>NC_086171.1:158569512-168569512 GCF_023053635.1 Elgaria multicarinata webbii | reverse complement strand
CTGACATCGGTCCCAGCAACCAAAGGTAAAGTATTTTTATTTAAATATTTTTATTTTATTTTATTCAACTTTTCAAAGCTATTATTATTATTATCATCATCATCATCAGCAGCAGCAGCAGCAGCAGCAGCAGCAGGAGGCTAAGACCCGTTTGGACAATATTTCCTCTGTCACATTGCCGCACCCCCACCAATGGAAAAAAATAGGAGCAAGGGCTCATCTACACAAAGCAGGGTTTTCTACTATGAAAGTTGTATGAAAGTGGTATATAAAAGGCAGGTGCCACACTACTGCTTTATAGCAGTATTGAAGTGCACCGACAACTGTTGGGGCCCACCGACACATATAGTGTTATATCCTGCTTGGTGTAGATGTGTCAATGGGCCCCAACAGTTGTCAGTGCACTTCAGTACCACTATAAAGCAGTAGTGTAGATCGTGCAGTGCACTTTCATACCACTATAAAGCAGTAGTGTGGCTCCTACTTTTTATATACCACTTTCATAGTGAAATATCCTGCTTGGTGTAGATGAGGCCCAAGTCTCAGCTTGTACATTCTTCCTTATTCCCCTAACACAGAGAGAGGTCAACACTCAAAATAAGGAGATCCCTTAGTTATCTGAATCTGTGATCGCGCTGAACTTGGAAGATTGAACCTTTTTAAAGAGGGTTCATTGCTCCACTTCCACCTCATAGCCTTGATTATTTTGTAGGCCACAATCACATTGTGACAAAAAAGGATACAGTGAGACATTCAATAAGTTAATTGTTCCATGACTGAAAAATCAGTCTAATGGGGCATGGCTAGACCAGGGGGGGTGGAGGGTTTTGTTCTCACGATATGACGATTGCAAGATCTGCCCCCTCAGTCTACATGCAGTGTGCGACATCCCGGGAAGAAGAGGACGTCGCGCCCGCTATTTTGTTTTTTATTTTAACTGGAAATGAGTGCAGGAGCGCTCCAGCGCAAAAGGTATGGGTTTTAGTACATAAAAAAACCCTCCCACTCCCCCACCCCTGATGGGCACAGAGCTCCTGAGGAGCTCCATGCCACATGCCTGGTTGCCGGCTCCTCACGGTTACTCACAAGGAGCCAGGATGAAAACAGGATGCCCAGCCACACCTCCCGTAGTCTCGGAACGATCTCGAGACCGCAGGAAAAACTGGGATTAAAGTGTAGGGTCCTATCTCGGGCCAAGGGAGGGATCATCCCTCCCTGCCTCTGGGATCACCTGTGCGTCATGTGGATGCACAGGGATGATCCCCGGGATATCGCCCCTCTAGCCATGCCCATGGTGTAGGACAGGGCTGGGATGTCAAGGGCTGGATGTCAGCAGTGCACAGGGCCACCACACAAAGTGGGTAGAGTCAGTGCTGCCATGTGCCCCTCCATTTTCACTCACTCATACACAGACACCGATGCGCACACACACACACACACAAACACCAGCCCTACCTCCTTAGTTGATCAATGGGGGGGGGGCATTTCCCTTCCCAGTGCTGAGAGAGGCTCCCTTTCTCAGCACGGTGCAGAGGAAAAGGATTACTTTTGATCTGCTGCTGATCAATGAAGCCCTTTCCCCTCTCTTATTGTTGCGGCAGGTGAATGGGACGGAGCTTGTGGAAGAAAGCTTGATGAGCCAGATGGGGAAACCTTGTCGGCTGTATTTAGAAGTTCCGCATGCCTAATGTAGGACATAAAAGTCATCTAAGCTATGGAGAATAATGGAACCAAATTGCTTCTGAAGGAGCCTGTTATCATTTGCTTGCAAAACTATACAAAGCCTACAGTGTTATGTATTGTATACTTTTCTCAGATTATATTTCCAAAGTTTTATTTTATTTTTATAGAACAATGTTTATTTGCACAAAAAGAAAAGAAAAATGTATATATATACACAAATAATATCACTCAGGAAAGAAGATTACAACTACAAAATCTATTATACAGTACTTAGTATTTCTTGGCAAATTCCTTCGTATGATTCAATTCTATTCCAGTAAAACAAGAAGGGTCTTCAACTGTCCATGAGTACAGATTATTTATTTTCACAGAGTCTTTTATAATGAGTATTTTTTTTATCACCATCAAAGTTTGCCAGGCACTTTAGAACTTATCTTCCACAGTAGAGAAGTTTGATTTCTTCCATAATTTTCCATAATTTTAGATGCATCCTTAAAACTTCAGCAGCTGAAATAGAAAGTAACTCAAGTTTCTAGACCCCTTTCCCAGCTGAGAACACCGCTGCATGTGGTCCTACAGGCTCTAAGCAAAGGCACTAACAGAAGCCCTTGGTTAAGAATCTTGTGATCGTTTTGTAACTGGTGTGGGGTCTTTCATCATTGAAATAAAAAATAAAAAATAGGAAGGGACAAAACAAAACAAAATTAAGATCGCTAGCAAATAAAGAGGCTTCCCTTTTTGGAAATGTGAATACAAGTATATAGCTTGCAGCCCAGGATTCTGTGTCTGTGTTGGCCTAATAGTTCAGAGGGAAAGCAAAAGTATCATTTTGATGGTTTGTCCATTGGTACAACCAAGTGGGTCTTTTTGACGTTATTCCTTTCAGTAAATAGTGGGGAAGAGCCAACAGCTCCCTTCCCCCCCCCCCCACTACCACTGCCGCCCACCCCCTGATGACAGGAGCTGCTGCTCCAGCTGAATTGTTTGCAGATGTTGGCTTCAGACTGACTGTGCAGCCAGGCCCCCTGGGCGCTGGGCTGGAGAGAAACGAAGGTTTCAAGTTTTCTCCCTTGCTGCTGCTGCCCTGAAATTAAACCACGCTGCAGCTTTCTAGGTTCAGCTGCTATCGACCTTGCCTCTGAAGTAAAGTTGCTCAAGACATGCAGAGAAATGAGAGGAATGTCAGTGATGAATTCAGGCAAATGTGTCTGCTGTGCAGCTTTCACCAGCAGATTAAGGCAATTACCATAATATCCTTACAGACGGTTTCATGGACAGGTCTGACTGGATTAGTTTCCTTCAGTATAATGAAGCACAGTCATGGTAGATACTCTGCGAATGCTCAGTGGCTGCATGTTTAGGGCGGGAAAAGTCTGTTGCATTCAGGACTCTGAACTGCAGCCATCTTGGCTTTGCAAAATAGACACCTCAGAAACCGGATAAATTCTGGGACCAGCAGTTGATGCTGGAAAATAGTAGCACGGCTCAAAGATGCAATTTACGAATGAGATAATCTAGCATGCTGCCCCCTTCACTTGTCACCCGTTACCTCCTACCGTACCAGTAATCCTCAGTGCTTCCACCCCTTGTGTACACAGGGCCCTCCAGCTCTCTTGGTCCTGGGAAGACATTCTCGTGTTGTATGATTATAGTTTTGATGAGCTCATTGACATGAGCTTGGCAGGAGACCTGATCATGGCCTTCAGGCACTGACATCAGCGTGGGTCCGAAGCAGATGGCTAAATTGTAGGGGTCCATCATGTTCTCTTCACTGAACTGAGATAAACTGCAGGAGAAGGAAGGGAGGGAGGGAGTGAATAAGAGCAACAATACTGACAACTCCCGGCACAGAGTGAGCGGCTAAAATGAAGGGAGGATCAGCTCTGCCTGTTCAGCTTTTTAAAATTGATCTCACGGGGTAAGAATGTCTTGAGGCTACTTAAGAAAAATGATCACTACCCTCGGCACTGATGGTATTTATTGAGAGAACTGGGAGCTTCCCTGGATATAACATCTTGGGTCAAATTCAGTTTTGCTTGCATGGACGGTGTTTCTCTGACACAATTTGCACTGAATGCATATTCAGAGCACTTTCCTGCTGGCTAACACATTGATTTCTTTATTAAACAGCCGGCACCTTTTCCATTTTCTGAACATCCCTTCAATTAACACTTAGAGTATTTGTTAAAAGTGTGTGTGTGTGGGGGGGGGAGTTGGGAAGAGCCATCTTCTAGTTCCCTTTTAAGGAGGTTTATTCTCCATGCAGATTGAATGTTGTTGCCAGAGATTTATTTCTTGGCATTTTGTTCCATGCACCCTGCCTGGATAGCAGCTGCAGCGGCAACACCTCGAATCCAGCCAAGAAACAGATGAAAGTGTGACTGAGCCTGGTGCCGCATGGTTCACAGCACAAGGCTGTAAAGAACCTGGCAACCAACGCGCCCCCCCTGACTTTTTCCATTTACACCCTTCCTCACAGATAACATTTCTCTCTCCTTCAGCTGCCCCAAAACTGCTGAGAACACTAAAAACCCACTGCCAATGTTCAACATGGAATGCCAGTCATGGGTATTTTGAACATTAGTCAGCGTGACACAGTGAAAACATTTGAAGTTAAACAATAAGGGGAAACTCTGAAAGGCTGGTGGCCCTGACAAACCCTTCTTTACTATTGCCATTTGGAAAGTTCTGTTAGTGACTGCCATGAACATAGTTAAAAGTGCTATTGTTGGGCCTCTACAACTCCAAAGGCCAACAGGAGAAGCCCTTTGTTCCATACTTACGCAGCTCTCTTTCCTCAAAGTCTCACCAGAGACTGAGCTCCATTTGGAAGCATTTCATGAACTTTCCAGAATGAGTTGACTTTTGATGGCGGGGAGTAAGCTTTTATTTGGGAAAGATTTCTCAGTAGAAAAGGTTGATTTTTAATGGGTTATTTTATCACATGCTTTACACTGCAACTCCCACCCACCGTACAAGTCTTACAAAGTGGGCAGGCAAGCATTCCAATACCTACATAGTTATGTATGTATGAATGCATGTATGTATGAGAAATGAACTTGGCTAGCTAGCAAAATTCAGTATCTAGAAGCTAGTCTTCAGTTCCTTGTATTCATACACAGCACTCTCACAACCAAACTACCTCCCCTCCACCATTTGGATGCCCATTATTTTGAACATCTGCAGAATTATTTGTAGAAGGAATTGCAGTCTGCATTGGGGAAAAAGAGTTTCCTGCAGAGTAATGCTGTCTTCTCAACCTAGAGGTTTGCATGAATAAAACCAACCCTGTCAATTTGGGCCTTTCAAGGCACCAGTTAATGGACAAGCACAAAACAGAGTTATTAGATGCCTAGACAATCTCTTTTGAAACACGCACTGTTTTCCAGCCCAGTTCTTTGAATAATGAGACATGATTAAGGGCGGAAGCAAACATTCACTTCAGTGATTTAAGAAGCGGCATCTGAGGAATGGGAATCCCAAGGCAAGGAAGAATTTCCTAGTGCTGTTACGGAAAGTTTCTATTCCTGAACTGCAGGAAGTGTGGTCTTTCCTACTGAGAACTATCCAGAGGGGTGGCAGGACAATGGTGCACTTTGTGGGGGTATGTTTTTGAATTCCCCAGATGCAAAGAAGACCTCATTGTTTTGCAATGCAATGCCACAGGAAGACTCGAGATATGACTTATTTTATCTGAGCAAAAATTATCTTGAATTATGGACAACATAAAACGTAGTTGTTTTAACAAGATTTTCATTTAAAGCAGATATCAGCAATAACGGTCCAGGTGTTTTTTACAAACGTATTGCGACACAAACAAGAAAAATACTTTTTTCTTGGCTTTTTATTATATGCTACTTTCATACAGGAACAGTATAAGGATTGGGCAACATGCAGCCCCAACTGTGGCCCCTTTAATTTGGGGCGGGGGCAGGCAAAAATGTCCCCTAGACCTCCAGCAGTTGCCCACCACTGCAGTATAAAGTACACACATCCACACACCATAAGGCAACTGAAAACATTTCACACATCAAAAATACAACCGATATTTGGAGATCGGCTCAGGCAGGTAGCACACACACACACCCCTCAAATAAAAGATACGAACGCTACATTCTTAAACAAGCAGGAACACAGTTCTCTACACAAATAGAATGACACAGAATCACACACGAACAAAATGCCCTTATCAATAAAAGATTGGCCCATAATGAGAAATAACAGTAACAGATATTAACACCTGCCTACGCTGCTTCCTGTCTCTTTCTGTTTCTGAGATGGCTGATCAAGGAATAAGCCAACGCTGTAGTCTCACTAAATAAACACTCTATTCATGCCATAGAATTTGATAAGGATATTCCCTAATATTGTTCCTTGTCTTTTGGTCAAGGAAATTATTGAGAAAAATCCACTTCCCTAGTCCCAAAAAACTCTGATTATAAGAAGCAGGGAATATATCACCACTACCCTTTGCATTCTCATCTAAATCCCTTATTCTTTTCATCACTGATCTTATAAAATCAGAAATTACATTTCATCCAGTCAATGTCCTGTCCCGTATTCTTCACCCACCCACTGCTGTCTTGAAAGCAGACATTTGTGTAAGGCTTTTGTACATTACAGTTTAAGTCTCAGGAGTAACTTCTGGCAATGAACCAGGACTTAAATAATATTAGTATTAATATTATTATTAATAATAATAATAAGAAGAAGAAAGATAAGAAGTGGCCTTCAGATGCCTCCATAGTGCTCTCTCATTTATACTTTTTTATTTCCAGAAGCCACTTAAGACTGCTAAAGTTTGGAGTTGTTTTGGACTCAGCAAAGTAGAGAAAACGGAGAGTAAGACATCAAATGTCTATTAGCGTGCCAGACTGAGTAGCAATAGAGAGCAGAAATGGCAAACTGAAAGCAACACAGTAGTTAGCCAACAGACCCAGAAGGAAGCACTAGCTCTAACCGGCTTAAGTTACAGGAGGGTAGATTTCAGTTGAAAATTAGGAGAAACTTCTTAACAGAAAAAGCAGCTTGACAATGATACTTGGGAGAGGGCACTGGAGATGGAGCCATCTGTGGGAGATGCTTTAGCTCCGCATATCCTGTATCAATCAGGGGTTGGACTAGATGGCCTCCAACTCTATGGTCCTACAATTCGTCACTTACAAACCAATGCTACCGATTTCTCAGTGGCTTTCAAGGAATACTTACTGATTGAGGAAAGCAAAGAGGTATCTCATTACAATCAAAGTGGTTTTAGGCAAAGTCAGTAGGACTTTCCGGATGTGCAGAGCTCTCTCTTGCAGATTATCCATTGCTAAAGGGAAAGAGAAAAAAGAGCGCCAGAGAATTCTGCTTAGATCACACAATAATTAACATTGCAGCATTTATGCAATCTTTGCTTTGCTCCTCTCAGAGTAGCTTCACGCTTACATAACGATAGAAAAAAATCTGATGCAGAACTGTCTTGTGAGAAGGTTGTGCTAAAACCCATTTTATCATATGTATATGTATTAGGAACTCACCAACATTTGCAGCACCCTAAGATGCTACATGAAGTGAAAGAGAAGTGTGTGCAATCTTCACATAATGGTATATATGGATATCTTTTTGCATCTCAATAGTGGGACTGTGTAATCTATGTGAAAGTAGTGTAAACTGGCCCTAAGCGTAAAAATGGGGTGGGGGTGGGGTGGGGAAGGCAAAATAAAATAAATTTGGAAGAGGTTGACCAGATGTTGAAACTTTTTCCAGAATATAATTGAGCAAAGCTGCATAACCTATTCTGAAAAAGGTCCTTTAAAGCAGAGAATGTGCCCTTTAAATGTGGGGCTACCTGGTGTAGAACATAGCTGCTCATGTATTGGTAGTTGCTAGGTGGTCAATGCATGACACACTTATGTGGCACAAGTTGTACTGGTTGCCAGTGTGTTTCCGAGCCCAGTTTAAAATGCTGGCTTTAACTTTTAAAGCCATAAACAGAGACAGTGTGGTGTAGTGGTTAGAGAGTTGGACTAGGACTTGGGTGATGTGGGTTCTAGTCCCCACTCGGTCATGAAGCTCACTGGGTGACTTTGGACCAGTCACTAACTCTCAACTCAACCTACCTCACATGATTATTGAGAGGACAGAATGAAGACGAGAGGGATTGAGCCACTTTGGGTTCTTTGCAAGAGGAAAAAAAAGGAGGATAAAAATGAAAGAATGAATTTTTAAAAAATAAAATAAAAATTGTTTGGGACCAAGTGACCTGAATGATTGCCTGCAGCCATATCAGCCTGCCTCCACTTTAAGAACAGCAACAGAGGCCCTTCTGATGTGTCCACCTCTAAGGATTCTGGTTGGGCGTGGGGCTTGATGAACTTGCATTGGCTTGGCCCCCAGACTCCATTCTGTCTTCCACCAGCTGACCGAGACACACAAAAAATGTGTGAAATGACCCTGGAGCCCCAGGGGAGCTGCTCAGCCTGGCTTGCAAAAACAAGCTGAATCAGGTGCCCTGTGGAAGTCGGCAAGCCACAAAAGGGCCAGATTTCCCGGTGATGGACATCCCTACTTTTCAGTAGTAGCCCCACAACTCTGGAATGCATTGCCAGTTGGGTCACACCAAGCCCTCTCCTTCCAGGCTTTCAGGAAAGCCTTAAGGACCCATTTGTTTGCATTTTCTGTTTCATGAGAGAGATCCATTGGATCGCCTAAGGTTTTAGCTGCATTACTGATTAATTTTAGTATTTGGGGTATGTATGGATATTTTTGTTGTTTATTGTGGCGTTATCCCACAATTATCTTGTATATGTCTAGATTAGTATGTCTGGTAAGTATGGAATGTTAGAACTGAGTGGGTGTGGTTATGATGTAATAGGTGGCGGGGAAAGGAGTATATAAGGAGGGTGTTATGAGTTTGTGAGGGATGTGAGTTGGGGAGAGGACTGAGTGAGAGAGAGAGAGTTGTTTTATTGAGGAGTTTGGATTCTAGGGACTTAGGATTGGTGTGAAGAGAGTGAGGTGGCTGTTGTGTGGAGAGTAGGCAGTATTGAAAGTATTATACTTTTATTTAAAGCTTTTAAATAACAATAAACATCATTATTTTGTTAGCTACCAAATACCATGTGTCAGTTTGGCATTATTTATCTGCCTTATCGTAATTAAATACACACACCAGAGTATTCCCACAGTATATTGAAAGAGATCCTATATTAAACCTGTTTCCCTCATAGCTAGGGGAAAGGTTTTATTTAACCTTCCCTCAGGTTTTCAAGTGGTGGCGCTTGGCCTGTGAAGGGTTTATGCGACGGGCCTAGTGTAAAGGTCGGTGACGTCGCATTTATTATCACTGATTTTATTAATATTTGAAATGTACTGTTATTTATATTTTATTTTTGAAGCCACCTTGAGGGAGTTGTTATCTATACATGATTTTAAACAAACAAACAAACACACAAACTTGGTAGGTCTACATAGTAGCAAGGACATGCATGAGAGCTTTGTGTAGCTGCATGCAGTCCTCACTTCACTCCTCCCTTTACACAAGCAGTAAAATAAACTAGGTAATGGCACTTAACCAGTGTTTGCTGTTAAATCTGAACCAGGAACAACAGTTAATGGTTTCCAAATAAACTATGATTCATAAGGAAACTAGCTGTGTGAAGGCACATGACACTTGTGCATATATTGGCTTTCAAAGCCAGGATTTGATTGTCTAAACTGGTCCAGTATGGTAGAAATGAGTGTTGTCTGTTGCACCAAGCATAATAGAAAAGCCCATTAAAGTTAGCTCAGTATGGTGGGAGTTTTAAGGGAAATCTTTGGCATAGCGTTCTACAGATAGATTAACATAACTGAAGAGTGAGGTAAAGGGCTCTGTCTATAGCTGTCTAATGGGAAAAAAGTGGGCAGCATAAATCCTTGGCCCTGGAAGTCAATTATTTGGCAACAGACTGCTCTTTTCATCTAAAAGGAGTTAAACTGTGTAGACTCATTTGCTGGGAGAATAAAACCACAGATCCTTTTAAAAAGAGCTCTCCTACATGCTACTTCAAAGGCTGCTTCCATCATGGACCTTCTTACACTTGGACAATGGATTCACTGTTTGCTATTTGAGTGAGTCAGCCAGCGCTAAGGAGTTCATTGTAAAACTAGAAGTCACAAGAACAAAAGCATAAATAAAAAAAGCACCCTTGAAATGATAAAGTTGTAAGTTACCAGCTTAACTGGCTGAAAATCATTTTATATGTCCAGTACAGAAACACCGATTAGGAATGTCTCTTATGGTTATGGAAGGTAGCCAGTAAAGGAAGAAAGAAAAAAAACACCCTAGTTGCTGGCTTTCTAAAAATATATATACAGCCTAAGACATATTGTACCTACAGTGCCTTTGAACTGTAAAGATAGTAAATCCAAAAAAAAAATAAAAAATGGCAAGGCAATTATTAGGAGGCTTCCTTTATTTACTTATTTTAATTTTATTTATTACATTTCTATACCGCCAAATAGCGGAAGCTCTTTACAGTGAAACTTAATTTTGATCAGTTTTTCTTTAACATAATATCTCCCTGATGTTTTATTCGTTGGTTTAATCTGTTAACCGCTATGGAATCACCAGATGAACAGCAGTATATGATGTTTTAAAAAGAAGAATCATGAAATAAACAGATGAACTTATTGCAATGGGTCAGGGCCAGTGAGAGCCAAACATTGGCCCTTTTCCCTGTTCTGGTCCTGCTTTTAGTGCTGCCATTTCAGAAGCAAATCAAATCCTAGTAACCTCCAAGAAGGCCTTCAGTTCAATTCAGTTCTCTTGCCTGCTCTCCACGAGATACTGCCACTAGATACTAGCTTCTGAGAAGCTAGCAGCATGTTTTTTTCAGATATATCTTAAGTTCTACAAGTGCTGGGGGTGAAGAAGGAAGATTTTGCGGAGGATGGATAAAAGCTGTAATAGGTAAGATGTTATAAGATGTTGGGGAGGCAAACAGGGAGAGCAAAATGTCTTTTACTTCAAACAGTGGAAAATCTTTTAACATATCATAAATGATAGTTTATCCTGATGCAGTTTTAGCTAGAAATGTTCTTCTTGGGGTAGAACTTACAATATATCATATTCTTATTGGGGCTAGAGTTATAAGTACTTTGCATCAATTCATGGTATTAACAACGGGTTGCAACCAGATTTAACCATGCATGGACTAACATAAATACCATTGATTTCAATGGGTCTATTCTAGGTATGACTAAGTCTGGATCCAACCTAAACTTTTTATTGCTGACATACAAGTTGTAATCTATCATTTTCACATATCCCCTGAAGAAAACATTTCTGCTTCAAAACATATCGGGATAAAATATCATGTGTCATATTAAAGATTTGTTTTGCACCTTTGTGATTCCTTTTTCCCAGTTGATAAGTGCAGCGTTTGGGGGGATGATGGTGGTGATGTGGGGTGGGCGGGCAGGACTGCCTTTCTTTGCAAGCCTTCTTGCCAAACTGATTCATTTCAATCGTGCTACTTACTGACACAAGCAATCAGGTCATGGAAGATTTCCTTAGGGAAGAGGGGATGTTCTAGCCCACGAAAGTAGAGCTTTAGAACTCCTGCTATTGAGTCCATATCGTGATCATTTTGGTCTCCGGCCAGTGGATCCTCCCCTGGTTACCACAAAACAAGAACAACAACAAGAGAGCAAACAGAAAAAAATACATATTAAAAACACGCCCGCACAAAATATGGAGTGCTGTATTAGAAGAACAAATCTCAGATTAGAGAACTCATAGGAGGGAGCCCAAGGGGCTCACAATGGCCTGGTTCAGACAACACGCTAAAACATGCTGCAGCATGGTTTAGCGTGTTGTCAGAACCAGGCCATAGTGTATCCTATAATCATTTACAACCTCCCCACTAACATCCCCCATCTGCCCCCAGGCACTCAGTATAAGGTTAACATAACTATCCTGGCAGTTCTGGATACAGAACTTCTGTTCTAGGCATATGAGCAATGGAGGACAATCTATTTACCAGCCATGCATGGCTTTGAAATTAGGTGGTCCTAGACTGGCATATCTACTGCAGTGTATGGACGTGCAGGTCTCTGGCCTGATGGTTAATCTACTGGACTTTGACTTTGGCCAAAACCAAACATAACGACAACTACTGAAGGAGACAGCTCCTACAAAAAAACTGCTATCAGCCATGATGGCCTGGTTCTCACAATCATGGTGGCTAAAACAAGTTACGGTGGCTCATTTAAGCCGTGGTGCATGCCCAGCACCATTTGCCTAATTACATGTCCAGGCACAGCTTGTACGGCATGACTCGATGGCGAATCAACTCTCAAATGACCCAATAACAGCTCATGGGTTTAAGCTGCACTCATAGTGCAAACTGGGTCACCCAGAATTGATGATGCGAGAACCTTTGAATTCGAATTATATTTATCCACTTTATGATAGACGTCAATAAGATGCAACTATTATGTTAACACCAAACAGGATAACAAATGTCTCACTATTAATTAGAGCATTACCCCAACATTTAACATCACCAAGGGCTCTTGTTGAAGTAACAAACTCTCAGACATTATTGCTAACCTCATTGGTTTATTACTTCATCTATTTTGAGAAGGCCATGACATATCAAACTAGAAAAATAAATGTTATTTATGTGATGATGCCAGAAATATTGACTCTTCTAAGGAGCTTTTCATCAGTCTTCTAATAAAGTGTGGTCTTTATGTCCAACTTGTTTCGCCTTATTTCTAGGTGAAGCACATTTGCACACTAATTGCAAGTACCTTACAGCTAAGTAAAGAGACACATTTAGCCACAAACTAGAAAAGCTCTTTGACTTGGAGCTCCATTTATACTAGAAAGATGCTTCAGATGTAGAATGCTGTATGTTGTTAAGAACAGCTCTGACTGAAGAATGCGGATTCCATGATTTGACTTCAAAATACCCTTCTGACTTAGTGGCACTGGGATTCAAGGATAGAGGCTTGGATCCTAACATACATCAAGTTAAGCAAGTTCATGGAAGGAAAGTTTCCCATTCCCTCTTCCCCAAAAAGCCATCCCAGAGGGTTGGGAGGGTCATTCTAAACCAGGCGTGCAGAACCTCAGGCCCAGGGCCCAAATCCAGCCCTCCTGGGATCCCAATCAAGCCCTCAGGAATTCCCCAGATGACCATACCCCTTTTCCCCCTGACCATTGATTTAATAATAATAATAATAATAATAATAATAATAATAATAATAATAATAATTCTTACCCGCCTCTCCCTTTGGATTGGTAGTTTGGTGGTTCCTCGGCTTTTGTGCCATTTCTTCCCCATTCTAAAAGGCTGAAATGCCTCTCCTAAGACTTTGCTATTGGCAGTAAGAGCTTTAAGCTAAAATATGCTGGTATTTTTGATATTTTGCCCCTGCCCAGTTTTGCCTATGGCCCCACCTACCAGTGGAAGATGGCCCTGGAGAACTTCTCCAAAATGGAATTTGGCCCTTGGGCTGAAAGACATTCAGCCTAAACAACGTGGGATGGGGTGTGACTGGCAGCTTGGGTAGGGGTACACCACCTATTATTGAGTGCCAGCACCCCCAACAGCTCCTCACACCCCGTCCCACCTTATTCGGGATGACCCCTGATCTTGTGAAGAGGCTTTCCGGGGGGGGGGGGGGGTCCAGGTGGCTGCAGTGGGGAGGAGGGGATGGGGAACGTTCCTTCTGTGAACTTCCATAAATTCAGAAATTTGTCATGTCACAAATGTGTATTTTACAAAAATGTCAAAAATAAAATCATTTATGAAACTTAATAGCCTGTATTTCCAGGCTATTCGGATACTATCTGGCATGGCAGAAGTAAAGATCCAAATAAAGTTTATATGGTGATTTGACAAAAAAAACCCATAATCCTAAGTGTCTTTAGATACTGAAGGGTTATTGAGCATTGGGGGAAAATACTTTGCCTGCGTCCACAATACAAAAGTGGGAACTATTAAAGACAAATAGCTGTCTTTATTTTTCTCTTATTAAAGTCTTCCAAATACTAACCCTGAAGCATGAAGGCACATTGGCAGAGAAAATAACCACTCTTACCTCTCTCAAATGCATTTTTGATATCATTCACCTCAACCTGAGATCCTGACACCCTGAATATCCCTTCATGCTGCATTCCTGTTAAGAAAATAGGAGAAATCCATGACAAAAGAAAGACCTGAGCAAATGTCATGTTTACAACATCTTTTTAGAAGAATTTAAAATGGTGCAGTCATCTTAGTTCAAAATACTGGCAGAACTATAGCATTGTAAATTTCTATTTTATGCAATCCAAGATAAATTTAGGGAACTGCAATGCAGTTCTTTCAGAAGTATCTTTAGAGGGCAATTGGTCCCCATATCCTAAGGATTTATCTAAGGAATCTGAAAGACCAGACTTGTTACAGGAATAGGATGACAGATTTGTACGTTCAGCTTTAGAGAATCTAATAAATAGGAATGTCTACTGAAAATAATTTTCACCCAATTCCAAGCTCTAAAGGGCTCAGGAATACCTATTTGCATATACTGGGCAACCATGCCTTAACAAATAAAATGTAAACTGTTCTTCAAAATTAATAAAATGAAGTAATTGTTGGAGAAGTGCTGTCCACTAGAGGTAACTATGTGTGTCATCACGGCAAGAAGATTTTTGGTAGTACATAATTCACAATTTATGAGAGACTGACCCGTTAACATGTCATGACTACCCCATGGGCTGTTTAAACCATGGATAGTTGTGAACATTCGGGAGCAGGCAAGTGTGCTTCTTCCTCGCGTGCAGCCACTCCTGTTGCAGTCAGATGGAGCTAAACAATCCTAGCTTGTTAGTTGTGATGTCTGAACCAGGTATTATAGGTTGTTGGGGGAAGAGAAAACTGGAGTTGTAACCCATGATTTGTTCTAGGGTTACAACTCTAGTCTTGCTCCTAACAAACTATAATTCTGAGTTCATTGGTCATGAACAACGCAGGGATGGAGTCTCCCTGGGTTGTTAAGCTCAGTGGGTACAGATGGGTGTGAACCAGCATGCTCACTCCCATTTGTTCACAACTATCCAGGGTTTAAATAACCCATGGGTAACAGTAAAAGAAATCAAGAATGTGGTCCTGAATCACAACCTGTGTCTGTCCACGCAGAGCCTTCCAAAAAGGCTAAGCATTCTATGAAAGGAAAGTATATCACAGTGGTAGACCTAAGGTGCTAGGCAGGAGATGGGAACTTGTGGTTCTCCAGATATTTTGACCTATAACTACCATGATCCCTCATAGGCCAAAACATCTGGAGGGCCATAAGTTGCCCACCCCTGTGTTAGAGGAAGGAGTCCTCTGCTTGGAACAGTAAGTGTTCGCTACATATCAGTGAAGATGCCTCTTAGGCTTTTCATAATAGTTTAATACAAAACAAAGGTGATGATAAAATCAGCAAAGGAAATGCATATCATTGTTGATATAGCTGAATTGTATTTTCCTTTGAAAATACAATTATATTATATTCATATACTATAATATAACTCCCCAAGGAAAAAATCTTTTAGCAAGTAGAAATGGGAAATGAGGCCAAGCATACAATCAGGTAGAAATGAAATCACAAATGGATGATTAGAATCACCCTGTAAGAAGGATAGTTTAAGACAGAAGGACATACAGTTCTGGAACACTTTTGTCTGAATAAATAAAATTACACTTAAGATTTTTTGCTATTATATTGTCCAGTATTAAATTATCGTCCTACAGGGAACATGTTTATGAAAAGAAAAAAGTTATTATAAATAGAGAACTATTAATGTAAACATAGACCAGGTTAAGCATTACAAATGCTTGGGGATCCAGTTTAATTTTGAGAGGAAGGCACACCTGGAAGCAACAACCATTGCCATTCTAAACTTTTCTAATTCAAAAGGGAGAAAGGCAACTTAGTCCCGTCTACATTAAAAACCATTGCAAAGGAAACTGCTCTACAAATACCCAATTGAGTTTGAAACACAGCAAACATTACTAGGTTAGGAGCTATTCAAAATTACTTCAAGGTCCTTTTTTAAAAAACAAATTCTACACTGCACACTCACAACAATGACGAGAATCAAGATTGTAACCCTATAATCGCTTACCTGGAAGAAAGCCTCAATGAAATCAATGAGACTTAATTCTGAGTTGACATGTATAGGATTACACTGCAAGAAAAGATTTTGTACTCTAAAGGTCTGGTTTCATGATTCTATGCTCTCATATTGGCTAAAGTTAAAACATATGGAGGAGGCAGCATTACTAAAGATATGCCACTAGAACAAAGTGCAAAAAGCACCAAGAATACCTGAAGTAAGAAATGTGAGATGAATTGAAGGATGAAACTGTTACTACATCCAGGAAGTAGCACACAAATACATTTAAAACTGGATGCAGGATATATTTGTAACTTGCAGATCACAAAACAGCACGACTTCCTAGAATTACATTAAGTTGAAGCATCTTTTTTGTTTGGATTTAACAATTTATCCTTGATTAAGGCTTTCAAACTACATGTGAAAAGAAGCTATGTCAAAAAATCCTATTAATACTGGCTTGTGTATATGTGGTCAAAAACCTCTGAAGGTTGTGGTGCATTTTATGTCATTCAGCCCACTATATATGGGTTGAATCCAAAGTCTTTGCTCTGTGAACAGAAAGACCTTTTGATGAAGGACAGGGAACATCCGTACACAGAGAGAAGACTTTGGATCCAACCCTATGTCTCCTACGGGTAGATTTCTGTCACAGATTCTTGTCAGAATTTTAGCTTATAATGTCTTTGAGAAAATCTGCTATTTGTTATCCGATAACAAAACTTCTGTTATACATAAAGTTGGTATGTTTGTGTTAGCTGCAAGGAGATTATACAAAAATTTGTCCAACAAAATGTAGTACTTTGATCTATGGGCCATTTATATTAACATTGTATTATCTCTGGATATATTAGATTTCTCTTTTCCGGTATTGTTTTTTAATTTATGTCAGAGGATACCTTATTTCCTGTGGATTAGCATTTGTTCCATGCATCATTTAACTTGCGACAATCTATGGTTTTAAACAAATAATCCTTTATTATGAAGATAAATGCATATGTGGTTGAAAGGGAAGTTCAGCAATGGGCAGGCAGGGCCTGCTGAAATCGCACAACTGTAAGTGGGCTTCTATGACACAGTGGGCAGGATCCAATGAGGCCCTTGCACAGATGGCCCAGACCTGCCAACAGTGACACACAGGCTGCCCTTAGTACTGGCGGCCACGACGTAGCACTTCTGGGGCAAGTGCCAAAACAAGTGGAAATGTTCATTTTAGGAAAGGGAAAGTTGCTCTCCTTCAAGAAACGAGCATTTCTGCTCGTTTTGGGACTTGTCTCCTGAAGAGCTACATCATGGCTGACAGTGATAGGGGGGTAGGGCATCTTGGTGCAAAAGCCAGGTATTTTGGAAGAAACCATCCCATCACAGTATGTTTCTTTGTTTACTTGTTCATTTGATTTATACCCTGACTTGCTACACTAGGCCTTCAAGCGAGCCAACAGAATAACAATGTAAAAACAATGATCAACACCCATAAAAACATTCTATGACAAATAAAAACAGAGTGGATAAAACAACAAAACAGGATGAGAAAAGCTGTTAATGGAAACCAATAAAAAATCAGCAGCAAGTCAAAGCTGGCATGAATGGGAAAGCCTTCACCTGCCAAGAGAAGGCCAGAAAGGGGCTGAAGAAACCTCTCTGGGGGGAGAGTCTCAGGCCTTAGCTAGACCTAAGGTTTATCCTGGGATTGTCCCGGGGTCGTCCCTGCCTGGTCCTGGGACGATCCCGGGATAAACCTTAGGTCTAGCTAAGGCCTCAGAACCTAAGCACAGCCACTGAGCCAGCCCTTTCTTGTGTTCCTGGGATACAGAAAGGGCCCTTTCCCCAAGATCTTAAAGCCATGGCAGGGTTGTATGGGACAAAGCAGTACTTTGGGTATTTTGTCCCAAGGCAGTTCAGGGGTTTTGAGGTCATAACCAGCACTTTAAACTGTGCCCGGAAATACATCAGAAGTGTATTTAGAACCTGGTCTAAATGTAAACTAGGTAACAAAGCAGTACAACAAACCATGAGCCAAAACCACCAGTTTGGCACCAAAATTCAGTGGCAAACCATCTGTAGGATTATAGCATTTCTAGGCTTGTTAACTTGTTTCTAAGCTAAATTTAACCCTTCGGATGTTTTTCAGAGCACCGAAAGGGCCAAATATAGCTTGCAAACAAGCAAACCCTGGCTATTTGGGTGCCCTGTAATTGCTAAGGACATAATGGCCCCGTTCAGACAATATCTAAACCTTAATGCATTCCATTAACCATTCTGTGGTTAAGCAGCATGGTTTAATGTGTTGTCTGAACGGGGCCAATGTTTTTCCTGGAAAAAATGTTGAAAAATTGAAGAGAGGGCAATGGGGGTAGGGTGGGCTGCAATGGGGGGTGGGCCGCAATGGGGGGCGGGCCACAACAGGGGGCACATGCAGGCCACAAGAAGAGCGCTGTCTACCCCCGATTTGTAACATTTCTATACTGTTCTTCACTTCAAAAATTTCTAGGGTGGTTTATCATGACCAGTAACAGCACCAAAAACATACAGAGAGGCAATGCTAAAAACAAACACAAAACAGATGTGCTCTAGTTATATATTTGTCATCTGTCCTTCCTCAGAATGCATTTTTAATCAAAGCCCCAGCTTTATTTATTTCCTTTTGTCCCTCCCCTCACCCCAGTGGAACTCAAGATGGCGTGCATGGGGTTCTCAGCAAGTCTCTCATCCAGGCACTGACTAGACCCAGACATGCTTAGCTGCACTATGCACCTTCAGACCACAGCCATGAATATGCTTTAATAGGCTTCTTGAACATCAGCCCAACAAAATACAGTGCGGAACAAAAATTCAAACGCTACATGCGTGCTCGTCTCCAAACTCACCATGTCTGCTAATGAATCGTATGCAGCTCTCTACCACCAGGGGAATAGCTTGGCTGGAATCCTGAACAACAAAAGGAGTAAATGTGATGAAAAGAATAGTTAAATTATTTCAGTTTTTTAAAATTATGCACTTATGAAATCCATATTCAGGATACAAAGGGCTGCTTCCCATCACAAGATCATGCACAGTAGGCACTGTGCAATATATGCGTTTCTGTGTTTACATGCTCTGGGGAACCATAAATAGCCATAAGATTTACATACAATTTAAATGGCCTGATCACACACACAAGCACAAATTGAAAAGAAGTCTGGTAAAGCCTAAAGTTAGAATTTTACTCATTGTTATTGAGCAGCCTTCCCTGACCAGGTGCCTCCCAGCATGCTGGCTGGGGATGCTGGGAGCTATAGTCAAATACATCTGGAGGGCACCAGGTTGAAGGAGACAGTTATAGATGACGGTGAGCAATTCTTGCAATTTCAATGTGGAGGTTTAACTTAGGTCTTGGACTATTAATATCCAAACAATATTAATATTTTCCTCCACGTGGTTTTTTCCAATTACAAACATAAGAAAATCAAAATGTCAATTACCAAGTGAAATCAAGACAGAAGCAATTGACTACAATAAACTTTCTGGAATGTTAACCTTTAAATACAGGATATTGAAATATGTTGTTTTTATGTTGTGGTCTATTACGACGGACGCAGGGAAGCTTCCACTTTTCATTAATTCTAATCTTGTTGTGCCAGGTCATTCATCCATCATACTAGTACTTAAGATAATTAAGATTCTTATAATTTATATGTGGACTGAAATGGATAACTGGATCAGCCTCCAGCTGAAGTGATATGGATATCCTTTAGGCTTTTTAAAATTTGTTGCAAAATATTATTCCTGTCTTACCGAAGAGTCACTGAAGCACAGAAAAGGGGCAATAAATTTGCCGTCAAAAAGAGGGTTATACCAGACCAGGGATCAGAACTGGAGATTACCTGAATCCCAAGAATGTGCATAAACTACCAACATATCCTCTATCTCTCTAAAGTAATGGGTGTCACTCTTCTCCCTACAAACTTAAAATTGCAGCTATACATGCTGAATCTCTCAGAAAGCACCTATGCCCATGAAAAAGTAGTAGCCCCACAACTCTGGAATGCATTGCTAGTTGGATCACACCAAGCCCTCTCCTTCCAGGCTTTCAGGAAAGCCTTAAGGACCCATTTGTTTGCATTTTCTGTTTCATGAGAGAGGTCCATTGGATCACCTAAGGTTTTAGCTGCATTATTGCTTAATTTTAGTATTTGGGGGGTGTATGGATATTTTTGTTAATCCGTTTTTTAATTAATATTTGAAATGTACTGTTATTTATATTTTATTTTTTGGAAGTCACCTTGAAAGAGTTATCTATACATGATTTTAAACAAACTTGGAAGATCGACACAGTAGCTAGGACATACTGCAAAATATTATAGGTACAGCATTCATACTTAATGTATATATAAAAGCCAATTAACGAGTTCCATTCCCCCCTCCTCCACATACTAGCACCTCATCAGCATGACCAAGAGCAGTCCGATGCCAATGCAGGAACAGAGTGATACAGATAAAAGTGAGGCTCGATTCCCAAAGGGTCTCATTATGTTCTATGGGGCAAAGTAAATCGGTTTCAGTCAGCAAGACTGCGGGGGGAAGGACAAAGCCTGCTGTTGGTGCCACCAGGAGAGGAGAAGGTTTGGTCCCCTCCCCAATGGTGTCCTTGAACGCAGGGTTTTTCTTCTTCCATTAATTAAGAGGCACTCTGATAAGGAAAGTTAAAGTGCTGCACTTGGGACAAAACGTGTGCCCACCTTGGACATCAGTTGACACAGCCTCCCTTTTGAAAAGGAACCCACAAGAGGATGCAGCATATGTTTGTACAATACCTGACGGAACGCCTCTCCCAACATGAACCTACCCGTACGCTACGCTCAACATCTAAGGTCCTCCTCCAAATGCCTACTCCAAGTGAAGCTCAGAAGATGGCAACAAGGGAGAGGGCCTTTTCAGTGGTGGCCCCCAAATTGTGGAACAATCTCCCCAACGAGGCTCGCATGGCGCCAATATTGTTATCTTTTCGGTGCCAGGTCAAGATTTTTCTCTTCTCTTCTCCTAGGCAGTTAACAACATATGCTGAGTTTTTTTAAAAACTGACCCCAGAATAGTTGTTTTAAATGATATTGCTGTTTATATGCTTTTAACTTTTTGTATATTTGTTTTAAATGTTCACTGCTTTTAGCTTTTGTACACTGCCCAGAGAGCTTCGGCTATGAGGTGGTATATAAAAGTATAAATAAATAAATAAATAAATAAATAAATAAATAAAGTACTAACACTGTGCCCCTACAAATTGTTGCACTGCCTTCCCTGCTGCCCCTCTCATAAGGATGAGTATTTTTCTGGTTTTTTTTACAAGAGATCCTCTTTTGAAATTACACATCTTTTGAAGATACACCTGGAAGTGATTTCACGAGGATCATGAAAGCACTGAATAATAGGATTGCCTAGACACATTTTAGCATATATTTGGTCACAAGGTGTATTTTAAGTTGCAGTGTTGAAACGATAGAAACCAAATGCAGGTGCTATATTATGGAGAGACCTTTGAGGTGCCTTAAATTCCTTTCCAAAAGCATAAACAAAGCTGAAGTGTTTCAGCTCTCCAAAGATTCACGTCTCCGAAAGAAGAACACACAGATGGCAGGAAGCACATATTTTCTATAAGGGCACTTAGAAAATAAAATAGCATCTATTTTGTATAGTTTGGAAATGCGAGGCAACTTTACAAACCTTTCCGCCCCCATTTCCCTAGTGTGTGCACTATGTATACAAAAATAAATAAAATCAAAGGCCCTAAAAAAACCTTTCATTTCAATCCAAAAGAAAAGCTTCACAGCACTTGAGGATAAAAGTAAACATATTTGGACGCAACAAAGAATTCAGTTTGCAAGAAAACAGCATATTGGATTTTCACATGTCTTATTTGAAACATGTTAAGGCAAATATTTTGTCTTTAATTTCATCAATGGGAAGCCAAAGATGTAAAGCAAATTGCCAGCTCTATCAACAGTAAGAGACACATGGAGCTGGTTATCCTGATATAGAATTGACTTCAAAATAGAAACAGACTACTTTCTGGCCAAATTAAATTAAGATTTCTGTATGCTTTAAGTTAATAATAAAATACACACACACCAAGAACAAGTGATTGAAGTAAAGCCTCAAATCAAAACTGGTCTTGAGAAAAATCTCAGTTCCTCCCTGTCCCATGACAATGTGATCTTGCTTCTCACTTACTGTGTCAAAAATTACAATGCCAGAAGTCATTTACGAGGTACAAAAAGGATCTTGGAACTTCCTTTATTACCAGAGCACATGTGCACACTTAGCAAAATCCTATCTAACAAAGTGGAAAAAGAATGCAGGAGAAGCAGCCAACGTGATAGAAAACAGAACTGCACTGAAGCAATAAGCTGAGGATCATAAATGTTAATAAAGGAGTATTACGATGCATTGCTCATGCAGGTCATAGCCATTAGAGGGCAATAGCTTCAAACTCAGAGATTCCTGTCAGCAGAACATAAGAGGAAAGAGTACATACATACATACATACATACACACACACACACGTGCACACACACACAAATATGGAAGGGGATGGGTTAGAATTTTTCCATGCTATTGGGAAACATTTTACACTACTGCATAATATCTTGAGTAAACAAATGCTAGCACTACAACAAAGTGCATTAAAACACAACTTTAAAGGAGAATTAATAGATGATCCTGCCCAGGGCCCTCAGTCTGCCACACTCCTCTCCTCCCTATATGTCCCTTTAGTTTCAATGTTATGCATAATAATTATCACAGCATAGTCTCATTCACTGGCTGTGCACTCAAGCTACCTGATGGTACTACCTTCAAGCTGACCTCCCCACCCTACACCTTTCCCTGTTCACCTGAAACGTTAACACTGTATTTTGCCGCTCCCTGGCAAAGAAATTGATCTGAGCTGAGTCTCTAATTGAGATCTTCCTTGCCCAGGCACCAAGCCCCACCAGTATGGTTTGTGGGAAAGAAGGGAGGACAGGAAAAAAGCAGGAGTGGAGACAATAAGCTATTCTCCATCAAATGTAGGCCTGAGATTTGGTGGCACTCCTGTGTGAGACTGAAGTAGCCTGCTATTATATATTACGGACACTAACTAATAGTTAGATCAGAGGAGACTCTAAATCAGGGGCACTGAACCTCTTCTAGCAAAGGGGCAAATTTCTTTTTGGAGAAACTCTTGAGATCTTTCCAATATAGGGGAGGGGGCAACGGCAGAAGAGGAGGCCCCCAAAATATCAGCATATTTGAGCTTAAAGCTCTCACTGCCAGTAATGAAGCCTTAGGAGAGGCATTTCAATCACTTAGAATGTGTGTGTGTGTATGTGCAAAATACACAAAAGCCAGGAAACCACAAAACCACCAATAGTTAGGGGAAAGGGGGCGTGGCCACCTGCAGAATCCTGGAGGGCCAGATTGGGACCTTGGGCCTAAAATGCTGCACTCCTGCTCTAAATATAAAAGCATACAACTGGTTGCTTCATGTGCTTAGTACATTACTGAACACGAAACTGAGGTGGTTCAGTGTTCTTCTTGAAAACCCCATTATACAGTTTCTTTTGTATCTCTCGAAGGTTGGTGTTGAAGTCCTTGTTTAAGGACTACACTTACTAGCTATCTTGATATGACCCAGGCAGTTTGGGTTGATCCCATTAGTTTTCCCACTATGAAATATTGGGGGCTGTCAAAGTTTAAGCCCCAAACATCTGGCAATCGTACAAATAACCTCAACGAATCTTTTGTGATTGCATGATGTCTTTATTACCTGCTTCCTTATGGTAGAGCTGCGTCTGCTGTTGATCCCAAAGTCAAGATGAACCATCATTGATGGGGCAGCGAAAAGGAGGAGGAAGCAAAAGCATATGTCAAGTTAATCAATGACAATCAAAATACCAGTTCACTTGCTATATAAATGGGTTCTTCCTGGGGGTGAAGGTGGAGAGGAACCAGAGACAGAAAACATTTCCACTGATTTACTCTTGACTTTCAGAAACATTAAGTGATCTAAAATAAATGCACTGCAATGCCCAAATGGGCAGAGCAGAGCTTATTGCTAACATAAGGCTATACTTAACCTTTTACTTTCAGCTGTAGAGAAACCCATTATAAAGCCCCATCATTCTAGCGTCAGTTAGTGATAATTTACAAGCAGCACCGTGTTAAGGTAGGTGTGTTCTGCTTGGTGATTTAGAACCACAAGGGGAAAAAACACGTGCACACACACAAATTGGTTTCTCTCTGAGATGAATGTGAACCTATTAATGGTTCTTTATTAAAATGTGTGCTCATCAAAAGGAAAGTGATGGACAAATTAAACCAAATTGAAATAACAAGCTTTCAATTACACATGGTCTCATGATTACTGTTTGTGTTCTTAGATGTTAGTGCATGATCCAAAGAGAGCGGAATGGCCATTTATGTTTCCGCCAAGCCTTCTCTGCTGGGGTTGGGGCGTGGGTTTGATTCATTCATAGTTTTTCTATAGACTCATGCTGACTGACTAAATTCAAGGGCAGATGTGCTTCAGTTCACTGTAAATGCAAGAAACTATACTGCCAAATGGAGCTGGGTACAAATAAGCAACACACATAGACTATTAACTTTGCTATCACTATTCTAGGAACAGTCTCAGAAAAGAGTAAAGAAGGGGTTGGACAGCCTTCCCCAATGTGGAGCTGTCCAGATGTGCTGGACTACAGCTCCCATCATTCTCAGGCAAAGGATGGTAGTTACAGTCGAACACATCTAGAGGGCACCCATTAGGGAAGGCTGATGTAGGATTTCAAAGAACTCATTCTAATCTGGATGCTAATTAGCTACTGAGTCAAGTACAAGGTTATGTCATGTCATACAAAGCCCTAAGCAACTTGGGACCAGGATATCTAACAGACCCCCATCCCTTATACATGCACAGGCAACCTTTAAGGTCATCAGAGGAGGCCTTGCTGGTCATTGCAAAACTAACAGAATTTTGCCATCCAATACCTCAGTGATGGGTCTTCTTGGTAACTACATCCTTTGGTACTCCCCCACCCCTCTTGCATTTCGGGAGGCAGAAAATGTGGCATCTTTTAAACGCCTCCTGAAAACATACTTGTTCACCCAGGATTTCCCTGGGCTGTAATTAAATTAACCATGCTACTCCATCTTGCTCTTCCTGTACTGCTTTTTATTGTAATTAGCAGTGTTTTTAATATTATATTTTAAATGTGATTATATTTATTGTGAACTGCTGAGGGATTTTATCATATTTAGAAGTATATAAGTGTCACAAACAAACAAATAAATAACTTTCTCTGCCATCAGCTGAGGATTTTGCCTGGATGGAAAATATTGATAAGACATTCCAGACCATGGATTTCAATAAGCAAGGGCTGAGGAGAAGTATAGGTGGGAGCTAGAAGACACATGACAGGTACCAATAGTGGCAGCTTCTCTGGAAGGATGCTTCTCTGGAATCTTGTCCATGGCAGTTGAGCTAGTCCTCTGTGTGTTGTCTGCTTAAGGACTTTAAGGGTGCTTTCCTATGCATGTTTAGACAGAAAAATGCCATAAACCCAGCATTCCTCAGCCAACCATGTTGGCTGGGGAATGCTGGGAATTGTAGGACTTTTTTCTGTCTAAACAGGCATAGGATTGTGCCCTAACATGTTGTTCTTTCTATGGAATCATTTTATCATTTCAGGTTCTTCCTGAGAACCTGTAGAACTATATTTAGGGTTTGTGTGATTGAAATCCTCCCTATGGGGGAGGGGGAACTATTTGCAAAGAGGTTCACACCTTGGGGGCTGCAAGTAAGGAAACTGCAGCAACCTTGTGGCTATACTGTAACCAATACATGCTCCAATGGCCTCCAAGGACACCAAACTTCATGGCCAAGTCTTGGGTACAGTTGCAGAAGAAGCCATAACAAAGAAGAAAAGCAGATGCTTTGCATGCAGGAAGTCCAGGTTCAATCTCCAACATCTCCAGTTAAACTGGAGATATGCAGAAGGCCTTGGAGATAGAGAATCCCTGCTAAGTGGAGTAGACAACACTGAGTTAGATGGACCGCTAATGTGATCCCATATAAGGCAGCTCTGTGGTTCATTTTTTGTTCTGTCTCCTACATTGGGCATGCAACGTATCTGCCTTGAGTGGCTTTTACCCTTATAGGCAACCTAAGGTAACTTAAAGAAATAAAATAGGAACCTGAGTCAGAAAACTGTTCCATCTTGCTCAGTATTGTCGACCATGACTGGCAGTAACTCCCCAGGGTTTCAGACAGGAAGCTGCCCCAGCCCTACCTAGAAATGCCAGAGATTTAACCTGAAACCTTTTGCATGCAAAGCATGTGCTCTACCAGTGAGCTATGCAGAGCACATGCTCTACATAGTGAGCACATAGTGACTCCCACAGCAGAATATCATGGGGGTTAAGGCCAAGGAATAGTAGTCCACTGCTTGTGAGGGGCTTTTTGCACATCACGACGCACAAACAGGTAAGAGGAGTCATCCCAAGTGGGAATTGTACAGATCCACATATGATTTGAGCAGATCTACACATTACAAATTTGTCTTTGATCAGGAGAACATGAGGTGGAATATCTGAGGCATGATGGCAATAATCTGATGAAACCGTCTGCTCTTGACTTTAGCCATCAACTCACCATGCAGTTGCCATTCTTGCTCAGTGTTTATTGATTTTATGACAAAAATATTTAAGCCACCTGTGTTCAGCTCATCTTATACAAAGTTTGCAAAGTGTGGAAATGCACCTGTGATGTGGGAGCACCCCTCTTCACCGCTGTATGGTGCTTCAAAACAGCTCTAATAGCCTTTGGACCAGTTCATCTTCTCTCCGCTTTAGTTTCTGATTGAACCATTTCTATTCAGCAAAATGAATTGCAGGAGATCAAAAGCTACTGAAGAGTCCCTGGATCATATAACCCAACTCCTTGCCAGGACAGATGGCTGCTAAATTAGACAGGCAATCTTGCTTGTGCTTAAGAATCACAATTACACTTTTAATTTTGTGGTGTTCTTAAAAATAAAACGAATCAACAAAGAATAAACCGCAGGGATGAGAAAAAGCAGATCCTGTCACAGGCAATGGAATATATTTTAAATCTTCAGGCTAAATGATACTGCAGTATTTAATGTTGCCACACAATGAATAATATTTTATTATTATAGATGTCAGTCCCTAATTAGGACCTGTCAACTCTGCTTTACTCTGAGGAATGTAACATCAAATAATGACTCCAGATTTGGAATAATCACCCGGCCTTTGTCAGTAAGGTGTGTGCTGTGTGAGTGCCTGTGCCCAACACCGCCCACCCCATACATGCATATGTATTGGCTTCTTGGCCAATACAGAATGGCAATTTGAAGATTCGTAATATTTCACTGAAGGCCCAATTCAAAGTCATTTTTTTCTATTATTATTTCCACATACGCGCTGACATTTATGATAGCATGATGGATGCCAGGCCGAGTTATAACAAAACGTTTATTCTCTCCACTGCTGCAATCCAATTCCATGTCAGACCAGATGAGGTCAACGGGGCAAAGTGAAAGAAAACCCCTATCTGACTGATCTCTCCCCTCCCCCATTAAACAATCAAAAGCACTTCAAGTATTTGTTTCAGGGCTTTTTATCCCTCCTGACAGGGATAAATCCAGCAGAGCACAGTGTTCTTGCCTGGCCTGGAAAAATGAAGAGACATTACTACACATTAGCTAATTAGCAAAGACTCTCTCTCTCTCCTAAGCAAATTTATTAGGGTGGCCATGGACATTATGCTCCCGGTATCGCTAGAGATTTGTACCCATCTCATTTCCCAGCTTTCAGCAGCAGCAGTCAAGAATTTGGAGTAGGGGTGGGGAAGTGCATGACATGATGACCTCACAATATGTGTACATTTGCCTCAACTGTATGGGGTTGGGAAAACAATGTGATGTGGACTTACCCTTTTGGTGACAGCCCCATTGTTAAGTGTAACATCTATCTCTGCTTTTAGACTAGAAGTTGGACAACAGAACCAATGACATTGCAGTAATCATAGAATCATAGAATAGCAGAGTTGGAAGGGGCCTACAAGACCATCGAGTCCAACCCCCTGCTCAATGCAGGAATCCACCCTAAAGCATCCCTGATAGATGGTTGTCCATGGACCATGGCCATTTAAAATCCCAGTCCATCCAAATTCCTGACTGAATCAACTTTATGTAAACAACATCAACCAAACAACTCTCCAGCTTTGCTGTATATAGCAGACTGATGTATTTTGGTTTCCAAACGGTCACGTTCTTACGCTATGGCCGTGTTGCATGTGGCTGCTTGAAAGGCTTTCACATGGCAGTTTATATTTCCAGGGGAGGCAATGTTTTAGAAAAGACATCAAACAACGTGAAGCATGCCATCAAAATGGAGAGAGTTTGGAAGTATGTTAGCTAATGCTTTGTTTGAAAGAAAATGGCTGTTTGGCTTACTGGACGATACTGAAACAACAATGTTGCTTGAGGCCATACCTACCTGGCAAGAGAGCAGTCAGTCCTTTGACCTGTTAAGGGAAAAATAAATGTGTTTGAAAAGGAGAGAGAGTGAAAGTGAAAGGCTGGGTTGTAGCAGGGAGAATGAATAGGGATGGGGGCGAGGGGAGAGAGAAATGGCTCCAACCCCTTTTTGGGAAAAGGGACTGGGATTTTGTGGGGGGGGGAGAAGGCGTGCTTTCCTCCTGCATGGCTGTTATTTTGATCAGGACAGCCCATCCCTGCTGGACAGGCTCCTCAGTGGCTAACCAGGAAATGCACAAAACACAAGCTGCCAGAAGATTTTTTCTCTGGAAAGTATTTTTTTCTGAAGAAATTTGCTTGCTATAGATGCACTAATGGTTGACTTCCTTTGCCAAAGAGAACTATGCCATTTCTCCTCTAGCTTCTTCCCAGAGGAATCAATAGTTTTATAAAGCCACCTGCAGAGACTGGAAAACTTCACAGATTTGTTAGCCTGCAGGCACAACTTGCTAGCATCCCCGGTCTATTTCAGAAGTCATGGTTTTAATGATATTTTCTGCAATCATACTTACAATTTAAAAAATCATCCCACTAACTGTCTTTCAGCTTGGAAAGAAAATGGTTAAACCGCTGTGCCTGTTGCCAACACAGGCATTATTTAAAATGAGCACAGTTAGGAGTAAGAAAGAGGACACACAAATTATCTGGCATGTATCAATGCTGAGACAGATTTTAAGTTGGTTTCTCCACTGGAATGCAGTTGCTTTGCATCAACTAAGGATTTGACCTGACAGCTCGAGATTAAAAATGAAGTGATGGGAATGGGGCTAATTGTTGATCATGGAAAATAAATAACACATTTTGAACAGTCACTTTCCCCCTCCCAACATAAACCTCAATTACCCGGAATGGTGCATAATTTATAATAACATTATTCCAAACCAGAGTTTCTTACCATCTGTCCCATTTCCATCACAGAATATTCATACGTATAAATTACATGGCCACGGCAACATCAAAGGGCTATAGCATTACAGTGACAAATGCAGATGGAAGGTAGGGAAATAATTACCCGTAGATAGAAAGAACTGCTGGTGCTTTTTATTAACGGAACTTGTCATCTTCAGATTAAAATAATTTGCAAGAGGAATCAAATGTCACTTTAAAGGGAAATGGTGGTGAGGGGAGGAACACAAAGCAATACTGAGTTCCTCCCAAGCTTGACAACCAGTCATATTTTGCAGTCTGCCAAGCAATCTTTCTCAAGGAAACAGTGCCAAAATTGCAAAAGGATTCCAATCACTCGCTCCTTAATTCAACAGCATTTATAAACTGGGGTTAGAATTAACTTCTAACATTCCCTCAATTTATAGAGTTCTGACCTTGAATTAGAGAGAAATATATTTTTCTAACTTTCTGTAGATAATTGCATCTATGTTGTTTTTTGAAGAGCTCAAACTTAGGGACTAGGATCTTTGCAACCCAACTCCAAGCACCACCCACAAAAGCATTACAAAGTAGGCCCAAGGAAAAAGGGCCTTCTGACTTTTGAAAATCAGACAAGAAATATATTCAGCTTTCCTCTTGCTCTCTCAGCAGGGAATCGGTTAAGAGGGGCAGGCAGGTTAAGAGGAGCCATACGCTGGAATGCAGCAGTCAGCGATGACCCAGGAATGTGATTCGTCACAGGGGCAGCTGGAGTATTAAATGGAGATACTCAGAAGGAGTGAAATGCTCCCAGGAAATGGCCTCTCTGACTTGTTTCGCTTGTATGATAGCTGAATAATTTCTTTTGTCAGAAAACCTGGAAAATACGCCTACTGCCTCTTCACTTCCTACGGAACCGTCAATTTAAAAATAACCTACAGCTTCATCCAACACATTTGTGGATTCAAAATGCAATGCGCTTTCCAAATCATTCATATTAACATTCATAGACGCACAGTACTTTGAAGCAATAAAAATGTCATGTCACTGTAATCACAGGGCCAATATAAGCTCTATTAAAAGCAACCAATTCTGTGCCAGAACGATTCAGTCATATGGCTCAGGGCAGATTTCACAAGAATCAAAGGAAATTTTGGTAAAAAGGATTTTAACACATTTAGAATGAATCCTCTGATTTAGCTCTTCTCGCCAAAGACCTGAATCCTGTAAATGGATAGCAGAGCAATCCATAGTTGCAATCCTTGCAACTAGGAGCTGGTCCTTGCTGTCATATGAACAGAGATTTCTACTTTGCCAAGGCATTTCAGATTACCTAACCTTGTCTTTCACCAGATGCTGGACAGATGGGTTTTTCATGGGTGCTCAGATACATAATTTCTGATAGCACCTTGGTTCATCATTGGTGTCAGAGGCAACTAATCATTTCAGCTGCAATTGCTGGTGGTCCATCCGGTTCAGTGAAGTTCCAACAGGCTGTGCAGTCTAATCTGCAACCCAATTCTACCTGTTCTCCTGAACTGCTCCAAAATGCAGGGATAAAAAGCAAACCAATCCAATAAAAGTACCTCCCTAAATGACAGAATATTTGCATTCCAGGAAAAAAGTAATAATTACAAGGATTAGACCAATTTGATTCTGTGGAAATGGTATAATGGGAAGGGGAAAAGGGGAGGGGGGAATGGGCATATGCTTCACTTAAACAAATAGATGATGCACATTATTGGCTCATTAAGCATTTCCCTTTCACCATTACTTAAGCAGCACTGTAGGGATGGAATAATAAATCCATAAAACATGACTTTGTCCACTTAGCATTGATAATCCAAGATTGTTATGTTCAGCCAGCTGTCTAATTCAGTAATTACACGGGATGGGCTGACACAATGACAAGTGATCTCCAGACTTACTTTCTCCCAGAGTCTTCTGAAGAAGGTCATGCTTGGCCTGAAGCTTCGTGATGAGGTTCCTCCCTTCCAGATACTCCTTCAACTTCTGTTGGAGATTTAAAAACACACATCAAAGATCAATATTTATTTCTCAAACACAGAAGGGCAAGGGAACAGAGTGGACCAAGACAGTCAACATATTCTTGTTTGTTGCCATAATCCATTTGAAATTTCCTATGTGAGAAGGAGCTTACGGCAAATCCACGTTTCCCCATGCAATAATTAAAACATTTTCCACAGGTTATGGTATTGTCTGAATTCAGCGCATTTTCCACAGGGTGGCTTGCTAACAATGCAGTGTGGCTTGTTAACCAAGCAAAGAAAAAAGCCAAAGGCAAGGGGTGGAACCAAAGATATATCTTAGAAAATATTTAATGATTTTGCCAACGCGTTTTAGACTATTAAAGTCCTTCTTCGGGACAATTCAAATAAGAGTATGATTTCAACTTTCTCTAGAGTGAAATTATCTCCTTTGTTTGGGGATCATTTCACTCTAGAGAAAACTGAAATCATACTCTTATTTGAACTGCCCTGAAGAAGGACTTTAATAGTCCGAAACACGTTGGCAAAAGTCACTTGTTTTAAGTACATCACATCACATGCAGCACTGATCCCATTGGCTTGGTTTTATTCCAGTTGCACATTCATACTGCGGTTTTATAGTGTGGTTTAAGTTTCCATATTTTTTACTTTAAGCTATATTTTATGGTTTTAATTTTTGTGAACCACCCAGACAGCTTCGGCTATTGGGTGGTATAGAAATACATACATACATACATACATACATACATACATAAAATATTTTCTAAGATATATCTCTTGCCTTTGTCGTTTTCCCACTTGCTATTTCAGGTTTCCTTTCTTTTTTGTGGCTTGTTAACCACCCTGAACAATCCATCAACAAGCCATGGGTTCTCAAAGTGGCTTGCTTGATAAAAGTAAGCCACACTGCATGGTTAACAAGCCACTCTGCAGTTAACAAGGTGCTCCTCTTCATAGCGCCAGGCTGGCAGAATACCGGGCACTGGAGCTGCATTGCTTTCAGTGCTGCATTCTGTCCCCTCCACACCTTGGTAAGCTTTCATGGTGTCCAGCAAGGTGACAGTGTGTGTGTGTATGTACATACCTGAGGGCAGTTTGAGCAGCCACCCCTCAAACCTGGCACAGGCCCTGGCTGCTAGTTCCATTATGGAACTATCTCCCTGATGAGGCTTGCCTGGCACCAGCATTGCTATCTTTTTGGCGCCAGGTCAAGACTTTTCTCTTCTCCCAGGCATTTAACAGCATATGCTGAGTTTTTTAACTGACCCAAGAATAGTTGTTTTAAATGGATATTGTCTGTTTTTTTATGCTTTTTATGGTTTAAAATTTTGTATATTTGTTTTTAATGTTCACTATTTTAATTTTTGTAAACCGCCCAGAGAGCTTCGGCTATGGGGTGGTATATAAATGTAAATAACAACAACAACAACAACGCACTTCAGCTCCTGCCTCATGGCTTAAAATTGTATCTCAGTGAAATTGCACTACTTACTGTATTTCATAGCTACAGCTCTTTGCTTCATAGTGTATTGATGGAGAATACATGCAGACACCATTTATAAGAAGGTTTAGGGTTAATGTTGTAAACCGCCCAGAGAGCTTTGGCTGTGGGGCGGTATATAAATGTAATAAAATAAATAAATAAATAAATAAATTTAGGCTATAGTCAAGCATTACTATAAGAACCTTGAAAAGAGTTAACTGGAAATCTGTAAGTCATCCTTTAATCTGATTTTCTGGCAAAGTTCACTAAATACCAAAATGTCTAGATATTGTGGATCACTGACATTATTCCTCATTTAATATTAGCTTCATATATTGTAGATTTCAGTTAATTACAGCATTATAGATTATGACTTTGTGCAGTTAAAATAAGCAGTGTTAAATTCACCACTTTAAAGGGCAAACTGACAAAAATCAGAGCCATGAGGGGAAAGAGAGAGAGAAGAAGAATTAATATCACGCATTATCGATGCTGTATTTAAAAAGATAAAGTTTATCCATAAGCTCTCAGGAGGCCTTAAAATTAACTGCATTGTTTAATGCAAAATTAATACAACTGCCAAGAAATGTAAGATTTAAATGAGCACTGAAATCAACCCACACTATTCTGAGACGTGCAGGAAACACAATGCCAAAGCACAGTGATTAGAGAAACCTTTCATCACCGGCATGTTCACAGTTCAGTGGCTTACTCCCCGCTGTCAGTCACGACCACATTAAAATAAATAACCACCTGATAATAAGACATGACAGATTGCCTGCCTGGAGCCAATTTAAACCTGAAGGTGAAATTCTGAACCCTAAACTATTAAGTAGCTGTATGAGGATTTAACCAAAAATTACCCACAATGTAGCCCAATGATGGGAACAAACAGTTCAATTCTACACAATAAACGAGAGTTTGATGCTGGGTTGGGGAGAAAATATGGCTTGAGAATACCAGAGTTTGTCACTTTAAGTTTGCCCTTAACTAGAAGTGGAATCTTCTCATCCCCTCCCTTGCTGCACAGAGGAAAAGGCAGAGGGAATTAATGCACAAGCGGCAATCTTGCTGCTGCTTATTCTCAATTCTCCAAACTGTGATTTCGAGATCGTCTGAATGCAACACCAATGTGCAACAGTGCCGATAAAGCTGTATCCTATCTTGGGAAATGGGTAGAATGAGCCTCTTCTGCCCAATTCAAGTGCCACTCCGAATTCTGAGTGCTTAATAAGTGAAGCAGCCTGGTCTGTTGCATCAACTTCCCCTTGACCAGAATATGGACAAGAATGGATAGTAATTGGGGCCCTAAGTCATACCAACAGATAAGGATACCCTTGATCTCTTCCAGCAGGCCCATCCAGTGGAATTTTTGGATTTTTTTAAGGATGTTTTAACAATGTATACGTTTTTAATCAGTTTTTTATGTGTTTTATACTTGGTTGTTCCCCACCTTGATAAAAATGGAGAGGCGGGTAAGAAATTATTATTATTATTATTATTATTATTATTATTATTATTATTATTATCCTCCTCCTCCTCCTCCTCCTCCTCCGCCGCCGCCGCTGTGCTGGTGCAGGAACTCGAAGAGCTGGGCTATAAAGTCACGTTTTAAGTACATCATATGCAGCACTGATCCCATTTGCTTGGTTTTATTCTGGTTGCACATTTATACTGTGGTTTTATAGTGTGGTTTAAGTTTCCATATTTTTTACTTTAAGCTGCATTTTATGGTTTTAATTTTTGTGAACCACCCAGACAGCTTCGGCTATTGGGTGGTACAGAAATAAATAAATAAATAAATACATTTCACCATCAATGATAGGTTTTTTCATTTTATATCCTGTGTATGTAAGCAAGTTAACATACTGAAATACACCTTCTAGGTGTATTTCAAGATGATTTCTAGTCCAGTTAGAAGACATTAGGAGATGAAGACCGCCTGAAATCACAGTGCTGTTTCCCTGCTGTCAAGTTCTATGATGGGAGAATGTGATATATTATACTAACTAGGGGAATCTTACAATGGTCCCTCTCCAAAACTGCACAGGTACAAATACTATTCCAAATTTTGGTATTTACCAGTAGGAAGCCACTGTCAGGTTACTGGGCTAATGTGGATCTTTCTGCTTTGCTGGCAAGGCACAGTGTAATGATTTTGAAGCTGTATGAAAATATCTTTGTCATTTGTCCCATATCCTTAACTCCCACCCACCCCCACCGCTGGAATCCAGATAGTTCAGCTCGTTTTTTGAAAAGCAACATCAAAGCTGAGGCAGACGTTCAGCTTCAGCATATTCCCAGAATGCACTAGGGGGGAAACCAGGGCATCACAATGCTGTACTACTGTTGGTGATTAAAAAGGGAGAAAGAACAGCACATTGATAAAAAGCAGCATGGCACTGATTACAGGCGAGGTTATAAATAATAATTTCAGAGATCTTATGGATCTTGTGAAGCTTAACAAAACATTGCTGTGAAGTACTTTGAAAGATGAAGGGCTCTATAATAACTTGGTATTAGTAACAACTGATAGCAATTAACTAGAAACTACAATTATCCACCCTTTCTTCAGCTAACTATTTATTTTTGCTACATGTAAATCTCACCTCCCTGCCAGCACCTCAGTACTTCTATTTCAAATATTTCTTCTCAAAACACCATTGTGAGCTATGAAGTTGCTTTATTCCTGACTTACAGAACAGTCACTGAAGCACAGAAAAGGGGCAATAGATTTGCCTCAGAAAGAGGGTTATGGCAGACCAGGGAACAGAACTGGGGATTACCTGAATCCCAAGAATGTGCACAAACTACCAACATAGCCTCTATCTCTCTTAAGTAATAAGAGTCACTCTTCCCCCTGCAAACTTAAAATTGCAGCTATACATGCTGAATCTCTCAGAAAGCACCTATGCCCATGAAAAAATGAAGAAACTAAAATTCTTCGCAAAAATGATAGCTTGGATGACAGGATAAAGCAGCAAGTCATTCAATGTTATTTTGCCTTCACATTTTATATTATATAACCCTACCCAGTGCCTGTTTACCCTACCCTGTGCCTGTTTGCTTTCTCTTCCCCTCCTTATTGTTTTAACATGGTTTTATTAGAATGTAAGCCTATGCGGCAGGGTCTTGCTATTTACTGTTTTACTCTGTACAGCACCATGTACATTGATGGTGCTATATAAATAAATAAATAAATAAATAAATAAATAATAATAATAATAATAATGCATTCTGTATTTCTTGTTCCTGCCTGGTACAACAACATAGAATTGTCTTACATAGACCTTTTTTTATTCTCTTAAGCAATAGATTGGTTAACTTGGGGTTGTTTAATTTATGAACAATCCCAAGCACCTAGGTTCAGACATCATAGAAATAATCTACAAATGTTACACTCATAGTTATTTCAGGAAACTGGCTTGTGTGTGCATCCCCACAATTCATGGGTTAATTAATCTATCAGATGCTGCTATTATGTCTGAACAGGATCACTAATTGTGTGTATGAATTCATTTTGCCTTTGCACCTTGTTCCATCATGTTCCTCTGAGGTGAAGTAGTTTTGTGTGAAAGTATAGCAACAGGTATATAGTATTAAAGTGTTCATTCCTGAAAGGAAAAGGCTTTCAAGATATATCTGCAAGCCTAACAGACCTCCTTCATCCCTTCTTTTGCAACTAAGTATGTAATACATTTGAAAAACACACACACTAGTGTTTGCCATTTTGAAGACTTCTTGAACTGGATGAACTCCACTCATAACCAACATTCAGGATGTGATGCTGACTACAAGAGCTGATCCAGGGCACACACTTGAAAAAACATTTGATACAGCTACATCTTTACACGGATCCCAACCTCATACATCTGTAAGTAAGTTTCATTGATAGCTACATAAATTTAAATCCCAAGTACATCTGCTTAGGATGGCATCCTGAATTTGGACTCAGCAATATATACTCATTATAGAAAATGTTGATGCACTAAATAAATAAATGGCTGTAGAAAGAGAGCCACAAATAACACAGTGCCTCACTAAAAGTCAAGTTTCTAAGGCCTAGTTTAGACCCATGCTGAAGTGCTGGCAAATGTATTCAAAGCAATCCATCTTTCACCTTCTTGCCAAATGTGTGTCATATTAAAATGCACAATTCTATGGATGGCTCATTTTCTTTGTTCCCTGAATTTTCTTCCTTTGCCACCATCAATACTCAGCCATTACCCACCTTTAATGTTGAACAAAACATCTGATATTTTTAAGCTAATGCCGGAAATTCTTGTTAAGGATATTTATACGGTTCTTGTATGGAAGATCAATTAAGTGTTTGATTAGAGTAATAAAAGGGGCTATTCATAGAGCAGCCTCTTTCCGTTATTATTTATCCACTGATTTATCCAAGGTGTATGTATGTGACATGACAAAAAGCACTTCTCTTTCCCAGAGGCAGAAGTCAAGTATCATTGGCATTGGTTGTGGGCAAGCTTGCTATTTACACCAGTGCAGGAAAAGTACCCTGCATAGATAAAATTAATACTTGCTTATTTGAAAATAGAAAGGATTTTACTCTAGAAAAAGAGTATCTGCAGGTTTAATTAAAGAACCATTTACACAGGCAGGGGACATCAATTGCTTCTTAACTGAATAATTTTCCCCACCCACATATTTCTGATAAATTCCCCTTCCAAGCAGACCTTTTAATTTGATGTGGCTTTTGAAGTATTTTGAAATCATGTCTAAGAGACTGATACACTCTCCAATAAACCTATTACTAGACCAGACCCAAAATAAACCATTCTGCCTGCCAAAGCAATGTACACAGTATGCAGCAATTTTCATAAATAGCATCTGTTTTTTAAGAGAACTAAATATTTTAAATATTACAATATCCATTTTGAAAAGGTCAGTCACAGAGCAATGGGGAAGGGAACCTTTCTATGTACATACTATGCTCCAATTGAGAGCACGAACAGCCCTCCTTTAAACTCTAAAATTCCACTAATCAGCTGTTTAGGAGGGGAAAAGAATTGGGGAGGGGGCTAAAGGCCACACACATCCTGCTTATCCTCCTAAACAGCCAATCAACAGGGTTTTCATTTTGAAAAAGGGGCCCATGTGTAGTGCACCCAACTGCCTGTGTAGTTCTTCATTCCTCGAATACATTTTCTATGTGCCTTCTGTTCTTAACTGGATTAGGATGTTAGGTTTTAATATTTCCTGTGTGTCGCCTTGGAAGAGTTGACACAAAAAGGCAACTTATCAATTTTTAAAATAAATAAGATTCGGTGCTGGTTTTGCTTCAGTAAACTAATATGGCTACCCCTCTGGAAAATGGTGTTTTATTCACATACCACTAGTTCTTAATAAGATACAGACAATATAGGCTCTGAAGGGGATGGGAGATAAAAAATCAGGCAGACACTGATCCTGTAGGTGGGCCATTTCCATTATTCACTGTAAGAATGATTCTGGCAACTTGTTGACTGAACTGCAAATGACACTTATACTTTTCTAGCTCCAACATGTATCTGCTTTGCTGGAAGTGCGCTAAAAGTCAAGTCTCTTACCGTGAAGTAGAACTGTTCTGTCTCCTGCTGATTGGCTCGTCTCTTAGCAATGCTGGGCTTGCTCATGAAGGTTTCAGAGACTGTTGATTTTACAGACTCCATGGAATTGCTATACTGGAAGCAGTCAGAGACATCAAAATCTTCAATGGTGACAATATCTTGGATAGTCTGCAGTGTGGCTTCCATGGTTTTCTTAACCTGACAAGGAAAACACGAGATGATAAAAAGGAAAAAAAATAGGTGAGAATAAAAGGAGAAATGCATTCCACCGCTGGATTTGACAAGTGATGCTGCTACAACAGCATCTATGGTTCCCAAGCACAATACGAGTTCAGCAAATTAAGACCGTGTAAACAGATGATTGGTGGGAGACTGAAGCACTAATCCTATGAACAGTTATTTGGGAATTAAGTCCCACTGTATGCAGGGGCATTACGCTGCAGCTGCTATATATAGGAAAGGCCTGGCTGCCCCTTCTCCAATCTAACGCTTATATGGGAAGAGACAACTTGCCCACTTGCACTGGCTGACTATACATTTCCGAGCCCAATTCAAGGTGCTGGTTTTAACCTATAAAGCTCTATATGGCTTGGGACCGCAATACTGATGGAATGCCTCTACCCGTACACTGCACTCAACATCTAAGGTCTTCCTCCAAGTGCCTACTCTGAGGGAAGCTCAGAGGATGGCAACAAGGGAGAGGGCCTTTTCAGTGGTGGCCCCCCAACTATGGAATGATCTCCCCAACGGGGCTCGCCTGGCGCCAACATTGTTGTCTTTTTGATGCCAGGTCAAGACTTTTCTCTTCTCCCAGGCATTTAACAGCATTTAACAGCATATGCTGAGATTTTAACTGACCCGAGAATTTTTAAATTTTGTAAACCGCCCAGAGAGCTTCAGCTATGGGGCATTTATTTATTTATGTAATAAATATTTATTTATGTAATAAATAAATAAATAAACTTGCACTGAAGAAGAGGTGGGAGGGGACTGCCTATAGTTTTCCCTGCGAGGTGCTTTTCTCCTGAAACTGCCCTCCACTGTGGCTTTTAGCCCTGCCAGTATTCTGGACCCATTTCCCTCATCAACATTTATTTTATTTACAATATTTATATACCGCTCCCCATCCAACAGATTTTGGAGCAGTGAACCATAAATAGAATGAAATAATAAAAACACCATGTTGAAAATTTCTATTTCTAAAAGAACGATGTTCTGATAAAACCCAAGTCCTGAAACAATGACATTTTCAGGAGGTGCCAACAAGCAATGCAATGTTGGTGCCTGCCTGACCTCCAAAGGCAGGGAATTCCACAGGAAGGGGGCCACCACATACAAGGCTCTTCTCCTGGTGGACTCCAATCAGACCACAGGTCCATGAGGAACCACCAGGAACATGCCTTCAGATGCCCTCAGTGACTGGGCAGGTTGGTAAGGGAGAAGGTGCTCTCTCAGGTATCTTGGTCCCTAGTTGTTTAGGACTTTGTATATCCAGAACATTTCCAGGGTGCTCTTTCCTCTCATGTCCATTCTCCAATGTATATCACCCTGCCTGAGAGTCCTTTGCAACTGAGAAAGGCCATTGGCGCTCCCTTATGTGCAGCCACAGTGCAGCATGTGGCTTGCCCCTCAGTGGGACTTATTTCTGAGTTAACATATATACATACATCCATATTTATTATTTATTTGTAGCATTTCTATACTGCTGATCATAATAGAACCTCTCAGTGGTTCACAACATTAGATTGCAATACTAAAGCACAGCATTAAAACATACCATAAAAACACAGCATTAAAACATTTCTAACAACAATAAAAGAGCAGTAAAATGGGCCAGTAAAATGGAAGTGGTGTAGTTAATTTACTTAAGGCCCAGAGAAGGCCTGAGTGAACAAGTGTGTCTTCAGGAGGAGTGTGAATGATCCTTACACAGTTTCTGCCTCCCAAACTACACCACGGAGGGTTTTCCAAATAGTGAGTACGCTACAGAGAAGGCTCGCTGTATGGTCAATGCTGTGTTGCTGTACAAACTCTACAGTAAGAAGGGAGAGCTACTCAGCTGCCTAGTGACATAGGGTGGGTGGCGCTGGGGGGTGGGGTAGGATTGTCTGCGTCAGCCGTTTTCCATCTCAACAAAATCATTAGGTCTACACATGCTGAACAGACAGCTTTAACCCCTGTACGTGCCAGTAGGTGCATGCGGAAGCTGCTTCACGCATTACATTTTCTTACATGAAGATTATGTCTAACCAGAAGCCATATATACCACAGACTGTTTCACTACTGAGTAGAGCACATATGATTGTTAATACTTTGTTGTTGTTGTTATTAATTATTATTATTATTATTAAACATTTTAAAATATTTTTGACGGAAAGGTTTATATCCCACATTCTCATTCCATAACGAAGTGCTCAAGTTGATGGAAGCCATTCATTAGACTACGACAGATCTTGATCCACAGATTGCATAGCAGATGCTCATTAGTCCAATTTGATACAACAATCATATTTCCCCACATCCGTTCCAAAAGGCACACAAGATCCTGGGCCATGGAAAATCAATCTACATGTCTTATTAACAAGTGTAGCAAGTTGTCAATGAAGGTAGGGATTGTACACGACATTTTCAAGCAGTCTTCAGTTTGTCAAATGAAAAAAAATATGGCCACTCAAAAGCCATTGGCCTGAACCATATAGCCACTTTATAAGTGCGTGAAGGCCACTTAATGGCCACACAGTAGGACCTTTAAATCTCACTCCTGGATTGTAGCCCATATGACAGATTTAAAGCTGAAAGGGAGAAGGGAAGCAGTAGAGGCCAGGAACAAGCACTATGCTTCCAAGACACCTTACACTGATGTTGAAAATGAATCCACCCTCCAACTGCACATCCTAGGTGCCATGAAAGTACTTCTATCCTCCTACTGCAAGTTGGCTCAAGTAAATCGCTGTAGCAAGAGTTGCAAGCTCTACTCACTTGCCTGGCACAGGATGACAATTTAGCCCATTGCAGCATGAGACTCTGCTTGAGCTGGAGCATCTGATATAGAGTAATCCTGATGGTCATTGCCAGAGCAAAAAGAACTATCAATGTCCTCTCTGAAAAGTTCCCCACAATATTTTGGAGTTATTTTAGGAAGTGTAACTACAATTATTATTGTAATATATACAACACCTTGCATGTTAATTATTCTAACCCAGTTTGCGCATAATGGATAACTATGGGCTGCTTAACTACTAAACAACCCAGAGTTTCTGGGTTCAGATGTAACAATAACAACCCAGGAAAAAAAGTGTTCCAGGTTGTTTAGGAAAGTGGAACTAGCCGGAACCAGCATGCTCACTTGCTCCTGGATGCTCACAAATAAACCACGGTTTGTTAACAATGGGTTGTTTGATCATGCAAACTGGGTCATGGTAGTAAAAATGTCAGTAAAAAAAACATAAAACGCTCCCTACAAATTTTGTCCTCTTGATTCTAATCTACAGTTTCTGAAACTTTAGAAGGTATCCTAATGCTTCAGAATCAAACATATCTCCCTCCCCTGCCCCACACCCCTGCGTTTTAACAACAGATTACAATAACTCCTACTTAGGTAGGAAATAATTTGGACTTGCCTCTTATAATACAGAATGGCACCACATTTCTGCTTTACAAGAGTCCCACTATCTGGGGGCTGTTTTACCAGTCAGCTTCAATTCCAAATACAAAACATCTCACATCAACACCAGGGCAGTTACGAAGAACATAGCTGTAGCATATCTTTCAAATCCTCTGCAGACAACAAAACTGAACTCAATCACATTATGTACAGACTACACCGTTTAAATTAACATTAAGGTCTAAAGTGAAACAAATTCTAGAAATTTAACAATGACCCTGTTCAGATGACATGCTAAGCCACGGTGGCTAAGCATTTTGAGCTAAACATTATGGCCTAGCGTGTTGTGTGACCCATGACTTAGGCCTCAGCTAGACCAGGGGTTTTTACCGAGATGATCGCGAGATTGTTGCACTGGTCTACAAGCGGCACGCGACATCGTGGCTGCCATTTTTTGTTTGTTTTAAAGAAGAAGGAGTGCTCATGCGCAGAAGGTAAGCCTTTTTCTTAAAAAAAATTAAAATTTTCCCCGCTCCCCCCACCCGGGAGCCGGCTGGTTACTCGCAAGGAACCGGGATGAACCGCGACACCCACCCACACATTCCGCTCTCGGGATCAGCCCAAGACCATGGAAAAAGTGGGCTAGAAGTGGAGGGCGAGATCCCAGAGCAAGGGAGTGTTCATTCCTCCCTGCAACCGGGATCCCCTGTGCGTCATGTGAACACACAGCGACGATCCCGGGGATCGCCCTGCGATTTCGCCCGGTCTAGCTATGGCCTTAGTGTGTTGTGTGAGCCATTCCTAACCATGGTGGCTACATAATCATGGTTTAAACATGGTCACTAACCATTTGTTGCAAAAGGTTTAGCAGCCTAACCATGCCTTAGCATGTCATCTGAACAGGCCCATTAAGTCTAAATATGTAGACAATGCACTAGTGCATTTAAAAACATTGCTATTTGAGTGAAGCTGTCCAAAAGTGATTGACATTAGGAAACAAATAGGATTTGATTTGCCTCAGAAATTTCTGAAGCTTACAGACATAGATTATTACACTCATGCTGCTGTCTGCCCTTCCTTTTCCCAACGTATAGAGACCAGGCCATGGAAAAACAGGATTATGGAGAGAAGACAAAGGAAGATCAGTGATAGAGGGAGATATTCTCCCCGCCCCCCCCCCCCAAAAAAAAGGGTTTCGAGCGGTGTGGAGTTTATGTTAGCTTACCTCTTCATTTTCAATCTTCAGTGTGGATAGCCTAGACTGCAGCTGCTGACATCTCTGCACCAACTCACTCTGAACTGGCTGTTGGGCACATAGCTGGGAGACCTGGAAAAGAAATAGCACGTTCAAAACATACTGGACACTTGGCTCCAGCTGTTCAACTTTGTATTAAAACTCCAGACCAGGCTGTATGAGGAGCCTGGACTGGGGCTCAGAACAATGGGTCAATGACCAGGTTGGGATACAGAATAGCAAAATAAATACATGCATTTTACAAACACTTTACAAATTCATAAAACAAATTGTATAGCTACAAAAAGTAAAAGCAAACACTTTGATGGATCTCTAGGGTAAATCCATAAAGATGAAGGATGAAAACGTCCCCTCCAATTAAACTTGTGTGCAGAGGATGATAAACAAAGGGTGGAACGAAATGGAATAGATTCTTTTTAGGGTTGGCTTTTGTTTTTACAAAATGCAATTGCTGAGGATGCAGTTGGAAGGAAGAGACTGGTGCGGGGAGAGATATTTCCTTTTGGGCTATTTCCCAGCAAAACTTGCTGCTTCAACCCTATATGTAGTACTTGTATCTCCCCCACTGAAAAGTTTATGCTGTTTGTTTGAAAGAAGGCTCCTATCCACATTAACAAAGGTGATTAGCTATTTAATATTCTTTAACACATTTTACGGAAACAGAAGGGCCATGGACTTCTTCATTCAGATAAATGGCAAAGTCAATTTCCTTTCCTCTACATTGACTGGGTTTGGATGATTGTAGATATGAATGGGTTTGCCCACTCACACAGCCCCTTTGTGCCCCACTTTGTGAGAACCACGATTAAGCCAGGAAGCCTTTAATTAGCCAGAGTTCCCCATTTCATCTGAACTGGGAAACTATAGTGACAAGCTTTGGGACAAGACAGGATCTTAAACCAACTTCAAGCTGTGGCTTAAAATCTTGGCTTGTTCTGATGCTGGTAACCATAGTTTCCTGGTGTGGCTGAGTTACAACCGGAGTTACAAAGCACAGCAGCAGCAACATACTACTACTACCATCACCACCTCAACCACAGCCATGGATTTTTAGCATCAGTCAAGATTCAAGAAATATAATTACTAATATTCTGATACGACAGGGGACAGTAGCTGATCTGGCAGAAAATAAAGCACTCTGTACCTAAAATCTCATTTATGCTGGGATTAGATCCTCAAATGGATCCACAGATATGCAGGAACATATTTAGAAGTATGTGGATGCACTTAAGACAAGAACACTGCCACATAATCTAGCTGAGGCTGATTTATATTTGGTGATTTCCTTATACCCGTATCACTTTCACATGGTGCTATCTGTGTGTAGAGCAGCACAAGGCACTTGATAGACCAGGCACAAAGCAGCTCTAAGTTGCATTGCTTCCAGAGAAACAAAACCACACATGGGTATGATGGATTAAGTAGCTGTGAGGATCAGCTGGCATATACAGTAGATGCTTACTGTTTTTCTTTGGCCTGATTACTTAATAACTTTAACACATTATTACAATGGTCTGGGTATACTATTAACCCTGAGAATATGAATATATAATCAATGAAACAAACACACCCTCAATTTCTGTGACTGTCCAAAATGTAGAGACTGTTGACAACCCCCCACACATCTGGTGAACATAGATAGAGACACTGAATGTCAATGACTGCCAAAATATACTTCGTCAGAATTCACTAGCATAATTCCATAATTTTGGACATTTATCAGATGTGATTTGGAATATCCATTATGTTATAACATCTCAATTATGTTACCAGAACTTATAAGGGATAAAATGGTTTCTATGGTGTAGCCTAGGCTTTTTGAATGTGCCTGTACCATGAGACATTTTCACTTCTTAGTGCATATTCACTGATTGCTAACTACAACAATTTAACTATATAGTGTTAAAGAATCCTAGAAAGTGAATTAAGTATTAAAATGTTCAAATACTTCAATTCTGAGAACAATTACATTTAATAGTCACATGAATCAAGAGAGAAATCGAGTCCCTTTAAAGAAAGTAATACCAGTCTGCATGGGTCTAATGGCACTTGCTTCTTCAATGACATGAACTCTAATATATCACAGCTGTGTGCAAAAGCAAAGAGAATTCCGTATATAAGAATAATACAAACAGAACTAATGCAAAGCATCTGTGATACTGTCTATTGGGACTGGATACACTGGATGAAGGAAACATGCAATAAATACCAGAGAATATGCAATAAAATACCAAGCTTCAGGGGGGTTTTTTTGGCTCACCATCCAGCAAACACAATTGTCAGCCTTTATAAGGTATCTTGTTATATAGGAAAGTTTCGTAGTTGGGGGTAAAAGCAAGATGAAAACTGATGAATTCACCATTGGATATTGGCATCTTCACTTCAGTGATTGGTTATACAGATGGTGCCATTACCCATGGCATGCTCCAGAAAGGCCTTTCAACACCATTAAAGATAGATAGCCAACAGAAGCAGACTGATATACAGATATAAGAAAAATCTCTTGAGAAACAGAAGACCAGTTGAACAGGCTGGGATGTAAACACACTACTTATACACCCCTGAAGACCTCATGTCTTAGTTGTGATTCACTAAACAAGTAAATAAGATAATGCCATAAAGGAGAAGAACTCATAACATTGAGTTTTCCTAAGATCACAGCTACACAGCCAGATGGACTGTGAACAATTCCTGTACATTTTACATAATAGCCAAATTCTTTTAGTTCAATTGTTTTAGGATGTCTGGATAATTCTCTCTATATAAAAAGGTTATTTCCCAAGTTTACTTTATCCTCCTTTTTCCTACAGACGAAGCAAATAAGTCACTTCTTTTCTAAGAGGTAGCCAGATTTACCATGTGAAGATGGTATAAAACTAGTATCTAGGAATCTGGAGATTGCTTTCTTCCCAAACTCACCCACTGAGAAACGTGCTGTTGAAACTGTAGAGTTGGGATATCCTTTCATACTTGAGGTCAAGCCTGAACGCCAAAAGCTTAAGGGGAGTACACACCACCCACTGCATCAATGCGCGGAGGGGTCTGCGGGCATGCATGGGCTAGCCCCAGCCACTGTCATTGCTTCACACCACTGCTGCACTTCTTCAAGAAACATCTCTTTGATATTCATTGTAAGTCCCTCCACAAGAAAGGGCAGTGATTGGGCAGGGTCCCTCCTCATAAGTAGAAGCTCTCCGCAAGTATGTCTATATGCCCAGAGAACTCTTTTCAACAAACATCAAATGGACACAGTTGGGGGAGCATGACAGCAGTGCATGGTGACACCCAGGGTTAGCCTCGCATCCTCAACACCTGTTCATTCAATACATGGAGGGGCTGTGTGTATTCCTCTCTAGACCCTAACTAATCAAGACAACAATTAATTTTATTTCCTATTCAGTCTAACTGGAGTGAGAATTCTCATGCATGTGTATACACAGAGAAGAATAAAACTAACCATGTCGCCCATGTGAGGCTGAAACTCAAACTTCATGGGTGGGCAGAAGACATTGTTGCACATCTCCATGAGGCGCTGCTTGTCACTATTGGCATCCAGGTTCTCCACAGCATTCTCAATGGCATCCAGACCCTCATGCTTTGATTGTTCTAGGTTCAGCTCTGCTGACAGGAATGTCCTGAGCGCCCTACCGAGGCTGGCATGATATCCTAGGTCACAGCACTGCTGAAAAAACAAACAAAGGAAGATCACCTGAAACTCTGCAGTAACAGAAGTTGCCATTGGTTTTACATCAATTACTTAGCACATATCAATCTTGGCCTCAAAAGCTCTAATACCCTACTAGGCAAAGGAACGAGAAACTGATTTCTGGAGCTAGTTGTGTTTATATTATGAACTTAAATTTGGTTAGCGGTCATGACTTTCCAAAGTATTTTTTTTAACACACCATTTGGCCAATTTGGGTTTGGTGTCGAATTGCTCATATGGTTGAGCAGGTCTTGAAATCGCAAGATGGGCTTCAGTGGCTGCTTGTTCTATCAGGTGGAACCACTGAAACACTATTCTGTCAGATCAACAGAATCCTCTGCTTACTATGGATCTGTCTTATCAGCACACACAAAAGCCTTATATCCACAATATATTTCTGGATTGGTATCATTCTGTGTACTTTTCCTCTGCTCTCAGACTTTCAGACTCACTCTCTGTGGTCAGTCCTGACTGCTGGTTAATTATGCTCTCTTGCTGCTTTTATTCACTAATTTGGGAAAACCAGCTGTTGACCTTAGCAGGTCCCCCAATCATACCCTAGCTGGATTGCTGACAATTCTTTACCATGGCTGGCTCCCATAGAGGACTGTACCATTTGAAGACTTGGCACAGTAGCTCAAGTCTTCACAAGTTGCCCTCCATGCACAAGGCTCATTGTGTGGAGGGGGCCCTTGCTTCCTCTCCCAGCATCAACACTGTGCACCCTGTCCGTTGGTTTTCCACATGTTGAATGTAACATCTGCAGGGTTCCCAATGGTGTGGAAGCTGTGGGTTGTGTCCAATGTTAGTCCTACTTAGGGTAAACCCATTGAAGTGAATGGGACTTAGGTTAGACTGACATTGGATACAATCCTGTATGTGTGTGGGCTCCCTGTTGCAGACATCGCACTTAACATGTGATTAAGCGGGCAAGAGCAACTGAGAAACATCTGGAAAAGGGCCAGTCCATTGATGACCTCATCCCAACTAAGAAACGGAAATCACTTTAATATCCCAGTGCCTTCCACCTCCATGCTTCTTCCTAACTTATTGGATAAATATAGTATACACACAAAAAGGAGACACTCCATTCAAAAACCTTGGAGTCAAAAGAGGAATTTCCACTTAGAAACACTTGTAGAAAGTCTTCCATCCATATGTGCTAGAGTGGGGTGCGTAGCCAGCTGGCACAACCCTGCTGCCTTTTCCACATGTAGTCTAAACATACGGGGACATAATCTCTCGAGGGCTTGTCTGTATCTGCCAACTGGTTTGTATAAAAATGAAACTGGGTTGATGTTGCAGTGGGAGGGGGGACACACAATCCATTTAAAAACATTTATTTATTTTTATTTACTTATTTCATTTATATCCCACCTTTTTCCTCCAAGGAACCCAAGATGGAGTACATAATCCTCCTCTCCATTTTATCCTCACAACAACAACCCTGAGAGGTAGGTTGGGCTGAGAGTCTGTGACTGGCCCAGAGTCACCCAGTGGGTTTCCATGGCTGAGTGGGGACTAGAACTCGGATCTCCCAACTTGTCACTCTAGCCACTACACCACACTGGCTCTCAATAAGCTCTAATGTAGGTGCCAGATGGAGTCCACCCTGTTTCCCAATGACTTTAATAGACTTCCGTGGTATTTGGAGACTTATTTGTCTTCTCTTGGTTTAAACTGCTTATTTAGTGGCTTGTTTTATTGTTTTACTTATGTACTTTTGGGTTTTTTTGTACACCGCCTTGGGGGTCATTGTACATCCTAAATTGAATAAATAAATAATAAAATATTTGGGGAGATCACTTTGCTGATTGGAGAAAACAAAGTGAAAAAATATTCATGTAGAAATATCACAGTCACACATTTGCTGAACTTTCTGAGCTTAGCATATTGTAAGTGAAAGCTAATCTGCTATCCAAGCCAAACCTTATTACTTATGGGAAAGTAGCTCCTGTCATTATTACATCAGAAATAGCCCCAGCTTTTTTCAGTTGCAGACCAAAATAAAAGATTGCTTCTCACTCCCAAAAAATGAGAGTGAAAATTAAATAAGCTAGGAAGCAATCCAAAAGGAAGAAGAGTCCATCTGTTTGATGGATGCCCCATTCCATAAACTGACATCGATGGAATCTCCTCCTTCTGCAAAATCATTTCGGGGCATGATAGATAGATAGACAGATAGATAGATGGCAGAAAAGCCGGGGCGGTGGTGGCGGGGGGAGAGAGAAAGGAAGAGGAAAAGGAAAGAGATGGAAAGCAGCATATATCCAGCCACTTCCCTTGCTTTTAAGGAGAGGCATGCCATTGCCTGCTGCAACACGCCTGGGTACTGTGCCAAAAGGCTGTGGCAGGTGTGGAGTCCTTGTAAAGCAGCAGCAGTTGCTGGCTTCATTGGAAACAGACAATGAAAGAACATTAAATTCAATCAAGAATCACAGAGACCAGCACAAAAAAACAAAAGCTGCTTGATTGAAAATTTGCACATGCAGAGGGTATTTCCACTGGTAAACAGCCATTCAAGCATTTGCAGCTTTGTCGCCACCGCTACATTAAAATTCCACGTTCTGTGCAGTGCTGTTGGAGGGAAACCAGCATCAATGAGAATTACCACCCAATTATGAGGCAGATCAACCGAAACTTAAGGAAAACTAATATCCATCTGTGTTAGCACGCGGTTTATTCTACTGAGGTCCCAGCCTTATGGATGGATCCCTCTTGGATGCAGTTGACATATTTGACAAAATATGTTCCAAGTACTTGAATTCATCTTCATAAAGGCAGACGGAGGAAGGAGCAAGAGAGAGAGAGAGAGAGAACGTGTTGGTGTGCGAGTGTGTTTGCCTCCATTCATGGAATTAAGAGAGTGAAATGGTCATTAATATTTTATCAGCCACCTCCATAAGAAATCAGGAGGATTAAATTAAGACAGCAATATTTTCCATCTTTATAGTAAGTGTTGGCAGAAAAAAATATTCAGCACTCCTTCCCCATCCCTAACATTTTTTTAAATGTTCAAAATATCACATTTATAAGTGTGTCAGCCTCACCGGCCTTTTTCTGGGTTATATAAATGTTTGATGGAAACGTTCTCTAAGGAAATCAATTTTTTATAAGAATTTAATGATAGCTCATCCAAATTCACTTCTCAGCATGACAGCTGATTAACCCTTCACCAGCTCGGCAACTTTAAACACAAACCTGGAAGCATACAGGGCAAGAAAATACTCTGCGTTGCAAAATTCAGTGCAAATGAATTCTCCTTAGCTGGACGCTATACTTTCAAAGGAGACATTGTAAGCCTGTTTGACTGTCACAACAGCCCGCTATGGCTTAATTTACCTGTGGGGGCTGTCACATCATGCCAGGTGCCCACGGCTGTCATTTTAACATGGCGCCTGGCTTGCCATGGCTTGTCATATCAGGCAGCAGGGGGTTGTGGTTTCGACAACCTTCAAATAAACCTAAGACAAGCCATGGGTTATCTTACCCTCCGTCTGGGTTCGCTCAATATGACAAGCCATGGCAAGCTGGGCACCATGAAAAAATGGCACCCATAGGTGCCTGGCACAATGCAACCCCCCTGGAGGTAAATTAAGTTATAGTGGGCTGTCATGTTGTGCGAACAACACATTATGCAGCAATTCAAGACATTATGAATAGCTAAAATAAATAAGTAGTAGGAAGAACTGGCATGTGAATTTTATAATCAATAAGTGGTTGTTAAGCACTGTCAGTCTCTTCTGGTTTGCATGTTCTTTGCAGGTGATTCCCCCCTCTTTTCCTTATTCCCCCCTATAAAGAATATGTTTAAAAATGCTAAAAATTACAACCAAGGGTCTGTACCAATAGGTGCCTGAACTCACTCATTCAGCAGCCCTAAACAACTTGGAACCAGGATATCAGAGAGAGCGCCTTCTCCCCTACCAACCTGTCTGGTCACTGAGGACATCTGAGGGCCTGCTCCTGGGGGTTCCACATAGACCTATCATCCGATTGGAGTCCACCGGGGGAAGAGCCTCCAATGTGGTGGCCCCCATCCTATGGAATTCTCTGCCTCTGGAGGTCAGGCAGGCACCAACTTTGTATTCCTTCCAGCACCTCCTGAAAACGTCGTTGTTTCACCCCCATGTTTGCATCTGCACAGCTTTATCCAATAGAGAGTTTTCAGATAATCAAAGGCCTACCTATTATAGTCTAACTAATTAGAAGAAAATTTAGATTACTCTATAGCCTGTGCTGATGAATATTGTGTTACATTTTGCAAATTAAAATGCCGACATGGATGCAATAGCTGATATGGTTCCAGTCGACGTAGCTTTGGTCTGTGCTTCTCCGGTTACAATGTGTATTTTTCAATTTGTACAGCCCAAGGATAGGACCCTTAGAGAAGTGAAACCTGCCATGTATGTGCTTGATCCTTTGCTCTTAAGAAAGAGACCCAGGGCAGTGGGCAGGATACTGGCTGAGTGGGTATATAGGCAGCGATTCAATCATACCTACTGGAAATGGTGGTGAGACCTGTGTTTAAAAAACTCTAAAATTGCACCACAGGTCACTGGTACTCCCTGGACCCAGGTTAAAAAGCCACTGCTGCGCATATTTCAAAATTGGATTACTGATTTACTCCCAACACTGGGGATATAGGCTTCTTTTCCCTTCAGATATTCATAATGCGCTCAAGTTACAGGAAGCCAGATTCCAGCTGGACATCAGGAAAAACTTCCCGACTGTTAGAGCAGTGACAATGGGACCAATTACCCAGGGAGGTCATGGGCTCTCCCACATTAGAGGCATTTAAGAGGCAGGTGGGCAACCATTCCTGCACTTAGTGAATCGAATGTCCTTCTAGGTCCCTTCCAACTCTGATTCAATGGCCTTCTAGGTCCCTTCCAACTCTATTTTATGATTCTATGATCTTGCTATAGAAATCTCTTTAATCGTAAGGTTACATGCATTGCTTAAAAATAGACTGGAGTATACCATTCAGAAGTCCTTTTTCCCATTGTGGGCTTGTCTAAACAGAGGAACCAAGATTATGTACCTCAGTATCCATTCTAGCAGTTTCCTTCACCTATGTTGATAAAGGTTTGTAAGGCCAACCTTATTAGCCATTTGGCACCTGAGCTCTACAGCTGATCCACTACTACCCCTCCCCTGAACACACATACGCTTTACCCAGCTAGTCAAACCCCATTTTTCCATTACTGCAATATTTATTTAACATAAGGGATTAGCATCAGTCCAAAGAGCTTCAGCAAATTCAAAACCATCAGGGGATGTTTCAATTGAATGATTGCATTAATACCTCCAGTTGTTCCTATTAACAATGAATGCAATACGCAGTGCTAAAAAACTCTCAGCGTTTTTCATTGGTGTGGGTGGGCTGTTGCAATTTATGCCTTTTTAATTCTGACTGGAGGGCTTCTGCAGCAAGAGTAACAGCATGGAACAGTTAGGTCAAGCGAGTCAACTTTTGGTTTTTCTGCACATTTCAAACACTGCTTGAATACTGGCACAACACCCTTGATGTTAGGATTTACTTTTTCAAAACATTAGCTCTGATCTCTATACCTACTCTTTCAACAGGTTTAAAGCGGGATCTGAAAAGAAGGGATCTAGCTTCGTAGTACAGCATACTTTGCACCCAGAAGTTCCCAGGTTCAATTGCCGGTAGAACTGGGGGGGAAAATCTGTCTGAAACCTTAGAGGGCGCCTGCCAGTCAGTGTAGGTAATACTGAGCCAGATGGGCTAATGATCCATCTATATTCCTATGATTGGCATTCTAGCCCTGGCTTGATTCACTTCAACGAAATCTCACAACTCCCTCAGCTACTAGTCACATTTAGCAATCATGGGATGATCAAACATTATGTCAGAATTAATCTTGCTTATGAAAAGGTGCCAATACACCAGTTGCTTGGGACATGGGTGGGTCGGTGCTGTTACACCATGTCCTGCTCTGTTGGTCCCTCGTCAACAGCTGGTTGGCCACTGTTTGATCAGAGTGCTGGACTAGATGGACCCTTGGACCCAGCATCACTCTTCTTATGTTCCAAAAGGCACAATCCTATGCACAATCCTAAGCACATTCCTTTTTTTCCAAAGGCAGTCCCTTAGAGTCCAATGGGTTTTACTAGAGAGTAAGCATATGTAGGATTGAAGCCTAAAAGTGCAAAGTTACAGGCAAGCACAGTGAACCCTTTAAGATTGTGACTATCTAGAAACCTAGAAGGATGAAATCTACTCCTATGAGCTGGCACTCTTAGCAACTCAGGGACAGGAACAAGTGATGCACTGCTTAAAAACTAAAGCTTTTGGCTGGGCGTCTGTACACAGCAAGACAACTGTGCCAGCAAAGCAGCCTTAGGACTCAAGGGCAGAAGAGTTTTTCTGTAATCTGAATAAATCATGGTACTTATCTCAACTCCTTCAGATTACCTTTCTGTGTTTGAAGAAGAGTTAAGGATTTATTAAGGAAATCTAAATTGTCTCTAACAAGATTCCTCACATGTGCCTCATGGAAGCATATTACAGCCAAATGGCACAGAAAGTGAAAAAGAAGAATAAACATTGGCAGAGATAGCTAGGATTTTACTATGACTATATCACCTTTCTCCTTTGTCTTATCCTAGTCCTTATTTTTGGCTTCTTCTTATCCTAGACCTTATTTTTGGCTTCTTCTTATCCTAGTCCTTATTTTTAAACCGTCTGATAAAAGGGAGATATGGGAAGAGATATAAATGGCTCACTCCCTTCTGCACCAAATGTATCTACTGTTGGTTACTTGGCTCTATTCCCACTCCCATCTCTGTGCCTTCTGTGGGGTAGGCAACTTGGTGCCCTCCAGATGCTCAGGGCCTTTTCAGTGGTGGCCCCCCGACTGTGGAATGATCTCCCCGATGAGGCTCGCCTGGCGCCAACATTGTTATCTTTTCGGCGCCAGGTCAAGACTTTTCTCTTCTCCCAGGCATTTTTAACAGCATTTTAACAGCATTTAACAACGTTAAGTTTGTTTTTAATGGACCCCACAATTGTTGTTTTTAAATGGATACTGTTGTTTTTATACTGTTTTTATATGTGTGTGTGTGTGTGTGTTTAAATTGTATACTTTTAATGTTTACTATTTTTAAATGTTGTAAACCGCCCAGAGAGCTTCGGCTGTGGGGCGGTATATAAATGTAAATAAATAAATAAATAAATAAATAAATAAATGGCTAGAAATACCCTCCTATTTATTAATAAAGCCCCTTCTCTCTCTACATTCAAGTCCTTCCTCCACATGCAGTTGCCTAATCGAGTTGCTTGAATACCCCAAGTCTCACCTTATTCCTCCTGACTCACCTTATTCCTCCTGATGCTTAAGTGATGTTAGTCTAGGTTCTGGGCTATCCAGCCCACCCTTCCCATGTTGCTAGTCAAGTTGAATGCTCCCTCATCCTTCATACATTTGTTTAATATGGAATCTAAACCAGGGGTAGGCAACTTGGTGCCCTCCAGATGCTCAGGGCTACTTCCCATCACACATGACTACTGGCCATGCTGGCTGGGGCTGATGGGAGTATAGTCCAAAACATATGGAGGGCACCAGGTTGCCTACCCCTGCTCTCATCCCTACAGATACAGATCACTTCTGTATTTTGTACAGTGCCGACTATGTTGTTGACACCATAAAAATGTTAAATAGATAAGAATAGCAATCACCATACCAGCACCATATACAACCTCAAAGCAGATTCTTCATAATCCAAATGGTAATGTCAGTCTACATGTTCAGAAAAGCAATGGCATTGCCTTCATGGGACTGTACTACTTCAGAAGGCAAATGGGAGAATCGTATTTTTGAGGATGCTCGCATTTTAAAGCCTGCTTGCTCATAGAAGAGTAGTAGCATGTCTGGGAGAAGGCTAGTCCACTCCACGGCATGCTTGCTAGAGATAGGGGAGACTTTGGTCTGCATTTTTAATGCAGACCAAAGATTGGCACTTCTCCTACTAATATATGGATTGGAAGACAACTCCTTGGATCACATACTTCTCTGAATTTTGTGATGCAGTTCTCAGCTCAAACACAAGAGTACAAAAAATGTGTGTACTAGGGAAAGTTGTGTACAACAATGTGTATTTTAAGGGAAATTACGTAAAAAAATAAATGTGCATGTGTGTGTTGTGTTTTAAATAAAAACAAAGACTGATGCAGGAATTAGATAGAATTGACTTATGATTGAATACATGCGAAACTCACATGATCTGGAAATAGACTAATTTGCCTATCTCTAATGCTAGCTTTCTATAGACAAGGAGTTTTTCATAGGACAGCAGTAAACAAGGAAACTGGCAATTTTTAAGAGTCCCAGGAATTATATTGCATGCTCTCGCATAACATGTAGACCTACCTTTATTTACCCAGATAATTACTGTGTGGGTCTAATGAATCCCCATGTAATTTTAAGAAAATTCACCATTAATTATTATTCACCTGATCATCCAACTGTTTGGGATGATTCAAATAAATGAGGTTGTTTAAATCTTATGGATGTTTAAGGCAAAATATAGACCAGGTTCTCCCCCCCGCCCCTGGTTTAAATGATATTTGCAACACTTTTAAAATCGTTTGATGCTAAGCTAACACATAAAAGCAAAAGAGAAGCAGAAAAAACAAGTTATCAATGCAGCATCATTTTCTACTATAACAGCCAAGCCACCTCCAAGACAAAACAAGTTTTCGAGTATTAATAGGCTTGCAGCTTAGAGCAAAACGAACAGTAAAGGCTTCCAATAAATGCTTGAACTGTACAGACGTGAGCGTGACCTGTTTGATTTTATGACTGGCTGAATAACAAACAGTGCCGAGCAAGCAAAGAAGAGGAATGAATTTGCTTGTTGAGAGGACCCACTTTCCCCTCTCCCAATTACCCTCGGGGCTCCCCAATGACTATTTTTAACCTTGATTGCAGGACGCTATTACAGCTGCCACCAAAAAACAGAGAACAGCAGTGTCCAGTGGCAATCCCTGACTGTGCCTGAGGAAGCCGCTCAATACAGTCAATGCATCAGTCCTGTTGGATGAAGTAGGGTGTCTGCATAACAGAGGACAATGTTGTAGTTAACTGAGCTCTAAAACGTAGATCTTTTCAGCACTCCAAAACATAATTATTTGATTATTCGACCGTATAAAATGCTTCGATTTGTCCTGATAGCGCCTTCGTAGTCACTGAAGTCCACAATGCTGCTCACCCCCGTTGCCATGGCCAGAGTTCTACTGCCATTTGGCAAGGGCGATGAGAAGCCCCGCCGCTCACTCAAGGCTGGAGTTGGGAAGGGGGCAGGAACCATCCCCTGCAGTTGTCCCTGAGATGTGGGCAGTCCAGTGCAACTACAGGAAAGATTCCCGCAGGCCCCAACTCCAGTTCCAGGCTAAAGAGGAAAGCCGAAACTTATCATTTTGGTACTCAAAGCATTCAGAGCATCTCTGTCACTTCACGCCAAAAAAAAGCCAAGCCTTTTCCCCTGGCTCTGGAGGAAAAAGCCAGAGATAACATTTTTGGCCCTTGGTTGCAAAGGGCACTTCGAATGGTTCGGCTGCCCAGCACCAAAACAAACCTAACAGCTGGAGGAGGAGGACTGTCCCTTATTGTGCAGAGAGGTACAAGAGGACATAGACCAAAAGTCCAATCCTATGCACGTGTCCCTGAAGAAAGTCCCAATGAGTACAATGGGACTTATTCTCAGGTAAGTGTGCACAGGATTGGCCCCAACGCATGCACAGGGTGCAGAGATGTAGACATATAGTGTCCTGGGAACTACAACTTTTGGGTTGGTTAGGAAGACCAGCCCATATGTTTGGACCCCTGCTGAATCAGTTCAGAGGTCATACACAACTGTAGTCCTCATATTATTGCCAGAAACACACACTGAACACAGATAGAAGAGAAACCTGAATCTACATGGAATTCTATCATTATAATTACTTTTTTAGAGTTTTGAAGTAAATAAATAAATAAAAGGGATTAATGGAGGAGAAAGACATAATGGGGTTTGCAGCAGCAAATTCAATACAGACACCCAAAAAAACGTTACACTTACATCAATGAGATCAGATAGGTCATGGATATAATACTTGAACACAGATGCATTGGTGGCCTCCAGAGCCAGCAGATATTCATTTCTTGCCTTAATAGCTTTCAGTTTATTTTCTGTATATTTTGCTTGGCGCTGAAAACAAAACAAAATGGGTTTATCAAAAAAGGAAGGAAGAAAGAAATGGGTCTTGTGGAAAAACACACACAGCACAGTCAGGGTAATTATTCTACTACTTACAACATTCCTCACCCTTCAACCTGAGCAATATGAGATATTTAATAAATTTAGAGAGCAATCCTACGACCCCTAGACAGCATTGGGGTGGGTGGGGGCAATAGGACTTTTCGGATTCCTGGATCTGAGACTGGATCCAGGAGTCTGAGCTCTCCAGACGTTCCTTCTCCCCCTCCCTGTCAGCGCAGAGGAAACAGCGCTGGTTGCCTCTTTGAGCTTGCAAATGCAAGCTAGGAGAGATGGGAAAGGGGCCATGGCGGTGGGCACGGAGGGAACAGCTTACACCACATCCCCAGCCTCCTCTCCAATAACTCAGCTAGATAGGCAAAAATGCCCATCTAGCTAAATTTCAGAGCAGAAGGCACAGCGCAAAACCGCCAGATTCCCTGGAATGATGTCAACTGGTCTTCCCCAATTGAAAAAAAAACCTTCCTAATTCAAACACACCACGTTTCACTGAACAGACTAAAGGCCATTTACCACAAAGGTAACCTACTAAAGGGTTGCATCCAAAGTTAGTCTAACTGAAGTCCCACTCATTTCAAAGGGTGAACTCTAAGCAGGACTAACATTGGACACAACTCAAAAGACAACCTAGAGCTATACGCATATGTTCGTGAACCCATGGTTTTCTTTAACCTAAACAGGTTGAGAAGATCTGAACATAAAATATCAAATTCCCAGCTAATGCATAGCAACTTTGCACCACTAGAGTCAGAGATTCAGCACAAAGCCGCTCCTCCACTGATTTACCAGTGTAAGAAAAAGTAAGTGAAATTCCAGCTTTAGGTAGGTCCCAAAAGGTAGGTCCCAAATCCAGATCCTCAGCCACTTAGATCAGTATTTATGCCATTTCCCCACTGCTTAATACCCCCCATAGATACTGCATTGTGTTGTTAGATCCACGGAGAAAAACTCAGCAGCTGCTCTGGAGGAAGAGAGCTTTGCAATCACCCAGCAGTTAATCCCACCCCAGCTGCTCACGCACCTTCTCTTTCATTTTCTCAATCTTCTTGACCGAGCTCCGTCGGACATGTTTTTCTTCAAACTTGACACTGGAGGCTGAATCAGGGGAGCGTGGGGTTTGCTTATCCTCTTGCTTCACAGACTTGCCAATCTGTTTTTCTTCCTGTTTCTCGGCCTCTTTCAGCTTGCTCTGTGCACTGATGCTGTCAGCATTATACATGTGGTAGGTCTTCATCACCTGCAAAAGACCATCAGCAGCAGTCAAGCGCTACTTCTTTACTTGCCCAGATGTAAAGGACAGAATTTTACTCACATTTGCGAACATACAAGCTAGATGACCAGCACTCTTACATTTTAATTGCGACTATAGAAATCGCTCCCCTATTTCATAAACAATAACATACTATTTCACCTGATTTGTGGAGCTGCACAGACTTCAAAGAATCAGCATTTAGGCAGGTTTCAAAACTTGCCTATTAGGTCAAAGTTATAAAAGGCCAAAGGAAAATAGCAAGGCGGAACAAGAAGCAAGAGACGTACATATATTTCAATTTCCAGCTGGAATCTAAGAACGCAATTCATAGTGGAACTTGGTAGATAAAAAGTGTCTATTTGGAAAAGGGAGAAAACATTATTTAAGTATTATTCATTTTGCCCACAATACAACAAGATGTGCACTGCTGCTGCTTGTTGTTGATGCTGAAGAGTGAATAGTTGACAGGGGATGGACAGATTCTTCCTTTATCCTTGATCTTCCTTGATGCTCTGACAGAGTGCTAAATCCATCTGAACTGGGCAGTACAAGTGGCAGTATTTTTGTTTTTTAAAGAAAGCCTTAAGAGTCCCTTCCACAGAGATTCCCCTCTAATGCAGGTGCTTCAGTGTTCTGGAGCCACACCAAATGCTTCCTCCTCCCCAAACTGCTTGGCCTCATGTTGAAGCCAAATGAGCTACAGCAGTTGACCTATCTGCTTTGCTTTCTCTTCTTATTTATATTTGCTGGCTTTTCCAACTACAGAAAGGCCCAAGTATGACAAGCTGAGAATCTCTGACCAGAGTATCATTCAACTTTGGACCTCTGCCGCTCATATCCAAATACACTTGTTAGCCCCTCCTTACATTAACTTTTCCCTTGTGTTGAATATAATTTCTGTCCTTGAAAGGGAGAAGGCAACGTCTACACCAATGATATATACATTAAGGTTTATTGATTGAAAATCCTTTTTTGAGATTTCCACAGATTGTGCTCAAGATAACTTATAATCAACATTTAAAAGAGTTTAGTTTTTGTTTTAAAAAAGAAGCTTGCGAAGTTCTCAAATATTATTGTCATGGGCCCCCAAGAAGTACCTTAAGATATTCAATACTAACTGGCTTGTAAACACACTCAGCAGAGAGCAGATCTCTGTTCCAACTTTGAAATTCTGACACAAGCCAAACCCCTGCCTCCAGTCCTTTCAGTTTTCAGGCACAATGCCACCGAGTCTTGTTTCACCTCAGTTTGAACTTGACTATAATTTTTGTTAAGTGGGATATATGCTCTCTCTCTCTCTCTCCTCCCATAGTGATTAACCCACACCTCTTGGTTACAGAAAGAAGTTGCAGTTAAAAATGCAAGCCCAGTCAGTATTAAAGTGAGTGTGTCTGAATAATTTACGTCCCAAATTGAAGCTATCATGTATGAATTCATTAAAAGGAGGCATTTAGAATAATAGAGGAGTATTCTCTTCCCGCACCTCCACCTCTTGATGGAAGGAGACCTGGCACAGGGCAACCGAGAACAATAAGTTCTCAGTTTTAAATGGCTTCAGACAGTTGAGGATGTCGTACCACAGTTGACTCCTAACTGTCTGCCAGGTCAGGGATCGTGGTCAAGGATTGTTTTTGTTACATGAGGACCCAGAAGAGAAACATAGCTACTACAAACACCACAAATGGATCCTGTCAGAGGAGTGTGCTAAGGTCAACACTTTCTTCTCCACTTTCAACACAACCTGGAACAACCCTAGAAAGAGGAACGTGCTGAAGGACTCCAAGAGCAGAATTCAAAGAGGCATTTATGCCACTGCTGATTCTCTTATGTCCTGCCAATTCCTGTCCTCACGTGGTGCCCACCACTTGCGGAATGAAGATCTAGTGCTTCCAGAGAAACCGGAAATGAATGAAAACACTCATCTCTGGAAGGGCAGTTTGGGAGAACTTACAGAACGGAGCTCTGCTGACGTGTCCGAATTGAGAAACGAGAATTTCCGCTCATTTCAGAGCTTCCTCTGGGAAGTGCTAAATCTCTGTCGTGCAAGTGCTGGATCCCGCTCATGCAATGGAATTGGCCGGACCCAGCACTTGTGCAAGAGAAACTGCAAGGCAGAAGACAATTGCCGGGGATGCAATCCAGCACTTGCTGGGTTCCGCCCCCCAAAGTGCCCCTTATTGTTGTAAAACTGAGCGCAGGAAGGATTAGAATCATGCTCTATTTTATCACACTGGCAACTCTCAGGTCTGCAGACACAGCTGCACCATCATCTTTTCGATAACTCCATGTGTTTGTTTTTAATTATTTGCTGCTGAGCTATAGATAAATGCAGTGTTATATTGGAAACGCCTCCTAAATCCATCAAGTAGGTGATGCATCACTGCTCTTGCTGTATATGGGGCCTTGAGCACATAGATAGTGGTGGTGACAACAGCCTGATTGCTGAATCTTGGGATTAGGCTTGTGTTTACAAGGAAGTGTCACGAAACAGAGAACCACCCCTGTCCCTCCCAACGAAGCCTGTGGCACCGGAAAGACTAATATTGTGATATAAGCTTTTGTGGACCAGAGCCAACTTTTGTCAGATGGAGTTTCAATTATAAAGGGCAGTGAAAAGGTTTAATACGTAACCCACACACTGTAACTGCAGAACTTCATTTCAGAGGGGTTTGCATAGGATGTAAACTAACAGGGGTTAGGTCAGGAGCGCACAATCTGCATGCACACACTACTGCTGAATTTCGCCCCTGCCTGTGCTCTACTTCCTGCAGAGATCCTCATGAAGATTGCTCTGTTCCTACTGCTGCTGCTTGCAGCAGAGAAAGAGCAATCTGTATCAGGATCGCGGGTGAGGATGTGCGTGTTTGTGTGCGTCTGTGCACACACACACACACACTCAGATGTGCTTGTGCGTACAGAACCAATCCCCAAGGCAGCATCACAGGCGGCCATCAGCACAAAAAGGCTGCACACCCCTGGATTAAGTGGACTACGCTAGCATACAAGTGTCATAACTGCAGCGTATATTTAAGACAAGAGTTCCCAATAGAAAACAGTCCTGAATTAGATGGTGATGTTGGCAATAATAAGAATAATAGTAACATCAACAACAACAACATTCTTCCTATCAGTAACAGAGGATCATTCAGCACAGAGTTTAAAATTAAACACAAATCACACACACACCCCTGTCTCTCTGCCGATTATCCAAAACAATTCAAAATTCCACTTTATTGGTTCCATTCTTTTGTCCACGGATGTATCACGTGTGTGTCTCCCCTCCCAACCATGCCCCCCTCAAACTGATTAACCCCCTTTTGAGATCGTTTGCCCTTCTCCAAAACACCAACAGCTGACTAAAGCTTTCCATGCAACCAGGGCACATTGCTCTTTCATAGGTTGGTGTTTAGATTTCCAATAACAATTTTAAAAGGTCAGAATTTCGGGGGGCAGGGGGAGAGACCAGCAGCAACTGCTCCGCGAGCCCCTGCCAAAGGAAGTGAGGCAGGTGGCTACCAGGAGGAGGGCCTTCTCTGCTGTGGCACCCCGGCTGTGGAATGAGCTCCCTAAGGAGGTTCGCTTGGCACCTACATAATATGCTTTTAGACACCAGGTGAAGACCTTTTTATTCTCCCAGCATTTTAACAGTCTATAAATAAATTTTAACTTGGTGTTTTAAATTTGTAATTTTGCATTGCTGTTGTTTTTATCTGGTTGAGCTTTTATATTGTATTTTATAGTATGATTTTATACTGTTGTTTTATACTTTGAATGTTTTTAATTTTTGTGAACCGCCCAGAGAGCTCCAGCTATTGGGCGGTATAGAAATGTAATAAATAAATAAATAAATAAAACTGCTTTTTTTTAAAAAAAAGAGAGAACAATAGCAAGATAAAGGGGCATCAATCTTCAAATGGATGAGTCCCGTCACAAACTGCTAAGATGAGCTGCAGCTGAAACTCTCCCCACGGCCTGAGTTCGATCCCAGTGGAAGCTGGTTTCAGGCAGCCGGCTCGGGTCGACTCAGCCTTCCATCCTCCCGAGGTCGGTAAAATGAGTACCCAGCTAGCTGGGGGAAAGGAAATAACGACCGGGGAAGGCAATGACAAACCACCCCGCTATAAGGCCTGCCAAGAAAACGTCCGCGAAAGCTGGCGTCCCTCCAAGAGTCAGTAATGACTCAGTGCTTGCACGAGAGGTTCCTTTCCTTTCCTTTTCCTTGCTATTGATCACCACAAAAGAAGCTGTATTACAAAGGGAAAAGGCATGCACCAGGAGGATTAAAAAAAAACTAAAGTGGCTGCCTGTCAGCACATGCATATACATCAACAGCTGATGCAAAAACAGCTGGACTGCATGAAGTGATGTGGCTGGGTTGAAGGAGGAGGGAAGCAGCAGAAAGTCAAAATGGGAGAGAGACAGAGAGAAAGGTAAGCTGCTCCCATAATCAAAGTTGTGGTTAAAGCTAAGTTTCTGACCTGGAAAGGTTGAATACTACAGATTCAGAAGATGGGTACAACCCTATTTTGGACTGGTCCAGGCCCAGCTCATAGAGCCTTTCCTTAACTTCTAAAAGGTACACTGGCATCTCATCAATTTGTTGTTAGCAACAGCTCTTTGCTATCTCTTTGCTGTTAGATGTTCACAGGGTAAAGGCAGTAAAGCCTCTCTCATCTCCTTGTACTATGAAGCGATTATATCGCAGATTTTAAAGAATGGAATTAAGGTCAACAATTGTTTAATCCATGCTTGACTTTATGGAATATTTCCAATCTATCTGAAGGCTCAACAATGGGAATAGTAGTTTGTGAACAAATGTAATGGTTTTAAAATGGTAGCAAATAAACAACCTTGGCTGAATTATTATTGGGCACTGCCTGAACAAAATCATGTTACAACAAGACAGACACAGTCACGTGCAATGTGATATTCCAGTTTACACAAGCTGTCACTGGCATGATTTTCAGATTCTAGAAAACCTGTGCAACATTAATTATTTGTGAAACTGGGTATTTTTAATCCATATTAATACTGGTTAGGATGACAGAGCAATTATAACTAAGACAAGTTTCAACCTAGAAAAAACAACCAAATGCAAGGAACTGTAAAATGATGCAAAGAATACAGGTAAAAGGCATAAATCCAGCATGAGGACTTAAAATAATAATTAAAAAAACAGGACTATTTAAAGTTTGCAAACTCCTATGCTCATTCATGGCGGTGAGTTTTTCACACATACTAAAATATTTTTGAATCTTTTGACGCTTTCTGACAATAATGATGTAACACTGAATGGTATTCAATTTGTATCTTGTATATGTCTTTACAGATAACGGAACGGTTTTTCTGACGAAGTCAAAACATATGACGAAACAGGACAAAAACCGGATGCCTGTAATCTGACTTGTACAAAACAACCTATCTCATTTGTATAAAACAATCTGACTTGTACTATAACGTGTTTCATATAGTTGTGTGCTCTTTAGCATTGTTTTGTTTTATTTCTGTTCAACTGCGTTTCCTTCAGTCTCAGCTGATGAACTGTCTACAGTACTGCGCTCTTCGAAGCCTTCCACTTGTTCTCGTGATCCGATTCCTTCTCGCGTCTTTATAAATCTTATTCCCGCTATCCTCCCTTCCTTGCTTCATATTATTAATTTTTCTCTGTCCTCTGGTTCATTTCCTTCTGCTTTTAAACATGCTACAGTCTCTCCCATTCTCAAGAAACCTACTCTTGATAGGATATCTCTGTCTAACTACCGACCTGTCTCTTTGTTGCCTTTTGTTTCAAAGATCCTGGAGCGTGTGGTCTACTCTCGTTGTCTTGACTTTCTTTCTAGTAATTCTGCTCTGGATCCTTTTCAATCTGGATTCCGTCCTTTGCATTCCACTGAAACAGCCCTTACTAAGATCACCAATGATCTCCTAACTGCCAAGTCTAAAGGCCTTTATTCCGTTCTTATTCTCCTTGATCTAACTGCAGCCTTTGACACGGTTGATCATGATCTTCTCTTAGATTCCCTTCATGACCTTGGACTTTGTGGCTCTGTCTATAACTGGTTTGCCTCCTATCTAGCGGGTCGCTCTTTCAGCGTGTTGGCTAATGGCAGCTCGTCTTCCTCCTTTCCCCTTTCAGTAGGGGTTCCGCAAGGCTCGGTGCTTGGCCCGTTGCTGTTTTCTTTATACATGTTGCCCTTGGGTAAGCTTATTCAATCTCATGGCCTCCAATATCATCTGTATGCCGATGATACACAATTATATCTCTCATCTCCGGAACTTTCTCCTGATGTTCACGATCATATCTCGGCATGTCTTTCAGATATCTCAGCTTGGCTGCTTCATCGTCGTTTGAAACTTAATATGGCAAAGACTGAACTGCTTGTTTTTCCTCCTAAACCTTCTCCTCATCTCTCTTACTGTCAATGATATTACGCTTACTCCGGTCAAGGAAGCTCGTAGTCTTGGCTTTATATTTGATTCCTCACTCTCCTTTATTCCTCATATTGGGGCAGTAGCTAAATCCTGTCGTTTTTTCCTGTATAATATTGCCAGGATTCGATCATTTTTGTCTGTCTCTTCTGCCAAAATGCTTGTTCATGCACTGGTTATTTCTCAGTTGGACTACTGCAACCTTCTTCTCTCTGGCCTTCCTTCTTCTCACATCAGTCCGTTGGTTTCTGTTCACCACTCTGCCGCTAAGATCATCTTCTTGGTTCGCCGCTCTGACCATGTTACTCCACTTCTGAAATCTCTTCATTGGCTTCCAATTCACTCCAGAATCCAATATAAACTTCTCCTGTTGACCTACAAAGCTTTTCACTGTCTAGATCCTTCCTATCTCTCCTCTCTCATCTCACACTATTGCCCCACTCGTGCTCTTCGCTCCTCTGATGCCATGCTTCTCGCCTGCCCAAGGGTCTCTACCTCCCTTGCTCGGCTTCGCCCATTTTCTTCTGCTGCCCCTTATGCCTGGAACGCTCTTCCAGAACACTTGAGAACTACAAACTCAATCGCAGCTTTTAAAGCTCAGCTAAAAACTTTTCTTTTTCCTAAAGCTTTCACAACTTGATGCTGTTTGGACTTTATACTGTTATACTGTTAGTTTTACCCTACCCTGCGCCTGTTTACCCTACCCAGTGCCTGTTTGCATTCTCTTCCCCTCCTTATCGCTCTACTATGATTTTAATAGAATGTAAGCCTATGCGGCAGTGTCTTGCTATTTACTGTTTTACGCTGTACAGCACCATGTACATAGAAGGTGCTATATAAATAAATAAATAATAATAATAATAATAATAATAATAATAATAATAATGCCCCTCTTTGGTTTGTTGTTCTATAAAAAAAGCATGCCCACAATGTTTTATTATATTTTCTTCTACTATTTGTCGGAAGCCGGTATTGAGAAGTTGACCATGAGCAAGAGAAGTGCACACACGACATTAGCACAATAGTCTCTCCTTTGGAACTTAAGACCTCTGGTCCTCGTGTTACTAATTGCTCTGAAATGTGAAGATATTTTAAAAGTGAATTCCAATGGAATACATCAGGAATAGGCAATGGGTGGCCCTCCAGATTTATTTATTTATAACATTTATGTATCAGACTGATGAGAAATAAAAGAGAGAAAGATTTTAAAAATAAAACATTTAAAAAACCAGAATACCAATAAAACCATGTCTGGTCAATCAAGGAAGGCTTCGTGAAATAAAAATGTTTTCAGGAGGTGCCAAAACAGCACAGTGTTGGTGCCTGCAGTACAACATAAGGACCACACATCCCCATCCCATATGTACAGAAAACTCTTGTGTCAGAAAAGAATAAATCCTGACTGTATGTACATAATTCTTGTAAGTAAAAATCCATTGCCTCTTCAGGTAATGTTTTAAGACAGGAGTGGGCTAGATGAGGTGTGTGGGACGCATGTGCCCTTGTGGTCATTTTTGCACACATACCCCCTGCCTCTGCCACTGAATTTTCTGTGACGGCCACAGAAAAAATGCACACTATGATCTTGGAAGAAAACAACGTGCATGGGGAGCACATGCTCTTTTGGGAAGCAGAATCGTGCTCCCAGAAGCCTCCCAGGAGTGCAATTCTGCTTGTAAACAAGGCACGCATTCTCACGTGGCTCCTATGTGCTACTGATAAACAAAGCACGCAGCAAATGTTGCTGCAGCAAATGCAGCAGTGACCATTCCGGCAGCAGGGGAGGCAATGGACATCCTCAACCCAGAGAAATTGCCCACCCCTGTTTTAAGAAGACCCTATGTACATTTTATAACTAGGACCCCCAAATTATTACCCTGTCTAAATTAAGATGGCTTATTAGCGCTCAATATACGATCAAATGCAATTCAGCAGGTTTCAATGTGACTGAAAAGACAGCCACTATTTCACTGTGATGGATGCCTTCGCCCACATATAATAGATGGGGAGGGAGAATAAAAGGACACAGCCAGGAGATATTCCTGCAAGAGACCTAAGGTCAGGTAATATATATCACCCAAGTTAGGGCTATTTTCAATTCTCAATGTAGCTCTAACTAAAAAGTTCACAAGTCCCAGTCACTCATACTCAAAATAATGCAAAATATATTTAGCAGATACTTAAGAAATTTAGCAGCCACTATCCACATTTGAAAACAATCAGTCCTCCTAAACTCTTCACAACCACCCCACTGATGCTTAATAATTACAATGACCCAATGGTGCTGTTTACAAACCAGCGTAAACTCTCTTTCCTACAGGAACATGCTTGTGGATTTAGTAAGGCTAACTATTCCCTTTTTCCAGGAAGCAAGATAAAAACCACAAAGCAGGACCCACCCTCCAGTCTCCTGCAGAGCACTGCTGCTATGTCGCCACACCAGCCTGGTGTTCAAAACGCTAAACATCTGCAGCTGGAATTTAGTTAAGTACTAAAAATTCCACTGCACCACACCAAGCATTAAAGGCTCTACAAGATGCTGCAATTTCAAAAGCCAGTTCCAAGCATTTGGCTATAATAAGTCATAACCTCTATCCCTGTGCAACTTGCTGATTCATATCTGTTCAGCAACATCAGTCTGTACCTAGACGGTAGTGATTAATAACCTCCGCTCCATGCCAGGATAAATATGCTTTGGTCCCGAGAGCATTCTCAAAGCATCTCTTCACAGAGGATGTGGAGAAAAGACTCTGGCAGTGCAACAGTCCTTGTTGACCAGGCAAAACCCACTAGTAGCCTGGCATTTTGTGCTATAGCCTCCAAAGAAAACATTTGCAGGGCTCCGTTTCTAAATTAGAAGCAATTTGGTCAGAGTTGCTGAGCAGACAAATTAAATCAACACTAAACATAGCCCATTCAGCTGTGCAAAGGGAAGTGTCCCAGCGCTCCATGGGAACTTTTTTGAACACGTTGCCTTCCTTGGTGCTCATACTAGCACTTCTGCTGAGCAGGAGGACATAATGTGAGAACTGAAAGACAGAACTGAAAGGTGCTCTATCTTTGTAAACACCCATTTAGCTCCATCCTTGGCTCAGCCATAAGATCACTTAAACCACCCAAGAGAGGAGAGGGATGCCTAAGTAACCAACAGAAGTTACAGAAAGACGGGCAGCATGAGTGGCACTAGTTGATGGGCAGAGGAATGAATCCTTGATAATACGATTGATGCTACTTGACCTAGTAACCACATTGCTGAGAAAATGAAGAGACAGAGCTCACACTGATGCGTGTTGCAGGCTTTCATTCCTTGATGTGCCTTCTCTGCGAGCAAATCTCCAGCTGCTGATGAGCATTGGGAAAGGCTCAGGACCTGCCAAATTTTAATTAGACTTGCCATCAACACTGAGCCCATCTTGAAGTCACTTTAGCAGATGTCAGGTTAGAAAATCTGGCTCTGCCGAAACCCCTTTCAAATTCAGTGGCCCAGCCTTTCTCAAGAAAATACGATACTTTGTTGTAGTGTAGACACAAAAGCACATCCTCCTTGTATATAAGTTTGGGGCCAGGTTATCTGAAGGAACGCCTCCTCCCATATGTACCTACCCAGACCTTAAGATCATCTACAGGGGCCCTTCTCCGTGAGCCCCTGCCAAAGGAAGTGAGGCAGGTGGCTACTAGGAGGAGGGCTTTCTCCGCTGTGGCACCCCGGTTGTGGAATGAGCTCCCCAGAGAGGTCCGCCTGGCGCCTACACTGTACTGCTTTCGTCGCCAGCTGAAGACCTTTTTATTTACTCAGTATTTTAACACTTAATTTTAACTTAAATTTAAATTTTACTGTTTTAACTCTGTATTTTAATCTTATATCAACTTTGCTGTGTGGTTTTATCCTGGTTGCGCTTTTTATACTGTATTTCGAAATTGTGTTTTTAACCTGTTGGATGTTTTTTTGTGGTTTTAATTTTTGTGAACTGCCCAGAGAGCTTCGGCTATTGAGCGGTATAAAAATGTAATAAATAAATAAATAAATAAATAGTGGGCAGTGTTGTGTTTCTCAGAAAACTCCTGCTTTTGATGGGAGGCAAATGACGAGGCTTGCTAAGTAATCCACAAAGCTTTCGTCTCTTCTACCTGAAGAAAGTCTAACCTCTTGGAAACTTCCCCCTAGGCAAAACTATGCAAACTAAGCAAGACAATTGTCTGCTCAAAAAGAATAGGAAGCCAGTTCGCAAACGCCAGTAACTTCAGAGACCCTGGTGCGAAGGCAGGTTCTGAATCGAACCGACTTTCTCAAGCCTTCCTTCCGCCCTGTGCGTTTGAGCTTCCAGCGGACCCTATAATCAGCTAGCTTGTCAGGACGCTCACCTCCAGAAGAAGGCTCACTTCCCACTGAGTGTGCAGGATTTGGCCTTGAGGAGATAAGTTCTGGAGAGGGCTGACTCCCAGCTGGGGAATCACCCATGAGAACTTTCTCCCCCACTGGTACAGGCTGGTTGGTGTCTGGCGCTGCGTCTTCTAGTTCTGAATCTGATTCTGATTGATTACCTGAAACTTCTTCTCCCAAAACAGGGGCAGTAGGGTTAGACATGACAGGCAGGTGGTGGGAGATCAAGCCTTTCAGATAGAGCCTCTTGGGATCTTCCTTCTTGAGCAATGGTTTGGCCTACAAAGCTCATTTCTGGTAACTCTGAAGTCAGAACTGAAAGGTGCTCTATTTTTGTAAACATCCACTTAGCAAAAATAGGAAGCTGGTGAAGAAGAATCAATGACAGAATGAATGGAGCACAACCAAGGTGGGAAACGTGCTTAGAGTATGAGACAAATTCTCTTCATACGATTTTCACTAGTAGTGGGACAATCTATTGTGATGGGGAAGGGGATGACCTTTTTGAACTATGAATCTGTGGAAAAAGGTCTAGGTAAAAATGGTCAAATATCTCCAAGAAATTATGTAAATACAAGCTTACAAAGTAGATGGCCAAAATAAATAACGATGAACCTACAGCAAGAGGCTGCTTTAGGGGAAGAAACTAAAAAAGCAACAACTATACAACAGAACTATGGTAAAGGAATAACACACTTCATATAGCGGCAATATGTTTTATGCACACATGCACACAAACACACATACAGTGGGGCTGTTCACAAAACATGCTAACTCACACTCAGTGGTGAGTGCGGCTTAGTGTGTTATACGAATCCAGGACATTTTCCACAGGGTGGCTTGTTAACCATGCAGTGTGGCTTGTTAACCTCCCTGAACATCCAAACAACAAACCATGGGTTCTCAAGGTGGCTTGTTCAAGGAAAAATAAGCCACAATGAATGGCTAACAAGCAACCCTGTGGAAAATGTCCTGGCTTCAGACAACACGCTAACACACGGTTCACTAAACAACCCATGGTTCAATAACAACCCCCGCTTAACCACTGAGTGTGGGTTAGTGTGTTGTGCAAACCCAGTCAGCGTTTGAACTGATAGCAGAGTACATTTTAGCAGACTTTTTAGCTTTCCACCCTGGAGCAAGTTGGGGGCAGATAAGGGCTGTAGCTGATACAGTATATTGGATATTAGAAACACTAATACTGTGATGTAATTAGATACCTCAATCTGCTTCTACCAAGCCTTCTAAAAAAAACCCTAAAAAATAAGTGATATACAAGCACCTACCCAGAATCATAAATTAGAAGAAATTTATGTCATAAAGTTTGTGCAGAATGCATTCCTTATATGTGGGATGAATGGGACCAATTGTGTATGGTCTGCTGCAGCCAAAGGTGATCTCAGAGCTGCTGTTACTGCACAATGCACAGTCCCAATCATGCACCCCAAGACTATTCATAGGTAATGTGGAAAGTAATCTGATGACAGGAGGAAAGGCAAGAGAGATGCAACCAGAGAATTAAAATGGATGAAAAATGTAATTTACAGTGTATAACAGACCAGAAAATCTACACTACTTCAATACCGACTGTAGCTATTCATCACTTCCAAAGCTTGATTGCTGCTGCTGCTCCTATGAGGAAAGTCAAACATTTCTTTCCTCCTTCCTGAAAAAGAGCCAAGAAGGCAACTTGATTTACCGTGTAGAGCTCATTCAGAACCTTCATCAAGTCTTCCTGGAGCTGTTGCCCAACCTCTTTGCTCTGCAATACAAAACAAACAAACAAAACAGTTAACTGGAAGAAAAGGGAGAAGCGGGGTGTGTGGACGCAGGCATGCTGCAAGGCTCACAAATATCTAGACTCAACTGGCTATTATTCAAACTGGCAAATCCAATCAACACTCAGCTTAGCTCCAATTACATTCAAATTAAACAAGCAGTTTTAGTAAAATGAAATGGGCTGTGCACAAAGCCAGCCAAAATGCTGGTGGTGTCTGGTCAAAGAAAGCATCCGTCTCTGGAGAAAAAAAAGTCTAGCTGCGGTCAGGGGCAGTTCATGGTGATACTAGCTTCCACAGCTGTTTTTGAAAGCTGAGTCAGTTAAGTGAACATTTTTTTAAAAATAAAAATAAAGAAAGGCATGATGGGCACAATGAGACCAGAAAAGGTGGTAACCTTTGCAATCAACAGACTTCAGACCTATCTCAAATAATCTCAAGTCTCAAGTGCTCCAAAAGTATCACTTGTGTCGCTGTAAAGCAAAGGGAACATTTTAACAGATGACAGCCTCCCATACTCCTAGCTGAGTGCTGCAGCGCACAAATGGCATCACAAGACGCTATTCGGCCCATGCCGGTCTGCTACTGGTTTTGCTCAGCCACACAGACAACTGAATGGGAGTACATAGAATTAGTCACATAAAGATATTCTCATGAGCACTGGTCATGTTCATAATCATGTGAGCAAACAATTGAGAGAGGAGCCTGCCTACTCCTCCTTTCACACTTTAAATCCTTTGATCACAAACATATTCAACATCTGAGAATTGAAACACCGAGTGACATCATGCGCATGAATAATCCATAACACAGCACCAAAGACAGAACTTCCATATCTCCTCAAACAACTTCAAATGGAAGGCTTTGCAATAATGTCAGGTCACACACCCCAAATGTCGAGTACACAAGTGATATATATGTATATGTGAATAATTCACTTTAGAGTGAACAATGCAAGAGTGGAGTACATTTTTCATGTTGAGGCCCTCTCTACCTTGGTTGAAATATTGTCAGGGACCACATTCCAGCAGTGGGTGAGAAAAGAACCAAAAGTGAGCAGAGTTTGCAAAGTGGGTGAGGTCTACATGAAACTAGATTGTGGTCTGCATATGGTCAGACCACAATCTAGTCTGATTGTGGTCCATTGAGTTGCAGATTCCCCACCTCTACTCTACATGGTCCCACTATTTAGCATTATGTGTGATGGGGACTGGAAGGAGAAGAGAATTTCATTACGTGTAAGTCTGGGTGGGGTGCGGGGGAGAGATGAGAAAATGTTTTCTTTGATTTTATGTAAATCAACTATTGTCATCTGAAAAACCAACGATCCGCCAAGTGGTAAATTATCATTTTTGTGTAGACCACCAGGTATCCATGAACGTGTACTTAGTTATAAGCTTTGTTGAACATGGACAGTCAAGCCATACGGCCAATAAAGGAAGTTTTGTTCTAGCACAAGAGCTGCTTACTCTTATTTTAGAATCCAACCTCCGTGCCAAGACAAAACACAAAAGAAACCCCACCCAACGTACTTCATATTCATACACAGTCAAGCCTCAGCATGCCTCCCAGGACCCAGATGTGAGACTGCCCACAGTTGACAATACTGAAATCTATTTTTAACAGCAAAAAACCACAATGCTGTTATGCCTGTAATGACACACAGCACTCCAAAGTAAAGGACACTTGTGTAACTGTGCTGCCCAGTTAAATCCAACAATGTGACTCATGAATTTGCTTGTTTTGGTAGAATTAGAAGCATGAAAAAGAAATAAAGGAAAGCTCCGTACAAATGCACTCATCTGTCAAAAGGGGCTGAAACTGGACCTGCCTTCTAGTTATTTTAAAGTGACTATTTTTTACTTATCTTAGGCGGTATCATGCTTAGAAAAGCTGGCTGGGAGATGCTGGGCGTTTTTGGTCTAAACTTGCCTAGGATTGCACCCTTAATCTAGGACATGGCAACTAACCGCTATTTTTGGTGTTAAGTGGTAAGGTACCAACATTTTAAAAGGTGTGCCACCCTGGCAAATGGTTTATAATAGCTAAGCAAAACGACTTCCATGGTTTACTATTTACAACCTACCCCACAGAGCACTGAAATCTGTTTTTCACCCCTGAGTTTAGTACATAGGCAGCAAATTATGTCCTCCAAATTCTGTGTCAGTCCCCTTCCACCATCTTTTCACTCATGGGGGCCTACCTGCAGTCCCATTAGGGTAGGTATCTACAATTGCACTGTTTTAGGATGTTGGATACAATATATTTTAATTACCCTTGGGCATGTTTAAATCCTATAACAAATTATATTTATATTGCTCTGTTGATTTCCCTGAAGAGGGACTTATAGGAACTCCAAAATGTGTTGGAACAGTAAACCTATTTATAATAAATATATATTTCTGTCTAGCCCATTGCTTTTTGGTGATTTTTTTAATATAATTTATTAAATGCCTCATAGAATAATTTTCTCTAGCCATTTAATAAATGCTGGCTGGGAATTACAGTTCAATACAGCTGGTTTGGTAAAGGCTGTTGCACCATGTCCTGCTTTGTTGGTCCCTGGCCAACGGCAGGTTGGCCACTGTATGAACAGAGTACTGGACTAGATGGACCCTTGGTCTGATCCAGCATGGCACTTCCTATGTTTTTAGTTGGGGGTTCCCACTGGATATCGGTATTGACTTTGGCCTTGTGAGCAGTTAAAAAAAATGAGTTCAGCACACTAAGGACATGATGATCTACAACTCTATGTTAGACCATGCATGAGGCTTGGGTTCACATAGATCTCCATCATAAGGGAAGTAAAAAAAAAAAAAAATCTCATGTTGGGAAAAGCCCACAGGCATCTGAGTTCAAAATGTTATGATCAATAACAATCATTATTATGAGTGATAGTGCAAATAAATTAATCAAGAATAAATTATTTCAGGAAAGGCTAAACACCTGGAGAGGGAAGGGGACTGCAGCTCTTTCCGCATGTTAAGCACAGATGTTTGCAAAGGGTATCTATTCACATTCAGCTGAATGCAGTTAGATGTGGAACTCCGGTGTGATCCGGGTTCCTGATTGTATGAAGAGCACCTACATGCTTTCAGCTGAAAATGAGTAGAGGCTTCTTCTGTGCATAGATGTTGAGGCTAGGAAGTGTAGTCTTATTCCGCCTCCACATGGGAAGAGAATTTCTGAATAAAGCTTAGGTCAGCACACACACACACACACACACTTTGCTCATACTTCTATTGCTAGACAACTTACTGTCCTTTTCTTTCCTAGCACAGCTGTTTACTCTCATGAAATAGCATTTTCATTTTCTAAGGAAAATATTAGTGGTGTCAGGAGCCAAGAGAAAACCCTTTACATTTATTGCATAACAGCATATAATACTTCCACAGTTATGCAATTGCACGGCCTATTGCATGATTCGGTGAAGACAATGCAACCAATAAAATGACAATTAAACTCAGGCAGATGTTTCCTTTCTTCCCTAACAACAGTTCTGAGAAGGGATGTACCAAACAGTATCTGTTTATTTGAAGAGGCTGCTGAAAGGATTGTGACTTACTGCTTTAGCCTTGGCTCCCTACGGAGACTGGTATTGTGCTTTATAAGCAATGTGAAACTCTACGCTGTGTAATAGGAAAGGGGCCTTTGGAAATCCAAAGCATTTCTGACACAGAGGCACTGTTAACAATCGTAGTCTTGTAACAGCCATCCAAGATTACTATGCTGTGTAAAAGGAGCTGGAACAGTGGCTCTCTGATCTACAGAGTGCCCTACATTACACCCTTTAAAAAATGTAATTAGCCGCCTTAAAGCATGACAGAGAAGGAAACCGGGCATGTCAGGGAGAAATTCCCTGATTGAAAACCTGACTAGGAGGACAAAGGGATAATTATTTACCACATGAAACTTGGTAGGCCTCTCACCCCCTTCTCCCTTCCCCAAACAGAAGCTGCCTCTTCCCTACGATATCATAATGGAAAAGAAATTTGGGGAAAGGGGTGGCAAGAGGGGCACTATATGTAAGAACACTGTATGTAAACACAGTGCATTTCTGTGCTTTACAGAATAACTTACTAGGAAACTGATTAACTAAGAAAGAGATCTTGGAGCTGTTGTGGATTGCTCAATGAAAATGTCAACTCAGTGTATGGCGGCTGTGAAAAAGGCAAACTCCATGAAAGGGATTATTAGAAAAAGAAACGAAAACATACTGCAATTACTTCATATACAGTGACTCTATGGGGCAGCCACATTTGGAATACTGCACAGAGTTTTGGGGGTCCCAACTCAAGAAGGGCATCACAGAGCTGGAAAAGGCGCAGAAATGAACAACTATCACGATAAAAGGGTTGGAACATCTTCACTATAAGGAAAGGTTAAAGGATTTGGGACTTCTTTGTTTAGAACAAAAATAAAATAAAGGAAAGGAAAGAGAAAAATGATAGAGGTTTATAAAATATGTAAAAGTATGCATGGTGTGAAGAGAGAGTGGGGTTTTTTTCTCCTGCTCTCCTAATTCTCTAGCTCATCTAATGAAATTGATTGATTGGAAACAGATTCAGGACAGATAAAACAAATTACTTCCTCACACAACGCAGCTAATTTATGGAATTCACTGTCACAAAATGTACTGACAGTCACTGGCTTAGATAGCTTTAAAAGGGGGGATTAGACAAATTCAAATAGGTCTATCAACAGCCATGATGGCTATATGGCAGCCTTGTATTCAAAGTCAATAAATGAATAAATACCATTTGCTGAGAGGGAACAGTGGGGATGACTATTGTCTACATGTCCTGCTTGTGGGCTTTCCACTAGGCATTTAGTTGGCCATTGTGAACAACAGGATGCCGGACCCAGGACTCTCCTTAGTGTTTTGAATGGAAAATATATTGCTATGAGCAGAGATGTGCGTGCACACACACACACCTTGTTTTTTTTAGCCTAAAAGAGCCAGCTTCAGAGCTTAGTGTCTATGACCCTTGTTAAAGAGAAATACATTGAAGAGCAGAGTTGGAAATTTTAACCGTGCCTGTGCGTCGGTTTTTATTTTTCAATTTGATCATTTTGTTTTTTGTCTTAGGATAGTATCCAATGTCAGTCCTACTTGGAGTAGACCCACTGAAATGAATGAGACTGAAGTCTAACTTAAGTCCCATTCATTTTATTGGGTCTACTCTACAAAGGACTAACATTGGATACTACCTTTAGGATGCAATCCTATGTAGGTTTAGACAGAAACAGATCCTACAAACTATGCTGATTGGGGTAATGCTAGGAGTTCTAGGGCTTTCTCTCTCTCTCTCTCTCTAAACATGCATAGGAGTGAGCCGTTAATTGTTAATTTTATTGATTTACTGTCATTGGTGTGTTGGGAATGATTCATGGAATGGCAGAATATACATATTTATAGTAAATATACATCAAGCACACACACTTTTTGCAACAGAAAGCTGATCTATCATTAAGCCAAGCATTTCATTACATGGACAAAATCCTCTAGCAATAAAATAATTCTTTGCACACCATACATATTTATGTTTAAGAGTTAGTTTCTCGCAAAGCTAAGTTCGTAGAGAACTTTGAACCAAAACATTTCCGCAAATTCGAATTAACTTTTTCATGACTGTTTTAACTGGAAATTCCAAGTTTAGATTTTCTAGAGATAACACATCCTGAACAGCCATGATTGCTTAATTATTATATATATACACACACCATACCAAAAGATACCAATAAAATATTAGCTAGTAGAAAACCTCTGAAATGTGCAGCTTTAGCACTTTAATCACTTAACATTTTAATTCCTCCATCTGTAGGCTTATAGCTGACTTAACTCAGATGCAAATATGAGAGCAAAGCCAAACAGAATCATGGCAATGTTATAAGTACAAAAGTTTAGATTAAATGAATAGTTATGTATCAGTAGCTTTAACCTGGGCCCTTTGCTTTTTCTCCACTGCAATAAGGTTGATTGGTCTGTCCACCATCAAGTTGCATAAATATGAAACCCTTCAACAGTATGATTCATCTACTTCATGTGACTGCTATACAGACTGTATGAGAAACAAAGCGCAAGAAGCAACAACAAAACTAAGTTCGGTCTGCATTCAAGTCACTTATCCTAAATCCTAAAGGAGAGCAGCACATAACTGGATTTTGAGTGGCAAGCTCACCAAGCCTGCTGTAACATGCTCTTTGACATAACAACCTGGTTTCCATGTAATGGTCAACTATGGGTTAAACTAGCAGCAACATGCAAGTACACTGACTCCTACCCGCTCGCTAATACTGCTTTCTTTCTGGATTGCAAAACAATCCAGAAACCCATTCCTGGGTGGTGGTTGTGATGTGCAAGCCTAGCACTCTGGGTTTTTGAGGGAGAAACAACCCAGATATTTAACCCAACGATAATCCCCAGAAAGAAAGCAGATGTAGCAAGCACATGGCGGGGGTGGGTGGGTCATTTTTTCAGGCATGGCCATGGCTAACTATGGGCTGTTTAACCCATAGTTAACAGTTCAATGAGATGTTGATTTAAGTGATTTCTTGAGCCGACAAATAATCTGCAACAGCCAAATACAGTAGGAATAATAATAATTTCTTACCCGCCTCTCCATTTTGATCAAGGCGGGGAACAACAGTAAATATAAAATACATAAAACTGAATTAAGAACATAATATACATTGTTAAAAACATCCTTAAAACATTCTAAAAATATCCTAATATTCCCCTGGATTATTGCTAATGAATAGTATTGCTTTATAAATGATACACGGACACTGACAGACATGTGTAAAAATGATAGTATAAACATTGTCTATGTGGGCATTGGGCTTGTGCGTCTTCTTTAAATAAAAACACAATACAGAGAAATATATTTATTATGTTTTCAGGCATTATAATTAATGGGTATCACACTTTTTGTAACTTAAAGGCAGGGCCAGTGCAAGAGTTTGCACCGCTCAAAGTGGGAAGATTTGCGGTTGCTTCCTCCTCCTCGATCTATCAGCTTTTTCCCGTCCCCCTGTTGCTGAATTTGCAGTGGCATTGGTGATCGCACCTGCCCATGCCTCACTTTGAAGGGGTGTTTGCTCAGACAAATACACTGATGGCAAGGTGGCCATGAAGACCGCTTGCATTGCTGCCGCATGGCAAAGGCAACAAATTCTGATTAAAGCTACTTTAAATAGTATTTGCTGCTGCTGTGGCAACATGACAGTGGGCAGTGGCACAGGGGGTCTTTGGGCCACCTTGCCCACAATGCCAGCTGAGGAAACACTGCCACAGTGGTGGTGGTGGACACGATCCGCTGCCCCTCTCAAGCCGCTGCCTGAGCCATGTGACTCACCATGGCTTACTAGGAGGATGGGCCCTGCTTACAGGAAATAGTTCCTTGAAACATACATTTTCTAATTCTTAAATACATGTTAAGAGTTCTTAATAAACTGACAAATTAAAAAATGCCCTGGAACATCCAGTTTAGGGAACATAAGAAGAGCCATGCTGGATCAAACCAAAGGTCCATCTAGTCCTGCACTCTGTTCACACAATGACCAACCAACCATCGGCCAGGGATGAACAGGCAGGACATGGTGCAACAGCACCCTGCCACCCATGTTCCCCAGCAACTCGTGCACACAAACTTATTTCCTCGAATACTGGCGATAGCACACAACCATCAGGGCTAATAGCCATTGATAGCCTTTGCCTCCAACCCTCTTTTAAAGCCATCCAGATTAGTGGCCATCACTACATCTTGTGGTAGTATACAATGGAAACTGCATTACACTAGTACAGAACTGCTGCAATATATTTACAAGCTGCAGTCATCTACCCAACAACCCCATTCAAATTATATTTGAATTATTCCACAATAAATGAAATTATGTCAATTACATGCAAAACAATAAACATAGCTTATCTACAGTCCTGGCCCATAACAAGTTCCTCGCATGGCTCACAAGTTCACCATTCCGCTTATCAAAATGCAAACAGTGCAAAGAGAAGTGAAGTAGGATATCTGAATCTCCAGATATACTAGCTTGAATCCAAAGAGGCATTTCAGGATGCCCAATGCCTGGGGCATACCTGGTGGGATTTTTGACTTTTCTTCCTTGGACAGCAGACCCCTGTGTCTGATGTCACAAACAACTTTTAAAAGTCTCTTCAATTTCAGAAGTGTGTCATGGGAAGCTGCTATTTGAGAAAAACAAGCCCAAAGCCCCTTTCTGGGGTACAATGAATCAACTCTTCAAAGCTTCTGATCCCAGGCATTATAACCACCTGCTAACTTTTGCTTCACAGTGAACTGTAGTGATTGCCAAACCATTAGAAAAGTTGGAATTAGGGAATTAATTCTCATACAATTCAGAAATTTCAGAACAATGCCTCTGGTGCAAAGGCAAAGTTCAACTGGCCTTTTAAATATTGAAGTTATCTGATTATTCTGTGCCTATTTTGGTGCTGGAGAATAGGGCTGTGCATGCCCCCCCCATCTGATCTGGAACCGGGTTTAAGAGGTCCGGATTGGCCCGCTCCTCTTCGGATTCGGGGATCCAAAACGGAGCGGAGCACACCCCTACTGGAGAACATCTAGAACAGATCTAATCTAGTACTCTTGCTGCTCAGATGATTCACCTCTCATCATTCTGACCATATGATGGTCAAAATCTTCAAATCCCTAAACTGATTTCCCCATCCCCTTCCTCATGTGGCATGAACTCCAGGTCTTTACCCTTTAAAGAAATCCACTGCTTTGTCCTTCCTGTCCTACCACCCACAGATGCTTGCAACTCTCCTACACCCTTACACTGTTTAGCCCTTCCTTGCTTGGTGCCTCCTATATGCCTGAAGCTCCCTTGCAGATCTCCTGTATCAGGGGAAAGTAATTTGGGGCCCTTCAGATGTTTTGGACTATAGTTCCCATAATCTCTAATTATGGCAATGCTGTTGTCCAAAGCATCTAGAAGGCACCAGGTTGCCAATCTCTGCCCTATATGGTGCCACTATGGTTGAAAGCTAAGATTTGGCATTAGCCCCATGGAAAAAAATAAGCATGGAGACATTAACGTTAATCATAGCTAGCTCTTAAATTTAAAGGAAGAATGGAATGACCATATAAGAAGAGAAGAGAGAGGAGGAGAGCCCATGAGGCTTATCCTAATTGCTAACCATGGTTAGGAGATCAGACAGCATTAGATCTGCATCAGGCCAATGAAAAAGCTTACATGATCCAACCCCTTGCTTTGGAATCAAAGCATCCCAGTTATGAAAAAACACAGCCAGTTGGCTCGGGATTTCATAAGAACACAGTTTAGTTCTGATTTCAAAAGGCAGAAACATTAACAAGAAACAGTAGGGGAACAAAACATAATCTAATTGTAAATGATTTTTTTTCTGATTGATCACCTCCCTGCAGTACAGGCAGGAGAAAAAAGTCTTTGAAATTGGCTATATTCTTTGTTTCAGAAGAATTTCCACAGTAGATGAAAGTAGTAATCCATACTGTTCATTAATGTGCATTCAACAGAAGCCACTACTTGTTAGGAAAAAAACAAGAAATGTAGCAGTGGTCAGTTCTTTAAATAATTGTTGTTGTTGTTGTTGTTGTTATTATTATTTCATACTGGATAGATGATGCACCTAACCCATGTAAAGTTCTTTTATCAAATAGACAATATAGACTAATTATAGAGCTAAGCACTTGCACACCTGGTTAGTAAATGAACAAAGAATAAATAACCTGGAGAGAAACTAATATTGGAAACAGAAGATGGCCATTCACTACATCATACTTTCCTCACTAAATAAGCCTATTATTATTTTTGTTCTATGTCTTCATTCCAACATATGCAACCTTTTCAAAAGCATACTTAATTTAACACGGCTTCTTATCTGTGACTTCATATGATCTCACAGGTTTATTAAAGAGCTGAAGTTATTCACTGGAGGTCCCCAAAACTACTCTTCAAAAAACTAATAATATAAAAAATAAGCAGTAGTGTCAAGAGTGTTCAAATGGTTTGAATTTTCATGCTGCAGTTCAACACATGCCCTCAACCCCCACACCACCATCCCTGGGTGGCCAGATACATTGCTAAGTAAATAAATCAAGGCTGGAAGCTTGACAAAGGAAAGCTTTTATGACTTTAAAAAAACAAAACAGAAAAAGAACCAATGGTCTCCCAGTAACTAAGGAATTTTGTACCAATATTCTCCAATTATCTTTCAGCACAAAGAATTTAAGAAGGCTGGAGCTGTTTGTTCATTGCCTGTATTGTGAAAACCATCAAGGAGTTTATAACAATCCTCTTCCTAAAAGGAATTAAACAAAGTGCCCCAAGGCCTCAACTTTTGTGACCAAAACTTTCACTATTGTGCTTCTTTGCCACTTTGTCTTCTAACTGGATGAGCCATTGTCTGTTCAGAATGTGGTTGGTTCCATACCATTTGTTTCTTGCAGAGAACTGTTTATAATGTCATGCAAAAGTGCTGAGGCAGCAACTGTTTAAGGAACTGTGGAAAGTCATCATGCTTCTGAGGTGAAAGTTCCGGATGAAGAGGAAAGACATGCATAAAAGGAAGTGAGGCAAAGTGACTATGCTAAGCTGAAATTAAAACAATAAGCAGCACGGAAACTAAGGCAGGAGCCACCATGGTCACAAAAGCAAAGCATTTTGGGAACTCCAGATCATTGCAATTCCCAATACCATTAGTGGATGAGGCTCAGAGAAAAGGGGTTCACAGGGTTAACTGAAAACTTATCTGAATTAGAAGGATATAACAACAACCAATACAAGCACAAAAAAATGGCCAATGGTGTTGGCAGAAATCATTTATTGAGTAAAGATGAGAGGCCTGGAAAAAAATGCTAGCAGGAGTCTGACAGTAGTAACCATTGGTGTCATTCCAAACTCAAATAGCACTATTAGAGCTCCGCCAAATCTTTCAGTTGCACAAATGCTTATCCACCGCACTACTGGAGGTTGCACACACTACTAGAAGTAGTAGAAGTGGTTGCGCAACCTCTTGTGCAAGCGGAACTTTAGTGGGATTCTCCCTTTGTGCATAGTTCGTAATTATGTTGCGCATAGCCACGTCATTTGTGCTAGCAGAATGACATAGTTGGTTACTGCCCTGAACCTGATCTACTCCAAGTGGTATGGAATCAGAAGCAGCTCATGCTAATCCAAATGCAAGTGGTGAAGGACACCAGCTGAGATGGCTAGAGGGGAGGTTCCTCCAGAGCATCTGCTGAACAGTGCTGGAAAAATGACAAGACCCAACATTCTCCCCTTGTAATTAATTACATGTATAAGTTCTACAGGTAACACTTACAGCATATACAATGACTGGTTTTCACAAGGCGGTAGAGGTCTGGCAGACAAATCAAGGCCTTTCTTACTGAACGTGTAATAAGCAAGGGCAATTTCAGCTGTACAGGTAGATTTCTTGTACATTTCTTGGCGCTCAAAGAAAAATCATACACTGGAATGGAAGGAACCATTCTCAGTTCTTTTAGCAATGGACAAGCAATATACACATAGCATGAAAAAATAGCTGACTGAAGGGCAAGCTATTGCAAGGCATTCTTGATTAAAGATCAGTATCATGCTTTCTTGCTGCCTTAGTGAAACACCTTTTTTCTAGCAAGGGAAAAAGAGCCACAAGCATGTACATCTACACATCTACACATGCTTCCTGCTTCCACCACCTTTGGTCTGTGAATGAATCACGCGAAGAGCTGTAGGTCACTGCCACAGTTGACTGGAACATTAACTCTCAGAATACCACACCAGCTACTCAAGGCTCTCTTTGTTTTCCCCCAACCCAGCCTCCATCTAATTTAATCAAGATTGTTTGGATCTGTGGCAATGCTTACTTGGCTGTTCCGCATTCCATTGAAAATTACAGCTGCAGCTTCAAAATATTTAGGGCAATAATAAAAAGGCAAGTTAGATATGCTGTCAACATTTTATGGCTTAAATATAACACTCTTGAAACGTGGTTAGAATCTGGGGGAGAAATAACAGCTTGTTGACTCAAAATAACCAGTTTAAAATCCAGTAGAGTCTACCCTATTGCTAAAGCGGAAATCAAAAGGGTATTTTCTCTCCATACTATTCTTTGGCCATTAAGGGGCCAATTAGGAAGCCCTTTAGCTATTTTGTCTATGCAATCAATAAATTTAAAGCTCTGACTTTTTCCATTTTCTAGGCTTTTCCAAGCCACCAACTGCAATAAATATCTTTGGATTAAATAGAAGGCCAAAATTAGATTTTGGTGGTTCGTACAAAACATGTCATGCATACTTAAACAATGAATACAAATCAAAACAAAAACAATAAAAAACATGGATATCTGAAGCTCTTGGGCAGTTCACGAAAATTAAAACCATGGAGTACAATTTAAAGTATACAACTTAAACCACAATATAAAAGTACAACTAGAATAAAACCGAGCAGCAATGCAGAGATTTAAAATACAGATTTAAAACAGCAAAGTTAAAAGACTAAGATGGTAAAATATTTAAATATTGAGAAAATAAAAAGGTCTTCACCCGGCATCAAAAAGAGTATAACATAGGTGCCAAGCAAACCTTTCTAGGGAGCTCATTCCACAGCTGGGGTGCCAAAGCATAAAAGGCCCTCCTCCTGGTAGCCACCTGCCTCTCTTCCTTTGGCAGGGAGTCACAGAGAAGGACTCCTGAAGATGATCTTAGGGTCCAGGCAGGTACATATGGGAGGAGGCTTTCTTCAGATAACCTGACCCCAAGCTGTTTAGCGCTTTGAATCGAGGCCAGACCTGGACTGGCAGCCAGTGAAGCTGGAAAAGTACTGATGTAAAGTGCTTTCGTCGGCCATTTCAAAATTCCATGTGCCCCTTTTTAGCATTTTCTAATTCAACTAAGGATAAAATTTACATAAAGTTCTGCTTTACATGCAATGGCTTTAATATGTTCACACAAAACCTGACATTTTATGTGTAAAAACTTATGTACATGGTCTGAAGGCTTCTTCCTGAAACTCAGCAGGTCTGAGTCTGATGAGTGCCTGGATGAGAAATATATGCTGTGTTGAAATTCAACATGGAAGAACTGCATGATATAAAATAAATGATCAGAACATGCATCATACACATACAGGCTCCAGTTAGCCTAGAACTGACTGAGGTTTCCTACTATTTCCATGTATGGTGTTAAACATGTGTTGACTACCACACACTAACTGTGATATAGGAATGATTCTAGCCTCCCCCAAGGCAAGGGGTTCAGAAGCTTGTTTCTGATTTCAATTAATCATAGTTCAGTGTTACGTCAGAATGCTAATCAGTGGTTAAACTGAACTATGGTCTCTTAAAAGGTCAAACCAACATTAGATCATCTTAGCCCTACTATACAGTTCTTTGGCTCATAAGTTTGGCTTCCAAATAGCTCCCCTCCTTGCTGTCTTAAATTGCTGTGAAAACAGATATCAGGGGTTTTTTTTTTGTCTGAATGAAATGAAACATGAAGATGGCTTAAAGAGGTGGCAAGCTTCACCAACCCAATGAAAGCTCTGTGAAATATTGGAAGTAATGTCCTGTAATCCAGTTTGCATAATTTTAATGCCACTTACGACAGATTCATGCGCCCTGCCTTTGCTGGTGCCCTTTTTCAAACTGCTAGGCAGAATCTATCTTGACATGGCTGGCCAGAAGCATCACAACTAGATGACTGATCTGGCACCACAGGCTGCTCTGTCCCAGCCCTTAGCTGACCTGAATCCAAACCAATGCAAACAGCCTGGCAAAAGCCAAGCAAAATGCTATAAATAATATAGCCAACATAGACTCTGTGAATAAATACAGGGAAAGTAAATGGAAGTGCAGCATGATTATAATGGACAGTTCATTTTCCACATTAAAAAGAGCTGATTCCAGCAACTCACCCAAACCACAGACAGGAATAATCTTTCCAAACTTATACCGGAGCTAATGCAAGTAGTTTAACCAGATCCTTAAGCTACATAGTGATTGACCTGGAGCAATATACTTTAATAAAATCTTATCAAAACTGTTATAGAGCATTGAACACTGTGTCATATAGACTTGCTTTAATAACTTAACACACACAGAAAGGTCTCTTTCCCAGAGACCATGTGTGGATTCAGATAACTGGGAGGCCTGCTTAAATGCTAGCTGCTAGGTGTCTATAACTGCATAGAGGGGACATGATCACTTGCAACTCTGAACCACAGAGTTTAGTTTTGCTAGCCTCTCCCAACCCATTATGTTGTTGGAAAACTGGGGAATGGAGGAATGCAAGAATGAGTTTACTTAAACACATGACCAAGAGGGCTACACATTGACACCATGATGCAAATGATTGACACTTCAAAGCACCTCACTGTGACACGGTGATTCCCCCAGTTAATTTCCAAACTATAAGAGTCTCTCATTGGTTGAGCCATCACATGGCTGCTAGCCATCGGAATTGCCATTTACTTAGATTGGGGGGAGGGGAGATTTATTTTTTAAAAGCCCAACAACATAATCAATTAGTTGGGCAATTCAGATATAGGGCCAGTTTGCAGAATCATTGTGGCTTAAATTGTGGCTTCTTTAAGCTCCAGTGCATGCTGTGCCCCATTTGCATAATCACACCACTGGCTGCAGCTTGTCATGTTGTACAAACCCGGGTGGCATGGCTTGCTCAAGGGGAAAATGACCCTCAAATAACCCATCAACACGGGTTATTTGAGAACTGTTTCCCCCTCCAAGCCATGGTGATTATGCAAATCAGGTCACAAAGTCCATTACCATGATTGAACGTTCCTCAAAATACAGATGTCAGTCAGAAAAGTGCTTAGAAGTATATTCCTGAATGCCAAAGGTTCTGAAAGTTTAGGATTCATCTTCCTTCGCATAAATTATGTAGTATCTTCCCTTCCTATACACTAGATTAATATATTGACACTATATCTGCAACTATTATTAGCATATGCAGGATCTGAAACCAACACTGTTTTATGAGAATTTTACCTTTCAGCAAACAAGAATTACACTTGTTTAATTGATTGAGAGAAAATGGCCACCTTTCATGACCAATCCCCTAAGGCTCTACTTAGGAAAACTAGGCCAAGGACTCAGTTAAGGGAGAATGCTTCCTCCCGCCCCCGCCCCCCGCCCCCAGTTCAAACATTTGAACAGAGCTGACAAAAGAGTAAACTTCTTTAAAATTGATAGTAAACTTCTAAAACAGAGTAACTGGCTTAGTAAAAGAGAGTAAGTGTTTAAAAATATATTGGCTAAGTGGTTTTAAGCAGATCAGTTTATAGATTTACATATTGCAAAAGATAGATGAAAAAAATTGTAAGCTATTTCTTTTGTCTTTTTTATTAAATCATTTTAAGAATGTCCTGAAGGTTATTGGTCAAAAGTCCTTATGTGCAAGAATATTTGACCAGTGGCACAAACAGCCTGGGAAAGTTACTGCCTTTCCAGTAGGAGATCCCTTATTGCTACCACCAGCCTCACCCACCACTATCAGTATAAACCAAGTTTCTTCCTGTCAATTATCTTTTGGGATAAAACTAGGGAAAGCAGTAAGTGAAGCGTCTGGTTCACACAATATGAGGGTGGCTAATAAGCCACGATGGATTGTTACATGCTGGTCACGTGCTGGCTCATTTCCCTAATTACCCTTGCTGGGTGTTGTTTGTTGTGTCATCTGAACCTAGCAAGGGATGATTTGTTGGGGTGGTTAACAGGCCACCCAGAATCTATGGCCTGTTGTAGGGTGGTTTGTTGACCATTCCAACAAGCCACCCTCGCTGGGTTCAGATGACACAAGAAGTTGCAGCAGGAGGAGTTTGAATCAACTGGTGCCTGAAGGTGCCACAACCTACAGTGGCTGAAATAAGCCATGGTGGATTGTGGTTATCATGTGAACCAGGTCTCCGTGTTGGAAATGAGAAATGGCTTAGAACTATAGGGGCTGATATATGGAGTAGTAAAATGGAACTGAGAAGTGCCAGTCAAAGCATCCACCCTGTTGTGAACAGAGCCCAGCTCATGATTGTTACCTGCATAGCAACAGGCCTGCCAAAAGTCCTCAGAGTCTTTCCTTGCTGTCTTTGACTCAATTATGGACTAGCTGAAGTGGGTTCGCACATTCTATGCAAACATGCCCCTGCCCGGGCTGACTTGAAAAGGGTGTACTTTTGCTCTATTTCTGCCTCTTTCTTTATCTGTATATTTGATGAAGCAGAGCAGGAGAGGGAGGATCAAGTGGTCCGCCAATGGCCAAGCAAAAAGTGATTTCAATCAACAGACCCAAGGAGAATTACAACTCCAGAACTGTGCACAATTCTTTGGAGGCATCAGGCGGATGCTCAAGGACAAGACTCCAACAGCACAAAGCAAAGATGCTTCCGGAGTTCCCTTCTCATAATGAAGTCCTGTAACACAATTTGAACTGAGCCACTGGATGATCATATGGAGGAAACGGTGTCATGGGAAGTAAGACTCTTGTGCCCTAAAGGACTCCAGTGAAGGAAATGGATGTGGAGGCAAGCACACTAAAGAGATTAGCTCAGCTTCCTTATAGAAAGATATATTCTTGGCATTCCCGTAACATTTACCTTTCACCTCAGCTGATAATGTGGCTTAGGAGTTCATTTGTATGCAAAATAAAATTGTACAGAATCAATACGCAGGTTATTTAAAGAGACTGCAGATCTCAGATTTTTGTTTGTTACTATATGCTACAATAAAACAGTGAAATCTATCTGCTCAAAAGCCAGTTCTTTTTATGGGAACGGGTGCTTTATGTCTGCTTGACACTGGGAAGGACTAGAGGAGACATAAATAATTTTCTTTGTTTCTAATGTTGATGGTTTTCTCTGTTGTTGTTGTTGTTGTTGTTGTTTTAAAATATTTTTTGCTTGCTCCTCATGAACTGGCAAAACCAAAGAGGTTCCTTATAGTTCAGGTGTTCCTAACAGTTCAGGAGCTTGTAGCTCCATTTGTTACCAAAAAGGTAAAAAATAAAAATAAAAAGTAAATTCAGTTTGTAATAATTGTTTGAATACACTGTACTTTTAATGTACCAAATGTAATAATTCTATGCCAATTCTATGACATAATTACATTTCATGTTCCTAAAGTAACAAAGTGACTTTCAATCTGTAAAAAGTGCTAATATTGCATTATTTCAATTTTCCCCAAAATTTCCGTTAAAAAAAAAAACACCAGAAAAAAACCAGGGTTTTTTCCATGGCTTCAAAATTTCTGGAAATTTCACATCTCTAAGGGAAATGAAAGGTGCAATCCTGTGCATGTTTGGACAGAAAAGTCCTACATCTCCCGGCATTCCCCACCCAGCTATCCATAACCCGTATTTGTAAACAACAACAGCAAGAGAATATAATAAAATCTTGCTAAAAATATAATGGTGGCACCATGCAAGAAAATCACAGGACCACACAGAGACGTGAAGGCCTGGGAACGAAACACCCAAAATGGGGAGGCTGCTTTAAAAAAAACCAACAGTTTTTTCTGGGTTTTTCCAGGGATTTTTGGAACATTTTGGGGGAAAATATTTTCCCCATTTGTTCTAGTTCCCTCCCTCCCCAAAGCCTTCACATCTCCAGACTCACAGAAAAGCTTAGAGGTAAAAGAAAGGTAGGAAAGTTGGAATGGGAAGGTGGCATGAGGGTGGGGGAAATCCACATAATATGCTGCTCTTTTCTGTAACTCTATTCTATTTGGAGGTAATAAATTTAATACAACACAAGAGTTAAAAAGGAGCACACAAGAAAGCTAAACTACAAACAAATCAAAGATTACAAAGATAAAAGTGAAAAATCAAAAGAAATCTGAAAAAGAATGGAAGCCACATCAAAAGGCTATGTTCTCCGGAGATATGCAGGGAGAGGATCAGAACCCAACGTGAGCCAACATGTATGGTTCACACCTGAACTTCACTATACCTCATACAGGATTCTATAATTAATTAAAAGCAAGAAAAAAACAATTTCCTTTCCCCCCCAGAGGCACCAATCTGCGTAATATTTAGACCATCTAAGGCTTTGAATCCCTTCATATCAGATTAACATTTTCAGCAGAACCCTAATTATTTTTCTTAAAATAAACTCCATGTTGAAAACCTGAAGCCGGATCTTGAAATATATATATAAAAAAACACAATGGTAAGCCACACTTTATTTTGCATTTAAAAGAAAAGTTGGAGAGAGGAAACAAGGCTAAGTTCGTGCTGTTGAGACTGAAACATTTTAGTAATTGTGTCTGGACATTAAAATCCTTTGTACTTTCAGTTGTGGTTGTGTTCACTAAAAATGAACATCAACTTGTTTCTTTTTAATAATAATAATGGGTTTCTGCAATTCTAAAAGTGCTTTCCTCCCCATGTTTCCAACTAATGTCTGGGGGGAAGCATGCAATGACGGCAGACAATTAAAGAGAACGATCAGCTCAGTGTAGATATTATATAGCCAGAATGCCATAGATTCCAGAGTTTCAGGACTACCTAAATGTTCATAAAATGGCCACTGCCATAGAATTGAACAATTTCCACAAGTTTCTTTCAGATGTAGGAACATGTAGTCCCTCTCTGAAATGGTACAGTCCCAAAAAGTCTATAGAATGTAATATTACTGAATGTATAGTTCTTAGCAGAGCCACCCAATGAAAAGCCCCAGTTTCTTTTCGCAAGTGCTCCCATTCAAAAACCATGAACCTTCTGCCTGCACATGCAGTTCCCTCTCTCTTCCTTTTGCTGGGAGCCATGATTAAACTGGGTAGTCGCTAATTAACCATATAGTTTCCCATTTCAACCAAACTTCCTGGCCTAAACACGGCTAGCAGAGTAAGGAGGAGCAAAAGGGCTCCAGGTGTGGTAAAAAGGCTCCTACATATCGAGACTTAATACAGTGAGATATGATAGTCTGAACTGGCTCAGGGACTGAGTTTGCACGACAATAAGCCACAGTGGGTTGTGAGCCTTTTTTGTGTCAGCGTGGCTTATTGTGAAGTCTGAATCCAGCGTGGAGGCTTTAGCGGAGGCAAAAGCAACCTTGAGAATCCAGGTCTTGTTGGTGGGTTGTTGAGGGTGGCTTGTTCTCAGGGTGGTTTGTTGTGATACTTGAACCTGGCAGTGTGGCTTGTCAGTGGCTTCTCAGCACAGGCTAGAACTGCCTGGCAAAAGCTGCAAAATGCCAGGCCGCTCCTTGTGATCTCGCTGGTGCCACCTCCACCCTCCCTTGTCAGTGATGTCAACGGAAATGACACTTGGGCCTCTCCCTGAGCATGTTTGCCAACTTTTTTAAAAAAGAAGAAAAGTTCAGTGCTTCAAAAGTATACAAGTGTATTCGAAATGTTCTTTATATATATATAAAACGCTATGGTGATGTGTGGCAATGCGTGGCACACTGGAGGTTCCGAGCAAGATCTTTGTGTTGCTAAGCAACAGGAACTATGAGCAGAACTTTGTGTTGCTAAGCAACAAGATATATAAATGCAGCTGTTACAGTGGGCATTGTAATATATCATTGCTGAACCAGCAGAGGGAGTCCAACGCACTCCCAGTAGGCCTCGTGGCTCGCCAGCACACACAGAGGCCTCAGGAAAGTTCTGTGAGTTGGCAGGCAAGCGGGGAGGGAGGGCAGCAGCTGGGATCAAGCAAGGGGAGTGGCAGGGAAGTGGAGGAGCCCAGAGAGGAGGCTGGGTAGCTTGCCAGCGTGTATGCAGGCCTCAGGTACATCTCGCAGGTCGGTGGGCAGGCAAGCAGTGGGGAGCAGCTAGGAGGGGGAATCCAATGGACTCCTGGTTGGCCTCACACCCGGCTTTTCCAGGTGCCCACAGAAAAGCCAGAAAAGTATGATACTGAGCAATAAAGTACTAGCATGCAGATCTACGCAAATCAAGCTAGTTATTATTCCCCACCCCCAGTTCTTTGCAAGTGCACAAGTGCGCAAATTCGCCTATCTGCTATGTACACTCTGCAGTAGTACATTCACTTTATCAATTTCCTGGTAAATTATTTACTCCACTTCAGGGCTTCCATTGACAGTGAAGTGCACAGGAAGCACCAAAGTGGAGTAGGTAATTTACAAGGAAACTGACAAGGCAAATGTACTACTGCAAGGTTATACATAAGTGGGGGGATGGGGGGGGGAGAAAGAAAATTACAACATTTGCACACTTGAGAAACACCAAAAAAGAAAAAGAAAAAAGAAGAAGCTTGCAAAAGAAGAAATTGCTCCTAGAAGGGAGTCATCAAGTGAGGGAAGGGAGTCAATAAACTCCTACTTGTCAATTGCATCTTCTCACATTATGTCTTGTCAGACCTCCCCACTTCAGCGCTTCCCTTCACCCCAAACTTGAAAAGTGGCATATGAACGGGACAGAGTTATTGGGGCAGGCAAGTGTAATTATGGGAGTATAGGTGTGTATACCTACTTCAAAAATGGTTTGGTGTTTGTTTGTGCTGTCATTCGCACAGTTGTGAGTGATAGAAAAGAAAAACTCAACCCTAGTAAGTACATACACCCATATTCCCACAGTAATTACACCTGTCTGCCCCAATAATTCTGGCCCCTTCGGCCATCATTTTGGAGTTTGGGGTCACTTCATGCAGTAAATATAGTGAGAGTATGAAATTGACAAGTGAGATTTCAACAAGTACAGAGGGGATGAAGATCTGTACAGTTGAAGAAAGTAAATAGAATATGGGTGAATGTACACACTTGCGAATGACAGAAAAATTGCTATACATTGTTTAAAGGGTTGTGGTTGGCTGAAAAGGGGTAGCGACAAGAGGGGGAAGGAAGATATGTTTCCCTACACAGGGAGGGGATATGAGAAGGGTTGTGCAGCAAAGGACACTGGAATATATGCAGGTAGTGCAGGTAGCAGGCTGGAGGACTACGGGGGAAGCCACGGTAGAGCACCCAATCTTTTGTTAGGAGTTGTCACAACCCGCTTACCTTGAGACTCCTTTGTAGCTTTCTCTTTATAGGATCCCAACCATGAACGCAGTGGGTATACGGCTACCCACACTGTGGATTATTTTTCCTGTCTGTTCCCACCTCTGGGCATCACCTTTTACTCCCCCATTGATTCTGTGGTTCTCTGACCTCTTTTTAGTCCCACAGCAACCAGCTTGGCACTTTGTGCACTTTTTATTAACCTTCTACCACCATATAAACCAGTACCTTACCTCTGATACTTAAAGAATCCAATCCAGGGTGAAATAAACTGTTATTTAACAAGAAATAAGTTCACACATTTTATCAAGCTATGGTTTCATTTGTTTCAGTACTTAGTTGTTACAATAAAGATGTCTTGTATCCTTGCCTACTCTACTCTCTAAATTCCTAATCTCACTCCTCCCCCCAGTGTAGACCCTACAGCAGACTAACCTGACTCTCTCCTTGCTCTCCAACTACTAACTACCAACTACTGACTTCAACTGTCATTCCCTCTCTCACACAAATACAACAACCAATCAGCATTCACTCCAACATCCTATTCACTCACTCCCCATCCCAACAGAATTAACTACTTACCAGCCTTATCATATGAAGTGTAAACAGCATTTACACAACAGATAAATGGCATAAAACAGTGAAACATCATAGGATTAATGTGAGATGGCAAGAAATTAACAATCCACAGTGGCTTATTTTCGGGGTGGTTTATCGTGACATGTGAACCAGCCCAATATGTTCATACGATGAGTCCTCCAAAACAATTCCAAATTCCATAGCAAGTAAAGGAAAGGTTTGTCATCAGAATTAAACATAATTAAGTAGATAGATTTGTATAGAAATCTTAGTACTCTAGCTTTCCCAAACCAATCTTTTAACTGGGAATGCCAGAAGTTGGAGAACATATTCTGATTACAGCATTTACACAGGCTTGTATACAACCAGTGCACAGTGACAAATGTCTTCTTCCAACCCAAAACAAATCACTATCTCCCTCCATTTTAAATCCTCGCCATTTTGTTCTTCATTTTGTATTTCCTCCTCAAGAGATTCCAGGATGACCCCCATCCTCAACAGCCCCCATTCTGGTAATTTCTAGTGGTTAAACAAAAATTCTAAGGAGAGGGCCCTAAACACCACTGACAGCCAGTGAGAGATGTTAACAACACATACTGCCTCAGACACCACTCAAATGCTGGCTTTGGCAGTAAACCTGACTTCCTTATCACCAAAGATACCTTTGAAGCGGTTGGCAGCCTTCCATCTATTGCCCAAACAAATGAGACCCTTCCTCATATCACAGCCCCGAAAAGGATCTCTTCATCATGTGATACGAAGAGAAAAGCTTAATTAGATTAAGTCAGACCATACTGCAGGCTTCTTGCAACAGCAGCAAAACTTGACAGAGCAGGCTGGAAAACAACAGACATCTGAAAAGCTTCATGAGACCCAAATATAAATCGCTTCTGGAAGTTTGGAAGTTAATCATATTTAAAGAAAAACATGCCACAGCCTGACATACGGCATGCCTGTACCATCCTTATAACACCTTCTCTTCAAAACAAGAAAGATCTTGCAGTGAGAGACAAGAGAATTTGCTGCAGCCTGCATATTTCTCACTGGAGCACTAGGCTACCTACTTCTCTCTCTCTCACACTCACACACACACACACACCCTCAGAAAGTTAACTCTGCTCTTTACTACTAACTGCAGAAAAAGACTGAATCCTTCCTTATGGGATCTATTGCTATGTCAGGATTCACGGATAACAGCTGTGACAGGAAGCATCCTTCCTCCTCTGCAATAAGGGCCAGAGGCTGTGTGACTGTGTCTCTTACAGACCTTATCACAGTCACACAGACCTACATCGCCAGAAGGCTAGATTACAGCAGCAGGCTTGTCTTCGAACTATCCTTGAAAAGGGCTTTGCTTCATCTGGTGCAGAATGTAGCAGCTCATCCCTCGAATGATATGAGCCCCTCATAGTTTATCATGACCAAGCTCCAAATCCAGCACTTTGTATCTGGAATTGATCCACAAAGGTACTAGGGTGATTTGAATCAAAATAAGCTTTTGGAGCCTGGTAAGGCAAACACAGTGACCAACCTTCTCCCTCCCAGGTACTGCAATTTTGTGCCTGCCCAGAAACATAAGCATGCATGCTTATTTTCACATGGATATCTATGCATATGAATGCACATTAAGTAGCATGTTGTCTAATTCTACAACTGGGCTAGAAGTACAGCCTGATCCCACAAACTACTGCACAGAGGGAGTAGATCCATTGCAAATGAAGGTCCCAACGATGGCTCAAGGAGAGTAGTTATTGACCTGGTTCGCAAATAATGAGCAACCATGGGTTAATTAATTAACCCATGGTTTGTTGGGGCTGCACCCGAGCAAGCGCACTGCCTCCTGATGCTCACCACTTCTGTTTTCCATCCAGTCCAGCAACTCCTGTTCTTGGGTTGTTCTACGTGACATCTCAACCTGGCACTCTAGGTTGAGGGAGAAACAACCCAGAGTTTTAACCCAGTAACAAACCATGGTTTAAAGCTCTGGGTTGTTTCTCCCTCAACAACCCAGAATTCCAGATTTGGACATCATGCCACACAACCCAGGAACAGTTGTTGTTTAGCAAACTATCCAACATTCCTGGGTTATTTGCTAAGCCGGTGATGGGCAGGAGGCAGCCCACAGGTTGCCATCATGTGCGAACTGTGTCACTATCTTAACTTCAGGCCTACCCAGTGGTGCAGCAACAGCCATAGGCACAATTATTATACCCCTGTGAAGCACAGGTTTACAGCTTGTTCAGGACAAAACATAGGTGGTGAGAAAGGATGGGCTGGCAACTATCCTATAAACTTCATTCTGAAACTTCATAACTCTACACAATAGCTTGGCTGTTGTCTGGAGCTGCCCCTTTCCAGCATGTAACTCCTCTGCTGAGGGAACTGCACTGGCTGCCTATTCGCTACCGGGCCAGGTTTAAGGTTCCTTGTACTTGTGTACAAAGCCCTAAACAACTTGGGACCAGGATACCTGAGAGAGCGCCTTCTCCCTTACCAACCTGCCCGGTCACTGAGGTCATCCGAGGGCCTGCTCCTGGTGGTTCCACCTAGATCCATCCTCCGATTGGAATCCACCAGGGGAAGAGCCTTCAGCGTGGTGGCGCCCCTCCTGTGGAATTCCCTGCCTCTGGAGGTCAGGCAGGCTCCGACCTTGTACTCCTTTCGGCGCCTCCTGAAAACATCTTTATTCCAAGAAGCCTTTCTTTAACATGCAGCCTTGGATTTCTGATTTTTGCTTCTTTTTAAATTTTGTTTTAACTGTTTTATTCTGTTTTTATTTTCATTTTACCTTGTATACTGCTCCGAAATTTTTCAATGGGGAGCGGTATATAAATATTCTAAATAAATAAATAATAAATAAATAACTCTACACAACTGTTTCCTACTAGCAAGGGGTTTTCCCATGAAAGACAGGCAGACTATAGTGCTGCTAACCCATATACAAAGTATGGGTTAGGATAGTATGAAGGTTTAGCTTTTACAGCATGAATTATTATACTATTGTAGCTAAAGTCACTGTTCATAGAACAGAACTGCCCTTCATGAAAACAAATTGCATGTTACATGTAACATGGCTGCATATAAACCAGATACACACATTTATGCCACTGGAGCCTCTTTTCCAGTCTGTCATGATGGCATGATCAGTTCTATAATTCATCAATCATATCTGGACATCATAGATTGACTAGTTGCAGACAGTACCGCTACTACATTAGTTATTCTAGCAGAGTTACCCTTGGAGGAAGAGAAAGGTTGCCAACAGTGTTTGTGAGAATGATCTAATTTAAGAAGCTAAGTAGGGCAGGGGAAAGTATACAGCTGCTGGAAGAATGACTCCATTTGGGACCTACATGTCAAAGTTCTGTAGACTCTTCCCTTTCATACAAAGTTTGAGACTGCTCTGCTACCACCAGGGTGGATAAAAATCAATGATTTTAAAAAAAATTAAAAAATGGATTTTTAAAATTTAAATCAGTTTTTTTTATTTAAATCAGATTTTTTTATTTAAATCAGATTTTTTTTAATAAAATGCTTTTTTAGGAAAAAATCTATCTAAAGATAGTTTTCTATTTAAGATACATTATAGTCCAAAGGTTATTCATCATGAAATAAGGATTAGTTTTTAATTATGTAGCATGAGGCTGTTTAAATTTTTTGGTAAATGAATTCCATTAATCCATTCACAACGTCATACTCTTCCAGAGGTTTCTGTAAGATTATTTTTCTCCTTCCAATAAAGTACAGCAGAAAAGTTGTCCAAATATGAATGAGTAACCTATTAAACTGGAAATAGTTCACATCACAATAATTTCATAATTATCTATCTATGATGTGTTTCTAATAGTATAACCAAATCAGTATTTTTTTATATAACTGTAAAACTAATCTGAAAAGTTGCTATTCTAAAAATGAAACCTTCATCTGGTTGTAAATATTAAGATTATATCAGCAAGAATGAGTCTTTGGTAACTCTGAGTTGTGTAAAATATAGTGAGGAAGAGTGCACTTTTGGGGGGGGGGAGTCACATGATTACATCGAGTCTTTCTGAGTAGTGATTTAAATCGTGATTTAAATCAAATCCACCCTGGCTACAACAGTGCAAGAATATGTTTTTTCTTATGGAGGTGGGTCCTACAGATGTTGTTGGACTGCAACTTCCATCCTGCTTGACCATTATGGCATGCTGGCTGGCGCTGATGGGAGTTGGAGTCCAATAGCTGGAGGACCAAAGGCTCCCCATTCTTCCCACTGTGTATAGATGGAACAGTCCAGGAGAAGTGAATACACCACAATTGAACTACCATCTGTGCCATTGCTCAGAAAGATTGCAGCTAGCTTAAGGCATATGTGGTGAGGATTCATTCACACAATACATTCAGGGCTGAAAAAGCATCACCACATGTGCACAGATCCTGAGTTGTTCTGTCAAGCCTAAATAGGTTAAGTGAATACGTCCACCACATATATTTTATTATGTAACAGTTGGACATATTACCCTAGTGAAAGCAGAGATGTGATACTAAAAGTTATGATCAATTGATTGGCAGGTGATATAGTTCCTTCTGCAAGTAGGTAGACAACTAAAAATATATATTTCCCTCTTCATTGCAGCAGCATGAACTCTTATTTCATAAAATCTCACTGGCAGTATTGCTTACGCTCTGCACTTGAAATATATTATTTTATTTTTTAAAAAAGTTAGAACTATTTGTGACTTCTTAATTTCTAGTCCTTTTGTGAAAGAGCTGGGTATAAACTACCCTATTCCACTTGAACTATCACTCGCAGGATGAATAAAAAATGAGGTAGCTGCTACAAGACATCCAGGGAAATTTGCTGCAGTAAATATACAAGTATATGTGCAAAATGCAGTACCCAAAAATGACATGTTATCTACAGTGCTGCTACACTTCATAATTTCGTAGTTAAACAAGCTAGCTTTTTGCTAGTTAACAAATCTGCTCTTTAAGCAGCCTGATATTTGGCTTTTATCAGTAGTCTTGTGCTAGTTCACACTTGTCAGCATGATTGCGATATGGGAAATTGAGGGAGCTTTCCAGCAAAGAGGACAATCACCAGTGGCTCTGGGTTCAGTCACATACTATTTCCATTTTGCAGATCACACGTCACCCTTAAGAAAGATTCCCCAGCAGGGACTGATACAAAGAATTATGCACTAGTGACACATAACAAGCATAAAGAGAGTCAACATAAGAAACTGTCTTGGCATTGCACCAAGTTGGCAAACCTGTTATCTAGATACTAAATCCATGCTGTTTGTTTCCTGACAAGTAACCGCTCCTGTCTATACAAATGTGTGAGGGGAAAAATTCACCCCGCTGGTGAAAAACAAGTCAGAAGATATTTATATCTACCATTTTAAATTGTGTTATCCATGTTAAATTTCTATTCCCATGTTAAACTACTCCATTGTTGTACCTTTCCCTAGCATTTTAACTATTAGTTCCCTTCTAGTCTGCCACTTCATGCTTCATCTTCTTTTTAAGATCCCATTTTCCCTTGTGCTAGAACTAAATTGGTCCATGGAGAAGTCCTAAACCAGCATTCCCCATCCTGGTGCCCTCCAGATGTTTGGGACTTCAACTTCCCTCTGCTAAGATACATGCTTGATCCCCTCAACAAGAAATATTGTTTTCCCCCAGAGCTATTGCTTTATTCAAAGGCAGACTCATATGATAATATCTCTTTAAATCACATGGAAGGCCTATTTCTAATCGAGAAAATACTCAACATTTTATATTTTCCATAAAGCTCCAATACAACCTGTGTAACAGAGATAAAGAAATGTTTTTCAGTTTCCAAAGGGGTAGACATGCTAGCCCACTGCAGCAAAAACAACAAGAGAGTCTTGTTACACCTTAAAGATCAAAAATATATTATGCATTAAGCTTTGTGGATTGCTGTCCACTTTATCAAACATTTAGTTGCCATTTTGATGTCAAGATAGCAATCTGGGATGTGAAACCTATATAAAGTCAAAAGGTTGCATCTTTCAAAGTAAGGGCCTCTGACTTTGAAGTCCACTCATATAACATTGGATTTAGCTGTCAGAACCCTTATTTTGCCTAGGTATAAAGAAAGAGTTAGATAGCAGCTGCTGCTACAACTTTGGCATCTTCATTATAAATCTACATTTGTGTATTATAACAATACAAAATAAATTAATTAAAGATAAAACAAGCAAACTCAAGTTGTTAAAACAAAAGTCACAAAACTCAAATAGACAAAGGCCATTAAGAGTCTCAGAACAATATTTAGCACCTTCACCATCTCAAGAACAACCAAAGCATATCCCAAAAAGTTTCTTAAAACAAATGTGTCTTCACCACCCACTGAAAAATGAGCAAAGACAGGAACAGATGGACCTTCTTCAGGAGGAAACTCCCCAATCTTGGTGTCACCACAGAAAAGGCCATGTCCCTTCTGTCCGCTCCCTGCATCTCTGACAGAAAGGGGAGAACAGAATAGAGCAGGATCTTTGATGGTAGGTAGCAGTTCTTAAGGTACCCCAGTCTTCGGCCATTTAAGACTTCTGAAAGTTCATAACCTCAACTTGGAATTGTGCCCAGAAGCAAATTGGCAGCTAAATGAAGATAACGTAATATCAGAGTGACATGTTCCAACCTCTGAGCGTCAACAACTTGGAAGTTGCCTTTTGAACCTTTAGATGCAGCTCTGCAAACATCACAGGTATTCAATTCAAACATGTCTAGGAGACAAACGGCAGTGGCCAGCTCCCCATTCCCTTGTGTGATACATCAACAAAGAAATAGGTTGCCTAGAGCAGTATCTGGAGCTATAAAAAGGTGCATACTGCAATAAAATCATTACCTTTTTGAAAAGTCGTCCAGAGTCTTCACTGACTTGAACAAACCGAGGGATGATGTTGTTCAGGTAGATGTCACTCAAGGTGGTGTGGTCTCTGCTTTCCCGCTTCACCTGATTTAAGAGGAGATTCCAGCAATTGACCGGTGAAAGAACATTCTGATCCTTCCTGCAGGAAAAGCAGAGTCACAATATGATTTTTTTTCTCACATTGGGTGAAATCCAATGTTACAAGAGCGGATTTCTGCTGCCTTCTGGTCCCCCAACCCTCTGAAGCAGATTCTATGGGTGCAAATGGGTGAAATCACCCCTTCCACATCCCACTGACAAAAGCTCTCCTGTTGATAGGAGAAGTTAAGTGGATACAACCCAGTGTTGGTAACACAAGCAAAGGAGACATAATACCTTCAATAATATACTATTTTGCAACAATGAACTTTTCAAATACAAAAATTAAGGCAGGTATCAAATGAAGCAAAGGAAAACCAAGTAATATGTTCTCTATAGGCATCACAACACTAATACTCTAAGAATCTACAAGACTTCTTAAAAGTTGATTGTCCTTTCGTATCCGTACATTACCTTTCACTAAAAAGCTTCCACTATAAAGGATAGTAAAATAAATATATATATTTAACCGTAAACATCTCAACTCTAGGAGATAAAAGAGTAAAAATATAGTGCAACAAATAAAATGCAGAATTATCATCTTCAGAAAGAGGTATCAATAGACCTCTTGCTGGCTTTATCAATAATTATTCTTTGCAATGTAGAATGTGAATCTGGAATTAACAAATTGTGTCCATAATTATCCCTAGTGGTAGGACATGCAGTGAGAAAGTTACCGGCCAGCAATCTGATGACCTTTAAACTATGGCTCTATACTTCTCAGGACATGGCCATGTTCACTTCCCCAGAGCAGCCAAGATGATCATCTCATGATAGGATGTTTCATGAATACTCACTTAGTCACAGTTTATCCTGACAGCAAAGAAGCTATATCAGTGGGAGAGCTTTTAAAGAGAAGACAATTTCCAACACGGTTGCCTCTTAGTATGTAAATAACATCACTGTGATCTTTTTGGACTGTACAGTCACCATATGATTTCTGTCTTCAAGCCCACTCTAAATCTCTGCACAAGAAACAACAGTGTGAAGATGAGGACTGCAATCCTATACCCACCTACTTGGGAGTAATCCTCATTTAACTCAACAGGACACCCTGTATAGGATCGCACAGTAAGAGAATTTATTTTTGCAAGGAATGAATTGGCAAAAGAGAGTCAAGTTAGGCATGAGCGTGGAGAGTAGAGTTATGAAGCCAAGAGCGGGGCAGGAACAACAACCCTGAAAAACACATATGAATTTTTTCAGGCCAAGTTTTAGACTCTGACTACTTGAACCCCTGATGATCTGTTTTCTGAGTTCTGGAACATCATCGAGACTTCATAGCTTCCCAAATTTGTCTTCAAACCCAAAAGCTGATTTCATGGCTGGACAGCAAACATGTAGAAATCATACAACCCTACAGGTAGGTGATGAAGGGGTAGGGGAGCCATCACTGGAAGAGGTAGGAAGGAAGAAGAAAACACCATTGAAGCTAAAGCAGTAGCCCCTGTAGGCAGCAAGGCTGAATGGCCATGAAAAAGAACAAGGGAGGACTGTGTTAAGGTGTGACCTGCTTTGCTGTCTCCCCTTTCAACGTTACTGCCACCAGGGTGCCGCCACCCTGTATCAGGTTCTGGCAAATAACAGCTGTACCAGGAGACAGACACAGCTGACTCAGGGTGACTATTATCCTGGGAGAGGGTTCCCCGCCTTTTATCGGCTCAGCTATCAATAGTTATGCAAGCTATTGTATCTTGGATGTAAATATGGTCAGTAGGATGGAACACATGATACAGAAAATCATTGCAAGAGAGTGATTTTGACAGGCATTAATTTACTTGCTTTTTGTGAAAATTCTTCATGCAATTAAATTGTAGACCTCATGGTACTTCTCCCTTAGCAAAGCAGAAATCCAGAAACAGCCAATGATTTTATAAATAATTCACTTTATAAATAATTGAATTATTTATAAATAATCCTTTCTTCCCTTTTTGCACCTTTAGATCTCTGACTTGGAACTTAACACTCCACAGTGGTTTAGGGACTTGCAAGATTGCATGGTTGCCCCTTCCTCGCACACATACCACCAATGAGGAAAAACTTCTTTCTCTTCTCCTCCCTCTGGTTCGGCATTGCATCCAACTGTTGCTAACCCTGGTAAATTCCAGTAGAGAATTTTGGCAAATCCTGCAGCCCACACCCAATCACTAAACCATGGTTAAAGTCAGTGGTCTGCCATTTTTGGCTGGCCTTGCTAAAAATTATAGCCCCACCCTGCACCCTATGTCAGGTCTCCCTGGCCTTTCCCAAAGGAAAGTGTGTGTTGTTGGATACCACAAGCCAATTTGACCCTGTATGGTCTAGGCTCTTTAGGTGACTTGCCCATGCAGTTGCCAACCATCCCTCAGACTGCTTCCCAACTTTGGAGCTGAGGATTGGCAACAGATGATCCCTGCCCACCCCTGTAGCTTCAAAGTCGGGAGGAAAGGTGGCCACTGGTCTCACTCACCAGGACAAACAGATCTGTTGAGGCCTGGTTAAAGACAGGTTTCTCCTCCCTAAATTGATGTGACCTTATCTGTGGTGGTCACCATCTTTATTATTTGGTGTCGGTGCTAAACCTGTGCTAAGAGAGTATACATGCAGCAGGGGGACGGAGGGGGTTCAGGGCTGCCTCCCAGCTGTAGAACCCCTTTCTTCCATATTCTAGCCAGAGGCTGAGCATTTTGTGTAAGTCTACAATTAAACTGGCATGGGATCCCTTTAATTTGGTCTGGCATTTTTAAGTGGCTAGATTATTCTGTTGGTTTAATTGTTGCTACTTTTACCGCAACCTGTCCTGAGCTTCCAATACTGGTTTGGTTAGAAGTCTGAAGAACCCAAAACAAAATAAATACACAAGGTGTGAGGCTGCTAGAAACATGCCATATGCTGCTTACCTTAACTCAAGGGGAGCCATTTTGACAGTGGCAGCAGATGGACCATACTAGTATAATCTGTTACTCGAATCCTAAACATTTAGGGTTAAAATCCAATGACGCACTAGTGGAAATCTGCTTGCTCCCTCCCTATTCCCCCCTACAGTCATGTGTGCTGTCCAAAAATCTACTCCGAAGTGTTTCTCAGCCCACCAAAGCATATTTTGATGCTGCACAGAGGGCAGCCTAGGGGTGGGGGGAGCGCAGGGGGAATAATCTCCATCCTGGTTCCACTGATGAAACTGCTTCAGTTAGTGGAATGACACAGTTGGATTCAACCCTTAAAGCACAATCCAGTGGGAAGGTCACCTGTAAGCCCGAATGAACTGAATGGAATAGTGCAACAGTAGAGCTCTTGTACAGCAACCATTAATTTAAAAGAGGTTTTCCCCAGGGGACTGTGCCTCTAACTTATTAACTTGGCTGGATTACTTTGTTTCCTTTTATCATTTGTTTACATTGCTCTTCCCCCGCCCCCTTGCATTGTGTAATACTTGGAAGATGCAATAATAAAAATACTTTTAAAGCCAGGCTATGGCAGGAATGTATCCAACAGCTGTAGAATTCACTTTAAAGCTCATCTGGAATTAAACAAGAGACTTTGGTCTCTCTCTTTTTTCCCTAAAGAAAGCCATGTGAAATCTTTGCATTCAGGGACAGGAAGAGTTCGGCATCAACATTGGAAGATGTGATTATCAAGTAGGCTGATTCACGCTAAAGAGCCATGCTGACAGTTGACAAAACACGTTACCTCTGGCTTACTGCCATGCTCCCTCTGGCAATCTGAAGTTTGAAACTCAGTTGTCGGGTTGTCTCCTGACAGAGAAAAGTCCTTCCAGTTTTTTACTCCACAATCCAGGAAAGAAAAAAAACACCCCAGTGACTCCTTTTCTAACTAAAAGCAACCCACCTTTCAGAAATACAACACTAAGTATAAGGTAAACCTCCCAGAGAGGTTCAGCTATGGGGCGGTATATAAATGTAATAAATATATAAATAAATAAGGTTCTTGATTTGGGATCAGACATGCATCAGCTATCTCTTTAGCAGTTGGGCATGATGCAGCCTTCCTCAACTTGGTGCCCTCAACGTGTTTTGGACTACAACTGCCTGAATACTGCCTATTGGCCACACTGGCTAAGGCTGATGGGATGAATGTCCAGAACATATGGTGGGCACCAGGTTGGGGAAGGCTGTTTATGATGGGTCTGAACTCATCTGGGGCACATGGGAACCTAGAGTGTAGACGTCAGTGGGTGGAGCACAAGTTATATTTCCAAGCTAATCAAAGCAGACCTAATGTATATATTAATAACATAGACAATAGCACAGGAGGAGTAACTCTCAAGTCTGCAGTATCTGCAGGTGAACTAGAACTGGAATGGCATGGGTGTTATAGTGTTGGACTAAGACCCAGAACACCTGGGTCAATTCTCCACTTAGTTATGAGGTTTACTTGAACCAATCACTATCTTTCAACCTAACCTCCTTTACAGGGCTGTTGTGAAGATTAGATGGGGAAGGGAGAAGAGAACTACACATACTTCCTGAACTTCTTGAAAGTTGGGTAGAGTTAAAAGTGAACTACCAGCTTGAACCCCTGCACTTCCCAAACCAGCACTAACTGCTATACACATACAAACATACACCGAGCCTGTTCAGATGACATGCTAAGCCACGATGGTTAAGCATTTTGAGCTAAACGTGAACCATGACTTAGTGGGCCTGTTCAGATGACATGCTAAGCCATGGTCAGGCACTAACCCTTTTGAAGTGTGTTTAAACCATGGTTATGTACCCATCATGGTTAGGAATGGTTCACACGAGACGCCAGGGTTAGAGGCCTAACCATGGCTTAGTGTGTTGCCTGAACAGGCCCACCCTGAGTCACCAGTCCTTCTACTACCACAACATAATAAACAACATTTGAGACAAGAAGTATCATTAACTTGTATATTTCACTTCACATTTCAGTTTCTCCAATATACATTTTCCACTGTGATGCAAATGCAACTCCATCTTCCTGAGCAAGGAGGATGCAGCCCTAATAAATAAGTGCTTTGTTCTGTTGTCAGTAGATAACAGAAGTTTCCTACCACAAATGCTGCTAACTTTCCTAGAAATGTTAGGAATATAGATTAGTGTTGACTTTTATTGTTCTTCCCATAGCAGGAAGAGAGGGAGAGAGACTGGATCTGTAGCAAGAAGCAGATTAGTTTCAGTTAAACAAAAGACCTAAACTGGAGAATGCCACTTCCAAAGCAGCTGATCTGGCAGAGTTTCTTGCCCTATGAAAAATACCACAGGAAATGACTGAAGTTTGCAATCTGGATTGTTTCAGGGCTTCACGTGTAAGGGAAGTGAGAGAGCTGGCGTGATTCAAAGCTACTACTAGCTTTGATTGCCAGAAAGAAGCAGCACGTACAAGAGGGGGGAAATATTCTCTGGGCTGCTACAGAAAAAAGGCAGCAAAAAGATCAAAAGGCAGCACGCCCTGAACTTGACAATAAGCTAGCCAGGCCGGGGAACAAACATATTCTCTCCGTTACATTCATATATAAAAATAGCAAAGGGGCTGCTGGACTGTATTTATGTTCTTCCATAACATTTACAGGCCACCTGGCTATGGGCTTTCAAATGACACTGTGCTAGTGGCAAAAGAACTTGTGGGGGGGTCCTTTTACAGCATGTGGCTGATCTGTTCCAATACAAACAATGGTCAGGATTGATTTTAGCTATTCCAATAACACAGGATTAGGCAGCCTAGGGCTATACAACCAAGTATTAAGGAACACCACAGGGACCTCAGAGACTGCCCTTGGGCAGGGGCTATCAAATACTACCCCTCCTTAGTGCAAATTAGTAGGAAGGGTCGTTGGCCTAAGACAGGCAAATAGCTTGCTTTTTGTGCACACATTTTATTTCTATATTATTTTAAATTATTTCTAGGCTGCCTTGAAGGGTGGAACCTCAGTCCCACAGCAGTGCACATGGTTAAACACCACCCAAAAAATCACCAATACAATTAAACAGAAATAAATAAGACTAGTAGCCCAAAGTTACGAAAAAGTCAGCAGAAACAGGTGGGTCTTCAGAGCTATTCTGAAGGGGCCTGATGAACCCCCAATCAAAGCTTATTCCAGAGGTGCAGGACCATGACCATAAAGGCCCTCTGCCTTATACTCTGCTGTAAGGCGAGCTAACGCCTGTCCCAGCCCCTGCCTCTTGGCGCTCCCTCGATGCTCTTAGCTGAGTGTAACGGGGGTCCGAAGCATTTACTTTGAAAAAATTAGAGTGTTCAAAGCAGGCTGGTCGCCAGAATACTCCAGCTAGGAATAATGGAATAGGACTCTGGTTCTATTTTGTTGGTTTTTGGAACAGGGGCCATGATTATGGGGGACGGCCGGGGGCATTCGTATTGTGCCACTAGAGGTGTTGATTCCTGCATTGAGCAGGGGGTTGGACTCAACGCCCTTCCAACTCTACTATTCTCCAGTCTAACCACCCTTGACAGTGAGCAAATGAGAAGAGCCTCCGTTGATGACCACTGAGTGTGAGCAGACTGGCACAGGTGAAGACAGTTGTTCAAGTAATTTGCACCCAAACCATTTAAAGGCTTTAAATGTCAGCCATTAATATTTTCAACAGCCCAAACATCATAATCGAAAAGGTGCAGAAAGAGTGAACAGAGATCCTAAGGTAAGTTAAAGAGGTTCACAGAAAGAGATTGGTGCCAGGGGAAAGAGGGCAGGGGAAACTTTCTTTCTGTGAAGATCCTTGTTATCTTTAACTTTGCTGTTTTAAATTTGTCTTTTAAATCTGTATTAATTTCTGCATTGCTGCTCAGTTTTATCCTGGTTGTGTTTTTATATTGCATTTTATACTATGTTTTTATACTGTTTGTTTTATATTTTGAATGTGTTTTTTATTGTTTTAATTTTTGTAAACAGCCCAGAGAGCTCTGGCTATTGGGTGGTATAAAAATGCAATAAATAAATAAATAATCTTGGGATCCAAGCCTATAAAATTAACCTCTGGAATTCATTTCTATGTGACATTATTATGGGCACTAACAGTAAAAAAAACTTTAAAAGGTTAAAATATCTTCACTGACAATGGGGCTAGGCTAGACTTCCCTAAACTGGTGGCCTCTGGATGTTTCGTATTTGAACTCCCATCAACAGCCTCAGCCAGCATGGCCAATGTTAAAGCTGGGCTAGGCTATCTGGCCACTAAAGCCAACATGGTGGTGTAGTGAGTAAAGTAATAAATAAACAAGCAGTTGGACCTACAAATCAGGAGGCCTGAATCCAAATCTCCAGTTCAGCCCTGGCACAATTCATTATCACTCTGCCAAATCGAACAGGGCTGTGACAGAAAGAAATGGGATACTGTATAACTAACACAGCAGCAGCGAGAAGGGTTGGGGAAGACTTTTACATTCATGTCGACCATCCATCTAACTTAAATCTGTCACTGAGGGAGGAGATGCCAAAGGACCATCTTCACAGGTAAGGGCGCACTGCCAAACCTAGGAACTGAAGGAACTAAACACACGTTGCTACATGCTCAGAACCAGTGCAGCACTTCCAGGGAGCATATTTGCCAATGTGGTGGGTCACATTGAAAGGGGCACAACTAAAGGGCCCCCTTTGGGGTTTGCACCTTCACGGGTTGGGACAAAGGCAAGGGGTGACCCTTTTCCATCTTTTTAATAAAACCTAAAGATCTCACAGTGAGAGCATTGATACATCTCAGTTGGAAGTAGTTTTGATTGTCCCTTCCCTCTTTTTGGCTAGGTTAGAGGTCTTCTGGCCCTTCACGAGAGCCTGGGTTGGTTGGGGAGGTTTGAGCTCATGATGGGCCTTTACTGCAGGGAGACTTGTACTCATTTTTTACTGCAACTGTGATTTCAGGAGGACGGTGATTGTGTGTGGCTGTATTAACTATATTCCGGAAGCACTTCTGCACACTTTGCTTATTTCAGATTTTCTAGCACAGCTTTTTCCAACCCACCAGTGTTCTCTAACCTGGCACCCTCCAAATGTGTTGGACCACAACTTCCGTCATCCCTAGCAAGCATCTGTGTGCTGTGTTGGGTGGGGATGATGGGATTTGTGGTCCAACACATCTGGAGGGTGGCAGGTTGGAGAAGGCTCCTCTTGGATTTAGCACAAGACAGTATACAAACAAAAGAGAGTATGATTGTAGCCAGGGTATGAATGCTGCTGCCCTGAGCGTCTTGGAGAAAGAATGGGATGCAAAAAAGTGGATAGCCTGAAATGCAACCTGTGTGCTCAGAGATGGTATATTTCTGACTAAGGGACAAAAGATGGATAGAATGCACTGACTATTCTTCCAAACTTCTCAGGAACAACTGAGAGAGAGAGCGCGGTGCGACAAACATGGTCTACTACAGCCCTCCCCAACCTGGTGCCCCTCTCCCCCCAGATGTGTTGAACTGCAACTCCCACTATTCTCAGCCAGAGTGGTCAATTATGAGAATTGCAGTCCGATACCCATCATAGCACCCCAACATCTGGAAGGCATCAAGTTGGGGAAGGCTGGTCTACTGAGTCAGCTAGGGCATTTTTCTTCTTCTTATGCAGATTCATTAATATCCCAAAAATTAACTGACAACAGAATGTTTTTGTTCATAAAAAGAGTATAACGCATCTAAAATTTACAGGGCAGCAAGCTTTTCCTTCTGAATCATATAAAGAGCAGTTCTGTATCCCCACTGTGCACTCAGATAAGATTTTTTTTTCTTGGTAAAACAAGCTTCACATTTTTATAGCTTTAAAAACCACACGCTGCAGCTGAGAGAATGCAATGTATTCCCGACCAAGAACGTGGCGGGCAGACGTTTCATTCAGATTTCACACAGCAAGGGATACAACATGGAAGTGATTTTTATAGCTCTACTCCCATTTGGGAAACAAAACAAGGAGGAGATTTTATTTAAAAAAAATAAAAAATCCAAGAACCCACGCAGCACTCACTGTCTCTTTTTCAGCTGGAGTTTTTAGGACAGAGCTCATTTGGAACATCTTACCTCATGTTCCTTAAGGAACTTAGAACTGCATTTGATGATCTAATCAAAGAAAGGGTTAGAACAAACAATGTTAACACTAGCCTCAATACCAGATGTTCTGTGAATGCAATCACTAAATAAAATCATGGTAGCTTTTGCATATAGCCAAACAGCGCTATGAAGATTTGGAATGTCAGCATTAACAGATAAGGGAAATTGTGTAGCTTCTTTGTGTCCAAGGACATTACAGGCAAAATCCTATGCCTGCTTTTTGAGGAGTAAATCCCACTCAACCGTATGGAACCCATTTCAGTGTGTGTATGTGTGCAAACATGTACAAAAGGAAAATACTGAAAATATGATTCTATGTCAAAACAGAAAGGTGTTTTAAAAAAGGGGGAAAAAACAGTAGCAAATGCCACATACAACATTTTTTGCTCTACTTGCAATATACCTGTGGGCTGTCTCAGCCCCCACCTTTCTCCCCTCCCCTGCCCCTCCCCCTTAATCAGCAATTCTAGCTTTACTCTTCTGAGAAGATGGTTGCCACCAATTTTTCCACCTCTCCTCTTCCTCACCCATCTTCAATATATAGCTTGGTTCTCTCACCTTGCGCTTTAATTTTTTAAAATTTGGAATCAGCCATTTCTGTTTCTTTGTCCCAAAAGCCCTCAGTGTAACCTGAGGCACTGTTAAGCACTCGCTGAGGCTAATCTAAGCCTGTGATCCTATTCATACTTACCTGGGAATAGGTCCCACTGAAAAAAGTGAGTCCTTCTTCTGTATAGGGTTGCACTGTAAGTCTGCACAAATCCTAGAATCCATTTTAAGACTGTTCCAATCTGCAGGTGTCATGGCTTTATCATAGCAGCTATTTCTCCTGCCTCCATTTTGCTTAACATTCAGCCTAGCAAAGACTTCTAGAGAACATGAAAACTAGCCTTCATTTATCTAAGTCGAAATTACAGCGTGACGTCGGAAAATAGGTAGAGGAATTTATTCATGGCCAGCCTCCTCTCCAGCAATTTGTCATCGTGGAAATCTGCTAAGGCAACATGCTTTTACCTAAACACCCACCTTAATAGCAAAAACTACTTACACACTGCAGTTGTTGTTTATTTAAAAATGTTTACTCTGCCTTTTCACTTTAAAAGCCCTCAAGGCAGCTTACACCACCGATTCCCCCCCCGAAACATAAAAATATTTAAACAAAGTAAAAAAACAAAAACAAATAAATGCAGTTATAGCAAAGATCTTAACTGCCACTAAAAGCCAGGCAAATGACTTAGCTTGGTGCCTAAAAGTTAACACGTCTAGGGAGACTTGCCCATAACAACCTTTTTATAGAGGTCAAAGGTTTGTTTTCATAGAAATGTCTTATTTTTAACAAGTTTCCTTTCGCTTCTTCTAAACATTTGCCATAAAGCAGGAGATGCTCCCTAGTCCAGCTGGAATGTCATACTTAAACATGTGCTCAAAGACATGTGCTCAAAGAAAAAACAAAAACAGAAACCTTGCTTTCTGTTTTCATGTCTGCAATAATCCCAGCTTCCAATGCCCCACTATAGAATTTACAAAACCACCAAGAATTAATACGCTAAATGTCTAACAATAACCCGGATCCTGGACATGCCACCACCAATATCTAAAAGCATTAAACGCCAAAGCAGTTCCCAGTCTCTACTTCTTTAAATCCTATTCCATCAAAAACTGCTTAGATCTGGCATCCTGGTGTGGATTGCAACCCCACCCCCAAAATGCGCTACAACAGCACAGCATGAAAATACGGATTCCTCCCTCCGTATAAAGCTAAAGCAAAAGATATGGCCACTAAAGAGTTAAAGAGACAATTCTCAGCTGTCCAAACGACTGCACCACAACTCACAAAGCTATTCCAAGGCGGTGCATAGCAGAAATACCAAGGGCCCACAGAAATATGGCAAATAGAACGGCTGGTGTCTAATGGCGCCGGTTTGCATGTTGACACACTGCATGCGGTTACACATGAAAGGCTGTGGGGGTGGGGTGGGGGACAGGGAGAAAGATGATCAAGCACAACATGATTCTAATTTCTATCTAGGCCTGCCACCTCCATCAGTCCACACCCAAATCTCAGCCTCATGCAGCCAGGGCACAAGTCTTGGTAACCCACTTTAGATTTTACACTATACCTCTATACAATCTGGTTACACTGAGCTACCCCTTTTATGTTTTTACATTTTTCATCCCAAAGAGATTTACAAAATACACTGATTAGTTACATAATACCTATTTAACATAGGCAGCTGAGCACTGAGAAATATTTGTAGATATACAGACTGCACCTGTGGTAGCGATCACAATCTAAAAAAGACAGACAGGAAAGGCAGGATCTGCTGGAAAAAGCAGAGATGGAGACAAAAAGGATTTTGCTTTTTAAAATAATTAAAAAGCTTGCTCACAATAATACCCATACATAGACAAGAGCTCTCAGTCATAACTGGAGGGTAACTAACTCTGATGGAAATTTCATATATTTCCCAGGGGTGGGGGGGAGCTATCAGCATTTCTAGCTGAAACTACAGAAGAGTTTAAGCACCACTAAATACAGCTACTGTACCATGCAAGCTGACTTGCTGTAAAAAAGGTAAATGTTCTGATTTAGATTTAAGACCACTCAGGGAGAAAGTTTAAAAATGCAGTGCTCAAAAGAGATCCATCCTTTGATATAGATCAAAGATCAGCTCCAATTCATTACTTCTGGTTGGAAATTATTGCTCCAATAACTTAACCTTTAAAGAATTAGAAGATGAGATTCCCCCGAAGACTGGAACTGGTTCAATTTCACTGCGCTCTCTGTGCCGAAACCCAAATGCCTCTCCTCTACAAAAGTCTGCATATGCTCATGAAACTTGGAACTAGAGTCCATTTGTACAGGTTTAAAAATGTTGCTGATAGCTACTGATTAATGGTGACGATTAAGGTTTGTTTCCCAAGCAACTCTATTGCTAAACCCTGAAGCAAAAAAAGGAGGTACCCCAAAATAAAAGGCTCTAGATATCACATCCGTTTTGAAGTACCATATCTGTTTTGCACAATAGTCACTGTATTCATGTTAGGCATGTTACTAGCTGAGATCTCAATATGAATACTAGGAAGTTCTACAATGAAAACAAAATGCCAATAACTGTCAAGATATAGGCATATTGTTGGAACACTAAAGCCCTGGATGCCTTATTACTAACTGAATCATTTCAAATTCAGTCAGTAGTCACATCTAGCTTTGATCATTAAAAACCCAAGTAAGAGCTGAAGCAAGACCTTTTCTTAGTTTTCCACTGAACAATCGTATAAATCAGCTCCCTCAATCTGGTGCCCTCCAAATTTTTGGGACTACAACTCCCATCATCCCTAGCTACCTTGGCCAACATAGAGGACAAAAATAGAGAGAACAAAGGAAGTAATGGCAAGAAATAATAAACCAGATTGGTCATGCTAGCTGGGGTTGATAGGAGTTGTCATCTACATCTTCTGGAGCAGGATCCAACAGAGGCTTTGCACACACAGCCCCTACCACTTGTCTACTTTGATGGGTAGTAATTCCCCATGGTCTTGATGAGAGGCTTTGCTAGGCCTTCAATCTGAGTTCCTTGAACTGGAGCTGCCAGGAATTGAACTTTGGACCTTTTACATGCAAAATGCAGTCTAATGTCTCTGGATACCATTGCTATGCAGCTCAGCAGACTGGGGAACGTGCGTGCCTGAAGCAACATTAGGCAATTCTTATATGGCTTAGTTTACCCAGACACCATGGGTCTTTCTTGTTTCAGATTGGTTTAGCAATGTTAGAGACTTCTTAGGGAAAATAACTAGTGACAGACAGATGGCAGGTGACACAAACAGCTGAGATTGAAAGGATAGGCCTTTGAAGGGTGACAACCTTATCTTAAGATGAAAGAAGAGTGATGCCCGAGTAGCAAAACTTGGCTCTGCTGAAAGATTGGCTTCTTTGGGCTCCTTCTCTGACTGAACTGCTTCCATTCCTGCTGGCCATTATAAGAACTGCCATGAAAGTGGTGCTGGAGTTTAAATACGCTTTTCCATTTTTCTGCCCTATCTTTTAAATTGTAAGACTGGAGGCAAGGACTGTCATGTTCTCTATTGATCTCTTTGAGCCTTTTCAGCTGAAGAGTGGGGTAAAAATGCTTTCAAGAAATAATAAAATCCACGGGTGCCTGCACAAAGACAAATACAGAAATAAATAGCAATTCATATTCTCTTCTAAATGCTGACAAATCCTAGGAGACCACATGCTTTAGTGATTACAGCAGAAGACTAAAATCCAAGAGCTTCCTGGCCTGCAACCCATACTGAGCCAATGACACACAATCTCAAGCGAGTCATTTCAGTTCACTTGACCTAACCAGCCAAGTAAATTGATGTTTTTAAGGCAGCCTACAGTATCACTGAAAGACCAGATGCTATATTGGAGCTTAATCTTATGGCACAAAATAATTAGTTTCATAAGTTTATAGCAGGAGAATCTGAGCCAAATATAACCTGTATCCAAAGTCAAATCATGGGCCTTCCATCCTGAAAATTTATTCTTTCTATACGACCACTTCATCTCAGCTGCCTCCACTTGGTCAACATTCAAGTCCTACAATATGTGATGAGCTTGGGTATGGGTTTTTTAGGCTCATAGTTTTTTTAAGATGTTATAGCAGTTTTAAATGTATGTGTATATTGTATGTTTTTGTGGTTTTTAATTTTTTTATGTTGTTTTTAAGTGTATTAATCTTATGTAAACCACCCAGAAAGCTTCGGCTATGGGGCGGTATACAAATGCAATAAATAATAAATAATACAATGGGTAACAAATGCATAACTGTCTGCTTCTTCCTTAACGCTTATGTGCGATAAAAAAGTGGGGGGCGAGAGAGACTAACAGGCTGTAGTTTGGAATGGGTGCACTACAGCGACGCAAGACTTGTCTTGCAGTTGGTTACAGTAGAAAGATTTGACTAAAATGTTTACCACCATGTTTTAAAACTGTTGGGGGAGTGGGAAGAAATGTGAGACACTGTGATTAGACTGGCAACACAAAGAAGTTTGTATTTCTTACTAATATGTGCCCTATAAAAAACTAACAGGTGTTTTGAAGTACTGTGGGTACCTGGGATAGGTCCTTCTCAACCAAGACTATGGAATTCCCTCACAAAAGATTTTGTTCTACTACGTTGGTTAATTTTTTGACACCAGTTGAAGATTGTGCCATTCCAGATGGCACCAGGGCTCCCTAGCTTCTCTGCTTGGTCTTTTCAGCCAAACCTGAAGTGTTCTCACTTCCTAGATTGGGGATGGGCAACTTTGGGAGTCTGGGAGCCATTTTCCCTTTTTATAACTTTTGCTGCATATACCAGTAAGTTAATTATTGTCTACTGTACCACTCTTGCCCCATACAGCTAGCCAAATTAAAATCAATCCAGAGGCAAAGAACCTCCCTAAGAGTTCTTTTCATTCCCCAGGGCCAAACCCTTTGGCTCCATTTTGACCCATCCAGGATCCAAACTCTGACACACTGAGTCCTTTGTACTTTTTGTTTTGAACCGTGTAAGTGCCCTGGATTTGAGGTAGCCGGTGTTCTTTCTTCTTGCTTGGGCATTTTTTACAATTGTCACCAGTATCTGATCTCTCCTGATCACATAGCCTCCCAATCCCCTGCCTTCCCATAATACCACCCTCCACTCCTTATTTGGCAAACACTAATTTCCCCAGTCTTCATATCTCTCTCTCTCTCTCTCTCTCTCTCTGGCCCTTTCTACACCATACAGTTATAGAGGGAGGGAGGGGGCGTGATCCCAGACTTACCTCTTTCCAGGATCGTCCCGTGTCCAAATGGTCAGCGCGACGTCCATGATGGGAGGAGGGACGTTGTGCGGGTGGAGGCAACCATTTTTTTAAAGTTACAGGAGCTGGAGCACTCTCCAGCGAAAGGTAACTGGGGGAAAAAACACACTCCTGCTCCCCCACCTACCCCCGATTCCTCCCAGCCCGGCTCCTTCCCTCTACTGATCCCCGCTACTCGCGGGGAGCAGGGAAAAAGCCGGGACGGGCAGCCACACACCTCCCACAGTCTCAAGATGATCCCAAGTCTGCATGAGGAATCGGGTTTTCCCAGAGATTATTTATCCCTGGGAAAATGCATGCTCATCCCCCCTGGCCCTGGGAGTCCCTGTGCGTCATTTGGATGCACAGGGACTCAGGCGTTACCAGCCCGCATTTTCAGGCTGGTGTAGAAACGGCCTCTGTTTCTCTACGTTAGGCCTATTAGAACTAATATATTGGTCTATGTGTTCAGAGGCTGGTACACTAACCAAGCAATTTTAAGAACATAGGAACAGCCATGCTGGTTCAGACTAAGGGTCCATCTAGTCCAGCATTCTGTTCACACAATGGCCAACCAGCTGCCTATGGAAGCCCACAGTAGGACATGAAAGCAATATCAATGTTCTGGTTGTGTTCCCTAGGAACTGGTATCCAGAGACATACTGCTTCTGATACTAGAGGTAACATTTTTGTCTTTCGTAACTCATGTGCATGTATATGTTAAAAACCAAATCAGTTAAAAAACCACAAAAAAAGCAGAGCCTATACTTTTGGGCTTGAATGAGAGTTTGAGCTAATTTCCCCATTTCAGAAGTAGTTATTTTCCATTTTGTTTATATGTTTGCTTTAACATAGGATAATTACCATTGGAATTGGTTTCTGGAGTTGGAGTCTTGGGCTCAGAGATGAGTTCTGAGATGCTAAACTAAATAATAATAATAATAATAATAATAATAATAATAATAATAATAGGCTCAAGAGTTCATTCTGATCTTCAGCCACCAAATAAAATGTTCAAAAAGCTGAAGAGGTTCATGGACTCTGAAAATTTTACAGTAGGTTGGGTGAAGGGAAGGATAAAAGTAAGTACTAGAAAACTGCAAAATTTCCATAGCTTCAAATTAGATAGGCAGATCATATTTGCTATTGTATCCAAATGATTTTTTTGTCGCTGTTCAAACTGTTCAGGTTATGTTTGAATAGGAACTCATAGACAGTATGCCTTTAAAAAATGGCATTCACAAACAGAATGAATTATACACAAATACTCTCTCTCTCTCTCTCATATATATATACCGTATTTCTTCAATTGTAAGATGCCATCGATTGTAAGACGCACACTAATTTCAGTACCACCAACAGGAAAAAAAAACTTAAGACACCCGCGATTCTAAGACGCACGCCGTTTTTAGAGATGTTTATATGGGGGGAAAAGTGCGTCTTAGAATCAAAGAAATAGGAGATATATATATATATATATATTGAGAGAGAGAGAGAGAGAGAACACCCACCTATATTTGATATATTCTCTCTCTCTCTCTCTAAGTATTTACCCAAGACTTTTGAATGACATTTGCTGAACCATCCATTAAAAACCTGCTGGGCCACCCTACAGTTTCCATATCAAACATTCAACTGAACACCCAGCAGAAGGAAAGCAGCAGCTATAAGCGATACAGCTCTAATGAGAGAGTATTTCCACTAGGGAAATTTGACACCATCATTAAATAGAAGCACTTATCACTGGAAAAACCTAAGAGTAGTTCATTTGGAATGTTGAAGAACAAAGCATCACCCAAAAATGTCATTTCTCTTTAATAGCACACAGAACAAGAACAGAATGAAGCTCTTAAAAAAAATTAAGCATCCCACTGTTGATGGAAAAGGGCAAGCAAAAAAATAATTATGTTCAAGACACAATTACTGTTCTATAAATATGGGAATGACACTTGCCATTCTCTTTATTAGCTAGGCTTGGGGGTCAGTCTTCAGCAGTGATATAATGCAGTGTATGTTTTAATGAGGATGTTTGCATTAAGTATCAGTTAGGGGGAGAACAAAAGGTGAGCCACATCAAAGCAGTACAAAAAGGAAGCCATGGGGTGAAGAGTTAATGGCTTTCAGAAGAAGGCTTTCTAGTAAAAAGGAAGATTGCTTCTTCCACCACAGCCAAACCATATTCCCAAACACAGTGATTAAATCGTCTAATAAAAACAAATCATTCTAATCCCACAATGGCTGGAAATTAAACAAACTGAGTTTGGGATGGAGGCACATCCAGATGGATTTCTTCTCTGAAGGACAGGCTGAGTATCCCTGGAGCCGAAATTTTTCCAATCTCAAGGCCAGCTCTACATCAAGCTGCAGTCCCAGCTGCTATCCTGACAAGAGAACGTGACAAGCTTCACACATTGTTGAGATATTTGTTGCGGCAGAAAGTCTCTCTTTCAAGACAGACAACCAGCAAAGCCTTTTCCCTGTTCCAAAGATCGCCACCTTGTCCATCTGAAGACCATACTAGATGTTCATCGGGACACAGAAGGCTCTGACTAATTTACTCATCATTTGCATAACTTTGCACAGCCTTCCCATGAGCCTGGCAGCTGCCAAACTACAGGTGGTTGACATGCCATGTATATTCTGCTGCAGCCAAATTATCAATTTGGTATACATCAATCTGAGAAATTTGCAACAGTTCCTGGGAACAAAAATCTTGCTAACAGTATTTGACAAGAGTTTTTGACACAGACATCCAACAGTTTGGGCTCTTTGCTGCTTTCTCGTTTCTGCTCTTTTAAGCAATGTTTTGCAATACATTTTCAAAGTTACTTCTGAAAACATGAGGGCCAGAAACATTTTAAGTTGAAAATGTATTTTCTCGTATTCTAATATATACTACAGAAGCACCTCACAAGGTCATGTGCAGCCCATGACCTCTTTTTTCTTTTCTGATCAAAAAAAAAAGCCCTGTTGTCCTATATAAAGAACTGAAATCATCCCATATAAAATGCCACAACAGGAAGATTAGCAGATGTGTGGTCAGTGGAAGGCAGGATTCACACATTTGCACAAACCTTCTTACCCAACTATAAGTCTAGAAAGCAAACATAGAAACCCAGCCTTGAGGGGATACAAGGGCAAATATTAGAAAGCAGATCTTTCTTCAAATAATTTCTAGTTTAAAAATTAAGGACATAAATCACTAGGAACATGCAGTTCTAGGACAAGAAAAGATGAGATCATCCTTCATATACTAGGTTTGATGACCTATTGAGACAAATAAAAGGTGAAGAATTAGAGTGTTTGGCTCATATTGCAATTTTGAAGGAGTTCCCTTTAAAAGGACCATCTTTCAGTGCGTACAGGCAGCTCCGGAAAGAAGTGCAGCTGACAGGGGATACACAAAATGAATCATGTTTCAAGGATCTCTTTCAGCTTAAAGCCAAAAATATTTTCTCTCTCTCGTCTTTAAACAGACTGATGATCAGACTTTTGTTCTAATACAGGGATGTACAACCTTTTTGGCCCCGAGGGCAGCAAGCGCAAAACATGCACAGGCACAAACACACACACATGCAGACCCACATCCCAATGATCCTGACAGATTTGTATGAGGATCTCTGGGAGAGGGAGTGAAGAGTACAGACAGTGAGAATTTGATGGCAGTGTCAGGGCACCCATGGGGGACCGCAGGTTGTACATCCCTGCTCTAATACACAGAAGCCAAAAATAACAAATACTGAGCACTCTCCTTTCAGCATTGACACTGCACAGTCTTGCATTCATTTTTCAGAGGATTGACAATACATACATGACCATTGCCATAGCCACCACAAGCAGCATTAATTTCCACTTCTCCTTTTGCAGTGAAGGAAACCCAAGCACATCCCATCACTGATGCCAGTGCATATCATTACAGAGGGAGGAAGGAGCCCCTGCGAGTAACCCATGATATTGCTGTTGGGAAATCTCTCTTGGGCATTAAAGCTGAAATGCGTCAAACCAACGTACAACTGCTTACAATGCCTAATGATCTGTATAACCTATAGTTGCACAGCTTTAGGAAGACTATTTCGCCACACTTTATATAATAGGAAGACATAAGAGCTATGCCTTCATCTGCATGGGGACTTCCTCGACTCTCTCAAGTCAGCTCCTCTAATGTACAACCAGGAGTAGGCAACACACTGCCGTTTTACAGGCAAGTACCACATTTCACAGGCGTTCATGTATTTTTCCAAAGTGCAAGCCACCAGGAGATAAACACAAGTGCTACATGATTACAGAGAGCACATTTGCTGACTCAACATATATGAGTTCTGCCACCAGCTAACAAGGGGGCGGAGAGAGACAGACTGGGACAATTCTACATTTGCATCACTCATGAAAGCCAGAAAACGCACAGAAATTCCAAGTGCTTTGTTATGACATACTTAATGGACAGTTTTGCATGTCATTAGCCCAGCTCCATCACTTTTTTTTTTTTTTACTGCTAGCACTCCCCCTCCCAACCATCCCTTGCCCAAAGAGGAATACTTTACTTGAATTGCTGATCTTTGGTGCTCCTTGTCTTTGCCAGAAATCGTTCAGCTAGCTTCTCCAAGTTCCTGGAGTAATCCATCTCGATCTCAGCCTTTTTGCGGAAAAAATCCTGCAGGTCCTGGAGCAGCTGGACTCTAAGCTCACATTGCTGATCAAGACATTTCAGTTGTTCAATAAGCTGGGCTCGAATCTCTGCAAACCAAGGCCAAAAAGAAAAGCCACACATATACAGTTAAAACAGAGGGGAAATTAAATGAATAGCCTAATGGTACATGGTGCTAGTACACTGTTAAACCTAAGTAGGTCTCAATATCTTGATAAGCAAATGCATGAGAAATCCATGTCAACCATTCTGAAAAATGAGCAGAGTTGTTTTTAAAAGTGTTCACTATAGTGTGATGAACTTAAAACTGGAAGACCTGGGTTCAAAACCCATTCAAACACAAAACACACTGGATGGTCATGGGCAGGGCACTCTCTGACCTCGTTTGCATGCAACCCATTTCCACTTTCAATTAACAACCCAGGAACACCCATTACTGGGTTGTTTCATGATGTCCAAACCCAGAAACTCTGGGATGTTTATGAGTTAACCCAACAACCAACCATGGGCAATTGTTGAGTTAACTCTGGCTTGTTCAACCATAAACAACACAGACTTTCTCAGTTTGGACATCATGATATTCCCCAGGAATGGGTTGTTCCTAGATTGTTAATTGAAACTGGAAATGGTTTGCTTGCTTGTCCCTGATAATTTGTGGGTTAAACAACTCAGTAATTGCCAGCCTAGTGCACAAAATGGGTTTTTCTAACCTACTTCACAAGGCTATTGAGGATAAAATAGGATGACACCCTGGATGCTGCCCTCAGCAATTTAGAATGGGATAGAAACAAATGCTATTATGTAAAGGCCAGTTAGTAAAATCAAGGTTAAAATTGCTCCCCGTGCCCCTCCCTTCCTCTCCGGCCTCTAGCCAACCACAATACCAGTGAAACTTCTCCAGAATTAACTGGCCCCACAGATAACAAAATAACTACAATTCTGCTTTGGACACTGTGGCCAAGGGATAACAAAAGCAAACTGGAATCCAATACAATTCATTTACAAAGAACGCTTTTACTGCTGAAGATTCTATCAATCAGCAGTGTCAAGGGCACACTTGGCATCCCGACGAAGTGGTCATTGTCCAAAAATGTACTGAATCTCTGTCTAGATAAGGGCCGCAGGGCTGGCTAACACTGCAATTCCCTGCTGTTAGCTCAAGTTCCCTCCAGAGACGCTCCATCAAATTCCTTTGCAGGCTATTCCTAGGGCAAAACCAAAGCACTGATCATGCCGGGCATTCCCAGAAGACACCAATTTGGGACTATTCAATTAGATGCTGGGTTTCCAGCTGCGCCACTGCAATTAAATGCTGCGCATCAGATTGAGAATACTTGGCCCCTAGAAGGTCCAACACACTCGCATTCCCAATTGGAAAAGGTCACAGGAAAGACAGTTTCATTTTTCTTAAAAAGAATGCCTTTGAGCAAAATTTGCAAGCAGATTCCTTTTGTCTGCACAGAGGGTGTTTTTATCACTGATGTGGCTGCTGCTAATATAGATTCTTTATTTGAGCGTGGCAAATGCTTTATTAAGACCACCTACTGCTTGCAATAGCCATGGGGGAGGGGTTATATAGTTGTGTGAACCGCCCAGAGAGCTTTGGCTATTGGGCAGTATAAAAACGAAATAAATAAATATTTTTTTATTGATCTATGGAAGCTGACTGAATCATATCAAATCAAACTAGCTGACTGAATGGTATCAAATCTGGCAATTTGGGCCACCATTCTTGGTTGCTACATTGAAAGCCTACCGGCCTGTTACGTCTGGCTACCAAGCTGCTAAATATGCTAGTTCCAGATCTATTAATAATGCTCCCATCCCAAATGTGCAATAAAATGATCTAACTATGCATTTCCCCCAGTGACTGCCTGAAGACTCAAAATGCTAGCTGCAGCTGTCTGTATTGCTGGAATTTTGCTGCAGCCTGCTTCAGCTTGTTTATAAAATAACCTTGTTCCAAGACTGAATTTATATTAAAAAATATAAATAAGCAAATACAACACTTAACATTCAGTGCACTTCTGTCTTTGTTTATGACTGTGGATCATCTGCATACAAAAGTCAATGGAAAATGTTTCATTTAGGACAAGAGGATATTTTCCCAAGTATTTTATTTCTAAAATGGCCCATTTAAACACACACACACAGAGGTGTAAACTATTAGGAAAAACCACTGAATGAAAAAGTTTATACCCTACAGTGTCAAATAGCTGGGACTCAGTTATAGAACTCATGTTGTGCACAAATGTCTAAATTACAACTTTGCTTGTAATTTGGAAAGACAAACTGAAAAGGATTAAGTTGTCTTAAACTTTCAAACAGCACAGAGAACTGGGCCAACCATCAGGCAATAAGGGAAGATGCTATTAGAGAAGAAAACACACTCCATAAATTGCTTCCTTTTAAGAGCTATCAGAGTAGATATATTTAGCTTCTGAAAAGTTTTCATTTTGTAGATGCAACTTCACAGCTACATTATCAAAAACTGTTTGGAAGACATTACGCAATCAGTATACAACTACAATTAATTTTCATGCATCCTATGCATAACATGAATTTGCAGACCAAACACCCACATTTAATGCAACCTTTAAAATGGTACCCATTCTAAACACTTAACCATATATATATACCCTCTCCCTTCTCCTACTTCTTTTTAATATTGTTTTTAAAACTGACAAAATTCCAATAGTGCAACTTATGTCGGTATGTGATACAATTTGGGGTTACATCACAACCCACTAGTTCAGACCAATGATATATGCAATCCAATTTGTTCATTTATAGTGCTCCAACTAATGACAAACACAGCAAAACAAAACTATATCATGTTCTGTGCCTCTACTTCAATTGTTTTGGGACACAAACCACCAATCAAGAATAGGCAACACATGGGTAGGAATCAAGGTGTTGTTGTTAACCTTCTCAAAATAGAGCATCCTTTGAAAATGTCACTCAGAACAGTAAGCAGCAGCAAAACGGCCATTTCAAAACTTAGTGTCCCCCCACTCCAAAAATGCCTATTCAAAATTGTTAAAAAGCAATTAAGCTTAACCATTATGCTCATGTAAATCCTAATTAGGCAAACAATCTAACTACTTAGGCTCACATGCTGCATGCCAGATAAAACTGCTAAATCAAGCTAGCGACCCCTTTTGGTTCTCCAGATATCTGCTATGTCAGGACTAGTACTTTGCAGTAAATCAAACAATGTGCTTCTATAAGAGGGAAAATAGCAGCTGATTGGGTTGCCAGCAGTGGGGGACAATAGTTCATTGAAGACCCCAGTACTCCATCTGGAAGGTTGAGCTATGGAAGGGCAGTGTTGCCCACAGATAATTTTTGCAGTGTTTTGTTCTGGCTGCAAATAAAATAAAGCCAAGAACTCTGGAATTTCCTGAAGCTCAGAGAGTATTCTATGGTTATACAATGTCTTCTTGTTATCCCAAAGCTTGTACAAGCAGGAATAGTTTTCAGCCTACTGTCAGAACATACTATAGCACAGTGGGTGAGTGTATTACAGTACAAAAGAAGAAAAAGACAGAAAAAGAAGAAAATTTAGATAAAATATGTAAACTCATGGGATTGGTAACTCGTAAATGACACACTCTGAATTAGAGAACATGATTGGAGGATACACCCATTTAATTTTCAGAATGTAGCCATGTTAGTCTATTACAGCAAAAATAACAAGTAGCCTTGTGGCACCTTAAAAGCTAACAAATTTAGTCTTTAAGGTGCCACACCCTCTTTATCTGTTGTACTCCAACCCACCAAAAGACCAACCTAATTTTTTTAAAAAAAAGGTCTTACATTGCTTCCAGAGTTCCCAAGGCCGTGGGATATGATATAGTCTACAGCTGACTCAACAGGGAGTCTGCCACCTATATTAGCTTAGTAGGGACATGAATTGTGGGAGAAACTGCGGCCTTTTTTCCCCTGCAGCACCATCAACACAGATGAAAATTTAAAGCATGAGACAGGAAATGATTGGTGGTGAAACCAGGCTAGACCCTGACTTGATGGACAAGCTTAATTGCAACTGACACTGGTGTGTTTGTATCTTCCTTTTAAAGGCACATGAAGTGCTGAGTTCCTTGAAGGCCTCAAACTCTGAAATAGGGCTTATCAAGAACAAGGTGGTAACTTACAGTAGTCAACATCACTGTGACACTTTAAACTGAGGATTATGAAGGAACCTGGGGAATGTATTGAACTCAAAATCTTAAGAAATTTAGGGATGGCTTGGCCAAAATCAGCACCTTGGAGAAATGTGTTCCTGTGAGTTAATATGCTCACATATATCTCATTTTTTTAAAATCAGCTTCATCTCTCTAAAGGAACTTCACAGATACACAATCATATCACATTAATGAAGGGTCCACATTGTTAAGGTAAAATGATCTTGGCCATTCTAAACCTAATATGAATGCAGTTCCAATAAAATAACAACACAAAGGTTGGCCTTAGTCTTCAAGGGAACATCCAGTAAATTAAATGTACTTTTACCAAGAGTTAGTTTCCCCTTTCCTATTCCTTCTTATTGAACTGGATCCCACATTTTTTCCTGCCAGTGAAAGCACTGCCTGAGCACAATGCTTCACAGAATGCTCCAGCTGACAGGAAGGGAAGGAGATCTTCAGTGATTCCTCTTCTCTCTGCAGTCCTAAGGACCATGTCCTACAATCTTCTAGAGGGTCCCTCAGTCCTCTAGAGCAGCCTTCCCCAACCTTTTGCCTTCTACATCTTTTGGACCACAACTCCCAGCATTCCTCACCATTGGCTCTGCTAGCTAGGGCTGATGGGAGTTGAAGTCCAAGACATCTTGAATGCATGAGGTTGGGGAACCCTGCTCTAGAACAGATGTTTGGGAGGCAGGGGAAGGGGAGAATCAAAGATTGCCTCCTCATCTATTCTGCTCGCTAAAAAGTTCCACTGGATCAAAAGCCTTCAGTAGACAAAAGGAGCCCTTCCATCCACGAAAGGACCACTCTGGATTCAGACCACTGTATATATTTTCTACTATAGGTTTTCTACTTCTGCATGTATTTCTAACTTGTGTAATATATAAACACATGTGTCTGGCTTTTTAAAGTTCCCTTCAAATGAAAATTTAAAGTTCCCTTCAAATTTTGCATTGCTGCTGTTTTTATCTGGTTGAGCTTTTATATTGTATTTTATATTATGGTTTTATACTGTTGTTTTATACTTTGAATGGTTTTAATTTTTGTGAACCGCCCAGAGAACTCCAGCTATTGGGCAGTATAGAAATGTAATAAATAAATAAATAAATAAATAAATAAAGACAAGGTTCATTGTGACAGGAATGAGCCTAGGGGCACTTCAGGCTCACACACTTTCATCTTCCCTTCAGCACAGATGCAAGGAGTTCAGAAGTGTTTAATTAAGATTTCAATTCACCATAGCTGAACATTAAGTCTGAAGTGTAAACTGTGGTTAACCAAAAGTATGGTGTGTTAACCCATGATTTGAAGTTGTTTTGTTTCAAACAAACCATGGTTAAGAGTAATCACAATCAGTTGTGTCCAGACACAACCAGCTGTGATTACCATCAATCAGAAGCCAAAGCTTCCAAACTCCTCCTTGTAACTGTGCCAGAAGAGGGAAAGGGAAGGACAGCGGACAACCCAAAGCTCACCTAGGTTCATTCGCACCAAGATCAACCATGATTTATCATGACATCTGAAAGCAGCCTGTTGTCATGTCAAGCCAAAGGTAGATTCAAGAAAATTTTTTACTTCACACTCATGGAAAATGCAGAGACAAAACAGATGCTGTAAATGAATTGCTGAACCGCCAAATAATAAACAGATGTTATCTTGTTAAGCAATAATCCTTATAACAATTCATAGTAAACTCTGAGATTATAAAATCAAACATCTCCTTATCTATATTCTCTCTTTCCCTCCATCTCCTTTCTCACAAGCCGACTTTCCTTCATGCTGACGGATGCTACATCCTACCCATATTCCTAACTGCCTTAGGATGCTCCTTTCAATCACAAGCAGCTCTTTCTCAATATTCTAAGAAGCTTTACAGTTGAGTACCTAAAGTCACGAAATTCTTTAATCCAATACTTAACTTAATTCATAATGGATTCCACTAAGACTGTTATTTGGAGAAGCAGGGGAAAGAGAGACACACCCTCTCAAGCAGGAGTTAAAAAGCAGCAGCAAATTACTAACACCATATCTGCACAAATTTAAGCCTGGATTCAAGTCCTGGATATACTATTGCTTTGGTGCTGCTAATTATAATTTAATAACTTTAACTGCCACACAGTACCAAGGAAGAGAACATTAATTCTGAGCAGCAATTCCAATACTGGATCAAACACACACTACATTTCCTTTTGTGCTACAATTCATAAAAATATTGGCTTGCCTACAATTTATATCCTTAGTGATACTGATGCAGAGAGAGCAGGGAAGAAAGCCTCCAATCGCCCTGAATAGTCCTTAATTTGCAACATGTGCATGGAAGGTAAAGCTCTGCTATTCATATCTGTCAAAGCCCCCATGCAGAGGTACCTGACAGAGTGCATGAGGCTGCTGGTGGGCTCATAGCCCAATGGGAATCTAGTGAAGATTTCAAACGCGTGAATTGTTATCTCAGTGTGAGGGCTCTGAATGCAGCCTGTACCACCAGTTCAATCATGACTGCTCAAAGGTACTGAAGTTACTAGCAGGGACCACATGGAGAACCCCCATGTGGTAGCATTGGTTCATACAATTGGTGCCTCCACCCATTCTCAGAAGGCCGCTAGCCCACCAGGTGACTGCTGAGGCTTTTCAACAAAGGAAGCAGGGGAAAGACATACTGTCTCAGGACTGCATTTTAAAAGGACTGTTACTCACCTACTCCTTAGGTGAGTGACATCCTGCCCATAACAGTCATTAATGAACATTTGAAACTGGGAAGACTGCATGTAATATTCATGTTTTAGCATGGCTGATACCATTTCTCATTAGCGCACCTCTTTCTGAATTACATCTCCCCCTCCCCTTCTTTCTGAGTTTTAATTAAATATATGGTATCTCCTTGGAAGCTCTACTGCTTAAGCAATTTACATATTTTATTAGAGTTTAATTTGCATCAAGGACGCTTGTGTGGAGAAGATACACAAGGAACACTTACATGCCAAAATCAGTGTTGGTACCTCCTGGCTGCAAACCCCCAAAATCCTTGCTGAGTCAATATCAAGTAGGGGTTACTAACCAGAAATTTTGCATAAGCTTCAACCTAACCTGACCAGTTGTATTTTCATATGTATTAATGCATACATACAAATATATTTATGCATATTTTAAAAAATGAATGAAAGAAAAGTAGGAGTTACTAAAGGCTCCTTCACTAAGATGACAGAAAACACTGTAGCATCTTAATGGCTAATTGACTATGAAAGCTTATGCTTCAATAAACCAACAACCTACCTAGCGACTTCAAACACATTTAAACTGACCTGTGGACCAGACCTTGATCAACACTACTGTTTCATCCTGCAAGCATCTCATACATCCAGACAATCAACTCTCTTGAACTTTATATATAAAGACACCCTACCACCAGCCAGCTGTACTTATTATTTTGCCACTTAAAAAAAGGCTTCTGTTTTTACCCAGCCATGACATTGCTAACAATAATCTCAGGAATCTAAAGGGAAATGAAATACCTTTGCACTGTCTGTTGTAGAAGAATACAATTGTCCGAGTACTCATGAGTTCGCTTTTCATCTCTTCTATTTCATACCTCTTATCTCCACTGTAATCTGCTTAACTCTGCTCAAACAACTTGGCATCTGGTTTAATCATTCTTATAAAGAGACAGGATGTCGTACTATTTCACATTTAGGGTTTCTATTTTACATGGATTTAGATCATCTGCTTCCCCATTGCTGCATTCACTAGAAACCAGATGGACAGAAGTTTAAAAAAAGACGAGTTTCGTTTACAGAATGGGAAGTTAACTGAATTTGTTTTCACATGCTGATCAAGACTACAAAATTCCCCAACAGATCAGCTGATTTGAAGAAGTTTGCTGCTGCAAAACAAATTCGCATAAAATTCTACAGTGGCTTTTGAGAAGTGACAAACTTCATAGGGAATTCAGCTGTTGAGAAAGCAGGAATGGAACACATAACTCTGAAAAGAAGAGCACAGCGGGAACTTACTTATATTCTTTTTTCCTTTAAATAACACTGAGAGTCCGCCCCATGAGCTGACTCCCACTCTTTATTTGGCTAATGCATGAGGGACCCCCCCCTTCCCTAGCACTTGGTACACTGCGGTAGGAGCATCTCAAGCATCCAAAGTGCATCCGGGATCCCTCACTCAGCGCCACGGCAGTGTTCGAAGCACCAGTGAGAAGAGAAAGACTTCCTTCTCTGACATAGCCATGTAAGGAAAAGGAAGTTCTTCTCCAGATCAAACGGCAATCTGAGCCAAAGAAGAACTATTGGGAAGAGACATATAGACTACAAAAGTGCACCAATTCATATTTCAAACCGAGTAAATTACAAAATTAAATGATATCACCAGCTCATAGCAAGCATGTACTTCTGTGTGGTGATGCCACTACGAGCACATGTGCAAGCCAAACCTGACACTGTATTTTTATTTTTTTAGTTTGGCGAATTACAAATACAGATTGCATTTTACTATGAGCAACCAAAAGGGAGTCCTAGCCTATTGTGTCCTAAATGGAAAGCGTTTAAACCAAGAGTTCTGGGAGGAAAGCCAAGATTTCTTTGGCAGCCATGTACTTTATCACAGCACAGAACTTCTAAGATGTTTTCATCCTAATCGCAAATACCAAGAAATTTAAAATGATAAGAAATTAAGGGAAGGAATAAAACACCCTATACCTAGGTTCTCACAATACTAAAAGAAAGAAATAGTGCTCCTTCTCCCTCCCACCCACATGTGAGAAGTTAATCAGCAAAGATACATTTGATTCTGACACATGGTGACAAGAGTAAATGAGATTCATGGTGACCTAACACAAACAGTGATCTCAACTTTAATCCTGGAAATTTAGAGATCCAAACCACTTTTTTCCAGAGATATTCTTCGTAGCACGTACTAACACCCCATAGGTAAAACTGGCTGTTTCTCAATGGCTGTCTGCCATTTTACCTCAACAGGAGACACACCATGACACACAAAAGTCAAAATACAAAGAAAAGGCAGACAATACCAAGGATCTGCTGGTAGATCTCTGGGTGATTTGCAATAGATAGCAAGAATTTTCGACTACCAGCCATTTAAAAGGGGGAACGAAGGACCTTTTTTCTTCCTAATTTAGGCTGCTGAAATCAAGGGGGAAATGGGGGGGAAGGGTAATAGGAATAAATTTGTGGGCCTGTTTGCATGATTACGGAGGGGGAAATAAGCTGCAGTGGCTTATTTAACCCTGCCATACATGCCAGTCATGTGCTGAAGGTGTGTGGATGTGTGCTTTGTATAATTACCCTCACTGGCATGGCTTGCCACGTCATGCAAACCTGGCGAGGGCTCTTGATGCCATGGTTAACAGCCCATGGGTTCTGGGGGGCTTGTTAACTACAAAAAGAAGCCACCCTTGCCAGGTTCGCATGATACAGGAAGCCCTGCCACTGAGGGTAATTATGGTAATCTATGTGGAAGGGGAAATAAGCCAAATAAGAAATAACATTTCCCCTGCTGTGATCATGCAAACCCAAGCTTCAGTTATATTACTGAAAACAAGTTCCTCAGCTGGCCATGGGCTCAGACGCACCTTGCTCTGCAATTCGATGTCTACCTTCTTGAGCCACTATTTTGCATCTGGCTCCAGTTGGTGGAACTTGGGGCTCTAGTAAAAAACAAAGTAATCCCACAAGCCTGAAATCTGCCCCTATTGGGCTCACTATGGAAGGGCAGAAGGTCATGAGACTTCAGATTTCAGCTGTAGAGAAATTGTTATCAAATTTTAAAGCCCTCAGGTGAATTAATGGAAAGATAACTACATAAAGCTACCTAAACAACTTTAATCAGTGGTGTGACTGCACCAGTATCTTTTCTCTTTCAAGTGACTCAGCAGGTGAAAAACAAAATGCTCCAGAATCAACACAGAGACACATTTATACAGGCGGTTGAAGTAGTAATTTTAGATCCTAGGCCTCATTTGCAATCAGTTCTAAACTAAACCAGAAACTCCTGTCTTATAAAGCTATAATTAACTTGTGCTTGGAATGTTATTCAAGTACAGCTTACAATAGCACAGTATTTTGCTGGTTACTTCCGTAAACTGGCTAAAGAGGTTAGGCTATTATGTCTTAAATGAATTGCAACATCAAGTTATGAACAAAGCCAAACAAAAAATATCAACCCAAATTAAGTAAAAATATAAAATAGTAGCTCTGGAAAAGATGGCTTGGATTTCCAAGTTAGCAGGTTAAAGGTTCAGACCACATCACATCTCACAGTACTCAACCTTTGATTATAACAAAGGGCGGAGAATACAGCACTACTCCTAATAGAAAATTGAAGCTGGTGAGTGCAAATAGCATTGCAGCCCAAAATGGGGCCACTGAGACAGAAGAAGGTTTGCAGAAGTGCAAAACGATACTTAGGGAGGAAAAACTGAGTGGGCAATCCCCTCCAAAAACAACAACCCAATGAGTAGCCACAGAATGTCTATTGCAGAAAAACAGAAAACTAGAGGATGGGAGAAGGAATGGAATCGAGCAACTTGGCTAGCACACGAGCAGAAGAAACTCCACACTGCAAGATCTTGTTGCAAGTCTCACTACAAAATATGATCCAGATTGCAGGAATTAAGCTTATTATTTCAAGTGTAAATTCCGCATTTAGGGGGTCACTGTTAGGATGACCATATGAAAAGGAGGACAGGTCTCCTGTATCATTAACAGTTGTATAGGAAAGGGAATTGTGTTGGCATGCGGTACTATGCAAACTACATTTGCGATGGTTCATTTATTCATGAAAGTCAACACTGGATGCAACAGTTCAGGTATATAAACCAGCCATGGATTTCTAGTTCATCTGTCCACACTACAATGAAATCAAAAACAAATCTCCCCTACTTACTTTTAGCCCTCATTATGAGCAGGCTGAACACCTGCAAAAGGCTAGTAATGGGAAAAGCTTCTTTGAATATCAAACTGCAGCTGGTTTCTGTAATGGTGCTTTCCATTATTAAATATACAAAACCAAATTATTTTCTACAAAAAATAAAGAGTTGCAAAAACAAATCCTGGGCACAAAAGGATTTTGGACATTACCATTTCCTATTACATGTAATCATATTAGCAGCGCAATCAAGCAGACTTATACCTCTCTCCCCTCACTCTATTTCAATAGTTTATAGAAAGTTCTATGGCACAATGCTTCTGGCTCTTTTAGCAATGATGGAAGTGTGGATGTAAAAATTAAATTCCTACATTTGGTTCTATATGGTAGAAGCATTTTTGTGGTCATACTATAGCATTCAGACTAATGCTTAAAGACTAAAGCAAAATTAATGAAGGCTTGTGACATATTACACACAAATACTTTCTCACAGAAGCAGCAGTGCCAAAGGGAAATGAGTTAGTCACCAGCTCACAGCAGAGGGAAACATACATCTTGTCTAGGCACGGTATCACAGATTGCACTTCTAAAATAACTGGGCTCTCTAAAAGGCTATGTAGCATATATATTATGCTCTTTAACGCTGCTGTCTGCAGTTCAGCATTTTGTTCCAAGAACAACTTTTAAACACTTAGCTGAGCTGCTGCCTAGCTATCAGCCAATGCCATTGAGCAAACTGCTAATACTGAGCAATAAAGGAACCCCACATTACAGATGTGGAAAGATCCTTTTCCTGCTATGCTGGAATTGTAAATATTATCCTGATTTGCACATAATATTAACCCATGGTTTATGATGATCAAACAAACTGTAGTTTGACTTCTTAATCTTGTGTGTTTCCCTCCTTCTACGACTACTGCCTCCCTGTATCCCAAATGCATTTGCGGTACTGTAGCACTGGTACATAGAGCAGTTGGTTTTTTCAACTGTTCTTGCCTGCTGCCTTTGTTGCCTGGCAATACAACCCATGAACAACTCATGATTCTGGATTCACATGTAACACCACCCATGGTTTAAACAGACCCAAGTTCACAAAGAAACAAACCATGGGTTCTCCTTCTGGGTTGTTCGTGATTAACAAACAATGGTTTGTTAGTGTGGCTGTGTCCACACATCACAATGACCCAGAATTCAACAACCCATACTATGGGTTAGTGATTGTGTGAACCAGGTGACTGGTTCAATGCTCACTGAAACAAAAATATTATATATCCATTCATTTTCATTCCATTATATATCCATCCATCTCACCCTACCTCTAACAGCTGATAAGTATGTTACCAATAGGACTAGCACTGAGATTAACTTACATTTTGAGAGACCATGTTTTCCTAGTCCCAAGAAGTACCATGTCAGATTTAAACACATACAATCACACTCAAATAATTACCACATTAATGCTCTTTGAGGACCGCATTCCTATTGGCTTGCATTTGCACTACACTGAATTACACTTCAGTTCTATAACATCCTGCTTGAATACCAGGGACCTGGACTGTTACAAAAATATCAGGCATACTTAATTTCTATTTTTAATTACTTGTGCCAATCAGGTAACATTCTATAGGACAATGGACAAATCTGCAACACATAGAAATGCAGTTGAATCCAAGCACAGCCTTCATATTTCCCCCCTCACATTAAGTAATGCAGTACTTAACCAACCCATCAAGAGCTCTTGCTGGATCACCTACATTTGCTTCAATGGGAATTTCCCAGGTCTCCATGCAACTCTGTTCAGACGACACTGTTAACCAAGCTGGTTAAGGATTTTGGTTAAGCAGCAAGGTTAACGGTGTCGTCTGACATACGTTTTTGTTAACTTGGTGCCTCCGCTAACCACACTGTGGTTGGTCTCACTAACCCTGTTCTGCAGCAGGTTTAGTGGCACTAACTTTGGCTTAAGGTGTTGTCTGACACGCACCTGTGGTTAAGGGGATGAAATCATAGAGCTAGCAGTATAGAGTGGCCTAACCAGCCTAAATTGTGCACATGCCAGCTCTCCCAGCAAAAGGGCTGATGGGATATGGGGCGGAGGATTCAGGCGCTCATCCAACTGCTTTGTGGTGAGCGTGTGGTTAAGAAAACTGGAAACGGGACAGGATTAACTGTGTCGTGTGCAAGCATATGGCTTGTGGTTAGTGCTAACCACAGAGAAGCATGGTTAAGCTAACCACAAAGCCCTCAGTGTTGTCTGAATGGGCCCACTGTAGTGAAAACAGGTGAAATAGCATCAGCTTTATGAATGGTACATATGTGCGTGCATAGGTGCTCAGAATTTTCTGTTTCAAGGCCCTGCTTGTTCTGGCCAACTGGCTGCCACATTATTTCATTTATATCTTAAAATTATTTCAGTTACCTGATTATTCAGCTAATTTCAGCAGCACTAAATATAAGCATGCACCTTTAAGATTCAACACTGTTATACAATTGTTTCTGATGGCACATTATTACTGTATTTACACAAGGCATCAGTAAGAGGACAAGTATTCACATATTGCTTTGCCACCAACTCTTTATGCATCAACATTCTACTCACACGCTTTCTGAGCACTGACTTCATCTCATTAATTTGCAGACCATGCACACTGGAAAGTTCCCCTAGAAAAATCCATGCTCAGCGACAACAGTCTTGCCATCATATTTTAAAAGCCCTGGAGGATTGGTTCTCAAATTTCATCACAATAAACTTCCTTAACTTGAGGAAACAAAATGCAGAAGAAAGCATGTGGAGCCACTTGATGACTAATGAGATCTGTTCAATGAGGAAAATGAATAACTTCACCTTGCCTGTTTCACACTGGCCCTGTTCAGAAGACACCTTAAACCATAGTGGTTAAGGCTTTTTTTTGTTAACAAAAGAGCCTTAACCACCGTGGTTAAAGCCTTAACCATGGTGATTTAAGGTATCTTCTAAACAGGGCCACTGTAAATGAAGGTGTTCTGCTTGTGTACTAAATAAGGATTCTTCAGCATATGGATCTTTATAACCACTATTTTAGTTTAAGACCAAAACTTTTTTGAGAAATATATCTACACAAACACACACACACTATTGGGTGTGCTTTTTAAAAACTTATGTAATATTTGCATCAATACAAGACAAAAGAGACCAGCTAAACAGGCATTGTTTTCCATTTCGACCAGTATTTCAGATGCATCTCTGAATCAAATGCATCCTTCATGGCGAATGGTATTATTGGAGAAGATTCCATCCTGCTATGTCAACTGCTCTTGTCATCTTTGCTGGTAGGATTCCATAAAGAAAAGAATGGAGTGACACGGGGAATGAACTTTCCCCTCACCACTCTAATATAGGGGTTAAGGCCACAATGGCAAGGAAGGTTGCACTCCTGCCAGCTGGGCTATATCTTTTTTCTTTGATAAAAGGCTTCACTGTTCAAGAATGTCAATCTGGCATCCTTCACTTGGATCCTTGTCCCTTAAAAGGCATATAAATAAAAGGTTACACAGGGATTGATGTCAGGTGTAAGAGGCAGAAAGAAATTCTCACCGAGACAGCTCCCACAGTCTACGTTTCATTGATTAAGCAACAAAGGATACTTGAATATTTGATCCTCTCCCTTTGGTTGTCTTGCAGCAGTCTGCTCAGATAACACACAGAGTTCCACTAAGATTCTATTAAGCGGCAAAAGATTTCTTTCTATGCACGTCTGATTAATAAACTGCATGGGGAGAGGGAAGAGTTGATTCCATGGCAAAATATTTCTCACACTCACGCACATACACACACACTTTCATTCTCCCATTCAAATATTCAAGTTGTCATTAAACAACGCAAAATGGATGGTTAGATGACCATCTAACCATGAATGGATGGTTAGAGTCCAGAAATTTGGGGATAATAGCAACAAGTAGTCCAACTTAGATTCCATTCATTTCACTCAGTCTACTCTAAGTAAGACTAAGATTGGATACAACCCTTTGGCTGGCTTTGACAGCCAGCCAAAATTTGAGGGTCTTGCACTCTGAAATTCAGACTGACGTCAGAGACCTCAAAATCTGAATGCAACTGCAGGGATAAACCTTGTCCTTTTCCAAAGTTCTATTTATTTATTTACTTACTTACTTGCTGTATTTATATAGCCACACCAAAATACAAGTTCTCTGGGTGATTTGCAAAACCAAAACAACATTACAATTCAACAAGCCACAATAAAACTATTAAAACTAAAACACAATAAAACACATATTTAAGTTGTTTTTTATTATTTATATATTTTATATTTATTTATATATTTTATATTTTATTTTATTTAGTTATTTTAAAAAGCCAAATTAATTTTAAAAAATATTCCTGGTGCAACTCCCCCTCTCCCTAAAGATGGTAACAAGTGAACTTCTGGGAAGGCTGTTCCATAACTGAAATGTCATTACCAGAAAAGCCATTTCCCCAATGGTTACCTTCATTTCTCTATTTGTTGGAAACACTCAGAGCAGGGCCTCTGTAGAAGACCTTAATGTTCAGGTAGGTACATATGGGAGGTGTGGTCTCTTGGCTCCAAACCACTTTGGGCTTTAAAAATTAGAACAAGCACTTTAAATTGGGCCTGGAAATGGTTTGGGAGCCAGAGCAGCTGACAAAGCACTGTCATAATGCAGTCAAAACGCCCAGTCCCAGTTAATAATCTTGCAGGCCTATTCTGGACCAACTGCAGTTTCCAACCTGATTTTAAGGTAGTTCCACATACATTGTATTGCAGTAGTCTAAATGGGTGGTTACCAGAGCATTGGTAATTCTGGCCAAGGTATCTCCGTCCGGATAAGATCACAGCTGGCATATCAGCTGAAGCTGATAAAAGGTGCTTCAAGCCACAAAAATAGCTTTAAATGGTAATGAGAACACAGGATCAATAAGTACACCAGGCTGCAAATCTGATCCTTTAGTGGCAGAAGGTGAGAGTGACCCCACCTTGAACAGATTGAACACTATTCACCTGGATAGATGAAACACTTGCTAACAGTGCTCTTTGTCTGGATTGAGTCAGTTTGCTCTCATCCAAACCATTACTATGCTCAAGGCTTATGCAGACATTCAGCATGCTCACCCTAGGGCTGAAAATCTATACAATGTCCCAGTGCGCTTGGCTCCTCTAAAGACTTTCATACACTTACAAACACCCTTCAGACCTTATCCCTAGATGCACAGAGATCTTTATAGGAGCCTGTATGCTTGAGGGTGTTGGGGTGGGGTTTACATGTGCCCCCCTACACAGTTTTAGTCTGTGTGTGCAGGCGAACACATGCATAGGGCTACTACCTCATCTGCATCGGATGAAACGGAAGGAGAAAACCGGGTGTCATTTGCCCCTCCAACCAAATCTCTAGGACAGCTTTTTCCAACCTGGTGTCCTCCAGATGTGTTAGACTACAACTCCCATAATTCCCCAGCCAGCTTGGCTATGCTTTCTGGGGATAATGGGACATGTAGACCAGAACATCTGGAGGACACCAGGTTAGGGAAGGCTGCTGTAGGATCAGGAGCTAGACAGGGGGTTCTCCCTAAAGTTGCACTAAACATTGGAAGCTCTCTGAAGCACAGCCTAAACTCACAGACAAGGCCTTGGCCTTCATCCAGGTTCTAAGCTTGGAAGAAAGGCAGGGGCTCTTCCCTGCAGTCACACTGAGCTTTGAAGGTGCTTGCAAGTAGTGAGACAGCATGCAGTTTCAATGGGCCTCCAAAGCCCAGCCTGTTAATCAGAGGCAATTTAGATCACTGTTAACATATTCCTGGACCCTGAACCCGATGCCTCTCCACTGTGCCCAAATGTTCAGTTCTATAGATTATCCTCATCTCATTTGTTCTTCTTGAACGAATACACTGATGATTTATTCTGTCAAGTTCTTGGCCATAGCCTAGAAACTGCTATGCTCATATACTCTAATTATTCCTACCAAGTTTTCTCGGTTTGAATAGATATTACTCCAAGGTCAACACGTGAGAACTGTATGCTTTTCCAGCCTCTCTCCACACAACCCATGCTGTACACAGAATCACATGGAAAATGCTCAGTATGTACAGAGAGCAGTCTGCAGCCATTTTGGTCACTGCTATAGTTGCAAAAATTTCCCCATTTTTGGGGTCTTAAGATTTAAGGAAATAAATAAATAAATATTAAATTACAGTGTGTGCAGGTAATGACTCCCCCCCCCCCCCGGTTACACACACACAAATCAATCATGCCAGCAAGCTAGCATTCCACCAAAAAATTTATTAATTCATACCAGAATGACTGGTGTTTAAAACTGCTCTAAAGGTCTTTGGAATAAATTCTACTCTTCTCTCATTCTCTAGTCAGCCCTTGGAGAAATCACTCTTATTTATCTGAAGGAAAGACAATCCCCCCCCCCCCACCTCAGGAATCTTCAGCAAAATCAAGGTTCAAATTGTCTTGGGAAATGATAAACACGCTGCATTATTGGGTATTGAACTATTTTGTCTGCTAGTCAGAAATTCAATATCTTGACTCTCTACATGAAAGCTTGTCTTTTATGATAGTGAAAATGGCCTTTCCATGTGAGGGGATTGGGGGGGAAAGAGGAGAGAATCTACATAATACACCTAGGCAATTCACCCTAGGCAGTAAAATTCAAAAATCACTTCACAAGTGAATGCAGCAGTTAGTAGCTAGAAATGTCTTCTGCCCGGATCACTTATTACAATCAATCTAGGTAAACAACATCTAAGGGGTAAAATGCATTCTTTATTAATTGCTGATGGTCAGCTTCTGCTCTCACTTACTATCCACTTGTGTGATTTCACTTTTGAACAGCATCCGTCATCGCTATTAAGCAAACAAATTATATCCAATGTTTTCTACACCTTAAGCAAAACACAGAAATAATTTTGAGCCTAATCCACCAGTAAAGTGAATGGAATTAACCTACTCAAAAGGGAGCTCATCACTGGTGGACTGTACTCAATGCAAAGTATTTTCACATGGCTATCTATATGATAATTGAACAGTGGTCCCTAATTTGGTGCCATCTAAATGTGTTGTACTACAACTCCCATCATACTTAGCCAACATGAGCATGGGAACATCTGAAGGGCACAAAGTTAGGAGAGGAGATGTTTCAAGGATGCATGGTGAGGGTTTAACCAGGCTTGAAAGTCTGTAGTCTTGAGTCAAAGCAGTCTTTAATATGCAAGTCTCTGATGCTATTGGAAAAGATCAATGGGCTCAAGGATTCTCCACCTATGCGCAATTACTAAATAAACAAATGGCTATTTTCTAGCTTTCAATCAACTCCAGGAGAGAGCACACTCTAATATTTTGATTCCCAGCCCTGCAACTTCCTCTCTCAAGAGATTTGCCAGCTAAAGGTCAAGGAAGACTTTTAAAACAAACATAAGACTACTAATACTTAAAGAAAGGTTTAGTAGCAGTAGAGAGATCCGAGTATTTTGGTTGCATGTTTTTACCTGTATTTCTTAGTCAGATGCATTTTTATTTATGTGTTCTATTTTTTTAGTTTGCAACAATATCAGATTAAAATAGGACAGAAGGTTAGGAACATATGAAATAATTACACATTCTTTCCCTGCTTGCATTCCTCCATTTCCCCCTTCCTCTGTTGTTTCCCTGTGTCTGTTTTGCACTGCAAGTCCCTTGGGGTACAGACCTACTGTATTTGTTCTTTGTACAGCCCTACATACATAGATACAAGCTGCTTATTCGAAGTCAGACCATTGGTCATCTATCCCAGTATTTTCTACTCTGTTGGCAGTGGCTCTCCCAGGACTTCAGGTAGAGATTTCTCCCATCCACTATTTGTGGACCCTTGTAAGTGAATCTGGAACATTCCTCATGCAGCGCATGGGCTCTACCACTGAGCTACAGTCCCATCCCGAGTTTAATTTAATTGACAACACCTTTTATTTGCAGAGCTGGGAAGGGTGCACAGCAAAGTAATGGAGCATATGCTTTGCTTACACAAGGCTCCAGTCTCAATCCTGGCATCTCAGGTAGCAAGGCTGTTTGAAAGCCTTGAAGCCAGGCAAGAGAGACAACACTGAGCTAGATGAACCCATGTTCTGACTGACAAAGATACCTGTAAGAGTTTCATATCTTTTTTTTTAGAACTCGACACCTGAAACACTAGTAAAGACAATTTATGTTAAACAACTTCAACTTTCATAGTGGTGTTATAATTAAATAGTACAGATTCTGGGTTATAACTGACAGTATCTAAAATTGTTTAGAAGTCCTACTATCTAAAAATATGGGTACTAGACTGCTTTTATACTGATGCTGAATTCCATTTTGGAGAAGCTCCCATGGGGCTACATTCCAGTTGTAGGCATAGCCAAAGGCAAAGGGGGAGCAGTCAAAACACCAGCCTATTTTAGCTTAAAGCTTTTACTCCCAGTAACTAAGCTTTAGGAGAGGCATTTCAACCTTTTTAAATGAGACAAAATCTGCACAAAAGCTGGGAAACTATCAAAATGATTGGTAGTTGCTGGGAAATGGGTGGGGACAGGCTGGGACCCCAGCAAACTTGGGATTGTTGTGGGAAGCCCATCATGCAACCCTATATACATTAAGCAGTCCAATGTGGCTACAGGCAACAGGTTTGAAAGGAATATCTGGTGCTTGCTCCCTCTTCCTCTCTATCTTATCTCCATGCCCAGCTCTGTGCAACAAAATGTCAGCTTCGTCCCCCACTCAAACAGAGGTCTGGGTCATCACAGGATTTCTCCACCGATTTAAATGCTAAAGAGTTTGCCATCACTTGGAAAAACTAAATTGCATAATAAATTTATTTTTATATTATTGTATTTTTAAACTGCCCAATAGCAAAAGTCCAGATCAAATAATAAACAGCATAAGCAAAACACAATGGAAAATATGTAAAAGTAGCTGTTAAATCTAAGATTTAAAATCAAAAATCTAAAGTTGAACTGAACAAGACAGTAAACAACATTGATCTAGATAAGAGATGGGCAGAAGGTAGATCTCCAGATGTTTGGACTTCAACTCCCAGAAGCCCCTGCCAGTACGGCGAATGGTCAGGAATGCTGGAGTTGAAGTCCGAAACATCTGGAGATCCACTTTCTCTCTATTCCTGATCTAGACAAGCTTCATCCTCCTTAGCTGCTCTTAAAGCATAAGAAAATTTTCAAATTTGCAATCGTGGCCACTATGTGATTACAGGGAGGGTCCCTAGCTCATTGTGATAGAGTACATGCTTTGCATGCAGAAGGTCCCAGCTCTGATCTCCAGGTTTTCCAGGAAAGAATCCTGCTTGAAACCCTAGAGAGTGTCAGTGTCGACAATACTGGGCTATATGGACAAATACTATAAGTCAGCTTCCTATGTACCTGAACAAGCCTCTTTCTCTCAGCTGTGTCTTACTGTATATCAGGTTCTAGAACATTGGCAAGATCCTTGGAAACTTTTTCTATTCAAGTTCAGAGAATGCTTTAAAAAAATCCAAATATCTCTTACACTGAATTCCATCTTATCATCATATAGAAAGTCAAAATGTGATACTTAATCACAACAGCAAGACAACAGAAGGCTCACTATTTAGGGAAGACCCCAGCTCATTGTAGATCAAATACCTTGCATTCAGAAGGTCCCAGGTTCAATCCCCAGCATCTCAAGATAGAGTTGGAAAACCTCCTCTCATTCAGTATTGACAATAATGGGATAGATGGACCCATGGTCTGACGCAGTCCAGGTTCAGACAATCAGGAGAAACAATGCAGCGTTGGTTGTTTCCCCTGCCTCCGTGTGCACAAGTCACATGACTGGAATTACCCTAATTACCCACACCACATCGCTCACCCTACAAACTTGCAGTATGGATTGTAGGGTGGGTGAAAATGCAGTATGTCAACACCGTGCACCAGGTCTGGATGACACAGCAAACTGCAATGTAGGTACTTAGGGTAAACTTGGTCGCGTGGCTGGTGCAGGCAGGGAAAACAACTGACAGGGCGTTGTTGCCCCTGCTGATCGTCTGAACCACCTCTCAGTAGAAGGCAGCTTTTGTGTTACTCTTGTACTCCATGCCACTTCACTGACTGCACTGGTAGCCCAATCCAACAGCGTGGTTCTTATGATTTCAGCTGAACACTGAAAATTGCCAGCATCATCAAGAGAAAAAAATAAATAAAAGCACATGCAAACCTAATATAAATCAGCAAGAATTACATTGAATAACAGTTCTGGAGAGGATCATTTTTCAGAATACTCTAGTTAAGAGCATGTTATAATTCATCAATGAAAGGAAAATCCCTTGATATCATGCCACTGAGATACAAATGTAATGATTAATTTTAGTTTGTGATCTAATATCACCTCAGGATTTCTCCTCTTTTTCCCCCTTTTTTTGGTAACTAGTACATTAAACATGCATAAATTATTTTTTTCCCCTAAAGTGCATGAAGGAAGATGAAATGCTGAAATTTTAAAAGCTTCTACTGAAAGGCATGACATGAAGGGATATTAGCAATCAGTTCTAATAAGACTCCCAAGTACTTTGGTTGCTATAGGGAGAAGTGTGTGTGTGGAGTACTTTGAGCATATCGCCTCTCACCCCACGAGCAATTTTAAAAGTCTGCTCCTCATTTTGGACATTTTTAGTCAATGTGAACATAGCATTTCCGTTGATATTCCCAACGGATACAGGAATAGTAATAGGTTTCTTTTTAGCAGAGTAGCTGCACGTGTCTATAGAAAGATAACCTCAAGCCACTGCTATTCCTCTGTATGTGTTCTTGCTGCCATGGCAACCAACACTTTTCACTGATTCTGAAAATGTTTCCTCGCTTCTCCACAAAGTCTTTCTTGATTTAATACCATTGTTAGAAACCACTCAAAGGCGTAATAAAACTGGATCCCTTCTTATATCTCAAGAGTAGATGGCTACATTTTATTTTGCCCCAATATCCCTTTAATAACACTAAAGAGATATTTGGAGGAGGAGGAGGAGCAACAGCAGCAGCTCCAGGCAAATCAGCAGCCACAATGAAGGTTTGGAGCCACATTTTCTCAATGGCATCTTCAGGATTATTCCCGATTCAAGCCATTTTTGTATACTTGATGCAAGTTTTAATGAAATCAAAGAAATATCAAGAAGAGAAGGAAAAAGCTGGAAACATCACACATTTCCCATTTAGAACCTAGTTTAATAAAGTGAGTATTGCTTTCCATTCATTTATTTTTTGGTCACTAATGCAAGTCCTTTGCAATTTCTAGAAGTAAGTGCTAAGCAATTAGTTCCTACAATACCACCCTGGAGGGATATTTTTAGTTCCTGTTTACAAAATAATCCAAATGGTTTGAAAATTACAGTTTAATTTACCCAACTCAGATGTTGTAAATCTGTGAGAGGGTCAATTCCCTTCTCCAGTATGTTTTTTTTAACCTTACAACAATTCCAATGCAGGCATTAATTACAATCAACTGTATTAATCATCTTAAATGAGTCTTTATAGAATTCTCAATCCTATTAAAGTCAGTTTTATAATATATACATAAGTTATCAAAATGAAAGCTGCTTTTAACTCAAATTTCCAATTCACCAAAGATTTATTCTAACATATTTTTCTAACATTTTTTCTAACATTGTAAAGATAAAGTCAGCGTCCCTCTAAGCCGAGTGCCAAATCTGTATCTAAGTTAAGAGTACATCAGAGACATACTCCAATGCTACAGAATCCAATTCAAAATTTCAACTGCATAGGGGAGTTGCTGAATATCCCATGGTAAGACGAGCTTCCATTTCTTCCTGTGGGTCCTGCATATATTCCCATACACTAAACCCTCAATTTATTATATTGTAAGGTGCCAGTTCAGCACACATTCAATATGCTGCCCATCATACTCTGAAATCATGTGTGGTAGGGTCGTGCAAGGTAGTCCCACCCTTGCCAACACATATGACAGCAGTACTTCAGCGGCTAAGCAAAGGTGCCCTATAAGCATACTTATGTGCTTTCTGTGCATACGAGAGGTTGTCCAAACCCTCCTAAAGTGTCTTGGCATCAAATCCATAATTAACTGTTGTTTCAGCAAACTACCATTTTCTTTGCATATGAAAATATCTTCTGTAAAACATTCAACCACCAACATCTTTCTGAATAGAATACAGGGTTAAATCCAACAACATGCTCACGGAAGACCACCACTGCAATGTGACTTCCTCCCTCCCTACCACACACCAGCCCAAATCTGCTCCAGAGGGGGTCCCAGCCCTCTCGAGCCAATTTTGAGGTCACATGGGGGAGGAGAAATTATCACTCTCCCCTCCCAGTTCTGCTGAAGGAAGCAGTTCTCTCAGCAGAATGACACCATTGGATCAAACCCACAGTCATGAATTCAGTTTTGTAATTCTCCAGCTGCAAGTAGCAACTGCCTTTGCCCCAGCAATATAAACCCATAAGCACAGCTCCCCAACTAATTTATAGGAGGCTTTATTGCTCAGCCATTAAGTAAAAATGTTAAGACTGCAGTTGAACCACAAAATTAATCCAACAGGAACTGCAATCCAAGGCGCAAGCAAAATAGACACGCCAACTGCTACCTCTATAATCATCCATATAGCATGTATTAAAAAAAATTGAAAAAACTTGGCTTAGGTACTAGGATCACTTCTTCCTGTTTGAGACCAGTAACAACTTCTACTCCAGTTATCTGCCTACCCATAAGCCATGGACTTGGGCATGCCTAACATGTAGTTATTTCTTTCTACAATGAAGCATCTTCCTTTAAATAAGTGTGTGTGTGTGTATGTGTGTGTGTGTGTGTGTGTTAAGCTTACACAGGTACCGCACAACATTTTGTATTCTACAACTTTTTTTCCTATAAACATTGCACGTCAACTTGAATCCCATCCTGAAGTTGCCACCATAACCTGCTTAGACTTTCCCACAGCTCTGCTGGAGTTCTTCTGCTTCTTTGCAGCTAACATTCCACAGAGAACCAGCCCAAGTTCTTAACTAGTTAAGAACCAGGCATCTTTCCAGGGAGTATTTATATGAATTCTTTTTGAAGAATTCTTTTTATAACAACTAACAAGGCATTCAAATTAGCAGGAGATTTTTCATTATCATCAATGGCAGGTAGATTGCATCCTAGTTCATTAACTACAAAATTAAAATGTGGACGTTAATTGAAATTCAGTTGGAGCTTCCTCCTCCAGGGGCGTTTCAGCACTGAACAGGTGAACTTTATGATCTTGATAGGCTGGAGTGCTGGGCTGAAAACAACAGAATGAAATTTAATAGGGATAAATGCCAAGTTCTACATTTAGGAAATAGAAACCAAATGCACAGTTACGAGATGGGGGATACTTGGCTCAGCAATACTACAAACGAGAAGGATCTTGGAATTGTTGTAGATCGCAAGCTGAATATAAGCCAACAGTGTGATATGGCTGCAAGAAAGGCAAATGCTATTTTGGGCTACATTAATAGAAGTATAGCTTCCAAATCACGTGAGGTACTGGTTCCTCTCTATTCGGCCCTGGTTAGGCCTCATCTAGAGTATTGCGTCCAGTTCTGGTCTCCACAATTCAAGAAGGATGCAGACAAGCTGGAGCGTGTTCAGAGGAGGGCAACCAGGATGATCAGGGGTCTGGAAACAAAGCCCTATGAAGAGAGACTGAAAGAACTGGGCATGTTTAGCCTGGAGAAGAGAAGATTGAGGGGAGACATGATAGCACTCTTCAAATACTTAAAAGGTTGTCACACAGAGGAGAGCCAGAATTTCTTCTCGATCCTCCCAGAGTGCAGGACACGGAATAACGGGCTCAAGTTAAAGGAAGCCAGATTCCAACTGGACATCAGGAAAAACTTCCTAACTGTTAGAGCAGTACGACAATAGAATCAGTTACCTAGGGAGGTTGTGGGCTCTCCCACACTAGAGGCATTCAAGAGGCAGCTGGACAACCATCTGTCAGGGATGCTTTAGGGTGGATTCCTGCAGGGGGTTGGACTCGATGGCCTTGTAGGCCCCTTCCAACTCTGCTATTCTACGATTCTATGATTAAAGCATTTCCTTATCCAGGCAGAGTGCTCAGAGGGACTTTACCAATGAATAACTGGATCCACCTGTGTTTAATAAGAGAACAGTCCTGTCTTAATTTCATGGCTGCATTCACACATAACACTAAGCCATGGTTTATATTGATCATGGTTTGTTGCTTCATGAATTAACTTGCAGACAAGCAATAAACACAGCTTGTTTTCCTATTTCTGGTTTGTTTCTCCCAACCATTTTGCCAGCGATTTCATTTCCAGGCTGCTCTTGCTGAGCACCTCTGTTTCAGGGCAGACAGCAGCACAAGCAAGCAAGGCATCAGCCACAGTTCTGGGTTCAGGGGTGGAAACAAACCATAGTTTAAACAAACCAGACTTTGTAAAAATAAACAACATTCATGGTTTGTAGTTGGCTAACAAATCATGGTTTGTTTGTGGAGATGGGTTCTGACACAATGACAAGCCAGATTTCAATGAACACAGCATGGTGGTGCATTATGTGCGAACCAGGCCAATATCTTAATGGTCTCACCTATACTGAAGACTACTTCACAAGCTAAGATTTTCTATGTATACTTTAAAAAGTAACAACATGCACACAGATGTTTTTCACCACATGTGTATTACAGATGCAAGCCTGAATGAGCCAGACTTGGCTGCAGCTCAATACCACAGAACGTGTGAAACAACCATGAAATGATATAATATTTAAACTAGTTATGAAATCAACAATGAACTTTTTAAAAAAATACAAAGCAGCAAATACTGCTAACTACTTTTAGCAATATTTTTATCTGGACATTTGAAGCAAAGGTTCTCAGAAACATTCACTAGAAAGTTGTTTCTTCCTATGCAGATTTACTTCCTAATTAGTTAAAAGATATATAACTGTTCATGAGCTTTTATGTAGGCCAGCCACAAAGCCACAATCCAGTAGCATCTATTTATGTTTCATACCCTGAATAAGATGCAGAAGACTTGAACACTTCTGGCACAAACACACACTGACAAAAAAATAATACAAATGCAGCCTAAAGAAGAACAAAAAAGTGACAGCCAATGTTTTTAAAGACATACTTTGAATTCTAAGCCAAATCTTTTTATCTGCATTAGAAACCCTTCAGTGTTTTTTTTTAAAAAGGATTTAAATGCTATTTCATTTTTTCAATAGTCTTTAATTCCTTCCTTACCCTTTTATCATCACTTTGAGAAAGCTAGAGGTGAAAACATTTTTTTAAAAAAGAAAAGGGAAGGGAAGTGTGTGCTGCTAGTTATCACACTGTCTTCTTGACAATAGACAAAATTCAGAAAGATCCCTTTAGGCGTGCCCAAGGGCTTGGGCTTGCCAGAATTTTTGAACATAAATAAATAAATAAATCCTCACATCTTGCATTACAAACTGCTTTTGAAAATCCATCCCTAAGTAACAAAAGCTGCTTGCCCTAAGGCATTTGGCAGTGGAGATGCTGTTAAGAAAAATAATAATAATCAAAAATCCCAGTGTGTGCACACTAGCAGTGTAGTTCTAGGTGGGGGGCAACAATCCTGTAACTCCCTCTAGTGCAGGGAAAAGTGTACTATCAAGCCCTTAATGCTGCAGAGGATGTTTTCTTTTGCTTTAATCTCCATGCACACAAAAAGAAAGGGCTGACACAAGAGAGTGGTGTGTGCTAGTGGAAGAGAAGATACAGTAAAGTAGTTTGGTGGACTGAAAGAGACACAATCAGGGAGGGAACCAGTGTTAACTGAAGGCTAGAAGCATCTTGGGACACAGCGAGAGAAGTAGGGGATCTGCTGCTTGGAAGGAAGTGGGGAGCACGTAACACATCCCGACGCAGCCATGAAGCTCTCTACATATTTGGGGGGCGTCACTATCTCTCAGCCTAACCTACCTCATAAAGTTATTGTGAGGATGAAATTGGGAGAGTGGGCTGATTTGAGCTCCTGGAAGGAAAGGTAGGATAACCCCACATGGCTTTCACACAGTTATTTGAGGGTTGCTTCCCCTTCAAACAAGCCATGCCACCCGGTTCAGACAACAGGACAAGCAGTGTCCAGGCAAGTAATTAGAGAAACGGCACCCAGCATTGCACTGGGGATTAAAATGAACTGGCCCAATGTTTCACTGCTTAGGTTCTGAACTGGAATAATAGGTAGGACACAATGGTCGCAGCCAATATTAGTCTTACTTTAGAGTAGACTCACTGAAATGAGTGGGACTTAAGTTAGACTAACATTGGATACAACCCAAATTGTCTTCGTCTTTTGTGGGACGTTTATGCCCAGCTTTCAGTCTGAAGACACCTGTATTTCCCTCATCCCACAAGCTGAACATGATTTATGTGCATATATTCACTTTGTTGGTTGAGTTTGAGTGTGTGCCATTTAGCAGAAATCAATATCAAAGAAAAAACACCAGAACAACAACAAAAGGCTGTCAACTGGGTTTTAGGCATGGTTTTGCTACACAAAATGCTTTAGTCACCTTGTGGGATGACCTCTAAAGGGAAAGAGGTGAGGAAGTGCAACCCTGTTGATTATCCTGATGCCACTGACCATGATAATCTTCTGGAGAGAATTGGAGACTGGGTGGTACTGCTTTCCAGTAGTTCCACTCAAACTTGGATGGCCATTTCTGGATCTCTGCTTGACTTGGTGGCATTTCTGCTTCAGGGTCCTGCAGGTTTCTATGTTATCCCCCATGCATTTTAACATCTACATGAAGCCACTGAGTGAGGGCATCTGGGGATTTAGAGTGCGGTGTCATCAATATGCAGATGATACCCAACGCTACTTTTTCATTTTCAGTAAACCCAGATAAAACAGGTGCAAGTGCTAAATCAGTGCCTGAATGAAGTATTTATTTACCGCCCAATAGCTGAAGCTCTCTGGAAAGTTCACAAAAATTAAAATCATGAAGAGCATAAAAACAACCAACAATCTAAAAACGCAAATACAAAATACAATATAAAAACCACAACCAGGATAAAACCACACAGCAAAAATTGATAGTTAAAATATAGAATTAAAACAACAAAGTTAAAAATCTAAGTTAAAAGGTGTTAAAATACTAAGAAAACAAAAAGGTCTTTAGCTGGCGACAGAAGGAATACAACGTAGGTAATGACTGGATGGGGGTTAATAAACTGGTTAAATCCAGAAAGAGTGGTTCATCTGCCCAGACAAGTGGTATTCACTGATCCATCTTTGTCACTACAGACTCAAGTGACCTCTGTGGCCCAGAGCACCTTTTATCAAGCTTAGGTTGGTAGACCAACTACAATCCTACTTGGGAAGGGATAAACTTGCTTTAGTTAATATCCATGCCCTGTTAACCTCTTGGCTAAACTACTGTGTTGTACATGTTGCTGTCTTTGGAAATGTTAAAGAAACGACAGTTAGTCCAGAATATGGCTGTACGAATTGCTAGGTGGGACTAGGCGATACAAACATATTAGACCAATGCTTTGCCATCTTCACTGGTTCCCAGTCTGTTTCCAGGTCTAATTCAAAGTCCTACATTTGATTTTCATGGATCAAATCTATGAACGATCATCTCTTCCGAAATTCCAGACCCTGCAATCATCTTTGGAGGCTCTTCTTTGGATGCCCCCTCCTTTCTCCAATAGCAAACTCATTCTCCCAGTGTCTATTGTCATGTAGCAAAAACGGCACCAACATGTTTGGGGAAATCCTAAAGTCTGCAGAAGTGTGTGTGTGGGGACCTTTAGAACCCTAAAGGTGAAGACTGGGCATGCTCAGTGGACATAGAATATGACATTTGGAGGTGGGGATGGAAAGTCAGTGAGGACATGGTAATGAAGTGAGTATCCTGAAAAAAGACATGGTCAACTGTCTGAAATGCTGAGCAGGAGCACTTCACATGGCAGCACTTGGTTGCCACTCCCACTTGTTTTATTGTATTGTTCACCTGACTGTGATTTTCACCCATTTTTTTTTTATCCTGTAATCTAACTTAAGAACTTCTTGTAAACAACACTGTAAATAAATAAACAATATATAAAGGGAGTTTCACAAAATAATTGCAAGACAGATGCCTATAAATAAGTAGCTTCTGAATAGCCATTTGCCTGTAAACTATAACTAGTAACAGGGGTCCACAAATATTGCTGGGATCATTCAGATCGGGTAACCAGTTCTGTAACACATTAACACACACACACACACACACACCACAAAACATTGCTGTAGTGCAGAGAATGGTGCCCCATGGATCAAACAACCAACAGTGAAACCAACACACATATATATCCAACAGTTTCAGTAAATCCTTAGGTACCATTGACTTATAACTGCCAATTATGACAATGAGAAAAACATATTGGCAATATTGATAATTACATCCAAACTGCTGAATGACTACCGGCTGTGACACTGAAGAAACACACGCATACAAACTACTGATGGTTACACTTGTCTGGTATCCCAACTGGTCTCCAGGTTTTATCAGCTTGGCAACAATTTTGCCAAGTAATACACATTAATATCAAAACTGCACTCATGAGAGACAATTATGGTTTAGTGCCTACCACAGAAACATTCAGGCGTTGTGCCCAGATGGGGTATGTAAACATCTGGGGCTGCTCTAGTTGGTCCTGCCCCCACAGTGTCCACAGTGTCCACACCACCCTCATATTCCCAACCTTGCCAGGTCAAGGAGCAAAGATTAAATGGGGGGTGGGGGGTGTTCCTACTCACATTTATTTGAATGTGAGTAGAACTCCTCTGGCACAAGCGGGATCCCTGTTTATCAGGGGTTCTCCTTCAGACCTCCCTGACAACATGTGAACAGGGCTACTGACTGCTCATTATACTTAACTGAGAAAGAATAAGAATGAAATGGGTTTATAGTGTGTGTTTCTTTAAAACCATAGTAGACATTTGGATGTAATACTGCTAATGTGTTTTTTCTCATTGTCACAGCTGGCAGCTATTAGTCATTTGTATATAAGAACTTGCAATGATAGTATTTGATGTGTGTACTTTTGTTTCAGAGGTTTGTTTTTTTAAATATTGTGCCAGGGGTCACCATTTTCTATTATTCTGTATTAGCTCTATCTATAGCAATTCTGTGTTTTGTTTTGTTTTTGTCTTCGTTACATTTGTATTGGAAAGACAATATTTGTATGCTGGGAGTATTTTTACACCAGCATGTTTACAACTGCTCCTTTGATTGTGTTGTGTTGTGACCAGCTGGGAAAACCCCACCATAAAAGTAACAATTTCTCAGCAACACAAAGAATGCGAGTACCTCTCCTTCAAAATGGTGCCAGGGTGCATCTTGTGCTTGGACACAGTGTCAGTGTGATGCAATATGTTGATACTTGATATTTATTATGAGCAGTTTAGGTGCAATCGAAAAAGCAGCATAAAAACAAACTCAACTAATGGCAGGAGGGCAGAACTTGCTCCAAACACACTTACACATGGCCTGCCCACAGCCCACTATCCCTCCCATGGCAGAGAACCACCCAGAGAGCTTCGGCTATTGGGCGGTATAAAAATGTAATAAATAAAATAAAATAAAATAAATAAATATAAGAGAAACAAACAGGGTTGCCCTGTTTGGAGCAGCAAAACGGAAAACCGACCCTCATACACTGGCTACCACAAACAATGCTTTACTATCAAGCCCATCCAAAATGTGTGGACCTTTGATGAGTAGGAATCTCCTCCAGATAAAGAAAGCACAGAGTCAATTTCAAGAGAGTTGTTGATTCTTTACTTTTAATCCATCCATATACCACAACCGGCTAACATGCATATGTGTGGTCAGGCAAGCTGGTAACTTTTATGGATTTCATTGAAAACTTGTGAGATACCATAATATAATGCAGGCAAGAAGGGGGAGGGGGGAAATTTCTCCTAACATCTGACAAAATGCAAGCAGGAGATGTTCAATTTATCCTCATTAAAAGCTATTTTTCTTTTTGATGGCAGGTTCTGACAGAGCTTCTACTTTTCTCATCTTCCAGTTGAATTTGAAAAAAAGGGGTTTTCTTAAGGCAACTTTGGCACCCTTTGAAGTGTTTTCCTATATAGTCTTCCTGCTGTTCCCATCCTTAACAAGATAATCACTTCCCAGGATCTCACTGTGAGGTTTGCATAGAAGTGTATTAACCTTTACTGTTCACAACACAGAACAAAATCTTTTTTTAAAGAAATTCATCATCTTGTATGATGAATGGAAAGCTATAACAAAATAAACTAGAAGAATGGGAATTTGATGTGGCAGTAGGAGAGTGGGGGAGGTATAAAAGGGACCTGACTTTGCCCTTACTGAACAAGAAATGGAAAATGGGGACAGGAATAGGTCCTCAGCACTGCAAAAGATATCACTCATGAACTTCCTCTGTTCTGTACAAGAGAAAGCACAATCCCTCTTAAAAATAAAACACTGGTATCTTACAATCTGACTCATATTGTTACCATCTGGAAGAGACATTGAGGCCTAAGAGCTTTAAAATATTTTAAAGGCTTTAAAGAGACTTGCTTCTAGACAGGCTCAAATTTTTTAAATGGTGGTGGTGGGGGTATGAATGACCTATCTAACTTGTGGGAGATTGCCAGAAAATCTCTGAAAGCAGACAAAGTATAGGAATTGTGTGTCCCTTAGGATATACTACTAAACATTTTTTTTGAAGTTTCAGCATTTCCAGACACACAGTACATAGAAAAATAATGACTATGGGGTCACACAAAGCACATATGGCACTTGCCTCTCAGGTTGGATGGGCTAGTAAGTCAAAGTGCAAAGATCAGTTTATATGGACGCACACAACTAAAAAAGCTCAGCCTAATTCTGCTTTGAGTCTATGGTCCGCTTCACAAGCAAACCCCACAGGGTTTGTTGTTGCACAGGCAACCATTTTAAATATTTAGGGTGTGGCAGAGGTGTGCCATAGTTTCCCATTACTTGCACACTCAGCAAGGATGGCTTGTTGGGGTAGTTGACCCTAAAACAGTCTATGGGTTCTGGGTGGCTTGTGAAGCACCCCAACAACCCACCCTTCCCAGATTTGCACATAACGAGAAGCCGTGTTGCCAGGGGCTTGAATTGCCAACCTGGCACCATGGGCACCACAACCCACTGTGTCTAATAAGGTGATAGCGCAAACCAGGTCTATCTGTGCCCTCAAAACAGTTGTTAACTGAAACTGCACCAGGTCATACATGTCCTACAAACTTCCAAAGAAGCTACTTTTCTTATAGCCAGTAAACTTACAGCTGTTTCAAACAATCATCTTCCTCCATAACATGTAGCAGCATGTTTATTTGACCACAGTTTCATAGGAAGTCTGGGCAGACTTGTTCCTGCCCTTATGGAGTACTTTGGAAAAGGGATTTAATTGAGTAAAAGGAAATTTAATACCACCAAAACCTGCCACACATTTTCTCATTCAAGTCACCATGCTTCGCAGATTTTACTTTGATAAAAGTAATGGCATAACTAGTTTACTTCCAAATTACCCCTTGGTCAAAAATCAGAAACCATTCCATTTCCGCCCTTCTTCAAAGAAAGGCACACTTTACCACTGAAGTCGCTTAAGACATTCATATCATTCCAACTGAATGAATCATTTCTTTAGACGAATGAAGTAGTCCTTAGACTAAAGTGGTAGGCGGTGTTCCTTGAAATCAGTTTGGTCAGGCCAGAAATGATGACTTCATTATAGTTGCCTCAGTGGTAGACTTCCTGTGACTCCCAGTTTCAATTTTTTATTATTAAAAAAATGCTTCTGAATGCATTTCTGTAGAGGCATTTTTTTCACATTGCTGTAATGTATTTGTCCTTAATGCATTAGTCAGTGTAATCACTCCTGTGGCAGAAGCCTGTTCGTTTTTCCTTTCACTTGTCCCCTATCACTTTTAACCTGGTTTTAAAAACTGCACAAACCCTTCCACATTACCATGTATGACCACGCAGGGGACTAAGATGACCACTGCCCCCCCCCCCCCGTATTTTACAGGAGAGAGCCACACTTAACCTAAGGCATGTGTGGTGAGAGTAAAGAATTAGTTACCATGTTCAGCAGAGGTTAACCCAAATGGTACAACCCCACCCCCTGAAAAACTGCGAAAAAGGAAAGGCAGGAGCAGAAAGATCTCTGCCCTGTAAGGATGCTATGCTGTAGGCTTCCCTGTACTGGGAACCCAGGCAGCTCACGCAGTGTGGATCAGGCCAACGGTATCACTCTAATTTAGAGATAAATGATTTTACTACGTGCTTTCTTACATGTACTTTCAGACATCTTAACTACAGGGTGGCAATGAACAATAGCTACTCTGTGAGCTTTAGTAGATATAATTTGACTTCCGCTCCACTGTGAACTTTTATGGCACATATATCTAAACAGTTTGCAGTCACACATCCTACATTATGAAGCAACAGTCTCCAATCAGAGTTCATAGGAAGGATCAGTCTATTCAATAACCAGTTGCGGTACTACACAAAGACTACTTCATATGGTACCATTTCATGTCACAATCATTTTGCTTTGTTTTTGTCTTACATACAAGAGGGAATGCAAGGAAAGTGTAGACCTTGCCTGTTTCATGCCACAAGAGATAATATCAGCCAAGGTGCCATCCTGCCTCTCAGGGAGAATGTAATGGCAAGCGAAGACCAGACTTGCTCCATCCATCAGTCAGAGAAAGGGCAGGTTTAAAAAGCTTACTTCCCTCCTAACTGTCAGAAAGAACACTGAAGAACTAGCACCTGAGTTTCTTTTTTTCCTCCTCCCTCCAAATCCAAATTTTGTGTCATGTCTTTCAGACTGTAAGGTTGAGGGCAGTGATTCAGCATAACAGTCAGAGTAGAAATGCTTTAAATTAATAATAATAATAATAATAATAATAATAATAATAATAATAACCACCACCACCACCACCAGATGCATTACAGCCAAGGTTCAAAGAACTCTGTTGGCTTGCACAAGCACTCTGCCTGCACAAAAGGCTCCAGCCTTTTGCAGCCACAGCTCCTTGTACTGCAGAGACAGCTGCTCCCAAAGACACTGCAAGATATGGTGGGAATTCATTAAGACACAGGGAAAGGAAGTGGCCACTGTTATACGTGGGGGGAAATTCAGACATCCACAATATAAATAAGCTATTTCATTCTGGGAAATATGAAAATGGTACATCACACAATAGAATTTTAAGACAAACACACTAGTTGTTGTTTTTTAATCATTGCTCTTAAGTCACCATACAGTGAATAAAATTACCAGAAGAGAATGAGATGGCAATTTCCACAAAACAGTAAAAGAGTAGTTCATGAGGGACACTTAAAAGCATGAGAATAATAGGTTAGAATCTACATGGGAGAGGAGCTCAGCTAGAGGAATTAGCTTGTCATCTAAAGCAGTGACATCAACAGTCTGGCCAGTTTACAAAGTAGTTAATGGACGATTACATTTTTAAAGAAAAGAACCGTGTGGTTTTAACTATAGTCACAAGAACAGAAATGTCTGCATTTTCACTTTCAGCTAATGCTATCTACTCTATTATTTTGAAACCAACCAATACCTTGGAGGGGTTAAATGCCATTTCTTATCCAACATCATACAACCCTCATTTAGAGATTCTCTAACTACCAGAGTTAAAGATTTAATTCTCACAAACAGGAGGATAGGGAAGAGAAAGAAAGATAGAATGGTTGTTAGTATATACTACCACTCTCCAGTTAAAATACTTTCTTTGTATCTAGATTCCAATATAGATCTGGAAGCTTCTTCCACGCACACTCCCTTCCCCACACCCATATGCTTTCTCTCATTCATTTCCTGGTTCACACAAGCTTTAGTTTTCCATTTCGGACACAATGACAAACCAAACAAAGTAGTGAGGAAGGAAATCTGAGCATATAAGGGCCAGAAGAAGGGGCAAGTGCATGAATTCAAGAATCAGGCATGTACAGCCAACTGTCTTTGCCATTATATGTGAACCAGCACAACATAGAAAGGGCTGGGATTAGTTTTGGTGGCATCAAGATCTTAAATGGAGGTGATGGAGCTTCCTAGAACCGCAGTGTGCTCAAATCCGGACAAGAATGATCTCAGAAAAAGGCAAGAAACTAGGAGAGAGATACAGAAGTCAGGTCAGAAACAGAAAAGAAGGCAGTTAGAGCTAAGGGAGTTCAGGTGCCTGGGTACTTAACTGTGCTAGACTTAGCCAGCAAAGTAACACTTGATAATAAAAGGAGCAAGAAGAGATATCCATAACAAGAGGCAAGTCGGGGGGGGGGGAGAGTATCAGGAAGATATCTGGGTATTTGGCCTATATTCAATCAAAGCCAAAAATAGGCCATTTAAGTTTAAATTTGTTCTTTATTGACTCCTCTAAAAATTGATTTTATTTATTTCAAGTTTAATTTAAAAATCAATTTTCAGCATTGCCACAAGAGCCAGCAGCTTTCTGAGATAAAAAGCTAGGGATTTTTATGCTGAGCAGCAGTCTCCTGACTTTCTACAAAGTCTATTAAAAAGCTTGTGGAATAAAAGCTTTTTTCTAAGCATGCCATAACTACAGCTTTACCATACCTCACAGCTACTCCACTTTTGCATTTGTATCTTCTCATTTGATAAAAAGATGCATCTGTTTCATAGCTAGACCTCAAGGCGGCTTGTTTGCTTACCAGAAACAATACTATACTCTCCTGCTCTGTGCTGCAATCAGGTTTAAACAACTAAACTCCATCATTTACCCTCATAGTCCACCACTATAAAGCAGACCTGGAGGGCTAAGAACGACTGAAGCACTTGACCCGAAAGCATCATAAATCAGTCTGGCCATTTTAACAGAAGAGCAAGAGGATTTAGTCTTCCCTAGATTTCCACATTACACTCCCATTTTAACTCTAGGAATGTGTCATTTGCCCATGTGCACCACCCACCCAAGTCTGCCTGTCAGGATTCAGAGGGCAAAGGACAAAGATGTGAACAAACATGCAGCAGATAACAGTTTCAGCCCCACCTCCACTGCTCTTCTCCTCCCCTACCACCTGTTTTTTTTAATAACATCTTGCTTAATGGAGACTGAACACTTGCCCACAATTCTGTGCAAATCTGGTTGGTCAGAATAAAAGTAATGCCTGGCCAAGGATTTGAAACAAAGTCAAGTATATTACCTAGCTATTTTCATTAAAATGCTGAGAATTATTTCACAGCCTCAGAAGGTGCCAGTTTGATGAACAGGCTAAAACTGAACCCAATTGAAAGAATCTGAAATATTGAGTTTGCCAGTTCTAATATTACACTTTCAAACAAATTACAGAAGCCCTATCACATTCCAAAAAAGGGAAAAGCATTAAATGTACTCCATCATTAATTTGCCACCATGATGAACTGGAGAGCCATAGTATTTTGAATACATCTCTGTTTTTAAGAATTTAAGGTTGCTTTAGAACAATAGCCATTTTGCATCTTTGGGCCTTTGAAAGCCTTGGCTGACGTTTAGCAAAGAAAAGCAAGACTAGGCTCCAAATTGCTGGTAATACAGAGTAGGAAGGAGCCAGCAAGGCTTCTGAGTATCTGAATTAAAACATATCACATCCATTCAATGGTTCTAGTGTGCAATGCAGTAGCTACAGTATTTCATTCCCATTATTGTGATCTAATAATAGAACTGCAGAGCCAACATAATCATGCAGTCTCCACAGTATTGTTATTTTCTCACTATCCGCATTGCCATCTGAGGGCTATTTAAAGTGCGAGGCCAGCAAGTTTGTCTTTCAGCATCTGCTTCTACACAGAAAGCTACCCTAAATAATATCACTGAGATTGCCAGATTTCAAAAAGACTCTGCCAATTTTGAAATAGACAAAAACGGCACTTGAGAATACCTGGTTCTTCAGAGAACGTGCTTTCATACCCCACAGTTCTGACATTCAGACCTCTTCTTAAAATTCAACTCATTTACAGGGCCTTTCCCTTAAGTGTGACCAAGCCAGCTATTGTTTGCTGCACCCAATACAGGGTGCAGTTTTATTGCTGATTAATTGTATGGTGCTGTTTTAACTGTTATATTTATGGCTGTTTTTATGTCATTGCATTTTATGTTTGCAGCTTTCATACTTTTGTGGAAAACTGAGTAATCAATAACGTAGGCAATAATCTACCTTAAAATACATAGTTTTCTATCCAATGCGTTAGATCCAGATTTAGATGAATTTAAGAGTAGACCCATTTAAATCAGCTGGACTTACTGCACTTTGTCTTTCCCAGAGAAGTGGAACTATAATTGGGTGAGAGCTGGATGATCCCCAACCTAGCTGTCTGCAGGTCAGAAGATGTCAGGGGAGCAGGGCCAAGGACCAACGTCATACAGTTCCTGGCCAATGCTCCCTTTTGGGAGGAGGCGGGATGGACAAAGCACTTAGGGTGCTGTACCTCCTTCCAATTACAGCCAGATAACATAATTAACAAAAGAAATCACTGACTGGAATTAACTGGAATTAATTAATTAACTCTTCAGCAGAGGAGCTTAGGGGAGGGTGTCACCCAAGGCCTGTTGGGCCAGTTTTCCTCATCCCTGACAGGCGAGTTTTCCCATCCCTGGTCTATTCTAACTTAGCACTTTCTACAATATTTCCAGAGTACAGATTAAGCTCCATAGATTTCAATGGGTCTAACTCAAGGTATAACCATGAGTGGATCCAATACAATGTTTCAAATACTGAGAGATGTGATTTCTTAAACTTCAGTAGCACAGATATATTGCAATGAAAAGCGAGAAATGAGAGATTTCAACTTGGCTCATAATACTATGCAATTCGTAAATAGAAACAAACAGAAGGCACCACAAATTAGTCATGGTCAATATAAAAAAGAATCCTATAAAGAGATCTAAAAGTCTGTCTGTCTGTAATCATGATACAGCATGGAAAATGTAGCATAACTCAGAGTGTGTCGGCTGCCACAGAAACCAGAACTTTTCTATTAAAAAATGTGCTATTCTAGACCTTACCATCTCCCAATTCCAATAGGCTCCTTGAATTTGCCCAGCATGACTCACACTTTCATCCCTTTCCCTAAGGGCTAGAAACAGGATTTAAAAATAACTAAATTACACGTTCTCAGGATGCTGATTCTGCATCCAGTATCCAATCCCACACTTCTTGCATGCCACTTGCATGGAATGCACACAGCCCTATGGTATATTGTTAGTGGATCCTAAGTCTTAAGAATTACTGATGCCCAGCGGTGGCAGCAGAAAGGCTGGAATACCAAGCTTTGGCCAAACAGAATACATGGTAAACAGCCAAGTCATCAAAGAAAGCCTCTGATTAGCAATAGGCCACAGCAAGTCACATGGTGAAGCTCCACACCTATCATAGCTTCTCGCTCAGGTTTGCTCTCCACTCCGGGCAACTCCACCGTGCCTGGGTCCAGCTCCAGCTGAGAGCCCCCTCCCTCCTGCTACCAACTGTCACTGCAGAGGCCACCAGTGACGGAGGAAGCAGCAGCCAGGCACCTCTCCACCCTGCCTGGGTCCAGCTCCAGCTGAGAGCCCCCTCCCTCCTGCTACCAACTGTCTCTGCAGAAGCCACCAGTGAGGGAGGAAGCAGCAGCCAGGCACCTCTCCACCGTGCCTGGGTCCAGCTCCAGCTGAGAGCCCCCTCCCTCCTGCTGTCAACTGTAACTGCTGAACTTTGCAACTAAGATTGTAGTGCCTGAATTTGCTTTCCTTTCCCCCCTCCTCCTCCTCCTCCCTCCCAATCCCCTTTCCTTTTGTGTCATGTCTTTTAGATTGTAAGCCTGTGGGCAGGGACTGTCAAGAAATACTTTTGTGAGCCGCCGTGAGAGCCTTTTTTGGCTGAATGGCGGCATAAAAATCCTTAAATAAATAAATGAATAAATAAACAAGGAGATTCCGATGCATCTGGTTGCAGACTTGCCCCAGCTCACTCCCAGGAGTTTAGCGTCCTCCCCACCCAAATAGACATGGTAGGAGCCACACCTGAATCACAATTCTAAGAACTAGTACATCTGTGATAAACAATCCCCTCACCTCTCAGCTATTTTAAAGATTTGATTCTTGCCTTTCAATCAAATTATCTCCAAGGTAGCCTACAAGAGATTAAAACAATACAAGAATAAAACACAATTACTCATATCTTGGTGGAGAGACATGGCAGGGGGAGGGAAGACATGTGAAATTAAAGCCTCTCTTCAGCTCTTTGGAGTTCTTGCTGTCCTGACAGGGCATTTATTTGTTGTTTTATTGAAAGGGAAAAAGTCAATAGTAATTCTTCAATCTTTGCCTAAATGAAATTCATCTGGACCTCTGACCTCACAGGGCATAATTCCATCAGTATTAGAGAGCTGACATAGATTCGGTATACACTAATATAGACATATTCACCATTTTGCTAGAAACAGCAGCTATTTTTAAAAAAACAAAACAAAACACCTAGATTAAAGCGTTTACAAGTCAATTTACATTACATAGTCAAGTTTAAACTGAAGGTTGAGGCTTTAGTCATGTTGCTGAAATCCACGTTCCCCTTCTCAACTGGCTCTCCAAACAGCTTTTACAAGTAGTTCAATGAAGCAATACTCCCCTAAGTCCCTTTTTAGTTTCTCCTTCCATGATAAAATATTTTAAGTGTCAAGTGCCATAGAAGATCTGATAAAAGCCAACATTCACTGCAGAATTCTGTATGACTCCACTCAAACAACGTAGAATAAATTCAACGTGAAGGTGACTGTGGCAATGTTTTTGTTTGGAGGCTAATCTCTCAAGGTTGTCATCTGATTCTTTTGAAATGCTTTTTTGAAGAAAGAAAAACCTAGATGGAAGCTGTTTATTTTCAGCGATTCAAACCTGTCAGGAGCTCTTTGAAAAGCAACCAGTGTAGTAAAACTGGTTGGACACGGTGCAACTTTGCAGCACCTTTGAACACAATCTGAAAAGCTTTTCACATCATCAGGGCTGGGCATTCTCTGCACCAAAACAATTATAGCTCATGGAATAAGCCATTCCACACACAATTAAGGTTGTGGTTCTATGAACGCTTATAAGGGAACAAGTCCCATTGAATGTAGGGAGAAGAACTTCTGAGCAAACTTAAAAGCAACATTGGGCTGTCGAGTAAATGGTGATTTACATATCTGAGTAACTTATTCTTAATGCAGTATCCAGAGTTTTGCAGAAGGCTTTGGCAAGGGCTGGGTGTCAATCAATAAGACATGGCTATTGTCTAAGGGAGAAACAGAATGGTAAACCTTTGATTTCTGAAGCTTCCAGAGATAGACCTGGTTGTACCCATCCGCTCCCCAGCATAATAGGGCAGGAGAATATCTTCAGAATGTTTACTTCACTACATCAAAGTTCATGAAGGCAGAGCAAAGAAGATCTTCCCACAAATGCCTTCCCACCAACCAGAATATACCCCCTTCTGTATTATTGGAGGACAAGGAAGCTGCAAACAAGGAAGTGCAGCCTTTCTCACTGCCAACAGCCAGTCACAAGTCAGGAGATGTTCTCAAAGTGGTCAGCCATCCCCAACCATGATGAAATAAATAACCCTACGCCTTACTGGCTCCCCCAACCATCACAGAAAACAGATCAGGGTTACCTGCTGATAACTGGGAGACTAGAATGGGAAATCCCTATGAGTCATTGCCCCCATGATTATTACATTTATATCCCACTTCTTACAAATATAACTAAAGTGGCATACAAATGTAAAACATACACTTATATATTTGGACCAGCAAAATCAAATATAAACAACAAAAGCCAATTAAACAGCAGACATCGTATACCAAATGCCTTTTGAAATAGGAAAGATTTCAGAATCTGTCTAAAAGTGAGAAGGTCTATCAGATCACCCCAGAAATGGAATTCCAGAACAACTACCAAGAAAGCACTGTCACTGAGACCTGCCAATTGAAGATCTAATCAAAATGGGCTAGAGAACAGGGCCTCCTCAGCTGATCAGAGGGCTGAGACAAGGGTGTGAAGACAGTGATCAGAAAATTAAACATATCACTCACATCCTTTGCCTAAAACCGAGACCGCAAGCTTTGAAAGTGCTTTTTGACTTACCTCTGCAGAGATGTTTTAAACCACTGCTTTCACAAAAGCTTACCATTGTTTTTAGGAACACAAAGGTAATCTGGTGCAGTTATATCACTCTACTCTGCTAGGAGTAAATAGTGTTGGATTTGTTAAAAGGATTAGAAACAATGCAGCAACTTTTGAGCTAGCGTCAAGACACAGACATCCCCTCCTAACCCTCTATAATTCATACCTTGTTCAAATTCTGGAACACGGGGCTGTCCTGAGATTGTTGGTGCAACCTGTCTTGAATTAAGGACTTGATTGTTACCCATCACATGCTCCAGACACTGAACATGTGACTACAACTTTCATCTACAGCCTATTACTTCATTTGGGACTTCCAACATATCAGAGGAGTAGCCATCACAAGAATATCTCAAAAAAGATTATCTCAAAAAAGAGAGCCAGTGTGGTATAGTGGCTAAAGTGTTGGACTGGGAGTTGGGTTGTTGTGAAGATAAAATGGAGAGGAGGATTATGTACACCACTTTGGTTTCCTTGGAGGAAAAAAGGCAGGATATAAATGCAACAACAACAACAAAGACACCAATGGTGTTTGGACAGCTACTAATGCCCAACTTCTTTTGATAGAAAAGAACAGTTATTGCTTAACTGTAAGCAAGCATCCATAAAGCTCCATTGTCCTTAACAGGGCAGTTTCTCCCACCATTTCACAGACAAAAACAAATAGCCATATGTGGTGATTATTTCAGGGTGGGTAATGCAATTTTCAAGTAGAAGAATTTGAGGACTGATTGTAAGCTTTCCAGAGCAGCTGTAGGGCTACTCTTGCCCTTAAGGAACAAGAAATTGCCAGGCAAAATTGTCATCTGTGCTTGGGGTTTATGAAGGTTAAGCCATCCCAAATGCCTTCAGATTGGTTTTCCATTCTAGTATATCCTGGGCAGATTTAGAAGTGAGAAGTCTCATTGAATGTTTATCAGTTCTGTACTGTTCAATACTGTGGCACGTTAGATCGTCTCCCTGTTTAAGCCCAGACCTCATACAAGACTTTCCCAACCTTGTGCCCGCTAGATGTGTTGGACTGCAACTCCCATAGTTCTCAGCCAGCATGGCCAACTGACCAGAAATTATGGGAGTAGCAGTCTAAAACATCTAGAGGGCACATGGTTGGGGAAGGTTGGATGTGCTTAATTGGATTTGTGTAGTATCCAAGTCTGAAAGCAGGGCCCCAATAAAACACCCTCTGACAGGCCACTTCCTATGCTAGTAAGGTTGCTGGAGCAGTAGACATACCTGGCAGAGGGAAGCAACAGCCTTCTGATAGAGCTGCCACTTTGACTTTCCACATATAAGTGACACTTGGGAACAAGGAGGTCTTGGGCAAGCCAATCTTTGAAAAGCAGCTGAGCAATGTTGGGTTAGCCCATTCTGAGCTATATGTACAGAGCAAAGAAATATTCCAAATAAATAATGGTGGGCACCATCCAACCAATAAATTGATCATACTTCATGATCAAAAGCATCTGTCCCGTTAATACTCCTACAGGACAGCAACACCACAGCCCATCCATGTGTTCAGACAGTCCATTGACTATGCCCAGTCTTTCAAGTGATACAACATTCAGAAGAAGGCTGTGAAAAAGAACAAGTGGGAGCGTTTAGTTGCCAAGCCGATGGACATGAGCCAGCATCTACAATTGCTGCTTTGCAGAGCTCACGTTAGAGGCATAAATCTAAAAATAATCCAAGTGTTTAGATTTGGTTAGCCACTTAAAATACTTATCTTGGAGTTTAATAGCTACCACCTCTTTGCATGAATCTTTAATGTTAATCTTATTCCCTCCCCCCCCCCCCCATCCATCCCTTCTTGGAGCTTGTGCAATGCCATTTAGATTATTCCCTTCTTTGAACAGGGAAAGGAAAGAGGAATAAGTGCTGTTTCATGGATTAGTCGTGTTGGGTTGCTGTGGTGGCTAGCAAACAAAGCTACTTATAATCTGCATTTGTCAAGAATGGGCACAAAACCAGACTTCCGCCTTCCCCACCCTCTGATCATCAGCTTTCCAATACAAACGTGTGTCAGAAAAAGGGGAAGGGAGACTGAATAGTCCCACTAAGATACCCAGAAAGCCAGATGAGAATCAGCACTTTCTATTAAAATGCCTTGAAAAAATGAGTCCCCTCTTCTGTTTGTTCTGGCATCAATATAACCCTTGTCCATATTCACATCTAAAGCAAGCCATGGAGCCTGGTTTAACAAGTATACTCGAGCAAATAAAGAGCACTTTAAATAAAAAGTAGTTCATTCTTGTTGACATTTCTTGCTTATTCTGCCATCAGCAAAGAGTCCTGAGTTCCACAAAACTTTCCCCCCCTATCTTGAGTGAAAAGCTCCACAAGAAGTCTCACACCTCTGTAACAATCCCAAAGTAAACATCTTTTTTTCCAGGGAACAAGACACTTCTTCTCTTCACCTCATTAATACCTATTTGCAAGAAGGTTTTAGGGAATCACATAGTATTACCCAGGTGTACCTGAGACCTATCCCTCTACATCCAGTCCCACCTCTCTATCTAACTTTGATACAGGCCATGTTTACACAAACTGCTAAAAACAGAATTCCTATCTTTCATAAGAAACCATGCTGGTGCACTTTAACAAATCACACCTGCTTGGCTGCTTCTGCAAGTGAGAACAGCTAAACTAACCAGGAATTTACCAAGGCAGAAAAGCTTATTGGGCAGCATTCGGTGCTCACAATCCATCATCGCTAAACTTTTGGCACTAACAGGAACAAAGATGCATAACAACAATGCGAAAATGGTCCTTAACAATATATACAGTTAACAAAAAAACAAAAACATTAACGGACATCATCATTATTATTATTATTATTTAGGGTGACCATATGAAAAGGAGGACAGGGCTCCTGTATCTTTAACAGTTGTATTGAAAAGGAAATTTCAGCAGGTATCATTTGTATATATGGGGATCCTGGTGAAATTTCCTCTTCATCACAATAGTTAAAGCTGCAAGTGCCTTGCCCTCTTTTAAATCTGGTCACTCTAGTATAGCTCCTGCACTTTAACTGTTGTGATGAAGAGGGAATTTCACCAGGTTCCCCATATATACAAACAACACCTGCTGAAATTCCCTTTTCTATGCAACTGTTAAAGATACAGGAGCCCTGTCCTCCTTTTCATATGGTCACCCTATATTATTATTATTAGCATTTAAATCCCACCTTTTTTCCTCCGAGGAACCCAAGGAAGCGTACACATTCCTCCTCCTCTCCATTTTATCCTCACAACAACAACCTTGTGAGGTAGGTTGGGCTGAGAGTCTGTGACTGTCCCAAAGTCACCCAGTGGATTTCTGTAGCCAAGTGGGGACTAGAACCTGGATCTCCTGGCTCCCAGTCCAACACTTTATCCATTACACCACACATAACAATATATGTCATAGTATACATGTGCGTCACAATTTACAAATAAAAAATTGAATGTGTAAAACCTAAATGCTATAATGCTAAAATGTTTTTATTTTATTTATTTATTTATTTATTTAATTTCTATACCGCCCAATAGCCGAAGCTCTCTGGGTGGGTCTCAAAAATTAAAACCATGAAGAGCATAATAAAACAACCAACAATTTAAAAACACAAATACAAAATACAATATAAAAAGCACGACCAGGATAAAACCACACAGCAAAAATTGATATAGGTTAAAATATGAGATTAAAACAGCAGAGTTTAAATTTAAGTTAAATTAGGTGTTAAAATACTGAGAAAATAAAAAGGTCTTCAGCTGGCAATGAAAGGAAAACAATGTAGGCACCAAGCGAACCTCTCTGGGGAGCTCGTTCCACAGCCGGGGTCCCACAGCAGAGAAAGCCTCCTCCTAGTAGACATCCGCCTCACTTCCTTCAGCAGGGGCTCACAGAGAAGGACCCCTGTGGATGATCTAAAGGTCCAGGCAGGCACATATGGGAGGAGGTTGTCACGATGTAGAGACACGTATGACAATGGATAAAAAAATATGTATAAAATGTATACTATGGTTTTAATTATATGTCTGACCACCCTTTGCATTATTCCCAGTGATGCAGCACGGATTGGTGCATGGCGGGGTCATACCCATTGTACAACTTGAAGTAGTGGTTATAGGGTGGGTACAGCTCCCCCCACCCACCCCTGCCATGCCATGTTTGGACGACACGCCAACCCACTCTGCATTGCAGGGAAAATGCAAAATGAAGGCTGCATGCATAGGGGCAGGGGAGGCAGGCAATAGGATTGTTTTCCACAACTACGATCATCTGAATTTGCCCATAGCCATCTGACATGTCCCCATCCTTAGCCTATATAGCCTATGATCTGCTAAGCTTCAGGAAGGGTTTTTTTAACCATAGTTTACAGTCTGTACTAGAACAAACCGCTTTTATCTGTACAAAAATATGAAAATGATGAACCTTTATCAGTTAAAAAAAATGTTTAGGACAAAAAAAATTAATTAAAAAACTTGAAAAGCCTACAGAGCCTTGAAAGTGCAAAAGTGTTTCATAAAAAAAGATGATTTATTAAAGCATATGTGACAATTGATAAAGGGATACTAAGATTCCTTCTGGCTCTAATTCCCTAGGATTTGATAAAGTCTAATCCATCCAATGAACAAAAGCCAGTAAAATGATCATATCACAGTTTAATACTCTCAGCAGATATATTTTCTTGGCAGACTGTGACTAAGTTTAAATCACACATTTGATATCTAGGGCTTTCAATCAGTCATCTTTTGCTAGCATTAAAATTCACTTAAACTTCTATCTTCTTGGAATAAACCTTTAAGGGGAAAACTCTTTATAGCTTTGTTCTCACAGGTGCAAAAGCAGTGTCTATACAGGAAAGCTATTTTTAAATGTTTGCATACTGCTGACATGCAGAATAAAGAGGTTTATTATTAGTTGAACACCACATTTGTGGACTGAGGCACGTGAGGTTAAAAAAGAATGTTTAAAATGTATTTGGGTCTGTCTAAAGTAAAGTTTAGTCTGTGTTCAAAAGCCAAACAGAGGCTTCTGACTAAGACCTCACTTCTCTCACACTTTGTCCCCAAGTACAGTACACTAAATTTGGCTGCAATCCCAACATCACTGATATACCAATCCCATTTTTAAAAAGACGTCTGCGTATTAACAATCCAAGCCATGCACCCAGAAATTATCTCTCAGAAAGTGTCTCCTGTTGTTTAAATCCTCCAGCATTTCAAAAGCTCAGATCTTTGTAAAGAAGAAACCTTGTTAGTATATGTGTGTGTTTTCTCCTACCATTTCTCAATTAAAAAACTATGGAATACCCCAAGCCACTTTTGAACTTGGGGTGTGTGGGGGGGAGAGAGAGAGAGGAATAAAGAACAAGTTTAGGGGTCTTTGGAAGAAACTCTGAGGTATTTGACTCTTTGGTATGCGTCATTCCTTCACACACACCCTTTAAAAAGAGTGATCGCCCACACTGCTATCCATGCATTTTCAAGTCTTCTGTACATTGCTGTGGTGCAACCCCTATGTGCAAAGCACAGGCACTCAGGCCTCTCCATTGGCATAATATCACAACAAGTGGCAGTAGGCCATATTAGGATACTGCTTTTGTGCCCAGTTGCTGTAATATCACACTGCTTTGGGCAAGAAGGATGAGCTTTGACCAGCCCGTCTGTGGGGCTTCTCATGTAATTGTCCTATTTATTAAAAGCACTAGCCACTCTTTAGCGATGGCTCTCAGAGCAGCTTACAAAACAATACAATATAATTTTGCCAGCCACAAATTACGAACACAGCTGGGAGATTAAAATCAAGTGTAAGATGAGTGCAACATTAAAGGGTCTGGGCAAATGGGAGGTGGGGGAAGCTTTTTCCTGACACCACACAGAAAATACAGTGTCTGGTAAACCTCTATAGGAAGATGTTCCACAAACAAGATGATACAACTGAATGCCAGTATGACTCAAGTGGTATGTGAAAGAATGTCATTAGCAAGCTCCCTTTTCTCTTTTTCCAGATAATAGGATGTTATATTAGCTGTGGCAGGGTCCCATGTCCAAATATATTCTGTCCATAAAATCGTAACAAAAAGCTGAACACGCACACACTGGCATAGGCATTCAAATTCTGGTCTTAGCCATAGTTATGGTAACCTCTGTGTAGACATAATATGACTACTGTTAATCCTGAAAGGGAAGAGAAGAGGAAATTTGCATGGAAGAGGGAAGAAAAAAGACTGCAAGTCTTCACCATGGTGATGAGATCAGAATACTATATGGCCACATTCAGACCATCAAATCCTGGCTCAATAAGCCAGGATATTCATGTGCTTCCTGCATCTGCACAAGCTTGTTTCCTGCCACTTTGCTCCTCTCTTTGTAGAAGGAGCAAAACAGATCACAGAGCCATAGCAAACTACAGCTTCCTGTTATGTCCTAACTAACAACTATGAATAAAAACTTCCAAACAATCCAAGTTACCGGTTCAGACATAACAAATAACTATGATTAACTACAGCTTCTAGTTTTGTTTCACACAAAGGGAGGTGTGCATGCAGCAAAGGGACTGCATGAAGATGCACAAAGTTTGTTCATATTCTGGTTTATTAAGCCAGCCTTCCACAACTCGTTGCCCTCCAGATATGCTGGATCCCTCTGCTGGATGAGGGATTAAGAGAGCAGTAGTTCAACACATCTGGGGCCATCAGGTTGGTGAAGGCTGGTCTAAACACAGCCATAACTACACTAGACCTAAACATTTTCAATCTATATAGGGTCTACCCCCAATATCCCTGATCACACCACATTAATAGGAAAGTCTGGAGGAAGATTCTATGTGCATTTAATTGAATACTTCCATGTGATCACGAGCCCTGACTTCTGCAAATATGAAGAAACCGCCTTCAGATTTTCCCTACTCAACATGGGAAGGTTATGGTGGAGCAGGCAGGGACACTGGCTCAGGGCTGGGGCATGCAGCCACATGTCCCTCACATGCTTTACAGTACTCCATTTAGGCATAATGCCTGAATAAAGCTATAAACATTTCGTAATGGAACCCAGCATTCTCAACTGTAAACATGCTCTATTACTGAAGAATGAGAAGATCTCAAAGACTGCCTTTTCATGGGTCCGTTTTTACATTTTCTATCAGTTCTATTAAACAAAACTGTGTGCATGTTTTCTTGTTCATGTAAAACAATTCATTATAAATTTATAAACATCACACACATATATGGTGCTTAGCTACAAGAAACTCACCAGATATCACATGTCACTACGCCATGTGTATTGTTGGCAAAGCATAAGTTGACCTAATGCAGACGGACAGAAAAATAAGTCTAATAAAAGAAATGAGAGCTCAGCCGAAGATGAGGCATCAGATAACCAACTTGCTATTACTAGCATGTCCTGGGGGAAACATGTTAATAGGGAAACAAATATCTGAATTAGCTTTAAGTGTTTGATTGCAAACCAAAGTTTGAACAAGTTATAATTTATTCAAAGGAGTTTACATAACTGATGCTCATCTAACAGTACTTTACCTAGTACTCAAGTTAAGCTTCAAATTGCCTTCTTTCTTCTATTCAATCTGAACAGAGTTGTATAGATCTTCAAATGTCAAAGGAGAAATACTTCGCTTTCTAGGATTGCCAAACAACTATTATAAGCAACGCCTCTTGTCTTGAAATCCTTATCTAAAGAGCACAAATACAGTTGACAGCACTGTCATCCAGCATCAGTGTGGTCCAGTGGCAGAGTTCTGACAAAAACATAGGAAGCTATCTTAAAGCCAGACCACTGGCCCATCTAGCCCATAACACTAATCTATGGTTTATTTAACCCATGATTTATTGCCCTGTCCAGGGTTTGTCTGGAGGATGATGGAACAAACTGCGGCTTGTTTCCTCAATCTCTGGACCATTGGTTTTCCTCCTCTTTCGACTTTTTCAGCACTGTTAAAGAGTTCTTTTTGGACAAGGCTACTCCATTAGAAACACAGGACTCAAATTCTGCCATTTAATATGTTGCACCAGCTTTACTCTCAAAGTACCAGCTTAACTCCAGGCTGATATAGTGCTGGACTGAATTCTGAAAATGAATGTTTTTGCTCAAAACTTGGAAAGAAAAATGCACTCACATCTTTCCTGTAAAATTCAATAAAACTGAAAAGAATATTCTTAGTACAATGAGAGGAAATCATTTTTACACAACTTCCTTAATCTGACACAGGAGGTTCTCTGGATGATTAATGAAAATACAAAACAGAGATATGCAATAAATACACTTCTACTGTAGTTGCAAATCGCAACTTGCTTTGTACACAAAGAGACGTCACAGGAAAACATTTTAAATGCTGTAATCTATGTGCGTTTCTCCTACCTGACTACATATTGTGATCGTCCACCCATCATTCAAAGACCTGGGGAAGCAGCACTGATTTTTCTTTTCTCAATACAGATAAAGAAATCTCTCATTTCCATCACAAACCTGGTTTGGGGACCTACTGGCAACAACAGCTTCACAGTAATCCCTTCAAGCAGAAGGAGAATTGGGAGCCAAGAGAACATCCAATCATACCTAATATTTCTCATGCATCAAGAAGAGACCATAGCTTGGTAACAGAGGATATGCTTGGTATGCCAAAGGTCCTAAGTTTGATCCCTGGCACCTCCATTAAAACAACAACAACAAATCAAGACCCTAGAGAGCCACAGCCAGTCAGAGCAGACAGTTCTGGGCAAATAGTCTGACCAAACAGTTGTAGCTTCCTATTCTTCTATGAGTGACCCAGGTCCAAAATTCAATCCAACGAAAGAGGAAGATGCAACACCCACAGAACAAAGCCCATAATTAAAATGTGTTCTTTATAAAATTACTTCAAAAACTGTTTAGTGCTAATTTGAGTAGAATGTACTGTTCTCACATTACTAGTGTGTTATTTAAATTTCCACAGAAGCATTTTTTTATTGTAGAAATTGAGAATGCATACTGAAAACATGGGGAGGGGGTTAGGTTACCAGAATTTATGCTGGTATTTGTGTAGCTTTTATTGATGTAAACTGCTTAGTTTGGGTTTGTTTGTTTTTAAAAGAGATCCACTGAAGTAGAAGCAAGAGGAAAAGAGACAGCCATAACTTCACACCAGAGAACTCTTTTGTCTATTCACAGAAATATTTTACCACTTGTCAAAGGGTCCAAGTCATTCTGAAAGTACCATTTAACCTTCTCAGAAGAAACACCACAGGTCAAGTTGGTTAAATGCTAAACAGTTAAGAGATCAGCCGAGTCTTCCTACAGACACATGTAACATCCCCCCAGTGGATTCTTTCCACTTTATATAGCGAACACCTTTTGCATAAATGGAAGACCACTTGGGAAACATTCACTTTAAAAATCGAGCTATCCTCCCTCCTTCTACTTCCATTTGATAAAAAGAAAATGCTAAATCTATCAGCAAGAGGGAAAAGATATAATTCAATAGAACTATGTGCAGATAGTTCAGATACATTTCTGAACTTCATTTTAGCTAGACACTGTGGGCGAGACCTCTGCCTGGTGCTTTCTGAATACTGTGGAAATGAATCTCATTTCTGCTGAGTGAACAGTTCTACCATTGCTGAAGGGAGAGGAAAACACTCAGAGACAGAGGCCACAGCTAGACCTAAGGTTTATCCTGGGATCATCCAGGGTTCACCCCTGCCTGAGCACTGGATCCCCTGTGTGTCACCTAGATGAACAGGTTTGACCCCTGGACGATCCAGGGATAAACCTTAGGTCTAGCTATGGCCAGAGAGTACATACAGAGAGTCCCAGATTCGATCCTCAGCATCTAGTTAAAGATGTCTACTTGAAAGACCTCAACCCAAAAGCCTGGAAAACCTGCTGCCAATCACAAGACACAAGATACTGGCCTAGATGGATCAATGGAATAACTTCATATAAAACAGATGCATAGACTGCAAGATACTTTACAACTCTGTGTGAAGAATGCACATTCATATAACATATGAGAATGTTTCCTTAGAGTAATCCAGGGTCACATCTCTGCAATCACCCTCTCATAGATATTCTGAATGAGAGTTACCAAGGTTGAAAACACGCCATATTATCTCAATCATGTAGTCCGATCGAGTACATCTGGATTTAGAGTACACACCAAAGTTCACTGACGTAATCTTAGAGGAGTGGTACTGGGATGCAAAACAATGCAGGACTTGATGAGAGCTCCAAAATATCAGAGTGTGTGTATTCATTTGCCCACATGTGCACAGACGATTGGACGAAGCACATGTGTGTGCACACACACAGAGCAGTTAATATATTCAGCTTGCTTTAATTTTTTGGACTTTGTTTTTGTTTACAGGGATGTCACTGGCAAGGATTCTGAAACGATGCTTGCAAAAGGGGGGGGGGAATCCAAATTGCTAGACTATATAGCTGAGCTGCTGTTTCTGTGTAGCTATGGAACCATCTTACATAAAAGAACTCAAGGAGTACTGGTTGTAACAAGGAAGATACCCTAAAAAAAGGGGGGGGTCAAGAGGCTTTCTAAAACCTTGAAACTATTAACTATTTCCAATACCTTCACGAAAAACACTTTCTTTCCTCCTGCCATGGAACTGGCAGGGCTAGCGCAATGGTAGGTCCAGAGCCCTGCTCCCCTCTCCAGCGTTAATCTAAAGTGTGAGGGAGACCTGTGAACAGGGCTTATTCCTCATCAGGATTCTGAGGCAGAGTTCTACAGAAAACTGGGGCAGGGGAATCTCACAGCAATTTCTGACTGAAATAGGTTATTAAAAGAGTCTGTTGAGGCCCTTCAGTGTTTCAGGCTGCCAGGGCTATCTAAAGCCTATAGGCCCTCACACACACCAATGGGCAGACACCTGCAGTCACTTGCACAGAGAGCTGTTTACAGATCATGTGAAATTCTGGATTGATTAACCCAAGATTTGCTGGGCACGAGAAGTGTTGCTGCCTCTGCTTGCATTTTATAACCTACAATTGCCCTGATCGTAGGGTGCTCTCATGATATCTGAACCTGGGCACTCTGTGTCGTTTAACCCCTAAACAACCCAAAGTATTGGGTTTGGTCATCAGGGTGATCGTAGGTTGCAAAATACAAGCAGAAGTAGGGAGCATGCTAGAAGCAGCGGGCTCACTCACTCCTATTAGGCAAATCATGGATTAATTAACTCATGATTTTGCATGCGTGAACCAGGTCACGGTGCAGGCCACAGGCAGGTTCCCTGGGCACTCCCATATTGCAGTTTGCACAATGGTGCATTTCCCTGAATACAGGACAGATGTATACAAAGCTTCAAAGTGAACTGCAAGCGTAGTTGGCTCAGGCATTTTCTGGGCCCCCTCCCAGATGACTCTACAGAGATAGCCAAGTGTCCAATCTTACTATGCAGACAGACAAGAACATAATTAAATGCCACTGATCACTGCTGGACAATCATCTTCTCCCCCACCACAGACTGCACAGCACTTTTACCTCCCCAGTCCCAGTAGGTCAGGCAACCCATTCTGGGAAATCTACTGCGAAGGAACACATTCAACACATATGTTTTACCATCAAAAACCAACATGTACAGCTAACCCAGACCATAGACAAAAGCTCTAACAGCATTGATTCACAGACTTGGCATTTAGCCTGCCTTCCGCAGCTAAAAGAAGTCCACTGTAGGCGTTTAAGGGATCAAGCCCACAGTGTAAGAGAAGGTATGAAAACAAGTATTCATGCCCTTTAGAAATTCAACTCCACTGGGAAATGTGAGTGCACATTTTCATTCACAGTAGAGTTAAGTTTCCATCCAAACATCATTCCTATATCCTGTGGCCTTTGTAATGCTTTAATTGTCCTTTCCTTCATACAGTCAAAGAGCTTTTCCCCACCCACTCCAGATGTACAGTCGTTGGCTTTTTTTTAAAGTCTTTTGTTCATATTATAGCTTCTTCCTGCAGTCCTCTGGAGTCAGCCCTATTGAGACATAACATGGATAATAGCCGGCTGATTGCACAAAAGCAGACCCCCCAAAAGATTACAGGAAGCACACTGAATTTGAAGGCTGATTGGGGAAACAGGCCTCCCCCCTTTTTTAAGTGAACATTTTATTTAAAATGAGTATGGAGGAGGAGCCAAAATCCTGTATTTCAAAATTATCTGAAATTCAAAAGGAACAAGGACTTACTGAATGCACCAGAAGGAGATGGAGGGGAGAGAGAAAAAAGAGGAATCATGACAGGAGGGGAGAGAAAAAAGGAGGAATCATTCTGCCAAAAAGCACAAGATCTCCAGTGTACAGTAATAAACTTCCATAGCAATGTAACACTGATAAGTCTGCTGAGCACATGAACCAGACGGACAATGGAAAATAAGGAGGAAACCCAGTCCTACTCAGTTAAACTATTACATTTAATAATGGTTTAATTGTAACCCTCCCACAAGCAGAAGAATTCAGCAGGACAGCCAGAGGCGAAAATGAATCACTAAATATGAACATAGGATCAAAACTGTCACAAGATATAAACAACCTCCTCCCATCCCAAACCTTATACGCAAAACATAACAGGGCCTCTATTAGCCAAGATCTACTTGAATCCTATTCTGTCATGTTTGCGGTTTACAACTTGGCACTGGTTTAACAGACCAAGATTAGCCTTGGGTAATCGTCCTATAAAACTAATGTCTATACAGCATCTTCCGATTCAGTCCACAGCAGTCCTCCCAAATGGGCAATTCTGCCATAAGGTGACTTCATACCTCTCCTTCCAAGACTTTAAAGTCAAAACCACTTGTTAAAAGGACAGAGGAGGTCACAGGCCTTTATGAACCACCACTTTACAACATGCCAAACTGACAATTACCCATGGGAAGCACTGACATAGTCCAGCCTAAATTCATGGGAGGGGGATTGGTGTAAGAAATGTGGTCAGGAGGCCGTAACTTTTTAAACAATTCAACTACATCACTAAGCCTTGCTCGCACAGAAAATGAAATGGCTCTAGTCACCAAGGGTCATAACCGGCACCCTGTTTCTAGGAGATGTGAGCAAACTCGTTTTTCCAGCAGCTTCCAATTTTATCTTGCGATTACAGTTACCCTCAAGGCATCAACATTCACAGAACTCAGAAGTACATCATAGCAGCTGTGGTTTCCCAGAACACTTTTAAAAGACAGAACAACTTTATAGCAGAGAAGCCAACCAATGATTTGTGGTTGCTAGTGCCACGCAGCTAAAGATGTTCATCCAGCAGTTTGCTAAACGATTCCAGTCTTTGATATAGGTCTCTGTAGCAATTCACTCCCTCCAGTGTTGTTACTATTACAATGTTTCACTTTGGGATACTAGCAAAAGGCTAAGCTGTGTAGAGCAAAGGCAATTGATTGAAATTAAATGTCACAGATACATTTAGACCACACTTAAACCAAAACACAAAGCGGCAGGTTCACACATTGTGCTAAGCCACCCTGTGAATAAGCCATGGCAGGTTAGTTGTTGGCGGAACAACCTACAGTCATCCCAACAGAGGCACCAGATGATGATGCCAGGGAATGAATGATAGTCCTTCCAAAGTGCCATTTCAGCATCAGTGGAAAGGCAGTCACTGGTAATATTGTGAAGAGCAAGTGCATGGGTTTTTTTGCCACTCTTGCCAAACGTCTCTGTAGTTGATCCCCGCAACCCACCAGGGGCACGAACAACCCTACAACAAGCCATGGGTTCTCGGCGTGGCTTGTTTGCGAAAAATAAGCCACTCCATTGAAAACACTCCAGGTTTGGACAGCCTACCATGGCTGGTTGCCCATGATGGGTTGTTGTGTCATGTAAACGTAGTCAATGTGACTTGATAATTTCTGAACGTATGTCAGTTCCCAAAGCAGCTAATTCCCATTATTAAAAAGTAGTTAAAGTATGGAATGTCCTGTTGGTATTTTAACACACACACACACACACACAACATAGGGATAACATACCAAGAAGGCTGGATTTATAAGATCCTTTTTAGAAGTATCAAGTCTTTGAATTATACTGAAGAAAACAAAAAGACATTCTCCAAGTGAAGCAATTGTTCTTACATTGATAATTGGATTGACTGGGCTACTATTAAACTTCTGTACAACGAAAACAGGGTCATTCTCAAAGCCTTCAGAAACATCAATCTCTACCACCAGGACAGAGTTTCAGACGTTTGCCTCAAAACAGGGAGATCGAGATGGGGCCATCACGGAAAGGGCCAGTGATTCAATCCTACACCCTCATCCATGCGTACACTGAATAAATGAAGAAGCCAAGAGAGAACTTTAATTGAGAAAGGCAACACTGGAGTGCATATATGCCTCTGTGTCCATATATGGAGTCTGCAGTATTGCAAAAGAGTGGACAGCCTCACTAGCTACTAGTTGCTTACTATTTGCACACCTGCTAAAAAGAATAGTCAGAGACATGGTACATACCATGTTGTTTTGGAACCCTTAAATCAATTTTCATTATGATTTTCAACTATCAAACTACAAATTTAGGGAGGGAAACTTATTTGTTTCATGACCACACTGCAGCCTTCACTGAACCCACGTGGAAGAAATTTCTTTCAAACAGGACAGCCCAATCCTATAAAATTATAGCATTCACAGCACACACAGTGACTAGGTTCAGACAACATGATAACCAACAGTGATTTAAATAGTTGATGGTTGGTTATTTAACCCTCCGTGGGTTATTGTGTCATGTTGCGAGAGTTTTTCAACCATTGGTTGGTTATTTGGCTAAAATAACCAATGCAAATAACCGACGCTGTGCAGAGTTTGCTATTTAAACCACCATTGGTTATGGTGGTTCAAATGTGGAGGGCGCCGTAGGTTATGTCCTCAGCTACCATTAGTTATTTGCAAGGCAAAAGCGGTCAAAGCGGCAGCTGCCACTCTAGTCTAGTCAGCATGGTAGTTTTTCAACAGCAATGGCTGATGGGATACTAGCAAGAGGACTGAAGGGGGGCGAGGGAGAGGGATGAGTGAGTCAACTCAGTGTGGACTAATGGTCGATTCAACACTGATCCTAATTCACACCATGGTTGATTATTATCTTGTTGTGTTGGGAGTACCTCCTAGATAAACAACTGTCAAGTTGATTATTACCCCAGCATTGACTATTGTGTTGTCGAAATGCAGCCTATGTGTTACAGCAGATCAGGTATTGACATCTCATACAGAGGAAGTGAGACAGAAGGTTCTTGCCCTGCCCAGCCACAAGACTAGGGCCACATCTACACCTTGTGTCAAATCATTACAAATGTGGAATACAAAGCAGGAAATGACACTATGAAAGCAGTATATGGAATGTGCCCCAACAGTTATCAGTGCACTTCAATACCACTATAAAGCCGTAGTGTTGATCTAGCTCAGTAAAGAGCCCACAGGATGTTGCATACAGAGCCCATATGGAAATAATGTTGCTGCACCAATGTATGAATTGGAAACTTACCACATTCTTCCTCAACCTGGTGTCCTCCATCTGTTTGGACTACATCTCCCAGGATTTCTGACCACTGGCCTTGCTGATTAGTGGTGAAGTCCAAAACATCTGCAGGGAACCAGGTTGAGACAGGCTGACCTATAGTCATATGAAATTTCATGCATCGTTGTACTGCAAGATCATTCTATTCAGAGTTAAACATTGAAGCACAACACAGACAAAATTATGTTGCCGCTACTATCTAGACAACGAGTGCAATTTCTGCTTTGGTAACAACCAATAAATAAAGTAACTATACAATTAAAGAAATCGTGTCCAGCTTAAAAGGCACAGCTTTAAGGGATGAGGCGGAAAGAGACACTAGGTTGCAAAACACTGTTTATTGAACATGACAGTGCTAGTACTATCACTTTCATTTCCCATTACAAAAATATGTCAGTGCTGCAGAAATTTTGCTTTGTTGAGCATTAACAGTTTAGACAAAAAAGACATTGATTCGCATACTCAAGGACAATCTATTCAGAGATTGAGGCTCATACAGGTGTCCCATTATGTTTATTTAGAAGGCCAGAGTAGACAGTTTCAGAAAAATTAGTATATCTTGTTCTCCGATAAGAACCCTAATTTTTAGGCTAGAATTACTAACATTTAATTATAAGCTGAGACATCTGAAGTTAAGATTCTGTGTTTATAAACTTCATAAAAATACATGCTCAAACAGATATAGGGAAATACCACTTTTGAATAAACAAGGCAATGGAATCCTCTGAATATGGGGGAGGGGAGAGAATATGAGTCTTAAAATTAATAGCACACACTAAATTTTATCAGAACTTCCAATACTCTTCTGCCAACACCAAATCCTTTCTTGGATGAAATTTAAATCTACTTATTTAATTACTAAGAGCTTCTTACGATGTCTGCAGTGAAAAGCAAGTTGGTTCAAGTCAGCAGACTCACCCTTGTCTGTTTCCATTTATTTGACAAGAATAACTGGGATTGCATACAGTTAAATTGCTTGTCAACAATTATTTGAGTACCGCAAATCAAGTGCAGCAGCACCTCAATGGAATCCAAAGAAAATCAGAGCAGATGGCCCAAAGGCAACCAAAGTAGTACCAGGGTGGATCCTAGTTTTCAGGGAGCAATTAAACCAGTTTCATACACCACAGTAAACTAGACAAGGAAAAGTTGTCTAAAGCCAGACACACAAGGGGAGGAAGGAATGCCAAAGCTCATAGCTTGTTCCCACTCAAATCAAACCATGGTTTGTCGGAGCAGAAATACAGCATCTGACCTGAACCACTGAGACCCTGCAGATCTGTTACTTAGCTGGCACTGAGTGTGGAACAGATAGCATTTCTCAAGATATGGTAACTTGGAGACCCTGGACTTCAACATCTTGCTTAGCAACTCTAATTTCACAGAGTCCTGACTACAATGTCATGATGAAGGTAGACACTTAACATGACAACTGACACACCATCATTCTACTTAACAGTATGCATGATGTCTGCAGACTTTACATCAGGCACATAAGTCACCATGAAGACAAACCCATCACACTATAATGATCAAGTCCCCCGATAAAAAAAGTCCACCACCCACAGAAATATTTTTATTTATTTATTTATTTATTTAAGGATTTTTATGCCGCCATTCAGCCAAAAAAGGCTCTCACGGCGGCTTACAAAAGTATTTCTTGACAGTCCCTGTCCACAGGCTTACAATCTAAAAGGCATGATACAAAAGGAAAGGGGATTGGGAGGGAGGAGGAGGGGGGGGAAAGGAAAGCAAATTCAGGCACTACAATCTTAGTTGCAAAGTTCAGCAGTTACAGTTGACAGCAGGAGGGAGGGGGCTCTCAGCTGGAGCTGGACCCAGGCACGGTGGAGAGGTGCCTGGCTGCTGCTTCCTCCCTCACTGGTGGCCTCTGCAGTTACAGGTGACAGCAGGAGGGAGGGGGCTCTCAGCTGGAGCTGGACCCAGGCACGATGGAGAGGTGCCTGGCTGCTGCTTCCTCCCTCACTGGTGGCCTCTGCAGAGACAGTTGGTAGCAGGAGGGAGGGGGCTCTCAGCTGGAGCTGGACCCAGGCACGGTGGAGAGGTGCCTGGCTGCTGATTCCTCCCTCACTGGTGGCCTCAAATATATTCTTGATGTGAGAGATTATACATTATACACATACACATCCCTAAAGAGATGGGTCCTTCCTAAGGGATTGTTTCGCACCTCCCTAGTAAGATGTCCTCCTGATACAAGACCATGTTCTACAGAATCGCTGAGGAACTATCATCTAAAGAGCCAGACCCCTTTAAGTGTCCTTGAAGGTAAGTGTGGTAGAATAACGAAAGCAAAGAAATGTGGACCAGTTCACATTGTAACCCCTCACTGTAAACCACTTCCAGGAAATCTGCTCCACCTCCAATCCTTATTTACATATATACTTGCTTTCCCATTCTAGCACTTTGCCTGCTTTAGAAGTGAAAAGTTTCAGGGTTATTTTACTCAGTGGTAACAACTTACCAAGTAATTCTCTCTTATTTTATCTAGACATACCAGAGTCTACATACTAGTGTTGTAACATCATGACTCAAGAATTTCACTCCCAAATAATTCTAATTCTTGTAAACACAAGATTATTTTACATGTAGACTCTCAAAAGAATCCTGTGCTTTGCACCCACCCATTACCAAATTTCTGCATCTCATACAAAAGGATTATTCACTCTACATGATTTGATTCAGAGGCAGGATTTCAGGGTCACAAGCCTAGCAGTTATTAAAAGAAATGAAGCACACAATTCTCTAATTTTAAGAAATGGCTTTAGTTAGCTCAACCCTTTAGGTATGTGGATTTCCTTTTGAAAATAAAAGAGATTTCAAACCCTGCAGAATCACAAAACATAAAATTTGAACAAGACTTATGGTGCAGTCCAAGAATCACTTGCACTAGAAAATCCTGTGGAGTTCAGTGAGACTTGCAAAGTCAATTGCTCTGCAATCATGGTTTTGCTGAAAAGCAGAGAGTCAAGGAAATCATGTTGCAAATTACTAAAAAAAGTAACCATTAATTAATTGAACATATTATTGGCATTAAATTAATGTGGACTTAATTACATAAGGCTTGTTAAAAAGTATTTTTCCTCACTGAAGAAAATCCAGAGACAAAGTGTGCTTTTCTTTTAACAGGCATGAAAAAACTATTGGGTATATCAAAGTCGAACATCTGGAAGAGTTCTTTAAATGCATAAAAATATCAAAACTGATCTTTATATTTCATTTCCACCCAATAAGTCCTCTTTTCACACTTAGGTCTGCTTAATGCTTTGAAATGTTGGTTGAAAATCATAATTAAAACATTTCCCTTTACTTCCTGATGCTTGTGTTCTTGGAGGACACATCTGGAAAGCTGGGGCTTTCAAACATATTAACCCTATTAAAGTATTACTGGAGTGAAGAGCCAACATGTTTACAGCAAGGCTTCACATTTAGCCCCGCCTCCAAGGGCCCTAGGCCATGCTGAGGCTCTCTACAAAAATTAAACTCTAATTCTCCAAGGTTCTAAATTGCATGTTGTGTGTTTCATCTGCAAAAAATAAAACACAGATCTTCCCTGCCCTCCTCCTAAATCAGCAGGTACATTCTATCAGAGAGCTGATATTGAAGATAACCATAGCTAGCACAAAACCAAAGTTTGCAACCTCTTTCTAACCATGGTTGCAAAATGTAAGTAGGTGGTAACTATGGTTAGTATTAATACTGACGCAAACATAACATAAACCATGATAGCACTGTAATTGAAAGGGGAGAAAGAATGCCAGTGCAAGAGCAGGAAATAAGAGTGCAAGCTCACACAGGTTGCACTCAATCAGTAGGCAATCAGGCAGCATTACACTTGCACCACACTGCCCAAATATAAAAGTTTCAAGTAGCAATTTCTACAACAGGCTGAATAGGTTTATCATGCACACATGCGGTTGTTACTGGACTGAATACAAGGATACCCAAAGGATAGCCTCCTCTCGTATATAGCTACCCGGACCCTAAGTTCATCCTCAGAGGCCTGTCTCCAGGTGTCCCCACCAAATGTGATAAGGTAGGTGGCTACTAAGAAAAGGACCTTTTCAGTGGTAGCCCCCTGGTTGTTGAATGTCCTCTCCCAGAGAAGCTCACTTGGCACATGTGTTGTATTATTTTCAGCATATTATTTATTTATTTATTTATTACATTTTTATACCGCTCAATAGCCGAAGCTGTTAAGACCTTTTTCTTTTCCCAGGCTTCTCTTTAGTCCTTCAGTTTTAAAAATAAATATTTATTTATTACATTTCTATCCAGCTTTTTCCCCTCCAAAGAACTCAAGGCTGTGTTCATAATGCTCTTCCTGTCCATTTTATCCATATAACTACCTTGTGAGGTAGGTTGGGCTGAGAGTTTGTGACTGGCCTAAAGTTACCCAGTGCACTTCCATGGCCAATTGGGGACTAGAAACTGGATCTCCTGACTCCCACTCCAATACTCTGACCACTACACCATACTGGCTCTCAAAGTAAACAACATATGAAATATTAAACTGATCAGAAAATATACTATGCTTGATCTTAGTTAAAAGGCCAAGAAGTGATAAAACTTTGGTTTTATTCTGTTGTTTTATTTTTGTTTTTACATTATTTTTGCTTTGTTTTTACATTATGCTTTATTATGTTTTTATATTTAATGGTTTAAAGTTTTGTTTTGTGAACTGCCCACAGCACCTTAGCTATTGGAGAATATAAACATAATAAATTAAATAAATACACACCCCTTTGCTGTTCATTATTTTTACCTGCCTTTTTTTCATATCAACTTGGTCAAAATGTCGGGGGTGGTGGTGTTCAATGCAGGGGGGGAACTTCTTGCCCCCAAGCCACCTTCAATTGGCTGGAAAGAAAACCTAATTTAAATCATCCCTGCAGTAAAATATACCAACATACTTAGTGGTATTTAGACTTTTATGAAAATCAATTAAATGTAATAATCCATTGGGATGGGAGGTGGAAGAAAAGATTACAAGTTAACTTCCTGGTCCTTTGTCCTTAATATAGGCTAGATAGACTGGATTTAACACATTAAAACCCCAAACAAGTGTAGTGATCTTAAGCCAGTTCAAGAAGCACAAGTCAAAGCCATCCCCAGAAAGCCTGCTGTTAGGCATAAATTAGCTCAATGGTATGTAAGTAACACAGAGAGGTCTATTCAGGAAAAATGCGGAATTTGTGCTCTCGGAGGCTCCATATGGAAGTGATGGAATCTCTCTTTCTAGATCTGAAGATCCCTTAATCTTCACAGAGCACATGGTAACATAATAAGACAACCTTCTCTCCCTTTGCCCTCCCTTTCCAAGAATTTTCAGGAGAATTTCAGCTATTCAACATGCTCCTTCCTCCAATATGCCATGCATTTTTAATCACAGCCTTTCAAGACAACTGTACTGAAGATGTTTTCTCTAAGGATACATAGGTGAAGAGGGAACTTCAAAGCAATCAAGTTTCACCATATTTACAGTGATAGGCGTGCACACTTCAATGAAACATCAGTGGCAAAAATAGTCATGATTATCCATACATCCAGAGAGAATATGTGATTCCTCTAGAATTCTCTCACACCCTGATGTTCTTTGAGTTTACAGTTATTACTTTCTGTAATTTGAATACTAATAGTCTGGTTAGATATAACATATAGTAGATTCTAATTGACACAATAGTATTCTGTTTCAGGTTGCAAAAAAAAGAAAGAAAGAAAGTTGTTTCAATAGAAACCACTGAAAGTCAAGGGCTCTTTCAAAGGGTTTGTGGTTAGGTCTCACTTAAGATATTTGAATCTCCAACATATTATATAACACATGGTATCTACTTATCTGAAGTATTTACACATCACTGAAAACAGTGTTTTCCTCTGACTAATTAACCATTAAATAAATCCAGGGATAACAAGTTTAGACTACGAACTTTACTTGTTTATTCTATTTCCAACATGTTTTTCTACAATCACAAGCAAGCTTGGGGAGGGGGACTCTTCTCATTAATCAGTTCAACCACATGGTCAAGCTCTGTGCAACCAGGCAAAGGAGCAAGCAGGCAGAAATGAAGGGAATGGCTGTGAGCATAAGCAAGTACTTTGCCCTTACTACTGAGTAATTGCCAACAGCAGTCACTCACTGGAGCAAAGGCATCCAAGTAGGCTTGAGCTTCCAATGGCCCAGTTTGCATGATCATAGGGTGGTTAATAGCCACGGTGACTTGTTAACCACCTTGCACATACCAGATGACTTACATAATTACCCTCACCAGGTGCAACTTCTTGTGTTGTCTAACCCAGCAAGGGTGGCTTGTTGAGGTGAATAACAAACCACCCAGAACCCATGGCCTGTTGTAGGCTTGTGGAGTGGTTTGTTAACCACCCCAATAAGCCACCTTCACTGGGTTTGGAGAACATTGGAAACTGCTGCAGCAGAAATTTGGCAACCGCAGTGGGCTGTGGTGAATGCACAAACCAGGTTACTGAAAGCAGTATCTGGAAAGAAAGCAGTAAGAAAAGATCCCTGCTGAGGAAGGCTGGAATATTCCAGTAACATGAAGTTCAGAAAGTTCATTTTTTCAGAAAGTGAAGTTCTGAAAGTCAGTGAAGAACAAGCTTCCGCTAAGACTGTACTCCAATGCACAAATACTAAGGAAGAAGTCTCACTGAACTCAGTGGAATTTACATCGGAGTAAATAGACTAAGATTACCCTCATTCCAAGAAAAAATATTAAAGAAGTCCAGTTCATTCATTGACTCAGACCATGAAGCTCTGAATAATTAAGATCTGCTTAATCAAAAGCATCCAGCCCTTTTCATACTACTTCAGAAACTGAACCCAAATTTCCCAGCCACCCCAAACCAAGCTACAAGATAAATATATAAGTTATCTGCCCTTCTCTAGCAGAATTAAAGAACTTGATCATCCATTTGGCAAGATCATATTTGTCTACTATCAATGAAGTAAGGTCTCGAAATATAGCTTTGCTGCACCATCCCAGGGTGGAATATGCTGCTAAAGATCAGCTGAATGTGTTAAAGCTGGCAAGTTTTAACAGTAGAACTTCCCATTGTTTCACCTACCACTGATTCAACTTCTTTTGAGGAGAAAGAACTTACACAGTGTTTGACTAAATACCAGGAAAGGAGAAAAAAAAACCCACCATCCAACCCCAGTTCATGGACACAAAACTAACAGCAGAGTTGCTATTTTAGACAGAAGTTCATGGACACAAAATGGCAGAGTTGCTATTTTAGATAGAAGGGCCAACAGCAAACTTGAATTGAAGGGCCTAATCATTTTTAAAGTATAATTTACTAGGCAAGGCTTTTAAAGGTGCAATCCTATGCAGTGCCACGCACCAGTGGCCTCCCAGCACCAAGTGGTACCTTGGCTCCTTGCTCCTATACCCACACTGGGTCTACAGCTGCCACAGAAATTATAATGGTGTGCTGCTTGTGGCCTTCTCATAAGCATCTAGTTGGTCACCATGGTAACAGAATGCTGGCTCAGATAGGCCTTTAGTCTGATCTACCATGGTCCTTCTTATGTGGCAGAGAGTCATATGAGGTGGGAAAGGGCTGAGGACCATTCACTACTCTTCCAATGAAAGGAACCTATTTCCCTCAAGCTCCAGCTTAAAAGGAAGAAGGAGGAACAGAATAAGCAATGTGACACGAACAAGGGACACAGTTAAGCAGCATTCTCCAGCTTTGCAAAGGATGCCACTTCACAAGTTGGTACTCTGTTCCAGTCTGATTTGACTATGTTTTCATCTGGATCCCACATAAGATTCGGATCCATGTTTTGTGTCATAGCCATGCCTATGAGTGATGGATCCATGATTTTTCTGGTTCAGGCAGATATGAACTGTGATATGATGGTGTTTTGAGGTATTTTTCTTATAATCATGAGGATTCTTGAGGATCCCTGTCTTAGATCCATGTTTCTGCACTGTGGTGGAACTGTAATTTCCGTGGTAGTCTGTGGAGGCAGCTGTGTTCTATAATATGCTGGTGTTTTAGGGGTATCTTTCTTGCAAATAATTATGAGGATCCCTGCTGATCCCTGCCTCGAATCCACAATATTGCACTCTGGTGGCACACAATTGGCAGATCCATGATTTCTCTTGTTCAGTCCATGGAGGCCAATGTGCTCTGTGATTTAATTGTGTTTTGGGGGTCTTGTCTTACAAAAATCATAGGAAATCAAGATAATTTCTGCCTCAGATCCACGTTTTTGTGCTGTAATTGCACCCGAGTGCTGAATCCATGATTTTTCATGGTTTAGGCCATGGAGACATACGTGCTCTGCGATTAGATTGTTGATTGGGGGCATTTTCCATGTAAAAATCATGAGAATACCTGCCTCAAATCCACATTTTTGTGCCATGGAGATGCCCACATGCTTTTTGTGGTTCAGTCTGTGTAAGCAGATACGCTCTGTGATTAGATGGTGGTTTTGTGGTTGTCCGCTTTAAAAATCATATGAAATCATGAGGGTCCCTTGGATGCTTGTTTTACTTTCCTCCGTATATATCTATTTATACCCAGACAGACAAACATACACACACCTCCCCGCTTTGACTTGATAAGTAGATGTAAATTTGAGTTCTGTGCCCCGAATCTTTTAAGAACCTAGCAATGCCACTGGTGTCTAACGTCCACTAGCCTACAGTTCACCAATAAATTCCATATCTGTACAATAACCCAGCTTGATTTTATACGATTTGCCTGGTAATCATAGGTGATCAGGAATTCCATGCAGATGGATCACAGCTTCTTCCTCCACCAGCTCCCTTGGCTAGCTGTGGAGGAAGAAAATCTCTTCATTGGTTGAAGGCACTTTTTAATGAGTCTGCTGAAAGGCTAATGGTTGACCGTGAAAGAGGGACTTTCCTCTGTGGCCAACATAGAAGCACAGACTATTAGCCTCTTAAGCAGGCAAGTAAAAAAAAACCCTGCAGGCAAGTAACTTTCGTGGGGTTATTTGCAAGGTTGCAATTACTCTTTCAAACCAAGAGTGTGTGTATATATGTGGAAAGGTTTTTAACTTGTATGATTAAGTCCCAAGTACAAATGGTGTGTGGTTCTCTATGAATAATTTGAATATTTTTGTAGAGCTCCGTTTCAGACCATGCTGAAACAACAGGGACTCCAAAGAAAGTGACTACAATTGAACACTGCTTTCTTACCAGAGTTGCCCTCCAAATACCAAGTTGTATTTAACATAAGATCACAACTAAAAACAGTATGGCTGCAGGCTAAAACAAAGCTTCTGTTTTCTTTCCCTGCTCACCTTAAATCCTTTCCCTAAGTACAGATCTCTAGGTAGAATGGAGGCCACTGTGAAGAGAACAAATGCCTTTTGCATTGTTTCAGCAAGCTGGAGGAGGGAACCCTCCCTGCTGTATCCTGAAACAAAGGAAATTCAAGTCTCGTATGCATATATTTTGAACACTACATTTTTAAGACCACCTACCCTTCCAGCCCAGACAGTAATCTATTCCTTGCTGAAGACCATTCTGTTCTGAATCAGTGCCTCCTGTTGGCCATTGGAATGCCAAAAAACCTAGCTGTTCGCTTGCCAAGCGAAAGATTACATTAACATTAGAAGAAAAAGGAGGAGTGGAGAACAAAAATGCTTTGACTGGCTACTGCCTCCAACCCAGGAATCTCAAAACACTTTTTAAAAAGCCATTTATGACCTACACTTCATGGTCTTATTTTAAAAGAGAGAGAGTTACTTCTCCTATGTAATACAGAGAGTCATAGAACATGGTGATGGCAGTGATTTGCTCAGGCATAGGAAGAGGCCCACAAAGCCACAATTACTTAAATGGGAGCACACCAAGCCCTTTAGCAAATATAGTTCACAACTAGAACCCAGTTAATTACCCCAAACTCAAAGGCATTATCTTATGTCTTCTTACACTCACATACACACACACAAAGCAGAAGATTGAGTACTTCTCATTCAAATAATTGCTTCAAAGTTCTCCCCTCAAGAAGCATTTTGTCAGGCTAAACACATACAAGTACAAGGTCCCACTGCACACACATATATGAAGTAATGCTGAAAACTCTGCAGACACAAAAGGGTTAGGCAAGCGTCTCTTTACTGTGTCACACAGGGCATGTGATGGTGTGAAACCATGCCCACTTGTCTAATGTCACCAAGATATTGTTGCATGAGGCATACCTATCAAGTTTTCCTTGTTACAAACATAGCAGCCTTTAATGGACATCTTGCAATAAAAAAAAAATTAAAAAGCACAGACTCACTCAAACAGTTCATCATTACATACATACAGTTTAAATTGAAGGGCGTTGCAGCCAGTTGCCATGAGTGTGTGAAACACACACAGCGCTTACGAAGAGTGAAAGCCTTTTGGTGCATACAGCTGTAAAAAGCTCCTATAAGCCGAAATCCTCAATACTGCCAAGCGACAAAGCTTCTTAAGCTAATACATACATTTCCCTGGGGAGGGGTGCCATTTATAATGAAAATATAATTAATTTTATGCTACATTATATATACACACACACATTTATCTTTTATATATACTTTATAAAAGTACCATAAAATAAAAGGTATATAAAAGGATAGTGGTACTCCAAGAGCCCACCCCATGAAACAGCAATCACCGTCAATCCCTTCTAACACTGCACTATTGAAAAGCACTGCAAATTCCTGACGATCTGTAAATGCTTTCCCCTTCCACACCCAAAAATGTAGCACGAGTGCCTGCATTTGCGAGTTGAGGCTGAAACACACAGAGAAACACATCATGTCCGCGGGTTTCTTTTTAAAATAATAATAATCATATCCTTACCTTTGACTTGTGTGTCGTATTCAGCTATGATCTCCTTATCCTTTTTGAATTTAGCTGGCGACGTCATGTTTTCCTTCCCACCCCCCAAAAAAGATTATCCTTAGAACAGATCCTCCAGAATACAACAAATAAATGCAATTCGTGCTCCTCCCCAAAAAAACCCACCACCACCCCACACACACGATCACTTGGTTGGGGCTCGTCTTCCCTCAACAGCAATCAGTCCATGGAGAGAGGGTGTGAGATGTGTGCACGAGCAGCAGTGACATGCAGATGTGAAGAGCTCAGTGGACAGAAAAAGCAGCAGTTTGGATTCCCTGCACCAAAACCCTTAGCAGCAGCGGTGGCAGCAGCAGCAGCATCAGACTAGAGAGAATCTGCAGCCCCCAAAGGCTTTTCCTGATTGCTAACATTAATAGCACAGCCAGGGAGTGGAAGTCCTTCTGCGCAACAACATGTTGTGTGTGGGTTTGACTTGCTGCTGCTGCTTTTTTTTCTTCTTCTTCCAAGATAAGAGTCAGAGATGATGCAAATTAAATCCCAAATGGCTGAAGAGATAAAAGCTCCAAAGTCACTTTCTTCAGTTCAACCGCCTGTAAATTAAATAAAAAATGTATTTGACATTTGTCAACCAGTTACAAAGCAACAAATGTGATTTAAGGATCAGAAATGGAAGTACCAATGCAAGATATTCAAATAAAGAGTGCATCAAATTGGTGGGGTGGGGGAATAAGACACCTACATCCTAGGTTGACTGGGAAGAGGTAGCAATATCATTTGAAGGCACCAAACCCAAGAAAATGAGGAGACAGGGGCACAAAGCCTGCAAAAAAGGGGGGTATTTAACCAAGAGGGGAAAACAAGAAGAAAAGGAACAATATGATATGCTAAAAAGAGAAGTCAGACCCAAATCTTCAAATTATTTGAACTACAGGGGCTCACAAATGAATCCACAAGCCATTGTATAAACAAGACTAATCCCCTTTGCTGTCGCTAAAGCTGCAGCCCTCTGTACAGCCAACAGAACAGACTTACGGTAGGTGTTTTTATTAAGTATCACTATTAATTTTACAGAGGTTTGGACTCCACGATAGTAAAAAAAAAAAAAAAGCAAAGCAAAGGGGGATCTCTGCTGTGGACATCAAAGCTGATTTGGAGCCAGGGGAAAGGCAGCTCAGCATGTGCAAGACAGATGCAAGTCTCTCAGTAGGTGGAAAGTCAGGGCACAACTTTTGGGGGAAGATTACAAGCTACTGTTGGCAACAAATGTCAAGCGGAGGGGGTGGAGAAAGGAGAAACCTGGATCCACATCCAAGGAGAAGAACAATGTGGCCAACAAAGACAGGAAATGGTAAAGGCTAACAAGGAAAGGGCTAAAGCATTTGATAAAAACACAAAGAGAAAGTGTGGCTGGCTCCAAAGGAGTGAAGCATACTTCTGGCTAACGCAATCACATCCTAGCCACTCTGAAGCAACTCTGCAAACATATTGAAACCCCTCCATGAAATGCAGAGAGGAAGCACACAGCTAGAAACCCTGTGCCACCTAACACAGCCCCTTGCAGGCTCAAGGCTTTGCTCTCTCCTTTCTAAGGATCTGGCCATTCAATCCAGAAATCAAATGCAGTGAAATTTTGAGGGTTTCAAGGGCCTCCCCCATCCCCTTTCCATCACTGCATACATCCTATGTATCAGCCTTCCTCAACCTGGCTCCCTTCAGATGTTTTGGGCTCCAGCTACAGCCAGCATGACCAAAGGTCAGCACTACTGGGTGTTGTAGTTCAAAACATCTGAAGGGCACCAGGTTGGGGAAGGCGGATATATAAGGCCTCCACAATTTGTGACCTTCCAAGCAGAACACATTCCACTGGCCATGGTTGTTGTTATTGCTTTTCCTAGTTGGCCAGGTGTTTCACAATCTGTTTTCTGCAGTCCTAAGCAAAACCAGGAACCTTGCCGAGACCCTAGTGAGCGATCATATTCTGCTGGTGGGCAGTAGCCAGGCTGGTAGACCGCAAAATTTTACAGATCTGATCTATAGGAAATCAGAAGCCCAACCCTGTCTTTCCTTCTCGTTGCTAAACATATCAGGAAGAGGATGTAAAAAGGAAAAGTATCAGACTAGGAACAGGGTGTATACGGCTTGAGCAAGTGAGGGAGGCGGATGTATTGTTGTCTGACAAGCAACACTAGGGAGCCTACGTTTTGTTAGCCATGCACAACAGGAGAGGGAAATCACTCCACAGGAAACAAAATATGCAGTTGCTCATCAAGGAGTATTATGAACTCAGAACTACATTTTAGAAGTGGGAGGGGGAGAGAGAAGGAACATAATGGGCTGGGGCTATCGTCCAGGCACAGTATTATGGGCTGGTGGTGGCATAAAAAAGTTAATGGGCTATACTATGGCGAGCAAACTAAAGGGCTTATTAAAGCATACAAAGGTGAGTTAGGAATATAGTTTTGAAGATACTCTTTAGAAGATCTGGGTTTTAATGGGTAGGTGACAAATGAAGGCAGTTTTGTAGAGGAACTCTTTTCTTCCCTCCATGGATGAATACAGGAAACCAAGAGCAATCAGACTCCCCTGCTTGCCGCAATGGGAAATATTATGGGATGGAACATCGATCCTATCCCAGTAGACTAGAGCACGACTCCAACACGCTTGTGTTGGCTGTGGGCTACTAAGAGAAGATCGGTCCGCATATAGTGGGAGGTGCTGGTGGAATATTATAGGATGGGGAATGCTATAGACTTCTAGAAGGAGCGCTGTTTCGGAGTGGGCTTCCTGTCCTGGCGGGAGGCTAGCATTACAATAATTACAGTCAAGATCGAGGAAGCAAGCAGGCGGATCCCCATGGGATAGGAAAATTGCACTGGCTTTTAACGCGGCCGGGGATAGAGCCTCGAATTTCTCCATCCTGGACGCAACTATTACCTGCAGCGCTGCACAGACGGAGCCCTTTTCCCACGAGCCGCGTTCCTCGGGCTGCTCCCGCGGTCCGTTCCCTCCGCAACCCCACTCCAGCAACTCCTCCCATTCTGAGAAGCCACACCAATCGAGAGCGGATATTGTGAAGACAGGCTGCCGCTTCAGCCAATAGTCACTCCGCACCATCCGTCCTCTGCAGCCTCGGTCCCGCCACTTTTCCGTACTAGCACTGCCCATTGAAAACTAAGGCGGACCATTCAGAATGCTCTGAGGGCCAGAAGCTCAGCCCAGTGGGCTGCGTCCGTGGCAGGGCGGGACATGCAAATATGAGTTATGAGTGGGCCAATCGAAAGCAAGGGGTATGTCCTCATTCCTCATACGTAGGGCGAGAGGAGAGAAAACGGCCCCTTTTCTCCAATTGAGACATTTTTACCAATCAAGCTCCGGAGGCGGGGCAGATTTCCACCAATGGAAGGCAAAGTTGCAGATTCAAACTGACAGGGGCCAGGGAAGCGACGTGAGGTCTTACTCCTGAGCAGCAAGCGCACGTAGGAGAGAAGCCCCCACCGTGGGGGGGGGGGGTCGCTGGCAGGAGTCAGCTGGATCCGGATCAGTCAGTGAGGGGCTGAGCAGCAAGGAAGTGACCTGAGACTCCTGAATCCGGAGATAACTAAGGGTCGTCAAGGTGACTGGCGTTGCCTACGGGACTGTAACAGAGGGTTGCATGGTAAAAAGGAAGTGTGGAACATTGGCCAGGGAGGGATAGTCTATTGGCATTGGGCGGATTAAAAAAAATATAATTAAGGAATAAATAGTCTTAAGAGAGTGGAGAAAGCATCCTACGAAAACCTCCGTAGATCGCTTTAATGCAGATTCTTAAGTTCAAATATTGTGTTCCCATCCACTCAGGCTGTTAAAACAGAGGGCAGCACCATCACCACTTCTTTCCCCCATTACATTTTTATGGGTTCCAACCCGTGTTAGCGATTGCAAATAGAGAAACGAAGAGTGACCTTTAATGCAGATTCACTAAGAGGTCAGGAGCGTGGGGGTAGGGGGTGTCTTCCCCCATCTCCCCTCCCATACGAATTCTTTATCTACCTTACTGAGAGCAGTACAAGGAAACGATGGAGTCCTTCCTGGTACAGACTGAGCTTGCCACGTCCACCAGCAGTTTCAGTTTTGCAGACAGGTGTGTGTCCCTGCTGTGCTGCAAGTTCTGCCAACAAGTGCTAAGTTCAAGGGGCATGAAAGCTGTACTCCTGGCCGACACGGAAACAGATCTCTATTCCACAGACATCCCTCCCACCAGGTGAGTCAACAACACAGGAGCCTCGGAGAATCCACAATTAGCTGCAATTCTGCATCCAACGATTCCAAGTTTGCTCGACATCTTGTGCACCTAAGAGATTCTTAAGGATTCTTAAGAGCCACAGTGGTTTACCTTGATTTGAACTAAGGAACCACTTTTGGTGCTATGTTTCTAGTTTTTAATTCTTGCAGAGTAATTAAGATGAAATGCAATGGTCATATGATCTTGGTGAAATGCATGAAATGTTCAGTTTGAATTATGCTTCATTCTCACTACATTTATTAACATTTAAAGCCCTAAATGGTTTGGGGCCAGGCTATCTGAAGGAACGCCTCCTCCCATATGTACCTGCCAGGCCCTAAGGTCATCCTCAGGGGTCCTTCTCCATGAGCCCCTGCCAAAGGAAGTGAGGCAGGTGGCTACCAGGAGGAGGGCCTTCTCTGCTGTAGCACACCGGCTGTGGAATGAGCTCCCTAAGGAGGTTCGCCTGGCATCAACACTATATTCTTTCAGATGCCAGGTGAAGACCTTTTTATTCTCTCAGCATTTTAACAGTCTATAAATTCAATTTTAACTTTGCTGTTTAAAATTTGTATTTCTGCACTGCTGCTGATTTTATCCTGGTTGTGCTTTTATATTGTATTTTATATCATGTTTTTGTACTGTGTGTTTTATACTTTGAATGGTTTTAATTTTTGTGAACTGCCCAGGCAGCTTCGGCTGTTGGGCGATATAAAAAATGCAATAAATAAATAAATAAATAAATGCAGCACCATGTACATTGATGGTGCTATATAAATTAATAATAATCTGCCAGGTTGAGGATTCAGCCAAATGTGGCTGCTGTCGAAAAAGCTAATTTGTGTTCATGGGGCTTACATACCTCTCCTACTGAGCCTTGCCTGTTATACATTATTATTATTATTTATTTATATAGCACCATCAATGTACATGGTGCTGTACAGATTACACAGTAAATAGCAAGACCCTGCCGCATAGGCTTATAATCTAATAAAGTTGTAGTAAACAATAAGGAGGGAAAGAGAATGCAAACAGGCACCGGGTAGGGTGAAGCTAACAGTATAGAGTCAGAACAAACTCAATATTTAAAAGCTATAGGGAAAAGAAAAGTTTTTAGCTGAGTTTTAAAAGCTGTGATTGAGTTTGTAGTTCTCAAGTGTTCTGGAAGAGCGTTCCAGGCGTAAGGGGCAGCAGAAGAAAAAGGACTTATAACATGCTATAACTGTAGAAATATATTCTATTTGTAAAGATTCAGAATCAAGAAAGGAGGCGAAACCTATCTAAAATATGGGACTTTCTAAACAGGTTAACACAACTTGTGATCCACCAGCCTGAATGCAAGTTACACTACTGTATTTGCAGTCCCAGGCAGAGAGCAAAAACCCCTGGTGAGTCGCCGGTGGGCTTTGTTCAGATTGGCAAATCACAAATTTGGAAGGCCTATTCTAAAATGTCCATCAGCTTAAATTATGAAAGGGAAACAAATTGTTCTAATACTAGGATGACACCACCAACGCAGCAGCAGTAAGTGAATGTAACTGGCATTATTCTAGAGCTGTCACTTTCACTTCCCTTAATAGTCAGTTTCTGGTCTATTTGTTGTGGTAACAGTAAAAAGCACATAGGGGGGTGTTCCATAAACCACAGGAAGACATAGACTCTGCCTTCCATCAGCTTCAGTGGTTGTGAATCAAAAAGCGTAACTGCAAAAGTATGGGGCAGGGGAGAAGTGTTGGAATATTAATGTACAATGTTTTAGCTAAGGTACTAATATATATGTAAGACTTTACAATCTTCTTAAGGATGACTAGTATCATTAAATTATTTGCCCCAGGATAGCCACAGAAATCAAAAAGAAACTTGCTAATGGATCCCACCCCAGACTGATGGTACTCTAAGCACCAATTAATTTATATCATGGATAAAATGATTGGCTCATTCTTGATACTGTATGTGCAGCCTGCTACAAGATTTGTTATTTTCTAGAATAGAGGTGGGCAGACTTCAGGCTTACAGGATCTACTTAGTTTTTTATTCAAACCTAGTGAGCCTGGTGCAAAAGAATTCTAAGCCCAGGAATTTGTTTGAGTACCAGAACTGCTTGGATCACAAATCCTTCCACATAAAAAACCATTCCTGATTACACCAAGCTTTCTTCATTTTAGCAGTATAATTTGGGGCAGAGGGGTGGAGTTGCTGATGTTGCCAAACAACTGAGTCAGAGAGAACTACCAGTAAACCCAAACCAACTTCTGCTCAACCCTGTTCTAGAAAAAATCTTTTCAGGGCACTAAAGCAGCTGTTCTGAGGATGGGAGATTTGCTGCTTCTGACAAACCTGCTTCCCCTTTTTCAGAATCTATATTCTATCATGCATTTTTTTTTGAAAAAAAATCAAGGCTCCCCTCGACATAAATGAGGTAGGCAACCCCTTGGAAAAAGGTGGCAATCTTCCAAACTGATGCAGGAGCAATACTATTTTAAAGCCCAGGTTTTGGGTGTTATGAGAAGCATCTTGTAGTCATGTGTATATGTATTCCCTACTCTTGTGAGGGAGAGCATGGGTGTTGCTATTCCCAGAGGGTGCATGTGCAGTTTCTACCTCCACAGCTGATTACTTACTTACACACACACACACACACAAACCCCATGTTTCCCTTTTTGAACCTGAGTCCCCAAATAAATTTTAAACTCCCCTGAGTTATTAAAGTAGCATGGGCTTTTAGGTATGGGAGCTTTTTCAGTGGAAGATGCCACCTCACGGATGCCAGTTCTTTCTTCAATTTTCTGTTTGCCGTGTGTAATGTCAGAAGAGCTTTAAACAGTAGGTTTTAAAGAATAGCCCAAAGATTTAGGTGGATACCATCTGAAAATGAAACTTTGAAGGATGAGGATTTGGATGAGGAGGTGCAAGGAACGCTTATCAAATTTGCAGATGACACAAAATTGGGTGGGATAGCTAATGTCCTGGAAGACAGAAACAAACTTCAAAGTGATCTTGATAGGCTGGAGTGCTGGGCTGAAAACAACAGAATGAAATTTAATAGGGATAAATGCCAAGTTCTACATCTAGGAAAAATAAACCAAATTAAAAGTTACAAGATGGGGGATACTTGGCTTAGCAATACTACAAGTGAGAAGGATCTTGGAATTGTTGTAGATCACAAGCTGAATACGAGCCAACAGTGTGATGTGGCTGCAAAAAAAAGCAAATGCTATTTTGGGCTGCATTAATGGAAGTATAGCTTCCAAATCGTGTGAAGTACTGGTTCCCCTCTATTCGTCACTGGTTAGGCCTCATCTTGAGTATTGCGTCCAGTTCTGGGCATCACACTTCAAGAAGGATGCAGATAAACTACAGCATGTTCAGAGGAGGGCAACGAGTATGATCAGGGGTCTGGAAACAAAGCCCTATGAGGAGAGACTAAAAGAACTGGGCATGTTTAGCCTGGAGAAGACAAGATTGAGGGGAGACATGATAGCACTCTTCAAATTCTTGCAAGGTTGTCACACAGAGGAGGGCCAGGATCTCTTCTCAATCATCCTAGAGTGCAGGACACAGAATAATGGGCTCAAGTTACAGGAAGCCAGATTCCAGCTGGACATTAGCAAAAACGTCCTCACTGTTAGAGCAGTATAACAATAGAACCGGTTACCAGGGGAGGTTGTGGGCTCTTCCACACTAGAAGCATTCATTCAAGAGGCAGCTGGACAACTATCTGTCAGGGATGCTTTAAGGTGGATTCCTGCACTGAGCAGGGGGTTGGACTTGATGGCCTTATAGGCCCTTTCCAATTCTACTATTCTATGATTGGATTTCTTGGACAGAATCCATAAAAGCTTCCTAATCATAACTGAAGAACTGAAACACAAAAATGTTGGGAACTACCATGCTGCTTTTTCTGATTAATCTCACTAAATCAATGTGGATTGTTAGAAATAAGAGGTGAAGAAAGCACTAATTCCAACTTGTTCAATGTCTCAATTTCTTTCCAAATTCATGCCACCATTAAACTACATTACATTACACTACCATTAGTAATATTGTAAATAATATCAACAAGTACTCAACATTTGAGCAGTATTAGAAAATATTTGTTATATATTAACTGTATATAGAAACATAGGAAGCTGCCTTTTAATAGTGTAATCGTAGTTTAATATTGTCCACACTGAATGGCAGAGGCTTTCCAGGGTTTTGGTCTTTCCTAACCCTACCTGGATATATCAAGGATTGAACCTGGGACCTTTTGTGCAAAGCATATGCCCTACCACTTAGCTACAACCCCAGTCTTTCTGACTGAATATGTTTATGCCACATAATCAGTGCTCTAGGCAGTTTTTGGATTTCAAAAGAACAAACACAAAATAATGGAATGAAATAACTTTCAACTCTACAGAATAAACCATTCATCTAAAAATGACACAGAACAGCTCAAATAAAAAGTACCTCTATCATAGTCATCTTCCAAAGGCCGACATTAAAGTGATTTTTAAACAGATGACAGATGCTTCTTAGCTAAATTCTGCATAAACTTACATCTTTCTTGGTGCAAATTTTAGGTAACTGACAAATATTAATGAAATTGAAACAAAAATGGTGCTTCTGTAATCTTGTTGAACAATGAAACAATTGACTACCATACAAATGCAGTAATGAAATTCAGCAAACATCCTTCCAACTGAGATGTTAAAAGAGAAAGATATGTTTTAGTGCCTCAGAAAATTATTTACCACTATTGGCTTCTTTATGCTGTAATAATTGATTAACATGGCAGCTGGGGGTGTTCTGTTAGATGTGAACAGTTAAACTTGAAAGGAAAGCTAATGTGCTGAAAAACTTCTATGTTATGAGACTATAAATCAAGAACGGCAACACCATAGTTGAGCACTGGTGGCTATCTGCCACCTGAATCATATCTACCATGAAAACTCCCAGAGGTAGAAAATTAGGAATTATCTCTTCCTATAAAGCTGAAAGTATGTGTGGGGGATGTACATCCAGAAATGTTTACCCACTTCCAGATGTGTTAGAAATTTGGTACGCTGATAGGTCTGGCTGTACAATGTACCAGAAAAATCTAAAGACACAAAATTTTGGGTTTTAAATATTTTTAAAGAATTTAATTTAAAAAACTAGGCTTATGCCTACAACTCCCAGCATGCCTTAGGCACGAGGCCAGACTTACTGGCCTTTGGAGGCCATGGAGGGGGTGGCCGCTGCATGTCTTTCACAACCCAGATTTCTAAGGTTGTTCTCGAGTAGTCAACCCAATTCCACATGAAAGAAAATCCACATAAATGGGCTGTGTCCGTTTGCGGTGCCTCCTTCCACCCACCATGTATGGTTTTAAAATCACAACTAGATACAACAGTGTGACTTTGAGAGGCCGAACTCTGGACAGGCTCAAAGGCACCCCATCCTGATATCGCTGTTTTCTCAGAATCTGGGGGAAGTGTGCATGTGGCTTTCACCCTATGGAGGGAGGGAGGGGAGGCACTCTGTGCATGCCCAGAAACAAGCTTGACAAAGGGGGCAAGTGCCTGGGCCAGCCCCGCCCCTTCAGTACAGGCTCCTGATGGAGCACTTGGTGGGTGAGAAGCGCAGGCTGAGGTTGTCCCCGCAGGAGTTGGCCGGAGTTGGGCACATCCACTGACAGTTGCTTAGCTCCCCTCCTCGGTGATGTTACTCTGCACATATGGAACATGTCCTTTAAATAAGTGAGGACTTGATTTTTGTGAAAGCTGGATTGGTCAAACTCTATATATTGACAGGCCATTCAACTGTTTGCTAATCTGTAATTTCAAGCTTTTGTTTCATTGTTTGACATCTCAATCAAACCATGATAATGCAACTGTGCAAATATTTGATCTTATTGACAATCAGAGGGACTGGCAGGTAAGCATTTCCTAGGATATCCCTTTACCCTCAATTTAGTAATGTACACCCAACCTGCTAGTCTGTGGAGGAGCAACAAGAGAAATGGGCAAATTTAAAAGGGGAGATTCCGCTCATCTTTCCAAAGATGAGCAGAACTGGATTCCTATGGATTATCTTCAAGAGGATAAATTCAAAATACAGAGATATTTACCTGTGAATAAGTTCTGAAAAAGACAGTCATCGTGATATTTCAAAGTTCTGTAGTACTGATGATTAATCCAGAGTGTAGAATCGCTTGCACTAATTATGTCTTGAGGATCTCATGATTAAAGTCCTGTGGGATAAGAGACCTTATTTGGCCACATCACCATCCATCATGGGTTCCACTGCTACATTTGTTTAGGGTCCTCAGTAAATAATCTTTGTTTGTCTTATGGTAATACCTTGGATAATGATTACATACTGTGATGGGCATGTCACTAATGAGCATTAGTGATGTTCCTGAACTATTGGAGTGTGATCATAATGATTTGAATGGTGATATTCTTCAAGGTTTACCTGTGTGGAAGGTAGAGATGCTTCAAGAATGTGTGAATTCCGATGCACATTGACCCTGATCTATATTTCCCAGTCTAGTGTTCCTTATAATTATCCTTCAAATTTCACACTTCAAGTTTTGTGATGCAGTTCTTGGAGCACAAAACATACCAACTGCTTTAAAATAAATCTTTTAGCATAAAATACATTTAGAAGTGTAAACATCTAGATAAAATATGTTTAGAAACACATACTGAAATACATATTTATATACTAATTCTCATGCATATTTATCACACATTAATGTAGAAACAGGAAAGAATAGGTTGAATCCAATGTTAGTCTACTCAGAGTAGAATTGAATGGGACTTAAACCCATTTATTTCAATGGGTCTGTCCTGAGTAGGACTAACATGGGATTCAACTCGTTGGACTTAACAGCACATGAAGCTGACCCAGACCAGAAATAGACAGATCTGTCCATCTTGACTTGTAGGCAGATTCAAGTTCCCATCCCATGTTTGATTTGCTCCTTTCACAAGCATAGGCAACACTTCTGGAACTTCTCAGTGCCATGTGGAGAAACCCCTTAAACTAAAGCAGTCACTTTAGGGAAATTTACTTCAGGATTAGTCTCATCTTAGAAGAATGTTGCTTTCTTACAAGCTGAGTTATTTTATTTATATCTTCATAATAAATCACAAAATGGTTTAAAAATAAAATACAAAATATAAGCACTAATAAACCAATACTATTAAACAGTAAAAGAAATAAAAAATCAAACTGCAGCTAGATAATAAATACATCATCCAAACGAAACAGAAGGCTTCAAGATCTGTATGATTACTTGGAAGTAAATCCCACTCAGGGTTATAGCCTTTTAGCCCAATCCAATGCACAAACACAATAGGACTTACTTAGGGTGACCATATGAAAAGGAGGACAGGGGTCCTGTCTTTTTAACAGTTGTATTGAAAAGGAAATTTCAGCAGGTGTCATTTGTATATATGGGGAACCTGGTGAAATTTCCTCTTCATCATACCAGTTAAAGCTGCAGGTGCCCTGCCCTCTTTTAAATCTGCTCACTCTAGTATAGCTCCTGCAGCTTTAACTGTTGTGACGAAGAGGGAATTCCACCAGGTTCTCCAGATATACAAATGACACCTGCTGAAATTTCCTTTTCTATGCAACTGTTAAAGATACAAGAGCCCTGTCCTCCTTTTCATATGGTCACCCTACCTTATAACTAAGTAAAAGAAGAAGATGTGAGCCTGAGTGGCGCTTTGGTATTCTGCAATATCTGCAAGCTTAAACAACCACCAGGCATTTCTAAGCAGTTGTTGTCTCCAATAACAAAACCTTTTCCAGGGTTTTAATACATCAACAAACATTAATTCTTAACAGGTTGCCTCATACAAATAAAATTGTTTCTCACGGTAAGCTTGGCATCACAATGGAAGCAAAATTGTCACATTCAGCCAGGGACAAATGCTATTTATCTTAGAGTAAAACAACATTCCATTAAAAACCTCATCTCTAAGTCCTGGCCATCAGAACCTTGCTATGCTAAAAGTCTTCTCTAGCTTGGTTTGATCATTTTTTGGAGAGAGAAAATACCAGAAAAAGTCACCCAGTCAAAGCCCTTTAAATCAAAGGCTAAGCCCATTCACCAGTTATAAAATTGTTTTACTATATTGCCTTGCCAGTGGAGAGGCTTACGATGGCTATTAGAAGAAAGAGATTTCTAAATGGAAAATAAACAAAGGGAATAGTGCTCTGTTGGAACTTTAATTATGAGAATACTTCATTCACCGCTAACATCGTAAAAACATGATCACGTTCATTTTAACTATCCACAGTATATTTCTTCTCCAATCCCCACTAGTACTGTTGACTTCATTGGAAACTGCTATTTCACAGAAATCTGCAAATGTAAACTGAAGAATGTGGCCTGTTTGAAATGGTAAGTAATATTATAATTTAACTTAGCATAATGTTAAGGACAGCTGTGTAGTCTCTACCTCTTTGTTCTTTTGAGTGCAAGGGACTGAAGCTAACTTGATTGTTTAAGGTTCACTTACCTGGAAATATATAGAATAGATTTCAGCACTAAAATGTTTGGCATAGGATGATCTAACACCTGTTTAGGATGACTGTACCGATATAACATCCTCCGGACTCCTAAAGTCAGGTTGAATCCTCAGTTGTAGGGTTACGTTTTTTGTTTTTGCTGCTTTTGCTCCTATGCCTTTAACAGCATCTTGACGTGCAGAAATATGGCAGGAAATGTTTTTCCTGGCATAAAGATGGGAGAAGCTTAACCTTTTAAATTTCTGCATATCTACGTTTCTGCTGTTTATGGCACAAGAACTGTGTAGTTTAAAAAAAGAAAAGAAAAAGCTGATAGCCCTTGTATTCAGTAGCAGCTGAAGGATGTACAGCCAAAGGATTTTGACTCCAATTATGCATAATGCTAGGCTGCTTAATTCCAAGCTTTGCACAAGCCATCTTTGTGGCTAATTTTTTATTAATCAAATGTCTATACCATTGTTTCTGTCAAAGGGATACTATCAAAATCATATCCTAGAGCACAATCCTAGGTCCCAGTGTTGATGACTGGAGAGAATTGGGATGGTGCATTGGCGTCACTTCACCAGCAGAGAGGAGCGTCACCAGGGATGGAGCTCCACAGCAGTGGGCAGGAAGCTACTACCCTGCTTCATGGGCAGCGAGGAGGGGGAGAAACTACCTTTAGTTCTGCTGGATCCAAAGCCAATCTGTTCCCTGGTTCCCCTTGGACAAGCCCAATTTAGGCCTATCAGCTATGCCAGCCTGTGACTGGCATAGCTAAAGGGCCTAAATTTTAACGATTAAAAATAATAATAATTGCCACCCCACACCTTCTGCCCTTACCAGTCCAAGCTGGTGGTGGATCTGTCTCTCTGCTCTTCCCTGCCCTCACTTTGGATTGCTCTGTCCTTTATTTTAAACTTATTGTTTTATTAGAGTAGAACTGACAGTCTCCGCCATAGGGCAACTCACATATTGAATAAAAATAAGTAAATAAATAAATAGCACAATGACCTGATTCACATGTAACTACCAACTGTGGGTTAAACAACCCATAGTTATTCACAGCCGTCATTTCTGCTTTTTTATGCAAACCTGGAATTCTAGATTATTGAGTTGTGGGGCGGAGAATCCCAGAGTTTTAAGCAAACAACAAACCATGGGTTAAAACATTGGGTTATTTCCTCCTCAGTGACCCAAAGCTTTGGGATTTTATAGCATGATGAACAACCAGGTTCCTGGGTTGTATAAAAAAGTACAAATGAAGCAGCAACTGAGCATGAGGCAGTATGATCACTCATTCCCAACAACCCACCAGTTGTCATTACAGGTGTTCCAGGTAATCAAACAAATCAAATCAAACCAATAAGTTGTCATTCTGAGCAAACCAGGTCATCAAACAATTCCAACAGAATAGAGAGAAAACCTACCTTTCATAAAAGCTCAGTACAGGAAACTAATTTTATTATCTATTAAGTTTTTTCAACAATTTAATACTTCTCCCTCTAATCAATTAACAACTTTTCTACTGGTAGGAATTTATCATCATATCAATCATTATTAGATCCCATACCTTCCAGATCCATTCAGATGTGACTATGGTGAGGCAATCTGATGGTTCTTGTTGTTCTGAAATACAAAACCTGTTTTTTTAAAAAAGCAGCATATGTTGGTATAGCCCATTAAATTAATATAGAACTGTATTCAGGGATTAAAAATAAAAGTGCAGGCTATATACATAGGCTATTTCTAAATTGTTTTCCAGTTGCTTTTGGCTCAGTATTTAATCAAGCATTCAATATTGAGAATGCTTTCATATACCTGTTAATACTACAACTTATTCTTGTGTATACTTGTTCATCTAAGGATGTGTATATCAGATATGCTGTTTGCTCTTCCAGCGGCAATGTGGTAGGTTACCATGTGATTGCTCCATGCAAACCTTGCTTGCTCTCCTGCAACAATGGACACTTCTGGATGTTTCACAGCCAGGCCGTCTTTGGAATCAACCGACTGGATTCCTCTGGTATGGAAAATTTCATTCTGCACACAAAGTTAATTGTTTTATCCTCCTGCAAGTGTTCTCTCTCAATGCTTTTAGTACCAAAAACTTATACCAGGAGATGTAGAACTGGCAGGGCTGAAGTCTGTCTACTTTTTTTTTAATTAGACACTCATGAACCACCAACCATTGCAAAATAGTGGCTCAGAAAGGTGGTCCTACCTGTAGAATTCAGGAACAGGATATTTCTGAACACATGCTAAGCCCAGGAAATGGTTGACTGGCCATGTGTCCTATTTTAGGGAGGACTGTCCTCTATTTTGAAGGTGTCCTTTATTTGAAGATCTGTCCATATATAAAGATAGAGAACTATTGGGAGGAAGACCTGGGTTCTAAAATTAAGGGTGTAAAAGTAGTGTGGGGAGAGAAGAGGAAAATTAGAACTTGCAGGTACCAAAAGTGTCAAATACGTTATGATCAGATGGAATGGCCACTGAAGAGACAGCTCTGGGAAAAGAGGAGCCAAATGACAAGCTGTTCCAAGCTGAGCCAGTTAAATGGGCTGGACTGTCTCCCCTCTCCCTCAAATTCAGCTAGATGGGCTTCTAATAACTGACAGTTCCAGAAAAGGAGGTGCCCAATAGCAGTTGGCCCCCATTAAGGTGATGGAGTCGGTCGAAAAAGTATGCGTTCCTTCAACACTCCTTATATATTGTCATTATTTATAATTCCTCATTACTATAAATAAAACGTATTATAAACTCATCAACAATGATGGCAATTTAATCTTGTATTGTGTCCAGTTCTGGGCACCACACTTCAAGAAGGATGCAGACAAGCTGGAGCGTGTTCAGAGGAGGGCAACCAGGATGATCAGTGGTCTGGAAACAAAGCCCTATGAAGAGAGACTGAAAGAACTGGGCATGTTTAGCCAGGAGAAGATTGAGGGGGAGACATGATAGCACTCTTCAAATTCTTGAAAGGTTGTCACACAGTGGAGGGCCAGGATCTCTTCTTGATCATCCCAGAGTGCAGGACACGGAATAATGGACTCAAGTAACAGGAAGCCAGATTCTGGCTTGACATCAGGAAAAACTTCCTGACAGTTAGAGCACTACAACAATGGAATCAGTTACCTAGGGAGGTTGTGGGCTCTCCCACACTAGAGACATTCAAGAGGCAGCTGGACAACCATCTGTCAGGGATGCTTTAAGGTGGATTCCTGCACTGAGCAGGGGGTTGGACTTGATGGCCTTAGAGGCCCCTTCCAACTCTACTATTCTATGATTCTATAATCCTATATCCCAATGTTGTAATTGGTATTGTTATGGCACCTGAGAACCTAAGACAACCCTGCAGCATTAGGACACTTGAACCATTACATGTGACATGGAAGAGGGAACCTTGGAAGTTGCAGATTATCAGACTCCTGCAATGTTGTGACATAACAAGCTACATTGCTGAAATTCTCTGTTCTATACAAGTGTTTAAATAAACACAAATGTTGAAAGGTTTAGCTAGCCCTGTACTAAAAGATGACATATAAATATATACTTATATATTCATCGATATATAAATTTCAGGGTGATAGCCTTGTTTGGCAATGTGTTTTATTTATTTATCTGGTCACCAAGAGTACAAATGAAATTATTTTTCCTTTTCCTTTTAAGGTACAAACTTCTTGCTTTGGGGCAACTTGCCAGATTTAGAAGAGAGTACAGAGGAAGACGTGTCCAGCATTTCTGAAGAAGAATATATCAGATAAATGTTATCAGCAGCATGCTCCACGGTGTGTTTCTCTTGCATTTCCAAGAAGCATAATGTGCAAATCCCAGCAAGGCAGAGCAAAGGGAAAAAGAAAACACTTCAAAGGGTAATACCTGTTGACCTTAGACAGTCTGATCTAGTAAGTATCCTGCTGTATGACATGACTAGGATGTGAAGGTTAAAATACAGTCTTTTTTGTTCACTTTCTGAAAAGACACTCGCCATCAGTATGCATATCTGGCTTCTGCAATCGCTTGCTACAGTCCCTTTCCTAAAGGACAGTGTTGTTATAGACAAGATCAAGAAGTGAGTGCCACATCATCATCACTTATGGTTGTTCTAAGAAAGGTCTGGTACCAACATAGAGGAAAGCCCTGTGGCTTTTGATGTGTGGCGTGTTATCTCTTGGTCTGCATGACCTCTTTTTTCCTGAACAGCTGGCTGGGCCAGGGGCTATACATGGCCTCCCTTCTGGGGCCACAATTTATGGAGCTGCACAGGGAGCTGGCAGTGAAAACTGACTGTGCTATTGGCAGTGTTCCAGAACCCTATGTTTGTATAACATAACAGAGGGTTTATTGGGTAGCACTTAAACCTAAGTCTTTCTGCATACGTCATGCAAGGGTAGCACAGCATGTTGAGTTCTGCTGAAAGGCTCACTTTCGAGGAAACCTACTGAATCACTTTTTGCTGCCAGTGCACATATAGCCAGAAAGTGTGAGGACAACTGGCGTGCATCCCCACTCTTAACAGAAAGGGAAGACGCAAAGAAAATCATAACAAAAGAACCAGAAACCCCTGGTTCTGGATCTGCAAAAATCCTCTTGGATATGTAAGTTCAAGAAACGAAGAGGCAAAGGAAGAATAGTATCCAAGATGTAGCATATGTAACTAGGTTCACCTTTTTCTCCAGTTGTTCGTGAAAAGAGCTGGGCAGAGTGCAATGCTGGAAGAGAATGTAGTAAATGCAAGACCCGGTTCAATAAAAAAATCCTTCTGGCTTCTTTGCTGCTGGCACAAGAGAATTCCTTACGGAGCTGGTGGCACAGTGCCGTTTGGAAAGAAAGCCGCCAGGCATGGCCCAAATTGAATCATGCAGTTAGGTAGGTAACTGCCTAGCTAGGTAGCAGCGAGTAAAGCAGTTTGCATTTTCAAAATTGATGAAGTGTCATCTGGAGGAGAGAGAGAGAGAGAGAGAGACTACTAGTGCACTGTTTGGAAGAAACAATTATGACAAGAATATTCAAGAGGCTTTGGTACTTCGTATGCTCTAGTTTATAGGGCACTTTATAGGCCTGGTACAGATCCAGTGCCTTTGCTGTGGGGAGCCTACAATTGCTTGAGTGAGTTCTTGTGTCAGCATCAACTTTAATTCATTTGAATGGGACTAGCTGTAAGTAAAGGAATCAGCTTATGCTAGGGAATAAATATTGTCTATTTATTTGCAAAGATGTCTTTGGAAAGATACTTTGAATGAACTTTCAGAAGTTATTTTACTTTTTACATTTTCTTTGCACTTAGTTATTTATAAATGCTCAAAAAGTCTTATGAAAACTCCTCCATTGGGAGTGCTGCACATCTGCAAACTGCTCAAGTGCCTGCCAACTATACTAACTGTATATAGCAAAAACAAACAAACAAACCACCCAACATGGTGCTTTGGGGTTTATTGGATAGCACTTAAACCTAAATCTTGCTGCGTATGTCGTGCAAGGGTAGCACAGCATGTTGAGTTGTGCTGAAAGGCTCACTTTCGAGGAAACCTACTGAACTGGACTGCAATTCCCATCATTGGACTGTAATTTCCATCATTCCCAGCCAACATGGCCACTCCTAGCTAGGAAAAACAACATAAATTGAGTAAATGTACATAATTTATTCCGATCACGGAATTAAACTAGGGTGACCATATGGAAAGCAGGACAGGGCTCCTGTATTTTTAACAGTTGTATAGAAAAGGGAATTTCAGCGGGTGCTGCATGCATACAAATGACACCTGCTGAAATTCTCTTTCCTAAACAAATTCTCTTTCCTTTTGACCTGATACAAAAGAGGGCAGGGCTCCTGCAGCTTTAACTGTTGTGATGAAGAGGGGATTTCACCAGGTGCTGCATGCATACAAATGACACTTGCTGAAATTCTCTTTCCTAAACAAATATTAAAGATACAGGAGCCCGGCTTTCCTTTCCATATGCTCACTCTAATAATATTTTTCTCAAAACCAAATTCAATTGACTTCGGTACAATTTTTTTTTAAAAAAAATGCATAGTATGCGCAACTTTGTTAAGAGCACTCTTCATAAGCAAAATACACCCAAAGCATCTATCCTATAAAGGCTTGGGAATCTCCCTGCCAAGGGTGGCTGGATTGGTTCTCTGATGTCCTTCTGCCAGCAAGCAAAGACATTTTTATTCAAGCAGGCTTTTGGCATATAAATCGGTCTGTTGAGTTGGAGGCATTTTTATCCTCTTATTGTTGTGCTTTTTAATTGTGTTTGTAGTATATTTCTTCTATGAATGTTTAAACTTATGTTTTTATTGTAAATATTGTCTTTCGTTGTTGTTAGCTGCCTTGAGCGCCATTTCTTAATAGAAAGGTGGAATAAATAAATATAAAGTGCAAGATTAACTTTGTTAATATGTTGTGGATTGAAAAATGAGCTAAAATGTAAACATGGGGCCCAGTTGTAAAGAAAGGAAAGTACAAAGTATTGGAAAGAAATTCCCATTCAATTAGTTTTGCACCAAGTTCCTGACCATGTTTACTCAGAAGCAAGGCCTGCTGAGTTCAAAGGGCATTACTCCCTACTAGTATGTGAGTTTAGGATTGTGGCCTTAGTAGTTTGCATTATTCGCCTGGACCATTAGTTTATCACCAATATGTCTTGGGGGCAGGGGTGGTAAACTACTTTCCGTCTGAGGGCTGAATTCAATTTCGGAGAAGCGGGGGGGGGGGCGCGTTGCACTGGTGGATGGAGCAAGCCAAAAGCAAAAGGGGGTGGAGCCAAAATTCCAAACTAGCAGCCCATTTTAGCATACAGCTCTTACTGCCCTTAGTAACAAAGCCCTTAGGAGAGGCATTTTGACTTTTTAGAATGGGGAAAAACACTGCAAAAAGCTGGGAAACCACCAAAAGGTTAGTGGTTGTGGGGCAGGAGGTGAGGGGTCAAGGGAAGTGGGTGTGGCCATCTGGGAAGCTCTCCAATAGCCGAAGCTCTCTGGGCAGTTCACAAAAATTGGAACACTACATGTTGTAGGTATGTCCTGAAGTTCAACGTGGCCAAACCAGGACTTTATGTCAAATGTCCGGCTGCTGCTGGCAAACATAGGTATCACTCTTCCCTCATGTCACAAAACTCTGTTTGCCTGCTGGCTGCAAGAGGCAGGGAAATATATGGAGTGTGGGTGGGTAAAAAGTGCAAGGAGGGGGGAATTCAGTGCACTGCTCCTGCTTTCCGTGGCAGCTAAGCTTATTGTAGAACATCTAGTTTATCCTTTAGAATGGTCCAGCTCAGCAGCAAAGGCAGTCTTATTTGGCATTAATGCTATATTATCAGTTAATCCTGCACATAAGTCAGCTGTTTATTTATTTATTTATTGCATTTCTATACCACCCAATAGCCAAAGCTCTCTGGGAGGTTCACAAAAATTAAAGCCGTTCAAAGTATAAAACAACAGTATAAAAACATGATATAAAATACAATATAAAAGCACAACCAGGATAAAATCAGCAGCAGTGCAGAAATATAAACTTAAAATACGAATTTAAAACAGCAAGGTTAAAATTAATTTAGAGTGTTAAAATACTGAGAGAATAAAAAGGTCTTCACCTGGCATCTAAAAGAATATAGTGTAGGTGCCAGGCAAACCTCCTTAGGGAGCTCATCCCAGAGCCAGGGTGCCACAGCAGAGAAGGCCTTCCTCCTGGTAGCCACCTGCCTCACTTCCTTTGGTAGGGGCTCAAGGAGAAGGAGCCCTGAGGATGACTTTAGGGTCTGGGCAGGTACATATGGTTATATGTCAGTGTGCACAAAAGAAATGTTTGGATTGATTATCTTGGTATTTTAGGGGAGCTAATACTGCATAGCATCTGCACAATTAATAATAATAATAATAAATTTATTTCTTACCCGCCTCTCCATTTTGATTGCATTCTTCATTTGTTAATCTATACACACACCTCTATGATGCAGTAGCAGCACATGCTACTTAGATAAGCACAGAGATTAACCATTTTGATAGTCTTGTAGCTACCCAAGGACATAGAGATTATAAACACCTGTTGCCTTCTTTGAAGTTTCTACATAGCATTTCCTGAAAAGAAGCCCCAAAGAAGCAAGTGAGCAATGCCTCAATGTGAGGCTTTAGGAACAGAGCATTATTATCTATTCTATGGATTGGAAACTAGAGGTATAGATCTAAGTAATTAGTGCTTCTAAATTAATTTTCTGGGCATACAACAGAGTTTTGAAAGCAATTGTATGAGTGTCTTCTCATGCAGGAATCAGATATTCATGCCAGTCGTATAGGGAAGGGCACATGCTTTGCAAACACAAGGTCTTCGTTTCAGTCCCTGGCATCTTCCATCAAAAGATCTTGAATAGTAGGCCTTGGAAAGAAAGACGATACCAGCTTTAAATGGACTCACCGTTTGACTTAACTTCATTTGTGTTAACGTAGAATAAGGATTGTTTTTGCAAAACTACCTGAATTGTGTAAGCAAGCAAGATTTTCCATGCATTGCAGGTGGAGGTAACTAATCAATCTGGTAGATGCAGTGAGACTTCTTCCAAATTTCACATATAACCAGTTGGATGTTGTCTGTGAAGAAAAAGCCAAAGAGAAAATAAGACTTCAGTCCTATACCCACTTACCCAGGTGCCAGGTCCGTTGAATTCAGTAGGGCTTACTTTGGGATAACCATGCATTGTATTGCATTATTTAGAGTTAATCCAAAAAAATTTAAAATGGCATAATTCAAGTGAATCAGTGGAATAAAAGTGAATAGTTCAATGGAATTGTATCCCTAATCTTTAATTATTCCTAGCCTGTCCTCTGAGAAGCCACCAAAATTGTAACACTGATTTGATCTAAGACACACAAGACTAAATTTTGGGTGATCATAATATAATGTGGACACATAAAAATTTAACAGTAATCTGAGGTGTGTGTCTTCATACTGAAAGACAATGCTTCTTAAATTTTTCAGTGTGTCACTGATTTTATTTATTATTATTATTATTATTATTATTATTATTATTACTATGAATGCAACTGATTGAGTACCTTGTGTTTATAAAACTGTATGTGGAAGCCACCATGTGAGCACAAATAGGTCAAAACAATGTTATTCGTTAAAACACGACAGTAGTAATTCTTGACATTTATGCCCAATTTTAAACACCTCAAAGACCTGAATATTTAAACTGATTTCAAAACAGTATGTGCTCATGCATACATCTATCTATGCTACAAAAAAAACACAATAAATGCACGCACACACACACACACACACACACACACACACACACACACACACACTTCATGGTTGCAGTGGAAAAGATGAAAAGAAATAACTATCTTCAGAATGCTATATTCTGAAAAAGCAAGTGCATTAGCTTTCTCCAGCTCTGTTTCAAGATGCCGCATGCTTCTGTGTAACAGTATCTCTGTTAGTAGTGATGCATTCTCTTTTCCATAATGCATTATTCAACATTGATTGTAGCTAGCAGTGAGGGTTGAACGGAAAGAAACGGGGGAGGTAAAAAGTCACAGCAAGACAATGATCAGTTCTTTCAGGGACTGTATAGGGAAGTGTGTGTGTGTGTGTGATCATTAAATATTTTCCTTATGCAGCATGCATTAATGTAGTGCATCTAATAAGCATAAGCTAAGCACATGTTGGAATTCTGTTTCCACTGCTGTGAGAGAGGGCAGCTGATAAATAATATTACACTACTAGAACAAAAGACTGCTTGAAATTAGTGATCCCTTTTCTAGGAGGCAAACTTAGTGTGATGCAATTCAAACCTACAGCAATCAGAAGAGGACTCAGTTTATCCCATTAAACTGGCACCTAGCCATATATTTGCACAAGCATCATCTTGGCTCCATGATACAATGCAGCTACATGTTCAGTGGTACAGCTATGACACATTTTAGGCTAACCGTTTACTCGCAAGTGCAGTTCCTATTTGAAAGCAAAGCATGGGGTGGTGCGTGGGATGGAAAGTGTAGTTGCATGCATGTTTTGTCTGCTTTAACCATAAACGTTTTGCCAAAACCAACAGCCACATCTCAATGATATCTTGTTTGCAGACAGTTGCAATGCTTTCATCAGCACCCCTTGTCAAAATGTATGCTTTAACTAAAAGCGGTTGGACTCCTCATTGATTTTCTACTCAAATGAGGCTAATTTTGGACAGCAGTAAAAGAAAACAAGTTGCCCAGGTCGGAACTCTTCAAAAGAACTCTCACACTTCATGTGGTTTTGGCTGCAGTTTGCCCATCGTCTGTGGTTCTTCAAAACATTGACAATTTAATGTCTCTGGGTAACATCAGACAGCAGGAAAATTAGCTCAAAATGTCTCTTACTGACTTCCATCTGTATATTGTGTACACAGAAACTTGTACACAAACTTGAGAAGTCACATTCATAAGAAGGGGTCATGCTGCTACTCTCCATCTGCATCTTCAAATCCTAAAGAACGTTTCAATCCACTAAAATTGCAGCCACGTAAATATTTTTGCTATGTTTCATCTAGACACACTGGCTATTTATTACATCTGAACAGTATTTACAGAGATGCTTAATGCTATTATCTGAATTATGCTTTCTTGTTTCTTTATTCATATTCCAGTATCAGATGCAAAACCCCCCAAGAAAAACAATACATCATTCATCTATGCAAGGCGTGAGGAAGCACAAGATCCACACAAGCGTAACCACATGGTTTTTTCCATAGAACAATTGCAGACATTGGGAGGGGGGCAGAGAAACATGGAACATTAAAAGAAAAAAACATTCCCTCTTAGCTGAAAGTATATGGACTCTGAGCATTCTGTATACTCCGAGATAAGATTCAATCCACATTTGAAAACAGGTCACTGATGTCATTGTCTATTGTACACAGTAGAATTGGCTACAGTAGTGGAAAGTATTAGTTTGAGATGCTCTTTTGTAAAAACATTCCCACTTCTGCTAGTTGATCAGTCACCTTTGCCTCGACAGCTTTGTTGGTGGTAGTAGGAAAGGTACTGACAGACAGCCAACAGGGTGAAGAAGGTATTAACCAGGCTGTCTTCTATCCAATGGTGTCATTTTGCTACCACTTGCAAGAATCCCATTTTCATCCTTGCAGAAGTGCCAGATCCACTGCTTTGATCCCACTTGTGCAAGCCATTTCACAAGCTGATGCACAACTCATTGCAGCTTCATTGAGCTAGGTGTTGCTTGCACTAGTTGTTCTGCTAACAGTTGCGCACACACTAGTTGAACACCACCACCTCTTGCACTTATTCCAGCAGCGTAACTTTGGATTCAACCCACTGTTTGGAGAACACAAACATATCTGCCCCAAATGCCTCCCTTTCCCCAAGCAACTGCATAGGGCAGCCTTTCTCACTCTGGTGGCCTTAAGTTGTTTTGGACAACAGCATCCTGCATTTCTGGCCATTGGTCTTGCTGGCTGGTTCTAGTGGGAGTTGGTCCAAAACACCTGGAGGGAATCAGTTTGAGGAAGGCTGGTGTGGGGAATATTACTGGTTTTCCTACTATAGGGAGCCATGGATGCCTCTGTGACATCAGTAATCAACACCAATTCCCACTCTCATCTCAGACCTATTTGCATATCTAGCCACTGGCATACCTCACACTAAAGGCAAAGGCCAACTGAAAGTAATGGATTGGGAATAGGTCTTAAATTGTGCCAAGACTTAACCCCAGCATCTATCTTCAGCACCAGAGCCTACCCTGAAACATGAAGAAAGGGAAAAATGACCACAAACAGATTCAGAGCATCACTGAAGCTTTATTCAGATGTATAAAGCAGCTGTACTGGCGCCCAGTCTGTTTCTGGGCACAATTCAAAGTGCTGGTTATGACCTATAAAGCCCTATATGGCTTGGGTCCAGGTTATCTGAAAAACTGTATTCTCCCTTACGAGCCTGCCCGTGCTTTGAGATCTACAGGGGAGTCCCTTCTCTTAGTCCCACCACCATCACAGGTATGCCTGGTGGGAAAATTGTAGAGGGCCTTCTCGGTGGCTGCCCCAGTGCTCTGGAACTCCCTTCCCAGGGAAGCTAGACTGGTTCCCTCCTTGAAGTGTTTTTGGAGGCAGGGAAAAACTTTTTTATTCCGGCAAGCCTTTGGTGAATAATCTGGACTTCCGTCTATGCCTGGGACTTTTAAAATTTGTTATGTATTTTAAATGTTTTACTATTGAAAACCTATTTAATAATATTGTTAACTTTTGTATATTTCTATTTATAGGTTTTAACTGTATACATTTTAATTTTGTAAAGCTGCCTTGAGGCCCAGCATTGGGCAAAAGGCCAGGTACAAATAAAGATAATCCGTTAGTCACATCAGTCACCGGCACCACATCAAAAAACTATACAGAAAACCTTCAGAAACTGGGCCTACCAAAATGCATCCACACCAACATCCAGAAAGCAGTCATACTTAAAACATGCTCAATTGTCAGGAAATTTCTGAATCTATAGAAGACAGCATGACTTGGCAACGCCCATGATATCCATCTAGAAAAACCACCATGAGCGAGAAAGAGATAATACACTACCCCTGCCCCGTCCAACTTTGACTTTCCCACATTGAATGGAAGAACTGAAGGAAAGTTGTAACCACGTTCAGGCAGAAAGCTGTCACAGTCCTCACTGTGATCAGGTACAACACATGTAGAACATGTTTCCAGCATTGGTGGACATTTTGCTAGGCAAGGCACAGTTTGGGCCTTTTGCCTGCAGTGACTAAAACAAGCCAGTTGATTGCATGGTGGAGAAAAAGTGAACGGGACACTAAAAGGTAGTAATTTCTTTTCAGTGGTGAGGGAGGACTTCTTGAGGCGGTTTCATGCTGTCAAGAGAAACAGCTGGAGACATAGGCACACCTTCAGAAGTTGATGTGCTTGAGGAATGGGTGGGTCTTGAGGCAAAACCCATCTGGGCTCTCTTATCTGTTCCCCCACAGAAGAGGCTCTCAGGTGCAGAGTAAAGTCTGGGCATGTCAGTCTGCCAGATGTACTTATTCAGTCACACAGACCAAAGCAACTGCTTTTATCTCTGCAGACAACTGCTCCACCTAGTTCAAGCAATTCTTCCTGTCACGAGGAGTTGCCCACAAATACCTGCTCCAGCCAGATGGCAGTCTCCCAAAAATCCCTTTTCACATTCTGCATTTTATCAGGAGGAGATTTGTATTTAATTGTTTGTATTTAAAAGCATGGGAGAAGAGGCTGGAATAAGGTCATTTGGGGTCAGTTTGAAGACTTATTTACCTAGGCACTTTATAGCACTTTTGAACACCCGAGACAAGTCCCCAACAGACACCACATGTCTGTTGGGAGAGCACACATACACTCACTTCTGCTGCCACTGCAACCCACCAACCCCTGGCTGCCATGTCTCCTATCCCTCACCCCTTTGCAATCACATCTCTTTCCCACCTACCCCCACTGTGTCTGTCTCTCCCCCCCCCCCCATGGTGTCTCCCTGCCACTTGCTTTGCAGATCCTTTCACAGCAACCAGCAGATAGGTAAGCACTCTGAAGAGCTAAGATGGCCAAAAAAAGTAGCCAGCGCAGCTCTCTAGAGAGCCCGCCAGGTCTAAATGCCTGGCACTGAGGGTTCCTTCCTCAGAACCAGGCATTGTGAGAGGGGGGGGTCCCCCTGGAAATCACCTGGTAAAGAGTCAGGCGTTTGGGCCTGGCCGCCCCTTTCAAGAGATGTCCTGACCATTTTCCTGCCAACACAGCTCTTCAGAGAGGTCAACCCCTATTCTCTCTGAAAGGATCCTCAGAGCGAGCAGTGGGGCAGGTGGCCAGCATGCAGTGGCAGGTCCTCCTGGCACATGACCAAATGATACTAGCTTAACCATGAAACTTCATAGACAAAAAAGAGATACTACAAACATTAAGTATCAGCCGTTCACATTAATATCAATAATAACTGATAGATTAACTACATTGATAGGATGTCCTTTTAAGATCATAGAATAGTAGAGTTGGAAGGGGCCTATACGGCCATTGAGTCCAACCCCCTGCTCAATGCAGGGATCCACCTCATGGCATGCCTGACAGATGGTTGTCCAGCTGCCTCTTGAATGCCTCCAGTGTGGGAGAGCCCACAACCTCCCTAGGTAACTGGTTACATTGTTGTACTGCTCCAACAGTCAGGAAGCTTTTCCTGAGGTCCAGCTGGAATCTGGCTTCCTGTAACTTGAGCCCATTATTCTGTGTCTTGCACTCTGGGATAATGTACATCTCCCATCCTGATTGCAGCCATGGGAGTGTCCCATGTCTGGTTTCTCACTTTAGTGCAGGTCACTGCAGTCCAAAGAGGAGTGTGCCATGATGTCTTTGGACCATCTACACTGACCTGTAAATTTCTCCATGCTTTGCTACTAGGAGATCAGCCCAGGCAGTTCCTGGTTGTCAAGTAGCCTGTGGGAGTTGCTGGATCAGTATATCAGAGCTCCTGAAACCCCCACATGGACACATCCTATGTGATAAGTCTCAAGAACATCAAGGAACGAAAGGTACTGGTATTTTCACTCTGATTTGCTGAAGACATGGCAGGAAATGACTTGCAAAAGCCAGTCAAATTGAAAGAACATGACACTCTGCATCAGAAGACGTGTGTGTGTGTGCATGTTATTATCTGGAAGCTGCATGAAAGAAAGATTATGTAAGGAAAATGGAAGGGAAAAAGATAAATACCCATGGAGAAGAGAAGAGACATTGATATTTTGAAGCATTCACCTTTAGATTAGGAGCAGCATATTGTAGAATGGAACATACACGGTATCCTTGGGAACCAAGAAGTAGATAATAAATCAGCAGTGTCAGTGTTTATCAGAAACCTCTGCTAACTAAAAATGCAGTTACTGTAGGAACAAAGAAACCACTGTCTAGGATTAAGGGCTGAGTCCTGGAGCCCCTACAATGGTAGGTATCCCAATGGAGTTTAGCCTGGGAAAAGGCATTTTTTAAAAAGTAATATTGATCTGTTTGATTTTCTTTCAACATAGCACATCAAAACACAGTCCTGGTGGACCAAATCCAGCAATTCCCAACATCATATAGGTTGCAAGCATATACCCACATTCCTGAGATTAAGTAACCCCCATCAAACTCAGTGGGATTTACTTCTGAGTAGATATATAGAGGATTGTGCTGTTATTTCTCAGACATCAATCCTAAAGTGAAACTTAGCTGTCCCATCCCCATCATCTCACAACAGCTTGTGATGTAAGAATGTCAGAAGAGCCATGCTGGATCAGACGAAGGGTCCATCTAGTCCAGCACTCTGTTCACACAGTGGCCAACCAGGGACCCACAAGCAGGACACAGTGCAACAGCACCCTCCCGCCCATGTTCCCCAACAACTAGTGTATACAGGTTTACTGCCTCTGATACTGGAGACTGCACTTGGCCATCAGGACTAGTAGCCATTGATAGCCTTCTCCAGGAATTTATCCAGCGCCCTTTTAAAGCCATCCAAATTGGTGGCCATTGCCACATCTTGTAGTAGTGAATTCCATAGTTTAACTATGTGCTGTGTGGACCATACCAGCAGTCCCCAATCTGGTACCCTCCAGATGTGTTGGACTACAACTTATCTGGAAGGGACTAGGTTGCAGTAAGCTCAGTGGAGGCTGGTGGCTCCGACGTCAGTGGCGTGGTGAATCTGGGTCTCAGTCAGAACTCAAAGGAGCTATCCAAAGTGTGAATGAGTTCTGACAGAAACCTGGAGCAGATTCACCACCCCACTGATATTGGAGCCGCCACTGAGGAGGCTGGTGTATACAGGTAAACTATTAGCATATCAAGACAACAATAAAGTAAACCCTGTAGTGACAGCAATCACTCCAAAAGGAAAGTGAAAATGTACAGTTCAAAACCGGGCTACTTACATCTTTCAGAGAGGAAAAAGGATAACTATTAGATATTTTCACAAACAATTTATTAGTTTTCTAGTTGTTGGACACTTCCTCACATGCTAATCTGAGGAAGACACTGTGGAGGTGAGCTTCGAATCCAGGCAGGCAATTTCCAGTGAAAACCTAGTTCGAGGCAAGGCACTGGTAGCTGCTTGTTTTATCAGGTTTTAAATATTGGCTACTAGTACTTTAAGGATAAAACAAACTACTGAAAAAACCATAGTTTGAAAACAGTATCAGAGTCATATGGTTCGTTTAATATGTTGGCTAAACCCCAGCAGCTAAAATGTTGAAGAAAAAAATGTTAGCTGAGAAAGGGGGTGCCTTTGTAAAGCAGTAGTTGCTAAGCAACCTCCCTCCTAAATTTTCAGCCATATTTTCTCATGTTTAAATTAGAAGAACTTCCTTTTCCAAATAATTATTCTCTGCTGCAGAAGACTGCACAGCCAAATGAACATGAACTGGTAATCTGCAACTCTGCATGATTCCAATTGCATAACAGTACATGCTTCTACAAACAACAGTACAAGCAGTACAAATACTGCTGTCCTCTCCTGAAGAAACCCACCCTGGACCCAGTGGTATTAGATAACTATTGCCCAGTCACAAACACCCTCTTTCTAGGAAAGGTATTAGAGAGGGTTGTGGCAGAGAAACTGCAAGCGCTGTTGAAGGATACTGACTATCTAGTAGGGGTGTGCACGGACCCCCCGCTCCGCTTCACTTGCAGATCCGCCATTTTCTGGAGCGGGTCGCTCCGCTCCGCCCCCGCTCCGCCCACTTCCGCTCCGCTCCGCTCGGAGCTCCGGATCCGGATCCGGAGCTCCGTTTTTGCCCCCCATAGGGTTGCATTGAAAGCTAAAAAAGTAAACAACATTTTTTCCGTTGAAGTTAGAAACCTCACGTTTGGCACCATGACACCTCATGGGCGTATACACACACACGCCAAGTTTCAAGGCAATCCCATCATCCCCTGATTTTTGGCGAATTTTTGAAAATCGGGCACCCCATTCACACCCCTTGGGATAGCTCCGTCAATTTGCATGTTAGAAACCTCAAACTTGGCACCATGAGAGCTTATCCATGTGTCCACATGCACGCCAAGTTGCAAGCAAATCCCATCATCCCCTGATTTTTGGCGCGGCTTAAACTTTTTAACTCACCCCAAATCAAGTCCCATTCTACAACTACGTCAATTTGCACGTTAGAAACCTATCCTTTGGTCCCATGACAGCTTACCCATGTGTCCCCATGGACACCAAGTTTCAAGGCAATCCCATCATCCCCTGATGTTAGGGGAACTTTTGAAATTTGAACACTCCAGTATGTCAGGGATTTAAAGTTGCAATTGCAGACAGCTCAATGGGGCCAGTTCCAAGGCAATCCCAACATGCCACGAGATAACCCTAAATCTTCTTGCACATTTGAAAAAGGGATTATTGAATTTGATAAAGTCTAAGTGAGCGCAGGAAGGACTTCTCCCCTTAGTCAAAACAAGACACATACACCATCGCTGCAAGGCGGGAAGGGGAGAAGGGAGGGAAAGCAGGCAGGCAGCATGCATTGTAGTGCCGCAAGGATGGCTTGAGCACTAACGCATAGCAAACCAACCCATAAGTGGGCGCAAAGTGAGGCAAAGATGGCTGGTTCTTTCTTTCTAAGCCAGCAGTTACGCCTTGAGGGGCACAGAGGAGGACGATTGGGAGCAAACCAGGCACCAGGCGGGCAGAGAGGCAGGCAGAGTAGGCGAGGAGTCAGTCCTGGCAGATGCCCCACCACAGCAGCACCCCGGGGGAGGCGGGCAGGCAGGCAGGCAGGCTGCGGGCATTTCTGGGGGCACAAGGAAGTGATGGCTGGTTTCTAAGCCAGCATTGCAGTTAGTCACGCATTGCAAACGCAAACCATCCCAGCGAGTCGGTCACCGAGGAGGACAGGCTAGCAGAGGGGCAGGCAGAGTGACATGTCATAGATCTAGTATTGGGGAGGAGTCAGTCCCGGCAGATGCCCCAACACAGTAGCACCCTGGGTGGGCATTGGAAAACGCCATCTTGTGGGTCAATACTTCCCCCACCCCATGTCCTGCAGGGTTGCCTGCCTAACCCTTGTGGGGATGGGAGATGGAGAGCTTAGAGTGGCAGTGCCAGCAGCAGCCTTCGGCTTTCCCCTGGAACCAGTCGCCTTGCCCGCCTCTTTCCCCAGCAAGATCGCCTGGTGCTGCCTATGAAGATGCATCTTCATGCTGCTGGTTCCATAATGCCCTGTCGATGAACCCCTGCTTAGGCTGAGTTTGCAGTGGCGACAGACAGCAAAGCGGGGATCCGCTCCCAACTCAAAGTGGTCCCACACGATGCTTGTCTTTCGTTTCCGTGGTGACACCACCAATTGCCCGCCTGAGCTCTCTGGTGTTGCCACAGAAACAGGGGTGTGGGATGAGACTGGGGAGAGAGCCTCGGCCTGCTGCTGCTCCTCCTCAGCCCCCACATCCTGGAGGCCCACCGCCTCCTCCTCCTCCCCCCCCTCCACTGTGCTGAGGACCTCGTCTAGGTCCATCAGCGGGCTCATGGGCTGAAAGGAGAATGAAGGAGTTGGGGATACTCCTCCTCCTCTAATGGCACTGCTGCCACGTGCCTCTTGCAAACGGGCACTTTTCCCATTCCCACCCTCAAAAAGAGAACGCCGGGCACAAGTTGCAGAAGAGAGTGGCTCTGCCTGCTGCTTGTCCTGCTTCTGTTTTGGAGCAGTCAGCCAAGGAGTTGCCCGTTTGAGTTTCACAGGAGGAGAGGCAGCCTGCTGGCAGCCTGAGCCTTGCTGCTTTCAGCACGCCTCCTTCCTCTTTTCATGATGACTAATAAAATATTAATACTACTAATACTATGTATAAGGTACTACTAAGAATATGTATAAGAAGAATATAATATGTTTAAATGTAGGGAAATGGGACAAGAAGAATAAAATATACTACTACTAATATGTATGAGAATATACTAATATATATATACTACTAAGAATATCTAAAAGAATATAATAATATGTTTAAGAATATTACTAATAAATGTAGGGAAATGGGACAAGAAATGGGACAACCACTACTATAAGAAGAACAAAATATGAATACTACTAATAATATGTATGAGAATATATACTAATAGACTACTAAGACTATGTAAAAGAATATAATAATAATATGTTTAAGAATAGGGAAATGGTGTGCGTATGCTTTCCCCAAAATGCTCAATCTGTGGCTGCACAAAAGCAGCCCACTCTGTCCAAGTTACACAGAGAAGAAAAAGAGAATCAAATTTTTTTGGTATATTTTGGTATATAGAAGATAGAAGGAAACACAATCAGGATTTAAGAGAGGGGAGGGGGGAAAAGAACCAACCACTACTATAAGAAGAACAAAATATGAATACTACTAATATGTATGAGAATGTATACTAATAGACTACTAAGACTATGTAAAAGAATATAATATAATATGTTTAAGAATAGGGAAATGGTGTGCGTATGCTTTCCCCAAAATGCTCAATCTGTGGCTGCCTGTTGAACTTGACAAAAGCAGCCCACTCCGTCCAAGTTACACAGAGAAGAAAAAGAGAATCAATTTTTTTTGGTATATTTGGTATATAGAAGATAGAAGGAAACACAATCAGGATTTAAGAGAGGGGAGGGGGGAAAAGAACCAACCACTACTATAAGAAGAACAAAATATGAATACTACTAATATAATATGTATGAGAATATATACTAATAGACTATGTGAAAGAATATAATAAAGTATGTTTAAGAATATAAATGTAGGGAAATGGGACAAAAAGTGTGTGTATGCTTTCAAAAGAAAGCTTTCACAAAAGCAGAACAGTCAGGCTTTAATACAGGGAAGGGGGGGGGGCAACCAACCCAACCACACACTCCAAAATTCAAAAATAAAGTTTATATTAAATCAAACTAAGGGGAAAACACAGGGCAAACTAAGCTACAAGTCAGAAAGAAGCAAACAAACACACACACGCGCCAAACTAAACCTATCCTAATCTATCTCCAAAGTCCAAAGCAGGAGCACTAACTAACTAAGTGTTCCCTCCACGAACGCCAACCCACAAAGAGACACAAAACAGAAAGTTCTCAGGGTGGGTCTGCCTTAGTCCCCCCTCCAACGCTGGGATTGGAGGAGGATGCTTTCTGAGGAGATCAATTCTCATCAGGATTGGGAGTTGAATGTGCCTGTCATCGCTTCCAAAAAAATAAAAAAATAAATAAAAAAAACCCCAAACCCCGATTTTTAACAAAATATTGCACGTGAACCACAGCACGCAGAAAGTTGAGAGTAGTCTCAAAATGACCCCCATCCACGACTCTCTGTGCACAAGAATTTTCAGAATGATAGCTTAAACCCCCCCCCAGTTATCCCCGATTCTTTCCCTCAATGCAATCCTATGGGCGAAAAGCCGAAACGCAGTTTGAGCCGCGCGGTTGACCCGATTTTCAAAAAAATATAGCACACGACACGGACAACGCAGAGAGGTGAGAGTGGTCTCAAAATGACCCCCATCCACGACTCTCTGAGCACAAGAATTTCCAGAGCGATAGCTTCAAAAACATCGTAGTTATGCGCGATTATTTGCCGCAATGCAATCCTATGGCGAAATGTTTTCAAGATGGCGACCGGAGCGCTCCGCCTGAACTCGGAGCTCCGAAAAATGGTCGCTTCTCTTCGCCTTGCTTCTAGGGGGTCCACGGTCCGCTCCTACTCCGCCTCTGGGTAAGGCGGAGCAGGCCAATCCGCTACTGCTTCTACGCTCCTAATCGGAGCGGAGCACATCCCTACTATCTAGACCTGTTTTTGACCTGGTTATGCGATTGACCTGGTTATGGGACTGCATCAGCCTTGGTCACCCTGATGGATGACTTTTATCAAGAGCAGGGCAGTGGGGTGCAATCCTGTTAAATCTCTTCAATCTCTCATCAGCTTTTGATACCATCGACCATGGTATCCTCCTGGATCGACTCCATGGGATGAGTATTGGAGGCTCTGTGTTACAATGCATCTGGTCCTACCTATGGGGCCGATTTCAGAGAGTAGCATTGGGTGACTATTCCTCGGCTCCCTGGCAGTTGAGCTATGGGGTGCCGCAGGGCACCATCTTGTCCCCAATGTTGTTTAACATCTATATGAAGCTGCTGGGTGCAGTCATTAGAGGATTTGGAGCCAAATGCTATCAGTATGCTGATGACACACAGCTCTATCTCCCTGTGACATATGAAACAGGTGAGGCTGTGCAAGTCCTGGACCAGTGACTAGACTCAATAATGGCCTGGATGAGGGCCAATTAATTGAAACTGAATCCTGGCAAGACAGAAGCCCTGTGGGTGTGTCGTTTCCGAGTCTGAGAGATGAGCTCATTGCCTGTTCTGGATGGGATTGCATTCCCCCTGAAAGATCAGGTTCATAGTTTGGGGGTACTCTTAGATCAATCTCTGTCATTGGAGGCCCAAGTGGCCACAACAGCTCAGAGTGCCTTTTACCAGCTTCGGCTGGTTTGCCAGCTATAGACTCTCCTGGACAGGGATAGCTTGGCCACAGTGGTACAGGCATTAGTAACCTCAAGGCTGGATTACTGCAATGTGCTCTATATATGGGGCTGTCCTTAAAGCTGCTCTGGAAGCTGGAGCTAGTGCAGAATGCAGCGCCTCGGCTGTTGTTGGGAGCTGCCCCTTTTCAGCATGTAACTCCTTTGCTGAAGGAACAGCACTGACTGCCTATTCACTACATGGCCAAGTTTAAGGTTCTAGTACTAGTGTACAAAACCCTAACCAAGTTGGAAACAGGATACCTGGGAGAGCGCCTTCTCCCTCACAACCTACCTGGTCACTGAGGTCATGTTCCTGGTGGTTCCACATGGACCTATGGCCCAATTGCAGTCCACAAGGAGAAGAGGCTTCAGTGTGGTGGTTCCCTTCTTATGGAATTCCCTCCCATTGGAGGTCAGGCAGGCATCAACATTTTATTGTTTTTGGCACTCCCTGAAAAGATCATTATTTCAAGAAGCTTTCCCGGAATAACTGTCTGTGCTTTAATTTGTACCTGTACTTTTAAAATGCAATTTTAAATGATGTTTTTATTCTTTTACTCCATTTGTTCACCACTCCGAAATCCTGAGATAGGGAGCAGTAGAGAAATATTGTAAGTAAATAAATAGATACATGCTTTGCTACAAATATATGCCAATCTCACTGAGGGCGCAATCCTATTAGATCTGCTCTGGGTACTCATAAGCCTTTGAACTCACTCCCCTCTGCATTTTAATTACTCATAAGGCCTCAGGGAGGGGGAGGGGGAGAGACAGAGGTATGTGTGTGTGTGTAGTGCCTGCTCCACCTTGGAGTCATTCCTAGTGAGGACCAAGTTGCATAAACAAATTAGCAACTATCAGTGCTTCCTGTAGGATGGTTTTGGCAATGTTGTCCAACACAATGTGATACAGTGCTTTCAAGACTCTAGTATCTTACAGATCTTTTCTGAAAAATCCATGTGGTTTTTCAGGTCTGATGTAACATTTTCCACATGTATGCTTTCATAGGAAAAATTCCAAAGCAAAGCAAAAGCATATTTGTGGAGGAAAACACTCTACTGCAGAAAGCCCAGCTCAGGAAAGAAGGGGCAAAAGAAACTCTTAGCCTACAAAACGTTCATGTAGTCAGAGCAAGGGCTACAAACTCAAAACCAAAGCAAGGTGAGAAAGCTGGATAATATTAGGTGGCCTTTACTTTGGAAGCCATAGAAATGTATTTTATGCTGACTACTAAGGACAGTGATTAGTCCTAGGAGATATGCATCACTGTGTATTTTTTATGTTCAGCAGTATATAAATATGTACCAATGGAATAAATATGTAAATACCTTATGAATTTCTATTATATCGAATTCAAATTACATGTGTTCCCTGGTCAGAACAGGGAAGGCTACCCAAAAGCTGTCAGTTCCAAGCTATTTTGCAAATCTGGCGTACATGTAAAGCCACAGGGTCCCATTTCATTTTCTACTTTTAACATGCACATACAAACCTTAGGCATACATACATATATCAAATGTATTTCTTCACTGATGTTACCTTGCCCAGGAATGAGGACTATGTCCAAGAACTGGGACTGGCAGTAGTCGTCTACTGCTTGAACATATGTGCCACCAATATGTACAATGCTTTGCAGAATAACATAAAGAAAGGGACAGGTCCTTGCCCCAAGATGCTTACATAAAGGAGGCTGTGACGACCACCTCTGCACTGGGTTTACTTTGGATCACTCTTATTCTTTCTGGAACCCAAAGGACCCAGCCCAGGTGCCTTCATCAAGGGTTTGGGATGCTAGATCCACCCCTCTGGTGCTCCTTCTTCTGCTTAGGCCCCACAGCTATAAAGATCCGCACCCTTGCCCCAAACTTCTCCCTTCCGCTGCCACCATATATCGACCTGTACCCTTCCCCAGGTACTCCAATGACTACACCAGGTGTAAATGAATGTAATTTAATAATAAGAGGTTAATGCAAGTTCAATAGCTTAATGGTTTCTCTCAGTACAGAAGCGTATGGTTTCAAGGTACAACGTTTAACTGTTTCAGATGGTAATTTCACTTCAACGTTTCAAATGTAACTTTATAAGTACCCCTTCTAAACCACACTATTCTCTCTCCCACACTCTGATCCACCAAAACAACAAAACACGCAGGCCCTTCCTATCTCTATTCCAAATCTCTCTCTCTCATACATCCATCTCATCTCATCATACCTTCTCTCCTGTCAGCAGCAGCATATATACTCCACAGCCCTCCAACTCCTCCCATTCTCTCAAACCAATCCAGATGCTCCACTTAAACATCCAGTCAGCACTCTCCTTCCATCCAGCACTCACTCCCCCCTCTATGGCTTCATACTTACCATTCTGCCACAAACACACAGTGAGTAATTTCTTTAAACTATGCAAACTTTAATAAACTTTTATATTACACTGAACAACATAGCTATATGCAGTAAAACATCACAGAGGCAACTGAGAGAAGAGAGGAAAATGGATTGAGAGTAAACAGGGGAAGAATATGTGTTTGGGTCAATTACATATAGGCTGAGTTTCAGTAGGAGAAGAGGACTAAGGAATTGTTCCAAAAACTTCATGGAAAATATTATTTTGAGGTGGGATTCAAAGTAAGAGAGATTACTATGACAATGGTGTTCTTGGAAGTAGCTCCAAGCATCAGGGGCAACAAGGATAGAACTGTTTAAGGTAACAGACCATCTTTGGATGGCTGAGAGTGGTGGTGCCGGAGAAGTGAAGGCTACAGGAAGGCATATGAAGGTGGAAAAATTGGTAGGACAAGGGTATTGAGGCAATCCTGCACTCTTGTGCACTTGCACAGGACCCTGAATTAAAAAAAAGTTTGAGGACACATTATCGCAATCATAAGGGCTCAGAAAATTATATGCATTTGGCGATCTGATGCGGGAGGTGAGGGGAGTTCCTCATGAGCTGGCAACCCCAGTGAACCAATTACAGGGAACGAGTTAACAAGAATTTCTGCTGCAAAAGTCCCCAGAATACATGCTGGAAGCAGGCAGGAGGACTGAAGGGAAAACAACCCATGGCATGCTGCAGCATGACCCATCATCAGCCAGGAATAATGTGGTAATGAGTAATGTGCTGCTCAAGTGAACAACCAGGCTTTATCTTCAGGATGGCTTAGCATAATATATTACTCAAACAGGACAATATCCAAGAAACAAGGTCTTATCAGGAATCCATGGTTCAGCAACAGCACAGTGATCACTGTGAAACAAGGTCAGGAAAACTAGGATGGAAGGCAATGGGAACAGAAATAAAAGTGTTGTTCCAGCAGCCCTCCCTATCTAGGACTGAGGCTTATAAGCTGGAGCTTCCAAAGCCCCACCCAGGATTCAGCTGCATCAGAGGCTTCTGGTGGAAGTCCTGCTCATGAAAAGCCTTCTTTTGCAAACAAGCACTCCTTATCAAAGCATTGTTCTGGCCTGGCTCTTGACATACTGACTTTCTTGGGGGCTAGGTGGTCACTCAGCTTTTGAGTCAGAAACAACTCCAACCATCTTCCCCAAGAGTTCAGGGCCAGCTCCTCCTGGTCTTCTGACATGGGTTGCTCTTTGATGCTGTTTGCTTCTGGAAGCTCTACTTCCCCCTAGAAGTTTATTCCTTCACTGGAGGCATCCCAAAGGCCATCATTCTGTGCACTGAAGTGGACAGTGATTTCACTGTAAATTCACATGTTTCCTGAGCTGGAAAAGACCTTTGGCTTCTACATTGTCCTAAAGGATAAAGATAGGTATCTGGCTGGTGGGCAGATCATCATGGTTATAATTAAGATGTATGGCTTTATCAAGTGCCAGTCATTTAGCTTCATCTCGCATACCTGTTTCCCTTGAATTATCCCCTACAGCACTAAGCTGTCAGCGTTGTTGTTGCTAGCTAAATCACACACACACACCCCGAGCGGCAGCGCTCCTAAGATCCTTTGCATACCAGGAAAAGGGTTTAAGGGGGGAAATGTAAAAAAAAAAAAATCATTAAAAAATCAACAGATGACCCAATCCTATTCAAATTTGGTGTGCTTAAAGCTCTCTTTAATATCTATTACTGTGCCAATTTTGATGTCTTTATCTTTAAAGCTTACACAGATGTAAGCATTTGTTTAATTTGAATGCCTAAAAGTATCAAATCCTGCTCCTGCGCCCCCAGTGGCCACTCAGAAAACCACAAATGAATCACTCCAAAACTAGTACCAAAATAGGACGGGTCTTTTGGCTTTATAGCACAATTAAAGCAGGATGCACGGGAGTACTTCACAGTCAAAGCAGATTATAAACTGGAAAACTTCAGAGTACTTCACAATAAAAGCAGATTATAAGCTGGAAAACTTCGGAGTCCTTTGCATGCAATTCGCAGTGATTGCACAGTATAACGCTGGTGTGATAAAGCTCATTGTGCCAAATGGGAAACACCCTGTAAATACAATCAGACGAGAGAGTCATGAAATTAATTCCATACACAGGAGGGTTGGGAACCAAACTACTTGTTAAAAGCTCATTCTAAAATGTGTTCAATAAAATGTGTGTGCGTGTGTACATCAGCTCATGCAGGGAGATTCTTAGGCAGCGGGATGGCCAAAAGAATCCCAATTTGTCTCTCAAGTAGCTGCTTGGAACTATCATATGAATGATGATGATGCCACCTGTGGGCACTGGGTCTCCTGCAAGGTTGTCATACTGGCTCTAGGTTCTAAGGGGCCTTCAGGTAACTTTCTTTCTTTCTTAACCTGGGGCTCATAACATAATATACTATAAAATTAGGCTTCCCCAACCTGGCTGCCTCCAGATGTTTTGGACTACAGCTCTCATTAACTCCAGACAGCACGACATATGGTTAGTGGTAATAGGAGCTGTAGTCCAAAACATCCAGAGGGTACCAAGTTGGAGAAGGTTGCCATAAAACAAAGAGCACTCAACCAATTCAACCCCCGGCCCTCTCAGCAACTCACCAACATATAGGCCACAGGCCTATAAGCAGGGCCCTTACCTGACTGCGGGGCCCTTACTTCCTGCACATTTCTATCTTGCTGCCTCTTCAGCTTGTTCTCCTTCTGGGTCTGATCTGTACACCTGTTCAGACAGAGAACCACAAAACTAGTGAAGGAGATGCCATGTTACCTCCTCACTCTAGTATTACTGCTTGCATGCTCAGAGAGAGCAAGTGAACAGGAAGCAGGAGCTTCCAAAGGTCAACAGAGGGCAGATGAGAGCAATGGTCTTTTCCAGTGATCAAGATGTCCAGGTATTTGAGGGGCAGCTAGCACTGTAGTAGCCCTCCAGATGTTGTCAGACTTCAATTCCCATGATCCCTCACCATTGGCTATGCAGGCGAGGGCTGATAGTAGTTGTAGCCCATTAACATCTGAAGGGCCACAGTTCCCCACACCTGAAATACTTGGTTTTGTTCCTCATATGGGTGACTATATGAAAAGGAGGACAGGGCTCCTGTATCTTTAACAGTTTCAGAGAAAAGGGAATTTCAGCAGCTGTCATTTGTATATATGGAGAACCTGGTGAAATTCCCTCTTCATCACAACAGTTAAAGCTGCAGGAGCTATACTAGAGTGACCAGATTTAAAAGAGGGCAGGGCACCTGCAGCTTTAACTGGTATGATGAAGAGGAAATTTCACCAGGTTCTCCATATATACAAATGACACCTGCTGAAATTCCCTTTTCAATACAACTGTTAAAGATACAGGAGCCCTGTTCTCCTTTTCATATGGTCACCCTACATTTGCCTAAGAACACATTAAACTTTTTTTAAAGGTGTCCACCAAGAGATGTTTTAAGGATACATCTGAAAATGTAAAAGGGAAATGTGACAAAACACAAGTTTGCAGACATGGGGTTAAATCTAACATAGGGCTAGCAGAAGTCCACTGATGCAACGGTATTTTCTCCACTGCGGCTCTCTTTGCTTCCTGACAATCTGTTCTAGAGGGTTTCCCAGCCTTCTGGAGGAGATTTGGAGGGGATGCCGGGGGGGGGGGGGCAGAATCCCTTCCTGGGTCTGCTGACACAGCTGTTTCTGCCAGCAGAATGACAGCACGGATACAACTCATAGATTATCGTAGAGGTACTTTATCAGGGAGCCTCAGTTAGCTACATTTTCCAGTTTAGTATACAGCTGAGGACAAAAATGGAGTTGTTGCCAAGCATGTAATGTGAAATGGCCCCTTACAGAATCCTGTATATGTTTAAGTCCTCAAATCCCCACTAAGTTGAGAAGGGGCTTATTCTTCAACAAAAGAGACAAGGAAACGAGGTGGTAACTTATAGACGCTGTTTCATCATATGGTACCTGATTCTACATTTTGAAAAGATTTAACATTTTTAGAAATCAAAGTTAATTATCTAAATCCCCTACTTGCAGTCATGTCTGTAGAAAAGTTACGTGAATTTTGCATTTGCTCCCAGTGGTTCAGCAGCCTGGAAAAGACATTTTCAACCATCAACAGCCTGTCTGACATGGAGGAAACAGGCAGTCAAGGGAAATTCCCTTGTCACTTGTGGTGGAAATTTGAGACATGGTATATTCTGGAATGTCTCTTCTCTGCCCAAAAACACCAAGATCAAACTACCTCACCTTGACTTAATATCATTCACCAGTATTTATTAGCTGTCATTTGCCTAGCTCAATGAATAATTTTGTTAACTCTCCAAGCAGATGTTTGTATCTTGTGAGCCAGCCTCAGGCCATCACTATAACCTGAATATGAAATCCACCTTTCTCTTGTTTTGTTTCCTTCAGATTGAATTACTTGCCCATCATTTTCATTCCTTCCTACACAGTGATCTGGAAATTGACACTGCATTGCCCCCTGCTGCTGCACAAGAAGAATACACCTTAGTAAAGAGATATGCACTAAAAGCAAATTTTGGGTGTTGCCGCAACCTGGGATTTAGATGAAATAACAATTTATGTACCACTGAACATAGTTAAAAATATCTCTAAGCGGTTTGTAAGAAAATCCCAAGTACATCAAAATATGTTATAATATACATTAATATACAATTGGAATACATAAAAATTGCTAACACATTTAGATAAAACATTCATAAAAATCTTAAAATAATTTAAAACCAATAAAACACCATTATTATAAACAGACAGACTGGGCAGCACATTCACTGAGGGAAGGCCTGGGTAAAGAAGTGGGTCTTTAATTGGTGCCTAAAGTTGGCCCCTCTCTGGCATACCAGTGTGGGGTGGTGGGACATGATTCCATAAATTGGGCACCACCATGGAGAAGGCCCACTTCCTGTTTGCTGCATTATGGCAATCTGCAGGTCAAAGTACAACCAGTTTGACCTTCTCACATGATCTTAATGCTTGCACAGATCTGCACCAGGGAAGGTGAAGTGCCAGGTAACTTGAGTCCAAGCTGTTCAGTGCTCTATATGCCAAGAGCAAGACCTTGTATTTGGCATAGTATCGAATAAATAGGCAGTGCAGTTGCTTCAACGCTGTCATAGTATGTGCCTGGGCAGGCCCTCCATTCACCATCGTAGCTGCTGCATCAACGGTAGCCCCACATAAAGCACATTACAGTCATCTAAACATGACCACGTTATCCACATAATTACTACATGAAAGTCTGTTAGCTTGAAACTTTCCCCATATATCAACTAATCAGGTACAATATTTTTATTCCTTAAGAATATTAGCTGTCATTGGTAAGAAAGCTCTACTATGGAAAGGTTATTATCATCTCATGAATGGGTTAACAGGTTTCCTCTGTCCAAATCATGGAATGTTAAAAAACAAACCAACGTCCTGGCTCTACATTTCATGGCAGGTTACGACGAATTTTAAAACGCATTCGCAAATAAAGCTAGCTCAAAAGTAAAACAAACAAACAGAAAACCAGCAAAAACAGTATTAAGAGCAGCAGCAACAAACACAAAAAGCTTGTGATGTAGCCAAACCAATAAAAACATCTGGAAGATTCTAGACTCCACTAAAAGCTAATGTAGACAGCAGCAACCAGAGCAAATGCATAAGGGTGTGTGTGTGTGTTCTACAGTCGAGGGGCTACAACCATGAAGGAACTGTTTGTTTTTGCCACCCATCACAGTTCAGCTGTCCAGAAGTGGGATCTTAAAACTGGAGGAAGGTTATCTTCTGCCACCTGATGATAGGACATCTTTTGGTAGGCTACATGTTTTCCAATCACTAGGTAATACTACCCAATTTGGCTTCTATTTTTTTTCACCAGGTGTTCTACCTACAAATAATTCTCTACCACGCTTCTCTGTTTCTGCTCTTTGCTTTACATGGGATCTGTATTCTCCAAACTGTGCTAGAGATCAAATGACTGCTAGATTTTATATTGCAAAATATGGGTGAACAGTCATTCTTGTGTCTTTGTCTCAGTAACCTCTGCATCCTGAAATTACTTTTGCATCGGGCAGAGACTAATCCAATAATGTTTGCCAACATCTCTTGCATTCCATCTCAAGAATCTGACAGTCTGCAGGATTTGGGAACTCCATGCCCAGCTGTCCCCACTTCCCCTTGTGGAGAACACAAAAGCTTGCAAATTATTATGTGACATTTCAATGCATCCGAATAACGTATCACTCTACTATACTTTTCGGATTTCCCACCTCACCCCGCAGTAGATCAACATGGCTATGCATTCTGAAGGTGGGCCTCTGATGGAGTTCTTAATAGCTGGGCAGGTTCAAGTGGGAATTGGCATCTTATTGGTATACACAGAAATGTTTACTTCATTTGGAGCAACTATTAGTTCTTTGCAGTGAGCTCCTTCCACTAGAGGGCAATGTTGTACTATAAGGAGAAAGCCTTTATCAAATGATTACTAATAAAACACATCTGAGGGAAAAACGATGACTCAAAAAGCATCTACCAGAACATATACAGGCCTGAGACTCAAAATGGACACCCAACAAGGTGTGTATTGAGAAATTATAAAGCCTCTCTTCCCAGCCACTGAGAATCCTAGTGGGTTTGTGTCTTTCTGGCTCCAGGATGTTACTAAGTTCGACAAATCTGTCTTGGAAGCCATAAAGCCAAGAAAAATATAAAAATCATAGAATTGTGGAGTTGGAAGGGACCACAAGGATCCTCTAGTCCAACCCTTTGCAATGTGCAGGAAAACCAATTAAACCACCCATGAGAGGTGGCAGTTCAAAATAAAGAGGAGCTCCTCTGGAAACCCTGTATCATAAGAATGTAAGGAAAGCATAGTTGGATCAGACCAAAGGCCTATCTAATCCATCATTCTGTTCTTACAGTGGACAACCAAATTCCCTAGTGGGAAGTGCACAACAGGACATGAGTGCAAGAGCACCTTCTTGCTCACCTTCCCAGTAACCAGTATCAAATTCGATCCCCACACAGAATTGCAGAATATATGCAGCCCTGAGTAAGGATTGCTATAGTAACCAGTTTTTACAGGAGACAGATTGAAGTAATGCATCCGAACGTCTTTCCATTACTCATTACTGAACTGTACTGTCAAGTGTGTGTAAACTGGGGGAAGGGTTGGAGTCTTCATAGGAATACCATCAGTTATCCATTTTTTAAAGGTTAAGCCATCCAATTTATTAGGAATATAATGGTATCCAAATCCTCACCCAATTTAGGAACAGATCAATGACTTAATCCTGCTTGACTATAATTTATTTATTTAAAACATTTCTTGGCCGCCTTTCAGGGCAGAAGCCTTTGGATCTGCAATACCAAGGGCAGCTACTGCTGGCAAAAAGATATCCCTTTAAGCAACAAATAACACAGCAGCGCCATACCAACGCTGACATCCACCGATGATGGTGTTGCATCATGCCAACAATTCCTGCATATTAGTCAAGTATAGAAGGAACCAATCAATGCACAGCAATGGCAGAAAGAGCCCATTCAGCACCACACATGGTTCTTAGGGTCCAGTCTTAAGGTTTTACTGGCAAAGCTGCACTGGCTCTTACATTGGTGACATTGCATTACACCAGCATGGTTCCCCAGCACCAGCCTGTCTTTAGGCTCTGCTGGCACAGAGGGTTGTAAAGAGCAATCCAATAATAATAATAATAATAATAATAATAATAATAATAATAATAATTTATTTCTTATCCCTCTCTCCACTTGGATCGAGGCAGGGAACAACAGTAATATAAAACACATTAAAAACTGATTAAAAACATAGCATACATGATTAAAACATCCTTAAAACATCCTAAAAACATTCTAAAATTTCACTGGATAGGCCTGCTGGAATAGATCAGTCTTTATTGCATAGGCCCGAATGATGGATGGCTCCAATGTCAGAGCCCTCAGTTCAGCCTAATTCATGCCAGGCCATTTCTGACAGGGTGGGAGAAGTGACAGGGTCTATTTTTGCCTCTCTGTCCTCCTTTGCAGCAGTTTTCCAGAGATAGGAAAACTGCTGCAAGTTAGCCTGTCTAACTTGCCTACTCTGCCAGTGTGGAGGTGGGGGCTGAGAGGCTATTGAATCCAACAGATCCATGGCCTCTCTCCTCTCCACTTACTGGCATACCCCCAACATATTCTTTTCCTCCATTCCAAGGTTTGGAGGCTTCATCTTAGAAGAGGGAGCCATCACAGACCCCATCATCCACAGCCAGCTATGGCAAATAATTGGCAATGCACTCCTATCCATCTGGAGCACAACAATCTGGGCAAAGCTGATAAACAAGCTCTCCAGGGCAGGGTACCTGTAAGATGAAACCCTATTCAGAGGTGAGTGGGAAACCTGGTACTTACGGTAGTTGAAAGCTGTACTCTGAATATCTCCTCTCTTTGCATTACTTTCAATGACCTGGTTCACACATAATGGCAGTAAATCATGGGTTAATTAATCCACCATTTGCTGCAGTTAATGTGCCACTTTCACATTTTATAATCAATCAGCCTGGTCAGAGGTTGATTTGTGCCATATAAGTCCAAACTCTATGGCCTGGTTTGCACATAACAACAATCCAGAATATGGGTTGTGTATAGGTTGTTGAATCATGGGTTGTCATTATGTGAGACCCCTGCTCTATGGTTTAACTATGAGACAATAACATGTACAACCGAGAAAGAGAATCCATAGTTTGTTGTTTGGCTCTGAACCTTGGGCTGTTCGTAGTTCACAACTTAAAGTTTACCAATAGCACAGGGTTTGCGTATAACGACAATTCATGATTCAATGACAACCCATATTCTGGGTTGTTGTTATATTAATAATGCAAAGCAGAAGCAGCACACAACATGGCAAATTATGGATTAATTAACCCATAATTTGCCACAGTTACATGTGAACAGGTCCAATAAATCTAGCTTAAGGTTTCACAATCAATGCAAATAACAATGGGGAAAGGAGACACTCCTGATTTATTTCCCTTGTCAGAGGTCACAAGCCAGATGTTGCATGATACAACGTAAGGCAAGCCTTAGCTTATGGACACCAGATGGTAGTGTTGCTTCTTCTACAAATATCTCTCTAATTTAGATGATTCAGATGCAGACTCAAAATAATATTTCTCCATATATAATAATCATTTATCTTCTAATGTTTGTCCCAACATCTATTTTTTCCTCTCAGGTATCAATTTATGACACCAACAATTGGGATGTGATTATCAGTTTTCAATTGCTCCAATAGTTTTTAATCACTCCCATCTCTTACTTTCCCTCTCCTTAATTTATAAAGTGTCCATCGATGTTAAGCACTAAATTTCTTAGTGGACATGATTACGTTACTTCTAACCATGCCCTCATTAACTAATTACATTTGTGACAATCATCTTGGGTGATGGGAATTGAACTGGCAAGATTCAGAGAGCCTAATTATGACCTTCTGTACCTTAGTACTGAAAAAAACGGAAGACTCATGTTTTTCCTGGGCTGGACTTTGCTCCAGTGAGTCATTAACATGGACCAGCCTTGAACAATTTGTGTCTGTGTTAATCAGCCGAGAGCGTTTGTGAGGAAGGAGAAAGTACCCTGCTGAGTGACCGAAGTGGCCTCTTTTAGTCTCTTGGCTGACTGGAATTGCTTCTATGGCACATAGTTAAAAATTGCTCAACCACCGGCTATTCCTTGCTTAGCTTGAAGTCTACTTTTCATTATGGCAATCATCAGAGGTACTTAATATCACTGGTGAAGGGCCTCTGAGGGGACACACATTTGGGCTTTAAAAAAAAAAAAGCTTGAAAGGAAGCTTTTCATTCTGGCTAGGGTCAACCAGCCATCATTTTAAGGACAGTGGCTTTAAAAAAAGACACACACACACAGAGATGTTCATGTTTAAGTCACAGAACTTGACATTTTAATCTGACTATCAATGGATTCAGCTCTATAGCACGGCTGCTCTTCTGAATCTAAACATTTTCACTGAGGCAACTGTTTGTACTTCTAATGTGATTGTTTTTGACAATGTTTCAGCAAGGCAATGGATAAGTCCCACCCTAAGCATTTACATGGTAGCATAATGAAGCTTAGGATTGTGATGTTCTAGTGTACAGAGCACTTTGCAATCATTCTTCTACACATTCCTACAATAGCCCTTAATGGGATGACCATCATTATGATTCCAAGCCTTCAAATGGGGAGCTGAGATGGAACTCTTGCAATTTCTTCAAAGCCATTCAGTAAGCAGGACACCTGCTTTCAATCAAGGCATTGCCCTTTAACACCTCTAAGGCATTCTGCAAGAAGCTCAGCTTTTCCTGCTTCAGTGCTACAGCCTGGAGTAGTCTGCTTCACCTGAATTTTTCCCCAGTGGTTGAGAGGGATCCGGGCCTGTCAAACATAGCATGCCTTGTTTTATCTTAAGTTCTTCCTTCCCTGTAGGTAACCGAGGACTGCAGGATTTGGAAAGAAGAAAATATTGCTTGGTTTTCCAGGTCCAATCTAAGGGACTGAAAGATCCTGGGAATGAAAGCCTGAAATAAAATTTATTTGCACGGACACAGCAAAGGACAACCTCTATCGTACAAGCTAGTCCACTGTTGAAGTGGGTATGGAGGTGCTAGGGATGTGATGAAAAACACCTCCTCCTTGCTCCACAAACACCTCTATGCTCATTCACTCCTACACTTCAGCAATACATGAAGTCACTTCAGCAAAGTCACTTCATCACCCAAGAATATTCCAGCATGCTCACTAGGGGAAGTTCAGTACACATTTTGTTCTGACTGTCTTCTATCTCAGCCTTCTATTTTCATTTTAGTTGTCAATTATGTTAGCTTTGGGAACAGAAACCAAGTCAATTCCACACTTTGGTGAATACTCATTTACACATATCAATCAACACAATCAGGGGTCCCTAATCTTTACGGGCTGGTTGGCATATTTGGAATATGAACTGTGCCATGGGTGTTCTCACAAAATGGCTGCTATGGTGAAGCTTGCTAATTCACAAAATGGCTGCCATGGTGGGTTGGCCAGCTACAAAACACCCATTTAACAAAGGTAAACTTGTAAGGCTAAAAAAAGTAACATGCCCCAAAACCTAAGTACAAGATATGGACTGAGCTCCAAAACAAACAAACTGTCCTGAACCTGCAGCTCCTAGAACCTGCAGCTTACTGTTCTAGCAGCCATCTCACAGGTATCCAACTGATGAGGCTGAGGGACAAGTAACTTGGTCAAGAAACTGAATCCAAGTCCAAGTTGGAGTCTTGAGTCCCAAATGCCAAATTGCTTATCTCCCCCACAAAGCACAACAAAAGACCCATTTCAAGAAGACAACTGGTGAAGCTCAAACAATACAGAGTTTACATTTGCATTACAAATCTGACCAACCTATCAAAGCCTAGCAAGTGCAAGACAATTTACGTGTGTTGGAACTGAAAATATTTTCTTCCAAACTGAGGGTAAAAATGTGCATGATTAATTATGCATTTTTGTTATCTTAGGGAGTATCCAAGGCCAGATCTACACTACTGCTTTAAAGCACTTTATAACAGTTTTGACAACTGTATATGGAGTGTGTCCTGGGCCCCAACAGTTGCCAAAACTTTTATAAAGTGCTTTAAAGCAGTAGTGTAGATCCTGCCCATGTCTTTGTAATCTTCATTTATTGTCAGTGTTGACAATGATCATTTTTACTTTGTTGTTTCTTATTTCTTGTATCCTTTTACCTTTTAATTAATTCTTCTTTCTGAATATCATCATGCATGTTGTGCCTCCTTTGTCTACATGAGTTAATTGTGTGTGTGTGTGTGTGTGGAAGTTAAACATTAACACTTGGGCAGGAGTGGGGGGGGGGACAAAAACACACACACACACAACCTGGACTGAAATAAGAACTGCTTTCAGTCTCATGTGTATAAAAAAACACTTACACTAAACATTTAAAAAAACACTAACAAAGATAGCTGTGCTGCTCCATGAGAAGAAAAGATCCAAAATCCAGAGTTGAGCAATCTCTTTATTAGGACCAACCAACATTCTGCAAAAATGTGCAAAACCGTGGAGAAAACTTTGGTTGCGGAATTTTATTTGGTCCTAATAAAGATGCTGCCAATAGTGGATTTTAGATTTTGTTTTTCACCGAACAATTAATTCAGCCACTATTTGTACCTCATCCATCCTGGCACCCCCACCCCAAATCTTCATTTAAGATTTGTGGTACCTCCTTGTGGCTAACACAAAATTATATGTTATTTGACTGCTCCAAATTACTCAGAAGAAAGACAAACCAGCATATGTCTTGCCAAATGCAGCCCTGCTCATCGTTTACATCAAGGCAGTCTATTTCTAAACCTGTATCACCTGTTTCTTAGAGGCATAACTCCTCCAGGATTACATTTATCTTTAAATTACTTGAAAGTAATTGTGATTTGCACCAGGAGAGTGGATGAACTGAAACTACCGAGGGGCACAGCTGGTAGAAAAGGTGGTTTCTATTCACCTAGCTTTGTTGGGCTGGAAGTGGGCTTTAGTGCTGCTTATTTGTATATCCATCTCACCTAGCAGGTAGCTGTAAATCTCCCCAATGCTGCCTTCTCCTTCTTGTGCCAGGTCATGCGATATTCCAGCAAGGGAATTTGATATTCAACACAGGCAGAGGAGAATGGCTGCTTGACCTTGGACAAGATGTTTCTCACAAAACAGGGCATCACCTGAAATGGAACCTGTATTCCATAAAGAAACCCAACTGACACAGGGCAAGACCTTTAAGCTCAACAAAAAGATTGTCAACCTAGGTGGGGACAGATGGTACATAGAACAAAAACAGCTTGTATCCTTTTACAAATAGGGGATTTGCAGTTATAGGACTTAGAGCTGATCACTTCACAACTTGGGCACTAACACAGAGAGATTGAGAGAGGGAAAGCTGTAAGATTTTCCAGCAAAAAGACTCTCTGAATTTTCTTGTATAGCAAGAGAACACAATCCATCATGGAGCTTAAGGCCATTGCATTAATTTGTTTGCAATTCTGGTGGTGATAGATGTGGAAATATGACATTTTAAACCTGAAATCGCCACTGTTGTCAAGAGCTTGTCTATATCTTAGGATATATAGGGCAAAGCAATCCTAAATTGGGTGGGAGAGAGCAAAATGATGGATTATCCACCATTTCCCAAACTTGGACAGCTAATGTTGGCAAAAGTGGGAGGGGGAAGGGGCCTTAGGCTGCAATCCTGTGCATATTTAGACAGAAAAAAAGCCTTACAACTCCCAGCATTCCCCAGGTAACAGTGTGTCTTGGAGAATGGAGGGGTCTTGGATTCAGTCGATCTGGTTTAGGGATCTGGTAGATTTATGCACACAAAGCTTTCCACAGGTGGACAGGAGCCAGGTGTGCTCTCCCCCACCAGCAGAGTTCTCTGCTGGTGGAGAGCTACTTGTGCTGCATCCGAACCCTTCAGCCTCAGAACTGTTTCAGGGTATTAGGATCATGCTGTAATATGCAATCTGCACAAAACATTCAATATCACATTGCAGGTAAATAGGAAGAAATAAAATACTGAAACAAGGGACAGTCAATGTAGCAACACGAACTAATCCATCAGCAACAAGGAAACATCTGTATTTATCTATTATCTGTATTTATTTAGTAACTAGATTGTATCTATCTTACAAGTATTTCTTTTCAACAGACTACAACATCCAGTTTTACCATGTCATGAAAACAGCCTCTATAGGACTCTCCCCTTCCTGTGAGTCACAGACAAGAGCAAAGGGTAAAAGGAAAGTGGGAAAGCCTGTCTGCAGCCATGACTGTGCCTGTCTGGGCGACAAGTGTTACTGATAGTTGTTAAATCCAGTACTGTTAGTTGTTAAATTCATTGCTAAAAGCAAAGGTTTGGGGTGGGGAGCAGCAGCAGCAGCCAGAGAGCCATAAACAAGAGTACAAAGCAGACATCCTCAGACATTTCTCCTCTAACACCTTTCCCCACCTCCTTCCTACATCTATCTTTGACTGTTCTGTTCAGCCTGTTAGATTCAATGACAGAGAGTGGCCATTAGGAACTAGGCCAAAACCAGCCTCATTAGCATTATGGAATGATCTCAGTCATCCTGAATACCCATTGAAAAGCTCATGTGTTCTAGGCTACGATGAGTCCACACACTTTTCCTAGTTTGACGTCTTATGTACCTAGTGGCAGTGCCAATGCTGGAATAAAGTTAGGGATGTGCAGTGGTGTAGTGGAGAAATGCAGCTGCGTTGTTTGCAGAGCAGAAGTGATATCATCTGACCTGGCAAATGCATGAGGTGATAACAAGGTGCTTTGACAAGGAGCTTGGACAGGTTTGTGCAACCAGTTCTGTATTGGATCCTTGCCCCACTTGGCTAATAAAAGCAGGGATGGAACAGCCGACTGGGCCAGAGAAGTGATGAATGCCTCTTTGCGAGAGGGAGTGGTCCCAGGCCGCCTGAAAGAGGCAGTAGTGAGACCACTCCTGAAGAAATCTTCCCTGGACCCTGAAAAACTTAATAACTATAGGCCGGTAGCAAATGTTCCATTCCTAGTCAAGGTCCTTGAGCAGGTGGTTGCAAGCCAGCTCCAGGCACTCTTCTATGAGACCAGTTATCCGAATCCATTTCAGTTGGGGTTCAGGCCTCGTTTTGGTATGGAAACAGCCTTGGTCACCCTGTAAGATGACCTATATCAGGAGAAAGACAGGGGGAGTGTAACTCTGTTGATTCTCCTTGATCTCTCAGCAGCTTTTGGTACCATCAACCATGGTATCCTTCTGGGATGACTATCTGAGTTGGGAGTGGGAGGTACTGCATTGCGGTAGTTCCGCTCCTACTTGACGGGTTGACTACAGAAGGTGGTGCTTGGGGGAAATTGCTCACCCCCATGGATTCTCCAGTATGGGGTTCTGCAGGGGTCAGTCTTGTTCCCCATGCTGTTCAACATCTACATGAAATTGTTGAGTGCGGTCATCCAGAGTTTGGAGTGTGTTTGCTGATGACATGCAGCTCTGTTTCTCCTGTTCATCTTCATCAGGTGAGGCTGTGGATGTGCTGAAATGGTGCCTGGCTGCGACAATGGATTGGAACTCCATCCAGACAAGACTGAGATGTTGTTAGTTGGTGGTTCTTCTGACCAGATGGAGGGTGTTCAACCTGTTCTGGATGGGGTTGCACTCCCCCTGAAGGAGCAAGTTCATAGCTTGGGGTTTCTCCTAGAATCATCTCTGTCACTTGAGGCTCAGATGGACTGGAGTGCCTTTTACCAGCTTTGGTTGGTGATCCAGCTACACCCCTATCTGGACAGGGATAACCTGGCTTCAGTTGTCTATATTCTGGTAACCTCCAAGTTAGTTTACTGCAGTGCACTGTATGTGGGGCTGCCTTTGAAGATGGTTCGGAAGCTGCAGCTTGTGCAAAATACAGTGGCTAGATTGATAACAGGGACCAGAAGGTTTGAGCATATAAGACCTACTCTGGCCTGCTTGCATTGGCTGCCTGTATGTTTCCAAGCCTGAATCAAGGTGCTGGTTTTAACCTATAAAGCCTTACATGGCTTGGGACCACAATATCTGACGGAACGCCTTTCCCAACATGAACCTACCCAAACACTATGTTCAACATCTAAGGTCCTCCTCCAGGTGCCCACTCCAAGGGAAGCTCGGAGGACAGCAACAAGCCTTCTCTGTGGTGGCCCCCCAACTGTAGAAAAATCTCCCTGACGAAGCCTGACATTGTTATCTTTGTGTTGGCAAGTCAAGACTTTTCTCTTCTCCCAGGCATTTAGCAATATGAAATGAGCCTGGGTGCCACGACACAGGCTCTGAACACCAGACCTCACGTCTGCCACCACTTATTATGGGGCGACACAGGCTCTGAACGACAGACCCGGCCGAGGCTACTCCCTGCTCAAGCCAAGCACCACCACTTGGTACGTCTGAGGCAAGGGATAAAGCCCACCTTCCTCCAAACTATGTGGAGAAAGGGGTTTAAAATGGAGAATGATTTTAATATATATAATAATGCGCTGTGAGTTATATCTGCTTAGGTGAATGATTGTCAGAGTGGGTGTTAAATGTGTATACTTAAGATGATAAATGCCAAACAGACACGTGGGCTTTTTGTGGTAGTTTAAAAACAAAACAATCAAAATTTATTTTTAAAAGTTCATAAGCTTTGTTTCAAATAGCAACATTTAAAAACCTTTTTGAAATCTTCCATACAATCCTGTCACTCTCACATTCGCGCTTTCCTTTTTCTCACACAATCACTCTTGAACTTTCTTTATTCTCAGTATTGATTAATATACTTCTACTACGTGCACACCACACTCTAAAGACACCACTCACTACACTGACCCTCAAATTTCCCAGAATTTAAGTACCATAAACACAGAGAGCACTACAGACTCTAAGAGTACCTAACAAGTCTCCCTGAAAAGGTTCTCTCCAAAAGAACCTCTGAAAAGAACAAGAACAAGAACTCTCAATCCCCTCAGTCATTCCCTTATATATCACTCCTCCCCTCTCCCAAGACATTCTAACTCCGCCCACTCAGGCCAACATTCTACAAACCACAGACTTACAAACTGCAGACATACATTTGGAATTGACTTCTGGGGTGTAACGCCACACTGGGTCTGTTTTTTTAGGCCCATAGTTTTAAAGTTGTTATAGTAGTTTTAAATGTATGTGTATATTGTATGTTTTTGTGGTTTTTAATTTTTGTATATTGTTTTTAAGTGTTTAAATATTATGTAAACTGCCCAGAGAACTTTGGCCATGGGGCGGTATACAAATGCAATAAATAATAATAATAAATAACAACAACGATGTTTCAAGTTTTACTCTTGTTGTGAGAAATTAGCAGAGAATGAAGAAAAAAGATCAAGCAGAATCAGAATACTTCTTTCTTTTTCTTACTACAGACTGGCCTTCCCTCTAGCCAAAGAAGGCAACATGTCTTTGGAAGACTGTTTGCATTTTGAATTAAAAGCCAAAATGTGTGTTTCAGCAAGCTAAAGCCCTTTTGTTAAAGTTCAATGTAGAGTCAGAAGTAAGCACCACTGAGTTCAATGGCACTTACTCCCAGCTAACTATGCAAAAGACTGGAGTCATGCCCTGTAAATTTTATTGTGAATGTTTATTAATGGTTTGTCTGTCTGTCTGTGTTTATGTGGCATTTTTAATGACAGTCTTAGCTCTTTTGAGTATAACTCATAGAAAAGCAGGATAAATATGTCTCTCCCTGGGGGCGGGCGTGACTGTGATTTCTCTTTGGGGCTGTGGCTGTCAAGATGAACCTCTGCAGGTAAGAATTTACCATCACACCACCTGGGATGTGCATTCATTTCATAACAAAATAAAAGTCAAAAATTTAAAATGCTACACACAGCAAAACACCGTTCGAAAGCAGCCCTTCCCAAATCAAGTCGGAGCAGATGAGGGTACAGGAGCAGAGGAAGCTAGCTGCTTTACTACTACTATTAGTCACACTATTTGTCAACTCACAATAGTATTGACGCACGCATATAGCAGGTCTTACTGCTTGTCAAGCCACTCACTTCTTGGCTGTTGAGGAGACAAAAGCTCTATGCCCCTCTGGATCCTATCCTTCCCCAGAATTTTGGCTCCCTTCCAGGTATTTTGCATTGACGGGGGTGGTGACTGACCCATTAGTTTGAGAACAACTGCTCTAATGCCTCATAGTTGGAAGAGGACACATTGTAAGCCATCTCGTTATTAGAGGGTTCAGCTAATATAAGGAGCTTCTATTGCAGTTCGTCCAGGAAAGATGTTGCTTTTCAATATGTATGACTGATAAAAGGAAAAATGCTCCAGTGGGTGGTAATTGCCAGATTCTAACAGCCATGCTTTGTGTTTTTGAACTTTGAAGGCCTGCCACTAGTCCTTTCCATCTAATTAGGTAATTGCAGGAGGATGGTTTTGTGCCCAGCTAACTTCCCCGTTGCCAAGAACTGTAATAGAAGGAGGAGGTGGGTCATCAGACCTTCATATTGTTGGAGATTTTTGCACTTTCAGAAGTGAGATGAATTCTGGGAGTTCAAAGAGTGAGATAATTTAAGATCTTTGATCTGGTGGGATTTTTTTTTTAAAAAAAAAAACTTGCCTAGAGCTTTTAGGAAGACCAACATAACCTGCACAAATTAAATACATTTCTTCCATTGCCCATGCGAAGAGTGCAGGAAATGGGGCATAGCAGGGTAAATTGCTATCTGAAGAGCTTTAAAAGGTCTGAGGTAGCATTTTAGCAATAACATCTACTAAGGATGGATGATGCCTTACCTTCTAGTAGTCTGAATTTCCTTTCAACAAGAGAACCCTCATGTTTCATTCTCAAGCAACTGCAAGAAGTTCAGAATGATATGAAACAAGGGTGGAAAGGAAGAAAGAAGCAGAATGCAAGCCAAGTGTTAAGGACATCAATGCAGACTTAGACTGCAAATTCTTTATGGTGGCAACCTGGCGGCACAAATCATTACACATCCATAGCATTGTAATATGTTCTGTGTCTAGACTTATACAATGGGTTGGATCTTGCTTCATGCAAAAAATGCTGGTGCAAATAAATCCAAAGCCAGATTTTCTATGGCACTGACTGAATATTTGCCATTGGTGCCAGATCGAAGGTGACACCCAGCAGAGGTGGAATACAGGGGAAAATAACATGCTAGGGAGGGGGCAGGGGGCATATGAATGTAGCAACAATTTAGATTTGGCTTTAAAATGAACTGTTGTGCTCATTGAGAAGTCTTTTGGGGATAATTGTCAGTGTTATCTATGAGCTCCATCACACTTATTTCCCCCCCTGGTATGTATCCGTGATTTCCACCTCTGTTTCATTAGTGCATCAAGCATTGGTCACTTGTGTTCTTGCACTATTTTGCCTTGTTTACCTTTTCTTATGTGCCGGCTCACACTTCCTGGTATTGTCACTGCGCTCGCCCCACCCAGACCCTTTTCCTTCCCCCTCCGGTTCATTGGTTCTTGTGGTTAATGGACATTGTGATGGACATGGGCGCCTTCCCCCCACCCACTCTAGTTTTGTTGTTTTAATGATTTAGCATTTGATATATTAGGCGCCAGTTCTGCCTTTCGAGGGGGAGAAATAGCAATAAGAGAGCAATGAGAGGGGTTGGAGCAGCGGAAGTACATTCGAGTGATTCAGCACAAGCACGGTCATTCAAGCAACTCAGCATGCCCTCCTCTTTCGTCAGCAAGACTGTCCTTCAATTCAGAGGGCCCCCAAGAAGGGAGGTTCTATGACATAGTGCAAGGACCACATGGGGATGGAAGGGCAGTTCTATCCCACATGGAGAAAAAATGCCGCACTTTCCCTGCCCTAGAAAAACACAGAAGATGGAGGGGAAGAGGCAAGATGACTGCAGGACAGGGATCGTGGGCCAAAACAGTAAACAAGGCAGGACGACGGTGCGATGAAACAGTGGTGTGATGGAGCTCAGCGTAAGGCAAGAGTGTTGAACCTCAGGACAAATCCGGCCTGAGCTCAGAGGGCTATGCCCCTTCTTCTGCCTCTTTGTTTGCCACTTTCCTGACTTTGGGGTGTGTGTGTTTATTTCCCCCCAATTCTAAAAAGGCTGCAATGCTTCTCAAAAGACTTAGGTGGGGTCTACAGTACTGCTTTTAAATGGTATATAACAGTAGTGACAACTGTTGGGGCCCAGGACACATGTCATATACAGTTTTCAAACCGTTTTCAAAGTGTCAGATCCTGCTTGGTGTAGATCAGGCCTTAATTACTTGGAAAATGAGTTTTACATCCAAATGTCCTGGGTTTTTCTTATATAGGGGCTCCATCCCCTTTCTCTTTGGTCCTGCCCCCTTTTGCCCTCAGCCTTCATTCCACTACTGGAATGAAGGCCTTGAAAGCTTCACCAGGATTGAATTCGGACCTCTGACTGAAAGAGGTCCAACATCCCTGGTGCAACTTTATTTATTTATTTATTTATTTATTTACAACATTTATATACCACTCCACATCTAGACAGATTCTGGAGCAGTGAACATTAAAAGAAGCAGAGATAAGGTCAATTTTCATCTTAAAAATTATTACTTAAAAAAAAAAAAGAATTCGAATAAAATCGTGGCTGGTCAATCAAGTAACATTAGCTCCCTGTCCCAGTCTACTTTCTGCCCAGTAGAAAACATAAGCCTTCAGGATGGAGAACTGGCTGACAATAATTTCACTGGAGATCTAGATGTGCTGATGCCAGCAGCTTCTGCTACTTTTTAGTGTTTAGATTTGGACAGTGCTGGCTCATCCTGTTTGGAAGCTGCAGCTTGTGCAAAAAGCAGTGGCCAGATTGATAACAGGGACCAGAAGGTTTGAGCATATAAGACCTACTCTGGCCCGCTTGCATTTGGCTGCCTTCATGTTTCTGAGCCCAAATCAAGGTGCTGGTTTTAACCTATAAAGCCTTACATGGCTTGGGACCACAATAACTGATGGAACGCCTTTCCTGACATGAACCTGTAAGGGAAAGGCAAGGGTTAATTGGAACTTGGGACTGGAATGTATTTTAACTGTATTTTATGGTTCCGTAGGAAGAGAGATAAGGATGCCAGGCCAGCTGGATGGGGGAGAAGACCGGAGCCAGCACGGCTATAACTGTCTTGTCCTTGAGTGATTATTAGCAACCTGGGTGAGAGGTGTGAAGACACGCCATGCATCAAAGTTGGAGGGAGGGGGGAAAGGAGTGAAAATAATTGTATAAAGTTCCCCTGTGAAAAGAACAAGGGGCGGTTGTCGGCTGAGATCGGTCTGGGGTGACGTAAGAACTGTTAGTTTTAGTTTTTAGCTTGCCTGCACTGGGTTCATATATATGCATGCGTTTATGGTTCTTTTATTCTGCTAAGCCCATGTATTCCTACCCTTTTCCTAATAAAAAGGTCTTAAACCTCACATTGTGAGCTGAGAGTGTCTGTGCCTGGGGATCCGTGCTAAATCCAGTCAAGAAGCCAGCTGAGTGCTGGGTGCTCTTCCTTTACAGAACCTACCTGAACACTATGTTCAACATCTAAGGTCCTCCTCCAGGTGCCTACTCTGAGGAAAGCTCAGAAGACAGCAACAAGGGAGAGGGCCTTTTCTGTAGTGACCCCACCCCAACTGTGGAACAATCTCCCAGACAAGGCCTGCCTGGCGCCAACATTGTCATCTTTGTGGCTCCAATGTCACTGGGGCTGTGAATCTGCTCTGGGTTTCACTCAGAACTCTAAAGGAGCCATCTAAAGTACTGAACCAAAAACTCAAAAAGTTCAGCATCCTGGATAGCTCCTTTAGACTGGTTCTGACTGAAACCCAGAGTGGATTCACAGCCCCACTGACATTGGAGCCACCAGCCACCACTGTCTGCACCCTTTTCTGAGTCACAGCTCTTCACGTGAGAGGGAGGAAGGGAGAACAGTGCCAGACATCATTGGCTGAGCACACAACCAGAGAGAAAATGTGTTGTTTTTCTAGTTGTGGAATGGAGAAGAATCATAGAATAGTATTTATTTATTTATTTATTACATTTCTATACCTCCCAATAGCCCGAGCTCTCTGGGCGGTTCACAAAAAAGTAGAGTTGGAAGGGGCCGATAAGGTCATCGAGTTCAACCCCCCGCTCAGTGCAGGAATCCACCCTAAAGCATACCAGACAGATGGTTGTCCAGCTGCCTCTTGAATGCCTCTAGTGTGGGAGAACCCACAACCTCCCTAGGTAACTGGTTCCATTGTCGTACTGCTCTAACAGTCAGGAAGTTTTTCCTGATGTCCAGCCGGAATTTGACTTCCTGTAACTTGAGCCCATTATTCTGTGTCCTGCACTCTGGGATGATTGAAATTAGTGTTTGCATGTTTGTTAAATAGGAATTGATTTGGGGAGGATTTTGCTGGGTAAGAATTGGGAGTATTTTTATTATTATTTATTAATTATTACATGTATATCTCACCTTTTCTCCTCCATACACCCATGGTCATCCTCCTCCTTTCCATTTTATCCTCACAACCCTGTGAAGTTAGTTAGGCTATGAATTAGTGACTGGTCCAAAATCATCTAGTGAGGTACATGGCTGAGTGGAGACTAGGAAATGCAGTAAAAACAACATCACAGGAATTTACCTTGTACAACCTTAACTATTTAATTACCATCCCAGCAATTTCTCACATACGTGCATATTGTTAAGCACTGCAGTAAGATCTCAAATGCAGAGTGAAGAAAAATAGAGCCATTAGATTTATACAGCCAGTGTAAAAAAAAAAAAAGCCTTCTTCCTTTGACATATTCATGGAAGCATGTGTTATCTCAAAACAGGTGTTTTCTGATAATTCAGAGGTGTTTTATGATTACAGACATTTTGTCTTCTGTGTTTTTATTACTCAGCTCCAAGTCTGACACATAGACTTTCAACTGTTTCTGTTTTCCCATAGTCAGCCTCTCAATAAATCATGATATGCCTTTCTTTTTAAGGCAGCAGAAGCTCATCCTTTCCCCAATACATCCAACCATACCAAAGGGGGAGAGGAACAAGCAGGATAGATCTTTACAGCAGATAATTAGGGAAACAGAACCTAAAGGAGCTGGAGGTCTTAACCCCAGATTTCCCAGATCACATCTGTTTTGGTCCCTGAACAGTGAAAATGCCTGTCCCAGATGCTAGCCCTAAATTCAAGCTATTCCTTAGCCCACCAAATTCACTCAAGAGCATACACACCTTGCTAAAATCAACAGTATGTTGCAGGACAAAGTGACCCCTTTTTAGCTAATTTGGCACTAGACTTAATTTTAGGGCAATGCAAGCCTATCGGGAGATTAAGAGGCAAGAGCTATAGCTGTGCTGGTATCATTCAGTCTGCCTACTTTCCTGGAGCTATAACAGATATAGCTAGCTGATAAATAAATAGATCAGTCTGAATGCACGCTAGGGATCTTGGCTGATTTCGTTATATTTATTTTCTTCCAGACATGTCTCCTAAGGCGTTGTAAGAAATAATAAAAAAGCACTTGCAAGTGGCAGGTGGAAAGAAAACAGGGAAACAAATTGCCCACATGCAAACAGATATGGTTGTATCAGCAGAATGATAGCTTCTTAATGGGGTAGTGAATCATTATAGCAGGTCAATATTGCCTCTGGGAGAAGATGGGTAGGATACAAATCAGCATAATTCACTTAGCCATAGGAATTATTTCATTAGCAAATGCCAATAAATACTCCTCAGAACTCCTCGACGTTACATCCTTGAATTTTGAGTGACCTATTAAACAGGTTCTGATTTAGCAAGGATAGATGCCTACTAAAAAGTACTTTAAAAAAAGAATTAAAGGTTTACCCAATTGTAAATAGCCACACCTATCTCTTTGGATGAGAAAGATAACACTGCCACACGTCACTTTCTTAGATGTCATAGGATACAACAAGTGACTTGGGTTAACATTCTAGTTTATGGCTCAGGACAGACGATGACACCATATGGTCTTAGGACCTTATGTGCCAGGCTCACTCACATAACTGTGGATATTCTAATTAGCCCCCACCCCACCCCCCAGGGAACTTTGCCAACAAATATATGGCCCTGGAGTCTAGGCTGGCTACATGCTATTGCACTCTAGCTGGCCAGGTGCCAGGACAGAGTAGGCTTGAGAGAAAAAGCAGTAAAAGGTGACTGCTAATAGCTTGAATCCAGGCTCATTTATTAAAAACCTGAAATAATTTGATAGCTTAATTAAATGGAAAAGAATGATGTGATGGATTTAATTAAATAGGAAGAAATAATTGCAGTCAAACTCTAAGAAGAAGCAGTGACATGATTGTAATTGAGTCTAATTATTCATCAAACACGGTCAATTGTCACTGCTGGCCAGATCTTATTGTTGTTGGTGATAATGATGGCTAGTTATCATCATTGTTGTTGATTAAAGGAAAGAGTTTTAATCTTCTACAGAACAATGGTAGACCACCCTTCTCCCTGACATCCAGATTTCTATGAGAAAAGAAATGTTTTGTATGGAAGATCATTCAATCATGTCAGCCCCTGATATGACTACAGCTTAAAGTATTCCAGCCCTGACAAAGAGTTTCTTTAAACGAGTGTTTTAGAGCGTGTTTGTTACTGGCCACTTACGGATGTTTGCAGGTCATTCTGACAACAACGTCAGCCTCCTGCACATGTCCTGCTCCATTTGTCCAATCTAGCGCTAAAAATAAAACATTCGAAAACCGACTGCTCTGAGATAAATCAATATTTGTCGGGTTTTCCTGCCATGTGCAGGCAAAGTTGCGCTATAAACTGCCCACTAGAGGGCGCTGTCCCATTAAACCGCATTGAGGCTGTACAAGCTGCGTGGTTGCTGCTCTCTTCCTCATGTAATTATAGCTCGTTGCAGAAGTGGAAAAGATTCAGTAAGCAGAGCCATGGTAAGGGAACGTGATTTCCCCATGTCTGAAGGAGCTCGTAGACTTACCAACATAGTGAGAGAACTTACCATTAGCCATACTACTGATTAGTGATGAGCAAGGAGGCTTCCAGAACACAATTCAGCACACTACTTCCAGTTGTGATGGTATAACTTCTATTCGTGTGGGTTCTATGGGGCTTAATTAGAATAAACTTGCAAAGAATATATGTTGAACAAAATATGTCTTTAGTAAACATCCAGTTACAGAAATATGCCACAATTTGTCCTTCTATGTGCAAACAACAACAAAAAAAATATGGATCTCTTGCTTGTAGCCCAGTCCCGCGTAGTTCTGTATCTCCTGGTGCTGAGTATTTCAGAAGTCCCTTTTGTAGATTTTTTCCTCTCAATTTTTATTTCACAGGGCAATCCCCAACGAGTAACACAACAGTTCAGAGTATTAGCCCTGCAATAATATAATTACTACAAATACCAAAAATGCAAAAAAATGATTTCCCACCCCCTTGAAATGTTACTGTACACAATTAACAATTCAATTTACTTTATACAAGGTGATAAGAGCCTATAATTAAAGATATTTTTTCTAATATTCAGCTTTCAGCAGAACTGGTTCTCTTTCTTTTAGCTGTTTCTTCTCTAGCCCTCTTCCCTCCCAAGGGACTAAACCATCTACTCCATAGGAGTTACAATGGCGCAGAAGAATTCACTTGCAGTCATTTGCAATGCTCTCTGTATAGGTCCTGCTCCAGATTTGAGGAGGACTTTGGCTAAGGGCCCTCTGGTAGACCCTCCCCTGTTGTGGGGTGGGGGGCAGGCAGGCTTACCTGTTGGTAGTAGCAATGGTGGGCACCAAGTAGGATGTCCAGGTGTTCTCTTTTATACAGGACCATCCTCTATTAAAAGGGGTGTCCAGCCCAAATTAGATAATGAACCATAAGAACTGTTGCCCATCCCACAGGCTGAGAAGGCACGTTGGTCACAGTCTTCCACAGTATGGTGAGATGTACTGTATTTCTAGATAAACTATAATCGCTATTTTTAAATTTGCCTTCCAGATGTGTCAGACTACAACTCCCATCACCCTAGTTATTGCCCATGCTGATTCAGGATGGTGGAAGTTGTAGTCAAATTCACCTGGGTCACCAGATTGAGAAAGGCTAAACCTATGCCTTCTTGGGCCATTTTTGCTCCCATTGAGACACACCATCAGAGTACTACAGTCTATTAGCAGTCCTTTGTCATGCCTTAATAGGTATTGCCTTGGGGCAACCTACTCTGATAACTCTACACACAAAAATCTTAGAGTAAGATCCACTGAAATAAAAAGAATTTCAATGAAGCAGCTCCATTTGCCCAACAAAGAACCATGTCTGTGTACACATGCATCCTGAACATGCCTGGTGACATCATGTCGGGACTACATCAGCCTTGGAAATGCTTTCTTTTTTCCTGATCTGGGGTTCAGAAAGTTGTGGTTTGTGCCAGGTGTATTTGGCTTGTATAGCATGGGAAATGGTCTAAAAGGCTTATCCTTGGCCTTGCATTCAGTGGATTAAAGCGCTCGCTGAGAAAATATGTGGACATCACCTATCAGAATGAAATGCCACCATGTTGGTTCATAAAGTCTGCAGAAATCCAATTGGCTCAAGTAAATGGAGCAGAAACTTTCATACCGTACTGGCAAAGAAAAACAAATCAGCCATTGCACCTGCTACACTGGAATAGAGGCTCAGATGCAATCCCAGCATTTTGCTGGGAGTATGAACAGAATATGTGTAATTAAATAAAATCATTTTAGAAATATGTAGCAGGCTTCATGGTTTATTAAAGATATCGGGCTACCATGACAAAGCAAGCACTTAGCAATTCTATGATGCAGATGTTTCAGTGTCACACCTTTAAAGAATGGGGATTGGAGGTGATCCATCAAGCGCGGCTCCTTCCTTGAAATGCTCATTCATTTCAGCAGAGCTATTGACTGGCTTAGTCCCATCATCCCTGCAGTAGAAGAACATGTCTTCCATAAGAGTTTTGAAACAGAGAGCAATTGATGAGCATGAACATAATACTGCAAATAATCTGTCTACCAGAGGGGCAACTAATGGCGAGGAGTGGCAAGGGCACTGCCCTCAATGTGCACCATTGGCCTCCATAGTCCATGGGTGGCCAATCTGCTTCACATAGGCCAACAACCAGTGGAATGGACACTATGGAATTGTGGCACTCTTGAACAGGGGCAAGAGGCCCACAAGCTGGAGTAAAGCATGGAATCAGGACTGGACTCTTGTCCTGCCTGCTTCTTCTATACTCTGCTCAATAGACCAAATAACACCAAGGCATTGGAGACACTGTACTCAATTCATCACAAGTCTATCCACTGAAAGAGCTCAAAGAGGCAGGTGTGGTTTCATCCTCTCACCTTTGAGCTAGATAAGAGATTATCCAAGGCCATCCAATGACCTTCATGGCTGAGCTGGAATGTACCCACCCAAGGCATACACACACTGCCAATTGGCAGAGCACCATCTGATAGCATGTACTTGACTTGGGATACACATGCCAGAAAAGTTGGCTGATTCATTAAGACTGCAATCATATTCACACTTACCTGGGAGTAAGCCCTAGTGAACCTAATGGGACTTATTTCTGAGTAGTGGTATAGCAGAGCTAGAGCCCACAGGGTCCAAATGCTGGGACTTTTAGCAGGGCAATGACTCCCCTTGATCTTTCTGAGTTTAGGTGCAATCCATACAAAACAGGGCAGCCCGTTTATTAACAGGGACTGGCCGGCGAGATCCCATTACGCCAGTCCTTTTACAACTTCATTGGCTGCCAGTCCAGGTCCGGGCCCGATTCAAAGTGCTGGTATTGACATTTAAAGCCCTAAACGGTTTGGGGCCAGGTTATTTGAAGGAACGCCTCCTCCCATATGTACCTGCCCGGACCTTAAGATCATCTACAGGGGCCCTTCTCCATGAGCCCCTGCCAAAGGAAGTGAGGCAGGTGGCTACTAGGAGGAGGGATTTCACCGCTGTGGCATCCCGGATGTGGAATGAGCACCCCAGAGAGGTCCGCCTGGCACCTACACTGTACTCCTTTCGCCGCCAGCTGAAGACCTTTTTATTCTCTCAGTATTTTAACACTTAATTTTAACTTAAATTTAAATTTTACTGTTCTAACTTTGTATTTTAATCTTATATCAATTTTGCTGCGTGGTTTTATCCTGGCTGTGCTTTTTATACTGTATTTTTTGTATTTGTGCTTTTAACCTGCTGGTTGTTTTATTATGGTTTTAATTTTTGTGAACCGCCCGGAGAGTTTCGGCTATTGGGCGGTATAAAAATGTAATAAATAAATAAATAAATAACAGGGGGAAAATATGAATATTTCTCCAGTGAGTGGAGAGTACAGGAGGCAGGGAAATCAGGGGAACGAAAGTTGGTGGTAGGGTGGGTGAGGAGTCAGAGGGCCCCTGGGAGCTGCAGTAAAGACCTTGCAGGTTGCATGCATCCTTGGGATGCAAGATCCATCAAGCGGGGCTCCTTCCTTGAAATGCTCATTCATTTTAGCAGAGCTATTGACCGGCTTAGTCCTAGTCAATAGCTTTCACCAGAGTGGGCCATTCACCTGCAGAGCAAGGAACTCAGTGAGGCAATGATATGGATGATGATGAAACAACAAGTTAGCAGTTTAAGGAAGAAGCAGAGATAGAAGGAGAGAGTGCTGTGAATTGGGTGAAGGATGCAGGGTTTCTCTCTAGATAGCAGATCTGCTGCATACTGCCATCCACCACCTCCATTTATGTTCTGTTTTGATATTATTATTATTATTATTATTATTATTATTATTATTTATTTATATAGCACCATCAATGTACATGGTGCTGTACAGAGTAAAACAGTAAATAGCAAGACTCTGCCGCATAGGCTTACAATCTAATAAAATCATAGTAAAACAATAAGGAGGGGAAGAGAATGCCAACAGGTACAGGGAAGGGTAAGCAGGCACAGGGTAGGGAAAAACTAACAGTAGAAAGTAACAGTAGAAGTCTGCACAACATCAAGTTTTAAAAGCTTTAGGAAAAAGAAAAGTTTTTAGTTGAGCTTTAAAAGCTGTGGTTGAACTTGTAGTTCTCAAATGTTCTGGAAGAGCGTTCCAGGCGTAAGGGGCAGCAGACGAAAATGGACGAAGCCGAGCAAGGGAAGTAGAGGCCTTCTACTTCTATATTACTATATAATATACTATAATAAAGTATATTAGGAAATAAAGCAAATATTTCAGAAATTCAATCTCCCCCTGGAACTCCTTACTGCTTAGGGAAATAGGTAGGGTGAAGCAGTATTATTACATTATCTGTACTCAGTTGTAAAAGAGGATGATCTGGAAGAGGTGATTAATGTATTGACTGTGGCAAAAATTGCAATAGCCTAGTACAGGGAGAAATCCTTTCCACCTCCTTTTCTTATCAGAATTTTTTTTTTTTACAGAATATGAGCTATCGCTATTACATACATATAAAAAATGAAGTAGAAATCTGATTATTAAATTCTCTTTCAATCCATTTCTACATTCAGCTGGATTTTATTTGTGTCTTTATTTTATTGCACATTTTAGTAACTTGCTAGGAAATCAGACAGTCTGACTGTAAAGAAGTACATTATCCCCTGTAATGCTCCCCCACAAGAAGTCCATGCTTACACAGACATTTCTACAGAATGGTGTAGTGTTATATTCACAAAACCATTCAAGCCAGCTTCTGGTTAATTTGTATGATCTGTCCATGGGTTTGCATGGAAAATTGATGGCCAGTGCCTCCTAAATAAAGACCAGCAAATAATACCCTGGAAGTCAGTTCAAACACTGCAAAGAGCCCATGTTGTAGCAGCTTTGCCAAGTGCAGAAAACAAATCCTGTTGAAAAAAAAGCAATAATATACAGGAAGCAGCCTTTTGCTTTCCTCCAAGGAATAGCAACCAAGTTGGCTATTGATGGTCTTAATTTGAGCAAAACCAAAATGATCACAATTTGGAAACACACTATTGCAATCCCTACGGCAAAAATACACCCAGGATAAAGGTATTCTGTTTTGAAAACCCATTCTTATAATGGTGTATGCTACATCACTATGTGCTTTGCGAAGAGCTCAGGAAAGTGAAGAATTATTTGCTGCTGCTTCTCACCATGGGCAGTGGAAACTGTTCTGTTCAGCAGTCCATGTATAAAGCTTTAATCACACCTTGTGAAATCTCAGGTGGTCTGATCCTACAGAGCAAATATTTTGCTAAATTTATGTTGACAGAAACACTTATAAAAAGGAATTGCAGTGGAAATATTCATAATAAGCTCTTTCAGAATGGTCACAGAAGCATGCTTATCTATTTACCTATCGCAGCCTACAGTGCCAAGTTCTGTTCTATGCTCTTCTATTCCTAAGCAATCCAACATTGTCCATCACTAGAAGCTTGGAGTGGGCAAGGTGGGAGGTCCAAGGGGCATTTTTGCCTCCCTAGTTTCTCCCTTCACAGGCCTGCTGCCACTGCTAGCACCCCATGGAGTTCCACAGGACAGTGACAGCAAAAACACCCCAGTGGTTTGCTTCCGAATTGCAGTGGCAAACAGCTACGGAGTGGGTAAGTAGATCAAATGTAGTTTGTTCTCAACATAAACTTGACCTTTTAATCACTACAGAGTGATACCATAAATAGCTATTTTTTGCCACTGTTGAGACTTTTTGGCAGCATAGTGAATTGCTATTGCTATGTACATTTTTAATTATTAATTATTACATTTATATCCTGCCTTTTTTTTCCCCTTGCAAGGAAACCAAGCCGACTTACATGGCCCTCATCATCTCCGTGTTATCTTCACAACAACACTGTGAGGTAGATTAGGCTGAGTCAGTGACTGGTCCAAAATCACCCAGGAGCTTCATGGCTGAGTGGGGACTAGAACCCAGGTCTCCCGATTTCCAATCCAACAATCTAACTACCACACCACACTAGCTGTCACGGCACGCATAGCCCACCACACTACACCACATGTGGCCCATGTGCTATCCACCCATTGTAGGTAGCTACTAAGCCTTTGGAGGGAATGGAGAGAAAAGGTCTAGTAGGATTTCACTGAAATAAACAAGACATAGTTTCATTGAATTAAATGTTTGGGAGTTCATTTATAATCCAAAAGAGAGAGAGAGCGCTGGGGGAAAATCATTTCTGAATATGAAGTTATTAAAGGCCAGGTGGCAGAAATTGGTCTCAGAAAAAGGGGAGGATTCGAGGAACATAATGAATTTCATATCCCTTCACAATATACTAACAGTCACAGCAAAACTAGTGAAGCTTTAAAAAGCCATCTAGACAGGGAAAGATGAAGATATTAATCTAGAGTAATTAATGCAAAGTTGTTTTTAATGTATATCCATGTATTTTTGCTCAAGTCTGAAATGGATGTATGTGTGTTTGAGAGAGAGAGAGAGAGAGAGTTGTATAAGCCAGATACTGTGCTCAGATTCCAGCTCAGCAGCAGCTCAGGGATGACAATGGAGCCAGATAGCAAGAACCAACCAGAGAGGGCAGCTCCCAATCTATAAAACCCAGACCCAAGCAGCAGACACAATTCACACAGCCTGGGGAATCAGCTGCATTTAGATTTAGCACCTATCACCGGCACCCAAAAAGAGATTCAGCTCCTTGGACTTGGATTTATTTGTAAATCCTTATTTTAATTCAATTTGTTCTCTAGATTAAAAACAACAACTATGCCTGACTGTAGGATTTTATTTTATTTAAAAAAATGTATTTTCTAATACATCTGTAAGCATCTCTGAAAATTAATAGTAGTACTAGCAAGGCAGATTAGTTCAGAGAAGAATGTTGAGTTGATCCAGACAGGGTAAGGAGCTAGCAAAGACTGAGGGGAATAGGAGAGGAGAGATTGCATCCTCCCAAGAGGTAGCTTATCCTCAGAGGAAAGCAGTGGTTGTTAACATGGTTGCAGAAGAGAGAAGTGAAAACTGACGAGATATGTTGTATATGCTGCATATTTACAAAAGACTGGCAGCTTTCCAGGCAAATTAGAAATCCGGATTAAGAACTGATTCTTTTGCTAGCTGAATCCGACTCACCTGAAAACAGAGAGAAATAACGGGGCCAAATATTAAGAGGGTGACGAGTTCAAGAAGGAACAGATCAAGGATGGAGAAATGAACTAGACTTCTGCAGATCCAGACAGAAGGGTGAAATTGTTCTGATATGTTCTGATAACAATCTGATATGAAATAACTTGGAGAGAGGGAAGGAGCTTCTCAACTACCAAAAGCCGCATATTGGGAAATCACCAAGTGCCTTTGAATCCTAGTCAATGGAGAAGAATGGCACTTACCACAGCAGCCTCATGGATGACTTTCTACTGGAGAACCCCAACCCACAAGATGCCCTCTCCAACCAGACTGTTCTCCATACCCGGGATGAAGACCTAGCCAAGGCTGAGATTGGCGTTCTGGCTGCGATCCTGCTGGTGACCATGATGGGAAACGTGGGTGTCCTTCTGGCCATGTACCGTCTGAGGAAGAAGATGAGCCGCATGCACCTTTTTATCCTGCACCTGGGCCTGACTGACCTTGGGGTGGCCCTCTTTCAGGTGCTTCCCCAGATGATTTGGGAGGTGACCTACCGTTTTCAGGGCCCCGATCTACTGTGCCGGGTTGTCAAGTACTTGCAGGTGCTGAGTATGTTTGCTTCCACCTACATGCTCATTGCCATGACGCTGGACCGCTACATGGCGGTGTGCCACCCGCTGCGAACCCTTCAGCAGCCCAGCTGCCAGGCTTACCTGATGATTGGGATCACTTGGTTACTCAGCTGCTTGCTCAGCCTGCCACAGCTCTTCATCTTCTCGGTGAGAGAGATACGCCAAGGCTCTGGGGTGCTGGACTGTTGGGCAAAATTCAAGTACCCTTGGGGAGCTAAGGCCTACGTCACGTGGATGACATTGTCTGTCTTTGTGTTGCCAGTGGCCATCCTCACCGTTAGCTACAGCCTCATCTGCCACAAGATCTGTAAGAACCTCCGAGGGAAGACTCAGAGTGGTGGTCCTGGTCCCAGTGCAGCAGCTGCCATTTCCTATGTGGCCACAGCCCAGAAGGGAGCAGCAGAGTGCCATTCTGGCTCCCGGGTGAGCAGCGTGAGTACCATCTCCCGTGCGAAGATCCGCACTGTCAAGATGACCTTTGTCATAGTGCTGGACTACGTTGCTTGCTGGGCGCCCTTCTTCAGTGTGCAGATGTGGTCAGTATGGGACAAGAATGCGCCAAATGATGGTGAGTAGGAGAGGTACAAAGCCAGTTTAAGAGGCTCATCAGACTTCCTGTATAGACGTTCATGCCATGGCCGCTGGACCTTAGCCCAGTTGCCACATGAACCAAGTAGAGAGATTCCTGTCAAGTCAAGCCAAATTTATTATAATATAGCAATCAGCCATTCTCCACCAAACAGTAATACTAAGGGAAGGTACATGCCAAGAACTCCTCGCAAGGTGCTGCCTCTGGCTGCCCCACCCTAAACATCTGCAAGGAAGTAGCAAATGATCATGCTTGAGTAGCATTTAGAGACTCCCAAGAGGACACACTTCACAGAGCTCCTTCCCTCCAAAGACTTTTCTGTTCTCCTAGGCATTTTACTATCATCTTAATATTTTTAGCAACATTTAAATATTGGTAGTAGTAGTAGTAGTAGTAGTTCAGCCTCTGGTTTTGTGGCAATTTGGATGTGCTTTGCTCTTTTATGTGATTTTCTCTCTTCTGGATTTGGCTTTTATATTTGTTTAGTGTAGATTATGATTGTGTATTATGGATTTGAGACATATCCATCCCAGCAATGACACACTCTTCCACCTGTGCAAATCAAAGCATCAAGAAGATGACAGATTTAACACAATGCACACAAATAGGTATTCATTTACACACTTCAGTAACCTCTCTGTCTCTCGCTCACAAATGCACACCAGCTCATCTTTTACACTACAACCATAGAGAGAGAAATGTATCATTCACTTATTTATTCGTTCACATCAGGCAAGAAAGAAAGAAGAAAAGACTGATCTTCCAACACATACCTACATCTCTTGTACCATCATTGTAAAATGCAATACTTAGGATGATCTCTGTTGCAAATACACACAATATATATTATAGTCTAGTGGTGATTGCATTGCTCTGTATCTCCATCTAGCTTTTATCAAAACCGAACAGAAATTATTTTGTATGTGAAGAGATTTGGGGTGCAGTTGTTTTTGACCTTTAATAATTATTTGCTTTGGAAATAACTAAATATTTTTAAAAGATTTTGTTACAAGGTACAGCCATGACTTTGAAGTAAAATTATAAATCACATACTACAGAAAAACTGGTTGCAAAAACCAGATTCATTACATAAAACAAATGCAAACATATATGAATTAACATTCTATGACAATTATACAATATGCTTTCATGGACAATTTCCTCATTTTGAATTCTTTACAGAACCTTGAATCCACTTATCCAGATATATTACTTACAGAAAGGTTCCTTATATGGACATTTTTTAAAAAAAAGCAACTTATTTAGAAAGAGATTATAATTAAAAGTATTTAGCACCTTGGAGAAGGCATTTTCCCCACCTAGCTGGATGGATTTAATATGAAACCCAGTAAGCGTGTTCAGCAGCAGTTAAAAGATCAGAAATAGTACTTAAAATTCCTGGGTGAATAAAAGCTTTTTGCCTGGTGCTTAAAAACAACAACAATATTGGTGCCTGTTGGGTTTCTTTGGAAAGGAAAAAAAAGCCTCATCCCTAATTGACAATTAAGGAGAAGCTTGGAGAAGGGTGTTAACAGATATAGGTGTAGGTACCTGGGTCTGCTTAGGGCTTTGAAGCTATTGAACCCCTGTTTGACCTGCATATAAAGGTACAAACCTTCATCTGAGTTACGACATATCAGGGATTTTAACAACCTGTTTTTTTGTGGAGTGTGTGTGTATGCATGCATTGCTGCTATTGTTAATCAATTGGACATCAGTAACCTTTGCTGATCAGCAGCAAATATTCCCACAATTCTCCAGTACATCCCAATCTTGCCCACCCACCCCAGCACAGAACACATCCAACATTTGTCAGCATTTCCATGTTTCAAGTGGAGGATCCTTAGCAAGAAGACCAACTGCCTTTCCAGGAAACTTATCTAACGTTACTGACCTTCTCACTGAGGCACCCTGATAAGCTTCCAAGAAGCCCCAGATATTTGAAAACCACTTGAAAACCACTGTGCTAATGTATTTTAAATGTTTACACTTTTTAAATTGGCCCATTATCTAACACTGAGATTGAACCAATATCACATTGGCAAGGAGGGCAAATACATCTAGATTGCTTTCAAATGAAACCTGGACAGATGATGACAAATCTATGCATTTATACATTAAGTGCATTAATTGACTCATAAATGGAAGTGCTTTTGGGCATCGTCCAGATTAAAACATAATGAAATACAATAAAGTCCACAAACAATGAAAAACCAGCACAGATTTGTTTTTTTAAAAAAGGTTCAACTGAAACATGCCATCATAATACTGCATGAATTTCCAGCCAACAGGAAAAGGAGTTAAAGATCAAACCAAATGGAACTAAAATGCAGAATAGAAAGGTCTTAGCCGATACTGGAAAGACAGTATGATAAGCACCAGGTACACTTCCTTAGGGAGAGTATTACAAAGCCAGGGGGCCACCACTGAGAAAGCCCTGTCTATCATGGCCACCCTGTAAACTTTTGATTGAGGTGGTCCTGATTCAGCTCTCTGGGCTGAAAGAGTTTTAAGACCCCTGATCTAAAATATAGGACTAATTACAAGTAAGCAGATTCTGAACTTGCCTGTATTAGGACTGGTAAATGACAAAAGAAATCATGGATGATTAATTGAACAATCTCATCAGTTCAATTTGCAAACACTACTTTGGGGGGAGGGGGTTAAATGATGTCAAAGCAGGTCCCAGCTTAGAAGAGGCATTCCATTATGTGTGTGTGTGAGAAGAGGAGGGGGGTGGAAATACCTCTTCTAAGGTAGTGCCTGCCAGTCAGGTATACTCTTGAATTTAAAAATAATGGCTTTTTAAAAACTTTGCTGCCCTGAGTGATAAGGCCATATCAGAAGTATTTAAGGGCGCAATCTTTAGGTAGAAAAAAAATCCAGCAACTCCCAGCATTCCTCAGCTAGCTATGTATAGGATTGTGCCCTAAATCAACAAACTAAATTCAATCACTGAGCAATCAACAAATTGTTGCAGTCCTTTTCTGTAATAGTGTAAATGTAGTAACACTATTAAAAACCACTAGTTCAGATTTAGACTGGGGAAAATGAAGCTGCTGATACAACAGGCATGGGGAACCTGTAGCCCTCCGGATGCTGTTAGGCTACGATGCCCATTATTCCTTAACATTGGCCATGCCAACTTGTGCTGATGAGAGTTGGAGTCCAATAACATCTGGAAGACCTCTGGCTTCCCATCGCTGAAACGGTGGTCCGGAATTCAATGACTTACAAGCCCTTTGTTGAATGAAACTAGCGCTGGGCCAAAAAATTCTCCTACATTTTTTCCAACCATTTTCATTCCAGTTATTTATTTATTTTCTATAACACCCAATAGCCAAAGATCTCTGGGCAGTTCACAACAATTAAAACCATAGGATGCATAATAAAATACAATATAAAATGTAAAAACTTAAAACTACAGCATAAAGTATAAACCACAATAAAACCTTGCAGCAATGCAGAGATTTAAAATACAATAACATATTTAAACCAACAGTGCTAAAAGACTGAAATGCTAAAATGCCTGGGAAAATAAAAAGGTCTTCACCTGGCACCAGAAAGAGCTCAATGTAGAAATGTGATAGAAAAGAAACTGCTTTTGAAAAGAAATTCAGAGGAGAAGAAATTTTTGGAAAACATTCTCATGGGTTGGGCTCAAACTTCTTGGATTTACCCTACTTATGAGGTGGCTGAAGAGTGCTTGTGTCAGGTCTTTTACTGTGCTATCATATCTCTGGAAACCCTTTAGCCTTCTTGGCTTCCCACACTTCAATTAAAGCCCAGGGGAAGACATCATGAGGTAATTCTTCCCATGAGGTAATTCCTCCTGCAGCTTTAACTGTTATGATGAAGAGGGAATTTCCCCAGGTCCTGCATGCATACAAATGACGCCTGCTGAAATTCCCTTATCTATACAACTGTTACCAGGGCCAGCGCCAGACTATATTGTGCCCTAGGCAGGCACGTTCTGAAGCCGCCGCCCCCCTGCTCGCTCACTCACCGCGCCCTCACTCGCCTGCCCACCCGCTCGCTCGGTCACTCACTGCTCCCCTCCGCCCGCCCGCCGCCCCCGCCCACTCGCCGCTCCGGCTCCCCCCTCGCTTATACACTCTGGCTCCTCCCATCGCTCGCCCGCCGCCCCCGCTCGCTCGCTCACCGCTATGGCTCCCCCTTGCTTGCCCACTCACCGCCCACTCACTCCCACTCCCGGCTTTGAAGCCAGGACGCTGCGGTTGGGGGGTGGGGCAGAGGCTTCCTGGTGCGCCATACTGAAGCCTCCGCCTCCAACCCCAGCATCCTGGCTTCGAAGGAGCCAGGACGCTGGGGTTGGGCAGAGGCTGGGGCGGCGGCTTTGGAACAGCACACCCGGAAGCCGCTCTAAGAGAGCAGCTTCCGGGTACACTGTTCAGCGCCCTCGTTTGCTTGGCGCTCTAGGTGGCCGCCTGAGTTGCCTCTATGGCAGCACCGGGCCTGACTGTTACGGATACAAGAGCCCTGTCCTCCTTCCCTGTCACCCTATTTTAGGGAAGTAACAGCATTATAAGCCTCTGCATTAGAGACAAGTTGTATCCACAATCACCTATCAGAAATTTAATATTTGGAAGCTCTCTCATCACTTCAGGTGGTGAGAGAGTTCACACAGAGGACTTTTTTCATTTTTTTTATTAACGTAGGCCTGAAAAAAATAATCCTGCCTCTTACTCCCTCTTTGTTTCAGAGTCCAGCAATGTGGCTTTTACCATCACCATGTTGCTGGCCAGCCTCAGCAGCTGCTGCAACCCCTGGATCTACATGTTTTTCAGCGGCCATCTCTTTCAGGATATCCTGCACTTTTCCTCCTGCTGTGGGAGCCTTCCCTCCAATCACAAGAGGCAGTTCTCCAATGGGAGCCTCTGCAGCCGGAAAACCACTATCTTGACTCACAGCCCCCAGAGCACCTCAGCGGCTGCTGGTGTCGGGGTTCAGATGCAACTGGGAAGCTTGAAAGATTGCTACCAGCCCTTTGAGGACACTGTGACTGATTCAGGGGTGCTCTGAAACAAAGGCTTGGGTCAGTGTGGAGCCATTGGATGCTCATTCCTCTACGCCTGGAGCTTTGAAACAGGCATGGAGGGCAGAGGCACATAATGGCCATATCTTGTATGGGACTGAAGGAAGTCTTCATTCATGAGTGTTTAGTTCTGTACAAACTGGAGTGGTTTAGCTGGGAAAAGATACCTGCGCCTGGTTTCTATTGATGTGCTTTGCTGCCGTCAGGAACAGCACCTGTCACTTTGGCTCTTAAATCAGGCCTGATCTGTTTCTCTTTTCCGATCTTGCTCTGAAACAAGCTGATCAGTGGTCAGCTGCCATCGTACAGCAGTGAGCTCTAACTTTGTGTCCAAAGGACCCACCAGGTGAGCAATGATTTTGTATGTTGCACAACTGCAGTCAAAGCATTTCCACATCACAACACCATGACTGCTTCCACACTACATTTGCCCTCCTTCTCTCCCACATATGATGGGAGACACAACCCTTATCACACTCCTCACTGCCATAAGAGAAAGAGCGCTTGAGCACCTGAGAAGCAATGCTGTTCTTGCACACCATCCTGGGCAGATAGTGTCTGGGTTCGCACAACATGCTAACCCACATTCAGTGATTGAGTGCTGGTTGCTGTTGAACTGTGGGTTGTTTGTTAAACCATGGGTTAGCATGTTGTCCATATCCAGGGCATTTTCCACAGGGTGGCTTGCTAATCATGCAGTGTTGCTTGTTAGTTACCCTGAACAACCCAACAACAAACCATGGTTTCTCAAGGTTGCTTGTGATATCAGGATAGGGGCTCTGTCCCATGATGGCATTGGGCTCCCAGTCAGCACCTTGGTCAAGGAGCCAGCCTCACTTTGCCTGGGCTTTCCCCAGCTAGGGAGAGCCTGGATAGGGAGAAGCCCACCTAGATACTTCCTTCACTCCTTTGTAGCCTTCCCCACACAGGGAAATGAAGCCAGTGGAGGAGTGAAGTGGACTCAACCAGCACCACTCTGCCATTGCCTTCCCTGCACAGGGAAGCAAAGCCACAGAGCTGCAGCATAATTGCCCCCTTGCCCCCTTTGAGGGGGCAGGGCTTTGGGGAGGAGGAGGAGGGGCTTCATCTGAGGTCGCATGGGCTAGGTGGGCCAGTCTATGGACCAAATATGGCCTACAAGCCAGAGGTTCCCATCTTTGATATGGACCTTTCAGTGCGAGTAGTAATTTACAGGGTACAAGAGGACAGTCCCTTGTCCCGAGGAGCTTACAATCTAAAGTGCAACATAAGGGAAACAAAAGAGGGAGGGGAGGCAGAATCCAAGTCCAATATTGCCCAGTGAGGTTTCTGGGCATACTGTACCTATCACCACTCTGGAATTACTGTTATTGATTAAGCAATGCTGCCTTCAACCCACTGGTCCAAAAACATCCAGAACCTGTCCTGTGAGGATGGACCGCCCCCCTCCCCCAGTAACTAGCAATGACTCAGCAAGCTCAGGCAGAAAATAATCCATTCCTCATTTGTGTGCTGAGATTGGGAGGCCTACCCCATATATCTCTAGGTCATTTTTTTCAGTTTCATTAATTGAAATGAGATTCTTTGAATTCAACAAACCTGGAGAAGAGGGGTAAATGAAGGGTTCATCTTCTGTTCTTCTGGAGATGCAATAGTACTGAGAGCAGAGTTTTAATATTCTTTTTTTAAAAGTTGCTACTGGAGTCTATGCATTGTCTCTGCTCTATTTCTTCTTGTAGAGAGCCTTTTTTGCTGTGCCGCTCAGTTGTGGGACATCCTCCCATGGAGGTGCAACTGGTACTGATGTTTAATTCTTTTCAGCACCAAGTCAGAACCTATTTGCTTGTCCAGGCATTTTAAGTTGGTCTATCTTAAGCTGCTTGATGTGGGCTGTCAATGTGATGTATTTCCTGCATTTTGTTGTGGTTGATGTTACTCTATTGTTTTATTGTCTGCTGTATTAGAATTTTATTGTCTACTGTATTTGGATTTTTGATTACATTTTGTATACTGCTCTGTTATCATAAGATGAAAGGCGGTGTAAAAATACTTAAAATAAAGCATAAGCTAGGATCAACTGGTTCTTGGCTGGTTATTTATTAAAACTTGACTGAGCCTTTCCCCATATGTTATCTACATTACAAACAAATATCAGTTTTATACCAATTTAACTGCTGTGGCTTCCCATGCAACCAAGAAAATGGAAAACAACAATACCTGGGACTTGTTTACTGAGGTGCAGGGAGTTTTGTCAAATATCCCTACCTCCCCTCAAAGAGCCAGGGTCCCATGGAAAGGCTATGGCATTACTATTAAACAAGTTTAAGTATGCAGTGTAAATATTCTCTGAGGTACTAAGTATGACTTAACAGTAATGGTTTTTAAGTTCAGAAATACCAATGAATTCAGTTCAGAAACAAAGTGAAGTGTGAAAGGAGATATCAGCCATTTCTTTCTATGATAAAGGTCTGCCATGAATTTGATGAGGGACTACTGTCAGCCAGAAAAGGCTGTTATCTGCCAAGGGGTCACCACCATATTGCATGCTTTCATTCTGAATGAATAAACTCTCAGAGATCACTGTTTTTCCTCACAGACTGTTAACAAAAGCCAGTTATTAGCCATAGACTGTGACACCATCAAATATCTGAAGTTTTTATGTTATGTTATGCTAAGGCAAGCTTGTGGTGAACTGCAGCTGATTAAGACTATGAACTGCCAGCTCAGCTAAATTTGTATGAAGGGAAAGTAAAAATTCTCTTTAAAAAACTGCACCTCGCTTTATACAATTTTGTTTTTATTTTTTTGTTTTTAAAAAAACCCACATTAGTTCAGGCAAACTTGGGATGTTTTGATTGCAACTCCCATCAGCCCCAGCTAGCATAGCCAATGATCAGTTTATGGGAGATGTCCAAAATGTCGGGAGGGCACCGGGCTGCCTACCCCTATTCTAGCCCCTCAGGAAGGCCTGCTACTGCTGTCTCTGAGGATTAACAGCAACACCCACTCACTACTGCTTGTCTTCTCTCCCTGAGAGGGGGAAAGGATCGTATCCCCTTGAGAGACTTGGGCCTCCTCCTTGTTGCTCCTCCAATTCGTCCCTCCCTGCCTGCTACACCAGAGGAGGAGGTGGCAGTGCTCTTTGCTGCGCATGTGTGCTTCTTCCACAGGGAGGGGTGATACTAGCAAGGAACGACTGCCGTTGTTCCATCGCCTTCCCCATGGCTCCTATCACTGATCACTTGCCCATTTGGAAGGCCGAGTGAGATGAGACAGCTGTAAGGAGGAAACATCACTGCCTTCTCCCTCTGTGCAGTCTGCAGGGAGGGCACAGTCTGAGCTGAAAAGGATGAAAAGCCTAATTTGGTCTTTAGACCTGGCCCAAGAAAGTTGCTCACTTGGCGCTCTCCAAGGTCTTGCATCTCCTGCTAGACTGCATCGTCCACCAGTGAGCTGGGGTGCCCCATGAGCTCCTGCTCAAGCTCAGGACTGGACAGCCTAAAAGGGAGTTCTTTGGCTGGTGCAGCTTCTTCCACTATGGGAAAGGTAGTGGCTACTCCAGGGCATCTGTACTTGACACAACTATTAAATGCATAGAAGACTTCCATCTCATAATCTGAAACCTGCTACTTCATGCAAGAAAACAGCTCACTTAAAACAGGGTGTGGAATCTCATAGCATGACAACCACCTGCTGGTACTTGCAAGAAGTCTAGATTCTTATTAATGGTGCAAGATGGGTGAGCATCCAAGATGAACACCAAAAGAGAGAATAGTCTCAGGATGCTATATTTTAAATAATAAATTTGTTTATTGCATCCTGAGGCTATTCTCTCTCTTAGTGTGCATTCTTATTAATGACAAATGTGGTATTTCTATTAATATTTATTTATATGGAGTTATTATGCTAATAAAGAATGAATAGAGAACAAACAATTAATTATTTAAATAGGGTATTCCCTATTGGATGAAAATAATCATTATAGTTAGTAGCTGGAGTACAAGAGTTAATTCTCAACAAAAGTAGTTTAACTAAGTTCAAACTTCTTTTTGTAACATAGTTGTAATTACTATATGAAAAGTAGTTTATCTACTTGCAGTTTAACTACTGTCCATTGTTGCATTCTTTTCAGTTAAGGCTTCCAACAAACCTTGCTGAATTCATCCAATGGGAAGCTTTTTCTAAAATCTACTTTCTCTAGTTTTATGTATTTATTTCAAATATTTATATTTGCTGCTTATAACAGTTCAAGGCATTTAACAAGAATCCTACAATACAGTACCCACAAAAACATTGGTATGGGTAACAATATCATGTCATATTGGCATTTATTATAAAACTAAATACATGCAATGAAAGATCTGTCTGGTTATTCTGAATGAAAGTGTCAAATTCAGGTTTTCTTATCTTCCTTCACCACTTCCCACCAATAAGAAAGAGTCCATCCTTTTCCTAGGCACTTTGAGGCCCTTGGTACACAACCTGCTTAATCTCCAACCATCCATTACCAATCCTTTCTTTTTGTCATTTAGAATATTTGTAAATATTCTGTGTCATCACAGCAGGTCTGTCAATGGCTGGGGTTGAAAGTCATTATAATAAAATAGGCAACAGCTAGATTTTAGCTTATTATAATATATATAAGAAATAGCATTACCTGTCATTGACTGTCAGAGGGTAAAAAATATATTACACAGGGAATTTGACATTTTCAGCTACAATATTGGCCAGATTAAAAGATAAGATAGCAGGCTGAGAATAGGCTATGGCAACTGTTACCAAAAATCTTTTGTAGGTCCTTTGTTGTATAATCCTTTGAACCAGAAGCAACTGGGCTAGAAAATGGCTAGAAACCAACTTTCCTTTCCTGCGGAGAGACATTTTCATAATGATCCTTCACATTTAGCTCTTCATAGCCTCCCTTACTGCAAGTGCCATGTGTGGCATCTTCAAACACAATGGTTGTATAATTGATGTCTTCTGGCCCCGAATTCTGAAATATGAAGAAAACAAGCTAAAATCCAAACCTGATCAATTCCAGTTCAAGAATAGCAGGATACAATCCATGAAATCACAGTCTAATGTACGGCTATGCCAATCTACTACATTATACAAGAACTGGTGGAGCAGAGTGGTGAGGCATGTGAAGTCTCAGGTTTGAATTTCACATCGACCATCAACTCACTACACAGCCTTAAGCAAGTTTTATCTCCAAGCGCTCCTTGCTCCCATTTTCAATATGGTAATAATAATTCTAATCTATCTAGCTTAGAGAGTTGTAAGGATTAGTGAGATAACCTACATTAAGTGACTTTGATCAATGAAAATATGTTATATAAATTCTATTATTGTTACAGCATGCTTATGGAAAGAAAAGAAACTAATTACAAACTGTATCATATGCTGAAAACGTATACATAATTACTCAGAATATAGTACCACTGTTAGGGTGACCATATAGAAAGGAGGACAGGGCTCCTGTATCTTAAAGAATACAGAATTTGCATAGAAAAACGCATTTCAGCAAATGTCATTTGTATGCATGCAGCACCTGATGAAATTCCCTCTTCATCAGAACAGTTAAAGCTGCAGGAGCCCTGACCTCTTTTGTATCTGGTCATGCTAGTATAGCCTTTTTCTATACAACTATACAGGAGCCTTGTCCTCCTTTTCATGTGGTCACCCTAACCACTAAGAGAAGGAAAGTCAAGCTCCCCGCACCCCATTACTTTCTTTTTTCTTTCTTTCTTTTCATGTTCCTGTGCTGCTGTCATCCACACATGCTAACATGCTGCTTCAAATCAGGGTGAACTCCATAATTACACTTCAGAGGTGGTATAGATCATTCTGGCAATTTTATATCCCGTGCTCATTCCAGGACATATCCTGGGGAAAAACAACTAGGTTATCAATTATCTGTTTTTCTTTCATGTCCCTTGCAACGCAAATCTAGTGAGCTGCTCTGCAAGAATTGTTCTAAAGTTTAGAAAAATACATCACACTGATTCTCCATAATAATGTATGATACCTCCTAAAAATTCATGCATTGGTTTCCAATGGCAACTTAGCAATTTTCCTATAACAACTTAACAATCCATTTATTGCGCTTTTTCTAGCTTGAGTTGTATGGGACTTCGATTAAGGTACACAATAAAATTCTGATTTTCTGAACTTTGATGATCCAAATCTCCTGATAACTTCTACTCATTGTATATTCACATTATACTTTAATTTCTGTACTAGGTAACCTTATTTTTAAATAGTCTTATTTGTATGAATAGTTTGGGCCGCCCTTGAAGTTATTGTACTATTCTTTACCATATCTCTGAATGATAAGGAATATTGTTATCTTTGTTTTAAAGAATAAAGGGGTGATTCAGAAACAAAATCCTTACAAAATGCATTAAAGCCTCTAGATTCAGGTATACTAGCATAACAACACTAGCATATAACAATTTCATTTGAACTCATGTGAGATGCTACTGAAAAAAACTTCATTACCCTGCTGGTGAGAGAGTTGTGTGAGCCTCCTGATTTGCTACCTATGAGCAAAAAATAAACAGCATTTCAGTAATAATTTAGGTATTTGAGATAAACAGAAGGAAGGAGACAAACAGAATAGATTTGAAAGTGGAGACAATCGCTGCTAGGCCACAGGTAGTTGAGGGCCAATAAACTGAACCTGAATCTGGACAAGATGAAGGTACTATGGACAGATGGTTTTGGGGTCCAATTAGTGCAGTATTTCACTGCCAGAATTTTAACTGGAACTGCCAAGTTGGTTCATTTCAATCTTAAAAGAACTGCACTCATTGACTGTAAGCTTCCAGGGCCCATTCAAGGTGTGAATACTTACATTTAAAGCTCTAAATGGCTTTGGACCGAAATGCTTGAAAGAACACCTTTTTCTGTACCAGCCTGCTCCATATCTTAGGATCTTCCACTGAAGTCCTAGGCCAGATCTACACCTTGAGCTTCTTCAAACAAGTGTTTTATCACATGCTTATGACTGGCCACTCACGGTTCTTCACGGAACATTTTGATGACGCACGATTCTCCCATCCCTTCTGCTCTTTTTTCCATCACAAAATAAGTCCCAGAAAATCTGCTCCTTTGGGCTATTATGAAACTTGCTACCATTTCCTGCTGTGTGCAGGAGAAGCTGCACAATAAAAACACCGCCTAAATGGGCCATGTGGTCATTGCTTGCTTCCTCTTTCTTCCCTGTGTGAAGAAAGAAGAAGCTGCTTTTCCCTATTGTGGGACAGAAGCAGGAGGCAAAGTGATGTTAGGAAAACGTGATCCTTCCCACCATCCGATGATCCTCCTTGTGTCAAATCATTATGAATGTGGAATAAAAAGCAGGTTATAACACTATGAGGTTCATCAGACTAGCGTTTTATCACACTCTTGCTACTGCCCGCTTACAGAGGTGTGCATGTCCTTTAGATGACGATGCCCACCTCCCACATGTCTCTCACTCCTTCTGCTGGTTTTTCCATCACAAAATAGACCCCTTTTAATCTGACTTTTTTTTAAAAAATGGAATGTGCCGCGATCTAAAACTGTGTACAGGAAAAGTGGCGCAATTAAAATGGCCCCTATATGGGCCACGTGGTCTTTTTTTCATAGAATCATAGAATAGCAGAGTTGGAAGGGGCCTACAAGGCCATCGAGTCCAACCCCCTGCTCAATGTAGGAATCCACCCTAAAGCATCCCTGACAGATGGTTGTCCAGCTGCCTCTTGAATGCCTCTAGTGTGGGAGAGCCCACAACCTCCCTAGGTAACTGATTCCATTGTCGTACAGCTCTAACAGTCAGGAAGTTTTTCCTGATGTCCAGCTGGAATCTGACTTCCTTTAACTTGAGCCTGTTATTCCGTGTCCTGCACTCTGGGAGGATCGAGAAGAGATTCCTTTCTTTTTCCCCTCTGGGCAGAAGAGGAAGTAATGAGAAACAAATGCAGGGGCGGAAAAGTGACGGTAAGGAAACATGATTTTCTCCCGTGTGATGATGTTCTGTGAAAGCGGTATATAGAATGTGGTTTGTTCCCCATCAGTTATCAGTGCAATACCACTATAAAGCAGTAGTGTAGATCTAGTCCAAGTCATTCCATATAGAAGTGTGCTATGTAATTACAAAGGAGAGGGCTTTGGAATGCCCTCCCTGAAGAGGTACACTTGGCACCTAATTTACAATCTCTTTGGTGCCAGGTTAAGATGTATCTTTTTAACTCAGGCATTTTAATGTGTACAACAGCTCAGTCTGAATGAGTAATTGACATTTTTATTGCTGTTTCATTATTATGGCTGTTGGATTATAGTTTTATTGTATTATGCCATATATCTGGTACACTGCCCGGGAATCTATTGTGATGAAGGATGAAATGGGAATGAAATAAATAAATAAATGCAAGCAGAGAGATGTTTAGCTCATGAAACAGGATGAGAGAGTTTTCCAGGCACGGATATGAAGAGGAGAGAAATGGAGGATAAATATTTCCCCAGCAGGATTGTGAGGAACAGGCGGTGGATCAGTGAGGAATTCATACAATGCATGTATGAATTCATGCATAGGAGTGGAAGTTGGAATTGAAGTTCAAGGAGATTCAGCAGCAAGAAGGGCAGCAGGGAATCAAGGATGAGTATTGAGAACAACAGGCCAAAGTGTGGTAAGAAAGGTTTGGTTTGTCGCCTGTGAGAGTGAGCAACATACTCAGAATGGGAGCTATGTTGTGTCTGTCTTGGGGCTATTGCTGACAGCCTCAGGCGTAGGATCACATTGAGGGAAATATCCCAGAGAACAACAAAGTCAACAAGGAGACAATGTAAAAGAATACCAAAAGTATCGTAATAGTTCAGAAAACAATTTCAAGTCTGAGGAGGAGTCTAGAGGGCAGCATCAGGAACTGCTTTGTTAATCACACATTAATTTTAAAACAACAACAACAACAACAACAACAACAACCTGATATTTATACCTAGTCTGGCCAGTCCAGAGACTTTTACCACTTTCCTGCTAAAGAAGCTGATATTGTCCTCAATGGCCTTGAAAAGGACTCTAGAGTATGAAGAGTGTGATCCCAAACAAGTTTACTTAGGAGCAAGTTCTACGGGATATACTTCCTAGCAAATGAATTTAGGACTGTATCTACAGAGCCCTAGGCAGGACCTACCCTTCGGCTTTAAAATGGTTTATAACAGTAGTGACAACTGTTAGGGCCCAGTTTTCAAACTGATTCCAAAGTGTCATGTCCTGCTTGATGTAAATCTGGCCCTAGACAGTTCACCAGGCTTTATTCCCAGGTACAGTTCCTGAGATCCGTACTTCTAAAAGAGAAAGACCTTCTATAGATCTTAGCAAAGGGGTACTCAGAGCCTATGCAATCCTATAACCATTGGATAAAATCCCAACATTTATTCAGCAGTTCAAGTATGTCAGCACCTGACTGTGGCTGGAGAGAAGAGATATCACTGTATTTTTATTTCATTGTTTCATATGAATACCAATGTATCTATTTCCAGAGATTACGTATCAGTGTTAGTCTGTGGAAGGAAAAACAGCCAAGAAAATTGTGGCACCTGAAAGACTAACAACTTTATGATGATATAAATTTAATCCATTGAAGCTTCCATACCATAATAAATGAGTCTCTGTGCTACAAGACTCTTGGTTATTTATGCCAATGTATGTTTGTTGGTGGTAACCATGAGCACTTGGAGAGAAAATATGTTGGAAAAGGAAGGTACTTTTATCAGTGCAATCATCCTATACCTGGCTATTATTATTATTATTATTTATTTATATAGCACCATCAATGTACATGGTGCTGTACAGAGTAAAACAGTAAATAGCAAGACCCTGCCACATAGCCGCATAGGCTTACATTCTAATAAAATCATAATAAAACAATAAGGAGGGGAAGAGAATGCAAATAAGCACAGGGTAGGGTAAACAGGCACTGGGTAGGGTAAAACTAACAGTATAAAGTCAGAACAAAATCAAGTTTTAAAAGCTTTAGGACTGCCTTTAAAAGTTTTTAGTTTTAAAAACTGCCTTTAAAAGTTTTAAAAACTGCCTTTAAAAGTTTTTAGCTGAGCTTTAAAAGCTGCGGTTGAACTTGTAGTTCTCAAATGTTCTGGAAAAGCGTTCCAGGCATAAGGGGCAGCAGAAGAAAATGGACGAAGCCGAGCAAGGGAAGTAGAGACCCTTGGGCAGGCGAGAAACATGGCATCAGAGGAGCGAAGAGCACGAGTGGGGCAATAGTGTGAGATGAGAGAGGAGACATAGGAAGGAGCTAGACCGTGAAAAGCTTTGAAGGTTAACAGGAGAAGTTTATATTGGATTCTGAAGTGAATTGGAAGCCAATGAAGAGATTTCAGAAGTGGAGTAACATGGTCGGAGCGGCGAGCTAAGAAGATGATCTTAGCGGCAGAGTGGTGAACAGAAACCAACGGACTGATGTGAGAAGAAGGAAGGCCAGTAGTTGCTAAGAGTCAGTAGTTGCTAAGAATAGCCAGTCATCCAGGAAAGGATGTATTTGTACACCTTACAGGCGTAGGTTTGCACATACCACAGCCATGCACTTCATAAACACATGGGATGCTGTAGAAAGGCCAAACAGGAGAAGCTGGAATTGGAAGCTGTCAGGACCAAGTGCAAACTGCTAGTATTTCTGGTAGTTCCTCTATCACAATTTGGAAATATGCATCCTTCAAGTATAGCATTCTATACTATTTTCCAGGACCAGCTTGTTCAAGTTTTGTCAGACAACACCACAGTCGTAGCGTACTTGATCAAAACAGGGGCTTGGTCCTGACCTTTGAACTTACTGTACGACTACTGCATCCCATCAGGGATTGATCTGTTTACTATGCACAGTGCTGGGACTGACAACTTTCTAGCAGATACCTTAAGATGCTCGATCAAATGAGCACACGTGGCAACTACACCCCACAATTTTAATGAACAGAGTGATGAACAGAGTGGCTACCCAGAAGTCAATCCCACTGAGTTCTATGGGGCTTACTCTGAGGTAACTGTGTATACGATTGTAGTCTTTGCCAGTGGCCTGGTTCAGACATCACGCTAAAGTTGTTTAACCCCTTAACCATTTTGTGGTTAAGCAGCATGGTTTAGCGTGTTGTCTGAACCAGGACAGTATGTCTATAACTGGATGTATCTCACATATTCAGACATGAAAACAATCATTTTGGGAGTGCTGCCATGATGTTAACTGTGATATAGGAAGCTAGTTTTCTAAGTGGAGGACTTACCTGTCATGCAGTTCTTGATTTGTACATTTTGCTCTTGCACCTGTTGGCCTTGGGTTTGCTTCCTTAGCCACTGAGAGACAAACACCTGCTGCGAATCAGGCATTTTCTCTGAACCAAATTCCTCCCCAGCGAGGGCACTCTCAGGCTTCTTTGTTCTGAGTCCAGGCTGCCTTCTTGCTGTATGATTACAGGAGTGTTTCTCTGAAACAGAGGTGCAAGCCTAGTTAGCTCAATGTGCCAGTAAGAAACCTTTATTTAACTTGTGAAACTCTCAGGAGCTGATCTTCTGCAGTGGCCAGAAGTAAACAAAGATAGGACCCCTGTGCTTTTAATGATGTTTGCATGGCAAACTACACCTGCTGATTTTTCCCCAGGACTTAGGGTGACCATGTATCCTGTTTTATATAGTACTGTCCTCCATTTGAAGTAATCCTCTATTTGAAGGGCTAGCCATCCAATTCTAGTTTAAAGATAAAAAGGCTTAGGAACTGTTGCCAATCATCAACCATTGGCATCTAGACAGCAGGCAGACAACTTGTCAAGGCCTTCTACACTATGGTGAGATGCACTGTATTTCTGTTTAAATTATAATAAATAGGTTCTAAATTTGCATATATGCATAAAATTACCATATGCTAATATTATGCAAATCACCCTCCTCCTTTGTCCTCCTTTTTGGTGATTCATAAGTGGCCACCCTATCTTTTATAATGCAGTTAAGGGTGCTGGAGGCCTGTCATTTTCTGCACCTGGTCACTGCTACTCAGGTCACATCCCACCATGGCATAAGCATGGTCAGGCCAATGTTCTGCCTGCTTGCCCGCTAAGCTTGAGTGAAAGAGCAGCAGGGCCAGCCCAAAATATTTTGCTGCCTGAGGCCAAGGACACGATACTATCTTTCCCATTCCACATGCAGAAGCTGACTGGTCTGAATCTTACTTCAGCATTGATGATGGAACAACATACCTTACTGCACCCTGGGCCAGCACTGAGCTGAGCATAGCTCAAGGAGATCAGACATTATTGAGTATTTCCTGATTGTTATCTCTCTCATTAGGTTGGAGTATTGACTTTCCCCAGATGCAGTGAAGGTTTTCTCCAATGTTCCTATTTGTTCCAAAATACATTAATTCTGACCTACCACCTTTTTGTTACATCATCATCATCATCATCATCACCATCACCATCACCACCACCACCACCTCCTCCTCCACCACCACCAACAGCAGTAGCAGCAGCACATTATCATTTCCTCAAATGGCTCTGCAATTGCAACTGTTTTCCTATTCCATTGATTCTGTGCAACATTCCTGGATGTCAGCTCCATTGAACTCAGGGATTCTTACTTCTGAGTAAACATGTATGGAATCAAGAGGTTGTCCCTGTTCATTCTTGGCATAAATCTTACATACATGAACAGGAAAATGATAGACTAAGTGCTGCTACTTACGGTGTATAAAGATATCAAACTGCTGAATTACGGAGAGCTTTAGGTTGTCTTTCTATGAAATATGAGAGATCAGATGCATTAAAATGTCATGGCTCAGGAATATGGTAGAACAGACATTGACCAAGATGGAGCTCATTTTAAAACAGAAGCTGCAGGAGAGCATGTTACCTATTTTCTTGCAAAGTTTGCCGTAGACCACTATTAGCACAAGAAGAGAGAACATGGAGCTCATGGTCGATACGATGATGCTTTGCCACAGCTCAGTACATCTAAAGAGAAGAAAACACTTGGAAACATTAAGCCTCAAAAGCGCAGGCTGGTTCACTGATATATCTATAGGCCAGTCATTGTCTTTGTTCCTGACCCAAAAGGCCTCTCCTTGCCCCCCAAAAGACCACCAAAAGTATGCTTGCAGCATGCAGGTGGAGGGGGGGAAAACACCAAAATGGCGTTTCAGCAGATGTGTGTGAAAATGGAGAAGGGGCTGGGAGCTGCAGCAGAAAAAGCAACACTCACTCCTTGCAGGAGATGTGCCTGCCTTGGTCCATTCATCACTCATTAATGCAGCATAATTGTACCCTTAATGTGAACCTTGAATACAGTGGCAATAGCAACCAAAGAGGATTGCTGTGATGATCTATCAAGCAGCTCCTTTATACTGAACTTACACGTTTGCATCTGTAGCCATCCTTTTTGCAAAGTGACTTGAATCAGCTCTTCAACGTCTCCTGCAATTGCTGAATTGCTCCAAATCCTAGCAAGGAGTAGAGATAAATCAAAATAGCAAATGTGCTTCTGCATAATTATTCCTTGGGCAGACAGACCGTATTCAAACTGTGATAGAGAAATTCATACAGGATGCAGCTATCAATGGCTACTAGTCTGTGACTCTGCATCCTAGTTTCTGGGGAACATGAGCAAGAAGGTGCTATTGCATGTGTGTCCTACTTGTGGGCACCCCTTCCCCCCCCCCCCCACACACACACACCGAGGCAGCTGGTTAGCCACTGTGGTCTAGACAGGCCTCTGGTCAGATTAAGCATGGCTCTTCTTATGTTCTTATGCATGAGGTTGTGTCAATGGAAATTAGCACTAAAATCTTGTTATCTTTACCCACACTGCTTAATTATTCCCCAGCATTCGATAAGATAAATAAGGAACATATAATAATTTATCCAAACTAAATATTCACATAATACATTGTACATTCAGGGAGCAATCCTATGCATGTTCAGACAGAAAAAAGTCCTACAACTCTCAGCATGCTCCCCCCCCCTTGTCTAAACATGCATGGGATTCTGCTCTTAGGGCTGGTAAATCAGCAGAACAAATGAATGCAGGGAGACTATGCACTGACAGCTTGATTCATAAGAACATAAGAATAACTATGCTGGATCAGACCCAGGGCCCATCTATTCCAGCATTCTGTTCACACAGTGGCCAATCAGCTCTCGACCTGAAACCCACAAGCAGGACATGAGCGCAATGACATCTTCCCACCCATGTTCCCCATCAACTGGTGTAAATAGGCATACTGCCCCTGATACTGGATGTAGTAACATATACTCATCAGGACTAGCAGCCATTGATTGCCTTCTCTTCCAGGAATTTTTCTAACCCATCAGGATGTAAATGTAGCAAGATCTTCTAGGGCAATGAACACAGAAATTAAATATATTAGAAAAATCCATGTTCTAAATGTGCCCATTCATTCTAGAAATGAAGCATGAGTTTAACAACCAGGGTATATTAGCCAGCCATTGAATCATTCAGTTTAATTTAGGGAAGAGGATTAGGATTATTTAAAATAAACCAAATTCAAGATGATACTCTTGTTGATTCTCTCAGGAATGTCAGATTGGAATGTGCATCTGGGTAAATGAATATACAATTTAGATGTACATGTTGGAACATTATTATATGTTCCTTAAAATGTGGTTATCTACATGGACGGCTCTACCATTAAGCAGCCACCTCAAGCAGTTGATTTGGAGTGTTATTAAAGGGCTGCAAAAAGGAAGAGCCATGCCAGTTGCCAGCCTGTACCAAACCATGTGCTGTGTAGAGACAAGTTGCAACATGACATCAGATACTGGCCTCTGCCAAAATATACATATGGATAGTTTAGAACTGTTTTCTTTGCATCTGAATTTGTAAAGCAGGGGTCTTGAACCTCTGTCAGCCTGAAGGCCAAATTCAATTACAGAGATTTCTCAGGGGGTGCATTCCAGTGTTGGGTAGGACCCTTTGGCAAAGGAGTGGAGCAAAAGGCAAAGTGGAAAGCACCAAACTACCAAAAATATCTTTTAGAATGGAGGGGGGGGGTCACACAGAGGACTTTCAGATGTGTGTGTATGTGTAAGTGCGGGGAAATCACAGTTCCTTACCGTAGCTCTGCTTCCGGCTTCTCTTCCGCATTTGAAACAGAGCTGAAATTGCATGGGGGAGAGCAGGACTACGTGGCTTGTACAATTCAATGCAGTTCAATGGGATAGCACCCTCTAGTGGGCATTTTATAGCATAACTTCACCTAAACACAGCAAGAAATCCTGACATATCTCAGAAGAGATGGGTTTTCTGAGGATAATTTTTTATGGCTATAACCAGGAAATGAAGCAGGGGACAGGCAGCAGGCTCACGTTGTTGACAAAATGACCCACAAACAACTGTGAGTGGCCAGTCATGAGCATGCTATAAAACACTCATCTAAAGAAGCCCATAGTGGGAGTTGTTCTTTGTACCACTACTGAGGCCAAGCCAACCAGGACCTAAGTAGACATCAGGTATAGGAGAAGGGAGCCAAATCCTTTGTTCTGTGTTATAAGATGTACAATTGAAAACCCTTTCTAAAGGAGCAGCCCTTTTAGTCTGCTGCAGCAAGAACAACAGTCTGGTGTTCCATATGTAACATTTATTTATTTCTCTCCTGATGTAGCGGTCCCCAATCTCCTTTCTTTTACTTAATATCTATTGTGACAGCAAAATTGTTTCCTAAGGAAACAAAGACCTTCTTTGTTACCTAGATTTCATCACGACTGATGCCTCATCACAATTTATACAGTGCCATAAATTAAAATGCAATTCTCTCATTATCATCGTCTTTGCCTTCATTAATCAGCAACTGTCTCAACATCTCTATAGAACAAAGAGGGTTTGTTTAACAACAACTCCATTTAGTGCACTGAGAAGTTCTGTAGTGCTAATGGAAAAAGAGGTTTTGTTGTATCTTATTCAGTTTTAATATTCTGTATACAGTGCTCACTGCAGCTTGTCCAACAATACGTTAACTGATGAACGATATCTAGTAACTTCTCTGAGGTCCTGTTGCAAGTAGTTTGTGCTTCAGATTTGAATTTTGGGGGATGATTTGTGCATTTTCCAACTTGGTCTTCCAATGTTCTCTAAGTATAACAATTATGGTCTCTAAATATAATGATTTTCCAGGGTTTTCTTTTCCAGAAGCCTCAGCTACTGTCCAGTGCACCTGAAGAAGTGGTCTGTAATCCACAAAAGCTTATGACACACTACATTTGTTAGTCCTTAAGGGCGCAATCCTATACATGTTTAGAGTCCTACAAATCCTGGCATTCCCCAGCCAACATGCACTTTAGATGCTTTAAGAACCAACAAGGTTCATTAAGAAGAAGCTGGCTAGCTCCATGCTGGATCAGCCCAAGGGTCCATCTAGTCCAGCATTCTGTTCACACAGTGGCCAACCAGCTGTCAATGGGAAATGAGTGCAACAGCACCTTCCTGCCCATGTTCCCCAGCAACTGATGTTCACATGCATCCTGCCTCTGATAGTGAATTTAGCATGGACTAGTAGCCAATGATATCCTTCTCCTCCAGGAATTTGTCTAACCCGCTTTTAAAGCCATCCAAATTGGTGGCCATCACTTCATCTTGTGGTAGTGAATTCCATAGTTTAACTACAGTATGTGCGGTGACATCTCTATGCGCTTAGAGATCTCTATCCTAAAATCTCTAAGTGCTTTACATTAAAAATGTAGAAAATACAATATAAAAAACAATGTAAAATCAACGTAAAATAATAAATTCATTAAAGGCACAATCCTATCAATGTTTAGACAGAAAAGTCCATAGCAGTGTGATTACAAGGCAGGGAAGACCTGAGTAAACAGCGACGTCTTCAGGAAGCTTGCCACAGTTTGTTTCTTGGACTACTTGTGACAGAGTGTTCCAGGAGGTGGGTGCCACTACCAAGAAGGCCCACTTCTGTAATGTTATCAGATGACAAACTGTTGGTCTATTATCTGTTGTGACAAAACACCTTTAAGGGAATTCAGAACTCATCACATTTGATCCCTTTATCAAGGATTTTGGAGGGAGCTGGGACTTCTTATGTAGTTAAAAACTGACAAATGCTGTGCAGAATGGAGATATTATTTTTACTGCCCGCTAGAAAAAAAAAAACAATGAAGGGGCTAATCCAGGGGTGGACAGTTTGTGGCCCTCCAGACGTTTTGGCCTACAGCTCCTTTTAACTCTAGCCAGCATAGCCAATGTTGAGGATAAAGAGTGGGATAAAACATCTTGAGAACCACAAGTTGCCCACCCCCGCATCAGTCTAATCTCCTTTAGTGATTCGTGGAGCTACTTGTCACACTACTTTTCGTCCTCTCATATGTTATGTTAATAAATATTTTCTTGCTAGATTTTCTGGCACTTTGCATCTCTTCTTACAAAATAGCACATCTACCTGCATTTTTTCTGTTCAGCCCGACGGTCCTGGTTTGGGGTTCCGTCCCACTTCCATGGAACTCTGTGCTCTCTCTTTAGGGGCACTGGTTCAGGATAGGCACTTCCATCCATCTGCCCGCATTAGATACCAATCCTACTTGTCAGCCTTTTCAGAGAATTTATGAGCATCATTCTCAAACCTCTTTTTATATGTTTTCCTGCCTGGGTGGCGGTCAACTGTCTCATAACCTTATGCACATGCAATCCAAAGCATATGCACTTACAAGTAAGCCCCATTCAACATAGTGGGACTTGCTTTGAAGTAGACATGCATAGGATTGCACCCTTTATTTTATTTTTTTCTCTACTCTCCACATTCCTTTTTCCTAGTGTGTCAAACCTTTTAAGATTGTAAGACAGTGGTTTATTGCATGCTTACGAGGGGCCACTCACAGAAGTTTGTCAGCGTCCAAGGCCCCTGCAGGGCCTTTTCAGGTTTAGCACACTTCAGAAAATACAGGAGATAATCAATTATTAAAATAAAATGCGTACAAATCATAGCGTGTAATGTCAGTATAACTTCTACTCGTGTGGGTTCTATGGGGCTTAATTAGAATAAACTTGCTACTTGAACAAAATATGCCTTTAGTAAACATCAATTTACAGAAATATGTCACCATTTGTTCTTCTATGTCCAAACAAAAAAATATATGGATCTCTTGCTTGTAGCCCAGTCCTACGTGGTTCTGTATCTCCAGGCGCTGAGTATTTCAGAAGACCCTTTTGTAGATTTGTCTTAACTTTAATTTCACAGGGCAATCCCCAATCAGGAACACAACATTTTAGTTCAAAATATTAGCCCTTATACAAGGTGATAAGAGCCCATAATTAAACAGCAATCTTCTAACATTCAGCTTTCAGCAGAACTGATTCTCTTTTTTAGTTGTTTCTCTTTAGCCCTCCCTCTGAGTGAGGGCCATGCAGGGACTAAACCATCTACTCCATAGGAGTTACATCAGCACAGTGTGATATTTCAGCCACTAGATGGCAGTGTCTAATGGAAAACATAGGAGAGAATTGAAAGGGGTTTCAATTTAAAACACATGGTTACCCATGTCTGCCCATGTAATGGAGCTGATCACAGTCCCGCAAAGAATGCTGAAGCAGCAAGCCTCAGTAAGGAATTGGGATTTTCCCTTAATGTAGAGAAGCCCTAAAACTGGGGCAAGAACTGTCTGTTTTTTTACTGGTTATATGTAAGCCACTTCAGGAGCCTTTTTGGCTGAGGAGTGGGATAAAAATACTTTAAGCAAGCAAGCTAACAAACCAATGGTCTTACTGAGTATAAGACAACTTCCTATGGTCCCAGTGCTGCCCAAAAGGTTATCTCAATTATTCTGCAAATGTGTAAGTTGCATAGTGATGAATGAATATATGAATAAAAATTTATCAGCAATCACCTAGTTCACATTTCATATAAAACTATTACAGCTAACATTGCTGTAGGGAGCATTTACACAGAAACCTGTTTCCCTTTCAGCACCAAATTCCTTCTGATGCTACTTACCTACTCAGTTAGAAAACTTTCCCTCTAGACCATCATTCCTTGTTAAGTGTATCATGAATAATCCTGTTTTGTAATGGTGCCTTCTCTCAAGGATCTTTCTTAAATGGAAGTCATTCTCTAGTGATTCATTTCCTACTGAAGTGTGAAAGCTACTGCTCTGGCTGATAGTGATCTGAAAACTGAGGAAATGTGCGAGAGGAAATTGCATAGAGATCCCCCCTCCCCCCCCCACTATCCCAAGTAAAATCAGTTACAAGCGGATTTGTGTAGCTACTTAACATTAGATAAAAGCATGAGCTGCAGGGGGAGGGGGATTAATAGCCAAATAAGGAGATATTAAGAGCAAACACATGTGATTTTCTTGTTGCATATCATTAGCTGAGCCATCTCTCTGCCGCTTGTAACTTTTTTCACTGTACTAGCTGTACCCGGAGTAACATATGCCATTGTAGAATATCTTAAAGTTTATTAATTAAATATCATTGTGGGGGTGTGGGCTGCTTGGAGGCTGCCAATACAGCACCATCTGGCAGACCTGGGGGGCAGGGAGGTCAGGGGGTGGGGGAGCAGGTGTCCCCCTGTCCCCGGGGTTCCTGTCAGCCTTGGGCGCCCGCCCAGCTCGTATGAGATTAGGCCGGGGCCTCGGCTCGCAGCAGGCGAGCGGCCTCCCACCTGGCCACCAAGGGCCCCGGCCATGCCTTGTTCATGCTCCAGACTGTGGCACTGCCCCCTTCGTGTGTGTGTGTGGGGAAGCAAAGAGGCAGAAGGGGGGTAGGATTACTTTGGAAAGCCCGGAGGAGTCGGGTGAGGGGCTTAACAACCTGTATCAGCTGACATTACACTTTATTACTGTTGCTTAGCAACCTGTATCAGCTGAAGCCTTCACGGAAACATACCTAAGCGTTTTATATAGAGAGATTTTAATACTCTGGAAAGCCATTTTGATTATTCTGCTTAATTTCGGGACTAAAAGCCAGGAAAGGCAAGCTTATACACATGTTTTATAAATCAAAATAAAAACTGTGATTTTTGAGGGGCAATGGGGATCAGTTGATTTAAAAAAATAACAACCACAAGATAAAAAGAGGTAGTGTGTTGTAGTGGTTAGAGTGTTGGACTGGGACTCGGGAGATCTGGGTTCTAGTCTCCAGTCAACCATAAAGTTCACTGGATAACTTTGGGCCAGTCACTGGCAGGATCTATTCTACTGTGTTAAAATGGTTTATAACTGTAGTGACAACTGTTTAGGCCCAGGACACACTCCATATACAGTTTTCAAACCGTTTTCAAAGTATTATATCCTGCTTGGTGTAGATCTGGCCACTGACTCTCAGCCAAACCTTTCCTTTCATTGGATCTCTCAGTGGCCTCTAGTGAGGCTGACCAGCAAGTAGGTGTTGCTTAAAATGTTTTAGGGTGACCATATGAAAAGGAGGACAGGGCTCCTGTATCTTTAACAGTTGCATAGAAAGGGGAATTTCAGCAGGTATCATTTGTATGCATGCAGCACCTGGTGAAATTCCCTCTTCATCACAACAGTTAAAGCTGCAGGAGCCCTGCTCTCATTTTCATATGGTCACCCTAAAAGGTTTTAGGCAACACCTACTTGCTGGTCAACCTCACTAGAGGCCACTGGGAGATCCAACGAAAGGAATGGTCACTCTAGTAGAGCTCCTGCAGCTTTAACTGTTGTGATGAAGAGGGAATTTCACCAGCAGCTGCATGCATACAAATGACACCTGCTGAAATTTCCTACCATTCTGTTTGGCCACCAGAGGCCGCTGGTGCATATATGTTCTCCTGCATTAGATAGCAGGTCACCTTGCATCACTGCTGAATGGAGGCAAGGTAAACAATGAAACAATATGTGCTTATTTCACTTACATGTGCTTAGGTTTGGTTATAACAGCAGAGTATGGAAAAGGCAGTCGAGGCCACTTTCCATCTGCCGGCTGGGCCAAAGGCAGAGTGGGTGAAGCCAAAAGTGATTATGATGATTTTAAGGCTGCTCAGAAGCAAGCAAGACAAGGCTTCAGTGTGTCTACTCAGAAGTAAGCAGGACCGAATCATCATCAGCACTTTCAAACAGCATCCCAAATCCCAAACACTCTGCATGTCTCGTTCCAAGTAAGCAAGTCTCCTGCCTCCAAATGCGCTGCTCTGGATCTTTGCAACAGCTTAATTCTTGTGTCTGATCAGAGTTAACAGCAATAGAAGCTTGCAAGTGGAGGTTCCCCATGCTTGGTCTAGCTTGCTAGTCCCATCAAGCTCAATATTGTCTACACTGACTGGCAACAGCTCTCCGTTGTTTTCTTTTGTTTTGTTTTTAGAATATTTTAAAGATGTTTTAATATTTTAAAGATGTTTTAATCATGTATGGTATGTTTCTAATCAGTTTTTAATGTGTATTTTATATCATGTTTTTATACTGTTTGTTTTATACTTTCAATAGTTTTAGTTTTTGTGAACTGCCCAAGGAGCTTCGGCTGTTGGCCGGTATAAAAATGAAAATCATCATCATCATCATCATCATCATCATCATCATCATCATCATCATCATCTTTCCCAGCACTACTTTCTCAGAAGTGCCAAGGATTAAACTTGGGATCCTTTGCAGGCAAAGGAAGCACTTGACCACTGTCCTATGGTCCTTCTAGTTCTAGTATTATGGGAGAGGGAAAATATTGCTCTCAGTTTCTCCCCTTCCTGGTTTGATTGACTTCTATTATGCACCCCCACATTTGTATTTCCCACCACCCATAACAAAAAGGTTCCAAACATGTTAGCTGTTCTCAATAAGGAAGGTGCTTCGGTACCTTGATTAATTTATTTGCCCTTTTCTGTATGCCAGGGTGTTGGATGGATCAATAGTCTGACTCAGAGGAAAACCACGTCATACATTCGGCCCACCCACTTTGTCCTCCTTTCTACTCAACTTTTGTTTGCAAAAGTGTTCAGTTTGCTTTGCTTCCCAAAGTGTTTGGTTAAGATGTGCTGGTACAGAGTACCATTATTTATTTGTGTTATGCAAATTCATCACAGCGTGCTACCGAGGCTCCCACCATCTCTAGTTTGTCCCTGGACCTGATTGCAATAGGCTATGAACCACTGGGAAAAGCTCTGCTAGTTGTCACCAACTAGATGCAACACTAGTGAAAAAGAACTCCCTCTTGGCCACCCTCACTATCACAGACTAGGCTCAGTAAAGAGGTCTAACCTATATTTGGCCCTCTCCCTCCACCTGTGTTCTAACCATCTTCCCTCTTGCTTCATTGTCCTTAGCCCTTGCAGTGGGGAAAGGCTGCCAAGAGTCTAAATCTCAATAGGAAGTGAACCGACCATGACAAGTGGATAGATGTTAATTCCCTCACTTTCAAATCACCATCCTCATGTCCAGTTGAGAAACCCAAATCAAGTGTGTGTCGTCCTACATACGTTGGGCCAATGACATGTTCAGACCGCCCCTGGTTGTCATGGCAGCCATGAAATCCTGAGCCATCCCAGATCTCATGGCCTCAGCATTGAAGTTGTCTCCACCAAACCTGAAACCATGTCCATCAGCTCAGGCAGGGAGACTGATAGGTAGTGCGATGGGTGGTACACCAGAAGAATCCTTAATCTTTCCTAGACACCCAACAAAAGATAAAAACACTAAAAGGTGGCATGTGAACAAGTGAAGATTGTGGTTCTTTATGGGGAATACAGCAACTCTGGCTTAATACAAGCCAGAATCCTGGTGTCAAAGCCAGCATGTGATGGACAGGGGGAAGGAGGAGCTCTTGCCCCACTGTTTGTTCCCAACTTCATCATAAGAACATAAGAGAGCCCTGATGAATCAGATCAAAAACTCATCTAGTTCAGCTTTCTATTCACACAGTGGCCAACCAGCTGCCTGTGGGAAGTCCACAAGCAGGGCATGAGCCCAATAGGCCCCTTCTGCTTGTGTTCCCCAACAAGTGGGGTGGGTATAGGCATACTGCCTCTGATACTGGAGGCAGCAGATAGCCATTGATAGCCTTCTCCAGGAATTGATCCAACCTGCTTTAAAGCCATCCAACTTGGTGGCCATTATCACATCTTGTGGAAGCAAATTCCATAGTTTAACTATGTGCTAGGTAAAGAGGTGCTTCCTTTTATCTGGCCTGAATCCCCCACCAATCACCTTTATGAGATGACCCCCTGGCAGGGCCAGCACTGCCATAGAGGCAACTCAGGCGGCGGCCTAGAGCGCCAAGCAAACAAAGGCGTCGAACGGCGCACCCGGAAGCTGCTCTCCTAGAGCAGCTTCTGGGAGCACTGTTCCAAAGCCACCCCCCAACCCCAGCGTCCTGGCTTCGAAGCCAGCGCCCAGCCAGAAGCCACTCCTGGCTTCAAAGCCAGGATGCTGGGATTGGAGGCGGAGGCTTCAGAATGGCACATCAGGAAGTCACTTCCGGGCTTGCCGCTTCGAAGCCTCTGCCCCGCCCCCCAATCCCAGCATCCTGGCTTCAAAGCCAGGAGCGGGCGCGGGGCGGAGGCTTCAGAACAGCATGCCAGGAAGCCACTTCCAGCGCACTGCTTCGAAGCCTCCGCCCTGCCCCCCAACCCCAGCATCCTGGCTTCGAAGCCAGGAGCGGGCGCGGGGCGGAGGCTTCAGAACGGCGCGCCAGGAAGCCACTTCCAGGAGGAGCGGGCGCGGGGCGGAGGCTTCAGAACGGCGTGCCAGGAAGCCACTTCTAGCACGCTGCTTCGAAGCCTCCGCCCCGCCCCCCAACCCCAGCATCCTGGCTTCGAAGCCAGGAGCGGGTGCGGGGCGGAGGCTTCAGAATGGCATGCCAGGAAGCCACTTCAGCGCGCTGCTTCGAAGCCTCCGCCCCGCCCCCCAACCCCAGCATCCTGGCTTCGAAGCCAGGAGCGGGCGCGGGGCGGAGGCTTCAGAACGGCACGCCAGGAAGCCACTTCCGGGTGTGCCGCTTCGAAGCCTCCGCCCCACCCCGCTCTGCTTCAAAGCCAGGAGCGGGTGTGTGGGCGCACGCATGGGGGGGGCGCGCGGAGTCTTCAGAACGCGCCTGCCTAAAGCACAATATAGTCTGGCGCCAGCCCTGCCCCCTGGGTTCTAGTATTAAGGGAGAGGGAGAAAAATGTCTCCCTAGCCTCTTTCTCCACACCATACCTGATTTTATACACCTCTAGCATGTTTCCCCATAATATTATATTGCTGGGGTGGGCAACTTGTTGCCCTCCAGATACATTGGCATACAACCCTCCCCCTGACTAGGAATGATGGGAGTTGTAGGCCAAAACATCTGGATGGCCACAGTTACCCACTCCTGATCTATGGTTTATAAAGCCTCAAACAATTGTCCAGATGGAGGCAATGGCAGCAGCAATAGAAGCAAAGGCCACCCTGCATCAGAGTGATATCTTGTTATCAGCACAGTCGTTGCTTTTCCATGTACTGCCTCATGATTTCCTTTGGTATTTTGTTTTTCTGATACTGATGAGACCTATTTGCCCACTAAAATGCTATTTTAAGAAACTGTGAAAACCTCTCTCTGTCCACCTTCCCCGCTCTGAAGTATGATGGAAAAAGGGGAGGGGCGAGGCCAAGCCATGGACTGCAAGTTGTATTTGACCCTTCACTAAGCTCTGTTTGGCTCATGAGCCCCAGGGAGTGCCACCCACTTTCCCCTGCAGCTTTAACCTCCCCCACCCACTGGGGAAACAGCGATCCTGGAAGGGATCACTTGGAGGAGGGAGAGACTTCGGGCATTTTTACATAAAGTTTTTATTGTGCTCTAGTGATTGCTCACTCACAGTAGTATGAAGGTCCTTTAGATGACAATAGCTGGGTTCAGGTGACATGATAATCAACGGGGGGAGGAGACAACTGTCAGTTGAGTTGATTATTGTGTCGGGGGGGGACACAACGCACACACAACCGAGAGTATGGTTGAGTTGATTATTGTGTCGGAGGTGGGGGGACACAACCCTACATCGAGTGCACTATTCCATTGGCCATAGAGTTCTCCAGCAGGAGCAGCTGAAAACACCCCAGCTGCTCCTATACAGCTGGCAGAACTCACAATGGCTGATGAGATGCGGCCGGGAGGACTGAGGGAGGAGGGAGGGAGGGAGGGGCACCAGCAGCCCTGAAGGACACTGGGACTTTCAGCTGTATAATGGGGGGAGGGGCAACATGTCGTGTGACGAGTACCAGGAGAATAATGCATGGTGAGTGTGCTATTTCCCCCTCCATTGCCTAATGTCGTCTGAACTCAGCCAATGTCATCCTCCAGGGCATCTCCTGTGCTTTGCAACCGCTATTGTGGTTTGTTTTTGTTTTTCATAATGAGGAGAATCTGGTATTTTCTCTCATCACGCCATAGAAGGCACGTGTAAAAAGTGCAATTCTGCTATACCACACTGACATCTAGTGGTTGTATAATGAAACATATAGGAAGGAAGTGGGGGAAGAGAAAATCCTGGTAAAAAAGGAACCACTCTTAATCCCACAAAGAATCCAGAAGCAGAAGCCCTGGTAAGGATGAAGAATAAAAGCCTCATGTAGAAATGCTCTTTAACTTCTACATACAAGAAATAACGGTGCTGCTGATTACTGAAGTGGGGGAGGTTTAATCCTTTATGCCCCACCCCACCCCAGTGATCACAATTCTACCAAGATCTTTGTGGAGATCTCAGGAGGGATAACTGGGTTGGGTGGGATCTACCCTCCAGCAATCCCACCTCATGGGGTTGGGTGGTGGAAGGGAATGAGTGTGTGTGTGTGTGTGTGTGTGTGTGTGTGTGTGTGTGCGTGCGCGCGCGTGCGTGCAGATGTGCAGCCCCTGACCTGCCATCCAGCACCACATGCATTCATGGAGTCAAAAAGGTTGTCTATCCCTGCTGTAGATAATTCCAAAGTTGATAATCCAAAGATATGACTAGCTTCAAGGTAACTTCCTATGATCCTTATGGCAACCTCCAGGTAGTCCCCACCAGAGGTGCCAATGAGCCTTGTACAATGAGTGCATTTATTTATTTATTTATTTATTTCATTTCATTTCTATACTGCCCAATAGCCGGAACTCTCTGGGCGGTTCACAAATGACTCAGGGCATAGGTGTCAATTTCTATACACACCTATAGTCAATTCCTGCAATTTTCCTAACACTTTCCTGCTTCAATGTAAAAACTAAACAAAACTAAAGGCCTAATCTCTGGTGATTGGAATGGAGCACATGTAAAGTGACTAATTTCTATTCCACAGGTGCTGTGTTGACATTAAATGGTGTGGCTTTCACACCGTATATTTCCCCCTTCATTTTTATCACACTGACTGGGTTGGGCATGTGGGTATAAAAACAAAGCTTATGTTCAGTTTTTACAAGTCAAGGATATCATAAGACCTGTGCTGCCAGGATGAAGCGGTTGATCCTTTTAATGTTCTGTGTTTGGCTGGCCAGTGGATTGCAAAGGTAAGCCTGTTTCCTTGGCTTTTTCTTTGGCTCTTTCACTTGCAATGTTACAAGGCCTAGTTGTAAGACTCAATCGCTCGAAAGCCGTAGGTCATTTAAATAACCTTGTGGAATCTCCCACAAAACAGGTGCATTGCACAGGCCTGATATTGGTACAACTCCACAAGAATGCATTGTGCACAGTACGTGCATCATCGTCATCATCAAATTACACCCTGCAAAGAATGCGGGGGTACCAGGTGGAAGTCTTAACAGTTTTTTGAGAAATGTGTTCTGAAGTGCCTCCAGTTTAACCATCTGAGAGTCATCCCATACCCAAACAGCAGCACCATACAGAATCTGGGCAATAACTTTGCTATGAAATATTTTCAGGGCTGGGACAACCAGATGTCCTCCTGAAGTGTTATAAAATCTGAGGATTGCTCCAATAGATCTCAGGGCCGCTGCTCTAATAGCTTCTATATGGGGTAGAAGCTCAAGTGGCCAGGGTGGCTCAGAGTGCATTTTTACCAGCTTCAGCTGGTTCCCCAGCTACGGCCTCTGTTGGACAGGCATAGTTTGGCCACTGTGGTAGAGGCTAATAACCTCAACACTGGATTACTGCAATGCTGCCCTTAAGGCTGCTCCAGAAGCTAGAGCTGGTGCAGAATTCATCAGCTTAACTGTTATCAGGAGCTGCTCCCTTTCAGCATGCAACTCCTTTTCTGAAGGAACTGCACTGGCTGACTATTCACTAGTGGGCCAAGTTTAAGGTTTTGGTACTAGTGTATAAAGCCCTAAACAACTTGGGACCAGGATATCTGAAAGAGCACCTTCTCCTTTATAAACCTACCTGGTCGCTGAAGTGGTTAGATGGCATGCTCCTGCTGGTTCCACATGGACATAAGGCCCAAATGGAGTCCACACAGAGAAGAGCCTTCAGTGTGGTGGCCCCCTTTCTATGGAACTCCCTCCCTGTGCAAGTCAGGCAGGCACTAGCATTGTGTTGTTTTGGGTGCCTCCTGAAAACATCTTTATTTCAGGAAGCCTTACTTGACTGACCAGCCATGGTTTTTTACTGGTAGTTTGCTTTAAAATAATAAAAAAATTAAATGGTGGTTTCTTCTTCTTCTTTTTTATCTCTTATTGTTCACCACTCCAAAATCTGTTTAGATATGGAGTAGTATATAAACATTGTAAATGAATAAATAAATAAAGTTGCATTAATGATGAATCTCAGAAGATCTATCCACCACTTGGATAGATTAGATTTCTGTCCATATCATGCAATAAATATCTCATGGCAACAAAAAAGAGAGATGGACTCCATCCATAATAATTTATTGTGTATCATGGATAGAATTCTCAAGATACAAACAATCCATAAGCAGCATAACCTAAGTGGTAACTCTAGAAGTACTCTAGTACTACCTCATAGTCATTTCTTAGAGTCTTACCTGAGTTATACAACACTAACTACATAATCCCTTTCCCTGCCCCTCAGAATTGCCCTGAGAAGACACAAATCTTTGGGAAAACCATGAGGGAACGTGGCCAGCTATCTCAATTCTGGAAGAGATACAAGGTGGACACGATCCAGTACATCCAGGATTGCTCAGCTTTCCAGGACACCAATGAGCCACTGCTCAACTATTTTGATGTAAGTTACAAGCTGTAACCACAGGGAGCAGAAATGTAGCAGTAACAAAGGAGACAACCCTTAAGGATATAAGAAGAGCCATGCTGGATCAGACCAAGGGTCCATCTAGTCCAGCATTCTGTTCACACAGTGGCCAACCAGCTGTCAACCAGGAACCCACAAGCAGGACATGAGTACATCAGCACCCTCCCACTCATGTCCCCCAGCAACTGGTGTCAATAGGCACATTGCCTCTTGTACTAGAGGTAGCATGTTGTTATTGGTGATGATGATCCATGAAGGACCCTGAATCCACTCCTGTGTCTACAAGTCCCTCCCACCCCAAGATCAAAGGTGAAAGTGAGGGGAAATGTAGCAAAACAGGTTCTATAGCTTTGCAGTCACTCCTGTCATAAGAGGTATACGGTAATACCACTAGCTTGGAACACACATGTCAGTAACATAGAGAAACCACAATCCACAGGGGCGGAGGGCATTGTAAAAAACATTCTGGAAAGAAGCACAGATATTTCGGGAGAAATTGCATCTGAACAATGGGTTGGGAAATATAGTGTGCTGTGTGACTGGACCAGATGTCTAGTGTAGATTGGCCCCAGAGCACAACCCCCCACTACTTCAAGATACCATCCAGCCCTCAGTTAACTCTACCATTCAGTGATCCTGTTCAGATGACACGCTAAGCCACGGTGGTTAAGCATTTTGAGAGAAACATTATGGCTTAGTGCGTTGTGTGAACTAGTCCCAACACTGGTGGCTATGTAACCATTGTTTAAACACACCCACTAACCATTTGCTGCAAAAGGTTTAGCAGTGTGTTGTCTGAACAGGACGCTTACGTCTCTCTATTCTGTCTGTCTGCTTCCAAAATTCTCTTGTGTACTGCTGGATCAAGACTAGCCCAAATGTAGCACGGAAATCTACTTCAACTCTTTGGAAAAGCCCCTTACGCACCTTATGCCAACACTGAATCCAGACAAGGATTGAATCTCGCACGATTCCCATTTGCGCATTGGAAGGCCTTTCTGCTTTGTGTAGGGTCTGCTGAGCATACCTCTGTCATAATATATGGGAAAGAAATGTTGCTCTCCTTTCTCTGTCAGGTGGAATATTTTGGACAGATCTCCATTGGGAATCCTCCTCAGAATTTCACTGTGCTTTTTGACACTGGTTCCTCCAACCTCTGGGTGCCGTCCGTCAACTGCGTCAGCAAAGCTTGTGGTATGGGATCAGGGCGGTAACAGGGGTGAGGGGAGGAATGAGGAGAATGGGCTTTTGATGGATTTTTGTTACATATAAAATATTATTAATAGGGTGACCAACTGTCAGGATTTCCCTGGATTTGTCCTGGTTTTTGTTCTTTCCATGGTGTCAGGGGGGATTTTCTATAATTTTCAATAATGTCCTGGAATGACACACCTTCCCCTTTAAGGCTGCCATTAGCATGGCAGGAGGGAATGACATGCTTTCTTGAGGCACATCATTCCCCCACCCGGAGCTCCAATTGAGGTCTTAAAGGGGAAAGTGGGTCATTCGTGGACATTATAGAAAAGGCCCCAATTGGAGCGGATGGTGGTGGTGCAGAATGAAATCCTTTCCCCTCCTCCACTCCAATCGGGTTCTTTAAGGTGGCGGGGGAATAACGTACTTTCTGCAGGACTCAGAAAGCTGCTAACCCAGACACACACTAGGTGTCCTCTTTTTTGGTTTCCCAAATATGGTCACCCTAATTATTAATAAATGGTAAAATTTATTCATAAACTGTAAAAAGGGCTTGTCTCCTTCAAGGGGATTTGTGGCTTAGGATGATGATGGTGATAGTGATGATGATGGTGATGATGATGATTTACAACTTACATATTATGAAGGCTTTGAAGAACTTTAAATTGTGCTCTGTGACAGGTGTAACCACATAGTGAGATTTTTGTGGAATTTGTCATCATGCAGCTTGGGCCATTTTTCCTTTGTCTACCCCAAATCTTTACTTAGAATCATAGAATAGCAGAGTTGGAAGGGGCCTACAAGGCCAGCGAGTCCAACCCCCTGCTCAATGCAGGAATCCACCCTAAAGCATCCCTGACAGATGGTTGTTCAGCTGCCTCTTGAATGCCTCTAGTGTGGGAGAGCCCACAACCTCCCTAGGTAGCTGATTCCATTGTCGTACTGCTCTAACAGTCAGGAAGTTTTTCCTGATGTCCAGTTGGAATCTGGCTTCCTTTAATTTGAGCCCGTTATTCTGTGTCCTGCACTCTGGGAGGATCGAGAAGAAATTCTGGCTCTCCTCTGTGTGACATCCTTTGAAGTATTTGAAGAGTGCTATCATGTCTCCCCTCAGTCTTCCCCTCTCCAGGCTAAACATGCCCTGTTCTTTCAGTCTCTCTTCATAGGGGTTTGTTTCCAGACCCCTGATCATCCTGGTTGCCCTCCTCTGAACACGCTCCAGCTTGTCTGCGTCTTTCTTGAATTATGAAGCCCAGAACTGGATGCAATACTCTAGATGAGGCCTAACCAGGGCCGAATAGAGAGGAACCAGTACCTCACGTGATTTGGAAGCTATACTTATTAATGCAGCCCAAAATAGCATTTGCCTTTCTTGCAGCCATATCGCACTGTTGGCTCATATTCAGCTTGTGATCTACAACAATTCCAAAATCCTTCTCGTTTGTAGTATTACTGAGCCAAGTATCCCCCATCTTGTAACTGTGCATTTGGTCTCTATTTCCTAAATGTAGAACTTGGCATTTGTCCCTATTAAATTTCATTCTGTTGTTTTCAGCCCAGCACTCCAGCCTATCAAGATCACTTTGAAGTTTGTTTCTGTCTTCCAGGGTATTAGCTATCCCACCCAATTTTGTGTCATCTGCAAATTTGATCAGCGTTCCCTTAAGGCTGTTTGTGGTGGTTTAATTTCTGTGCTGAACTACTGGACACATAGGGGTCATCACATAACACAGTTGTCACGTGAAACCCATCAAAGTCCCACCACAACCACCAGTACCAGCACCACCACAATGTAGTGGCTATAATGTATAAACGCCACTTTATCCCAACTGTAAAATGGGAGTCTAGTTATAGTTTCTCCAACTGGTTTCAAGTAACTCTCTTGGGGTTGTGAACTGGTTTACAATTGCTCTATGTCCAGTAGCCAGTACAAATTGACCACAGGATGTACCTGTAACATAAAACGAAGATCAGGTAATATTATTAGCTAGGGAAATCTCATGTTCATCGTATTTCTTTTCTCCGTTTTCAGGGTACAATATTGATCTTACCACAAGGGGGCACATTAAGAAATGATGAAATAAGAATAAATTCTTAGGACAGTTTCACCAAGCAAAATTGATAGGAAAAAATCAGTCTAGGGTGATTTCTTTTGATGTAAAAATGACTGTTTAAACAAGTCTTTGGAATAATATCCTTAACAGTGCAATCAGTTACACTCCAACAATACAATCAGACGTAAGTCTCCTTGGGTTCAATATGACTGATTCACAGGTAACAGGGCCCAGGATTGTAGCCTAAGCACACTTTCTCACCGATAAATCCCATGGTACTCAGTGCAAATTTCTTCTGAGTATGCATGTACATGGGAACAGTGTGTGTGTGTGATGGACAAGATGCTGTAATTTATGGTGAGTATCACATTGCATGAATGACAGAGAGTGAGTTCACCCACACGTTTTCATTACTTGCCATCTGTGCCATCAAATTCTGACCTCCCTGTGTGAAATGGCCAAATGGCATCCTTCAACAAATGCTACAGACATAATATTTATATCACCTGACTGGCTTCACCTCAAAAATGACACTTTTCAGTGGAGTTAGTTCACACGAGAACAAATTCTATATGTGCCTGTGTGGACTCGTCATAAGGCTGCAATCTTGTGTGTTCTTACCTGAGAGCAAGTTCCACTGTGGGATTTACTTCTGAGGAGAAACACCCATAAGGCCAGTGGAGGCTGGTGGCTTCAATGTCAGTGAGGCAGCGAATCTGTTCCTGGTTTCAGTCAGAACTCTAATCAAGCTATCCAATCTGATTCTCACTGGTTCTGACAGAACGGATTCACCGCCCCACTGACATCGGTGACACCAGTCTGGACAGCAAGCGTCATGCTAGAGTTCCGTATGTTCTCTGCATGCCAGCTAAGAGGTATCACATTTATTCACAGAAACACTCTGACGGGAGTTTGTTTGCTTTTTAAAACACAGTTCAACATAACAGATTTAATCCATCAGACTCCAGCACCTACAAAGAAGTGGGAACTTCTTTTTCAATTCATTATGGCACTGGTAGCTTGACAGGAATAATTGGAAGTGATCAAGTGACTGTAAGTGCATATACTTTTCAATGCTTTCCTTTTTTAGACTGGTTTTTTTGAGATTGTAAAGTGTTATCTGGCCAGCAGGGGGCCTCAGCATTGTGACTTATAACTTTTATTATTATTATTATTATTATTATTATTATTATTATTTATTTATTTATTTATTTATATAGCACCATCAATGTACATGGTGCTGTACAGAGTAAAACAGTAAATAGCAAGACCCTGCCGCATAGGCTTACAATCTAATAAAATCATAGTAAAACAATAAGGAGGGGGAAGAGAATGCAAACAGGCACAGGGTAGGGTAAGCAGGCACAGGGTAAAGGTGGATTGGTTGAATCCCTATGGCCATAGGGATTCACAGCTTTTGTCACAACTCATTGTGATCCCTCATGGTACATAAAACACTAAAGCACTAGGGTGTCCAGGTGTCCTCTATTTCAAGTGCTGCTAGAGGGTGGTCTTCTGTTTGAAAGCATCCTCTAATTGAGAGACTGTCCAGTCTAAGTCTGGCTTAAAAATAAAGAGCCATAAGAACAGAGAATAGAAATGCTGGAGCTCTGTGGTAGAACCTGGGATGCAGAAGGTCCCAGGTTCAATCCCTGGCATCTCCAGGTAGGGTTGGAAAAACTCCTGCCTGAAACCACAGAGAGCTGCTGCCAGTCAGTGTCGACAATACTGGGCTTAGATGGGCCAAGGATCTGACTCAGTATAAGGCAGCTTCCTATCTTCCTATGAGAGAACTTGAGGTTGCTCATCAACAGTTAGCAGTGGAGGGTGGTGGCACCTAAGTCAGTGGGGCTGTGAATCCTCTCTGGGTTTCAGTCAGAACCAGCCAGAACTTTAAAGGATCTGTCCAAGGTGCTGAAGCCATTTTTGCGATAGGGTTTAGCACTTTTATAGTACCTTAAGATTTCTGGCTGGTTCTGACTAAAGCCCTCCTCAGACAGTTAGCGCCTGAACAGCAGACTCAGCAGGCTCCCAGATCACCTGGTCACAGGATGGGATGTCTTGCATTTCAGTTGAAATTATAGTAATCATCTCTAAATGTTCATCTATACATATAAATTAGACTACATACATTTTATGCAAATCAGTGTCCTCTCCTGCCCTCTTTTTTGGTAATGTAATCCCCTCTGGCTCAGTGATGTGCCTGTGGTGGCACCCTAACTCCTTTCTTGCATGGTGATGGGATTAGAATGATTTTGTCAGATTTTTGCCCTCCAGGTTGAAGGACTCACTGTAGCCAATCAGCAGTTTGCCAAGAGCGTCAATGAGCCTGGCGACACCTTTGTGGATGCCGAATTCGATGGGATCCTTGGACTGGCTTACCCAGCCCTGGCAGTGGATGGGGTCACCCCAGTTTTTGATAATATGATAGCCCAAAACCTGGTGGAACTGCCACTATTCTCTGTGTACATGAGCAGGTATGAACATTTGATGCCCCCTTGTGATTATGATTATTTCTTTACATTTCTCTACCACCCTATAGCCAAAGCTCTTCAAAGTCAGTTAAAAAATCAATGAAAGCTGAGACCAAATGTCCAGCGCATACGGTACCTATTTAGAACATGCATCGTTCTAAAGGAAGGGAGGGGAAACTTTGTTTTGTCAAGGTCCACATTACCTTGGGTGAAACCGGTTAGACACCACATTCCAAGGGGGTTGGGACCAAAAGAGCATGGGACCAGAACCCAAAGTGGGCCAAGTTATGGATGTGACTCTTAATTATATTATTTTTTACATTTATATACCGCCCCATAGCTGAAGCTCTCTGGGGGGTTTACAAAAATTAAAACAGTGAACATTAAAAACAGTTTTCTTTTAAACACTCAACCTATGGCAGTTGTGTACAGTTCCACTCATGTCAAAATTGCAGATGTTTCACCTAATTTATTGTCTATTTTGGACATTTACATCTTGCCTTTTAACAAATTCTTAAGGCAGCTAGTTATCTTCTTGTATGAAACACAAAGCCAATTCTGGGTCACAGGTTAATTTAAACCACACCTCTAGGCTTGGTACTCTACTATGTTAGTACTCTACTATGAACAACCTGTGGCCATGTATATACTCTTAACTTTGTTATATATGCAATGACATTTCATGCAAGCATTTTCCTTCCCCAATTTATGCAAGATTCCCTCCATCAGCCTTGTGACGGGGGGCAGAGCAGGTAGGAGTAAGTCATATCAATAGCCCCAGAATGAGGGTACTGAAGGGGCATCACCTGGGGAGAATCTGGAGGTCTGGGTGGAGAGGCTTGGAAGTCTTTCTTTCTTTAATTCTTTCATTCAATCATTCATTTATATCTCACCTTTTTTTCTCTTACATAGTCCCTTTCCTCTCCTTTTTATCTTCACAACAACTTTGTGTGGTAGGCTAGGCTGAGAGTTTGTAACTGACCCAAAGTCACCCAGTGGGCTTCATGGCCGAGTGGGGGACTAGAACCCAAGTTTCCAGAGTCCCAGTCAAACACTTTAACCACTACACCACCCTGTAGGATGTGGGGAATTAATGTTCTTCTTGTTTGAAAATTTGGACAGAGTAAATAGAATTTCGCTGAGGGAAAGGCCCATATTAAATGAAAACCCTTTCTCTTTCTCTCTTTCTCTCTAGGAATGCTGACTCTTCTGCAGGAGGGGAACTGACATTTGGTGGCTATGATCCTTCCCATTTCATTGGAAATCTCAACTGGATTCCAGTCACTAAGCAGGGATACTGGCAGATCCAACTGGATAAGTAAGGGCCTTGTTTGGTATGGGGCAGGAGGGTGGAGATTCTCTGGAATGACAGATAAAGTCATTCTTTCAGGCCCATGCTGGGGATTCCCCAAGCATGTGTTGCTGCTGCTGCTGTTGATGATGTTGTTAATTTGACTATTTTTATAGTACTATTACTCAAAGCAGCAATGATGCCCCTACTCCCAATCTGGATTAGGATTATATGTGGAGTGTAACTCTTCCCCGCTGGACCCTTCCCCCCACTGAAAGTCATCCAGAGCTGCTATTTGCCCCCCACCCCAAGCGCTGTAGCAGCAAATAGTATCTTCGGGGTAAATAGAAATTGTAGCCTCAGGTCAGTGATTCTCAGCAGGAAAATGGGGCAGGAGAAAGTGTTAGGCTTCTTCCCATACTCCTAAGAGTTCAAAGATGTATTTGAAGCAACATCTGGAGTGATTCGTTAAGAATTTTCTGATCTCCACCAGCCACCCAGGGCATCAACACAGCAAAGGGGAAGAAGTAAAGGTGTGGCAGACATTAATTATGAAAATAGGAAATAGTATGATCAGATGGCAGTGAGGGAGGGGTAATGCTGTAATTCTCCTGGAGCAGCAAAAATCCCACCCCTAATATCCTTTCTCCAGTGCTTATTTCGTTTTCTTCCTCATCAGTAATTTTTGTGAACCGCCCAGAGAGCTCCGGCTATTGGGAGGTATAGAAATATAATAAATAAATAAATAAATAAATAAATAAATAAATAAATCAGTATTCAGGTCGGTGGGACAATTGCATTCTGCGCAGAAGGATGCCAAGCTATAGTGGACACAGGGACCTCTCTCCTCACCGGTCCTTCTGAGGAGATAATGAAAATGCAGAAACTAATTGGGGCAGAGCCTGTGGATGGAGAGGTAGGTCCCTTGCTTTGGACATGCACTGTAGCATCTCTGTGGGTACTGATCTAGGATAAGCCATATACTTTTCTCTCTGCACTCCTATTTTATGCTATATTTTGTATTGGCTTTAGGTCTTCCTGATCCTTTCCTTTGGTTCCTCCTCCTTCATAATTTCCTACTTTTTTGTACTTTGTGTATTAAAATGCAGAGTTCCCAAATTTTAACTAGACAACTGTTATCAGACAAACTGCACATTACACAGAAACATATATAAGGAATCGTTCCACTCACCCCAGAGCAATTTTGTTAAATGAAAATTAGCATCCGATTGGGAGGGGGGCATTTTAAGCAAAGAAGGGGTGAGGGATGAAATGGGGTGCTTAAACCTTTTCCCCATACCATATTGCCCCTTTCAAACTGCTTTTCCTTTGTGAGGTTCTAGCTTCATGTTTGGGGCAATACTTTTAAATGCATTTAATTTTAAATTTCCCAAAGCAATGAGAAAACAAAATGGAGACCACGGCCCTGCCATGTTGGTGCCGTGTTCCTCCTAAACCCTGCAGTTTCACTCCTGCGAGGTGGCGTCAGGTAATTCCCACGCTAAGACGGAGCGCGGGGTTTCCAGTGGTCATCTGGGTACTGGAGCCAGGGCCCACCCTCTTCCTGGCTTCTGGTGACCAATCTCCAGTTGCCATCCACCTGAAATGCCCCCCAGATTGAGCATGGGGCCACAGCACATTTCATTAGGATGTGCACCCAGGGAATTGGGTTTTTTTTAAGGGTGAATATTTATTGAATACTCAATCATAAAGGACATTTGTTTATCCATTTATTTATTAAACACTGTAGACACTGACACCCTACTAGGCATTTGGCTTGTCTGACTGTGGGAGGGTCATTGCAGATGAAGGGAGGATTGTGGAGATGCCTATTGCTTGAGATGTTAGGTTGTGCCTGGGCACACCTGGCACACCCCTTCCGCACACCTATGCATGGGGTTAGATCAGATGGTGGGAGAGCCAGGGTGACCTCTCTCCCGACAAAAAAGTTGGGTTAAGTCCCTGACTTTTTAACAATACAGCTTCGTGAAAAAGCCCCCTCAGTGACTGCAAATCTGTGGCTGTGTCATATAACTGACACAGTGCCAATTCACAGCCAATGCAGGGTTTTGAACACGTCTAGACACCCCCTGTTTTATGTACCGTGTTTCCATACTTACTCCTCCCCAAATCGCATGGGTAAAGGTGTGAGATTTATAATTGAAAAATCTGTATTTATCCCCATTGCAAACATTTATCCATTGTTCCGCAGTATGCCGTAGACTGCAACAAACTGAAAGAAATGCCTCTTGTCACTTTCACACTCAATGGGATCCCGTATCCTCTTAACCCAGAGGCCTACACCCTTGCGGTAAGTACCGTTTCTCAGTTCCTCGTCTTCAGGCTTGCAGAACACATGCCATTCTTAGGGAAGTGTGGGCTACATTTGGAGAGTGATCTATCTTTAACTCTGCACTGGGTAAGGAGGCACGGGGGCATTTCTGTTTTATGAAAAATTGTTTCCATGTTAAGGAGCTCAGCTGCTGTTTAGTGGCTCTGATTGAGAAAAGTCTATATAACAGAGGTCAAAGCACACAACTCTGTAGCAAAATTCCTAGGGCTGGGCAGTCCAGATTACATAATGGGAATTAGTTACCTATTAATGTCCTTTAACCATTCTCCACAATAAGGAGAGTTAAAAGAATGAGAAAAGGACAGATTTCCTTCTTCCATTTTAATGCATACTTACTGCTTTTGGGTCAAGTGTGAATTTTAACCTGTACAACTGAACAAACATAGACACATAATTCCCAGGCTGTGGGGGGGGTGTGGACAAATAATTAATTCTCACTGCTGCTGAGGATGTAGTTGTGTGTGTTTGTGTCTCTCTGTGTGTGTACAGGGCCAGGCAAAGCTGGTAATAGGCCCGGGCCAGATGGGAAATGTAGGCCCCATTTCAAACTGCTCATTAAGTATTTTTTAATCAGTTCTAAATACATATGAACTAGAACGATTTATATATAAAAAAGGTAACGGCAAACACTTCTGTTCAAGATGTATATAAGACATCACTTCTTCACATTCAGAAATCAACAACAACAGAAAAATCAAGCAACTTTGCCTTGTCAATGTTAATGTTCAAAACTGCTAATTCATTCAAACGTTATTGTTCCACTGTGGACCAAAAGTGTGACTTGATTCATTTTAGGACACTGAAGCTCCTCTCATTAGAGGTCACTGTTGCTGGCAATGACAGAAAAATGTGCAACGCGATGAGGACATTTGGGAAAATATTGCCCAATCTCAAGTTCAATATTTGAGCTACTTTGTAACAGATCTTTACCAAAGGGTCCCCCTTTGCCTCTACCGGGGGGGGGGGCTTGGAGTAGGCCCCCTCAAAATCGTAGGCCCATGCCAACTGGCACCACTGCCCCCCCTCCCTCTGCCCTGCCCTATGTGTGTATGTATGATGTTACTGGCGTGGCCCAATGGGGCTCACCCCTGACCCAGGAATCCAGAGCTATTCTCCAGAACCATTGATGCCAATTGAAGATTTCTTTCTTACCTTAATTGACACACGGGGGTGATTTTCAAGGGGGATTGGAGCTGAGGAGAGAAGGGTTAACCCTCTCCACCCCGCAAGATGGAACACCCTCCCCCAAGTCCTCCTTGCATAAACTTAGAGGACAAAAAAAGTCCCTTGGTGCAAATGGGAGCTTTTCTTCTAAATCGGGGATGCAGAACCTCTTTCAGCCTGAAGGCCGAATTCCATTTTAGAGAGGCTCTCAGGGGACACATACCCATGGCGGGTGGGGCCAAAAGAAAAGGGGCAGGGCCAAAAGCCCAAATATAATAACATATTTTAGCTCAAAGTTCTTGCTGCTAGTAAGTAAGCCTGATGCATTTTGACCTTTTAGGGTGGGGAAAATCTGCAGAAAGCCGGGAAACCACTAAACAGTGAGTGAGGGGGGGGAAGGAGTGGGGGAGCAAGGAAGGGGTGTAGTCTTCTGGGGAACCCCCAGATGGCCATATTGGGACCCTTGGAGGGGCAGATTTGGTTCTGCACACACCTCAATAGCACAGGGCGGGGGAAAATTTCCTCCAAGAGGGAAAGGAAAAAGAAGTAGAGATGGGGGTGGGGGGATGAAATTGCTAATTAATTGCAATTGAAGAAGTACTACTAGGACAGGGTGCAAATTAACTGAAGAGTTTATTTTATTTGAGGTGATTTGGATGAAAAATTAATTGGCTGGCTTGGCCTCCTGTGAAATTGAATAAATCCTAGCAATTATTTCTGAAGCTGCATATATATTGATATCAAACATCATATGCAAATTGTTTGCAAGTTTGTGTCCTATGCGTAGGGTGACCATATGGAAAGGAGGACAGGGTTCCTGTATTTTTAACAGTTGCATAGAAAAAGGAATTTCAGCAGGTGTCATTTGTATGCATGCAGCACCTGGTGAAATCCCCTCTTCATCACAACAAATAAAGCTGTGGGTGCTATACTAGAGTGACCAGATACAAAAGAGGACAGGGCTCCTGCAACTTTAACTGTTGGGAAGAAGAGGGAATTTCACCATGTGCTACATGGTGAATTTCCACTTTCAATACAACTGTTAAAGATACAGGAGCCCTGTCCTCCTTTTCATATGGTCACCCTACCTATGGACCCCAAATCTCTTAACGGTCTGAAAACACTGTGCGATGAGTGATGCTAGAGCATGTTACAGTAGTCCAAATGGGATGCAACTAAGGCATGACTGTAGCCAGATCATACATTTCAAGGAACAGGTGAAGTTGGTGCACTAGCCTCAGCTGCACAAACAAACTCATGGCCACCACTGAAATCTGAGCAACCAGGTTCAGGTCCAGGTCCAGGAATACACCCAACTCTGAGCCTGAATTTTCCATCCCCATCCAGCACATCTTGAATACATTTTTCCTGGTCTGCCTTTTGATTAGCATAAGGTGTTCCAAGTTGTTAACAGTTAAACAAAAGTTATTTATAGTTGCCAGACGCTTGATAAGAAACTTGTACTTGATTAAACAATAGTTGTTTATAGTTGGGAGATGCTTAGTAAGAAACTTGCAAAACGGGTTCATTAAGCCAGCAGCCTGTTAAACAAGTTTCTTACTAAGTGTCTCACAACTATAAACAACTTTTGTTTAACTGTTAACAACTTTTTGTTTGTGTGGTTGGAACACTAAATATTACATGCCTGGTACTGTTAACAACCTTCTGTTACATTGTAAATAATTTGTGGTACTATTATGATATTATATAAAACATTTCCTTAAATCATTTACCCCATTTCTGTTCATTATTTAATATTGCAGGTTGTATGCTGGTTAGCACCACTTTATGCTGTTTATTTCAACTGCTGCCTTCTATATTGTATAATCTACCTTTTGATTAACCAGGAGCTTCTCCATCTTGTCTGGATTAAGCTTCCATTTGTTTGCCCTCAGCCAGTCTATTACCTACATCAGATACCAGTTCAGAACTAGAAGAACTTCCTTGTTTTAAATAGAAAGGAGAGAGTGAGAGCTTGGTGTCATCATCATACTGGTGGCACCGAACTGTAGAAAGTTCTTCCACCCACAGATCACCATCATCTCACCCTATGAAAACCACATCCAAAATGTGTCCTGCTGAATGAATGGGGCCAAAACTAATTGGGACAGGCCCATGGTTGCCATGGAGACTGTGGGTAGACTAAACTTAAGTCCCATTCATTTCAATGGGACTACTGTAAGTTTTTCAAGCCTGCCTCAGCATGTATGTTCAAGTCCCCCAGCGCAACACGCCAAGGAGACTCCAAGACCAACCCTGAGACCACCTTAGCTAGCTCAGTAAGGGAGACTGTTGGACAGTGGGGTGAGTGGTACACCAACAGAAACCTTATTCTGTCCCAAACACCCACCTTCAGATACAACACACTCACAACTGGAAGTGTGCAGGATGAGACACCTGGACAATTATTATTATTATTATTATTATTATTATTATTATTATTATTATTTATATAGCACCATCAATGTACATGGTGCTGTACAGAGTAAAACAGTAAATAACAGTAAACAGACAAGGGGATCAAATCACAATAGACCACCACACCTTGCCCCCCAGGTCTTGCCAGCTGAAACACAGAGAACTCAGCTGAGCAAAGCTGGGAGAGATTTACTGTGATACTGGATTGCAGTTGCTTTCCCATACACCAAAGCATAAGTGGCCACCCTAGCCTGCATGCTACTCTCTTGCTGCCAGAGTTCCCTGGTGGTATGCAAATTGCACAGACATCGTATACACAAAGTTGACAGCCCATGCCAGTGTGGAGCCAGTGCTAGCAGGAGGCAGGTGTAAGGAAATTATTTCAGATGCTACTTTCTTTTTGTAGGGAGTTACTTAAATGCCTGAAAATGCTGCCGTATTGGGTTCTACTTATGTAAGTCAATATTATTTGCTTTGACATCTCCTATTTCTCTTCCCACTAGGAGTCTAGCGATGGGATGGCACAGTGCATCAGCGGCTTCCAGGGCTTAGACATGCAAACCCCGGATGGGCCACTCTGGATTCTGGGAGATGTTTTTATTGGCCAGTATTACTCTGTCTTTGACCGTGGGAATAACAGAGTGGGCTTGGCTCCTGCTGTCCCTTAAAGTGCTTGGATAGCACAGGAGTCTATGCGCCAGGCTCGACTCTTGTCTGTCCCTCTCTCTGAGCAGCCCAGGTAAAGTCATGTTCCCCCCCCCTCTGCCCCACCATGCCTCAGTTTCCCTTAGGAGTACAATGGGGATCATGGCACTCATCTTCATAAGAAAATGCCTTGGAAGATTAATCCATTTTCAATACAGAGCACTGTGCTGGACATTTTAGTGAAGTTATTTGCAGATTTGTTTTTTCTTCTTCTGCTCTCTTCCTTTTAAATAAAACTTTGATCTATACTGGGCTACTGACAACTACAACATTCAGATGATTGTGTCACAATCACTTGTAGGGTGGCCATGTGTCCTCTCATACAGAGGACAGCCTTCTATTTGAAGCTCTGCCAGAGGACTGTCCTCTATTTTGAAGGTGTCCCCTACTCTAAGCACTGTCCAGTCCCTGTCCGGCATAAAAATAAAGAACATCAGAAGTATAAACTGGGCCTTGAAGATGCCCATCAACAGCACCTGGGCAGCAGACTGAGACTGAGCAAGTCACAAGGTCACGCTGTCCCCCATTATGGTGAGATTACTATATTTCTGTTTAAATTATAATAATCATTTCTAAATTTGCATGTATATAAATAAATTAGCATATACAAATCAATGTCCCCTTTTGTCCTCTCTTTTCGTGATGAATTTCCTCTTTTGGGGCAATTCATGTAGGGCCACCCTAATCACACATTGACCTGTTAATGTGAGAAGGTCCCCCCCCCACCCTCACCTTTCTCATGCAACAAATAGAAAACAAGGCTGAGCCTTTAATTGGTTGAATTGGCATTGAATTTCTGTTTCTGTGGTTCTGATTTAAGAGGGTTAAATAGGAGATAAAGAGTATTTAACTGGTAGCATTGTGTCTACCACGTTGTAAGTTGTTTTGTACATTCCAAATTTCAAAAAGGCACCTTATATTAAGGTTTTCATGACTGGCTAATGTATGTAAATTAAATTAATGAAAGAAAAGGCAGATGGTTCTGGCTACAATCCTATGGCTCCTAGCCAAAGTGTAAGTGGCAATAGGATAAATTGGCTTCCTGGATCTGAGGTTGGAGAAAGCTCTCTGACTGTGGATCCAGGAATCCACACTCCCCTCCTGCTTCCCCTTGTAACTTGAATGGAAAGAACCATGCTGGCAACCTTGGAGAGGGGATAAAGGGGGGTGCTGGTGGGCAGGGAGGGGAGGGGAGGGGAGGGGACCTAGGGAGGCTAGGATATCCCCCGGCCTCACTAGCCTCTTTCCCTCCCACTTACCAGCTAGATGGGCAAAAAACCCCTGTCTAACCAAAAGGGAGGGGTTTGGAGGCAAAGATCGCCTCCAATACTCTGCATAGGGTGCCCATAAGCCTCCAAGTTCAGAGACTTATGAGCGTCGCCATAGGATTTTGCCCTAAGAATTCTTTAATCAGCTGAGACTATTGTCACCGCCACTGCTAGTAACTACAGCCTGAGGCAGCCCCCACCACTCTACCTAAGGTAGGGTTGGCCTCGTGTAGAAAAACCTACCTTTGCAGTCTGTAAATGCAAAGAACAGCAAAGGAATTACACATCAATAAATACAATCAACAGTCTTGTTGCACTTTGAAGACAAATAAATGTATTATGGCACTAGCAAATGGATCCAGCTTTACTCAGGTGGGAATAACCCCTATATTGATACTGTGAAGGGTGCAAACAAACTTATGCAGCTGTCAGAATTGGACACATTATGCTCACCCTGACTGAGGGAAGCCGTACCTGCTGCCAGGTGCATCCCTGTCACCTTTGAGGAAGGGTTCTGTCCACTCCATTCCCCTAAGGGGGTGCTGCCCCATAGCAAGTAGGCGGGGGGAGGCCTAAAACTCTGTCTCTCTGTCTACTAACCTCTCCTGTGGACTACAATGCTATGTTCTAGTTAGGGAACTGTGCCTCTAGTGGCTGAAGGTGCTATTGCAGGTTTCAACCACATGGACACTTTAAAATTAATTAATGTGTTTTAAAAGCAAAATAACTGAGTGGAGCACGCCCCTAGGGTGCCCTTAGTATGCATGCCAAGTTTCATGGACTTGGCGCTATGGCGGTAGTGAATGGACGGAAAGGCAGGCACGCCTCCTCTTTTATTGCTATTGCTTTGGTGGGCTAGAGTTCTCTTCATCAGACTCTTCTAGAAATTGTTCCATGAGTAAATGCCACTCATGAATGGATGCCCTGAAAGGGATCTGGCAAGTAACATATTCTAAAGGTTCAATTCTTACAGTATAGTGAGTGACTCACACTAAGCCTAGGGGAAGGCATTCTGTCTCAGCAGAATACAAACAGGAGCTGGTTCAAGGACAAGCCCAGATACATCTAAGGTTGGCACATTTTTTATAAGTTCTTCTCAGAGTTAATTAACATACTTTCTCATGACTGGACTCCTCTTGAAGAAGACCACACCCAGCAACGGTTCACATTACAAGAATTGTATTAGAGCCCTAACCTGCAAGCAAACCCACTTGCGGAGTGGGGTGGGGGTGTTCAGCTTGTGGCAAGAGGCTTGCTGGAGCCTTTTCCCATCAGGAAAACCGCTAGCCACAAAACAGCTTTTAAACATAATAATCATACTTCTAAAATGAATAATAATAATAATAATAATAAGAAAGCTTTGGGAGAAATCTGGACGTTTTTATGTCAAAGGGCTTGTAGAGCTCAGTTCTGGTCTTGAGAACAAATTCCTTGGTTAAGAGCAGTGGGGGCTGAGGGGGGGGGGGTTGATATCAGTGGGGTGATAAATCTGTTCCAGGACCAGAACCAGTCACATCTTGGATAGTTCCTGTAGAGTTCTGACTGGTTTTGTCTGAACCCCTCCGCTGATAGCTGTCTTATAATGTTGACATGAGGAAATTTCTTAGACCGTGTATTTTTTATTTATTTATTTATTTATTTATTATTACATTTTTATACCGCCCAATAGCTGAAGCTCTCTGGGCGGTTCACAAAATGTGAATTAAACTACCAGGATGAGGAATGTTGTTCCCCCATTTAGTTTGTTTGTCTCTACAAATCTTGCAAACCATGTCTATTTGAATATAATCAACCCATTGAGTCCAATTGGGTTTACATCCATGTATGTATGTATGGCATAGGAGCCTGAAAGTACAATCCTATGCACATTTCCTGGAATAAGCCTCATTGAACACAATGGAACTAAGTTCTGAGTAATTGAGTCTGTTCAGACAACACGATAAGCCATGATTAGGCCGCTAACCCTTTTGCAGCAAATGGTTAGTGAGCGTGTTTAAACCATGGTTATGTAGCCACCATGGTTAGGAATGGTTCACACAACACGCTAAGCCATAATGTTTAGCTCAAAGTGCTTAACAACCATGGCTTAGTGTGTCTTCTGAACAGGGTCAGAATGTATATGTTTGCACTGTGTGCTACAATTTTGCCAAGCACCTTGGATAGCTTCTTTACAGTTCTGACTAAATTCCCCATGCTGTATAAAAGTCAAAATATCTTAGAATAAAGATTCAAGTTGTGAGCTGGCCAATTTCCAAATTACAGTTCCTGATCTGCTGGCTTCTGTGTGGCCTGCAAGCATTTGGTCACATGCACTTTCTTAGGTCAAATATAGAGTAAAACAATCTATGGTCCCTTGGCAGTGTTCCAGGAGCCATAGGATTGTTCAGAATACAATTGGATCCACCACCCCACTGACATCAGAGACACCTGCCTCCACTGGTTAACAGACACCTTGTTCCTTATGCTAAATGTGCGTCAACCCCTCTGAGCCAGTATTTTGCACCTGTAGAAAAACAAAATAAATCCCGCAAGCCTGACAATTTAGAGATCAATCTGACACTATAATCAAGACTTAGAGAGGAATCCTATGCTGCCAGAGTGAAGCCTTAGAAATGTGAAGTGAAGCCTTCCCATACCCTGTTGGCTCTTGTCAATAAGGCAGAGGTCAGATGAGAAGTCCAGGTATTATGTTTTGCCTGAAAACAGAAGAAAAATCAGTCTGGCAATGACAATGTATTATGTTTTACCTGAAAACAGAAGAAAAATCAGTCTGGAAATGGAAGGCAAGCACTTAGACACACTTCTGAGCAAAATAATAATAATAATAATAATAATAATAATAATAATAATAATAATAATAATAATTTGTTACCCGCCTCTCCCTCTGGATCGAGGCGGGGTACAACACAAATGTAAGCACCATAAAATACATATAACTAATTAAAACATTTAAAACTAATACATTATTAAAAGCAGCACATTATTAAAAAGGCATCTAAATATTTTCCTGGCTTGGGGGCATGGTCAGAGGCTGGCAGAGTTTAGGTTGTCTTGGATCGTCAGGCATCCCTCCCTCTACAAGGTTGGAGTTTTGACCTCATAGAGGAAGCTACCATGAAAAGCTTCATGGTGGCTAGAAGGATCCAGGAGAGATGCTCTGACATTGGGGGGAAAACCTCCAGGAGTCGTCCCCCCCGCCCCCGGTAACAATTCTATGGCTCCTGGTACACTGTCAAGGGACCACAGGATTGCTCTTACTCTATAAACATCATCACACGGGGAAATCTTGTTTCCTTACTATCGCTTCTTCGCTAGTGCCTTTGTCCCTCATTACTTCCTTTTTCAAAAGAGGAAGTAAATGACATGCATGTGGCCCATTCAGAGGGCCGTTTTGAACCCACTGCTTCTCCTGCACATAGCAGGAGATAGTGGCAACTTCCGTCTTTAAAATAAGCTGGACTTACTGGGGTGGTTTGTGTTTTTTGGGGGTGGCTAGAAGGGGCAGGAGGTAAGCAGGAGGCAGACGACCTCGTGAGAGGGACCCACAAAGATCCGTGAGTGCCCAGCAACGAGCGTGCAGTAAAACACTCATCTGATGGTGCTCTGTGTTTGACCTAAGGAGGTGCATGTGATCAAATGCTTGCAGGCCACATAGAAGCCAGCAGACCAGGAACTGAGATTTGGAAATCGGCAGGCTCACAAATTGAACCTTTATTCCAAGATGTTTTGACATTTACATAGCACGGAGAGTTTTACATTCAGCCTCTCGAGATGATTCATTTTCCAGAAACAGATCACACATAAAGCTCAGATCTGAAGGACAACATGCCCAGGCTTCAATTGCACCACCTACTTAATAGCTATAGCACCTTCCCCCCACCCTGCATTTGCATGAGTCATTGTGCTCTGAGTTTGCACCTAATAGTTGTTCTTACCTGCCAGCTGTGTTTAGCTGTGTCAGTACTGTCTGATGTAAAACCAGATGAGATGTTACCTTCACCAAGCATTTTTGGTGCATGTAACTGCCCACATGAGTGCCAGTCTATTCATTTAATATACTGTATTTTACTGTATTATACTGTATTTTATACTGTATTTTGTAATTGTGCTTTTAACCTGTTGGTTGTTTTATTGTGGTTTTAATTTTTGTGAACTGCCCAGAGAGCTTCGGCTATTGGGTGGTATAAAAATGTAATAAAATAAAATAAATAAATAAATAAATAAATTTAAGCAACATAATGTCAGAAGAGAAGAAAACTCATGGAAGACTGCAAATCAACAATACTTGAAAACTCGTCGTAAGGAAACTGAACTGCAATCTTCCATGGTACACTGCTTGTATGAGTAGACCACTCACATGAGCAGTTAAAGTAGCAAGAGAAGTGCCCCTGCGGTCCTTCGCTATGTTACAGAGGATTTTTGAGTGCACCTTTCCAATAATGCAGTGTCAACATTTGGGAGGACAAAATGTCTTGGATCACACATGTCCTTGTTGGGAGAAGGGGCTGGCTTTCTTTCTTAATGGATCTTCTGTGGTAAGAGAAAAAGCTCTGGCGTGGGCTGGTCCATGAAGTCACGAAGAGTCGGAAGCGACTGAACGAATAAACAACAAAGCAACAAGTATTTTTTATTTATTTATTTTATCGCATTTCTATACCGCCCAATAGCCGAAGCTCTCTGTTGGAGAAAAACACAGGTGGGCAGGGGCATGACCAGACCAGGGTCCATGTGGTCCTGGCCCTGAATCTATTTTCCAGAGCCTGGAGTGTTCATTCATGCCAATGGAAGGCTTTTTTTACTTAGCTAAATTGTCATGCGGTGTTTGTGTGGCAATTTTCAAACTGGATCACAGCTGAGGAGGGAAGTTTAAACTCTCCCTTCCTCATATCCTTCAACCCCCTGCCCCCTTAAAAGATCTTCCCCTGAATAGAAGCATAGCAATTAAGCTTAGGTTGGGCAGGGGGGAATCCATTGGTTTCGGATGATCTGGGGCAGGGCGCAAATTAATTGAAGACTTTATTTTACTTGAGAGTTGGATGAGAAGTTAATTCTCTGGGCGTTGCCTCTTGTGCAATTTAAATAGTTCCTAGAAATTCTTTTTTACATTTGCATATTGATATAAATCAACACATGCAAGTTTGATGCAGATTTGCGTCCTATGGGCCTGGGGCCCGAAATCTTTTCAGGGCCTAGAAACACCCCTACAGGAGGGTTACAAGTTGAAGAAGCTGACTGCTGGACACCCCACCCCACCCAATAAAATCCCATGAATAAGGCTGGGCAATGACAACATAACAGCTTCATCTGGAATCACCATCAGGCAAAGCAATTCCCTTCCCCGACCCTTTCTCTACACCCGTGCTGAGTAAGTGCAATGGAAAACAATGGGAATTACTTCTGAGTAGACATGTTTAGTGGGCTGCTTTCAGCACAGAAGTGGAGATTTTTTAAAAAAGAAAAGTCATCCCAAAGCATGACTTCTCAGGAGTAAGGCTCATTTGGTATGGGGTGGGGGAGAGGAAGCCAATTCCTCTCCTCATGCCCACTCTTTGATGACACAGCTTTCCCATCCTCCTATCAGGCTGCTCCCCACAGCTGGTGCTGAAGCCAGTATTGTGGGTTGAGCTCACACAGATTCCCAAACTGTACAAAACAATGTGTGTCTTGTGGCATGAAAACCTACAATTGCTGCGGAGAGGGGGAAATGTCATGTGCCATGATATTTTGTGAGACACGGTAGCACCAGAGTAAATCCCCTGTGTAAATGGGGCCCAGTATTGCAGCCTAAGCATATTAGACTTGGTTTCTCTAAACTTGTGTCCTTAGATCATTGTGAAGCTGCCCGATTAGTTCTGTCTGGGCTGTGCTAGAAAACATGGTAGTTGGGAATGAATTATTTTGTCCCTTCTTGGTGGTACAAGAGCATGCTGTTACACTTGGGAGACTGATGCTACCTTAGGACTGGCATTGCTCATCCTATATGCTTGCTTGCGTCCATCTGCTCAGTTCCCACATTTGTGGATAAACAATTCAAAACACTATGAGTTTCCAGTACTTGGTCCTCAAAAATGATTCTGTTTTGCAACTTCTTACCTCTTACGGAAGTGGGGAACGTGAAACAGCATGTTACTAGGAAATGGAAGTGAGGCTTTTGCAGATCACATCTGGTTCTTCCATTAATCAACCTCACAAAAACCTTAGAAGAAGAAGTGATTTAGGGCTTTCAGTAATCCCATCAACGAATGTGTCACTACAATGAATGATTCAGATAAGCCAACATCTGCTTCCTCAGCAATCCATGGTGAAACATGTGATACCACAGCCCTACAGCTGATTCAAAGGTTCAGAAAAACCCTGTAGTATATTCCTGTACCACTTTAGTTGTAAGATAGGTGGTTTTTTATTTTTTGGCTATTGTGTTGTGCAAACTCACCCGCACTAACAGACCATGATTTGTTACCAATGAAGAACCTGCAGTTCATAACCCAGCAACAAACTGTGGGTTCTGTTTGTGGGTTGTTTTTGGTTCAAACCATGGGTTCTTGTCATGGGTTGTGTTGTGTGAACCCACCACTGGGTTCACGTAATACAACAACCCACAATTCAACAACAACCCACACTCAACCCATACTATGGCATGTCGTGTTGTGTGAACTCAGCCATGTGAAATATACCCTACACATGGAGAGCTGATATGATAGGGCAAAGGCCACTATTTTTAATTGGTTGATGCTGCTCATTCCTTTGATAGCTGTGTTTTAATTGGAATTTTTAATTTATTTGTTTTTATGCTAGGTTTTAATAAAGATTTTGTTTTAATCTTACTTTTATTATTATAAGTCACCTTTGAATTGGTGAAAAGGTGGAATATAAATTTCATTAATAAAAAATAAATAGCATTGTCAGCTGTTCAGAAAAAACAAAAATGGCCTGGCCTATAATCTTTGGTAGCATGTTCAATGTTCTCAACCCTCCTTCTAAGTGAGGCATTTCCACCACCCCTTACTTGGCTCCTCTGGACCAGAAGACATAATTTTACCTGACTCATCAGCAACAGTGGACTCTCTCCCTGTTGCTTAGCAAGCAAAAAGGATGGTCACCCAGCAGCTGTAACAATACTGCATGAATCTCCAATTCCTACAGATTTATGGATAGGTTTGGTCAAGCATGACACCAGGTAGTGTGTAATTTCCACCTTCTTAATTCCTTATTCTCAACTCTTTATCAATAAAGTGGAAATCATAGCTCAGTCTTGCCTCAGTCAGGAATTCTAAGGAGAAAAACAGACCAAATTAGGTTCCTAGAAGCAATGACACTGACAAAGCCAGATAAGGTTGTAGATAAAAACATTTATTTTAGAAGTCAATCTTATGATTTTGCAGTTTTGACTCATCATTCTTTGGCTCATTTTACTGCCTCTTAGCAGGAGCGTCACATGTCTACACTATGCTGACTTTCCCAATTCCTCCTTACTTGCAAGAAAATCTAAAGCAGAGCTTCATCCGTCAACTTAATAAAGATTTAAAGTTTATATTTCCCTGCACCCCAAAATAAGTTTTGGATTACTCCATATTATATATCTCCATGACTGGGGGACAGACCCTTTTGTGATCCCCAAACAGTCATTCATGCACAATGTATATCAATGCAGGATAGCTCCAGGTGACAAGTACAAATGTAGGACTATGCACCTCACAATAAGTTTTAGGACATCCCAAATCACTCACCCACACCTCCAGGTGAGCCATCTATAAGATGGCATTGGATCATAACCAGCCCAATGCTTCATTTGGACACAGGATACTGTTGAAGTATGGCATCCATTAATTTTGCCATTAATAGGCAAAACAAATAGGAAGGAATATGGAATTGGGGGTGTACCCCAAAATAAGCATTGGGGAATCCCAAATCATACATCCAAATATCCCAAGGAGCGTCCTCCCCAAGATGACATAGAAACATGTTCAGTCCATGCGTTGTTTGCAAGGCACTATAATTTGGAATCATTATACATTAATGATCATTATGCATCTGAAATCATTATGCATTTGGAAGCATTATGCACCCCTTTGAGATCCACAGCAATTCTCTCCAATCAAAACTGTTGTCGTTGTGAAATGCTCATTAAGGCATGATGATCCCAGATAATGATTACAAAGGAAAAGCAGTGATTATAGAGATATACAAACTGGGGGAAGCAGTAATTATAGAGGTATACAATATGGGCTGATCTAACGATTATTTTCTGGAGCGAGGCATATAAACTTTGGTTCTTCATTCTCAAATGCAGGTGGAATCCCTGTGCAGCTAACCGAAAACTTTGCAAAAACTCAAAACCCTTTGCATTGCATATGGAGGAATAAGGGGAAATTATTTCTGTTAACTTGGCACAAACTGTTAGGAGAAGTATTTAGGGGTTCAATTGGAAATGAAACAGAGTAAACTCCCTACTGAATCACACCCATGGCTGATGTAGAATAATAAGTTTGCCTCCTTTTTCTGTTTTAGCTCTTGTGCCTTTAACAACTATGTAAGCCTGAAATCCAATTCATGAAGCTTTTCTACCATGGTGTCTTCTATACTAGGAGATACCACCACTGTTGACTTCCATATGCAGAAATTCAAAGCACAAAAAATGGCATGATGTGTTAAGGAAGGGTGAGAATTTTGTTTTTGATAAGAATTTGCTAAAATTCACAAAGTTCTCCATATCTGAGACAAAAAGAACTTGAGAACTTAAAAATGTGAATGTGGAGAAATGGACAAATTTTTCCATCCAGGCCCAGGCTTTTGCTTTTAAAAGTCAGGGTTCAAATCTATTTGTATTCCACCATGTTAGTGCTGAATTAGGACTGTCATCTCATTTCTCTGACAGGCTTTTCATAGAATCATAGAATAGCAGAGTTGGAAGGGGCCTACAAGGCTCAATGCAGGAATCCACCCTAAAGCATCTCTGACAGATGGTTGTCCAGCTGCCTCTTGAATGATTCTAGTGTGGGAGGGCCCACAACCTCCCTAGGTAACTGATTCCATTGTCATACTGCTCTAACAGTCAGGAAGTTTTTCCAGATGTCCAGCCGGAATCTGGCTTCCTTTATCTTGAGCCTGTTATTCCGTGTCCTGCACTCTGGGAGGATCGAGAAGAGATCCTGGCCCTCCTCTGTGTGACAACCTTTTAAGTATTTGAAGAGTGCTATCATGTCTCCCCTCAATCTTCTCTTCTCCAGGCTAAACATGCCCAGTTCTTTCAGTCTCTCTTCATAGGGCTTTGTTTCCAGACCCTTGATCATCCTTAACAGCGCTATAGCAGGCAGGTATATCATGGTCCTGTCCATGCTGGGAATAGCTGTACCTGTTGAATTTGGCTGGCGCAGATGGGTGAAAAGTTCATTTCAGTTCATTTTTTATACGAATTCACCAAAAACAAAAACCACAAAGTTTATATTTGAGAGAAAAAGAGCTTTATCACACCAGCATTATACTGTGCAATCACTGCGAATTGTGTGCAAAGGACTCCAAAGTTTTCCAGCTGATAATCTACTTTTATTGTGAAGTACTCTGAAGTTTTCCAGTTTATAATCTTCTTAGACTGTGAAGCACTCCCATGCATCCTGCTTTAATTGTGCTATAAAGGGAAAAGACCTGTCCTATTTTGCTACTGGTTTCTGAGCATGTTTTCCGAGTGGCCACTGGGGCTCAGGAGCAGGATTTGATATGAATTAAACAAATGCTTACATCTGCGTAAGCTTTAAAGATAAAGACTTCAAAATTGTCACAGTAATAGATATTAAGGAGAGCTTTAAGCATACCAAATTTGAATTGGATTGGGTCACATGTTGATTTTTAATGATTTTTTTACATTTACCCCCTTACACCCTTTTCCTGGTATGCAAAGGTTCTTAGGATCGCTGCCGCCCGGGGTATGATTTAGCAACAACAATAACGCCAGCAGCTTAGTGCTGTAGGGGATAATTTGAGGGAAACAGGTACATGGGATGAAGCTAAAAGAATTTGAGATTTTAAAAATTCAGATGTGAGAGAAAGCAAAATGGGCAGATTCGCCCAACCCTACAATATATGCAGCTTTTCTTTCTTTCCCTGAATCTTCTTTCTGGGAAACAGAAAGCAACAAAACAAATAAGAACGTCCCTCAAAGCCCAGGGACATGGGTGGGTGAGGCATTTGGGCAGCTGCCAGTAACTTGCCAAGGTATGAACACCGGAATAATGGAATTTTCTTGTAATTTTAGTATTAATCAAATGCCTCAGGCATGAAGCCGCTCCCTGCTCAACTGAGCACTGAGGAAGAAACCTGCAACACTCGTTTGTTATCTATTGTTCATGGCGTCTGTGTTTGCCAATTAACTAGCAGAAGTGCTGTATTTTGTAGTGCAGGGACTTATCATGACAAGCGTGTCTGCACACACAAAGAGCAGCAGTATATATAGCAGAATGTTCAATTTATTAGGATCAGCATAATTGCAGCCCTGTGCATAGTTACCTGCAAGAAATCATTGTTGAACTCAGTGGTGTTTACTTCTGATTGCATACGTTTAGCTCATAAAAACATACTGAGCTTTAAGAAAGGTCTTCAGCCAGGTGAAAAGGCAACCTTGCAAAGAGGGTGTTACCATTTAAACTGCTAGAGTGAATCAGGAAACCCAGCAAAGAAAAGGAAAGAAATTCCTATTCTCTGCTTAATTATTTTCCTCATTCCCTGGCTTCCTCCGTGCTAATCTCTCACAAACAGTGGTAAAACTTGAAAATCCCATTATCGCTTTCTCCACTTGCCAGACCAAGGAGGATCCATCAATTAACTTGGCATTCTGGCAGATTGCAACCCCTCAAGCTCCTCCTCCACAATACCACTGCTAATTAGAAAAATGGTAATGTGGATGTTGGATAAGCAGAAATCTATAATAGTTGGGAGAAGTTTGGATTGGTCTTAAATCTTCAAAACATAAACTGGACTATTCTGGAGTTAGGTTTGCAGCCCTGTTTAGTTTAGGGTCAAAACTGACATTACTTTAAAAGTGTGTCTAGCAGCTACGTCTTTTCATCCTCCACTAGGATTCTAGAGCAGGCACAGGAGTCCTGATCCAGACTGGGACCTCGCGTGGGAAATAGGCAGACTTTAAAGATCCAGATGAGGAGCCCTGCTAGACACTCTTTTCAAGTAATATCTGTTTGGGCCTTTATTCAGTCCCTAGGCAAGTTTCCTTTCAACTTGGGTTGCTCCTAAGCACACTGACCAAGAAATTATGTAAGACTCAGGAATGCAGTGCAATGCACTTCTAAGTAAACATGCTTTAGTTCAGGCTACTAAAGTCTCACTTCCTCTTTGTTTTGTACTCTGCAGAAATCTGTCTGCATGGAACTATTTCAACCCTCTCTGAGTGATGTCATTTTGGGGCGGCCTCTTTAGCAGCCCTCCCACTCCGAATACTAGGGGGGAGAAACAAACAGACAAGAAAATCTATGCTTCTAGTATCTGCCATGGGGTAGTATCCCTCTTCCAATTCTTATCTGATTTTTTAAGGCTTTTGTTTTCCTTTGAGCGCTGTCCGGAGCAGGCACACAGGAACTGACAGAAGTTTGTTTTGGCCAGCTTGCTGCACAGACCTTGAAGCTGGGAAGAAAGCCGGATCACGCAGGAGGAATACCGGTAAGTCACCTATATTTTGTGTCTATGCTCTTCTTTGGACAGGTTTATTTTCCAAGTGGAGCAGGTATGATAGGTGACCAAAAATTGTTGCAGAGCAGGCAGCAGGGGGCTGGGATTGACAAGGACAGGCAAATCACTTTGCAACTTTGAACTTTAGCACAAACAACAAATGTGACTTCCAGACACAGTGAGATTGGTGACTGAACAGGTAGATACCACCAGTAGGGCTAGCTGGAACATCTCTAAAAGTTAGTGTAGAAGATCAAGAAAGATTTCATTGGGGTATCTACTCCAGTCAGAGTGTGCAATATGAGCGTGGGAACGTAGAATTGTGTTCTTTTCTCCCATTTCTCCACTATTCATTAAAAAAAGGGGGGGCTTAGAAGAGATAAAGGGATCAGACACCAAAGGACCTCCCAATAATTCGAGTGCTCACGACTAGCTCCTTTGACAAGCATGTGAATGTTTCAGAGAAATCTCCTGTTCTGAATCGCTGCTCGAAGGAGCCTGAACACAAGCCCGGCTTGTCGCTCTTTCAAGCTGTAACTAACACAAGGCAGTTTGGGGAGAATGCAGTGGGAGGGGGTGGGGATGTAGGAATGTGAGCCCATTGATAAACGATACCATCTGGTGTTCTGGGCTGAGTGCAGGCTGAACTGCATCTTTCCCCATGCGCTAGCAGTTGGCTGAGTAGGTTCAGAGCGATTTCTAGGCACTCTCTGGATAGGGATCAATTGTAATGCAAAGACAGGGTGGCACCCAGACTCTGCCAGATGAGTTACACTCAGAAGATGCCAACAAGCAAAAAGAAGCTACCAGCTTAGAAAGCCTTCACCCAGGGAGGAGAAGTGGGTGATTAGACAGCAGCCTCGGAAGCTTCTTCTCAAAACTCCTTCATTGGTCTTCCCTGCCCTAAACTGATGCATGTAGGGACTGCCATGTGGTTTCCTGACAGAAGGTTTTTGTCTGTAACAGACTCAATCCTATGCATGGTTAGACTGAAAAAAAGTGCTAGCATGGCTGGCTAGCTGGGAGTTGTGGGACTTTTTTGGTCTTAAATAGATCAGGTGCAGTTTTCCAAGAATGGGAATTTAGTCCTGGGAAAACACTGACATGTTAAAATTCTCCCTGTTTTGAAGCTCTTAGGAGCTAATTGCATATTGCATGCAAATATTTGCAACTAAGATCCAATACTTCTTTTTTGTTTGTTTTTAACAATGAAAAGCCACTTCGGGAGGCTGGGATGCAGAGAGATGGATAGTCCAAATCCTGAACATCAGGGATTTGACAGAATAAGGGATGTCACACTTTCAATGATGGCATCTTCAGTATTTTAAGTAGGGCTGTGCACTGCTTCAGTTCCCAATCTGGTCAATGGCCCTTTACGACCATCACTGTGCACAACGTAAGATCTAGTTAAATCCAGAGCCCCCATCTTCCTTAAAAATGGCAGCTTTCATGGAGGACTGGTGGCTGCTGGGCATAAGCAGATGGATTTGGAAGATCCCAGCCGCTCACGTGGTTTGGTGGGCGGGGACAGTGTCTCCCCAGGTTTGGGGGCAGGTGGGGGGGATTCCAACAGATTCCTGGTAGACCTCTCACCTGGCTTTTCCAGGCACCCGCTGAGCAGCTGCCAGGCAGGCACTCTGGAAACCACATGTCTGAATCTCACTTCATATCCAGATCTGAAGCAGATTGGACTGGGTCCAAAGGGGTTCAAATGCTCCAAATTGGCCTCTGAAACAGGTTGGGGTGGTCCATGTGCAGCCTTAATTTTAAGATAGCAGCTTCCATTTGAGAATAAATGCTTCTAGTCCTCATGTCACTGTCCAAATCACAGAAAACAAAATCAACAATTGTGTGTTTAAAACTGTGTGACATTAAATTAAATAGTAGCATTTTGAAAGGACCTGACTTAAGGGTTTTGAGCATTTGGAAGCTGCAGAATGTAGGATTCCTGGGTGGCTTAAAATCTCAGTTGATGAGAAACTTCTCACAATTTCATAGAATCACAGAATTGTGGAGTTTGAAGGGACTACAGAGGTCATCAAGTCCAACCCTCTGCAATGTGCAGGAAAACCAATTAAACCATCCATGAGAGGTGATTGTCCAGATTTTTGTTAAAAACCTCCAGAGATGGAGAACCCACTACCCCTGTAGGTAGACTGTTCCACTGTTGTACAGATCTTATTGTCAGAAAGTTTTTCCTTATATTTAATCAAAATCTAGGTAGCTGTAACTTATGCCCATTATTTTGGGTTCTAATTTCTGTGGCCATGGAAAATAGTTCTTGACCATCTTCCCTGTGGCACCCTTTTATGTACCTGAACACTGCTAACATGTCTCTCCTCAGTTGTCTTTTCTCCAGACTGAACATCCCAAGTTCCTTCAGCCTGTCCTTATAGGGCATGTCCTCAAGTCCCTGTATCATCTGAACCTTTCATCATAATATGCATATTAATGGTGGCCATGCAGATTGTATGAAGTCACCAATATGGGCAATGTGCAGAGCTGAGCTGGGTCCCAGCTCAGCTCTGGGACCCAGCTAGATATTCGTTATCTAGAGATGTTCCGAAATATCTAGACCGTGATATTTGTTGTCTAGAGATGCTATGACAGGTTGGAACCTGCAGCTATCAGAAGCGCTGTACCCGTTTGGCCTATTTTTAATTCATGGACTGTCTCATTTCTCGGAATTTAGAGACAACAGGGAGCTGGACCAGAAAGGATTCACAAATAGGGGGATCTTGTAAAAACAAAACAGCAACAACACCCGAAATCAATTTCCCTCTTCCTCCCTAGCTTCATTCCTGAATTTGTGCAGCCATGCGGGAGGAGGGAACAACAATACTACTAAACAGGATTCTGAATATGCAGCAACTTTCATTATGACTTCTTCGTTTAGCTGCTACACCTCTTGTTATGTTGGATGGTTGAGAGGCCTGTACCCTTTAGTTTAGTTTGTACCCTTTAGTTTAGTTTGCCACCAGTGGTTCCTAGAGCAGTCGCCCCCTTCCCTGCTTTTTTGCTCTCGGTGTGGGTGTGTTTTTCCTTTAAAAGGTTCAGGCAACAAGGTGAGAGGTGTAAGATCCTTCAGCAGGAGAGTGAATTAGAGGAGGGGAAAGGGCTAGGAGCCAGGATTTCTGGATGGTTTAAGAACTGAGCTCTCTGGGAAGAATGTCATTTTTATCTGATCAAAGGAGGTGCCAGGCCTCTCAAACTCTCTTGGGCAGCAGTTGGATTTGAGCGAGTGAGTGGTGTGTGTGTGTGTGTGTGTGTGTGTGTGTGTGACAGAGAGAGAGAATGTGAATGTAAATGTGCATGTGAGTTGTATGTTGTATGTGTGCTGATTATGAATGTTCATGCCCAAATGTGTACATGCTTGCTTGTGCATGTGCATGCACACATATGTGGCCACCGGCACCCCAGCCGATGGCCAATGCAGCCCACAGGGCCAAAAACATTCATGTACTCTGCTGCAGAGGAAGAAGGAAGTGGAGTCAAGGGTAACCAGGGAAAGAATATGCACCTGGTTGTTTCAGTTACACATGCTTAGGCATAGTTACAAGCACAGCTATACTAGGACTTAGGACCTAGAAGTTTGTGCCCAAGGCTTCATGGGAAAAAGGAAAGCCTTAATCTTTTGCCTGCCACATGGTTGTTGAAGAGACTAGAGCTTTGCTTTAAAAACGAGAGAGAGATGGTAACCTTACATGGAATTGGCCTGAATGAAAGGGAGGCATGTGCCATGCAACAGAGCTAGGGTGACCATATGAAAAGGAGGACAGGGCTCCTGTATCTTTAATTTCAGCAGGTGTCATTTGTATATATGGAGAACCTGGTGAAATTGTGTCTTCATCACAACAGTTAAAGGTGCAGGAGCTATACTAGAGTGACTAGATTTAAAAGAGGGCAGGGCATCTGCAGCTTTAATAGTTGTGATGAAGAGGGAATTTCACTAGGTTCCCCATATATACAAATGACACCTGCTGAAATTTCCTTTTCAAAAAACTGTTAAAGATATAGGAGCCCTGTCCTCCTTTTCATATGGTCACCTTAAACAGAGCTAACTTCTGCCTTTGAATTTCTTCACACAGACGAGCTCCATGTAACTCCTATTGCTAACAATGGTGATTTTGGTGAATCACAATCTTGGGGTAGACTGGTGAATCCACCCACCTAATGAATGACTGGAATATCATTGCTTAACATTGTTCGCTTCAGGAGAGTGGTGGGCGAAATCTGAACAAATCTGAACTAATATAGCAGGTTGCTATAGTAGTTATTTTTGTCAGTGTAGCCCCATGAGCTAGTAATGGAAATGGAAATTTCTACATAATTAAATAATGATAAGGGTGTTCCTCTTTACAATCACTATGACTTACTTCTTTCGAAATCCAAAATACAATGAGTCAGCTGCTTGTGATGGCTCATCATGAGATCTGCCAATTTGGTACGTAAGTGTTGTTGGACTGTGATATGGTTAGTCTTGCATGGTGTTATGATTGAAGGTAACTGGTTAATAGAGCTTCACTTTAATTCAAGGTGATATTCACTGCAAACCCTCTACAGGTAGAATTACCCTTACCTGTACTGGCCCAAGCACTTTCTGCCCCCAACCCAGTAGATTATTAGTAATAGTGCTCCTAGCTAGCCCTCTTACTCACTAGAGTGTCTCTCCAGTAACCTCTAATGTGTTTTTTATTTTATTTTTAAAGGATGACAAGACATCATGCTTAGGGTGACCATATTTTGGAAACCAAAAAGGAGGACAACATGGTCACCCCCAAGGGGGCGTGACCAGCACCAAGGGGGCGTGCCCACCCAAACATAGCCTTGGTCACATGTCTGATTTTACAGCACACATTTAAGACAAATCTGTTCTACATAACTTCTTAATGTTAAAATCACTGAAATAAAGAACAAGTGAGATTCAATGTATCTGAAATTAACTTCACTCACTCCTACTTTTGTAGGTTTTGCTGTACTTTGAAGCTTTTGCTATACTCTGTGTGTTACATTCTCCCCTTCCCTCAAATATCTTTTCTGACTGTATCTTCACTCATTGCAAGCTGCTGTTGTTGTTAACAGGGTTTGCTACTGGCCCCAGATCTGTTTCAAATTTGGTATGGCTAAAGCTCTACCTAAAAGCTATCATGGTGCCAACTTTCAGCTCTTTCTCTTTAAAAATGACAGTTTAAAAAATAATAATGTTAAAACCTCATTTTTAAAAAAATTCCTAAAAAATCAATGGATGAACAGATCTGTTTCAAATTTGGTGTGGCTAAAGTTCTACCTAAATCCTATCATGGTACAAAGTTTCATCTCTTTATCTTTAAAAATGACAGTTTAAAAAATAATAATTTTAAAACCGCAATTTTTAAAAAATTCCTAAAAAATCAATGGATGAACAGATCTGTTTCAAATTTGGTGTGGCTAAAGCTCTACCTAAATCCTATCATGGTACAAAGTTTCATCTCTTTAACTTTAAAAATGATAATTTTAAAAATAATAATTTTAAAACCTCAATTTTTAAAAAATTCCTAAAAAATTAATGGATGAACGGATCTGTTTCAAATTTGGTATAACTAAAGCCCTTCCTAAGAGCTACCATTGTGCCAAGTTTCATGTCTTTATCTTAAAAAATGACGGAGTTATAAGCATTTTTGTTAATTCCCATTAGAGCTGCTCTTTGAGAATAATCCGGATTTCCCCTCCCCCTCCCGGATTTTCCGTCAAAACCCTAATATGGTCATATGGTCACCCTAATCATGCTCAGTGTTTCCCCTCACTTGCAAGCAACAATCAATGAACTAGAGTTATGGGAGGGAAACGTGGAGCATGATGTAACATTGTACTTTTAAAAATGTTACAAGAGAGATGTGCCTAGCATCATTTGGGGGGAGGGGGTTATTTAATTTATAGCCTGCCTTTCTACTAGGAAATGATACTCAATGCAGCTAACTATTACCCAGAGGACCTTTTCTTCTGCCACTCCCAGTTTGTGGTATGGCTTGCCAGGAGAGATTCATCAACTTAACAGTCTTCCAGAATTTAAGAAAGCCATAAAGACTGATCTCTTCTGGCAGACCTACCCAGCTGAATTTTAAGATGCCTTTTTAATAATGTGCTGCTTTTAATAATGTATTAGTTTTAAATGTTTTAATTAGTTATATGTATTTTATGGTGTTTGCATTTGTGTTGTACCCCACCTCGATCCAAAGGGAGAGGCAGGTAATAAATAAATAAATAAATAAATATTATTATTATTATTATTATTATTATTAACAATAAAACTCCCAAAAAGTAGATTAAAAACATAATTAAAACAATCAATGTACATGTATTGTACACCACCCAGAGAACTTTGGTAATTGGGTGGTTTAAAAGTACAGCAAAGAAAGAAAGAAAGAAAACAAATACATCAAAATGCAATTTAAACCACACCAATAAAAGAATAAAAACAGCATCCAACCCAGCAGGTCAGTTTACATGTCAAAAGCCTGCATGAATAGAAAGATTTATTGACTAGAAATAGAAAAGGATGAGCAAATCTGTCAGTTTCGGGTTTGCTTAGGTTCTGGTTTTTTCCCTACCAGGTGTTTCTTTCATCAATTCTCTATCAGTTTGAGAAATAAGGAGGGGAAATTCTGCATGAAAATTCATATGCATTTCCACACTTATTTCTCCTAGTGTGCACAATTTTTTAAACATGCATTTCCTAGTGTGCACACTTTTTGTAAGTGACTTCTCCAAATATGTGCATTTTTGAGGGCACTTTGCCTTAATGGATTCCTTAATATATTACTGTAATATGTTCATTTTTGCATGTACTGTTTGAGTTGCAGACTGCACCCAAAAAATGCTGGAAAGTGCAGATTTTGACATGCAAATATGTTGTGTTTCTCAAAAAAAACCTTCAGGGGAGACAATGAGGAGGCCTGCAAAGTAATCTACAAAGCTTTATTTAAGCAATAAACATCTCTTCCCACCAGAAGACAGTCTAATCTCTTGGAACCACCCCCCAGGTGAAACTATGCAAACTAAGCGAGACAATTGTTCTTTCAAGGAGAATGCAAAGCCTTTTCCCAAAATGCATTAACTTCAAAGAGGCTAGTTCTGAGGTGGCTTCTGACAATGCGAGTTGGGCCAACTTTCTCTCACCTTCCTTTCGCTCTGCCCATTTTAGCCTGGTGCACTCCAGGGTCAGCTAGCCTGTCGGCACTCTCTCCTTCAGAAGAAAGTTGGTTTCTCATTGAGTGTGTATGATTTGCCCTTGACAAGATAAGGTCTGGAGAGAGATCACCACCAACTGGAGAATCAACTGTGAGAGCTATCTCCCCCACTGATACAGGCTGCTCTGTGTCTGGTGCTGACTCCTCTACTTCAGAGTCTGATTCTAATTGTTTACCTGAAACACCTTCTTCCAAAACAGGGGGAGCAGAGCTAGACATGACAAAATGCATTCCAGTTCATGTATGAGGTGCAAATTTGGAAAGTACACCTAAATTTCTCCCCCATCCCTAAACGAGGATATGTATTTGAGACAATGATGGTGGTTGCTGCTGCTATAGCACTCAGATGCCATGGAGGCATATCAGTGCAGGCAAGCTAGAAAAAATTGGGACACTTCTCACTGTATTGTTTTAAGGAAAAGTTCCCCGTCCCTACTTTGCTGGAGGGGATGTGGCAGTGTTGGGGCACTGATCCATATGCGGTGCAACTGTCCCCAGGTTCAACACTTCTGGTCTGGAGTATTTGGGGTGATTTCAGATATGGTTCATTGCATCATTGTGCCAGAGCCCCTCTTACCACTGCTACCCCTAATGGATAATTTAAGATGAAATTTGCCACACTGTGAGGTAATCCTGTTTTTGTTGCTAACAACATGCCTGGAAATAGTACAACAATGGAAAACAGGTGCTGGCTGTACAATGCAAGGCTGGTTCACCAATATCTGGCAAACTGCACTTTCAAACCCACCATGGCAGAGTTCTGAGAAGGGTGGCCAAACATGGTTACTTCGTGGAAATCTCATCTCCCTTCATTGCATTTGTCAACAAAGGGATGGTGGCCGACAACCCCCCCCCCCAATTATCAATTTAGGGATGTAATTAAATGAAAGATGCTGTAAGAACATTCTACTATTAATGTAACTCAGTCAAGAATGGAAACGCAGTTTCTTTTTATTTTTGTTTGAATGGTTGACCTTTATTGTATTTGTTGCCCATGAGCTCATTGTACTATGCACAATAACTGGATTAAAATAAGGTGCTGTTGCTGTTGTAGTAGTAGTAGTAAAGGAAGAGTAAACCATAGGAAAGAAATTAACCCAAGTTGCAAAAAGATTTAGACCATGGTTTGTCATTGTGAGAATGAGCATCAGGGAACCTTGTTGCCCAACCCTGTTCTAAGTGAAAATCATTCCCTCAACTGTGACCTCTAAGGCCTTTCTTTATTAGGACTTCAAATTCCCAAATTGAAGTTTGGGACTTCAAATTCCCAAATTGAAGTTTGGGACTTCAAATTCCCAAACACAGCATAGAGCTTTAGGTGACAGGAAAATAGCAGTCAGTGCTCATGAAGGCAAAAGTATGTAGTTTTTCATAGAAGCAGTGATGCGTCAACCCAGAAAGCCTTTGCTAAAAGATGCCTTGTGGGGCTGTCTCTTGCATGCAGAAGCAACACTAATAGGTTTGTTCAGAGTCATTTCAGTGACAATTGACTTCTTGTGAGCTCTATGTAGAAGATGCTCCCAGTCCTCTCTCCTTTCACTGCACCAGCACAAATGTGGGAATTATTGTGAGGGGGCAGGGTAGGGGGAGGCAAGTGGGAGCAAAGGCACAGTTGTACTTTATTTATTTATTTATTTATTTATTTATTTACATAATGTATATGCTGCCCCAAAACCAAAGTTCTCTGGGCAGCTTACAACATAAAGATTTTTTTTTAAAATGCAGAATTAAAATACAATGCTGAACAATATAACAGCAGAAGCAGAGAATAAAATCAGAAAAATAGATTTTTCAGGCCAGCACAGTTTAAAAACAAAACAAATAAACAGTTTTCAAGAGGCCTGAGAAAATGAAAAGGTATTTCCTTGATGCCAAAATAACGATAAAGTAGGCATCAGGTGAGCCACTCTGGAGAGAATATTCCACAACTGCGGTATAGCAGCAGCCACCTTCTGGAAAACCCTCACTTGTGTAGTTTGGGAGGTAGAAAATGTGACATCTTTTAAATGCCTCGAGAAAACACACTTGTTCAGCCAGGTTTTCCCTGAGCTGTAAGTAAATTAATTATGCCACTCCATTTTACTGCTCCATTTTACCTTGGTTTTTTTTTTTTTTTACTGTAGTTGGAAGTGTTTTAATGCTGTGTTTTAATGCTATGTTTTTAATATTATATTTTAATATTGTGAACCGCTGAGAGATTTTACTGTACTGATATATAAATGCCACAAATAAATTTTAAAAACTAATAAACATGGAAAAGGCTCTCTTGCTAATAGCCACCTCTTGTGGCAGAGACACGTGGTGAATTTCACAGGCCTTGCACATCTTGAACCATCTAGAGAATGAAAAGACATGTTTTGGGTTAACAGAGTCAAGATGGGATTTGAGGTGGAAGTCCTGCATAACCTTGAAGCTCAGCTAGCAAGAGAAGCTGGTTAGATTGGAAAACAAATTTAGAGTTGTCAGGCATGTTTTAGGAAACTGACATTAGTGTCAAGTCCTTCAGCACCTACAAGCTTCCACTGAGCTGCTTAGGAGAATATCTCAAAGTCTGTAGAGGAACACAATTTGGGGGGTAGGTGGGCATTCTTTCCTGAAAGGTTTCATCAAGAAGAGCCAAACATCCTTAATTCACAATGACACACGCTGAAAGACAGGTAGCTAATTAAATGTGTTGGCTTCTGTGCTGACGTCTGCTATGCTATGTATGTGTGTATATGGGTGAACTTCTGTCATTCTGATGGTTTAAGATACAAGGTGTTAATCTCTCTTTCTCTCTCTCTCTCTCTCTCTCTCTCTCTCTCTCTGTAGGTTCCATTCATGAGTTCAAGGAAAAGGGTAGATTTGAAAATCATTATCATTGGAGCTTTGGGGTAAGCAGTATTTTTTGCCTTCAGAGTTTGAAAGGTCTGTTTAGAGTAGAGCTGTGCACCAATGCCCTCTCAAAATTCTCCATCCTATTTGCAGGCAGAGAAATTAGGTGAACAATTTCACTGAATTTCTCCAGGGAGAGGAGAAATTCTCCAACAGTTTCTCACAGGTAGGCATCACCATTGGCAAGTGTTGTAGAACAGCGTCTTTCTTTTGTATTTTTCCCTAAAGGCTTTTGGAGGTTTTGCACAGCAAGTTGCAACAGCATCAGCTATGTTGGTAGCCTAGCCCCAATTTTGCATTCTCCACAATGCAGGTGTGAGAGTGGTAGTGTTGTGTCTGGCTTCAGGGAGAAGGGAGAACTAATGCTATGCCAAAATGTGTCCTCCAATTTCCTGAAGGTTTTCTTCCCCCATGAAAGAGGCATCCATTTTTGCCTCATTTTCAGGGCATTTTATAATTTATTTATATATTCATTTTTGGGTGTGCTTTTGAGCATACCTAATCATTGTGAGGTGGCCAAGGGTACTGTGTGTATTATCATACGTGTCTCCATTGCTTTGCAACCTCATGATCTTTCCCTGGGCTTTCATTAAAGTGAGGAGACTACAGGCTTCCAAAAATATGATTGTACACTGAAAGGCAGGACACTCACACAAACTCCTCAGCCATCTCCTAAGTAAGGTAAACCCGAGAACACTGAACCCTACCCATGAGAATTTTTCCAAAATTTTCTTCTCCTTTGAATTTATTTTTGAAAGCAATTTCTTTTTTTGTCAAATTGAATGAGAATGGTTGAAAAATAATAATAGATTTTTTTTGCATAGCCCTAGTTTGGAGAGGCTTTCTTCCCCTTTGCATAACCACAGTAATGATTTTTTTCCTCTTTTGGTTGATAATGAGAGCCAGTGTAGTGTAGTGTCGAACCAGGACTTGAGAGATCCAACTTCTAGTCTCCCCTTGGCCATGAAGTTCACTGGGTGAATTTGGGCCAGTCGCTGACTCTCAGCCTAACCTACCTCACAGGGTTGTTGTGAAGATAAAATAGAAAGGCGAAGGAGGATTACATAAGCCACCTTGGGATCCTTGCAAGAGGGAAAAAAGGCAGGATATAAATATAATAATAAATATTATTTTTAAAAGCACAGTTAGGTTGTGTTTTATTTCTATCCCACCCAACCTCTACATTGCTCTGGTTTCTTTTCCCCTCCCTCTGCTCTATTTTATCTTCAAAGCCACCTTGTGAGATCAGTTAAGCTGAAAGAGAAGGAGACTGAGTTTGCATGATCACGGAGGGAAAATAAGCCACCAGGGCTTATCCCCCGCCCCTGTGTGTGTGTGTGTGTGCATGTGTGTGTGCGCTGGTTGTGTACGGGGGCGGGATTAGCCTAATTATCCTTGTGACTTGTTATGTCTTGGATGCCCAGCGAAGATGGCTTGTTGCTGTGAGTAACAAGCCACCTAGAACCCATGGGCTATTGAAGGTGCAAGCTGGCCAGAGAGAAAGAAACTGGTCACATAGAGGGAATCTACACGTAGTACTGAAGGCGCTTGCGTGCGCCTCCAGTGCGCCATCAAAATGATGGTGTAGACGGTGAAAGAAGAGACGGAGGAAGAGACGGAGGAGGCGGTGGCTGGGGAACTGTCCGCGTCCTTGCCGCTGCTGCCGCTGCCGCCACCTCCCCGCCGGCCTCCTGCTGCCGGGGTAAGAGCCACCCGGGTCGGAGAGCTCGGCTTCCGCTTCCGCTGAGCTCTCTGACCTGGGTGGCTCTTAGCCCGGCAGCAGGAGGCCGGTGGGGAGGCGGCGGCAGTGGCAGCAGCGGCAAGGACGCGGTCGGTTCCCCAGCCGCCTCCTCCTCTGTCTCTTCTTTTGCCGTCTACACCATCGTTTTGACAGAGCACTGGAGGCACACGCAAGCGCCTTCAGTACTACGTGTAGATTTGCTCAGCTCCATGGCTGAGTGCAGAGAAACTGTTATAAAGCAGTAGTGTAGATCCTGCCTAGGTCTCCCCAGTCATAGTCTGACAGATTAACCACTACCCCACACTAATTCTCCCAGTTATGATAGAAACGTTAACTTTAATTCTTGGCATTTTGCATGTCTATTGTTGGCATCCGCTAAGAATGAGGGTGAAGGGAGAAAGGGGTTGCCCTAACTCCCAGCAGTGCAGGCAGGGACAAACAGTTACCAAAGTAGGCTGCCACCACCCCTTACGCCCTCCTCAGCCTGAGGCTCCTTGAGGGTTAGAGAACAGGGGTTCAGCTTCACCCCACCCTATTCAGTCAATAGTAGAAAAAAGTCAATAGTAGCAAGTAACCAAGCAGAAGATTCTAGATTTAGTCTTAAGGCTTACTTGGAAGCAAGCACGCACAATTCTTGAGGTAGGTGTTAAGTATATTTACGTAAGGAAAGGGAATAAAAAGGTATACAAGACCAGAGCAATCTTTGCAAACAACATATTGGGCAAAAAATAGCAACATTTACATAAACCTGCCCTTTACCTAAGCAGGACAGGGGCCAATCTGGACCGAGAGAATCACAAGCCTGAAAGCAAGAGGAAATATGAAGGAGAAGACTACTGCCCCCATCTTCATGCTCAAGCCCCCAAAAGTTCCTTATTAGCCACTCACGGGTGTCGTTCCTAAACCTCTAAGTGGAGGAGGTAAACGTTCCCACAGGAAGAGAGCTGAGATCATTCAGTTTAATTAACTGAGGCTTGCTCCGGCTAGAGACGTCTTGAGATAACAGATATACACGTGGTTGCATCACTCTGTGCAACTTTAGCCTGGCCAAACGGAGACTTAGAAAGTTACAGTACAAAAAAGAAAATGGGGTTCTTCACAAGGAAGCTCAAATGACACGCTGTTGTGTGTGTGTGTGTGTGTCTGTGTCCCATTTTTTCCTATTTAAATCAGCTACCTGAATTATGATCTCCAACAGGAGACCTGCAGGGAAGAGCATTTTCCACATTTTCTGCCCATTTTCCACATCCAAGTTGCTTTCTCCAAGCTGCTTTTAACCAGTGGCAGGGTGGGGGATGGTATGGCTACCCATTTCTTTTCTTCCATGCGGAAGCCCGGAGAGCGACTTGGAGGTGGAAAACTGGTAGAAAGGTAAGGATTCAGATTAGGGTGACCATATTTTGGAAACCAAAAAGGAGGACAACATGGTCGCCCCCAAGGGGGCGTGACCAGCACCAAGGGGGCGTGCCCACCCGAACATAGCCTTGGTCACATGTCTGATTTTACAGCACACATTTAAGACAAATCTGTTCTACATAACTTCTTAATGTTAAAATCACTGAAATAAAGAACAAGTGAGAGATTCAATGTATCTGAAATTAACTTCACTCACTCCTACTTTTGTAGGTTTTGCTGTTTTTGCTATACTCTGTGTGTTACATTCTCCCCTTCCCTCAAATATCTTTTCTGACTGTATCTTCATCCACATTGCAATGGATGAACGGATCAGTTTCAAATTTGGTATGACTAAAGCCCTTCCTAAGAGCTACCATTGTGCCAAGTTTCATGTCTTTATCTTAAAAAATGACAGAGTTATAAGCATTTTTATTAATTCCCATTAGAGCTGCTCTTTGGAAAAAAAATCCGGGTTTCCCCTCCCCCACCCGGATTTGCCATCAAAACCCGGACAAATCCGGGCAGAACCGGTCATATGGTCACCCTAGTTCCTAGGCCTGCACCTACTGCGTAATGCTAATGGGGGGACAGAGAGTATCATTTTCATACATTATACCTCCCCTACAACTCCACCCTCCTGGCTGTTTTCTGCCCCTTATTTTTCTTCCCAGTTGGGGTCTTCGGAGTCTAGAAATGCCCCCCAGATGGTGGAAAGGGGAATGCTTAGGGGGTGGAATTGTAAAGGAGAAATGGTATGTGAGGGTTAAGCACCCCACTGCCTGCTTGCCAGTTCTCCCCTTCATATGCCCCTCAGCCCCTGAATTACTGTTTAGCAACAAGGCATGCATTCAGAGAAAGGCATGTGATTCTTAAGTTGAACTGTACTCCCCCTTTTGACAATGGAACTTCATGGCAACAACAGCAGTAACAACCCCTGTCCACTTAATTTACCTTTTTGGAAATATCTCTCTCTGGGAAAACATGTAGTAGCTGCTAAACCAGAAGTAAAAAAATAAGATTTGTCCTACTTAAATCCAGTGCGATCTGACAGTGACAGCCAATCATAAAATGGCCTCCTGGCTTTGCACAATAAAGCCCAACAATTTCTGAGAGGTAAGTGTCATAACCACATTCAAGCTTAATCATGGCTATGACAGGTGCCTCTTGGAAATTGATAGAATTATTTCCAGAAGGGCTTTTACTCTTCGTAAATATCAACTAAGGGCATTGGGTGTATTGGTTGACAGGCTTAGGAAAAATCCCTATAACCTACTGTACTATATCTGTCTTATTTATGAAAACATCAGATAAAAGTACTTTCCCCAACTTCTCATGGAGTTAGTCCCTATTCAGTCCAGGAGAAAATTGAATTTTGACCTCGTGTCTTTAACAGAAATGTCATATTACAAGGTTCCATCTTTGCTATTGCTGTGGAAAAATTTGCATCAGAAATTTATTGTTAATAATATGTTAGACTGGCAATCAGATAAATAATAAAACCTCTTTTGGAAATGAATTCCACACTTACATTGCAGCTTTATGTGCATTTAACTGGGAGTAAACATGCATAGGATTGCACTGTTCAATCATATTTTCAATGTCAATGATTGCAACAGTTTACCATATCATATTTGGAAGTTCCCATATTTTTCTCCCAAAGATGAGAAAGCTGCAAGCTCCCTCACCCCAAATGTCACTATTGTAATCAAATATGTATTTCCCTGAACCTTTAAAGATGCTTGGAGATTGATCAGAGATCTTCCAATGCTCTCCTATTGGTCCTCAGTTAGGCACATCAGTCAGATGTGCCAGGCATTTAATATTACTTGCACCAGGCTAGGAATAGACAAATCTTCAGCTTCACTTCTGCTACAATCATTAAAAAAATATATATCATCAAGTCCTTTCTGTCTTGTTTATAAAGACATTTGTGGATTTTCAGACATTCTTGTCACAAAATGAACCAAACAAAATTCAGATGCCTGATCATGTTTGTTGGACACACAAAGTACAGAGAGTTACCAGAATGGTAGTTTCCCAAAACACCCAGAGCATCATATTTTTAGCTGCAAACAGACGATACCTATTACTTATTTCAGAATGGGGAAATGAAGGCTAAAACATTTAGGCCAGTACAAAGGCAGGAGATGAGTCTAGTTCATCCTGCAGACCAGACTACAAAAATCAATAAGCATAGACATGGAGACAATGCCATGCTGATGAACCTGACTGTGCACAAAGACTGGGTGACATTTGCTCAGACCTGTTTGATAACATCCATTAATTATAAATCTTCAGTTTGCCACAGGAATATATTAAATTAATGATAGACTCCTGGTTCAACCGTTCAAGTGAAGTAGAACATAGACAGGCATGTTCACCTAGTTCTGAGCTGCAGCCCAACTTCCTAAAAATAAAAAAAATGAGTATGTTTCTTCCTTCACTCCAGTGTCGGGAAAACCTCTCTCCTCCACCAATATGTTCACAAGAAGTTTTACGAAGACTATCGAACCACTCTGGGAGCCAGCATCCTGACTAAAGTGGTGGTTGTGGACCACACACCACTGAAACTGCAGGTGAGCAATTTTGCAACATATTGGATCTTCCATCCCTTGTTCATGCTGTGATTTGTAGTTGAGCCACATGCGCTGTTCAGAAATGACAGCTATTGTCAGATACTTACCCTTGCTTGTATTGCTCTTGACAACAAATTTCCAAGAGACATCAAGGCTTAAATCTGTAGCATCAAAATTATGCTCCTCACTAAAATAAGGGGTGTTCTAGTTTTGGGAAGGAATATATTGTTATGTGCATGTCTCTGAGTGGGGGGAATTCCAAGGGTGCAGTGTTTACCTGGCTCTGATTCCCTTTGGAAAGTGGTCATTGGCGGTTTTTGACATTTTGTAATACATGGTTTATTTACAAACATAGAGGCTGAACATTGGTGAAGAAACTGCATGAACTCTCCCAATGGACAGAAAAACATTGCCCCATGTCACATCTCCAAGGAGACACCAGGACCCCAAAATGCTGTTAGCTTTTTCGGAGCCGAAAAGCCATCTCTCTCTCTCTATGGTCAACTCAGACTTCAGCCTCCTTTTGTTCTCTCCTGACACATAGACACCTGGTTCCCATCTTCCTTAGATGAGGGAGGGTGGGGAGTTTACACTTTCCAAGGGGATGAACATCCCTAGCCATGGGAATTTGTACTGGCTGTTGCTGCCACTACTGGCACAGAGAGGCTTTGGGGCACTATAGGCACACAGATGCTATATGAATAGGGCCATAGTTGAAGCTGTAGGAACCTGTTGACTTGCATGACAGTACTTCAGCACTTGTTGCTAATACTAATGCCTGTCTGCTCATCCTCCTTTAGATCTGGGACACTGGAGGGCAAGAACGATTTCGGTCCATGGTATCCACATTCTACAAAGGCTCCGATGGCTGCATGCTGGCCTTTGACGTCACAGACACAGATTCTTTTGAGTCCTTGGATGATTGGAGAGAAGACTTCCTGCAGAAGGTCCTCCCTACAGAGCAAGGCTTCCCTATAGTTGTGCTGGGGAATAAAATTGATTTGAAAGAGCGACAGGTAAGAGAAGGAAGTATGAGATGCAGGGTGGTAGAGCTCTAAACAGTTTTGAAAAACCCTACAAATCAGGATCTGAGAGGAGTCTTCCTGATGCTAGAAAACCATGTGAGATGTATTTCCATCCTTCTGACTATAGAAGGCTTTCTGCATCTCCGAGCTGTTCCTCCAGCATTTCCCATTGCTTCAGATTTCCGTAGCACATTAAATTAAACTGTCAGTGTAAAGCACTATATAAATACACGCTTTGAGCTGCTCGTGTATTCATTTGCTTGCTGACTTCTTACAAGGTTCATTCATGTTGATGATGTGATTAGAATTATGAAACAAATATGACTCATCAGTGGATCCCATTCTTGTTAGAAGCTAAGAACCATTTGGAGATTTGGAGAATTTTGAGAGCTCAGCCTATTCCAAATGGTTGGATCATGGGTGAAGGGGGGGGGGCATTAATTCCTGCGCAATCCATGACAGTAATTTGAGAAGGAAACAGAGGAGCTGACACTTCTAAGCCAAGGGCGACTGGCGACTCCAACAACACCAAACCTCACATTATAAGCCTGTCCAATGCTCTTGTTCTCCCAGGAAAACTGCATGGTAGTCACTAGAGCAGCCAAGAAGGCACACTTGTTGTGGGAAACTTCTGCTGAATAGCTGTATTCTAAGTTCTAGTGTGAACGGCTGGTAAACAGCTGTTGCTAATTAAAGTGACCCTGAGTGTTACGGGCCAACTGAGTTTGGAAAGGTAGCTGTCTTGGTGTGCAAGATAGGGATGTCAAAGAAATCCATAATGGAACCAAAGAATTTGGATTTTTATGAATTGGACTTGTGGATTCTGCAGCAGACAAGCTTTCCCCAGTTGGGCAGAGTATGTGGACTTGTGGACTGTTTTTCTAACCTCTGGGAAGTTTGCACAAATTTTGTCATACAAAAATACGCAAACATTTTTTTAAAAAAAAATGGCCAAAAATGTGTATTTCCCTTATTGCGGAAATAGATGCTTAGTGCATTTTCAGGGAATTTGTGCATGTGCAAATTTGCACAAATTTTGAAACTGAAAAAAATCTGATTCTGTCAATGGGCAGATGACAGCACAAAAGGTGCCTGAAATCTACAAAACAGATAGAATGGATTTTGCACAAGCCATACATCCCTAGCGCAAGACCAGCATGTTACTTTTGTAGCCTCCCTTCCCCTTCAGAGGCTGTGCATTCCTTCTGCTCATGACTGAATCAAAGAGTTGGATGCCACCCAATCCAACCTCCTGCGTGAAGCAGGAAATCAAGAGCTACAGCAATCTCCAAGAGATGGCTATTTAGCCTCTGCCTGAAGACCTCCAGCAAAGGAGAGCCCACCACCCCTCTGGGCAAATGATTCCATTGTCACACTGTACTTACAGTGAAGAAGTTTCTCCTAATGTTCAAATGCAATCTTAACTTCCTAAAACTAAAGCACATTAGATCGAGTCTTGCCCACTTCTGTGTGACTGCCTTTCAAGTATTTGGACAGTGCTATGCTATCATGTCTTCTGTTCTCAGACTACTCTTCTCCAGGCTAAACACACCCAGTTCCTTCAACCATTCCTGATAGGACATCTATTCTCTCCTCTGGTGCCTACAGAAATACAACTGTGTGTTGCTTTTAAAAGGGTCATCCACCACACAGGAAGGGTAGCCCTACTTCCATTCTGTGGGATTAGCAGATAGAAATATCACTTTCATTACTAAAAGAAATATCCTTCCCATAAAGGCCCCTACATTTGTTACAAAATTTGGGTCACATAAATCCAAATTTCTTTTTATCTTGTAGGTGTCTAAGGAGGCAGCTTCATCCTGGTGCAAAGAAAAGGACATTGCATATTTTGAAGTTAGCGCCAAGAATGATATCAATGTAGTGCAGGCTTTTGAGACCTTGGCAAGACAAGCACTATCAAGGGTAAGTAGCAGTGTTGCCCCTAAGAACTTCTCTCTCCTGCAAAACCAGACCTGTAGCTCAGGATAATATTTCATGCATCTGATGAAGTGGACTGTAGTCAACAAAAGCTCATGCGTCATGCCATCGTAAGTATGTTAGTCTTAAGGTGCCACAGGACTCTTTTGTTTGTGCTCCTAAACTAACAGGGCTACCCCTCTGGAAATTAGTAAAACAATACGAGAAATTCAAAATGTGAAGGCTGATGTCACTTCCTGATCCCTAAGGTTGTTCCAGATGAGGAGACTTTTATCCTTCAATTGCTCTTCAGCAAACCTGGAATTTGAAGGGATCCAAATGGTGACATCTTATATTTATAACCCTTCAGTGTTTTCCCACCACTTCTTCCATCTTTTTTCTTACCACAAAAAATCCATTCTGGAGGAAAAGACAAAATAGGTACTCAGTGCCTCTGTCTGGAGGCATCCCTAACCTCTTAACATATACCAGCCAGGATAGGATGGGAAACATTTCTTAGTGAAAATCTTGTGCCATTTCAATATTCTTAAAAAAGAATCCTAAATCTAAATCTTAAATATTTTGTCATACCTTAGTGCTTTGGACTCTGGACCCTTCCCTTAATTCTTTGGTTACTTTTAAAATGTTCATCCCACAATACAGCACTTAAAAAAAAAACCTTGTTCAGTGTTTTGGCTTTGCTTACAATAAATATTTTATTGAGAATTGATGTGTTATTGCCCCCTTTAAGAAGCAAACTTTGGCGCAAACAAGGAACTTTGGGAAACAGAGGGAGGAAAGCAATCTCTTTTTTAAGTATAGATTTTGGTGACTAAGATTGGAAACTTGTTCAGGCTTTTTGCAGAGCTACATGGTGTCTTTTTGACAAATGAACTTTGGATTTTGCTTAATCATCCTGGTCTACAGTGTAACGCCTTCAGGGTGTCTAACAGTATATAAAACAATCAATACAACCTTCAGGGAAAAAGAAAAAGAAAAAAAGACAGCTCATTAAAAGCAAGGAATAACACAATGGCATAAAAAAAGAAATCTCACCAAAAGCTATTTGTCTGCTGCTGTGTCTCAAAGCTGTTCCTTCTGTGTTGGAGAACCCTGCACCACCCCAGGCAGAAAACTGAATTGCAGCTCTTCCAGGAGACCCTTCTGGGAGAGAGAAGAAGCACCATAGCAACTCTGAAGCTGCTATTTCACCCCAGTTATTCTAATCTCAAATGGAATATGGTCTCAAACAATGGTGATAAATTTGGTTTTTAAATGAAGAAAATAATATATATTTTCCCTTTTGGATTTTTCAGGATTTTTTAAAAGAATTTAAGAGCCAGACCTTCTCTCAAAGTAGACATGGGAGAACCAGGGATGTTTGAGTTCACCGAATTTCTCTAAACTTCACTTCAAAGTTCCTTTCAGCTTGCTCCCATTTTTGTTTGTGGCCTGCTTTTCAGTTTGTTCCAACAGAAAAAGTTTGCATTTCAAATGGGGGAGAATCCAAATTCCTCAAAAGTGCCCATTTCCTCCATGGACTAAAGTGTGAAAATGTGCATTGTTTGAAAAATATGCATTTCAAATGCACATTTTTCTAACAATACACATTTTTCAAACATGGTAACACGTTTGGGGATCTGCAAACATTTTTTAAGAAACTGTACTCCTGTTCACATTCAGAGTTACGAACAGGGCAAGTTTGGATGATTTGTGAACTGCAACAACATTCTCATACGTACCTATCGCAAAGGTCTAAGTTGCACCATGTGAAGCAAATAGCACCCTCTTGTGATCACTTCAGTAAAATCAAAGTGAAGCAAAGCTTTGGTTTTGACTGTGATTTAGTTGGGGTGACTGCCATGACACAGGCTCTGAACACCAGACCCGGCCGCGGCTACTCCCTGCTCAAGCCAAGCACCACCGCTTGATACACCTGAGGCAAGGGATAAGAACCACCTTCCTCCAAACTATGTGGAGAAAAGGGTTTAAAATGGAGAATGGATTTTAATTTATATAATAATGCGCTGTGAGTTATATCTGCTTAGGTGAATGATTGTCAGAGTGGGTGTTATATGTGTAAACTTAAGATGATAAATGCCAAACAGACACGTGGGCTTTTTGTGGTAGTTTAAAAACAAAACAATCAAAATTTATTTTTAAAAGTTCATAAGCTTTGTTTCAAATAACATTTAAAAACCTTTTTGAAACCTTTCATACAATCCTGTCGCGCTTTCCTTTTTCTCACACAATCACTCTTGAATTTTCTTTATTCTCAGTATTGATTAATATACTTCCACTACGTGCACACCACACTCTAAAGACACCACTCACTACACTGACTCTCAAATTTCCCAGAACTTAAGTACCATAAATTCAGAGAGCGCTACAGACTCTAAGAGTACCTAACAAGTCTCCCTGAAAAGATCTCCCTGAAAAGATCTCCCTGAAAAAGTTCTCTCCTCTTCCATCCCCTCAGTCATTCCCTTATATATCACTCCTCCCCCCTCCCAAGACATTCTAACTCCGCCCACTCAGGCCAACATTCTAAAAACCACAGACTTACAAACCACAGACATACATTTGGAATTGACTTGTGGGGTGTAACACCACAGTGACCCTTAACAAATCACCAAAAAAGTTGAATTGCATCATCAAAAAAAGAGCATGATTTGCATACAATTTGCATATGTTGATTCAGATTATAGAGGCAAATTTAGAAATAATTATTATAATTTGAATAGAAATACAGTCCATCCCACCATAATGTGGAGGACTGTGACCAGGTGACCAGGATGCCTGTCTGTTCAGTCTGGTGTTCAGGTGCTAACTGATGAATTGTAATAGTTCTTATGGTTCTTTATCTTTAAACCAGAATTGGACTGGAGAGCCCTTCAAATTGAAGCCGCCTTCAAACAGAGGACTGTCCTTTGTAAAAGAGGACACTTGGCCACCCTACTATCTTTTATATTTTTGGCTGGCGTATTTTCACCTGAAGATCTAACACCAGTGCAGTGCAGTCCATTTTCCCCCACAATGTGTCTAATTCTTTGAAGAAATCAAGGTAGACAGAACGAGAGGTGTATAATATGACAATTAGGGCATATGTACAAAATACAACATTAGCGCAAAATAGAGACATTTTTAGATTGCTACAGGTTACAGAATTGAAGCCATAATGAAATTCCAAGGGAAAGTATGGATTTTTTGAGATACGAGTTGACACTAACCTATGAGAATAGATTATATGTACTTCTGTAAAATGTTCGTGAGTAAATAAATAAATATGGCCTTGCAAAAGGATTTTTGAAAACTGAGATTAAAGTCTATAGGTTCCTTACCACAGAACGTGCACAAAAGAAAAATACCTCGTTCAAACCATTTTCTACCCATAGAAGAGAGCGGGGTTTGAAAGAGTTCTCTGCGTTTGAAAGAGATCTTGGAGCATGTTGAGTGAGATTACTGTCTCTTGCCACCAGGGGTCGCCATCTGCTCAGGCTGTTGGACAGAATGAGGCAAAAAAATAATCGAAGGATTTTCATTCTGAGACTTGGTTCTCAAGTTCATCTCTAGTCAGGGAAGACCCTACTTACCACGTAGTAAGGCAAAACAGGCTGCTCCAGGAAATGGAATTGATAAAGACAGGGATTGATGTTTGAATGGTGCAGTGAGGTTTTTCCAAGTGTTGGCCATGGAGCAGGGGGTGTTTGGGATTCATTTGGTGTTCCTCTTCTGGCAGCAAAATGTCTCTGACGCATTACCAAAAAAACTGAGGTAATTGCCAGGTTTCTCTTTTCCTGAACCAACACATTTAATTCCTTGTGAATTGCTAAGCAGTTTGGCTCATTTTGCCTTTTGTTTTGCCTTCTTTTCACACTTAGACTTCTTGGACTCTCCTAAAATATAGCTGATGATACTGGAAGTTTTGTCCAATTTTTCTCAAAGGCTTGCGTACAGCCCGTGGATCAGCCCTTGCTTCCCTTGGTTACTAAACAACATGGGTGGGGAGAGATTAACCTTGTTCCTCCTTCTCTCCCTCTCTGTGCCAGTTTTCTGAGCATACAAACTACAGAATTGTCCTCCTTAGTTTAGCTGGCCTGCCTATATCTTCAGGGAAGTTGTGCCTCCTCCCACTTCCTGTCCCATCTTTCCCACAGTTTCTGATTGGTCTGGAGGGTCAGGTGAGATGTCCGTATCACACATGCTGCTGCTCCTAGTGGCTTCACTGACCTCTTCTGCCATATTCTTCCACCAATGGCCAGGCATCCAGGCAAGCGTCTGCTGCATTGGATGTTTGAGGTGAGGCTTCAGCTCCCCTGGTTAGGCTGGGCTCAAGCTCCAGACAAGGTTACATATCTGAGACAGCATCTTGAATCGGTAAAGAGACCTGAATTTGGATGGTTCTATGCTTCAAGTTAATGGGCTCAAGTTACAGGAAGCCAGATTCTGGCTGGACATCAGGAAAAACTTCCTGACTGTTAAAGCAGTACGACAATGGAACCAGTTACCTAGGGAGGTTGTGGGCTCTCCCACACTAGAGGCATTCAAGAAGCAGCTGGACAAGCATCTGTCAGGGATGCTTTAGGGTGAATTCCTGCATTGAGTAGGGGGTTGGACTTGATGGCCTTATAGGCTCCTTCCAATTCAACTATTCTATGATTCTATGATTCAGAAAAACATACCTCTGATTTGCAGATGCAAATAATGCGGAATGACTAGGGATGCTTCCAGACAGGTGGCTCCAAGCACCATCAATAAAAACGCATTGAGCAGCTATTCCTTCTTTCCCTCTTTAATGGATTTTTGCGAAAGGAACATGTAAAAGCAGCAGGAAAACAGATTGCCCAATAAACACCTCATCCAGAAGTTCCCTATATCTATCATGCCCTGCTTAGCTTCTCAAGGAACCCGGGTTCTCCTTACTTGGGAGCCTTGGGATTTTATAACTAAATTCACATAACTTTATGTTTTTCTTTTAGTACAATGGGATCATTGAGAACTACATGACAGATTCAATAAAGCTCACTCCTGAAGACCAGCCCAAAACGAAATGCTGCTGAGATGTCATTTGGAAAGTTGTGACATTTCCACTCAGCTGCTGCATGAAACGGACATGGCTGCTGAATGGCCCTTTGTGAGTCTGGTCCACCGGGGTTGGATGAATAACTGAAGCTGTCTCATTTCTGTATGCCAACAAGGATGGAGAAGACTGCAGGCGATTACTCAACATGCAGGTGGCAATCAGCCTGAAGCATCTGGACAATATTAAACAAGCTACACCCCATTGTAGTTCTGATCCTTACTGCTTCATTCACAAATTTCTAAGCTGCTGTTTTGAAGCTCAGCCCCATCCTTCAGAAGACCTATATGAAATGACTTTATTCATTGGCTTCTTGCAATGATTTTGATGCTGTCTGTCGTCATTTTGTTATGGTCTGTTAATCACACAGGTAAACCACAGCAGAACAGTTCTAGATAGTTTAGCCTCTGGTGCACGACATGCGTATGCAGTACATGCCTGAATGACAGCCCAAAATGGCATGACAAGCGTTAAGGCTCAGCTCCTTTGTGCACTCTCTTGAAAACATAATCTATGGATTTTGCAGCAGAAATGCAAAATGTTCATATTTGTTCACCAAATGTGCAATAAGAACATAAAGAGAGCCATGCTGGATCAGACGAAAGGTACATCATCTAGTCAAGCATTTTCGTTGCAGAGCGGGCAAGATGATTTCTGGAGTTACCTTGCAGGGAGAACTTGTCTAGATCCCAGTCTTGTAAAAGAACCAAGAGTATGAGTTGGTGTCCCACTGCAATATAACATGAAGGAAATATGGGGCACATCTACACAAAGGGTTTGCCCCAGGGTTGCTTCACAGACATGATGCAGCCGCCATTGCGAAACCTTCCGGGGGCAAACCCTGGAAACTGCACCCCAAAAGTCAGGAACTTACCCCAACTTTTTTTGGCAGCGGGGCCCATGGTGCCCCCTCATTGGTCGCCATGGGTGGCCCCGTGCCCCTGGAGAAGTAAAAGCAACAACAACTGGGGGGGGGAGGAGAGGAACGGGCCATTCCTCCCCCTTTTTAAAATTATCATCTATATCTGCAGATACAGATAATAAACATACAGAGAAATGGGGTTGGGTGGGGAGGAACGGGCAGCCGGAGGGAGGAGACGTGGTTCGCCCAGTCCGTCTTGCGTCCTCCTCTGCTGCCTCGTTCCTTCCCCCATTTTTATTTTTATTATTTGTATCTCTAGAGCTCCGCAGATACAGATTATAAAATTTTAAAAAGGGGGGAGGAACATCTCCGTTCCTCGCCTCCCCCCTGTGTTAGTTTGTTTTTTTACTTTTCCAGAGCTGCAAGGCCGGAAAATTCACACTTGTCTTCCTCCCCCTGCAGATGCCAGGAAGGAACGCAAGTGCAGGCGCAAGGCACCTTGTGGCACCAAAGCACCGCCATAAAGATGGGGGCATGGCCTTGTGCATTTGCACTTCAGGGATATTTTGAGAAGTATACTTTTGAACACTTTGAAATTCAGTTTTAGCTGACGAGGAGAGGGACAAATTTATTCTGGGTATTCTAGTGCCACTTGATTACATCATGCCTGTTCTGGACCACAGCAGAGAACCAGCAGCTTCCATAGAACTCTCCTGATTGGCTAACTCATCCATGGGATGGTTTGCTCCAAAATTCCGCACATGCAGACCATGGGAATCATCCACAGACTTCTACTAACTCCTGTGAGTTGGAGACTTGGTGAGCGGCTGAGAATGAGCGAGAGAGTAGTTGATGTTATACATTCAATATGGTGCTTGCACATCTGTGTTAGATGATGTATAGAAGTGTATAAAAAGTTCTTTAAAAAGATTTTGTGATAAATGCATGTTGTGTGAGTTTTCTCTTAGTGCCACAGAGCACTGGGTGAACACTAGCTCAGCAGCTCATGAAGTTTATGTATCTGAATTTATTCCTTTGTTCTGGCACCAATTCCCTTGGGCAGCTATTTCCTGTGTATGCAGTGGGAGTATTAACTGGCCGGAGCACAGACCCCGCCTCACCCCCACCATAGTCTTAAATTTGCATGCACAGATCAACACAAGCCCAATTTGGGGGTGGGCAGCAAAGCTGGCCTTTCTTAAACCCGAAATATTTAAGCTATATCTATGTTTATTTAGTTACTGCACTTCTTAGCCACTTTTCAAGACTGCAGTCTTCCCAAGGCAACTCTCACTGTAAGACATACAATTCTATATCAGCGTAGGTGCATTCATAGAATCATAAATTAATTTTAAAATCAATTGAAAAATGAACCAGTCACAAGAGCAGCAGATATAATTAAAACATGTTAAAGCCAAAGAAAACAAATAGGTTTAAAGACCCTCTTTAAAAAACAACAACAGGTGGAGCTAGTTCTATACCTCTTTGGAGGGAGTTCCACAGTGCAGGGGCCACATCTGAGAAGGCCCTGTTTCTAGTGCCCGGCAACCTCACAGATCCTAATAGTGGGCCAGAGCACAGGGCTTCCGGCAATGATCTTAATACATGGGCAGCTTTGTAAGGATGCAAGTGGTCCTTCAAATAAGAGTCTGGCAGGCTTCCTTTTTACTCCCAAGGTTCCAAGAAGAAGCATCATTACGTTGAGGGACAAAAGGTAACCCCTAGGTGGACAGCTAGGGACTGTTCAACATTTTCTTTAAACCAATATATTCAAGTATAACTTCTTGGTGTGTTTTTTTACTTTTAAGGCAAACAAAACTATTCCTCTATCCCACCTTCCTCTTTTCATGAGCTCCCTGGGAGCAAAATTGTGGGGGAAATACAATCACCATGCAAGAGAAACTCAGACTTAAGGAAAAAACCAGAGGAAAGACTGGACATAATGCAAGAAAAACAATGGGCAAGTTTGCATGTTATGGCAGCAAATCAAGGGTTCGTTAACTCATGATTCGCCAGGATGTGCACTGTGCATGAACTGCTTTTACTTTCTGTAAACAATCTTCAATCAGACTGATTGGAGATTGTGAGCATGATGTGCAAACCCAGGCCGCTGGGATGTTTAGAGTTAAACCCATTAACAAACCACAGGTTAGCCCCTGGATTGTTTAGCCCCTAAACAACCCAGCAGTCCAGGTTCACACATCATGCTCACAACCTCCAATCAGGCTGATCAAAGGTTGTTTACAAAAAGTGGGAGTGATTCGAACATCACGCATACAACAAAAAGTGTTTCTGGACAGTGGAAGCAGAATGGGCACAGCATGCATCCTTGCAAATTGTGGGTTAAAATAAATTTTTTCTATTTATTTGTACAACCTATTTTCCTTTTGAAGGGCCATAGAATTCTGTGTAAAAGCTGCAGGGTCCATCCAAATTCCACCTGCTCCAGCTAATACCAGCACCTGTGGAATGTTCTGCCCTGGATGTTCTTCCATGTGAATACATTTATTCATTCATTCATTTATTGCATTTATATACTGCCCCATCACAATCACCTTGCATCATGGGGCTTGTCATCTTTTTTTCTTTCAGAGAGTGGTGCCCCAGATCTAGGCCTAGGACTGAGCGTTTGGAGAGGTATGAACAATAATAGTTTCAGTACTGATTATTTGGGTTTCTAACCTGCCCTATCCATCAGGGTCAACCTAGGCAACAGTGAGCTTAAAACAGCAAGCATGCTGCATGGACATTGCTAAAATACATATACAACTAAAATAACCCCCCACTTATCCCTAACCACTAAATGCCTGCTTAAATGCAAGCTACTTGCATCACTTCTGGAAGGCACCCTAGCCTATGACGGGGGGGGGGGGTGTTCTTGAGGACCATGCGACAGCAGTGGGTGGGCAAGAGAGTCAAAAAGTGGGGGAGGCCACCCCTTGTCTCTCTTTTTCTGCCATTACCCCTTTTCTAGCTCTCCTTCTTCTTCCCCACCCTGCCAGGAAGGGACACTTCACTCTTGCCAGAGAGATGAAGATAGCTTGCAGGGAACTTTTGAAATTAGTCCAAGGGCCACATGGCCTTAGGCTGAGGGCTGCAGCTTGCCCACTTCTGCTCTATGGTGAAACAAACTTAGGGCTAACTTCGCTGTAACATAGGAAGCTGCCTTATAGTGACTCAGGCCATTGGTCCATCTAGCCTAATATTGTTGACACTGACTGGCAGTCGCTCTCCTGGGTTTCAGGCAGGACTCTTCCTTTGCCCTACCTGGAGAAGCTGGGGATCGAACCTGGGACCTTCCGCATGCAAAGCAGTGCTCTTTCACACTGAGCTACAGCTCCTCCCTGTGTATCGGTGAAGCCCAAACTAGATCAGGACTAGTTTGCTTCCTACTGCAGCCCTTCCCCCTGTCATTTATATTTGGAAAAAAGCTCTCTTTAGGGTGAGTGGTAGTTCCTCTCCTCCCACCCACCCCACACACCCCATAGTAGGTATGATGTTATCACCCCTTCCTCCATGACACAGTCCTGATCCTGCTTGCCCCCTCCCTGGCTATTGGTTAAAGAAAAAGCAACTACACTATCCAAAGTCAATTAACAAATTGCCATTCACAAATTGGCACTTAGGCAACTAATCTCCTTTGTAAGCTAATAGGAAGCAGAGTGCTTCCATGTAGGCCTACTTTCCTGCTGTTATTGTGAATTTGCAACAATGGTTCCAGGGTGGTGTGACCCTGTTTTTGCCCTCTGGGTAAGGATTAGACTGACTTCTGACTGCCTCCATCCTTTCCCTTTATCATGTTCCCTCCTCCCTTTTCCTGCCATCATCGGCAGACAAAGACTGTGTATGGATGAATTGATAACCCACGATGGCTTAATTAACCTATCATGGGTTATAGTGCTGTCTGTTGAGGTTTTTTTTTAACTCATGATAGCTTATTTGGCCAAAACAACCCACTCTGATAACCCATGGTCTGCAGAGTGGGTTATTTAACCCATCATGGGCTATTGTATTGTGTGGTGGTCACAGTGGGTTATTTTGGCTGACTACATAGCTTTGCAGCAAGATTAGTCAAAACAGCTGCTGCTCTGCTGTTTGCTGGCTTACTGAATAGGAACATGTTAAAGGGACCAAGCCAGCATGGCAGAGGAGGCAGGCTATGAGTTTTGTTTCCAATCCTGCAACCCCACCAAGCATTATAGGCAATTTCCCTTTCTGGTGCACGTGGGATTTTCACTGTTCTCATAGTTAGGGTGCATCAAGTGCCTCCTTAGTAGAGGAAGCTGGCTATGAGGTTTGGCCTCGATGCTGCAGCCCCCCAAGGTTTTCTAGGCATCTCCTTTTGAAGGAACTTGATGTACTCACCTCTGGAGTAAATGTGAAGGGTTTTGCTGGTGGATCAAGTACCTCCCAACTGAAGAGGCTGTGTGTGGAGTTTAGTCCCAATCCTACAAACCCCCAAGGTTTTGGGAGTGACTCAGAGCACATGGGTGACTCAAGGAGTACATTTTGGGAGCACTTGGGATTTTCCATCCTTGGTGAGTTATTGTCCATGGGTTTGATGGTAGACTGGGCAGAGTCTGTGTATGAAGTCTTGTCCTGATCCTGCAAGCCTCTAGTACTTCAGAGGTGAAAAAGCGCCACTGCTCAGGCAGGAGGACTGCAACAGGACAGGCGAGGCGGATAAGTCAAATTACACACAGTAGTTTAATAAGCTATTCACATTGTCTGATCGTGTGCGGATAACAGCTTATTTTCAAAATAAGCTACTGTGAGTAGCTTATTAACCCATTATGGGTTAAAGTGACGTCTGAACTCTTGAGCCCCTCAGCAAAATCCATTTAAGGTGCCAAGTCAGGGAGGACTGAATCAGGGTCTCTTGGGATTCCTGGCCATGGGCCATGTTGGTTGGGGCTGACAGTTGGTATGGAGATGGCTGTTCTGGGCTAGCCAATGGAGACCTTGCTAGCCAATGGAGAGGCACCATGAAACCCTTCCTGCTGGTTTGGTCTGACTGTCTGAGTAACAACATATTGCCTCTCTTTTTCCAGTCCAAGCCAGTACTTGACCGCCAGTATGTTTGTGACTAATTCTCTTGTGCCTGGTCCATGTGTCCATTACCGCATCTCAGATGAAGACTCTGTGGCAGCTTGTTGCAAGCTAGATTCCAGTCCTGATGCCCATTTAGGCATGGAAACATTGGTTCATGCCTTTAGCTTTGTTGAGGACCCAGGAGGAGGAACAGGCAGCCCTGCAATGCATCAGGGTGAAGCAACATGTTTCAGGTGGCACCACTAGCTAGGATAGATGCAGGTAGGAACTGGTGTCTGAATGGTAGCAAGACTAGTGTTGTTCTAGCTGGCATGGGGGATGCCTCTTGGGAGTTCTGCTTTAGGCGGAACCCCCAAGTCTTGGGCAGCCACTGAGCAGGAATGCCTATAAAGGGCCGAACGCAGCCTGTTCTTGAGAGATGTTAGTGGAACAAAGTAGCTTAGGGTGGCCAGTTATGCATCACCAAAAGGGAGGACACACATTTCCAAGCAGTTGCTTATGTTAATTTAGCTAGGTAGAGATGCAAGTTTAGAAATAATTGATAGAGATGCACATTTAGAAGCAGTTACTATAATTTAAATAGAAATACAACGCATTTCACCATAGTGGGGAAGACTGTGGCCAGGCGACCCATATACCTTCTCAGTCTGTTGCCCAGGTGCTAGGTCTTGGCAACGTCAAGGCCCCTGGGTTCCCTTCTCATGGCTCTTTCTCTTTCGCTTGCATTTGGCTCCCTGTGCGTTTCCGAGCCCAATTCAAGGTGCTGGTTTTAACCTATAAAGCCTTACATAGCTTGGGACCACAATACCCGATGGAATGCCTTTCCCAACATGAACCTACCCATATACTATGCACAACATCTAAGGCCCTCCTCCGGGTGCCTACTCTGAGGGAAGCTCAGAGGACAGCAACAAGGGAGAGGGCCTTTTCTGTGGTGGCCCCCCAATTATGGAATGATCTCCCCGATGAGGCCCTCCTGGCGCCCACATTGTTATCTTTTCAACACCACGTTAAGATTTTCCTTTCCCCGCAGGCATTCAACAACATATGTTGAGTTTTAACTGACTCCAATGGCTTTGGCCTGGCTTTGTGTTTAAAATTTGTTTTAAATGTTAACTTTTTTTTAAAAAAAAATGTTTTTAAATTTTGTATATTGATTTTTAATGTTCATTCTTTTTAATCCAATCTTTTAAATCTTTGTAAACCGCCCAGAAAGCTTCAGCTATGAGGCAGTATATTTATTTATTTATTTAAAACATTTATATCCCGCCCTATATCATTAAGATCTCAGAGCGGCGTACAGATAAAAACATACAGTATAAAACAATAAATATGCAGAGTTAAAAACAGATTAAACCATTATCCAAGTTAAAATATATAATTTAAAAACAATAAAAGCAGTTAAAACAATGTATATAGATGATGATGATGATGATGATGATGATGATGATGATGATAATCCAGATTTGGACTGGAGAGGCATTCAGACTCCTACAGTCTTCCCTGCAGTTTATTGTATGTTGGTAAAACTGTGCAAGGCATTAGAATATGTATTGTGGAACATAGCTCTAAGCTTAAAAGGAGAGTTTTGGATGCACCTTTTCCTGGGTCATTTCAATAAATGTTTTCATGGTTATATTGATTTCATATTAGGAAATAATAATAATAGTAATAATAATAATAATTTATTTGTATCCTGCCTTTTGCCCAATACTGGGCCTCAAAGTGGCCTATAATACTCTGTATACAGAATATATTCTCTGTCAGGTAGGACACAAAGACACCTCTTTTAGTATCGGACAAGAAAATCGGGTCTCAAATGGTGACTCCTCCCCCAAAACCAAACATCACAGAGAGCAGTGAGGTAACGCATTCTTCACTCTTTCTCTGAGTTAAAGCAGGGGTTTTCCCTTCAGAATTCCTTATGTCACAGTTTTGGCAATGTGAGTGATCTGTCTACACTTCTGAACTGGAAAAGCTAATACAGGAAAGTTCCCGGCTGAATCCCAAGAACATCTGTCATCCTCCCACTCTGTTCTATTTTGGGTTTCTATTGTATTGAAACAAGGAAAGGATGAGAAATTAAACAGGTGACTCTGGCTTTGAATGCTCAATGAGAAACAATTTCACAAGTGCCTTGTGTCTTTCCTGACATGAAAAAGCCAAGGACAATTATAATTATTATAAGACGACCGTATGAAAAAGAGGACAGAGCTCCTGCAGCTTTAACTGCTGTGATGAAGAGGGAATTTCTCCAGGTTCTCCATATATACAAATGACACCTGCTGAAATTCCCTTTTCTATGCAACTGTTAAAGATACAGGAGCCCTGTCCTCCTTTTCATATGGTTAATGAGGAAGCACACATGCACACTTCCGAAGAAAGCACAAGGCAGATTGCTATAACCTATTATTTATTTATTTATTTATTTATTTATTACATTTATATAGAGCCTCGTGTGGCGCAGAGTGGTAAGCGGCAGTTACTGCAGCCGAAACTCTCCCCACGGCCTGAGTTCGATCGCAGCGGAAGCTGGTTCTCAGGCAGCCAGCTCAGGTCGACTCAGCCTTCCATCCTTCTGAGGTTGGTAAAATGAGTACCCAGCTAGCTGGGGGAAAGGTAACTGCGACTGGGGAAGGCAATGGCAAACCACGCCGCTACAAAGTCTGCCAAGAAAATGTCAGCGAAAGCAGGCGTCCCTCTAGGAGTCAGCAATGACTCAAGTGCTTGCACGAGAGGTTCCTTTCCTTTCCTTTCCTTTCCTACATTTATATACCGCCCCATAGCCGAAGCTCTCTGGGTGGTTTACAAACCTAATCTACATGGAAACGGTTTCAGAAAATTTTTCAGGTTATATCCCGATTTTCTTAAAATCATGTTGGTCTGTCAGGGGCACATGAAGCAAGAAAAGCAGAGTATACACTCAAATGTCACTTGAAATGGTCATATTTCCGGGTTGGGTGGTTGGATTCCTGTGAGTAGAACTGAACTTTATGAACCATGTAGGTGCTGCACAGTGAATGAGAGAGACTTGCTCCCCACCCCTTTCAATGCTCCCCTGCTCAGGGAAGTTTTATGGAAGAGATGAATTAATCTCCCTTCACATCCACCATTGGAACACGGTGGGCTTACTACTACATTGCTGTTTTAAATCTGTATTTTAAATTTGTATTTTTGCATTGCTGCTGTTTTTATCTTGGGCCCGATCTACACCAAGCAGGATATAACACTTTAAAAACGTTATGAAAACAGTATATGTAATGTGTCCTGGGTCTGAACAGTTGTCATAACCCTTATAAACTGTTATAAGCAGTAGTGTAGATCCTGCCTTGGTTGTTCTTTTATATTGTATTTTATATTATGGTTTTATACTGTTGTTTTATACTTGAATTGTCTTAATTTTGTAAACTGCCCAGAGAGCTTTGGCTATTGCGCGGTATAGAAATGCAATAAATAAATAAAATAAATAAAATAAAAATACATTGGGGCTGTAAGGCTGCAGTCTTATATATACACACCCCTTGACCTTGAAGTAAGCCCTCATTGAAATCAGTGGTTCTTACTTCAGAGTAGACACATCTAATCATGGGTTATGCTGTAAGTCAGCACATTTATCCACACTCTTCCAAAGAACCACACACACAGTCTCTTCTGAAGGAAAGAGTTTCTTCCCACCCCACCCCTAAAATCCCCTCACACTTTGGTTTGAAGCCTTGCTCCCTGCATCCTTACTCACTGCAAGGCTGGAGGATGAATTTCTATCCCAGTACAACTCAATTACATTACTGCGATATTTCACAATAGCACTATTACGGGACTGTGAAATAGCAACATTGATGCCACTTTTGTCCTGAGAAATGATAGTCAAGCTCTAACCCGCCCCTGAAACACTGAAACAGCATGACTGAAAAATAGTGCAAAGTAAAAATAAACAGGGAATTTATTTATTTATTTAAAGGAGCAGGAGCTATACTAGAGTGACCAGATTAAAAGAGGGCAGGGCACCTGCAGGGCACCTTTTTTCTTCCAGCAAGGAACCCAAGGTGATTTACATGGTCATCTTCCTTCTCTCCATTTCATTTTCACAATGACCCAATGAGGTAGGTTAGACTGTGAGTCACCTAGTGAGCTTCACTCTAGCCACTACACCACACCGGCTCTTAGTTGTGTGCAGTTCTGGACTTGGTCCTGAAATGTCCAGTTAATGCTTTTTGGAAACTGCTGTCCATTGACTGCCAAAGCCAAGAAGAGCTACTTCCAATAACCTCCCCACCCACCCACCCTATCCTTATCATCATTATACAGTCTTGCAACCTGCAAGGCGATATGAAAAAGCAGAGTACCTCTGATCATATGCAGGGTGTTTTCCCCACACCAATAAGCAACTAACAAGCCCCACCATATATGACATTAAACGAAAGGTTTTTGGATGAGATTATTTTATTTCTTGGCAGACTTATACTCCGTAATTGTTTTAGTAATTAAATCCCAGATGTCAGCTCTCTGTTTTTCTGTTTTTAAGGTCTCTGCTGTTGTTTATCTTTTGGTCATCTCCATGCGGCTTCAAGCATGACATAATGTCTTTGCATAGTTTCCCTTTGTTTTGAATTCTAGACTTGAGTGGCTGTGTTGACCAGGTGTCTGCAAGATTTTTGGCACTGGTGGGGCGAATATTGCCAGTTGAACTCTGAAAATAGCAGAGCACTGAAAATAGCAGAGATTTTGCATGTGCGATACAGCAGTTATTTATTTAAGAATTTGCATGCCGCCTTTCAGAGTGAACCCTCTCAAGGCAGCTCACATCAACAGAGAATACAAAAACAATGCCAGAAAATTTATCGTATACTAATAAAAGTGACAAAACATTACAACATTGACATATTAAAACGGCAGTAGTTAAAATGATAAACTTATTCATTAAGGTTCATATGAGTGCAGTTGGTCCTTCAAATAACCTGATTCCAAACCATTTAATGTTCACCACTAGCATGTTCAGTTGGGCTCAGAAACAAACCAGGCAGCCAATGGAGCTGGTAGAATGTCTGTATTATATTTTCTGACCGCCTGGCCCACAGGAATATCCAAGCAGCTGCATTCTGTTCCAGGGGAAATGTCCAAACCATCTTTAAAGGTAGCCCCATGTAGAGTGTATCACAATATTCTAGTTTGGATGTAAGCATGGCATTTTACAATTGAGGCTGAACAGCTAATTTGTGAGGTGTTATCATAAGCACTATCTAGTCCATCTTTATTGTTGGCGTAGGAGATTGACTGTAGATGGCACCGTAGCTTAGCTCTCTGATCATTCTAGTTTTGGTTCCCTACATATTGACAAGAAACAATTCTGTGCTGCATTGTTGGATTTCTGGGGTTTACAGAATAGGAAATGACTTATGGCCTGATCCTTTGAGCTTCCACAGGTGGAAATCAGCCTCAGTTGTGAATTTTATATCCTAAAATAATGAATTTTAAGTTCTTCTATAAGAAGCTGTATCTGTTCTTAGGGGAAGCCAGAGGAACACCTCTGAATCGCCTTGACCAATAAATGGTTAAGATGGACATAACACCTGTGCCCAAATCTCCACCTCTGGCATTGTGACGGCCCTGAATGTCCACTACCTTGATGAATAAATGGTTAGGATGGACATAACACCTGTGCCCAAATCTCCACCTCTGGCATTGTGATGGCCCAGAATGTCCACTATCATAGCAGCAGTTGCTACCCAGTCATGAAATATATCTGCTGGGTGGAGGTGGATGCCTATAGGTAGTTTGATGAAGCATGTCTAGGGACAACTCACCTGCATGGCATCATCCAAAAGCCACTTTAGCCACCATGACAGCAACTAGATTGATTTCATCAGAATTTATATTTGGTAGCAACCAGAACTTTCATTAACTTGCAAAGCAGGACCAGCAGAAGCTACTCCTGGGGCTACATCATACATTCCAATTAGTTCTGTTTAACCTAATTTCCTACTATGCCTCCTAGGGTGGCTAGTTGTCTTCATTTACAGAGTACAGTCCTCCACTTAAAGGACTGCCAGATGACCATCCTCTATTTGAAGAACTGGCCTGTCCAGTTTCACTTTAAAGATTATGAACCATAAGAACTGTTGACCAACAGCAGTTAGCATCTGGGAAGTAGATTGAACTTGCTTTTTAAAAGGCAAGATGTGGTAATTGCAGCTGCAATTAGCATATCTTGGGCAAATTATGGCCACAATGTCTTTATTTTATAGCATTTGCGGCCATGAAGGACTTACTTCTACATAAATTGCGCTGTAAAAAAGTTTACTTATATGTAAATTGTGGCTGTAAAGCACTTACAGCCACAATTTACATAGTACTAAGTGCTATATGGCTGCAAAAATGGCATAAAATACGGCTGTAAGTAGTGCAGCTTGCTTTTTGGCCGTAAATAGCATATCTTGGCTTTTTAAAAAAACTGGAAAACCACCCTGCACAATATCCGGAGGACATGCAAGTAAAGGACTCTGCAGATTGAATTCTTCACAGTCCAACCTCTTTGGAGCCCCAGGGGATTTGTCCAGCAACCTTAGCAGCAGATCATCTGTCTCAACCTTTCACCCTATAAAAATCCACTATCTGCAGACAGGCAGGTGGGCGGGACCTTCCTGCAAACAGTAGAGAGAGAGAGGAGGAGCTTGCAACACCAGTACAAAAGGAGTCGTCAATGACAGTCATTCACTCCAGCAAGGGAGAAAGACAGGGGGTGGTTAGGAGGAAGTTATGGGTTGTGGGCTGGATGAGCTGTAGCTGCAGTAATTCAGCACTCGACTGTGTTGATGTTTCTGTCCTGCTAGTCACTGACTGCAGTGCAGACTCAGGAAGCTGCCTCATACTTTGTCAGACCCTTGGTCTATCTAGCCCAATATTGTCGACACTGAACTGCAGCGGCTCTCCAGCCTTTTGGGCGGGATTTTTTTTCAGCCCTGCCTGGACAGCTGGGGATCAAACCTGGGACATTCTGTATGCAAAGTGTTTGCACTATCCCACTGAACCATGGCGCGTCCCAGTCAAATCTTATTTTTGCAGAACCAGCCCAAAGAAAGCATTCCTCCCGAGTCATGTGCATTGTTTTAGTAGTCAAAAAGGGCTAGTTTGCAATTCAGCATCTGGGGGAATTCCCTGACCAGTATTCCACAGGTCCAAGACTCACACAACCCTGGAACTGAAGAACCTGGAGATTCCTATAACAGACAAACTCCCCCACGTCAGAGACTAATGGTTGTTTATTGGATTAATATTGGCTGTTGGCAGAATAAAGTACAAGGCAGGAAATAACCTGCATAAATGGAGCTAGTTTTTCTCCTAGAGACATTTCCCCTAGAGAAAGCTGATCTATTAAACTTGGCCAAGTTTTCAATCTTTTTTAAATTCTGGTATTAAATATGTTATGCATGGCAGAGTAGTATCAGGTATCAGAGCACTGTAAATCAACATGACTCTTGGAGATGAAATTAGTCAAAGAAATGGCCAGTGCTTATTTTCCATTGTTTTCTTTGACTCTGGATATGAAACAGAATTGGTTGTGGTAAGTACATCTTATAAACCTGAATTGTGATTGCAATGAATTAGTTTAATAGAGAAAATAATAGCCTAATTGCAGGACTTCAATTTTTAATTAACCATGAATATTTTTAATAAACTGAATTGCAACATAAATTGAATGGTGCTGCCTTTGTCCCTGTAGGAATAATTTGAAATAATCAAACTTGATGCCTTATTAATTTGGCAGCAGAGCAAAAAAAACCAAGCAAACAGGAAAGCTGTCCATCCAATATACATAAAGCAGGGGTACCCAACACAGAGCCCATGGGCACCTGCAGATACCTGCAAAACTTTTTTGTTATTATTTTTTCCTTTTTAAAAATATACATACATGGATCCATAGCAATGAATACATATCAAATCTTTCTAGCAATAATACAACAAAAGCGGACCAAATATTCCAATAAATATCCAGTTGTAGGTGGAGTCTATACCCTCAATCCATTGCATTATAGGAAGTAAGTGTTTATCCTTCCAATGTTGTCATATCTGTCTTTTAGCTGTCAAAAGAGCACAGAGAATCCATTTACGCTGACCATTTGTTAATTCCCATGAAGCTGGTAAATAATTTAAAAGAGCATGTACATCAGTGAATTAAAGACTGTTCCAGTACAAAAAAAAATCTGTGTATTAAACTCCTCCCCCAGAAAAGCAACTATTGGACATTGCCAAAACATATATTTAAAAGAAGCATTAGGTGTATTGTACTGCCAGCAATTATCTGAATTAGACCATCCCTTATTAAAGAGATAGAGCTGTGTCCAAGAGACACAAAGCAAATTTTTGCTGAATAAGATCCATAGACATGACAGGTAAATGCCAAACTAGTCACCGACTAATTAGGCATTTTGTGGTGGTGCCCACAGCAGTTTCTCAAATTCCCAAATGTGCCCACAGGTTGAAGAAAGTTGGATAACCCTGACATGAAGTAGAGCATTGTATGTAGTGGTGCAGTACAAACTCATAGAGTCCAATGGGGATGATCCCATGTACATGTGACTGAACTGTTACCGTGAACATAGTTAAATGTTGTGTGACAATAGAAACTAATTTAGGAGGTATAAATGTGCTTTCTTTATTTTTGGGAAATGTATGTCTCCTTGATGTTTACTTATTGTCAGTGCTGGTCCCCGGTTTTGGTGGAGCCTTGGACAAGGCACCCTCAGTTGGCGTCCACCCTCAGTGACTAGGGCTTAATCTACACCAAGCAGGATATAGCAGTATGAAAGCGGAGTATAAAAGGCAGGAGCCACACTTTTGCTTTATAGTGGAATTGAAGTGCACTGACAACTGTTGGGGCTCATTGACACATACCATATACTGCTTTCATGCCACCATATCCAGCTTGGTGTAGCTCCTGCCTTTTATATACTGCTTTCATAGTGCAATATCCTGCTTGGTGTAGATTAGGCCTAGCCTACATTCTCACAGCCATTGTCACTATTTTTATTTATTTATTTATTTATTTATTTATTTATTTATATAGCACCATCAGTGAACATGGTGCTGTACAGAGTAAACAATAAAATAGCAAAACCCTGCCGCATAGGCTTACATTCTGATAGAATCATAATAAAACAATAAGAAGGGGAAGAGAATGCACCAAACAGGCACAGGGTAGAGTAAAACTAACAGTATAAAAGTAAGATCAAAATCAAGTTTTAAAAGCTTTAGAAAGAAGAACAGTTTTTAGCTAAGCTTTAAAAACTGCGATTGAACGTGTAGTTCGCAAATGTTCTGGAAGAGCGTTCCAGGCGTAAGGGGCAGCGGAAGAAAATGGACGAAGCTGAGCAAGGGAAGTAGAGACCCTTGGGCAGGTAAGAAACATGGCATCAGAGGAGCGAAGAGCACGAGTGGGGCAATAGTATGAGATGAGAGAGGAAGATAGGAAGGAGCTAGACTATGAAAAGCTTGATTCTGAGGTGAATTGGAAGCCACTGAAGAGATTTCAGAAGTGGAGTAACATGGTCACCAGCTGCTATTGCTCCTCATTCTTTCTTACATCATTGCTGCCATTAGCTTGCTTGGTGGGCAGAGTGCCAGTGAGGGAGCAGGCCATGGTGTCTACTGCTTCTCTTCACTACTACCATTGTTTTTGCCAAAGCAAGAGGAAGGTAAACAAGCAAGTTACAATGGCAAAGAGGAGTAAGTCTGGGGGCTCTTGTCAGGGGGCCCCTGCTGGGCTGTGGGCCCTTGGTAGCTGTCCCACCATACCAACCCTTGATGCCAGCCATGCTTGTTATAACATTTCCCTAATCAAATGTTGTGGCATATGTTAAAATACCTTCAGCAGTTCCAGTTGCATGTTGCTCACAGTGGGCCTTGTTCTCCACATGCATCCATCTCCTCCTCCTTGCCACTGGCCATTGGCTTGCCTCTCTGTCTGGGCCCAAACTGCATCATCTCCCAGAAGAAGAAAAGGTCAAGGCATATGGAGGTTGCTGCTCACTTGGAGAGGACAGATTAACAGGCAACAGCAGAACCATGGGTCTGCAGGTTCCCCCGCTGAAGCATGGGCCTTGGCCAGTGCCTGAAGATGCCAACCCATGATGCTGGTCCTGATCTTAAGTGCAAGTACATACTTGCTTTCCTGCTTTGCAGATTTGAGCTACTGTTAGTTTAGGACTGAAACATACAACCTTAAATGAAACATCTTACTTTTCTCCCAGATCAAAGGGGGGAAATGAATTATGGTGGTGTGGAACTGGCTTGGGAAAGAGAAATTCCAAATTCAAGGGGGAAACGAGTGTAATACTCCATCTCAAAAGAATGTAATAGTCATTCCAAAAGGCAAGAAGCCACTCTTGGAAAGGTTCCAGCAATGTATAAGTGGCTTATAACGGATTAATATATGCTTACCAGATGCTTCACTAATTTGATAATCCACTTACGAATTTTTTACATAGAACTCTACACCTTAATACATTGGTCAAAATCCCAACTGCCATTGGGCTCTGATGCTCACACAATTTCACAGAAGCAGAGGCTGCCCCATTCTCTTCGGTGCTGGGGAATGTTTTACGTGCAATTGTATCCACAAAGCACACAGAGCCTCATTATAGGCAGGGATTCCAACTGTTTTGATGGATGTTCACGTGAGCATAACCATGCTCATGAATCTCAACTGTAAGAGCGCAATCCTATGCATATTTAGACAGAAAGAAGTCCTAAAACTCCCAGCATTCCCCAGCCAGGGAATGCTCGGAGTTTTAGGACTTTTTTTCTGTCTAAATATGCATAGGATTGCACCTTAAATCTTTCAAATCCTGTCTAACCAGTGTTTATGATTAGACTGACCATATTTTGGAAACCAAAGAGGAGGACAATATGACCACCCTCAAAAGACACATTAACCCACGGTGGTTAAGCATTTTGAACTGAACATTATAGCTTAAGCATGTCACGTGAACCATGACTTAGCATATTCTATGAACCATTCTTAACCACGGTGGCTACACAACCATGATTTAAACATGCTCACTAACCATTTACTGCGACCTAACAATGGCTTATTGTGTTGTCTGAACAGGCCCATTCTGTTGTACTTTGGGTTTGTCATTTTTGTGAACCGCCCAGAGAGCTTTGACTATTGGGTGGTATAGAAATAAAATGAATGAAACTGCATGTAATAAATCTGGGATGGGGAACATGTGGCCTTCCAAATGTTGCTGGGCTGCAACTCCCATCCAACATGTGGAGGGCCACACATTCCCCATTCCTGGAATAAATGAAATTTTGCCCTCCCCCTATGTGGCTGGAGAACAAACAATATTTTGTCCTGCTTCCATAGAGTATCAGGATAACTATAATGAAAGCACCAATGGCCACAATAAAGCGTGCTTTTAACTTTTACATTAAAATAAAAATATACAAAGACAATACTTATATAAAAATCAATACACTCAATCAGAATTTGATCCATTTAAAAACAATTCATGTTAAATCAGTGTTTGATTTCACTATCTAATGGATAGGAAGTGCTGGGAAGGACATCCCATTTCTGTGGAAAGGGAGCAGGTGCTTACATTCAGCTGAATTTGCTATTACTTGTCTTGTTTACATGGTTCTTTCAGTATTATCCCAGCCCAACTTCCATCAAAGAGCAAGGGTGCATGATTCATAAGAGGACTGGTATCCTAGGGAACATGCAAAAGTACCCCATTTCCAAGACAAAATAGGAAAGATGGCATGCATAAGCCACACCCCACTGAAATATTCTCATGTTTGCAATAAATATTTATGCTTCCACTTAAGGCCCATATCTATTGGATTCACAATGACTTTTCTAATTACTTTTCTAGTCAAGCACCCAGCTGGGATGGTCACTCCCCTGTTATTGTTCCAAAGCAGAATGGCCACCGCACTACAAGATTAATGAGAAATAAATGGGTTTCATCCCATGTATTTTAAATTATAGGGATTCTGTTCTTTCATTTTGTTTTGACATCTATGTAAGGACCTCTCTAGGTCAACATTTTCTAATCATTAATCAATTGCAGCAGAACAACCATTATCCCAACATCCACATTTCCTGAAGTCACCTTCCTCAGCTCTCTCAGGCAGATCCACATCAAGGGAACCAGGTTAAGAAACATTCTAGTTTATGCAAACTATTATGATCTGATTCTTTCGATGTGTCCTGGGCCTGTTAAATAGAAAAGGGTATATGCTATAACAACAACAACAACACATGGTGAGTAAAAGCTAGTTGTTTAGCCCTGAAGGGAAAGCTTCTATATATTGCAAAGGCCCCTGAGAAGTGCAAGACATTTCTTGCTCTATGGAGAGACATATTGTGCACTAAAGTAGGACATGGTTCTTTTCTAGCTCTGGAATTTGCAAAGAACTAGTCTGCACTAACCCCACATATTTACACACTGTTTCTGCAAATCAGCACATAATAAGGATTACAAGGATCCTTCGGCCAAGTTAGGAATTTGCTGAAGTCAGCAATAAGTCCTAGCCTCAAGTGCAGCATTGACATTTACATAAATATTCTCTACAGGGAGCAATAAAGCCCCCTTGGAATCTTGCTTTGGTTTTCTACAGCCAAGGGCGAGTCGTCTTTTTGAACTTCAAGATTTAGCCATGTGTGGGCTGCTGGGGCGTGGAGGTAGAGGTCATCTGCTACTAGTTTCCACAGTCTGCGGAAACCTGTAAAACCCTGTTTGAGTACAGGATCCTTTCTTCATCACTGTCTTCTGAGAGAACACACATTAACTCTAGAGTAGCTCCTAGCATCTTATGATAGATGCATTTTGCCTCAAAAATGACAGGAAAGGAAAGCTGTGGAACGAGAAAATGCATGCTCACAGAGAGGAACTGCGCTAATCAGGGATCTGGTGTGGGTTCAGGAAGTGAATAAGCACTGAATTTAATGCAGTCATTAATAACCTACCAAATGTCTGGCTCCAGTATTTTCGGAATTGCTGAAAGGTGTCAGGATTTGACACATAGCCGTAATATGTATTTATTTCTTTATAATCTACTTTTCATCCCATGGCTGAGTGAGGATTTGAACCCTGCTTTGCCAAGTCCTAGCCCAGCATTCCAATCACTACACCACAATGGCTCTCATTAGGATGTGATGTAACATATTAAAGAGGAATGCTCAGGGGGAACATCCTAATCTTAAAAGTAGACCGCTGAGCTCATATGAAGAGCTACTTACGCACATTACACAAAAGACTAGCTCAGATTTGTCCATGCTGTGTCTCCAAAGTGGTCACTGTGTGCATGTCTAGATGAGGGGTTATGCAGGGGATCACCCCGGGATCATCCCTGTACAGCCACATGACACACAGGGGATCCCGTAGGCAGGAAGGGATGATCCTTTCCTTTCCCGGTGATAACTGGAACAACTTTAATCCCGACTTTTCCCATGGTCTCAGGATCATCCCGAGACCACGGGACGTGTGACCAGCCATCCCAGTTTCGTCCCAGCTCCTCATGAGTAAATGCAAGGAGCCAGGAACTGGGCATAGGGCATGGAGCTCTTCAGGAGTTCTGTGCTCATTGGGGTGGAAGGGGGGAGCGGGATCTTTTTTGAAAAAAACCCAAAATCTTACCTTTCCGATGGAGCGCTCGTGCACCCATCTTCAATTTAAAAAACAAAACAAAATGGTGGGCGTGACATCCTCTCCCTCCCGGGACATCGTGCACCATGTGTGGATTGAGGGGGAGGATCTTGCGATCACCATATCGCAAGATCCTTCCCCTCCCCTCCCTAGGTCTAGACATGCCCTGTAATGTGTGAGAGAGGGAGACATAACCCAAAACACATGGTAAACTGGAGTTATGGCTGGCCTAAGATCCCAGGCAGATCTCCCATGTATATATTGTTTGAACTCAAGAGACAAACACCAGGAACAAACGAGAATTCAGATTTTCCCATAAGCAAGTTCCCTGGATGCTTCAAGCAGAGGGAATTTATCTGTGTCAGGTATTTGCTTATTCAAGGCATCCACAAATCATGGGGCCTGTACCAGTCCCTATGATGATGGTCTCCATCCAAATAACAGCCTGGAGGCTAACAGAATCTGTGCAAGTGATTTGGTCCATAACAGTCAACACATTATAGGGGCCGTACATTAGTTGGTACTTCCTAAACCAACCTTTCCCCTCATATCTGACTGGTGCTTCATTGTTAAAACAGCCACTAGGGAAGCTACTATTTGGATCAGAAGCATGATAAAGGGCTACCAGTTTTCACAACTGGGCCCAAACTTTTTCATTATATTGTTTATTTTATTAGTATTTGAAATCAAGGAAATATGTGATTTAGTACAAATACAAGATAAGAGGATTTACTAAAAAAACGAATGAAGATTATTAGATTTCAAAAAGGTGAACTTCAATTTTTTGATGTAAGTCTTTGCTATTTAAATTGTGCAAATGTGTCAGTCAGCATTCCGGAGGGCGAAAATCAGTATCAGGGTCCATCTATCTCCTGTTCACTATCACATTGGATTATTTTTGAGTGGGAGGTAAGACATTTACAAAAGAACTAAGGGCCATAATCTCTGATTTCAAATCTCCTTGTAATTTGACATCTCATTTTGGCCACCTAGGCCTTGTGTGACATACAAGGAAGATTTCATGTTGATAATTACCAGGGAAATTACCTAGTGCCCTCCAGATGTTTTGGACTACAACTCTCATAATCTTTAACCATTAACCATGCTGGTTGAAGCTGATGGGAGTTGTAGTCCAAAACATCTGGAAGGCACCAGGTTGACTATCCCTGATATATACACAGCACAGATCAACCAAAGCATTCTGCTGTTTAAGGAAAAGGACAAGATGGCACCCTCTTAATTCCACTTATAGAAGCTGTCCAGGCTGGCAGTTGAATCATAGTTTAACAGTGGTGATGGGACAGCAATCTTCCACTGCATCTGAGGACCACAGGCTAGCTTAGGGGGGACTGGGCAGTCTGTGCAGCACACAGCTCTGACCTCCAACAGAGAGAATGGCCAGGGGGATACAAGAGGAGCAGACAGAGAGGATGCTGGCACCGCTGCCCCCACTCCCAACGCTCCAGCATCTGCCTCCTGAGGTGGCTGACTCACTCTGCCCTATGGAAACGCAACACCAGCAAATGCGTGAGGAAGGGATTTCTGCTAGCACTGTAGGCTTCCTGACTTTTGCAGCATGGAAGCTCTTTGCTGGGAACAACCCTTATCTTATCGTGAGCCTGCACAGAAGCTAGCTAATCTGTAGCCTGCACAGAAGCTGGCTAATCACGGTGTGTAAAAATGACATCATAAACCATCCCTGTGCCATATAATTATACATTTCCTGAAATATTGTAGAACCAAAATAACAGAGGTCGGTTTACTTCCACAAACCCTACATTTTGAGTTGCACTGAAGTCAATGACACAGGCGATGGGCATTCCTGGTTTCGACTCGAATTGTTTTCAAGTATAAGGTTCCTCGTAGGATTGTGCTGCAAGCACAGCATGGTTTATATCTGTTTGTCAAACTTTCAATAATTGGGGTACAGGTCTTTTTTTAATCTGGATTAAAATTGAGGGCCCACTGGACTCCAACACCCAAAAAGAAAGACAAGTGTTTTCTCATGTGACCTTGTTCATTTCACTTGGACTTGTGTAGCTGATTTTGGTTTAGCAAGCTGCCAATGTAGGTGATCTAAGTACGGATTGGATCTGCATCATTGGGAGCTGGGTGGTTGTTTTTGTTGTTTAACTGTTCACCACCAGCTGCGGTCCTGATTCAAATTTTGGGTGGCCCAGACCTGCAAATCACAATAGGAAGAAAGCTCCCATTGGCACAATAGGGGCTGATTTAGACTAGGGTGACCAACTGTCAGGATTTCCCCGGATTTGTCCTGGTTTTTGTTCTTTCCGTGGTGTCAGGGGGGATTTTCTATAATTTTCAATAATGTCCTGGAATGACACACCTTCCCCTTTAAGGCTGCCATTAGCATGGCAGGAGGGAATGACATGCTTTCTTGAGGCACATCATTCCCCCACCCCGAGCTCCAATTGAGGTCTTAAAGGGGAAAGTGGGTCATTCATGGACATTATAGAAAAGGCCCCAATTGGAGTGGATGGTGGTGGTGCAGAATGAAATCCTTTCCCCTCCTCCACTCCAATCGGGTTCTTTAAGGTGGCGGGGGAATAACGTACTTTCTGCAGGACTCAGAAAGCTGCTTCCCCACACACACACTAGGAGTCCTCTTTTTTGGTTTCCCAAATATGGTCACCCTATCACTGAGGTCATCCGAGGGCCTGCTCCTGGTGGTTCCACCTAGATCCATCCTCCGATTGGAATCCACCAGAGGAGGAGCCTTCAGTGTGGTGGCGCCCCTCCTGTGGAACTCCCTGCCTCTGGAGGTCAGGCAGGCGCCAACCTTGTACTCCTTTCGGCGCCTCCTGAAAACATCTTTATTCCAAGAAGCCTTTCCTTAATATGCAGCCTTGAATCTCTGTTTTTTGCTTCTTTTAAATTTTGTTTTAACTGTTTTATGTTACGTTGGCATGAAAATGGAACAGGGCAGAGCAGAGAATGAGAACGTCCTACAATCGATTTACCCATTGGGATTGCCTTTAGGTCTTGCTTCTTCCGTTTGCTGGGGCTCTCCAGTGGTTACAGGTGGCCAAGGTAGAGGGGCGTGTCCATAATAATTATAATTAAAACCATGCAACTTCACATTTCATGTGCTACCAAGTCCTTCTGTCCTCCATGGTTGGTTTCCCCTTCTGGTCTTCCAACGGAGGGGACTACAGGCCCTCCTCTTTCGGTCTATGGTCAGAATTGGGGAGGGAGCCGTTGTGAGAGCAGCAAACATGGGTGCTGGTCATCAGAGGCAGGTTTACCTTTGCCGGACCACAAAGTCCAATTGTTTTCCCTCGTCCCGTCTTTCCACAACCTCACCGCTTGCAATCGGGTGACCACCTTCACCTTCTGCATACAGAGAGGGCAGGTCTTACTCCTGGTCTGGGAGATATGCCAGAGGTCGATGCATTTGCTGTGGAAGGCATGCGAACACGAGAGGACCTTCAAACTGTCATGTTCCATGTACCTGTCCAAGCAGATGGCGCATTCTTGGTACTTGGAACTAGTAAATGAGATGCGGACCAGCCCGCTTCCATTTTCCAGGAAACGAGGGGTTCTCCTCCACGTCTTCCTTTTTTTGCACATCGATAGATATTTCTCAATCAGCAGACAGGCAATCAAGGTAGACACGGGGATGCAAATCATCCAACAGGTACGGAGAGACGTCATCCGTGAGCAGGGACCAGGCAGCTGGATGTGGCACCGGCAAGGGGACGAGGAGGAAATCTGGGCCATCCCAGAAGAACCCTTCCAGGTGAAGTGGAAATATTCCGGCACCAGAACCACCGAAGACAGTTCCCCAGAGCGATGAAGCTGCTTCAGGATCTTGGAAGCCACGTCTGCGGTGAACACGGACGGAATGTGGACGTGTCGTTGGATGCTCACCTCGCTCACCATGTTCACGAGGGTTTGGGAGTCCACGTTGTGCACGATGGCCCCACGGAACCCTGCCTGCTGCGCGTGGAGGACTTTGGTGGCGAAGGAGCAGTCGTGCCGATGGATGAGCGCCACAAAGATGGAGGAGGTGTTCGGCGGGCCCTCGATGGGCTGGCAGGCGTCCGCGGGCATCGCCTCGATCAGGAATCCCGTGAGGCCCCTTGCGGGAAGAGGGGGCCCAAAAAGCGCGGGCAGGGCCCCGAAATCAAAAGTGGTGGAGTTGTGGCTGCAAACGGCGTGGATGAAGGCGTTGGCGGTGGGGACTTGGAGGATTAAGAACACAGTCACCATGCGCAAAAGTGGAGAAAGAGGAGACCACATCATGGTAGTTGCTGCTGGAGGTCTTAGCATGGGCTGGATTTTACCTGAGGGCCAGCAGGGTGGAGCTGGCTTCAAGAGGATCTGAGTAAAAGCCTGGAAGACGAGCTGTACCCTCAAGATGGCCACTTGAGTTTCCATGAGACTGAAGAGCTGTGGGTAGAGATGGCGGGTTGACTTGGTCAGGTGCTCTTTCCCCTCCCCACTCCTGACTCAACAGGCCTGGCCTGCTGGTTGCTCCTCACTGATTCCCATCCTCTTCCTCCAGGTCACCAAGAAAGTTTCTCCCTGGGGCCTTTGTGACCTCATTGTCTTGCCTTTCTCCACCATTTCTGTCTTAGGCAGCTGATGCCTATCTCTGCCTATCTCCTCAGGGGTCCTTCTCTGAGAGCCCCTGCCAGCAAAAGTGAGCTAGGGGTAGGGTGACCAACTGTCAGGATTTCCCCGGATTTGTCCTGGTTTTTGTTCTTTCCATGGTGTCAGGGGGGATTTTCAAAGGCAAACTATTCAAGTTAATATTGTTATTTGCCAATGCATTTCAACTAGATAGTCTTATTCAGTGGTTGATTTAGAAAACTTCAAATGTCTCCTTCAGCATGGATCCAGAGAACCCAATGTCCAAACTAGTACCACTCAGGATAGATCAAGAGTCATCATGAGTTCTGTGAAATACTCTGCTATTCAGACCTGTAGGGTCCGAATGAAAATTTTACATTCAAATGTTTTAGCAGCAAGCATCACTTAGATTTTCATCCACCTTCAGGGAAATTATCTCCACTATAAGTCCTCCTGCTCTTCTGATCATTTCCCTGAAGGTGGATGAAAATCTAAGTGATGCTTGCTGCTAAAACATTTGAATGTAAAATTTTCATTCATTTGAGGACTCTCCTTCTACATAAACTGCTATACCTATCATCCTGAAACCTTCAGGTTTCTAACTTAGGGCCACCTCTAGGCTTTCTGCCATTTTCAGAACAAATGGTCCACAAAGAATATAGGAGAATAATAAGGGTGTCCTTTTTGGATAGCCTCAAAATATAAAGTCTGCTCTTGTGTGCACGCACACACACACTTATTCAACTGAAACTTGACAGACTTGATACTCTCTGATACTCCCTACACATTTTACCCAAATCTGCCAAGAAATTTCCCTTTAAGAAAAATCAAAATATAAAGGTCCCTAGCACAAAAACAACTGCACCTATTTTCCTCCCTGAGATTTGGCACGCATAATCTGACATACATACATACACACATACACATACACTTTTTAAGGGGATACTATGCCTGCAAATTTCATCCAATTCTGACAAAGATAAAACATTACAGCTGTATTATTATTATTATTATTATTATTATTATTATTATTATTATTCCACATGATAGTCAATGGGAGGTACGAGGCCTTGGATTTCCAAATCTAGTCTCAGGTTTGGTACTTGAGTCGAAGCAGATGACCTCTGAATCAGTCTGAGAAAAACTGGGCCACTTTTTAGAGCATCCACTTGATTCTTGTGGTCAGCGCATGTCGGCAGAAACCCTAACAAAGGCTGAACTTTGTGGAATCCTACACTTTCCATGTACTGAAGACTCTAGTGGGCTGTCTATACAACCTGCATACCCCATGGTGGCTGCAGAGTGATGCTGCTTAGTTTATATGACACAGCCGCCAATTTGCCATGGGCTTTTCTCCCAAAACTGTCCACTTAGAAAGTTGCTGACCTACCGCAACTTTTTCTCTTAGTCTGAGGTCACCACCTTCTCTGCTCTGACTGTTGGTGGTGACCTCACTTCAGATTGAGGCTGGTGGAGTTCTGGGGGTGGATCAAGGCCCACAGTAGGTCAAGGGGACACGCGGGATGGCAGGGCAGAGGGTGGACTCGATGAACTGAATGGCTGCCAGCACAACACAGAAAGCCCACACTCCCTCCTGCTATGGAGATTTGCCACTCCCACCCTGAAGTTGCAATACCATGGGGTTTTGAAGGAATGAGCAGCAAAGCAACGCCATCAAGACACCCGCTCAGTCAAAGGAATAAGAAAGCTTGCATTTATTGCAGGAAATACATGTGGTATAGGAGGGTCGCCAACTCAAGATGGAGGGACACCTAAAGAGATGTCTCCTTTCTGAGAGACAAGAGCATAAAGAAGAAGGAAGTAGGAAGTGAGGTCAGCAACACTAAGAGTATCAGTTTGGCATCAGAAGGAAGATCAGCATAGATCAGAGGACTGTCTAGGAAGCTTGGAGTTCCTCTGTCTATTCTCTTTCCATGCAGACACATCAGCCTTTTTTTCTTTTCTTTTTGAAGCTGACTGAGTTGCACCCACACTTCCAACAGTGCAGACCTCTAGGATTGTAAGCACTGAACCAGGACAACCATCTCATTCTCCATGGTAACTAAAATAGTTTCAGCAGGATTGTGTCAAATAGATGAATTGCCCCAATTCCACCTCAATCCAGCCCTCCACAAAGTCATTTCTGTGCCATAGAAGCACTCTGCATGAAGCTTTGTGTCATCAGGAGACATCCTCTGGCTCAAGCACAGTGCCACGTTTCTTGATATTATGCACAGCCACTGCAGATTTTGCACTGTGTCCTAAGCATTTATTTACCATTGCCAAAGCCCCTTAGATCAACCATTACCCACACCTCTTGCCTGGACAAAAGCTCCATGTGTAATTGCAATTCCCAGGTGAACAAGCAGAGCCCCCCCTGCCCCCCCCCCTGAATCAGCCACACCTTGATCAAGCTGTCATTCATCTATGTTCTGGGTAAAACTATTTCAAAATTTAATCCTCTTTCTGCAATCAATCTAGTAAGATTCAGAAAGGGTACGTTACAGACCATTCTCAATAATGTGGTTTTGTGGATTCAGGAGGACTAAACTTATGTAATGTTTAGTCTTTCAATGACTAGAGCATTATAAAGCCAACAAACCAGTTCATCTTATTACTATCAAGCATATCTAAAAGACATGCTTTGCAATCCAGATATGACTTCATATATGTGTATAGAGGGGTGTGTGTGTGTGTGTAGCATCTCACTAGTCACTACACACACTCATTGCAACTCACTACACACACTCATTCACTCTCTCTGTGTGTATGTGTGTACGTGTCTAACTAAACTAAAACCATGGATTTAGCAAATGGGCTGAAAGTCTACTTATATATGTGGCTCCTGCAGTCAAAAACCAGGGGTCAAAGACTTAAAGCTCTAGCGTTTTACTGCACGCTCATTACTGGACAGTCACGGATTGCTCACATGGCGTTGTCTTCCTCTCACATGTCTTCCGTCCCTTCTGGCCTTTGTTGCGCCGCAACCCCCCCCCCCCCCGAAAAAGTCTGGTTGCTGCGCTCTCCTACCAGACTGAATGGGCCTAATTACTTCCTGTTCTCAGGAAGTGATGTCGGAGTGACGACAGAGAAGCGACGGGAGCCACGCGTTTCGACCTAGATGTGATGGAGTTCTTAATTTCTTCAAAGTGCTTGTTCTGTTCAGTGAAAAGGAATGGTAAGAATACACAGAGATAGAATATTTGGCAGGGTGTGTGTGTGATATAAATCCTCTTGTTTCTCTGCAAAAGTAAAGAGAGGGGGAATTGAACTGTACCGTAACTGCTCCTGAGAATACACTACTGTAGCCTTACTGTGAAACATAAGGTACTGACACCTACCAGTAACAGAATACTGCATTGTGGTATCATGATACCATATGACTATTCTATAGTCCATCTGTTTGTGGATCTAAGATCCATGTGATATTTCAAATGAATTTCTTGCCATGTCTACCATCAAGGATTTACATTCCCAACCATCCTAGTACTCCATGCACATCACTACCTTAGGTCCAGACAATTAATTTTTGCATTATCTAGATCTATCAATGACTATAACCCAAAATAAGAAACATGTTATAATGTTAATACCATAGTTGTTATAGACATACGTCTTCTAGATATTTACAGTTCAGAGATGCAGGGTGCTTCCAGATGAGGCTTTTGCTTTGCAATCACTCTGCCTCATTTGTGGAATTTTACAGGAGATCCTGACAACAACATCTTCCATTTTAGTCCTCCTGTTTTCCTACCACTTCTTTCATCTTTTTTTCTTTTCTTACCAGATGCCTTTTGAGCGTTAGTGCTAGAGGTCCTTTGTCTGGAAGCACCCATAGTCTTTCTCCCTCTCTCATGCCGGCATGACAATGATGCACCTGCCAAAATTGCCTCTTCTATACAACTGTTAAAAATACAGAAGTTCTATCTCCCTTTACATGTGATCACCCTGTTCTCTAGGATTGATGTTAACATTTCAACCAGCCTCCATCTGTACTACAACACCTGTTGAAATTCCCTCTTCTACAAAACTATGAAAGGTGAAGAATCCCTGTTCTCTTTTACATCTGGCCATCCTAATATACTTGAAAAAATTGGCCTGTTGACCCAAGACCAGACCAGTTTCTGATCAGTTGTCAATCCTACCCATTGCTGTTAATACAGCAGAGTGATGCATTTTTGAGGGAATTGTGCATGGACTCTGTTTTACATCAGTAATGGACTCCTATCCCCACTGAACAAATCACTCATTCAACACTCACTCAGACCACATCCTTTACATGTAAACGAAGACTGAGCTCCTATGTGTTTAATCTTTCATAACTAATTTGAATAAATATATTTAATAGTTATCTGAAGTACCCTTAGCAGTTGAAGAGAGTGTCCATATCTGGCTGGAGGACCTGTACCAGGTAAACACGTCTGCTGCAAATTAGCGGGAGAAAGGAAATAGATCTGACATAGTTACTTCTGCAGGCATACAAATCCTGACTTTAACAGCCTCAAACGGTGCCCATTTATTAGGAAGTAAGTTCAACTGAGTTTGGTGGAGTTTATCCCTGAATTGAGTTGCCAACTGACCAGAAAAGATGTACCTGTTCATGTACCTTGATGTGGTGTCATCATCACACAAAGCTTTTCATGGCACAGAGAGAAACATTACCACGGGCAAACCAAGCAGCTGTTAAAACCACAGCTAGGGTGGGTGATTGACCAGCAGAACTGGTGCTCTCAAGAACCCAGGGCAGGGACCTTTCATCTGTCAGGGCAGCAGGAGATATGTAGCTCCAGAGATCCTATCATCCACTCTGGTACTGCACACAGCACCAGTGGCAGCAACAATGCTCCAAAAAGCACTGGTCTTTGGGGTCTTCCCACACTTTTAACTTCCCACACTGTGTCAGTGTAAATGTACGCTGCAGGCATTTTGGGAAATTAGAAAGGTGGCAATTAGAAAATCCAGCCATCTGGCAATGCCTTGAATGCCAAGCCAGAAATAAGAGTTAAGGAGGGCTCAGCAGTGGGGTCTGGCAGCTGCCCAGAAGTGCCAGGAAATGGGGGCAGCACACTTGAAGATCAGCTATTTTAAAGATACTTGTCTGGAGTTTGCATAGGACTGGGGTGAGCAACATGGGGCCCTCCAAATGCTTTGGGCTACAACTCCCATCATCCCTTACCATGGCTATGCTGGCTAGGTCTGATGGGGGTTGTAGGCCAAAACATCTGGAGGGCCAGGACATGGAGACTCTTCCCATAGCTTGAATGTAGCCACTCTCAATCTGGAATTCTTCAGGTGTGCTGGACTGCAATTCCCATTATCCCTCATCCAGCATAGTTGTAGTCCAACACATCTGAAGAGTAGGGATGTCCATCACTAGGGAATACAGTTCTTTTTTGAACTTGGTGGTATTCTGTGGCATATACCACTTTGCATTTGTGAGCTGAACTGTGAGCTGTTTCCCAAACTCTGGAAAAAAATTGTGCATTTTTGGAAGGTTCCTCAATTTGCATGAATTTCTGAGCAAGTTTTGCAAATTATGACCAACTCTGCACAAATTTACAGGTGAACATGTGCAAATTACACAAATTTGACCATAATTTGGGTGCAATTTGTGAAAATTGCTACAAAAAATGCACAAATTGAGGAACTCCCCTCTATGCACAAAATTCCCATTTAGTCAGTGAAGTGGCCCAATTTGCTGCACATCAAGTGGCATTGAACTCCATCCCCCAATGGATTTCTCTAACATCCCTGTGATGGGGAAGGCTGCCTTCATGAGACTTCCCTGAGACAATAAGGTAGATAGATTAGAAGAGCCCAGATGTCTTCCATTCTAGCAGAAGTGCAAGGGAACCTTCAAGTCTTTCAGGCTGGGGAGGTATTTAAACACTCTGCCTTGCTTTCTTCAGTTCTACTCCTGCCCTCCTCCCCCTCTTCCTCTCTCTCTCACTCTCTCTCTAATTTTGGTTCCTCATTCCTGTATGGATAATATTCTCCCTCCCCATGTCACCTCAGACAAGCATGTGGCATTGAAGTGAACACAAGGGGATTTATTTGCTCTAAAAATTTGTAATAAGGCAACCTGGTGGGATTATTTTGCCTAAACAAGACAAAGCGTCTGTTTCTCCCCTGAGCAGCATCTTGGGCTCAATGTATTTGGCAATATATTTGCTATTACATAAGTACAGGGTGATACTGCAAAACTCACATGAATCAATGGGAGGGACCTGAGGGCATTAACTCAGAGATCAATTTGTAGAAAACATGGGATATTCTCACGGGGGTTGGGAGGACACACAACAATGATAATAATTTCCAAGAGAAAAGTAAGGTTGCTAATATTTCAAGCAGGCTTTGTAGGTGTAACATTAACAATTGCTCCAAGTGGCATCAACTAGATGGTAATTGAATTTTTCTCCATGCAATTAAACATTTCAGCTGCTAATTCTTGTAGATCAGGCTGCTGTTCAGGCACAGCTACAGGGGCCAGTTAAAAGTTGGCAATGCTAGGAAGAAGCTACAGTACCTTGTCTGCAAACATTCGTGGAAATCTCTAGAATTGTGCACACATCCACAGAGTTACTGGAACTGTTTCTGTGTCTTTAATTGTAGCTTAAAAAGTAAAAGCTTTTCTTGACATTCGTTTTAAAATGATACGAAAACATTCATCTGCTTAATTTCTGCCTTACTTCTGTTTACCACCACCACATTTAACACACATGAAGTCCTAGAGTAGGAGAGGCAGGCAGGCAAACAAAACAAGAAAGAACCCATTGTTTTGTCTCACACTTAACCCAGGGCTTTAAAACTATACCACAAATCTCCAGGTTGTGATCTGGCAATACTACCAGATTTTTGGATCCAATGCCAGTGATCCTTAGCTGAAACTGAATATTAAAATTGGTTATTTAAAAATACTTTAATACCAATACTTTCGTAAAAGCGTTCTTTATTGTTTTTGAAATATGCGTTGATGTGTATTTGGCTGTTTTCTTATCTTTAAAAACTAAAGTGTAAATATCCCCCCCCCAAAAAAAACACCCCGACCCACAATCCAATAACATATAGCACTTTTCCCTAAGTGCTCAAAACACGTCACACACATTTTTCACAAAGATCTTGTGTCTATATTTTTGAGAGATTTTTGACGCACTGCCCTCAGAAGGCAGCTAACAAAAAGATGAACATATAATTAGAATTAATCACACATGCATAAGCAGTAGCAGCAGCTAATGATTTTAAAGCACCAAATGCAGACTGGAATAAATGAGTCTCCAGGTTGTTGTTGTTCTGTGTTGAAGCCAGACTTATGTCTTTGGGGATGGAGTTCCAAAGGTGTGGAGACACCACTGAAAAAGCCCTGCCCCTAGAATTTGCTATCCTAATGGCTTTTGCTGGTGGGCCAGAGAGCAGAGCCTCTGACACTGTTCTTGAGCATCCAGGTGTAAGTGATCTTTTAACATGGCCCCAAACCATTTAGATTTTTAAAGACCCACACCTGCATGTTGAATTGAGCCCAGAAACTAAATGGTCCTAATTAATCTGCAACCCTAAGCCCAAGAAAGCAAGTCCCAGATAGAATCTACATTACTGCTTTATAAGAGTATTGAAGTGCACTGGCAAATGTTGGGGTCCATGACACATTCCATATACCATTTTCAAACCACTATCAAAGTATTATATCATGCTTGGTGTAGATCTGACCCCAGTGGGACTTCTATTTCTGAGACTGCAAACTTATACACACATACCTGGCTGTAAGTCCCATTAAACTCAATGGGGCATACTTCTGAGTAGACATGTATAGGACTGCACTGAAAGTAACTTGTGCATTTGACTGGAGTGCCAATTTGATAGCACATGTTACCATGATCATATTTCAAATGTGAGACCATGATCATATTTCAAATTGCGCAAGCTGCCATCTGAAGCTCCATGCTGAGGTTGATTGGACTCATAGTAATCTAAATTATTAGCCAGCCAAGACCATAATTCAATAATATTAAGTACATGGAAATAAACCCTCTGCCATATTGGTGTTATCATGATGGGAGGTAAATGGTTATATTGTATGTACATGTAGAGTACACTGAGGTCCAGATTGGGATACTCCCATTTCCTCTTTCTCAGCCTTTTAGTATTCTTAGAATCAGTTGTCACCAGTACAATAATAAAATATCTCTGTGCACAGTTCAAAGCTTGAAAATCACCCTTTCAGCCTTTTCCTTTGCCATCCAGGGAAGCAAGAAGAGAAGCAGGGATAAATTCCTTCCTGAATGAGAATCAACCCAGGCCAGCTCTTCTCCTATTGGGAGTGGAAGTCAGAGGAAAGGAGCCAGATGTAGGGTTGTCCTGTATTCTTTTACTCTGTCCAGAGGCAGTTCTACCATTAGACAGAGTGAGGTGGCCACCCTAGGCATCAAATGTTGTGGGATCGTGAATGGTGATGATTTGTTGGAGGGTGGTGCTGTGTGCCGTGTAGGAGAGCCATATGCAAAAGAGACAAGACTCCTGCACTCTTTAATAGTTACGTAGAAGAGGAAATTTCAGCAACTGTAGCTACTATTAAAGATGCAGGAAACCTGTCCTCTTTTGCACCTGGAGCATTTCTACACAAGGCATTTATTGCACACTTTTCATTTCCTACTCATGGTTGTTTACACGTTCTTTAGATGACATCATCACCCTCCAGTTTCGCTTCTTTAAACAGCACTTCATAAAGTTTTTTAGAACAGAGAAAATGGGGGTTTATTTCTGATGGCGGGGGAAAACTGTTTCTACTTGTGTATTTGTGCTATTCCACTATACCACAGTGCCACCTAGAGGTAATGTTGCAGAAAGCAGGAAAAGAAATGCTCCATGCAGAGGATTAACAGCTGCATGTAGAAAAGCCCCATGTCACCCTAGTGCCTTGTGGCCTGGCCTGCCCCCTAACCTAGCCTCCAGAGCAGATTTTTGGGCAGCCCAGAGGGCTGCAGGTGTAAGGAGAGTGGAAGAAAGGCTCTTCATGCTCTCAGAAGTCTGCTAGTGTGACATTTGCTTGAACTCATAAATTGTAAGATATGCGCACAGCAAACATTTATTTACCATCACTTATATATCGTGCAAATTCACATCTGGCAAACCAGGTTTGGCTGGCGTGGGAAGGGGGGCACCACCATGTGGACACAGTGGCAAACACATGTATGGTAAAGGAACACATAAGGTATAAAGTAACTCTTTCAGTCGTAATTTGAACAGATGTATTTCAGAAATTGTATCTGTTTCAATGGAACTTCTAAATAACTATGTGAAGGTTTGAGTGTTAATACAGATCTTTGTAGGGAACCAGAAAACACAAAGAGAATCAAAAAGCCACCCTGGAAGGACCAAAGGCTTATTTAGTCCAGCATCCTGTTTCATAGGGTGGCCGACCAGATGCCTCTTTAAAGCCCATCCATCAATGGGGCTTGAAGTCATTAATCATCTCCCTTAGCTGCTCCCCAGCACCTGGTCCTCAGGGGCATCATGTCTTTGAATTTGGAGGTTGCCTATTACCATGACCAATAGACACTGCTAGGACTGTATAATTTAAAGCCGTAGGTGCCCATGGCCATAAGCACATCCAATAGCAAAGAATCCCAAACCTTAATTATGCACTGTGTGAAGAAGTACTTTTTTTCTTTTTGTCTGGGGCCCCTTGTATATTTCTTAGCGACTTTAATGGCCTTCAGGACATGCTCCTCCATCTCAGCTGTTGAATTCAGTGATGCTGGGAAGAGCCATCATCTGTGCTAGAATGTAACAGAAGAGTGTTAGGCCTGGTAGGGTCTGGTAGAGGTTCCCATTTCTGAGCACTTTGCAGCTTCATATCAAGCTGCCCTTTTGACATCGAGTGATACAGATAATTGATTATGTTTACTGGAGAACAATCAGGTGACTATTTCCTCTTATCTTTCAGAAAAACAATTAATCAGACTTCTGCTTTCCTTGATAGATCCAACAAGTGTGAGGTTTCTGTGTGCACATTCCCTTTGTACACTGTGATAAGTCCCTGGTATTAATGATGCCTAATGATGAAAAATTGCTGACACTTTTTGAGCTCCCCATTTGAAATATATAAGGTATCGGGATTATTTTCCCAGAGGAGGCAGCAAATTCTTGGGAACTTGTCCATGAGTGCTACTTCCTTCTTGAACCTTCTGTTTCTACTCTGAACTCCAGCACCCACAGATTTGCACTTCTGCCTCCTTTTTCCCACTCCCCAAATACAACTTTTATCTGCTCTGCTTCTTCATGGTGGCTGGGAATCAAACTAGCCAAACAGAGGATCCTCTTACATCCCTACCAAGCACATTTCTGTCCCAGTACCTACCAGTGGAGACTGGTGGTTCTGATTTCAGTGAGGGTGTGAATCCATTCTGAGTTCCCATCAGAAATGCAGGTTGCTTACCTGTAACTGTAGTTCTTCGAGTGGTCATCTATGCATTCACACATATGGGCTTTGCGCCTGCGCAGAGACCAGACCGGAACCTTCTCTAGCTGAGTGGAACGTTTTTGGCGGGAACCCCTCCCCCACGCTACTGCGCATGTCCATGGGGTTCCCGCCCTTCCCTCAGTTTACAGGAGTCCGACATTGTGCCCCCATAAACCTGAGTGTAATTTTAATAAAGTACATTCCACACATAACTGTGTCATTTGTAAGTCTCACACCACCAAGTGGGGATGGTGGGTGGGTTGTGTGAATGCATAGATGACCACTCGAAGAACTACAGTTACAGGTAAGCAACCTGCATTTCTTCTTCGTGGTCTCTATGCATCACACATATGGGCGAGTAGCAAGCTGACATACCTTTGGAGGTGGGTTGGTGCATCATCTGAAGATCTCGGAGAGCACTGTCCTCCCAAACGAGCAGTCCTGCCTCGCACGAGTGTCCAAACTGTAGTGCTTGACAAACGTGGATGGAGTGGACCACGTTGCAGCTCTACAGACTTCAGTCAGTGGAACACCTCTGGTGAAGGCCACCGAAGTTGAAACAGCTCTGGTGGAATGAGCTGTCACAGGTTTCACTAACTCCATTTTAGAAATAGAGTAGGCCAATTCAATTGCCTCCACTATCCAACGTGACAGTCGTTGGCAGGAGACAGGGAGTCCCTTAGAAGGCTCCCCATAACAAATAAACAACTGTTTTGTCTTCCTAAAATTGTCCGTTCTGTCCTTGTAAAAAGCAAGAGCCCTTCTTACATCGAGAGTATGCAAGGAAGACTCAAGAGGTGTAGATGGATTAGGAAAGAAAGCAGGCAAAGTAATGTGCTGGGACAGATGAAAAGTTGACACTACCTTAGGTAGGAAGGCTGGATCTGTGCGTAGCACAACCTTATCCTTATGAAAGATAGTGTATGGGACATCTATCCTAAGAGCTCTAAGCTCACTTGCTCGTCTTGCCGATGTAATGGCTACTAGAAAGACAGTCTTTAAAGTAAGTAGCCTAAGGTCTGTCGAAGCCATGGGCTCGAAGGGCTTGCGTGTCAGTGCTTGCAGCACAACTGACAGGCTCCATGGCGGCACGATACTCTTCACAGTCGGTATCGTGTTCTTCAGACCTTTCAGAAATTTCTTGGTTGTTGGATGGGTAAAAGGTGTAAACCCATCTATACCTTGGTGAAAAGATGTAATCGCAGCAAGGTGAACCCTGATGGATGCGAGCTTAAGTCCTTGCTGGAAGAGTGTCAATAAATAATTGAGGATGAAAGACAAATGGCAAGATTCTGGTATTTGACCATCTTTTGAAGCAAAGTTCTGAAATCTTTGCCACTTTGCCGCATAAGCCTTTCTTGTGGAAGGCTTTAGTGCTGCTAATATAATGTGGTCCACAGTCAAAACTCTGATCCCAGAGGAGGAGTGGCTATTATCCTCCATGCAGTCAACTTGAGGGTCGACAAATCTGCGTGTCGAACCTTGCCCTGGTGTCGAGACAGGAGCTTCGGTATCGACGGAAGCCTGATGTAATCCCCTCTCGATAACCGAAGAGCGTGGGAGAACCACGTCTGTCGAGGCCACCACGGCGTGATCAGGATGCAATCGGAGTTGTCCATCTGGATCTTGGCTATCACTCTTGTCAAAAGTGGAAAGGGAGGAAACATGTACAGGAGATTTCCTCTCCAAGTCCTGGTGAAAGCGTCTCCTAGAGAGCGCTTTCCTTTTCCTGCCCTGCTGCAAAACTTGGCGCAGACCGCGTTGTTCTCGGTAGCGAAGACATCGACAGCAGGGCGGCCCCAGTACCGAAAAAGGCTTTCCCGCACTTCGACGTCGAGCTCCCACTCGTGGTCGACATGGAAGGATCTGCTGAGAGAGTCCGCAATGACGTTTTCCTTGCCGGCTACATGGATCGCAGTCAGGTAAGTCCTTCTCTTTATGCACCAGTTCCATATCCTGAGTGCAGAACGGTTCAGAGGGTGCGATCTTGTTCCACCCTGCCTGTTGATGTATGCCACCACGGTAGTATTGTCCGTCGCGATCAAGACATTCTTGCCCTCGATCAACTGTGCAAATGCTCTTATTGCATTTTCTACAGCCATGAGTTCGAGGTGATTGATGTGCTGTTCTCTCTGTGATCGAGGCCAACGACCTTGAGCAGTAAGGGAGTCGCAATGAGCTCCCCATCCTTCTAAGGATGCATCCGTCGTGATCGTTACCGAAGGCGCCTGTTGTTGGAATGGAACGCCTTCGAGAAGAGTCGACATCGAGAACCACCATTTCAGCGATGCCCTGACTTGCTTCGGTAACGAAAGGTAAGTTCGTCGGGCATTGAGCCTGAGATCGAAAGTCCTTAAAAACCAGGCCTGCAATACCCTCATTCTGAGTCTTGCAAACCTGATGACTGCCGTAGTGGCTGCCATCAAGCCTAATAGTCTCTGGACTGTCCAAGCCGATACTTTCCGACGACTTTCGATGTCGATGGCTAACTGCTGCAAGGTGTTTGCCCTGGTTGAAGGTAAGTATGCTCTCCCGTCTCGAGAGGATAGGGTTACCCCTATGAAGTCCAATCTCTGCTGCGGAGTCAAAATGGACTTTTCGTGGTTGATCCACAGCCCCAACGAGTCCAACAGGTTGAGGGTGGTTAGTATATCCGACTGGAGCGCCTCGCTGCTGTCCGCTACGAGAAGCCAATCGTCCAGGTACGGATAAACATAAATGCCTTTCTGCCTTAGGTGGGCGCATACCACCGCCATGACCTTCGTGAAGACTCTCGGTGCCGTGGCCAACCCGAACGGAAGAACGGTGAACTGGTACTGGGATGCACCGATCGAAAACCGCAGGTAAGCTTGATGCGACTTCCTGATGGAAATGTGGAAGTACGCATCCTTCAGATCCACCACTGCGAACCAAACTCCTTCTTGTAGAAGCTGCAAAATTGAAGTAACCGTTGTCATACGGAACTTCTTCGGGGTGATGAACTTGTTCAGTTGTCTTAAGTCCATGATCGGTCGAAGACCTCCATCTTTCTTCGGGACCGTGAAGTAACGGGAGAAAAAACCTTGGTTGATTTCCTCTGTAGGTACGGGAGAGATGGCTCCTTTCGATAGCAAGGTCTGTACCTCGAGTAGCAGAGGAGGGGATGGAGTCGTTACTTTCACGCCGGAAAAAGGAGGAAGGGCATCGAGCTCGATGGCATAGCCCGAGTTGATGATAGTGAGCACCCAGGAGTCTGATGTTATTGACTCCCATTGATGGTAATGGGGTGCTAGGCGGTTCGCAAAAGGGAGTGGATCTGGGGCCGAAGAGTCAAACCCGCTGCTTTTTAGAGAAGTCGGGCTGACGTTTTTCCTGCTGGAAACGACTCTGATAAGGCCGTTTCCTTTGAAGTTGTTGCTGCTGCTGCCTTGGTTGCTGGTATTGAGGCCGCTGCTGGTATTGTTGTTGTGGGGAAGGCCTTGTCCATCTTCTAGGTTTGTATTGTACAGAAGGGGCAGAAAAACCCATCTTTTTAGCAGTCGTACGAGCCTTATAGATGGAATCTAAGGTCTCGTCAGTTTTTGAATTAAACAACCCTTCGCCATCGAAGGGCATGCTTTCGATTCTGGCTTTTGTCTCGGTAGGGAGGTTGGCTGATCGTAGCCAGGCATGCCTCCTCAAAGAAATGGCCCCCATCATATTCTTTGAGTGGCAATCGACTTGATGCCTCGCAGTTGACAATTGTTGCCTCGCAATCGCCGAAGCCTCCGTTTGGAAGACCCTCGCTAAGTCTCTTTTATCCTCTGGGAGGTAGTCACATAGTGACCCCACTTTCTCCCAGAGGAAGAGCTGGTACCGTGCCATTGTTGCTTCGTACGTTGAAGCTTTGATACCGAGGGAGGATGCCGCGTAGATCTTTCTGCCTGCCAAATCCAACTTCCTACCCTCCTTGTCAACGGGAGCAGCATGAGCTCTTTGAGAATGACCCTGGGCTGATTCAACCACAATGGAATTCGGTTTTGGGTGCTTAATTAAAAATCCAGCATCCCGTTCTTGAATCCTATAAAGAGATTCTAATCTCTTTGAAGCTGGTTGTGTTACCGATGGTGTCTCCCATGCGAGTTGTGCTGTCTGTTTGAGTGCCGGCGGAAAAGGGATCGCAATTGACAGACTAGTCTTTGTTTGAAAGACATCGTAGATGGGATCGACCTCCGGTTCGACCGCTTGTTCCAGGTCTAAGCCGAGTGCACGGGCCATCCTTAACATATGGTCCGAAAACCTCACCATATCATCCGAAGGTGATGAAGGGTCCTCTCCATGTACGTCATCATTAGGTGACGGTACCGATGCTGCTACAGTGTGTATTGAGTCCGAATCAGATGGGTAGTCACCCTCTGGGGATGATACGGTAACCAGTTGCATAGGATCCCGCTCCGTCGGTACCGTGGCAGCTGCAGCAGCTGGTGTCGAAGGGTGGCTTCGACGTCGAGATGGAGATTGATATGCTGATGGAGGCCGTAGCGGTAATTGACAGACCCTAGTGGTAGGAGGAGGTTGAGGAAAACATTCCTCCTGCGGATAATGATAGGCTTGATCTGTATCATAGTATCTTTGGGTACGGTATCGATCCCAATCATAGAAACTCTGCCTGTCTTGGGGCTCAGAATATCGGGAGACTCTGTCCCAATCACGCCTCGGTGTTCGTCTAGGCGACACCTGCAGAGGGATTACATTCTGGGATGTTTGAGGTCTTGTAGGCTCCCGAGCCGAAGCTGCTGATGCGGAGTCTCGTAACTCACCCTCTGATAGACTAGGAGGGTGTGTCGGTACCGTCTTCCTCGGTATCGACTGAGGTCTCGGGGTCGAGACATGCCTCGATACCGTAACAGCGGTAGGAGGAGTTGTTTGCCCTCGAGGGGGCTCAGATAGTCTGGGAGAGCCATGAGAGGTTTTCTCCGCAGATTTCTTCTTCTTTTTCTTTTTCTTCTCCATTTCGGAGGAAGATTTTGGCGTTCTGGCCTTTTTAGCAATCTTTTTGGCTGCAGAACTTGCCAAAGACCGGCCAGGCGTCAGGGGTATCTGTGCCCTATCAATTGCTCTGGCTTGCACATTCGTCCCTGTGCTTCGGTCAGAAACGGACTTATCAGTTGCCGTTTTATCCATTGGAGCTTCTGTAGCTTTGAGGGCTTTCTCCCAAAGTATTGAGCGAAGGCGGTCTGCCCTGTTCTTTCTGGTCTGCTTCGTAAAGGACATGCAATGGTGGCACGCCTGTACAATATGGCCTTCGCCCAAACAAAGGACACAGAGGGAGTGTCCGTCCGTAGGAGGTAGTTTGGCTCCGCACTTGACACACTTGCGGAACGGGGCCTTTACTGCCATGCGGCAGTCGCGACCGTAGTCGCTAAGATAAACTATCTACAAGAATATAATAATAATTTTTTTTTTTTTTTTTTTTTTTTTATAGATTAAAAGAGAAAAAGGGCGAAAAAGAAGAAAGCTGAAGAAAGCTGAAGAAAAAGGTAAGTAGAAAATATTTTTAAACAGATTTAAGCAGAGAAACGCTAGAGGTTCAGTCTTTTGGTCTAGGCACGATGGCGGACGACGAAGAACTGAGGGAAGGGCGGGAACCCCATGGACATGCGCAGTAGCGTGGGGGAGGGGTTCCCGCCAAAAACGTTCCACTCAGCTAGAGAAGGTTCCGGTCTGGTCTCTGCGCAGGCGCAAAGCCCATATGTGTGATGCATAGAGACCACGAAGAAGAACCAGTCAGAACTTTAAAGGGGCTATCCGAGGTGCTGAACCCAATCCCCAAAATAGTTTCATTACCTAGGATTAGAGTTCCAGATGGTTCTGACTGAAACCCAGAATGAATTCACAGCCCCACCGAAATTGGAGCCAATACTGTCTGAACTGTGGCCTGCTCACATGAACATCTGAGTGCATGGGAACTCCAGGAAAAAAAACCTTTCTTCCATCAGGCCATTGTTGACTGCAGGCCTGTGGGCGTTCACCTTTTTGCCTCCAGCAGCCAGCCTGCATCTAGTTCTGGCTTTGGGCATGCAATGTTGTGTCACTTTTTGAACATCATCTGGCATAATCAGTCTATCAGTAACCAAATTCGACATGTCGGTGCATACACTTTGGTGGAGATTTCTACCAGTGGAACAGTATCACAGAGCTTCAGTTGTTTGATGTTGCCTTCAGTTACTTGATGTTACCTTGGGACATGGGGAGGCAGCAGTGGGCACCCCCCAGTTGCAACAACCAGTCCTGTTTCTGTGTGCACCTATGACTAATAGCGAGGTCCTTCCTGTTTGCCATAGGCAAGTGTGCAGCACCCCAACCCTTTCCAATGCATTTCTATGGCCATACCGATGAACCATGCAATGTTATAGCTCTGACCACAGATCACTTTCCCCACACAATCTCTGCATGTCGATATCCATTCAAATGACAAGCCTTTTGTACAGCTTTATTCTGGAGCCTGCAAGACAGTGTGCAGGATCCCATTCCAATGGCTGTTTGGAAGCAGAAACATTAGTACGACTTTATTCTTAGGCCTGCAGTTCTGGATGTAGAATTTGAACCCACCTGAACGTATTCCTGTAGCTGTTCAGAAATTACAAACATATTCCAATGCAATGCCTATTTTCTGTCATTTGCGAGAACATAAGAGCAGCCACGCTGGATCAGACCCTGGGTCCATCTAGTCCAGCGTTCTGTTCATACAGTGGCCAACCAGTTGCTGATGGAAAGTCCACGAGTAGGATATGAGTGCAAAAGCACCCTCCCACCCATGTTCCCCAGCAATTGGTATACAGAGGCAGATGTCATTTCAGCATGTTGCTTAGAAGCATTTCATGAAGGAATAACAAAGGACACAATCCAGCTTTCTTCAGCCCTACATTGAATTCCGCAGGAGCATTAGACATGGCATAGTTCTTGGGGGGGGGTGTCAGATGAAACCCTCAAGCATGCATGAAGGAGCTGAGTCAGCTACCACTACTCCCTACCTCTGATGTGTGTATAAGCCGTACACACAGACACACACACACACACACACACACACACACACAGGTTGGCCATGCATTCAGCAAGCATGAGGAGGCATCCTTTGCACATAGGGCAAGTGTAGGGCACTTTCTCTTGCTTGCCAAATGCATGCCTGCAGGCCAGCAGGGAGCGTGGCTGGTGGCCATTCACTTGTTCTATCCCTCAGCACAAGAGAGGTGTCCATTTGAATGTTCCTACTGTTTAAAAGCATTTGGAATTAAAAGTGTCTATCAAGAAGGTAGCAACCATTGGGAAGAACCTTGATGCAGGGTGGTTCCAGACAAGAATTTTATTGTACAATTGTATTTGCTTCATTCATGGCGCTTTATAGAGCGTCCAGATGACCTAGTCTCCATTTGTAGTGCTTTCATGCTTTCCCACAACTTCTTCCACCTTTTTACTTAAACTGGGGTGGGTGGGTTTAAAAATGTTAAGGAAGAAAAGCCAAAATAGTTATGCAACGTCGTTTGACTGTTAGAGCTAGGAGCCCTCCTTTTGGAAAGACCCCAGATCTCTATTGTCCATCACAGGAGTTAATAAAAGTAAAGCAGTACCCTTTTGGGGGCCAGGAATGCATCTTCTCCCCATCAACAAAGGTGTCTTATAGCAATCGCTGTACAAAGGCAGGGATGTGCATTTGTCTCCATAAGGAAAGGTGGCCCGAATGGATGTTAGGCAAGATTTTCTCTCTCTCAAAAGGCTCAGTTCTTGTTTCCCAACAGAGTGTTGCCTTCTGATGTTCACACAGGCCAAAGTGGACAAAGAAGAAACTGCATTTCTGAAGATGCGAGTGACTTTTATTTTGTTGCTCCAATGAGCTCATTAGAAGATACGGCCCTGAGTGATGTTTGTGGTGGTGGGGGGGGAGCAGAGCCGAAATTGAGTACCTCTGTCTCTTTTTCCTAGCTCAACCCAGGGAGTCCAGAATTAATTGCCACTTTTGAGGAGGTCGTCTCTTTGTTTTCTTCCTGCCTCTCTTATCTCTTCCTTCCTTTTCTTTTTAACCTGGAACGAAGAAAGGAAGTGCTTTTCCCTGCACATGCCATCTTCAAAGCCGAACCTGTGGGACAGCTCAAGAGCCGCCACAAAGAGTCCCATTGTACTTGCCTGATGCGGAGAGGCCATCGAGAAGACACAAAGACGGGCTGGAGACGTTGTTGTCCGGTCCATCATGAAACCATAGAACAGGTCAACAAAAGCAACCCCTCCACTCGTAACCCCCCAAAAGTCCAACCGTTGGGAGTGAAGCGACGGTGGGGGGACCCCCGCTGGACACTGAATATGATGTATTGTCCAGGAGTGGCCAGCTATGTCAAAGGGATCAAACGGCCTCTGGTTCTACAAAAGGGAGCATGGGGAGGGGGTGGGTGGGAGGAGGCATTGTACCATAACACACACCAAAAAACTGTCCTCCTTCCAGTGCCTCCTTATCTCTCTTTGCTATCTTCTGGGGCTTTGCCTGGGTATATTTGGTCACAACTGCTTCCCTAGCAAGCCAATCAGGCTTCAAGCTCAGCCCTCTGTCCCCTTGACTGAGGTGAGTTATAAATGACTCACTGGGTTCTTTAAGCCCAGAGCTTCTCAGTTGCACCTCCTTGGGAGCAGCTCTCTCTGACACTTTTTGCAGCTCACTCACCTGCCAGAATCAGTCCCTTTCTCCTCTCCTACCGAGCGAAGGTAAGCCTTGCTCCCAACACAATTGTGCTCTTTGTTCAGGGTGGGTGTAGGGAGGGGTAGACGGGGAGATTTGCACTTCTGGGCTTGCAAAACCATTGGGTGTGAATTTCAATATTATGAGACCTAGGTGGTTGGTTTTTCTCTCCCTCTCTCTCTCTCTCTCTCTCTCTCTCTCTCTCGCTTCCTTTTTTTTTAAAAAAAAAAAAAGGTAACAAAAATAGCATTTCCTTCTACTTTTTGAAATCAAATCTACCAATGTATTAGTCAGTAATGATTTGTGAAAGAAAATATGGCAGGATGCAAGTATGTGAATTCATTATTACAGGTGGAATCAAAGCTCTTGCTGTCCACACTCAGGACAATTTGCACTGAGCTCCCTGGAAATTTGCCTGATAACAGAGTGTGTAGTCCTGAGTCATGATAAATCCCCCACCCCTGCCCACCAGACAACACTAGGTCTTTTTAATTAGATTTTATTCACAAGCAAATCAAAGAAGAGGTCCTTGCTCCCCACTCCACCCAGAGATTTTACAGTTAAAGCACTGAAGGAAAGAGGAGGCATAAGAAATGACTACCTCGGTCTCTTTTTCCTAGCTTAACCCAGGAAAGAGAGGAGAGAGCTTGTATAGGCATAGACATATAGCAGAGTTAGAAGGATCCTTAGCATTTTTCAACCTGGCGCCTTCCAGTTGGGTTGGACTACAACTCCCATTATCCTCAGCCAGCATGGCCAATTGACAGCACCAGATTGTGGAAAGCTTGGCAGTTCTAAGGTCAAAGCTTTTGCCAGCCACAGACAAGCAGGTCTGTAACTTTTCAGTGTGACTTTGGGCAGACAGTTAAATGACAGCTTTCATTTTAAGCACTTCTATTTCCCTTGTATAAAAAAAGAAAAGAAAAACAGAATGAGTAGCTCTGCACTTTCTTAGGCTTGAAGAAAATGAAGTGGTCAGAAACAGGTGCCAGGATGAGATTTTAGAATGGTCAGAATAGTAAAGTCTTATTTGTTCTGATCCAACCTTTAAGATCTACAATTGGAAGAAAGGACTTTGTTTATTTATTACCACCTTTCCACTTGCACAAACAGGTGTTGCAATGGGGCAGGGGGGCAGAGACATTCTGTTTCAGCCTTCTCCAATCTGACTATAAGCCCCATCATCTCCACCCATTACAGGCCAATTGACATGATGGGTAGTATGATGGGAGTTGGTCTAGTCCAGTGGTTCAGGAAGTATGGTCTAGTTCAGTGGTCTTCAACTGGTGGGTCATGACCCAAAAGTGGGTCACAAGATCAGTCCAGATGGGTTGCAAGGAAGCTGTTGCTGCCATCTTGGGCCTGGAGACAATTGTGAAGGTGGGTCCCAAGTTGGGAGTCCAAGGTGGGTCTTGGGTCTGGACCAATTGAAGACCATTGGTCTAGTTTACCCCCTCATGAGCTGCACTGAAAATACTGACAGTGCTATCTTGGATGGTGTAGGAGGGAAGAAATGTCCAATTCCAAAAGCAAGCACGCAACTTTCTGATGTGCTTGAACATCTCTAGATTGGAGACACTGCACTGTATGCTTTGTAATGCTTAGCTACATGTCACTGCAAACCTACTTCTAAGCCCTACTAGAAGGACTTTAGCAGGGTCTCGTGCACAGATGCTGTTTCATCTTGTGATCACTGCATCAGGAGGTAATTTCTGCATTTATCTCTAGGTAGCTGTATGGCTATTCCTAAGAAGTAGGTAGAAGCAATTTCCCACTGTACTGGAGTATAATTGTAACCTCTCCCAACTGTAATTGCAAGGACAGATTGCTACTCTCCTGGGTTCAGTGAAGAATGAAGAGCTACTTTGAACTCTCAAAAAAGAAAGAAAGAAAAAAGGGAACTACAAGTCATGTGTGCTTCCTATTCCAACATTTCTGGGTCTTATGTGAAGAAGGGACATGCGCATTCTCCCAATATGCCCCCTTCAGATGAAATAGTAATACAGAGGGAGGGAAACGAGAGAACTCAGTTTTGCTCAGTCTTTTGCTACTTCTTTTAAACATCCAAAGCAACCTTTTGAGGCCAAATGATATGGGACAGCAGAGATTTATTATTGTATCTCTGTCCAGCGGTGCTCTGAGGGTAGGACATTGGGGCAGATATCCAGGGCCCCATTCAGCTGAATGAGCCAGAGGGCCCCCAAATGTAGCAGGTAAACATAGCCTGTAAAGCAGTGCATACATTTTTTAAAAAAACCGCTTTCACAGGACAAACAGCACCTGAAACCGCAAGTAGGACTGAATGTCAACGACTGCATAGGTGTGGGGCAGGCTTGTTCCCTCCCCCTCCATTCCCTGCACTCAGCGAAGTGCAATGGGGGATGAGTTACTTCCAAGTAGATATGTTTAGCTCATTCCTCTCCTTTAGGAGCACTTTTAAAACTCATTCACTGTTCCAGGGATTTAAAAAAGAGCAGGCAAAGGAATTCTCCCACTCGTACTCAGTAAAATGCAATTGAAGGCAATGAGTTCCTTCTGAGTAGACATGTTTAGTCCACTCTTTCATGACAGATCTTGCCCTTCCACCTGTCAGGCTGCTTCCCCCCCCCCCCCGACCACACTGAAGGAAGACTCCCAAACCTCACTGACAGCATCATCACATGGGGCGGGGGGGGGAACCATGTTTCCTTACCGTTGCTTCTCCGCACTTCCTGATTCTTCCTGGAAGGGAAAGAGGAAGTAAACAAAGACCACATGGCCCATTCAGAGGCTGGTTTTATCACACCACTTTTCCCGCATGGAGCAGGAGATCACGGCACATTCCATTGTTTATTTTTAAAAAAGTTGGATTAAAAGGGGGCTATTTTGCTATGGAAAAATGACTGGAAGGAGCAGGAGGCTCATGGGAGGTGGATGTCGTCATCTAAAAAATGCATGCACATCCATAAGTGGGCAGTAGCAAGCGTGGGATGAACCTCTCAAGCTGCTGCACTGGGAAAATCCGTCGCAAAACAAGTTTGCAATAAAGTAGTGTTTAAAGCATGAAAAACTATGCTTGCTACGGGGAGGGGAGAGTATCATGTGTCACAATTGACTTGAGGGCACAGTAGGACTGGAGTAAATGCCTTGTGTAGATGGACCCTGATGTTTTGGATAGCAATTCCCATAAACCCCAGGTACCATGGCCAATGGTCAGGGATTCTGAGAGTTCTAGTTCAAAGCATCTGGATGGCATCAGGGTGCCTGCCCCCTTGCCTATTCCTAGATGGGGAAACAAAATATACAAACCTCCTGTGATGCTTAAACAAAGGCCCTCTCTACACCTAAAGATTATCCCAGGAAAGTGGAGGGATCGTCCCTGCCTGCTCCCGTGATCCCGTGTGTCATTTGTATGCACAGGGATGATCCCAGGACGATCTCAGGAAAAAGGGCAGGTGTAGAAATGGCCTAACTCAAAGGCGAAAGAAAGCACAAAGCCTTGTGATCATGATGTTCAAAATTTATTGTTGTTTTTACTGAGTATTGGGAAAGAAAAACACATTCATCTTCAGATATGATACATATGTTTAGTTTGTTGTATTTATTAGACTACTTGCTACATTTATATTTTTGGTAACATCATTTATGTCATGTTTTATAATGGTAATAACATATGTATTTATATTATAAATATTTTAAATATTCAAATCCAATCGTATTTAAAAGTAAATAAGTGTGCAGGCTGATTCTTTTATAGTTCACTCTATTCATAGCTGACATGGGCAGAGCATGGGAAAGTCGGGAGTTGCAGTTCTCATTCTCAGCCAGCTTTGGGACTGAGGGAGAGGTTTTACTCTATAGTGGGATAGAGTGTGAGGAGCTGCTCCTGTGGGAGTGATGCACTGGGGATCTCTTTCCAGGGGAGCAAACTCCTTCTGGAAGGACACAGAGTAGGTGACCTGAAGTGTTTATCCTTCTCTATGCCTGTTTCCCGAGCACTGGGGGAGGTAGGCAGGGAGGGAGGGAAGGTGCAGGGTGTGCATTGGTGAGCTCTCCGCAGGCGGCCGGGATAAAAGTGTTCTCAGGTGCTAATGGAATGCCACAGTCTGCAAACTCTCTAATTCCTAAAGACTTGTGTTTTTCAAAGGGCAATAGCAGTATAAATGCCAGAGGAACACTTAGCAAACGGTGATAACCAGTTCAGGGAACACTTTCAGTCTTACCTCCTTCTTTTCAGCTTGCAGTCCTAAATACTCACTCGGAAGAAACAATGAAGTCAGTGCATTTATTTCCAAATATATTTAAGGGTCTTGGGGTTGAAAATCTTTCCCTGTCACCCACACTCTAAAACTCAGAGGTGCCATATAGGGAAAGCAGGATTTCTGCCTGCTTCTCTCCCTCTCTCTCCCTCTTTGTGTCTGTCTGTCTCTGTCTCTCTCTCAAACACACACACACACACACATTTTCAGACTACGTGAATATTATTTGGTCTAGCTTGAGGCTTAACCCCCCTCCCCTGCAGGTGGTAGAAGCAGCAGCACCATAATCGGTGGCAGGTGGCTGCAAGCTGTCAGCCATTGAATTACCCACAGTGCCCTGACATAGCACCTGTTTGGGGCATTGTGGGAAATCTGAAATGGCAGCCTGCGACCACTAGGTAAGACTGAACCAGAAGGTGGGACATACCAAGGGTAGGTATCAACGCTGGTGGGTCCTGCCCAAGAAGGCTGGGCGCTGATGCCAGGCCTAGCTCAGACACATATATATATTTCTAGGTGACTTGTTAGACCTGTACACTGAGTCACCATTTTCATAAACAGTTAAAAGGATTTGTAGACAGAATATACATGCTGATGACAACTCCCATTTTAAAATAAAAAGGTGACTGCATAGCAAGCAATGAGGCATGGTTGGTGTTATTTTGAGGCATCAGAAGGAAAGCCCAGTCCCTTAAAATGTTCTGCTTTCTCGCAATGTATTCTGAATATGTGCAAAAAGGAAGAATTCAACCTTGCTGAAAACCCTCTCTCCCGGAAATCTCTTAATTCCCCTCTGGTGATCCAGCTAAGGATGTAGATAGGTTTTGTCCCTAAGAGAGCTGAGGTGGTGGCAAACCTTTCAAAAGTTCAAAATGCAATGGGCCAGCAGCATTCATATCCTTTTCTCATCTGTTTCTCTCCTGAATGCTTATCTCCAATCAATCAATCTCTTTCTGGCCCCATGTGGCGCTGCACTTCTGCATAGTCTCCCCGATGGATACACTGGTAATGGCAGGACTTCCCTGCCACGAGGATGATGCAAGTTAGAGAGGATTTGAGTTAGTCATTATTCACTTTCCCATCAATTTCAATGAATCCTTAGTCATGGCTACGTTTAGCTGGACTGGGATCACTCCATGTAACTAGTGATCACCTTCTGAGAAGAGTTCTGCATGTAATGCTTATTTAGACCAGAAGGAAAAGGGAAGGAAGGCACCAGTCCCAGAGGATGGGGGATGGGGGGAGGTGGAGGAAGAGACGGCATCTCAAAGGTCCATAAAAATAGGGATTTAATAGTCCAGGCTTTCCCAACCTGGTGCCCACCAGATGTGTTTGGAGTGTTAGAAGTTGCAGTGCAACACATTTAGAGAACACCAGGGCCCCATCTTGACAGCGGCACATTGGCACCACGAGGCCTCAGGCTTCCGCATTGGCGCTCCTTCCCAGCATCTGCACAGGAAGAAGCGCCAATGAGGAGTTGCCTCCACAGCTGGGCCGAGCACCAGGGAAGGGGGAGGAACGGGGCAGCCAGCTCTCCTCCCTCTGACCTCCCTCTGGCTGCCCCGTTCCTCTCACCCCTTTTTATTTTTTAATCTGTAGATGCGAACCTTCACATCTACAGATTATTTTTAAAAGGGGGGGAGAGGAACAGGGCAGCCAGAGGGAGGTCAGAGGGAGGGGAGCCAATTCAGGCACTGCAGTCCTTCTCTTCCTCCCCCTCTGGCTGCCCCATTCCTTCCCCCCCTCATTATTTTTTTAGGTTTACTTCTACAAATTAAAAAGAAAGGGGGAAGCAATGGGGCAGCTGGAGAGGGAGGAAGAGAGGGACGCACAGAGCCCAAACCAGAGCCTCCTCCAGCCAATGGCGACCAATCAGGGGGCGCCATCAGCTGTGGCATGCCTCCGCTTAAAAAAAGCTGGGGTAAGTGGCCGACTTTTTAAAAGTGGAGTTTAGGGGGTTGCCCATGGATGGCCTCAGGATGGCGGCTGCGTCATATAGATGACCTGCCTCCACTCCGGATCCACCCTGGGGCAAACCCCTCTTCAAGACCGGCTGCAGGTTAAAGAAGGATGTAATAGTCCAACATGTTTCAAAGATATTCTTCCACAGAGGCACTTAGATGCACAACACCATTAACCAAGGCCTTTCATTTGGTTCCAAAGCCTCCCCTCCTTTTCCCTTTTCATTCTTGATTTGGGACCTTGGTTATGGAATAGGACAACATCTGCAATTACCTGAAAGAGCACTCAAATAAATTACGGTATTCTCTGCCTCAGGTGCCAAAATAACTTGACTAGCCTAATTGGGAAGCAAACATCTTGAACCTCTCCCAGTTGTATGCGTTATACTGCCTATCTGTCTACTTATTTTCAGTTCATTGCATGGGACTCAAGAGGGATAGATGAAATAGGCATGTCTGTTTTTCACTCAATTGCTTCAGGTTCTTCTGCATGTAGTAGCTGCCAGGTGTCTGGAGTCTTCATTCTGGCTGCCAAGTGCATAGTTAGATTGGTCTGAAACGTATGTGAAGTGGTACATCAAACATTGGCACAGGTTCAGCACTGATGGAGAGTGCAGGGCCTGTGAATGGCTACTGGCTACTTTTTTCACTCTAAAGGACCATCTGCCTATGAAAATCATCTGTAAATGCTCCCAAATATTTAATTTAAGCAAAGGAAAACATTGACATGTAGCTTAGCTACTGGAGACAAGAGGGCTCGTGAAAAACGGGGAGCTTTATTTTGACATGCTCCTTTGGGAGCAGAACCTAAGAGTGCTTTAAAAGGCAAACAGGATACAGAAAGGAAAATTTAAAAAAGGGCAAGCCACACCTTGATCACCCCCTTTCTGTTTCTGTTACACACACACACACACACACACACACACACACACAGAGAGAATGCAAGCAATTTGGTGGCTTGCTGCTTTTTTATAATACCATTTGAGATTTTATCCCCTTTCCATTTTATTGCTGCTGCTGTTTATCTGTACATTTTGTGACTATATCTATATGTATCCCATCTGTCATATCTGCCTTTCTCTTGATGCAGCATTTAAAAACACACACAATATAATTAATTATATCTTATCCCACCATTCCTCCTCCAAGCAACTCAGGGGGCTGTACATGGTCCCCCACCCCACCCTCTTATCTTCATAACAGCCCTTCATAACAGTCCATAACAGGGTTAAGAGACAGTGACTGGCTCAAGATTTCCCTAAACCTAGTCCAACACTCTGGCCACTATACCATACTTGGAGCGTTTCTATACAAGGGCTGTTAATCCTCTGTAACTACTTTCAGTTTTGTTGCAGCACTAGATCCGAGCACTAGACAAAGAATGTTTGCTTTCCTGCTTTTTCACTACATAACCTCTAGGTGGCACTGTAATATAGTGGAATAGCACAAAAATACCAATGAAAACAGTGCTTTCTTTAGCTTTCGCAATTAAATGCCACATTTAAATGCCTGCTCTAAAAACACACACACACACACACAAAATGCTAGTTAGACACAAAAGTGAAGCTGGAGGGTCACTCTGTCATCTAAAGAACCCGTAAGCAACCATGAGTAGAGAATGATGAGTGCACGATAAACCCATGTAGAAAAAACATTGCTTTTAGCAATGTTGCTGCATTCATTTGAATTTGTGAAAGGTTTGCCATATGCAACAAGGTGCTAAATAAAATAGCATGTTGTTGATGGATGAGATTTTTTAATCAGCATTGTTGTAGCAGTTGTTCACAGTAGAATCCACTGGGGATTGATCTCTTTGGATAGACATGCCTTCCAAATGTTGGAATGCAACTCCCATTAGCTATGCTGGCTGGGGAGGATAAGCTCTGTGGTCCAACACCAGCTGGAGGGCCACATGTTCCCCAACACAGCCTTTGGGTAATGTAATCACTGGTGTCCATTTCTGTAGGGTCAAAAGATAAAAAGCACATGCCTATTGATTAGGATTCTCACTTCTATTGGTGCTATCAGATGCAAATGAGATTATATTTCATAGATAGTCTATTATTAATCCAGTGAAGTAGCCCAAACTTCTAGCATGTTTTGGCCTATGGTATATGGTCCTTCAAAAAAGAAGATGATGTGGTTCTAATCCAGTGCCTTTCTGAGCATGGTTATGATACAATGACAATAAACCTTTCACCTGTTCATTTTAATATGTGATGCTGCTGTTAAATGCTCAGAGAAGCAAGGCCATCAAAAATAAAAAGAAGTAGTTGGCAGTCATACAGTTGATTCAATCTTTATATATATTCTTTTAAGATGGAGGAACTGGATTGCAGGGACACAGGCTGCTACAAGAGGATTGGGCAAATCACGAAAAGCCAGTGCTAGTCCAATTTTCAGGCTCCTTGACTGTTGCATATTGTGCAGGACCTAAAACAATAGAGCCCTCTAGATGGCACTCAAAACAATAGCAGGATATAGAAAATGGTAATGATCAATCAACACTCCAGATACTGTGTAGCTTTCCCAATATTCCTTCAAATCAGTCTACGTAGGTTTTGATGTCACCATCTCCCTGAATTCTATTAGAAAAGCTGTTAATTAAAATAGCAACACATGCTACAATGAAATGTAAGAGAATTGCCAGTCACATTCAAGAACACCCAATACAGATTAGTTATTTCTTAACAAAATTTATCCTAGTGATTAGTGGAGGGATGGAGATTTTTCAGCCATTTGAATGCATGCTTTTAAGTAGTAAAGGGATTGCAATTCAAGTTTTCCATTGTGAATGTAGAACCTGTGATAGTCGTTAGACTAGGATTGATCATATTAAAGTCAGAGGCATATGCAAGGATTCATCTGAAGCTCAGAGCCAGAAAGTCTGAGGATTTTTTTACTGGGAAGAGGATTTCTGTACTGGGAAGACTAGTGCTAAAAGTCTCTTATCAGGTATGAATGAGAGTAAGGCCACTGACTTTTATTGGGCCAACATCTACTTCATATGAACTGAGGAGGTGGCTTTTAGAAACCCAATATAACATCGTCCACTTGTAGTTTATGAAATTTTGCACTGTCCACTTCAGAATTTCTGCCAGCTTGCCTTTTTCTTTCTGCATCTCCTTGAAAAGTCTTCTTGTAGCAAGACCCACTGCAAAATGGCCATAGCACATTTGAACATACGCTGTTTCCTTTGCATTGGTGGGGGGGTGGGGTTGTTTTTTAAAAAGAGGAAAAACATAACCCCAAAAGACGACACAGATCAGCATTGAATGTGCTACCTGATATCTATGGATGCAAATTTAGAAATAAAACCTGTAATTTAAGTAGACATACAGCACATCTCACTGTAGTGGGGAAGACTGGGACCAGGTGACCTGTGTGCCTTCCTGCTCAGTCTGCTGTCCAGGTGCTCACTGTGGATGAGCAACTTCAAGGCCCCTCTTGCTGTCCCTTTTTATAGTTCTTTAACTTTAAACCAGACTTGGACTGGACAGCTCTTCACATAGAGGTTGTCTTCAAATAGAGGACTGTCCTCTGTAAAGTAGGACACAAAGGGCTGGTTCACACAATTGAACAGCCCACTGTGGTTTATTTAACCCACAGTGGGTTGAAGCACATGCCAGCAAGTGTGGGTAGCCTATTAGAATATTCATTGCTGCGTCCTCCGAAACACAGCAAGGGTTGTGCAAGGGTTAAGCAACCATGGCACAACTCATGGTCTGTTGCCACAGCCATTTTGATCATGTGAACTGGGTCACTGCCATTCTATTTCTCATAGCGACCAATGAGAAACCTCTGGGAAGTTCACAATGTTTTCAGCAGCAATGTTTTACGATTATGATTTTTAAAAGCTTTTCTTCAAGAAAAGGCATCAAATAAAGTGAATAAAGATGCCAGGTGTTTTGTCTGTTTTCTGGGATTATTTTTCTTTTAATCCAAACTCTGCCTGAAGCATGGGGTAGAGGGGCAAAAATCCACACTAGGTTCAAACCCAGGTACATGGAGTAAAGGGGGGGGGAGTGTGTGTCTTCCCCCAGAGAAACCCACACTGGCTCTTCTAGGGAGGTACATCTGTACACACCCTAAATGATTCCTATAGTATGTGGCTTTTCCTGTCGTAGCACAAACAACTGTTTGCACTGGGGTAACTACCGCTTATTTTAAGGACTGGCCTGCCCAAGGTATGATTAATCAGTACCAAGCAGGAACCTCAATGTGACTTTCATTTTTCCAGTACCTGTAGCAGATAAAGGCTCAACAATCATACCAGCAATTGCTGGACAGTGGGAAATTTGAGCAGCCGTGACACTGTGTGCATAGCGCTGCCACATAGGGCATAGTTGTACACAACATGAAAAGCATCATTGAGCCTATTGTGCCTCTACTGTTGTCGGGTAGAAAGATCACTGATCAATCAAATCTGCATTTCTAACCCACATAAGTTTTACACAAGGAAATGCGAAACCAGATGTAAGGCTTGTGTGTGAAATGCCTTTACAGGTTAAAACCAGGGTTACAAGTGAACGTCCGTTCATCCAATAGGAGTTTTGCTTCCCTTCCTCTCCCTGCCATCCCCCCAACACCCCAAAGCTGCTCCAGATGATCCCTCAACGCTCCAGAACAGATTTGCAGGGTGCACGGGGCAGGGTGGAGGGGTAATTCAATCCACTAACGGTGTCTTTTCCAAAGGTGGAAGGACACCGCTGGGATACAACCTGACATTTGATGTTGTGAATTTTTAAAGGCCTGTAGTCTGGATAGATTGTCTGCCTCCTGGCTTTAGAGAAAAGCAGAACAATCCTATACATGTTTATTTAGAAGTGTGTCCTGTCCTGCTGAGTTAAGTAAGGCATTAAATCTGCATAGGGTTGCAGCCACTGTTCCCTGAAACACAAGATCTCGAATGCAAATACATTTCCTGCTTCCAAACATACTTCTTTCAACATGCTTGTGATTCATTTTATGTCACACTTGTGTTTATGGAATTGTCCCACGTGCATTTTGCATTCTTCGGGCTTGCAACATTGAAATCATTTCACCTGTACTGTCACCCTGTATTTCAGTTCTAACCTTGTCATCGGTACACCTAGGAGTGACCATATTACACCAACTTTAAAATAGGGATGTGCTCCGCTTCTAATCGGACCGGCGAATTAGAAGCGGAGCAGGGTGCTTCGCCTCCCCTTAAGGCAGAGGTGAAGAGGATTGGGGGGCCGGCGGAGCGTGGTGAAGAGGATCAAGGTGAAGGCGAATCCTTCGCCTCGATCCGGAGCTCCGCCGGAAAGGTAAGTGGGGTTTACCGGGCCCTGCCGCTGTCGCTGTCGCCCATGCAGCGACAGCGGCAGGGCCTGGTAAACCCCCCCTCCTCTCCCTTACCTGCCTCCGTTCGCGGTCCGTCGGCTTCTTCAATTGAGCCCGCGGTTCAACCAGGAAGTCTAGGCCGCACTTGCGGCCCAGACTTCCTGGCTGAACCGCGGGCTCAATTGAAGAAGCCGATGGACCGCGGACGGAGGCAGGTAAGGCCCCCCTCCCCCTTGGTCCCTTACCGGGCTCTGCCGCCGTCGCCACATGGGCGGCGATGGCGGCAGGGCCCAGTAACCCTCCCCGCCCTCCTCCCCCAGCCTTACCTGGCACCACTCCCCTCCACTGCGTAGCTCCGATTCGGAAGAGGAGCTCCGCAGCGAAGAGGAGCGGAGTATGGGCGGAGCGGTGTGGAGCGGAGCGGGGGGTCCGTGCACACCCCTACTTTAAAATCACTTCACTGGCTGCCAATTAGTTTCTGGGCGAAGTATATTTCTTCAATTCTAAGAGGCACTTTTCCCCCCCATATAAACATCTCTAAAAATGGGGTGCGCCTTAGAATCACGGGTGTGTCTTATGGGGTTTTTTTCTGTTGGTGGTACTGAAATTAGTGTGCGTCTTACAATCGATGGCGTCTTACAATCGAAGAAATACAGTACCTTTAAAGCCCTACATGGTTTGGGTCCAGATTACCTGCAGGATCACCTTCTCCCATACAATCCATCCCGCACATTCAGGTCCTCTCGGAAGGGTTTACCCCAGTCAGCCACAACTAGGCTGGCAACTGTTACCCAGACGACCTTTTCCTCTGCCGCACCCAGACTGTGGAATGGCCTGCCGGAGGAGATTCGTCAGCTTAATACTCTCTCTGAGTTTAAGACAGCTGTGAAGACTAGTCTCTTTTGGCAGGCCTACCCAGATGAATTTTAAACATAAGAATTTTAAGATGTTGTGACTGTTATTTTAATATTGTATTGGTTTTATATGCTCTTTTAACTAATTTTATGTATTATATTTTATTTGGTGTTGTTCCTCGCCTCGATCCAGAGGGAGAGGCGGGTAATAAATATAATAATAATAATAATAATAATAATAATAATAATAATAATAATAATATTGTCAGTCTTCATATTCTTCTGGATCTACACTAGCTCCTCATGAAAAATATTTGTCTGAGTTTGGGCTCAGGAAGAATTTTGTAACACCTGGTAAATTTGTATGTTTTGTGTTGTTTTATAATGAAAATGATGTTTCCTTATTTGTGCTGGTGGCCAGGAAATTGAGAGCTAAATTTGTTTCTCAACTTTGAATGTTCCTTCTGTTTTTGTTACGGCTTATAGCCATACAATAAGATTATTACAACTTCTGCTATTCTAGCTAATTTATTATTCTCATAGGGTTTTATGGGTGTGGTTGAAGATTGCAGAATAAATTTTATTTCCTCATCCTTTTGAGAAGTTGAACTGAACTTTCTGCAACTGCAGAAGCCCCTGGAAAAAGAGCTAACTATGCAATGCTGTACACTTGAACTAGGATCTCTTTTCTTCCCTACACTTCCTTCCCAACACTTCCTTCCTTATCGGAAATCCATTGCAGGGAAGTGCAATTATAGCTTTGCAGTTCTTAAGCTCCTGTTTAATTCTCTCAGAGGGCACAATATGCAAGAATTCATAAGCAAAGTAATAACCCCATAACCACATTGAGATCAGTATGAGGTGCTGATTTCCACGCAGTCCACATGCTATCAGGATGAGCGTAGAGGTAAGACCGAGGGGGTGAAAGTTTGCCTAGTGAAAACCATCATCATGTGATTAAAGTAGTTCTTTGAGTGCATACAAATTCTTTGCAACAACATTTGGCCCTATCAAAGGCAACTGGCATCTCACCCACCTAAACCGTAGAACAAAGGCACATGCTGTTGTAATGGCATGTTGGCCTTTTTGGCTGTAGTATGTCCAATGTGGCGTATTCAAGTCTGTTTAATCTGCAGCTCACCCTCGGCCGATCTTTCGCCCCGAATTTTGCTTATGAAGGGACTCATTCATGGTCAAACACAAAGTCTCTCCCCAGCCCCCTTTTAAGTAATAAAATGAAAGAGACACTCACATTTCACTTCCACTAAGTCAGCAGCATGTATTTTAAAGCAAAATCTCAACTTGAGACCAAATTTCTCATGTTCTGTCAAACTTCCCCCAAAGTGCATAGCAAGTTCCATGTAAATCTTACCCTATTATCAGTAGGGAATGGGGGAAATCTCTGGCCTAATCTCTCTCTTTGTGTCCCTAAATGTGTTACAGAATATTCCTCCTTTATTTCCAGGGCTTTGTTTTTCAAGGAGCTCAAGTTTCATGCCCAGATCCAAACTGTAGGCAATGAGCTGCACACAACAACTGGTGATCCCACTTGAGGATCTGCATCCCCAAATGCATCAAAAGACACACCTAGTCAAGTCAATGGGCCCAGGATGTGCATCCATGAGCATCCTCTATATGTGGAAGTAGCTGATTCTCAAGGCTGGCTCCAGATTTGAGGAAGCCATTGGTAAAGAGCCCTTTGGTGGGGGCCCTCTTCAAACTAAGGCCAGATCTACACCTGGGGCTTGTCTCTACGGCTTGTTTACCCTGACCTAAATGCACATATTCGCGTTTTAGGTTACATGACACAGCCGTCCATTCGCCACAGTGTCGGGTTTTTAACCACAAAAATGTGCATCTTTGCATTCGTGATTTACCGCGACTTTTAAATCATGTCCGAGTTTGTACCACGATATGGCTACGTGTCTTTGGGAAATCACATTTTGACATGTGGGCGGAGCTTTGAGGGTAGGACAATGTGATTGGCTGATTTCCTGATTTCTCACCAGTCAGCTGCCTCACTCCTTCGTGCAGGTTTTAGTTTGAATTCTCTGATTCTGCGGAGCTCAACGAAGAAAGCTACTTAAACCAATTGGGGGGGGGATTTCTATACCGCCCAATAGCAGAAGCTCTCTGGGTGGTTCACAAAAACAAAGCGGGAGAAAAGGGCAGCTAGAGCAAGGACATGTTCTGTTGCCTCATTCCTTTCCCTCTGTAGCCTCATTCCTTTCCCCCCACTCCCGGTTTGTGTGCTATATGAATCTGCAGAGCTCAGCATATAAAATTTATAGCTTCGCTCCTCTCTCCTCTGTAGCTTCGTATATGCAATAATGCGCATGTGCACATTCATAACTCACTATAAAAAATGAATTCAGGAAATAAATTGGTGTTGCTGCTGCAGTGTGACGTTCTTTACCTACATTCGAATCGATGAAAATTCGGGTTTATATTTAATTAGGAGCAATCTCATTGTCGTATAAATGGAGGGCTTGTGTCAAATCATATCAAAACACTATAAAAGTGGTATACGGAATGTCTAGGTGCTGCATACATGCTAGAAGAAAATGTTCTACGTGCTCCTGTTCTGAGCAGTTACTAGAAACATAATGTAGAAAAACATCAGCCCTCTTGGGGTGGAGCTTTGATGACTTTAACAGTGCAAAGAAGTCTAGAGCAGGAAGTACATGATGCTCTATAGAGGTGACTCCACAGAGGAATATAGGTCAGCTAGCCAACTAATTAGCCCAATGGCAATACGTTTGCGAAATCAAAACAACAATCAAATACAAATGTGTCATGGAAAATTTAACGATCCCATTCCACTGGAAATGCCAAATTTCTAAATACCAATTCCTGTACACAACTAGCTAGAAAAGTGGGATGAAAAATTCCAGAACAGCCTAGACACCTAACAACTACCAGTAAAATGTGACCACATGTCCCCTTGAGATTATAGTAATGTTTTCCTCATTACTTATCTTAGATATCTTACCAGTGCAACCCTTGCAGGTCATGGATGAGTAGCCAATTGGGAACACGTGGCAAAATACAATTGCCAGTCTTAACATGGAAAGATGCAACATCCATATAAGCTACATACAATCCTTTTGTTCCTGTACAAATGGCTTGTTCCAGATACCTAACCTCTTTGATGCTTTATACCTGTTGCTATGCATATTTACCAGAAGAAAATGCTACCAAACTCAATGCAACTTCTTCCTAAGTAGGTGTGCATAGTTTTTCAGTCTTAGAACACCAGTGTTTCAAAGGCTGTTTTCATTCACTTCAGATGCTTTTAGACTGCCTATTGCCCAGAGCTGTTTCTAAAACCCAGCCCCAGGAAAGCTGACCCATAAACGGGTCAAGATTTGAATGCTGCTGCTAATCTTGACCTGCATTTGCAAAATTCTCCCCCATTGTTTTATTTCAGTATTTATATGAGCTTTCTGATCAGCACGTCCTGCTAAATTTTTATAAGCTCAAATTAAGAAGGGTTGAGGGAAGGCGAGCAGCAGAAGGGCAACAAAAGCCACATGATTAAAATTCCACCTAAAACAAACAGGCCAGTGATGTCAACACCACAAGGAGTCAAGTTTTTCAGATGACGTTATCAATGGCATTGCCCTTGATCAAACACAAGTTGAGACTTTTCAGATTTCAGAACTAAAGAGTCGGGAACCCTGCAACAGAAGTCATAGAAGAGAAGGCAAAGACCACTGTCCTGAGACCTTTTCAGATGTTGTCAGTGGAGGATGGTGGCCCCGATTTCAGTGGGGTGGTGAATCTGATCTGGGTTTCCATCAGAACTCAAAAGCAGCTATCCAAGGAGCAAAGCTGAAACCCAGAGTGGATTCACCACCTCACTGACGTCAGAACCACAAGCCTCTATGTTGTGCTGTGGACAAATGGACGCATAGGTGGAGAAGCAGCATTGTGGCAGCAGCCTTCCCCTGGTTGGGGAAGGCTGGTTTAGGCTCTCAAGTTCTTTGTGGGACGTGATGGGCGTGTTTGCCTGTGTGTAGAATTGACCACAATAGGTGTGGATTGCATTTATGCAGACACATAAGTTCCATTGACTTCAGTGAGACTTAGGGGTTCATCATATACAAGGCTGAAATCCCACAACCTTACCAGGGTTTTCTGCTTCGTTTCTTTCCAAGATTATGATGAGCTTCTTTACACGGCAGACATGTGATTTGATTTGAGTTGAATACTTCCTTTTTCTACCTTTTCCATTACACAATGCCATCTAGTGGCTGAATTATAACGCGCCGCCAGCATTTCATTTATTTCATTATAGCTCACCGCTAGCATAAAGGGTGTTATTCCAGACAATTGATCAGAATAACATCCCTTATCATGTTATCGCCAATCTTTTTGAAAGCAGGATAAAAGTAATAAAACACAGCAGGGTTGATGACATTGTGTAAAGGACCCCCAAATTTCTGTGAGCAGCCAGTCTTGATCTCATGGTATCAGCCCCATGTAAAAGGACTCTTAGTCATGATCAACATTTTCTGGATTGCATCTGATATTAACTGAAGGCACTCAAAATGGACTGGATGGATGTTGCATAGTTTTCAGGCACATTTTTTTTACAGCTGTTTATTTAATAGGCAAATAATTAACTTATATACATATTTCTTTCTTTACTTTGTCCTAAAAATAATCAGAACATAAGGAGGTTTCTCTCTTGCATGTGTCATTTAAAATGATAGCCAAGCATCTTTTGGATCCATGGGAGGCAAGAACATCAATAGTGATTATCAAAGAATGTAACATATATATATCATCTCCAAATGCTCAATTATTATACGAATAATAAAGCCAAGCTTATGTTTTTATCAAATTTCAAATAAGCCAAATCCAAAGCTAGGGAACAACCATGAAAAATGCCTCCAACAGTATTGCCATCCACATTAAGGGATTTAGAATTCAAAAGCAGCATCCTGAATTGTGTCTGGATTGAAAGACAATAGTGAACAAGGGCAGATGCTGGAGAAGCAACTTGCTCTGATTTTGGCCTTTGGACATCTGCATTCCACTGACTTCTAAATCATGTTCATGAATCAAAGCGGTTGGATTGCTTTTTGCACATGCTCCAAGAATAGAAGCAGGGTCAGTCCGTGGGCCCCAATCCATGAGCAATCCTTTGTTAGATTCTCATGAGAATGGCGGCTCTCCAGCGTGCGTTCTAAAATGACTGACAAGAGCTAAATTCCTCTATTGACAGCAGTGATTAGTCACCCATTTCAGAAAGCTTTAGCAGAAACTTGCCTTTCCCCTGGCAACCTGTTGCCCCTTTCTCACCCTCTCCTTCCCTTAGGCGGTCTCAGGGTGGGGTGCAACAGGCCACCTGTTATTAACTCCCAGTTTATATTGGAAACTTCACATATATCTGGCAGCTAGTAGAAAAACAATTTAGAAAGGGGTCACGAGGTGAAGTCTTTCATCCAAGTGCTCCCATAGTTTTGCATAGAGAGAGAGACACACACAAAATTCTCAGTCAAATTAATGGGAGTCATGCAGCACAATCCTAAGCGAGTTTACTTAGAACAGGGGTGGGGAAGGTGTGCAGTCCACCAGATGTTGGAGGACTGCAACACCCATCAGCTGCAGCCAGCATAGCCAATAGTGAGGGATAATGGGACTTGCAGCCCAACAATATCTGGAGGGCCACACATTCCCCAGCCCTGACTTTAGAAGTAACTGCCCCTGTGTCCAATGGGCACTTACTTCCTGAGTAAGTGCATTTAGGATTGTACAGTACCAGAGTTATATGGGCCTAATCTACACCAAGCAGGATATTGCACTATGAAAGTGGTATATAAAAGGCAGGAGCCACACTACTGCTTTATAGTGGTATTGGAGTGCATTGACAACTGTTGGGGCCCATTGACACATACTGTATAGCACTTTCATAGTGCTATATCTTGCTTGGTGTGGCTCCTGCCTTTTATATACCACTTTCATACTGCTTTCATAGTGCAATATCCTGCTTGGTGTAGATTAGGCCTTAGATTAATTATTACAAAATTGGGTCAACCCCCAAAGCCATTTAATCTCCCCCGCACTGACAGACATGCACAGACACACTAGAAATTCTTCATCACACCTTTTCGAGAACTTTGAAATGATGAACAACTCCATTTCCTTTTGAGCTAATTTTTGATATTATGTTCTTTAATGTTTGTTTTGCTTTGTAAACTTTGGTTTCGTTTGTGCCTTTGTTAATAAATGAACATAGAGGGTTTTAAAACATAATAGTACAAACCGAAACACAACTGTTTGAGGGGTGAGTTTGTTTTTTAAATAACATGTTAAATTGCAGTGTGGAAGTTCCTCAATTTAACAAGAATTTCAAAGCTAAATTGGCAGAGTTTGAATCTATTATTTAGTCATATTTCATTATCAGATCAAAACAATTCTAACCCCGAGGCTTCATATGATAGTACAACTCCAGCTTCAATTGAGATGTATCTCTTCTAAGTATGTTAACTATGCAACAACATCCATAATTGCTTCAAATTAATGTCTATCCTTTATAATAATTCCTTTGGTGTTCATTTGCCTAGTCGCAAATTCTTACGTTCAATACTAAAATAATCTGCTTAAGTGCAATTCTTAAGCACTTAGTGCTTAAGTGCAATACTAAAATAATGATCCATATACTTGTTCTGTTTCTGAATATTCTTCCACTCCACTGCCAGACTTACCATCTTGCAAAAGTGTTCTTTTCCCCTCCTTTGGTAGCTTTGTTTATACTAAGGCCTGTACCTCCAGGAGTTTATTTATTACCTGTCTCTGGAAACACCTTGATACTGCGTAGGACTGGTAGAACAGGAATGGCTAGCATTATTATAATTAAAATAGGTCAAATTGTTATATTTCTGTGTTGTCCTTAGTTCCACAGTGTATTCATGAGTTATATTTCACAGCTATAAAGCACACAGAGCAGCCGTTCTGAACATACACATAACAGAAGTGAAACTACAGGATTTATGGGGTCAGACCTCCAAGGCACAATATCAGAAACGTTAGGGGTATCCAAAATATATGTCAAGTCTGACTACAACACAATACATCTTTGCAAGAGCATGCTGATTCATCCTTGCGATCACTAACCCCATTTTCTTCATAGTAGAGAAAAGCTAAGTGACTGGCCCAAGGCTAAACAGTAATCCAACAGCAGAGTCATGATTACCATGACACTTTGCCATGTGTACCTTTCTTAAATTCACTCTACCTCCCACATCACTGTACGGTAATTGAATATTAAGGATCCATGCAGCCTGCCACGAGACAATGGTGCCCTAAGAGAGGCCCAGCCCCCTCCTTCTGCAGGAAGGGGATGGAAAAGGGGTGGGACTTTGGGATCTTAAAGCCAGGCTTATTGGAAATGAGGATAAGAGGAGCTGCTTACTGACAGTCTTTCTCTTGGTGATGCTCAGTTCTCACTCCAGTTTACTTTCATTTCATTTTGGGGTGAAGGGTTTAGAGAAGCAAAGATGAATGAAGCTCGCCCACGTTATGTCATCAATCGTCCAGCTTATTCTAGCAACTACTTCGATGAAGAGTTTGAGAGGAAAAGTAGAAGTTATCCCCTTGGAGAGAAAATAAAGAATCTTTTCAGGTATGTGGAATGCTATAAATTAGTGTTGTAATGTAAACATACATACTATATGTATGTACAGCCTGGCACTTAATGGTGGAAAATCCAATGGAACAGTGGTTCATAATCTTTTTGGGTTAGTGGGCACGTGCTGAACTTTTAGAGTGTTGCAAGTGCTCTCACAAAATGGCTGCTATCACGTGGTTTGCCCATTCTTAAAAAGGCTGCTATGGTGGACCTAGCTGGTCACAAAATACTCTTTTCTCAGAAGGCTTTGCAGCCTGCCAGTCTTATTCCCACTTCTTCTTTTTGATGTGAAGGGGTTGCTCTTAATTATTCAATAATGGACAAGTATGTTTCCACTGCCAAAGCCAAGAGAGATTAGAATAAGAAAACTGTGCAAATAGGAGAAGAACAAATCAGTTTTTCTACTTTCGGCATCAGAAGAACGTCATTAGGGATGCAGATAAGGGAACAGGTTGTACTAATTCATTGCCATAATCGCCTGCTATTTGGCTTTATTTCTTAATGACTAAATATAATGGTTTTTCAAGGAGGAACGAAATATTAATATTGATAAACATCCTCTAAGAAATCTGGCTCCATCTTGGATTAAGAATCACACCAATACACATTTTGAATATTTGTAAGGTAATTGCAATGCTCAAGAAGGCTTTTATCCCAATCATGGACAAATCTTCACTCTTGTAATGCTAACCGTTGTTGTTTTTTAAAAAAGGTTCTTGGTCCTTTATAGCTTCAGAGGAGACTTGGGTTAATTTTAACCAATGATGCATTATGACATTATATGGGGGCTAAGGATAGCAAAGTTCCAACATACAGCTGTGTTTCATAAAGGCGGAAAAATAATCCTCACAGTGTCACCTTCTGCAAGAGTGCTCCCCAAATACCATATCATTTCTTCTTGTTATATTTATTATTTCTGGTTCACATAGAGAAACAAGGTGTGGTACATAAAACAAAATAAATGAGACAGAGGCCCTGCCCTGAGGCTTACAATTGAAAAGACTAGAGGCACATGGGAGTTGAGGGGGAAAGCAAGGAGAAAGCAGAGATTTGAGATCAGTTAGAAAATGACAGAGCAAGAGGTGAATTTTGATCTGTCCATCAACTATATGCCTCACAGAGCATCATTAACAAAGTATGTGTGTGCGTGTGTGTTGCAGAGATGCAGAAGATAGAGCAACTTTGGGGCCTCATGCTGTTCTATGAGACCTATGCCACGCTCCACCTTTACCCATATGGAATTCACTACCACAAGATGTAGTGATGGTCACTAATTTGGATGGCTTTAAAAGGTTGGATAACTTCCTGGAGGAGAGGAATGTGCTTCTTCCAGTATCCGAGGCAGTAAGCCTGTGTGCACCAGTTGTTGGGGAATATGGGTGGGAGGGTGCTGTTGCACCATGTCCTGCTTTGTTGGTCCCTGGCCAACAGCTGGTTGGTCACTGTGTGAACAGAGTGCTGGACTAGGTGGACCCTCAGTCTGATCCAGCATGGCACTTCTGTTCTTTTATTCATAGAGCCCTTCATGCTGACCAACCTGGAGCCCTCTAGTTGCTATGAACTACAGCCTGGTGCCCTCCAAATGCTTTGAACTACATCTCCCAGCATCCCCCAGTTAGTCATGCTGACTAAGACTGGTGGGAGTTGTAGTCCAAACCATCCGAAGGGCACCAGGTTAGAGAAGGCTGTTGCAGGCACCCTCACACGTACATGCAGTCTATGCAGTCAAATTTTCCTGTCCTGCTAATTGGACATGATAGGAAGTAACAAATGTTGCAACATGGAATTCTCCTGTTCAGGATTCTCCATCCTATTCCCCCTCTTATCCAGTTTTTTTTGTATTTCTTCCCACAACAGTGAGTCAGCATTTTGTCCACTGGGCACACTCAGTCCTCATTTGTGCTGTTTTTGGACTTTTCCGTCCCCCCCCCTTTTTGGTCCCCTGCCTTTCAGTTTCACCACCACCATTATTATTTTTTTGTACTGTAGACCTTGGGGTTCCCCTGAGCTTGCTGATCCCCCCCCCTTCTTGTGCATGAATGTTGCGGATTTTCCCTCATAAGGGCAGGCACTTGGAGAATTGAGATTACTATTTGTATATAATAGCCATTGTGATCTTCACACTTGACAATGGGTCCTTGTTGGAAACTTGGTGGATGCTACTATGATATATGATGGAACACATGCTCCATATAGTTCCCAGATAATGCTACCTCCAGTAGAGCTCCGCACCTGGTTTGGGGTCCCACTTTACAAGCATAAATGGGCAGATAGTTAGTTAAATTTAGCCCTCGTAACACATCTAAGCATTTCATGTCAAGAGGTGTGTCATATGCATGGTTTGATGCGCAGTCTCATGATTGAGCTTTCAACCATGCTTTAAACTGGTGGTGGAAGAGATCTGCTTAGATTTGTGTCTAAGGACTACAAAGACCACTGAAAGTTAGTGCCATCCGATGCACACACAAATACAGATAAAATCACAATCCAAGCACAGGAAATAAGCAAACTGACAATCAGACACAAGAACTAGAACAACCTTGCCCAACCTGGTGCCTTGCTGATGTGTTGGTCTAGAACTTTCATCATCCGCAGCCAAGCCTGGTTGGGGAAAGATGAAGTAGAATATATGTTTTTCTTCCTCTGTCTGACATAAGTTGGAACCTAGATGTCGGCTGGGGGGAGGCATAGCCAAGAAAGCCTTACTTAAGTAAACTGGATACATTAGTTTGGAGTACACAGCCATTCCTATGTTGACTTTAGATTTGGGTGGCACCCAATGTGACTAAATGGACTCTTAAGTGGACCGAGCTGTGGAATCCTGCCAAATCAATAACTGCTGTCTGAGTGAACTTCATAGATGCTCAGAACAGTGCCACCCAGGGGATTAAATACAGGCGTAGCTACTTTAGTTTCCTAATCTAAGAGAACCTCATCCAATGGCATATGTACTACTGGAGACATTAGTGCTTGAGGAAGAGTACTGTTAACCTAAGTCATTGCCACTTATTACAGATGCATAACATTTTTGGTCTTCCATAAGCTGTATTTGAATGCAAGTCTGAACACAGCAAAAGTGGAGCTGATAGTAAAGGCATTCACTTTAATATGGAAAACTGCACGTCAAAATGAGCTTGAAGCGTTTCATATTGAACTCAGCCGTCTGCTCAAGCTGCGAACGCAATTGAGAGAAAGGGATGGCTGATTCTCACCAATTCTTAGCCTGTGGACTGCTTGTTCTTTCAGCTTGGATTGCCTTTTGCTTGTGTTCTTCCTATTGGCAAAGTGACTTCAGGAGTAGTGGTTTCCACTACAGGCTCAGGTTTTTGTGCTTCCAGTGGCTACATGGAGGCAAAATGCAAACCCTCAGCACTACTGGGTGTGCTGAGAATAGGGACATTGGAGAAATCTGCAAATGAGTTCGGATTTCTATGCATCCGATCTGTAGATTCTGCAGTGGAATGGCTTCTCCCGAGTCCTTCCAAAGACTCAGAGATCTTTTTAAAAAAATTGGAGGGGGTGGGTTGTGGGATTCCATTCATTTGCGAATGTGCATTAGCCCAAATGTGGTTTAGTGCTAATGTGCATTAACAAACGCACACTTGTGCTCATGTGCACATTTGCAAATGAACAAAATTCTTCTACAAAGAATCCATTTCCGGCAATGAGCGGATGATGGAACGAAAGACGCCTGACAATCCGCAAAACAGATAGAACCGATTTAACAAAACCCATACATCCCTAATTGAGAATGGCCTTGGGTGGGGTGAACAGAAGGTAGATTGGGACCTACCTACTGGTAGTTCACTGGACATTTTGCAATACACATCTTGCACTGGACATTTTGTGGGGGTTCTGACTCTCAACTGTTTAGCAATTGCAAAAGGGAAAAGGCTTCCCCCCCCCCAAATTTAGTTGTTAGACTCCCTGATCTGTAGTAACTCAGGTGTAGATTTGTACTTGCATATATAATCATTCTATTATATGATTCATGGGGTGCAGTAAGCACCTTTGAGGCACCACTTCGGATTTTGACTTCAATACCCCCTTACATGTACACACACATTGTTTTGCACATGCTTCCAATTGATGGACTTTGGGATTCTAGTAAAAAAACAAACCTAAGATGGATCCCACCTGCTTGGACTATAGCTATGCCTGACCTAGGACTTCTCACTCCCGTTTTCTGTGACTCATTCGAACTGAGTAACAGTAGAGCTAATAACAAGCATTCGTTATCTGCTAAACCTCCATGGAACTAAGGTAGCCTTCCCCAACCCGCTGCCCTCCAGATGTGTTGAAGGATGCTGGGACAAAACACCTCCAGATGTGTTGGACAAAAGATTTTGTCCAACACATCTGGAGGGCACCAGATTGGGGAAGGCAGAGCTAAGACATCACTGAAACAGGCAAGGCAAAGCTTTTATGGATCCCCATCCACTCTTTGAGCATGATACCCTTTCCTTAGAGTTCCACAATACCCAAATCCCTACTTGTCTTATGGTCAAAGTGAAGTACCTCTGTAGCATGATATTTGTAGCATGATGTTGCTTTACTGGGGTTTATAGACTCCTGATGTTGTGCCATGACTGGTGGCTGAGTTAATAAGAATCCTATCCTCCATTGTGGCTAGTGGGATAGAGCCAGAGGGAGGGCAGTGAGGGAGGAGGGTGACCAGGCCTCTTGGAGTCCTGATGAATTCTAGTTGCTGTATATTTAGTTAAGACAGCTGCTTTACTGTTGTCATTTTACACTGGTGGGGGAATGTGGGTCTTAGCCATGGAAAACCTGACCACTTCTCCAGTCCTCCCCCACCTCCCCGCCAACTTTGAACATTTCATTCCCTCTTACACCATCCTAGTTATGACAGAGCAGCACTTAGACCTTCTCCACACAAGCAATTCATTGCACGCTCGTGATTGGTTGCTCACAGAAGTTTGCAGGTCCTTTTTATGACGCCGTCAACATCCAATGCTTCTCCTGCTGTTTTCAAGTGGGAATCCGACATTTTAATGCAGTAATAAATGGGAAGTGTGCTATAAAGCAGTGCCATCTGCTGGCAGTAAAATTGAAACATATGAGAAGGAACCAGCAAAAATAACGGGGGAGACGCCTGTATAGTGCCAAACCTTAAAACTGTGAGGACTCTGAAAGTCATAGCCCTGGAAAGGATGTGGGATTTTTCGCTATATGTGGAGAAGCCCTTACAGGAATGTGGGGTTACAACAATGGCTATCACCCAGCTCGTGCAACTGCCTTTGTAGCTTGGAGTGATGATGGCATCAGGGATGTCAAAGGGATCCTCTTCTTGTCCAGCCAACGACGATAGAACTGCAACATTACGCTGCCATTTTAGGCATGACGCAGTAGTAGAGCACAGGCTTTGCACGTGGAAAGTCCCGAGTTCAGTCTTTGGGATTCCCAGTTAGGGGAAGGGAAGGACCCTGGACTAAGTCCCTGGTGTGTCAGTCAGGAGCAGACTGTACCGGGCTTGAGATACCAATGGTCTGCCTCAGTTCCAGGCAGCTTTGGGAGGAAGTTCAGTTGAAGCAATAGGACTCTTTGGAGTAAACATTTACAGGATCAGGCTAAGTGCTTAAATGTGTAGTTATATCCTGTTTGTTTCATGTGTCCCACTGCTGAAGTAGGCCACATAAGATTGCTTTGTTCTCTTAGCTAATCCGTTGAGCAGGTTGTACTGGGGCTGCTTGAACTAATGTGGTGGCTTATTACACCCATTGTGTTTAGTCTCCCAGTAACGTCTTAGGCATAACATTTTTTCCAAAATGTGTTTTGGTTGCGGCACAAGATCCTAATTTTCGTGTGTGTGTCACTCACAACTTAAAAAAACAAACCTGATCAAACATCATCAGCGGAATTTATCCAGGGATCATGTGCTCCAGAGTTTGATGGAAGCTGGGATAACGGGGTACTGACCTATTACTGAACTAAACACAATGAAAGGCTAATTATGAATAATAGGAGGGAGGCATTTTTTCCGTTGTGCCTCCTGTTATTCATGCCAGCACCATTTGGGTGTCGAAAACCTCAAGACCAAAACAGCAGCTCTTTGCTCTGACTGCATGAGGGTTTAGGTAATGAGCAATTAGTTGCTCCCTTAACATTTTACACTAGAAACCTAATAGTGGAAATGCTTCCTATTAATGCCATGCCTGCTTTTATTTTTTTCCTTTCTCTCCAGATGTTCACCATCCAGACTCAAACTCATCCTGTACAGCCTGTTTCCCATTCTTGTATGGCTACCAAAATACAAAATCAAAGATTACATTTTGCCTGATGTCCTTGGTGGAGTCAGTGCTGGGACTATTCAAGTGCCTCAAGGTGAGAGAACATTGCCTTATTCATATTATTCAAATATTTAGATACGTACCTTAAAAACACACATGCTATTGTTCTGTTATAATCCATACATTTAGAACTCTCCCATGTCTAGTCGCCCCATCACCACAGTCATTTGGGGGAAGTCAGGGTGTCTACAACATGTGTGCAGATCCTTTCTAGGGAATTGGTATTAGCCTGGTTGCCCTGGCTCATACCTTACTTCCCCCATGAACATGTGGTGGTGAGACTGTTCCATGTGGGTTTTTTTTTTAAAAAAATGTATGCATTCAGGCTCTGAAATATGGATCCTTATGGGCATCTTGTCTGTCTATGTAGCCTTCTATTATGACAACATTATCATACAATTGAGTTGGAAAGGACCCTTAGCCTGCCTTTTGAGTGTGGTTGTTAGCAGTAGCCACCCCTAATACCTGTTCATAATTCCTTCTCTGTGGCTTAACCTTTCTGATAACTAGAGGTGAGGAACGTGCAGCCTTAGGGCCTAATTTTATGCACCCCCAACCTAATTTCAAAAGCCCCTTGGAAGCATGTGGCATGTGGCATCCAACAGAATATCCTGGAGGTGATGCTCAACAGAAAAAAAAAATAAGCCTCTACCCCTACGTTACAATGATGGTGCCATGTTCGATCTACTGATGTGATTAGCTTCTGCACATGTCTATAGCATCGTTTGAAGTGCCATGCAATGCAGATCCTGTCATGTTGTAAACGACATGTTGTTTGTACAACCCAGACTTGAGCACAGCAGGCCATCTTTTGGAATAGAAGATCTGATGTGTACTTCACTTGTGTTTTCCAGGCATGGCCTTTGCTCTGCTGGCCAATTTACCTCCTATCAATGGGCTCTATTCTTCCTTCTTCCCTCTAATAACTTATTTCTTGCTTGGAGGTATTCATCAGATGGTCCCGGGTAAGTTCATATTTTCCACTTTAGTGGTTGAATTGAATGCACATGTATGTATACTTTGGGTTGGACTTTGTTATACTTAGAACATGCCCATTTTAATCATCGACAATTAAGTTACTCATGGCTTTAACCATGGTGAATAAGGCTTTTTGCTTTATTCACCATGGTTAAAGCTGTGGTTTAAGGTATCTTCTGAACACAGCTCAGCCTTCTGACTTAACCACTGTGATTAAAGCCATGGTTTAAGGTGTCTTCTGAACGGGGCCACTCTGGCCTGCAGAGGGTTCGAGGGGGGGGAATTCAGCCCCCCCCTCTACTGTAAAGAAGTTCCCCACCCTTGCTGTAGAGCCTTGATTGAAAGAACTGATTGTGAGGCTGAGGGGAAAAACTAACCCATAGGTCGTTCTATACAGATATCAATCAATCAATCACCCGTTAGCTTCCATCTACCTCCTTCTGCTTGTCATTCCACCTATCTGTTATGTGAATTAATTCCTGAGTAGCCCAGTCTGGCCTATTGATCTATACAGACTTGAAAACCTCATATGGTGGCCACTTGCACACTTCCAAAAAAGAGGATACCAATTTGCATTATATTTGCATATACTAATTTGCATATACTGTATTTGCATGTACTAATTAATATGCATACATGCAATTTAGAAATAACTATAATTTAATTAGAAATATAATACACCATAGTGGAGAAGACTGCAAGTTATGTGCTGCCTAGATGTTGCTGATGGGTTACATCAAGCTCTCCGTCCGTTTTCCCTTCTTAAGGTTCTTTATCTTTAACTAGACTTGGGCTGGGTAGCCCTTCAAATAGAGGACACCTTCAAATAGAGGACTGTCCTCTGGAAAGGTGGACACCTGACCACCCTAAATCCTCAACCATCTAAAGACAAGCAGAAACTGTGCCTGCATACATGAAATGCTCTGCATGAAAATATAAACCAATCTTTGTGTGTTTCCCACAGGCACTTTTGCAGTCATCAGTATTATTGTGGGGAATGTCTGCCATGAGCTGGCTCCTGATTCTGAATTCCAGTATTTCAACCATACGGCCAATAAGATGATGATTAACCACACAGCCATGGAAGCTGCAAGAATGGAGATCTCTGCTACTTTGGCTTGTCTGACAGCCATAATACAGGTAAGGATGCCCTGTATTCAGAACTGTGTAGGTTCAGGGAGAAGCCTCACTTGAGGCTCCACAGGCTGTATGAGTTGGCCTGGTGAACCAAATTTGGCCCTCAGGTAGGAGGTTCACCAGTTCTGGAGTAGAATGTCCAGTTGGCCATGGATAGTGTTGGATATCAGATACTCATGTTTGAACAGAAGGGAAAGCAAAGCAATGATTGTACCAGCATTTGGAAAAATCAAGCTTATTTACAATTTTAGTGATTGATTGATTGATTGATTGATCAATAGGGTTTCCATGGATGCTAAGGATCTTCATCTGTTTTCTTCCACAACATTACTTTGATGCTATGCAGTGTGTAATGAGTTGCTGATTTGCCTGGATTTTGCCTGAATTCAGGGAACACTGAGGTCTGAATTCTTCTGCTCAAAATAATGGCTGTAAGGTCATTTTTACACTTTTTGCGTTTTTTCAGCTACTAGTTGAAAACATGTAATGGAAGATATATATAGTCACTTTTGTAGTTGTATATTGAATTTGCAATCTCCTTAATCAAAGAAAGAATAGTCAGATTTGTGTGTCTTGGTAAGGCTCAGAGACAAAATGCATTAAATAAACTTGTTGCCTTGTCATGTAAATAAGGACATATTAAATGTGCAAAACAAGATAGCTGTCTATAATATATGGATGACATATACACATGAACATGTGCCTTTAAATATCCACATTTGGGGACACATCCGGGTAGTCTGGTTGGGCCAGGTCCCCAGATGCCTTCACGGATGCTTAGAGACACATGTTCATCTGTGTATGCCATCTGTTTGGCTTATGGGAGCTATATAAGATTGATAGTATGATTATTGTCTTCTTACACTGTACCAACATGCAAACCAATCTGGAAGGATATTAATGAATTATGCCCCCAGGTAAATGTAAACTATTCAGCCCCTGCAAGAGTTGGCTTATTGTATAAATGTGGGGAATGAAAATAAATGTACTGAGTGATTGAGATGCTTTTCTTCTGTTTCCTGTATACCAGGGGTGGGGAACTTCTGGTCCTCAAGATGTTGTTGGACAGCAATTTCCATTAGTCCTCACTATTGGCTATGTTACCTAGGGCTGATGGGAACTGCACCCACCCCTGTTGATACCATGTTTGCTACGTAATGTGTGAAGCTGCAAGCATAAGTCACAGATGTCACAGGGGTGCTCTTTCTAGGGATTAAACCACAGCTAAATGTTGGTGTGGCCAGGATGATCCCAGCCCAACCTTGTCTCTTGTTACCTCATCCCTCTAGCAGTAGGGACAGGTCACATCTGTCAGCTTGGTGCCATACTCCTACACTGAAGGAAATCTGTCCTGGAAGAGTTATAGCATTCATTTCCACACACTAGACTGCTCTGGACATTCACATGAACTGCAGGTTATCCCTCTGAATGGTTCCACTCACTATGTCATCTGACATGTCTCTCTGTCTGCCCATAGATATGCCTGGGATTCGTGCAGTTTGGCTTCGTTGCTATCTACCTTTCAGAATCCTTCATTAGAGGTTTCATGACAGCCGCCGGCCTACAGATCCTTATCTCTGTGCTCAAATATATCATTGGTGTGACGATTGATTCCTACACAGGGCCCCTTGCCATTGTCTACGTAAGTGAGAATGATTGTATGATTATTGCCCAAACCTGCCTGCTTAGGCTGTAGCGACATGAAAATCAATCTGGAAGGATATGAATGAATTATGCCCCCAGATTGGGCCTTACAAGAGCTGGCTTATTGTATAAATGTGGGGAATGAACATAAGTGTAATAATGAGTGGTTGAGATGCTTTTCTTCTCCTTGCCTCAAAATACAAGATCAAATGAATCTTGCACAGGAAGCAAAGTTTTGCTAGAAATGCCCTTGCTCCATAGGCATGACAGGAGATGTTGCACAGTGAGACTTTTTCTCTTCTGGGCAATTCTTAAATGGTACAGGAGTGCTCTCAGGGTCTTATAATGCTAGAGAATGTGCACAAAAGTAATGAGAATTACAATTAATTCTACCACATTTTAATTACAAGGGATTAGGAGAAAGCCTTCATGGAATTATGGAATCCAAAGTTTCCTGCTGTGAGCCCCTTGAACCGTCCTTTGAAGTCTCAGCTGGATGCTGTTGTTGGAAACAACAAGTCAGATTAACTGCATCCTGTCCGGTCAGGCCCTACTTACTGACCTATAATTAATCCCTAGTTGGCTACTACTGCAGGGATTGCACCTTCTTAGGCTGCTTGGAGTGCTGGCTACTACTGTCAGATATAGACTTCCAGGCCAAATAACAGTCATTGATGTATCCAATGTTAGTCCTACTTAGAGCAGACCCATTGAAATGAATGGGATTAATATTGGATGCAACCCTTTGCATCTGGATGAGCAAATGCCATGGCATATCTTCCAGTCCTGATGGCACGTTGAGGAGGGCCCTTCCTCTCTTTTTCGTATTTAATTCTTCTCCTGTTTTTCTCCCCTCTAGACTTTTATCGATATTTGCAAAAGCCTGCCTAAGACCAATGTGGCCTCCCTGGTGTTTGCCTTGATCAGCACTGTACTCCTGATAATTGTGAAAGAACTGAATATGAAATACATGAAGAAGATCCGAGTCCCCATTCCCATGGAGATCATTATAGTAAGTAGCAAATCCTGAACTCTTTCTTTCCCCTGCTTTTATCCAAGCAGTTAGAGGCCTTGCTGTGGTCAGTGCCCTCCCTTCTCTTCAGAGGCAGACATACATACATTTATAAAAGACCTGTTGACAAAATACACTCAAAGAGGAAATTGATGTAATAATTCACCATTTTCTGCTTCGTGGTAAGAAAGTTGGCTTGTCTCCGATCACACTGGAGATCTCTGGAGGCCTTTCCAAATGCTTGGATCCCACCCACCCCCACCCACAAATGTAGTTTTTAGTTTGTTACAGCAAAAACAGCAAACATCTTGGGGTACCTGAAAGGCTAACAAATATATTATGGTAATACCTTTTGTGGATTAGAATTCAGTGCATGTGATGTAGTATAGTCCACTAAGAGTGTAATCCTATGCATGTTTAGAAAGAAAAAAGTCAGCCTAGCTGGCTGGGGAATGCTGAGAGTTAAAGGGTTTTTTTTTCTGTGTAAACATACATAGAACTGCACCCTAAATTAGTCTTTAAGATGCCGCAAGACTCTTCATTGCAATAGACTGGCTATCCCACCTACCCCCATCCCCTTATAATTTGTTGCAGGGGATCCAGACATCTTCATCAAAGGTACTGCTTTTTGCTGCTGAAAAGGTGCCAGTGGGACCCTATTATTTAGTTATTTATTTTATTTATTACATATTTATGCTGCCCAACAGCCTAAGCTCTCTGGGCAGTTTACAACTAAAATCTATACTGGGGACCTTTGTGCTAATTTAGATCTATAGATGCAAATTGAGAAATAAACACTGTCATTTAAATAGGAATACCTTACATCTCACCATAGCGGGAAAGATACAAAGGTGATTTGTGCGTGTCTGCTGATCAGGTGCTAGCTGTGGAGGGGTGGCTTCAAACTCCCGGGGAGCTGTCAAAATGTGTTCAAAGCCTTGCAGTGGCTGCAAATCTGCACTGTGTCAGTTACCATGAGGCTTTCCATGAAGCTGCGCAGTTAAAAAGTCAGAGACTTGCCCCGACTTTTTCATGGGGAGCGAGGTCACCTCAGCACTTCTGCCATCTGACCTTGCAAGCTCCATGCCCAATCGGGGGGGGGGCAGTCCTGGTGGATGGCGACCAGCGATTGGTCATCAGAAGCCAGGAAGAGGATGAGGGGGCTCCAGTACCCGGATGTCCACTGGGAACCCCGCACTCCCTCTTTGGTGTGGGAATATCCCAATGCAACTCCCCAGGAGGGAAGCTGCAGGGTTTAGGGAGAATGTGGCACCAGTGCAGCACCTTCAAGGCAGTCCCCTGCTCTCCCTTATGGTTTGGACTTCACCTGCAGGCTCACAAACCTATTGTTGACACTAACTCCATTGCTGACCTATATGACTATTGTTTTTCATCAACAATGTTTTTCATCAACAATGGAGTTTCATCAGATATGGAGGTGACCCTGGCCAAGTGAAGATCACTGAAGAAAAATGCATTGGCAGGCTCAGGTTAACTTTGACTCATATCTGAGTGAAAACTTCCTCAGACTATACAGCAGGAAATGTACATTAATTGAAACGTGATAAGACAGGAAGCTGTAGCAAGATGCCTACATGCCTCAGGTGACTGGGAAGGCAGGAGGCCAATGTACGTGCTGACACCCAGGGAGCATTGGTGTAATTAGAGCTGTGGGAAATGCAAAGATTTGGGCAGACATTGTCTTTGGTTACAATTTGCCATCATTCCAAAGTCTGCTATTGCGGTGATGTGAATTGAGCTGTAATATGGGAACATCTTACACCCACTTTCTTCTGTTGTATGTGAATGGTGGTGTTGATGGATACAGGATAGAAATAAAAGCAACATAGACTCTAGTTTCAAAAACTAATATGCGCAGAAGAGGATCTGAGAAAATGAGAATTCCATTTCATGGGCATCTATGAAAAACACAGCAGTATTCCTGCAAAAACTGTTAATTTTGTAACTGACTTCTTGGAATGACTGCTATAATAGTTTGCTCCAAGGCTAATCTATGAACTGTAAGACTCCAGAAGGAATTCTATTCACTGACCTAGATGCATACAGTTGTGAACCACTGTTCTATGTCAATAGTTTGGGATGTGGGGACCTAAAGGAGTGTCTTGGGCCACATGACCCTGCCCAAACAATGCAGTCATCATCTTCTGCCCTCCCCTCATCAGACGAGTGGCCTTCTTGGTGATAGTGCCACATTTATGGAATGCCCTCCTAAGGGATGTGTGCCTGAGTGCAGGGGAAAAGAGTATATTATTTGCATTGGCATTTCATCATATGGCATAATCTAGATAGCACCCTGAACGTGGTGCCAAAGGGCCTCATAGAAATAAGAACAAGTGCCATGCTGGATCAGACCAAGGGTCCATCTAGTCCAGCACTCTGTTCACACAGTGGCCAACCAGCCATTGGCCAGGGATGAACAAGCAGGACATGGTGCAATAGCACCCTCCCACCCATGTTCCCCAGCAACTGGTGCACACAGGCTTACTGCCTCGAATAGTGGAGATAGCACACAAGAGTTATGTACGGTTAGGAGTAGGGGGATATTCAGTGCCTAAGGGTACTTCCAGATGAGGCTTCTATTATGCCTCATTCACTGAACTTTTTTGAGGAGGGGGTGTCCAGACACTTTCAGCTTCCATTAGACAGACAGACACACACACACACACACACACCCCAAGTTTTAACAACCTCAGTTTGCACCCGAGGGTGAAAAAAGTCCTGCTAGGCTCAATCCTTTTTTATGCTTTGATTTCAGGTCATAGTAGCTACTGCAGTTTCTGGAAGCTTTAATATGTCTGAGAAATATGACATGCCAATTGTTGGACATATTAATATGGGGTGAGTAAATGCACTAAGGAGTATTCTCTTTCCAAGAGCTCTTTCTCTTCCAAAATAGGAATATTGTAATGATGTGTCAACTCATGAATCCCAGTGTATTTAATACTTAACTCGTTCCTTTTGGAATAAGGACCAAACTAGATGTGACATGGGGAACCCATGAACAGGAACTAAAAATAGCAGAATTAGGGGTGGTTGCAGCTAAGTGGTCAGGAGGAGGAGACAACAAAAGGGGAAGGACCTTTTAAAAAACAACAACATTAATTCTACTGCAGTTCCCCTCTCCTTCTCCCCTGCTCCTAATATTAGCAGTCAGGTAAGTTGACGTGGAGGCACCAACTGTGGGCCTTTCTGAAAACAAATGGAAACAGAGCTCAGAAATTCCAGTGGCCGTGTTGCAACATCTCTAAATGGAGTAGAAAGTAGGGCAGACTAAAAGTGGACAGTGCCGGCAAACCTTGATTTGCATGAGTCAATCCATTTATGAATTACAAGCACAGCATAATTATAAAGTGCATAATAATCACTGTACGATAAAACATGTGACCGCACACCCTATGCTACAGTAATTATAATAAGATTCCCACATTTGCATTTCTGTGCTGAAGGAAATACCTTGAATCCTACCAACAGTAAGACTATAGGCGTTCTTTGGCCTTGCACTCAATTTAGGCTTCACCTTGGTAGCTTGGTAGCCACTGCAAAGCCGCCCTTTGGTGCAGGTTCCCATGCAACATTGGTAATGCATAGGTGTTTTGATTTTGTGGATGGCCTGAACCTGTGGCTATTTCCTATGCCAGTACCCTCCCTCCTTTAAGGCCATGGACCCTGACATGGACCCACATCAAAACATGGCAACTAAACATCCATATACAACCAGTGCATTTTACAAACCAGCCACAGGGGTGTAGCTGAATAGTGGCAACCATGGTGCAAAGGTAAAATATGACTGAGCCTTAGTAATGCCAAAGCCTAGTCTGGAGGATCTCCCAGTAGAGTGGCAGGTTGTGGTAGACTCCTGGAGCCAGTTCACAACCCACATTCAATGCAACACTTCAGAACTATTGAATGAGGATTGTGCAGTGTCAATGTTATATGTGGGCTGAGTTTAAATCTGGGCATATGATAAATCAGTTGGTTTGCTTTAAATGATCCCACCTTTCATTTCAAGTTCAAGACAGCTAACAATCATAGAACGATAAAAACAAGCAATCAGAAATGTATGGAACATCAAAATAAAGTATAAAAGCAGCAGAATATATTGAAATCACATCTGTTGAAATAAAAGCATCAAATTTCGTGACTTAGTGAGAAACCTTACAGTCATCCCACCAGGAACACAGGTTTTGATTGGCATTCTTGGTTCTTAGACTTTTTAAGGAAGTTGCTATGGAGTCCATCATTACAATTAAATACAATGACTTCAATATCCCTACATGTCCAGCTATGTTTGCAATTTACCCTTAAATGTTTTGCTATTGACAGGTATATCTTTGCCCATAGCTGACTGTACCTCCATGATGAGGTACATGATTGAGTGCACTTTCCACGCAATGAAAAAAACATTCCCCAATCTAGTCTATTGCTTTCACCTGCTGCTGCCCTTTCCTTGACTGCTTTTGTTGTTGTTGTCGTTCCTGGTTCTAGCTTCCCATCTGCCACTCTTCCCCTGGTGGGCAAGTGGAAAGATATGATTGGCACTGCTTTTTCGCTAGCCATTGTGGGCTATGTGATCAATCTGGCTATGGGCAGAACTCTTGGAACCAAGCATGGCTATGATGTGGATCCCAACCAGGTAACATTTATTTACTCTCAGCAGAGAAATGTATGGGGGAACAATTCAGACTCACCCAAAATAAATGTGATGCCATTTCCAAGGTTGGAGTGGGGTGATTTATCGTCCTCTTCAGAAGGGCAGTGTTAGATTTATGGAAGGAAAGGTAAACGGGCTCACAATGAAATTTCCAAGCCTTACCCCCCCCCATCTCCTCCCAATTTTAGATTAATCATGCCCTCAGTAGACTTCTAAGAACAGCATGTAAGGGACCATCACAATAAATATGGGGGGGGGGATTCAAGGACTGCAGAACTGCCTCTCAAAATCTACATCAGCTTCCCCCAACCTGGTGCCCTTCAGATGTTTTGGTTGACAACTCCCACCATCACTGATCATTGGCCATGATGGATGTAGTCAATGTGAGTTGTAGTCCAAAACATCTGGAGAGTGCCTGATTGGAGAGGGCTGCTCAGGGTCTAGTGTGTGCCTAGGAGTTGTGTGGCACACACAAAGACAGAAGATCCCAGCTTGAGGTTATTATCAAAGAGGTCAATATGAGTAGGGTCTGGAGGCTGGGTCACCACATTCTCCAAGTTGTGAAATACTGGCATGCAATAGCTCAACAGATGGATAGAACAATTTTCTCAATATCACATAAAAAATGGAGGTGGGGGTGGGCTGGGCTGGGCTGGTATGAGAAAATCACATGGAGAGCACATAGGACCTGCTGCATATGAAGAGTTTGCCTTATGGCTTGGGGTGCAGAACCTCAGGCCCATGGGCCAAATTTGCCCCTCCTGAAATCACAATCTGGCCCCCTGTGGTTCCCCCAATGGCCTTAGCCCCCTTCCCCAATGACCAATGCTCAGGTGTTTTCCTGGCTTTTGTGCATTTTCCCCATTCTAAAAGGTTGAAATACCTTTCTTAAAGCTTAGTTACTGGCACTAAGTGCCATAAACTAAAATATGCTGATATTTTGGCTCCACCCCTTTTGCCTTTGGTCCCTGGCATGCGGTCCCCAAGAATATCTCCTAAATGGTGAAAGAGATTCAATACTATGGAGGGAGCTGCTGGATGGAGTGATTTAACAATCTCAGTGTGATGACTGCAAATCTATGGTTGGCTGAGTACTTATTTGTAAAAGAGATGGATATAATTATTAGTTATTATTATTATTATTAATAATAATAATAAGGAATAAAACACTGCCATTATTTTAAGTGGCTCCTGTACGCAGAGGCTATTAGCTGCTATTTAGCCATTAGTTCAAGGGATTAATTTGATTAAACAAAACTTCTCCGAAGAGCAGCTCAGAACTGAGTAATCTCAAGAAATATCCTTGTGTGCGTCACATGGCGATGGCTTGCACAACCATGGCTTTTAAAATAATAGATGGAGCCAAGTGTGCCACAAGTGACATCTGTAGAACTTTTCTCTGTCCCTTGCTGATTAATGGATGACTCACTAGGGATGACAGTCTCAGATTAGAGTTGTGGTTAAAAGAAACCTGCTAGAATTGTCCTGGCCTGAGAGTTTACAAGAGAGTCATGTGGTCTACAGGTTTGACTCAGAGAATCTTTGGATACTTCTGGGATGAGCAGAAGCAATAGTCATGGGGCGTGGATGAGCCTCAGGAGATGGGATAGCAGCTATGTAGAGCTTGCAGTAGGAGTCTTTGCATGAATAATGCCACCCTCGCATATGAATGATCACAGTGTGACGTGACTGTTTGACCTATTTCTTGCATCCTAGCAATTACACCCAAAATAACCTTACTGTAAAGGCAAGATCATGATGTTAGTTGCTACATTAAACTGACTAGCCAATTCTCCTTGCTTCCATAGGAAATGCTGGCCCTGGGCTGCAGCAACTTTTTTGGATCCTTTTTCAAAATCCATGTGATCTGCTGTGCTCTTTCAGTGACCTTAGCTGTGGATGGAGCTGGAGGGAAATCTCAGGTTCTTTATTCTTTCTTTCTTATGTTAATCCCCTGTCCTTCCTCATAAAGAGCCCAAGGTGGTTCACTTTCTCCTCTCAAAGTAGGAGACTTTGTTAGAGGAACCCTGCACATTTCTGTCCTCAATGGACTGGCTTAATTGTTGTTGTTCTCTTTGCCCAGGGACTCCTGGGAACATAATGTGAGCTCTAAACTGAATTCTCAGCAAACCCACATTTCCAGGATTCTTTGGAGAACACCATGACTATTAAATTAGGACCGAATTTATAGTTTAGGAGGTAGATAATTAATTTGATAGCCTTTGTTGCTATCATTACAGCAGAGTTGGCCACAGGGATGGATCTCCAATAAAGCTTTACAACCAGTGGAGGCTGGTGTTTCCAATTTCAGTGGGGCTGTGAACCTGCTCCAGGTTTCAGTCAGAACTCTAAAGGAGCTATCCAAGGTGCAAAATTGCATTTTCAACAGCAAAGAACCTTGGATAGCTCCCTTAGAGTTCTGAATAGTTCTGACTGAAACCCGGAGCAGATGCATGCCCCACTGACACCAGAGCCACCAGCCTCCACTGGGTACATCTAATTATATTTGGCATTTTTATAGAGCTCTCAAGTGCTCAGAACAGTTCAGAAACATTATCTTAAAACATCAATAGTAAAAACCCTGTAAGGTGGGCCAGTGTTATTTTCTTCATAATGCAGGTAGGGTGAGAAAAAGTGGCTTGTTTAAGATCATCAAGTGAGTTCATGGCTGAAGTGAGATTTGAATCAGGAACTTCCTGATTTGGAGCTGCATCTCTACACCATGAGCTCCAATCACACCAGCGATTTAGTGCACTCTCGCCATGCATGGTGTGCAGATTTGCAGCACGGTACTCACATGACACCATGCCTGTACTGCTGACACCCCGCCTCTTCCCCAGCCTTTTACGTCTTTTCCTAGAATGCCTAGTTTGGATTATTTTCCCTAAGCAGGTTTTCCTTTGTGGGGGCGTGTGCTGTGAGGGAGCCTTGCTGTTGGCTTGAATGGATTGCATCAGGTCATGGCAGGGAAAAGCGATGTCTCCCAGCAGCCGGCTCCAAGCCTCAATATAAAACCCAAACCTTGCATCCCAGGCTCAAAAGCGTTTTTTAAAATCGTACAATGCCCAAATCTCTGCAGAGACAGGATTGTATTCCTTCTATGCCCCCTAAGAGCCAGATTAAATGGCTGTTCCATTTTTGCCGGGCAGAAAGGTGGTCTGGTTGAAGTACTCATCTGACAGGACCTGTCTTGTTAAAGGGCGGGGAGGAGCAACCAATGAACTGGAGGGAGAAAGAGAGGAGGCGGGGTGGAGTGGAAGAGCAAACAAGTGAAAGAGCATCGGAGGTATAAAACTCCAGAGACAAAGCAGGGGAGAAATTACGTGTGATGGAGCCCCGCCACGACACAACACCAGCTCACTAGCTAACTTTTGCGATTTATAATTACACCAGTTTTAAATTCTGCTAGGTTCAAAATCATATATTCTAGCTGCACCAATTTCTCATCAGCAATAATTCCAATACCATTGCCAGTTTTTGCAGTTATGTTGCCTGATCACTTAATATGTGGTTGTGCCTGATGAGATGGCTGGAAACAGGAATTTGCATCACTGCACCTAAATCAACATACTTCAGGTGGAGTGGAACCAGTGTGGTGTAGTGGCTAAAGTGTTGGACTGGGAGTCAGGAGATCCGGGTTCTAGTCCCCACTCGGCCATGGAAACCGACTGGGTGACTTTGGACCACTCAGACTCTCAGCCCAACCTACCTCACAGGGTTGTTGTTGTGAGGATAGAAATGGAGAGGAAGAGGAGGATTATGTACACTGCCTTTGGTTCCTTAGAGGAAAAAAGGCAGGATATAAATGCAATTTTAAAAAGCCATGCTGTTGTGTCTTATCTGATAAACCACCACAGTCTGTGGCTTGTACAAGGACATACTGAACTTTTGGAGGGAATCCAGGGCTGCCCAGTACTCAGAATTGTCCAGAGATGCTCAAATCCTTCCAATAAAACAACAACAAAACAAAAACAACTATCCAGCAAGTATCAATATAATAACCAGAAATGTGGTGTATAGTTTGGAAGTGTGTAATGTTTTAAATGACTAATTGGTCCAATTAAGAGCAATGCATTATATGTAACATTTCTTTTGTCTACTTATACTATGATCTCTTGTAAGAAAGACAACCAAAAACACAAAGCTTTGCTGCAAACAAGAGGTGGAGCTAGGATAGGAATTGAAACTGTCTTTCTATCCCAATATACTTTCTTCCCTCAGCCATCAAAGCACATACTTATACCCTCTTGGTCCCTCCACTAAGAGATAACAACATGACATAAGTTCCAAGTCCTTTTTATGATAATTTACTCTTCTCCCCTCAGATTGCAAGTTTTTGTGTGGCGCTGGTCGTGATGATAACCATGTTGTCTTTGGGAACCTACCTCAGTCCCCTTCCTAAGGTAAAAATTCAGCCGGCAAAATCTGTTTGCAGGCTGTATGTACTGTGCTCTTTTATGGGCATATTTACACCACAGACTTAAACTGGTTTAATAGTAATTCCACAGGGACTTTAGGTACTGTATTTTTGTCAAGGATTTTATGGTTCTCTAACACATAATTGACTGCACCCTCAATATATTACAAAGCCCAGGATTCTTCGGGAGAAGCCAAGTTGAACTGATATAGAAGCATTATAAATAAGTAGTGTTTATATGCTTTGTGTCTTTATCTCCCATTTTATAACTAAACAAGGCCTTTCTGTAATAGATATGCAGTAGTGAAACTACTGAACTGTCTCTCAGGGGCCAAACTACATGTGATGTTTATAATAGTTTGCCATTAACTGCAAGCTTTTTCATTAACAAGTTGGCAATACAAGAGATTGGGGCCCTGGTGTGGGGGGATAGGGGTCTTTAACCCTTTGCCCCTGCTATGGTCCCATTGTGGGCAGTTTGTCCCTCAAACAAGCTGTCTTTTAGATTTCAGATGGAAGAAAGCTCCCAGTGAATGTTTCTTAAACCATAATGCTCTGGCTAAAGTCCAGCTGTAATTGTAAGCCTACTTACTAAAAAGTTGGTTCAACTGAATTCATTTTCAGTTAAACAAGTTTTAAGTTTGGTTTGGAAACTGGAGTGAACCTAGGTCATCAGGCAAAAATCTAAGTCAGTCTTCCTTACAGATGTGGGGAATTACAACTCCCATCAACCCCAGCCAGTATGGCCAATATCTGCATATGGGTTTGCACCAAAGCAAGAGGGAAAGATTGAGAGCTCTATCAGACAAGCATTTTATTGCACTCTCATTACTGGGCATTCATGGATTTTTGCGGGTCCCTCAGTTTCACAATATTGTCTGCCTCCCACGTGCCTGCTGCCCCTTCAAGCCTTCTTCATGCCACCAAAAAACACCTCAATAAGGCTGACTTATTTTTAAAGATGGAAGTTACCGCTATCTCCTGCTGTGTGCAGAAGCAGCACAATCAAAACAGTTATTTACTTCCTCTTTCAAAAGAGGATGTAATGAGGAACAAACATGTGGGTGGAGAAGCGACAGTAAGCAAACGCAATCTCCCCACCCCCACACTCCATGTGATGACGCTCTGAGGTTAGAATTTCCCAGTCACGAGAATCAGATGAAGGGGAAGGATATTCCTTGTGAGTTTGCATGTTTCTGCCACCGAGGCTAATTCTATGAACACTTTTCCAGACTCCCCATTGAACACAGTGGGGGTTACTTCCAAGGAAATAGGTGTAGGATTATGCTGCTAGCTTTATTTGTCTGTGATCTAGTTCTAGCAAATATTGATGTTGAAGGCAATTTGGATCGACTTAGGCAATCACTGTGATGGAAACAGAATCGTTCTATAGTATTTTGATCCATTTAGCAATATGTGGCAATATTTCTCTTACACTTTACTCCTACACAAACAGGGGCAGCTAAAATGGATAGTATTCTTCTGGCTTTTGTTGTCCATTTCAATGTGTTGTGATCTTTATTGTAGTCTGTGCTGGGAGCCTTGATAGCTGTGAACCTGAAGAATTCTCTCAAACAACTCACAGATCCTTACTATCTCTGGAAAAAAAGCAAGTTGGACTGTGTAAGTGTCTCATTTGAAATGGCTTGGGAGAGAATGGAGGAGTGTACACTTATTGTTCAGCACAGCTTAGTTCACTCCTTTATGAACTAAGTCACGCATGAATCATGGATAAGTTAAAAGATCTGGATTCCTGAGAATGTCAGGGACTTTTTTCAATGCAGTTATGTAGTCCACATGTTTATGGACATATATTTCAACTATGTCTATTATTAAAAACTACAAATATTTCACATGAACTCAAATATTAGATTCAGATGAAACAGCTGCAGCACATTAGGAGAAGAGCCACCATTGTATAAATTGCATTACATATTTAATCTGATAACAGAACTTGTATTTCCTTGGCATATAAAGTTTCCTTGTGAAGTTTATGAATAGATATGAATTGATTTTGAATACATGTTTATTAACGGACATCAACAAAAATAATAGTTGAACTGAGCACTCTCATGGTTAGTGCATGTCTTGCACAGACTTGAGCAATCATTACAAAGGCTGGATCACAATAAATCACAATACGCCATGGTTTTTTAAAAAAAGAATCAGGTAGCAAGGAAAAGACCCTGGAGAACCACTGTCAGTAAGAGCAGACAATGCTGGGCTAGATGGACAAATTATCTGAGCTGATAAAAGACAGCTCCCTATGTCGTTTCAGTCCAATAACTAGACGTCATGCCTTAGATGACCCTCCAAAGAAGGAAAGACCTTCAGAAAAAGATAAGGGATCCAGGCACTGCTTGATGTAAAACTCAGTAACACAAGAGCCATGGGAAAAAACAAATGTATAAATATCTGGGTGTTGAATATTTTGTTTGAACAAGATTTACAACAGTAAATTATTTTTACATAAATTGTGCCAATGTCCTCTAAAAACTGCTTTATCATCAAAAAGAATAATCCAAATTGTCCAGCCACAGGCATCAACAGCAAATAGTGTTCAAATAGTAGGCAAGAAAGATTATGTGTTAGAATTCTGCGCATGGGATTAGGAATGTGTTGTATATTATATCTGACTTGAATCTCCTGAAATATGCAGAGTGCAACACCTAACTCAGTGGAGCACCTACACAAGCAGTTACCTTTTAAGCCATTGAAGGATCTCATTGACTTTGAGAGCACTAATTACACACACTCAATGCAGTACTCAGCCATATACCCACAGCTGCCTTAAATAAACTGCATAGAGAAAAAAGAGATATAAATTAGACCAATAAATAAAGAAATGCTAGATGAAGTAAGGATACTCAAGAGAAATAAAAGCTGTTTTGTTTTTTGTCAGATCAATTAATCAACTAGTCTAGTGGTCTGAAATAGCAACCACTGCTAGATAAGCCGGGCTGTGCACTCTTCCTGCTCCAGAGTGGAAGGAGGAGAGTCTATGAAAGATGTAGAAAAGCAGAGTCAATGTGGCAGTGTGGCTCACACCATCCCTGCAAATATGTGGATGTTAGGGACACAATCATGCAAGCAATTGCACTAGACTGGTCTGGCTGGTGTGTATCCCAAAGGGCAGGTGTGTGTAGGCAAAAAGCCAATGCACAACTACGCCACCAAAAAGGCACCAATACGCATTTTGCTGATATGCTGTCTCAGAAGAAGTGTATAGGAAACAATTGAACCAGACATGCAGTTGTCATTCTCAAGCTGGTCCAGCACTTCTGTGTTGAAGTCCTTAGTTCCAATGTCATAGCTGAGATCCATCCAATCAATTATGGCTGAACATGTATTTCTTTCAAAATATATATTTCTTGGAAGTCCAACTGAACAAAGCAAATTTGTCCATGTTGTCTACATATCATCAGACAGCTGTTATGTTTTCCCCAGGTAGCTGCATCTCCTGTGCATGAAATACTAATGCAATGTTTTTTAAAATTGGGAATTTGCATGAAATTCCACATCATCCCCCCATACTAGTTCTCTCAATGGAATAGATCAAAATTGCCGCTTTTGTATAAAGTTGTTCAATTTATTCTTGCATTGCAATTTGTGGTTGTTGGCTTTTTCTAATTGGTCTTTGTTCAAATATCTTATGTCAAGGAGTAGAAAAGAATATGGACATTTATTTAATTAATTAATTTAAAGCATTTATACCCTGCTCTTTAGCCAGAAAGGCTTCCAGAGCAGCTTCCAGATCAATGAAAGGAAGATCATCCCTGCTCCCAGGTTTATGATCTAAATAGGTTTATAATCTAAACATGGCACAAAAGGGAAAGGGGATAGTTCAGGGAAAGGAAAACAAGAAAACTCAGGCATCAATTGTTAATGTTATATGGTTCTTCTACTCACCAGTTGTGATGGAAATGAATTGCCCAGTTCAAAAATCACAGGTCTCAGCAGACGTCCAAGGAATAGCCTGGTGATCTGACCTTCCTATAATTTGCTGTAATGTGGACAGGTGGTGCTTATTCCAGCAAAAACAGCTGTGTATAAGGAGTGGGTATGGTCTTGGAACTTTTCATGCCTATTTTCTAAGTGGTTTGCAGAAATTGCCCTGAATTTAGATTTTCTCTCAGCTGGTATGGCAAGGGGTGGGAGGTGGCAGAAGTTAGAATTATGAACTTTCAAAAACAGGATAGTTACCTCAAGTTTTCTAGGGCCTAATCTATACCAAGCAGGATATTACACTATGAAAGCGGTATAGAAAAGGCAGGAACCACACCAAGCAGGATATAGCAGTGTGAAAGTGGTATATGGTATATGTCAATGGACCCCAACAGTTGTCAGTGTACTTCAATACCGCTATAAAGCAGTAGTGTGGCCCCTGCCTTTTATATACCACTTTCATACTGCTTTCATAGTGCAATATCCTGCTTGGTGTAGATTAGGCCTAGGCGTCATCAGAATCTGCATTAGTAATCAAATTCTGTCATGCTGATGCCTAGGCCTCCTGAATTTAAGTTGTCTAAAGACAGCAACATAATTTCAGGGTCCAATATCCTAACCGTAGTTATGCAGTCACATTTAATCTGTGTGTTTCATTCCCATCTTCCCATCCACTCATGCAAGGTTGTCCCCAGTGCAAGGAAGTGACCTGCTGTGTTTATGTCTTTCCACAGATGGTTTGGGTGGTGAGCTTCCTGTCAGCTTTCTTCCTGGGCTTGCCCTTTGGACTTGCCGTGGGAGTGGGCTTTTCCATCCTGGTGGTGGTTTTCCATACCCAGTTGTAAGTATTATCTTGGTGATAATCTGTAATAGAAATGCACAAGTAGAGGCATTTTTCTATAGACTAGATAAAAATTTCAAAGGCAGGTGTGACTCTCAGCACGTGGAACATAAATGTACTAGTCCCTGTTAGTAAACAGAAATGTCATTTTAAGATAATTGCCGCCTAATGTCCCATTTTGATTAATATATTTCAAGGCTGGTATGAATATGAAATGACTTATATCATGCATAAAAACACCTGCTACACACATCTTTCTCTCTTAAATCTATTATATGTAGTATGGAAATCCCACATCGGTGCAAGAGATAAATGTGATGCTGGCCTACACTAGGTTTTTGTTGTTGTTTTTGTTTTTGTGGTAGCTTCACCAAAACAGAAAGTTGAGCTTGTGAATTAGCCTCTCTGTTTATTTGAAATAAAAGAAAATCTTGGTCATTAGGAGGCATCTGCAATCATTTCGTGATGCAGCTGTCTCATCATCGTTGTTGTTGTCATTGTCATCATTATATACTTATAAAGCACCTAAAACTGTTCTGTACAGATATTGAAAGGTATCTGTACAGTTCCTGCCCATTAATATACACAATAAAATATGGAAAAGGAGTGGGGAGGAAAGCAGCAGCAGCAGCTCCTTCTCTCATGGATGGATGCGGCCAGGTTGGTCTCCACTTTCCCATGAAGTTCTTCCTTGGAAGGCAGAGGGTGTAGCTTCCCAGTGGATTCATTCCCCCTGTTCCCTTTCATGGGCTGGATGAATGGAGCAGGCTTCTCCCATGGAGGGCAAGTGAGGATTGGGGGCCAGCCTCAGTCACTGCTTGTTGCAGTCAAGCTGGGTAAAGCAAAGAGAGGGCAGGTTTGGGGAGGAAGCAGCAGCAAACCAGGACAGCCTTTGCTTTGCTTTCTTCTCACTCTCACTGGCCATATGGGTGGGTGGGTGTGGGTGCAGGTGGAGCTGTAGCTACGTTTGAGTTGTCTCCATTTGCTCTGCCGGTACCTCCTCTGTCCACTCATCCATATAAGGCAACTCCCAAGGGAAGGAAACAAAGCTGGAGCTTGGCTGCCTTTGCTTTGCTCATGCCCAGCTTTGAGAAGCAGTGGTTGGGGGTTCACATGTGCTATGAGGGATCTCCACCCCTTCCTGTCCTTACTGGCCTCACCCATTCAGACAGTAGAGAACCTAATTCCTTGATTCCCTCATTATGAGAGAAATGTGTGAATCAACCTTTATTCCCCTGCAGTAGAATTTTCATCTTGGACTAGTACAGACATGCCCTTTATCAGATTCCCACATTCACTTTTGAAGCAGTCAAGTCATTAGGGAGTGATGTGATCCTTTCCATTTCAGATAGCAAATCATCCCCATGAATCTGCCCCCATCTGGTGATCATTGGTAAAACTCTTGGCATGCTATGAACTGTCACCACATGGGGGCGTATTCATAACAAAAATACCACTGTTGTGGAATTACATAGAATCATAAAATCATAGAATAGCAGAGTTGGAAGGGGCCTACAAGGCCATCTAGTCCAACCCCCTGCTCAATGCAGGAATCCACCCTAAAGCATCCCTGACAGATGGTTGTCCAGCTGCCTCTTGAATGCCTCTAGTGTGGGAGAGCCCACAACCTCCCTAGGTAACTGATTCCACCGTCACACTGCTCTAACAGTCAGGAAGTTTTTCCTGATGTCCAGCCGGAATCTGGCTTCCTTTAACTTGAGCCCGTTATTCCGTGTCCTGCACTCTGGGAGGATCGAGAAGAGATCCTGGCCCTCCTCTGTGTGACAACCTTTTAAGTATTTGAAGAGTGCTATCATGTCTCCCCTCAATCTTCTCTTCTCCAGGCTAAACATGCCCAGTTCTTTCAGTCTCTCTTCATAGGGCTTTGTTGCTAGACCCCTGATCATCCTGGTTGCCCTCCTCTGAACACGCTCCAGCTTGTCTGCATCCTTCTTGAATTGTCTACCATATTAGACAATTGTACCATATTAGACAATTGTCTACCATATTAGACAATTGTCTAATATGGTAGACAATATGGTAGACATTGTCTACCATATTAACAAGAAAAAGGTTTTCAATGTCTTTGAATATTGTGAAACATATACATGAAAATCTAGGATGGCATCACAAAAGGAGAGAAATTGATTGGACATTTTTATGTATATATCGATTTATCCTGCAGACACCCCCCTCTCCTTTACACCCTTGACAATCCAATCTATTATAAAAGGAGATTGGTGGTAGAAGTCATAGTGAAGAAGAGCAAGCTGGGGCTAATGGGGGTTGAAGTCCAAAATATATGGAAAGCACAAAGTTGGCAGATGCTGTGCTAAACTAATGAATCTCATTTATTATATTAGCTTACAAAGATTCAAGCTGGTGTATTTTCGAGGGATTTCTTCTGGCTAAGTGAAAGGGGAGTGAAGAACTCTCCTTATGTCTTTAAAGGATGGTACAAGGACAATTTTCTACTAGCTTGACATATTATTAAGAAAGTTGTTTCAGGCAAACCAGTTCTGTACGCTACCTATATTTTAACATTCATTTTCTTCCATTTTCCTTCCTAGCCGCAATGGATCTGTCCTTGGCCCTGTAGCCTCTTCTGATATATACAAGAATCCCAAAGTTTACAACAAGGTAAATACAGGAGGAAAAAAAAACCTCTCCGTCTATGTTGCCACCACCTGGCCAATACACAAATTAAATGTTTGTTTTATCATATGATGTGATACACCTCCAAGCATCTTTTTGTTGTATGAATTATTTTATTTATAGTCTTCAAAAAATGGATGCTATTTTTCAGTAGGGCTTGAAATACATTGTCAAAACTACCCTTTTCTCTTGAGATTGTTTAAATTTCTTATTTCAGAATTGTGAGCAGTCCTGGATTATTAACGTGAGGGAGACTCTGTGTTGAATCATTTTATTTTGGGGACCCATAAGTCTAACCCATATGCCATGTTGTGTCCAATGTCTGAATTCATCAATGCACCATTCTTTCCCCAACATTTCCATATATACAGTATAGAATACACAATCTTATTTTCTCCACCAGCATCAACCCTCTGATACACATTTGGGCACCAAGCATGTAAAAGTCAGAAGAAGCTTGCTGCATCCCACACAGGGCTGGCCCTACCATTAGGCAGAGTGAGGCAGCTGCCTCAAGCAGCAGGGGTTAGGGAACAGGAAGAGGCAGGGAGATGTTGGGATGCCAGAGAAGCTGTGTTTTTCCATGAGGCCTACCCTGCACTTCCCTAAGGTGCCTTCAGGGACACTGGAGGATGCTACCTCATCACCAGTCAATATTCAACTGCCAGCTTGGTTGCCATTTGTACATAGAATGTGAGGGAGGACACCATCTTGTGCTTCATCTAAGGCAGCAAAGTATCTTGGGCTGACCCTGATCTTGCACATTCATGTTTCTTATAGGTGAACATATGAAAAGTAGGTACCAGATCTCTTCTTGCTTCTTTCCTCATCCTATTTTGCAGTCTGAACCTTGTCAATCCCTCTCTCTGCAGGTCCAAGAAATAGATGGGATTAAAATCGTTACCTACTGCTCCCCACTGTACTTTGCTAATTCAGAGATATTTAGAGAGAAAGTTATTGCCAAGGTAAGAAATGCTGGGCCAAAGGTAACAAGATTTTATATTGCCAGGTTGCTTTTCACACCATAAGTTTCCAGATCCTTATTTTCTTTGCAAGAGGTGGGTAGGGAGGAATTCAAGAGAAAATTGAGTGACAAAAAAGGGTTGAGCATCCCCTCCCCTCACTTTTAACTCTTCTTTGTTGGAAATCCAACACAAACCTCCCCGTGCACCAAGATCTTCAGAGGTGATTGGTGATGGGGAAAGGGCCTTCTTAGTGGTGACATCCTGCTTGTGGAATCCACCCACTGATGAAGGCTTACTTGTCACCTCCTCTGAATTTTTTATTTTATTTTTTTGGGCAGCAGGCAAATATATTTTATTTTTCCCAGCTCTTTTTAACTTACAAATGTTATTGTTTTATACTGGTCTGTTTGTAAGCCACACTAAACATATTTTTATTAGAGGGTGGCATAAGCGTCCTTAAATAAATAAATAAATAAATAAATAAATCACCCCTTCTCAAGGGCTTACTGCAAGGGAGAATGCTTTAATAAATAAATATAATTTGTTAACAATTTAATACATTTTTAGCTGTGTAAATTATTAATGTTTACGTTGTTCTGATTTCATCTGTATGCTGCCCTGAGATCCCAGTGATAATAGGGTGAGATACAAATTTTTTAATAAATAAATAAAAATAAATAAGTAGCCACTGACAAACCATCACAAACCGCTGCATCGAAACATTTTCCTTGGACCTAAAATTGAACCCAACCTAACCTTGTCCACTGTTTCCCTATGAGTCTCTCCAAATGTAAGGAGAAGGACGTACACACACCCCTTCTTTGTCAACCCTGCCTCTTACATTAAAAGTATAGCTTACCTGTTTGGACACCAGATTCATGTCAAGACGTTATAAGAGCTAAGGTAAGCAAACAACTTAGCTTACTATCTTTTTCTTTTAAACAGACTGGTGTGGATCCCATAAAAGTCTATTTGTCCCGGAAAAAGTATGTGAAGCATCAGGAAAAGGTGACAGCAGTACTACAAAAAACAAGCAAACTAAAATCTCTCTTCAGGAAAAACAAGGTAACTTAGCAACAATCTTAGTTGTGAAAGCTCCTGTCTTCCTAAGAGACTTGGCACAGCCCTCCCCAATCTGGTGCCCTCCGATTATGTTGGACTGCAACTCCTAGCATTCTCAGTCAGACAGACAACCCAGAGAGCTTCCGCTATTGGGCAGTATAGAAATGTGATTAGATAGATAGATAGATAGATAGATAGATAGATAGATAGATTACCTATGCAGAACACCAAACGGCTTTGTGGGGGAGGGGGTAGAGGCCACTGGACAGCCTTATTGAAGATAAGAGCCATTTTTTAAAAAAAACACAGAGCTGTCCACAGCAACACTGAAGAGTGGCTGCACACAACCTAGAAAGAACTACTGGAGAACAGTTTAGTATTGCTGATGGTTACCACCTTGGGGAAAATTTCAGAGGCCTACATGAACACTCCTGCCCTTTGGTGGTACCACAAGGGACTCTACAGAGTATTTAACAGCTTTTTAAAAACACATTTATTTTTATTTATTTTTTAAAAAATGCAGAATATGGGTGAGTCATTCATCATGAGCGATTTTACTAGTGTACATGAAACTTCTGCACTTGTCACTGCAATTCATGCACTAATTTTTCCCAGTGACAAAATACTGAATGTTTCTTATTTTATAAACTGTTGACCTGTAAGGGGCCTTGCTTGATGCCCTCCAGATATTTTGGACTACAACTCTCATAGATCCCTGCCAGCATAGCCAATGGTCAGGGATTGTGGGAACTGTAGTCCAAACCATCTAGGGGGCACCCAGTTGCCTACCCCTATATACAGGTATATACATATGAGTGTCAAATCTTCTGGTCTTGTTCTTGCCCAAAGGGGTAAAGAGTGCATACATAGGACTTCAGCCTTAATTAACTGAATTAAATGAAAATTAGATGCATACTATAAACATTGCTGCTTCCCCAAGTGATGCTGTTTTGAAACCCTTGGCCTACTTACTCAGCAACTGGGAGAAAACTAACAAAAAGTAGAGAAACAGGAATGACTTGGTCAGTAACAAGATGCTTTCAAATTGATTGCACCACAAAACACAGAGTGTGCATGAAAACCTTAGAATGCCATGTTCCTAGCCATGTAAAACTGAAGGATGGACAAGGAGCTGGAAACAGTGGTGCTGGTTTGTAAATGTGTATTTCAGATTAAATGCTGGGCCAGAGTGGAATTTTTCCTATGGGTTTTATCATAAGGGTACTTTCAGACAGAGGCCTTATAAAATGTTGTGAATGCGGCAGGGCAACATGGTCATAAAAGCCTTTCTGGAAGCATCCTAAGGGCAAGAGTATTAATCACTACTTCACTGGAAATCTAGGGCAAGCTATTCAGTTCTAAGATGAAGCATGTCAAGAAAATAGATGATTGTTTGCTAAAAATAGTAATTGTTGAGCACCATGTAAAGAGGGATGGAGAGTCTCCTTGCTTCCTTTGTCCTACACCTTCCATTTGTATGCATTTGTTTTTTCATAATCATTTGACTATCTACCAATGGGTGAAACAGCCAATAGCTAAAAACTCATCGCCAGAAGTGACAACACCCCCTTCCCCCTCAATCAGAAGGATCCCCTGATCCTAAAGAAAGGCTTTAGAGTAGGGTCAGAGAGGGACCTGCCAAGGGGAGCAGGAAAGTCATATTCTGTTGACCCCCTTCTTCTGGTGCTTCTCTGGATCTATCAATATTTATTTAACTAATCTCTTCATTTAAAATGTATCTCTTCCTTTGCTTCAGACTATGTCTTTGCAAGAGCTCCAGAAGGATTTTGGAAGTATTTCTCCAACAGATACCAACAACAACCAGACAGCTGCCAATGGCAACAGCATCTCCTATGTAGCCTTCAATCCAGAGCCGAACACTGCGAGGCAGATCAATGCCTCCTGTGAACAGGAAAGCACTGCTAGTCACCGGAGCAGTACCTGCAGTGTTATCCCAGCCTCAAACATTGATCCTATGTCCACAGCACCTCCATTTGTCAACTTCCACACAATTATCCTTGACATGAGTGGAGTTTGCTTTGTGGATCTGATGGGCACAAAAGCTTTGGGAAAGGTGAGCTGTTATCTCAGTTCTGCTTTCAATTTGTTTTTGTGATCCTGCATTGCCCACCAAAGATGCTGGGGTTATTTACACAAAATGCTAACCCACACTCCGTGAATATGTGTGGGTTGTTTTGAACTGTGGGTTGTTTGTTGAACCGTGGGTTAATGCGTTGCCTGAATGCAGCAAGGATGGCTTGCTAACCATACAGTAGGACTTATTTTCTCGAACAAGGCACCTTTAAAATGTCCCATTGAGTTCCATTAAGTAGGTTTAAACTCAATTGGTTATAACTACTATGGGGGATATTGACACAACATGCTATTGTTGAGCCATGGGTTGTTTGTTGAACTTTGAGTTCGTGTGTTGTCTGAATCCAGGACATTTTCCACAGGGTAGCTTGATAACCATGCAGTGTGGCTTGTTAACCACCCAGAACAACCCAACAACTATGGGTTCTCAAGGTGGCTTGTTCAAGAAAAATAAGCCACACTGCATGGTTAACAAGTTACCCTGAGGAAAATGTTACATGCTAACCAACGGTTCAACAACAACCCACACGCAATAAATGAGTGTAGATTAGCGTGTTGTGCAAAACCAATCAGTAGGTTTTCACTACAGCTGCAGTTAAAGGGGGGGGAAGTAACAGTCACAGGATAGTGTTAGTTAGCTTCAGCCAGTTGTACAGGTGAGCAATCACAAGAAGATACAGAAACTGTGGAACACAGGTCAGTAGTGTAGAAAGGTTTTGTGACATGGTGATGGCCAGAATTAGCAAGGGTCAGAGGTTCAGAATACATTAGAAAGAGGATGTTGTCATGCCATAAGACAAACAAGACTGTCAAGAAATAATACATATCATTTTAGTGCAAGCAGACAGCAAAGAACAAGGGTTGGGATGAAGTCTAGAATCAACACAATCATGAGGCAACTTTGTATTTAACTTGTCGGTAACAAAATTAGATATAGGGTACACAGCTGGGTGAGCGATCAATACATATTGATCATGGAGATATAGCCAGTAGCCAACATATTGCTTTAGCTGTTTCCAAAAGCTGTTAGTTTTGTATACAATCAGGATCTGTTGGAAGTCAAAAAATAAGGAGATTCTGGTGCAGCATCTGCAATACTACAGCTCTCCAGTGCCTGGTGGTCAGGATGCCAACGTTCCAGATTCTCTGTGGATTCTGTTTTGAGTCCTCCAATGCTATTTCCATTTTAAAAGGGAGATTTTTTTTTCAATAAACTGGGTTCCTAGTCATTCCCATTGTTGTCCCTGTGTCTAGATTTAGGGTTACACACTTTTTGAAATATAGCACTACGTTGTTATTTTCTTCTTAAACCCTGGAAATAATTATCCCAACGTACTGTGTCTAGAATCATGTGAAAGCAAATATTTTCTTCTTTGGTCCCCTCATGCAGCTGTGTACCAGCTATCAGAAGATCGGCATTAAAGTCTTCCTGGCAAATATACCCGGTAAGAATATTTCCCCATGTACCATGCTTCATTTCTCTTCCATTTTTAAGAGTCTTGAAAAGGGGCAGAATAAGACAGGAATATACTACACCTGAAGCCTATTACCACATTCATAAATATTGTAAAAAAAAAAAAAATCTATACCAGGGCTGGGTCTAAGGTAGATCAGAATCTTGGTGATCTAAAGTAGATTGGCAAGGATTTCTGATTCTCAATTGTTTAACAATAGCAGCAATAAAATAACTCCTCTAAATGATATGCTGTAATGAAGCAAGTTGGTTGTAGGTGTGGATTGTTGTGTGAAAGGACTGTGACCTCCTTTCTGTTCTGGTACTCAAAATAAATTCCTGAGCTCAGATTTCTTTTATTTGAAGTGTATGTCTTTTCTTGGGGCTCCTGCAAGTAAATCTATAGCTAAATGTAGTGTTCTTCCCTCCCCTTTATCCATCCCTCATGGTTGCTACAGACACACCCTTCTCCTGTCATTTTGAAGACAGGTGCTTCTTAGAACTATTTTAGCATCCTTTTTGAGTGTATATTTTTATAGTTGAAGTAGCACAACTTTTTTTAAAGTTGTCGTTTTTAAAAAGAGTGTCTGCTCTACAGGACAAGAGGATTACAGCTAAGCTTATTTCTGAGTAATTTGTCTAGGGATCTGGCTGTAAACCCCATCAGTTTTGCCTAAGAAAGCTAGTCTAGGCAATTTCATAATTGGATCTAAATGGACAACCCAATCAGATCAGTTTCTCAGCCCAGCTAAAAAGACTTGCTGGCTTGATTTTCACTGCCTGCTATTTGCACTGGACTTGTGGTGCAGGGCATGAAATAGATCTACAACTGGGAACATACAGCTAGCAACAGATAAAGAAGGGATATTCCCAACATGTCATCCACCTTCCCCAGGGACAACTCCTCCTACTCTGCCTCCATCACACATTTTTCCTATTCACACCTGTAAAAAGATTGTGCTGCTGTTCCCATCCTTAATGGATCTTCAGGAGTAAGAAAAAAAGATGGAAGCAGCTGTGGGAAAACACAGGAAGCTTAAATTGGCTTATAATGTTTACACACACACACACACACACACACACATACACACACACACACACACACATCCCATAAAATTGTGGAAAGGAGTTATCGTGGAAAGAAGATGACACATTAAAAATCTCATCTGGAAGCACCCTTGATCACAGTTTCTTAATGCTTCTTTGCATTAAAGAAAATCAGGGAAAGTTTCAACAAATGGAACTGATTGTTGCATGTAGTTTCTGTTCATCTAGTGATATTAAATATCCAAAGTGACTTGGTTTTGTATCATTTCCCTGATGTAAACACACCATTCCATTGTGGTTGTTCTAGGCAGCTAATGGGTTCATAGTGCATGGTGATTCATACAAAGCCTGTTTGCAGCCAGAAGAAAGACTCACAAATGTTTTTTGTTTTGTTTTTAAATCACACAAAAGCAAATGCAAAGAGAGGAATAAGAGACTTATGTGGTTGAGAGTTGGGTGTGTGTGTTTTGTTTCGCTTTGCTGCATTTCTTTTAGATCCAGTGATTTGCTTCTTAGAAATCATTAGCTATTGCTAATGGTTGTAAATGTGTGACTTTAACCTTACCCTAAGAGGTAGGATTAGTTCTCAAATTTCCTGGACTATATTGTTCTTAGTAATAGTGCATAATTGATCTGCCAAAGCAAATTAAGCCCAATCACATGGAATTAAGCTGGAAACATAAAGAGTAAAAGGCTCTTTTGGGGTGAGGGCTTGTAAATATATTATTTGTGATTGTAATTTTGTCCGGAATCATGTGGAATTTCTGCCTTTTGCTTTGATTGAAATAAGGGTGTCTCACAGACTACACAAACAGTCATAGTATCCCACAGCTATTTAAGAATTATGGGAGTTCCTTAAATAAAGCATTATGATAATAACAGTGATAGATTTTTTAAAAACCAAGTCCATAGCTAGACGGGGCGAAATCCCTGGGTTCGTTCCTGTGCATTCACATGACGCACAGGGGATCCCAGGATCAGGGAGAGATGATCCCTCCTTTGCCTCAGGATCTCGCCCTACCCTTTGAGCCCGGTTTTTCCATGGTCCCGGCCTGATCCTGAGACTGTGGAATGTGTGGCCAGGCATCACGGTTTCTTCCTGGCTCCTCGCTGTTACTCGTGAGAAGCCAGGACCATCGGGGGTGGGGTGGGGGGAGCAGGGAACTTTTTTAAAAAAACCTACCTTTGAGCGCACGAGCACTCATGCGCATCTTCTGTTTTAAAAAAGAAAATGGCAGGCGCAACGTCCTCTCCCTCTGAGGTTGTCACACGCCGCATAGAGGGGGAGATCTCGCAATAAAAATATTGCGAGATCTACACCCGTCTGTTGCGCTAGACCCATAGGTCTAGCTGAGGCCCACGTTTGTTTTAATAATTGCTTCTTAAAACTTATTACATTTTTTTCCATAACAAACATGAAACTGATTCAGAGAACCTCATGATTCCCTGTTTGCTGGAGCTGTGAGCAAGGTGCAAAACGTTGTGAATCACCATGTGTTAGCGGTTAGTGGCACTGTGTTCCTCTCCATCCGTACCACTTCTTGACCCAGAAACAATCTTGTTACACATGAGCCAACTGTATCCATTAAACTTTGAGCTTCTGACTGAAACAGCTGCAACAGGGCTATTCTTAATTCTGTTTACCTGTGAAATTCTCTGTCAATTGTAGCAAGTCCTCTGGGCTTTAAATATGAGAGACTTTTGTAATGCATAGGGATTATGCAACAAGCAAATGTTGTTCTCACTCCATTGGAAAACTTTTCCCACAGCAAATCTAGTGAAAAGGGCATGCCCTGATACAAATAACTTTCCAACATACAGCTTCTGCTTTTAGTAATGTTATGTATCTTTGTCTCCTTTGTTAGCCCAAGTGTATGATGACATTCGCACAGGTGGAGTATTTGAAGAAGGAGGCCTTGAGCCCAGTCATCTCTTCGTGACCATCCATGATGCTGTTTTGTTTGCAACAATGAATGGCAACAGAGCTATATGCCGTCCTGTCTTAGAGCAGGTATAGTTGATTCACTGTTGTACCCACACCAGTGCAACTGCATGTGTGTGCATTTCACACTCTTCCATATTACTTTCAGACATTTTCTGAGGGCTGTGATAAGCAATTAGATTGGCTAATAGGCTAATTTACAGTAGAGTATGAAATGGAACCCAATCTGTTGCCCTATTTCCCTTAATTCATCACCACCAAAAGACTCACAGTCCCACTGCTGACCACCGGAAATCCCTTCAAGCCTAAAAGTCTCTGGTCACTACTCATTGTTCAGCCATTTTTAAGCCTGGTTCTGCAGCCATAAGAACTAGGCACTTCCTGGTTGTTGTTGACAGTCCAGGTTAAACATAATGAGGAAAGCCTATTTAAAATAATTAGGTTTGGATAGTTCCATATAAATATATCTTCTGTATGGCAGACTGGAGGCAGAAAGCCAAGACGAGGCAACAGTGTGGCATGTGCAAAAAATGAGTGACATGTTATTTATTTAGACATAACAAATAGTTGCTAACACCAAGTTATGTCATGACAATATAGTAAAATGCCCCATATCTCAGTTGTGCTTGTGTGTGTGTGTGTGTGTGTGTGTGTGTGTGTGTAAACAGAAATCTATACTTCTGTGGTTCATATAAATGGAATGCTCTCTGGTGAAAACAATCTATTGCAGAAGTCATTCTGCTTTTGTGCCTTCTTCTCTCTAGAGGCCTTCAAAGGAGGGACTTTGTTATTATATTTTCATATCTGTAAAATCCCCATGGAAATGCTGAGAAAGAGCCACAAATGGAGATCAGAGTTTTATTGTGCTAGGCCTTGTAGAGATAATCACCTGACCTCCCAGATCAAACAAACTGACTACCACCAGAACCCTTGTCTTCTATGGACTGAACGTCAGTTTATTGGCCCTCACCCAGTCCAATACAGAACTCAAACACTGACTCAGCATGTCTACTACCTCACCTGAAAGTGATTAAAAACAAAAATACATGTGGATGTCATCAGCATATTGATGGCAACTCATTCCAATATCTCATAGCTGAATGTATGGTGGCTCTGAACACACTGTAGTTAAGGACAGGAAGTATGAAAATTCTGTATCTGTCTTTGATCTGTAATGGTTCATTCAGACCTGCAAGTCACCACTTGATGTAGCAGTTATTAAATGATGAATAGGCACATGTGAATCAAAGCAAACCTTTGTGCTACATGCAACAAAATAGCAGAAAAGATATTTTCAAAATCATCACATTGTATTCAATTACTGAGGTCATGAGATTTCTTTATTTGCATTGCTCCAATTGATAAAGGATTTGTCAACTCAGCCTTCAGCTGACATGATGGAATGCCTTATCTTTGCTATACGGCAACTATATTTGCTCCTAAGAGATCTGCTGAAGGTGAAACCATCTGTTTATCATTCGGATGTGGGGCAAAGGACTAAGTTCTTGCTCCATACTGGGTCTAAATCTCGAGGGTTGATAGGAGACAGAAATGTAGGGCTGGAACAAACTTTTAAGAAGGCTAGCCTGCAGTACACACACAAATATTTGTGTTACTTCATTCAGGGTAAATGTTCGTGTACATTTATTTTAAAAAAACTTTACTGATTGCCACTCCACTCCCTCCCTTGGCAAATTGTTGTTGTGCTCAATGTTAAAGAAACTTTATTTTCTTAAATCATCTTCTTGCTATTTGTGTCTTACATGACCATGAAGTTTGTAGTAGCTGGTGAAAAACTCACAAGAGATATGCACTGCCTACTGCTGTATCTCATCTTAGGTTGATAACCTTAAATAGGTGTAAACTGATTTGTCAGCTTACTGATATTCTGTATTGGGAATTGAATCCTCTCAAGTCTTGTTCTGACTTTTGCTTTTAATCAAATGATTAACTGACAAGCTACATTATCATGCTTTTTAGCTTGTAAACAATAACCCGTTATTTATCATGTTTTGATTCAGAGGACAAGTCAGATAGAAGTCTCTATTTCTGATGATTCTCTGGAAGACAGCAGTGCTGAATTCCAAAACTTGGAAGAGGTAAGTTAAAAGTAAACACTGGAAGTGAGTGAAAATTTGAAGCCTCTTTCAATCATAGTGAGGCTGTTCACATGACATGACAGCCCACCATGGGTTATTTAACCCACAGTGAAGCTGCAGCATGTCCAGCTGCAATTTTGAATATGCAACCCCTGCTTGGGAGTTGTCATGTTGTGCAACCCCAACGAGCATGTGTAATGTAAAGGTAAAACAACCCTCATGATCTTTGTTTCACCCTCACATAACCCACACTCATCACGTTCACATGACATGACAACCCCTAAGCAAGGGGTGTATATGTAATGTGGAGCCCATGGGTATAGTAACTCACGAAGAGCTGTGGGATATTGTTTGAACCTGGTCAGTGGGTTGGATCCAGACTTAGTCAGTCACACATAAGTCCCATTGAAATCATTAGGACAAGTTAGTCATGACTAAATTAAGTGTGACTTACATAGGCCATGGCTAGACCATGCGATATCCCGGCGATCGCCCCAGGATCATCCCTGTGCGTCCACATGACGCACAGGGCATCCTTGGTCCGGGATATCGCCCTATCCTTTTAGCCTGCTTTTTCCACAGTCTCGGGAGACCGTAGAACGTGTGGCCGGGCATTGCGGGTTGTCCCAGCTCGTGAATAACCACGAGGGGCTGGGAGCCGGGCACGGGGCACAGAGCTCCTCAGGGATGGGGTGGGGGGAGCAGGGATTTTTTTTATTGTTTATTTTTTTAAAAAACTCACGGGTTGCAGTCAAGCACTTGTGCATTCCTTCTTCTTTAAAAAAAATGGCAGGCGCAACATCCTCTTCCTCATGGGAAGTCGCGTACCACGTGTAGATGAGGGCAATGATCTCGCAATCATAAAATTGCGAGATCGTCACCCTCCAACACCCTCATCTAGCCATGGCCATAGTCTGGATTCCCACTGCATGTCTCTTACAATTCTGACTTGTTACTAGTATCCTCGGCATAATTTCTAATTCAAATCCTCCCTTTCTCCTAGGAAATGTTTGGAAGCATTTTTCATTCGGACACACAGACAGCACTGTGAGCTCATTAAGAAGACTCATGTGATGGGAAATTTCTTGACCATTACATTACAAAGAAAGGTTCCTGTGTCTGAATTGCAAGGACAGTGGCCTTTGTGCATCTTTGGCATGGGACCATTTTGCAGCACAGAGGCCATAGTGTCACTCTTACCTGACATTGTCTTTTTCGTCCATTCCTCTCTGGTCAGAGCAACTGATTCTTGAAGCAGTTGGCAGGGGTAACGGAAGAAGGAACTCAGGGAATACCCTTTGTCAATCTAGAAGAAGCAGAAGAGTAGCAGGACTATTACTACTTCTCTCCAGTCCCTATTTCCCCTATCCCATGCTTCAAACAATGCTTGAAGTGTAAGTAGTACACATGCGTACCTAGAAACTCTTCAGCATCAGACTTGTTCTTATATGGAAAAACAAAAGGAAATGCGAAGAATTAATTACCAGATATAACTCTCATGAGGTACAGCAATTAAGGTTGTTTCTGAAGTGAGCACTGACTTCATACTAAAATTAAACACACCTCTGAGGATGCTGCCTAGCTCTTCCACTGCTTTTCTCGCTATAAACTAATACAAAACTCATTTTTGTAGGCTAAATATTTGGTGACTATCAATAATTCCTAGGAACAAGCGTAGTATTTACTATGGTAATAAGCATCATCAAACCATTGCCTAGAGGTAGTGCTGCCTTTTCCATTACAACTTCCCCATCCTGCATTTTTTATTTTTTAGAAACCTTTTTATTTTGGGGGGACGGACAGACAGATCCTTTCATAGTACTTGGAATCCAAAAGAGATGCTTATTTGACACATGGCCTGACTAAATGTACACTGAAGCCAAAAATAATATTTTCATTTTTTTGTAATGTTCATTTGACTAGTCCTTGTGTTTAGGAATCTCAAGAGAATAGCTACTTGCACAGTATTTGGGTGCTGTAGCTTCCTATTCTTGATAAGTAAACATTTACAAAAGCTTCAGCTTAGATTCCTTTTGAGAAATAAACAAAGCTTCTGAAGGGACCAATTTTCCAGAACCTGATTGTCAGTCCCATACATATTCTGTACAGGATATAATAAGGATAAATTGTTCTAAATACCATATTAAAATATTTTGATTATAGCCTACTTCATGCTTAAGCTTCCCCTCATATGCAATTTTGGCTTAAGGACTCTAAATTGGTTCATAGGACAAAGTTCAAGAGCAGCATTTGGTTTATCATCTGATCCTTCTCACGCTGCTGTTGGTTTTTTTTAATCTATTCAAATGCTCAATGGATTTTCTTAAACTATGTCACAGATGAAGAGAATCTACCTCTCAGGCAGACCTGTCTGACTAGTTAGCCTAGAAAATGTTTCTTTTTTAATTTTATTTTGTAAATGTGAAGTAATTTTTATATAAAAATGTAAATAATGCAAATTGTTATTGATCTTTGGTAGTTTTCTGTTGTAATTCCTTCTTGCATCCCCAATGTGTTGAATCTGTAAAGACTGTGACTTAAGGTTAAATGTTCTAAAGTGAATACAAAGCCTGAGATGTACAGCACAAGCCAAAGGACATGAGGAGGAGGAGGAGGAGGAGGAGGAGGAGGAGAATTGTAATATACACCTGATGTTCAGGATGTGCAAAAATGATGATCTCTAAAAAATGTCACTGTGCATGTGGTTTTAGGGGTCAAAACTCTCCAGCAATTTTCAAAGAAAATAAAAAAAGCAAGAAAATAAAATGACCTAGTTTTTCAAAATATGATATTGTTATAAATAGTGGGAAATCAACTAGGTTTTGAACATGTGCTTAATGTAATTAAGTTTGGAACTTTTAAAATATATGTTTTTGAAGCTGAAACCAAGGGTTTGTTTAATTCTTAGAATGATCACAAACAATAAGAGAACTTGAGATGTAATTGCCATAAGATGACACAGCATTGTGGCTACCAGATAAATGATGCCCAATTTGCAATGAAAACAGAACTTATGAATCATCCAGAGTGGGAAAACATGCCGGATTGCAATATCAGTTTCCTTAGTTTGGTTCTGCAACGTACCTCATCTCCAGGGACACTTCCAAACAGAGGCATTTCTGAGGCTGCACAGACAATAATGTAGAAGTGGTATTGTAGAATTATTTCCTGCAACACATATCCTCATCTCCACACACACACCACTCTGGTCTCTGGTGAAAGCAGCTTTACAAGTTTCCATAGACTTCAAGTCGTACACAGGGAGAAGCCAAAACTAACCCCCAGCAACATAGAATCATAGAATAGCAGAGTTGGAAGGGGCCTACAAGGCCATCGAGTCCAACCCCCTGCTCAATGCAGGAATCCACCCTAAAGCATCCCTGACAGATGCTTGTCCAGCTGCCTCTTGAATGTCTCTAGTGTGGGAGAGCCCACAACCTCCCTAGGTAGCTGATTCCACCGTCGCACTGCTCTAACAGTCAGGAAGTTTTTCCTGATGTCCAGCCGGAATCTGGCTTCCTTTAACTTGAGCCCGTTATTCCGTGTCCTGCACTCTGGGAGGATCGAGAAGAGATCCTGGCCCTCCTCTGTGTGACAACCTTTTAAGTATTTGAAGAGTTCTATCATGTCTCCCCTCAATCTTCTCTTCTCCAAGCTAAACATGCCCAGTTCTTTCAGTCTCTCTTCATAGGGCTTTGTTTCTAGACCTCTGATCATCAAAGCCCTATGAAGAGAGACTGAAAGAACTGGGCCAACACGGCTGCAATAAATGTGTTTTCACAGCCATTGGAGAATGCCTGTGACACTGCATGAAAAGTAAAACACTCCACTTCCCGTGTCTGCAGAAGGTTTTAAAGTTTTCTTAAACTGAGAAAGCACTGTTAAGGCAACAGATGTCTGCATATCCATTTATTCAGCCATGTTCATCATTTTCTCCAAGAGGTAGTTGAGTGCCAATCAATTTGGAAATAAAACATGGCCGCCAAAAAATAAGGGAGCGGTTTCTACGTACTTGGAAGACTCCCAAGTATACAGAGCTATAGAAGTTTGTAAATTAAAAGAAAACAAACAGCCCCCAAAAGATCTCTGATCTTCCAGGGTTAAGGGTACAGAGATAAGGTAAGGGTAACTTCTGGGTTCACATTGACTGATAAAGACAGCAAGTCCTATCTTTGCAGTTACATGGGGCTTTATAACCTGTTTTCTAAATAATACCAGACTTCCCTCCTTATGGGGGAAATAAAGCACGGAGGAGGAGGATGTCCTATAAAGGACCTGCAAACAACCATGAGTGAGCTATCACAAGTGCACAATAGAAGCCTCGTGCAGAAATGTTCAAAGTGTTGGTGGGGTAGGAGAAGAAAGGAAGATGAAAGGCAGGGGAAATTGGCTAGCTCAAATCCTTAACAGTGAGTATTCTTAGATGTGAGTGGATTAAAGGGGGGGGGAGTATGTGGCTTAAGGTTAAAAAAAATCACTTTCCTGTGCTATATGGAGAAAAATAAGGGGAAGTATAGGAAAAAGGATAGCCTTTCTTTGAAAACATCCATCTGCAGAGAATTTAACTCACTATTTCCAAAAGTAGATAAGAGGATATTTTGCAAGCAATTACATCAGAATATGGTGTGAAGTCTTTAGTAGGTAACTAATATACCAAACATTGTCCTTATCTTTAAAACGGGCAAAAAAGAGGAACCTGGGAACTACAGACCAGTCAGTCTGACATCCATCCCTGGGAAAATTCTGGAGCAGATTATAAAGAAGTCAATCTGTAAGCACCTTGAAAACAATGCAGTGATTACTAGAAGCCAACATGGATTTGTCAGGAACAAATCCTGTCAGTCTAATTTGATCTCATTTTTTGATCGGGTAACCTCCCTTGTGGACTGTGGGAATGCTGTGGACGTCATATATCTTGACTTCAGCAAAGCTTTTGACAAAGTACCCCATGATATTCTGATTAACAAACTAGCTAAAAGTGGGCTAGATGGAACAAATATTCAGTGGATTCAGTTGGCTACAGAATCAGACTCAAAAGAGTGCTTATCAACGAAACCTTCTCAAACTGGCGGGAGGTAACGAGTGGGGTACCGCAGGGCTCAGTCCTGGGCCTAGTGCTCTTCAACATTTTTATTAATGATTTGGATGAGGAGGTGCAGGGAATGCTTATCAAATTTGCAGAAGACACAAAATTGGGTGGAATAGCTAATACCCTGGAAGACAGAAATAAATTTCAAAGAGATTTGATAGGCTGGAGTGCTGGGCTGAAAACAACAGAATGAAATTTAATAGAGATAAATGCCAAGTTCTACATCTAGGAAATAGAAACCAAATTCACAGTTACAAGATGGGGGATACTTGGCTCAGCAATACTACAAAACGAGAAGGATCTTAGAGTTGTTGTAGATCACAAGCTGAATATGAGCCAACAGTGTGATATGGCTGCAAGAAAGGCAAATGCTATTTTGGGCTGCATTAATAGAAGTATAGCTTCCAAATTGCGTGAGGTACTGGTTCCTCTCTATTCGGCCCTGGTTAGGCCTCATCTAGAGTATTGCGTCCAGTTCTGGGCTCCACAATTCAAGAAGGACGCAGACAAGCTGGAGCGTGTTCAGAGAAGGGCAACCAGGATAATCAGGGGTCTGGAAACAAAGCCCTATGAAGAGAGACTGAAAGAACTGGGCATGTTTAGCCTGGAGAAGAGAAGATTGAGGGGAGACATGATAGCACTCTTCAAATACTTAAAAGGTTGTCACACAGAGGAGGGCCAGGATCTCCTCTCGATCATCCCAGAGTGCAGGACACGGAATAACAGGCTGAAGTTTCAGGAAGTCAGATTCCAGCTGGACATCAGGAAAAACTTCCTGACTGTTAGAGCAGTATGACAATGGATCCAGTTACGTAGGGAGGTTGTGGGCTCTCCCACTCTAGAGGCATTCAAGAGGCAGCTGGACAACCATTTGTCAGGGATGCTTTAGGGTGGATTCCTGCATTGAGCAGGGGGTTGGACTCGGTGGCATTATAGGCCCCTTCCAACTCTACTGTTCTATGATTCTATGAATATATTGTCAAAAAATGAATAATCTATACAAGCTATCAGAGGTGCCTCATACCTGTTTTTTCACCCCCACGTTAGATCCATATCCATGTAGGAAAAAACAATGTTTGCCTAACATTGTACTCAGTCACTGTCACATCTGTTGTGTGTATTTTGCCACAAGTCTGAATATCAGCATCAGGTAACCACAATGTACACTGGCTTCCAATCTGCTGTCATAGCACGATAAACACACACTTCATGCCCCGCCCACTCCAGCTAGCAGCTCATTACAGTCTGATTCTATGCATATATCTTGTAATCAAGTCCTACTTAGTTCAATTTACTGGATTCTTATTGTTCCTTTCTCCAAATATTTTAGGAGGGCATGTATCCCTTAGGTGAGACTTTGAATATTGGGGTTACATTCCTTCCTACTACCAAGTAATACTACCCAATTTAGCTTCTACTGGCTCTTTACCTAGTTCACTACCTAAAAATAATCTCTAGTTTTGCTAACATGAAGATTGCTCATATGAAGGCTGCATTACTCACTCCACTGTATCTTACAAATTGCAGACCTGGATTTTTCACCATGCCCAGGAAAGTCTTTTTGTCTTCTCCAACACCCCCATTATCTCTAACCCCCAGAGCCAGCATGAAGACATTTTGTGCTACTGGGAAGCTTGTTTGCTACTCTTCACGTTTTAGTTGACCCTAATAATAATGGACCCTAAACCAGTCCATACTCCAGGAAATAAAGCCAGACTGCTCACTTGAGGGAATGGTATTAAAGGCAAAACTGAAGTACTTTGGCCACATAATGAGAAGACAGGATACCCTAGAGAAGAGGCTGATGCTAGGGAAAGTGGAAGGCAAAAGGAAGAGGGGCCGACCAAGGGCAAGATGGATGGATGATATTCTGGAGGTGACAGACTTGACCTTGGGGGAGCCAGGGGTGGCGACAGCTGACAGAAAGCTCTGGCGTGGGCTGGTCCATGAAGTCACGAAGAGTCGGAAACGACTGAATGAATAAACAACAACAAAAATAATGGTATTAGCTTTGGGGGAGGGGGGATTAATGGATCTACACAGCTTTCTGCAGTTTTTATGGTGAAGCATGTTCCTTCTATGCATGTTTACTCTGAAGTAAATCCCACTGTGTTCAATGGGGCTTACTCCCAGGAAAGTGTGACCTGCAGCCTTAGAGACGCAACATCATACTGAAGGGGTTTTCATAGAATCATAGAATCATAGAATAGCAGAGTTGGAAGGGGCCTACAAGGCCATCGAGTCCAACCCCCTGCTCAGTGCAGGAATCCACCCTAAAGCATCCCTGACAGATGGTTGTCCAGCTGCCTCTTGAATGCCTCTAGTGTGGGAGAGCCCACAACCTCCCTAGGTAGCTGGTTCCACCGTCGCACTGCTCTAACAGTCAGGAAGTTTTTCCTGATGTCCAGCCAGATATTTTATTGTGTAGGGCATTTTACCATGCCCTACACAGGCAACATCTATTTCCCCCGCTTTTCCCCCTATTTTAACATGACGAGCTCTGTGAAACACAAACCCCATCTCACTTGCGATTTTTAAACGGTCCTCAAACAAGTATTACGAATACACTCGGAAAGTAAGTATCTTTTCTTGGAAATTCTGTCCCATTTTGTTCAATGGGGCTTACTTCCAAGCCTTAGTAAGAGGCGACGAGACCTCTGAGGAAACACCTTGAGAGACAGACTGTCGAGAAGCTTTCTCCACGGATGTGATGAATAACTAGCTCCATTAATGATTGGCGAGACGCCGCGCCTCTCTCTCTCTACCAATGCCTCTGCTGAACTGCGGCCGGAACGCTGGAAAATGGCGGCGTTCAGGACCCGGTTGCGAGGGGTCCTGTGGGTTGCTACTTTAGGGCTGTGCGGGACGGTGGCGGTGCTGGTGGTGGCGGTGCTGGTTCGAGCCTATGGGACGCGGCGCACCGCGTCGGCTCCTGGGTTTTGGGCACGAAGGGAGCAGCCCCAGCGTGTGGAGCCTGCATTTAGTCCCCGAGAGCGGCGGGAGCTCAAGGAAGTGCTCCAAGGTAAAAACGAGACGATGGCAGACTGGCATGGAGGGAAGCCGCGTGAGACGTTCCCTCAGCGCCGCCCTCAGGCTGAAGAGGACTCGTCGTCTTCATGCCGTTTGGTCTCCCATAGGCAGAGTCGGCGGGGGCAGGGGGGAGATTTTAGGAGGAAAACGCTGAAAGGGCAAAGGGCATTTTTTTTCCCGAGGGGGGAGTTGAGTTTTTCCCACATGTTGGATTTCTGAAAGAGAAAGAAGGGCGTATTTCACATTAACGCTCCCATGCTATGCATAATTTTCTTTGAAGTAGGTCTTACTGAGTTTGATAGAGTTGGCCTGCAAGTAAGCGTACTAAGGATTGCAGTTTAGGATCGATACACTGGGAATATTTTAATTCACACAGTTGATACTATCACCTATAAAAGAAGAAAATTGCAATAGCTCGGTCGTATTAGTCGAGGAGAAAAATACAACGTACTCCAACTTATACAAGGGAAAATTGAAGGGAAAAAGATCAGTGAGAAGAAGACGAACATAATAGCTAAAGAACTTGAGGGAATGGTATAGCTGCATTTCTATACAATTATTTAGAGCAGTGGCTTCAAAAACAAAACCAGCTAAAGTGCCTCAATCCTGAGATGAAATTGAAAGTAGGATTAACAGTCTGGTGTAGAATAACTCTATCTTTCAAAATATCCAAAGTGATTTACAATAAAACTTCAATTAATACAATAAAATCAGAATAAGCAGCATGCACAGTCAGTCAGACCAAAATCAGATAAAGAATCAGAATCACAGATCATCCATTAAATGCATTGGAGAGAAAAAGATCTTAACTTGCTAACTAAAAGAGACTAATGTTGGTGGCTCATGGATTTATTTGTGCATCCCACACAGGATGCAACCATTGAAAAGGTCCTTTTCTCAGTCACCATCTATCTAACTTCTGAAGATAGGGTCATCCAGAGCAGAGACTCCAAAGCAGATCTTAAAAGATCAGGCAGGTTTATATGAGAAGAGGCAATCCTTCAGGTATTCTGGCCACAAGCAGTTTGAGGGTTAAAGGAATGTTTGTTTGTTTTCACCAAACTGCCATCCATTTGTGCTGTGTCTATTAGTTTATAAACCATTCTGGCAGATATCTGTCTATTTTATTTATTGGACAGTTCTTAGCAGAATTTTGAACACATAATAAATAATGAAATGGCATTTTATAGTTCCTAATATTTCTTTATTTTAGTGGTTGAGAAAGATTGATTTGTTGAGCGTTAAGCATAAAATTGACATCATTCCATAATAGTGGGTAAACAAGTTAGTATGCCAGGTCAGAAATGCAAAGTTGAAATCAGGTGAAAACACTCATTTCTTAAAAGTAAATGTTTCTGTCTCTGCTTCTTTATAGGGAGTCACTTCTGGTAATTCCAGAGAGCAAATTATAGCTTGTCTGTATTTTGCAACTCTACCTTTTAGCCATTGTCATGCTAAATTAGTGCTTTTTCTTCCTGGCTCAAATTCAGTACTTTCTGCTATGCTGACAGTCTGTCATATAGCAGAATTTTCCAGTTATTTATTCAGTGAATGTCTGCTGTTACTACTATGGCTTATGTTTTATAAAATATTGAGTTATTACATAAAATAACTCAATATCCCACCTAATATTCTGGTAGTAGAACTACTCATACAAGCTTTTCAATATCTGATTAGCCTCCAAACAAGAGGCATACATACCTTGCATGGCTGCTATGCTCTGAACCTTTGTGCAGTGAACATATGAGAGGGGAGCAAACCACACTCTATGCATACAAGTAGTATGCATGTATGATCTGTACATAAGATTTGGGGTCCCACAAAACATGAGCTTTGCTATACAGCAGTGCTGGGGCTAGATGTGCTCTGTGGCACTTTGAGATCTGGCCTGTAGCCTCCCCTCTTTAGCCGTATCCCTACACACACACACACCAATTAGCCTTAGGAAAAAATGTCTTGTTCAAGAGATGGGAGGAAGAGAGTAAATGGAGTGTGTGTGTGTATGGATTGGGAATGAGAACAGGTGTGTGTGTGTGTGTGTGTGTTTTCAAATGAAATAGAATGGGTATAGTGGAGGGGAATGGATTATTCAATGGGGTCTATGGTCACGAATGAGTGAATAGCGATGGCGATAAAAAGAAAGTATGACCTTTTTATTTTCTCAGTATTTTAACACCTAATTTAACTTAAATTTAAACCTTGTTTTAATTCTGTATTTTAACCTATATCAATTTTTGCTGTGTGGTTTTATCCTGGTTGTGCTTTTTATATTGTATTTTGTATTTGTGTTTTTAGATTGTTGGTTGGTTTTATGCTCTTCATGGTTTTAATTTTTGTGAACCGCCCAGAGAGCTTTGGCTATTGGGCGGTATGAAATGAAATAAATAAATAAATATGGATGGGATGCATGCTTGTGTGTGAATGGATGGAATGATATCTGTGAGAAAGAGAATATTTTTTGTAAACAGCCCAGAGGCCTTTGGTTATGGGACAGTATTGAACAAATAAATAATATAACATAATTTGAGTGGTGTCTCTAGCCCTCAAATGGTTACCATACAACCCCCTCACCTGAAGGAATGCCACCGTCTGGGATGGGAGGAAAGCCTACATACACAGGGAGAACCTACATAGGTAGGCATTCTGCACAGACAGCCAAAGAATGCATGGAAGTCAGATAGGGACAGCAGGGACAGCCCCATGCATTCATTATATGCTGTTTCAAACTATGCAAAATGACTTTATATGATCCAACATGTGCAGACATCTTGCCTACTGGAGTCTGGGGATCTCAGCCGTTTGATCAGGACTATCTCCTGCACAACTGGAATGTGTGCACATCTAAATGTGCGAACCTGAACGTTGCTGAGCTATGTAACAGATGGTAAATGCGCCTGCTATTCATAGTGGCCTTAGAAATATTGAAACTGTCTTCTTTTTATTTATTACATTACATTCTTGCAAATTATGTGAAGGGATATTTAAATCCTATATACAATATTTTATGGGGGCAGGTGGGTTCAGCTCATTGCACTATTATTTTAAAATATTACCTATCTGAATTTTTTAAAATCTTATATTTTTTGGAAGGTGCCATCAGAATACAAACAGTTTCCTTCTCGCCAGATGATCAGAATTTGACAGCCCTGGCAGAATTTGATCCATATATTCGTAAAGGTATTTGAATTTATATTCCTGCTTTTAACAGGGAGTTGTATACTTTCTGCATAGAAGATCTAATTCTTACATGTTACAAAGGTGTTTTGAAGGGTTTTTCCCCACAGAATTAAAGTAATAAACTGACAAAATGGGATTTATTATTCAGTAGAGTACAACTAAAAAAATGCAGTTTGTTCTGCATAATCAGTTGAAGCAACTGTGGAACTTTTTCAAAATAAGGATGTATAGGTTTTTACAATTCTACATTAATATTTTTTTCTAATTTGCATTTGTTGTTGTGTGATAAATTACACAGCTCAGTGGTTGAACACATAATTACATACAAAAGCTCTCCAGGTTAATCTCCACATAGGCCTGGGAAAATCCCCTGTCTGAGATGCTAGCTGTCTGGAGGATGCGTGGCTGGCTGGGGATGTTGGAAGTTGTAGTCCAAAATATATGGAGGCCCTCAGGTTGAAGAAGGCTGCCATGAGTCACACACTGAGAAATATACAAATCCGTATGTAAGTTACCATAGATGTGGAATTCTAATACATGACTCTAAAATTGGCCAGCAGTGCTGAACAAAGACCTGGCCAACAGCAAACAATTTGTACTTCTGTTTTACAGATGGGGAACTCTAAGACTGAGAGATAAGCAGTTAGTACTAGGCCAGCCATGGCAGAGAGTGGTAGTTGTTATTATACTTTTACCTCTTACTGTTGAACCTGTACTGTTTTATCCCTTTGCTCTCATTAAAAGAGACCTTTGGAAAATTACTGCAAACCACCCAGAGATCTACCCTCTGCCTGTGCCTAGCCTAGAGAGCTGCTGTCAGTCAGTGTAAACAACACTAAACTAGATGGACCAATGGTCTGACTCAACTTAAAAGCAGTTTCCGATGTTCCTAAAGCTTAGAAGATTTCTTTTTTAAAAAAACAACAACCAACCATTTGCAGCTTTGGTTTGTGATGCAAAGGTTTATGAGATATACTACATCACTTGAAGTCTTTTCTCAGAAAAAGTTATAGGAAGGCCAATGCAGCATAGTGGCTAATAGCACAATCCTATGCATATCTACTTAGAAGTCCCATTGCATTCAATGGGGCTTACTCTCAGGTATGTCTGCATAGCAACCTTCCCCAACCTAGTATTTAACTCTGTATTTTAATCTTATATCAATTTTGTTGCGTGGTTTTATCCTGGTTGTGCTTTTTATACTGTATTTTGTATTTGTGCTTTTAACCTGTTTTTTGTTTTATTATGGTTTTAATTTTTGTGAACTACCCAGAGAGCTTCGGCTATTGGGCGGTATAAAAATGTAAGAAATAAATAAATAAATAGTGCCCCTCATATGTTCTGGACTATAACTGCCATCAGCATCACCCAGCATGTTCAGGAATGAAGGGAGTTATAGTCCAAAACATCTTGAGGGCACTAAGTTGGGGAAGATCACTGTATAGGATTGCAACGTAAAAGTATGAGGGTATGAACCAGAGAATCCTGGGTTCAAATGTCATGTCAGCTATGAACTTACACATTTGCCTTAGGTAAGCCACTTTCTCTTAGCCTCAACCCTCCACCTGCAGTATGGTGATAATAATATTGTGATTGCTGAGATAATGTATGTGAAGATCTTTGAGCATTCAACAAGTTCCATATAAATTCAAGGTACAATACTAGGCATGTTTAGACGGGGGGGTGGGGGAAGCTTACAGAAAAATGAGTCTGAGTCTTATTATTAGTGTCTGATAATAAATGCTGTATGCAGGAACTACAGTTGTTAATACAAAAGTGGATTAGTATAGTATGATTTTGGCCTTATAATTGTTTTACATATCATAGCCAATACTGGTCAAATAGGTATATTGCTTAGTGTTTGCAGAGAAAATTGAGATGTATTGTAGAGTTGCTTTCATTTTTCTAGCTCCACACTAATTTTTCCAGTTGTTATGTCAGCAAAGAAGGGAAAAGATCTGTGAATGCTGAGACTTTTATGCTTATTTGGATTATCATCATTTATTTGCTTCAAAATCTGTTATCGACACTTGGAGTGTGTGGAACTGGAAAAACTGTAGACTATTTCTACCCCCTGCCCCCCCCCCCGGCCGCCATCTTTCAATTAACTCTTACCTCAGAGATACCAAGCATTGTCATAGTAGAACCTTAAAAGCTTCACTCATGGTTTTGGTTAATAGGGTTCCACTGATTTATCCAATCAATAGTCTTAAAGTTAGGAGCAATTTTGGCTCACTTTCCCCCTTCTGTTTCTCCTTTCTGAAGCCTTTCCTGCAGTATTTTCTGCCACTTTCATTCAACATGAAGTTATTGGAGAATATAGCCACTTGTTCACCATCCAGGGATCTAACCCTCAGCTACAGCCCTACATGCTGCTTGCACATATAGATGTAGTCCCAGCTTCTCCAGATAAATGGGATGTCAGTGACCCTTTCTCTGGTGAGGAACGTGATGGATTTATATATGGAAGAGGAACACTGGATAACAAAAACTCCGTTATGGTATGTATCGTAAATTTTCCCTCCTTTTGTAGGGATGCAAAAGTTTTGAGAGATGAAAGTGTCCATGAAATTTGATGATTCACTGCTCACAGAGAGGGATAGAGCATTCAATTAACAATTATATATATATTTGCAAGCTAAAACTAAGTTGTGCATTTTAAAAGGCACCTTATTGACTGTATTTTATTTTGCTTCAAATTGACTTCTTATTGCACATGTTGATCCGCAATCTCATTTTTTCGAAGTGTTGCTGCTACTTTTCTGCAAATTGTGAATGAAAAGGTGAAGTTTAGGTGTATGGAGTTCTCCCACTACCCATTCCTGCTCTCACCATCTGTTTTTCTTCCAGCCTAGGTTACAAACCCATGTTTACAATGAAAACATTGATCTCAAATCTCTGATTGGGGAAAGGGTACCTGGGGAGCAGGGAGAGCTGTAGTATAAAACCAGTGGGTGGGAGGACAGTGTCTTCCTGCCAAATCACATCTTCCTGGTCTCAGTTTGCAATGGAGAAACAGCTACTACTACTATTGGCGATCACTCGTATCAAAATAAGGTTGTCTTCTGAGTAAAATTCTCTACCAAGTTTGTCTTCCAAAGTTAGAGAGACTTTAACAGTAGGTCCACAGATGACTGTGAAGGCCGATCCTGGATCCACATAGCTTCCCACAGTGAGGACACAGGACGCTCCTGAGCCAAGTCCTCCCAGTTATCAATACTCATTTTACATTTCTTCAGCAGCCAGCCCAGCATTCTCTCTTCACTCTTTTCCTTCACCGCTGCCACCATATAACACTGTAATAAGTACCTGAGGTAATAAGGTAGTAAGTACCTTATTACCTCAGATACTTCAAGAATCCAATCCAGTTTATGAAACAAAAAAACGTTTAACAATAAGTAAGTTCATGCAGTCTACAAAGCCTGTGGTTTCATTTGTCGCACAACTTGTTTGTTTCAATATAGTTTTATATGTAACCCTCCCTACGCTACCCGCTAACCTACACTGTCTCCTACCATTCACTCTGTTCCCAAAATAATAAAAGACGTCCCTACTCTGTTCTAGACCCTTTCACAGACAAACCCAGACTCTCACTTCCCCTCTCCACACACAACTCTCAACCGCTCTTCCCCTCACTGCTAATCCCCACCTTTGAACCACAAGCCAATCAGCATTTGCTGAACTAATTCAGTCTGTTGAAAGAAAAAGGAGAAAGCACTCACATGTGATAGAGAAAAGGGCATACTGGATGCAGTTGAGGTGTACCTTGAACTCTGTGTACGAGCTCTTTTTTTATAGCCATATTCCTGTTACTTTTAATATGGGACAGATTCCCTAACAAAGATGCTGTATACCATGTGGTTTAATCTTCTTTTTTCATTTCCTCAGGGCATTCTACATGCTCTGGAATTCTTATTGAGACGAAATTACAGGCCTCACAGATCTTTCTATATTGGTCTGGGGCATGATGAAGAGGTATTCCTTTTTTATTTTGTGTTATTTATTTTAGAAGTTGTAGACTACTCCACCCTCAAGGGTGAAATAGTGGATTCTGTGTCAGCTTGCTACTCTGTTTATCCAAAGAGTCATTAATATTGTTGCACTGTCCTGATTACCAGAATTTTCACATGCTGAAGTGGTAGATGTCCATTGATTACTCAGCGGTCAGCAGCATTCAAATGTTTTGCTTTGCAAAGAGGGAAGAATGTATATCTTTAATGTTGTTTTGCATTGCATTTCTGTATCTACCCTCACTTTCCCAGTCAAACAAACAAAACAAAGGATGATTTCCACTCCACTTAGGTCAGCAGTGGGAAACCTCTCTCAGTCCAAGGGTCAAGTTCAATTTTGGAGAAGCTCTTGAGGGCCTCATTCCAGTGGTGGATGATGCCAAAGGCAAAGGACGTGAGACCGAAAGGAGAAAAAAGCAGAGCCTAAATTCAAAAAATACTATTTGACTGTGGTTTGAAGCTCTAAAAAGCATTTTAACCTTTTAGAATGGGGAAAAAATGCATAAAAGCCAGGAAACCACCAAATGATCCGTGGTTCTGTCATGCTTCCACTGGAGGAGCCCTTCTCAGAGGAAGAGCTAGAATGTCCTCGCCCCAAGTAACAAACCAGTAAGGCTCGTGTGCAAAGGAGTGCTTGCCTCTAGAAAAGGACTCCTCAGGAGTAAAGCTCTGGAAAGGGAGCTTTGATTACTACAGCTTAGCTCTGGGTGGGGTCCAGCAGGCTTTGGGCTTAAAAGCCTTCACTGAAATCCCAGCCAGCTTTGGAACAACTTGGTCCATCCAGCTTCTGCATTGTGCACCTTCCCTTCTGAACCATGCCCTGTAATTGATGCTCTGTTTCCTGACCTTTTGGACTGCTTAGTGACTCTGCTTCTGAACTGTGTAAAGTACCTAACTGATTTGCTGTGATTGACCTCTTGCTTGTTCTCTTGACTATTCCTGCTGTTGCCTGATTCTTGTGGCCTAACGAGCTGAGGCCCTGTTCAGAAGACACCTTAAACCACAGCTTTAACTGCAGTGAATAAGGCTTTTTGCCTTATTCACCATGGTTAAAGCCGTGCTTTAAGGTGTCTTCTGAACAGGGCCTGACTGTGTTCTGACTCTGCCTGGATTTAGACCACCTCTATTGTAGCCTGAACCCTATAGGCTAAGCTCCTGTAGGTTTGAGTGTTTGCTGACTCCACTGCATTTAGAGTTGCTATAGCCAAAGCAGAAGAGGTTGGGGAAAGTGGGGGCTGGGGGAAGTGGACATGGCCTGCCTGGCGCCAGCGTTGTTATCTTTTCAGCACCAGGTCAAGACTTTTCTCCCAGGCATATGTTGAGTTTTAATTGACCCCAGATCTGTCTGTTGGTCTGGCTAAGAGTTTAAAGTTGTTTTTAAATGGGTATTGTCTTTGTATGTTTTTCTGTTTTTTTATTTTTATGGTTTAAAAAATTGTATATTGATTTTTTTATGTTTTATGTTTTAATCTTTTGTAAACCACCCAGAGAGCTTCGGCTATGGAGCAGAATAGAAATTTAATAAATAAAATAAATAATAACAAATAATGGCCATTTTGGCAATCCTGAAGGGCTGGATTGGGATTTCAAGCCTGAGGCCCTCCTCCTCTTAATTAGCATATGTGCAGTAATATAACAAGTATAACAAAGACTATATGAAAAGGGATATATTGAAATTTATGGGTTTGTTACTGGAGATTGGAGAATTCTATCACTTTTCCTTGTACTGCTGGAGATTGGTACTACTGGCTATTGTCTGTCATAAAAATGATTGTATTTTAACACAGTAGCTGGTATGTTTATAGCACTCACTGACTGAGTTTGGGTTGTTGTGGGTTAAAACAGGCCATGGGTTATGCAAGAGTTGTTTATTCTTTACATAATCCATCCTTGCCAAGTTGGCACAACACAACCCCCAAGCGGGCGCTGTATATACAAAATGATGGCTGCACACATCCTGCACATGCCACAACTTCAGTGTGAACAGCTCTAGTGCCACAATTTACCTCTGAGTACAAGATTTCAGGAAGCTTCAGCAAGTAATATAATTATTAGAATGGGATTGTGTATGGTTCATTTAAATGCAAACCGCAATCAGAGCTGGGCAGAGGTGGGGCCAGTGGGGCCAGCTGGCGTGGGCCTGAAATTTTGAGGGGGCCTACTCTGAGTCCCCCCCAGGCAAAGTTGCTTAATTTTTCTGTTGTTGATGAATTTGCCCAAAGAAAAGCACGTAAAGCATTTCTGAATGTGAAGAAGTGATACCTTATATACATCTTGAATAAAAGTGCTTGCCATTACCTTTTTTATAAATCATTCTAGTTCATATGTATTTAGAGCTGATTAAAAAATACTTAACGAACAGTTTGAAATGGGGCCTGCATTTCCCATCTGGCCTGGGTCTACTACCAGCTTTGCCCAGCCCTGACCACAATAGTTTGGGGCATAACAAATTGCTGTTTCTAGTAAGAGGCAACTGTATAGTGATTGTCTTCTACTTAAGCACTGGGAATTTGCTGCTGTCTGTGGCAGAAAATCAGGCTAGTGGCTTGATTTTGGTGAGATGATATTGTTATGGGTTTTTCAGGTAGGTGGCGAAAAAGGAGCAAAGAAGATTGTGGCTGAGCTGGAATCGAGAGATGTGCAACTTTCTTTCTTACTTGATGAGGGAAGCTTCATATTTGATGGGGTCGTCACTGGAATAGAGAAACCAGTAGCTATGTGAGTCAAGTAAAGATAAGAACTTGCCACAACAAATGCATTTTTGCTCTTATTAAACAATTATGTGTCATAGAGTAGCCCCCAATCTACCACAAATAATTCAAACTATAATCTACTAGCAAAATCTTCTCTAGCTAATTGAAATCCAAAATGTAAATGCATCATCAGAGTAGCTCCCAGCCAAAAAGAAGTATGCACTACTGGTTTACTGTTGTCCCTCCCCTTACAAGACACAGTAATGTTGCTGAAGGGAGCATGGTAACGGTCATTGAGTCATTGGATTTCAAGTAGGTGTGGTCTGCTGGAGAGGCACTGACATCATGTCTTGCTGGGTTGAACAGCATAGCAGGGTTATGAACTGACCAGAGATCCTTAACATGACACGTAGTTTTTTGTTTGTTTTTAAGCATCAGCAGTAAGATGGCAAAAGCCCTCTGCCTATCCTGTGCCCAAGAGCCAGGTAGAGCAGGAGGAGGATGGAGGTGATTTCACCTCTCATTCATCTTTAAAAATAAAATTTGTAGCAGACCTATGTTCTTGTAGACAGAGATAGCATCAAAGATAGCTGTAGGATCCCGTGGATCCTGGCCTCTCCTTTCCCCTTCCCACCCGCCAAAACGTGTCCCCCATTTTTGACCTTGGAAGAGCAGGCAGTCTGGTACTTCCTACGCTGACTGTAGCAGAGGAGGAGGGGGAACAGTGTGATCGTGGATTCACCCTCCCAAGGTGGTAGGAGTGTCCAAGGTGGTAGAAGGGGGGATTTTACTATCCTGTAGTCCCTGGGATGACCTCCCCCACAGGACCATAGTATTTCACTGCTAACAATCAAAGTAGCCATATTTATCCAACTAAAAGTTTGTAGAAAACACTATTCTTTTTCACGTGGAATCTCATTAATAGATTTTTTCCTCCTCACTTATCAGAATAGGTATCACAGAAAAGGGTGCAATTACAGCAAATTTCAGTGTGACATCAGAGCCAGGCCATTCATCTGCACCACCCAAAAGGACAAGTATTGGTATTCTTTCCGAAGCATTATCTAAGTGAGTGTTTAACTGTCCTGGTAACAGATTAAAAGTGCAATCCTATGCATGTCTACTCAGAAGAAAACTCCAATAAGTTCAATAGGGCTTATTTCTAAGTAAGCCTCATTCTATACAATTGCAGCCGAATGTTGTTAGATAAAACATTTTGTTCTGAAATAGCTTGAGCTGCTAGTTGAATATTTCAAAAATGAGGATCACTAACGGTTACTCAGAATACAATGGTGAATTGAAGTATTCTGAAATAAGATGTATCGAGTTCATTACATTCTATGATGTTATTTTCTAGAACAGAGGGTGGCAATTTGCAATCCCTGGGTTGTATATAGATGCTGAGAAGATGCCTGCTGGATCCCTAGGTGTTAACCCAGAAGTTAATAGCAAGAGGCAAGTGGAGACAGTGAAGCCTAGATCTCATCTTGTCTCCCCACTCTTTCTTGTAATTTTCATTTTTCTTCGTTATCATCCTGCCCCTACTTCAAATGATTTCAGGATGGGGAAGAGAAAAGAGTTACAAGATTAAGAGGTAAGGTTTTTCTGTGAAGCTTTTGGCTCAGTCCCTTAATTCTCATACGCTGCTGCAACTGAGCCTGTGACCAAGAGGCTGTATTCACGGTGCCGGGTTGGTGCTCTTCAATCCCGCTCTTCCCCTCTCCCAGGACAGTGTCGGATAATCCCAACGCTGAGGAGGGAACTGTTTTGAAATCTGGTAGCTTCATGTTACTGATTTAAGGCAGAAGCTAAAATATTTAACTAAATTATGTTATGCTGTTTTCTGTTTTGTTACTTGCTTATTTACTTCATGGAATTATAATTAAATTATAAACCCATCTGGGCAGGATTTGTCATCTTACATGTTTTGTCATTGTATGTGTTTTGTCGTCTTATGTGATCAACTAGTTCTTTAGATGATCAACAAATTATAAATATTATTACTAAATACTATAAAAATATAACTTCTTAGCCTAGCTAAATTTATGGATTAGTGAAATATAATTGAGGTGTCTGTTTGTTTTGCTTTTTGAATTTGATTTTTATAGATTAGAGCAAAATCCCATGCCCAATCTGTTTGGTCATGGACCTGAAATCCTGATGTTTGAGCAGTTGGCACCGGAGGTAAGTTTTCAACAATGTGTGCTCTTTCATGTGTTTCAGTAAAATTGGCCTTGAAATTATTAGTGTTAACATTATTGTTGAGTAATAAATATTTCTCTGTCATTTTCTTGTGAGATTTCCTAAGAGCTGCTGAACCTATAACTTTCAATATTGTTTCCTACTGCTATTATTCATAATAGGTTTGCCTTTACAGTAAAGGTTTGATTCTGCCATATATTTTTTATTGATACAATAACATTATACCATGCTTCCCCCAACAAGCAGCTTACAAAATATAAAAGCAGGCATAAAATAACAATAATCTGTTATTAAAACGCAATTAATGGCTCTGTTCAAACGTAACCAAAGCATTATTTAACATTATGGAAATAAGTCCTATGCTCACATCCTCTCACCATCACACACTTTGCTTCAGTTAGTTACTTCCTGGTTTGATCAAACCATAGCTTGCTATAATATCTGAACCAACAGCCTAATATGGTTTGTGCTTGTTGTTCAAATTAGATTGCAAACCAGCTTTAACCAGAAGTTTGCAAAACTGGTTTGGAGGGTAAGTACAAACAATAGTTTGGTTGTTTGGATATAAGCACAACAGCATGTTTGCTCATATCAGAAGCAAATTGAAGTAGTGGGACCAGGGAGCATTGTGTGAGTGCAGCATTCATTCATAGTGCTAAACTATGCTTTGGCATGTTGGCTGAGGCAAGCCAATATCAGCTACTTGAAGGAAGGTTCTTGAAACAGGAAAGTCATGGGCAGAATCCTAGATTGCTAGTGTGTTGTGCTTTCAATTTTATCCCTACAAAGTTATTGACAGGATCCAGTGGTCCACCAAATCCCCTCCTTCCTACGTGCACAGTTTTCTGCCACATCGGCCAGATCTACACTAAGCAGGATATAACACTTTGAAAATGTTTTGAAGACTGTATAGGGAGTGTGTCTTGGGCCCCAACAGTTGTCACTACTGTTATAAACCATTTTAAAGCAGTAGTGTAGATCCTGCCCTCCTACATGGCCAACCTTCCATTCCATTCTCCTATTGTCCAGGCTCCCATATACAGAGGGCATGTACTTATGTATATAACGATTTCTAACATGTGCACTTGCAGAATCACTTCAACGGTTTTTTTTTAAATGTCAAATGTTACCTTAGAAGAAACGCTTATCTGGAGCCAGATTTGCAGATATGCATTTGCTTTTTCTCCTCCCTTTGCTATTCAGTTCCGCTTCCCTCTCAATATCATCATGGCAAATCTATGGCTGTTTGCACCTCTTATTGGCAGGTAAGAAAGAAGTATAATGCCTCATCATATTCTTACCTTGAGATCTGTATGAATGTATTCATGAGGAGACTTGAACCTTCCTGGTACTGTCTTGCTTCCTTCTTGAAGTTATTGATCCATTTTCTTAGGTTGACAGATAATGAGCTTTTCTACCCAATGCATTTATTGTGCACTCATGATTGCTTAGAGGTTCTTTAGGCGACATCTTGATCCCCCAGTTTCGTTTCAGTTTTTTAAGAGCACTTTCCTGGTTGTTTTTAGAGTGGCTAGAATGGGGTATTATTTTTGAAAGCAAGAGAGTGTTTTCCTACTTGTGTAATTGCGATATTCTGCTATAGCACTATGCCACTTAGAGGTTATGTAGCGGAAATGCAGGAAAGGAAAAGTTCTTGGTGTGGATCTTTTTTGCAACAAAACCAAAAGTAGATGCAGCAATTAACAGGCTCATGTAGAAAAGCTCTATCTCATTCAAAGCCTTTCCAACACCAGCTTCGTTTAGCCTTTGTGAAATACTAAAAAGAATTGTGAAGAATTTCTATTTCCCCTCCAAATTAAATAATTTATTCATACACTGCCATTAGTGTGCATGGCAGTTCACAAAGTAGAAGAGAAGAGGTTTCTGCCCCAAGTTGTTATAATATAAAATTTGCTGCATGAAAGACAACTGAGGGCAGAGAAGGAAAGCAGGGGAATAGTGTGTATTTATTTCAATACAGTGATTACAGTGAGGGTGCAGCTTTTCTGTTGAGAGCTGGGTGATGTTGGGAGAATTTTTACGACTGTTTCACTATTTGTTTGTTTTTCAATACAGTTCAATTAGCTTTCTTATCCTGGGGTTTTACACCAGGGGAGTATGCTATGCAGGAACTAAATTTTTTTTAAAATCTGAAAGGTTCACAGAACCATACATACATTGATGGGGAGAAATAGCGCAAAGACAAACGATGTTCAATAGGTGCCCATGATACTTGCACAGCCATACTTCACTCAACAATCACAAAGTAATGAATACATTGGAAAATGCAATATTCCCACAGTACCCTAAAGGGAAGAAGTGCAGTTTGTGCAGACAAATGTATATTTATTAATCTATAATTTTGTGGTCACTTGTAGAATGCAAACTTCTCTATTAGTTTATTTTTGATCTCTAAGCATTTTGTGTCTTCTAAACCTTTACACAGATTTCTTGAGCAGAAACCTTCCACTAATGCTCTAGTTCGCACCACCACTGCAATCACCATATTTCATGCAGGTGTCAAGGTACTGTTGTGTGGATTTTCCTTAATGTAGAATGAAAATTGAAATTTCTCGGAACTACAGTCATGGCTTTTAAGATTACTAGTACCAAGATTACAGGAATACCCTGAATGATAAATTCCCCAGACTGAATATTCACTGTTTGCGTTCTCCTTGAAGTTAGAACATAGATTCAAACCTGCTGCCTTCCAGATGTGTTGGGCATTTGTAACCAATGCTTTGCCACAGAGTGTACTTACAAGCTGCAGCCAGTTTCTGCTCTGTGACCAAAATTCCTGTAGGGCACACATGTTTTTAAACAGCTGTTTGTCACATTCATACTTAGCATTTTTAGATGCAGCATTGCTGCTGGACTTGTTTTTAACAGTGTGCACTGCTAAACAAAATATAAGTTCTATACCTAAGAAAAATTTTATGTATGAAGAGACCGTGAGTTTACCTGAACAATGAAAGCAGTTTGTTCATCAGATAAATGAACAGCGTTACTGAGAATGCAACACTGAAGAGTGTTTAGTAGTTCTATTCTAAACTTCTTTCTCAGAAAAAATTAATTGACTAAATGGTTTTCACTTGGTGCGATAGTTAAACAGTGACACCCAGTGGTGAAATGGGAAAGAACTCTTTGCTTTTTTCTTGATAATTTTTGTTTGTTTAAAACAGTTGCCCAAACTACACATGGTGGCAAACCTGTCTCTTTAAATGCAGATCTGCCCCAATCATGTATGAAATGGGGTGTGCGATTTAAAGCACAAAATGATTACATGAGTAGATGGCTCTGTCCAAGTAGGCTCACGTATAGTGTGAGAATCCAGACAAGGGGAAATAATTATTGGGGATTGGGGAAGAGGATGAACTCCAGGTGAGGAGAGTGCAGGCCAGGAGAGTATTCTGTCACATTTAGTTTGGCCCTAAGATTATAACCACCCTGTGTAAATTGTATCCTGTGTTAATTGTACAAGTATAAATACATTAGTGCTGTCTAATACTGAAACAGGGCATGAGCTGCTAGCATCTTTCTTTTTAAGAAGATGGAACCAAGCCTCCCTGTATGAGGATGGAAGAAGCCAGCTGTATATGTACTTGGTTCAGCAGACATGGATGAGTTGAGCATGACTGGGGCTCGAGACTGAGCACCCTCACTAGGACAAATGAGCCATTCAGTGACACCCAACATGGGTCAATGCTGCAACAAGTGCATGTGTGTCTGGTGGGTTCCTCCCTTGCCAAAGAGGGGAAAGCAGAATTTTATTCAATACAGTGGCTGTGGGGAAGTACAACAAATAGAGAAAGGAAGTGATATCCTTCCCATAAATATCATTTGCAAGGCTGATATAATATTAATAGAAAATACTAGTGGATAGTGGAGCTTTTTTGGAAAGTGCTATCATAGGTCTGTGGTTTGTCATTGCTTGAGGATGCTTCTCTATATGTTTGGACCTCTCTTTTTCTCTCTCTTCTCTCTAGTCTAATGTTATTCCACCATCAGCAAATGCAACTGTGAATTTCCGCATCCATTCATCGCAAACAGTTAATGAGGTACTATGACTATATGCAGTGGAGTTTGTTCACTCTTAATGTTTTAATCTTGGAATTTGAAATAGTCCTGGTTGGGGGTGTGAAGTGGCTTCTTGAATCTGGCAGTGAGTCTTATGTGAGAATGCTGGAAAATTGAAATAAGGATCTTCTCTACACAGAAGAAAAATCCCACAGCCTTACCAAGGCTTTCGTCCTCCAGAGTCTTTCCACCTTCACAATGCGCTCCTTTGCACACGTGATTTTAAATTGAAAATTTCCCTTCTCAGAAAGGCTCCATTGTGTTTATGAGACAGCACCATCTAGTGGCAGAATTATAGCACAATGCCGACTTTACACACTGGTGAGATTCCACACTATCCCAGTGATTACTATAAATAGCACATTATCTGTAATCCTTTTAAAAGTGAGATTATAGGGTGATAGCACAGGGAACATCCTGGCTGTAGATGAGGTCATGTAATAGACCCTCAAATTCCCATGAGTGGCCAATCCCAAGCATGTAATAAATCACTTGTTTAGAGAAGCTTAGAGTCAGTCCCAGGTGGTAGGAAGAGGCTGAAGCAAGATGTCTCTGGAATCTCTGAAGATTAAAGTCATGAACCTGGGCAGAAAAGGCACCTGCATGAAATATGGTGAACCTTGGACCTTCTGCATGCAAAATATGTGCACTACCACTAAATTACAGATGCTCCCCAATACCAAGGTGGGAAGACCAAGATATTGCTACCTCTGAATGAAAGTTGCTGTCAGGGAATGGGGGACTAGAATGAAGTTAGAACAGGGATTTCAGGAAGTGCTGCTGGGATTTGGCATGGTAAGGCCAAATAGGCAATCTGGACAAAGAACTGTGCTCCAGATCAAGCTGGGAACAGATACTCCCAGTATCAGGATCATTATCAGGCAGGTGGGCAGGTCCTAAATAAAAATAGAGGGATGATCCATGAAAATATCAGAGCACCAAAGCCTTCATTCTGGAAAAAGATGCATTTTGTAGGTGTTTGGTTACTAACTGTTGAGAGCTTTAAGATGCATTCTGTGTAACATTTCTGTAAAATGTAAGGTCTGCTGGTAATGAACTGTGGCCTACTAGATACTAGGAGAGCCACAAAGATTAGAGCATTTATGTGTGAAGTGCTGGGCAAGTCTGATATGTTGTATCTTCCTTTCTCCCAAACGGTAGGGGAGGATTATTAAGAGGCATCTTCCTTTTTTCTAAACAGATATATAACTTGAGTTGGTAGACCCAAAAAACCGAGATGACAAAAGAAATTAGTAAAACTGTAATGCTACTAATCCCATTGTGTAACAGGAAAGCAGACTTCCCTGTGAGGCCCATCAAGGGCTCCTGTCCTGACTGTATTTTTATTTAGTGAGCTGTAGCTGGTTTGCAGAGTTGACATAGAGTCTGGAACTTCTGCTAATATCATAATGGAAACCATCTTGCTGCTTTAGTTCCTCTGTTCTTTTGGGTGTGTTCTTAGGTCCTGGAAATAGTAGACAAAACAATTGATGATAAGAGAGTGAAGATAGAAATGGAGAGTGCCTTTGATCCACTCCCAGTTAGCCCCTGGGATGACCAGACCTTCGGAGTACAGGTTTTCCGCCAGACCATCCTGGATGTTTTCCCAGATGTTGGCAGTGTAGCTCCAGGTAATGGCAAATGCATGATTATTATTGTTTTCCTCTTCTGTTTCCACCCACCAAACCCTATTTCATTTCCATTTTCTGCATCTGCTCTTTCTCCCCTCCTCCCCCAACATCTGTGCACGTGCAGAGACACACATACGTACTCACATGCTACTAATGACTGGAAACAGTTGTATTTCCTCTTCTGTTCCCTTTTTCTTACCTAAGGTGTTTGGGAGTTTTTAATGGTGGAAGTAAAACACAAAAAGCCAACAGGAAACTGGCAAACGATGTACTTGAGTTTAATGTCTCAGTTCATACATGCAGTTTTTCAGACTTGTGCAGAGGTGAAGGTAGACTATATATTTTCCATTTAAACCGTCTCTGCTGTTGGACTGTGCCTTGCAACTTCAGACTGTTCCAGTCTATGAGCCTTTAGTCTTATTCGAAATAGCTTATTGAGTAGATCCTTAATATTTAAACAAAACAATAGACACAATTCTACTGAGACCTGAGATGCTTAATTGGCAGAGGAGAATTTCCCAAGCTTCTAAAAAAATGTAGGCATTCAGCTTCCAATGCAAGTGAAAGAAAGCTAAAGATCTAAATCCTCTAGTTCACCCTTTCCCAACCTGGTGCCCTTCAGATGTGTTGGACTACAAATCCCATCATTCTCAGACAGTGCACCCATTGTTCATGCTGTCTGGGAAAAATAGGAATTGTAGTCCAACCTATCAGGAGAGTGCCAGGTTGAGGAAGGCTGCTCTAGCCTGTGATCTTTTGATGCATCTTCATCAATATTGCCAGTTTATTTATTTATTTATTAAATTTATATACCGCCCCATAGCCGAAGCTCTTTGGGCGGTTTACAAAAGTTCAATTCTTTATTACTGATTTCTTCCCTAGGCATTTGTGTTGGAAACACTGACAGCAGACACTACGGCAGTCTCACAAATGCCATTTATCGATTTAACCCAGTGATCTTTGAAGCCAATGATTTACCAAGGTACTGTATTCTACTTGACAGTTACTTCCTGGCGAAAACACCACATGAGAAACATGAGTGTTTCGCAGACAAGAAGGCTACCTTCCCCCACACCACTTTTTATTATTCATTCCTTCATTCTGATATGTATGCCCCAATTTATTAGGATTTTTTTCTCAGTTTCGACAGTTAGAACTGACCACCAAGGGATCTTAAGCCACAGTAAAGCAGTAAAACACTACTATTCTAATCTCATGCTACAAGCTTAACATGTGGTTAGTTCACTTCAGCCATGCTTCATACACGCACAGTGAAAGGAAATGAACTAAGTTTATCTAAATGCCTCAGACTTGCAAATCCAAACAGATTTTACAAAGTCCTTATTTTCTGCTGCTATGGAAATAGCCAGTGGTACACACCCATAATCTGTACACTCCTGAGAATTTATTGGAGATTTCTCACCCTCACTTCATAGAGCTAATGTCAGAAGACATTAGAGAGCCCCAGCATTAGTCCCTACTTACTGTGCATTTACAGCTCTGTAACTCGATGCTGCGAAATTTGGGGGCTTGGTACCTCACCATCAATCCTGCCCATATGTCACTGTGGTAGTCCCTTGGAAACAATGATGGTGTGGGGTTTTGGGGAGATCAGCATTGAAAGTGGTGCTGTGTAGACGGCCCCACAGTTGAAATTGGTTGCTTGACATTTGTAGTGTAGTGCATGCTCTTTAAAACTGCTGGGGAACAGCAAATATAATTCTTTATCCCAATTTCTCACCTTATAAGGTCCAAAGGGGGGGACATTAACTGCAAGAACAGATTTGGTGTCCTTGGAGTGCTTTAGGCTTAAATGTAGATGACTTAAATATGCATCCTAAGAAGGATGGCTACATCCTCATACTTAATAATTAGAAGCTTGGGGTTGGATCACAACTTTTTCATACTTAAGAGTAAACCCATTAAAATTATTATGACTTAATTTGGGCATGACCATTGATTTCAGTGGGTCTACTTTAAGTATCATTAAGTTTGGCTCCAACCCTTAGACTGTTGCTGAGTTGTGTATATTTCTAAGGTAGGTTACTGATGCAGACTGGGATGAAAATAGCTGTGTCTTTTTCTTTTTATCAGGTTCCATGGATTGAATGAAAGGATCTCTATTGAAGGTTATGAAAAGCAAGTGGAATTTCTCTTCCAGCTCATTCAAAATTCTGATTTAAACCAACTCGCAGAGCCACATACAAACCTTCACGAATTATGAAAACAAGAAAGTAGGAAGGCGACTGAGTTGTTAGGAATCAGAAGTATTCAAAGAGGCTGTGTTCTATGTTTCCCTGTGTTCCAGAACTGAGTTATTAGGAATTATAACTAACATACAGATTTAATGTAATGATACTACTGTATTGCACTGCAGTTTGTTGTGAAAGTTACTAAAACTGAACACATCCCTTTGTACCAAAACAAAGGTATTACGTTTAATGCTGTGCAATTAGATCCTTGAACACCTTAATGCTGATTATATAGGATAGCAGTATAAAGAACAGTTCTCCATATATAAGTGGGTCTTCCAAAACATAATGGGACTATCCCCGTTGTGTCCTAAGCTGATGATAACAGACAGTTGGTACTATCTGGTACCAACCTTTCAGTATTAATTACTTGAAGATTGAGCTGCCGTTTGGAGTTTGTGTGCATGTATTCCTAAACTTGTAGAAATCCAGCAAATTAGATTTCATCTCTGCCAGAATTTTTCCTTGTACTTACATTTTGATTTATTTTCAGTTTTTGTATATGTTTAACGGATGCATATAAACCTCTCCAGTGTTGGCAGAAGCATTTCTACCATGCCAACAAAAAATAAATTACAAATAATTTACCTCAGGGACAAATTACATGGTTCAGAGACACAAATTGACTTGGGTTTTGTCAAATTCATACAAAGTTGAGGGAGGAATTTTGAAGCTGAGCATAGGCAAACAGGAAGTGGGAATTAAACCCTCTTCTTGCCCCCACATTTCCCCTCCCTCCTCCCAGGAAGGTTTGCTTCTAGACCCAGGACGTGACTAGGAGATAAACAATCAGGATAGTTTGGGGAGGAAAAGTGGAGGTAGGGCCCAGTTCAATCCTGCAATCCGTTATTCTTAAATACCCCCTCACCCTTTGACAGTAGCCCATCTCTTTCACACTGGTCTGTTACCCTTACATTTAGCTGGGCTTTCAGGCATTCATATCTTGACACTAGTTCTGTCTATGTTTTTCAGAAATGGGTTGTCAATCTCAAAAGATTCTTTGAAGGATTCCTTTCTGAAATGCAGGCTATTTTATGGTATCTCAAGATAGGAACCCAACAGCTCCTAGTCTTATATTTGCTTTTTAAAATTTGGCTCTGATTAAAAAAAGCCAAAGGCAAAGGTAGAACCAGGCAATCTTCAAAACAGAATATTTACAAAAGTTTATTTACAGTGCCAAGGTGCCACCTACGCGTTTCGAACGCAAACTGCGCTCTTCCTCAGGGCTGTTATAGAGTTCGTTAAGTTGTCTGCAGATATTTTATGGTATCTCAAGATAGGAACCCAACAGCTCCTAGTCTTATATTTGCTTTTTAAAATTTGGCTCTGATTTAAAAAAGCCTAGTTTCTGGTTTTGATGGTACATGATATATTGAGTGCTACTTAGTTGCTTTTTTACTCAAATGGATATTTAGATTGTTTCTCTTTCAAATCTGGTATTAACCGTATGTCTGTAATGTCAGATTTATGATTTGACATATTTTTTAGAAAGATTTAATTTACAGGGTTTTTTAATTCCCTGAATTGGTAAAGGAAGGGAGCAGCAACCTGCTTCCTCCCTATGAGGTAGGACAAAGTTTCCCTAAATTCCAACCAGCCACCCCCCTTGTTGACAAGTGACACTGGAATTCGTACCATGATTACTCTGAAGTAAGCATGCAAGCTTAAGGCATTAAAGCAGTTTATTAAAATAAAGGAAGGGGGAAGGGGAAGACAGGGAAGGAAGGAATAAAAGTAATAAAAATACATTAAACCACTCAGAGAGCCTTTGGCACAGCACATTCAAGAAAAATAAAGTCTAACTAGCCTAGTCTGTACTGTACTTTAAAGGGTCCATCCCCACCCCACCCCAGACAGTCCAGTGATCGCAGGCAAGCTGACAGGAGGACAAACCATCATTCTTTGACCACAGCAACATCAGCCAGTTCTCTTCAGCCAAACCTCGGCCTCCTACCCCTTAGGCAACCCACCCTGGTGGGAATAATACTTTCCCACCAGTGCCAGCTGTAATCACTCAGTCCAATTAGCTGAGATTGCGGCTGTGGCCTTGAGCTGACAGCCTTGCCCAGGTTTCTCATATAGTGCATCCGCAGGTGTTGGCCTTGTAGTGCTGGCTAGGCCTAACCTGATGACAGGGTCCTTAAGGGAGCCTGAGTCAATATGCCCCAGTTCTTCAGAGTGGGGAACCTTTTTTATGTCAAGAGCTCAGGGGAAATTTCTCAGGAGCTGCATACCAGGGGAGGGCAGGACCAGAGATGACAGTGGGTGGGTCTAGAATGAAATGAGGACTGGCCCAGACCTAGTGAGGCACCCATTTTCTGTCTTGCACACGAGTGGCAATTAGGCTTGGGGTGGGTGAGGGGGATGAAGTCCCATTTGTGCAATTAGGACCATTTTTCTTAAGCCTAATTGCCACTCAGAAGGGATTTTCAGCAGGGTAGCAACACACAGGAAAGGGTTGGTTAACCCTTCCCTATCCAGTTGCCCTCATCCCCAAGTGGCATTTAGGCTTGCACATAAAGGCCCCATTCATGCAAACAGTAAGGTGACCATATGGAAAGGCGGGCGGGGTTCCTGTATAGCTATTCTAGAGTGACCAGATACAAAAGAAGGCAGAGCTCCTGCAGCTTTATGTGTTGCGATGAAAAGGGAATTTCGCCAGGTACTGTATGCATACAAATGACACCTGCTGAAATTCCTTTTTCTATACAACTGTTCAAGATACAGGAGCCCTGTCCTCCTTTTCCTATGGTCACCCTAGAATAGGACCTTTTTTCCACTAAGCCTTATTGCCATCCACACGCTGAGCCAAAGAGGGGTGGCTTCCCCCCCCCACTCCAGTTTATACTGATACCCTGATTAATATAAGTCCACTTTTACTTTTTTTAAGGGACTAGTTTTCTGTATGTCTTGTCAGTTCTTTCTTCTTTCAGTGGAAGTACTCTAAGCAGACAAATATGACATCAAAGCTTAATTTGAATGCTGGTAAGAGCCAGAAGTTTGTGTGTTTGCTGCTACTTTTATATGATGTTTAGCTGTTATAACTCTTTCTGTTATAATTACTGGGGGAAATGCTGTAGCTGGGGTATCCTTAGTGTTACTTTTTATGTTTTATTCACATTGCTTTCATTCATTGAAACTTGTCACTAGAAACCTTATTATGAAATTGCCAAAAAGGAGAAACTGATTCAGATACTTCTCCTTTACAGAATCTATAGCAAAAGAAAATGGGTATCATACTGTATGATTACACTGTGATTCTTATGGACCTTTTCTATATGTGTTTGCACTGTAACTTTATCTGAATGTGATAACTACTAAAGCTTGAAGCAAAAGGGTTTTATTTTCTGTTAAGGCAATAAAGGAGGACCGTTGTCTGTGTGAATGCTGCTTGAACATGGTCTATAAATCACTGTGGAACAGTTCTTTATCCCACTGATATGTCTGCACCTGAGGTTTCATGAGAACTGATTTTTCCCCCGCATCAAAACAAAATGATCCTAGGAGGAAAAACAGGATAAACCCCCACTGCTTTTTTTAGCTGGCACTATCTTACAACCCTATTCTAGGTTCTTCTCTCTGACAAAAAAAACTAGGTTGATGTACATCCCGGATGCTCTAGTTTTCCCTCAGACTTTTAATGGATCAACCTTAAACACAGGGTTTGAATTAAATCCGATTGCTATCTCTAAAGGTCACTACTTGGGGCATTTGAGAATTGACTTTATCCTGCTGGATATGTGGGTTGAAGACTATCACAGCAAAGTCCACTTTAATGAGTTACTTGTATGGCTTTATAAAAGTGATAAAAATAAGTAGACTGTAAAAGCAGAATTCCTTAGAGTATATATATGTGCTATTTTTAGCATTCTGGGGCAAAGGAGGGCAGTCTGCAGGAAGGTTTTAGTGAGCAATATGCTTATGCAGCGGAAAATCTGTAGTGTGGCAGAGGAATTGTGGGGTGCTGCTAAGGTATGCTGGGTGACACTGGAGAGTCCAAAGGGGCGACTATTGGCCATGAGTTGCCCACATGTGTAATGGAGGCTTGCCTTCCCTCTAGCCCCTCCCCTCTTCCATCCCTGCACCAAAAGAGGAGGTGAAAGATGGAGGAGTGGAGAACACCGCACAATCTGCAAATTTTAAAGATATGGGAGCTCCTGTATTTGCTGCTGCTTCTCTTAATCCAGACAAGTCCACAGTCTATTCTACAGCTGTGGGGACAAGGAAAAACCAGTGTACATGGGACTGCGGGGGTCTGGGGAGAAGTACTTGAACCTATGGAAAGTAGATGCTATAAGTGTTGCTCACAGGACAGAAATCCAGGCTTAAATCTGTTAAAACCCACTTCAGGAGCCTGAACCATTATTCTCATTTACCTAGGAGTAAGGCTCACTAAACTAAGCAGGGCCTACTTCTAAATAAATGTGTAGGATTCCACTATAAGCTTCATTTCAAGATAAATCTGTGGATATTAGACAGTGGTTTTAGTTCTCTGTGCTTTTGCAATTAATTCTGAAGTTTTTATAATTGTGTTCTTTGCTGAGAGGAACAGTTTTCAGGTTGGGGGATGGGAATGAGAAAAGGTCCGTGAAGAAAAAAACTGCCTTCAATGCCCTTTTTCAGCCTGTTTCCATGATTTGCTGCTGCATTAACACACTCTTTTCCCCCTTTCCCTTTTTTTTAAATTTAAAAGGGCTTCACCAGGGCCAAATTTACATGTGTTGTATTATGATCCCATCATGGTAACACTATACCCCTCTTGCACATTTATACCTTGTTGGACACACAGTGACATTTGTTGTGGTATTTTGGATAATGTGGAATAAAAAGCAGGAAGTAACACTATGACAGCAGTATATAGGATGTATAATGTGCCCCAACAATTATCAGTGCACTTCAGTATTGCTATAAAGCAGTAGTGTAGATCTAGCCTTGGTGATTCTAGTCAATTAAGAGTGACCTTACAGAAAGGAGGACAAGGCTCCTGTATTTTTAACAGTTGCATTGAATTCGTATGCATGCAACGCCTGGTGAAATTCCCTTTTCTATACAACTGTTAAAGATACTGGAGCCCTGTCCTCTTCATATGGTCACCCTAAGCCAATTAGAGATCATGTAATGAAAATGATAACATCCTAGAATAAGTTGGTATGTGATGATGTCAGAGCAAACATAGCCTTTCCAATTACCATTATTGAATGGAAAGGGGGAACACATCCCTGCTTCCTAGGCAACCAGGCTGATGCTTCCTGTCTTGCTGCACCACCCTGACTGTTTCATTCGCTACATATCCGCATGTGGATGTTGTCCATCTACACTGCATTACTTTCATTAGGTTGTACATTCAGATGTACTCTTGTATGTGTATCCCTGACCACATTCTGTCCCAACTAGTCAGTTACTTGATTGGATCAGGGCACAGGTGTTTCAACCTGGTTTGTTTGGGTTCCCCCCCCCCCCCAGCAACAAGAAAACATTTCTTTCTCCCAGCATGTCCCTTTTATAGGGTCCTTTCTAGAGATTGATTTGATTTCTCCATCATTATTAGGCCCTACCCAACAACGTCACACCCTTTTTATAAAGGGGTGAGAAAAATTGGGACCCCTAAAGTTTGCAGAACTACAGTAAAATCTTCAGAAAATAAAATCTAAGGGGACAAAATACAACAACCCCCAAAAAACAGCCCACTGAGGTAGGAGCATGTTTAGTGGCTACAGACTGCTGGGAGGAAGGAGTCAAAAAGCTGGGAGGGGAAGTTGGAATGGAACACAGCATAGCGGACTCGCTGGAATGCTCCACACTGAAACAATTGTGTTGTAGGTCCCAATTGTTTCAATGCACTAACAATTCAACAATTTATTCTTTTTCTCAGGGTTCTATGCTAGTTGTATTCAGACCATAAATTAGATTGGAGTGGGCGAAGACGTTTTTTGCCCTCTAGCTTATTTTCAGTTTAAATACCACTAGGCCATTACTCCTGCAGTAATTTAGTGGATAACATTTCTAGAGGAGAGAGTTATTGTTGGTGTAAAACAAGCTTTTTCTTGCTGTAAAGGAACCAAAATAATGGCAACTCAAAGGGATATATATTTCTATATCCTTGAGAACAGGACATGGATGAAAGTTTCTTCTGACAAATACTGTTTGCTATGTTCTGTAGTCTGTAGTCTTTGGCCTTTTCCATTTAGTAGAGAATTGTCATGCTTTATTCATCTTTATAGAGGGTCCATACAGAGCTATCACCCCATTTATACTCCTGTGTTTTCCCACTGCTTATTCTATCTTTTTTCTTACTGTAAGAAGTCTGACTTTATTTGAGAAAGGTGGAAGAGTAGCACAATCTGCACAGGTGTAGATGCTGTGAGCACTACTCTTCTGATTTTATTTTATTTTAAAAGTGATGACTTTCATGTGAGCAGGTGAACCTATCACAGATCAGCACACATTCACTATAAACTCTGTGGTGGGCACAATTTTATATCCCAATCTTTTAACTAGCAGTGAACCACCTTTCTAGTGATATTCTTTTAAATATTAAAATATTCGCAGAATACTGCTTAAATCAGAGGCAAGGACCCTTTTTCAGCTTGAGGGCCAAAGTGAATTTCAGAGAAGCTGAAATTCGTCCTGAGCCGTCTCCAGCTTCCTTTCCTCCCACTCTGAAGTGTCCTTGCTAGACGGGCTGAAAAGCTTGTCTAACAAAACAGTGAGAGGTAGGGAGGCAAATATTGCCTCTGCAACTCCTCCAACAGGGTATAGAAATCTCAGAAGCCTGCAGTTTCAGAGGCTTCCAAGCAGCAAGGGTGCAATCTAAAGGATTGCGCCCTAATTGATTATAATTTTCTAAAGGATTTCATGAGTTCCTGCTCCCTCCACCCCCAACGGTCACTCAATGAACAGGAGATTCCCCCTTCCCCACCTGCAGCACCTATGTCCTACAAACTGGTCTGCATGGAATTGTTTTATTTATTTATTTCATTTATATACCACCCCACAGCCGAAGCTCTCTGGGCAGTTCACAAAAGTTAAAACAGTAAACATTAAAAAGTATACAAAATTTAAAAACCATCAGAAACATAAAAACAACAGTATAAAAACAACAGTATCCATTTAAAAAAACAACAGTTCTGGGGGCTGTTAGGAAACAAACTTAGCGTTGTTAAGAATACACAGGAAAGGTGCAGTCTTCATAATTTAGAGTAGAAGAGCAATGACTTATTCATGCTTATAGCTACCTGTCTGGAAGCAGCTTTTAAGAACATAAGTGCCATGATGGATCAGACAAGGGTCCATCTACTCCAGCACTCTGTTCACACAGTGGCCAACCAGCCATCAGCCAGGGCCCAACAAGGCAGGACATGGTGCAACAGCACCCTCCCGCCCATATTCTCCAGCAACTGGTGCACACATGATTACTGCCTCGAATACTGGAGATAACACACAACCATCAGGGCTAGTAGCCATTGATAGCCTTCGCCTCCAGGAATTTATCCAACCCGCTTTTAAAGCCATCTAAATTGGTGGCCATCACTACATCTTGTGGTAGTGAGTTCCATAATTTAACTATGCGATTTGTGAAGAAGTACTTGCTCTTATTTGTGCTGGATCTCCCACCAATCAGCTTCATGGGAAGACCCCAGGCTCTAACATTTTGAGACAGGGAGAAAAAAGTCTCCCTATCCACACTCTCCACACCATGTATAATTTTGAACACCTCTATCATCTCTCCCCTTAGCCTCCTTTTTTCCAAGCTGAACAATCACAGTTGATGTAACCTTCCCTCATAGGGGAGATGCTCCAGCCCTTTAATAATTTTAGTTGCCCCTTTCTGCACTTTTCCCAGCTCTATAATATCCTTTTTTAGCTGTGGTGACCAGAACTGTACACAGTATTCTAAGTGTGGTCGCTTTTGATGGCCTTTGATCCTGTTGTGCTCTTGGATAGTGAGCAGGAAATGTTGAACTGAAAAGAGGATTTAGACACCTGTTACCAAAGGTATTTGGGGTAAAAGGCTTTCAGAGACTGTAAGATAGATTGCACATGCACACATTCCTGAAAATGGGGCAACCTCCTTATCATCTGCTTTGTCAGATAGTTAATGTATATCAAATGAATTTCACAGAGGAAGGAAAACACGAGGGCCAGCTCAGCTTAATTTCAGCAGGTACATTCCTGCATGTTTTAGTGGCTAGACCCCGCTTTCCCAATGCAGAGCTAAGGTTGCAATCTTACCACAGCACTCCAAAAAAGACCCACGGTTTACTGTAACTGAATGCCACTGGATTCAAGGCCTTCTTGCTCCAGTTAGGCTGTGACCCAAACACTTAAAAGCTAAAAAGAAAGCTGGGATATAAACAAAATTATGTATTTCATACCTCTTCCTGTACCAGCCCGTTGGCAGGAGACTGTTATCAATTGGAAAGAAAACTAGTCTCCAAGTTTCTACTTCTAGGCCAGTAAGAACCCATTCAAAAATATGCACAGACGGCATGTGATGATACAATCCTCGTGAGATTGAACTATCTCAGAATGAATGGATGGATGATCCATTCATTCTGTCATGCATCTGTGCTTGATGTTCCCCTTAACTTGCAAGGTTTGTATCTACTGGGATTTTGTTTTGACCACAGAGACATTTTCCCTCATGCATATCTTATACTGCATTTCTTCAATCAATCAGTCTCCATTTTTCTAAGCACATGGCATCTCTGCTGAAACAACACACAGTTGGGCAAGTGCTTTTTCTCCATGACATCCCAATGGTGGAACTCAAACCATTTGAAGAATATGCCCAAATTATACATTTTGTACACCATGTATCAATTCTACATTTATCCTCATCAGCTATATGGATAAATGGAAGACCAGCATTGGTTCTTATAAACCTGTATAGGGATCAGCACAACCAACCCTTAATGTGCAGATATGGAATCACAGTGCTGTTTTATACATGTTTTAAGCAAGTAGCTTTTCGATGTGCCTTTATATATCCTCTTTCCCTCTCCTCCCCCTTCTTTTTCATGTGCCTCCAGGGCCATTCTCAGCACTAAGCAGTCATGTCCGGTTGCAGATTCCAGAGAGAAGCATCATTTTCCTGCCTCTAACAACATCTGTGTGCAGGAGAGAGGTGGCGTTTTGCTTCAGTGATGAACACATCCACACTATACACTTGCACCACCCTGTTATGTTCCTGAACACTGCTGTAGCATAGTCTTAAGGGATCTACTAGTGGTCTTTTTTCTAAGCCTGGGAGCATCTCCAGCTGGAAGAAGTGCCATTGTATTATTATTTTAATTACCAAGCATCACTATGCCAAAAACAGGAGTGAATCCGAGGTTTATTCTTTTCTGATGATTGCATCCAGTGTTAACAAATGTTCACAAACCTTTTCTGTTTGGGGGCAAAGCCCCCAATCTGCTGGCCCTGTCTTCTGCCAAGGACACAGTGTAGAGTTAACACTCAGACTTGGTTTGGTTTTCTGTCAAGAGTTGGTAGCATAATGGTTATGTTATGGGGTTATGAGCTTGGAAGTCCCTGTTTAAATCTCAATCTTCTCAACTGGTAACCTTAAGCCACTATCTTTATATAAGAAGCTTCTTTATACTGAGTCAGACCATTGGTCCGTCTTGCCCAGTATTGCTGATACTGATTGCAAATAATGGTATTTGGTCAGATTTGGATTATGAACAAACAAACATACCAGTCTGTGCATGTAGGATAAAGTCCCAATATCACATATAAAACTTTTTCCAATCATGGTCTCTCAAAATCTCACATACACTCTCCAAACCATTAAATATAATTCCTGAATGAGACCATAATGTTGCTGACTTTCCACTTCTTGTCAGCGTGTAAGTCTGGCTCAGGGCTGTTAAGCCTCTTTCAGCCTGAGGGACAAATTCAGAGAAGCTGGGGGGGGGGGGACAAAAGTGGTTGGGGCCAAATATCAGCATATTTTAGTTTGAAGATCTTACTGGCAGTAACTTGGCCTTTGGAGGGGCAATTCAACATTTTAGAATGGGAGAATAACTGCACAAAAGCCACCAAAGGCTGGGGGACAGAGGCATGGCCATCTGGGGAACCCCAGAGGGCCGGATCGAGACCCTAGGTGGGCCATGTTCTGCACTCCTGGTCTAGCTCCTTTGGGGTCCTATAAACACTGTTTGTCCCAGAAGAGGAATCATAAACAGGTGACTGAAGAAAAGAGACTGGATGCTTTTTTACAGATCACCTGTCACCAAGAGTAGACATAAGGGATGTTCAGATGACCCCCACACAACACACACACAGAGACAGACAGACAGACATTCCAGGAACATGAGAGGTGATTTACAAGGCCACATGGAGACTAGTCCCCCCCCCCTTCACATTGGGCATATGTGTGAAGGGGCTCTATGTGTGTACTGATCTGACTTGCAAGAGAGGATACTGATTGAGCCAGAATCCCCCACTTGTGCAGAGAATCTCTATGTACCCTACACACACACACACACACACACACACACACACACACACACACACACGGGTGGCGGCAGCATTGCCAGTGCATGCAGTAGCAATAGGGGGCTCAGTTGCAAGGCACAACCCTACTTTCCCCATCAAGATATCAAACCCCCTTCCATATGAGGGGGGGTCTCCTGTGAGTACTAGGGGGCAAGGCCATGCCAGTGGCCTTCCTATGACATTGTATGCCTTCCCTGCATCCACCATGTATCCATGTGTTAAGTGCATTATTGAAAGAGGAGTGTGGCTCTGCTCCCTGGTGACCATATGAAGGGTCTTAAGGGGGAAGAACCAGTCAAATAGGGGCTGTGTGACGAGAAGTGGCAGTGAAGGAAGTAGCAATGGTGTTGTGATTCATCTGAGTCTAGCCCACAACCTGCAGCAGCTCAACCCATCTAGCCAGGGAGCAATTGACAAGCTGGCAGTCTGCTGGGCTGCATCCAGCCAAGGGTCCTGCAAAAGCTCCTGCAGGCCAGATTTAATTGCCTGCTTGAAGAGAAAGTTCTATTTAGCACTTGCCCCAGCCTGGTGCCCTCCAGATGTGTTGGAATGCAACCCCCGTTATCCCCAGCCTGCTTGGCCAATGGCTAGGCAAGGCTGCAAGAAGTCTGGCTACTTTAGAGGGCCCAGTTCCCACTTGCTTTCTGTCTTACAATTAAAATCTCAATCTCAATCTCAATCTCAATCTCAATCTCTCTCTCTCTCTCTCTCTCTCTCTCTCTGTGTGTGTGTGTGTGTGTGTGTACACGTATGTAACAGGGCTGCATAATCCCTGGCCCACTGGCTGGATGCAGCCCCCAGACAATTTCCATCTGGCTTGCAAGCAAGCTTCTTTTGCTGTTGTCTCTCATGAGGAATCAGAGAGAAGAGAACATTTACAGGCAATTAATCTTTAAACACCCTGCAAAAATTCAAGCTCTGCTTTGCAGGCATGAGAGCTGTTTCAAAGAACTGAGATTTTATCTCTCTTTAAAAAAAAGAAAAGAAAAAGCTATGTATGCTTTAGCCCTGTGTTGGATATGTAAAAAAGTTAAAATTTGAGTTTAGGGATTAGACTAAGATCTCTACTCTGAGACTGTATGTTATTTGCTTACGGATCCCTCACTGTGTTTGCTGCTGGATCTGTGTGCTATGGTATATTAGTAACAAGAAAGTTGTCTAATCTACCGGCTACACATCAACCCTATTGAATCAGTAAACTGCTCATGAAAAAAGCACTGCATCACATCCAGGACAAGGTCAAATCCCACACCTGTGTTTTCTGAAGAAAACTGTCTTGCCAACTTCTATTTTAAGGCCTGGATTTATTTTGAGCATGTGACTACACAGACCTCCTGTTTGTAAGGCCACAAGATGTCATGCACGGAACTTTGTGTTTAACAGGGGGCAGCTGGTGCCTTCCAAAAGTGGGGGATGCTACAAGCCCCATCCACCCTGCAAGACTGCTCTCAGCAACCTTAACTCACCTTTGCCTGTCCCAAGCTCCTCCTCCTTGTTCCTCCCCAGATCCATGCAAATCCCTCCTATAGCTAATGTTCAAGGTTCAGAGGCAGGATTCCTCTGAATACCAGCCCCCCTCCCCCGTCTTGATGAGCATGGGGCGCTGGTGGGGACAAGCAAGGGGAGGGGACGTGGTTGGCCTAGCACTTGTAAACTTACCACAAGCATTTGGCAGGCCACTGTTGGAAGCAGAACATTGGAAGTAGGGTGACCAAAGAGAAAGGAGGACAGCTCCTGTATCTTTAACAGTTGCATAAGAAAAGGGAATTTCAGCAGGTGTCATTTGTATGCATGCAGTACCTGGGGAAATTCCCTCATCATCCCCACAGTCAAAGCTGCAGGAGCCCTGTCCTGCTTTTCATATGGTCATCCTAAAGTTAGAGCAGTTATGATATATAATGCAGAAATTAAATGAGCTGTACTCAGGGCCCCTGGTTTACCACATTTGGTTCTTTATTTTTAAACCAGACTTAGATTGGACAGCCCAACAAATAGGGGACACTTTCAAATAGAAGACACTGTCCTCTGCCAGCTCTCCAAAATAGAGGACTGTCTTCTGTGAAGTAGGACACCTGTTCACCTATCAATCCTCCAAAGTAATGGCTATCCACTCACACACTGTCCCATTTTTTTACTCGTTAGCAGCACCGTCTCATCCACAACCTCACCCTGATCATCTATAATTTACACAGGTTGATCCCCATTTTTTCACTTAGTTCCGATTCAATTGCCAGGAGGAGCTCTTCTGTTCAGTCTTCCCTCAAATTGGTAACCCAGTCATAGAATCATAGAATTATAGAATAGTAGAGTTGGAAGGGACCTATAAGGCCATCTAGTCCAACCCCCTGCTCAATGCAGGGATCTACCTTAAAGCATACCTAACAGATGGCTGTCCAGCTGCCTCTTGAATGCCTCTGATGTGGATGCCCGCAACCTCCCCAGGTAACTGGTTCCATTGTCGTACTGCTCTAACAGTCAGTTAGTTTTTCCTGATGTCCAGCTGGAATCTGGCTTCCTGTAACTTGAGCCCATTAGTCAGTGTCCTGTATTCTGAGATGATCGAGAAGAGATCCTAGCCCTCCTCTGTGTGACAACCTTTCAAGTATTTGAAGAGTGCTATCATGTCTCCCCTCAGTCCTTGTTGCACAATCCAAAGGCATCCATTCTCCCTTTTTAGCCTCTGGGAAAACAAAGGCACAATGTTTATGACAGGCAGCTGCTGTCCAATCAGCAGCCCCCTACCACTGTTCCAAATCAGCCTGCCGCTACCTCTCTACACTCACCTACTCCTCCACTGTGCTAAAATGCAAGGTCTCTATGCTACTCTATGGGGACAGGCAGGGAGCAGACCCCATGGACACTTTTGTGGGCTCTTGTGCCTGTGTATTGGCTCTGGCTTAGGGTGACCAAATGGAAAGGAGGACAGGGCTCCTGTATCTTTAACAGTTGTATAGAAAAAGGAATTTCAGTGGGTGTCATTTCTATGAATGCAGCACCTGGGGAAATTCCCTCATCATCCCAACAGTTAAAGCTGTAGGAGCCCTGCCCTCTTTCATATCTGGCCAACATGGCAGGGTTCCTGCAGCTTTAACTGTTGTGATGAAGAGGGAATTTCACCAGTGCTGCATGCATACAAATGACTCCTGCTGAAATCCCCTTTTCTATACAACTGGTAAAGATACAGGAGCCCTGTCCTCCTTTCCGTATGGTCACCCTACTCTGGCTCCAGCAGGGAGCTTAAAATTCTTTACACACACACACACACACACAGAGAGAGAGAGAGAGAGAGAGAGAGAGAGAGAATAAAAATGAAAGTGTGCATTAATTTTCCAGACTTCCTTTCTTCCTTTCCTCAAAATGGTGGGTGTCCACTGGTGGGTGTCCACTGTGTTCACTGAAGAAGTAGTTGCAGGTGGTGTGTTCCCAAGTCATTTCCTTCTAGCTCTGACAACTTGGCTTCTTGACTTCTCTTTGCTATTTTATCCTTCATAAATTTGAGGCTATGTGGGAGTGCTTTTACTTGCAGGTATTATGGGATTTTTTTTCCTGTCCCTTCTCAGTTCTGCTGCTGCTGCTGCTTCTGTGCCCTGCAGTATGTGTTGCGTTTCCAGGCCTCAGCTACCCCTGCTCCAGTCTGCTATATCCCCAGTCACAAATATCTCATCCTTGTCATGCAGCTGAATCGCAATCCATGACATTAGAAGTGATATCTGCTCACCCATTCCTTTAATTGCAGATTGCCCATTAGCAGGCCTCGCGGGAAACACCGTTTTGCTAATTGGCGCCTTTCATAAATACTGCCGCAGGAATACTTTTATGATCGCACAGCATGGCATGTCTTCTGTGCTGCCGTGCAGGGGAACTCAGGCTCCACTTCCGGTCTTACTGATTTCCCGGAACAGCAGGCCTGCAGATAGAATGAGCTCAGCGTGGTGGGGAAGGGAGTGCCATGCATCATTCTCCACCCACCCCACAATTCCCCGCTTTGTGACTGATTTAGGAACAGCAGCCACCGGCTCAAAAGGAAATGGTATCAAGCAGGAAGGAAAATGACCACATCGAGGGGAGGGAAAATGATGGATTTAACGATAGCTCAGCTGGCCAAGCCTGGGACAAAGCAATATGATGGGCAACAAAGCAGAGAAATTTAGATATGGACCCTTTCATGTAATGTTCCGTTATTGTTTTCAATTCATTCTGGTGACGCGTTTCAGTATAACCAGGGGAGAACTAACTATTGCCATTGTTCCAATTGACCATGTAGCAGAGAATTATACAGCTTGCTCAAAATCTTAAGCATCTTCCCATGGCACAAAAGCTACTCTCCACTCTGTTTCTATCTATCTATCTATCTATCGCATGTGTATCTTGCCTTTCCTCCAAGGAGCCCACAGTGATGTACATTATCTTCTTCCTCTCCACTTTTTATCCAGTGAATTAGGTTAGGGTGACTGGGCCAAAGTCACCCAGTGAGCTCACATGACCCTGAGTCTCCCCATTCCTAGTCCAACACTCTAATCATTACATCACACTGGTGTACTGCTTCTACTTAATCTCCTTCCTTTCCTCCCTTTTGGCCTATTTATTATTTATTTATTTAGAATATTTATATACCGCTCCCCATTGAAAATTTCAGAGCGCTGTTCAAACGGTTGCCTACTGTAACATACTGGAGAAATGGAACCAAGAATGGAAAGGCGTCATATGATGCTTCTCTACTAAAGATAAACTCAGGTCTGGTGATCTAAGAAAGGTAGGCTGCATCAATTCATGACCAAACATGCAAAAGTGGCAACCATTGTGGTGTTAAAAAAAAACTTCTATTATATAGCATTATAGATACTTTATCCCAAAATCTTCTGACTTAGCTATAAAATCCAGGCAAGCATGATAGCCAAGTCTTGTCTGACACCATTTATGGGTCCAAGATTGGTCTCCTGATTGGTTGCTCTCCAATTCTGGTTTCCCATGGCTTCCTTCCACGTCCAGCTCTTTTCCAAACATCTCTGCTGCCTACTTAGTAAATGGGTGCAGGGTAGTGATGGAGGCCATACTCACAATTGAGAATATAATGGATCAGACCAAGGGTCCATCTAGTCGAGCACTCTGTTCACACAGTGGCCAACCAGCTGTCAATGAGGGACCCACAGACAAAACATGGTGTAACACCTCCCTCCCACTCATGTTTCCCAGCAACTGGTGTATATAGGCTTACTATATAAGCAGATTTGAAAATAATCCAAACTGGAAGGAAATATATTTCTTCAAAGCCTTACAGGAGTTTACATTCCTATTATTTTGTTCTGATTGCTCTTATGAGGCACTCATTGGATTTTAAATCAGTGTACTAAAAAGGTCAGTATGCTTAAGTGGTTTGCAGCCCAGTTCTATGCATGTTTACTCATAAGTAATTCCTACTCTCAATTACTATTGAAATCCATGCATAATTAGCTGGGAATAAGACCAACGTAGCTCAATGTGGCTTACATCTGAGTAGACGTCTAGGATTGTAGCCTTAGGTTGCAATTCTATGCATACTTATTTGGGAGTAAGCCCCATTGAACTCAGTGGGATTCTGAGTAAAATGTTGGATTACATTGTTAGTATTTAAGGATGGAAGCAGTTCCATGGCATGGAATCAAAACAGAATGGACCAGATGATGACAGATTTTCCAAGCTTGTGGAGAATGATCAGACAGGTGAGTTCATGTGTCATAAGTCCTCCTTCCTCTCTCCCTCCTCCATGGTTTATGAAATGAAAATGTTCTCAATGAATATAGCTGGAGGCTGATGGGGAAAATAATGTGAGATCACCTAGATTTTTATTTGACAGGTGGCAGCTTTGTTGCCGGGTCTACAGCTGCTGGCATAGGAACCTGACTTCATAGCACAGGATAGGAGGATACTTTTATCTAGGCTGAACCTCAAAGGCTGAAAGAGGGGGAAACTGACATGACTGTGGTGCATTTCACATTATCTGTTGCATCTTGTGTAGCACATGACCAGCATGTGGGAATACCATGGCTGGACAGCTGTGTGTTTATAGATTTTAAGGTCAGAGGAACCTGGAATCATTGTCATGCTCTGACCTTTCTGATAAGGAGACCACAGATATCCACCCAGTAATTCCTACATGAGGCTCACAGCTTTTGATTGTGTCATGGGTTTGGGTTCTTATTTGCACTCCTGGCCAAAAGTACATACCAGGGTTCAGCTAGAGAAGAAAATTACACCTATGTTAGGATAGCAACACTAAATCAAAAGCCAAGAGAGCAAATGGAAGTATAAAAGGAAGCAGGACAGATACCTGCAAAAAGAAGTCAAGGAAGGTCCATTTGAAGCCATGGCCCAGATGGCCATAGTCCTTAGACACAGCCGGGAGCATATAACTGGAGCAATTCAAGCTGGTTGAATAACCACCCAAACAGACAATGGCTAAGGTGAACAGTAGCAAGGAAAATAAGACTCAGTAGACAGCTGATGCTTAAGAGCAGTAATATTTATTTATTATTGCATTTATAACCTGCCTTTTTTTTTCCTCCAAGGAACCCAAGGCAGCGTACATAATCCTCTTCCTCTCTATTTTATCCTCACAACCACAACCCTGTGAGGTACGCTGTCACCCAGTGAGCTTCCATGGCCGAGTGGGGATTAGAACTCAGATCTCCCAACTTCCAGTCCAACACTTTAGCCACTGCACCACACTGGTTCTGATTGCCCCAAGGAGCCTGCAGGGATTGTTCTGTTAAACTGGGCAGTGCACTTCCCGATCTGTACTGTATCTCTTCTGTGCAAATCCACAGGATTCCTGACTTCAGCTCTGTGGCTGTAGTGGAAGGAGCAAACATCCTACACTTGCAAAAGGCAACAGCATGCAGATTTCTATTATTATTATTATTATTATTATTATTATTATTATTATTATTATTATTTATATAGCACCATCAATGTACATGGTGCTCTCCAGAGTGAAGAGTTACAGCATTCTTCTCCAACCTGGTGCCCTCCAGATGCATTGGCTGGGGATGATGGGAGTTGTGGTCTAACACATCCGGTTGACGAAGACTGCCATAAATCTTAGCTCTGGATTAACAGAGAAGAGAGCTCCACATACTGTTGCTTTTTGCAAGCGTAAGGTGTTTGTCTCTTTTGCTACAACCATGGAGCTAAAGACAGGAATCCTGAGAATTCACACAGAAGGTCAGGAAGTGTTAATATCAGCTTAGATCTGGGAGAGGTCTCTGATGCCCTGACAGTAGCCTTCTTGGCCCATTATTTTTCAGGTTCTAGTGACCCAGGTCCAAAAGTTCTTCAGAGATCCCTGCCAGTCTGTCTTCTTACCACATCAAACCCTGCAACAGTGTTTCAATTTCCAAAGCTAGACAAAATCAATATCCTTCCCGAGGAGGGGAATCCTTATCACTCACAAACTGTGGCTGTTTGAAATACATCTGCTATGTAGAATTTCCTGACATTCAATACTACTTATTTGTTTGAGGAAAAAATGATGTGTGCGGGGGAGGGGGGACTTGAAAAATGTTGGAAGTGCCGGAATATTTCAATATATTTCTATTGGAATAATTTAGAATGTTTTGTCCCCAGGAACATGTTGAAGGCCTGGCTTTCTGTTCAAATCTAGGAGTTACCATGCTTATGTCAACATTTCTCTACAATGTTTTCTCACAAGCCCGAGTCCTTGACCGATATTACACTTGCCTGTCCGTTCTAACCACAGTGCTTCTCTCTGCCCCTCTCTCTGTGACAATTAGGCCCTGCATACGTAAAGTCATCAGCATGACACAGGGGTAGGCAACGTGGTACCCGGGAGCCCTCAGACACCTTTCTTAGCACCCAGTGAGATGCCCTCCTCCTCCACTTGTTTTTCTTTTTTTAAATAGCATTTCTTACTGGCAGTTGGGATCACTTTGAAGAAAAGTGAGAGCATCTACCTGCTCCTGTCTTCTTTTTCCATGGATACCTCCGGCAGGTGGCTGCAAGCCAATGTTTTCAACTGCAGTGTGCCTATTTTGTGGTGGTGCCCAGGACAGTTTATCAGATTCCAAAATGTGCCCATGAGTCCAAAAATGTTGCCTAATCCTGATGTCAGTGATTGGTAACTGACAATAAGGTGGGCTCTGCTCTCTGTGCTTTGAAAAAGGTATCTGGCGACTTGACTTCTCACCCAGAGCTGTCGTCAGGGCTGCAGTTATGGAAGGAGGGTGTCTGTGGCGGCCTGACCCCTTCTAGGATATCCCAGGGCCCCTTCCTGAATGCTCAGCTTTTATTTTATTTTTTAAAAAACAAGTCTCTAGTCCAACTTTCCTAAACCTGGTACTCTCCAGACACACATATGGGATTGCCAGTCAGTCACTCCTGCAGGGTTCCTGTGCCTTGAACAGGGTCTCAACAGACATGAAGGTAGCTGATACAATGTTCCCCATGGCACCAGCTCTATGTTAGGAACACATTCACCTGTTGCATAACCGTCTGTCATGGTGATTACCAGGGGGCAGAAGCCTGCCTGGAACAAGTTGGTTGGCAACCCCATGGAAGAGTGTTGTTCATGGGTTGGGTCTCCGTCCTAGCCTGCATAGAATGAATTCTGCACTTGTGGGAATCCAGCCTATGGGAAAAGAGAGAATGTAATGAGCAATAGCAATCAGCTAAAGTGCATCATCCCTGAGCTGGGATGCACAGTAGATGTTTGTCAGGGAGGGAGAGAGAAAAGGGAGTGAGAAAATAGTGCCAGGACTGACATTTGAGTGCTCAGCCAGTATTTTTGCCTCAATCTACCCCCACAGAGGAAGGGGGAGACTGCAGTGACTGAGTATCCTGCTTCCTTCCCCCTTGGGGTTGCACTAGACCTCTCCATGTGTGGTGACTCCACAGTCTGTGTGCAATAGAAACCAAACATCCTTAAAGGCCTCTCTTTTTGAAGAACATAAGAAGAACCAAGCTGGATCAGACCAAGTGTCCATCTCGTCCAGCACTCTGTTCACACAGTGGCCAACCAGCCATTGACTGGAAACCCACAAGCACAGCATGAGTGTAACAACACCCTCTCACCCATGGTTCCCAGCAACTGGTGTATGCAGGCTTACTGCTTCTGATACTGGAGACAGCACTTAGCCATCAGGACTAGGAGCCATTGATATGCATCCTCATTCTCCCACGTTCTCTGCTACATTGTTATCCCAGGTTCCATATTTCTCCATGTCATGGTGTGGTCATCCAGGCTTTTACCTTGCCTCCCCCACTGAAATTATTACAGGAACAATCAGGAACGACAGGTTGCTAAAACATGGACACATTCCCAGTTCTTTACTACCTGAATTCAATGCCATCAAATAATATACAATGTGTGGTTGCTGTAAAAGGGAATGGTTCGGTCTCCTGTGGTCCAGGGCCCCTGAATGGAATGACTTCCTTTTTCTAATATACTTGTTGCCATTATTACCTGCTGTCCAGCCATGGGAAACCCATATTTGGCGCTTTTATCTTCCTGCCTGTGCAATTTTTGTATGTCACTGCAGCTTCCCCCACCCCCTCAAGTTTTTCTGTTTTTACTCCTTCTCTCAAGGGCTTTTTGCATTCCCGCATCCATTTCCTGAACCTACAGCTGGTGGAGCCATTTATGAACAAGGTCACCTTCTTGTTTGTTTTGGGAGGGGGTTGTATGTAGTGAGGCAGTTGTTCCAAATGTATGAATCCTGGTTTGCTTTTCAAAGTCTGAACAAAATGAAAAATCATGGCGGAGAATGCAGATTGTCCAAAGTAGCAGGGCTAAAGGATTTCTCCATGTGGAGATCTGCTTGTGAATTAGCCCCTGAGCCTCTGGTTTACATGGCGAGCTGAAATGCTACATTTTGATTACAGTGGACTTCAGATGTGCAACAAGCAGTCCTGGCATGTTCTGGGGTAGAGAGAGAAAAGCTCATTAAAAACAGTCATTTGCCTCTGTGCTGAATGATATGCCCAGCGGCACAAGGAAAGGCTGTGGTGGCAGAGCAGGCTATCACTTTAACTACTCGATCCTTTTGTCATAGATCTGGTTCGTACAATACATTAGGTTTGCCATGGGTTATTTAACCAACAAGGAGTCGCTGCATGTGCGCTCACCATTATGAATATGCAACCCCCAATGTGGTTGCAGCATGTCATCTGAATCCAGCCATCGGGGTTCATGTGAGGGTTATTTAACCCTCCCAGCTTGCCATGTAAACCAGAGGCTGGGGTGCTTATTCATGAGCAGGTCTCCCTATGGAGAAGTCCTCAGTTAGAAATAGGGTTATGTGAGGGTTGTTTAACCCTCGCATAAATTCCGATGGCCAGGTTCAGATGACATGCTGCAACCCCATTAGGGGTTGCATATTCATAATTCTGGCTGCACTCACTGGGCAAGCACAGCGGCTTATCATGGGTTAAATAACCCACAATGAGCCCACTATGTCATGCAAACCAGCCCATATTCTTTTGATCAAGGAAAAATACAAGCATCCTGTTTGTATTTGTATTTTCTTGCAAATCCAATTCTATTGGCCCATTCCAAAGAAACATTGTGATAAAGGAGCATATCTGTACCAAAATCTGTTTAAATTCTTGCAAGGAAGGAAAGGCTGAACTAATTGGCTGAACCTACCTTAGGTTTTGTGGTGTTAAGAGATGGTCACCATTTTCAACAACATTCAGTTCAATATGTTTGTTCTGAAAGGGTGGGCAGGAATCAAAGAGATCTTTCAGATGGGGGGAAATCCTGTTCCCTTACTGTGGCTCTGCTACCTGCTTCTCTTCCTCATTTGCAACGAGCTGTAATTACATGAGGAAGAGAGCAGCTCACATTTGGCTTGTACAGCTCAATGACGTTGAATGGGACAGCACCCTCTAGTGGGCATTTTATGGTGCAACTTTGCCTACACTCGGCAAAGTTGCACCCAACAAACTTTGCCTACACCCGACAAATATCGATATATCTCAGAAGAGTCAGGCTTTCTGAGGTTTCTTTTTGAGCACTAAAACTGGAAAATGGAGCGGGAGACATACAGGAGGCTGATGTCGTCGGAATGACCCGTGAACATTCGAGAGTGGTCGGTCACAAGCGTGCTATAAAATGCTTCTTTAAAGAAGCTCAACGAGGCAGAGCAGAATATGTCCTTGCATGATCTTTATAATCAATTTACAATCAGTTGTTAGAGATGCTTTTGGTTTAAGGATTGTCTCTGAAAGATACTGGATCATTTAATAATCTGAGCAAAATAATGTGCTGTTGATCATTTCTTTGGAGGAAGAAAGAGCAGGAAGGAAGGAAGGGAGAAAGAAACCTGATGATGACGGGCAGGGGCAGGGCGGGAACCCTGCAAAACAGCAGAAACATCTGTAATCTGAGGTAAGAATGCTAATTTCTTTCTAACAGAGCAGCCTGCTTAGGATAGCTGGGGGCAGGGGAAGAGTAGAAAAACGTGCTAAGTAGGAAAGAATGGAGATGATCCATCTAGAGAAGTAAGACTGTAGGGTTCTAAAATAGAGCCATGGGAGAAAATCAGGGTGCATACGATTCATAACCTTATCCAAGCATGCTCACAAGTAAATTCCAGAGCTCAATAGGTGAATGCAGATTGCAGCCTGAGTGGTACAGATTTGAATTAGCTTGGTCTGCCAGTCTACTGCTGATCTCTATCGTTCAGAGGAAGCTGGCAATGGTTTCCATATGATGGCTTCTCTACTCCATCAACGTACCAAGCAAGGGGATAGTTATGCAGATCCTCTGTCTGGTCTGCCACCATTGCGTAGACTCATGGTCATTATCCATAGTCTTTGCTGGATTTAAACTTAAACCACACTGACATTTTCTCTCCACACTTATAAGAGAAAAGCCACACTCCTTTATCAAGGGTCTTCAGGGCCATATATTAACTTTTTAAAGGCAAGTTTCTGAAAGCTGAAAACATATTATCTTTTTTTTAAAATTCCAAAAAAGCACAAAGAAAGCTTGGGTGAGTGATAAAAATCTGGGTGGTTTTTTCCACTTGGCATAACTATCATGGCGACTATGACAGCTTCCTGTTTATTTCACTCTGCCTATTTCCCCCACCCCATGTATATTTTCCATGAGTCCCAAACTTAGAAAAAACAAGCTTCAAATTATAAATTTTACACAAAAATATTTGAAGGGGGGTGGGAAATCATGCAGTTATGCACACCATATGACAGCAAATTTAAATAATTTAGGCAGATAATTTTGCAGCAGCATTTGGAGCTTTTTTAGCATGCAGTTCCAGAAATCTTAGGTTCTTCTAAATGAGGCTTTTATTGTGCAATCACCCTAAGTCATTCATGAAATTTTACAGAGTGGTCCAGACACCATCATCTTCTATTTGTAACACTCTCATGTTTCCTAACATTTTGATCCGTATTCTTTTTTTTATCACAAAAAACCCATTAAGGAGGAAAAGATGGAATAACTGCCCAATGTCTTTTGACTGGTAGGAGCTGTCCTTCAGGAAGCACCCCTTGACTAAAGCAGTAACCATAAGCACACGGTTCTGGGAGCCTCATTAAACTGAATGGGATCTCCTTCCGAATAAGCCTGCTTAGGAGCAGTTTACACATTTCCTTGTAGTTAAGGCACAGACGTAAGAGCACCTTTACTACAGTGTTCCTTGGTTTTGCTGAAAACTTAATATGGAACCTTGAGCATATCTCGTCACATTCATTTTCTCTGGAAATGAAATCTAATTAAAACTTCATGTAGCACTGTTGCTTAGTTGGTGACTGAGATCCTTGAATGAAAGTAGCTGTCCAGGAGAGATGCAGTCTCAACTGAAACAAAAGACCACAGCAGCAATACTTTTGGGATAAATTTAAAGTCCAACTAGCATGGCAATCAGATTGGTATTGCAACACTGGGAGAGGGGGATTTAACCATTCTTTCTACCTTATTTTTCCAATTAAAACCTCCATAACATGGCTACTTATCTCCCAAAAGAAAACATACCTGTACCTGCATGATACCTGTAAACTTTCTCCACCCACAAATAACTTCAGGATATGGTTTTAACTGAGAATATTATGCTAGGAAAGAGTTAAAACACTCCCAGAGTCAAGATCCCAAAGCCAATCCCTCCCCCAGCTTGTATTTAAAACAAAAACACTGCAGGTCCTAAACACAGACCTTCCCTCTTAGTTGCACCCTCAGACTACAGTCCTAAACGTGCTTATTTAGAAGTCATTCTCAAAACAAATAGGATTTAAGTTCCAAGTAAACACAGGAATGTTTGTATCAAGAGTCCACATCCTTTAATCCGGGAAGCCCGCTCTCTTGCAATATCTGGGAAGTATCCGGACAGATTTTACTGCAGCCTCACACATTACACATTTCCTAATACTTTTATCTAGAACAGCGGTCCCCAACCCTTTCAGGTCAGTGGGCACATTTGATAAGTGTGTTGTGGACACTCTCACAAACTGGGGCTTGCTTATTCATAAAATGAATAAGCATTTATTCATTTATGGTGAACATGGCTGGTCACAAAACACTAATTTCCAGAAGACAAATAGTGAGACTGAAAGAAAAGTAACTTGTGCAAGAACCTAAGTACAAGGCAGAGATGGGCTCTGAAACTCAAAACCACCCTTTTGATCCCAAACACAGATCGTAACATGACGCTGGAGGGCAGCCCTTCACTTTGCAGTTTCCCAGTTAAAAAATAATTTAAAAGTCTTAATAAAATAAACATCGGGAAGGACAGGGAGTGGTATCTGTGGGCACACTGGTGCCTATGGGCAGCACATTGGCGACTGCAGATCTAGAAAGTAATGGGAACGCAATCGTAACCGTGTGTGTAGATTGAGCATCACATGTTGGGAACCTTAGACTGGTGTGTCTTCCCAGTTTGTGTGTTCGTGCAATCACAACATTGATATAGAACCTGGATGGAAATTATGCTATTTCATCAGTGCTTTACATACAAACAGGGAAAAAGCACATAATGAGTGACACAGCCCTGCCTCTAACGTGGGTTACTTCACAAACCAGTAATCCACATTAGACGTTTACTTCCTGGGACCATAAATCCCTGTTGCTCACCTCCAGAACCTACCTTCTTCAGAATTATTTCTATTTGTTTATGTCTTACACCTCTACATTGCCCAATAGCCAAATTAATCCTTGGAAGCTGGATCTTTCCCCTCCTTTGCCCTTAGAATACCTGAGGCCTAGAAACCCAGCAGAACGATGTGGTAGAGTTGTGAAGCGGCAATATGTACTGTACCACCTCAAGTTGCAGGTGGGATGTACTATTATGAATGCTCCCCTGGGAAAGTAACAAGCAAGCAGACAAATCAACCCCTCTCTGCAAGCAGAAAACTTGGGGGAAAGGTCCTCGACCAGCTTTCTTCTTTCAGGGAGGTTCGCTTTACCTAAAGGGGCATTGAAAATGGTCATCCGCCACCGTTTTCATAAAGTTGTCCTGTCCAGAGTCGACCAGTTCGCTGCCTGCGACTCGAGATCAGACACCCTGACGCCCTTCCAGCCCGCGGCTCCGAAGACCCAGCCCTCCACCTCCGCTCACACGCTTCTGAACAGCTGCAGCAACTGCCCAGGAATGGAATGCGACGGCTTTAGCAAAGAGCATGTGATTGGCTCCCACCTTGCCAAGCCCGCAGCCCATCGACCCTCCCCTCGGGGAGCGGGGAAAGCACTCCCACACGGACCGCCTCCTTCCCTGCTGCGGTTGGCTAGACCTGCCACCAATCCACTCCAGCACGTCGGAGCTGTCACTCGCGTCAACCCGTTGGGGCCAATCAGCGGGGAGCAGACGGGCGAGCGTCGCGCTCTCATTGGAGGCTAGTGATGTCAACTCCCCGAGTGAGGAAGGAGGTTATATCCAGCCCGCCTCTCTCTGCTCTACTCGCGGCATCAGCAGCGGCTTCTCAAGCCTTGGTCCAATTGCAATGTAGCAGCGGGAACGAGAGGTGGCCGAGGCTGGAACCTAGAAAAAGAGTCGGGAAGCCGGGCACTGGAGGTAGGAGCCGCTGGGCACGAGTAGGTCCCTCTCACTGCTCTAGTGGAAGTTAAGTCAGAGAGGAATTAGTGGAGCAGAAGGCGCCTGGGCTTTTAGGGAATGGGGTCAGGGGATGGTTTACGTAGTCGCCTATTCTATAGTCCTTTCCTCCGTCCGCCTCTTCCCTTCTCGGCTGTTTTTGTTTTTGCACTTCCGACTTGTGTTTTGGTGGGAGGGCTAGCGTGGCAGAGTAGCTTATATAGGATATAATGCCTGTGGGGTGGCGGTGTTGACTGAGAAGTACAGTCCCGTTAGGGCAGGCTACTGTCCTCTTGTTTTCATGATTGGTTTCGTGTATGGCTCCCCTCACCATCCCGGGGGTGTAAGAGATTTGGGGAGGGGTGGTGTGGTTGGAGGTACAGGGTTAATGATAGTAGGGTGCAACGTTAAGCAGGGTGTATAGAAGCTGCCTTATACTGAGTCTGGCCATTGGTCCATCTAGCCCAGTGTTGTTGACACTGACTGGCAGTGGCTCTCTGGGGTTTCAGGCAGGATTCTTTCCTCTCCCTACCTGGATGGGACATCCTGCCTGCAACATATGTGCTCCATCACACAGAGGTATGCCCCCAGTGTGTGTGTGTGTTTGGTAACAGATTTGTTTCCTCTCTATCATCAGATGCTGGAGATATGGATTAGCGAAGCTCTTTCTAAGATGCGTCTGTTCTTGCTCAATTACACATGAGCTGAATCTGACTTTTTTGCGGAGGAAGCAGATCATGCGTATAAGAGCGTCAGCGGACTGATCTAAGGATGGCTGCTAATGGAATGGGTGTGAGTTTAGGATGGCTGCTCAGGCCACCCAAGTGTGGGTAAAAAAGATATGAGAGGAAATGTAACCTGTTTTCAGAACGGGTGTAGGTTTGTGAAAAGAGATGGGTTACTCAGAACCCTGAAGTACATCATCTGTGACCTGGGTCGTGTAACTTAATGGTAAATGAGCCATTTTCTGACTCATCTGTTGGCAGCATTTCTTTTTTCTTATGTATAAAGTTGGATTGCTTAATGTTCAAACTGTAATCTGAAGCCCCTTGATTCTCTCATCCTTTGCTCAGACAAGATTATAGAACTTTGGCAATATGGCTGTTTGCAGTCCCATGAATAATATTGTACTCAAGATGATTTTAACTCTTACCCAGGCAATATTACTATTGGGATTTAGTATGGAGCACTTAATAAGCTTTTATTGTGATAAGGGCTGTGGTTTGTTGGGGTGACTTGCCATACAGATGCCAGATATGTGTGGCAAATCACCCCAACTCTGTGTACAAGCACAAAATTATAATGCAAGAGATTGTTGTTGGGGCACAGGAGGAACTAGGTAGTGGCTGTGTTTGGTTGCCTTCAGCCAAAGGACATCTTGCAGCTCTTATACCTTTAAATCTTAATCAAGTGGAGAGTTTGGGACTGCCGTATACAAGGACAAGGATCTGCTGCTTGTGCTCACGTCAGCTAGATGTTGGGTTTTAAAAAGCATTGTGTACAAGCACAGCAGAGGGCAGCAGTGAACATACATTAACACATTTGTACCTGTCTGGCTAGTTCTTTTTTTAATTTCATACTTGTTGCAGGCAGAAGCTGTCAGGTTTTTGGCTTTGGAACCCAAAAATGCCATGCGTGCACTTCCTGATGGAGGAAAGGCACTGTGAAGGTACTGTGTGCCAGCCTGACTTGGTTTCAAGGGTGCTCATTGGCTGCAGTTCTGTTGGCTCGCCAGCAATGAACAATGGTGTTTGTCCTCTGCATGGAATACATCTGTGCCTTATGTCCTGTGACTCGGGTGTATGAAGATTTCAAACAGGGTTTAATGTTCAAGGGCAGAGGGAAACCGGGCAGACACGGTGGTGACAGCGGAAACATAAGGGCCTCTTCCTCTGCAGCTGTTTTTATATTGACGTGTGTGTATGTCTAGCATTTTTTTTAGTAGCATAGAGAAGAACAGTGAAGCTATTGATGTATATACTAACACATGGGAGGGAGAGACTTTGTGAATGAAAGAGTTATTCTGTGGTTGCCTAAAAATTATATCATGTATTTTCCACTCTTCTGTATTTAAGGTGAGACAGCAGCATGATCCCTGAAGAGTCTGTAGAAGAATTTTTCAGTGCTAGCACTGGACAAGCTCACAGCAAAAGCCTGTCTGAGGATTTCATGTTGCTTTAAATAAAAACCTTCATTGCTACATGTTGTAAGGCGAGAGATTTCCTTTCTGAGAAAGAGGGTGGCTCTTCTCACAGTGCACTGATATCCGCACTGATATCCAGGCTATCTTGCAAGAAGACTGAAAGGGGAGTTCAAGAGGGTGAGAAGGCCAATGGCAAGACATTAACCAAGTCCGCATAATTGTTTGGAACCCAATGAAAGCAAGGCTTCCCTGACAGCCTAGATCTTTCCATTCTGGAGAAGAGAGATAATTTGGGAGTTTTTATTTTTCAATCCTCTAAGCCTTTAAGCTTTCTGGATAGCAGGAACTGGCTGGGAAGCCAAACCCAGACCTTATTCTACTCTTCTTTTTGTTCGTTTGTTTTAAAGCTGGAATCCAAATAAATTTCAAACTTGTTTTTAAAGATTCTAATTTCCAAAGTGCCTTTCAGAAGAATCTCTCTTCTCCATCTACTCTAAAGAGTAGTTGAGGTATTCCTGGCAGTTGCAGTAAGAACTGGGCCTGAAATCAGGAGGACATAAATTTGAGAAGATGCTCCAGAAAGTTACAAACCAAAGAAGCTCATGATTGGGACACTTTATATTGCATATTGAATGTGCCCCAACGATTCTTGCCTGCAGGGAGAACTCTAGGGAAGATTAACTGTAGTGAATTCGACCTCACTGGAAACTCCTGTGGTTTCTCTGCTGGCTCTGTGGCTGGCATCTCCAGTTCTGAATTGTGCTTGATGGGGGGTTTTGCTAGGGGAGCAGACCTTGCAGCTAAGGACAGTATTGTGGAACTAGGGGGCTTAGCGTCTATATGCCAACGGGCATATTGGCTTAACCCCCAAGCAAAAGTTTTTTTCTCTAAGCCTTGCCTTCTGTAGTATATCAAGAGTTGAAGGCTGGAGAAGGACTGCATAATCTTGCAACATGACATCCAAGTTGGAACAAAAGGAGGCTCATCACACCAATGGAGTGGTGCTACCCATTGTTGCTGGGCCTATAGACTGTCTCTCCAGCCCTGACCGAAAGCATCTCGTCGAATCTTCTGAGTTTTTAGGACCTGAAGAAGGAGGAGTGGAGGTGGTGGTGATCGAATCCCGAGCTAATGCCAAAGGGGTCCGGGAGGAGGATGCCCTGCTGGAAAATGGCAGTCAAACTACTGAGAGCGACGATACCAGCACGGACCGGGGCCCAGAACCAACCTCTCCTCTCAAAGAGACCTCTTTTTCCATTGGGCTACAAGTCCTCTTTCCTTTCCTGCTGGCAGGGTTTGGGACAGTAGCTGCCGGGATGGTGCTAGATATTGTGCAGGTAAGGCTAAGAGTCTTCAGCATGGCATTGGTTCAGAATCCCATATCTTGTTGGTGGCCTTAAGTATATGTCCTGTGAATGCAGTGATCTGCTGCTTGCATTCTTGGTGGGAGGCAGGAGTCTGTCAGGTAAAAGACCTGGCAAGCAATTGGATTGTATGCCTAAGAGTTGCACGTTCTTCCTTCCTAGTCCATCGATTACATATGCTGGAAGTAGGATAAGCTTCCCTGTTCTGTTCTGGAAGCACCAAAATTTCAGGTAGTCAGTAGCAGCGTTATCTGCTCTGCTACTGTTCTTTAATCTGAATACTCCTTAATAGCCCAAGATCCATTATCTCATAATTCTCAGCTTTCAGCAACATAAACTGTCAAATCAAGCTGCTGTTTTAAAATAAACGTCTACTCATAACAGTTGGAGGGTTGGGAATTTAAAGATGTTTAGGGTTCTCCTAGGAGAACAATTCTTAGAAAGTAAATAACTCAAGGCACTTCTTTGCTATCTTACCTTTTTTTATTATTATTGCATGGCTTGTGTAGTGCTTGTGGGTTTGGTGATAGTATATGTGCCTGCAGAGTTGCCAGTTGGAATGAGTCAAAGTGCTGCAGTAAACCTACATAGCCAGTGGCCAAGACTGGTAATGATATCAATGCTGACAAATTAGAGCAGCTGCTATGCAGTTAAAAGACCTCTTTAGCTGAGGGTTGGAAAGAGAAACTATTTTTTTTCATCAATAAAAAATGTGAATTAAAAAAAGAAAGAAAAAATATGCTTGACGTTTTGCATGTGGACACCCTGATCTGGCTTTGCCCAAATTCAAACTCCCCTTTCTTTGAAATAAATATTAGAAATGCAAGTCGCCCAGCAGACTTGGACTGAAACACAAGTCGTCATGTGAAACTTGAGTCCTTTTCAAATGACGATCCTGGGTCACTGGGATTATTACAGTGTCACTGGTCTCTGTGTGCAGCTAGCTGGCAGGTCATGTTAAAGGCCATGGCCCTGTCTTTAGAGACTTATTTCTCTCCTTTATGCAGGCCAAGGAGCACTTTGGACAGAATCAACCCTACAGATTCTAAACATCTTTCCCCAACCTGGTGTTCATCTTGATGTGTTGGACTGCAATTCTCATAATTCCCAGACAGCATAGTCTGGGAATTATCTGGCAAGTGCCAAGTTGGGGAAGGCTTTTATGCATTATGGCTGGCATAGGAAGTTGTCAGGTGGCCTATTATATTCACCTGAGCTTGGGTTGAAGCTGCTGCTGCTGCTGCTCCTGAGCAGGCTACATGTTCTGTTTCCTTTGGAATAGGAGTCTCTTCAGTATAGCCGACATTAAACACCCAGCCAAAGATGAATAAAAGGAATCAAAATTGCCATTGATTCCTTCCTGCACTCATGCTCCTTAACAAAAACACAGTTTCATATTATTTGCATGCTTTTAGGAGCTGGAGGGGAGTTTTATTGCTAGGTCTGGCAAGAAGAGCATAATAAAGCAATACTACAGAATACATTTCATAGAATCATAGAACAGTAGAGTTGAAAGGGGACTATAAGTCCACCTTAAAGCATACCTGAAAGATGGCTGTCCAGCTGCAGCTTGAAGGCCTCTAGTGTGGGAGAGCCCATAACCTCCCTAGGTAGTTGGTTCCATTGTCATACTGCTCTAACAGTCAGGAATTTTTTTCTGATGTCCAGCCGAAATCTGGCTTCCTGAAACTTCAGCCCGTTATTCCGTGTCCTGCACTCTGGGATGATCAAGAAGAGATCCTGGCCCTCCTCTGTGTGACACCCTTTCAAGTATTTGAAGAGTGCTATGTCTCCCCTCAATCTTCTCTTCTCCAGGCTAAACATGCCCTGTTCTTTCAGTCTCGCCTCATAGGGCTTTGTTTTCAGATCCCTGATCACCCTCGTTGCCCTCCTCTGAACCTCCTCCAGCTTATCTGCATCCTTCTTGAAGTGTGGTGCCCAGAACTGATGTTCTTGATCTTCTGTTTGGGTGACAGATTTGGATGGTACTGGTAAATAAACCAGATGAGAACCATGCTTCATGGGCAAGGAAAGTTCATTATTACCTTTATCATCCCAGTGCATTTCCTAAACAAGGTGGGATTGCTGAAGCCTAAAATTAAATCCTGATTACTCGTGAGGTATCCTTGGTGTGTGTTAATTGGCATTGCTGTCTATAGATTCAATTTGGTTTTGAGGAGTGGCTTCAGATATGTTATGTACAAATGAATCAGGATTACCATATAACTGAAGCAGCAGTATGCACCTGCTAGCAATTTGCTGAACGTTGTTAGGTGTACCTTTTATCTGATGATGCAGTGGTGAGGTTTACATGAAATGTTTCTATGTAATTGCTCATGCAGTTAGCCCTCTATCAGTCTGAGCTTGTTGGACCTACAGAATCCAATTCATAGGATCTTTGGAAGAATCCCACTGCTCAGATCAGCTTGGTATGGAAGTGATGTCTCTAACTAAATATACAAATTAATCCTATGTTATCTCTGTTGGAATAGGAACCAAAGGATAAGGAGTAAGCCAGTTGGCACCTTCCCTTTTACCTGTTGGAGGGCAGTGGTTTTCCTCTATAACAACTTGCCTCCTTCTCTTCCAGAAGGGTTGTTGGGGAGGATCATCTGTAGGTGCTCAAGTGATCTGTTAATGCTATTTAATGTGGAGTATGATAGCATATAGAAGGGGTGCCCCAGTCTTACCCTTTGGGGTGCCCCAGATAATCACACCCCCTTTTCCTGGCCCCAACCCTTTCTCCCACCCACCAATCGTTGGGCGGTTTCCCAGCTTTGGTGCAGTTTTTCCTCCATTCGAAAAGGTTGAGATGGTTTTCCTGAGGCTTAGTTACTGGCCGTGAGAGTTTTCAGCTAAAAGGTGCTAATACTTTTGTTGTTTTGGCCCTGTCCCTTTTGGCCCATTACCTTCAGCCCCTCCCCCACCACTGAAATGGGATTCGGCCCTTAGGCTTAAAGAGGTTCTGCATCCCTGATATATTATGTGAATTTGACTTACTCAGAAAAAAACCACCACCCATCCCTAAATGGAAATCCTACTTTAAAAGTGTACGTGCCACTGTTTTGTAGTCATGGGCTATTACATATATGTCAATATTTAAACCTTCCATCTTACAATGGAATTACCCAAAAGCAAACTCTAAAACCAACAAGCTAATATCCTAAGAAAATAAAAAACACGGACTAATTTACTTGTATTGGCTGCCTTTCTTTAAAGTTGAAGCTCTTAATACCTTCATACTCAGTTCATTCCCACTGGCATTTTGAAAGTGCTTTCAGATATTTCACAGCTCAGTGGGAAATCTGAACTACTCCAGATTTTTTCTTTGCAGAAAGATGTGGTGCTCAAATGTTAGCAGCATGAGCCTGTTGGCACCTCCCTGAATGCCAGTGTAGCCAAATCTCTTGCTTATGAAACCTGTTGATTTAATCTGAACATGTTTGATAGCTCTTTTCCCTGGACAGAGATGGCCTTTTTGAGCTTCTGGGTTCCAGGTCATCTACTCCCAGCAGCTTGACATCTAGAACCTATTTCATTTTTATCCCCCTATTTTCTCCAAGGAGCTCTGGTGGCAGCTCATTAGGCTAGTCTGACAGCTCTTCTTTTGCTTCTCAGTTTACTCATGAAAGCAAAGGTATTTTTTTCTGGATTAGGGGTGAAAGAGGTTGCTGTCTATTTTCTTGCTTCAAAGCTATTTTCTACCTTCAGCAAGTGCCATACACAATGAGGTTAAAACAAGAATACGATATTCTTAACAACTTCGGATTAGGGTAGCTGAAAGATTGCCTTCTCCCACATATATCTCCCTGAACCTTCAGGTCTTCTTCAGTCCCTGCTCTGGGTTCCCCCAGCAACTGAAGTGAGGTTGGTGGCCTTCTCAATGTGGGCACCTTATTTGTGGAATGCTCTCCCCAAAGAGGCCAGCCTGGAGCCTTCTTTATGGTCATTTTGTTGTCAGGTTCATACCTTCTTTTTATTTTCCTAGGTCTTTTTAAAATCTGATCTTAATGTCTTTAATGGTAATCCACCGTGATTGTGTAATTTATTTATTTATTTTGTTATGTGAGGGGCTGTAACTGAGTGGCAGAGCACCTGCTTTGCATGCAAAAGGCCCTAGATTCAATCCCTGGAATCTCCACATAGGGTTGGAAAATCTCCAGCCTAAAGCCTTGGAGAACTGCTGCTGCCAGTCAGTGTCAACAATACTGAGCTAGTTGAACCAATGGTCTGACTTGGTAGAAGGCTAATACCTAGCTACCTAGGTTCTTATTAATGATGTGATACTGGTTTTATTTGTCTGTTTGCTGACAAATTTTAAGTTGTTACTTGCTTTATGATATTATTACTTAAGGCAGTATCCAGTACTGCTGCTGCACCTCTACTCTTTCTGTTGCACTGAACTGCTTGTCAGCGCAACAGTAAGCTAGCATTTCCTAAAGCAAGCCTGGAAATGAGCCAAAATGCTCATTTCTGGATAACAGGACAGGTGAGTAGAACTCCCTTCTACCGGCTCTGCTGACTTGCCCTGTTCTGGAAACTAATGTTTCAGCTTGCTTCTGGTTGGTTTAGGAAGCGCTAGTGGTGGGTGGATTCCTCTTGTGAGTGTTACTGGGCGGCCTATTTAGATGCTGTAAAAACTATGATAATCAGAAGCAATAGGTTTTAAGGGGGAGACAGGTCTATTTAAACATCAGTAAAAACTTGTTTGAGTCATTCAGTCTTGGAACAAGCTGTTTAAAGAGATTGTGGATTCTCTTTCCTTGGAGGCTTTCAAGGAAAGATAGACAAGTCTGTTAGGGATATTGTAAACAAACATAGGATAACCTCTCTTGGGGCAAGCAAGTTGGAGCTAAATTACTTGTATAGCCTCTTTATATGTTAATTGTCTTCCAAAGCTGGTGTACCACTTTCAGTATTAAATTTGCTCCTCTTACAGCACTGTGTACATTTGTTTCTCAAAATGCCAGTTCCTAGAGTTACATAGTCTGTGTTATTGTATGTTGTTTAATAGAGAGAATACTGGGAATGGATGATCACTGTGGTGGAACATAGCAATTAGCATCCCGTGGGGAGCAGTTTCTCTGCACGTGATCAAATTTCCCCTTGGCCTTTTTAAAGACGTCCAAGCATGCCTTGATATGAAACAAAGAACTGGGAGTTCGGTGGTTATATATGTTGATTCCCCTTTCATGATCTCCAGTCCTAACAAGGGCAGATAAGGGAACAGGCATAATTCTATAGTTGAACGGTACATCCTTTTCTGCAATAAGAACTTTAGTCAGTTCAGGATTCAAATGAATCTGCTGTTGGAACACCTATTGATAGTTTTAGTAGAGATGGGAACCCAGGGCGTTAAGCACTCCTGTCTGAATCACCTTTTCATTTTAGGGTGCAGAAAGTCATACAGCTCCCAGTATTCCTCAGCCAGTATGCAGTGTGCCCTTGGTGCCAAAGAACTGTATACAACCATGAATTGAATGGAAACTTGAGAGATGACAGCTTGAAAGGCACTCTAATATTTTGTGCAATATAGCTGAAATTCCACTACACCTTAAATGCTAATCTACCTACTTCCTGTGAGCAGTAGCTTAGAGCCAGTGCTGATAGCCAAGCCATTTGAAATCTCTTAGCCTGCATCTGTCATGCATGGTAGCCAAATACCTTTCCAAGGGTACAAGTAGTACCTGATGTATTACTTGTTCTATTATAGCTACATTTTTTTTCCAAGTCACCTGGAAGAAGCCCAATATTCCACTTCAAAGTACCTTTATACAGAGGCTGTGTACAAAGACGTATTCATGATATTTGATTACTTAAGTATTATTCACTTTTTCTCCACCTTGGTAGATACCAATCATACACGTTCAATATGTTTTTGTAATTTAGGGGAAAGGTTACTATAGCACATAGAAAAGGGCCTCTGAAAATAATTTTATTTAAAATATTTCTAGGGCAAAAGCCCTCAATACTTTCAATTAATAGGCAGGTTCATATGAGAGAAGGTGGCCTTCTAGCTACTCAGGCCATGTGGGCATTTAAACTAGTGCTTTCAATTGGGACCAGAAACAAACTAGAAGAACTTCTAATACTGGATACAGTCACGGTCGGTTTCACTTGTGCATCCACCAGCAATGCTGAATTTTAAAACATCCTAAAAACCTGATTTTTAGAGGGAATGCAAGCCCATTCAGAACAGGGTGGTTAAGGTCCAGTTCATAAGTTGATAAACGTTAAATTGTGTGAGAGCACAGAAGGCGTAATGTCAAGGGTGTCGCCTGGCATTTGGTGGCATGTTGGTGCCTGGAGGCATCACTCCACAATTGGAATAAATGAACACTGTCATTTGCTTATCCAATTTGTGATGGTAATAAAAGGATAAAAATGGCTAGTACTTGTGAAGGCTTTAGGCACAGCTGTTGTTCCTTTTTTGAACCTGCCTGCCTAGAACTGCAAATGTGCCAGGCGATTCATTGCTTGCAATTCATGGCATATTGACTTCTGGACAGTGAGGGATTCCGCTTGAGACTTGACCAATTGGCAGCCAGTTCAAGGTCCTTATTGTAGCTTTCTATCTATGTCAGTCATGGTGCTGTGATAAATATGAAATGATTACATTATAAAGCACAGACCACACTTGGAGTAGTCTGCACTCTTCAGATCGCTGTACCTCAGAGGGGATCTTGTGGCGCTAAGAGGGGGCAACCAGAATGATCAAGGGGCTGAAACAGCTTCCCCATCAGAAGAGGTTACAATGTTTGGTGGGGGGTTGCTTAGGAAATAAAGGTGAATAAAATGGAAGTGCATAAGTGATAGAGGTGTATAAAATTATGCCTTTTCTTAAGAAAATGGATAGAGAAGTTTTACTCCTTTATAATACTAGAACCTTAGATCATCCAGTGAAGCTGACAAAAGCAAGTACTCTTCATAGTGCATAGTTCAACTATAGAATTCACTACTGGAAAATATAATGATAGCCACCAATGTGGACAGCTTCAAAAAGGCTATCAATTCATCATGGTTAATATTTCCTCCAAGGGTGTAAGGCAGGTAAGCATTCAAGATGAACAAGAAAAAGGGAGAAACATCTCAGGATGCTGTAGACAACTTCATTGTGAACAAGCCCATCACATTCCGGCCTCTTGCTTTCTATTAGGCCTTCAGGGGGTTATAACAATGTCTGCGGAAATTATTTACAACAGGTAAATAGTCGCCAGTGTATAGACACAAGACAACCTGTTGTAAATAATTTCTGTAGACATGACAACTCCTTGAAGAAGACCTAACAGAAAGCAAGACGCCGAAATGTGGTGGACTTGTTCACAATGAAGTTGTCCACAGCATCCTGAGATGTTTCTCCCTTTTCTTGTTAATATTTCCTCCAGTATCATGCCTCTGAATTCCAGTTGCTAGGGAACATGGCCAGCAGGGGGGTTCTGCCTTCATGTTTGCTTGTGGGCTTTCCTCAGGCATCTGGTTGGCTACTGTGGTAACCGAAGGAACTATATAGGCCTTCGGTCTAATACCGTAAGACCTTTAACATTCTTAGATTGGCATATGAGTATGTGCTCTGTGTGTTACTGCTAGTCATACCAGGCACCTTCCCAAGCTCAGCATAAATCTATGATGTGCATTTTAATTGTCTCATGTCTCCAAACATTCAGGCAAAATCACATTGCCAAAACTCTTAATTCTAACTTCTCTTCAAAAGTTTTTCTTGCCTCTTGCCCAAATAAAAAGGTCTTGAATTACTTCCAGAAAATTCCTCAATACAAGTGCCAATGCTGGCTTAAGAAGCTGCAAGTGCCTGCCCTGAAATTTATTTGCCTAGGAAGCTAAAGTGACCAGAAGTCCGGGGATGTCACAGAGTCACATCAGAATCAGATTAACTGAATGGAAGAGGCTGAACTGCTGTTGTCCAATAAATACTTGTATGTGTCAGACAGCCTTCCCCAACCTCCAGATGTGTTGGACTGTAACTCCCAGCAACCTGCAACTCCCAGGTTGGGGAAGGCTAGGCTAAGGTAACTGGAGGAACAAATTTCCAAGACTGTGAAGCTTCCACCAGAGGTTTGTCTTCATTCTCGCTTCCCTCAGTCAGGTCCTTTGAACAGTACATCAGAAACTAGTACTAGTGATTCCTATGAGACTTCTTTACCTCATGTACTCTTGGGATTTCAGTGTTACAGTGGTTTTTAGCAGCTGCTTTTTTTCAAGCAGCGAAACCAGTCATATTTGAGCCTCCTTAGCAGTTCTTCTTCCTCTGTGGCTTGATCCCAGCTGTTTACTTCAAGATTCTACTTATCTAATTGACTTGGGCCACAAAGCTGAACTGCCATCCAATGACTGTAATTTTCCTTCCGTACTGCTTTTAATGATCACTCATGGGAACTCGACTGTAACAATGTGTTGCCTGAAGCATAATAAATACTACTCATTTTCCTCTTCTGCCTGCCCTGCCTTCAAATATCTGCTGGTCTTCGAATGTTGACACACATGTCACAGGATGATCTAGAATTCGGCCTAGCAGCTTGACGGGCTCGTCTAATCTTTAGGTATTAAAGTTGGGATGTATTCCATCTTAGGGAGGAAACTTAATGTTCAATGAATGGAAAGTGTTGAAAGCTGACCTGTGACTACACTGTAGGTGGTATCTGGGGGAGTGAGAGGATATTTGACAAGTATGTATTGGAGGACAGCAGTTCAGCCAGCCGCGTTCACAGTTAATCTGATTCTGATGTGACTGTGTGACCCTTCTGGACTTCTGGTCTAACTTCCTAGGCAGATAAATTCCAGGGCAGGCGTTGCAGCCTTTGCAAATACAAGCACCAGCATTGATGTTTGCATGGAGGGATTTTGTAGGGCAGGTCTTTATTTCAAACCTCCTCTGGATGCCAATTCATATTGGGCAAAGGCAGCTAATGAGTGACAGATGTGACCTGTGGCAGACAATGTGCCAATGTGGTTATAGCCCTGCCCAGAAAGTAATGTATGACTTGGCTATATAGTTACAGGGCTAGGCAGAAAGTACTGTATGACCTGGCACAATACTGGGTTAATCCGTACTCAGGATTTTGTGAACCTGTTTCCATACCTGGGATGAAAGACAACTATGGATAGTGGATTCAGGGAGATGCCAGGTATGGAAAGCCACACATTTTCTTCTGTCCAAGGAGGGTGGATTACTTTTTAGCCCAGTGAGAAGCTTTGCAGTATCGCTGCCTCTGTTTCAGTTTGGCTAACTCTTGAGATTGTGTCTAATAAATAGCACATACTTTAAAATTATGTCCCCTTTCTTTCAGTGTGCATGCCAAATGTGAACCTTTATAATTGGCTATTGTGCGTTGGCAGTGTTCTAATGATTCTTCTAAAATATACTGAGTCTTGTGAATCTGACAATCATAGCGTAAAATCCACTGTTAGTCCTACTTAGAGTAGACCTATTGAAATGAATGGGACCTAAGTTAGTCATGACTAACAAGTCCCATTCATTTCACCAGGTCTATTCTAAGTAGGACTCACGTTGGATTTTACCCATAGCATTTAGGGCTAGGTTTGTGACCCTCTGCAGCCTGTTGAACTGTCACTTAGCTGCAGCCATTCCAGTGGGCTAATGGAAGCAGGGCTATTCTATCAGCTCTGATGAAACACCAGCAACTTCTGGCTCTTCCTCTCCTTGAACTATTCTAGCTGTATTTTTGTTACATTTGTTACATTATTTTTACATTAATATACCGCCCCAGAGCCGAAGCTCTGGGCGATTTACAAAAGTTAAAAACAGTGACCATTAAAAACAAATGTACAAAAATTTAAAAGCATAAAATACAAACAAAAACAGACAATCTCCTCCATTCCACCCACTGAGCAAGGCTGCATCAAGGCTCCCTCTCCTCATCCTTAACACCGGCCCCATATTCCACCCTGATATAAGAACTTTGTAACTAAGTGATGATGATGATGATGATGATGATGATAATAATAATAATAATAGTAATTTGTTTGTTACCCGCCTCTCCCTCCAGATCGAGGCAGGGTACAACATAAATGCAAATGCCATTAAATACATATAATGAAAACATTTAAAACTAATACATTATTAAAAGCAGCACATTATTAAACGGCATCTTAAAATGCCTGTGTTTGCTCTCCCCGCCCCCTTCTCTCTGCCTTTTCTTTGAGTATCATGTTAGTCTTATTATTGATCTTTGCAAACCACTCTGGGTACCTTTTTCAGCTGAAAATCAGGGTAAAAATACTTTAAAAAAAATATAAAAAGTCAGATCTGTAGTTTTAAAACAGCAGCATGTAACAATACATTCTAGGAGCAGGAAGATGCACCCTTTGGAGGTTTTAGAGTTCCAGAGCTCTAATGGAATATTCTAAAAGCCTGGTTATAGGAGCAAAGCCGTTTGTTGTTCTGAAAGCTGGTTTCAAAACCTTGCTACTTTTTAAAAGTGCTGCAGAGAAGCCCATCTGGTATCACTTATGCTTGGGTGGATAAGAGTCTAGGCTATCTGTCATGCATGGGGTGTTTTATCTGTAATGGGTGTGTGAGATGATTGTGAAGATTTTCAGCTGGCTAGGTGTATGAAAGTGCCAGCAAAGGAATCTTTTGAGCAATGTAAGGATTCTATAGGTTACCTTGGTACTTCTGATGCAGGATAGGAGAATTTCTTGCATCTGATTTCTGTTTGAACTGTATGTCCTCTCCCCTACTGAGATGACTGTTTTCACATTGCCCTTCCCAGGGCACTGGATGTCTTAGGACATCTCTTCCTTTGGGTGACTTGGTGTTATAGGCCTTCCTTTCAGTGCTTTGACATGTTAGGCGAGTAGAAGGGCACTCTCTGTAGAAGCCAGCAAGGTCCTGGTTATAAATATACCAGTAGAATCTTGACCTGTGTGTGGTATTAAGGGAGTTGGCAGGCACCCATGAATCCTATCTTCTGATGTAAGTGGAGTCTTATTTTTCTCTCCTTGGAAGAGCTTCCCCCATCCACCCACCCCCGGGATCACCCATACTTGGATTCTGTTCCCACTGGCTTCAGTTACAACCTGAAGCAGATTTATCCAGCTCCAACTTGGCATGCAGATGCAGCTAAGCAGATAGCAGAATGGATGGAGACCTTGCTCATTTGCCAAGTTTCTAACATTAAACTTAAGTAGTGCCCAAGGTTCTAACAAATGTGTGTATAAATCTCAATGGACACCAATGGGAGATTTCCTGCCAATGCAGATAGCACCATGATATCGTTCCTGAATCCCAGATAGTCCTCAGAACTGCCGCAGAGGATAAAAAGGTTTACATTCCCCCTTCATGTTTGCTGTGATCCTGATAATTCTCTCTCTCTCTCTCTCTCTCTCTCTCACACACACACACACACACACACACACACTCACACACAGACAGCTGAAGCTATTTTCACTTCTAAAAACCTGAACATTAAAATGTAACATCGTAATGTCTAGTTTAGTCCTGAGAACAAAAAAGCTGCTAAGAAACTGGTCCAGTAGGCTTTGGCAAGGCCAGGCATTTCCTTATCAAAGGCCGCCAAATACTATGTTTCGTTAAGGTTCTCTTGTTTCTGAGTCAGATGGGATGCCTTATGATCTCTTGTTGCTCTCTTATGCCCTGGCATACACTTTGCAGTCTTGAACGTAAGTGCTTTCAAACGTTAAACTGTGGCCATGCTGACTGGAGATGATGGGAGTTGTAGTCCAATACATCTGGAGGGGGCCTGAAGGCTGATTTAAGCTTTTTGATGGAGCATCAGACAAACTGTGAAAGGTATAAGGCTATTTTATTACATGTGCTTCAAGGACCTACAGCTCTAAAAATGACTCATCTTTATTTCAGAATAGCTTGTAAGAATATACCTAGATCCCTGATGCCACTAAGGTGGAGGGAAAGCAGGGCCATTTCTATACCTGCCTTTTCCCCCAGGATCATCCCTGTGCATCCAAATGACACACGGGATCCCGGGAGCAGGCAGGGATGATCCATCCATTTTCCTGGGATAAGCCTTAGGTGTAGAAAGGGCCCAAGTGGATAAGGTGCTGGGGGTGGAGTGGGAGAGTCCTTCCAAGATGGTAGTGGCAGTGGTACCTACGTAACTACAGCCTCAGGGTCTAGATTCTAGTTACATAGCTATTGCGGTTATATGAACTGTTGCAAACATTTTAAAGGCAACAATATTTTTGCCTTAAAATGTGAGCCATGGTTTTCACCCAATGGTCTGGTTCAGACAATACACTAAACCATGCTGCTTAACCACAAAATGGTTAAGGGAATGCAATGCATTCCCTTAACCATTTTGTGGTTTAGCAGCATGGTTTAGCTTGTTGCCTAAACCAGGCCAATGTCTCTTTCTTCTCATCTAGAAATTTTATTAGCATATGAAATGCTAGCATTTTACAGCTGTCTTAGTTACAGCATTGTTCTGGTTCGGACAATCACGGAGAGGGGGAGAAGACATCGTGGCATCTTCCCCCACCCTCGTGTGTGATGGACGCGTGCCCATTATTTACATAATCAACCAAACTCAGCACTCCAGCATGGCAAGGGTGGCGTTGTCCCCATCCTAAAACCCCTTCTGTAAGTTTTTTTAAAAATTATTATTACACTTATATACCACTCCCATAGGCAGGGCTCTCTGGGCGGTTTACAGAAATTCTAAAATTGAGATAAAAACAAGTATACAAAATTTAAAACTCTAAAACACAGAACATACACACATAAAACATTAAAACATTAAGTTGTGGCTTGTAAGGTGGGAATGAAACCACCTTCGCCATGCTACATGACAGGTTTGGACAACACGCCAACCCCATGGGTAGCGCAAGTAATTATGTAAACGATGGGTGTACAGCATGTGCAGAGGTGGGGGGAGAAGCCATAATGGCTTCTCCCCCCCCCCACTTGTTCATCCAAATACGCCCATTGTGTTCATCAATGTAGGCATATTTAGTTTCCCATTTGCACTTACCTGTGGTTTACCTTGCATTAGAGAGTTACTTTTGTAACACTAACCAGAATAACATACAAAAATGATTTATATTTTTCTAGTTTTCCCGAATGTTGCTGTTCTGATTGCCGACTGAAATTTTAATGAAGAATGTTTGCATTATGGGGATAGTAGCTGTTCTCATTGTCAGTTTCAGGCTTTCTTCAGCCTCAAACCTACATTGATTTCATATATCCAGGGTACTGGGAACATACAACTAAAAGGTCTGCTCTCTCTAGTGTTGCACAACTGCCTGCCAATCAGTCCTAAAAATAATCATTGAGGAAAATGGAGTTTGTTGGCCTTTGTCCATGACCTTAAAAGAAAAACAACAACACTTTGAAACACTGATGTGGCTAAAGAATATGTTTAGAGACCATTGCTTAACCTCTTTCTGTAGGTTTTAAATGTGCCTTTTTAATGTTCCTGCAATGTATTCCTGCTTACCTTTTGAAGCTCATTGTTTTCTTTTGAGAGCACAGCCAGGCGCAATGGATTCTGAGCAGATTGTTCAACAAGGCAGTTCCAGCTTCTTACCATGCCCAGTTGTCATTGGGCCATGCCCTGTCCCATTGAGCATGTCTGGAGCTAAATTGGATCAAGACATATTGCCTGCATTCACACATAATACTAAGCCATGTTTTACATTAACCATGGCTTGTTACTTTAGTCACAAGTTTGCTCATAATGACAACTCAAAGTATGGGTTTTTGTTGAATCATGGGTTGTTGTTGAATATGGGTTGTCATTATGTATAAACCCTTCACTGTGGTTTAACTGTGGGTTGTTTACCACAAACAATCCAGGAAGAGAATCCATGGTTTGTTGTTGGTTTGTGAACTTTGGGCTGTTTGTGGTTAACAACCCAGAGTTTAATTATAGTGCAGGATTCACATAATGACAACCAATGACTCACTGACAAACTATGCATTATCTCATGCATTATTGGAGGAGACCCAACTCATATTCAACCTGTACTCTGGGTTGCTGTTGCAAACCAGGACATTAGTGTGAATCTTGATCAAAGTTAAGAAAGCCCACAGAAGAGAAATTTCTAGTCTTCAACAACAACAACAACAACATGGCTAATATTCTATTCTCCTCACCACACTCCTGACTGACTTATATAGAAGAAGGATATGGGGTGTGAGAGCATTGAGGTTTTATCCATTCCAAAGTGCTCTTTCCCTTCCTCCAGCATGTAGATACTAAACATGACAGTGTTAAACTGGTGAGTTACACTCTGACTTCCTCCCTTCTTAGGAAGTAGAAGATAATCTTGTGTGTTTATTTTGAAGCCTTTATTTCTGCCTGTGGTCTTTGTGGTTTTCTCTCTTGCTGCCTTAGAATCTTTGTCCTGTAATTAGTATTGCCTAAGAAACCCATATTTTTGCCTTTTATACAGAGTGATCAGGTTTATGCTGGAAGGAACAGGATGTTTACAGGTCTTTGGATGATGGAGAATGAGTTTATTTCTGTTATTTGCCTCTCTCTTTTTTCTTTTTTTCTTTTGCCTCTGCCCACACTTCTTTTTGTGTGTGCAAATTTAATTGGAATGGGTGGATGTTGCAATCCAGAGCTTGGAGGGAGATGGCCTTCTGATTGTCCCTAGTCTGAGAATTTGAGCCAAGAGTTTGACTCGCAGCTACACCAGGTACATCTTGCATCCTTTAGCCAGTCACAGGCAACGCAATCCTAAGCACATTTGTTCAGAAGTTAACTCCATAGTGTTAAATTGCTGTACTCCCAGGTAATTGTCCATAGGATTACAGCCTTATGTATCTCAGTTCCTCTTATCCAAACCAGGCAAATGGGTGGATTGTTCACCACTAAGCAGAACAGATCCTGCCAACGCCAATCTTATTCTTTAGCTGCATTTAGCATATCTTGTCTTTCTCCAAGCAGTTGAAGGACTGCTCACGATGGGCCATGAGATTCTTGAACATGACAAAGGATTCTGTGGCCTATACTTTGGCACATTTATTTGGGCATAGCTGTTGTCCTGTGAAAATTTTAAAAATCTCACCCTCTTGCTCAAGCATGGCCAAAACTCTCTTATCCTGGCAGGAGAACATCAACAGCAGGAAATAAGCATTTTCCTGATAGCTCTGATTTCCTCTAGGATCCCCAATAAGCTGTTGAAGAACCCCAAGTTTCCTAGTAATACAGTTCAAGAATAACTGCTCTCTACTAAGTAATCTCATACTAGATCCTGAGTGTTTTCCTTGGTTTTGCAGCACTGGGATGTCTTCAAGTATGTGACCGAAGTATTCATCTTGGTTCCAGCACTCCTGGGACTGAAGGGGAACTTGGAGATGACACTAGCATCTCGACTCTCTACAGCTGTGAGTATTTTGGTTTTATGGTGGGCAGGCGGGTATCCATCATTTCTTAACTGGGGGTGGTGGTCTTCTTCATCATCATCATCATCTCTAAAATGGAATTAAATTAGAGGGTTTTTCTTGAAACCTTAACGTGAACTTTGGTCCTATAATAATAACCCTTTCAAGTACAGGGCTTGTATAATCCCTTCAGACAAAGCAATTTCTGGGAGAAAAAGCAGGATGTTCTTGAAAGCAGAGATACCAGTTCGTATGAAGTTAGATCAGCCTTCCCCAATCTGGTGCTCTGCAGATGTTTTGGACTTCAACTCCCAACAACCCCAATGCTCAGGATTGGTGGGAAATGTAGTCCAAAATAGAGGGCACCAGGTTGGGGCAGGATTGCATTAAACTATGTTGGGGATTCCTATGTGTAGCTGCTATTTTCACTTTGATTAGTGAAGCATCATAACCTATGTGGTCACTCCTGCTAGAGCCGCAACATTGTTGTCTACATTGCTATGACATATAGCTGGACACTTCTGAACCGATGTAGTAAACCTAGAAGCTGCTTACATTTGGTTACTATGGTTAGTGATCTAAATCTCCTTTGTGACCAGAATAGCGTTCATGGAATGGTGCCTCCTGCATATCTGCTCATGGGAATTGGGAGACCCTTGTGAATGGTGTGTGTGTGTGTGCGGGGGGATGCAGATGGATAAGGTAGTTGAATGGAGGAACAACTTGCTATCCAAGCCTATATTCACTTGTCTATATTCATGTGCCTAAATCTGGATCCAGCCCTTTGTGTTGTCAGTGGTGTTAATATTGGTGCTTGGATCACAAGCCCTTTTACAAGAAAGACCTGCTATTGAACATATTGCAGTTCACTTATGGGTTGCATGAGTGTGAATGATGTGAAATGGTTTCTAACTCTCCATTCACATTCCCAGAAAGCTCTTGCAAAGCTTTTGATCTTTTTGGACCTGCTGTAAGTTAGACAGAGCACCCCAGGCCCTGTAATGTAAATGCAGAGGTGAACAGCGTGCCAGGCTCCTGAAGAAATTACAGGTTCGCTCTCATTGTCTCCTGTTATCCTGATAATCTGACTTGATCGTGTAGTGATTGAAACATGGCTTCTTTACTTCTTCTGTTCAACCTCAAAATCCATCAGCACCAGGTGCTCTATTTTCCCCAATCTAGTGTCAACCGATCTGGAAGGCACCAGGTTGGGAAAGGTTGCACTATTTTGTTCTGCTGCTTCTTTGATGTGATGAGTGATGATTTGATATTTATGTGGCTGGCTGGGTATCCCTCTCATGGTTGTCCGGTTGCAATTATTTTAATACAAAAACACAGCACCTGCCTGGGGCTTAATAGTTCAACCTGTTTGTCTCACTCATTCAATAAGGGTGCAACTCTCAAAGCAAACATCCTGCTTCATACTTTTATGATGCAAAGGAAAACAAATCTGTTTTGATGGGACGTGCTAAGAAATATTGCTGTGATCCAGTTCTGAGGGCTGGATTCCAGGCTGAGCAGCCACGTGGCTGTGCCTTGGTGTGTGGATTAAATATGTTTTATGACATTAAGGTATCTTTTCACCTTGAGCATTCTCTCCTTGAGCAAGCAGGTTTGAATAGGGTCTGGCCTAACACTCCCAACTAGGCATTATGGGAGAGACGTGGAGTTGTTACGTTAGCGCAGCTGGGGCGTAATGCTAATTGCAGGGTTGCAAGGGAGGTTTTTTTAAGCCAAAGAAATTCCCACCACTAGGCTCTCAAGCCAAAAGGTTTGGAAAAACAGCCTTGAGGGAGGGGGGACTTACAGAGCAGAATCGACAGGCACAGAGGGGGTTGAACATCCACTTTTCTCCATCCCCCAACTCCCTGTTATCAGAAAGTATGGGGTCAGGACCATAGGTTTGCCAAGTTATTCTTTGGCCCTCAGGTGGAAGAGCTGTGACTGAAGCTGCCATTACCTGTATTCTGCCGTGAAACATGTACTTGCACTTCCGTGCTAGTGGAGTCTCAAGACAATAAAACGAAAATTAGTAGTCCGTCCCCATGTAACGCAAGGACAAAGAGCAATGAGCTTGGGGTAATGCTACAGGAGCATTGCTAACTGTCTGGCCCAGTTCTGCCACTTTCCGTTGGCTCTTATAGCGCTTGAACGTTGGTGCAGCATTTGCTTCACGGCAGTTTTTCTATATATGTTTCCCTCTTCAACATTTAATTGCATGCTGACATTCCCTTCCCTTCTGATGATTCCTCGTGACACCTGGCTTTTGCTTTAAAAGCAAGTGCTTTTTCGAAAGGGGACAAGTATATTGCTCCCATTGTACAGATGGGGCAAAATGAGGCACAGTGGGAGTGGGTCCCCTAGCTCAATGTAGAGCATGCTACCAGTTGGCTGGTAGGGTCTGTTCCTCTCCCCACACCCTGAAACATTATAAATCAGGCAAAAGGGTTTTCGGACTAGTTGTGCTGCTGCATGTAAACGACACATTTTCAGGCTTATGCGCAGACAGCTTGCCCTCTTGGGCTAGCTCGGAAAAAGCTCTTTGCTTCATTACCCGCAGAACTAGAACTCCTGCCAGCATTAGGGTAGGCAGCAATGAATGTAGGGAGGCGAGAGAGCTTATGCCAACAGCATTCCACGCTGCACATGTGGAAGAGGCATGCGTCTGCTGGGCCGCAAGCTATGCCAGCCACCTCTTGTAAGCAGCCTCTGCTGTTTCTTGGCTGCACGCCCTGATTTTCCTAACAGATGTCTTGGATGCAGTGTTGCGAAGTAGCGCCAGCTGTTACCCCTCGATCTGGCGATTGGTGGGACAAACTCCTCCTTTCAGTCTTTTCTGCACAGCTGTAGTTCTAATAAGGGACAATGCAAAAACCAGCGCCTGCAAAGTCTTCCCTGGGCCACCTCTGCTTCCTTTCTGTCTGTCTTAAAAGTGGCTTTTAGACTTGTGAGCTGCTTGGCCCTGTTGTCCTCTCAAGCTTGCAATCCTTCAACCGCATTTGGTCTCCCTGTGCCAGAGAACGTTAGTGTTGCCCTGTAGGTGGGGCAATAGTGGCGATGCAATTAACTTTTGCTCTCAGTGAATTGGCCTCTGTCGCAGCAGCTGGGAATGGCAACAGATCCCTTTCCATTAGTGCCTTGGTAATTAGTGGCAATTAGTGACATAAAGGCTATTGGGGGCAGTGGAGGGAAGCCAAAAAAATGCAGAGGGAGACCTGCTTTTTCCAGAGGCTTTTTTCTTGTGGTGTGGAAATGGGAAAACCTGGGAGGAGAGGTTCTGTTCCCCCCCCCCCCCAGGTTTTCAGATCTCTAGTGGTTGTCCTGATTTGAAGTGACATTGCATATATCTATGAGCCTGCAATGATGAAGACATCTAGTTTTATTTGTTTGTTTTCAGTTCCAGGCATGTTGCTGGGGTTGAGGGGAGAGAAAGTACTATTACAGACAGTACCTTTCCCAGGATACATACAGCACAATGCAGCGCACATTCCCTCGAAAGTGAATAGACCCTACTGTCTATTCGTGCTGTTGCTACCTTCTGCAGTCTCTTCCCATGAAGAGTTCTCTGAACTGGTCCTAAGAGAGCTACCCAAAGTCCTGCGCAGACGAGGCCTTTGCTCAGCAGGACTCTCCAATTCTCTCTCTCATATACATGACCTTGACTTGAGTCCTATTTCCTTTCTCTTAGTTGTCCTGCTCCGATCTGTGCTTCCACGAGACCTTGTGTCACAGTTGTACCACTTAAGCCTCTGCTGCATTCCAGCCGAGCTTAATAGTGCTGGCAGTGAGAGAGGCTTGGCAGGGCAACAGGGCTCCCCCTTGCTGGGCAGAAAACTTTTTATTCTCTCCCACCCTCCTCCTGTCACTGGCAAGCCGTTGTATGCAGGGGGCAGGTTCGGTTGAAGCATTTGGGTCTAGAAGAGCTATCTTAGCACTGATCGGAACAACTGTAGGAGTTTACTTGTCTCAGTCACAACGTCTCAAACTGCTGCTTCGTACTGGGCTTTCTTAAAGAGTGACTGATTTAATTGTTCGTGAGGAACACTCTATTTCTGAAAGATGCTTATGCTTTCTTATAGCTCTTCCAGTCATTCACGGTGATGGCCTGAGGCCCTTTGTGGTGGGAGTCTATCTTTGACATTCTTGTGCCACTTGATAATTGCAAGCATTTTCTTCTTTCCCCAACCATTCATATATTTTAGAGTAGCTTTCTCCATCTTGGTGTCTTCCAGATTTGTTGGACTGCAACTCCCATCATTCCCAGCCAGCATGGCCAGTAGTCAGTGGCAGAAGACATGTTTCTCCCCACACTGGTCTTCACTCTTCAAAAACATGTTTTCTTAATTGCACCAGGCAGTTTGTCTTAACACCTACAAATGCCTTCTCAGAAGCATGTCCTTGCTGTTCTGAATATAACTTCTTCACTTGTATGTGCAGATGATTTATCGTTAGCTAGCGGTAGAATTGCAAAGGGTGTTGTGGTACGTACGCCAACAAATCTTTGGTCATGATATTCTTGTTTTCAAAGATGAAAGGGCATAGTTGAGTTGAAATGTCAAAGACCATCTAGTCAATTCCTGGTTGTACTTAGCTGGGCCCTCAACATAAGGGATGCTAATAGATTGTGTAGCTTGTTTGCGGCTTGTGCAAAGTCTCAGATTTAATCCCTGGCATCCATGTCAGATAGTAGGACTGGGAAAGACCTCTGCCTGAGATCCTGGGGAACTGTTCTCTCTTGGAATTAGGCAAGAAGGATAATCAGTTGGATTTCAGTCTTCCCTCTAGATCGGCCTTCACCAAACTGGTGCCCCACAGATGTGCTGGACAACAACTCCCATCATTCCCAGCCATCACGGCTACTCTGCAGAACTTCATCTTTACCTTGGTAAAGAAAATTAACTAGAACAGATCCAAATGACTCAGCAGATAAGAGAAGTCCTGGCCAAGAACCTGTGGGTTCGCGAGGGAGGGAATCTAAAAGCAATAGGATTGCGAAAAATTAAGGGTCATTCCCTACTTTTGGTGCCAGCAATCTCCACAAGTGGAACTTGAATGTAGTTGGTCACATAGACAACAACATGTTATTTATTTTTCCTGAGGCAGAAAATACAAACGGTATTCCCTTCTACAGCTGCTCATTCAGGAGCACACCCCAGTGGATTATGCCCATGAGTCAGATCCACCTCCAAGTCCATTATCCATTAATGGTGCCCCCAATTCATTGCGTTTTGCCCAAGGCAACCATCTTGCCTTACATTAAGGCCACACTTGGCTGTGTGATTGGCCATGACTGCCCGGCACTGTGTGTAGAGATAGTAAAAACAACAACAACAACCCACGTGCAATCACTGCATATTCCAGAAAATATTTGGATGCTGTGCTTCCCCCCGCCCCCCCCCCCCCTGCACAGAAAACCTGTATGCAAAGCAGCCTAAAAGCACCTACTGGAAGAGGAGCTGGTGTCTGGGTGGGGAGGCCTGGCTCGCTCTTCACGAACCATTTATTTAGTTGCAATTGCGTCAAGTGGGATGGGGGCACAAACGGGTTGCTGCTTTCCAAAACAAGGTTTGGTGATGGAGCTGCGGGGAGGAAGGAACAAGCTTTGCCCACAAGCCTGACTTAGGTTCTTTTGTTGGCTGTTTATCAAAGATCAGCTTAATTACCTTGTAGGCTGCAGTACACATGAGTTGGAATCACATGGACTTCTTCCTTAAGGAAAGGCAGCCAAGAGGGGGCCCACCTGCAGTGGGAAGAATTCAAGGGGTGGGGTGGGGACTTCTTAAAGTAGGTCTTCTGGGGACTTGGTCATTATGCTTACTGTGTGGGAAGGAAGCTTAGTACAGTTTCTCATTAGCTGCGCATTAAGACTTCCCAAGTAGTTTCTTTTGCTATTTTAGAAAGATTTTCCCCTCTGCAAGGGATTAAAAGTTTGCTTTTGCCTACAGCCAGGTTATGTTGATCCCTAACTTAATTGCAAAAGAACAACAAGCCCCTAAGCCAAATTCAACAACAGAACTAGCTACAGTTCCAGCACTGCATGAAGCGAATCATGTATGTTCCATTCTTCTCAGTGGAACTTGTCCGTTTTAGGGCTGCCTGAAGCCTCAGACATTTCCTGCAAGTTTCTTTGCTGATGATCTTTCTTCCTGCATGTCCTGTTGAAACAAGGCATGAAGCGAGAAACATACCAAGAGCCATTCACACAATACATAGACAAATGTGTGAACTAAAGTTAGCTGTGGAAAAGTTATAGAAATAGCTGGCAATAATTCTCATGACACTGATGCAACCTTGACTAGCTGCCAATAGTAGGTTTTGCTGCTGGCCATATTCGTAATTTCCCAGTTCACGTGTTACATTTTTCTCCACGCAAGCATTGTAGACATCCTCAGGAATACATTTGACAGTCCTTATTTTTTTTTTATGAAAAACTCCTTTAATTCCCCTCTTCCAACATAATAAGGCATTTCACTGTGGGGTGTCTTATTCTGGAGAAGTGGTAAGATTACAACCAAGGCAGTTTTATTCTTTCTCTGAAGTTGCTCCTTAGGTGTTTGCCAGCAGTGTGTTTCATCTCTCAAACAGCTTGAGTCCAATTGACATTATCGTCTAACTGCCTTGCTCAAGCCCAAGGTGGCCTGTCTAATTTGCAGGATAACATGGAATTCCAGGACTGTTCTTAAGAAGCAGTGTGTTTAGAAGGCGAATGTGTCCATGATCTGCGCAAGTGGGCACAGTGCTATTGGTGTTTGTTCTTGTATTATTCCTTTTATTATGTATGCTGTATTGGGAGGGTTATACCCTTAAAGGCAGCCTAAAATGGTTTACAATAAAATTTCAGTTCTGCAGATAAAAATATATGAAAAAGTTGCATAGCATGCAGCCCCAAAATGGTTAATCAGCCCTTTAAGGCAATGTGTACTGAAGACTATCCATGGTTCTGCATCCATGGCTGGCTCAACTATCTTAGGGATCTAATACCTAGATTTGTGTCTTGGAAATCTCTTCTGACTTTCTGAAGTATCTGGAAAAGTCTTTCTTGGATGGAGCTTCAGTAACTGGGAGTGGAGTGGCGTTCCTGTAGATTGTATTCCATGGTACTTCCTCATCCTTTGTACTATTTAACTAACGGGAAGTCCATGTCTTTTCTCTTCCATACTTGCATTGTTGCCAGGGAACATTATGAAATTATTGCAGTTAGAAACTACAAATGACTACATTTTCCCTGTGCACCTATGTGTAACTCTGTCTAGAACAAGGGTGGGCAACTTGTGGGCCAAAACATCTGGAAGCCCACAATTGCCATCAGCCCTTGCCATTGACCATGCTGGCAGGGCTGATGGAAGTTGTAGGCCAAAACCTCTGGAGGGCCACCAGTTGCCCTTCTCTGATCCAGAACAATGAAATGTTGGGGAGGCTCGCAACCAGTTCTGCTACCCTTGAGTTGGATTTGAAGCAAGGTAGCATGACATGTGATTGTGGAACCAAACACACCATAAGCGACTATTTCAAGTGAGCCACTTCCCCCCCAAAGTTGCAAAATCTCACTGCAGTCAGTGGGTCTTCATTTGGCACATTCTGTGTTTGCACTTAAATGACACTGGTGTCATTCTGACTTTCTGCTTTTATCAGGGTTCGAGTCCCTTTCACAAGCTGCCAAATCAATATGACCAACTCTTTGTGAGCCAGAAATGATGGGTCACAGTTCTGACATGAGAGACTACTGAATCAACTGGTTTTCTCAGCATTTGCTGAGTGCCTTAGGATGTTCTTGCTTTGAGCTGTAAAGAAGTACCTAATACACGTGATGCACATTATCTCCGTATTTCACCTTAAAGTGGGCCACAAATCCCTACTGCTATTCAGAAGTGGTAGGAGATTGCTGTCCAAGAACCTATGTTCTGTAATAATATCACCTACACATGTGATGATGTCATTATCTAGAGAGGCTGTTGCAGAATGTAGAACTCTCTCGTAATTCGGATTATTTTTTCCTCTTCTGAACTAATTTCTAGGAATTTTGAGCATAGGGAGAAGGAAGTGGGGAAGACACTTGCCTGAAAGAACTGAACTTTGGCTTTTTATCTACCAGCATCCTGCACTTAAATCTCTGTGGTTACATGTGATGCAAGTAGGGTACAAGCAAACTTTAAAAACAGATCAGGATGCCACTGTCCATTTGCTTTGTCTTAAAACATACTGTTTAATCTGTGTTTTATTGTAGGCTAACATTGGACAAATGGATACTCCCAAAGAGCTCTGGAAGATGATAATGGGAAACATGGCTCTGATACAGGTAAATTCTGGAGAAGATGATGGCACTTTTGATCAGAAGGGCAAGGCTGGAAGCTGGCAGAGAGGCCGAAGTTCCAGCTGTGTATGACTCGGCTCTCTCTGGATGCGTCAGACATCTGATCACCAGCCCCAAAGAATGCTGAGCAGTCAGCTGCTGGACAATTCTGCCACAGCCTGAAAGAAGATTCTTTTAAAGTGTATCTTTTCTCGCTGACCCAGCCAAAAGCCAGTCTGGATCTTCAGCACTGGCAAGCGACAGGGAAAGATCTGGGTTGACACCAGCAGCAGTGCGGGTTCAACATTGGGTAGAGTACCCAACAGCCTCTACAGCAGGGATGGGCAACCTGTGGCCCTCCAGATGTTTTGGCTTGTGACTCACGTCAGCCCTTACCATTGGCTGTGTTGGCCAGGGCTGCTGGGTGACAAGTTGCCTACCACTGCTCTGCTGTCTGTGGCAACTGTTAAATGATAGTCGGCTCCCACATGAGTAGGAATGGAAACCTCCGTTCTTTTTTTCAACTAATACCTGACTGCATCTTCTAGGTTCAAGCAACAGTGGTTGGTTTTCTGGCCTCGATTGCTGCAGTGATATTTGGCTGGATTCCAGATGGACACTTCAGCATTGGCCATGCCATTCTTCTTTGCGCCAGTAGTGTGGCCACAGCCTTCATAGCCTCCCTCGTGTTGGGTAAGCAGAAAATGTGAGAAGAGGTATTTTGCCTGCCATGCCTTCACAGCAATACTAAAATGTCCTTTCTCTGGTCTCCAGGCATGATCATGATTGGCGTAATCATTGGCTCCAGGAAGATGGGCATCAACCCTGACAACGTGGCTACACCTATCGCTGCCAGTCTCGGTGACCTCATCACCCTTGCTCTTCTCTCAGGCATCAGCTGGGGTCTCTACATAGAACTGGGTAAAGCTAAAGAGGTTGCATGGCTCTGTTCTGGAAAGGCCAAGTGTGTAACAACATGCTGAGCTAAAATGCACGTCCTTACTCAAACAATCATAGCAAAGACACGATATCACACTAAAAGTGTATTTAGAAAAGTACAAATATAACACAAGATATGTAAAAGTATTTAACAAAAATGGGCATGTACATACAAATTATACAAAATAGTGTATACAAATGAATATATATAGACAGAATGCTGGCTGTTATCTCAGTTTTGGAATCTTCCGCAGTAAGAAAATACTGCATTATACAGTCCAACAATGCCCATACAAATTGCCTACTGTGGTTTGTTATTTAAACCATGGTGGGCTGCAGCACATACTGGCACATGCCAGGTGGGATTTGAATATTCACTGTTTGGCCATGGCACCCAGGCAGCAAGGACTGCATAACCCTAGAACAGGGCATGGGTTATGTGAGGGTTGTTTAACCCTCATACAACCCCCATTGCCTTTGTCACAACAAGCTGCAGCCAGGTGGTGAATATTCAAAATGGTTGCCAGCACCCGCTGCAGCCTACGATGGCTTAAATAAACAAAGGTGGGCTGTTCAGTTGTGTGTCCCAGTGCCATGTCTGGATTACATGCAGTTTCAGAAGTCATAAATATCCCAAAAACAGACTTCATATGAGTTGCAGGAATGAGAACCAAAGATCAGAGAGCCCTGAAGGTCAGTTTCCTAAGACTTTAATTGGGCTCTTCTAAGAAAACTATTTCTTTGAACTCACAGTTTTCAATGCTTACAGAAACCCTTTTCCACAGAACACAAATGCTTCTTCTCTTCCCTGCCAGAAAACACAGCTGTCTCTCTCTCACGATCCATAAACCTTGGTTCATCACCCATAGACTCTCATGTTCATTCATGCCCCAGCCACTTCAGCAGGCACCAGGAAAAGTGTCCAGAGGCCCCTTGCCTGCCCCCATGATGTAATCTTAGAATACTACATCCTTTAGAACAATGTGCAAGGATAGCTTGTGCATTATCCTCAAGATTTTAACTCCTAATGGTCAAAAGAGTGTTGCTGTTGACTTCTGCAAGTGAAACTGGAGTACGGTGGTCATCGTGACATTTGCTGCTTCAGCACAATGGTCATTCATCCCACTGTTGGCTGTCCTTTGACCTCTTTGTTTTTTCTTTCTGCTCAGAGGACAAAGCCTATGTGAATCCCCTGGTCTGTGCATTCTTTGTTGCACTGCTGCCACTTTGGATCATTGTTGCCAAGAGGAATCCAGCAACCCGGGAGGTGTTGTACTCTGGCTGGGAGCCGGTCATCATCGCCATGGCTATTAGCAGGTAAGAAGGCTGCAAGTGTTTTTTGTCAAGGAAGGATACTGCGGCCCATCTATTGCTCAGGAAATCGATAAAACGGAAGGGGAGCAGCAAGGGTTTCTATCTTAGGTTCCATCTACCCTTTAATTGGGTAAACTGTTCCAAGGCTGAAGTGTGTTAAGAAGTTCATGTAAACAGGCAATTTTGAAGGTCAGATCTATTTACTCTCCCTGCTTGGCCAAAACAAACTCGACAATAATCATCCTTGGCCAGATACGGAGGGGGTCCTTTTCTTAGCCAAAAGTCTGGACAAGTGGTCTCTCAGCTGTCAGGCTGAACTGCTAAGAAATCGAAGCCACTTCCCCAAAATCACAGGGAAGTAGCAGAGCTGATTTTTTTTAAAAAATTGCTTTTTGTTGTCCATGTGCTACATTCTGTCAGAAAAATAAATATTTTGAAAGGAGCTCTGGATGCCACACAGGAATTTATACTTGTCTGTAATTGGAGCCAGTGGGAGGCAAGATTGACTGTGGTAAAAGCGCCACTCTTGATTGCTCTTATGCACCTAGTTTTAGGAACTCCCGTCTGTTAAAATGTCCTGTTTGTGAGCCTTTGCTTGCTTACCCTAGGGACAGGCAGCAAATGACTAGAACGCAAGCTTCTGAAAAGCACTTTGGTACACTTCAAAGAAGCAACAAATATTTGAGTAAATGCATTTATGGATGTATTTAGTGCTTTCAAAATACATTTGGTGCTTTCAAGGCATCACTTGTGGGGAGGGAGAGTGGTAAGTACTTCAGCTTATGGTGGAGACTCTTGTGCAGCGGGCTATTCTGCCCTCCAATGTCTTTTCCATTGTTCCTCTTTGCAGCGTTGGAGGGTTAATACTGGATAAAACTGTGTCGGATCCAAATTTTGCAGGGATGGCAGTCTTTACTCCGGTTATAAATGGTGAGTTCTTCTTTGCTCATGACAATCAACCATACAGTATTGAAGAGTTCAGGAACCCAAGATAGTGGAATTTTAAATGGTTTGGCTTTGCTGTGGGGGGTGGGAGCTTCCAGTGAGGATGGTTCTTCTGCCGGCAGCCTGATTGTACCCCAGTGGCAATTGCGAAGATCACTCCTTTAGAAAAAATGCAGCTTTCCTGGAACAGTGGTTCACTGACCGGGTGGGCAACACGTAGCCCACAGGCTGCTTCCACTGCACTCTACCACCGCTGCTGAATTTGTCGTGGAGGCAAAAGGAGGTGGCAACTTTGCTTGAAAACAAGATACACTTTTTGCCACTGCAAATTTGATGGTGCTGGTGGGGGCAGGGGGGCAGCCCCAGTGGGGTTTGTGGGGACAATGTGCATTGCAACCCCAGAAGTTGCCCACCCCTGCCTCTGTAGCCAGAAACAGGACTGATTGTGCTAAGAGCATGGGCCTGCATGCCAATTATAACACCTTATATGCGGGAGATATTTTTCAGCCTAAAGGCTTGCAAATATATTCCAGAGCCCTTGGTATGTTATACATATTGTGCTTTGGAGAGAAAGGGGATGGAGTGCAATGGCAGGAGGGCCATACCCATTTTATTCTTGGTATAATTAAATTAGCTAGAATATTGTAGATCATAATCCCCTTGGGTTTGGACCATGTCATTTTTGTACAGGGCCTAGCACATCATTTATGTGAACCACCCTGAAAGCTTTGGTTATGGGGTGGTATACAACTGCAATACATAATAATGATGATGATGATAAGGGCATGTTTGATATTGTAAAGGGTACAGTAATCAATGGTCATGAGTGTTTTGGTGGTGGTTGTTTTTAAGTAACTCTTTCACAGAACCTACAACACCAAGACTGCCCACAAAATAAACGTGATAACTCCTAAGCTGATAACAAGTTTATGAATGTTAAAGAATTATTTATTTATGACATTTATATCCCGCCATATCTGCTTAAAAGCCATCAAGGTTTTTAAACCTTAAAACAATGAAAACAAGAGCATGCCAACAGTAAAAACATTAACATTACGACACATTTTAAAATACCAAATTGAAAAGATGAGTCTAAAGGCGAAGAGAATGGGGCAACACAGGAAAAAGCCTGTCATGCATAAGCACAAGTCGGCATTGGCGGATAATGGTGCCCTCGAACGGGCTTCTTCTGCAGATCTTACTACTCAGGCAGGTTTATAGCAAGACAGGCAGTCTCTTAGATAGCCAGATCCAAAGCCGTTTAGGGCTTTCAAGGATTAAACCGATACTTTTAATTGTGCCTGGAAAGCAATTGGCAACCAGTGCAGATCTTCCAGGAGAGGTATGATATGGTCTTAATAATGTGCACCAGTTAGCAATCTAGCTTCCTCATTTTGCACCAGTCCAAACTTCCAGACACTTTTCAGGGGTAGCGCCACATGGAGTCCTATGTATTGCCAACCTCAAAATCTAGGCATCGTAAGATGTGTTGATTTCTTTGCTTAGAAATACAGTTAAATTTGTTTAATGATGTGAAAAACAATGCAAGAACATTTCCCTCAATATCTACAAATTAGGAATTAGATATTTATTTATTTTAAATCGTTAGTCAAATTTTAAAAACAAAACCTAGATTTGGATCCAGAGTTGCGGATGTGTAACGGGGCTGGTGGAAAAAGACTTCCCGATCTCTTCATCCTGATGGCAGCCTCCCAAAAATACTGCTCAAAGGGTCAGGGGCTCCCTGTTGAATTGGATGGTTTGTGGGGGGCCGAGGAAGAGAGGGGAGGTTTCCCAAAAACTTGCAGAGGCACCTTCTACAAGTGGAAGCTCTGCTTGTGGAAGGTGCCTCTGCTTGATTTTTGGGGACTTCCTAGATCCCCCTCATTCCATGCAATTAAACGGTGCTCCGTACCCTCTGAATTAGCATTATCAGGAAGTGTGGGGAATCTGCTTCCACCAGCCCTGTTACCCCACATAATTCTGGATCTAACCCATTGACCAGGTTTGGACAGTCAGCAGGGGAAACAACATAGCATGGGTTGTTTTGCCCATCCCTATGCATGTTGGTCATTTGACCAGGATTACCTTCATTACCCTTGCCACATCGTGGGTTGCCATGTTGTCCAAACCGGCGCACGGCATGGCTGTGGTACTTTCCACCCACCCTACAACCCATGCCTTGCTTTTTCTCTCCTTGTGGCTTTGTTACAATAGTTCTATTCATAAAATGTTCTAGTTAATGAGAATTGAACTGTGAGCTCTAAGGTATCAGAACTGTATTTCATATATCCAAGTGAATAAATAGATGCTAATTGGAAGGTCCATGAACTGTACTAAGTCTAGCACAATAATTCAATAGAATACTGGTCTGTAGCCAGTTTGGGGAAGATGTATGATTAATGAGCTGACTCAGGAATATAAACAAGAGGAAATGCATGCTAGCGCATCCATACAGGGACCTCCCTGCTCTCCTTTTGTGGGTCTGTCTGCATTCTATGTGTGCGGGTGGCATCCTAGTGGCAATCTAAGCCTCTTTGTGAGTGCTTGGAAACTCTCCAGGGCAGCTCTGTCCATCCTTAGTGTAGTATTGCACTTCACAGTGTTGCTGTCTAGTAGAAAGTGGGGTTCACTCCTATTGGAAGCTATAGAATCTCCCTGTGAGACAGAGTTCAACTTCAGGCTGCTCCTTCCACGCTGTTAGGGATTCTATTCAGTTTGGATAAACAAAGGCTGTAACAGTAAAACAAAACTCTGTTCAAACAACTCAAGTAAAATTAGGGTGACCATAGGAAAAGGATGACAGGGCCCCTGCATCTTTAGCAGTTGTTTAGAAAAGGGAATTTCAGCAGGTGTCATTTGTAGGCATGCAGCCCCTGGTGAAATGCCCTCTTCATCACAGCAGTTAAAGTTGCAGGATCCCTGCCCTCATTTGTATCTGGTCACTCTAGTATAGCTCCTGCAGCTTTAACTGTTGTGATGAAGAGGGCATTTCACCAAGTGCTGCATGCCTACAAATGACACCTGCTGAAGTTCCCTTTTCTAAACAACTGCTAAAGATGCAGGGGCCCTGTCATCCTTTTCCTATGGTCACCCGAAGTAAAATGAATCCTGTGGGGATTAATACACGTGTGCCTACCGGCAAGTGATGCATGGAAGAGGCCAGCTGCCTGCATGCATGAGAAGAATTGGTGAATGTATTGATGCTGGAGGAATCCTTGGTTCTTCAGTGTAATTACCCCAACGGCCTTCCGTCTCCTTATTCCTGCAGGTGTCGGTGGCAACCTGGTGGCCGTCCAGGCTAGCCGCATCTCTACTTACCTCCACATGAGTGGGATGCCTGGAGAGAGCTCGGAGAGAACCCCCCGCAAGTGCCCAAGCCCTTGCAGCACTTTCTTCAGTTCAGGTAGCCTTCTGTGTTTGAGGACTTCCCCTTTAAGTTGTAGCATCTTAAACTGTTTAGGCTGGGGTGGGACGAATTAGTCTAGAAAGGAAGGCTAATTGGGCATTTCTTGGTCGACATGTGCTCTGGCTTAACTGTTCACAGCTCTAGCCCTGTGGCCAATCAATCTAAGCACATTTCCTGCTTGTAGAGATCTCCTGTACTATATACATCCTAGAGAATTTTGGGAGTGCCGTGTGGTAGCTCTTGCTGCAGTTCTGGCCATGTAGCAGTTTCTGTAAACGCTTGCTCATCCTTTCTCTCCTTCATGATGAACAGAATATTATCCTTAACTAACCTTGGTGTTTTCAAGTTGAAGCAATTTAAGTACACAGGGGATTACGATATGCCACTATATAGGGAAGTCCTTGAAGCTCTTGTTAGTATTACAGAAGTCATAAGCAAGCCTGCATATTCTCAAAGTTTCCTACTGGCACATGTCCCACTAGAGTCTGTAGTGGTGCTTTGCCTTTCTGTAACATGAAACTGGATCTCGGTCAGTCTGTAGAGCTCTGTAGGTAAACATCTTGGCTCTGCATTTATAGCTCTCTGATAGTCAAACGGTCTGTAACTGTGTATTGCTATGCTTACATAAAGCAATATAAAATAAGGCTTGAGAATCCAGTGTCTCCTAAATCTTAAAAAGCAAAGTTAGCCACGTTGGTCTGTAAGAAAACACGACACAACATCCGCAGCTGAGCAATACCACAATTGGAACCAATCAAAATGGTACAGAATAGTTTGCCAAATGTATCCATGAGGTCTGCATTTAGAGCCAGGCACAAAATGTAGATTGAATGGTGTAATCGCTGCTCAACGCTGTAGGGACCAGATTACACCTAGGATTCCGGGATGAAGGAGTTATGCCTGATGCTCATTTTTGAAAACAAAAAAGTTTGCCTGGGTAGTAGCCAGAACAGATCTCAGCTTTGTAGTTGAATGGAATATACAAACTAAGAGTACACTACACTTATTTTTTACACTTCAACAGAGGAGGCTCTGATGTCAGTGGGGTAGTGAATCTGGTCCAGGTTTCTGTTAGAACTCTAAAGGAACTATCCAAGGTGCTTTAATATGAAAAACAACCTGCTTTGCACCTTGGATAGCTCCTTTAGCATTCTGGCTGGTCCTGACAAACCCAGACCAGATTCACCGCCTACTGACATCGGAGCCACCAGCCTCCACTACATTTCAATGACAAAACTTCAGAGGGGTGTTGCGAGGCATGAGCCACAGACCTATTTCCCAGAGCCTTGAGTGCCCATTGATGTCAATGGAAGATTCTATCCCGAAATGAGTTGCCATCCACTGGGGCAGGGAGGGGGCGATTTTTAGGATGGCAGCTGTGAAGCAAAAGTTTTAAATTTCCCCTGCTCCATGCTACAATACCACCCCCCTCAAGTGACAATTAAGCTTAAGAAAAACCTTATTGGGTTCACATGACACACATGACACAACAAGCCACACTGCCGAGGTTAATTATGGTAATCCTCCCTGGCCTGTGTAAACCGGGCCATTCGGTATGATTTGAATGGGAAATTGCCTGGGGTTTCCTTCTGTGAAATTTAAATCCTAGTAATTACTGCTAAATTTGCATATATAGATATCAATTAGCACAAGCACATTTTGTTCACATTGGTTTTTCATGGGCCCAATAGCAGTTGTCTTGATGGCCTAACAGTGCTAGATTCTTTTTATCATATATAACTCTGACAATGAGCACACATTTTCCGCTTAATGGGCAGAACTAACACTGGAACAACAAAGCAGGGATGTTTCCACTCCATTAATATGTGCCTGGTTAACTTAGCAGCGGTCTTCCCCCTTTTCCTGCAGATGTGAATTCCCGGTCTGCTCGGGTGCTCTTCCTACTGGTGGTTCCCGGCCACTTGGTTTTCCTTTATACCATCAGCTCCATGCAAGGTGGCCACACAACGCTCACCTTGATCTTTATAGTTTTCTACATGACTGCAGCACTTCTCCAGGTAAGCCTCGGCTTAAGTGGCCTGACTTGCGTTGTCAGTAGTGAGACTGGGACTTGGCTAAAGTACTGGATCTGGATCTTTTATTGACCACCTGCCCATGGTTAGGGGAAGGATGCTTTCTCTGGACATGGGATGTGTCCTGTTTCCTTTAGCCCTAACATGGGCAACATTTTAATGAAAGGGGCAACGTTTTCAGCTTAATAGAGCTTGTTTACTACAGTGACGTTTACACTTTATTAGACTGAAAACCATTAGTCTACGTTATTTGTTCCTTGTGGAGTACAGATTATTGTATTTCGTGGGCTATCATATTTTCTTACTTTGTGGGCAGATGTTTCAAGGGCTTCTGGATTAAAACTCAACTCCTTCTGCACTCCAGTGCAATTCTCCTGTACTGCAACCAATTATGATGATGTACAAAGTGAAGAGAAGGTAGCAAGTAGGTGTCTTGTTAGGTTGACGTATAAATTGAAACATTTATGAGGGACTTGTATTAGTTGCATAGTCCTGCGGATGTCCAGGTTTTTTTAAAGAAGGGCCTGGCCTAGGTTCTAGCTCACCAGAATGACTCATGAGACCTAAAGTTATAGTACTATAATTATTTAATTTATTTACTTATTATAAATACTATAATACAGGAATCTTAATACTTTTGCTTCTTCATGATGCTTTCTGCAGAATTTTCCCTTGCACTTTGGGAAACAACAGGCCACTAAAACAATCTTCAAGGCTGTACATGTTGAGGCAGGCACCACTAGAAGCAAAATGGGTCATACTGGACTGTCGGTAACTAAAACATCCACCATGGTCACTCTAAAATGCTTATTTCCATATGGGGCAAGTACTAAACATACCAAGAGTTTAACTATGTAAAAAAAAATCTCCTTAGTGGCTGGAGGATTTTTGAAGGCAATCGTATCTTTCTTCATTAGTATTACGTTCAACAGAACAACCTACAAATAAATGGGAGATGATATGTAATAAAATGAACAGATAATTTAAAAAGTATTCTCATAATAAACTAAAATAATCCAGTTTAGAATTAGAAATGGAGAAGATACTCACTACATAATTAGTAATAGATTGCCAAGTCTTAAGCATTGATTGTCATTGTTCAGAGGGAATTTAATATTCTGTTCGTTGAATTAAACTCTAAATAATTCCTTAACTTTAATAATCCATTCAGTTTTCCTAAATCTTGATATTGCTTTTAAGTGCTTTCTATTTGTCAGTCTGTATATTTATAGACTATAGATCATATGCATATTTATATGCATATCTGATCAGAAGTAAGTTGTATTGAATAACTCCCAGGTTAAGCATATATAAGATTGTCAATGCTGCTTTGGCCTAATTTAGAAGTCACATTGTATAGAGTTGGGTATTCACTGTGTTTGAGAGATCTCATTAAAATACATTCTCACCACTTTCTAAATACTGGTAGCTTTTTTTGCAGGCTCATCAAATGTAATAGACATACCTTTTGTTCACTGAACAGAACCGACATTTGCCATTACGATTTCTATCAATCATATGCGGCTTCCATGGTGACACGTACACCTGTGCTGTGATTTAAAAAAAACATTTTCTCTGATGTTTAGTGCTATACAAAATGTTGAGCCACTGGTGAATAAATAGCGCCAGTCTTAATAATTCTCTTTTTTTGTAAATCTGTATTTAGACATGCAAATCTTACTTCTGAATTTTACTTTACTAAGAGATATTTATAAGAAAACATAATTTACCAGTTTTTAAAATTCTGCATTGTCCAATTATACTGTGTTTCTGTTTCAGCAACATTTTAAAAAAAATCTAAGTTGCAAATATCGATAAGTGTGTGTCTCATACATATCAGAAATGTCATCATGTACAATTTTCTTTTATGAACATTCATGCTATCAGTTCAGTCCTTTTTTAGTTATAACTCAGTTACCTAAATGGTTAAAGTTAAGACTGAATTGGTAGGGGATATGTTTGGAGCCATTTTCTTACATTGACAAATGAAACTTTAAGAGAAAGACACTTTATCATAAGGAAAATATTTAGAAATAAAAGCACATTTCTAGCCCTGTGAAGGCCTACACTCTGTGGGGAAACCAAGGAACCTTCCAGAAGCCAGAGAAGTAGCTGAAATAGACTACCATCACTTGGGTTGCTCAGACTTGTGAGTCTGCCATTATTATTATTATTTTAAAAAGAGCAACTAATTCTGAGGTATTGCTGGTCCTAATAACTTAGCACGGATGTATTGAGCATATTCTCTAAGTCTGAGCTAGATCTTGCCTTGTGATGGCTGAAACTAGAACTGTACATTCCTCTGTGATGGGAGCTTTCTCCTATTTGTATGGCCACAGGATGGTAGAAATTAGGCTGCCTGCAGGGAAAATGGGATGTGGAGCATGCAATGACTTGCATGAATTTCCTTCCTCCCTTGTTTAGGCCCTTTGTTTGCCCGGTAGTAAAAGGTGACAACTTAACAAGAATGAATGATGGAATGGAGGAACTTGCAAAATGGATGCCAGAGCTGTGTCTTGACTTTGCGTTATTCTTGAGCAAACTTTAAGGTGGGAGGGAAGTGAGGACTGTGGCCAGGGAGCTTCTAGCTGAAGCTGCCCACCTCCTCAGTGCTTGTGGAAGTGGTTGCTAACTCTTGGAGTTGAATCAAGAACTGAAGTGACTATCAGGAAAAGAAAGCATCGCTCTCCCAAGGATAAATAGACATAGATTTTGAATACTGCTCACTCACAGGCCCTGCTGTGCTTGGAGGCACTTGGGAAGTTGGAAGGGAGCTTAGCATTCCAGGGGTGTAGTGAATGTTAGAGGTTAGTTTTCCAGAGTCTGGAGGGAGACAGTTTGCTTAAGGCACAATTTATTTGGTGGTACTAATTTGCCACAAGGGTTATGGCTGTACGGTGTCATAGCGCCTGTTATCTAGTGCTTGCAGTGTTACTAATGGCAAGTTGAATTAATTCCACCAACATCTCTTGCAGAGTGATCCTACCAGTGGGGACAGGGAGATTTGTAGGCAGAGAAACCACTTTGCCCAAAGCATCAGGAAGAGTGCCATTTTTCTTTCTTCCTTGTTCTGGGGTTTGGCTTTTTTAACAATTTCTCTCCCATTGAAAACAACGGAAGGGAAATTATGTATGACAGCTCTAGGGCTGGCCTGGATTCTCCCTTGTGTTGGTGGTTCAGGGAACCAGAAGGACTTTGGATCCAAAGCTACCTCCTTTTTGGCTGTACCGATGTTGAAATTCCATAGGAGAAACCGCCCAGAGAGCTTCGGCTATGGGGCGGTATATAAATGTAATAAATAAATAAATAAGGGGCACAAAGGCTTCTGCAGGGGCTGAGAGGGGGAAGGCAAGATCAGAATCTTGCCCCCCCTTGAACAGACCCCCCCTCTCTCCTTGCCCTCAGGTGGGGGAGAGTCAAACTATCCTATGGGTCTCTGGGATGCTCTCATAGGATTGCAGCCCGACCCACCCAACCTTTTAAATTTGATTTGCCCTGCACGGCCTCTGCAGCATTGGAGCCCATATGCATCATGGGTATGCAATCACCCATGGAGGTGACTGGCTGAAGGGAGGAGGGATAGGTCTGGAGCAGCAGTGCATACCTCAGCTCAAGACTCAAATCTGCCTCTGCTCCAGCCCGATCTGTTCTGCTCTAGCCTACCACGACTGGTCACCATGACATTAGGAGTGAGGAGTTTCTCCCAATAGTTGTGTCTCCTTTGGCAAACACAATTCAGTCTGCCTCAATTGCATAAGACTAAAGATATTGCGCCTTTTGTACTGAACCAGATCTAGTGCTGTCATAAGATGCTGGAAAACCTGTATGTGTATGTACCCCATGGGCACAGAAGGCTTGCTTTGCTGCCCCAGTTAAAGGCCACATGTAAATAGCGGGCCCTTGATGGCTAATTTATGGCTAATATGACCATTGTTCTTCTGTCTTCCAGGTTCTCATTCTTCTTTACATTGCTGACTGGATGGTCCACTGGATGTGGGGCAGAGGCCTGGACCCTGACAACTTTTCAATACCTTATTTGACAGCGCTGGGGGACTTGCTTGGGACAGGTCTCCTGGCACTCAGCTTCCATATCCTCTGGCTCATTGGGGACCGGGACACAGATGTGGGGGACTAAAACCAGCCCTTCTCCAGCTTCTCCACACCCCAGCTCATCTCCTTCAGTGACATTCCCCCCCCCCTTCCTGCCTCCCCTCCACAATGCCTTGCTGCCACCCTCTGTCTCTCTTTGGGACTTTAACTTTGATATTGGATTCTCATTATTTTCAATGGGAATTTTATGTGGTTTATATTTCAAGCCAAGTTTGTACAGGAGAAAAATAGTTTTAGGAAGGACAAAAGAAGAAGAAGAAAATGTGTAATGACAATCACCAAGTGCAATTTCATAATGGTTAATATCTGAATTATAGGATATAATAGAAAACGATTGATCAACAAATTTTAAAGAAATCCCACCTTCCTCATTCTGCACTAGATCTAAAGGGCCACGTACACGTGTGTGTGTGTGTGTGTGTGTTTGTGTGTGTGTGTGTGTGTGTGTAAATATTTGAGATGCAGTTTGTGTTCACTTTGTTGTTAAACTAGGCACAAGAGTTCTTTACCTATCGTCACAACCGGGTTGTGAAATGGATTAAATAGCTTGTCTGCATTAGTAATCTGTCTGATTTGACCACAAATCAGGCACTCATGACTCTGAAAACTGCATGGTAATTGGTAGATAACAAAACAAAATTGGAGTTATTGTGCTGTGTTGCATCCTGCCCTATGCTGGTGAATAGGAATGCCTCTCTGATCTTGAAAGTAGGTAAAGCTACTTAGAATAATGGTCTACTGCCACTAATCATTCCAAATTCATTTTTTGCTCGTGAGACCATGAAAGCCTGGCTCAGGGAGAAGTGCTTCTCCTATGCCTGGACATTTTAAGCTGGCTGTTCTTCCATGTATACTGTTGGTTGGCCCTTTTATGCTACTCTCCTAGTCTACCATCCTCACAAAAGCTTGGAGAGCAACATGACTTGCTCTTGTTAAACGACACTTATATCTTGCAAAAACATGGCAAAGGCTGACAGAAGTATAACGTACCTTCCAACTGTCTGTCCCTACTATGAAGGGTTCATTTTTCATTGCTTTATACCAAACTATGTATCCTGGATGCTTACTTACCTATTGCCTTTTTAGACTTATTCCCTCATTCATCCTAATGTGTCTGTGCTTGTGAATGGCTCATATACATCTGCAAAACTATGAACTAATGAGCTTAATATTTTCAGTGTCTTCAAATCTTGAATGCCTGACATTGAGATGAGTCTAAATTTCTGATGCTGAGCCATGCTTCTATAATTTGAAATCAACTGTGGGTGGTTTGCAGCTCTTGAGAACTAGAGATGACAGCACAAGATTGTTTGGTGAAACTAAAACTAGATGCGTGTTGGATACTACTTTGAGTCAACCCAGCGATTTTATCATATCTATATTTTCTTGTACCACAATGCAATTGGTTCATATCAAAGTTCGTCACTTGTATATTTAATGCTTTGTCTAGAAGGTCAGCCTAGTTGTACCCACATTGCTCTGCCTACATGATGACATAAAATGGTCATGTACTGGCCATGTTTGTTGACACCATGCATGCAGCAAGACCCATCTCATTATCAACACTACCATGTTCTGTCTGGTCCAAGCTCCAAGGCTGGCTCTTCCGCAGTATTAAAAGAAACTTTTTTTAATAGCTAATGGATCTGAGGAAACACTGTCCAATTTATGATGGTGTTACTGGCCAAAACTGACACCATGTTTTTTATCTGGGATGTATCACACTTATTTGAGTCTCTTAAGTTCCTTAGTCAATCCAAGTATTGGGAAATTAGATTGTAAATACTTCAGATGTTTCTGCAGGCTGTGTATTCTTTTAAGGTTTTGATCTGTGCAAGCAGGGAGACGACAGGTACAGATCAGTTTCTGTGAGTAGGGATTTCCTTTTTTAGAGGTTGCCCTGCTCACCACAAAGCTTTCTGGGCAGTATCCAGTGCTGACAGTGGGACCCACCTCTAGCACAATGGGGAGCAAGTGGTTCTTGAAGCAACAGGAAATGAGCGGAGATAGTAGTTTCTGGAACGGACCCAGTCAGCAAAGTATGCAGAGGGATCACCACTGACATGTTCCAATTCAGAAATGAGTGGTTCTGTGCGGTTGGTTAGAAAGTGCTGACTCTCCATTGTGCTATTGGTTGGCTGGTGGGTGGATGGGGAGGTTCCTACTGGTTCAACAGAATGAGTGGAAGTGCAGCGACAGTACTGATGTTCCTGTGAGTCCCATCCTCTGACACTATGCTACATATGCATGAGTAACTCAAAATAACTAAGTGAAAATAGCTAAATCAGCTATATAAAATAGGTGTGACAAGGGGATACCATTTCATTCATCAAAACTTTGGGCTCTCCCTGAGTGGCTTGGGGACCTATTATGTTGGATTTGCTTTGGTAATGGATTCAACGGTACATATAAGGTTGCTAGGATTTTAATAGTATGTAGGTCATGTCTATCTCTTTTTATAAGCAACATTAGTCAAATGCATTTCTTCACTGCAAAATTTTTCTAAGCTCTCTTTTTATTTCTTCTTTCTGCATCAGCTTCTCTACAGTGGGGCATCATTTTATAATATGGTTGGTTCTTTCCCCCTTTTTGCTTTTATTCCTAAAAAAAGCTGAAGCAGGAGGAGGACAGTGTAGCTGGGGCCCTAGTTTTGTCCCGCTGTTTTCCACAGGCCAAAGTATAGATGAATACCTGTTGCCTTCAGAAAAGTGGCTTGCCCTTTTTCATATATACTAAGCCTAACAGGGCGACTGTTGCTAGCAACAAGACCTTTCATTGGGCTTGAGCTTTTTTCCTAGAGCATTTTTGTGCAATTTGGATTTGGGATTCTAGCCTACAGCGGGGCTACAATTTAGGGGCTTAAAGTGTGATCAAAATGAGTGTTTTGGAAGAAAACTAGTGCTAAAATGGTGCATAATGGGCTCAACTGGGCCACCACTGAGGATATAATCCTTAAATTGGGACTATTTAAGGGTAGTCCTGGGGCTTCAGTAGACCTACTTTATGCGGTAGCATTGCAGCCTTCATATTTTAATTCATCAAGAAAAAAGCTATGAGATCACACTCCAGAGATGTCTACAGGATAATCATTTTTTCCTGCATTGCAAAGTGGCTTTAGTTATGTGTAGGCAACAGATATGGATGCAGATGTCATGGTTGCCTGACTTCTGTGAATAGCAGTTCTTGCATTGCCAGAAGTAGTATTGTTTAGACCAATTAAGAATACATGGAAATAGTTTCTGCTTAAGAATGGACTTTGCCAAAATAACAGTTATCTAATGACATTCAAAAGAGTGTTAAGACTTTCATCCCATCTCTTCCTGTTAAATCTTCCACATTTGAAATGAGCATCTGTCTCACCAGCATGTATGTTGTACTGTGGATGCATCCAATGTGTCACTTTTCTAACATTTGAGCAGTTTCTTTATATGTGGAGCACCATTTGAACATCCTTTCCTATCTGTTTCCGTAGTTAAGGTCTATGTCTTTGTTTCTCGTTTAAGAGTTGAACTCTTCTAATCTTGTTGGCAACAGCTAGCCCTAATTCCAGGAGCTGGAGTGTTTGTGCTAGTTGGGTTATATCCCTACATTTTCTTGTCTAAATTTAGGGATATAACCCAAAGGGGTGAGGTGGCGGATCAAAGTGGGAGTGTATGAACAGAACGTCATCTCAAAGAATTGAAGAATAAATTTATTCTCGCCAGTTGCACTCAAATGCATGTATATTTAGACCTGGCTGCAAATGAAGATGAAACTATTGGTTTACACGTTTATTTAAACTCACAGACACACACACACACACACACACAAAACACCATTAATTATTTATAGTTTCTGTAACTGAATTGACAGATGCCAATTTAACTGATAAATTATATTTGGTAAAATAAAGATTACATTTATTTATATGGCTTTTGATCCTTTATTTTTATTCGGTAAGAGAAACTAACTAGTTTACAGCTGCTTGTATTAATGCGTAAAATAGCCTTCAAAATTTCCTGTATTTGCCCATCCTTCCCAACCTTGATGCCAAGGTTACAGCTTCCTCCTATGGCTAGGCCTTGTGAGTTTCCTTCAGCCCTACTTTTTCACTGGCTCTCAGCTTACTGCCTATGTATCTTTCCTTCAAGCTGCACATTCCCCTTAGAGATTCTCTAATACATGCATTTTTGTGTGTGGTTTTTAAGAAAAGTCACACACACAAATAAACCCAAACACCATAGAATAGGGCGCCCTCTGCTCAGCTAGGACTTAGCAGGTGGGGGAAAGCCTAGTATCTGCTTCCAATACCAGACTGAGTAGGACTTGTGCTGGATTGTACCTAGTGCAGATAAACAAATGCAGTTTATCTGCATGCTTCTACTTATCTATGTAGAATTAGGAATCTAGGTTTACAAGGGGCATATGGCATGACTGTTGCATAGGCCTGAATCCAGCGTGGATCTGTTTAGAAAATTCGTACCGGCTAATTTGCTTTGCTAGCATAATATGCAATCAGATAAGGTTGTTCTCTACAAAAAATACTCATGGTTCCCCTGTCCCCTCAATCTCTTTGCTAGTTGTTCATACATGCTCTTGCTCTCCCCATTAGTTCTATCTGCCCCCACTGGGTAAAATGCAGCAAGCAGACCCATTGAAAAGAACTTAAGTTTATCATGACTAACTTAAGTTCCATTCATTTCAATGGCTCCACTCTAAGTAGACATGTTGGATTTTACCCAATATCCACAGCTCGATTCACAGATATATTGTGACAAGTGAAGCCCAAGAATCAGTTTTCACTTAACAGTGAAACCAAAAAATGACAACCATTCATTTCCCCTCACAAAAAAGACCTTCACTCCAGATCTTGCTCACACACAGCTGTAAAAGACAAACTGTTGAGGGAAGGAGAAGACCTGCCTGGTTAAGAGCTTCAGTTGCCTGTTTTGTTCTCCTTTGGTGGCTGGTGGAAGGATACTAAAGGAAATGATTCTTCGGGAATATCTTAAATTGTGTGTTGTTCGGTCATGATGCATGGCTTGCATTGATCTTATAAACTATTAAAATTTAAATCTGAAGATAGTTGTCCTTTTTTTTGTACAATATTGTACTTTGTGCATTCCATTGTCTTTTAACTCAAAAGTTTACATCAGCCTTTCCCAGCTTGAGTACCACCAGATGTTTTGGACTACAACTGCCATCAGGCCCAGCCAGCATAGCAAATGGTGAGGGATATTGGCAGTCATAGTCCAAAATATCTAGAAGGATCCAGATTGGGGAAAGTTGCTTTATTTCCCCCCTTACATCCATTCATTTGGTAAAATGAACTCTAGTCCATGAGTGCTTAGGCCATAATAAAATATGTCATTGAGCTGCTACATTGAGGTTAGTCATTGAGGGCCGAAGACTGAGCAAGGCACACAGGTCACCTAGTCACAATCTTCTATGCTACGTTGAGATGTACTGAGTTTCTATTTACCTATAAATTTGCATCTATACATATAAATTAGCAAAATGGTGTCTTGTATCCCTCTTTTTTAGAGAAGGATTTCCTCTTTTTTGGTGATTCATATGTAGCCACCCTAGAAATAAGTAATTGAACTGTCCCCTCATTCTCGTATTTAAGGTCATATACAATTGTAGACCAAACTACAAATTCCAGAACAGGATTCTTAGTATCATTGTGGGAGGGATGATTATGAGAAACTTATGTATCCATTCATGGAAGAGATGTACTTAATCTTTTCCTTCCCCTGAATCCTCACAAAGCCTTCAACGGCCCCAAGTCAAATGCTTTTCTTGCACTACAGGAACTTCAGTGGTTGATATTTCTAAACAATTCCTGCTCTAGAAAACCCTCAAATGGGACAACATTTTTGAGGCTTTTTAGTAAGAAATGGCGCTTTTCTCAGAAATAGAAGTAGGGGAGTGTCTGGTATACATATACTTGTAGCTTAGACTTTATATTGTCCGCCCCCCCCCCCCCAATCTTTTTAGCATCACCTCCCCTGATTACAGCTATGTTTCTAGGAAATTGTATTAAAAGAATTTAAGGTAATGAACTGGAGATTTACATTTTAAATCTTAAATAAAGGCCTGAGTTATTTGAATAGATATTCTATGTGACTTTATACTCTTTTCCTCTCGCTCTCCCTCTCGTGTGTGCTATACTATTATTATTATTATTTATTTATATAGCACCATCAATGTACATGGTGCTGTACAGAGTAAAACAGTAAATAGCAAGACCCTGCCGCATAGGCTTACAATCTAATAAAATCATAGTAAAACAATACTTATTCACTGATGTTGTGTAACCTTTATCACTCATTATTTACGTTACTTTAAAGTTATATGTAGCTTACATTACACCTTTTAAAGGTTCATAAACGATATAAAGGGAGTTTAGATGACACAAAAGAACAATTTATTTATTTTTATTTATTAATTATCATGCAAAGCTCTCTGAGCAGTGCACAATTAAAAACTATAAAATAAAAGTATAAATTTAAAACATTAAAAGCTTAAAAGGCAATATAAAACCAGCTACATTAAAGACCATGGAAAGACTGTGTAAGAAGATATGTCTTCAGGAGGCGTTTAAAAGATATTATGTTTTCCGCCTCCCGAACCACATGAGGGAGGGTCCTCGAGAGGGTGGGTGCCTCTACAGAGAATGCCCACTGCCGAGATTCTTCATATTCAAACAATGAATATGTATAATTTATATGTTGTAGAACAGTGGTTCCCAATTGGTGGTCCGCGGACCCCAGGGGGTCCATGTAACCCACCCAGGGAGTCTGTGGCACCATTCACATATTCACCATTCCTTTCTGGAGTCCACTGATGATGAATTTCTACCAGAAGTAAAATATAACATCACTGAGCACCTGCGTGATTTAGCGACTAGCTTCAGAGATTACTTTCCTGCACCTAACCCTGAAAACTCATGGATAAGGAATCCTTTTGAATGTGGTGATGTACACTAACAACTCTGCGGAAGAGCAAGATGCACTTGTTGACATGACTTGTGATGGTTCACTGAAATCATTTTTCAAAGAATATAGATTGGACCAATTCTGGGTGAAGGTTTTTCCTGATTATAAGAAGTTAGGTGAAAAAGCTTTGAAACATCTAGTTCCCTTTTGTTCCACATATCTTTGTGAACAACATTTTCGACATTTTGTTATATGAAGAACAAGCATAGAAATCAGCTTGATGTTGATCCAGATTTAAGAATAAAAGTAGGAAATATTGAACCGGATGTGGAAAGGATTGTTCGGGACAAAAAGAGGCATGATTTCTCCCATCACATTTAGGTTTAGTAGCTGCTAGACAAATCATAATTTGTTCAATTGTAAACTAGACATTAGTAAAATTAAATTCGTCTTTATATTCCTAACAAAATCATTATCATTTTTGCGTGGTAATATCACAAATATCACAAATTTTATGGTCTGTTTTTTAGTATACCTAAAATACTTTGCTTATTAGGGGATACCCCTTATTTTCTCCAAAAAATTCCTTCACACTGGTAACTACCATAGAGATAACATTTTTTTTTTCAAAAGTTGGGGGTCCATGGCTTGGCATTTGAAAAACAAGGGGTCCGCAGTACTGAGCTAATTGGGAACCACTGTTGTAGGAGGCTTATCCAGGGACATGTAAACCAATTCTCCCCCTTAAATCCTTATTCAATGCACTTAATTCCCCCCCCCCCCATTTTTCAACCTAGTTGGCACAGCAGATGATTCTTGTATTTCATCTCCATTTGTTTACAATTTTATACATGTCTGTCCATTGCCATCACCTGCCAACTGGGGATAATTCATTTTGTCAAAACCATCATCTTTAATCTAGAACAGTATATGCTATAATAAAACTGTCAATCTTCAAGGTGGCACAAGACTTCAAGGTGTCTGGTGCAATTGGTTAGTTATGGTAAACCAGTAGTATAAAGAGACTGACAGATTATTAAGCAGCTTTCTCTCACAATGCTGAAATAAGTAATTTATTCCCTGTTCTTTTTAAAATTATTTTATTGAGTTTTAATCATGTTTTCACAGTAGCTAATAAGTATATAAAATATTACATATTTTTCAACTAACAAAACACATACATTACAAATGAAACATTTAACAAAAAAACACAGGAATTAATTCCTGCTCTTTTGCTCATCTAGGCCTCTCTACGTCTATTTTTTAATGTTTTAAATTTTTTAATATGGCACAGAGCTCCTGACTAATAGGGAATTGTGTTTAAATTCCATTTATAATAATGGAGCGAAATTAGCTGTGACTAATCATTGTATTGACATCAAGGGGATTTACTTGCACCAAACTTTCTCCAAATTTTGTTTAGAATGTAGAAGATAAAATCAAATAAAACAAATTGTAGCCAATATTGTTATTTTTACGTTTAGAGATTAAGTTAACCTTGTAATTTGTGAAAGTTCTCATAGCCTACCAGACATGGGCTGCTTAATTGCTCTGATAAACCTAGAACTGGAACTGATTTTTATCTCAATTCATTATCTATAAAGTGGGAACTTTTAGAACCCGTGGTGGTAGATAATTGAGGAGAAATGAAGCAAAGATGGTAAAATATGTATATGTAAACTGCTACATAAATAGAGTTGTTTTTAACAAGTGTGACAGGCAGAAATGTAGCTCACAAAGAAACGTTTCCAGACATGGAGTAACTGAGGAAACTTTCATCTGTTCCTGTTTTCTGTTCCTTGCCCTGTCAGCTGGAGATTATGGGAGCCGGACTCCAACTATAACTGAAGTGCCTCAGGGCTTCCACCCCAACTTAAAAACAGACACACAGACACACATGAAATTAAAGTGCTGTATACTTGCCATTTTACATCCTAGTGAAGTTCATTTTGATAGCAAACTGTAGGAGAAGCATTTTTTTAAAGGACATCTTTAACGAAAATTGTTGTTTATTTGTTCAGTCGTTTCCGACTCTTCGTGACTTCATGGACCAGCCCACGCCAGAGCTTTCTGTCGGCCGTTGCCACCCCTAGCTCCCCCAAGGTCAAGTCTGTCACCTCCAGAATATCATCCATCCATCTTGCCCTTGGTCGGCCCCTCTTCCTTTTGCCTTCCACTTTCCCTAGCATCAACCTCTTCTCCAGGGTATCCTGTCTTCTCATTATGTGGCCAAAGTACTTCAGTTTTGCCTTTAATACCATTCCCTCAAGTGAGCAGTCTGGCTTTATTTCCTGGAGTATGGACTGGTTTGATCTTCTTGCAGTCCAAGACACTCTCAGAATTTTCCTCCAACACCACAGTTCAAAAGCATCTATCTTCCTTCGCTCAGCTTTCCTTATGGTCCAGCTCTCGCAGCCATAGGTTACTACGGGGAATACCATTGCTTTAACTATGCGGACCTTTGTTGTCAGTGTGGTGTCTCTGCTCTTAACGATTTTATCAAGATTTGTCATTGCTCTCCTCCCAAGAAGTAAACGTCTTCTGATTTCCTGGCTGCAGTCAGCATCTGCAGTAATCTTTGCGCCCAGAAATACAAAGTCTGTCACTGCCTCCACGTTTTCTCTCTCTATTTGCCAGTTATCAATCAAGCTGGTTGCCATAATCTTGATTTTTTTTTAGGTTTAACTGCAACCCAGCTTTTGCACTTTCTTCTTTCACCTTTGTCATAAGGCTCCTCAGTTCCTCCTCGCTTTCAGCCATCAAAGTGGTGTCATCTGCATATCTGAGATTGTTAATGTTTCTTCCTGCGATTTTAACTCCAGCCTTGGATTCGTCAAGCTCAGCACGTCGCATGATGTGTTCTGCATACAAGTTGAATAGGTAAGGTGAGAGTATACAATCCTGCCGTACTCCTTTCCCAATCTTAAACCAATCCGTTGTTCCGTGGTCTGTTCTTACCGTTGCTACTTGTTTGTTATACAGATTCCTTAGGAGGCAGACAAGATGACTTGGTATCCCCATACCACCAAGAACTTGCCACAGTTTGTTATGATCCACACAGTCAAAGGCTTTAGAATAGTCAATAAAACAGAAATAGATGTTTTTCTGGAACTCCCTGGCTTTCTCCATTATCCAGCGGATATTGGCAATTTGGTCTCTAGTTCCTCTGCCTTTTCTAAACCCAGCTTGTGCATCTGACAATTCTCGCTCCATGAATTGCTGGAGTCTACCTTGCAGGATCTTGAGCATTACCTTGCTGGCATGTGAAATAAGTGCCACTGTCCGATAGTTTGAACATTCTTTAGTGTTTCCCATTTTTGGTATGGGGATATAAATTGATTTTTTCCAGTCTGATGGCCATTCTTGTGTTTTCCAAATTTGCTGGCATATGGCATGCATCACCTTGACAGCATCATCTTGCAATATTTTAAACAGTTCAGCTGGGATACTGTCGTCTCCTGCTGCCTTGTTATTAGCAATGCTTCTTAAGGCCCATTCAACCTCACTCTTCAGGATGTCTATCTCTAACTCACTGACCACACCGTCTGAGCTATCCCCGATATTATTATCCTTCCTATACAGATCTTCCATATATTCTTGCCACCTTTTCTTGATCTCTTCTGTTTCTGTTAGGTCCTTGCCATCTTTGTTTTTGATCATCCCATTTTTGCCTGGAATTTACCTCCGATGTTTCTAATTTTCTGAAAGAGGTCTCTTGTCCTTCCTATTCTATTGTCTTCTACACTTCCTCACACTGCTTGTTTAAAAATAATTCCTTATCTCTTCTGGCTAACCTCTGGAATTTTGCATTTAATTGGGCATATCTCCCCCTATCACTTTTGCCTTTTGCTTTCCTTCTTTCTTGGGCTACTTCCAGTGTCTCAGCAGACAGCCATCTTGCCTTACACCTTATTTAAAAACCCCAAACATGGTACTGGGCAAGCAATCGAAGAATAAATAATAAAACAGACAAAGTAGAGCCTTCAGCAATGTGGAATGGAGGAATTATATTACAAGCGTTTGGCTTATTTGCGTCTGTGAGAAATGCTGGAGGGAACGATTTTTAATTGCTGCCAGTTACGCACAAGGCACGTCCTCTGCATGCCTGTAATGGGTGGTACTACTGAAGCACAGCCCACTCCTTTAAGCAAAAAGTACAGTAGCTGCACTCCTGGCTAGCTACAATACTACCAAAAACAACGGTAGTTGTGTTGGTCATAATGAAATTTCTGAGTAAACAGCTGGATTGTATATATTTTTTAAAGAAAAGGAGGATCAAATATCTGCCTTTCTACTCCCAGCAGCTCCAGGTGAAATCTGAAACCATCACATCACCTACCGGAGCCTTATTTGAACATCTGCAAACACTTCCTCTTCATTGCCTCTCATGATGGTGAGCATACAGACAACATGATTTCAACACCTGAGTCATCTCCCACCGCCTTCCCTTTCTCCGTTTGAGGAAGAGATCCGGAGGGCTCGAAAGCGTGCTCAGACTTTGTGATCTTTTCATCATCGGCCTAAGTAACGTATTGTGCTTCGTGTTTTGGCACGAAAACAGAGGGAGGGAGCGGGGGGAACCCTCACCCTATGCACGCCGGGTAATGTAGTTCCCTTAATGGGGCAGGGCAGCCGCCTGGCCCCTCACATGACAGGCAGGGGAATGCGGAAAAGAGCCGGCGGCGCCGAAGCAGTGGCGATTGACACGCTTGCGAGATAAGGAAGTGCGGGCCGTATCGTCTCGGGAGGACGCGCAGCTGAAATCTCCTCTTCTTTTGCGTCTTCCTTGGCAAAGCGTAAACGCCTTTCCTTCCGGCTGCGGGGGACCCGCTGCTTCCACCGTGCAACAACGGCGTATAAACATTGGGCGTTTCTACCTAGCAAGCGTGCTGGGTTGTATATTGTTTTCCCCCGCTGTTCATGGGGTGGAGAACTCGTCCTTTTGGTTCCTCGTGTGTGTTTTAATGAGTAAGGAAGGGCGGGTGAGTCTTCTGCTGGGTACAAGTTCTTCAAAAGCCGGCATCGTAGCGTCTCGCTGAACTAACCGAGAGCTATGCCTTGCAGGAGGAAGTGAAGCATTAAACGTGAAAGCGGCGTACTAATTTTTAATTCTTTTTTGGGGGGGTCCCCGCTTTGACCCTCTAAATTTGGGGCTGGCCGGCTAGAACCCTGTCAAGCGCCCTTTCTCAGAGGAAAGTGATTCTTGCAGTCGGAGAAAAACCTGGAAGCGTGAAGTTCTGGCTCGCCGGTTCTTTCGGAGGCTGCCGTTGGGTGCACAGATTTTCTTTGTAGGGAAAAACGAGGTGTCTCTTTTCCCACGTGGCTGTCCATTCTGTAGACTGAAGGGGGAAAGGCGGAGTGCGCTTCCCTTGATTGGCTTTGCTCTTTCAAATCATGGTGGGCCATCACGACCATATGTTCAAAGTGCTGATCATTGGGGATGCCACTGTTGGGAAGACATCACTGGTCCAGCGATATGCAAACGATAGTTTCAACAAGCACTACAAATCTACGGTCGGAGGTGAGTGTTTGGGCTGGGTTCCCTCTGCCTCCCCCAGTGCTGCGTTAAAAGTCTTATTTGTGATAGAAAGATGATGAAGCTCTCTTATTTTTTCACGGACAGAAGTTATAATGAAATATATTACTTCATTTCTTTTAATTCCTCTTTTTTCTTTTTTTGTATGTTGCCTCTCTCAGTTCCTCTTTGTGACTCATTTGTGTTTCCACCCTTTGTTGAAATAAAACCATGTGTTTCTCATCCTGGGAAGCAATATGCCACTGAGGTAACCTAATAATATGTATGTCCACAATTACTCATTCTAAAATCTCCCATCTTGAGAACTTGTCTGAACAGCAGATTTCTTGGCCAAAACATCTGTTCGATTTTCTGGACTCTTCTATTGCTCCCCCATCTCCTGTTTTTTTTGCTAACTTTTAAAAATACATAGTTACATATAACCATATTTGCAGTTGCCAATTCTTAAATAATCATAGTCTGCACTTACTTATGCATTGGCTATGCAGCGTTTTGTTCCATAGGAGAAACTGACTTGGCCAAACACTGTCTCACTGTGACAGGGCTGACCTGTGTCATGTGTGCACGCGCCTCTCTTTTCCTTTTCGGTTTTTTGATTGGAAGCTCTTTGGGCTATCAAGGTGGAACATCTACCTTCCATCCTCCTATGTTCTACGTAGAGTATGTCTTTGGACCAAAATAAAGATGGCGCTCTCTTTTAGGCAAACTTCTGTTAATGTGGATGAGAAAGGCACGATTTAAATCACTGTGGGGTGTTTGCATGTCTGGTGACAGGAAACAACAAAACCTTTTGACACTTCATCATTTTGGAAGTGATGAGACTGTTGGGTTAGCTGCCTTCTTGACCTAAAGAGGTGGGGCAGCTCCAGGGCTGGCGTCAAGGGTAGGCGTGGTTGGGCCACCAGCAGAAGCCCATTGACAAAAGCTCCCTGGAGTTGCTCCTCCTCCACTTCACTATTGCAATCTGCATGATTACCTGCCTCTCGGTCTGGGCCAGAAAATGTTGGTGGTGAGAAGGAGGAGCAGGTGGTGAGAAGGAGGAGCAGGAGATGCCATGGCTGACTTGCTCACTGTCTCTCTGCCTGTCAAGCAAGCAAGTGGTAGCAGTGACATGGAAGAGGATGAGGAGCAGGAGCAGCTAGTGAGAAAACTCATTTAGGGAGTGGACCCATTTGGGGGTGCCCTGCCCAGGGGTCTCCAAAAACCTGGAGAGACGGCACTCCCCTCTCCCTTCTTGCTGTGTGTAAGCACTTAAGTATGGTGAGTGGATGGCAGAGGTGGAGGGAGCAACTAGGACAATAGAGGTTCTTATCAATAGTGGTGTTTCTGTGTGACTCAAACTTATAGAATGTTTGGTTCCACACCAGCATTACAAGCTGCAAGCAGGGCTGCTGACAGAATCTTCTGGGCCTGGTTTTCTATTTTTATTCTGCCTCCTCCCAGCTACTGAGTTGAAGAGATACATCATTCTCTCAGAAGGCAACCCCTGCAGAAGGCTCTTAAAAATATCAGGGCCAAACCACATTGGGCTTTGTTGAAAATAAAGTTTTATTTCCCAGCATCTTTAGATGCATTCCTTCTCTGCAGATCTATAATTCTTTAACAGGAATTACAGTGTCAGCGTGAGCAAGACTATTTATTGGTATATCATCTAAACTTATGTGATCACTGGGTGTCACAAGGAAAGTTCTATATTTTTGAGGGAGTAGTCCATTTAGTCACTCTTTCTCACTCCCAGTTTCCTTACAGAGCCTAGATATAAAAATGTATCTCTGAGTCCTAGCAGCCACAGCTGCCTCCCAAGATAACCATTGCTTATTGCCAAAAGTGTGCATCACATCTTCTGCAGCTACTTTTTTAAACAATCATCGAGTTGGAAGGGATTGTGTTGATCATCTAGTCTGACCCCCTGCCGAATGCAAGCTCTGCAATGTAGGATTCAACTACAGCACCCCTGACAGATGGCTACACAGCCTATCTTTTAATACAGCAAAGGAGAAGCTACCACCACCTGAAGCAGTCTGTTCCAACTGCTCAATAGTCCTTGCTGTTAGGAAGTTTCTCCTATTGCAGCAGTGGCCCATGGCTCCAATGCCAGTGGAGTGGTGTATCTGCACCTGGAGCGGAATCACAGCCCCACTGTTACCAGAGCCACCAGCCTCCACTATCCTAATGGTTAGCCAAACTCTGCTTCTTTGCAGCTTCCACCCATTGATTCTAGTCCTGCTCTCTGTAGCAACAACTCCCAATTACAATCTTGTAACTTTGCAATTTTGCAAACTCAGAGGTTGCCTTTTGAGGGGGTTCTCTCTCCATTCTGTTTTGTATATTGGTGTATTCTGTTTTGAAACCAGATAGCTGGCTATCCATTAAGCATAAACTTTTCTGTTGTCTCATACCTTGAAGAATCGATAGTTATATTGTCAGGAATAGCATGGTTGTAGATAAGGTGGGTAGTAGGCTGACCTTTCCTGTTGCTCGGCAAACAAATTCAACAGGCAACACCAGCAATATCTGACCTCTTTGGTTAAGGGATTGGTACAGAGCCACTTAACATGTCTTGACAGTATGATCATAATAAGGCTATAGCACACTGATTGGATTTTTGTCATTTCAAAGAACATTCTACTGATACATTAGACTGCAATTTTAACATTAATTATTGCACAATTGGCCCTAAATAATTGGTTCATTGATGGCAGCCTTCTTTGAATTTTTCTCCTTCTCCCATAATACTAGAACCTGAGGTCATCCCATGAAGCTGGTGGGAGATTCAAGACAAATAAAAGGAAGTACAACTTCACACAGTGCATAATTAAACTATGGAATTTACTATTGCAAGATGTACTACTACTACCAGTTCGGATGGCTTTAAAAGGGGGTTGGATAAATTCCGGGAGGAGAAGGCTATCAATGGCTACTAGCCCTGATGACTATGTGCTACCTCCAGTATCAGAGGCAGTATGCTTATATTCACCAGTTGCTGGGGAATATGGGTGGGAGGGTGCTGTTGCACTGTGCCCTGCTCTGTTGGTTCCTGGCTGACAGCTGTTTGGCCACTGTGTGAACAGAGTGCTGGACTAGATGGACCCTTGGTCTGATCCAGCATGACTTATGTTCTTATGGATGTAGTATTTAAAGTGAAGGGATTCAAGTTGGATTGATGGAAGTACTGGGTGTTTTTTTAAAAAAGTATATCTTTCCTAAAAGTGTCTTTGACACTTTTCTAAAGTGAGGACAATAGCAGTGGGTAAAATTATGACAAATATGATGTGAAAAGTCAATATGGAAAGCTACTCTGGTAATGTAGTCTTAAAATCTGTGAATCTTCTCTATTGCCCATGTTTTTGTGGAGGAACAGAACCAGCATGGTGAAAGTGCAGGGGTGGGCAGAAGGTATCTGGATGTACTGATAGATCTCTGGGTGAATTGCAGTAGATCAGCAAGGATTTCTGATTCCTAAATGTTTAACAATAACAGCAACAAAGTGACTCCCCTAACTATATTGGTAAAATGAAGAACCCTAGTATGGATTTTAGTGTGGAAAGACTCCAGTTCCATTCTGCTACTCAAAACAAACTCCTGGGTTTAGAATTCTTTTAATTCTAAGTGTGTCTTTTACCCCAGGTGCCAGTGGGTGGGTCTCAGGGTGTTAGTGCAAAACAAAGTAGATCCTGCAAACCTGAAATTTGCCCACCCCTGCTGTAGTGGATAGAACATCAGACTGAGACCAAACAAACTCTAGTTCAAATTCTTACCCAATCACGAAGCTCATTGGGTGCCCAGCCACCTTCTTTCAGCCTAATCTGCCTCGCAAAATTGTTGAGATGATCCTCTTCTGCTGCCTTGAATTCCTTGGAGGTTGGGAGGGGTACAAATATAGTAAACGTATAATTGGGTAGTTCTCATGGCATATTGAAGGACATGGCTCATATCAAAGAGCTGCATACATTAAGTAATGTTGACATGATAGCACTCTTCAAGTACGAAAGCTTGTCACACAGAGGAGGGCCAGAATCTCTTCTTGATCATCCCAGAGTGCAGAACATGGAATAATGAGCTCAAGTTACAGGAAGCCCGATTCTGGCTGGACATCAGAAATAACTTCCTGACTGTTAGAGTAGTACAACAATAGAACCGATTCCCTAGGAAGGTCATGGGCTCTCCCACGCTAGAGGCACTCAACGATGCAGCTTTCAGGTATTCCTGCATTGAGCAGGGGGTTGGACTTGATGGCCTTATAGGCCCCTTCCAACTCCACTATTCTATGACATCGCTAAGAGAAACGAAATAATATTTTAGGAGACGAAGTGGGCGTACCTTGCCATGCTGTTTGGAAAAAGAGCACTTTTGACCCTGCTTGCGAATAACATGATGTCTTGTTGCTTCATCTGAGGAGCCCGCGGCTGCTTTTAATTAATTTGAATGTGGCTGCTGAAGTAGTAATTGCTTTCACCTTGTATGTAATCCTTAGCCATTCTGCCTCTAAATGCTGAAAGCAAACATGTTATGAAGATGCCTGGATCAGCCCCAAGGCAAGATTTGCTATAACCCACACAGTATAGTTTGTAAGATGTACAAACTGGGCTATTGGTGAAATGAGTCTTGTCTTTTTATATTGATGGCTTTGACCAGGGTTCTTCTAAGTAGCCTGATTTTGTTCTCTGGAATGGAGGGGAATCTCTTAAATATCCACCCTGCATAAAGTAATGCTATTAAAAAAAGAAAAAAAAAAGAAATAAGGCTGGAGGGTTGTGGGGGAAGCAAGCAGTTAGGAGTCAAGGAGAGGCATCTTGAATGGTGCCATGGAACTTGGGTGTTTTCTGGCATATTCAACATTAGTCTGATTTCTGTTCCATTCATTTCAATGAGTCTATTCTAAGTAGGAATTGCATTGAATGCAACCCAAGGTTTTTATCCTGCAATTGCTGTGCCTCAAACATGGATTTTTATTGGGGGGCACAGGTGACATCACCTTCCACATGCCACCCTCCCATCATTGCCCGCCACTCCTGTTTTTTGTTTTTTAACCACCAAAAATTCCTGAAGGAGGGAAGAGCTCCTTCTAATTTTAATTTTTGTGAACCGCCCAGAGAGCTTCAGCTTGTTTATTATATTATATTTTATTTATTATAAAAATGCAATAAATAAATAAATAAAGAGCTGCTTAATGCCTTTTGGTAGCACTAATAACTGCCTGGAAGCACTCTTAGTCAATGTGGTACAACTACATTGTGACTCTCGGTGTCCCTAGGGTCATCTTTGCACTACACCAGTGTGGTGTAGTGGCTAGAGTGTTAGACTGGGAGTCGCAAGTTCCAGGTTCTAGTCCCCACTCAGCCATGGAAGTTCATTGGGTGGCTTTGGGCCAGTCACAGCCTCTCAGTCCAACCTACCTCAGAGGGTTGTTGTTGTGCGGTTAGAAATGGAGAGGAAGAGGATTATGTACGCTGTCTTGGGTTCCTTGGAGGAAAAAAGGTGGGATATAAATGCAATGAATAAATAAATGCTCTATTTGACACTCCTGAAAGCTTCACAGTGACTGTGACTGAAGAGTTCACAAGCTACAGAGAAGGCACCCAGTTTCTGGTTTGGTGTGATAGAGATGTAGTACATGGGGACGTTCTCTCCATAGAGCCAGTGCAGTGGTACAAACATAAGGCGAGGGAGGGTGCACGACAAGGGGAATAGCGAGTGAGTGGCTGCACCGCAGGGCTCCAAGCAGCCCCTCTGTCACTGCAGCAAATGCCATGGTGGGGGAGTGGCTGTCCCAGCACCCTCTGGAGGCAGCGGAGCAGCGGCAGCATGCCCTCCTGGCAGGAGTAGAGCAATTCGCTTCTCCTCCTGCTCCTCACCTTGCTTCATGAGAGGGCTGGCCTTGAGTGCCATCCACCCCTCACTGATGTACAAAGGACCCCGTTTTATCCCTGTGAAGATTCATTTACACTCCACTTCAAACTGTTGCAGTGGATCAACTTTGCAGTCTTCCCCCATCTCGTTTTCTCTAGTCTGCCTTTGGAAAAAGAATTCCCCACTTGAAACATGTCAGATCCACTGACCTAGATAATAGCTATCGACAAGTTTGGTTTTGTTCCTGTTGTGTTCTGGGGGGCAGGGCAGGGGAAGTGCAGTTCTCAGGGGATCCGCCTAACACACTTGCTGGAATCTGATTTTTATTACTTGGCTGGGGAGGGGGAAGCAGTTGTGATAACATTATGATTCAGGCAGCGTGTACAGCTGATGGTGAGAAATTAATTTTCAACTAGCCCTCCAAATGGAACTCTACTTAATACTTGTTGCCTAATTTTTTTGAAAAAATCTTATTGTGCATAGTTTTTCGATGTTTTTCTTTGGTTTTGCACTAAGTCCGTAAGATCATTAGTTAAAGAACAGAATCAAACTAGGGCAAGATTAGCACAGCTAGCTGCCTTAGTTTAAATTATCCCCATTGTATAAGACTGACCCTAATCAAAGTGGTCTGATTATCTCTGCTGTTTCTAGTGGGGGTGAATGCTTCCGAATTCGTGGCTCTAACTCACTTCACTGAAGCCCAGAGTAAATTCAGAAGATGTGATGCGAGGGTAGTGGCAGGAGTTGCAAAAGTTGTCTTTTCCTTTGGGGGAAAGGTTACACCCAGATGGCACAACTTTTTCTTTGTAGGGTGTGTGTAAAATAAACTCCCATTGTTACCCAGGTTGTGCTTCCACTATGGCATATTATGACCCAGTTCACAGTAGGCAATCTGAGGTCCTCCAGATGCTTTGTACTACACCGTCCATAATCCCAGATCATTGGCCATGCTGGCTGGGGCTTATGGATGTTGTTGTCCAACACATCTGGAGGACACCAGGTTGTCCACCCCTGGTCTAGCAAGATGTGTATGAGCCTAGGGGGAGGGAGCTCTTCTGCCTACAAGGAGAATAGGCTCATTCAAGTCTCACCAAACCAGACTTTAGCATGCTATCCCAATGCAGCAATTATCTTGTTGTAGTCCTTATAACAACCCTGTAAGGTTGTTCAGTCTTATTGTGGAATGGCTTGCCAGGAGAGATTCGTCAACTTAACAGTCTTCCAGAATTTAAGAAAGCCATAAAGACTGATCTCTTCTGGCAGGCCTACCCAGTTGAATTTTAAGATGCCTTTTTAATAATGTGCTGCTTTTAATAATGTATTAGTTTTAAATGTTTTAATTAGTTATATGTATTTTATGGTGTTTGCATTTGTGTTGTACCCCGCCTCGATCCAGAGGGAGAGGGAGGTAACAAATAAATTTATTATTATACCCATATTGCAGCTGGGGAGCTGAGCCTGAGAGCAGCATTCTTAAGGCTGCCTAGTTCAAACCAGAAATTTCCTGATTAAAGCTGTGGTCCCATACCTACTTATCCAGGAATAAGCCCAATTGAACTCAACGAGTCTTACTTTTGAGTGTACTTGGGTGTAATCAGTGGGTTCCGATGTCAGTGGGCTGGTGAATCTGTTCCGTGTTTCAGTCAGAACTCTGAAGGAGCTATCCAAGGAGCGAGATTCACCACCCCACTGACATTGGACACACCAGCCTCCACTGGCCATATTAGAACAGTGGGCTTTATAGTAGGAATATAAACAGTGTTGCTGGATTATATGCTGGTGTTGCCGTATTTTGGCCTGTTAGCTTGGGCCAAACATTTTTCTTGGGCGGTGGCTACTTTAGCAACTGCCTCTTCTAACCAACATCTTAATGAGTTTGAGAGTTACATTCAAGTGTGTGCATTTTTAAAACCCAATCTAGCTTTTCTTGGGAGAAATAAAACAAAAACAGCACTAATATCAGAAAGAAGAATGTGTATGTTCAGCTGCTGGGAGAGACAGTGGCCCTTGTGCTTAAAAGCAGATGCTGAGATTGATGCTGGAGATATTATGACAATGTACTGATGGAGTAAGAATGTTGCAATGCTAAAGACATCTTGAGGGATATGTGAGGCTTCTACCTCAAAGCAAATCTTATCTTCATATTTCAGGTGGAATAAATTCTTAATCCGTACAGGTAGATACAACCCCCCAGGATTTGGGACTTGAGTGTATATATGTGCACATGCACAAGGTATGTGCAGACTTCTGGCTAAAAGTTGCTTAGTTGCCACAGAAATTTGGAGAAGCAAAAGAACACGGTGAGGTTTGCCTTGCCAAATGGCTGTGGCCTGCAGGCAACTAGCTCCCCATGTGGTTAAAGCAGCATTCACGCAGTTAGCGGTTGTCTGTTTCAACCCTGAATCAGTGTGATTTACTGAAGCATAAACTTATTCCGCGGGGTCAGTAGTGCTAAAGTAATGCTGCGGCTTGTGCATAGTGCATCCCACTAGTAAGAAGAAAGTGAACAGCATCAAGTGTCAACACTGATTCTAGCCTGCTTGCACTGGTTCCCTGTATCCAAGCCTGATTCAAGGTGTTAGTTAGCATTGCACAGCTTGGGACCACAATACCTGATGGAGCATCTCTCCCGGCATAAATTGAGCCGTACACTACATTCAGCATCTAAGGCCCTTCTCCAGGTGCCTCCTTTGAGAAATGCTTGGGGCGGTGGTAACAAGGGAGAAGACCTTCTTGGTGGTGGCTCCCAATTATGGGATGATCTCCCCGATGAGGCCCACCTGGCACCAACATCGTTATCTCTTCAGCATCAGGTTAAAGATGCCCTCTTCCCTCAGGCATTCATTAGCACATAATGAGTTTTTCATCAGGTCCTGGATTATCTTTCATTGATTGTTTACAAAATTGTTTTTAGATATATGTTGTGTCTTGTGTCTGTGTCCATTTATATGTTTTCAGGTAAATGGGTTTTGTATTTTTAATGGTTTTTAATTTTTGTGAACCACCCAGAGAGCTTCAGCTATGGGGCAGTATAGAAATATCATAAATGAATGAAATCAGTGTGGAAGCAACTACAATGCTGCACAGCAGCCCGGTGCAAATCTCCTGTGGCATTCAAGCATCATTTACAAAACCTGAAACGGAATTGCTCAGCGGAGGAGTTCACATGCATCATGTTTTTGCTCATCTGCTAAGTGGCCTTTGCATTTTTCTTTCTCTTCCCATGGCTGTTCAGTGGACTTTGCTCTGAAGGTGGTGCAGTGGTCAGAGTCGGAGTCGGTGAGGCTGCAACTGTGGGACATAGCAGGTTAGTGCTGAGAAGTCACCTTTTTTCTTTGGACTACATTTTTTATATTCATTGTAGCTTCCCTACCTGTTTGTTTTCTTTCAATCTGCTTAGGATAATTTTTAAAGCAGTACCAAAGGGAACAACTAGGGAAGATTCTTGAAATTTAAAGAAGGGAGATATGTGTGTGTGTGTGTGTGTTAGGCCTTAGCTAGACCTAAGGATTATCCCAGGCAAATGGAGGGGTCGTCCCTGCCTGCTCCTGGGATCCCCTGTGTTTCATTTGGAAGCACAGGGATGATCCCGGGACAATCCCGGGATATAGGCCTGGTCTAGCCATGGCCTTAGAGACTAACTCACTTAGAGATTTCCTTGCTATATAAACTATAACTATCCCCACTGCCAAAAAGACAATCTCTTGTTCAATGGAAAAAGTGGCTTGTCTCTTCAGCAAAGTTCTGGCAACATAAGCAGTTCTCTTCTTTTGATTCCAAGCTGCCTTCTCAATGAGGACAACTTGTGGATCACCTTTAAGACAGGGAATCAGTCGGGCAGCTCTGTAGTTCTTCTGCACTACGTTCACTTTAGAGTCATAGTGGATAAGGTTAATGACTACTTGTCCTTATGGCTATATGCTACCTGCAGTATCAGAGGCAAAGAGTACCAGCTGCTGGGAAACACAACCATGCCCTACTTGTGGGTATACCACAGGCAGCTGGTTTGCCACTGTATGAACACATTTCTGGATTAGATGGACCCTTGGTCTGGTCCAGTAGGGCTCTTCTTAAATTCTTGTTCTCCTCTACCCTTCCATAGGTGCCCAAAACCTTACGCCATAAAACAGAGGTATACAACCTGCAGTTCTTGGCCTAATCTCATGTGGCCCTCAGTCTAATTTCAAAAGTGCTCTCCATGTGATCAGTGCAGACCTCTGGCAAGCATCTGTCCCTTCCTTGACAGCTTTCTGGGTAGGAAGGAAGGCAGAGGCTGGTTTCAAACTCCACAATAAACCACACTCAGAGGTTTATACATGTGTATTATATGGTTCAAAAGTTGAGTGTAGGTTGTTGTTGAACTGTGAATTATTGTTTTGTCTGAATGCAGCCATGTTAACAAACCATGAAGAGAACCCATAGTTCGTTATTGGATTGTGAACGGTGGGTTGTTTGTGGTTAACAAACCATTGTTTGTTATTGTGGCTGGGTTCAGATAACACAATAACCCACAGTTCAGCAACAACCCAAACTGAACCCATACTCCCATACTCAGAGAAAGAAAAAAGTCAGGGCCAGAGCTACTTTTGCCTCTGGCCCTGCCCACAGCTGACATTGGCCCATCCACCGCCAACATGCAGATTAATAAAATAATAGATCACAGTATGGGCCATTCCGCTTCTTCATTTTTTACATAGTTCTTGCTAGCAGGCAGTTAGGAGAGAGTCTATAGATAGGGCAAGGCTCCATTTTGTTTTGCCTTGGATCTTATTTGTATTGATTTGCAAAAATTTAGTATTGAAATACAGAAGGGAGATTCACGTTAGGACTGAATCTGACAATACCTGCCTTCATTGTCCCTTTAAACCTCCAGGACAAGAGCGCTTCACCTCTATGACTCGGCTGTATTACAAGGAAGCATCGGCCTGCGTGATCATGTTTGATGTCACCAGCATTAGCACGTTCACCAGCTGCCAGAAATGGAAGCAGGATTTGGACAGCAAGCTAAAGCTGCCGGATGGAAGCCTCGTCCCTTGCCTGCTGCTGGCTAATAAAGTGAGTAGGTCTAGCTTTCCTACCAGGCGATTCAAGATGGCTAGCTAAGGAGCGTTTTTACTCCAGTAGCAAATGGAAAGGATTTTGTTTTTCTTTTACCAATGGAAAGGTTGGGCCCCAAGTCTTTTAAGTGCCTATTAATGCCCCTGCTTGGAGGTACAGTGGGGTAAATTAGAGGTGTGCTGCTTGCAGTAGGGTTAGGAATTGGGAGATGGGGAGCGAATGAAAAAAGCTCAGTTGCAAAGCCTACGAGACAAGAGGAGATGCAAGGATGAACTAATGAAGAATGCCTGTGACTCTCTCCTGAAGGCCTGGCTCACCTGTACAGGTCTTCTAGTGCAATTTGCTCTGCTGGTGCCTTTTCATACTTGCTGCTCTCTGCTTGTGAATCATCATAATCTGGATAGTGTATGGAGTAGCCGTGGCGTTCCTGCCTATTTACCAGTGAGAATGCTTTTCAATAAGGCGTTTCCCACAGTACAAAGTAATGCTGCCACCAGGACCTTTGCCTCAGGTTCTACACCTTTACTTCTTGAGGTGTGAGGACACATTGGCTTTGATTCTGACCTATATTATTCTTTTTACTGCTTTATCCTTTTTTAGCCATGAGCTGTAGGTATAGGATTTTATAAAATAAAGAAGTACTTATTATTTACAACATTAAGATGGTAAAGAGTAAATCAAGTTTATATCCTCTCACACGCACGCGGACTTAATTACACCTATCTATTCCCTATCTAAACTACACAAGCACAACTCCCTGTTTATATGTCACACCATCTCTCGCTGCCGCTCATTCAGCCAATCATCTCACATATGCAAATATGTCATACCTCCTGTCACTCATACTACTCTCATTCTAGATCTTCTTATCAGAAAACAGACACATAACATTAATACACATATATAAATCCAGATTCATAACATATGTACATGTGACATAACAGAGAGAGAGAAAGAGGAGGGGAGGGGATTTTGGAAAGATCCTGAAAAGGGGTAAGTGTGGCTTTTCATGTCTTTGCATTGAGGAGAAGGGAGGGACGTCTGTGTGTGCATGCATAGATGTATGCATTCATGATGCATATATGGGGTGTGTGTGTGAGTGTGTGTGTGTGTGTGAGAGAGAGAGAGAACATATTGGTAGTGAGCCAGGGTGAGAGTGAAAAACAGAGGGAGGAATGAGTCGCCTGGCAAGGGGCAGAGGGAGAGAACAAGAGTTTGCCTGCTGTGAGATAGGTTTCTGTTGCTGCAGAAAACCAGGTTCAAAGGAGCTGTTTAGTATGTTTGGAGCTCAGACCCTATCTCTGCGTTGCACTCAGACTCTTGGGCAGGTAACATGTCCTTTGGGACTACCATGACGGCCATTTTGTGGTGATGCTCAGGACAGTTTCTCAAATTTCAAAATGTGCCCCAAAGGTTGTCTACCCTTATCTGTGAGGAGTTGTGGGTAGGCTATACCGCTTTTAGTTTCTGTGGTGAAAGTTAGTATAGTGGTGCTAGCTGTAAAATATTTGACCTGGACAGGGAGACCTAGGTTAAAATCCTCACTCAGCCAACTCACTTAGGCCAGTTGTATACTCCCAATTTCATTGGCTTAATAGGATAAAATGGGGGCAACCCCTGTGTATGCCTGCCCTGAGAACCTTAGAGGAAGGATTGGCCTTTTGGATTTTCCAAATCTGAGTTCATGATTAGCAATCCCACCAATTACGCGCTCTCCACACACACGCCACCACCATCCCCCAACCACTAAACAGGCATTGCATTTGATGCACTCTCTAGCAATGTAGGAGAATTTGGTTTCAGCTCACAAATCACTTGATGATGCCCCATTCTCAACCCTGAACGAGAGCACCTGGTCTCTGAAAATGTTTGCAAATTCTCAAACTTGCATTTGCAACATGCACGCTTGGAAAGTGCCCGACTTTCTCAAAATGCGCAATGAACCGAAAACAGATTGCAAATGAGAACAGGAGCAAGCCAAATCCGAGTTCTGAAGTAAAGTTTGGAGATTTTCAGCAAGCTCCAACATCCTTGGTTCTCCCATCACTGCTCCATTATGTATCTGGGTAAATGCATAGATAGGGAGAAAATACATAAACATACAGTCTGCAGCACTTAAAGCTTGCCAAGCAGTTATTACGCATGAGCCAGTAACAGGGGTAGGCAACCTTTTGGGGCCATGTATAAGTATATATACTGGCTCATGAAGAATCACTATGGCAAGGTACAATAGCAATAAATACTAGCATAGGGATGGGAGTAGCAGGGACAATCGAGCTCACTGAAATTCTGAAAAAAGCCCCCCAACAGCCAGTATTCCCCAGTGAGCATTTTGAAAGTTGGGCATTATAGGACTTCCTTGTGTCTAAAGAAGCATAGAATTGCGCCCTTAGCACATGTAACATAGAAGTGGGAGTATCTCTGGCATGCCCTTTGCCATCCATGAGCCAACCTAGTCTTGGAAGCTTCACTGCAGTTTCTATTTATGGAACTACCACAAGCTGATCTTTCCAGCCCGATGGGCCAGAAAACTCCTTAAATGAAAAGAGCACAGTTAAAGTTCAAGCCCATCTCACATGTGGCTAAACCCTGTCACCAACATGCCATGACCACAAAATGGATTGATACCTAGCCATCAAAAGCAAGATTGATACCCAGCCATCAAAAAAGTGACCCTTCATATAATATAATCTGAATATTCCAAGGCGACACAATAGTGGCTTGCCTAGTATATTTATGCCTGTGCTGAGGTCTGAATTGGGGATCTCCAGCTCGTAGTTTTAACCAGTGTATTCCAATTTGAAAATTAGAAAAATACTTTTTGGTCCAGTGGAGAGAGATCAGGATAAATCCCACGAGGTAGACAATGAGCACTAGATGTCAGGAAGAACTAAAACTAGTGGGTTTGATTTTTGAAAGGGTTTGTCCAAATTCCCAGGATCCCAGTAGCCCTCTGAAATGTCCCACAAAATGTTCTTAAGTTTTAAAAGAAGAAACAACAGCCCCTCCCCGTTCCCATGTTAATTTAATGCTTTGGATCATATTGCCTTCTTCTGCAAATGTTTGGCTATTTTCAGCATTCAGCTTGATGAGGGTTGGCTATCCACTATTCCTCAAAGGACTAAAATACAATAGCTGATGATTTAAATGATGGCAAAGGCAAGACAGTGAAGAACACCAGAGCTGCATTTCCTTCTAGGACAAGTTAAAGGCATTTAATTAATTGCAGTGCTTAATATGACTACCCCAAGAAAATGGGAACTGTGCAGCCAATCCATATAGAGTTTGCACCATATTAAGTAAATCTCTCCAGATGCATTGATTTCAATTTTCTTGATGCAGCCCAGTCTGTCCTTGACAAATGAGACTATTTTCCTTTCCAGGCTGACTGTCCTGCTTCTAACTGAGTAAAACAGTTTAGGGTATGCATGTTCAGACAGAAAAAATCCTACAACTCCCATTATCCCCCAGCCAGCATGCATAGGATTGCACCCTTGTTGTTTTGAATTGCTATTGTCAGAAAGCAATTTTGTTTTTCAGTGTGCTGAACACAGGGCTTCATCCAGACTTGCCCTTCTACAAATGGAAGGACCCCTCTCTGGTGGGAGGAGCGGCTCGTGAGCAGAGTTCCACGCATGAGAGCTCCGAATCCAGAATATAATGCTTGGGAAGGGGAGGGCTGGGCTGGTGTGGTCCAGGTCCTGAAGGCTGACATCTCAGATTGAATTGTTCAAAAATCCCCCCAAAATCAGACTTTAAGCTGCAGGGCACTGTATAGGTAGTCACTGAGCAAGCCCACAGGTTGCACAGCCTGGAGAAGCTGAGCTCTTTTGCTCCCATTTCTCATCTTGTCTGACCAAGCCTGAGGAAGCTCTCATCAGATTGAGCTAAAGCTCACGCAGTGCCTTTTTGACCCTGTTCAGACAACACGCTAAGCCATGGTGTTTAAACATTTTGAGCTATCCCTGAAGGCTTAGCATGTCTTGTGTAAGGCATTTTCCTTATGGTTGCTCCATAACCACGGTTTAATCACCTTCAATAACCATATGTTGCAACAGGGTTAGCGGCCCTAATCATGGCTTAGTGTGTCGTCTGTAAGGCCCCCATAGTTAAATCAATGCTACCATAGAGCTCTGCGGCAAGAATGGCTGAAATCAGCCAAAGTGCTCTGTTCAGCCAGTGCGCTCTCTGCTGCTGAGATCTACATAGCAGCTCTGAACATGCCAGCCGCCATTTTGCATTCTCGCCTGAAATCCACACACACAGCACACCTGTATGCTTGTACTGGAGCCTTCAGGTGAGGACATTGCACACAGCTCTTGTAATGGCTGCCAGGAGCCACGGTGAGTCTTGTAGTGTGCGCCCGTGAGCTCCTTAGCCTCAACATGGCTGCCAGAAAAAGCCAGGAAATGGCTGTCCAGAGCTGTGCGGGCCACAAGGGATGCGGAACGGACCAGTCAGAGGACTACCAGGATCAGTGGAGAGGTACATAGTTAGGGTGTGGTTAGGCAAGCCATGCAGGAGGCTGTGGTTTCATGGTCATGTGGCAGCAGCAGTAGGCGTGGTTGGTGATAGCCACTTTAACTGTGATTAGCATAACCAAGTTGCTCAAAGTGTCGTCTGAACAGGGCTGTTCAGGTTTGGGCAGAGCTATTACCAGCCCATAGGCAGGGAAAGACAGTTTGCAGAGAGTGCGCAAAGCTGGGGCGTTGGTCGCACCACAAATTTGTGTAAAGGCAGTATGATATTGGCAGGTTTATTCTCAATTCCTATTCTGATAATGCCTAGTATGGAGTTTACCTTTTTTCACAGCAGCCACACACTACATTGACACTTTCATTGAGCTGCCCACCACAATCCCAAAATCTCTTTCTTGGTTGGTCACCGCTAGCTCAGATCCCATCAGGTTATACTTGAAGTTGGGATTTTTTTTGCCCCAATGTGCATCACTCTACACTTGTTTACATTGAACTGTATTTGCCATTTGGATGCCCATTCCCCCAGTTTGGAGATTTTTTGCTAGTAGCCCCAGATATAATGAACAACAATGTTTAATATAATAAATAACATTTAAAGAGAGCCTGAAAGTCCCACAATTCACTTAGGACTGAGAACTCTGCATGTGCACTATCGCCAAGCTACTGGTAAACATTGGCAACAATTGGGAGTTAGTGTAGGGCCTAAAATTGGGGTTGTATGATGAAATTGAGGATGAAGAATGAGCATGTTCACTGACATTGTCTGACCCAGTTGTGTCTTCCAACAGGGTCTTTAAAGATATGAAGCTATTGAAACATGGATTTAGCAATGCACAAACATGTTTAGCCCTTTGGTTTCCGTCATGATACAAAATAGTTAGCCAGAAACAATTTAGCAAGAATTTAGACCGCCCTTTCTTCATAGGGCCATAAAAGATAAATACAATTACCGCAGTCTTTCCCAACCTTGTACCCTCCATATGTGTTGGACTACAACTCCCATCTTTTCCAGTCAGAAGCTTAAATCGAGTTAGAGCTTTGCCTTATAATTGGCCTGTTAGATGTGCTGTCTTACCATGTGAAGATCTGTGACTGATACAGAAAAAGAATTGTGCTCATTTATTAGTAGCTTTAAAGGGGAAAACTCTCTTTTTTCAGTGTGACCTTTATCCGTGGGCTGTGACCAAAGAAGAAATTGATCGGTTCAGCAAAGAGAATGGTTTTACTGGATGGACTGAAACATCTGTCAAGGAAAACAAGAATGTAAATGAATCTATGAGGTAGGCAGAACGATTTTTTTAAAAAATATTTCTAAAAGGTAATCTGACAATGGACGTATTGTGAACATGTGTCAAAGTGGTAGCACTACTGAAAAGTTTAGAGAGAATTCCTACTTACCACAGTTCCAAAAATGCAGGAATGTTTTCATCATGCTATGGCATTGGGGCTAAGGATGGCTTAGAATTAGGGTGAGGCAGCACTGAGAGACAGTGTGGTGGTTAGAGTGTTACATTTCGACTAGCCCAGTTGAAGTCCCCATTTGGCTGTGAAGCTCACTGGGTGACTTTGGGCAAGTCACTGACTCTCAGCCTAACAGACCTCACAGGGTTGTTGTGAGGATAAAATGGAGAGAAGGAGGATCATGTATGTTGCCTTAGGCTCCTTGGAGAAAAGGCAGGATTTAAACGTTACAGATAAATAAAGAATCAGATCTCAGCATCAGAGTGATTTGAGTTAGATGGCTGCAATCTTGGTTGGTGGCCAGGTTTTGGGATTTAACACTAATGCTCTATAGAGGCTTGAACTCTAGTGAAAGGGGCAGGAGATGGAACAAGTATACATTCTTTGTAAGTGAGGCACAATGGTGTATGCATAACCTTGTTGGCCTGAATACATCAAACTTGTTTTTGGTTCCTTTTGGTCCATATCATTCTCAGTCTCAACAAGCCCTACTTCTGCCAAAGTACAACAAATTCAGAGTTGCAAAACACATCTGTTACTGAGATGCTTCCTTCTCTGAGGTCCTGATGTAAAAGATGCAGCATTAACAGCGCAGTGCAGAATCCCATAATCTCACTGTGCCATACTTTTGATCCAGAATAGAGAGGCCACAACTGTGATTTAGTTCTTGGCCTCTCTTGGGGCGTGTGTGTGTGCATGCGCACAAAATGAGTGCTATGAGTTCTCTGTGTAACTTAACTCTGCTTCTTCTTAGAGTCCTTATTGAAAAGATGATGATGATGAGGTCCTTGGGTGACGGAGACGTGTCTGTTTCAGGCCACGGAGACTACATCAATCTAAAGGATGCATCCACGCCCAGCTGGGGATGCTGCTAGTTGCTTCTGCTCAGAGGGTGACAGCGCCTTTCAAACAAATATATATAGGGCTATTTTTTAAGCAGTAGCATATTGCCTTTTGACACTGCTGTAAGCAAGAATAGAGGAAGGAGTCCCTCAGCCTAGCAGAGACAAATGAAAGCGTTGCCTTTGCTGCTGACGGGCCACAAGTGTGCACTTTTGCTCTTCCTTTCGGCATTGCAACTTGAGGCCACGCAGGAATGAAGAATCTTCCACCCATTGTAGCCCACTGCAAAGTCTCCAGCTCCTGCCATTGCAGGACGAGTGGCTTTGGGGAACTTTCGGCACTCCAAAAGCAAAGCCAAGTAACCGGATTATGTTTTGACTAGCGTGCGTGCTAAACCATCCTTTGCTCTCACTTTGAAACAGGCTGCCTTTAAAGTACCGTCTGTGGGGACAGGCTCTGGCCTGCGATCATCCCCCCCCCTTTGTGATCCAGCTGCAGAATTTTCTTCATGCAGCTTTTCTAGAGGTGCCATTTTTGTCGTGGGGCGCCTATTGTATATATTTGCCAAGGGCTGCATGTTTAAGCACTGAAGGGGAAAGCACAATGAACTCTGGCCCTTTTTTGTCCCTGTTTTTATGTGGGGGACACAATTGTTAAGACTTTCCTGATGCCTTTTTTTTTTTTTTTTTTTTTAGGGAACTCTGCAATGAATTGAGGCAAAAGCTGTAAACTGCCCTTGCATTGATGCACCTTATTAGAGCTCCAGCACCATCCTTTGTTTTTATAGCCCTTTCCCTGGCAGGATCTAATTTGCCTCTTTCAAATTCTGATGAATTACTTCCCCTTAGCAGCCCTACTGTGTGGGTGTAGATAGCCATCATTGTAAGGCTATCTAAAAGCCCACCTACTGTTTTTAGTGATCTAAAGGGGGGAAACACAGAATAAGGGGACACAGGAGGACAAAAAGCAAGTGCTAAATCTTCCCTGTACTTTTTTTGATACCAAGTACTTCCCCTTCATCTTTTTAATGTGGTCATAGCTGATGGACTTCAGTATTTTTGTGGGATATATAACATTATAACTTGTTAGGTTTTAAAACTTGCCATAATTCAGGAAAGTTGAAGTGACAAAATGGTAAGATGTATTGAAGTGTTTGAATTTTTAATCTTCCTTTTAAAATAAACAGTCAAGGAGATGAATGTGTTATGGATAAAAGATTCCATGGATGAATAATGTGTCCACATTCTGGATAACTTACTCATTTCTTGGGAAATTGGTTAAAAACAAATATGTTAAGGTCTTAACAGAAAGCTCTATTAATGTCTGGCACTATTTGCATGTTGTCTCTGATAACATTACAGTAGATTTTAAACTATCAGTCCAAACTGAGAATGGGAACATTTGCCAGATAAATATAAAATGTATGTTCTGACACTTTTCTGAATTATCTAGAAAAGATACCCATTATTCATCCATTGGCTTTTGCCTTGTAATGTAGGCATTCCAGATTAATATTTTGTAAATAAAGATTATTAAACAGGTGCTGCTAAATAAAGATATGAACACTGCATGAGGAAGTAGGATCGCTTTAAGAATTAGATACTGTTTTTGGGTGGCAATAACTTCTTTATCTCCTATATTTTTTAAACGTGGTTAAGGCTGTTAGTGAGTTTCTGTGCTGTATCTAAAAATGCTGTTGAAGCGCTAACCACTGAAAAATTCAAGCTAAACATTGCTTTTAGGAGATTTTCTTTAGATAAACAGTGTTCCAGAACTTGGTTGCGTTGTGGTATTCTAGCATCTCGGTATACTATTTGAAATACGAAACAACGAAAGTAACCTCAGGTTGTTACTGTAAAATGAAGTGCAATTTTTCTGCTTGAATCCATGAAGAAATTGGTAGGAAAAGAACTTAAATAAGGGCTGCCACATGTTGGAGGCGGTCTTTATGATATGGCCATATATTTTTCTCCTTATAATACAGCAGTAGTTTTTGCTCTTGATACTATTTTTGAAAAGCAGCATATAATATAGAATTAAATTGAGAAATTACTGTCTGGTAACTGGGTACGGAGACCCTTTGGACATGTTTTCCAAGTTGTTTCAAGAAGAATCTCTGACACAAGACAGATTTATATCAGGGAGAGCAAAACATGGAGATTTAGCACATTCCCTTTCACTTTACGTGCTTGTGCACCAGCTCAAAGTTACTGTTTTAATTGTAGAGCATTTTAGAGGGAGCTAGACAAGAATGCTTGGCGCTGGGAGACCATTCAAGTCACTAACCTAGGGTACCTGGCTGTGTGAACACAACTATAGAATTTTGCACTTGAAAATCTGTGTGCATGACCTTGATTTATATGCATTTTCACTTTTTGTGCCTTTTGGATAATTAATAAACTAGGGTGTTGTTGTTGTTGTTTTCTACCACTCAAACTGTTATCACGGGGAGCTACTGTCATGGCTTGTGAATGTTTAAAAGCCCTGACAGCTCACAAAACAGCTGATTCCAAATGCTGTCTTAAGAGGACCAACTAGAATATAAAGTATATAATTAAAACACAAACACAAAAGCCACAAGACTTCTAAAATTAAAATAGTCCTCTGCAAGGCAAGTGTTGGTTCAAGTTTAAATCATGTGTGTTGTGCTTGGGTCTAAAATTTTGGCAAAAAGGTTTCTCCCAACACACTCTTTGTCATACTTAGCTTAAAGGACTTGTTACATTGGCTTTTAAAACATGTCTCCTTAAACACATACCTTTTGTACATACTAATCGCTTCTAATCTAAAACATACCATTTTCCTAAGTTGGATGCTGAAAGCTACTTAACAGATATGGATTCAATTATTTTACTTTGTGCTAAAACAGATTTTAGTCTACCTCTTTTTTTAAAAAAGGTGTTAAAATAATCAAGCAACAGTGACTACATATAAAAAGCACTTTAGCACACATTAAACATTTTAAAAAGAAATTAATAATATAATCTTTAAAATGAGAAGTTGATTAAAAATGGCATACTCAGAATTGTGCCTTTCCCATCTACATGGCTGCCATGTTGCTACTTGTGTTGATGGATGAACACACAGTAAAAGTGCTATATACCCTAGCCTCTGAAGTGTGAGAATTCAACTGCAATTCTGCCTGTGGTTTTTAGAGAAGGAACAATGAATGTGTAGTGCTAGAAGCTATTAGTCTGGAATCACCGCCAGTAATGAGGCTCAGATAACTAGAAACTTTACTGCATGGAGTTGTCACAGTGAGAGTATATAGACCACATTCCATCAATCTGGTCAGTATTAACTGAAATTTACTCTCAGTCCATTGGTTGCTATGCACATTCTCACTAATTCTTCTCATATCCCTTGATTCTCATTGCAGTATTTTATGTCTTAACAGTATTTGTTTTTATATCAAAGGGACAAATGGGATTTTAGTTGTATCATTAAATAACCAGTGCAATACTGGGAGAACTAAAACATATTTGAAATAAAAAGGTCTGATGTTGCTTGTTCACAGCTATTGATTTCTCATTTCAACAGTCTAAAACATGCTTTGATACAGCTGGAGTTCTCTATCCCCATCCAAACCTCTACTTACTGAGGTAAAACAAGGGAATCATTCTTGCCCATGTTAATGGTTCAGTTGGGCCACTGTACTGGAATAGATGGTTAGAATTGTACTGTTTGAAACATCCACATACCACTAAATATGCTTAGGATTCTATAATGGTAATTTCAAAAAGATGGATCAAGATCTTCTGGAGAATTGTGGAGGCCTTCCTCAGGTGTCTTGTATTGGGTGTTTGGGTGCTTTTTAAGGCTTGGTGGATCTGAAGAAATTGTGAGGAGGTTGACGCAATAGCTATAAGTTGTTGGTTAAAATAGGTGGACTGCAATCTCTTGTTTCCCCCAAAGAGATTGCAAAACTTTGGGGGAAAGATTTGAATGAGACAGCTGGTTACAGGTGGGCACTGAATTTAGTTACGGACCACACAAGTGGCATTTATTGGTACTCTGTAATTATATTGTTTCAAAAGGTGCCTTTTGGCATTTGTGCACTGATGATTTCAAAATCTGTATTAGGGCAATAGATTAAGCTAACTCAAGGTAGCAAAATACTGTGCAGCCTTTTGAATTGGCCCTGCTGATGGTAGACCTATGACTCACCAAAGCACTGCTGGAATGAAGAAACAAACAATGAGTGATCCCCTATTCTGTTACTCAGAACTATCTCCATCCTTGAGCAAAACACCTAGATAGCTTGACAGGTAGGGGAAAAAAGCAGTTGGACAGTTCTTATATTGGCAAGCTGGAGATAATTTGGTGTACCAGATTTTCAAAAAAGAAGCCAATTCAGTAGGTTTATCAACTGAACTTTTAATACCACAAAAGAAAGCAATGACATCTATTCTTCCATCTTTATAGTACTTTCAAGTAGTGATAAGCTCTTCCAGTATGAATTCGAAGTATGTGTAGACACAAATGCTGGAGGTTATTTATCAATCATGATGTTCTGTCTTGAATGTGGGTGGTATGCATTTCGATGACTGCTCAACCTGCATTTTGATATAAGAAAAAATAACTGCATTGATTTGAGGCAGACATCCGTTTGGGGCTTTTGTTCATGAGCAATTGCACATAGCATATGCTATTTGTGCATGTTTATCAGCAGCCTAAGACAGTTTACATATAAGAAGGAGAAAACCTTCAGTGTAGTCTGTTCTGTTCCCACAAGAACTGCTTTTTAGCTCTTCTGTTTTAAATCTGTATTTTAAATCTCTGCATTGCTGCTCGGTTTTATTCGGTTTTACTTTTTATATTGTTTTAAATTTCTATATTTTATATCTTACACGGTTCCTTATGGTTTAAATTTTTGTAACCCACCCAAAGAGCTTCGGCTATTCGACAGTATAGAAATAAAATAAATACGCTCACATACACGTACACACTCTCTCTATCCCCATCTCAGTGTGCAGGGATGGTCAGGATTAAATCCCCCTTCCCTGATCACTGAGATCTAGGCCCTAGATCTCAGTGTCAGGGTAGGTAACTGACCCTCCAGATGTATTCATCAACCCTAGCCAAAATAAATGTTGAAGCATTCTGGGAGTTGTCGGCCAGAATATCTGGAGGGTCATAAGTTGCCCACCCCTGTCCTAAATGAATCAAGTGTTGTTTCTTGTCCTGGGATGGTAACCACCAATCTGCAATTAAGAAAGTGATTGAAATTCCCTCTAAGGGACTGAATAAACAATTAAGTGTTTCCAGGAGTACCAATTTCTTTCTTGAAAGTCATGTAAACCACCCTTTCCCAACTTGGTGCCCTCCAGATTTTAGGACTTCCAACTCCCATAAATCCCAGCCAGCATGGCCAATGGTCAGGAATTCTGGGAGTTGTTGTCCAAAACATCTAGAGGGTACCAGCTTTGGGAAGACTAATGTAAACAGTCTTGGAGAATTGTTGATTTAACAGATGGTAGTAGATATTCTGGAGTTATAGGAGTTGATATTTCTCTTTGAATAATTATTGATGATGTTTAATGAACTGGTAGGGTATGAAATGAGAAGTTTTGCATCTGATAATATTTTCAGTCCAAAGCAGATTATCATTGGGAAGGGCGATAACAAAATAGCATTTATAAATGGACATGTGGTATACACTGGGGGAAATTGAAAATATGGAGCCAATGTGGAAGCTTCCAACTAAATGAACGTATAAAACAAGATTTATTCATGTTTGCTTTGTGTACAGCACAAATCTAGATCTGTTTACTCAGAAGTACCTCTGAATTCAAGGGAACTTGCTCTCTAAGTGAAACTTAGGCTTGCTTCCCCCCTGGTAGTTTTTGGGATGTGCCATGTTCAGCAATCCAGTAATAAAGAATGCTAAGGATGCATCTGACAGAATTTCCCTCCCATGTTTTAAGTCTGGCATTTCTGTGATAAATTTCAGTGTCCCTGTACTTTCTGAAGTGAGGCAGTGGTGACACAAGATAGAGCCTTTTCTATTACGACACACCTTTCCATCTCATTCCCCAGGAAAGTTATTTTTTCAGTGCCAGGTGGAGACTTTATTTGCCCAGGCTACTTAGAATGTTTAGTTTGGCTCATTGCTTCATCTGGCTTTTTAATACTCTTCTGTATTAAAAGATTACTGTATTAATCTTTTATTGAGACAGTTTTGTTTCCATATTTTGTAAACTGCTTTTGGGTGTTGTATACGAAAAACTGGTATATACATCCTTTAAGGCAATAAATAAGTCTGAAGTTTGGAAAGTGAGCTAAATAGACAAAACAACAATTTTTGGGTTTATAGAAGCTGCCACCACAGTTACCTGCTTCCTAGACAGAGCTCGGAGAGCTGCAAAGGAGAAGTGGTCAGCACATATTGGCTGAGTGGGCAACATGCTAATAAACTGGGGGTAATAGGAACAGAATGGGAAACAACTGTTGATTAGTGTCATGTGAACTCAACCATTGACTCAATTCACACAATTGCAACTTGGAAATTAGCTTATTTCCCCTACCACACGTGTGTGTGTGTGTGTGTGTGTGTGTGTGTGTGTGTGTATTAGCATAACTACCCTCAGCAGCACGGCTTGTATCAAATGAATCTGGCCAGGGTGGCTTGTTCTTGTGGTTTAGAATCCATACCAGAAACCATGGGCTGTTGTAGGGTTGTGGTGTGGCTTGTTAACCATGGCAACAAGCCACCCTGCCTGGGTTTGCATAACAAGCCATGCTGCTGTGAGTAATTATGCTAATCCATCTGGCCTGTGACCAGCACTTGCAGGGTTGTTAACAAGCTGCTTATTAACTATCCAGTGATCATGTGAACTATGTCATAGATTCCACGGGTTGGGTGCACACACTATATTAAAAACAGTCATGTTAATGTATCCTAAAGAGAATGGAGAGAAATTACTCAAAACCTAATGGGCAATTCAAAACACATTTTACTAGGGAGCAGTCCCATATTTTGCACTTTTATGGAGAGAGTGCATATAACATAGGTTAGTCATTACAAATCAGCAAACAAACCTCAGTATGTCTGTATTTAGAATTACTTGAAATAGATTAAGTTAATTAATATTTTAAGTGTCAAGTACCCAAGGGCTCATCTAAACATTCTAGGCTGGCTGATTTCATTCACAACAGAGAGATTATGTCTGTCCAATGTAGCATATTTTGATCAGCCTCATTCATAGCAGTAATATTGTTTCTTCCATCTACATGATAAGTAACAGAGGTCTCCTAAGCAGCTGGAAGAATTACAATGTAGAAGCGAAGCGTCATTTTAAATGCCTTCTCAAAAGTTGAATCTTGTAATGTGAATAAAATAGGAAGGGTGGCAGAGCCTGAGATTACGATACTAGGGAAGCCCTCCCCATCCTGGTATTTTGGACTTCAATGCCCATCAACCCCAGAAAGCATGGCCAATGGTCAGGAATTCTAGGCGCTGTTGTCCAAAACATCTGTAAGGCATCAGTTTGGGGAAGGCTGTACTAAAGGATATAACATCCAACTACATATTGTTAAGGCTGGAATGCTATGGATACTTATTGGTGGGGGCAATTCTATGTTCCCTGGACAGAGCGGGGCCATAGGATAGCTAAATTGCAGGATCTGAGACAGCGCTCCGACCTCAGAGCCAGGAATCCGATCTCCCCTCCCTCTCCCCCTCACAGCAGGCATGGGGAAAATCACACTGGCTGCCTCCCTGAGGTCACAAAGGTGAGCTTGGAGGGGAGAGAAAGGGGGCATGCCAGTGGGCAGGGAGGGATTAGAGAGCTGGGAGATTATGCCATATCTCTAGGTCTCCCCAACCTCCTTACCTCCCAACTCCTCAGAGTTCCAGCTAGATGGGTGAAAAAGCTGAAAGGCAAAGTGGGAGGAGCACAGAGGCGAAGATTGACTCTGCCGCTCCTCCCACTCTCCATTGGATGGCCGTAAGCCTCCTAGTTCAGAGCGTACAGCCACCCCCATAGGATTGCAACCTTAATTAATTTATATCCTTGCTTTCTGCCAAAGAATGGCACCCAAGGCATCTAACAAAAACAAAATCCTAATTCAAACATAGCATTTAAACAAATAAATTAAATCACAATTAAAATGCAACCAACAAATAAGCAGCCGCCACCATTTTTTTAGTCTTTAGCAGCAGATCAGTTTATATACCAAGCTGTCTGAATAAAAAGGTCTTTGCCTGCTGCTGGGGGGAAGGGGGCAACCGAGAGGAACAGTAGGAAGTTCCAGAGCTTGGGAGCGGCCACCATAGGAACACAGGAAAATACCTGAGTCAGACCATTGGTCCATCTGGTCCATCTAGCCCTGTATTGTCAACAACACAGACTAGAAGTGGCTCTACAGGGTATGGTAATGGGGATTGGACCCAACTATCCCAGTCCTCCATACCATCCAGTCAGCCACCTTTGCTTGCTTGTTTCCTCTGGATTGCTAAATCGTTTTTCCTGTATTTCTGACCTCCTTACCCTCTTGCCAAAGATAGGACACATGTGCAGGTAGAGTAGTCTTCCCCAGCCTGGTCCCCTCCAGATGTTCTGGAGTTCAACTCACATCAACCCCAGCCAGCATGGCCAATGGCCAGGATTGTAGTCTTCTGGAGGGCACTATGTTGGAGAAGGCTGAGATGAGTGTTCAGAAGGAGCAGTAACCACCATTTGGCCAATCCCTCCTCCTGAGAAGAAAAGGCTGAGTGATTCTGTGAGGTAAGCAGCTGCTCCTGCAAGGAATAACTGCTTTCTCTTGTTCACCTTCTCACTCTCTGGGTGGCTTGCTTGTGGAGGTGGATAGGAAAGCAAGCAAGCACATTTCCTACCTCCTACTTACACTCTTTGGGCAGGGTGGATTGGGCCTATGTTGTGGTCAAGAGAGTATGAGCAGTGATTGCCCACTTATCCTCTCTCTTTGGGACGTGCAGCATATAGGGTCAGTCATGGAAGCAGCAACCGTTTATCCTCTTGCTTGCTCACTCAAATTCTCCCTCTGGGCAGCACAATGGTGGAGATTCTGCTCAGTGAGCCAAATCTTCCCGGCTGTGCGATCCAGAAAAAGAGACGGGTGAGCAAGAGGAGGCAGTAGCTGTTCCTTGCACAAGCAGCTGCTGACTCCACACGATCACACAACTCTTCTCTGGGAAGCAAGGACAGGCAAATTATGGTCGTGGTTGATTGATTGCCTGCCATCTCCCCCTGCAATGCTCTACCTGCTTGTACTTTCAATCTCTGGATGAGGCAGTAGGAAGGATTGGGTTTTGCCTAGGGGGTGGGGGTGGGGAAGCAATGGCCTACTGACCCGCTCTCAGTGCGCGGTGGAGAGGAAAAGAAGTGACTAAGCAAATGGTGGATACACTTTGGAAGGGCAGTGGCCACCACTACCTGTTCACTCATCTTCTCTCATGGGTGGTGTGGAGAGTACAGCTGCATGGCCAACCTTCTGTGCTGCATTGTCCAGAGAGAAGTCAAGCAAAGGCATCTATTTGCACTCTATCTAAGCAGTCTTGTGGGTCTAATCGTCCCTGCTTTGGCGCCCAGAGAGAGTGAGCAGACAGAAGAGGCTGGAGCAACTGTAGCCTTTTCTTTTGATTGCATACAGAAGTGTCAAAACTCGGAGAAGGTGTCACCACATGGAGGTGGGTCTTCTGGAGGGGTTGCCAGCTCCTCTCGTCCAGCATCTGCTGAATGGGCAGAACAAGGGAGGAGAGGCTGTTATCTGCTGCTTGTCACGTGAAGGTGTGTGTAGGATAGGAAGCGGGTACTTTTAGATAGTTCCCTTTTAAAGGGAAAACGTCCTCCCCGTGGTCCTCCAACAAATCTAGAGCTGAATACATAAGCACTAACTATGCAAGCATCGCGATAGGTGTCAGAGATACGTGGGACGGGATTGAATCCGATTCTCCTTTCCCTCCAAAAACCTAGCCCAGCCTTTAGTTCTCGAATCTGCCTTTTGGTTTTGGTTGCATGCCGTTTCATCTACGGCTAATAAATACACATGAATAAGGCTAATTCTCTCATGTACGAAAGAGGACTTCGCTTTTGAATTGGACGGCAATCGAAGCAGGCTCCTAGCGAATCTGCCCTCGTCAACCCCCGCCAGGTTTTTCTGTTGTTGGCTTCAGCTCTCATATTAGCTTTAACGAGAAGGGGCTCTCCTCCCGCTCTTAGGAGAGGAGGCGGGCCGTCGCTTCCGTGATGGTTCGAACGCGCCAATGAGACGCAGCAATGCCGCGCAACGCCCAATGAGAAAAATAGGGAGGAGATGCCAGCCGAGTAGGTTGCGCCGCCCTCTCAGCTCGGCGCATCTCCTCTGCTGGACGAAGTGCGACCATTTTGCAGGGGGGAGCGGCGAGCAGTGGCGATTGGCGGTGTAAGAGCTAAGTCTGGGGCGCGGGACGGCGGCGGCAGCCTGAGTCGCTGGGCCCGGGGACCAACGCCCCCCGGGAGGGCGAGCAAGAACGGCGCCGACCCTGCTCGGTTATTTTGCCGCCTGAGTCGCTAGCGCCCGCCTCAGGGCCTCGCTTGAACCATCCAAGATGTCTAGGCCCGTCAGGTGAGCCCTCTGCAAATGGAGAAAGGCCCGGGGCTGGCGTGGCTTCCCCTCCCGTAGGCCTCCCAGGGCCCTTTGCTGGGGAAGCGAGCGGACCTGGCCTCGTCCCACGCGAGGGAGGGAAGGCGGCCAGGAGTGGGGTATGGCGGGAGAGGAGAAGAGAGGGGAGGGGCGTGTGCAGGCATGCAGCGTGCTGCTGCTCTTCCTCGGCAGTCGGCTGCACGCTGCTGCCGCCGCCCTGCAGGTCCCTTCTTACAGGATGCAATGCTGCCCCTTAAGGTTAGCGCAAGCAAAGTCCATGTCTCTGCGGGGGAGGAAGCGTTTGTATCCGGAGCTCTTTATCTGTGCACGTCGTCGGTGTAGATCGAGTGAGCGAAGGCAAGCCTCGCGCGTCACTGGCGGAGAGAGTCGTGTGTGTCTTTGCTTTGGGGAAAGGGGAGGGGGGCACGCGTTGTTACTCTGCCTTTCGTGCAACGAGCTTCGAGCGACGACGTGCACTTACTGTGTCATTTCGTACAGTATTGCTAGTCCATCAGCTTGCTCGCACGAGGGTTCGAGCCAAAGGTGCTCCCTTTTGGGAAGGTGTGCACGTGAGGACGCTGTGCATGTTGTTTTTTGTGTGGGGGTGTGTGTCATGGGGTCTGATTGCAGCAATGGACTGAATAAAAAGTAAGCATGACCATGTTTTGTTGCCACGTATGAAAGGCTGTGTTCTCTGGTCTTTTTCTTTTCCAAGGAGCTGTGGATGGTGTGCATGGTTGTGCCACTAATTATATGTTCTCGCAACAATCCTGTGAGGTAGGTTAGGCTGAAAGAAAATGACTGGCTCACAAGGCTCTCCAGTAAGCGACATGGCTGACTAGGGATTAGAACCTTAGGGGACAGGATGCTGCAAGTGTACATGATTTTTGGGTGGCCTTAATAGTTAAGCCAAAAATAATGATAGTTGTGTCCATGCCAGTGTCTCTCCCCCCCCCCCCCCGGTCAGTTTAGCTGCTGCTTACTCAAGGTGTTCTGGGCATCTTGGCCACACAACAATCAAGGAAGCATCTCCCCCACCCCCTACTGAGGGGAAGGGAAATAAGGAGCATGCTGGCTCAGCTGGAGGCATTTGAGGCCCAAAGTTCCTCAACTGAATTGGAATGCTTCCTGCCTACATTCCTGCAAGAGCTTCTTTTTGGACTGCTGTTCTGCCAAAGCACACTGGCCAAGCTAGCATGTTCTCCACTCAAAAGGTGCTTCCATGTCTGTGTATCAGCAGAGGCACTTCCCGCCACCCTGGGTGCCAGGTGTTATGAAACCAGCTTAGTTGCTGCTAACTGCAATTTTTGGTTTCACTACTAAGTCCAGCCAAAAATTGTGAAACCACTTACTATATTTCTAATTCTCCCAGTTTTCTTATAACTATCACCTGTTGTAGGTCAGACACTGATAGTGATTTGGCCTAGCTTCTCAGTCACGTCAATGGCTGAACAGGCTGCCCCAATCAAAGTCCACTCCAGCACTGACCACTGCATCAGACTGGCTTTTAAGGCAGTGTTTTACAAAGGTTCTAAGAGTTTCCTATTGTGTTTTGGAACTGCAACGGAATAAACATTCTACTTTGCTTTCTTGAATCACACCTGCAAATGTTAAAACAGGACTGCTTAAGCTTGATTAAATGTGCAATTAAGTAGGATTCCTGCTAGATCTTGTACCCCAGTGCCTTAATTGTGTAGTTCTGCAAGGGGCTTTTATTTAAGGAACAATAAGTTGTCGAAGTATATTAACACATTCATTGGGAACTGTAAGTGTATATTAATAACTTCTTTGCATGGGGCCACTGGGATACTGAAGAAGAGAAAATGGTATTTTGATCTCAGTAACCCTGTTTAAATTATGCTTAATTAATTATACAACGTAGTCTTGCTATTTAGATTTTGGTTTAAGGGAAAGTCATTTGATTTTGGGAAGGTCTAAAGTTGATTTGGTCTTTAACTCAGTATTAATAAATATGAACTGAGATACACAGCAAGGGCACTTAAAGTGGAGCTGGCAGTCCTTGAAGCTAACCAAACCTGCACAAAACGTTTAATTTGCAAATACATCCCAAATTGTATCACATACCACTTAATATCTTGTAGAAATTTATTTATTTATTATATTTCTATACCACCCAATAGCCGGAGCTCTCTAACAATGAAGTTTCCATTGGCCTGGGTAGTTTATCCTTTTTAATGTTTTCTTCAATGTCCCATCTAAAATGAATTTTAGTACCATTTCTGTCCTTAGTTAATATATACATCCGAATTCGCATCCTAACTGGAAGGTGTGTGCACACTCATACCTCACTAGAATAATCAGAAATAGATTTTGAGGATATGCGATGCTAATTTAATTTATTGCTGAATACATTGATTTGAATGATTTGCTTCTTGTGATATGCAAAGCTGCAATTACCTGTCACTGTGGGTTCAACTTCTCTGATTAAGTGTTCAGACCTGGGATACTATAGGTAATGATTGGGTGCTTCTTGCATTGGGTGTCAAGATACTGTCATGACTTATAAAACCCTGCAATCATGTATTCACTTTCCTGAGACTAAGTCCCAGTGGGACTTGCATCTAAGTAGATGTGTATAGGCTTGTACAGTAAGTGGTTTTGGCCCTACATTTCTTGGAGATCATCTCCTTCCCTGTGCTTCAAAGTGATCCCATAGACCAAGAAAATGTAGAAGTACTTTTTTGATTGCAGCTCCATAAACACTGAAAGTTCCTCGTAGCATCTGACTCCCTGGAGATTGCTCAAAGCTTCAGACTTGAAAGATGTTCTGATTATATACATTTTAAAATCAATATTGGGGTCTTTTAATTTATTAAAGCTGCAATGGTATAATTATGTCTTATGAGCCTATTTTCTATCTTTTTTGTGTACTTGATTCCAAGAGGTAATGTCCATACCAATAACTACTGACAATATCCATTCATAGGAAATCTGAAGGCAGGTTCTTATGTCTATTGAAATCATCAGCACTTGAAATAGTTTGTTTGTTGAGGATTCAACATTGTTTTTATCCTATGTGACCCAAGTTGATGTCCAGTGAGAGGGATTCTACCTAGGTAGAGGTGAGGCTTATATCCTGGGCAATAGTCTGCTTAAATAGAAACAAAAATTTGTGTCCCGGCAATTCGTTCTATAAAACGTTGAGCAGATTTATATAATATCGTTTATTTTGCTAATGTAAACTTGCTTGATTTACTAATTTAAATATTTATAACCATGGCAGTATCCAAAGGGGCAGTTCAGCGAGCGGCCCCTCCTGCTGATTCCATTGTGTAAGTGGGACCCAATGCTTGCACAGCACAAATTTAATGCTTCCTACAGGAAGTGCCAAAATGAGCAGAAATGCGCATTTCTGGATCAAAAATGTGAGCTCCTCTGACCTGCACCATTCTAGAAATAAGTGTTTCCGCTCATTTCTTGTTCCTCCCAGTAGTGCTTTTGTAGCTTGTGGAACGGAATCATCTGGGCCACTGTACCCCATTAGATACTGCCCCAGGTCCACAGAAGCCACCTCCTTCCAAACCACTCAAGATCCTTTTAAGTCACTTTTTTGGCTTCTGCATTTTCAAACATGGTCCACATACTTTCAAGCACATTTTCGAAGATGCAAAAGTTAGAAGCCCCTCCCCTCCAAAAAAAACACATGCAAGCTGATATGATCAGGAAGCAAAATCCCATATTCTGAGCCATTTGTGTGCTCCCATGGAATTGCATTGTACTTGTAGTTGTGCTCTCTCTGCTTTATCTAGTGGTTTACTTGAAGAAGGGGCAGTGTAAACTGCTATTCAATAGGGGGTGCAATATTAATCTTTAAAGTAAAGAATTGAGATTTGAAATTGGATTGGGGGGATTAAAAAAGGACATGAACAATTTTTCTTTCTCTTAGAATTGTGCAATATTTTTAAGGAAAAGGTTTTAAAATCTGTTTTGTAAATAACCACACAAGTTACTAGCGTGCAAAAACTTATTAGCCTGCTTGGAGCTATCAAAGGAGTGACCTTCATTTCTATGCTTGGCACAGAGGAGGGAAATTCTCTCCTCTAACAGCCTGTTTGGTTTCTATGCTGGGTGCATTGCAGCCCAATCACTAACCTGCATGAAATTCCTGGTCTCCTTTACCAGACGTGTGCTTAAATACAAGGCTGTCTTAAAATACTGTTTTAGCTGCCCCTTATTCCTTCAAACTGCTTTCTACTAACTATGTAATCAACTTGTGGCATTCTACGTGTTTTAGCCTACAAGTTGATTACATAGGTATTAGAAAGCAGTTTGAAGGCGTAAGGACCACAAGTTGCCTGCCCCTGGTCTACAGTATTAAATAATATCAACTCTTGTGTATTTTAGTCATATCTTTCTTTCAAATTGTCATTTCTCCTCCAGATTCCTTCATCCTCTGTAACATGTGGGGAAAAAAACCTGTAGAAAATATAGCATCAAACTAAGATACAAGCTAATATGTAAAAGTAGAGAAGCTTGTTTCAGTCTGCAAATTTTCAGTCCATGGCGATAACAATGAAAGTTTAGAATTAGAAGCTATTGATCTTTCAGAAACTTACTTTGATTAGGAAAAACTAAAGATGGTAGTATTGTTTAAATAGCATTATATGGGTTTTTAGGTGCTAATTTTATCCATAGTTATCATGATACTTTTTAGTGCTGATGGTGATATACTACTAAAGAGTTTGATGTTTAATTCACTAGCCTCAATATTGTGATCTGTTAGGGTTTTTTCCCACCAGAGACCTGAAAGCAGTTTGAAAGGGATCGTTGCTTCTGGCTTGTATATTCCTCCCATCATTACTTCTGGGTAAATAGATGTTGCAGGTTTTTCTATTGTGTTTCTGGTTGATTGTGAGTGTTTGGAGAAGTTGTTTAACTCAGTTGGAATGGGCGGGCAGCAGCCAGTACACAGTTCATAGCTGTGATATGCAAACTGGGCCAGTGTGTATGTGCTTTTTTAAAAAAACAAAACAAAAACCAGTGCTGCTAATGATGGAGATCATGGTTAAACATAAGATCCCTCCATTTAGTTCACAGCTTTGCCCCAAGCTCACAAGTTCTAATAGTGAATTGGAACTACTCCCCTGCCCCCACCCCCAAGCACATACCAGTTTCAGATAAAGGATTTTCCTCAGGATCACAGCAGGGGAGAAATGGTTAAATTCCTCCTCCATACCTGCTCTGATTAGGTTAATTATCAACCATCCTAGCAGATGCAATTTGCAGTTTTAAAAACCTTGCATGGTAAATGCAAACACAAGATGCATTTAATGTCTCATTGAGTTAGACCTTAGAGAGAGGTGAGAGTTATCCATAAGAGTGGGATTACTATTTTTTTTAAAGCAGAGGTCTAATTTGTGTTTCTTTCAAAACAGATGGTACAACACCATGTGTACGGTAGGCAGCTGAAGATAATGTTCAGCTAAGCTTGTATATGGAATCAGCAGAAAGAAGAAATAAACAATAAAGGAAGTAGACTGGATTGCACTACATCAAAAGATTTGTACACTTTTTTTTATTTATTTGTTTATTACATTTTTATACCGCCCAATAGCCAAAGCTCTCTGGGCAGTTCACAAAAATTAAAACCACAATAAAACACCCAACAGGTTAAAAACACAATTACGAAATACAGTATAAAAAGCGCAACCAGGATAAAACCACACAGCAAAGTTGATATAAGATTAAAATACGGAGTTAAAACAGTTAAATTTAAGTTAAAATTAAGTGTTAAAATACTGAGTGAATAAAAAGGTCTTCAGCTGGCGACGAAAGCAGTACAGTGTAGGCGCCAGGCGGACCTCTCTGGGGAGCTCGTTCCACAACCGGGGTGCCACAGCGGAGAAAGCCCTCCTCCTAGGGGGGCTAGAATTTCTTTCTGGTACGTGTAAATTTCAGCAGGATTGATGAGGCATTATGGATTTTATGAACGCTCCCAATAACTGCTTTGTAATGGCGGAATGCAGAATCTACTCCCCGCCCTGAACTGCACGGACCCTGTAAAGGCGAAAGACCCTCGGTTGCACTGACCAGGAAGAGCTGCGGTGCTGGAAGGGCCCCAGAGCAGATCCAAGCCTCACCTGGGGCCGCGCCCTGGTCCCACCTTTGGCCCTCTGTGGCTTATTCCACAAGGCAGGCCATAGCTAAGAAGTAGACTGCCTTATGAAATAAGCATGTTGCATGTAACAAAATTTCATGACTTTGATAATAAGGCTGATCTTCAGACTTTCTGGTGAATGAATTTTGGCTTTGCTATGAAGGCCAGCCAAATACTGTGGATCCCTGTTGAACTTGTAATGTTTTTGTCTGACGATCTGCTTTCAAATACATCATGTTGTAAGGAAATCATTACTGGCAGATGTTCTGATGCAGTAGAAATTAAGTCATGTCAATAAGACAACTGTTCTAACTCTTGTTAAGTCAATATATGAAGAGGCAGAAAGTCATACCTGCCAATATAGAAACAACGGATGTTTGCCGTCTGACATGAAGAGCGCTTTAAATGAAATATAGCCTTATGTATTGTGTTTATTTTACTAGATGTATGTGTGGTGTAGTAGTATATGTAGTTTGTAGTGGGTTTTTTTGTACCTTATGTGTTTTTTGTGGAAAACAAATGTATTTATTGGGAAAAAATATATGAAGAGGCAAATATAGGGATAGTGGTACATCATATGGAGAGCCAATTCAATATCACTGTTGTGTCTGTGAGAAATATAGGTGGTCTTCTGTCATTGGCATCTTATTTTCATTATGCACAGAGAGGAAGCCTCTGGATAATGTGTGGGATGTAACAGAAAAGATGTTAGATACCCATCAATGAAGTATTCTACCAGCGTCAAAAAGTTACAGCAACAGCATTTCTACCGTTTCTACACATTAACTGGTATTCTATTCGGAAGTTATTTAAACAGCTTGCTTCAAATGGGGAGTGGGGTTGCGCTACAGAACCACCACCCCCATGTCACAGATGTGATGTCATCCTCCTTGGCCTCCATGCATAGAACAAGACTTTCTGGTGGTGGGGCTATGCACATACAGCTATAGGCATAGGATTGAGCTGAGTTAGGCATTCAAAGTCCCCATGCTAGCTACTGAAACTTCTTCCCAGACTTGGAAAAAGTATGCTGTGATCCAACAGGAAGTGGATCACTTCTTCTTTGGAGTATGGTCTATCCCCTTCTCATAGCCCGGGAAGAAGCTTCAGAGGTGGGTGTTTGGAGTGGGTCTTCCTACCTGCCCTGTAATAAGTCCAGCATGAAGTTTTGCGTCAAGATGGCGATTGCAACTTTTAGTATCCTGCTATACTGGTTTGTCTCAAAAATAACTTCATTTGCGATTATTTTAAAGTTTGCATGTATTTTTCTCTTTGTACTAGACTAGTAGAAATAGAACCACCATGATACAGTGCTACAAGCCCAGACAGTCAATCCAGAAAGTTTACAGTTAAATCATATTGCAGGCAGGTCAAATGAATAGGCTGCATGCTCACTGTCTCCAGATGCTAGTTCATTAACAAACCTCGTGGTATTTGGATAAAACAGGAAAGTGCAGTTTGTTCCAAACTGCAAAGGGAAGCTTCAAGTTTCCATCCCTTACCTAAGAGGAAAGAAGGGAGAGTGTGAGCCTGATGCTTGCCACAGCTCATTCTCATCACAACAAACCAGTTGTGATGTCTGAATGCAGCCTCGAGCTGTTCACACAACACACTAACTCACACTCAGTGGATAAGTATAGGTTGTTAGTTGAATTGTTTGTTGTGGGTTAGCGTGTTGTCTGAACCCAGGACATTTTCTGCAGGTTGGTTTGTTAAACATGCAACGTGGCTTGTTAACAGCCTGAACAACCCAACAACACACCATGAGTTCTCAAGGTGGCTTGTTCAAGAAAAATAATTCACACTGCATGGTTAACAAGCCATTGCAGAAAATGTCCAGGGTTCCGACAGCATGCTAACCCACAGTTCAACTAACACCCTGATTCAACAACAACCAGACTCAACCAGTGAGTATGAGTTAGTGTGTTGTACAAACCTAGCCATTGTATATGTGCCTACAATGTGCAGAAATGTATGTGGAAAAGACATTAAATTTCTCACTTTGTATAAGTAGCACTAATTGTAAGATAGCTTTATTCCATAACAGTATGTATAAAACAGTATAGGACAAAAGTGCATCCGAAGTCATTTATTCTATCAGGATTCAAAAAGCTGTTCTTAATTACTTCCTTCAACAGCAATGGAAATATTCAAAGACTATTTGAAAAATTCACTTTTTAAAAAAGTTGATTCTTCCAACAATTTACTAAATCTGTAACCAGTTTACAAAAAAATAGAAACATAACTAACTCGGTTGCTTCTTCACCAGCAGGTACTAGAACTGGTTTATTCCAAATCATGAATGGAAGTTTTAGTGTGTGCAGAACATTGATCCTCCAGATATTGTCAGTTGATTGCCTTCTTGCCTGTGCGCAATTATTTTCAAGTAGTTCACAAAGCCAGGAATGCCTGTTGCTTCTAGTGACCCCTCCCCCCACCCCCAATCTTCTCTGAGCAGGAACATAAGCAGCCACGTGTCACTGCCCATGACTTGTTGCAGGAATCAAAGAGCCTTCCATGCAATTTGGGTTTCTAGTCCATAAAGCTCTCATGAGGGATTGAATGGGACTAGAAGAAAACAACTGTTGAAAGAACTGAACTTGTGTATTGATATGAAACGCATGAGATAGTGTACTAAGAGACATTAAATTATGGTGAATTGGGAAAGGCAAATTCTGTTGTTGTTTTTTTTTGGTTCTGATAAAAGTTAATGCTTTAAAATCCTTCACCACTATTTGACTGGTCAATAATTGACGAAATCTTTTTTGACTGGTCAAATTTTCAGGAGAATGGAGCAGCTTGTTTTGTATGTGGCTTTGTCTGTACGTTTGTGTACATAATGGCGCTGCTAAATCAGGGGGACTTTACAATCTGTAGGTGAAGATGTAGTCTGTTTTTGTGTTTTAAAGCTGGTTATAGATGCGATAAAATTTAACGAATATCTTTTACTGTCCTAGGAACAGAAAGGTGGTAGACTACTCACAGTTCCAGGAATCTGATGATGCAGGTAACTACCATTCCCAGGCAAAAATGTAGATAGTCTTCCATAGCCACTGAAAGAAGAAGAGGCCGACAAATGCTTGAAAGACTAGGGGTCTTTCTAGATAGTAAATATGCTTTCAATTACATAGTCAAATGAACATTTGAATAAAGGGGTGATATTGAGGTGCTGTCTTGAATAGATTCTTTGGAATTGCTAGTTTTTGCAGCTAGTTGTAGCATGTGACTTTTTAATTTCCATGCTTCTGAAAAACATTCTTCCTTAGCCTACTCCAAATGAATTGTATTAAGGTTTCTGGAACCTGTACATATATTTTTACTTTCTTGGAAAGCAGGCATGCTGTTGCTAATGTCTGGTGAATGAAGTTGTTATGGTGGTAATTAATAAAAACAAAATATGGTGCATTCCTGTGTTTCTAATTTTGTTTTGTTGGCTTTTAAGTTCAGTTTATAATTTGCACAAGATCTACATCAATTTAGAAATAGCAAGACCTTTCCAGGGATTTAAAGCTAATTTGTTGTGTTTATATTGTTTGTTTGAGCTCAAACTACTGTTGTTTTGGCCTTCTGAACTAGCCGTTTCCCAGCTTTCTATAAAAGAAAGCAAAAATTTGTAAAATATTGATTATGACAGAGAGGCTGGAGCAAAGCACCACTGTGGAGTGCAGCATCTTTGAAAAAGGTTGTATTTATAAATTTATGCCCAGTGTTTTAAATTTTATTTTCTATACCCCACCCTTCAACAGGTTTCCAGGGTGGATTCTGGTATTACAACTAAGCTTTGAATACATTGCTTTTCTTCCAGGAAACACTTTGTCTTCCTCCAATTAGAGAGGATGTAAGCTCTGAGAGGATTCTTTGCCTATGTCTGGCAAGAGATTCAGAAGATACCACAGACAATTACCTGCTTTTTAAGAGAGAACTTCCTTGTCTGTCATAAACCCCTGTGCATTGCAGTGGATTCTGGGATAGTCACTTGATTCACACAGCACTAGCCAAGCCTCTTGTGCCTCACCATTGCTTTGTTTGAACCAAGTGTGTTCTAGAACACCCCCAGCAGTCCACCCTGGCTTCCAGATGCAGGGGATTGGTTTTGGTGGTCAAAATATTTGGGAAGTTTGTTCACAATTACAGATTTTCACATTTAGGAAACCCTGCTAATCTTCCAAGGAATCTATGTTGTAGGATATTATTATTCACTAATATGGAAAAGCAGTAGTTTTTGAAAAAATTGAGAGAATTGGCATCACTCTTCTTTTTGTATTATGGGATGTAAACCAAACAACAAAGAGCCATCTCCTAATCCATTCTTAGGTGTATATATAGTTCTTATCCAGTGACCCTGCTGGCTCTGTCTGTGAGCCTTCATCTAACTTCTTAAACAACAGGATTTATCTTTTTTATTAAACCAGACCCATTTGAAATTCTCAGTATATCTCTCCCCAACCGACATAGTTTATACCTTACTTTCTGTCAGTGCCCTCAAAGTGACTTACAAATGTTAAGCCATCTTACAAATTACAGTAAAATAATAAAATACAACCAGTTCATAAAAACAAATCATAATGGCAGAAAACTATAAACCCTATTTAAAAACAACAACCGGGGTTTCAACACTTCTGCTCAAGTATTCTGTTGTTTTATGCAGTTTTAGCATGATGCTATAGTTTTAAAGTTATACTATTTAATTATGCTAACTGGCAAACTTATAATTTCCCATTAAGACTGTTTTATCTCATTTGTTATGTAGATGAAGAATATGGCAGAGATTCAGCTCCTCCAGCCAAGAAAATCCGTTCATCACCAAGGGAAGCAAAAAATAAGAGGCGGTCTGGAAAGAATTCTCAAGAGGATAGGTAAGCTGGAGTTGGATTCCCAAATAGTTAGGTTTGTTATATAGAAAGCTTTGTATTCAGTGTCCATATGCTTTCCTGGATAAGTTTGGATCATTAGAAAATATAAATCTTACAGAAACACTCATTGACAATAGATATAGGGTAACGTAATATGTTGCATGTGTGTTAAACTTGCACAAAAAAGTGTTTCAGGTTTGTCCATGAAGGGTGTGAGTCCCCTTTTCTTAGATTTTTCTCTGGAATAGATTTTGGGGCTCCTGGGAGTTTGGAGGGGCTGGCAAGGAATTGTACCTGACCTGATCTTGTGCTTATATATAAGGTCAGGGACAATGGGAGAGACAGGGTCCTGGCAACAACAAATCTTGGCCTTTGCTATTAAGGCAAGCCAAAAGTTGTGAGCTCCTGACCCTACCTTATCTGAAGAACGTCTCTTTGAACTGTTCCTGCCCTGAACTGGAATCCACTGTCTTAAGATCTATGTGCACTTGGTAGATAAGACACAATGATAAGTTATGCATCACAGTTCTGTCCTTTCTACAGTAATCTAGTATTGTTATTTGGAACTGTTAGGACCACCTTGCAAATAACTTACAGGCTGGCCTGCCTGTTCCCAACTTATGTTAGTCACTTGTAGTGTACTGACAACCATACATGGGGAGAAATGTCTTTGGTTTTACAGAAGCTTCTCTCGATGGGGAAATCCGCAGAAGCAATTTTTACTCTCCAGAGGCTGCTAGGATTAAAATGTTTTGTAGATCTTCAATGAGCATATATTGATTGAAATGTACTCAGATTGAACAAGGCATATGCTGCTCATAAATGTCAGTTGGTGCAGGATATGGCTGCAAGAGTCTTAACTGAGATAGAGCATTACGAACATATTACACAAGAACTTCCCTGTTTTTGTTGGCTCCTGATTTGTTTCTGGACCTAATTCAGAATGCTGGTTCTAATCTATAACGTCATCCATGGCTTTCAACCTCTATATTTTAAGGATCGCCTCTTCCCATGTTATACCTCTCCGAGCCCTAGGATCATCAGTGGAGGCCCTTTTCCAAATGCCCCCTCCATGTACAGTTCAGAGTGTAATGATGCTGGAGAACTCCTGCTAAGCAGTCCTGTCCCCGTCCCACCCCCCAAACTACGGAACATTCTCTCTAGAGAAGCTCACCTTCACTAATTGTCTTTCCGGCACCAAGTGAAGACTTTTCTGTTCTTCCAATTTAACATCAGTTTAATACTTTCAACATCATCTTAATATTTTAACATTTAAATATTGATAGTACTTCTGTTTCTGATTTTATGATAGATTATATGTGTTTTGCTCTTCTAGATTATAGATCTCATCAGGTTATTTGCTCTATCGTGCTTTTGGCTTCTATATTTGTTTAGTGCAGGGTGGATAAAAATAAATGATTTTTTTAAAAAAAATCCAAAAAAATTGATTTTTTAAAAAATTTAAATTGGATTGTTTTAATAAAATGCTTTTTGAGGAAAAATCTATCTAAAGATAGTTTTCTGTTTAAGATACATTATAGTCCAATCATGAAATAAGGATTCGTTTTTAATTATGTAGCATGAGACTGTATATTCATGCAATGTTTAATTTTTTTGGTAAATGAATTCCATTAATCCTTTCACAACGTCATGCTTTTCCAGAGGTTTCTGTAAGATGATTGGGCGTTTTTTTCTATCTAGACGATATCACAGTTGCTTGGTTTTACAGTTCTCAAAACTGTGAATTTGTGTCTGCAGAGATCACAATCCCATTGTTCCTTTGCAAATCTATGTACACAGAATCAACCCCTTACCTCTTGAGTGCTAAGTTTCAAAAAAAAAAATCAATGAATAGATTGTTAGGAGTGGAATAGATCTGGACAAGAAGCTAAGTGTGAGGAAAGAGGGGCAAGCAGTAAAAATGAAAGTGAAACCTTTTGAGCAGAATACTCCGCAAGTCTTTGATCTTTGTGTGTATAGCCTTAGGTTCATCATATTATTCTTTCCCTGGAGGAGAAAATCTATAATGGCAGCAGGCCGTAAAAGAGACCCAGTTTGGGAATATTTTAATGAAGTTCCTCTACCTATGGGTAAGGCAGGCATGCGTGCAAAATGCAAACACTGCAACAAAGAAATGCAAGGCCTGGTGGCCGGAATGAAACAACGTCATGAGAAGTGCTGCGATGAAGATGGCAAAAGGAACATGTTTGAACAGGCAGGATCTTCAGGTTGGTAAACGTTTTGATTTCATCAAATTTCTTAAAGACTGCCTTGAGGAACTGTCATGTTTGAGCAAAATTATATTATTACTGCATATTACTGTCATTTTGATACAGTTGTTATGAAGAAATAAAGAGTTGAAACAAGAAAATATTCCTTTTGGGGGCAGTACTGAGTGGCAGTGAATACAATGAGTAATAATAAATAAGCAGAAATGGTATAAATAATAAAATAACAGCATTGACTTTTTTGTTTAGGGGAATCCATCATCAACATAAAGGATTCTGGAAACTATCCACCTTCGAGATCACCATTCTCCTGTTCTACAGTTTCAGAGATCTGTCCAGAATAGTGTTTCAGTCACATCATATACATCACACATCCACAATTTTATCACCTAAAAGAAAGAAAAAAGCCGACCATCCAGGAACCACCATAGATAAGTTCGTAATAAAAACCAGCAGATTAGGAAAAGAGTTAATTGATGAAAAAATTTGCCCTGTTTGTTTACATGACAAACTCTTCTTTCCGTCTGATTGAAAACCCACACTTCATTAATATGGTTCAGTCACTGAGACCAGGATACAGTCCACCCAGCAGAGCAGATGTTGCAGGAAAACTGCTGGATAAAGTGTATGACAGAGAAATGGAGCAATGTGCAACAGCTCTAGAGGGTAAAATTGTTAACCTAAATCTTGATGGGTGGAGTAATGTCCACAATGATCCTGTTGTATGTGCTTGTATAACAACAGAAGAAGAGAATGTCTTCCTTGCAGAAACAGTTGATACGTCAGGAAATGCACCCACAGCAGAATACTTACAAGAAGTGGCAGCAAAAGCTATAAACGTGAACATAAATTCAAATGTCTAGTACGTAGTTTGGTCACAGACAATGCTGCAAATGTATCCAAGATGAGAAGAAATTTAGAAGAGCAGGAAGGGAATACAAAGCTAATAACATATAGTTGCAGTGCTCATTTGCTGCACCTCCTAGCCAAAGACTTCAGTGTTCCAGAAATAAAGACTAATGTCGTTGAAATGGCTAAATAATTCTGTAACAATCATTTGCAGCAGCAGCTCTGAAAAGAATGGGTGGAACCAAGCTAATACTCCCACAAGATGTTAGATGGAACTATGTAGTGGACTGGATCAGTATATCAAGAACTGGCCTATTCTGATGACAGTTTGTGAACAAAATCGAGAGAAAATAGATGGCACTGTCACAGCCAAAGTCCTCGACATTGGGGTTAAGAGAAATGTTGAACATATGCTGAGCATCCTGAAAACCATTTCTGAAGCTTTAAACAAAATACAGAAAAATAGCTGTTTTATTGCTGATGCTGTTGAAATTTGGAAGGAACTGAGTGAACACTTAAAAACAGAACTACACACTGACAGAATTGAAAATGAGAAATGTTTTTTAAGCGTTAAAAAAACGAATGGGACAAGCATTGTCTCCAGCTCATTTTCTCGCAAATATTGTCAATATCCAGTACCGGGGTCAAACCTTAAGTGCTGAGGAAGAGGAGCTAGCTATGACATGGGTATCCAGCAATCATCCATCTGTAATGCTGACTATAATAAACTTCAGAGCTAAGAAATATATTCATATATATACATATGTTCAAGAAATATATGTTTGCTGATGGTTTTTTAAAGAAAGTCACACCAGTGAACTGGTGGAAGTCACTTAAGCACTGTTGAAGTAATGATTTCACTTTTAACAGCAGTAGCTGCTTCTGCTGGCGTAGAAAGAAGATTCTCTTCCTTTAGACTCAGAAATCATTTGGGACCCGAAAAAGCAGGAAAGCTTGTTTTTCTTTTCCAGATTATGAACTGACAAGAAGATGAAGATGAGTGAGCTACAGAGGACAGTATTTTAAGTTTTTCATGTGTGGACTGGGCTGATAGTCTTATGTTTTTTTAAAAAGATATTTTGTTTAACCATATCAGTTAACAAACATGGATGTTTAAGCAAATACAAGACTACGTATGCTATAATGTTATTGTTTTAGTTAAATAAAACTTTAAATTGTTATTAAGGTAATGATTATTTTTCTCCTTTCAATAAAGTACAGCAGAAAAGTTGTCCAAATATGAATGAATAACCTATTAAATTGGAGATAGTTCACCTTGCAATAATTTCATAATTATCTGTCTATGATGTGTTTCTAATAGTATAACCAAATCAGTACTTTTTGATATAACTAAAACTAATCTGAAAAGTTGTTATTCTAAAAATGAAACCTTCATCTGGTTGTAAATATTAAGATTATTATTATTATTATTTATTTATATAGCACCATCAATGTACATGGTGCTGTACAGAGTAAAACAGTAAATAGCAAGACCCTGCTGCATAGGCTTACAATCTAATATCCACCTAGTAAGAATCATACTAGTAAGAATGAGTTTTTTGGGGGGGGGAGTCACATGATTAAATCGAGTCTTTCTGAGTAGTGATTTAAATCAAATTGATTTAAATCTAACCCCCCCGGTTTAGTGTATATTATGATAGTGTGTTATAGTTTCCAGATGTTGTCATCGTCTACTTGTAACTCTCCTGTGTTTTCCCACTGCTTTTATCTTGTTTCTTTCCACAAAAAATCTGTTAAGGAGGAAAATATGTAATAGCAGAGCCCTTTTAAAGTCAGCAAGCACAGTTTGAATTTTGAGAACACTGTGCACACTCTCACAAAATGGCTGCCATTGGGGACCTCACCATTTATAAAAGTAACTTGCCCAAGATTGTAAGTTCAAGACAGGTGGAAGCTGAGTTCCAAAACACAAAATAACTCTTTGCATTCCAAATAAAGATGGTGCTGGAGCACTTTGCAGCATGCTTCTAGCCTCCCAGTTTTTTTTTAAATTGTAATTTTTAAAAAAGGTTAAGAAATGTCTGGCACATTTGTGTCCAGAGGCAACAAATTCAAGACCCCAGAGCTACACAGTGGCTCAGTTCAGGCAACACGTTTCTCTTCACAGTGTGGACTCCCATGGAGTTGAGTAAAATTCAACACAGAGTTTGATTGACAGTTCCTCCACCCTCTTTCCTTCCCCAGGCAGCCATTGCTGGAAAATAAACCCAATCCCGGCAGCTCTCCTAGAGCAGATCTTGCTTCTTTTGCTGCTCTTGCTGGGGAACTCTGGCCAGTGGGAAAAGTCAACGCAACGTTAAACTCAACGGAGCCCTTCACACAACACAACGGTTGTGCAGGAACTCTCCTCTGCACAGCATTCTCTTTCTCATTCACTCTCTTTCTCTCACACCCACCCACACAGACCATTCCTTTCCTCCTCCTGAACTGAGGAGGGGAGCAATCAGTTTTGGCTAAATATACAGACAGCTCCCCCACATTCATCTGGCTGGCTGTACAGTGCTTTTATAGCCCTGTGAGAGTGGATCCCAGGAGATCTGAGAGGCATTGTGGTGGTGGTGGGGGAGGAGAGCAATTGTGTGCAAGAAATGCAAAATGTGTGATCGCAGCAATTAAATCCCAGTGGAACACAGTTCCCCCATCCTTTGCTCCTCCATTAGAGCCAGTGTGGAGTAGTGGCTAAAATGTTGAACTGGGAGTTGGGAGATCCGGGTTCTAGTCCCCACTTGGACATGGAAACCCACTGGGTGACTTTGGGCCAGTCACAGACTCTCAGCCCAACCCACCTCACAGGGTGGTTGTTGTGAAGATAAAATGGAGAGGAGGAGGATTATGTACACCACCTTGGGTTCCTTGGAGGAAAAAATGTGGGATATAAATGCAATAATACATACCTACGTACATACATTAGGAAAAGTGAGGGACGGAACAGTGGAAGTTGGCAGGAGAGGCAGTAATGAAACTGGTGGGGCTGAGAAGGTGTCACTGCAGACTGCATTACTTCTGCTGTAAAATATGGAAGGGGTTGTAAAATGCTGTGCCCTGAAATAGTCGCGTAGAGTATTTGATAATACTTTTATTCTTTCTTACCATATTGATGCTAGAAGTGGTGGATAGTGTAAGATTTCCTCTTTCCTTTATCCTTCATACCCCAAGAGGAAGAAATATAAAGCTAGAGATGTCCACAAAGTGCACACTTCCATTTCTTGAATGTGCTTTTATTTGCTGCCTTTTAATGCTTAACTCCTTGAATTCCTAAAATCTGAAATATTTGTTTCACAATTATTTTGCCGAGCTATTTAGCTTACTTTGTAAATCAGTTCTTACAGTGCTGTTCCAATTATGAATGTCATAGGGACATAACCTTGGTATGCAAATTGTATAATTAAATTGCAGATGGTCTCCCTTAAGTATCCTATGTTGCAGCTTGGGAAGTACTAGAGTTGTTTTAGCAATTAAATTAAATGGCTTGTTGTCTTTAGAATGGTATCATGCACAAGTTCTATGGAAGATGATGTTTTAAAGAAAATAATAAAACCCCACAGAATTGAGAAAAGATTCAGCCAACTCTTTTTATTCAGCTGGTGCAACCTAACTGCTTTCCTCCTTTTCCTACAGTGGAGAAATCTTCTAATCTCAAATCACACCAATATATAAATAATATTTGTGACAGTACATAAAATAGAACTCTTAAAATTTGTTTTCCTTTTTACAGTGAGGACTCGGAAAAAGATCTGAAGACAAAGAGAGACGATTCACACTCAGCAGGTAGCCATGTATCTCATACAGCAGGGGTGCAGGGTCATAGGGCAGGGGCCAAATCCAGCCCTCTGAGAAGCCCCCAATTTGGCCATTTGAGTGCTGAACTGGGTCCCAAATGTCTGCAACCCTTTGCCCCAATCACTGATGATTTGGTAGTTTCCTGGGTTTTGTGAATCTCCCCCCCCCCACCTCTAAAAACTGAATACCTCTCCTGAATCTTTAGTTACTAGCAATAAGAGCTTTAAGCTAAAATATGCTGGTATTTTGGCCCTACCCCATTTTGCCTCTTCTACTGGAATGTGCCCCCCCTCCCAGCTTCTCTAAAATGGAATTTGGCCCATTTTGAAAGATTTTGCACCCATGTCATACAGTGTGGATAACTAATCAATGCATTTTATGGTTGCAATTTCTGTGAACCTCCCAGAGAGCTTTGGGTATTGGGTGGTATAGAAATGTTATAAATAAATAAAATAATGGCATCTGTATCAGAACATGTTGCCTGAAACACCTAAATGCATCCTACCCTCAATAGCCATAATAGTATTAAATTCATTTTTCTTTTGTTCTGCACTTGCTCACTGTTCTGTAGCATTAAGTCCTGAAATGGTTAGGCCATTCTGATTATGTACTCCCCTGTAGTAGATAGGTATCTAACCGTCATTTCCCTCCATTGTTTTCTCTCAGATGAAGATTTTGGCAGTGAAGATGACTTAGGAGCAGGTGATGGCAAAGCTGATAGTGACTATGAGAGTTCTCAAAAGAACAAAAAAGGAAAAAAACCCAAGCCTGACAAGAACAAAAGAGCAACTTCCAAATCCAGGAAAAGAGCTGCAGGTAATGACTATGCAAATCAAGTTGCTCACTGTATTGAGTTTTCCTATAAAGTATCTGTATATCAATTAATGCCTAAGTAATACATGTTAACAGCTACTAAAATCTTGTACAGACATGTACAGATAGTGTCTTGAATTCAACATTCCACCAGTGGAAAAGAAACTCTTGGTGGAATAGATCTCCCTCCACTCTGCAGCCTCTCAGTCTCCCCCCCGCCCCGCCCCGCCCCGCCCCAGTCTGCTCTGGAGGGTTCGAGAATCCTCTGGAGCAGAATTGAAGGGCTACAGGGGGAGAAAAGGACAGAAATATTGAATTTAAAACGATGTTGCAGAAAAACTTGGAAGAATCCAGATTTTAATTAAAATAACCAATTTGGCCTATGAAAGCCAATTCAGCAGTATCTGCTCTAGCTCTTTTTCTGCCCTTGGCATCTTAGTTCTAGTTTTGTTCATATCCCCCCCTTTTTTTAAAAAAAGGAATTTATATTTATCCCACAAACCTTAATTCAGATGAGAGCTATAGAAAGGAAAAGAACAGTAGGCTATCTGTTACGACATTGAGCAGTAATTAGCCCTGCTTCTTTGACTAACAGTGTGGAAAGCTGTAAGTTAATCAATGCTGGATGCTCCATTAACAGTTCAAATTGGTATCTTGCATTGAGACATCTTGTCAGGTTTCCCAGTCCCTCAGGCAAGCACATATTCTGGCAAATTGAAACAGGACACCCAAATCAGTGAGATTTCAGAACAGTCAAAAGCTAAACACTACTATCGTGATGAGATCCCCATCAACATGGTTTCCCTGTTGCCGTTTCCATGGTTCTGAACACAAGGGAAATTCAGTCCTTACGTGGATCCCAAACCCGTACAAGAAAGGGGGATGATTCCTGATATGATCCCTCAGGCAATCAAAGGAGTAAATTCTTGAAAGGCGTAACAAACCACTCAAGAAAGCTAGGCCAGCCTTGGTAACTCCAGGCAACAATGGTCAAGGCTTAAACAAGATCCAGGGAAGGGTAAACCCACAGATGCAAGGAGTTCTGTGCTACTGCTTTTGCATGGGCAACGCTTTGCTCCATGAGTCTAAACAGCCGTAGATCAAACTCATTCTGCCAGCACACTGAGCTGATGACAAAGACACACAATCCACAGCAAAAGAGCGTTCAAGTCTATGAAAAGCTTCACAGTACTTTTCATGGCAAGTCCTTAGCAATGCAAAGTTCCAATTAGGAGAGTATGTGCAGAATGCTTTCAGAATCTCAGACGATGATGGATCCAAGGAGGGAGGGATTTTGGGCATTGAGGATGAGACGTTCCTAGAAAAGGCTCCTCACCTTTGCATCAGCTTAAAAAGGGAGACGTAGGTCTCTTCCAGACCACTTGACAGACAGGGGCTTTTGGTCTTTCAGCAGTGCCCCTAATCTAAGCGACCCTTTTATAAACCCCTACCCTTTCTCTATCAAATTCTTACAAACAGCTTCTCTACCAAAGCTAATACAAGCAAATAGCTGCAGAGAATAGAGCAACTCCCAATCCCTGGTCTAAAAACACTAACAGAAATCAACTCACACAGTTTCTAACATTCCAGAAGTTGAATAAGCTCAAAGCTTTCTAAACTACTTCTAATTAAATCTTAGCTTAAAAAAATACATAACCCCACAGCAGTGCTAAAACTATCCCTAACACATCTCCAGAATAATTGCAAATTTGAAGCTTTCAGGTGTTTAGTGGCCAGCAAATCTCAATTACATCATGAATAGATAAGGTGTTATTTCTACTTCGATTATTCCTTGCCCCAAGTTGGAAGTGTCTGCTATACTGTCCATTTATTTATTTATTATTTGGGTGGTTTTGTAACAGAGGACAGTGAGGATGAGAAAGAAGACCACAAAAATGTGCGTCAGCAGCGACAGGCAGCATCTAAAGCTGCTTCCAAGCAACGAGAAATGCTCATGGATGATGTGGGCAGTGAGGAGGAAGATCAGGAAGAGGAGGAGGCAGCATTCCAGGAAAGTAAGTGGCGTTGAATGGATGACACACACACGAATGGGGAATAGTGCAACCATGAATATGATAAACTGCAACCATGTATGATATGGTGTCCAGGTTAAGTTGACCTGACAGGCAAACCTGCTGTTTCAGCTTCTTCAGCATTGAATGTATACCATTGTTAATGTACTTGATGTCCATTTTTTCTGTTAGCAAGAAAGACTGAAAGAAAAACAGCTGTTTCTCAAGTTCAGGGAGCAAAATCTTTTAGGACATGTGGAGAGCCTTTAAGCAGTATTACTATTAGTTTGTATTTACAAACTTGCCATATTCGTCACTGTTTTATCTTCAGCACTGGGCAACAAACTGATTTACAAATACCATCCTATCTGGCATCATGATACAGTAAAGGGCTTCAAATTCCCTTATATTTAGAAATAACCAAAAGTTTTAAAACCAGTATGTGTTAAAACGCCTGCATCTTAAATGTTGCTTTCTGATTTGTCTGTTGTGTAAATTGTCAGACACTTGCTCTAAATGATTAAAGATGCAGGACCCATGTGAAATTTGCAGTGAATATGTACAAATAAACAGAAACCCAGTGAATCAGTGAACTGATGCACTAGAATCATGGACACCTGGATTCAAAACATGGAACTCTGTTATATGAAGCAGTAAGGTACTGCTATTCCATATATAATAAGTTACTGGCGTTGGCTTCAGAGGGCACTTCTACAGCTTGCTACAAGATGGAAGAACATTAAACAAGAGAAGAGTCATGACAGGCTGGGAAGGGCATTGATATAGAACCTGCAGCAGCTGATATAGGAAAAGGTCAGGCTGAGCCTGCAGGTAAGCTCTTAAGAGAAGGAGAAATTTGCCTATGCAGCTGCTATTTTAAATAACTTTGCTGCTTGTCACCAGTCATAAAGCAGATTCACATGAGGAAATACTGAGGCGCAGAAGTCATGATTTCTCCAAGTTCTAGCAAGTATATTTCAGGATTATAGAAGCCAAGAATACTGACTCCTGTCCCTTGATCAACCTACCAGACTCTCTCCCTCATTCTGTCTCTCTTCCAAGTGAACAAGGACAGCCCTTCTTAGAGACATTTCATTCCTCTCTCTCTGCACAGAAGATTCTGGCAGCGATGAAGACTTCCTTGTGGAAGATGATGATGATAGTGACTATGGCAGTTCAAAAAAGAAGAACAAAAAAGTGGCTAAGAAATCCAAACCAGAAAGGAAAGAAAAGAAAATGCCTAAACCAAGGCTAAAGGCTACAGGTGAGCTGAGCTTGCTTCAAACGTTCTTCCTTTGCTCCTGTTAGGAATGACATAATGGCGTTTTGTTTGCAACTGCCTATGTTTTCTCAGCTCTTCATCTCTTGTGCTTAAAATAATATGAATCAAACAATTTTCAATTAGCATTTTATTCATATTAATATGTGGCAATTTATATACTATGGTAGAGCCATATGGTAATCTGTATTGTAGATTACTCCTTTTTTCCAAAGGTCCAAAGAACTGAGTGGCTGAATCAGGATGGGATTCTATGAATTCTTGGTTGCCACTATTGTGTTCAGACCACTTGCCAGTGCTGATTAAAACAGGTGATGTTTGTGCCTATCAACCCCAATGAATAGTTCCTTTAATTCCATTACAAATGAAAATAAGATGGTGAACTTTGACCCAGAACTACAACATCTTGAAAATGATACTAATTTGGTTAAACCTTGCCTTTAAAAAAGTGCAAATTTCAGCTTGGGTAGAAACTTCTGCTTAAATACTTTGATTGAATTATCTAAACTGCTTGGATCACGGATGTACCTGACTGTTATAATGCATTCTGTATTCATGGAGAACTTAAGAATTAATGCATGTATGCTGGCTGTGCTCACAGCCCGAAATTAGTTATGATACTTGAAAAGCTGTGCATTATTTAGGAGCATGTAGGGCCACAAATTGCCTTATCCCCAACTTGTCTTCTCAAAATGCTGTGATTCCTTCATATTGTAGCAGAAATCATTCTGTATGAAAACTGCTCGTATCGTAACCTTTTGTGCTCATATTTGTTGAGAGGACTTGGAAGGCAAGCATCAGTTCTAATAGTCTTGCTGCCACCTTGAAGATCAAATGCAATCAATAGCCCCAGTTGTAGGCTGGCACGTTTTGTTGCTGAAACAAAATAGACTAGGACCTCAGATTTATTGCAGACTCTTCATTGAATAACTGTTCTGCATCGTTACCTTGTAGTAAAGCAAACTTTGTTCAGTAGTGTTATTACAATCTTATTCCTAGATTTCTAGACAGCAGTGTTAAGAAACAAACAAAACCCCACTTAAATTAATTGAAAGATGCTTCGTTACATTTTGGTACATTTCTTCTTTCAGTCACACCTAGTCCAGTGAAGGGCAAAGGGAAGGGGGCAGGCCGTCCCACAGCTTCAAAGACATCAAAAGAAAAGACCCCATCCCCAAAAGATGATGATGATGACGAAGAAGATGATGAATATGATCCTGAAAGTCCTCCACAAAAGAAGAAATCAGTTCGTTCTCGTCACGACAAATCTGGGGATGAAGGGTCTGAAGATGAAGTCCCGTCTGGTGAAGATTAAATGGTGGTGTGGGAGAGAAACTTTTTTGAGAGAGAGTAAGGAAAAGAGAATATACTTAGGGGGTAGAACATGGTTTTGGTTGTGGCTTGACTCATGGGCTGTGAATGCCACCTTTACTTTAGCTGTTTTAATAGTACAGTTCTTTCTTCTTTTTTAAAAGAGAACCTTTACACAATAATGTTTTGATGTCACAGTCTCTCCTGGCCATTCCGTTCACCCCAACCAAAATCTGAAAGCCATTTAGATTTAAATTAACAGCTTACTAAAGATATATTTTTGAAGGCTTACTGCAGTTGTAAAGCAATAAGATTGAGGCTGACACTTGGAGGATCAGAGCTAACAAATAGCATAGGTTTTCCAAAGCTGGGAAATTTGTCTAAGATAACTTGCTTAATTGAATCCAAAACAAATACATTCTTGCACATAGAATTCCTCTTGGCATAAATTCATCTTTAGAATACGAATTACTTTGAATTGCATCAAGTGTTTTTAAGTTCCAATATTCTGAATGTTTGGGGTTCCACAGTCTATTTTTAATGGCCAAGGTAATTTTAATGACCTTTTGATCTGTTCTGTATTTCAGTCTTTAGAAAGGCCCTATCTGTTCATGCCATTGATATCCTTGCTTTTTCCTGGTTAGGATTGCATTCCAGCTAGCCAAAATGCATACTTTTCCTTCCAACTTCTGCTTTCAATTTTCCGTCTTTTTATGCTTATATGAATCTTTGTGAAAATGTAAAGCTTGGTTTAAGGGAGACATTCTGGAAGCTGGAACAGCAATTTTGAAAATTTTTGGGAGGGGGACTGAGGTAGGCTTTTCCTTACAAATGTGAACATGACTTTCTATAATGCTGCAGTCCCTGTTTCAATTTACGAGCATTTGCTTAAGTGTTATTTTTTCTTGATAATCCTCAAAAGTAGGACTACTTGGCTTCCATCAACAAAGAATATAATTTGCCCTTGCCCATCCCTTCGTTGCTTAGCTTAGTTCTTTCCTGCAGGGCAAATGCTGCTTGTCATCTGGTTAGCAGAGGCCAGTATTACCTAGGTTAAGCAAGGAACAGAGTATGAACTGGAAGACATGAGGGATGTAGCAAACATGTGGTACATCACAAAAATAGGATATCCTGCACAATATATTTGAGACAGGAGTGTGTCCTTGCAATGTAATAACCCTTAACCCATAAATCAGTATTGCCAATTTTTTAAAAAAGGTGAGTTTCACCTTTTTGACCTAGATAAAGGAATTGCAGTATTTAGTGTAAACTGGAGTGCCACCTGCATTATGTTTGTAATAATACACTTTTTCAATCATAATCTCATTTCAAATTGAGGTTGAGTATTAGTGTTCTGAAGCCAGATCCTTTGACATCTACATATTACACTGTAAAATAATTAGCCTAGTGGATGTGGATGCAGTTCACAAGTATTCTCTTCAAGGACCAGGCCTGTCTGACTAGTATTGGAAAGCCAAAAGGAAGAATGCATACGCAATGAAGTATCATGTGGTTGTCTCTTTCACACATGCACACACACACACACACCACAGACATCGGTATGCATTTTTAAACCTAGGTATGTGCAGACTATTTTCTTCTATTTATAGTAGCTCAACTCATGTCTACAGTATATAATTTCCACTACAAATCTGTTTTGGGTTTTAGCAGGGGGAATACAAGTTCATCCTGGCTTGAAATGACAGTTTTGATCTAGATGTTGGCTCATGTACTTTTGAACAATACAAAGTAAACATGTCCTGAGTTCTTCCTTGGACAAAAACAAATCCAGCTTGAATCACTTTTGCCAATTTAACTATGGTTGAGTGATTTGGATATTATAGGCAGGAAGATTGTATTGCTCCTTTCAGAGTGTTGATTTGAAAATGGTACTTATCCCATATTACAAATGAAGTGCTTGGTGATCTAGCCTACTCAGCTGCTCCAAATATACACGTTTTGGAGTGGTTACCTCTAAATAATTGTGGTCAGCCAGCTGTTTATTAGCCTCTAAATATTTTTCTGCTCCTGATTCAGAATTGTTTTGTAGAATGTTCATTTTTCTCTTGGTATCCTTTGTTTAACAGATACAACTGTGTATAATAGGCATTGAAAAGTCATTAAGACTCTGTTTTTTCTTCAACTATTTGAACCAATTACCACCTTTAATTTTGTGAAATAAGTCTGTTAGACATTATATATGGTGGCAAACAGATTTCTTTACCTTGAACCTGTGAAACCCAAACTCTAGCTAACTACTATGCTTTTACTGGGGATATGCCCCCCCTTAGAAGCAAACATTTTAGAAGGCCCTGAAAACACTAATGTAGTTAATAACTGCTTGTAACAGCAGTAAAAATGTTAACATTTTAAACATTTTACTCTATTTTACAGAATTCACTTGTGCTCTGCCTCTCTGAATATTGCTTTTGAATTCAGTATTCTAGGGATGCAATAGCAGTTCATTACTTTGTTCTATAGAACAAGCATTGCGAGAAAAACAAATAGGTATACACCAGTGTGCATTATTCAGTTGCTTCCTGGGAATGGCAGGTTATTTAATATCCTAGTTTAATTAAGCATTTCTTGCAAATCTGGAAAACCAAAAGCAAATGTGTTTAGTGTATTTAAGTTATAGCTTCGCAAGTAATTGGGAGAACAAGCATCTAAACAAAATTTCAGTGAGGTTTTGAAAGTGCTTGTTGCAGCTTATTCTTTGGGCATGACCCAGGTGATGGTTGTCGTGATGCTGAAGAAAGAGCCTGCACACCTTAAAAATGAATATCCCAATACACTTTTTGTGATGGCTTTTTCTCTTTAATGCATTGTGTTAGGACAAATCAAACCAACTTAAACGCAGAGGCATGGTGATTGGTTTGATCTAACATAAAAATCATGTTTAAATACCTTGGGAGAGATCAGGAAATTTTATATAAATTGAGATGGTCTGTAAACCCTTCTGGAATCATTGGAAGCATTTAAGGGAATATACTCAATCGTAATATGCCTGCAACAAGTACTGAAACTATTAATTGTGTGGATTGAAAATACTTTTAAAACTGAATTTAAAAGCATTACCCTAAGTACAACAAACAGCTAAACTAAGGAGTGGAGCTTGGGAAGGGGAAGAGCTGTAACATGCTGGAAGCTTATGAGCTGTAGAAATCGGTGCTTTTGCTTTATGTAATTTTTCTGTGGAGTGTTTATTTTTTATAACAAATCATAATGTTGGCACATGGTTTTATAAAATAAAAGGAAATTGATTCCCATGATTTTAGGTATTTGGGAAGTGATATTTGTGCTTTGTGGGGGAGATTGACTCTTTTTTTGCCTCTTCCTCTTTCAAGTAGCTTCAGTGAATAGGCGCTGTGTGGGGCTAGGGTTCCCCACTGCTGAAACCTAATAGCCCCTCTCATCTCTTCTCCCCCCCCCCTCCCCCTGCTGCAGTTATATTTGAACAAACTACTTGTGGAATCAGGGGCCCCAAATACAAACTTGATAGTAAATCACTCTTGTGTTTGTGTGTGATAGTCCACCATGAGGCAGAATACTTGTAATAATTTTAAAGGCCCAAAATTAATTGTTGAAGAAAACTAAGCTGACAGTCGCCTTGGGTATTCCTTCTTTCCTTCACGTTCATTTCAATTTTCAGCTTCATTGGGTAGCTCACACTTAGTTCTCTTCTATTAAAATCTCTTCTAATGCTTAAAACAGAATTTCCCCCTTTTCAGGTCTGTTAAAGCATTACATGCCGACTTGATGTGTTGACCACTTTGAAAAGACCTGTGGCCCCACCTGCCCCTGTACAAAACTGTAGAAAACAGAATGGTTCCATCAGTTTGAGCATGCTTGGTGTGACTGCAAGATACCGTCGTGCATATGCTTTGTATATCCGGGGAGGAATTTTTTTTATAGAGGGGAATAGGGGTTTGGGGCAGAACAATACACAAACCTGCTTAAGCCACAATAACATGAAAACCCCTTCAAGTATCTTGTGTGAGTGGGAGCGAGCGCGCATGTGTGTGTGCATGCGTGGATGTCCGTCTGACAATTTAATGTGTGTTGGAAATTTGTGAATTTTACTTTTCCTGCAGAAACTTATTTCAAAAGTTGTATATAAGAGAATTACATAATTTGTTTACCAGGAACATGTCATCATGTAAACCCTGAACTATTCTCAAACATAAGCGGTAAAAAGACTCCAAGTGGGGGCAAATACCCTTAGGATCAGCTAGGAGTTGATAGGGAATGCAGTGGATATTTGTCTTGGGTATTCACTACCCTGTTGGATTTTCAGCCTCCCGTGGGATTTTTCATGAGTTGGCCATGAAAGACGAAGTGCTGGCTAAAATACTCTGCTTCTGCTAGTCAGTTATCTGAAGGAATATTCTTAAACCCGTGTGCCAAGGATGCCAGTCATGATAATAACCAATAGGGTTGTCAGTCCCTTGACAAATCTACAGCATGGTACTAGGAGTTCAGTTTGAATGTAACATTAATGCTTAATTTAAAAATGCATTTTTTGAAAAGGGGTTGAAGTGAACATGACGTTGTTGACCATGTTCGTGAATTATAGATGCAACATGCATTGGTAGAATTGTGTGATGGTCTTTTGTGCTACTTAATTTTACATATTCCAGTCTCTGTATGTACTTGCAATTAAAAAAAAAACTTAAAAAAAAAACAATCCCTGCTTTGCTTTTTATTGAAGGGTTCCCAGGACTGTGTATCTGCTCCTGAGCTCTGTTTTAAGTATGTGTACCCTTGGCTTGTATTTTGTATTAAAAGAAAACATGGAAAAGAACCCTTTATTGTTCAGCATGTTGGAATTGTGTCCCCCTCATTTTCTCTCTCTTTCTCTCTCTCTCTCTTTCTCTCTCTCTCTTTGAATATATTAAGCAACTTATTCTTCTGTATCTTATTTTCTTTTGTAAACTTTTTGGTTTTGTTTAAAAATGGCTTTATAAAAGGGCTTTTATAACCCATACAGATGACTTCTGTGATTTTTCCACTCCTTATGTGCCTAGTATAAATTTGTATTTGTTTTTTTTAAATCACCTAATAGTCTGCAAGTAAACTGACAAATTCTGTGTTAAGTCCATTTATCATAAATTCTGAAGATTCCCGATCAAGGTAGGGTACTATTTAAGAACATCAAATGTTCGTATTTTGCACACTTGGGTAGCATAACCTTATGCATGTTTACTCAAGTTGCTTAGGATTGCAGTCTGAGGTAATTAAATAATTTTAGATGCTCATAAAACTATACAACTATCTCAGGGAGATTTCCCAAGTTTTGAGAGAAATTTGCCTATATGCATGTTAGGTTTTTTTGAAGTAACGAATTCAAATCTTTCTGAATTTGATACTCTTCAGTCTTGATCCCAAAAGGAAAGATGCAGTCATGATAGCTAACACCAACTACTTAATAGCAGAAATCTACTCTTGGAACTACACTATTATCTAATTTTGAGGGAAAGCTAATATTAGGCCTAACATCTCAAAGATTTTAGAAGCCTAAGCTGAAAAATTACAAAATGTGTTATGGAACTATGGATGAGCCTTCTGTGAAACTGAGAAGATGGAAAGGTAAAATATCCGAAGTGGCTGCCAAAAAATAATGTCTTAGTTAAACCTGAAACAATATGCATCATTTTGTAATCGAAACAATGAAAAATGTGCAACTACAGGGATTTGGTTGGATCCAATGCTGGTGGAACAGATTTTCCCTCCCTGTCGCTGACTGCTTATACTCCCAAGTCTGGTCAGGAACATTGAGGGATACAAGTAGATTTGGGGTGTACGCAAGGGGCTTCATGGAGGATGAAAGCAAGGAGATACCCACTCACATGCATTAAATTTAATCCATAGAACCTGATAGAGGGCTGGTTTGCATGTCTCGGCAGCAAATTGTGGGCTGATAACTCATGATTTGCCAGGAAGTGCACTGCTGGATTCGAATGTCATGGATGTTCATAGGGTGGTTTTTCAAACTGGGAGCTGCTTGCACACTTTGTGCGGCCCTGGCAAATTGTGCATCAACCCATGATTTGCTGCTGTGATGTGCGTTGTTTTTTATCTGCTTTTTGTATCAACATTTTAAAATTTATTGAAGACCTATTTTATTTTTATTTATTTATTGCATTTTTATACCGCCCAACAGCTGAAGCTCCCTATTAGAAGCAAAATAATTGGATTCTTTGACTATTTCACAGAAACCAAGCAGCTGTTTATTTCCCTAAATAAACAGAAACCAAGCAGCTGTTTATTTCCTTGGCAAAAGTAAAAACTAGTTGTATATTATGTGTGTGCAAAAAGTGGACACAAGCAAGGGGAAACTACATGGGAAAACTTTTAAACTGCTGTATCTTAACCATTTTTAGTCAATGTTTCAACATTTGGCCATTTTTATGTCTTACTGTGATTTTGTGCACAATTTCAACTTGAGACACATAGTCAATCTATTAATATTGGAATGTATTATTAGAATGTTGGGGCATTCTCATCTGTTTAAGCAACTGTAGTACAAAAATAAGAATTCTCTGTCAGCATCAACCAGAGCTTGAATGACAGATCCTCCATCCTGAAAATGTGTAGCGTTTGCTTTCAGAGATCATATTGTGTTACTTTTACAAGCCTTAGCTCTCTGTTTGACAAGCATGACAAGCCGGAAAACTTCACATCCTGTTATGCAATGGTGTTATGTATAACAGCCTTGACTGGACAACTGCTGTCAGAGCCAAGGACAATGAAAACACTCATGGACCTCTTATAGCTTCTATAATCAACTTCTTTGCTTTATCAATGTTAACTGCCACATTTCTTAATTGACCGTTCCTTTCAAAAATGTATCAACAATAGCATACCTACTAAGAAACACACTGAAGCAAACATGCCGCTCAACTACATACATATTACCATTATTTCTCCAGTTTGAAAAATATTTTGTATTCAGTAGAAACGTGAGATATAAATTTAGCTTGAACACTTAGAATAATTGCAAAAAAAGTATGTCCTACCACTGCTCCATAAAATACCATGTTTGAGTAATGTATTTCCAGTGTTCAGGCACAAGTGCTGTTGCTCATGTAGCCAAAACAGCAGCACTAATACACAAGACTGACAAAGAAGTAGGCCTGAGGGACTCTCAAAGTTTGCAGAAGTATAAATGATATTTTTTGGGTGGGGGGATTGTGGCAACCCTCAAATTGAGAACTGACTATGTTCATTGGCCACAGAAGTTGATGCACTATTTGAGGAGGAAATGCAGAAAACCAGATGGGAGGGAAAGTATAATGGAGTACCTTGGAGAGTGGCTTTGAACAGAGATACTCCACACTGCAACATTTTGTTACAGGTTCTGCTTTTTTGGCCTACAGGTGATAAAAGACCTGTCCGTAGGGGGGCAAAATACAATTTTGTGGGCAAAATTATTTGGCATTTGTGCATAAGTTTTTACCTCTGTTGGTTTTTTCAAAGTATGTGTATATATTATAAGCCAGGGGTAGGCAAGCTTTTTGGGCTGTGGGCACATTTGGCAATTTTGCTGGGTGCTGCTACAAAATGGCTGCCACAGGGCAAAGGACAAGCAACCTGCCTAAAAGACTGAGTACATGGCAGAGGTAGGGCCTGAACCACAACACACTAAACAACTCCTTTGAACCCAATTTTCTGCACCAATATAAACCTATTACACAATAATACCAGCTGCCAATAAGAAAATAAGTTAACTTAAAAAAAATAAGTGAGAGGAATTGATCACCTTCGCACACTCCAAGAAAGGTGGCTGGGGATGCACTGGTTCCCACAGGCACCGTGTTGCCTACCCCTGTTATAGACTGGTCTTGGCTTAGTACAAAGTAATGTAATCAATGGAAAGCTAACATGATTACGTACTTAATTCTAAATTTTCCTTCTAATATTAGTGGAAAGAGCATATTGTCAATTAGGGGTGTGCACGGACCCCCCGCTCCGCTTCTCTTCCAGATCCGCGATTTGCGGATTGGGCCGCTTTGCTCCGCCTATGTCCGCTCCACTCCGGATCCGGATCGGAGCTCCGTTCCGCCCCCCCCCCCCCATAGGCTTGCATTAAGCTAAAAAAGTATACAACTTTTTTTCTGTTAAAGTTAGAAACCTCAAGTTTGGCACCATGACACCTCAAGACTCAAGGCAATCCCATCATCCCCTGATTTTTGGGGAATTTATGAAAATCGGACACCCCATTCACACCCCTTTCGATAGCTCCGTCAATTTGCACGTTAGAAATCTCAAACTTGCCACCATGACAGCTTATCCAGGGATACACATGCACGCCAAGACTCAAGGCAGTCCCATCATCCCCTGATTTTTGGGGAATTTATGAAAATCGGACACCCCATTCACACCCCTTTTGATAGCTCCGTCAATTTGCACGTTAGAAACTTCAAACTCACCAGCATGATAGCTTATCCAGGGATACACATGCACGCCAAGACTCAAGGCAGTCCCATCATCCCATGATTTTTGGGGAATTTATGAAATTCGGGCATCCCATTCATACCCCTTTCGATAGCTCCGTCAATTTGCACATTAGAAACCTCAAACTCGGCACCATGATAGCTTATCCAGGGATAAACATGCACGCCAAGACTCAAGGCAGTCCCATCATCCCCTGATTTTTGGGGAATTTATGAAAATCGGGCACCCCATTCACACCCCTTTCGATAGCTCCGTCAATTTGCATGTTAGAAACCTCAAACTCGCCACCATGACAGCTTATCCAGGGATACACATGCACGCCAAGACTCAAGGCAGTCCCATCATCCCCTGATTTTTGGGGAAATTATGAAAATCGGACACCCCATTTGCAGACATGGGCTGTTCTCCGACGGTTTGACAGATAAAAAAAATTGAAGCGGGCACCCTCCCAGATGCCACCCTAATACTAATTATAATATTATGTATAAGAATATAATACTACTACTAATAATAATATGTATAAGAATATTACTAATACTATATGTAGGGAAATGGGACAAGAAGTGTGAATGCTTTGCCCAAACAGGATTTGAAATGCTCAATCTGTGGCTGTTGCACTTCACAAACAGTGCACACAGCACACTCACACAATAACACAGTCACACACACAGTCCAAGTAACAGAGAGAAGAAATAGAGAATATTTTTTGGGGGGGGGTATTTTTTTGTATTTAGAAGAAAGAAGGAAGACGAAACACAGTCAGGCTTTAAGAGAGGGGGGGGGCAACCAAACAAACAAACAAACACTCCAAAATTTAAAAATAAATTTTATATTAAATCAAAGTAAGGGAAAAACACAGAGCAAACTAAGCAAAAAGTCAGAAAGAAGCAAACAAACACACACACACACCAAGCTAAATCTAATCTATCTCCAAACACAGCAGCAGCACCTAACTAACTCCTCTCCCCACGAACGCAAAACCCACAAGACGCTGAGAGCTCAAAGCTCTGAGGGTGCCTCTGCCTTAGTCCCTCCCTCCAACACTGGGACTGGAGGATGCTTTATGAGGTGATCAATTCTCATCAGGATTGGGAGTTGAATGTGCCTGTCATCGCTTCAAAAAAAAACAACCCGCCGGTTTACCCGCTGTCCCTGTTTGTTTACCCGACTTTTCCAAAAATTCTAGCAAACAAACCACAGCACGCAGAGAGCTGAGAGTAGGCTCAAAATGACCCCCATCCATGATGCTCTAAGCACAATAAGTTTCAGAAAGATAGCTTAAAAAACAACACAGTTATCCCCGATTCTTTTCCGCAATGCAATCCTATGGGCGAAATTTTTCAGAATGGCGATCGGATCGCTCCGCGTAAAGAGAAGTGCTCCGCCAATGGCTGCTTCTCTTCGCCTTGCTTCTACGGGTCCCTGGTCCGCTTCTACTCTGCCTCTGGGCAAGGCGGAGCAGGCCAATTCGCTTCTGATTCGCCGCTTCTAATCGGAGCGGAGCACATCCCTATTGTCAATTGCTATTCAACATAGAGTGTGGAGGACAGTTGCTACCTTTTTTGTGTACATCATTATCTGAAACAGCAGAGGGCGTAGCTCTACCTCAGAACTGCGTTTTGTTCCTGCTGATGGAAGGAGCACCATGAATTGTGCTTCAAGTCTCCTGTATTACAAAAAGCTTTTTGTGTTCCTTTGCTTGGGTTGAACTGGCAGCTGTTAAAGCTTGTATTCTGTGGCTGTTTCAAAATATCTAGAAATACTCATACTCCAGCATTTTTGCAATTTTAGCTCACAATTTGATCATGTGAACGTAGCATGATTTGGCAATAGGAATATAAAACCAATAGGCTAAATTTTGCATGGAATACATGGAATGTCCAATTTGAAGCTCACTAGTTTATGGGCCAAAGATATAATGAAAATACTGGAATGGGGACAGAAGTATATGTCAGAAACATATCAGAAACTCTGAAATGGAAGAAAACCTTAAATTTGTCTATTGATAGTTTTTAGGAGCTGATCCAAAATGTTTGAACCTATGAAACTAATAATTGTGATGCTATTTTCATCACTGATTCACACCCATCTTACAAAGAGTGCTTGGATATAACTTAAGTTACTACCTTCTTTCTTGGGTTAATAACTAAAGCACGCCATGGAATAAAACTTAATGATGAATCTAACAAGGCTACATCTGTTGTGAACTGCCCAGAGAGCTTCGGCTATTGGGCGGTATAAAAATGTAATAAACAAATAAATAGTGTTACTGTCCTGCCATGGCAAATCTTCCTGTAGCTTTGTTAGATCCTTATACATAGGAAAAACTGGTCACCAGTGGTGGTCCTATATATAGTTAATACCACTTCCCTGTTGAACAAGAATATACAGGAGTATAGACATAATACAGCAGTTGCCACTTGCTGGTTTTCAAATAGCCTTTCTCTGTCTTATCAGTCAGTACAGAATACTTCCTTATCATCCTGTCACTCCATCTCCTTTTCCATTTCAGTTTCAAGCTCCTAGTTCATATGCATTGACCCTTTGTTGCCAGCATTTAACGTATGTATTATTTTGAGCACATAGCCATTTTTAAAAATACTTTATGGATAACTTACTAGAGCCAAGTGCAGTCTGCTATAAACATTACAACTCATGGCTATAGTATGGTCAAAAATGTGTACTCTTTGAACTAAATTTGGTAGCCTGAATAACGAACTGGGCATCTTCCCCACCACTACCACTGGAGAAAACACTCAGTCCTTTCTTTCATCTCGAGTTTCACCTGACACTGTTCACATCTTTTTAAGCGTATCTTCACAATCACATAGCTAACAACTTGCTTTTAAAACTGTAACTGATTCTAAAGAGCCTCTGAATTCTATGAATGGGACCCAATAATAAATTTGCATGGTGTGATCGCAGGATACACACAACCCTGTTATGGCCCCAAAGCCTTGTACCTCTGCCATCCAATTACCCTCTCTGTCCTTGTTCTAGCCATAGCGGAGACTGGCTGACTGCCCTTTAAACTAGGGATGTGCTCCGCTCCGATTAGGAGCGTAGAAGCAGTAGCGGATTGGCCTGCTCCGCCTTACCCAGAGGCGGAGTAGGAGCGGACCGCGGACCCCCTAGAAGCAAGGCGAAGAGAAGCGACCATTTTTCGGAGCTCCGAGTTCAGGCGGAGCGCTCCGGTCGCCATCTTGAAAACATTTCGCCATAGGATTGCATTGCGGCAAATAATCGCGCATAACTACGTTGTTTTTGAAGCTATCGTTCTGGAAATTCTTGTGCACAGAGAGTCGTGGATGGGGGTCATTTTGAGACCACTCTCACCTCTCTGCGTGCTGTGGTTCACGTGCAATATTTTTTTAAAAATCGGGTCAACCGCGGGGCTCAAACTGCGTTTCGGCTTTTCGCCCATAGGATTGCATTGAGGGAAAGAATCGGGGATAACTGGGGGGGGGTTTAAGCTATCGTTCTGAAAATTCTTGTGCACAGAGAGTCGTGGATGGGGGTCATTTTGAGACCACTCTCAACTTTCTGCGTGCTGTGGTTCACGTGCAATATTTTTTTAAAAATCGGGTCAACCGCGGGGCTCCGTTTCGGCTTTTCGCCCATAGGATTGCATTGAGGGAAAGAATCGGGGATAACTGGGGGGGGGTTTAAGCTATCGTTCTGAAAATTCTTGTGCACAGAGAGTCGTGGATGGGGGTCATTTTGAGACCACTCTCAACTTTCTGCGTGCTGTGGTTCACGTGCAATATTTTTTTAAAAATCGGGGTTTGGGTTTTTTTATTTTTTTTTTTATTTTTTTGGAAGCGATGACAGGCACATTCAACTCCCAATCCTGATGAGAATTGATCTCCTCAGAAAGCATCCTCCTCCAATCCCAGCGTTGGAGGGGGGACTAAGGCAGACCCACCCTGAGAACTTTCTGTTTTGTGTCTCTTTGTGGGTTGGCGTTCGTGGAGGGAACACTTACTTAGCTAGTGCTCCTGCTTTGGAGATAGATTAATTTAATATAGGTTTAGTTTGGCGCGTGTGTGTGTTTGTTTGCTTCTTTCTGACTTGTAGCTTAGTTTGCCCTGTGTTTTCCCCTTACTTTGATTTAATATAAACTTTATTTTTGAATTTTGGAGTGTGTGGTTGGGTTGGTTGCCCCCCCCTTCCCTGTATTAAAGCCTGACTGTTCTGCTTTTGTGAAAGCTTTCTTTTGAAAGCATACACACACTTTTTGTCCCATTTCCCTACATTTATATTCTTAAACATATTTTATTATATTCTTTCACATAGTCCATTAGTATATATTCTCATACATATTATATTAGTATTCATATTTTGTTCTTCTTATAGTAGTGGTTGGTTCTTTTCCCCCCTCCCCTCTCTTAAATCCTGATTGTGTTTCCTTCTATCTTCTATATACCAAATATACCAAAAAAATTGGATTCTCTTTTTCTTCTCTGTGTAACTTCGACGGAGTGGGCTGCTTTTGTCAAGTTCAACAGGCAGCCACAGATTGAGCATTTTGGGGAAAGCATACGCACACCATTTCCCTATTCTTAAACATATTATTATTATATTCTTTGACATAGTCTTAGTAGTCTATTAGTATACATTCTCATACATATTATAGTAGTGGTTGGTTCTTTTCCCCCCTCCCCTCTCTTAAATCCTGATTGTGTTTCCTTCTATCTTCTATATACCAAATATACCAAAAAAATTGGATTCTCTTTTTCTTCTCTGTGTAACTTCGACGGAGTGGGCTGCTTTTGTCAAGTTCAACAGGCAGCCACAGATTGAGCATTTTGGGGAAAGCATACGCACACCATTTCCCTATTCTTAAACATATTATATTATATTCTTTGACATAGTCTTAGTAGTCTATTAGTATACATTCTCATACATATTAGTAGTAGTAGTATTCATATTTTGTTCTTGTTATAGTAGTGGTTGTCCCATTTCTTGTCCCATTTCCCTACATTTATTAGTAATATTCTTAAACATATTATTATATTCTTGTAGATATTCTTAGTAGTAGATATATATATATATATATATTAGTATATTCTCATACATATTAGTAGTAGTATATTTTATTGTTCTTGTCCCATTTCCCTACATTTAAACATATTATATCTTCTTATACATATTCTTAGTAGTACCTTATACATAGTATTAGTAGTATTAATATTTTGTTAGTCATCATGAAAAGAGGAAGCAGGCGTGCTGAAAGCAGCAAGGCTCAGTCTGCCAGCAGTAAGCAGGCTTCCTCTCCTCCTGTGAAACTCAAACGGGCAACTCCTTGGCTGACTGCTCCAAAACAGAAGCAGGACAAGCAGCAGGCAGAGCCACTCTCTTCTGCAACTTGTGCCCGGCGTTCTCTTTTTGAGGGTGGGAATGGGAAAAGTGCCCGTTTGCAAGAGGCACGTGGCAGCAGTGCCATTAGAGGAGGAGGAGTATCCCCAACTCCTTCATTCTCCTTTCAGCCCACGAGCCCGATGATGGACCTAGACGAGGTCCTCAGCACAGTGGAGGGGGGGGAGGAGGAGGAGGAGGCGGTGGGCCTCCAGGATGTGGGGGCTGAGGAGGAGCAGCAGCAGGCCGAGGCTCTCTCCCCAGTCTCATCCCACACCCCTGTTTCTGTGGCAACACCAGAGAGCTCAGGCGGGCAATTGGTGGTGTCACCACGGAAACGAAAGACAAGCATCGTGTGGGACCACTTTGAGTTGGGAGCGGATCCCCGCTTTGCTGTCTGTCGCCACTGCAAACTCAGCCTAAGCAGGGGTTCATCGACAGGGCATTATGGAACCAGCAGCATGAAGATGCATCTTAAGAGGCAGCACCAGTCGGTCTTGCTGGGGAAAGAGGCGGGCAAGGCGACTGGTTCCAGGGGAAAGCCGAAGGCGGCGGCTGCTGCTGCTGCTGCTGCTGCTGCTGCTGCTGGCACTTCCAGTCTCAGCTCTCCATCTCCCATCCCCACAAGGGTTAGGCAGGCAACCCTGCCGGAAATGGGGTGGGGGAAGTATGGAACCACAAGATGGCGTTTTCCAACGCCCTCCCAGATCACCACGTCAATCGGTGAGATGGTGGCGTTGGACGACCAGCCATTCAGCCTCGTCGACAACGCAGGCTTCAAGAGGCTGATGGCGCTTGTGGTGCCATACTACAAGCTGCCGTGTCGCACCACCCTGAGCAGGCGGGTGGTGCCTTCCCTGTACCGTTCCTGCAGGGAGTTAGTGCTGGGTCGTCTGTGCCAGGCAGAGGCACGGATGGTGCACTTCACCTCGGACATTTGGTCCAGCGAGGGCGGAGTGCACGCTTACCTGTCCCTGACGGCACACTGGTGGGCAGCCGTGGGGCAGGAAGGATCCAGCACTACAGGGACTGGCAAGGAGGGCTACTGCTGGGCCCTCCTCCACACGCAAGTGATGGACCAGTCCCACACGGCAGGGGAGATTACGGAGGCCATGAACCGCATGGTGGATGGGTGGCTAGCTGGGCAGAAGGTCACCCGCGGTTACATGGTCACGGACGGGGGAGCCAACATGGTGAAGGCGGTGCGCGACGGCGGATTCGAGGGCGTCCGCTGCATCGCGCACGTCTTGAACCTGGTGGTGAGGGATGGCCTTGGGATGGGCAGCAGCAAGCCCAACCTCGGTCCCCTGTCCGGGATCCGTAACCTCCTGGAGAGCTGCAGAAAGGTGGCAGGCCATTTCCACCACAGCGTCAAGGGCAGTCGCTTGCTGCGGGAGAAGCAGGAGGAGTTGAATCTCCCGCAGCACAGGCTAGTGCAGGATGTGGTGACACGCTGGAACTCCACCTACCTGATGCTGGAGCGGATGGTGGAGCAACAGCGTGCCATCCACGACTTGTTCAGGGTCAGGGACATGGGCGTCCACCACCTGGGCAAGCAGCAGTGGGACGCCATGTCCCAGCTGGTGGCGGTCCTCAAGCCGTTCCTGAACGCCACCGAGACCCTGAGCAAAAGCTCTGCCCTCCTCAGCCAGGTGATCCCTGTATGCAGGCATCTCCAGAAACAGATGGGCGACTTTCTGGAGTACAGGGATCCCGTCACCGGCAGGCGCTTCGAGCCCGAGGTCCGCGAAGCGGTGACTAGGCTGAGGGACGGCGTGACGCGGAGGCTGGAGCCCATCCAAACCGACAGGGTCCACATGTTGGCAGCCATGTGCGACCCTCGTGTGAAGGATGGGCTTTGTGGGCCAAATAGCAGGCAGCACTGGGTGGAAACGCTGGTGGGCGAAGTGCGGGCGGCATGGGCCAAGAGGGTGGGGCAGAGTGAGGCAGAGGAGCAGGCCACCCCTCCCCGCAGCAGCACCAGCAGCACCAGCAGCAGCCTCACCTGCATCCCTCCCAGCAGCAGCACAGGCGAGGGGTATTGGGAAGAGGCTCTGCACACCGTGTTTGGGCAGAGACCCTCCCCAGCCACCAGCCAGGATGACGCTGCAACCACCGTGCAGCGTTACCTGTCAGAGCCCATCGAGGACTCCTCCATGGACCCCCTGGCCTACTGGTCATCCCGTTTTCAGATTTGGCCGGACCTGGCGCGGGTGGCCATGGATCGACTCAGCTGCCCACCCACCAGTGTTCCAAGCGAGAGGGTGTTCTCTATGGCGGGCGACATAGTGACCCCTCACCGCTCTCGCTTGGAGCCGGACTTGGTGGAGCAGCTGGTCTTTCTGAAGGGCAATCTCCCCCTGCTGGGATACCCCACCCTCAAGCCCTCGTGGGAGTGACAGGCAGGCTCCCTTTAATTCCACCCCTCCTTGGGTTGGCAGGCACACTACAGTTCAGGCAGGCTGGTTTTTTCTCTGTAGGCACTAGGCAGAGTTTGTCACCGTGCGTGTGTGTGACTGACTGTGAGGGCAAAGCACCGCACTTGAGTTCATTTCATTTCTGTGGCGTCCGGTACAGCTTAGTCAACTCATCCGGATAGTTTTCCACCCAGTTCCAAAAGACTCCATTTATTTATTTATTTATTTATTTATTTATTTAATTAATTACATTTATATACCGCCCCACAGCCAAAGCTCTCTGGGCGGTTTACAACCGTTTGTCCATGATTGACTGCACGTTTAGGTGAGGTGCAAGCAGGGGGCAAGGCAATGCCTGGCACCACCACCACCACTAGCCAGGCTGCCTCTCTCCAGCAGTCCACGGGTCGCCCTTTGGAGTGCCCTGGGAGTGGAAGACGTACTCCCTGATCCAGAAGTATGGTTTTTTGAGAAGCAAACAGGCGAGTCCTCGCCTTTGAGAAGCAACCTTTCACTTGAACTCATGGAAGTCATTGACTTCAGCACAGCCACTACATAGAGGCTGTGGACCTCTGGGTGACTCCATCAGTGTGCTGATTTTGAGAAGCAACCTTTCACTGAAACTCATTCACTTCCCCAATTGAGGGTGAGGGAGGTTACACTCCAGCAGTCCACGGGTCGCCCTTTAGATAGCTCGGGGATCAAATGGAGTCCTTGATCTGTGTGCTGATTTTGAGAAGCAACCTTTCACTGAAACTCATTCACTTCCCCAATTGCGGCTGGTACTCCAACAGTCCACCGAACGCCCATAGCACAGCCACTTAGTGCATAGGGACAGTTTAAGTTTCCTCCTGAGAAGTGAGCACTCACTTCAACTCATGACAGCCATTGACTTCACCACAGCCACTACTGCGGATGCTGTGGTCCTCCAGGATGTGGGGATAAGTAGCAGTCGCTGGTCGAGCTTCTCTCCCCAGTCTCATATGGAGCAATTTTGAGCTCTCACTTCGACTTCAAGTTCAGACACTTGAGCACAGCCCCTACGGTGGAGGCACAGCTGGCCGTGCCTCTCTCCCCAACCACTGACTGCACAGGGACAGTTTAAGTTTCCTCCTGAGAAGTGAGCACTCACTTCGACTCATGACAGCCGTTGACTTTACCACAGCCACTTCCTGGTGGATACTTTGTTCCACCACGATGTGGGTGAGGAGGATTAGTTGCAGCAGCTGGCCGTGCCTCTCTCCCCAACTACTGACTGCATAGGGACAGTTTAAGTTTCCTCCTGAGAATTGAGCACTCACTTCAACTCATGACAGCCATTGACTTCACCACAGCCACTACTGCGGATGCTGTGGTCCTCCAGGATGTGGGGATAAGTAGCAGTCGCTGGTCGAGCTTCTCTCCCCAGTCTCATATGGAGCAATTTTGAGCTCTCACTTCGACTTCAAGTTCAGACACTTGAGCACAGCCCCTACGGTGGAGGCACAGCTGGCCGTGCCTCTCTCCCCAACCACTGACTGCACAGGGACAGTTTAAGTTTCCTCCTGAGAAGTGAGCACTCACTTCAACTCATGACAGCCATTGACTTCACCACAGCCACTACTGTGGATGCTGTGGTCCTCCAGGATGTGGGGATAAGTAACAGTCGCTGGTCGAGCTTCTCTCCCCGGTCTCGTCCCACCCCTCTTCCGCTGTAACCCTGTCTTTGAGAAGCAAGCTGTCACTTCAACTCATGGACTTCCCCTATGTGCGGGTGGTACTCCAGTAGTCGACCGATCGCCCATAGCACAGCCACTTAGTGCGTAGGGACAGTTTAAGTTTCCTCCTGAGAAGCAAGCTGTCACTTCAACTCATGGACTTCCCCTATGTGCGGGTGGTACTCCAGGTGTCCACCGATCGCCCATACCACAGCCACTTTGTGTGTACGGACAGTTTAATTTTCCTGAGAAGTGAGCACTCACTTCAACTCATGGACTTCCCCAATTGCGGCTGGTACTCCAACAGTCCACCGAACGCCCATATCACAGCCACTTAGTGCATAGGGACAGTTTAAGTTTCCTCCTGAGAAGTGAGCTTTCACTTCGACTCATGACAGCCATTGACTTCACCACAGCCACTTCTCGGTGGATGCTTTGTTCCACCAGGATGTGGGTGAGGAGGATTAGTTGCAGCAGCTGGCCGAGCGTCTCTCCCCAGTCTCGCAATTCAAGTTATCTGAGAAGTGAGCTTTCACTTCGACTCATGGACTTCCCCTATGTGTGGGAGGTACTCCAGCAGTCGACCGATCGCCCATAGAACAGCCACTTAGTGTGTACGGACAGTTTAATTTTCCTGAGAAGTGAGCACTCACTTCAACTCATGAAACTCATGAAAGCCATAGACTTCCGAAGCAACCTCTCTCTCCTCAGTCTCATCCTCTTCCTCTTCCCCTTCTGCTGTAACCCGTCTTTGAGAAGCAAGCTTTCACTTAAACTCATCATTCACTTCCCCAACTGAGGGAGGTAAAGTCCAGCAGTCCACGGGTCGCCCTTTGGAGTGCCCTGGGAGTGGAAGACGTACTCCCTGATCCCGAAGTATGGTTTTGAGAAGTAAGCTGTCACTTGAACTCATGAGCCTCTGTGCAAAAGCTGTCCTTGTGTGTGTGGTTGTGAGTGTTACTGCAGCTGCCTGTCTCGCTGCGAAAATGAAACAGGCAAGTCCTCGCCTTTGAGAAGCAACCTTTCACTTAAACTCATGGAAGTCATTGACTTCAGCACAGCCACTACGTAGAGGCTGTGGACCTCTGGGTGACCCGATCAGTGTGCTGATTTTGAGAAGCAACCTTTCACTGAAACTCATTCACTTCCCCAATTGCGGCTGGTACTCCAGTAGTCCACCGAACTCCCATAGCACAGCCACTTAGTGCATAGGGACAGTTTAAGTTTCCTCCTGAGAAGTGAGCACTCACTTCAACTCATGACAGCCATTGACTTCACCACAGCCACTACTGCGGATGCTGTGGTCCTCCAGGATGTGGGTGAGGATTAGTCGCAGCAGCTGGTCGAGCTCCTCTCCCTGGTCTCGTCCCACCCCTCTTCCGCTGTAACGCCCTCTTTGAGAAGCAAGCTGTCACTGAAACTCATGAAAGCCATAGACTTCCGAAGCAACCTTTCACTTCAACTCATTGACTTCCCCTTTGAGAAAAAGCTAAGCTCCAGTAATGCACCGTTTTTCCGTGGGACAGCTCTCTTTCGAGAAGCTGCACTGCATATGCAGCAGTGCCATGGCTTTGAGAAGCCGAGACCCATCCCAGCCACCGGGAACCGGAGGAAAACTCCAGCAGTCCACGGGTCACCCTTTAGATAGCTCGGGGATCAAATGGAGTCCTTGATCTGTGTGCTGATTTTGAGAAGCAACCTTTCACTGAAACTCATTCACTTCCCCAATTGCGGCTGGTACTCCAACAGTCCACCGAACTCCCATAGCACAGCCACTTAGTGCATACTAGGGACAGTTTAAGTTTCCTCCTGAGAAGTCAGCACTCACTTCGACTCATGACAGCCATTGACTTCACCACAGCCACTTTGTGTGGGATGCTGTGGTCCTCCAGGATGTGGGGATTAGTAGTAGTCACTGGTCGAGCTTGTCTCCCCGGTCTCGTCCCACCCCTCTTCCGCTGTAACCCTGTCTTTGAGAAGCAAGCTGTCACTTCAACTCATGGACTTCCCCTCAGAGAAAAAGCTAAGCTCCAGCAGTCCACCGATCTCCCGTAGCACAGCCACTACGTTTCCTGAGAAGTGAGCTCTCACTTCAACTCGTCTTGTAGTGCGCCCGCCGAGTTGAGCACAGCCACTACAGTGGAGGCGCCTGCCCGCCTGCCTGGGAGCCATCCTTGTGAGGTAGCTGGATCTGCTGGGACTGACTCCCCCACAGATCTATGGCTTACTTGTGCAAGGTACCAGCTTTTCTGGGCCCGCCAACCCATGCCTGCCTGCCTGTCTGCCCGCCTCCCCCGGGGTGCTGCTGTGGTGGGGCATCTGCCAGGACTGACTCCTCGCCTACTCTGCCTGCCTCTCTGCCCGCCTGGTGCCTGGTTTGCTCCCAATCGTCCTCCTCTGTGCCCCTCAAGGCGTAACTGCTGGCTTAGAAAGAAAGAACCAGCCATCTTTGCCTCACTTTGCGCCCACTTATGGGTTGGTTTGCTATGCGTTAGTGCTCAAGCCATCCTTGCGGCACTACAATGCATGCTGCCTGCCTGCTTTCCCTCCCTTCTCCCCTTCCCGCCTTGCAGCGATGGTGTATGTGTCTTGCTTTGACTAAGGGGAGAAGTCCTTCCTGCGCTCACTTAGACTTTATCAAATTCAATAATCCCTTTTTCAAATGTGCCAGAAGATTTAGGGTTATCTCGTGGCATGTTGGGATTGCCTTGGAACTGGCCCCATTGAGCTGTCTGCAATTGCAACTTTAAATCCCTGACATACTGGAGTGTTCAAATTTCAAAAGTTCCCCTAACATCAGGGGATGATGGGATTGCCTTGAAACTTGGTGTCCATGGGGACACATGGGTAAGCTGTCATGGGACCAAAGGATAGGTTTCTAACGTGCAAATTGACGTAGTTGTAGAATGGGACTTGATTTGGGGTGAGTTAAAAAGTTTAAGCCGCGCCAAAAATCAGGGGATGATGGGATTTGCTTGCAACTTGGCGTGCATGTGGACACATGGATAAGCTCTCATGGTGCCGAGTTTGAGGTTTCTAACATGCAAATTGACGGAGCTATCCCAAGGGGTGTGAATGGGGTGCCCGATTTTCATAAATTCCCCAAAAATCAGGGGATGATGGGATTGCCTTGAAACTTGGCGTGCATGTGGACACGTGGATAAGCTATCATGGTGCTGAGTTTGAGGTTTCTAACGTGCAAATTGACGTAGTTGTAGAATGGGACAATTTGGGGTGAGTTAAGCCATGCCAAAAATCAGGGGATGATGGGATTTGCTTGCAACTTGGCGTGCATGTGGACACATGGATAAGCTGCCCTGGTGCCGAGTTTGAGGTTTCTAACATGCAAATTGACGGAGCTATCCCAAGGGGTGTGAATGGGGTGCCCGATTTTCATAAATTCCCCAAAAATCAGGGGATGATGGGATTGCCTTGAAACTTGGCGTGCATGTGGACACGTGGATAAGCTATCATGGTGCTGAGTTTGAGGTTTCTAACGTGCAAATTGACGGAGCTATCTAAAGGGGTGTGAATTAGGGTTATGGGAGGTGCGTTAGAGGGTAGAGCCGCGCCAAAAATCAGGGGATGATGGGATTTGCTTGCAACTTGGCGTGCATGTGGACACATGGATAAGCTGCCCTGGTGCCGAGTTTGAGGTTTCTAACATGCAAATTGACGGAGCTATCCCAAGGGGTGTGAATGGGGTGCCCGATTTTCAAAAATTCGCCAAAAATCAGGGGATGATGGGATTGCCTTGAAACTTGGCGTGTGTGTGTATACGCCCATGAGGTGTCATGGTGCCAAACGTGAGGTTTCTAACTTCAACGGAAAAAAAGTTGTTTACTTTTTTAGCTTTCAATGCAACCCTATGGGGGGGCAAAAACGGAGCTCCGGATCCGGATCCGGAGCTCCGAGCGGAGCGGAGCGGAAGTGGGCGGAGCGGGGGCGGGGCGGAGCGACCCGCTCCGAAAAATGGCGGATCTGCAAGTGAAGCGGAGCGGGGGGTCCGTGCACACCCCTACTTTAAACTCAAGTGCCTTTGCTCTGTTTTGTGAATCTCTTGCATCCTCCCATTTCCTTCCCTCTTTTCTCTTTCTATAGCGAACTTGTTCATTGACCATGTTTCCATATGTGCCATGCAAAGTAATAGACACATTGGCGTTGTTTTGATGAATAGGAGTGCTTATTTATATATATAAAAAAAGGTACGATTTTTATCATGGCATAAGCTTTTGTTCAAGCCCATTTCATCAGATGCATGAAGTGTTATCCTCAACTGTAAGATTATATCTGCACAAACATAAAGGAATATCTATAAAGTTTCACCGGTTTAATGGCTGGAAATGTAAACAATGCAACTAAAAGGCTATGAAATGCAAGAGATGGGGTAACATTTCTATGCAAAGCTCAAATACATAAAAGATAAGTATGGTTATAATTCATAACCTAATTCACAGTTATAATACACAATCTAGCCACAGTAGTCCATGCGCTGGTAACTGCCTGATTAGACTACTGCAATGCACTCTACTTGGGGCTGCCCTTGAAGACAACTCAGAAGTTGTAGCTGGTGTAAAATGCAGCAGCTAGACTGCTCACCAGAACATCCTATAAAGACCTTGGTACTTGAGGGAGCACCTCTCCCTATAGATGCCTGCCCAAGATTTGAGATCTGTGGGAGGAGCCTTCCTCTGTATCCCACTAACGTGAGACATACATTATGGTGGGACATGGAAGAGGGATGTCTCTGTGGTGGCACCCCGGTTATGGAATACCCTCCCCTTAGAGGCCTGACTGGCACTGAGCCTGGCTTCATTTTAGCACTAAGTTAAAACACTTTTTTTTAAAAGCTGTTGAAGGCTAAATTCTCCAACGTTGCATATAGGTTTAATTGTTCTTATTGCTTTTTAACTTTTCTACTGGTTTTAGTTTTAGTTTGTCACAGTGATATGGGGTGAGATACAAATGTTTTAATAAATAAATAAATCAGCAGCAGTAGGTGATACTGCAATCTTTCCAGCTTCTCTGTGCTAATTTTGCACCTGTAGTAGGAGAGAGAACTTCTGGTCTTGACTGAGTCCTAAACAAACACAATCAGGACTTTTCTACATGAGGCTTTTAACCCATCATTTTGCTGAGGTTTTTGCTTCCAGATTCCTTGTGGGATTAAGATCAGCTCCTTCATACATTTTTCTCAGGGTTAGGGTTAGGGTTACCAGTTACAATGCCACCAGTTACAAATATAACAGACTTTCCTCGTTAGAAATCCCCCCCACAATGTTTGGAAAGCACAGGAGAGGCCCTGGAGGAGAAGTCATTTAAAGCATCCGCAAACTACCATAATTGAGAAATGACAAGTACAAAAATAATGCCTCATGTAGAAAGGCTCTACAACTTGCCATTAAACTCTAGTTCTGCATTTTCTTGTTGGAGTCTGCCTTTGAAGTTCTTTTAATGACTTTCAGTTCATCAGCAGAATGTCCTGGTAGTCCAAAATGTCTCATTGGTTTTAGAATGGTTCCTTTTTTTTTTAATGTGAAATGTGCATCCATTTACTCTTGATGCAGACTACAGAAGGGCATTTTTGGCAAGTGATGGCATATATCATGTTGGGAAATGAGCAGATGCATCAGCCCATGGTGGTATGGCTGATGTTATTAAGTCCTGGAAGTCCTGGAATAGTGTGACCTGAACAGATATGAGGACAAAATATGTTGCTGATTATTTAGTTGTTGACTGCATATTGTCAGTTTAAAGTGACATTGGGTGATCTGAGGCTTCAGTCTGTACGGTTAAGATCTCAAGTGCTCATGCAAGTCATCACTTGGTGTTAAAGTCATCAGGAGCTAATTTGCTAGCTGAAATGAGACATAGAGGTTGTGGCATATTAAAAATATCCATTTGTTGCTCTCCAGAGTAGGACCTCCTAATAGGTTTTGAACATACCTCTGAATATTTGGCTATAAAACTAAATTTCTGGCTCCATTATTGGATCAAAGACTTAAAGTATGTTGTGCTTCTTTACAGGGGAACCAGCATTTTACAGCTGAAATTTTCAAAGCCCTTTAATCCTGGGATGGGCTGACACACAACCTTAGGCCAGTGGTGGGCCAAATTGAAAAGGCTTCAGGCTTACGTAAGGATGGCCCAAGACATTTTGCTGTCTTACGTAGAGCGGAAAATTAGTTTCTCTCCCCCCGCCCACCTCCCAAATTTATGGTACATAAGAACTAGGGTGACCATACGAAAAGGAGGACAGGGCTCCTGTATCTTTAAGAGTTGTATTGAAAAGGGAATTTCAGCAGGTGTTATTTGTATATATGGGGAACCTGGTGAAATTTCCTCTTCATCACAACAGTTAAAGCTGCAGGTGCCCTGCCCTCTTTTAAATCTTGTCACTCTAGTATAGATCCTGCAGCTTTAACTGTTGTGATGAAGAGGGAATTTTACCAGGTTCTCCATCTATACAAGTGACCCCTGCTGAAATTCCCTTTTCTATACAACTGTTAAAGATACAGGAGCCCTGTCCTCCTTTTCGTATGGTCACTCTATAAGTACCCAAGGCCATGAAAATTATTTTATCCCCTATCCACCTCCCAGGCAGGAAAAAGACAGCAATAAATTAATAACAACCCATTTGCTGCCTTTTCATGACACTGAAAATTTGCTGCCTGAGGCAGTTGCTTCACTCTGCCTAATGGCAGGGCTGGTCTTGGGTTTACAGGAATCATTTGAATTTTACTAGGACCCTAAGACACACTTGGAGAAGCCTGGTGCCAAAGACATAGAATTAAAGAATTCCGTGCCCAGGAAGGCCTCAGAATTTTGTGTGGAAGGACTGCGAGTTTGTGTTTGTTCTCTTCTGCTTCTGGTACTCATAACAAATACAGGTCACAGACCGTCCTCACAAAACCCCACCCCAGGTTACCCAGATCTTCCTTCATTTCCTTCCACACAAATCATCACCCCTGGGTACCCGGATCTTCCTTCATTTCCTTCCACACAAATCATCACCCCTGGTTACCCGGATCTTCCTTCATTTCCTTCCACACAAATCATCACCCCTGGTTACCCGGATCTTCCTTCATTTCCTTCCACACAAATCATCACCCCTGGTTACCCGGATCTTCCTTCATTTCCTTCCACACAAAACCCCACTCCTGGTTACCTGAGTTTTTCTTCATTTCAGCAGTACAATTCAGGGCGGGGGTCATTTTGTTGCTGCTATTGTTTTGCACCAATGTCGTCTTCTGGAAGTTCTTCAAGGGCAACCCTATGCAGAGCATATTGCAATAGTCTCAGCGTAATGCAACAAAGGCATGAGTAACTATTGCTAAATCCGATTGACCCAGGAAACGTTGCAACTGGTGGTGCACTATCTGTAATTGTGCAATGCACCCCTTGCCACCAATGCCACCTGGAAATCCAGGGCAAAATTGAATCAAAGAGCACTCCCAGCTGTAAATCTGAGTTGGAATTAGTTGATCATCCCAGGAAAATTGAAATGGAGAATATTTGGGATGTGTAAGAGTTTTTCAATGGCTGTTGACAGTAGAAGATAAATTGCCAGCATTTACCAGGTGGGAAAGCTTGCATTTCTCTTTATGTGTATGGAAATGACAGGTATGATGCAGTTCATGCCTCTGGGCTCTGCCTTCTGGATGCTTGGGACAAGATAGATCAACACTCTTTTATAAAAACAAACCCTGATTTGTGAACCCTAAGCAAAATCCAGACTTCTGAGGGTAGTTTGTTCCTTTGTCTGCATATGGTATACAGTTTTTAAAAATTGTGTGTAGGATTGGATGGAGGGGAAAACTTGCTTAAATGCAAATTTTATTTTAGGAACGTTTTCTTTTATATTGCTTATAATCTGGTTGAATAACATTATTTGTGTTTACAGAAGATAAGATGGACTTCCCAGCAGTGATTGATTTCTTTTGTCATGCCAGCAATTTCCCCCACCCTCCACCCCAAGCAATTTGAACTGGATGTTTGGCCTGGGTTGACTAGGGTTGAATGCTATCACTTAAAGGATTCTGCCAGCACTGGTCTGTACTATGCAATTCACATTCTTCCCCCCTCCCTGCAAAAAAACAACAACATTTTCTATCAATGAGAGCATTGTGGGTCATGAGAACTGCTCTGGCTGATTTTTGTGAGATAGCCTTGAATGTGTTGCTTTGTCCTTTCCTGATCTGCAATCAAAGATCCCAAAACACTAGATTGCCCTTGTCTTAGTCCTATGAGATGAATGTGAACTTCAGTTTACAGATGAAAGAAAGTAAACGGCATCTGAAACGAGATGCTTGTTCTAATGGAACTATATGTATGGCTCTAATGGATATGGCCTGTTCATGAATTTATAATTTTATGTTCTTGAATTTAATAATGCTTGGGAAAGCCTGTGCAATCTGCAAAGATACAATAAAGAGAAATGGTAATACGGATACGTTGCTCGGCTGAGAAAATAAAACCAAGCAAGTGAGGGACGATATAAAACTTGACCAATCTTATACCCACCCAGCATCAATTTCTGTGGTGTTGTAGCTGTTTAAAGATTTCTGCTTACAGAGTTTTATTTTATTTTCATATTTTATATCCCCCTTTCCCAAAAATGTTTTTTTCCAAATCAGCTTAGAAATCAGACTAAGATATAAAAACAATATAAATATAGCTTAAACTAGATCAATAAAACTAAATATATATTACAAACACACACACCAGCATTAAAACCAGAAGAAATAGTTAAAAACAGTTAAAAACATTATAAGGTGCCTTATCAAATAAAAGGTTTTCAGCACCCATCTGACAACAGGAAAAAGAGGAAGCTTGATGGATTTCCCTGAGGAAAGCATTTCGTTTCTGCAATGCTGCCATCAAAATGTCCCTGCCCCTGTCATCCATAAGATGGATTTTTGCTAATGATGGGCTAAAGACAAGAGCCTCTGATGCTGGGTCATATGTATCCAAGCATGAATTTAATTAATTAATTAATTAATTAATTAATATAGAGATTTGCATGTACTTGGACAAGGAGTGTCCATTGAGATTTTCCATGTCCTAGGCAAATATTCTAGAGCCTACTTAGGACAACTAAATATCCCACAGTTTGTTTACTGTGGACTGTTTGTGAGTGGTCACCCAGAAGTGCCCCATTCCTGGGATGTTTGCCATAATGTCTGAATCAAGAACTCTTGACTGTTAACTGAGAAGACAACCCAAAGTCTTAAGTCAAGGCAAACCATGGGTTACAATTCTGGGTCATTTCTCCCTCAACATTCCAGTTTTCCAGGTTCAGATGACACAGTGAGCAACCCAGGAATGGGGTATTCCTAGATTGTTTAGCAAAGTGGGGGAGTGGGTGGAAGCCAGCACACATGCTTGCTCCTGCTTGCTCACAAACAACCCATGGTTTCTTAACCATGGGTTGTTTAATTGTGTGAATTGGGTCCCTATCTGCATATAAGAGTCAGGGTAAAAACTGTATTCTGGGAGTAAGTGTTGTAGGATTCTTGTTTTGATTAATACATGTGATGAAATACATTCAGACTTTGCATGATTTGAGACTTTTATCAAATAGTTAATCAACCCAGAGAGGAATAAGTGGATAACTTGTTGACCTTTTCCAGCTTGACTAGTTACCTGAGAGCTCACCTTCACATCAATAATCAAAGACAAACTGTATTAGGTATACAAGACAACCCTTCTAGAATGTTCACATGTACAAAAGTGAATTCCCTCCTTATTTTTTGCAACGTAAAGAGGATAATTTTCAGTGAAGTCACTTGATGGAATCCCAGAGTTCCTCTGTGCTTTGTCTTCTGGGGAGGAAGTATCCCTTCTCTTTATGACACCCTGGAGCAGGCACTACTTGCTAACATCTACAAAAACAATTAAGAATCTGGTGGCACCTTAAAGACTAAGTTTTAATGGCATAAGTTTTCATTGTCTACAGGCCACTGCATCAGATGCATGAAGAATTTGACAGGTATATACACTTGTGGGCATGGGGAGATAGAAACTGTGAGGTCAGAGGGAAATGAAATGCAGGAAGTATGTGTTATTAACAGTAATTAGCATAATGTTATTGAGACATTCATTTTTATTATCTGGCTTGAATCGGAATAAAGGTATGTAAGTAAAATCACATTACATGTGTTAGTTAGCTTACCAGTACCAGGATGTCTGTGTTATCACCAGCAACTGATTTGTAAATAGCCACTATTAGTAATGTAATTGTTACAGTCTATACTTTCTACATTTGGTTTCCCTCTGACCTCTCTGTGTTCAATTTCTGCCTCCAACCATGTGTGTGTGGAGGTAGAAATGCCTATAGGTATTTCACACATATACCTATAGGTCAGGATAATGTTTCATGCATCTGAAGTGTTTCTCACCTTGAATAGCTCCTTTAGAGTTCTGACTGGTTCTGACTGAAACTGCCCCATTGACATCATAGCCGCCAGCTTCCACTGGCCCTTGGGATTCTATGACCGGCTTTACGACCCCCATCCCCTGGTGAATATCCATGGGCAAGTTGCTTCATTGCTCAAGGCTTGACTCTTAGCCTTTCCACACAAGGCTTTTATTTTGTGCTCATGTTTCCTTATGGTAGTTTTCAGGTCCTTTATACAACAGTGTCATCCTCCAGGGCCTTTTCCATGCTTTGCAACCAATTTTTTCCCCTAATGGAGAAAGTCTAGTATTTTTTCTCAGTGGCGTTATAGAACCTTCGTGTAATTGTGCAAATCCGTTATACCACTGTGCCACCTAGTAGTTGTATCATGGAAGATATAGAAAGACAGAGAAAAAAACCTCTCTCCCACCAAAAAGATATGTGTAAAGGGGCCTATTTTAATCCCACAAAGAATCTGAAAGAAGAAGCCTAAGTTAAGGTGCAAGTTAAAAGCCTCATGTAGACGCCTGTCTGTTTTTATACAGCATTTCCAGAACTGCTGCTTGAATGTACAACACAGGAGCTCAGCGTGCATTCATGGTGGTTATGAAACAGCACAGATCTCGACACTAGCTCTGTTCTCACCATCTGATTTGCTGAAAGCTCCGTCCGACTCGGTCATACTTGTTATTTTACACCTGTCAGACAATGAGGTTTCTATTCAGGGTTTAAGATATATTCTTACATAACTGAGTGGCTCTGAGCTAACCAAGAGTTGACTAAATGCTTTGGCACATGATAGCGCCCTGGGGGTACATAGTAATATTTGCTTGATAATCCCTGCCTGCACATAATACTTCGAAATGAAATCCAAGATCCTGAATGCTAAGTCACTATGGCATTGGGTTGTGACGACAACCCAATGTTTTCCTTGGGATCTATGCCTGGAGCACAGAAAAGGATACAGAAAGGGGCTTATTACGTAATTTGCTGTTTATCGAGGACAATCAGCAACTGCTCCCTCTTGAACCCTGGGTGGAAAGCTGTACCTGCCCCAAATCAGGAGCTCCCTGTAGAAGCCATGAAGGTCTACAGGACCATACCCAGCTCCGCTGTAGGTGCGGCAAGCTCTCCACTTGTTCCTCTTACACCATCCCCTTTCTCCTATACTGCAGCCTCTGCCATAGGTAAAGATTGCAACTAAGATTGTAGTGCCTGAATTTGCTTTGCTTTCCCCCCTCTTCCTCCTCCCTCCCAATCCCCTTTCCTTTTGTGTCATGTCTTTTAGATTGTAAGCCTGTGGGCAGGGACTTTCAAGAAATACTTTTGTAAGCCGCCGTGAGAGCCTTTTTTGGCTGAATGGCGGCATAAAAATCCTTAAATAAATAAAATAATTAGAAATAAATAAATAGGTAAAGGAATCAGCCATGGGTGGGAGATGGGTTGGTTCACATCCCACCTACCCCACACTCACAGTCATCTTCCCCTTACACTCACAGTTTCCTCACACTGTCCCCATCTTCCTTTTTCACTTCCACCCATCCATGTTCCTTCACATCCACCCATCCATGCTCCTCCACACTCCCCAATCCATGCACATGCCACACATAGAGAGATGCCCTCCTTGTTGCTTAGTAGATTGAGAAACAGCTGAGAAGCAGAGAAGATACAGAGTTCCTTTGTAGCTAAAACTCTTGAGCTCCTTCTATGAACATCTGCCCAACATAAAGTCAGGGGAAACAAATTGGAATACATTGCAGAAAGCAGGACCTGCTTTTGATGTTACATCCCCAAATTGGTGGTAAAGTCCCTACTTTGCATGCAGAAGGACCCAGGTTTGATCCCTGGCATCTCCAGGTAGGATTGGAAAAAGCCGGCCTGAAACCACGGAGAGCTGCTGCCAGTCAGTGTTGACAATACTGGGTTAGATGGACCCATGGCCCAACTCAGTAAAAGGAAGCTTCCTTGTTCCTATTGTGCTAGAAATGGCTGGGGATGTTGGATGGTCAGCTACAAGTATGAGACCCATGCCTTACGAACCTCTTAGAACCTTCATAATTGCATCCGGCTTTCTGATACTGCAAACAAGGCTACTTTGGGGCTGTTTTTCTGGTTGCTTTTCTGTACATTTTTCTAATACAATTAGAGTGAGGTAATGATGAAGTCCTATCTTAATTACAAGAGCTCAACAAGAACAAGCCTGACAATGGTAGAGTGGCCGTTTACACATCAACAAATAAGAGGATAAGAGAGGACACCGATTAGCATAACATTTGCATATGCTAATTTGTAAACATAGGTGCAAATTTAAAAAATAAATAGAGGACTGTCCTCAGTAAAATAGGACACCTGGATCTTTAAAAAGTATGCTTCTTTGTGTTTTCTTCTAAATTTAACAACAACATCATCATTTTATTCAATTCTGCTTCTGTCTTGGGCTGCATTTGTTCATTGCTATCATCTCCCAAAGCCAGACAGCATCAATAGGGACAGGCCCTCTTGCGTGACTTGGATGTTCACCAGATGGATGTGAATCCTCATGAAATTGGCAGCTAATCAGGGGCATATGTTTGTGATTCTGCCCCACACAGTGTTCTTTCATTCTCTGATAAGCAAAGAGTCACATAGAGGCTGTGATTTCTGTTTGCGAGGTGCCTTCAGCCTGACACCAATGCAAAAGTGATGCTAACAATGTTGTCATGTGCTGCATCATAGATTTTAGTGTGTCACATCAATTTCTTTTGACAAGGCTGAATTTGAATGAGGGTTCAACCTTGGAAAATTGCTTTCTCTGCCAGGGCTCAGCCCTGGAACATATGAATTACTAGAACAGCCGCAGAATACCTTTGCATCCCCAGTGAGTTATTGCAGCTGGATTTCTGGATCAACCCCTGGCCTTGGGAACATATTGACAGAGTAGTTTTAAGAAAAGGGGGAAGGTGTGTCCAGTCCACATACTGGATGATGTGGCTGATACCTGGCCCCCATTTCCTGACCCATCCTCAGACTTCAGCCAGCCCCACACACTGCCTCTGCGCTGGGGATCTCTAACTGTAGTGCAAAGATAAAAGCACTTCACTTGACAGTGAAGTCTCGGAAGAGTAAATATGTCAACCGTGAAAAGTAGTTGTGCTAAATGTTTGTTTTAAAGCTTATTAAAGCTGTGATCTGCAAATCCAGTTAATGGATTTAATCCATCTTTCTTCCATTGACTTGAACTGGAATTAAGTCTCCTCAAATCCAAGCACTCTGGCTTTAAGTGATTACCTTGGCTTTAAATTGCAGGGCCTTTACAACCAAGGGCTTGTTCTGAAGTTACCTTTGTGGTCACGTTACTATCACTCCTTCCCAGGTCATGACAGCAATACCTTGATCACATGGGAGGGATCTATGATTTAGCTCCATGCTATGTCATGCTCTTTTGCGATGATGATATGATTGGCGTGGAAGAAGATGGTAGGTTTAGGTCAGGGTATGGAACATTTTGGGTCCAGATTGCACCGTGCAGGCTGGATGATATCAGGGGAAGGGGCCCTGACCCACAATGTCATCAGCACCCCCAGCTGAAGTAGCAACTTTCCCAGTTCCCTGACCAAGGCTCTGACCATTGTTGCTCCATCACTCTGGGGTGTTGGAGAAGGGGAGTGCATAGGGATGTTGGAGAAATCCACAATGGAATCAAATGAATTTGGATTTTTATGAATCCCACCCATGGATTCCACAGCAGACCAGCTTTTCCCCAGTCGGGTGGATTTCACAAACTGGTGAAATCCACCCGACTGGGGAATACAAAAAATTGACAAATAAAAGTAAATCAGCTCCAAATGTGCATTTCCCCATAGGCTAATGTGTGAAAATTATTATTGGGGGAAGGATTTGCACATTTTCACAAGTGTGCATTTGCTCAAATGTGAATTTACACCCCAAAAAGCGGGGGGACGGGACGGACATTCTGATTCCATCAGTGAATGGACATGAGAATAAAAGGCACCTGACAATCTGCGAAATGCAAACTGAATGAATTTTACACAATCCCTACATGCCTTGGAGGCAGTGGCCCCACAAACCAGATGGGTCGGACTGGCATGTGAAATCTGGCCAATGGGCCAGAAGATCTCCATCCCTGACTTAGGTAATAATTGTATCACTTTGGATGCAGGGAGGCATGGCATGTTTTTGAATGGTCCTGCCATATAAAAAGCTCCTTGTATATAGTAAATAACTAGCATATCAGAGAGAGGGCTATGTTGAACTTTTCTAGCTCACTATACACAAGAAGTATTTTTTACATGGAGGGGCCATTTGAAATATGTCTCCACTGCTGTCCAAAGTGGCACAATCAGAAGGAGAGTTGATTATGATTATGATTTATATAGCACCATCAATTTTCATGGTGCTGTACAGAACAAAATAAAACAAAATACAAAACACCCTGCCATATGGCTTACATTCTAAAATCACAGTAACAAACAAACAGGGAGGGGAACCAGCTTGAGGTTGAATGGGCTCCAACAATTATGCTATTTATTGAGGGGGCAAGTGTTATGATGTGTTAAAGTTATAGCTGGAACTATTATGGAAGTTCTGGACCTGATGTTTAAGATGCACCAAGCTGGCCTGTTTTGTGGTCTTTTTAGACCTTTTCATTGTCCCAGGCCTTTTATGTTCTTATTTTTTATATGTAAAATCTGTTGAATTTATTTTTTGGTTATATTGTATTGCTTATGGGTTGGAACTGGATCTGTCTTCCATGGGAGGAAGCACTCTGCTCACTTAAGGTCCCTGCTTCTGATTTTGGGGGATCCCCCAAAATCACAGCTCACCCCATTCAGCGCAGGTTCCTGAATCTGTGCAGTATTTCTAGGAGGCAGCAGGGGGTGGGGTGGGGGCTGCCATTGGAAGTGGGGGGCAGAGAAGTCCAATTCTGCTGGTACAGTTGATCCAATATAAATCTGGATCCAACCCCATATTTTTTCTGTTTTTATTTTCAGCCTCCCATACATCTTTGCTATTGGGCGGATAGAATGTTAATAGATAAATAAATAGATAAATAAATGAGAAGGGTTAATGGAAGAGGAAAAGGGAAGTAAGTTTAATGAGACATAGGAAAACCTAACAGAACAATTAGATCAGTGTCCAATGTGGTGATAGGTTAGCCAAGGCTGGCTCAATATTTTACATAGCATTTGTCAAAGGAAGCTACCTTGAAAAACTGTAAAATGGTTAAAACCTTCTACTACCAAGATCCTACCTACTTTGTACCACCAGCACATAGTTATGAGATTCTCATGTGAGCTTTGGTCCATAAGTCTATTACAAGGGCAGACAACTTGTGGCCCTCCAGATGTTTGGGCCTACATCGCCCATCATACCTCACCATTCATTCTGTTGGCTAAGGCTGATGGGGAACTCTAGGCCAAAACATCTGGAGAGCCACAAGTTGCCCTCCCCCCAAGACTCTATTGCAATATTTAGTGCCTTTCCAATCCCACTGTGAAACAAGGCAAGGGCTGCAACACAGGCTGGAACACTCTTGTGGAGGAAGCCTAGAAAGACAGGTTACCTCTAATTGGGATTCGCTGAGTAGCGGCCAAAAACTCCCAAGACACAATTTGTCTCCTTTTAGAAAGTTTTAATACAAGCAGTGCTGCAGCACTGCAAGTTGACGGTCCTCAGAGGATCTAAAGGACTGCCCACTAGTTTCAGGCAAAGTGAACATACTTATAAAGTAACATCCTTAGAAACAATGGCAGAACTTCCTCATACAATACACCAATCATAATACAGTAATAGGTCAGCTTTTCCAACCAATGATAAGCACGGCTTCTAAGGCTAGAAAAACAACACATATATGAGTATTGGCAAACCTGACCAGCTGTTTCTTTATGGTCACTAGTCTTTCTGTCCTCGCCGGGAGGCTCACACTCTGACTAATGTTTCAGTCGGTTGAGCAAGTGTTACTCAATATATTATAGTTGCTGAAGCTTTGATTAAATTGCTGCAGAGGCTTTAATTTCTAATAAAAGGGCTTAAAGCAAAACAGAGTGGGCACAGGTGAAAAACCACACACACCTTGATTTCTTCGACATTCTTCAGTTGTGTTGAATCAATTGGTATGGATTTCTTGAGCAGAACTACAGTACGTGCCTCAACTTTGTGTTCGCCTCGTAACACAAATGTGGGTGTGTGGTGGTGATAGACATTTGCATGGATGGAACCAGTGAGCAGGAGTGGGTGCTTGACCTTTACTCCATCTGTTGATTCTCCCTTGAAAAAATCTGCCCCAGCAATTTCCCCCCATCCAGTTTCCAAGTCTGGCCATTTGCCAGACTGGCATATGTGGGTCTGTGAAAACAGAAAGGGGGGGGGTATCTTAAGGGGAGTTTCTACAGGGAGAGAGTTGATGGGTGTAGGAAGGGTTAAGCATTCCTTCTCACCAATGCTCCCCAGCAAAAGCATATGTGTACACACATACATCCTGCCTGACATTCCTGTTACATCTGCAAATACAGATTGAATATCAGAAACCGTTGAAATCCATCACACCTACTTTCCTCCCCGGGTTTTCCTCCACAATTTCTAGCTCCAATTCATTAGTATGTCAAGCTAATGGCCCCTTTCACATGGGTTTGTGGTATTGCACTGTACCAATGAAACCTCCCTTTCACTTGCTTGCTCTTCTACTCCACCCCGCCCTGCCCCATCCCTCCCCTTCTCTTTCTAACTCCAGTTCATTGGTTGTAACATTGTGATGGGCGTGGGGTTCGTTCCCCCCCTTTCTGGCTTTGTTGTCTAGCGACAGTGCTGGAGGAGGAGAACTGCCCAGCCCTCCCCTTTCATCAGCAAGCTCTCCTTACAAAGCACATGCCCCCAACAAAAGAAATAGTGAGAGGACGGCACTACACAGGAGCTGAAGGGCGCTTTAATTCTGTTTGGGGGAAATAATCAAGACTTTCCCCACTCTAGGAAAACATGAAAAGGGAGGGAAAGAGGCAGAGGGTCTGTAGGACAGGCACAGCGTCGTCTGAGTGTTGTGCTGAAAAATCACAAACCAGGCATGATGAGAGTGCGATAACACACTGGTGTGACGAAAACCATTATCTTTTAAACAGTGAATTAGCAACCTTTGCACACCATGCCTCTTAGCAATTTTGTTGGTTAATTTATTTCAGCAGAAGCCACTTCATCTTCCCTAACTCTCTTTGGTGGGTTGGGTGGGCTGAAAGAAACACAGTGGGATGCAGCATTCTTGGATGTTGTGCAACTTTAGTATCTATAAAAGGAAGACAATTCTTCAAGCCTCCAGTTTCCAATAGGGGAATGTGTATACATAGAGAAAAGATGTGAAGATCTGTTCTTGGACAGTGGATAAGAAAATTGACGTCCAGTTTATATGTTGCCACCCATAGTTGTTATTAATTTTTTTAACAAAAAAAAAAAATCCTTCCCTAACCTGGCAATCTATGTGACAGGGAGTAACTCTGAAATGCTTTCACCATGTGTGCAGTATTTGCATGAGAGCCTTGGTTTCCCCAGAGCTGTGCGTTGTGTTGCATCTGTAAAAGATCCCCCAAGAATTTAGTCTTTGGTTTTTTTGCTAACTTAGTGCCACCCATATAAGAAATGCCTTGGAAGATTTCTGAAAGACTCGGGGCTTCTCTAAACAAGCGATATAGCACGTTTGTGACTGGCCCCTCATGGAAGTGTGGAGGTCGATTTCATGGCGTTGTCAACAGCCAAGACGTCTCACATGGTATCACCCCTTTATCCCATTTTCAGCCGAATAGGTTCCCCCCCACCCCTGGCAGTAAGGGTGCTTAATTACAGCCTAATTTACAAAGGAATGGGATAGTTCTGGACCGGTGTAAGCCTCTGACATCCTAGCACGATCCACGGCTGGTGTTTGCCCTGGGTCCCCATTAATTTTCCCCTAGACTTTTGCTCCAAGCACCATTGCTTTGGGGCATTGTGGGAAATTACAGTGGTGGCTAGACCTTAGCACTGCTTGGAGTATGGCTGCCTGCCACTACCAGTTTAGCCCTGTGGTGGAAAATCGGCAAGGTCCCCTCTAGCATGGAGCCAGCTTTAGACTGAGACATATAGGAGGATGTAATGAGTAAGACATACAGACGTCCATGGCGTTGTCACAAGGAAAGTTGTTTGTGTATAGCTCTCCATGTGTCCTTGCTTAAGGGATCATTTGATAAGTCTCTGCAAACAAGAAACGTGAGAGCTTGTAAACCGCCCAGAGAGCTTCGGCTATTGGGCGGTATAGAAATGCAATAAATAAATAAATAAATAGATAAATGTCTGAATTTGTTCAAACATATAATTTGAGTGCTTCCAGGACCTGAGAAATACCACCATCAATATTTGATGACATAAATGGATCCTTAGAGCTCTTCTTTGCAAGCAGAAAGATGTTAACTGTGAGCTTAATGCACCTCATGTGGTTTGAATTTATCAGTGCAAACATTTTAGTTATTTTGATAATGGGGTAATTATGGAGTAATCCATTGTGCCTGTGATCAGCAGCAATCCATTGTGGATCCCATGAGGCTGCCTTGTATCAGGTCAGAGCATTGGTCTATCCAGCCCAGGGGTGTTGAACCACTTTCATTCTTAGGGCTGAATCCAAGTTTCAAGAAGCTTTCAGGGGCTACATTCCTCTAGTGGTAGGCTGAAAGCAAAAGCTGTGGGACCAAAATACCATCATATTGTAGCTTAAAACTCTTACTGCTAGCCTTAGGAGGGACATTTTAACCTGTTGGCCGGGTTCACACAACACGCTAACCCACACTTAGTGTTTGAGTGTGGGTTGTTGTTGAACCATGGGTTGTTGTTGAACCATGGCTTATCATCTGAACGCAGCATGTTTTCTGCAGGGTGGCCTGTTAACCATGCAATGCGGCTCGTTTTTCTCAAACAAGCCACCTTGAAAACCCATGGCTTGTTGGGTTGTTCAGGGTACTTAACAAGCCATACTGCATGGTTAATGAGCCACCCTGGCTGTGTTCAGACAAATGATAACCCATTGTTCAACAATAACCCGCATTCAGCCACTGAGTGTGGGTTAGTGTGTCGTGTGAACCCAGTCATTGTCTGCTGTGACTGGCAGCAGCAATCCACGGATCTTAGGTAGAGTGTCTTTTCCATCACTTGCTACCTGTTTTTTGTTTTGGTTTTTTCCCTGCAGATGCCAGGGATTGAACTTGGGACCTTCTGCGTGCAAAACCTACAATCTATTACTGAGCTCTGGATCTTTCCTAAGTACTAAATCTTCAGGTATTATGAGTACTAAGCTAGCAGCCTCACCAATCAAGCTCCCTTTCTTTAATTCGATTAGATTGGAGAGCAATGTTGGTTGTTGACCATGCAGGAACCTGTGCTGCTTGTGAAAGTGAAAAGATTCTGCAGTCTCTTCTGTAATACTAAAGGTCCTGGACAGGAATCTACTGATTTCTCACTTGTTGCTATAGCTTTAACATAGCTGGCTTCAGCAAACAGGTTGATAATGATCCTAGCTGGGATGCCTTCTGTTCTGCAGTCACTTCCTGCTTATGTCGTACAAATGTTTCTGAATAAACAACACATCGGGGAATATTTGCATTTAATCCAGTAAACAGGCTAATGGTGTTTACTTGAAGCAAACTTCATATCTGGGCCTGTGATCCATCTGGGAAAGAACCAAGATAATGGAACAGATGAGTCCGAATTAAAAATATGGATACAGATCACTTGGTTTGAACAAAAAACATTTTCCTTTTTTTAAAAAAAAGCACTGGGTGGCTTCTGCAAATATGCCTTTGTCGCCTCTCCCAGTGCTCCTGGCTTTGCAGTGATTTAACTACATGACCAGAGGACAACTAACACAGTATGATTTCTAAACAGGAGGTAGCCCAGGGCATAATTCCATACAGGTACAGATGTGGTGTGTAAATTGTGTGTTTTATTCTCTAAGCTTGTGAACAAAGAATTGGATTACAGAGGACCACATTTCATAGATCATTAGGTAACAAATGGCATTGTGCCCAGTCGTGGAAATCATGTGTAAGATTGTCCTATGTGAGCTCTAAGCAAGACGGTTGATACCTTTCTCCAGTGCTTCGACTCTGGCTTTGCATTCTGGGGAAATACAATCTAGCAGAAGGCCTTCTTGTAGACCAGAGGTAAGCAAACTGATACTCTCCAGACATTTTGGACTGCAACTCCCATCAGCCTCAGCCAGCATAGCCATTTGTCAGGGATTGTGGGAATTATGGTCCAAGACATTTGCAGGACACCAGGTCGCCTTAGCTCTGCCATGGGTGCTGATGAAGCCAGAATCCCAGTCTTAGAGGACTTCAATATTATTTATTTCATTTCATTTCCATACTGCCCCAATAGTCAAAGCTCTCTAGGTGGTTCTCAAAAATTACAAACCACAACAAAAACATAGCATTTTTTTAATATACAAAATTTAAAACAATTTAAATAGCTAAAACAATTTCAATAATATAATGGACCTGATAAAGACAGTTGACATAAATGCCCCATTATATGTTATTAAATGGAGTTGAGGACAGTCCTAACCTGGTACTGAAAAGTTGGTGCTATTGGCACCAGAGAGGCCTCAGTGGGAGTTCATTCCATAATCAGGGAGCCGCCACCGAGAGGTCCCTTTCCTTTATTGCTGCCATCCAAGCCTTCCTCTGAGGAATGCCTCAGATGTTGGTCATAGCACCTGGGTAGATCAGGAGAAACACTCCATCAGGTATTGTTGTCCTGAGCTAATAGGAGCTCAGAAGCTGGCATTTTTACCCCTAGGTTGCTTGCTTGCATGGTTCTAGTCATGTCTTTTAAAACTGCATGATTTGTTTATGCCCTGTGGTGTTTCTGGAGAGGTAGGGAGTAGCCCGCAGAACAAGGCAAGAAATAAGACCTGGAACAGAAAGAGCATGAACTCCTGTCATTGCTCATACCTTTTGTTTGGGGCGGATATGCTACAGCCCAATCACCACTATACAAAAATTCTGGTTTTGCTTTGGGCAGTAATCACTTCTCCAGTGTGGGAAGGGGCGGCGAGGGAGAGAGAGATGTGATTCCTGAACCAGGAAGTCCCTACACCAGATGGGTGTGTCACTTTACACATATCTGTGGCTAAAGCACTTCACCCTTAAATATCAATCATAGCTTTGACTTGTTGAATAAAAATGTCAATCCTAGCTGTGACTCGTTGGATAGGGTGACCAACTGTCAGGATTTCCCGGGATTTGTCCTGGTTTTTGTTCTTTCCATGGTGTCAGGGGGGATTTTCTATAATTTTCAATAATGTCCTGGAATGACACACCTTCCCCTTTAAGGCTGCCATTAGCATGGCAGGAGGGAATGACGTGCTTTCTTGAGGCACATCATTCCCCCACCCCGAGCTCCAATTGAGGTCTTAAAGGGGAAAGTGGGTCATTCGTGGACATTATAGAAAAGGCCCCAATTGGAGTGGATGGTGGTGGTGCAGAATGAAATCCTTTCCCCTCCTCCACTCCAATCGGGTTCTTTAAGGTGGTGGGGGAATAACATACTTTCTGCAGGACTCAGAAAGCTGCTTCCCCACACACACACACTAGGTGTCCTCTTTTTTGGTTTCCCAAATATGGTCACCCTATCTTTGGATAAAAACAGTGACAGTTGGGAGCAGGCCCATTTCTCACAAAAGGATTGGACAAAATGGTGCCTGAACATTTTGCTTTGCATCTTTGGTTCAACAAGGGATAGAACCTTGCCTTTAAAAAAAACACAAACCCCCCCAAAACAAAAACATAGCTCGAGAGTAATTTCAGGTGACAAATTTAGATTTTGAAAGTCCATAGAAGCTATATTGGGTAGCAATACTTACTTCTGTTTTCTACCTAACAAGAAACTGGTGTGTTTCTTCAGCTGAAGCTCTCAGACTGGCTTACATGATAATACAATAAAATAGCACACAATAAAGCAACACACAGTAGTGCTAAATAAAATACCAGCATAAAACAAAAGCAATACAGACTAGTAAACCTAAAAGGTCTGGGGAAATAAGGTTTTCTTACATCATTAAAACAAGAACTGGGACAATGCCTGATAAACCTGCCTGGGAGACAAATTCCTAAGCTGGGATGTAACAACTAAAAAGGCCCTATGGATTTTTCTTGAATTTGTCCTGGTTTTTGTTCTATCCTGGGTGTTAGGAGGGATTTTCTGTAATTTTCTATAATGTCTTAAAATGGCACACTTTTCCCTTTAACACTGCCATTAGTGTGGCGGGGGGAGGAATGATGTGTTTTTCGGAGGCCCCTATTGGAGTAGTGGGGGGGGCAGGAATGGCACGCTTTCTGTGGCCTCTGGAAAGTATGTCATTCACAACCGCCATGGTGTCCTCCCTTTTGGTTTCTCAAACATACTATCTCTGGTCTTCATCTGCCTTCATTCAGAAAGCAGTGGACCCAGGGCAGGGCCTCAAATGCCAATCTCCGCACCCAGGCAGGTTCATGGAGAATGTGGTCCTTCAACTCATTCCAATATGGGAGAGGCAGGCAGGAATTTACAGGACTTCCTGCTCCTGTCCAGGTGGGCCATGTAATCTACTGCCTTGTGGTGGCGTGCATGCTGCACAGGGTGGCCAGGTGTCCAAACTATAAAGGATAACCCTTTATTTGAGGTGTCAGAGTACAGTCCTCTGTTTGAAGGTGTCCTCTATTGGAAGGGCTGCCCAGCCCAAGTCCAATTGAAAGATGGACAGCATAGGCTGATCATATGGAAAGGAGGCCAGGGCTCCTGTATCTTTAATAGTTGTATAGAAAAGGGAATTTCAGCCGGTGTTATGTGTATGCATGCAGCACCTGGTGAAATTCCCTCTTCATCCCAACAGTTAAAGCTGCAGGAGCCCTGCACTCTTTCATATCTGGTCACTCTAGTATAGCTATGGTGAACATATTTTGGAAACCAAAAAGGAGGACAACATGGTCGCCCCCAAGGGGGCGTGTCCAGTACCAAGGGGGCGTGCTCACCTGAACATAGCCTTGGTCACATGTCCGATTTTACAGCACACATTTAAGACAAATCTGTTCTACATAACATCTTAATGTTAAAATCACTGAAATAAAGAACAAGTGAGAGATTCAATGTATCTGAAATTAACTTCACTCACTCCTACTTTTGTAGGTTTTGCTGTACTTTGAAGCTTTTGCTATACTCTGTGTGTTACATTCTCTCCTTCCCTCAAATATCTTTTCTGACTGTATCTTCACTCATTGCAAGCTGCTGTTGTTGTTAACAGGGTTTGCTACTGGCCCCAGATCTATTTCAAATTTGGTATAGCTAAAGCTCTATCTAAAAGCTATCATGGTGCCAACGTTCAGCTCTTTACCTTTAAAAATGACAATTTTAAAAATAATAATTTTAAAACCTCATTTTTTAAAAAATTCCTAAAAAATCAATGGATGAATGGATCTGTTTCAAATTTCGTGTAGCTAAAGCTCTACCTAAATCCTTTCATGGTGCAAAGTTTCATCTCTTTATCTTTAAAAATGACAATTTAAAGAATAATAATTTTAAAACCTCAATTTTAAAAAAAATCCTAAAAAATCAATGGATAAACGGATCTGTTTCAAATTTGGTATGACAAAAGCCCTTCCTAAGAGCTACTATTGTGCCAAGTTTCATGTCTTTATCTTAAAAAATGACGGAGTTATAAGCATTTTTGTTAATTCCCATTAGAGCTGCTCTTTCCCCTCCCGGATTTGCCATCAAAAACCCGGACAAATCCGGGCAAATCTGGTCATATGGTCACCCTAGCTCCTGCAGCTTTAACTGTTGGGATGAAGAGGGAATATTACACATGACACCAACTGAAATTCCCTTTTCTCTACAACTTAAGGATACAGGAGACCTGGCCTCCTTTCTAAATGTCATCTGTCAGGGATGCTTTAAGGTGGATTCCTGCACTGAGCAGGAGGTTGGACTCAGTGGCCTTATAGGCCCCTTCCAGCTCAATGTTTCTATGTTTCTATGAAAGTTAAAGAACCATAAGGGGACGGAGCCTTGAGTTTGCCATCTACCTGGATCGCAGACTGAGCAGGCACAGTGATCCACCTGGTTAGTCCTCCCAGCTATGGTGCGAACTGTATTTCTATTTCCTAATGTATTTCTATTTCCTAATGATTTCCTAATGTGCATTTAGACATATCAATTAGCACTGTTATGCAAACGTTATGTCCTCTTTTGTCCTCTTTTGGGTGATGCATTTCCTTTGTCTTGCAATTCATGGGGGGGGCACCCTAGTGCTGCAGGTTGGCCACCCATATTTCAGGCTGTTAGGATGTGAGGCAAACCTCTGAGTGCTGGAAACAGCTGGCAAGGCTGAATGGGAGAGGGGTCTCTCCATTTATCAGTGTCACCCTCTAGGGTGGTCCTCAGTGTGGCTGCTCTTCCTGCTGCACTCAGCTTCTCTTTTAGCTGTTCACTTCAAAGAGGGCCAAGGAAGATGCATGGGTAGTACAGAGTAAACCACAGGCTCTGGAGCGTGTTCCCCCCCCTTCAGCATTGCTCGGTTTTGCCTCCTGCTGTGTGCAGCTGCTGTGTGAGGCGGATTTTAGGAGGGGGCAGAGCTGCCCAGTACAAATGCTGTGAAATGGGCTTGGCCCAAGGCCCAGGCTGGTGCAAAGCAGCTACAGGGCACTTTGACCTAGTCCCTTAGTCCCACGGAGGTGCACAGGAGAAAACACAGGAAGCAAACAGAGAGGCACGCAGCAGTAAATCTTCTTGAAGAGAAGACATCCATGTTTGCATCCTTGCTCTTTCCTCATAGCTGTGGTGGTAGGCAGCTATTTCCTGCTGGACTGTAGTCAGATAGTAGTGCAGTTAGCTAATTTTAGGCAGTTATATGCATTTTTAGAAAGAAAAATGTCCCACAACTCCCAGAATTTCCCAGCCAGCCATATTGGACAGGGAATTCTAGGATTTGTAGGACTTTTTTCCTTTCTAAACATGCACGGGATTTCACCTTTAGCCTCTAGATCAGCCTTTCCCATCTTGGTGCCTGCCATAGGTTTTGGACTATATCTCCCATTGGCCCCATCCATCACAAATGATGGGAGTTGTAGTCCAAAATAGTGGAAGGAGCATTCTTAGATGGCAAAGTGGATTACTTCACTTGCTTCTGAATATGCATCTTGGGGCCCTTGTGCTCAGTCTGCTGAATAGGTCCTTGTAGCCAAATACTGCGGAGGGTTGGGATTCTCTTGTCCTTGGCATGGGAAATTATGACCTGTGGTTACAGCATTATCCAATGGTGTGTATGCTACATTTGCAACCTAGTATGTCTGACTCCAACCTGTTGTAATGTATTTCTCTCTGTGTACTTTCCAGAATTACGTGCCATGTTCCCAGGAATGGGGGACAGTATGTTCAGTAAGGGGCTAGAAAATGCAAAGAAACAGAAGATGAAGACTGACAACAGTTTAGCATGTGGTTAATGCTTTAAAAGTCCCTTATGGTGGCTGCAAGTATGTCAAGAGCTTATATGTAGGTTTCAGCTCTGTATTTCTCAGTTTGCAGAAGCTGGTATGCTCAATTGACTGCATTGGCAAGGGACTTTAGATTTACCTTCTACAACCTGGTGCTTTCCAGACCGCAGGGAATTATGGGAGTTGCAGTCCAACACATCTGGAGATTGGGGAAGGCTGCTGTAGACAACTGGCTCCTTGTGTAGTTAGAACTGTAATGATGGAGACCAGAGAGAGTGTTAAAGTAGACACCCACACAGTAATCAGCAGTCTTCCAGCCAGAGTGGACAGGGAAAACTGTATATTCCCTTCCAGGGCTGATTTTTGTGTTTCGAGGGGTTTGTTAAAAACAAGCCTTAAGAACATAAATCTTCAACTTTCTTGGCAGCTCTATGAGAAAAGAATGAAAGCAATTCTACTCGAAGACTTGGGAGCAAGATAAGAAGGCGCAAGAGGAAGCTGCTGCCTTTGCCTCAAAACACAGTTATAAACCCAGACAACATGCTGCAGTCCTGATGTGGACATAGGGTGGCCGTTTGCGCATCACCAAAAGACAGCATGGTTTGGCATAAATTTACATGTGCTAATTTATGTCTAAAGATACACATTTGGAAATAATTACTATAATCTGAACAGAAAGAATATATCTCACCATAGTGAGGAAGACACTGATCTGCCTGCTGACCAGGTGCTAACTGTTGATGGGCCAATTCAAGTTCCTTGCTCTCCCTTCTTATGGAGCTTTACCTTCAAAGCCCTTCAAATACAGGAATTCTTCAAAGAGAGGACTGCCCTCTATAAAAATAGGTCACATGACCTCCCTATGTGGAAGCCATTCTAAATTGATCTACATGATAGCTGGTCCCACACAAATGTGATGATCCTTTCCTACACCAGTAGAAAAGTACACAAGATTCCACCCCCCTAACTCTCAGATTTTAGGCAGAGCAACAAGTACTGTTTTAACTATTGTGGGTTTTCAAGAAAGTGTACTTTAAAAGTCTGCCTAGCAACAACAAAAACACCCTCCCATTGCCTGACATAACCATGACATCTGCACTGTGTTTCCCCGGCATGTGTGGACACATATGTAGTTTATTCTATTGGAAGGGGTTTTCTTCCTTCTATTTGATAACTCTATGGTCAGGCCCCCAAATACTGACAGACAAGCAAGAAGAAGAAATATTTTAGAGGGGAGGGGCTTGGGAGCACTCTGCTCCTACATCTACTGTTAATGAGCTAGCATTCAGAATGCCTTGTCCGTCTCCTATCTTTCCTGAGCGATCCACTGCCACGTTTGGTGGGTCACAAAAATCTTGTCTTTTACACAGCATCATGCTTGTAAGAGTTGGTGGAAAATATGGGATGAAGTGTACCGTTTCTTGACACTGCTTCAGAAATTATGGTTTTCTTACATGAATATTGGCTGACTAAGAAAAATATTATTTAAGGACCAGTTTTATTTGAAGGCACCTACAGCAAAATGCACAGGTGCTTTCATCATCTATAATGTGCACACACAGCATACATGCTGCTATCTATATGTTATCCATGTAAAAAAACTGTAATGTGGGAAGTTGCCCTCTGTCATGGCTGCCGATTTTGACTTTAACATTCAACTAAAAACCACTGTTTCAAGTAGCCTTTGTGAACTTAGTAGGCATAATCAAACAATCATCAAAGCAGATCTGGTGAGCAAATTCAGTGCTGAAAATACGTTACTGATAAAGAATAAGACGGAGAAAGGAACAAAGCATGTGACAGTTTTAGTCAACCGGGAAATGTACAATTATAAGGCAATCCAATGTTCCATCATGCCAGTTGAGATTGCTGTCTTTAGTTATCAGCTGTGTTCTTTTTTTTTTAATGGTTTTGAATATTGCAAAAGGAGCTAGAAGTGGTACAATAGTTTAAAAAATCTTTTTCTAAAAATGCCTATCATGGAGTTTGCCTTCTTTACAGCAGCCACACACTGGGTTGACATTTTCATCTATCCCAACCCCATGATCTTTTTCTTGGTCAGTCACTGCTAGCTCTGATCCCAACGGGTTAGATGTGAAGTTGGGGAAAGATTTTTTGCCCAAAGTGCATCACTTTACACTTGCAGATTGATGCAGATTAGTAGCAGGAAGGAGATAGATGAAAGCTCAATTAATTATTGAGGCTCTGACAGGATCTACGTTAGCAGCCTTATGTCTAATCAGCCCAAGTTTTCAATCATAGACTCTGAAAACCACAAACTATTGTCTTGGATTGTGGAGTGGGGCATTCAAAACACCATTATAATCCTCCTGGCCTGGGAAATCAGGTGACCCCAGGGGGTCAATCAAGTGCCACTGACTGATAGAAAGCGGCCACAGCTGCTACCTTCTCTTAATCTGGATACTTTCTTACTTCTATTTCTCTCTGCTCTGTAGAACCTTCTCCACTTTTGTTCCCTTCTTCCACTCTAATCTTAGAGTGGAGCATGGTTAGGGTGACGATATGAAAAGGAGGACAGGGCTCCTGTATCTTTAACAGTTGTATTGAAAAGGGAATTTCAGCAGGTGTTATTTGTATATATGGGGAACCTGGTGAAATTTCCTCTTCATCACAACAGTTAAAGCTGCAGGTGCCCTGACCTCTTTTAAATCTGGTCCCTCTAGTATAGCTCCTGCATCTTTAACTGTTGTGATGAAGACGGAATTTCATCAGGTTCTCCATATATACAAGTGACACCTGCTGAATTTCCATTTTCTATGCAACTGTTAAAGATACAGGAGCCCTGTCCTCCTTTTCATATGGTCACCCTAAGCATGGTAGAATATACTACACAAACAGCATTTCCCTTCTTTAACTAGCCATCACTCTTTTGTCTTTGAAATCCTTTTGGAAACCTCACCTTTTCTGTGCAATCGTAACGGCACCTGTTCTTGTCCTATCTGCTGTTATCTTTTTATCCTACTTTATCCTTGTTGTTGCCTCTGCCTTACAAAAGCCAATCCTTGCTTTTCACGGTTGACCTGTCCAGTTTAGACTGTAAAGTCTCCAGCAAGGCCCATATAAATTCTGTTTTCGGTTCAGCATCACACATGCAATGTAATTGACTCAATATCAAGTAATAAAGGTAAACCTCCAGCTGTGATAGAGAACCATACTGGGATCAAGTCACGATCAGGACAATTGCAGGGTTATTTTGTCACAGACCCAAGGAACTGTGGCCTATTTGGGGAGATGCAGCAGAAATAGGGAAAAATACTCCAACGACATTAACTTTGGCCTTCAGAGTTTTGGAGGTGTGGTTTCTGTTATTCTGCAGAATCCTTGCATTAGCTGCCAAAAATAAATGAATCTTGTGGGTTAATTAAAATAATACGTTTGCAACATGTTTTTCCCTGTCCTGCTCTCTTGACATCACTGTGGGGTTGTTTTTTCCTCACTGGCTAATGAATAGTCAGTGTCTTGACAATGGAACATCAGTGTGTTCAACTTGTGAGCCTCCCATAGTCATCTGGTTGGCCACTGTGGAAAATAGGACGCAAGCTGGACTTTTTGGTCTGATCCAGCAGGTCTCTTCTTATAACCCTAATCATGTGTTCCTAATAAAATGTTTTTGTTAACAATCAGGAAATCTCTCTCCCTGCCCCTAAAATGTGACCAAGCAGAGCTAGCATGAAAGGCAAAGGAACAATTTGTAGCAAATTTTAATCTGTCAAACAGGCACAGAGCTTTGAGTTTAGCTGAAGTGGAAACAGCCTGTGGAGGAGCCATGCTCCAAGCTGTTGCTTTCTTTCAAAATCTGATGCAGGATTAGCAGTTCTGCTGCCGGTTGCTTCCAGTGTGTTCTGTTTGTAGATTTGTAAATAAAATGGATATTGCAAAGACATCATACATCTCCAGTGCATTCCCTTCCAAAGGAAACTAAGCCCTGCAGCACAACCCCTGGACTTCTTACTACTTGGGAAAGTGAGGCGTAGTTCACAGTACTGTGAATCTTAGACTGCGTGTGTCTTCTGATGGGCCATACCCAAATTTCTGGTTAGACAAATCTAACATCTCTAAAAACTACTGAAGAACATCTAACATTTTATACATGGTTACAGTCCCCAAGAAATTCAGTAAATTCTGGTATATAGGAAGCGGCCTTTTACCAAGTCAGACTATTATTCTTCTAACTCTGTGGCCTTGTTCAGAAGACATCTTAAACCTTGGTGGTTAAGGCTTTTTTGTTAATAAAAAAAAGCCTTAACCTCTGTGGTTAAAGCCTTAACCACTGTTGTTTAAGGTGTATTCTGAACAGGGCCAGTGTTGTCTACATTGACTGGCAGTGGCAAGTCTTTCCCAAACCTATTACCTAGAGATGGCGGGGATTGAACCTGGGACCTTTTGAATATTAAATGTGTGCTGTACCACTGAGCAATGGCCCTTCCCCAAATACCGATCTAATGGCATAATAAAATTAATTATATTGTTAAGGAGCAGGTAATCTTGGCACACGGTTCATTTTACAGGAAGTGGGTGGCAATGCAAACTCTTCCCCCACGCCTTCCTGACACTGATGTGCTGTTCACATGATGCAGGAAAGATCTAGAACCTTTTTGTGTGAGAATTCATGCAGCTATTCCATTGCTGCTTGTGTGTTTGAGATCAGCAAACTCACGGATCTCTAATGGCATCTCTGTATGCTTCTTTTCTTGCAAATTAGATACACTCATGCAGTGCCTTGATCTGTTTATACAGTTACTTGGATCTAGCAGCTCAAGTTTTACAAACTGTATTATATCTCAAGAGCTGAGTTCATAAGAGAAAATCAAGGCACCATTATTTACATTTTTAAAAATAGGTTGGATAAGTCTCTGCCAGGGGTGATTTTGGGTCTAATTAACCTTACCTGAGTGCAGGAGTAGAGACTAGAAGCCTTCTGAAGCTTAGCAAAAATCATCCCACATTAAAATTCCGCATTTCACCTGTCTGTTCATCTATGACCAGAGCCAAGATTAGATCAGTTTACACATGGCAGACACAGTTCACACATTGCAACACTGTTGACAGTTAAGGAAGGTGACTGTACATGACTGCAAGGCATGTGATAGCTTTCTGTTTTTAAAAAAAGGTGAAAGAGGCAGAGGTTAAGAATGCAGCCTATGAGATCCCAGTGCTGAATGCTAAAAGCTTGATCTCCCATGAGGCGAACGTAAATCCCACAAGCAGCTTTTCATTCTTCACAACTCTTTGCAAAGGAGCAAGGCATATTTCCAAAATCAATAAAATGCTAGCCAGGGGACCAGGTTTATTTGGTTGTCTGATAAAGGTCTGATAATCCCGTAAAGGTAGTGCAATAATCCCATCTCTATTCGAAAGCAAACATTCTGCCTCTTCCGTGTTTGTGTTACAGGGCACATTTTAAGGAACAGACATTGCTTGTCCTGAGAATACAGAAGCCTGTGATTGACCTTTCAAAACCTCGTCCACAGCTTCAGAGGGTCATATACTAGAGTGCTCTTTATCCGTGAAGGAGGTCCCATCCCCACTGAGATGGGTTCCCCTGGAGCACATGTCAGGTCCAGAGACATAGGGGTAGTCGTCTCAGCTCTGGCCAAGCAATGTTTGTCTCTAATGAAACTTCTGTTTAGTATTTCTTGAGAAAGTTTGTAGTCGGACTTTGTAGGTATAAAGAGAAAGTGGTCTTCCGTGGTGCTGCTGCCTGACTGGCCCCAAGGTGTGATTGGGAACACGCTTTACATCCCATCCCCCACTTCCCCACATTATCTGGGGCATGTCATGCCTGGGCAGACAGTAAACAAGCGGTTTGTGGACATACTTGTATTTGTTTCTATACCAGAGAGAACCACTCAGAACCTGGTCACATGATTCCATTTCAGAAGTTGGCATGCTGAGATGAAAACTCCATAAGGGGTTTATGGGTATCTCCTTGCTGGCTATCTTGTGCTTTTTCTCAATAGAACTATGAGCTGTATTGACCACAGTTATCCCAGTCATTGTTTATGTATTTGTGCTGGAGGGTGTTCTCGCTTGAACATGTACAAAATAATAATCATTGATTTATGGGAGCTTTGTTAATGAATGCGCTCCTCTAGACATGTGTACAAACTTGTACACATTCTCAAGAAATGTATTCATTGAGGGATCTTTTCATTTGTCTGGTAGAAGGAGCCCCCATCTCTCTCTCTCTCTCTCTCTCTCTCACACACACACACACACACACACACACACACACACACACACACACACTTGTCGAAGAACAGAGGAATTTATTGAACAGAAGCAAAAATTTAAAATATGCATTCATCAATGTGGCAAATTAGCTTGGTAAAATGTACCAAGCAAAACATACTCAACATGTCAGAAAACCTTGGTGGATGCAGAGAGAACTGAATTCTGGGGAAATTAGCTTAGATCTCTTGGCAGCTGAGTCCAGGGCTCTGGTGCTTAAAGCTAGACCTTGGATGTGTGTGAGTCAGTTTGGTATGACTGGGGATGGGCCTGTGAATATGAAGAGGTCAAGAGGTGGGGATTAAGTAAACCAGAGTCCCTCTCTTAGGAAAGAAAATGAAAGGCTTGGGGTGAGCTTGGAAGAGGGAGGGGGAAAATAAAAGATTTGAGGGAGTTTGCCCTAATAATAGGCAGTGTGCCCTAATAATGGATAGTGTGCCAAGGCCTGATGCATGGACTCAGTAAAAAAAAGAGGATGGGGGAAGGGGGTTATTTGGAGCTCAAAACAATTAACTTCAATTTCTTGCACTTTCTCCATCCCTGTTTGCCCCCTTTCCCAAAGGACTGGTCACTGGAAGCCAGCATGGATTTGTCAAGAAGAAGACCTGTCAGACTAATCCTATTTCATTTTTTAATTGGGATAACTTCTTTAGCAGATCATGGAAATGCCGTGGGCAACATGTTGACTTCAGCAAGGCAATTGACAAAGTGCCCCATGATCTTCTTATTAGGAAGCTAGAGGTGACAGAGGTGTGCAAAATTATGCATGGTGTGGCAACCGTGGATAGGGAGACATTTTTCTCCCTCTCCCATAATATTAGAACCCGGGGTCATCCCATGAAGCTGATTTGTGGGAGATTCAGGACAAATAAAAGGAAGTATTTCTTCACACAGTGCATAGTTAAACTATGGAATTCGCTACCACAGGATGTAGTGATAGCCACCAATCTTGGGGCTGAGCAAATTCCTGGAGGAGGAGGATATCAATGGCTACAAGTCCTAATAGCTAGGTGCTACCTCTAGGTGCTACCTCCAGTATCAGAGGCAGTAAGCCTATATTCAGGTTGTTGGTGAACATGGGTGGGAGGGTGCTGTTGCACTGTGTCCTGGTTGTGGATCCCTAGTCAACAGCTGGTTGGCCACTGTGTGAAAGAGTGCTCGGCTAGATGAACTCTTGGTCTGATCCAGCATGGCTCTTCTTATGTTCTTAAATTGTAGGAAAACTTCCATGTGGCCACAATAGCTATTGAGACAGCTCCTTGCCTGAGTAATCTTGTGTACAAAGAAAAGGTGATGGGTGCTCAACAAAGAGGGTGCCATTCCTGCAACTATTCAGGGATTGGATTACTTTCAAACACAACACTTTAGACTATATTTAGATATCAAACTGATTATTTATTGGGAAATAACTTCATCCTGGAGCATGCTTACATAATTGTATTCGCATTTTCCTTATCTTATAACTATTGAATATTTACAATTCCACTTAAGCTGGTACACAAGACCTGACCTTACATACGTAGTCAGCAGAGCCACTGAGCAACATTACTTCTTGTCACCTTTTCCTGCCTTGGCTTCAGCAAGGATTTCTTAAAGTCACCATCTCTCTTTTGGATTGCCATATCTTTTCGGAGCCTCCTGTGCTTTCCCTCCATCGAGCAGCCTGCTAACAATTTAGGGAGGGAGGGAGTCGGAGAGGGGCAATTTAGACAATACTGAGCTAGGCAGACCAATGGCAGCTTTATATGTCCTTATAGACCCTGTTCAGACGATACACTAAGTGACGGCAGTTAAGCATTTTGAGCAGAACTTAGTGTGTCGTGTGAACCAGTCCTAACCATGGTGGCTACATAACCACGGTTTAAGCATGCTCACTACCCATTTGCTACAAAAGAATTAGCAGCCTAACCATGGCTTAGTGTGTCATCTGAACAGGCCCATACATCTTTATTGTCACACCGGACTAAGAGAAGTTGCATTTGCCTCGTTGGCGGCTACACAGCTACAAGAGCTTTCTTAGATCAAATACTGGCAATTTCACTCAATTCCTCTTATTACATCTGACTAGTGCATTATCTACCAGAACCTACACTTGACTTTTAAACAGCTACACCAAGCAGGATATGACACTTTGAAAATGGTTTGAAGACTGTATATAGAGCGTGTCCTGGGCCCCAACAGTTGTCACTACTGTTATAAACCATTTTAAAGCAGTAGTGTAGATCCTGCCATAGTCACTGTTCATAATAGAAAGGAAGGGTTTTTTAAAAACGAGTGGCTCTGGGTATTACTCTAACCAGCTCTGTGGTTTCACTCATTTACTCCGAATTATTCTCCATCTTTATAGCCCCCCTCTCCACACATCTCAAAAATCTCCTGCCTTGACTGTCTCTCTCCTGTAGAGTCCCGTTTGGACCTCAGTAGGAATGTATGAATTTTGTTAAATCTTTTCTCTGTGTGTTTTGCAGATTGTGCGGCATCTTTCATTCCATCTTTCACTCATGAATAAAATCAGATTTTTTTTAACCAGGATGTTGCTCTACTTGCACTAATGTGCATTAGCAGAATTCCCGCACACACTCACAGCGTAAAAACCGGACCACAGGTTCATGAAATCCGCATGAGTCAGAAAAACTGATCCTCTGTGGAATTCACAGGTCAGATTCATAAAAAAATCTATACTCATTTGAATCTGTTGTGGATTTTCTGACATCCCTAGACTTAAGGGCCTTGCGCTTATTTAGCACACATTGATACATTTTGGGATTTGGGGTAGGTGTCATATTATTCCTCCATAATAAAGTTGCAGTCCTAACCACACTTACTAGAGAATAAGTCTCACCGAATACAGTGGAGATGGCTTCCACATTGGTGCTTTGTAGCTGAGATGCTGTGGGTTTTTAGGAAAAACAGAGTGAAAGCGGCACTGTATAAACACCCACTAGTTAGGGTTTACTGTAAGAGAGGAAAGATAAAGAGAAGATCTTTGATGGGGCCAACTATAGTTTATTAAGTATGAGTTGCAAAGAAAATAAAATGTCTCAGGAATGATTAATGAATGCCTTGAAATCTGAGCCCTAAACCATCTCCCTCTGGGCAAGGCCAAATTTCAGCTGTAATCCAATTAACAAAGTCTAGCCAGCAAAGACCTTCTTTGTTCCTTGAGCAATCAGGTGAGAAACCTCCATCTTCATTTGACTTCCTTCTTCCTCTAAACCTTTTTGCCTTTTTTCAAGTACAATTCACCAGCTACAGCCGATCCAATGAGGTAACATCAATAATTAGGTGTTGTTGTTGTTTTTTGTTTAAAAACAAAACAAAATCTATATGATGCTTTTTGTTCATATTTTAGCAAGACCACAGGGAACCATTTACAAATCTAAAGAATTTAATAGAGCTAAATCCCTATAGAATGTGCTAGAACCACAGAAAGCAAAAGCCCAAAGAGGAAACCCCACAAGAGATGCCAAAAAAGGCCAAAGGCAAGGGTAGAAAAAAGGGATGATTTTAATGCGATAAAACAAATCCAACACATTTCGGATCCTTAGGTTCTTCCTCAGGGTAATCTAAAAAGACTTTATTTATTTATTCTATTTTTATACTGCCCAACAGCCCAGTTTACAATTAAGACCATAATATACAAACATTGAGATTTTAAAATTTAAAGACGTCATGAAAAACCAGAATAAGTTATAGTCCAGGGTAAACTTGTCTAAAAAGATATGTTTTCAGGAGGCATTTGAAGGATGTTACATTTTCTGACTCCCAAACCGCACGAGGGAGGGTTTTCCAGAGGGTGGGTGCTGCTACAGAGAAGGCCTGCTGTTGAGGTTCCTCTTGACGGCATTCTGTTCGCCTTGGAATGACAAGCAGGAAGTCCTCTGACAAACGTAAATGTTGTCTAGGTGGATATAAGGGAAGGCGCCCTTATCTGGACGGAGATAGCTTAGCTACAGTTATCCATGCTCTGATAACCTCTCGTTTGGATTACTGCAATGCATTATACGTGGGGCTGCCTTAGAAAATGGTCCGGAAACTTCAACTGGTACAAAACAGGGCAGCAGCACGGTTACTAACAGGGACTGGCTGATGAGACCACATCACGCCAGTCCTAGCCCTTCATTGGCTGCCAGTCCAGGTCCGGCCCGATTCAAAGTGCTGGTATTAACATTTAAAGCCCTAAACGGCTTGGGGCCAGGCTATCTGAAGGAACGCCTCCTCCCGTATGTACCTGCCTGGACCCTAAGGTCATCTTCAGGGGTCCTTCTCCACGAGCCCCTGCCAAAGGAAGTGAGGCAGGTGGCTACCAGGAGGAGGGCGTTCTCTGCTGTGGCACCCCGGCTGTGGAATGAGCTCCCTAAGGAGGTTTGCTTGGCACCTACATTACATGCTTTTAGACGCCAGGTGAAGACCTTTTTATTCTCCCAGCATTTTAACAGTCTATGAATAAATTTTAGCTTGGTGTTTTAAATTTGTAATTTTGCATTGCTGCTGTTTTTATCTGGTTGAGCTTTTATATTGTATTTTATATTATGGTTTTATACTGTTGTTTTATACTTTGAATGGTTTTAATTTTTGTGAACCGCCCAGAGATCTCCGGCTATTGGGTGGTATAGAAATGTAATAAATAAATAAATAAATAAAATAAAATAAAATAAATAAATAAGTATCTTGGTCCCAAGTTGTTTAGGGCTTTATAGTATAATAACACACACACACACACACACACACACACACACACACACACACACACACACACGATAATATATATACAGCTACATGACCACCATTGTGGTTTGTGTGATATACAATGGTGGTCATGTGGTTGTATAAATATTATATATATTATCTTTTCCGATATACCCTGAGGAAAGACCTCAGGGTCCGAAATACATTGGATTTGTTTGATCACATTAAAAACATCCTTTTTTCTACCCCTTTGCCTTTGGCTTCGTTGGCAGCTGTAGAACGTGCGGCAGGGAATCAAACGGCAGTCTCTTGGAAAGAGCAGATATCTGTGAATGCATTTCCACCTCTGTTAATGGAGAGAGAGAGAGAGAGAGGAAGAGTCTAGCATTTTCATATTAGAAATGTCTGCTAGAACACCCCAAACCCCATAATTATCTGATCCAAGGAAGAGGGATGTTTCTTCCTAGACCAATGCAAGATTGCTGCAGCAGTCCCTACAGAGTCAGGGTGGCAAAACCTAGGCCATTAAGGCAGAGTGAGAGAGCTGCTTCAGGCGGCAGATTTTGCGTGTGAGGAAAGGGCAAGAAATTATCACTTTTTTTTTTAATTATTATTGTATTTTTACTATGAAGGCTGGGGAGAGGGGATTGTGGGATTTTCTGCTTTATGTGCCAAAATAACCTGCCTGACTTCAGATACTAGGTACCTTGACTTGGGTAGATGTGGGTCACCATTTGCTGCTCCATGTCCTCAGGCAGCAAAATGTCTTAGGCCAGCCCTGAGCGAAGCTCCATACAAATAGCGCTGTCATCAAAGAGCTATGAAGAAAGACACAGGGTAATGAAACACCATAATTTGACATAATGCACACTAAAAAAAGGCCATGAGGGGTTGTTGCTTTCTTTTCTTCTTAACGATCCAATACTAGGCATTTTTCAGGTTGGCAGTGATCTAGCAGCAGTCAATTTATCTCCCAGGGAAAGTCCAGCTCAAGCTTTTTGACTTGACAGTAAATGGCAACATCTGCATTTCTGTGGTTCCTTTGAGGTCTCCTCAGCTCTGCTGGCTCCAAGCCCTTCTAGTTAAAGGGAGCATGAGGCGTGCTGACTGGAATAAGATTTTTTTACTTTTCTGTGCCAGCAACTCCTAAAGCAGGGCTAGGGAACCTGTGGCCTTCCAGGTGTTGGACTCCAACTCCCATCAGCCCCACACCATGTCTACTCAGAAGAAAGGTCCATTGAGTTCACTTATCTTCTGACACGGGTTTGAGATTTTATGGCCAAAGAGCCCTCAAGAAATTTTCAGGCTGATTCTCTTTCAGGTGTGATCATCTTCTGGCCTTGGTAATCAGGCACAGGGCAGTGGTGGGGAAGGCCTGAAGGCCCATGTCCATGGAGAGCGAAGTCCGTTGCTCCAGATCAGGAACCAACCCTGAAGATGAAGCATACGGGACTGGGATTCCTTGCTGAGAAAGTTGTTCTGTATGTAAGTGGCAGAGGCTCAAATTAGGTAAAAGCTGAAAGACAACTAGCTTGACAATTTTTTGAGAGTTCTTTTGCCCATAAAATCTCCATCCAATGTCAGAAGATACATGAACTCAACGGACCTTTCTTCTGAGTAGACATGAATAAACCTGGGCTGCAAAACTCTCAAATCTATAACAGTTCCTCTCCTGCTGTCAATACCAGGTTACATCCAGAGAATGATGCAGATGTAGCAGACCCATCAATCACTTTAGGACAGGCATTTCTCCATTTTCATGTATCCTCTGTTTTGCCCCGTGTATCTTGTTAATCTGTTGATTTCTTAATAAAGTTTGTTTTGTTACCAATTGCGCGTGTAATTTGGAGGTGTGTGCAGCACATTTCATGAGGGTGTGCACCCAGGGAATTTTTATTTTTTATTTTTTTAAAGGCGAACATTTATTGAACACTCAGTCATGAAGGGCATTATTTTTATTCATTTATTTATTAAACACTGTAGATACTGATGCCCCACTCTGTGCTCCTCAAGCCCCAGTATTGCTGGCGCTTCGTGGTGACAGTGGCTGGAGGAGGGCCTTATGAGGCAATATTAGCCTTTGGGGGCCCTCCTCCTAGCCTCTTTGAAGTGCAGAGAGGCTCCCAGAAGAGTGATTCCTTTTTGCTTCTGCTGCCGGGAGCAATGGCGCTCTCTCAGAGGCAGCGGTTCTTCAGCACAGCAGCAGACCAAACCGAGGGCAGCTGGAGGACTGTTCCTGCTGCATCTGGATCCTCCTCTGGATCCCTACTCAATGCCCCCCTCAATTCGGCTTGAGACATTAAGGTGTGCATGGGCAAACCCAGCACACCCACGCCTATAGACCAGACATCAGGGAGGGGATAACTCCCGATGTGGCTTACCACTCGGGAATGCTATTTGGAAGTAAGATCTAACATCTAGAAGGGTGGTGCCGGGGAATGAAGAGCTCCCACCCCAAGACCAAAGACATTACATGGTTTTTGAAAATCCAAAGCACACTCAATTAGGAGAAAGAGATTGGTTGGACTTAGGCTGAAAGGTAAATGCTCGGTCTTGTTCGAAAGATGCCCTTTTTTCACTCATTGTGCAGAGCAAGGCTGCTCTCCAGTGAGCTACTTCTGGCTTCATGACCAGGGTGCCTGATAAGACAGGTTTGCATGCACACTGTTTCTTGCATTCACACTTCTGTCTTTTTAGATGCATCAATAGTCCATATGCCAATGAGCACACTACACATTATGCACAAAAAAGCTCCAGCACCATTTTTTTTCCTTTTTAGATAGCAGCTTCAGAGGGGGACACAACACTTTTGCCACTACTGTTTCCCCACTCCAAACTACTCTTCCTTTTCTCCCCATGGAGTTTAAAAGGCATGTTTGCAATGCAATGACAATAGTGTGTTTTAAACCCCACTGGAGCATCAAGAGGGAAATAGTAAGTAGGGAAAGGGTTATGCACCCCTCACAGCTTCTCTGCTCTTAATCAGTGTTGTGGTTTTAATATATGTATTTGGATGTAGCATGTAGTTAGCTTTGAACTGGCTGTTCTTGTTGAGATATTTGAAGCTCATAGCCTCCATCTTTGAGGCTTTTTCTCAGAAAATACTAATACTTAGCATTTACATAAGATATGGTTCAAATTACTTTGCATACCGTACATCCTCAGTAGCCTTTACATTGTAAGGCTTACAATAACCCTGTTAGGTAGGCCACCTAATGAGTTCATGGCTCAGGTGAGATTTGAGAGAACTATTCAGCTCTCATACTCAAGCCACTAGGGATAGCTGAGAATTTTGTTTTGTTTTATAAGAACTTTTTTTAAAAATCAAGCAAAACTTACTAAAATTTGCAAATTTGTTCATAAACAGGACAGAAAGAACTTGAATTTTAGTGTCTTTTAGCATGGTTTTCTGCCCAGCTCTGCTGAAAAGCAAACTCCTAGCTAAGTGGTGTGTCCAGTGAAACATGATGTAAGGAAGGGAGTGTAAGGTTTGTCCCTACATTTATACTTCCATATAATTAGAAGAGCGGAAAAACTTGTCAGTGAGCCATTTAAAGAAATACCAAGTTCATGGCATGCAAATATATGTAATGAATATTTGTACAAACTGTACATTAAGTCCCCCAATCTGGGAATTCCAGATCTGGCAGTCCATTTCCAGAGGGGTGTAGTCACTTGCCTTCTTATTCCAAGGCACTAATGATTCACAGCAGTAATGATAGCGTGGGGCATATAGGTGGTTGCCATGTGGGCTAGTTTAAAACAGGCTTGTCTCTTTTAAAAGTGTTGCTTTTTTGTGCTTCTTAGCCATTGTCTTGCTCCGCCCCAGTGCACGCATTTAAAAGAATTGTGTACAAATGCAAAGTGATTTTGTTTCGCCTCCCCCCTTTGCCCACGTGTACCTTGTGGGTATGTGTTTATATTAGGGTCACCACAGCACAGCAGTTTGAGTTCTCAGGCTTGCACTGACACGTGGGTCAATATGCAGCACCCATCTTTTAAATCAGTATTTTCCTCCCAGGATTTCTCTTAACATATACTTTCTTCCCAGATGCAGGCTAACTTGCTTAGTGCCAACAAAGAATCATAGAATAGAATAGAATCAAGTAGAGTTGGAAGGGGGCTATAAGGCCATCAAGTCCAACCCCCCGCTCAATGCAGGAATCCACCCTAAAGCATCCCTGACAGATGGTTGTCCAGCTGCCTCTTAAAGGCCTCTAGTGTGGGAGAGCCCACAACCTCCCTAGGTAACTGGTTCCATTGTCGTACTGCTCTAACAGTCAGGAACATGGGCTTTGTCACTTGGTATATTTCCAAGGCCCAACACTTTTGCCTATGCTCACACTATTTGTTTTATTCCCTATGAAGAAAAACTGCTTTGACATAGAATGTTACGCTGAGATAAGGACACCTGCAGTTTAAGATGTTGGCAAGAGTACTTGCTTTTAGCTTGTCCATAACTGTAGCTTCATCACATTTATCTAAATGTTATTATTTGATTTATATTCCACTCTATCCCATAGCATCAGAGCAGCCTATAGTGGCTTTTCCCACGTGTTAATAGTCCAGTCCCCTGGGGGTTCACGGTTTAAGACCCCTACATGTGTGCATAGCTTTCAAGTGCACAGCCCTCCAGGTGTTTGTAGTCAAACAAAGAAGTCAGTCTCTAAGTAAACAGCCTTTATTAAGCAAATCAATCAGTCCCACACCAGTTCAGGTTACAGGCTTTGTCACTCTATGGCAACCTAGTGCTATGTCCTTGATTAAGCTGACACAATACTAAATAGTCTACCTGAAGATCCCTTTAATGGATGCACTACTGGAAGGAGAGAAGTTGCTGCAAATCTGGCGCCAATCTGCTATACAGAACCTGAGCTTTTCCAGTTCCACCTTCAGGGAGAGTCTTCCCCTAGAGACCTCTTGTGATGAGCCAACCTTGTTGAACGCCTTACTCCCAGAAGCTGCTGCTCCCCAGTGAGTTGCTGTGTTCCCACCAAAGCAGAGGTTATGGTTATGCTTTGATCCAATTGATTAGCTTGTAACTGGACAGGTTCTTGCCTCCCTGAACCTGTGGCCCCTCCCCCACCACATCACACTCTTTGTTCTGACTTTACACTGTTGGTTTTGCCCGACCCTGTGCCTGTTTACACTTCCCTGTGCCTGTTTGCATTCTCCTTCCCTCTTTATTGTTTACTACAACTTATTAGATTGTAAGCCTATGCGGCAGGGTCTTGCTATTTACTGTGTTATCTGTACAGCACCATGTACATTGATGGTGCTATATAAATAAATAATAATAATAATAATAATTCCTCAGCTGACTCTGAGTCTGTCCCCATGACCTCTGGAGAGGCCTCTGTGGAGATGCTGGGCCCAATCCTGACAATACCTTACCCAACTATTACAGCATATCTACAGAATGCACACCGAGGTGTGGGGGAGATGGGGGGACACATGTCTTTCAGCCTGAGGGCCAAATTCTATTTTGGAGATGCTCTTGGGGGCCACATTCCAGTGGTGGGTGGGGCTGAAGGCAAAGGGGGGACAGAGCTGAAGGCAAAGGAATCGGGTCAAAAATACAAAATAAAATAAAAATACCAGCATATTTTAGGGTTACCATATGGAAAGGAGGACAGGGCTCCTGTATTGAAAAGGTTTTATTTGTATGCATGCAGCACCTGGTGAAATTCCTTCATCACAACAGTCAATGCTGCAGGAGCCCTGCCCTCTTTTGTATCTGGTCAAGAGGGCAGGGCTCCTGCAGTGTTAACTGTTGTGATGAAGAGGGAATTTCACCAGGTGCTGCATGCATACAAATAAAATATTTTCAATACAAAGGATACGTGCTGATACAACTGTTAAAGATACAGGAGCCCTGTCCTTTTCATACTGCTTTACATCAACAGTTTGAAAAGAGGTGCACAATGTATTTGTGTGTGTGTGTGTGTGAGAGAGAGAGAGAGAGAGAGAGAGAGAGAGAATGAGTCATCTTTCTTCTTACAAAAATGTTTTTTAATCGCTCTGGGGATTGGGATGTGGCAGTGATGGCAGTGACAAACAGGCACCCATAGCATAATCTAAAGAAGAATCGGTTTTTCCTGCTGTTCAACCAGAAACCACACACACAAAAATGACAGAACCATTTTTTTTCCAGAACCCATCCCAAATGTACATGTGCTTCTAAGGCAACAAAGGTGCTATTAAACCATCTCAGCCACTCATAAAAATGTTACATCAGCCTTCACTCTTCCTGTATGACTGCTTAAAAGTATATGCTGCAAGTCAGAAAGGAAGTCTAGACTAGTGGGCAAAACTCCAGTAGGAAGGTTAGACCTTGTTTTTTGTTTTTGTCTTTTTAAATACTGTTCCTGCAGTTAGTTTGCAGTGTGGCCTTGACCAGGCAATTTCATTTCCTTTGTGGCTTTCTCTGCCCTTTGGTCAGTATTTGTGCAGTAAACTTCTCTGCTACTTTCTGTCATCCAAAGAAATGAGCAGATTTTTCAAAGAGAATATAGCCTCTTGGGTCTCGTTTTCTACAAACATTGCTCTCTCCTTGATAGTTGAGGTTGTAATTATGCACATTTACCCAGGGTTTTTTTAAAGCAAATTTTCCAGCTGCACAAATGCCCTGTTAGACATCCCGTTCAAGCCAAACACATTATTTCTCTTTCACAACTGGACAGATTATCACCAACACTAGTAGCACCTTAACCTTAAAGACAGATTGACAGGGCCATACGGATACCAAAGAAGGACGACAGACCAAGAGAAGTACACCACCGGTTGCCACTTACAGCCCCCAATTGAAACCACTGCAACGTATCATCAGTGAACTCCAACCTATCATCAGCACAGACACGTCTCTCACACAAGCCTTGGGAGGCAGATCTGTCCTGGCCTACAGACAAACTGCCAACCTGAAGCGGATGCTAACCAGCAACAGTACACAGGACAGAGACACAAAAAGAGGGACCAGACCATGCAATAGACCCAAGTGCCAACTCTGTCCCCACATCTATTCAGACAACACTGTCACAGGACCCAACAACACCAGTCACACCATCATGGGCTCTTTCACCATCCTTATATAATTTATGTTACATGCCATCCCTGTCTATTGTAAAGTTGTTAATAAACACATACACATAACACATGTCTTATTTTTTTCACCACTTTTTTCAACTGCACGTTATCTGATTTCCAACTGCACATTTTTCCCAACAGCACATTTTGTGTCCAACTACACACTAAAAACCCCCCTCTGCATTTACCCAGAAGTAAGCCCCATTAAACACAGTGGGATATCTGAGTGCATGGAGTTGCACTTTAGGTTTAGGGCTTGTGTGTTGTGGGTGCTCAGCATTTTAAAAAGCCACCCACAAATTTTCTATCAAATCAGGAGTTGTGCATGTTAAACTAGCATAATAATAGTGCTACAGTCTTGGTTATAGCCTTTAGTAGTGCTGATGTCTAGAAAAATACTTGCAAACACATACTTAGCTACCTGAACCAGCTAGATATTCATAGCACCCAACAATCTTTACTAAACTGATGAGAAGCTCCTGGGTTCTGCTCCTGTCAGAGGAAATAGAAGACTAAGAGTATTGGCATCCCTTGATTTTGGGGAAATGGTGGCTGCTGATTTCTTCTTGTTGGAGAAAAAGACTTGAGCGGAGGCAACATTTCCTGTTTAGAGAATCAGGCAAGATAAGCCCGAGAGTCCAGCCGCCTGCTCTGACTGTGTCAAGGACCCTGCTGTCTAAGTCCTTTGGACATGTATAAATAGCTTCTTATATACATGCTGTCTTTTAAGAGCTCACAGTGAAGAGCAATTTTGAGCATCTGTCATTAATATGCTTCCTGTCAGGGTTCTTTCTTATGACCTGGATCCCCTGAGCAACTCCTTAAGGATCTCTGCCTCCTTAAGAGTCCTACCTTCTTTCTTTTTACCATCCCCTTCCCAGTAATGTGGGGTTTAGGCTGTGGACGTGGGGTGAATGACACTGCAGACACTTGTGGCTTAACGAAACAGTTTGCTAGTGAATTTAAATAATCAAAATTACAATAAAGGTATTTAGTCAATACAGCTGAGTGATACAAAAGGCATTAACTGGAGAAATGAAACTTAACCAGGGAATGAATCTTAACTGGAGAAATGAAACTACTCCTCTCAGGGATATCCCCTCCCAACGGAAAAACCCCAGGCCTCTAAGGCCTGACTTTAATACTTGCCTCAGTAGGCCTTCACACTTTCCAATATTTACTAGGAACAAACTAGTGATCCAGGTGAATGCAGGCCAGGAAATCATGCTCTTTGTCTTCTGGATGAAGGTCATCAGTGGAGGCATTAGGACATGGGGGGTGGGGTGGGGTGGCTATAATGTGATCCTGGCTACCTGCTCCTGATGAGAGTTGGGGACGATTTGTTCTGCACCAGCTCAAGCTCCCAGCCACCCAAGGCGGCCCCACCTAGACCACACTGTCAGAAAGTAAAAAGCACTATGTCTCAAACTCTATTTGTTTTTTATTAAAGTACCTCTTGGCCTTTGCCAGCAATTTCCTTTCTGCCAATAGGAGTTGTAGGAGTGACCAGAGTAGCATCCAGCCATATAATACAACCCTGCTGCCTCTCAAACAGAAGATGAAACCAGCCATTTCTAATTTTAAATTGACTGTTGTCAGATATATAGCTTTTTTACATGACGCATTTATTGTGCGCTCATTATTCCATACAGTTGTTAATGAGTTATTTAGATGATTTCATGAGCATCCAGTTTTGCTTCTGTTTTTTAAATGTACTTTTGGGTGGTGGGGTGTTAGGGGGAAATGGAGTGTTATTTCTGAAAACAAAGAAAGTTTTTTTATTACTTGTATAATTGTGTTATTCCACCATAGCACAGTGCCACTTAGAGATTATGTAGCTGAAAAGCAAGAGGCTCTTAATCCACTGTACCTACTTTTGGTTTTGTTTCAGAACTGAAATCCGAGCACTACACGAAGAAGTTTCCTTTCCTGTTTTTCTGCTACATAACCTCTAAGTGGCACTGTGGTATAATGGAATAGTGCAGATATACAAGTGAAAAAAGCATTTTCTTTCACTTTCAAAAATATTGCATTTCCCTGCTCTTAAAAAACACACAACTCACTGAAAGTGCTGTTCAAAAACAGAAGCAAAACAATTGGAGGGTCACAATGTCATCTAAAGAACCCATTAACAACCATGTGTAGAAAGATGACTAGCACACAATGCCTTGTATAGAAAAGCTCTTTCTGTAGAGCTTGGATCTTAATTCTGTGACAAAACCAAAAATAGCTACAATGGATAAGCAGCCTCATGTAGAAAAGCTCTGATGGTGGCGGTGCAAGCAATCACATTTATTTTTCTGGGATGTGATGATTTTGAAGACACTATGGGCCAAATTAGATGAAGCACTGGAGTTCTGTGATCAGATTTCAGATCTTTTTACATTTTTGTAGAAACAAACTGTGACCTCGGAGCCCGCCCACCCCCGTTAGGATCAGGGCTACAGTCTTGGGGAAAAGGGAAGAGCCATGCTGGATCATAGCAAAGGCCTACCTGGTCCAGCATTCTATTATTCACACACAGTGGGAAGCAACAGCACTTTCCCGCTTGCGCTCCTCAGCAACTGGCAAACAAAGGCGTACTGGCTTTAATACGGGAAGGTATTTCTATTGTGACTAGTAGCCATGGATAGGCTTATCCTCCATGATTTTGTCTAATCCCCTTTAAAGCTGCCCATAATGGTGGCCATCACTACATCTTGTGGCAGTGGTGCAGATGTCTTGGACCACAACCCCTGCTCCGGCTATTGGGCGGTATAGAAATGTAATAAATAAATAAATAAAATAAAATCCCTGCCCATTGGTGATGCTAGCGGATCGGTGGAGGCTGGTATAAAGGTTTGCATAGGAGGACTTTCTCCCTGTTGCCAGAGATGCTGTTCTGAAATATCTTTCACACACACACTAGCTGAATTGTCCAGATACCAGTAATATTACTAGGGGTTCCTGTGATCTATTTATCACAAAGAAAGGAATTGTACCCTGATGGTTTGGTGAATGTAGCTTCGTTGGGCATGCCAGTTTTAGATAACAGGGGAAATCTGCCAAGGCATCTAATCAGGCACAGGCAGCTGACGTGACGGTTCCCCTTCTTTTTCCTTCCTTTTGTGGGTAGTGCAAGTTATAACTGTATAGTTTTTGACCACCAAAACATTATTTTCCACAAACATTTGCAGGATTGAAATAAGCACAATGTTTTTGCTACCCTGTTCTAAGAAAATGACTCAGTAAACAGGTGACTCCAAACTGCTCCCTAAATGTATTATCCCTTAATGTAGAACATTTTGTGTTGGCTGTGCATGTAAGTCAATGCCCATGATCCAGTGTGCAGTTGCAGTTCAGTGGGATGTATGCATGGCAATATATTAGGGTGACCATATGGAAAGGAGGACAGGGCTCCTGCATCTTTAACAGTTGCATAGAAAAGGGAATTTCAGCAGGTGTCATTTGTATGCATGCAGCACCTGGTGAAATTCCCTCTTCATCCCAACAGTTAAAGGTGCAGGAGCCCTGCACTCTTTTGTATCTGGTCACTCTAGTATAGCTCCTGCAGCTTTACCTACATTTGCAATTAGAAGAAGTTATGTGAATTTTTCAATAGAGGATGATTGGGCAAAGCTAATGTATTGCCTGTGGACTCCCTTTAGAATATTAGTTTAACTGATTTTAAATTGCAATCCTATACCCTTACCTGGGAGTAAGCCCCATTGAACTCAATGGGACTTACTTCTGAGTAGACAGGTGTAGGATTGCAGCCTTAATCATTTAAAAGCAAGACAATTATTCAGCCACTACGCCTTTTGTCATAGTTCTACACATTCTGATTTCCACTCAGTTGCTGACTCCTTCACCCTTTTGAGGATGACCTCATTGCTGCAGGTGAACACTTTTGGACTTTGCTCATTCAAAAATACAAGTAGTATTTGGAACTCGGAGCATCGTGAAAGCAACTAACGTTAACATTTATCCATCTACCTTCCTCAGACACTAAATAAATGACGTTTCTTGGCTAGACATCTCTCCACACAGGTTTTGAACTGTTATTCTTACAAATATAAATAGAATCCAGCTCTTTTGCATTTGCAGAGTGAACTGGAAAGCACATGGAGCTTCTACAGGAAACAGCGCTGGTTTTTAGCACCCTTCCGCTGCCTCAAAAAGCCATGCCAATGGATTCGTTCCCATTGGTTCAAGTGACTACGAGTGCAGATGTTCCACATCCTTTTTCCCATGCAGTGTGGGTTCCAGTCTGTAAGCAATTTGGATGGAACAGCTGTCCAATGGGGAAAACAAGGTGGCTCTTATGCAGTCACTCCAAAATCAAACGGAAAGTGCAAGGGATGAGATATTGAGTTAAGGCAATAATATCTGGCACTCCAAAAGTTTTAACTGCACCACATGAAGTGGGTACATTTGGCTAAACTCCTGGCCCAGTCATGATCTAATATAAATTGGCCAAGATCCATTGACTTGTATATCTGTAAATGTCTGTCTAATTGGAGAACAGATGTTTCCATCCCCCCCCCACCGCATGTGTGCCTCTGTTTGTGAATATTTGCAGAAACATCAATTTGGTCACACAGATGTTCAGGGAATGTCCACGTTCACGTATGGATGAAGGATTGATACATATTCTTACAGACCTACATGGGGCTGAAAGAAGCTGCCTATTTATCATTTGCAACTGGCGCAGGAGTGGTAGAAGACATGGACTGAAATTGGTGAGGGCCCTGCAGTAGCTGCCTGACTCACTAAGAAATTTGTCATGCATAGAGACCAAAACTAAATATAGCCCCCTATGGGTTATGGAAACAGAAGACAACCAACACCCCCCATTTGATTGGTCTACATACATTAACATTCGCTAAGATTGGTTATATATTATATAAATACTGCTGGTTGAGTAGTTGAATGCTCCCTGTTTAGCTAAATATGTTTTGGGATCAGCACTTTTAAACTTCTTCATAAATGATCTGGAGTTAGGGATGTACAGTGAGGTCGCCAAGTTTGCGGATGACATCAAATTATTTAGGGTGGTTAAAAGAAAAAGGGATTGCAAAGGGCTCCAAAAGAATCTCCCCAAACTGGAGGAATGGGCTTTAAAATGGCACGTGTGATGATGCACATTGGGACAAACAATCCTAACTTGGTGTATATGCTGATAGGATCTGAGCCAGGGATGACTGACAAAGAAAGAGATGTTGGGATTGCGGTAGACAGCTTGATGAAAATGTCAACCCAGTGGGTGGCCACCGTGAAGAAGACAGGTTCCATATCGGGCGTAATTAGAAACGGAATTGAAAATAAAATTGCCAAAATCATAATGCTGTTTTACAAATTTGTGCAGCTGCACTTGGAATACTGTGTACAGTTCTGGTCATTGCACCTCAAAAAGGCTTGGGGAAAGTGCAAAAAAGGGCAACCAAAATGAGAAAATATTTCAACTTTTGGGACTGTTTAACTTAGGAAAAAAGTAAATAAGGGGAGACATCGTAGAGGTGAATAAAATCATGCACAATGTGGAAGAACTTCACTCGGTGCAGTGTCAAACTGTAGAATTAAAGCAAAGCAAAAGGAGCGGCCTTTATCAAAGATGTTAAACTGCAGTTTCTAGAGACCTAGAAGATCATCTGGTTCCAACTCACACATTAGGGCAACTTCTACTGCAGTTGCACCAACAGGTACTATCAAAATCAGTGTGCTATAGCCAAAGTTCTTAACCATGGCTAAGCACATCGTTTGTACAGGTTCACTGTGGCTTGTGTCATATGTTTTAGAGCTGTGGGAAGTTTATGAACCACATCAACAGATTTGGATGGCATGAGAACCTATGAGTGGGGTTGGGTTACAGCATGTACCACAAGCCACCATGGCTCAAATTGATTGTGTGAACCAGGTCAGTGTGAACGAAGCAGGTGAATACGCAATAAAAGTCTCCTCTGAAAGAAAGAAGGACGTCTTCTCTGAAAGCTTCTCGATACCAGTTGCTGGGGAATACGTGCAGGAGAGTGCTGTTGGAGCTTTCCATAGGGATCCATAGGCGCCTTGCAAAGAGAATGCTGAATCCATTCGTAGGCCTTCCTCAGTTGTTCCTGAAGTGCTTAATCTGTGTTTTATTCTTCCAGCTGAATACAATGGGATGTTTCTGAGTACACTTGCATTGGAATATGTGATATGTATGTTTATGGTGGCGTGTTGACTTGGAAATAAATGCCACTGAAATGAGTGAAGCTCTGGGCATTTTCAGGCAAGGCTTTTATGCTGCTATTGCCCGTCCCTGTTCATGGAATGTCAGGCGTTGGTAGTGTCCAGACATGGCTGTCTTCAACTTGTAACCCTCTCAACAATGTTTTCCCATGTCTTCTTCCATCTTTTCTCTCACCATAGCTAATCTGTTAAGAAAGAAAAAGAAAGAATAGCTACACCATGCCTTCTGATTGTCAGCGCTAGGAGCCATCTGGAAGCACCCAAAGTCACTGCCGTAACCATTTTAAATACAATTAAGGCACAATCCTATGTATGTTTTAGACAGAAAAAAAGCCTACAACTGGTTGGCACATGCTGGGAGCTATTGGCCTTTCCCCCTATCTAAACATGCATAGGATTTTGCTTTTACGGTTTAGGGTGCTTCCAGATGAGGCTTTATGGGGTCATAGTTCTGCCTCATTCACAGAAGTTTATGGGAATCCAGACATCATCATTTCCTCAAATGTTTCTCACTACTTCTTTTGCCTTTTTTCTTACCATGGAAAATCTGCTAAGTGAGAAAACATGGAAGAGCTGCACAGTGCCTTGGGATTGTCGGCACTAGGAGTTTTTAATTTTTCCTTTAGAATTAATTAATTATCCAGCCAGAGGCGCAATTCTATGTATGTTTAGACAGAAAAACAAGCCCTACAGCGGTAGGATTCTTTCCCCATCTAAACACGCACAGGATTGTATCCTGAACTAATTGTGGTTTTGTACTTTTTCACCGCCTTCTAGCTTCACTACCTTAGACTTTTGCCCCCGTCCCTTCCCTGCCAATTTAGGCTAACAATTTATCTGATGAATTGATCTGCAGGCCACAAAAGCTTATGCCACAATACAGCTGTCAGTCTTTAAGGTGCCGCAAAACACTTTGTCTCTGTGTGGGACTTTTTCTCTCCCCCCTCCCCACCCCCCATCCATCCCGAACGCGTTCCCGTAGAATTAAGCCCGCTCACTCCATTCAATTTGCTTTTCCCGCAAACGAGCGCGTAGTTCAGAGGATCGCAACCTGGCAGAGGACATAGCATGGGACAACGTGACGCCCCTCATACCACCCAGCGGCCGGCTCGAGCTCAAAAAACTTCTTCAAAATCGGATCAGATCAGACCAACTTCACTCCTCCCAGCGCCGCAACGGCGCATGCGCCGAGTGTCCTGGAAATTTAAAAGGCGGTAGAGGGAGACTCTGGTTGGTACTGAGCCCACGCACTAATCGTAGCGCGGCGGCCGAAGCGGGCAGGCAACTTCGCTTGGAAAGGAGTCATGCAGGCTGCTGCGCCGCTTTTCCAGGTACTCCAACAGCACGTGCGCGCCTGTCTTGCCCAGGAGCCAGGTCCCCCTCCTCTCCCCCCCCCCCCCATCCCCACCCAGGCGCCTTGTTCTCCAAGGTTGAGCCGCCGCCTCTCTCAAGGCTTCGCTGTCTCCCCCCTGGAGCCCGGGGAGCCTCTCTTCCCAAAGATGCGATCGGCTGTGCAACGGGGGTGGCGCCCGCCTAGTTGACACCGCAGACGAGCGCAGCCTCACTTTGGTTTCCCTCCACGAAACGGCGGCGCCTGCACTTGGTTCTCCCAGGTGGTCCTCTGGACTGTGCCCTGGGACGGCGCGCGGGATCGGGGCAGTGGGGCGGGGGGGAGGCAGACAATCCGCGTGTTCTGGGGCGGATGGGTGTGGGTGGCCGGCGAGGGGGCGCGCGGGAGGATTGGCAGCATCTGAACCCTGATGGTTGCAAGCGCCACTACCGCCGCCGCCACCGAGGAAAAGTTTTGTTCGGCTCGCTCAGCGTCATCTCGGATCTCTTTTGGGAACTCCTTGGCTTTCCTTCTCCAGGTTTTCGTCTCCGGAGGAAAAAAAAGGTGGGGGGGGAGGAGGTATGAGTCACGCTGCTGTGTTTATTCTGGTTGAACTCGTGGCACTCTTCACGGGTGAGCCACCGGTGCAAGACTCCTCGCTTCGCTACTCTAATTTCCTGACTGCCTTTAACCTGGGGCAGGTTGGGTTTAAGAGCCCTTCGTTGAAAGCGCGGCCGGCTTGGGAGGCTCGCAGGCGAATGAATGAATGAATGAAGCCGGTCTGTATTAGTTGACGAAGGAATTCACGCCTGTCCCGGAAAAGCAGCGCATCACTTCATCCCTAACACCTCTTTCTCTTCCTCCCTCTGCGTGCCTTCACATTCTTCCCGTCTTTCCTGCGTACCTGCGCTGCTCTTGGCTGTACTAATCTAAACAAGAAGTCAGGCTTCTGGATGGATTCTCTAAAGCAGTGATGGGGCTGCTGAAGCTTCTCAGTGGCTAAATGTATAGACCAGAGGATAAGATTCACGCTTGACACAGTCCAGTTGCCGGCTGCTCTGTGCAGTACAAACAAAATGCTTTTAAGTAGCTTTCGCCGGTGGGGGGGGGGGGGGAGAGGAGGCTGCCGAGCTTTCCCTCGGTTTCCCTTACGGAGCATCTCGTTCTCCCTTCTGAACAATGTGCTGTGAAAAGTTTCTGGAAGAGGACTGCTTGCCCACACTGAATATTTCAAGGGTTCTTGAGTGCTGTACAGTATTTTTTTGTTTGTTTTAAAATTCTGGGTTTTGTCAGGCCTGATCCAAAGTGCTGGCTTTAAACTTTCAAGACCTAAATAGCTCGGAACCGTGTTACTCAAAAGATCACCTGGTCCCATATGTATCTACTCAAGCCTTAAAAATCGTCTTCAATGACCCTGTTCCAAGTGAAATGAGAGCAACTTCCAGGAAGAAGGTCTTCTTGGTGGTGTCACTCTGGTTCTAGACAGCCTCCAGAGAGAAGTTCACTTGGTGCTATCATTATGCTCTTTTCCTTGCCAAGTGACTTTTAAAATAACTTAGGGTGCAATCCTATGCATCTTTAAATAGGAAAAAAGTCCTACAATTCCCAGCATGCTGGCTGCATAAATGCTGGGAGGTGTAGGGCCTTTTTTTGTCTAAACATGAATAGGATTGTGCCTGTAGTTAGAAATTCGACTTTTGTTTTGACTTGTGTGTTTAGTCTTAATGGTTTTTTTGCTGTATTTTTATTGTTGCATTTGTTTGTGGGGTGCCCAACTTCTGTTATGAGGCAGCTATATAAATTAAGGAAATTCATAAAATGTAATTGACCACAGTGCCTTAGGGTGACTCTGTCAGAAATCAAAATGGCAGCTAGGTTTAGCCACCTACTGCTGCTTGAAATACTGGGCTGTTTTGGTTTTTTTTTAAGGGGCGGCAGGGTATGCGTCAGCGGTTGAACGTGGCAGGATCCAGGGCCCTGGCACCTGCCCAAAGATGCCAGGTGCTGACGCCAGCCTCATGCTTAACTAAAATAACATCACTTACTATTTCAGGCTGTGTTATATGACAAATTTTCCCACTACATTTTTGGCAGCTTTGGTATTGTGTATGGAATTGACTCTGCCATGCGCAGGGGCCCTTGGTGTTTTGTGTTTGCGAAGGGACTTTATAAGCATGCTGAAGAGCCCCCTTCTCTGCCCCCCCTTTCACAAAATCAAGTTCTATGTGCATCCTGTTAGGCAGAGATCGTAAAAGCTTGCCACATGTGAATGGACTGTCTCTGATAGGTGCTTATGAAACACAAAACTCCATTGAGGATTTCATAGGGTTGTATCTAAACTTAGTCTAACTTAAGTCCCATTCATTTCAACAGGTCTACTCTTAGTAGACCATTTTATGTATTTTATTTAGTACAAATTTATTTTTAGGTTGGAAACAACTGATAATACCCACATCATAGCAACACAGAACATTTAACATGTTCCCCCATTGAGATCCTTTTTCCGAATAGCTAATCAAACTCTGTGTAATTTCTTCTGCTTTCAGAGGCCAAGAGGAAGCAACTGTTCCCTAAGTTTTTAGCATTGGCCAGTTGTTGACTGTAGAGGCTAAGTAATAATTCAGTTGTGTCTTCTTTTAAATTGGATTAACCTAGAGTGTACAAGTAGTATATAGGCTTTTGTGTCTGATGAATAGGTTTGTGTAAATCAAGTTTGCACACTCCTATATCAGCAGAAATTAATCCAATAAGAGCTATGGCCTTGGTTTTCTTATTTTTCTGGCTTTGAGGGATCTGAATAATGGATTCTAAGTAGCACTAAGCCCTTATGACAGGGTAGGATATAACACCAATGTTTTAGTTGGGATTATCTAAAATATGGAGCACCTGCTAACGCAGGCATACGACAGTAGTTTAGTGCAATGATAATGAAAAGTGCAAATATTTAAGTAATGAGTAGGCTTAAATGTTCTCAAGTACGTTCATCTTAGAATCAGTGTGCTGATGGTGTATCTAGGCTCCCTTAACATTCCTTCCTTTACAGCTCTTTGTATACTTCCTCTTCTCTTACGTGCGACATACAGCCTTGGTGAGTGAGTAATGCTTACAGTTCCTGGGTTCCTAATGAACTGTGAGGGACAAATATACCAATTACTAACATGAAGGAAATTCAGGCATGCCATATCACCACTGTTGTGTGGCTTAGTGGTGCACATGGTATTGATGGGCTTTTTCCATATGTGATGATGCTCTATATACACACCCCTCATTTTTTTCTGAAGAAGAATATTATATAGTAACCAGTAGGTTTTGCTTTAAATTCTGTTATTATATGCAAAGAGTGGCTCTCTATTTAAGAGGTTGGTGTGTGTGTGTGTGTGTGTGTGTGTGTGAGAGAGAGAGAGAGAGAGAGAGAGAGAGAGAGAAGGTGGGGAGAGATCTACCATGGGGGCTGGGAATGCTTGCAAAACATGATCAAAATGAGATTATACTCTTATGAAGTGGCAATAAGGAATGAATGGCAGGAGGGGGAAAGAGGAATGTGGATGTCTCTTAGAGCAGTGTCTCTAACAGACTGAGAAGCTGTGTTTCCAAAGAAGCTATATTAGTAGCATGCTACTTGAAAGGCATTAGTATCCCACATGTCAACCTGGCTATATTCTGTGTCTAGTGATGCACTAAAACATGGGGTTATGGGTATATTTACATTTTCTAGATCAGCCTTCCCCAACCTGGTGCCCTCCAGATGTGGGATGTGGGGAGCTGTCCCCCAAAACATCTGAAGGGCACCAGGTTGGAGAAGGATGTTTTAGATGCTAACGCACTTTGACACTTGGGTATCCCCACCCTACTAATTTTCTATCCAGGAAGTATGGACAGCAGGACACAATATGTAAGCACTTGGATAATTAGATTACTACAGTCAGGGATGGCTCTGTCTTGAAGCAGGGAGAGACCCTTGCCTCAGGCAGTAGATTGGGTCAATGACTCTTGCCCACAACAGCAACTGCCCTTCAGCCTTCCTTTCCACATCACAGTGTCTGTGTTTCCCTGCCTACCACCACTAACACCAGCAGAAGAGTGGCTGGCGAGGCTCTCCAGGGCACCCACACTGCCTCATGCCTCTCTCTGAGGAAGGGGTCTTTTCTCAGAGCGATGCATTGTGAGCAAGGTGCTCCTGGTGACTGCTTGCACTGTCACTATGAATGGGTGAGGCTGCCCACGCTGCTGCCACTAATGTAACTGCCAAAAATGAAACAAAAAGGCAAGAAAAGGGAGAAGGAGGCAGGGTCTTAGACTGGTCCTGACTGGAGCGGTTCTAGTTTGATCAGGTTCTGTACTGTATATGGCATAGTGGTTAATGCAGCCCAGCCTATTCCCAACTCCTGTATTCTGTTAAAATCCTTGCTTCTAATAAAAATAATAATAGAAAAAACAACTTTAATAATGATGAGTAACTTTATGACATACCCATGAAACAATCCTTTTCTCTAGAGCAAAGTCTGAAGTCAAATAGCACATTTGTATGTAAAAGTGACAGATCTTTGGATACTTCACTGATCTGAAATATCAGTTGTATGATTCTGGCATATTCTAGCATGATGTTTAAGGGGCTTGTTTTAAGACACAGAACAGTAGCTCTGGCTTTCAAATCTGAATCGCTTCTCACGTTTTGGCATTGCTGAAAAAAATACCAAGCTGCCTTGTCCATTGAGTATGTAAATAGCTTACAGTTACACAGATGGTCTTGGAAGGCTTTCTGTATAATAAATAGTTACGCGTGCCCTAAGCCCTGTTCAGGCATTCAAAACTGTCTTACGACAACAAGTGAGGAGGGCAGGCAGGCATGAGTACACTAGCCAGCATACACTAGCTCCCCGTTCTCTGCCCTCCGATTTCCTAGATTGTACAGTATGTGGAGAGGCTCCGCAGATATAGGAGGCTCTTCGCTTCAGAAGTTCACACTCAATACAAGGAAGGTGATGACAACACGGGGAGGGGGAGCACGGTCACTCCCCCTCCCTCCGCACCTGTTGTCGTATAAGGCATCTTGGTACACGTGAAGAGGACATGAATCACATCTAGATTGTAGGGCTGCCTTTGAAGATCGCATGGAAACTTCAGCTGGTGCAAAATACAGCAGTGAGAGTTCTGAATGGGGGTAAGCGTTGTTGGGTTCTTGCATCTGTATTACTGTACTAACAGTGCTGGCTCCCATCTGTTTCTAAGTCCCTTTTAAGGTGCCAGTTATGACATTTATGGCTCTTGACCTGGGAGAGGACCTTCTTCTCATCAGACTAGTAGTGACATGAGAGAAGGCCTTCTCCCTAGCAGCACCTCGGTCTGGTGTTGGTTCCAAGTTTTGGGGTGCCCTCGGGCAAGCCCTCCTCAATGGGGCTCCCTTTCCTAATAATGTGTGGAGGCCTGTCTCACCGCCATTGTCACCAGCTGCTATTGTTCATTCTGTTCCTCATTGCTACCACTTGCTTGCTTGACAAGCAGAAAGCCAGTGAGCAAGCAGGCCATGGCATCTACTATGCTTTCTTGTCATCACTGTTGATGACTGGCCAGTGAAAGACAGGTGAACAAGCAGTGTGCAATGATGATGAAGAAGAAGAGCCAGTCCTAGGGCCCCTGCTGGGGTGTGGGCCCTGGGCAGGTGCATGACCATGACCATGCCTACCCTTGGTGCTGGCCTTGCCCAGGAAATTTGCATGGCTCATACACTGGTCCTTCCTCCTTTAGATTTTATTTGCAGTGCAATTTATTCACGGGCTCCTTGGGTTTCCTCTGCCTTCAATGATTGCTCTTGATTATTGGGTCTAATGTATGGCTAGCTCCTGATCTGGAAAAGTAGGATATAAATATTTTAAATAAATTATAGTCTGGGGTCAGGGATATGAATAGCTTCTATGGTGCAGTGCTATCTCATATGTAAGGCAGTGCCTTCCTCAGACACTGGAAGACCTGAACTTCCACTTAAATAAAAAGTTTACTTCTCTCTCGTACTTATGAGCAGTTTTAGTTAACAAAAAAAGAAGTGGCAGCGCTGTTTCCAATGGCTGGAGTTCAGGACCTCATTCCTCCCGTTTCCTCTTTCTCTGCCTCACAGACTCCATTTCCCCTTGGCCAATGACTCAGGCAACCATTCTGTATTTGCTTCTCACTTAGTCAATCCTGTTACCTGTTAAATTTCTAATTTGGCAAGATTTCAGGTCTTGTACCCAGATAAGATATGGTGCACCTTCATTCACACAATTATTTCACAGTTTACTTTTGGTACAAAATTTGGGTTTTCTGATTGCTGTGTTTGAGTTCTTAATTTGCAATATTAAAGTGCTTGATATGATGAGTTTACACAAGGCCTGCTTATCAACTATCTTTTAATGGATTGTTTTCACATACAGTCTATAATGTACCTAAAACCTTGGTGAGAGGGTACATTCAATTTCTTCCTGCTATAAAAACACTCCTGTGACATAAATAGCATGTAGAGCCACTCCTGTGGAACACATAGAGGAGCTCTTTCTATGAGTCATGTATGAGAATGTTTTTAGAGCAACAGTGGTCTCTACTACAATGGTTTACTTATCAAAATTCCTTATGTGCAAACAGATGTGTGTGTTTTCTTTGCTTTCTTACTGTTGTAATGCTGAAGTTAACAATACAGCTTTTTATGTTCAGTGTTGTTATTAGGCAAATATCAAAATTCAAACTTCCTAACATAAACTTTTAATTTGGAAGATGCAAAGATTACCAAATGACTGGAAGGCTCAATTTCCTTTCTTGATAGTATCTATCTTCACTACGCCAGAGAGCTACAGGGGCTGAATCTGGTATATTTCATGCAGTGCAGTATTACTAATTGAATCCTGCCTGGGAACAGAGTGGTCATGTGTCTTCTTTACAGAGGACTCTCCTGTATTTGACGGCATCCTCTGTTTGAGGATGTTATAAAGATGAAGAACCATCAGAAGGAAGAGCTGGGTAGCAGACTAAGCAAGGCATATCGGCCATCTGGTCATGGTCAGATGTACCATGTTTCTATTTAAAGTTTAATATTTTCTACATGTCCATCTATGCATATAAATTGCCATATGCAAGAGTTTATTCAAATTGGTGTCCTCTCTTGGCAATTCACAAGTGGCCATCCTACCTGGGAGTCTAATCTGTTGACCCATATGGGTGAAATAGGCGTTCCTTTTAGCTCAAGTCTACATGGGTTTCTCTTGAGGGTAAGACTGAAAATCAGCCAGAGGAGTTGCTGTTTTGCCACCAGACTCTTTGTAGTTTTCCTTGCACCCTTTTAAGACCAACCGTTTGATTTATGTCCTATGTTTTGGCAGACTTGAATCCACTTCATGGTGAAGTCTTATCCTCAGTTGGCAGGCATATATGTGTGTGTTGCCATGCATGTAGTGGAGAAATTGTAAATAGTCGGGTCAAGTGGCAATGAGATGCAAAAAGCACAGCCTGTGGCAATTTGATTTTACTTTGGGGAGGGTGAGCTTGTGCAAATGTGCATGAACATTAATGCACATTTGTGCAAGTGGAACGAAATTCTCATGCATCCCTAAAAACACGCACACACCATCTGATTCTGTCAGTGAGTAGACAAGGGAATGAAAGATGCTTGACAATCTGCAAAACACAAGACGGAATGGATCTAACAAAATCTGTACATCCTTACAACGTAGCTGGGCGATACCAGTGGGAAGCTTAGTGCAGTGGCACAGGCTTTCATTACATGAGAACAAAAGGAACCCAAAAGGCGACCACCGTAGAAACAAAATAAACCCAATGAATTACATCGTCGTTCAAAAATTATACACACTTATTTATACTAGAATAACTATTTACAATCCAATACTAATACAAGTCTACAACAATCAACTATCACATCAGTGTAGCATTTCATTACATATCAGTATAGCATTCAATTGTAGTTAACAATAGTTTCAAACCAGATTTAAACAGTCACTGCATGGAAATCCAACCCATAGACATCAAACACTATCATCTAGTCACATAAACAGTATATTAAGACCAAATTTAGTCAACAAGGTTCATGTTATTCCTTGTTTCAAAGTATCTTCTTCAAAAACGTTGGTCTTAGTACTCGCCAACAGGCAGTGGAAAGCTCACGCAATCTCTCTTTATTAAGTTTTTCATGGTGAGACCATCTTCCAGTATTATATCAAAATTAGTAAACCATATTTTGCTTCATCACATTGTTTTCATTACATGAGGCCTAGTTTTGTGTTGGGAAAGATGTTTAAGCTTCAAGGCTGTGCAGTTTTGGATGTCTTAGTGCTGAAGCTAAATTCCTGCACTAGAAACTGTTGAGTGCTTGAATTTGTTCTCCTCCTCTCCCCTGCTAGTCCCAACGAGGTCCTTGAACTTGTGGCACCTTTGGTTCCCTCCCCCTGTCCAAATAGAAATCCGTTCCCATGTTAAGTTTGAAAATATTTGTTTTAACCTTTTGCCAATCTGAATATGAGAGAGGGCAGGCCTGGGGAAAGTAAGAAATGGAGGAGAAGGAACACAGCTCAAATAGTGTTTTTTGTTTTGCTTGGGGAGACAGAATGGAGACTGGAATATGCAGGTGCTAAGCCTTCCGGCACTCCATAAAAACATCTCTTCATGGCTGTGGTGTGGCTGCAATCTGATCATAAAAGTCTCTCTCTCAATACTAGGAGCATAGAGGAGAAGTGGTTTCTTGCATGAGATATGGCATTGACCTTCCCTGCTCTGGGAGTGATCTCTGCTCCAGCTGTTTACAGTCAGAATCACCTGCTCTGGGCCTGACTTGAGCAAGCTGTGGGGTTAATCATGTGGACTTCAATGAACTGCAGGAGCTCTGCCTGCCCTTCTTTGATGATTGATGGTGTGATCTCTTGGCAGCCTTTCTAACCCGCTAGATTCTGACAAGATTGTAGCGAGCAGGATTGCGGCGGAATCTGGAATTGTATGTGGTGACTTCTGAAACTTGAATGTTAACATTCTAAAACTTCGTTTAAACTTAAAATATAAAATAAGTGGGGTTCGTTGGAAGCTGATTGTGACTCGTTCCCCACCCCCTTTCCCTCTAGCACTGTGGCAAGATCTTCCATGTTATTGCAACAGGGTTAATATGTATCACTGATCTCTTACATCTTAAATTTTAACCCTCTTTCGTTTTAAGCTAAGTCCTGGAATTTCAGGTGCCAAATTGGTCTAGGATCAACAGCAGGTCTCACTGCTGTGATACTGATTATATGATCCTTAAAATTATTTTGCTTGCTATTTTTGCATTTGGCATTTTAAGAAGTAGTTGCTGCTGAATCACGGAGTCCTAATTCTACCTATGCTCTATCTTTGAGTCCTAATTGTATCTATGTGCTAGCAGAGACCAAGGTGTCATATTCTAGTGGATGGAAAGACTCCTCCTTTTTCTTCCTTCTGCAAAATGGATCTCTTGCAGTTGTTTTTATCTAGACGCTTTTCTTTGCTGATCCAATAATGAATAGCTGTCAAGTCCAGTGTAGCGCTGGCATTTACTTCCAAAGCAGTGTTGCAGCTCAGCTTTCACTTTGCTGGTAACCAAAGCCACCAGTATATTGGGTTTACCAACTTATACCATTACATCCAAAATTTAAAATTGTCTAACTGGGCCACTGTTGTCAGCTAAGATTTCGGAGAAGACCAAGGAGTGCAGTTTATGTGCAAAGGATATGAAGGACGTGAGCTGTAGATGGGCAACAGATAATTGTAGGCACAGGTACCCATACTTTTTTCCTGCATCATGTCACGAGGGCCACTTGACTGAAGCATAATATTCTAGCTGTGTCCCCGGAGGGGATGATGATGATGATAGGTCCTTTTCATCTTGGCTTGATTTCTGTGAACAATGTCTCTGTCCCTCTCCCTCAAAAGCTATTCATCATTGTCCTCCACTCAATTGACATTAGACTAGTCAAAGGAATGGGCTGACATTTCACACCAAAGCCTTACATCACCTGATAGCCGCTGTGTTGTATTTCACATTATGAGATCTGGGCATGAACTACCTAGAGAGACATACTTGATTTCTCACTGAACACTTGCTGACATACAGGCAAACTTGCAACACTACTGAAATGTCTAATGTGTTGACATGATGTTGGGGCAATTCATAAGATTTTCTGAGCCCAGTACATAATTTGTATCTCACCCTGACCCTTACCTTTTTCTTTTTTCCTTTTTTCTTTTTTAACATAAACGTCTGAGGATTTCATCTGCCCACCTGATAGTGATAATTAATTCAGAAAAATGACATCATTTTTGTATAGGTAATTGGTGAAGCACATAAGCATTGGGAAAAATATATCATTTCGCAAACCTGACTGTATCTTTGCTTTCTATTTATTGAATAATAAGTTGTATGCTTATTCCTCACTTTTCAGCTAAAGCTGGCTCCCAAAGCAGCTTACAGCAGAGAACTACAATATAAGATGTTGGCGTACATAAATACAAGCATTCAGCAGTGTCTCACAAAATGTGAATATTCGATGGGGAGCATGGGAATTCCCGTTAGAGAAACACAAATCCCAAACCCATTGGATACAGGAAACTAGTTGCTTAATTCTTTGGCTTGTGGCCCTAGTCTTCACTCTATCATTAGATCTAAAACAAAGAGGAACAAACAGAAACAATTTGGAATTCTAGGAATTGGAGAGCCAGTGTGGTATAGCGTGTGGGTTGGGCCTGGAGAGACCTCCACCATGAAGCTCACTGGATGACTTTGGGCCAGTCACTGACTCATGGCATAACCCACCTCACAGGATTGTTGTGAGAAGAGGAGGAGGTTCATGTATATCACTTTGGGCAAGCAAAAGGTGAGATGTAAATGTAACAAATAAATATAAATGCAAAGGCACTGATGGTGTAGACTACCATTTTCAATAGATGAATTGCCCCAGCTGAATCTCAGATCTACCCTGGTTGCTTCCCTGCTTCCCTCTTTTCCCCAAAACCCATGAAGCCTTTGGTTTAACCCCTTAATCCCCATCCCAGTTGAAGTGAAGTCTAAGTACATCTAATTGTATTTGTTCATCTTCATCTGCTAGTAGCCATACTTCATCCCTTCCTTTTCCTCTTCCCCTCCCTGTGCTTTCTCCCTACTCTTAAAAAAGAAAAAAAATTATAAGTTCCTTGGGACAGGTATGTTCTGTGTCTGTCACATATTCACTCTATTTTCTTATAGATCTTTTTTCTTTTTCCCTGTCAAGGCAGTTAATAGCTTAAAATAATGTTTGCTATATAAGAGATGAATGCAGGAGGAATGGGCTGGGAAGAGGAAAACAGGCAAATTGAGTTACCAGGTTTTTTTATACTGTTACTTAATGATGTTACGTAATGACCAGATGCTATGGAATGGTCACTGAAGCAGACTGTTCTGGGATGAGTGGGAGGGCGAAATGGCAGCCTGTCCCACCCTCAGTCTCGTCTCTTCTCTGCTGCTGCCAAGTAGAATGTTACGGTACTGGGTGCATTGATAGTGCTGTGCAAACAAGTTTGTCAGCACTCTTTCATTCTGTATTTCATCATCCTTCCATGTTCTGCATCAGCCAATGAAGAGTGTGTTTAAAGTTGCAACCCTGTTGTTCCATCCTGTTAACCTAAAGTAATTGGAATTATTGCTCATTCACATATGCAAACCATTTAGGGTGGCCACTTACAAATAACCAAAAAAAAGAAGAAGAATGCAAACAAGAGGGTGCCACTCTGCATAATATTTGCATGTGATAATTTATACATCTAGATGCATTTGGATATAATTATTATAATAGAGAATTAACTTTAATAATTAACTTTAAACTAGGCTTCAACTGAACACTCCTCCAAATGGAGAACATTTTCAAAATAGAGGACAATTCTATGGCAGCCTTTCAACTAGAGGACTGCCCTCTGTAAATGAGGACACATGGCCATCTTTGCTTGACACTGGATTTCAAGTGACAAACATGCAACTATGAAACAACCCTCGATTGTGATTTGCATATTAGTCAATTATTTCCAACTCCAAATGGAATGGCAGTGGAGGGGAACCCTGGCATAATACACCAGTTCAAATTCACATGTGTGTGTCATTCAGGAGTCTCCCATATTTAATTTTGTCTAGTTTGAGATCAAACTTCAGTGTTGGTGGATATCCATAGGAAAGCAATCCCAGACTTTTTGAGATTGAGATTGTCCCTTTATCTTTTCCCATCCTTGACTTGATGCCTGTGTCATACAGACAAAAGGTTAGTCTCGTGCAAAATGAACTTCAGTGATAAAGCATGATCTGTTTTCTAAATAATAAAAGTTCCACTTTCTAAAGGCCAGTCTTTGCTAAAAGTCCCAAAAAGCAGTTGTAATTGGGTTACTCAGTTACGTTTCTGCTTCACCTGGGTTTTCCATGAACTTTGATCTGGTAAACACAGCCAGAGGTGGGCAAACATCTGAAGAAATTAAACATAAAGGACTGTTGGGTGGAGAGAGTGCACTCTGCAATTTCCAGGTGCTGTCTGAAGATTTCTCTCAGTGGCCACTCTGTCCATGCAATGCACCAGTAAGTGAGAGTGTTAATGCTTATAACCTGTTTTGTTTGTTCTTGTTAGCCATGCTGTGTACGAACACTGGACAGTTTGTATTGGTGTGTTGATCTTATCTGCTACACTCTGAGAGATCTGAGCCAATATTCTACTGTTGAACGTGACTTTCTTCTGAGGTCCTTGTAGACCCCCTTCATAATGGGATCTTATCATTTGGCAGCCATTAAATGAGTTGCTATCCCAGCTGCACTATGAGGCAAAGCCATTTGTAAAAGGAGATCGCTGAAACCAAGAAAGATTTGCCCAAGTCCTAAAGCACATGGCAGATGATAGGAATGATCAAGGCAATACCTACCCTAGCTTCCCCCAACCTGAGCTGTGCTGACTGGGGATGATTGGACTTGCAGTCAAACACATCTGGAGGGTGCCAGGTTGAGGAAGGCTGACCTAGCCATTCTTAGCTCTATGGATGACTTTGAGGAGAGTTGAAACCACCATAAAGTTCACCTTAACTCTCAAATTTTAACGTTCATTCCCTTTAATAGGTAGAAAGAGTTGACTTTTGCTTGCCAGATAATAGTTTGTATTGACAATAAACCTAAAGGTTCCATCTACAATCTCTTCCCTCAAAATAATAATAAAAAAGTTAATAAGAGCGGGAACTGCTTTCCTCTTAAGTGAGCAGAGTTAATTTGTCTGATGTGGTTTGCAGAGATCAACAACCTGGCTCTGAAAAGAGGGATTTCAGGAAGGCAGAAGTGGTATTTAACCCGCTCATAGGAGTACAGCAAGGCAGCTCTTTCTGAATCAATGTAATTCCCAGTCTCATTGCAGAGAACAGCTTTGCCTCTGCCGAGTTCACCTGCTCTGTCATGCCTTTGTTTAGTACTATCTAACCAAAATGAGACCATATACTTGTCTCCTTCGTTTGCAAAGGTTCTGATTTTCTGAGCCATATGTTCTTCTTTTTTTGAAGGCTGCAAAGATGGAACCTGCTGGCAATGGTCAAAGAGTGCATAGAGAGATGATGGCATTAAACGATTCTGGCAAGGATATAAATAGCTGGAATTGCAGACCAGAAAATTGCCATGGAGGAAAAAAAATGCATTAGCTACCATGTGATTACAAAAGGGCCCATTAGTGTTGTGTGTCTGGGAGTCAAAGTGTATCCTCCAATGAAGAGCACAAGGTCATGCTCTTAACTTCAATCAGAAGCAAGTAATAAAACTTGGAGCATTCTGTCATAATCTCTTCAAAGGTTCTTATGGCCCAGACTTTGGATAGTGTCGTTTTCCTTTATCACCGCCCAGTTGGTGTTGCATGCCAGATAAGCCTTCTCTGTTGGCATCAAATCCTGCCTTCCTATTCAAAACTTTTCAAATAAACTCCATTTTGTCCAGTTACTACCAGTACTAAAATGACGAGAGGGCTGCATGTGATTAATCCCGAAGAAGCTATTCCTCATAATGTCCAAGCATTCAGCCTTGTGATGATTTCAAACAGTATTGGTTAACAGAATTGCTAGCATGAACTAGACTGCAATCACCAAAAAAGAGGACACTGTATTGCATAAAATTTACATATGCTAATTTATAAGTATAGATGCAAATTTAGAAATGATACCATGTAAACAGAAATATAGCACATCTCGCCATGCTGTGGAAGAGTATAGCCAGATGATCTGTGTGCTTGCCTTTTCAGCCTACTGCTCAGGCGCTTATTATAGATGGGGAACATTTCTTAGGGGTCTTTAAACCAGAATTGGGCAGGGTTGCCAGTGGAAGATGCCTTCAAAAAGAGGCCCGTCCTGTGGCAGCCCTTCAAACTGAAGATAGTCCTTTCTAAAAGAGGACACCTGACATTCTATTCACACTTGTGGACCTGACATAGCTGCTCTGGGTGGGGCCATTTGGACTTCAGCCCACATTCATTATAACTTTTTCAAAATCTATGTATTAATTATTGTTAAAACACTTTTCTGACTAGATCCCTCCCTATTTTTAGTGAAAGAGAGGTATAGCAGTATAACACCGTAATTCTATAATGTTAATTCCACCGTCCCAACAAATCAATCTCCTCTTTTTGGTTACCACCCAAAATGGCAATGGCCCAAAAGACTTAAAATCATGTTTTAAAATTACAGTATTATAGCAGGATGACTCCTTTTTTATTTAATGAAAGAGTGGTATAATATTATAGCATAATGTGTTCTTTAAAAATTAAAGCAGGGACATGAAATGGCTCTCACCACAAAAGTTGAAACATATGACCCTACCCATGGACACACCCACTACTACGGACAGATGTGCACATAGTTAAAGAAGAATTATTATTGTATAATTCTAGGATGATTATAATTGGGATGATGATTGTGATGATTGTGTTACAGTGCTATAGCAAATGATTCCAAGAACTATTTCATGAGATAACACAGTAGTGCACCAATGTATGACGAGCCCTGCTGAATCAGACCAAAGGCCTATGTAGTCTGGCATTCTGTTCACACAGTGACCAACTAGCTGCCTCTGGGAAGCCCACAATAGCAACCTGCTACTGAAGTTCTCCTGCATCTGGTATCCAGAGACATACAACCTCCGGATCTGGAGATGATATATAGCCACTGTGACTAGTAGCCATTGTTAGTTTTTGATAGCCTTATCCTCCATGAAATTATCATGTGACACCTCTTATTGTGTACACATTGAATGAGATTCTAGGAGTCCCAAGTGATTGTATGAGTTCCTGTGATACTTGCTTATGGCCAAACATGCTTGTCTGTATGCAAGACTGTGTAAGTATACACGCTTCCCTGAATTGCAGTAGTATTCATGTAGGAAATTTAAACCTTGTGTGAAGTGATTGTAAGTAAACTAAACTTGTGGGATATTTCCTGAATGAGTGACCTCCATATTCAAATGCTCAATTAGTATTTTATAATCCTAAGGAACATAAACTCCACTAAAACGCACAGTCTTAGATTTCTGTTTTAGATAAGTTCACATTTCAGTTCCTTTTTCTAACGATTGCTGTTGAAACTCTTCTCCTTCCTCTTATCTCTGGTCTCTCCTTTCCCCTGCTTACCCAGCACGAAATACTAAATAAATCCTAATGATAGGAGTTGCTGAGAAGGTCACTTAAGTTCAATGGCCATTAAAACTGCCTAATTTCCTGTTGTATTTACATATAGTAGCAGCTAGACTTGCATTTTCTTTGAAAGCTCATTTTCTTTCCTCTTGACCAAGCAAGTTCATGTAATCTGTAAGGTGTTAACTAACCCAGCTGGAAAAAATGACAAAAAATAGTACCAAATGTGGCTTGATGCCAACAAGAGGGCTGACTATGTCTGGTGTGTGTGTGTGTGTGTGTGCGTGTAGGATAGAAAGACTAACAACAGAGTATTAAACAATATATTTAAGCTAAACGTTTTGGCTTTTGCCCTCATCAGTAGCTGTGCTGTTAAATGGGCATCAGGAGTAGCAGTTTGGAATGCCTGGAGATGAAAGTTCTTTAGGAGAAAAAACAGAGGTGTGTTTGCTGTAATGCTTTCAAATTGTCCTCCAGAATAAGGCCATTTGGACTAAGGGTTCTGAGTCTTTAGATCCAGAATTTTCCCCTTTTGTCAAGCATATCAGGGTCTTTTGTTTGTTTCATTGGAACCAACTGTAAATCCTAGAGTCTATGTGCAGGAGAGTTGAAATACCTTGCAACATTTTGTTTTTGGGTAAGACTCATGGACTTGTGCTTACAGAATCTTGTTCTTAGATCTGTGGTAGTTTTCTCTACACATCATGTACAATATGAGTGGCCACTTGTGAATTGCCTAAAGGAGAGAGCAAGATTTGCATAAAATTTGCATATGCTAATTAGAAGTAATTACTCTAATTTAAATAGAAATACAGTGCATCTTACCATAGTGGATGTCTGTGACCCAGATGAGTTGTGTTTCTTTTACCCAGTCTGCTGCCCAGGTTCTGTTGATGGGCAGCTTCAAGGCCCAGCTGATGATTCCTTTATACCAGATGTGGACTGGACAGCTCTGCAAATAGAGGATGACTTCAACACAGTCATCTGGCAGCTCTCTTCTAAGGGAGGACATATGGCCAGCTTAGAAGTCATAGCAATTGCAGTTGGCTCTGTAGCCACACTGGGGCTACTGAGGAATGAGTGGGAGGTATTGGCATTCTCAGGAGAGCTTCAAGATTTGCAGAAATAAAATACATATTTTAGAGGAAAAAAACATAAGGAAGCCCTCAGCCCTCTAAAATACTCCCCCAGCCCAATGAAGACTGAGGCCAGATCTACACTAAGCAAGGAATAGCTCTGGGTGTCTGGGAAACAACTGGTCAGGAATGGCAATTGGATCCCTTCCCTGCCTATGAGGAAGCAGGGGAGAGATACAAACATTACTTGTGGGATCGCCTTCTCCCGTACAATCCGCCTGCATTTTCAGGTCCTCTGGGAAGAACTTACTTCAGTCAGCCAAAACTAGGCTGACAATCGTTACCCAGAAGACCTTATTTTCTGTCGCCCCCAGACTGTGGAATGGCCTGCCGGAGGCGATTCGTCAACTCCCGAGTTCAAGACAGCTATAAAGACTAGCCTCTTCCAGCAGGCCTACCCAGGTGAATTTCAAACCAAGAATTTTAAGATGTCTTGATTGTTTTTTGGTATTGTATTGGTTTTATATTCTCTTTTAATTAATTTTATGTATTTGATTTATATTATATTGTTGTAATAATGTTGTTCCCCGCCTTGATTCAAAGGGAGAGGCGGGTAAGAAATTATTATTATTATTATTATTATTATTATTATTATTATTATTATTATTTTATTATTTTATTACACCAAGCAGGATATAACATGTTGAAAGTGGTTTGAAAATGGCATATGGGATGTGTCATGGACCCCAACTGTTGTCAGTGTGCTTCAATACTGCTATAAAGCAGTAGTGCAGATCCTGCCTGAGTCTACTCAGTGGCCACAGAATGCTGACTGTTGCTGGGTTGTGGGGTGGTGGTGGGGTGGGAGACATACATAAAACCAGGAGAACGAATGAAACGGAGAAGGCATGACTTGCTGGTTGGAACCTTGAACAGGAACATCCCGCACTGCAACATTTTGTTGTAGGTCCCACTTGTTCTTCCTCTGTTGTTTTATACTTTGAATTGTCTTAATTTTGTGAACTGCCCAGAGAGCTTTGGGTATTGGGCAGTATAGAAATGAAACAAACAAACAAACAAACAAACAAATAAATAAATAAATAGAATCATTAACTGGATTTTCCATCAAAGAATTCTGGAGTAAGACTGAAGTGTTGCTTGCATCTGTTGGCATTTTTCATTGCTCATCTGGTCCAAAGGCCTCTTATATGATGCTGGTTGGCAGAAGACAACAAAATGGAAAATGTAAATAATTGTCTTTAACAATTCAGGGGGCAAAGAGTTTGATGCTGCTCTCTTCAGTCTGACCTTCCTAAAGCCAGTTGCATTTTTTGGATTCTTGACACCATGGAGTGATGCTAAGCTGACAAAGTATCTGTCTCTGTCCAGAGGAAGAGGGCTGAGCCTGGAACTCTTCAGATCATGTGCCCTTCAATTTCTAGTTACTGCTGAATGTTTCCAGCAGTGGAAACTGGCAGTGAAGCTGACCTCTTCTCTTTCCTTTTTTTAACTCTATGACCTTGGTGACTTTGAATTATACCTTCAGCCACAATCTTTGTAGCAAATATGAGTCTAGGGACTGTGGTGATGAGAGAGAGACAGAGAGAGAGAGAGAGAAAAGGGAAGTAGAGAATTGGAAACCCTCCATTTGGTATTCTGAACTAGAGACCCCAATGTCCATGGTATGACTTCATTTATTTTATTTTGCAAAATGCTTTACAAATGCAGTTAAAACACAAGTTTTTGAAGTAAGGTGTTATGTGGAACAGGGAAGTACCACAGAGTCAGAAGCATCTTGTAAGCACCAGCCCATCCTGCAAGATGGTTAACATTAGACCAGGACTTCAAACCACCTCTTGACCAAGAAGCTCACTGGATGACCTTGAGCCATCTATCCTAACTTGCAGGATTGTTGTGAGGATAATAAGGGGGTAGGGGGAAGAGAACCATGTACTCTACTTTAACTTCCTTAGAGGAAAGACAGGCTATATAATCTCATACATAAATAGTAATAAGTGTGACAGCCCAATAGTAATAAGTGTGACTCTGATTAAAACATGGCAAAAACAAAAAGGACTCCTCAATTTCAACAATCTACAGTGCAGATCAGTGCTAGGCAACCTGGAGTTCTTGAGTTGTTTTGGACTGCAACTCCCATCCGCTTCAGCTAGCATGCCCAATGGTCAAGGATGATGGGAGTTGTAGCCCCAAATATCTGGAGGGCACCAGGTTGCCTATCCCTGCTGCATGCCATGTCCCCTTCCCTCTTTTTGCTTTCTCAAGTAACCTCTTGGAATAAAAATGTAACATTGTTGTTTAAAGTGCTTTGATCTTGCAACTGAGTCCAGATTTTTTAAAGAGGAATGCTCTCAACTTGTAAGTGCACATTTTGACAGTAGGCTCAGTACAAGGACTGAGTGCTTCTCCTTCTAAAGCCCCTATTGAAATGGAGAAAGCCTTGAGCAAACAGCACTTGGTCAGTGAACATCTTGCTCCTTATCTTGGTATCTGGAAATGTTGGTGTAACTTAGAATTTGCAAACTTACCAGCGTTTCAAATACACAAACTCACACACCCTGGTTTCTCCCTTAGCCCGAAAACAAATACTCTTCCAGATCTTGTGGGGAATGTGTGAGTGAAACTTTTGCAAAACTCCATCTCCAAAATGATATCCCTGCTGGACATGCTGGCTGTTATCTCTGGGCAAGTCTGTGGCTTTATAACCTCAAAGTGGTCAAGAATTCAACCTGATGGTCAAACACAGCTAAGCAAGGAATAGCTCCGGGTGTCTGGGAAACAACTGGTCAGGAATGGCACTTGGATCCCTTCCCTGCTTATGAGGAAGCAGGGGAGAGATACAAAGGCCCTGAACTTGGCATAGCTTAGAAGGAAGGAAAATGCTTGGGGCGCTGCTACATAATAGGAAACCCAACTTCTAGAAATGTAGACCCCCTTCCCTAAATGGCGAAGGCGTGGATATATTTTGTCAGCTTCTTTTCAGGGCTGCTGTTTCTCTTACTGGAGACAGAAAGGAACTGAGGGAGGGCAGCTGGGCCACCTGTTGGATTTTGACACATGGGGGAGGCCACTGCCCCCTTTAACAGTGTCTGTCTGTCTGTCTGTCCTCTTTCTCCTGGCACGTCTCGCTCGCCTTTCCCTCCAGTCTTCCAGTGTTCTGTTTACAACCGTCCCATTGTCGCTCTCGGGCTAGAAGCAGCTGGGTGGACTGTTCCAGGCTCAAGTGTAATTTCAGCTTCTTCAAAAGCCTTTAGAGGGTGTCGCTCCCCCCCCCCCCCCTTTCTATGAAGAGGACAGCAACACCAACAAGGGGATAATTTGATGGATTACTCTGCAGGGCTGAGAGGCTCTTGGCTAATCCCCTTTGTGTGTCTGTTGGGCGAGACGCTCAGCAGAAGCCCCCAGCCTCAGGCGGAGAAAAGGCGGCTCAGCGGGGTGGGTTTTACACACTGACATATAAATACAAGCGCTCTGGTCATGTGGTGCAGGGTTTAATCCCTGCCCACTACCATGGCCTAGAGGTTAAGGGGGGTGGGTGCCTGTTTGGGGCTGCTTTATGTTTTTCCCACTTGGTTTGATTTACATTTTTATTCTTCTGTTAATAACTTGGAGAGGGGTGGGGTGGGGTTGCTGACAGAGGGCAAAGCAGACAAGGTGCTGGAGCTATGGGCATAGGTCGAGGGCAGAGCGCCTTAATGCTGGCATGTCTGCAAAGCCTGCCTTCTCATTTGAGCAAACAAATTTAAAACCATTTATATCCTACCTTCTTTCCAAGGAGCTCAAGGCACTGTATGTGGTTCCATTGGAGGCTGGTGGGTCTGGTGTCAGTGGGGCAGTGAATCTGCTCCGGTTTCAGTCAGAGCCAGTCAGAACTCTAAAGGAGCTATTCAAGGCGCTTCGTGATAGTATCTTTCATTAGCTGCAGAGCCAGGATGTCAGCATGTCAGCATTGGCTAACGGGGTTCCCACCCAGGCCTGCTACTCGCAGATGGTGTTGCTGTGCAAAACTGCTGCCATTCAGATATGGTCAGAATGGGGAATGTTCCTAGTTCTATTTATTTATTTGTATTTATTTATTTAGTTCTATGCATATCTGCAATACAGCTAATACACAGATGAGACTGAGATTTTTACCCCACACGAAAAGAATCTGAACCGCATGTGTGGGAATTACCCTATGGGAATTACCCTATTTTATCCCCAAATGTTAGGCTGAGAGATGGAGAGCCAGAGAAACACCCCAAAACAAACCATGTCTTCTTCCTCTGGCTTGTCAGAGGAGAGGCAAGCCAGAATTCCTGGTTTGTACGTAATGCTAATCAAACCACAGATGGAAGGACTGTGGGTGTTCAAATGCGCCTGTGTGTAGTGGGAGCTTTCAGACTGTGGGCTGTTGTGACATGGGAACTGGGCCACTCTGTCTATTGGGTCTTCACGTTCTATGGTTGCTCTTGCTGACACAAATCTGCCTTGTGGGGTGACTGCTAATACCTTCATATCAAAATGAGTTTCAGGGAAGGGGGCCTGGTTATTATCCCTACAATTATTATCCCTACAATAATCTGAAATGTTTGCCTTTTCTGGAGGGCCATGCTTATTATCTCCTCATTTTGGTATCAGACACCTGATGTGTTTCATCTCCTCCTCCTGTAGCCACCTTTAGGATAGGAGGTAGGTAGTGAGAAGATGAGAAGGAAGCCAGATATTTTTTTAAAAAATAAAATAAATGCCACAAGCCATAATGCTTCATTTCCCCTTGCTTGGGTTGCTTCAAGTATTGCAACAAATACATGGTGTGTGTTTTTTTACTTTAATCTTGCAACTTTATTTATAACTCTTGTTTTGACACAGAAATAGTTTTCTATTTCAAATTTCTGTTACTGACAGTCCCACCTCGTTTCTGGTTAACAACATGAGTTGCTGAAAAACAAACCTGAAGCCGAATGCTATATTGGATTTATTTATTTTTTGGAAGAACAAAACGATTGACTGATATCTGTTGTTATTACTAACAGGCAAACACTATATTTACAACAGAATCCTATACAACTTTACTCAAAGCTATTTCTCGGTGTGTTTAGTTGGGCTTACTCCTCAGTCAGTGTGCAGAGGATTGCAGCTTTCGTTAATTTTTTATTGAGGAACTAATAAAATTGAGCAATTGAATGTTGATTCATGAAACTTGGAGAAGGTAAAGTCTACAATTCCAGATTGCGGATTTTCTTGTTTTTGTTGTTGTACCCAAGGAAGCTGCTCTGTCAAGCCTGCAGGGCCAGATTAAGACTTGCTGAGGTCTTAAACCATATCAAGATTCAGAGGCCCCATACCATAAAAAAGAAAAGAAAAAAGATATTACATTATAACAGAAAGGGTAATGAAAGGGAAGCATTAGGAAGTGCTTGTAGTTAAACAGATAGCCTTCCCTGAAGATGTGTATAAAAGCATTAATAACAAGTTGATTCGAACTTCTTTTAAACTGGCTGTAGTTTGTGCTTATTGCCTCCCATACTAAATGCTATTTTGCCACACTTTCTCTATATAAGGCAATTCTGCTGTAAGTCACACCAGGCTTTCCAACACCAAAGCGATTTCATCTTAGTTATCTTACATCTTAGTTATCTCCAACATAGTTAGAGGCCTCTCATAATATGAGGCCCTAAGCCATGGCTTACAGGGCTTGTTCCTAAATCCAGCACTGTGTCAAGGCAACATTTCTGGGTAATAAGAGCTTTCTAGCAGCATGTTATTAGCCTTGCATCTTGATGAAGGGCCAGTATATAATGGAGGCCTCAGCTCACCGGAAACCTAAAGCTAATTCTAAGAGATGAAATTAAATAAATTACAGCTGTGATTGCACCCTACCTGCTGCAAACACATACTTTGGGAAGAGCAGAATGGGAGGTTGTTAGAGGATGTCAGGCGAGCTTTCCATTCCATCCTAGACAAGATAGACAGAATTACACTCTATGGTGAATTTAATGTTAAGCTAGTCAGCTTTAGGTTTTCCTGGGTGTCAGCCTTAAATAATCTAGATTCCAGTTTCTCTCCCCCGGCTGCCATGGGAAGGAGGAGAGAATAGGGAGCTATGCCTGTATACAAGGGAAAAGGTTGAGCAAGAAAAGGATTTGCCAATACAGAAGGCTGCAAAGGCAGACCGACACAACAAATCCCCTTTTACCAATCTGAGTTGAGGTCCACCATGTAGATTGTAGGGCTATCACCCAATTAAATACATCTTACTCAATTAGTTATTTGTGTTCCATGGACATTTCTAAATGTAGTCCCATGGAGGATGTGCCCCAGGTATATTTCCTAGTGTCCTGGGTCTCCTAGCTGTAAGTGTCTAATTGATTGGGGGTAGGGGCAGTGATTCACAATTTGCCAGCACTGGGAAGAATAGGAGCAACTAGGTAGCTTTCACTTTTTCTATAGATGCACTGGAGAAATCAAGGGAAATATATTGCTCAATCCCGAATGAATTGAGCAATACATGAACAAAAGGGTTGGAAACATCTGGAAGGTGATTAAATCAATTGAAGAGATAGATTTTAATGAGTGAAGATGTGTTGGAGCCAGTCACTCTACTGCAACCTGCCCCACCTCATAGGGTTGTCGAGTGGAAGATGAAATTGGCACAGGGGAAAAACGATGAACTCTTTGTAGAACGGGGAGGATAACAATGTCATAAATAAAATGTATCTTAAACGTTTACGAATGGGGCATAATGGTAATAGCATTCCCCTGTTTGTCCCCACCTTTTGAAATATAGGGCTACATCTACTGGAGCAGATTTTGGGTGTGCACTGCCGGGTGGAGGGAGAATTTGATCTGATAACTGTGTCTGTTCCATTGATAGAAAGACACCACTAGCTAGAACCCTGAGAGGGAGACAGAGAGAATCATAGAATAGTTGAGTTGGAACGGGCCTATTTGCATTATTATCTCTCAAGTTCTTTTTATTTTAAACTTTATATTTCTCAAGCTTAATTGTTATGTTCCCATGGGCAGATGTTTTCTGGAAAGTCTTCTACATGCTTAATTTCTTGATGATACAATGCACATAATGTGTGGCATGAATCACTTCCAATCTGCTCTGCGCATAGAGCATTGCTCTGCTTTCCAATTGTGGCACACTTGTATTCTGCATTGTGGTAATCTGTGGTTGCTGGATACATGTGTATGGTATTGACTGGTAGCAGAGGACTTAGGTATATACATGCAACTGCTGGTTGGGGTTTGGGGCTGTGAGGGAGAGGAAGAAAAATAAAATTGCTTGTACTAATATGGTGTTTTATTTATTTATTACATTTCTATACCGCCCAATAGCCAGAGCTCTCTGGGCGGTTCACAAAAATTAAAACCATTCAAAGTATAAAACAACAGTATAAAACCATAATATAAAATACAATATAAAAGCTCAACCAGATAAAAACAGCAGCAATGCAAAATTACAAATTTAAAACCATGTTATTTAAAATTTATAGATTGTTAAAATGTTGGGAGAATAAAAAGGTCTTCACCTGGCGTCTAAAAGCATATAATGTAGGTGCCAAGCGAACCTCCTTAGGGAGCTCATTCCACAGCCGGGGTGCCACAGCAGAGAAGGCCCTCCTCCTGGTAGCCACCTGCCTCACTTCCTTTGGCAGGGGCTCACGGAGAAGGACCCCTGAAAATGACCTTAGGGTCCGGGCAGGTACATATGGGAGGAGGCGTTCCTTCAGATAACCTGGCCCCAAGCCGTTTAGGGCTTTAAATGTTAATACCAGCACTTTGAATCGGGCCTGGACCTGGACTGGCAGCCAATGAAGCTGGAAAAGGACTGGCGTAATGTGGTCTCGTCGGCCAGTCCCTGTTAGTAAGCGTGCTGCCCTGTTTTGCACCAGTTGAAGTTTCCGGACCGTTTTCAAAGGCAGCCCCACATATAACGCATTGCAGTAATCCAAACGAGAGGTTATCAGAGCATGGATAACTGTAGCTAAGCTATCTCTGTCCAGATAAGGGCGCAGCTGGTATATCAACCTGAGCTGATAAAAGGTGCTCTTTGCCACTGAGTTCACCTGTGCCTCAAGTGACAGTTCTGGATCCCAGAGCACCCCCAAACTACGGACCCGATCCTTTAGGGGGAGTGCAACCCCATCCAGGACAGGGCAAACATCACCTCGCTAAGTTAAGCCACTTAGCAAACTTTTGTTTTTTGTAAGCTTTTGTATCAATTGTATTTAACCACATCTAAAAGAAATCTGTTATGTGATTAGCTGGGAGCACATTTTTAGTTTATCAAAAGTGTTTTAATCAATTAAACCTACATGTTCATTGACAACACTTTAACCCTAATAGACCAGTAGTGGAGGGTGAGTGATAGACAGAGGAGGAAGAGGGAATTGCTTGCCCTACAAGTCCTTTTCCTTTTGAGCTTTCACTTTACAACCCATGCCCTCCCCCTTTTTGATCCCTCTTCGTGTCCTCCACAGGCATGAGCTCTGTGCCCTCCCCTTTCTATTGTGGGGAGGAGAGATCTGCATCTTGCCTCCAATGTTAAGTATCCATGAATTTAAATAATAATCAGTTGCCAAATTGTGCAATGTAACATACTAGGCTCCATAACATTTTATTTTAATTTTAACAGACATTTTTGCCTGATTTCTGGCTCATGTGTTTGGAGAAGCAACCAAAAGACATGTAAAAATTTAACACAGCTGTCCTAACTAAGGACATGTGGCAGGATATAAATGTCAAAATTTCATCATCATCATCATCATCATCATCATCATCATCAATTTATTTCTTAACCCCCTCTCCATTTTGATTGAGGCAGGGAACAACAGTAAGTATGAAATACATAAAATACTGATTAAAAACATAGTATACATTGTTAAAACATCCTAAAAAAACATCATAAAGCACCCTAAAATTCATTAGTTCATATGTTGCCCATCATAGAGGGCAAATTTCATAAATGGTTGATCACAGCCATCTCATTCAGGACAAGCTACAGCAACCCTTAGGCTCGTATGTGCCCCATTTTCCTCTCCTCTAGCACTGCCACTAGGAGGAGCTCAAAGCTTTTGCTTCCATTTTAGACTAATCGCAGTTTGTCCAAACCTGGACAAACTTCAAACAGCAGTATATGAACCTGGCTTGTTTCAATTAATCATAGTTTAATCAACTACAGTTTATGGTTGGGACAACTCAAACTGTGGCTAATTGAAATCGGAAGCAAAAGCTTATGATCACCGCCACTCTATGGAGAAGGAAACACATTAACTTTTGCACGTAAGCATAAACTAGTGCTACGTCCGAACCAGGCTACTAACATCATATACTACACATGCTTTTTCCTCCATTGGGCTGTTTTGGGGGTTGCCCCCCTCTTTAGTTTCCCCGCCCAAAGATTGGTATTTACACCTGCAAACCTTGGGTTTTCCCCAAGCTTGTTTGCGCTTCTCTCGTGTATGGGTGGTCTATTCTGGGTACATAAGGATCCACACTCACCTCTGAAGGTTGGAAATAGAGGAAAATCATTGTTGTGAGTTGTTTTGCGGACTGTAAGGTGGGAAAGCAGCATACAAATACTTAATATTCCAATTCCCATCAAATGCTGAAATCAAGATAGGTATTAAAAGTGTATTTTAGATGTTACTGTATAGTTGGAAACTAGCACAGAATATTAAAGCCAGTTCTATGTTGGTGGTAGTGAGTAGCTCCTCTTGGAAGGGTTTCTGATTCCTCCCCCCCCCCCAGTGATTTTTGTTCCTGCCCGAGAACATTAAAATATAAATAAATTTTCTACTGTGTCGCTGACTTCAAGGTTGCACATCCAAATAGAAAATGAACTATTTCCCAGGATCTTGCAGAATGGAATAGGAGGAGAGTTGTGCTGAAGCTGCAGGAATGTTAAACATCCAGACTTGTTTGAGGTTGGCCATTGTTGAAGTTGCTGCCAGTCTTCCAAAACTGTGTGCTAAATTTACCTTCCCTTTGTCTGGCTTTTCCCCTTTAAATCACGTTGAGGCCCAGCCCACTTACCTGGTTTACAGGTTAGGAAATTTTGACGAGTTGTTACCTTGTTTCTTAGGGGGGAAATGCTGTTCTCAGTTCATCGGGTAGGGCTTATATCTATTGTGTTTAACTAAAATCTTCAGCCTGTCTCCCACGGAGGGATATAGCAGAGCCCTCTTGATCCTGTGCCAAATCAGTTTAGACTCTACTGGTTATATTGCATTCATAGTAAGACAGTTGCTTATTTTATTGCTTAAATGTGCATATTTCACAAGAAGAAGTGCAAAAAGCAGATGGCTTACAATGCATTCATAATTCACAGCTTAACAGAAGATTTATTTAAAGTAGGAAGATAACAACTGACAGTAGTTTTTTTTTTTTAATGGAAATCCACGAAGGGGATTAGGAGGAGTGGGGTAATTTTTTTTATCCGCAAATGCATCCATATACTCTTTGCCTAGCAGAGAATTCATGTGTTGGAGATTCAGTTATGGAGCTCCATTACAATTAGCATTTATTTAAACCAGGTGCTTTATATTTTATGGGATTGCCTTATTTAGTATTTTATCTTGCTGGTTGTCAGCTGCCTTGGGCACCATTGTGTGAAAAGGCTATAAGCTGCATTTAAATAATAATAAAAAATAAATAATGATAAAGGCTGCCTCTGTAGACATGGCTGGGAAGGCTGCTTTGCATGTATGGGTCTGAAGAGGCTGAAGGTAAGTCTAGTGAATGGATGTAGGCCAGCCTTCCCAACCACGCTGGCTGGGGGATTATGGGAGATGTAGTCCAACACAACCAGATGGTAACAGGTTGGGGAAGGTTGGGGGGGACACACAGAACCTGACCGCATGCTCCTGCTTCTCCCCACACTCATACACATATCTTCTTTAGTTGTTTTGATCATCTCAGAATGGATAGGTAACTACTTGATAAGATGCATGGCCTGCAACATCCTGCCAAGAGGGGAAGGATTTTTTTTTTTTTACCATTTCCTTTTGCTTTCCCAGACTTTGGATTGTGTACAAATTTTAGGTAAAATTCTTTTTATATTTATTTATTTCATTTATATCCCACCCTTGAAGGAGCCCAAGGTCCTCCTCCTCCCCATGTTATCCTCACAACAACAACCCTGTGAGGTAGATTGGGCTGAGAGTCTGTGACTGGCCCAAAGTCACCCAGTGGGTTTCCATGGCTGAGTGGGGACTAGAACCCGGATCTCCCGACTCCCAGTCCAACACCTTAGCCACTACACCACACTTGGCAGGATGTTACCGACCAAAGAGCACATGCATTATCTCAGAAACCCCCACTCCCCAAGTAATTACCTGTGCTGTATAGTACATTAATACTTTGTGAATTACAGTCAGCCAGCCTTAGACTGAGACGGAACATGGGGATATAAGATGCTGCCTTATACAGTCAGACCATTAGTCCATTTAGCTCAATATTGTCTCTATGCTGCTAGCCAGTGGTTCGTCAGAGTTTTCATACAGGACTGCCTTCAGATTCTGCATGCAAACAGGGGCTCCGTCACTGAGCTCCCATCTTACCCCAAGTGCTTATTATTTAAAGTAGGGGTCAGCAACCTCTGGGGTGGGGGCTGCATTGTTGACCCCAGAACCCACCCCTGCCAAAATTGCCTCCGCTGATGCCACATTTGAAGCAGTGGCAAAGAGAGTGGTGATTGTGCAAGGAAACCAGAGAGGCTTCTGGGAGCGTGGTCCTGCTTGCAAACGAGTCGAGTGCTCCCAAGTGCCTTGTTTCCTTGCAAAATTGCCATGATGGCAAATTAGCAGGGAGACCACGAAAAAGACTGTGGGGGACCACATGTACGCTGCTGGCCGCACGTTGCCCACCCACCTTGATTTAGGGATGGGACTTCTTCGTGCCTTGCATGTGTATCTACTCTCTGTCATCACTTCCAATCATATTTTACTGCCACATCCATATTCATCCCATGCTCCCATACTGCTTGCTGCAATATATATTATTCCAACTGAATGACTTTAAGGAAAACAATAGGCAGGCTTGCACATATTTTGAGAGCTGGACTCGGCCTTTTCTTTGATGTGGTGTTTAGAATCCTGGAGTGGGATGCATGTGAGGGTGTAGATTTCAAGGTCTGAACAAGGCAGCTTCATCAGAGTGTCATCATGACCACTGCTTTATTTTCAGCATGGTAGACTCCAAATGTGCCTATCTGTCAGGAACTCTTCAACTATGGTATCTATATTTGGCGCTGCGCCTGGCAGACCCAGTCTGCCAGCAAATGTGTTGCGGTGGAGATTAGTGGTTTATAATATATGGCTGCTCTCAGTAGAGACGGTTATTTGTAGCCAAACTGGCACCTGCAAAATAGAGAGCACAGAATTAAGGACAACAGGTTTTCCCCTGACTTCCTCCCACCTTGATCCATATTTTCCTCCAGATGATTGGGAAACAACCTGAGTCCATTCATCTAAATGGGAGGCACTGCCCTGGTCTGATTGGCTGTTCTTCCTGCTGCAGTTCGCCCCCCCCCCCCCCCCGTCAGCTGAAGTTGCTTTTCCAAAATAACCCAGATCCTCCTTTCTAGTATTGTCCTAATACAAATGGAGCCAGATAAAAGCAGTCAGATCTTCCAGTAGGCATGAAACTTGGACTGAAATGGCATATGCATACCAGCTCTTATGTAGGAACTTTGTTGCTCTGAGTCAATAAGTGTTAAACAGTGACATTGTACTTGATGAGCTACTCATGAAACATGTAAGCCCTCCCCTCACAATTGCTTTTATTCCATGCCAGTTCTGTGGATAATCTTGCATGCTTTCCAAGAGGCCCGCTTGAGTATAAACTCTTCTGTTCTGGAGACAGAATTATTCAGATACACAGTGACTTGTGACAATGCTTTCAGGGCAAGGGTGGGTGGGGGGGCGGAGGGCAGCTGTATTTTTTCTCCCTCCCCGCAGGGCCTTTTTAACAATTGTGTGATCAGATATTCAGTAGGTGAAGCATTGCTTGCTGTAAAATGCAGGGGTGGGGTGGGGACCGCCCCTGTTGGATTACTATCCCTCGTGCTACTGTTAAGAACTCAGGAGCCCTGCCAGCAAAGAAAGTGGCAACCAAAACATGGGGATTCTTAAACTGCGCCCCTCCACTCTGTTCTGTGGCGCAGTGAGATTTCAGGCATAGGAGCATATGGTGCATTGTAACCAGAACTCTGTGTTGCGTTCAACTCCCTATAAAACATATATTCTCTGCTGTGGCACCCCGGCTGTGGAATGAGCTCCCTAAGGAGGTTCACCTGGCACCTACACTATATTCTTTCAGATGCCAGGTAAAGACCTTTTTATTCTCTCAGTATTTTAACAGTCTATTAATTTAATTTTAACTTGGCTGTTTTAAATTTGTATTTTAAATTTGTATTTCTGCACTGCTGCTGCTGATTTTATCCTGGTTGTGCTTTTAAATTGTATTTTACATCATGTTTTTATACTGTTTGTTTTATGCTTTGAATGGTTTTAATTTTTGTGAACCACCCAGAGAGCTTCGGTTATTGGGGGGTTTAAAAATGCAATAAATAAATAAATAATCGTTCTGTGGTGCGACTGGCATCCTTCGGGGATGGCAACAGAAAAAGAAAAGGCAAAAGAGCAGGAGGGAGGGCTCCCAAACCAAATAGGATAGGTGTGCTGAATATATAGGTTAATACGGCTCCTCCTCCCTGCAAACTAATACTACCTCTCACTCACAATGAGCGGCACACTCCTTGTGTCTGGCTCAAACTCACTTTGTTGCAGAAGCTTTGTCTGCGAGAATGAAACCAGTGTGCTTGGAGTTCACCTGTTGGCCCACAGCCTCCGCAGAGAATCAGGTGAGTTGGTTCTTGGTACTGGGGATTAAACGCTGCCTTTTCAGAGGTTTCTTAGAGGCTGGAACAGCGTGGTCTTGCTGCCCTTTCTTAGCTGTACGCTGTCTTCTCCTTTTTCCATCCCAGAATAATTCTTCGGATTTCTTTCTCTCTCTCCTCCACTTCCCCCCACACCCCCAGCCAGCCCATGCTCCTCCTTGAAGAGGGTTGCAAACATTTTGAAAGAAATGTAGTTAGAAAATTGTGTTTGTTGTGGAAGTTCATTGTTGAAATATTGCAACTACAAAACTACGGGGGATATGTTTTTCATAAACTACAGTAGAGGAGAGGATTTGTGTGGTAGCCAGGAATTTCTAGGAGTCTCTTTTTCTTCTCGGGTCCCTGCTTTTGATGTATATCAATGCATCTTGACTCCAGAGTATGGATTTAGTTTTGCACATGAGAGAACATTGGGGTCCCAGGTTTTGACCTGCCTGGCGTTTAGTACCAAAGCAAAATGAAATGAGTGGTTTATGTGAAAGATCTTAAACTGCAGTTTCTAGAGACCTGGAAGCCTCCCCCACACCCCGTTCACCTCTTCACACTGTGGCAGGCTCTGCCAAAATCAGTGCACTACAGCCAAGTTCTTAACCTGTATCTGAAACCTGGTTGAGTTCATCTGCAGTTGTACTTCAGAAAGGCTTAAAGTGCTTTTATTTGAGTTTCATGGCTTTAGGGTAAGTGTATATCCCAAGGAGGTTTTCATCCTGACAAGTTTTTAAATGGTCTGACTAGTTTTTCTTTTGTCAGCATCAGAGCTGACTCGCTCATCTTCTAGAAGTCAGACAGCAATTTTTCAGCTACCATAAATATAATTGAGTTAATATGTGCAGAAAATCTTAAGAACATAAGAGCCGTGCTGGGTCAGACCAAGGGTCCATCTAGTCCAACACTCTGTTCACATAGTGGCCAACCAGCCGTCTACCAGGGACCAACAAAGCAGGACACAGTGTAACAGCACCTTCAGACCCATGTTCCCAAGCAACTAGTGTATTCAGGCTTACTGCCTCTGATATTGTCACCTCTCCCTTTCAGATGGAGGGATTGCAACTGTAAAGTCAAACCAGGCATCTAACTATCTTTGTCATCTAGGGAACTAGTAAAACTAACAAACACAGAACTTGTACAGGAGGGTTCTGTATTTATTACATTTCTATCCCGCCCCATAGTCGAAGCTCTCTGGGCGCTGCACACACCATCCTTAAAAATATGCCTACTTTCATCTTTGGCTAACTTATGAATCTGAAACACTTTGATTATAGATGATGTTGATGACTATTTTTGTGAGACCAGAAGAGCAGTGTTCCACCCAATCATCCAGGTTATATGGCAAATGATATACTTAAAATACAAAGAAACCCCAATGTGGGTGGTGGGGGTGATGCGGAGACCCTGCCCATGTGAATCCTGATCAAGTGAAAATCAACAAACGGATCTGGTGGCACTTTAGAGACTTAACAAAAGAAGGTGCCACCAGGCTCTTTGCTGTTCTTCCTGCAACAGGCTGGCATGGCTACTCCCCTGGAAATTGAAAATGTTCCTTGCGATTGACTCTTGGCTTCTCTGTATGTTGCTGATTCTCAGCTTGTCAAGTGAGTTGCTATTGCTGACTCAAAATTATTACAGAGGGAAGAAGCACATCTTGGAGTGTAAATAATGTTATACTCCTGGCTTTAAAGGTGGAAAATGTGTGAGATGTTACTTCAGTAGCTGTTCACATTTCAATGCCTCCCATTTCCCCCAGTTTGCAGTCAATCACAGTAAAGTTGGGTTTCCACACTTGCAGAAGGAAACGGACTGAATGGGACTCTAAAGGCACCATCCTATGCATGTTTAGATAGGTAAAAAGTCCTACAACTCCCACCATTCTCCAGCCACCCATGCTGGGAGTTGTAGGCCTTTCCCATCCTGTCTAAACATGCATACAATTGCACCCTAAGGCATCTAACTTTTGGAGATGGAGGATTTTTCAGCTTGACCTCCATTCTCAAAATGGCACTAGCTCATCTCTCTCTCTCTCTCTCTCTCTCTCTCTCTCTCTCTCTCTCTCTCTCTCTCTGCGTGTGTGTGTGTGTGTGTGTGTGTTACTATGCCTCCTTAGTGCATCTTTTCCCTTCTACCTTGGGATGGCCTTTCCTATGTATGCTAGAGAAATGCAGTCTTCATGCAGAGAAATGCACTGAAACCATGAAGTTGGGTGAGGGGCTAATGAAGTGTTGGGGGGAGGGAAAGATGTGAGGCATGAAAATGTCTGTACCAGTTATGTGTAGCATTAAGATGATGGCCGGATGAACTTCTCAACTCTGAGCCAAGATGCTCCTCCCTTAAGGGCCATAATTAGTTCTCTGGGGAGAAGTTGGTGTGCCTGGGATACAGCACACAGGCCTTCTCTAAAGCCACATATATTTCAGTCTGCTAATTAATGGGAGTTGGTCTCTTCTGAGTTATCCCTCTGCATTTACTCGGATGCTAGAGAAGTGTGGACCTTGTGAATTACCTGGATTTGTCATGCAATAGTTTGCCTTGGTGGTAGGACAGTGTAACATTTGATAGTGACAGGACTGCCATCACTTTCTAGGTTAACAAGGTAATTTACATAAAAGTAACTATTATTGCAAAGGCTCTTGATGAGGCAGGGATAATTCCTTTGAAATGGATGATGCGAAGACCTTTAAGGGAAATCTCTGCAAGCCTGAATATTTTACAACTTGAAAACTGGGAGGCATTTTCTGGGATGCTTCTCAAAACACAAATAGTTGTGCTGTTGATATTATGGTACCTTTTCATCGCCCCTCCTTTCCTTTCCCTTTCTTGAAACCAACCATTTGGCTATTGGGGGGGGGCAGTTGTGCTGGGGTTGTAATTTGGACAAATGCAGGCTTTGTGATTATAATAATGACGGGTAGTAATCGCTGAGAAATTCTGTTGCCTTTCGATATTGCTATGGGTTGCTCAAGGGAACAGCTATGGCAAGGGAAGTGTATTGGCCAGAAAAGGCCAGTGAGCTCTGCAAATCTTAAACTCCTATTCTGTGTAAGGAGACCATGCAGGTGGCATTCACCTACTGATATAACACAGTAAAATCACTTTTGTTTGCTTTTCCAAACCGAATAGCTGGACCTCCATATTATTTAGTATACCTCCATATTAACAACTAGCATCTCCTTATAGAGGCTGCAGAGCCTTTATTTGCAATCTGCCTTTGTTTCCTCCTGAACTCCAGTGGGTTTCGTCGTAGGAGTACAGAGACTAAGTGCCCACCACTTTTACATGCTGGTTAAGGATGTTAGTCCCCATATGAAGAAAAGCTACTTTGCAGCCTACATATTTGGGGCTTTCCATTCCAGTAAAGAAAATCACAGTGGCATAAGGATAAACTGTGCTCAAGGAATGAATTGGAGTAAACTTTCAGTTCTTTAGATATAGGTAAGCCATGGCCATGGAGACAATATCGCCACCTACTGGTCTGTTCTAGTGTGTCCCTTAACTATGGCTTACCAAAAGTGAATTGTGTTCCAAGCCCAAAGTGGTGGGAAAACCAACCAACCAACCTTCCTTCCTTCCTTCCTTCCTTCTTTTAAAAAAGTGTTCCCCCTTTTCTTTGCATGCTTACTTTCTTTCCCCTCATAATACATGTGAATGAGGTACTAAAGGAGATGTTTGAAGGGCAAATAAGTAATTAACTCAGTGACAGTAATGTAGGCATCAAATTAATCATTAAGTTAACTCCAGTTGCCTGGCACAGGAAGCTGAAGTGGATCATGTTTATTGGGGAAACAGAATGAAGTGCCATCTGTTCAGTCCACCTACGTGTCCCCGTTCAGGTGATGGGTAGAAAAGTCTGGTGTGTTTTCAGGTGAGGAGACCTGATGAGGTTTTTTGTTTTGTTTTGTTTTTTGAGAGCAGTTTTGGAAGGATGCCTTCATTCTTATGGAACTGGCTTGGAAATCTTAATTGTTCATTGCTTTTAATGATCATTCCTGCATCCTGTTCCGGGTTCATATCCGGCTCCCTCCAGTACAAGATTTTCTTTAGCAATCCCAAAAACAGTACATTTGTTCCAGTAATTTGTTCCAGTAACTCAATTGGTGATTTAAACAAGGTGTGTAGCAATGGCACTGCAGATCTAGCCTCTCTGCAAGGGGATAATTCATCAAAAGGTATATGCAGCAGGCTAAAGACATTTTCAGCCCAACCTATGCATGTTTATTTAAAAGTGAGTTCCTGGGAATTCAGTGGCGATGGAATTGCAGCCTTGCAGCACAGTCTTCTTAAGGTTCACTTGAAAGCACATCCTACTAAGTTAAGTCCTATGTAAACCACCCAGAGAGCCTCAGCTATGGGACGGTATACAGATGTAATGAATAATAACAATAAGTTTAGAACAAAAGAGCCCTGCTGCATCAGAGCAAAGAAGAACTATCTAATCCAGCCTCCTGTTCCCCACACAGTGGCTAGCCAGATCTCCTGGGAGCCCCCAAAGCAGGGCATGAGCTCAGCAGCCCTCTGCCACTGTTCCCCAGCAATTAGTATCCAGAGGTATACTGCATCTCAAACAGGAGGCTGCAAATAGCCATTGTGACTGGTAGCCACTAGTAGCCTGCCTGCCTGCCTGCCTGCCTGCCTGCCTTTCTTTCCTTCCTTCCTTCCTTCCTTCCTTCCTTCCTTCCTTCCTTCTTTCTTTCTTTCCTTCTTTCCTTCTTTCCTTCCTTCCTAAACCACCCAACAGCCAAAGCTCTCTGGACAGTTCACAGTAATTAAAACCACAAAATACATCATAAAATACAATATAACATGTAAAACTTTAAAAGCACAGTATAAAATAAAACCTAGCAGCAGTGCAGAGATCTAAAATACAGTAACAGATTTAAAACAACACTAAAGACTAAAGTGCCTGGGAGAATAAAAAGGTCTTCATCTGGTGCCAGAAAGAGGCACCAAGCAAGCCTCTCTGGAAAGCTCATTCCACAACCGGGGTGCCACAGCAGTAAAGGCCCTCTTCTTGGTAGCCTTGTTGTCTATGAATGTGACCTCCTCCCCTCTTAAAACGATCTAAATTAGTGGCCACTCATTTTGTGAGCAGCAAATTCCATACTATGTCCTGTAGAAAGAAGTGCTTCCTCTTGTTTATCCTGAATTTATTATTACATTTATATCTCGGGGTTTTTTCCTCTTGCAAAGAACTCAAGGCATTTTATCTTTACCAGTCGTGTCTCCTTTTTTTCTTTTCTTTTTAAAAGCGTGGTGGGGGAGAGGGAAGTGTGTGGCCAAAGGGCTGCATGTTTTCATCCCTGTTCTAAACTAAAGAGTCTGAAAAGTTGTAACGTTCCTCATAAGGGAGGTGTTCCAGCCCCTTGAGCATCTTGGTCGCCCTTTTCCGAATTTTTTCCAACTACGACATCCTTTTGGAGATGTATGTGTAACTGATATATAATACAAATTAATGTTTTAATGATTCATATTGCCAATATTGTAACAAATTTAAAAGTCGTACTGTTGTTAAATGCTTGCTTGGGTTGTAATATTACTTTTTGAAACTAATTGATACTATACTGTTTATTGCAATGATGGATTGATAAATATTCTTTGTTGGTTTTTTTAATTGCTGTTCTTATGCTGGGAGCCTTTTTGATAGGGTGACCATATAGAAAGGAGGACGGGACTCTTGTATCTTTAACAGTTGTATTGAAAAGGGAATTTCAGCAGGTGTCATTTGCATGGTGAAATTCCCTCTTCATCATAACAGTTAAAGCTGTAGCAGCCCTGCCCTCTTTTGTATCCAGTCAAGAGTAGGAATAATGATAAGATGTCCAGAACTGTACCCAGTATTCTGTATATGGCCACACCATAGATTTCTGAAAAGGCATTACAATATCAGCTGTTTTCATTTTCAATTCCTTTTCTAATGTTCTCTAGCATGGAATTTGTCTTTTTCACAGCTGGTTTACATGGAACTGATACCTTTGTTGAGGCCTCCACCATGATCCTTAGTGATCACTAGCTCAGACCCTGTCAGTGTATATGTCATAGTAGGATTCCCCTGGCCCCAGTGTGCATCATTTTACAATTACTTGTGGTGAACTGGGGCCAGGGTGTGTGTGTCACCCCTAGGGTCATCCGTTGTGGTGAATTGTAGCCTTAATGTACCATATAACCTGTTGGACTTTCTGCTAATGGGACGTACTTGTGATAAGCTTATTAAGGCAGGAATATCAGTACACAGCCTGGCATGCACTTCATTAGTCTGCTAATTTATCTTTAATTGATATTTCTCACTTGTACCTTTAAGGCAGGGTTGAGCACAAGGTAGATCTCCAGATATTTTGGACTTCATATCCCAGAAGCCACTGCCAGATGGCCAATGGTCAGGAATGCTGGGAGTTTAAGTCCCAAACATCTGGAGGTCTACTTTCTGCCCACCCATGCTTTAAGGCACATACATAATATAAGACTAAACCAATTTTCAGCCAATTAAGGCTGCAGTCCTATATGCACTTACCTGGGAGTAGGTCCCATTGAACGCCATGGGGTTTACTTCTGAGTAGACATGTATAACAGGGATGGGGAACCTCTTTCAGCCTGAGGGCCAAATTCTATCTTGGAGAAGCTCTCAGGGGCCGCATTCCAGTGGTGGGTGGGGCCAAAATACAATGAATACCAGCCCATTTAGTTTCATTTTTTCCTGCCCATAGCTAAGTATTTTGACTTCTTTGAGTGTGTGTGTGTGTGTGTGCGTGCAAAAGCTGGAAAACCACCAAATGATCAGCAGTCAAGGGAATGGGATGGTAGACAGGGAAAGGGTTAGGGCTATCCAGGAGGACCAGGTCTGGCTCGAGGGCCTGAGGTTCCCTAACTCTGATATATAGGATTGCTCTGTGAGTGTGATCATTCCCAACCAAGGAGTTTGGGGGTGGGGTGGGGGTTAGTTTTGTTAAGCTATTAGTGCTTAGGCATCTCTTAACACCTGCTCAAACAACAGCACCCAAAGTTCTTTGGAGAAGCCATGACAGTTGAACCAGTTGCAAAGCCATGAAAAAGTATGTGTAGATCTGTCCCTAAAGTGCTATACATGGAAGCTAGAAAATGGGAGAAATGACACTGTAAGATTGTTCTCAGTTGTGAACAAAAAAAAGCTGCCAGTAGGATTAGCTTAGATGGTAGGAAGAAGTTGTATTGCGGGAGAACTACCCAACAGAGGAGTTTGCTATATGGTGTCACTGCATTTTAAAAGTGTGTAGACTTGAAGAAATTTGCTGTTGATGTATGTGATGTTTAATTTTTCCTGTTTTTATGCAGAATGTGACACAGAGGAGAAAGTCCAGACTACGAATCCTCTCATCCTGAGCCCAGACTGCCTCTATTGAGTTTTGAGCCGTGGGGAACATAACACAAGTTGTTCACTGCTGGGTAAAACATGGCTGCTGACCTTTTGTTACTGAGACACAAAAGAAGACACAGGACTCCGATGTTCTGTTCTGGATCATCTTGAGGAGAATGGTGTTGGCTTGGCGCAACTGTCTGATGTTGAGGTGCAAAAGGGTTGTGGCTCAGAGGGCCTGGGCCAGCATGCTGTTCCAGAACCGCAAAGTACAGCTATTGTTGATCAATTCCCTAACGTTTGGCTTGGAAGTCTGTCTGGCTGCAGGCATCACCTATGTGCCACCACTCTTGTTGGAAGTGGGAGTGGAAGAGAAATTCATGACCATGGTTCTGGGTAAGTGGCCTCCTAATTAATTAATTAATTTGTATATTTGAGACAACCATTCTCATTGTGAGATCTAGTGCTTGAACTGCACTGGATAGGTATATGTGTGTATTGGTGGCAACATAGCCATCATTATTATGGCATGTTCGTATGTATAAAGGAAGAACCTATATATTGCAAGGACCTCCAATGCATGTCCGGGAGAGAACTGAATGGAGGTTTGGAATGGCTAAGACATCTTGGGCACCAAACAAGGAGGCTTCAAGATTTCTGAATTTCAGGAGGCGAAAGCTATGACTTTCAAGTATTGCTCCCTAGAAAATTGGTGTTCCTCTGTAGCAAACTCACTGCCTGGTACATGTGAGAAGACAAGGCCCACAAGGTCAGGAGAGTCCAAGGCAGAGATTCTCAGCATAGGGGTTTTGGCTTCCATAAGCCAAGCAGAATAACTGTCCTCCTTAACAATTTCCAGAGAGGATAGCTGTGTTAGTTTGGTTTGCAGTAAAAACTGCTATGAGTCTTGTGGCACTTTAAAGGATCACACACATACATGAATGCATCTGATGGAAGTGGACTCTGACCTATGAAGATGTCTTGCATAATAAATCTGTGAATCTTCAAGATGCCACAAGACGTTGTCCTCCTTAAGGAGATTTAAATAAAGGTGGGCAAAGTAGTGTAAATTAAACAATACATTGGAGGGGAAAATATGGCTCCTATGAAGGAAATACTATCTTCATGTCCTAATCCATTGAAGGCACAAATCTCTGTTCTGGAAGCATAGGATGGGGTGACGGAGATCAAAGTTTTCAGGATAGCTTGCCAATCCTCTAGCAATTGTTAATGTCTCTTTAATGAGGCCAATTTTACCCTTGGGAGGCTGTTGGGAGGCTCTGATGCTACCACAGTTTTTAGGCCAGGTCCTTCAGTTTAGTTTAGGCTGGGTCCTTGGGTCAGTTTCTAAAGTGACTGCTACCATCTTGTCACAACCGTTCCTCTCAACTAATGTATTTTCTTCAATCCCCTACTAGGGATTGGGCCAGTTCTAGGCCTACTGTTTGTGCCACTCATTGGCTCCGCCAGCGATCACTGGCAGAGTAGCTATGGCCGCCGCCGCCCCTTCATCTGGGTCCTGTGTCTGGGAGTTCTACTGAGCCTTCTGATCATCCCTCATGCTCATCGTCTGGCCAGCCTTATTGCCTTGGATACCCGCTCCCTGGAATTGGCCTTCCTTATCATGGGCATTGGTCTGCTTGACTTCTGTGGCCAGGTCTGCTTCACCCCACTGGAAGCCCTTCTCTCTGATCTCTTCCAGGACCCTGACAACTGTCGGCAGGCGTTCTCTATGTATTCCCTCATGGTTAGCCTGGGAGGCTGCATTGGGTACCTGCTACCAGCAATTGACTGGGACAGCAGCTTCCTGGCTCCTTACCTGGGGGGACAGGAGGAATGTCTCTTCAGCCTCCTCACCATAATCTTTCTCAGCTCTGTCTTGGCCACTGCCTTTGTGACTGAAGAGGTGGCAGCTCAGGTAGATGTTCTGGGCAGCCCTGCAATGAAGGATTCCTCCAAGCCCCCACCCATTGGCTGCTGCTCTTTCTGGCTTCCAAAGAGCTTTTTGAGGGCCAGGCATCTGGTCCAAGCTTTTAGGAACCTTTGTGGCTTGGCCCCACGCCTGCATGGAATCTGCTGCCGCATCCCCAAGGTAATCCGGCAGCTGTTTGTGGCTGAGCTGTGCAGCTGGATGGCCCTCATGACGTTCATGCTATTCTACACGGACTTTATTGGGGAAGGACTCTACCAGGGAGTTCCCAGAGCTGAGCCAGGCACGGAAGCCAGACGGCACTATGATGAAGGTAACCTGATTTTTGGTGTGGGGGGGAAAGGTGTCCATTGCATGTGCCCTTAAAATATGCCAGGTTTTACATTCAAAGCCCTTCAAATGATGTAATTAGAAAATTCATTCTCATAACTCTGATCAATTATGTGAGCAGAGAAGACTTCATTAAGTTACCTTTGCTGTTTGTTGCAAATTCCTGATTCTTGCTTAACTTGGAATGCTTTGGGAAGGAAGCGGAGGGAATAAGGCCAGTTAGTGTCAGTGTGGTCCATTGATCATGTTGGCCTTAGATCTTGAAAAACAAGTTCTAAAACCTTCCTTTTCAGCAATGCACTCATACAGAATTGCCTTGGTTTGATGATCAACTTTAAATCTGAATTTCCCCACTATATTATAGGAATCATTTACATTTTTCCAAAAATAAAGTCTACTTTTTAAAAGGCCCAGGAGGCCCATAGATCTGAATGTGTACGTTTCTATGCCTGCCAGGGCCAATGTTCTTAACGCGTGTGGTATGATGGAGGTCAGATGTGGGAAACATGTAACATGCTAGCCACATGCAACCTAAGAGTCTCTTTCTGCAGCCCACCATCTCTTTGTAAGGACCCGGATAATCCATGCTTTCATTCTTGATTTATTTTGACAGTGAGGGGATAAAATATATCATTCAAGTTTATACAAAAGAGAGAAGGATCTGCCTTATACAGAGTAGGACTAGACCATTTGGCTGCCTAGTTCAGTAAACCATGTCTGGCAGCAGTCCTATAACATCTTGGAAAGAAGTCTTCTGTTCTGGTATCCAAGAGCACTTTTGCAATGGGTGGTAGGGAAGGAAGACTCTCAGGCCTCATCCATACAAAGCTGCACATCTTATTAAATGGTTTAACAGAAACAGGAAGACTATCTGCCATCCCCCAGCACATAGGGTCACCCCTGTTGAGCATATTTTCTGCTCAAGATATTGCCCATCCTAAGAGCAGCCTTGTAACAACAGTACTTTATTGCTTGGGTCCAAGGAACTATTACAAGATAAAAACAATATCAATCATTAAAACAGTAAAAGGCTGACATATTTTGAACAAAGATCACAATTTAAAATCAACACATAAAACATTAAGAAGATGGATACAATTAAACAAAATGCAGTTTATACAACCATAAAACATTGCAATTAAAAGGCTAAAAGAGGCCTTGTACATTGTTTTGCCATGCAAGTTTCCTAGGCTTCCTTTTCTTCCTTTGCAATATTATGTAAAAAAATCCAGGCTTTGGTCCTCTCCTCCAAGGTTAAGAGGCCTGTTGCTGCTGCTGCTGTTGTACTGTCTTGATCCATATTGTTTCTAGCTTGGCATTTAATCCTCGCCTGCACTCTTCCCCAAATTGATGCCGTCCAGATGTTTTTGACTTCAGCTCCCATCAGCTCTAGCCAGCATAGCCAATGGTCAGGAATCCTGGAAGTTGTAGTCCAAAACATCTGGAGAGCACCAGATTGGGGAAGGCTATTCTGTGGAGTGGCTATCCTTTCTTAATGGTGGCTCTCAGTTTTCTTAAGTAGTCAATGCCTCAGATTAATGCAAATTCAGGACTAATGTGTGGTTGCCCACAAGCAAAACACTCTTCATGAATTGAACCTGTGGCTCACTTGCTGCATGACCCTCCTTATACCTTTCCTGTGACTGGTATGTGCCATTCCACATTTATGGATTCCCCTCTCATTGCATGGGCTTTAAACGCTATTGTGGATCTAAGCTGTTGTCCCCTTTCTTTCTTAACTTAAAAAAGCTGCTGTGGCTGCAGGATTTTTGAATGCCTCCTGCTAAAGCTACTTAGTCTCTTGCCTGCCCTTTGTTCCAGTATAATGGTCAACTGAAGGTCTGGGTGACCCAGCTTGAATGTAATGATTATGTAACATTCATATCCTAGGAGTGCCCATGAGGCCTGCCAGATTTGTATTCTTGATCATGTATACACAATGATGCTCAACAATCAGAGCAACCTAGAACTATGGCCCAGGTATAAATCCCCTTTTGGTAATGTGGAAAGTCCATGTCTCTGTGGAAGCCTCAGAAGATTTTATGGATGAAAAACTCTAGGACAGCATTCTCCAACCAGGTGCCCTCCAGAAGTGTTGGATTGCAATTCTCGTTCTTCTGGGAATTGCAGTCCAACACGTTTGGAGGGCATCATGTTGGGGAAGGCTACTCTGACTTGGCACTGATTGGTCATACTGCCTCTTCCTTAGGTGAAGAAGTTAAGATTTGTGAACTGCCAGGAGACTTCTTGGTCACAGTTAACTTCTTGGACAAGAAGTCCTGTGAATGTTTAGTGCTCTATTGTATGTGGGCCATCTGCGGTTCTGCAGAGAGGAATGAAAGAAGGAGTCTCCTTGGCCCTTCCATGGTTCCTAAGCATCTTCAGTTTTAAATGCATTTATACTTTCATCCAGTCCAACTATTACTTATGAAATGGGAAGAGATTCTTCCTAAGTGTTAATATGGACAGTTAAGACCTGAAGAATTTAAAGGCAAAATTATGCCCAATGCACCAAGACTGTTTGGCTTTCTAAAACCTGGCTGCCATCTTGCTTGTCTGCCTACTGATTCTTCCCTGTTTCACCCAATGTTGATGCATCTGTTCCCAGGAATTCGAATGGGTAGCCTGGGCCTCTTTCTCCAGTGCATCATCTCCATCTTCTTCTCTACAATCATGGACCGGATGGTGAAACAGTTTGGGACACGAATCGTCTACCTAGCCAGTGTGGCCTTATTCCCATTGACTGCCTTCATCATGTGCTTCTCTCAGAGCATCGTCATAGTCACTGTTTCTGCTGCCCTGACAGGCTTTCCATTCTCAGTGCTGCAGATCCTGCCGTACACACTGGCGTCGCTTTATCATCATGAAAAACAGGTGTGTGGATGTTTGAAGACGTGGGGAAGAGAAGCGAAGGGATGAGATTTAGAAGGCCTTTGCAAGGGAGGGGGAGGCACAGCCAGTATGAACAAAACAGAGTCCAGATTTGGAGTAGATCTATTCCCCTTCTTAAAATCCAGCATAGCTAGCATTTGATTCTGAGTGGTGATGCTGTAATTGCCCATTGGTTTAAAGAAAGGGCCTTTTATAGCTAAATTCTCAATGACCTATGTGCTTAATTGGAAGCTGCACTACATTTTTTCTTTCTTTCCCTCACTGCCCCCAAATCCATTATGCAATTAAAATATCCTGTTGAAAATTTTGGAATGATAACAATTTTGGAATTATAACGACATTGCAACAAACAAACAAACAAACCAGCCACCCAGTAGCATAGATTGTTTTCTCCCTGCCCATTATCACAAGATGTAACATTCCTCAAAGCTGTTTATCAAAATCTTAATATTTCAGAGAGCCATATAACACTAATCTCTGTGCCTCCATTCTATGACTATAACGACAACCCAGAGTATGAGTTGAGTATGGGTTGTTGCTGGAAGGGAACCCATAGTTTGTTGTTGGGTTGTGAATCTGGGTTGTTCGTGGTTAACAACCCATTGTTAAACCATAGTGAAGGGTCTACATATAACAACAACTTATGATTCAACAACAACCCATGTTCAACCTGCACTCTAGGTTGTTGTTATGTGTGAACCAGGCCTATCTTTTCCTGACAGTAGCTTCTTTCCCAGCTCCCTCACATCTAATCTGTGTTTATTAATTATTATGTCCCTGCTATCTGCTGCTGCACCCAATGTGTTGCACTGCACAGTGCATCACTTTTACAGAGTGTTTCACTGTGCACTCACCTATTAGTAAGCTCAATCTGGTGCTAACTCTTGTCTGTCTAGCCCTAACCAGGTTGTAAATTCCATGATCTGGAACTGAAGCCAACAACCATTTCTTTCAAGTAGTCAGTTTCTCCCTGACTCCAGCTAGTAGCATATTTCACATCCAATTCTGTCTTTGTTCTGTCTTAACTGGCCTTTTCCTGTCCTTTTAGATATATTTACCTAAGCATAAAAGCAAAGAAGAAGATTCAGTTCAACTAGACAAGAAGCAAAGCTTTCTCAAAGGCCAGCTTTCTGGCCAGAAACTGACCTACCAGAATGGACGCGGAGGAGGCCTCTTCTCACCCCCTGTTGCTGGTTCTTCCCTCTGCGTTGGCTCACCCTGTGAGGTCTCGCTCATGATGATGGTGGGAGATTCGGACACCGCAGCTGCTAGCCGGGGCATCTGTTCAGACCTGGCCATCTTGGACAGTGCATTCCTCCTTTCACAGGTCATCCCATCCCTCCTCATGGGCTCGCTTGTTCAGTTTACACAGTCAGTCACTGCTTATATGGCATCTGCTACCGGCTTTGGGTTGGTGGCCATTTACTTTGCAACCAAAGTGACCTTTGACAAAAACGACATGGCCAAATATTCAGTGTAGGAGGAGGAGGAGGGCTGTGGCGAAAATTGATGCACATTGAAATGGATAATGGAGAATGGTCAGTAGTGCACGTATTGCCTCTTCCTCTCTTCTGGGTTGTGTTTTAATGAGATGTGCAAAAACTCTCTGGCTGAAGGGGGCAAAAATGCTGGGCTAATCTCAGGGTATCTAATGACAGGGAGTCTGGTTATGTTATTCTTTGTTTCTCCCTGATGCCTTCATCAAAGTGCCTCTGCACCGATGCCTGCAAAAGAGGCTTGCAGGTTTGAAAAGTAAAGGACCATGCTTTCTAAAACCGGGTACTTACTTTGATAGCTTTGTCAGATTATGTGGGAGGATAAAGGACCAAAGATGGCTCACTTCATCACTTCTTTGTTTGTGTGTGTTTTTAAACATTGCTGCCGGTCGATCTTCACATTGGGCTGTAAGTCATGCCCGTGCGGCATCAGCTTTTCCTGTCTTGATGTGAACCAGAATATACATGGGAAGGAGATTGTGAATTGGCACATCTGTGCTTTTTTGAAGGGCTTTAGGAACAATCCGCTCCCTTTCCCCATTCCAGATGTGTCACAGGTCACGATCGAGGTGGTATGAATATGCTCAGCAGAGCTACATAGGAGCAGGGCTTGTTTAGCAGAGGATGCTGTGGTTGAACTGGCGGCAACTCCGCAGTGGCATGACGGAAATGAAAATCCTGGTCATCATCTGATACTTTCCCCCACTCATGCCCTAAACAGAGCTTGCAGTTAGTGCAAACAGGGAGGCTCGCGTAAACATCAGTCGGCTGAAGAACATGTCTCTCTGGGGATTTGGCTTTAAGTGATGGACTGGCACAAACAAATCACAGTGCCTTTCACTGTGTGCAGTCCTAAATAGGAGGCACAGTGTGGCAGCAGGGTAAAAATGCTTGCATTTCTGCTGCCTTTCCTGCTATAAGGAGGTGACGTGGCCAGCCGCCCTGTGCTCAAGGGCTCTACAGAAAAACCAAGGATGTTTCTGTATACCACAAGGCCGGCTGCAAGCTGCACTTTTCCCCCAATGTGTGATCCAGCCTTTCTGCCACCCAGATAGAGCAGAGGTGCTCCCTGTGCCAGGCAAGCTTTGCAAAGTGAACTCCTCTCTCAGAGAGAAAAAATGTTTTCGGTATAAAGCATATTTTTAATGAGCCATATAGCTTGTGGCTATTCATTCAGTAGCATGAAGTGCAGCTGTTTCTAACTAGGAGCATAACAACTGCACATCCAGTACAGAGAGAGAGACTTCAGGGTGTGTCGAATAGTAACACTGGAAGGCCAAGACCAACTCTCTCTTTCCCCAAGGCAGGATCCTATGTATATTGGATTCCACAAGTTAGAACTGGAAAGATTGTTCTCTGGCTGTAATGGAAGCAGCTCAGAGCCAACGTAGGCTTGATGTGAATGTAAATAGCAGCCAGGAGGAAGCCTGAGGACCATGAGGGCGGGGAGGGGAGGTGGTTAATAAGGCCCTGCACATGCCAGCAGATTTGGCCAGTGGAGGCTGGTGGCTCCGATATCAGTGGGGCTGTGAATCAACTCCGGATTTCAGACAGAATCAGCCAATACTCTAAATGAGCTGACTGAAACCCAGAGGGGATTCACCACCCCACTAACATTGGAGCCATCAGCCTTGACTGGATTGACTTAATTACTCCCACTGAACACAGCTTGTCATTACATGTGAACCTGGTGATAGTGGATGGCAGAGGTGATTAACAAACCAGCCCCAAACCATTCTCTGTTGGAGGGTTGCTAGGTGGTTTGGTACTCACCTCAGCCACTCAGCATCGCCAGGTTCACACATGACAAACTGAGGCCATATTTGTGGGTGGGGAAGCGTGGCAGAGAGAGAAAAAGTTAACCCCTGCCCTCCCTAGCCTCATTCTCCTGAGGCTGCTCAAACTTTCTCATGCCTGCTATTTACATACCAATAAAATTGCATCCCTTTTGGCGGTTTGGTCAAAATGTCAGCCCTGGTTTCCATCTTGTGCTTTTTTGCATTTTGAGCCATGAGGTAATTATGTAGGTAACCACTCATTAGACCTTTAGGGATATGAAACCCCTATGTCGGCATGAGATCCACAGTATGCTACAGTCCTGCCAGACCATCTTTGATTGTAGCAGGACACCATAGGTGTGGCTGTCGCCCCTTAGATACGTGCCACTAAGTCCCCAGCTGTAGGGTGGAATAGCAGTATTGCTACTTCTAAGAGCTTAGTATATCAAGCTCCTCTTGAAAAATGGCCATCCTTCAGCTATCCCTGTTCACACAAATGATGGGTTTTTGTTCAACTTTGAGGGAAGTACTGACGATTTAGTGCAGCGTTCCCTAACCTGGAGCCCTCCAGATGTGTTGGACCATAACTCCAATCATGCCTAGCCAGCACATACATGTCAACATTGACTGAAGAGGGCCATAGTTGCTTTGGTCAGTTACTTGAGGTTCTACAATGTCTTGGGCCCTCTTGACAGTTCTGCCTGCTCTCTTGAACAGGCCTAGGCGTCGGCCAAGGCATGAAAACAAGCACATCACAGCTGCCTTTTCTCGCTTCCCACATTAAGTATCAATTGAGGGTAAGTCTCCAAGAGGCCTGAGGCACTTCACCACAAAAATCCCAGCCTCTTAACAGTGTCATAACTCTGATTAGTTCCTGAGGGAGGTAGAAAATCTTGAGTATGAAACAAGCACAACCAGTTTGCAGCCAGACATGATGATGTCACGGCTGGTCTCTCCCCTCCCCCGCCCCCCGTTTATGTATTTATAGCCACCAGCCCTGACATCATCTCATATATATCAGAAAAGAAAGATGGGCCAGCTGAACTTCCATTTCCCCAACGTGTTCCTTCTCCCAGCCTTTCCATCTCTATGTACATTTGAATGGACTCAAGTGTGATTTGGCTATAGATAACTTTAGCACAGCAAGTCCCAGATTCTTCTTAAAAGTTTCTCAAACATTTTGAACCTTGGGGGTCAAGTGTTAAACTCTGTCCTCCTTTCCTCCCCCAAATACAGCTCAGGCTAATCATGGGTGTGTGGTGATCTTAGCAGGCATCCTACTTCCATACATAGGAATCTATGGATTAAAGTGAAGGGATATTTTATAATCTATATATTCTAAATGTCCCCTTTCTTGCCTGGCATAAGGACCAATCTGGTTGCCAACCTGGTGGCCTCCAGAAGTGTTGGGCTGTAGGTCCCATCATCCCCAGTCAGAATGGACAATGGTCCTGCTGGTTGGGGATGCTGGGAGTTGTAGCCCAATACATCTGGAGGACGCCATGTTGGGGAAGGCTGCTCTAGGGATTGACCGATGGATGATGGGAGCTGACCAACTCCTTTCTTCACTTGCTGTTTGCATCCAACCACTTGATAATGGACTGACACATCTCACTGTTTTTGTATATTCAGTTATGATGCCGTCCATTTCACAAGTTTTCTTCCCAGTTTTCCCATTTATCAGGGTATTTTTAGGTAGTATATTCTTCCTCCACTACTGATGTGCTTCGTCCCATTCTCCTTTTCCTCACATGATTTTATTTAAAGGGAATTTACTGAACAATGTTTGGGCCAGTGATTGGATGCTGTCTTTACTTCTCGACAAGAGATTCCCTTGAATAATTTGTTCTAGGGGGAACATCTCTCCCATGCTGTGTCTTGCTAAATACTGTCTGCAATTTGTATGTTTATTTATTTACGGAAGTAAATATTTTCTACAGTTTATGTGCAGGGGATATTAGGATATTAAAGTCTATTAAGGAGTGAGAACTTTTTAAATGGTATCTGTTTAATTTAATAACACCATAAGACATTCCTGTGCTTTGGAGCTGGGTGTTGAGTTCATCCATTTTTCTCTGCTGAATGGGAAGAATGAATAAACCTGAAATTGTACAGACAGTAAAAGGCATTCACATGAATGCTGCACCAGATCACGAGTCTCCTCTTATTTTGAGAAACAGGCTGCTTGCTCAAAATGGAACATTCCTCAAGAAGCAAGGATTAAAATGGTAAAAGGGGAGCTAAAGTCCACATTGCTCCAGAAACCTGAGCACCAGCCTGATGGACATTCTTCAATATTACAATGTACCCATGACAACTTATTGCAACATACTAAACAATAATACATTACACAAAAGACAAATCAATTGCCAGAGGGGTTAAAACATCCGATGTAAGAAGAAACACCGTCTATTATGGCAAAATAATGACAAGTGAATTTGTCTACATTTCTGATTTGTCTTGAATTTTGCACTTGCTTAGGAATGCAAATATACTCCTCCTTGGCTTATTTCTTCCTATGTAGTTAACTATATCCTTGTGGTGGAAAGGACATGTCTATTCCCCAACCCAACCCAGGTCACCTCTTTGTAGAGTCGCAGTAGTTCAGCTTTTGTAAATTAGGGTGGGGGACTTGGGCCCATCCTCCACTGCTATGCCGTCACTGATAAATTCCCTCTCAGAAGAAATGCAGCCAGGGAAAGGGGAGAAGTTACCCACGCCTATTCTAGAGTGTTTGACACAGAAAGAAAAGTCCTTTCTGTTCCTAACAGTCCCAAAGGCATTGTGCAGCTATTCCATATTTTCTTACTTTACGGGTTTTCTGCAGTAAGAAAACACGGGAGGGCTTCAAGTGTAAGATGTTGCCATCTGGATCCCTTGTAAAATTCCATGAATGGGTCAAGGTGATGTCACCATTAAAAGCCTTATCTGGAAGCACCATGAATGGGATAAAGAAGATTGTTTAGTAAGGCTATTTCAATAATTTGCAAGTCAGGAATCAATGCATTGGACTCGCTGAGATAAATATGGATTAGTGGAGACATGTGTGTGGAAAATCCTGGCATATCAAAAAACAAACCTTTGCAAATAAGGAAAACCTTTTTCTTTTAGAGGTAGTTTATGCTAGTTTTTTCTTCAGGTTGACATAATCAAGTTACAGCTGTCAGGGTCAAACATGCTGACAGTATAGCATTATCCTTCCAAAAGCTTTGCAGATCTTCAAAGTCATTCGAGGAATTAAGTCAAAGAGTAACAAGAAGCTATTGAGTGAGGAATGTCTTAAAAGTGTGGAAGGCTATGATCTTGAGTAAACTAACTGCTATAATTAGATCACAGTTGGGGTAAACCACAGCTATGAATGATTATTTGGAGGAATGGGAGGGTGTGTGTGTGTGGGGGGGGGGAAATCCTTCGTGTGTGTTCACATTTATTAAATGTGTATTAAAAAGAGGGAAGGCCCCAGCACCATGCCAGAGAAATTTGGCAAACTACCCAAATGCATGCCCATGCAACGTTAGGTTTTAAAAAATCAATCCAGTGAAAAAGTGTCAGTGCAAGTTGACAAAGGCATTCAAGATGGAAGGCCAAAGATGGGCAATAGGTACCTGTTAGCAGAAAGGTTAGCAGCTACCCTAACTATGCTAGAATCATGGGGAGAAACTACAATTGTTCAGGCAGTGAGGCAGGAGCAGTGGCAAGCTGCTTCTTTGACGTTGTTGCCTTGCTTCAATAAAATATCTGATTCCACTTAAGCTGCATATGGTGTATTCTGCACACTTTCTCCGGTAGGTGGTGCTATAAGATGTCCTAGGTCTTGGAAACATTCTGATTTTTAATGGCACCATAGTTAGGATTTTTCCGCAGACACTTTATTTTGTGGGTTTTACCTAGCCCTCGGGTTACTGTCAGTGAATCAATTCCATCTATAATCCTACATTTTGGGGCATGAATCCTAGTCTAGTGGTCCAGTAATTACCTCTCTGGCACAGCCCTTTGCCAGGCGTGTTAACCTTGGAATCTGGGTCTTATTCACCAACCTGGTCTTCCACGGGCATGCTTAGCTGATGTACACGAGTCAGCTCAGACTTCCATTCATCTAGACCAGGGGTGGGCAGAAAGATTTCCACATGTTTTGGATGTCCGTTCCCAGCATTCTGACAACTAGCCATTCTGGCAGGGGCTTCTGGGAGCTGAACTCGAAACCATCTGGAGATCTACCTTCTGCACACCCCTGGACAACCTGCACCGCCTTTTGGCAATTCTGAATAGTTATTCATCATATGTTTATATACTACCCTTAAGCAGAGCTTCCATGGCAGCTTACAAAAACAAGATAAAATACAAATAAAATTTAACAAATAACATGTGTATCAAAATACTTTTAAAAGCTTAAGAAAATTAAATGTGCCTCTTCCTGGCACTAAAAATATAGCACTGAGCCTCTCTGGAGAGAAAGTGAGTTCCACAAATGAGGCACCATGGCTGAGAAAGCTCTCTGGTCATCGCCCGCTTGCCTTCAGATGTTGAGGGCACTTGAAGGAGATTTTCTGAAGATTACTTTAAAGCACAGACAGGTTGGTGTGTGAGCAGGTATTCCTTCAGGTACCTAAGTCCAAAGACATCTAAGGCTTTAAAGGTAAACATCAGCATTTAAAATTTGGCTCCTTTGGGCCATTACTGGTGACCAATTTGGGCTTTGGAGATGCAGATATTCTGTCTCCAAAGCTAGGATCTTTTGCTTTTTTTACATGCGGTTGTTAATCCATTGTATCTACTTTCACTTTAGTCACACAATTGATATCTGAACACTACGTGAAGAGCGTTTCCTTTCCTCTATATGGCACTGTGGTATAGCAGAATAGTGCAATTATACAAGTGGGGAAAGCCCTTTCTTTTGCTTTCACAAATTATACCATATTTTCCCTACTCTTAAAAAAGAAAAAAAACCTTGCCAAAAATTATTTTTAAAAACAGAAGCAAACCTGGAGGGGCACATCATTGTCTAAAGAACCCACAAACATCTGTTAAGTAGGAAATGAGTGTACAATAAATGCTTCGTGTAGAAAAACCCTATTTCTCTAAATGCTGACGGTGGGAGTGGTGAATGGGAATGAGTGACAAGCAGGTCCACTTTCTATTCCTAAGGCACATTTTATGAGGGGCTCTCTGTAACACTGTACTTTGATGGTGAGAGGCAGGCGGTTAGTATAAGGCGGTCCCAGCATTAGCTTTGAAGTCTCCCAGGACAATCAGTCTGTGAGTCCTCAACACCAAGGCTACCCCTGTCAGCTCAGGCAGAGAGGCTGCTGGGTGTTAAAGCAGGAGAATCCCCAATTTGTCCCAATTGCCCAGCACAAAAGTTTAAACAATCGACACACAGCTGGACCAGAGGCCTGGAGAGAGAACCTTATCTGATTAAAAGTATCATGCATGAAATTGTCTGAAAGGTCCATCTATGGTATTTCACCTGTTATCACTTGATGCTGCTGTTCAGTGACAAACATGTATGTGTGAACTAGCCCTCATTCTACCACCCAGTCTCATTTGTAAACCAGTTTGGGGCACAATCCTATCTGGATGCCCATCAGCCTCCAAACTCAGAGGCTGACAAGTATCCTATGCATAGCGGGAGGAGTGTGGAAGAGATTGCCGTCTGTGCTTCCCTGCACTGTGTTTTAGCTAGACAGGCACTTTCACCCATCTAGCTGAGGCATCAGGGAGTGAGAGGGAAGGAGGCTGGGGCGGCTGGAGGATGGTTTGTAAACTGCCTGCCCGGGTCTCTTCTAACCTCCAGAAAACCGTCCCCTTTCCTTTCTTTCTGAGCTCGCATTTGCAGGCTCATAGAGGCAGCCATGGCGGTGCTTTCCATGCCAGCTGTGAGGGCAAGGGGGGTGGGGAGAGCTCAGAGTCCTGAATCCAAGGTTGGAGCACTGTGACTTCAGGTCCAGGAATCCAAACTATTCTATGCTCCGCCCCCAGACACTGTCTAGGGGCCATAGGATTGCTCTCTTAGCCTGTGTGTACTTATTTTTGTTTATTTCCTAAACTAAACACCACCTTCAACACCAATTGGCATTCCCAGGATGGAGATATGTATGAATGCCCTCCCCTTGGAGGCCCGACTGGTACCAACACTGATTTCATTTCGACACCAAGTAAAAACATGGCTTTTTAATAAAGCCTTTAATGGTTAAACTCACTAAGATGGCACATTGTTTTAACTGTTTTGTTAAATTATATATTGTTTGAACTGGGTTCAAGGTTTAATTTGTTTTTAGCTGTGTATATTTATTGTTTTATACTGTATGCTTTTATCTGTACACTGCCCTGAGATCCTAATGATATAGGGTGGGATATAAACGTTTTAAATAAATAAATAAATAAATAAATATCACACAGACATGCTGTGACGTCACCAGCCCTTTACACTAGGCCCATCGCATAAACCCTTCTCAGGCCAAGCACCACCACTTGAAAACCTGAGGGAGGGTTAAATAAAACTTGTCCCCTAGCTATGAGGGAAACAGGTTTAATATAGGATCTTTCTGAATATACTGTGGGAATACTCTGGTGTGGGTGTTTAATAACTGTAAGGCAGGTAAATAATGCCAAGCTGACATGTGGTATTTGGTAGCTAACAAAATAATAGTAAGTTTATTGTTGTTTAAAAGCTTTAAATCAAAATATAATTCTTTCAATCCTGCCTGATCTAAACTCTCCACACACCAACTACCTCACTCCCTTCACATCAATCCTAAGTCCCTAGAATCCAAACTCTTCTTACTCTATAACTAAACAACTCTCCTCACACACACTCAAACTCACATACATACCCATCACAAACTTCCAACACCCTCCTTATATACTCCTTTCCCCACCACCTATTACATCATAAACCACACCCACTCAGTTCTAACATCCCATACTTACCAGACATACTAATCTTAGACATATACAAGATAATCAATTGTGGAGTAATGGCACACATGCACACACACTGCAATCATTTATGCCTGTTTTAGTCCCACTGATGCCAATGCAGCAACTTCTTGAAATTGTGTGCAAAATACAAACCTGTTGCTGACTTGGAAGAACAGACTAAATGTTTCAGGCCATCAAAAACGATTGGCTGTTCCCTGTCTTGGGGGCACTACCTGTCAAAACATGCAGTTTAACTGTGGCAGAAATCTGGGCAGTTCCAGAAATAAATTAAAGAAGAATCGGGACTGCTAGCAGCCTGCAGAAGAGAAGCTAATGATGGAAACATCTCATTACCATTCTCAGTAAACTAATTGGGGGCCACATTCCAGTGGTAAGTGGGGCCGGAAGGAAAGGAGGGCGGGCCAAAATACCAGCACGTTTTAGTTCTCTGCATATGTAACTAAGCTTTAGGAAAGGCTTTACAAGTTTCTGGAATGGGATAAAAACTCCACAAAAGCAGGGGAAACACTAAATGATTAGTGGTTGCTGGGAAAGGGCTGGGGCAAGGGAAGGCGGGTGGCCATCTAGAGGTGCCCCAAAAGCTGGGTTAGTTCCCAAGTGGGAAGGGGGGGGGGTTTAAGGTTATGATTTGCCCTAGGATGACCAGAATGAGTTTGAGCATGGCTGAGCAGGGGAAGGGAGTTCCAACACACTATCCACGCTGACCTTGTGCATGCAATCCTAAACTCATTTACTGGGAGAAAGGCACACTGAACTCAGTGGTCTTTCTTCTGAGTAAACATGTATAGGCTTGCACTGTAAAGCACACAATAAGGGTGCAATCCTTTGTGTATTTACGCAGAACTGGGGGATGTATTTATGCCAGCTGGGGAATGCTGGGAGTTATAGGATTTCCCCCCACAGTCTTAAACATGCATAGGATTGCGCCCTAAACCGTTCTTGTATATGTATCCTTGTTTCTAAATTAATAACTACTTGTGCAACTCATAATGAACCATTCACTTAATGGTTGCATGTAAGTTACATATATTAATAATTAGTTCTTTCTGTTCCTTCCACCAGTCATAGGGCAGATGAAGCTGAAACCTTAAGGGCTCAATCCTATGCATGTTCAACAACAACAATTTATTTTTTATTGCCAGTCCAGGTCCGGGCCGATTCAAAGTGCTGGTATTAACATTTAAAGCCCTAAACGGCTTGGGGCCAGGCTATCTGAAGGAACACCTCCTCCCATATGTACCTGCCTGGTCCCTAAGGTCGTCCTCAGGGGTCCTTCTTCGCGAGCTCCTGCCAAATTTTATATTATGGTTTTATAGTGTTGTTTTATATTTTGAATGGTTTTAATTTTTGTGAACCGCCCAGAGAACTCCGGCTATTGGGTGGTATAGAAATGTAATAAATAAATTAATAACTAAATAATTTCCTACAACTCCCAGAATCCCCCCGCCAGCATGTAGGACTTCTCTCTCTCTCTCTCTCTCAACATGCAATAAGGCTTGCACCCTCGGGCTGCTTATCTGGAAGAAGCGAGTCTCGGCGCAACCAACGGGAACGGATTCAGGGAGTATTTGTGACAGGCCGAGGTGTTATAAAAGATCACGAAGTGTTGGTTCTCGGCGCAACGTCGCGGGGCGCGCGTGACGGCCCTGTTCTCTGCAAGCTAGCGCCACGTGGTTCTGCGACTCGAGTGGGATGAAGGCAGGGCCAGGCGAGCCCCTGCACCAGTTGTCCAATGGGGCAGCTCGGATGGAGCCAAGCCCTCGAGTGGGCGGGCCCGCTGTTCCGGCTGCCACCTTCCCTCAGATCATGTGAGCAGAAAGCGAGCGAGCGAACGAGCGCGATAGAAGCGGACGGAGAAGGGGAGCGCGCCGCTGGCAGCTGGGCGACGATGGTAAGGGTTAATTGGGCAGCTGCGCTGGCGTGGACGGCGAAGATTGGAGCCGGAGAGGCCGCATGGAGCTGGGCATTTGTTGGGAGCGCATTGCGTGGGCTCCGTGGCATATTAGACACGGCAGCTTCGGGTGCATTTCTGGTGCCGGAGTCGGAGCGGACCTTTTTTGGGCAAGCGTGGGGGCGATGGGGCTTCAATGAAGAATTCACCGGGTGAGTGCATTGAAAGGGCGAAGCCTTTTACTCACGAAACATCACGTCACCCCGTTCTTTTCAACGCGCCCTCCCATGCCTAAATCATAATGGGGGGGGGGGGAGGGAGGTACGGTCTTTCTCTGTCCCAGCTGGCTGAGCTGGGCAAAGGAAATCAGGATTCCCTTGATGCATCAGGCGAGACGATGTTTGTGACCTGTTTGCTGATGGGTGTGATTTGCAGTTTGGCAGATTTTTCCTACTGAAATCGTGGAAGCGGATCAGCCGTTTATAATTAAGACCAGCCAAGAGCGCAATCCTATGCATGTTTAGGCAGGAAAAAAAGTCCCACAACTCCCATTATTTCCCAGCCAGCCAGAATGCTGGGAGTTGGGACTTTTTTCCTGCCTAAGCATGCATAGGATTGCGCCCTAAGTTATTTTGCAGCGCGAGTGGAGAAACTAAAAAGCAAAACAAAGACACCTTGTGAACTTCAGGCTTTAAGTGGCTCCCGCTGACCTCCGGAACAGGAGGAAAATCTGGATTTCTTGCGTGCGAGTGACTGACGAATGGCTTTTTCAAACTGATCCTCCATACCACGAACGCATTAATTCAGTAATACAGGCTATATAGCCCTCTCTCGTCACGTTGACAAACCTAATCGGGGCTTTTAAAAACGCAGGAATCCAGCCGAACGGGCTCAACTTCTCAGGGCAGAGGTTTTGCAATCGTGTGGAGCAGTGGAGGTTGGTGGCTTCGATTTCGGTGGGGCTGTGAAGCCATTCTGGGTTTCAGTGAGAACCAGCCAGAGCTCTATCCAAGGTGCTGAACCCTATGCCAAAACTTATGTTCAGCACCTTGGATAGCTTCTTTAGAGTTCTGGCTGTTTCTGACTGAATCCCAGAATGGGTTCACACACCCGCCGAAATCGGAGCTACCAGCCTCCACTGGCGTGAAGCGAGGAGCTGCTGAACGCGAGTAACTCGAGCCGCTGGTCTCCGGGTGAGACGACCTTGCGCGGCCCTATCAGAAGCGCGGAAATGTGTTGATTGACGGCGGAGCTGACCCATGCCGCTTGATTGGAGAACGGGAGTCCAGGTTGCCATGAGTGGTGAGAGGGGAGCGTAGTAAGGGAGTAGTAGTCTTGTCACACGGCCGGCGAGTCAGCTGAGCTTGCGCTCGGACCCCTTCGCGTGCGCTATCTTTGACCGGGAAGCGCATTCTTTCCGTCTGAGCAGCTCGCAGGGTATGAAGAGTCAAAGATCATGCGGATCCTGAATGGGCGCATGGCCTTTGCGATTCATATTTCATGCCTTTCAACACCGGAGAGATGAAAATAGGGTTTCACTAGGAAAAGATTCGGGGGCCAGACCTACAGGTCAGTATCTGCATAAAATTTGCATATGCTAATATATATGCATACATGCATATTTAGAAGTTGTGACTAGGATTTATTTAAATTTCACAAAACGCAAAGCCCCAGCCAATTGGCATTTCAGCCAAATCGCCTCAAATAAAATAAAAATGTTCAGTTAATTTGCACCCTGCTCCAGATCATCCCAAATGAGAAGTTCTTTGTTAGTTGCAATTAATTTACAATGGTGTGGAAAAAATGCAAGAAAAGAGAGTGATTGGTCTTTTTTTCATGAGTGTTACACACACGTACAACACTGTAAAAATGGAAATTAAGCTAAACAAAAAATATCCATTGACACAAATAGACCCTGCAGGCCCAAGCCTTAGGCCTATGTCACTTGCTTTCTCCCTCCGGCACACAAGCCAAGGAGAGAGAGAGCAAACGCGCCTTAGACAAGAAATGCCCCCTAGACAAGAAGCCCCCCCCAATAGCTAGATTTCTGTGGTTATGTGAAGGAAATGCACATTTCACCTGCTTGTCCCCTCATATTTTAGTCCTTTTGTGCATCCCTCCTCTAATTATTTTTCCTGGTTTGCCACTGGCTATGCTGTGCCGGTGGAGGGTAACAAATCCAGCACCGATAGGGGAGACCTTCAAATGCTACTGCAAGAGCTTTGTTCGTCTTCAGCCTTACGCCTACCCTAGGCCTCATACAGACTCTCCAGGTCATCCCGACTTTGTGCTAATAATAATACACACAGACCACCCATCTTTACAAGCGCTTGCTCTGTTTTTCTTTCTGTCTTACGTAGTTTTACCAACTTTCTCATTCCCTTAGCCCAGCCTTCTGGTGCCCTCCCGATGTGTTGGGAGTTGTAGTCTTGCCACATTCTTTCCCTCTGACTATACTTATAATCTCCCTGACCCCTGGCAGCCTGAATTTACACACCCATTCCTACTTTCACTAAGAGTAGATTGCTATTTTCTAATGTTGTCCTCCTCCCTCTCCAGGCCAATCTGCTCCCATTTCTTTCTACCCACCCCACTTATTTCATTCATTTTAAACTCATACACACATTTCCAACCATGCAGACAAGCCATACAGCTTCTTGCTGGGATACCTGCAATTCCCCCACTCTAGGCTGAGGCTCTCAATCAATACACCAGCTGATTGATTCATTCCCTTCTGGCTAATAACAGCTATTTCAGTTCTCTGCTCTTATTTCTCTCGTTGTCTTGGGAAAATCCCCTTTATGTATTTTTTTTCTCATTGGATGCAATAAACTAGGGTTGGGCAGAAGGTAGATCTGAATCTACTGGTAGAGCTCTGGGTGATTTGCAGTAGATAAGCAAAGATTTCTGACTCCCAACTTAATAATAATAGCAGCAACAGAATGACTCACTCCCCCCAACCTTAAATTATACTGCTGAAATGGGGAAGGCTTGGGGGTAACCAGGAGTGCCTTTTGGTGTGGAAGGAGTGTGGGCTCCATTCACTTCTGCTACCCAAAGCAAATTCTTAAATTCTAAGTGAAGGTCTTTTGCACTAGGCTGCAGTTGCTGGAGCTCAGGGTCCTGTTAAAAACAAACCCATGATCATAGTCTTCTCACCTCAAGCTAATGAAAATGTTATAAAGGTTATGAGCAGACCCACTCTTCTGTTTTTATTGGACAAACTGAAGGGTCATTTATCCTTTGCACAAAAGACTAAGACCCAATATAGAGACTTAAACTTAGTACTTTACCAGGTTTTTCACTTAGCAGGTTGATAGTCTCAGATTTCCAAACTAAACCAACATTAGCAATGGACCAATGGACAAAAGCATTAAATTGTTCCTTTACAGAAAAGGCTACTGTGAAATTAATGATAACATAACCCTTGTGAACGATAGGTATGTGCCAAGATTAACATTACCTGAGATAATACAGTGGTTCTTGCCCAATGTTCTCAAAAGCCTTTACAAGCCTTCAGTTAACCACGATCTTTAATGTATTTATTCTTGCAACACCCCTGTACAAGAGGGCAAATGTCTTTTATAACTTTAACAGATGTAAGAACCGAAGCACAAAAAGTGACAGAACAAAAGCTTTTGACCCAAGTTTTGCAAATCTGAACCCGGCACTATGCCTTAATGCAGCCTCTCCCAACCTGGTGCCCTCCAGATGTTTTGAACTACAGTTCCCATCAGCCCCAGCCAGGATAGCCAATGGTCAGGAATGCTGGGAGCTGAAGTGTAAAACATCTGGGGGACACCATTTGGAGGAAGACTGGCACAATCCTCCTGGCTGCCAGATTTCCCCCACTAAGACAGTGTTCCTTTAAGGCTTCTGTAAAGATTTCTTGAGCCATTTCCAGAAAGCACTAATTAGCTGGGCATATTTACGTTTACAGAGGATTAAATAAATTAATGTTTTACATTTCTTCAGGTGCCTGAAGGGGTCATAAAAGGACCTCTGTTGTAGAGCAGGTACATAGGAAGCTTCCTTCCACTGGGTCAAGCTATGTATTCATCTATCCAGTGTTGTGGCAATAGCCTTCCGGGGTCACAGGCACAGGTCTTTTCCTTGTCTGGGCTGGTTTGGGTTTTCATGACTTCCATGAGAGCCACAGCTCTGTCTTAAATTATATCGGACCCAATTCATGTGGGAGGGCATATTCTGGATTTGGTTTTCTGTATTGGTGGGTACAGAGCCCGTGAGATTCTATCATTGTGGACAGATGCCATAGTTTTAACAGAATTAGGGATGAATGCAGGTAGAATGCAGCTTGTGGCCAAACTTCTTGGAGGCCGTATCATTAGTGGCGTAGTTATAGCTCTCTGTTCATTTGCCTCATTGCAATGGGGATGAAGCTTACTGACAAAACTAGGCAGAGCAACAGGTAAACTCCACTCTCAGATACAAATCTTTCTCAGAAGTGCCTACATTTATTAAAGCCCAACATGTTTCATAATCAGGGCTAAAGAGTTTACTTTTGCAGATTGCTAAATGTCTCTAAGGAAGGAAAATTTATTTCCCAAAATGCATCACTTTTGCTACATTTAGGCACTTCTGAGAGTGGTTTCTCCCCTGGTCTCTGTGCCTTTTCCTTTTCAGGTAAGCAAACACATATACAAAATATATGGACAACCATCTGTCAGGGATGCTTTAGGGTGGATTCCTGCATTGAGCAGGGGGTTGGACTAGATGGCCTTGTAGGACCCTTCCAACTCTGCTATTCTATGATTCTATGATTGTATGAAAATCTATGTGTGCTCCATCAAGTATGAAGGGAGGTTGCATGCATTTTCCATCCCAACCTTTAAAATACACATAAGATTTTAAAAGTGGATCATGATGAACACACACACGTCTTTCATGCCTCCTAAAAATATCGTGCAACTCAGCCCTGACAAGGTCCACAACATCTTCACCTCCTGCCAGAAAGCTGTTGCTCTCAAAGCCCTAATGCAGCAGGCTGGGAATGATGGGAGTTGCAGTTCAACACATCTGGAGGGCACCAGGTTGGGGATGCTGCCTTAACATAATCTTAAGATTTTAAGAACCCACTTTTCAAAAGAAAAAAAGCAGGACAGGGGAAAGAGGCATATAATTAAAAACAGGGCTTTAGCAAGTGTCATCTATTCATCAGTGTAACAAAGCTAGTGAAGGTAACGATCAGGTTTTAGCTCTATAGGGTCTCTAGTTTAAGCTGTAGTCGTCTCATGGGTGGGGGGGAGAAGGAAATGCAAAGAACAGATTCAACAAACACTGGATTTAATTTCATCAGAAGTTGCTACCAAAACATCCTAGAGGGAAGGAAAAACAAGATTGTTTCCTCCCAATCATTTCACTTGGAATGGGTGTTGATTTAGATTTAGTGTGGGATTAAAAGACACTGTCCAACTGTTGTGAATGGTGTTATGAAATGGATTGAGCAATGCCAGGTCTTTGACCCACACGTTGCCTTCGGCAGGCATCAAATACTTTTAAGTTCTGCTCCCTTAAAGGTTGGGTGTGTTTATTCAGGAATGCTTCCTTGAATATCTAGTTAGAGTTCCAGAATTTGGGAAGATAGTAATAGCAAAACAAGACAAATCTGAAGAAATTCCATGTGTTCCATGATCTTCTTTGTTTTTATCTAGGCTCCCCTCCCCCCTTGGCCCTTGTAATTTTGCCTTGATGTAAAATGAACAAATATTCTAGGTAAACTTCCAGTGCACAGATTCTAAATGGTTCATTATAACTTTTAAAGTTTTATTCAGAAATTAATACAGACTATCCATTTTTGAGAAATTACCTGACATTTTCTAACTGGAACAAAATGGGGAAACTATTAATGGGAAAATACGATTTTCCCAGGCAAGGTATTTTAGGTGAAACAATTTCTTTTAATTCCTTTGTCATATGCAGGTATTGTGTATCCACCCCCCACCCAAAGAAATGTTCTCTAGTCTTCAGTCTGTTAAGCCCTCCAGGTACATCTATATGGTTCTAAATTAGTGCATTCAATATGCTGGGTTGCTTATGGCTGAAACATGTTTTTATGTGGGGTCAATAATTCTCAAACAGATTCTTGTTCAAATCTATTTACAGAAATGTGGGTGTATCATCTCTTATTTTTCAACATTTCCAGCTATGGATACTACTGGAGATTTTAACGGGAGAGAAAACGAGGTTTGAAAAGCTTAGAATTAGTTGATATTTAATAGTAATCAAAATAATAAAGCTTTATTTGTATGACCATAGGTACAAAAGGTACAAATATATACACAGTGCAATCTTTTACTTTCAGGCATGTTGGTTAGGATTGTAGTCATAGACAAGCCTCAACACTTCTAAAAAAAAACCCACATAGATAAATAAAAATTACTATAAATATCAATCATTATACTCCCAATCAACTGTATGCAGATTTTGGCTCGATCCTAAACAAAAACTGCTGCTGTCTTAAGAATCTCCCTTTCCCACTGGCCAAAAATGAAATAGATCTTCTGATGTTCTGACCAGTGGATTTCCCACCCACTTCTAAAAACAGGCCAAGAAATTAGATGATATTTAATATTCTTGACTTAACACTCAACAAATTTTCTTTATCCCGCAAAGTCAACTTTCAGGAATGAAACTTGAAATTCACATTATAAAATCCAAATGATTGCCCAATTTGAAATTTTTGCCAAATCTTATTCCAGTGCTAGTGTCTATATAATGAATTTGTACAGGAGACCTGGGCACTGTGTCTTCTGGGCCTTGTTAGTTCCACAGCAGGCCACGTGGCTGATGAGGACCAGTTCACGGCTGCTGTAGACTGTACTGTTTGCCCTGCGAGTGGGCTGCTCTCTTTGCCAGAAACAGGACATGCCTTTCCTCTGGGATGCATCCTGCTTGACTACTAAACTAGGAGCACAAACATGCCTAAGAGTTAAACAGTTGGTTCAATCCAGCAAGGGGTATCTGTGTTTGGAAACAAGGTTCTGCATGTGTAGTAGATAGGTGCACATCTGAATGCATATTTGCATCTGTACTGCAGTGCTCATTCAGTCTACATTGAAGAGGCTGGCTAGGTCTGTTGATGCAACTTCTTGCATATGCCTAGGATTAGATTGTGGCTTCTAAATCTAAGGAGCCTGGCTGGACTTTTTCTTATTGCTTTTTCCTTTTTGCAAAGAAAAAGCAATTTCTTTTATCTTAGAATTGGTATGATTATTGTTATTATTTTGGTCATAATACAATAACATTTCCCAATATCAAATTGTACACTGGAACTGAAAGTCAACATTGCATTTGGCTTCAAAATTTACAGAATTCAGGCAAAAGGAACGGCACATCATTGACACAACAGACTATACAGGCAGAAGATGGTTTTCTTAGGAATTTGCTGCTAACTGGAATTATTAGGAATTTGCTGCTACACTGAAGAAATGTAACCCTGGATAATACTGTGGTAGATTCCAAGGATAATGTGATAATGTTAACGGTAGAATTTGTTTGTATATTAAATATGTCCTTCTAATCTATCACCTACTAGTTCTGCTTCTGCTAGGACCTAAAGCTTTCTGTGTTCCCTGTATTTCTTTTTTTAGTAAGTACCTCCTTGTGGTTGTCTTCTTCCAGGTGGATCTATAGCTTTCCAAACGTCATTGTTTTCAGCCGAGCTACTTAATAGTTATATATACGGCGGTCAATACACCTTTTATGAGGAAGGAGACCAACCAATGGTCTCTGTAAATCATAGCAGACTGGTATCTACTTCAGGCCCATTGATTGCCTCAGCTTCTCTTCAGCTAGACAACACTTCAGGTACTCTCGAGCCTGAGATGCCACCATTAAATCTGCTGCAGGAGTTCAGTAGGGAACAAGAGCCTAACCCAGCAGTCATCTCCAACCTCATCTGTTCATCTGAGATGGGTGTCTCGCTGTCTAAGGTAAAAAAGGAGGTGGAGAAACCACAGACTACCATCTATGAAGCTTACCTGAAGCTACCCAATTTCTGCCCAGAACTCTCCAGGGATTTCATCCCTACGCTGGAGGAGATTGAGGAGTTCCTGAATGAGAAGAAGACACTTCTCAAGGATGAGCTGAATGACAAACAGCCAGTAGGAGGACAGTTTGAGATAAAATCTGAAACCAACTTGGGCAGCCCCGGGGAACAATCTGATCCTAGAACTGCTCTGGATGAAGGCCTCTCAAACTCTGCTCAGGCCGGAGTGGCGACTGGTGGTGCAAGCATACCAGGAACCATGGGGACTACCCCTGTTGTCCTTCAGATCCAGCCCATCCAAGCGAGCGAAGAAAGCTCATCTACCCAGAACCCTATTTGTGGTGGTATCAGGGTGGCCCAATTGGTCATCAAAATGCAAGGCCAGAGCCTGACAGTTCTTCCTCAGGTCATCCAAAGCCCTATGGCAGGCACAGACCAAAAGTATGTACGAATAGCCCCTTTGCCTGTGGTGCTGAGGCCTGGAGTTCTTGGAAGCACAAAGAACATAGAGGAGTCCAAGGTCCCCAAAGCCTCCTCTTCTGTCATCCGGGTCCACAAATGCACACATCCTGGCTGCACCAAGATGTACACCAAGAGTTCTCACCTCAAGGCACACTTCCGGCGCCACACTGGGGAAAAGCCGTACACCTGTACGTGGCCTGACTGTAGCTGGAGGTAAGTCTGTCACAATGCAAACTGCCTTCCAAATAGAACTCTCCAGTCTTTTGATTCTGCATTTTATAGGTCACCTGTCTTGCTTTTAACATAATCCATTGCTCAATAAAGCTTCTGAGATAAGATTAACTCTCTTGAGGTATTGTAATCGCTTTAATTGTTTCTCCCAGCCAACAGTGCAACTTAAAACATGTTTCCTCAGAAGGCTGTCCTGCTATGTTCAACGGGGCTTATTTCCCAGTAAGTATGTTTATATTTAGGACTGCAGCCTAAGTGAAGTTAAAAAATAATTAAAAATGTATTGCCTTAACTGAAACACACACACTGAGCTCAGTCCACTGGGAGTTTCTGTACAAGCTTCATTGAAATAGATGGGAGCTGGGCAGGAGCACTTTAATAATACCATCTGTTCCATTTTGCAAGAAACAACTCTATTAAAAATCACATATTTAGTCAATAGTGAGCGACACTGTTAATTGCTGTAATTTTGTTAGCAATTATTGTTATTCTTTTATCTCTTGGTCTGAGACGGACCGATTCTCCCTCACACACACACACACACACATACACACTGCAGTGTTGCCATTCTTTTCTCCCTCTCGCTGACAAGGTTTTGGTGCCTGTTACAGCGGCCTGACAGGTCACAACTAACAGTTGATCATTTTCTTTGGGAGAAGGACCACAGTTCAGTGGTCGAGCATATGGTTTGTATGGAAAACACCCTAGTTTCAAGCCCTGGCATCTCCCTCTAGAAGTGGGAACAACCAGTGTCGGAAACCATGAGGAACTGCTGCTGATCAGCATAGACCAGCCTTCCTCAACCTGGTGCTCTCCAGACAGTTGGACTACAACAGCTGGCTGGGGGATTCTGGGTGTTGTAGTCTAACCCATTTGGAGGGCACCAGGTTGGAGAAGGCTGGCATAGACAGTACTAAGCTAGATAGACCAGTGGAGCCAGGGCTTGCAAGTGACATGGCCCTGACCCTTCTTGATTAGCTAGGGTGACCATGTGGAAAAGGAGGACTGGGCTCCTGTATCTTTAACAGTTGCATAGAAAAGGGAATTTCAGCAGGTGTCATTTGTGTGCATGCAGTACCTGCTGACATTCCCTCTTCATCACAACAGTTAAAGCTGCAGGAGCCCTGCCCTCTAGTCCAATACAAAAGAGGGCAGGGCTCCTGCACCTTTAACTGTTGTGATGAAGTGGGAATGTCAGCAGGTGCTGCAGGCATATGTCATTTATACAACTGTTAAAGATACAGGAGCTCTGTCCTCCTTTTCATATGGCCACTGTAGATTACCAGGGATGCTGACGTCTTCTGCCACCCCCTTCAGAATTCCCTGTTTGCGCTGAGCTTAGCTGCCATTTTCGCAATAGCTGGGGTGGGTGGGAAGAGTTTTCCCAGAAAGCGCGTGTATACACACACACTGTTGTGAACTGCCAAGAAAGCTTCAGCTATTGGGCAGTATAAGAATGTAATTAATAAATATTGTAAGCTATCCCTGTGATAATACGAAGTATTTTGTGGTGGCCTGATCTTGAATGGACAATTAAAACCCATTAGCGTTAAACAAAACAAAACAGCTTTTGGTGAAGATGTGAATTGCTGGAACTGGTTTGGTGATATGGATTAATATACCCCTGAGCATGTTTGGACTCTTCTTAGGGGCATGGCTATGGGGAATATCATGATGCGTGCCTGCACTTCAAAATTTACCATTATACCACTGAATATAAGGCAAATTCCTTATTTCTTAGCAGCACAGTGAAAAGCCTCACATGTTGAATTTTTGCTTGTTGACATGCAACTGTCTAAAGGCATAAGAGCCCTGCTCTGCCAGGAGAAAAGGTGGTAACACTAGCCTCCCCATCCCATGGCATTGTGCCCAACATACTATTTCAATGGCTGCATGAATAACTTTGCGGCTTTGCCTCCAGTTTCTGCTTTTTCCAGATTTCCTTCCTTTAGTAGATTGGCTGCAGCCCCACAAGCTTCTATGTTCAGGGGTGCCTAGCTGATATCCCACATACAAGCTCAAGAGAGCCACAGAGCCGGGTGTTACTCCATTTATACATTTCCTTTATGCTGGTCTTTTGAAGTTACAGGACACATCTTAAGGGGTGAAGTTTGCAAAGCCTTGAAAGATTTCATTTGTGTTCATGCCTGCTGCACATGAATCTCTTTTGCAAGCAGGTGCCTCTCTTTAAATCTTAAAAGCCTCCAGCTGTCATCAGCAGAGACTTTCAAAATGTGGAGAGACTCCCACAGACAAATGTGCCATTGCCTGAGCTTGCAGGAAGCTTTACAAGAATCTCTCAGAGCCATGTGCTGTTTGTCTCAGTGACTGCTTGTGGCAAGTGGAAGATGGTGAAAGGTCCATCTTGTTTTCAAAATTGGGTTTTGCGCATTCAAACGTTTTCTACACGAGGCATTTATTGTGCACTCGTGATTCCTTACTCATGGTTGTTTATGGGTTGTTTAGACAACGTCGTGATCCTCCGTTTTTGCTTCTGTTTTTTTAAGAGTGCTTTCGTTGTTTTTTAGAGCTTGGAAAATGGGGGTATTATTTTTGAAAGCAAAAGAAAGATAGTTTCCTATTTGTGTAATTGCTATATTCCACCATAGCACAGTACCACCTAGAAGTTATGTAGTAAAAGAGTAGGAAAAGAAAAGCTCTTAGTGTAGCGTTCAGATCTCAATTTTGCAATTAAACTGAAAGCAGATACAGGGAAGAACAGCCTCATGTAGAAAAGCTTTCAGTCTCCAAGGATGCCAAAGAGGGGGGAAGGGTAGGGACTGGAACTATCTTCCCACCAGCACCGCCAAATTAACCCAGACATGTGCATGTCTACTTCTGCTCTTATCTAGAAACCCTAACTGTACAGAGTGAGAAAAGGAGGCTGAGTCCTGTGGGGAAAGACCATAGCAGACTGCATGCTTAGAACACCGAAGGTCTTGGGTTCTTTCTCTTGCATCGCCATTTAAAAGAGAGAAAGAGAGAGATTCTGATAGCAGATAATGTAAAAGACTGAGAACCCAGAGAGACTCTGCCAGCAGAAAAGTCTGCCTTTTCCCAGTTGTGGTGCCCTCCAGATGTCCCAGGCGCTGTCTGCACAGCACCGGGTTGACACCATCTCCTTCTTCAACCTCATGGGTTGACACCATCTCTCTCTTCAGCCTCACGCTATCCCTCTCCCAGGGTGGCATCGGTTAATCCCGAGGAGGGAGCATGGGGTTTCTGGGTGGCCATCTGTGTCCCGGAGCCACCCTTGCCTTCTTCCTGGTGGAAGGCGACCAATTGCTGGATCGACCCCAGAGCAATGTAACACGGTGGAAGCACTGTATTGACATGGCTGCCGTTGATGTCAATACAGTTAAATCCCCCCCAAAGACAGGATTTACCCCAACTTTTTCATATCGCAACATCCCAGGGAAGTCCTGCGGTGGCTGCGAAGCTGCATTTGTGTCATGTCACCGACGTGGTGCAGATCCACAGCAACCACAGGGCTTTCCCCACATATAGATGGCCCCCTGGACTACACCTCTCATCAGCATTGTCAAGCCCACCCCCTGCCCTGAGTTCCTGCACTTTCATTGCACTTTGACCCTCCCCTAGTAATGTCCAGTTCCTTAACTCGAACCAAGGCCACCACTGGCAGTTGGAGAAACAATGTGGTGTCCTCAGAGCAACTGAAAAAGTCACGGTAAAAGGATATTACGAAAAAGCACAGTTTCGGGTGGCGGCGGGGAGCCTGATGTGGCTGTGAGATGGTGGCTGTTTCATATAGACAACAGAGCGCCACTACGCAGCCATGACGAGGTATACAGGGTATATAGGCAAGCACACAGAATAGGCATTTCAACCTTTTGGAAAGGGGAAAAACTGCACAAACGTTGGGACAACACCGAAAGATGGGCAGTTCGGGGATCGAGGTATGGCTAGTAGGGGAACCCTGGAGGGCTGCATTTGGGCCCCAAGGATTTGGTTCTACACTCCTGCTCAAGAGGGTCCTTGAGATCTTGGCTGATCTGCTTCCTTCCAGCTTCTTTGTCTGTAATGACCTGAGGCTTTGGAATGTATTCCTGCTTAACTGCAAGAAGTCAGTATTTTTCCTCTCCTCTTAGAGCTCTGGCAAATGTATTAGGAATTGTTTGATCTCTGCAGTGCTCTGTAAAAGCAGACTCCTCTGCTGCACTAGATATGAGCTCCAAATGTGGATGGAGCGCGGGGGAGATAATGGTCATAACAAGCTACTAATGCCACATTCTTTTGTACATTATGGATAAGCTCTTCTAATGGCTCCTCCATATGTTTGGGTCACCAAGAATGCACACTTTTAATTAGAGGTCTTGAATTTGTTTCATGCAGCATAACTGGTCTTTTTTGTTTTTGTTTTTAGTGATACCCTTATCTAGTTCCTTAGCTCTGTCATTTCCAATATAAGGGCACTAGATTTTAAAGTATTTTCCCAACAGCCCAGTGAAGTAGAAGAGATCTCATATCCACCACCGAGTGGCATGCAGGGCATCTGTGACTAAACGAGAATCAAACCTGGATTCCTTCATTCCAGGTTAATAGTTACAAAACAATTGTATATTTGCCTTTACCAGATGCAGAAAGTTCTGAATCAAGTTGGAGTTTAAATAACCTTCCTCTCCTAATGGCCTTCCCCTCCTGGAAAAGCCCAGCTGCTGGTTTCTGCGCAGCATCAGAGCCCTCTTCCCTTGGAGAAGATGACAGCATGTGAAGTGGGGAAGGTCCAGTTTTCCCAGATACCCAGCAGGAGAGACTCTTAGCCCCCTTTCCCCACTTGAGTGGGCAACAAATGGCAAATGAGATTGAATGCAAGTATAAAGTGATACACATTGGGGCAAAATATCGTAATCAGACATTCACTGGTAGTGACTAATGTGGTGGTGGTGGTGGGTCTATACGCTGCCACTTTGCCTACTGCTTTTCCCCAAGCCCCACAGCATCACAACTGTGAAGCAGCATCAATAGGTTCACACATGGCAGGAGTGAGCATGGGCTGTCCCACCAGGAAAATTTGCAGCACTGTTGTCAGATGGTGGTAATGGGCAGCAAATATCGAGGGACCAAAAACCCGTGAAAACCCTTTTTTTGTTTGTTTTATGGCAATGCTGCACAACACTGTAGCTTTGAAAACTGGTAGCTGTGCAGCTAACTCATTGAATTTATGAGTTAGACATCATAACTGTCTTTACTTTCATTCCCCAGACTTTAATATCACCATGGTGGCCATTACTAGGCTTGTCGAGCCCACTCCCAGGCCCCTGCTGCACTGGGATCCACCCCTAACTTCACTCTCTTAATCTGAACTGAAGCCACCACTGACAGACGAACAAACAACCATGGTGACATTGGAGCAATATAAAAAATCGCGGTAAAAGGACACATAGAAAAGTCCAGCTTCACAGGGATTAGCAGGATGTAGCTGTGATTTGGCTAGTTACAGCTCTCAGTTGCATGTACTCAGTCAACTGGGCAGGACTGTCACTTCAGACGTAATAGTTTATTCCACTCGTGCATGCATAACATAATAACATATACACTGGCCCTCTGTCGAGCTATTTCTTATGGTTTGAAGTTGCAGAGCAGGAATGGGCAACTTGTGGTTCTCTGGATGTTTTGGCCTACAACTCCCATGATCCCTCACTGTTGGTTTTGCTGGATACGGCTGATGTGAATTGTAGGCCAAAACATTTGGAGGGCCACAAGTTGCTCATTCATCCCTGTTGCAGAGATTCCTGTCAGCCCATAGTTCCTGGTAAAACTGACAAAAGAAAAACTAGATAGAAGGCTGTGGTTGAAAATAACAATGGCACAATAAGGGTGATAACACTCAACCACAAAGGTACTTAGAAATGTAAAAAAGACGCAATATATTAGAGATATGAGTGATATATACAACATATATACAGTTTGTAATTAATCTACAGAACAAATTCTCATAGCTGGTACATATTCTTAAATCCCTTTAAAACAAACCCACCAGTGCAAAACTTCCACAATAACAATTAGTAAAGAAAAGCAGAAACAGAAAATATGTCCAACGTTACCAGCACTGAAGTTCACTATAGTTTTTTACGTTTTTACAAAACTGCCTAAGAGCAAACATTTTTAAACAAATAGTTCAAAAGTATATCACAAATGCACATAAACAGGTGCATAGATAACATTCACAAGGTGTCCGTCAGACATATGTAATGAAGCCTCCAATAAATAGGGCATCTATTAAACATTCATGACAAGACATCCAATAATCTCATAATAATGCGTCTAATAAATAATTTCATAAGGCGACTAATAAACAGTTGTCCTGTTTTGAAAAATCGTCAGTTGGAACCCTCCAACATTGTCACCATATCATTTTCACGTATTCAAACCGCCAGATAATCCTCTCAACTACTTGAAGGCTGATGTGAATTGTAGTCCAAAACATTTGGAGGGCCACAAATTGCTCATTCATCCCTGTTGCAGAGATTCCTATCAGCCCATAGTTCCTGGTAAGACTGACAAAAGAGACATTATTCTTTTATTTTAGGGTTAGCACCTTTTTTGTATGGAGGGCTTCATTCCCTTAGGCATAATCGGCCAAGGGTCACATGTCAGCGATGGGTATGTTTGAAGCCAGGAGTGGGCAGAACCAAAATCAAATGTGGGTGAGGACACCCTTTTCTCTCTCTCTTTTTCTGACAACCCTCTTTCCTCTTCCTCCCTGTCCAGCAGGCTGCCAGGGAGATGTACAGATTAACCTTGCAAGATGTCCAGAATCGATCGCTTGCAGAGGGCTTTTGCAATTAGGCCAAGAGCCATAGGTTGCCTGTTTCTGCATTGTATCTTTCCACTCACAGACACCAGTTGGGTTGAACAAAGGGCCTTTTACAATTAAAAAGGAAAATATCTGTGGGTTTGGGCTGTTTCTGCTATGACTCTTGAGTAGATTGGCAGTGAGATCATGTCTGCTCTGCTCCTGAATTATTATGTAACGTTGGACAAGTTGTGCTTCCTTCTGAGTCTCTCTTTTCCTCTCTCTAAAGAGAAAGTATTTCACAAAAGCACAAGGACTTTGTCAACATTTATCAAGGTCTTTGAGTTCCTTTGTTGGAATGCACTAACGGAACTCGATGCAAAGGCTTAACTGCCGTGGCCCAAAGCTGCTATTGTCCTATGTATGTGCCCTGGTTCATATATGTGGAGAAGGAGGGCGGTGGGAGGCACCAATAACTGGGAGCAATAGAATCTCAAGAGATTCACAAGAATAATGGGCCATTACATCTTTATTCTTGTGAACCCTTAAGATTCCATCCCTCCTGTTCTCTTGGTTCATATACGTAACTCCACATTTATTTAATTATTGCATTTCTATGCTGCCCCAAAGCCAAAGCTATTCATGCTGGTTCATATGCTACACCATCTATAGAACCTTCATGCTGGAGGCTTGTGTGAACCTGTCCTCAGAATTGCACCACATTATGAAGACTCTTGTCTACACCTGTTTTCTAGACATACTTATATGTGGCTTGAAATTAAGAATAGAAATCATGATTTTAGAAGTGGAAAAACATTGAATGCTTGAGATTTGAATGAAAGCACCACCTGCTTCTCCTATATATTGTGGTTTGTCTATGATGACACTCAGTTAAAAACAGTCTTTTTGATTCACATAAATATCCAGTAAACATCTCTTCTTTTGTCTGGCAGGTTTTCCCGTTCGGATGAGCTCTCTCGCCACAAGCGCTCCCATTCTGGACTTAAGCCTTACCAGTGCCAAATGTGTGAGAAGAAATTTGCCCGCAGTGACCATTTATCCAAACATATGAAGATCCACAAAGGGTCATTCAGTTCAGGAAGTAGGACAGCTCAGGGTTGTGTGGGTAATAGTTAACCCTCCCTTCGCTGCCTTGCCAAAAGAAGAATTGCAGTCAAGTCAGAAGACAAATGGAAATATAAAAATTGCTTTCCTTTGGGATTGGAGGAAATAAGGAACTGATTTGTTTAAGGTCTATGGAAACCCCCAAACCTACCTCTATCTAAATTGCCTTACAATCAGGGCTAGCCCACAGTTCAAAGTCTCTGATGCTTGTGAACTCTTGTAAAAATAATAATGACATTTGAGGGGAAAATATGACTATTAAGGATGTTGGGGTGGGCAGGGTGAGATTCTAAGTTTTATATACGAATTTTGGAATAAGGACTGTTTAGGCATTCATTTCTAAGGTTCCTGCCATGGTGTACATGTAAGGTAATATTCAAATATTAGCATTTCTTTTTTGGTTAGCCATCTTTCTGATCACCCTATTACTGACTCCAAAACTGAAATGAACAGGAATCGAAATACCACCACATGAATGTTCACTAAAATTGCAAAAGCAAGTCTCAAAATCTAGAACTGATTTCAAAATTAGGAAATCACATTTCTGTATGAATTCCAAGTTTCTGCTTTGAAAATATGAGCTACACTTTCCTAAAACCCATTATTTTGTCACACACAAACACACACACACACACACACGTTTCATAGCATTCAGCATAATTTGCTATGATTTTAATGATTTGTCTTTAAGAAAATGAATTGTATCTTGGGTTACTATGAATGGTTGCCTTGGCACTTATAGGCCCAATTCAAATGCTTATTCTGAGCTGTAGGTTGCCAGTGCCTGAGAATGGTATCCAAAATTAAATGTGCGCCCATGTTGCTTTTCTTAGAGCAAGTGTTGCGTGGTGAGAAATGTAATCTCTTTTGCCTTTGTAATAAGGCAAGTAAAAATGTACAGCATTTGGCATTCTGCACCTAGCTGATATAGCTCACATGTCTTTTACTTGAGCTCATTTTGATCATTGTTGTTCCACCAGAGCTGCCATATATATCAAAAGTGGTTCTAGTGTAAAGAGGTTGGGCTTACTTTATTTTTCACTTTTGATAACTTTGCTTGTATCCATACAAAGCAGTAACCAGGCGAGATCTACCCCAAGCAGGCTAAAACACTTTGAAAATGGTTTGAAAACTGTATATGGAGTGTGTCATGGGCCCCAACAGTTGTCAATATTGTTACAAATTGGTTGTAAAGCTGTAGTGTAGATCCTGCCCCAGTGAACTTCATGACTGAGTGGAGATTTAAACCCAGGCCTCCCAAGTCCTCTGTTTTAGCCATTTGCCACTCTGCCTCAGACAAACTTCCAAAAGGCAATGTTTCTTTAGTTAAAACAACATAGTCTTGTGGTACCATAAAGATGAAGAAGCATATTATGGCATCAAGCTGCCACAAGACGCTTTGTCATTTTTGCTGCGCGTAACGTGGCTCCTTCTCTGGATGTTGTTTCTTTAGTTACACATTCAACGTTGTTGTTTATGTTGACTCTGCTGCTGTTTCTTCAAAAGAAAGGAATCACCATTTGGGCAAAGGGGAAGTTTCCTTTCTGCAGCTGTATTTGACTACAACAACGTGCCTTGCATCTACAAGGCAAGAAGCATTGGGAAACAAAGCATTCATGTCTTTGTTCCTTTGTGTCTTATGCATCTCCTGCCTGTCCTGATGCACCAGCCAAGTTCCTGCCAGAAGATGAGAACAATAGTCTACCAAGTGTAAGAGTAACAGCCTGCACTTAGGCATGTTTACTTGGAAGGTTGTGATTCTGAGATGTGTACATGATTGGCATACTTCTTGTTGTTGCCTGCTTTGGATGTTCAAGCCTCTTCCCTCCAGGCACCCTCTTTTTCAGTACATGCCAGCCTGGGTGACTCACACCACCTCCTTCTCCTTTCCTTGCTCCAGATTGCTCTACATAAGCATTCTATTTGCACTTCAGCTTTATTATCCCACATTGTCCTTCCTCTGTCTCCAAGCAGGGCTAGGAATGAATGTATGAAGAAGTTTCACCGCCATTACTCCTCCCACTGAATGAGCCCAAGTCACCAAAAGAACGATTTTAAAGCACCTCCTATGTAAAGTTGCCATTTTTCATTATTTAAAGCCCCCCCCCCAAAAAAAAGAATTCATGCTCACAGGTGCAAAAATCCAGGATTCATGCCCAGCCATGCAGATAGATGTATTTGTGTATGTCACAGTAGAGGAAAACAAAGTAAATCAGCCTTCAAGCCAGCAGAGCTACTTGCCAACCGCAGCATTCCTTCGGAAAGGAAAATGTGTTTAGGCAATCCATGTGATTCCCCACTCCCCCTAACTCCTTCCTTCTTAGCTTTCATATGACTCAGATGGATGGTTGTTTGGCTAGTTGATCACTGTGGACTTGTTTATGTAGCAATCATTTATCCTGGGATAACAGCTATCTCAATTTGGCCCCTGATTAACTTCTTGACTATGTAAATAAATTACACATTCAAGAAGTCAATCAGAGGTTGATGAAAGCTGTGGTAAAAAGAGCCTCCTTGCACCACCTCCTTCTTAGCATAAGCAGTCATGTAAATACTATCTGAATTATTACTTTGGTGACTAAAATTCCCTGTTCCATAGACAGAGCCAAAGTTACATTGTTTTTCTTAAATTAGTCTGCAAAGATGAATGGCCAAAAAGCACCCTGGATTTCTATTTGGGTAGACAGGGTGGTTATTTCAGAGGAGCAATTCCGGGCTAACAGCCCTGGGAGAACCACCTCTGGGTGTTGATGGCATGAATCAAGCCCTGGATGAGTTAACACAAGTGTCTCTAGACATAGCATAGAATAATAAAATAGTAGAGTTGGAAGGGGCCTATAAGGCCATCGAATCCAATCCAATTCCTCAATGCAGGAATCCACCCTAAAGCATACCTGACAGATGGTTGTCCAGCTGCCTCTTGAAGGCCTCTAGCGTGAGAGATCCCACGACCTCCCTAGGTAACTGGTTCCATTGTCGTACTGCTCTAACAGTCAGGAAGTTTTTCCTGATGTCCAGCCGGAATCTGGCTTCCTGTAACTTGAGCCTGTTATTCCGTGTCCTGCACTCTGGGAGGATCGAGAAGAGATCCTGGCCCTGCTTTGTGTGACAACCTTTTAAGTATTTGAAGAGTGCTATCATGTCGCCCCTCAATCTTCTCTTCTCCAAGCTAAACATGCCTAGTTCTTTCAGTCTCTCAGCAGAGTTTAAAGGAATAAGGAACTTGGATGAAACTGGAATGGCAACCTGTTTTGCTGTGGCAGGGAGTGAATGGTTGCTTCCACAAAGAAGCCTTGAAAGAGAAGCAAATTGGCTTTTACTGAAAGAAATGTCTGGATGACAGGGAAACTGTTTTTTCAGATGAAGATTTAGGTGATGCTTGCTTTATCGCTATGTTTGTCACATTTAGGACAGTCAAGGCTGGAATTCTTGATGCATATTCATATTACCTGCTTTATCTTTGTCTTATATTGTCATTAATACATATTGGATAGTGGTGGTGGTGGTGGGAATGACTTCACACAATAGCTGCTGTGTATTCTCCTGTGTGACTAATCCATGCACTTGGATTATTTTTGCAGCACGTGAATTCTCTATGGCTGCATTTGTGCAAGTGGCAGTGGATGCCCATTTGACTGCACAAACCAATGTTGTTTTATAGTTTCCAGCTAACCACATAAAACATGTTGTGTGGATCAGCCTTTACCAAGTGCAATACATCCTGTTGAATTATTTGAAATTTGAACCTTTATCCCCCCCCCACACACCTTTCACCATTTCACAGATGAAAAAGAAATACTTCTTTGAATGTATAGCAAGCAGACACCAGGGATGTGATCCGGCATATAGAAGCAGATCAGGGGACAGGGCCAGCATAATTTGGACTACGTATATGCTACAAGCAGAATACAAGGCAAGTCAAACACATAGTACACATATACACACAATAATGTTAAGTTTTTATACAATTTAGAAGCTATTTATCTCATTTAAGAGGTGGGGAAAATTAAGGCATATGTATAACTGGCTAGCACAGTGGCAGTCAGTGAAGCCTAGGAGAAATAAATAAATAATCTACCAATCCTTAAGAACATTAAGCATCACTGGTTTGTCACTGTTTTAGGAATACATAATGGCACTATCTGCTCTGCACCATGTCATATATTAAGTCCCTGAAATCCAAGTTTAGAATTGTAATGGTTTAGATTCTAAAGTTTAGCCCAAAGTATATGATGCTGCTACCTGAAATTCAAAAGGACTAACAGGGTAATCCTATGGCCACTTTACCTGTGAGTAACCCCCATTGAACACAGTGGGACTTCTGAGTATAGGATTGTACTATAACAGTGCAAGCCTCAGTATGTTTACTTGGAAGTCAATCATATTGGCTATTGAGGTCATAGGGACTTAGTACCTAGAAAGTTTGTTTAGGATTGCAACAATAACAAAGAGGGGTGGCAAGAAAGATGCTGATTTTGAACAGCACAAATGAATGGGTTTGTAAACTGACTTGCAGACCAATTGGACCAAAAGGTGGGATAATAATATTTTCATTCATCATTCTAGTAAGCACATTTCCTGCTCTGTGCTAGAAGTTTTTTAGGAATACAATGGCAATACAAATACCTTCCCCTCAGAGCCAGCCCTAGCATTAGGCAGAGTGAGGCACGCTGATGCTCTAGGCAGTGAGACTTTGGAGGACAGAGGTGAATTCCCTATGTTGCCTAATATGCACTCCCTAAGCTACACAGCTGTCCTCAAATGCAATGGAAGGCACTGTTCTGTCGGTCACAAGTGTTGAAATAAGATTAGCTGCCATTCTGGTCAGCTGCTGCGTATGGAATGGGAAGGGGTCACCATCTTGTCCTTCGCCTCAAGCAGCAAAATGTTTTGGGCCAGCCCTGCCTCTGATCTTATCACTTTAAGTGTTCACCTTTTTTCTTTCTCACTCACCACCCTGTTCTAAACCAATGTCTAGAATATACTCGTACAGCGCTTATGAACCTAATATTCGTATTTGACCTCATGACAGCCTCAATTGGGTGCAAATAATATTTTGGCTCTCTGGGGAATGCTGGGAATTATAGGACTTATTTTTGTTTAAATATGCATAGGATTGTGCCCTTATTTATCCCAAGATGTTACCTGGAATACATACCTCCCCTTATTTTCATACACACTAATGCCATATACAAAGACATATCTTTTTGCTGATTATTCATGTACCAGAGGTGGAAAAGAAATAGAAACAGGGAGGAAAGAAGAGAGTAAATAAACCATACTAGGAATAATGAGGGACGGGAGATAGAATGGGCAGCCATTAGTGGAGACAGCCAGGCTCTTCGTCAGGCAAGAGATTACAAATGGTGGGGTGGGGTGGGAATAGCTTTTTCAACTCCTGATCAGTAATGCCTTGGGAGAAAGGTAGTGTAATAACACAATTGAAGCTCATGTGTGTTTGCTACCTGCACACTGTAGTGGTAAACGTCATATAGCATGAAGTGAAAATGCATGTTCATAAATGCGCAAGTGGGCATATGCCAGAGATCCATGCACAATGACAACTTCCAGAATATGCCCAGTGCCTACTGCATGTCTGCCAACATGATGCGACTCTCACACTTTATGGTGTTTGCTGCTGCAAAAACTTGGTATATAGATGGCAAACGTGCTAGCATGTGAAGTACAATCCAACTTCTGGATTGTATCCAATCTGAATTCATCTGGATCGCATCCAAAGATTAAAGAAGTCTGAAGCCTGGAATGAAAAATGTAATTAAAAAACGAGACTTCCTGCCTGCATCGTGCATCTTCTCTTCACTTGGGTAGGTAACCACCAAGGATAATGAAACAAGTTACTTTTTGTCTTCTTTTTTTCAGCTTTTCACACAATCTCTGTAACTGTTAGAACTCTCAATTTTCAGACATTTATACATTTAATAATGTACCAAATCAATATTTCCATTTCTAGTTTTGCAGCAGGACATCCATCATTCCCTCTCTACCCATTCTGTGGGGATCTGTTATGTTATTTGCTATTTGTAAACAAACAAAGAGCATTTGAGGAAAAGAATAAATCAAAACAACACAAGTCTCAGTATTTTATTGCAGCCATGATGAAGCCATTCATGACAGTCCTTCCAGTCTCTAATGCTCTGAAGAACCCCAGAATGACTTTGCTAAATGGTTCCATAGGGATATCTTTTACTAGGGATGGCGGCGGCAAAGTTCGTTAGGAACATACATTTTCCTTTACATATAACATCCGACAATGCTCCTTTGTCTTAGAATCTTTGGCTTTTTGTTTTCACTATCAGACGTATATAGTACATTTGATATAACACTGCTTCACGGTGAATATTAAAACATATAAATAAATCAGTGGGGCAACTTCTTAATCACTACATCCGTCCTGAAAGCAGATCCTTTTGGACTTCAAAGCAATGTCCTCGTATACGGTTTGTCCTGTTAATTAATCACTTTACGGGTACCACGCACATTATGACGTGAATGGGGATAAGCTAACTAAACAGATTATTTAAAATAAACAAATCAGGCCTCGAACAAAACATGTGCCAAGAAGACGGTCACGCACGCTCCAAAAAAAGCTCCGGCGACTGGCTTCGAATCGAGGCGACCAAATGTCTCTAATAAACAGCCCAGACGCCCCGCCTTCTCCCCAAGCACATGCTCTGTTCCTCACTGGCCTGTAGAGGCAGCCCGCTCCCACTTACTAAAAACTCCAATCTCCAGAGTACCCTGCGGGAGGGGGCGGGACGAAGCTTCCCATTGGTCTTTCTTCCTAATATGGCTACTGTGATTGGTTTATTTTCTCAAGTTTCTATCCTCTTTTTCTCGGGGGTGGTGGTGGCGGAAGTGTAGACTACGGCGGCCGTGATGGGAAAAGGGTGTCTGTCTGTTACGGAGTAAGTGACTGGTCTGCAAGACGAGTCTTGCAACGCGCGTCCCTGTGTCGGTTTTGGCCGCGACGGAATGGGGACCCGAAGTTCGAGTCTCCGTGGAGGCTGCCGGCCATGAAAGGCAGAGACTCGGCAGGGAGCTCAGCACCTGCCGTCGTACGGGGACGCCTGGCGCCCGGGGCGCTCCGCCTAGGTGAGTGCGGGGCCGGCCCGGGACCCTTCTTCCCCCCCTCCCACCGCCTTGGCCACCCCCCCGAATTCGACCAGGTTCGTCCTGCAAGATACACACACCGTGGACTGTGAGCCCCGGCCCCTAATCCTTCTTATGTGAGAGATTACTCTAGTTGCAGAGGGTGAAGAAATACACTCTGCACATGCTCAGGGAACCATCCTTATTATTAATATGCACATTCAAGCGTTGAACTGGGGTTTTCATAAAAGGTTCCGGGCCTGAAACCTGATAAAGGTGAAGTCCAGCTTCTCTTTCCTCCCCCCACCCCCCACCGCCTCCCTCCATTGCCCTGTGCTTCGTGATTCTATATGGGGTGCTTAGCAGTTCCCCTTGTCATCTGCTGGAGTTCCTTTATGCCTTTCCCCGTTTGCTGTCAACTCTGCCCTGACAGATGTCTGCTTACTCACCTCCTTCTGTAATTGCTAACTTGATTTTATTAATCATTTTCTGATTATTAATTCATACACCACTACTGATAACACATGCTGCCTTGTGTTATCATTCATCATAGCAGTTCTATTGTAACTACTCCTCTCATTTTACAGATGAAAAACTGAGGCAGAGAGCGAGATAGAACGTGTGAGATTGACTGAGCATATATTTGGAACTGTCTTCCTGGTCTAACCAGCCCAAATCTGCATCTGCCAGACTATACTGGCAGGACTGCACTAATTCTTCCTCACATCTTTACATTGTCCTACTACCCTTGGGGTTTCACTCCCAATCTCAGCCTGTGGAATTTAACCCTAATGCTCCATTCTGCCCTGCCTGAAATTTTCAGATGTGACCCTTAAGGCCTGCTGTTATCTTCCCAGTTGCCCCCCTCTTCAGGATCTCTTGTCCTGTCACCTTGGGGCCCTTGCCCCACCCTGCTCTCCTTCACACACAAGTTCTAGCTATTGTTACTTGTGACAGTTCCTGCATTTGCATGAATGTAAGCAAGGTGTGTTGGGTAATTCTGCAGGAGTTATTCGGGAGGACACAACCTCTGTACTGGTTGCATGTTTCATAATAACAAGAGGTAATGTGGAGCTTCTAGGAGTTGTTTTTTGCTGTTTCATAATGGGCAGACACACAGCCTGGCAAGAAGAAGAATAGGCCCTTCTCTTGGAATGGTTGCCCAAACTCTTAAAAGAAAAATCCATGCTCGTGTTCAGCTTCACTGTGCGAATGAGGGCTAAGACTTTAAAAGTGTTTGTTAAACTGAAATTACGTATGTGAACATGACCTGTGCCTCTGCAAGATCACAGTCTTTAATTCCACATGAACACACACTTGAACTTATTTCTAACAAATCCTGATTGTGAATGCTTAAAACAGTTAGAAATCCATGTTATGTGATAGGTGTTGCACACCCCAGGCATCTCCCTCTGTTCCCACTGTTTCCTCTCCTAGTGCTCCTGAACTCTAGACATACTTCTGTGTTGTCTTGTCTTCCCGCTGCCCCTAGTACAAAGTCTTGCTGAAGCTCTTGAGCCTATAAGTTGCTGTTTTTTTTCTGAAACCCCTCCTAACCTTTCTCCCCCACAACTTGCTTACTCTTTCCTACCCCATTCAGACGTTTCAGAATGTTCTAGTATATCCTCACATCCACAATATTTTCATGATCATCCCTTGTCTTATTTTAATCCGAGGGTGAACAAACTTCAGGCTTGCAAGATCTACTTTGGTTTTTACTAGAACCTTGAGCAAAGTGCGAAATAGTACCCCAGGTATGTGAATATATATTAAGAGTTAATGAACAGGGTGCCTCTGAGTGCATACTCAGTTCAGAAATTTGTGATCCATACCAGAACTTATCTTACAAGTATTGCACACAGTAGTCCATACCTGGTTCCCTCGCAAGCATTCTTTTCCAGCATGGGTAGGGAAAAGTCTATTAGTTTGTATTGTTAAACAATAGGTAGTTAGAAACTTGCAATCTACTGCAAATCACCTAGAGATCTACGAGTAGATCCCTGTTTACCTTCTGCACACCCTTATTCTTGCAGCAACTTAGGCTCTCGTTCTAAGGGATTTTCCTCTTTCCTTAATAACCCCTATCTTATCTCTGCTTGTTTTATTGCCTTCTTATCTCATCCAACGCAGCCCCCTTCTTCCTTATTGCCATCACATTAAAATACCTATATGCCACTTGCTTGCTACATACCTGTTTCCCTAACTTTCTGCTGTGTTCTGTTTGCTGCTACCCTGGCCAAACGATGCAGTGACAGTAGTGGGTGGCAACTGGAGCAGAGAGACAGGGCAGGATGTTTTTGTGGCTGGTAGGAGCTAACTGGAAAAATAAACCAATGTATATTTTTGAAAGCTCCAAAGCTGGCAGAGGGGGGGTTCATATTTACCAGCTGGATTTGCTCATTTTAGCATTTTTCAGCAGAGGAACTCCTGCCCCACTTCCCTTGGGTGGGGGAGTTGAAAGTTTGTTAATACTGTACGCAAGAACTTCTTGCTGTGTGTGTATATGTTAAAGATCGTTGCAGAAATGCTTCTGAAAGCTTAGCTGTAGAGCTGTAAGTGAGGTGGGACGCTGTATCAGTGTCTGAGTTATTTGTACGAAAACACGAGGGCTTTGTTTTGTGGGCTGAAGTGGGTGGAGAAACCTCTGTGTGTGAGCATACATGTGCGCATGTGCATTCATGCCAAGAACTTGGATGAAAGCAGCTGCTAAAGCATTGAAATCTCGCATTTCGTTCAGGACTTTGATCTCTGGAAGGCTACAGTAGCTATTTGTAAACAACTCTGTAAGCTTACCCTTTCTCCTGTGAACTTTGATTTGTTCACTGGAAATGCTTATGAGATCCTAAGCATTTGCTTAAAACAACATTTTCTAAGCAACGATATAATAGCAAAGTGGATGGTAAAAGAAGCCATGCAGAGAGAAGGGGTTGGTTTCTGCTTCCTGGGAGGACTCTCCAGGTCTGGATGGGTGTTAGGCCTGGTGTTCGCTTGCCTTCAGAGAGAAGAATGCAGAGAGGAATTACAATCTGGGGATGCATGACCGATGGAACTCATCCCCCCACCATTATTTTAACAGAAGTGGGGGACCTTTTCTCTGTTGAGGGTTTCACTCCCTCATAGGTAATCTGTCAGGGGCTTCACGTTGGTGGTGAGTGGGACCAAAGCCAGGAGCGAGCAGGGGGTCAGAGCCAACTCTCTTCACTCCCTCTCTTCCTGCCACCTTCTTCCTGCTGTTCACTCTCCCTCTTCCTTCCCATGCAGTGGACTACAGGAAAGAACAGGTTGCTCTTGCCAGAGGCCTGAAGTGATCGCATGCAGATAGCTTTTGAAATTAGGCCGAGGGCTGCAGGTTGCCCACCTGTTTGGGGATCTTCATCCTTTTCTGCTTCAGAAGGGCTTTTTGGTGGATAATTTGATCAAAGAGAAAAGTGCTTCCTCTGATGCAAATTAACCTTCCCCCAAAGGACTAGTTAAATTGTAAAGAGGGCAGACCCCAACACCTTAAAGGAACTTGTGGGGCAAAGTGAGGTTGGGTGGATGTCCACAGGCTGGTGCCTGTTCCTCATGTTCAATTCCCTGCCCATTCTTACATAAAGCACCAGGAGGGTGTAATCCACCATTCCCACATACCGTATTGGAGGGTTTAGGGGTAGCTGCCCGAACTCTGAACCATAGCACTATGGTTCTCATGGTTTCTTCCCCCTCCCCTCAATTCTTTGTGGGCTCCCAATTTGTATTTTTCAATTATATTTGCTGATGTTAGGAACAGAGTGTTGTTTAAATGTATTAGTCAGAATGCAACTGTCTCTCTGATGTACTAAAATATAACTTTTAAAAATTATGCTTGCAACTGTTTCTCTTTTCTTTTTAAAGGTATAGGGCACTTTCCCATTTGATAGTAATCAAAGGTTTACAGCATATAATTAAAACATCATTAAACATACAAACATTTTCCTCTCTCTGATTTTGTGCGTCTCTCTTAAGACATCAAAAGTTGAGGACTTCAGAATAGCTTACATATTTTAGCTTCATCATGTGACTCAAGACCATTCTCTGGTCCTCAAGTAGATTTTGAATCCTGGCTCTGATGCAGTAGATTTTATGCTTATCTATCGACTGGGTGGATCAAGATTTTTGCTTCAACTGAATTAAATCCCAAATGTTAACTTCAGCTTTGTATGTGTATAGAGAATCATAGCTGTAGACCATGAGTATGTTGAGTACTTGTGCATGTGGGGAATAACTTTTCTTCATCTGTGTATGTAGCTGGAAGTGTTTGGAGTTTGTTCTCCAGCTGCAAGTCAAATGGGCAAACCAACTTTGAAAAGAAAAGTGGCTTGCCCACTCAGCCATTTGAGCAGCTGCAATAGAAACTTTAAAAGTCTGGTCTAGAGGTATATGTAGTTCTCTTCCATGTGTGTACATAGTGACTTAGGTAGCAGCCTCTGGAATGTGTAAGGAGCTGGAATTGTCAGCTACTGATACACCTAATGTTTCCAGACTTTCTATGGCTGCAGCTACATTAGAGCCTATTACATCGATTATATTTATTCTCAATTGTTATTTGAGTTCCCCCTCACTTATTATGCTGCTTGTCTTATGGGTTTGGGGGCTAATGTTTTTAGGAAATAGCTGTCATTGCCATAGCATCTTAATTGTATATAGTCCTGTTGTTTATTACATTAATGAATCACCCTCCACTTCGTAGGCATTAATAATATACATATTAAATAAAACTGTAAGATTCAAACCCATCATTCAATCACAGGACCCACAAAAAGCCTTTAGCACCCACAAAAATAATATACACAATAGAGAGCAACATACTTTTCAGCAAACACACCTATGCAAGTTGTATCTAGTGGATAAATGCTTCTTGGAGGCTTGCAGACAGGAAGGAATCAAGGGTAACCTCAAGGAAAATTTCCTGGAAAATATAATCTCAGGATCATTACAGTGTGGCGTGGTGGTGGTGGTGAGTTGACTCTTTGGCTTATTACTGACTGCAACAATAAGAATTGTGACCAATTTAACACTTAGCTTAGCAGTGATAAAAATACCAATATCTCTTTGAATCTGAATAGATTTAGGTACACTTACGAACGTATCCTTTTTTCAGAATTCCCTGTTTTGTTGCTAAAGACAGTTTTGATACTTCACTTCTAAAAAAAAATAGAGATTGTGACTGATCTAGAGGACTATGTGGAAAGCCACAAAACGTTCACCAGGATCTCTCAAGACTGTCCTTTCTACTGTTGACACCTGAAAGATGTTCCCCAAACTTGGGAGACCCTCTAGAGCAGCCTTCAGCACAGCTCGAGAAACTTGTGGATACTCTGGCACACTCCACGTCACTGGCAGTGTGCCTGTTTCCTTAGCAGTGCAGTCAGTGGAACAGCGCGACAAGGATATCCTGCTAATACTTTAGATGTTCTTGGTGTATGTGTTGAATCCCTTGAGTGACCAGTTCACTTGGCAAGATACCGTTATAAGATGACTCCGCCTAAAAGAGAAAACCCTGCCCTATGGCATAATATTGTTATGCCAATCTTTTTACATTTCATAGAATCAAAGAATAGTAGAGTTGGAAGGGACCTATAAGGCCATTGAGTCCAACCCCCTGCTCAATGCAGGAATCTACTTTAAAGCATACCTGACAGATGGCTGCCCAGCTGCCTCTTGAATGCCTCCAGTGTGGGAGAGCCCACAACCTCCCTAGGTAACTGGTTCCAATGTCATACTGCTCTAACAGTCAGGAAGTTTTTCCTGATATCCAGCCGGAATCTGGCTTCCTGTAACTTGAGCCTATTATTCCATGTCCTGCACTCTGGGAGGATCGAGAAGAGATCCTGGCCCTCCTCTGTGTGACAACCTTTTAAGTATTTGAAGGGTACTCTCATGTCTCCCCTCAGTCTTCTATTCTCCAGGCTAAACATGCCCAGTTTTTTCAGTTCCTCTTCATAAGGCTTTGTTTGCAGACCCCTAATCATCCTTGTTGCCGTCCTCTGAACCCACTCCAGCTTGTCTGCATCCTTCTTGAAATGTGGTGCCCAGAACTGGACACAATGCTCAAGATGAGGACTAACCAGGGACTTTCTGATTAGGCTGCCTATTTTCTCCTTCTGCAGATTCTTTCTTACTACTTGTATAGATGAATTATTCAGCAACAGAATTAACACCAAAATCTTTTATTACTTCAGTATGAATGTGCAAAAAACAAAAACAAAACCCCAGTAGAATTGGTGGTACGTGTGTTCCAGAAATTAGTTGTGCCAGAAGGCAGTGTTGTCCTAACGCTCAAGGGCCATCCTCATTGTGGTCTTCCAAATAAGTCCTTGTGCTGTCTACTTTGCTGTCTCCACATCTCTCTTTGGCCCCTGGTTTTAACTTGGAGGAAGGGGATACAGAAGACAGCACCCATTAAAAGACTGGATCTCGCAAAGGGTATGGCCACTGTTGGATACCTGCTGAAGTGAAGCAAGGCCAGTACATGTTCAGGTGAATATTTCCATCCATGAAGGATCTTGCATTGAGTGCTATATGTATCTGCTGTATATAACTGGGGACCCCTCCTACATACTCCACTTATAGGTATTTGGAGGAAAAAGTAAACTAAAAACAGAACTTACAAATTGCCAACTCACATGGCTCCCCGGCTGTGGAGCCACCCCTCCCCCACTCCAGTGTCCCTGGCTTCGCTTCAGCTGGGCAGGCGCCATCTCGCCTGCCCAGGCCCAGCTGAATCCTCCAGCCGGGCATGTGAGTGCTGCACTGTGCCCTGCACCCCTTTTAGCTTGGCGCTCTAGGCAGCCGCCTGAGTGGCCTCTATTGTAGTACCGGCCCTGATTTCGATGCTAAAAGCAACATGGAGTTCAATCCTTGAACACAGAGTGTTGAATCTAGATTTAAACTGGATCAACTGCATTGGCAGAAGTGGAATTGCCTGCCCACTCCTTCCCAGGGCAGCCCATCCAGCCCTCTGAAAATGCTACACAGTGAGACAGGAGACCTTGCTGAATGGGGTGAGCTATGGGGGAGGAGACCCCCCAAATCAGGCAGAGATCCCTTCCTCTTGCAAAAGATCCTTTCGTCTTGTGGAATGCAGATCTTGGATACAACCCAGAAGCTTTTTTGAAGCACTTTTTTCTCTCAAGGGAAAAAGGGTAAATTGTAATTGTGGTTGCATTGCAGTTGCTTTGTTTTTGTGTGGGCTATTTTTGTCTTGAATGGAGGGTGAAGTCTTATTTGGCTGCTACAGTGGCACAATTTCTTTTGAAGCTAGTCAGAAGTGGAAGCACGCAAGAGCTTTTTGCAGATCAATGCAATGAGTCAGTGGGACTCCAAACTGACCTGATTTAGCGAAATGAGGCTATGTGTAGTCCCATGTGGAAAAGCTGAGAGTGCAGATAATGTGGGTCTCCTAAGCATTCATGTTTGGTTTCTATTGGCAATCCATCTTTCTTGTCTGGTGGCATAAGTCGTTGTCAATACAGAATCCCTGCTGCCCATCTCCACTTAGGGGAGATAAATATGACCCCCTATGACCACCATCTCTCCTCTCTCTCCTTCTGAATTCCAGCTCACTGCTATGGACAGTGCTATCACCTTGTGGCAGTTCCTTTTGCAACTCCTTCAGGAGCCTCGGAAGAAGGATATCATCTGTTGGACCTCCAATGACGGAGAGTTCAAACTTCTCCAGGCAGAAGAAGTGGCTCGCCTCTGGGGGATCCGTAAGAACAAGCCCAGTATGAACTACGACAAACTCAGTCGCGCTCTCCGATATTATTATGTGAAGGTAACTTGGCCTCTTGTTTCCCTCGGATGTTGGACCCTCTGGAATTGCAGCTTCCGCTTAATGAATGCCTTTGCTTTTCTCATTCACTTCAAGCACATAGGTGTTGGCATTGCTGCTGGCTAGTGGCAAATAAGAAGGGTGTTGCTTGTGTGCTTTACCTCAGGTGCATTGAGTAAGTCTTATGACATAGAGTGGCTGGGTTCACACAAGACACTAACCCACTGTGGGTCATTGTGTTGTCAGCATGTGTTCTGCAGGATGGGCTAACGTGTTGTCTGAAGGCAGCACGTTTTCCCCAGGGTGGCTTAATAACCATGCACTATAATTTATTTTTCTTGAATAAGCCACTTTGAGAACCCATGGCTTGTTGCTGGGTTGTTCATGGTGGTTAACGAGCAATCCTGTGGAAAATGTGCTGCGTTCAGACAACATGATAACCCACCTTACAGAAAATGTGCTGCATTGAGACAACACAATAACCCATGGTGGGTTAGTGTGTTGTGTGAACCCAGCCACTGTGTTCAGCCAGCTTGATAATCCATGGTTCAACAACAACCCACGCTGGGTGGGTTAGCTGTCAAGCAATTAACCTCCCATGCTACCCAACCTCTTGCGTTGTTTGCTGAACAAGCGTGGGTATCTAACAGCTCCATTTCTTGTGCCTCTGATTTAAATGTGTATGCCCTCAGCTTTTATAGGTTTGAATGCTTAATTTTAATAATGTATGGAAAAATCTGACTTTAGTGGAGGCTTTCCATGAAAAGTAGCGTCAAATCACCAAAGAGTACACATTTAGGGAAAATGGAAGCCCTATCAATACAAAATAATTGTATTTTGTATTTGGCTCTCTCCTAAAGTATTCTGCATTAGGTTCATTGCTGAGTAGCCTGCTAGATTTCCCCCACTTTCTCTCTCTGCCCCCGCCCCCCAGCTATATTGTCATTGTGTTCTCCAAAATAGCAAATGGTGTGGGAAGCTGCCCCACCTCTGCTGGAAAGGCACTGCTTTTCCAAAACCGCAGGCACACCAGAAAAGGTCTGTTCAGCACTGTCTGGGAAAGGTGGTTAGTGGTATTTCATGAACTCCTAATAAATTATTTGGGTGAGCAATCGTATGGCTCCTAGACAGCATCTGAGGCTAGGGGGCATATGATACTTCGGATTCCTGGATCTGAGGTTGGAGACAGCGCGGCAACCTTGGATCTGGCAATGTGTGCTTTGAACCCTCCTTCCCCTCGAAGCCATCATGGAAAGAATTGCGCCGGCTGCCTCTCTGAGGTTGGGAACTCAACTTCAGGGAGTGGGTAAAGGAGGCATTCTGGTGGGCAGGGAAGAGATGGACTGGAGAGGCTGGGATACAAGGTATCCTCAGGCTCTCCAGACTTCTTCCCCCCCCCCCAAAACACTACAGCTAGATGGCCAAAAAAGCCCATCCAGCAAAAAATGCAGAGCAAGAGTAGTAGTGGAGGCTAAGTAGTGTCTGCCCTTCTCTTGCTCTGCACTTGATGCTCATTAACCTCTGGGTTCAGAGGCTTATGAGTACTGAGGGCAGAAGTTATAGGATTAAGCCCTTAATTTGCAGCTCTGCTAGTATGGGTGGCTGGGATATGAAAATAAGTGTTTCGGAGATAACATCAACTCCCACTGGCATATTAGAACTGAAGTTGGGATAGCACTGGGTTGGCTATTCAGCATTGCATGTAGCTTTGCAGTATACAGATGCAAATATTCAAGACTTCAATAAGTACGGAAGGAAATGAGTGCCACCAGACATTGCTTAGGTGCACTGAAATGGCTGCAGCTCATGCTGTTCCATGTTTCAGCTGCTCATTTTCCTTCAGCTACGTTGAAATCTTAATAAATGTTCTCTCTTTTGAATACTTAACCTTGGTGCTGCAATGCTGTGCGCACATTGGTGTAAGTGGCCTGTCTTCAGAAATGTGCTTAAGTTTCATTACTTTCTGAATCAAGGCCGTGAAATGTGTAGGTAATTGACTGAATCCGTGCCGTTATTATCAATGTTTGCAGCGTAGTTTTATTTAAATTATTATTTGTAGTGATCGTAAATGGCCTTTTTGGTGTGTGGGTGGTCATTTGGAGAGACATGATTATGTTTTCTTTTAGCAGTCAATATTCTGAAATCACCAAATACGGTAGGCTTGTTGAAACTAAGTGGACATATATACTCTTAGAAGAGCCAGGATGGCTGACTATAGATGCGTAACCCCTGAACCCCCAAGTAAGCCACTCTGAGCTTCCAAAAAGAAGAGTGGAATATCAATATAGGGTTGGATTCAGGCTAATTTAGTTGTGCTTGGTTCCTAATGAGAACAGTGGTACCTAATCAGCCATGTCAGTAGGACCTAACAGTGACTAACATAGCCTGTAATAAATAAGCATATAATACTCACCCTCAAATATAAGTCATTTCCTTATTGATGCGGGGCCACCTCAGGTTGAACAATTGAAGCACATTTATGGGAAGAATTTAAACAGGAGAAGGGGGGCTGATGCCTTCTAATGTTTTGCTGTTTCCACAGAACATCATCAAAAAAGTGAACGGTCAGAAGTTTGTTTACAAATTTGTGTCTTACCCGGAGATTTTGAATATGGATCCACTAGCGGTCGGCAGGATTGAGGGTGATGCTGAGGCACAGGCAGGCTGTGTGGATGCTAGCAACGCTACAAAGGACATGGAAAATGGTGGGAAAGAGAAGAATCAGTCCTTTGCAAAGTCCTCTAGCCGCAATGACTATATCCACTCAGGCCTATATTCTTCATTTACTTTGAACTCCCTGAATTCCTCCTCTTGTGTAAAACTCTTTAAGCCAATCAAGATGGAAAACCCAACTGAGAAACTGGCAGAGAAAAAAACTCCTCAGGATCCAACCCCTTCAGTCATAAAATTTGTGACCGTGTCCTCCAAAAAGCCTTCAGTGTCTCCCCTGGCCTCTACTGCTCAACTGACCTCTACTATATCAGCTGCCTCTTCCGGTTCAGATGAAAGTCTCCAAGCCTTGGAGTCTTTAGTCACACCAAAAGGGGCTCCCAGTGAAACGTCAGCCTCCTTGCCAAGCTTGACCGCGAATTTCACGCCTCCCCCTCCTGCAACCTCCATTTCTCCTCCTCTCCAGGTTCCTTCCAGGTCTCCTTTGCCACTTTTAAGTTCTAATCCTGATCTGGTTATAGACACAGACACCGAGCAGCTGGAACGTTCTCAAAGCCAAATCTTGGAACTTAAAGAGCAGAGTTCTTCCCTGCTAGAAAAAGAGTTTCGTCATAACCGAACTAGAAAGCCCAAAGGGCTGGAGATTGCTCCCACTCTGGTCATTACCGGCAGTGACCCAAGTCCACTGGGAATACTAAGCCCTTCTCTCCCTACAGCTTCTCTTACACCAGCACTTTTTTCACAGGTAACCTTGTCTTTTGTTTATTTTTAACCAAAATCCTGTAGGAGGACAGGAAGTTTGGTAGGAAAAAATGGCTGCTGGTTCTGTGACCTCTTGAGAAGAGGTGTGCTAACTATTCTTTGAAAGTTGGGAGCGAAAGTAAGAATTTAAGAGACCAGATGGAATCCTCACCTAGGTTTCCTATCATCAGGTACATTGCCAACAATACCAAAGTGTGTTCGTTATATCATACTAGTCTGTATGGGTTGAAGGCAGGGTGTGGAGTTGATCTCAAATGTCTAAGTTGTTGGAACCTTTTGTAGATGGAAATCCTTCAAGAGGTCCAAGCTTCCTAAGCTGATTTTTCATGTTTGTTTCCAGTAAGGGCCAGTGCAGACTCAATGGTCCTAATTATTTTACCATGGCTAAGCAGTTACTTTCTCTTCCCTTTGGGGTGCAGATCCCTCCTGCCTAATCGATGCAGAATTCACTGTTGCACCTGCAGCAACATTATACATAGCTAGGTTTAGCTAGGATTCCTGCTTAACACATGATCTGAAATGCAACTAGGTTCAGATCCTAGATTTAGGAGGAATCCTTTGCTCAGTCTTCATTACAGTTAATGTTGCTGCAGAAGTAATGCTTAGACACGGTGGTGGAGGTGGGATTCTCACTTCACAAAAGAGAACATGGTAGGGAACATTCAGTCTTACGACATGTTCCCCATAATTTAACCATGGTTAATTGGCTGAGAATATTAGATCTCTACTGCTCTTAAGAGTACTAATAGCTGCTTTGGAAGAGTCACTTGAAATATAATATGGGAGTGGCTGCGTTAGTGTTTCTTTCATTACTGATGTAGGAATGGATACATCTGGACCAAGTGAGAAACTTGCAGGGCTACGTCCCTGTTATATGTTACATTTTTCTAAAGTTATGTGAAATCTGTCCTATCTTATGGCCTCATTCAGGGCTTCACTCATATTAAAGAGAGCTTTACTAGTCCATTGGGTACAGTTCACTTGCTTCGCTTTGCTTCCTTAATGTTGCTTGAGCAGAAAATAGGATAGTAGGATTCCAAATGAAGTTGGGAGAAAAACCTATAAGTTTTTCTCCCATAGGTGTGAGGATCTGACACTGCGTGGGAGTCTTGTTATGTTTCCTGTTCTTGCTGCACCTGGAAAACGTAGATAATTGTCCCAAGTCCATCCCAGTTTTTGCAGTGTGTCTTTGAGATTAAGTTTGTGTAGAGTAAATAAATATCTACTGAGTTTTGGGTGTTCATTTTTCATAATATTTCTGTGAGGGCCGTGGGTAGGGTAAGATATTATTTTCACTTGCACGCAGCATGAACAAAGCATGGGATGTTGCGAATTAGATCAGATTACTTTTAAGGGAGTCATCTTTGCTGGAATCTCTTTCATCTAGCTCCCACTGTATTGTAGGATGTATACTATAATATCTGTACGTCGCCCTGAGATCTTAATGATATAGAGCGGGATAGAAATGTTTTAAATAAACAAACAAACAAACAAATAAATAAATAATACTCCTAAGTGATGACTTTCCAGTGTTGATCAACTGTCATTTTGGGTGTCTGGTTCCACCTGAGTTTCCTTGAAGTAAGCACTTTGGCACATTAGTGTTATGTGCTTGCAAGTTACATTGAAGTTAATGGGAGTGTCAGGTATTAAATACTCTCAAAACTGATTTTGTGACGTTGTTCTATATGTCTCGCAGACGCCTATTTTGCTGACCCCAAGCCCTTTGCTCTCAAGTATCCATTTCTGGAGCACTCTTAGTCCAGTTGCTCCCCTCAGTCCAGCAAGATTACCAGGTGCTAACACCCTTTTCCAGGTAAGTTCCTGAAAATGACTGCAGATGAGATCTGTTAAAGAGCTGAGAGGAATTTTTAAGAAATGGAAATATTTCTTGTACTTACAAGTTCATTTAAATGTGAGCTCCTTTATTCATGTAGAAGTCTAAATTTATATGATCCTCTATGTTGGAGCCAGGGAATTTGTGGCACTCCATATGTTGTTGGACTGCAAATCCCATCATCTCTCACCTAGTCACTATCTGACCAAGGCTGCTAGGAGTTGGAGTCCAATAATATCTGGAGGGCCACTCATTCCCCACCCCTACTCTATATATTTCAGAGGATCAGAAATGAGCCTCAGGCTGTTATGTTCCCTTCTTTCCTCTTGCACATGGCTCCACTTTCGGTTTTCTGTTTAGTGCTGACTACACATGCCATGACATGTGAACTGGCAAACTATGTTTAGTGCTAGCACTGAAAGCCATAGTTCGAACTGGATTTCCTTTTCTGGTTAGGAAAGGCAGTGCTGGCATAGTGTTTATCATCAAGGCTTGTAGCTTCCTTAATTCCTCTACAAGATTCCCTGGAGGCTTTCCAATTCATGTACAGTAGGCTAGACAGTGACATCTTCCTTTGTTCCTTTAATGGAACTTTTCAATGAAATATGAACATTAACACAGTGGATTTTTTCCATGTTAATGCAGAATAGCAAGCATAGTTTTGTCATTGGGTAAACATGGACCATTTTCTTCTGGTAAGATGAACAGTTAATTGTTCCCTTTAACATAATTGTGCCACACCTCTTTCCAGATGTGGGGGATAATTTAGTGCAGGGGTCCTGCGCCTACAGGTACCTTCAATGGTGCCTGTGAAGGGTTCCCATTTTATTTTATTTATTCCAGTTTTTTATATAAGTACATGGATTTGTATATATCCATAGTGATGAATGTATATAAAACATATACAACTTTCTAGCAATTACATATAGGCTTCAACAAAAGCGGATCAGATATCCAAACAAGTATCCATTTGAAGGTGCTGTCTATATGCCACCTGTTCAAATGTTGAAAGTGTTATGAGGTCCTCAATCTGTTGCATTATAGGAGATGAATGTTTATCCTTCCAGTGTTGTAATATCACTCTTTTAGCTGTCAAAAGGATGCAGAGAATCCATTTACGATGACCATTTGATAATTTCCATGAAGCAGATGAATAATTTTAAAGAGTCTAGCCTTTTACACAACTGCAATCTTAACATCTGTTTTTGTTTTATAGTTTCCATCGGTGCTGAATACACATGGACCATTTACTGTGTCAGGAATGGATGGTCCCTCCACTCCTGGGCCTTTCTCCCCAGACTTACAGAAGACATAGCATATGGCTTTGTGGGAAAAGGGCAGATTGCGAAGGGGAAAAGAAGAAGACATTTAATCAACAATTATGTAATCCAGTTTTTAAGGAGTGGTTTGTAATTCCACAGACACAGTATAAACTGACTTGACTTTTGCCATTCCTGGTTCAAATGCCTTTGCAAAAATTCCCTTTGAGTCATAAGGGAATTCATATGAAAATGCCTTAATTGGAGACTCTTCTTCATTATCTCCTCTCTCCCTTACTTGTTTTGATCTAAGAAGGCTTCTCAATGATCGAATCTGCAGCAACTGATATCAAAGACACAATTTCCCTTTTGACTGATAGCTTTGCATCCTGCCTCTTGTTTTTTATATCAAAATACCTATCACTATTGGAAGCTGGCATTCCAAGAAATACTTGGATTTTTTTAAAAAATTAGAAGCTTTCTTTTAGAATTAATAATTTCTGTTCTATTAATACAGGGATCCAGTAGAAAAATCTTGTGTCTTTGTAAGGAGAAACTTTACAGATGGATTTTCCTGTGGCATGGAAGAGAATCTCTTAAGGGTGATCGCTATAGATAAAGAAGGTCTAGCTGCATATCCTTAGTGAAAATGTCAGTTCATCTCCCAGGTATTGTGTGTAAGTTTGAATAGTACAGAAATGTATAGGTTGTGGAATTAATTGCTGTGATTGTCTAGAAATATTTGAATGCTTTAAGTCTGATTTTACTTAGTAGGCAGAAAAGAAAAATCAAAGAAATTCCCCTGATATCTGACAGTGAAGAATTTAAATTAGCAAATAATGCTAATTGAGGATCCTTGCAGTAGATCTGTTGTGCCACTGGGTTAACCTTATATATCTGGCATGCTGTGTGTGGTGCTGTCTGGATGCTTGATAATGTCTTGTGTAGATCAGACATTTGAGAAGTGGATGCTTACATTTTATTCTTTTTTCCCTCTTCGACAAATGAGATACTTAACGAAGAGGCATCGCTTGGCTTGGCCCCTAACACCTCTGGGTGATCCATCCCCCCCTCCCCCGGCAATCTGAGTAAGAGCTGTGCTAAAGTTTTCGACACGTAGAGGCTCTGAAGGCTAGAAATATTGTGCAGTTATTAGGAAGTGTTCCTGCTGATGAGGAGGTTGTGGGTGGGAAAGAGCCGATTGGCGTGAGCTACTTGTAGTCTGAAAGAGCTAAAAGCGGCTTTCAGTCTGCACTTAACCTTGTGGCAAAGCAGCGGTCAAACCATCCTGAGTGATTTCTTCAGCACGGTGGTAGTTGAGACTACCGGTAATGTTATGCTGGCTTGCTGATGCAGAAGTCTTGCTTATAAGGTAAGAACAGAAATGAGAAGTATGGTGGTAGTAACCTACCACCATAGCCAAGTAGTTATCCACACTTGGGTACCACACCCAAGTAGTTATTGCTCAGTTCAAGGAGATGCATGAGGAGCCAGAGTATTTTTTCCTGAAATGTCACACTCAGACCCTGGGTGGCTATAGTGGCTATCAGTCACTTTGTGAAAGCACCTGAAGACTTGTAGCATCAGGTAGTTATTTCCTGGAAAGTTAAGGCAAATACCAGGAATGGTGTCTGATAATTGTCCTGTCCGCAGATGGTGTGTGCATGTAGAGGTAGGGATCATGGTGGTTGGCCTTAGGGAGCGCTAGCCACCTGCCTAGTAAGAACTAAATTTAGCTTTCCTATCATGATGTCTTATAGTGGAGTCCTCAGCAGCAGACATGCTGGAAAGTGAGCCTTTATTTGAAATGGGCCCTTCAGAACAACAGTAAAATGCTGGATTTGAGAGACGCTTGAAATGCTCTTCTCTGTATCCATCCCATTTTAAAGATCAGTTGGGGGGGGGGGACACACATTGTTCAGGCACTTCCACAAGATCTCAATGTCAGAGAGTGTTCCTATTTCTAAGAGTGCCCCAAGACTGAGTACCATACAAAGGGAGAAGATATTTCCTGATGTGTCTGCACTGAAATCAGGAAACCAGATCCTTTCTATCTTTTGTGAGGCACCATTCACGAGAACAAGGCAAAAGCTGACTTAATGGACTGTCCTTCTACAAACATTTTTGTTAAATGTCTGGTGCAACAAAAAGAAGGTGGCAGAGGGCCCAAAGAGACTGCAGACAGTGTGCTCTGCCTGTTGCCTGTGGCACATTGCTGGCTCCTGTTCCAGACATAATTGAATAGAGTCAAAAGGCCCATACCTGTTTGTGCCTAAATTGAATGTGCAATATTTCATAGATTCTTTTTATTACAGACGTGCCGAAAAATAATTGCAAGTAGTAAGCGAGAGTAGGCATCCTGCGTTCTTGATTTGTACACTGCCTCCGGGGCAAAAAATAATAATAAAAAAGAGCAGCAGCACTTTTTTAAGGGCAGTCACTCTAGGCTGACTGCATATTGGGTAGGAGAGCGTTCAAAATCAAGATTTTTGTTTTAAATTTCTTCTTGAGCCCTAAAAGAACAGCAGTTAAGTGATTTGCTTTCCTGTCTCCCTCTGCCAAGGGAAAAAAAATCAGGCTATCTTTGTTCAAATATTGTACTGTCTTGTGCGGTATGTGCTGCACCTGTGCAGTACATATATTTAGATACACAAGTGAGCCCAAACTTAGATAATCTTGGTAGCAGTTCTGTTTAGCCTAGTTTCACAATCCACCCCCACCAGTCCCAAAAAAGATGCACTGAGAAGTTGGCTTGGCCATCCTGAGGTGTGTAAGCGTTGCTCTTCTGTTCCTAGTGATTTCATGGAGCTCTGGGGCTTCATTTTATGGAGGCTTTATATTTCTCTGTGATCTCTCTCTCTCTCTCTCTCTGCGCCTGCCTGCCTCATCCTTGACACGTAGGTCATTTGAGGGTTTATAGCTGCTGCCTCTTGTGTGATGGATGCTTTTCATTTAGGAACGAGAACTGTTGGGAGCCAGAATTGGGAGTGGCTGGTGCATTTGGCACTGAGGCTTGCAGACTGTGGCATTGCATGTTCAAGCTTGTCTCTGTAACTAAAAGAGTTGTGTTTTTGTTTTGTTTTTAAAATCTATTTATACTGGTAAAAGCTTTTTTTTGTAATTGGTCTGGATAGGATTCTTCATCCTTCTTGCTGGCCGTTTGACCTGCCCTCCTCTTCCTCCATCTATCTTTCTTTCAATAGTAAACTTGTGCCACTGCACCCATTCACTTTTTTAATGTTTGCTAGCCACTAGCAGATTTTAGTGAAGCGCACTCAAGTCCTCTTACTTACCATCCCAGGGTGCAGCACTTCCCTCACTTTATTAGTGATTACACATTTGGAGTAAATATAGCTATTTTGTGTTTGTGTTTCATTGAGATCCAGAGGTGAACAGATCTTTATTGCTTTCATGAATAGAGTCTTTTTGAACGCATTCAGCGTTGTAAACGTCTCTCAATATTTTACATGCTAAATATTTTTCAGCTGTTTGTGCAAGCGAAGTTAAAATTTGACCTAACAAACATCAGATGCTATCTTTGTATGTGTAGTTCATTGATGCACCTGATTACATTTTCTTAAAGTAAACAGTCTCTTGGTTATATGTCCGGTCTCTCTTAGATGGTTAGAGAAAGGAAAATCCTATTTTTTTATTCTGCTTAATATGTTGGCATGAATTGCCAACATATTATCTTTAGAGTTTTGATAGTCTTAGGGATATTCTAAATTGTTCATTTATCTGCCTTGAGTTAAGGTTTTGTTGTCTGTTTTTATATGTAATTGCCTCTAAACATTTGTTCCTACAACACATCTCTGTGTTGTAGCAAGCTGACTATCTTGATTTGAGTTCTGTTTTTAAAAACAAATATTAAGTGATGCTTGGCAAGCTAAATTTTATTTTTCAAGATCATAAGCAAGCATCAAGGACTTTCGTTTTCTTGTTGGCAGTTTTGGTTTTCCAACCTCTTATCCTTACTCAGCAAAACACCATAAAGACGGCTCAGTCCAGGTTCTTTGAGAAGGAAACTGAAATTGGGAGAAACTGGAAAGCTGACCGTGGTCATCTATTGCAGGGGTTTGGAGGCTGAATCTGGCCTACCTGAGGTCCCAGTCCAACTTCCCCAAGTAGGGCCCTGAGTATGTAAGCTTGCTTTAGATCTTGCTTTGCTGAATCAGATTAAGACCCACCAGGTTCTGCTCTCTCATCGAGGAATCCCGCCAACCAACAGGCACAAATGGTCCAGCTATGACCATTTTAATATGTAATAACTTAAGGACACAAGAGCACACAAGTTGTGTAACTAAGGAAGGTATATTTTAAGGTTTAGATAACACAGGCATTTCATACATGAAAACTTTCATACATCACAATTTTCAGCCCTGTTCTCATAATGAGAGACGATTAATTGATGGGAAGAAGTTGTAACGAACAAGTCTGACTGTAGAAAATTCATGTTGTTTAAAGCAGGCGGTGAAAGCAACTTGTTCAGAAGGAGGGATTGTGGGCTTGATCCAAATAAAAACTCTCCGCTTCCTTTAGCTCTGATAAAGTCCAGCTTTCCCTGTTGGCAGAGGTGGCTTGTCAGGTGACAGATCCATATCTGCAAAATTCCTTTCAGCTGCTATTACAAAACAAAAGAAATGTCAAAACCCATCCACTGAGAGTTAAGGAGAAGCTTGTTAGAACGCGGCATGCCGTCCACGCCTTCCCGAAAGAGTCACGTTTCACAGTCCTATACATGTAGTCGTGGTTGGAGGCTTGTGTCTCCAGATACCACCCAGTGGGCTTACGCCCAAGAACTATGGGCAATTGCTCTGCCCAGTATGAATCACCTGCAGATTTTACATGTGCATTTTTCTTTCACAAGGTTACTGTAGTAAATATGGATATATCCAGAGTCCCGCATTGGCTGATCCATGTGTTGTCTGCAATTGGCTCATAACTGAGCAGGGCTCATAACTGGGCTCATAATTGGCTCATAACTGGGCTCATAAGCCATTTCCATTTCTGCCCTGACTGGTTGGGGCAATACATCCCAGCAAGCTTGATACAAATCACTCTTTTTTCCCTGTGAGCATTTTTCTTTGGATATCTGTTCCATCCTCCCCCCACAAATGTGTTTTTGAAACGCGCACACTTTGAAAGCAGTTTGAACTGCTGTTTGTGAAACATGGATCTAAAGCCCTCTTCAAGTTCATGAAACTAGTTGTTTTTCTTTTCTTTTTAGTATTCTCCCTCCCCATTTCTTAGTGCTATAGAATATCAAGCTGATGAAGCTAATCCAGTTGTTTGGAAAAACTGGCACTCTAAGGAATATTCTGTAGATATAAACGGCCCAGATGGGCATCTAGATAGTATTTATTATTTATGTTTGAAAGTACTGTGCTTTGTAGCTGCAGCTTTTAAAATGTCTTGCACTTTCAGGATTTCTAGTACCATAATCTGTTATGCCACATTCTACTTGCCAAGACGTAAAAGTATTCTACGTCATTTTCTCCCAGAAGATCTTAAACTAAAATCTGAGAGTGAATTCATGTATAACTTTATGCATACAATGAGGCTTGCCATTTAATAGCCTAAGTAGCTGAAATGGTTGCCTGTTGCCACATGATTGCAATAGGCCTTCACATGGCAATGGAAGTCAAACATGCCAAGTAAGCCCTTTTCTTTTTCTGTTGCATGTCACGCGGTTGCCAGCACTTAAACTGAACAAGTGAACTTGCCTTTAGTTGAATAGTCACTCCACTTAAATTTTGGTGACTATATTTGTGTGGCTTCTGAAAGGAAGATTTGAAATGGCCCACTCAAAATGCATGCCTTCATAAAGGCGACACTCCAAAGTGCTTGCAGTCAACATATTCTGCACTGGCAGACATGAATGAAGATAAGGAATAGTCTGACAGAGATTCCTGTAGGAGATCTTTGCGCAGTAAGAACATAAAAGGTCCTGCTGGATCAGGCTGAAGGTCCATCAGCACCTTCTTTTCTGCCTTCTTAGTAGCATCAGCCAAATGCTACTGAGAAGCCTAAAAACAGGGCGTGAAGGTAACAGTCCTTTTGACCCCCAACAATTGGTATTCAGTAGTGCCCTTCCTCAAGGGGAATGTGAGCGGTTCCATTGCTGCCAATAAGATGTCTTCTCCCCAAATGTATCTATTCCCCTTCCAAACCAGGGGTTATCGGAACGTCTTAGGGCAGTGAATTCCATAACATAAATTGAGCACTAGACTAATAACTGGAAGCTTTTAGTTACAGGTACTGGGGCTCCTTAGAAAGTCTCCCTTTGGTCTACTTTGTTTAATTAGTAGAGGAAAGAGTGGTGAGGTGAATATACAGGTTTTGAACCGTGAGATGTCTTCTTTGCTAGTATGTTCTGAAACCTTGCTTTAAAGTTTGAATTTCAGTCTTGCTGTTCAGTTGCACCGACTTCTAAATATGTGCTCTAAGATTGTTCTTTTAAATGAATACTTTGTAAACCTTGTATGGCAAAGTCTTGTTCTAAATACATTTTTAACTATCATTTGTGTTTTTACTGCAGTGTTACCAGATGGCCTTATGTACATCACAGTGCGTGTGATAGGTACAGTAGCATACTTAATGCTTTTGTTCTCTGCTTGTGTTCATAGTCAGTATGTTTGTACATCTTGTAAGGCTACAGAAGGGAAAGCTAGAAGTTGGGAGGGGTGGGGGGAAACTAAGGACACAGAACATATCCCTTGGTTCATATATTGCTCCAGCAGGGAATTTTCAGAAAATGAAAACTGCCAGAATTAAGTATAGTTAAGAATGAAGTATGGTTACGTAAGCCCAGTGCTTTGAAATGCTTCCTATTGCTGCCGTTCTAATGACGTGTGTGTGTGTGTGTGTGCGTGCCATTTTGTAGAGCCTTGTGAAGGGATGAGCTTGGAGGCTTCTGTTGAATCTCAAATAGGCTTACATTGATATTGGACATTATACAGTCGCAGGAGTGATCTGATCATCTCTGTGGTGGATATTGCCGTTCAGAGATGCTCCACTTTGCTGTATTCTCATGCTTTTGTGTTAAAGCTGTTTTTGCTGGATTTCATCTGGCATAACAGGGCAGATCATGTTCGTGCAATTGCTGTTTTACTTAATATAAGCTAATACACAGTTGGTTTTTCATTCTTTCCTTTTCTAAATGCTTACAGTTTCTGGAGGAGTGTCTGCTTTTTCCCAGTATATATCTGGCAGGAGGAAAAAAGAGGTTTCTTGATTTTTCATCTTCTAGAGACATGATAACCCTCCATGCTAACTAGTGCAGGGAGGAGTGACAGGAGTGTGTCTGTTTTTACTTCGAAGAGTATAGCACAGCAGGCTTGCAGAAGGAAAAGGGATTTTTTTTATTACAGAACCCTGCCTTGCTTCCAAGGTCTTTGCACTGTTCTTCGTAGAGGAAATATAATTGTCTCTAGCTTCTCCTCCTGCACCCCCTGCACCTAGGGAAGCATTTGTGCCAGTGCAAAGAGTCGGGTAAAGCCTTGGGTTTAGTTGGGCCTTCTGCCCCCTCTGCACAGTCTCAGATATCCTGAGGTCTGCGTTGGCACATCAAAGAGAGAACACATGTGCAAATGGGATGTGCTGTCTTTGAGAATTTGGTTCTCCGTCTAGTCAGGATTCGATATCCGGCAAATGTTTTGCTTATTGCTACAGTTGTTGTGTGAAGTTAGCTGGAGAAAGTGGCTTCTTGGAGTCTTGTTTTTTATATATACATATAAAATTGAAAATCTGTACCTTTTTATATACCCAGTATGTTAATGCCATTGTGTAAAATAATGCTGGTATGTAATGCAATTGCATAAATAGCCAAAGTTCTAAGTAACTTTTCAGTGTTATTGTCTTGACTAGAAGCACCTCTGGGTAAGATATTAGGGAGACCTTCATAATGTTGAGATGTTTGAAAGGGAAGAAAATCTGCTTCTTGAGAAACATTTTTTAAAAATAAGAGAATGTGTTTCAGAGTTGGCCAAGAATTGTACAAAGTTAGTCATATGGTGTTCAAGGACTGCACAGTGATGCCATTTTATGGATTTGGTTAGTGTATATTGATTATTGCACATCCAAACATAATGAAGGTCTTTCCTGAGAAATCAGGTGACTTCCCCCCCCCTCATTCCTTAGACTTTTGTGCAAAAAAAAAAAAAAAGGGGGGGTTGTGAGTTTTTGTGGGGGGGTTTGAAAAAAAATTGGGGGAACTGCTACATATTTTGTTTAAGAACTGACAGAGGGATTTGCTTTGTATAATAATGCAAGTTGGCTTTAAACATTGTAGCAAATCATGTTAATAAGTATGTGCAATCAGACTTGCAAAACAGTTGTATTTTTTTAAATAAATATTTTTTAACGAAATTTGTTATCGTGAATGTTTCCCCCTTCAGCAGCAGTGGAAAGTAGTTTCAACTGTAGTGCAGGTTTTTTTTATATAAGCCTTTTCCTCTGAACTCTTGAAAGGGTGGCAATAATGTAATCACCAAGTACTGTCAGAACCCGTCTTGTGTGTATAATGTAACTTTGTCTCCTGCCTGTCTGAGGTGATGGTGGCATTCTTGGATTTGAATGTATTTAAATGATGCACATTTGTTGCCAAGAACCATTGTGTGTCTCTCAAAGGCACAGATGTAGCCTTGAAAGCTAAAATACTTGTGTGATATCAGGATACAATTTGAGAATCTTGCTGCAGAAGGAGTAGAGTACCTTGAGCCTCTTCCTCCTCCTCCTCCTCCTTCTGTTGTTGTCGTTTAACTTCTGTGCTTCATGCCATCTGAAGTATCGGCAGCTATTTAGCTCATTTCTGGATTGACTGAAGAGCATGAATTAGCAAGAAAATTCAACTGGCTGTCACTGAAGATGATATGAGATATAGATATATAATCATATTAAAAAGGACATTTTGCTGCCTGGAGTAGTGCCACACTTTCAGAAGTCTTTGTAAAACTGCAACCCTCATCCCCCATTCCTGCCTTCATCTTGTCTTCCATTCACTCACTAGAACTGCCTGAAGCACATCACATCACTCTTCTCTATGGCAGGGCTGACTGTGAAGAACTTGCCCTAATAGGCAGGGGCAAGCGATACAAGAAAGCAGGCTTTCCCCCAGACAGGGTCCAGTTGCTTGACCCATTATATTCAGCACCTAGGGCTGCCCATGCATAATCTTGAACAAAATTATTAGGTGGGTGGTGGTGGATGAATTCAGATCTCCCCTTTCCTTTTCACTCCTAGCAAGCAATCGATGTAATATTTCCTTTTCCCATAGCATCTTCAAAAGTGAAATATTGCAGTCCTTTTGTAGCAAGCAATAATATTATTCGAAGAAGCTTTCTGCATAGACAACACTAAATGCAGCAGTCCGCTGCTTTGCCATATAAATGTAACATCAGTGGTGTCTAATCCAAATCTGCCTAGCTGGACTATGGTTATTGTTGGAACGGGCAAAGGACAAAAAGGCATCTTCTGAGCAAAGGGGCATGAGCATCTTTTTTGGGGGGATAGATACATATTCTGATTCATTGGAGCCAGAGCTTAGCAGATTGACACTCCAAATATACGAGCAACAGTATGATCATAACTCAAGGTATGCATACTAATTGACTCCTGTAATGATCTGGTTGAAATTAAATATAGCTTTTTAAACTAAGGATCAAAATGTCTGGTCATGTAGCTCATATACTTTTTTGCACTAGTTTCTAGTGATTTATTAGTGGAGCAACTGTGAAATTAAGCTTCTGTTTAGCACTGTGTCTTAACGTGAAAGGACATGAAGGCTGCAGTCCTATGCACATTTGCCCACTGAATATAGTGGGGCTTACTTCTGAGTAGGCATGTATAGGATTGCACTGTAAACAACCAAAAATTTCCAGAATGAAGCAGTCAGTAGTTACAGTGTATAACAGTGTGTTGTATCCCATGTTAATCTAATTTAAGTCACATTCATTTCAGTGAGTCTATTCCAAGTAGGATTAACACTGGACACAACCCAGTGTGTCTCTATGATATGGAAAGTGCATTATGCTAATGTAGTGTAATTTATATAAAGTTATAATACACTTTTACTATTTAACATGCACTTTTTCTCCTCTTATGTTTACCGTAGGAAGTTACACTATAAACTCAGTAGCTGCCTTTAAATGAAATATCACAAAACATGGCTTGCTAACAAGCAGATATAAGCTTGGGCCTCTGCCTACTCTTCTCCCTGTACATAGTGGGGTAAGATTAAAAACTTCCAGTCCCAGTTTATGGGAGACTATTGTAAGCCAGGAGCAGAAGCTTTTACTCTCCTCTGCTTGCCTGAGTGGAAGTTGGGATCATGAACAACCACAGCTCATTTCTGCTTGTTTTGTAATACCAAATTCTTAAGCCTTAACAAAGATCATAGAATCATAGAATAGCAGAGTTGGAAGGGGCCTACAAGGCCATCGAGTCCAACCCCCTGCTCAATGCAGGAATCCACCCTAAAGCATCCCTGACAGATGGTTGTCCAGCTGCCTCTTGAAGGCCTCTAGTGTGGGAGAGCCCACAACCTCCCTAGGTAACTGATTCCACCGTCGCACTGCTCATTCAAGTGAGCCGGAGACCGTAACCTTGCTTTAGATCTAGCTTTGCTAAATCAGTTTAAGCTTCACCTGGTTCTGTCCTCTAGTCCGAGAATCCTGCTGACCAACGGGCGCGTATGATCCACTTATGTCCATGCTAATATATAATAATTTAAGGACACAAGAACACACAAGGTCTGTAATCAAGGAAGGTATATTTGAAGGTTTGGACAACATGGAAATCAAAGATGAGGGTGCATACCCATGCAACATAGCAATCTGTAAGCCAAATGGCAACATAAATTCAGTATAACTGTACAATTTTGAGATGAGCAATGCAAAAAGCCTCTTGGACAAAATAGCTCTGCTTGAGTGAAGTTGCCGGGTCCCATCTTAGTCATTCCATGAGTTCATGCGACAACAACAATCATATTAAACATTCCTTTATATACATACACATGTATATCCACGGGACAGCATTTGCAACAAAACCAGCTCAATTCTGCTAAAGCTATGTCTTAAATTATCCCAATACCTTCATTTATAGCAGTCATGAAAATGGCTACTATGGCCTGGATATTCAGTACCTCTCAAGTTTTGCTCACGGAAGGCACCTATTATTATATTGCACAAATGGAAGAGACCTGACACTTGGCTTACTGTACTTCAGAACTTTCATACTTCAGGAGTTAGTCCCTTCTTTCAAATAAAGTAGCCAACTACTCTCTTTGTATCTTCTACCATGCTAATTTTAACAGGCCAGCATATCCTGGTTCAACTGACCTTAACCCATCATTATGTACTATCCCATCACCTTGTGAACATAGTGACATCCCATCTGGGGGACACACACAAGATTTGAATACTATGACCTGGGTGGTGATTTGATGCATTTTTAAAAAATAATCTGGATGGCTGTATATAATACCAGGGATCGAATTTCTTTTTATTCCCCTTCAACAAAGAGTTTACAGCTTACCAGATGAGGAGGGGGTGCCCACCCATATCTATAGATGTCCTGGCTGTAGTGAATATAAAACACGGAGAGACCTCCCTAGCCCACGCCTGTAAAATGACAGCAAGACACCTTTTCACCACCTGAGCCCCTAAACAGAACTAGTTTACCAGAGGAGTTAAACTTCCATATATCAAAATTTTCAGCCCTTCTAGGATTCTGCAGTTTGTCTCTTAGGCCTTGCTGCAGTGAACTTCCTCTGGTAACATTGGACGACTGGTTGATGGGGAAGAGTTGTAACGAACGAGTCCAATTGTAGAAAATTCAGGTAGCTTTATACCAGGCGGTGAGAGCAAATTGTTCAGCTGAAGGGACTGTGTGCTTGATCCAAATAAAAAACTCTGCTTCCTTTAGCTCTGATAAAGTCCAACTTCCCCTATTGGTGGCGGCGGCTTGTCAGGTGACAGATCCATATCTGCAAAACAAAAGGAATGCCAAAACCCACCCACTGAGAGTTAAGGAGGAGGTTGCTAGGATGCAGCATGCCTTCCCAAGAGGGTGACTTTAAGCGGTCCTCTACATCAGGGGTCCCCAACCCCCGGGGACCTGGGCACGGGACTCCATCTTGCCTGCCCAGCTGAAGCGAAGCCAGGATGCTGGGGTGGGGCAGCTTCGGAACGGTGTGCCCGGCCGGAAGCCGCTCTGGGAGAGCAACATCCGGGCGTGCCGTTCCGAAGCCTCCGGCCTCCCCAGCGTCCTGACTTTGCTTCGGCTGGGCGCCCACCCAGCCGAAGCGAAGCCAGGATGCTGGAGTGGGGGGGCGAGGGGCCTTCCCAAAACCATCCCCTCAACCCCCCTGCTCTACATGCAGTCTTGGTTGGAGACTTGTGTCTCTAGGTACCACCCAGTGGGCTTACGCTCAACAACAATGGCCAATTGCTCTGCCCAGTGTGAATCAGCTGCAGATTTGACATGTGCAGTTCTCCTTCACAGGCTTACTGTAGCAAATACAGATGTATCCAGGGGCTTGCATTGAATGATCCAAGTCTTGTCTACAATTGGCTCATAAACCAGGCTCTTGGATGCACAACCTATTTGACCCCAAGGGCCACGTGTGGTGCTGGCATGGAGGTGTACACATACCTCCCACAAAAATGTGGTTTAGACTTGAGAGGTGTTTTATGGGGGAGATTCTCCCCCGCCCTCGCACCCACTTCCCTCTGATAAAATATACTTTGTTTTCCCTGTGAAAACGAAGTGAAATATACTTCACTTCCAAAAGTAAGGAAAGTCAATGGGGGTGTGGCTGCTGGAGCATTGTAGGCCCATCTGAGCAGGAAGAAGGGACAGGAAGCAGCTGCAAAATAAACACTTCCTTGCATTTTTTAAACTCCAAACTCCCCCTGCTTGCTTTGCACTAACGTATACCGCCCCACCCTCTTCCTTTCTTTTCAGGAGTGCGAGGGGGTGGGGGAACAGGCTGGCAGTTCTTACCTGACTGGGGCTGAGGGTGCATCCTGTGGAAAAATAGAAGGAAGATATAGAAAGTAAAGGCCAAGGCTCCAAAGATGGTTCCACAGACCAGGAAACTGTAACTGCCCTGATCATGAATGATCTGTCACAGAAAAACACACACATGAAGTTTAGATTCCATAGCTTCAGTACAGCCTCAAAAGAATAATGAGAGCAACACACTGCTTTGATATGTCTGGGAGCCAGAGGAATAACGACGTCAAACCGCTCCATTAGTGCTGACTCGGGTAATATAGGATCCATTTCCCCGTGGGCTGCTGAGCCAGATTGTCTGACCTTTGGGGAAAGCGGCAAATGCCATCTGTTTCCCTGGGGTTTCTACCTGCACTCTCCTAGCGGGGGAGAGTTCCAGTTCCAGAAATGTACTAGCTTTTGATTATAAGTGTGCCTTAAGCCAACTCCTCTTATAAACTGATGTGGTTTAATTAGAGAATTCCCCCCCAACACCCCCAGAACATTGAATCTTTGTTCTCTCAGGAAAGTTGCATCAGTTATGCTTATATTTCTTACATTCTTAATCTGCCTTTCCTCCTAGGATCTCCAGGCAATGTACTCTGCTCTCCACACACTCAAGTTTTCTCCTCACAACAACCCTGTTGGGTAGGTCAGGCTGTGAGAGGGTGGCCCCAGGTCACCCAGTAATCTTCATGGTTGAGTGGGGCTTTGAACCAGGGTTGCCCAGCTCCTAGGGCCGCAGTCTAACCACTAAACCACACTGATCTGCGAGCTTAAAAGGAAGCAACACAGGGAATGATGCCAGCCATTGACCTACGCTGCAGGCTAGACGGCAGTAGGATACCTGCAGGATCCAGGCTTCTGACATCTGAACTGGCAGCAGCACATCATCTGACATCAGCATGCTAGAACTCAGCGGTGGAGCACTCGCTTTGCATGCAGAAGGTCCCAGGTTCAATCCCTGGCATCTCCCGTCTGAAATCCTGGAGAGCTGCTGCCAGCCAGTGTCGACATGCCTTCCTTAACCTGGTGCCCTCAAGGTGTCTTGGACTTCAACTCCCATCATCCCCAGCTATTATGGCCAATGGACCAAACATCTGGGGGAGTCAGGTGTAGACAATACTGAGCTAGATAGACCAATGGTCTGACTTATTTAGGATCTAGTTTCTGGAAGGTGGTCGTGCGAATCTGTTGTAAGCCATGACAGGCTGGGCATGCAATTCAAGACAGCTTCTGCCTAACGCTAGGTTTGTGCTCATCTTGTACACTTACCGACCCCACCAGTAACTGCAGAACCATCTCTCCAACTCCTGCTCCGGTCACCAACACAGTCGTGGCACATCCTGGAATAAAAATGGCAGACGTTACATGCCTGGCTTTCCATTTTAAGCAAGCAGATGATATGAAGACAGCTCGAACACAGCAGCATAGGCATGTCCCATCTTTAAAAGCTTCCTTCCCATCAGAATAAATTTCTCCTGGGAATGCAACAAAACCAGGGGAGCAGAAGAGGGCGTTTGGATTCAGATAGGAGAGTTTTAAGAATGATGCCCCATTCTTCCCATGCTATGGGCCAAGATGGCCATGCTTCTATAATTTATTTACTGGAAATTCTACCTAGGTCTGGGTGAGGAAAAACTCCAGGACATGCACTTCATTTGCCTGAGAGGAGAAAAGTAATTTTGAGCAAGTCAGTGACTTCTTTGAGTTCTCCCCTCTAAACACGTTACAGCTTGTCACCTAGGTGGGACCAATCTTGGCCAGGCAAAATAGCCAAGTCCGCTGCAGAGTCCAAATCCAAAAATGTTCATTCAAGTTCAACAGAAGGAAATGGGAGAAATGAGTAGCAAAGAAACCAAGCAAAAGAATTTTAAACAATCCTGTCCTAGACAAACGTACAGAGGACGAGCAATTTACTTGCCCAAAGCAAGAGTCCCTTTGCAGAGGTTCCACGAGACAGAAAGATGAACCCATCTAAATTTATCTCCTTCGGATCTAGGGGGAGGGGCCACCAAACAGATTTGCGCCAGGTGGGCCTCTCTGGTTGGTCACATAGGCAGGAGATTCTTGATTAACGTATCTTTACACATAGAAGTAGAGATGGCAGGTGAGAGCAAAGGGAATGATTTTCATCCCTTCCTGCGAAACTGATTTTGGGTGCTTGGCTGTGTGCTTGGCCCCATGACTAGTGAGTTCCTGGAGAACAAAGTCCATTGTTCAGGGGTCCCCTAACCTTTTTGGATTGGTGGGAACATTTGGAGAGATTATTGTGGGTGCACTCACAAAATGGCTGCTGTGGCAAGGCATGGTGAGTCCCCAAATACCCATTTCTCAGAAGGAAAACTGATGAGGCTCAGAGGCAATACCTTGGCCAGGAAATGGAATACGAGGCAGAGATGGGGGCTGAGCCCCCAAATGCCAAATCACATATTTTCCACCACAAAACACGAAGAGAATACCCATTTCACAGCATGCGAACTAGTAGTGCTCAGAGAAACACACACACACCTACCTCCACCAAAAAAGGCAGACAAGCAAACTAACACAGACGAGATGCTCCCTACGCCCCCTGCAATTCACCTTTTCCTTTTTTTCTCAGACGGTAGACTTCCGCCATTTTTATTATCAAAGAATGTCTCTGGGGCTCACATCTGGAGCCCAGAGGCATTCTTAGGAATACACATGGTGGTGGAAGCCAGCATTTTGCTTTACTGCCATCCAGCCTCCAAGTAATTATATATATATTCTAAATAGAAGTAAAAAATCAGGATGGTCGGAAAGCCTGGCAGGATCCCAGAGAGGTGCCCAAGGGCACCATGTTGGAGACCCCAGCTGTAGAGCCAGGAGCCAGGAAGAAACTTAACTTGCGAAGTAAATATAAACCCTCCACTTAAAGGTCTCTGCTTTGCTTTTGTAACTGTGGCTGTTCTTTTCCAGCAGGAAAGAAATACACCTGTAGAGATCTGATTTACCTTTGTACTGGAGGATGTCTTCGGTGTAGGCCAGCACACTGGGGAAAGTGCTGCTGAGGAATAAGCCAAGTGAAGCAGTTCCCACAAACAAAAAGACAATGCTGTAGGAAAAGATCAGGAGCAGGAAGAACGTTATGAGCACTCCAACCTGCAATGACATAAAGAGAAGGGGGGGGAATGAATACGTATAATCAAAACGTTCTGGGCTTGGTTAAAAAGGAGGAGCAACAATTAAATTGAAGAAGAAACAGATTGAGAAAAAATGGCCAGGTGAGTTTTCCCGCGGGATAGCAAATGATTCACATGCTTGAGCATCACTGAGTATTACGTCTCCCAATGACATGCAGGTGAACATGTAAACTGCCACAGAAAAACACTGGGTTAGATCTAGACTTTGCCATGGTTAGAAGAGACTCATCAAAATCAGTGCACCAAGTTAGTCATGTCTCCCATTGATTTCAATGGGTCTGTCCAGACGTAGCATGGCTACGTCTGGATCCAACCCATTTTGTTCGAGATAAGAAAACTCTGTGGGTGGGTGTTCTGTGCAGAATTTTATTTTATTTATTTATTCAGTTTACATCCTGCCTATATTCAAAATACTCTAGAATGTTTCATACATGAAAACCACTGCTTGATGATGCTACAGTGTGCGGGATATTGAAATTTGCCTTGGCTGACATGCACAACCTTCAAGTCCAATTAGCTATCACATTCCCTGGCAGATGTATAAGCCGGAATAAAAAGGCAACTTCTTTTACTAAACAGCAACTCTGCATTTCAATAGATCACATTTGAAAACTAACACAGAATCCAGCCAATAGCTGCTTTTTTGAAGACCATTTCCACCTAAGGGTATTTTTTGTGCTACTGGCTAAAAATGGCCATGTAGTGACTGCATGTTCCCATGACCAAGCAGGCTAAGGCTTTTAATGGTAGGCAACCAGCAAACAGAGGCCCTTTCTACACCTAAGGATTATCCCAGGCAAATAGAGGGATCATCCCTGCCTGCTCCCGGGATCCCCTGTGTGTCATTTAGATGCACAGGGATGATGCCAGGACGATCCTGGGGGGAAAGGCAGGTGTAGAAACGGCCAGAGCCTAATGTTTATCTTCATATAAAAGGTTAGATAAAATGTCTTCCCATACTCAGGGTTGGATCCAGACTTAGCCGTGCTCAGAGTAGGCATACTGAAATCAATGGGACAAGTTAGTCATATCTAAATTTCATTGATTTCAATAGGTCTGCTCTAAACATAACTCAGTCTTGATCCAATCCAATCTGGCTTGGGAACTTGGATGTCAAATCTCAAGAATCAGAAGCCAGCAAAGTGCATCCTGACACTGAGGAGCCTTCACAAGATTTGCCGTCACTTGCCCATGCAGACGACAAGTAATGGCTAAGTGCTTAGTGCATGCCCCCCTTCAAAACCGCCCTCTCAATTTGTCCCCAAGCATTTAATCCAAGGGCACTCTGATCCTAGGAGTGAAGTCATACATGATCATTGTGATTGTCTAGCAGTCATCTTTTACAACCCTACAGAAAGCCTCCAACTGTAGAGAGCCAATAACCTTCTAATGAACAGGAGAAATTTGGGAAGAATTGCAGGTCAATGAAATTTAAGTCTCTTTTTTAAAAAGATTTGCATGAAGGCATGTATGTGCATAAGTCCTGCCTTAAGGCACCTAACTAAGGTCTAATTTGAACTCAACCTTCTTCAAGGAAATGGGCGGAGTTACTCCTGCTTGTCCACATCTCCCCAAAGAGAGCAGCAGCCAGTTCATCATCCAGGGCTCCACCGGGCTTCCCCTGCCAACTGAAGTGTGGCAGGTGTCTCTAAAGAGCATGGCCTTCCCAGTTGTGGCACCAACCTTGTGAAATGCTGTCCCTAGAGAAACTCACCTGGCCCCAATACGGAACATGATCAGACATCAAGTTAAGATCTGCCTTCTTAGGGAGACCTCTGGCATGGTCTAAGCATTGCAAGTTGTTAATTTCCGCCCCTTCTTTCCCCCCATTTATTCTATCAGTACATTTATATACCACACTTTCACTGAATGGCCAATCTGCACCCAACCCATCATTATTATTGGGTTGGATCCAGGATGTGCATTCTGCAAGAGTGAGGGCTTTGCTCACAGAAGGTTCCTCCACCTAAATTTGGGGGGGAACCCCCCACCCACACCACAGTTCACTCAATTCAAGAGGATCTTCTGACTCCATGTAGCATTTTCAGGGGAAGGAGGGGGCAGGGAAGCCCACTTCCACCAATGCAGTTGATCCAGCGTAACTCTGGATCCAGCCCATTTTCTGTAGTTTGACTTTACAGTTGCATTCTTGTTTCATTCATATTATAAGCTGTTCTCATTTCTACTTGAATGACAGCAGGATATTTTTAATTTTTTTAAACGAATATTGAATGGCTTTTAGGAAAAGGCTATAACTGACTGATAGACTGGTAGAACGTGCCTATACTACAAACGCAAACTTTTCTTTCTAAGTAAGAACTGTCATAACAACTCCCAACAAGCCCCCCAGGAATGAAAGGCTTGTGAGGAACCACAACAGCTTTATTAAAGGATTCCCAGCTCCCACATTAAAACTACAACCCCCAGGATGCCTTGAAGGGAAGTCATGTCAGTCTAACCAGTGGTCGCAAGAATCTCTACCCAGGATGCACTCTTGCTTCTAAATGAAGTTGCCAATTGCTGGTTAGATCAGTGTTATGGGCCTGCCTGGTAGTGCAGGAGTAGAGAGAGGGAAAAAACACCAAAATACTGGTACTGAGAAGAGAGAAAAACTCTGGAGTTCGATGAAGAAAATAAATGGTTTTAATAGTTTTCTTTCAAAAAATAATCCAACGATTAAAACAATAGTAAAAATCGTGTATTGAGAGCTCAACGTTTCGGACCCGAAGTGGTCCTTCCTCAGGAGCCGTGTGTGGAGATCACGTCCATCTATTTACATGTTAAAGGCAGGAGGAAAGCTCTTAAAGTCTTCTCTGTTGTGCCGTAGTGTCGACGCCTTCATTATGTGAACGTGTATAACTTTCTACACATAACGAAGGCGTCGACACTATGGCGCAACAGAGAAGACTTTAAGAGCTTTTCTTTTGCCAAATAGATGGAAGTGATCTCCACACACGGTTCCTGAGGAAGGACCACTTCGGGTCCGAAACGTTGAGCTCTCAATACACGATTTTTACTATTGTTTAAATGGTTGGATTATTTTTTGAAAGAAAACTATTAAAACCATTTATTTTCTCCATCGAACTCCAGAGTTTCTCTCTCTTCTCAGTACCTGCCTGGTAGTGCAGCCAGAAAGTGCTGCGACCAGAACCCGCTTTCTCAACCATCTCAGCTGTCTTAAAAGGAAGGGAGAAGATAAAGATTTGGCCGTACCACATTGATGAAAACCATAGTTGCTGGCTTCATTCTGTATGACACAGGGATGGAGATGAGCCTGCCCAGTGTGATGAAACCCCAGAAGAGACTGGGCAGATAGCCAGCCACTTTATGTCCCACTGAAAGCGGTTCCTCCACGGCATAGCTGTACACAAAACCAGAGTACTCGCCCTGAAGGAGAGAGAGAACACACCGCATTAGAGCCACACTTGCACGGGCCTTTAGCTCCATCCCACGTACCTGTTTCCCTCAAATTATCCCCTACAGTGCTAAGCTGTCGCCGTTGTTGTTCTTGATACCGGGCGGCTAGATCCTTTGCATACCAGGAAATGGGTTTAAGGGGGGGAAATGTAAAAAAAACAAAACATAAAAAATCAACGGATGACCCAATCTGATTCAAATTTGGTATGATTAAAGCTCTCCTTAATATCTATTACTGTGCCAATTTTGATGTCTCTATCTTTAAAGCTTAAGCAGATGTAAGCATTTGTTTATTTTTTCTTTAAATCCTGCTCCTGCCGCTCGGATGAGAAGCTCAAAAACTAGTATCAAAATATGGTGAGTCTTTTGCTTTTATAGCACAATTAAAGAAGGATGCATGGGAGTGCTTCACAGTCAAAGCAGATTCTAAGCTGGAAAACTTTGGAGTCCTTTGCACACAATTCGCAGTGATTGCACAGTATAACGCTGGTGTGATAAAGCTCCTTGTCTCTTGCGCTGTTAAGGGTGGCCTTCAACATGTAGTACTTATTCACTTGTTCCTTCATTCCATCAATTTATTAATCATTACAATAGTTCTCCGGGCAATGTAGAAAAAATTAATATCAATTAAAATGGCAATCTCCACACAAATCTTTTGTAAATGGCTGCACGAGATTAAAACAAGTATTTAAACAGAAGCAAAGACTCCCCCGCCAATGTAAGAGCCATCAATTAATGCACTTGTTCCGCTCACTCGAGGGCCCCCCGAGTTGTGGATCCGACCCAATTCCTCTGCCGCTTGCTCTTACCAGGATCCCATCTGTCATGAAAAGGAGAAGGGCTCCAGTCACATGAACAGCAAAGTAAGAGCAGGGAGCTCCTCTGAAGTTCTTGCTTTGGCAGCATCCAAAGAGGTCATCATGCCCTGGGTGGAGAAAACAATACCACATAAGCACAGGGCAAACTTCCATGGCTAGCTAGGATCCCCTCTCTATGTGCAGCACAGGTTTAGCAATAACATGAATTTTACGACTACAGTATCTTTGGTAGTTTGTCTTTGAAACATTCTGCAGGGCTCATCTGGTACAAGAAAAAAAAGGAAGAGTTATTGTCACTTCCGCATCCCACATTTTGAAGGCTTGAAAACATGGCACTGTTGTTAAAGAGATGGACTTCCTCCCTTGTTCACTCTGCAACTCTGCTGCCAATCTCTCATGACCAGAGATGAGAGAGAGAGAGAGAGACTGACTTGGAACAATATTATAGAAGCATGAAAGTAAAGGAGCAAACACTGAAATGAAAGGACGTATTTGCTTTAGGAGGGCTGGCTGACAATCTATTGCTGGCACCTCAACTTCTTGAGCGTTATCACACAGGGGGAAATTGTCTTTGCTTGCTGTTGCTTCTCCGCCCACACATTTGTCTCTCATTACTTTCTCTTTTGAAAGAGGAAGTAAACAATGTGCACATGGTCCATTCAGTGGGCCGTTTTGATCCCGCTGCTTCTCCTGCACACAGCGGGAGATAGCAGCAACTTCTGTCTTTAAAATAAATCGGACTTACTTGCGGGGAGGGGTTTGTGGTGCGAAGAAAGTTAGAAGGAGCAGGAGGTGCACAGGAGGCAGACAACATCGTGAGAGGGAAAATCTGTGAGTGTCCACTAACGAGCATGCAATAAAACGTTAGTCTGATGGAGCTCCTTGCCTACAGAATAAAGCACTTCTTCGCTTAGTTCAGACATGAGGAACCCTTTTCAACCCCAAAGGTTACATTCCCTTGTGGGTAACCAATGACCCATGCCAGCAATGAGTGGGACCAAAGCCACACACAACCCACCACCCAATACACATAGAAACACGTGCATGAAGATGCCTCCCAATGCAGCAAATAGGATTTTTAAAAGCCTCCTGTTAGAAGCAGCAGGAGGCTTTTTTCAAGCCTAATTATTCCTAAATATTTCAAATGCTAGGAAGGTGTGCACACAGGTGTGCGCAAGAGTCAGGAGTGGGTGGGTGAGGTTAGGTCTGAATGAAGAGACATCTGACATACAGTGATTTCACACATAATTAATTTTGGCTAGCAGTTTAGGAGCACTGTTTCCTTGTTGCACTCCTGGGAAGCTTCCCTGAAGCATTTGGCTGGATGTCACTGGAAACAGAATGTTCACTAGATGGACCTTTGGACTTAAATGGATCCTGCAGGAGGTTACCATATCATATTGCCTGGGTCTTTGCACTCTTTCCAGCACGTGGGTTGTGCCATCCATGTTGGTGCCACAGTTTTCCCAGTTTGCCAGATGCACTAAAGGGAATTGGCACATGCTGTCCTCAGTTGCTGCGTGGCTTGTGGGATCTGAGTCAGAGATGCCACAAAACACGCACGCATGCACATACACACAGAATCACAACTGCATGACAGGAACTGGCATGAATATGAAATGCCTGGCATTCTTGGTGTGTACATACAAATGCACTTACAGTATTGCTTGTATGTGCTTTTGCTGCAGCAAAACCACCAAATAAATATATGTCTTTAGGAGACACACAGAAGTTGCATCTGACAAGGCTCCAGTAATAACTTCCCTGGCACGTACTGACTACTTTTCATCTTCAGACCACTCTGTGCAAGATGATAATTGCCCTCCTTTTACTCATGGGGGTTATCATAACACCGGGAAACAGACACTTTTGTCTAGAGGAAATGCCATTCATATTTGGAGGCCAAAGTGAGTACAAAGCATCATTGTCAACTGGCAAAAGGGTCTATAGAAACTGACACAAATGGCAGCACTAAATGTCCTTACAGGAGACCTATTGAAATTACAGCTGAGCTCCTACTATGTTATGAGCTGAGTATACCTGCCCAGAGAATTCAGAGTCTGCAGAGCTAATATTAACAGAAGCTAAGGACAAACAGGATTAATGGGATCAACGTATTTGGATTGGTTTGGCTTCCACTCACACATACGTGGAAGGTTCTGGGGTTCCCACTGGAACTACAGAGATGATACAATGATGAGGCGGTTAAGCTAAGCTTGGAGGACCTTTGTTGAGTTTCCTAAACACTATTTGTAAGGAAGCTTTGAGCAACCACTTGGTCACATACATTTTATAAGATAGTTAAGACTTTCTGAAGTTCAACGTCTGTATTCATTCAAGTTAACTCCAACCACTCAGCAAGTGGGTTTTTTTTTTTTTTTGTAGGAAATAAGTGCTACCTCTCACCCCACAATCTCTCTCCCCCATCATTCAGCAGCACAGTGTATTGGTGCAACTAGCATGGCAGCTCTCACCTGTTTCTGCCTGAATTTTTGGCGAGGAAGTTGAAGAATCATCCCTGTCGGCTATCCGTGTTTCCAGCGCCAGTTCATCGGCAGGCAGCAGTGGGGGGCTGCTGTGCTGGCAACATGGCACCAGCCTTTCCTTGTAGAGCAAAAGGAACACTGCAATGGGGACAGGCAGCTGGAGAACAACACAGAAGAAGCAAGTCAGCCAGGCACAGGTTGTGTCTTTTTACAGCCTTCATATTATAGATTGGTACCTGTTCTCCCACTAGATGGCGCTGTTCCATTAGTTCAGGTGTGTTGGGGTTGCGTGTTTTTTTTTTGTGTGTGTGCTCTTAGGCATTGCTCGTCCTCACTATGTCACTTCTTGCCAGCCTGTCATAGGAGGAAGGGGCACAGGTTGGGTGATCACATGCCTCCCCAGTCTTTAACAGTTGTGTTGAAGGGGGAATTTCAGCAGTTGCAGCTTTGCCTACAAGGATGTGAAAATCAGCACCTGATGAATTTCCCTCTTCTTCAGAACTTTTTTTTAAAAAAGGAACAGACCACTCTGTATAGGGGAGGCTGGTACCTTTTTAAAAACCAGAAGCAATGTGGTATGGGAGAACCAGCACACCCAATGCTCCTGCGACAGTGCAGGTACCAACACAGCAGTTGCATTTCTCACTGCATTCATCCAGCGGCACAGATGTGAGCCATGGGCACATGAGCATAAATGTATCCGAATGTGTCAACAATGCTGCATTTATGCAGGTGCGACAGCTGTTTCTGCTGGGATGCAGGGCTCTCAACAAGCCAAGATGTAACACCCAACCTAGAATAGAAGACATTTTCCCAGAAAGACCTTCTTCCCCGCACCCACCCCCGCCAAATGGCGCATTCATTTTTATTGCCTGCATTGCCATGTGAACTATAAATATGCCACTTCTTGGTTGGGGAATGCACTGAAGTGCCCGCACTGGAATACAATGCCATTTCTCACTCGGCCAGCAGGTGGCAGGCTAGCACCACGGCCGACAGCAACATTGGTGTGTCCAAACAAAATTGCAAACCAAGTATGTTGTTGTTGTTGTTGTTGTTGTTGTTATTGTTATTATTATTATTATTATTATTATTATTATTTATTATATAGCACCATCAGTGTACATGGTGCTGTACAGAGTAAAACAGTAAATAGCAAGACCCTGCCGCATAGGCTTACAATCTAATAAAATCATAGTAAAACAATAAGGAGGGGAAGAGAATGCAAACAGGTACAGGGTAGGGTAAGCAGGCACAGGGTAGGGTAAAACTAACAGTAGAAAGTAACATTAGAAGTCTGCACAACATCAAGTTTTAAAAGCTTTAGGAAAAAGAAAAGTTTTTAGTTGAGCTTTAAAAGCTGCGGTTGAACTTGTAGTTCTCAAATGTTCTGGAAGAGCGTTCCAGGCGTAAGGGGCAGCAGACGAAAATGGACGAAGCTGAGCAAGGGAAGTAGAGGCCCTTGGGCAGGCGAGAAACATGGCATCAGAGGAGCGAAGAGCATGAGCGGGGCAATAGTGTGAGATGAGAGAGGAGAGATAGGAAGGAGCTAGACCGTGAAAAGCTTTGAAGGTTAACAGGAGAAGTTTATATTGGATTCTGAAGTGAATTGGAAGCCAATGAAGAGATTTCAGAAGCGGAGTAACATGGTCGGAGCGGCGAGCCAAGAAGATGATCTTAGCGGCAGAGTGGTGAACAGAAACCAATGGACTGATGTGAGAAGAAGGAAGGCCAGAGAGAAGAAGGTTGCAGTAGTCCAACCGTGAAATAACCAGTGCATGAACAAGCGTCTTGGCAGAAGAGACAGACAAAAATGATCGAATCCTGGCAATATTATACAGGAAAAATCGACAAGATTTAGCTACTGCCTCAATATGAGGAATAAAGGAGAGCGAGGAGTCGAAGATAAAGCCAAGGCTACAAGCTTCCTTGACCGGAGTAAGCGTAACATCATTGACAGTAAGAGAGAATGAGAGATGAGGAGAAGGTTTAGGAGGAAAAACAAGCAATTCAGTCTTTGCCATGTTAAGCTTCAAGCGACGATGAAGCAGCCAAGCTGAGATATCTGAAAGACATGCCGAGATACGATCGTGAACATCAGGAGAAAGTTCCGGAGATGACAGATATAGTTGTGTATCATCGGCTGCAACTAAGTCATGCCCCCCAATCTGGACAACCACTAACTTAAAGATCAGACGCTGAATCATAGAATCATGCAATAGTAGAGTTGGAAGGAGCCTATAAGGCCATCGAGTCCAACCCCCTGCTCAATGCAGGAATCCACCCTAAAGCATACGTGACAGATGGTTGTCCAGCTGCCTGTTTAAGGCCTATAGTGTGGGAGAGCCCACAACCTCCCTTGGTAACTGGTTCCACTATCCTAACAGTGAGGAAGTTTTTCCTGATGAACACCTCAGCCCTAGAAGGCTCACAGTCTTCTCTAGTAGTGCTTGTAGTACTGCATTCAGACATATTGGAGCAGCGCCCCCTAGTGGTCCTCTGATTTACTGACACAAAATATGAGTTTAAAACTCATATATTAAATGTTTTTGTTGTTTTTTCGTTCAGTCGTTTCCGACTCTTCGTGACTTCATGGACCAGCCCAAGCCAGAGCTTTCTGTCGGCTGTTGCAACCCCCAGCTTCCCCAAGGTCAAGTCTGTCACCTCCAGAATATCCTCCATCCATCTTGCCCTTGGTCGGCCCCTCTTCCTTTTGCCTTCCACTTTCCCTAGCATCAGCCTCTTCTCCAGGGTATCCTGTCTTCTACGCTGCCCTTTTTTTTTTAACCCTACTGGGATGTATTCCTTTGTGTGTGTGGTGCTGCACTATGTGAAAGGAACTAAGCAATGTTAATTGAAGCTGTCTTCCTCTTGCCCCATGAGAATGATGGTGGAAGCCAGGACATTCATCATAAAGGTCTGGTGGCTCAAAGTTTGTTTTCCCTCCGTCTGTGACTTAGGAGAGCTGTAACTCCACATTTCCTGGTTTTTGTTGGCTCAAGGTATTATTTCAAGGTATGGGGCATTCTCTCAATCTCTGTTCCCTTCTCTTCAACTGAATTCATTAAAAAGGCCTCCATTGTTCGCAGAACAATGGGAACAAGAACAGCCAGTTCAGTCCCAGGGAAGACGAAAAAAACGTTTCCCCCTCATAGTCAGAATCCTTCCGGAGGTCAGGACCAGCTTGCGCTAATGACAAGTTTGCTGTGAACGCGAGAGCCGCATAAGCAGATTTCACCGTCCACTTGGACAACGCGGGGCTAGGCAGGTAGAAGACAAGCATCCTGTGTTTGCCTGAATACCTCAGCCGGAGTTTCCCCTCTGTAAAGCAGGCATGGTGAGCTGCCTTGCTGAGTGTTGTGAAAATGAACGCTATGGATGGGAAAGTACTACCAAACATGAAGGCGGCACAGAAGATATCCCCCATCTACTTGCAATAGTTAAAACACCACTTCTTGTCACCAGTTTGGGTTCATTTAAAATCAATGACTTGCATGTGTCTAGGTTTTGAACTTTTGATAGCCATAGCTGTTTTGGAGGATAAGATCTTTCCATTTTAATTAAAAATTCTTGATTATTGCGACTTCTTGTGTTTAATCCAAGCTTTCTCCTTTCCATACAGCCAGGGTAGGAAGATCCTCTGGCTTACAGGATCTGCCTTGCTTTTTACTTGCATCCTGAGATTTACCAACCAACGCCAAGTGCAAAAGACCTGTACTTAGAATTAAAGAATTTAGACCCCATGAATTTGTTTTGAGCAGAGCACCAAAACTGAATGGAGCCCACAGCCCTTCTGCACAAAAATGCGGAACGACAGTACAATTTAGGGGGTCCTACTATTGGGAAGCAAGTGGGAGTCAGGTGTTGCCAAGCTGTACAGGGTGGTGGCTCAGGGGTAGAGCACCCACTTTGCATGTAGAAGCTCCCAGGTTCGATCCCTGGTATCTTACGGTACAGCAGGAAAAATTCCTGCCTGAAAGCCTGGAGAGCCTCAGCCGACTGGCTCAGTATAAGGCAATGTTCCCTATCTTCCAAATCTATTGCAGATCTACCTTCTGCCCACCCTGGCCAAGTGGCTCTTCTGTGTGCACATTTCACCTTCATTGGCAATGACTGGCAAATTGTCCTGGAAAAGTACTTTTTACTAAGTATTGTCGTGTATTTTAAACGTTTATGTTTTAATATTGTATTATTATTTTGTACATTTCTTTTCCTACGTTTAAAATGTATATGTATTGAATTTTGTAAGGCCGCCTTGAGGCCCAGTATTGGGCAAAAGGCGGGATCATCATCATCTGGATCCAAACATTCGCCCAGTTCAAGAGCCAAAAGAAGCAAATGTACCAAAATGATTAGAAGCTTTGTGACACCTTTTCTTCAGGCATCCCAACTAAAAATAATAAAAAACAAATTGGAGTGAGACACAGGGAGAAACAAAACGAACGAACAGCAGTGCACATCGTCAGCTTCGGACATTACAGCATCTGCAGCCCCCGCCTGTGATGCCTAACTGCCACTCACTTCTGGCTGAAGTGCTCTGCAGTAAAATTGAAATGAGAGCTTGTGCAGGAGACATTCACAAGGTGTGTACATACCTTCACAGCTAGCTAGACCACCTGCACCAACTCCTCTTCAGTCCATAGAGCAAGGAGCGCGAGGTGAGGCACTTGGACATCTGGCTATGCTGCAACGTCGGCAGCTGCTCTTGGAAAAGTGACCCTAATGTAAGTTTCCGTGCTTCAGCATGCTGTACCCAAACCCCGAACCTACACATTCCAGAAGTCCTGGAAGTGAATGTTTTTGCACACCACTCCCCAAAGTTAGGAAATCCAACTCAGAGCATTGGTCCTGGTCCGCTTTGACAACATTTTTACTTAAGCTAATTCACTACCAGGACTTCAGAAGCATCTACAAGGCCCCAAGATGCATTGAGCCCAGATAAGGTGCTGTTGAGGAAAAGGCATAGATGGGTTAAGTTGGAATTTAGTGATGATGCTAGCGGAGCCATGAGAATGAATGAGATCAAAGACCTGGTAAGCATGGCAGCCTACTTCTGTCTCTCTACGGGAGTCAGGTACTTATTTATTTATACGGTAAGAAACTGATATTTAATTATTTGTATGACTTCCTCACAAAACCATACCCAAAGCATTTCATAGCACAGAAGGATGTGATTTATTCCATTTCGATTCCACCCCGCCTCCAAGAACAGTGTATGTAGTTCTCCCTCTCTCATTTTATCCTTACAACCACCCTGCAAGGTAGGCTTGGCTGAGAGATAGTGACTGGCCTAAGGTGGCCATGGGACCTTTGTTAATGCATGGGGATTTGAACCTGGGTCTTCCCAGCCTTCGTCCAACAGTCTAAGCACTATACCACGTGAAGGGTAAGAAGCCTGTGGGTGAAGGCCAATTTTCAACCTGAACTGGAGGCAAAACAGAAACGACACACCTTTCAGTGGTATTTGCAGGAAGAGGCAGGCTGTTACTTCATCTAGCATGGGCTGTTGCAAGCAAAGAGGAAAAAATCTCTCTCTCTCTCTCTCTCTCTCACACACACACACACACAGAGGTGCATTGGCTTTTGAAGGGAATTTCTGAACCATTTTGGAGTGCAAGAATGCAGTGTGACATGTTGAGCTCAGGGATGGAGCTGGTTTTGAATATCAACACTCAGGCCTTGGACAAGGCATCCTAAAGTTACAAGAAAGCATGAGGTGTGTCTGTCTGAACATGTGTAGAGGGTTCTCCCCTCCCCACTGAATCATCACAACCCACACTCAAACTTCTGGGGTTAAGCAGGGTTTCTGCTTGGAGAAAAAGCTTCACTTAAAGCATCTCTTTTGAAAGGGGGTGTGTGTGATTCTCTTGTGGTACCTTAAAGACTCTGGCCCTTTCTACACCTAAGGATTATCCCAGGCAAATGGAGGGATCGTCCCTGCCTGCTCCCGGGATCGCCTGTGTGTCATTTGGATGCACGGGGATGAGCCAGGGACGATCCCGGGAAAAAGGCAGGTGTAGAAACGACCTAAGAGAACGAACCTTGTCGAACTACTGAATTAGTCATTCTGTGATCAAGTGAAATCTCTCTCCAAGTCCAGCCAAGTGTTTCATAGACGCAACTACACAAATCTCACCCTCCTCCGATTTCTGCTTGCGTTTTACCTTTTCTTTCTTTCTTTCTTTCTTTTTTAAAGGCTGAATGGTGCTGATGAGCCTATTTGGCTTCCACAGCCTGGTTCATCTGCCAAGATACACATGGGCAGGGCCAAGGCGGTTTATTACAGGGTCTCACGACTCGGCATGCTTGCTTTAGAGTGACATATTGAACCTCCCGGTATACTGTTTAATGAGAGGCCTTGGCACAGGGCTTGCTAGCAGACTGCGAGTCTAAATAAACAGCAAACTCAGGATCATTTCATGTGTGACTAAACGTTCAGCCTACAGCATTAAGCAGAGCTGGCCTTTGCAGGGATATAGCATCGGGGTGCTCAACCTGAGGCCCACGGGCCAAATCTGGCCTGCCTGGGGTCCCAATCTGGCCCTCCGGGATTCCACAGATCGCCTCGCCACACCCCCTTCCTCTGGCCTGCCCTCCCCCACGACTGCTGATCGTTGGGTGGTTCCCTGGGTTTTGAGCCATTTATCTCCATAGTAAAAGGTTGAAATGCCTCTTTGGAGGCTTAGTTACTGGCAGGAAGTGCTTTAGGGTACAATCCTGTGCCTGCTTAGACAGAAAAAAGCCCAACAACTCCCAGTGTTCCCAAGGTCAGCATGTTTATTCTGTCTAAACATGCATAGGGTTGGGCCTTTAAGCTAAAATATGCTGTATTTTGGGCCCCACCTCTTTTGCTTTCAGGACTGCCCACCACTCTAATGTGGCCCCCAAGAGCTTGGCCAAAACTGAATGAAGCCCTTAGACTGAAAGAGGTCCAACACTCCCCAACTCCAGCATATATGGAGAAGCTAATTAAAAGGTGGCTTTTTATGTGCCAGTCTACTCCAACTTGGTGGTACGCAGATGTATTGGACTACCATTCCTATCATCCTCAACCAATGTGCAGCCATGCTGGCTGGGAACAATGGTGCTGGAGTCCAACTTGGGTAGGATCAGGGCAGGAAGACTGCTCTATGCCTTTGCAGCAGAGAGTTCACATCAAAGGTTTCCCCTGCTCCTCTGGAAGTAGATTATTGTAACATTGTTGTTGTTATCTCTTTCCCGCTCATGGCAGTTTTTCTAGACAGACATGATGTGCATTGCCAAGTCATGCTGTCTTTTATAGTTTCAGGAATTTCCTGACAATTGAGCATGTTTTAATTATGCCTGCTTTCTGGATGTATTTTCTCGATGTATTTTGGTAGGCCCAGTTTCTGAAGGTTTTTTGTATATTTTTTTGATGTGATGCATAGCATAGCAACCTTTTCCTGTTGCCATAGTTCTTTGACGGGCAGTGGCGTATATTTCTCTCTCTTTTCTTCTTCCTCTTCAACAACATTTTTGTCATTCACTATTGCTATGTCGATGAAGTATGTATGTTTTTCTTTTTTGTCTATGACTGTTATTTCTGGTTGGTTGCAGGGTATTGTTTTGTCAGTATGAATTTTTCTGTCCCAGTATATTTTATGATCTGCATTTTCCAAGATTGTTTTGGGTGAGTATGCATATTATTATTGTTGTTGTTGTTGTTGTTGTTGTTGTTGTTGCATTTATATCCTGCCTTTTTTCCTCCAAGGAACCCAAGATGGTGTACATAATCCTCCTCCTCCATTTTATCCTCACAACAACCACCCTGTGAGGTGGGTTGGGCTGAGAATCTGTGACTGGCCCAAAGTCACCCAGTGAGCTTCCTGAGTGGGGACTAGAACCCGGATCGCCCGACTCCTGGTCCAACACTAGCCACTACACCACACATATCAAATTATGTTCTTTGTTATGACCTATGATCTGAACTGTTCAATCCGATCTGAAAAGTTAGTAGCATGCAAGTAGGAAGGCCTTTCCTCCTCTAACCACGAGCACAGCTGCTTCGTGCACAAGGGAAGGTAGATTCCCAAAACAGCTTTCCCCACAAGCTGCCCTTCTACGTCTGGCCACATCAGAGCTCCCACAAATTCCCACATCTACCACTGGTTCAAGATTTAAACACACCAGTTGCATTTGGCTGTGCGCCTTGGACATGATAACAACAATGGATGTGAGAAGCTAAGCGCTGAACTTAAGGGTGTTTCCATTTGGGTAGATGGTTTTCAAGCAATTAAGGGGACTTCCAAACAAAGCTTTTATGGCACCATTGCCCCGTCTCAGTCACAGAATTTTTTTGAGGGGGGTGGGTTTCCAAACAAAGATATTCTCCACTCACAAACCTCCCGTTTTCTCACTGCTTCTTCCAGGTTCCGTTAAGACGGGACCAAACAGCTGCACAATACCTTTTAGCCCTAAGACCCCTCCATATGGAAGCACCCAAGAGCGGAAGTGGTGCATCTGAAATTGCAACTCCCATCCCAAGATCTGCTCTGGTGCTTTTAACAGCAACCTGCCTACTGCCGACTCTGAAAGATCTTTACTTGATGACTCTCTAGATGTCAGGAAGCTATTGAAAGAACATGATGAAGGCCAATAAAAACAGCTTTGCACCTCCAGTTAAATCCCATGGCCCACTGTTCTTTGTTTCTGGTTTACTGCTTTCTCCACATGCTGGCTTAAAATAAAAAGGTTACGCCTCGTAACACAGGTACAAATATTTCTTCATTTGTCTGAACAGAAGCATCAAAATCACTCTTGTTCCCAATCTCTCTTTCCTTCCACTTAAAAAGTCATGTTCCCATTTCAAGGTCCCGCTACTTGTGTTTTGGAGAACACTTGCCAGTACATTCTACTTGAATTATTAGGGCATTTCTGAGTGCACTTGCACAAATTCACCATTATTTTACCCAAGCCAACCTCCAGCCTGCAATTATGCAGGCGAAATGCACAATACTCAGTCCCAAGCCAGCTATAGAGAAAAATGAAATGAAACATGACGAACATATTGACCTATGGCTCCTCTAAACGAGTGATTCATTGTACGCTTGGGATTGGCCACTCATGGAAGTTTTAAGGGTCGATTTCATGATGTCACCAACAACTCTTCCAGAGTCCTCCAAAAATCCTGGATAAAAAGAACCACTTTTAAAGTGATAATAGCCAGGGAACAGCAGGATTTCCCACTACTAGATAGCACCGTATCAATATAACTCAATGGAACTGAATGGAGGGGAAGTATTCAATTCAAACTCCTTGTCGTCCCTCTCCTCCCATGTAATGCAGCCCAAAACAATTGCACTAAAGAAACAGGAAGCACAAAAGCCCTGGGTAAACAATGCAATTTCCCTTAATGTAGAGAGACACTCCAAGACAGAGCCAAAGGCATAGTTGGAAACTTAAATGGTTTCTTAATGGAGTGAGGAACATAAGAAATGATCTTATACCAAATCACACCAATGCTGAGTATTATCCACACAGTATTATCTAGACTATTATCTTTGCCAAGAGTCAAATCTATCCACCTGGGGTCCCCCAGAAGGCCACGCCCTGCCCTTGGCCCTCCCCCTTCCTTTGACCACCTATCCTTTAGGAGTTTCCAAGCAGATGTGTGGCTTTTTCCCCATTCTAAGAAGTTCAAATGCCTCTCCTGAGGCTTAGTTACTGGCAGTAAGAGCTTTCAGCTAAAATAGGCTGGGTTTTTTGACCCCGCCTCCTTTGCCTTCATCCCCGCCCACCTTTGGAACACGCTCCCAAGCGCTTCTCTGCAATGGAATTCAGCTCTCGGGCTGAAAAAGTTCCTACTCCCGACCTATGCTGTCTGGCAGCGACACTGCAGAGTTTCAAACATGGGTCTCACCCAGCCCTAGCTGGAGATGCCAGGGGCTGAACCTGAAACCTTCCCCAAAGGGCCTCCTTACGCTCCATTTGGGCTCAAGGAACAGACGCGTGCAAACTGCATCCGTTATGAAAGGCCATACTTGCATACATCGCCACTTTCCCTTTGAAAACAAGACGTGGGAGCAGCAACGATGAAACGACATGCCCCTGCTATGCCGGATTTTCAAGGGGAAACAAGAAGCAGCGTGCGTCGCCTGATACAAGTTACCTCTTCTTGCTTCAAGTGCCCTAAAAATACAAAGGAGCCCACAGGCTCTCTGAGGATGCACAGCAGTTGGTAGGGTAGGAATGTGTTGCTTCTTTGGCTTTCTGGATAAAGAAAACTAACACCGGGTTCGATCCAACACAGTGCTTAGTGGCGTTCCGCTTGCAATGGAGGAAGGGGGCGGGAAGGTGATCTTGCCTGATTCCTCCTTCACCCTGCAGCCCCCAGTAAAGCTGCTCTGGAAGAATGGGGGACCCTCCAGAGCAGCATAAGGGGTGATGAACCTCCCTGCCCCCAGCAGGGAGCTTCTGCTGGATCCTAGTGTCTTCTGTCCAGGGAAGGAGGCCTTCCATTCCTGGAGTGTTCAATCTGGATCCAAGCCACCGTGTATGCAAGGCAGGCTCAAGTTCCTCTTGGCCTTTCCTGCATCTGCACTAACCTGCAGTACATAGACACATTTTCTAGTGGAGGCAAAGGATATGCAGTATGAGCCAAGCTAAAAGTGATGCTGGGAGATCTGGACTCAGTCAATCAGGACTACATGTATTTTTAAGGAAACGCAAACTTAGGGTGGGGCTGTGAATTTAATCACAGTAGCAACACCAGGGGGTGGGGAGTGGGTGGCTTGCCCCTTTCCCCGTAGGCTATTTATGCAAACAAAAATCCCACCCACCCCCGCCCCTCAGCATGATCTCCTGGCATCATGTGAAGTTTGGCCTTAGAAGCAAAGCCAAGATCCCGTGTTCCTTTTAAGATGTCACTGACATTGTTTTATGATGTTCTCATATTTTAATGGATGGTTTTGTGGCTGTTTTAAATTTTGTATGTTTTAATGCTATTGTAAGTTACCTTGATTCATTTTTTTAAAAGGCAGCTAACAAATGATGATGATGATGATGATGATGATGATGATGATGATGATGATGATGATGATATCTTTGCAATTGTGCATTTATGAGCTCAAAATGAGCCACATTTCTAGAGGCTACCATCCCCCTTTTGAAAACAAACAAACAACTGCAGCAACCATTTCCTTCACTGCTCCCCACATCAGCCACTTGAGACCGAGACAAGAATCCATTTCTTGAAGGGCCGTTAAAGGCTAGCCTTTGAACTGGGATGCCAGCCAGCAAAAATAAAGACCTGCTGGCTCTCACACAAACACCTCTTCAAAATTAGTGCAAGTTATTGTCACTGTTGTTCTTTCTTACTCCATTTCTAGGTTCTATTACTTGACAAGCTGGTGCACCAGGAGGTCAAATGTAACAGTTTCAGCCATGCTGGAGATCTCCAGTGTTCAGGCTCCAATAATGACAAAGCCTCCCATTCAGCTGTTTTAACAATCCTGTAGCTATTCATCTCTATAACCAAGGCAAGAGGGTTCTTCCCATCTCCTGAGAACCAGCACCAGACTAGATCAGGCATGGTTGTGGACCTTTAATAGTAATGCTCTTGAAATACCAAGTTCTGCTCAGATAAGACTGCTCCTCATCAAAAGCTGTTGTGCAAAGAATCTGCTAGATGGAGCAGCTATCCAAGGCAATCTTCTCATCCCTGATCAATGGTATACAACAGCAGAATGTGCTTTACTGTACTAGGCTGCAGTTACAGGAATGTAAAGTTGCAGTAGTGCCACACTGCCTGACCTGCTGCTATCACTAAGCCTCTGTTCAAGCTAGCATCTGGATTTTCATCTTCCGTATTAAAAGCATCTTTCAAATATTTCTGGCTGGAAAAAAATTACACATTCTTTTAATAACTTTTGAGATATTACCTGATATGCAATGTCTATTTTGTCCCTTTCACCAATCCTACTTAAACGCTTACATTTCACAGAATCTCTGGCTGTGTTCTTTCACCCTGCCCACTCCACCACACAGTTGTTTAATTAGCCAAAAAAAAAGTTCTCTATTCCTTCAGGCAAAGAACATTTCATTCTCCAGTTCTACCAACTCCATATGTTTAGCTTGACTACACCAGACTTGGCATTTCAAGCAGGTTGTTCTAATATTTCCCAAGCAAGGCAGAAAATAGAAGCTCTGACACCCACCTAAGGGCTAGAAAGCCTTGCAGAGGCTGTGAAGTGTTAAAAAATTGTGCAAGCGTATTGCAACGGAGATCTTTTAAAGAGATGAGGCTGGCGTTATCAGAGGATCTAATCAGAATGAAACTTCCTCCAGCAATAGAATATATGCGGAGGTTGCTCAGAAGAAACTAGAGCCTGCCAGTGGGAAACTTGTGATATGTAGCTGCCCATGCCTTTTTATAAATACGTTAAAAGCCTACGTTTAAAAAAATGCAGTAATAAAACTGATGCTATTATTTATAACAGCCTTCCCCAACCTTGTACCTTCCAGATGTGTTGGACTGCAACTTCCATCATTCCCAGGGTAAAATGAGATTTGCAGCCCAAGACATCTGAAGAGCATCAGGGTTGGGGAAGGACTGCTGCTGGCCAGAGGCTGCTGGTTAATAGTCCAAGGTGACTGGCCAATGGCAGGAAATGGTCAGAAGATAGTTAGGGATCTCTCTGTGTTTGAATGATACACCCATCACAGCAAGGGGAAGGGGCAGAGGTGTGTGTGTGTGTGTGTGTGTGTGTGTGAGAGAGAGAGAGAGAGAGAGAGAGAGAGAGCAAAGAAACAACAGTTTGCAAGAGACCCAGGAAGAGAAAGCTGTGCATGCGATGTGCGCTATCTGATGTCCTGCAGGCACGGCTGCTGCTTGCCTCCACTTTTGCTCTGCTTGACTATTTGCAAATAAAGCACATATTTGAAAGTGTTCCCTGCTCTCTTGTCCAAAGGGAAGCAAACCTGGGCAGCCCTGTTCCCGGAGTTTCCCAGCCCTCGGGGAAGCATCCAACGTTATTATAGCTTGCTCTTTATCCAAGGATCCCATTCCAGGCTTTTAAAGCAGGGATGGGGAAAGTGCGGCCTTCCAGATGGGGGTGGACTGCAACTCCCATGAGCCACTGCCAGCATAGCCAATGGGGAGGGATGATGGGAGGGCCACCCATTCCCGGCTTGCACTTTCAGTCCCCAAGCCATTGGCTTGCCAGGCAGGCTTATGTTGCCTAACCTGTTAGGTTCAGCAGTGAAGAAGCGCCAGTGAAATTGGCAGGCTGGAGAGTGTATTAACGATCTACAGGAGGAAACGGAATGCCTCTCATTAGATGTGGATGCTCACCTTACTTTCCTTGCCCACAGCTTCCTTTTCCTGTTTGTTTAGTTTACACCCATGTTTTCTCAGCAACGTGGCAGCAATAGTGCCAAATCCATCCTGCTTCTCACAGAGCCTGAATCACTGGTTTGGATCAAAATTAACTGCAAAGGACAGGGAATTGGATGGGGGGGAGGGGAAAGGGGGGAGACAATGGTCCCTGCTTGAGTATGGCCCTCAAACTATTAGGAAGCTTACAGCAGGGATGATACAAGAGCTTTTCTCTGCCTTTAAATTCCAATACCTGATGGAAAACCTCTCCCAACATGAACCTACCCGTACACTGCGCTCAACATCTAAGGTCCTCCTCCGAGTGCCTACTCCGAGGGAAGCTCAGAGGATGGCAACAAGGGAGAGGGCCTTCTCAGTGGTTGCCCCCCGACTGTGGAATGATCTTCCCGATGAGGCTCGCCTGGCGCCAACGTTGTTATCTTTTCGGCGCCAGGTCAAGACTTTTCTCTTCTCCCAGGCATTTTAACAGCATTTAACAATGTTAAGTTTGTTTTTAATGGACCCCAGAATTGTTGTTTTTAAATGGATACTGTTGTTTTGATGTTTTTTTAATTTTTGTATACTTTTAATGTTTACTATTTTTAATTGTTGTAAACCGCCCAGAGAGCTTCAGCTGTTGGGCGGTATATAAATGTAATTAAATAAATAAAATAAATAAATAAATTTGTTACAAAAGTTTTTGTGATCTTTCATTTAAAACTCTGGGATAGAGCAGAGTATCAAAAGCCCAATCATCTTGGAAGCTGAGCGCCTAATTACATTAATTACATGGGTGGTCAACTTATAGGCCAAAACATCTGGAGGGCCACAACGCCCATCAGTCCTAGCCAGCAGAGCCAATGGTAAGGGATCATGGAACTGTAGGCTAGAACATCTGGAAGGCCATCAGTGGCCCATCCTTGCACTGATAGCATCGCATGAAGCCATGTCAGGCTTTTCCTCACTTCAATCCAAGAGGCAGCCCCTGCCCCCATTTCCAGTGGGACCACAGCAAGCGAGGGAGGGAAGTTTTAACCCTTCCCTCCCCAGCCAGGATCCCAACAAAGTTCTCCCCAACTCTGCAATGAGCAAACAACACCTTCAACTGATGCCAATAAGTGCTCCCCTCCGCCACGTCGCCAACTGTAGCAAGGAAAGGGCAATTTTAGTTGGGAGGAAGGGGTTAAACCTTCCTTGCCTGCGCATCATGGTCCTGATAGAAGCCACCCTCCACCTGCACTTCGGGTAAAAGAGGAAAACCTCCCTGGATGTGGCTGCAGGTCATGCTGTTTACATAATGTATAGTTAGGCCGTCAGCTACTTGTGTGATAGCCCCCTCCCCTTATACCTGGTCATATTGAAGGATGCGCCATACAAGACAGTATGCAAGGTTGTGTGTTCCTAATGCCCAGCTTAACCCAGCTGCAGGTAAGAGTATTGAGCTGAGATTCAAGAATGCATCTGCCTGCAGAAGAAAAGTCAAGGGAGACAATTCTAGTGAGGATTCAATTCATTCCTACTTTAGAGAAATGATGCAAACCTTCCCTTCAAGTTTTCCATTTATTTCCTCAGTAGGAGCTTGAAGCGTTTATGCCAACCTCTGTAGACCTTCCCCCACCCCGGTGAACAGGCCGGCAGTTGGGTCTTTCTCTAGACTAGCCTTCCCCAACTTGGTGGCCTCCAGATGTGTTCGCCTACAACTCCCTGGCTGGAGTTGGTGAGAGCAGTAATCCAACACATCTGGAGGACACCAGGTCCTCGTCTTGACAACATCGGGTCTGCAGTGCGGGGTGGTGCGAGGTGGTGTGCTGCCGCATTGGCACTCCTTTTGGCCATCTACAGCGGAAGGAGTGCAGTTGCGGGCTTTCGAATCGGCGCCGCTGCTGCTGTCCCCACCCACCCGAGCACACACGTAACAGTTCTGGGCTGCCTGGGAGCATCCGCACCCCCTCTTTCAAGGTTAGGTTGTGTGTGTGTGTGTGTGTGTGTTTTTAAAAAATTGGCCTATGTGTAGTTCTTTTTTTCTTTTTTTAAAGCTGTAAATGCGAAGGATCGCATTTACAGCTAAATGGGGGGGACAAGGGGGGAGGAATGGGGTGCTCCCTCCCTCGCAGAATATCCAACCCCCCCTTTAAATATATATCAAGGGTCCACAGAGGCACGGAGCTTACTCGCTGCGGTCTTGCTCATCTCTCCTTTCTCATTTCACTCTACCATCCCTCTCGTATCCTCCGTTTCTCAAACGCTATGTTGCTCTCCTGCCCAAGAGTCTCTATCTCTCTCGCTCTCTTTGGCTGCCCCTTTTGCTTGGAATGCTCTCCTAGAACATCTACGAACTACGAGTTCTATCTTAGATTTTAAAAAGTGTTTGAAAACTCATCTCTTTTCCATCGCTTTTGGAACCCTAGCCTGATTTATTGTTCACAATGCTTCAATTCTTCCCTTATTCTGACTTTGTGTAACTCCTTCCCGTCATATGTTTTAATGTGATTTTAGATTGTAAGCCTCTGGGCAGTATATTGTTGCTGTTTTATTTGTACATACTGTACAGCACCAAGTACATTGTTGGTGCTATATAAATAATTAGTAATAGTAATTAATTAAAAAGTTGGGTTAAGTGCCCAACTTTTTTAGAGTGGAGCTTTGGGGATCGCCCCTGGATCACTTCGGAGTGGCGGCTGCGTCATGTAGATCACCTGCCGCCACTCCGAAGCTACCGCGGGGAAAAGCACCTCTCTAGACAAGCCCTGGATTGGTGAAGGCTACCCTAGCTTTAATCCAACTGGTTTTGCGAACATGCGTCTGTGCAAAACGTACTCCAGCAGAGCATACGTGGCACAACAATAAATGCACGTTGGGTATAACTGAGTCACACAAACCGACATGAGATCTGAAGCTGCATGCACAGAGAAATGGAATCCTGGGGACCAAAATTCTAGATGCAGCCCGTGAGAGCAACACTTAAAGGTTCCAATCCGACCCCAGTAAGCCCCAAAGGCAATGATCTGGGGGATTTCCCATGGAGTTAAGCCTGAGCGACAATGAAGTGGCCTGTGATGACTCAGGGAAAAGAAGATTGCCTGTCAAATTGAAAGGAAGCTTAAATGCAGGCTGAAAACTAATTACATGATTCAGTGAATGAAATAAAGACAATAAAAGATAACTTCTCTGGTGCAGTGCTCAGTTTATGAACTCTCTGCCCTGGGAGATCCATTTGGTTCCTGTCTTATTTAATTTATAATGGTGGTGGAATTTTGATGTCACCTGATTATTATTTAATTTCAGTAGGCCTATGATCTGACTGATGATTGATTTGCTTTTTGCGCTACTGTTTTGTGGACTATCTTGCATCGCCTAGCCTGTGATTTAATTATTACGCTTTGATTGTTTTGAAATAATTGTGCACTGCAAACCTACGCATGCTTACCTAGGAAGCAAGTCCCTCTGTGCTTACTGGGGTGCAAGTGTTTATAGGATTGCAACCATAGTGGTAGGCCCCCTTCAGCAGCTCAGGTAAACAGGAAAAGTTTTAAGAAAAAAAGAGGGGGGGGAAGGAAATGGCATGGGCTGTCCCTTTCAGTTCTTCAGCGATGATGGTATCACTTGCTCAGTTGTTTTTAGAAAATGTAACGAAGGGACCAGCAGCTAAAGAAAATGAGCATTGCGGAGATTGGAGTGTTACAAAGATGGTGGCTTATGAGAAACAAACAAACAGCATGGATCCTACCTAATTCAATTCGATGCACCGAGGAGGGGGGGAAGCTTAAGGGTACAATCCTGTGCTCCTTGGGAGGGCAGCTGATGAGCCATAGGGCGATGAGCCATATGGAGTAGAAGAAGTGCCACTCTACTGCCAGAGAGGGAGGCTGGCCGACAGGATAGCACATCCACCAGAGGGGGCCCCCAGCGTAGTGACAGAATGATCTGCTTTCCTTGTGCCGACAGGCAAAGAAGTTTTTATTCAACCAGGCCTTTGGCAGGTAAGCTGATCTGTTTGGCTGGAAGCTGTTTCTATTCATTCATGGTTGTTTGTGCGGCTAACTGTGTTTTTAATGTATTTGTTTTGCTATTGTTTTAGCCAGGTTTTTTGTTTAAATTTTTTTCAATCCTATGATGGTTAGCCACCTGGATCAGCATTTTCTTGGAGGGAAATTGGGGTACAAATAAAATCAAAAAAGTAAAATGGCAATGTTCTACCAGCGGGAGATGGGGTGTTTAGAGGGCGGTGTCAGGGGAGGCCATGAATCTGCTCCCCTGTTTCAGCCCAAAACAGACCCATGGAGACAGCATAATTAATTTCTTCCCACTGAAATGGGAAGGGAGAAAAAGCACCAGAAGGAAGAGAGAGAGAAAGAAACAGTTCCTGCTCCCTGTCCTGACTATAGTGAGCCCCAGCTGGGTTTTGGATGTGATGGCTGTTCCACCACAGAATTTGAGCACCGCCACCAGATTGCGCATTGAATAATGACCCAAAGACCACAAGTAAGAGTTATCTTTTCATATAAAATCCAAGGTTAAAGCAGACAGAAGCCAATAAATAGTCAGTGAACCAGCATGTATAACATTGATATTTCTATTGCTGCTATCTAAAGAGCTGCTCAGGGATTGCTGTTTGAAGAGCTATTTAAAGGCTTGTTCACTTGAAAAGCACCTTGAAAGGGATTCCATTCCCTAAGAAGAAACTAAGCATGGGGTAAACTGTAAAAATCAGACAACGTTTTCTATAGAGATGTTACGTTAGAGAACTTTATGGTGTACATCTGATCTTGCCAATTTTTTTAGACAGCACTGGCCTATGACTACAGCTTATAAATGACTGTGAAGTGCTGTCCTCGCTGTAAAACACGTTCTTCAGTTATATACGTGCCAAGGTGAATGTTTACGGTGTCTAAACCATGTTGGTTGTCTTTGCTCTCGAACAGATACTAAAAATTGCCACCATCCCCCTGAGCTAAATCTGAGCACTCCTGTCATTGCATTTCTGAGCCAATATTGACGATGACAATAACATTCTCAAACAAGGCCCTCCCCTTCCTAACTTTGTCAATGTTTGCATTGTGTGTTAATGAATATACCGTGCAATTAGGACTTAAAAGGATTCTGGAAATAATTCCTTCCTATGAAATATTGTTACACTACTCTACTTCAAAGGAACCCTCTGCATGCGTAAGAGATGAACTCATATGACTCAAGGCCATCAGGTCTCGGTTTGATACACTGCTCCACAGTTTAATTAACACATGCTGTGGACAGACTCTGTTAGCCAAGATGCGGTTGACTTTGTTTTCAAAGAATGATCTAACCCCCACCCCCACCCCAGAGAATTCTTTGTAGTGCTTTCCTTCCCTATGTTATTTGAGTATTAGTCAGAAATTATCTGAAATTATCTTCTATTTTCCTAAACAAATCTTTTATGTAAGACTTTGCTAGACTCTGGGATGTTCAAAATTCTGGCCAAACTACAAAACAGAAGCCACCTGTTTTAAAGCAACAAAAGGTGCATATACCTGAATTAGCTAAACTCCCAATTGTGAATCTGTAAGAAAGTGAAGAAAGAGGGGAGGTTGGTGACAGCTTCTAGAGAAAAGTTGCCAAGCCTAATCTCATTTCTATGAGGGTTTGAGTAATTTTTCAAAGCGACGAGCACAGCCGTTCACTGGAGCAGCATCTACCCTGTAAAACCAACAGCTCCTAATACTGGGTTAATGTTGGCCAAATTAAATGATAAGTGAAATGTGCAATTAAATTTCATTTATTTCTTCTTCTTTTAAAGCATGTTGTGTGGGATGGGGGAAGCAATTGAATTTTTATGCTGCCCAATAGCCGAAGCTCTTTGGGCGGTTCACAATCAAGATGGAGATCATGGCCTATGGGGGTTTCCCTCCACATTACCATCTCAGGGAAAATTCCCCATAAAGTTCTTGTCCCATCCCACCCACCCCGCTCCCATCTCCTCCAAGAGTCAAGCAGCCATTAGCGCCAAACTTATGAGCGCTTACCCTGGGAGTAAGTCCCACTGAACTGTGTCCTAGTTACTACTATGACATAAACATCCAAGGGATCACATCATGCCTGGGGCTGAAATTAAATCTGAAAAGTCCATTAAGGTTGGCAGTGAGAATGGGGAAACATAATCTGAGAACATGGAGGAACAAGCAGGCAAATCAACGTGGGGCAGAGCGCGAAAAAGGGCCTGGAGATTGCAACAACCAATTTCCCCTCCTGAAACAGTCCAGTCCAGGAAAAAAAAAGCTTAACTACTCAATTCTGCTGAGTATATAAACTGACACGATGCTTTTCGAAAGACATGTCAGCCCCAGACCCTCCCTTTTCAACACCACGCAGTCCTTCTAGTTCCAGCCCCTTCTTCCTTGCACTGTAGAATTATACAATTGCTCAAGGAGCTTTACAACATAATAATGTAGGTCAAATGCCAGCTGACTATCCCAGGTGAGAAATATGGCCCGGAGATTAGAGCATCACACCTTCACCAGCAAAGATTCATTTTTTATGGGAGTTTGGAGCTGAGCTGAGCAATACTTTAAAAGGTCCTGCAAGGAATCCTCTGCAGAAAAAGGCTTCAGAAAATGTGATTTCTGGTTATTATTGGTGGAGAGAAATCTCATCTGGTTAATATTCATACAGGTAACATACAAGGAAAACACCCAGAAGGGCTGATTTTGCTGATAGTGAAATAGCCATTGTGGCAGCTTAGCCTGTATGGTGTTATATAGGGTGACCATATGAAATGGAGGACAGGGCTCCTGTATCTTTAACAGTTGTATTGGAAAGGGAATTTCAGCAGGTGTCATTTGTATATATGGGGAACCTGGTGAAATTTCCTCTTCATCACAACAGTTAAAGCTGCAGGAGCCCTGTCCTCCTTTTCATATTTATTTTTATTTATTTAAAACATTTATATCCCGCCCTATATCATTAAAATCTCAGAGCGGCGTACAAATAAAATCATACAGCATAAAACAATAAATATGCACAGTTAAAAACAAATTGAACCATGATCCAAGTTAAAACAATATATAATTTAAAAGCAGTAAAAGCAGTTAAAACAGTTAAAACAATGTGCCAGTGAGTTTAACCATCAAAGGCTTTGTTAAAAAGCCACGTTTTTACTTAGAATCGAAATGAAATCAATGTTGGCGCCAACTGGGCCTCCAAGGGGAGGGCATTCCACAAATCCACATTCTATGTAAAACTGATAGTTTGCAGGCTTCAAAGAACAACGCTGTCGATCTACAATGACATGACGGCCATCTGGTCCAATTCCCACCACCTCCTTCCCATGCACATTCAAGGCACACTTCTGCAACCAAAGTTAACCTGGAAGGGGACTCCTGGCTGATAGGTCAACAAACATATGCAGTAGTTCAGCTATCATGGCTGCCCCCACCTGCCGCTAAAGAATTATAGGAACTGCAGTTTGATGCAGTTAGAAAATCCAAGCAGCCCTTCTGGAGAGGAGGAATGGCTATTAAACCAATTTAAGTGAGCTGATGCCTTTAGAGCAGCCTTCCCCAAACCAGCACCCTCCGGACGTATTGGGCTGCAACTCCCACAATTCCTATAATGATGGGAATTGCAGTACACGACATCCGGAGGGCACCATGTTGGGGAAGGCTGCCCATGGAGTTTCACAACTTCCTTCCACAGCAGGATGCCTTTGACGTGCACCGGGCTGAAAGAACTGCACACGCAGTCTCTTCTTGAAAATCTCCACAGAAGAGAAATTTCACAACGCTTCTGGGCAAATCTGATAGCTCAGTGACAGAACACTTGTTTTGCATATGTAACGTCCCAGGCTCAAATCCAGTTACAGAAGACCTTGGAGAGCGGATGCGAACCTCAGCAGGGACTCGACAGGCCAACAGCCTGACGGAATAACAGAATAGGAGGCCACCTCCTACAGCCCCTGTCCCCATATACTGCCCCACACAAACCCTGGCAGTTTAAAACCAACTCCCAGTATCCAACCAATGGTCACTCTAGTATAGCTCCCGCAGCTTTAACTGTGGTGATGAAGAGGGAATTTCACCAGGTTCTCCATATATACAAATGACACCTGCTGAAATTCCCTTTTCTATGCAACTGTTAAAGATACAGGAGCCCTGTCCTCCTTTTCATATGGTCACCCTATAGTAAGTGAAAAGTTGTACATGGCAGGCAAATGGTGGTTTTGTTTGTGACAAACAATTCACGTAACCCATTCCTTGCATGTACGGTAATTCTGGCAGAAGACAAAAAGATGTAACCCAGCCTTACACAGTGGGGCTGCCCATCTTGATCTCTGGGCCCTGCACCACAATATACTGTAAGCTGCCTCAACATTCATTGGATTGAAAGGCATGATATCAATCTTTTAAATCAAGTTTTGTGAACCGCCCAGAGAGCTTCGGCTATTGGGCGGTATAAAAATGTAATAAATAAATAAAATAAAATAAATAAGTTAAATTAAATTAGGTTAAATTCAAATAAAGGTTTGTCTGTACTTCCCCGCCTGTGTTGCATATGACCACTGCAAGCAGTGTTTCACATTGGAGACAGCAGGGTGGGAGAATTGATTGGTTGCAATGCTCAAAATTTTTCAGCATGCAAACTGGAATCAGTTGACTTGTACTGGCACCCCGCCTTATACAGGACTCCTCCGAATATGCAAACCAAGACACCTTCCCTTCAAAACGTTGCAGGCATTCAGCTGGAAGTATTATCCATGAGGACGGCATTACTCACATTGATCAAAGCCATAATCCAGAAGGCGTAAGACACCCGGGTCACCACCAGTCCTTTCGTGGGCAGGTCATAATGCGACAGGTTCCCGAGGTGATGGGGGACTAGCGACTTTCGGAGGTGAGGAAGGTTGCTGTTGCCGTTGGCTGTGCCATTGGCCAGAATGCAGTTGGTATCCGACAGAAAAGGGTCAGCTATCAGGGGGCTCAGCAGGGCACCAAAGCCCACAAAGAAATGAAGGGCCTACACAAAGGAATGAGAAAATTGGTTGATTACAGCCAGCACCATGGCACCCAGTCAGGCCAGATAAATGGAATGGGAATCAAAAAGGAGGCGAGTACAATGGTTAGAACCCTCTCTAATAACTCAGTAGGGCTGCATTATGTTCTAGCACCCTTCCTGAACCACATCATCCCTCATTAGTACTGCTCTGGGATAAGAAAGCTGAAGTTTTCCCAGCATGCAATTTTTTAGATGACAATTGAGATCTCTGTGGGTTAGAATGCATCAGATAATTAACTCTGCAATAGATTTCATAAACGATCTTGTGCAGCCTAAGTGCTCTCGACGCTTTGACCCAAATGACTGGTGTATTGCGCTTATTGGTGGGGGGACTGTGTTTACATATCTGATATATGAAAAGCCTTCAGTGTGGTGGCCCCCCTTCCTATGGAACTCCCTGCCTCTGGAGGTCAGGCAGGCAACCACACTGTGTTGCTTTGGCATCTCCTAAAAACAGGAAGCCTTCCTTGGTTGAACAGCCACAGTTTAATTGGCACCCTGATTTTAAGAAAAGAATAACTGCAATATTGTATTTTATTCTTTTTATCTTTGTATAATTTTATCTCTTCTTGTTCACTACTCTGGAGTCTGTTTCCATGTGGAGCAATATACAAATGTTGTAAATAAATAAATCTGCCACAATCTATTTGAACCCAGTGTTCAACCATCACAGCTACTGATAGCTGACAACAGGTCCAGTGCGTGCCAACACTGCAGCGAGCTCACTGGGTGAGTGTGTGGGGAAGATATCCATCTTTACCAAGTTACTTCCCACATTGTGGTGAACGCCACTGCACCCAGATGGAAACATGGGCAAATCCTGGGCAGAGATGCCCTGAGATGCACAAAAGATGGTGTTATCGATTGGCAGATTAACTTTCATTGGGGAAGGACTGTACAAGTATTTATTGTTAACATGAACAATCTAAACCAAATGAGAGTTGCATCCAAGCCAACGTACTGAAAGCCTGTTGCAAGTAACTTCAGGCGGTCCATATGATAACAGCATAATTATTACACCATCAGCAAAGGACTTTTTCTGTATGGGGGCTGGACATGCCCTGTGCTCTCAATGCACACATGTCAGTTCTCTTCATTTTCTGCACAAAAGACAGGGCTGAATGTGGGGGTCAAGCACAGCCTAGTCAATCCAATGACCAGGATACTCTGTGCATGTAGGATTCTCTGGTGCTAAATTGTTCTTCCTTTTGGAGGCAATGCTGCCAGCACTTCCAATTTCACACTAAAGTGTTAAATTGAGAGCAAAGACCTTCTCTACAGATGTGTGGGGTCGAACTGTCCTGGCTGTATAATAGGAATAATGCCTCCCAATAAGATAGTGAAATAGGATAGATGTGGGGAAGAAGCACAAGGATTTGGAGCAGAAGCAAAGATCAAGAGCCCACAAATGGACTTATCAACTGGCGAGTGCAGATTTTTCTCGGACCTTTTTGCAGCACTAAAGGGAGTCTTGCCCCTTTGTTAAGTCTAGAGCCGGGAACGCAAAAAGAGCCAGTGCTGGATCATACCAAAGGCCCATCTAGTCCAACATTCTGTTCCCACAGAGTCCAACCAGCAAGAGAAGCCCACAAGCAGGACATGAGCACAACAAAACCTTCCTGCATGTGCTCCCCAACATACTGCCTCTGGTACTGGAGGAATATACAGCTGTCAGAACTATTAGCCACTGGCATTCCCTCCTGCTGCATTAACATCAGAGACACTTGGAATGCATCAAGCCTCTGATGCTCAGTGCAGTAGAGACAGTCCTCATCCCTCTCCCTAGCTCAAACATGGGAAGGCTGAGAAAGGACACCCCACACAGTCAAACTGGGCCTCACATTCAGTGTGATAGCAGAGGAGAGACCCCACACATCCCTTGTGTGGGGAAGGCAGGCTCATGGCTACCAGGGACCTGGCAAAAACTCAAGGCAGGGAAACGTACCTAGATCCAAAGTACAGGACCAGCCCCACCTCGCTACTTGTCTTACCTGCAGGAAGACTGCCGAATCCTTCTGATAAATCTTCACCAGCTGCATATTGGACAGCGTGTCGATGCACCCCATGGCCAGGCCAGCCATGGCCATGACCACCGCAAGCACCACCACATTGTGGCAGACAGGAATGATGGCAAAAACCACAGAGATAGCAAGTGAGGATGCAAAGAGAGCAAGCAGAGACTGGGCCAACCTGGGTCAGAAGAAAACAGACACAGTTTATTTCTAGTTATTTAAAAGCTTTTTACATCGCACTTAGTAACTGTATTACTGAGGAAGCTTACAACACTAACACGCCCCCCACTACCACCAGAATATTCATATAAAATATAAAACAGATGACAGTACTAAAACAAAATGCACAACTTTCTGCAGATTAAAAAAACAACAGCAAAGTTGATTAGTCAACCACTAAGGCACCATTAAGAGTCCAGGAAAATAACAAGGTGTTGACATGATAATATGTAAATTAACAATCAAAGCAAGCACCAGATTAATAATCAAAGCAAGCAGTGATGAACATGGATAGGGTGAGGGACCTCTACATATGAGGGACCACTACAGAGAAGGCCCCGTCTCTTGGCCACCACCTTCTTCAACTCTGAAGGTAAAGGTGAACTTCCAACAAAGATCTTAGAAGGCCAGGCAAGTTCATATGGGACCAGGAAGATAACACCGCAGTCCCTGACTATTTAGAACAGCTTTTCCCAACCTGATGCCCTCCAGATGCGTTGGACTACAACTCCCAGCAAGCCCTGGGAATTGTGGTCCAATACATCTGGCATATGTCAGGTTTGAGTCATCCCTCTGAGTCATGCTTGGAAGCTCTTTATTTAGCAGCTAGTGAAGCTCTTTGAGTATTAGCAAGGTACACCTGCCTCCTAGCAACTCTTATTCAGGACCCACCAAATTTTCTGAACAGTCTTTGCAGGCACCAGCCCCCACCCCATAGAGAGCCCTACAGTAACTGAACCTGAACAATTACATGAGTCACAATATTTCATGAAGAAGGTGAAATACCAACCGACATTGGGTAAAGGCATTTTGCACCATGAACAACACTTGGCTGACCATCTGCATCTCATAACACCCCCATCTCAAATGTAATAACACCTCCCCTGCAGCCCTGGATCTTATCCTTTAAGGTGAGGGCAGCTCAATCCAGAGCAGGTTGTTTCCAAAGTCTTCAATCAATCAACAGTACCCCTGTCTTTTCTTGGTTGAGTTTCAATTTACTGGCACCCCACTGAGTCCATTAATGTTTCCAGACACCGAATTCAATATCTTGACCACCTCATCTGGATATGATGACAAGTTATCTATCATCATCATCGTGCTGACGATGCCTCACTTGAAATGTCTGAATAACTCCCACAGACGTTTCAGATAGATATTAAATAGCTGGGAGATCAAGATGGAGCAACACCACAACACAGCAGAGCAACGGTCTCCCAGGATGCCCTTCTGAAACTGATCCATCAATGAGGAACGTAGCATTCCCAACAGTCAGTCTGGAGAAATACCACGGTCAATGGTATTTAGAAAACGGCAAAAGGGTTCCAGCAGAACCAACAGGGTGACATACTTCCCAGGCGAAGGCCCGTCAGAGGGGCAAGCAAGATGGTTTCAGTCCAAAAACTGGGCTGGAAGCCATACTGAAATGGGCCAAGAAATAAATCAGCTTCATTCAGGAATGTATGGACTCTAGGGGTTAAATTTATTTATTTATTTATTTATTTTATTACTTTTATATACCGCCCCCCAGCCGAAGCTCTCTGGGTGGTTTACAACAATTAAAAATAGTAAACATTAAAAGTATACAAAAATTTAAAAAAACATAAAAACAGTATAAAAACAACAACAGTATCCATTTAAAAACAACAGTTCTGGGGGGCCGTTAAAAAACAAACTTAACGTTGTTAAATGCTGTTAAAATGCCTGGGAGAAGAGAAAGGTCTTGACCTGGCGCCGAAAAGATAACAACGTTGGCGCCAGGCGAGCCTTATCGGGAAGATCATTCCACAGTCGGGGGGCCACCACTGAAAAGGCCCTCTCCCTTGTTGCCATCCTCCGAGCTTCCCTTGGAGTAGGCACTCGGAGGAGGACCTTAGATGTTGAGCGCAGTGTACGGGTAGGTTCATGTCGGGAGAGGCGTTCCATCAGGTATTGTGGTCCCAAGCCATGTAGGGCTTTATAGGTTAAAACCAGCACCTTGAATTGGGCTTGGAAACATGTAGGCAGCCAATGCAAGTGGGCCAGAATCGGTGTTATATACTCAAATCTCCCTGTTCCAGCTATCAATCTGGCCGCCGCATTTTGCACAAGCTGCAGTTTCCGGACCGTCTTCAAAGGCTGCCCCATGTAGAGGGCATTGCAGTAATCTAATTTGGAAATTCCAGTACATTTCTGGGCCTCTTCCTCCTGCAGCTCCCCACATGTCCCAAATCGGCTGTGGAGCGCTATCCAACCATAAGATGTGAAAATAAAATGGGAGTGGCTGAATTAGCCATCCTAAACTCCTTTGAGGAAGAACTGGGTGGCGTCCATATGGCGTCGCTTTACCTATTGATTCCCCCCAAGCCCTGCAGCATTGCTGTCGTGAAGTGGCATCAATAGGGTTACATGGCAGGAGTGAGCGCGGGCTATCCAGGCAGGAAAATGTGCAGTGCCACTGTCACACGGTAGTAAAGGGCAGCAAATATCAAGAGTCTGAAACCCACCAGAACTTTTTTGTTTGTTTGTTTTCTGGCAACACTGCACAACATTATGGCTTTGAAAGCTGGTATCTGTGCATCTGTGCTGCTACAGTTCATTGGATTTATGCGTTACACATAATAACTGTCCTTACTTTTGTTCCAGACCTTAATATTGCCATGACAGCCATTACTAAACACTCACCTGGGGCTTGTCCAGCCCGCCCCCTGCCCCCTATTCCCATGCCTACCCTGCACTGGGATCCTCCCCCTAACTACACCCACTCTTTTAATCCAAAGTGAAGCCACCACTGGCCTGGATCAGAAGGCACTTTAAACCACGCCTTTAAAGCCGTGGTTTAAAGTGTCTTCTGAACCAGGCCAATGACTGACTAACAAACAACAGTAGTGACATCAGAGCAATGTAAAAACTTGTGGTAAAGACACATCGAAAATGTGCAGCTTCCTGGGGAATAGCATGCGGCTGTGTCATATAAACAATGGGGAGCAACTGCACAGCCACAAAGGAATATGTAGCGCATATAACCAAACTCTAAGTGAATTGTTCTTAAACAAATAAGCCTTGAATTCAACTTCTTTCTGTGACGGGCGAACTCATAATCTTACTAACCTCCTGAAAGACTATAATCAGCTGGTGAATGTACAAAACCATGAAGGACAGCTAAAGGAGAGATTTTTAAAAAATCTTAATGCCATTTGGTGTATGTGTATCGGAGTGGGAACATTCCAGCCATACTGGTGGTAGAATTTAGTCCTAGATACACGTTCCGTGAAAGGAGAACAGGGTAGAGTTCTCAACCCTATGACAAGAAAGAAAAAACTGCAATTTGCAGCACAGCTAAAGCTTTCAACAAAAATAAAAATGCTTTCAAATGCTTATTGTTACAAAGAGAAAACAAGGGCTCAAGATTCTGAATTGCCACTTTTAACTCTCTTTCTCTCTCTATAGATTTAAAATACTTCAACAGTGACAATGAGGCTAACTTAGGGAAGATGAGCAAGTCCATGTGGCACACACAGTTCTGTCCTCACTGCTGCCCCCATCCCTCAGCATCTGACACCTGAGGAGGCTGCCTCACTCTGCCTAATAGCAGATGCTGTCCTCCTTTGCATCAGGCCCAGAATTTTTTTTTTTTTAAAAAAACCCCTAAATAAAGTAATTGTGGCGATGCAACCTACCTTAGGTCAGCTTGAGGATCCTGACCTGCCAATTGAAACTCAACGATTTAAAGGACCCAGCTTTGCCCACACAACAGTAATCTGCAATGCCCTCTCAGATAGGGCCAGCCTAAGATGCTCATTGTGAAAAACACTAGTCGTACCTCCCCAATAGCAAAAAAATATAATATTAAAGAACTTGGCAATTTGCTGTCCTTTCACTGGGCCCAAATTCCACTGTGAGATACAGGCCCCCTCACTTAGGTTAATGGCAGGGTCAACCCTGCTTCCAGGTGCCTCAGATCCCAGCTTTTCCCTTCTCATGGTTTTATACTGTTTGTTTTATACTTTGAATGGTTTTAATTTTTGTGAACCACCCAGAGAGCTTTGGCTATTGGGCGGTATAGAAATGCATTAAATAAATAAATAAATACATAAGGTCTGTGAAGAAATTCTGCTTGGTATTCCTTACAGCATGATTTAAACAGACTTTGCTGACATACTTTTAAGCTTACATCTATAGTACTGAGGGCTAGAAACCCCCATTTTGAAAGAAAGAAAGAAAGAAAGAAAGAAAGAAAGAAAATTAAAACTCGCAGGATGTCAAATTATTTTTTAGTGGCAATTTCTGCACATGCACATCATCACCACAATTCACTACGCACGCAGAACTACTTAGGTCATGGATAGGCAACCTGATGCCCACCAGATGCTTTGGACTACAATGCCCATAAACTCATACTGGTTGGGGATGATGGGGGTTGTAACCCAAAACACCTGGAGAGAACCAGGTTGCCTTCCCCTGACTTAGGCCAAAGAGTGATGCTAGGTTGATCTTGAACATTATGAGTTGCAACTCCATACTACTTCATATCATATTTGTTCTTTTAAGGCTGGTTTACATGAATAGACGTGGCCTGTTATTTAAATATGCAACATGCCTGTGATCATGTGTAAAAAAATGCTTGCAAACAAAGCTAAGTACAGTGAGCAGAGATTGCAACAGCTCTTTCCACTTGCTGGGATCATGCTATTGAATGGGCACATGTTTTCCTCACCCCCACTGAGGTCAGTGGAATTTATCAGGGTTGATTTAAAGTTTTAAAATTGTTTTTAAAGTTTTGATTTTTAAAAAAAATGAAAAAAAATGTTGTTGCAAGTTTCAACTGCCAGTCACCTTGGGGCGCACTATTTTGGCTGAAAAAAGATTCATAAATGTATAAAGAAAGAAAGAAGCATAACTTTGATTGGCTCATGCAAATTATGACTCTGATGCAAGTGTTTGTGCATCAGTAAATTTCATCAATACTCTGATGCAAGGAGAGCCCAATGAAACACCAGCCCGTTCCACCAACCTGCAAATGTGCTTAAGACTGTACTGAATGTGACAGGTTTCCTACACAGGAAGCATTTCTTGTACTTGCAGTTATGCAGAGGTCTGCATCACATGTGACAATCTGCACCCAGGTTGCATCGGTATTTCCTACAAAGGAGTGATTCACATTGGGACTGTATGAACTGGCCCCTAAGTCGGAGCTCAATGCAGAAATATACAGCCGCAAAAAAAATTAGGGTTACTGAATGAAAAACAACTGCCAAGTGCTAGTGATGTGTCAGCAACAGGCCCAGAGCTACAAAATGACTCCTCTGGGAGACAAAAAGCGCACATCAGGGGATAAAGATGCAGATGCTAGCAACAGATACACTGGAGATGGGAATGGTGCCAAGTCTGGAACTCTTTGCGTGTTCAGTGGAATTAACAAGAACAGCTACCCTTGCTTGGCTTAGGAACACACTGAGGAGTTAAACATTAATTGTTATTTATGAGCTCTTTAGGGCAACATAAAGATCTGTGCTACGTAAAAGAGAGTGCAGGCTGGAGGGGGAGTAAAGAGCAAGTTTTGTCCTCTAATTTATATAAGAGATTAAGAAAATGTTTTGCTATGCACTGCCAGCAACCAACGCAGTAACTTGCTTTATGCACCACTGCATTTATCCCCTGGGACTGGTGACAAGGAAGAAGAAAAAATCGCTTGCTTCCTATGATTGTATCCAGATTTCCATTGTCCATTAATCTACAATATGCCATCTGACCAGAAGTTTCATAAATTTTCTGGGATTTGGGGGGGGTTATCTGGTTTAGATGGTTATCATGCAACACTGCTCACTGGAGGAATCAGGATCATGAAGAACAAGTCCAGTATCAGCAAGGCCAAGCAGTTGCGAGGACCCACAGCCTTCAGAAGCGCCCATCTTTGTTGACCTCGAAGACCCTCCATTCACCACCACTGCTGCCACCTCTCCCTGGGAAATCCCCTACAGCAAGAGAAACTGGCCAGCATGGCTCTTCAGAGAGCCATCCAGGCCCAAGTGCCAGGCTCTGAGGGGCCCTTCCATCATGGAGACTGAAGAGGTGTCCCAGGAGATAGTGTGTACTGAGGGTCTCCTAGGACACCTCTCCTCTGGAGGAGCTGCGTATCCTATGTTTAACCAGAGCCAGCAGTGAGAGGAGGGGTGGGCAGCAGTGGGGCACTGGTGAGTGAAGGGGATGAATGAAGGGGAGACAAGTGGGGTGGAGGTGAGCACTGGCAGATGGGCTCAAAGATGGACGAGGGATAGCAATGGGAAGGGCAAGTGGCCACAGGATGGGGCAGTCAGCCAGTGCCAAAAGCAGGGAGGAGGAGCAGCAGCTGGGGCCTTCCAAGAGCATCCAGAAGTGATGAAGAAGCCCAACCTATACTGTATATTTGCTCTGCAGCATAGGGAGAATGGACATAGCTCAGGGGAAGAACACATATTTGAATGCTGAAGGTCCTAGGTTTGATCCCCAGCATCTCCAGATAGGGCTGACAAAGCCCCTGTCAATCAGTGTAGACACTACTGGACTAGACGGGCCAATGGTAAAGTAGGGTGACCATATGAAAAGGAGGACAGGGCTCCTGTATCTTTAACAGTTGTATTGAAAAGGAAATTTCAGCATGTGTCATTTGTATATATGGGGAACCTGGTGAAATTTCCTCTTCATCACAACAGTTAAAGCTGCAGGTGCCCTGCCCTCTTTTAAATCTGGTCACTCTAGTACAGCTCCTGCACCTCCAACTGTGGTGATGAAGACAGAATTTCACCAGGTTCTCCATATATACAAATGACACCTGCTGAAATTCCCTTTTCTATGCAACTGTTAAAGATACAGGAGCCCTGTTCTCCTTTTCATATAGTCACCCTAGGTAAAGGGCAGTTGGCAAAAGGCACCTTCCTATCTGTAGCTTTGCAAACATGAAGTCAGTGGTATTAGAAGTGGCACCAGCCACTGCTGCTGAACAACTCCAAAATAGAACAAGGAGGAAATTCACATCTTGGTGGTGGGACAGCAATGGCAGATGGGAGTAGACCAGAAATCGGGAGTACCATTGCGGAAGAGCCGTGCTCAGAGACTAGCTCTAGTCTAACTCATAATAAAGGGATACAAATCACCTTCCCCCTTCTTCTTGGTGGCTGCTCAGTGGCTGAGTATTAGGGCCTGCCCATCTGTGCACATGGCCACTGCATAGGGGAATCTGCATAACATGGGGTTGTCCCACCATAAACTGCATTGGCTTGAAGAGGGGCCTGTTTTCTCACTTACATTCCCCATGGCAAGTTGGAATCCAGTCTAAGAGCCTTTCTGCATCAGGCATTTATTGTGCGCTCATGATTTCTCACTCACGGTAGTTTGTGGTGTCATGACGATGTCATGTAAGTGCCCAGCAATACGCCTGCTTGTATACTTTACAGAAGCATCCACCTGGCCTCTCAGAAATAGAACACTGAAGGACTTTTGATCCTAACCGACAAGACACTTCCAATACTCCCACGTTGCTGTTCTTGTTGCTGGTATTAATGTATTTAATTTATATCCTGCCTTTCTGCCAAAGAATGGGGCTTGAGGCCACTAACAATAATATTTGGATTAAAAACAAAATCTTAATTAAAACATAAAATGAAAACAAATAAATTAAAAATGCAACAGTAAAAGAAATAAGCAGCACCAAACAGTTAAAAATTCAACAATAATGTTCTAGCAACAGACCAGCTTACATGCCAAAGCTCTGTCTGAATATAAAGGGTTTTGCCTGTCAACAGAAGGACAACAGAGACAGGGCCAACCTAGTCCCCCTGGGCAGGGAGTTGCAGAGTCAGGGAGTGGCCACCAAGAAATATTCCTCTAATGTTGGTGGTACCAAGAGAAGTGCCTCCCCAGAAGATCTTACAACTTTGGCAGGTTCTTGTTGCTGCTGTTTAACCAAGTCCACACGTTCTAAATGTGCCCTCTTAGAAAGCTGAACAGAACTTTCCACCTTTCAGAAATGGAACAAAATCTAAGCATACAGGGGGGAAAAGCACAAAAATATGCTTTGAAATCCAGGAAAGAGAGAGAAACAAAACTAAACAGTTTGAATTTTAAGATGTCCAGTTGTTATTTTAATATTTTATCAGTTTTATATGTTTTTTAATCAGTTTTATGCATTTTATTGAAATTTTGATCCAGAGGGAGAGGCGGGTAAGAAATAAATATATTAGTAGTAATAGCTTTAAGGCATCCAACACTGTTCGTTCTCTCTCTCTCTCTCTCTCTCTCTCTCTCTCTCTCTCTCTCTCTCTCTAAGATAGTGCTAATGGGGGTCCATCAGTGGAAGAAAGAATGAGCCAATTTTTAATGAAAACCTAATGTGTGAAATGGGAACAGGTTGAAGCAAGCAAGCAAAAGCACTTAAAAATAGCACAGGTAGGATCGAAAGCCGACACAGAGGAGCAGTGAAACCAACGCTGTATGTGTGTATTTCCTAATAATAACAACAATAACAATGATTGACTTGTGCTATATTTTCCAAATATGACACATCAAAAAAAGAAGATAAACAGAAATAAACATTAGAATGGCTATTGGATAATATAAGATCAGTTAAACATAACATCTTAAAGGATGGTACTTAATTCCACCCCTCCAAATCAAACTTCTGTAATGTCTGTTGTTCCTGGTTTCTAAAAGTATCCTACTACCGTTGTCCACGCATAGTAGGTGGTCTCTTGTAATTATCCCTGCTGGCCCTATGTTAAGTGTGAGTTGAACAAATTGCATTCTGCTATTATAACCAGAAATGGGGTGTGGGGTGGAGGAGAGGTTAGGCTTTACAGCTTCTACTCAGAAAACAGCTGAGAAGATTGATCTGAATCTTGGTCGTGTAAGAGGCGTCAGTTTGAGGATGGCCCCTCTTACCCAAAAGGGTAAGAAATGGCTTATTTATAGGCGCTTAGATGAGTGACCGCCAGCAGTTTGACAGATACTGTCAGGTTTTTCCCCCATAGACTTTGCTGAGGTTAAATATATCAGCTGAATTCTCCATTTGTATTTTCTTTACTGAAACTCTAGGACAGGGATCCCCCAACCTTATAGGGTTGGTGGGTAGATTTGGAATTTTGAGGGAGTTGTTTTGCAGGCTTCCTCCCATATGTTTCATGGATACTGCCAGCAGATGGCGGTGCTTAATTGCATGATTTAGGGTTATTACTGCATTTTGGTGACTTTTTAAATGGCACTTTTGAAAACAGTACAAGAGGCATCGAAATTGACAACATGATGAAAAGGCCCCGCAAACTTCCATGAGTGAATAATCACGAGTGCACAGTAAGTGCTTCGTGTAGAGACTCTCTAAAAGAAAAGCAATGTACCCCAAAATCTAATTACAAGGCACGGAAAAAGAATTCAGCACTTGCAGATCTCAACTCAGGACATATTTGAACACTACCCTACCAATATGTTAGCTCTTTCGGAAAACTGGCTGAGGGGATATGGCAAAACTGAGCTCTTTAATGTTTCTCCAAACCTTAGTAAGCCTCAGAGCCTTTTACAAGGGCAGAAGCCAATGAGAAGATGTAGGTCATGCAGCCTTTTCCAGCATGATGGGGGGGGGGGGGGAATCTGATCACAACACAAGTCCCTGATCATCTCAACGAGGCATTAAGGTCTGACAGTACAGAAAGCAACATCTTTTACACTTACTAACATCTGGGAGGAAAATGTATTTTCTGTTCAGCTAGAGGTGAAAAGCCCTGCACTATGATGTAATTTGAAATTATGAACACACACTCAGTCATAAATGTGGTATATTAAGTCCAGTGACCTGTGTAGGCTTGCCCTTATTAGCTGAAGTCTGTTCCTTCCAACATGGGATGCATTGCTTTTAGTAACATATTGCTGACTAGGACAAGAAGGGTATAGAGTGGGACAGGCAAACTAGAGGAATATTGCCAAGTCTTGTGATAGCATCTCATCATATATGGTTATAGTTTTCCCTCTACCAACTCAGTCATGGGATTTAGTTGAAATTCTATCATGTTCTTTGAGATCTTGCATCTTCCAATAAATGTCTGAATGCTGAATTCCTGTTGGGTCGAAAACAAAGAGGCCAATAAAAATAACGGAATCTTTTGTGATGATCTCAAACATCACATGATTCCCCACCAGAATTTCCATGATTCTATGCTGATACTTTGTGAACACTTGGGGTCTGCAGCTGTTAGTTTAAGGACGTGCCTTCCAGCAGTACATTTGCAGCAAAGAGTAATTTCAATTCTCTCTCCAAATATAGTGAGAAAGTCATTCCCCCACCCCACAGCCAACTGTGTGAGCGCACTCATTCAGAGTAATTTACATGATGGACTGATCATTTTTGAGGCACAGCAGTTCAGAGTGTGTTTCACCATAAGCTCAATGGTTACAGGACTTGCAAAGTAATCTGCTTGGTAGGGGGACCAAAAGACAACGGCCCTCACCTGCATTGCATTTACATTAGATAAAGAAAGGGGACATAGTAACAAAGATTTATGTGGTTTCAGTATCTAAAAGGATCAGAATACAAGACATTATTCAAGTAGTCACTTGACCTATAAAGTACTTGCTTGTCCTGGGAATGCTGAGCCTGAAGAAGAGTAGACCAAGGGGGTCACATTAGCACTCTTTGAATATCTGCAGGGTTTTCCCATAGAATAAGAGCCTCGTGTGGCGCAGAGCGGTAAAGCAGCAGTTTCTGCAGCTGAAACTCTCCCCACGGCCTGAGTTCGATCCCAGCGGAAACTGGTTTCAGGCAGCCGGCTCGGGTCGACTCAGCCTTCCATCCTCCCGAGGTCGGTAAAATGAGTACCCAGCTAGCTGAGGGAAAGGTAACAATGGCTGGGGAAGGCAACGGCAAACCACCCCACTATAAGGCCTGCCAAGAAAACGTCCGCGAAAGCTGGCGTCCCTCCAAGAGTCAGTAATAACTCAGTGCTTGCACGAGAGGTTCCTTTTCCCATAGAAGAGGGCAAATACTTGTTCTCTACTGCTCCAAGAACAGGATTAAATCTAATGAGCTTAAGTGACAATGGAACCAATTACCTAAAGCGATGCTGGGATCTCCCTCACTCATTGAAAGCCATCAAAAAGAGGCTGGACAGTCATCTGTTGAGGATGCTCTAGCTCTTGATTTCCTGCATCAAGCAGGGGATTGGACTTCATGGTCTACAAAGACCCTTCCAGCTCTATGCTACACCAAAAAAATATGGGAAGCTGCCATTGGTCCATCCATACAGCAGCTCTCCCAAGATTCAGAAAAGAACTTTCCCCAGCCCTACCTGAAGATGCTGAAAATTAATCATTTGTTTTTGCACATACAAGTGTGACCACTGTAAGAGGAACATGTAGTGGAGGGGATGTAAGAGTGTATAACCGTGCATCCTCTGCAATTTCCTTCCATCCTGCATAATTTCAGGGAAATTTTAATGACAGCTTAAAGGTTTTATCAGAATGAGATACATCTCATTGATTTTAGGTGCTGGATCATTTATGCATTTGAAGCACACTGTAAAGCTGCTTTAAACAAATATTAGGCAAATGGAACATAAATTATTAAATAAATAGGCCAGATGATATTCTATTCATCCTGAGAGATGGCAATATTAAATAGGGTGCAAAGAGAAAACCCACCTAGAACTGCCTTCTAGGATGGCAGGAAGTTCATTATCTTTTTTCCTACATATATGTATGAACTCCAAAGAGTCAGAAAATGAGGCATAAATTGATCACTGACGTCAGTCTAAATCAGGGGTACACAATACAGTATCTGCCAGATGTTTTGAACTACAGCTCCCATAAGCCCTGACCATTGGCTGCTTGCTGCGGCTGATGGGAATTATAGTCCAAAACAACTGGTGGGCATCAGGTTTCTTACCACGCTCTAAATCATTCATTATAATCTGCTCTACTGTGAAGACAGCACAGAATTTCACCTCAAATCCTAGAAGCACATGACATAATAGGAAGTAATGAGCATGGCCAGAGGACTAGACCCAAAGAGCCAACAATCTACAAAAAATTGGCCAGTGATGCCCCACCTCAGTAGGAACAGCTTTGAATATGACATTTTTCCTCTGCCAATAGTGCAGGACCATAACACACCAGTTTGTCCATGGAGTGCTACTTCATACGTTATATTGTTGATACACAGAAAGTATTCCCATCTGGAAAATAATGCACATCTGTGTGTAGATAGTACCCACATGGTATACATGTGCTTAGAAGCTGTGTCACAGTATGTCTATAAATCACAACAAACTTATTCAATTCTTATATGTGCGAAGCCACACACAGGTGGAGAATTACTTCTACATAGAAATGCTTTAAATTTAAGGAGAAATGTTGCATATGACGTCAATTTCAGTTAATATAATATTTTTGATAGTTTAAAATTTGTATACTTTTTAATGTTTACTGTTTTTAACTTGTAAACCGCCCAGAGAGCTTCGGCTATGGGGCAGAATATAAATTTAATAAATAAATAAATATAAATAAATGATAGAGGTAACCCTGAACAACACCTTTCTGCTTTTCTGAGAAAGAGTTTGTCAATTAACTCCTTTCCATTGGCTGCCTTACTGAGAGAAGCACAGTCACCAAGGAACTATTTGGTGAGAAACCATGAGGCCATAGACGAACATATGCCAGGCAGTGATCTCTTAGTGTTCAAGAATTTGCAATTACTTGACCTGCCTTTGACTTCATTCCTCCTTTAAATACCCACAGAACAGGTTCACTGTTATGGAGAGCCCTTGGAAGAATGATGTTTGGCAGCAAGTTTCTGGCACCATATCCCAGCAACATACAACAGCTGCAGCATGGGGTATAGGTGAGAAATCTATATGCAAATTCCATATCCCTGTCAAAGCATCCCAAGAGCAGCCCAGTCTATTAATTGAATGTGGGTCAATTAATCCAAGGCCCTTTCCAGATGCCTCATGCATTAACTAAACGCTTACTTGAATGTGCTATAAAACATGGCATGGTCATACTACATCAAGTTTACGCCAGGTTATTATATAGGCCAGAGTAATCATGGTCATATCAGCAGTTAAGCGTTAATAATAATAATAATAATAATAATAATAATAATAATAATAAAAAAATTGTTACCCGCCTCTCCCTCTGGATCAAGGCAGGGTACAACACAAAGAAAAACACCATAAAATACATACAACTAATTCAAATGTTTAAAACCACTGTATCATTAAAAGCAGCACACCATTAAAAAAAGGCATCTTAAAATTCAACTGGGTAGGCCTGCCAGAAGAGATTAGTCTTTATGGCTTTCTTAAATTCTGAAAGACTGTTAAATTGACGAATCTCAACTGGCAAGCCATTCCACAAACTGGGAGCACCAGAAGAAAAGATCCTCTGGGTAATAGTTGTCAGCCTTGTTTTTGTTGGCTGGAGTAAATTCTTCCCAGAGGACCTGAGTGTGTGGGGCGGATTGTACGGGAGAAGGCAATCCCGCACCATGTAGGGCTTTAAAGGTGATAACCAACACTTTGTACTTTGCCCGGAAAGTAGTTGGCAGCCAATGAAGAGATTTTAAGACCATGTAATGCGGTCACCCCTAGGTGTACCGGTGACCAACCTGGCTGCCATATTTTGAACTAGTTGAAGTTTCTGGACTAGGCACAAAGGTAGCCCTATGTAGAGTTCAAGTGAGGTTGTACTTCTAATTTACTTTGCTATGTGAACAACTCAATTCAAAATTAATTCTCAACAGCAACTAAAGACATACTTTGGGAATGGGGAGTCCCGGTTCAACATGTGCGTGTTCTCAACTGATCTCTCCATGAAAGAGACTAATTCCTCATTGATGGGATCACTTTATGATTTGTCCCTTCCAGGAACTCTGTATGAAAATGGAATATTTACTGTGCCTGCTTTACCCTACATCAACGTTTAAGTGCTTGTTTGACCCTGGATGCTGCTTGCCAACTTCCCGGAGAATCAGAGGACAGCTTGAGTTTTGACACCAAGGTTATTAAAACAGGTCCTTTACAACAGACCCCTCGGGTTGCAAAAACACTCTGAGAAATCCTCAGCAGGATTTCTGCAGCTTGATGTTTCCATTTTGACGTAGATTAGGAACTGCTGGGTTCTATTTCTCCTGCACCATAAATCTTTGCAGAATCACGCCATATGCCCCACTGTCCCAAATTCAGCAATCAACATGCGCAAAGAGACCTCAGATAATCACAGTGACATCATATGAGCAGATCCAAGAGCCTGCCTGCGTGGGCTCTACAACAGAGCCAGGGTCCCACAGAGGAAAAGCTCTGCAGCCTTGATGATTTCTGTGAAGTCACTCAAGTGACTAAGTGCTCTGCAAGTTATGTAAGGCTCATTTTGCATGACTTCTATGTCAAACCTGTCCAAATCATTTTTGGGTCGATCCAAAAGCACCCAGATTACTTTGATCTTATTCAGATGAGCCCTTTGAATGCTTCTAAAGATATGTCCTTAAATAATTCAAGAGGAGAGAGAAACACAGGGGAAAAGAAAGTCAGGAAGGAATAAGGCAACAGAGATTGTGGGAGAGAGGTTTTTGAGATGCGAGTGGGTGATGGGCTTAGAAACCAACTGGGTAAGGAAATAGGAGAGGAAGCAGGGAGGGAGAGGGGAGAAGAATATTATGCTAAATGTGAAACAGATTAACACACACACACACACACACACAATTGTGAGTTCAGGGAGATAGTTAGAATGAAACAATCAGTTCCAACATTTTAATAACAATGCTGCTACCAACATTAGCCAACTTGTTTTTGTTATTGTTCCTGTACCTTCTACAGCCCAACACACAATGGTGTCATGCCAGGAAGAAAGTGAGCTGTTTATTGGAAGCTGGTAGATTGTATTACCAGCTCTTAAAATCTCAGCTACCAAATTACTCCCACAGATGTTATAAGTAGCTGAAATCTGGTGGCATTATTGGTCATTAAATCCAGAAACTACAAAAAACCCACCACCCTTTAATCAATAGCAGGAATTCCCAAAAGTATTTTCATAGCACTTCTTAGATAATCCTTCCCCAAACTATGCGCTGCAGATGTTTTGGACATCAACTCCCATCAGCCCCAGCCAGCATGACCAATGGGCGGGGATAGTGGGAGTTGTAATCGAACTTCCACTATCCCTGCCTGGACAGTATTGGGTTGTGGACGGCTGTCTTAAACGATCTGGTACTGGAGCATTGTCTGTTGAAGTGGGTGAGCACATTCATATTATTTTACAATTGGATACTGATATTAACTACAAGAGACACCAGTTTTCCCAAATGCTATCTTAAAGAGCATTGTAAGCTTCATTCTTTGAAGGGGATTTCTTCATTTCAGAAGACCTTATGTTTAGTTCAGTCTCTTTGTTCTGTCTATGAATATTTTTGTGAAACTAATTTATGAATAGCAAAAGCTGTGTTTAAGAATAGGGAGAAAGATACATTTACACACACACACACAATCTGAGATGACAAAAGTGTATGGTCAAGGCAGCCCCATATGATCAAGCATCATGTTTTGGGATATGAAAGCGATCTATCAGTTTTTTCTAAACATTCAGTCAGGAAATCCGTGGCTCTCATGCAAATTCAGCAGATGCACAGTGCAGCGCTAGGACCGTAGATACAGTAAAGGCGCCTCACAACCTGAGATGTTGCATTTGCGGGGAGGAGACTGTCCAAGACTTGCCACATTCCATATTCCAATGCCTGCTGTTTAAAGAATTAAGAACCAAATACTTGGACAACTTACTCTTTGAAAAGGGCCATTGGCCTAATCTGCAAAAACCTGAAGTTTGCAAGTTAGTAGCAAGGGCAAATGAATGGACATCTTATTGCTCTTGCATTCACAGCTTCAAATGTGAGAAAGTTTTTTGGGGGGAATAGTTTATGTATTTAATTATTTTTAAGATAGCTGAATGGTTACTCCCACCCTTAGCTGTATCACAGACACATTTCATTCTTACTTTGTTATAGCCTATGAATTAAACAAATAAACAAATGTCAATTTAGATGCTAGATTCTGGCATGTCTGGCTGCTCTTAACAGGAGCAGAGCTAGTAAAAAAAGAAAAAGAAAAAGAAAAAAGGTGGACACATGCCAGCACAGGAGGCTAGAGGTGTCATGGAATCGAGTAAAAGGCATTAAACTGGCATGTTTGACCAATAAAGCCTGAAACGTTTAGAATCCTACAGAATTTGAGAGACAGTCGACTTTCTTATGCTCCACCTGACAGCTTCTCCCAACCTGTGTCTGGCTACAACTCCCATTATCCCTGATCATTGGCTTTGTTGGCTGGGAATGATGGGAGTTGTAGTCCAGCACATCTGGAGGGCACAAAGATGGGGAAGGCAGGTCCATCATAGCCCCCTCTCCCCAAGATGAAGCAAGAGTGCCCATTCAGTGTTCTCCTCCGTGCGCCACGTCTCAACAGCAACAACACACAGAGCGCTACTCTCACTGGCTGCCTAACAACAGCAGAGCTCCTATTCCCTGGAGATGTAGCGCAGTCCAAGCCAAAGTGTTTAATTTCTAGCTGCGCTCTTTATGCCTTTCAGTGCCAGGGCTAATGGGTGTCGGCGCAATTTCACAATATACCTCGATGCTTTCGTTTGCTGGGTTCACGGTCTGCTCCTATGCATGCAGGATTGAGAAATAAGGCCGGCCAAGTTCAATGGAACTTCCTCCCAAGCGTGCATCAGACTGCAACTGTGCAGCCCGATTCTACGAGGAGGGGGACCTGGGCATGGATTTCCACGGGTTTAGATGTGCCTAACTTTGCACAGAAGCCCTAGGTTAAGAGGTTAGAAATTGCACCACATCGGTCGGTGACAGGTTCACGGGATGGAGTCCCGGAAAGGCTGCCGAGGGTAGGGGGAGTAAAGCAGGTGTGGGGCAAATAACCAGAGTCAGGCACTGATTTCTAGGGCAAAGCCTGGCACATGCCACACTAGCAGGCTGCCAGCAAAGCAGCCTCCTTGGGGCTGAAAAGGGCGCCGAGGTGGGGCGAAGGAACAGAAAAGGAGCAAGCGGGCTTTCTCGCAGCATCCTGGCTCCAGAAGGAAAGAGGGGGCAGCAGGCGACGCCGAAGGATGGCGAGCACCACGCACCAAACGAGGATGGGGTGGGGTGGGGCGGGCGAAGGGGTGTCCTTACGTTCTCTTGAAAATGCCTCCCAAGCAGCTGCCGATCAGCAGGCAGAACTGTTGCGAGAAGAAGACCCAGGTGATCTGCGAGAGCGAGCTCTGGGTCTGGCAGCGCAGGTCCAGCAGGGTGGGCCCCAGGAAGGCGATGCACAGGCCGAAGCTGAAGAAGACGCTCCAGTAGGTCAGCGTGGGCTGGAGGTTCCGCTTGAAGAGCGTCGTCACCCGCGCATCCCACCACAACATCCTGGGCTGCCCTCGGCGAAGAAGCGGCCGCTGGCGACCCCAAGCCAGTCCCAACGGGCGCGGGGAGACCAGCGGGCAGGCGAGTGGCGCCCCCTAGTCGCGCGCACTGAGGCTCCGAGCCTCTGCTTCGCTCGGATCCACGCCAAGCCGCTCTTCCTGCTGCTGCTGCCCGGGAGACGAGCAATCCGGATCCGCGCTCCTGGCGGCGGCGGCGGCGGCGGCGGCAGCTGCGGGCCAGATCCTCGCTTCCCCTTGCCTCGCCAGAGCCAGTGCGCCCTGTCTCTCCCCCTCAGAAAGCGAGCCGGAATCCCGCTCGGAAACACCTGCAACCCGGATCCTCCCCAAGCCTCTCCGCCCAGTGCAATCGCGAGCCTCCCCTCCCGCCCACGATCACGTGCAAGCCGCCCCCGCTGCCACCCCCCAGTCCGCCTGTCCCAGATCCTGCTCTCTCGGCTCCCCTCTCTCCAAGGGCAACGGAGCAGCCCTGCCCAGGTTTCCCGGCCGTCCCACTCCCGACGCGTGCAGCAGCAGCAGCAGCAGCAGGACGCCTATCGCGCAAGGGGGAGCGGGCTGGGCTGCAGGGCAGGGCTGAGCGGGGATTGGCTCCGCCCCTTCAGCTCGGGGAGCCGCGCACAAGCGGCAGCAGGCGGCCGCCTCCCTTCTCCGGCTCCCGGGGCAGCCGGGAAGGAGGCGTGAGGCGGCTTCCCCTAAAGGCGATGGCCAGCCGGCTCGGAACGGCGCGCTGGAGCTGCAGGGTTGGATGGCCGAGTGGGGAGGCGGCGGCCTCCGCGTTGTTGACGCGCTCGCCTTCCGCCGCTGTTCGTTCTGCTACGCGCGACATCTCTGCCCGGATCCTCAATGCTCAGTTCGGCGCAACTGACTCCGCGCACGGCGTGGCCCCTGGGTAAAAGTTACCTTCCAAGCCGCGTCCAGGCGAGCTTTTTTTCAAGCGCCCCTGAAGCGGGATCTGTCTAGAAGCGTTCATCACACGTGGGGTGTTTGAGATGGGACAGTTTTCCTGTACGGATGGCACCTGTGAAAGACGTGCTGAGATCGCCAAGGATAATAGGGCACGTGTCTTTTCTACTGAGTACACGGCTACACCTGCTGGAGATTGCACCTGCTGTACATTGATGGTGATATATAAATAAAATAATAATTTTAAGAGAAAGTGGCCAGTCATTGCTGCCTGATTCTTGCGTGTTTGCACTGCAGTCAGTACACAGGATGATGCTTTCTCCTACTTTCCTACACAAAAATACTTTCTGTATGCAAAAATGGTAACATCTTTGTAAACCGCCCAGAGAGCTTCGGCTATGGGGTGGTAAATGCAATAAATAAATAAACGTCTGAAACAGCTCCTTTGATAATGGGCTGATTTCTTCCCACCCCCTTGAGAATTGAAGGTGAGAATTCACTTGGGAAGATATGCATATAATCATGATCTTTGTTTGTTGCAGTCAAAGCCGCTACTAGCAACTTGTTCATTAATGGCAAAAGACCACAGGCGTGCTCAAGGGGTGTGCCTGGCACACTCTAATGTCTTGAGTAATAAGTGCCGAATTAAGGGGGTCATTCAGCAGGTATCATTTGTATGCATGCAGCACCTGGTGAAATTCCCTCTTCATAACAGTTAAAGTTGCAGGAGCCCTGCCCTCTTTTGTACCTGGTCAAGAGGGCAGGGCTTCTGCAGCTTTAACTATTGTGATGAAGAGGGAATTTCACCAGGTGTTGCATGCATACAAATGACACCTGCTGAAATTCCCTTTTCTATGCAACTGTTAAAGATACAGGAGCCCTGTCCTCCTTTCCATATAGTCACCCTAACCACTAGGCCTCTGCTGGAGCTTATGACTGAGGCAGGATCTACACTACTACCTTAAAATGGTTTATAACAGTAGTGACAACTGTTGGGGCCCAGGACACCCTGCATATACAGTTTTCAAAGCGTTTTCAAAGTGTCATATCCTGCTTGGTGTAGATCTGGCCTGAATATTCAATAAATGTTCACCTTTTTAAAAGAAATAATTCCCTGGGTGCACACCCTAATGAAATGTGCTGCACATGCCTATGCGAAAGGCATGGAGATGATTCCTATTAATCACTTCAAAGTTGAGCACATGGATAAGGGCAATGGAGGTTTCCTCTGAAATACAAATAGAAGCTTCAGAGAGGAGATATTCATTAGACCCTGGCAGGGAAAGAGTGAAGCCTCCCCATTTCACACACAGGGTCCAGAGGTTGCTATTTACATAATACAAAGAGCATGTTAATTGCATTCACACAAATCACATCAGGGCTAGAATGGGCTTAAGACTTTGTAAGATCCAAGATTCTTTCTTGGTCATAGTTTGGGATTCTCTGACTTCCCTTGACTGTGGCCTTTCAACAGAAAATTGGGTTTTAGGAATAACATAGTGTGTCCTTACTTATCAACGGACAGTTTATGCTAATGTACACATTGTCTACAGATCCTTCCTAGCACTGTATATTTATTGTTCAGCAGAAGATCTAGTACAGGAAGAAAGTCAAATGGATTACAGGATAGGATGGGTATTGACCACGACTTTAGGACTCCGGATGTAGTCAGAATCATTGCAAGCCCTAGTCTGGGGAAATGTATAATAATAAAGAAGAAAGTGTCCTTGAGCATGTGCAAAATGCTGCTAGCTAACCAGTGATGTAGTGGGAAAGTCTGAAGGGCAGGTGCTCATCATGACATTCCCCATAGCCACGCTGCCAAGGACAGTCTAAATTTAAACTGTGTTGATCCATCCTCTCTTTCTCTCTCTGTATTATATATGTCTTTAGTAGAGCTAATGGGTCTTAGATCTACATCTTGTGTCAAATCATTATGAATGTGGAATAAAAAGCAGGATATAGCACTATGAAAGCAGGATATGGAATGTGGATTGTGCCCCAACAGTTATCAGTGCACTTCAATACGCTAAAAAGCAGTAGTGTGGATCTAGCCTTAATTGACTGACTTAATAGTTTGCATTATGACAGGGATAGCTTACTGCTTGGAAAATCTATTCTCCCCACCCCCTCCTGCTGCCTGCTACTGGGAGGAATGCAGCTAAGAGGGAAGGGGGGGAAGCCTGAAGCAGTTGGCAGGTGATGTCATCATCCCTGCTCATCAGAAAGTCTCAGAGCTTCAACCCTTGGAGCCCTGGCTGCACTACACCACTGTGGCTGACCACAGAGTATGGCTGAAAATAGCAATAGAGACGCCCAGATGAGTCTCTGACTGTGGTTCTGGGAATTGTGCAATGGGGCAGCTCACATCTCTCTTTTGATGTTAAGTGCTATTCATACATCTGGAAGTGTGTGAAGAGGATGCATGAGTGATTTGTGCTTTTTCTGTTACTATTTCCTAGTGGTCTACAAAGAAGCTGTCACCAGCAGGAAGTGTCCCAAGACCTTTTGGTACCTGAGGTACCATTTAAAGGGTGCCCTCTCCTTAGAACACATTTTACACCTAAATTCAATGGCTGATGATGGAGTCCCAAACCTGCCACCCGAGGCAGCCACCTCCCTCTACCTAAGATAGGGTCCGCCCTGCTCAGAAACCAACGACGATCAGCTCCCACACGGCTGGTTTGGGGTAAGGTCAGAACATGTGCTTCCTTCCAGGGAGTTTTGGGCCCCAAATCTCTTAAGAAATCAAGCTCTGCTTGACTCCCTTGAAATGGTAATAAGAAATCTTGTGCCTTCCAAAATCTACTGCCAAGTGCACAAAATATGCAGATGAGGTGGCAAACATCAGAATTCTAATAATTAAAGCGCTTGCAAAATAAACAGAAAATAACGTTTTTCTTTTCTCTATTTCTTTTTTCTTTTAATGGAATTTATACAGTGGCTGTCAAATCTGTGGCAGGCTGGGGCTGTGTTGGAATAGCTCATGCTTTGCTTACGCAGAAAACTCCCTCTGGAGGAGGACGAGTTTATAAATATTTCACCTGCTGCGTTTGAGATGCTAACTGGCAAATTTTAGAATGCTCTTGCTTGCTTCCTCTCTCTCTCTCCTAGGCAAAGCAATATACACAGGCATGCTGGGCAAATGCTGGAGTGTCATGTGTTGGTTCTCTCTCTCTCTCCCCTCTCCCTCTCTGCCTGAGTGCTCCTGTGGATATGTGCCGACCTCTGGAATGTTTTCATGGAGAGGCTGCAAGTGCCAATTTTTGCGACAGATTTTTTTTTTCAAAGTCCAACTCCTTTAAACAACACCTGATCTCTGATCCTACTTCAGATCTGTCCCTTTGTCAGGCATCTTATCTTATCTGTAGGATTACTTGTGGGAGGCAGTTGTGGTGCTTAAATAAAGCAGCATTCATAAAAATCACCTTTTCATTCCAGAATCTAGATGAAATCATCTAAAATAAACTCCAGTGCCATTGCTTTCATGGACAAGAAACACTTTTTGGCATTCTTGGGATTATGTTGCTTATGGCAGATCAGATCACCTTACATGCATTAACCATCTCTTCACACAAATAGAGTGAATGAGATATGGTAGTCAGACTTTAATCCTATAATACTTCCCTAGCGGGGGGGGGGGACTCCTATTGCAGTCATTATTATTATTATTATTATTATTATTATTATTTATTTATTTATATAGCACCATCAATGTACATGGTAGGACTTACTTCTGAGCCCACATACATGAGAACATAAGAAGAGCCATGCTGGATCAGACCAAGGTCCATCTAGTCCAGCATTCTGTTCATACAGTAGCCAAACAGCTACTGACTAGGGACCCACAAGCAGGACATGGTGCAACAGTACCCTCCCACCCATATTCCCCAGCAATTGGTTTATATAGGCTTACTGCCTCTGATACTGGAAGTAGCACATAGCCATCAGGACTAGTAGCCATCAATAGCCTTATCCTCCATGAATTTGTCCAATCCCCTTTTAAAGCCATCCAAATTGGGGGCCCATCACGGCATCTTGTGGTAGTGAATTCCATAGTTTACTATGTACTCTGTGAAGAAGTACTTCCTCTTATCTGTCCTCAATCTCCCACCGATTAGCTTCATGGGATGACCCAAGGCTCTAGTATTATGGGAGGGAGAAAAATGTCTCCCTATTCACATTCTTCACACCATGCATAATTTTGTACACCCCTCCCCCTCCTTCCCCCCCCAAGCTAAACAATCCTTGCTGTTGTAATCTTCCCTTATAGGGGAGATGCTCCAGCCTTTTGATCATTTTAGTTGCATAGAATTATACTCTAAAGTCTTGGCTTTAATTACATCAGATGCCATAAAAGAAGGCTCATCTTTATGCCCTGTTAATGTTATGTCATCATGCTGTATTCCGTGCTGAAAAATATTCTATTAGAGTTTGGTTTCATATAAATTATTAAGAAATTGTCTCACAACATATTCACAGGAACAACACTCCACCCTTTCAGCTATTTTTATGCGAGTGGCAAAAGCCCATGGTTTTGCTACAGCTATCCTGACTGTGTGTGAGAAAATGATGTTTTCCATTGTATTCTTGATTTGATTTGATTTATTACATTTATATACCGCCCCATAGCCGAAGCTCTCTGGGCGGTTTACATCTTCCAATGCATAAGTATGCAGGGCCGGTGCTGCCACTCAGGCGGCCGCCTAGGGCGCCAAGCTAAGAGGGGCGCCGGGCACAGTGCAGCATTCACGTGTGTTGGCTTTGAGCCGGGCCAGCCCGAGGATTCAGCTGGGCCTGGGCGGGTGAGATGGCGCCCTGCGCCCGCCCAGCTGAAGCAAAGCCAGGGACGCTGGGGTGGGGGTGGGGCAGCTCCATGTTCGGACTTCTGGAACGCGCCCGGAAGAGAGAGAGAGAGAGAGAGGATGTATGGGTGAATGGGGTGCATGGGGTCTTTGAGTGAATGCATGTGTTCATGCGTGTGTTTGTTTGGAGTGAGTGATGCTGAGTGTGTGTGCGCGTGTGTGTGTGTGAGTTGGGGGGGATGATTTGGAGGTGATATTCCTATTAAATAATGCATTGTAGACCCATAGACGTTCCTTTCCAATTCGTTTGCTATAATTGGCATGACGTATTTCTTGCACTTTAAAATAAATTTAGCAGTTTCAAGTTTTGTGCTTCTTATTTTTTCCAGGAAACATATGTTCTTAAAAATCAAAGTTGGCATTTTTTTGGGGTGGTGGGTGGTGGAGTGAAAGTAGCTCACCTTGCCTAGGGCACAAAATAGTCTGGCACTGGCCCTGTAAGTATGTCCTACTCATAAGTAAGTCCCACTGAGTTCAATGGGACTTACTACCAGGTAGCTGTGTATATGAGGTATACCCATAAGGGTATATTGCAAATGCAAAACATCCCCTAAACTTTGATATTACAAAGGCAGAATGTTCTGAAAATGTTTCCTATTAATCAGATGGCATTTGATAAAAAAGTGGCAATAGTCTTTCTACTTTCAAGGTGCAATGTTCTTTATGGTCTTGGCTGTCCAGTCTTTTGAAGGAGATTTCTGTGTTCGGCCTCTCCACTGCTTAAATGCATGGCATCTTCAAACTATGAAAGAAAGCTAAGACCAGCCAAATGTTCCTGTAACAAAGCTATTTTTAAATTTTGTATATCTCTATTTATATGTTTTAACAATACATGTTTTAATTTGTAAAGCTGCCTTGAGTCCCAGTAAACACCTTTGATATGTGGGCATAGAGATGTGGCTATATGGGAGGCTGGAATCTGAGTGTTTGGGGAGAGGTACTCTGAGCTGCTGAATTCTTCCAGGCTCCTTATTTGTCTGCTCAAAATCACACACACGTACTGACAGTGAGCAGCGTCTCTGTCTTTCTGGACCACACAGGGCCCCCAACAACCATTTTGTATGAGAGTGTATATGTGACGCCCCCCACTCCCCCAAATTCCATTGCCCCAGTTGCCCTGTCTGCAAGAGCATGCTGGTTTGGTCCAGCCAGAAAAAAACATGTTGGGACTAATTGGCATACACTTTGGTCAGCATACTGAACATGAAAGGCAATGCACTGCATAGTTCATGAGGAGAATGTACATTACACATTGGAGTAAAATCTGTTAGGGAGGAAAAGACGGATGAGCTGTATAATGCTGTTTTCTTGGCAGTGCTAGAAGCCCTTAATCTGGCTTTTTGGTTATTTCATTTAAACCTCTTCCAGTCCAATTTATCCTTACAACAACCCTGTGCAGTAGGTTAGGATAAGAGCTGGTGATTAGCCCAAAGTCAGCAAGAACTCGTCTACACCAAGCAGAATATTCCACTATGAAAGCGGTATATAAAAGGCAGGAGACACACTACTGCTTTATAGTGGTACTGAAGTGAACTGACAGCTGTTGGAGCCCATTCAGCACCACTATAAAGCAGTGGTGTGGCTCCTGTCTTTTATATACCGCTTTCATAGTGGAATATCCTGCTCGGTGTAGATGAGCCCCAAGTGAGCTTCATGGCTGAGTTGGAATTTGAACTAAGGTGTCCGCTTTCCATGTCTGGTGCTCCATTGGCTACACCACACTTGCTCTCAGCTATCCTTCCTTGCCATCAGACTATTCAAGGACTGTTAAGATAGCTGCCTGGAAACTCAGGTTTATCATCACCACCACCATCACCACCACTAAACTAAAAACTAAAATCTTTGATCCTTTTGCAGCATTTACTTGTTTGTTCATACTAACTCCTTTTGGTCCCCGAAGGCATCGTAACATGGCTTACCAAAACTATAAGACAATAAAAAGGAAAAGATTTTTTAAAAATCCACAATTGAGTAAAAATGAAATAACCCTTATTTTAAAAATTGCCCCCTTCTTTTTGTTGTTGAAAAAGTCAGGATGTTTATTTTCCATGCCTGCAATATTTGGTTTGAGGATGGAATGGCAGGTCCTGCATTGTTTCAGGGCTTTCTGTTTGGTGTCTTGTTCACTTGCCATTCCTCCTGGTAGTGTCAGAAAGAGAGAGAGAGAGAGAGATGAGATAGTAAGACCTTCTCCTTTGGTTCATCTGGAGTCATTTGGCACCTCCCTTCCCAGAACCGCCTCCTGCAGTTGTATTATGTAATAGTTGGTGCCTTTAATTTGCTGTTTCCTCTTCCCATCTCATTCTGTTTTCCTCTCGTATCACGTCTCTTATGTTGGAGTCCATTACATTCGATAGTAAATGACCCTGAGGGCTTTGGCAGAAAGATCTTATATAAGTGTGGTAAATAATACAACGTACATTTGAGTTTTCATCTGCATTAGTGATCCTTAAGAGGAATGGTGTGGGTGTGTCACCGACACGAAACTGGAACTCCAAATGAGGAGTCATTGCATCTAGGTCAATACGCTAGTAGGGTGCAAAGTGCATGTGTGGTTCTGCTGAGTGCCCTAGAAGAAATGCTCACACTACAAAACAATGGCCACGTATGTTTATAACAGCCTTTGCAAATAATAGGGCATGGTGGAAGCTATGAAAGCTTCCCACCTTCTTAAAGCTTGATGTAGAGGAAACCTACATAGGTGTAAGCTGTGAAAGACTTCATAACATCAATTAGCAAAAGCAACAGAGGAGATAAAACAGTCCAAGTTGACAAATGCCTATCCAATCAGAAGTTGGCAAATACGATCCAACCGAGGAAACAGCTCAACACACCATTGGGAGGCAGGTTCACCACATTTGATAGGGAAATAGTGCTAGGAATGGAAAGGTAGAAAGCCTTACCCAAGGTCAGGCTTTTAGTTAACGGTAGAGCCAGAAGCACAACTTCCTTTTGGTTGTTTATCCATGACCTTGATGCCTTTCAAACGCCTCCTGGGGCGTTATCAGAAAGGCTGATTTGTGGATGAGAAGACAGCTAAGTGCTCAGTCCTACGCATGTTTAGACAGAAAAAGGTCCTACAACTCCCGGCATGGCTGGCTGGGGCATGCTAGTAGTTGGACTTTTGCAGCCTAAGACACTTCCATGTAAATCAGGGGTGCAGACCCTCAGGCTCAGGGTCCAAATCTAGCCCTCTGGGGCTCCCCAAATAGCTATACCCCCTTCCCACGTCTCCACCCCTTTTCTCTCAAGCATTGATGGCACGGCGGTCATCCAGCTTTTGTACAGTAGATTCCTCCTTTCTAAAAGGTTGAAATGCCTCTCCTTAATTATTGATAGTAAGCGCTTTATGCTAAAATATGCTGGTATTCTTGGCACCACACCTTTTGCCTTTTGCTCCACCCCCTTTACCCCACCCACCACTGGAATGCATCCAGACCCACCCCCACCCTCAAGAGCTAATCTGAGCTGGAATTCGGAGCTTGGGCTGCAAGAAGTTCAAAAGCCCTGATGTAAATCGTGAGATGGCTTCGGAGATGAGAGGGCTGGGGTGGGCAGCACACAGCACAGAGGTTTATAGACTTGGTGTCAGGCTCCTGGCCAACCCAACCTCAGGAGAGACCCTTTTGGAGGAGGAGGGCTGGGATTCCACCACAAACTCCACGTCCATGGGAGATGTGGGGTTGCCTAAGGAGCCCTCAGTTTCCTCTCAGATCTTTGCTGAGTTTGCATCTCCCTTTGAGCCATCACTGTAGCTCCTCGCTCAGCACAGGTGTGGAGAAAGAGGGTAGAGATCTCTTTTTCTTCCTCTCCCATAACACTAGAACTCTGGCACCCAACGACATTGGCAGTAGATTCAGGACAGCCTGTCTCTTTGCACAATGCATTTCTTAAGTTCCCTGCCCTATGCTGGCCACTGTCTTCAGGCCTGTCCGGAGTGGGTGGGTAAAGGCAGCATAATGTGTGGGGGTGGGGTGAGGGGGACACAAGCATTTTGTATGTGTATGTGACAGCCACCCCCCACCCAACAAATCCTATTGCCCCGGGGGCCCCAGACTCCTCTGAGTAGCCCGGATGTCATAGGCCCTAGCTAGACCTGAGGTTTATCCCGGGATCATCTCGGGGTCGTTCCTGCCTGCTCCCGGGATCCCCTGTGTGACATTTACATGAACATGGATGACCCCGGGATGATCCCGGGATAAACCTTAGGTCTAGCTAAGGCCTTAGAAGGCTTGAACAGCATATTAGACTGATTCAAGGAGGAGAGGTCAATCCATGGCTATTAGTCCTCAGGGCTAAATGAAAACTCAATTTTCAGGGGCAATATACCACTGAACACCAGTGGCTGGAGAAGTGACAGTGGAGAAGTCCTTTTGCATTCATGCCTCGCCCATGGGAAACAGAATGCTGAACTAGATGGACCTTTGGAGCAGGACTGTTCTAATGTGCTGTGGTTTTGTCTAACTGAATATATGTACATGTATCTCCATCCTACAGCAGGTTTAAGTACAAACCTTGTTTATGGAACATGCCGGTCAACCCATTTCACATCATTTCCCAAAGTCACTAAAATGCTTTTCGGCTCAGAACAGATCACGGCATGAGCCAGTAGTACAAGCATGATCATGTACTTTGTCATATACCATCTGGCCTAATTAAAAACAAGCTGTGCACAAAAGCCGAGGTCCCTGGCATTCTGCCTTCCAAACACCTTCTCATTTCCAGGTAACAAAACTACCTCCAGCTTTGTTTTCATGCCATGTGGATGAAAACAAGATCCAAAACTGAAAAAGAGAGAGAGAGAGAAATGCAGAGATCTATCTTAAAGGGCCAAGCAGTAAGAGGCTCAATTGGAATTGACCAAGCATGGCCACAGGGAAAGACAAAAGGCAGGACAAAGCCAAACTCAGCATAAAACAAGTTGAAATCAGTGGAGGCTGGTGGCTCTGATGTCAGTGGGATGGTGAATCCACTCCGGATTTCAGGCAGAACCCGTCAGAACTCTAAAAGAGCTCTCCAAGTTGCAAAGCTCCACTGACATCAGAGCCACCAGTGTCCACTGGTTCAAATGTTACCCTGATATTATTATCTTTTGTTATCTTTTCGGCGGCAGGTCAAGGCCTTTCTCTTCTCCCAGGCATTTAACAGCATTTAACAACATATGCTAAGTTTGTTTGTTTTTAATGGACCCCAGAACTGTTGTTGTTTAAAATGGATACTGTTTTATACTGTTTTAATATTTTTTTATGGTTTTAAATTTTGTATACTTTTTAATGTTCACTGTTTTTAACTTTTGTAAACTGCCCAGAGAGCTTTGGCTATGGGGCGGTATATAATGTAATAAATAAATAAATAAATAAATATTCCAAGCAGAGTGCAAGATTGAGGCAGAATTTTTAGGAGACTCTTCCACCAGCAACTGACCAATCCTGATGAACCCCTGGCGATATGGAAAGTTCCTACTGTAAGCAGTTTATGGGTAGCAGCTTCAGTAATGCGAGAGGCTACCTATGATTCCTGTTCTTGGGACTACTTGCATTGTATATCCTTCTTTATAGGCCTGCTTTGGGGCAGAGTTGTTCTAGTGCTTAGTCTCATTGTTTTAAGAGTGAAATGTATAGGCTGGATTTCCAGTAGGAACAGTGTTATTACTTTATGGGCAGAACATCCTGCCACCTTTTAAACCTGTTTTGCAAACCTGCTGAGAAGCTGCAGAAAGCACACCCCTTTCAACACTTTTGGAGGTGTGTGCATGTGGGAAGCATTTGTCCGCTTTTGAATACAGGCAGATCCCTGATCCAATTGGCTGAGATCCTTATTCTGACCTTATTCTGAGGGCTTCATTTGCCCTCAGCGACAGCAGCAACCAAATCCAATTGGCTGCTTAGCATCATGATGCCGTCCCATTCCTTAGATCACGCGGATCGGCTGGGATCTTGTGGTGAATGAGAAAGAAGCGCTAACCAGGGGGACAGAGATAATGCCAAAGCAGCAGCAGACCAAGCAGAAAATAGGCATGAAATAGATTAACGTTTGGAAATGAGAGAGACTAAGCCAGGGAAAACATTTTAGCCTTTCTGAAAGCAACATTCCACACTGAAAATGTTTGTGGCAAACGTGCAGCACAGATGTATCAACAGCACTTAAGACTGAAATCCACAAACCATAATGTGCTGCACTTTGGGTATTTCTACTGGATTGGTGATGCTGAAAGTCCTTGGGGACTCACCTACATGCATGTTTCAAGTGGAGCTTGGCTGATAATCGTGTTTCACATGGGCCTCTGCAAAGATTTAATTTCGAGGGAACAGAAGCACAGAAGGCACGGTCATCAGAGCTTATCCATTTACTTCTAAGTTTATTGAAGCAGAATAACGACTTCCTCCGGTCCTGAATTCATTATCGCAAATTAGAATGACCTTACTACTAGTAATCATATATCATATATCAAAAGTATGGTGGGAAAGGCTACTTTTAGTGATCATGGTGGCTTAGCCAGAGCTGGCTGCAGGGTTGAGTGGGCCCTGGGGAAAGGGCACTCTGTTGCGCTCCCACTTACATTCCTGACCCACCCCACTTGGGCTTACCTAGCTCTCAGCAGCAGCAGCAGCAACGGTCCAGCTAGGAGCTGCCATTTTAATTCCCCTCCCCTCAAAGCTCTCAAGTGGCCTTCTTGAACCAGGCACCTTCCTGATGTGTTGGACTACAACTCCCACTATCCCCAGCCACCATGTTCACTGGGGATAATGGGTAATGTAGTCCATCCCATTTGGAAGGCACCCAGTTGGTGAAGGTTGCTTTTAGAGCATTCAATATATAGCCTCATGCCAGGGCCCAGTGAGATATTTAAATGGAGGCTTACAGACCCAGCCACTTAGCCTGGAGGGCTCCGGGCAGGTGGACTGGGGCTCCAGCAGCTGCTCCAGAATGCCAGCTCCTGATGCCAGGCACGCTTGGGCTAAGTGGTTCGTTTTTGAATAGTCAGCAGTGGAAAATGCCTGCTTCTAATTCCTGGAAATTCTCCCTTATTTTTAAAATGACATTGACTAGCTAATGGTATCTTTCAGGCCTGCCAGGATTCTCATGAAGAGGAGGGGTGGCACATGAGGCTTATAGCTGGGGGGGGGGAATGTCCCCCCTAAATTTTCTCTGCCCCTCTACATTTTTTAAAGAAACAATTAAAAAACAGTTTACAAACAATTAAAAAACAGTTTACCAGATGAACTACCTCCCCTACTTTTTTTTGGCACCTCCAGACTTTAAGACTTGGCTAAGGAGTTTGGGCAGACAGGTGGAGCAGCCAAAGGAGGGGCTGAGTTTTTAAGGTGGAGTTTGCAGGGATGCTCATGTAGGTGAGCCTTGACTCTGCCCAAGCAAGGCAGCAATTGGTAGTTGCAGCTGCACCGTGCGCACGTCACCTACTTCCAGCCCTCTGGTGAACTACGCAGCCAGGTGCCACAGGAGCAGGTGAGGAGGTGGCTGATGGAAGCTGGTGGCTCCAATGTCAGTGGGGCTGAGAATCCACTCTAGCACACCAGATAGAACTCTAAAGAAGCTCTCCAAGATGCTGATCCCAATCCTCAAACTAGTTCAGATGGATTTACAGCCATCTGACATTGGAGCCAGTAGCCTCTACTGGCCAAGCATCTTCCTTGCTGCACTCCACACCAGCTAGCTAGCCAGCCAGTCACCTCTTTCACCTTGCACACCAGAAAGGTCCCCCTGAACCAGCAAATCAAGTGAAGAGGCTGCCCAGCAAGTAGTAGCACAGAGGGTGGAGGCAGCAACCTGCCACCCTCTCACCAAGCTGTGTGTGTCCACACAAGGAAGAGGCAGAGGCAGGAGACAATAGCAGGGCACTCAACACAGCAAACTAGGCTGCATTTTAAAAATAACATTTTCTAACCCCTTTTGCCCATGATTTTTGTCTGGTTCTTAATGGTTTTCATTTAGAATATTTTCACATTTCTTTTTAAAGGCAGCTAGTTTCTTGTCAGGTTGGTCAAGACTTGCTTTAGTTTAAAGGGATGGGGGCCAAAGAATAGCGAGGCTTGAGAAAGATGGGGAGGAGCCAAGGGACACAGCTCCATAAGGAGCACCGAAACATGGAGCTGGTCCCGGTACCTACGCTCTGTTTCTTCATCCTCCCCACCCCCACCCCCACCAATGCTCTGAGAAGCTTTGCCTGGCTAGAATGACTTATCATCCAACTATGGTGGGCTGAGATTGGACAGGTGCGTCAGTCAGTGCACAAGTTCAGGTGCCTGCTGATCAGTATGAGCTTTATCACACCAGCGTTATACTGTGCAATCACTGTGAATTGCATGCAAAGGACTCCGAAGTTTTCCAGCTTATCTACTTTTATTGTGAAGTACTCTGAAGTTTTCCAGTTTATAATCTGCTTTGACTGTGAAGTACTCCCGTGCATCCTGCTTTAATTGTGCTTCAAAGGCAAAAGACCCGACCTATTTTTGGAGCGAATCATTTGTTGTTTTCCAAGTGGCCACTGGGGGCACAGGAGCAGGATTTGATATGTTTAAAGAAAAATTAAACAAATGCTTACATCTGTGTAAGTTTTAAAGATAGAGACATCAAAATTGGCACAGTAATAGATATTAAAGAGAGCTTTAACCATACCAAATTTGAATTGGATTGGGTCATCTGTTGATTTTTTAATGACTTTTTACATTTCCCTCCCTAAACCCATTTCCTGGTATGCAAAGGATCTTAGGAGCACTGCCGCCCAGGGTGTGATTTAGCTAGCAACAACAACAACGACAGCTAAATGCTGTAGGGGATAATTCAAGGGAAACAGGTACGTGGGGTGAAGCTATGTGTGTAGGACAGGTGGATGGATTTGGGACACTCATGAAGCTGGATATATGTGGAGGGCAGATAGCAGAAAGGAGCAGGAACTCAGCCATGTGGTTAAACCCTTGAGGGGATCTTAGCTCTCCTAAACCATTTAAAATAGGAGCGCTGAACTTCTTTCAGCCTGAGGGCTGAATTTCAAGTACTGAGGGCAATATAGAAATGTGATGATGATGATGATGATGATGATGTGGTGGTGGTTTGAGGTGGTAAAGCATGGGCAGGTTAGCTTTCTGCTTTTGTCCTCCCCTGCTGATCAGACCCTAGGTTGGATCCTGCGACCATCCCATCTAGTTGTGCTTTCAGAAGCATTCCGATGGGTACTGAAACTACACCTTTCACTACCCCCCAAATCAGTACCATTCAGTTGCAAGAGCACCGAATATGATGGGGCTCTTTTTAGAACATCTTTCATGATTGTAGCAGGATGGTTGCCTTTTTTTTGCAGTTGGTGGAAGCAACGGCCTGTTTAATGTCATGGGACATGACTTACAATGACTGCATTTTAATACTGCTCTCTGCCGGAAGCCAGATGCCCTTGTTCAACATAACATGATTATGGTGCCGCTTCTGTTTCTGCCTCTCTCCCCAGACTCATCTAAAGGGAAAGGGACAGAGTAGCTTAAGAAAAGAAAAGGAAAAACCCTTCACACACACCTTGGAAGGCGCAAGGACAACACAGGAGCAAGGAAACCCAAGGAGATGCTGCATTTAGTTGCTTGCTGCGCCCTAGGACCCTTTCCATCCATCCTGTGATAGAACAAAACGGCAGTATTTGCTGAAAAAGAGAACTGCGGGCACAAGCCTATGCATGTTTAGACAGAAGAAAGTCCTGAGAGAAGACCTGAGAGAGGGCTCATCTACACCAAGCAGGGTATTCCACTATGAAAGTGGTATATAAAAGGCAGGAGGCACACCAAGCAGGATATAGCGGTATGAAAGCGTTATATAGTATGTGTCAATGGGCCCCAACAGTTGTCAGTGCACTTCAATACCACTATAAAGCAGTAGTGTGGCTCCTGCCATTTATATACCACTTTCATAGTGCAATAGCCTGCTTGGTGTAGATGAGCCCAGAGTTTGCTGAAAGGGGAATTGTTCTGGGTGCAAAAGAGGTGTTTGACAGGTGGAAAAGAGTATGTGTATAACATTCAGAATGTCCACCATCCCATATTATGTTATCCCCTCTTATTTTTAGAAGCTGCTCCCCTTTTATGGGAAAGGAGAATCCCTTGTTCTCCATTTCCCCTTTCTGAATGTGATATATTATGCTGCAGATGCCTCTTTCTCAGCTGAAATAATCTTATATGGGCAGGCTGTTTCATCACCCTAAATATTTCAATTGTCCTTTTTCAATTACCCCCATTTTCAAAATCAGATACCCAGAACTGCATAGAGGACTAACTGTATGGATGCATCATTGCTTTATAAAAGGAGTATTTTCTGCCCTGGCCCTGACAATCATTCATTTGTTTATTGTTGAGTCTAATGGTCACAGCCACCTGAAGGGAAAGTTCCAGTAAACTGCCTGCCTTAAAGATTGCTTTCTTCTCTGGTAGGAGCTATTTATTTAATGTATAGCAGAATCCCCATCATATGAATGTCAGTTCCCCCAGATCTCTGGTTTTCTGAAGTCGTACTGTGTCCCTCAGATCTCTGTTAGCTACATAAATAGCACAGTCAGTCACACTTAACTGTCTCCTGGCCTTTTTAGATACAGAAGGTGACGTTGTATTCATTTTCAGATCCCCATCTGTGAAGTGAATGATTATCCCATTTGCAGGAGGAGAATCGAGACACCGAGAGAATGACTTGCCGAAGAAATCGGTGCTTTGCCAGAGCAAAGAATTTATAATTTCTTTCAGGCTCACCATTTTTGCCATCCTTTCTCATTAGTTATGAACTCTCCTATAGGGCATTTTGGAAACGACTTCTACTTCTCATTGTGATTAAGGGTGCAATTCTATGTGTGTTTAAATGGGGGGAAATCCTACAATTATGGCTGGCTGTGGAATGCTGGGAGCTGTAGGACTTTTCCCCATCTAAACATGTATTGGATTGTGTGCTGTTAGTCTTTATCCCCACTCCACTCCAAAAGAAAGTGTAGTGTACACCGAAGACCTAAATCTTGCGTTATGACACAGCCTGATATGGTCCCAGTAAGAACCTTCTTTTGTCAGATGTCTGGGAGGTGATAAGTGTGTTATGAAAAATAACATAAGACACCAGCCCTGCTCATTCCATGTACAAAAGCCAAGTAGACTGGTGGATCTTTGTTAAACATTGGTGATGGGACAGCTGAGGGCCACAGCTCAGCTTAAGAGCCATGTGGTGTACACACAGCTCCTTCCTTCAGTCCCTTGCTCCTGCTGCTTCCCATCCTCATCATCTGCTGCCTCAGTCTGCCAAATGGTAGGACTGGACCTGACTGTAGTCTCACTTTCAGGCAAGTATGGCTTATGGGGATCTGCTGCATCACACGAGTACAATTGTTTCATGAAAAAGCCACTCATGAATGGATCCTCCTGTCTGGAGCACCCGTAGATAATGATGCTAAAACCAGTTTTTCTATCTTCCATACTTGGATTTAGATCTAATGGGTGCTTCCAGGCAGAAGGATCTAGCACTACATGGGCTGGGTTCAGACAACATGCTAAACCATGCTGCTTAACCACAAAATGGTTAATGGAATGCATTAAGGTTAATGCATTCCCTTAACCATTTTGTAGTTAAGCAGCATGGTTTAGTGTGTTGTCTGAACCCGGCCATTGTGTCGCTGTACTGTATTTTTCTTGGATTTTCTGCATTAATGGAAAAGATGGAAGAAGTGATAACACAGGAGGGTCATGTGTAGAAGATGACAATATCTGGACCGCCTGTAAACCTCCATGAATGAGGCAGGGTGATGGCACCATAAAGCCTCATCTGGAAGCACTCTTTGCCTACAAAGTGGACAGTCAGTTTTAAAAATGGCTTTTTTCCTGTGTTCTACCCCACAAACAGTGCAAGAGAGGCTCAATGGTATTTTAAAGCATCTTTTGTGAAAACAGCCTGGCCTAAATTGTTTGTGATTCCTAAGGTTTGGCCAGCTTGACATTACTCACTTCCATTTTGAGAAGACAAAGCTCTATTTTGGGAGACAGACATGCAGACAGCAGAGCTGTTGGATCTATGCACAGTTCTTTGTCTGTCACCTAGACAACATTAGCTTGTTTCCCCCCTCTTTCCATTTTGCCAAGTTAATAGATGATAAAATGCTACTAATTATCCTGAAATGCTTTCAGAAAACATCCCAGTTCCTGCCTGGACTAGCTTTGAGAGGCGAACATTAAATATTCTTCCTACAGCCATTAAGGACACAATCTTGTGCATGTTTAGACAGAAAAAAGGTGTACAACTCCCAGCATGCCCCAGCCAGCAAGGTGTAGGCCTTTGTCTGTCTAAACATGGATAGGATTGCACCTAAATTTAAATAATCAAGGGCAATGGGAAAGTTAACACACACTGGGCTTCCCAGATTGGCTAAATCTTCACCTCTTGCATTCTACCCTGACTCACTGCCCTCTAGTTATGTTGCATTACAACTTCTGTCATCTCAGTCACTATGGTGATCACAGGAGTTGTGGTGAGGGCACCAAGTTGGGGAAGGCTACACTGTGGTGTTTTAAATACTGGTTGGTCCATGTTGCCCGGTGCTCCTTTGCTTGAGTTTGGCTGTTCTTCCCTGTTAAAGGGCAGAACTCCAGGTTTGTAGACTTTGGCCATAGCGAGACCTAAGGTTTATCCCTGGATCATCCAGGGGTCAAACCTGTTCACCTAGGTGACACACAGGGGATCCAGTGCTCAGGCAGGGGCGAACCCTGGATGATCCCAGGATAAATCTTAGGTCTAGCTGTGGCCTTTGTTTGGGGTGCCTTTGGGAGATACTCTATTGCTATGGGGTGCATTCCTGATTTTTCATTTTCAGATGTTGTGTTTTGGGTCAACTGAGGCTGGCCATCTACTACCTAAATCATGGAATACAGCTTTGAAAATGGACTTTTGACTTGCAAATATGAATGCTGTGTCCCTGCCTCAAAAGGGTAGAGAATATTTTAGAGCTATCTTCTGTGTTTTAAACATCAAGTGATCTGATTTCCTAAGAATAAATCTATTTTATTATATCAATAATCAATCAATCATCATTTGAGCTAACCCAACCTTGGCTTCAATGTTTTGGACTAGTTCCTGCATGTTCAACAGTTTGTTTTACTGTACCCTACCCATAAATTCAGCCCCAGTCAGCCTTCTCAGTGGTCAATGTTGATGGAAGTTGCGGCCCAACAACATCTGGGGACCAAGGTTCGAAAAGGTTGGACTAGAGGGCAGCAAAATGAAAGTTAATAGGCCTATTTGATTCCCACCTGTTTTGTGCTATCACCCAGAGCTCCCAGCTACAACCACTCAATCATATAGTCAATGAGCTACAGCCCAGCCTGGACAATGAGTAAATTAACATGAACAGCAAGACTGAAAGACATTGCTGTTCCAAAAATGGCTGAGGCACCCATTTGCCAATTGCTGAAGACTCACCAAAGGCCAAGAAGGCCTCCTGCAGTGGGTTGATTTCTGTTGCACTCCAGACATTTTGGGAGCTGCAGGCTTTGCAGACCCAGTTCAGTGGCATCAACAATGACCATGACATTGGGCAAGGGTGGGCAAACTATGGCTTTCCAGCTGCTTTGTCCTACAACTCCCAGCATCCATCATCAGTGGCTATACTAGCTAGGACTGATGGGAGTTGTAGGCCAAAATATCTAGAGGGCCAGCCCTAGGCAGGAAGGGGCAAGGGGGATTGGCCAGTGTAGGGTGTGAACCGAATCAAAACAAGGGGTCTGCTCAAGGTGGGCACAGCAGCCTGCTTGCACTTGTTTTAGCAGTGATGCTTGTGTACCGGAGTGTTCCAGCTTAGATCACTCATGTCATCTCTACCAGAAGCAACATTGCAACACTGAACAAATGATTCTAGGGCTCCTCCTCTAGTGGCAGGGAGCTTATTAGACAATCTCCAAAAGTTCTGCGGAGGAAAGAGGGAGATATTATGTAACAGCATCTCACAAATATCTCTTAGCAGCTCTCCACCTCACTTCCTTGTATCTTTACACTGTGGATAATTAATAAGATTTTCTAGGTCACAGCCAGTGTGTGTGTTTGGGTTCATGCACACATGTCTGCCTAAAGCAAAAAGGACTTGGTAAGAGAGTGAGGTAATAATGATTAAAATAAACCAGGTAGATTTTTCTGCATATTAGAAGGAGGCATGAAATAAAGAGCTGGGGGGATGTGACAGGCACAATGCAAAAGTAGGTTGCTTTGGCTGTGAACATGCTGCCAAAGGAGATAACAGCTGTTGCGTATCTCCAAACTATCTGTGTGCAGCATCTTCTAAGAGCTGATCCAAATGTTTTGGAGGGGGAATGTGGTACATTCTCTGACCTGCCTGTACCACCTCAGAAAGCACATGGGGTTTGGTTGTTTGAAAGCAGCCACACATTAAAATTCTGCTGAAACTGAAAAACAAAACAAAAAAACTGAACATAGCAGGAAAGAGGCCATGCTAGAAATAGCTGGTTTTATCTTAATGGGATCCTCAATAACATCAGACAACATGATGGATTTGGGTCAGATTATCGTAACACTACGCCGGTTGCTGGGGGACTTGGGCAAGAGGAAGCTGTTGTGCTCATGATAGCACTCTTCAAATACTTAAAAGAGGAGGGCCAGGATCTCGTCTCGATCCTCCCAGAGTGCAAGACACGAAATAATGGGCTCAAGTTAAAGGAAGCCAGATTCCAGCTGGACATCAGGAAAAACTTCCTGACTGTTAGAGCAGTATGACAATGGAATCAGTTACCTAGGGAGGTTGAGGGCTCTCCCACACTAGAGGCCTTCAAGAGGCAGCTGGACAAGCATCTGTCAGGGATGCTTTAGGGTGGATTCCTGCATTGAGCATGGGGTTGGACTCGATGGCCTTGTAGGCCCCTTCCAACTCTGCTATTCTATGATTCTATGGTTCATGCCTTGTTTGTGGATTTCCCTTGGGAAGCTGGTTGGCCACTGGCTGAACAGAATGCAGGACTAGATGGTCCAGCAGGGCTCTTATATTCTAATTCCTATTCATATCTACTCAGAAATTAATCCCACAGAGATCAATAGGGATTTTGCTCAAGTAAGTGGGTACAGGATAGCAGCTACTACTGAGGGTTTTCAGAAAGGCTCTCTGAAGCGTTCATTCATTTATTACATCTCTGTACCACTCAAAACTCTTTGGGCAGTTTACAAAAAATAAAACCTTAGAAGTATAATACAGTATATATTCTGTAGCCCCCCCTCCTACCAAGAAAATGGCACTCAAGGCAGGTTTCTATCAGTAGAGACGATCTCTTCCCCTGCCTTCCTGCCATATGTGGCATCTCTGGTTTACATGTGAGGGAAAACACACCCTAATATGACTCATTGGCTAGAAAGGAGGATGAATGAAAAACCCAGCTGGATGGCAGAAAGTCCTAATCTAGTCAATCTTGACGAGATGACCATTATGAGGATAGGATAAAGAATCATTGGCACATTTGGCTAGAGGCAGAAAGCAGATCCTTTCTAAAAAGATGGCTCAAGAATGGTGATGCAGCAGGTCAGTGCGTATGATTAATTGGGATGGTAGCAATTAGCATGCCTCCTGTTGAAAAGAGGAATGCCATTCACAAGAGAAGAGAGTTTGGCTAATCTCTGATTGCATGATCTGAGACAATGTCTGTCATGTGATACCTGCATGATGAACATGTTTTAATTGTACATTGCCATTGAGTCGAGATGAGTCAGCCAGGAAGTTTATTCGGGATATAGTGAAGCATGTTGTGTTGGATAATGGCAACAACTCCACATGCTCCCAGACAATAGGGGGCGATATAGAATATCCTGTAGCTTGATCAGTTTATTTCCTGCTCTCTTTCCTTTATTTATTTATTTATTACATTTCTATACCACCCAATAGCCGAAGCCCTCTGGGCAGTTCACAAAAATTAAAACCAACAATTTAAAAACACGAATACAAAATACAATATTCCTTCCTCCCCTCTATTTCTGCAACAACAAGCACCATGTGGTTCTCTCCAGGAAGGAAGGAAGGAAGGAACGAACTATAGCTCATGCTTTCTTTTACTTACACCCAGCGTTAGGGGGAAGCTTGTAATTAAAACGTGTTAAATAGCCTTCTTTGATGATATGTATAAAAACACTAATAAAGTTGAACTTCTTTTAAACTGGCTGTAGTCTGTGTTTATTACCTCCAGTACTAAATGCTGTATTGCCATTATTTCTCTCAAAAAGGAACTCTGTTGTAAGTCACACCAGACTTTCCAACATATTGGATATCTCCCTTGGCATTTCTAAGTCTGGGTCATCCCTGTCTTTGGTCTCATAATATTTTTGCTTCCTTTTTTGGCCCCATTGGAATGCTACAGCTGCTATATATCACAGTACCAAGTGTGAAGCCAGACTAGAGGAATGGTACATTGGGGAAACCTGTTTTGAAAACATGGAGTGTCTTACATACTCCATACCTCTGGATGACTCATATCTGCCCAGGCAGCATCCTTGTTTGAACATGAGTGGAGCTGGCAAGAAGACACCTATGTGAACTCAGTGGAACACATTTCTGAGAAAACACACTTGGCATCCCTGTGCATGTGATCTGGCTCTGTCTTTGTGCTGGATCACACAACCCATTTCCCTTCCTAAGCCACATGGACCCAGTATGATTTGCTATTGAAAACATTAGAGAACTTCAAAACTGATAAACATGCAGCAGGTTCAATGAAAGCAGCATGGACATGGAACACCACAATACTTATGGCAAATACTGCTTTTAATAAGTTTGGGTGGCAACTCCAGCCATTGCACAATGTGTGGTGTGCTTCTTTCACTTACCCTGTAATCCTATATACGCCTACTCAAAAGTAAGCCTTACTGAGTTCAATGGGGCTTACACCCAGGAAAGTGGGTACTGCATGGTTCTCTATACAGAGCTTAATGAATCTGCCAAGCCAAGCATCCTCTCCCAAGAGTTGGACACAGTCAATGTTGGCTCATTACGTTGTAGCATGAGGTCTCCTAATGAGGAAGCATGTTGCCAAGTCTGGTTCCATATTTGGATAGCGAGCACACAGATGACGAAGTTATCAATCTTTCAGCAAGCTGGTTTCCTCTCTGTTGAGGTCACAGGGTGTCTATAAAATTGTACTAGTTTACACTATCAAGATGTAACTGGTAATGGACTTCGATAAATATATAGGGTTTCATTTTATTGGATTGTGAGCTTGTGGGCAAGGTTGCCTCTTATCATCCGTGCAGTGCTAAGCTTTTAGATGCTATATAAAACACAAACAAACAGTATTGCTGCATTGCAAGCCAAAGAGCCTGCTTATCCTTTTAAATCAGGGATAGGCAACCTGGTGCCCACCAGATGTTTTGGACTACAGTTTCCATCAGCCCCAACTAAAAATAGTAATGATTGTGGGAGTTGTTGTCCAAAACATCTGACAGGTACTGTGTTGCTTACCTCAGTTTGAGTCAACGGGAGAGGTCACCCCGTGCCACTCTCCCTGTCCCCTTGACAATCTTTCTCACCTACCTGTTAGGTAAAAGTAAAACTGGAACAGGAAGGAAGTCATTATCTCTTTCTGACAGTGACGCAGAAGTGTTAATAGAACAGGGCTGGCAGGCTTTCTCGATTACACATCTGGCACTCCCAAGTTGCAAACATTGTTCCAGGAATGAAGATTTAGAAAATACAGCAGGCACTTTGAACAGCAGCAAGAAATGCTCAAGTAAAATGACTATTAAAGAATATTCAAAGGGGTAACACACCTGTAAGGTATTTACAGGATAACATTTCATGCTTCTGATGAAGTAAGACTGCCATCCACGAAAGCTGAAGCCATCATAAATAGGTTAACTAAGGTGCCACAAGACTCTGTTGTTGTTGTTTAACAAAGTTCTGGAGTGTCCAAATTTTGCTTCACTTTCAGTTTGGTGAGATTTAAACAATAAACATTACCAGAAAGATTTAAATATAGAACAACAGTATCATTTTTATAGATAAGGAATGATTTACATAAGTATTTGTATGCAAGTTAAATTCTAAATTGTTTTCATTAAATATGGCATCATTGTACAAAGAGGCTGTTTATGATCAAATGAACTTTCTCTCCAATCCAGCCTCTCATGTCATCTTTCTGTCTTTCAGAGTAAAAACCGTGAACAGAACCTGGTACTCAGCAAAGTTTATTTTCAGTGTTTGTAGCATCAATAATACATTTGCAGTATGACCCTCAGTGAGGAAATGATCAACATTCACGACAATCCATGTCACGTCTGCAGTACAAAAAACAAACACACCAAACCATTCTTTATAAAACATTCAGACACCGCACTGGTAAATAATGCAGTCTCTCTATTGTTTTCATCGTTTCCATTTATTCCAAAACATTCCATTACATGTTCTATTGCGTCACTTGGAATAAATCTGATAAAATCATCTCATCTTTTGTTTGTACAATAATAAGAAGTTTCAATATATTATCTGTTTTCAACACGAGTCACACAAAAGAATGTTCATGGTGGTATATATTGTGTCAACTTGAATACAGTCTCCCATTATCACCATCACCAACATTAGAAGTGGAAGGTGAGGAAGAAATCCTATAGGGAATTTCTTACCTGGAGCTACATTTGGATCTTTTGCTGAAGGACACCATTAAGCAGGGGACAAGGAACACACTTCTGGGCACATCTCACATATTACTCTGTAACACAGGAACTAAGGCAGACACACAGAAAGCCAGAGTGGCACAGTCAGGCATTGGTTTGCCAAGCCCCAGCACTTTCACATCCTGATCCCATCCAGAAATGTTCACACACGAAGTATAATACACTGATTTTTATCCTGAGTCACAATATCTAAACCCAGTGCGTTGTCTACATGAGCTGGGTACATTCGCACCAGAAGCCAGACATGCCTGGAAAGGGACCTTCCAATGCCTCTGCAATTACAGTAGCAGACTGGAGTGTGTGTGTGTATGAGAGAGAGAGAGAGAGAGAGAGAGAGAGAGAGAGAGAGAGAGAGAGAGAGAGAGAGAGAGAAATGGCCCATAGGCAGCCCATGATCCTGTCCTAGACAAAAAGGCCATTTTTTTCTTAAAGAATGGGACTTGAAAACACAATGCCCAACATGACATTGCAGGGCCCTTTGCTCTTAATGTGGCATCAGCTGATTCAAGTGAACCTGCAGAAAACACATGATGCATTCCTACCTGCTTGTGCGGCTTCCACATGGATGTTAAATTAAATAAATGAGTCATTTTTTTTTTTTAAAAAAGAAAAGCACACCTCAAGGTCATGTTCTAGCACAATCTCATGTTTGCTTTTAAAGTGAAGGAGAGTCATGAAAGACACAAACAAACACCGGGGAAAGGCACTGGATGTCACACAAAAGGAAGAGAAAGTTCTCAAAGTGCCTAAAAAATCTATTCTGCTCAACGTGTTTCAAGAACTGTTATTCCTCATTCACTGACTTCTCCATAGTCCTTCTGGGAAGATGAGTGGAACCCCCTGAAGAGGAAATAGCAGTTCCAAAATGCGTTGGGCAGAATAAAGAACTGTTGGATACTTTTGAGAACTTTTCCTCTCCTTCTTTGCAAGTGATAAAAGAGACACAGGAAACAGTAGGGTGGGGGTGGAGAAAACATGCATCAATTTACCACAAGGAGGGAGAAATCTTACGGTCCCTGGGGCCACAGGATGGCTCCTAAAACCCCTCCGAGGTCCGAGATAGCTCTTCAACCATACAAGGGGAGTTGAAGATCCTACCTTAGACCCCTCCCTCTCATGGAGAGAACCACACCGGCTGCCTCTCCCAACAGCAACCTTGGAGCCTCAGGAAAGAGGGCCTTCTCATGGGTGGGGAGGGGAGAATGGAGAGGCTGGATGCAAATTATCCTGAGCCTCCTCCCACCCCCTCTGAAAGCCATTGCTAGATGGGCCAAAAAACCTATCTAACGAAAGTATGGGAGATTGGAGGATTGGGAGGCAAAGATCATCTTCCTCCTTCCCTGCTGGCTTCAGCCTGGCAGGGCATAGGGAACTTGGAGGCCTTGGAGTTGGGAGGCTTCTGAGCAGTGAGGATTGCCCTACGCCAGAAGAAAGTGAGTGCGAAACTGAAGTGCTTTCTAGAAAACGCAAGTAGTGCATCATTTCCCCCCTAATTAAAGTCTTCACCAAGACCAGACAATACAGGAAAGTAAGCAATAATGCAGCTAGGTAATGTTAGACTCTGGACTTAATGGTTTCATGCACCCCCTTTCTTTAGAGGGTAATGTGTATTACTTAACTTCTTTTAAAGTGTAGTAATCCAACCTGACTGCAGTTGTGGGTCCTCTTGAGTAGGGCCCTAGACAATTGCCCCAATGACACCAGGGAAGAAAGCTGAAGGCAAAGGCCTGTGCTTGAAAATATTATTGTTGCTCTGTGACCTGAGCATCATTACTGAGGTGAAGCTAAGGAGAGTCAATATTACCAGATGGTAGACACTTGAATGGAAAAAATGGCATTGTTAGGGAAAGGTTAGATCCAACTTTCATTGAACCACTGGAGCTATTCAGGGTGGTGTGCTTTTGAATTACTCAGAATTCTTCAGGAAGAAAAAAAGAAAAGACAACCCAATCTAAGTAGAAGCAGCATGGTTGAGCTTGGATTTGCAAGGAAAAGGGAAAAGAAGACCCCAACTCCTCACAAAAGTAAGATTTTTTGGCTCCATTGGAAAATTAAAACCGCAGTCTTAAGCATAATGACATGGTAGTTAAGTCCCATTGAATTCATTGGGACGTACTTCCAAATCGATATAGATGCTCTGCCTACAAACGTATCAATGGGGAGGATGGAGATGGAAAGACAACCTGTGCTTGAATAGCCATATCCAAGTCCATTTGTACAACCTGAGCCTGAACAGCACAGTGCACCAGTGTTCCATGAAAGTTCAGACATAGAGCGGCATGTACTTGATCATGAATATTCTGGCCCATTGGGCAGTTTGCCCCCCTCCCAAGAGAGAATGGGGATTAACTGTCTCATCTGGAACATGGCTCTGAGACACAATAGCAAACACTTACCTTACAAGCAGGAAAGCTTGCTTTCTTTGAAACTAAAAGGGCAGCTCCTTCTTTGTTGTGGAGAGTGTTAGCAATCCTATATATGTCTACTCCAAAGTAAGAAATTCAATGGGATTTAGTCTCAGGGGAATACAAGGTAGGGTTGTCTGTTGCTGGGAAATCTGGGGTTTTTACTCAATGGAGTTCCGCTATGTGTACACTCCATATGTGTTTGGCAGCTGAACCATGGTTTTTTTGCACATTCTTTTCGCAGATTCTGCAGTTTGTGCAAATTTCTTAGCAATCTGGGTGAATTTCTGAACAATTTGTGCAAATTGCAACTGAATTTGCACAAAAATCTCAGAAATTTGCACAAATTTTAGAACATCCCCCCCCAAGGTGCAAAAACCCTAGAAAATCCACAAACTGGCTCAACTTGCTGCAAACTAAGTTGGGCAACACAACAGGAAATGGAACAAAGTCGGGGGGGGGGGGGACACTTAGCAAAACTTGTCAAACTTCACCACCCCAAATGGATTTCTCCAATATCCCTAGTATAGGGCTGCAGTCTAAAAAAAAATTCCTTTCGTTTTCTAGCAATACAGGTCTTAGCGTGCCAATCGAGGAATGGGCCCTGTTAAAATATCGTTCTACATGCAGTCACCTCTCAGGCTTTGTGCCGGAAGAGCACATCACAGTCACATGGGACAGCCTTGCATAGAGTATGATCTCTGCCTGGCCCATCATGTTTTAAGAAGCACTTACCACGTGGCACTGAGCCACCACATTCTGTTCTTCTACTTTGAGCTAAGGTTGGGTTGAATTGTTGTAAACCACCCAGAGAGCTTCGGCTGTTGGGCGGTATAGAAATGAAATGACAACAACAACAATATAATCCTGGCTGTTGCCCGAGCAGGTACAAAGTGATATGGTGGGGGGGGGGGCGCTTCTAAATCAGAATGGTATGCAATTCTAAATCAGCCTTGCCTGAAGTGTGCCCTCCGGCTGGTTTGGATTTCCACTCCTATCAACCTCAGCCACTCTGACCTAGGTCTCTTGGTGTTGAAATACATAGATTATAACAATGAACAGACTTGACATTGAATTTGCTTAAAAAAAAAGTTTCTTCAGAGCGTTGTTGAATAGAAAGCACAAGATAAAAACAAAACCATCAATTACTTCTGAAAAAGACAGGCTGATCTGCATCACATTGCAGAAGAGTGATGAATTTCCTCCCTCCAGACAGGAGACAGAAAAGACTCTTATGTCTAAATTGTCAAGCTCATAAAACATAGGTGGGCATATTGAATGCTCTGAATGCTCAGCTGAGAGTGGGGACTATGATATGTTTTCAACTGGATAAACAATTGATAAAAAGAAAAATGTATAGATATCTCTAGTCAATCAATGGTTTAATTTGAAGGAGAAAAAATGAGGCATGCATTATTATTTTTTTAAAGGAACTAAAGCAAAGGTACAAAGTACAAAATGGGATTAAGGAGCATCTGTTAGTGGAAGGGTTAAAATGTCATTATTACATAAGAATAACCAATCCAGCTAAAGTTAGTCATGACATGCAGCACAATCCTATGCATGTGTTACTCAGTTTAGGTGTGTTCAGTAGGACCTTCCTCCAAGGTAAATGGGCAAAGGATTGCAATCTAACTCCTTGCCAAAGAAGCCCCATTAAGGAGGGAAAGACAGCATAGCTCCACCATGCCTTTTGATTTGGTTAGTAGTGCTAGGAGCTGTTTGTCTGGAAGCACACTTTTTTTGAAATGAAAAAAAGGCAGAAGCAGTGGGAAAGCACAGGAGGTTCCCAAATTCAAGACAACGATGTGCAGACACCCTGTAAAATTCTGTGAATGAGGCAGAGCGATTCCACAATAAAAGCCTGGTCTGGAAGCACCCCAAATTGAACAAGACAACCCTCACTCATTGAAGTGAGTGAGGCTCACTTTCAGTGGCTCTGAGGGTGCCTCCAAAGCTTTTATCATGCCATCAACCTGCGTCATTCATGGAATTTGTGTGTGTGTGTGTTTATGTGTGAGATTATAATAGCTTAGACTCGTAGCCCTATTGTGATTTTCCACCATGCTTCTTTTTCCTTTTCTTACCACCTAACACCCATGAAGAAAAGATAGAATCACTGCACAATGTCTTCTGATTGTTAGCATTAGGATCCCTTCATCAAGAAGCACCTTAAACACAATGACTAACTTTAACTTTGGGGTGAACATGTGTGGGATACACCAGTTAACCTCATTTATCAGAGTGGGGTAGCCATTATCATTGGGCTACAGTAGTATTAGTCAAATAAGGAAGGGGTTAGATATAGCAGATATGAACATTTCGAATGTGGGACTAGAAGATTTTATAAAATGAAATCTTCCAGTGCTATTATCATCTCTGCTAGAATGATATATATATATATACACACACAGTCACACCAGCTGTGTCAACATCCCCCTATTCTCCTACAGGGTTACTGACTTGCAAGTCCTTACTCAGACACAAGGGAAAGGGAAGGGAAAGGCCATAGAGGCAGTGCATGCACACGCAGAAAGCCGTCAACTGGGATTCAATCTGCCAAGCCACATGAGTGAGGCAAGCGTAGGGGGATTATAAATCAAGCCTTGTACAACACAGAGCCAAATATTTGCACATCATATCACTTGGCTGAATAGGGATAAAATGCACTGGAACAAAAGGGGTTATCTCAAACTCACACGGATTGCTAGACATGGTCTAATAAATAATAGTGTCCTGACAATGAGAAATCCTTCAGGAAAGAGCTGAAGGGGAAACCTGGCAGAATTATTCAATAGTAAGCAGAGGAACAAGTTACAGGAACAAGCTAATTTTCAACTCCAGAGAATGTACCTTGGTGATGCCTCTCTCTAATGCCAATAAGAAAGCAGTGTTCAGTTCTGAACTTCCACTGCCTTGTATTTTGGAGTCTGGATAGACTCTGTCTTCCTGATACCAAGAACTGAAGGACTCAGGTTAATGGGAATACCAATATCTAGTTTATGTTGGAATTTCAAAAAAGTGCTTCCAGATAGGAATGGGGAGAAATTTCAGTTCACTTTTTTAAATGCAGACTTAATTTTGCCTTTTTGAACAAAAAAGAAATGCATATACTAGGGGCAAAGGTACACAAAACCGTGTATATTACTGAAAATAAGATTAAAATGCATTATATTAAGAAAATTCCTTGCAAATTTCTGTATATTAGGCAAAATTGCATACAAAACTGAATGTATTAAGAGAAATATGCACAAAAATGTGTACATTTTCATGGAAACTCAACATTTGAGATGAACAAAAAATATACACACTTACCTGGGAGTAAGACCTATTGAACTCCTTAGACTTACATCTGAGTAGACATGCCTATAATTGCACTGTCATAGATAATTATGCAATTTAAATGGCTTTTCTAGGTTAGATATGAAAGTTGAATTCTTTAATTCAATTGCAAACATGGCTTTAATTTTAAATCAGGCCCTAAAAGTTTCATAAAAGGGTGGTATCAAGGCTGATACATCAAGGCTGTATTAATTTCTAGACATTATTCCTGCAGAGCATAAGCATAATCTTAGACTCTGCTGTGGGTATTTAAATTGAGCAGAGTGCTATTCATGCAAAAGCCCCAGTAAAGGCCATGAGAATTGCAGATCAAGTTGCTGATGTACATGTGTAAAAAATTCAGTGGGTCAAGGTTACATTTACCTTCATAGCCTCAACTCAGCCACCTTGGAGACATTGCAAGCCAACAGAAAATGTTTAAATGGCTTGGTTTCTGTCCAATATTCAAAGAACTGAACAGGAATGTATTGATTTCATCAGGACATCATGGAGTTCCAGTCCAAATGTCAGGACTGAGATTTCCTGTCTTAATTTGCCTTTTGGCTCCAACAGATACATGATAGCTATTAGGGAGAAATCCTATGTCTAAGGGTGGCCGGGAGCATTAGGACCCATTTCTGTCTAAACATGTTTGGATGGCACCCTTAGATGCCTTTTTATACCATATCTGACCCCAACAGGGTAGATGTATGACACTTTGCAAGTACACTTCTCTGGAACAGGTGTGGGGGATGAATGGTCCTCTAGATGTTGGACTGCATCTCCCAGCAGCCTTAGCTAACATAGCCAATGGTGTAGGATAATGGGAGACCATCATCTTGAGGGCCACATGCTCCCCATCCCTGCTCTAGAACGTGGATTTATTGAAGCCTGTGCTTGTTAGAAGATAAGAAGAGCCATGCTAGATCAGACCAAAGGTCCATCATATCCAAGATTTTGTTCACACAGTGTCCAGCCAACTGCCCATGAGAAACCCACAAGCTGAACAAGAGTGCAACATCTTCCTCCTGCCCATATTCCCCATCAACTGGTGCAAATAGGCATACTACCTCTGATACTGGAAGTAGCATATAGTCATCAGGACTAGTAGCCATTGACAACCTTATCATTCACAAATTTGTCCAATCCACTTTTAAAGCCATCCAAACTGGTGGTCATCACGATGTCTTGTGACTTATCCTCAGATGACATTTTCAGAGTCTGCATTTGTGCACAGATTATTTTGCAAAAGATACCTAAAACTCCTTATCTAATGCCCTCATGTGCGTTGGAAGCAAAATGTCTGCCAGATTTAGCATACTACAGGGCTCCTGACCGCATCTTTAATATACAGGCAGCATCAGAGAAAGTGCAGATTGGCCTTGATTGATAGCTGCTGTGGTGGAAGATCTTGTGCAATTTCTGAATTTAAATAACTAACAGTACAGTTCTATGCGTGTTTACTCAAAAATAAGTCCCCTTGTATTCAAGGATTTGCTGCAAGTGAATGAATAATACAGGAAGCAAACTGTAGCATACAGGGGAAAACATAAAAGAAGTGCTTTGAGAACACAAATCTATTTGTAAATAACCAGAGTTCCAAGGAAGGATGAACATGCACCCAACCCAATGAATTTCTAGGTGACACACCTAGGAGCAGACATTCCACCAGGCTGCAGCAGAGGGAGAAATGGGGAAAATGACTACTCCATCAGTTATGTTTAGAAACCAACTCCATCAAACTCTTCCTCTCAGTGAACTGTTTCCATCCCAGCAGGTCCTTTGCAACTTTAAGAACAGGTGTTTTTTTCCTCCTCCCTCTCCACGATCCCCCCCACCTTTTGTGTCATGTCTTTCAGACTGAAAACCAAAGGGTAGCAACTGTCCCGTTGCTGTTTTTTAATTTGACCTATATGCTGCTCTGGAAGCCTTTTCCTCTAAAGGTCATGATAAAAATGCTTTAAATAAATGAATAAACAAGCAAACAAGGATCATCACCATACTTCATCCTAGGAAAAAATACTGTTACATCAAGTTACTTAGACTGTGGCACTACCTCTTACGGTATTGATTTCCATAAGCTAGCCTAGGTGCTAAGCATTGGCACATGATTAAATGCTTTGCTGAATCAATGTCTTTGGGGAGCAGTTTTGTCCAAGGATTAAATAGACAGTTGAGCTGTTCTCCTAAATATGGCTTTCAGTGGAACCACTGTAGCCAGCAAAGTCCCGTATTAAAACATCGTTAAAATATACTTAACACTGTCCTCAGCCGATGCTAAGTAACTATTAAGCATCCTCTTGCAGCAAATCCTTTGAAGCAAACAATCTGAGTATGGGATGGGGCAAACAATACAATTTATTTATTTATTTGATTCGTACCCTCATCTTTCTACCAAAAAATGGCACTCAAGGAAGCTTACCATTATGGTGCATTATATGTCAAATAATTACTAGTATAATAGTCTGACTCAGGGAAAACACCGAGTTCTTTTAATCTGTATCAGGATCCTTGAGATGTGTCTATGTGCGTATATGTATGTGCACATGTGTGAGTGCATCCATGGGCTTGTGTGACACTTGAGCAGCATGACATGCAGCCCTTGAGGCTCAAGGGATTGTGCCCTCCTGCCATATAGCATGGGGAGTGTTTTGTTTTTTTATCCTCATGACATATATTCCCTAACCTTAGCCCCCATTCAGAATATTATTAGCTTTTAGACTCAAAACAGGCCCATCTCTCTTCCCGTTTTTCCTTTTCTCCAATGTACACCCTCAATGTTCCATGGCTTAATTGCCCTCCACAGTCCTTCAGTCCTGGATGTCATTGAGCAGAAGTCCTTGTCAGGCTGCCTGACCGGTATTTAAAGTTTTCTTTTTCTCTTAATTTATAAATCCGCATACTTTTCTACACCAAGCAAATCACCTGAGTATGGAGTAGTTTCATTTCTTTCAAACTGGTACATATGGGACCACCCAAGTCTGGTATTAGAAGAAATTATGACAATACTGTATTGTATTATGTCAGTAAATCTTCTGACACTGATTGGCTAAACTGGAGTGGTGATACAAAATGTTTATCCACCTGTTTAAAAACAGCTGTCAGAACATTTGCAAGTCAGGCTTCTTTGAGGGAAGGGGAAAAGGCCAGTTTGGCTGGAAATAAGGCCTCACACAGGCTCTAGAGACGGAAATAGCTTTGTTTGTGGGGAAGGTGAAGACTGACCCTAGGAAGTGACAGGGAAACCAGGCAGGTGGCTAAAGGAAGGGTGCAGAGTAGCCAGTGGACTGAGAAAGGAACTTAAAGGAAGGAGAGATGAAAAAGATTTGAGAAAAAGGGCAGAGGAGACAAGAAGCCAAGGACTCTGAAGAAACTTCATGGTCCTCACTATGAGGAGGTACTGTACAAAATATTGTGAGGAATGCTAGGTAAAATGGCCAAGAGACAGGATTGCTAAAAGAAGTAGAACAAAGAATGAAGTGAACTGACAAGCAGGGACCCAAGGAAATAATGGGTGCTGGTGACATGGTGTTGAAGGCAGGAAGAATCAAGGAGGGGGGGGGGGAAATGGTCTGGAATAAAACTGCATACAGAGCTTACGTGAAGAGATTGTGCATTATTGACAGAACAGAAGTGGACAAGTAAGGGAAGTTTGAAGGACTGAAGTCCCCGGGTCATAAGGCTGATAGATCTAGCAGTCTACACCCTGGCTAGACTGCTATACCTGCAAGACTTCCAGAGAAGGGCAAATCAGTCAGTTGTTGTTTCTATTCTCACTGCTGCATGGTGATCTGGTAACTGTAAGGAGGCAAGAAGCCCGAAAGACAATGAGAGCGGTGGGGCTGAATTTCATATATGGATTTGAGTTAGCTAATCCATACTCTGACTGCAGGCTTTCAAGACTATTGTGAAACCTGCTAATTAATGGTCAAGCTGGCCCATCTGTCTGTGCGCAACAGGGCTTTTGTTAGGAAATCCATGCAATCATTAGGACAAATCTCTCCTAACCCCAAATTCCTTATCTTGAAAAGGGGAATCACTATTTACATAAGCAATACAGTTTGAAGGTCACTAAGGGCTCATCTATACCAAGCAGGATATTCCACAATGAAAGCGGTATATAAAAGGCAGGAGCCGCACTACTGCTTTATAGCGGTATTGAAGTGCCCTGCAGGATCTAAACGACTGCTTTATAGTGGTATTGAAGTGCACTGACAACTTTTGGGGCCCATGACACTAAAGCAGTAGTGTGGCTCTTGCCTTTTATATACCACTTTCATAGTGGAATATCCTGCTTGGTGTAGATGAGCCCCAAGTCTCCATCTCCTTCTCCCTTCAACTGGCTAGCCTGGAAATGTCACAGATTCGGAGAATGGAGACAGTAACTTGTTCCTCCTTCTGAAATTTGCTGCCTGAACTGACTATTTCCATGATAAGGTCATTCCTGTGTTGGGAATGTTGTTCAGAACACATCCTGCATGATTACTGTGCCAGTGGAAGTACCACTAAATCAAATGACTCTATTAACAATTGTCAAAAATGAGACTTTGAAGGAACCTGTTTCTCAGAGGCTGTACAGTATGAATGACGTAACCATGACAAGACCTCATGGCAGTCAAAGAGAAACCTTATCTGATTACAAGAATCTGCTCCTTTCAGAAGAGACTTTATTGAGCAATTGCCCTGCACCATTCACAGAATTTTATAAGGGGTCCAGACAATGTCTCAGACTTATAACCTTCCTGTGTTTTCCTACCACTCCTTCCATCTTTTTTCTTACTCCAGAAAATTAGTTTAGGACACAATCCTATGCATGTTTAGACAGAAAAAAGCCCTACAACTCCCAGCATGCCCTAGCCATGCATAGGATTGCACCCTTAGAAGGGAAAGAGGGAATAGTTGCACAATGCCTTCTGATTTGCAGCGCTAGAAGACATCCAGCTTAGAGGACGCAAGCTTTCTGGTTCTACTCCACCCAACTAAAGTGAAAGAAAAGTGACAGAAATTCAGGTTCCTTAAAAAAGGAAAAAACCTTTCAAAGCAAGATATTTTGAGAATTAGTCTGCCATCTGGGGACCTGTTCCAAACTGGACCTTGCTTGATTGGCCTGAATGGGACCTGCTCCTGACTAAACAAAAGAAAAAAAAGCAACTACAATTGATCATAATACAATGTATGTTCCATATGGTTGCAATCCTATGCACATTTACCTGGGAGTAAACCCTATTAACACAATGGGGCTTACTTCTTCTGAGTAAACATGCACAAGATTGTAGTGAGCATGCATGTGTGTGACCAGAGTCTTTGAGAAAGTTTTCTGATTATTACTAAGTGCCATTCCTGAGTGACATGGGCAAGAAATGAAAAGGGCAGGCACATCTTCGGGTATTGGTCACAAAGGCAGAATTTGCTACAGGAACCACAAATGGAAGGAAGGCTCAAGTTCTTTCACATTTTACAGTGAGCTTTGATAAAGACTCAGATGCTTTTGCAGTTCTTGAGTTGGAACTCCGTTCTCTTTTGTAAGGAAAGTGCATCTATTTGTTTAGTGGCAGGTTTTTGATGAACGATCCATGGGATGGCTTAAAGAGATTAAGTTTATAATAAATCTAATAAAGCACGATTTAGATCATGCTCTGCGATCTGAAACCAACTTGTGAGAAAGCCTAAATCTGGATTTGTGTGTGTGTACGTAGCAGCTTGAGTTCAGAAAACAAACACTGGAATGAGAGGGCCAAGAAAATCCAGCAAAAGGCCTCCCCCACTCCCATTCTCTCTCCGAAACCTTTGTACCTTTCAAAATTGAGATTCATTCTTGATAACAGAACAGAGGAAAAACAAAGAAAAAAGGCTCTCCTATTATTTTTTTGTTGCCCTTGGTTAAAACGTAAAGTTTCCTTTTCAGTTCAAAGGCAGACAGCTCTGCCTAAGAGTGGATCAAAGGGCTTTCCAGCTGTTAATATCATACTCATCGTGTTTGCCTGTTGTCCTAGGAGTCATCTCATGATGGGGGGGAAAAACAAACAATGGAATTCAGCACATTTGTCATGACATGACAAGAAGCAAAGCAGGTGTTGATTCTGCAGTGAGATCCTGGTCTTTGCTTACTGCCTTCTGTTTTGCTTCTCTCTACAGTGGTGGCCAATGAATGCACCCACGTTTCCGGCCCCACTTGAGGGCAGTCCACTGCTGGATGAAGATCCTTGCTCAGATAGAGTATACTGATATTTGTGTGAAGAACGGGGGCTGGACCAGGCAGGCAGGCACCAAGTCTTCTTGCTTTTCCTGACTGGTGAAAATTGTGGAATCCTGGAAAGCAGCCTGGGACTGCAAGGCAGTTCCTGTACTGTGTCCCCAACTGCTATCATTCCGGGGATGAGCTCCATGGGATCTCTGTGGTCCACTCCTCTTTCCGTGCTTTCATCTTCCTGGTGATGCATTGAATGAGTAAACCAGGCTTAAAATATGCTTTGTCTCCTGTTCTTTCCTCGAGCTGGGGGAAAAAGGGGTAAGAAAAAGAAGGTTAGGAGAACCAAAATCTGCTGCTTGGAAGACTTGATAGAAAAGGAGGTTTCAAAGAGGAATGTTCCTTCATGGGACAGGTTAGTTACATATTATTTTTATTTATTACATATACTGCCCATAGCCGAAGCTCTCTGGGTGGTTTACAAAGATTAAAACATGGAACATTAAAAACAAATATACAAAAGTTTAAACCATAAAAAGCATAAAAACAGATATGGTGAACCAAGAAACAAAAAGGCAGCACTTCCTCATGATCTAAGGTTGTGACAATCATTAAACTATCCTCCCTAACAAGATTGCCTTCCTGTTTCTTAGGTTTTGAGGCATACTTATGCCTAATACAGCTCAAGCTTTGTGAAGAAGGTAATAAAAGTTCCAAGTTTGTAGACATATAACATAGCCACTAGTTCATGCACAGACATTTGCCTTCCAGGAAATGTGGCACCTGAATTTCTGTACATGGATGTGGTCCAATATAAGCTGTCACTTCTTGACACTTCAGCAGACAAGAGCATCCCCCAGAGGGATGTAAAATGAAAGCTCCTGCAGATGGTCTTGTTAATCGCTTTTCTCCAGATTTAGAGGAGGATGGATGCTCAAGACTTTGTGCAACATTGTATGTGGCTAAAGTGCCATAGTTTCTTCTCTGCTGTGTCGCTCAAGAGCTAAGTATTCTAAGGTGTACATTTCCCAAAGAATAATTCAAATTACCAGTTCCCCATTAAAATCCTGGGGAATTTAGGCACTTATTGTCACAATGCTCTCTACAAATACACTTGTGTGAGGGCCACATGGATACCGTTGTTTTTATACTGTTTATGTTTTTGATGGTTTTAAATTTTGTATACTTTTTAATGTTCACTGTTTTTAACTTTTGTAAACCGCCCAGAGAGCTTCGGCTATGGGGTGGTATATAAATGTAATCAATCAAATCAAATCAATCAAATCAAAACTTTGGGCTTAAGTATTCTGCAATAGCTGGCAGCTAGGAACTTTTTAAATACCAAGACAGGAAAGACACAACTAAGACAGGACTCTTTATCCATTTGTCTGTGGTGCAGAGTGTAAAAAAAGCTGCAGAGGAGTTTTACCGAACCATGAAAATACTGAAGATTCTCAGTTCAGTCAGTGATGCAAAGATGACTGTTTATCTCACAGTTTCATTTGATAACTAATATTCCCCTGTGCAGCCTGAAACACGTGGGAATCTTGAATATTTTAGTGGCTCAATAAACCTGCTTTGCTTTGAATCTGCATTTGTGCCGCCGTCTTCTTTTGTGGCTCCCAATACGTCTCCCATATCATTCATCAACATTTCCAGAGAGGAGGGGAGAGAAAGTTGACAGTGGAACTAGAAGCGTATAAATTAAACAAATGTGAATCATTATTAATGTACATAGTGGTCCTGTTCAGAAGACACCTTAAACCATGGCTTTAACCACAGTGGTTAAGCCAGAAAGCCAGGCTGTGTTCAGAAGACACCTTAAACCGTGGCTTTAGCCATAGTGAATAAAGCAAAAAGCCTTACTCACTGTTGTTAAAGCCATGGTTTAAGGTGTCTTCTGAACATGGCCTGGCTTTCTGGCTTAACCAGCATGGTAAAAGCCATGCTTTAAGGTATCTTCTGAATGGGCCCACCGTATTCTATTTGCAAAATTCAAAAGTTTCAAGCTTTCTTGCTTGAATTGTGCAATTCTCTTGTTCTATCAGAACCCTAACTGTTGGCCTCAAGCTGATTCACACATAAGGAAGGGTTCTGCATCAGGATGGATGCCTGCATAATATAGGAAGAGAGCCGTCCAGTCTCTTCTCCAGCTCTAAATGTTTATACTGATTTAAACGAGACAGAATCACAACAGTTGCCAGAGAGTGGCTCTGGACATTATAAGGTAAGAAGGTATATTGACATTTATGGCATAGCAGCAGCTTAGTGCCCCACTCACTAGGACAGCCTTCTCCAACCTTGCACCCTCCAGATGTGTTGGGCTGCAACTCCCTTCATTCCCAGCAAGCATGGCAAAGAGGCTTACAACTCCTGCAATTGTTGCTTGCAACCCCCATAATCCCTGGTCAGTATGGCCATGTTGGCTGGGAATAATGGGAGTTGCAGTCCAACATATCTGGAAGGCACCAAGTTGGGGAAGGCTGCATTACAACATAATCTGTTCCAAATAATTTCAAAAATCTGAAAGCCTGGACAGTCAGCCAATAGGGCTCAGGAACCCAATAAGGCTTCCCCAACCTGTTGCCCTCCAGCTGCATTGGACTCCAAGCCCCATCATTTGGCCAAGTTGGCCAGGGACGATGGAAGTTGTAGTTCAACACATCGGATGGATGGGCAGAGAGAGGCTGTTGTAGACCAATGTTGTCACCCAGAATCTAGGCTACGTGCAGAGCAAGCAACTAGGTTTGTAGAAGGGCCAGCTGTGCATCTGAGAATCAGATGCACAGCAAGGCATGGTTAACCCTGAAGGGAACACTAAAAGTGTACATGGCTGGGCATGACAAAGAAGCTGCACCAAGTCTGGGTTTTGCCTGTTTGTTTTATCCAAAGCAGCATAGGAATAAGTGTGAAAGAGGGTTGGCCTCCTGGAGTCCACTTATTAACTCTGCCATGGAGCTGATGTGCGCTTTATTCCTTTGTTTCCAGTCCCACCTGTTAACGGCTGATGACTCCATGCAACAGTTGCCCTGGACAGCAAAACCAAGACTGAGGCAGATTTCAGATATACCTCAGCTTCACTTTTTAGAACAGCAGTGGTGACCCCATCCCTAAAGACCCACGTGCCATGAGATGAAGTCCTGGCATGACCTCTGAGCGCATCGCCCAGCAGTGCAAAGACCAGGCTTTTCTGCAAGGCCTTTAATCCCACTGGGGGGATTAAAAACAGGTACCTACCCGAGTGCTGGTAGCTTGAACCTCGGCAGCCAGGGTCCTTTTGAAGCTGAATTTCCTTCAGAGAAAAGATGGAGGCAGCTGGAGGAAAAGGGAGGTGGGGATGAGACAGAGAGAGAGAGGAGGGGGCTGAGAATGACCTCAACATTACAATTTCGGCGAGGAACTGAGACTGACGTGTAAATGTGTGAAGAGGTTCCATAGCTGAAACTGAAGGGCACAAGGCACAGAGTACATTCCTCACAGATCACCTGCCATGTTTTTTGAGGAGTAAGTCCCATTAAGTTCAAAAGGGTTAGCTCCCAAGTAAGTGTGCATAGGATTGTAGGCACAAGGCACACATTTTGTATTACAGAGAACAGTGGCTGCAGTACAAGCTTGGGATGTTTTGAAGGGGGTAAACTGGGAAGGGGCAGGAAGACCTGAGCATGAGTTTTAAGGTGTGAATAATGTCCTTCATTTTGTGTTCCTCACCTAGCACTCCTGAAAGCCTTTCCAAACAGTGTTGCCTGCGCAAAGAAAACGCCAGGTCTTGCCAAATCTCTCAGGGGAAGTTCTTCCTGGTTCTCCTCTGCATTGAGGTGCCCTCCATCCCTGAGAAATAGCTTTCTCTTTGTCCTCAAACTACCTTCTAGAGCCCAGGTGTTGGGACAATGTAACTCCTTCTGCAACTGCAACTTTTGTGCATTAGTGCCGCAAGCATCTGTTGGACAGTGCTGATTTTATCGACAGTCTGGCAATAACTGCTCCCCACCCACCCCCATGGCTTGCGCTGTTTTGAAAAGTTAAAGTCATCCTGTCATTTCAGTTCCCACACCTCTTTCTATTTCTCCCCTCCTCATTTTCGAAGGCTGTGTGCTCTGGCTCTCTAGCATTGAAACGGACACCTTCCACAAATGAAAACAAAGCACTTAGTTGTGGTCAATGCTCACAATGGTAAGTGCCTTCTGGGAAAGGGCTTAACGTGATCAGCAAGCAGCACCATCATTCATACTCAGGATCTATTATACTCTTTTCTGATAAACCCTCCTCCTCCTCCTCCAGTGCTATCATCTGCATGACACAGGTTCAAGACCAGAAAGCCAAACCTACAGACATCTGCTGAAATGCAGCAGCTCAGTTGTGTACACATACATGCCCCTATCTCCAGACAGGGATCAGCAGCAATGTCATGCACAGATTTCCATTGCTAGCAATGGAGAGACAGGAGAGTTTGAGCGCACTGGGCTTCCCACCTTTCTGTAGCCAGCCACAGGGAAATGTCAAGCCAAATGTGTATATCTCAAAGACAGGAGAGAAGAGGTAAGAGGTCCTGTGCGTCAGTGATCCAGATGGTCACTTACTCTCGGGAAGGAGGTGCACCCGTTCACCTAGGGCCATAAAGTAAGGGTGTCGCAGGGCCGATTCAGCAGAAATGCGTCTTTTGACTTCATACTAAAAAGAACAACAGAGGAGGAGGAGGAGGGGGAAAGACAGATTACACATCAGTTTGTGTCCAGTGATTTACATATTGTGCTTCAGATGCTGATTTAAGTATATAGGCATGTCTGCACAGGAGCTTCCCTAACTCCTGGTTTAGTGTCTAACTGGAGGCCCAAGAAAGAAACAGTAGGCCTGTTAAGACGACAGGCCAAGCCATGGTTAGGCCGCTAACCCTTTTGCAGTAAATGGTTAGAGAGCATGTTTAAAATGTGGTTATTTAGCCACCATGGTTAGGAATGGTTCACACAACATGACATGCTAAGCCATAATGTTTACCTCAAAATGCTTAACCACTGTCACTCAGCGTGTCATCTGAATAGGGTTACTATCAGAAAAAACACAATTTTGCAGTACCCTCTCTGGGTATTGCCACCTACTATGTTTAAAACTCTGCATTGTTCAACTCTCAGCAACCCAAAGTACCTGGTTTGTATGTCACAACAACCCATGACCTGGCATTACATGCAAAGCAGGTCACTGGGCCTATTCAGACAACACACTAAGCCATGGTTAGGCCACTCACTCTTTTGCAGAAAATGGTTGGTGAGCGCGTTTAAACCATGGGTAGGAATGGTTCACAAGAAACACTAAGTCATGGTTCACATGACATGCTAAGCCATAATATTTCACTCAAAATGCTTAACCACCATGGTTTAGCATGTTGTCTGAACAGGGTCACTGAATAGGAAACAGACCTTTGGTGATCTTGGGCAAGTCCCATCTCTTTCAACTTATCTTACTTGGCAAGCTTGGTTCTGAGGCTACAGACGTTGCCCTATGGCATGGTCTGTCAGGTATGCTTTAGGGTGGATTCCTGCATTGAGCAGGGTGTTGTACTCGATGGCCTTATAGGCCCCTTCCAACTCTACTATTCTATGATTCTATGTTTATTTAGAAGCAAGTGCCACAGTGTTCAGTGCGGCTTACTCCAAGGTAAGTGTGCAAAGAATATAGCAAACTTTGCCATTTGCTTGATGCGAATAAATATAATCATCACCATATAATTTGGATTATTGTCATGTGTGCCTACGGTGACTGCACAAAGGATGAATCAACTGTAACAATCTCTGCGATTACGGAATGAATAGGTTATATGTACACTAGTTGGAAGCAAGGCAATAATGGAAGCTGGGCATGAGGAAGTCCATTGTACCCAAGAAACTACATTTTGTACTCTAGGTTGGTTCAGGGTATGTTAAGCAACTGCTTTAGAGGAGAACAATGTCTCTTACGAAAGCTAGAATAGGAGCAAAGGAATCTTGGCAGCAGAGAGAGGCCAAACCACCCAAGTGTCAACAGCTCTTGGAGTTAATTGATTTAGATTTAGGAGGCTTAATATGATCAAGATCAGATCAAGAATGGAAAAGCCATTGTGTCAGTTCCCCATTATAATTGGACATTTTGCATTTCCATGTGTAAATCCTTTTCCAAGAAATGGTTTACATATTAAGCTCCACTTTGGCCATTTCTACATCTCTGAAGCTGCAAATCTTACCTTACACATTGCAAGTGTTGCTGCATTTTAGAGCTATGATCTCCTGACTGAAGCCTGGCTCTAGCATCTGGAGAGCCCTGGATAGGCTGTCCTTGGTCTCCCTTTGTCCCCCCGCCCAGGTGCTGGGTGCCCTCCCGGCTAACTTGTGGATGGACACCTTGCCTACCAGGGTGCTGGTCCATAATAATGTCAGCAGCAGTACTGACTGGAGCTCCAGCCCATCAGCCCCGCCATCTTAATTATGCCACACACACTCCACCTTGGAGGTACATAAGGTGGGGCTGGTATAATTAAGATGGCAGGGCTGGGTGTCTAGGAATGTGGCCTGGAGCTCTGATCAACGCTACTGCTTGCCCCCACTCCTCACCCCTGCCAGCCAACCTGCTCACCCAGTAGCAGCATTAATGGCTCAGCAGTGGTGAGCTCTGGGATGCATATCTGAATTTGCTGACCCCAACATCCTAAATTAAACTGGCCCCGCCTGTACCTGGGGTGGGGTGGGGGCAGGGCTGGCATAATTAAGACTACATGGCTGGGGAGTCTTGGTGTGCGGCCTAGAGTTCTAATCTGCGTCATCTCACTCAGTCCCCACCAACCACCACTGTGGGTAGGCTAATGGCAGGGCAGCTGCCGTAGTCACAGTGGCTGCAGGTCCAGTTTGTTCTAGGCCTGGTGGCAGCAGCTTCTCCCAGGCTTACTTTTCATTAGACCCCAGCCAGAAGCCAGTTTCACTCTTCTCCAGCTGACTGCAGTCTATCCTTCCCTTATTTTGGAAATCTCCAGTTTACACTAAGACCCAAAGTCTTACTTTCTCTAAAGTAAATGCAGGGCCCCCAATTTGGACTGGGGCCCTAGCATGGGGAGGACTGGGGAAGGGGGCTTTAACCCTTTGTGCACACTGCTGTGTTCCCAATCCAGATTAGGCCCACACCTGTAAATTTTATTGCCAAAAAATGTGCTTACTTTAGAGTAAGAAAGACGTAGCTACAACTTCAAAGTAACATGCAGGTTTGTCCTGGATGACTTTCCTTGCAGCGCATATGGCCACCGATAAATTAAAACTAGATTTCAGACAATAAACTGAAGCCAGATTTCAGAAAATAAACGAAAGCTAAAGTTCAGAGCAAGTGTGGTGCAGCAGTTAGAGTGTTGAACTGGGACTTGAGAGATCTGGTTTCTAGTCTTCACTTAGCCATGAAGCTTTACTGGGTGACTTTGGGGTAGATACTGACTCTCAGCCTAACCTACTTCACAGGGTGGTTGTGAGGATAAAATGGAGAGGATAACCATCTAAGACACCTTGGGTTCCTTGCAAGAGGAAAAGAGGTGGGATATAAAGATAATAATAAATAAATATTTAACCTTCAGGTTCCCCAGTTGTTAGGGGGACATGGGCAGAAGGGTACTATTGCATCCATGTCCTGCTTGGTCAACAACTGTTTGGTCACTGTGTGAACACAGTGCTGGACTACGTGGACACTTGGTCTGATCCCGCAGGGCTCTTCTTATGTTGTTGTTGTTGTTGTTGTTGTTATTATTATTATTTATTGCATTTTTATACTGCCCAATAGCCGAAGCTCCCTGTTACGTTACATTAGAGAAGCTAGGTCAATGGCTAGTGAAGACTCAGAGTGAACGATACAGCCAGGCTATGTTTACTTCAGCCTTTGGCAGTTCAATCAATAATGGTTTTTATGGCTACTGCTCATTTCTTAGCATTTCATATTATTTATCGTTGTGTGGTGGACGTTATTTTTGCTGTTGTAAAACCAGGAAGAGCTGCCAGGAAGAGATATAAAACTATTTTAAAAGCATACATACAAACAAACACATTGTTGCTCTTTTACAAATAGGCCAAATTATACTTTACACTGGCAACTCTGAGATCTATGGTCTGGTGTTCTATTTCACTCATGTCTACCAGTAGATCGAGATCTACCAGTAGGACTCCAGGAGATATGCAGCAGATCAGCAAGGGCTTCCATGTCTCAGTGGATTTAACACTGTCAACAGGAAGCCTTATTTCCCTCCTAAATTAGGCTGGTGGAATCAAGAAAAGAGAAAAACAGGAGTAGATTAGGATATGAAAGGATCTCTGTGCAAATTCCAGTGGTGGTACTTTCAAGAAGTAAAATGGATAAATGGATATAGCTGTTTTTACGCTTTAAATTTTTGGTATATTTGTTTTTAATGTTCATTGTTTTTAACTTTTGTAAACCGCCCAGAGAGCTTCGGCTATGGGGCAGTATATAAATGAAATAAATAAATAAATAAATAAATAAATAAATAAATAAATAAATGAGAAGTTCCTTGGCTGAGCATGTTGTGAAATTCTGTATCTCCCTTCCCAAGCTGCTATTTTGTGCTTGGCTCTATCTGGTGGACCTCAGGGTTCTTGGGCCAATCTACACCAAGCAGGATATAACACTTTTAAAACAGTAGATGTAATGTGTCCCGGGCCTGAACAGTTGTCATAACCCTTATAAACCATTATAAGCAGTAGTGTAGATCCTGCCCTAGTGAGAAACAAAGTAGATCTGCAAACCTTACGCCTGCTGACCCCTGCTCTATGTCACTCCAAACCACTGGTCTATTGGCAAAGAAAGGGGACTTAAGCGAGAGATTTTCTCTTAAAATAGTTTCTGAACCATTCCCAAACAGCAAGGGTAAGGAAACTGCAGCCCTCCAGATATTTTGGACTACAATGCCCCCCTACCACCCCCAATCACTGCCCATGCTGGCTGGGGGCTAATGGGCATTGGAGTTCATCAACATCCCTGCCATATGGACACACCAACTCGGCCTTTTTTTTTACATCCAAACAAATCCCAATTTCAAGAAGCCTTTATAAAAGCATTGAGACTCAGAGAAGCAGTAGAAGTGATGCTTGGAGAAGCGGCTGAGCACCATTTGGATGGATCCCCTTGGATACAAGTTGCTTGCTGGAATGTTAGCAGCTGTCCCTTTGATGCCTTGTGCTCCTGGACCTTCCTTGTTAAGAGAAGGTGCTGTTGCGCCATGTCCTGCCTTCTTGGTCCCTGGTCATGGACTAGATGGACCCTTGGTCTGATCCAGCATGGCACTTCCTATGTTTATGTTCTTAAGTGAGAATGAGAGGTTTGGTCATTGGGAGAGAATCAGAGGTGCTGTCATTGGCACTAACCCCTTGGAACATGGGGCAGCAGCTGTGCAGCAGTTGGGGAATGAACTGTGACATCTTTGGTGTCTAGCCTAGCAAGCAGGGCCACCTACCAGGAGGAGATTCGTCAACAGGTCAATTCCTTCTGTGTCCAACCTGCAAGAGAAGAAAGAAACCTGCTAGGTGAGATTCCTCTGCTCTAAAGCAAAGCCATTAACCCTCTAGAAAATAGTTATTCACAGTAGGGATGTTGGAGGAATCCGCAATGGATTCAAATAGGTTTGGATTTCTATGAATCTGAGCTACAGATTCTGCAGTAGACCTGCACACATTCCACAGAGTCGCACAGATTCCGCAGTTTTAAACTGCGTGTGTGTGTGCGCGCGTGCAAATGCTCACTTGTGCTAATGTTGCACTTGTGAAATGTGGAATGAAATTTTCATACATCCCTCAAAAAAAGCTGTTTCCGTCAATGAGGAGATGAGGGAATGGAAGATGCCTGGCAATCCGTGAAACACAGATGGAATGGATTTAACAATCTCTGTACACCTGCAGCTCACAATTGGCAATTTGAGTTCTTGCTTGGGGCAGATGCATCAGGGTCAAAGGCGTCTCGGTTTGCCTCTGGCAGATTGAGCTGCAGAACACTGATGCCACCTAGTGGCAACACCAGAAAGACCACTAGGAAGAAGCGAAAGATTTTATGGGCCCCAGTCCTCACCTGGAAATAAAGAGGATGGGGATGGTGCATGTTTAGAAGAATTCTGCACATGCAGCGATCAGCAGATTATTGACACACCATTCTGCAGGTGAATAGAGATCCTTCAATCACCATCATTGGTTCCCTGTGTCTGTTTCCGTAGTGCAGCCTTCCCCAACCTGGAGCCCTTGAGATTAGGGATGTGCTCCGCTCCGATTAGGAGCGTAGAAGCAGTAGCGGATTGGCCTGCTCCGCCTTACCCAGAGGCGGAGTAGGAGCGGACCGCGGACCCCCTAGAAGCAAGGCGAAGAGAAGCGACCATTTTTCGGAGCTCCGAGTTCAGGCGGAGCGCTCCGGTCGCCATCTTGAAAACATTTCGCCATAGGATTGCATTGCGGCAAATAATCGCGCATAACTACGTTGTTTTTGAAGCTATCATTCTGGAAATTCTTGTGCACAGAGAGTCGTGGATGGGGGTCATTTTGAGACCACTCTCACCTCTCTGCGTGCTGTGGTTCACGTGCAATATTTTTTTAAAAATCGGGTCAACCGCGGGGCTCAAACTGCGTTTCGGCTTTTCGCCCATAGGATTGCATTGAGGGAAAGAATCGGGGATAACTGGGGGGGGGGGGTTAAGCTATCGTTCTGAAAATTCTTGTGCACAGAGAGTCGTGGATGGGGGTCATTTTGAGACCACTCTCAACTTTCTGCGTGCTGTGGTTCACGTGCAATATTTTTTTAAAAATCGGGTCAACCGCGGGGCTCAAACTGCGTTTCGGCTTTTCGCCCATAGGATTGCATTGAGGGAAAGAATCGGGGATAACTGGGGGGGGGGTTTTAAGCTATCGTTCTGAAAATTCTTGTGCACAGAGAGTCGTGGATGGGGGTCATTTTGAGACCACTCTCAACTTTCTGCATCGTACGGGTCGCGGGCTAGACGTTTTTAAAAAATCGGCGGGAAAAATACCTTTTTCAAAGGGCTGAGGGGCAGAGTCAGCTCCCGGTCATGATGATCCCAAAGTTGGAGGAGGGCATAGGCAAAACAGGTAACTTGGGATTCTGGGAAACTTCTCTTTCTTCATCTGAACGGGCTTTTCCCCGTGTTTTTTAACACAGTAGCCCCACCAAATGCACAAACACAACCTGAAATCATATACTAAGCCAAGAATAAGAGATAGAAAAACACAGCACTGCTCCCCACCCTAACCTTGGGGAACAACTGAATTGATGTGGTGCAAGGGGATGAGCTCCCCTAGGGCATCTCATCGTGGACGTGCCCCCACTCTCTCTTGCACTGGAAGGCCATAGAGCCTTCCAAAGAGAGTAAAACGGTGGAGCAATGCCTCTCATGAGTTGAAGTGAATGGTCACTTCTCAGTGGTGGAGCAATGCCTGTTCTGAGTCGAAGTGAGCGTTTTACTTCTTCTCGGAGCTGTGGCTGTCAGTGTCTTGAACTGGCAGCTACTTCCCCCTCCCCCGGGCACGTCCCCCTATTGCTGGTAAAAGACAGATATAGCCTTTTAAAAAAAGTTCTTCTTGTTGTTTATTGAGCAACACTGCTGCTTTTAATTCCACCCCTCCTTTGTTTATTGATTGATTTATTCCATTTTCTATGCATTACTGGCTTATCCTTGGCTCACTTCCTTATGCCCCCAGAAATGCCAGCTGCATGCCTGCCTGCCTTCCCTCCCTCCTCCCCTGCCCACCTCGCAGGGATGTTGTGTGTGGGGTGCCCGATTTTCAAAAATTCGCCAAAAATCAGGGGATGATGGGATTGCTTTGAAACTTGGCATGCGTGTGTATATCCCCATGAGGTGTCATGGTGCCAAACATGAGGTTTCTAACTTGAACAGAAAAAAAGTTGTATAATTTTTTAGCTTTCAATGCAAGCCTATGGGGGGGGGAAAACGGAGCTCCGGATCCAGATCCGGAGCTCCGGGCGGAGCGGAGCGGAAGTGGGCGGAGCGGGAGCGGAGCGGAGCGGCCCGATCCAGAAAATGGCGGATCTGCAAGTGAAGCGGAGCGGGGGGTCTGTGCACACCCCTACTTGAGATATGAGGGTCTACATCTCCCATTATCCCCAACCTGCATGACTGGTGCTTTTCTCCCTTCAGTGGTCTGTCCTACCTTGTAGGATGATTGTCTTACCGTGGCACATGATTTATCAAGGGCTGGGCTCGATACTGTGTGAAATTATAAGCCTTGAATTCCTCATTGGATGTGATGCCAGGCCAGGATTCTTCTGTAGGGGTTCCTTTGGGAAAGAAAGAAGGCTTAGATGCAACAACCAGAGCCAAGGACTTTTACTATATCCTTGTAGGGTGAGGCACAGAGGGAATCGAATATCTGTAATGTAATTTAGAATCCAGAAAATCTCAAGTACAGCTAAACACAAAGGAACTCACCCACCCCTACTAAGAGCATATGTTACTTTAAAGATGTAGTAAACAGCTCTAATTTTTTAAAATAAACTTTTGAGTTAGTGCAAGGCCATCAATCCAGATCGGGACTCTAGCTTGTGGGGTAGGAGGCCATTAATTTTTTCTCCCTGTTGTGATACCAATCCGGATTGAGCCTCCTGCATCTGCCTGTTGAGATGGGCCATTATCTAATTAAAGCAAATGGATCACTACTTGGAAATATATATTGCAGGCATAGGTACAGCAGGGTGGAATGGGTTAAAGCCCCCACGTTAAGTGGATTGTTTTGGTCCCTTTAGTGCTAATGAGGCCATTTGTTAAGCAATATTTTGGGGGGACCCCATGGAGTACAACCCATTGGGAGGGTCCAGAGGGGCAAAAATGGTTCTTGGACCCCCTCTCTCACCCCTGCTCTAGAGCAAAAAAAAGCAAACAGCTACATCTTTAAAATAATGCGTGCTTTGGGTCCACGTTTCTAGCCCTTTGCACTGCAGAGGAACATTTCAAAATGGATTTGTTTAACATTTTACATGTTAGGACTGTTAAAATACTCAGAAACCAAGCAGAGCATTGGGCTATTAGAACAGATTAACATGCCTTATCAGGCAGCGGTCCATCTAAGACTGTGCTGTATCTAATCTGACTAGTACCAGTTCTGGACTCTTTATCACTGGACACTGGTGGCTCCAACGTTGCTGGCTTGGAGATTTCAATCAGAACTCGCACCTTGGATTGCTCCTTCGGAGTTCTGACTGAAGCCCAGAGCAGATTCACTGCCCCACTGACAAATCGGAGCCACCAGCCTCCACTGCTCTTGATGTCTCTTTCATTCATCTCAGCCCACACCAAGAAACAGAGAACAGGGAGGACTCACCCAACATCCTGAATATTAAATGCAGCTCCTCTTTTACAGCGGATCCTGGGAACATGGGACGTCCTGTCACCATTTCGTAGTGTATGCAGCCCACACCCCTAAAAGGAGAAGCATGACAGACCCAAAAGAGATACAATCATGGGAAGGAATCGAGTCCCACATGGCCTCCTATCCTGCCAGGTCTTTTTCCCACTGCTTCAGGCTCTGTAGAGACATGGGGGTTGGGGGTGGGGATGGCCTCCAAGATTTCTGCTTCCTTGTCTACAACAGTAGGAGACAATATGAGCAGCAGAAACAGCTTCCTGGTCCCATCTCTTTTCCTACTGAATTGATCAGCAGAGAAAAGAAGAGAAATATGAAGGAGCAAGCCACTAGAAACTCTCTTCCGTACATTGACCGCTATGAAGGCTATGCCATTTTCACCCCATGGGCTATGGAAGCAATGATCAAATCGGACTGGGACATTTCCCTCTTGTCTTCTAGTAGAAAAAGGTCACCGTGGGGAAAACCATTCCACCCACGCTCACCCAAGCACAGACCCTTGGCTCACCACATGTCAATGGGAGTGGAGTATTCTGTGGATCCTAGCAAGACGTCCGGAGGCCGGTACCACAATGTGACTACTTCATTGGAATAGGTTTTCGTTGGGACAGACTTGGCTCTGGCTAGACCTGAGGGGAGAAAGGAATGCCAGTGAGATACAAGCCTGGAGTTTGCTACTACTAATTTCATCCCAGTTTTGCCTATATCTAGGGATCCATTGCCCATTTTCCAAAGGGCTCCTACTTTACTTGACATCTGACGACAAAGAGCGTAGGATTGTGGTGCAAGCCGCAGTCTCAAATAAACCTTCCGGTTTGATTATGACTTGCCAGGTCACCAAATGGTAATGAAGGTACGATGCAAACATGGGGGAGGGGCAGTGCAAGCCCCAGATTTAGGGGGGCTCTTGGGTAAGATGCTCTTAGTTCCCCCTGCCTTTGATTGCCTCCCTCTTCCTTACCACTGTCACCACTGCCCATTTGCTTGCCCTCTCCCACTGGACCCAGTCTGCACACCTGCCCAGGACGGGAGAATGTAAGCCAAGAGGCTGCTGCTGCTTCATACTCTTGCATTTCTTGCATGCTCGAAGAAGGCAGCTGAACATGGAGTAACAGCAAGGAGGAAGAGCTGGAAGGCCAGGAAACTGGGGGTTGACACTGAACCCGCTGCCGGGGAAAGGGCTTTGGCAGATTCCAAATGATGCTCACTCCAACGCTGGCCCTGAACAGTGGCTAGGAGCACTTTACTCCAGCAAGGGGTTACACGTTGACATCCAAAGCTTAGAAAAAACAATTTTGTGCCTGGTTGACTGCACCACACATACATACAGTGTGTACTGTGTTGTGTTTAGAAATAAGAGCTAGAATGGGAATGGTTTCTTGGGATTTGGGAAGGTTAACACCCCTCCCCCTTCACAGAACATCACAAACCATGGCAATGGGCTGATGTTGGTCATATGCTCTGCTAGGATTGCTGGAAGACATGCAGGTGCAAAATGTGCAGAATCAGAATGCTCAGGAAAACGTCACTAACAGGGCAATCCTCTATACATCTACACAAAAGTAAGCCCTATTGAGTTCAATGGTGCTTATTCCAAGGTAAGTATGTATAGGACTGCAGCCTAAAGATGATTGTAAAAAAATATGTTTCTCATGGTCTCGGGGCCTGTGTAAAAAGACCAAGTAGAACAATTAAAGGAACTTCTGTGTTTGGCAAACAGCTTATACTGAAAGGTTTAAAAAACCTGTTTTATTCAGATTTGTGGACTTTAGGAGCCTTTCTTCATGAGGCTTTCATCATGCACTCAGGATTCCTCATGTACAGTAGTTTGTGGCTCCTTTACATGATACCATTATTTTCCAGAACCTTCCTGTAGTTTGTAACCATTATTGTGGTTTTTATCTTAACGAGAAAAGTCTGGGATTTTTCTCAAGGGCATTGTAGAAGCCTCGAGTATTTGTGCAATTCCGCTACACCACACACCACCTAGTGGTTGTGTAATGGAACTCATAGAAAGGTAGAGAAAGAAAAACACATGTGTAAAGGGGCGGATCTAAATCCTGCAAAGAATCCAGAAGCAGAAGCCTCAGTAAAGATGGAGGTTAAAAGCTTCATGTAGAAAAGCCCTAAACTAGAAGCATGGATGTCTATCAGAAGATGTGGATATCTGAAGGGCCAGCTGTGGGTGGTGGTGGTGGACATCCCCCAAAATATCTTGCCTACAATTTCCTCACTTTGAACGCAAGGGAAGACCTAAGCACCGGCATCACACCTTGATATTATGAACCCAGCCAAAGCCATGGTGGCTGCCTCATCCCCTAACTTACCAAAGTCAGCGAGTTTCAATTCCCCTTTTCCATTAATGAGTAAATTCTGCGGCTTGAGGTCTCTGTGTAGGATCTTAAGCTGGTGGCAGTAGGACAACCCACGCAGCAGTTGGAACATGAATATCTTGTAGCAGCAGGAAAAAAACAGGATGGGGTGGGTGGGAGAGGAAGCAGTTAGAGATGCTTGAAAGACAGAATCCTTTTGAAAATACAGATTCCTCTAGAAAATTGGGGGTGGGGGTGGAAATACAAACTCCTCTAGAAAAATGAAAATAATAATAATACAGAGTCTTCTAGAAAACCGGGGGGGGGGGGGGGAGAGATACAGATTCCTCCAGAAAACTGGCGGGGGGGGGGAAAATCAAATTCCTCTAGAAAATAGGAAACAAATACAGATTTCTCTAGAAAATTGGGGGGGGGGGAGAGATAAATTCCTCTAGAAAGTAGGGAGGAAAACAGAGATTCCTCTAGAAAACAGAATCCTTTTGTAAATACAAATTAGACTCCTCTGATGTGAAAGCTCCCAATCATCTTACAGGAGAGGGAGTTTTTTTACCTTATGAAGAAAGCCATTCCCTGCACCCACTTACCCCCTTCACTCACCTTCACATTGTACATGCTCATCAGGTTCCCACAGTTATCCAGGTACTGCTTCAGGTCACTGTCCTGTAATGACAAGCATGTCCAGAGGGTCCTAAGTTGCCTTGAAGAACAAAGCATCCCCCATTTCTTTGTCAGCAGAAAAGGCAAGTCAACGTATATTTCCCAGCTGACTTCAGAAGCACAGTTGTGTGCTTGCAACAAACTGCTTCTTGCAGCTCAGAGCAACACAGCTCAAAACTATGAAGCCTTCCCAGATGTTTGTTTTATTTTGTGGACTTTAGGAGCCTTTCTTCATGAGGCTTTCATCATGCACTCAGGATTCCTCATGTACAGTAGTTTGTGAAGGCAGAGTAATGACTAAGCCACTGCAGGACATTAAAAGCCATCCCCCACTAGCTAATGTACCTGGTGCAGGGACAATCCAGATGTTTTATCCCTTTACCAGCAGATCAGCTGTGGAGTATTCACATATTTCCAGCACTCAAGCAACATTTTGTTACATTCTGGGAAAATGTGATTCACACACACACCATTTCCATTGCTATTTAGGGACAATCCTATTCACGCTTACCTGGGAGTAAGCCCCACCCAACACAATGGGACTTACTTCTGAATAAACATGCATAAGACTATGTTGATGGGCTGCTACCTGAAATACGGCTGAGCAATTGCCATGGGCCAACACAACTTTCACAGAGTTTTACACAGATGACATTTTCTGCATAGATCACCTAAGGGTTGAAAAGTTCAAACATGGCACTGGCCCCAAATGTAGCCTGGAGTTGCTGGGCCAGCCAGTCTCTCCATAAGAAAGAAGTCCTCAGACTCACCAGATACTCAAAGACAAGAGTGAGGGCGCATTTGGTGTGGATGATATCATGGAGAGTCACAATGTTTGCATGCTTGAGGTTCTTCAATAAGGAAACTGCAAGGCAAAGAGATGGCAGCATCAGTTACAAGGATCTGGGGTGTGTGTGTGCCTGTGCTGTGCCCTGGAAAGTTGGGTCCTTGCTGAACTTGATGTCCTATGAGTGATGTAGCTGGCTGGATCACTTCCCTGAAGTGTGACCCAGTCAACTATGGTTAGTAGCACACAGTCATGCATGTGGTTTTACCGCTGACTAATTTTGTCAGTGTTTTTTATTGTTATATTTATTTTTGTTTTGTATTTTATTTTCACCGCTTTGGTATCTCTATGGAAAGTGGTATATAAAGCTGAGTCATAAACAGATAGGTGTCCTTAAGAACAAAGCAGGAAAAATACAAGGATCTGTGGAACTAGAACTGCAAATGTTCCCCCTGGGCTTCCACACTCCGAGGAACCCCCCCTCCCGCCAAACCCTGCTCCTTACCTTCCCGTATAGCTGTGCAAGGGGCCCCTTCCTCGTGCTCTAACCGGATCTCCTTCAGGGCAACCAGGTTCTTGGTGAGCTTGCTGCGCCCTTTAAAGACAGTGGCATAGGTGCCCTGCGAAGAAGGAGGCAAGGAAAGTAAGCAGCTCATGAATGAAGCACATCCAATTCATTACTACCATATTATATAAAACACCATTATTCTAGGTTTATTGCACTGGATTAAATCTCTATACAGCCATTCTTAATTTGGATTAAAAACTACTCAGTTGCAGTTGAAAAGCAGCTTTGTTTCAAACATACCAAGGTTGGCCCCCAAGGCAGATTACAACAGTTAAAATGAATCAGAAAGATGCAATAAAAACATGTAAAGTTTTAGGGATATAGGATGATAATGCTTCACATTCTTACCTCCCCCAGCTTCTCCAGTTTAAGATAGGTCTCCATCTTCCCAAAACCGATGTCTGACTGTCATGAAAAAGCAAGAACTATCACTACAAAAGATCACATTCTCTTCCTTAGGCATCTCACATTGCAATCTTATGTAAGCTTACTCAGAAGTAAGTCCCACTGAGTTCAATGGGATTTACTTCCACATAAATGTGTGCAGGTTTGCTGCCTTACTGATGATCACATTTTGTAAAAAGGACAACTTCGCCTGTAACAGATGTGGTGGGAAATAAAATCAAGAGATGTCCTTGAAACACACAGCTAAATATATTGTGTCAATTACTTTCTGCAAAAGTGCAGCAATCAGCCAGTCGATGGGAACAGCAAACCCGCTGTGTGATTGAAGAAAAGGGAGACTACTTGCTTCTCTCTCTCAAGAGTGCTAAGATATAAGACCTTAATTGAAATCGTTGTCTTCACTAGGGGTGTGTTGCAGGAACTGACACTTCCATTTGCTTTGCTTTCTGACATTCCTCCATCAGTCTGCCAAATTGTTCAATTCAATCACCACTATAAACTGCTGGCTTCCTAGCTGGTTCTTCCTTATGCTTGAGTAATACCTTTGCATCCCTAACTTGACCCAGGATTCAACGTGACCAGGTTAATTCTCCAACTCTTGCATAACTCCTGAACAAATAGTCAAACACCTTGAGCATCCCATGGACCTATTCCCATTCAATATGATGGTGCTAACAAAGCACCTTCTAAATATTTGTCATGAGGGCTGTATTTTACTCCATGAACATGATGTCTGTGCCTAGGAAACATGTATACTATATATTACATAGCATTTGCAAACATGAATGAGTCAGAGGATTAATCCTTCTATGGCGTTAAGAGGCTTTCAGGGCAAGCATTAATGTTGCTTAGGTCATGTATTGTGCGTTTAAGCATATTATCATTCAACAGTAGGTGGTGGTAAAGAGACAGATCTCTTCATAGAAAAGTATTGAAGGGATTTAAGAAATATTTCATCTTCAGCTTGAGAAAAATTTTGCCTGGCTGGATCTGGAGAGGAATAAAAAAATGGGGCATGATATTTTATCTTTGGGACAGACTTGTGGAGATGCATATGAAAATGAGCTGAAGCAATTTAGAAGCAACATTTTCAGCTCAAGATTTCAGGTACTTTTTAAAGTTCATAAGTATTGGGTGCAGGGAGGAGCAATCCAGGGACCTCCACTTCTGCTTTTGCTAAAGCATTCTTCCCCAACCTGTGTCCTCCAATGTGTTGGACTGCAATGATGGGAATGATGGGAGTTGCAGTCCAATACATCTTGGAGGACCCCAGGTTGGGGAAGGCTTGGGGGAAGGAACAGAAGATTGGGGAAGAAACAGAGTGGTCAAGCACACTATTTAAATATGTGTTGAGTGCACCATGTAGTTCAGCACTTCCCCAGGACTTTTACGTTGAAGAAAGTTCTACAGAATGCGCTCCTTCTCTAGTCTAGGGGCACTTCCAGGTGGATGGCTCCTAGCAGTACCAATGACAAGCCATCGTGTAGGTATTCCATTCTCTCATCCTTAATGGGGTGGTGGTTAGAAAAAGTGACAGAAGAAATAGTGGGAAAATACATGAAGATGATGAATGGAAGACAATGTCATCTGGGCACCCCCACCCCAGTAAAATTCCATGAATGAGGCAGTGCAATTGCACAATAAAAGCCTCATCTAGAAGCAGGCTAGGGATGTTATCTTACTTCCAGTTAACACTTAACCCTGAGGTGCAATGCACTTCAATACATCAAAAATATCTCATGATCTCCACATGGAAGGAAATCAGGCTCCCCCTTTCTGCCTGCACCTGAGCCAACATCTATACGTGAATTCCTTCAAGAACTCAAGTCCAACTTATAGACCTCTAAACTGAGAGATACCTTATTATTGTTCTTATACCAAGGGTGCACAGTCATAACCCCAGTAGGACAGTAAAAAAACACCCCATTTTCCAGATTTAAAGGTGAGAATTCTTCTGTTTTTGTGAAAATGATGAGGTTGCAGGAAAAATAAAGAGGCTAAGTGTGATCGGATGTCCCACAAATGCAATGGTGCTGCATCTGCGAGTCTAAAAGGAACGTACATTGATAATTTATGAGCTCTTCAATATTTATAGGACAGTTGCTTCAACTGCATATATTTTATTCAAGAGACAGAATAAGTTGCACAGGTAAATGGGAAACCCTTTGATATAATGTTTCACTCTTTTTTCCGCTTTAGAATTCTAAGTTCAAACTTCAGCTTATTTTGGAGAGGGGGGGAGAGTTATTTTCTGGACTCATTGATACATTGGAATAATTGAATAGTAGATATTTTCAGTGGGTTTTAATATTGAAGTAGGTTTTCCCCTGGTTCAGGTCATTTGCACTTGGAGATTTTCACTCAGTTGCAGATACAGGTGTATGACAGCAAGCTCATGCTGGTTGCCAGAGTTGCATTTTCCCAAGCCCTGCCAAAAAGTGGGACTCACAAGAGAAGCCCGTCGAGACATCCTGCTAAGAGGCTTGGAAATCTCTGGACTTTCCATCTCTAGTTTCTGGAGGAACTCCGGGGGCAGCTGAATATCCATGGGCAGAGAGAGGCGTTTGCTGACGTCCTATGAAGAAGAGCAGCACAGAGTTAGTTCATGAGGCCTCCTGAGTAGGGTGGCCAGAAACAAAAGGGAATGGGGCTCCTACACATTTACATTTATCCTATGTAAACCACCCAGAGAGCTTCAGCTATGTGGCGGTGTACAAATGCAATAAATAAATAAATAAACAAATAAATAATAATTGTGTAGAAGAGGTTATTTTAACACGATTAGCTTGCCAAGCAAATCACACCTGCTGAAATGCTATTCTTCTATACAACTATTAAAAGTGCAGGAGTGGGGGCCTCTTTTGCATCTGGCCACCCCTATTCCTAAGTCTCCAAAAGGTTAGCTAGAGATATCCAGCAGACGCAGGCCCAACGCCATATGTCTCACTGCATGCCTCATCTTGCTCATTCTATTGCAAGGACCCAGCATGGCTCCAGCATGATAGATTGAAAGGTGGGAATCAATCAAAGGGAAGAAAGAAGAAACACACCGTTCAATTGTCTTGGTTCTCCAAATTAATCTTCAGCTCAAATGCAAGCTGGCAGTCAGGCGGTGGGAAAGGAGACCGGTTTTGGTTTGGGGCAAAGGGTGTATATGTGCTCACATGAAAATGCATGAATCAAAGCATTTGTACCATTCGGTGTGGCTTAATTTCTCCATGAGAAGTGGTGGGGCTCATCACTGTTGGAAGCACAGCTCATGCCCTTGCATAAAGAAGCCATTCCTGCTTATTCATGAGCGCGTAGAAAAGTTGATGCTTCTCCATGGGGAGATCATGGTCTTCTGCACATGTTGAAAGCCATTTGTATTAGAGAGCCAGTGTGGTGTAGTGGCTAAAGTGTTGGACTGGGAGTCAGGAGATCCTGGGTTCTAGTCCCCACTCGGCCATGGAAACCTACTGGGTGACTTTGGGCCAGTCACAGACTCTCAGCCCAACCTGCCTCACAGGGTTACTGTTGTGAGGATAAAATGGAGAGGAGGATTATGTACGTTCCTTGAAGGGAAAAAGGTGGGATATAAATGCAATAAATAAATAAATAAATAAATAAATAAATAAATAAATAAATAAAACTAGTTCTTCCCTGGTATTAACAGACCATTCATTCTTGCAGCCAGCTTCCTTATCAGGCCTGACTCTCAAACTCAGGATGTATTTAAACGTGGGTCAGCCTTCCAGAGTTCCATAACATTGCTTCTTACCGTTCCATACAGCAGTCTCGCCCAACTTGGCACCTTCCAGAAGTGTTGGATTACAACTCCCAGCACCCCCAGCCAGCTGGCCAGGGATGATGGGAGTTGTAGTCCAGCACAACAGGAGGGTGCCAGGTCAGGGGAGGCTGCCATACAGATTCCTCACCCTTTGCAAAGGCAGATTACCTCCATCGAAAAGCGGCGCTGGTTGCCATTTCGGTAATGCACGGCCGTTGGAGACTGGCCTTCCAAAGGTGAAACAGAGCTGTGCTGTGTCCGAATATCCCTGTTCAGTTGACCCAGGTGCAGACGTCCTTGTGCCATATCTGATGAGAAAGGAAGAGCAGATAGCAATTGGCCAGGTGACTGCACAGATTGGCAAGACTTGGGACATCTGGGGACTATTGTTGAGATTAACGAAGAGCAACCCAGTAAAGGGCGTGTTTGCTCTAACCCTGCAGTGTCTAGTAAAGTAAATTTCCTAGACTCCGAGAAAGGCTGCAATCTGATGCACACTTACTTGGGAGAATGCCTATTTTTTAGTCAACAGGTATAGGAATGGGCTGTAAATTATTTCACATTTTTAATCCATTCTATCTTTAGCACTTAGATCAGTTAACAATACTTTTGGGTTAATGCAGTAAATAATTTAGGAACTTAAGGACAGCTGGGGGGAAATTAAGTGAGTAGATGGGGCTTTATTTGTTAAGTGCTGTCTTGCAGCTTGATATTGTAACTTGCAGCTCCCTGGTCATTTGCCTTACCAGCTTGTACTTCTTCTCAATTCCAAATGCTAGCCCTAATGAAGGATAACCTCACCCTTGCCATAAATCCCGCCTACTGTCCAAATGCTATGATGGAGGCCATTCATGGGTACCAATTACAAATAGGAAAACCAAGTATACCCCATACCCCATGCATCTGTTTTGATGGGTATGTACATGGAGAACATGTGTTGGGAACCTACAACCATCTACCATTTCCCACCATCTGTACCTGCAAACAAATAGATATGTATATTCCAGTAAATCAAGCTGCCACCTACAAGCATAGATCTCTCTTTCTGGTTACAGTCCTACTGGAAGTACCTCATGACCTAGTCCCACAGCCAACATTCTGTCCCACACATCCAGCTTGGTTTGCTCTGTGCTGGAATGGTGACCTCTATTATAAGGTAAACTTCTTGTCTCAAATATTGACCATTGAGTGTCAAAGTGTCCAAACCTCCCTAGTAATCAATGTGACTTAGGCTACATATGTATCAAATCTCAGTTTTTTTGGGTGATCTGGAAGTATCTTATCCATTTAGGGTTGAGCTGCAAGGAAGAAGAATACCAATGTCCCATTTTCAGATATTTCTAGTAATTGGTGTGCCTTGGGTTATGTAGGTATCTTAAAACTTTTGATAATCCTCTCATGTTCAGCAAAATAACGCTGAGTAGCCAGGAGCAATGTTGATGTGAAGGCATGACTGACTGACACCACACTGGATCAGAAAGGAAGTGTTATGGCAAGTCTTCTCCCTAGGAAAAGTTAACTGTATATTATGGAACTGGTCTAAAAAATGCCCACGTTCTTTCCAAGCCTACAAGTATGGAGTCAGACCTTTTCGCTCAAGCTCTCGAGACTTACATATGCCATACCAAAGGCCTCCTAATTCTAGTTAGGGGCCACAGTCAAAGATGGTCGCTGTCAATTAAGCACCTCAGAGAGGATAAACAATACATGCCTACTTTTAACCTGCTAGCTGCTTGTGCCACTCTGAGAAATGACCCTCTAAGAAGTTTAAGTGATCTCTTCTCTTGAGATTAGAGCTCTGAAGTGCTGTTGAGCCACAAATGGAAAATGAAATCTGAACAAAGCCGGCTCAGAAGCCTGCTCTCTTTGTAGCTACTTCTCTCTGGGCCATGGGCCTATGTTCTGCACTTAAACCTGATAGGGCTGCAATTAATGTCTGGTTGCTAGGAGGCTCTTGAGCACAAAGACCCAGACAGAGGTTTAGCAGAAACACTTCACAAGTTCCATGCAGGTAACCCAAATATCCATGAAATAAAATTCTGATTATTTTCAGGGATATTATTTCTAGGAAGCAGGCAAATAATATACAAACTAGCTTTCTGAACAGAGCTCTGCTATTTAATGAGACCTCAGCCGAACTACCTGCCTATTCCCCCATCCTTCCATATGGCAGAAACTGGACTCTTTTATAAAGGACACAAAAGATAGACGCAGAAGCATCAAACATAAAATACAATCACACAAAACAAAATTTGGCAGTGTGAATTCACTCTTCAGATATACATGATGTTCGTGCTGGAAAAAAAGGTATGCAGGAAACAAAAAGGTATAAACCATGATGTCATTTCTACATGCTTGTTTGTTTATTAGATTTCTATTCTAAACTCTGTGGGCAGTTCACAAAACAAGACAAAACCACAAAATACAATAATATAATGAAACATAATATAAAAACCATAAAAAGTTAAAACAGAATAAAATCAGATTAAAAGTAAAAGCGAGCAACAGCGCAGATCTTAAAACCCAATAACTCTGCACTTATATGTTAAGTTTGATTATGTTACATAGATATGATATCGATGTTATTCAACAGTTATGTAGTATGTTGTTTTTGTTTTAATTGTATTGGTGTATGTTTAAGTATTGTAGAAAATAAAAAATCTTAAAAAAACAACAACCCAATAATTCATGGAGTGAAGGAAAGTGCATTGAAGATGAGGCACAGATGGCATGCTACACTAGTGAAGGAGAGCTATTTTCATTGTAATGTGAACCCTGGTTCTTGGAGGTGTGGGGCCACCAGAGGCGCCTACCCAAATATGTGGTGGGATTGCCCACAGGTGCAAAGCTTTGGGGTCCAGGTCTTTGCCTTTGCCAGTGAGGCCACATAACAAGATATAACACTATCTCCAAACTGGGACTACTATCTCTTTCTATGGACTCTAATACACAACTAAGACATAAAGAGCTCCTGACTTTTTTTCTGGACAACAAGCTTGGTTATAGTTGCTAACCGCCCAGAGAGCTTCGGCTATTGGGCGGTATAAAAATGTAATAAATAAATAAATAAATAAATAACAAGAAATCAGCAAATGAACTTTCTCTTATCATATGAAAACAGGAAAATTGGGACCTTGTACTGATGGAGAAACTCCCTAAACATCTTCAGGTATAAATGGGCCAAGTAGAAATTGACACTTTTTAAATATTTTGTGAACCGCCCAGAGAGCTTCAGCTATTGGGCGGTATAGAAATGTAATAAATAAATAAATATAGAATATAGTATCCAATTATTGAATGCACCAATACTAAGAATTCACAACTTCCTAAGACACATGGAACTTTATAGCATGATCTGTTAGGATGATGAGTGATACCTTTACCAGATAAACATCCTTGTACTAAAACGGAGATCCTGAGTGATCCGAAAAACTATAAAGAAACTGACTCACATGTGGTGTATTTGGATTTGTTTATGTTCATTATTACTTTGAAAAATTCAATAGAGAAAAACAAATTAGAAAACACAGAGGGGCCTCTCAGGTGTTACATATGAGAGTATATAAGATTTCAAACACAGTTTGGCACCAGAAAGATTTTCCCAGCTCTTGTTACTGATCTACCAAGTGACACTGCAAGGTGTTACTTTCATTTACTGTACCTTAGCTCTCCTCCCTCTCTCTGTGATACTAGTGGATGGTTCCCAAATGCAGGCCATTGGCCCCACCTAGCCATTGCCCTTCCGCTGAAAATATACATGTGCATCTCACTATGTTCCATTATACTAGTGGGTATAACATAGCTGCATGGGCAGGGAAGTAATAACGCATGAAAGCACACTATTTTAGCAATATTAATTTCTGAATTTATGCTAAAAGATTTTTTTGTTTAAAAACTATTGCACAAATATATCATATTTTTTTAGTGCAGGTGAAAAAGTGATTTAGCACAAATGTAAACATTGATTTTGTTTTGTTTTTTAAACCCGCATTCCTGAAACGGAATCAGGTGGAAAAGTAACAACGAAGGTGTGCAGAAGTGAAGAAGCATGGTGGCGACACACATCAAAAACACGCCTCTTTAAAAAAGATGGAAGGTTGCACTGCTCTTCCATTCTTGGCAAAAGAGTCAAATTTTGCAAGTTCTCAAAAGAATCAGAAGAAACACGGAAAAAAGACAGAATAATAATATTCTGATGATACAATGTAGATGCCTGCTAAAGAGCAAGTAAACTAAGTGTGGCATTTTCAGAATAAATAGCTAGTGCAGGTGAACTCAATGGGCAGTATCCAGTGGTACTCCTACACAGAGTAGACCCAATGAAGTGATTGGGCCTAATCTAAGTATGACTACTATTGGATACTGCCCAAAGTGATGAGCAAACCATCAATTTATGTTCTGTTAGGGGATACGTTTGACACAATTGAACAGGAACGTCTCCTTCAAGAGTCCAACTGAAACAAATCCTCTTTCACAATCACGCAAGGCAAGACTGCCAAGTTATCATGCCAAGTGTTTCCAGAAGGAATGGAGATTATCTTATGGTTGCAGAATTGTGCTGGAATATGCCACCACACCAAAAAGAACTTGTGATAACTTCACTATGTCAACTTGATGTCAAATAAATAAATAAATGCGCAACTGAGATAAGCTTTGCACATTACAGTACTTCTGTGTACTTCCTTAGCACCTTATATCCTAAACTGTAGGGTAGGCCATCTCTCTGTGTGTGCTTGTGCATGCATGTGGTACCTTGAGAACAGAGGGTCCTGATATACACTTAAAGAGAAGTTGAAAAGCAGATTTATGGGAGGAGTTTTCCTACTGTTTCATCACTAAAATAGGAAGCTATATAAGTATAGCAGACTTTCACAAACTTGTGTCTTCCCAGATGTTTTGGGCTACACCTTCCAGGATTCCTGACCACTGGACATGCTGGCTGGGGCTGATGGAAGTTGAAGTTCAAAACATCTGAATATAAGGAAAGATGGAATAGCTACACAATGTCTTTTGACCGGTAGCTTTCTATTTACATCCTTTGATCATACTGTCAAATTCTCTCTACAACCACATGGGTCACACTGTGATTCTCCCCAACCCCCCCCCCAAAAAAAGCCTTCAAAAATCTTACCCTGCCCTGTTTTGCCTTCGACCCCACCTACTACTGGAATGTGGCTCCCCAGAGCTTCTCCAAAATTGACTTTGTGTTGAAAGAAGTTCAACACCCCTGCTCTGAAGGGTGTTACCTTGTGCAGGCTGCCCTATCGTCTTTATCACACAAGAATGGAGAGCAGAGCAACATAATGTTTGTGTACAATATATATATATATATATATATATATATATATATATATATATATATATAATCAGTGGGAACACATCCCACCATTCTTGCAATAATAGCACAATAAAAAGGACAGATTAAATGGATGTGGATGGGAGCATTGTTAGGTACAGAAAAACAGGTTTGATCACAAGCCCAAATTGGAAGTCTCTCTGTAACAAACCCCCTTCTGGGTGCATCTGTTCTGTCCCTTTTATTCATCACAGGAAATGCAATACATAAGCATTAAAAGGCCAAATATCAGCAGGTGGACTTCTGAGCAAACTAAAATACAATGTTTAGCTGCCCAAGGCATGCCCCCTCCCCACCTAGGGGCTGGGTTACTGCTGACAATCCCACCAGCTGAGAACGACCTCCCATGGTAAACATGGATTTCACCATGTGGATCTCAATCTACTTGGACAGTTGTCCAATTTGTTCACTGACTGATGAACTTGTGTGCACTGCAGGGATCCAAACAACAGCCTGTCTTGGGTAACTCATCTCAGGGATTAAAAGAGGCAGACAAATATTATCTGGCTCACAGTGATAAGCACTCCTCTCCCCAAAAGCAATTTGGAGGACTCAAATCACACACACACTGATTTTTTGTGAAAGTGAATAAATCCAGAACTGGCACACTAATGCAGAACAAAGGCCAACAAGTCATGGGATGGGTGGCATAGCCTATACCCCAACCTCACACAATGTTTTGTAGCAGACTGCACAAAAAAACTGCCAATCTAAACACACCCTGATGCTTAGGTGCTTTGAATGCCTGCCTCACGAGTGTATTACAACACACACTGGGAACAAGATCTGACTTCACATGAATGCCGATAGGCAATTACCCAGAAAAGAGACCTCAAAGTAAAAGACTCACTAAAAATGGCAGCTCAGATTTCTGGTATCTATAAAAGACAGGCGGGTTGAATGACTATTGGGCAAGAGAAAATAAACTGGAAATGAAATAATACATAATGTCATGATAGAAAAATCCCACATTTAGAATACTGCATAGAATTGTGGTTACCAGACCTCAGAATGAATATCAGAGGTGCAAAGTTGGAGAAGGTGTGGAGAGTGGAGGGGAAGATAAAATTATTCAGGGATTAGAGCATCTTCCTAACAAATAAAAAGCTAACCACCCCCATTCAATCAGCAATAAAGTGAAAAGTTAGTGTCCAAGGAGGCAGACATGTCCAAAATAGGAATCCTACTGGTGTCTAAACCCTAACTGTATTTACTAGAGATGAAGGCAAACTCTGGGTGAACATTGCAGAGACCTGTTTGATTCTGCTCCAGTTTTCATGTGGATTACAGCGGGCCCTGAAACTCCAAGCATAATGAGGCTGCATACAATATCAAAGCAAATTAAAAGGGAAATTGTAGACACTGCTGCTGCCTTTGACGAGTCCCGCTCCTTTTATAAATATATTTAAACATTGCCTCTGCCAAAACAAGCTTTGATCTCCTGGGGAAAGAGGCCAGAATCTCTCTTTGCTTTGCTTGAATCACAACTTTTAATTACTTTGTTAAGCGTTAACATTTCTGCTCCGTTCTAGAGTCTAAGCTCCACAAAAACCTCAGTTTATTATCTGCCCTATTCTTTGCATCGACCGTTTACTTCTTGCACTCCAAGAAGTCTATCAATGGAAAATCAGAATCTGCCTTTGTTTCTATCTTTACTATTTGCTGGCCACCCTGAACTCACAACATTTATAATATTGGACCGGGAAGGGGGGGGGGGACCGGTAAGGAAGGAAGGGAGGGAGGGAGAGAGAGAGAGACTTGTCCATGCTGGGATTTTGTTGCTGTTCTTAGGAGGATCCCAGAGGTCTCTGATAGCCACGAATCGAGGCATGCAGATGTCATTTCTAGCTTTTCCATAAGGTCCATTCAGGTGGAAAAGCTTAAGGTGCCTCTTGCATAGACTGTTAGGGAATCTGATACACCCTTTCCAGTTTTGTACCATCACACTCTGCCAAGCCTAAAGGTGACATTGCCTGGAACTCCTTGTGCTCAGTTAAGAAAATTGTTTGCTTTTCCGTTCTAGGTTTTCTGTGCATGCTTTATTGTTCCTTTTGACCAAGGGTTGGCAGAAAGAAAACAAAGCGTGGCTAAACCTGATGTCATTTCCTAAACCTGATAAAGCTCATTAGTTGCAGCCTAGTTTTGGCAAGGATGGATAGACTGAAGAAATATGTCTTGTTCTTGGTCCCTAACAGCAGTGAACTCATATGAAGATAAAGTAAGACATATCTAGTTATTTGGGTTATTTTTAAGTATTTATATCCTGCCCAACCAATGGGTTCCCAGGGCAGACTACATAGCATCAAAATTACTGAGGAAAGCAATTAAAACAACAACATCATTAAAAGCAACATCCTATGCCATTGGTAGCTTGAAGTGAAATGATACTGCTCTAAGCTCCTTGCACAAAGTCCAAAGCAACTATGTTGAAACTCTGAAATGAGATCCTACTTTAACCACACATTCCTCTTCCAAATTTCTCCTTTTTAAAATAGTTCATTAACAGAGCATCTGGTATCAGATTAGGATGACTAAGGGAGCGGTAGGTGTTCAATGGGAAGGGTAAATTGGATTGGAGATTCATTTTCGTAGAGTTTCTACATTCCCCCCCCCCCCAATAAAGTAAGAAACTTGAAGAAAATACAGTATCCTCTCAACAATTAGTTTTTCATATTTATATGTGAACCACTTGGGTTCTTTATTATAATAAATAGTATAGAAATATCATAAATAAATAAATAAATAAATATTCACTGAACTTCAGTTCCATGAATTTCACAGATTGCAGAAGATCAGTCATGGTCACCACTATAGCCTTATATTCAGGCGTTTCATACCCATCGGTACTGAACATGTGAAGAGGCCAGCAGAAATGTGCAGGGCTAGCCTTACACCTTTGAAGATGATGTGCATGCTGGCAATGTCCCCCAGCCAACATGTGATCAGCTCAGTCCAAAGGGAGCCATTTCTCCACAAACGGTTTCCTCCATAGTAAAGGAGCCCTGAGTTCTAGTATCTATGGAGAAAATCCCATGTGGATTGGAGCTGCTCCTTTCAGACTAAGTGAATCACATGTTGGCTGGGGAATGTTGCCAGCATGAGTATTGTTGTTAAGGGAGCAGGGCTAGCCCCACACGTTCCCACTGGCCCCTTCATATGTTCAGTAATTAATGCCCTAATGTCATCTGTGTATAGACTTATGTTTGTATTCATTCTTCACTTTTATACTTTTATTCATCTTGTATTCTCTCGCTGCTATTGCTAATGGTTCCAGGCACAATACAAATATGAGGGCTGACAAATTGTTGTTTTATTGCAAATAAAACTTTCAAGTAGGAAAAGAAAAGTCTGAAACTTTTATGCTGTGGGTTAGACAGGGGATCGTCCTCATTACTAATTGTTCTGTCCATTATATGAGGAAGTCAGGCAAACCTACTTGCTTCCTCCCCTAGCAAGAATAAACATTTGAAAATAAAATCACTATAATTCACCCACTAAAAGGGAGAGTGAAAACAATTACTGGGACAATGGCTTTTCTTGCAATTGCAGTGGCAGAAATCAATGGAATGGTAAACTTACTTGCTCGTATAATGGGTCTAATTTATTTTGTATATCTGTTTAATGACTTTATTCTTTTGCATTCTTGTAGCTATGACTCTTAGGTTTCACAGCATAATAAATCAATCTGGTACAAGTGGGACCTGCCCCACTTCACAATGCTCCATTTTTTTCAATGAGGAAACGTAAATGCACATGGCAGTTAAATGGACAGTATATTGAATGTCTGCTCATATAAATACTTGGCTTGCATTTTCATTTCTCCCTAAAATGGGCTACCCATACAGAATATCTGTGAGCTAGGGCCAATCATTTTTTCTTTGCCATCCCTTCACTTCTATTATACCAAAGTAGGCAAATATGTCCCAGCTGCTATTAAGGTTTATTAGACTAAGGTGATTATCCAAGTTTTATATGGAGCATCCACCTGGTATACTGACCATTTTAATCACTGAAAAACTGCAGGTAGGATTCTTGAAGGACATTCTGAGACGTACAAGATGATGGTAGATGTGCTGCCATAATGGAGCATAATGGATTATGCTCCATTACAAGCATTGTACAGAAGCAGATGTTATGTTACCAATTGGACCTCTATTTTGAGGGACTCCATCACTGCATTTGCCTACCTGACTTTGATCAATTCTTTTGAATCTAAGTGGAAGAAAGGTATTCCTCAGTTATTACACATACTTTGTTTTTCATCCACATTTGAACTTACAGTGGAGTGAATGCACGGCATATCTTGAATTAGACAGAGAACTACCAGTTGGCACCAGCTAACTGTGTTTGTTCACCTTTAGTTCAGTAGCTGACATTTTCTAGCTTATTGGAAAGCATGCATTATCTACAGAATCTGACTATCCCCAAGCAGCATGCGGCTTTCACTTTAGCGAGGTTTAATGTGATGCAGTACTGATGGTTACATGGCCGAAACAGAGGAATAGCCACTGCTTTAAGATGCTGCCCTTGTGATTCTGGGGATCTTGAAACATGGATAAATATGGTGCTTTATTGTAATTTTTATCAGGGCACTGCAGCAAAATTGATTCAGCCGCTTTCGGCATTCTATCCTGGCTGTTCGGATGTGGTGCTACTTGTAATATGCCTGGAAGAGCACAATGTTCACATTATCCATCCGCTTGCAATGTGCTCCATTGCAGTGCATTCCAAGCACATTGTAAGCTATCATGGCCACCAAACAGGCCTTGCTCTCCATTATATGGGTATTTGTCATCATCTCTTGAGGACTTCAGCTTTCTGGAATCGACTTTGGTACCCCACCTGCCTGCACCACTTCCAAGTCAGGGCTGCTGACTCCCTCCCATTGCTTTTTACCTTCAGTCTTCCTGTTGTTGAGCTGGTTGAACTGCTCTGTGAACTCTGCCAGCGACTCTTCAATAGTCTCTGTCCGGGGAACCGAAAGGGAAAAACGCCGCTTGAATGTTTTCATCTTGTTCATTGTATCCTGTACAGCAATGTGACTGCAGGATCTGGTGGGGAAGGAAGGAAAAATGATAGAACCCAGTTACATAAGAGAATATTACGTTCTAGTGCTGCAGTTCAAGCCCAGATAACCAGACTCCAGTGAAATCACATATTTTTTATCCAGCAAAAATGATGTTTCACTCAGAAATAATTCACCCATCCAATTTTGGACTGAGTATTAGGTCACAATTCATTTAGTGTATTCATGTTTTGCTGGCCTGGCATGGGCTTTAGGGTCCAACTAAACATGATTCCAGCAGTTTCATGTCTTTAAACACAGAATTGACCTTATTATTTAGAATATGAGTGCACGAGTGTTTTTAAATGGCAAGTGAGACAAGCAAGTTCAGCATCCTCCCCCCACCAGGGACTTGTCTCTTTGAGCCCCCCCTCCCCGCTTCTGGTATTAGACCAGTGCCTGGAGAGAGTGAGCTACATGGAGAACTTTTAAGGAAAGATTATTAGGGCTACAGGCTTCTTAAATCCACATAGAGAAAGTAGTTCTCCTATGGTGAACTAAAGCCACCTAACATTAATAGGTCACTCAACCCCAATAGCCTAGAACAGGGTGGACAACTTGTAGCCCTCCAGATGTTTTGGTTTACAACTGCCCTCACCATTGGCTATGCTGGCTGAGACTGATGGGGAGTAGTAGGCCAAACATCTGGAGGGCCACAAGTGGCCCACCCCTGGCTTACCTGTAATACTTGAGTAAAATGAATTCCACAAAGAGCACATCTTGAAAAAGTGGTACCTGTGCAAGCAAGATGCCCAGAGTGAGCTCCCTTCCCTGAGTGCCCCCCTTCTCACTGCTTTCTATTCACTAGCCTTCTTTCTCTGGTCTCAGTTTCCACTGGAGAGACAGACAGGGAAAGATGGGTAAGAGGCTGCTGCTCCTTTTACTTGCCCCTGTAACTGCTCATTTGTTTGGAGAGGGCAGGTGAACATGCAAGCACTGGAAGAAGGAGAAAGCAAGGCAGGGGGTTAACAGTGAGCCCCCTGCAGGTGCCTGAAAGTGATAACCCCCATCACCAATCCTGAGCGACGTGTTCCAAGTAGGGTGGCCATTATGCATTGCCAAAAAGAGGAAATGTATCGCCAAAAAAGGACACTCATTTGCACAAAGTTTGCATATGTAAATTTAGAAATAGTAACTATAATTTAAATAAAATACCATACATCTCACCATAATTGAGGATACTGACCAGGTGACCAGTGGGCCTGCTCAGTCTTCTGTCCAGATGCCAACTTAATGGGCAACTACAAGGTCCCTGATATCCCTCCTTATGGTTCTTTGACCTTAAACCAGACTTGGACTGGACAGCCTCCGAAAGGGATTGTCAAATAGTGGATTGCCAGCTCTCCAAAACAGAGGACTGTCCTATGTAAAGTAGGATAACTGGCCACCCTTGTTCCAAAGGCAGCTTTTGTATTTCATACCCAGCAAAGCAGAAGCAGCCTATTTCAGAACACTCTTGGAGCAACCAATGGATATTCATTTTACAGGATTCTAAATCAATCTTGAACCAGTCTTTGGGTGTCTGGTTTTCAACCAAAAACATTCATCCAGACATTTCCCCATGATGCCTATAACTTCTGGTTGAAAATTCTGAGAAGTTGCCTGTTGTGGACCACTGAGTCAGAGCTGAAATAGAACAGCTTCCTTTGCATTTTTTGAGGAAGTAGAATTGCATCCTTTCACTCGCTTCCCATTTTGCTTCTTGGCAAGATATTTCAGATTGGTCAATATGGAATAACAGAGCATGCATCTATGATCTACATAATACCTGTAATAAGTAAACAAAGGGACACACTGGTGCCATTTCCTTGTAAGACATGGCTACCCATTTGTCAGAAAATGTTAAGATTTCCAGTGCCTTCTGGTCTAGCTCAAACAGTTGGCAACTGGTAAAAACCCATGCTGGACTACCTTCAAAAAATGGTGTTCTTGGGAGGAAAGGCTGTTCTACAGAACAACAAGGAAACCTTTCAGCTCCTCCAAAAGAAAGCTCACTAAATGACTGCTTCCCAGTCTGAAGGAACTAGCAGCAAATACTCTTTGGATACATTCAGTTATGTAATGAAATCAGTACCCATATACACATTTTAGGATTTATAAACCAAACATGGAGCATGGAAGTCTAGAGCAGACTTGATTTAGCCAGCAATAACCAGTGGCATAGGGGTTCCAAAGCTCCCAGGGTGAAAGCACCAGGGCTTTTTTATTAGCATTATTATTTATTATTATTATTATTTATATAGCACCATCAATGTACATGGTGCTGTAGCAGGGATAATCCCCATAGTAGTTGGGAGGAAATGGATTTTCGCAGCAGCAATAAATTATTGTGACTGTTATAATGCAAAGCATTTTTTGGGTGGCTTGGTCTTGAATGGGCAATTAAGACCCATTTGATTTTAAAAAAGACCGATTCCTGCAGGAGATAAAGACTTGCTAGACCTGGTTTCTTGACTTTCAGGTAAAGGTCTAGTGTTTGCACAACATAACAGCCCATGGGTTAAGCAACCCATGGGCTGTAAGGGACAAGCAGGAGAGAGTGGATGCATTGCCTGAAACCTACGCATTACTTCTGCTTTCTCTTAGTAATCTCTGATCAGCTCTGTCATAGATAGCTTAGTGTGATGTGCGGACCTGGACAACTGAGTTCTTTAGGGATTAAACAAGGCAGCGGTTAACCAAAGAACAAATCATGGGTTAACTGCTGGGTTGTTTAACCCCTAAACAAATCAGTGGTCTGGGTTCGCATGCCATGCTATGCAACCTATGACGGAGCCAATCATGCATTGCTTAGTGAAAGTGGAAGCGGAAGGCGAGCTGCAGGCAGCGCGTCCACTGTCTCCTACTGCTGCATGATAGCCCATGGGTTGTTTAGCCCATGGGCTGTCATGTCATGAGAACCAAGTCACTTTCTTTCTCCCTGGTGCTAGGAAAAGAAACTTTTTGTGGACATATTGTGTCCTCTTTCCCTTTCTCATGCAGTCTCGGGTCTCTCCAATCAAAGCCCAACATGCTAACCGCCTTCGGCAGCATATATTCTAGAACTGTCAGCTGTTCCTATTAAATTGAGCACTATATTATCTGTTGCTGTTATATGAGGTGTGCATGTGCATAGGGTTGTACACACACATATAAATATAAACACAGCTGCCTGCATTTTTAAACTCTACTTTGCAGTGTGGCTATGGGAACTGTCGCGATATGTGCTTGCACTTCAGAATTTACCACTTAGACCAATAATAGCCACCACTTTGTCTCCAGTTTACCACTTTTATACACTATAAAACTTTCCCAAGAAGCATCATTATCAAGAGCATTTGGGACCAATTTTGTGGTATGTGAAAGCATCGTTTGAAAGCTTGAGAGGCATTATCTTAACATTATAAACACAAATGATTAAAAGCAAAAAATGAGCTCATCATTCAGTTTCCTCTCAGGCTGCCTGCATTCTAATCAGGCCACCTTTCCTGGCCTTTACCTGAGGGATGATTCATTCTAAAAACATTAGCAGATGGTTACTGTCTGCAGCCTCAAACCAGCTCGCCTCTTCTCTGCTTTTTCAGGCTAAACTTTAACCTAAAACTAATAAGCAACCTAGATGCTCAGCTGCTTGATATTGACTAGATGGCAAAGCTAGGATCCTTCTCAGAACAGCAGCCCCCTCCAAGAAAGGGGCATCTTCAAAACACCCAAATTTCAATGTAAAATATGTGCTGGCGGGCTGAGCTGTACATCAAGGGCTAAAGGAATGAGAGAACATTTCCTAAGCAAACTCAGGCCTCCTTTATTTCTGCTCACATGCAGTTAATACTGAGCAGCCTTTGGTTGGAAAAAGGATTCTCTCCGTGGAGATAAGACTGTCTGAAAACGGTACATCGAGTGTCACCATTAATTAACTTTGGTTCCAAAGGAACTTTTCAGTTGTTAATTAGGACATAGGCATCCAGGGCATGCAGGCCAGACTGTTGACTGCAATCTCTAGCATCCTCAGCCTGGCTACCTTAACATGTGCTACATAAGATGATGGTATTCATAATTTCACCCTTTCTCAATGAAAACAACAAACCCAGTTATTCAAGGAGAGCTGCAGGGGCTAAAACCAAAGTTCAAGGAGGGTGGCTACGCATGCATCACCATAAAAGAAATGTGCAACCCAAAAAGGGACACACATATATGCATAAGACTTTCATGTACTGATTAAAATGGATATATGCAAATTTATAAATAATTACTTTAATCAAAATACCAATACCACACTTCTCACAATGGTGAGGAGGATGGTGACCTTGTGCCCAGGTGCCAACTGCTGATGGCCAACTTATTTATTATTTACAATATTTATATACCGCTCCCCATTGAACATTTTGGAGTGGTGTACAAGATAAGTTAAAATAAAACCAGAATAAAACACTTTAAAATAGATTTTAAAAGAAGCAAATTGTACAGTGCCTACCCAGTGCCTGTTTGCATTCTCTTCCCCTCCTTATCGCTTTACTATGATTTTAATAGAATGTAAGCCTATGCGGCAGGGTCTTGCTATTTACTGTTTTACTCTGTACAGCACCATGTACATAGATGGTGCTATATAAATAAATAATAATAATACAGTGAACTGTGGCTGATCATTAAGGAAAGGCTTCCTGGAATAATGACGTTTTCAGGAGGCACCGAAAGGAATACAAAGTTGGTGCCTGCCTGACCTCCAGAGGCAGGGAATTTCATAGGAGGGGGGCTACCACGATGACAGCTCTTCCCCTGGTGGACTCCATTCGGAGGATGGGTCTATGTGGAACTACCAGGAGCATGCCCTTGGATGACCTGTGACCGGGCAGTTTGGTAGGGGAGAAGGTGCTCTCTCAGGTATCCTGGTCCCAAGTTGTTTAGGGCTTTGTACAAGGAACCTTAAACCTGGCCCGGTAGCGAATAGGCAGCCAGTGCAGTTCCCTCAGCAGAAGCGTTACATGCTGGAAAGGGGCAGCTCCAGACAACAGCCCAGCTGCAGCATTCTGCACAATCTCCAGCTTCCGGAGCAGCTTTAAGGGCAGCCCCACAAAGAGCGCATTGCAGTAATCCAAACTCCACTGTGCTATCAGGTTTGGCTTCAAATTAAATTTCTAAAAAGTGAGAGCGATGAGTTAAAGAAAGAATCTAGAGGACGAAATTGCTTCAGGACACTTTGAGATTATTTAAAACCATAATAATAAAAGCTCAACTAAAATGTATAATACAGATTAGAAAGCATTGGCTAATGAGGCGGGTCAAGGAAGCTATAAAAAATAAGAAGCCTTCCTTTAAAACAGGGGTGGGCAACTTGTGACTCCCCATCATCCCTCACCACTAGCTATGCTGGCAAGGCCTCAGGGGAATTGAAAGATAACAAAACAAATGTAAGCTGACAATATGGCAAGCAAAAAAAATCATAATAATTGAAGAACATATTGCTAAAAATACAGAGACGAAACGGCAAACATTTCTATAAATACATCGGAAGCAGGAAGCCAGCCATGGAGTTACCCAATGAAATTGATTGACAGCGCATTCAGGACAGACAAAAGGAAGTACATCTTCGTAAAATGTCCAACTAATTTGTGTAATTTGCTGCCAACTAGCTTAGATGCTTTAAAAAGGTCTTAAACAAATTAATGGAGAAGAAATCTGTTGACAGATATTAGAGTTGACAGCTAAATAGAACCTGCAGGTTTGGAGACAATATGCCACTGAATACCAGTTGCTGCAGGGCAATGAACAGAGGGGAGCTATTGACTTCATGCCTTGCTTGTAGTCTCCGGAATCATTGTTTAATACCACATTTATACGTTTTCCCTTGTTTATATTCTCTCATGTCTATGACATGTTTTGTGCACCAGCAACTCTTTAAACTTCCATTTGTGCATGTATGTTATGGTCGCCAATGATGTAGCGATGTACATTTCTGTGGCTTAGAGATTAGAGGATTATTATTATTTATTATTATTATTTATTTATATAGCACCATCAATGTACATGGTGCTGTACAGATAACACAGTACATAGCAAGACCCTGCCGCATAGGCAGTGAGATATTTGCTTTCAAGCACACATATGTAACCTGTGATTCATGCACATTGTTCTTTAAACATTTGCTATATGCTTATTAAATGTTTGTCAAATGTCTATTAATATTTATTATATGAGTGCTGACTTGGATAAATCATATTGAGGCTTTTGGTATGTGTACAATACACTGGGCTTCCCAGGCATAGTGCACTTAACTTCAGGAGTGTTGGTGGATCATTTCTCCCTTCCTTCCATTCTTTCAGTGAGGGTTCCTCCTTAATTCTTTTTGTTTTTGCTTGTGGTCTTTTCAGCCAGCCACTTTGGGAACAGACATCTTTCCATATGCCACTCGTTGAACAAATGTCCTGCAGAGCCTGTTCCAGTGATGCAATGTGCTAATGCTCAACAGGTAAACAAAAAGATGGTCCCCCCTGGCTTTTGGGGGTTTATTAGATGTTTTATTTACTTTTGCATATATTATATGTATTGCACACACTCTTCAGGATGATAGCAAGGATCCACAGGAGACCTGCTAATAACTATGCATACACAGATTTGGAGTGTCGAGTTCATGCCCTCATTGTTTCCAGCACATAAAAATGCTAACATCTCCTTAGCCCCAAGGACTGGCTCTATTTGTCCAACTGCTAAAATGCACACACCTGCAATGTGCACGCAGGACTGTTTATTTCCAATGTAATTACCTCCTCTCATTCCGCTGGCTCTTGCAGCTGCTCAACAATGTAGATGCAACCAGACAGAACCTACCCTCAGGGAGTGGATGATAGAAATGTATGATGTGATTTACTTCATTTGGCTTTTCTTAGAGTACATTTCACTTGTTTTCTCCCCTCCCTCCTAGATAAATTACATCCAGCTTTATTCCTGTGTCAACCACTTTTGTTTTAGTTTCATCCTTACGCTTTACAATTTCCTTATTTCCCCCTCCCTGCATTCCATGTTGGAAAACAGTGCCGGCTCCAGGTTTTTGAGGGCCCCTGGGCAAGACACCCTGCCTTCAGCGAGTCTATATTCTTGCCACCGTTGTCACCAGCTATTATTATTATTATTATTATTATTAACATTTGTACACTGCCCCATAGCCAAGGCTTTCTGGATGGTTAACATAGGATAAAAACACTTAAGAACAATATCCCAAAATTTAAAATCACATAAACATACAATTTTAAACCACAAAAACATGCAAAAACAAACCCAGGCTAATTACATATTGCTAAATGCCTGGGAGAAGAGAAAAGTCTTGACCTGGCACTGAAAAGATAACACTGGCCTTAGCTAGACCTAAGGTTTATCCCAGGGTCGTCACTGCCTGCTCCCGGGATATCCTATGTGTCATTTACATGAACAGGGATGACCCCGGGATAATCCCGGGATAAACCTTAGGTCTACCTAAGGCCTAAGTCAGGGAGATTGTTCCACAATTGGGGGGGCCACCACAGAAAAGGCCCTCTCTCTTGTTGCCGTCCTCCAAGCTTCCCTCGGAGTAGGCACCCGGAGGAGGACCTTGGATGTTGAGCGCAGTATATAGGTAGGTTCATGTCGGGCGAGGCGTCCTATCAGGTATTGTGGTCCCAAGCCGTGTAAGGCTTTATAGGTTAAATCCAGCACCTTGAATCAGGCTCAGAAACATACAGGCAGCCAATGCAAGCGGGCCAGAATCAGTCTTCAAACCTATTGCTCTTCATCCTCTTTGTCATCATTGCTACCACTCGATCCCTTGCCTGGTAGAGCGCCATTGAGCATGTAGGCAATGGTATATCCTGCTCATCCTTCTCACCAGCACTGTTGTCTGGGCCAGAGTGTGAAGCAGTTGAACAAGCAGGTTGCCATGGTGAAAAAGAGGAGCAACTCCAGGGGGCTCTTGTCAGTTGGCCCCTGCTGAGGTGGGGGCTTTTGACAGATGCTCAACCAGGCTTCCTCTTGAAATGGTTCCGTCATGCCCATTGCAGCATGTAACAACATCACCAACTCTACCACAGCTACAGACTCTGCCGTCTTGGATAAGTTACCTATAGCAAGACTAAAATTTAAAAGCTAGTAAGAGACACAGAATTCAGTACCCCAGATCATATTTATTTGGAGGGTGGGAAGTTTCTAGTCCTTAAGGCTGGAAAGAAAAGCTTGAAAGTGCGTAGGCAGTGTTTAGAGCCAGCAGAAGCCAGAGCCTCAGTATCCTGCATAAGCTTGTCACCCATATCTATTAGAAGTATACAAAATATGCACGTATATGTAAATTTACAGAATGTAAAGAAGGGTGCAGAATTCAACTTTCCTTGGTAATTTGGACTAACTTGCTCCACAGTTTTAATTCTGTTTTAAAGCATGGTAGGCACAGCTTTCTCTGTTATTCCATGTTTCTGAACAAAATAGTAAAGCAAAACCAGTACCCTGACTGCTGAAGCCACTCAACATAGCAATTTTTTAGTCCAAGGAGGACACATGAGCCCTACAACAGTGACAGTTCCAACCACTGGTAATGTTGGAATGCCCTGCAGTGACAGATTTCGTGACTGGCTAACATGCCCCAATCTAAAAATATGCTTAAGATAAATATATGAGAGAGAGGGAGAGAGGGAGAGAGACTGGAACTGGTCCTTCAGTATTGATCCTAAGGCTCTTTGAAAAACTCTCCCAGTGCCAATCCATGACCCAGATGCCAGTCACAGAACAGCCTAGTCAGTTCCCATATTGATTTTCAATTGTAATCCACAAGACCTTTGACACTTTTAATCTTCAATTTGATTTCTATTGTTTCCGTTTCTCCTATAGGATTTGTTTTTAACTAACTTATCACCATATTTGCTATTCTGTCTTGCAACAGAGGCATACTTGTGCAGAATTCAGTAGATCTTCAACTGAAATCATAAACCACCCAGCAATTTTCCAGGCTTTTCACACGTGCATGCATACCCATGAAGCTTGTCTCTGCCAATCTCAGTTTACAGCCCCCTGTTTTTCTTATTCCAGTATTTCCCTTCCCTGTAACAATTATCCCATTCTGCCATTTTGCCTTGCAACCTACCTGCTTTTTTAGTCTTAAGCAACGATGTAGATCTATGTAGAACCTTGCTGGAAGCCATGCAAGCAGTTTAGGTGAGGAAACCTCTTTCTAATTAATAAAAGCCTTTGATGTAATGATTTGACACAGCCCTCTGATGAACCAGAACAGGCTCCTTCCCAGCTGCAGCCAAAGCAGAGCCCATACAAAGTCCTCCACACTGCCAAGTAGGGCAGTAGTTTTGTAGCACAATAAATATAGCAGATGCTACTAAAAGGAGGGTCAAATGATGTCATTAGAAAAGACAAGGGGGGACTGCAACAAAATGTTGCAGTGTGCTGTGGTCATTGTTCCAACCATTCCATTCTCCTCCCCTAGTTTGCTGTCCCCCTCCATTCCCCAACAGTCAGTCAGCATTCCATGCCCAATGAGCATGCCTAATCCTCATTGAGCATCCCCCCACCATCCTAAAGTAGATTTGTAAATCTTGGGCTTCCCTCTAAGACTGCTGATACCTTTTACACAGATAATGGTGGCAATTTGCTTATATAAGTCGATGGACATTAATTTATTTCTCATCACCACAGGACAGTTGTTAGCTTCAATCATAAAATCATAGAATAGTTGAGTTGGAAGGGGCCTATAAGGCCATCAAGATCTTACATTTATCTAAAAAGAACAGTTAACCATTCAAAAATCCATGTGTGTGTTTTGTTAATGTTGTTCGTGGAAGAAGAAAACTAACAAGAAGAATCAACAATCTTAGTCGTACAATTTAAAAGACTATTTGGTGGTGGTGCTTCTGGTATATCATGATTAATTGAACAGCTGGAGCTGGTTCATCTCCTAAATGACTCCACAAGTTCATTCTGCTTTAGTACTAAAATGACCAAATTATCATCCCAGTATTTGATGAAAATTAAGTTGTCTTATACCGAGTCAGACCCTTGGTCCATCTAGCCCAGTGCTGTTGACACTGACTGGCAGCCGCTCTCTGATGTTTCAGGCAGGATTCTTTTCTTGCCCTACCTGGAAAAGCCAGGGAACAAATCTGGGGCCTTCTGTATGCAAAGCATGTGTTCTATCACGCTGAGCTTAGTAAGTACCCACCTTCTAATGAAACCTACACCTCTGAATAAGTATTAAGGTTATATTAAACACTAATATACTTCTACTAAGATGGTGACTAAATAGAAGCTTCCTCACTAGTGATGTAAACTGTGATTTAAATCATTAAAAATTGAGTCCTTCAGAGAACTGATTTAAATCAATTTAATTTAAATCAAATCAGCCCTGATTTAAACTGTGCTCATAACACTCTGCTGTAAGACGGTGTGCTGGGATGACTTTCCACATCTGCCGTATTTCACAGCCCAATTATGGGGACAGAATGGCAGGAAGGGAGAAATTCAGTGGAGGTGACCGTGTGCTCTCCTGGCAGACTGCATAGAAGGCCTCCGAGGGCCACATGTGGCTCGCAAGCCATGGGTTGCATATCTGGGCTCTATCTTGGTGCACAAACCAGAGCTAAGTGCTGGCCCAAGGTGCAGTTTATTCCTAGCTGGCCCCATGATGGGATAGATGTACAAACGATGGTCACATTCCAGACCGATGTGGTCAGACGTGGCATCCGAAACTAACGCATTGCCTTGTCATGGCAACAGAACACTTGGGTTAAAATGACTGTATCTAAAAAGCTTAAAAGATTATCTGTCAGTGACATAAACATTCTGCTGGCCAGTTTCTGCTGTTGCCAAGGGACATTAGCAGGCCAGTCCTTGATTTGCACGGGCCCAAAGTGCAAGTAAACTAGGGCGTTCAAAGTCCTTTTTGCATCACTTTCTTGGTCAGTCAGGATAAGAGCAGAACGGAACACTTGCCCTGTAGAGATGGCAAGCAGCCTTTGCTGCTCCTATGCGCAAGCGACGGCTGAAGATCATATATTGGGGTTGCCTAGTAACTACATTTCCCCCTTCTTTTCTCTTGGCCAAAACAATCGTGCTAGCAAATGAGGATAAGGAAAGCAACGACACAAGCATGGGGTTAGGAAGGAGAGGAGATTACCCAAAAAAGGGTCTTAATTATGGCACACCGAAGCCACTCTCACCTTCTCCTACACCTCCAAAAAACCAACATATAACTGTGCACTTCTTTACTGCATCTCCATCTTCACATATGGGCAAATTATTAAAAGGAAACTAAATAAGATTCTACTGATAAAGTTGCTAGTTACAGAACAGGGGACTGAGAGGTTGCCTGGAACAAAGAAGAAGATACGTTCTAAAACAAATCAGTCTTGCAGTTGTTGACTCTAGAAAGCATCTCCTGAATGCCAATTTTAATCAGCCACAGAGGAAGTAGAATAAATGGAAATGGGTTTATTAGCAATCTGGATGGAGCTTCACAAACTGTGTTACGCCACTGTGGTAATTGGGTGCTGGCCTGCTTATCTAGTGTAACTAGAAATTTCTTCTAGGCAACTAAGCAAATGGCAGGTCGCTTTAGCAACAGAAATGCCAAAATGAGCATCTCAATACAGTTGCTTCTATATATTATAATGACCCCATATATATATATATATATATATATATATATATATATATATACACACACACACACACACATACATACACACACACACACCAGCCCGTAAATGAAACGTAACTTTTGTTTTACAATAAAGAAAGTTAACTGTAATGAATTATGGTAGCTTCTAACAACTGCACGTTTGAATAAATGTAAACTGTATTAAAGAAATACTGAATAGTTTTTCCTCTTTGGTTTTTTTAAAAGCCAGAAGCGCAGGACCAACTTAAAAGATCTACCATTTAAACCCTCCCCCACACAAAACAAAACACAACTGAGTTCAGAAATATGCCTTTTTGCCTCTCATAGCTGTTAAGTAGGCAGCAACTGGTGCATTATCTTCAAGCAACTAGTGCATTATTACCAGCTTATAAAATACAGTTTGCATTTCTTCACATACCACATAAATAAATGTATGGAATGCGATTGCTGCTAACCCAGTTGGCTTTAAAACGGTTTGGACCAACCTCCCTCAACCTGGTGCCTTCCAGATGTGTTGGACTACAACTCCCATCATGTGCATCAATAGGTCATACAACTCCCATCATCCCCAGTGGCAAGGAGGCAGGCCCAGTCAGGGAAGGGATATTATTGAGGGCATCCAGTCACACAACCCCAAGACATCACTTCTGAAGACAGAAAAATAATCCTCCTGCCCTGGCCCAGTTCTGAGTTATCTTGGCCCTGAACCCTCGATATTCCTGATGGAAGTCAGCCTTAGGAGAGGCATTTTAATCTTTTAGAATGGTGGGAAAACTTCACAAAAGCTGGGAAACAGCTGAAGGATCGGTAGTTGGGAAAAAGGGGGTGAGGCGTTCTGGGAAACCCTGCAGGGCCAAGCTGGGACCCCAGGATGGCTGGATTAGGCCCCGAGGTTCAGCACCCCTTCCTTAAACCCTCACAGACAATGGTAGACGGAGCAGAGGCTCGGCTGATAGGCCTCCCTCTGTGCGAGCAGAAGAAGGAAACACAGCAGTACCAAATTCCTCATTGTTACCCTACCAGAGAGTGTGAAATTCATCCTGCAAGGTTGGGCTGAGGTGCCTTACACCCCACACACTGCATCCCACCGCATTCCCTTGGGCATGTGAGAGAGAAATCCGAGAAGGGAGATTCCTTCACTGCAGTCCTGGGATTCAGTGTGTATTTCCCACAAGATTTGTTCTTCCATCCCCCATTCCACCCCCCTGCCATACCAAAGAGGCAGGACCTTGTTCCACACTAGTTCTGCTTCACTGCCCATCGTTACCCAAATCCACCATCGTACTCAGTCAGTGGGAGACTGGAGCTCAGCCAAGTTAGCACTCAGGTCAAGTTCTGCATGGCTGTGCAGAGCCCAATCTTGTTTGATCTAGTACAGGCAGCAAGCTGAAGCTGACACACATGGAAGGAATGCCTCTCAGAAGCAATGAGATATGAATTAGCATCACACAGATGGCCAGTAAAAATAATGAAAAACTTCATCTGGCAAGTGACCCTGAAAATGGGACCATACAGTCTCTGTACAAACAAGGAGGTTCAGGGAGTACCATATAAGCCCATAATTACCAAAGTATGTCATTCAGAGCCCGTTCATACAACCCAGTGTTGCCGACGCTGGGACCATGTATAGTTGGTATTGGTAAGCCAAGATTTATTATGCCTGTATAATTCAGAATATGATCCCACCCAGGTTGGATTCAGACCAACAGATAAGGTGGTGAAACTACAAAACCAATGACCATTTATGCAATGACATGCTAGAGCGAAATGGGGAGTTCACATCTCATCACTTGCTGACTCCACAGTTCAAAGGAATTCCAAGAAACGGCAAGTTGTGATCTCACCAGTAACATTCACATGAATGGCTTGCACTTTAGGCTTTGACCACCTCAGCTGTTCATCTGAAGTGACATCCAGAGAACTTCTTGCTTATAATTTAGTATTTTCTTCCATGGAACTCAGTTCCCAGCTAGTTCCCAGCTAGTCTCCCATTCAGGTATTGACCAGAACTACCTAGCTTCATAAAGTCGCTGCATCGTGCACCTTCAGGCCACGCCCTGAGACTATGGTAGATTGATCCAAAAGAAAAGGCCATAGCTCAGTCGTAGAGCCAATGCAATGCCCAGCATCTCCAGCTAGGGCTTGGAAAGTCCCCTTACTGAAGATCCTTGGTGAGATGCCAGCGCTGAGCTTGATGGACCAAAGGTATTTCTCAGTATAAGGCAGCTTCCTATGTTCCTAAGGCTGGCATGACGAGTAGAATGAGAGGACAAGGCTTGATAAAGAACAAAAGGGAGGGAACAGGGACTGGCCAAGTTTTGGTGGATGTGCAGACAAGGAAAGACAATGGCGTTTCAGAGAAGACAAGATATGAACTCACACACTTAGACTTGCATGTTTGGCGTTTGAGCTTTGCAACGTTGGCTTATCAGGTACAGAATGAGGAACAATGGTGGTTTCCATGTCTCACCATGTTGCATATTTTATCCTATATGGTCTCCTAATATAAAAAAGCATTTCATTACCTTGCACAAGCCACTTTTCTCATCATGCAATATTTTAGCTACGTCATATGAAATCTGAATCTCCTGGTAGGTCTCTGGTTGATTTGCAGTTGATTGGCAAGGTTTTCTGACTCCCAATCATTTAATAGTAACAGGAACAAAATGACTCTCTCCCACCTTTTGCAACTTGCCATGTTATCTGTTATGGGTGTGAGGATGCTGTCCCACCCCTAAATTCAGCCACAGTGGTCTATTGTGTTGTGCCAACTTGCTCTATGTCTTTTGCACCAGACTCCAACTAGTGCATCTTGGGGTTCTAGTAAAGAACAGAGTAGATTTTCCAGCTCTGCTGTAGGCAGATTGCACTTGGGAACTTGTTTTTCCCCCAATCCGGGCTGATAGTGCATGATAGATACGCCAGAAGTGCAAGGTCTCTGGCACTCATAGTGTTCACTTATCTTTTCATTTTGGGCTCATTCAATCTAGGCAGACAAAAAGGCAACAACAGAAGCTCTGCTTAGGTTGAAAAATAAGACTTCAGAATGTTTGGACAAAGTAGCTTTACCGAACAGTCACTTTGCTTCGGTGGCAATGTTAAAACGAATAGTTTATCTACGTATTTGCATGAGGGCCAGAGCAGTTTCTAAAACTTAAAACTCTTTTAAAAAAATGATTGTATACCAGACATTGTTTATTGCTAGAGGATATTTAGTGCATAGTTGTCAGGATAGAAAAGAACCAGTTATGTGATTGATTTTTTTTTAGCTTTGACTGAAACACAAGACCTCTCGCTCTGCCTCTTTCAGGTGCTAAGACTGGAAACAACATTTTCTAATAAAGGTACCCTGTTGCTGGTGAAAGATTTCTCTTCATATGTCTGGTTTGTTATATGCTACTAAATATAACCTGCTTAGAGAGGAAGTGAGGTGGGGGGGGGTATAAATAGCAGCTGAGAAATCACAGGATATTGTTAGCCACGACTGCTGCCGGTGCTGTGTGCGAGGCGATTCCGCATTCATTATCTTTATGACTCTCTGAAATCAAGACCCTGAGCTGTTTCTCCTATCTAGATTGGGACCTTCCTGCCATTTTCAAGGGGAACTCCAATTAAAGTGTCTGCAGGTTGAGATGAATGAGGCTGTTGCTGTCCGTTTGCTTCCTGCAAGAACAAGCATTCACCCTGCTCCATTTTGTACTTCCAGTAGCTGTAATAAATCAGAAAATTCTTTCAGCTCTTTGCTCAGGGTGTTACCTAGTTGCTAAAAAGTCTGCCTCACAGCGGCGTCAGGGTCACGTTTCACCTCACACAATGGTTTCCAAGGATTCGTCCGCTTCAGATCTTCATTGGCAGGGCCACGAACTCACAAAGCAGCTATTTACATGTGGTGCAACAAGAGTTGCCTGTCCAATAGGGCTGAGCCACAGTGGCCCACTCAACCTTGCCACCCTGTGCACAGGTGGAGACAGTGCAGGGAGGCATTTCACTGATTTTCTGGGCTATGTAGCAGATAGAGGTGGACTTAGCACTGAATGGGGACGACAGGCCCTGCTGGTGGTGGGCACTGCTTGTTTCTTAACCACAAAACACCAGTATGAGAGTAGGTATTACTGCCCTCTATCCAACTAGACTTCATGATTTTATTTATTTTATTATTACTTTCATATCCTTTCTTTTTACCCTGTTGATTCTCTTGGACCTCTCAGTGGCTTTTGATACCATCGGCCATGGTATCCTTCTGGATAGGTTGTCTGGGCTGGGAGTTGGAGGCACTGTGCTGCAGTGGTTCCGCCCCTACTTGGATGGTCGATTCCAGAAGGTGGTGCTGGGGGATTGTTGCTCTGTGTAATGGCATGGCCATGGGGTTCCACAGGGCTCTATTTTATCCCCTATGCTGTTTAACAAATACATGAAACTGCTGGGAGAGGTTATCTGGAGATGTGGGTTGAGGTGTCATCAATATGCGGATGACACCCAGCTCTACCTCTCCTTTTCATCAAACCCAGGTGAGGCAGTGGCTGTTCTGAATCAGTGCCTGAGCACAGTAATGGACTGGATGAGGGCCAACGAACTGAGACACAATCCAGACAAGACGGAGGTACTGTTAGCGGGTGGTTCGCCTGTCCGGCTAGGTGATATTCATCTTGTTCTGGATGGGGTTGCACTTCCCCTAAATGATCGGGTCCGTAGTTTGGGGGTCCTCTTGGATCCAGAACTGTCACTTGAGGCACAGGTGAACTCAGTGGCAAAGAGCACCTTTTATCAGCTTAGGCTGATATACCAACTGTGCCCTTATCGGGACAGAGATAGCGTAGCTACAGTTATCCATGCTCTCTTAACCTCTCATTTGGATTACTGCAATGTGTTATACATGGGGCTGCCTTTGAAAATGGTCCAGAAACTTCAACTGGTACAAAATAGGGCAGCATGTTTACTAACAGGGACTGGCCAACGAGACCACATCATGCCAGTCCTTTTCCAGCTTCAATGGCTGCCAGTCTAGGTTCAGGCCCGATTCAAAGTGCTGCTATTAACATTTAAAGCCCTAAACGGCTTGGGGCCAGACTATCTGAAGCAACACTTCCTCCCAAATGTACCTACCCAGACACCATGGTCATCTTCAGGGGTCCTTCTCTGTGAGCTCCTACCAAAGGAAGTGAAACAGGTGGCTACTAGGAGGAGGGCCTTCTCTGCTGTGGCACCCCGGCTGTGGAATGAGCTCCCTAAGGAGGTTCGCCTGGCACCTACACTATATTCTTTCAGACGCCAGTTGAAGACATTTTTATTCTCTCAGCATTTTAACGGTCTATAAACTTAATTTTAACTTTGCTGTTTTAAAATTGTATTTCAGCACTGCTGCTGATTTTATTCTGGTTGTGCTTTTATATTGTATTTTATATCATGCTTTTATACTGTTTGTTTTATACTTCGAATGGTTTTAATTTTTGAGAACCGCCCAGAGAGCTTTAGCTATTCGGCGGTATAAAAATGCAATAAATAAATAAATAAATAAATAAATAAATGTTTTCTCTTGCAAGTAACCCAAGGCAGCTTACCTAGACCTCCTCCTCATCTCCATTTTATTTTATCCTCGCAACAAACCTGCGGGGCAGCTTACACTGCGAGCCAGTGACTGGCCCAAATTCACCCAGTGAGCTTCATGACCAAATGGGGACTAGAACCTGGATCTCCCCGAGTCCCAGTCCAACACTCTAAGCATTATACCACACTGGCACACGGATGCCACCGTTGATAAGATTTGGCAACATGGTGATGACTGAAGCCAAATTTGAGCAAGAGCCTTCTTGAGTGCATGCCCAGCAACAATGGCAAGCACAACTGCCACCCCTACCAGGGCAGAAACAGGGGGCACTGAAAAAGGTGGGTCTTCTGTCCCTCTATAGCAGGAGTGGGCAATTTGTGGCCCTCCAGATGTTTTGGCCTCCAACTCCCATCAGCCCTAGCCATTGTAGCCAATGGAGAAGGATGATGGGAGTTGCAGTCCACCAACATCCCTACTGAGCTGAGAAGGTTCATGGGTGAACCTTCGTTTCAGCCTTAGCTTCCAACAGCGAACAGAAAAGCCCTGCTGCTTGTAGGGCAATCAATGGATCACAGAACAGCCACCAAGACAGAGAAAACTAGATTTAGATTGGCTTGAATGAGCTTAGGCCCTCTATCCATTTTTGAGTAAGATCATGGAATGGAATACATGGAAGAAATTGCTATGGACATGTTTTCTGTTTCTGCCATGCAACCCAATCCAAGGTAAGCCCCACCAGGCTCAAGAGAACTTATTCCCAAGAAAGTCTGCATAGAACTACACCTTAGCATTTTTTCCTGGTGTGCGATCAGTAATGTCACTGACATTGTCCTCCCACTCTCCCTTTTTTTTTAGCTGTACCATTTTGTTTTAGTTTCACTCTCTTCTCTCAGCCTGCATGTGCTACTTTGGGGAAATGGTTTTGCTGTAACTGCATGGAATAGGTTACAGAAAGCCTTGTCTCCCATTCGATGGCTTTCATACATTTGGCTGTCAATAGTGCAGTCTACCTCTTAAAAAGCACAACTTTTAACTTTTAAAAATAGAAAGGGAAGCATTTAACAGATTTTTCTAAATAAGTTGAACTCTGTTTCTGCCGTTACCAGGGGAAGCAAAATAATGTCACTTTACTTTAAGGCAATATCTTTTTGCTTACAAATCTTCAAATGATATAGGTTTTATAGTTTGCCCAGTAATGAATCCTGGATAAAAATGTGCACGATTTTACTGCAAGCTTAGCTTTGTCAATGCATCTCAATTTTGAGTGCCCCCAACCTTCACTCTGCAAGGCTGGTTGAGCTGTTTTGATTCACCACCAGCTCAATGTAATCTGTTCTTGTTCCGCTCTCCTGTTCATCACCTTCCATCTTAAAACTGCCTTGCTCCTAAAAAGCACTACAATGCTGATTCATTCCAGGACATTTCAGTTCCTAAAAGGCTGTGACCAAAAGTATGACAGTCACAAAGCAATCATTTTTCAGACACCGCTTTTGCATTCTGCACAGCGGGGATGCATCAGCATGAAGTACAAGAGGTCAGGACTAAAGAGAGAAAAAGCAATAAATGGAAGGAGGGAGAGGGAGAGAAGATTTTAAGTCTTCTAGGTTTAAAATTAGTGGCCTCTAACTAGGCTAAGTATCAGAGAACACCAATTCACTGTTAAGATTGTCAGGCAAAGGTTCAAGTATAATGAAAGTTCTTGCTTGTTTGGCAAGCATCCATTTACAAATTCCTGCTTTGCAACCACAGACAGGGCAAAGTAACAACTACACTGACACTCCAGTGGAATTAATACACGTGCCGGTTCTACACAGGATAAAGAGGCAACTGGCAAACACAACACGCTTATCCATCTTGTACAGGCTAAGAATCTGTCTCTGCTACTAGCTGAGAGAACTATTCCCCACCCCCTGCCCAAACAATGGCTGGGTTCAGGTGATCAGTGGGAGAAACAATGCAGCATCGGCTGCGTCTCCCACCTGCACAGTTTTGGTCACATGACCGGGATCACCCTAATTACCCACGCTGCATCAGAGGCTGCCATGTTATCCGAACTCAGTGTGTGGTGCAGCCATAGTTACTTTTCACCCATCCTACAACCCATGGCTTGGGTCAGATGACATGGCAACATGTGACAAAGTGTGCGTAATTAAGATAATCTCAGTCACACAGCCGGCATGTGGGGGGGGAAGCAACCAACACTGCATTGCTTCCCCCATTGATCATGTAAACATGGCCAATGTGTGTATGTAGGGGGCTTCACTGCACAGTTTCGAGACTGTTGGACATGCTAAATCAGCACACCCAACACCCGCAAACTACATAGGGACAATGATGATCCCTATGCTGATCACTGCCGGTCCTTATGACTAGCAGAGACTTGAACAGGTTAGCCACAGCTGACATGGAAAGAGGGAGGACACTGACTGCGGTGCCAGAACAATACTTCCAGGAGGAAGTGCAGACACCACTCTTGTCACTGGGAGTAACAACCAGAAGAATAGAGATATTTCTAGTCTGCAAAATTAGGACTGGGGTGGGGGAGGTAGTTTTGTTACAGCAAGGGCAACTCTGGGACAGAACAGACATCTTAAAAGTCCCCCTGCCCCACCCCCATTATAGGGTCCTGATCCAGATTAGCCCCACCTGCATTTACTCTACAGTAAAAATGAAGGGGTGGGGAGACATACCTGTTAGATACGGGCTTAAAGTAACGTCTGGTTTGGTCTTACTTGGGGGTGGGGATGGTAGAACAGGCACACTGCTTTCCTCCTCCCTTTAGCAGAAACAGCAGAAGGATTGTGCGCTGCGGCTCAGGCAAGGGGAAGCCAGAAGGCCACCTGGGGAAGGCTGCTGCAGTTGCTCACACTTGCCTGCGTACAGCTGGTTGAGTCCTCCCCTTGTGCTGTAAAGCAGAGGTCTGGGAAGAAAAGAATTTGAAAGACTGTGCTGGAAGACAACAGCTAGCCCTCTGAGCCTCAGGAACGGGCTTGGAAGAAAGTCAGCCAGAGATGAATTTGTAGCTTCTTCCTGGCAAAGAGCACACTCCAGACAAGGTTTGAAAGGAAGTGTTGGTGGGGAGGAGGGACAACCTTTCATTTGTTACATGCTCCTTTTCAACAACTTCTGCCCTTCTCATTCCTCCAGCTTTCTCCTGTACCTTTGGAAAGATTTTAATTAATCGCTCCAACTGATGTTGACACAAGTTCACCAGCATAGCTGCTACTGCTCTACAAGGCAACAAAATAAGAGAGTGAACCAAGCAATATTTTATTTATTTAAAATATTTATAGTATTTTTCTATTCAAATATCCAAACCCAGTTTACATCATGTTGAATACAGTATTTCCTTTTTAAAAGCAGGCATCTGCAGGAAAAAAGCAGTCTAAAACAATCTGAAACAACAGAGAAAGCAAAGTAGTAAAAGTAGCAGCTACCAGTCACCCATTAAAAGCATAAAAAGGTCTTAACCTGTCACCCAAATCAGCCTTGTAAATAGTCCCACAAATGTTTGCTTGGATTGCTGTGCTTTTGCCTGAGCAGCTAAAATCCCTTGAAGAAAAGTCTCCCGTACCTTGCTATGAGCGTGCATGCACTTGTAGGACAAGGGGTTAAATCACTTGTTAGCTCAGAAAACCATATTCTGGGCAGCTGCTGTGCCTATTCCTTGCTACCAAAGAGCAGTGAAAAGGACAGAGCAGCCTCCCTGCCTTAGCAGCTCACCTCTCTCTGCAGGACTCTTGTCACTCACGCAGGGCGCTTGACATTTCACTTACGAAAAGGAAATACGGCTTCCCTGCCAGATAGGCACGTTCCTGCAGGGACTCTCTTGGTACCTGATTCATCCTCACAGTTCCCACAGACAGGTTGACTTGCTTGAAAGAGGAACTTTTCTCCTCAAAAGTTTCCTTTTTTTCCCTTCAACTTTTCTCCTTCCATGTTGGAGGAGCTTATCACTCGACTGGCCACAATAGAACTTAGGGGAGTTTATTTATTTTAATCTTACATTTATATCCACCTTTCCCCCAAGGAAGCCTACATGATCTGCTGCCTCTCCATTTTATCCTCACAACAAGCCTGTGAGGTAGGTCAGCCTGAGAGTTAGTAACTGCCCCAAAGTCACCCAGTAGAGCTGCATGGCCGAGTGAGAACTAGAACCCCAGTCTCCTGAGTCCCAGTCCAATGTTCTAGCCACTGCACCACACGGAGTTGTCTAATTGGACCACAAATTGGACTGCCTCCTGTTTCATCTAGTCTTGTCTGCCTACATGCATCAAATGTGTATGCAGCCTCCCATACTTCTTGTTATGTATTTCAGCGCCTTTGCTGGAGAGTGAGAAGTTGTTTTCTTGAGGCATGCACCTGAGATCTCCTGGTGCTTTTTTAAAAAGACTAGCTTTAAATTAAGCCACACAGGAAAGGTAAGTGACATACATTGGTCACACGGCAAGTCAGCAGCGCAGCCAGGAACTCCAACCTGTGAACCTCTGTGAGGTGCAGTGGACACAAGCAGCAGCCAGCACAAGATGAGAGAGAAAGCAGATAGTTTCAGAATCACACGAGCAGAGAGGGTGGGGAGAGGAAAGGATCACATTCAGGGACAGGAAAGCATTTTAATCTGGCATTGACTGTTGGTGTGGGACTCCATGTTGTCAACAACAAGAAAAACAGATGCCTGTGGTACCTTTAAGACTAGGAAAGATAATGATATAAGCTTTCATGAGTCAGAGCCCAATTTGTCAAACTCATAACAAATACAAAAAGAACCTTGAGCTCTTATTCAAGCAGGAAGAATGTATACATGCACCTGCCTTAGATTTCCCAGCCTTCATTCTTCACTTGTATTATCTCCATCTTTTGTGCCAATTTTCCTTCGTTTGGCAAACTAAGCCCATTCTCACCTGCTCAAGAAATTGCTGTCAAGTAACACCGCAGATGTTTTATGAGTGTTCCTCCCTAGTGCGGCAGATTACCGAATAGAAAGACCCAAGGCATTTGCTGTTTTCAAAAGGGAGTGGTCAAGGCAATTATGCTTCCCAGCATTCAGAATGGGCAGCTGTACATAGATTTGCCCAAGGCCCTCAAAGATGAGAGCCAGCATTCTGCAATGACTACGTACATGCAAGGGGAGTGGTTTGCCAAAGAAAACTCTGTTTCACTCTGATTTCCTCAAAGTCCTAGCAATGTCCAATCATGGGCCTGTTCAGACAACACACTAACCCAATATTAGGCTGCTAACCTTTTGGCAGCAAATGGATAGTGAGCATGTTTACGTGGTTATGTAGCCACCACAGTTAGGAATGGTTCAACGACAAGCTAAGTCATGGTTCACATGACACGCTAAGCCATGATGTAGGGTGACCATATGAAAAGGAGGACAGGGCTCCTGTATCTTTAACAGCTCCATAGAAAAGGGAATTTCAGCAGGTGCCATTTGTATATATAGGGAACCTGGGGAAATTCCCTCTTTATCACAACAGTTAAAGCCCTGCCCTCTTTTAAATCTGATCACTCTAGTACAGATCCTGCAGCTTTAACTATTGTGATGAAGAAAGAATTTCACCAGGTTCTCCATATATACAAATGGCACCTGCTGAAATTCCCTTTTCTCTGCAACTGTTAAAGATATAGGAGCCCTGTCCTCCTTTTCATATGGTCACCCTACATAATGTTTAGCTCAAAATGCTTAACCACTGTGGGTTAGTGTGTCATCTGGAAGTAGCATCATATAGTAAAGCAGGATGTATATGTTTCACTTCTGTTGTATCTGCCTCTAGATTGGGGTTGGCAGTTTGTAGCCCTCCAGATGTTTTTTTGCCTACAACTCCCATCAGCCCTAACCAGCACAGACAATGGTGGGAGATGCTAGAAGTTCTAGGCCAAAACCTTTGGAAGGCCAAAGGTTGCCCAACTCTCTGAGAAAGAGACAGAGAAACAGAGATGGCTGGTGCAGAGCAGACAATGGTCTTTAATAACACCCTGACTTTATCAGAGCAGCTCATATGGAAGCTACTAAAATGGCACTGTCATTTCATTTCCTCCAACTCCACCCACAAAAAAACCAAAACAATACTACACCAGGAATCAATTCTTTTACCAGACATGATAAAATGCATCTTGTGTTTCCCTTGGCTGGATAATGTACTATTAAGTGCCAGCTTGTCAAGTCACACCCCAGTGATCATTGCTAGTTCAATACCCATATTGTCTGCTTTCCTAGAGGGGTCCTTGTCGAACTGTAAAGAAGTTGGTTGTGTCAGCATTTTGCATGGTACACACTGGCTTTTCAAAGGATCACACGCCTTTAGGCCGTGTCAATCAGTGTATCACCACAGAGATCAATGGAGCAATAGCAGCTTCTCTCAGAAGAGAATCTAGCAATGAGAACATGGGGTTGTTGTTTTTCTATCCACAGTGCGACTCTTTACTTCTACACTTTGCATCTAGGGGATATTAAAGATTTCCATCCTTTCATCTTACATGGTCACAGGATTGTTATTTTCACTGTTCTAATAGGGAGAGCATGGAATGTTTTGAAAAAGAAAATGTTTATTATATGGTCTATGGAGACGGGGATGTGATAAGTCTCTGGAGCAAGAAAAATCCTTTAGAGCAAGGCAATGCTCTAAACTTGCTCCACCTCCTCAGGAATGCCTAATACAAAGCCAACCACCTGTTTGGTAGGCCCAGTTTGAGATTCTTGTGTTAACCACTAATCCACAACATTTCGCCTATGGAATTACCTCACACTATCTGGAAATGTTATCTCCAGTTTTGGAATACTATAACCCAAGTACTGCACAATAAAGATCATCATCATCTATTGGTGAAGATAGTTCTGCATACAGGTGAGGGATGAACCTGATATTCTGTGTAAAGTTTTGGATTGTGGTAATTGAATAAATCTGAATGGGGTTGGCCTCAAACTTGAAAGCCAGTTTGATTCTGGACCATTATTTAATCATCCCAGGCCATGAATCTAAAATAGTCATTATTCACCTTTGCATGCAAACTTCGATCCAATTTTCACTTCATTTACAAGTGTTTAAAACAGAAACAGTCACAGTGCAGTAGTTAGTTTTAATTAGTCAGTCTGCAAAAAATAGGAGCGTCAGAGTATTTGTCAGATCTACTAGGGAAAATGAACCCCAGAGCCATGTGAAACTAAACATAAATTGAACATTAAATCATCACCTAAATCAAGTTTAGGTAATTTACCTAAATCATTACCTAAATCAACCCTATACCAGTGCAGAAGGGGGACTCTGGCAATGCATTAACAAACCATGTCTTACCTTAGTCCAGGCATATTCTCAAAACAAATCTCTTGGGCATTCTTCTCAGTCAGTCAACACTGAGAAGTATGTTTTTGACACAACAATAGAAGCTTCCACCTCTGCAGTATGGGTTGAGGTAGACTAGCCATTTCCTTTGGGAGGAGCAATCCTAACCCCCTGGCAGAAAGGAGCTCTGCTGGTGGGGGTGGAGGATCCACCCTAGAGGCCCCAGTTGCAGAAAGTTGTGGGGGCATAAATTTACCACTAGTGGTTTTCCTGCAAGTTTTCTAATTTCATCCAATAGCGGTGGTGATCCAATGTGAGTGAAGCAGTGAATCTGCTCCAGGTTTCAGTCATAGCCAGTCAGAACTCCAGCTATGCAAGGTGCAGAGCAAGGCACCTTGGTTTAGATCCTTTAGAGTTCTGACTGGTTCTGACTGAAACCCAGAACAGATACACCACCCCACTGATGTCGGAGTCACCAGCCTTGAATGATTTCATCCATGTAACTAACTGAAGTGGTTTCCTCAAGGAAAACAATGAGGGGGGGGGGAGAAAGTCAAAATTTCATGGAAAAAATTGAGCTAAGTGTCCCTACCCACATACCTCCCACCCTGCCTGGCTCGTGCCAGAAGTGATAGACGATTAGCCACTTCACACACACGCCTCAGTCCCATTTAAGGCTGCTCTGTAAGCTGCCACTTTCATTCCCTTTCCTATTTTTAATTAGAGTTTTCATTATTTCTACATCCCTGCCACACTTCAGCCTACACAGAACTCTCAGGATCCCCCAGAGTCACAGAAAACCTGTGATTGTTCTACTTCGGACATCCAAGATGTCAGCTTGCTGTGAATCGAACCTCAGAAGGAAATGGCTGAGACAGGTGCTGCCCTTTTGTGAGGAGCGGCTCTGATGCTTCCAATAGCGAAGACCAGTATTACTGGCAATTGCTTCGCACTGCTCTTAATTATTTCTTCTTGGTGTCACGTGGGGGGCAGTGATTAAAAGCACAGGGAGTGACGTCCAAGATACCAGGGTTCTATTCCTGGCTTAGGAAGAAAGCAAGAATAACAATTAAGAGGAACAGGTCCTTTGGGCTTGGTTCATAGCTCAAAAAGTGTGCGTGTCTGGCTAGCAGAAGGCAAAACAGTAAAGGAGGGAAGCTCAGAGCTGCATTTACTTTGAAGAGCAACAGTCCAAGATAAATCCTGATGCTATGCCTTGCATATATTATCCTAGTTTGTATACAAGTGCCACATTATGTTACATGCTTTTCATACATAGTTGCTTCTGCTAACTATGCTAAGGGGCTGCCATTGGCTGGAGGCGAGGGGTTCGTGCTCTGCATAGTCTTATGACCTCTTCTTTATCTTCTATAAATTGTACTTTGCAACCAGAAAGGGTTGAGTGTGTGTGTGTGTATGTGAATGCAGACATTCTCAGCATGCTGAGATCTGTACCAGATAACAAAAATTCATACTTGCGTGGTGGTGCAACTGAAGGCATGTGGACCACACGCAGACTTACATATGATTTCAATTATGCAAGGGGGTAGGGGTTATGAGTGGCTTTGGAAGTTACATAATGCAGAGGGAACAAGTAGCGTAAGTGGCTGGTGCTTCCTATTCTCCGGATGCCTTCATAATGCACAAAGTTCAACTCTGACATCTCCCCCTGCAGTTAGATGGAACACGCTCTGTCCCAGATTGAGAGGTTGCCATATGAGCAACCCACACATCCAAAACTCACATATTTTATGCATTCTTTTTGTTAGGATAAAGGGCACCTTACACGAAACTGCTTTAAAACTAATTACTGCTGCACTTAGTTCTTTTGCATGCAGACCTATACTTCAGGATTGCCACCTCTTCTATCTTGGATTGCTCTTATTTTAGGAGCTCTGTCCATAATAAGCAATATCATATGTGGGTTGTTGTTTTTCCTAAATGAGGCATGATGAAGCTTATTCCGGCACAAATTTACTTCAGTTTCAAAAATGCCATTAAGAAAAAAGGGTTTCTGGAGACAACAACAGCAAGTATGCTTAAACACACACACAAGAAGAGTCAGTTTTCTGTAGAAATATAAAGCATGGCATTGTTGTTTTCCGTGCCAATGCCAGAAACTTGAAATTCCTGCACAGAACAATTCAAGAGCTATAATGACCATTTAGCATTAGTGCCCTGTTTTCCAAATGACAAACTTCATAATGAAATAATGAGTGGACCTATATACCCATGATTGCATTGTGGCTGCAATACGTGCCTCTTAGTATGCTACTATGCTGCACTGAGATTTCTAGAGTACTTGAAAGCCACTCAAACCCATATGAAGTGGCTCAGACTTTGCCAGTTTTAACTTAGAAGAAAAGAAAACTGCAGAAAAACAAGGTATTTATGTTAGGGTTGACAGTAGACCATTCTCCTTCTACTGTTCTCCTCCTTAGTTCCATTTTTGAAAACAAAAGAAAAATTGGTGGGACTCCTAACCCATCCTTCTCCAATCTCTTGTCCTCCAGATGTTTTGACCTCACCTCCCATCAGTTCCAGCTAGCATGGCCAATAGTCACAAATGCTGGGAGGAGTAGACCAAAACATCTGGAGTGCACCACATTGGGGAAAGCTGCCCTAACCCATTCTGCCTCCTGTATTTGTAGCTAAGTGAGTCACCTCTTCTCTATAGATGGAGTACATCAACAAATGCATGGTAGGGCAGTAGGGTTGCAATGGCAGGCACCGACCCCAATCTATGCACATTAGTCTAAATTTGTAAAGACAACCATAGGCTCTCCTCTGCTGTTCAAATTCATAAGTGTAAGTCAGGGGGAAGAACATGTTGCTGCAATCTTGCTCCCCTCCCTATGTACATTCTATGAAGCCATACCAACCCATCTATTACAGGCTACATCCTATCTTGGATTTAGTCTCAAAATGCCCCTGTTGCCGCTTTCTCTAACTGGGCACCCTCCAGATGACCTGTCTGTCAGTGAACAGGAGTTGTAGACCAACACATCTGGAGGGAACCAAATTGGGGAAGGCTGGTAAAGGTGAATTCTATTACTTTTTTCTTTTCCTTTTTTTTTTTAAAAAGGTGAGCCAATACAGAATCCCACAGCCCAGATAACAGGAGAAAGAAGTCACACAGCAAACTCCTGAAAAAAAAGGGAACCAAGTGTAGATGTTTCCACTCCCTAACAAAACACTTCAGTCCCTAGACTAATCTTCCCCTTTAGCACAGAAGGCAGCTGCACAATGAAGGTGCCCCACAGGATCAGCCTTTATACTCTTAGCAGATAAACTGGCAATTTGCCCACTGCATCCAGGAAAAGGGAGGGAAGGGGCAATCCCACCTGCTTCAATGGCATGGGATTAACAGCCTCTTCCATTCTTGTCAAAGCGAGGTTTCATTAAGCCTGATCTTCGGTTAAAGGCCAAGGGTTGACAATTCAGCTGGACTTTCTGCCTAGTGAGCACTTAGCAGCAAGAGCTGTAATAATTTATGGCAGTTACCCAATTTGCTTATCCTGGCTTAATGAACCAGTTTTGCAATAGGGGCAATAAATAACTAGATTTCTCTCAGAGAGAGGTGCAGCAGTACTGCTGCTGTTCAGTATGAGCCAGCTAAGCCCCATCGGGATGGGGCTCCAAATGTATGTCCTTAAAAGCTGCAACAGAATCATAGGATGCAAAGCAAACATACTGGCTGCCTTTGCAAAGGCTCATCTACTCTCTTATTTTACTTAAAAGCAATTGTCTGTATGCATCCCGTGAATGTGTCTATTATATAAATACATGGACACATATATCTGTGTCGTGAGAGAATATAATTCTTTGTTAACCAGGAAGGACAAAAATATTATAGAATCAAAGTGCTCTGGAAATAAATGCACATAGAGAACATATAAAGGGAAAAATTGTTAGCAGCAATTATTGGATAATGACTGCTAGATATGCAATAAGGTAATTTAGGAGTACAACTGACACTTAGTATTGGCAAAAAAAGTGATTCAGTTTGCATAAAATTTGCACATGTTATTTCTAGGCATAGATGCAAATTTAGAAATATTATAATTTAAATAGAAACACAATACATCTTATCAGTGGTGAAGGCTGTGACCAGCTGACCTAATGACATGGTTCAGACAAACATCACCACCCATCATGAGTTATTTAAGCCATTTATTTTTATTAATGTTTTATTTGACATGTTTTTATTAGATATGGTTTTAATTGATGAGTGTTAATGTTTCAATTATACCTTTGTAAATTTCTTCTGTATTTATTTATTTTATTTAAAACATTTGTATCCCGCCCTATATCATTAGGATCTCAGGGCAGTGTTACCTTGAGTGCTATTTTAGTGGAAAGGCAGGGTATCTATTAAATTCATTCATTAAACATGTGATAATGGTGGCAATTATGCAACTTGAAGGTTTATGTAGGTTTTACATAATATGAAGACCCAAACAAACTGAATTATTAATGTTTGTTTAAGGCCTACTATGAACCCACAGGATTTCTTAAAAGGTAGACCTCAAATTGAAGACACACTTATTGCCATTCCTATTGGCAAGTATATATAATAAAGCAGTGTTTACACAATTTGTAGAACAGGAGATGTCTTCTCTAAAAAGCGAAGACTGATCTAAGCAGGTCACATGGTCTCCCCAGTTTTAAAAAACAGGGAAGCCATACAAAAAGATGGAATAGGGCTCAAATATTCACATATTCCATTATTATCAAACGTTCCATCACCTTATTAGGCTGAACAATTCTAAATAACCCAGACACAACCCAACGGGAACCATCTTTAGAATTCTGACTCTTCATTTTGCAAGAAAACTAGGCTGATTCACACATGAATGTGCATCACTTCATATTGTTTGATGGCTTATCACCTACGACTGTTCAGACATTCTCAGAGCAATCATAGGTGGGAGCGTGGGCTTGTCCCTTCACACTACAGACTTTCAGCAGGATGTCTGAAAGAGCCAATGTGCTTACAAATTGAAACTGTATATATTACCCACATAGACTTTGTCTGGGTAATTAGGGACTGTGACAAAACTCTATAATTTGATGTATCCACTAGGATCCCATCGGTCTTCCCACTGGGATCCCATCGGTCTTCCCACTTTGACCATTCTTGACTTGCGACTTTGTGGCTGACAAAATAACCAATGGTGCCTGAGGAAATAACCAATGGTGCTCTCCATATGACATGGTAACCAGCAGTGGTTCAAATGCACAGCATTGGTTATTTCAGCCAAATAACCTACCATTGGTTAAAAAACTCCCACCACACAATACGATAATACACAGTGGGTTAAACAGCAAACCAGTGACTATTTAAACCACTGTTGGTTATCATGCTGTCTGAAACTAGTCTTTCTGTCTCTAACATTCCCATCCTCTAACTCAGTTTCCAATAGTTACACCTCATCAGTCTTGCCCAGTAGCCAAGAAACACATAGCCACAATGTGCCGGGCGATGGGATGCCAGGTATCGAGAGCATCATTTGCAATTATCCCTGGGGAAACTCTCATTCTTTGTTGATAGGAGCAGGTTCTTGGATGCAGAGCAGGTGGTTTGCTCTACTTTTGACAGATGGAGAATAATTGCAGCAGGCTTACAAAGGACTGAATGGAGGCAGTGAGAAGCGGCTGTTAGAAATGAGGAGACTTGTGCTTGTTACATTCCAGAACAAACTGGAAGGCAGCAGCAAGGAAAATAAAAGCCACATCAAGCAAGGGAAACAAGCATCATGTTCCAAACCTCTTTCACACATTCCTGATTGATTTGAGGCTGTATGCTTGGTAAGAGCTCAGATGCAGTACCTATGTTCAAGGCTGTCTGAAAAGGGCACTGCAGCAGAATAAACAGTTTCCTCAAGTGAACTCTTAGAGTGTTCCCATTTACCCTCAAGTGGTGGACATTCCTTATGTCTGGTGAAGCTTGGCAAGGCCCACCCTGTCCTATGTCGGAGGCCAGACTTCGCATGCTGCTAAAATCTACATTCCAAGAAATCCCAGTCTCTGTGGTCTGACGTCTTACCATGCCACCCTGCAGCTGAACTCCCCCATCCAAAGACAATTACAGCACTAAGAACTAAGGTCCACTGACTTCAGTGGTGCTTACCCTCAAGTGAGTGCACATAGGATTGAAGCCCTATTCATGCTTAAGTTCCATTAAAATTCAACAAGATAAGTTACTTGTGAGAAAGCTAAATTCTACCGAGATCAATGGGACTTAAGGTGTGGATTTTTCGTAGTCCAATGGCAAAGACAGTAATTGTCATTGTATTCCAGGGATACAGCACATTTTGGAGGTTGCTGAAAAAGTTGAACTTCCAACCACTGTAAACCTTTGCAAAAACACAACAGTACACAGAATATGGAATCCATAACAAAACAGCAACCTATTTGCATTTGGCTGTACTAGAGGCTCTACAGATATCTGGAAGCAAACTGGAGCACAAACGCGTAATGGTGAAGACAGGTGTCTGCAGAAAAGAGTGGCTGTGGGGAATTTTGGCTGTAGAGTAAGCTCTGCTCCCCATTCCTCTGGTCTGATCAAACAGGCCTCTTATGTTCTTATGTTAAGAGAACCTGGTATATTTAAATTTGAATGGCACAAACAGATAAAAGAGACTATGCATTACTGCCGTTTCCAATCAAGAAAATGAGCCTTGAATCAAAAGTAAAAGCATTGCTAGCCATACATCCTAACTTTATTTTGCTCCTGTTGTTCTAGGACTCTGAGCCTGTAGTAAATAAATACTTCTAACCTGAATTCTTCAAGAATGAACATTTGACTTGTTTTTCTACCAAAAAAGTGCCGATCTAACATTTGGACCTCACCGATCCAAATCAGAACATCAGTGTTTCTGGGGACAAGGTGCTCCTTTCTGTTAATCCTCTATATAAAAATGATGCACATCAAATAAATTGTTCCCCCATGCCCAGTACCAATGCAAGCCAATGCAAAAGCAGCACACTAGTTGGGAGAGGCCAGTGTGGCCTTTCCAGTGACCGCCCCCACCACCCAAGTACCTCTTCTCACTATACCATTCTTTGCAAATGGAAAATATTTCAAACTCTGTAAGTAGGTCAATTTCTAAAGCTAAAATTAAAAAATAAACACATCTGTGGAATGGCCTTCATCTTCATAAGCTGGACTTGCTGCTCAGATGACTTGCCCATCTTTATAACTACAGATACCTTTTTATTGTCATTTAACTAGGAAGAAAAACAGAATCCATATAAGTCTGATTGCAACAGGAAAACAAACTAACAAATCCAGTATATATCAAAACTGCAACACAAAGGTGCACATCACATGACCTCCTATTGAGTACATCTGTGTTACTAAGATATTCTTCTATCTAACAATTTGAGTTCTCCTTGTGCCTTGGTAATGCTACTGCCAAACTGAAGGGAAAAGGGAAAAACACAACCCATCAGAAATAATGTGAGCAGTAGACTGGTTTAACTGTTAGACTGGTTTAACTGAGTATGTTATACAGCAAGGATCCAATCAGATTGGTAGCCTCTTATTGAGTGGACCTATCCCACTATATGTGCTGTTTTTGCACCTTTAAAATTCCTCAACATAGAGATATCTATTCCCTTGTCATGCAATACCAGAGCAACAGCTACATTCCCAAAGTGGGGAGGTAATGGGAACACTAAGCAACTGTATAGCATGAGTTGCAGACAGAGCATGAAACATAAATAGGACAGGAAAGTGATGAATCTGTGAGGAGGGAGGTGTGAGTAGTGTTGTGAACAATGGAGACTTTGAATAGTTAACAGTGCATAGTTAAACTATGGAATTTGCTATCATGAGACATAGCAATGGCCACTAATTTGGGTGGCTTTAAAAGAGGGTTGTATAAATTCCAGGAGGAGAAGGCTATCAATGTCTACTAGTCCCGAGGGTGATATACTACCTCCAGTGTCAGAGGCAGAATACCTTTGTACACCAGTTGCTGGGGAACACAAGTAGTAGGATGCTGTTGCATTCATGTCTTGTTTGTAGGTTTGCTGTGGGTATCTGGTTGGCTGCTGTGTGAACAAAATGCTGGACTAGATGGAGCCTTGGTCTGATCCAGCATGGCTGTTCTTGTGTTCCTACATCTTTATTTTCTCACCTTTCTACACAAAACTGTCACTACGGAACCAGCTGGTGGAAACTGGTGGTTTCACACTAAACAGCAGGCACCACAATGCACTCTCTGACAACCAGATGCTTACCATTTTTCTTTTTAAAACACTACAAAAGTCAATTGCTAGTTGACCAGCGGTACAAAGATTTTTATAAAGTAATGGAGCCAGACCGGAGGGCTGGAAACGTAGGGACCCAAGCATACTGTTGAAAGGAGAGATTCCTGTTCTCCCCAGTGCATTCTGTTCTCCCCACCTGCACTGCCCTCCTTTCAAGCAGAGCTTAGCCAAGAGATGCCAGGGGCCAATCTCATCCTCAACCATCCAGGACAGCTGCCAATCACCAGTTCTAGTGTTTCGGGTGCCAATGGCATTCTTGCTGCATAGCTATGCAGGGCTGTCCTATTGTACTGGGTACTACAGAGGCACAAAGAAATCCCTCAAACCTGGAAACCCTAAACATCAGAAAGACAACACAGAATCACCAACACCATGTTTACACATGGGACAAATGAGTGACTTGCCTAAGGGAACACCCAAAAAATCATGCTTGAGTCACCCGGCATCACTGCCTCTCCTGGTTTATTCTATTCTTTTTTGGACCAGAGGCAAAACAGGATCAGCAAATCTTAATAAGCCCCTTTTTTCTTCTTTTTTAGTTGAAATAACAGATTTTTTGCAATGGATCTGTGTTCTGTCATCTTTCTAACCTCCCAAGGCTCACACCTTCTCTCTCTCTCTCTGTGTTGCTAACTTGTCAAGGGCACCAGAGTCGCACATAAAGAAGGTTGTGGCCTGTGTGGGAGACTGAACTGCTGCCTCAGAACAAGAAATCCGGGAGTTTCAAAGAGGAAGAAGAGTGGGTGAGTGTGAAGTAGACAAAGCACAAGAACAGGGTATAAATAAATCTGAGAGAGAGGAAAAAATTACAGTTTTAATCTACTGTTTAGATCAGCCTCCCCCAATCTGGCCATGATGACTGGGGATTATGGGAGTTGTAGTCCAATACATCTCAAGGATAACAGGTTGAGGAAGGCTAGTGTAGATCTACACAATTTCTCAGTATTGTTCTCTTTTGGAGAGAAGGTGCTTAAGTTCTGTGAACAGGACACACATTTCTACAAACTTATTCATCAACAACACAGTTCCTTCTGTAGAGTGGTGATGTGGTCCAAATTGATTCTCTGAACCTGGGGCGTGGTGGGGGTGTGGTGATACACCCTCAGATAAGTTAATCTTAAATTAGTGTTTGATAATAAGGACCTGGGGTTCTGAACACATTAACAGTCTTTTGAACTGGGTTCTGAATTAGGAAACTATTATGTGATGTTTCATTTCCTAGACCTGGGATAGGCAATCTGGTGCCTTCCAGATATTTAGAACTATGACTCCCATCAGCCACAGCCAGAAGGGTTTATGAGAATTATAGTCCAAAACTACAACTACCACTTGGTCAGAATTTTGGGTGTAGATTTACAGTAAGTACTAGTAACAAAATTCTCAGAAGTTTTGGTTGCTTCCCAATTGCATATAGTCATGATCCTGTGACATAAATGGTTATACACATAAATACACAAAGGAAATAATACATAGGGAAAGTCATTTTTTGCGTTAGATATGAGATGAGAAGGCTGCAAACTGAACTGGCATTGGGGTTTTGAGATGCCCACAAATGCCATACTCTTTATAGAGGTTTTAGTAGCATGGAATGTGTCATCAGGGCAAAAACCTGGGGACCTGTAGCTTAGCCCAGCCCAGCGCCTTTCTCGCTGCTCCAAAACAGAACCAGAGTAAGCGGGAAATGATGGGAGGCAATGGTGGCTGCAGTGCGCTGCAAAGTGAAGTATTGTACCAGCTGAGACTTCAGTCACCTGCCATCTCCATTTTCCCACCTAGGCCAGTGCAACATTTCCCTTAAGTTTGTTCTCCCACCCCAAGGTTTTTCAAGTTACTGCCTGGTAAGTTTACGGGAGGAGGAAGAGCAGCTAGAGAGCCCCTTATGAATCTCCAAAAAAGAGGAAATCCATCATCAAAAAAGAAGACAAAAGAGGGCAGCAATTTGCAAACAGAATAAGAATTTCAATAAAAATGTAGTATATCTCAGCATAGCGTGACCAGGTGACGTGTGTGTGCGTGCCTTGCTCAATCTGCTGTCCAGGTGCTGTTGAAAGGCAGCTTCAAGACCCAGCTCTGCCTTCTATTGTTATTCATCTCTATACTGGACTTAAATCCCACCTTTTCTCCTCCAAGGAACCCAAAGCGGTGTACATAATCCTCCTCCTCCTTAAAATAGACAGTCCTTAAAACAGAGGATGCCTTCAAACAGAGATCTGTTCTCTGTAAAAGAGGCCACCTGGCCACCCTAGCCCAGAGGGCATCTTGGCTAGGGCAGCAATGCTGGGTGCCATAAGGCTGGCACTGGGCAGCAGTTATTCACATTTACCTTAACACAGCTAGAGTGCTTTCAACATTCACTCAGGAGCTTGTCACAGAAGTTGTGTCAGGCTGGAACCTGGATGGCTGCCACCCAAAAAATGGCAAACATGCAAGTCACCGTAAAAGTAATGTAAGAAGCATCAAGAGCAACATTAGCATCTGTAGGCTATTGTGGGTACCTTTTGGAGTCCCCGAGTGTAAATTTATGGGAAGCACGTAATATTTCTGCTGTATACTTTGCCGCTAGGTATGCAAATAACCCACAAATCAGCAGTAGCATTGCTTCTGCTGTAATCACCAAAAGTCACTCTTTTCTTCAACACTCTTGTGTTAAGGCCTTTGGGAACAAACGTGCAATATGCAATTAACTATTCCCACATGAAGATGGCAACAAAGACGCCATTAAGTCATTATCACAACACTACTAATTGTATAAATTAATCACCCATAATAGGAGGCTAGGCTGGATTAAGAGCTTAGAACAGAACCCATGCTGCTTAGGCTGTTGTTTTCCAAATTGCTCCCTCTCATTCATGTTTTCATAAAGCCGAAAACATTCCCGAGGGATCTCCTCTCCCTCTGGAAGGCCACGAAGCTTAAAAAGGGGCTCCTTCATTTTAACTCACTGACTCCCTCCACACTGGCAGAATTCCTTGCTGGCTCCAACTGGAAGGTGGGGGCTGGGGTGGGGTGTTAGGGAAGCTACTTGCTTGTACAGTCAATGCCTTTAAAGCGTCACAATGTAACCTCAGCTCTTTAGAAACTGTGCAGCAATAAAGGCTATGGATAGCACTAAATTCTCACTGCAGCACAGAAAAGTGCTACTATTGTTCATGCTCAGGGGCCCAAGGAGATGCATTGATACAGAGAAAAAGAAGTCCAGATGGAGTCAGGAGTGGAATTAAGGCAGAAATTGCTGGGGTGGAACTTTTATTTTCATGCTGGGGTGAATGTTGCTTGCTAATGGGGATTTCTTTCCTCCTCTGTCAAAACAAATTGCTTCCTTTGATATGAGCAAGGGGTTTTCTTCTTTTTTAAAGCCCAACATTATTTCTCCTTTAAATACAACACGCTACCTTAAACACAAACACACATATGCTTGCCTTCGGAGAGTATATGTATGGTTCCTCCCTACGGGACTTAGCACTGTACAGAATAAATAGTTCAGCCTCACTCAGCAGAAAGGATTTGCCCTCAGAGCTAGTGGGATCTCTCCAAACTCAACTTTCCAGTCCTGCAGCCTTGTTTGCTGGGCCTTTGCACTTCCCCCTTGGCTGAAAAGTCGAGGATTAAGGCAACCTCTGCAGTTTTCAAATAAGGCCTGTCAAGTTTCTGCCCTGCTGTCATCACCTCCTCTGACAGGGATTAAGTAGGTTATTGGGATCTTGGTTTTATTTACATCTAAAGCAGCCTGGAGTCTCCTTGTGCAGCAGTCCACTCAATCCAGAGCCAGCATAAACAAGCTGAGGGAGTCTTTGCTACCACAGTTAGATTAGAGAATACAACCTGTGTGGCTCAAGCAGTGGAGGCTGGTGTCTCCGAAATCAGTGGGGTGATCAATCTGCTCCAGGTTTCAGTCAGAACTCTAAAGGAACTATCCAAGACATGAAACCCAGTGCAGATTCATCACCCCTCTGACATCAGAGCCACCAGCCTCCACTGGCCTTGAGGCTGCTGTAGGGCTGATATTTTAAAATTTGATTTATATATCCCACTTTTTGTCCAAAGAGCTCAAAGCAGCTTTACTTCTTTTACCTCTCCACAGAGACTACAGAGTGGTAATTAGGTCAAATATGGCTTGAGAGCAGCTAAATTTGACCTAAAAATCACTCCATAGTAGTTTGCCATTGAATTTCAGCAGCAAATCACAACACTTTTTTTTTTTTTTTTGCTGCTACAGAGCCAATTCAACAGGGCATCGGCAAGTGTTTGCTGTGGGCAGGTGGGGTGGACGGCCCCAGGACACACCTGCAATTGCCCATCCCTGATCTAACTGCTACATTATGTTGGTTAGGGACTCAGGCTTTCTTCCATTAAGGAACTTTGCCTTTAAAATTGTTTTTGGTATGTTTGAATTCAAACCAAGGCTAGATGTTAGAAACATGCATTAAACAGACAGTGAGAAGGGAGGTGGGTGCATTCCCTTTATCTTGGCCTTCCTTTGTAACCCTGCCCTTGTTTATTTTGTTCTTTGCCATTATCCCAGAAGCCTCACATTAGGCAATAGCATTAAAAGGAATCGTAAATACAAACCCAGAACATATAACTCATGGAAGAAAAACTCATCCCTGATCGCTAAATGCTTTCCAAAAAGAACTCGCCTTCTCTGTGGTCCATCCAGTGCACAAATACAAAAACATGAATGGACAGCTATGGAGTACAGGGAGCAGGAATCATCTACATTAATCACACAAGAAGATCCATGCCGGATCAGACCAAGGCTCCATCTAGTCCAGCACTCCATTCACACAGTGGCCAACCAGCCATTGGCCAGGGATGAACAAGCAGGACATGGTGCAACAGCACCCTCCCACCCGTGTTCCCCAGCAACTGGTGCACACAGGCTTACTGCCTTGAATACTGGAGATAGCACACAACCGTCAGGGCTAGTAGCCATTGATAGCCTTCACCTTAAGGCTATCAAAGGCCTTTCATCTGAGTACTCTCAGTATAAGAATAAGGCAGTTCCAAAAATGTGATCCACTCTCATCACTGTAAAGAACACTGTCTAACCATGCATTCCTCAGTATTTCTACTCAGATGTTAAGTCCAACTCAGCACAACGGGCTTAGTTCCAAATAAAGCAGCCATAGGATTGCACCCAAAATCACTGCTCTTCTTCCTGCTGGAAGGGGAATCAGTATTCTTAGTGGAAGAGCTGGATTTCTTCTCCATGTAAACTAAGAACAAGAAATAGAGGATTCTGGGGGGCATTTTCCATTTGTATTGGGCAATCACTCTGCCAGAAGCAGTGTGGGAGGCTATATGCCTGTGTCAGGTGTGTGTGGGTGGCATCAGTGACACTCAAAAGTATGTATACATAGATTGCATCCATAGCACCATGAACGTGTCAGGTTTCAGGATAAGATTCAACAATGTATATACTGACATACAAGTAGCCTATTTACAATGGATACTGTCTGTTTTTGTTTGTATTTTATGCTTTTTATGGTTTTAAATTTTGTATATTTGTTTTTATTGTTCACTTTTGTAAACTGCCCAGAGAGCTTCGGCCATGGGGCGGTATATAAATGTAAATAATAATAATAATAATAATAATAATAATAATAATAATAATAATAATAAATTTCATTTGTACACTACACTTTCCTTTTGTAACCAGGTGTAGTAATCATGCTTAGGAACAACACTCTAACTGGAAAAATAAATACAAGAACTTTTCCTTTTTTGATCGCAGAGAACTGGAGAGTCTGTGTCGCAAAGATGGTTGCAGAATTATGGGAAGAGCATGAGTGGGATCTGAGTGCCAACTCTGCCACATACATCCCTTTTTGAGATGTACAACTGCTTCGTAACTTTCAAGTGCCACCATATATAAAAAGCATTGTGTGAGAATATTTGTGCCTAAACTGAAAGGGGAAAACCTATGTACTAGGAAACCAAGACTGCAATATGTCTACTCAGAAGTGAGCTTCACTGAGCTCAACAGAACATTCTCCTAGGTAAGTAGGTATGGGATTGCACCCCTGGGGATGTACAACCAGTCTTCAACTCAGAGTATATTAGACAGGTCACAAGTGCATTAATCATCCACCTTTGGTATTTTTAGACAAGGCACTGACTTGAAGAAATGGCTCTTTTGTTCCGCTGACAAAAGAGCCATTTCTTCAAGTGGTTTGGGTCACATATTCATGAGTTCAACCCTTGCTTGGTTACACTTTATTTCTGGTGCAGGTTTGGGCTTTCCTTTCCACCAAGGCCTTCTCCTGCTGCACACTAGTTTCCAACTTATTGTAAAATTCATGTGAATCCCAAACAAGTTTCACTACTATTGAACATAATCTTTGAAACTCTTCAACCATCGCTATATTTCAATAAAATGGACACTAATAAGGCAATGAAAACTGGAACATACATCAACCAGTGAAGAAGCATTGCAGTCACCAGTGAGACTCCATCCAGTGTAGGGAACACTATTTTTGAGGTGGTGCTAGTGGGAATCAGTATGCAGTTGGTGCAAGAATCTGTTGATAAATTCAGCTGTGTCTGTCTCAGGGTCTGAACAGAGTTTGAGTGGTCTGCCTCCTTAAAACATTTTCATTTTATTATATATAGGATTAAAATTTAGTTCTCCAAGAATTGTTTCATATAAATTCCTCTGCAAGTAATCAGATTACATTATACCCATACTCCAATGATCAGGTTACATTTTCCTATCCTGTTAAATTTGATTGTTCTCTAATCATCTTTAAATGTGAGCGAGAATGAGAAAGCATGTTACCTACTCAGCCCACCTTTGAACTGAAATTTACAACAGTTATGTAATGATATATTGTATTTTTTAAAAAAGTAGCATTACAATAACTTAAAATGCTTCTTTTTAAAAAGAAGCATTTTAATTAGGGAAAGCTGAAGTGTACGAGGGTGTAGTATGTGTGGGGACACACACAGAGAAAAGGAATTTATAAAGACTCATGGAATTACAATAATGAAAGAGTTTGGTCATGTTGTGGCTGCTTCTCAACACACATCTTTAAAAACATGTGGGAAATGCAGAATCTAAAGAAGTCTTCTAGTTACCACAGGTTGTTTTTTTACAGTAATGGCCATAGAAACCAATGCTATCTAGCACATGTACAATTGTGCCATTACACACTTACAGACAAACCCCTCCATCCTCCAGGCCAAACATGCAAAATAACCTATCTTCCCATTACCAAAATTGCATGATTGCCCCATTGAACTGAGGACACACAAGCAGCTGGGGCACTATAAAAATGGTTCTCTTACTAAACTAAATAGGACTGCTCAGTGCTCCAGCTTAAGTAGCTTGATAAATCTTTCTGTAAACTGTAGCAGAAACGGAATGCACATACTGGGTTGTATAAAGGATATTTGTGCCGTTCCTGGCAGAAATTAACAAACTGTAATACATATTGTACCGGGTTGGGGTGTGTGTCCTCTTGACATGTTCTGCTATTAATTCATCTTTGAGAAGTTCTCGGTCCATACCAACTACCACTGATCACTTACTAAACAAGATTGTAAACTGTGGCCGTTTTCCACCTGCCTCCCTCCCTCCCTCCCCCTCTCCCGATCATCCCTGGGCAATGCAAATGACACACAGGGGATCCCGGGAGCAGGCAGGGACGATCCCTCCATTTTCCTGGGATAATCCTTACGTGTAGAAAGGGACTAAGTCTCTCTCTTTATAGCAGGGAGGGGGAACGTATGTTCCTCCAGATGTTGCTGGGCAGCAACTCCCATCGCCCCTCATCATTGACTATGCTGGCTGGGGCTGATAGGAATTGCAGTTCACCAACATCTGAACCAACCAACATTCCCCACCCTTGCCATAAGGTATTGGCCAAATCTCAGGAATGCTTCCCTTGTTATAGAAATCAATTTGTGAAATGCTTGTCTACTAGCAGTATTCTTTCTAATATGCAAGAAGGACACATCTTGTCTTGTCTTTTTACCCACAGGTAGATGCTGTGGCAATTCAAGGCCAACCATTGACCTCTGTGGCATCAAGGATCAGTAAAGAGACAAGTATGGCCTCCACACTAGTGCATATGCACTGCTACACATCCAGTGGTATGCATGATGCAGGAAGAAGTTCTGAGCCACAGCAATATTTTTCCCTGCAAATTTCCCAGCAAGATTATTCATCACAGTCATAAAAGGGTAGAGAGATCATAGTGATGGGTATACGACTAACAAACAATAGCAGAGAGTTGGTGTTTATTCTTTTCAGAACTGAATGCATTTCTTCACATGCTAAGAGGTACTGTTAAAATGTACTCCTCAGCCGCTTTAGAATTCATAGCAAACAACTTTTTATTCCATTCTTTATATTAAGCATCTTTAAAACATCTCATAATATTCAGCACAAAGATGGGTGCACAACCGTTTTGCCCCTAAGGGCTGCATCCTGTGTAGGCTGGGCGCTACATGTGCATGCAAACATGAGTGCATGCACACACACAGGGAACGGACTGTTTTGCGGTTGCTAAAACCACCTTGCCACCCCAGTGATCCCAATAAGATTGCTGCTAATAGCATCACCAGAACAATGGTCTTGCAGCTCCACAGCCTACAAGCCATGCCAGCAGTCAAAGTGCTGGACTGGGACTTGGGAGATCCACGTTCTATAATTTATATTGCACTCTATACCAGAGTGCATTCCAATTAACCCAAACATACAAAACACAATGGCCTCATTCAGAAGACACATTAAACCATGGCTTTAATCATGGTGGTTAAGCCAGAAAGCCTTATTCACCTTGGTTAAAGCTGTGGTTTAAGGTGTCTTCTGAACGGGGCCATTATAAACAAAAATTAAAAAATATACATTAGATAAACTATTAACCAGAAATTAAATACAAATCAAGCAAACACCTGGCCCCTTGTGCACATCTCAATCAGAGAGGTGTGGGTGATTTTAGACCAAAAGAAGCCCACAAATGAAGGGAACAGTCGCCACACTTGGGCATTTCAGGCGTTTTACTTCCCAGTCCAGCTCATCCGGGTACAGAAACTGAGCTGGGAGAAAAGGTGCCTTGGGAGAGTGTGGAAACGGAGGCAGGAGAGGGCCAAGTTCTCCTTACCCATCTGCTACCTTTGATGTTCAAATCAGATCGCATCCCCCACTTTATATATGAATGGAGCAGGCACATGAACAACAAGCAACGCTCCCCCTGTCACATCTCATTTGAACCTCATCTGGAGCCACTTCAACTGCGTTAGGCATTCTTCTTGCAACTGACATATAGGATATAACAGCTAGATTGATTCAGGCTGGTTCTCCTTGTGTACCCTTCACCATTCTCTCTGTTCCTCTTTTATCTAATCTCTCATCTGTGTTATAAGAACATTCCTTTATTGTGCTTCTTTAGTGGGTACCTTTCATGTGTCGCTGTCTCACAGAACCACATGCCTTTTCTGACTTCAGCTTTATTTAAAAAGATTAGATCAAAGCCTTACTTTCTTCACTGGTCCTGACTTCTAGTTTTATTCCTCTGTCTGTTCGGAGCAAATTCAGGGGATCAAGTTGTACAGATAGGGGAGATCCAAGTGTAAGATGCAACGTCCCTCCCTTTGCCTCACTGTCTTCCAATTACCCCCACACTGTTCCGCCACTCCTACCCCAATCACAACTATCATAACTTTGGCCTCACCCATACCCCTGCCTGAGCATGACTAGTTCCAGACCTGCTCTATAAATAATCAACGTAAAATGTATGTTTGCGAAGAGCGACAGGTGGCGGAGATATATATCAACTGCTTCATTGTTTAAAGACCTTCATTATCGCTCCATTCCTTAGACTTCTAAAAATAAAGTATTTGCTGCCCTCTGGCATCTGCAGAAGCTGGGAAGATAAGATAGTTATGAATGCCAGTTTCTCCCACTCATTTGCAAAACACTAGAAAATAGATTTAATTGTACCACTGAAGAAGAAATGTGTCTAGGGTAGTGGAGGTAGCACAGAAAAAGGGCATAATCATCGCTGAGTTTTTGAGCAGACAGTGCTGTTTTGGATTGCACCACCTGATCCTACTAGTCCGTGATCTGTTATCTGGACTAGCAAGGCCCAGTCAGCGGATTGGCATAATCCAAATATGGCTTGTGAGCACCAGGCATGTCAAATCAGCATTTTTTTATGCATGAAAACAACACCACATGAAAGTACACTTAGATGTGGAGCTGACCTCAAATCTCTGGGATAATGAGTCCATCACTTTTGGCTGGCTTTGGTAGCCAAGCCAAAACTTCTAGTTGCCTCCAGGGCCTCTCCTCTCCCCCGGCCCTTAAACTCTCACTGTGCCTCCACACATGGTCACAGGGAAGCCTGCACTCCCATCCCCAGTTCCAAGCAGAGCTCTGGAATCAGTGGTAGGATCACGTCGGTTTTGACTGAGGTGCTCCAAGCACTATAGCAATGCAGCAGCAAAGGAAGCGTCTGCCAGTCTCCCCAGGATGGCAAGGGCTTGTCAGTCTGGCCTTGTGCCACTGACGTTCTCATGTACCACGTCTACCCACTGGCCAAACAACCCTCAGCCTTCCTCCCAACTTTAGAGCAGCTGGGAAGGGGATGTGTACAATTACAGAGATAAGTCCTGCCCCATCTTAAGCACCAAGGTTGGGAAGAAAGCTGGGGAACATCACACTCATTAGAGAGAAGCAGCACACTCACCCCGGTGAATGAACACGTGCAACCCTGTCTGGGGCTCAAGACTACACAGTTTACGGGTGCATTTGGAAGCCTTGAGCAAATGCCTTGGTATCAACTTCAGTTTCCCATCTACAAAAGACTCAAGGACTTCCGGAAGCCACATCTTCCACCTGTTCCTAGATATATGAGGGCGGGTGCCCTGGAGAAACAAATATACTCTCTATATGCCCAGAGGCATTTAGAAGCTATCTGACTTCACATGCACTGTGGTTAAATCCTGGCACAGAAAACAGGTTCTAGGGCTCAACGCTGCCCCAAACATAACCCTTATCACAATTAACAAATGAGTTCTGCAACGAAATATTACAATCCAGTGCTCCTTTTCAGCCATGCTGTCTTCCAGGACACTTCATTCTCTCTCTTCCCCCAGCTTCATACCCTCTCCAACTGATACTCAGTATTCTGTGACCACTGAACACTCTCAGTTGTCATTGGGCTCTGTGTGTGTGAGAGAGAGTGCATGGAGGGGGGAGAGTTGGCCCACTTAGGTCTTCTTTCTAAATATGTTTTCTTCTTCTGCCACCCTTGGGAGTTCCCCCAAACACGCTGATACTTCCCTCTTGTTTCTCAGTGGACCCATTTTGGCTACCATCCTGTCTGTGAGCACTCAGCACCTGAGCCTGCTGTTAAAGAGAGTGGTATGTTTAAAACCTGATCACTCAGTAGGTGTAGGGTCACTTTCAAAACCTGATCCTAAGTCCTAAACTGAAATTAGCAATGAGGTATATGCATTTTTTAATATATATATTTTTGCCACCATTGACTGGCAATAGGCAGGTGGTGTCTGGAATTAAAAAGAGCCAGGCATTCAATAAGTATATCTCTAATGCAAATATGAGATACTATAAGAATCAGCAAGATACTGGTACGGATGGTGAAGCCTCCAGAGCTTTTATTTCTGCTGATATCAATTATGGTTTAATACTCCAGTGAGTATGGCTCTCAAGGCTCCAGACCAAAAGCTGTGGGGTTGCATAGGTGGAAGGCACAAGATATGGCGAGGAAAAATACTACCTTAAAGGAGTCCTGATTGGAATCTTTTTAAAAAGAGATGCTGCATCTGATTACTGATAGTTCTGCAAAGCCTAATTGCTTGCAGGATTGAAATTCAGGCACTTTCATTCATTGCAGCCGACAAATAGTTTTCTGTTTTTCATTTCTCTTTGCAAAAAGGAAAACAAATGGGGGACCCCAGGACATTAATTAAAAGGCATAAGGGGGCAGATTCAATAGACAGATTCAACACATGGAATCCAGTTGCCAAAAAAAAAAAAAACAGCCAGAAGAGCACTTTGAAGTGGATCAGGCAGAAGGTATTGGGTGTCCATTGCACTAAACGGAGGATAAATATGTTGCATTCATTCCTGTGTGTCACACAAATAAGTTTTCTGCAACAGATTTCCTAGGCAGCCTTGACGATTCAGGTGACTTTCCCATGCCAGATTCTTTTACTCCATACAGCAGCAGCACTTGTGAAACTTCAAGGACTGCTGGAACTGGGATTCGGAATCTTTGGTTTTGTGTGTGAATGCTCCATGTGATGAGCAATTGGAACTGCAGCTTGGAACATCTGCTTAAGAGTGAAATTTTCTTAGGCTTTAGACTAGCTATGCCAGGCTGGCCGTTGGGGTCTTCTGAACAGGAAAGGCCATAAAAGGCTTCCTGTTTGAGCTGGGATGTTGCCTGAGCAATAAGGTCTTCTTCACTCTAGTGCATTTGTGTGGTTCTTGGCTCTAAATCCCAGGCTCAACTTCTGGCTCCCAGATCCTGGTTCACCAGTGACTGCTGCCTACAGCTTGGCCTGGTTAACTGTTGTAAACTGCCCAGAGAGCTTCGGCTGTGGGGCGGTATATAAATGTAATAAATAAATAAGAGAGAACTCAGCCACCATGTTATTTTTAAGGGTCTCTAAGCATGTCTGTTTCTCCAAAGATACTGAAAGAGCAAAGGCAATGGGCAGCCTTCTCCCTGCTATTCTTCACATAATTCACACATCAATTATTACGAACAATTTGATTACTGCACTTGAAAGTATCAAGAACAACTTTGGCCATGATGGGGATACCCTGCTCCACTGAAATCTTTGAGAACTTCAGAAAACCCTACCTTTAGACTGGCCAACGTCTAAGTCTTGTAATAAAGCCAGAAAGAAAACAAACATACATTTTCATGGGATACTGAATGATTAAATATCTGTCTCTGGAGGGCAACATGACTATGGTGAGAATCCCTATAGAATATTGTTTTCTGCATGAAGACCTATCAAACCACACAAGAACAAATTTTACAGCTACAACTATATTGCCAAACTCCATAGTTGGCCATAAGTTAAAAGCAATGGCCTCAAAAAGAACTAAAGCCTTCTTTCATGAGGGACTCATAATGGCTGGGTCCGCACAACACGACAACCCACACTCAAGGTTGAGTGTGGGTTGTCATTGAATGTGGGTTGTTCTGTTTTGTGAACCCAACCATGTTAACAAATAATGGTTTGTTAATCACAAAAAACCCAGAGTTTACAACCCAACAACAAACCATGGGTTCTCTTCATGGGTTGTTCATGGTTAACAAGCCACAATTTGTTAACCACAACACAACAACCCACAGTTAAATGACAACCCACACAATCCATACTGAATCTTGAATGTGGGTTGTCGTGTTGTGTGAACTCATTCAATGTTTGCCATTCTGATGTTTCAAAAAAGAGAGGAAAGGAGTCTAGAGTTCTGGAGAGTAGGACTGCCCCAAGAATGAAAAGGTCCGAATTTGACTTCCACTTCTATTCTTAAGCTCCACTTGGAACCTCAGGCAAACCCTTTTTTCTCTGGAACCTCTTTCTATATTGGGAGCAGTTATCTCCCTTTGTTATTTATAATGCATGAGCTGCCTTACTAGCTAGTATAAAGGGACCTTGAACTCATTTAGAGGCCAATGGGTTCTATCACAATGCTTAAACCAATCAAATTTGCATTGAGATAGCTAAAATGTCAGAAAATGAAACAATCTAGATTCCAAAATGAGTTATAGCTGCACAAACGGCTGTTGTATTTTAAATCACTCATTAAAATGTGCAGCCATAGTGCTGCTAATATAAAGCAAGTGCCTTTACTGGAAGTACAACAGACAGCACAATAGCCCCCAAAGTAAGCTTTCAATCTTGATTGAATAGGAGATGTGCTAGAGCATGGCTGCCTGCTGATATATTATGCATTAAAATTCAGTTCTGAACTTGTTCAGAAAAACAGAGACTCTCTCTTGAGGATTTTAACCCACATCATTTGCATCTCTAGCCAGTAGGTCAATCTGGGAGAAACCAAGAACAACTACAGTGATGACTCCCCAACTCACCTTTGGTCAGACAAGCAGAGAGATTATATAGGGCAAATGGCTCTTTCACAGTTCAGATGACCACAGACCGACTACACGGTCAAGTTCATGCTCATGAGAGCATTCAGCAGTAACATCAACATATGGCAAGGGCTGGCAACCACTTGGCTCACATGCAGCCCTCAACCCAATTTCACGCCACCTAATTTCAAAAACCTTCTGCATGTGACCAGTTCACACCTCTGGCAAGAGCAATCTGGTCTTCCCATGGAAGCCTACTAAGCAAGAAGACAGGGAAAGAGGGTGTCAGAAAGAGAAAAGGGGGTGACCCACCCACTTTTGGCCTTGGTCCTGCTCACCACTGGCTTTATCCCTACCTACTGCTGACATGCAGCCCCTGATAGATTACCCGTAAAGCAATTTGGCCCTTGAAAGAAAACGTTGCCCACTCCTGGCCTATACAGTTAGTAAGTTTGGGTAACAGACCCTATATTCACCTAACTTCAGCTTATTTACTGACATTTCATACTCTAATCTCTTGAATATGAAATTGAGTCCATAACCCCCAGCAAGATCTTTCTTCCCCACTGCCCCCATCAATGGCAGTGACCTGCTTCACACATCACATTGCAATTGCTGGGTTATTTAACCCAGGAATTGCCAGGGATGAGGAAATTAACAAGTGTGCTGCTTCTCACACATTTGTCATTATTGCTTTCAATTAACCACCCAGTAACACCCTAGTTCCTGGATTGTTTTTGTAATATGTGAACCCAACATTTGCTCATGGTTTGTTGTTACGTTAAGTCTACATTGTTTAATCCATAAATAACCCAGAGTTTTCCAGTTCAAACATAATTAAAAGAAACCCAGGAATGATATGTTCCTGGGTGATTAACTGAAAGTGGAAATGACGAGTGCATGGGAGGAAGCATACTCATCTCCAGCAATTTCTAGGTTAAACAATCCAAGAATTGCAGCATGACTTACAAACTGGCTCCATGCAAGCAAAACTATTATTGCTGATGGGTAAAGTTCAAAGTGTCATAGAGAAACACAGCAAGCTGTGAATGAATCAAGATAGTGCACAGGGTGATATGCCTGAAATAACCTGAAATGCCTCATTTATGCAGACAGGGACTATTATCTCAAGACAATTCTATCTCAAGACAATACTAAGGTAACAGCCTTTGGCATTTGATTGTCAACAAGCCTTGATGGTGAACATTCTTCCAGTGACCTAACACATGCCACTGGTTCTGGTGGGTTTTTCAGGTTGGTCAGGCTCAAGGTGGGTTCTTGCTTTGCAGATACAAAGTGCAGTAGCTGCACCTACTCATGGAAAATTTATGAAATGCTGACCGGTTTTCCATTCATAGTTCTCAAAGTTTAAAGTTACATAAATCATACTCAGAACACTGCGTAATATTGAGCTGTCTTTCAAAGTTTCATACAAATAAGGAACTAGGAAACAACTTCAGCATCATAGCAAGAGTGGAGTCAAGCTTTACAGAACTGAGCATGCTTCTGCTTGCTCATATCAGTTTTTGTTCAGGACTTGCTATAATGTATAAAAGGGTTTCAAGAGAAGAGAGTCTTTGACAGTGTTATCCTACACATGCTTACTCAGAAGCCAGCCCCACTAAGTTCAATGGAATTTATTCCCAGGTAAGTGTGTATAGACTTATATTGTTAAACAACATATGCAGCATAGCAACAATGGTGGGAAAAGTTGTTCTTACAAACATCTGAGTTTGTTGTTCTTTATAAAATATGGTGATACAAAATTAGCACTCATTCCAAGATTATATCAAAGTGGAATCATTCCCATCTCTATGTAGCACACTTGCCTCTTCCTTCCCTACTTTCAGATGAAGAGAATGGTGGATTATGGATACCTGGCTTTCAAAAGATTACAGAGCATGTTAATATACACTACAGAAAGTGATTGAAGTCTTTACTCTTTTTCTAAATTTGAAGCCTCTAAAAAGGGACATAGCTCAGTGGTACAGCACCTACTTTGCATGCAAAAGGTTACAGGTTTGATCCCCGGCATCTCCAGGTAGGGCTGATAAAGAATTGTGCCTGAAACCCTGCAGAGCTGCAAAACAGTATTGTGTTGACAATACTGAGCTAGATGGTTCACTGCTGACTTAGGTTCCCAAGACATCACCACACAAAATGATGTCAAGATGGAGGGAAGATCCTATTTGAACCTATTGCCTATTCAACTTCTGATCTGCTTTTCAACAACACTTTATCAGGTTGCCATTAAAAATGCCCAGCAGCCTCACAAGTTTCCTTATTACCAAACATGGATCCCTGTACACTTCTCTTCACCTTTATTAGAGATCATTATCCTTAAAGGAACCATTTCATCACCCAGAAAGCGACGTGCCACTCGCCTCCAACTCACTCAGTTGGCAGGAACTACACATTAAAAATCAATGCCAGCAGTCTGAGGCTTGAGGGTACTATGTCTTCCCTTTCACAATTAATGCTACCATTGTACTCATCCATCTGCAACACTCACTTTCCCTTTTGTTTTCCTAGAGAGAAGAGCCAGTTTAAACATCCCTGGCACAAATTGTAGTCTGGCGAGACAGGAGATTCCAGTCATATACATGAACTCATCTTGTTTAGGGAGCCCCCTTGACTCTAAGGAAGACAACTTTATGTCAAAGAAACATTTTAAAGACAGTTTCTCCACATATTCGGAAAAAAACTATGTTATTGCTATGGAGATGCCAGAATCCAAAGTGTTGCATGATCAAAAGATCACTCTCAAATCCAGCAGATTAGCTCCTGGATATGTCAGATATCAGAGAAAAACAGAAACCTTTCTACAGGTTTTGAAAACGTCATCCTGAATTTCTTAGCCCTTTTTCTCTCCTTGCTGGCTCCTTCTTAGACAAGGCCAAAATACTGACCCGATAAAAGCCCAGGGGATTGAAGGGGGAGGGGGAGAGAAGAGTTGGAGGCCAGGATAAGAAAGATGGGAAGTTTTCAGATGAATGTTACATAACAAGCCAGTGTGGTGCTGTGTTTAGAGTGTTGGATTGGGATGCAGGAGATCCAGGTTCTAGTCCCCGCTTGGCCATGGAGTTCACTGGAGGAGAAGTAGGATCATGTATGCCACCTTGAGTCCCTCAGAGGAAGGGTGGGACATAAATGTAACAAACAAATAAATAAGTAATGATCAACTTGTCTGAATGGCTTGGGCATCTAAGGTAGACAAACCGACGTATGCCTAAAGATAAATGGAGCGGCATGGCCTAGTTGCCAAAAACAGAAGATGCAATGGTAAACCTATAACACTTCCTACTGTAGGACAAATATTTCTCCAAACTGGATGCTCCATACAAAACAACCCCATGAACACAGAAAACTCTAGCATAATCTCCCTGACATGCTAGTTTTCTGGGCACAGGAATCTCTCCCCCCACCGCCCCCATAGAAGGACATTCCACCGTCGGAGCCCTCACCTGCATTCTGGAGTGGGACAACCACCCAGGCACAGGTTTACCACCTCATCAGAACTAGGGTGCTCGGAGCCCACACGGGTAGCTAGGAGCTGCAAATCAGGAGGGCGGTTTTTGTTTTTTCTACGGCTTTAACCCAAGCCGATTTACCGAACTTTCTTTCCTTGAAACCCCCACGCCCAGTAGAAAATCGCACCCTCGAAAGGCGGAAACTGTAGAGATTCGCTCGAAGGGGCCCCTTAAAGAGAGGGCGCTGGAGTTGCTCCTTTACGCCTGCTCCTCGTTCCACCTTTGCTCTGTTTACATTGAAATAGAAGCGGACCACAGAGGGAAGGCGGCGCTCGCTTACCCGGCGGCTAGATGGCGAGGGGAAGCCGCGCTCGCCCTCGCCTCGCCGTCTCTCTTGTCCCTCGGCGTTAAAAGAGGAATAAAGGGCCGGAGCGGAGTCCCACTTCCACGCCTCTGCTCTCTCGCTCCTCCGGGTCCACGCCTCCCGGCAGGGATATTCCCAGCTCTCCCCGTCCGGGCTGGAGCACAGAGAAGACCCGGAGAGCGCCTGGTTTCCAGCAACAACCTGAAGCAGGCAGGAGGTTGCGAGAGGGAGGAGCCGCGGGCAGCCACCAATCCTCTTGAAGAAGGCTTCACGCGGCGCTGGCTCCGCCTCCCCCGCCGCTCTGTGACTTTTTTTTTCTTTTCCCGCGGAGGGAGGGGCTAAAGTTGGGGGCGGAGTGTCACCAGGCAGAAATTCAGCAGGTGCTGCTTTCACTGGCATGCAGGGAATTCGCTGGCACACCAGATGCGATGATGGCTGCTGGCTTAGATATCTTTAAAAGGGGGGTTAGGTGCATTCTGGAGGCCTATCTATGAAAAAATATTCATGATGAATAACTAAAACCTTCAGGTTCAGAGGCTGCTTACCTATGAATACTAGTTACTTTGGGGGTGGGGAGCGGGCGGCCAAATAGGAGGGCGGTCGGTTGGTTGCCTTTAGGTTTTGCTTTTGGACTCTACAGAAACTTCTGTCTGTTTCTGGCTGCTCTGAGACACACTTCTAAAATCTATATTATTAGTGCAATACCTTTATTAGGCCAACCAAAAGATCACCAAAAAATCAGCATGCTTTTGAGATCTCCAGATCTCTTCATCAGGGAAGATGTTATGGAAAGCAGGTTTGTGGGGGCAGGGAGAATAGGGTGTCTGAATGTTCAGATTTCCAAGATGAAGTAGGGGAGGAGAGGTCTACAGACGTTTAAATTAGGCTCTGCAGGTCATATGATTGTTGGACCTGGGGCTAGAGGGCAAGAAAAGGAGAAATGTTGGATCACCCATTTTTGAAAATATAAAATCCAGATATTATTAAGAAGTGTTTCCATGCTGGGCATGCTGGTGGACCACAGAGAAACTAGGCAGTCTGTATCTGGAGATAATTTTAGATGCTATATTAGGATTTAAAAAAAGGTCAGTTGAAGCCAAATTAGTTAGCTTTACCTAGTGTGTTAGAAGAAATACAAAAATGGCTACTTCAACGACACATAGAATCCAATACGATAAGTTCATAGGGCAATGTGGCTACAGTTAGCAAGATTTCGAGTTGTGCAGAACTAGCATAAAATAACGTAGAATTCTGTTCCACTTGACATCTTGCTATCATAACATAGGAAGCATTTTGGACCCTGTGTTTGCTTTGCTAGTATTTCTTCTCTAGTTTGGCTATCCATGTCTGTCTTAGTAGACCTATGTTATACTTGCTTTCTGCCAAACCTCAGAGCTGCCCTTGATGCTGATGTAACCTGGAGAAAGGCAAAAGTAGCCTAAAGCCATTGTGCTCATCACCAAGTGCTCATCACTTGGTGCAGTTCAACCGTTGTGATTGACTCATAGTATGCCTCAAACTGCCACGACTCTCTAAGCCTTGAGTCCTGTGCTATATAAACTGAGACTTTATTAAGATGCCTGAGCATTTCAAAGCAAGTCAGGGTATTGACATACTTTATTCTTATTGGTTTGGATAGGAATGTTATGCCTCTCATAGTAAGCATGCGGGTTGGTTGGTGGGCAAGCTGTTCAGCTGTCAAATCACTGGGGCGGGAAGATGCCACAAACTGAACATGGAGAGAGCAATCCTATGGTTCCTGGGCGAGTGTCCCAGGGAGGGACCGTAGGATGGATTGGATTCTGCCCTCCGAGATGGGAGAGAGCATGCTGATTTCAGAAGGGGGAGTTGAAGAACTGACTCCCCAAGCCTGACCTCTTGCAACTCAACCTCAGACAGGGGGAAAGGGGGCTGGGGAGGGGAGGAGACCAGAGAGGCCAGGATGCGATTTATTATTATTATTATTATTATTATTATTATTATTATTATTTATTTATTTATATAGCACCATCAATGTACATGGTGCTGTACAGAGTAAAACAGTAAATAGCAAGACCCTGCCGCATAGGCTTACAATCTAATATGCTGAGCTTCCACCGGCCTCCTCCCCGTCCCTCCAAAATGCCCTTGCTAGACAGGCTGAAAAGTTGGTGTAGTGAAAAACCAAAGCTTGCATTACACAATTAATGCCCTCCTGCCTCGTCGGCTTCAGCCCGGCAGGGCATAGAAATTTCAGAAGCCTCCAAATTCAGAGGCTTCCTAACAGTGAGGGTGCAATAAATAGATTTGCACTCTGAGGCAGTGAAATTGGCACAAAATAGCAGTCTACCCAATAATAAGAAGGGTATGAGAAGGGTCATGGGGAAGCCTATGGATAGGAGTAACAGTAACCCTGGGATTCTGGCTTGGTTGGAGTTTAGTGATAAGGACAGCCTTCAGGCCGTAAAGATATGCAACAAGTCTGGGCGAAGCCCAACCTCAAGAAACCTAGAAATGGCTCTGGGCTTCTTCCATGCCTATGGCATCCATTACTGACAAGTGAAAGGGTGAACATCTATTTGAAACTATTTTTAAAAACGGAACCCTGCATTTTTAAATTTCATTCCAACTGCCATAGGAATTTGAATAATTAGTTCCATGTTAATTTCTAATCTGAGAACAATATGATGAGGTTCAAGGATATAAATATGACCAAAGTAGGAGCAAGGGATAGAAAGCCTGGAATATTTTGTGGTTAACATATGGAATGACATGAGGATTCTGGGGAGAATGGTTGTGTGTGTGTGATGATAATGAAAAGCCTACTAACGAGAAGAAAACTAATGAGAAAATATGTTGAGGTACAAGAAATATTAAAAACAAAGGAAGGTATTTGAGCTAGTACCTTCCGCAATTCCACCCAAGCATGCGGGATGTTTTGTTTATATGTTTGAATAATTAATTTCCCCCCCTGAATTTGATTTACTTGTGAAACTCATTACTATCTATCAGTGGCTGTTATCAACCAAGGACTAATCTACACTGTAGCATCTTTTGATGCTGCTCCAATTCAGTCACACATTTTTAGCACTCGCATTTACTCCTGCTGTGGCACACTGGGGGGGATTCTACACGTCGGACTGAGGGCGCTTCCATGCGCCCCCAGTGCGCCCCCAAAGCGATCGTGTAGCTTGCCTGGAAGAAGAGACGAGGAAGAGGCGTCCTTGCCGGCCGGATCGGAGAGCTTGGTGGAAGAAGGCGGGGTGGAGAGCTTCTTCCGCTCTCCACCCGGCCTTCTTCCGCCGAGCTCTCCGACCCAGCCGGCGAGGAGGTAGGTCGGTGGCGGCGGCAGCGGCAAGGACGCCTCTTCCTTGTCTCTTCTTCCAGGCAAGCTACACGATCGCTTTGGGGGTGCACTGGGGGTGCATGGAAGCGCCCTCAGTCCGACGTGTAGAATCCCCCTTGGATCAATTAAAGCGTTTCTGAGGCAGTTTAAAATGTGGTTTGTGTCACATTACTAGTCAATCCTTCCCGCTTTTGGTACATCGGGGTGGAATTTCTCTGATCCAGGTTGGACATGAAGTGTGATCACTTTGTTTGGGGGAGGAGGGAAACGGCATGCTCACACTCACACACATACATGCACACACAGACACTGCCATTGGAGCTGAAAAGGATAGATGGATCATCTGACTGTTCTTGTGCAATGCCCATGATGTTTCTGGGCCTGGTTCCTGTCAGAAATGTAAAACTGAACTAGATGGATAAATAAGCATAACAACAGGCACGTTACAATATATTAATAGCTTGGGATGCAAAATAGGACAGACCTGAGAAGCCAACTGAGATAGATAATTGTACAAGCCATTAACAAGCTCAGACATAAACTTTGTGACCTTGTCATAAGAATATATATTATAGTAATCACCACCAGCTGCAATGATAGCCTAAACTATAATTTGGATGGAAAGGATGCAAGGTAAGATAGAACTAAGGGATTTTGTTGGCTCATCCAGAAAGTACTAGCTGTTCAGGGACAGCTTGGGCAGATGTATTGCAAATGAACACTTCTTCAGAAAAGCGGTCGTTAAAGGGCATTGTAGATTATTCTTTGTACCATTGCTTCTCAATTTCTGCACTACTGCTGTTTGTTATCAATCAGACCTACTCTGTCTTTGCAATGTTATCAAGCCTCTTCCTTTTGCTATATCTTTGCTCATTCTATTTGGATTGTAAGTGTACTGGGTAGAGACTGTTACTTCTAAACAACCTGAGAACACAGTAGGGATTAAATACATATTAAGGAGAAATAATAATTGTAACAGCCCACAACAGAGAAAGTTGGGGCATTTGACTTAATATCATTCTAAACATTGGTGGACAATCTGAGATGAGGTCCCTTCAAATTATTTAAACAAAATGTTAAGAACCTAAGAGAAGCCATGCTGGATTAGACCAAGGTTCCATCTAGTCCAGCACTCTGTTCAGACAGTGACCACACAGCTGTTGATCAGGGACCCACAAGCAGGACACGGTGCAATAACACCCTCCCACCCACATTTCCCAGCAACTGGTGTATATAGGCTTACTGCCTCTGATACTGGAGGTAGCACACGGCCCTCAGGAATAGTAGCCATTGATAGCCCTTCTCCTCCAGGAATGTATCCAACCCCCTTTTAAAGCCATCCAAATTGGTGGCCATCACTACATCTTGTGTAGTGAATTCCATAGTTTAACTATGTGCTGTGTGAAGAAGTACTTCCTTTTATCTGTCCTCCCACCATGGGATGAGCTCGGGTTTAGTATTATGGGAGAGGGAGGGAAATATCTCCCTATCCACATTCTCCAACCATGCGTAATTTTGTACACCTCTCCCCTTAGCCTCCTTTCTTGACTTCTGTATTATAAAATGGTAAGTCACAGAAAGTGGTTTACAAATAAGGTTAAAGCTGAACTAGATGTGACCTTAATTGTGTAAATACAATATACATCCATGTTTTAAAAATGTAAATAGCAGCCATAGATGGGAGTGGGAAGAGAGAGTTTAAACTAGGCAAAAATTGGCCCTCCTGAAGCCAACAGAGGCTTCCCTCTCAATGCACATAGATGCAGAGGAGAGATTTTTTTGACAGGAGCATGGGGAGGTGGGGGGGGCGGGGCCGTAAGGGTTAAATTTATCCCCTCCGTATTACTATTTACATTTTAAAAAAGATGTGCATTAATTGCATCCACACAATTAATGTCCTGAGTAGCCCTATCCAGGTGTTCTTATTTAATACTTTATTCTTCATTACATTTGAAAATTAGGATTATATCCTATACTGTAGTAATTCATCAAAATGGCTCAGAGCCAATCAAGAAGACATAAGGCAATCAAGGAGCAGGCATTGATTTCAACTGTGTATTATATATTTCTGTTTCTTCTGGTTCTTGCAGTTAGAAGGAAAGCTGAAAGCCATAAGTTTCAGCCTGAAAGGGAAATGTACGTGCTCACTTTGGATATAAACTGGAAGGAAGAGTCCACTTTAAATTTCTCTTTAGTCATATCTGGTACAGGCAGTACAAAGCTGGATTCTCTGTGTGGTCTATGGGGTGGCAAGTTGTTTCGGGTTTCTTATGCACATTTGCTTGAGAGTATGGATGTTTCCAGACACAGGCTCTTAGCTCTACCAATCAAAATGCACTGTGCACCTATTCTTTTCCTCCTTAACTGATTTTTTTCCTGGTAAGAAAAAAGGCTGAAAAAGCAATTTGAAAACATGGGAGGGTTACAAATAGAAGATGTTGTCTGGTCTCCCGTAAAAGTTAATGTTTTAAGCAGGATGGTTACAAGATAAAAGTCTCATCTGGGAACACCCTAAATCGCATTGAACTCAGTAGGACTTATTTCTAAGAAATTTTGCATAGATAAGGCATGAAGAATCCCAGAGTTTCAGCAGCACCGAAATGAGGCTAACTTTTTTTTTATTTTTTATTTTATTTATTTATTTATTTATTACATTTTTATACCGCCCAATAGCTGAAGCTCTCTGGGCGGTTCACAAAAATTAAAACCACAGTAAAACACCCAACAGGTTAAAACACAATTACGAAATACAGTATAAAAAGCACAACCAGGATAAAACCACACAGCAAAGTTGATATAAGATTAAAATACAGAGTTAAAACAGTAAAATTTAAATTTAAGTTAAAATTAAGTGTTCAAATACTGAGTGAATAAAAAGGTCTTCAGCTGGCGACGAAAGCAGTACAGTGTAGGCGCCAGGCGGACCTCTCTGGGGAGCTCGTTCCACAACCGGGGTGCCACAGCGGAGAAAGCCCTCCTCCTAGTAGCCACCTGCCTCACTTCCTTTGGCAGGGGCCCACGGAGAAGGGCCCCTGTAGATGATCTTAAGGTCCGGGTAGGTACATATGGGAGGAGGCGTTCCTTCAGATAACCTGGCCCCAAACCGTTTAGGGCTTTAAATGTCAATACCATCACTTTGAATTGGGCCCGGACCTGGACTGGCAGCCAATGAAGCTGGAAAAGGACTGGCGTAATGTGATCTCGCCAGCCAGTCCCTGTTAATAACCTTGCTGCCCTGTTTTGCACCAGTTGAAGCTTCCGGACCGTTTTCAAAGGCAGCCCCATGTATAACGCATTGCAGTAATCCAAGCGAGAGGTTATCAGAGCATGGATAACTGTAGCTAGGCTATCTCTGTCCAGATAAGGGCGTAGTTGGTATATCAACCTAAGCTGATAAAAGGTGCTCTTTGCCACTGAGTTCACCTGTGCCTCAAGTGACAGTTCTGGATCCAAGAGCACCCCAAACTACGGACCCGATCCTTTAGGGGGAGTGCAACCCCGTCCAGGACAGGGCAAACATCACCTCGCCGGACAGATGAACCACCCGCTAACAGTACCTCCGTCTTGTCTGGATTGAGACTCAGTTTGTTAGCCCTCAGCCAGTCCATTACCGTGCCCAGGCACTGGTTCAGAACAGTCACTGCCTCACCTTTTAACCTTTAGTTAAAGTTTTAGTCATCACATTGAACTTCTATCAACGGTTGCAAGCTTGAATTGATCATCTTGATTTACTAGTTCCTTTGATCTTGTGTATCCAATTACTTCATACAGAAGTGATACAAATATGATCAGATCTGGATCGTATTTGTTATATGCACAAACAATTTATTCAGAGAAAATTACAGGCTGTTGTACAAGGCAATATATAAAGTCGGACCAGATCCCAGCAAGTATTTTTCCACCACAGCCTAGTTTAGCCTAAGGAGCTGAGGTCAGTATGGGCTGTGGCTACATATTAGCAATGACAGCGGTTGCAATCAGCTGCATTTTCTGCTATTAGGCCAGCCATTGAGCTCCTGTGAATTTACCAGCAAGTCTGTGGTTGTCCAAACCTGATGTCTGGACTTGTTTAGTCAAACTCTAGAAGCATGAATATCCTCCTGTTTGTCTGCTATATTCCCTTAATAAAGGAAAACAACCTTTAATCCTTACCCATATACGCAAGTCAAAAGGATTCTAATTATATCTCTGGCCTTTTGGGCCCTTATGAACAGGACATTTTCATTGAGCTCTAAGATTTCTTTTCCCAGGAGATGTTGGCAAGAACTGAGTACCCCTTTAATGAAAATATGAGGAAACCCAAGGGATTTACTAAACTGACAGGCTTTTAGGAAGGTCCTCAAGACTTACTTGTTTACTCTGGCCTTCCCCTGATACTGTTCTGGGTTGTAGCTGCAATTTTATAGCAGGCTTTTAATTCTGTCTAGGCCAGATGTTTTATGCTGGTGTTTATTGTTTTTATGTGTGTTAGCTGTTTTATTACTGTATCAGTTCTTTATTATAATTAATTTTATGTTGTAAGCTGCCTTGGGAAGGCTCCCACCCTGAAAAGCAGCCTAAAAATATTTAAAATAATTAAATAAATCTGTCTTTCCTGCTCTCCCCCTAATTTGACATTCCTGTAGCTGGGGGCAGGGGAAGGCAGTTCCCAGAGCTTCTCTACATGAGCAATTTATTGCACACTCATGATTGGCCACTCACAGAAGTTTGTGGGTCCTTTACATGACACCTCCAGCCTCCAGGACATCTTCCACACCTTCCCTCAGGAATCTCACTTATAAAAAAAAAATCAGGAATAATACACTATTTGAAATTATTGCTGGATATAATCCAGTCACTAGATGACACAGCTTCATTGAACTTTATGGGGAAGGGAAGTTTTTAATTACAAACCATGTGGTCACCATTTGTCTCTGTTTAGGATCTTTCTCCAGATGCAGAAAGATCCTTGAAGAACAAAAAATGGTAAGGGTGTGTGTGTTTTTCTTAATGTAGAGATGCTCCCAGAAAGTGTTATGTCCTGGATTTACACATGAGTGGTAGTACTGCACCTAACTCCACCCACCCTCTCTCTGCCTACCCTTGGACAGTGAAAAGTCTTACAGTTCTGGGCAATTGAGAATAAAGAGCATGTAGCCAAGCAACTTAGAATCCAATTGCCAGAAATCGGGGAATGAAATGGGTGAAAAATATGGGGAACAGCTGTAACAAGCTAATGAGGACAATAATTTTTAGGGGAGAAAATGCAGCCCCAAGCAATGTTAAGTGTTGGTGCGGGTAGAAGCAGCTCCAGTGCAATCATATATTATGTAAGCTGCTTTGACTTGATCAAAAGCTGAGATAACAACCAAGTGCATCCATATATACAAAAGTCCCAAACTTCTACTCTATAAATTCTGAACTAGACAGCTCCAGCAAGGTCTGCCTTGAACCAAGACCATCTCAAAAAGGATGTCGTGGAGCAAGAAAAAGTGCACAAAAGGGCAACCAAAATGATCAGAGGATCGGAGCACTTTCCCTACAAGGAAAGGCTACAACAGAGGCAAGCCACCTTATTCCATCCAGACATTTTACACAACAACTCCCATAAATCCCAGCCAGCTCAGGGATTATGAGAGTTGTAGTCCAAAACATCTAGAGGGCACCAGGTTGTCTGCTCTGGTTTACAATATTTGTGCCTCTTTAGTTTAGGGGGGGAAATGACAAAGGCCTAATCTACAACTGCCATTTATCCTGGGGTGGACTCAAGGTCATCCCTGAGTGTCCAAATGATGCACAACTGATCCTGGGGTGAATCAGGGATGACCACTCAGTTCTCCCAGGATATCTGGGACCGCTTTTGTCCTAGTTTTTTCTCCAGTCTTGGGACAATCCTGAGGTCTGCAGGTAGTGTGGCTCTCCCTCCTGGGGTCCTCCCTCTTCCTCGTGAGTAGCGGGGCTCAGGAAATGGGCGAGGAGCTGTGCGGGGAGAGTCTGTAGGCATTAGGGGTGAGGGGAAAGCAGTTTTGCCATGTTTGCAATGGCTCTCGCCGCCTTCCAGTGCTGATTTTGTTGTGTGTGTTGTTGTTTTTTAAAGTACTTTTGTGCAGGATCACGCCCTCTTTTGTATCTGGTCAAGATACAACAGCTTTAGCTGTTGTGATGAAGAGGGAATTTCACCAGGTACTGCATGCATACGAATGGCTCCTGCTGAAATTCCCTTTTCTATGCAACTGTTAAAGATACAGGAGCCTTGTTCTCCTTTTCATATGGTCACGCTACTAGAACTCCCATCAGGCCTAGCCAGCATAGCCAATAGTGAGGGATGGGTGGAGTTGCAACCCAGCAACACATTCTTTCTCCATGAGACAAACCTTCAGGCTGATCCAGCAAAGTTCTCCCCCCTCATTTCTTTTGTTCTCCTTCTGTTAAGGAACACTGCAAAGTGCTAATTCGTTTGAAAAGACCAGAACTTTGTGGCAACACATTTTTGCTTTGATCCAGCAAGCTCAGCCTTTTGGTGTTAAATGTCAATCACGATGTTTAGAAAATGTCAGTGAATCTATTTTGTACACAATAATGTCCAGAAGTTCACATTTCACCTTGTTTATGGTGTTGGCTTCTGTGTCAGAGCCACTTGATACTGTTCTAACCCTCTCCACGCCCCCAGAATAAGATACACAGTGCCTCCTCTTAGTCAATTATTAAGTAAACACACGAACAACAGTCGGAGCAACATAAAATATAAGCAACACTGCAGCATCAAGTATTCAGCACTACAGAATGGAGAAGTAATGAGCCCATCTATTTCACAGCAGTAGTGTGTTTTCTGGACACATTACTCTCCACATGTCTAATCTGTTCTACAGGTAGCAAAGGCACTTCCTTTTCTCTGGGATTTTTTCCCCTCCCACCTACAATTTCTCCTTTTCACAGCAGAACAGCGTGTCTGTTTCCAAGCTGCAATCGTTTCCAGCGGATCCAGAGAGGTGGGTTACAGATGCTCATGGACATGTTTCCTCTGCTAAGCCAAACTTGCTTGCCCACAAACATGCTTAGCTTTGAGAGCGGATCAAGCACAAAAGTTGGGTACAGCTCAGCCTTCCCCAATCAGGCACCATGCAGATGTCTTGGATTACAACTCCTATCATCTCCAACACAGCTGAAAAGCACCTGGTTGGGGAAGGCTGGCATAGGTAGCAGTGATGTTTGCTCTCTTCTACTGTGTGTTTCAGTTAAAAATACACCTTGGCAGTTGCAATGTGTGAAATGGCAGGCTGCACATTGCATGCACGTGTTCATGTGCATGCATTGTCAGCTGAGGCCATGCCTCTGCTTGCACTCTTAGATTTCTACCACTTTGACTTCTAAAGATTGTGGCAAACAAGGCATTCAAAATCAGGAACAAATATATACCTGGAAATAGGGACTGTATACTCCTGTCCAACCTGGCTACCCCAACCCACTCCTGAAGGTATGCTTGCTTGCTTGCTTGCTTGCTTTATTACATTTTTATACCGCCCAATAGCCGAAGCTCTCTGGGCAGTTTACAAAAATTATAAAATGAAAGGCCATTGGAATTTGGTTACCTCTGTTTGTTTGTAACATGTATTTGGACCCTAAATTGCAAGCTTTTTGCCATACAAGCAGCTATTTTACTTTGACTTTGCAAGGCTCATGTGCAACATTTGGCACACTTTGCTTTTGGTTCCTCCTCCCAAGCCTTTGTCTGTACTGATCTCTCCCCAAGTTTCCAAACACCAGGATGATTGTTTGTCAAATTGTATTGCTTCCTCTCTCAGATCTGCGGAAGCACATTTTTAGCGGAATAAATACATTTCATTCCTCTAGCTGTCCCCCCACCTTTTTATCTGGAAAGGAACATGTGGAGATGGATCAGAGTGTTTTCCTAAGCTGAGAAAGGAGGGCTAGTGTCAAAAGGCTCCTCTTGTAAAACTGGCAGCAGATCCTTAGATGTTGCCATAAAGGACCAGTTCGGATGAGTATTGTGTGAATTGCTAACATATGATTGTAACATACACATGCAGATTCTAAATTTCTAAACATTGTGAGTCTATTGGGAAGGTGTCAGGCCAGTGTGTTCCTTATCCACAGATTTTTCCCCCCCCAACACTTGCAGACATGGGAATAAAATCTCTCTTTGCAAACTCAGGTGTTAAGTTCTGAATAGGCTATACAAGAAACCTATGCAAAACAACATTCTAGTTATATGAGCCTATAACAGCCTTCCCCAACCTGGTGCCCTCCAGATCTGTTGGATTGCAACCCCCATACTTCTGGCCACACTGGCTGGGAATCATGGGAGTTGCAGTCCAACACATCTGGAAGGCATCAGGTTGGGAAAGGCTGTTATGGACTCATATAGCTAGAATGTTGTGATTGTTGCTTTGTGATGTATCAACTTTCATTTATACAGGGTTCCACATCATGCTAGACAGCCAATGAAAGGCCTAGATATTGCTTCAGCCTGAGATATCCTGACTGTGAGACTCACTCTTAGCGTATGGCAGTGGAATAATAATAAAAAAAGGATTTCAGGATGTCTTTCCGAAATTTAGTCCAGATAAGATAGGGTGGTCAACATAAACTTCCATTGAACAGTGCTATGTACTAGGTTTAGCACCATGACCTGTTTTTAAACACCTTGAAATATTTTCAATAATAATATAAAGAGTGGTTTTTCTTTATCATTGTGCCTCACACATCTGGCAGGAGAGCAGAAGTGCAGGCTTTCCAGAAAGTACCATTTCCAAACAGCTTTGAGCTCTAGCACCTTTCTTATTTTAGAAAGTAATAACAAGGTCTCCCAGGAGTACATGTAGTCTCAAGGTAAATCCGCTACCAGCAGTGATTCATTCCCTTCCAGCTGCATATACTTATTATTTCATTAGCAATATAATTCCATGTGATTAAGTGTTCCAATAGCCTGTGGAGTCTTCTACAGTTCATCCTTGGCTCTCTATAAATAATGTCTGAAATTATGTGCATTGGAACAAAGCGTCCCCTTCTGTACCTATTACAAATGAAACCATAGAAGGTTCATAAAATATTCTCACCTTTTGCTTTTGTTTTTAAAGTTTTATTATCATTTCTCAGCTAAAGAAAGATTACATTAGCAAAAAAACCCATGCAAGACTAGAAGGAGAATTGCCACAAAGCTTTCGTGTGAGACTAAAGAGATAATGAACCACAGCTTCCATATACAGAAAAAGAAAGTGCATTAGCTGGCAAACTCCAGCAGTTCATCTCCATATACAGTACATGTACTACAGTTCTGTACTTGTCGTAAATGTCTCTTTCCCCAGAGCAACTCTTGGTTATTTAAAGAAGATTGATATTAGGATCAAGAATGAGTGAACTTTGGATTTCTTAATCACAGCAAGAATTTTAATTGCACAGAAATAGAAATTTAAGGAATTGCCTTTGATTTGTCATTGGATTAGTAAATTATGATTTGTCTCAGTCTTCTAAAGTTAATATATTGCATTATTTGAAGTCTTTTTGTAGAGTATCATAAGATGGATAGTGGAGGGGAGGGCGGGGGAAAGAGACCAGTTCAGCTGGTCAGAAAGGATTGAATTAGTGATAGATGAATTATGTTGGACTATTTTCCTTTTGTAGCTTTTTATTCATATACTTATTGATTAAAGTGTGTTTATCAGTAAAAGTAATTTAGTTTTTTGTTCATGGATTTGAACAGAGAAACCCATGTATCATAGGTCACCTTTTTTTCCTAATGCAGAGAATTCCTTTGAAGGCAGAGTGACATCACATCCCTCTAGGAGAACCATTTCCAGACATTTTTCAAATCTTAACAAACAATGGCCTCATTCATACGAGATTGCAATTGACACAGCAATGGGAAATTACATATTAGAAATGTCTGTATATAATCAGACAATGGCATTGTGATAGTCAACTCAGACACTTCTGACAGGAAAGCTTGGGCTGTGTTTGAAGAAGAGACAAGAACCTTTCCACTATACATTCAGGAATTAAGGCTAACACTCACTCTTATGCAGTTTTACAGATAAGTTGTCTGAAAAATCTACATAGAAAACAAATGTGGCCATATGAGTAGGACAACATCCACAATGCATTGTTGGTCAATATTTCTCAGTTTTCTGGTATTTATATAGCTAGGTATTGATGGACTAATTCCAAGGCCTATAACTTTGAAATAGTTTGCATCATCAATTTTATATATAATTTATATTCCCCAAACAGAGGCAAACATTGAAATAGTAATATTTTAAACAGGGGTCTGGGAGAACTATATCCAAAACTCATAGAACTCAAACCAAGAAACCAGGCTGGCTGGGAGATGATGGGGGTTGTAGTCCAACATATCTCCAGGGTACCAGGATGGGAAAGCTGATCTTTACTGTCACAGCAATTGTCTAGTCTTCAGGCTTTGATGCCTTAACAACTGTTTTATGTATAAGCACATTCTTCCATGTTGGGCAGTATATTGTTACATTCCTGCACCCTAGTTCTGAGATGGGTGAACTTGCAGGGGCTGCAGCACTTATTCAGTTTCCTACAAGGAGAGCACTAGAAACTTGTGGGGTTTCTTTTATGAAGATTTATTTACACTGTGTTCCGGATGAAGGTCTACAACATCACAGCTCCAAGCAGACATGCTTCCTCTCCCCTGCCCTAGGAGCTTCTTCTGCAAGACAAAAGCCACTCTCCCTTTGTCTTAAATTCACACTCCCCCCAGATTCATTTCCTCCTACCCCTCAGGCCTTGTAGACCAAGGGTTACCAGGGCAAGATAACCTTCGGGTAACTTGCCAGAAAGTCTGCATTGGGGGAAATCCTCAGTTTCTTTGTACTCAGCAGTACTGAAAGGTAAGGGGTCCCTGGAGGTAATAGACTGACCCCAAACACATAGCAATATTTACAGACATAAAGTAGTATTAGGGTGACCATATGAAAAGGCGGACAGGGCTCCTCTATCTTTAACAGTTGCATAGAAACTGTTAAAGATTCCTCAATTTTGGAATACATTCGCCCTTGGATTTCCAAAGCTTGAGCAGGTGCATCTGGTGTTAAGGTGCTTTATTCAAATTTGCTTTCGGTAGCCAAGGACAGAGAGGAATAAAGTAGAATAATTAGCATATTGTTCCCCTCCCTGAACCTTTGCGAAATACCCTAAATAAATAAATAAATGCACAACCTGCAACTATAATGCAGATCAACAGACACAGCTAAACCAGTATTTAGCTTGGCTATCTTGGATGCCGTGTGGTGGTTGAACTGGTCTACACTGTCCTCTCAATCACACCTTCTCGGTCCACTTTTGTCCATTCTAACTAGGGTGACCATATGAAAAGGCGGACAGGGCTCCTGTACCTTAAACAGTTGCATAGAAAAGGGAATGTCAGCAGGTGTCATTTTTATGCATGCAGCACCTGGTGAAATCCCCTCTTCATCACAACAGTTAAAGCTGCAGGAGCTATACTAGAGTGGCCAGATACAAAAGAGGGCAGGGCACCTGCAGCTTTAACTGGTGTGATGAAGAGGAAATTTCACCAGGTTCCCCATATATACAAATGACACCTGCTGAAATTTTCTTTTCAATACAACTGTTAAAGATACAGGAGCCCTCTCCGCCTTTTCTCATGGTCACCTTAGGTAGTATCCAGTGTTAGTCCTACTTAGAGTGGGCCAATTGAAATGAATGGCACTTAGGTTAGTTGTAACTTACATTTCATTTATTTCAATGGTTCTTCTCTAAGTAGGAATAACATTGGATACTACTTATACAACTGTAGCATAAGAGGAGGCAAGTAGCAATGCACACTCCTTCCAGGCCGCAAATCTACTACCACTTTAGAAATCCAAAGAGAGTCACCTTGCACCTCAGGATCCCCCCAGTCTATTGCTAACTCTCAGCTCTCTGCTTATATCTCCCCACAAACAGCCTCTCTTTTCCTTCCCAAACACTCCTTGCCTCTCCCATTAGCAGGGTGGTGGTGGTGGTGGTGGTGGTGGAGGAGGAGTGTCAACTTCAAAGCTCTGCTAACTTTCCCATTCAAAACTATTGAGGGATCTCCAACTATTTCCTAACCATTAGTTACCACTGAGGAAGCATCTACCAGCCAAGATTCTTGGGTCATTAAAGCAGCAATCTGCCTAATAAAAAGTATGGCCGGCCAGCAGCCACAATAATCTTCTAAAAATTGATATTGTTTGCATGACTGCACAATACAAGATTAGTTAGGTGTGCACCACTCCTTATTATATGAGACAAAAGAGCAAATAACTGCTTGCATTACAGACAACAATCTTGTGCATGTTTACTTTGAAATAAGTCCCACTATGTTCAATGGAGCTTAAACCTAGTCATGCTTACCTGCTTATTGACAGGTAATTGTGCATAGGACTGAGCTGTTAAATTGTCTTCTTCACATAATCAAATTCATATAATTTGTGGAAATGGCTTTCAGGTAAGGATCAAGACATGCTGAGGCAACAACTGTTGAGCACTGTAATAACATTTGGAAATGCTGCCACCTTGTGACAGTTTAGGGACAGGATCGGATTCCGTACCAGGAGTCTAAATCTCATGTATCTTCACACACACCCTTGGAAGAAATCGAAAGGTTACCTAGCCCAGTTCCCTGCTCCAAAGGCAAGACAATCAACTCACCATCAGTTTAATCAGTCCAATCGTCTGGTGTCTTCCACAAGCCAAGACCAAGCAACAATTCAGAAAAGTACTGGATTGGACATATTCCTGGAGACAAATGCTCATGGAGTATTGGGCAAATTCCTGGAGGAGAAAGCTATCAATGGCTACTAGTCCTGATGGGTATATGCTACTTCTAGTATCGGAGGCAGTTTGCCTATTTAACCAGTTGCTGGGAAACATGGGTGAGAGGGGGCTGTTGCACTCATGTTGTGCCTGTGGGTTTCCCGTGGGCAGCTGATTGACTGCTATGTGAACAGAATGCTGGACTAGACAGACCCTTGATCTGATCCAGCATGGCGCTTATGTTCTTATGCTTGCTGGACAAATTGGGGAACCTCGGGCCCTCCAGGTGATGTTGGACTTCATTTCCCATCGGCCCCAACCAGTATGGCCAATGGTCAGGGATGAAGAGTTATAGGGCATGTCTACACCAAGGGGGTGGAGGGGGAAGATCTCGTGATATGGTGATTGCGAGATCCCCCCCCCCCTCAGTCTACATGCAGCGTGTGACATCCCGGGAGGAAGAGGACGTTGCACCTGCCTTTTTTTTTTAATCGAAACTGAGTGCAGGAGCGCTCCAGCCCAAAAGAGTTAAAACAACAACAACAACCCCTCCTGCTCCCCCCTGAGGGGCACGGAGCTCCTGAGGAGCTCCGTGCCCAGTTCCCAGCTCCTTGTGGTGACTTGTGAGGAGCCGGGATGAAAATGGGACACCCAGCCACACCTCCCACGGTCTCAGGATCATCCCGGGACTGCAGGAAGAAGTAGGGCCATATCCCAGGGAAAGGGAGGGATCATCCCTCCCTGCTCCTGGGATCACCTGTGCGTCATGTGGATGCACAGGGATGATGCCAGGGCGATCCCCGGGATATCGCCCCATCTAGCCATGTCCATAGTCCAGTGACATCTATTTGTATATGAATGACTAAGCAAACAAACAAGTATGCTCAGCAACGTAATTCAGGAAATAGAGAGCTGTGGGAAAAGATCAAAACCAACACACAAAAGATAATTGGCAAATGATAGGATGTAATTTCATGCCAATTACCATTTTGTTCCTAATCACGATGAATCAGAAGAATGGGGGGGGGGATCCAAATATATTGAGGAGAATAATTTTCTGACTTGAACTGAAGGCACACCAGTCCAAGCACTTGGGAGGAGAGGCCATAGAAGGGTCCCTCATGGGAGGGACCACAGTTCAGTGATAGAGCACATGCTTTGCATGCAGAATTCGGCATGCATATGCTTTTGCATACAAAATCCCCAGCATCTTCAGACAGGGCTAGGAAGGAATCCTGCCTAAAACCCTGGAGAGCCATTGTCAATCAGTGTTGACAATACTGGGCTGGATGGACCTATGGTCTGACCCAACTGGGAGCTTAGAGGAGTCATGTATAGATATGCCATTTTGGACTCTAGTATTCCACAACCCATTTTGCTATGACAGGATAAGTACATATCCAGACAACCATTGTCCCTTCTCCTGTTGGTTTGGACTCACCAGTCTTGAATCAGCACACTTGGGTCTGGTAATTAGCTCCCTTGTGCTACTCCACCCACTCAGTTTAGGGGGAAAACCCACCACACACACTGCCTTGTTCTATGGGCAGTATTCTGCTGAAAAGCCCTTCTCATATGCCTATGTGTGGGAGCAGTGAGGTGGGTGACCATACATGAGAAAGCCTTCTCTGCACTGGCTCACAGCTCTAAAATAAGCTGCCATCGGGGTTCCACCATGCTCCATCCTTGCAGGCTTTTTAGAAGGCCTTGAAAACATAGTTTTATTCTGACCTTCTCCTAATAAGATTGCAGGTGTGGAAGTATTATGTTCTGCAAGAGGAGTAGAAACCGTTATCCTGAAAATGGAGAACTGTGTGTCCATGTCCTGGAGAGGCCTGAATCTTTGGCTATTCTAGTTCAGATTGCTTAACCATCATTGGTCAGTCTGAAGCATCTATTGAAGCTCAGCATGAAACAAATTCCCTGCAGGTAGTCAGGCAATTAGCTGGTACAACTAGTGATGGCAGAAAACCTGCTGCTAAAATTGTATTTTGAACAAATCCCAAAGGAGGTGATATTTTGAGTCCAGAAAATTGGATGCAAATAAACAGCCTTGCTTGGCAGGTATTTCATGACCAGACTGATAAAGAAATGATTTAAAGCCTTACCAGGGGCAACAACAAACATTGGATTTTAAAAGGTCCTTTTATTTATGGACACAGAATAGCTCAGAGTTCAGAGAATATAGCAGATGAACTCTCTAGCAAATCCACCCAATCTTCCCTTTTATCTCTGCTGTTGCTAATCTTCACTGCAAGCAGTGTGCAAGTTGCTAGAAAACTGTTGCCATCCAATTAAAAATATTACAAACTTTTCAACAAAGCCTACGTCTCTGGTATTTCTGCCAGTTTGTGTGTGTGGGTGTTACCAAAGAATGACCCTAATCATTATGATTGAAGCATTGTGCTTAATGAATGGGCTACATATGCCATTACCACTACCAGTACTGGCACTATCAGTCAGTACAAGTGGCAAATCACTTTATTCACAGATAGGTCCAAGTAGAGCTGCTGCAGGTGGGTGCCATAGAGGGGAGGTGGGGAACCTGTGTTCCTCCACATGGGATTGGATTCCAACTGCTATCAGCCCCACCCAGTATGGCCAATGGTCAGGTTTGGTGGAAGTCAAAGTCCCAAAAGATACGGAAGGCTAAGTTTTCCATTCCTGCCATAGTTTTGTATGATTATTTTGGGCATTACTGCAGGCAGCTGGTGAGGAAGGAACCAGAAGGCTTAATAAAGAGGGCAAGGGAGAAAAACAGCATATTTATCATCTCTTTTATAGGCCACCTCTTTTTATATGAGAGGCTTCTCAAAAGTGGAGGGCCATGGCTCTTTGGCTACCCTGTCTTTAGCACCCTCTGGCAAATGACATTTTACTTTTGGAGCTGTGAAATTTCAGTTCTCCTCTCCTGGTAGAAAGTGGAAATGTTAAGAATATAAGAACTGCCCTGGATCAGACCAAATGCCTATCTAGTCCAGCATTCTGTAACCACAGCGGCCAGACAGATGTCTATGGGATTTGCATGAGTGCAATAGCACCCCCTTCACAGCAATTGGTACTCAGAGGTATATTGCCTCTGATACTGGAGGTAATATACAGACATCACGACTAGCAGCCATTGATAGCCTTGCCCTTCATGAATTTGTCTAATCCCCTCTTAAAGCTGTCCAACTTGGTGGCCATTACTATGGCTTCTGCCAGATGAGGCATCATTCACATAATTTTACAGGGTTCCAGAACACATCATCTACTCATAACTCTCCTGTGTATTTTGCACTGTCTTGTCTTTTTTCTTATCGTGGAAGAAAAGATGGAATAGCTGCACAATGCCTTCTCGCTGGTAGTTCTAAGACCCCTCCAACTGGTAGCACCCTACATCTTGTGGTAGTGAATTTTAGAGTTAAAGTATGCACTGTGTAAACAAGTCCTTTCTTTTATCTATCCTGAATCTCCCACCATCCATTTTCATTAAATGGTCCCAAGTTTTAATATTATAAGATTATTCGTAATGTTAACTAAAATGATGAAGGGGCTGGAACATCTCCCCTATGAGGGACGGTTACAACAGCTGGGATTGTTTAACTTGTAAAAAAGGAGGGTAAGGGAAGACATTATAGAGATGTACAAAATCATTCATGGTGTGGAGAATGTGGATAGGGAGACATTTTTCTCCCTCTCTCGTAATATTAGAACCCAGGATCCCACCAATCACCAACCCATGGAGCTGATTGGTGGGAGATTCAGGATGGATAAAAGGAAGTACTGCTTCACACAGTGCATAGTTAAACTACGGAATTCAGTACCACAAGATGTAGTGATGGTCATCAATTTGGATGGCTATAAAAGGGGGATGGATAAATATCTGGAGAGAGGCTATAAATGGCTACTGGTCCTGATGGCTATGTGCTACCACCAGTATCAGAGAGAGTAAGCCTTTGTATACCAATTGCTGGGGAACATTGGGGGTGGGGAGGGTGCTGTTGCACCCGTGTCCGGCTTGTGTGTTCCTGGTTGATAGCTAGTTGAACAAAGTGCTGACTAGATGGACCAGGATGCATAGAAAATTTTGAGTGTGTGTGTGTGTGTGTTTAAAAGAGGTTTGATAGAAGTGCAGCACTTCAAAGAGCAGTTTTAACTCTTAGCAAGGTGTATGTGTGTGAAGGGGAGAAAGTGGCAGGAAAGGAAGACATCTTAGCTTGGAATAATTTGAATGGAGGGGAAGGAACAGACTGTTTGGGGGGACTGCGTGAGAATTTTGGAGGAGGGAGTTAGAGCAAATGTAGGGGTGTTGGAAGAAAATGGATGGAAAAGGAGCTAAAACCAAGAATGTTGGAAGTTTGGAGTGGGGTGGAATATTAGGGGGAAAGGGGGGAAAGAAAGCATGAAAATAGAAAATAATGCAAAGGTTTACCTCTTCGTATCTGCTGACTCGTGAAGTGATGGGAAGCTCTGTTGAGCTAGGATAGAAGGAGTCCTCTTCTCTCACTTGCTGTATGATCTATGAATTTGGGTTCCTGTTTTTATCCCCTTTAGGATTTAGTAACCAAATTAAACAAAACCAGTCTGTCTTCTATGAATGCTCATGGATGTTGGAAAATTGATTTTTAGGTATCAGACATTAAGGGAAGAAAGAAGACAAGGTGGGAGTTGATGGGTGCATAATATCTCTGGCTTTCAGAGCTCCAGGTGGTGGTGGATTTTGGTGATGGCCTTAAACAAAGGTGACAAAAGAGTCAGGTAGGCATGACTGCTTACACAATATTGGGCTTTCAGGGTCTTACAGCTTTAAAAGATATTGAATTCTTTATTTTTCAAGTTTAGAAATCAGTGTAACATATTTCATGGTGGGGGCTTCTGCGGTTGTTGTCCTGAGGCAAGATCTGAAATTTGCAAATGTTAACACAGAGGAATGAAGGCAATCGTAGCACAATGGCTGGTCAGAAAGTTGTTAATGCAAGAAGTCTGCAGTGACACTTGGGTTGTGCAATATCCTATGGAACCTGCTTTTCTGCTCTTCTCAAAGCCCCCAAAACCCAAGTCCCCTTCCAGATACAGGCCCTTTCTTCCCAAAACAGCAGAACGTGTGTGTGCTTCATAACACAGTGATGTCATAAAATATATAACGTGCCCTCCTGATGTTTTGGACTACAACATTTAAATGTAACACTCCTCTGCATTAGTGCTGTTCAATTACCAGGAACTTCTACTACTCTGTGCAGGCCCCTAAATGGCATGGAATGTGACACTAGGCAACAAAACACACACAGAAGAAAAGTGCATAGGCGTGTTGTAGTGGCACATGCTATGTGTGTGAATTACAACCCCAGATTGCCCTGTGCTGCAGCTTTGCCCCTCCCCTCTGGAAGAATTCCTGCAAACACCCATGGTCAGCCCCATTAATCGCAATGACATAAGAAGTGGGCCTAGCTGTCAAATAGGAAGCAGAACCCATTGGACAAGGATTATTCTTTGCGTGGAGGGAACTTCTCTAGGGGATCTACTGTAGAGAAAATTTATCTAGCTCTCTAAAATCTGCTTTTGCTATTGATTTTGTCTGGAAGTGACAGACTGGGTGTAATTATACAAAAAATGTTTAAACTGTTAGAAAGTGTTCTAGGGAAAATCTGCAGAACAAAAGAAAAATAATTATTATTGCTAAAGTGGCAGTGACTGGAAAGACAGTTTTTAAAATCCTTTTTTAATAATAATAATAATAATAATAATGATGCTGATGCTGATGCTGATGCTGTAATACTCTTTCATTGAAACATAATTGTGGGAAGATTTTTTTTAAAAAATACACGTATAGCTGGAAAAGTACTTTTGCACTAATCAATTAACAAAACAAACATGGTGATAAACTGTGCCCACTAGAAAGATAATAGTGAAAAACGGGCTGACATGACAATAGGGTCACCCGCTTGATAAGTTGCTGGACATGTCAAAACAGCGCCTCTTTTAAGAGACAGAAAAGTAGCATTACACACCTCTACACTTGTTGAGATAGTGCTATTGTTCAGTTCTTTTTTAGGTTTATTAGTAGCATTTACTGCAGTTTGAGAAGACAGGAGAAGCATGGGGGAAATATAGGAGAAGAGTTATTTGATAATGGTGTCATACAGATACTCCATGAGGAGTGATCAAAGTGTGGCAGTTGCACACTAAATGTCTAGTGTGGAAGCACTTGGTCTCCTCTTACCCTTGCCCAAAAAACCTGGAATGGTTTTAGGCTCACAGTAGTTTCCAACCTTTGCTCTATAGTCTGCCTATATTCACATTTTTTTAGGCATAGCACTAATTATTGGGGAACTCCACCAAGCATCAACACATAGTTCAGGTCATTGTGCGTGATAAGGGAGATGATAGGTAGCTTTTTCCTCCTATAAATATTTGTACCCACAATAGCTTCTGCCCCTGCAAAAGTCAGAACTCCGATGAACTTCCTGACTTTGAAAAGAGCTTGAAACAATTATTTTGAAGTATTGTTGGAGTTAAGGACTGTTCTGACTCATAAGGATCATAGTTTAATACAGCTTTCCCCAACCTGGTATTCTCCAAATGTGTTGGACTATAACTCTCATCATCCCCACCAGCATGGCCTGCTGAATGGGGGTGGTGGCAGTTGAACAAACATCTGGAGGACACCAGACTGGAGAAGCCTGGTTTGATGTCAGCCCCTCAGTGATAATGCAAACAAATAGAAAACTGCTGTGACAAAGTTTTTCTGATTCATGACTGTGTTTTCTGCACAAATAGACAAATATGTATTTTTCTGGTTTCTAAATCTAAAGTAATTCATCTTTTGACCAGATGCTTTTATCCATATTAGTTTTTATTGAATTTGTACCGTATATCATTTGGTTATTAAACGTTATCGAAAATAATATGTATTGCATTTCATAACTTAGACGTTTATGTTTGAACATAACCTCCCAAATTGTTGGGGGGAGGTAATTAAAAACACACACAACCCACACAGATTTGGAATATAATTCTTTTGAGATTTCTTTGTTAACTTCCAAACTGAACACTGCCAATCTTTGAATTCTTTAGGCTTGTGCACCATTAAGCTACATACTCCGGTAAGAAAATACAAACATGAATTTGTTCCAAAGGCTTTGCACAATGTAGGTGGAGGAGGGTTTGGAGATCTTCAGGATCACAGGCTTGCACAGACCTAATTGTGCTGTCTCTGGGACAGGAAGCGATGGCAGCAGGATTTCCCACAATGACCAGACAGGGTGACAAAGGATGGGAAGCGGAGAAGCAAAATGGGAGCATTTGGCAAATACACATTTAGCAAGGAGTAAACACCAGGCCTAATAAAGAGCAGCATGAAAGCTGCTGTTTGCCATGGGAAGCATCAAGCCCAGGAAATTAAAAATTCCGGTGCCATATGCTGAAAAGAGACCCATGCAGACAGAAGGAGCTGGCAATTACTGAGAAACTGGCTCTCCCCTTGCGGGTACTTCTGTATCTCTGATGGTCCATTTCCTAGCAGAGCCACTTGGGGGCAGGCTTGGTACACGCTGCCTTTGCATGTTCTATTCTATTTTCCCCAAGCCCTAAGTCAGCCTCTTAAACTCTCCTCCTCCTAGCACCGAAGAGAGAAGGACAGTGACACAGGCACAAGGGGAACTGAGGCGAGGGATGACACGTGCAACCTAACGTACTAGCGCAGCAGCTGGAGAGCCGAGCCAATGGCTGAACACAGCCAGTCTATCCTGCTACTCCTGCTCTCAGAGCCTTAAGTTACAGCTTTGAACTACCCCTCCTTGCTCAGAGAGAACACGATGGTGCTCACTGTGAGTGGAAAGGAAGACCCTGCTGACAGTTAGATGGCCTGGGCCCCAGGCCTGACAGGGAAAGCTGCGGAGAGGTATGTTGCTCTTTCCATAGGCCGAAACTGGAAAACAATGGCCTTCAAGAAGGCAAACCGAAGCTCCAGTTTTCGTTTTCCAAGCCGGGGAAAAGCTGGCTCCATCAAAAGGGATTTCTCCCCCTGTCACCCCACTCCAAAGCTCAGACCACTCAGCTGAAATCCGTATCTCTTGGTGTTCTTTAATGTTTTCGGTGAAGGATACCAGGAAGCCTCAGTCAGGACCTCGTGGGTGGGAGGGGATCTGTTGGGCAGATAGTTCTGGGTCAAAGTGGGCTAGCATAGCATACCGTACTGCCTTGAAGGCTGGTTTAATGTTAGCCCCTCAGTGATAATCCAAACAAACAGAAAACTGCCGAGACAGTGTTTTTCTGATTCATGACTGTGGTTTTTTGTTTTTTGCACAAATAGACAAATATATTGTTTTCTGGTTCCCAAGTCTTAAGTAATTCATCATTTGACTGTATGCTTTTATCCATATTAGTTTTTATTGAATTTATGGAAAGGCCAAGGTGTGCTTGTGCTCCTTAGCAGGGAAGTGGCATTGAAATATTGTTGGGCATGCAGCGATAATGTTCCGTTAGAAGGAGGTTCATGGACAAGCAGGCAACGCATGTCTTCAGAAGTAGGGGGAGAGGGTAGTTTCTAATATAAGCGGGTTTTCAACTGCATTCTTCTTTGAATTCAGACCAAAGCCCTGTCTTTAACAAGCAGCAGTTTCAAATCCCCCCCCAAACACTGGTGACAGGTGTGTTTGTGTAATGAAGACGACTTCTGCTAGAATGGTGTCTTTTCATGGTCAATCTGTGGGGCACAGTAGTAATTCCCCCTCCCTCAAGTGAGGGAGGATGCTAGCCTATGAAGACACATGTACTATTTCTTTAAAAATTGCAGCAAGAAGCCAGGGAAAGGGCAAAGTGATGAAGTTCAGTGATGTATCACAGTGAGGCACTGCTGTATGGAAGAAATCCCGGCTCATCTTGTTGTCATCTCCCCAGTTCACTATCAGATGAAAACAACTTGGGCTGAAGTGAGCCCTAGTATTGTCCCACACTGGTCCCAGTCACATGGCTGATTTATGGCATGGTGTGTCTCCCAGGATCCAGAGGACCAATCCACTTTCACAGTTTATAGCTTTTTTAAAGCTATAAATGTCACTTCTTCACTCAGCTCAAGATTGCAGCAGTGACTATTACATTAGGAATTTTGTGGCAATTTGACCATTTTGACTTCTGACGCAAATACCATAGTTCTGGTGCTGCAGATAATGATACTAAATGTTCAATTGTGTGTGCATGTGTTTGCACGTGAGTCCACATGTGCAATTTGATGTGTCTTAATTGATATGGTTCTGTATAAGGGGCAGTTCAGGTGGGGTTAGTAACTGCAAGTAGATTATTATTATTATTATTATTATTTATTTATATAGCACCATCGATGTACATGGTGCTGTACAGATAACACAGTAAATAGCAAGACCCTGCCGCATAGGCTTACAATCTAATAAAGTTGTAGTAAACAATAAGAAGGGAAAGAGAATGCAAACAGGCACAGGGAAGTGTAAACAGGCACCGGGAAGGGTGAAGCTAACAGTATAGAGTCAGAACAAACTCAAAGTTTAAAAGCTATAGGGAAAAGAAAAGTTTTTAGCTGTGTAGATGAGGTGTCCAATAGCGTGACCATATGAAAAGGCGGACAGGCCTCCTGTATCTTTAACAGTTGCATAGAAAAGGGAATTTCAGCAGGTGTCAATTGTATATATGGAGAACCTGGTGAAATTTCCTCTTCATCACAACAGTTAAAGCTGCAGGTGCCCTGCCCTCTTTTAAATCTGGTCACTCTAGTATAGCTCCTGCAGCTTTAACTGGTGTGATGAGGAAATTTCACCAGGTGCGGCATGCATACAAATGACACCTGCTGAAATTCCCTTTTCTATGCAACTGTTAAAGATACAGGAGCCCTGTCCCCCTTTTCATATGGTCACCGTAGTGTCCAAGGTTCCAGTTTAACATGCTGTTCCAATGCACCATGGAGGCACCCATGGTTTCCCCCGCCCCAGAATGCCCCTGGAACAATGCTGCATTGTTCTCAAAGGATTTGTCAGAACCACAGCCTGTGGGAAGAGGAAGTTTAACTATTTCCTCTCCTGTTGAGGCCTCAATCCCTCCCTTCCACCCCACACACCCCGACCTTCTATTAGTAATGAAAAAACAAACAAACACTGAAGGGGCAGAAGGCAAAGTACCAGCTGGCAGGCCAGAATTTGAGACTTATCCCCCCACCGCTGCAGGGCACCTTATACACATCTCTAGGATAAGGCAAAGTCACCCTTGCTACAATTTCCATTCTGCTAGAGAGATTTCTCGGAAGTCCCTCACATGATGTCTGCCTGTCTCGCCCCTTCCATCCCTTCTGGCCTTCCTTGAGCAGCAAGAAAAACCAGAAAAAGTCCAGTTGCTCCTCTCTCCTGCTGTGTGTGGGAGAAGCAGTGTGATCAGAACTCCAGACTGAATGGGCCTTATGCTCCTTGTTTACTTCCTGTTTTCAAACAGGAAGTAACTGAGTGACGATGGAGAAGCGATGATAGCCAGCGTTTCTTCCTAGGTGTGATGGGGCTTTCAATTAGCCAAGAAAGCCCAAAAACATTTTGGTGTCTGAGCAGAAAATCCAAAGTATGGCAGTATATATAGCTGACGTTGCAATGCTTTCATATACAAATTTATGGTGCAGTCACAGTTGGAATATTGTGCTCTGGTCACCCCATCTCAAAAAGAATATCATAGAGGTAGAAATGATGCAGAAAAGGATAGCCAAAATGACAAAGAAATCTGATCATCTTGCTATGAAGATTAACTACAATATATGGTGTGGTGTTTAGCTCAGAAAAGTGGTGCAAACCTATGCATGTTTAGACAGAAAAAAGTCCTATAATGCTCGGCATAGCTGGCTGGGCAATGCTGGAAACTGTAAGACTTTTTCCTGCCTTAGCATGCATAGGACCGCACCTTTAAAGATGAAATTAAAGGGGAATTCTAGATAGATAGATAGATAGATAGAAGGCACCAATAATTTATCTCTCAATCATGATGGCTCCATAAAACCCCCATTTTCAGAGGCATCAAGCCACTGAATAAAAGCAGCTGGAAAGCAACAGTATGAAGAAAGCTATAGGCTTCTTGTCCTGGTTGGGGGCCTCCCAGATGGATCTAGTTGGCCGCTGTGGGAAGCTGGAGACTGTACTGGACTAGGGTGGCCATGTCACCTCTTTTACAGAGGACATTTCTATATTTGAAAGGCTGCCAGTCCTCTATTTTGAAGGCATCCCTGATTTGAAGGGCTGTCCAGTCCACGTTAGTGTAAAGATAAAGCTGGGCCTTGATGTTGCCCATCAACAGCGAGCACCTGGACAGTAGGTCATCTGGTCACAGTCTTAGACACTATGGTGAGAGGTACCATATTTCTATTTAAGTTAATATACATTTTTCTAAATTTACATATATAAACATAAATTAGCCTATGCAAATTTTAAGTAAATAGGCACCCTCTTCTTGCTTTCTCCCTCTTTTTTATTTTTGGTGATTCACAAGTGGCTGTCTTTGGATGGACCTTTGGTCTGATCCACACGTTCTCTTCTTATGTTCTTCTAATAAATTAGGGTGACTATATGAAAAGGAGGACAGAACTCCTGTATCTTTAACAGTTGCATAGAAAAGGGAATTTCAACAGGTGTCATTTGTATATATGGGGAACCTGGTGAAATTTCCTCTTCATCACAACAGAATGTAAGCCTATGCGGCAGGGTCTTGCTATTTACTGTTTTACTATGTACAGCACCATGTACATTGATGGTGCTATATAAATAAATAAATAATAATAATAATAATAATAACAGGTGCCCTGCCGTCTTTTAAATCTGGTCACAGTATAACTGCAGTATAGCTCCTACAGCTTTAACTGTTGTGATGAAGAGGAAATTTCACCAGGTGTGACATGCATACAAATGACACCTGCTGAAATTCCCTTTTATATGCAATTGTTAAAGATACAGGAGCCCTGTCCTCCTTTTCATATGGTCACCCTAAATAAATAAACTGTTTCCCCCCTTTTAACCATACCCCCAAATTTACCAACTGAGAAGGGCTGCTTCATTCTACCTGGTGGTAAGACTGGCTCTGCATATTAGTGCTAAAATATTCCAAAAGCAATTGAAGATGTAGCTGTATCTATCTATCTATCTATCTATCTATCTATCTATCTATCTATCAGGAAGGAAAGCCATTTGCTTTCATGGAGGCCTTCTGGCTCTTAGAGATTTCAGCCCAGCTCCCCAGAGTCAAAGGCTTGTCCCCTGACTGCCAAATAGCTGAGCCACAGAGTTTCTGTGCGGTTCCCACCCCACCTCCCAGCACCTGAAGCAAGAGAGACTTTTCTCCTGGCATGTGACAGCGAGCTGGCGCAAAATGTCCCAGCTTTCAACGTAGTGTGACACCAGCAGCCGCAGCCCCATCGTGTCATGAGGGAGACTGTCCCTGGTTAATCAGCATTTAATTAAAGGACATGCTGACATTTGGAAATCAGAAGCAAGTCTCCTGTGTGGGCTGGCTCCCTCTCCCCACCTTCCACTTGCCTTCTCTCTGAATCACTTGCTGACATTTTGCCAGACGGCCAGGCATTTCTCTGCTGCTGCTGCTTCTTTTTGATTTAAAAACAAACAGGAGGAGAAACGCCACGGCGACTCCTTTGGGAAGGGGCGATTTGAGGGTCTAGCTTCTAATGTCAGTGGAGGAGCCTTTCATTGCCTTCAGTAGTATGTCAAGACAAGGAACGAGCAGACAGAGTCTAATTACTCTTTATTGTTAACAATGCCAACAATTCCTGATAGGGTGTGTTTAGATGAGGGTGTAAAGGGCTGCTGCTAGCCCTTGCTAACAGGTATTAAAAGAATAGTGCATCCAATGCAAGCTTCCCACCATTGCAAATGGTTGAAGCATCATGCTTCCCTTATTACACTTGGGGGTTATGCAATCCTACCTGTGCCGATTTGGGAATAAGTCCTCCTGAACTATCTATAGTTTCCCCTCCTCAACCATCTGAAGCATACCATAAACCTTTCCTCCTGATGGGGAGATCAAGGGAGCTACTGATGATCATCAGATATGCTAGTAACATCTGACGTTTAATTAATTAATTTACACACTGCTCACATCACAGAGTGGTTTGCAAATAAAGGAACAGTTCAAAATGCATGCAATAATAAGAATAAGAATGCTGCAGAAGAAGGCACTTTGGGAAGGAAAAATGTGAGGTAGTCAGCATTCCTTTAAACAAAAAGGTGTTTGATAGCAAGGGAAGCCCTGGAGTGGAGGATGAAATTGACAAGTACTTTGACAGGTACAGAGAATATGGTTCTGCTGGGCTAAAGAAAGTAGTGGGTGAAGAGGATGAAACTGACAAAGATTTTTATAATGGGTATTATATATGGCAGTTAGGTTTGCTTGTGAAAGACCATCAATAATTTTTTTTTAAAAAAAAAATTATGACCCCATTTGTGCAAATTTAAAGACCTGAGAAATAAATACATCCTATTTGCATAAATTGCTGCACTCATTAAAAAATAAATAAATCAGAAATCCATATAATAGATTGACTTGCTACAGATTGAGTTGATGTCAGCCAGGAGAACCATTTAGGCTTTTCTCAGCCAGATCCTACTCTACAAATCTGATCCCCATCCTAAATATTATTTTCTAAAACAATGAGTTGCAATAGCGTCTTAGGGCTTCTCTAAATGAGCTTTTTATATCCTGGTCATTTCTGGCCACTCACAGAAGTTTCCGGGTCAATTAAATGATGCTGTAAACAAACAGGATGTGTCCTGTGGTTTCCCCTTTATTCTGTTTTAAAATAGATCAGAAAAAAGCTGGAATAAACCCTTAATGGTGCAAAATTGGCAGCATAAAGTTGCCAAGGAGGGGCAGAAGGACTTTAAATGGAGGGAAAAGAGGGTAAAATGCCTCCTTTCAACAAAGGGAGGCAGATCTAATCTCCATGTGTCTACTCAGAAGTAAGTCCCATTGTGTTCAATGGAGCTTACTCCTAAGAAAGTGTGCCGAGTGTTGCAAACTTATAGCACAATCTTTGTTCTACTCAGAAGTAAGTCCTGGCTTTCCTGGGGCTGCGAGGAAACAGACGAAAACAAGACCCTCTCCCCACTCCTTTGCATACATGCCAGGGAGGGAGGCGCTCCCTCGATTCAGCCATGTCTGCTGTTTAAGTAGGGTGACCATATGAAAAGGAGGACAGGGCTCCTGTATCTTCAACAGTTGTATTGAAAAGGGAATTTCAGCAGGTGTCATTTGTATATATAGGGAACCTGGTGAAATTCCCTCTTCATCACAACACTTAAAGCTGCAGGTGCTCTGCCCTCTTTTAAATCTGGTCCCTCTCTAGTATAGGTCCTGCACCTTTAACTGTTGTGATCAAGAGGGAGTTTCACCTGGAGCTGCATGCATACAAATAACTCCTGCTGAAATTCCTTTTTCTACGCAACTTTTAAGATACAGGAGCCCTGTCCTACTTTTCATAGTCACCCTAGTTTAAGGGGGCCTTGGGAAGCAGCCTTGTCACTCCTCTCCTCCCATGAACTCCACCTCATATCAACCACGCCAAAGAACCAGAAGCACAACAGCGCTGGGTAAACAACGGGATTTCCCTTAATGAAGAGATGCTGTCGGGCAGGTTACTGCTTCCTAGTCCGGCATCCTCCCAGTATGCAAATAGCAGCTACCGGAGGATGGATTGCATGCAATAACAGTGTTTATTCCTCTAAGTGGCCAACAAGGCACTGCCAGCCCCTAGACTCAGCCCTCTGAGGGCAAAGGAAGCTGCTGCTGGAGGGAGGGTAGGGTAGCTCTCAATCCCTGCCTCTGGGAGCAGCAGCAGAGCAGGAGGATAGCCCACATTGCGTGACAGAGGACTGGATCCCAAAGGCGGGTGGGTAGACAGCCTGACTTAGGCCTTAGCTAGATCAGGCTATATCCCGGGGTGATACCCGGGACCGTCCCTGTACGTCCAGATGACGCACAGGGGATCCTGGGATCAGGGAGGGATCATCCCTCCCTTCCCTGGGATACAGCTCTACCCTTTGGCCATGCTTTTTTTTGTGGTCCCGGGCTGAGCCTGAGACCGCGGAGTGTGTGGCCCATTTCCACGAGTTAACCTGACTCCGCATGATTACTCACATGGAGCCGGGAGCTGCACCCATCGGGTTAGGGTGGGGGGAGCAGGGGAAATTATTTTTTTAAAAAAAACACTGTTCGTCGCTGGAGCACTCCTGCACTGCTTCCCCTTTTTTAAAAAATGGCGGGCACGCCGCCTCTCTTCCTGAGGTTGTTGTGCCTTACGTGTAAACGGGGGCAAGATCTCGCGTTATTCACAATGTGAGGTCTCCTCTCTTCTCCCCCGGACTTTACGGTAGGTCTAGCTAAGGCATTAGTCTCAGAATCCCCATTCAGTCCCTCACGCACCTCCACAGCCTCAGTCATATTCCCTCTGTAGGTGCACGGGAATTGTAATAATGACATCTTAATTATTTTATTTCTATTTTTTAAAAACAACAACAACAAAAACTATTTCCCCCCCCCCTTGAATTTGATGCCTTTCTTAACTCGGTGCCCTAGGGGACTACCTAGGTCACCTATATGGATGGGCTGCCCCCATCAGTGCACAAGGCATGAATAGGGAAAGGAAGTAATAGTTGGAATATGGGTAGCTTTGGTGGTTGTGCTCCACCAGTCCTGGTCAAGAGAGACAAAAATTGGATGAACTGAATATCCTGAGTCCAAGAAAGCAACAGGAGAAATTGGGTCAAGAAGAATCAGTCACTCTACTGCTCCATCTTCTCCAGCAATAGCCAGATCACCAGGCTATTGTGCTTTAAGTACTGGTTGGTCAACAGGCACTCAAAATAGGTAGGGTTGTCCCCTTTCACCCCAGGCAGGTTGCATGACAAGCAACCATTGCCCTAAGGCAAGCTTTCCTGAAGGGGAAAGAAATGCTTGAGCTGTTGAATTTCTGCATGTTTTGCAGCTATTAAAAGCGTAGAAATCCTGCTCGGGGAGTGCGGGGGGGGGGGGGGGATGTGGCAACTCAAAATGTGATTCACCTGAAGAATGTGCTGAACTCAATGGCTACATTCATCTCGATCAGATTCTGCATGCGTGGGTTAATTCCAGTAGCAAGGACATAGGCCCTTGGAATATTGTCTTATCATTGCACACAAACATAGGTTTGCCTACACTACTTTTTTTCTTGGGGTTATGCCAAGTTGGTTTAATCAGCAGTTGACCTGTAGCATTCATTTCAGGGAATGGACAATCCATGGGCTGCAGGTAGCCTCACCGACCTCCTAAGACCTCCAGCCACTGCCATGGAAACCACCACTGCCATCAAGGAAATGCAGCTGTATGATGCAAACTGCAGTAGTAAGGCTGTGATCAGCCCAAATCGCTGCTTTATCTCCACTAATGGTGGCAGTAAGATAGGGTGACCACATGGAAAGGAGGACAGGGCTCCTGTATCTTTAACAGTTGCATAGAAAAGGGGATTTCAGCAGGTGTCATTTGTATGCATGCAGCACCTGGTGAAATTCTCTTTTCAATACAACTGTGAAAGATAGAGAAGCCCTGTCCTCCTTTTCATATGGTCGCCCTAGCGTAAGACAGCAATTCGATTAGGGTCATTGGGGCAGCCAGTCCCCCTTCCCTCCTCAGCAACCCTGAAGCAGCCAGGATCCCTGCTGTACTAGACATTCCATGTGCGTGTCTGTATGTCTCCCCCCTGCCAGTGTGTTCATGCTTGCATTCACATGTGCAGTCTTTGGATCCATGGCAACACCAGATTTGGCCCCAAGGTCAGAAACTTTGTGCACCCCTGAGATACAACCATACTTACACCCTGGGATCAAGTCCAGGCTGACCTATAAACTGCATAGGCCCAGCATGCTTAGGACTTGCTTCACCTCAGTTCTGCCACGACTTTTAAGATTGTCTAGGAATGCTCTCTTAAGCATGCAATTCATGTGCCAAGTCAGGAGCTTGAAGAAGTGCAGAAAAACATTCTCAGTCATTGCTCCTCAATTTTGGAATACATTCTCCCTTGGATTTCCAAAGCTTGAGCAGGTGCATCTGGTGTTAAGGTGCTTTATTCAAATTTGCTTTCGGTAGCCAGGGACAGAGAGGAATAAAGTAGAATAATTAGCATATTGTTCCCCTCCCTGAACCTTTGCGAAATACCCTAAATAAATAAATAAATGCACAACCTGCAACTATAATGCAGATCAGCAGACATAGCTAAACCTGTATTTAGCTTGGCTATCTTGGATGCCGTGTGGAGGTTGAACTGGTCTACACTGTCCTCTCAATCACACCTTCTCGGTCCACTTTTGTCCATTCTAACTAGGGTGATCATATGAAAAGGAGGACAGGGCTCCTGTACCTTAAACAGTTGCATAGAAAAGGGAATTTCAGCAGGTGTCATTTGTATATATGGAGAACCTGGGGAAATTCCCTCTTCATCACAACAGTTAAAGCTGCAGGAGCTATACTAGAGTGACCAGATTTAAAAGAGGGCAGGGCACCTGCAGCTTTAACTGGTGTGATGAAGAGGAAATTTCACCAGGTTCCCCATATATACAAATGACACCTGCTGAAATTTCCTTTTCAATACAACTGTTAAAGATACAGGAGCCCTGTCCTCTTTTTCATATGGTCACCCTAATTCTACCTATCATAAAAGGTGATCCAGACAGTGGGCCTGAGGAAACGCCCCCTTCTGAAGGTGCCGTTTTGTATTTGGAAGGAAATCCCCCATTGATACTTGGTTCAGAAGATGGATTTTTCTCATGACTACATTAGGGGAGCAAAAGGTTAAATTCCCCTTCTATGCCTACAGCATTCCCAATAATTATCACTATGCCCCCACCACCACCACCACACTGATGCTATTTGCATTTTAAAACAACAACCAAAACTTGTGCATTGAATGCAAAGACACATTTAATTTCATGCCTAGTTTGGCCCTTAACTGTATGTCTGTTTACCACTTAAAACCAAAACCAGTTAGAGCAGATGAGTGCTCCAGTACGGAAGCAGGAGAGTGCACAAACTTCTTCAAAGAATTAAATAAAACAACAACAATAATTGACACATGCAAAGGCTTTGCTGAGGTGAGAAGATGTAGTCTTGCTGGCATTCACCACTTGTTTATTATTGTTAAGTGCGCACAGTGTGTATGTGTGTATGCAAACTCTTCCATGCTTGAGTTGTACAATTGGAGAGTGTTTGGCCTTGAAAGTAGTTTATGTGTATCTACCTACCACAACAATATGGTGTGAGCAGGTAGATGGCGAGGTTCTTGTTTCATGCAACAACTGAATGATTGTCACACAGACCCTCTCCAGAAGGTAACTGTGTGACTTTGCATAAGAGGACTATGTTATATCTAGCAGCCTTTTCCAACTGGTGCCCTCCAGAAGTTTTGGACTACAACTTCCATTAGCCCAACTAGCATGGCCAATGGTCAGGGAAGATGGGACTCATCCTCCAAAACATCTGGAGGCCATCCAGCTTGGGAAAGCCTGCCTTACAGCATTCACAATTGGCAATGGAAGAATTCATCTGGTGGAAGAATCTCCGTCTGAAATAGCTGCTTTTGGGCTTTTGATGTCAGCAGGCTTGGTCCTACCATTGGGCAGAGTGAGGGAGTTACCTAAGGTGGCAGATTTGGGGTGTCATGAAAGGGCAGGAAATTGTTACTTATTTAATTTGTTATTGTATTTTTACTGCTAAGGGCAGGGGGGGGGGGCTTGTGGGATTTCCTGTCTCATGTGCCAAAATAACTTGCCTGGCTTTGGACACTATGCATCTTGACTTGGGAAGGTGAGGGGCACCATTGCCTGTTCCACGTCAGGGAGCAAAATGTCTTGGGCCTGCCCTGGATGTCAGGCTTTCGCCAGGAAGGGATACTTTTTGCATTTAGTTTCTCATAGGGATTCTGTGCCTCAGAGAACACAGCAAGAGCACCTTCTTTTGCCAACCATCCCAACCATGCTTGGATGTGTGTTACTGAGCCCAGACAGCAGTGAGGGCTTTGAATGTGCATCTGTCACAGGTGTACCCTTTGCTCAGGACAGAGAGCTTTTCTACATGAGGTTGTTAATTGCTGTATCTACTTTTGGTTTCATCACAGGATGGAGATCCAAGTACCCAAAGAGTTTTTCCTTTTCTTCTTTTCCATTACATAACCTCTAGGTGGCACTATACTATAGAAAAATATCACAATTACACAAGTAGGAGAATACGTTTTCTTTCATTTTCAGAAATAATCGGCCATTTTCCCTACTCTAAACCTCCCCACCCCAGGAAAGTGCTCTTGAACAAATGGAAACTGGAGGACCACAACATCGTCTAAAGAATCTGTAAAAAAACAACCATGAGTAAGGAATCGTGAGCATACAATCAATGCCTCATATAGAAAAGCTTAGGAAGTCATAGATAGTGGTGGCATGAGTTGAGTGAGGGGGATGCAAGGTAGAGGATGCGGTGAAATTTCACCAGGGGTTGAGAGCATCACCATTCCTGAGGTGCCTGACTCTGATGTTAAATTATGCTGCAAGTGTACTAGATCTATGAAAAGATACCCTGCAGTCATTAAGCACTGAAACTCCGTTTGAAAGAGCCAGGTTGCTGCTGTCCAAGTGCCTTTGCAAAAATCTCAAGAGCGTCTCCGCATTAGGTGCTTCCTGCCTCCCACACCTTCTGCTACTTTTGAAACCCATCCAGAGTTTTTGTTTATCTCTGAACCCATTCCAGGGATGGTGAAATGCAATCAGCGGAGAGTGATGGGCAAAGGCAGGCGGGCGGGGGTGGGGGGAGCCCTCACCATTCGCTTCCCCTCGGCTGCTCATTTCAGCCTTCTTTCAAGCAGAAATTACTCGCATTAATCAAGGGAGAGAATGTGTTTGCAGCCCTGTGAATTTGGTGCCGTGGAATCAAATTCCTTCAGTGGCAGCAGGAGAACAGGAGCCTCTATCTCTGTCACACATGGCCTAATAGAGCCATTGCCAGAGGAAATTGGATGTGAGAATTCTCCTAAAGAAACCTGCCCTTAAGAAATGCCAGATCTACATGACAAATGGGTGTTTGTAACCTAAACCAGTACGGATGTCCAGTATATCAAATCAATATGGATCACCCCCCTCAATGAGCTATTGCTAAGAGGGGATGGGATACTCTGTACCAGAAGGGTCTTTGGATGGGATTGTGGCAGGTTGCAAGAGGAGGAAAGGGCACTGCAGCTGACATGAACATGATGCAGAGAATAAGGACTTGGTGGGGTGTGTGTGTCTTGTTCCTAATTTAGGCAAAGGGATTCCAGGATAAGAACACAGTAGGTAAGAACCAGGACATCTGGGTTATGTGTTGCTGCTCCTGCTGTACTAAGTCACCATCATTAAGAACCAATTCTCTAAACCAGGAATAGGCAACCTGGTTTTGGACTACAGCACCCATAAGCCCCACCAGTATGGTCAATGGTCGGGGAATTACAGGACTTGTAGCCTAAAATAACTGGAGGGCACCAGGTTGCTTTCCCTTAAGTCTTATGGGGACTTTTCTCCATTCCGGTTTTTCATCAACTTGGTTTGAATCCTCATGTATTGGTGGTCATGTGCATGGCATTCACTGTACTCTTAAGCGATAGAATACCTGTGAGAAGATACAGCAATAGTGGCCTTGCAGATGCTGCTGGACTACACTTCCCATTAACCCTAATAACTGGCCATGCTGGCTGGAGCTGATGGGATTTGTAGTATCTTGATAGCTGCAGTTTCCCCACCATTGGCCCAAAGGAATCTATTTGCTTATAGATGTTACATATGGTGGTGCGGGATATGGTGGAAGAACTATATGTCCTGAATAAAGCTAGAACCTCTCCACAATACTCCATGCACCTGATGAAGTGTGCTACAGTCCATGAAAGCTTATGCCGTAATAAATGTGTTAATTTTTAAGGTACCACAAGACTGTTCATTGTTTTATCCCCTTTTTGGTTAGATTGCCTGCTTGCATGAAGGGAGGAGCGAATGGTCTGCCTGCACTGACACAATGCTCATTCCCATCCTGGTTTATCAAGGCATCATTTTGGGCTTAAAGGGACGTGTGAATAGTAAAATAGGGCAACAATTAAAACATCTTAATTCTAAGTTTCCACTACAGTTTCATCTGCACTTGTCCCTGAGTTTTAGGCCCTTTCTACACATTTCCCCTGTGAATTAGTGTGTCATCTGAACAGGGCCAATGTTTGTGATGCCAAAGGCAAAGGGGGCAGGCCCAAAAATACAACACACACACACACACACACACACACCCAGCATATTTTAGCTTGATGCTCATTGTGCCAGTAACCAAGCCTTCAGAGAGGAAATTCAACCTTTCAGAATGGGGATAACTAGGAAACTGCCCAATGATTGGTGGTTGGGGACAAGGAGGGGGGGCTAGGGGAAGGGTGCATGACAATCTTTGAGGTTGCCAAGGAAACCCTGGCGGATTGGATTAGGACTCCAGGCCTGAAGTTGTGCACCCCAGCTAGAGTGTCTTGAATGTGTATATGCATTACTTATACATTCATGCATCTGTCCCAGTCTGCTTTTTCTGCAGTGCCAAACTCAGACAGGGAGCCAATTTCATTATATGCAAGAGCATGATAATTGTTGAAAAACATGTATGGAGAGATGACAGGACAGAACCCGTGTGGCAGAGCAGGAAAAGCAAGGGAAAGCTTTGTGGCACCTTAAAGGCGAATGGATTGATTGCGGCATAAGCATCGGTGGACTGGAGCCCACTTCATCAGAGCAGGGAAATGAATCTGGCCTTTTCACAGCAGACCATTTTTCTCCCATGACCAGGATGCAGGGAAAGTTAATGTTCCAGGTCTTCCCGCTTAATTAGAAACAACAGTGTTGCTTCTGGCAAGTGCAGCCATCTCCTCGGCTTCCTGGCCTGTGCATGCATCTTCAGCTCTCTGGGTGACTGAAGGAGCTGTTGCTACTCTGGGGTGATGGCTAGTTTATTTTTAGTAGTGGAATGATTTGTCTTTTGCCTAAGGGGTGAGTCTTTTCCTGTGTGAGGGAGACGGTCATGTGGATGGGAAGGGGTGATCTCACCATCAAAATATCCTCAGTGTACCAGGCAGATCCATCTCCAGCTGGGACAGATTACCCTCACTCCTTTCACATCAACAAAAGGTTGGTGATTTATATCCTGCTCAAGGAGATACAGGTTGGAAGGGATAGTTTTGTAGTTCATTGGTTTAATCTTTGAGGTTGTCAAGGTCATTGCATCTCCGCTCGGTCACACTAATATCAAGCACATGCACTTGAGCTGTTGTTGCCTCTCTAGGTCACATTTATGGCCCCGTAAAACCGTTTAAAGAGGTTGTGAAAGGATTAGGGTACAGAACCGCAAACATTAATATCTTTGATTTGAAAATGACTATAGGCTCTCAGAAGCATTCCACCCAGCCTCATAGTTAATTATAAAAAATAAAATCATCATCATCATTTTCATCCAAGTTCTATAGTTGTGCAATACATTTATTAGGACCAACCAAAATCCCACTTGTGCAAGCTTTTGAGTTCTTCAGAACTCTTTATCAGGCTAGATGGTACAGAAATGAGGGATGGAGGAAGAAGAAAAGTCCAAAAATTTGGCCAGGTACTGTAGCCATGAGGTCTGCCATTCAGATTTTGAATATGAATGTATTAGTCACTGGTAAATATTACAGGTATCAGATTACACCTAGCATTAATCTTAATGGCTCTACTCTAAGTATGGCTGAGTCTGAATCCAAACCTATATAAGCTATCTGAAATCTGTTTAGTTGTTTCTAAATTGATATGTGAAACATAGTCCCCGCCTTGCTTCTGGGTTCTTTCTCTTTGTTACACCCTAGTGAGACCAAGAAAGAGGCCCTTGGGCCTATTATAGAGATGACACTATCACTGAATTCAGATGTCATTGCAGGGATGAGCGGAGTATGCTCACTGCATCTGCTTTCCATCAACAATTCAGGAATACCCTGTTCTTGGGCTGTTTTGTGACATCCAGACCTGGAAACTCTGGGTTGAATATGGGGTTAACAACCCAAAATTAACTCAACAGTTGCCCATGGTTGGGTTAATTTTAGCCCTGGGTTGTTGACTAAAAGTGGAAATGATGAGTGTGCAGATCATATGCTCCATTCATCCCCACAATTCCTTGGGTAAATAGCCCAGGAATTGCTGCTGTGATGTCCGAACCACCTCTATGGAAATAAAGGCAAGCTCAGCAATGGCTCCCATTGAGTTACATGGGACAAACAAATAGGCTGAAACCTGGGCCATACTTTAAGGGTGACAACTTCTGCCCCCTATTCCAGACACTGTAGTCATTAGAGGAAGTGAGCAGGTTTAGCCCACATAACAGTAGTGTCACTGAGTGACCCCTTACTTTCTCTTACCTAAGGGCATGGCTGAAGAACTGTCCCCTGCCTTCGACATAGGGCAGACTGATCTGTCATAAGGACACACATTACATCACTAGTAAAATATATAAAAAGAAAAATTATGAAGGGCAGCAGAGTCAAGATAGGCCACAAAAGACCATGGAGATAATAATAATTCAATTCTGATAATATTCTAAAGCAGGAGTCTGCTTCATAAATTAAACGCCCCTATTGCTTCTTCGTAAGCCTTTTATTGCATGTACTGACTCAGTCATGTGGAAAGTCTTTCTTTCTTTCTTTCTTTCTTTCTTTCTTTCTTTCTTTCTTTCTTTCTTTCAAACCTGGCTAGATGGGTGCTCTAGCACATGAGAAGGGTGATTAGATGTTGGGAGCATCCAGACTCCAATGAATAAAATGAAAATTAAATTGTATAAAAGGTTGTCAAAATCATGGGTGTTGGCCTTTCTGCTGTCCAACACTAAATCTTTTGTTTTTAAAGACTATCACTAGATAGAGCTCTCAGACAAGAACTGAACAAAACAGCACATAACTTCCAAAGAAATGGTTTAAATTGTAACAACTGGACTTTTAAAAGGTTAATTATTATTATTATTATTATTATTATTATTATTATTATTAATTTATATAGCACCATCAATGTACATGGTGCTGTACAGAGTAAAACAGTAAATAGCAAGACCCTGCCGCATAGGCTTACAATCTAATAAAATCATAGTAAAACAATAAGGAGGGGAAGAGAATGCCAACAGGTACAGGGAAGGGTAAGCAGGCACAGGGTAGGGAAAAACTAACAGTAGAAAGTAACAGTAGAAGTCTGCACAACATCAAGTTTTAAAAGCTTTAGGAAAAAGAAAAGTTTTTAGTTGAGCTTTAAAAGCTGTGGTTGAACTTGTAGTTCTCAAATGTTCTGGAAGAGCGTTCCAGGCGTAAGGGGCAGCAGACGAAAATGGACGAAGCCGAGCAAGGGAAGTAGAGGCCCTTGGGCAGGCGAGAAACATGGCATCAGAGGAGCGAAGAGCACGAGCGGGGCAATAGTGTGAGATGAGAGAGGAGAGATAGGAAGGAGCTAGACCGTGAAAAGCTTTGAAGGTTAACAGGAGAAGTTTATATTGGATTCTGAAGTGAATTGGAAGCCAATGAAGAGATTTCAGAAGCGGAGTAACATGGTCGCAGCGGCGTGCTAAGAAGATGATCTTTGCGGCAGAGTGGTGAACAGAAACCAACGGGCTGATGTGAGAAGAAGGAAGGCCAGAGAGAAGAAGGTTGCAGTAGTCCAACCGTGAAATAACCAGTGCATGAACAAGCGTCTTGGCAGAAGAGACAGACAAAAATGATCGAATCCTGGCAATATTATACAGGAAAAATCGACAAGATTTAGCTACTGCCTCAATATGAGGAATAAAGGAGAGCGAGGAGTCGAAGATAAAGCCAAGGCTACGAGCTTCCTTGACCGGAGTAAGCGTAACATCATTGACAGTAAGAGAGAATGAGAGATGAGGAGAAGGTTTAGGAGGAAAAACAAGCAATTCAGTCTTTGCCATGTTAAGCTTCAAGCGACGATGAAGCAGCCAAGCTGAGATATCTGAAAGACATGCCGAGATACGATCGTGAACATCAGGAGAAAGTTCCGGAGATGACAGATATAGTTGTGTATCATCGGCGTACAGATGATATTGGAGACCATGAGATTGAATAAGCTTGCCCAAGGGCAACATGTATAAGGAAAACAACAACGGGCCAAGCACCGAGCCTTGCGGAACCCCTACTGAAAGGGGAAAGGAGGAAGACGAGCTGCCATTAGTCAACACGCTGAAAGAGCGACCCGCTAGATAGGAGGCAAACCAGTTATAGACAGAGCCACAAAATCCAAGGTCATGAAGGGAATCTAAGAGAAGATCATGATCAACCGTGTCAAAGGCTGCAGTTAGATCAAGGAGAATAAGAACGGAATAATGGCCTTTAGACTTGGCAGTAAGGAGATCATTGGTGATCTTAGTAAGGGCTGTTTCGGTGGAATGCAGAGGACGGAATCCAGATTGAAATGGATCCAAAGCAGAGTTACTAGAAAGAAAGTCAAGACAGCGAGAGTAGACCGCACGCTCCAGGATCTTTGAAACAAACGGCAACAAAGAGACAGGTCGGTAGTTAGACAGAGATAGCCTATCAAGAGTAGGTTTCTTGAGAATGGGAGAGACTGTAGCATGTTTAAAAGCAGAAGGAAATGAACCAGAGGACAGAGAAAGATTAATAATATGTAGCAAGGAAGGGAGGATAGCAGGAATAAGATTAATAAAGACGCGAGAAGGAATCGGATCACGAGAACAAGTGGAAGGCTTCGAAGAGTGCAGTATTGTAGACAGTTCATCCGCAGAGACCGAAGGAAACGCAGAGAAATTTGCAGGAGGAGCTGACAGATGAGGAACAGGGACTGGAAGAGGAGCAGAGCTGGCCAGATCAGAGCAGATAGTTTGGATTTTAGCATTGAAAAAAGAGGCAAAGTTATTAGCAGACAGAGAGGCGGGGAGAGATGGCGGATTAGGCTTCAGAAGAGAATTGAAGGACGCAAAGAGCCGCTGAGGATGCCTAGCATTTGACTGGATCAGCGTTGAGTAGTACTGCTGTTTGGCCAGTGAGATGGCAGAAGAGAAAGAGGAGAGTACAAATTTGTAATGGACAAAGTCTGCCCGGTCCCTGGTCTTACGCCAAAGGCGTTCAGCTGCCCGGGAACAAGAGCGAAGGTAGCGGAGGGAAGAGGTGAGCCACGGTTGGGGTTGAGAAGGGCGAACTATCTGAGTTGTAGATGGAGCAAGATTATCAAGAGTTGAAGATAAGGAGGAATTAAAGAAGGAGACAGCTGAGTCCAAGGAGACAGCCGAACAGACAGAAGGAAGGGAGGAGGCTAGAGACTGGGAAAAAGCCTCGTAATTGATAGATTGCAAGTCACGACAAGAGCGAGAAGCGGGACGTGAAGGAGGAGGATTATGAGTAATATTGAAAGAAACTAGGTGATGATCTGACAGCGGAAAGTGAGCAGTAGAAAAGTCCAACACAGAGCAATTCCGAGTGAGAACAAGATCCAGACAGTGTCCAAGGGAATGTGTGGGTGCATCAGACCAAAGCTTAAGATCATAAGAGGAAGATAATGAGCGAAATCGTAGAGCTGCAGCATCTTGAGGGTCATCCACATGAATGTTGAAATCACCCAGGATAAGAGTAGGACAGTTGTCAGAGAGGAAAAAGGACAGCCACGAATCAAAATCAGAGATAAATTTTGAGGACGAGCCTGGGGGGCGGTACAGAACTGCAACCCGCAGTCGCAGTGGAGCGAAGAGCCTCACCACATGTACCTCAAAGGAGGAGAAGCAATGTGAAGGTGGAATGGAAAGAGGCTGGAACTGGCACAAACTAGATAATAAAAGACCCACACCACCACCCCGACCCTCTGGGCGACTAGTGTGAGAGAAAGAGAGTCCTCCAAGAGAGAGGGCAGCAGAGATGGCAACATGTTAACAATGTTAACAACATGATATGGACTGAGAGGGGGCAGCTGTGTTGTTTTTCACTAACTACATCTTTTTTAAGAATCCAATTGGTGTCTGTGACACTAACACAAAATTGTTGTTGTTGTCATTGTTGTCATCACCATCATCTTCCGTCTTTCCACCAAGGAGCCCAAGGTTGTGTCCATGGCTCTCCCCCTGCCCGTTTTAACCTCACAACAAGATATTTTCCAGAGGGTAGCTGTGTTAATCTGTTGCAGCAAAAGCAACAAAGTATTTTATGGCACTTTAAAGACTAATTCATTTATTATGGCCCAGATTATCATGGACTAGAGTCCACTTCCAATGTGTGATGAAGGCATCTTGCATGAAGGTGGAAGGTTAGGCTGAGAGATAAGGTGCTTCCCGATTGGCTACTCCAAGTTCTACTAATCAAAAGGCAAAATGCAGCCGCTCTGTCTTTCCCTCCTTTCTTGTTTGTGGCAAGAAAAAAGTTACAAATGGAAGATGTCTGGAAGTACACATGGCGACTTGCCCGAGTCACCCAGTGGGTTTTATGTTTAGGTGGGGATTTGTAAACCCGGTCTTCTAGCCTAACCAAAGAACAGTAAGGTACTACAGTGGAAAATGTGCTCTTAGGGGGAAACATTATATTGCCATGGATAGGCAATAGTGTGCTAAATGCTTGGGAAAGGCAAGAAGACAGGACCATGCACTATGAGTGAGGAAGCATATTTATTGAGCAATCAATTTATGGTGTCACCTGGTCTTTTGTGAGATATGACATTTTCCAGCTTCCTTGTTCCATTCAGTCAGTGCCCCTTTGCAAACATGCCATCAAGACAAAAACCTGCTCAGGCTTTAACACAGGGGTTCATCACTTTCTGCCACATCAAACTCCACACTCTTACAGCCATTGCCCTGAGCAGCACCCGCCATATCCCCTTGTCCTTTTTTTTCAACCATGCCTTTATCTGCAGAACAGTTGTCTGTTGCTTCCTAGCCAGCAGCACCAGATGATTGAATATTGACCTTTATGATTGTGGTTTATTAACTTGCTGTCTCGCTAGCAGAGACCAAGGCTATTCACAGCACATACATACGCACACCTGGGGGCTTGTGGAAGTTAGAGCTGAGCGGCTGCCATTAGAGTGCTGTGGGGGAATGAGGCCCTGGAAAGTGTGTTTTCCTCTCCTCCACTCTGAGCGGAGAAGGGGAAGGTCTGCCATTCCTGCCCCCACTCCAATCGGGCCTTTTCTATAATGCTGATCAGAATTAGGCATGTGCTCCGCTCCGATTAGAACCGGAGAATCAGAAGCGAATTGGCCTGCTCCGCCTTGCCCAGAGGCGGAGTAGAAGCGGACCGCGGACCCCTAGAAGCAAGGCGAAGAGACCGCGGACCGATCCGATCGCCATCTTGAAACATTTCGCCCATAGATAACTGTGTTGTTTTTGAAGCTATCTTTCTGAAACTTCTTGTGCTTAGAGAGTCGTGGATGGGGGTCATTTTGAGCCTACTCTCAGCTCTCTGCGTGGTGCGGTTCGCTTGCTAGAAATTTTTAAAAAGTAGGGTAAAGGCGGGGAAAAGATTACCTTTTCGATTGCTGAGGGGCAGAGTCAACTCCCGGTCATGATCACATGATCCCAAAGTTGGAGGAGGGGATAGGCAAAACAGGTAACTTGGGATTCTGGGAACTTCTCTTTCTTAGTCTGAACGGACTTTCCCCAGTGTTTTTTAAAACAGTAGCCCCACCAAATGCACAAACACAACCTGAAATCATATACTAAGCCAATAATAAGAGATAGAAAAAACACAGCACTGCTACCCACCCTAACTTTGAGGAACAACTGAATAGATGTGATGCAAGGGGATGAGCTCCCCTAGGGCATGTGGACGTGCCCTCACTCTCCTGTACTTGGAGGGCCATCAGAGCCTTCCAAAGAGTAACCCAGTGAAGCAATGCCTATCATGAGTTGAAGTGAGCGTTTGCTTCTTAAAGACTTGTACTAAGACAGGACCAGTCAAACTGGCAGATGCTTCCCCCTTTGGGCACGTCCACCACTACCCTCTTACTGGTAAAAAACAGATATAGCCTTTTTAAAAAGTTCTTGTTGTTTATTCAGCAACACTGCTGCTTTTAATTCCACCCCTCCTTTGTTTATTTATTTATTTATTCCATTTTATATGCATTACTGGCTTATCCTTGGCTCACTTCCTTATGCCCCCAGAAATGTCTGCTGCCTGCCTGCCTTCCCTCCCTCCTCCCCTGCCCGCCTCGCAGGGATGGTTTGTGTCTGGCTTTGACTCAGGGGAGAAGTCCTTCCTGCGCTCAATTAGACTTTTGGAAGTTCCAAATCCATTTTTCAAGTGTGGAAGAAGATTCATATTTAGGTTGATCTCTACTCCCCAATTCATGGCATCTTGGGATTTCCTTTGAAATGGCCACATTGAGCTGTCTGCAGGTTTAAGCTCCGCCAAAAATCAGGGGATGATGGGATTGCCTTGTACCTTGGCATGATTGTGAGTCTAGATGGCATCTGTGAGTGTGCCCACTTCCCTTTTTTTATCTGTCCAAATGTCAGAGAACAGTCCACGTCTGCAAATGGGGTGCCCGATTTTCATAAATTCCCCAAAAATCAGGGGATGATGGGACTGCCTTGAGTCTTGGCGTGCATGTATATCCCTGGATAAGCTATCATGGTGGTGAGTTTGAGGTTTCTAACGTGCAAATTGACGGAGCTATCGAAAGGGGTGTGAATGGGGTGCCCGATTTTCATAAATTCCCCAAAAATCAGGGGATGATGGGATTGCCTTGAGTCTTGGCGTGCGTGTGTATACATCCATGAGGTGTCATGGTGCCAAACTTGAGGTTTCTAACTTTAACAGAAAAAAAGTTGTATACTTTTTTAGCTTAATGCAAGCCTATGGGGGGAGGAAACGGAGCTCCGATCCGGATCCGGAGCTCCGCAGCGGAGCGGAGCAGACATAGGCGGAGCGGGGGCGGAGCGAAGCGGCCCGATCCACAAATCGTGGATCTGGAAGAGAAGCGGAGCGGGGGGTCCATGCACACCCCTAATCAGAATATCATGGGGTACTTTGTCAAAAGCTTTGCAGAAGTCAAGATATATGATGTCCACAGCATTCCCACAGTCCACAAGGGAGGTTACCCCATCAAAGAATGAGATCAGATTAGTCTGGCAGGATTTGTTCCTGACAAATCCATGTTGGCTTCTAGTAATCACTGCATTGATTTCAAGGTGCTTACAGATTGACTTCTTTATAATCTTCTCCAAAAATTTCCCAGGGATTGATGTCAGACTAACTGGTCTAGTTCCTAGGTGCTTCCTTTTTGCCCTTTTTGAAGATAGGGACAACATTAGCCCTCCTCCAGTTATCCAGCACTTTGCCTGTCTTCCATGATTTCGCAAAGATACTAGACAGTGTTTCTGAGAGTTCTTCTGCCAGTTCCTTTCTTACTCTAGGATGCAGTTCATCGGGCCCTGGAGATTTGAATTCGTTCAAAGAAATTAGGTGTTCCTTGACCATTTGTTTATCAATCTCAAACTGTGATCCTTCCCCTTCAGCTTGTACTTCACTTTTGCTGTGGGGGTCATAGACCCACTTTTGGGAGAAGAGTGAGCCAAAGTAGGAATTCAGCATTTTGGCCTTTTCTTTGTCGTTTGTTATCAATTTGCCATCCACCATTTCTTTCCTCTGTCTTTTATTACTCACATATCTGAAGAAAGCCTTAGGTCCAGCTAAGGCCTCATTCTCAGCTTTAGCCTTCCTGATGCCATTCTTGCACTTCTGTGCTACCTGTCTGCGCTCTTCTTTTGTAGCCTGGCCTTCCTTCCACTTCCTATATGTGTCCTTTTTTGTTTTCAGGTCATCTCTAAGCTTTTTGTGGAGTCACATTGGTTTCTTCTGTTGTCTTCTGTCTTCTTTCCTCCTGTGCATAATGCGCTTCTTTTCAGTGGTGGGCTTGGCTGGGCCAGGTGAGCTTAAACAAACGTAAGGTTGACTTGGATCATTCACCTTTTAGGGTAATGATTTCAGACCAGGATTCCTCCAGAAGAGGAGCAAAATAACTGCCAGTGACGATTTGCCATCGGCCACATTCAGTGAGAGGATATGCAAATGGCGTTAATTATGCAAATTCTAATTATATAAAATTAAAATTACATGAAACTAAATTATGCACCCTAGCTGCAGCCCTCCAGCTCATGACAGATTTCTGATGTGGTTCTCTGCACAGAACAAGTTGCTCATTGCTGCATAAAACTCTCAGCTTCTTTCTGTCATTTAAAAATTCAGGGTTTGTTTTCCTTTGGAAGTTTGGAAACGTCTAGCAAAGAGTGAGGGGTGCGGTGAGCCCCAATATGTTTAGGATTCCAAGGCTCCAAAACCTGAGCAACATAATTTTCAGATTATGCATATCGGATATGCTACTTATGCAAATCAGACTATATTACCATACCTATATTTTTGTAATTTCCTGCCAGCTGAAGTGGAATTGGTCCTGTCTCTTATTCATTAAGGCCAAGGGAATGGCAAGGTTTTTGATATTGGGAAGAAGCAAGCCCTGTCTCCACTCCGTATCTCCTCTCTCACAGAAAGAGATGCACTTCTCTGCTGGTCCTATCTAAAGATGGGGAAATGGGAGTCAGTGGAGATTCTTTGGAATCTCTTGGCAACACTCATACCATAATGGTAGAACCTTCCTCATGATGATTGCAGCCATGTGATAAGCTTGTGTCAACAGATTTAAATGTGAGACCACGAGGACTAGAAAACAGTTTTTTAAAAAGTTGTAATCTAAGCAAATTTAGTGTACACACTAATTTACTGTTCACAGAATCCCAGGTACTTTAACCAAATCTCACATAGGAGAGAGGGTTTGGAGGTGAGGGCTGAAATATGATTTTCATAAGTGTAGGGATTTGTGTGATGGGGTCTTATGGGTCATGAATGGGTGCAGCCAACTACAATTCCTGAATAATGAACAGAAATAAGGTGTAATGTGTTCACTTACCCATTTTGCCAACTCTTGAACCGGAGCAGTGGGTGGGTGTGTTGAATTTCTTGAAGAGATTCACAGACACCTTGCACAATTCTGCACTAACATATATTGGTAGGCAGTACTTCATAAGAACTGACCCAGCATGGTTTCTTATTGTGCCACAGCTATGTGTCTATGTGTCTATGAAAGCAAGGGAGGGAGGGAGAGGAAGAGAGAGAGAGAGAGAGAGAGGGAGGGAGGGAGGGAGAGAAAGAGAGGAGTGCAAGTATGTCTTGGAGCAGAGACCCCCATCCCCCTGGGCAATACCAGAGAGGTGGGGGCTACTTGCTAAAGCATGACAGGCAGCTTGCAGGCCGCAAGGGGATATTGATTACTTTTACAGTGTAAACCGACAGAGCTTATTTGGATGATGTAATGAAGACAGATGATTCTGGTCTCTTCTCCGCTCAGCTTTGAGGAGGGGAGGGGGAGGGGGAAAGGAATCATCAATCAGATCCTGAAGACACACTCCATAGCTTTCCCCACCTTTGATCTCCCACCCAATCTCTTTTTCACATCCCACTCCCCCCCTCTCGCCCCAAGGCTCCTTTGTTCACACCTCTTGGCTGTTCTTCCCGCCTTGCTCTTGAGCCTCTTTGGCTGCCAGGCAGCTAATTTTCTCAGAAACAAGCTGGCTCCATATTTGTCCTGCTTTCACCGAAGCAACGGGACCTGAACGTTTCGTTCTTCTGAGTTTGGGCCCTCTCGGAAGCCATTCAATCTACTTCAATCAGGGAAGAACCTAATCCAAGGTAGGGCTATTGAATAACTGGTCCCAAACCACACAGCAGACATGTGAGAAAACAGGGACCTGAACTGATATTGGGGCCTTCCCCAACCTGGTGCCCTGTAAATGTGTTGGATCTCATCATCCCCCGTAGGCATGGCCAGTGTATTGTTGACATTGATTGGCAGTGGCTTTCCAGGGTTTTAGGCATGATTTCTTTTCAGCCCTGCCAAGGATTGAATCTGGGAACTTCTGCATGCCAAGCACATGACGTACCACAGAGCCATCACCCCTGCGCAACCCTTCAACACACCATCTATAGGACAGTAAAGAATCTATACTACAAGCCAAAGGCCTGCCTAAACAGGAAGGCCTTGGCCTGTCAGAGAAAGGCCATTAGTGAAGGGGCTAGACAGGCCTTTCTAGGCAGGAAGTTCCAGAGCCTGGGTGCAGCCGTAAAGAAGGTCTTCTCTGCCCCGATCCATGGGTTTCAGATGTGGTTGAATGCAGAGGAGAACCTCTCTTGGAGATCTTACTAGATGGGCACGTTTTTATTGGAGAATGCAAGGGTGAAGTTAAGGCAAAGTTTCCCCCTTTGTGCCTGTGCAGTCTGCAGTCCAGGTACTAACTGTTGATGGGCGATCTCAAGGCCTCTGCTGCTCTCTCTCTCTTTTTTAATATAGTTCTTCATTTCAAAACTGGACTTGGGTTGGACAGCCTTTCAATTAGTGAATAGCCCTATAAATAGAAGACTGTCCTCTGACAACTCTTAAAATAAGAGGAGTGTCCTCTGTAAAGTAGGACACATGGCCAACATCAGAGCAAGTCCCCTTATTGCTCAAATTGGCAAGCAAAGTAAACTTTTATAGGCACCAGTGAGTATCCGAATCTTCCCTGGCTATTGGAGCAAGGAGGATTCCTAGATGGTGCAGCTAGTTGCCCTGTTGTTTGCTCTTTCAGACAGAGCTAGGTATGGCACTGAGGCTGAATCCCTGCCTCACACCTTTCAGGACAGCACTTTAAGGCTTGAGTCCTGATATACTTCAGGCTTGATTCCCAATACTCTTTTCAGATCACTCTTGGTTTCATAGGGAGAACAGGATTTTCAGAGTGTATCAGGGGCACCATGGCTATACTTTCACACAGGTATGCCACCCTGAGATCTTAATGATATAGGGCGGGATACAAATGTTTTAAATAAATAAATAAATGTTCATCTTGCAATATTCCTGGTCAAACAGATTCTGCAAGGTTTTGTAGTGCTTTGAAAACCCAGAAAGAAGAGAATAGTGGTACAAAAGAGAAATGAGGGTGTCTGTACATCTTAGGAGATGATGTCACTGTTGTATTACCTTCAACTCTTTTAAAAACTATAAGCTGTTAATTCCAGACTTAATGTAGGGATTTGAAGAACAGAAGCAAGAAAACTCCAGTTCTGCTGTCCTGCACAATGTGCATGAGATAACTGTTCTCTAAAATAATGAGTTTGCAAATTAGATTTCATGAAGTGCAGATAAATTAATGCTTCGGCTAGACGCAGGAGGCTTGCGCATGCTGAACAGCAAATCTGTATGGGATATGTTTGCCTGCAACTCAAATTTGGGGCTTTTTATAGCAAACTTTGCTGGTCCACTTTGAGTCCAACACAGCAATTCCTGTGGTCTTGGTGCTAGAGTAAGGTTATTACTGTGACTGTATGTAGATGTCAGGAAGACCTGATTGCAACCCAAACGTCAGCACAGCATGAAGAATCAGCTTTGTTCTGTCTCCAGTGACCCCTGTTGTGACGCAGCAATTTCATTGTGCAGTGATGACGGTGGCAGAAGATATAGGATACTCAGTGGGGAATGGGGTACTGGACATCCATTCTGTGATCAAAATGGCCTCTAGGAGTGAGGATAGCTAGTCTTTTCTCCTAGTAAGCAGTTATATAAAGGATGGCTTACACACCTGGATCACTCTGCCTTGTTTGTTGGGATTACGATGTGATGGTCATTCTTTAAAGCACAGTAAACTGGCTTTCCCCAAGTTGGTGCCTCCCAGATGTGTTGGACTGCAACTCCCATGATTCCAGTTGTAGTCCAACACATCTGGAGGGTACCAGTTTGGGCAAGGCTGCTGTAAACTGAAGCCTAATGATGAAATCCAATCTCTCTCCAAATGTACATTTCAGCTCCTGCTTCAAATAGAGAACAACTAAATATTCATAGACAACTTTCAATCAGCCTGATTGCTGTACTGAATTTTCATGGTGTTTCCATCAAGAACTTTGAATTCAGATTTACCTCACATGGGCTCATGAATGATGCCTTTGAAAATACCATTATGTTGGTAAATGCTGAATTTGAAGTTCACAGAGGTGTAATAATTTTGTTGCTCATTAGTCCTTACCGTTTTTGAGAAGCTCCAATCTGGTACTCCTGAATGGTTAATTCAGTGTCTAGAGCTGATTACTTGGGGGACGATGACATAGTCTTGATTAGCTACTTTGTGGTAGCTTCACTCCAGCTCATATGTGCCATGGATGTAAAGACTTTGGTTCTAGGTGATGAGAGAGATTTCCAAAGAAAACGAATAGGGCACTATTTAGATTTGAATACTTGTCCAAGAAAACAAATGCAATTACAAATGTATACAGTACAGGTACTTGTGGCCTAGTTACCTCAGTGTTGCTATTAGCAAGTAAAAATATATATCTTGAAAGGTAGACCACTGTCACTTTATCTTCATGACAGCCCTGAGAGGTAAATTAAACTGAGAGGTAATAGCCCTGTTCAGGCATTTGCCTGAGCTCCTGAACAGGGCTGGTGGCTTGTAAAAGGCCACCCAGTGAGCTCAGTGCAGGGATATTGAAACTCCTTCAGCCCAAGGGCCAAATTCAGTTTCCAGAAAACTCTTGAGGGGTGGGTAGAGAACATTCCAGTAGTGAGTTGGGCTGGAAGGAAAAGGGCCAGAGTCCAAAATGCCCAAACTACACACATATTACAGCTTAAAGCTCTCACTGCCTGTAGCTAAGCCTTTCAGAATGGTGGAAAAACTGCAAAAGCCAGGAAAACATGAAATGATAGGCAGTTGGGGAGAAATCGGTGAGGCTAGTGGGAGTAGTGGGGCCTTCTGGGATTCCCAGGCAGGCTAGATTTAGCCCATGGCTTAATGGATGAGTAGGGATTTGGACCTGTATTGTCCTAGCCAAACTCCACTACTTCACCACACTGGCTTTCTGGAGAATGGAATATTTATTTCATCTTGGAAAATTTCTGCAGAGAGCTATGCCATGATGAATGATATGCAGCCACCTTGGTCCACTTCTATACTCTGGGCCTCATATAATCCTGACTAGTTTCTCAGAAGAAGCAAATAGCTTCAAAGGTAAAACCATGGGGTGCTTACCATAGTCTGGCCTGCAGACAGTTGCGTAATGGTGGCATTCCCAACATTGGGTTATCACCGGTCAGTGATATAATTTAGTAGAGAACTCGATAGCAGAGAATTAGAGGAAGTTTCAGTGTGCTCTGCTGGATTCCTACTCTCTTTAGTTCTTGCTTTGTGATCTTTGTGATCTTACTGCACCTTCACCCTTGCAAGTATTAATTATACCTTCTGCCTTCAGTGCTCTTCATGCATTTAACAAAGCAGACAAGGACCTATGAGTGTGCAGATGTGTGAATAAGTGATATATTTACAGAAATGTATACCAAAAGGGGAAAGGTGTAGCAAGCCAACTGATGGAGAAACATAAGACATGTAGACAACAAAGTACTTGGAGTGGAGTGAGAGGGCAAATAGCATACGCTTTGGCCAGCCAGGGCTTGTTTTAATTATTTACGGCTTCCAGAGCAGCCTATAAAGATTAATAATAAGACAGACCCTGCCCTCAGGCTTAACATCTAAAAGACATGGCACAACAGGGAAAGAGATGGCAAGGGAGGAGGGAAAAAAGAAGAAGCAAAACTCAGGTACCAATTCTTAAGAGTTTTTCTACACGAGACATTTGTTCCCTTACTTATGACCATTGATCCATCTAGCCCAGCATTGCCAACACTGACTGGCAGTAGTGGCTCCCCAGGGGTTCAGGCGGGATTCTTCCCTGGAGATGCAGGGGATGGACTCCTGCTGCATGCAAAGCAGGTGCTCTAACACTGAGCTAGAGTAGAATGTACGTATTTATTTGATTTGTACTCTACCTTTCTACCAAAAATGGCACTCAAGGCAGCTTATAATCACTAATAAAACTTGATAAAAACAATAATAAGCAAATACATTAAAGAACAATTAAAAACACATCAATAACAGAGTAAAAACCTACTGGTCCCCCTCTATTCGGCATTGGCTAGGCCTCATCTTGAGTATTGTGTCCAGTTCTGGGCACCACACTGCAAGAAGGATTTAGACAAGCTGGAGCGTGTTCAAAGGTGGACAACGAATATGATCTGGGGTCTGGAAACAAAGCTCTTTGAGGAGAGACTGAAAGAACTGGACATGTTTAGTCTGGAGAAGATAAGATTGAGGGGAGACATGATAGCACTTTTCAAATACTTGAAAGGTTGTCACACAGAGGGCCGGGATCTCTTCTCGATCCTCCCAGAGTGCAGGACACAGAATAATAAGCAAAAATTACAGGAAGCCAGATTCCGGCTAGACATCAGGTAAAACTTCCTGACTATTAGAGCAGTATGACAATGGAACCAATTACCTAAGGAGGTTGTGGGCTCTCCCACACTAGAGGCCTTCAGGATGAAGCTGCACAGCCACCTGTCAGGGATGCTTTAAGGTGGATTCCTGACTTGAGAAGGGGGTTGGACCTGATGGCCTAAAAAGCATCCAGCTCAACAGGCCCTCTTGCACACCAAAGGCTTGCTTGAATAAAGTAGTCTTTGCCTGCCGGCAGAAAGACAACAGGGGCGGGGGAGTGAACCTTGCCTTTCATGGCAGGGAGTTCCACAGCCAGGGAGCGGCCATCAAGAAGGCCCTCTTTCATGTTGCCACCAAACATGCCTCTAAAGGTGGCAGTCTCAAAAGAAGGGTCTCTCCTGAAAGTCTTATCTGTGAGAAGGTGATCTTTCAGGTAGCTTAGTCCCAAGTCTTATAGGGCTTTATAGGTCATAACCAACAACTTGAATTCTGCCCAGAAACAGACCAATAGCCACTGAAGTGGTTGTTAATAGTCTGACTGCAGCATTCTGGACCAGCTAAAGTTTCTGAACAGTTTTCAAAGGCAGCCCCATGTAGAGTGCATTACAGTAGTTCAAATGGGATGTAACGAACGTATGAATGACCATATCTGGCATCTTTAGGAACAGACACAGTTGGTGCACTAGCCACAGCTGTGCAAACACACTCTTGGTCACCACTGAAATCTGGGCATCCAGGTTTAAAGCTGAGTCCAGAAATGCAACAAAACTGCAAGCCTGAGTCTTCAGGGGGAGTGTAACCCCATCCAGTACAGGTCTAATCCCTACTCCCTTATCTGCCTTTTGACCAACCAGGAGCACTTCTGTCTTGTCTGGATTAAGCTTCAATTTGTTAGCCCTCATCCAGTCAATTACTGACATCAGACACTGATTTAGATCTAAAACAGCTTCCTTGGATTTGAATGGAAAGGAGAGATAAAGTTGGGTGTCATCAGCATCCTGGTGGCACTGAAACCCAAACTTCAAAATGAGCAAAGTGTCAATGATAAAAAAGGATACAAGTCATAAGTGTAAGTCCAGTATGAAAGATTGATCAAGGGATGGTTTATACATCATTATTAAGGTACAGGATTTCATGCAGGAAACAAGGAATATGCACTAACCATAAACAGACCACTGAATGAGATGAGATCTATTCAGTTTCATTTTGGAATTATCAGTACCAAATCTCGCCAATCCCTACATCCTGCGCAGCCATTATGGATATATCCTAAAGTGCCATAGCACTTCTTGTATTCTTGGATCTGGATTTAAATTAATTTCAAACAAGAACTGTGGATTCAGAGGAAAACACCATTTAAGGCACAATCCTATGCATGTATGTCTGGGGCTGGGGGATGCCGGGAGTTTTAGGACTTTTTTCTGTCTAAACATGCATAGGATTGCACCTCTAGCCCAGCAATCTGCTTCTAACAATGGCGAGCAATATATCCCTGGGAAACTCACAAGCAGAGCATGAAGGCAGCAGCTTTCCCTATTATTTCCCTTAGCATCTAATATTTAAAAAGCCAGTGTTGTGTAGTGGTTAGAGTGCTAGAGATCCGGATTCTAGACCCCACTCGGCCATGAAGCTTCCTGGGTGACTTTGGGACAGTCACAGACTCTCAGCCTAAACTACCTGACAGGGTTGTTGTGAGGATAACATTGAGAGGAAAAGGACCATGTAAGCCAACTTGGGTTCCTTGCAAGAGTTAAAGAGGCAGAATATCAATGTAATTAATAAATAAATCATGGTATGCTGCACCTGAACATGGAGGTTCCATTTAGCTATCTTGGTTAACAGATGTTGGGAGATCCATTCTTCACACATTTGTCAAATTCATTTAAAATGACATTTAATTCCAATCTAATGACTGTCATTACTTCTTGTTCAAGAGCTCTATGAGTTAATCATGCATTCTCTAAAGAATTGTTTCTTTTTGTGTGTGTGTCTTATTTGTTTAACCAAAATGTTATTGTCATACTGAAATGAACATGGATATTTTCCAAAGCTAATTACAACAAACAAACCCCTCTTCCACTGCTGCATTGTCAAAATCATATGCATGCATGTCCATATCCCACCCACCCCAAACAATAATAACCAATGAGCACCATTTATTATGAAACGAAGTTTCATATGTTTACATTGCTTGATTTTTACACAACTTGCTATTTTTTCCATCACTGCCACTTTCATCACTTGATGTCAAATGTCCAACCATTCACATTTGTTAAGTCTGGGTGTTTCCAGGTTTTAGCAATATAGATTTTTCCAGCCAGAAATTGATTAAAATCTTGATTTTTCTGTTTGACAATGCCTGAATATTGCATAGCAATAATACTTCAGGAGCAGCTGCCAATATATATCCAGTAATAATTCAAACAATTTGTAATACCTTCATCCCAATACATTTTTATTTCTGGGCTTAAAAGGTGAACCACACCTTTTCCTATTTGAACTATAACTTCATTCAGCCTCCATGAGGTGAGACCCCCTAAACCTCCCTGGAAGCTCTGCTGAATGGTAGTAAAAAAAAACCTTTAAAGAAATAAACAAACTACATTATGACATTAGCTCCACAATTGAAAGACATCACAGGCGGAGGTGTGGTGCTCAGGCTTGATCTTTAGGGATATGCTGGGAATGAACCCCACTGTGCACCATCCCAGTGGGCCTGTTTAAAATACCCTTACACAGATGTTGTTTTATTTAGGTCCTGCGCATGTGTAGCAATGGAAAATTAGAATGCATATATTTATTTAGATCACACACATATACAATGATTTTTATTGAATTTTTTCACCTTTTAAAAAGAGGGTGGTGGAGAGAGTTGTGTGATCTGTATAGAAAGCCATCAGTGATGATCTTATATTAGATCCGAACCACTGAACCATATATTCAAAATGTAGCCACCTCCACTTTAGTTTTTAGAACTCCAGCAGGTGTTGTGACTCACTAGCAAAGAAAACTCCTCCATCTTTGGATAGATCAGTAGGACTGGCTCCAAACAGTTGGGCTCAAATTGCAAAATGTTTCTTACTGCCAATTCACCTGCTGATAAGGAATACATAAGCAAATCTTGAACGGTGCCGTTATGTTTAGTTACCATTTATCCAGTAAAAACAAAGGTTATGTTGAGCTGTGTTGTCATGATTATGCAAATACAAGCTATACATCATCATCGCTTAGCTGAGGACAAAGTCAAAAACAAAGATCAAGATTGCACTACTTCTGTGCCATCGCCACTTCTGAAAGTTGCACAGTTAACTTTCACTTCTGTTTTCCCACTGACTTAATGTGGCAAGACCTTCAGTGCGTCAGTCAGTCTAGAGTGCTCACAAGGGCACCGACCCATAGAAATGTTACCTGAGGTCGGTTAACATTTCAAGATGAATCCATGACACAAATTCTGGATTTCTACCAGGTCCTATTTACAAATTAAATTTTAGAAATCTCTGTGGAGGCTGATGGCTGAAAGGTCAGTGGGGCATTAAATCTGCTGTGTGTTTCAGTCAGAACCAATCAGAACTCTAAAGAAGCTATCCAAGGTGTGAGTTCTGACTGAAACCCGGAGCAGATTCACTGCCCCACTGACATAGAAGCCACCAGCTTCCACTGAAAAGTGAATTGGATGGCCAGTTGTCACATGGTCGTTTCCACTGTCCAGGCCCTCTTCCAAGTCTCCCCCCTTTTTAATTAAAGCTAGTCTGTGAGTGAAAATTGTTACCTCAGAAGCAGCCCTCACAGAGACAACGAGGGAAGCATGTAGAGGGAGTGCTGGTAGTGAACAATGAATAGCTAAGTATTTTACAAGGCAGGCATTTATTTCTCTTTTAGAGGGAGAATTACAGTTTCCAATTTCTTGTATTGAAAGTAGAAAATGGAGGATTATGAATTAAAAAGAAATACTTATAAAAACATGTTCGCCTTTTAAAATCCGGTTGCAGCGAGGCAGACACTGAAAGAATACGGTGTGCGTGCCTGAGGGAAAGAGACTGCAAATTAATTTGGCGCTTTTTCACTTTAGAATTAATTAGGTTCTTAATTGAGCTTTCTCACTGGGTAATACTGCCTAAATCCATGAGCCTGCCTTAGCAGAAGGTAACAGTGTGGGACTGTGTGGTGAATGTAAAGATCTCGTCATAATACCATTGATGCAGAAGACTTCCCTGTGCTGCGGCCCAATGAGAAGAGAGCATGGGATGGGGAATAATTTATTCAATAACCTCACTTTCAGGTTGCAAAGCTCCCTTCCATTTCCTGGGGGGGGGGGAGCTCTTCATATGCACTTGTCCAACCTTCTTCCTCCCCCTTCCCTGCTACCACCCTCACTCACTCTCTCACACACAGACACAGAGAACCCACAGAATTTCCCTTACAATTAGGAAGATACCTATTCAGCACTGCTCCTATTGCAAGGCTTTTGTCCCCATTCTTTCTTTGCCAGCAAGCTATTTCCTGAGTGAATCTGTGTTCTAGAGCTCAGTGGTCTGTTTAGTTGCTTTTGTGTAATCTCGGCCCAAAGAATCCCAGCCCCGCTGAAGTCTTTAAACATTAAGGCACCAGGGAAGAAACCATATAAAGAAGGGGAAAAAAGTAAGGCAGTGTTCTTCTCTTTCTTTGTTTAAAGTCTTGTCTGGTGAAAGAAAAGGGTGAATGACGTCTTGTGAATGTATGTGTGTGTATGTGTGGGTGCACTGTGTGTACTGTATAATGTTGCAATGCATAGATTCTCGTGTGTGTGTGTGTGTGTGTGTGTGTGTGGTGTGTGTGTGCCTTTATTCCTATTTTAAGTAACAAATCAAGTGTCAATATGTGTAAATGACAACTGCAGTTTATCATTTACATCCTCTTCATATGTCTGAATATAGTGTTTCTTTATGCTTGTAAGCTGTGTATTCACATAAATATGTGTAGCTTTAGGAGATTTATTGTCTATCTGAAAAAAAAGTCTCTGTAAGTGTATGTGAAGACAAATAGTTGAATATGGATAGGGTACCCCATGTATGAAGTCTGCAATTGAAAGATAGATATAAACTGTATTTGATTTTTTTTATTTTTTTTATTTTTAGGCTTAATTTAGATTTGGTTTGAATGTAAGACAACCAGATGTGGGCGTATGGGAGTATTTCGTTATAAATGACATCTATATTTATGTATCAAATGATAGATATTTACTATTGTTCTGTTGTGTATCATGTCCATTACAGATAACAGTTGTGTATGGAATGCATGTATCTGTGGATTTCTTAAATGAATTTAAGCCTTTTGTTTTAATAAACTCTCAACTTTGTATTGTTTCTGCATTCTATAATTATCTGTATATACAAGCGGTTTATGTAGGACCTAGACAGAAGCATAATTCATATATGCCTGATTAAAATTCTACTGTCACGTATATAGATAACTATATGTACACATTTATAACCATAAGTGCTATTTCTGTATATAGATAGAAAGACACCCTACACATTTCTCAGAAGTAAGTTATTTTGAAATTAATGCAGGTTACTTCAGATTGTGGTGTGTTCACGGGATCAGCCCAGTCCAGTGGTAATCCTCAATTATTGTCCACTGCCATCTCTGTGTATGACTATGAGCCTTTGTGTTTTATGAAGCCGGATGCAACCTACACACAATACTTATGGCTGTCTGTATATGGAGTGTGACCAGAAAAAAAGTTTCTTAATCTGTTGCAGTCAAGTATTCCCCACCCACCCCACTTGACTGCTGGCAAAAGGGAAACACGCAATGTTCATGATTAAATCTCTTTTCAGGAGTGTGTCCTGAACAATAAACAGTGTTAGGTGATTTTATTTAAAAATGAGCATTGCTGTGGTTGCAATGGACTGGTCAGAGGAGATGATAGCCAGGTCTAAAATTTGACATTGTACTAAAAACTAAAACTTCAGTGTAATAATCTGAGATTTGGAAGGAAGGAAGAAAAAGCAAAAGAGAGAGAAGTTGACTTTATGAAACTCAATCAACAGGCATACACATGAAAAATTAATTACTTCTAGTAAGGGAAAGTCATGTTTTGAGTCATTTGGTTATTGTCATTATCTCAAGTGTGTACATAAACATACACCCAAGGGTTTCCAATAGCTGAGTCCAGAGACACCATTCTGATGCAAAGAGAAGAGACTAAAGAGTTTTCTCATTGATTTAAGTTCCAACCTTGAAGAAAAATGCTCAACATGAAAGCTCATGAGATGAATTTTCTCTCTTTCTCTCTATTGGAGGCTTTAGTTGAGAAGGATACAAAAGGCAAGAGTGCAGGGAGGGGGAGAGGAAGGTAAAGAGCATGACAATGAAGGGGGGAAGAGTGAGAAAGAAAGAGAGAGAGGAGGGAAATTCTTAAAATCTGAGGCTGTATTAAAAATGCAGCTGGGTTGGGAGAGGAACCCAATCCCTGATGTGAACGTAGATTAGCGTTAATAGTATCATCAGCTTGTATGATTGTGAGATAGGATCTCTCCTTTTCCTTGGTTTTGCCTTGTATTTCCAGATCACCTGCAAATTCTCAAAGGAAGATAAGGTAGCTATGGCATTTGAGTTCCTCATCTTGCCCCCTCTGGCTTCACTGGAATCTTACTCATTCTTCCAGTCTGTAGACTGATGGAATTTGGCTGTTAAAAGCAAGTTCGCTGGAGAGACACAGTAGTCTTGATGCAGACAGAGCCCTGCTGGGAAGAAGTCTCCACTGCCTTTGTTTCTGCCTTAATATTTTTCCAATAAGGAGGGGTTGCTGGTTGCTTTAGTATGCAGACAGCTCTGGCACATCTCCTGGACAAGGGAGAGAAGTGTAGTGCTCACTGGTACAAAGGGTATTTTGCTACCTAGACATTGTCTCACTGTAGGTGTCTGATGTGAATTTGACACCATGTCTGCCTTCTGATACAAACTGAGATGAACTTTAACAAGATGTTTTACTTGTCATCAGAAATGAAGGCTAGGGTGACCATATGAAAAGGAGGACAAGGCTCCTGTATCTTTAACAGTTGTGTAGACAAGGGAATTTCAGCAGGTGTTATTTGTATGCATGCAGCACCTGATGAAATTCCCTCTTCATCAAAACAGTTAAAGCTGCAGGAGCTATACTAGAGTGACCAGATTTAAAAGAGGGCAGGGCACCTGCAGCTTTAACTGTTGTGACAAAGCGGGAATTTCACCAGGTTCTCCATATATACAAATGACACCTGCTGAAATTCCTTTTTCAATACAACTCTTAAAGATACAGGAGCCCTGTCCTGCTTTTCATATGGTCACCCTAATGAAGGCTATAGATAACCTACAACTGTCTTCCCCAACCTGGTGCTCTCCAGATGTGTTGGACTACAAATCCCAGCTTCCCCCAGCCAGTTGCAGGATACTGGGAGTTGTAGTCCAATACACCTGAAGGGCACCAGTTTAGGGAAAGGTGCTCTAGAATGAGCAGATCTGCAGTTAGCCTAAACTTCACACTGAACAATATGTTCGGATTTGTAAAACTAAAAAGAGGATATACTACTAATGCCAATTATGTCCCTGGCTACTTTACCCTCTAAATTCTCCTTCCAATAGAAGAAACTATATCTTCCAAATGACCAGCTGCAGCAGATGCTATCTAGAACAAGAACCCTCAAAACCATTTGTATGAAGTCATTCCTAGTTTTATCATAGATGGAAGGTCTTCACCTGTTTGTTTGTTTTTAAAAAAGAGTTTTTGGATCATGCCTCACAATTGTAGTAATGTATACTATCGTACTGGTACTAAGATGATGGATGTGAAGACCTTTCTATCCCGCCTATATCATTAAGATCTCAGAGCGGCGTACAGATAAAAGCATACAGTATAAAACAATAAATATGCACAGTTAAAAACAAATTAAACCATGAAACAATATATCATTTAAAAGCAGTAAAAGCAGTTAAAACAGTTAAAACAATGTGCCAGTGAGTTTAACCATCAAAGGCTTTGTTAAAAAAACATGTTTTTACTTGGCATCGAAATAAAATCAGTGTTGGTGCCAATCGGGTGTCCAAGGGGAGTGCATTACATTATACAAGTTGTTCTTTTTCATTTGAGACCTGCAAATTACTCTGACCAATCCAGGCGGCTTTGAGCTGAGATGGAGTTCAAATGTATTTTTTCTATTAGCAATAAAACTGGAAAGCCTCTGTTGAACTAAAGAAGCAATTTTGCTGATGCTCTCAGATGGTGGGATTCCATAGAGGTCAATATATCTGAGGACCCAATCTAAATTCCCACAATACTCTTCCAATGGGGATTGATTGCAAGGGCACCATCTCAAATTTGAACAGAGGGGAAGAAAGTTTAATTATTTTAACAAATGTAGTTCGAAGTCCTATTGGCTTGTGAAGTTGTACATACTTAAGAGCATTTAAAAACCGATTTAAGCTTGCAGCCTTATTAAAAACAACAATATGCCTATACTGTGGGTTAAAAATTAAATAGCAGGTGGTATCTCGATCCATCAGTTGAAGTGCAATCTGTACAAAAGCCCTTGGTTTGAAAAGTAGAGGAGTCGCGCCTTTTGCTGAAGTCTCAAACTGGGAACCATCCTGTATATATAAATTGGGCTTTCCACATGATTAGTCTGAAGTGACATCACTTCACAGCAATTATTCATTTGTTGTACACAGAGGAATTTTCTTGAGGATGTGCTTCTGTGGCGGAGATATCATACCTTCTCAACACTGGTTGCACTCTTATTTGGTTGCGCTTGGGGTGGTGGTGGAAATGCAAAGCTTCCCTCAAATGGAGCATCCATTGTTACTGTATTTGCCATTTGCAATGTGTCACAGGCACTAACTGGTGATTGTGAGAGGAATGATGTCACCAATTAGCAGCATTTTCTTGTTGGAAAGTGGGGGGATGACAACAAATCAATCAATCACGATGCACCTATTCTTTTTCGTGAACATTAAAAAAACAACCTTCCCCATGTCCCTGGTAACCGTGTCCTCTCTTGCTTTCAATCCAGCACTACAGCATTCATGTATGGTGCTCATTTTTTAAAATGCTTGATAAGCAGCAAGGCTACTCTTCTCACTCCTCCCCATCTCTGCCAATTTAGGAAGCTTTACTTTGTGAGATGATGATGATGATGATGATGATATGCTGGCTGTGCTTTTCCCTGGTACTCCAAGCCAGTGGTGGTGTACTTTAAAAACAAAGTTGCAGTTAGCAGCACGGTGCAGTAAGGGGACTGCCACTTGATTGCAGGTTTAGATCCAACCGTGGGTTCCATGGAATCAAATATGCTTGCCTCACCAACCTCTGTTTTGATTGTGGGAAATGCCTTCAGAGGTGAAAGTCAGACAGGAAGACAAGCGTTCTAAATGAACTGGCTTTCAGGGAACTCTTAGAAGCTGTTCTGACTTGTGTCTATGGCCTTAGCTAGACCTAAGGATTATCCCAGGCAAATGGAGGGGTCGTCCCTGCCTGCTCCCGGGATCCCCTGTGGGTCATTTGGATGTACAGGGATGATCCCGGGTTATAGGCTTGGTCTAACCATGGCCTATGTGTGTCCCTATTACCCTCAAACTATAATTCACAACACTTGTTGAGGAAAGGAAAGGAACCTCTCATGCAAGCACTTGAGTCATTGCTGACTCCTAGAGGGACGCCTGCTTTCGCTGACATTTTCTTGGCAGACTTTGTAGCGGGGTGGTTTTCCATTGCCTTCCCCAGTCGCAGTTACCTTTCCCCCAGCTAGCTGGGTACTCATTTTACTGACCTCAGAAGGATGGAAGGCTGAGTCGACCTGAGCCGGCTGCCTGAGAACCAGCTTCCGCTAGGATCGAACTCCGGCCGTGGGGAGAGATTCAGCTGCAGTAACTGCTGCTTACCACTCTGCACCACACGAGGCTTCTGTTGAGGGAAAGCTTTGGCAATTAAACTGGTATAATTTAAGTGCAGCAGTACCCTGAGTATCCTCCTAACTTAACCTCCCCGACAATCCTGATCTTCCTTGGTGGTTTTGCAGAACAGAATCAAGCTGCCCTTGTCCTCTCTTAATCCTAAATGAGTGGATGTTTATCCATCCAGCTGTCCCCCTTGTTCTCCCTTCTCCTCTGTCATCTGTCTGTGTATAAACCTTCTGGTGCTGCTGTTGCAGCAAACCCTCTTTTAGAAGGATGATGTGAAAGTCAGTTTCTTATAATAGGGAGACTTTTCTCAGATCTCCTTCTGCCCTAATGGAGTGGTAGTGAGGAGAAATGCGGTGCCTAGATCAGTACATTATGGGCATCTTTACATTCAGGGGAAATCACATTGCTTATTTGGGGCATTTGTTCTTCCAGCTTTTTGGCATGATAGTTATGGGCTGCATTACATGGGCAGAGAGGGCTGCCCACATGATTTGAATTGAATACTCCCCCTCTAAGCGTGCTCTGTTCACTTCCACTGAGGCAGCGCCCTCCAGTAGTGGAAGATCCTACTCTTTTCAGGATGTTACCACTTTAAAAGTGGTTCTTTTCATGGAAGAATGTTAAGGGATACAGTGGGAGACATTCTGGTCATTTACAATATCATGTAAAAGACCCACAAACTTTTGTTAGTGGCCAATCATGAGAGTGCAATAAATTGCTTGTTTAGAGGAGCCCAATGTCTCTTCTTTCAAGTGCCTCCTGGTGGATGAAGCCCAAACCCCATCCCAAGTTTGGCCAAAAATGCTACTTGCTTTTTAAAATGCTTGAAAGCCTCAGTACATTTTCAGGGAGTAAATCCTCCTGATATGTGTCAGAATGACAGAAACAATCGAGGTGGCTTTGGTAATTAGTTGACTTCTTCTCAAAGGTCCTGTCTTCACACATTTCATCCTGTCTATCCTTTCATCAAGGTGCATCTAATCTTAATATTACTGGCAACTTGATGCCTTCCAAAGCTTGAAAGAGGAGTGAGACATTCTGGGTCAGGTTTGGCAGGTGCAGCTTAGCTCTTCTTACATTGCCTTAGTATAAGTGTCACCACTTAGGCACAGGGCTGCACTACACATTCTGCTAAGCATGCTTTTTTTTTAGATGAAGGAGCCAGTCAGCAGCTGTGGGTGGCAAAAAGAATAAACAGTAAATAGCGACCTTTCATCTTGTCTCTTCCTGTGCCCTGCAGCAGAGGCTGGAAAGGAGCAGGGTGGGAGAGGAGCAGGGAAGTCCTCAGCCAGGAAGGCCCTTGGAGATGTGCCCCTGCAGCACCTCCTGGTCCCCTTATGGGCTCTGTGGTAGAGCACATGCTTTGTATGCAGACGGTCCCAGGTTTAATCCCCAGCATCTCCTGCCCAAAAGCCTGTGGAGCTACTGATAGTCAGTGTCGTCAATACTGGGCTACGTGCACCAATGACCTGACACAGTATCAGGGAACTTCTTATGTTCCCAATGGAGGGAAGTGGCTCCGATGTCAGTGGGGTGATGAATCCACTCTGGGTTCTAGTCAGAACCAGTCACAGAGCTCCTTTATAGTTTGGACTGGTGCTGATTGAAACCCGGAGCAGATTCATTGCCCCACTGACATCGGAGCCACCACTCCCCACTGTAAGTTCCTATGTACTCATCCTCCCTGGTGAGTGTGTGGGGGGGGATGTGTTCTCTTTTACAGAGGACTGTCCTTTCTGAGAAGAGCGCCAGAGGACTATCCTCTATTTTGAAGTGTCTTCTATTTGAAGGGTTGTTCAGTCCATACATGATTTAAAGTTAAAGAACCATAAGGGAGAACTGGGCCTTGAACTTGCCCATCCTCAGAAAGCACCTGGACAGCAAACTGAGCAGGCACACTGTTCACCTGGAGGGAATCTACACGTCGTACTGAAGGCGCCTGCGTGCGCCTCCAGTCCGCCCTCAAAACGATGGTGTAGACGGAGAAAGAAGAGACGGAGGAAGAGGCGGAGGAGGCGGCGGCTGGGGAACCGGCACGGCGGGAGTGTGTGTGTGTGTCGCCTGAGCAACCCTGAGCGAGATCGAGGAGGACAATGGATCGCGGAATTCAAAGGAAGATGGGAGAGAGAGAGAGAGAGAGAGAGAGAGAGAGAGAGAGAAATCCCTCCCGCGCGCGCCGCTGCCTCCTCTTCCTCCCCTTCACCCTCCGCTGCCAGCAACAGTTTGCCTCTCCAAGGAGCGCGCGGGGGAGATCCCCAGCCACACCAAGTGGCTGCGTGGAAGGGGGTGGCGGAGGAAGCAGGCTGGAGACACACGCGCACGCACACACACACACACACACACACAGACATCCGGGCCCTTTGCACATGCCTCTTCCTCCCCCCGCTCTTTGCTAGCTGGATCTACACAAAGAGTTTTGGGTGGCTCTTACCCCGGCAGCAGGAGGCCGGCGGGGAGGCGGCAGCGCCAAGGACGCGGCCGGTTCCCCAGCCGCCTCCTCCTCCGCCTCTTCCTCCGTCTCTTCTTTCTCCGTCTACACCATCGTTTTGAGGGCGGACTGGAGGCGCACGCAGGCGCCTTCAGTATGACGTGTAGATGCCTCCCTGGTCCCAGTTTTCCCCACGACAGTGAGATGCATTGTACTTCTATTTAAATTAGAACAATAATATCTAAATCTGTACATATGCATATAAATTAGCACATGCAAATTTTATGCAAATCAGTGCCATCTTTTGTCCTCTTTTTTTTTTTTTTTTTTTGGTGATACATGTTCAGGTCCCTGTGCCCACTTGCTCCCTGTCTTTCTCTGTAGGCCATGCAGCTGAGAAGGTTGGTCATGGGCATAGGAGCCACCTCATCCTCTCACTCACTCACCTGCTGGGTGGTAGGGCTGAGCCCAATGAGTGAAACTCTCTCCAGTAGGATCCCTCACTGAGCCTTATCCACTATGTCAGTCAAAAAGAGAGGCTGCGTGAGCAGGTACAACAGGGGTGCAGAAACTCAGGTCTGGGGGCCAAATCTAGTCCTTTGGGATTCCCCAGATGGCCACACCCCCTTCCAGTGCTCCACCCATTTTCGCCCAACTGCCAATTGTTTGGCAGCTTCCTAGCTTCTGTGCTGTTCTTTCCCCATTCTAAAAGGTTGAAAAGCCTCCCCTAAGGCTTAGTTACTTGAGCTTTAAGCTAAAATATATGTGTATTGTGGTATTTTGGCCATGCCCTTTTGACCTCGCTTACCACTGGAATGTGGGACCCAAATGCTTCCCTGAAATGAAATTTGGCCCTCGGGCTGAAAGAGGTTCTGCCTCCCTGAGGTACAGCTTTCCAGAGGGAGAGAGCAGTGGGAGATCAGAGGAAGCCCAGTTTGCCCAGTCCGTTCTACCATTGGTCTGGTTTGTACACCATGCTGCAATTTCTGCATTGTTTAACCCAGGAATTGTGGGAGATGAGTGAAGTGATGAGTGTGCTGCCTCCTGCATGCTCCATTCCACTTGCAGTTAACAACCCAAGAACACCCCATTCCTTGCTTGTTTCATGATGTGCGAACATGAAAACACTAGGTTGTTAATGGGTTAAACAACCCAAAATTAATCCAAGAACAAATCATGATATTTGAAGCAGACCATTTTCTGGAGGCCAGAGCAGCCATTGCTGGGCTGAATCCCCACCACTGGGGATTTGTAAGACAATCCAAACAGAACTTTCTACCACTGAGTTGAAAAACTTACAAAATTGTATTGTTTCTTGTGCGTTTTTGAGGTGCCTCCATTCTATTAGCTGTGCACACAAGTCACATTCTCAACTCACTAATCTGGTTGTGTGAATCAGTCCTGTGTTTGGCAGAATGGGAGACAAGGATTTCTACCAGCTGTATGTGGCCAGGCTCAGTTTTTGGTAAGGAAGTAGATAATCCTGAATTTCAGAGAGGCTTCACCTTCCAAATCAGTTGCTATAACAACTCTACTTTGCATTTCCCATTGGTCTTCAACTTCAAAAGACTTCTGAGACTTTAGATACGAAAAGTGAGACAAGCTCTGGTGTTGGAAAAAATTCTTATCTTTAATAAAAAAATGTTTTCTTCGATACACCCTACGTGTTTTGGATAAAAATGCTTCCTCAGGAGCTACAAGTAAAATAAATACACAATAAGTACTAATGAAAGACAACACCCATGCCTATGAAACATTACACATGCTTCTTTCTTTGTTATATATTTTAACAGGTCATATCACTTCAGGTTAGTTTATTTCAGATTTTCGTATCTGCATCATAGTGTCCCCCATTTTTTTTTCTACTTCTGAGACTTCAGTAAACCTACGCTCTCTTTTCCTTCCCCAGGCATTAACATAAACTTTCATCCCCTGGTGTGTAGACTGGTGCTGGTGTATGGAATCTTCCTTGTCAGTCCACAAAGTATCTCCCTGTAATCCATTCCTGAAAATGATGTGGTGTTCTAGGTTTTCAATATTTGCTAAGCATTCCAAGATGCGTTCTACTGAACTATCACATAAGAATCTGTTTTCTTAACAAGTTTTTCTTGGAGGAAAAAAAATCTAGTGTTTTGAAAACAGCTCTGAGACTCCATAGTTTAAAAATAAAAACAAAGTACATAAACCTTTGAAGGCAATAATAATTCCCTTCCCCCTCCATCAAGTGTGCCAATGTGCTACTTATATGCAGTGTTACCAGTACTGAGAAGGCTTATGGGCCCAGAATAAACCTGAGTCGGGGCCACCGTCCAAATATGTGTCCTAATTACACTGGGCTGGCAGCAATCGCCCATGTGGTTGGCCTTGTGGTCCCCAACCTTGTCCTCGATGGAGCCCAGCACCGAGTGCTTGCTCTTCTCCTTCAAGGCCACCTGACTCTGCAGCTCCTCCACCATTTGCATCAGGGTCTTTTTGGAGCAGTGCCCAGGCCAGTCTTCCCCAGCCTGGTGACCTCCAGTTGTTGGCTAATGGTCAGGAATTCTGGAGGTTGTATTCCAGAACATCTGGAGAGCACCAGGTTGAGGATGACCGGCCTAGGCTGTTGAACTCCCTACCACTAGAGATTATTATGACTCCCACTTGACAAGCATTGGGAATAGTCATACTTGGGAATAAGCCACATTGAACTCAGTGGAAGTTATTTATTTATTTATTACATTTCTATACCTCCCAATAGCCGAAGCTATTTCTGCGAAGACGTGTCTAGACACACTCTACACATGACCACTAGCCACTTCCAACATGGCTAGGATGGCCACGTGTTCTACCTTATAGAGAACTGTCCTCTGATTGAAGGGTGGTCAGAGGTTGATCCTCTATTTAAAGCTCTACTGTATTTGAAGGGTTGCCCAGTACAAGTTTTGTTTAAAGATAGACCCATAAGAAGGGAGAGCAGGGGCCTTGACATTCCCCATCAATAGCTAGCACCTGGACAGCAGACCAGGGGCAGTGCTAGGTACTAAAAGATCCAGGGCTCCGGCTGAGGTGGGCCATCCCCTAACACTGCCCACACAACAGACTGAGCAGGCACATAGTCAATCTTCTCCACTATGGTGAGATGCATTGCATTTCCATGTAAGCCGGGGATGCAGAACCTTAGCCCAAGGGGCCAAATCTGCCCCTCCAGGCCATGCCCCTTTTGTCCTGACCTCTGACTGGTGGTTTCCAAGCTTTCCTCCATTTCCCCTCCCATTCCATACAGGCTGACATGTCACTCCTAAGGCTTAGTTACTGGCAGTAAGAAATGTTGGTATTTTGCATTTTTGGCCCCACCCCTTTAGCCTTCAGCCTCACCCACCACCGGAACACTGCCTCCAAAAGCTTCTCTGAAATGGAATTTGGTCCTTGGGCTGAAAGCGGTCTGCAGCCCTGATTTAAGTGACGGTAATTATTTCTAAATGTGCATCCACTCATACAAATTAGCATATGAAACTGTAATGCAGATCTCTATCCTCTTGGCGCTGCATAAGCTGGGATCCTTGTCACCATTTCCCACCCACCTGGGCAACTGTGGCTATGGGAGTGATGACAAAATCGATGAAGCTTCTCCTCTTCTTCTCCGCTATCTGCGTGCACACAGAGTAAAATGCACAGAGGCTTTCCATTCCCCGAGGTAATGGCCATGTGGGTGTTAAACAGCAGTGAGGGGAGCAGGCAAGGAAGGGAAGGGAAGGGGTGCAGCAAAGGCTCCAATGAAAGTGAAATGAAACCCATCTAGTATCATTTTAATCCGGCATTCCAGCAGCTGCCTTGGCTAATTATTCTCCAGCCAGTGTCGGTGGAATGTCAGCAGATGAATGGGTGGTGTCCTCCAGGAGTTTCACAGGAGATAGAGCTCAAAGATTCTGCTGGCATTCTTGCCTTCTCTTTGTCTCAATTTCCTCTCCTTCTTATTGAAAACTTTTTTCTAAAAAAAGGATGGTGGTTGTTATATGTGTGCACAGAGCATTTAGGGCCAGTGTCTGCAGTAATGTGAATTGTCATACTAGACCAGATCGGTTTTAAGGGAGTTTGGCTCTGGATTTACTCTAGAACTGGGAGGCAAAATCCCCCCCCCCCACACACACACACCTGTTCAGTGTAGCTTAATAAAACTACTCTGAAAGAGTCCAAGTGGACCTGACTCCCATTAGGATCCATGGTCCCAGGATAATTCAAGATCCTGTCTCCAACAGTAGCCTATCTTTCAGGACAACATGTGATGCACAAACCAGTTTCGTCTTTGAAGTTGGATGGTAGTGCTTCGTTTGCTCATTATTCCCCTTAATTTATGAACATTAAGATTACTACTGCAACAACAGAGCAATCTTTTCATCTGTTGCATGGACTGAGCTGGAAGTTCAAAGCAATTTCTTGTTCCCACTGGACAACCAGCGTTTCATCGAAGTGCTGCTATGTGTCTCAGTACATGAGCAAAAGTACAGTGGAAAAGTACCCATCCCTGTGATTGAGCCCATGAATGTTACTAGCCTGAAGAACGTTTTACTAGCCTACTAAGAGGCCAGTAGCCTGCATTTCCATGCTAGCTGAAGATAGTAAAGAATAGTAACAGGCTGGTAAAGAAATGCCTTCTACCATGCAGACTGGTGGAGAAGAGGTGGAGCAATCCATTCCTCCTCACCTGTATTTCTGTGCTGGTTACGTTTCTTTACTTGATTTCCACAATAGAAACGAAGCGGGCTGTTGGAGGAGAGTTGGAGTGGCCTCCTTCCTCTTGCCTGCATGCAGTTTCATGCATTCAGCTGCATTGAATTCCTAATTGCTTATGGTAACTAGACAGGTTGTTAGATATGAAGCTGGGTTGATTGATAGCAAAACATCCTGGACCTGTTCCTGTATATGTATGCAATCTACAATAACAAAATGGGACCTTGTTAGAAGTGGTCTAAATTCACCTATCTCTTTTGACAACATCTACACAGTACTACTTGGAATCCAGGTTCATGCATAATGTTATTCCAGTGACCTGGATCACAGCACTACAAGAAGAAGAATAGATTTCATGTGATCAGCATGATTAAGTCACATGTTTTACTTCCACCTGCTTGGTTAGTGCTAAATGAAGGCACACAATTTATCCTCAGTTATTATATTTTGTAATGTAAGAGCTCTTTCTTTAAGGACTTCAAGGTGGAATACATGGCTTTCCCATTTTATATACACAACCACCCTGTGAGGTAGGTTAGATCAAACTTTATGGGGATTTAAACCTGGATCTCCTCAGTATAACAATTATACCACACTGGTTCTCACAAGATGGAGATGAATAGGTCCATCTTAGGACTGGAATGGATAGATGTATAGAGATGCAATCTATCACATACCAAGTGGGATGGGATGAAAATGGAACTTCTGGATATCAAATAATAAAAATGGAGTCTGCTTCCAAACCCTCTCCCTTTCCCAAAGTTCTCCTTTATTTCTTTAGCCCATCTCTTAATATGTTCCCATAGTAATGGTCATAATGACAACACTTATTCTAATCTATTCTAATTAACTCACCCACCCACCCCCACCCCCACCCCCACCCCCACCTGATTTGGAAAAGCTGGGTCTGAACAACAGTTACTCAGACTCTGAAAAAATTCAATTATTGAAGTACGCTTTATGCAGGGCTGCCTTTGTTCAGAAACTACAATTAGAGTACAGCAGCAAGAGTGGTGACTGAGATCAGCAATAGGGGACACAGGTTGCCAGTTCTTTAATAACTTCATTGTTTTCCAATTTGTTTCTGGGCACAACATTGACATATAGAGCCCTAACAGCTTGGGACCTGGGTAACGGCCTGAAGGACTGCCTACTCCCATAAGAACATACCCAACTATTAAGATCTTAATTGGATGCCCTCCTTAGAATGTTCATAGCAACAAAAGCTGGTCTGATCACACGGTAGACTTCTTGCAGGTGCAGCTGTTTGTGCTCCTTTTCTTAAAAAATATATATATATGTGCAGATTTTCACAGTATCTAGGGATGTACGGATTTGTTCTGTTCTGCCTATGTTTCGCTGATTGTCAGCCATCTTTCATTCCATCATCCACTCATTGACAGAATCGACTTTTTTAAAGGGATGGATGGGAATTTTGTTCTATTTGCACTAGTGCACAGCAGTGCTAATCTACATTGGCACAAGTGCAAATTTGCACAAATCCTCCCCGAAGTAAACACACACACACACACAGAGAGAGAGAGAGAGAGAGAGAGAGAGAGAGAGAGAGAGAGAGAGAGAGAGGTCCGCAAGTTTGCAGAATCCACTCAACTGAGAAAAAGCCAGTCAGCTGTGAAAGCTGAAGATCGGCTTCATAGAAATCAGAACTCATTTGAATCCATTGTGGATTTCTCCGACATCCTTAAAGGTATCCGTCACACTTCCAAGGTTTTCCTTCTGCCCCCTGGGCATGTGTGCAGGTAAGTCAGTTCACCTGTGTGCCTACTTTTTCTTTTTTCAAATGAGGTGGAATTGTGTTTTGGTGGAAGTTTGCAAATGTGCATTTTCAAAAGGAGGTAACTCTAGAAGTGTGCAAGTGCTGTACTATCAAAATATATGAACTAATAATAAGAGAAAAACAGCCATGTTTGAACTCTGCCAACTGGACATCAAACAACACAAAGGGGAGGAAGCTACATGAAAACGCCAGTTCAGAAATATCACAGTAAATGTCACAACCACACCCCCAAAGAAACCCTGCAAGGTCCTGAAAGCAGGGATCACACAGGTGGTTCTTTGCGGTAGCTCAGCACACCAGAAAACATGACCAGATTTTCCTCATTGTGAAAAAATACAGGCAAAGCAGAGGAAAATCACAGGGTTGCTGCAGGACCATGATGACATTATGTGGACATCTCACAAAAATGTGCAAATCGGACAAGGCGATAGCACTTTAAAAGCATTTGTCTGATCAAGCCCAGAATATTTGTGGTTGTGACTCCTTAATTGTGCTACACTACTATTTCTTCGAGCTTTTAATTGGGCCAAGGACCTTTTAGTTGTTTTCTTACTGTGTTTGATGAATTTTAAGCATCAAATTTTACGCTCCTGCTTATTGTTCTTTTGTGTCTACTGTATTTTGCTTTGCTTTTGCTGTTTTTCTTGTTATTACTGCTGTCTGTTTTTCTTGTTATTTACTTATATTAGTTTTATTTCTTATATGGATTTTAATTTTGGTGTAAGCCAACTTAGTAGCTAAGACTGAATGATGGGATATTTATTTTAAATAAGGTGACCATATGGAAAGGAGGACAAGGCTCCTGTATCTTCAACAGTTGCATAGAAAGGGAAATTTCAGCTAGTGTTATTTTTATGCATGCAGCACCTGGTGAAATTCCCTCTTCATTACAACAGTTAAAGCTGCAGGAACCCTGCCCTCTTTTGTATCTGGTCAAGAGGTCAGGGCTTCTTCAGCTTTAACTGTTGTGATGAAGATGGAATTTCACCAGGTGCTGCATATATACAAGTGATACCTGCTGAAATTCCCTTTTCTATACAACTGTTAAAGATACAGGAGCCTTGTCCGCCTTTCCACATGGTCACCCTAATTTTAAATAAACAAACAATAAATAAATAACCAAAGTTGAAATTTTAAGTAGGTGTCATACATTCTATATTTTTCTCTGAATTAGAGGCCTGTCATCCAATTGGCGGTCTTCTCTGTGACTAAAATTTGGTCCTGGTGCTGGTGCATACCACCAAATTTGGTAGGCACAGTATTCTTTTACTGGAAACATGGAACCTGAACTCCTAGTGTACACCAGTTGTTTAATTGTAGTGTTCTGGAAGTTAGATGTTCTGCAATGGCAAGCATGTGTGTTCATTGTTTGACACTGGAATGGGGTAACAGGTTGCAGAAAAATGTATACTTTGAAGTTAATCACTTCCTTTAATCATGGAACTCAGGTGATGAGTGCCAACAGGGCTGGAGCTGAAATGGGGCCACTGAAAAGCAAGAATATGCTTGGGGAGAGGAGCCCATGTCTTCAGAAATACCAAAAACCTCCATTAAAAATAGCCTAACGGAGCCCCCCCACCCCCCGTACAGAGCATTCTGAGTAGCCACTGAATGGCTACTGGTTTTATTGTATAGTTAATTGCTTTAATTAGAGTTTATATTTGCATTGCAATTTCATCATTGTAAATCACTTTGATGTGTTGTACACGACAGGCAGTATAGGTGTGGGTTTTTGTTTTTGTTTTTTTGGTTTTTTTTAAAATAAAGGTTGATTAGTTGGAAAAGAACCAAGAAAACTGGGATGGGGGATGGTTGGCAGGAAACATGGACAGGAGTACTGCTGCTCAGAGATGTGGCTAGACTGCAATGTTTGTTGTGTTAATATGTTCTAGAGAGCATATATATAGGATGAGCCAGTGTTCTTTCTGAATAGAGCTGGTGTACTGTGGCGGTTAGAGTGTTAAACTGGAATGGGCGGGGGGGACCTGAGTTCTAGTTCCCTTTGGCCTTGAAGCCCACTGGGTGGCCTTGGACCAGTCACTGACTCTCAGCCTAAGCTACTACTCACAGTTGTGAGGATAAAACAGAGAGGGAGACGATTAGGTAAGGCACTTGGGCTCCTTGAATGAAAAACGGTGAGCTATAAATATAAGAAACAAACAAATAGAAGCCAAAACCCAGGCCATTCACTTTGGGGGTGGGGTTGGAGTGGGCAGCAATGGAAATAGTGAGTTATTTTTCGCTTGCTAATGGGAATGGAATATGTATGCTATATTCAAAGCAGCTTTTCCTTGGGGAGAAGTGCCTGGGCTGAATTGTCATGGGTTGGTGGTTGTTTTGGGGGTTTTTTGGTCTTAAGGGAAGAGATTGAGGCCCTCAGGCCAAAAAATGTCCCCTACCCTTATCTAAAGTATATCAATTAGGCCTCAGGTTCAAGTGTACTATGATCATTGTTCTTTGTTGTTTGTTTGTGTGTTTATACTCCATTCTTCCTCTGAAGAGTTCGGCAGGGGCTGGGGGACGCAGGCACCCAGTGTTTCTCCCGGTAAATTGGGGGCCAGCCCCGGTTGCCCCAGAGAACCTCCATTTACCAGAGGTCTCCGGGGTTCTCTGGGTCATCTGGTCACCCTAGTTCAGAGCAACTCATACACAGTCCCTCTTACCCAGGCTGCTTAGGGGTTCAGAGCTGCAGCAGAAGAACTGCCTGATGCAGCTGCAAGCTGCTCCCTGGGTTCTTGGGCACATCGTGTGCCTACTGCTGAGGCTACACAGCTCTGAGGTTGGGCCAGCAAGGAAGATCTGTCTGGGACCTCAGGTGAAGCAGCTCTAAAGTCTGATTTACATATTTATTTTTGCATTCAAGAATGGGTGGCCTTACCACCTCATCTTTGTGTGGCCAAATAGCCAGTGCTTGAACAGTTTTTATTATTTTGCTGGGGCAGGTGGGGAGGTAGGGGAAACTTGGATGGAATCCATAAGCCCCACACTTTGCCCTCCCCAATTTTAGCCACACACCCCCAGTAGCCTTTAAAACTCAGTAGCAAGGGAGACTGAGCCCCTTGTGGCCCAGCATTAACTGAAGCACTGAAAATAGCTTTTACATAAAAGTTATTGTATTGTAGAGTGATGTGGTAATTGTAGGGATTTTCACAGAGGAGACATTTTAGACTAATGGCTCCCCAAAAGAAAATTAGGTGGTAAAAATCATCATTTGCAGGTGTTACTGCTTCAACAATAAATGTGTTAACCAGGGTTTTTGCTATTGTTTCCTTCCTGGGACAGATCCATCCATTTTCCTCAGCCTACCTTCTGCAGATGCCTGCTAGCAGGATATGGAATAGGCAATATTTGTGTCCATTTTCTCCTTGGTACAGTGAATTTTGTAATCTTAATGTAATATGACCCCGAGGCTCTGTGTCATCATCTGAAATGGTCCAATATAAAATGAGCTCTATGGCTATCCCATTTGGGGCAAAACAGTTTGTTTCCACACTGTTTCATTGCTTGTATAGGGTAGGCTTCTCAAAACCCTGAATTAATCTGTGTCTTTATTACAATTTATTAGCTGGAAGTGTTTTTGAGATTATATCAACCCCCCTCACACAGGATAGAATCCCTGCTATATCCCAAAGGTTTGGAAGCTGGAAAGAAACCAGTCTTTTGGTTACTTTTGTTGGGAGTTATCCAATGCTGCAAGCCTCCCATTAGAGTGAGGTGGCCATGCTGGGGGATGGGGCAGCTTTGCCAGTGCCCGCCTGCCTTTCCCCTTGTGCACCCTAGGTGCGGTGGAGGAAGCTGTCCCATCGCCAGTGTCGAAGTAAGATTCAGCTACCAATCCAGGAGGCTCCTGTACATGGAATGGAGGTGGGTGCTGTCTTGTATTTTGCTTCAGGCATTAAACTGCCTTGGGCCACCCCCAAGCAATTGGCAGAAAGGAACCATGTGTGTATATAAATGAAAGCTGAAAATCTGGAAACTCTTCTTAAACTCAGTCTGTGGAGTCACAAAATGGTTAGAAATGTGCTTTTGAAGATTCACCAGCCTGGCGGCCTTCAGAATACAATGGATTGATGCCTCAGAGATTAGCAGTAGCAGCCCGGCCTCCTCAGCCCTCCATAGTGGGAAGGGGACATGGGAAGCTTTCAATATCTGAAAAAAACCAATGAAGTATAGTGGTTGGAGTGTTGGATGTGTACCAGCCTTCCTCAACCTGGTACTTTCTAGATGTTTTGAACTCCAGCTCCTTTTAACCCCAGCCAGCATGGCTACTGGTCAGGAATACTGGGAGTAGTCATCCAAACATCTGGAGGCCACTAGGTTGGGGAAAGCTGAGCTAGACTAGGGAGGCCAGGGTTCAAATCCGCACAGCCACAAGCCTTATGGGGTGACCAGGCACCGCCTGTCAGCCTAAACTACTTCTCTGGATTTTCGTCAGGATAAATGGGGACGGGGCAGATGTTGTCCTGAGTACTTGAGGCCAAGGGAGGGTTAAAAATCTGAGAGGTAAGTAGCCCGCCTCCTTCCTGACACTACCACAACACATCAAGAGCAATGTGGGTGAGCAAATCCTTCCGCTTCAGATCTCTGAGTAATTCCCTACTCCCTAGCCACCCTAATCATGTCAGCATCATATATAGTGTTTGTGTGGATGGGGAGGCAGCATTTCCATTCAGTGCCAGTAGCTTGACTCCATTGTGTAGGTGGTCTGCTCCAGACAGCCCACCAGTTGATTGCTTAGAGAACTCATCAAAAAGGGCGATGCTTTCCTTGCGACAAAGATTTGTGTGAGGCAGCCTCCGACTCCCCTCTCCGCCCCCCTCCCCACTTTTAAGGAGCTTAAAATCTTTAGTAGCTCATTGTTGTCATTCTCTGTATTTGAGTCCATTACTCATCAGGGCTCTTTTGTGCTGTTCCCGCAGATCTAGGTGAATTCCCCACCGGTTGTATCATCTGGTATTGCATTTCCTAACTCACCGCCTAGATTTAATTACAGCCAGTGCTGCAGGAGATGAAATGTCGAAGAGACAAAGCAGTGCTAAAAGACAGGGGAGCATCCTGGTCAGGCTGAGTTTACTCCTCCTGCTGCTGCTGCTTGGAGCTGACAGGAGACATGACAGGGTATTTTGTGCCTTAAAAACCAGAGGTGGTGTGACTGGGGCAAAAGAAACCATTTTTGAGGAGATTTATTTATTTATTTATCTATTTATTTGAAGTGTTGCTTATGCTGCCTTTCCAGGCTCCTAGAGTGGCTTATAAACCATCAATAAAAACTAAACAGGCCCTACTCCAGACCTACAATCCAAAAAGGCATGACACAAAAGGAAAAAGGGTTGGGGACGGAAGAGGAAAAAACCAAGCTGACTTTTGGCAAGGCTGGTGGAATGGCCTTGCTTCCCATCTTATCTCCGTCTGCTTCAATCTTCTGGAATAGTTACTGATGGAGATATGGATCAGCCACAACAATTGCACGAAGGGTAATTTAGCCATGTTAGTCTGTTGCAACCAAAACAACAGAGTCCAGTGGCACTTTAAAGACCAACAAATCTATTATGGCATCAGCTTTCGTGGGCCAGAGTGCATTTCATTAGTTGCATGACTAGTAGGCGGAGATATATAAACATGGTTGGTGGGCAGAAGTGTGTGTGTGGGGGGGCCCAGTCATAAATAGTGAATGAAACACAGAAAAGAGTGACTTTGCTGCCATACAGAGAGCCGAAAATCACATTGCACATTGGACCAAAGCAGATGTGGGACATCGTGGTGCAGTGGTTAGGGAGATCTGGGTTCAAATCTCCACTCAGATGTAAAGCTCACTGGGTGACCTTGGACCAGTCACAATCAAAGCACAATCCTATATATATCTACTCAGAAGTAAGTCCCATTGAGTTTAGTAGGGTGTAGTACTAAGTAAGTGGGTATAGGATTGCAGCTAGCCTAATCCAGGCTTCCCCAATCTGGGGGATTCTGGGAGTTGTAGTCCAACACACTTCTGGAGGACCCCAGGTTGGGGAAGGCTGGCCTAATCTAACTCACAAGGTTGTTGAGGTTAAAATGGTGTGTGGGACACCCTGTATGCAGCCCTCAACTCTTTGGAGGATAAAAATGGAGTAAGTACATACATGTACAGCCAAGCCACACTAATGTGCAAACGGCCACGATGGAGACCCAACTTGACTGTATTCCAGAGACGTGTTCTCTATGTTTCACATAGCTAGCAAACTAGCAGGCAGTACTTAAGCTTTGCCTTGCCAAATAGCTAAATCTTGGGGAAAGTCATAGAGAAGTATTGTGGCATGCTTTTTCAATCTTTTATCACAAAGAGTGTGAAAATCTGGAATTTGAAAGCATCATAATAGTAACACCTTCAGCAAGCACTCTAACTTTAGTAACGCTTTTTAAAGGCATGCCTGATTAAGAGTAGAATAAATCAACACATAATGGCCCAGATCCACCGCTGCTATAGATTGGGTGAGATGCATCTAATTTACACTGGGAGGTTTCTGCTGAGAAGTTAAGATTCTTCGGCTTTTAATTTATTTGGGGTTGTTGGTTGCTGTGTGTGTGTGTGTGTGTGTGTGTGTGTGTGTGTGTGTGTGTGTGTGTATTTGGCTTTGGCTTTGGCTTTGACCACTGCTTGCCAGGAATAACATTTACTTGTTTTACTTGCTTATAATTAAAACGTGGTTTGGCATATGTTATATTATTAACTATTTATGTAGGGCTTTTGATGTGCAAATGGATTTGGGAGAAAAGATCTCTTGGCAGGATATGAGCCCAACCTCGCTTATAGATCTTTCCTGCAACCTCCCACCCCTGTGAGCTCTTTTTAAATTCTAGCATAAGCCACAAAGTGTGTTGGGGCACCTTAAAGACTAGAGACACTGCCACTGACCTTAAGGTGACTATTCTTGAACAAAGGAACTTCAAAGGAAGAATGTCAGAGCAACCCTTGAGAAGTGGGGGAGAAGTTTGGTGGTGGAAAGGCTGCCATTTCCCAAACCCTGCAGCCAAGGTGAGAAGTGCAGACAGGGCTAGCTGTTGTGGGGTGGGGGGAGGTCAGTGTTAGGGGGACTTGCCCTGAGTGCTGAGCAGTGGAGGCTGGTGGCTCCTATATCACTGGGGTGGTGAATCAGCACCAGGTTTCAGTCAGAACCATTCAAAATTCTAAAGGAGCTGTACATGGTGCAAAGCTTAGATTTCTAGGGTGACCATATGGAATGGAGAACAGGGCTCTTGTATCTTTAACAGTTGTATAGAAAAGGGGATTTCAGCAGGTGTCATTTTTATGCATGCAGCACCTGGTGAAATCCCCTCTTCATCACAACAGTTAAAGCTGCAGGAGCTATACTAGAGTGACCAGATTTAAAAGAGGGCAGGGCACCTGCAGCTTTAACTGTGGTGATGAAGAGGGAATTTCACCAGGTTCTCCATATATACAAATGACACCTGCTGAAATTTCTTTTTCAATACAACTGTTAAAGATACAGGAGCCCTGTCCTGCTTTTCATATGGTCACCCTAAGATTTCTGATTGGTTCTGACTGAAACCCAGAGCAGATTCATCACCCCACTGACATCACAACCACCAGCGTCCACTGGTTGCTTCGTGATTTGGTGTTCCTTGCGTTTGCTCTCCAACGGGAGCCAGAGCCAACAAAAGCAGGAGGTGTATTTATCTCTTTTTAAAACGACAACAGCACTTCGACAGTGTTTTTTGTAGCAACTATAAACATGGACATCCATCAGTTAGCTTTAAAGTATGTTCCGTTTTCAATTTCCAGTTTGGTATTGTTGGTTCTAAATACAAATCAGTGAAACATGGCCTTACTTTGAGACAACATTACCAAGCACTGTAAGCACTACAAATGCAATACGCACCATAAACAACAATAAAAGAAAAGCTATAGCCTGGTGTATGTGTGGGGAGGGGTTGCTATTTTTCGTACTAGTGCCAGGTCTAGTTAGAGGCTCAATCTGGGAGTGTGGCAGAGGTGTGAGGGGGCATTGAATCTGGCAGATGCAAGCCCCTCCTGTCTCCAGAACACTCCAAGGTGGTTCTCTCACATCAGGGATGGGGAACTGATTTCTGGTGGGGGAATTGACTGACATCATCCACAGACTGGATGATGTCACTGGACAATGCCACACATGCTGATGTTATCCACCCACACTCTGCCCATTTTGCCTTTTTCCATGCTGCTGCTGATAAAGGGACTCAGCCTCTTGTTGCGCCCAGGTGCATGAGGTGAGGACTTGGCTGGCACTGGGATGCGTTGGGCGCCATTGGGGTGCTGAGCAGCACATGGATGGAGTGATCCAGCAATGGGAGGAGTAGCTCCTCCAAGCACCAACCAGGTCTTCACCCACCACAACACCCCTGTTATTTCCAATCTGCAGAGATAACAATGGGGATTCCCCTAAGGGCGGCTCACCCTTTGCCATTAAGGAGAAGACCAACAGGGTGATTGCTCCATAGGGTGAGTCTTGGGGAATCTGCTGGGCTCTGTGGACCAGATGTGGAACCTTCACAGGCCAGCTTATCCCTATCCTATGTCCAGGGCAGATAGCTCCTGCAGCCAGCACAGCTCCTGACTTTTGGTGAAGGGACTCTTCCAACCTTTGGCAGGGGTTATGGTTGCTCTGCCAAACATGAAACTACTGAATTACAATTTATGAAGAAGTTTGATTATCTCACCAAATGGCATGAATTGCTGCTAGAATGGAATTTTTATCACACAATAAGAGTTAACCAGCTTAACAACACCAGGATGTCTGTTTTACAACCACACTACTTTGTGAATGGTCACCATTAAGCTCTAACATAATTGCCACGGTCTGTACTTTCTGTGTTAGAAACCACAGATGCATTGTTAACAGTGAAGCCAGTTTCCTTCTGACTTCAGTGTTAGCGATTCCCCCTCTCCACTATGCATATGCCTGCCAGCCTTCCCCAACCTGGTGCCCTCCAGGTGTTTTGGACTTCAACTCCCATCAGCCCCAGCCAGCATGGCCAATGGTTAGGAACTCTGGGAGTTGTAGTCCAAAACATCTGGAGAGCAACTTCGGATAACACTTTGTGCATCTGATGAACTGGATTCCATGAAACCATACACCATAATATGTATGGTAGTCTTGAAAGCTAGTCCATAATGTTTTTTTTCTGACTTTTGCTGCAGCAGACTAACTGGGCTACTCCTCTGGAAATTATTGTAGCCTAACAGTTTTCACATATATTCCTCCATAGAAATTATTTTAAGAAAAATGATGCATTGTAGCCACTGATTTTGTGATAGATAAAAGGCAAGCAACTTGCCTGTTGTAACTACTGTCTCCCCCTTTATGAATTTTCTACATTTCAACAATTGGGAAGATGAGGCAGGCAAGGATAATTAGGGCTGGCATACCAGTCAATTGAGCGGTTAAATATTGTCAGTTGACTGCCTATTATTTGGCAGAAGTCACATATAATCCATGAATGCCACTGTCTAGCTGGCAGTTTACCTTTTTAATTTCACTGTGATGTCATTTGTTAGCAAGCGCAGAAGTGATGGCAGCTGGTCCCCTAGGCCTGGATCAATTAGGGACAAACTGAGCAGCAGAGTAAAGCTTCCTTCTCTGGCTATGTGCTATAACTTATATGAGGAATTCATTCTTTGCACATTCAGAAGTCCATCTCCTGGATCAATTTCCGGGCTGGATGCAGTTCTCCATCAAGTTTTGTACTTCTCTGAATTTTGTAATACAGTTTGGATCAAACCATGTATTAGAATGGGGATCAAGACAGGTTTAATACTCATGCTATTTTCAGAAAGCAAATTAGATAGCTGTTATCACAGAACAATGGCATTAGCCTTAACAAAATTGAAATAAGTGCTTTATTTCAGTGTGTTTTTATCCTGCCCCTCTCACAAGCAGCTCAGGACAGCATATATAGTGCCCCCACCCATTTTATCCTTCTTACAACACTATAGGTATGTTAGAGAGCTTCAGCTATTGGGTGGTATAGAAATCCAATAAATAATAATAAAAAATTAGGCTGAGAGTGGATGGACTGGCTCAGTGTCACCTAATAAGTGTCATGGCTAAGTGCATGGACTTCATGGGAGCTGAAGTCAAAAACATCTGGAGGGCTCCAGGTTGAGGAAGGCTGCTCTTGATGATTATCTTCTTTATTATTCTAATAACATTAATATTTTAAATTACACGTTCTTCATCTCTCCTGTTCAAGCTCTATATTTGTTAATAAACAATATTTGACTGGTCAATTGACCAACCCTTTTTGATCCATGAAATGTCCAATCCTAAGGATGGAAAACGAAAGAGGCTGGGAAGGAGTGAGAGATACAAAGGTAACTAAGGACGCAATCCTATGCATCCTAGACAGGAAAAATAATCCTACAACTCCCAGCATTCCCCAGCTAGCCTGTTGGCCACCAGGCCCAGTTTAAGGTTTTGGTACTAATGTACAAAGCCCTAAACAACTTGGGACCAGGGACGCCTTCTCCCTTACCAATCTGCCTGATCACTGAGGTCATTAGAGGATATGCTGCTGATGGGTCCACATGAACCTTTGGCCTGATTGGAGTCCAACAAGAGAGGAGCCTTCAGCGTGGTGGCCCCCTTTCTTAGGAATTCCTAAGAGTTCCTAAGAAAGTCAAGCAGCTGCCAACACTGGAGTTGTCAAGCAGGCACTAACTCTGTTGCTTCCGGTGCCTCCTGAAAACAGCTGTATACCAGGAAGCATTCCTTGACTGAAAACCACAGCTTTTATGGGCATTCTGTTTTGTTTTGTTTTTTTAAAGTATAATTTTAATGGTGTTTAATCTTTGTTTTTTGTACTGTTTTCTTCTTATGTTCACTACAACAGAAACTATTTCAGATATGGAGCAGCATACAAATTTTGTAAAAAAATAAGTTGTAGGACTTTTTTTCGGTCTAAATATGCATAAGATTGCACCCTAAGGGAGGGATGATAAGGCAGGGCCCAACCACATACTTTGCATTCAGAAGTTCCTCTTTTTTCCACCTTTTTGTTCTTTCTTTTTTAAGTTAGGCTTTACAAAGTTCTACCCCTGACATCCCCAGTTAATAGGATCAGATAATGCCAGGGTTTTGCGGGCCCTTGGGCAAGACACTTACAAGACCCCAGCTCATCCTATGGCTCTTTCCCTTTAAACTGGACTTGATCTGGAGGATACCTTCAAATAGAGAACTGTCCTCTGTAAAGTAGGACACCTGGCCGCTCAACAATGGACACCAATGCTAATTAGGGTGCTCTTTATCTAATATCCCATTGGAATCTACCTTGACTCACCCTCATTTGCAAAGTGGCTTGTTTACTCTGAATATGGCGAGGGTCCTCCAAAAACAATTAAACAGCAGCAGTTTTATGGATTTGGCTAGTAGAGATCTGTTTTGGAATTGGGGAGAAATGAAAGACAATTTTTGGGAATAGGCCCAGCTGCCTGTGTCTAGCTTCTGTGCCCCCTAACCTGTATATTTGTTAATAAAAAATTATGAAGAGATCAATGTTTTCTCTTTCAAGTTAGTTCTTATTCTTTAAAAGTTTCCCTGCATTTTCCACTGCTCAAAGAAGGAGCAGATTAATCTTTTAAAGATTCATATTTCCCTAAATTGACTTGGTTGGATTATAATACTTGTAGTTAGTGGTATCTCTTTGCAATGTACAAAGCGCTTTACAGTTCTTATCACTCTGTTATGAATTTGTCACATGGACCTTGCAGACTACCTCATTTATCATTGAGCAGTTCAGCTTGTCAGCCAAATAATGGGCATTTCTCCTCCTAAAATAGAGCAAACAACCCAAGTTGGTTTGTTTTCTCCCTATAATAATTCTCAGCATCATTCAGATTTGTGATGCTGAAAAGCAACTTCATCATGCTTACATGGGACATAGTGATCCAACAGATTAAGTTTAACTTTTGTCAAGTTAGACAGGGGACACAGGTTGTATAGGGTCAGTCTGTACTAAATGTCTATGATGGATTCCTTATTATTTGGCGAACGGCTGTAGCGCAGGGGCAGGACACCTGCCTGGAATGCAGAAGGTCCCAGGTTCAGTTCCTGGCATCCCCAGATAGGGCTGAGAAAGAACCCTCCCCATCGTCTGAAATGCTGGAAAGCAGCTGCCAGTCATTGTAGACCATACTGAGTGAGATAGACTAATGGTCCGACCAGTGTAGGCTGGTGGCTTCGAGGTCAGTGGGGCTGTGAATCCGCTCCAGGTTTCAGTGAGAACCAGTCAGAACTCTAAATGTTCTGACCTGCTCTGCTTCACACCTTGGATAGCTCCTTTAGAATTCTGACTGGTTCTGACTGAATTCCAGAGTGGATTCACCACCCCACTGACATTGGAGCCACTACCGCTACTGGGGCTGCCTTTATATAAGGCAGCTTCCTATGTTAATGTACATCTGGCGTACTAGGGCTAATATCTGAAGGTGCCCATTCTCCAACTGGAGACATTTTCCTGCCTCCACTTCCCAAGCTGCCAAATTTGTTCAGAGGAAGTCCCATGAATCTTGCTCAGAAGAACAGGTTTCTAGATCCCCCCACCCTCCTTTTTACTATTTTGTGCAATTCCACTAATTACATCCCAACAGTGAGGATGAAGACAGATTTAAAGTCAAAGAGGAAGAAGCACAACATCTTTTGCTGCCTGGTTCTTTATCTGCAATATACTTTGCTTATGCAGTGCTTAATTTCCAAGACATCAGGGCTCAAGCTTTATGGGAAGCCAGGACTCCAATGTGGGATCCCTTCTCTCTAATTCTAGATGAGAAAGGGCTGCCTATGATAATTCACTGGGGAGAATTATCAGGTTGGGAGCTGATACCTTTCTCATGAATATAGAACAGAATAAGTTAAAAGACTTTCCTTTCTGCGTAGGTTTCCCCATAACCACGTTTCTCTGGAGCTTGAGGAGCAGGCGACTGCCAGAGAAAGAACATTGATGGGCCATGGGTGTGTGAGGACCCAACATAGCAGCACTACTTGCGTTGCCAGGAGTTCCTTTCCTTCATTGGCATGCGTTATTTTCCCTCCCTCTGGATGGAAAAAGTAACAAGGGTCTCATCAGAAACCCAGGAATGTGTGTAGTCATGGCAAACAATGAGCTCTCAGAGGGGACAGAGCTAGGAGAAGAAAAGGCATTCTGTCACACCGGAGAAGCTTCTCTGCAATCTCTCAGCTCCTTGGAGACCAGGCGGATCTGTGGAATGAAACCACCTGAGGCTGAGACTGGGGTGGAGGAAGCAGTTAATGCAGAGGGAAGAGGCAGCTGGGGACTAAATGAAGCGGTGCCTGCTAATATTTGGGGCGTCCAAGAGGGCATCTCCTAGGGCTTGGGGTTTAGAAAGGGGGAAACTACCGCAGCTGGAGGCTCACAGCACTTATTGTACATCTTGCAGATTAAACGCCTCTTTCATCCCACAAGTGGTCAGAGCATTGTGTGTGTGTGCACGCGTGTGTGTCTGTCTTTGTAGAAATTTAATGTTCCAGAGATAAACTTCTTCAGGGTCTACCTGAAGACTCCCTTGAAGAAGACATTTGTCTCCAAAATCTTGGCTTCACCCAAAAATAATCAGGCACTTTTGTGATCTTGTGTCACTGTTGATATATTGGGGGCAGTTTTAAAAGCACAATAATTTTAACTTTATATGTTTAAGGGTGCAATCCTACGCTTTTTAGACAGAAAAAAGACTAAATGTGGCTGGCTGGGGCATGCAGAGAATTGTAGGACGTTTCTCTTTCTAAATATGCATAGCATCCTTAGCCAGTAAGATTTTAAAAAGATGAGCATAATTGGCAAGATGATACTTCTTTTTTTCATTTTACCTGCAGGAATTATGGTCAAAATGCCCATAAAAACTGGGCATATTTAAAGTATCCCGATAGGAAAGCTTGATCTCTCCTCGCAAAATTGAAACATCCAAAACAATGAATAGCAAGCTACAAATGCAGAGTTGCCATTCCTCCTAATTTCCATGCTGGTTTAGACTATAAAAACAGGTTGGCACAGCCCAGCCAAAGGTCCATCTAGCTTAACTATAATCTTCTGCTCTGATCCACCAAGACCTCTGAGCGTGTTTTGGAATGGTAATTGGGAAAATGGGTAAGGGCCTTTCTGTTCCCTTTATTTCAGCTGCAGATGGATGTCAGGAAAAAGGAATGTAATAAATTCACGTTTTCAGACAATGCTCTAGCTGATGCTGTCTTGGTAAAATGTCCTCCCCAAACACAGATTTTATTCCATTCTTTTTTTTGGACTATACATGTTTCCTCTCCCCAGGCCAGTAGGAATTAAAAAAAAAAGAAAAAAAGATCCCATTTGAGTTTTGATGCTGATATCTTGACTAGAGCTTTGCTGGGTCTCTCTGGTTCACCCAGAAAATAAACCGAGCTTTTCACATGTTCAGGTTGAATGCTCAAGACAAAAATCCTTGAGTTGTTTTCATGCATTCAGCTTGAACAGCCCAAAAGCCCAACTTCCTGCTGCTGCCCCCCACCACTTCCCCCAGGGACAAAAACCTTACCTTCGGGGAAGTGGGGAGGGGGAGATAACAGGCATATCCCTCCGATGGCATCTCTCCCCCACCTTTGAGTTGGATCCAGTTTCCGTAGAGCTGAGCCTGATTAAAATGGGGCTTGCACCCTGACCTTGCTGCTCCCCTGCCCATCTTGTCCCACCAATATAGAGGGTTGTGCTGTAAATGTTGTTCTGCAGGTGGACAGAATTGATGTCCTGCAGGTTGTCATTTCATGTGCATCTAAAAGTCTACCTCACAGAACCATGTCCAGGCAGGCACTGGAAATGGTGAGCATTTGTTCTTAACTTTGATCGGTGAACTGCATGGAAAGCAGATTGGTGCCAATTATTTACATAGCTCAGTTCTGATATGATAAGCCAGATTGCACTGATTGTTGTTGTCGTTGAAAATAATAATAATAATAATAATAATAATAATAATAATAATAATAATATCTTAAAAAGGAGGCTAGGTTAGCCTTGCTAATATTATGAGGGGCGGCTGTCCTTCTTGGCTTTGCTCCTTGGTGTTACCAAACATTGCTTCTTCTCAAAGACATTTGTATGTCATAAGTTGGACCTAGTGGAGATAGCCGTCTCCTGCCATTCCCTCCATAACTTGATATTAGGCACACCAACTGGTATGTTTTGAATATGTGGGACTTATCCTGAGCACCAGGCAGAAGGGACAGCAGCAGCCCCAACATTCACAGCACATCTAGTACATGTCACCTCAGACATAAGCCCTGTGGAGCTCAATGGGTCTTACTGCATGTATAGGATTGCAGCCTCATTCACTTAGGGCTGGGATAGGGTGCCATTGGCCCTTCAGATGTTGTATAGTTGGTTTGCCCTTCAAACCAAACTTTGCCAGCCTGGTGCCTTTCATTCATTCATTCATTCATTCATTCAATCAATCAATCAATCATTCCATTTCTACACCACCCCATAGCTGAAGCTCTCTGGGCAGTTCACAGCAATTAAAAACCATTAAAACACATAATACAAAGTACAAAAAGAAAAGCATGTACATAAAGCCATAGAAACAGATAACACAGAGAGAAACAACATATATCTAAAAACAATTTGATGTGGTAGACTACAACTCCTATCATCCCCAGACAGCATGGCTGTTGATTGTGCTGGCTGAATGTTGCGAGTTGTGGTTCAACACATCTAGAAGGCATCAGATTGGGAACGACTGACTGACTTACACTGCATCGGATCCATCAAACACAGAGATGACAACTTTGACTGGCAGCAGCTCTTTAGGGCTTCAGGTAGAGATTCTCCTGGTCCTGCTGCCTGTGAGCAGTCAACTGCAAATGCCACAGAGTGAACCTGTGACTCTAATATATAACATACAGTGCTGCTGTATGTTATATTACTCAGCTGTAGGTCATCTTTTGGGCAGATTTTGGAGGATGGACTGGGGGTGGGTGGTTTGGCATCCCCGTTCTGTGTCTGCTTTGAAAATCACATCCCTACCTGCACTTTAGAGAGCATTTGGGGCTTAGCTGCCTTTGAAGGCTGTGGTCTGCTGTGATCACATTCAGTTTGGGCTTTACTGGGCTCTGTGATTCTACCATTGTATATCTCCATCCCCCCCCCCCCTTAGCTTCTAAGATTTCAAAAGCCTTTGCCTTCAATAATTTTGAGCATGTCTTCACAGCCATAAAAGCTAAAAAAATAGGAAGGAAGGAAGGAAGGAAGGAAGGAAGGGAGGGAGGGAGGGAGGGAGGGAATAAATACATTTTCAAGAATCTCGGTTCCATATTCCAAATACCACATTCCACTCTTTTTCTGTGCTAAGACAAATTGCATATGCACAACCCTGCTTAAATGTAGGTGTAAACTCTAAATTAGGGTGGGGAACATGTGAGCCTCCAGATGTTGTTGGAATCCAACTCCCAGCAGCCCCAGCCAACACAGCCATTGATCAAGAATGATGGAAGTTATTGTCCCACAATTTCTGGAGGGCTACAGGTTTCCCATCCCCATTCAAAATAAATAGGGACTTACAGGCTAAAACATACTTCTTGGCCTTTCTGTTCATTCATTTAATTACATTTTGATAACCCATGCTGGATCATACCAGGGGTCCATCTAGTCCAGCACTCTGTTCACACAGTAGCCAACCAGCTGTTGACCAGGGACCCACAAGTAGGGCATGGTGCAACAGCACCCTCCTACCCATGTTCCCCAGCAACTAGTATACAGACTTACTGCCTCTGATCCTGCCTTCCTCCAAGGACTTCATGGTGGTGAACACATGCCACCTCTACCTTCACTTTATCCCCATAAAAACCCCGTGAGGTAGGTTAGGCTGAGAGACAATGTTTCAGGATACATGATGCAGCTGTCCATTCACCATAGCGCTGGGTTTTTAATGTGATAATGCACATATTCATAGTGGCGATTTACCGTGACTTCTGGATCATGTCCGAGTTTGCACCCCGTTATGGTTATGTGTCTTTGGGGGAGTTAAATCGTATTTTGACATGTGCATAGAGCTTTGAGGGTAGGACAACGTGATTGGCCGATTTCCCACCTATCGACTGCCTCGTTCCTTCAGGTCGTTATTAGTTTGAATTCTCTGATTCTGCGGAGCTTCGCAGAGAGAGCTTATTAAAACAAAGGGGGGAATGGGCATCCTCCTCTGCTGCCTCGTTCCCCCCCTCCCCGCTCCCGGTTTCTGTTATATGAATCTGTGGAGCTCCACATATAAAGTTTCCATTGTCTCTACTCCATAGCATCTAATCTGCGTATGTGCGCATTTATAACTGCACTATAAAAAAATTCAGGAAATAAATCATTGTTGCTGCTGCAGTGTGACGCTCTTTACCTACATTCGAATCAACAAAAATTCCGGTTTATATATAATGAGGAGCAATCCCGTTGTTGTATAGACAGGGGCAATGACTAGCCGAAGGTAATCCAGTCAGTTGCATAGCAGAACAAGGATTTGAACCAGGATCACCCTGGACCTAGTGTGTAACTCTAACCACTTCTTTTGTGCACAGGCAATAAAACACTATGAGGGTATTATAAAAGGCTAAGAGTACAATCCTATGTATGTTTAGACAGAAAAAAGTCATAGAAGGCTGGCTGGGGAATGGTGGGTGTTGAAGGACTTTTTCCTGTCTAATGCATAGGGTTGTGCCTTAAATGTCCTTAAAATTTTAAGGGGCTTCTAAAGGCTCCATCAGTGGAAAACATGGATGTGCCTTGTGTTGTAGACTTTAAGGCAGACTTACCCAACCTGGCGTCCCTTGGCCTATAACTACAATCGTTCATTGGAGTTATAGCATGGCCATTCTGGCTGGGAATGATGGGAGTTGCAATCCAGCGTATCTGGCAGGCACCAGGTTGGGAAAGGCTGCTGTGAGATTTCTGCGGATCAAACTTGTGATGGCGTTTATTATCGACGGGAGGAGGTTGTGCTAGCTTTAGGAGCTGGTTCTGCAGGTGGCAAACTGGGTCCTGAATCTCTTTACAAGCCCGTAATCACGAGACCTCATCCACAGACTGTATTAGATCTCGTTGCTAAACACTTCTGGAGATAAAGGAGCCCCAACAGAGGAGTTGCACAAGGCAGGAGTTAAAAAGCACATTCAGTACCAGAAGATCTCGGCGCCCAGTCAAATATTTCCTTTGTTTGCCCCTTGTCCAGCTGCCAGCAAAGCCCTTTTGGGGGAAAAAGAAAAGCATCTACCAACTTCAATGTTCTCAGGATGCTAAGCCAGGACTGAATGGATTTTGCAAGGTGCTTAGTCACAGCAAGAGGGGTGGGGAGGAAAAGCTCATAATAAAAGAGGGCTCTAAGGCACAGCGGAATATTGATGCTGTCACTTCAATGGTTGGGCGAGTGATAAAAGGCAGGGATAAGTGTCTGCGTATCTCATCCTTGAACATCATGAGGCTGGGAAGGCGACGCGTTCTGGGGCGAGCCACGGGGGGAGCGGAGTGGAGTGAGAGGCTCAAACGCACGGAAGCAGCTGTGACAAGACAGGGATGGGTGAGCCCTTTCTGCCCTGCCTCAGCCTTGGGAGGGCTTTCCAAAAATTCGCGGGGGGGGCGCATTGGGGGTTTTTTCGGGGTGGGGGGGAGTGAGTTTGCTGCCCAGGTTCTTGGCTGCAAGAGCTTAGCAGGAGGGACATGACTAATACACACCCCACAGGGGGAGTGAGATCAAAGGCAGTGGAGTAGATACAAGAGGTTTCTGCTTCACAGGATCTGGTTAAATAGAGCCTTTGTTACCAAGGCCCTCCAAAGTCAGGAATGGAGAAATACCTGATCTCTTCTCTCTTCCCGCCGCCTCCTCCTCCTCCTCCTCCTCCTCCTCTCCCCGGCCGCCCCCTCCCACCCCAGCCAAGTGCCTTGATGCGGAATCAGCCCAAGGAGGAACCACAACAGGAGCTGCTTGGCTACTGCTGGGAGAGACCCGGAGGGCGGGGGAAGGAGGGGTCCGGCGGGGCTTCAAAAATGAGTCAAGTTTAGTAGGACGCCGCTCGGGTGCCGCAGGCGAGGAGTGGCGGAGCGAGAAGCGGGCTCGGCGCGCGCGGGGCTTGGAGTCCTCCGGTGCTTCCAGGCAGGCGCGAGGGAGCCCGAGCCGAAACGTGGCTCGCCGAGAGGCGGTTGAGGGAGGGCGAAGGCACCCGGGCTTCCGGGGACCAACTTGCATGGCTGCTGCTGCTGCTCTTGCTCTTAAGGCCTGCATTCCAGCTGCCTGTCTTGGCACCGTCTCTGTTGCCAGGGGGTGGGGGCTGGTTGTCTGCGGAAGGTGAGACCAGAGATGAGGCTTCAGAATCAGTTCCAGCTTCAGAGTTTTTGATACGGCGGGTGTGTGTGTGTGATTGATTGATTGATTGATTGATTGATTGAGAAGGGCTCATGGATGCAATGTGGTTAAACATGGATTCACAGTGGTGGGAGAGCAGACAAGGGGGATGTCTTGGGAACTAGGTTGGCGATCGCTTTGAATAGCGGTACCATAACCTGCTGTATCCATTCTCTCTCTCTCTGTTTGTCACACACGCAGAGTGCAGGTGGTTTGGAGAGTAGCAAGGTTCCCCAAGTTTCTGCGTGTGATTTGCTGCATTGTGATCTGTGTTAGTTCTTGGAGACTATTGGGTCTAAATCATCTGGAAGAAAAGGCTGTGACTTTTAGTGTTTTCACAAAGGATGCGAAGGCGGCTTTTGCCCAGCACGATCCTATGCATGTTTACTGAAAAGTAAGCCCCAGTGTATTCAGTACAGGTAAGTATGCATAGGATTGTAGCCTGAAGCTGCTATCCTATGCACACTTACTTGAGAGTAAGTCCCATTGAACTCAGTGGGCGAGGACACACAGGATTGCCCCGTTAGTCTGGGATGTGCCATTGTGATGTGCTGTTAATGGCACAAAGAGCCCTATTTATGTTCTATGCCAATGTAGCTTTTTCATTTGATTTACAGGTGTGGGAATTGCAAAAACTTTTAAGCATCACTTGTGAAAATGCCCTTTCTGTAGTAACTGTTGAATATTAACCAAAGAATCTTATGAGTGTTAACCCACTGTGAGCATGTGCCTGTCTATACATTTTTGTTATCCATAATGATAGATTGTGTGTCTCATAATGTGGTTGCCTTGGAAGTTTTAGGTCATGACTCCTGTCATGAACCATCCTCTGGCTGGAGAAAGTGTTGTTTTTGGAGTGTCACTGAGAAAACAGGGCAAAGTGAGATAACACTTGTGGGTTTTGTTTTGTTTTTATTGTGGACAGGTAACATTCTTGATTCAGTTCTGGATGGGGTGTGACACATTCTGTACAGCCATTGTTCCGAAGGATGCCATCTTAAAATTTTGCAGGCCATGAAGGAAGGGAGACCACAATGCTGACTGTTATGATGAGTACTTTCTCCCTAGAATTTCATATCTGGTAGCAGCAGTGCTGTCAGGGCTGGACTTTGGGGCAGAGGTGCAGGGCCTCGCTCAGCAGAGTGAGCAGCAGGGCTGGTTTGCCACGTTCTGAAGTAAGTGAAGTAATACACATTGACCAGTGGAGGCTGGTTGCTCCAATGTCAGTGGGGTGGTGAATCTGCTCTGGGTTTCAATCAAAACTCTAAGGGGGTTTACAAGATGCCCCACACCTTGGAAAGTGCCTTTAGAGTTCTGACTGGTTCTGACCAAAATCTAGAGAGATTCACCACCCCACTGATATTGCAGCCACCGGCCTCCACTCACATTAGCATCCAAACAAATATTCTTCCGCTGCTAAGGCCATTAAGTCTGAAGTCGAACTCCACTACTGGCTGGTAGAAGAGCGAAGCTTCTGTAGAGGACGTTCCAAAGACTCTTTATTTTGAGATTGCATCACTTCACTGGAGAATTGGAGCTGCAATCTAGTATATAGGATGGCCATGTGTCCTCCTTTCCAGGGCACAGTCCTCTCTTTGAAGGTGTCTTCTGTCTGGAGGGCTGTCCAGTCCAAGTTCACTTTAAAGATAAAGGACGATAAGAAGCTGGGAGAACAGGGGCCTTGAAGTTGCCCGTCAATAGTTAGCAACTGGTCAGAAGATTGAGCAGGACACAAGTGCCATGGGCCAGATCTACACCTCGTGTTGTATTGATACAATCCCATCCTGGTGACTCTATATGCCTCATGTGCATTTTTGCCTCATGCGCATTGTGTGGTGCACACTGACATCTGTTGCAGTATTTTGGATAATACAGAATAAAAAGCGGGAACTAATGCTAGAAAAGCAGAATACGGAATGCCTAATGTGCCCCAACAGCTATCAGCGCACTTCAATACGGATAAAAAGATCTAGTGTAGATGTAGCCCAGGCTTCAGTCTTTCCCACTATGGTGTGCTATATTGTATTTCTATTTAAATTATAGCAATTATCTCTAAATTTGCATCTGGACATCTAAATTAGCACATGCAAATGTTATGCAAATGCATGTCCTCATTTTTTGGTGATGTGCTTCCTTTTTTCTTTTTCTTTTTTTTTTTTTTTTGGCAGTGTGTTAAATGGCCACCCTAATAGTGCATATGTCCAGGGGACATTCGATAATATCCTTGCTCATACAAAGTCAGCAAAACATATAGCTTTCAGGCCTTTGTTAATGCAGAGGATATAGTTAATGCATGTTACAGTAAAACGAGAAGGTGGGTATATAGCACAGATGCCCAGTTAGCAGCTGTTGGAATTATGAGTGGGTATATGTTTTGAAACACAGAGCATGCACAACCGATTACGGCTTTGTGCAGGCTGTTTTATGGTATAATGTCCACCAGGAATGCATGACTGTGTGAGAGCATTACAGTGAAGAACAGGGGGCATAATCCACAGCAGTGTTTGCACAACCAAACCACTCTTAATTTCACTTCTGAAGGCAAACAAAGAAATGAACAAAACAAAGTTTTAAACAAAGTTTAAAACAGTGTTTTGTGTTGTACTCACTCATGAAAGATTAAGCCTTCTTAGTACTACACTCACCACATCGCTAAAAGCTATGCACATTTTTTATTTGTTATTCTACCAAGGAACTCCAGACAGTGTACACACAGTTCCCCACTCAGTCCTCGATCTTCACAACAACCCGATAAAGTAGGTCAGACAGACGGCGACTGGTCGAATGTCATCCTTGGTTGAGCTTCATGGCCAAATCATGGTGAGAACCGGGGTTTCCCAACTCTAAGCCAAACGTGTCACCTACTGCATCACATTGGCTATTATCTGTCTGTGTGTATCTATGAATGGTGGAAGTAATTCATATGAGCTTGGCAAGATTTTGCATTGCTTATTGCACCTCTTCCCAATAGAACATACAGCTGGTACATATACAGTGCATGCTTAATGCTCATATGGAGACATAAAGTAGGTCTGGCCACATGTCTATATTGGGTAATATGCTTTTCTATACATTTTTTTTAAAAGAGAATAGTTAGATAACACTTTAGAACCCATATAATTGGATAGTTAGGACATGGGGATGAAGGCATGTCCATTGTTCCAGATTGCAGGATGCAAGATTTACTTTGTGAAGAACACGCCCCCCTCCAAACAAACCCTGATTTTCTGGGGTTGTTTAAAAATAACAATTTCAGAAGGCTATGCAAAAAGAAGTGGGTGTGGGGATGTTTCCTATACCAGCCATCTTCCTGTCTTGGTAAGTTAGTAAATAAGCACTGTTGTTGAGCAAGCATGAGTCAGATCAGTGTTTGTACAGAGAGAAAAGTAAAGGCAGAGAGCCAAATCTTCAGCTGGGCAAACTGATATAAATTCATTGATTTTCACCAGCGCTTGGCAGATTTATCCCACAAATTCCATCTTGAGCACAAGGTGCAGACACATTCATTAAAGAGCAGGAACTGTTCCCATCTGTAGGAAGGAGCACTGGGGAGATTTTGTTCTTGTCTAATTAAAGCATTTTCCATATTCCAAGGGCCCTTGTTTCTCTTTGTAGTTTCCCCTGCTTAAGCACGGAGAGAAGTTTCTTTGAAAAGGCAGCTGAAGGGAGAGCCCATCCACCTGAAACGCGGGAGGCGGAAATTGTACACTCACTCCAACTCTCTTTATCCCTTTTGTACAGGAGCTACAAAAAAGTTTTGTTTTGTACACCTTTCAGAGCTCCGCACGCCAGCATTCATTCATTTCAGGCTATTTTCATGAGTGATGCTTTAATCAGGTCTCGCATTTCTTGCATTTGTAAACGGAATGAAAACCTACATTGACTAGAAATGTACAGTTGATTTCAAAGCGTTTCTCTCCGGCTTTCTTACTTGCATTGCATTCACAAATGACTCATATCAAACTGAACGACACTGTAGCATATTTGTGGAAACACTCTTGGGTTTTGCATTTGCTGTATTAAAAGTTGCATATATATATTTATATGCATGATGCACAGTGCCATGCCTAAAAAAAGGGATGTTTGAAAGCCATGCTTCCAAGGAAATACTGACAAATAATTCACGATAGAAAGAGGAACAAGTGGCACCTCTTTCACTGGCACTTTATCTTTCAGCATCTTATAGGAAAATGCCAGAAGCTGTGCTTCTGTATGTGTCGCACTGAGCATCATGCATAGAAAACCTGTGGCTATGGATATAGCCATGTCTTGCCTGCCTCACTGTGTTTTGCAGGAGAAACACAGATACAGAACAATTGTTCTATAGCAAATTTTTCAAACTGAATTTGAGTAAATCCAGGTTTCAATATATGACATTGTGCAATGCTAGCAAAATCCAGCCAACAGTTGCTGGGTTTTGGCAGTTTGTTATATGGTACTTCAATATTTGGCTTCTTCAGATGCTGTGTAATTTCTCTTCACTTTGGGATACAGTTGGCAAACAGATTTTTTACCGTAATGAGTTATGAAATGGACAGTGATCAAGCGCATTATGCATTTTACATCTGAAAACATTTCAAATGTAAACTTTTTTCATTCCTATGATACATTTTGCATTGGATTGGAAAACTTGACTAGAGTGAGTACAATGGATTTTCCATTTACTTCAATTATTCTGTTCAGCCCTAGAAAAATATAATCCTGAAATCTTATCTGGGAACTAGGATTTCAAGGTACAACCCTAGAGACTTGCACAGTATGATCTCCATCAAATCTGTTTTACTGCTAGTTTTTCAAGTGAGCAAGAAATACACGTTTATTTCCTGAATTTCTCAAAAGGACAGGTAGCTGCCCAAGTATCCAGCAGTCAATGTACCCTGCTGAGCCTTTAACAAAATCCTAGCAGCATTAGAAGCTTTTGCCTGGCCTGTAGATCAAGTGAAACCTGGCTCCACATATGCCCAGGGTCTGCTGGCACAACCAGTGCAATGCAGGAAGCTTGTGGACATCTACCCTACAAAAACAGGATGAGGCCACTAAAAGCTCCTTTCAGGGGATGAGCGCAACAAGGCAAGGGAGATTTCATTAGGGATGGGCCTAGAGTAGACTGGAAACTATTGAAGAGGATCAGTTACTGAGGACATGGCTAGCCAAGGTCAAAATTTCCAGGAATATCTCTGTGATATGGAACATTGGAGGCAAAGTCAAGGTGGCCCCAGCTTGGAGGCTCTTATTTTCATCCCTTCCTTTTGTACTTTCTAAAGGTTTTCGGCTTATCCTCCTTAAGCCCTCGGCTGTGGTCTATGGCTTTTTATTCCTATGTGATTGCTTTTCATAACTCATGTAGGGCTAAAAGCCATGGGCTACACAGAGGAATAATCCACTTCCTTGGTCACCTCAGCAAAGCTGCATGAAATACACATTCTTACCTCTACCCTTCCTCCCTTATAAAAATAAAAATCACCCATATTCATTTTGTATCCAATGGTCAATCAGAGAGGCTGGGGCCTAGCAAGGTTTAGCTAGATGAATGTGTCATGGACCAGTTAGCAAAAGAAGATACGAAGGTGTTGGGATTGATCTCTCCTTCTTCCGAGCCTCTTTTCTCCATTCAGAGCTGAAAGGAAGTTCTCAAGGTATAGCTAAGATGTTTCTGAAGAAGAAGGGGGTGGGAAGCACTGCCTTTCAAACACAGGGTCCAAAGAATTCCTCACTCTCCCGCTCATCACAGAAAGTACTCTGAGCAGAATGCAAAGCCATTTTCATGAAAGATAAACAGGGCTACAGTTAACTAGGCATGCAGAGAACAGCTACCAGGTAATTAGAAGCACTTTTTCACAGTCTGGTTGTGCAGGTGTCCAGGCAAAGGTTGAGGGAAAACTGAAAAGCTAGGATTTTCAGCCAGAAGTGGAGTTGTAATAACTTTCAGAACAGCACTCAGGAAGACACAAATGAATTTGCCATCATTGGGGAGTCTGCAAAAGAAAATTGCTTCCTTTGAAAGTGCATGCATGCCAACCACACAGAAAGCCCTCATTCTTAATAAATATAGCTGGCCCTGACCATGAGTACAAGAGTACATGCAGAGTTCTGATAACACTTTTACTGTGCAATCTGAAGCATGTTTATTGGGACATTCTCCTTAGTGAAGGCTTAAGTTTGTAGCTTTTAGTATATGCAACCAAAAATAGCCAGCTGAATTTTGAGAGCACATTATTAGAGATAGCCACTTCAGACATAGGCTTGATCTACCAAAATCTGGGAACTTTGGCTTGGTCTAAGATATGGTTCGAAGACCTATGGCCCACCAGTTTTTGCTGGTCTGCAACTGCATCATCCCTGATCATTGGCCATGCTGGTTGGATGTTGAGTCCAGCAATACTTGGAGGGCCACAGATTCCCCACACTGGTCTAAGATTGTCTATTGGTTTTTCAGCTGGCCTGCATCTTTGCCCTTCACAACAGGTTGAGGTACAGAAACCAGCAGGTGATTATGGCTACCACCATGCTATAAAAAGCATTACCATGAGCAGCCGATAATACTTAGCTTTTCTATGTTGTAAAAGTTTCACCTGCTGATCTTTGTAGATCAGGCTGCTGTTAAAAGCAGAGGGACAGACAAGTCTTTGGCTGAGTTCAGACGTCATGATAATCAATGGGGCTGGGGTGGGGGATAATAGGAGAGACATTGAAATCAACCATTGCTTAGCCTGTCGTCCGAACTCAACCTTTTTCTCTCCTGTGGCCTACACACAGGTAAAGCTTTCCTAAGTTAATCACATCTTGCTGTAGTAAGGAGATACCCCTTACTTTCTGTGAACAACTGTCAGTCTTACAATTGAATGGATACATATTTGTGAACGGACAGAATATTTTGAAATGATAGGTGGTTGGAGGTCCTCCTTCACTTCCTCCTCTTTTATCAGTACACATTATTTCTCTGTGTATGATATCTGAGCCTTCTTTCTGACACAACCACTCTAGAAAGTACGTCTTGGCTACTATGGCAGGCACTGCCTTTGTGCGTTCTGCTGCCAACTGCAAAGGTCATACCACACACCTGCTTTTCTGATTGTACTACTTGCAGTGGTGAATGGGTGGAACTCGGATGGCCAGTGCCTAATTAACTAGCAATAATAGGAATAGGGAGGGAGGGGGATAAAGAATCCATTTAACCAATTTCTTTGTTGCAAACCAAAATGTTTTCTTGTGCTGGGAAAGTAATGAGCAAAATCCCGTTTGCCTTTAGCCGAGCCTGAATTGGAACAAAACCCCTATGGAATGCGCAGCCCTGTTTTCGTTCTTTCCCCCAATTGTATCCCTTAATGATCAGGGCAGCTGCAATGGGGGCCCAGGCGCTTTTGAAGGAGCAGACTTTTAAATGGGTAACATTACTGAAAGCGATTGAGGGGAACAGCTCTTCTCAATCCCTGGTTCTTCCTGTATGGTTGTTGCTCAGGTTTGCTACTTTCTGATACCTTAGAACATCTAAAAAAGGTCGCTAAAAACCCCCACCAACCCACAGGGACAATAATGTAATATCTTTATGAGGATCCACCAATGTTGCCAACCAACCAGGGGAATAAAACCCATCTTGACTTCTATTGTGGCTTTAACAACAGTTTGATATGGAAAAAAAGAACAAGTAAAACTTTTCAGAGCATGGAGATAATCATTATCAGTTGTTCCTGTGTGCCAATGAATGTTCTGTTAAATGCACAGGAGCAGTGAAAAGTAAATAAGTGACAATCCTAGGCAGAACAGAGAAGAAATTGAAAAGCTCCTCTATGGAAATATAAAACCCAGCATTTACCTGAATCTGTGCCGAGCACTAAGCAGGATTCACAGGTCCCCTGGAAAGTAGAGAACAGAAGTAAAGAATAATCTTTTATTAGCAAAGTAACAGATAAATTTTAGAAAATATGCTAAGTATAGAGGCAGTAGAAGCTAAACTGAGTAGTGTTACTTAGTGATTGCAGGACTCAGTGTTGTTTCACCTTAGGCTGCTCCATCTCTCTAGATAACACATGGTAGAAAGTCTGGATGGCATTCTCATTCCTTGTAATTGCAATGCTTCTCCGGCTAATCTAACAGACAGAGATAATTTGTCTCTTCATTTAATTCAATATTGACCATCCAACATCCTTTGTTTATATCCCAGACACAGGAGACTGGCATGTTGTTTGTAAGGGTAATTTCTGTTTTCTTATATCAACAAATTAAAAGAACTCACCCCAAGATTCTTTCCAATAAATATTTGGTTGGTTAGCAAAGTGGCTCTGAACAAGTGTATTTTATCAGCAAGTTTTTGGAATACAGGATAGACCCATGTCCCTTCAATTTATTTTGCTATTGATTTTGCTATTGATTTTTCTTTTAGCAAAGCAGATACCAAAATAAGCATTCAACTACCTGTGTTTGTGCAACACTCACATTTGACTGCAAGGAAGGAAATGCAAGATGAAACCTTTCAGTTTGCAAAGGGTGCTGTGAATTGGTTGGATATTAGTACTATGGTGTTTCATCCAATGTTTGACCTATGGGGGAAAGGGGCGGGAGGGTTAATGGAACCCACAGGCCCCATCCCCATAGACTTCTAGAACCAGCTGCTGGGGTTCTGAGCCTCCCCTCCCTCCCTGTAATTTAAATACGAGGAAGTCAATTTAAACTTCCTAACTCAGTTTTCTCCTGTTTTTGCCATCAAGGAAAAATTAGATTTCTTGATGAATGATCCTATGCATGTTTATCTGGAAGTAAGTCCCTCTATATTCAATGGAGCTTTCTCTTTATTTCTCTTCATTTGCGCATACTGGATATATCTGCAAATATGAAATAGTCATTGCATTGTTTGTGGGCTTTTCGAACATCATTAGCAGAAAGCATCCACCCCTCACCAGGGCAGCCATGTATTCATCACCAAAAACAGGAAATGCATCACCCAAAAAGTACAAAAAGGGACACAGATTTCTATATCTAGATGTACAGGTATGAAGTTAGAAATAATAAATATTATTTAAATAGAAACACAACACCTCTCACCATAGTGGGGAAAACTAAGAGCAGATGACCTCTGGGCCTGCTCAGTCTGCTGTCCAGGTGCTAACTGTTGATAGGTGTCTTCAAGGCCCAGCACTCCCTTATGGTTCTTCGTCTTTAAATTGGACCTGGACTGAACATCCCTTCAAATAGAGGGCACCATCAAATAGAGAACTATCCTCTGTAAAGCAGGACATTGCCACCCTTGTTGTTGTTGTTGTTGTTGTTGTTGTTGTTATTGTTATTTATTACATTTGTATACCGCTCCATAGCCAAAACTCTCTGGGTGGTTTACATAGGATAAAAACACTTAAAAACAATGTTACAGTATCAGTGTGCATTATGTTCCATGTGCTGGGAATAGTATGATCAACCCTTCACCAGCAGGCATCTATGTAACTTCTGGTAACTATGGCCTTGAACATTGTTCTCAGACATGACACTGAAAAGCACAGTTGAGCCTCCCTTGTGATATTTGCACAATCGATAAGAAGGTCTTAATGACAGACAGGATGCAGAGGAGAATTTAAATGTCTTTTCCAGTTGATGTAGGTTTTACATTTGCACCACAGATTGCTATAACCACAAACCAATGTAAGCATCGCATGTGCAAATGTTCTAAGGAGGATATTCCCTTTTAAATTTACCAAAGTTCTCTGTATAATGTAGGTTAGTTTGGATGTGTTATCTAGGTATGGGTTGTTATTTTGTTTTGTTCTCCTGAAAATCAATGTATAAGTTTATGGCCTGCAAGGCAGTGGAATATTTTTGTTTAGCTGTAAACTATAATGTGACTAGAGGCAATGCAGGAGAGGGATCCAATACTTTTAATAGCTGTATAGAAGGCAGGGAATGTCAGTTAGGGCTGCCTACCATTTCTTTTCTGGCAAAGTTCACATGCCTTTAACAACTGTGTGGCGAGCAGAAATTTGGCAGGTGAAATTTCCCCCATCACTATATATCCCCATGTTGGGAAAAGGCTCGCTGCAGAAGTTCTCCTGGTTGCCTGCAGAAATTTCCATTTCTGCGTAAAAAATCAGGAGCCTGAGGGCCAAACCAGACATGCAGGTGGTTATTGAAACACATCCTCACCTTTTAGGATAGAAGGCCATTTTCCCCCAGCCCAGCTCATTGATGGTATTGAAGCCAAGTGGAGGAAAATGGCTTTTAATAAGGCAGGGATGGGATGGGTTTAACTCCTGTCCCCAACCTGCTGTGGTTATGATGAAAAGTAGCTCAAACCTCCACTTTACAGCCAAATGCATGAATATGTGGTTCATAGGCATCCACGGGTCTGGTTTAGCCCTTACAGGAGAGCTATAACATAGTGTGGCTAGAAGCTATGGACCAGGAAAGTTTAACTAACACCACCCAGATATCAGACCATTGCTCTTTAAATCTCCCAATAAAGCAAGAGGCAAGGTAGCAGCAGTCTTTTCTGCCCATTCCTTTCATGGTCTTGTCCCTTACCTCCTCCCTCACCAGCAAGGCGGGTTCCCATTAGAGCAGAGGAGAAGGCAAATGGCATGACTGCAGAGGGAATGGATAAGAGAGGTTAAGGCTAAATTCTTTCTTGCTCAGGTGAAGATTTAAAAGGCTATATCTGGTGTCAGAGTCGTGAGGTGGCAACAGCACCTCTGCCATAAATTCACTATATAGCCTCCCATCTGCAGTCTGGGGATAATAATATCTACCTTTATAGGGCTGTTACAAGGATTACTGGGCTAATTATTTGAAGTGCTCTGAATGTCCCAGAAGTGCTATGCCAAGCTCACCATTCCCTCTATGTTCGAAGTTCAGAAGGTGGGTGTGGATCCTCATGCAGCTAAAAATAAATCCACACAAATCCAAGCCAAAAGGGAGGCATCTGTAGCCTTGGGGAACTCCGAGGTTTGCAGAAACACAAAAAAATCTTTAGGGGGGAACCCTAAGGTGGGGGTAGGGATGTTGGAGAAACCTGCAATGGAATCAACCAAGTTCAGGTTTCTATGAATCTGACCCTATGGATTCCTTAGTGTACCTGCTTTTCCTGAGTCACATGGTTTTTGCGAACTGTTTTTTTAAAAAAAACTTTCCAGAATTTTATGCAAATTTATGGAAAACACTGGCTGGAAATGTGCATTTCCTCCATAGGCTAAAGCATGGAAATGTGCATATTTTTGCATGTGCGAAGTTGCAAAAATGCGAGAACTGGGGGGAGGGAGCCGATTGTACCAATGAGAAGACAATGGAGTGAAAGGCACATGACAATCCATGAAGTGGAGATGGAATGGATTTTACAAAATCTGTACATCCCTAGGTGGGCACACACACACATGCACCAAAACACCCAATGAAGACTGAGCATGCTCAGTAGCCATGGAACACTGACTAAGATGTGTGTGAGATGGTGGGAAATCGGCCAGGGTGGGTGGGATGGAATGGAGTATCCTGGAGGAAGGCATGGCTGACTGATTGGAACCAGTGGTGGCTGGTGCTTGCTGTGGCTGGTGGGGCAGAGGGCAGGTCACCAGAGGCACAGCCAAGAGGTCACCGAAGGCACCAGGGCACTAGATTGCAGACTGCTACCATAAGATCTCAGATAGAGGCCTTCTGCATCACCTGCTACTAGAGATAATTTTAGCTGGGATGTGTTAGGGTGGAACGCTAAACAGGAGCACTACACACTGCAGCCTCCTGTTGCAGATCCAATTTGTTATTTACCATTAAAAATACAGGAACTCTGTTCCCACTTGACATCTAATCACAATAGTGAAGGGCTTCATTGCTGAAGCTAATACTGAAGTAGCCTTCTGTTGTTTGGAATGGCAAATACACACCAACAACATTAACTAACTTTCTTTTACTCAGCAGTACTTCTGCCCTGTCAAATCTTGTTTTCTTGCGGCTGACAATTTATAACTGCCTTGTCCCCAGTTTTTAATTAATGATACAGTGGCTCTGGAATTTAATTAAACTCAGAAGCTATCTGCCCATTCCAAACTGTTGAAACTAATTGTGGGTTCGCCTACTTCATCCCTGCATTTTCCTTATACATTCGGCCAAACAGGTGTGTCCAAAGCTAGATTTGTTCTCTACAAATTATTTACTCAGCTCTGTCTCTTTTTGGCAGGAGAGCCCCAGTTGTGTTGAACCATAGAAAACCTCCCTCCATCTTTCAGTTAGAAAATGGGTTATTAAGTAACAGGCTACCCCCCTGGTGCTGACTCAGGCTGAAACTAATGAACACCCTGGCTGGCCATTTGAAATTTATTGCACCTATTAATTACAACCATTAGCTGCAGCCAGTGAAATTTTTATAATGAGGACCCTTGCGACTTTGCTTTCCTAGCAGCAAATTAACTGTGTGCATTTGAGGGGAGAGGGGGCTACAATCAATGGGATCAGCATACTTTACAGAAGCAATGTTTTAATTAGCGATTCTCTGCAAACACCGCAGCCTGAAACACCAGCTGTATATGCATCATTATTTCCTTTTAAAGGGACAGTGCTTCCCTTTACTAATTGAGTTTATTTCTTTTTAGGGTTTTGTTTTGGGTTTTTTTTTTAGCAGCAGTTGGGTGCTCCATGAGTGGTTTTTTGTTTGTTTGTTTTGTTTTGTTTTTATTAACAAAGAAGTAGACTAGTAAGAGAAAGGCAAAATGGAAGTTTAAAATAGGGATAACAGGAAAGCTAGGGTGACCATATGAAAAGGAGGACGGGGCTCCTGTATCTTTAACAGTTGCATAGAAAAGGGAATTTCAGCAGGTGTCATTTGTATATATGGAGAAGCTGGTGAAATTTCCTCTTCATCACAACAGTTAAAGCTGCAGGTGCCCTGCCCTCTTTTAAAGCTAGTCACTCTAGTATAGCTCCTGCAGCTTTAACTGGTGTGATGAAGGCAGAATTTCACTAGGTTCTCCATATATACAAATGACAGCTGCTGAAATTCCCTTTTCTATGCAACTGTTAAAGATCCAGGAGCCCTGTCCTCCTTTTCATATGATCCAGGAGCCCTGTCCTCCTTTTCATATGATCGCCCTAGGAAAGCTGAAGATATATATATATATATATATATATATATATATATATATATATATCTATCACATTACAATCCATGCTTCCTTTGAGGAGCTTGAAGGAGCATATGGGAGTGGGAGCAGGTTATCCTCACACTGGCCCTGTGAGGTAATGTTAGGCTGATCAAGAATGCCTCCCCCATTTCTCACTGAGTGGGGATCTGAACCCAGACTAAGCCGAGTGCTGTAACAACTATCCCCGTACTGGCTCTGATACCAGATCATTCTATCCTGCTGCTTTCCCCTTTTGCTACTGAATAGAATCACAGTGGCTTGGTTGTGTGCAGCTTATTAAGGATAGCCTGATGTCAAGAAGGACAGGAATCCTGCACCCTGAGAAGTTATGCATAAAAGAGGGAATCTCAACAGGTGCAACATCTCACACCCATTATGACAAGACGCCTCTGCAAAAACTCTTTGCAATTATTATCCTATATTGGTGGGCTCTTTGTTATGAATAGCTAGCAAAGGAGGTTCTGGCCCCTGCTTGGTTCTGGAGCAACATCTGGCACAATTCTAGAGGTGGCCAGTGTTCTCACCACCATGTGGCTTTCTTTGTTAAGATTCATAACCTTAAGCCTGGAGAAGGGCTGTAGGTCAGTCCCCAGCGGCTTCAGCTAGACCTACGGAGGGGTGAGCCACTCGTGATATTGTTATTGTAAGATTGTCCCCCTCTGTTTACACGCTGTGCGTGACGTCCTCGGAGGTTTTGGTTTTTTTTCCTAAAGAAGAAGTGCGCAGGCGCGCTCGTGCAGAAATGGTGTTTTTTAATTTAAAAGCAAATTTTCCTGCTCCCCCACCCCACCCCGATGGGCTCTGCACCCCTCGGGAGCTCTGCACCCTGTGTGCAGTTCCCAGCTCCTCGCAAGTAACTGCGGGGAGCTGGGACAAACCATGACAGTGGGCCACATTTCTGTGGTCTTGGGATCATCCCGAGACTGTGGAAAAAACGCACCTAAAGGGTAGGGTGATATCCTGGGGCAAGGGAGGGATCATCCCTCCCTGCTCCCAGGATCCCCTGTGCATCATGTGGACGCAGAGGGATGATCCCGGGGCGATCCCCAGGATATCGCCCCGTCTAGCTATGGCCAGCATCTCCAGGTAGGACTGGAAAAGACCCCTGCCAGAAATCCTGGAGAGACTCTAACAGTCAGTGTATACAACAATGAACTTGATGGATCGTTGGTCAGACTTGGTATAAGGCTTTCCCCAAAGTCCTATCATGTCATCAGCTTGATGGGTCAAATTCTGATATAGCAAGAGTATATATGAATTTCCTTTATCTTATAGTAACTTAAACATATATGCTTATGTCAATGGATCTTTGTGAATGGTATCCAGGCATATGGATGCATCTGTAAATTCTACAAGGCTGTTCTGTGTGGCTTCCTTATAATGGATACAAAATGCAATAATTTCAGTGAAAGAAGGACTTCATCTGGTTTGATGGAATGGCTGGCCAATCTAAACCTTGTAGCATGAATCTTAGAGGGTTCATGCAAACAGAACTTTTGACAGAAAATATTCAAATATGTGGTGATGACATCACACCCTACCCATATGAGCTCATTTGGGTAGGTATGACTATATTCAAGTGTTTGCCACCACACTGTTCCTTGACAGATAATTCCCCAAGAAGCCATAGTCTAGGAGAATAATAATTCATTAACCAGTACACATTGTGTCAGCAGTCAAAATGGGAGTTCAAAACCAGAAAACTGCCTTGTTCTGTCCATGGGGCAGTGTTGCCTTTCACCCCAATTCCTTGTGGGGGATTTAACAAACGATCTCCTCCTCTCCTCGTTGCTGGGGGCATTGCAAAAAGGATAAAGATTTCCAATTGCAGCAGCAGGGACCTAACTGTTAAGAAGAGCAAAAACCTGGTGAAATCGGTAATTGTTGGTCTAAGGAATTGGTTCTGTCCAGCTGGTTCAGAAAGACATTTATTAGGGCTTGGAGAAAGTGACATTATTAAAGTGAGCATGCTGATTTCAGACAGCTCCCAATTCATCACTCTGACAGTGACAAACACAGCCTGGGGTTAAGCAAATGACTAAAGAGAATTCTCTGGCTTTACATTTTTAATGCTCGCCACATTTTCTGGGCTGCGGAGGGTTCTTTTCAAAGGATCCTCTCCCTTGAATAGAAAGGGCAGAGCAGGGCCATGAAACATGCTTGGATTTTGCAAATCAAGTAGGGCCTCTGTCACTCTGCTAGTGCTAGTTCATTTATTTTTTAATTATTCCTCAGTCCTTAAAAGATCCTTTTTCTCCATTTTCCAGAAGAACAGGAGCATTTGACTCAGCTGGGCCGCCTCTATTCTTCCAGGCTCGTTCATCATTGTCTGCCCTCTGAATAGAAAGTGGTGGGTCAGTTTTAAAAGGCTCCATGCTACAAGCTTTCCTAAATACATCAATAACTCCCTAATGGAATTGGGACTCTTGTCACTCAGACCACCCAGGTCTCCTGGCAAGCAAATTTGCTCCAGATATTTTGTATACTCCATCTCTCCACTGCCTATTACCATGCTATTTCATATACAATATACATAGCTTATTGTCTCTACCAAGGCTTCCCTCTCGACAGTAGTGTTGTGTTGGACTACTGTACTTTGCTCCGTGTGGGGCTGCCCTTGGATACAGCTAGGAAACGTCAGGGTCCAGAAAGCAGCCACCAGGACTTTGAAGGGTCAGGAGATTAGAGAATATCATTCTGAACTTATCTTGGCTACGCTCGTGACCAATTTGTTTCCAGGATCAATTTAAGGTACAGGCTTTGAACTTTAAAGCCTTAAAGCTAAGAAATGTTTTTAACCAAAACACAAGCTGCCTGGATCCAGAGTATCTTCCTAGATGAACCTGCCCAAGAACTTCATTCCCTATTACAGTGGCCCTCCTCTGTGTTCTCTTGCTATCTTCAGTGCAGAAGATGGGCAAGCAGAAGAGGACCATCTCAGGTGCGGCACCCAAATCATGGAATAACTTGCCTAGAGAAGTTCAAGAGGCTCACCTGGCCCCTCCACTGTAGGGTGACCATATGGAAAGGAGGACAGGGCTCCTGCATTTTTAACAGTTGTATAGAAAAGGGAATTTCAGCAGGTGTCATTTGTATGCGTGCAGCAGCTGGTGAAATTCCCTCTTCATCACAACTGATGAAAGTTGCAGGAGCCCTGCTCTCTTGACCAGATACAAAAGTGGTCAGGGCTCTTGGAGCTTCAACTGTTGTGATGAAGAGAGAATTTTACCAGGTGCTGCATGCATACAAATGACACCTGCTGATAATAAATTATCTTTACTGCCCATCAAAAGGCAGGCAGTAGGGTGACCATATGGAAAGGAGGACAGGGCTCCTGCTTCAGCTGAATAGAAAATGGAATTTCAGCAGGTGTCATTTGTATGCATGAAGCACCTGGTGAAATTCCCTCTTCATCACAACGGTTAAAGCTGCAGGAGCCCTGACCACTTTTGTATCTGGTCAAGAGAGCAGGGCTCCTGCAACTTTTATCAGTTGTGATGAAGAGGGAATTTCACCAGGTGCTTCATGCATACAAATGACACCTGCTGAAATTCCCTTTTCTATTCAGCTGTTAAAAGGAGCAGGAGCCCTGTCCTCCTTTCCATATGGTCACTCTACTGCTTGCCTTTTGATCGGCAGTGAAGATAATTTCATTCCAGCATGCATTTAAATAACTTAACCTCCTATCATTTGAATGTTATTTGAAACTTCAGCTATTGATCATTTGATTGTTTTATTGCTTGTTTACTGCATTTTGATTGTGTTAGCTTTGGTTGTGAGCCACTTTGAGTGCACCTGTTTGGAGGATGAATGAATGAATGTTCAGCAGTGCTATTGTCACCTAGTGTTGTCTTCCACCCAGTGCTGTCTTTTCTTAAAAAAAATGCTGTCCAGAGACAAAGTTTTCTGAGATAGGTTATAACAACAACAACATTAAAATACAACTATAAACCATACAAAAATGATAAAATGCAGCATAAAAACTTCAGTAAGAGAGAATAAATTAATTAATAGAGTAACCCTCTCAAACAACATAAAGATTTTTTACAGAATTAAAAGGAGAAAACCAACAGTTTTAAAAGTGAAAAAGCCCTCGGAAAACACACACAAAAGGTCTTCACCTGGTGCTGAAAAGACCACAAAGGAGGTGTCAGGCAAATCTCCTGGGGAGAGCATTCCGTAAATGGAGTGATGCCACCAAAAAGGCCCTCTCTCAGCACCCAGTACACCTCACTTGGTAAGGGCACCTGGAGCAGGTGATCTAGTAATTTAGGGAACTGCCTTATACTGAGTTGAACCATGGACTATCTAGCTCAGTGTTATCTATATTGACCTGCAGCTGCTCTCTAGGGTTTCACACAAATGTTCTCCCCAGTCCTACCTGGAAATGCTGGGGATTGAACTTGGGACCTTCTGCATGCAAAGGAATGACTCTTCCCTTTTTTACTGAAATGGCCACCAGATACATAGACGTGTCTGTAATAGCAGCCTGCATTCTTTCTCTCACCTCTCAGTCTGTGAGCAAAAAGAATGCACAGTTATTCACAGCTACAACCTCCTTGTGAAAACCTGATTAGACTTCCTCTATTTAAAAAATGGAGAAAATGGAGCACAGGAAAGAGAACTGGAAAGGGGCAGTGAAGAACAAAGTCTGTTTATCCAAATCTCTATGCTAAAGCAGTGACCAATACAGTCAAAGCACCATTAATGTGTTGTCCCATTGTATAGGAATCTATAGAATAGGGTCAGGGAACCCTATCTCTGAAGGTCCCCTGATGTCATCTGCCCCAGCCCACTCATGTTTCTTTCCTCCAGGTAGAGAGAGGCCTCATCTACACCTTGAGGTCTTCTGGGACACAGGATGGGGAGGGAGGATCCCGGGCTTATGTGCTTCTGAGTTTGTCCCCCTGTGTCTAAATGCCAGTGCGTTGTTCTGGAAGTCAAGAGGGATGTTGCAGTGTGGCGTGTGTGTTTTTTTAAAAGGAGGAGCCGGTTGTGCAATTGCATGGCCCCGATCCTGCACAAGGAGTAAGTAAAAAAAAAAAAACACCCCCCCAAAAACTCAGCGGCAAAAAGCACCAGCAGCCATCTCAGCGATGACAAAATTGTTCCCCCAACCCCAATGGGCACGGAGTCATGATGTGTAGCTCCATACCCATTTGAAGAGCCCCTCTACTCACAGGGAAAAGGGAGGACCCAGGAGCCTGTGCCACACTGCACATGGTCCTTGCCGTTGTCCTGGGACTGCGGGGAAAATTGGGAAATCCATGGTCCCAGTTATGACCACTGAGAGGTCATCGCCGGTTGACCCCGGGATCCCCTGTGCATCATTTGGATGCACAGGGATGACCTTCAGCTGACCCCAGGATAACTGGCAGGTGTAGATTAGGCCAGAGACGTGGAACTGTTTGGGACTTAACTGGCACTTGGAGAAGCTTTTTCTTCGAGTACCGGCCAGGTCAGGCACCTCCTTTGTGCACCACTCAGCACCCCAATTGGGGCTGGACACAGCACATGAAAGGATTCAATTCACTCCTGTAGCCAGCAACAGCGAAACTGAGCCTGATGTAATTAGCTCCACGGGAGTGACAAAGGCTATCTGATTTTTGGGCCTCTTAATTTGAGTCAGCCCGGTCTAATACATATACAGAAGCTCGGTTTATTTAGGGGTCACCGAAGAAGACACTTCCGTCAAAACGCGTTTGACCTGTTTTTATCATTGTGTTTTTATAAAATTTCTCTGTTTATATTTGTATACTCTATGGTGGTCACTAGTTTATTTGCAAGTTTAATGTCTATTTCAGATGTTAACTGTTAGTGACATGATTTTGTAAATATAGTTACTTACCTTAACTCTTGTCTTTGCATGTCACGCGATATACATCCCTTTGGATCTTAGCCTATATGTTTCCTAAAAAGTATGGAAATGCCTTTAACAATTCTCTTCTACCTGTCATAGAGTTGGAAGGGAGTAGAACACAATCTAATCCAACTCCCTGCTCCAAAACAGGAGCTTTTCCCAAAGTTTTCCCCTCTAGTCAACTCTCACAGTGTTTCACAATCAGAGAACAGATGCACTTCAGAAAGGTACCTAAAAAGAAAACATCTTCAGCTGCCTGAGTAATACACGAGAAACACACACATTCCGGGAGAAAGTAGAAAAAAATATTAGCCCTCCTTTAAATCTGAAAGCAGGGCATTTACCCTGAAAATTTAGCTGAAAGTTACACTGACTTTTGAAATGAAAACTTCCAAAATTATTTAGCAGGGCATGCTAGCACTGAGCCCTGTGGAAGCAATTTGTTTGCATCACTTACATATCACTCTGTACTGATGAGCTGTGCTCTCTGTCTCAGTTCACATAAATGCATTTGTAATGATAGATCTATTTTTTAGTTGATACATATTACAGGACAACTTGAAATCCACCACCAGGTCTGTCAGATTATTAAATAAGATGGGGGCAGACCAGATACTGGTACTGCAGATGCTAATTGCGTCAGGGCAAAAACAAACCTTGCATTTTCAAGTATCTATTATATTATTATTATTATTATTATTATTATTATTATTATTATTATTATTTCATTTCATTTTATTATTATTTCATGCAACCATGATGATTTGCAGAGATAGGAAAGATTAAACATAATAAGTTTTAAATCATCATCACAGAGCACAATAACAATGAATGTATGTGACAGTGAACCGGTTTGGTCAATCACACAGTATGTCAGCTTAATCAGTTGAGATATGAATGAGCTTTTAGCTGTGCTTGTTTCTCTTCCCTTTATGGTGTGAGCAATTAAACCCTCTAATTTCCCATTTTGTCCAAATAAGATAGAATATTAAAGTATGGCTTGAAGTTGTTTTAATATCCTGGCTTGTTCCAAGGCTGGTAATAGTTTCCTTTTTTAGAAGAAATGGGAGGCTGTGGTTATAGAGGTTTACTAGTTTGTTTGTGCAAAAAGTGAGAAGTGAAGGGGCTGTGTGTGCCATCTTGTTGATATCTTAGCTTATAAAGCTGAATATGTTCATCCAAACATGGCATATATAACAAAAGTGAAACTCCAGAAAACAAAGAAACTGGCTCACAAAATCATGATGCTTTTGTTATTTCTGATGCTTAGTTTTCAGTTATCTCCCTCTGCTTTGCCTTTTTTTTAAAAAAAAAAATGTGTTGATTACACTCAAGCCATAATTTCATCTACTTGCTTTAAAATCAAAAGTTGAAATTCTTAGGGAAAAGTATCAGTATGGGAGCTGGAAACTTAAGAAAGCACAATATATGGAAGGACTTTTTTCTTTTTAACATATTGCCCTTTTCTTCCTGCGATAGAGCTTGATGCTGATTAAGGCATTCTTGCACTTTCTGGCACCACCATTCACCTAGAGAAGCCATCGACAGCGAAATTCCAGGTGGAGAGGGACGCCAGAGCTCACTCTGTGCTTGCGTAGCGTTGCCTTCTTCCACCATTTGCTAGAACTTTTCTCTCTCCTGGCCACGACTTCAGAAAACCCGTTTTTACATGCATTGAACGAAAGCAGCAGCGAGACGCACGGAGATGCCGGGCTGCTCGCAACCCTCGCAGACAGGAAGGCTCATTAAGGAGTCTCCCTAGGCATTGTTTCGTGAGTCTCAGAGGAAGCATCAGGGGCCTTATTTAAACCCGGCGTCTGGCAGACAGGTATACGGAAAGGAAAGCTGTCAAACGAAGCTGGCGATGCGTTGGGGTGGGGGAACAGGGGGAAAGAGTGTGCAGCTGCCAAAGTAAATTAAACGGGCTGTGCCTTTCTGTTGCTTCTCTGCGTTGGGTCTGCTTTGTGCTAAAGGCAGGGTCTGCCGCTTGCGAAGACAAGGTCAGGCCGAGGCAGAGGAGAAAGCTAGCCTCCTTTGGTTCCCAGGATACTGGACGGGAGGGATGCAATTTTCATTGCCATGTGGAACTGGCTGTTCTGAGGTGCTGAAGGGTTCTTTAATGAATGCTGAGCGGCTGTGTTTGAAGTTGGAAGGTCAGTCAAATATTCCCTGTAACCTTGGAGGGCTTAATCATGCCCCGAGTGTTAGCCGAGCTATTGAGAAGCAGCCATCTCAAACGGGATTTTGGCTTTCGCTTCTTCTTTTTCATCTGACTGAGGTAATTCACAGTCTGGAATATTTCATTTCAGTGGGGGTAGGAGTTGAAAGGGCCGGGGGAGAGGTGGGTGGGGGGTGGGGGGGTGGGGAACACACACAAGCCATTTGGACTTTGTATATTTGGTTTTGCTTCTCAACCTTTTTGCAAGCCAAATGATTATTAAGGCTTTGCAAACGTCTCTATGACCCCAAGAACCAGTTCTGGACCAAGAGTCCCGTCCCCCCCTCACTCGAAGGCAAAAGTTCATTTAAACTAATTCTACAGAGATGCAGTCAGGGTGGAGTGCAGGGGGTGGGCGGGCACTGAAATCTGCTGCTGTGCCTATTATTTCATGTTGCACCATGGTAAGGTTGGCTCCAAAGCTGTTGTTTCCAGGGCTGGCCCAACACATTTTGAGGTCTGAAGTGAAGGACAAGATGCCCCACGCCCCCCAGGACTGGCAGTTGAATCTTGCTTCAACATTGGTGATAGGGCAGCATTCTCCTCTGCACCTGAGGCCACAGGCTAGTTTAAGAGGCAGGCAGCAGGCTGTGTGCCGCATCACACTTTCCACCCCCTTCACCGCAGTTTGCTCGCTACTCTGCCTGGTGCCTGCTGGTTGCTGACTGAAACAAATGCTGCAGTGCAGCAGTGGTAGGACAAGGGTGCATCATGTGAGCAGAGAAATGCATGTGGTGGGCCTGATGTTTACTGGAGTGCCTGACCTCAGTTGACTGCCTCTCTGTATGTTCACTTGGTCAGGGGGCTTTCCTAAATGTGCCGATTGTGATGCGTTGGGAGAAAGCGACTAGATAAGACAGCCAGATCACGCAAGCATTGCTGCCAGGGCACTGGGTCAGGAAGATGGGAACAACAGGGCTGTGTGGCTCAGGAGAAATGGCTAGATGTCCTACTGTCACTGCCCCCCCTCCCACACCATTTGAGGTGGCTTCAAGCATGAAATAATGACCCTTTTCACATTCACTGGATGCAGGGGAGGAAGTGGGGACAGGATTGCATCTTCTGACATCGCTTCTGACCTCTACACATTCATGTGAAGGTGTGAACAGATAGATCCTAGCCCTATTCAAGAGTTTCTTGCAAATGTGTGAAGAACACTTAAGTCCCGTCCACAACATCCACATGCCTGCCAGGTCTCTTCATGAATCGAGAACAAAACCTGAAGGAAGATTCTAAACACATTCAGCTAACTTTGTTCAGCATCTAATGCTCTCCTGCAAGGGAGGCTTGGAAGGCGGCAACAAAGCAGAGGACCTTCTCAGTGGTGCCCCCCCCCAATTATGGAATGATCACCCCGACAAGGCCCGCTGGTGCCAACGTTGTTATCTTTTGGGTGCCATGTTAAGACCTTCCTCTTCTCTCAGGCATTTGACAGCGTATGATGCGTTTTTAATCAGGTCCTGGATTTGTCTTATGGTTAAAGTTCGTTTTGGTTATATGTTGTCTCTGTGTGTGCTCTCTGTTTATATGTTTTTATGTAAATGGTTTTATAGGTTGTATAATGTATTTTTTTTAATGGTTTTTAATATTTGTAAACCGCCCAGAAAGAATCAGCTATTGGGTAATTTAGAAATGGAATAAATAAATAACTGTGCCGGTAGGTGTCATGTTTCTCACCTGCCCAAGGGTCTCCACTTCCCTTGCTCGGCTTCGTCCATTTTCTTCGGCTGCCCCTTACGCCTGGAACGCTCTTCGAGAACATTTGAGAACTACAAGTTCAATCGCAGCTTTTAAAGCTCAGCTAAAAACTTTTCTTTTTCCTAAAGCTTTTAAAACTTGAATTGTTCTGACTTTTATACTGCCTGTTTGGTGCATTCTCTTACCCTCCATATTGCTTTATTATGATTTTATTAGAATGTACACCTATGTGGCAGGGTCTTGCTATTTATTGTTTTACTCTGTACAGCACCATGTACATTAATGGTGCTATATAAATAATAATAATAATAATAATAATAATAATAATAATAACCTGCTTTACAGAGGACAGTCTTCTATTTGAAGAACTCCTTTTGAAGGGTTGTCTAGTCCAAGTGTGGTTTAAAGATGAGGAACCATAAGAACAGAGAGTTGGGGCTGGCTTGCCCTTCAGCAGTTAGTATCTTCAACAGCAGATTGAGCAGACACACAGGACACCAGTTCCCAGTTTCCCCCAGTATGGTGAACTGTATTGTATTTCTTTTTAAGGGATAGTAATTATTTCTAAATTTGCATCTATACATATAAATTAGAATGTGGACAGTTATTGCTAATTGGTGTCCTGCTCTGATGCATTTCCTCTTTTGTGGTGATACGCAAGTGCAGGGTTCCTGCTTGCAGAGAGATTCGAAGCACATTCAGCCAAATGTGCTTAGAATCTCCCTTCAGTACTTCATGCTCAATGTGTGAAGGCCAGTGCATGTGTGGAGGGGTGATGTGCGTGGGAATGTTGGAGACAAGGGTAGCATGTATACCCCCAAACAACCTATAGTTTGTGCCCTTGTACATTTTTTGAATACCTGAATAGGGCTTTTGTGTGCCTGGGATCCTTGTAAAAGACAGGGTCCCTGATCATGTGTACAGAGTGCATAGGCTTTATTCAGAACTTCGGCTTAATCGCATAGAGGGTGGGGGGGGGGGTGACTGGGAACAGTGGGCATGATTCCGTTTTCCTCTCTACATGTGAAAAGTACTCAGGTCCACTACAGTGCTTAAGGTCACTAAGCAAACGGTTTGAAAACTTGTGGGTAAGGGAGAGTTAGAGTTGGCCATTTTTTCGTCCATTTCAAAGTGGCACGAGCTTACAAATCTCAGAAACAGAGCTTTAAGGAAACATGCTGTATCAGAGTCACATTCACTGAACAAGGACATAAGGATTGCCTTGCTGGATCTGATCAATAGTCTACCCAGTAATTCTGCCATTCACAAATCCATGATTTGTTGATAAGCACCACCATATATAATTAGCTGCTGAACTCTTGGATTCTAACATTTGTACTTCACGCTTGTCTAGTAGTTTGTGCTGATGGATTTTAATCTGGTCAGGATCCTCAAGGTGCTTTTATATATTTGTCGGTGGCCTCTGTGGAGGTTATCTCACCATTTGATTTGCTTGTAGTAGCTGTGATCAGGCCACATTGTGAAGCAGAACTCCATTCTCTCTCTGAGAGAAATGGAACAGCCCAGCTGTTTGTGTCCAGTGGGATAATCAACAGGAGAAAATGGCCCAAGTAGCAAAGTACCAAAACCATAACATATGTAGTATCATATCATAATGCCACTTTCTTCCATAACATCCTAACTTAAACATACCCAAATTAGGGGACAGGTTATGAAAAGCTTACTTTTCAATGTGATTGATTGCTGTCACTGGGGGAAGGCTGAAGAGGTGGTAAGCCTTCTTCTACTTAGGATATGACATAAATAAAGGTGTTTGTCTACCAAGATTTTGTATTCATGTCTGTACATCATAAAAACCTACAAGTTGTCCCCCATCTTCATTGAATCAGCAGAAGACCCCAGGAGACTCCACACTGATGCATATAGAGCCATCTTGAACATTGTTTTTGGCAGAAAGAAGGGATATAAATTTAATACATAAATAAATGATATCTTTGTGAAGTTTTCAATAATTACAAAAAGCATGTGTGTATGTGTTCATGTGGATTTTAATAAGCTACTTCTCCCCCTTGACAACAATTTCTTGATAACCATTATTCATGCCCAACGTGGGGCTCAAAGCTACAGCCCTAAGATCAAGAATCTTACGCTGCACCATCTAAGTTGGCCAGGCTGATGTAGGAAATACGGGTGATTCGAACATCCATACAGTACTAATGAAAAGTGGGAGCCAGAAATTGGTGAGTGGCTTTGCAATAGCAACCATTCCATAAAGATAGTATGGAAGTCATTGGACCATAATCAGAGACAGTGAGGTGGAATGATAGAGATGAGGCATGAGGGCAAGTCATCCAGTGCTTAATTTCTAAAGTGAGATGCTAGGACTCATGCCTGTCTGTAAATGGAATGTTGACAAAAGGCATACATTTTATATCAAAGTGCTTGAAAGAGAAATCCTTCCCAAATCATATTATTATTTACGAAAATATTTGCTTTTTCAAAGATGTGTTTCTGGTGGACTTTGTTGGGAGCAAGCCAAAAAAGGAGGCGGTATTTCCCAAAAACTCTATGAGGGCACACCTGGATTGAATCTGAATTGTGGATAGCAGCAGCTGCCCAAGTTCTAGGAACACAAGCACATGGCTTTTACCAGGTCAGACTATTTGTGAATCTAGTGGCAGTGGCTCTCCAAGGTCTCAGGGAAACTGAGATTCGTTCTAAAGAGGAAGCCTGTCATTTCCTATCGCTATAAAATGTCAGCAAGAGATATTCTGTTTGGAAGGGTGGGGAAAAATCTCAAACCCCCCTCTCTCTCTTTTCTCGCCTTCCTCTGTGTAGATTTCCTTTGGATGCTCCTGCCCTTTGCCTGCACTAGGGGATGCCCCAGTTCACCTTTGCTTGCTTTTGTGGGCTCCATGGCTTCTGCAACATGAAGAGGAAAAAGGAAGAGCCCAGCACTGAGCAAGAGACCGCCGTTTGAGAGGAGAAGGCATTTCCATTGCCCATCACTTTAACCACTATTGAGTTGGAAGAAGAGCACGGTTGTTACGGTAACTTGGTATTTATTTATTATTGCATTTATATCCCACCTTTTTTCCTGCAAGGAACCCAAGGTGGCTTACATAATCCTCCTCTCCACTTTATCCTCACAACAACAACCCTGTGAGGTGGGTTAGGCTGAGAGTCTGTGACTGGCCCAAAGTCACCCAGTGGGTTTCCATTGCCAAGTGGGGACTAGAACCCAGATCTCTCAACTCCCAGTCCGACACTCTAGCCACTACACCACACTGGTATGATATTGGTATTCCTTTAGGCCCCCTTTCACAGATCTCCCTTTTCCAGAAAACCCACCTGCCAATCACTGCCCTATCTTCTGATGCAAGTGCTGAACCTCTTTCAGCTTGGGGACTTAATTCCACTTTGGAGAAATTTTGGCGGACGCATTCTGGTAGCAAATACTGATATCAAAAGGGAGGGGTGGCAAAAATCCCAGCCTATTTAGTTTAAAGCTCTTAGTGCCAATAACTAAGACTTAGGAGAGGCATTTCAACCTTTTGGAATAGGGGAAAAACTACACCAAAGCTAGGAAACCACCAAATGGTTGGGAAAAGAGGGTGTGGCAGTGCAGGGGCCTTCTGTGGAACTCCAGGAGAGCCTGGGTTGGCCCCTAGGCCTGAAGTTCTGCACCTGTGTTCTGATGAGCAAAGTGGGATTAATGGGTGGAGTACCAACTAGCATATCTGGCTCATTTTTATTGTTTTTTTTTACATTACTCTCTTGCAGATTTGGAGGTGCCACTGAAGGGTTAGGAACAAGCCAAGAGAATGAAGGCTGTCCTATAGAGCTTGAGGGCGGAAATGTCTGGCTCCATGTTTCCGTTGGAGATGCTGCCCTCCCTCTTTCAGCTCTCCCATGGAGCTTGATGGATTAGCACAGGAAGGTATGCTGGCAGGCAGAGATGAACCCACTATGTGAATGATAGCCTCCCTCATCAGTGTCGGCAGTGGGAAGAATGTGGAAGACGTTAATCTGCTTTATTACATTTATTTCTCCCTCCCTCTCTCCCCTTGTTTTTCTTCCCTAGAGACTCTGCAGGCCTGGCAGTGGGGAACATGGCTGTGTGCAAAGAGCAACGTTATGGAAGCTGTAGAAGCTGGCTGGGCAAAATAGCCATTCTCGGCAGTATCCTAATTCGAATCACCCTGAGCTTTACAGACTGTGGGACTCCAAAGATGAAGTTAGTTTGTTGAGGTACAGATTTGTTTAGCTATTTTGTAAGCCAGCTACTGTCAAAGTCCCTCCAGGCAAAGTCAGGCTGCGCTCTTGCTCTAGATTCAACCAAAAGTAAGATCTAACAGCCCACTTCATTTGTTTTAATTGCTGCTCTTTTAACTGATAAAGAACATATGTATATTGTATCTCTTGAGCCAGTACCTGTGGCTATAAGTAGTATTTTTACTAGGCAGCAGAGCTACCATACCACCAATCCTTCCCCTCCCCAATGAAATCAAATACATTTCTGGGCTTTTAAAAACAAAACTTGAATGTACTTTACATTGAGTTCTTAATGAACGTTTCCAGCAAACACTTCCACATATAAAATCTTTTAAATCTCCATTTAATAAAACAATTTGCCTATAGGACTGCACTTCTAGTGCATCCTCTCCAGGCTTTGGTATCACAGCTCATTCATAACTTCTTGCCAGTATACCAGCAGCACTTCTAGAGGGGCTTTTAGTGTGCCATCGTCCTGACTCATTGATGGAGTTTTATGGGCTAGAGATGTCATCTTCCACTCATAACCCTGCTGTGTTTTTCTGCCGTTTCCCTGACCACAGAAAATCTGTTAAGGATAAAATGATGGGATACCTGCCCAATGCCTTCTGATTAGCAGTGCTAGGTGTCCTCTGTCTGGAGGGACTCCAGCATATATACATGCACTGAAAACTGCTAACATACAAATTTTGGCAAATCTAAAGAACTACGGATGGTATGTATGTTTCCTCGGGAGAGTCAGTGATGCCAGTAGGACCAGGCACAGAGGTCACACAGCCTACATGGCCCCCAAATTCAGTCACAACTTCTTTTTAAAATACACTCACACACACTTGTGGTTGCACCAAGCGTCTTCATTTCTGTAGAGGGTCTCTCTAGTTAGTCCCACATAGACCCAGAGACACATTGGGGAAATCAAGATGCCCGTCACAGCTGCAGCTTCATTCTGCAGTGTGTCCAAACTCTTCTGAAAGTTCAAAAGAAAGGAAAAGGTGCCCCTACCCGGTTCAGGGGAGAGGAAAAGGTCAAAGAGAAAGTACCAGAGGATGGGGAATAACAGAGGGCAGGAGAGTGCTGAGCAGGGGACGAGTGATGACAGAGACCATGCAGGGGAGAAACTAGGGAGGTGGAGTACTCAGTGAAGGATTAGAAGGTAAACCTTGGCAGTGCCACTAAGAAGGGGGTGGGGAATCACAGTCTGAAAAAAATAATTACAACTTTGAAACTGTTGTAATGGGTATGGTATAGTATACATTCATTATGTTTCTAATTAATTTTATGAAGCAATTCCGTTTCTGAAATGGAAAAAAAATCATGGGAAAAATATTTTAGTGGGCAGTCTCCATTCCACAACACTGTTTGTTCTCATAGGTCCCAAAGTAAATCTAAATTTGGATAAATTCCTGGAGAAGGCTTACAATGGCTACTAGTCCTGATGGTTATATGCTACCTCCAGTATTCAGTAAGCCTGCCCATGGGTGGGAGTGTGCTGTTGCACCATGTCCTGTTTTATTAGTCCCTGGCCAACAGCTGTTTGGCCATGGTGTGAACAGAGTGCTGGTCTAGATGGAATCTTTGTCTGATCCAGCATGGCTCTTCTCATGTTCTTAAATTAACAGCCCAATTCTGTTGCTGCAACAGCTCTTGTAAGGTTGCATGCTAATTTACATCCTATGCAAAGTGAAATGCTTGTGATGGCTGGACATTAGTTATGAGTTGTTACTCAGTATTCCTCTTGCTAACTGCCCTCTGTAGCTTAGGATCATGTGTGTATGATCCTAAGTTGTGCTAGTATGTGGCATGCTTTGTGCGTGATAATGGATTAAGGCTTATATTTTGTGGTCTCAGGCAACTCTGCCAAATAAATAAAAATGAGCATTTTCAACAACCTGGTGCCCTCCATATGTATATACAACTCCCTGACTACTCTGCAAGTTGTAGTCCAACACATCTGGAGGTCTTTAGGTTGGGGAAGGCTCTTACTAGTCTGGCTGCCTGCCATTAACCACACAATTATTTATGTTCTTATCCAATTAGGGTAATGTCAAATATTTGCCCAACAAAGATGACCAACATATGATGTCATCATTAGAGAGGTGGGTTTTTTTGTTTGCAGGGAGGGGAGTAAAGAAAACAGAAACTAAGAAAAATGCCAATTAATCTTTGTCAGGTACTAGGGAGTGATGTTGCTGTAGGAGATGGCTCAGTTGCTTCAAACCTGTAACTGTACGGAACAGCACAATAATGGGCTGAAGCCACAATGAGAATTCATTTAGTGCTCAATCATCATCCTCATTGAATCAGTCTGAAACATTCACAGGATGCCTTTCTTCCCCTTTCTTCTCATTGCCATGGAGCTGAAAGGAGACACTTACACAAGAGTCTGACTGGTTCAAACACACTCAAACACAAGACTAGGAAAATAACCCAACTCGTCTAACAATGGAGTCACCCTGGTACAATTTGGCCATCATAGCAAAGGTTACCCTTTTGATGCCACAACCCTATACATTCTTACTTTGGAGCAAGTCTCATGGAACTCAGTAGAGCTTACTTCTAACTATATGGGTACTAGCTGATATACCCGGCATTGCTCAGCCCCCCTAAGATATATGTCTGCGAGGTAATCATCTTAAAATAGTAGGTTGTGCTAGGCCTGTGAGTTAACTTTTAAACAAATTAAATTGCCCAAGACATGCTGGGAGTTGTAGGCAAAAGCCTAGGTCCTTGAATAACATGTTAATCTTTGAACACCATCTGAGGTGTGGTGGGAGACAATTGGAGCGTGGGCCTTCTTAGCTGTGGCACCCTATTTATGGATTTCTTTTTTCCAGGCAGGCTTGCCTAGTGACTGCATTAATGGCTTGCCAGTGCCAAGTGAATTCCACACGCACACCCCAAGAACCTTTTAACTTGATGAGATTTTTTATGCTGTGTATTTTCCCCGTTATAATTAAACCACAACATTCCACGTCAGAGGCAGGAATTTCTGAATAAAATTTATGATTTTTATGTAAAAGCCTAACTATACCATTGAAACGGAACAGTGAATGGAGGAATGACTGAAAGCTGAGGCTAGAATGGAATGGTGGGCAGGGTTAGTGGCAGTTGGAGAAAGTCAGGTAGAAGGAGAACAAAGACAGTGACCTGGTTTGCACATAGTGACCTGGCTAACTCATGCTTTATTTAAAATCAGCCACTCTACATACCAATACTACACCTCCCAGTATGTCCGTGTCCTCTGAGAGGTGTTTTCCTCCTCTCATTGCCAATGCTGCTCCTCAATCGAGTGTCAAGGAGTAGCATCGCCAAGGAGGAGAGGTAAGCTGCTGTCAGTGGACGCTCCCAGCTCTGGCCAAGTCCGGCTGGGGCTGCCTCAACCCGTGCTTCTCACCTACCAAGTGCTCCATCAGGTGCTTGTGCTGAAGGGTTGGGGCATGCCTGGGCACTTGCCCCCCTCTTTGTCAAGCCTGTTTTGGGCATGTGCAGAGTGCCTCCCCTCTCTCCCTCTTAAGGGTGAAAGCTGCATGCACACTTCCCCCAGATTCTGAGAAAACAAGATCAGGACAGGGTGCCTTTGAGATTGTTCATAGTTAGGCCTCTCAAAGTCACTCTCTTGTATCAAGCTATGATTTTAAAAACATTTTTAAGGAATTTTAAATTCCTTAAAAAATACTTGAAACCCCAAGTTTTGTTTTTTTAGATTTTTCTGGTACATTGTATAGACAGACCTATCAGCGTGCCAAATTTCAAGTCTCTAACTCATTTGGAAGTGGCTAAACATTTTCAGACATACATCCCACACACATGCTTTCAGCTTTATAGGTAGAGATAAGACAAGATGTGTTTAAGATTTAATTTCCGCTCAAAGCAGGCTCCTACCACATTTTAGCCACCAAAAGTATGCAAGTCCCACCTCCAAGTAATAAGTGGAAAAATAACCTTGCTGCTGTTAACTATTTCCCCCTTCTTTTAAGATCCTGTGCTATATATGCTGCTTTGTGCATTTTAGGAAATGCTAGCCAATAGGCATCCACCCCAGCCGACGTTTCCGCTGAACCATACTGGAAACTGCACAACCGTTCTTTCCCCCTAGAGCTTGTATCAGGACAGAAAATGTATATTTGTTTGGAAGTCTACTAAACTATCTCCATCACCCTTAAAATGTTACACACTTGTCACACATGCACAGCTATATAATCCCTGATTGTTTTCCACAGAACTGCTTTCTAGTTTTCAAGATGTTTCCTTATCTTCTGAAAATGCCCATTCCAACAAAACTATTTCATCCTCAAACAAACCAATGGTTTCAGTAGAGTGCATTATGAACACTTTCTGCATATATGCACATCCAAAGAATGCTGTATTAACTCCTTATCAAGTGATGGCATTGATCTTGTTCTCATGTCTCCAGGATTATATCAACAGGCATTAGTGCCAACTCTAAATAATCATACAGCTTAGAACTGCTTCACATACTAGTTGTTGTGGCTTTTTTGGTTGCGGCATGTGCATTGGACAGATGCAGCTTCCTAGTTGCATTTATCATAAATCACATCTCATAATAATACCTGAAGGTTTTTCCACCCTAACAAAGACTTTTTAAAAAAGTTAGAGCATCAGCAATGGGTGCAGGTGTGTTGGAAGAGTCAGTCAGAAGTGTGCGTGGGGGAAGAGTTTTAACATTTAAAACAATAATCCAGAACTTTGGCTGCTTCCAGGTGGAGGGCTCCTAGCACTACCAGTGAGAAGGCATTGTGCAGCTATTCCATCTTTTATTTCTTAATGGATTTTCTGCAGTAAGAGAAAACATGGAGGAAGCAGATAAACAAGTTTAGAAGACAAAGTTGTCAGGCCCTCCTTCAATATTCGGTGAATGAGGCAATGTGATGGTGCCATAAAAGACTTGTCTGGAAGCTTAATTGGGTTTTTTCTGGGAAAGAAGATTGAAGAAGTAACATGAATTACAAATTGAAGACAACATTACCAAGACATTCCCCACCCCAATAAAATGCAGTATTTGATGCAGGTTGATTGCAGGATAAAAGCCTCATTTGGAAGCACCCTTTGTCTCTGGGTATTTTTCAAGTTGGTAATGTATTACCTCTATAAATATAAGGCTTCTTTGGATCCAGAAGGTCTCCAAATGTTTGATTTAAATGATAGTAATAGGGTAGGAGACAAAAGTATGGCCATAGCTAGACCTAAGGTTTATCCCTGGATCGTCCAGGGGTCAAACCTATTCATCTAGGTGACACACAGGGGATCCAGTGCTCAGGCAGGGGCGAACCCTGGATGATCCCAGGATAAACCTTAGGTCTAGCTGTGGCCTATGTGTATGATGAAGCTTTATCCAAAGCTGTTTTTTGTTTTGATCTTTTGACAGAGGTGATCTTGCTAAGAGAACTTTCCCTGTACTGGTTTTCGGTAAAGAGCATGAAGACCAAGCTGCACACATGGTGGAAATAAAGCCGAGGAAAATCACTCAAATTCCTTGTAACATCTTCCTGAAGACCTGCAAGATGAAACTGCAGAAAATTATAAAAATGAACATCTTACCCAACATAAACTGCTCAGCTATGTACACTTGCACTACTGAAATTTTATACTGTGAAATAGAAAGGATATAAACTCAATTATTCTGGTAACACTGAATTTGACATTTAAGACATACAACAGATTTATTATAGGTTGTACAATTAATGCATTCCAATATTATCCAAAGTAGTAGAAATTATTACTTTAAGAAATAATAATTATAGCCCCAAATGAACTTTTTTGCACTGAAGGTTATATAAGAAGCACTTTATTTCTACTGGTTCAGTAGATATGTGTTTTGGGATGGGACGGGCAAGTCTGGCCTCTACATGTTCACGATTATCTGGCATTTCAGGATCATGACTCTCAGAAGACAGAAGTGAAGAAATCAAACAACTACTTGCCATCTCTCACCTTCTAATAAAGCCACCTCTAATTGCTTTAGCAATGTGATGTATCCTATGATTTTAAAGCTCAGTGCTTGGGTGATCAGTACGTTTATGAAACCTTAAGAATCCTAATATGCAGAGGGTGGTTGGCTGAACATTTTCCTGAATATTCAAGATGGTTTAAGGTGCACACTTCCCCATATCATTTATTTATTAAAATCATGTTCTCTGTCCACAGAAAACACTGCATGGGCTAAATATTGCCATAATATTACCATTGTAACTAATAGGCATTTTGCCCCAGGCAGTGTCATTAACTGCAATCCTGTGCAGTATGAGAATAATGGTTACCTGCACCATCTTTTTATTGAATGTACCTGCAGTCAGTTTGCACAGTCACATTTATGGGTAACTAAAGGGTACCACCCTTGTGTATATAGAAAACTAATGATTCAACTGAAATCTGTTCATCTATAGATTGATATATTTATCTACATACAGATATAGTCTAAGTCTACTCTGAATTAATTATGCTAGAGTCTAATTAATGCACACTAGTTTATTTTGATTCAAAGTGTGCCATACTCTCAAAAATATGTATAATTTAGAAACAGGCCTCATTCAAACCTAGAGGCTTTGAGATGCTAGATGAACACACCTTAGGCCTACCTGTAAGCATGACAAGGCAATATATCTAAGGGAAATAAATGAGACACAAACTCAAATGTATCCTTAGGTAACCACATGAAAGCAGGCTTTTCTACAAGATTGAAAGCTTGCTGAAATGTTATGGAGACATAAGGTGAATTCTTCTGGTCTTTGTTAGATGACCCCAAGCAAGTTCCTCTTCTGGTAACAATGATACTGAAGCTTTGGAGATAACAGTAATATTGGATGTATTTAGGGTTGAAGGTGCAATACAAAACTTGAGTGTTACTGGTAAGCACAAGCTTTAGTCCATTCCCTTCCACAGACCAGTTGAACACTTCTTTAAATTCAGCTGCACTCTTATGAGTCTCACAGCCTGATCCTATACATGGTTACTTAGAAGTAAGTTATCCTGAGTTCAATGTGGGTTATTCCCAACAAAGTGAGCATAGGATTGCAGCCTTGGTGTTGTGTATATTTCTGAAAACGGATAGAATTAAGCATGCCTCCAAGCACTTTGTTAGATCAGGGCCTAAGTAATAGTCCATATTCACTGCTACTGTAATACCAGTTAACTTTATGGATGTTTATTTAAAGGCACATATGTGTTTTTACATCATGTTTGTTGCCTTAACTCTGAGGACCAGGGTACTGAGACAGCCATTTTCAGATAGGCACCTGTATTCATTTAGTACACTGGGGGCCTGACCCACCCAGCATGTATATATCAAACTTGGGGAATATGCCAGTGGAAACCATGGGATAATCCTGGATGTAATCCTATGTCCTAGATATCTGGAATGCATTTAGACAGACTGAAGGAGCAAATGAGGGCACTGTCAACAGCAGGAGCAAGGAAGGGAGGCTGTTTGCAACAATGGCACGAAGACAACTTGGCAAAGGCCTTGATGCCTCTCAAAACTCATTATAAAATATGCCTTTTAGGAAACTTTCTTCTATTACCATTACTAACGGGGATCAAGCCCTTTATAAATCAGTAGTAGTTGTTTCCTATTTCCAGATGCTCTGTCCTTCTCTGACATTTTCACAGTTTTTGGAGCCAACGGGATGAAACTGTGTAGTAATTAATGAGATAAGGCAGCTGTGTCATGTCAGGACACATTTCTGCAGCTGGGAGATGGAGTCTTAAGTGTGTTATTCACACAGCTTCACCCAATAGTCCTTTCTCCTCTGGTACAGAAGATTTGCGCATATCTCACTGCATGGAAAATTTTGAACCCATCTAGAAGACCGACAATCTTCCATGTCCTGATTTGTTTGCTCACACTGCATTTTTAATATTTCAAGCTCCAGGCTTGATTTCAAGAGAAAACACCCGGACATAATGGCAGATGAAAATAGATGTTGTTACGACTATTTTTATCCCTCATTGTAAATGTGCCCATCGTGCAGAATGTCCTTGCCTTGCTGTGCCATAGTTGTTGGTCTAATTTGGAAATCCAGCTCTTGTTCATGAAAACAGGAGTCATACTTGCATTTGAGGGCTGGGAAACACCACAGCAAAACACATCTGTAATGCAGGCTACATTTGATTCTTCTAACCTTTTTGCCCTTTAGATTCCATCATATAGGATAGAAATGTTCCTCAGGAGTTCCAGTCTCAGTAGCCATAGAAACCAGCTATTTTTATCTATTTTGCATGATATCAATAAATGACTTTTTCTACACTGGATAGACAGGTCAACTCAGCTTCCTGCTTACTGAAAACCCTTAATAAGCCATGCATACGTATTGTATAATATTGTACATCCAAGAAGACAAAACCTTATTCCCAACTGTCCAATGGAATAACATAGATTATTTACATGCTATTAAATGCCCTTTCAGAGAAATAAATATTTATGAGAATTTTTAGAAAAGCCCCTTTGTAGTATTGATTATAAAAATATATCTTGAGATTTGAGTCATGCAGTTGTTTCATTGATAAGCTTTTTTCTTTCCTAGACAGCTTTAAAAAAGAAATGACACCATTTACTTAAGATTAAATTAATGCCTTTGAGAATACACTTGTAACAGCAAAGAAAACCAGCCAATAATAGTGTTCTTGTTTTATGGGATGTTGTCTGTGTTTGCTAAGGAAGACTTTTATAAAATAGGATAAAGAATAAAATTTCTTTAATAATCAAGAATCAAGTGCACTTCACAAAGGGAAATAAATATAATTGTAATGCAGGGTTTTTCAAGCCACAAATACAACTTGTGGTCCTCCAGATGTTTTGGCCCACAACTCCCATCGGCCATCAGTTGTAGGCCAAAATATCTAGAGGGTCAGAAGTAACCCATTTCTGTATTAATATCTTTCAAGAGTTGGAAATTCACAATCCTGCAATGATGGTTATGGCATATCTGCCATATCTGTGTGGAGTTCTAACTGTTAAGTTATTTACATTGCAGGTCTGAAGGCATATATCAGATATTAAAATCCTATACAGTAGAACCTCCTTTGTGAAAACGTTGGTTATCTAAAACCTCTGGTTATCCGAATTCACTGTGTACCTCCCCATGAGGCTCCAGGACTTTTATATCACTCTGTAAACACTACTCCCGTATATGTGATTACCTGAACGCTTTGTATGACTCCAACAGCATTTCAACAAATAAACCTGTTCTGCACTGCATAGAACATCTGAACATTATCACAAGCTATATATGCCCTTAAAATCATATGAGCCTTGTGGTTAAAAAAAATAATGAGGGAAAATGGTGCTAAACTAATCACTATGAATTATATGCGATGCTATTAGGGATAGAAATACAAAGTGAGATTCATCTGCGTCTTGCTGGGCATTATTCAGATCACTTTGCCAAACTGAATAGTTTTATATGGCCTGAAACCTGAGCTGAGGTAAATCAGAGGAGCTCCATTGACTTTATTACTGATACAAGCCTGCTGAGTATATTCTATACATTCCAGTGCTTCTCAGCATGGACGGAGCAGGCCATCTTACAATCAGATCAGTAAAACTCTTTACTGCACAACTGATTCTCTTTTAGCTTGTAAGAGATATCTTTGGATCATGGAGCCCAAAGACTTATTCTGTAACAAGGTGGTTTACAAGGTTGTATTATAAATTATAGATGCCTATCATGTCTGTATCTTTCACTTAAATACTTGCCTATCGATTGGTCTCCTGGCTGATTAATTCCTTTTTCTGCCTGATGTCTGTTTTGGAAGCAGCTAAATCACTTGACTTCAGTTCCTTTCTTTGTATTTTTTTTTTTTAATCTATGCACTTGAAGTAAGCACTTTCTTGCTCTAACTGTGAAAGCATGCTTAGGAGAGCAGATATGTTAATTGCTGTAATAAACAGACTTTATTATTACATCTCTTTGCAGTCTACAAATTACATCTGCCACCTTGATGCTGCTGCTTTGTTTATTGCTGAACTGATGAGCTGAAATATCAGCTACACCCCTAACCTGAACAACTGCATATTTAAACAAGTGAAAGGAGCACAAAGGTAGCACTTGCTGTCTAAGACAGAAATAGAATGCAAAAGGATGAAGGCAAATGGGGGTAATTGTGGAGAAAACTGAACTGTCTACCCTCTTTTTTATTCTTATATCTAAATGAAATTAACACCAAAATAGCAAAGCCATGGTTAAACTTCTACTCAAGAGGCTACACTGTTCTCAGTTAGTCTCATGTATGGTGGTACAGTCATTAGTAAACTCAAGACTGGATTACTGCAGTGTGCTATGTGGGGCTGCTCTGGAAGCTGGAGCTAGTGTTGCCTCGTTTCAGCATATAACTCCTTTGCTGAGGGAATGAACTAGCTGCCTATTAGCTACTGGGCCAGATTTAAGGTTTTGGGACTAGTGTACAAAGTCCTAAACAACTTGGGATGAGGATACTTGAGAGAGTGCCTTCTTCCTTACCAACCGTCCCAGTCACTGAGGTCATTGGAGGACATGCTCCTGGTGGTTCCACATGGACCTTTGGCCCGATTGGAGTCCACCAGGAGAAAAGCCTTTATTGTGGTGATCCCTTCTCTTTGGAACTCCCTGCCCCTGGAGGTCAGGCAGGTGCCAACACTAGGCTGCTTCAAGCACCTCCTGAAAACAACTCTTTTCCAGGAAGCATTCCTAAACTGACCACCCACTGTATATTATTGGTACTTCGTTTTAAATTGAACAATTTTAATTTGCTGTTTTTAATCTTTCTTTTTACTGTTTTATTCCTATATTCACCGCTTTAGAATCTATTTTAGATACGGAGTGGTACATAATTTTTGTAAATAAATAAAAAATAAGCCTTTGGCCATATACACCTTGAAAACAGAGATGGCCCAATATTTGGGTGCCTGAGGCAGAAAATCCAAAGGTAATGGTAAAGAACCACATAAACACGTCCTTGTTTCGGGTCCTTTAAAGGTATCTCCAAATCTGCTACCTAATGGTAGGGATGGCCCTGCCTGAAACTGCAAAAAGGGTGATAATTGAATGAGAAGGCCCTGTTACATTCCTGCAGATGTATAAAAACAGCCCTCTGTACATCTCAAAGTCATGTACCTGACATCTAAGTAGAGCTTAGTAAACCCCCTGTCCAAAACCCTGGAGGGGCACTTCAGGCAGTGTAGTGCTCACCATGGATGAGTAACTTGTAGTTCTCCAGGATGCTTTGGCCTACAACTCCCATTAGCCTTAGCCGGCATAGCCAATGGTGAAAGATGACGGGGGTTCTAGGCCAAAACATCTGAAGGGCCACAATCTGCCCACCTCTGCTGTAGACAAAACTCAGCTAGATGATACCAATGGGTTTTTTGTCTGACACTTGTGGCTGGGGAAGGAAGGATTAAACATCTTGGATGCTGTGGTCCAAATGAACATTTTATCTTTCCCACCCTCAGTGCCTAGAAGTTAAAACAAAACAAAACACAGACGTAGTTGCTAGCTATGCAATTATAATAACATCTGGTTTGACCATGAGTCAGTATGAGGCAGCTTCCTATGTTCAGAAATTCCCACATTTCCCTACGCTTTAGTACAACCAAGGAACAGAGCCCAGAATGGGATTATGGAGATCAGGCTTGATTGGGGCTGAGGCCACCAGAGACAGGGAGCAGATTCAGCTTCCTTCTCAATGATGTTTCCAGGTGCACACTTTTACTTTCCCCCATGTAAATGAATGGTTAAGTATTCCTATTGGGAAAAGTAAAGTGCCACAGGTGGGGACACTGTGGCAGTAAGAGAAAAAAAATGTTCTCTTCACTCCTGACAGTGGGTAAACAGGGATCTTGCTGGGGTGGGAAGTTTTAAATGTATCACTGTATGAACAAATCACAACAATGCACTGTTCCTCCTCAGGGTCCTCACTTCGTACACACACTGCCCATCTTAAGGTCATGAAGAAGAAAAAAATTCAATATACCCAGTTGGACATTACCTTTATTACAACCAACCAAAATACTACAAAAGATTGCACAAACTTTCAAATTTTGGAGAATTCTTCATCATTCTAGGTGGTACAAAATCACGGGAGGGAGGAAAAACAGAAAAGTCCAAAAATTTGGCCAGATGTTGTAGCAATGAGGTTTGCAGTTTAGATCTAGCCTCAAGATGGAGACTGCAAACTGGATAAATTAATCACTGGTATCAGGTATCAGAATACAACTAACATTCTGGGATAAAGGAACAATGGCTGACTCCCGTTTCTGAAAACATGAAGGCTGAGTGTAACTCAGACCTATCTCTTGTTCTGGGCGAAATACAAGTTCCTGAGTAGGTAAGAGACCAGAAGTAAAGAGAAACATGAAAATATTAGCAAAGCTGAAAATTAATTTTATGTGATGGATAAGGTAAAAACAAACAAACCACCAATTGAAGCCAAATTGTGTAGTATTACCTAGTGGCTGAAGAGAATAGAACCCTCAGAATATAAAGTTCCTCTTCAGGTAGTAGGAGGACAGTCATTTTATGAGTATATATCAAGGCTTACTTATTCTGTGATAATACAACAACACAGATGTACCAGGCTATGCAAGAAACTATTGCTAAGGGCCTTGCTAGACGAGGCCTTAGCTCGCTGTGAGGCCCGGTTTCCCTGCTGTGCGTCCAGATTACGCACAGGGGAATCCGGGCCCAGGCCACACTGAAGCCTCCCCTAACGTGCCATAAGCGAATTCGCTTATGGCGCGCCTTTTCCGCAGCCCCGGCCTGAGGCCGGGGCTGCGGAACATCTAGCAGGGTCCGTGGCTTTTTGCGGCTACTCACTTACTCGCGAGTAGCCGGGAAAAGCCACAGACTGGGCACAGCGCTCTTACGAGCGCTGTGCCCATCGGCCCGGGGGGGGGCATCCCGGGGGGGGGGAGAGAGGGGCAGGGGGAAGGCCGGACCCACCAGGAGAGAGGGGGGGAAGCTGGACATCGGCGATGGCAAGGGAGGGGGGGAGAAGATCAAGGACGGGGCTGCCAAGGGAAGGGGCAAAGATGGGGACGGGGCTGCCAAGGGAGGGGGCAAAGATGGGGACGGGGCTGCCAAGGGAAGGGGCAAAGATGGGGACGGGGCTGCCAAGGGAGGGGGCAAAGATGGGGATGGGGCTGCCAAGGGAGGGAGGGAGAAGATCGGGGACGGGGCTGCCAAGGGAGGGGGGGAGAAGATCGGGGACGGGATTGGGGATGGGGGGAGGACGAGCGAGCAGGCAGGGGGCCATGGGGAGGGATCAGCAGCGGGTGGGGGGCTTAATTTTAAAAGAAAAGGTGCTTACCTTGTCCGGCGGCTTCGGGGCGCACGTGGCCCCTTTAACAACAACAACAAAAAATGGCCGACGCTGCAGGGCTTCCGTAGTCGCCCCGCCTCCATGCCGGCTTATCCGGCATGGTCTAGCAAGGCCCTAAGTTAGCTCCACAAAATGAGAGACAGTGTGGATTCAGAGAAGCATGTTCTTCACATGAATATTGTGGTCATCACATGATAACCTGGGGTCTTTCAAACCTTTCAGTTAGCAGTTTTGGTTTGTCAAATGCTTCATAAACTTTCTTTTCTACATCCTCCCAATAGCACTATCAGGTTGGTCACTACGACTTCCATTTTACAGATGGATAGTGAAAAGTTCTCTTTGATCATAAATGGACTGGATGATTTTCATTTTTAAAATTATCCTTTCCAGATTACAACCCCCCCTAAACTTTCATCTAAATGGTAATAGGCCTTTTAAAATGTGTCTATTTTAAAATGAGTAAACATATATAAAAGGTATTTTTGTTCTTTCATCCACATAGCAACTCTAGTTTGAGACCAGAGTAAATGAAACAGTATCAGTGATATATAGACTATATCGAGAATCAAGGAGGGCCACTCAAAATCCTACCTAAATTTTAAGCCTAGTTTGGTGTGAAGAGCTACAAATTTAGTAATTAGACCGTACCTAATCCTGAAATGAAAAATAAATGTGTGAACACATTCAAAGTATAAAGGTGAAGAATCACAAGGCTTTTTACACTAAAATCCTTCTCTCTGTTTTTCATGGTAAGGTATATATCCCTGTGCATTAGATCAGCTTCCTATTAGGAAGTATAAGGAACAGCGTAGTAGGAGTTGGATCAAAAAGATTGATTGATAAGGCTCATGATTGATAAGGCTCGTTTCCTGGAATACAAAATTTCACAACAAAATATTTTACCTTTTGCATATAGGTTATTAATAGCTGAATAAATTACACTGTAAAATTCAATATATAAAATAAATAAGTAGGCAGTAAGAAACAGAACATTTAGAGGTATCCTAAGGTAAAGCTCCATCGTTTACAGTAAAGGCTCTTCCAGACATCAGCTTCCTCCCTGGGGACAGTAGCTGTGAAACAAGAAGCTGTAAATTCATCCTGGAATATCCTTGAGAGGTCCAGGCCCTCATGTCCCCCTGGGAGAATGTCCCTAAATGCACAGGACATGCACAAGTCCTGAAACTTGCCGGGGTGGGTGGGGCCATGATGAAAACTAACAGAACAATTAGAAACAAGAAAAACATTATTGGTGCTAAGGCTTAATAAAAAACAGCTAAGATTAAGCACATTTCATTTAGTAATGCAATATGTAGAAGCCATGATTTCAATGATGCTCCCATGTAAGCATTTGTTGGATTCTGCCCTTAATGTCTAATCCAGCCTCTCACTTTTCATATAACACAGTTTTCAAGTATCTCCCCTTACGGAACACAAATGACTCTTTGGTCAAGAGTTTCTGAGATTTGTAATTTTACAGTAGCCAACAGCAGCAGGCTTCTCTCGGTTTAAAAATAACTTTTTTCCAGTTTTGATGCAAATATGTAAAAGACATGATTATCTGTTTCCTTTTTGCATTCTGTACTGCCACTGCCTGGAGTTATATGAGATAAGCACAGAGCAGGCTAAGAAAAAGGATCACACAGTGCCATCTGCAGGGCTTTCCCCTCATCTCTTTTCACAAAACACAGCAGATGGCAAAGCTCCACTTCAGAAACCAAATGAACTAGAAGACAGACCAGGATCGAAGTTTCAGGATTGGAAATAAGTGAAGGGGAAGAAAGTGGTCAGCAGCACCAGCGCCTACCTTCTCACCATCATTGTCACTAGTTGCTATTGCTCTTCATCTTCTTTCTCATCATTGCTACTTACTTACTTGCTTGACAGGCAGGGAGCCAGTGGGTAAGTAGGCCTTGGCTCCTCACCACCACCACTGTCTGGGCCAGTAAGAGGCAAGTGAACAAGCAGGTTGCAATGGTGAGGAGGAGGATCAACTCCAGGGGTTGTCAGCTGGCCCTGCTAGAGTGTGGGCCCTCGGCAGGAGTTCCTTCTATACCTACACTTGATGCCGGCCCTAGAAGTCAGGAGCATCATTCACAGAGACTTCCACTAAGGAAGAAAAGATAGAAGAATGAATTATCCCTATGAGGTACTCAAGATCAGTATTAACACTAGGTTTGCAACTTTTAACTGATTAACCAGATTAACTAATGTGTTTAGTTTCATTTATATGCTGCTTTTCCAAGGTGGACTGTGTCCAAACTGCAACTCATAAAAACATATGAAAAGCCCTGCTGGATCAGACCAAAGACCTATCTATACCAGCATTCTGTTCCTACAGTGGCCAACAAATGACTATGGGAAGGTCACAAGCTGGATATGAGTGCAATCACACCCTCCTGCTCATGTTCCCCAGCCAGCTAGTATTCCCATACTGGAGGTAATATACAGTTATCATGACTAGTAGCCAACAGGTTATAGACATAAAATGTCAAAATGCAACATTAAACACAATTCACTACAAGACATATCAAACAGTTGATTTTATACCCTTCAAACTGATTAATATGATATCCCGGATTAAACAACATTTTTTAAAAGTTAATTATTTAAAATATAAGTAGTTATAACACTGTCTGTACCATATTAGAAAAGAGGCATTTCCCCTTGATTCTCACAGAAGGGAATTGCTCTTCTTAAAATGGTGCCTGCTGCAAAAGATACACACACTGCTAAAAAGAAAAGTACGCTTTCCCCCTTTTCAAAACCATTGCCTCATGCAAATTTAATCTGTTAATCTGATTATGGTTTCTTGAATTGGGTAACAGCCCTAGTTAACAGAACTTCCAGCCAGATCCTATGCATGGCTACCCAGAAGTGTCCCACTTTGTTCAAGTAAAGCAGTAATCCTAAACATATTGGTCTGCTAAAAAGTACATTGATCTCAATGGGCTAAGGCATGTCTAACTATATAAGCATATGCATAGGATTTTGTGGCTGCAATCCTAGGCACACTTACTTGGGAGTAAGTCCCATTGAAATCAGTAGACTTTAATTCCAAGTTCTGATTAAATGTGCGTAGCCTCTGCTTGCAAACTGTTCTTATACCATTCTTACATTTTCAGAGAAGCAATTTGGTAAAAGGGTGAATTTCCTACCCCCTCCGTTTTGTTCCACACTCTTGGTTGAGGGAGACTATCAAACTGGTGGGTAGCAGCTAGCCCAGATTTATTGAAGTGGGGTACAAGCATGCAGTCATACAAGGCATGATCGTTATTGATCTGTTGTACAAAGGTAGGGTCTTTTATATAGGACATAGCCCTTACATTACAAGGATGAATTAAATACGGCAAGCACACACACACAAAAGGAATCTTGTGGCATTGTAGAGACAATGGGGATGGGGAACGTGTGGCTTTCCAGATGTTGTTGGATTGCAGTTCCCATCAACCCTCACCACTGGCTATGCTGTCTTGGGGATGACAGAAGTTCAAGCCCAACAATATCTGGAAGGACACAGGTTGCCTACCCCACTGGATGTAGCCTTATACCACAATAAACTGTTAGGGTACAATCCTGCACATGTTTAGATAGAAAAAAGTCCTACAGCTCCCAGCATCCCTAACAAAGACATGCTGGTCATTGTAGGATTTTTTATTTTCTGTCTAAACATGCTTAGGATTGCATGGTTAGCTATTAATGCCCCACATGACGTTTTGTGTGCTTACTGTAACAGACTAAAGACCCAATCCTACACATTTTCACACAAACAAAAAATCCTACAATTCCCAGCATGCCCCAGCCAACAGTGCAGGCTGGGAACTGTAAAGTTTTTTTCTTTCTGTCTGAACATGCATAGGATTGTCCCTTAACACAGCTACCCCTTTGGAACTTCTAAATACGAGAGCCGGACTTGAGTCCTGAGGGCGACAGGCTTACCAGCTGAAGCCGCCATTTTGAATCCTGCGCCTTAGCAACGACCACTCACCCTCTGCCTCACTGCACTTTGTCTTCACATCCTCGTCCCCCTCCCACTTTAGTAGACCTGACCAATAAAACGATGCTCCCCACGGTGGAGAGGCGGGTGGTGCCGTCCGCCGTAACTGTCCTTACCTCACGCGCTTCAGTCTCTGCGTAGGTTCCTCCCCTCAGAGGCGTGGTCTCCCTTGCGGTTGGCTGGTTGAGCACGTAGGGGCTGTCCCTCAAAGCGGCGGTTTCAAAGAAAGCCGGGAAGCTGCGCAAATTGCCTGCGAGGTGTTTCCCCGCCCCCCCCCCGAAGGTTCGGGGGCGGAAGTGTTGGGTGGCTCGGTAGAAAATACACACTTCTCCCTCCCCTTTGGCAAACAGCAGCATATTGTAGGAATGCAGACGATGCAAATTGTCCCCGCGCGGTGAGTGTGTAATAAGTCTCAGTAGGCGCATGCGTGGAAAGGGAAGTGAAGAAGAGAGAAAAAAAGCGAACGACATCTGCAGCCTCTTGAAGCTTTGCTTTCAGTGAGTTTCCTAAGACCTCGTGGCGCAACGGTAGCGCGTCTGACTCCAGATCAGAAGGCTGCGTGTTCGAATCACGTCGGGGTCATTGGATCCCTCTAAAAAAGGGGGTTTTATTTTACCCCTCAAATGAAATGTGAGCAGCGAACGTGGGGGTGTAAATACCTTATGGATCTAAATGTGCTCTTGATTTCACTTTAAAGTGGTGGTGACGGTAGTGCGACAGGAAGGGCCAGTTAAGTCAATGATACGTAATAAAAGGTTCAGGGGAGGCGGCTGATGCCCGTGAAGCGTGATGAACTGACTGGACAACAGGCAAGAAAAATAGAAAGGTCAAAGCAGGAAATCCTGAAAAGAAAAATAAAAGAAGCGGGAGAGACCCCAAAGAGGACGACAGCCAGAAGACGACTTAAAGGAAAACTGAGGGTCCCTCCAGATGTTTCTTTAAAAATGGGGAGGGAGAGAGGAAGGCACGTACAGATCTTGTAATACAGCATTTAAAAACAACAATAACCCAGTAGTTGCTTGGGAAGAAGATTTCACAGGGCAGCTACACGTGACTTTAAACGCCCTTTAAAAAGTATTGCGACTAAAGTAATTTAGTGAGGGAAGCATAGACTAAAAGATGCCTTGGAATTATTATTATTATTATTATTATTATTATTATTATTATTATTATTATTTATTATTATTATTATTATTATTATTATTATTATTATTATTATTATTATTATTATTATTAACATTTTATTAATATATTAGGTCCTATAGAGGTACAGAACGATCCTAAGTGAGGAGTGGAAGAGTTAGATCACTTCCAGAGCTCTGCTGGGTCATTGCAGTCACAGGGGTGCCGAGGGGGGGGGCTTCCCTCTCCCCCATTCCCCCCCCCTGATCTTTTTTCTTTGTCTTTTCCCTCTCATTTGAAACCTTAGGCTGGTTCTCCCAACCCACCAGTGATGTGGGGGGATGTTTCGGGGGGGGGGGGATTTTGAATGGAAACATTTTCTCATGTGAATTAGGCTAATTTGCACAGGGTAATTTTCAGTTTGCACCAGAACATTTTCTGAAGTCGAAGCGATTGATCTCATTGAACATAAAATCATAGCGTTGGAAGGGGCCATTTAGGCAACAGAACTTTAAAAAGTACCCTGTGTTAATTTTTTGTCCCAGTATACAAGCATATGACCTGAAATATTAGAGGATAAAAATTAAGGCCTATTTAAAAGTGATTTAAATGTTATACTAGGTAGACTTCGTTTTGTTGCAATACTTGTAAAAACGTAAGGCAATCACCTTAAATTGTCTAAGAACATCCATCCATCCCGTCCCAACGGTACTGAAAACTATTGACGCATCAGCATTTTTTTTACAACCCAATGAATTGTGTATGACACACTGGCAGCCACGGATCTATTTCTCCACAGACGTTGTTTGGGCACCTTAGATAGATAGATAAATTTTATTACGATCATAGATCAGCACATAAAATGCACAACATTTACACTCAGCGGACATATTTGGACACCTTCAGTTTCATTGTAACCGCTTATTAGTTTGTTTTCACAGTGAGGTATATATACTGCTTAAGATATTTTTAAATATCTGCTGGAATTAATTTTTGGCCTATTTTTTTCCCGCCTGCCTGCCACATCTGTCTTCATCCAAAGCAGAACTTCCAATCAGTGCTGTTATCCATTCTTGTTCATCAAAGACAATTGGGCTGCTTCAAAATAGGACAGAAGACAAGGAAATGCCAAGCTTCCTTCCCAGTTAGTGAAGCCTGCAAGGTGTTCAGTTTAAATAGGAAGTTTTTTTCACCCCTAATCCCAAAGTTTATCAATGCCTCTTCTCAACTTTTTATCTCTCTTAAATCTACTAACAAAGGCAAACCCTGAATAGAAACAGAAATTTAGGAATTTAATATTTAATAGGCGGTTTTGCCATTTAAGACACATCTTGGGAATGTGAGGAAAGCAATAAGTTTTAGTGTACTCAACTAGTGCTGCCCACCATCTCCTCCCATAGATGCCCATTTTACAGGACTGCCTTCAGGGAGAGTTTCAAAAGGGAGGCAAAACAGCTAGTCCCCTGCCTTGAAACAAGACTCTTGTTCATGCATTGGTTATTTCTCGGTTGGACTACTGCAACCTTCTTCTCACTGGCCTTCCTTCTTCTCACATCAGTTCGTTGGTTTCTGTTCACCACTCTGCTGCTAAGATCATCTTCTTGGCTCGCCGCTCTGACCATGTTACTCCACTTCTGAAATCTCTTCATTGGCTTCCAATTCACTTCAGAATCCAATATAAACTTCTCCTGTTGACCTACAAAGCTTTTCACTGTCTAGCTCCTTCCTATCTTTCCTCTCTCATCTCACAAAATTGCCCCGCTCGTGCTCTTCGCTCCTCTGATGTCATGTTTCTCACCTGCCCAAGGGTCTCCACTTCCCTTGCTCGGCTTCGTCCATTTTCTTCGGCTGCCCCTTACGCCTGGAACGCTCTTCCAGAACATTTGAGAACTACAAGTTCAATTGCAGCTTTTAAAGCTCAGCTAAAAACTTTTCTTTTTCCTAAAGCTTTTAAAACTTGAATTGTTCTGACTTTTATACTGCCTGTTTGGTGCATTCTCTTACCCTCCTTATTGCTTTATTATGATTTTATTAGAATGTACGCCTATGCGGCAGGGTCTTGCTATTTATTGTTTTACTCTGTACAGCACCATGTACATTAATGGTGCTATATAAATAATAATAATAATAATAGATCTAGGGCTGCAACGATAAGAGGGGGAATGACTACATTTGACGGTGAGTTTCACTAGTTGTTCCTGCACAGAGGAAGAGTACTAGACATGGAGAACTTAGGCCCAAATATATCCCATCACACTTGCACTTTGCTGATCCATTATGGTTCCTGGCTCTCTTTATATGGCCTCACTTAAATTGCTTTTAGGGTGGTGGTGGGAACACTTACCTAAAATTTGGGCAGAGTGGTTTTGCTATTAATTATCAATGATATAATTTATACTTAATCTGATGTCTTGGTTTTTATGAATGCTTTTATGCTCTAAACTTATAAATGCTGTGATCCTGTTGTTTTTACGCTACTGTTAACTCATTTAGAGCTCATTCCAAGGCTGGCAGGGATCCAGATGTAGCAGTTCAGTTAATTCATGTTTACTTCTGAGATAGAAAAGTAACTAATTGAGACAAAGGCTGCTTCTGATGGAGGAGCCCTAGCGCTAACAATCAGATGCACTGTGGAGTTGTTCTATCGTCTTTTCTTTCCTTAATTAATTTTCTGTAGTAAGAGAAAAGATGGAAGAGGTGAGAAAACATGGGAGAGTTACGAGCGGAAGCCGATGTCACCTGGCTCCCACCTAAAATTTTGTGAATGAGGTAGTGTGATGGCGCAATAAAAGCTTTGTCTGGAAGTACCCAAAGAGAAAATCCTTAACGAGAATTGTACCTTCTTTCACAGGCCATACTGTTAGGTGATGGAGAAGGTTACTGTAGACGTGCTCATAGAAAGCAAGGAACAAGACTCTGCAAAACAAGACTTCAAAGATGAAATTGATGTTAAAGCTCTGGATGATACTGAACTACGGAAGCAGCTCTGTATATATGGAATTTGCCCTGGACCAATATTACGTATGCATCAGTTGAATAATGACTAGAACTAGGGAAATATAAAGGACAGCAGAGCCCAGTGCTGTAGTTAGAGGTTGAAATTACATGTTGCTAGTAGCAGACAAGTGATTCTAGCTTGAGAAGAATCCTCAAAACAAATCCAGCTGGAGGCAAACCAGTTCTGATCAGGGACAGTAGGTGCAAATGGTTTGGCATGCCTCCTTTCCTCTGGGCAAGATGTTCAGCTCCTGCTGTGGCACAGATTTATAACCTGTCTTATCCTGTGGGCTCAGGGTATGTTACAGATTTTCTAAAACGCACCAGGCCTGGACTTACTTTGCTCCTAAAATAAGAAAAAAAATCTTGCATTAAGATAACCCAAACTAAGCATCACAAAAATCTGACTTCTGTATGTTTTAAGTATGCAAATGTCATGTTTACTTGTTTTGTATTCTTGTTCTGCTATTGGGCAAGAAATTATTCAAACTGAAGTCTCTCTCATTTGTTGCTAGAGAATATATTTGGCCTGTGCCAAATATCTCCCTAGTACAGTTTTACCTGTTAAAATTCTGCCTGAAAATGCAGCTGAGTTCCGGGCATGACAGAGAAGCCATAACAAAAAATAAAGATGAAAATGCTGTTTTTACTTCATTTTAGGCTGTGTATTTTGTCATGTTTTTGGAGCTCCAGTGTTTAATTTCAACAAAAGCAATGTGCTCTCTGGGTGTGAGAAACTGAATGCCGCTGTTCTGATTCAGAAATAGCAACAACAACAAAAGCAAAGGCGGAGGGAAAGCATTTTCTGAGCCCTTGTATTGTTTAAGCAAGTGGTGTAGAAGCATGAAATATTGGCTGGATGATAACACTGTCAAGTGGATTCATAGCTGGTTGGAAAACTGCATTCAAAGGTTAAATCAGATAGTCTGAAGGTACTTCAGAGGTCATATACGATATAATGGGACAAGGGAGAGGGCTTTCTCTGTTGTGGCACCCAGACTGTGCAATGCCCTCCCCTTGGAGGCCCGACTAGCGCCAAAACGATTTCATTTCAACGCCAAGTAAAAACATGGCTTTTTAACAAAGCCTTTGATGGTTAAATCCACTAAGATGGCACATTGTTTTAACTGCTTTTACTGCTTTTAAATTATATATTGTTTTAACTTGGTTCATAGTTTAATTTGTTTTTAACTGCATATTTATTGTTTTATACTGTATGTTTTTATCTGTACGCCGCCTTGAGATCTTAATAATATAGGGCGGGATACAAATGTTTTAAATAAATAAATAAATAATAAATCTAGTCCAACCTCTTTGCTGATGCAGGAAGTCCACTGCTATGAAGGCACTGTTTTACTATAGATTTTTTTTAAAAAAAAAAATTATTTATTTATTTACAATACTTATATATCGTTCCACATGCAAAGATTTTGGAGTGGTGAACAGAATAAAAACACTATGTTAAAATAATATTTTTAAAAAAGAAACAGAATTTTGATAACTGGGGGGTCTTCAGGCAGAGGCTGGATAATCTATTGGTGATGCTCTACCTCTGGATTTCCTGCATTAAGGGTTTGATGAATGGTCTACAAAGCTCCTTCCAACACAGATTACCAACAAATCTCAGCATGTAAATGCTCCCGTTCAGTGTTAGAAGATGAAGAAGTACAGTGTGCCAATTCTAAAAACTTTCGCACTCTGCCCTGTTTTAGCTTCTACAAGGACCACTTACGAGAAGAAGTTGATGCAGTTGATGCAGCAATGCCCAACTGTAGCAGCTGAGGAGAAGAGCAGGCTTGATGATTCTGAACTAGAAAACGATGGTGGAAAAGGTAGTATCTGGTCATCATTCCTCCTGGTCATCATTCTGCTTTTGAGAGTATTTGTGTATGTGTTTTACGGTGCAAGTAATTGTGCTACTAATGGCTGATTGATACAAACACGTGGTTCAGTAGTTCAGCAAGTCCTTGCAGTGGGGCAAGAATCACTATAATGGATGAAAATAGAATTCAAAGTAGTCTCTGTGGATTCCAAAGTAGTTCCCTCTGGATTGCTCCAGAACACAGGATTGAAAGAACTGGGCATGTTTAGCCTGGAGAAGAGAAGATTGAGGGAAGACATGATAGCAGTCTTCAAATACTTAAAAGGTTGTCACACAGAGGAGGGCCAGGATCTCTTCTCGATCCTCCCAGAGTGCAGGACACGGAATAACGGGCTCAAGTTAAAGGAAGCCAGATTCCGGCTGGACATCAGGAAAAACTTCCTGACTGTTAGAGCAGTGCGACGGTGGAATCAGTTACCTAGGGAAGTTGTGGGCTCTCCCACACTAGAGGCCTTCAAGAGGCAGCTGGACAACCATCTGTCAGGGATGCTTTAGGGTGGATTCCTGCATTGAGCAGGGGGTTGGACTAGATGGCCTTGTAGGCCCCTTCCAACTCTGCTATTCTATGATTCTATGATTCGCAAAGTGAAGCTACAGCATGTTCATGGTGGTTCCACATTGGCCTGTGGCCTGATTAGAGTCCACCCGGAGAAGAGCCTTGAGAGTGGTGGCTTCCTTTCTATGAAAGACCCTGCCTTTGGAAGTCAGACAGGTACCAATATTGTGTTGTTTCTATGCCTCCTGAAAACAGTTCTATTCCAGGAAGCTCTCTTTGACTAACCAACCATCGTTTTTGTTAGCACTATGTTTTTAAAAGGAATAATTTTAATTCAGCCTTCTATTCTTTTTTCCCCATTTTATCTCTTATTGTTCACCGCTCAGGAATCTGTTTAGATGTGGAATAGTTTATAAAAGTTGTAAGTAATTAAATACATAATGGGACTTAATTATGAGTAAACATGTGTAGGATTGCACTGTAAACCAACAAACTTAGTCTGGATTTGATTCATTATGTACAGAGTTCTAGTAGATGGTCTTCGCACAGATCTGCAGCAGGCACAATGATTGTCAGAATGTGTAGATGTGTTCATTCTTAGACTGATTTAACTTGGGCCACACTGCTCCGAAACTGCTGTTGAATTGGTTCTTAGTGAATTTTCGTACTTTTATATGAAATGTTTGAATGGAATTTTTTTATGCTTTATTTGCATGTTTGGGCCTCTGATATAGGAGGGAGAAGTGGGATGTATTTATTCATTATTTATTTGAAGCTTTTGTATCCTGCTCATCAACCAAAACAAGGCTCCCAAAGATCAACAATAAGACAGTCTCAGCCTCAGGCTTGCAGTCTAAAAGACACAACACAAAAGGGAAAGGGTTTGAAAAGGAAGAGGGAGGGAACTAACTTAAGGTACTATCGTGCATGTTTAGACAGAAACAAGGTCCTACAACTCCCAGCATTCCCCAGCCAGCCATGGCTGACTGGGGAATGCTGGGAATTGAAGGACCTTGTTCTGCCTAAACATGCATAGGATTGCGATCTTAGGCACTCATTCTCAGTTAGAAACTCCTTGTAATCACCAGCTGGTATTGAAAAGTTTGAGAGCAAGACTCAGTAGTTGCTGGCCACTCTTAAGAGTAGATGGAGTGGACCTGATATCCTTCTCTCCGTGGCCTCAGCTTGATGGAGTGGCTGCTGTCAGATAATGGTGGGAAGAGCTAAAGGGAGTGAGCTGCTTTTCTCTGCACTGCAGCCTTATATAAGAGTTACAAATATAGATGTGACCAAAGATGTCTCTCCCCTCGGAATCTGAATGCATCCCCTCCAGTTTGACAGAATCTCTTTCCTTCCTGTAGCTCTCCCCATAATAGAGTGTGGACACCATGGCATCAAATTACAAAAGAGTCGGTATCGATTAATCAGGGGAGATGCCTGAGCGAATTTAATTAACGTTTTTGAGATTTCCGGACAGGAAAGTAATTACCAGTGATCTAGAAGTATCAGAATTTCAATGTGGAGATGGTACTCTAGACACGGAATGAGCTTTCGCAGCAAGCAAGTGAGATCTTCAGCAACCAGCATAACATACTTAGATTTTGAACATGGCTCACATTCCAACAGAAGCCCTTTTAAAATATTCACATACATTCCCTAGTTTGGTAGCAGTTAAGTAATTTTTTCATAAATTTGTTACACATTCGCATAATGACTTTCTTCCATAATTCCAATAACTTTTTAAAGGTAACGTCTGTGGGGATCTCAGCATGAAATGATTTTGGGGCTGGTATGTGTTTGCACTAATCCCCAATCCACCATGGCCCTAAACCAGTCACCTGCACCCCTCCCTGAATAGGTGATCGCCAGGATTCGGCTTTTGGTTCGTGGACTTCTTTTTCCTAGGCTGTACCTGGGCACGTTATCTGCATTCATGGCTCCCCATTCACTTAAGGAAGTATTTGTGGAAATCTGCTTCTGCCAGCATATAACCCTCAGTTGATACTAGGCACCCGCTTTTTATAGGTTCCAATAACCATATTTGCTGAAGGCGTGATGATTTCGGAAGCTTTGTAGAAGTTTGACCCCTTCAATAAATAGTCTAGTAACAAGGAAAAATGTTTTATGGAGTTCTAGCTGAGAATATGACATGCAAGCAAACCGTTTCCCTAAAATTGCTTATCCTTGCATTCTGGTAGTAATTTGGGAAGCTCCATAGAAGTTTGACCCCCTGAATAAATAGTCTAGTAACAAAGGGGGGATTTATGGAGACATAGTTTAGAATATGACAGGGAAGTGCATCACTTTCCTAAACTCACTTATACCTTGCATTCTATTTTATTTATTTATTTATTTTATTACATTTTTATACCGCCCAGTAGCCGAAGCTCTCTGGGCGGTTCACAAAAATTACTGGCAGTAAATTGTTAATCTCTGAAAACCGTCTTTCAAACCCAACTTCTGCTACTTTAGGTTTTTTTTTAGTTTGGAGCATCCTCTTTTTAAAAGTACATTGTGTAACTTCTAGTCCATTTATTGTGAGTTATTCAATGCTTCTTTTATTCTTGCCCAGGACAAACCACTGAAGTAGTCCTCCAAACAAACAACCTCAAAGTGACAGCTGAATGTGCCTCTGGGCTTGATAATGTAAGTAACCCACGGCATGAATATTTTATGGCTGTAGCTCAATGCAGGCAATTGCAAGCCAATATAAACTGATGTACTTTGTGTCAAACTCCTGACAAGTGCAGCAGTTACTCCAATTACATAATTAGAATATACTTTCTCTGTGGCTCCTCTTAATGTACAAGAACACTGGGAAATCTGTGGCAAAATAGCCTACTCATGTACTTAAGAATGGGCCAACTTTATTTATAGACACGGAATGTGAAGGTCTGAGGGAATTGTAACTGTTGAAGAATTTCAGATATGCAAATATTCCAGAAAAAGGACAGAACAGCATTCACATCCATCCCTGGCTTAATATCTTCTGGAGAAGGAATCAAGGCAACACTTGTGTTTTCTTGGAAACCACTGCCTCCCTAGGGATGCCAACCTCACGTTCAAGCAATTATCAGATCCAACCCTCTGCATCAGTAGGGTTTGCTAGGATTAAATCAGGCTTAAGACATACTTATCAAGGTCTTTAAACCTTCATAGATTCTACAACCTCCTCATCAACCTGTTCCAATGCCCAGCTGTTCATTATCTCAATCCACTTCTCCTGAAACCAGCCGTCAGAGCTTGGGTTGGGGGGAGACCTTGAAACACATTTACCCTTTTCAGATGACACGTTAAGCCATGGTAGTTAAGCATTTTGAGCTAAATATTTATGGCTTAGCATGTTGTGTGAACCATTCCTAACCATGGTGGCTACATAACCACAATTTAAACACACTAACCATTTGCTACAAAAGGGTTAGCAGCCCAATCATGGCTTAGTGAGTTGTCTGAACAGGCCCATTGCTATCTCCCCTTTAAGTCTGTTGAAAGGTTTTACTGGGCCCAGGTGACAACCGCTATAGATGTCCCTGATGTTTGTGCTGCTGTATATCAAAAGGAGCCACTCACTAACTCAGGAGCTATCTGAATACCCCATGTCAGTAAATTACAGATGGAAGAACATCTTCTCCTCTCTTTCAAGTTACCAGTCAATCTTATTTAATCCTGTTATTGTAACATGTTGGTGGATCTTTGGGGTCTCCGTGAAAACACATCTATGGATTTTTCACATGTCAAAGTACTGTTCAGAACTTTCTAGAGTGAAAGCCTACCAGCTGGCACCCATGTCCCATCCTCTCAAGAGGAAAAATCTTCCTTACATATATGTCTTGTGGGGCAGTATGCACTGTAACCTCAGACCTTTTTTGGCCACTACCAGTGTAGCAGCAGCATGGAAAGCTTTTATTTCTTGGGTAGCTTTGTAAGCCATTTTTTCATAGCTATGGCTTCTTTCATTTTCTCCTTCATGTTATCTTGTCAGGATTCCCCCCTCCCCCGACACTTTTCCCCATGCCCATCTCACCTATTGAGTTGCATCTAGAGTTAGTCTAACTTAAGTCCCATTCATTCCAATGGGTCAACTCCAGGGGTAAGCCACTTGGCACCAGTGCGCCCACCAACATGGTTTTGGGTACTTGCTGAGGTGCCCTACCCTTCCTACTTTTCAAAAACAAAAAACAATGTTTTCTTACCGGCAGCTGGAATCACTTAAAAGCAAAATGAGAGCCTCTAGCTGCTCCCATCTTGTCCCATGAATGGCTCTGGGCCACATGTGGGGCTCAGAGACATCTTTAGGTGACAGGTGGCTGCAGGACGATGGTACAGCAGATTTAATTTAAGAAATACATGACAGCAAATTTCCAGTCACCAGCAAACATAACCACTACAAGTGAAGAGCACAAAGTTGATTCAGGCCCACATACCAAAAACTTACTAAGCAAGTGGGCAGGCCACTAATCCTCCCTTTTGTGTGCTATTCTCTGGGAGCGGGCCTTGCAAGCCTATGTAGTGTCAGGACTGGGTTGTGGACAGAAGTCTGAGGCCTTAATTTGAGAAAGTTCTGAATGATGCTCTGTGGCTGCACATACAACCATGTGAGGAAGATAAGTTCCACACCACCTGTTCATCCTGAGGTGGTAATTGACACTTCTCCATCAAGAATTAGAGCTTGTGCCTTCCCAGTGCCACACACTCCATATGACTCTTCAATAGTTTCAGTCAAGTTTTTTTAAATGGTTTCTCTTCTGTCTTAGAAGTCGGCTATAGATGTAGTAGAACGCCAGAAGAAACTCTTGTCACCTGATGTTGAACACAGTTTAGCCAGAATAGTGGCAGAAGTAAGTAGTTATGGATAAAGTTCTTTGATTCTGTTAGGCTGATGCAGTTGTCTAAGTTATTTCAGAGGGGCTCAAACCTTTTTGGATTGGTGGACACATTTGGAATTTTGAGAGTGTCAAGGGTACTCTCACAAAATAGCTGCTGGTGGGTGCGCTTGCCCTTGAAGAAATGGCTGCTGTGGTGGGCATGACCAGTGACAAAAGTCACCAGTCATGACAACACTAGTTTTCCAAAAGGTAGACCGATGAGACTAAAAGAAAAGCAACTTGCCCAAGAACCTAAATACAAGGCAGAGATGGGGGCTGAGTGCCAAAACACAAAACACCTTTTGAACCGAAATTAAGATGGCACTGGAGGGCAGCACTTTGCTTGCATCATGCTGGCCTCCCAGTTTTTTAAAAAAATATATCTTAAGAAATAAAATAAGAATCAGGCAAATTCCTATGTGTTCCCTGTACATATTTCCTTCCTCCTGTTTCAATTTGTGAGCTCCATTTTTCCTAAAATGAAGCTGAATTTGTACAATTGCAATTATGTATGTCAAGTCATATGAGCACAAATCACTTTAACGCAGAGTGTGAAAACAGATGGCTGGGGCAGTGATAGGTATCGTGAAATGGGGTTGTCACTTAAAAAAAAAAACCCTCCCAAAAAGAAAGGTTATGCAAAAAACAGGGTGTTGCTGTTGTGTTGTTGGTATAAAATCTGTTTTAATAAAAGAACTCGGCGAGGATCCGATAGCCAAGGAGAGGCAGTGCAAGGGCCAGGAGAGGAGATACTGCAAGATGCTGGATCAGAAAAATAGGGGTGAGATCAAGGTACTCCCCTCCCCTCTTTTTCTTTGTTTCATTCTCACACACAAACACTTCGATGGAGCTGAACTGGGGACCGTGAGTGAAAGACGATGGATGAACAGTAGCGCAGAGAGTTTGTGCAGTGGCAGGTTGCTTGAAAATGAGTTGGTGTGGACATGTCATTAACTAGCTATCTAATGTTAACTCAAGGTGTGATGTCTCTTCTTGCAATACTATTTCAGGCATCTAGTGTCGTCCATGTTTTAAAATAGCATGGCGAATGTGTGAAGAGACTGTTGCTAAAGGGAATGTTGTAAGACTTTCCCCCCCCCCTTTTTTTAGCAAAGTGCAAATAAATGTGATTGCATGCCCAACATTCCTAAACTTTGATCCAAGATGATAGGGTCATCTTTGTTATGAATGTTTCAGGCTTTCATCCTTTCCCTCCTTGCCCATGCTTTTCAATTACTGGCATCTTGTCTGTTAACAGCTACAGGAAATCCTCCCAGAGGGCAAAGTGGCACTGCAACGATCACAAGGACTAAGGAGGAAAGCTGCTGGCAGTCCTGAAAGCAATTGCAGAAAAAAGGTATCCTAGTGATCAGTTGCAACACACAAGAGATTTTAAAACTTAGTCTAAATATTCCATTCGTGAAAGCAGAGTTCTAGAGCAGATATTCAAAGAAAATCTCATTTATGAACAGCACACAACTCTCATTTTTCTCTCTCTAATATATCAGCCTGTTTCCAACCACTGTGTTTTACTCAACTGCTGAAACTTGTTATATATTTGCTAGACCAAAGTTGTTAAAACATTAGATGTCTGCTCAACATGCTGTAGGTACTGACTAGCCATCATTAATTCACTTCTCTTCCTATTCATGGCTAACCTAGAACTTTACTCGATTTTAAAAATCTGGACCTCCTTTTTTTTAACCTACAAAGATGATGTAGTTGAGAAGGTGCTATAAACCCAATGGGGCATGTTCAGATAATTTTATAGAAAACTGACGTACTTCTATGAGACGGGTGGGAAATTAGTTTTGGGATGGAAGCTTGGTTGGCACTCTCCCTGCAGCCCTTTGTTGGCCAAATTACATCAGGGGTAACATAGAGTTTGTGTTAAATCTATTTATTGTACTGAGTTCCTTTCCTTGGGAATATAGGGTGGATAAAAGCATTATGACTTGATACGAAGTAATATTCCAGAAGCTTTTATTAATACTGAATGGAGTAAACTTGAGAAAGCTAATCATTTTAGAAGTTCTCTTGAGTTTCTGTAAATGCTTCACAGACTGTTTTGCTTGACCCCTTGCTTCCTCTCAGATAGAGAAATTGTAGTATAATTGAAAGCTTTACTTGCACAAGAGCATTTAGGTCATAATCCATCAGATGGCCTTGTTGGAAAAGGTTTTTTTTCAGCCAAAGATTCTCCTTATTTAAAGGCGATATTCCTCAACACGGCTGTTAGCTGCTGGTTAGGCAGAAATAAAGATAATTCAGCCCACTTTTCTTATGGGCTTTTGTGGTCAAGGCTAATGATTAAAGTTAAACCTCTGAGTATCACCAGACTTTCTGTCTAAAAACCACACGGTGGCGAATTATTCATTCCAATCTCAACCCGTCTCAGGATGATGAAAATGTACAAGATCTGAATCTTATTTCAGCAATTGTATCTAAAGGCTTTTTGTCTATAGTTTCATGCTCCCCCTTTTCCATTCTGCCAGAAAGTGTAAAATAGCTTATATAGTGTTAATGTCCTTTGGAGGAGAGAATCCTGGGCCTCAGCTAGACCTACCGGGTCTAGCACGACGGAGGGGTGAGGATCTCGCGATATTTTTATTGCAAGATCTTCCCCTCTGTTTACACGCAGCATGCGACGACCTCAGAGGGAGAGGGTGTTGCGCCTGCCATATTGTTTGTTTTTCCCCTTAAAGGTAAATTGTTGTTTTTTTAACAATTTCCCCTGCTCCCCCCTTCCCACCCCCGATGGACCCGTCCCGGCTCTTTGCGAGTAACCGCGAGGAGCTGGGTCAAACCGTGACACCGGCACACACGTTCCGCAGTCTTGGGCTCAGCCCGAGACCGCGGAAAAAGCGGGCTGAAAGGGTAGGGCGAGATCCCAGGGGATGCACAGGGACGATCCTGGTGATTGCCCTGGGATATCGCCCCATCTAGCTATGGCTCTGGAAATAATAATAATAATAATAATAATAATAACAACAACAACAACAACAACAACAACAACAGTCTGTTTAAGGCTGGACAGATTAAAATACTTTGTATAGGTGCAGCTGCAGAAAGTACACAGGCAATATCAGTCTAGGTGACAAGAGCGCTACTAGCTTTCTACATAAAGGTGAAGGTATATTTATTATTAACATTTAAATACCACCTTATTTGTTATAATGCCATTGAGGCAATGCACAGCAATTTAAAACAATAAAAGCAAGATCATTAAAACAATAAAATATTAGTACATTAAAGCAACTACACTTGTGGAGCATTTAATAGGCAGTTATCTGCAGGAATAAGCTTTGCTTTCCTTGGTCACCAATCTGCAATATTTGCAGAGCATTTCTTTTTATCATTAGTAAATTGGAGCAAAACAAAGCTTAGCTCCTTCAGCTTTACCGCTGATCCCAAAAAATATTTTAGATATTTATTTATTTATTAAATTTATATACTGCCCCACAGCCAAAGCTCTCTGGGCAGTTTACAACAGTTAAAAATGGTAAACATTAAAAACTATACAAAATTTAAAAACCATCAAAAACATAAAAACAACAGTATAAAAACAACAGTATCCATTTAAAACAACAATTCTGGGATCCATTAAAAACAAACTTAACTTTGTTAAATGCTGTTAAAATGCCTGGGAGAAAAGTCTTGACCTGCCGCCGAAAAGATAACAATGTTGGCGCCAGGCAAGCCTAATCGGGGAGATCATTCCACAGTCAGGTGGCCACCACCGAGAAGGCCCTCTCCCTTGTTGCCATCCTCTGAGCTTCCCGCGGAGTAGGCACTCGGAGGAGGACCTTAGATGTTGAGCGCAGTGTACGGGTAGGTTTATGTTGGGAGAGGCGTTCCATCAGGTATTGCGGTCCCAAGCCATGTAGGGCTTTATAGGTTAAAGCCAGCACCTTGAATTGGGCTCGGAAACGTATAGGCAGCCAATGCAAGCGGGCCAGAATCGGTGTTATATGCTCAAACCTCCCTGTTCCAGCTATCAATCTGGGCACCGCATTTTGCACAAGCTGCAGCTTCCGGACCGTCTTCAAAGGCTGCCCTATGTAGAGAGCATTGCAGTAATCTAATTTGGAAGTTACCAGAGTATGGACAACTGAAGCTAGATTATCCCTGTCCAGATAGGGGCGTAGCTGGGCCACCAACCGGAGTTGGTAGAAAGCACTCCGTGCCACCGAGGCCACCTGAGCCTCAAGTGACAAAGATGGTTCTAGGAGAACCACCAAACTACGAACCTGCTCCTTCAGGGGGAGTGCAACCCCATCCAGAACCGGTTGAACACTTTATTCCCATTGGAGCCATAAGATTCCGAAAGAGTACAAGTCGTCACTCTGGTTGAGAGAGCTGTGCCATCAGTTACGAAGTTTTCTCTTGGTTAGTGTCTCTCAGCATCACTCCTTCAAAGATTTTGTGGGATAACTTCAGGATTCCCAGATCAAAATACCGTTTCTGTTTAAGCAAGAGTGTGTTCATTGCAATGTAATGTACAGCAGATTCATTGTCTAATAAAGAAATAAAAATACAGAAATAATTATCTTTAGGTAGCAACATACACTAAGATAGCTTGAAAATGGGTATGCTTCCGATTGTGTAAATTCACTAGAAGCTTTCGCCGTGCCCCCAAAAGGAGGTGGCAGCTTTACTTTGCATGAAGAAGAAATGTTCTAGCCATAATGTATGCAGGGTACATATGAAATCTTGCCTATTCATAACCCTTTTCCCCGCTTTTGCAGAGAAGTGATTCACCACACATAGACTACGGTTACCCTGATGCTAACAGTGTAGGACAAAGGTAAAAGCTAAAGAAGCCTGACGGACATGCTTTATAGATCAATTAGGTATTTCTTTCTCTTGGAAGGAAACTGAAGAGGTTCCATTGTGGCTTTCCATATGTTGTGAAGTAGCTCTTTTGAATGGACTGAGCTTGTGAACGTGGACAGTCTGACGGGAACTTATTTACGGCTTATTAGGCAGTATTGATAGTGAAACTGGGGGGGGGGGGGGAATTAAAATGTGTTTTATTTTTCCAGGAGGAAAATACTGTATCTTATATTTATCGAAGGGAAATCAGGAGTGCTTTGAAAAGTTGAAAGTGTTGCCAGCTGCCTGCACAATGGGGATTGCATGTTTGCCTTTGGAATAACATGAGGATGGGATGTAGGGCATTCCACTGGCCCTGCTAAAGACCACTCCTATGAAGGTTCCTCCTTCTTCAACTATCACCACTAGCAGCCATTCTGGCAGGTGTTACTGAGGGAGATGAGAGGGGGAACCAGGGACCTTCTACCAGCCCTTCTGAAAGACTTAATCCCCCCTTTCCCTCCTTATTCCTTGTGTGTCATGTCTTTTTGAATGTAAGTCTGTGGGCAGGGACTGTCATCTTTTATTATTTATAATACGCTCTAGGAGCCTTTTTGGCTGAGGAGCAGGATAAAAACATTCTGAATAAATAAATGAACGAATAAATGAATAATATCATTGTGAAGAAAAGCTGAAAAGGAATGAGTAAATGAGTTTATAAAGTCTCAAGTTAAAAATTAAATAGGTTAGGCTGAAGTAGAGGAACAATTGCCTGTTGAGGGGGGGAAAACAAGCACCAACAGCTTTAAACTCCACGAAGGTAGCTCTTGGGATGGAGGGAATCTTAATTATACTAGCAGTTCTACAGTTGGCCTGTCTAACAAGGCTGTTGTTAGATAGAGGCCTACCTTGAAAGCTTTCCAAGAAAAGCCAGGATAGAGAGCTGTCAGCAGTCTGTAGGTTTCCGCTGAGCTGGTGTCCAGAATACTGGTGCAGTAGCACTTTATTATATCTTATTTTATACAGCTAATGAGCATATGTTGAAAGTCTATCTGTGTGCTACTCCATTTACTTTATACCACCTGTGTTGGTATAAAGTACAGCTTATTTACAACTGCTGATAGGCAGGGGTTGAAATAACTGTATTCCTCTCACAAAAATGTTGTTTTCCCCTAATTTGCAGCAGCTGAAGTTTTGAAATAGGCTCACTTACTTCTCCCCCCGCACCCTGTTTTTCCCCCAAGATGCTGCTGGTCTATTTGGAGACTGCATGCCTAAAGTGAAAAAAATATTAGACAATGTTTTCTTGTTGATTAAAAAAAATGGTCCTCAATAAATTGCTCTTGTGTTTCTAGTACTAGAAGAAAAACTGTAAGAGAGGATTGTCCAGTGAAACAAAGTCCTGAAATCAAATGCCAGGTGGCGCCTGTGAACCAACGAGAAGGACGTATACCAACCCGTGTCAAGATTGCTGTGTTTGCTATTTTCCTTTTCCTTCTCTTTGTGTTTGTAACTATGGAAACTAATCTAGAGAATCCATTTGCGAGCTTCATCATGGGCAAATGAGTATATCCCATCTTTTAGAGATGGAATTGCAAGACCAAAGAAGGTGGTTCTGTCTGTTTAACTGGTTATGAATAAGTGATTTGGTTAGCTAATTAGAAAAGCAAAAAAAGATATCCAGTTTGTGTGTGTCCTCTTTCTTTAAAATGTGTTATGGATCACAGCCTCTCTAGCCTGAAACATCTGGCAGCATTTATCTTTGTTACAATGTCTTTCTTTGTTGTGAAATTCATAGATGGTATTTCCTTAATAGTTCTAATGGAAATTTCTTAATTGCAATGGTGTGCCTTTCTTAACTGTAGAGCAAAGGTATCAAATTATTTTTAGCTCAAGGGCCAAATTCCAATTTGAGAAGGGTCTTTGGGGCTGCATTATAGCAGTGAACGGGGCTACCAGCGTGGCGTGGGGTCAAGGACAAAGAAACCTAAGTGGTTTGGATTATATATAATTTTTGCTAATTTGGATATTTTAACACCAGGTATACAAAACACAGTTCAATTCAAAGCAAGTCTAGTTGTGGGTAAGCCCCAGTGCAACTGCTTTCTTGCCTGCAAAATGCACACCTCAGTTCTTTGCCGGGTATTTAAAGGTTAATTGCTTCAAAATACGCTCTTATCTCCAACCATTGATTGCTCTTATCTTCAGTTACTGATTGCTGATAACAGCAATGGGGAACCTTGGAGGCTGCATTTGACTGTGGGAAGTGGTTCCTCATCTCTAGTATAGAAGGTGTCTTGGCAAATCCCTCCTCCCTCTATTTTTTATTAAATGAAAAGTTGTGTTTGACCAGAAAAGCTTCCCTAAGACTGGTGAGCCAAACAGGGAAAACTCTTTAAAAGAATGATAAAAATTATAGGGCAGGCATCCTGCTCCCTGGCAGTGTGGGGAGTTGTAAAGTGACTCCCCACAGGAGCCAGACAGATCCTATCCCTCCAAATACACACCACCACTAAGGTGCCTGCCCCCTCCATCATCACCAGGCACTTAACCTCAAACAGAAGCCTTTCTTGCTTTTCAAAGGACAAGGCTGCAGACTGCTCCCAGCAGCACTTGACGGAACAGGCTGCTAGATTGTCCCAAAACATCTGCTGCTTGGGGGGAAATAACTGAGCTGTGTTGAGCTGTGTAGACACGGCTATTGCTCATCAAGCTCAAAATTTATTCCCCTCTTTCCTTCCAATTGGCATTCTGACATTTGAGTTTTAAGAGTTTAGTTACAGTAGATTCTTTTGCTTTGTAAAAAAACTATTCACAACACCGGTGTTAATATCAACACTTTCTTGTGCCTGGTTTTGAAAGATATATGAAAATCATTTTCATAGCTATCTGCTGTCTTTCAAATTTTGGAGCAAAGCTTTTCACACTTGTTCAAGCTTTCTATTTTTTGAAGCATGAAAAGAACTGCATTATAAAGTTCAGCTCATCATTTAATTGGTACCAAGAAATTGAAATACCGAGTTGTGGGTTTCCCCTGTTATAGTTGTGTATTTGAAAAAGGTAAAGTATCTCTCAAATGGTGAAAGCTCGAAAGTTGCTCTCATAATTTTTATATTTTCTATTGCCTGTGAATGGCAATTTCTAGCGTCTCCAAAAAGTGCTATATTACACTTCTCCTGTCCTCCTAAATTGCACACCTTATGATTTTACCCTGTGATAATGAGGGAGCACAAGCAGCAATCTAGCTGTCATTCATCTTCAACTAATGTTTCTTGTGATTACCTTCTGATGTATGATTTAGTAAGAAGATGGTTTGATATCTCCTAACATACCTGCAGGATTGATATTGTACAATTATCCTGTAATAACATACAGGAAGCCCAGAGTAGAGAAAGTTGACCACTGCAGCTCAAAAATCTCTCTTGTTATCTTTGGTGCATGAGTGAATTTGTAAGAGCCTAAACTCTTCTCTTGAACCAAAGCCTTACTTTTTGTCCTAGAATAATGGAAATGTGTTCCTTGTCTCTAAAAGAAACCATAACTTCCCCCTACCACCAAGCTAACATTGCTTGACCAGTTGGCAAGGCAGATTATTAAAATAAAGTAATTGGTGGAATATGTAATAAAATATACATTGATTTGATTCATAGGAAAATAGCTGGAGGGAATATTTTTCTTTGAACAAAAACATTAACAGGACCTATCATGCAGAGATGCCTAGAGATACCTGCAAAGTAATTGGCATGCTTCTGTCAGTGTTATTATTGGTGATGTAAAAGGCACAATTCTTTCACACAAAACTTATCTTTTGCGCATGAGCATTCATGCACTCCTGTCGCTCTAAGAAAATTTTTAAAATGGCAGGCGTGACGCCTCTCCTCCTGAGGTTGTCGTGCGTTGCGTGTAAACGGAGGAGGGATCTGGTATTAAACACAACGTGAGATCTTCCCTCCTCCGTCGCGTGATAAAACGTAGGTCTAGCTAAGGCCTATGTCTTTGTCATCTTGTCCAATGGTGAGGAAACTAGACACACCTGGACAGAGGTGCCCTTCAGATTGTTAACTACAATACCAGCATCCCTAAGACAGCCATGCAGTAGTCAAACCCATCAGCCAGCCATATGTTTCAGTCCAACATATCTGGAGGGCACCAGGTTGGAGAAGGGTGCTTTAGATTGAGAAACTATGAGTATTTAGTAGTGTAATTTGCCTGGATATGACAATAGCATAATAGAAACCCCTTTGTGGGATCTGGAGAATGGAGTTAAATTTCTAATTGTCAGAGGGCAGTTCAACCTTTTAGAATGGGGAGAAAAAAACCATCACTGCTTCCCATTTGATGTCCATTCAAAGGGCAGAGACAAGTTCTTGGCCTCCTGAACTTCTAATGAACTGGGCTAGCAATGATCTAATTTATTCCTCATTGCTTCCATTGGTCAGAAAAAGTACATTGCAAAACAACATATTGGGGCCCTCTTTGTGGGGTCAAGCAGCTTATCCTGATAGCTAATAAATACTCTTTGGAAAGCAGTTGACTTCTTTTCCATCCCATTGAGACAGGCTAGTTTGAATACAGCTTAAAGCAATTCTGTCTGTGTCTAAGCATCTAAATTGCTGCTGCTGTTACACATGCTGCTGTGTGTGTGTGTGTGTGTGTGTGTGCGTGCACACGCATGCATTTTATTTTTCTCAGACCTTGACTTTTCATAGCAGCTGTCTTTTCTGAAATCATTCCTCCCTGTGTTTTGTCGACTGGTCAGGCACAGCTGGTGTACTTCTTCCCTTGGGTTATTTACCAGCCAGAAACTCTCAGCTCAATACACAGCTTCAAGTGTTGTTGTCTTGACTGGCTGTGGCAGTAACTGTCAGAGCGCTAAGGGAGAATCCCATTAATCAAGCCCTTCTTAAAGAAATAGGATAAATCAGCGATTCTCATGCCTTTAGGACTAATGGTATACTTATAGTGATCACTCCCGGTGTAGTATGTTAGGTATTCCAAATTCTAGCTGATTTTGAATGGGAAGTTGTGACACTATAATCGAATGGTCCTGGCTACAATCCTATGCTTACATGCCTGGAAGTAAGCCTCTTTGAACCCAGTGGACCTTTCTTTTGAGTAGACAGTGTATTACACTGGCAGAGACCAGTAGCGTAGGCGGGAATCTGATTTAGAAAAAGCATCATCAACAAGAATTGGGGTAAGTCAGCTACCATTGCCGCCTTTTTTCTTTTTCATAATTAGACGTTCCCACTGCAAATGAGACCTCCAAAACAAAGAAAGTCAGGCAAATATCTATGGCGGTGCAAACTTAAGCACATACTTGGATTTTTTTCCTGAGTAAATAAGGTCAACCTAATGCTACTATGCTTGTTCTGTGTGTATCCCTAAAAAGCCAGCAAGACATGTGCAATTTCCTTCCTGGATCCTTCACATCACATCTGGTTTGATCCGCAGTGCTTAGACATAAGCAGTTGCTTGAGTTTGCAACAAAACCTCTAGAATTAGGTTAAATTGAGAGAGAAGGACCTCCTGACTATACATTTCTGACTATATGTGGGTATCACAAATATTTACTGTATATTGAGACTAGTTTACACCATGAACAAAGAAAACAGCTGGCCTTTTTGTTACTTATTTACTTGATTCATATCCTGCTCTATCCCACGGGCTCCTAATGTTAATAGTTTGAAGTCCTGTCCCCTAGAGGGCTCACTATATATTCAAAGAACGTCTCTATCGTCATAGAGGGAACAGCTGCTGTTTGCTTGTGCCTCTGGCCCTTCTTGCAGCCAGAAATCCATTCTGCACCTCGCACAGTCAAGCTAATTAATTCTGCATCACCATCTTATGCTCAATCTCAGGACACAAACTGCAGACTGGAGGGCTTTTCCATCATGACCTGAGAATATCTTTCTAATTCCCGCTGACCCCCACCTCCCTTTTTGTTGTTTTAAATGTTGAGCATGAAGAAGGGTTGAAAAGCTAGCTTGCTTGCTTGCTACTGAATGATGCTTTAGCTGGTCCTAGAGATTATGCTACAGTTGAATATAATTTTTTTTTCAAAATAAGTGCAGTTTTTACCAGGGGTCTGTATGATTTATCTTGGTCAGATTAGGAACATGGGGAGCTGTTTTATACCAAGTCAGACAAATGGCCTATTTAAAGTCAGCAGCAGCTTTCTGGGATTTTCAGACATCAGCCCTTCCAGAGATGCCGGGAGTTGAACCTGAGCCCCTTTGCGTGCAAAGCATGTGCTCTACCACTGGGCTACCGCCCTTTCCAAAACTGATATCTTCAGAAGAGACTTAGATGTACTTTTCCAGTGGAGGCTGGTAGCTCAATTTTTGGTGGGGCTGTGGTTCCATTCTGGTTTTTAGTCAGAACCTGCCTGAACTCTAAATGAGATCCAAGGTCCTGAACCCATTTTGGAGATAGGCTTCAGCACCATGGATAGCTTCTTTAGAGTTTTGGCTCATTCTGACTGAAACCCAGAATAGAATCACAGCTGCACCGAAATCAGAGCCACCAGCCTCTACTGGTAGTTTCATGGATCCAGGCTATCAGAACTGATTGGACCTAGCTGGAAGAACTCCAAAATTTGTGCAGGTCTAGCAGGATGCTTGCAGGGCAAATACTTGTTCTCTGCAGCCCCAAAGAGCAGGGCTAGATTGAAGGCTTACGTTACAGGAGGGCATATTTCAGTTGAACCTTTAGAGAAAGCATAGAACCAATTAACTAGAGCGGGGTGGGCAACGTCAGGCCTGGGGGCAAAACCTGTCCCTCCTGGGTTCACAATCCAGAAGGCCACGCCTCCTTCCCCTGGCGCCACCTACTTTTCCCCACCTACCAATCAGGTGGTGGTTTCTTGGCTTTTACGCAGCTCTCTCCCGCTCTACCCAGCCCCATTCTAAAAGCTTGAAATGCCTCTAAGGCTTAATTACTCACAATCAAGGCTTTTGGCAAAACTATACTGGTATTTTGGGGGCTGCCACTTTTGCTTTTAGCCCCACGCACCACCCATGAAAGCTGCTCTGAAGTAGAATTTGGCCCTCAGGCCGAAAGAGTTTCAACACTCCTGCCCTACAACCATGAATATACTCTGTCAAGCTCCTTTGAGGGAGGTTGGGATATAACTTGAATGTATGAATGTAATCTATTTTGTATCACTTCAAATATGGAACTGTCCATGAGATGATAATATTATGGAGTAGCTGTCTGGATAAATAGCATTTCTATGGTGCATTTCAAATGTTCAGATAACAATGTTACATATTTTATTCAGTAATCCTTCCAACAGCCCTACAAGGTATACCACACCACAATAACCCATTTTTGCTGAAATGGTGGACATATGCTGGTACATTATGTTCCGTCCATTAGGTAATAGGAATTAGAATACAGGTTCTCCTTTAAAGAGCTGTTTTGTATATTAGAAGGCAGATGCACTATTAAATATTCCTTGTTCGATGCAGAAGGAATATACAACATAAAGCGTTCAACCAATGTTTCATTTAAAAGTCCACAGAAATCTTCTGCTCTTGTTCCCATGGAAACAGAAGATGGTCTCTTATAACATCTATCCTGGCAGTAGTGTGGTTTGCCTTTAACCCACAGATGTTAATTTATCTATAATGTAGCTTTCTGCTCATAAATCCATAGATTTTTGCCCACAGCCTGTATTGCAGGACCTGACAACGGACCGCCTTTTGTGCAGCCCTTGCCTCTCGCAATGTATTTAGCTCTCTGCCTCAGTGTCACAATGAAAAGCCAAGCCCATCTGTGAGACCCTGGAGTCCATGGAGCCTGCCCTCTTGCTATACACAGCTCTCCTGATCATATTTCAGCCTAATAAGCTGCCACACAAACCTCTCCTGGCCACACACAACACATTCTTTTCCCTTTTTATTTCCTTCAGCAGTCTAACTCTTTCAATCTCCCTGATGGGGTAGTTTCCATGGCATTAACAGTTATCTTTCTCTTTCTACACAAAGCAGTGTTTCCCTTTCTTCCTCCCTCAGCCATCAGGGAAGGTAGTGGAAGCTCTGGAGATTATTGTGTGTGTGTGTCTGTGTGTATGTTACCTTTTGAAAAGGACCAGCTAGATAAAGCCTAGCGCTCTCTCGCTCTCTCTCTCTCTCTCTCTCTCTCTCTTTGTATTAAGACACTGGCATTATATAAGCATGGCTCTCTAGCATCAATTCTTATCTAGCTTGTCAGCTCTGAGCTGGGCGTCAGGGAAATCATCAATCCTGCACTGTACACCTTGGATTTTGTATTGTGACTGAGATGATCGGCTTCCTGTGTAATTCGGTCCTTTATCCAACACAATCCTCCTTCCTCTCCAGCCTTGATATGGCCCTTCTTTTGTATTTTGCTGCTGCCTGTGAGGCTGTGTCTTCTCCATAGTAAGGTAAGCCACTTTAAATAACTCTTTTAAGGAACTATTGCCCTCACCATGAACAAGTGTAACATTTAATAATTAAGCGATGTGAGCTAGCTTCTTACAAAGGCAAGGTCTGGCTTTATCTTTATCTTTCGCTCCAATTAGACCCTGCAGACAAGAGCTCTATGAGTTACTTCACATGTGTGGCCTATGGTTGGAGATGCTGTGAAATTGGGTGTTGGTACTGACTTAATTTGCATGAGGTGTTGTGGCGGAGATTTCTGGCCTTACTGACAATGCATAATAATGATGTGGACTTTTTATTTATTTATTTATTTATTTATTTATTTAAGGATTTTTATGCCGCCATTCAGCCAAAAAAGGCTCTCATGGCGGCTTACAAAAGTATTTCTTGACAGTCCCTGCCCACAGGCTTACAATCTAAAAGACATGACACAAAAGGAAAGGGGATTGGGAGGGAGGAGGAGGAGGGGGAAAAGGAAAGCAAACTCAGGCACTACAATCTTAGTTGGAAAGTTCAGCAGTTACAGGTGACAGCAGGAGGGAGGGGGCTCTCAGCTGGAGCTGGACCCAGGCACGGTGGAGAGGGGCCTGGCTGCTGCTTCCTCCCTCTCTGGTGGCCTCTGCAGTTACAGTTGGTAGCAGGAGGGAGGGGGCTCTCAGCTGGAGCTGGACCCAGGCATGGTGGAGAGGTGCCTGGCTGCTGCTTCCTCCCTCACTGGTGGCCTCTGCAGAGACAGTTGGTAGCAGGAGGGAGGGGGCTCTCAGCTGGAGCTGGACCCAGGCACGGTGGAGAAGTGCCTGGCTGCTGCTTCCTCCCTCACTGGTGGCCTCTGCAGAGACAGTTGGTAGCAGGAGGGAGGGGGCTCTCAGCTGGAGCTGGACCCAGGCATGGTGGAGAGGTGCTATTAATATGCATTTACCAAGATACTCCCTTTATTTTTGTTGTTGCTGTTAGTTTTTTCTCCATTAACAACAGCACAATTACGTAAAGTTAAGGACAGGCCCCCCTGCCCCTTGTAAATTATGTAGCTATGGGCACAGGGAAAACGTGGTGGGAGTTTTAGTCCAACACATCTGGAAGGCACTAGATTGGGGAAGGCTGTCTTAAACTAACCAATTTATTGTGGCAACAGTCAACTTCATTAGATACAGGAAGAGGACTGAATTCATACATCTCTAAAGAGCAGTCCTATGATATGTACCTCCATACACATGGAGGATAACCCAAGTAAGTTAACAACTGGGAGTACTAAATATATTGGGGGTACAAAATGCATATCCTGACAGATGGTGGTGTATAGGGACAGACATAGACTCCTGCATTTCATTGTAGTGTAAATAGTGTTACTTTTTACCTTCATATGGGTGTGAACACTCTCTACCAACTTCTTAGGATGGATCTGATGGGGCTTATTCTTTTCTTCTGTGCGAAAGGGAAGATCTTGTGCTGTTCTTGCTTAGACCGTGAGAATTATTATTATTATTATTATTATTATTATTATTATTTCTTGATAAATCTCTGTGGAGTAAAGGTTATTAAGTCCTGGACTCCAGTAAGGCGGCGGCTTCTTCTCCTCCAACAGTTGGGGAATCTTGGATTAAGGCTTATTCAAGGCAAGTTTGTTTTCACACGCCGATAGGAATTTGGTGAGACAACTGTACACTGTATCTTCCTATGTAGTTGGTGCCTTTACAAATAATAATCAATCATATTAAGTAAAAAGCTGAAGACTGACCTAAAGGAAGGGATGGCCCAAAGAGAGAGTTCCCTTTAACCACCCTTGGCATCGCCTGGAGGAGCTGTCCAGCAGTTCTGATGCTGCCCTGAATTCTATGCAGAAGAACAGTTTAAAATTTAAATAAATATATTTAAATCAGTAACTTGGGATGTTAGTCTTAAATGCCATTTGCACAAGCCTTATGCAATAATTATAAAGATGTTCACTCCTATTTAATGTTCTGTAAGCCAGTGTGAGGAGCTGTAGTGTGCATACATACCTTTTGTGTCACAACGTCTTGCCCATTAATTCCAGTGTGAATGGGGTATGTTGTATGCTCAACAGGAGTTCTGTACATGCTATGGGGAATAAGGCCTCCTTAAATTCTTGCACAAGTGTGCCTTTGTAAGCCTGTGCAGGACTGTAGCATAATGGCAGCCAGAGGGTTTATGTTCTTTTGTTTTTAAAGTAGCAAATGCAGCTTTAATTAGGGTTTTCTCATTAGATGGGTTTAGTTCACAAACAACCTATTTATATGCAAATCAAAACCTCCCTTTGGATAGTTTGGAGATTAAAATAGCTGATGGGAATGGAGGTTGCCCTGGTATGGAACCACTGCAGTCATCTTTCCTATTGACCTGCACCTTTTTTAATGACTTGCTTTGCTTTTAAAAACAGAGCTGTCTTTCTTTCTTTCTTTCTTTCTTTCTTTCTTTCTTTCTTTCTTTGTTTTGAATTGCACAAACCCTTCCAAGAAAGCCTCACTGTGTGGAAACAGAAGACTACCTCCTTAAGAAAACATGCCCCTTTACAACCATAACTGTACAGTAGCCATTATTTATAGCCTCTGACCTCAAGGAAAGTCCATCCTTACTACTTCCTTAAATACCACGTAGAAAATAATCTGTGGAAGTTGCGCTGAGGGGGAAGGGAGTGACATTTGTAATGCTATACTTACCGAGTGACATGGTTAGCTATAATTCTAACAACAATAATTCCTGGGTTGTTTAACTCAGGAATTGTCATTGCATGCAAACTGGGTCAACTGGTAAGTTTAGCATTACAATGCAAACCCAGGGTTCTTTAACCCAGGAATTGACGTAGGATTGTTTATCCCAGGAATTATCATGGGCCAAATGGGAGCAAGCAAGTTCTTGTCACTTTTGTATTCGGTCAGCAACCTCAAAATATCCTGTTCCTGCTGTATTGTTATCGTAACATCCAAACCTGGGACTCTGGGTTATTTAGGGCCTAAACCACCCAGGGTTTACTCAACAATCCTCCATAGTTCATTGTAGTGTTAAACTCTGGGTTTTTTAACCCCAGAGTTTAACAACTCCTGGGTTGTTGATTGAAAGCAGAAGCAATGAGCATGCCGGAGGCAGGGTGCACACTCACTTCCACTCTGGGCTAACCAACCCAGGAATTATCATTATGTGCAAACGAGGTTAGTAACTCAATGGGGTTAATTCTGGTCAGCAATTTTGTCACTACATTTATTTGTCACTACATTTATAAGATTCATGGGGCATATTTTACCAGAGGTGTGCACCACCTGGGGCCCTCAGCCGCTCTCACTGTGGCCACATAGACATAACAAACCCCACCAGCGCTAGTAAGGGAAGTTCCTCCTGGCATGGAAAACCCGTGTGTGTGTGTGTGTGTGTGTGTGTGTGTGTCTGTACACATGTACCTCCCTCAGGCTTCTAGCGCTGCCCCAGAGCCTAAAAGGTTATACTGGTCTGCAGTGGCTTGCCATTAGCATTTAGCATTAAATGATGTATTTCAAAAAAGAATGTCAACAAGCTTGTCCAAGCTTGCAAATCCTACCTGAAAAAAGAGGTAAGATTTTCAAAGCCCAGTATTCTTCTCTGGCTCGGATTAAAATCAGAGCCAGGGAAGAATTGCTGGCTTCCCTCCCACCAGCCCTGTCAGTTCTCAGTATTGCTGCCTACCCCTCCCAAAAAAGCTACATCCCCTTCCAGAATTGCCACTGTGCTTGGGAGAACTACATCTCCCTTGAATGCCTGGGGCTTTGCACTCCAGCACACTGCTAATTCTTGCGTAACAGTGTCAGAGAAGGAGAGGGGGGGAAACTTCTCATCTCCTCACACAACTTCTGCTGCTACCACTGCCACTTGGTAGGGAAGGGAATGGAGTGGAAGGGGGGATGCTGGCAGGGAATACTTCTGAGCTTTAAGATTTGCTTGGAAAGATAATATGAGTTCTTCCATCCCCCAGAATAAATAATATAATTACAATGGCAGTATCAACACTGCTGCTTTATAACGGTATTGAGGTGCACTGACAACTGTTGGGGCCCTTGACACATTCCATATACTGTTTTCAAACTGCTTTCATAGTGTTATATATGCTCGGTGTAGAACTGGCTGGGGTTGGGAGAGTTTGCCAGTCTCTAATTTCAACGTATTTAACATACATGGGGAATGAAAGAATATTATTATTTATTATTATTTATTTAAAGTACTTTTATCCCAGCCAAAAAATGCTCACTCATGCCATCTAGAGAGCCTGCAGCCAAAGTAACATTTGAACCTTTCTGGTTCACAGCCTAGTCTCTTAGACACCACTCTGCACTACCTCTTCAGGACTTCGTAAATGACTTGCAGAGTATTTCCCAGCCTGTATGGTGAGAAGCTGTACATCAGCTGGCAACGTGAGGCTGTCCAGATATTGTGGCCTACAATTCCCAACCTCCATCACCACTGGCTATGTTGGCTAGGGTTGATGGGAGTTGTAGGCCAAAATATCTGAAAAGCCACAAGTTGCCCACCCGTTGTACATAAATGCCTTAGCAGTGGACAGCTGCAACAGGGGGAACTTGAAAGTGCCCCCCCCCAATGTGGGCACTCTTTCTCAGGCCCCAACCCTCAGACTTCAGATTGCCATGAAATCTATTTACATTCAACCAGAACCTCTTACAAATGCTGACAGGTTTTTAACAAAGCCGACTGCACATAACTCCCTGAATAAGAGGCTTATATTAATGATTTTGTAAAATGTGATTCAACATTTTCCCATTATCTTTGAAATGCTAACTGCTGTGCGAATAATTTCAGTAAGTGCAATAAAATCTCTAATATCAATCACTTATTGTGAATAACTTTTGACTCTTATTCTTATTTGCTCCTGCCAACTAGTATTGAGGAGAAGGGAATTTCTGATGCACTGGAAGGAAAGTCTGCTGATTCTCAGCGGGAGAGGGCGCCCCCTGAGGAATGGAGGCCATATTGCAGCATATAAGTGTCTGCTGCTTATGATCATAAGGGGAGAAGGCGTCCAGTTAGCTTAAGTGATATGGCACCGCAAGCACTCTCTCTGAAACAATCAGATTCACACTGAATAAATTCTTTTCACCCCAGCTAGGCAGACAAGCACAGGTAGCCTGGATCCATGAAGATGGTGATTCACCAAATGTGAAATCTGAACACACCCAGTCATTGAAGGCTTTTGGGGTAATGTTGGTACATGCCTGGGCTCAGTTGGAATGGCATTCCATATTCCTATATCTCCATCACTGTTCAAAGGGCAGTGGGTCTTTTGCCTACATATACTGGGAAGGCAAAACACATTCCTATGTATCTAATTCACTGTTTTAAGACATTTGTTTTGAATCAGGGCTCATGCATGGCAGGGCACACAATTCTCCTTGATTCAGAAGTGAATCAGTGATGGAGAAATAACATGTGTCATGGGGCTTGCTCATATGACACAGCTCCAAATATGGCTCTTCTGGAGTTTTCTTCTATAGCTTGCTCCATCTTGGGAATTAAAATTTCAAATCATGGTTGAGAGCACTGTCGGGCTGCATTGTATGTCTTAGTTACTTCACTTGCAAGGCTCAAAGAAAGAAGGGAGAACCAGGCTGTCTCAAGGCTGCAACTTCCAGCAATCCGTTGTGGGGATTAGAAGCCAGGAACTAAGGTGGGAGGATGGAGAAGATGGCTTGAACGATGCAGTAGGACCACCCCTAGCTTCAGGAAAAGCCTGCAATTTTGATAGCACTAGACCTGCCTAGTGCTTTTATACTGCAAAACATAGTGGAGAAGAATTTTGGGAAGCAGAGGAATGGTGGAGCTATTAAGGAAGCCTCAATATGATGTAGTGCCTGGAGTGTTGGCCTGGGAATCGAGAGATCCAGGTTCTAGCCCCCACTCGGTCATGGAAGCTCACTGAGTGACTTTGGGCCAGTCACATGCTCTCAGCCCAACCTACCTCACAGGGTTGTTGTTGTGAAGACAACATGGAGAGGAGGAAGATTATGTAGATTATAGAGAGGAGGAAAATTATTGGATTCCTTGGAGGGGAAAAAAGCAGGATATAAATGTAATAGTAATTTAAAATAATAATGTGAGCTGAACAGCTCAGGGACTCTGGCAAACTGATATGAGGGGACCATGTTGGTAACTTATAGTTGAGTCAGCCTTATTGCCACCAACCAGGTACTGTCCCCAGCCCACCCCGCCAATGGTCTGTGCTTTAAAAGATCAAACCTGTATAAGGAAGACTGTCAGGGAGCATGGTGGGAGGCATAGTTCTCCAGGTGAGGCAAGTCTCTGAGGCCTGCTGGCTCCGCCCTCTAGCTGGTTCCTGGTCACTCTCTTGCCTGGCTGCCTGCTGCTAGGGGACTTGCTTCTCTGCTGGAGGCTCCTTCCTGGCTGGGAAGCTGCAGCCCGGAGGTCAGGGGAGCCAGAGAGAGGGAGGGATCGGGCGAGGCCTTTCCTTGAAGCCTAGTGGCACGCGGGGGCTCCATAGGGAAGCCTTCCCCCCCCTTCCACTCATTGGTGGCTTCCATAAGAGTGGAGGCAAAACAAACCTCTATGGAGTGTGCCCCAAATAGGCCCTTTCTGGGGCCCCGTGGGGGGGGAGGAGTCATGGGGGGGGCACTTTTCTGGAGTCCCAGATGTAGGAAATGAAAGGGTTAATTGAGTTTTAAGATGCCCTTTGTGCTTTCTGTAGACCCTGCAAGAGGAAGTAGCTGACTCACACATCCCAGAGAGATGTGGAATGGCAGGGAAGGGGGATGGGACTAGATAAAGGTATCCTGTTTAGAAATGTATCCCACTCCTCTCGTACACAGGTTGTGTAAATGTATCCCACTCCCCTTTTTCATTGTCAGCTGACCCTATGTGAATAAAAGTGGTGTGCAAGCTCCGATCGGGGTCCGACCCTGTTCGAGTCGCACCTCAGTATACTGATACGTGGTGTCTTCTGCAGTGTTTTCTACGCTTGTCTTTCGTACCTAAGGTCAGGGACAAGAACCTGCCATATTTCTAACACAGAGAAGCGCTTCCTCGCACCCCCTCGCATGCTCCCATTGCAGGGGCTTAGAAAAGGCCTGTTTGGGGCGGACTCCAAAGAGGCTTCTTTCCCTCCCACTCTTATGGCCGCCACCAATGGGTGAGAAAAAAGGTTTCCCTATGGAGTCCCTACGGATGTCAACTGCTGCTTGCGATCAGGGTGCTGTTTCTCCGTGTTGTCTCCCAGCCTTTTGTTATCCTTCCCTCCTGTTTTGTTTTTTGTTTTGTTTACAGAGCAATCCTCTGCATGTTCATTCTGAATTAAGACCCATTGAGACTTTCTCCCAAGTAAGTGTGCATAGAACTGCAGCCTTTACATTTGTTTTAATTCTTGGGGACTATATGCCTGCAAAACAAGGCTCCCATGCATCTAGTTTAATGCATTTCAGTGCTGGCAGATAGGTGTTAAGATGAGGTTGAGGTTTTTTAATTTGAGAGGAATAAAGCTTTGCACGTAAATATCACAGTATTAGGGACAAAATACTACAGAGCAATGTACTGTTTTCAAGCTTTTTCCATGTTAGGTATGTGTGTAGGGAGTACTGAGACTGATTTCTTAATTTCATGGTTTGATCTATATACAAAACTAAATGCAGAAAGAAAGAAAACTGAAAGGTCCATCCACAGATCCTTTCCTAACAACTAGAGTTAATAGCTTCTAGCTAGAATGACAAATGTGAAAGATGAATATAGAATAAAAGTGGCAAACTGAAGATCTGAAAATCTACGTGTTTAGCTACTGAATCAATTTTCTTCAACAGAAAAGTACTCAGCAAAATTAGGCGATACATTGCATAAATAGCCTACTCCAAAAACTGAACTTTTCTGAGAATATTGTACAATCCTATATCCAGTTTTTAAGGTGTGTCTCCCCACCCCACCCCACCCCAGATCTGACGAAGCAGGCAAAAATAAAGATAAAGACATAGCTTTTATGCACATCTTCTTGGAAGTAAGTCCTATCAAACACAGGAACTTATTTTTGAGTATATGTGCTTAGGGACTGTGCTGTAAGGTAAACTTTTCAGGAAATAAAATCAATGTACTAAAAATGAAGATTAATCTAAGTATTTATGAACCTAGCCAGACTTCTTATTTAATAATAATTTAAAATTTATAATTTAAATAATCCATGGCTTACATTTTATACTCTGGCACTTGGTATTAACAATTATCCTAGGTGTTTAAATACATGAATCATATAATTCCTAATAGAGAGCCAAACATAGAAATGCTTGCACTTATTTAATGGGAAGACCACATTTCTATCACCATGATCATTTTGGGACAAAGTAGGTTTCTAAAAATCCCAGAGAAAAAGGAACCCAAGGACATACAAATCTGTTTTCCAGTCTGGGATAAGTATCTTAAAAAACACAGTCAACATTGCTCATCAGGTGTTATTATTTCTTAAATAATCATTATCAAATGCTATTTCTTTAATGTACTTGTCATTACAATTTTAGAAAGGCCGTAAGACAAAACATAACCTGCCAAGCTGATAATATTTCCAGCTTTAAAATGAATTCCTGGAAAAATAACATTGCTTTATATGAAGTAAGTTTGTTTATCCACCAAACATCATCTAAGATGGACTCATTCAGCAAGCCTCAAATTATATTTCTGTTTCATATATTGCCTCACTGCAATCAAGCAACAAAGGAGTGGCAAAAAATAAAGTCAACTGATAAGCCAGGGATAGAAGTAAATATATTTAGAGCTGTGGCCACAACTAATTTTATGCTTTAATAAAATATTTATACAGAAGTTATAGACCCATAGACCTTCCTCTCCAATTTGTTTGATATAATTGCCATGACATATATTTTGTAACAATTGCTGATAATTGTTAATCCTTCTTTAAAAAATATTTTTTAAAAATCAACAGGGTTGCCATTATTATTATTATTATTATTAATCAACATCATCTCATGCTGTCTTTTACTGATTTAGAAATTTCCTGACTATTGAAGATGTTTCAAGTATGACTGCTTTCTGGATTTTGGTGTGGGTGTACTTTGGTAGGCCTAGTTTCCGAAAGATTTCTGTAAAAAAATAAAAATTATGTGATGTGATGCTGGTGACTGATGTGACTAATGGAATAATTGTAACTTTTTCTTGTTGTGATAGTTCTTTAACTTCCATAGTGGTGTGTATATATATATTTTCCTCTTCCTTTTTCTGTAAAGTTTTTGTCATTAGGTATTGCTATGTCAATGAGATAGGTGTGTTTTTCTTTTTTGTTTATGACTGTTATGTCTGGTCGACTGCAAAGTATTGTCTTGTCCCAGAATTGTTCTGTCCTAGCAAGATAATAAGTGAGTGCATAGCGTGGCTTGGTTTGACTTTTTTGAGTGTGTCTGGATCTCCTAGGCTCTGAAAACTTTCTGGAGAGCACCTGCTGGTTTCATGATCCCAGAGGCCAGGTTGTATTGAGTGCATAGTTGTCTTTGACAGGAGGGGCTTGCACTTGCTAGAGAAAGGTGAACAGATGTGAAGAGGCTGCAATCCTATATTCATTTACCTGGGAGAAAGCTTTATTGAAATCAGTGAAACTTATTTCTAACATTTCCTTGGGCAGTTTTCTTTGGGTCCCTGATTGAGATTTCTGTTCTCAGCACACTGAAGCAGTATAAATTCAGGAGATATTTGGATAAAAGGAGGGAAAGACACTTGTCTATTATTATTATTATTATTATTATTATTATTATTATTATTATTAATTTATATAGCACCATCAGTGTACATGGTGCTGTACAGAGTAAAACAGTGATAATGGGCATCCATTCTAGCCTTTCTTTGTATTGCTACTGACCATGGTCTTGTTTATATGGCTAATGAACCAGATGTATATTGACATTTTTTTTAGATTAGTTTCTCATTGATAAACCAGAAATTGAAACAAGCTAAGAAGTGCTAGTGAGAAGTGACTGCAACAAGCCTTTAGTCCATTTTGTTCCATGGCTAATGTTTGCAGAGTAATAGTATTTTATGCTCTTTCTGAATGCCAGGTTGTTGTACTAGATTTTTCTGCACTTGTCTGCTGCTTCATTTGTTCAGTGGTAGCAGTATGCTGAATCTGTGAGTATGGATATGGGAAAGGTGATGAGGAAAGAGTGTTAAATGTTCGGAAAGGTGAGACTATGGTCATCCAGTGAAGAATTTGCAGTCACAAAAGATATTTGAGAGAAGGGGAGACTGTATCACACAGAGTATAGCAAAAGCTTCAAAATACAGCAAAAGCTACAAAAGTAGGAGTGAATGAAATTAATTTCAGATACATTGAATGTCTTACTTGTTCTTCATTTCAGTGATTTTAACATTAAGATGTTGTGTAGAACAGTTTATCTTAATTGTGTGCTGTAAAATCAGACATGTGACCAATTATGTTCTACTGGGCATGCCCCCTTGGAGTTGGACACACCCTCTGGGGTCAGCCATGTTGGTGGCATGGGATGGCTATGTTGGTGGGCACAGCCCCTTGTGCTGGCCATGTTGTCCTCCTTTTTGGTTTCCTAAATATGGTCACCCTAGGCTACAAGAACCTTGTTTATGTTATCACACATGGGGAGGAGAAGGACTAACAGACGTTGAGGTGATCCATCAAGAGAAGGTTGTTTATTATCGCCTCTTCGATACACGCCTCAGCTTTGGAGCTGAAGTCTGTAAAATAATCTGAATGAGATTAAAACTATTATACTAAATGGTTTTGGGATGCTTTTTCCTTTTTAAAAAATAAATAAATAAAAGCTGAAGACACCATTTTGCGTTTATTTTTCACTCCCTCCCCATTCCTTGCCTTCACATATTCTCATTTTCTGTTGTTCTTGTCAATGATATATACATGGAATGTTCTTGATGAACTGGATCTTTTATGACTTGTTGACACTTCTAATGTTCCTCAGATGGTTTACTGGCCAGTGTGATGTTCCTTAACCTCTTCCCTTTCCTTTATTTAAACACTGGGAACTCTCTCTTTTTCATCACTTGGGAAAGGCTTTTGTTAAGCAGACACAAAGTCTATTTATAACTGTGTTTAAATTGATCCCATGCTGAGTCCTGGACCAGTTTTAAATTCAAATGGCCATCCGAGAAATTGTGAATTGGAATAATATCGATGTATTTTTTAATAAATAAATAAATAAGGGCTATCTCTGAATCCCTGCTAGAAATGGATGCTCTGATCATAAAGACAACACGCTAAGCCATAGTTCGACTGCTAACCCTGTTGCAGCAAATGGTTAGTGAACGTGTTTAAACCATGGTTATGTAGCCACCATGGTTAGGAATGGTTTACACAAAATGCTAAGTTCACATGATACGATGTGAACCAAGCTAAGCTACCATGGCTTAGCGTGTCCGTCTGAACCGTGTCTTAGAGAGTGGCAATAAAAAAAAGGCTTCAAGTATAGATCATAGAATCATAGAGCTGGAAGGGGCCTATAAGGTCAAGATATGTTTGTGGCAGATTGGGATGGATGAAACTCCCAATTTTAGCTGTTCTGAGTTTCTCACTTTTCCTGTCTTAAGTACTGAACTTTGAGAATTTTCCCAATCTTAAATTTGGTTCACCCCAAACACTGAGATTAAATATAAAATAAAATTGATGAACATTCGTTTGCATTTGTTGTGCACAATTCTCCCAGTACAGGCACATTTTCTATGCAGGTTGGCCCAAAGTTCACATTTTTTCAAGTAGGTTTCCCAATATAATGCATTTAAAACATTATTTTCAGTAATATATGCATTTTTGTGAGCGCTTCCTTCTAATATATTCATTTTTGTATGTGTGTATGAATGAATAGTTTATTTCAGCACAGACCAGTATAACAAAACAATAAAAACATATCAATAAAATGCATAAAATCCTTGTATTAAACTCAACAGTCCCAACCAAAATCTAAAATGCTATTGTTCAATAATACCGTTTGAGCATTTTTGTATGCATTGTTTGATTGGAGAACCCCATTGCAAAATCAGGAGAAATGTAAATTTCAAAGGTTAAGTGAGTTTCGGTTTGCATATTGGTTCAAAAGTGTGAAGAAAATTATAACAACAACAAGAATTTATATAGCGCTTTCTAACACAGTGCTATTAGATGAAATAGGTCAGGACTTTACAAAAATGGAATAAATACGGTAATTCTAATAAAAGGCCTTAACTGAATTAAAAGAATATAACAATAAAACCTTTTTAAAAACCCATATAAAATGGGTTGCGGCCACCATAAAAACTTTCGGCATGCTTTATCTCAGGAACAGCCAGCCAACCCCCTCTATTCGAAAAGAAAGGTTTTCAAACCTTTCTTAAACACCTCCAAACACTTGGCCAAGTGCTATTTTACTGAAGATAGTCCTCTATTTGAAAGTCCCTCAGAGGACAGTCCTCTATTTAATGTCCCTTCCTCTAGAGGGGCTCCTCAATCTGGTTTGGGGTCAGCAATTTTCTCCATCACCCATTTCACCCCTGTATGAATGGAGGTCCCATAACTTCCACCACCTCACAGGATTGTAGGTTGGGAACGTGGGATTACATTGGAGAGAAAACCCAGTGATTAGACTTATTGCAGCTACAAGGGCCTTCCAGAAACTCTCAATCTAAGGGCAAAACTAGCCATGACATCATTCATGGATATTGAGTTATGAAGGGTGTTTATTCATTGCTTTACAGACTGACCTCAGAAAGCAGTTCACATGAAATTATTAAAACAAGAAAATCAATAAAATACCCAATAAAAAACAAACAAGATAGACCAACAACTGTTTGTGTTGGAGGAGTTCATTCTGTTTCTTCTCCTGCCATGGCAAGATGGAGTCTGCGTGCCACTGATGTCACCATCCAATGGATCTTGGGAACTGGGGCAGGTCTACGGTGCCCACGACACCCCTGCATAACGACCATCTCTTCTGACGTTCAGACACCTCCAGACCCATCCATGGCCATTCTCTTGCGAGTAAAATTCTTCAGTGCCTTGATGATAGACCAGGAAGGGGCCATTGAGGCCAACCCCCTGCTTAATGCAGGAATGCGGTTTCAAGCATCCATGACAGATAGATGCCCAATCTCTGCTTGAATACTTTCAGTGACGAAGAGCCCAGCACCTCATAGAATCATAGAATAGCAGAGTTGGAAGGGGCCTACAAGGCCATCGAGTCCAACCCCCTGCTCAATGCAGGAATCCACCCTAAAGCATCCCTGACAGATGGTTGTCCAGCTGCCTCTTGAATGCCTCTAGTGTGGGAGAGCCCACAACCTCCATAGGCATCTTGTTCCATTGTCCAATGGCTGTGACCATTAAGGATGTTTTCCTGAGGTTCAACCAAAGTCTGCCTTATTCTAAGTTAAGCCTGTTATTTCTTGTCTTGGATGAAAAAAGGACAGGTTGCAGCCCTCTTCTGCAGGACAACCCTTTAGATACTTGGAAAGTGCCATCATATCCGCCTTCGGGAGGCTAAATATTACCTGTTCTTTCCATCTTTCCTTGTAGGACTCAGGTTCCACTCCCTGATTTTCTTTGTTGTCCTTCTCTGAGCTCATCCCAATTTATCTCAAGCCTTCTTCAGGTGTGGTGCCAAATCTGGACACAGTTTCTAAAGTGAAGTCTGACTTGCGCAGAGGAGAATGGAACTTCCATTGATATAATCAAAAATAATTGTTGCACTTTTTGCAGAGGATTTGGAATTGCTGGATCAACAAAGCCTCCTCCCTGCTTTCTCTGGAGCATCAGCCTCTGAGGACTCTTCCATGTCAGACTGCCTCTTGCAGCAACGGCTGCCTTCCCAGGCTTCAAACCTTCCTCCAGTCCTAGAAGAGATGGCTCAGAGGGCCTGGGCATCCCAGGAGTTGCACTACTGTGGTATTTTCTCCCCTATTGGGGCACCATCTCTGTGTCCAATTGAGCCTGCAATAGGGCAGAGAGAGGTCTCATCTCCCCCACAGATTGGGCACAAAACACATGAGAGGAAGAAAAAGGCGACGTCGCATCAAACTGGAAACCCTGCGCCTTATTTTAGCGTGAGAGGTGGTTAACTCTGCCCCTGCCAGAAGTCCGATCCCATCCCCGCAAGTCCCACGTCCGGAGTCCTGCCCCGGAAGGAGGGATCACCAGATGGGGGTCATGTGACTCCTCAACAAACTCATCATGACCCCATGGACCAATAGGATGAGGCCGTAAACCCCTGCTGTACATGTGGGGGACTGGAAGTGATCCCATATGGGTCATTTCCAACCCCATGCCAAGAAGTCCTACTCTGGAGGGAGGGATCACCTGATGAGGTCAGGGGACCTGTCGACAAACCCATCATGCAGCCTCTTTCTCTTAAGCCACAAAAGGATGGGGAGGTTGCAGAGGGGTCAAGTCACCCCATCAGGGATGCCGTCCATCCAGGGAAGGACTTTTGTAACTGGGACGTCTTGGGATGGGGTGGGGGATGATCCAGGGCCTGCTGCCTTCCCTCCAGATCTTGCCCTGTGGCTGTTGCTAATTTCTTCTGGCCCTTGGACACCTTTGTGACTCTGCTTCTGGGCTGTGTAATGTGTGTGACTGCCTGGCTGTGTTTTGCCCTCTGACTGTTGTGTTGACCCCTCCTGCCTTAGCCTGAACCCATTAGGGATGTCGGAGGGATCCAGTTGGGGGGTGGAGCTCCACGCGTTTTTGTCAGCTCTGCCCCCCAGACTCCATTCCCTCTTCCACCAGCTGTGGCAAGAAGACAGGCCAGCTGGCAGAAGTTCTGCAATTTTTTTTAATTTTTTTTTTGTGCACAAAGCATTTCTGCCAATTTTATGCAAATGTGCAATTTATAGCCGAATTCACACAAATCTTGACTTGGACATCCCTTACCCCTATATCTAACTGCTTCCAGCCCCCCACTTGTATGGCAGGGGGCTAAAGGGACAAATCTGTGAGAAGACACTTTTTAATTTTTTTTCATGTTTTGCAACTTTGCATGCTTATAGAAAAAGTTCTATTTCATGAAATTCAAATGTTTATCAATTGAAAGAGAATTTAATGCTGAATTCAATACAAAAAAAACCAGAATGCAAATAACTGCAGTACAAAAACGTGATGTTTACTTTAGTCTAAAAACAAACAGGTGTGATTGAGTGAAGAAGCGGATTGGAATTGCAAGCCCTACTGGCCAATCACAGTCCTTGTTCTGGGGACCAATCGCATGGCAGTAGCTGCGATACATACTGTTTCAAGTTGGGGAAAGTCAGTTTTGCTGTTTGTTCTGTAACTGAAGTGCAATTGGAGATTGTGTGAATATTTGAAGTATTTCTCAAAAATGTACGTACGTACATCATAAATAGAGCAATGGCACCAAAGAAAAGAGTTGATTGGACACCCAGGAAAAGAAGCAGAATGGTGGTATTATGTAAATCAGGTCTTTCAATTGATATATAAACATTTGAATTTCGTGAAACAGAACATTTTCTATAAGCATGCAAAGTTGCAAAACATGAAAATTTCAAAAAGTGTCCACAGTTGTGGCCACCACTGTATGTTCTGGCCACGTTTGGACTGCTATGTAGACCTGCTGGTCATCCCATCTTCAAAAGGATATCTTATACCTAGAAAAGATGGGCAGTCCTATGCCTGTTTAGACAGAAAGAAGTCCTATAATCCTATGCCTGTTTAGACAGGAAAAACACCTACAATCCTATGCATGTTTAGACAGAAAGAAGTCCTACAATTGTATGCATGTTTAGACAGAAAATGTCCTACAATCCTATGTATGTTCAGACAAAAAATCCTACAATCCTATGCCTGTTTAGACAGGAAGAACACCTATAATCCTATGCATGTTTAGACAGAAAGAAGTCCTACAATGCTATGCATGTTTAGATAGAAAATGTCCTGCAATTCTATGTGAGTGTAGACAGAAGTCCTACAATGCTATGCATGTTCAGACAAAAAGAAGTCCTACAATTCTGTGCATGTTTAGACAGAAAATGTCCTACAATCCTATGCATGTTCAGACAAAAAGTAGTCCAACAATTCTATGCATGTTTAAACAGAATACATCCTACAATCCTATAATGTTTACACAGAAAGAAGTCCTACAATCCTGTGCATGTTTAGAAAGAAAAACTGGCTGGGGCAAGCTGGGAGCTGTAAGATTATTTTCTGTCTAACTAAACATACATAGGATTGCACGTTAAACTATCAAGGGGCTGTGCAGCATCTTCCCTGCAATTAAATTTCCTGCACGCACGGCACCAGGTTGGGGAAAACTGGTTTAGAGTCTTCAAAAGTGATCCATTCCAAAGTAATACTTTTTACACTGGGGAAAGGGAGACCGAAGGGATCTGTATCTGATGAAATACTGACTTGGAAGGTATGTTGCACTGCAGAAAGAGAGAGAGAGAGAGAGAGTTTCCTTCACCCCTGTTTTCTTTGGCCTGCGCACCCTGTGTCCTGCCTCCGTTTAACGGGATAATTGAATTGATTTCTCAGGTTCTGTTTCACTTGCTTGGTCCCTCTTTTCTGCCCCTCCCTCTCCCAAACCAGCTAAGTTGATGAAGATGGCATACATTTCAAAGCTTTCCTGCGCAAAGATAATGAAATAAAATATACCACCTCCTGGATTTTGTTCTCTCCGTCTTGTGTGTATTGGACAGAGAAATGGACTGGACCAATTTTTGCAATTTAAATATTTGGGTGGGATAACAGCCTCTCTATTTAGAAGGCCCTCCCGCCCCTGTCGAAGTATGAGTGGGACTTGCGAGGGGGGGTAGCCTCCCCCACAAGATGTAGTGAAACCAGGGCAGTGAAATGGCAGGCAGGCAGGCACGCCCACGGTTACTGAAGCTCACTTTACTATTTTTACTTTTAGAAAATATTCTCCTTTTCAAATATATTCTTCTCCCCAAGTCAGTGTGTCAATGTGTTTAGGGTTAGAGTGCTGAGTTCAGATTTCTACAAACATGACCCGTAGATTTTCATCATCCTGGCTTTTCCTGATTTGCATGGATTTCTCGGACTTGTGGACTTTCTGGAATTTTATCAAATTTAGTTGTAGAAAAATATGTAAAGTAAAGAAAAACAAACAAACCACCAGCTGAAAGGGTGTATTTCCTCCATAAGCTAAAGCATGAAAGAACAGATAGCCTATATGTCTGACATGAAGAATGCCTTAAATGTATTATGGCCTTAGGGTGACCAGATGCACCGGGAAACCCCAGAGACCTCCGGAAATATGGAGGTCTCCGGGGAGACCGGGACTAGGCCCCAATTCACCGGGGAAAAGGGCTGGAAGATGCATTCCCGGACCTCCGAGAACACATCTCCCAGCCCCCAGCGATGGCACCAGCACACAGGAGAAGGCCTGCATCGCTGGTGGGGAGGAGCTGGAAGATGCATTCCCGGACTTCTGGGAAGGCGTCTCCCAGCCCCTGCCCCCCAGCGATGCTGTGTGCAGGCATAATGGCGCCAGTGCACAGGAGAAGGCCTGCATTGCCAGGGAGGGGGAGGAGCTGGAAGACGCGTTCCTGTGTTTCTGGGAATGTGTCTCCCAGCCCCCAGCCCCCCAGCGACGCTCTAGCCTTCTCCTGGGCACTGGGGCCGGGGGCCGGTGCACGCATTCTCGGACTTCTGGGAATGCGTGCAGCAGCCCCTGCCTCCCCCCAGCGCAGGAAAAGGGGGAAATCGACCTGGGGGCCCCTGCAGAGGACATGTTCAGTCTTCCAGCTGCCCCCCAGCACGATCTAGCCCTCTCCTCTTGGAGGAGGAGGAGAAGAAGGAAGAAGGAGAAGCAGCAAGAAGAAACAAGCAGCAGCAGGAGGAGAAACAGCAAATAGGAGAAAAGGAGGAGGAAAAGGAAGAAGAAAGCAGCACGGGAAACAGCAGCAGCTGGTAAGACTAAGGTGTGTGTGTGAGTGTGCGCGCGCGCATGCTGGCACTGTGTGTATTCATGTCTGCAAGGGGTGCATAGGGTGTTTGAATGGATGTGTGTATGTGTGTGTTTTTGGAGTGGGTGATCTGAGTGTGTGGGGGGTTGCGTGCGTGCTGGCAGTGTGTGTATTGATGTCTGAATGGGGTGCATGGGGTGTTTGAATGAATGCATGTGCATGTTTGCAGTGTGTGGTGGGGGAGGGCTGTAGTTTTCTGTGTGTGAGTTGGGGGGATGATTTGGAGGTGATATTCCTATTAAATAATGCATTTTGGCCCATAGACCTTCCTCTCCAATTTGTTTGCTATAATTGGCATAACATATATTTTGTAACAATGGCTGATAATTGTTCATCCTTCTTTAAAATCTTTTTTAAAAATTAAAGGGTAGCCATTATCATCATCATCATCATCATCATCTATCTCTCTTTTCTTGCTCGTGGTAGTCTTTCTAGATGAACGTGATGGGCTCTGCCAAGTAATGCTGTTTTTTACTGATTCAGAAATTTCCTGACTATTGAACATGTTTCAAGTATGACTGCTTTCTAGATGTTAGTATGCATGTAGGTTTTCTCTAAAAAAATAATGAAGTGATGCTGGTGACTGATGATGTGACTAACGGAATAATTGTAATTTCCCCCCTCTTGCCATAGTTCTTTAACTTCCATAGCCAGTGGTGTTTCCCTTGGTTGTTTTTGACTGTTATGTCTGGTTGAAGCTGAAACAAGCTAAGAGGTGCCCACCCTTTAGTCCATTTTGTTCCATGGCTAATGTTTGCATGGTAAAAGTAGTTTATACTCTTTCTGAATGCTTGTTTGCTTATTTGTTGTACTAGATTTTTCTGTACTTGTTAACTACTTCATTTGTTCAGTGGAAGCAGTATGCTGAATGTGTGAGAATGGATATGAGAAAGGTGATGGGAAAAGAGTGTTAAATGTTAAGAAAGGTTAGACTATGGTCATCCAGTGAAGGACTTGCAGTCAGAAAAGATATTTGAGGGAAGGGGAGACTGTATCACAAAAGAGTATAGCAAAAGCTTCAAAGTACAGCAAAAGCTACAAAAATAGAAATGAGTGAAGTTAATTTCAGATACATTGAACGTCTCACTTGTTCTTTATTCCAGTGATTTTAGCATTAAGATGTTATGTAGAACAGGTTTGTTTTAATTGTGTGCTGTGAAATCAGACATGTGACCAAGGCCATGTTTGGGTGGGCACACCCCTTTGGGGGCTGGGCATGTTGGTGGGCATGCCCCTTTGGGGGCGGCCACGTTGTCCTATATTTTGGTTTACAAAATATGGTCATCCTAGTATAGAAGGTGTACAAAACATCCCACAGTTCCCAATCCAGCCCTCTGGCATTCTTCAGAAGGCTCCACCCCTTTCCTTGTCCCAACCATTCCCCACAATCACCAATTGTTGGGTGGTTTTTTGCTGGCTTTGGTGAAGTTTTACCCCCATTTTAAAAGTTGAAATACCCTCCTAAGGTGTAGTTACTGAGAGAAAGAGCTTTATATGAAAAAATGCTGGTATTTTGGCCTTGTCCCACCCTTTGACCCCACCCTCTCTTGACTTTGGCCATTGGAATGCAACCCTGAGAGCTTTTCCAAAATGGAATCCAGCCCTCGGACTGAGAGGCTCTGCACCTCTGCAATATAGCATTCATTTCCTATTCATAGGAAAGGAAGGACCTACATTTTGCTGGGATGACATTTGAGCTCAGTGTTGGCATAATTATTGCTGAGTACTTGGGGAAGGTACAAGAGTAGAACCCAATTGGGTCTCAGGCATGGGGTTGTTTGGACAAAAGTAATTGATGTGAGCTGATATTAACACCAGTATTATTACTGGGATTGTACTAATTTGCTCCAAGGCTGCACATGGTACTTTGTGTTTTGAAGGGCCATCTTATTTTTTTTTCATCAGTGTTCCTGTCATTTTCACCAATCTCTGATTTGCATTCCCAATTGGGCAGCCCTCTCTCTTCACTCTATAATTTGCCACACAAGGGCTGTTTGGAAAACGTCCTGTGCAAGCATGGGAGCCATAAAAGGCTTATTCTGGCTCTTGTACTCTGGTGCGTAGACTCTCTCTCACACTCTCTCTCTCTCTCTCTCTCTCTCTCTCACACACACACACACACACACTTCTAACTGACTCTAGTCTAGGCAGTGAGAAAATACAGGTCACCCCCGCAGATGGGGATTCCTCCGCATGTGATTGTATTTCAACTCGTCTAACAAAAAGTGACTATTACGGGAGTTGGATTTATGCAGCTGAGTGGTTCTCTTCCCCTACTCCTCCTTTACCAACGGAGAGCCTGCATTTCTTTGGGGGTTATTTCCCACTTACAAAGGACTGCAGCCTCCAGGGAACAAAGAGCACAGATGTATGTGAGTAATTCTATACAAATGAATTTGGAGAGGGTGGTCATGGAGGAAACAAGAGAGAAATCCAGTTTGGCAGTATGTAGGAATTTGGACTTACTTCTGTTTAAACATGCTGTTTCTGCCTTCACAAGGAAAGAGTTTCATTTTGTCTTGTTCAAAATTGTAAACGCAAAGCCATCTTGAAGACTTTTTTGGCAGCCAAGCAAAAATTCCATGCTTCCTCAAGGTCACCGGGTTAGTGTGTGTGTGTGTGTGTGTGTGTGTGTGCATTTGTGTGCATTTGTGTGTATGATTTTGTCTAGAGAGTATCTTCCTTCTGAGCACAGATTTTACAATGCCATCTATGCTTCATCATAATTGTTACTGAGAAGAATAGTGTAGATCAGTTTGGGCAAGCTATTCCTTTGATAGTGCCAAAACTTAAGGTCATCCTGCAATATAAATTGTTAAACGCACTATTAGTTGCTCAGGTCTCCACAAGCTAGGTTTGTGGGATTGCATGAAAAAGGTCAACTGTCTCCAGCCATTAGCACTTTAGGAAAATCCATCGCACTAGCTAGCACTATTGACGTTGCACTAGCATTGGTTTCTGCTAGTGCAAATGTAAATAGCACTAGCTGCCAGACACTATTGGTTCCTTCCCCATGTCATGCATTACATTTGGAAAGTGGAATCAGATGTAAGCAGTGTGTGTATGTGTGTGCTTAGGAAACATCATCTAATCAAGTAAGGCTGTGCCTTACATGAAGTGCGAATCACGTAATGGTGCTCATCCCATGCTAGATACTGTCTAAATGCCAAAGAACAGGATGTGATATCCTGATATGTGCTTTATGGACGTAATGACCCGGTTTGCACATACCGATGGTGAATCGTAGGTTAATTTATACCCAAAGTGAATTTTGTAAATGGTTGATCCCAGGCAAAGTTCAAGCCTTTCACCTTGTAGGAAAAAATCAAGAGATGTGGAAGAAAGATAGAAAATGTTAAGAAAAATCAGGAAAAGGTTTGATGTTACTGCAAAATGGGTTCTTCACCCTCGTTCTGTGCACATTTCATTTCCAAGAATTCGCAAAGAAATCCTGGAAGGAACTTAACACGCCAACAAATCCCATCTTGTTCTCAGAGGCCATGTAAAGCAGCAAAACAGGAAGAGATATGGGAAGAGATGCTTTCTAACCATGGCAACAGACTGAAGCTGGACCTGATGCTTAGCAGCAAAACTCCTGAACTTGATATTTGTCTCTTCTTAGTCTTGCAGAGAGAACATACCTTGCTACCTAACCTTGTTTAACTGGCCTTGTTTCTCAGCCTTGCTACCTAACCTTGTTTAATTGGAGATACTATTTAGGACCATCTGCATGCAAAATAGGTATTCTGCTACTGAGCTATGTTCCTTCACTATATTTTTGCATGTCGAAGATATTATAACAGGATGAGTTACTATTATATAGGATAAAAAGGACAGTCTCTATGCAAAATAATAAGTGGATATAACTTAGACCTCAGTAATGGCAATATTCAGAAGCAGATGGGAAAACATTCTGTTAATGACCTTAAAGTTGCAATTCTTTAACAAAGGAACTCCAATGGTAGACTCCAGTGTCCAGGGCGGTGCAAGCACTACTGCTGTGTGAAGCAGAAGAGCACATGTGTGCCTCCACCACGTCTTCCCCTCACTCACTGCTGTGTCACCCATCCATCCTGACCCCACCTCCCACCCCACCATGCCATGTTATAATTTGTTGCTCCTCTCGCTCCGCTGTCTGAGACAGGGGGTTCAACCTGCCTCATAGGAGGGCTGGCCCTGCCAACATGAAACCGCTGAATTACAATGATCAACAAGTTCAATTAAATGTCCTGTGGCAAGATTGTGGTTGAAACCACTCTGGTGGGCTGCATACCCCTGTCTTGTGGAATTAGGCACATTCTCTTGAACAACCTCTTGTACAACCTTTAAGAAGATACAAAATGCAGAAGTAAATAGTTCTCTCACCAAGATCTGACTTGTTAAGTTCAAGTATAAAACCTTAACACCTACAAACCAGCATTCTTCTACTCTAGACTTTTCCTCTGTTGGCTTTTTTAGACAATCAAAGACAACTATACACATTACATACAATGTGTATAAGGAAACCCCATTAGACAGTTTTCAGACATGTTTTTTTTAAAAGGTTGGGGATATTTTAAGCATATAATTGATGGGGTAGGTATTTATGCTTAAATCTTTCCCGGCTCCGTTAAAAAATTGTCCCTCTGGATGTTTTCCAACCTTTCCTTGGGGTTCCACGTGCTTGCTTAGAAACATGACCATGTATGTCTCCCTCATATTGCGGAGGGAGGATGACAATGTTGAGCAGTCAAAATTACCAAAAGGAAAAGGGTCAAGTATCCCCACTCCACTTCCTCTTAATAGCCTCATCATCAACTGCTTTTCTTTTCAAAAACATGGCTTCCTTATATGCATTTGTGCCATATAGCATAGACTGTGCCACGCAGATTCAGAGATTTTCATATCAGGGTTGTTTATCTCAAGACTGTTTATCCTTTCTATATTAATAACAATGTCAGTGTTGTTCAACCACCATCACTCACTTTCTCACCACCTGGGGTTCCTCCGCACTGCCCTCAGACTTGCCTTGAATCTCTAGGATTCCAACTTCCAATTATTTCCACTTTGCTACAGGGTATTGTGTTTTATTTTTTACACTTACTTGGCAGATATCAGCTTGGCTGATCATCTAATCCTTTTTTAGGCCCCATATTAAAAAAAGTAATGAGACACAGCTGGGGATCAACTATTCTTTCCCATTAAAGTGCTTCATACGTCTTAATTGGGTTTGTTAATCCAGCTCAGTGAAGGCTAGGAATAGCATGAAATGAAATGATTACTGCAAAGAAAGAGGAAACAGGATCAAGGGTGAGGAGACAGAAAGGATCATATTATTTATTTATTTATATTTTATTCCACTCTTATTCCAAGTTATCAGAGCAGTGTGTGTACTTTATTCTCCCCCCGCCTCCCCCACATTTTAATGAAGAGCTTAAAATGATGGTCTTGTACCCCTTCTCTAAGGAATTACCTAAGAAGTTAGTAGATGTTGTTTTCCTTAAAATTCTGTCCACATTTTTACTCACAACTTGGGAAAAACTATATGGGGTGCTTCCAGACCAATAGTTCCTAGTACTACTATTTAAAAGGCATTGATCAGGTATATCAAGTTTCCAGCATTAACAGTCTTCCAGTGGCAAGTAAAAAGATGGAAGAAGTGGTGGAAAAACGTGGAAAGGCTAACAAAGGAACATGTTGTCAGGATCCCCCCTGCAGCCAAATTCTATGAATGAGGCAGGAAAATTGCACAATAAATACCTCATCGTGAAGTACCCCTGGGGCAGATCTATACCTCTTGTCATATCGATACCCTCCATGGTGATGCTAAATCCCTCTTGTGCTTTTATACCTCGTAGCACATACAATGATATCTCTTGTGGTATTTTGGATAATACAGAATAAAAAGTGGGAAATAATGCTAGCAAAGTGGTATACAGAAGTCCCAATGTGCCCTAAGAGTTATCAGTGCACTTCAATACTGATAAAAATCACTTTAGCCCTGGTCACGTTACATTCAGTTTTCTCCTAGACATATAAGGACATAAGAAGAGTTCTTCTTCGTGGTCTCTATGCATCACACATATGGGCTTTGCGCCTGCGCAGAGACCAGACCGGAACCTTCTATAGCTGAGTGGAACGTTTTTGGCGGGAACCCCTCCCCCACGCTACCGCGCATGTCCATGGGGTTCCCGCCCTTACCTCAGTTCTTCGTCGTCCGCCATTGTGCACAGACCTGTTTAACCGAACCTCTAGCGTTTTTCTTATTAACTTTATTTTCTCTTTTACGATCTTCTTCGTTTTTCGATCTTTTTCTAAGACTCTTCTTACTACTTTTCTTATATTAAAAAAAAAATATATATATATTGTAGATAGTTTTCCTCAGCGACTTCGGTCGCGTGAGGCTTGTATGGCAGTTGAAGCCCCGTTTACGAAGTGTGTGAAGTGTGGGGCTAAGCTTCCACCTATTGACGGACACTCCCTCTGTGTCCTTTGTTTGTGCTAAGGCCATATCGTTGAGGCCTGCTATCATTGCATGTCGTTTACAAAACAAACGAGGAAAAGCAGAGCTGACGACTTCCCTCCATCTTGGGGGGAAAAAGCTCTCAGAGCCACGGAGGCTCCTACTATGGATAAAACGGCAGTCAGTAAGTCCGTTACCGACAAAACGGCAGCCAGTAAGTCCGTTGATGACCGTTGCACTGAGGTGCCTGAATATTCCAGAGCGGCTAATAGGGCTCAGATACCCCTAACGCCTGGACGGTCACTGGCGAGTTCCGCGGCCAGGAAAATCTCCAAAAAAGGCCCGGGCTCCCAAATCTTCGACGATCGACAAAACGGCAGCCAGTAAGTCCGTTGATGACCGTTGCACTGAGGTGCCTGAATATTCCAGAGCGGCTAATAGGGCTCAGATACCCCTAACGCCTGGACGGTCACTGGCGAGTTCCGCGGCCAGGAAAATCTCCAAAAAAAGGCCCGGGCTCCCAAATCTTCGACGATCGACAAAACGGCAGCCAGTAAGTCCGTTGATGACCGTTGCACTGAGGTGCCTGAATATTCCAGAGCGGCTAATAGGGCTCAGATACCCCTAACGCCTGGACGGTCACTGGCGAGTTCCGCGGCCAGGAAAATCTCCAAAAAAGGCCCGGACTCCCAAATCTTCTTCGGAAATGGAGCAGCGGAACCGGCTAGGAGTCACTCTACTCCTCCTGCCATACCGACCGCTTCGATACCGAGGCCTCCCTCGGTATCGAGATTCCAGCCGCTACCAATGGCTACGGTACCGACGCACCCTCCCAGTCTATCGGAGGGCGAGTTGCGGGATTCGGCTTCAGCGGCCTCTTTCTGAGAGCCTACCAGGCCGTGAGAGGTTCAGGGACTAATCCCTCTACCGCCTCGGAATGGGATCGATATCGCCCACTTCCAGGGTGACCACCAGTACCCTCAAGAAGAGTATTATGCGCACCCTTCGCTTACATCGAGGGTGTGTCATCTACTGCTGCCTCCACCGCCCGCCCACCAATGTCCACGGTGTCGACGCCTCGACACCGTACGCAGCCATCGGCATCGACTGCCGCGGTTACCACGATACCGACGGAGCATGTGTCATCTACCGCTGCCTCCACCGCCCGCCCACCAATGTCCACGGTGTCGACGCCTCGACACCGTACACAGCCATCGGCATCGACTGCCGCGGTTACCACGATACCGACGGAGCATGTATGCCTCCAGGTGGTTACAGTATCCTTGCCTGAAGAAAACTATTCATCGGATTCTGAATTGGGGTTGTCGGCTACTCCATCGATGCCTTCACCATAAGATGAGGTTCATGACAACGACCCTTCTTCCCCTTCCGACGATATGGTCAGATCTTCTGACCATATGCTTAGAATGGCTCAGGCATTAGGACTGGTGATCCAGCACCACATGCTTTAAAGCAAATGGCTCAATTATTCTGGAAAACACCGGCTATGTCTCAAGCCACATCGTAAAGGCTAGAGACCCTCTATAGAGTCTAACAAGAAAATGTACAGTTTCTGGTCCAACATCCCAAACCTAATTTGATCGTAGGGAGTCGGCTCAAGGCCGCTCACAGAAGGCACATTCTGCACCCGTGGACAGAGAGGGCAGAAAGTTGGACCTTACGGGCCGGAGGATTTACTCCTCTGCTTCTTTGGGCATCAGCCTACGAGGCTACCATGGCACGATACCAGCTCTTCCTCTGGGAGAAAATAGAATCACTAGGTGAACATCTCCCAGAGGACAAAAAAGAGCGGGCACGAGTCTTCCAAAGTGAAGCTTCAGCCATAGCCAGGCAACAAGTGTCGACAGCGCGACACCAAGTTGACTGCCATTCCAAGTCGATGATGGGACCCGTGTCCTTGAGGAGACATGCTTGGCTCCTCTCCGCTAATCTGGCTCATGACACCTAAGCCAGGATTGAGAACATGCCTTACGATGGCGAGGGCTTGTTTAATAGCAAGACGGACAAGATTGGACTTGGACTCTATATACAAGGCTTGCACAACAGCCAAGAAAATAAGTTTTTCTGCTCAGCCTGCCCAATACAAGCTGAGACGGTGAACAAGACCGCCTGCTTAACAACAACAGCAGCGGCCCTACTATCAAAGCCAACAGAGGCAGCAACAACAACAACTCCAGAGTAAGCGGCCATATCAGTCTACATTTCAACAAGACAAGCGTCAGCCTGACTTCACCAAGAAGCAGCAACTTTGACTTCTTTGTCCCACGTCCACCTCCCTTTGCGAACCGCCTAGCACCCCATTACCATCAATGGGAGTCAATGACATCAGACTCCTGCGTGCTCACTATCATCAACTCGGGGTATGCCATCGAGCTCGATGTCCTTCCTCCTTCTTCGGGGGTGAAAGTAACGGCGCCATCCCTTCCTCTGCTTCCGGAGGTACAGACCTGTGCTATCGAAGAGAGCCATCTCTCCCGTACCCGCAGAGGAACTCAACCAGGGTTTTTTCTCGCGCTACTTCACGGTCCCGAAGAAATATGAGGTCTTCGGCCGATCATGGACTTAAAGCAGTTAAACAAATTCATCATTCCAAGGAAGTTCCGTATGACAACGGTTACTTTTATTCTGCAGCTCCTACACTTGGACGATTGGCTTCTGGTAGCGGACAGCAGTTGCACGCTCCAGAAGGACATTTCAACCACCCTTAACCTGTTGGACTTGTTGGGTTTGTGGGTCAACGAGGAGAAATCCATCTTGACCCCACATCAGAAGCTCGACTTTATAGGGGTAACTCTGTCGTCTCGAGATGGGAGAGCATACTTACCGTCGACCAGAGCAAACACCTTACAGCAGTTAGCCATCGATACCGAGAGCCGCCGAAAAGTTTCGGCATGGACAATTCAGAGACTATTAGGCTTGATGCAGTCATCAGGTTTGCAAGACTCAGAATGAGAATATTGCAAGCCTGGGTTTTAAGAACTTTCGATCTTCGAAACACTCCTTCGGTAACGATCACGACGGATGCATCGTTGATCGGATGGGGAGCACACTGCGACTCCCTCACAACTCAGGGCCGTTGGCCTCCTTCCCAGAGGGAACATCATATCTACCACCTAGAACTGCTAGCGGTGGAGAATGCAATAAGAACTTTTTCACAATTGATCGAGGGCTGAATCGTCCTGATCGCAACAGACAACACCACAGTAGTGGCGTACATCAACAGACAAGGTGGGACAAGGTCTCATTCTCTGAATCAATCGGCACTCAGGATTTGGAACTGGTGCATAAAGAGAAATACTCACCTGACGGCGACCCATGTAGCGGGCAATGAAAACATCATCGCGGACGCCCTCAGCAGGTCTTTCCACGTCGACCACGAATGGGAGCTCGATACCGAAGTAAGAGACGTTCTCTTTCGGTACTGGAGCCTCCCTGCTGTCGATGTCTTCGCTACCGAAGAAAACGCAGCTTGTTCCAGGTTCTGCAGCAGAGCAGGAAGAGGAAAGCACTCGCTAGGAGATGCTTTCACCAGAACCTGGAAAGGAAATCTTCTTTACATCTTTCCTTTGTTTCCACTGTTGACGAAGGTGCTGGCCAAAATCCAGTCGGACAGGTCGGACTGCATCCTTATCACACCATGGTGGCCTCGACAGACGTGGTTCTCCACGCCCTTCGACTGTCGGACGGGAATTACATCAGACTCCCGCCGATACCGACACTGTTGTCTCGACACCAGGGCAGGGTTCGACACGCAAACCCGTCGACCCTCAAGATGACGGCATGGAGGATATCATCCACTCCTCCTCTCGTATCAAAGATTTAACTGTAGACCATATATTTTTGGCATCACTAAAGCCTTTAACAAGAAAATCTTATGCGGCAAAGTGGCAAAGATTTCAAACTTTTGCCTTGGAAAACGATCAAGCACCTGAATCTTGCCCTTTAGCGTTAATCCTCAAATACCTACTGACACTTTATCAGCAGGGACTCGAACTCACTTCCATCAGAGTTCACTTAGCAGCTATTACGTCTTTTCATCGAGGCATGATTGGTTTACACCTTTTGTGCATCCAACATCGAGGAAATTTTTAAAAGGGCTTAAAAATATGATACCGACAGTAAAGAGTATCGTTCCACCATGGAGCCTATCAGTGGTGTTACAGGCATTGACAAAGAAGCCCTTCGAGCCCATGGCCTTATCTGACCTTAGGCTTCTAACATTCAATACTGTCTTTTAGTAGCCATCACTTCTGCTAGACGTGCAAGTGAGCTTAGAGCTCTCAAGATAGTTGCTCCTTACACTATCTTTCACAAAGATAAGGTTGTGTTACGCACAGACCCTGCCTTCTTGCCTAAGGTAGTGTCAACCTTTCATCTGTCCCAATATATCACTCTACCAGTTTTCTTTCCGAATCCTACATCACCTGTAGAGTCTGCTTTACATACACTTGGTGTAAGGAGAACTCTTGCCTTTTACAAGGCTAGGACAGGGAATTTTAGAAAAACAAAGCAATTGTTTATTTGTTATGGGGAGCCTTATAAGGGACTCCCTGTTTCATGCCGGCGTTTGTCACGCTGAATTGTAGAGACAATTGAACTTGCCTACTCTATCTCTAAACTAGAACTGGTGAAACCTGTGACAGCTCATTCTACCAGAGCCGTCACAACATCTGTGGTTTTCGGCAGAGGTGTTCCTTTGACAGAAGTCTGTAGAGCTGCAACGTGGTCCACTCCATCCACGTTTCTTAGGCACTACAGTTTGGGCACCCGTGCGAGGCAGGACTGCTCATTTGAAGGACAGTGCTCTCGGAGATCTTCAGATGATGCACCAACCCACCTCCAAATATATGTCAGCTTGCTACTCGCCCATATGTGTGATGCATAGAGACCACGAAGAAGAAATGCAGGTTGCTTACCTGTAACTGTAGTTCTTCGAGTGGTCATCTATGCATTCACACAACCCACCCACCATCCCCACTTGGTTGTGTGAGATTTATAAATGACACAGTTATATGTGGAATGTACTTGTATTTTATTTACACTCATGTTTATGGGGGCACAATGTCGGACTCCTGTAAACTGAGGTAAGGGCGGGAACCCCATGGACATGCGCGGTAGCGTGAGGGAGGGGTTCCCGCCAAAAACGTTCCACTCAGCTATAGAAGGTTCTGGTCTGGTCTCTGCGCAGGCGCAAAGCCCATATGTGTGAATGCATAGATGACCACTCGAAGAACTACAGTTACAGGTAAGCAACCTGCATATCTTCTGGATGAAACAGAAGACCTGTCTAGTCCAGCTTTCATCACAGTGGCCAACCAGTTTCCTATGGGAAGCCCACAAGCAGGACATGAGTAGAATAGCCCTCTCTGAGTGTTGTTCCCCATTAACTGGCATCCAGAGGCCTGCAGCCTCTGATTCTGAAGGTGACATATAGCCATTGGGGCTAGTATTTGTGGATATAACCAAGCCCAACAGCTGAACACAAAGCCCTAGGACCCTGGCAGGGCCCACCACTGTGTTCCATCTCTGACACTGGGTGTCTGGGTGTTTCCCTCTATTTAATTCCTCTCTATTCGGCCCTGGTTAGGCCTCATCTAGAGTAGGCATGTGCTCCGCTCCTATTAGAAGCGCAGAAGCAGGAGCGAATTGGCCTGCTCCGCCTTGCCCAGAGGCAGAGTAGAAGCGGACCGCGGACCCCTAGAAGCAAGGCGAAGAGAAGCGCCCATTTTCGGAGCGCTTCTCTTTCCGCGGAGCGCTCCGATTGCCATCTTGAAACATTTCGCCCATAGATAACTGGGTTGTTTTTGAAGCTATCGTTCTGAAAATTCTTGTGCTTAGAGAGTCGTGGATGGGGTCATTTTGAGACTACTCTCAACTCTCTGCGTTGTGCGGGTCGCGTGCTATATTTTTTTAAAAATCGGGTCAACAAACGGACAGCGCGGGTCAAACGGCGGTTTTCGCCCATAGGATTGCATTGCGGAAAAGAATCGGGGATAACTGGGTTGTTTTTTAAGCTATCGTTCTGAAAATTCTTGTGCTTAGACAGTCGTGGATGGGGGTCATTTTGAGACTACTCTCACCTTTCTGCATGGTGCGGGTCGCGTGCTAGAATTTTTTAAAAAGTAGGGTAAAGGCGGGAAAAAGATTACCTTTTCGATTGCTGAGGGGCAGAGTCAACTCCCGGTCATGATCACATGATCCCAAAGTTGGAGGAGGGGATAGGCAAAACGGGTAACTTGGGATTCTGGGAAACTTCACTTTCTTAGTCTGAACGGACTTTTCCCAGTGTTTTTTAAAACAGTAGACCCACCAAATGCAAAAACACAACCTGTGAAATCATATACTAAGCCAATAATAAGAGATAGAAACACAGCACTGCTACCCACCCTAACTTTGGGGAACAACTGAAAAGATGTGGTGCAAGGGAATGAGCTCCCCTAGGGCATCTCATTGTGGACGTGCCCCCACTCTCTCCTGTACTTGGAAGGCCATCAGAGCCTTCCAAAGAGAGTAACCCGGTGGAGCAATGCCTATCATGAGTTGAAGTGAGCGGTCTACTTCTCTTAGTGGTGGAGCGATGCCTATCATGAGTTGAAGTGACAGTTCTACTTCTTAGCGGTGGAGCAATGGCTTTCATGAGTTGAACTGACAGCCTTGCTTCTTAAAAGACTGGTTGACCACCAGTCAAATTGGCAGCTGCTGCTTCCCCCTCCCCTGGGCACATCCCCCTATTACTGGTAGAAGACAGATATAGCCTTTTTAAAAAAGTTCTTCTTGCTGTTTATTCAGCAACACTGCTGCTTTTAATTCCACCCCTCCTTCGTTTATTTATTTATTTATTTATTTATTCCATTTTATATGCATCACTGGCTTATCCTTGGCTCACTTCCTTATGCCCCCAGAAATGTCTGCTGCCTGCCTGCCTGCCTTCCCTCTCTCCTCCCCTGCCCGCCTTGCAGGGATGTTGTGTGTGTCTGGCTTTGACTCAGGGGAGAAGTCCTTCCTGCGCTCACTTGGAGTTTTGGAAGTTCCAAATCCATTTTTCAAGTGTGGAAGAAGATTCATATAGGTTTATCTCTACTCCCCAATTCATGACATGTTGGGATTTCCTTTGAAATGGCCCCATTGAGAGGTCTGCAGGTTTAAGCCCCGCCAAAAAACAGGGGATGATGGGACTGCCTTGAGTCTCGGCGTGCGGCGTATGTATGGATAAGCTGTCATGGTGGTGAGTTTGAGGTTTTTTTTTAACGTGCAAATTGACGGAGCTATTGGAAAGGGGTGTGAATGGGTGTTGGATTTTCATAAATTCCCCAAAAATCAGGGGATGATGGGACTGCCTTGAGTCTCGGTGTGCGTATGTATCCCTGGATAAGCTTTCATGGTGGCGAGTTTGAGGTTTCTAACGTGCAAATTGGCTATCGAAAGGGGTGTGAATAGGGTGCCCGATTTTCAAAAATTCCCCAAAAATCAGGGGATGATGGGACTGCCTTGAGTCTTGGCGTGCGTGTGGACACATGGATAAGCTATCATGGTGCCGAGTTTGAGGTTTCTAACTTGCAAATTGACGGAGCTATCGAAAGGGGTGTGACTTAGGGTTATGGGTGGTGCGTTAGAGGTTAGAGCCCCGCCAAAAATCAGGGGATGATGGGACTGCCTTGAGTCTGGGCGTCCATGTGGACACATGGATAAGCTGTCATGGTGGCGAGTTTGAGGTTTCTAACGTGCAAATTGATGGAGCTATCCCAAGGGGTGTGAATGGGGTGCCCGATTTTCATAAATTCCCCAAAAATCAGGGGATGATGGGATTGCCTTGAAACTTGGCGTGCGTGTGTATACGTCCATGAGGTGTCATGGTGCCAAACGTGAGGTTTCTAACTTGAACCGGAAAAAAGTTGTTTAATTTTTTAGCTTTCAATGCAACCCTATGGGGGGGAAAAACGGAGCTCCGATCCGGATCCGGAGCTCCGAGCGGAGCGGAGCGGAGCGGAAATGGGCGGAGCAGGGGCGGGGTGAAGCGGCCCGATCCGAAAATCGCGGATCTGGAAGTGAAGCGGAGCGAGGGGTCCATGAACACCCCTAATCTAGAGTATTGCGTCCAGTTCTGGGCTCCATAATTCAAGAAGGACGCAGACAAGCTGGAGCGTGTTCAGAGGAGGGCAACCAGGATGATCAGGGGTCTGGAAACAAAGCCCTATGAAGAGAGACTGAAAGAACTGGGCATGTTAGCCTGGAGAAGAGAAGATTGAGGGGAGACATGATAGCACTCTTCAAATACTTAAAAGGTTGCCACACAGAGGAGGGCCAGGATCTCTTCCTCCCAGAGTGCAGGACACGGAATAACGGGGTCAAGTTAAAGGAAGCCAGATTCCAGCTGGACATCAGGAAAAACTTCCTGACTGTTAGAGCAGTGCGACGGTGGAATCAGTTACCTAGGGAGGTTGTGGGCTCTCCCACACTAGAGACATTCAAGAGGCAGCTGGACTACCATCTGTCAGGGATGCTTTAGGGTGGATTCCTGCATTGAGCAGGGGGTTGGACTCGATGGCCCTGTAGACCCCTTCCAACTCTGCTATTCTTTGATTCTAATCTCCCACAATGCCTGGGGGGTGTCTTCACAGTGCCATGTCCCTCAGAAACCCTGTGGCTTCCCTTCCCCAGGGTGGCATCAGGTAATCCCAACACCAAGGAAGGGAGCGCAGGGTTTCTCGGTGGCCATTCGGGGACCAGAAGTGAGGGACCCCACCCTCTTCATGGTGGAAGGCAACCAACTGCAGGTCACCTTCCACCAGGCATCACCCAGCCATGCCTCTGTTGTGACTCCAGAGCAAGGCGAGGTGCTGTCTTGACATTATCTTGCATGTCTTCGCCTCGCTCTGGAGGAAAAAGTCAGGGTAAGTCCCTGAATTTTTCTCAGCAGCTTTGGCAGAAAGTCCTAGGGCAGGTGCACGATTGCAGCAGCGTCGTGTAATCAACACCGCACCACTGTGCACCACCCCTGGGCTTTCCAAGTGTTTAGACAGCCTCCTGGAGTAATGTTACATCAGGGGCATGGTGGGAAACCCCAGCTCCAAGCTGTCTGTCTGGCACACTGTACTGCTGCTGCTGTCCACCATCCGGAGAAGACACTCCGACATACTGGGGGGGGGGCACCAGAGGGAATTCTGCCAAGAGCTCCCTTAAACCTGGCCCTAGGACAGCATATAACTGCCAGTTCAACTGATGTCAGGAGGAAACAAGCAGGTATAGTATAGCATCTCAGAGAGGAAACCTAGAAATTAAAAAGCTGCAAAGTACCGCCAAAACCTCCACAAAAGCCTCCGAAGAAAGCAGCATCGACTGCAGAGAGATGGGTGGTGAAGAATATCTGTTGGGCTTTTCTCCAATTTCTCTGGAGCTAAGCCATTCCTGAGTATTTTAATGATCCATTTCCGTTTCTTCCTACACCTGAAGCATTTGTTTCACCTCACACAGAGTCGGTTGCTTTCTTTCTATAGTGGTTGCCATGGCAGGGTAACTGTTCAATTTGATGTGAGGTCAGAAAATGTCAGGCGCACAAACTAAATTAAACCACATCAGCTGGCTGATTTGTGAAAGAGAGAAACAGAGACGCAGCGCCGGAGACCCGGTTTCAGAGTGATGCAGAGCCATTTCAGCTAAGGAATTGTCCTTAGTGTGTGTTCCCTGCATGTTTACGCTCTTTCGGCTGGCCCAGGGCACGCATGCCATCCCAATGAAGCAGTGCAATCCAACACTATGAAGTGGATCTGGAGTAGGACAAAAACCTCCACATTTGAGATAAGTCAAACAGAGAGCTGTCCTCTTTGGTTCATGCCTATCCGGCTGTCTACTCCTGGAATGAGGGTCTGATTTAGCAGGGGCTGCTCTTAGATGAAGTTCTAAGAGGAGTCATGCAGTTTTGGCAGTGAGTCAGCAATGCAACCCTATGTGTTTACTCAGAGTGCTTTCAGACAAGGCTTTTATCACATCATCACCGTGCCTGATTCAGAGAATTTTACCAGGGTGGTCCAGATGACAACATCTTCCCCTTGTAACCACTATTTCTCTGTCTTTTTCTTACCAGAGAAAATCTGTTAAGAAGAAAAAGACAGAATAGCTGTACAATGCTTTCTAATTGTTCATTCTAAGAGTCCTTTGCCTCGAAGCTTCCTCTGTGTTTACTCAGAATTCATTCCCAGTAAGTTCAATGGACTAAGGGCCAAACTAGATGAGATGTGAGACACCAGTTACACAATTCACAATTTCATGGTTGGCTTTTTAAAAGTAAATGTATTGGTAATGTAAACTGCACATGGAATTTATTTTTTTAAAGCTAATTATATAACTGGCTTCTCATCTACTTTGACTCTTACTCTCTAGTACGTGCGTTTAAGGTTGCATCCTTAGGATAGAATTTCATATTATACCAGCTGAGATATGTTTTGCCAGTTAACATGAAAGCGGGGCAGGTGGAGCATTTGCAGGGAAAGTTCAGCAGGCAAAAGGAGGCGCTTAACTCTTCCTCTACCTGCAAATTCTCCCCTGCAATTTCCTTCCAGGCTGTTTTATTTTGAATCTGGTTTGTTAATCTGGGGCTGGGGAACAGAAAAAAACCAACCAACCCCAGGGAAGGGGAAGAGCATTTGCATGTGAGGGTAAAAATCAGCAGGCTGAACAGAGTTAAGCACTGATGCTTTTAACCATTTGTACTGTATTTTATTCTTTTTAACCATTTGTCATCTCTCCTGGTAATATTTGTTATTGGGAAGATTAAAAAGAAAGCATCTGCTCAGCCAATGACTCCCCTCCCCCCCCCACACACACACATTGCATAACATTACAAAGGAAACACATAGTTGGAAACTGTGGGTTTCCCTTGTAACATGAAGTTCTCCCTCAGTCCATCACGCAGCCCAATGCCTTCAAGGAAAATTCATTTAATTCAGCTTGGAAGATTGGTAGCTGGAATACAGTACTGCAGAGCAAGCAGTTACAAGAGAAAACATTTTGTAGCAGAGAGAACTTACTTTTTGGGATATTTCCTACACCATTTTGAATATAGGCCATAACTTTACCCTTAAATACTCTTTGTTTATTAATAATTGAGACACTCATAAATCCCATTAAGAAGCTATGCTTTGTTTTCTCAAAAGAAAGCTTTCTCTAAGTGCACTCTCATATCCCGTAACATTTGGATAATGAAAGCATATGATGTCAGCGAGTGTCCTCTCTCAACATGCATATGTCCATACACATACTCAGAGACATATGTGTCTAAGGGACTTTTTAATGTTGGTCGTATTGTGTCCATGCTTTGAGCATTGTAAATAGTGGATTCCATCGGGCAGATATAGGATAGTCCCAAATCCAATCACATCAGTATTTCTTAGGTTGAATTGTTCTAAGGTCTGAAGCCTTTTACCTGGTTTGCACATAACAGTGGCAAATTGTGGGCTAATTAATCCATGATTTGCTGGATTGCATGTTGCTTTGCTTAATCAACCTCCTATTGGTCTAATCATAGGTAGATGACACTATGGCCTGATTCACCCAGAATATAAGTTGAATCATGAATTGTTTTTGAATTGTGAGTTGTTGTTGCATGTGAACCCTCTATTGTGGTTTAAATATGGGTTGTTAACCATGAACAACCCAGGAACAGATGGTTTGTTGTTGGGCTGTGAACTAATCATAGGTTAACCCATATTGTCTGGGTTGACATTTCATGCAACAACTGCCCAGGGAGCTTCAGTTATTGGGCGGTATAAAATGCAATAAATAAATAACCTATAATTGGATTGATCGGAGGATGTTTATGCAAAGTGGGAGTAGCTTGTGTGCAGCAATTGAGCAAATGATTTGCAGACATTGCGTTTGAACAGAGCCTCTGTCTGTACACCATATTTTCTGCCAGCTCACAATATTTAACATCAATTTTAGGTAACACCGTGGCGGTATGCAACTTTTTGTCTGGATGTTTTCAATGCCTTTTCCTGATTACTATGAGGCATTTCGTTTTGTGTAGCTTGATGAATTCATGGTGTGTGTTTTTAATATCTTCCTCCATAAGTGAACAGATACACAAGATCCTATGACTGGCTCGCTTGCTAAATGCACTCTATTCAGCCCAGGATGATCGCCCCTTCAGCTTTGATATCAAGCACCAAGCTGAACTTCTTAAATTGAGAGTATCATGTCATGCCGAATGCTAGGGTGAAATGGCTTTTTTGCTCTGTGCAAAGCTAGGGTGACCATATGAAAAGGAGGACAGGGCTTCTGTATCTTTAACAGTTGCATAGAAAAGGGAATTTCAGCAGGTGTCATTTGTATATATGGAGAACCTGGTGAAATTCCCTCTTCATCACAACAGTTAAAGTGCAGGACCTATACTAGAGTGACCAGATTTAAAAGAGGGCAGGGCAACAATGGGTATCTATCTATCTAGAATCATAGAATCATAGAATATCAGAGTTGGAAGGGGCCTACAAGGCCATCTAGTCCAACCCCCTGCTCAATGCAGGAATCCACCCTAAAGCATCCCTGACAGATGGTTGTCCAGCTGCCTCTTGAATGCCTCTAGTGTGGGAGAGCCCACAACCTCCCTAGGTAACTGATTCCATCTATCTATCTATCTATCTATCTATCCATCCATCCATCCATCCATCCATCTATCAATCATCTATCTATATCTAACTTTCCTAGGAGTTGTTACCACTTAATAAATTTAGGTTTGCTCAAATGGAAGTAAGCCTATGAGGTAAAATTCCTCGTACTTTGCTCAGAGATAATAGAAGTGACAAATGAGCCATCGTTTCCAAAGTGCTTCATATTTTACCACATAGTAAAAGATAATCTATATATTCACCCACCAACTAGCAATGTACTACCGTATACATGTAATTGTTTTGGGAGCATCTATGCTGGAACAGCTTTTATTTGTGAGGCACCACTGTGTCAGTATTTTTTCCAAATGCAATCGCTGTTCAGTGGGCACACATCAATGAATACAGCATCGTATCTGCTGTGTTTATAACATGATCAAGTGCCACGTGCCAATGCCTAGTGCTAGAATTGCGGGAGACGTAGGAGGAGTTTGAAGAGTAATGTGAGCAGAGTTGTGTCACTCTGTAACGCAAGTTTGTACCTTGTTTTGCTTTGTAGTGCTTGCATTGAATTAGAAGTGGTGGGCTGGAGGGCTGTAAGATGAGCCCTGCTGCCCCAGGAAGAATAGTTGCTGAACCCGTTCTCTAAACTGAAGCCTCTCCCGCCAGGATAAGTTACAGTACCATGAAGTTAGCACACAACAGAATTTATACCACATGTAAGCCACAAGATGGCGGGAATGTGATAAAAGTAGTCTAAAGGCATAAATAGTGTGATAAGAGCAGCTGCACGAGTGATTCAGGCCTTCCAATCACGGGGAAAATCTCTCATGTAGATTGGTTGGAAAGCTGTTAATCTGCTAATGTTCTGCGAAACGATAAGAATTGTATCAACTCTCCACAATTCTGCATGTGTGTAGATGTGTGTTGGCCTGCAGGATGTTAGAGATTACCAGTTTACCAAAATATACATGCATATTCTGATATCCTGGTGACTTAACACAGGATAAATATGCATCTGAATTAACCCTTGGGAGCATGCCTCAGAAAATCTGGTCTCCAACTGTTTTTGTATTTGAGATGGCAGATTTCTTGACCTTGCCATTATGGTATTTTTTGAAAGCTTGTCACTTCCTGTTAGCTGAAAATGTGCCTGGGGACCTGAGGACACTGCACAGCTAGGAGCTGCGATTGTATTTATTTGTTTCTGGATAATGACAGATGAAGTAGCGCCAGTATGTGTCTCAATGTGATAGAAAGAAACTCTGGTGGTGACAGAAAAATCTACCCCTTTTACAATTCCATTTTGGTTTAGAATGGCCATTTTTGTGAGTGGGCGGCGGGGGGGGGGGATGTTTTTCATTTTTTAATCAATTTTCAATAGAGAAATGATAAATGATATATAATATTACATAACGTATTGACTTTTGTGAGGTGCCTTGATTTCTCTCAGGAGAGGAGAGGTGGGATATAAACTCAAAAATTGAATGAATGAAATATAAACCCATATACCAATGAGAAGGCAAACTGCAACACCCTAATTCAATAACACTACAGAAAAGACAGAGCCAAATTTTCCTAAACATCCATTTTTGAACGATCATAATGCAGTTTCCAGTAAATCAAGCTATCCATTCCTTGGTTACATCATGCTTAGACTATTGCAATGTGCTCTAGATGGGGCTATTCTTGAAAAGTGTCCAGAACCTATAATTGGTGCAAAATGCAGCAGATAGACTGCTAAAGGGTGTACAGTATTGGGACCATATTAAAGCTAAGTCCTATACTGGTGGTTGCCAATTGCTTTTCAGGTTCAATTGAAGGTGTATGTTTTAACCTTTAAAGCCCTAAACAGCTTAGGACATGGCTATCTAAGGGACTTCCTGTCTCATTATGAACCTGCCCTGGTTATTATGATCCACAGGAGAGGCCATCTCAAGGACACCAATACGTGCAGAGGCCTGTTTGTTGGGCACACTTGAAAGGCTTTCTCCTGTGTCATTCGCAAACTGTGGACTGCACTGCCCAAAGAACTGTGATTGGCTTTCACTCTCTTGTCTGTTAGAAAGAGGACTTTCAGACGAGGAAATCACGTTTCCTTACTGTTGCCCTGCTTCCTGCTTCTCTTCCACATTTGAAACAATCTGAAATTATACAGGAAAGAGAGCAGCAACCACATGGCCCATATAATTCAATGGGACAACACCCTCTAGTGATCATTTATAGCACAACTTTACCTGCACACGGCAGGAAATCCTGACAAATCCAGGCATGTTTCAGAAGAGTCGGGTTTTCTGAGTCAGGTTCTTTAGATGATGTTGTGATCCTCCAATTTAGATTCTGGTTGTTGTTGTAGTTGTTTGTTTTGTTTGAGTATTTTCCTGTTTTCTTTTAGAATGGAGAAAATGGGGTATTATTTCGGAAAAGACTGTTTCTACTTGTGTATTTGTGCTATTCCACCATAGCACAGCTCCACCTAGAGGTTTTGTAGCAGAAAATCAGGAAAGGAAAAGCTCGTTGTGTAGTCCTTGGATCTCAATTCTGTGACAAGACCGAAAGAAGATACAGCCGTTAACAGCCTCATGTAGAAAACCTCCAAGTCTAATGTGAACAGAAGGATCCATAGGGATCCCATAGGGCCAGGATCTCTTCTCGATCCTCCCAGAGTGCAGGACATGGAATAACGGGCTCAAGTTAAAGGAAGCCAGATTCCAGCTGGACATCAGGAAAAACTTCCTGATTGTTAGAGCAGTACGACAATGGAATCAGTTACCTAGGGAGGTTGTGGGCTCTCCCACACTAGAGGCATTCAAGAGGCTGGACAACCATCTGTCAGGGATGCTTTAAGGTAGATTCCTGCATTGAGAAGGGGGTTGGACTCGATGGCCTTGTAGGCCCCTTCCAACTCTGCTATTCTATGATTCTATGATAAGAAAGGAGAGGAAGAGTTAGGGAGTTGCCCAGCAACACTTCGCACCTGGACAGCAGACTGTCTTCCCCACTATAGTGAAGTTTATTATACATCTATTTAAATTATAACAATTCTTTCTACATTTGCAGAAATAAATTAACACTTTCAAATTTTATGCAATTTTTTTGTCCTCTTCCCCCCCCCCCCTTTTTTGGGTGATGCGTTTCCTCTTCTTTAGCTGGATGCAAGTGGCCATCCTATTTTCTGCCTGTGAAAACATGCTTGTGGAAAGGATGCTGAATCTGTGACCTTGGAAACAATCTTGAGTATCCCTTGTAGCAATATAAAAGAGCCACTAGAGAAACATCCCTAATTGTGGAAACAGGACAGGCTTTGCAAAAAACTAAACAAAACAAAACAAAGTGCTTGAGGTTGCAAGAAGATAGTGCCTGTGGGCCTCATCACTTTCTCCAGGCTAACTTTCACTTTCTGACTGAATTCTACACCCCTTCTCTTACTGACCCCTTTACTGCAAGTTCAGAAGGAGGGAGGGGAAGCTTGTAATGGTTCTCAACCTGCTTGCCTGCTCTCTGGGGCCCAACGCAAGAGGCACAGGCTATTCCCTGCCCCTCAATCCCCTTGCTGGATCACTTGTGGATGGGCCAATTGTCAGTGAGTCCTAGATATCCTCCGGCTGCCCCCAACTGCCCTTAGGCCCAATGTAAATATTACTTTCTCCAAGTGTCGGTCACAAGAAAACGTGTACCCACACTGAGGTTGCACACGGGGAGTATAATGTTGAAATGCTGCTACACTTGCGCAGCCCCATTGTGGGTAGCATCTGACCTCCAGCCCTGCATGTTCCTAGTGGCAGTGTGGGCGGGCAGATGCTCCATGTGCTGGGAAACATCACGCAGTCAAGAGCCTTTACCTTGTACAGCACTACACATGTAAGACCTTTCCTTTGGCCTACATGTGCAATCACATTGAAATTAGGACAGAGATGACGACAGCACCTGCCGGAGGCCAGAGAAGCAAATTAAAGCCCATTTATTTACTTCTTTAAGGCAACTTCAATTTCTTTAACAATGGTTCTGCAGTGAAGCCTTGTGTCTCTGACTGTATGTGCTTCTGCTCAGGTGGGGGAGTGTGCAGCAGCTGCCTCCCTCTGCACACAGAGCTCTCCGTTACCCAACATTTATTCGCCTCATCTACATACTTGTCAGCTGTTCAGAGCAATAGAGCAAAAAATAATCCCTTGGCTTGCGATAGGAGCTTGTGACTCTGACTGTGTCCTAACTAATGGGCTGTTCTCTAGCACGCTTACAGCTCAGCACTCTGCTGCGTAAGGCAGAGTCAGGTTAAGGGGGAGGAGAGAGATGTGGCTGTAGCCGGTCCAGGAAGACTACAGAAGGCAGACTGACGAGAGGGATTGTGAAAGAGAGACCTTTGGGAGGAAGAAAGTTCATAGGAGGAAAGCTGTTGGAGGAGGAGAGCCTCTGCTATGTCTGAGTGTCACTTTTAGGAAGCAGGAACAAAGGAGCGAATCCACCCTGTTCGTTTTATGATGGTGATTTATAGGATCAGGACCCAGCAGATGCAGAAATGGAGGATTAACAGAGACTCGGTGAAAGGTACAACCTCTGCTTGGTGTGTCTGTGGGGCAGATAAGACATCATTGTTGTTGACTACGGGAATACGGGTGTCGCTTGTTAAGCTCTAGGCTTTACCTACTTGCGATCTCTATTTCTGATTTGGTTTTCTGTGTGTGTTATTGAGATGGTTCACTCTGTCTTTTGTTTTGTTGCAGAATAAGCGGGCTGCCTAGCAGATGCCGCCTGGCCCCCGAGATGGACGTGCCGAGCATCAAGGACTTTCAGTGGAAAACTCTTGCCCCCTTGCCCAGCCCGAGAGTCTATTGCTCCTTGGTGGAGGCTGGCGGGCAGGTCTTTGCCATCGGGGGTTGTGATGACAATGGCGTTCCCATGGACTGTTTTGAGGTGTATTCCCCCGAAGCCAACCAATGGAATTCTCTCCCTCCCATGCCCACAGCCAGGGCCGGCGTAGCTGTGGCCACGCTGGGCAAGAGGATCATGGTGATTGGAGGCGTCGGAGCCAATCAGATGCCCTTGAAGATCGTGGAGATGTACAACATAGACGAGGGCAAGTGGAAGAAAAGGAGCTCCTTGAGGGAAGCCTCGATGGGGATCTCCGTGACCGTGAAAGGCAAGAGCGATCCTTTTACTGAAGGAGCTGGTGACACAACATTGGTTTTTAAGGAAGTCCACCCCCCCCCCAGTGTAGTTCTTCTAAGTACCGTATTTCTCCGATTCTAAGACACACTTTTCCCCCCATATAAACATCTCTAAAAATGGGGTGCGTCTTAGAATTGCGGGCGTGTTTATTATTTCTTAGAATCAAAGCTTTTTTTCTGTTGGTGGTACTGAAATTAGTGCGCGTCTTACAATCGATGACGTCTTAGAATCAAAGAAATACGGTAATTTGATTGGTGGGGCTGAATCAATTTCACTTTACTCAGACACAGCTCTTGTCAGTGGGGAGCTATTGGCCAGTTTTGGCAATAAGCCTTTGACCCTTCCTTGTACTTGAGTAGTTGGAGTGGCTTTCTTTAAATTGCTTTGGGTGAGGTCAGGTGGTTCTCAACAGCCTGGCCTAGAGCCGGCTGTGAAGTCTGTCTTGTAAAAGCACACCATCTGTTTCTCTGACCTCTGCTTCGTTTGCAAAAAACAAAACAAAAAACACAACCCACAACAACAGCCAGGCACGCACTGTACTCCTGCCAAATTTAGGACAGTCTGTTTGTTTTTCTATTTTGCAGATCTGCTTTTGTAGTTCTTGAAGGACAAACAAATCAGTGCTTTGTAGGGCATGGGATAATTTGAAGAGCTTTTCCAGATCAGGGTACCAGGGATGCGAAAGCTAAGGTCATCGTTGAGACAGTTTTTTGTGTACAGTGTAGGAAGGGATTCCCCCCACCCCAACTCAGCCTCCAAAAAGCATCTCAGTGCTTCACTTGACAGGCTGCTTTTGAATCCCTGAGCTGTTTTAAATCTGTTTGCCAGGCAACATGGTGAACTCCTGTTAGGAAAGAGAAGTCTCACATCACCCAAGTAAGCACTTAACTGCCTAAAATGGTGCGCCGGTGATGGAGGCAAGGCATCATCATCATCGTCGTCATCATCATCATCATCATCATCATATAGCGCCATCAATGTATATGGCACTGTTCAGAATAAAACATGAAAGAAAACACCCAGTGCTAGCTAGCGGCTCTGATTTCGATGGGGCCTTGAAGCCATTCTGGGTTTTAGTCAGAACCTGCCAGCATTCCAAAGGAGCTATCTAAGGTGCTGAGCCTAGTTTAGGGATCAGGTTCAGCACCTTGGACAGCTCATTTCGAGTTCTGGCTGGTTGTGACTGAAACCCAGAATGGATTCACAGCCACACCAAAATCAGAGCCACGAGAATCCATTGGGATTTAGCTAGGATCAGTGGATGTACATAGTTCATTGCTGCTCTACATTTGTGGAACCCTCTTCTCTGGACAATGATAGTAGATAAATCCATAGCAGAATTACTGTGTGGATGTTCCCATCTTAAAACTGGGGTTGGGCTATATCAGCCTTCCCAAACCTGGAACCCTCCAGATATGTTGGTCTGCAACTCCCATCAACCCCAGCCAGCAATGGCCATGCTAACTGGCAATGATGGGAGTTGTAGTCCATTACATATGCCCCCCCTCCCAGGATGGAGACAGCTGGGCTAGATGATCTATGAAACCCTCCAATCTCTATAAGTTCATGGATGCCATATTTATTTTAGTATTTAAAGCCCAAAGCAGATTGGAGCTGGGGTACCTTAGGAACAGCCTAAATGGGACACCATGCATGCAATTGCCAATTGTTGGAATAGTTTTTAAAGTGTCAGTAGCAGGGCTGGGAAATTATCCAAATCTGGATCCTGGTGAGGGCATGGGCTTTAATCCATTGCCACCTCCCCTCCACTAGGTTCCCAATCTGAATCAGGGGAGCATGTCTGTTATTTGAACTGGAAGGAGAGCTCCCATTGCTGCTTTTATTTTCTACTGGGCCTGTCTGTTCCCATATGTGTGGTCGGCCATTTATGATCCCACCCTTATGTGAGATCCGATGGATGGGTACATGAAACAGGGCCTTGACAGTGGTGATGCCGAGAATGTGGAAGACCACCCTCCTGACATGCAGATCCTCCCAGATCCTTTCTCGTCTTCTTTGTATGGATCTCTGAAAGACTTTTAAAATTCACCTTTCTTTTTGACATGTGACTTTTAAATCTGTTAATTGGCTGCACTCTACTGTTTCAATGTCTGTTTTTAGTATTGTTTATTTTTGATGAGGTTTTTTTTATTGCTCTTCTATTTGTTTTAAGCTGTTCTGAATGTTTTGTTGTTGGTGTTTATAAATAGGAAAATGAGATAATCAGTGGTGTAGTGGTAAATTTTGAAGTGCAGGCGCTCACCATGACAGTCCCCATCGCCATACCCCCAAGAAGGTGAGCACAAACATTCAAGCAGCTTGTTTGATCTTTATCAACAAACCAGTTCTAGCAGTCCTTGTTTCCACCAGCAGCAGGATGTTTGTAAAGCTAATGGGTCTGAATTGCCCATTCAGGAGCAAGCCCCAGCCCAGCCCAAATACTTTGCATGATAACAGACAACAATCCATTGTTGCTGGGAAAATCCATCCCTCTGCCCACCTGCAACTGTGAGGATGCAGCAATGCTCAGAGGGAGCAGAGGACCCTAAGAGGGCTTGTGGCAGTCAATGTCAGCCGCATTCCCCCTCCCCCCCCCCCCCCCGTTCATCAAACGTGCCTTCCATGCCTATGAGCCCTGGCTCCAATGCACCATTGGAGATAATAATAATAACCATAATGAGCACTTCCATTCAGGGGCTGTCATCACATTGCAACCCAATACATGTATCAGAGGCTGGATCTTTAGTTACCTGCAGGTTCCCTATCCAACCTGCTTTCTCTCATCAGCTTTTCTACAACTGGGAGAAAAGAATATTGGAGGAAGCAGACAAACTGTGGCCAGGGAAGAAGTTAGGTGCACTCTCTCCCTCCCTCCCTCCCTCCCTCTCTCTCTCTGTCTCTGTCTCTGTCTCTGTCTCTCTCTTTCTCTCTCTCTCTCTCTCTCTCTCTCTCTCTCTCTCTCTCTCTCTCTCTCACACACACACACACACACACTTACAGAAACTGGCTGTTTCTCCACACCATTTCCTCCCCCCTCCCCTTCTCAAGTTGCTTTGATTTTTATTTTTTTTAAAAAAATGGCACTGAGGCTCTAATATATGTGTTTGCATGTAATGTGCTGTTAGCCCCTCATATAATAAATGTAATAAAGGATAATATACAGTGAAGCCAGCTCTTCATGGGCTGCTGAGCTAGATCAGATATCAATTAGAAACCAGTTTCATGTTTGCTCTTTTTTGTCTCCGCTCTCTCTCTCTCTCTCTCTCTCTCTCTCTCTGGCCTTTCCAGACTACAGAATCTACGCAGCAGGTGGCATGGGAGTGGACTTGCGCCCTCACAACTATATGCAGCATTATGACATGCTAAAGGACATCTGGGTATCGCTGGCAACCATGCCCACACCCAGGTATGCTGCCACCTCCTTCCTGCGGGGCACAAAGATCTATGTGCTGGGTAAGAATGGGCCTTGAGCCTCTTCCTCCTCCCTTTACGTGTTTGACTGGACGTTAACCTAACCCTCCCCCTCCCTCCTAAAGAAATTCAGGAAGCTGCCTGCTCACCCCCACTCCACCCCCTCAGTAACTGCTCTAAATATGCAATCCATTCTCTGGATTTCCCACCGATTAGGAAGGTCGGACCTGCAGCTGGGCCTCCCGGTCAATTTTTCTACAGGGCTGCATTTACTGTACAAGATGGGGGAAAATAATATTTTCATGAATGGAGCTCTCCCATATTTTAGGACTAAAGGGCAGGCACCCACAGATATGTCCCTTTCCATCCAGTGTGTTTCATTCCCAAAATTTGTCATGCACAAAAGTTTGTTTGTTTTCTATTTTTAAAAATTGTTAATATTACGCTTGTAGTATGCAGGGTGTTCAAGAATAACTTTTCCCATTCTTGTATTCCTGTGAAGTAAATCATTATAATCCCCATTTTATGGGAAACTTAGGATGTGACAGTGATTTGCTGCTGAGCAAATTCATAAGGTAGGACTCGAATACAGGTGTTCTAGGATAAGATCTTACAGGCTGCCATCTGTGCCACATTTGTTTTCCATCTACACTCTTTTTATACCAGACCAGATAAAAATAGAAACCAGTATTCAGCAGCAAGACAACTAAAGTTTTGCACCAAAAATAAATCCATTGAATTCTGTGGTCTGTATTTATTATGAAAAAGAAGCACATTTGTATGTGCATTTTCTTTTTTTGCAAATAGAGAATTAAGTCTGAGACCATTACACATACCTGGAAGAGGAAGACTGCATTTATGAGGACAAATGTACAAGCTTTCAACATGACTCGAACTTGGGAGCAGCCACTTCTTGTTTCTAGGAGAAGCTGCCTATGCAGAATGCTAATTGCCTGGTTCTTGTATCAGCCACTAAGGATGGGTTCACACAACATGCTAACCCACCTTGTGTTCTTGTGTTGTCCAAACACAACATATTTTCTGCACGGTGGGTTTTTGTGTTGTCTGAACGCAGTGTGTTTTCTGCAGGATGGCTTGTTGTTAACCATGCAGGATGGTTTTTCTTGAACAAATTACCTTGGGAACCCATGGCTTGTTCAGGGTAGTTAACAAGCCACATTGCATGATTAACAAGCAACAGTGCGGAAAACATGCTGTATTCAGACAACACAAAAACCCATCCTGCAGAAAAAGCACTGTGTCAGACACCATGATAACTCATGGTTCAACAATAACCCACCCTGGGTGGGTTAGCGGTTTGTGCGAACCCGCCCAAAGACATCTCTACTACATCCCACTACGGAGAGTGTTGATCAGTTGTCTCTTTTGGCAGTCAGCAGAAGCCTGGAAGATCAGGAAAAGCCACCTGATGACCCTGAGAGAAATGTCCATCTCAGCCCTTGTTCTCTTTCTGGTAGACATGAAGATAGGCAAAAAGTTATGCAGGGTACTGCAAAAAGTTATGCTATTGACAACTGCCTCCTTCTCCTGCCTCTGCTGCTTCAATACGCACTGATCAAACAGTTTTATCCCTACACATAAGGAATAAGATACAAAGAGTAGTAGTAGTAGTTCTCAACTCAGAGTGCTTCCACATTAAACATTTAGTGTTCACTCACTTTTTATGGAGCATCCAACACAATGCCATCAACCAACCATTGTCCTCTTCAATTTTCCCTTTGATTCTTCCATGTTTTTTCAGACTGTGCATCAGCAAAGTAAAGGATAAAAACTCCCTTCATAAATGTGCAGGCGTGAACTAATGCAGAATCAGGTGTGGGGGGGAGAGATTTGAGAGGAAATTTTTAAAATATTCCTAAAAAAACAAGTGATCAAGGGATTTGCTTCAAACTTGGCATGCCTAAAGCCCTTCTTAAGAGCTATCATGCTGCCAAGTTTCATCTCTTTAACTTTAAAAATGACAGTGATGTAAGCATTTTGTTAATTCCCATTGACGATAATAGCGCAGTTCTCTGAAAACACAGCGGTTTCCGACGAGTAATCTGGCGGTGTGGAGAGATGGACTCCTTCCGAAAATTGGAGTGGAGAACCCACTCAATAGAGCACCACCCTTAATTTCGGGTTGGAGAAGACCTGCTTTGCACACCCCTAGTAAATAGTGCTTAAATGAAAGAGTGTTCTAGTGTTGAATCACTAAAGTGCTTATTATTATTATTTTTTAAAAAAAAGATTTTAAAAATGAATCCCCACTGCCTTTCTGGGCAGGATCTATACTACTGCTTTATAGTGGTATTGAAGTGCACTGACAACTGTTGGGGCCTATGACACATTGCATATACCATTTTCAAACCACTTTCATAGTGTTATATCTTACTTGGTGTAGATCTGGCCCTGGTCAATGCCATTTTAGCACCATTAGTGTTGGTTCTTCAATTAAACATTTATGTTCCTAGTCAAATGTTAAACACTTTTTATTCTTCTTTTTTTTTTTACATTTCATGGGTTATAACAGGCAATTACACTTGAATGAATAAGCACTTAGCGCTGATTAAATAAGTGATGGCTTTCTTTGAAGGGTAGTTCTTAGATGAATTGGACCTTCCTCACCCATGGGTACAGGTTATGGATCATTCTTGTATTCAAAGCCCAACTGTTGTGGACAGATGTTCACATGGAAAAAGAGCAAGGCACCCAATAGTGTGGTAAGTCAATTGCAATTCCGCTGGTAGCTTCCAGTGGAACAGCATTTCCACCTGTCTTGAAGCAGCCTTAGCGCTAAATTCAGTGCTTGTATGGAATCTCTCAATGCACAGAGAGTACTGCCTGTGTTCTGCGTGCCGCACGCTCCTTTTAGAGCATGGCTTCTCAAATGCGGACATTGGGGGCTTCTGATGTGCAGCCACTGATGCATCAAGAATAAAGCAGAGCAGAACAGAACTGGCAGGGATGTGGCAAGGCAGCTGGAATGAAGGAGGATGGTCGCAGCAGCAGGAGGAACAAGAAAGAGAAAAGTTGATCGGTTCGAGCCACCACTTAAGGGCTTCTGGGACCCAAAAAGGCTGGACAGAGAAAGTGACAGTATTTCCTTCCCCCCCCACTCCCCCAGACTCTTTAGTTTCTGTGATTGCAAACTCTCCTCTTTCTCCATACAAATCAATGCAGTGGTATTCAATGCACTAGCTGTTTTCTGCACGAGGCAGTTAATCCTATATATATACTTTCAGTTTCATCAAAGAATTGAGATCTGAGCATTACACAAAGAGAGTTTCTTTTTCTACTTATCTTCTGCCTAACCTTTAGGTGGCACTGTGGTATAGTGTAATAGCATAAATACACAAGTGGAAATAGCATTTTATTTCGCTTTCTTTATATAATACCACATTTTCCCTGCTTTAAAGAAAGCTCACCAAGAAGTGAAACTGGAGGTCCACAACATCATCTAAAGAACCCATAAACAACAGTGACCTTGTTCAGATAACGTGCTAAGCCACAGCGGTTTAGCATTTTGAGCTAAACATGATGGCTTAGCGTGTTGTGTAAAACATTCCTAACCATGGTGGCTACATAACCACAGTGTAAACAAGCTCGCTAACCATTTGCTGCAAAGGGGTTAGCAGCCTAACCTTGGCTTAGTGTGAACAGGCCCACTGAATAGGGACTGACAAGCCCACAATAAATGTTTTGTGTAGAAAAGCTCATTTAAAAAATGAGATGGGTCTGCAATCAGATGAGCTCCTTATGAATGCTACATGTTGGGCCCAATCCTATCGGGATGCCTGCCAGCCTCCGAACTCAGAGCCTGATTGTTATAATAGCAGTAAGATGTGGTATTGTTACCATTCAATGCCCAACTCCGGTTCTGTCTTTTATTCATTGCTCGGTTCTTAGCCATATAACTAGGTATCAGTGTTATGGCTACGATCTGCCACAGAAGCATCCAAGGGTTGTCAATGAGTCATAATTATGCCAGGCAGTTTTTCCAGTCTTGGCTACCCAATGTCAAAGCAAAGTGCACAGTGAATTAGAGACATATTGTCACTCTGAAATTAGCAGGAAACCCTGAGATGTGCTAAGTTGTACTTATATTTAGCCACATGGGCTTGAAATCATGCCTACATTTTCCTTTTAAGACATTCTTTGCTCAGAATGGCTCTAGCGGTCCCATTCAATGAAAAGAATCTGCTAATTCTGACTGGTGTCAGCACTGGTTTCATTCAGGGAGTAGAAAGGATAACGCAAAGGCTGCAGTCCTGTATGGAATTAGGCCTACTTAAACTCATTCACTTCAAAGGGCTTGATTCCACTGTCCACATAGGATCTGGATTCACAGGCTCATTAACTGAACCTGATTGACAGGAGAATTCAGGACAGAGAAAAGGAAATACATATTTCCCTCACACACCGTGCATAGTTAACTTTTGGAATTTGGGGCTACATGATGGGGTGACAGCCACCAACTTGGATAGCTTTAAAAGAGAACTAGACAAATTTGTGGAAAAGAAGGATGCAATCCTTTGCATATTTAGATTTGGGGGAAAGTCCTACAAATCCCAGCATACTGGCTGGGGCATGCTGGCAGTTGTAGGACTTTTTCCATCTAAACATGCATAGGATTGTGTCTTAGGGCGATCGATGTATAATAGTCATAATGTCTGTATACTAAAGTATTAGAGGCAGCAGTGAATAGTACTTGCTGGGAAATGACAATAGGAAAGGGATATTTCCCTCATGTCCTGCTTGTGGCCTTCCCTCTGGGTAGGGTGACCATATGGAAAGGAGGACAGGGCTCCTGTATCTTTAACAGTTGAATTGAAAAGGGAATTTCAACAGGTGTCATTTGTAGGCATGCAGCACCTGGTGAAATTCCCTCTTCATCACAACAGATCAAGCTGCAGGAACCCTGCCCTCTTTTGTATCTGGTCACTCTAGTATAGCTCCAGCAGCTTTCACTGTTGTGATGAAGAGGGAACAGAATGCTGGACTAGATAGGCATTTGGTCTGATTCAGAACAGTTCTTCTTATGTTCTTACAAACTGTTTACAGTCAAAAAATCTGCCACCAGACCAGAGGATACCCCCTCACTCTCCTTGTGATAGGGCCAGTCCTAATTCCATGCTTTTTGGCACACCAAGCAGACAAGGTGTGATCCATTTCATTTTTTTGACTCTTTTGCAATTGCGCAAACCCTTTTGTGTTTTAGTTCCCAGCTCTGCAAGTGTAATACCTGAAGGAAATCGATAGATATGCAGGAATAAAACACTTATTTTTAATGAAGTTCCAAAGGTAGCTGTGTTATTTTATTGAAACAAAATTAACAGCCAATCGTTCTTTAAAAAAAAAAGTTTGCCAGGAAACATGGGGGCAGGAGTGAGAGGGAAATAAAACCACATCACTCTGAGATAAAATATTTGCTTTATACTTGACATGGCATTACCCCCAAATGCATACTTATTCCGAGCAGTTGCAAGCAATTCTCCCAGAGTTCTAGGAGATGTTCTAAGATAATACAAACACTTGGGTTCTACAATTCCAGTGGCTTTTATTTTTAGCCTTTCAAAGTTTACTCCAGATTATTATGACAGAAGGGCAGCCATGTTACAGCAGAAGCAAAAGCAAAAACCCTTGTAGCATCATTAATACCTACAGATTTATTGTGGCATTGGTATGAAAGTTTATGTCACAATAAATCAGTTAGTCTTTAAGGTACCTCAAGATTCCTTTTCAGTTTACTCAGAATTGCTTCTGAAATGCCTTTCTGCTTGCTTCTACCCTTTGACTGTATACACCTCTCCATGTATTCAGTTTGATTTCTATTCTGCTTCATCCCAAGGGTAAAGGGGGGCTATCCAGGTTTTGCCACCATTTTACAGTCCCTGCTTTGGTTCCTCCTTTAACAGAAATCTGGCTGTCTTCCTGCATTGAGCAGGGGGTTGGACTCGATGGCCTTATATTATTATTTATTATTATTATTTATTTATATAGCACCATCTACGTACATGGTGCTGTACAGAGTAAAACAGTAAATAGCAAGACCCTACCGCATAGGCTTATATTCTAATAAAATCATAATAAAACAATAAGAAGGGGGAGAGAATGCAAACAGGCACTGGGTAGGGTAAACAAGCACAGGGTAGGGTAAAACTTATAGGCCCCTTCCAACTCTACTATTCTATGATTCTATGAGAATGCTTCACTTTGCGGATTTCTGGATAACAGGCTGGCATTAAACATCATATCCATCACAGAAGGGATGCCACCCGAACAGCATTTCTGTGCTGAATTCTCCCCTCCCTATAACATTACAGGAACATACAGGAATGCATAGTTAAATCATGGAACTCACTACCACAAGATGTAGTGATGGCTACTAATCTGGATGGCTTTAAAAGGGGGTTGGATAAATTCCTGGAGGCAAAGGCTATCAATGTCTACTAGCCCTGATGGTTCTGTGCTATCTCCAGTATTCGAGGCAATAAGCCTGTGTGCATCAGTTGCTGGGGAACATGGGCAGGAGGGTGCTGTGTGTTGCACCATGTCCTGCTTGTTCATCCCTGGCCCACGGCTGGTTAGCCACTGTGTGAACAGAGTGCTGGGCTAGGTGGACCCTTGGTCTGATCCAGCATGACACTTCTTATGTTCTTAACATTCCCATTACATTGTGAATTTCCAGGGCTGGCCCAAGACATTTTGCTTTCTGAGGCAGAGCAGCAAGTCCACAGGCACACCCTAAGTCAGGATTCAAACTGCCCCAACTGGTCAAGCTATTTTGGCACCTGAGATAGTCTATCCCACAAGCATTTCTCCCCATTCGACTCCTGCTCCCAGCTGAGAGATCACAGATAACTGTGGGAACGTGGGTGGAGGGGCTCTCAGTCGGAGCTGGGAGGAGTGGCTGCCTTGCCTGGTGCTGGCTGAGTCTATTTGCATGGACTGCGCTGCTCCCATGGGGGGATGTGCTCTAGGCAAAGCCAGGACGTGGCAGGTGCTATGTCCAGAGGAGGCCGGTGGCTCTGCTTTTGGTGGGGCTGTGAATCTATTCTAGGTTTCAGTCAGAACCAGCCAGAATTGTAAAGGAGTTATCCAAGGTGCTGGAGCTATTTTTTTGGGGGGGGGGGCTTTGTTTCAGCACCTTGGAGAGCTCCTTTAGAGTTTTGGCTGGTGCTAGGGAAAGTGGAAGGCAAAAGGAAGAGGGGCCGACCAAGGGCAAGATGGATGGATGATATTCTGGAGGTGACAGACTTGACCTTGGGGGAGCTAGGGGTGGCGACAGCCGACAGAAAGCTCTGGCGTGGGCTGGTCCATGAAGTCACAAAGAGTCGGAAACGACTGAATGAATAAACAACAACAACAGTGATACCAGCCTCCGCTGCCTACATCCTAAAAGGACAGGCTCCAAATCAGTCTTTTCTACAACTCATCACGTTCCTTTCTCATTGACAGACCATATTATTTGTCTCTTTTGCTGACCCTCCCTGCAGCGTGGACTTCCCACCACCACCGCTGCAAGCTTAATGAGCCGTGCGACATTCCCGGCATGCTGCTTTCTGACAGCATTTGTACTCTGTGGCAGCCATGCATGATGTGAAGAGCACTTTAGTGATCAAATTAGATTTTGAAACTTGTGCAGGGAGCCATGCTAGTGTTTGTTTATTTTACCATAAGGAACTCTTGCCAGCTGAAAAGGTGAGGTGCTGAAATGGTTCAGACTAATTGAGATGGACAGCCTTTGTTTATCTGCAGTTATTGGTCAATCAACCAACAACTCCTGCTCCTACCATAAGACCCTCACAGAAAGTGATACTCTCCCAATGTACTTTGCCCTGTATTTGCAACTAGGAGTGAAAAGTCTAATGGTTAGGTGTCTGTCCCTTTTATGCTTGGGGTAGTGGATGGAAAGGAAACTGTGATCTACCGGTGGGTCCCGGGCCAAATTTGTGATGGACCATCTTGCACCTGATGGTTGCTAGAATTCTTGCCAAACAATGCTGGGCAAGGTGGACTTTTGTCTGACCCAGTAAGATAATTCTTATGTTCTTGAGTGCATATTCTAGATCACTTAACACAGATTAGCTAAGCCTTGGGATGTGAGAAAAAAATGCAATGGAATCAAATGAGGTTGGTTTTTTTATATATATAATTCTGGAATGGCTTTTCTCCAATCGGGTGGAGAATATGCAATTTTTTTTTGCAAAAACCCCTAGAGGTCAAGCAGGTGCCAAAAAAGAGTTTACTAATACTGAGGGAGGCTGGTGGCTCAGATGTCATAGGGGCAGTGAATTCGCTCTGGGTTTCTGTCAGAACCAGTCAAAACTCTAAAGGAGCTAGGTGTTTCTGACTGAAACCTGGAGCGGATTCACAGCCCCACTGACATTGGAGCCACCAGCCTCCACTGCTAATGCACTTACACAAGCAGGGACTGCAAGATAATGTTGCAGTGTGTCCCCACCTCCTAACATGAGAGCTGGTGTTCAGAGCCCTAGCCAGGCAATCAGCCATGCCTTTGAGAATGCCCCATTTCGAACCATGCACACACACACACACACACACACACACACACACACACACACACACACACACACACACCAATTCCTATTTTTCTGTTGTTCTTTTCTAATTGTTACTCTACATTCTGACACTACTGAGCCTGACCAGTCTCATTTATTTATAATATTTATATATTGCTCCCCATTGAAAATTTCGGAGCAGTGTACAAGATAAAAAACAAAACAAAATAAAACACTTTAAAACAGATTTTAAAAGATGCAAAACGTACAGTAAACCGTCGCTAGTCATTAAGGAAAGGCTTCCTGGAATAATGACTTTTTCAGGAGGCACCGAAAGGAATACAAAGGTGGTGCCTGCCTGACCTCCAGAGGCAGGGAATTCCATAGGAGGGGGTCTACCATGATGACAGCTCTTCCCCTGGTGGACTCCAATTGGAGGATGGGTCTATGTGGAACCACCAGGAGCATGCCCTCGGATGACCTCAGTGACCAGGCAGGTTGACCTCAGTCTTCATTAGGCTGTTTTTAAAGATTTATTTTAAGGTGTGAAACTGAGCAAGTCTTTTACTGGCATAGAATGTCCATATCACCTTGCCTCTTATAGGTGCTTTAAGTGCCCTTTTTCCTGGTAGAAAGGTGAGGTACAAATCAAATAAAGAAATAAAACTAAATAATAGCTGGCCATATGCTACACTTCCTGTAGAGTTTGAGGCTGCTGTTTTTTAATGATAATATCTGATTTTGTGATATATATTTTTAATAATGATCACTATTTTTAATGGGAGTTTGATTGAATATGTATTTATTTATTTTTTATTGTACCTATTCTGGATGGGTTTTATCAGGAGGGTTCTACCCTTACGGCGCCTAAAAATAATTTTGAATGAATTAATAATAAAAATAGCACTTCTTTACCAGATTTTCCTATTGCATTGACTCCCATTCCCCTCATTCTTGAGAAATAATAATAATAATACATCTCAAATTTTGCTGTAGACCGAAACAGACTCTTCACTATACTCCCCTCTTCATCCTAGGTGGAAGGCAATCTAAATATGCCGTGAATGCCTTTGAAGTCTTTGATACTGAGACCAGATCATGGACTAAATTTCCCAACATCCCTAGCAAAAGGGCTTTCTCCAGCTTTGTGTGCACAGAGAACAACATCTTCAGCCTTGGAGGGTTGCGGCAGGGCAGGTTATACCGTCAGCCGAAGTTCATGAAGAATGTGGACATCTTTGACATTGAGCAAGGTATGTTCTTCCTGGGTCTCCCTCTGCTATCCACTATGCATGTCTTAAATGAAGGATCCCCAACCTTTTTGAGTCAGTGGGCACAATTACAATATTGGGAGTGACATAGGTTCTCTCACAAAATGGCTGCCATGGCCGGACACAAAAGACTCATTTCCCAAGGCAGGAGCGTGGTCTGAGCTCCAAAACACAAAAACACTCTTTGAACCCAAATAAACTTTTAGCCTCCCAGTTTTAAAAAAAGGGTTTAATTTTAAAAATCTTAAGAAATAAAATTAATAAAATAAAAATCAGGAGGGGCAAGAAGCATAGGCATCAAGAAAGGTGTCTGTGGCACATTGGTGCCTGCAGGCACCATGTTGGAGACCTGGATAATATGGGAGAGCATCAGAGCTGGCTCCAGGTTTCTGAAGACCCCTGAGCATGACCCCCTCAATTACCCCGCTCCTTCAGTGAGTCTGCCTTCTTACCATCATTGTCACCAGTTGCTCCTCAAATTCTTTCTTGTCATTGCTACCAGTTGCTTGCTTGACAGAATGGCAGTGAGCAATTAGGCAGCGGCACTACTGCTCCTTCTTCTGACCACCACCATTTTCTGGGCTAGGGTGAGAATTAGATGACCAATCAGGTTGCAGTGGTGAAGAGGATGAGCAACTCCAGGAGACTCTTGTCAGTGGTCCCTTGCTGGGGTGTGGGCCCTTGGCAGGTTCCCAATCAGGCCTACCCTTGATGCCAGCCCTGGAGAGCATGTAATGGTAAAGAATACCCACAGATATTTCTGGCGTAACCAAAGTTAGAGGTATCTAACCAGGATACACACTAATGGTAAGGAAACCCATCAGCCAATTTATGCCATCAATTTATGTGTGTGTATTATGGTGCCTTTGCTACTTATGTCAATAGTGAAAAGTGTTGTTTAAGTTGAAATGTCTGGCTCTGTTGCTAAGTGCTCATTGATATAGTGGATGCAACGTAAGAACTACAGCAGCCTTTCCCCACCCAGTGCCCTCAAGATATGTTGTACTACAACTCCTATCAACTCCACCAGTATGGCATGGGGATGGTAGGAGTTGTAGTGCTATGCATCTAGAGGGCACCAAGTTGGGGGAGCTGGACTCCAGGAATCACATTAACGGCAACATCTATGGGTTCTGTGTGTAGAAGGCAAACCTGTACTGACAATTCCTGCTAGGCTTGGTACTAAGCTAACCTACATATATCAACAGTAACAGGAAGACATACAATTCCTTCTGTGAAAATAAGGAGTCCAGGAGTCACGGTTAGCCTAATGGCAAATTATTTGAGGCAAAGCATTTCCTCAGTTGTTCTCTGTGAGCAAAGTAACCAAACACCAGAGTAGGACTCCCACCATGTGAATTAATGCACTCCCCACGAATGCAGCTGTGGAATTGGGGTGGAGAAGCATTTATGAGATGGATTCAAATTCTAGAATCAGCTTTCCATTGCTCAAGACTGGCTCTGGATTTGAGAGGGCCCTGGCAATGTGAACTCTTGTGCCAACCCCAGTGGGCTGCCTTCAGTGCCCCCCAACAGCAAGGTTACCAGATGTAGGAGTGACATCTGTCCAGCAACAGTGGGTGTCTATATGCATTGACTAGAGTACTGGTCCCGCATTGACCATTGACTGGTCACATCACCATATTAATTCTCCCAGAATGCAGTGCAGAGTTTGTGCCCAATATTTGGGTGCTGAAGGTTAAATACTGTTGTAGTCAAACATACCCAGCCCTGTTTTATTTTCCTGATTTTGAAGTTATTGCAGGGTTATGATTTCACTGGAGGAGTTAAAAAGCCTCCAAACAGTTGTGGAAATTATTGTGATTGTTGAACAGGCATTCCGGTAAATTTTCAGGGGGCTGGATGAAGATTGAACGCTCATCCTTTCTGAAGAAACGGCGGGCAGATTTCGTAGCTGGCTACTTGAAAGGAAGAATCATCGTCGCTGGAGGACTAGGTGAGGAGGATTCCTGTCCATTTCCTCAAGGTGAAGTTATTCTGTTGCTTATGGAAAAACATTTTCCTAAAATGGCCACTGCTGCTGCTGCTGTGCTTTACGCCAAGGGTGGCAACCCAGTCAGCCCACTAAGTCCTTCATTCCTACCTTCCCACTTGTCCTCAGTTCCACCCCCTCTCCTCAGTCCTGCCTCATCCCTCTTCTGCACGCTTTCTCCACAGCCAGTATGGAAGTGAATCAGGCTGGCAAAACTGAGCAATTTCTCCCTAAAATGTATGGCAGGGGCATTGAATGTCAGGTTTGGGGGCCTAATCCAGCCCATCTGGGGTCCCCACTTGGTCCTCCAGGGCTCCCCAGATGCCCATACCAACTTTCCCACACCAACAAGAAGTTTCTACCACCCAACCAGGTACTGGTAGGTGTTTTCCCAGCCTTTGCATATTTGTTTCCTTGTTGTAAAAGGTTGGAATGCCTCTCCTAAGGCTTAGTTGCTGGCAGTAAGAGCTTTAAGAGCTTTCAGCTAAAATGTGCTGGTATTTTTAGCATTTTGGCCCAGCCCCTTTGGCTTTTGACTGGCCCCACCTACCACTGGAATGTGGCCCTCAAGAGCTTCTCTGAAATGGAATTTGTGCTACAGATTGAAAGAGGTTTGGCATCCCAGAGTGATGGACTTCAATCAGGGCCAGCCCTACCATGAAGCATTAGGAAGCAGGTACAGCAGGCGGCAGAGTATGGGAAGAGTGGCGCTGCCCCTCTCCAAAAGGTCTGTTGCTTCTTGGTCCTGCTGGCTGCCTGCATGGCTGGCCATGTAGGCAGCTGGCAAGGCCAAAAGGCAGCTGCTCGCTTGCCTGCTTGCCTCCCACCTTGTCTCCCAAGCGTGCGCGTCCACCCTGCTCATGCACCTCCCAACTCAGCTGTTTCCACCCACCTGGCTGCGTGCCCGCTTCGCCAGCGTGATTCCCATAAGGTGTTTTTGCCTTCAGGAGCCATGCAGCACCTGCTCAAGGTCGGACAAAGTATCACTAGAAGTCTTGGAAGTTCTAGAATTTCTCGCAATACTTTGCTGGATGCGTAGGTGCTGTGTGGCTCCTGAAGGCAGAAACACCTTAAGGGCAGCACACTGGCAAGTAGACACAGGCATCTAGGCCAGGAAAAGTAAGCTAGCTTGCAGGCAAGCATGCTGATCAGGAAGGAGGGAGGGAGGGAGGGAGCAGTGGTGGGTCCCCACTGTCAGGTGGCAACCTGCCTTGAGCTGGGCCTGCCTTCAATGGCTCTTTCCTTTCCATGTCCAAATGACAGTTTTGCACATTGGAGAGCAATTTACTATTTGGGGGGCATTTTGTAGGTGAAATTCTACTTCATCTGATTTATGAAATGTATGGAGAAGGGACTAGATTCTGAAGTAGCTTCAAAGATAAAGAAAGTTAAAAATGGCAGAACTAAAGGTAACTGGAATGTAAAAGGTAAACAAAACTCACATCCTCCTAAACTTACACTACATGAAAATACAAATTAGCCTAAATATCTGATGGACTGCCATTCATTCAGAACTCTCTCTGTCGCTCTGAACCAATGCAGTTTCCTTTCTGTAGTGAGAGACCCAACAATAGTCCATATTCTTTCCCTTGTGCCTGTGCTCTCTGAGGAGGAAAAAGAAGACGACTTTTCTAGAATTGGTTGTCCACTCTCCGGGAGGGCAAAACCACTAAGAATTCAACTGAATTCAACTGAAGAGCTCCGGCTATTGGGCGGTATAGAAATGTAATACATAAATAAATAAATAAATAAACTGGTTTGACTTGTCATGGCCACCCCTACCCCAATGATTCCTGGAAACTGTAATTTTTTGGTATTGCTGAGAATTCCTTCTTACAGTTCCGTAGCCGTATCAGAGGATTACAATTCCCAGCATTCCTTACTGAGCGTCAGGATGATCAAACTAACTTGACTGATTGGGTGTGTAATTTTTCAATCCTGATATTCTACATATATATATATATATATATATATATATATATATATATATATACTAAAGGCAGCAAATAGTGATAGTTCCTTTTTCTTTTGTTTTGAAACAGATTTAAAGTGCAGCATAGATGTATCTGTTTCAATGTCCACTTGGTAGCCTTCATATTGTTGTGCGTTCTCTCTCTCTCTCTCTCTCTCTCTCTCTCTCTCTCTCTCATTTCAGGAAACCAACCCACAGTTCTGGAGTCAGCTGAGGCCTTTCATCCCGGGAAGAACAAATGGGAGAGCCTACCCCCTATGCCCACCCCACGATGTGCCTGCTCCAACATTGTGGTAAAAAACTGCCTTCTGGCAGTAGGTGGAGTGAACCAGGGTCTGAGCGATGCGGTGGAAGCTCTTTGTGTCTCTGACTCCTAGCTGGCCTATCTCCAGATGCTCCCCATACAAAGGGGCCTATGCCCAGCACCTGAGGAACCATCCACTGCAGTTCTGAGTACTGGGCCAGTGCTACACAACACAGGAAGAGTTGACCACTTCCCTTCATCATCCCTCCCCTTCTGCTCCTTCCTTGTTACTCCTTTCACTGTGTATTTAGGAGAAGGTAGCTTCTTGCCTTTTGTAGCTGCACGGTTTTGTGGCTCTGTCAGCCAGCAGACACTGTTGAACCCCACCACCACCTGCCAAAACTATAGTCACCTCAATCTGTCAATTCTGAATGGCTGAGGAACATGCCAGCATTACCACAAAGCCATCAAAGTTTCCAGCAGGAGGTGGGATGTTTTCATTCGAGGATTAGGAAGAGCACCATCGCTGAACTGCGAGGAGGCCATTTTGTCTTCCTCATGCGTATCCTGTTCTAGACAGATCAAAAATGCCTCTGCTGGGCTCTTCCAAGTGTTCTTCATGGGGTGAGAATAGAATCATACGGAGAACTGTATCTCACAGAGCTAGAACTTGCATACCCCAGTGATCTTTGAAACGCTGCCATGAAGATAATGGAATCTTCATTTCTTCCTGTGGGAGCCCTGCAGCAGCACATAGCCCAAAAGATTCCCAGCTGTGACATTAGCTTTCCAGGCACGCAGGGTTCAAAGCATTCTGAATGAATTTCCTAATCATGCAGCCAGATGGATGGTGAAACACCGCTATCTGTGAGAGAGCAACCAATTCGATGCCTTGACTGACAGTTCCTGCAATTAGAGTTACGTGTTGCTTCTGCCAGGAGGTTGAAAGCTAAAAGGCAATAGCTAAGAAATCAATTTATGGAGCGAGATGCCACTGCACCATGGACCAAGGTTTCAGTCTCTACAATGCACACACACACAGATACATTCCAAGTTGTTAATATCCAATGTGTTTGGTTCAGCCCATGGCACACAAGGAGCCATTTCCACAACCCAGATCGAGCTTAAAACAGCCAGTGATTGTGTAGCAGGAATGTTATGGGCTTTTGTATAGCCCGTAGCAACAACAAAACTTGGGTACAATCTTGCCTGCTATTTTTATTGTATTTTATGTATTATTTCCTTCTTTAATTTGGCCTGGAGCCTGAAATTGTCAGTGTCATCCAAGTGATGTGTGATGGATCAGTTGCAGTCTTGGTTAGTTATATTAGCAAGTAGCACAATTAAAACATGTATTTATATGGCAACTTCAGCACTTATTTTGGGGAGGTATGGCCAAGGCAGATGTACATCTAAAAGAGGCTCAACATGTTGTGGATATGCTTTTAAGCTCTCTTTTTTAAAATGGGTGTGTGCCCAAACACTGGCAGGCCAGCTCTTCCGTTGCTGCATCCTCCTCTTGTCCCTCCACCTGTTGGGGTATGATGTCTGCCACCAGATCCCTGAGATGGGACAAGGTCCATCTTTGCTGTGGGTCCATAAGAACACAAGAAGTATCATGTTGGATCAGACCAAGAATCCATCTAGTCCAGCACTCTGTTCACACAGTGGCCAACCAGCTGTTGACTAGGGACCAACAAAGCAGGACACAGTGCAACAGCACCCTCCCATCCATGTTCCCCAACAACTGGTGCATATAGGCTTACTGCCTTGGAAACTGGAGGCAGCACATAGCTATCAGGGCTAGTAGCCATTGATAGCCTTCTCCAGGAATTTATCCAACCCCCTTTTAAAGCCATCCAGATTGGTGGCTATCATTACATCTTGTAGTAGTGAATTCAGTAGTTTAACTATGACCTCAGTGCTCAGACAAGTTCCCATGGGGAGTAGACTGTTGTTCAGGTACCCGAGTCCTAAGGTGTGTAGGTAAGGCTTTAAAGGTAAGTACCAGAACATTACATTATGCTGGTCTGGGAGCCTTCTCTTAAGCACAGGCAGGAGATGTTCCCATTAACTGGCTTAAGGTATCAACCAGCCCAGCATCTATAATTTTAACTAACAGCAGTCTTCAGTGGCATCCTAATAGCAATCTAATCTAGTTCAATAGGGACTGTGATATGTCTGAAAAGGATCTCATCTGAAAAAAAAATTGTAGGGGTTCCTCCACAAGTTTCTTTCCAGACATGTACTGGTTGTAATGATGTGAAGCTACTTCCATTCTTTGCTATGTCATGCCAACGTCCCATCCTCATCCACGAGAAGAGTGTGTGTGTGTGTGTGTGTGTGTGTGTGGGAAATACATGGGGCTCATTTCACTAAAAGTTACACACATGTCAGACCCAGGATTAAGCACATGCCAAAATTTCTCCTATTGAAATAAATGGGAATACCAAATGCTTAACTTTGTCTGGATTGTAGCCATGGCATAACAGTGTGACTGGATAGGTATATACCACAGAGCGCAAACATATCCAACAAGAAAGTAAAAACAAAAGCCCCAAACACATCTTTGTAATATTGGCATGGAGAATGGCCTTTCATGCTTTCTCAGGCAGTGGCAGTTAATCTTATGGTGTTGTATATGTGCTAATAAAGTCACTTGACTTAAGAGAAAAAATGGGATTTAGAATATTGCAATCTTGGCCCATGTTGTGCAGAACGCATTGTAGAGAGGAAAGGGGCGGAGGAGGCTGTATGACACCATAGCGAGAAACAATCTTGAGAGTAAATGGCCTAAACTTCTTGTCTCCTTTTCGAATGCTGCTGCTTTGTATTCCCCATTTCTAATATGGCAGGAGCAGCCGCAAGAGCTTTGTATGCAGTGTGCAAAGACCGGCATTCCTCTGGCAGGCTGATAGAGCCATCTGTGCTAATCCTCTGCCCATACAGGGCTGGCAGAATCAATAGATGACGCAATACTGGCAGAGAGTGCCTTTTTTGGGGTGGGGGGGACATTTCCGTTGTACACAACCAACCAGCAGGTAAAACATCCCTCAGCATTCCTGCCACAAGTCATAGAATCATAGAATAGCAGAGTTGGAAGGGGCCTACAAGGCCATCGAGTCCAACCCCCTGCTCAATGCAGGAATCCACCCTAAAGCATCCCTGACAGATGCTTGTCCAGCTGCCTCTTGAAGGCCTCTAGTGTGGGAGAGCCCACAACCTCCCTAGGTAACTGGTTCCATTGTCGCACTGCTCTAACAGTCAGGAAGTTTTTCCTGATGTCCAGCTGGAATCTGGCTTCCTTTAACTTGAGTCCATTATTCCGTGTCCTGCACTCTGGGAGGACCGAGAAGAGATCCTGGCCCTCCTCTGTGTGACAACCTTTTAAGTATTTGAAGAGTGCTATCATGTCTCTCCTCAGTCTTCTCTTCTCCAGGCTAAACATGCCCAGTTCTTTCAGTCTCTCTTCATAGGGCTTTGTTTCCAGACCCCTGATCATCCTGGTTGCCCTCCTCTGAACACGCTCCAGCTTGTCTGCGTCCTTCTTGAATTGTGGAGCCCAGAACTGGATGCAATAGCACACCTAACAGAGGAGAAAATGCATCGGGGGTGGAGGAAAAGTAAATATAGTTAGTCCATAGAAGGAAGATTAAGGGCTGTTTTGTACAGAGGAAACACTCCCACAGAGTTAGAGAGAAATGTCCATGTGAGAATGTTACGTTTTTTCTTGTGCCACTCGTGCATGTGTTGGGAATCCCACCCAGGGCTGGCACTACCATTAGGCCAACTAGGCAGCTGCCTAGGGCGCAGACCTTAGAGGGGCACAGTAAAGCCCTTTAAAGGTTTTATACAAATTAGCTGTTTTAAGAAAAAACGTAAGTTCAAGTTTTGTGCTTTTTATTTTTTCAACAAAACATCTGTTCTTAAAAATTGAAGTTGGCAATTTTGGGGGTGGGATGGGGGTGTGTGCAAGTAGCTCGCCTTGCTTAGTGCGTAAAATAGTCTGGCACTGGCCCTGATCCCACCGGTTGTCACAACTTCTCAATGATAAAATATAGACAGATGTGTGATCATCAGACATGACTGGCTCTACATAGGATGTTGCCTCCACTCAGATATGACCATGTGTTGGAAGCATCACTCATGGAGTGGCCCTAAGGAGTAGGCAATGTGACAGGTGTCTTGGAAGGCAAAAGTACAGAAGTAGGTGAGCAACTATTTTTATTTGCACTTGAGGGGTGGGGGCAAGCCAGTGGGTTTGTATGTATTTTCACACATCTGAAATAGGTTTAGAGAATGGCTCAACATAGCAGCACTTTGGAGCTGATTTTCAGCCTCCCATAAGACTGGTCCTCTCCCTTATTTTATCAACATGTCCCTCATTTGAAACAGTTCCATGGGATCAATTTGAAATCTTTATAGTTATGCAAGAGTATAATGGATAGTTTTTCCAATCCCAAAGCTCTGGAGAAGAGTGTCTGGAAAGTGTTGCCTATGTATGAGTAGCAACTTACATTTAAGTAACTCTTTTCAGATGTCTGCACTTAACATGTGGATTCAAGGGTAAGGTGACCACATGGAAAAGAGGACAGGGCTTCTGTATCTTTCACAGTTGTGTAGAAAAGGGAATTTCAGCAGGTGTCATTTGTATGCATGCAGCACCTGGTGAAATTCCCTCTTTATCCCAACAGTTAAAGCTGCAGGAGCCCTATTCTCTTTTGCATCTGGTCACTCTAGTATAGCTCCTGCAGCTTTAACTGTCGTGATGAAGAGGGAATTTCACCAGTGCTGCATACATACAAGCTGTTAAAGATACAGGACCCCTGTCCTCCTTTCCATATGGTCACCCTATTCAAGGGTTGCCAGCAGTGGGGCTCCACTTCGCCTCAGTCACATGGCATTGGCCAGTGTGTGACAAGTGTTATTGGCTTGTGGGAATCTTCCTCGTAGTACCGTGCCAAAACCCCACCTGCCCTTTCGCAACCTGTTTTTTCCCCTGTGAAAGGCAGCTGGGATGGTGAGAACTTCAGAGAAATTTCTTGGGCTGCAGGGCCTTAGTGCTTACCTTTCTGTAAAGTAATGGCTAAGGGAGATGGAAGCATGTGAGTTCTTTATTGTACCATTTTATCTCATTCTCTCCTTGCAGCCTCTCTGGCTGTTTGAGCTTTCCGAAAAGCCCCCAAGAGGACTTCTTCCCCTTGGGTCTTCCCAGTGCTGCTCTCTGCTGAGTAAGGCATTTTGAGTTTTGTTTTGTTGTTAAAAGTCCAAAAAAGAACACCCAACACTCACCAACAACAACTCCCTTTCCACAATTTTTGGGTGTAAATTCTTTTTGTTCCGCCCCCTCAGTGAATGGTCAAAAATAAATAGATTTTAAAAATGGCACAGTGCTGTTTCCTCCTGGGGAAATGAAGTATTGTGCATTTTTCTAACTTATCCAGAAAATATAACTATTTATAAAACTCCTCTACTACCATATTTTCCTCCAATGGAATGACTTCAAATCTATGTGTGGGAGGGGGGAACCTTCCACTTGGCTGGAGAGTGGTACAAATTTCAGCTGACTATTAAAAAACAGGAACACAAGGACTATCGAGAAACTGTGAGGACAATCTAGCACTGAACATGTCAGCTCACAGCTGTGGTGCCATCAGGTCAGGCACCACACAGCAGGACAAGACAGCCCCCAAATGCTGTAGAGAGGGCAGACCACATTTTGAAGTAAGCGTAGCATTACATATGGGGAAGAAGTGGGAGTATAAGACCATTAAGTCCAGAGTCTAAAATTATGAATCTTACTGCATCACCACGGTAGAAAAAGATGTTTGTGAATCTGCTTGGAGTCAGTTTGAAGCAACTTTTTTTTAAAAAAATAAATAAGCTCAAGTCATATTCAATTCATCTCCCCAAAGAGTTCACAGATATGTTTTTGTCATTGTGACATGAGAATAAGCTGTTGTTGCAGGTCCCAGCTACTTACTATTGGTTGAACTCTGCTTAGTTGGTCAAATAACCCCTAGGGTCTGACTCCACAGATAGGATACTCAGATTCTTTCCTGTTCCATAATGCAGATCTTGGCTGTAGGTGGGTGGGACCATAAACTGAGGTAAATTTAGATGTGGCAGTAACTCCAGGCAGCAGCAGCAGCAGAGAAAATGATGGTTGGTTTGGTCTCACCATGAAGTAGGTTAAAGAGGCTAGCATGATACACAACAACTTGTTTTGGGGCAGATTGGAGAGAGAGTTCTTCCCAAGGCTAGGGGATTTAAAAACGTTTCTAGCAAGATTCAGAATATTTGGAAATGTGGACACTCAGGATTCCCAAAATGATATTTATTCATTTATTTATTTATTGCAGTGGTCTCGTCTTTATTGCAACTTTGTAACCTGAAGAGAACTTCACAATCACTAAATAAAAGCAAAGTTGAGCCAAACTAGGGACTTTTAGTTTCCAATTTAAACAAACAAACAAACAAACAAACATGTGTAACTAAAAATAGTCAAGGTTATAAGGAACTGCAGTGAGTCGCTGAGGTTGCATTCTTGTGAAGCTCTGAGGCCATCTTGTGGACGACCTAGCAAACAACAATTGGAATTTACTTCAAAGAATTTTCAAGTTAAGGAACCATAGATACCTAGCAATTCCTCTCTGCCATTAGCTACAACTCCCATCATCCCTAGTCAGCACCACCAATGGCCAAGGATGATGGGAGTTGTAGTCCAATGACATCTGGACACTCGGGATTGGGAAAGGCTAAAATATACCTTTGGATCGCCCTATGGAAACCTTTCAGTAAGTGCCAAGCCACCTATTGTCAGGGGTACAGGATAGGACAGGTCCTTACTGCAACAGTGTCCAGAAGTGGAGAGTTTCACTTCTCCCCTTGGGGTGATTGGTTACTCTTCACCAATGGTAGTCTTTTGCTGCCTTAGGCAGAGGAAAAGATGCCGCCCCCTCGCATTCCATGTACAAAAGCCAAGTGGTAGATGGATCTGTATTTGGCAGAATCTTCCACTTTCCCTGAAGGCTGCAGGTTAACTTAGTGGGCACAGAGCAGGTCACATGGCCCACAGCTCTCTCCTCCATCACCTTGCTGCCACTTCCCAGTATCTGCTGCCTGACGCTATTGCTTCACTCTGGCTAATGATAGGGCAGGCCCTGCTCTTCACATATGTGAAAGAACTACAGTGGCATACTTTGGGACATTATTGGGGTGGGGCCTAAACTACAGATGGGTAGGAAATTTGGTCCATCATTTTTTTAAAACAGATTTACTCAATTTGCAGCTCCTGAGCCTTTCAGCAAGCCAAGACAGAGCTGCGTACTAAAATCCACATTTTTGTGAACTTTCCTATGCAGCTCATCTCTGGAAAAATGGACATAAAATGTACTCGTTAGGGGAAAGTACACACAAAATGTGTATATTTGAAGGGGGGAAATCCAGAAAACAGCATTTCATCAATGAAAAATACTGGGGTGTGGAATGGGTACATTTTAAAATGCGCATTGAAAGGCTAGACCTACCTGTTGTCCCGCAACAGAGGAGGGAAGATCTCTCATTGTGTTTAATGTGAGATCCTTCCTCTGTCTACACGTGATGTGCAACGACCTCAGAAGGAGAGGCATCGCGCCCACCATTTTTTTTTAAAGGGATAGCAGTGCACAAACGCTTGTGTGCAAAAGGTAAGTTATTTAAAAAAAATATTTTCCCTGCTCCCACCCACCCCACTACCCCTGAGGAATCCGGGGCCATGGAAAAACCGGAGCCAAAGGGGAGGGCTATATCCCAGGGCAGGGGAGGGATGATCCCTCCCTGATCCCGGGATCCCTTGTGCATCATGTGGCCACACTGGGATGATCCCTGGGTTCACCCTGGGATAAAGCCCCGTCTAGCTATGGCCTAGGTTCACATGATAATAAAGAGGGAAATAAACCATCGTGGTTTATTTCCCTTGCTGCATGTACTGGTTGTATTTGCATAAGTACCCTTGCCAGTGTGGCTTGCCATGCCATGTGAACCCAGAAAGGGTGGCTTGTTGCCGTATTTAAAAAGCCACCCTAGAATTCCATAACAGTAATGGTTCTGGATGGCTTCTTAACCATGGCATCAAGCCACCCTTGCCCAATGTGGAAACCTGGCATTTCTATATCCCCAGTCAATCCATGCTGTACTCCTTTACATTGTCACCTTCATGTTGACTGCTGCTGCAGGAAGGACGGTCATCACATATATACACACACTGGACTTGATCCAGATTCAGTCCTATTTAGAGTAGGCCCATTGAAATTAATGAGAGCAAAATTAGTCAGTACTAACTTAGGTGCTATTGATTTCAACAAGTCTACTGTATGTATGATTAAACCTGGATCCAACCACTGTGATCTACTGCTTGGTGATTACTTAGCTGCTAGTGCTCTTGGGGCTAAGAACTATTCCCAACTGCTTCTGTGCCCTGATTGGGGAGCAAAGGATTAAGGAATCCAGAAATAGGATGGGCTGAGAAAGCAGAAATTGACTGCACTTTTTGAAATATAGGGCTTGGATTTCTGACATGCCAAATCTCCATAAGTACCAATTAACCCAATGAGAGCTCCTTTAATTTGGCCTACCAGCAAATGGATTGCAGCACTGCAGGCAGAAGCAGAAATTAGCATTGTTATTCCCATGCTTGGAGTCTGGAATCATAGTTCAGAGCAAGCGAGAGGGAAAACATTCCAGTGTATTTGTTTTTGCCACCGAGAAAGCGCCTTGATGTGCTGCTGCAGCTGCAGAATAGTGCTTCTGTCTGATCTTGACCTGACGCCTTACATGGATGAAAGGCAAAAGAAGTTTACTCTACAGCAGGCAGCACCATCATTCATTATTTGCACCCCACCTCTTCAGCTTTAGCTCAGTAAACTGAGGGCAGATGTGTCTTCTGTTTTCACACCTGGTGTGTCATGTATCAAACCAAGCTCCCGTCCATTTAACCTGCTGGAGCATGGCTTATATTCCAGAAAAAGATATCTGCATCAGCAAAATGGAAATAGGATGATCTGGCACCTTAAGGCCTCGATTCTCAAGCTTGTCTCCAAGACATAAGGAATCTGGCTATTTGAAAGACCACATTCTCCCATGCAAACCTGCCCAGCTTTTAAGATCTTGGGGAAGGCCCTTCTTTTTCCCTGGTCCCACCACCATCACAGGCATGTGGGGAAGCAAGAGCAGGGCTTCTCGGTGGCCACTCCCAGGCTTTGGAACTCCCTGCCAGGGGAGTGTAGGTTGGCTCCTCGTTGTTGTCCTTCCACCAAGAGGCAAATATGGTTTCATACAGGAAAGCTTTTTGCAAATGCTGGTTTGTTGCTAAAGGGATTTTTAGCTGGTTGGGTGCTGTTCATTTTGTTTTGTTGCTGTGGTCTTAATTGGTTTTTTTTTTAATGTTTCAATCCAAATTCAGATTATATCTTAATTATTATTATTGTTAGTCGCCTTGAGCACCATTTCTGGTGGAGAGGTGGACTATAATTGTTGTTGTTGTTGGTGGTGGTGGTGGTGGAAAAGGGATCTGGAGAGGATCTATGTGAGTGCCCAGCCCTCCAAGTGTGTGGGAAGGACCACCCCCCCATTTGGAATCTATGCCAGCTTGTTCTCTCCCAAACTGCACTTTGTGGATGAGAGCCAGGCAGTCCATCGCTAGCTTCACACTTTGGATAGCTCTTTTAGAGTTCTGACTGATTCTGACTGAAATCCCACTGACCCTGGAGCCACCAACATCCACGAAAAGCCAGGCAACAGAAGAGGCCTTGTGGGAGAGAGGTGAAGAGGAGAATACTCCTGCTAAAACCCTTTTCAGCCCATGAATTCTCACATGTGGCTGCATTCACGTGGCTGCGGATGAGGATTTTGGTGTGTGCACCCACTGCTCACCCACTGGAGGAATGGTTGGTGCTTGCCACGGCCTACAAGCTGGAGTGAATCTAGGTTGAGGGGGAGTGAGGAACTTTGAAGCACACTGCCTTAAGAGTGACGGACTAGTTTATCGTACCATGAACTTCCACAGGCGACAGATTACTCTGTCAGATGCATAAATTGTAATGCAACTTAAATAATACATCTTAGATGTCTTGGAAAGAACAGCAGCATTACTAACTGAGGCAAGTGCTTAACTCTCTGGCTGAAATAAATGAAACTTTGAACTGCTTAACCTTGGATGGATTGGTGTGTCCTAAGGTTTTCAAAAGCACTCAGAAATGAAGAGATGGGATCCACACCACACTCTATGGTAGCCCTCAAAAATCTGTGATGCAGAGAAAAGCAAGTTTCAGATGAACTTTTCTTTGTCCCTAGACGATTCTTCTCAAACACTGTGGGCCTAAACATGCATACTTGGGAGCAAGTGCTGTTGAATTCGGCAGGATTTTGTTTTTGAGGAAACGTCGATAGGAGAGGACAGCATGTTCCGAACAGACCCAATTTTACTTAGCACGGGAGGAATGACAAGTTCCCAAGCTGTGCTGGTCACAGACACTATCAAAGGGAAGGTGAGGGAAATGTCAATAAATTATTCAAGCAGTGAAGTGGTAAAAAGGAAATGTCAGGGGTGTTTGTGGATGGACAGCGGATTAGGGATGGTGCTGGGTACTTGTGCTTCTCATTTGCTAGGTAGGATGTGAAACTAATCAGCTGCCTTCTCTAAACACACCCTGGGAAGCTGTATGAGTTGCATCTCCCAGGTCAACAACAGCTTGAGATATAGGACACAGTGGGTGGTTCCCATAGCATTTTGTGACTGGGTTAATTTAAATGCATATTAGCTTCTGTGGATTTGTTGACACATGTGAACAAGCATTGTGTAACACTGGGGTGGCTCCAAGACATCAGGGGTGCAAGATAAATTTTCTTTATACATTTTCTCAAGAGGGGGTCTCAGAAGCTGCAGATAAGACAATGTTCCCCCCGAATCACAATCCAAAAACCAGGAGAGAAGGCTGGCTATTACACAACATGTATAGGGAACCCCCCATGATAAAAAACAAAGTATGTCACTGAATAACAATTAGAACATAAGAGCTGTGCTTGATCAGACTGAAGTTCCATCTTGTCCATCATTCTGTTCAATGCACAAACAGGACAGGAGTACAACAGCACCCTCCAGCCCATGTTCCCCAGCAACTGGTGCACATAGGCATACCACCTCTGGCACTAGAGGTGGCATATAGCCATCAGGACTAGTAGCCACCAATAGCTTTATCCCCCATGAATTTGTCCAATCCCCTTTAAGGCCATCCAAAGTTGCTTGGGAATGGCAATGGGAGAAGGCCATTGGCTTCCCCAAGGCATCTGGCTGGCCACATGGGACGCAGGATGAGTCTCAGGTCTGATCCAGCACTCTGGATCAGACATTTTTATTATGTTCTTATGAAAATATTCTTGAAAGAAAAAATTCACTGTGTTCATAATAGGGCCAATTCCCACAATCATGATAATAAGCTAGAATTTAGGCTTGAACTTGCAATCTTTTATTTGCAGACTGCTCTATATCTAAAAGGTTCCTGAGTGGTGAACAACAATAATATCGAAATTACAATGATTACAATCAAATAAAATACCACAATTATACCAATAAAACCATGACTGGGCTTTCAGTCAGGGAAAGCTTACTTAAATAAGAATGTCTTTAGCAGATTCTGAGGATAGGGTGACATTGGTGCAGGCCGAACATTAGTTGGCAAGGTTTCCACAGAGGGGGAGCTAATATACGAAGGGTGCAATCCTGTGGCTTGCACCCTTCTAAGATGGAAGCCTCCAAATGCAGAGCCTTCTGTGTATTCCGTGCCCTGCCTGGCTGCCACCAGCAGGATGGCAGAAGCTATGGAGGTGATTTTTGCCTCCGTGGACTCCTGCTGTTTTGTTTTTGCTCTATATGGGGCTCTGAGGCCATCTAAAAGAGGTGTTCTGGTGAGGGCAGTGGGCAGAGGGGTGGAGAGGCCATAGGAAACATTAGGTCCACCCTGTCTTTTGGAGCAGTACTGCAGTTCTGTACTTGTCCCCTCTACTGCCCAGCCTTTAAGTTTACACAAATATTCCCAGGAGTTGTTTTTTAAAAACACACACACACACACACACACACCTGAACAGGACAGAGAAAATTGGGTGCTCACAGCAGAAGTAATTACACTGCCCTCTCCTGTGGCCCCATTCACTCCGTACCTTTTAAGGTTTGGGGTTTGTGTGTGTGTGTGTGTGTGTGTGTGTGTGTGTGTGTTTAACTTTCAGGGAGATTTTTTCCGCAAATCCACTGAAGTGCAGTAACTACTCAGAAAAGGAGCAGGAAAAGTGGGACTAGCAATAGCTTCCTTTTCTGGACTTGCTGGAGACTCGGGGAAGTGCTGAAAGGAAGAAGTCACTGGCAAATGTCAGTTCAACACATAATAGCAAGAGGATTACTTTGCCAATTGGGAGATATTGTGTTCTCCTTCCCCCTGCTTTTGGTGCACCCCCCTGACCCACCAGTCCATCACAACTGTGTGTAAATTAGCCTACATGCAGTCTCACCTTGTCAGTTTCCTTGTATATTACCTACTCCAACTCTCCCCTTGACAGCTGAAGCATATAAGGAAATTGACATGGCAAAACTACACATATTAGACAGCTGCAAAGATGTGCTTATGCACTTGTGCATAATAATAATAATAATAATAATAATAATAATAATAATAATAATAATAATAATAATACAACCCCATTTGTGCAATTCTGAGGGATAAAAAAAAGTGGCCAACAAGAGATGGCCTCTCCAAAGCACCATTTGGGCATGTGTGGTGGGGCAGTCACTAGCAAGGGAGGTTTGATCCCAAGCAAGATTGTGAAGAGCAGTATGGGCATTTTTGTCACTTCGGAGCCGCTTGGCACAAGCTATGGTGCCAGGTTCAGCTGTCATGACAAGCCACCCTGAGAATAAGCTATCCACAACAACCCCACTACAAGCTATGGGTTCTCAGGGTGGCTTGTTGGCACAAACAAACAAAACCCCCAATCCATGTTGAATCATCTGTTAGGTCTGGACATCAAAGTAAGCTATTGACACTAACATGGCTCACAAACTACTGTGGCTTATTGTGATGTGTGAACTCAGTCATTGAATCCTAGCCTTTCAGCTCCCCTCTCCCCCCTTCCCACTTGATGCAGCCAGGGAGGTTCTTTCCAAAGTGGCTGTGAGGTGGCAGGGGAGGGATCCAATTCTGGAGCCCCCTTTTGAAGTCGTAGCAATATCTATGGCCTTGAAGACTCTGAAAAATCCTCTCATCCCTGGGACATTCTCCCAGGACCATAGGATTTCTCCCTAGAAGCTGTACACCAGGTGGCCTCTAACTTGACTCTGGTCCATGCACCTCACCTGATGATGTGACTGGGCAGGTTTCATCTTTTGTCCTTTTTTGATGATTCATAAGTAGCTGTCCTAAGGGAGAGCAGGGAAGTTGCCTGTTGGCAGCTAGCATGTGGACAGAGGCCACCCAGTCAATCTTCCTTATACGTATAAATTTCTATAAATTTGCATCTACACATACAAATTACTGCAAGCAAATGTAATGCGCTTATTCATTTTTGACATTGAATGTGGCCACTATTCTTGGCAAATAAGACAAAATGTATGAATGACCAAATTGCCCAGTTCATTGAACAGAGCAAACAATAAAAAAGGGAATCAAGAGGGACCTTCATGAGCCACTGTTAACAGTTTTAGAAGTGTGAATACTTTCCATGAACAGAATGAGCTCTGTTTGTTTTAAATTTTAATTGAAAGGTGGAAAGTTCAATGCTGTTGAAGGAAAGTACCTCTTTGCACAACTTCCAATTAACGCTGGAATGTGTATTGGATGATAGTCAAGAATCCACCAAGATTTTTCTTTAAAACCCTTGAACTTCTGAATGGCAAGACTATATACAATTAGAATACCTTCAAAGTGTTAATTGTTATATTAAGATATAGTGCTTGCTATGCTTATTGGGATTAAACAGAAACCTCCGGACATGGCAGATTTTTCACATATTTGCATGCCTTGGGGTGGAGTGGAGTGAGGGGTTACAAACATTCTTATAAAATGTTTGGTGCTTACCACTGATGAAGACAGGGAATTAGATGGACTGACAGGTGGACCCAAAATGGCGTCATGACCTAGGAAACGTTTTTCCTTGATCATGAGTGGTGTAACTGTGACTACTCACATGCTTTGCATTCCAAAGGTGTCGTCCAGCTAAAAGTATGCATCCATCACACAAAACAGGATCTAGTCCCACTGCTATATTCAATAAACTTCAAACCACAAACTGGCCCTTACAGTAATTAACCTCTCTCATGCGATTCGGAATTTTTCTCTCAATTGCCGACCAATTGTGGGGATACTGGCTTTTTCCACTCTCACCCCACAACCTTTGGGCCAGTTGCCAGAATTGTTGTGTGAATAAAAGCCAGCCATTTGGCCTGATTGCTCAATCAATATTCTTTTTATTTGTAGTAAAGGTCAGCAGCATTTCTATGTGCTGTATAGCCAACACACATGCACTAGTACACCAGGTGTTGAGTTCAGCCCCCACACACTTTTTCACATGTGGCATTTGAGACCATGGGGTTCATGTCCCATGGTACCTTCATAATGGTCCCTACAGGCTCTGTTGAACTGGCAAGGTGGCAAAGCAAAATGGTGATATTGGTGGCTATGTGCCCTCTTTTACAGAGGACAATCTCCTCTTAGAAGGGCTGCCAGTGGCCTGTCCTCTATTTTGAAAGCACCCTCCATTTGAAGGTCTGCCCAGTCCAAGTCTGGTATAAAGATAAAGGACCATCAGAAGGAAGAGCAGGACCCTTGAAGTCGCCCATCAACAGTTAGCATCTGGACAACAGACTGAGCAAGGCTCATTTATCACCTTTTCATACTTTTCCACACTATGATGAGATTGTAGTCTTTCTATTTAAATAATAATAATTCTTTCTAAATTTGCATCTCCATCTAAATTATTATGTGCAAATGTTATGCAAACAGGTGTCCTCTTTTTTGTTGATGCATTTCCTCTTTTTTTGGCAAGTCATGAGCGGCCACCCCATTCTCACACCTACATTATGTGTGGCCTTGCCCAGATATTGGCATTTTTTTAACTAAAACATTGGTGGCATTGGGGTCAGACTTGATGGCCTTATAGGCCCCTTCCAACTCTACTGTTCTATGATGTCTATCGAGGCCCCTTTTACCTCATATTTGACACAATATGTTGCTGTGACCATGCTATGTTGACCTGGCTGACAAGTCATCACTAATAACAAGTCTGCTGAGCCAGAAGTCTGTTGTTTTACCTTCTTTCCCCCCTGACAGCAAAACTATACTCCCAGCTTCCCTTCTCCTCCATTTCCATTCATCTGCCCATAATGAAATGCTTCCCTTTGTCCTGAAAGGGCCTTGTCCCCAGGAAGATGTGCCCTTGGGGCCAGTGACGCTGCTCATTAGCAGCAAACTCCGCTCATTACCATGAGGCTGTCTGCTGGCAAGGGCCGTGGGGGCTGCATTCTTTTCTTGCTTGCATCAGTGTGGGCTCTGTCAGCATCACCAAAGCTACCCATTGCGCACTGAGGACAGGAGAACCCCAGGTCTCCTGAGGGGATGCTAGCCCAGGGGAATGCATGAGAGATTCTCCTCTGGGTGGAAAATTAGAGGCGCATTCAGACATTCAAGGAAGTGTATTCAGATTCAAACTGCAGAATCACAGCCGGATTTTCCCCAGCCTTCTCCCATATTTGAAATGCAAAGGACAGATGTACTGAGCAGATAATTGAATGTCGATTCAGGTTGTTTTCTTGCCAGCATCTCCCATTCTTCAGATCCCTTACATTTTAAAGCCATTTGGTGTGTGTTTATTCAATTAAAAGTACATTCATCCATTCTCTTTCTCTCTCTTATAAATTACAATTAATTTTAAAATAGTTTAAAAACTACTCTGGGGAAAGGATAATGGTTTGGTTTATAATTAAACATATACAGTAGTAATTTGTATTCTCCCATTCCCATTTATTCCTCTCATTTTTTAAACAAACAAACAAACCAAACAATCTTGTTCAATTTGCAGGTTTTATTTTGGTTCCCCCCTCCTTTTTTGTTCTTCTGGGCAACTTGTGGTCCACCAGACATTATGTACTACAACACCCAACATCCCCCACCATTGGCTATATTGGCTAAGGCTGATGTGAGTTGTAGCTCAAAACATTTGGAGGTAAACTGTGATTAGTGGCTTGTCCATGAGGATAGGATAGAGCAACTACGTACCACGAGTTCTTTTAAAACACGTTTGAAAACTCATTTGTTTTCAATAGCTTTTGGTATTTTAGCTTGATTTACTGTTCTCATTACTATGATTATTCTCTTATTTCTGTTTTGTGAATCCTTTTCCCCCTTCATATGTTTTAATGTGATTTTAGGTTGTAAGCCTCTAGGCAGGGTATCACTGTTTTATTTGTATATTTTGTACAGCACCAAGTACATTGTTGGTGCTAAGTGATGCACACTGGGGCAAAAAAAGGAAGGGAAAAGTCCTTACTTCACATATATACTGACAGGATCAGGACTTGCTGTGGCGAAAGCTGCTCTCCTTTCTTATGGTTCTTTACCTTTAAATAGGATGACCATATGGAAAGGAGCTCCTGTATCTTTAACAGTTGTATACGAAAGGGAATTTCAGCAGGTGTCATTTGCATGCAGCACCTGGTGAAATTCACTCTTCACCACCAGTTAAAGCTGCAGGAGCTCTGCCCTTTTTTGTATCTGCTCATGCTAGGCAGGGCTCCTGCAGCTTTAACTGTTGTGATGAAGAGGAAGTTTCACCAGGAGCTGCATGCATACAAATGACACCTGCTGAAATTCCCTTTTCAGTACAACTATTAACAGTACAGGAGCCCTGACCTTTTCATATGGTCACCCTACCTTTAAACCAGATTTGGATAGGGCAGCCCTTCAAAAAGAGGTCACCTTAAAATAGAGAATGGCCCTGTGATAGCTCTTCAAAGAGAGGACTTCCCTCTCTAAAGAAGGATACATGGCCACCCTATGAGATATTCTAAAATACTACTTTTCTCTACAGAAGCACATTCCATGGAAGCAGTCATAATCCTTTTAGTTCTTGGCATTCATTAGGGGAACACAAGTCCGAGTGTATTGACTCCAGTCACCCTCTATTTATTCCCAGGAAATGTTCAAGCGCTAGCTTTTCCTATGCGAGGCCAGCTCAAGAAGAACCTTTTTTTCATTAATCAAGGTATCGGACATGTAATTAAAACTTTGCAAGGAGATGTGACAGCAGCTTAAATTGCACCAACAATTCATCTAGTATCAGCCACTCAGCTCTTTGGTTCCTGCTATGGCCATTGCCTGGTTCAATTCAGGTCAAAGCTCTTTTGTGGCTGTATACAGAATTTCACCTGCTGAAATATTCCGTCTTCAATACGATGAATGGAGCAAGAGCTCTTTGAGCTCCAGCTGAGCTCCAGCTGTTTCTCTTCAGGCACTTTTACTTTATCGCAACCATCTCTAGGACTTATTCCCAAGTGCTCCCAAGGCCGTATTTGAGTCCAAATCTCTTTTCTTCAATAAATGTATTGTTGAAAGAAGAAGAAAAAAAACATATATAAGAGAAAAGGTAAGAACCCAGCAATAAGTCCAACAGACAGAGCCATCCTTGTTGTTTTTATTTAACATTTAATAAACCATTTAACAACGCTAAGTTTGTTTTTTAACGGACCCCCAGAACTGTTGTTTTTAAATGGATACTGTTTTTTTTTATGTTTTTAAATTTGGTATACTTTTAATGTTTACAGTTTTTAACTTTTGTAAACTGCCCAGAGAGCTTCGGCTATGGGGCGGTATATAAATGTAACAAATAAATAAATAAATATAAATCCCAAGATGTTTTGCTGCCTGGGGCAAAAAGCAAAAGAGATGGTCCCATTGCATTTCACCGGGCAGGGTTCTCCACCGCACCTGAGGGCAGCAGGCTAGTCTAGGGGGTGCAGATCAGGCTGTGTGGCACCCACAGCTCTTTTGTCCAAAAGAGCAGAATGGCCAGGGGGAAAGGACAAAGAAAATTGCAGCCCTGCCCCATCTGCGACCTGAGGCAATCACCCCACTCTGTCTAATGGTAGGGCCAAGCTTGCCAGCAGTTGCAATCCTGACTATGCTGCAGAAGACTAGACTGATGCAGTACCCCCAATTCTCTAACCTTGGAGGTAAAGAATTCTAATCATAACTTGATCCTGCTGCTGCAAATCCAGGATTAGACTTGATGGCTGTCTGGCTACTTCCAGTCCTATGATTCCAACTACACCGACATAATTTGAGAGGCTTGTGTTGTTACAATCGATAATAACCCTAACAGTATTCTTTTACAACTGAATTAGGGCTGTAATTCAGCTAATTTACCTTAAAATGCACTGCAAAGAAATGATAAGAGTAGGATTCTTGAGTCCTTAACAGCTGCATGATGGTGCTGAAAGGAATATTCTTCTTGTTATTGTGTTTTCAAGGCAAGAAAAGCTTGACTTGATTAACGTATGTTTGTATTTTAGGCCAAGACATGGCAGCCAGTACAAACGCATGGCATCACTTTACCACCCACTATTTGCTCCTATTCCTGTTGTGTCCTGGGAAGCTTTCAAAACCAGGTACAACTCTATGATGGGTTTGAAGGTTACAGTCCCTTCTATCCTGCTCTTCATTTTTTCCAGGCCTAGAGCTGTGACTTCATTGTGCTGACTGCTTCACCACAGATAACAGTGCTGGGTCCATACAGGAGATGGTCATATAGGGAAAGCATTCAGATGTGTTAGAAAATCTTTGGAATTGGGAATCAGTTGCAATCGTGCTGGTATGGTGCAAACTGCCTTTTTGAAGAGGGACACATTTCCTTGTTACAGTTTATAGCAAGAGGGCAAAAATACAAGCTAAAAACTCTCTGTCGCCCTTCAGCATGTGCATACCAAGCCTTTGTGCTATCCCATTTTTCCATCCCCTGCAGTGGGGTAAGCAACCTGATGCCATTCAGATGTTTTTGGCTACAACTCCCATCATCCCCATTCAGCATGTCCAAATGGCCAAGGATTGTGGGAGTTGTAGTACAAAACATCTGGAGTGCACTGAGTTGGCTACACTTGAAAAAGTTATCCAAGGAGAGCCCATCTGGTTTGTGTGTGTGTGTGTGGTTTAATTTTTGGAGTTTTTTTGGGCATGATTATCAATCAATCAAAGTTTATTGAATAAGTCTTCAGACCATATCACATACAGTGAACACATGTTAAAAACAAACAGTAAATACATGAATCTTAAAACATGAAACTATCATATTTGCAATACTTAATTATTAGCAGGATTATTATTAGAAGCAGGAGCAGATTGGGGGGGCTTCGCCTCCCCTTAAGGCGGAGGTGAAGAGGATTGGGGGAGCCACGGAGCGTTGCGAAGAGGATCGAGGTGAAGGCGGATCCTTCGCCTCGATCCGGAGCTCCGCAAAAAAGGTAAGTGGGGTTTACTTGGCCCTGCCGCTGTCGCTGCTGCCCATGTGGCGACGGTGGCAGGGCCAGGTAAACCCCCCTCCCTCCTCTCCCTTACCTGCATCCGTCCGTGGTCCCGCAGCTGCTTCAATTGAGCCCGAGGACTCAACCAGGAAGACTAGGCCGCGGTCTCTAGTGAAGCTGGGATGGGCCGCGTCGGACACAGGTAAGGGGGAGGAGGGTGGCCTGCAGCGGAGCGGAGTGGCCTCCAGGCGGATCGAGGCGAGGCGGGGCGGAGCGGGCCCGATCCGCAATTTGCAGATCGGGCGCGAAGAGGATCGGGGGTCCTTGCACACCCCTATTTTATACCCCACCCTTCAAATCAAATAATCAGAGGAGGGCATGTTCAGAGAAGAGCAACAATGATAGGAACATATGAAGTTGCCTTATACTGAGTCAGACTATTGGTTCATCTATTCCAGTACTGTTGACACTGATCAGGACCAGCACTCCAGAATTTCAGGCAGGAATTTTTCCAGTCCTACCTGGAGTTGCAAGAGATTGAACCTGAGACCTTCAGCATGCAAAGCATGTGATGTTTCATTGAGTTATGACACCTTCCCTTATAATGAATGGCCTAGAGATCACATCCTAGGAGGAAAGCTTGAAGGAGCTGGATATGTTTAGCCTGGAGAAGAGACAATTAAGAAGCAACATGGTAGCCACCTCCAAATATTTGATGGGATGAGCACATTTTTTCCCTGTGGCTCTAGAGGGTAGCACCCAAACCAATGGGTTCAAATAATAAGAAAAAGGATATTAACTAATCATTATGAAGAACTTCCTGATGGTACAAACTGTTCGAAAATGGAAGACAGCCTTGGCAGGTGGAAGAGGCTTTCTCCTGCTCCCAAGCTAGCTCCTGGCTAGACATCTATAAGGGATGCTGTAGTAGTGGAATCCTTCCATCAGCAGTGGGTAGGACTAGATGACCTTTGAGATAACCTTCAAAATCTATGATTCTATGAAATCAAGTTGGCATACAATAAAATGCTAAAAAAACACCCCACACACACACACAAAATCAGCAGATCCATAAAATAGATCACCTCTTTTTGATGGGTACTTCTTGGGGAAAGGTAATAATAACGGCCGGGGAAGGCAACAGCAAACCACCCCGCTATAAGGCCTGCCAAGAAAACATCAGCGAAATCTGGTGTCCCTCCAAGAGTCAGTAATGACTCAGTGCTTGCACGAGAGGTTCCTTTCCTTTCCTTAACTGGTTTATGATGGGCAGAAATCAGCAGGGGAAGCTTTTTCCTCATCACTGCATCTCTCTGCCAGGAAAAATGCTTTCCCTGCTCCTTTCTGTCTCTTAGGCAGCTACAGCCTCTGTCTCTCTGTGGGCTCATCTACACCAAGCAGGATATTCCACTATGAAAGTGGTATGAAAGCGGTATATAAAAGGCAGAATCCACACTACTGCTTTATAGTGATATTGAAGTGCACTGACAACTGTTGGGGCCCATAACACTTTCATTGTGTTATATCCTGCTCGGTGTAGATGTGTCATGGGCCTCAACAGTTGTCAGTGCACTTTAGTACCACTATAAAGCAGTACTGTGGCTCCTGCCTTTTATATACCACTTTCATACCGCTTTCATAGTGGAATATCCTGCTTGGTGTAGATGAGCCCTGTGTGTGTTTTTATGGTGCCAACCCGACATTAGCAGCATGAAGTTGCATCAGTCACACTGTTTCAATATGATGGAAATGTGCAACAGTGTGTTTCTCCCTGGGTAGTTACAGAAACTGTGTTACCATAGTTGGATTGTTGGACTAGGGCTGGGGAGATTCAGGTTTAAGCTTACTAGGTGACCCTGGGTCAGTCACTTTATTTCATCCTAACCTACCTTTCTGATTGTTGTGAGGATAACATAGGTGGGTGGGGGATCACTGCCCTGAACAACGTGTGTGTGTGTGTGTGTGTAGATCTACCAGAAATGCAGGTGTTGAGATTTTCTCACTATTTCATCTTCTTTGTCCTTGCTGGCAAAAGCGTCACCTTTTGTAAAAAGCCATCATGAACCTTCCAGAAACAACGCTGGCATGTGGGCACCCTTGACAGTCAGTTACTGTGGCATAAGCTTGATTCTTGATAACAGCATAGGAAAAAAAAGATTATACATCACATTCAGGAGCAGATGAGATCGAGATATTCCCAATGGCCAAAGGGGCCATGAGGCACAAGAGCCGCCATCCCTATATCTGACCTGTGTAACTTGTAAAGTATAGACAGGAATTCCGTGAGCACCATGGGTGGCATCAGTATTTTGGCCTGGCATAATGAAGGGAAAAGCTGAAAAAAGAGAAAGAAAAGAGGGAAGATCAAAGAGGCTGCAGAACCACAGGAATGTTACAGGAATCATGGAATGTGTCAAAATGTATCCTTTGATTACCCATGTGAAGGGCCAGCAGCAATCAACAGCAAATTGGTAAAAGGATCAAAAGTTGTGTTTAAAGAGAACTAATCAAGGACTGTTAAGGAATTGCCAAGAACAATGCATAGTGACAAGAAGTGGACAGACCATTTCTCCTGCTCCCAAGCTAGGTAATTCTTTATCTCCTTGACAGTCCCATCAATTTGCTTATCAGCGTGGGACTCGTCCAGAAAAAAAATCTCCTACTTGATAAGTTTAAGGCAAAGGCAGACACAAGAAGAATTGAAGCATTTCTGCTGATGTTGGTAAAGTCTCGGGGAGGGAATGGCCACAAGCAATTCCACTGGGACAGATTTGGGGGTTAATTCGCCAGAGCTGAAAAATAAGTTTCCCACTGATTTACACTTTTGGCGGCAGCACGGGCTCAAATTTTCCTGCTGCCTGAGAAGAAATGCACACCTGCTGTTGGCCACCATTGGCACTGCTTCGCTCCCCTTCTGTCTCCTGTGTCTCTTCCTGCAACTCCCCCTGCCCTCCAAGTGTTGCCTTCCTTCCCTCTGCCCTTTCTGCCACCCCTCCCACCCTCTTCCAATCCAGTATGCGCTCCATCAGATAAGCATTTCATTGCACATTCATTACTGGGCACCCACGGATTTTTGTTAGTCCCCCTCACAACATCATCTGCCTCCCACAACCTCCTGCCCTTCTAGCCTTCTTCGCACCACAACCAAACCACCCCCAGTAAGTCTGACTTATTTTTAAAGATGGAAGTTGCTGCTATCTCCTGCTGTGTGCAGAAGAAGCAGCACAATCAAAACAGCCCACTGAATGGGCCACGTGCAAGTTGTTTACTTCTTCTTTCATAACAGGAAGTTGTGAGGGACAATTGTGCATTGCACAGGCAGAGAAGTAATGATAAGCAAATGCGTTTTCCTCTATGTGATGACACTCCAAGTCTTTCTCCTCCCCTCCCACTCTATCACATTGCAGTCCTATGAAATACAGTGAATTGCTATCAACAATACATGTTCCATTCATACTGTAGTGGCTAAAGTGTTGGACTAGGAGTCGGGAGATCCAGGTTTTAGTCCCCACTTGGCCATGGAAACCCACTGGGTGACTTTGGATCAGTCACAGACTCTCAGCCCAACCTACCTCACAGGGTTGTTGTGAGGATAAAATGGAGAGGAGAAGGGTTATGTATGCCACCTTGGGTTCCTTGGAGGAAATAATAATAATAATAATAATAATAATAATAATAATAATAATAATAAAATTGCCTCTGAGAGCGAGAGAAAGAGAGAGAGAGAATTCATAGTTAGAGGTATGGTATTTCAAGAGGCATTTCCTCATTATATTTTATATTCCAATATTGTATTTTTAAAAACTTGGTGAAATAAAGTATCTAATATGCTTATTTCCTTGCCTTTTTCATAACCTAAATCATATTATCTGTACATTTAATCATACACAATGTGCTTCAGGCACGTTTTAACCAACCTATTATTCTTAAATAATTTTATCTGTATGCCACCCTAAGATCCCAGTGATGTAGGGCAGATAGAAATGTTAAAAGAAATAAATACTTAATAATTTTTACTGCAATTTTTAAAAAAGTAATAACTTGCCAGATTCAACGTGTTTACCCTTAAACATTTTTATTCTTAAAAAAAAGAAGCACCATTCCAAATTGAGAATGTTGAAAAACATTCAGTATAGGAGGCATTGCTTGAGAATTCTCTCTCCCTGACTCTCACCTCTAAATTCTTTGTAGCTCCAGTAGTAATATTGGCTCATGAACAAAGTAGCATTAATTATTTTGAATGTATTTCCAGTTTACATAATGCTGAATAGCTCTTATGCCATTCAGCTTTGCAATCCTGTTTTGTAGGATCTTAATATTACTATTTTTTATAGATGCGGGAAGTGAGGCTGACAGAGTGAATGTCCTACGGCCACTCAAAAATGTAAATAGATGATCAATACTCCCATTCTCCAATGTGTAGTTGCCACTTTTTGTGCGGTATGATTCCTATGCTTTAACAGTTGCATTCCCAACAACGTTCTGACCCAGCGTGGCACAGCAGTGATGGGGAAAATGCTTCCTTTCCTCTCTAGGACAAACACTCTGCAATGGTTTGTAACAGAACAAAAAGTGCTGACTGCAGTGGAAAATAGCTTCATTCTGTAGAGAGCAGTTCATAAAGGAAATGGGAGTTGAAAATGCTTAGAAAAGGATTCACACAGAAACCACGTCTCAGCACTAAATATTCCCATGGGGTATGTCACCAACCCTAATTATAGTGGTATGGTCATATCGACTTCAGTGCCATGATGACACTGACCTAAGCGATCCTTGAAATGCCTCCACAATGTTATTTTTGCAAACTCTGCAACAATCATATCTCTAGTGTGCAAATTTCTAGGACCTGTGCTAAACAGAGGACCTGGGCCATGCTGAACTTCAAAGTGAAGAATCAAACAAACAAACTCTCTTTGATCCTACAGCTATAAATCTGACAATCCATACGTAGGGCCAGCAGTGACAGGGTGTCTGTAGTCTAGTAGATAGAGTGTTGGACTTGGGTTTCAAGATCCCCTTGAACTCTGTGGGTGGCCTTGGAGAAATCATGCCTGCTCAGCCTCAGTTCCATATCTGGAAAAGGGGAGCATAAAGGGGAGAAAATTAACATCTTTTTGCCTTCTCCAACCTGGAGCCCTCCTGAATTGCTTATGGGAGTTCCAACACATTTGAAGTATGCCATTTGGGAAAGCCTGTTTGTATGTTATAAAAGGAGAACTTTTGTATGTATTCCTCCTCTGCATCATCTTCAGACAAGGATCTCTCAGTTGAATCCTCAATACCCATACTGGCCTCCATTCTCTTTGTTCTTATCCCTTTCACCAGCTGAATCTCCATTATCTTCTGCCCCTTTTATGGCTTAATTCAGCTATAGAAGAACTGATGCATCCCTTGGTTGCTACCTGCAAAGTCTGCAATTGGCACCAATTGAATGGACTGCAGTGCAGACATCAGTTCAGTAGTTTATGGAACTAAATCAGAGGTGGTAGGTGGATTCTACTTTAGTATTTTCACCTCTAGAATCTGGAGATCACCAACCAGACCCTCGTGCAACAGGCAAATTTGGCATTAAAGAGTTCTGAGCCCAGGAATTTGCTTTGAGCATGCCAGAACTGAATTAAGCTCATAGGGTGCTTCTAAGCAGAAGGCTCCTAGCTCTGCCAATGACAAGGTTTTCTGCAGCTATTCCTTAAAGGATATTTTATAGAACGAAAAAAGATGGAAGACATGGTGAGAAAACATGGGAGGATTGCAGGAAGACAGCATCATCTGGCCCCCTGCAAACCATGAGTGAGGCAAGGGGATGGCACCATAAAAGCCTCCTCTGGAAGCACTCTAAAGCTCACCTGTCTTTAAAATCATTATAGTGACTTTGGGTGTTCCTAGTGCTACTAATCAAAAGGTATTGTGCAGCTATTCCACCTTAATTAATTTTCTGTGGGGGGGAAGGTGAAAGAAGAGTGTACATGTGTCTGTGTGTGGGTTGTGATGTGGGAGGTTTATATGTGGAAGACAATATCTGGAGCCCCCCCTATAAAATTCCTTGAATGAGGCAAGACAATTGCACAATAAAAGCTTCATGAGAACATAAGAAGAGTCATGCTGGATCAGACCAAGGGTCCATCTAGTCTAGCAGTGGCCAACCAGCTGTTGACCAGGGACCCACAAGCAGGACAAGCAACACTGACAGCCTTCTCTTCCAAAAAATTATCCAACACCCTTTTAAAGCCACCCAAATTGGTGGCCATCACTACATCTTGTGATAGCAAATTCCATAGTTTAACTACGCACTCTTTTATCTGTCCTGAATCTCCTACCAATCAGCTTCATGAGCTGACCCCCAGAATCTAGTATTTTGGGAGAGGGAGAAAAATCTTTCCCTATTCACATTCTCCACACTATGCACAACTTTGTACACCTCTATCATGTCTCCCCTTAGTCTCCTGTATTCCAAGCTAAACAATTACAGCAATTGTGACCTTTCCTCATAGAGGAGATGCTCCAGCCCTTCGCTCATTTTAGTTGGCCTTTTGTGAATGTTTCCAGCTGTACAAAATCTTTTTCAGGTGTTGTGATCAGAACTGTATTCAGTATTCTAAGTGTGGCCACAACATTGATTTGTATAAAGGCAGTGTGATATTAACAGTTCTATTGTCAATTCCTTTTCTAATTATGCCGAACATGGAGTTTGCCCCCCCTTTTTTTTACAGGGAGTTGTCTAAATATCTTCTAAGCCCTGCAAAGGCTGTGAATCAGTGCTGTGTCAGTTATACAACACAGCTACTGATGCCCAGCCATTGTGGGGCTTTTCCCCAAAGCTGCACATTGGAAAAGTCAGGGACTCACCCCAACTTTTCCTGAAGAAGTGAGGTCACCCTTCCACCATGTGACTTTGCTTTGGGGTTGATCTGGGGGCATTGCTGGGTGGATGGTGCACCAGAACTGCTCTAAATGCCTGCTCTAAATACAGCCGAGCACATGAATTGGTATTGCCAACAATTGTGTACTCCACAACTAAGCTGAGGCATCCCTATGAAGAGGAGACTTGGTGGCATGTGTGAAAACCTGCTCTAACCAGAGCCATCCCCATGAAGAGGAGGACTTGCCAGGCTTCATGTACTCTAACTTGAGCAATCCAAATTAAGAAGAGGTCGTGCCAACAATTGTGTACTCCTAAATTAAGCTGAGGCATCTCTATGAAGAGGGGACTTGGCCTGACGGGGTTGAAAATCTGCTCTATTTTATGTCATCCCCGTGAAGAGGAGGTTTTGACAGGCATTGTATACCCTCATACTAAACTGAAGCATTGCCATGAAAAGGAAGCTTGCCTAGTACATGTGAAAAGCTGCTCCAAATCCACCAATTTCCATGAAGAGGAGGGTTTGCCAGACAGTGATTACATTAGAATTAAGCTGAGGCATCCCTGTGAAAAAGAGCTTGCAGAGCATGTGTGAAAACCTGCTCCAACTAGAGCCATCCCCATGAAGAGGAGGGTTTGCCAGGCAATGTACTCCAGAACTAAGCTGATACATCCCCATGAAGAGGAGGCTTGGTGGCATTTGTGAAAACCTGCTCTAATTAGAGCTATTAAAAATTCCTGCAGGGCTGGTTCTTCCTCATAAGTAGACTATTGATCCTGAGTAGACCTTTCCAGACAAATTAAGTTGCTGCAAAGAGAACCAGGGGTGTTGAACCTCTCTCAGCCTGAGGGCCAATTCTGTTTCAGAGAAATTTTCGGGAGCTGCATTCCAGTGGTGGATGGGCCTAAAGGCAAAATAATAATAATGAAGCTACAGGCGAAACAGGTAGGGCTAAAACTCCCCCGAAATACCAGCATATTGTAGCTTAAAGTCCTTACTGCCAGTAACTAAGCTTTAGGAGAGGCATTTCAACCTTTATGAGTGGGAGGAAAACTGCACAAAAGCTGGGAAGCCACCAAACAATCAATGGCAGGAAGAAAGGGGATGGAGCCTGGGGAAGGGTCCTGATGTTCCCCAACCCTGCTCTATGCCTTAGCAGTTGCATGACAGGCATAGATCAACAGGTGATACTTCAGTGATGGAAATTTGTTGATCATTTAGTTGACTGTTAAAACCAATGGCAACTTTGTTTCCTTTCCTTCCCTCAGATCTTTTCAGCAGGCATGGACCACTAGCACATCAACAGGGATAGTCCAATTTACATGGCTGGGTTCTTGCCTTCAATAACTGTCCTGGTAATAACTGTTGATGGGGAACTTCAAGGCCCCTGCTCTCCCTTCAGATAGTTATTTATCTTCAAACCAGAGTTGAACTGGACATCCCTTCAAATGGAGAACATCTTCACATAGAGGACTGTCCCCTGTAAAGTAGGACACATGGCCTCCCTATGCCAGCCTTAACAGAGTGACTCTTCTGGGATAGCATCTAAATATGATATGGTTTGTATTAGGGATGTGCTCCGCTCCGATTAGGAGCGTAGAAGCAGTAGCGGATTGGCCTGCTCCGCCTTACCCAGAGGCGGAGTAGGAGCGGACCGTGGACCCCCTAGAAGCAAGGCGAAGAGAAGCGACCATTTTTCGGAGCTCCGAGTTCAGGCGGAGCGCTCCGGTCGCCATCTTGAAAACATTTCGCCATAGGATTGCATTGCGGCAAATAATCGCGCATAACTAGGTTGTTTTTGAAGCTATCGCTCTGGAAATTCTTGTGCTCAGAGAGTCGTGGATGGGGGTCATTTTGAGACCACTCTCACCTCTCTGCGTGCTGTGGTTCACGTGCAATATTTTTTTAAAAATCGGGTCAACCGCGCGGCTCAAACTGCGTTTCGGCTTTTCGCCCATAGGATTGCATTGAGGGAAAGAATCGGGGATAACTGGGGGGGGGTTTAAGCTATCGTTCTGAAAATTCTTGTGCACAGAGAGTCGTGGATGGGGGTCATTTTGAGACCACTCTCAACTTTCTGCGTGCTGTGGTTCACGTGCAATATTTTTTTAAAAATCGGGTCAACCGCGCGGCTCAAACTGCGTTTCGGCTTTTCGCCCATAGGATTGCATTGAGGGAAAGAATCGGGGATAACTGGGGGGGGGGTTTAAGCTATCGTTCTGAAAATTCTTGTGCACAGAGAGTCGTGGATGGGGGTCATTTTGAGACCACTCTCAACTTTCTGCATCGTACAGGTCGCGGGCTAGAAGTTTTTAAAAAATCGGCGGGAAAAATACCTTTTTCAAAGGGCTGAGGGGCAGAGTCAGCTCCCGGTCATGATGATCCCAAAGTTGGAGGAGGGCATAGGCAAAACAGGTAACTTGGGATTCTGGGAAACTTCTCTTTCTTCATCTGAACGGGCTTTTCCCCATGTTTTTTAACACAGTAGCCCCACCAAATGCACAAACACAACCTGAAATCATATACTAAGCCAAGAATAAGAGATAGAAACACAGCACTGCTCCCCACCCTAACCTTGGTGAACAACTGAATCGATGTGGTGCAAGGGGATGAGCTCCCCTAGGGCATCTCATCGTGGACGTGCCCCCACTCTCTCCTGCACTGGAAGGCCATAGAGCCTTCCAAAGAGAGTAAAACGGTGGAGCAATGCCTATCATGAGTTGAAGTGAATGGTCACTTTTCAGTGGTAGAGCAATGCCTGTTATGAGTTGAAGTGAGCGTTTTACTTCTTCTCAGAGCTGTTGGTGGCTGTCAGTGTCTTGAACTGGCAGCTACTTCCCCCTCCCCCGGGCACGTCCCCCTATTGCTGGTAAAAGACAGATATAGCCTTTTTAAAAAAATTCTTCTTGCTGTTTATTGAGCAACACTGCTGCTTTTAATTCCACCCCTCCTTTGTTTATTGATTGATTTATTCCATTTTATATGCATTACTGGCTTATCCTTGGCTCACTTCCTTATGCCCCCAGAAATGCCAGCTGCATGCCTGCCTGCCTTCCCTCCCTCCTCCCCTGCCCACCTCGCAGGGATGTTGTGTGTGGGGTGCCCGATTTTCAAAAATTCGCCAAAAATCAGGGGATGATGGGATTGCTTTGAAACTTGGCATGCGTGTGTATATCCCCATGAGGTGTCATGGTGCCAAACATGAGGTTTCTAACTTTCACAGAAAAAAAGTTGTATAATTTTTTAGCTTTCAATGCAAGCCTATGGGGGGGGGAAACGGAGCTCCGGATCCGGATACGGAGCTCCGGGCGGAGCGGAGCGGAAGGGGGCGGAGCGGGGGCGGGGCGGAGCGGCCCGATCCGAAAAATGGCGGATCTGCAAGTGAAGCGGAGCGGGGGTCCGTGCACACCCCTAGTTTGTATATGCAACTCTGAGGCTCTTCTAGTGAAAGTTCCTTTATGAACCCCACATAACATGGCCAGCAGAGGGCAATAGAGCTCTGAGACTTGACAGGAAAAGCAGAAGCCTCAGGTTTTCATGTCACTTCTAACAAGGCTTTGCTAGTTTTTCCTTCATTCACATTCTCACGTGGACCATGGTCCTCACATAGATGAAAAATAGTTGCCTTGAGAATATCATTAGTGTTCTTACATACACCAAAGCAAGAATACCATCAGTATGGTCATCTGCATCTATTACACTGATTGCAAATGGCAGAAACTTCGATTCTAGTTTATAGATGAACATGCTGTGACCTCATGAGTGCTTTCACAAATAATACTCCATTTTCCTCACAACACCCCCTCCCCCCAAAAATGATCTTTAAAAACAGAAGCAAAACTGGAGGGTTACAATGCCATCTCAAGAATCCATGAGTACGGAATGAGGAGCTCATAATAAATACCTGGTGTAGAAAAGTTCTTAGGGTGGTGGAATTGCTCCCATTGGTTCCAATGGGAACTTATTTCCTAGGTTTATTTATTTATTTATTACACTTATATACCACCCCCATAGCCAGGGCTCTCTGGGCGGTTTACAGAAATTCTAAAATTAAGATAAAACCGAGTATACAAAATTTAAAATTCTAAAACACAGAACATACACACATAAAGAATTAAAAACCGTTAAAAAAACCTAAACATGTGGGTTATTAAGATGTGCCGCTATATGCCTGGGCAAAGAGGAAAGTCTTAACCCAGTGCCGGAAAGATAGCAGCGTTGGTGCCAGGCGAGCCTCATCAGGGAGATCATTCCATAGTCTGGGGGCCACCACCAAAAAGGCCCTCTCCCTCATTGTCACACTCCAAGCCTCTCTCGGAGTAGGCACCTGGAGGAGGACCTTAGATGTTGAACGTAGTGACCGGGTATATTCACGTTGGGAGAGGTGTTCCGTCAGGTATTGTGATCCCAAGCTGTGTAAGGCTTTATAGGTCAAAACCAGCACCTTGAATTGGGCTCGGAAGCATACAGGCAGCCAGTGCAAGCAGACCAGAGCAGGTGTTATATGGTCGAACCTTCTGGTTCCCGAAATCAATCTGGCCGCTGCGTTTTGCACAAGCTGCAGCTTCCGAACCGTCTTAATAGCGGGGGGGGATTTTCATTGGGATTAAACCTCCCCTCCCTTTATTCTGTGGTCTTTATGGTCTCTGCATACCTGCTATGATTTATTTATTTATTTTTTAAATGTGATTTCTAAAGTTGTGTTCATGTAGCATCACATCTAATTTGTCCTTAACATAAAAAGGGCCTGGCTGCATCAGACCAAAGGCATCTCTAGTCCAACCCAATCTTGTAAAAATATGTATTAAATCTCGCAGCCCAATCTTGTTTTGCTTCAATTCTTTTTCAGGTCCATTCCTGTAGAAGTGAGGTGCTTGCTGAGTTCCCCTCAGGTGTGTCCTTAAGATAAGATCATCCAGCAGGCTCCTGCAGACCCATTTCCAAATCTCCATAAATTGCACCCGTGTGACGACACTGAGGTCTGTGGGGCAGCAATGGCTTCCATCTCTTTGACAGCTCTTTCAGCTAAAGATCCCCAAGGCCTTTTATAAAGGGAGGGTTATTATCATAAAGCCCATTTCTCAGAAGAGGAAAAAGAAGGCATAAAACAGGAATGACACGAATGTTTGGCAGGGGCATCCCATGCCCTACCTCCTGCTCATGGTCTCTAAGGAAATGAAGAGGTGCTTCATTTTTGCAAGCCTATAAGCAGCATACTGAGGGTTGGTTTTTTGCTCCCACCCCCCACCCCAGCAGTGGGATCTGAGAACTTCTCCATCTTTGAAAGTGATACTTGATAGATCTCACTGTGCCCAAGGCGACAAGCGAAAACATAAGCCAAGCAATTTAAGCTGGTGATCAAACCAGCTCTGTTGCACAGGGTCTCTTTGATCGTAATTACCAATTGTGGCAGAGTTAGTTACCTTTGCGGAGGGTGACGGGAAACTGCTTGTCAGGATGAAATGTTACAATGAAGCCATCTGTCTGCCAAAAAAAAATGGCACGGCTGCTTCAGAAGACTCAGCCTCAAAGACCTGGGATATGATGAAGAGACAGATTGCACTGTCTACGTGTGCTTCTGCAGAGACACAGCACATCTCTGATGTGCATTACAATCATGCACATTACTATATATATATGCACATAACTGTGTATGCAGATGTATATTGTGTCCACAGACAGCTATATGTGTAATTCCATGTGTCCACGTACGTAAACAAAGACACCCCTTTGAACAAATTCCAGCCCCGTGGAATTTGATTAAACCAACACAATTGGAGCCCAAATAGGCTCTAAATATTACCCTCAGCACAACCAAGTCAAGAAGCAACTTGCAGTTAATAATTGCAATTCAGGCCTTAGCTAGACCAGGCGAAATCCCTGGGTGAACCCCGTGAACGTCCCTGTGCGTCCACATGATGCACAGGGGATCCCGGGATCAGGGAGGGATGGTCCCTCCCTTGCCCTGGGATTTCGCCCTCCACTTTGGCCCCGCTTTTTCCATGGTCCTGGGCTGAGCCCAAGACCATGGCTTGACCCAGCTCCATGCAATTACTCGCGCGGAGCCGGGAGCCGCGCATGGGGTGCAGTGCTCCTCAGGGGTAGAGTGGGGGGAGTGGGGAAATTAAGTTACAATTTAAAAAAAACCTTACCTTTGCCCACAACTGTTCGTGTGCTCCATCTTCTTTAAAAAGTTTTAAAAATGGTGGGCGTGACGGAGGAGGGATCTCGCATTAATCACAACACAAGATCTTCCCTCCTCCATTGTGGGATAGAAAGTAGGTCTAGCTAAGGCTTCAATTTCTAAGAGCTGGGCCTAATCTACACCAAGCAGGATATAGCACTATGAAAGCAGTATGAAAGTGGTATATGAAAGGCAGGAGCCACACTACTGCTTTATAGCGATACTGAAGTGCACTGACAGCTGTTGGGCCCCATTGACACATACCATATACTGCTTTCATAGTGCAATATCCTGCTTGATGTAGATTAGGCCCTGGTTTGTTATTCTGTCTACAATAGTCACATTAGGCTTTTGAGCAGCAGATGGTACCAGCTGCAGTGTTTGTTTGTTTTTCTACCTCTGCCTGCCAGTTGTAACCCCTTCCTAATAGGACACAGGTGCTGCCCCCTTTGAAGTTTTATTTTATATAACTTCTCGAATTAGCATTTCCATTTCTATAGACTAGTATGCCTCAAAAGAGAGGAATTTTGCCAGGGATTTAGAGCATGTGGTTCCTGGATTGGAAAAGGGAGACTTTCAGAGCTGAGTCCTGGAATCCAGAAGAAAACAGATGACATGACATTTCATTTGGAGTACAAAAAGAAGAACCACACATACACAGACAGACACTTTTAAAAAAGAGAAAAAAACAATGAAGATCAATGCAGTCTGTGCACAGCTCATATCCCCATAATATACACAGATCACCCGAACCTCATTTTGCTTCAGGGTGGTCAAGGGATCATCCTGAGCATGACTAACTGGGTGTGTCATTCCATCCTTCCAGACAGAGCTGTCTCCTTGAGTTTACAAGTACAGCCAAAATCACAAGGAGGTCCTTGATTGAGATCACATGCTGCATTGGCTTGTCACGAGGATTCCATGCAGCAGAAAGAATGACCTGTGTCACTTTCATGCCATCCCAAACACCCTCCTGTTTTCCTATAGTTAACATGTTGTAGTGTGGTTTCGTTATCCCTTAACACTCTAAGATATTCACAGCTAAGGTGATTAAGGGGTAGCTTTTTTCTCCCTCTCTCCCCTGCATTATGGTTGAGGATATTCATTCACATTAGGAATTGTGAACTCAAAATCACAGGTCTCAATTATTCTGCATCTTAATATCAAGGAGAAGTGTCCACATTTGGGGTAAGTGAAAGCTGTGCAGTCCCCAATTCTGGTTTTATTTCCAGCATGCACTTACCAGGTGATCACAACTCTCATCCTCGTCCTCCCATTTTCAATACGGGGTTGATAATATTACTCGCCACCTATCTTACAGAACTGTGGAAAGAATGGTTGAAGGAATGTACGTAACACATTTTGAACACACTGTGTGCTGTATAAATACTAAGTTTTGTTAAGCAGGCCAGCGACTAGTGTGTACCAACAGCTGGAAACTTCCATTCATTGTTATCTGGTGAAAACTCCTTTTCTTGGTTTGGTTTGGCAACCCTTCTAGTATGTAATGCATTTTGAAATTCTGATTGTAAGCTAGATTAGTAGAAACTGTGTGTGTGTGTATGTGAAGTGACCGTCACAGTTTCTTTTTTCTTCTGCAGTCCCTGATGCCTCCTGAAAAGCTGATCTGTGGCTGCAGGGGGGTGGGGGAGTCCAACTCTGGTTTGATGTCATAACCATCTGAAGGGAGAGCAGGAGCACTGAAGTTCCCCATCAACAATTAGTACCTGGACAAGAACTCAGCCATGTAAATTGGACTATCCCTGTTGATGTGCTAGTGGTCCATGCCTGCTGAAAAGATCAGACAGAAGGGAAGAAAACAAAGTTGCCATTTGTTTTAACTGTCAACTAAATGGCTCCTTACATCATTGGGTATCTCTGTTAACAAGTACAATGCTATTCTCCTACTTCAGTTATCTTTGGAGAAAATAGTTTCCTGTTACAAATAGGGAACATCCAAGAAGACACAGACCTGCCATTGTCCTCTGATTCAGAGAATGCATCCCCTGCAAAAACCTCCATATCACCAGCCTTGCAGGCTACAAAATCAAGTGAGGACCCTTTCACAGTCCAGTCAGTTCCTCCACACTACAGGTTTTGTCAGCCTACATAAGGCTTCAGTTGGCTTTAATGCCCTGCTGAGACAACAGTCTCCTATTGTCCTAGTAGAAGAGAGTTTTAAGCCCTTTCTACACCCCCCAGCCTTGAAGAAGGGAGCGGGGAGGATCTTGTGATTTCTTGGTTCTGAGATCCTCCCCCTGGGTCCACACACCCACACCACGTCCAGGGGCGGTGCAGGCACCATTTATTTATTTTTGAAGCAGCAGAGCCAGTCAAACCAGAGCAAGGCCCTGCTCCATCAAAAATGTATTTTTAAAAAACAACACCTGAAACCACCCCCCAAACCCCCTCCCTGCCATCTCAGGAGTGGCAAAATTGCCACCACCCCCTCTCCTGATGGGCACGGAGCTACCATGGCATGGCTCTGTGCCCATTTCTGGTGCCACACTTACTTGCGAGTAAGCGTGCCACCAGGCAGGATGGGTGCCCGCACCTCCCATGGTCTTGGGACTGTCCCGAGACCGCAGGAAGAATTGGGTTTTCCAGGGTTTCTTCGACCTGCAAAAACCCATGCCCCCCCAACCCTGGGGATCCCTGTGCATCATTTGGATGTGCAGTGACTTGGCCATGACCAGTCTGGACTATTGGGCTGGTGTAGGCATGGCCTTAGCAGGAATCAGAGCTATCCAAAGTTCTGCTTTCTTCTGCCTTGATTTTGCCTGTTGTGCATTGACTTGTCTACTTTGATTGAACTATATCGGTTTAACCTGACCTTGCCTACTATGACCTGACTACTTACTGGACAAGACTTTACCTGCCTTAATCTGACTGCCATCAGATGCTACTGGTTTCCCCTGCAAGCCTTAATTAATGGGACAATATAACATCATAAACAACATCCAATAGATGTCCATGGTGCTTACACAGTCTAGAGTGAATAACTGCATTTTCCCAGCTACACGATATTGTACTTTGAGTACTTCAGAAATATAATAACCCCAAAACAAATGTGTAGTCTTGACATAAGATGTGCGCAAATGGGGAAATCAGTGTGAATTTACTGCATGGAAAAGGCACATTTGCGAGTTAAATTGTTTCTTCCTCTTTCCATTTCCTTATCTATGAAATGAAATCAGATCTGTGCTACAGCAAGCTAATGACTCCTGTAGGCCTAGAGAAGCAAAGGTTGTAAGGAAATATCAAAAGAATCCAGTGCGCTGAATGGGGGCTGAGTTTTCTGAACAGATTGGCCTGTTCAGTTCACCTGAAAACCTAGCCAGAGGGTCAGCATGCAAATGCAGGGTGCTCAACAGCACTTAGAGAGCTCTGCCTTGATTTTGGAACCTGAGAAGACTCTTAGAAATCTAAGCACTTACATACTTGCGGCTGCAAAGGTCTTATTGACAGGCTCAAGAGATGACACGGTGTGATGTAGTCCCTGCTAGTGATTGGACTGCATACTGGGGCATTTTCACAGGTAACGCAAAAGTTGCCATGTAAGTTTCAAGTATTGCTAAAGGGGAGTTCACATATGCATGTTCATTTATTGACAATTAATACTTACGTCTACAATCCTGTGTGCACTTAGCTTAGTTGCAGAACCCATTGAACCCAGTGGGACTTATCAAACAGTGTGATGCTATATGTGTTCACTCAGAAGCAAACTCCTTTGAGCTCAATGGAGCTTACTGCTAAGGACATGTGCACAGCACCACAGCCTAAGTGACAACTTGCATACATGATGCAGCCAACACAGATCTCTATGGAGAGAGGGTTAATCTCAGCCACAATACATTCTAAAGAAGGTAGCTCTGCAGTTTCAGCTGTGAGTAATCCTGCACTAAACACAAGAAAAGTGAAGTCCATGCACGCAGCAGTAGGGAGTCATAGAAAGAAAGAAAAACCCAAAGCTTTAGGAACAATCAAATATTTAGTCAGGGAATATGTTCCATTCCTTACACATTTTGAATTAGAGTTCTTTCTCAGGATCAGAATTTATAATTTTACTGGCAAAGTGTGATATTATTGATCATATTCTACAAACAATCCTTATATAATGACCCATACAAATGATGTATCCATCTGCATGCCCCCTTCTAAAACAACAATTCAGAAGAACAACACAAACATATATGCAGTTCATTCAAGAAAAAGAAAATACATATTTATTTTTATTCACTATTTACTATTTTTAATATGCCACCTATAAGGATAAAAATCCTACTAAGGCAGCTTACAAGTAACATAAAAATAAAATGACAATAAACATCTTAACAGGGTTTTTTTTAATCATCAGCATCCTTCCCGTAGTTTATTTATACATGAGCTTCCAAGGATTCCACATCTGCACATCATTTTTTTTTTACCATTCATTCTGGATCACAAGTAGGCAACACATGGGACTGGAACCTTCCATGGCCTTGAGTGTGGCCCCCGCACTGGTGAAAATTCAGCAGTGCAGCAACAAAAATGTTTGGCAGGAAACTGCTATGGAGACTCAAAAGTGCCAAATTTAGTTTGTGGCTGCCAGGGTTCCTTCTATGATCTGGACTCCCTGAACGACTCCTTAAGGATCTATGTCTTAGAGCAAGTCCTTGACTCTAAGCTGCCCCCGCTCTGCCTTGAAGCTCACTGTGCTACTTTGGGCTAACCGCTGACTCTCAGCCTAACCTGCCTCGTGGAGTTGTTGTGAAGAAAAAAAAGGAGAGGGGGATGATAAAGAATGTTGCCTTAGTCTCCTTGGAAGAAAAATGTGATCTAAATGTAACAAAGAAATAAAATGCATTACTGGCAGATGATGGCATATAACACACTGGCAGATTAGATGAATGAACTCCTGATGTTGTGGATGACGTTATTACTCTTATAATAGTACTGCCTGAGAATATATGGAGCTTTCCTACAGGAGGCATTTATTGTGCGCTCGTTATTTCCTACTTATGGTTGTTTGAGAATGATGATGTTGTGACCCTCCAGTTTCACTTCTGTGTCTAACTTGCACTTTCCGTGTTTTATTTTTTTAGAGCAGGGAAAATGTGGCATTTAATTGAGAAAATGAAAGAAGTGTGATTTCTGCTTGTGTATTTGCCCTATTCCACTATTCTACAGTGCCACCTTGTGATTATGTAATGGAAAAGCAGACAAGGAAATGTTCTATGTGTAGTGCTCATATCTCAAGTCTGCAACGAAACCAAAAGTAGATACAGTGGTTTAAGAGCCAATTAACAGTCTCATGTAGAAACACTCATGGGGACAGGGTGGACATCAGGGTTTGTTGCAGGGTCTAATCACTGTGTTTGTATCTTTGTTATGTAGCCTGTTACTGCTACTGAATAGCTACTTTAGGTGGTGGTCTATAAACAAGTGCAGACCTACCAACCAAGGCTTGTAAGAGGGAAATGTTGTAACTCATTGACATTACATTTGAGTGGTTTTAGCTAGGAGCTATAGCTGACAAGAAATGGTGTTTTGTTGTTTTCTGTTCTAGGTCTGTCTTGTAGTAATTCCCCCCCTCCCCCATGTACCAATCTGGTCTGGCCAATCTGTTTTTCAATTGAGCTAGTGTTACATAATGCCTAAGGCTACAATTATACACTAATTAAGTGGGAGTAGACCTCATTTAACTCAATGGGACTTACTCCTAAGTAGATACGTATAAGATTGAACTGTAAGAAACTGAGCTGTGTGTGAACCAGAATGTCCCTGGCTCAAATCTCACGTCCACATGAATGCATCAACAATGCAATCCTATACATGCTTAATTCTCACCATGTTCAACGGGGCTTACACCCCAGCGAGTGTGCTTAGGATTGTACTCTAATTTGCCGCTGTTCTCTCAGACGCAGCCCCAGCCCATTTGTAATATGGGGATGATGATAATAATAATAGACATACCTTAAAGGTTGTTATAAGGATTACTAAGGTAATGGATGCTTGCAACACACCTGTGGTTTTTAACAGCTGCTGGGCAATTTTTTAAAAGTGCTTTGTAAATGCTAAGTATTAAGTAATGATACCTCTAAACCAGAATTTTCTAATCTTGGGTCCCACATGTTCTTGGACTACAACCTTGATCATCCCTGACTATTGGCCATGCTGGCTGGGGATGATGGAAGGTGTAGTCCAATAGCATCTGCAGATCCAAGGATTGGAAAGGCTGCATCTAAACATGGGTTATACGCTGTGGCCCTGTTCAGAAGACACCTTAAGCCACAGTGGTTAAGGCTTTAACCACCGTGATTTAAGGTGTCTTCTGAACAGGGCCTGTGCAGTCTGTCTGTTCTGCTCCTGCATTTATTTCATTTCCAAGAGCCCAGTCACTATACTCATAACGCCACACTGTTTTGTTTTGTTTTTCAGTCCTCTAACTTGAGCTTCTGTGTGGTGTGGATCCCACAAAGTAGTTGCTGAATTTTACAGAACTAAAACACAACCCCCCCCACACACAAAACCACTAGATCAGTGGAATTTCGTAACATTAGGGGGTGCTGAATGCCCCCCCATCCATCCACCAATCAGTTTGGTACCTTGTGCCTTTAACAGTGCACATTGTAATCTTCTCTTCCTTTCCCCAGGAATCAAACTAGAAACTGACCGGTGCTACCATTAGGCCAGCTAGGCAGCCGACTAGGGCACAGACCTCAGAAGGGCGCAGTACTGATTTTTAAGGGTCACAGTTTTATACAAATTTGCTGTTTTAAGAAAAAAACATAGTAAGTTCAAGTTTTGTGCTTTTTATTTTTTCTACAAAGCATCTGTTCTTAAAAATTGAAGGTTTTTTGGGTGGGGGTGCAAGTAGCTCGCCTTGCCTAGGGCGCAAAATAGTCTGGCACCAGCCCTGACTAGAAGGACTATTATGGAAGAAGACTCAGAGGCAATTAAACCAAATGAGCACATCTATATTACCGATTGATAAAATCTTTTGAAAGAAGGCACAAAAAGTAGGATGTGAAAGGGAAAGGAGGAGAACCCTAAAATGTTCCCCCCCCCAAAAAAGTACACACACTTGGCAGACTGTGACCACTCAACAAGCGCAGAAAGGATCATGCTTTTTATAATTTATGAAAATATGATCTCAGTTAAGCCAATGACAACTTTTCCTCTAAAGCTCCAAATCACACAGGGATAAGCATTTTTGGCTGTAAAACTACAAGGGAGCAAAGAGATAAGACTCCCCTCGCCACCAGTTGCTTCCCAAGCAAGAATAATTTGAATGGGGTGTTGCAAAGTACTTAGAAAATTTGAGGGCCAGACCCATAAAAGACAAATCTGCATAAAATCTTCATATGCTGATTTATATCTATACATCCAAATTTAGAAATAATTAGCAGGATTTTATTTAAATTCCACAAGAAGCAGAGCCAGCTAATTTATTCCTCATCCAAATATGGTCATTTTGTGCAAATGGGTATCTCCTTTTGTCCTCTTTGACACGTTTCCTCTTTTTTGGCAATACACAGTAAGTGGCCAACCCAATTCACTGAAGCCCTCCGCTCTTCAGACACTGAACTCTGCAGAGCAGCTGGTTGCCTAGATGAGACGTCTGAGTTGTAATTGGCTTTAATTAGTTTTCTTACCAGCCAGTAACACCCTTTACCTACAGCTCAGATACTCAGACAGGTGTGAAATTCACCCTTCCTTTGAAGAGCAACAAAGACATTAGCTCTAATCTAATCCTGCCAGTTTCAGTGACGAAGAGAAGAGAGGGGCAAACGCATTAGCACCTTTAGGAAACAGCATTTGGAGAGTAATTTATGGCCTATGAGACTTAATGACAGCTACCCCTGCCAGTATGACAGAAGAATTTCACTGAAGTCATCTGTCAATGATACGGAGTGTGATCAGTCCTGCTGAGTTCTTTTCATCCAATTGAAGGGCAAAGAATTTTGTGAAGACTGGGGAGAAGTGAAATGTAATGTGTTTTGTCCATGCCCTGGCTCAGGAATTTATCAAATCTCCATTATTATTGGCATACACCTGAGTAATGTCGATGCTTTCATGTGTTTACTCTCCCAGCTTCCTTGTCAGACAGGTCAGAAAAACTGTCTCCATTGTATAGAGTACGAGAAGATGTCCAGACTGGGAGCCAAGTTCAATCATGAAGGTCAATGGCTCCCCTTGAGCAAGTCAACAGTTGTTGAGAGAATAAAAAGATATCCCATGTTTTGGGGTCCCCCATTTTTTAAACACACACCATGACAATGTCTGTAAATATAATATTTTATCATTGCTGACTTAGGAAAAGGCTAATCAGGAAGCAGATAAACAAAGCTACCCAGATGCTAACCCTAAATAAGGAAAAACAAAGAAGTGTCTTGTAGGACTTTAAAGGCGAGCAAATATGTTATGGCATAAGCTTCAGTGGACTTGATTCCACTGCATCAGATGGAGCGAAGCTAGGATCATATGCTCATGGGCAGCCCAATATTTACAGTGTAAATCCACGTTTACACAGAAGCAGGTCCAATTGTATACCTATATATGAGGTATATAGGGTATTCAGACCATAATATTCCCCCCTCACTACATACAGAACACTTCGTGTAAAGTGAATCCTACACATGTATTTGTTAGTAGAAGCAGTTGAATAAGGCCGACTGAATCCAGAAAGTGAAGGGTTTGGCAAACTTTATTGAGTCATAAAAGGATAATCCACCGACTAAGCTGCCAGATGAATAAAACAGCAGAGCAAATCAGGCCAGACTTCTAACAGAATGAAACCACCACTGCTAAACCTACTGACCGTGTCTTTTTATACACAAAACTCCCAGGCTAAAAGACAACTTATTTGGCTCCACCTATCTGTTAAGTATCTCCCCGCCACTCTGGCCTCTGTTTGCACCAAGACTCTCTCATGCACCCAGAGCTGTTAATTAACTCTGCTCCCTGAGTAAATCCTTGTACCATCATTTGGTGTGATCCAGCAATATGAGAGTCTGCCCTGCCCATATAATCTGTCCACCTTTTTGGTCCATATAGGCAGGGTCTACTCATTTACAACTGCCACTTATACCTCAGTCAGTTTTCTATGCCTTTATTTGGAAGTAAGATGTGTGGATTTCAGTGGAGCTTGGAGCCAGTTCACAGAACACCTTGTAGCTTCAGGGTGGTAGAATGGTGCCAGCCCAATCCTTCCTTTAAAGTGCAACAGAAGCATTCACTCTCATCTAATCCTGCAGTTTCAATGACAAATATAAGAGAGAGGCAAACACACGAAAACATGAAGAGCTTACATTCAAAGGCTATATGTAAATGCTGCGATGTTCCACTAAGGGTGCTTTCAGGCGAGGGCTCCTAGCAATACCAATCAAAAAGCATTGTGCAACTGTTCTATCTAGTGGATTTATTTTCTAGTTTTAAAAAACACACATAGAAGCAATGAGCAAATGGAAGAAGACATCAGTTAGAACCCCCCCCCTTAAATTCTGTGTTTGAGGCAAGGGAATTGCAGGGTAAAAGCCTGGTTTAGAAGCACCCTGAAACTCATAGGACAAACATCCATGTAAATGCTTGACGTGTAAGCGAGGATCTCCAAAATTAGCCAGGTCAGCTGACTTGAAAGCACATAATGCTGATGTGGTCAATGCTTGGATGAGCAATTGCCAGCACGGCTGACTTCAACACCAAGCACAGGGTGGCCAGCAAAAAAGACAACAAAAGAGGACACAGGTTTGCCCAAAACTGGCATGTGCTAATTTCTATGTATAGATGCAAATTTAGAAATTATTACTAAAACATAAATGGAAATACAGTACATCTCACCATTACGGGAAGACTGCGATCAGGTAATCTCTGTGCCTGCTCAGTCTGCTGTCCAGGTGCTATCAGTGGATGGGCAACTTCAAGGTCTATCCTCTCTCTTCTTACTGTTTCTTATGGTCCTTAACCCTCCAAATAGAGGATGCCTTCAAACAGAGGACTATTCTCTGACATACTTTCTAACAAGCTACTGTTCTCTGTAAATAGGGCTAGATTTACACTATTGCTTTATAGTGATATTGAAGTACACTGATAACTTGGGGCATGTTACACATTCCATATACCGTTTTCATAATGTTATTTCTTGATTTTTGTTCCACAATATCCAAAATATGACAACAAATCTCATTGTGTGTCCTATGAGTTATAAATGCACAAAGGTTAAGTGTTACCATGATAGGATCATAATGATTTGACACAAGGTGTAGATCTAGCCCTGGCCATCACATCCTAGGACAGCCAGGGTCCCAGGTATTGATGCCTGTCCTTGGCTCCCTTTATTTTTTTTACTGGCCTTTCCAGTGCTGGGTGGCTGGATTTGGCAACCATTTTAATATCCCACAATGCCTTCCAACCTTGCATTGTACTAGGGTGAACATATGAAAAGGAAGACAGAGCTCCTGTATCTTTAACAGTTGCACAGAAAAGGGAATTTGAGAGCCGTTGCGTCCGCCATTTTTTTAAAAAGGAACAAAGTGCACAAATGCTCGTGCGCCAAGGTAAGGAGTTTTTTAAAAAATAATTTGGGTTTCCCCACTCCCCCCACCCTGCCCCCAATGGGCGCAGCTCCTCGCGAGTATTTGCGCGGAGCCGGGAAAAACCGCGAAAATGGGCCACATGCTCGCGGTCTCTGGCTCAGCCCGAGACTGCAAGAAGAAGCAGGCCCAAAGGGGTAGGCTTTATCCCGGGGCCAGGAAGGGTTGATCCCTACCTGAGCCCAGGATCCCCTGTGCACCATCTGGATGCACAGGGGTGATCCCGGGCATCAGCCTGGGCTAACCCCTGGTCTAGCAAAGGCCTGTGACTTACAGATTTATGGTGGTGTAAACATTTATGGGCTAGAACTTATTTCCACCAGATGTATGAAGTGTTTGTTTATTGGTTACACTTTTATCCCTCCCTTCCTCCAAGCTATTCAGGGTAGCATACACCTTCTCCTCCCCCTTATCCTTAAAACAACCCTGAGAGGTAGGATAGACTACAGATAATGACTGGCCTACAATCCTCCAGTGAGATTTATGGCTGAGTGAGGATTTGAACCCAGGTCTCTCCAATCCTAGCCTGATATTCTTTAACCAGTGTGTTATACTATGTTATTTTCATGTAGCAGTTGACAGATAGACTCAACAAATACAAGAGAATAATGGTGGTAAAATAGTACATGAAATGCAAGAGGTACAGTTTATGACATTTCAAAGAGCACAAGATAATTTCCAGAGGGGTAGCTGTGTTAGGCTGTTGCAGTAAAAACAACAAAGATTCTCATGGTAGGGATGTGCTCTGCTTCTAATCGGACCGGCGAATTAGAAGCGGAGCGGGGGGCTTCGCCTGCCCTTAAGGCAGAGGCGAAGAGGATTGGGGGGCCGGCGGAGCGTGGCGAAGCGGATCGAGGTGAAGGCGGATCCTTCGCCTCAATCCGGAGCTCCGCCGGAAAGGTAAGTGGGGTTTACCGGGCCCTGCCACTATCGCCCATGCGGCAACAGCGGCAGGGCCCGGTAACCCCCCCGCCCTCCTCTCCCTTGCCTGCCTCCGTCCACAGTCCGTCGGCGTCTTCAATTGAGCCCACGGTTCAACCAGGAAGTCTGGGCCGCTTGAGGCCAGGATAAAGCCCCCCTCCCCCTTGGTCCCTTACCGGGCTCTGCTGCCGTCGCCGCACGGGCGGCGATGGCGGCAGGGCCCAGTAAACTTCCCGCCCTCCTCTCCCGCCACTCCCCTCCACTGCAGAGCTCCGCGGCAAAGAGGAGCGGAGTATGGGCGGAGCGGCGTGGAGCGGGCTGACCCGAAATTTTCGGATTGGCCCGCGGGGCAGAGTCCGTGCACACCCCTATCTCATGGCACTAGACTAATGCATTTATTCTGGCATAAGCTTTCTTGGACACTGTCCACTTTGTCAGATGCATGAAGTGTTAACCTCAAATTTGCCGTTCTCTAAATATATGCTGGGGGAAGTGGGAGATGTAAAACTGTGTAGTTAGAGGGAATTGAAATGTGGAAAAGTACAGAGAGTGATGATTATCTTAACAGTTGCCACACAGAGAAAGTTGCCGGATGATAACGCAGATATCATTGCAGTAGTGAGCCAATCAACATATGTAGTATGATAAAACAACAACAACGCTTTGTCCTTGTTCAAACCACAGGAAATAAAGCTGAATCTCTTGATAAATTCTACTTCAGCTATTTCAAGATAAGCGCAGTGACCGTCCACAACAGCAGTAATTGTTGCTAATGCATTTTCCCTTGCTTTACTTTAATATGCACAGTGGGACAGAGAAACATTATCTCTACTAAACAAACAGAATCAAACTTACCGATAAATCTGAGCCCAGCTGTTGCACACTGGGGTTTCCCTTGGAAGGTGACTTTCAGGTCAGCCACAAATGTCCTCTGAGACCAAAATGTTCTCCTTCCATTTTTTGATTAATGCCATTTGTTTCTCCATTTATTATTTTGCATAGAGACTGGCCTGCTTCTCACATGGTCTCTGTGCGAATGTTGTGCCCATTTGAACTTTACACAGCAATGTCACAGACAATTCCTCTTGCTTTCTTGGCCTTTTGGCTTCATAGTTTGCTATCTCTCTCTTATGCATCCAGATGCAACACTTTATGGATCCTTATGAAGTAGATCAGAGCAGCTTATGCCACAATAAGGCTGTTAGTCTTTAAAAGACCACAGGACAACTATGTTTGTTTTTATGTGGAAGAAGATAACTTTAACAATGATCTCTTCAATGATCTCATCTGTTTCCACATTTCTGCATAATTAGATATCTTAGAATTCATGACAAGAGTGGCTGTTTCCTCCTCCTAAATAGCTATCCCTTATCAGCAAGTTTTGGACACTATTGCCCTGCAGGGCTGAGATCACAGGGAGGTATACATGTGCATTTGAATATACAAATTCACACCTACGATAACTATTGGAAGTGGCCAGCAGTAATTTTCATGGTGAGTCAGCTCAAAAGACCATTTAGCTGCTCTCCAACAATAGGCAACAATAAATACTTCTTAGCACAGAAGGAGACACAAAGCAGCTATGTTTACTTTTACCTTCCTGTGGTCAGAAATTTAGAGAAACTTTGGATTTTTTTTTTTTTTTTTACAAAAGAAGAAACTACACCACCCGCCCACCCCTGTAACATTCTTCTTCTCTTTGTCATCCAGATAAGCTTTGGCAAATAAGGGCCTTTCCTGGGCTGTGACACTCTTGGGGATCATTTTGCAAGGCCACGTTAACAATGGCACCATGTTCAAACTGACAGATAAATGTTGGGGGCAGTTTGTATTACCCTTCTTCATGATGAGTGTGATCTTTTTAAAAAAATGACAGTACAATCTGAACTTGCGCAGCTGTGTTTTCTGAGGCAGGCAAGTCCGTTTTTATCAGAAGTGTAAATATCCCCTGCCCACGCTGTTTTATATGTAGTTGGCTTTCAACCTTTCAATTATGATGACACAGCTGGCTTCAGGTTTGAGAGGGCCCAAGACAGGGCCCTGTGGTGGGCCCTATCCTCCATCCGTGGGCCCTGGCAGGCTTACCTGGCTGTGTGTCAGTGCTGGGCTGAGCAGGTAGGTCTAGCCACCTTTTTATTTTTCCATAGTGCTGCATAGTGATGCTAAAGAGGAAGCATTGTGGGAAATTAAAAGGGTAGCTAGATCATGATGCTTGGCTTGTCAGGCCAGAAAAAATAAATAAGGGCACCCCAAGGCAGGTATCAGCAGTGGGCCCTGCTCGGGTGCTGCGGCAAAGGCAGCTGCCCAAGGATGCCAGGTGCTGACGCTGGCCCTGGCTTAAGGAGTTCAACCAGCTCCTTCTTAAAGTGAAATGAGAAAGTGGGTGCTTCATGGGAAGAAGCTGAATCAAAACATTTTCTGGCTTAGAAAAGACTAGCATGCTTGTGACAGAATGACTGTTTTCTATTTCTTTGTAACCGTTGGTAGCCTCTGGAAGAATATCTACACATTGGGATACAATTCTAGAAATCAACAAAGTGAATAGGCACAGCAAAAGGAATGCCTTCTTGATACAGTCCAAAATCCATGTTTTTGTAATAGCTTTATCAGGCCAATCAAAAGACCATACAAAAAATTGTGCAAGCTTTTGAGATTTCCAGATATCTTACTTAGGCAAGATGTTACAAAATGCAGTTTGGAGAGCGGGAAGAGGAAAAATGTGACTAGATGGTGCTTTTATGGGTTGTACTCATGGAAAAAGTGGGCTAGAAGTAATTGTCATGAATATAAATGAATAATTCTTCTCATTAATGGAAGAAATTGGATTGGATTCAGGGTATCTGAGGTTTGTGACTATGTTTTCTGAGGTCTTGTTGTATGACCTTGAGGAAGTAAGAAGATCCCAGCCCTCCCAGCTTACCAGCAATATCTATTTATCACCTGCTGCCTTCTGAAAAGTTGAGTTGGTGGATCTATTCATGTACAAAAGCCGGATAACAAATAATGAGAGGAAGAAGAGAAATACTGTAAAATATATGGTGAGCCCCATACTAAAGTGATGATCATTCTTAATATCAAAAGTGGAAAGGCACTGTGGCTCTTTAACATACATTGCACAAACAATGTGTTCAAGACAGCTGAGTAGCTGATCACTTATTAACTAGTCAAGATAAACAATATGCTTTGCCTATCAACTCACAGCAGCTTGCCTGAAGGTTACAATAAGCAATGGTGAGGGAGACTGCCACAAAATTTTGAACATTAATGCATATTAAGGCCTAAACTACACCAAGCAGGATATTGCACTATGAAAGCAGTATATAAAATGCAGTAGTGTGGATCCTGCCTTTTATATACCACTTTCATAGTGCAATATCCTGCTTGGTATAGATTAGCCCTAACAGTTAAAACAGAAAGCACTGTTCTTCATTCCTCACATCCCCTCCCTCCAATACAGCACTGCAGGACCTCCTACTGTTATAAAGCCCTCAAATTGCTCTTGATAAGAATCAAGGGCTGCGGAATAAGATGGCGTGTTAGTTACTGTCTGACATTCCCCAACCTTTTGTGAGTTTGAAGCAAGTCCTGAGGATTCTGTTTCCTTTGTGGTGAAAGCTAAGAGTTCCTTATAATGGAGGGGTCTGTAGACACATCAGTCAAAAAGAAAAAAAAAACTATCTAGAGAGAGAAAAAAATCTAAACCTTTGGTTTCTTATTCCATCTCATGTCGTTCTGTTTTATATTTCCTTGCTTGGTTTGTCTTATCAAATGATCTCCTGCAAAAGATCAAATACACAAGGCAACCACAGAATGTGACATGGAATGCCTTGTAGCCACATCAAAGAGGGCAATTAAACAGTTGTGTTGGAGGCTTAGGAGCCCATCTTGGTACAATGGACTCCTGGTGCACAGGCATCCATCAAATATAAACACTCCAGCAAAGGTGAGACATTTGTTTTCATAGCAGGGAGCTTTAGCATATCACAGCAATAACTTAAGAGCTTGGGGGTAGGGGTGGGGAGCTGCAGGGGGCTGATCCCAGTGATCCCATCACAGTTAATGTGGCTAAGGAGTAACATGATGAAAATAAGATGAGTCTTGCTGTATCAGACCAAAGGTCTATGCCAGCCTTTCCCAGCCTTGTGCCCTCCAAATAGTTTGGACTACAACTTCCAACATTGCTGACCATTGGCCATACTGGCTATTGCTGGTTGGAATTGTAGTCCAAAACTTCTGGAGGAAACCAGGCTGGGGGAAGACTGCTGTATATCCTTAGCATCTAGTACTAAGTGCTGAAGACCTGGTTTGTACCCCTTGGTAGACAGTACATGTTATTCCCTAGGATCCTTTCCATGATCTCAGGTGAATGTGAGAGAACCCATCTGGGAACATAGGAAATTACCATCTAGGAACACCCAAGTGTGAGGATGGATAACTACAGCAATCTACCCCGGCTACTGATAGTACAGTCTTCCACGGATTCTTTAGACCTAGTTTGACCCCAGCTGCATAGCTGATGATCAGCATTTCATCCTACGATGCTTGGATACATGGCAGCACAAGGCGTTCTGGACCCTCTGTAAATTTGGCACGGCCCCATTATGTGCCATCATTTTGGATGTCCACTTAGAAGGCAAGACCCTCCAAATGCCGGCTTCTTCCAAGAAGTGTTTTTCTCTCCCCCACCCCAAACCCCCTAATATTGGTTGTATCTTATTTACAAATACCTTATTTTTCTGGCAAACTGAAAGAGGATCTGAAATGATTTGGCCGCCTGGCTCTGCTTCAGCTTAGTAATGCTAAGGCCTTGTTTTCAAACCTTGCCTCTCAGCAAATGAGGCTATGGCATTTGCAGGTTCAGATGAGGATACGGACATGGCATTCAGCTTTCTGAGTCGCTGGGCACAATTAGGTAGCTGGATGACTGCATGTCCTCATTTGGGTGGACAAGAAAGGCATGTGCAGAATTGTGCCTGCCAATGCTGCAAGCACAAGAGAAGCTGAATTCTGCCATGGAATCTCAGAAAACGCACATGCTTAAACTCTATCTGCCTATCTCTCTCATCTCTGTCGTGCTAGGCAACCATAGAAATAATAATTCTTTCTCATAGTCCAGATAACATTGGAGATTCAGATAATTGAAACACAATAAAACTCATAAACGTTGTGTATGTGGATATTTGTAGACTGGGTGTTTAACAAAGGAACAGATCTATTTTTCTTAAATAAAACTCCATTTTGGGTTAAGCTGAGCCTTGCAGAGCTGAGCACGTAAACTACAGGCTGGTCCCCCAAGCTTTCTCCAGTAAGTGCTTCCTTGAGGCTGTGTGCGTGCAAGTGTGTGAAGCATTCAGTTTAATGTTAGTCATGCATAGGGAGCACAAAGGACTCCAACAAAGATGGTGGCTGATCTTTATCTCCAAATTCCATTTGATTTGGGGTTTTATATTGCTTCATATATTAATAAGATGTCGAAATGTTTTGTTTTTAAAATGGGCATTACAAAACATGCCTAATATAAACCATAAGATGATATGCTTGATCATCTTGTTATTCTCTAGCTATTCAGGACAGGTATCCAATTTTGCAAAGAAAACAATAATGAGTCTTGTGGCAACCTAAAGACTAACAAACGTATTATGGCATAAGCTTTCGTGGACTACAGTCCTATAATACATTTGTTAGTACGTCTCTGTTGTATTTGCTGAATGGCTACAACTGGAAATTGTAGAAAGTTTGGGACATATGTGCTTCCTTTCCCTTCCCTTCAACTGAACAAAGACTTGTTGTGGTCGTGAGGAACAATACACATATTAGCACATGTTCAGATCCTTGGTATGAAGTTTAATGGACTCATACATATACTCAAGTTTGTTAGTAACCATAAGTCATTACAAAGAAAGCTGGACTTGGGAGAGAAATAGCCTGTGGGTGTCATTGCGCTCTCTCGTTGGAGGACTTGAGAAAGTACAGAAATTACATTGCTTGAAGTGGTTGCTTTTATTGCAAATAAAAGACCTGCCCTGATTTCTTGGTGCTAGCTTGGTTATAAATATAATTATATCTCTATATGTAGCCTGCTAAAAAGAGGTTGAATCTCAGCACTTTTTTTTCTTTTTAAAAATGGGTTCCTTTTCTCGTTTTCTTATAAGCATTTCTAATATTGCTAATCAATCACTGGCAATTCTGTGTACTCCAAATATTTTCGAGCTTTTCTTCAAGCACTAACCCAATATAGGAGACTTTGCTCGATTGATGATGCAAATATCTGCATTTATTTTTTAAAAAGCCTGTCATGTAAAAATCCCAACAGGGATAAACCAGTGCTGAAACGAACAATTCACTCTGGTTGAAATTTTAAGATGCTACAAGTGAGCTTATTCAAGCCCCATCAGGCACTGAATTAATTGAATTAATTTTTGGTTGAAACCTTATGTCCAGATATATTTGATCTGCCTTGATTGTATTAGTGTGTCCCCCTGGTATGTTTTCCTGATGCCTGAGCCCTTTGAAGTTCTGGGAAAATCCAGGTCTGGATGAGTAACTCCAGTTATCTTTTACTTCAATCAATGCGATGACCTCACATGCCAAAGTCATGCTAAAGCTTTTGTTTTGACTGCTGTTGGAACTTTCCTCTTTAAGATCTGAAACCACAATGTGGCTGCCATTCCACATAAGAAACCCAAGGGGAGAAATTGCAACCTATGGTAGTTTTTATTATTTAGATTTTCTAAAAAACAAACAAAAACCAATGCCCAAAGGTTTCTGGGTGCATATTCATAGCACTGTTCACTGGGTTGTTTTAAATTGTCATAGACTGTTAATTCAAATAAGAAAATATAACTGGGGAGGGGGGGGACAATTGCAAAAATTATAATAGATCTGCAGTCTAACCCTTCTATGTCCCAATAAAGACAATCTTTAAAAAGGAGTTGACACAAAGAAGAGTTTGATTTACATATGCAGCATCCTTTCCTTTTTAAATGACTGTGCTGTGTCTATCCTAGCAAGTTTTTATTAAACCACAGGAAAATAATCCACAACTAAAGAAGAGTTCAGATATTAAGACTGCAATCCTATGTGTGCTTAACCAAGGCTTTAGCTAGACCTACCTGAAAGTCTGGGGCAGAGGAGGGGAGATCTAGCATTGTGATTAACACGAGATCTCTGCCCCATTTACCCGTAAGGCGCACCGACCTCAGAAGGAGAGGCATTGCGCCCGCTATTTTTTATTTTTTAAAGAGGACATGGCGCACAAACGCTCGTGCGCTAAAGGTCTTTTCTTAAATTTAATTTGGTTTCCCTGCTCCCCCCACCCTAACCCTGATGGGAGTAATCACGCAGAGAGGGTTCAAGCCACAGAAATGGGCCACATGTTCCATGGTCTTGGGATCAGGCCGAGACCGCGGAAAAAGAGGGTCCAAAGGGGAGGGCTATATCCCCGGGCAAGAGAGGGATGATCCCTCCCTGATCCTGGGATCCCCTGTGCGTCATCTGGACGCACAGGGACAATCCCAGGGTTCGCCCCGGGATATAACCTGGTCTAGCTAAGGCCTTAGTCCCATTGGACTCAGTGGGACTTACTTCTGAATAAGTATGGATAGGATTGGCAGGATGGGGTCGGGGGATGGCCATACTGGCTAGGGATGATGGAAGTTCTAGTTCAACACATTTGCAGGCACCAAGTCTTTTTAAAGTACACTTAGACAATGTTTACTTGGAAGTAAGCCCCCCCCCCCAAGGCAGGTATATAAATGGAGAGCGGTATATAAATATTATAAATAAATAATAAAGTAAGCACTACTGCATTTACTGCGAATACCGTCCTAGTGAGTAAGAGCGCAACTTCATCGTAAAATTGTTTACTGAGAAGAAAGTTCTGCTGAATACAATGGAACTAAGTCCCTAAAACATCAGGTCAGAATTGAAGCCTCACTTGGAAGTATTTTCCATTAGGATAAATTGGAGAAACAGGAGAAATTGTGCTTAGAATCTGCATGAACTTTTGTATGGCAATGGAATCCCGTGCATGCTTTATTCCATGGGGCTAACTCGCAAGTAAATGTGTTTGCAAAACCTGGCCCTGAACAGTTCTGATCTCTGCGTGAATCTAAGGTAGAATTCTAATTATTTTTTCTTTCTTTTTTGTGTGACTCTCTATACAGCTCTAAATGTGCCCATTGATCCCGTTCTCCTTTCGTTATTTGTCTGAAACAACCCGCTCACAGACCTGCTTTCTCGGAAGCCGCAGAGAATCCCATGGTGGATTCTTACTCCCACGGAGATGCGCCCAGAAAGAATGGCATTCTATTAATTCTCTTATCAACCTCTGTGTTTACCGCAAGAGCCTCTCGCCTCTCCTGCCTTCCCCCATGCGCCTTCTCCGCCCCCCTCCGCATCGACACCTTGCGAAATAGGCGGAAAGCCACGTGGGGCGCCTCAGCCAATGCCTGCAAGGAGGCGGAGCGGGAGCAGGCAGGTTTGTAGCATTTATTGGCACCGGGTCGGCCGGCCGGCTCAAGGGCTGCTAGCAGCAGGCACGCGGTGTGTTGGCGGGCCATCTTTGTCGGGTGTCTCGTCATCTGCGCGGAGGGAGCGATGGATCGCGTTGCGCCTTCCGACGCCCCGGCGGCTCCCGTGCTGAGGGACGGGCTGCTCCAGTCCCCCAAGCCGCCGATGAAGAAGCAGGCGGTGAAGCGGCACTACCACAAGCACAACCTCCGGCATCGCTACGAGTTTCTGGAGACGCTGGGCAAAGGCACTTACGGCAAGGTGAAGAAGGCACGGGAGCGATCCGGAAAGCTGGTAAGGAAGCCGCGCGCAGGGAGGACGGCGGCGGGGTCTGGCCGCGCCCAGTAACCCCTGGTGGGTGGTGGGACCTTCCAGGCTTACGCAGCCTGCTGGTGGTGCCCGTCAGATATATTGGGCTGTAGCTCCCATCGTTCCCAACTAGCATGGTCCATGGCTGGGAATGATGAGATCTGTAGTCCCACGCATCTGAAGGGCGCCAGGTTGGTCCGGGCTGCATTGCGAATGACGGGAGTTGCAGTCCCAACGCCAGCAGGTTGGGAAGATGGGGCTGGTGATGCCTGTTTGGTGCCATGATCAGCCCCATGCGTGCAGCTGATGACATGGGCTTCTGCCCCCATGGATCTGTCGATCCAGCGCAGCCCTAGAAGTGCATACTCAGAAGTTAAGCCCGTTGGTTTCAATGGGGTTTACTCCCAGTAAATTGGGTGCAGCATTGCAGGCGTTCTACTTCGGTCAGGTGCCACAAGATTCTGTGCGTGCCGTGCGTGCGTTTTGCCCTAAGAGGCCGTAGTCCTAGATTCACTTACCTGGGAGTAAGCCCCATGGATGAGTCCTCACATTTCTGAAGAGACATGTATAGCGTTGGGCTGTTAGCCCGCAATCTTAAACTTACGAGGGAGCAAGCCCTGCCCCGGGGAAGGCGGCGGGACATACTTATGAATGAACGTGCACGGGATCGCGGCCCCTCCTCTGGAATGGCTCAGAAGGATGGGCGGCAGAATGCGTCTCATTACCGGCGGAGTTTTTCCCCCTTTTCTTTTGTCCTGTCCTAAATCAGATTCTCTGCCCCCCTCCCCCACCGCACTTACGCCTTCACAACTAGCTTTTTTTTTCCTGTGGGGAACCCTCCCCCCCCCCCCGGCGAATCTATCGACCCTTTTGAATTTTCCCGCTATTTCCGCCTGTGGTGTGTGTATAGCTGGGGAGGGAATCCCCGCGAGCGCCCCTGCAATGCCCCTCCGTCTCAATGCCTCTGCAGGCACCGCGGCGCCGCCTCCTCCCTTCCCTTCCCTCTTTTGAACCGTGTAACCCGGTAACAGCGATGAGCGTCGCTCCCTTGGCGGAGCTTCCCCGCCCCCCCCCTTTCTTTTGTATTTCCCAGTGGCCGGCCGGATCCCTGTGCCCTCTTAGCACTGGCTTGGTGATTCCTGTGCGTCTGATGTAATGAAGGTTGAGCGCCCCCTCGCCGTTAACAGCGCAGGGCCGGCCGGCTGCTGCTGCTCTCGCATGTGCCAAAGGGCTATTGATTCTTCGGAGCGAGCGCTTTTAAGGACGGGAGGGGGAGGGACGTTGCTGCACCGGGAAAGTAATTAGGATCGTACACCCTGCAGGGTTTGCTGATGGCAGGGGCAGATTAAGGATCCCTTCAAAACACACAATCACAAAGAAAACCAGACGCGCGGGCCGCCGAGAGAAATGGATTGCATAATTAATGTTAATTATACTTAATGATGCTACATGCTAATTACACTACATATCCAGGAGGGAAATCGTAAAAGTTTTTCTTCTTCTTACAAGGGTGCTTTTACTGATCTGTAGTTCAGAGGAGTACTTTTTTAACTACCAGCCCTGCAAAGGAATCACTAGCCTAGCCCTGTTGTTAATGGGGTGATCCTGTGTATGCTTGCTGGGAAGTTTTTAATGGGATGTAAAACCTGGGTCATTGTGGGTAAGTGTGCAGCCTGGAAACACAACACTGTGCATAGTTAGGCAGAATAAAGTTCTGCAGCTCCCAGCATTCCCCAGCCAGCCAAAGCCCCTGGGAGTTGTGGGATCTTTTTCTGTCTAAACACGCGTAACATTGCACCCTAAATAAATTTAATGTAGTGGGGGGCGTAGGCGGGGAGGGCCAGGTTGTGTTTGTTAGGCAACAGGGATCCTCCAACCCAAACTTTAATTTACTGCTCAACTGGCCCAGCTTGGCAGGGGAAGGATCCTTGATTCCAAGTCTATGTAGTAATGCGGATGGCAAAGACACTGCAAAGTGAATGAATCTCGGCCTGAGTTAATAAACAGAGCTAGCAGGCGGGGAGGCAGGCAGGCAGGCCTGTGCAAGTTAAGTTAATGTAGCCTTGCAAAACTTCACTTGTCTGTTGTGAATCATTGTGGTCGGTGAGGAAGAGTGACAAGATTAAGGGCAATTACATCAGAGCTGAGGTGGTAAATTTTTCAGCTCTTTTGCAAGGCTGTCTTAAGTGGCTTTCACTTTGGTAGTAGTGGCGAGATGAGCGGGTGGTGATGGTTTTCCTTGCAGACTGACCCAGGTGGTAGCAGGCTGCCCTTGTAAAATGGGAGTGCAAGTAGTTCTAGGGTCCCTTGGCAGAAGGTTGCCTTCTTCCCCTTGAAAGTGGAGGACAAAGGGAGCTAATCCTCTACTGCTATATTTATTTCTCCCCCTGCCACCACCACCCCAGCTCCCTCCCCCTGCACACTCCCAATTCCATTGCTGTTATTGATCTGACATGAATTGCCTGTCAGTGCCACTATTTGCCTTTGTGGCTGGCCTTGCATAAAATACTGAAAGTCAGTTCTCATTGGCTGGAGTTTATTCAGGGGGTGGGGAAAAGGGATTGCAGAATCCAGAAGGGATCCAAAGATCTCTGGTCTCTCCCTTTTGACCTTGGCTATTCTGGTGTAAATTAGCATTCCCCCACCCCCATCTATGTGCATCTGTGGGTATCAAAGCACAATTTAAATTTGCCCTGCAGCTGTAAAGGCATATGTGCTGCTTGTAATGTTTCCTGGCTTTCAGTATATCCCTCCAGATAGAGAACTTGTTAGAAGGCTGCATAAAAGGCCCCTTCCGCTGCCCCCCCCCAATAGGAGATGGGAGCAGATGTGAAGTCTAGGCAAAGACTTGAAGTTTGAGAATACATTACGTTGGAGCATCATTGGCTTGGCACATCAATGAAAAGAATTGATGCTGGAGGTGGAGAAACGGCTTCTAGTCATGTTGACTGAAGTGGCAGTTCTGCTTCCTTGTGAAAGGGGAATTTGCATGTTGACTTGGTTATCCTAGCAGGAAAGAGTAAATATTATCAGGCTTGGCCTTTCACTGCAAAGTTCTGAGTTACTCAAACTTGTGTGGGGAAGCAGTGTAGCCTTTGGTGAAACCAGGCAATTTTTTCATTGCATCCAGCTTAATCAAATTAAGTCTGCATGGCATCTCTCCATTCAGACCCACCTTCCTGCCCTCCAGACATTTTGGGCTGCAACTCCCATAATCCTCAAACTTTGACCATGTTGGCTGGGGCTGATGGGAGTTGTTGTCCAAAGCACCTAGAGAACATTAGGTTGCCTACCTATCTTGCCCCTGCTACATCCTTTTTCTCCTTTCTACCATCCCTTTTTTCTTTTCTTTTCTTTTTTGGCTCAATATCCAGACTGATGGAAGAGCGTTGATGAAATAAAAACCTTCTCACTTTCTTGTTCCTAATAGGTATTGCTCTTATTTATTATAAAATTAGGCCTTGTAAAGCTTTGCTAGGTTTACAGTTGATGGTTCTAAAGATCACACTTATTTCTGGCTAATATATTACCTTGCTTTTTGTGACTGGCAGCTGTTCTAAATTTTTAAGTGATGGACTAGTCTTTCTTTTCTTAACGATATTTGTTGTAGCTTTTTTCAAAAAACTAATGTAAATAAACCAAACAAAATACAAACATAATTCCAAGAGGAAAAGAAAGTGCAATGCAGGTACCATAGCCAAGACATTGCTGTCAATTGAGTTTGGGAATTCATTATCAGGTAGCATCTTCTGTTTGGCATGCTAGTGAGCAGCGTGGGAGTGGATAAACAGCTTCCAGTTGTGATATTGATTGTCTTATAATGATGTTAGTTATAGAATTAACAACCATGCAAAATTGGGAAAGGATATAACATGGTTGTCTAGGACAGACCAAAATCTTGTGTACTTTTGGGTAAGATCCATTAAAACAGAGAGGACCTACTGTCAATTACATGTCTTTGGAACTGGTGTGAAAGATAGTTGGGAAATATCACCATTCTTCTCCACATCAAACAATGCAGCTGCCCTTTTATTTTAAGAGGCTAAAACCTGGATTTCATTGCATGCAAATGAGCAAGACATATGTGGCACCTGGTATGAGAATGCACACTGTTCTCTTGCTAGTATAGGCATCGTGCCATTGTCCTTGTACAAGCTCTTGCTGTTCTTTGTCCACTTAGCTGCATCTTAGTGAATCATCTTGCCCAACTGCTTTCCCTTACATCTAGATCTACTTAATACTTAATGAATCCAAGCCTCAGTACTCAGTGAAGTTGTTGATCAAAGGAAATAAATCCTATAGTTACAGAGCTTGTAGGAGTTCACATTTTAAATGGAACCATTCTCACGCCAGAGGTGCTGTGGCTTAGGAAACCGATGTAGGTTAAGCATGCGCTTCTATCCAACTGAATGTGTCCACCCTACTTCTAAACGACGTACAGTATTTATTTGCTAGCAAAGCTTATCACCCGGCCTCCTGAAACTAACAGTTTATTTGCTTATGCCAGGATTGAATGGCCTGTTTTCTCTTTCGGGAACTTCACATGAAACTGCAGACTGGCTGAAGTGATGAGCCTAACTGGTTCCTACACCTGTTTGCCATACAGCATCAGTCTGTAAACTAGAATAGCTTTTAGTTCTTGGCTCCAAGCCAAATCAAACAGGAAGCCTCAGTTTCTATAATCTTTGCTAGCAAAATGTGATACGTGTACTCCAGGGCTATGCATACAGAAATGGTGGTGGGCGGGTGTCCTCCTAAAAATGGTGCTAAAACAACAACAACTCTAGTAACTTGAACATTGGGCTCTCTTGACACTGGGATATAATCCATAACTTGCTAGGATTAGGGCAGTGTGTAGAATCTGGAACTGGTTTTGAAGCACCTGGCAGACTTTCATTACCTGTTGGAGATCTCTTCCTTACCAAAACGATAATTAGAACAAGCTTTGAAATGACCTTGAAAGCCAAATTATAACCATCGAGTAGAGCTGACTGGTGATGCACGTTGTCCGTCTGCAATCATCCTTTGCAATATGAAATGGTAAAGTTGACTGAAAATGTGTGCCTAGTTTAATTGGTGTCTCTTGGAGAGGGTTTGATGCTGGTAGTTTAATTCCCCACAGCCTCTTGTATGCTTTAGGTGTGCACTCCATAAAGGAGTGAATTGTTAACAAGGGGCATGGGGGTCTAGACTCATGACCTGATCTCTTCATGTCATTGCTGGGATGCACTGGAGTCTTACTTGGAAACACCCCCCCCCCCAATCAAATCTCAGGTTCTATAAAAATCATTTAAATGGATGCTTACTTCTGCATAGCTTTGCTTTGAATACTTTATTCTCAAACCCCATGTGTTTCTGTAGGAACGTATGATTGTCTGGAGTAGGAAAGGGGACATAGAAGTGTATGGGTAGGACAGCATATTTATTTATTTATTACATTTATATACTGGCCCATAGCTGAAGCTCTCTGGGTGGTTTACAAAAGTTTAAAACAGTGAACATTAAAAACAAATATAGAAAAATTTAAAAGCATATAAACAGCAATATCATTTTAAACAACTTTTCTGGGGTCAGTTAAAAAACAAAGCATATGTTGTTAACTGCCAGGGAGAAGAGAAAAATCTTAACCTGGCATCAAAAAGTTAACAATGTTGGTGCCAGGTAAGCCTCATTGGGGAGATCATCCTATAATTGGGGGGACACCACTGAAAAGGCCCTCTCCCTTGTTGCCATCCTCCAAGCTTCCCTAGGAGTAAGCACTCAGAGGAGGACCTTAGATGTTGAGAGTAGTGTTCGGGGAGGTTCATGTTGGGAGCATGGCTGAAGATATGGGAGAAAATGGTAGCCATAGAAGGCACAGAACTGTCACGCCTTTAACAACACTATATATAATGGCAGGTTTTCTTTCCACCTCCCCTCCCATGGAACTTTAGTATGAAATTTAAAGAAAACCAAGAACCCAGAAAACATTAATACTTCCTCCTGCAGTAATCTCTTTTTGGAAAGACAACATCAAAATGAAATCTTTTTCTCCAATTTTACTACCAGGCAACAAAGGATAAAGTGGCATCTCTTCACTCTGAAGAAGTGGGCATGCACACACACTTGGCATATGCTATGAGTTCTACATGTTTTTGACTGTACATGAGTAATCCTGTTTTCAGAGCAGTAACTGTGTTAGACTGTGTTGCTTCAATGAAAACCTGATAGGTGTGATCATCTCCTGTCTTTGGAAGGGGAAAGCTATTTCTATGCAATGCATATTGTCCCTTGCCAGCAGAGTGAGTGTGTGTATATACCAGTCCTAAGCCTATCTTCTCTGAGTGCCTGAAGTCTTGTCTCTAAAAGTCATCTGATGGGAGAAATGACAGAAGTGAGAGTTCTAGGATTTCTGCATGCTGTTGTCCTTTATTGCCAGGGAACAAGCCTATTTTCTGACAATTGAGGGTACAATGGCTTTTTAGCACCAGCTGCTCTGCCTACTTCCTCCAGTACTACTGCCCAGGTCTTTTGGATAGATCAGGTCAGGCCAGATGCCAGGCATGCCAGCTGCATGCCTCCGGGTCAGTGAACGGTGGCGCAACCAGGACTCATAGCATAGATTTCAGAGGCAAGGGCATGGGGTGGATGAGGACCTTTATAAGCTGGCAGGGGAGTTGCCTTTATAAGTTGCCTGTTGACCAGGGAGCATTTGTATTGTCCAACAGTTGTGCACATTCCAGAAGGCAGGCCAGGTGACGAGGCACTGAGGCAAGACGGGTTAACAATTAATTCCTTGAACCCAGCGAAAAGGCCACCTAATGAAAGTGGCTTGAGCCTTCCCTATTGCTGTAAACATTGTTTGTGCCTCTTGTTTATTTTGCTCCCTCATTCAACTTTATTGGCTGGTATGCTATGCCTTCTGAAGATAACTCTTAATTGGATGGAGGCACAGAGCTTTCAACTGTAATATTAAGTGTTGGTCTATGATCTAGTGTGACAACTCTGGACTAAGTAAAACCTATTGCTAGAAGGCTTCTTCCCTCATGGCTGCTATCGGTCTGTTCATTTTCTGTATGTTGTTGAGTGACATATGCATCTCTGATCATTGTTGCAAGAGGTAATTGATGATAGGTGACGAGTGTGTCTGGTTGAGCTCACATATTATCAGTTTATCTTTGGAGAAGTGTCTCGACTCCTAATGGGGAAGGAAGTGGAATGACACAACAGGTATCACAAGACAACAGAAGGCTGTGGCAATATTACTACTGACATTACACAAAGGGAGCCAGTAGCGTCAGTGGGTAAATAAATATTAGATAAGTTCCCTGAACCCCTTCTGGTTTTCTGAAAATACTCATAACCTGTTACCATAGCTTCTGTGATCATTGCATCATGAATAGGGCTTAACTATTATGCTCCTACTAGTGCTGTAAGGAAAGCCACAATCCTCAATTCTTGCTTGCATCCCATTGAAGCTATAGAACTGCTTCAGAGGAAACTGCTTAGAAGTGTGTACTGAAATCATGAAAAGGAAGCAGAAATGAACCTGCTTTTTCAAATCTCAACTTAACTTTCTTAGTAAATAGACAAGCCTTCCCTGATCTGGTGTCCGCCACCCCCAACATTTTAGATTACATCTCCCAGCATTCCTGACCATTGGCCATGCTGACTGGGGCTGATGGGAGTTGAAGTCCAAAACAAGTTGGGGAAGGCTGAAGTAGACCATATCTTATCATCATTCTCTGGGTCTCCTAATCCAGATACCTTTACTGCTGGGATCAACAGGGAATGGGGATTATCTTAAAACACACCATCCTTTGAGATAGTTGAATGCCCTGTGCCTCCTTCTATCTATTATTAGTAATGGGAATTGTAAGTTAATGGTGATTGGAAGGCAGAGTTCTTAACACTGCTGCTTTTGGGATGCAAGGCTAGGCCTCCCTTTCCTTGTTGTTGCCGGGAGACTTAGTATTATGTGTCCTGCAGGATCCTTTTACAGGATTACTGCTGTTCCGCATTCTTGTCTGATAGAAGAAACGAGGTTGTGCCGGATTCCGTTGTAAATTCAACCCAAGGAGTGCATTGTCTCCGCAATCCCTTTGAAAGAGGATTAGCTGCATCTATTCTCTGGCGCTCTCACTTTCACTCGCCTCCCCTTCATTTCCTTGTAGAGGAATTTTCATAATAAAGAAATCTGAACAAACTTTGGAAGGTTTGCTCTTGCCAGTTCAGGGTTGTTGTTTTTTTGTTTTTTTTTCCATTTGGCCAGCTGGCCATGTTTGGGGGAAGTTCCATGTTTACTACACATACTTTTTTCTTTCCCCCCTTTTTTTGGAAGAGGGAACATTACCTGGAATGTGATAGCTTCTTTTTTAGTGCCAAACAACAACAACAACTTATATTATTATTATTATTATTATTATTATTATTATTATTATTATCAAGCCTTAGTGAGTGACATTCTCAGCCAGATATCTGTGGGGATAACAGAACTGTTTTCATTTGCATCAAACAAAGCTATTGACATTTTCCTATTGACGTTTTCAATCATGTGCACTGGTCACATTCCATTCACTGGCTGAATCATGCTGCAGAAGCTCTGGATCCAAAGACAGAACTCCTGCAACAAATTAAGCTTCCTGTGAAGCTTAAAAACACAAACAAAGCAGGTGCATGCTTACAAAGAACAAGAGATGCATTAAATTTTAACTTGAATAAAGTTAGGAGGGGGATGGTTAGCTGCAGTGCTATAGTAGTCAATTTGGAAGTGCAGGTGTTTGCTTACACATAATTGCTCATTCAGAACCAAGCGGCCCTAAGATACTTTGCATTACAACAGAAAATAATATATTGTTGCTGGGAAAGTCCATTTCCCCCCCAGCTACTGTGGGGATTGCAGGGGATGCAAGGAATTGCGAGGGGGGTAGCAGATGACATCATCATCCCTGGTTATAAAAATAGTGCTGGTGCTGCATCCCTGTGAGCCACGACATCACTCTGAAATTAACCGGAAGCAAAATGTTTCTAGCTCCAGTGCTTGCTACAGTTGAATTTCTTTGGTTAGCAGATTGGGTCATACATTCCTCATTGTGCATTTATTCTGTTGTCAACATAAACCTTTAGGATTCTCTGTACTAAGCCAATTCCAGATCAGTACTGAAAACAGAATTCTCAGTGGCTGGTGCTTCCATGCACAATTGCCTGGGTTTTGGTTCTAGTGACAGCAAGAAAGAACTTGTAGGCCTGCAATTTGTTGTTCTGATAGTGCCTTGAGCTCAAAAATGGAGAACCAATTTGGTGTCTTTTTCCTTACTTTAAATCTCATCCTTTTAACATATTGTTCATAATCGGCCTGCTCCCAGTCCCAGACATATTAGTATGTTGCACTTCCATGTTAATAATTTTGGAACTCTTATTTCCAGGTTGCTATCAAGTCTATTCGGAAAGACAAAATAAAGGATGAGCAGGACCTTGTCCATATCCGGAGAGAGATTGAAATCATGTCATCCCTCAATCACCCCCACATCATTGCTGTCCATGAAGGTAAGAGCAGTTTACATCTATTTAAAGGTATCAGGACACATTTGGTACCTTCCTCCTTTTCACTTCTGTTTAGACATTTGGCTGTTGAGAAAGGAGGCAAATTGAACTCAAGCAGTTGTGGCTCTGATTAGTTGCATGTGGAAACTCTTCAATTCTGATGCTGCTAAATGCAATATCCTAGGGCATGGTCCTTCCTTTGGTTTTGGTATAAAGATGTAGACTTTTTTGCAAGTTTTGTTTGAGTTCCTTTTCCTCAGGACATCAACAAATGAAACTGGTGTTTTAAAAAAGTTTTTAAACATTGTCCTGACTGTCCCTTAGATTAATCCCTTGGAGCTCTGAACAAATTGATGCTGGGATTTCCTGATACAGATGGTGGGCAGAAGACCTGTTGGGCAGTATGCAATGGTGACCCCTCCATGAGCAGCCAGCCCCACTAATTCCATTACACAAGCAGCACCCACCATTTGCACAACAGAAATTTAGTGCCTCTGAGGGTGACCCAAACAAGCAAAAACACTTGTTCTGGAAAGGGGCAAGTCAGCAGACCTCATGTAAGGGAGCTCTGCTGACTTGACCTGTTCCAGAAACAAGCATTTTTGCTTGTTTCAATGCTTGTCCATAGAAGTGCTAAACCTTTGATGTGCAAGTGGTGGGTGCTACTTGTCCAATTCAATCTGTGGGGCGAGGGCACTGGCAGAACGGCAATGGCAGTGGGCCCCAAATGTGGATGGGGCATCATTGGAGACTGCTCAGAATTGAAGTACTCGAATTTCAAGCCTGCCGTATTGCTTCAGTTCAGGGGATGCATAATTGCACAAGTGGAAAACGTGACACTATAAAATACCAAAATGTTACAGACATGCAGAACTGCAGTATTATCCACCCTTATTCCTAGCCCCTGAAACCTTGCTCAAAATCACCAATGCTTTCCTAAATATTCATTTAAGAAGCTTACTGCAAAGCATGGGGTGGAGGTGGGAGGACACACACACGAAGATCTTCTCATGAAGCAACAGTGATTGCAATTACTTCCCTGTTTCCCACTCTTTAATACATGAGTAAACACAATTCCTCACCAAAAATGGACAATGTTGTGAAACCAAAGGGTGGAAGCTCTCTGTGTCTTCTGCCTGAGGCGCAACTGGGTGACTCACCCACAACACCCAACTCTAGGGCACTAAAGTTCACCCCTTCACATTTTAGTACTTGCTTCCTTGTTTTTGTGTACAAAACAACTTGTAGTAGAGCTCTTAAGAACAGCAAGCACCCTTTATTTACCAGCTTCACAAATAAGGGTGCCTGCAAAATTGCTTTTGGGAGTTCTATGAAAACTTATGTAAGGGGGATCTGCTATAACAGCCTTGCTCCAGATATTACAACTTTATTGTTGGTGTATGACAGATACGTGCAGTAGACTAATATAGGTGACTGATCTTAAGTGTGGTTGTTTGCACAGTCAGCGTCATTCTGATTCTGACTCTTACTGTAATCTAAAAATACTTGGGATAACACATGAAATGGCTGTAAGGAAAGCCCAACCCTGGTCTGAGCCTAAACTGCTATTCTAGTCAATGGTGAATTAAGAGGCTATGCTCAGCTTCTCACAGTTCTTTCGACTGCTACTTGCAATGCGCTTGTACCTTCTCTGAAAGAAGAAAACTGCTTCTCTTCTAATTGTTCCTAACTGGTTAAATTGTGCTGGACCTAAATCTAATCTGCCTGCTGTTTACTGCATTGGTTTGTTAAGCAGGCAAATGTGAAGCCATCGTATAATTTATTTTAATATGTTTAAAAACAAAACACTGCTGCATTTGCATTTCATAAAGAAGACCTATGAAGCATCAATGGACATGCTTCCATAGTGAACTGAAATGGTATTATAGAGTGCCACGCTATAAATCTGAGTAGGCAGGACTGTAAGTTGGGATAGGAACTAAAGCAGAGGTGGGCAACTTGTCATCCAGCTCTTCCCTACCCACCCACCCCCATACCTCCCATCTGCTCTAGCTAGCATAGCTAATGGTGAGGGATCATGGGAGTTGTAGGCCGAAACATCTGGAGGACCATAAGTTTATTTATTTATTTATTTATTTATTTAAGTATTTTTATGCCGCCATTCAGCCAAAAAAGGCTCTCATGGCGGCTTACAAAAGTATTTCTTGACAGTCCCTGCCCACAGGCTTACAATCTAAAAGACATGACACAAAAGGAAAGGGGATTGGGAGGGAGGAGGAGGAGGGGGAAAAGGAAAGCAAATTCAGGCACTACAGTCTTAGTTGGAAAGTTCAGCAGTTACAGGAGACAGCAGGAGGGAGGGGGCTCTCAGCTGGAGCTGGACCCAGGCATGGTGGAGAGGTGCCTGGCTGCTGCTTCCTCCCTCACTGGTGGCCTCTGCAGAGACAGTTGGTAGCAGGAGGGAGGGGGCTCTCAGCTGGAGCTGGACCCAGGCACGGTGGAGAGGTGCCTGGCTACTGCTTCCTCCCTCACTGGTGGCCTCTGCAGAGACAGTTGGTAGCAGGAGGGAGGGGGCTCTCAGCTGGAGCTGGAGCCAGGCCCGGTGGAGAGGTGCCTGGCTGCTGCTTCCTCCCTCACTGGTGGCCTCTGCAGAGACAGTTGGTAGCAGGAGGGAGGGGGCTCTCAGCTGGAGCTGGACCCAGGCCCGGTGGAGAGGTGCCTGGCTGCTGCTTCCTCCCTCACTGGTGGCCTCTGCAGAGACAGTTGGTAGCAGGAGGGAGGGGGCTCTCAGGTGGAGCTGGACCCAGGCACGGTGGAGAGGTGCCTGGCTGCTGCTTCCTCCCTCACTGGTGGCCTCTGCAGTGACAGTTGGTAGCAGGAGGGAGGGGGCTCTCAGCTGGAGCTGGACCCAGGCCCGGTGGAGAGGTGCCTGGCTGCTGCTTCCTCCCTCACTGGTGGCCTCTGCAGAGACAGTTGGTAGCAGGAGGGAGGGGGCTCTCAGCTGGAGCTGGACCCAGGCCCGGTGGAGAGGTGCCTGGCTGCTGCTTCCTCCCTCACTGGTGGCCTCTGCAGAGACAGTTGGTAGCAGGAGGGAGGGGGCTCTCAGCTGGAGCTGGACCCAGGCCCAGTGGAGAGGTGCCTGGCTGCTGCTTCCTCCCTCACTGGTGGCCTCTGCAGAGACAGTTGGTAGCAGGAGGGAGGGGGCTCTCAGCTGGAGCTGGACCCAGGCCCGGTGGAGAGGTGCCTGGCTGCTGCTTCCTCCCTCACTGGTGGCCTCTGCAGAGACAGTTGGTAGCAGGAGGGAGGGGGCTCTCAGCTGGAGCTGGACCCAGGCACGGTGGAGAGGTGCCTGGCTGCTGCTTCCTCCCTCACTGGTGGCCTCTGCAGTGACAGTTGGTAGCAGGAGGGAGGGGGCTCTCAGCTGGAGCTGGACCCAGGCACGGTGGAGAGGTGCCTGGCTGCTGCTTCCTCCCTCACTGGTGGCCTCTGCAGAGACAGTTGGTAGCAGGAGGGAGGGGGCTCTCAGCTGGAGCTGGACCCAGGCACGGTGGAGAGGTGCCTGGCTGCTGCTTCCTCCCTCACTGGTGGCCTCTGCAGTGACAGTTGGTAGCAGGAGGGAGGGGGCTCTCAGCTGGAGCTGGACCCAGGCACGGTGGAGAGGTGCCTGGCTGCTGCTTCCTCCCTCACTGGTGGCCTCTGCAGAGACAGTTGGTAGCAGGAGGGAGGGGGCTCTCAGCTGGAGCTGGACCCAGGCCCGGTGGAGAGGTGCCTGGCTGCTGCTTCCTCCCTCACTGGTGGCCTCTGCAGTGACAGTTGGTAGCAGGAGGGAGGGGGCTCTCAGCTGGAGCTGGACCCAGGCACGGTGGAGAGGTGCCTGGCTGCTGCTTCCTCCCTCATGGTGGCCTCTGCAGTTGCCTAGCTCTGAACAAAAGCCATAGGCTTCCCCTCAGAATTCTTTGGCATGGACACTTCTTTAATTCCTTATGCTTTGCCCTAACTTTCTCTCTCTTTCCCCCCTCTTGTCTGTTACAGTGTTTGAAAACAGCAGCAAGATTGTCATTGTGATGGAGTACGCCAGTAAGGGAGACCTCTACGACTACATCAGTGAGCGCCAGAGACTGACTGAACAGGAAGCTCGACACTTCTTCAGGCAGGTGGTGTCTGCGGTCTACTACTGTCACAAGGTTAGTGGAATTTGATGGCCTACTTGATGTAGAAGAGCTCTTCTTCAAAGCTTATGAAGGAAGGCACAAAGAGAGAGCCCTATGGAAGAATGTGTTGGAGAACCTTCTCATGATCTACATGTTCTTCATCCAGCTACTTAACACTGGAAGTTATTGTTTATTACATTTTTATACCACTCCATAGCTGAAGCTCTCTGGGCAGTTTACAAAGATTTAAAAAGTATTAAGTTAGGAATTAGAAACTCCTGAGAGTCTGTTTAAATATCACAGTTGATGACTCCTAGTATACATGGATCTCAGCACTGGTGTTATTCACACGTTCCACTTTCCATGTCACAGAAAAAGCAAGATTCAATCTTGTACATTTGTTTTCCCTGTATCTGTATAATGCTTGTATCTAGGCTGGTCTACATGGAACATACATGGCATATTAGGGTCAACATGTAACACCCTTGGAATCTTTTGTGCGCGGATGATGCAGTCATTTATATAGCAGTTACAGAATCAGAATTTAGTTATTCTTGGCTTCCTTAATAATCTTAGTAATGAATATGCAAACATTAGAGGCGTACTTCCTCAAAGAAGAGTGAGAAGTGGAGGGGTGTGTGTATGTGTGCTAGACACTGTCTCCACTTACAATGTCTGAGTATACTCAACTGGTTCAGATGACACTTAAACCCTCTCCAGCCCTAGGGACAATGCATCTGAAGGATTGCCTACACAGGTGAATCATGTGGTCAAATCTGAGAATTGTTATTTTGGCCGACAGGGTGTTTATATAACAAGGTTACTCATGATAGTATTATCAGCTTCAACCCTATCCTCAGGGAAACGTCCATAGCTGTCACATAGTTGAGGCATCCTGGCTTGAATTTCACATTCACTTGAAGTGGGAAGGCTGCTGTGATGAGACGGAGGTGCTCATCTGTAAGGGGGATATGATGAAATATCTGCCTCACCCTTTCCCCAGCTTGGTGCCTTCAGATGTTTTGGACTAAGGCTGTGTGAGCCTCAGGCTTTGGATTTGGAAGTCCAAATCACTGAGGCCATTTTATTACAAAACCACCATTTCCTTGCACAGACCTAGGTCCCCATACAGCCTACAACTCCCAGCATGCAGTGCCTGGGAGGATTATACTTATCTATGAGCAGAGAATATACATGTCCTCGCCGCCGCCATTGCCTGCTCCTTGGTACGATCGCCTTTGGTCCTGGGGCCCAGTAAGTACAGCAAGGACGTGGCGGATCCATCATAAAATGGCAGATCCACCATAAAGTGGCCTCCATGATTTGGACTTCTGAATCTGAGGCCCGAGGCTTGCACAGCCCTACCTTGGACCAACTCCCATCAGCTTCCGCCAACATGGTGAGAAATCCTAGGAGTTGTCCAAACCATCTGGAGGAAACCAGGTTGAGGAAGGCTGCTTTTCACCTACAGCGTCATCAGTTTTGTATGACCAAGGAAACCGTGTCTATGTAAGCACAGTTCAGGTAGACGGAGGCGATGCAATTTTTCTTTGGCTCTGAATAGGCTGCCCTTGGTAGTGTTGCCTTTATTATTCTACATCTTTGCAGCTTGAAACTTGCATACCAAGAATAATACAGCCGCTCACTAGATTGGAGAGCACCTTCTTGCATTTAAAAACTGATCATTTTCTATGCCTCAAATTTTTGGCAGGGTAAAGTTAATGCTTGGATGCATATATGTAAATTATATATTTATATGTAACCATATATATAAATTATATCTGGGAGGCCTGGAATTCTAGACAGTTACTGCCTAATGCTTTGCATGCTTTGTTCATGTTGCAGAATGTGGGGAGGGTGGTTAGAAATGCAGATCTTTTGGAACCTTTCCTTTCTTTCAGAAAGAATTGCCTGGACTCTAGGAATGCTAAGGGCCAGAGAACAAAAAAATGATGTGGGTGGTGTATGAGGAGGGGTGTGATCCAGGGACATGTTGCATTCTTGCCATGTCTCATTCCCTTGGTTGAGACATGACAAGAAACTCCCCAAATTTATTTGTATCTTTCTTGCGACAACGTGGACTAGGACCCTGCTTTTTTTTGTAGGACCCACGATATGGTTGATGTTACCTGCACAGCCCACCCGCCCTAGAAATAGGTGTGCTGTGTGCATTATTATTTGGGGTCCATGGCAAATAGTGCTAAAATGTAGCCTGGCAATAAGCGACATGTGGATTCCCATGAACATGCCACACTTTGAATGCTAAGTAGAGAGACTGCTATGCTTTTATTTGAGGAACGATATGAGAAAATCTGGTGGTGTGCCACTTGCCATCTTGTTTTGGTGATGGTGCTGGAGAAACGGGAAAAGCAGCAGAAAGCCCTTCATTAAGCATCACTTAATGAATATGCACTCCTTAGGCATCACTTTTGAGTGGCACTGGAGCTTTCTTATGTATGGAAAATATATGGTCATTGTCAGCATCTCAAGTTGCTGACAATGGGAGGTGCAGATCACTAGGACCTGCACAGAATGTAGTAGCTCTTTGCTAGAGCATTTTTGATTGGAGCCCTCATGTATTATTGGGCTAAGGCTTGCAGGAGTTCCTTGTTAGCAATCTCTCCCTTGCATGTTCAGTACAGGTGTATGTTGTGTTTTTCTCTTTCACTTTAGTCTTTGCTGCTGGCTGTTCTGGGCCTTTGCCCCATCGAAATTCAAACAGGCCGTTAAATATTTATTTGCTTATTGCATAACTCCTTCCAGTAAACTCTCAAAGCAGTTAAAAGGAATAATAAAACATAACATACAACAATAAAAGCACAATAAAATAATCAGTGTATTTTTTACAGGAACATGTTGGTAGGATATCTGTAGATGGGCAGAATGGGTAGAAGTAACTTGACTTCCCTTTTTGCCAGAAAAAAACAAAGCTAATGTCGTGTCTGCTTTTTCTCCCAATAGAATGGAATTGTTCATCGAGATCTGAAGCTAGAAAATATCCTTCTGGATGCAAACTGCAACATTAAGGTGAGTGGGGCTGTGGCCAGATGCAGGAAGTCCACCTCAAGTGCATTTGATGGGCACCTGTTGCAATACTTGGGCCTTTCTGCTTTAAGATCAAGGTTGCTTACAGATATTTTCAAAATATGTAGAATGTAAAAGCACAGTGGAAGAGCCAGTAGCAAAATGTAAAATTGTGGTTTAAAAATGAATGCCGTATAAAATGCAAAAAACACACAAATGTGCATCATAGTCCATGATGGTATTTTACATTTTTAAGTCTCTATCATGAAAGCAAGCACAGTTTGAAGCAAACCTAAAACTCGGCAAGATGCCTCAGAGTTAACCGCTATTGATTAGAACCGGTTCAGCAAAGGGGAAAGGCACTGCTGACGCAAAGCCCTTTGGACTTCACTTTTGGTAGTACAGCAACATCCCACCCCCATGCCAGAAATGCTGTGGACAATGCTTTATACAAGACTCTCCCGAACCTGGGTCCCCAGATGTCATTGGACTACAACTCCCATCATCCCTGGCCACACTGGGTTTGATTGGAATTGTAGTCCAACAGTATCTGGGGGGAAAAGCTGCTTTAAAGTTCTGTTGCACCACTGAGCCATTAATTGCTGTCATAAATTCAGAAGATGGCAAAAGGTCATTACCTGCACATTGTTTTTTAACTGGGATAGATGAACACCCAACACACATCTGGTTTCTCACAGTTCCCTAATAAGAATATGTATTTGTATCCCAGTACACTTCGCACACATTAGCTGTCTTACTGAGGAATACTAATCTGCTTTCCTCAAAGACCTTTTGAGGACCAAGAATATTATGGCATAGGGCACCACTCTGATAATGGAAAGAAGCAGCGTTGACGAAACTCTGTCATAAGAATTACACTCCGTCCAGAGGACTAAGACAGATGCAGAGAAAAGACATCCATTGCAATAGTTAAAAAGTGCAATGCTAGTGGCTCTTATGGGTCTGCCAGACGTGTTTATGTTGTAGCATGGCAACTATGTGTCTATGCATATTAGCTTCTCATGCCTATACCTTGCTGTAAGGGAGTGATGGGTTCATAGAGGTGGTGTTGGGTGGATGAAGAAGATGATGCATGGAGGCCCAGATTTATTGCGTCAGCCACCAGCTCCCACCTTTCCTAATGCTGGAATAGGAATCCATAGAAAAATATGGACACCTGACCACTGGAACACTGCTCAGATCCAGGGAGACTGCCCTGCAGTTTCAACCCCTTTAATTGTACAGGGAGAAGGAAACTGAAGAGTAAGAGCAAGGGTGGGCAACTTTTAGCCCTCTAGCTCCCATCATCCATCATCATTGACTATGCTGGCTAGCACTGATGGGAGTTGCAGTCCAAAACATCTGGAGGCCCACAAGTTGCCCACTCCTGGATAAGTGTCACGGCCTCTCCCAAGTTCTACTGTGTGGCTCTAACTCTTGGACCCTTCCACCCAGACAGTCTACTCCCTCTTAAAAAGGAGCAGCCAACTCTTAACGTAATGCAGGTTTTTGTGTGTGGTTAATAACAAACATAGCCGGTGTTGCCTGAACAATAGGCTGAACAATAGACCGTTCCACAACTGCAAACCTGAAGGTATGTTCTGTACCTTCTGACTCACCTGATAGGCTGTGGGCTGGATTAAACAAAGATATTTTTTTAAAAAGGTGATATCAGCAAATACTTATAACGGTGGTACAAACAGACTGGTAGAACAGGAGCTCAGATAATCGGTTCTTAAAGCCCCGGTACACACTTGACAGAGTAGTTCTGCTTTCCCTCTAGGAACTGAGTGTGCTTTTAAGGGTTTTCACCTTTTCGCTGGGTAGTTAACTGATGCATGACAGGTAGAAATTCAGTGGGTGCAGGTGTCTTGCCACTGATCTCTCTGCTGGGAAAAGCTGCCTACCATGCACTTGTTAAAGGCACAGAGCCACATTTGGGTTGGGGGAGGTAGCAACCCTAAAATTTTTGATACTAATTCCTATATGTAGTAACAAGCAATCTATCTGTATAGCTGAAGAAAAAGTAGATAGTACATTATAGGTTATAGCTCCATAGGATTCATCAGTGTGTGGTTCTATGTCAGCCTTCAACATCTGGTGCCCTCCAGATGTATTGGACTACAACTCCCAGCATCCCCCAGCCAGTCATAGTGGAAGAAGGCTAGCTGGGGAAGGCTGTTTTAGGTTCAGATTTCAAATCTGATTAAGGGTAGCAGATCTCTTATGGATTGGAGTAAGTAGTGATTTGGTTATTTATTCCATTGTCGAAATTGTCTACAGGTGTGTATTTGTGGGAAATTGAGGGTGAACAGTGTGGAACAACTTGTGACCATTTGCAAAATGCAGGAGAATTAAATGGTTTGGGTTTGGAAACTAGGCCTCTCGAAAGTGTATTTTAAAGAACATGCTAGACTTTTGCCTTCAGCTAGCAACAATACTAACCTGTGACTAATTTCCCCCCTCTAGATAGCAGACTTTGGCCTCTCTAATGTCTTCCAACAAGATCGGTTCCTGCAGACCTTCTGTGGTAGCCCCCTCTACGCATCCCCTGAGATAGTCAATGGGAGGCCTTATAAAGGACCTGAGGTAAGAATGCTGCTTATTCTAAACCCATAAATGTTGAACAAGGCCACAGAATTAGCCAGGCACATGAACCAGTAGGTAGTTTTCAGTCAAGCTTTTTGGGCTGCAAAAGGCCATAGCTGAGGTTTTTGGCCCTTGGCAATAAACCCCTCACTACTGTAAGATCACGCGCATGACCATGTGTGTTTCCTTTAATAAGCCTGTTGGATGTTTGTTGTTAAATACCCTTGTTGAAATGGAAGAATTGGCTCCATGGCTCAGAAATAATGTATCCAAAGGGGCCTTTGCTGGTAAAGCAATGGGAATGAACAAGTCTGAGGTGTTCTTACTTTCACGTGCCAATGGCCAATGCCAACGTAAAGGTCTTTGAATGGAAACTGCATCCCTTCAGCCAAGTAGTCTTGAAACTTTCAGCCTTAAGGCCAAAGTCCATTTGAAAAAACTCACACGCGGTGCATTCCAGTAGTGGGCAGGGCCAAAGGTAAAATGGGGTGGAGTCAAAATACAGAGTATATCACCATATTTTAGCTTAAAGCTCTTTGTGTTTGGTGGGGGCATACAAAAGCCATGAAACCACCAAACTATCAGTGATGGGGTGGCGGGGGGGGGGGAAGTGGCATGACCATCTGGTGAACTCTGGTGGGCTGGACTGACACCCTAGGTGGGCCTGAGGTTCTGCCCTCCTGCTCTTGCCAAATTATAGTTGCGTCTCCTAACAGGTCTCTTCCCCATCTCCAGGTTGACAGCTGGTCCCTTGGCGTGCTCCTCTACATTTTGATTCATGGCACCATGCCTTTTGATGGCCATGATTATAAGACGCTGGTCAAGCAGATCTCAAGTGGGGATTACAGGGAGCCCACCAAACTATCGGGTAAGTGGAAATGACAGTACAAGTTCTATGTATGTGGCTCTGTCTGCTGTTACACAAGAAACATGAAGCAAGTAGCAGAACCTGCAGCTTTCAAGTCAGGGGTGTGGAACATGTGGCCCTCCAGATGTTGCTGAATTCCAACTCTCATCAGCCCCAACTCACATGGCCAGTGATCCGGGATGATGGAGTTGTGGACTACAGATGTTGCTGGACTACAAGCTCCCCAGTCTTGCTTGAAGTGCATGTGCATGCTTGTGGTCCTACTTGTCAGCATGGCTTTTAAATAACCATTAAGCAAGCCATCAGCTGAAATTGATGGGGAGCCTGGTCTTCCCATGGCTGAGAAGTTTGTAGAGAAATTCCTAGAAAGGGAGACTTAAATGGAACATTGCCCTTACCTGTGCATCTGATGTGATTTCTTTGTCCTCCAGATGCCTGTGGCCTGATCCGGTGGATGCTGATGGTGAACCCAGAGCGTCGAGCCACTGTTGAAGACATTGCCAGCCACTGGTGGGTGAACTGGGGCTACAAGGTGCCTGTCGGGGAGCAGGAGTTGTTGCGGGAGAATGAGTCTGCGCTGGCCACGTTAGCAGAGTGGCTGCGCCGCTCCTCCAGGCCTCTGTTTGAAAATGGCTCCAAGGTGCGCTGCTTCTTCAAGCAACACCTCCCTGGCGTCACGCTGGAGAGGCAGCGCTCCCTCAAGAAGTCAAAGAAGGAGAATGACGTAACTCACGCCCTGCAAGAGACGGGCCATGCACCAGAGAACCCATCCAAATCTATCCTGAAGAGACCCAAAGGCATCTTGAAGAAGAGGAATTCCTGTGAGAAGGCCCAGGCTCCCCCTCCGGTATTGAAGGAGGACGCGACTGCCCCGAAGGTTGAGCTGGCTCACGTGTTGTCATCCAGGGATTTGGCCCGTAAGGCAGAAAGTGTTGCAGCCACCCCTCCCGTGCCCAAAAAGGGAATCTTGAAGAAGCCCCAGAAGAGAGAGTCTGGCTATTACTCTTCCTCGGAACGTAGTGAATCTGCAGAGATCTTGGACTCTGAAAACATTGACCTGGATGTCAGTGTCTTTGCTGGCACTCCCTTGTCCACTCAGCCCCCTGGCGATTCCTATGCCAGACGGAAAGGCATCCTCAAACACAATGGCAAGTACTCCTCCAGCAGCACTGAATCTGACGGCGTGCCGGCCAAGGTCCTCTCCACGTTTGCTGAGGTCCACTTGCCCAAGCTGTCCCTCACCTCCCGTACCCGTCCGTCCAGTGCAGCGAGTGAAGAAAGTATCCTTTCCTCAGAGTCTTTTGACCAGCTTGACTTGCCTGATCGAATGCCGGGCACTGGAAGAGGAGTCCCCATGCGGGGAGCTATCTCTGCAGATGATCTCCTGCAGCTGGAGGAGGCAGAGGAGAGGCAGACGGGGGGTCGCCGACTCCGCCGCTGGACAGTCACTCAGTGCCAAAAGCCCCTTGCAGAGAGCTGCTTCTCTCTGGAGGACTGTGACGACGTCACCGAGGTCTACAAGCGGCCTGTGGCCATGAGCAGGAAGCTGAGCTGAGCAGCCCGTAGCTAACAAGGCCGCCGAGAGACTTTCACTCAGCCGTGCACACCTCTGCAGAGAAAGATGTTTCCACAGCTCTGGCTCTGCTCAGAAGGAACGGACATGTCCAAATCATTTGCACTTCCCTCTGTGGGTGGACAAGAGGACTTTGCAGCAGCCTGTGTCGTCTCCCCGACAAGGCTGGGTGTGCAACTGGCTCAAAAGTATTTATTTTGTTGCAAACTCAGTGGACTCTTCTGGAAAGCCAAGAGGAGGCGGCTTGTGTTTTAAACAATGTCTTGTAAAATGGTACAACAGGGTACAGGCGTGTGTTTGGAGAGGAAGAAGGTTGTTAAAAGCTGGTGGATGTAGGAAACGAGTAAGGGGCGGGAGGACTTGGGGAGAAATGGGTAGGCATCTGTCAGCTGCAGAGCAACGGGTTAAGGCCGATGCAAAAAATGGAAAAGAAAGATCCTCTCTTCCCCCAGCATCACCAGGGAAATTGCAGAGAGTTGAAGACTTGATTGGCAAAAGCCCGGTAACTCTCTCCTGAACACCTTCATCTCTCCAAACAGACCCTGCCAATCATCTCTAATCTTAGTGACTAGGGTGGTTATTTTCTTTGCACTGTGCTGCTTCGATTGCACAAAAGATGGTAAAAAGAGGTAGAAGTACTTCTGAAGTGGAACAATGATGGGGCAAGATGATGGGAAAGCATCAGCTCTTGGCTGACAAACAAAGTTTCTAGCTGGTTGGAGAGTATCTGCACTACAAATTTAGATAAGGGTGTCTAGCTATGCTGGTATTCTCTGCCCTAAATTTGGGGCAGGGCAGGAAGGCATTCTAAGAGAATTCTTAGCATCCTACATAATTTCAAAGTCCTACACTTCTCTAAATGAGCCACGGCAGTTAACCTAAAACTTAGAAACGTTTGTAGAAGTCAGATGTCACCTGTTGAGAACTGGATGCAATAATGGCACGCAGGAGTTCAAGATCTTCCCCCCACCATCCCCTCCTGCTTTGGTTTATGATGCTTTTAGAAGATACAAGAACACTTTCCTTTGATTTGTGTGTACATCCTGCTTTCTGTTTTTTAAAAAAATAACTCAGGATGGCTAAAGATTACTTGTCCGCACCTCCCTAAAAGATATTGCAGTGCATTTGGGCTGCAGCAGTGACTTTTGCAGAGGAAAGCTACCAATTACAGCACCCGTTAGTATTTCCTGAGACTTGTTTGTGCTAGTTTTGGAATAGATCTCAAATCGAAAGAGACTGGGATGAGGCATGGCATCATCGTGCCAAGTGAAAGCCCTTTACTGGGATGGGTTGGGGAGTGAGAGATGGGCTTGACATACAAGAAAGGGTGGGCTTTAAAGAAGTGAGCATCTAGTCCTTGCAAAATAGGATACATGTATGTGCCTTTAAAAAGGAATTACGGACTGTGGCTGGATCCTTAGGTAAGTTAAGGGAGTTCACAGAAGGAAAGCCTCCTCCCCGTCCCCCTCCTCCCGCAGCCTCCTCAGCTACTTGAGTTTCTGGAGGTTGCGGGTGTGTGTGTGTGTGGAAGGGATGTCCTGAAAAATGTTTGGATGGGGCTTACTGGATTGATGACAGGAAACTTTCCTGCCATGAACTTCCTAAAGTTACCTTTCCTTAAGATCCAAGCCTTTGTGCGTTGTCTATATGTACGTTGCCATGATGAGGATTTCTTTTCCTTGAATTTTTAAAATACTGCCTTCCTGAGCAATATGAGCTATTTGACAGAAGTACAAAAAGAAAACTTGTTAAAGATGGTATGTAAGAAAAAAAGAACTGTGGTGACTTCATAATCAGAAGGAAAGTGATCTGCAAAACATCCCCATCTTGTTATACTTACAGATTCCAAATACCTGTTGCACTGTCTTGCCATGGTCTTCTCTGGTTGGCTTTCCAAACTCTGTTATGTTTTGTTGTTGTCGTTGTTGTTGTTGTTTTCCATCCAGAGAAGTTAATTTAAATTAAGCAAAATCAGACTTGAACACTTATCTGTGCAGCTCTTTTTTTTCGCAAACTGATAATGATGGTTATGCAAGAAAGAATAAATAAAGAACCAAACATTGCATTTGTCAGTTACTGTTACTGCTGATTCGCTGGCTGGGGTTTAAAACTATCCATCAGGTTGCAAAATGGCTCTTCTGTACACACCCACATACTGGACCCTTATTTAATTTTCACATTCCCTGAAATCATACATTACTAGACTGCTCTCTTGATTCAGTTATTTCTTTGTGGATTGCCCAGACAGCTTTGGCTATGGGGCAGTACAGAAATTTAATGAATGAATGTTCCTAGGGAGCTAGTGCGATCTAAGTGCTAGTGTATAGCCAAGGTCACATGCTTGTAGTAGCAATTAATCAGGAAGTCTTACCAGCTCCTGATTCCATATGAGCAATCATCAGAGGATTTGAATCCTCACTTTCATAAGCATGCAGAGTTTTGGTACATGTGACTGCAAGTATAATGGATCTGAATGTAGATAAATAATTGAATTTTGGTCCCACCCTTTCTCTGAGGACCTCAGAGGGGCAATTTTAGTCTCAAGCAATCCTTGACATAGGACAGATTGAGACAGACCACTATAACTGAATGGGGATTAGATCCCAGGTTCCTTGTATCCAAACACAGGCCGTAGCTAGACCTAAGGTTTATCCCAGGATCATCCCAGGTTCGTCCCTGCCTGAGCTCTGGATGCCCTGTGTGGCACTTAGATGAACAGGTTTGACCCCAGGACAATCCTGGGATAAACCTTAGGTCTAGCTACGGCCACAGTATTCCAGTCAGCCACTGCATCTTCCTGTCTCAGAGCTGAAGAGTTTAAACCATTGTTAAGTGACTTTGAACATTTTATTCCTCAAAAGGCCCTCTTTTCTAAGCTGAGAGCCAGAAACCCTGGCATCATCACACAGGAAGCTGCTTTTTATACCAGGTCAGATTGATGGTTCATCTTTTTATTAATTTACTGCACAAGGGAGGGTTTTCCAGATGGTGGGTGCTGCTACAGAGAAGCACCCATCAACTGGAAAACTGTCGAGGTTTCATGGTGACATTCTGTTCATTTTGGAATGACCAGCAAGACCTCTGAAGACCTTAAATGTTGTCTGGCTGAATAGAAGGGAAAGTGGTATGCTTGGTGGTTGATGTCTGCCAGCTTAAAGCAAGGATTTAGAGCTGTGATACGAGCATCAATACTGGTATTGGCTGTAATTGAGCCAGGTGACTTTAATGCATAGGAACCCAAAGGGTAGGTGGTTATTAGCTGGTCAGAATGAAAGTTGGCCATCAAAGAACAATTACCCATTTAGTGCCTTCTAGGTAGGAGGAGACTCAAAAGGTTAATGAGGAAATTACAGGTATTCCTTATCCTGTTGAGCAGCTCATGATACAGGTAGATAAACTGACCTGCTCATAGCCTACAGGCAGACTAATTGTTGAATGAAGAGGGCTGTGTATCTTGCTCTGGGAGCAGGAGAAAATAGCACTAGCAGCACAGGAGAAAATAGAAAATGTGAGCAGGAGAAAATAGCACTAGCAGCACAGAGAGCTGTCACCCAAGCAAGCAAAAGATAGGCTATTATGATTAGTGCAAGGTTTGTTTTACTATATAAATCCAGTTGAATGCTTATTTTGCTGTTCTATGGCATCTTTCATTAACTACATCCCACTGTGGGCTTTTGAAGTTGGTTACAAGTAACTACCATGAAGATCAGTTGCATAATGGTATCTATGAGAAATGAAGACAGCACAGCCATGTGGAGCTCTGCCATGATTTGAGGAACCCCAAAGACGCATACACTGTCAACTAAATAAGAGCCTTGCTGGATCAGACCAAAAGCCTATCTAATCTGGCAACCTGTTTCCCACACCAGACCCCCCTGGGAAGCACAAAACAGCATGAATGCAATAGACTTCTCCTACTATGGTTCCCCAGCAACTGGTATTAAGAGGCTTGCTACCCCTGTACAGGAGACAATAGACATTATGACTAGTAGCCTTCACAAATTTGTTTAACCCCTTCTAAGGCCATTGAAGTTGGGGGGGGGGGCATCGCCATATTGTGTCAGAAAATCCTATATGCGGTGTGAAGTAGTATTTCCCTTTGTCCTGAATCTCCCACCAATCAGCTTAATTGATTGGCCCCAGATTCTAGTATTCAGAAGGAGTATTCAGCTCCAGCCCTGAAAGGTGGCCTGTAAATATTTTGAATAAATTACTCTATCCACCTTCTGCACACCATGCATAATATACATCTCTATCATGTCCTCCACACACTTGCCTTCTTAAATTAAAAAGCCCCAGACATTGTTCTGATTTGCACAATTACCACAGTCCACGGTGGCTTATTTAAGCCACGATGACCACCCTGTCCGTGAATGCCAGGTTGCCCATTGAAGCACTGGCTGCTGCTTGTTGTGTCATCCAAACCCAAGCAGCAGGGGATGTCTCAGAGTTAACCCTCAAATAACCTAGAATTTGTTGTAGGGTTACCTGAGAATTGTTTAACCTTCAAACAACCCCTGCTGCCTGGGTTCAGTAGACACAACAAACCATGGCAACCTTCTGCTGGAGAATGAATATTCGAAATGGCTGCCTGCATGTGCCACAACTGATCATGGCTTAAACAAGCCATGGTAAGCTGCAGTGATCATTCGTAACCTTAGTTTCCTCAGAAGGGAATTGCTCCAGCCTCTAACTTGATCATTTTTGTTCCCCCCCATTCTTCACTTTTTCCAGCTCTATAGTGTACTTTCTGAGATGCAGCGACTAGCTCTACACTGTATTCCAAGTGCAGTCATTGATTTGTAGGCATGATGCTTTTGCCAGTTTTATATTCAATCCCTTCCTGATGTTCTCTAACGTAGAACTTACCTTGTTCACAGCGGCTGCACAGTGTGTTGACATTTTGTTTATCCACCACGACCATACAATCTCAAGCCAGTGTGGTGTAGTGGCTAGAGTGTCAGACTTGGAGTCAGGAGATCTGGGTTCTAGTCCCCACTCAGCCATGGAAACCCACTGGGTGACTTTGGGCCAGTCACAGACTCTCAGCCCAACCTACCTCACAGGGTTATTGTTGTGAGGGTAAAGTGGAGAGGAGGAGGATTATGTACGCCGCCTTGGGTTCCTTGGAGGAAAAAAGGCGGGATATAAATGCAATAATAATAAATAATTTTGTAGTCAATCAGCACCAGCTCTGATCCAATTAGTGTATATGTGAAGTCAGGATTCCACCCCACTCACCCCATGTGCATCATTTTCTACTGAAGTGCATTTACCATTTAATGTCCGCCTTGGATAGCTCCTTTAGAATTCTGACTGTAACCCAAAGCAGATTCACTAACATTGCAGCTACCAGCCCCCCCCAAAGGGAATGTGGTCCCCACCCCTGCAAAAAAGAAAAGAAAGACAAAAAAAGAATCCTGCCCCCAGCCCTGTTCTACAGCATCTAAAACCTGGACAGTTGTTGAAGTTTCGTAAGTGTGGGAATAGATCACGGCCATCTTGAATGTGGGCCTAAAGACAGCCTTTAGTTTAAAAAACAAAATCAAGTGATGTTTATATAGGACAGTGTCATGACACAGGCCTCACACACCAGGCCTTGATGCACACAAACCCACAGGCCAAGCGCCACCACTTGAACAACCTGAGGGTAGGGTAAAACACAACTTTTCCCTCATATGTGTTTTAGAATTTTAAATTTTGTATACTCGTTTTTATCTTAATTTTAGAATTTCTGTAAACCGCCCAGAGAGCTCTGGCTATGGAGGGTAGTATATAAGTGTAATGAATAAATAAATAAATAAATAAAATGCTAGAATCTAAAAAGGTTTTACTGAGTATGTAATAAGCTGAAGGTTATATATAAGGTGTTTACGATCATAACTGTAGAGCAGGTGATAAAGCCAAGCTGACACGTGGTTTGAGGTAACAAAACAAAATAAAATGTTTATTTTTGTTTAACAGATCTTAGTTACTTCAAATTAAAGTTAACCGGCTTAATCTACTAGTTTTAATAAAAACAGTCATCTTAAGTCTCTTAAAATCTTATCTCCTTTCACTCCACACCACTGACAATCCTAACTAACACTCCCAACTCCCAACTCCCAACCAACTAACCCACATTTTTACTCCTCCCCTTTTCACAGCATCATCAGCCACACCCACTCAGTCCAACATTCTGCACTCAGTAGACATACAAATTCAGATATACCTAAGGGAACAGAACTGTAGGGTAATGCCACAGACAGCCTGCCCCAATCTAGTGTCCTCTGGATGTTTTGGACTCTGGCTTTCATCAGCCCTAGCCAGCATGGCCAATGGTTAGGACTACTGGGAGTTGTGGCCCAGGACAACTGAAGCGCATCAGGCTGGGGAAGACTGGTATAAGGGGTTCTTCACCCACCTTTATTGCATTAAATTAGGCTGTGCATTTGGATCTAAAATTCCAAGCAATTATAGATAAGAGGGATCACAAGTGGGCAACTGCCTCTTTACAATTAATTGCCCTCCTTTATTATCCACAAACTACAAACAATTTCCTAAAGTACATTTAACATAGAACTTGTTTGCTTTCTCGAAACCTTATTGACCCTTTCTTTGCTCGACAGCATTTTTTCCGTAGTGTCAAACTATTTGGTCAGATTCTTTTTTTAAAAGGCATATATTTCATGTGTTGTACTGACCAACTGAAAATGTAAAGGCATTCCATTTGCATCTCATCCTGCAAAATCCTGGGTGTCAGCATGCCAGTCAGAGGACTTGAAATTCACATTAAGCAAAACTACAGAGATAAAAGCAGGGACTATTGTTGCTTTTGGAATTCTAGATTTAAGTTGGTTTTAAATTGACAAGTCCAAAATACCTGTTCTTTGGTAAACTTTCCTCTGGAAGTGGTTCTTAGAGACCTTTTCAAGCAGGTTAATCAGCATAATTTTGAAGATGGCTAATTATAGGGCTGCACTACACACACACACACACACACACACATATTAATAACTCCTGCAGTAATTATATTTCATTTACACCTTTGATGTCATTTAATTTCTCCCTGGCCTTTAATTTCTCAGCATTCATAAGGTTTCTCATCTACCAGCTTTTGTACTGGAAGTGATCATTTCATATTTCCTGCCAGTGCTGAGCAAAAGTGCAGGGGAGTGTGGAGAGAACCTAAAAACTGCTGCAGGAAAAGGCAACATTTCATCCTGTTTTACCTGTACAAAACGGTCAGGTTTGTTCTGCTCTCTTGATCTTCAACAGGACAAAGACAATTGTATTGTAACTTGGTTGTTGATTTCCTAAGAATCTATCCACTAAACCTGATGGTAGAACCATGCTTTTTGCCAAGTTGCTGCTGGAGATAGAGCTGAGTTTATAGCAGTCTATGAAAGCTGACACTCAGTTCTGTAGCGGGTGGTAGTGATTTGTGGGGTTCCCCCCTTTTTCCTTTCTTTCTTTTTTAAAAAGGGGATTGTATCTCAAAGGTACTACTCAATGCCAAGACAGGCCTGTTTATGAGCTGTGAAGCTATGAACTATTTTCCCCTCCTATTCATTTCCTCTGCTCCTTTGTGCTGTGGTGCCTGTTATTGTACCCAAGCATGTTTTATTAGACTATAAAGCACAGTAACATCTTCTCCCATTTCCACTTGGGTTAATAAAACAAAATAGTCAAACACCTTACAGATTCCATCCCCTTACCCCACTGCTAGCTGCTAAACAGAGAGTGAAATGAAAAGAACTAATGCCTGGAATCTCTCCTCCCTTATTCTTTCCCCTTCCAGATTCAGACGAAATTAACGAGGGCAGTGTGCAATTTGGCCCCCTGCAGAGAATTCTCCGCGTGCTTCCAGATCCATTAAGAAAAAAACACCTCGGGAACGCTTTAAAGCCATTTTTGAGGACATGCTGATTAACAAGGGCAAAGTCCCAGCAATCTCGAGGTTTTAATGGGGAATTTGGGGGAGGAGACCGAGGAGAAGAGAGGGAGGCGACTGCAGATGAACTTTTGCAAGTTGGCAGCTGCCATCTTCTGATGGAAGGAGCCTAAATCCCACGGGTTGTTCTCTCAGTGAACTTTCCACCAGAGTGCATCCTGTGTCTCTTGCAGGTTGCACCTCCATGACCTTGCTGGTGTTGCCAAGCATCTGAGAGTCGACATGTATGGAGACAGCTGATCTTAGTGGGAGAAAGAGAGAGAGCAGATGGCAGCCTCCCTGTATCCCTTCTCCACTTCCTTGCTCTTGGGGAAATGTTCCATTATAAATATCCTTAAGGGAACTTGAGGATATACAACTCGTTTCCAAGTGCACCTCTTGGGCCTGTATGTACACTAGGAGCGTCATCGCATGGAGGGAAACCACGTTTGCTTACCGTCGCTTCTCCACCCACGCATTTGCCCCCATTACTTCCTCTTTTGAAAGAGGAAGTAAACAGCTTGCACATGGCCCATTCAGTGGAACGTTTTGATCATACTCCTTCTCCTGCACACAGCAGGGGATAGAAATAATTTGGACATACTGGGCATCTTCCTTTGCCAGAAACAGGTTATAAAATTCCAAAGTGGTACCTTGGGAATGCTTTTGTAGGCTGCACAAGGGTTAAGTTCACCATTGCCACAAATGGCCAAAATCACGGGGCATAAGCAGGAGAGATCAGAAAACTAAGCAGCGGTCTCAGCCTCCACAGGTTAGGGCAGCTTCCCCAGCCTGGGTGCTTTCCATGCCTGCTGGGAATGATATGAATCACAGTCCAGAACATTTGGAGGGCACCAGGTTGGGAAAGGCTGGGCTAGATTGGCTCTTGCAATTGTTCCATGTGTTGTTGTTTTTAGACAGCCCCACTTTATCAAAAGGAGTGTTCTCCACACTGATGAAGTATTATAAAACTAAGACTCTTGGAATCTTGGCTCCAGTCCCCTCCTCACTGGTAAAAGGTTGTGGGGATGAGGGGGGAGAAAGAAATGGCAGAGACAGAGCAGCAAAGCAGAACCAGGTGCGCCTCTTTCAATAAGGAGGGGAGGGAACAGAGTTCTTCTGCAATCTGTATCTGTTCCAGACGCTTCCTGCCTCTCAAAAGCCTGAGCTTCTGTTTTGAAAAGGGAACTGAGCACATGGCTTTAGCAGGTGTTGTTTCTGCTCAAGGAATTGGGCCAGGCTGCTGCTCTGCCGCTTTCATCTTGCGCAGGAATGTTAATAGCATGGATCCCTGGCCTCAGCAAAGTGTCAACCTTCAAGGGGGGGACACGCTTGCAGGCCCCACTGCGTGCAGCAGGATTAAGGGGGTGGGGGTAGTGGCAACCTCTCAGATAATAAATATTTTCTGCCAGATCTTCTCCATGTGCCTTTGAACTCTCCCCGCTATCCAGGCGCACACACACACACACACACACACACACACACACACACACATCTATCTCTCACTTTAATTCCAAGACAATCCTTTACTTATGTTGCACTGCAGAGGAATTTCCGGATGCAAGAAATGGAGACAGCTTGAGGCAGGCAGGATAGGGTGACCATATGGAAAGGAGGACTGGGCTCCTGTATCTTTGTATAAAAAGGGGGATTTCAGCAGCTGTCTTTATTATGCATGCAGCACCTGGTGAAATGCCCTCTTAAGGACCAGATACAAAGGAGGTCCGGGCTCCTGCAGCTTTAACTGTTGTGATAAAGAGGGAATTTCACCAGGTGCTGCATGCATACAAATGACACCTGCTGAAATTCTCTTTTCTATGCAACTGTTAAAGATACAGGAGCCCAAACCTCCTTTCCGTATGGTCACCCTAGGCAGGGGATCACCCTCCACTGCCCCATGACAACAGCATATTCTCCAGTTGCACCTCATAGCAAATTCTGTAATGATTCCTTTGAAAATATTGTACTGCGTTCAGAAAGTGATGCAGCCCCTACAATCTGCATTCAACACGCAAGGAGTGGGGGAGACATCAGGGATCAGGAGCACCGGAGCTGTCATATACGGAGTCACACCATTGTTCTGACTTACTCCTGGGATCGCAGTCGGAGCCTCCCAGGTTCCCCAAATGGTTATGCCCTTTTCCCCTGGCCACCAATTGTTTGGTAGTCTTCTGGCTCTCATGCAGTCTCCCCCATTCTAAAAAGTTTAAATGCCTCTCCAAAGGCTCAGTTACTGTCAGTAAGAGCTGTAAGTGAAAACATGCTGGTATTTGGGCTCCTCCCCCTTTGCCTTGGCACCCACCACTGCAATGTGGCCCCTGAGAGCTTCTTTGAAATGGAATGTGGTCCTCAGGCTGAAAGAGTTTCCCCACCCCGGGTCTACACTGACTGACAGCAGCTCTCCAGGGTTTCAGGCAGGATTCTTTCCTAACCCCCATCAGAAGACACCAGGGATTCAACCTGGGATGTTCTGCATGCAAAGTATGTGCTCTGCCACTGAGCTGCAGTCCTTGGCCATGCACACTAAGCAGTGTGGCTGCATGTAGTAGGACCGAGGATCCCTTTCCACATATCTCTCCAGTGGTGTTGGTGCCACTGCCTCCATAATTGCTCCCATGATGATCCAGAAATCAGTAAAGACTTCCACTTATATAGTCAAAACATCTCATCGTAGTGGGGAAGACTGTGGCCAGATGATCTGAGTGCTTGCCTGCTCAGTCTGCTGTCCAAGTGCCTGCTGTGGATGGACAACTTCAAGGCACCTACTCTACTTCCTTATAGTTCTTTATCTTTACACTGAACGTGGACTACTAGTCCGAACTAGACGATGGTTTAGATCCAGACTTAGTCATTGGATTCATTGGAGGCAAGTTAATCGAAAGTAACAAGCCCCATTGAATTCAATAGGTCTATTTTAAGCACAATTGTCTGGACGTAAGCCAATGGCAGTTAGTCACTGTGACCCTATTCAGATAACATGCTAAGCCACAGCGGTTAAGCATTTTGAGCTAAGCATTATGGCTTAGCATGTCACGTGAACAATTTCTAACCATGGGGGCTACATAACAGCAGTTTAAACACATTCCCTAATCATTTGCTGCAAAAGGGTTAGTGTCCTAACCAAGGCTTAGTGTGTCATCTGAACAGGCCCAATGCATTATCTCCAGCATCAGAGGCAGTATGAGCAGGACTTTCCACAGGCATTGTTTGGCCACTGTGGGAGTAGAATGCTGGACTAGAGAGACCTTTGGTCTGATCCAGCAGGGCTCTTCTTATGTTCTTTTGACTGGACAGCCTTTCAAATAAAGGGCTCCTTCAAACAGAGGACCATCTTCTGACAGCCCTTCAAACAGAGGACTCTCCTCTATAAAGTAAGACATGTTTTACACTAGAGCATGTTTGGTAAACAGAGCATGCCCTGGTAAACAGGGCATGTTTACACCAGAGCTATATCCCAGGGTAGTCCCTGGATTGTCCCTGTGTGTCCAAATGACAGGGGATCCTGGGGGCAACCCAGGATGACCAGGGACTTTCCCCAGGATATAGGGAACAGCAGAAAACCTGATTTTTCCACAGGCCCTGGACCATCCCACGGAGAGCAGGCTGTGTGGCCGCTGCTCCTGGGTCATCCCTTCTTGCCAGGTGCTTAAAATGGACACAGAGCTGCACAGAGGCAGTCCATGCCCATCAGGGGTGGGGGGTGGGGAGCAGGTTTGAGTTTTTGTTTTTACCTTCTTTTGTGGAGGAGTGCAGTTGTCCTCCTTTTCCCTCATCGAAAAAATGGCAACTCCGGCATCCTTCTGGGATGTCGTGTGGCCATCAAGATGCTGGGGAGGCTCACGGAAGCCAGTAAGTCCATAATATCCCCCCTCCCTCTACACCCTATGGTGCAGACATGACCATGGTCATCTCTCTGGAAAAATGACAGCTCCCGCTGGTAACCACACTATCCTTGCAAGGCCAAAATAGGCACAAAATAGGGAGAGAAGAGATGTTTGAGCTCACTCCTGGTTTCCAGAGATAGATCTCCCTTATGAAGATTTCTAGGGTCTGTATGCAAGAGCTTCTTGAGAAAGACATTCTTCCTCCGCCAAATGGTAATCAAAACACGTATCTTATTAGTGACTTTACTACTGAAGAACGCAAAACTCCCCAGAGCATAAAACCCTGTATATAGATATTCAAGCCCCCTCCTTGGTGAGCTGACTGTTAAAAATAAACAAAGGAAGGGAGTAGTTAGCTTAAGCCTTATGTGGATAGCATTTTGTGTGTGGCTGCTGGCTCCTTTACACTCATGACCTGTGGGAAATAAACTGGTTAAGGTTAGTTCATCATCTTTATGGATAAAGAGATCAGCCTGTTATCAAAGTAAGACCACCCAGAGATGTTGAGTCTACGGCAGGGCTACTCCCCAGCATTTAACATTTGCACAGAAGGGAGGATTTAGGTAGGAACATCTTTTCCCTTCATAGGATTGCAGCAGTGGGAGAAGCTGCCCTTTCCAAAGTTCTCTCTCTTAGGAGTCCTGCAGCCCATATAGAAAGTGACAACTCTGAACAGCCTGTCTAGGATTTGAATGCAGGCAGTACAATATATATTCCAATAGTCCTCTGTTGCACAGAACTATTATGCTGATGCTGTTGCATACTCATGACCATGTAAATTGGTGACCCAATAAATGGAGAGATTAAAGAGAAATCGGTGTGGATTTTTTCCAGTTCAAGTGTGGGATCTGCTGTCTACATACCCATATGGCCTCCTTCATTTGGCACTCCTATTTTTGGCATCATCTCAAAAGCATCTATATTCACTGGAAATTCAATAAAAAAAAATTGCCTCAAGGATTTGCCTGGCAGCTGCCTTTAACACAACTGAAGTATTCCCAAGCAAAATCTGCCTGATGACAACTGAGCAAGCTATCTTCTGCCCCTTCACACCTTCTGCTAGCCCTGCCATCCTGTATTTTAACAGCCATGGAAATGCATGCACAAATGCACAGCCGCACACATCATAGCCGATGTGTAGGATAAAGTTTTGGACTTGGACTAGGTTCAAATACCCACTCTGCCTTCGTGATCATTGGGTGGCCCTGGGCAAGTCACCCTCTCCCTATCTAACCTATGTCCAAGAGTTATTGCAAAGATAAAAACCCATAAAGCAAAATATACACACTTCTTCCATCAAGTTCTCGGTTGACAACATTGCTTTCCATATTGATTTCTGTGGCTTCTTCTGTGTTGTTGTTGAGTTACGTTACTTCATTGACGTTTTGACTTTTGCTGCTTCCACTGTTGTTGTTGTTGCTGTAATCTCCTTTCAACTTCTCTGAAAAGGATATCTAAATAAACAAAATAATAAAACTGTCTCCAGGCTAACACCTCAACAAAGGAAACCAAACAAAGAAAAGGAAAAGATGGCCAAAAGAGAGAGCAACTCCAATTGTTATTAGTTGTGTGTGCATACATGTTGCCGTTCGTGTTGTATTTCTTCACTTCGGTAATGTCTGTTGCAAATTAATATGGTTATTCAAACACGGGATGTTTGGGGGTTCGTTTGTTTTCAATGCCTTTAATTTGGCGTGCACACTGAACTCTCTTGGCATCGCTGACAGACTCTCCCGTTGTTGTTCTTCACGCCTCTGCCTTTTAAGCTGCCCTCACACACCAGCACATCTATGTTAGGTGGAAGCACAAGAATCCGGGGAGGGGGGCAGCCCGATATCCCAGCTATTCCTAAGGCTCCCAGGCCAGACTTGTGTCATGGAGATGGTGTTTCCTGGTCAGCCTTGGGTGGTTTCCAGTGAACTGGTGCTGACCTCAGGGCTGTGCCTTTAGCCTGAGGAGTGTGGCTGAGTGAGCAGCTGGGAACAAAGAGCGTCTGCGGTTTCTCTTTACTCTCTCCCAGAAGAGGAAGGAGTGGAGGGCAGGGCAGGAATGTTATGGTGGAGGCCTGGCTGCCTCGCTCTGCTCTTGGGAAACATTACATGGCATTGTTGAGGGGCTGCTCAACCGCCACGACATGCCTGTGAAACCAAATGGCCCGGCAAAGAGAAATGGGGACATTTTTCTTCCCTGAATACAAATGGTTAGTGGCTGGCTCAAAAATGGGTAATAAATACCAGGCGGGCCGCAACACTCAGGGAGTTGTTGGGTAGGGAGGCAGGGAGGGAAGAGCTTTGTATTGAAAGGAACTGCCTTAGTCTAACATAAAATACTTCTCCTTGGTGGTGGTGGTTTTCTTAGATGTAAGCAGTATTGCGGCCAAAGTCTATTTCTAATTATATACCTTGGCCTAGTTGTGGAGTCATTCCTCAACCAGTTTTTTAGGGCAAACATATGCCTGAAAACATCTCCCACTCCCAGCTTGGCAATTTAGTGAAAGCCTTATGTTTGGAGAGGTACCCTGAAAAGGTAAGTTCAACGTGGTACTGTGGTACAGGAGATCCCTGTGCTAACATCAGACATTGGCCAATGAAGACAGTGGGGCCTTGCATCAGTCTCACAATTCTCATACCAATTAATGGCTGTGCAAGTGAGTAACCACCACCCTGCCAAGCCTTCGGTCAATGTTATCTTTCTCGGAGCAAAAGCAACAACACAGCATTCCATGTTTCACTTCTGGAAAGATGACAGAATACTACAGAGGTAAGACAAACTCTGCTGAATGGAGCATAGATCTCTTTGCAACCGTCTCATTGAGTTGCCCTCCATTTTATTCCCTCTCTTGAGTACAGCCCTGTAAGATAGTACACATTATGATTGTGATTCTGTGGATATAGGGCAGAAAACAATGGCTTGCCTAAGGTTACCTAGTTAGTTTGTATCTGAGATTAAATTTTGACCAGGGACTTTGGAGCTTTCAGTTCTTACCCTTACAGTATACCTAATTATGACGTTCAAAAGTCCCTTTCCCTGATGTACGTATTTTCTGTCTATAACAGGTCCTCATCTCTGCTAACTGCATTTCACAGTTGTCTCTTTGTGCTTATCCTTGACTATCTTGCTTCTTTTGGTTCATGCAGCTCCTTCCCCATATCCAGAAAGCTCCACTCTACATAGCTTGTTCTCCCACTCCACCCCTATGGAAAACCCACAAGAGAATGGGGAGAAAAACACCTGCCTGTTCATCAAAATCTGGTTTCTTTCAACTAGCACAGTCATGCTAGCCATTCAAGGAAGGTCTGTTACTTTTTAATTCTGTTAGGTTAGTGCAGTGAAAGCTAAAGTGTGCTTGCTACTGTGGGAACGTGCATGTATCACTTGTGCAAGCACATGCACACATGTGTCCAAAGATACAGGCAAACAAAGAAAAATGCAATTTCTACAGCCAAGGGCTGCCATGAATGATCCTGTATAATTTACTTTGGGACCATCCACTGTTGGAAACAGAACAGCCTCCCCGCATTGCTACCCCCACTGTCTGCTGGCCAGCCTAAAGTACAAACACATTGGCACTAGGGGTGTGCACAGACCCCCCGCTCCGCCCCGCAGGCCGATCTGAAAATTTTGGATCGGCCCGCTCCGCTCTGCTCCGCCCATAGTCCACTCCTCTTCGCCGCGGAGCCTGCCCACCTGATCTCTCACTGTTTCACTCTTTACAGTGACAGATGGGGGCGAGGTGCTGGCTGCTCTCCTGCTGTGACATTTTCTGCAGCAGGCAAGCAGGGCCAGTGCAGCAGCAGTGGTGGTGGCAGTGCCCGCAGGGCCTTTCCTGGTGGTGGTGGGGTCAATCTATTGCCTCTTCCATTCTACCGCCTGAGTAGGGGATTTAGACTACCTCATGGGAGGGCTGACCCTGGCCCCATTTCACCTTCCTTTCTCTTCCTGGTGGTAGTTGGTAACCCAGAGATTAGGCAAATTGGATGGAAATCAGAAGATGGAAGGCCCAAACCCTGAAGTCAAAGCAGTGCCTGAAGATCCAGCAAGGCTGGGTGCAGTGGGATGGGGATTGCAGGCAGACTTAGTTCAGAGGCATAAGATGTGCTGGATGAATGCATTTCAGGTAGACAGAGTCGATGGATGTGCAATGCAGTGTAAGTCTAGAGTTTACTTCAGTTTAAGTAACTTGGAGCAGAACTTGGCTTCCTATGATCTTGTTTACTAGAATATGGCATCTTTGAAGACTGGCAGAAGGAGACAAATGACAGCACATCTTGCTGTAGGCAAAATCCAGCGTTATACTCGGTGAAGCTAATCTTGAAGAGACTTTAAAAAGCAGGCAAGAATCAACAAGGTTAATTACACTTGACTAAGCTGAGCCTTGGCACCACTCCGTGAAGACCTTGCCAGTATAAAGGAAAGCTTGATATATATATATATATATATATATATATATATAGAGAGAGAGAGAGAGAGAGAGAGAGAGAGAGAGAGAGAGAGAGAGAGAGAGAGAGAGAGAGAGAGAGAGTCAATTGTGGTAGCGCCACTTGTACATCGCTGCTTAGGTTCTTGCACTGTAGCTTCTGCACTTCTTCTGTAGAGTTGCATAATAGTATGAATAGTTCAGCCCAATTGTTCTAAAGGCCAACTTTAATCCAATTTGGGAGGAAAACCCATTGAAATCAGTGACTTCCAAATATCCATATGTAGGATTGGGCTGCATTCAACACAAAAGCTTTAGCAGTCCTCCCCAACCTGTTACCCTCCAGAAGTCTTGGACTACAACACCCACCATCCTCTGAAGGCTGTGATGGGAGTTGACATCCAACACACCTAGAGTGCACCAGATAGATTAGCATAGAATACAGATGGTCTTATAGATCAGCCTGATTGTTATGATTTGTTTGGTGAATTAATTTAATACACTCAGGCGCCACCTTTCTCAGCTGAGAGATCTAAACTAGCATTAAACCCTAATGATGATTTCGCAAGACCAATGCCTTTGGATGCTGGTTGCTCCTGTGATGAAGGCTGAGGTGCTGGTACACTGCCCAGTTTGGTCCAAGTGTGTACCTAAACCCAGAATGCCAGCTCAGAAAGTGACATATTAGATCTGGTTTTGTTTATTGCTGCCACCCAGATGCTCCTTTCGCACTCTACATTTCCCAGCTTAAGATGCATCTGCAGAAGATAAAAAGAGGGGGAAACTAGGCAAATACAATTGCATGTGAGGTCCCAGCATTCACCATCTGATCCTTGGAGACGGCCCTTTCACTCGGTGGCAACAGTTTCCGGTGCTGCCCCTCCTCCCACTCCACCCCCATGGCTCTCTGATCCCTGGCTGCAACACACTTCACAAGAAAAGGCTCTATTCATTCAGTGACAATTATTAATGAGCCCCTTTTATCTATGCCCAAAGATATCCAGGTCCAATCCAGCGCTTTAACAGGAGTCCAGGGCCGGATCCCCAAATCCTGTGAAAAGCCCTTGGCTCACTTTCATTTCAATAGACACAAAGGTCTTGCATCGCTCTCAGTAGGCTTGCTTCAGTTCAGTATCTTCACAGAGGGTGCTCAGCACTCTTGGGAACTGAACTGTGCACCTTTGCCCAAAAAAAGGAAGAGAAAAAGAAAGGCACTAACCGCCCCTTTATAATGCGTCGTGACATTCAAATGGATTAAAAAAAAAAAACACTTTTGCAGGAGAAGACACCACATAAAAAGAATTGCAATGTCGGGGTGTTAACTAAATCCTGGAAAATGACTGCATTAATTTTTTCATGCAAATGGGGATGATGCAAGAGATGGAACAAGACAGGAGAAAGGCCAGAGGAAAACAAATCCAGCTGAAATGCCAAACAATTGCAATAAAAACGCTACTCCTGGAGCTTGTCTGTTATGAAGGCAGGAAACTCTCCTGCTCTGATGTTCCCCTGGGTGAGCTTGGAAGTCTAGTGGTTCTTTTAGACTGAAAATCATGCCATTCAAAGCAAAAAGGAGTCTTTTCACACCTTAAAGACCAGGCCCTTGTCTTCACGACTTCGATAATGCTGCGCCTGGTGGTGTGAGCCACGGAACTGCCACACTGATGCTCCTTCTGACCATTCACATCAGAAGGAGTGCAATTGCAGGCTTTCCCCCGCCTCTGCGCCTGCCCACGTGAGCACTCACACGGCCGGACCAGGGGCGCCTGGGAGCATCCATGCCCCCTCTTCTAAGGATAGAGTGTTTTTGTTTTGTTTTAAATGGGACTGACTTGTTGTTTTTTGATTGTTTTACAGCTAACTTTGTGGGGGGAGGAATGGGGGTGCTCCCTCCCTGGTGGGATTTCCAACCCCCCTTTAAAAAAAACCCCTCTTTAATAAGGCTCCGCAGAGGTGCGGAGCCTTGCTCCAAGCTAAAAAAGTCAGGTTAAGTGCTCAACTTTTTTTAAGCGGAGCCTTGGAGCTTTGCCCCTGGATTGCTTCGGAGTGGCAGCTGCATCATGTAGATCATCTGCCTCCAATCCAAAGCAATCCAGGGGCAAAGCGCCCTTCTAGACGAGCCCCAGCAGAACTATTGTGGCCTATACTTTCCTTGACTAGAGTGCACTTCATCAGATGCCATTGTAATGTTTACACCCCAATCTATAGGGATAATTCTGCACGCATCCTGATAATATCTGCACCACATCCCAAGTGGTGTGTGTACCTAAAGCTCCACTCAGTGGTTTTGTTGCTGGAAAGCACTTCCTGAAAAAGATACTCATTTGCCCACAATATTCCTTGCAATGTGTGAATAACTGCTAGGATACTTGCTGCTTAAAACAGCAAACTAGGATGATTTGGTCACAAATGATCTGCTCACAGGTAGGCATTCCCATCTGTTTCAAGCAGCCTGCTGGGCAGAACGGACCTGTTAAAGACTGGAGCCCTTCCTTCCAAGCTGATCCTGGCCAGCAGCTTCCGGTCTAGTCAATTTCACTTAAGAAGGGTATGTAGGTGGGTGTATACATCAGTTCCCTCTTAGAAGAGGGCAAGCAGAACCTGCAACACAACATTCCCATGTGGATAGCTCCTGTTCCAGCCAGCTGTGCCCTTTCCCCAAATGCTCCATTCCATTTCCCATTCTCTCAGTTTTCAATTTCTCCTCCAGCAGTCAGGCAGCATTCTGTGGCCACTGAGCATGCTCAGTCCTCATTGGGCTGATGTGGGTTTTCTCCCCGCCCCCCCGCTTTGGCTTCCCATAACCCAAAAACAGTTTTTATATTTCTGGAAACCTTGGAGTTTCCATGACCCTGCTGATATATCTTTCTGGTACGTGAATGGTGCCGTTTTGGCTATATAAGGATCTACACTCAGATAATAAGGCCTTAACTAGACAGGGCAAAATCCCAAGGCAAACCCCAGAATCGTCCCTGTGTGTCCACATGACGCACAGGGGATCCCAGGATCAGGGAGGGATGATCCCTCCCTTGCCCCAGAATCTTGCCCTCCACTTTAGGCCTCCAGTTTTTCCGCAGGAGCACTGAGGAAATCTTGCCCTCCAGTTTTTCCTCAGGAGCACTGTGCCCATCGGTGGTGGGGTGGAGGGAGCAGGGGATTAAAACAAAAAACAAAAAACTCGTGTTCGTCTTCTTTAAGAAAAAACCCAAAATGGCAGACACAATGCCTCTCCCTCTGAGGTGATCACATGCCATGTGTGAACAGATGGGGAGATCTCACGATAAAAATATAGGGGCCTTAGTCTACAAATAGTTTTAGAGGACTGAACAAGAATGTTGCCGTTTGTAGCTGTGAGGATCTGCTGGAAAGGATACCTACCGGCTTATGGCATCAAGTGGCAGACTGAAGCCTTCTTCATCAAAGGAGTCCTCCCCACCAAACAATTGGTCTGAAGCATTTGCTCACAAGTAATTCATATGACACATGGCTTGCAAAGATCCTCACCAGAATTGAAGAAAAGAAAAACACTGGGGCAGGCACAGTATCATACAGAATCTAATTCACTTAAGACATTTGTGCTGTGCCGCCTACCCTCTAGTCCCCTCTAGTTCCCAAACTACCCTCTAGTTTGGGAACTACAGTGCTCAATTTCTAGAAAAAGGAGATGATGTACAGGGACTCCCTGTAGTAACTCAATGGTGAGAAAAATGAACTTAAATGAAGTTCATAAAAGTTCAGAGGCACTTTTATGTAGCCCAGCCTTTCACAATTTGATGTCCTCCAGACGTTTTGGACTTTTACTTCCATCAGCCCCAGCCAGCATGGCCAATGGTCCAGAATGCTGAGAGGTGATGTTCAAAACATCTGGAGGGCACCAGACTGGGGAAGTCTGATCCAGTCTTACTTCAACGTTCCAGAGTTGAACCCAGATGCTAAAAACAGATGTTGGGGCTGAGTCCTGGTGAGCTCTGTCAAAAATTAAGCCATACCTAGTAACGCTATTGTCTGGGGGCTCTATGAAAGCTAGAGATACGTGTTTTATGGAGCTATTATCTTTTAGAGTCACATTCCCCAATAACAGCAAATATCTGGCAATAATCCTAGAAAATGCAAGTGAGCCACACATAAATCTGGTTAGGGTCCCAGTGAGCATTGGTTATAGCTGGGATTAGAGGAGATGGTTGGTTGCTCCAGAAGGAAACCAAGAAATCCCAGGACAGTGTCGAGGAGTACCGGAGAATGATGTTTGACTTAGGGCTCCAGAAAGACTCAGGTTCAACTTTCACCTCAGCCATAGAATTATCAGGAGGGCTGAATAAGCTTTTCTTCACCATTTGCTGGTAAATTCAATCTTTGGGGAAGGCTGTTACTGACAGAATTAATTTGATCTTGTATTAGAAATTAATAATTTTAGCTCTTCCACTTCAGTTCCCCAAACTAGGAATTATGATTGGTGAAGTACGTCGCTATAATTCCCAATGTGGGGGGTTGAGGTAGAACTGCCCAAATGATTAATCTCAAAGACAAAACTGACTGAATTCTGTCAATTCTCCCAAGAGACTCCATGATAGGGCCACTCCAAAACCTGTGAGCCAAGGGTGCCCCTGCGGGCCAGCCAGTCTCCTCCTGCACCCATGGCTTTGTAAAATGCTCAAAATGAAAACTGACAGAGAAGGAAAGAGGGAACAGTAGTTATACAGCCATCCTTTTGCCATTTTGCAGAGCACGAGAAAAGAAGGCTTCTCCAACAGGCAGAGACAAACCAAGACTCCTGATGACATTTAACCTCACGTGCAGGAGCTATAAACAGAGCCATGTGCCAGTGAGTATTTGTTTTTAAACTACTCAGCTGTGATTTGTTTTGCATCTTCACTCTGTTTGTATAACAACAAAGATTTTCCTTTGGGTTTGTGTCGTTGCTTTTTGTGGCAGAACCTTTGTAGTACTCCACCCCTGTGACAGCCACCACAAAAAACATGGCATCCCAGAAAGGCACCACTAGAAAGTGAACTTGGGGCCTGAGGCTGGGAATATTTCACCCAGGCAGCTCCATTCAGTTAGAATGAACAACCCTGTCTGAGTAAGATGGGGTGATTGCATTTTCATATCCAAGGTCACTGACAACAAACAGTGGGAACCACCAACAGAGCCTGTTTTGGGGGGGTGACGGGTGATTGTTTCTTTTTAAATTTATAAATGCAGCTTTTAACAGAGTCCACCATCACTTTTAGGCTGCATTCTCAAGTGATCCAACTCTGACAAACCCTGAAAAGAAATGAATAGAAAATGGCATTTTTGTTGCCTGTCGGTTTGTAACAACTGCTTTTGTGCTGTTGTTAGACCTGCTCTGAGATTTCCCCCATTTTATTAATAGGGTGATGCCACGACACAGTCTCTGAACACCAGGCCTGGCCGCGGCTACTCCCTGCTCAAGCCAAGCACCACCACTTGATACGCCTGAGGCGAGGGATAAAATCACCTTCCTCCAAACTATGTGGAGAAAGGGATTTAAATGGAGAAGGATTTCAATAATAAAATAATGTGCTGCGAATTATATGTGCTGAGGTGAATTATTGTCAGAGTGGGTGCTAAATGTATAAACTTCAGATGATAAATGCCAAACAGACACGTGGGATTCTTGTGGTAGTTAAAACAAAATGATTAAAATTTATTTTAAAAGTTCACAAGCTTTGTTTCAAAATAAAACATTTAAAAACCTTTTTGAAACCTTTCATCCAATCCTTTCACCCATTCACATACACGCTTTCCTTTCTCTCACACAATCACTCTTGAACTTTCTTTATCATCAATATTGATTAATGTACATCAACTATGTGTACACCACACCCTAAAGACACTACTCTCTACCCTGAACCTCAGACTCTCCAGAACTCAAGTACTCTACACACAGAGAGCTAAAGCACTAAAGGCTAAAGACTCTAAGAGTACCTAAAAGTCTCCCTCAATCCCCTCAGTCCTTCCCTAATATATCATTCCTCCCCCCTCCTCAGACATTCTAACTCCACCCACTCAGGTCAACATTCTAAAAACCGCAGACTTACAAACTTCAGACATACATTTGGGAACTGACTTGTGGGGTGTAACACCACAGGTGACCATATGAAAAGGACGGGGCTCCTGTATCCTTAACAGTTGTACTGAAAAGGGAATTTCGGCAGGTGTCATTTGTATATATGGAGAACCTGGTGAAACTTCCTCTTTATCACAACAGTTAAAGCTGCAGGTGCCCTGGCCTCTTTTAGTTCCTGCACTTTAACTGTTATGATGAAGAGGGAATTTCACCGGGTTCTCCATATATACAAATGACACCTGCTGAAATTCCTTTTTCTATGCAATGTTAAAGATACAGGGCCCCGTCCTCCTTTTCGTATGGTCACCATAACTTTATAAATGTACAGGTGAAAGCTTTCCTAGATTTTATTTTGCTCCTGGCCAGGTGTTCCTGCTTGAAATGCATGGGCGCACTTAATTCCCTAAGACAGGGGTGGGAAACCTGTGGCCTTCCAAATATTTTGGACTCCAACTCCCATCAGCCCCAGTCAGCATGGCCAATGGCCAGGGTGGTGGGGATTGTAGTTCAACAACATCTGGAGAGCCAGAGATTTCCCAAACCTACCCTAAGAAATAATTGAAAGCACCCGTGCCTTATTTCCCTGTGGTATTCATTGTTTCTCTGTGCCCATTGTCCCATCTGGTTAACAGCTGTGGCTGACCAGTGAGTAAACACTGAGACTGCAGGGTGCAGGTCAGATGAAATGAGGGAAAGGAAGAAACGTCGGTGTCATGGGCATAATGACCAAATATCTGCACAATCTTATCAGGCATTTCCATATCTCATTGAACAGAAGTGGGTTCAGGATAGAAACCTACAAAGGGGCCCTGACTCTTCTGCTTAGATTTGACTTGCAGAAGGGGCAAGCATCCATCTTTCAAGTAGTTGCATGTATGCCCCAAAGCACCGTTTCCACAGTGGGGGGCTGACGGAGCTGAGTTGTTCACACTTCAGTCTTAGGCCCTTTCTACACTTACACTTACCAACTTCCGGGATCGTCACCCTCAGTCTACACGGCCACACGACGTCCTGGATGGGAGGAGAGACATCGCGCGTGTTGTGGATGCCATATTTTTAAATGGAAAAAGGAGCTGGAGCACACTCATGCTCCAGCGAAAAATAAGGTAAAAAAAAAAGTCCCGACCCTACTCCCCACCCCCATGGCCCTGGACTCCCCCTGTCCCAGCTCCTTCCCTCTAATAACCCCCACTACTTGTGGGGAGGAGGGAATAAGCTGGGACAGGTGGCCACATACCTCCCACCTCCACACCGAGACCATGGGAAGAATCGAGTTTTCCCAGGGATTACTATTGGGCTGGTGTAGAAAAGACCTTAGACTAAGGCAGGATCTACACTACTGCCTTGTAATGGTATTGAGGTGCACTGACAACTGTTGGGGCCCCTGACAGCTGTTGGGGCCCCATATACCCTTTTCAAACCACTTTCAAAGTATTATATCCTACTTGGTATAGATCTGGCCTTGGTAGACCAATTAGCAGCTCACAGACCAAACCAGATGAGATATTTTGCCTGCCAAAAAAGCAGGTGGACAAGCTCAACATAGTGGGCTGAGGGTGACTCAGCTCCCTGTCAGCCTGAATTTACCAGCCCTCTGCAGACACAGGAAGAACAGGAAACAAAAGATGTCTTCACTACTAGCAGCCCTGCTACCACACCAGAGTGTTTTTAAAACAATCCGTGCTGCAATTGGTAGGTCACAGCATTAGTCATGCACTGTACTGTAATCTTTTACTCTCCTGCTTCATCCACCCCTGGTCTTCCCTAAAATGAGAAGACATTTGCAAATAATATTTTGGGACAGGACACCTTACAGCAAAAGGGTTGAAGGTGGAGGCCTCCTAGTTTTTCCACAATTCAACTCAAGCATCATTAAAGTGGTGGGAACATTCCCCAGAGCGTATTCAGATTTTGTCCTTGCTTTCAGCACCCTTAATCCCTCATTGGGAAACTAATCCTAAACTTGAACTCAACAGGGCTTACTTCTGAGTAAGCATGATAAGGATTGTGCTGTAGGGCTGCAATTCTTTGAACACTTACCTACAAGGAAGCATGATTGAAACACAGCATGATTGAAACCCTGCGAAGTAATTTCTTAGGATTTTTCATTATCTATATCAGGAATGGGAACCCTGGGCCCTCCAGATGTTATTGGACACCAACTCCTATCATCCCCAGTCAGCATAGCCAGTGGGCAGTGTTGATGGGAGCTGTAGTCCAACAAGTCCCACCTCTAATCTGTAATGATGATGATGACGACAACGACAACAACAACAATAACTATCACTCCTCCTATGAACTCAGGCGGTAAGAGAGAGAAGGGCCTCTTCTGGTGAACTTAATGCACGGACAGATCGTTCTGTGATTCCACTGTTCTGCATATCCCAGAACAACTATCTGCCCATGCATTATATGGGAAGTACATCAAGAATCTAAGCACACAAGAAGATCCATGCTGGATCAGACTGACTGTCCATCTAGTCCAGCACTCTGTTCACACAGTGGCCAACCAGCCATTGGCCAGGGATGAACAAGCAGGACATGGTGCAACAGCACCCTCCCACCAAGGTTCCCCAGCAACTGGTGTATATAGGCTTCCTGCCTCTGATACTGGAGGTAGCACATAGCCATCAGGACTAGTAGCATGAACAAAAGAAAGGGCCTTCTCTATGGTGGCAGCTTGACTTTGGAATGCCCTTGCAAGGAAGGTATCTCTGGCACCAACACTCTGATCCTTTCAGTGCCAAATATATATATATATATATATATATATATATATATATATATATATTTGGCTAGGCATTTATATTTTTTATTTTCAGCTGGTGACATAGTATTATTTCTATTTTTATTGTATTGTTTCATGTTTTATGTTGTTTCAACACTGCATTCATATCAATTCTTTATGTATACCAACCTAAAATCCATTTGGGGGTGAAAGTAAGGTTTATGCATTTTTAAAATAAATAAAATAAACCACAGAAGGAGATAGATGGGTGTACATACACGTTTGTGCCATTTGTCCCACATTTCATAGTTAGCCTGGTTTTGCATTTGAGGCACAGGTGAAATATACAGAGCTATTTTGCTGTGCCACACACTCCTCGATGCAAACACTATCAAGTCACTTCGCTTTTTTTGCTTTTTTGCTTCTTCTTTTTTACATCATTACCTCTGCCTTTCAAATGGCAGTACTGCAACCCTTTCTTCTACTGCTTGACTGCTTTCACATAACAAGCTCTCTGACAGATTGGCTACCTGCACCAGCCAAAATGTCTAGACACTATTGTTACGTTGACAATAATTCAAAATATAGACTAGAGTTTGCACACTCTTTTCACACCCTCATTGAAGGAGATTTGCCTGGCCCTAGAACTTTTTGGAGCACCCACCCAATTTGATGTGGGACTGCTCCGGAACAGAGGGAAAAGGAAGGAATAAGTGAGACAGAATTTCATCTGTCTCCTTTTTGGCACTCCCACCAATTATTGTGCTTGAATCAGGAAGGGAAATTCCAACAACAAAGCTGAAGAGAGAGTAGCCTTCAGTTGCTCTGGGCAAATGACTAGAAGGTGAATCATATACCTTTGATGAGATGTATACCTTTTGAATCCTAGATCCAAGGTTTATCTCTTAGATATTTCTGGCTCTTCTGGCTCTTCTCTCTCTCTCTCTCTCTCTCTGCTTCATGTGTATGAAAAACAAAGTGATGGAGAAGTCAGTCTGGGGTCAATGTATGCCTTCTTCATTGCTGTGCACACTTTTGTGTATATGGATGACAAAGAAATGGAGAGTTGGGTGTGCCTGTTTATGTTGTATGCATAGAGGGTGGTCTATTGAAAACAGAAGACTGGCCGTAAATTTCACCAGGTTCTCCATATATACAAATGACACCTGCTGAAATACTCTTTTCTATGCAACTGTTAAAGATCCAGGAGCCCTGTCCTCCTTTTCATATGGTCACCCTACACAGTGCTAACTGAAAGTCGGTGCCAGCTATGCAGATGGCAAAGGAAGTAAATGCCAGCTGCCCAGCTAGGTGATATTGATCTTACTCCTGTGTCATTCAGCATGATCGCTAAATGCTATGTACATTCTATCACAACTATGTATCTCTGAACTTTACTTTGTGCTTAATCGAGGGAGCCACTTTCCACAATGCTGGGTTGGTTTTTCTGTGAGCAATATCTGAATACGCAGCCTTCCCCAACCTGGTGTCCTTGAGATGATTTGGACTACCATTCTCATAGCCCATAACATCTAGAGGGCAGCATGGTTGGAGAAGGCTGCTCTAGAGCATTGGTTGCCCCAAAGTAGGTTGTAAACACTTTTCTTTTTGTATTTTGTATAATGTGTTTTTTAATGTATCAATGAAATGAAGAGAGTTTTAGCCGACATACTTTAGACAGGGCCTTTTCAGTGGTAGTCCCACATTTGCAGAGTGCTTTTTCCTAGAAGTAAGCATGGCATCATCACCGTTGGTCTTAAAGGTAGGATCTACACAACTGCTTTAGAACTGTTTTTAACATTAGTGACAAGTGTTGTAACCCAGAACACACTCCATATACAGTTTTCAAACCATTTTCAAAGTGCCATATCCTGTTTGGTGTATATCTGGCCTAAGACGACTCATAAGATGTTTTATTTTGATCCAGTTGTAAGAGATGGTGCAAGGGGTGGGGAAATGCAGCAGGGCTGGCTCCCGATGTTACTCCACCTGTAGATGTTTACACCATTCTGAAAATGGGTGGGGGAGGGACACCAGGAATGAGCACTAAGTCCAAGCTACAGAGGCTGCTATGTTAATGGCATGGGAAAGATAGACAAGAGAGAGGCAAGGAAGCGCGAGAGCTGGAATTCCACGTTATGAGATTGACAACAACCAAGGCTAGCTTTGTTTTCCAGGGATTGATGGAGATCACAGTGTTAGCATTTAAAGCTCCATCCGATGAGCGTTTTACTGCATGCTCGTTACTGGGCACTCACAGATTGCTCACATGATGTCGTCTGCCTCTTGCACGTCTTCCGCCCCTTCTGGCCTTTGTTGCGCCACAAACCACCCACCCACCCAGAAAAAGTCCGGTTGCTTCTCTCTCCTACTGGACTGAATGGGCCTAATTACTTCCTGTTTTCAGTGAGCGATGTCTGAGCAACGACAGAGAAGCGACAGGAGCCGCACGTTTTGACTGAGATGTGATGGGGCTCTTAGATTTATTTATGGCACACATTAGAGAAACCCCATCTTTTATTTGTGCATCAGGCTTACTCAGTTCTGTTTGCCGGCTCATTGTCTTGGTGTCTCCTCAAAATACTTCTCTCCAAATGATGTGTAATCTATGCTGATCATGCGACTAAAAATGCAAACTGGCAGAAACAATCCCTCTGCAATTTTGAAATGGGAAGTGGGGGAGGGGAGGGGTTGGTGCCTAACAAATTGGCCAGCCCCATATCATACTAATTTTGCATTTGGTTGATTCTTAGCCAAACCTCCAGGCAAAAAAGAAGAAGGTAAGTCTAAGATTCTGGAGCAGCCATTTGATAGGGCAAAACAATCAAGATAGCATTTTTTAAGCAAGGCTGAGAAGTGAAAAGATGTTTTCAAGACGACTTTTTGTTTAAAGTGGTTTTCAATATTCTTTCTTTGATTATAGAGTTTCTTTGTAGATTTGAAATGAGAAAATTCCCTCCTTGAATTTTCGTTGGCTTCAGACAGCATGTCACGGTTAGGTTGCACAGCTGCTGGGAAAGGATGTAATAGAGTGAGAGCAGTCTTTGATCAGCTTCTCAGGGCAATGCAGGATGTCAAAGGCAGGCTACATCAAGAGGCTTTTGCTTCCAGGAACCAGGATTATATATAAATATTTTAATAAATAAATTATGTGCATCAGATTCAGGCACCGATATCGATCCTCAAGGGTTCGTTACATGTTGCAGTGATCATGAATGTTTTCCTGTTCTCGGCCGCATCCATGACAGGATTAATTGTCATGTATTTCTCCTCCTCGCTAGTCTAACTTAAACCCCATTCATTTTCGTGGGTCTGCTCTAAATAGGACTAACATTGAATACCACCCCAAATTTATAATGGTAAATAATAGACATGATGATGAAGAGTTATAACTGGAATTAGAATTAAAAAGTAGTACTGAAAAATGGATGTATTGTCCCTTTTGGACAAAAAAATATTGGAACTGAAACGTTAAATTATGTCCAAGTTATAGGCAGGGGAAATTATTGAAAATTCATTCCTCAGACAGAGTAGCAGGAAGATAAGGAATAGGACAGAAGAAGATAAAAATGAAATATGAGGTGAGAAAGAGGAGATAGCTGTGCAGGGAAGTTTGTGTGTGTCAACAGGGCAAGGAGTCAGACTAACAGATCACAACTGCTGCTGTTTCTGGGCAATATTGTTGTAATCAAAACTCTGTGGAAGGGCATCTCATATGCCATGAAATTTGTGCAAGGTATTCCTTTACATATATTTCACTACTCTTGAGATGCCAGTTCCATGAGTTCCCCATACTCAGTCATCAATATCAATGGAAAGGTTAAGCCAGATTAGTGATATGTTATGTGTGATGAACAAATTTTAGCTGATCTAACAGTATCCTCCTTTATCCTCTTGCTGACATGATGATCAATGTAAGGTGGCCCTTTTTTCCAAAATATCCATGGGACGTAGAGCAGTTTCACCCATATGTGAGTGCAAATAAGAGAATTCACATCTTGCCTGGGGCTGTTCAGAAGGCCTTTCTCTAAGTGCTTTGGAGAAGGAGAAAAGCAGACTTATATGTAGTCAGAACTGGGAAATGATGAGCTCTTTCACACCAGTGTTTTATCACACTGCCTTGTTTACACTTTTGCCCCGTGATGCTCATACGACGTCGTCCCTGTCCTGCAGTCATCTCACCTCTTCCCCTCCATTTTCTGTCTTTTCCTAGAATGGGGAAAGTGTGGTATTATTTTCTCCTCGCAGGATAAAACCACCCTTCCATCCATGCATATTGCCATCCTCACCTTATGTCATAGAACCTCCCTTCTTGGGGGTGTCTGCGTTTCAAGGACGATGTTGCTGATGAAAGAGGAGGGCATTCCTCAGCAACGCGATGGATGGTCCAAGGAATGGGTGGGAGAAAGGGGAGAGAAAGCATTTGGGGAGTAAGAGATTCCTGGGGATCGGCTGCCTGCTGCGGGTACTTGGTGAGAGAGGAAAGGACCTCAGGAAACTGGGCACCATGAGGACTTTCCCTTTCAGCACCGCCCCCCCCTCCCGGCTGATCGCTGGGTTCTGCGAGCTGGAATGAGAAGTCTCGAATCAGTTGGATCCCCTTTGACCATCCTCTCTGTTCCTTTTCATCTCATCGGATCCTGGTGCAGGAGTCTCCCATGGAGTCCCATGGAAGGAGCTGCTGCTACTGTATGTGTGGAGGTGTAATTTTGAGAGAAAATGGAGTCCTGTCCTCCTTTCTGTATGGTCACCCTACCTAGTATTACACTTCATTAAGGGATTTAAAGCTACACCAGTGATAGATCTCTCGGCTGCAATCCGGCCCTGCCTACTGCAAGGAACAATCTTTGTGTCTACAAAATGTACACGACTCGCCAATATTTGTCCAAGTTATGGGCAAACCAGCTGGGATTCTGTTTGCTAAACAGATACCTAAGAGTCTCACTAACCTCATTCCCTAAAGCTCCAGGCTGCCAGCTGCTATCACCTGGCAGAAGAAGACATGCATTGACTTAGCCCCAGGATATGTGTCACGTCCATGTACAGCCTTCTTTGCCAAGATGGGCCCACCCATCTGCAAAAGGAGAAGCTTATTTTGTCAAGACCCAAGTTGGTCTCCTCTTCAGGGAGTACAGTGAGGCATGAACAAAAGGCAATGTGCTTTCTAGACATGCATGCCTACAACCCACCTGCTGTAGGTAATCCCAATGAGGTGATTACAGGCACAAATTATAAAGGTAATTGTTTGCCTTTCATAAAGCAGCACAGGTTTTGTCTACCTCAGGAAATAGTGAGATAAATGCTTTTTGTTATGAAATGTGGTTGTTTTTAAAAAGGCACCTCTGTTCTCAAACATAGTTTCAGGGAAAAATGGGGCAACATGATTTAGTGGTTAAGGCTGTAGCATGAACTGAGGTCAGGAGGAAGGAGGAGGAGGAGGAGGATTTGTTTCTCTAATCTTGGCCCTAGGGTTCTACTGGGCAAAAGCCAACATAAATCCTACTTAGAGTAGACCCATTGAAATCAGTCTCATTTCTTCCAATGGGTCTACTTTAAGTAGAATTTACATCGGATTTTACCCCATGTATCAATTGTGCTGTAGGTCAGAGTCAGATCTCAGTGTATGATCCACATAGAGAAAAATGTGGTCTGGTATCTCTCCCATCTGCTGCCCCACTCTTTGACAATAGTGATAGTTATGGGTATCACTCTGGGCCACTGTGGGAACAGGTAAATGGCAGATTTCCCTTATTCAGCTGCTGCTACTCCCATAGGCCTACAGATGAGGAGACAGGTAGCCAGGAGGATCCAAAGCTCTAGTCTTTATATTCCCTCTTGGAACACTTCCTGGGCTTATGCATTACTGGGCTTCTGCATCATCAAAAAGAAGTGGGGAAAGGACAAAAGAAGATACAAATTTGCCTTAAAATGTGCATGTGCCATATATTTACTATGATTTAATCAGAAATACAACCCATCTCACACAGTGGGGAAGACTGGAACCAGGTGACCTGTGTGCCTTCCTGCTCAGTCTGCTGTCCAGGTGCTCACCGTGGATGAGCAACTTCAAGGCCCCTCTTGCTCTTTCTTCTTATGATTCTTTATCTTTACACCAAACTTGGACAGTCTTTCAAATGGAGGATGCCTCCAAATAGAGGACTGTCCTCTGACAGCCCTTCAAAGAAAGGATGCTAATCTGTAAAGTAGGACACATTGCCACCCTAGAACTACTCACTCTTATGATGGTTAACTAAGGGTCTTCTAAAATACCAGTTACATTTATAAATCCAGGATTCCCCCACAAGCCTTTTTTGAATGGAGGTAACCCCTTTGATATATAAGTTCACAAGTGAATAGCTTCAGCAGCCCTTTAAGATAGAATTCTGCCTTTGGTAAACCAGGCTGTGCTTCCAAGTTGTAAATTATGACCTTAGCATCAGCATTTGCTGCATTCTCGAATGACCAGCCAACAACACTTTTTTTAAAAATCCTTTTTAAAAGCCACAGATAATAGAATCTGATAATATTCTTGCTCATTCCAGTTTTACGTCTTCCTTTAGCTTCAGCCCAGTTACTCTTGATTAATCACCCCCTCTCCCCAATCCTGTCTGCTAACTAAATTAGGAAAAAACAATCATGAGAGCAGTGAGGTGGCCTGGGTTGAAGGTCTCGAAGAAGCAAGTCTCGCATGCAATTGCCTGAGTCATTGGTTTATCATGCCTTGATCTCCAGGCCGGTCACCTGAGCTCAGAGGTGGTCTGCCAAGAGACTAGACTTACAGCCATCATTGCTCAACGATGGGATTTCAAGACTTCCTGGTTCAGTTTTCATGTTCTAGCTGTACATCGGCCTTCAATGTTTGGGTTGCGTGCCACCCATAAATGGGTTGCAAATGAACCTAAAATGGGTCATACCTGTGGTGTTGCTACCATTTGGTTAAAAAGCATTCTTTTAATTTACTGCTAATTATCAGAGATGCAAAGAATTTAAGAACAATGGCAGGAGGTGAGTGTGTGTGCAGGTGTGTGCCCAAAATAAGGATTTGTCAGTTTTGGTCTTTCCCAGTCTCTTTTTTTTCAAAAGTTTACATGTAGGTTCATGAAAATTTTTGTCTGCATTTCTTCTAAAACATGTCTTTTGCATTCAAATTTGCCTAAGATACACATTTTTGCAAGCATTTTTCCTAATTAATGCATTTTAAATGTTATTTTTACCCCCCCAAAAAAAAACCCCAAAAAAACAAAAAAGAACTAAAACATTTTTGTGTGCATTTCCCCCAGATATTTTATATATATATATATATATATATATATATATATATATATATATATATATTCCATCCCAAAATTTGGAGAAGGGCAAATATCGAAAGATAACTGAGTTTTGATCTGTGTATTGAGTTGAATGGGTGAATTAGGTCAGTTTGCATTAAAATGCAACCTGAATAAATTTCTTCCCCGTCCTTATGGCCAGAGCAAGAAATTGCCCAGTGTCATAGCATTATGAGGTGGGAGAGAGAAAAGGAATCCTAATAATTATAGGTCCCATGTTAAAGATTTGAGTTAAAGATGGAGCCTAAGTATGGAAAACTGAAGACCAATGTTTTGTGTCTTACAACAGATATATGCATGTATCCCACCATCTGCATCAATGATGAGTAACCGGTCTTAGGGTCACTCAAAATTATTCTCTCTCCTTTTCGTATCAATTTTGTATGTATTTCAAAATGACTGTCATCTTGTGAAAGCTGCTGGTAATATGTATTTACGTTGACATATCTCCAGCTTTCTGGTAACAGTTATTGTTTTACTGGCTGTTCTCCTGATAACACAATGGGGAAATGCTCTTATAATAACCTTACAAGGACAGGTTCATTCTGTTGACTTCTAAACATTAACAAAGTCTGCATCTCTGGTTGTCATGGAAGATAGAACGTGATAGTGGAACAACAGGAAGCAATGATGGAAGGGGGTGGCTGTTTTGGGGAGTTAAATATGAATAAAGATCATAGACATTGATTAATATTTAAAAACCATTCTATTCCCAAAGCTTAGAGTAGTTGCAAAAATGTCTACAATTTTACGTATATAAAGGGAGAAATGAAGAGTGATTGATCTCAGTCCTTGAAATGCTCACCCAAAAAAATAAATTAAAAATCTGTTCCGGAATTCAATATAAGTTAAAATTATCCAGTAGAGTCTTACAGCTAGTGATAAAAGTGAATTGCATGTTTTGACAGCACATTCATAATATTTTGTTGGAATTCTCAGCTTAGTGATGAATCTCCAAGAAGTAGGGTTATTTTTTCCCTTTTCTTTTTCCTGGAACTCCATAACATTTCACTGGAACTTGCCTGTTCATGTCCCACTTTCACCATTATTTTCAGCTCAGTCTTATGAGCTACTCTATTGATGCAATGAGTAACAGCTTTCTGCATAATAACGGACCACAGGACACAAGCATGCACCTCACCTCCTTGTCCTGGTGCCTCAGTTGCCGTTGTACATGCAATGACAAACAAGAGCAGTTACACCTCAGTCTTAGGGACAATGAAGCAGCAAAGACAGACACATCTTAGAGGAAACGTCATGATCCTTGATGATGCATGGAAGCCTTGGAGACCCTTGCAAAAATATGCACCAGCCCAAATGCACTCTTTATTTATTTATTTTTATTAAAATATCCAAAGCTATTTGCACTTCAACATGAAACCATAATAAAACACAAAGACAAAGACAAAAAATAGCAGATAAAGGCCCCGTTCAGAAGATACCTTAAACCATGGCTTTAACCACAGTGGTTAAGCCAGAAAGATGGGCTGTGTTCAGAAGACACGTTAAACCACAGCTTTTACCATGGTGAACAAAGCAACAAGCCTTATTTGTCATAGTTAAAGCCGTGGTTTAAGGCATCTTCTGAACACAGCCTGGCTTTCTGGCTTAACCACCATGGTTAAAGCCATGGTTTAAGGTGTCTTCTGAATGGGCCCAAAGAATCCATACAACCAGCAGCTTAAAACCTGCAAAGATATGAAGCCATCATAGCATGGTAATTTAACCTGTAAAGCAGCCTCAGTGATAAAAGCCCTGATAAAACATACCAGAGAGGAATCAAAGCTGTTTCCTATAGTCTGCTCCAAATGCTCTTTTGTTAAAGGAAGGTCTTTTATGTTTTTTTAGAGGGTAGGTGCAGCCACAAAAAAGGCCCTGTCCATGGTTCCAACCACATGCATATTAGACATTGGAGGGACTCAAAAGAGAGCCTCTGAGGAAGATCTTAAAGCGTGGGGTAACTGAGTAGTTGGGGGCAATGGGAGCTTTATTTTATTTTTATTTTTTTGACAAATAGGGCATTGCTGTCCAGCTCTTGCCAAGAACACATTGATTGTTTGGCTGTAGCAGAGCAAGCTTTTGCTTGCATTACTGCGGTCATGAAAACATTCTGAAAACTGAAAGCTCGCACAGAGACAGTGGGGTTAAGGGATGAGGAATGCTATGAACTGCATTTTTCAATATTTATTGTCCATATTTTTAAATTAAAAAATGCTCCACAATGTTTGTAATACAAAGGCTTAATTTTTCCAAGGCTTCTGTAGTCGCTCTCCAGAGCTTTCAGTGTTAATCCCAGCCTCGTTCATGTCCACTTGGAGACATGAGTCTGCTTGTGTTAGAGTAATGTTCTTTTTTGCTATGGCCCGAGTCAAAACAACTTCATTTCCGTATATGTTAACTTGGCAAAGAGAGGCTCGCCAAAGTAACATCATCATAACATAACATCTTGTTGAGCTCTTTATTCACACTTCCTGGGGTTTAAATTACATACCTCACTATTTTGGCCCTGAAGATAACACAGATGCTGGAATTTTGTAGGATGCTGGGTTGGATCCAGGATCTGCCTTCTACAAGAAGAAAGGAAGGGCTCCACTCAAAGGAAGTCCCTTCACCTAATTCTGGGGGATCCCCCCCAGAGCACAGCCCACCACATTCATCAGGGTATCTTGACTCTCTGTGTAGTATTTTCAGGGAGCAGGGAAGTGCACTTCTATTAGCACATTTGAACCAGCATAAATCTGGATCCAACTCAATACCTTTGCTTGAAAGCTCCAAAGTATGCACTCCGATTCACCAGAAAATGTTCAGTAAAAGGTCTTGTCCCTGCGAGTCATTGGGGTGTAGCAGTTAGGGTGATGGACTTTGGCTAAGGAGATCAGTGTTCCAAATTCAGCCAGAAACTCACTGGGAGACCTTGGGCCAGTAACCTTCTCACAGGCTTGTTGTTAGGATAAAATGGGGTAACCCACATTCATATATGTCACCTTCAACCTACTAGTAGAAAGGTAGGATGCAAATGTCAATAAGATATTATCATATCTGCTTACCTGTCATTCTCTAGAAGAGGGGTGGGCTGAAGGTAGTTTAGGATCTCCTTCCAGGTGATCTTCTGAGTGATTTTCAGAAGATCAGCAAGGATTTATGACTCCCAATTATCTAACAATATCATCACTTAAAAAACCCCCACTTACCTTAAATTAGATTGCTGGAAAAGAACAGTTGGGAGAAACCCAGTCATGTTTTTTGTGTGTACAAGAACCTGCAAACTGAGTTCAAGTACTGATCACAAAGCCCTGGGCTACCCATGTGTATGACTGCCCACCTGAGTGACTGTTTTGCACCACACTCTGGTTAGTAGACACCATAGTTCTAATAAAAAACAACAACACCAATTAGATCCTGCAAGCCTAAATAGTCTGCCTATTCCTAATCTAGAACACATCAGGCAGCAGCTATCTAAACTATTGGATGAGGGCACTTTAATTTGAAACAGAAGATAAGGCAAGACACTTGTTCAGGTTCTTTGGGCACACATCTAACCAGAGGTTCACCATTTGAGAATGCCAGTGGGGAAAATTTGACATACCAAGGACCAGAAACAGGCTGGCTCTAAACTGCTAGTGAAAGGTACATAGAGCCTGTATGTGGCAATGCTGCATTATGTCATTTCCCTTGTGTTTCACTCTTGTTCTTCAGGATCATGGGAGGTGGGTGGGAGTAAGATTTTTTTCCCTAGCTGGCAAGATGGCAAGGAAGCCTCAGAAACTATGAAATGACATGAAGGACACAGACAAACTACCATGTCATCATCTAGAATCTACCATGCCAAAATCCACAATCTACCATGAATGGTGGTAGCAAAATGGTGGCCCTTTTTTCATGGACAGAAGCTCTGTGACTTGAACAGCTGCATTCCTACAGGAATCAACAACACAAACGTCTTCATTTCTTGTACCTCAATACTGCGGGGAGGGGGGAAGGTTGTCAGTTGTCAAATTCTCCATTAAAAGATGGTAACCTTACCAATAACTCTCTTGTAGGGACAGTTTATACTGTGATATGGACGGATTGAAAATATTATGTCCTTTCTCTGAACCCTATGACTGAGGACTCCAAAAGGGGAAGTTCCTCATTAACTTTGCACATTTCCTTAAAAATACCAATGGCAAGGTTTTAAGAAAGAAGCCTCCCACATTTGGCCCTAGCCTCCATGTGGTGCACACCAAGACAGCAGCAACACAAGCTCTTCCCCATCAAGCTATCAGTCGTATAGCCTTATCGTGAGCTGCTTGCATGATATGAGGATTGCTGCTGTATTCTTGAGCCCCATTTCAAAGCATACACTGAACGCAGGTTGTGTTGCTTTTCGGCCTCGATGAGAACTACTTCAATCCGTTTAATTAAGATTTGTATCCTGCTTTTGTATTTTGTAATAATAACCAAAGCAGCTTACAATAAAGGAATAATGCAATATATCCATCTACGGATGCTATTTAACTACAGCAACAGCAAAACCCCAAACACATTAAATATAGTTATGATTTTAACTTCTCATTAGGGGCCAGTATCATATAATGTCTTCTTATCATCCAGCTGAATAAACAACAACAAACCACAAAAAAGGAGGTGTACTCCTCTACGAGCTCTGGACTGCCCGGCTCTAAATTCAAGACAAGCCTGATCAGCACTTCCAGATTTTTGGCAGTATAATTTGACATACCCCATATTGTTGACATCCAACTTATCCACACTATTCTTTACCTCTGTCTGGCAGTATTGTGACCACCTCAGTGCCCCATTTCTAATCGGATGAGGACAATTGTCATCATGATGATCAAATCGGCTTCTGGTGAGGGTGGGAAGCCGTCAGGGAGAACAGGCCTCTTAGTAGCTTAGCCACCATGTAAGCCTGGCCTGGAAAGGTCTGGAAATTTCACTTGACCTGCTCTGGCCTATGGGTGCAAGATGGTTTCCCTGTTGACTGACAGGTCTGGTTGCCCTGCCGTTGGCCAAATCTGGGGGTTGTGCACAAGCCAAATCCCTTCTTGGCATCCTTCACATCATCAGTTCAGAACCCACTGTGGGCTTTTCTTAAATCAACACCCCCGCTCCCCAAATTACCCATGCCATTTTGTAACTCTCGCTGAAACTGAAGGTGATGGGTAGCCGGCCTCTTGTGTGAGATCAAGCACAACACAGGGGCATTGCCCTTTTTCTTGGAATTCCCTGCTTGTGCCGACACAGCAATGCAACAGCATAATCTCCCAATATCCTTGATATCCTATCTTCATTCCCTGTCTCTGTCACCCATGCTTTCACTTCTTGTTTGTCTCTTTCCTATCCGTACTTTGGACCTTCTCAGTAGTACAGTAACAAACCCGGAGGCACTGTCTCCCTATGATCCTATGGAGAAACCGGTGATACTCTTATCTTTATTGCAGAAGGAACATTCCTGGCAATGCCCTTCTGTAACCCAGGGCTCCCCTTGGGTTTATTGGAGTGTGCTGTGAAATGAGTGCATTTGATCGGAGGAAGAGAAGGAACCTGATCCTGCAGGGAACTCTTTTTATAACGTGCTCTGACCCACGCAGTTTGCAAAAGTCATCGCTATCGCTTCAACCCCAAATTAAACACAAGCACTATGCCTCAAGAGGAGGTACAGTCAGTGTCTAATATTCTGTAGACTCCTGGTTTGATTGGGCCACAGAGGCTAAGTAAGCAAGAAGGATATGATTCTTCCAACCCCATCTTCTCACCTAAAGTGAGACAGTTCTTTGCTGTCTGTTGTGATAACCAAGCATATTTAAGATGCTTGCTGCTATGTACATTTGAATGCAAGTCAGCACTCACATGCCATTCTTTGTAGTTCCGGATGAGTTGGGCTATCCTGTAAATCCCCATCTTGTCCCTAGAAAGCCTGAGCCAAGGTGATCTCTCCTGGCATTATAGAGAAATCTGGGTTAGCACAATATGCGCACCTCTGTCCAGCAGTAACTCTCTTTTCTTTCCCCCTTTGATCCTTTGTGCAACACTGTCCACAGTACCCTCCTCACAGCCCATTTATGTGTTCTGATTCAAACAATACCCATGACCTGTGGTTTGGAAATCATATAGATATAGTGTGTCTATACCCTTCTGAGTATGTCAGTGGCTGCTAGTCATTATGCCTATTTATTTATTTATTTATTTATTTATTTATTTATTTATTTATTTATTATTACATTTTTATACTGCCCATCAGCTGGGCAGTGCACAATTAAAAACCATGAAATACAACAAGTATAAATTTAAACATTAAGAATTTAAAAAGCTACATTAAAAACCAGGGAATGACTGTGTAAAAAGGTATGTCTTCAGGAGGCCTTTCAAAGATATTATGTTTTCCACCTCCCGAACCACACGAGGGAGGGTTTTTCCAGAGGGTGGGTGCCACCACAGACAAGGCCCGCCACCAAGGTTCTTCATGGCAGCATTCTGTTTGTCTCAAAATGGCCAGTCGGGCCTCCTTTGAGGAACGTATTATCTAAGAGTGTATATTGCCTGCAGCATCAGAGGCATTATGCCTCTGAATATCAGTTGCTGGGGAACATGAACAAGATGGTGCTATTGCATTCATGTCCTACTTGTAGGCTTTCCATAGGCATCTGCTCAGCCACTGCAGGAACAGAATTCTGGACTGGACAGGCCTTTGGTTTGATTCATCAGGGCTCTTATGTTCTTATTCATCTTTTGTTTACCTAATTTCAGTCCCATCAACAAAAGCATGGGGGTGGAGTGGGGAGTTCAAATCCAGTTCACTATCCTGTCATTAGCAGAAGCTGCTTCCATTAGCTTAAAAAACAATGTACAATAGACATCTCAGAATTTCCATAATATCACAAGTGTTGCCTCACTTTGTGACATCCTGCTTTCTTCTTGCCTCTCCTCGTGGTAAGATGGTTTTTAGCAGCCACACTACATATTACTAATATTATATTATTTGCATTTCTTAGATACCTTTCTCCCCCCAAAAAAATGACTCAAGGGGACTTTCAACCAAATTAAAAAATACAAAAAAATTAAACTATTTAAAACTGAGAAAGAACTGGGACTTGGGAAATCCGGGTTTTAATCCCCATTTGGCCATGAACCTCACTGGGTGAGTTTGGGTCAGTAACTGGCAGGAGCCACACCAAGAAGGATATACCACTATGAAAGTGGTATATGGTATGTGTCAATTGGACCCAACAACTGTCAGTGCACTTCAATACTGCTATAAAGCAGTCGTGTGGCTCCTGCAGTGCACTTCAATACCACTATAAAGCAGTAGTGTGGATCCTGCCTTTTATATACCACTCTCATGCTGCTTTCACAGTGCAATATCCTGCTTTGTGTAGATTAGGGCTCAGACTAACCTAACTCACAGGGTTATTGTGAGGATAAAATGGAGAGGAGGATTATGTACGCTGCCTTGGGTTTCTTGGAGGAGAGGCAGTGCACGGACATGCGTACAAATATATGTGCATAGGCGCTCCTCTTCACATGTGCTCTTCAGTGCAGGTGATGTGGGCAGAGTGATATTGGAGACAGAGACCAGTGATACTGGGGGGGGGGGGGGGAGAGAGAGATCAGTCCTGTTCCACTCCATGCATTTGTTGCACATGTCGAGCATACATGAAGAGAGCTAATGAATGCCTGTATGTTTCCCACTCCAGCTAATAGTAGCTTCAGTAGGATCGTTTGCATTGGAGAGTCAGTGCTAGGGTCAGTGAAGCCTGCCTCCTTCACACCATAGCTCTGATCCAATTTCACCCCCCTCTGCCCCCCAATACATGCATTCATAGCTGCCTTTTGGGAAAAGACAAAGGCTTTGCACTGTCCAATCATGGAGCTCCGGTGCCAGGTGTAATTTAAGATGTTCTGGTAGTTGGCGGAGGGACGGACCAAATATTCACCCCATCCTTTGCCAAATACGATACAAGGAAATAAAAAATGGACTGGCAGTGGCTTGGGATTTGTTTCCATCTTGCTGTTCGTTGTTTAGGGAACTGCTAGTTACTGCCTACAGCACAGGAAGAAGGCGCTGGCAGTTCCCTAAACAAGAAATGTTTGGATTTGGGGTAAGTTCTTATCAAACAATGAAGTGAACAAAATGCTCGCCCGTCGCCACTGGTCAAATTCAACAGCTACAGCTATGAGGAAGAAAGACAAGGAGCCAAAAAAGGTGGTGACCCTAATTCAGCATTACAAACACAGTTGAATATCCAGAGAGTCAAACCCAGACTTTGAACAGCAAAGAACTCAAAGCCCTCTGCCTGGATGGATGAATCGGTCAGTTTAGCTTTCTCCCACATTCTAGTTTTCTAAATCTCAAGTCCTTTCTGTCCACTGATGGAGAAACGTGCATATTTGGGACACCTTATGAAAAACAACAAAACCAATTGAAATTCTTGCCCATCCCTACTTCCAAGTAGTCCCAAAAGACACCCCCCCCCCAGCATGGAGCTGTACCCCTTCTTGATCACTTAAACGACTGAGTGTTAATTGCTCCTTCCTCATCATGTAGGTTTTCATCCTTGATTGAAACTATAAACACCGAAACATCACCCTAGCATCTGCTCCATGAACAGCATTAGCGGATGGCCCACGACATGATCACCGTTCAAAAACCTTTGCAGCTCTCGGTGAAAGTCCTCCTGGCCTCCTCCTTTCGCCTTGGTGCAAAGCTATCTGAGCTCCTTGGCACATTTTGCCCTCTCCTGGAGGGGCAGGGGATGACGCTGGGTGTGGAGAAAGATTTTAGAGCCAGTGTCTAGGGATTGCCAGGCCCTTGTAATTTTCCAACCGCGTAATAGCACCCAAGTGCCCGCAGGCTTGTGGCTGGCACAGTACCCGAGATATTTGAATAAGTCAACAGTGTGATGTCTTGCTTGGCTGGAACAGGCTTGCCAGGCAGGCACCGCCAGGCAATAACCTCCGACTTGCCGTGGCACGAAAGGCACTCCCTGCCTTGATTCCATGAGCCCCTTGGGAGGGCAAGTTGAGGCTGCACATTTGCCTGGGCCGTAAGGCAGAACCAGCTTGCTACAGGCACATAGGCAGCCACCTTTTACTGAGTCAGACCATTCGTCTATCCAACTCAGTTGGATGTTTTCTATTCTGACTTCAGGTGCCTCTTCAAGGTCTCTCCAAGGGCAGTGGCTCCCCTTGCCCAGCCCAGCCCTGCCCCACCCACCCCATGACTTGCTACTTGATCCTTTACAACAGGGGACTGGTTGGGTGGCTGGGTGCCCTGGTGCCCTCCAGATATTTTGCACTACAACTCCTGTAAGCCCTGACCATGGGCCATGCTGACGGGGGCTGATGGGAGTTGTAATCCAAAACATCTGGAGGGTGCTGTGTTTGTGAAGGCTGCCCTAGAAGCCAAGATAGAACTCATGTCTAGTGGCCATGGTGGATGGGGCTGATGGGAGCTGTAATCCAAAACATCTGGAGGGTGCTGTGTTGGTGAAGGCTGCCCTAGAAGCCAAGATAGAACTCACATCTAGTGGCCATGGTGGCTGGGGCTGATGGGAGCCATAATCTAACACATCTGGAGAGCACCAGGTTGCCTACCCTTGCTTTTAGAGAGAAAGAGAAAGAGGGAGGAGGAGGAAGAGGGTCTCTTCCCCAAGGCTACAAAAGGAGTTCATGACCGAAGGAGGTCTTGAGAGCCCCAGTATTCCAGATTCATGTTCCAGGGAAAGCTCTGGAGCGCATGCTGCTGCTGTTACTTTACTGAAGCTAAACAAGTTTGGTCCACACCTGATCAAGAGACCATTTGGGTACCCCAAGGATGGCACCCTGAAGTCTAGGAAAAAAGGCAACTGGTGAGCCACTAGGCTTCCTTCCTGGGAAGGAAGCATCATTGTGTGATAGAAGGTGAGTGATTAGAAATAATGCCAATTTCTCTCCTTCCAACATTTGAAGGTTTTCTTCTCATTGGTCTGAGAGCAGGAGCCTTCCCCTTTCTGATATCTTGCTAGCCATCAAGTCTGTGTCTCGGCCAGAGCAGACCAAGGCAAGAAACAAACAACTGTCACGTCGCCTTAGACAAGAGGCAGGAACAGCAGGCTGCTCAAGTAACATCATGATGACTCCTGTGTTCCTCATCACTTTCCTGTGAGTCTTGAGTTTGAGTGGACCTGTCTCGGTCTCCCATCCTTCTGTCTCATTCATTCAGCCTTGATTTATGTAGGGAGCCTCTGCGTGGAGCATGGCTTCTTTCTTCCTGTGCAAAGCTTGCTCAATTTCCCCTTCCCCAATTTGAGACACAGAGTGGGGAACTTATGACTTATGCACAGCCTCTCACTTGTGTCAGAGTGACTTTGTGTGTGTCGGGAAGACATCATGATTCAAGGGGGCTGTTTCCCATGTTCCTAATTTGGTGCCCCGGTGCAAAACTTGTTGTGCAGGAAGAGGTCTGGGAAAGGGTAGGCACCACACCCATCGCAAGCAGCAAGAGACACAAAGATAGTTGTGACATCCATTGAGGGATCCGTGTAGGCTGAAGGGCCTTCACACATGGACTGCATGCTCTGATGCATCATCTCCAGCACTTGAAATGGTGGCATTGAAGAACGCCTGGTTGTTCCCCAAGGTGCTAAACGTTGATGGGCAATTTCAAGGGCCCTGCTCTCCTGCCTCCGTAAGGTTCTTTATCTTCAAACCAAACTTGGACTGGATAGCCCTTCAAAGAGAGTGTGCCATCAAACAGATTACAGTTCTCTGGCAGCCCTTCAAATGGAGGATGGTCCTCTGTGAAGTAAGGCACATGTGTGATGAGTCCTGCAATAGTACTACAATAACAGAATGTTCAGAAGGAGGGGGGAGGACAGGGGCAGTTGGAAAAGGGGGAGGAGGAGTTAAGCCTGGTCCTATGAAGAGGGTGTTGTGTTGGTCATAGGGCCAGGAAAAGAACTGGGTATTTGGAGAGAGTTTCCCAACCTAGTGTCCTCCAGATGTTTGGGACTATAACTCCCCTACATTGGACTACAACTGCCTGATCATTGGCTATCCTGGCTGGGGCAAATGGAAGTAGTTCAAAACGCCAGAAGGGTGCTGGGTTGGAGAAGGCTGCCGTAGAGGCTGCTGTTCCCAAATGGACGTACAAGAATCTGACAACTTTTGTTGCAGGTCCAGAGAGCCTACCACAGTGGTGGGCAACCATAATGCAGAGCTGGATGACATCCCCTAGCCTTCCGTGGGCCATATGATGTCAGTGGGCATGCCCCCCACCGATGTCAAAGGGGCAGGGCCACACACTCTGATGTCATTTGTATCCCAACAACAGAATCAGGAGGATTATCCCCCTGATGTGGCCTCTGGGGACTGGCTTCTCCTTCTCCCCTGGGGAGAGGATGTGGGGCAGGCAAAGCCTTTGGTTCCCAGCAGCCATGGTGGGAAGAGGATCCTCACAATGCAACTGCCAAGAACTGTCTTCGTCCACTGCACACCTTCTTTCATTGAAGAGAGAACGTAAGGTAGTTGAAGTTGTTGTTTCCTCAATCCCCTTGTTATCTCTGGTATGTGATCGGAGATAACCAGGGGATTTCTCCTATGCGCTGCTCTCCCTCCATTGGGAGGGGGAGTGGCATGCATGGGAATCCCCTTGTTATTTCCAGGGCCAGCCCTACCATTATAAAGAATGAGGTAGCCACCTCAGGCGGCAGATGCTGGAGGATGCAGAACACTGCCAAGGTGTTGGAGGACAGAGGTAAGTGTGGCATACAGCCTGCCTTTCATTTATGAGCTAGCCTACTGCCTTCAAGTGATGTGGAAGAAATAAGATTCAACTGCCAGCCCAGTCAGCTTTTATGTGTGGAATTTGGGTTGGGGTGCAACCTGCAAAGCTAAGCACTGGCAACCTATTCACGCTGCTGCCTATAACCGGGCTGGGTGTGAGGGGGTTAACATGGCCCTGGTGGCAGCAGAAGAATTCCTAACAGCTGGCAGTGCAAGAATTTGCCTTTTCAAATCCCAGCATTGCAGGAACTGGCTGCCCACCATGCTCGGGCACACATGACTGATGCGCTGTGACATGCCTTTTGTGCTGGGGGATTGGCTTAGAGAGTTACAGATGGTCCCAACTAATGCCACTGAAAACTCTCCTGCAATCACCAGCATCTGTCTTAGAAAGATATGAGGCACATTATCCCCTTCCAACTACACACAATAGAGGCAGCAGGGAAGGGGAGAGGCCTTTGAGATGCAAATCCCCATCCTGGTTCCTTCCTGCCATTCTTTTTATGAGCCAGCTGGAGCCAGAGTTGTCCGATTCCAGGGCACAGAACGTTTAAACCTTGACAACTCTTGGCCAGGCTTCTCCGGCTGCCTGTTTCTTTCCCTGCCTTGTCTTCCACTGACACCCAGCACCCCTGCTTGCTGTATATGGCATACCTGGAGCCCTAGTACGAAAGGTAATACGAGGAGCAGGGAACCAGGCACAGTGCACGAAGCTCTTCAAGCGCTCCATGCTTTTGCGCTGGAGTGCAGGTGTGTTCCAGGTCCTGACTTTTTAAGAAAAAAAATGGCGGGTGTGACGTCCTCCTTCCTTCCTGGACATTGTGTGCCGCGTGTGAACGCAGGGGGAGGATCTCGCAATCAGCATATTGCGAGATCCTCCCCCTCCCAGAACGCCAGGAGGTGTAGACATGCCCTTAGAAGTGCATTTTCTGCCCACACATGGAGAGTCACTTTAGGAAAATTTGGCTGTTGCGAAGGAGGTTTTATGGGTGTGGGTATTTTAATATCACCTGCTTAGGTTTGCCCTGTTTTAAAGAAAACTTTGGATACAATTGACCCCCTTTATTTGAGCTACATATATTTCATTGTGACAGCTAGCATGCTTGCAAGAGGGTTCCCCCCACCCCTATACTTCCTCTTACTTTCATTCCAATTGAGTGGGAACACTTTTCTCAAAGATTTGGTTTGGCACTATCGTGCTGAATTATAAATAGGAGTTGGGTATTTTAGACGCTGGACTTAATCGTGTTATTGGAAGGAGGGTTCTTTACATGGTTATGCGTAACATTTCACTAACTTGAAATACCCTAACCCAGCCCCATCAGTCAGATGACACAGGTAGAGGTTCACAGCCACCGCAGGGCTTCCCCATGATGCCGTGTTTTGAAAAAGTTAGGGATTTCCCCTGACTTTTTCAAAAGGAGTGATGTCAACATGGCGCCTCTGCCATGTAATGTCACTCCGCAGCCAATCCACGGCCATCCAGGGGGCAGAGCCTGGTGGAAGGGAACCAGCGATTGGTCGCTTTTCACCAGGAAGAGGGTGAGGGCAGGGGTGGCTACAAGCACTGAATAGCCACCCAGAAACCCCATGCTCCCTCCTTGGCATCGGGATTACCCAACACCACCCCAGGACAGGGAAAGCACTGGGTTGAAGAGGGAAGTGATGCCAACCCAGCGCCCCCAGGATAAACTGATTAATTCACCTTTGCCAAAAGTGCCTCGCCAATTTCACTTACCTTATGTGTCAAAGTGTACATGAAACGGACAAAAGTTAAAGGGAACTTTTGCTTCTAACCATTAGGTTACACCATCTCAAAGAACACATTAACCTGTGCAGATGTAACCCCTTGGACTGGGTTACATTTGCTTCAAATCAGAGCTACCCTCAGCAAATAACAAGGCAAGGCATGCCCAGAGGGAGCTTTAGAAATGGGTTTTTAAAACTGTATTTAAAATCACTACTATCCTGCCTTTCTTTCCATTCTGATGGTCATGGTGGCTAACATCATAAATAATAAAAACAATCTGTCAAAAATACAAAATTAGAAAAACGCATAAATGACCCACTTTCCCTAAAAACAAAGAGAACAACTGAATTCTGACCGGAAATGTATATGCAGCCAGTGTAATTCCTTTAACTTACACAATTGCTGGAGGTGTAATGCGCTCCCACACTAGAGGCATTCAAGAGGCAGCTGGACAACCATCTCTTCTTGATCATCCCAAAGTACAGGACACGGAATAATGGGCTCAAGTTACAGGAAGCCAAATTCCGGCTGGACATCAGGAAAAACTTCTTGACTGTTAAAGCAGTATGGCAATGGAACCAATTAGCTATGGAGGTTGTGGACTCTCCCACACTAGAGGCATTCAAGAGGCAGCTGGACAGCCATCTGTCAGGGATGCTTTAGGGTGGATTCCTGGATTGAGCAGGGGGTTGGACTTGATGGCCTTTTAGGCCCCTTCCAACTCTACTATTCTATGATTCTATGAATACAATAACTTTCAACATAGAGGGGAAGACTGACCAGGTGACCGCTGTGCCTGCTCAGTCTGCTGTTGAGGTGGATGTGCAACTTTCAGGCCCCTCCCTGTTCACCCTCCTTGTGGTTCTTTATCTTTAAACCAGGCTGTGCATCCCTTGAAATAGAGAATGCCTTCAAATAGAGGACTGTCCTCTGTGGAGTAGGACACTAGACCTGTGGCCAGGGACCGCTTGGTACTTTACCTTGCTTGGAGCATTGAGCAGTTTCTGAATCATGTGCATTGCATTCCTTTGGGGGGGAATCCCCTTCCCTCCCTCTCTCCTCCTCTTCTTCCTCACCACAGCCCAGGCCTGCTGCAAAAAGGTCTTTCATTCCATTCTTACTGGAGCCAATGAAAGCAAACAAAGCTGCTGCTCCTGACCTTGGGGAGGAATGTGGGCTCTCCTCTGAAAAGGGTAGTGAATTGCAGCGGCCACCCAAGGCCTGCCGGAATGCTGTTGGCTTCTCCCTTTGTGGTTTTCTTCCTCGCCCCCTTTGCTGATTGTGCAGGTGTGAACATGAGGTGTGAGCAAAGAGAGGAAAAGACAGCAATAGAATATGAAAAAGCCCCGACTTCACAGACTGGGAATGCAAGGCATGGGGACTATTTGGATTGTTATGGTTAGATTACGATTGTTCATCCTCTTTCCCTGGCCAAAGTTGCACTGGGGGAATTTCACTCAAGCCAATGCTGCACAAGGAAGAGGAGGCAGGCAGGGTCTTTCCGGACTGAAAACATTAAATGTTGAAGCCATAGACATTTTCATCGATTTCCATTTGAATATGCTGTGTGCAACCCATTGGTGAAATGTCATATCGGGCTGTAATTGTGGCAATCACATGGCACCTTTGTGGTCCTAGATTCAGTGTGTTGGCTCACACAACTTTGCTAACCACACACGTCTTTACAGCATATACCCAGTGGCAAGGAAGGAGAAACAAAAACTATATTTGCACATATTTCAAGACCTATTTTTTGTTTTCTTATGAAAACATAGAATATGATGCTGATGAAGAACCTGGGAGTGGAGAGAGAGAGAGAGAGAGCACGCTAATCACCCAAGTCAAAAGTAGTTTTTGTTTCTTTAACAAGAAAACTGGTTCTTATTATTTTTTTAGGGGACTTCTAGGCATTTGCCAAAACTATTGGCACCTTTGAAAGACTTTTTTTTGTAACAAAAGAGAACTTCTTCTATGGAGTGGTATAAAAATACAATAAATAAATAAATACCAAACATCATGAAAATTTAACACAGGGCAATTCTATGATGTGTTTTTGGCTTATCAGACCAGTGCAGCAGTTACAATCTCCTGAATTCACAAACATCTAGTTCTTCAACCCATAAAGGTAAACCCTGTGCTATGATCTATTACCACCAAGGGCCATTTTGAAGGAGCCAAGCAGCAACCATGTTCTGTTTTCATTTTATTACGTGCAGCATGATAGGATCACCTGAGGCAGGGTAAGACAACTATCACTTGTAGGCAGATTGGAATGGAGATAATATTTTTCATGTTCTTTTTGATTTAAGTGCTATTTTTGCCTTTGAAGGCCTGTTCTGAAGAATGCAACGATCCATTCCTTAAAAACCTTACAGCAGAGCTCTCTCATCTCATTTTGTGGAACCACTCCAAGGTTCATAGTTTGTATTTTACAACCTCATGACTTATCCAGCATAGCACAGAAGGCTGAATGCAGAAACAGGACATCCATCACAGGACATCCAAGTGTTCCTGGCAACATAAATATGTGGTCATCGTTTCTTCTCCTCAGGCATGCTGGCTAGTAACTTGATGATCCTTCCATCTTCCAGGAAACACCCCTCTCCTGCCTTTGTTCACTAACTAACTGTAGATTCAATCTGAAAGTAAAAGGAGGGCAACACCTTTATTAGGAGCAACTAAAAGCTCAGAAAGAAATGTGCAAGCTTTTGAGTTCCTCAAAACACTTTATCAATGTGTGTGTGTGTGTGTGTGTGTGTGTGTGTGTGTGTGTGTGTAATACTCTGTTGTTAGTCTTTCTATATTTCATCAGGCTGGGTCTTAATAAGAAAAAAAGGGGGGAGTTTGGGGGAACTTGGGAAAAATTCCATCAGGCTTCACCCTCCATCAACTGTCACTTGGCAGCAGCCATTCCTCAAGCTGTGGCTGAGAGATGGGAAAGCAGATAATTCCACCAGCCTTGCAGAGTTTCTGAGTTTGCTTTTTTTCCCTCCTCTCTCCCAATCCCTTTTCCTTTTGTGTCATGACTTTTATATTGGAAGCCTGATACCAGGACCAATTAAATCACGGTGGGAGCCTTTTGGAGGCAAACATGCTTTGCATAAACAAACAATCAAACAAATAAATAGCCCTAGTCGTAGTCCACAGATTGTAATAGTCTAAAAGTAGAATAGGGAGGTGTTCTGCAGATTTAAATTAGGTTAAGCTGTACTTGGTGCAAAAAGATCTCTGCTTGTGCCAAAAGTTACAGAGACAAAAAAAAAAAGGACTGCTGCTCTCCCTTTGAAAATATTAAAGCCAGCAATTATTTGGAGCTTCCTCTAGCACTAATCAGAAGTTACGAGTTTCTTGTGAGGCACAGAGAAAATGTAAACCCCCCCAAAGTGACTGTCTTGTACTTAATAAAGCCAGAGAATAATTTTAGGTGGCCAAAGAAGCCAAATTGAAGCCAAAATGGGAATTACCTATATAATGTATTTATCCATTAAAACATTTGTATCCCAAGCTATATCACTGGGATCTCAGGGTGGCATACAGTTAAAATCATACAAACACCTAGTGAAGCTTTCCCCAACCCGGTGCCCTCCAGATGTCTTGGAGTAAAATCCCCATCATCACCAACCATCCAAGTCTCAAACTATGCATTTCTTAGCATATAAAAGCCTGGGTGTGTTCCATGGAGAGCTTCCTTGCCCTGATTTTTTTTTCTGCTCAGAATGCAAAACAAAACTATTAAGAGTTTAATAAGCCGGCAGCTACCGTTGGCATAAGCTCAGAAGTTGATTACTTTAACCCGTTAGTTTTGATGAAGCTGCCTTTGATTCCTATAGTTGACAAGAACTTTTCCAAAACAAGAATATACAGAACAATTCCTTGGATCCTGAGTTCTTTGGATTACCCCAAGTATGTCCACAACAAAAATGGCAGGCTTGTCCTAAGGGCATGCAGAATGGACATGCAAACTTTAAAGTAATTCAGGAGCCTTACCACTAAAAAGAAAAACACCTTGTTATGAAAACTGCACACTGGCTGCATTTCAGCATCCTGCTAAATCATTGTTTATCACATGGATGAGCCTAAATGAACCCCTTCCCTTCTCCTCCTCTGGCACAATTGTTTGGAGGAGCTCAGAAAACTATGCTTCCTGAGTGACACACTTTAGTTACTGTTAACTGTGGTTTGTTTGAAAGAAGCTAACTTCAAACTATGGATTATGGTGTTGGCTTCTTTAAACAAACCATAGGTAACATTGACTCTGTTCAGATGACATGCTAAGCCTTGGTGGTTAAGCACTTTGAGCTAAAGATTATAGTTTAGCATGTCGGGTGAACCATTCCTAACCATGGTGGCTACATAACCATGGTTCAAACACACTCGCTAACCATTTGCTGCAAAAGGGTTAGCAGCTTAACCATGGCTTAGTGTGTTGTCTGAACAGGCCCGTCAACTGCAGTTTAGGGTTCAGACGACACACTAAACTACAGGTAAAATAAAATGAAAGCAAAAACTCTCAAACTCATCCTTGTGGCAACACCACTAAAAAAGTTGGAAAAGTTATCATCAATAAAAAATTCAAGGCAGGTGTTGCCAGCTTTATTTCAGAACCAGACCATGGGAGAGTCCAAATGATTATCAAGGAACTCAGCCTCATTGCCATTTATTAGGGTGATCATATGGAAAGGAGTACAGGGCTCTTGTACCTTTAACAGTTATATAGAAAAGGGAATTTCAGCAGGTGTCATTTGTATGCATGTAGCACCTGGTGAAATTCCCTCTTCATCACAACAGTTAAAGCTGAAGGAACCCTGCCTTCATTTGTATACTAGAGTAACCAGATACAAAAGAGGGCAGGCTTCTGTAGCTTTAACAGTTGTGATGAAGAGGGAATTTCACCAGGTGCTGCATGCATACAAATGGCACCTGCTGAAATTCCCTTTTCTATACAACTGCTAAAAATACAGGAGCCTGTCCTCCTTTTCATACGGTCACCCTAATTTTAATACCTTGATACGGGGAAAAACGCAACATGACAACTCGAGTCCTCCCAGTGGTTGGGCACCAAAGAAGTCCTCTTCATTCACCTGCATCCTCACAAGAAAAGCCCTTTTGTTCCTTAGTCTAGAAGACAGAATATCTACACTCTGATCATGACATTTTGCTGCCTGAGGAGAAACAGCAAATGGCCATTCCCAGACACCCAAGTCAGGGCGCATAGTACCTGTTGCTGGCAAAGTTATTTTGGCACATGAGGCAGAAAAACCCACAAGTATCTCTCCCCATCCCTCACAGTAAATGTAATAATAACAAATTAAATAGACTAACCATTTGCTACAGTTTCAGGACACCCAAACTATGCCAGCCCCAGGTCTACTCATTTGTTTTCTTCTGTCTCCTCCCTGCCTCTCTTCACATACCATCACTAGCAACATGTCAGCAAATCCCCCAGTGTAATTAGCATCCATGGGTGTCTGTCTAAGTCCCCAGCTTTGCCACCTCCTTATTTGGAGCAAAGTGCCTCATCCCCTCTGTTTTTTATACGCTACTCTCTGTTTCACTTGGCCGTTTTCTCTCTTTTCCTTCCTGTCTTAAATTAAATAAACTGCTGATCCAAGCTGAGCACTCCTTGTGTAATCAACATCGCCATTCTGTACCAAAGCTGCCTATTCATCAATTTCTCTATCTTATGTAATAAAATGCATGTTCTGCTGGTGTCTTGTATTGGGGATTTTCCCCCTTTCATAAGTGTAAAGGGCAACCTTCTTGTGGTGCACTGTGACTCCAGGTCCAAGATCTGAAAAACGTGTCAGTTTGATACGTGCCTAGCCATGAATATACATGCACAAGTGTAGACGAGGACATGCACTAACAAGTGTTTTGGACTTCAATTCCCAGAAGCCCCTGCCAGCATGGCCAATGATCAGGAATACTGGGAGTTGACGTCCAAAACACCCGGAGAGCTACTTTATGGTGACCATATGGAAAGGAGGACAGGGCTCCTGTATCTTTTAACAGTTATATTGAAAAGGGGATTTCAGCAGGTGTCATTTGTATGCATGCAGCACCTGGTGAAATTCTCTCTCCATCCCAACAGTTAAAGCTACAGGAGCCCATGCCTCTTGACAAGATAAAAAAGATGGCAGGGCTCCTGCAACTTTAACTGTTGTGATGAAGAGGGATTGTACTGCAGAAAAACACATAATGTTGTTTAGGCCACCTCAGATGAGCTGTTAAGCTGCCATGCCTCTGGTAGCTGAGCCTAGTGCTGTAGCAACATCCCCCTTCTTTTCACCAGAAAACTGCAGAATCTTTGACCCAAAGGGTGGCTGGATATTTGTCATGTAGGTCAGTCTAAATTCCCCTCAGAGACAGCCATGGAATGCCAAGTATGTTATCCTTAGTACCAGCTCTTTCTTTTTGCAGACTAAGTACACCCAAGACAAAGCTGGCGGGGGAGTGAAGGAGGCAGGCAGGAGAACGGCTGGGATTTGGGGTCTCCACAATGCTGTCTGGCTTCCAATGGCAAGCTGGTGCAGTAAATTGAAACACACACACACACACCTCTGCCCACTGGGCAATTTTCCTCCTTGTTCCTTGCCCCGAAGTTCTTAAGCGCTTACAGTAAAAACAACAAAGAGTCTTGTGGCACATTAAAGACTAACAAGTTCATTATGGGATAAGCTTCATGGACAACCGCTGAAGCTATTAACCCCACTGGGCGAAAAGGGCAGACACAATACAGGTACTTGTTCTATTCTCTAACAGAGCTAATAGCAGCCTCGGAGGGGTGATTGGGATTGGGGAAATGGCACATGTGGGAAGGGTGAACCTCCCCTCTTCCTCGTACCTCTGCTCCATTTAAACTCAGAGCCCCTGTAGCTGTTATTCAGTTTAAAAGAAAATGGGGAGATCCCAAAGTGGATCTCCCCCATTATATATATTTTGGCCTGGAGCAAACCATTCTCTTTCAACCTCAGCCCCACTGTTCATTTGCAAGATGATGACAGTAGCCTACCTTAATGGGCTGTTGTAAAAATGATTGAAATGTGAAGCACTTTGAGCACAGGGCAAAATGTATTGTTTGTCCATTTGAGTCAGGGTTCCCAACTGCAAGGGCCGCATAAGCACGTTTGGCTGAATGTGCTTACAAGAGGTCTGCACTAAGCTCTCCGAGGTAGCTGGGTGCACGGGGATGCATGGGGGCAGGCTGTGCATGTGCGCACACGTGTCATCCCCACTTTAGCCCTATGCATGATGCAGGCAGATGCCTTCCTAGAGCTCTGCTGCAGTGGAGACTCATGGCTCCGATGTCAGTGTGGTGGTGAATCCACTCTGGGTTTCAATCAGAACAAGTCAGAACTCTAAAGGACCTGTCTATTGCCCTACTGACATCAGAGCCACCAGCCTCCACTAGTTCTATTGTAGTATGTATGTATGTATCTGTGTAAGGCCTGCTTGCAAGCATTCTATCTGAGTAGGAGCAGGAAATGTGACAATGGTGTCTCGGAGCTATAGTTGGTGAAGCTGATTGAAGATTATTTATTTATTTTATTTATTAATTAATTACATTTCTATACCACCCAATAGCCGGAGCTCTCTGAGTGGTTCACAAAAATTAAAAACATTCAAAGTATAAAACAACAGTATAAAACCATAATATAAAATACAATATAAAAGCTCAACCAGATAAAAACAGCAGCAATGCAAAATTACAAATTTAATTTGTGGCTAGAAGTGGGTCGCAGAGGGGATCAAGAGAGCAGGCTGGAAATTTGGGAGCAGAGGACTGGTTGATTAAACTAATGTGTGGATTACAGTGATTTTGTAGATTGCTATAACCTTGTGGATTGCAGTAGCCTGGTGGATTCCTTGCGGAATCCTTTGTTTGTGATGTATTGTTTATAGATGTATTTTCCCCTTAAGAGTAATTTTAACTTCCCCTTTTCTCCTGTATTTTGTCTATTCCTATATGTTAATTGCATGTATGAGTTGTTGTTTTTAAACTTTGATCGTTCATCTTTGCTGATTATAAAATTATTCCAAAGTTCATGTTGTGTTTTGTTGGTTTAAATGGGAGTGTGAGTTGAATCTGGCCTAATTTTGATGCGAAACTGAGAGCATCACATCTGTCGTTTGGAAGCTGTTTTGGGGTGGATGAGGGTGAACAAGCAGAGACTTAGGCCTTAGCTAGACGGGGTGAAATCCTGGGCGATCCCCAGGATCGTCCCTGTGTGTCCACATGGCGTACAGGGGATCAGGGAGGGATGATCCCTCCCTTGCCCCGGGATCTCGCCCTACACTTTAGGCCCGCTTTTCCTGCAGACTCAGAATGATCCTGAGGCTGAGGAACATGTGGGAGCACATTGCAGTTTGTCCTGGTACCTTATGGTTCTTCGCGAGGAGCCAGGACCTGTGCACGGGGTGCAGAGCTCCTCAGGAGCTCCTCGCCCATCAGGGGTGGGGTGGGGGAGGGGGAAATTTAATTTATTTTTTTAAAAAAAACTACTGTTCTGCACATGAGCACTTTTGCGCTCCTTCTTTTTAAATATTTTTTTACAAAATGGCGGCCACGATGCCCTCGCCTTCCAAAGCCATCGCACACCACGTGTAAACAGAGGGGGAGATCTCGCAATAAAAATATTGTGAGGTCTTTACCCCTCCGTCCCACTAGACTGCTAGGTCTAGCTGAGGCCTTAATCCAGGCAAGACAGGTGTATTATGGGTTGGGAAACCAACTACTCTGGATGGAGGTTTACAACTGGTCTTAGATGGAGTTGAACTCCCCCTAAAAGACCAAGTACCTAGACTGGGAGCCCTCTTGAATTCTGCACTAACTAGGGAAGCCCAGGTGGCTACGGTGGCTAGAAGTGCATTTTACCAATTACACTGGTGCACCAGCTGCGATCCTATCTGGAGAGTATGAACCTTTGCTAGGGGTGTGCACGGACCCCCTGATCCGCCCTGTGGGCCGATCTGAAAATTTTGGATCAGGCCCGCTCCGCCCATAGTCCACTCCTCTTTGCCGCGGAGCTCCGGCTCCGAATCGGAGCTCCGCAGTGGAGGGGAGTGGCGCCAGGTAAGGCCCCCCTCCCTCCTCTCCCTTACCTGCAGAGCCTGGTAAGGGACCAAGGGGGAGGGGGGCCTTACCTGTATCCGTCCGCAGTCCCTCGGCTTCTTCAATTGAGCCCGCGGCTCAACCAGGAAGTCTGGGCTGCACTAGACCGCGGACTGACACAGGTAAGGGAGAGGAGGGAGGGGGGTTACCGGGCCCTGCTGCTGTCGCCGCATGGGCGACAGCGACAGCGGCAGGGCCCGGTAAACCCCACTTACCTTTCTTGCGGAGCTCCGGATCGAGGCGAAGGATCCGCCTTCACCTCGATCCTCTTCGCAATGCTCCGCTGGCCCCCCACTCCTCTTCGCCTCCGCTTTAAGGGGAGGCGAAGCACCCTGCTCTGCTTCTAATTCGCCGGTCCGATTAGAAGCGGAGCACATCCCTAACCTTTGCCCCTGTTATCCATACACTGGTGATGTCCAGAATAGACTAATGTACTGGGGGTGGGGGGCTGCCTTTCAAGATAGCTCAGAAACTTCAGCTGATACAGAATGCATCCACCTGAGTGTTGGTGGGTGCAAGGAAATCGAATCACATGTAACTTCAATCCTGCACCAGCTTCACTGGTTACTAGTGCATTTCCAATTTAAAGTGCTGATTTTGACCTTTAAAGACTTAAACAGTTTGGGACCATATCACTCAGTGGAGGCTGGTGTCTCCAACGTCAGTGGGGTTGTTTACCCACCCTGGGTTGCAGTCAGAACTGAAAAGGAGCTATATAATGTGTTTAACTCTACCCAAAAAATGGGTTCAGCACATTAGATAGTTCCTTTAGAGTTCTGGTTGGCTCTGACCGAAACCCATAGCCCCTCTGACATCGGAGCCACCAGCCTCAACTGGGACTGCCTTCACCCATATCAGCCTGCCAGCACTTTAACTTACTCCAACTCCTCAGCCAAACCATGCAGAACTCTAGCCCCAAGGGGTTGGTCCTGAGGGCCTGAGAGACAGGGCTGTCTTCTACCCCGTGTCTTTGGCTGGTTTTCTTCCTTAGAACAGGTGAAAGAAAGATGAGGGTAATGAAAGACAAATAGCTCCTCAGCCCTGCGTCAGCTCTTGTACAGCTATTGTTGGCTGAGCACTAAACTGCAATTGCCTATCTCACCATCTGACCTAATTCCAATCTGGAAAACTGACAGTCTCGCCTTCACTTCACATGATGAATTGTGGGTGTGCCCCGCCTCCATTAAAAGCCCTTACCACCTAGAAGAGGAAAACATTTCTTCTTGTGTTTAACACATTTGTTGCCCTGCAAGTGAGACTATAGCAAGATAATACCTTCTTTGCATAAGACAGCCTAGGTATGGGAGGGCAACACCATGCCAGCTTTCAACTAAACCTTGGGGGAAGAGATCAGCTCTCTAATTTATTTATTATTTACTTATTTAAAACATTTCTATCCCGCCCTGTATCACTAGGATCTCAGGGCGGCGTACAGATAAAATCATACAATATAAAACAATAAATATACACAGCTAAAAACAAATTAAACCACGAATCAAGTTAAAACCAGTATATAATTTAAAAGCAGTAAAACAGTTAAAACAATGTGCAAGCTTGGTGAATTTAACCATTAAAGGCTTTGTTAAAAAACCATGTTTTTACTTGCCTCTCCACCCTATGGTTACATAATGCATGCCCCAATGTAAAAGCCAGTGAAGTGAATTCAAAACAGTCTTTACAATTCAAGTTCTATGGGACAAATTCCAGAAAAGCAGTCTCTGGCAGCAAAATAAATAAAGTGTCTTATGGCATCTTCAAGGCCAGGATTCCTTGACCTGGTGCTCTCCAAATGCATTGGACTGCAACTCCCATAATCGCCTTGGCCCAGCTGGCTGGGAACTATGGGAGTTTCAGTCCAGTACATCTGGAGATCATTGGATTGGAAAAGGTATTCGACATTATGTTTTTCAAAAATGTAATGGTGTTTTAATCTTTGTATCTTTTACTTCTTAAGTTCACCACTCCAGAATCTATTTCAGATTTGGAGTGGTATACAAATAAATAAAATAATGCTGAAAGCCCAGTCAACAATGAGTTAAGTTGTGTTCTAACTATTGACTAAGGCAGCCTTCCCTAACTTGGCGATGTCCAGATGTTTTGGACTACAACACCTATCACCCCAACCAGCATGGTTAATTATTCAGCATGCTGAGATTTGTAGTCCAATACATCTGGGCAGCAGTTTTGAAAGACTGAACTATAGCAGTGCTCAGTCAGAATATGGGGGCAGGATTTAGGTGACCATATGAAAACGAGGACAGGGCTCCTGTATTTTTAACAGTTGCATAGAAAAGGGAATTTCAGCAGGAGTTATTTGTATATATGGAGAACCTGGTGAAATTCCCTCATTACCACAGTTAAAGCTGCAGGAGCTATACTAGAGTGACCAGATTTAAAAGAGGGCAGGGCACCTGCAGTTTTAACTGGTGTGATAAAGAGGAAATTTCACCAGGTTCTCCATATATACAAATGACTCCTGCTGAATTTCTCTTTTCAATACAACTGTTAAAGATACAGGAGCCCTGTCCTCCTTTTCATATGGTCACCCTAGGCAGGATAATAAGTGGAATAAAAGCTTTGTTTACACACACCTTTTGCAAGTCTCAAAAGCTGGTCTGGAATCCTGTGCGGGTGTGAGACCCTTTTCAAGGGCTATCTAATTAGTTTTTATGAAATAACTGAGAAATCATTGATTCTAGCTTTCCTGATCCTTTGTAGAAACACAGCATCAGGGGTTATCATGATCTCTTGGATTGTATAGGTCTATAGGACCATCAACAATACACATAAAAAATGTGTCTGTCTCCTCCATGTTAGCAGAAAGCCTCAAAGAATGTCAAGGCAATCCTGTGGAACTCCCTGCCAAGGGAGGCTAGGTTGTCCCCCTCCTGGAAATATGATTTCATTCAAGTAGGCCTTTGACATGTAAGCTGATCTGTTGGGTTGAGCACTGTTTTATTCTATTATTGCTGCATTTTAACTGCCTTTTTAAAAATGCATTTGTTTTATTATTGATTTAACTAAGGTTTGGTTTTAAAAATTTGGTTCCTTTGTTAGCTACTTTGAGCACCATTTTCTGAATGGAAAGGCATGGTATAAATCAAATCAATCAATAAAATAAATAAATGTGAATCAATGCCTTGTTTTGAAAGGTTTCCCAGTATGGATTGGATTCCAGGACATCAGTTCAACAGGTAACTCATGGAGCATATATTACCTGCTGAGCTTTCATGTATGTCCTACTGGGCCCCCAAATGTGTTTTGTTAAAGGCAAACAGAACGGGTTTGGCTGGCCTCTCTCAGAGTAGTGTGTCCAACATGCTTAGCCATGGTAATCCAGAGCTGCCTGCATTTGAGGTGACACCTGTCCCTGGCAAGGCTGAAACAGGTTCTGTAGCATGACTCTGGTTATGCGGCAGATTTTAGAGAACATGGGAAGAATGCCCTTGACACGAGTGAGAATGCGTAGGGGAGCCAGCTTTGACTCCGCTCATCTGCTATGTCTGAGAATTGATACAGAACTGAGGCTCCCTAAAAGGCAGACTTGAATCTCATGAAAAAGTTGGCTATGAACTGTCCAGCTTCCTCACTCAAACAGGCAAAATAATTCAGCCAGCGCATGAGCCTTTTAAACACATGTGTTGTACTGCTGCCAAGTGACAAGAGATTCAAGTCCAAGTCCTCGGCATGGAAGCATTATGAAGTTAGGGTTATATTCGGGTTATAACGAGAATGCTTGCCCATTTTTAGGCAGCCTTCCACAATCTGGTGCCTTCTAGATGTTTTTGTACTACAACTCCCAGCATTCCTGACTATTACCCATGCTGGCTAGTGGCTCTTGGGAGTTGAAGTCCAAAACATCTGGAAGGCACTAGTTTGGGGAAGGCTTGACTACAAGGTTTCCTGGGTAGGAGTTACAGATGCGGAATTGCTTTCAAAGTAGTTACAGCTGAACTGCAGACATACCTTTAACTCTCAGTGGGAAAGCTTATGGCACAGCAATACTGGGGAATGATATCAATGCTTGTATTCTCCCTGGAGAGGTGCCTGGGCACTAGGGAAAGGCATCACTATCCTTTTTTCTTCAAGCAGCATAACCATGCCCATGCCAATGGATAAGAAAAATATAGCTAGGGTAGGGTGACCATGTGAAAAGGAGGACAGGGCTCCTGTGTCTTTAATAGTTGAATAGAAAAGGGAATTTCAGCAGGTGTCATTTCTAAGTATGCATAACGAGATACAAAAAGGCAGGGCTCCTGCAGCTTTAACTGTTGTGAAGAAGAGGGAATTTCACCAGGTGCTGCATGCATAAAAATGACACCTGCTGAAATTCCCTTTTCTATACAACTGTTAAAGATACAGGAGCCTGTCCTCCTTTCCATATGGTCACCCTAATATAGCACTTCCATAAAACTTTGCAATGAGACTGTGTGTAGGGGTGGCAAACCCACCCACGACCAACTCGTCAGACACTCACCCCCATCGTGCCGCCTGCCCCCATTCGTCGGGCCACGTGGCCTTCTTTTGAGGCTCGGCTCAGCCCGATGAACGCTTGGCAGCCATCCGTCCTTGGCAGTCGTAAAGGCCCCATTTGCACAAGAGTAAAGGTAATAGGGGAAATTGCGCAATTTCTGGAGTCTCCATTGTGCACACAATGGAGGCTCGAGGAATTGCACAATCCACCCTTGCATCAATCATGGCCGTAAAGGCGCATTTAAGCAGCAGGGGAAATGCGCAATTTCGGCAACGAGGACAGACAGCTGCTGAGTGCTCTTCAGGCCTAGCCAAGACTCAGAAGAATCTCTCCAATGCGTTGAGATTAGAGATGGATGCTCTGTCAACTCAATGACATTAGGGTGGACATATGAAAAGGAGGACAGGGCTCCTGTATCTTTAACAGTTGTATTGAAAAGGAAATTTCAGCAGGTGTCATTTGTATATATGGGGAACCTGGTGAATTTCCCTCTTCATTACACCAGTTAAAGCTGCAGGTGCCCTGCCCTCTTTTAAAGCTGGTCACTCTAGTATAGCTCCTGCACCTTTTACCATGGTAATGAAGAGGGAATTTCACCAGGTTCTCCATATATACAAATGACACCTGCTGAAATTCCCTTTTCTATGTAACCGTTAAAGATACAGGAGCCCTGCCCACCCTAAATGACATTGAGGTTCTCATCTTTCGATGACCAAGGCCATTCCAAATTAGGTCCACAACAGACTGTGCACCTTCCTTCCCCCTTTGTATTGGATTTTTTACTTATTTCTGTATGCATTCTTTTTTAAAAATGTATGTATTATTTGTATGCATTTCTAGAATGCACATACTTTATCCATACTTTATTTTGTGCCCATTTTTCAAATGTATGCATTCTTTCCAAACACATTTCAAACACATGCACCTTTTTCTACACAATTTCCTCCCCACCCACCCCAAACCTCATTGCAATCCTTGGAAATGTACCGATTGCGTTGGCGACATGCATTCCATTCTGTGTTCACCTTGATATGTGTAAATTGGGTACTGGTGCATTAAAATGTGAACCCTAGGAGCATCTCAGCCAGCCCTAGCTGTGGTGTGCCTTTCTGGCCTTATCCCATTGAGCCTCTCTTGAATGCTCCTGTTTTCACCCACTGCGGAGGCCCCTGGGAACCGCTGTGTCAACTCTCCTGTGTTAGCACCCGTGCAAAGCTCCTCACAGCAGGAGAGCAGCATAGGCCGTCCTGCCCGACCCTTCCTCGCAGTTTTGCATTCTTAACCAGCTCCCATTGTCAGTCACTGCTGCCGACATGAACGGGGGAATCTGTCTGGTTGTGGCTTTTCCAGCCACCTTGGAGCCTGGAGGCCAAATACCCAACTGTGAGAGGAGGGGGCGTGGAGCCCCAACATCATTGAACAGGCTGGGACAACGGGGACCTTGCAGGGCATCCTTGCCCCCTTCTCCCCATTCAGCATCGCGCTGAGGAAGCTTTTGCCGCTTCCCAGCAGCCCCTTCTCCTCATGGAGAGCCTGGCCCCTGTCACTCTGACTTATCCCTTTTTCAATGGAGCAATGGGCACCCAGCTGCCGCTATTACATAAGGTGCAATTAGCAACACAGGCCTGAATGGCATTAAGGAATTCCACCCGGAGTGACGTCAAAGCCTCCCTTCTCCCCGTGCCGCAGAGACAAAGGGGGGGCTGTTAGGAGCCAGCGTGTCCCACTGAGCCAGCTCCAGCCACTGGGAATGCAAGTCATTAAGAAGGCCCAAGATGCCGGAGCAGAAGGAATTGTTCTCAGGGCAAGGGGAATGAAAGCCATGAGCCAGCACACCGGCCTCTCGAGGGTGGGGCAGGCTCCCCTCCGCTCCACATTGTATGCACAGTCAGTTCCCATCTCTTGTGTGTGTGCCATCTGTTCAGTGCCCATCTGTGAGACGTCACAGTGGAGGGGTGAACGGACAGGTGCCCATGTCACCAAAGACCTCACAACTCCTATTGTCAAATTCCATTTATCAAATTAAAGGCATTTCATCACATGTTGCCTCAGAGCCTGCCCCCCCTCTCTTGAAGTGTCAACTGCAGAAATTGGGAGTACTTCAGAGAGATATTATGTTGTCAGTCAGTCAAATATTTATTGCTTATGGTCAAAGGCTTTTGCAAAGATTCGAACGCCCTCAAAAATACATGTGCTAAAACAAATCATATTTGCAAATACAGTTAGTTACTAGAAATGCTTCAGCTATAAAACACTGTCACTAAAAACTAGAGCCAGAAGAACCAAACAAGCAGTAAAGCAAAGATGAAGGGAATACAATAATTCAATCAGGATATCACCATGGCAATTTCAAATAATCTCTGATCACACTTTTGCATGGATCCTTGCAACACCCAGTGCAAAAGGAGACACTCTATATATTATGTTATGTTATATTACAATATTAATGATATCATATTAATGATATTATATAAAATAACTTTCTAGAGATTTTGAAAAGCTAGTAAATACAACACTCTGATTTTAAATTTTAAATGTTTTAATATTGGAATATATTTAATATATTTTTAACTTTGTATATTTGTATTTATAGGTTTTTAATGTATACGTTTTAAATTTTGTAATGCTGTCTTGAGGCCCAGCACTGGACAAAAGGTGGGATATAAATATAATAATAATAATAATAATAACAACAACAACAACAACAACAACAACAACAATAATAACAACAACAACAACAACAACGGACTTCTAGGTGGAGGACTACTAGCACTATGGATTAGAAGGCATTGCGCAGAATTTCTGTCTTTTTCAACTTAACAATTTTTTAGCATTAAGGAAAAAGATGGAAGAAGCAGTGTGAAAACACAGGAGGGTTATGAGTGGAAGATGATGTTGACACCCTTAAAATCCCATGAATGGAGCAGGGTGATTGCAAAATAAAAGCCGCACCTGGAAGCACCCCAAAACATCCAGAAATAAAATACCACTCAACATTTATTATTACTTCGATTTAAACTCTATAGACAACAGTTAGCTTCCAGGGCTGAAGCCTGTGTGAAAATACCTTCTGGATCTTTCACACAGCATTTAAAAAAATTGGTATACTTTTTAATGTTCACTGTTTTTAACTTTTGTAAACCGTCCTGAGAGCTTCGGCTATGGGGTGGTATATAAATGTAATAAATAAATAAATAAATGTGGGTGGGTGGGGGAAACAGACCACAGATCCCTGGAATCTGCATGTGTGGCGATACCCACCTTTCTGTCCCTTAGGTATGTCTGAGTTTGTATGTCTAGCAAGTGCAGAATATTTGACTGAGTGGGTGTGGCTAGTGATGCTGGGGAGGAGTATAAATAGGTTGGCTGAGGGGATTGTGTTTAGTTTGGTTTTAGTCTGGGTTTTTTAGTCTGGCTTGTGCTTCATGAGAGTGTTTGGTATGTGAGGAATGAGAAGAGATAGGATTTTAAGGGACTTGCGATTGTTGTTTGAAATATAAAAATAAGCAGGTTTGATCTAAATTGAAATACCAAAGATCTGTTAAATTTCAATAAACTTTACTTTGTGTTCCCTTACCACAAACCACGTGTCAGCTCGGATTTATTACCTGCTATATGACACAGTGTAACTAAAAACATCTAACAATACACCTGCAGTTCAGTTCTTCAGCAATAGAACCTATTTTCCAAAACCCTTTACCTAGTTCCCTCACATATAGGGGAAAGGTTGTGTTGTTTTTACCCTTTCCTCAGGCTTTTCAAGAGGTGGCGCTTGGCTTGAGAAGGGTGTGCTCTGCTAGGCAAGGCCTTCTGTGTGAGGTCGGTGTCGTCGCAGCATGATTAAGCCTCTCTGCTGCACAATCTGCAGGTTGGTTGCCTAGAAATCCAAACTCATTTCAATCTGCTGCAGACTTCTCCAACATCTCTAACGGTGGTCTTCAATTAGGGATATATACTGTGGAGGAAAATGGTGCAGAGCACATGAGGGGCAAGAGCAGCAACCGAAAGGGAGAGGTGTGAAGCTTCAAAGAGGAGACTGAGTTGAGGGCTGAACGTTGATTGGCATTCCAACAGGAGATGGGCCACTTTTCAAAGCATTTTGTTAATGCTTTTGATAATGGCCTCTTTGAAATGAGGGCTACTAGATGAACTGACTGGACCATTAAAAACTGTCCATGCAGATGCAAATCTGTATTGCACGGCTGCTGGGTTTCCACCAGAGGGAGCCTCATGCCTATAAAATAAAATTTGGGATAATAAATTGAGCTCTTGGTCTTCCAGGGGCTCCTTTAAAATAAAGTTGATATCATTATTACTGTGAATTGTTGGTCATTTCTCCCCAGATAATAATGATTTCTACATGGATGACTAAACAGTGCAGGCAGCTAGGTATGCTTCTTTTAATGGGGTACTAGTGTGAAGATTAAAAATTTGTGGTTTTCAGGGCTTGCTGCACCTCAGAAGAATCATGTGTTTTGTATTCTGTTTTATTTTGTTCTGTACAGCACCATGAAAATTGATGGTGCTATATAAATAAATGTTATTATTATTAATAATAATAATCCTCATTTTACGAAACGGGAAAATGAGGTTGAAAAATTGAACGTGTCCAAAAAATGAATGTGAGACATGGGAACAAGCACAGTTTATTCCTTGACTCTAATGCTCTGAAAATTTTCCTTCATCGACTGTATCCTCCAATGACCTTGGGGAAAAGGATGGCCAAGTTTTCGCCCAGCATCTCAGAAACATCTTGGCATCACTGACTGATGCTGTTTAAGGCCATAGCTAGACAGGGCTTTATCCCGGGGCAAACTCCGGGATCGTCGCTGTGTGTCCACATGACACACAGGGAATCCTGGGATCAGGGAGGGATCATCCTTCCCTTGCCCTAGGATATAGCCCTCCCCTTTGGCCCTGGTTTTTCCGCGGTCCCGGGCTGAGCCCAAGACCACGGAACTTATGGCCCGGCTCCACGCAATTACTCGCACGGAGCCAGGAGCCGCACATGGGGCGCAGCACTCCTCAGGAGCGCTGCACCCATTGGGGGTAGGATGGGGGGAGCGGGGAAAATAATTTCAATTAAAAAAAAAACCACTTACCTTTAGCAAACGGACGTTCGTGCGCTGCTGCTCCTTTAAAAAATAAAAAAATGGCGGACGCAACGCCTCTCCTGCTGAAGTTGTCACATGTCCGGCTGGACATCAGGAAAAACTTCCTAACTGTTAGAGCAGTGCGACGGTGGAATCAGCTACCTAGGGAGGTTGTGGGCTCTCCCACACTAGAGGCATTCAAGAGGCAGCTGGACAACCATCTGTCAGGGATGCTTTAGGGTGGATTCCTGCATTGAGCAGGGGGTTGGACTCGATGGCCTTGTAGGCCCCTTCCAACTCTGCTATTCTATGATTCTATGTCACGTGTAGACAGAGGAGGGATCTCGCATTAAACACAATGCGAGATCTTCCCTCCTCTGTCGCGAGATAGCAGGTAGGTCTCGCTAAGGCCTGTGTGTGCAATCCTATGCATGTTTAGACTGAAAAAAGTCCTACAATTCCCAACATCCCAGCTAGCTGTGCTGGCTGAGGAATGCTGGGAATTGTAGGACCTTTTTCTACCTAAAAAATACATGCATAGGATTGTGCCCTTAAGCAACTTTTCTGAAAGCTAAGCTCAACGGAGATTCTATTTCAAGACAAGGATTCTCCTGCTCCCTAGTGGTGAGAAACACAAACAAATCAAGACGAAACTGTCTTTGTTTTTTTATTTTTGTTTTTTCTCTTCTTGCTTCTGTGCTTTACTTAACAGAGGTCTTAGAGGGCATTTCTTCCTTCCTATAGGGCAGCCTTCACCAGCCCTCCAGATGTGTTGAACAATATTCCTGAACATGGTCTATGCTGGCTGGGGCTAATGGAAGCCAAAACATCCAGAGGGCAATAGGTCAGGGAAGACTAGTCTAAGAGGTCAGTGTGGACTGTAGCTCAATGTATTTGTGGACTGTGGGGAATGAAATGGACTGCTTAATCACACCTGATCCCTAAAGTAAGTGTGGCCATGCCCTTACAGCAGATTTAGGTAGTGATGGTGTTGCCAAAATTTTGTAATTAGTCAGTTGGTCAAAACTCACCTGCCTGTAGTGCTTGCCTTTGCAGCGAGCCTGTATCGATGTATTACTAATTCAATATTAAGTTTGGGATGGATTGCAAGCTACAAAGCATGTGCAGTAAAAAATAGTACACAGTCCTCCACACACAAAATGCAGTCATGTTACTACCCCAACATACTTGACCTCATCTTTGTCATTGCCACCACGGCTCCAAAGAGGAGGACTTTGCACTAAGGGTGTGCAAAGTGGGTCTTCTTTGCCTCGAAATTTGACCTGGAGCTCCATAGAGGTGATTCTCTGCCTAGATTTCAGAGCAGTCCCCCCCTCCACCTCATCAAATTTCCATTTGAAGAACCATTCAGTATTTGGGTAACCCTTATTAACAGAAATGCTTACAGCTCCCTCATTTTTAAAGATAAAGTGATAAAACTTGGCACAGTGATAACACTTAAAGGGGGCTTTAGCCTCACCAAGTTTGAATCAGGTCAGTTTATGCTTTGATTTTTTAAAGTAATTTTATAATGGAAATTAACAAAAATGCTTACAACTGCATAAGTTTTATAGCTAAAGAGATGAAACATAGCAACATGATAGCACTTAAGGGGGGCTTTAGCCATGCCAAGTTTGAATCAGATCCATTCATGCCTTGAGTTTTTAGGCTTTTTTAAAAAAATCCCCACTCCAGCCTTCTCCAACCTGGTGCCCTACAGATCTATTAGACGGAACCCACCTCCTTCCACCCAGCCACTGAAATAAAGAGTCTGCCTGTGCCTGACTCAGGTGTAGAACCTTTCTCACCATGCCAGCTAGCCAGCCCAGCAGCATTTTCACACTGTGGGAATGTGGATGATTGACTTCTATGAGTTCAAGCAGAAATGCACTCCCTCTCCCCGCCCCACCCCCTGCACAGCCAGAATCAGCAGGCAGTTAGTGTTTTCCACTCCCCCAAACACTGTGATTGTAGGCGAACACGGTCAGGGACAGCACTGTGGCTATTCCTAATTGGCTAGCCACAGAAGTCAATATCAAAGCTACCCCTCACCCCACTCAGCATCTTCCAAATATGGAGATATTCAATTTACACACACACACACACACACACACACACACACACACACACACACTCTTCTGGAGACTTTAGAAGCTCCAATTGAGCGTGTCACCACTCTGATATTAATCGATGGGTTTGGAAGCAACCAATCTCTGCTCTGGAAGATGAAACGCTCTATGGATGTTCGCGGTTACCAGATAATTCCAGGGCAGAGTGCACACCCCTACTGGGCATATCCATCTTTGTGTCAGCAATCAGCGATGGCAAGTAACCATCACATATCATCAAGCCATGTGAAAACAACCAACCGAAAAATGGACACATCATGTGGTGACACATGACATCACGCCACACTACGTGATTCCAAACAACAGCTCCCAAGACGCAGCTTGATATTGTGTGTATGCAAAAGCTCATATACACAGAACAAGACTTTGTTTTTAAGGGGAATTCTCATGCAAATTTGTTATTTTCTGAAGACTTCACTTGGGGTAAGTTCTCATGTCCATCTTTTGAAATTCCTATTTCTAAAAGCACATTGGGAGCCTGAAATTAAAAGATGAAGTCCTGAATGCTTGCATCTTACTTGGGAGCAGGACCTGGAGAGCAAAATGTGCCGCTAACCATGCATACGAAGCTACTTGTCTGATAGATTTCAGACTACAGCTCTGTGCACAAATTAAGAAAAAAAAATTCCATTGAACTTCTGAATAAATGGAGCCACAAGACAGGATCATTGACAGAGGAAAATTACCATATGTCAATACTTTCCTTATATGCACCTCTTGGCTCTCCAAAGTGGTAACTTGAGAATAATTTAATCACTTGCTATTTTCTCAACCAGCAGGAGCCCTGAGCATGCTTGAAAGTACACCAGACCTGGATTGTTTCTGTGCCCCGCTCGTGCTCTTCGCTCCTCTGATGCCATGCTTCTTGCCTGCCCAAGGGTCTCTACTTCCCTTGCTCGGCTTCGCCCATTTTCCTCTGCTGCCCCTCATGCCTGGAATGCTCTTCCAGAACACCTGAGAACTACCAACTCAATCACAGCTTTTAAAACACAGCTAAAAACTTTTCTTTTCCCTATAGCTTTTAAACTTTGAGTTTGTTCTGACTCTATACTGTTAGCTTCACCCTTCCCGGTGCCTGTTTACACTTCCCTGTGCCTGTTTGCATTCTCTTTCCCTCCTTATTGTTTACTACAACTTTATTAGATTGTAAGCCTATGCGGCAGGGTCTTGCTATTTACTGTGTTATCTGTACAGCACCATGTACATCGATGGTGCTATATAAATAAATTAATAATAATAATAATAATAATAATAATAATAATAATAATAATGTTTATCTTAGTTTCTATCCAGGTAGGTGGAAGGTCGAAGCCTATGTTGTATGCCTAAAACATCGCTCCCTCTATGGCCCTCCAGGTGTTGTTAGACTCCAATTTCCATCAGCCCCAGCCAGTGAGGCCAATGATGAGGAATGCTGGGAGTAGTTCACCAGCATCTGGATGATCACTGCTTCCCCAGCCCTGACCTGAATCCACGGTATTTAAAGCTTGAAAGCCCATTGGCCAGGCTCACTGGGAAGGGTAGGAGTTGCACAATCCTGGAGGGTGCTAGTTTGGGAAGGCTGTTTTAAGAGGTACGGAGAAGCAGCCTCTGGCAACCTGGTGCCCTCCAGAAATTTTGAACTGCAATTCCCAGCATTACTGACCATTGCCCTTGCTCGCTGGAGCTGATGGGAATGGAAGTGCCATTAGCCCTAGGTTTAGAGAAGGCTGCACAAAAGGAAGAATTTCTTATTTGTTATGCTGGGGGGGGGGGGTTAATCCTGTTTTTCCTCCAAAGAGCTCAGGATGGCATGCTTTACCCCCTACCCCCCATCAATTTTAAAAACAACCTTTTGAGGTAAATGGTGAACTAAGAGGCAGTGACTAGCCCAAAGTCATTCACTTTAAGCCACGGTTAGAGCCGCTAACCCTGCTGCAGACGGTCCGACTGTGGTTAGTGAGTGAGCAGGGTTTAGCAAAACGCATCGCACAAGACACCTTAAACCATGCTGCTTAAACCAAAAGCCTTAACGAGCAAGGTTTAAGGTGTCTTCTGAACAGGCCCTCTGAGTCTACTTGGCTCTTGGACTATGGATAATGTATATTTGGAGCATGATGCCTCTCAGCCCACGTTAAAGATTATAAATCCCAACCAAAGAGCAAAAGGAACGTGCAAAGGTAATTTCAAAGTATGATTGTTTATTGAACTTGTTTCATTTACACACATTTAATGGCAGAAAAGGAAACATTATTGCCAATACAAATCTCCTTTCCACCCCATTCATTGTAAGCCACTTTCAGGAAGAACAAAACAATTAAAGATAGCTTTGTACTGGCTTGCAAACACATCCAGAAAATGTCCTGACAAACAGAAACAAAAACCTGAGGTGAGCGGTTAGAAACCCTGTGGATTGTAAGGATTTTTTATTATTATTTGTAGATCAGGCACACACAAAAATACAAATGAGGGGAGAGTCCAAGCTCCCTTTAGGTTGTTGCCCTAAGGCAGCCTTGTCTAAGATGGTACCCACCAGATGTAATGGACTACAGCTCCATCATTCACCAGCCAGCATGGAGGCCACCAGCTTGGGAAGACAGTGTTAAAGAATAACTTTTCCATTCTTTTCTTAGGAAATCCAAGTCTGGGCAGGGTATCTCCAATGGATAGCTGAATAGCATTATACTGTATCTGCTGAGGAAGAGTTTAAATAAAATCAGAATTCCTGAAGTCACTATGCTTAAACTGCTTCCCTCACCAATTTGAAATTAATAGAAGAGGGTTTTGTTTTGTTTTTTAAAACTGTGCTGTTTGGCTTCAAAGTTTACTTTTTGTTTTCCTATCTACTGCCTACCTGATTCAGTGTCTTGTACTGTGCTGATCTTGGATGATTGACTCTTGCAGGCAGACTGTAAGTAGGGGTGTAATTAACAGCACATCTCGTTTGGCCCTTAGACACTGTCCAAGAAGGGACAAGGTTCATAATGTTCCATGAAGACCCAGACCCAGATCTCTCTCTCTCTCTCTCTCTCCCTCCCCCTCACTAGCTGATGTCCAGTGGAAATCCACAATCTCCACAATGTACCTTCAGAAGAAGGAAGGAATGCTGGACCATGTGTTGGGAAACGGGTCATGTTCCTGCAGAGTCCATGCGCAGAGAAGGTTGCTTTGTGCACATGCCTTGCAGCAGAAGGCTATTCCAAAAATGGAGGGTTGTTTTCCCCTTGCTCCTATTTTTAGCTCTGTAAAATCAGAAGGTAAATGACCCTTGCTGAAAGTTGCACCTTCCATTGCAGGCCCAGTTCTGAATCGAGACACTTCTGTTGCTGTCACAGGCAAATCTTCTGTAGTCAAGCACAAGTTCAGCCTTTTTCAGGTTCTGTACTTCTTGTCATACTCCTTAGGGGACAAGGCTCGTGTGCTTTAAAAAGTTAGGCAGGAGAGCACATTTCTCTGACTATTGCAACCACTCTTATGGGGAGAAGTTGCAGCAGCTGAAATTCTTTCTTCTACCCAACTGTTAGAATCACAGTAGTTTATTGAATCAGACTCACCTACATGTCTCCCAGCTGTATATCGGCACTGCCTGTGCCATCCATAAAATTTTACATTCGGGAATGTTGTGCTTTAAGAAGATCAGGTATCTGCAATTTCCCTCAGTCTGTTTCCATCTCTGCTGACATTTCCATAACTTCCTGTGAGTCAGTTTGCCTCACTTCAGAAACCTTTTGGAAGCTGTCACCATCTAAGGAAATAGGTGAGCATCATGGACCAAGAAACAATCTTTCCCCTTTCTGCCACACACAAACTTTGGGCAATCATTCAAGTGTAAGCCCCATGGCCTTCCTGAAACATATTTTGAGCTCTCTGAATGTAACTCATTAGTCACAATATAGATATGGGGGTTCATCACATGTTTTCGTTTTCCTCTATAACACTCTTCCCCAACCTGAGCCCCTCCAGAAATTTTGGACTACAACTCCCATCAATTGTAGCCAGCATGGCCAATGGTAAGGAATCCTGGGAGTCATAATCTAAAACATCTGAAGGCTGCCCCATAGCTTCAGGAGGTTATATGCCTGATTTCCCTCACCTGAAGAGGTTCATGAAGTCTACTGAAGTGAACAGGTACTGAATGCTGCAAACTTCCCTTTCTGATTTAGGCCTGGCAACTGCCATGCATTCCTTTACAACAGGAGCGGGCAATTTGGTGATCCTCCAGATGCTTTGACCTACAACTCCCATAATCCCTCACCATTGGCTATGCTGGCTTGGGCTGATGGAAGTTGAGGCCCTCCAGATTTTTTGACCTACGAGTTGCCCATCCTTGTTTTACAATGTCCTCTCTACTCTGCTGCCTCTGATAGCTGTTTAGACACTAAAGCATAGCGCAGAAGCAGTGTCCCTCTCCCCGGTGGTGTGAGTCACAAGATACTAGGCCAGTTCACTATTTGAAGGGCTGATAAGAGGACAGTCCTTTCCTTTGAAGGGGTCCTCCATTTGAAGGACTGTCCTGTCCATGTCTGGTTTAAACATAAAGGACCATATAAAAGGATTGCAGGAGCCTTGAAGTTGCCCATCAACAGTCATCTCCTAGGGTGACCATATTTGGGAAACCAAAAAAGAGGACACCTAGTGTGTGTGTAGGGAGGCAGCTTTCTGAGTCCTGCAGAAAGTACGTTATTCCCCCGCCACCTTAAAGAACACGATTGGAGTGGAGGAGGGGAAAGGATTTCATTCTGCACCACCACCATCCACTCCAATTGGGGCCTTTTTTATAATGTCCACGAATGACCCACTTTCCCCTTTAAGACCTCAATTGGAGCTCGGGGTGGGAGAATGATGTGCCTCAAGAAAGCATGTCATTCCCTCCTGCCATGCTAATGGCAGCCTTAAAGAGGAAGGTGTGTCATTCCAGGACATTATTGAAAATTATAGAAAATCCCCCCTGACACCATGGAAAGAACAAAAACTAGGACAAATCCGGGGAAATCCTGACAGTTGGTCACCCTAGCATCTCCACAGCACAGTGAGCAAAGACACACAGGTCACTTAGACATAGTCTTCCACACTATGGTGAGTTGCACTGTATTTCTATTTGAATTACAATAATGCCCAAATTTGCACCTCTACATATAAATTAGCATATGCAAATTTTGTACAAATCAGTGCCTTCCTTTTTTGTTGATGTATTTCCTCTTCTTTTTTTTCTTCTTTTTTTTAGCAATTTACCCTTCTGGCTGTTGAGATAGCCACAATGAGACTCCTCATATGATAACAAACACAGTGGCTTGAGGCCTGTATTTCTCATCTGACCATGGGTGACACAGCAGAGCAAGAAGTGGGGTGAAATCCAACCTGAGCATTAGGAGACACGATCACTTTCTTTGGTGACTTTATAATTAGCCCACACTCCTATGGCAGCTGAACTCTCGCCCTGACCCCTGACATTCCACACACCCTTCATTTAAGGCTCCAGTGCAGCCTTTTCCAACTTGGTCCCCTCTGGCTCTTTTGGACTACAGCTCCCAGGATTCCAAACCATTGGCCATGCCAGCTGGGGCTGATGGGAATTGTAGAACAAAACGTGGGCTACAGGGTGTGTAAGGCTGCTCTTGTGGGTTCTATTTCCCCCTTTCATTTCAACAGGGCTTCTGGAGAACTTCCTAATGTCTTATTCCCATAGTGACTGGTTCCGAGATCCTAAGCACTGGCCTAATGTATCTGCAGGTATACTGGCAAAATCATCATCATCATCATCATCATCATCATCATCAATCATCATCCCCTTCTAACCCCTTCTGGACCAGCCAAAATCGTCTTCAGGTGTTCTCACAAGTGCTGCTGAGAACAGTCTTCCCTGTTTGTAAATTAACTGAAAAGAAGTGCCACATTGCTCAATAGGATGCCCTGGAAACCAAAAGCATGCTTATTGCCACTTTTGACGACACCCATAGGATGGCAGCATTGACCCCCGCCCCCAGCTGCAAAGCCTATAACTCATTCAGATTTATTTATATCCAACATTGCTCTGCTCTTTGGGCTCCTCGTATCTATAAGGATATAGCGTCTCACTAGATCAAGTGCAGTGGGGTGAAATCCGACCTGAGCATTAGGAGACGCTATCACTTTCTTCATGTGCTTTATAAATAGCCCACATGCCAATGGCAGCTGAACACTTGCCCTGACCCCAGCATTCCACATCTCCTTGAATGAGGCTGCTCTTGCTACCTCCTTCCATTCATCTTAACTTATGCCAGGTTCCCCCAACCTGGTGCCCTCCAGAAGTGTTGTACTACAGCTCCCAGCAACCCCCACCAGCATGGTTGGCTGGGGGAGGCTAGGAATTGTAGTCCAACATATCTGGAGAGCACCAAGTTGGAGAAAGCTGATGTATGTCATTGCATTTGACTCAAGTACAGAGCAATGTGAAAGCTCATTAGCAGGATTGGCCAAGAAGATGTCCTGCCTGCACATCAGCCCTTCAATAATGAACAATCTAAAATGTAGAATTCAATGGGTGGGGGGAGGGTGGGAAACGTGCATTGGGAACTGTCCCGCAGAAGTTGCAAAGGAGTGGTCTTTCTAGACAGGGCCACTGACAAGGTTTGGTCAAAGGGTAGGCCAGCCTTCCCCAACCTAGTGCCCTCCTGATGTGTTCCCAGCCAGCAATGACCATGGTAGGTGAATGCCAAGGTTGGGCAGGTATGGTGCTGCTTTCTACTGGGAGCACTGGGCAGGTTAGAAGCAGCATGTGAGTCTGTCACACTTACTCCCACCTCATTCTAGGTGAACTGCAACACTTCCCAGAGACCTGTTATCAAGTTGCCCTGAGACATTTTGTTGCCTGAGGCAAAGGACAAGATGGCACCTGTCTCCTCATCCATGTACAAAAGCAGAGCAGGCTGGCAGTTGAATCTTACTTCAATGTCTTTCACTGCACACGAGGCCAACAGTCTTATGGGACACAGAGCAGGCCATGGGGCACAAACATCTCCGTCCTCCAACAGGACAGGCAGCCACCTCACTCTGCCTAATGGTAGGGCCAGACTTGCTCTTCAATTATGCAGTCATCTCTTCACATATTATGAGCCCCCTCCCACAATCCTTTATTTCATGTCCCCTTACAGGCAGCAATCTTTGAACCCAGTCCTGGGACAGCTATTCCAACTGCCCATCCACAACTTCTTCAGCAGCCTTGCTTCTAGGTATCTCTGAGACCTGAGAGCAAGAGAGCACGCTATGTATGCTCTCCACTAAAGTTAACCAACAGCAACATTTAATGTATTGTACAAGCTAAGCAAATGCATAATTTATTCTACTTCAGCTATCCTTGGGGAAGGACAAAGAGCTATGCAGAGAATTGAAGCCCTGTTCCCCTCACCACTGGAAACCACTAGCCCTGTTCACAGCCTACTTCTCCATAAGGCTCAGAAATACAACTTCCCTCCAAAAAAATAAAATTAAGTTTCTGTCAGTCCCCCATGCTTCCACAGAACATACATTGATTGATTGCATTTCTATACTGCTCAATAGTCAAAACTCTCTACAGATGCCTGGAATACCTACAGATGTGCCCTCACCTTCCACTTGCAAGTGTCAAAGTAGCCTTTTCTCCATCCACCATCTGACACATTGCAATGCAATTCTCTGAGGAGCATTTTCTTCCGCTTGTGCATGGGGCCACCACAGAAGTTGAGAATAAAGGACTTTTCTTTTGCCAATGTTTTAAAACTCGTTTTATTTGAAAAAGTGAATGGAAAAATATAGTGAAATGAAACCAGAGTTTCCTCTTTGTGGGCTTTCCAGTGGGATATCAATGTATTATCACGGGGTGGAGGCAGGACAAGATTCAAGCATACATAATAAATACAGTCAAACAGTTTCAGAAGAGGATTTTGGCATGGGGTGGGCCTTGGTTTTTTTCTGTGATAGAAGACCACAATCTTGCCAACTCAAGTCTGTCATAAGGGCTAGAAACTTAGGACTATGGGTTTGTCCCCCACCCACAGTGGACATGAAATCACTAACAGCCAATTCACAAGGAACATCTTTCCTGCTAATTATGGGCTTAACTATATGCTTGCAATGACCAAGTGAAAAGGATAACCACAGTTTTCCAATCTGGAATTAAGTGAACAATCAACTCCTCCCTCCACTAGAATAGTGCTTCAAGGGCTTGCACCACCCCATCGAGTGTAAAATGTTGCTTTAATATGCAGTTGTGGACATGAGAATCCTTCATACATATACGTGGATACAATGGGTGTAACAGAAAGCATGAAACAGTCCTAAACTAGTTTTGATTTAGGCTTCCAAAAAAACTTAGGATGTGGCCACATGCCACAAATATTCCTGTTAAGGCAGGATAGGGGAGCAGGTTAAAGATAGTATGTCAGTCAAATTTAGATCAGTAAATAATCATGACTCTAAGGCCACAAAGGACTATTGCAATTGTTGTTTGCTTCTGGCGCTTGCTAGCTTGGGCACGTCACCAGCTGTTCTTCTACCACCTTATGCTTGAAAGTACTATTCAAAAATATTCAACTGATCAAATCAAAATATATGCTGCTAAGGTGTATCCATGAGCTTAAACAGGCTGGTAGTAAAAGAAGAAGAAGAAAGATCAGGAATAATTGTGAATGTTAGCAGTTTATGTGCAAAGCAGGCATGGGCACCCTCATTTAGCCCCATTTATGGAACAGTTTTTAGCAGCAGCATCTCTATCCCCAGTCAGTGCAAAGCAATATTTAATTGCAGCAAAATTGCCTCTCCCATTCATTAACTGGAGAGAGGGGGAGCTGTACTGGGGTTAGTGTGTGCAAGGTCAGAACTAAAGGTAAAAGCTCCAGTCCTGCACACAGATACACTCTCACCATGGATTGTGGCAAAAAACTGTTTTATTTCATGTTCTGGAATAGCTTTCGTCGTCGTTGTCACTGAGAGCTCTTTTCCAATTTATCCAACATTCATCCTGACATCATTCAATAAATTATCCATGCAGATTACACTAGAAAACCAGCTGGTCCTGTAACTGACCGGAAAAGGTATACTGATTTCCTGACTCTTTAGGAAATAAAAGATACAAAATAAATAGATATATAAAATAAAGGTTGGGTTCTTCACATCTCCAGGGGTTAATAAAGCCAGACTGCAGAATGTTGCTTATATAGGATGGAGTTTTGTCACAGAGACTCCTTAGGAAAAGGCCATGCATTCTATAGGATAGATCCAAGGCCAACATTCCAGGGTGGTTTAAGAGACGCAAGCCTTATGGAGGCTCATCAGCTTCAGCCTTTATGCACATCTCTAGTTTTAGAGCCAGAAAGGAGTAATATACAGGCTGTGTATATAGCAGGTGCCCGGGCTAAAATACTGATTACCCTGCCTGTGATTATATAATATCTGTAAAAAAACAACAGACATGTTTTGGATAATAAAGGGCAAATTTGAAAGTATGTTACAGAAAGGTCAACATAAACGGAGATCCTCTCTCTCTCAAACAAGATAGGGTGGTTCAACCGTTCTCCTTATGACTATTCAAGGAGAAATAACTATTATTTCTGCAGATGAAGCTTCTATTGTAGTGTTGTTGTGGGTGGGAGCTGCACCTGCCAAAATTCTCTTCAGTTTTCCTGTCCTGTACGGAACCTCACAATTTCTGGATTCTAGAATTTTACACACTAGCCATTTGCAAGAGATGAAAACGTCATCAAGTGCTTATCCTCATGGGTTTCAGTGCCACCTTTCCTTTTCCTGTCTCTATAACCATATGGCAGCTATTCAAAGTTCTCTCCAGTTCAAAATTTTCACAGTCATGGTTTTCACATGTGGGGTGGGCTGAATCCATACAAGCAGCAGAATGAGGTGGTAAAGTCCTGTGAAGTATTGTGGATTGTGTAACTTCAGAAAGCAAGTGGAAACTATTATGGGGGGGGGAGGGAAGATATGTTAAAAAAGACTTTTGCAAGCAGAAATCTAGCAAGGTTTGGAAGGTCTATTCTAATTCAGCCCTCTAGCTGCTATACTAGGTTCTAGTGCCAGGGAATATGTTTTTTTTTTTAATGAAGATGAGCGATAAAAATGTGACCTTACACACACACCATAAGTCTGAAGAGGTACTGTTGCATGTGTAGATCTAGACTCAGTTTTGTACTGAAGAGCAAAACTTTGATCTATGACTTACATTTTTTGAGCCCAACTTACAACTGAGCCTCCCTTTTGGCAGCAAGACTAATTATATACTTTTGCAAATACTAATATAATATCAAATTCCTCAGCGAGATAATTTCAAACATGCCCTGCCCTGTCAGTTTTGGTGTAAAACAAGATGGGGTGACCAATGAGTGGCGTGAATACCTATCTTTAAATAAAAACTGGAGAAAGACACCTGGATTCATAAGAGCCAATGGTGATTGATTGATTTCCCTTTTGTGAGAAAATCTCCATTCGAGGGCTGAATCCTACATCATATGGACTCTGCCCAATGACAATGATGCTTTATTAATAACATCATTCTAGTATGCAGAGATGAAGGGCTGCCTCTTTGAGCAAGTAATGGGCAAATTCCCTACTGGTACAATTTGATAAAGCATTGACAAATTCAAATGGAGACTCAATAATTTTGTACAAACTAAGGGTATTCAAGCATTTTAAAGCCCTCTTCATATTCCGTTCTCTCTAGGGACACAGGAGATGTGAAGGCAGTTGAATTTTTATCCCTGCCCTCCCCCACAAAAAAAACACATATCTGTGAAATCAATAAGTTAACACACACACACACACACACACACACACACACACACACACACACACAGATTGTAAGATTCGCAGATGCAATGTCAGCATTTCTTGTAAGTCCCTGAAGATATCAAACAAAAGCAAAAAGAATGAATGAAAACAAAGCCAACCAAAAATGTTGAGTTTGCACTAGAATGGTAGATGCTTCTTCCTCAGATCTTGTCTCTATTGAGCATAACTGAACTGGTAAAACAACCAGTGAAGATGGTAAACCCATGATAACAAGATGCCCAGCTGAGTTTCTGACATATGGGCTGTTCTGCAGGAATGGAAAGTAAGTATCCATGTGACTTGAATAAGCTGGTGTGATATGTACATTCTGCTCCTTGAACTCAGTGCATGTTCCTAAGGGACAGGAGTTTAGAAAAAGAAAAGTTCACTTTCAGTGTTCACACTTTGTCTGCACGTGTTAGCTTTGTGTCTAGGAATGAGCTTTTCACCGTCGTTATCAGGCAGAAGAAACAACACTCCCCAAACTAAACAACCACTTTCTAGAGAATGTCATTCTAGCCTGCGTATAAAATCTTGCCATCACCATCGCTGTGTCTGCTTTAAAGAAGGACTAAGATGGAGCTCTTTATAGGCGTCGTTTGCCTTCCTACAATCCCTTGCAAAGGCATCCTAAAAGAGTGACGTGCACATCTGGCCTCTCACAAGCCCTGATGCAATTACTCTCCTTACTGACAAGGTGATGTCGGACGTGAATAAAGGTGGCTGTGCAGGGAAAAGCAAGTGAGAATTACATACTCCAAATGGACAAAGAAACTGAACCGGAAGTCTCTTCATTTCCACTCGCTCCACAAGGAAATACAAGGCGCCCTGCAACCCCGGCGTGTGGCTGCCGAAGAATCAGCTGGGGAGCAGCACATGTTCCAGAAGATAGGTAATGGAGTCCCAGTGCTTCCAGAGGAGGAAAAGAAAAAGCACGATCAGGGTGGTGCTCAGGAGACGCATGCGGGTCTTCATCAAGGGCGTGATGAAACTGGCAATGGTGGAGACAAAGACCAGCAGCACAGCCATCAAGGCCAAGATGACATTGATGAATTTGCCCAGCAGGGCCCGGGCATTGGCATTTTCCACTCCTTCCAGCTGCACCACCTGTTGCTGCTGCTGTTGAAGCTCCAACTTCGTGACGCGGGTCAAGCAGGATTCCACAGCCTCCTGCAAGAGCAACAGAAAGGGACCAAAGTTAGCTCAGCTGAGGGATGGGGAGCATAGCTCAGTGTTACGAGCATGTGCATTGTGCGCTCATGTATCAAGCGCAATCCCTGGCACTGGCAGTGAAAAAGGTCAGGTTGCAGCAAGAGATGTGAAAGGCAGTCTGCTGGGACCCTGGAGAGTTACTAGGAGACCAAGAAGACAATGCTAGGCTAGATGGCTGAGAAATAGTCTGACCTAGTATAAGGCAGCTTCCTAGATCCTTCTGATAGCTGTGGTCCAGCTCCTTCCCTGGGAAGCAACAAATCAGTGGAGGCTGTTGGCTCCAATATCAGCGGGGTGGTGAATGCACTCCAGATTTCAGTCAGGACCAGTCAGAACTCCAAAGCGAAGCAGCTTGGATAGCTCCTTTAGAGTTCTGGCTGGTTCTGACTGAAACTCAGAGTGGAATCACCACCCCATTGGTATCGGAACCAACAGCCTCAACTGCAGCAAACTTCACACTGTTCCAGAGAGAGGGAACACAAGCTGAGCAACCGCAACCCTATGCTACCTTCTATTATGGTACCTCTGATGCATCTCTCAGGGGTCAAGAATCGTCTTCTCATTTCCTCACTTTTAATCTGTGCCTTCTAGGAGTGAAGATAGCACAATGAGTGACCTGGAATTGAGCTGAATCACCTCTTACTCTTCCAAGGTATTCTTTTAAACAAGCTCATGGATGGAGGAGGCGGCAGGATGCTATGAAAGGCCTGGGTACACTAGACCCTGTAACATTATTGAAGCTAACTAGATATGGATCTTGTCAATAATCGGAATAGGAGACTACTGCAAAATCAGGAAATAGAAGGAGGAGGCTCAGTGAGTGGAGGCTTCTTGGTTCTCCTGTTGGTCATAAATGTGGGCTGTAACTGGCATAGGAGCAACAGTTGTTCAGTGTTCCTATACAGTGCATATAGGATTCAGTCACAGATACAGACTCACTAAATTAGATTTCCTATTGTCTTCCCATGGCTTCTTCCCACATCAATATCCCATATCGAGAAGGGGTGATGCTGTTGTGGGGCAAAATCATGTCAGCTGCTCAAGCGATGTGGTTTCTTTCTACCAATGTTATATTATTATATGCTAATAGGATTAAAGTGATTGGTGGAAGTCCGATCTATTAATGGTTGCTTGCCATGACACCTAAATACAACCTTCACCGTCTGGGAGATAATACCTCTGATTAACAAATGTTGGGTGGTATCTCTATCTTGTAGTGCTGGTGAGCTTCCCAGGGACATCTGGCTGGCCACTGCTGGTCTAGATCTGATGACATACTATTGCACAATCTATTGCATAAAGAATTGTAGTGGGTTTGGAACAGACAGATAGCCTAGCAAGATAGGCATATGTATTCATCTCTCATAGAATGCCAGTATGGCTGTATTATCTAGCTAAAAGCCAGTCTCTGCTAACATACAGACCTGATGTATATCTAACAGGCAATTTTTTTACAAAAAAAGTTTCTTCAGAAAAGCTGCACTGAAGTTCTGGTGAATCCTGCAAAACATTTAAGATGAAATTGGTGGCTTTCAGCCACCACATTTGTGTAATCCACTTAAATATACTCTCTCTCTCTCTCTCTCTTTCTCTCTCTCTAGGTACCAAATTCCATCCATCTCACTGTAATGTCCCCACATGGCCACATGGGGGCAGAAGAATACCCTGTAGGCCAGGTATACATTTGTCTATTAAGAGTCAATGGAAGCACTTTGTATGAGATTGTATGTTCTTTACTCCGAAAGAAGACAACAATGAATTACAATGGCCCAGGTGCTATTGTGAGAGAGTGGATGGAGCACCATACTGGAGTATATTCCGAGTTCTCTGTGAGTTACTGAACACCCCTGGAATGAAACATGGCAGCACCCTTTGCTTCAGTTCCCACAGTGGTATAATGAACCTGAGATTGACCTCTGTAAAAGCACTTGGGATCAAACAGAACTACCAGAAATGGCATAGCATATCATCCTGTGGTCAGATAGACAGGAGAATGCTTTTCTGCACTGGGCAGTAAGGTGGCCAGTTACAGAAGGGGGTGGTGATACAGTGGAACCAAACCACATCCCAAATTCCACCCCAATTGCTAGGACTTCAATGGCCAGTAATCAATATGGAAACTAACTTGGCAGTTAGATCGCCTCCTTCTTGAGACCAGACTAAGCTCAATGGCTTCCAGGAAGTAGCCCCTGTTAGACTGCAAAGACTGAAAGCCACCAGAGAAACCCTGAGACTGATCCAAGAAAAAAGAAAAACACACACCCCTATATTAGTACAATGACACAAAATGGACTTCTGACTTAAAATGACAGGTCTTTTCTTCTTTTGGGGTCAATTCTGTGTGATATTGGGGAAGTCTCTGTTCCTGGGCTCCTGATTATTTCCCATCTCATGCTATCCCATTTCAGATAACAATGTTTTTCTAATGTACAAAGAGCATAAGGATATCCCCGGGAACAATGAGAACACAGGCAGCTGCCTTATACTGAGTCAGACCATCTCACTGGTTACAGGCTGGCATTTTTCCAGCCCTTCGTGGAGATGCCAGGGATTGAACCTAGGGCCTTCGGCATGCAAAGCAAGTGCTCTACCAACTGAGCTGCAGGCCTTCCGTAATATGAGGACAAAACAGAATGGACTGAAGAGCAATGATCTAAAGCTAAGTTGCACCGAAAACTATCACTTCTACAGATGTTAGCCTCATTCCTCTCCCCCTGGAACAAGGAACACCTTTTCAGTCCACGAGTAAACCCAAACACTCATGCTCACAGAATCATCTGAAGGCACATGGCACAGTTCTAGTGAGGAATGTCTGGTCCTGAGCCCTGCATGTAGAGGAGACCACCTGGGATTTGTATATAGGCTATTCTGATCTCTCAGGAGAGAGAGTTGGTATGTGTAATCTATCTATAATACATGAAGAGGGGCAGTAGTTACATCAACCACATAAACATCTCAAGTGTGATTGTACCTGAATGTCCCTGGCCCTCTCATAGGACTGGTAAGCCACTTTCTCCTCCATGCTGGCCAACTCCTGCTTGAGATTGGTCATCTCATTCTGGTGAAGCTCCGTCAGGTCATTCAGCTGCTCTTCCAGACGCTCATATCTGTACAGTGGGAGAGAGAAAGCATGCAGCAGGTGACAACTCTGAGCAAGACAGCTGAGCCGCTGTATCTGAGTCTGGATATGAGTTTGGGGGGGAATCCACACGTCGTTCTCAGGGCGTGTCCATCCGCTCCCAGTGCACCCCGAAAACGATCGTGTAACTCGCCTGTAAAAGAGCCGAGGAAGAAGCGTCCTTGCCGGCGCCGCCACCCAACTCCCTCCTCACCAGCCAGCTCGGAGAGCTCAGCAGAAGAAGGCGGGGTGGAGAGCGGAAGAAGCTCTCCACCCCGGCTTCTTCCCCCGAGCTCTCCGTCCCAGCCGGCGAGGAGGGAGTTGGGTGGCGCCGGCGGCGCCAGCAAGGACGCTTCTTCCTCGGCTCTTTTACAGGCAAGTTACACAATCGTTTTTGGGGTGCACTGGGGGGCGGATGGAAGCGCCCTGAGAACGACGTGCGGATTCCCCCTTTGAGACTCATTCCAGTAGCCTCAAAGAAGATGTAAACTTTGAGAGTCCCCGAATTCTTTTCTGTCACAGATTAAAGTCTGAACCAGAGAAAATTGCCCACTAGCCTTTGCCTACCCCCTTCCTGCCACCCAATTTCCCAAACAGAAGTAGCAGAGTTGTGCAGGGAAGAGGGAAGGAGGGGAACATGTCTTTTCCTACTCCTGATCCCTCTCCAATGCCCTGAGTAGCAATGTGAGTTGCTTTCAGGAAAACTACATCTCCCATGGAGCACCAAGACTTTCAAACACCAGAGAGGGAGAGGAGAAGAGGCAGACTTCCTCTTTGCTATGTGCTTACTAAGTCCTTAAGGAGTTGCAGAGGACTGGTGAAAAGATGTTTGGGGGATTGGGGGATGGGCAGGGTGGGGGAAAGAGGTGGCGAATGACTTTGGAATGCTGGATTTTCTCTGAAAATAAGCAGAGTTATTTTCTTTGGAAACAATTTATTTCCAAGCCAATACATGAGTCAAAGCGAGCTCACCCATCAATATTCCGATGTTTCACACCAATGCAATATTGCATTGCTTGTTTCCTGATTTTGGAGAGTCTCATATTGTTTTCCAAAATGCAAAGCTGATTGGCAAAGAACTATGGATATTGATAAATGCTAATGAAAACGCCAGCCCAGAAATTGGCCCCAAGTTTAGCATTGCTTGGAGCTAAGTGACAGTTTAAGTATACAGATATATTGCCAGGCCAAAGGTCCTGGACAGCAAATCCAAGTATCTGTTTGTTTATTTTGTATGTATCTATACCTAGTATTTCAGCCTAGATTGGCTTGCAAAGAGAATTAAAATTAAAACGCATTCAAAGATACAGCCGTACTAGCAATACACATGTATAGCAGAGTTCTTCCTTTTCCGAGCAGTTGATGACATAGTTCAGGTACTCAGTTCTTCCTTCCAGACTGAGAAGGCAAGGAGCTGCAGGTGGACTCAAGAGCTGGCTGACAGTAGCACTGATACAGAGGGAGTCTACATGGAGAGAGCACTTAAGGATGTCTTTCCTCTAATTTCCAAAAATCTGAATTCCTGGGTACATCCCTATAATTTTCCTGCCTCGGGCTGGATCTACACTACTGCTTTAAAGCACTTTAAAGCACTTTATAACAGTTTTGACAACTGTATACAGAGTGTGTCCTGGACCCCAACAGTTGTCAAAACTGTTATAAAGTGCTTTAAAGCAGTAGTGTAGATCCTGCTTAGGACTCCTTTGGGATGTCACTACATGCTTGACAGTGAGCAGAACAGAAAGGGTCTCAGGCCCACAGGGGAGTAAAGATGTGCATACATTCAGCAATGATCCTGTTGTGGCTACACACTCACTGCAGTTGCCACACACTTATAGTCTCCTCCTCAGAAGGGACCATTTATTTCCTGTCTGAGGAGAAGTCAGATTTGCATAACGCTGATTGGCTGGCCCTTCTGTTCATCAGAAAACAACTTCCATTTTCTCAGAGCAGGGGTGTGAACAATGGTGATTGGGGGGGCTCTTCAGTCCCCCTCTGCCCAAACCAATTTCAAAGCGGAAAACTATTGGGGGGGGTGTTAATTAAAATATTGCAGTGCCTTAAAGACTTTTATGTCATATGCTTTTTATAGACTGGAGTCCATTTCATCAGATGCATGAAGTGTTATCAGTTGGGAGGAATACATAAAATGGGTGTATAGAGAAAACAGTTGTAAACTGTGGGGCCAAATGTCCATGAAATGCTAGGCATACAGACTGACAATTCTATGCAAAGCTTAAATGTATGGAAGATGAGATTATTCACAACAGCATAAATTGGAGATAATGCAATCAACCTAGGTGCCACAGGAAACTTCCCTCTAGAAGTTTTTCAGAAAAATAAATCCAACTTTTGCCATTTTTTTTAAAATCATGATTAAGGCCATATTCCTAAAGTCATTTTTTAAGGAGTAAGTCCAAATGAATAAGCTGAGGCTTACTTCCAAATAAACATACACAAGATTGTGCTGTAAAATACCCAGTAGTTTCGCAACACATTTGTTGAGAAATCAGAAGCATGGATGGTAGAAACAAACCTGTCACCTAAACATGGAAGACTAATGCTCCCTATGTGCTTTGAAATGTGGTTGCTATTTCCCCCCCCCTTTAATCTTACTTATTTTAATACCAAGCCAGTGACTTAGCTATTACATCAAGATAGATTTTTTTTTTAAAAGAGCCCCAGGAGCACTAATAAGCAAATGGCAACTTAAAAATAGCCACAACAGCAACAGCAAAAAAGAAAAGAGGAACTGGTTAAAACAATCGCATGAGGGGTTTGGTTCTTTAGAATAATATTTTCTTTTAAAAATACAGGAAGAATAACAAAATGCCTACAGTCAGGCCAAAGCATATCAGAATATTTTTCTGCATTTGTTTCTCTCACCTGCCTTTTCTCCTTAGAAATTTTGCAGCTGCAAAGTAAGCTGCTTGGGTGAACTCAGGGTGATCCAATAAAGCTAAGTTGGTGGGAGATCCAAGATATATAAAAGTAACTACTTCTTTGCACAGCACACAGTTAAAACTATATCACTGGATGCCAGGAGATCTGGTGATGGCCACCAATTTAAATGCCTTTCAGAGGGGATTAGACACATTCATGGAGCATAAGGCTATCAATGGCTAGTAGCTAACTTCAGGATCAGAGGCCGCACACTTAGGGACAACAGTGGTTTAGGCTATTGCCCTCAGGTTCGACTTTTGGGCTTCCCATTGGAGGCATCTGGCTGGCCATTATAGCAAACAGGATACTGGACTAGATGGGCCCTTTCGGCTGATCCAGCATGGCTCTTATGTTATGTTCGGAGGAGAGAAGAGCAAGTAGTGAACACATAGCTCAATAGAGAAGCCAGGAAGAACAGGAGCCATAATATTACACCCAGGCTCTTCATGAAACTCTTTTACAAGCATATGAATGCAGGTGAGAGAGCCAGGCTCTGCCTTTGATCTATTTAGTTCTTTATTTAAGCTGCTTACATACTGCTCGATAACATAAAATTTCAAAGTGGTTTACATAAAAATACATAAAACACAACATAAAAACAGTAATAAATACCTTAAAATTTTACAAAAACAGTAAAACAGAGCAGAGCGATTGTAAGTTGGGAAAAGCCTAAGTAAACAGGTGCATCTTCAAGGGACATCTAAAACATGCCATTGTTTCTGTGTCTCGGATCACACGTAGGAGAGGCAGAAGTAGTGATGGCCACCGATTTGGATGGCTTTAAAAGGAGTTTGGACAAATTTATGGAGGATAAGGCTATCAATGGCTGCTAATCCTGATGGTTATGTGTTACCTCCAGTATCAGAGGCAGTGTGCTTATGTACATCAGTTGCTGGGGAACATGGACAGCAGAGTACTGTTGCACTCATGTCTTGCTTGTGAGTTTCCTGTGGGCAACTGGTTGACCACTGGGTGCACAGAATGCTGGTGTGCGGCAGCTGTAAAGAAGGCAAACTCCATGTTAGGCATAATTAGAAAAGGAATCGAGAATAAAACGGCCAGTATCATACTGCCCTTATACAAATCTATGGTGCGACCACACGTAGAATACTGTGTACAGTTCTGGTCACCACACCTAAGAAAGGATATTATAGAGCTGGAAAAAGTGCAGAAAAGGGCAACTAAAATGATTAAGGGGCTGGAGCATCTCCCTTATGAAGGAGGGTTACAACAGCTGGGATTGTTTAGCTTGGAAAAAAGGAGGCTAAGGGGAGAGACATGGTAGAGGAGTACAAAATTATGCATTGTGTGGAGAGCGTGGATAGGGAGACATTTTTCTCCCTCTCTCAAAATACTAGAATCTGGGGTCATCCTATGAAGTTTGTTGGTGGGAGACTACTTTGTTGGTCCCTGGTCGACAGCTGGTTGGCCACTTTGTAAACAGAGTGCTGCATTAGATGGACCCTCGGTCTGATCCAGCATGGCAGTTCTTATGTTCTTATGACTAGATGGACCCTTGGTCTAATCTAGAAAGGCTCATCTTAAGAGAAATGTAGTGGCCAAGAGAACTGAGGAGCAGGTAGGAGCAGGCTGGGTTGATATAAATCAGGTTGATTTAAATCGGCAAGAAAAAAAATCCATTTTAATCACTGATTTAAATCAAGTTTCCCATCTGTACTTTCTTAAGGTAGCGCAAGCTACATGAAAACTATTTTTAATAGTTAAAGCTGCTCTCTGGTTTTACTATTAACCCCTGGTTTTATTGTACTGTAGTATAATAATACTTGTAATAAATAAATAAATAGAGTCCCAATGCATTCATTGGGATTTATTCCCCAGTAAGTGTTATTCAATTGCAGTTTAAGTCTTTCCCAGACTCTCAAATAGGACAGATGTGAGTGGATGGAAAGCAAATGAAGCGGAGGAGGTGGGATGTCTCTTCTGAAGACCGCCTTGCCTTTGGGAACAAAGAGTTTTATTTCCATCCCTGCTGTCACTGATAAGAGACTTCCAGGATATTTTACAGCTTCTGAAAAAAGCTTGGAAAAAATGCAAACACCAGTGTAATGAAGGACACTATGGGCATCCAATATAACCATGCAAACACATATCTGCAGCGTATCAGCACTTTACCCGGACAAGCACACGCATCGTGAATGCATGGAGGGAGAAGTAGTTTGTGGTGGTAATCCTACATATGTTCACTAGACTGCCTGTACAATCCCTGTACACATAAAAACTGCAGACTCATTTATGTATTTGGCTTATACCTCGCCTTTCTACGAAGAAAAATGGCACTCAAGGCAGCTGTTACGTTACACTTCAGCTGTGTATGTGCTGGGGTGGTGGTGGATTTTGCACATCCCGCCCCCACCCACCCCGCCTGCAGAGAGCCTAGGTGCTTTCAGTTCATATGCTCATAGATCCTATACAGTCTACTGGTTGCCACTGCAATCTCACTCCCCCTACTAATGTTTCATTTCATGTAAAGTGCTGTATTCACACTGATGTCCCCACTGGCTAAGGTCCACCCATAGATCTCCTACGAGGGGGGTCGACCAGTGTGGGGGAAAATGGCATAGAGCAGCCTGCCTGTCAGGGTCATCTGGGGAGGAGTCCACGCAGCCTTGGTAGCACTCTCCTCCCAATAGGAAGATGACACAGTGATGTGCTTCTCAAAAGTCCTGGTGAGATGGCCTTGCGAGGTGCAAGCGGCACGTGGGGATTGTGGGAGAGGATGCAAAACGGTGGCTGCCATGGCTGAAGCAGCAAGGCAGCTATTGGCAGCAGAGATCCCGCATGCTGGGCAGAGCAGCCTGGCTGATTTTGGCTGCTCTTGCTGCAGAAGTCTATTGTAGCAGTGTTTTAACCATGGGGGGCTTATATGCAACATGCTAAGCCGCGGTTAAGACCGCTAACCCTGTTGCAGCACATGGTTACTGAAGATGGCTATAACATGGTTACTGAAGATGGCTATAACCCCGGCTAGGCAAAATGCCTTGCACATGACACGCTAAACTCTGCTGGTTAGCCCAAATTGGTTAACCAGCAGGGATTAGCGTGTAATCTGAACAGGGTTATTGAGACACCAGTCACAGTTCAAATGTTCTATTTCAGGGCAGACTGGTGACTGAACTGTGTGAGTGCCCCCATGAACACAGGAAGCACAGGAAGTTGCCGTATACCAGGTCCACTTAACCCAGTATTATCTGCACTGCCTGGCAAAGGCTCTCCAGGATATAAAGCTAAAGTTGTTCCCATCACCTGGTCCCCGGTCTGAACCTGGATCCTTCTGCATCCAAGGCACATGCAATACCACTGACCTACAGCCACTCCCCAGAAGTACAGCCAACCTTTCTTTCCTGAGAAGAGCTTCTCTGGGATTTGAATCCGACACCTCTCACAACTTAAGTGAGAACTATACCTCTAGACCACCCTTCCCCAACCTGATGCCCTCCAGTTTTTTGGGACTAAACCTTCCATCAGCCTTGCCTATAGACCATGCTGGCAGGGGACAATGGGAGCTATCATCTCAAACACACCAGACCCACAATCCAGGCAGGAGAGATGGCCGGAACTGTAGAAAGAACATGCTGGATCAGACCAAGGATCCATCTAGGCCTGAAAGAGGTGTCTGCTCTCCTGTCATGCCTGATAAGCGAGAACTGCAAGCACACCAGCTATACACAACTGTTCCACAGTTTAGGACAATGGGCTCCCACTCCCAAAATGTTTTTAGGAACATAATTCTTCCCCTATAGACTAAACTTTTAACATAGCCCACAAGCAAAATCATTACTGTGACACTGGTCTTAAATTTCCCATCAGAGGGAGAGAAGTACAAGCTGGCATTGAGAATTTAGTCAGGAATCCATTTCCTCTTGTGTCTTATAAATAGAAAACAGAAACATTTAATAGTGCAAGGCCTTTCTTCTTGAAGAGCATTTACAGTGCACCGGAAATTCCAACAGACCTCTTCAAAGTCACCAACAGCTAGGCAAGATGGGTTGATTTAAATCACATGGGAAAAAAGACCTCTTTTGAATCACTTGATTTAAATCTAATTTCCCATTTGAAATGCATACATTTCTTGAAGATGTAGGCATACTAACTGGTTGCTATAGCAATTACGGCACATCGGCTTGCAACTAAATGGAACCTAAATTCAGTCTAGGAGCATAATCCAGAATTCTTGGTCATGCAGCCCACAAGCACTGCAGAATTATATCTGTCTAGAGACAAAATTATTTCTGAGAATTGTTTCTGTACTCTGCCCACATTGCCAAGTACATTGTAGTTTATAATCTCCACCACCACTGTATTCTCTCTCTTAAATGGGCATTGTCAGTCAAATTGTTTCTCCACAGAGGAACATAAAGGCGAATGCAATTCCATCTATTATTCCTCACAGCATGACCCTGCAAGAGATGCCAAATAAGGACAGGCCAGCATGCCCAACTCCACCAGCCAAGAGCAATGAATAGAGATGACATGGAGAAGGAGAATTTCCCTATTTGGGAGAATCAAGAACACATCCAGCAAGTCTTACCTGTAACGTTCCTCCTGCAAGCACTGAGTCATGTAAGTATAGTCTCGTTGCAGCTGGGCCTTGAGGTCTTCCATGGAGTCCTCAAGGTGTGACTGAATGTCCTTAATATCTCTCAATTCTTCTATGATGGTCTCAAAATTATAATGGTGACTGTCTAAGGTGTTGGACTTGGGACTGCCCAAGCCGCCAGCACCCGCCCCAGAGTTGCTCCCTGCTGCTGAGCCAGAAGTGGCGCTGGAGCACTCATCGTCGCTGCCATATTTGGGACTAGACACCAGGGTGGCACTGCCACTCAGGGTCCGTGAGGCCTCCTCAGGGTGCCCGTCATCCAGCGGGTCCTTCAAGTGGGCAATGTTGTCCGCGCTGCCAAATTTGTTACGGATCAAGCTTGCGAACTCACGAGGCTTGGAGACCACAGCAGTGTGTGTAGCTTGAGAAAGGCCTGATAGTCCGCCCTTGACACCCTCCACTACACCACCTCCGAAGCCACTGATGCTGGAACGGACATTGGCCCCTACATCTTTGAGGCCCTGATGCATGTCCCGGAAGACGTCTTTGGGCTGGCGCGAGGGCCCATTTTGTTCAATCTCCTTTAGCTTTTTGTGGTAATGCTCAAGTTTCTTATGCAACTGGGCAATGGTCTGGGCTGACTTCTGGTTCTTCTTCTCAAAGACCTGCTTTATACGAGAGGCCTGTTGCTTGTCGGCATTGTTAGCTAGCTTTAGGTACTCAGCCACATTGTCGTCTCGTGCCTCCTGCTCAACCTTGATCTGCTCAGTGATCTTGAGGATCTTCTGGTGCAGATGATCAATGGCAGCTTTTGTCCTTTGTGGGTCTGGATTGCCATCTGGAACATCAAGGCAGATATTGCCGTCGGCGTCACCATGGCTTGTATTGGAAGGCAGGCTGAGTTGGCTCACATCCCCTTTATCCAACTGTAAGGGTGAGGGAGAGAAGAAATGGAAATTCATGAGTAAAAACTTTGAAAAATATTCTTTCCTTGGGTCAAACACTACAATGATAGACAGGTCCGACACAAAAAGGAGAAATGATGATGAGCTACTGAGAACAGTTAGATAAGAGATGTGAGATTAAAGTGAATATAATCAAATCATATATTTTTAACTGACTTTCAGCTGTTTCATTGCTAAAATGTATATACATGGGCCTGCTACTAAACACCCAACAGAGATGCTTTTTTGAGGTTCTTTGAAGGAAGGGTGTGTTCTTAAGAGCAAGATAACTGCCACTTCATAAACAAGAGAACTGTTAGAAGAATAGATTATGTTTCATATTTTCCTTTTTAGACGTTTGGAAATATAAAATGTTGCATACCTCGTATTATAGCAGGGATATGCAAACCAGTCCTTTCCAGATCTTTGGGACCACAACATCCATAATCCCTGACAATTGGCCATGCTGGCTGGGGCTGATGGAAGTTGTAATCCAAAACACATGGAGTGCAGTAGATGTCCTATCTCTGTATTACAGAAATACAATAGAGCCAAATGGCTTCACAAAACAAATGTTCAGATCCATTAGAATTGTGGAATATTCGGGTCTGAGAGGTTCCAGTGTGACATCCTTCAACATCACTTGCCTGCAGTTCTTATTGCAAAAAGGGAAACTGTCCTAGTTTTACAGTGAACTGTAAAAATGTTGTGTTTGAATACAAACTCTGGAAGCCTAAATGGCTTTCACTGGTATGATCAACACCATTGAAAATATCTATAAATTGTGCCTTTAATGTATTCTTCCTCCATGGGCGAACAGAAGAGGATTCAGGGATCCTGACTCATGGCCCTTTGAGAATCAGCTTGCTCATACTGCTCAAGTAAGGAAAAATAGAAAGCTGAAAGTAAATTTTGTACCAAGTCATATTTAAAGTCATAAGAGGTGAAAGGACCAGAGAGCACCTCAGCATATTCTTCAGGGTTTTATGCATAATGTTCCTGTGTGTCCTGATTTTGCTCAGCAGAAATGCAACTCGGCAGGCTGTCCCCTGACACTAGAATGTCATAAAGCTCATGATTTCATATAGGTTATAGTTAATGGTTTTTGTTTTTTTTAAAAAAGACTTGCCTACCATTGGGCTGATGCCCACTCAAAGCTCCTCTGGAATCTAGGAACTCTATTTACCAACTGCTAGCCTAAAACTCCTAAAGCAGTTTGCTCTCCCATTTGAAGTGTATAACACTAAATACTCACCATTCATGGGCTTTTCTATGTAAATTCTTATGCAAATTCAAGAGGCATATGACTAACTTGAGGACTTCAATCAGGAGATCCGTTCAGCAGATGCTGCCTAATTTACTGCCACCCTATTCTCATGGAAGCTCCTCTAATGCCTTAGAGGGTTGTCACTAGTACTAGAAACGGTGAGTTAAAGGACCAGTTGACACAATAAATATTTTGCCCGTGCAAACGGTTCCAATTATCCTCAGGTTATGTATTCACATGGTTAAATGAAATGTCTGAACTGTATGGTCAAAAATATAGTCAATAGCAATTCCCATGATCACGCAGACAGAATTTCCTATTGCCACAATAATGAGAATTGCAGGTGATTGTATTCATACAGTCTGCATATAAACCACGTTCAGCGCACTAAATGAATGTGTAGAGGGGGGAATTGGGATCGAACCTATTGCCACTGCCTTCTACACATTCATGGTCCTGTGTACACAAGGCCTACATGTGTACAACTGAGTGTGTGCAAAGTCCTATGCACACAATCTATATCCCTAATTTCCCCACATATTTGGGTGTACACATGTAAACTCTGCAATCAGAGACCATGAAAAGTGGAAGTTGGGTTGGGGCCAATGGTCATGACCCCAATGAGGGCTATTACGTTTATTGCTCATGTGAAGATAGTCAAGGCAGTTCATGACTCAGCCCAAAGATATTGAATAAAATAAAGATGTGTATTAAATGCTCATTGTGAGAGCAAAGACCTTGTGTTTGTCATTAACAGAATAGAACCTTCATGGAGGGGCTTATTCTAGGTTCTCTTCTTACAACATTTTCTGTCTAGCAGTATAAGGATTAATTCACACTGTAACTGATGAGTACCAAAGTTCATCCCATGCCAGCTAAACCATAATAGTTATCTCACTCAACTATCACATGATAACTGACGGCTATAATACCTCGAATTTAATTCCTTTTCAGTTCGGAGTGTTTTCAGCATAGTAACAAAAGGACTTCAGTTTCACCTTCTATAGATGTGGCAATTGAAATGCTTGTTAAATTCACAACAAATGGAAACATGTCCTGACATGTGCAGGGCTGAAGGACTGTAAATGAAGTTTACCAGGAAGGAGATTAACCTTGTTTTCCATAAATATATGATGTATCTCCATCAATTAAAAGAAACAAACAAGCATTGCCTAATATGTTCCTAAAGAATAATAAATATCTCCCACCTTTCCAAATCGTGTAATACTTTGCAAAATTACAAGAGCCAGAAAATATTAGGGTCAAATTATCAGTTCAGAATATCAGAGAGTCCTAGGTGCCTTTCTTCCAGCCTACAGAAACATTGTTTGAGAGCCAAGTGCAATTCATACATTCACCAGGACTAGAGTGAATGTGTTAAAACTCCCAAGTGCTTTCAGTGAGAAATTGGAGTCCCACTTTTTAACATCTGCACCAGTATGGCTTCTTGGAATCCAGCTTTAGAATAATGTTGTGTTTTGTGATGATGTGATGATGCCTCTATATTCTGAAAGACTTTTATTCTAGAAGAACCTGACCATAAGTCACACTATCTGAATCACTACAGAAATGGATCTGTCCCCACTTCTCCTCCCTTAGTTCGGGTGACAGCAAGGAGGCGGGTAGATTGGAGATTGTACTGAGTCTAGAGCTCAGATTAGCCGACAAAAAGCTGTGACTCTGGGCCATCGCCCAACCTTGCAGGGTATGAGTACTAGCCCCATTTCCTTGTGTCTGCACCAGTATCTTAGTATATACAATAAACTGTTTTTATCACACATTCACCATGAGGTTAATTTTCCTGTCTCACTGTATTTCTCCAAGTATTCAAGCAGGCTGAAACTGGTGTTAAATTGTCTCTTCAGCTCCTGTTAACTGGAGACGTTTCAGCTCAGAATTTCAAGATCAAACTGCTACGGTCTGGAATACCAGAGGCCCAAATTTTGTGGATTGTACGGAGGTAATTATATCCATAACAACCCTTCTTTGGGAACAGCTGGGTTGTAAGTTTAAGCCACACCAACCTTTGACACCATACCTTACAGTGTTCATCCGGTTCCAGCACGCTCTTCTTTCTCATAGTAGCTTAAGCCTCACTGCTGAGCAAAGGAAGATCCCTGCCAAAGAAAAACCACGAGGAAACGCCACCAAAGCTACAGGAGATCTGCCCGGGCTACTCTTATCTCTCTGCTTCAGACATCCTACTGATGTGTTTCGCTGGGAGATATAGGCAAGCAGGAGGAAGAAACGCAACCCACACACAACTTCATACAGAGCAGCCACAAACTTGCCTAAACCTTATTAGATCAGCAATTTTTAAAAAAAAAACACCAAAGAACTGCAGACTTTACAAATATTGCCTGACGGCCTATTCTTAGCTCCTGTGCTGCTCTGGGGCTTTCCAGGACCCAGAACAAAGTGAGGAGCTTCTCCTTGTCTCTTAACAACTTGCAGGAATTAAACTGGAACCCGCAGGAAATGGATTCTCCACCCCACCCCACCCCATATGAACTATTCTGCGTATGAGAAAGATAAAAGCAACCCAGAGACAGCAACCTTGATGAAGCTGAAAGAGGAAACTGGGCCAATTCATTAGAGAAGTTGCTCAACTTTTGTTTCCATTAGGCGAATATTTACTGTAGAGACTGGGTCAGTAGTTCCCCCTTTTTATGAGACAGCCTGTAGCTCATGCAGAAATGGAGAAACTGCTATTAGGAAATGGAGGAAGAACCCAAGCTACCACTTTAGGTCATATTCAGGAAAACAATCTTTGGTGGTGATGGTGGTAAGGATGTGTATGCAATATTTATTAACAAGGGGTTTTTTTTAGGGCTAAATATCAGAAGCTGTATTGGCAGCCATACATATAAACGGACATAGTTCCATTCCAGAATTAAAACTATTTGTCTTCTACCAGATACACTGAGTATAAAAACAGGTATCCATCATTGCATTAGCCTTCCCCAACACCTACTTGACCGCATCCCCAGGGATGAGGGCTCTAATTTTAATTTCCCATTGCCCCGCCATGCCATTTCCCTGACCAAAATGCTCCTGTCCAGTCCCAAAGCTGTTATTAATCCAGCAGTGTAAAATGATATAATCCTTTTTCTACTGAGGGGTATTAGCAGTTTTGGGAGGTGATTTTGATAAGGGGAAATGTATATGAGGTTCCCCATTCTGACTGTTGCTGTTCCGATCAAAAACAGAACTTGCTACATGCCAGTATCAGAAGCAGGAAGCCTATATACACCAGTTATTGGGGAACATGGATGAGAGGGTGCTGTTCTACCGTGTTGTGCTTGTGGTTCCTGGTTGACCACTATGTGAACAGAGTGCTGGACATGATGGACCCATGGTCTGATCCAGCATGGCTCTTCTTATGTTCTTACATCTGTTTTAAAAGTGGGTGTTTTAAAAGAACTCACTACCACAAGATGTAGTGATGGCCACCAATCTGGATGGCTTTTAAAGGGGGTTGGATAAATTCCTGGAGGCAAAGGCTACCAATGGCTACTAGCCCTGATGGTTGTGTGCTATCTCCAGTATTTGAGGCAGTAAGCCTGTGTGTACCAGTTGCTGGGGAACATGGGTGGGAGGGTGCTGTTGCACCTTGCCCTGCTTTGTTGGTCCCTGGTCGACAGCTGGTTGGCCACTGTGTGAACAAAGTGCTGTACTAGATGGACCCTCAATCTGATCCAGCATGGCTCTTCTTATGTTCTTATGGGTGTCAGGGGGGTGGGAATGAAAGGCGAACTGATCACGGACCTCCCATGTGATGTCTGTTTTGTTCTTCAGAAATCACAACAATTCTGCTAGCCTGTCTTGGGCATCAAGGCTGGCATTAGGGATTGATCTCAAATTCTTAGGACAGCATGAAAGTTTTAGGCACCTGCACTTCTAGGTGCTTCCTGATAGGATACTGATTTCTTTTGTAAATGACATTGGAAAGTATAGCTGGAAAGTAATGATTTAAGAAGTATGAATATGTCCTTATAGGTCTTCAGAGCAATTATACCAACTTCCCAGATAGGACACACTGACTGGACACAATAGGAGGAAGCCTGGCCATGACAGATGAAAACTCTTGATAGTCTAAAATAAACCTGTTCCTCCTTGGCACAACTGCTTATATGGCTTTACTGGAACGCATTAAACTTGTTTCTGAAGTACTAGGTCAGAGTTCCCCAACCTTTTTGGACCTTGGGCACATTTGGAGTGTTGAAAGAGTGTCATGGGAATTCTCACAAAATGGCTGCTGTGGGCGAAGCCTATGCGGCAGAGTCTTGCTATTTACTGTTTTACTCTGTACAGCACCATGTACATTGATGGTGCTATATAAATAAATAAATAATAATAATAATAATAATAATAATAATGACAAGAATCTATGTACAAGACAGAGGTAGTTGGGAACTGAGCTCCAAAACACAAACTACTCTTATGAATCCAAGCAAAGATGGTGCCAGAGGACAGTTTTTCACTTTGCAGACTGGCAAATGCCAAGTTTTTAAAAAACACGGTTTTTAATTTTAAAAAAATATCTGAAGAAATAAAATAAAAATCAGGAGAGGTATGGAGCGTGGTGGGTGCCAAGAAAGGTGTTTCCAGACACACTTGATGAAACTAGGATTTAGGAATTAGAAGACTGTCACACATCTTTTTCTTATTTTCCCTCTCATATCACCCCCACATGTCCCCCCCCATGCCCACCCCCCAAACCGACTTTAACTCAATTCTGGCATTGTGTGACTATCACCACCATGGGCTAAAATGAAACTAGATATAGTCTTAAAGTTATCTAAGCAATGCTAACAGTCCATTTTTGTATGTAAACAGAGCTTTTACTATATAAAGCAGTACACAAGCATTACCAATACATACATGCATACACACTGTATATGGAGCTGCCTTTGAAAACTATTTGGAAACTGCAATTAGTGCACAATGCAACAGTGTGATTGTTAACTGGGACCACACCAGCTACCATTCCATTCCTGAGCACAATTCAAAGTGCCAGCTTTAACCTATAAAGCCCATCATGGCTTGGAGCAAGCTACCCAAAAGGCCTGCTTCTCTAACATGAACCTGCCAAGCTATTAAGATCAAATTCAGAGACCCTGTTCCACGTCCTCCTGCCATCTGAAGGAAGTGGGGCTGTTCTGAAAGTGTCCTGCCTTCTGCAAAGCCTCTATCCCCTATGAAAGTAGAGGTGGACTTTTGGGGACTTCGAGGTAGGAGATGAAAGTCTTTCACTTCAAATTGCAGTCTCAGCAGCTGTGCATTGTTTTGAAAAATCCCTCAATGAATCACAGACGTGTAGTTTATCCAACACAATGGGCCCATTCCATTGTGTTAGAGCTTTTAAAGGTTATCTCAAAAGAAGCTGATAAATATCCACATAGGAAAGGAAAGAGGGGAAAGGTATCATTTGTTTGAACAGAGGCAGAACATGGATGACTGAGTACTTTGAATATGAATATACCAATTAGTGAGACGACCTCAGAAACAGCCAAAAATAGCTTTTCCTTTCTACTAGGCAGACAAAATCCCACAGGGAGGTTATAGGCTCCTTCAATTAACACATGCAAAAGAAACAGTTTCCTCAGCCTTATTGGCTAATGATATTGAAGTAGCATAGAATGTCTACACCCTTAGCATGAGTCTGCGTTCCAGGAGCAACTCATATCTGATAGGAGGTGCACTTCAAAAGTTGTCAGTGTGATAAGATGAGACAAAGCAAAATCGTTGACAATAGAAATGGTTGAAGTGCCTGAGGAAACCCAACTAATGTGGGGAAGTGACTTGAACAGAGGCAGTTGTCGGGGTAAATCTCAAAAGCAAATAAGAGGCTGGGTTTTATCATCCTATTAAGGGCTTCTTTTTCACTTTTATGTGCTACAAAATTATTTAGAGATGTCCCAGGAAGTATTTTCCCAAGAGGTGCCAATTTTAGGGCAAATGAGCAGCGGTGCATCCAGGCAGGTGATTATAAACTAAGGAGTATTGGAGAAGAAGTTCGAACAGATGGTAACAATACCAGATTCTGGCCCCATTTAGAAGACACCTTAAACCACGGCTTTAACCATGGTGGTTAAGCCAGAAAGCTAGACTGTGTTCAGAAGACACCTTAAACCATGGCTTTAACCACAATGACTAATGCAAAAAGCCTTATTCACCATGTTCAGAAGATACCATTTAAGGTATCTTCTGAACATGGCCTGGCTTTCTGGCTTAAACGCCATGGTTAAAGCTGTAGTTTAAGGTGTCTTCTGAATGGGACCAAAGAATTGTGGGCAATTATCAATCCCTCAGGGCCAAAACAGACATTACTTTAAGTACTTAGCTAGCAGCTACATCTTCCTTTCATTTTTACTGTAAAGTAGGCACGGGGGGGGGGGGGGGGGGGCTGATACAGGTTGGGACTCGAAGGCAGGGAGTAGGGGGGGATTTAGCCCTTTCCCCCTGCTATGAATATCCAGAACAGCCGGGGCAAACCTACAATTTCTATTACAAAACAGTGATCTATAAAGTACATGGATAATTATTTGGGATGACACATGGCCATGGCAAGAAATCTCCAAAAAAAAATATTTCTGGTTCGAGTTCTTTAAACATGTTGTGCAGATCTCTGTGTTGCAATCTGGCAATTGAAGATGGTGGGAGGTGGAATAGGAGGAGAGATGGGGACTGAGGATGTAGCAGGGCCTAAAACCCAGGGAAAGTGTGGCAGAGGCTGCGGGAAACAAAAAGGCGGGAGAAATGGGATGGGGAGAAGGAGAAGGGGAAGAAAATGAAGAAGTGGTGTTTAGGGAGAGAATTTGCAGACACAAAGCAGTGGAAGGGAAGAGGCACAGAGAAGCTCAAGTCTTGAGCTGAAAAATGAAAATAAATAAATTGTGCATTTAAGGGGATGTGTGGCTGCCTGGACTGTGCAGAAGTTTAGGAGAAGGGTCGGTGGATTGCCCAATCAGTTTTTGGGGGTGGGGAATCAGATGACATTGCTATTAAAGATCATGAGGTAGAAAGTTGCAGTTGAGAAATCCCATTGTCCTGGGATTACGGTAACGGTTTTAGTCCTAGTCCCAACTTCATTCCCTCCTCTCCCAACTTCTTTCTTGAGAAAAGCTCCAGCCAGTACAGAGTTGACAAAAAGGCTGAGGCAGCTCTTTTAACTGCCTGGATCCTAGAAGGTGCTAAGAGCCAGTGGGAAATAAGAACACTCTCATTGTTGTAGGCTGCCTGTGCAAACATCCTTGGGCAAAGTCATCTATACAGATCAAGAGCGCCTTACCTATTCCACTTAATAGCAGGGAATTTTAGATAACTGGTTCTAGACAGATGAGCATTTTTGACTTTGATGAGGGAGTGGGTTCTGGGGCCTGATTTTCCAGGGGAGGTGGTGGTGGTGGTGGTGTGTCTCATGACATATGCAGGTGTGGAAACCACCCCTCCCAAGCTTTTTGGGGAAAGTCAAATCCCGCAAAAGACTTGGCTGCATGATGTGATGAATACTAGATTAATTTTGAACACAGAAACACACAGTGGATGTGGAAATGGAAATAAATGTCATTTGTTATATAATCAGACTAAAGGGAATAGTACTAAAACCACAGCAGGATAATGGGATTTCTCAGGATAAAACTCTTTTAAAGTCTCATGGATCAGCCACAACTGCGTTCTGCTTCAGATTTCCCATTTTCAGTCCAAAACAAAACATTTTAATAAATATATTCTGCAAAGGCCCAGATCACAAGGCCTTACTGAAATCAGAGAGAGCTGACCTGCAGGCAAGATTTCCCAAAGCACTTTAATGATCCAGGAGCAACACAGACATGGTGCTTCCTTTATAAGGACCACTAATCATCTAGGCCACAATCCTGTGCCAAGTTAGCCACATTTGGGCCCACTAGAAATCAATAACTCTACAGTGGATTGTAGCCCTATGATGGCATGATCTGACAGTAGTAACACAGCATCATGTTTACTTCTGAGTAAACATGCATAGGATTTCATTGTAAACGTCAGCTAAGGGATATAGCTGCAGGTAGGCAGTTTGGATTATGGGAACCAGTGTCCCTTTGGCAAGTTAATATTTATGTTATAGTTTACTTGTTCATTAATTGAAATTGCTAACCCTGCCTTTATTTCTCATCAACAAGACCCTGGAGGCAGTAGACAAAGATTAAAATATAATCAGTATTCAAAATGAAAAACAGAAAACAGTGGACAGGATTTTCTTAACATAGCCAAACAGAAAGTGTGTGTGTATATGTGTGTGTGTGTGTGTGTGTGTTGAGAGAGAGAGAGAGAGAGAGAGAGAGAGAGAGAGAGAGAGAGAGAGAGAGAGGAATTCATTCATCCAAGTATGTCAAAAGCATTCCAGAATAGTGCAGTATGACTTTTACTCTTCAATTATGCAACTCATCAAAACAAAACAGTGATTTAATGAAATCAAACCCAGGGGAAAGTTGTTAGAGTTGGTGATCATGAGCCAATAATTTAGACCACTTCAGAAGTCAGTTTTAAAAAAAGGAGCAGAAGCATATTCAGTGTACATTCCTTCTCAACATGACTCATATGCTCTGGTTGTTTGAACATGGTCTGGACTCCCATCAGTCCCTGCCTGCCCACCACACAGGCTGTGTCAAGCAGATGACCAGCACTGTCAGTCATATTATAACAGTGTGAAAAAGATCTCAACTGGAATGGGTGAACTCAGGATGGGGCCTTCTCAACAGTGCCATTGTTGGCAGATTCAGACAATATAATAGATTAGAGAGGGGTAAAAATGAACTTTACACACTTGCCATTTTTCTACAGGATGGTAGTTTCCAGCAGGATGGAAACTTGTCATCTCCGGCAGCTGTCCCTCATCTTGAGCCTTCAATCTTTTGGATTATGTCCCAAGCCCGTCTAAGTGGAAGGCGTCATTTGCAAATGCAAATCTTGATACCGTGTCAAACTTGCAGCAACCCCCTAAAGGAAATCAATCCATTTTATTGTTTTCAGCAACAAAAGGACAATCTGGATGTCAAAAGCGTTTAAGGGGAAAAGCTATTTAATAATCCCAGCAAACCTGAAATGCCTGTGCAATGGATTTGCCAGAGGGATTAGTGAACTTTCCCCCTCTTGTGTGAAGGAAAAGCTTTACTGTAATTGAAGAAAAATTAAAGTTCTCTTTTATAGAAAGCCAATGGGCTCCTTTGGTGATGCAGCAGGAGAAATACCTTGGTTTGATTAAAGGAAGCAGAGTTCTACCAAAAATAAAAATAAACAGACTCATGTCCCAAAACAAAATGATTTTTTTTAAAAAAGTAATCATTTCCTGAAAGACCATGGAATAAGCAATACAATGATTTATCATGACGATTAAAACATTAAAAGCAGAAATGCTGAGTCTCTCTCTAAAAAATCCAGAACCGTTTAAATGTTTTGTATGGTGGTGATTCCCCAACAGCAATGATAAACTAATATTGCTCCACAGCAGCAAGCCAAGATGCTGCAGGATCCCAATGTAGAATCATATGGCCTGGCAAAGGCTCTTTGATCTATACTGTTGTACTCAGGTGGTCTCTATAGTGTCAAAGCAGCACCTAGTCAATTTCTAGGGCAGGTTAACACCTTTTATGGATCAACACAATGCTGTCCTTGACAGTTACACGTACAAGCCTTACTGGCGTCATGGTAGCTTAACGATATTTAAAGTCGTACCAAAGTAGTTTTTAAAAGCAGTTTAAGGAACCATCCAACATTTCCTGTCAAGAATCACACACACGTGTGTGTGGTGGGGAATGAATGAGAAATTTCACAGAGAGGAGAATCTCTTCTTCCGTTAACAGTGTTACATTCATTCAGAGAACATTCAGTTCATTTCTGGAGAAAGTACCCTTAACGCTTCTGTTTTGAAAGAGGTCCAAAGTTAACAAAACTTAGATGTGCATCTCGTATTTAGGTTTTGGATCCATTCTTAGATTTCCAACTAGGTTTGAAAATCAACATTTGTGCAAATATATGTGCTGTTCTTCTTTTCATCATGACCAGTTGCCTAATTGGTCAGGCAAAAGATATCCAAGCACTATGGATAGCATATGCTCTCCTTGGTGTTGTTACTTTCTTTCCTGCTTCCTGGGATCAAATTCAGTTCTCAGGGTGGTTCCAGACGGACAGCTCCTAGCACTATCAATAAAAAGGCATTGTGCAGTTATTCTGTCTTTCTCTCCTTAACAGATTGTTTGAGTTAAAAAAGAAGGAAGAAGCAGTGGGAAAACACTGGAGGGTTACAAATGGAAGACAATGGGCTCATCTACACCAAGCAGGATATTCCACTATGAAAGCAGTATGAAAGCGGTACATAAAAGGCAGGAGCCACACTACTGCTTTATAGTGGTACTGAAGTGCACTGACAACTGTTGGGGCCCATGACACATCTACACCAAGCAGAATATAACACTATGAAAGTGGTATGAAAGAGGTATGTGGTATGTGTGAATGGGGCCCAACAGTTGTCAGTGCACTTCAATAGCGCTATAAAGCAGTTATGTGGCTCCTGACTTTTATATACCATTTTCATACCACTTTCATAGTGGAATATCTTGCTTGGTGTAGATGAACCCAATGTTGTCTGAAATCACCCCCACCCACATACACAGAAACTCCATGTTTGAAGCAGGGCAATAACATAATAAAACCCTCATCTGGAAGCACGCTCAGTCCCAGGATAGGATGATTACACTACTTTTATTAAAACATTTTACGCTGCCTTTCAATTTAAAAAGACTCCCAGGATGGCGAAAACAATGATAAAAGCAATGTCTAATAAAAACAAATAAGTTATAATAAAACCATAAAGCTGCCTACAGTAATAAAAGACAACTGTGTGATCCCATATGTGTCTACTCAGCACTAAGGCCTACTCAGTACAGTGGGACTTATTTCGAGGTATAGGAGTACAGTATTTATTTATTATTTATTTATTGCATTTTTATACCGCCCAATAGCCAAAGCTCTCTGGGCGATTCACAAAAATTTCAACCTAAAACAAGCTAGACCATGTAAGGACAGACTTTAGGTTTGTGGGATCTACTTTGTTTTGCACCAGGACCCCAAGATTCTAAGAACTGGAGAGCCAGGCGCAGAATGGTAACTTAAGAAGATGGACACAGAATTGCAGAGCAAGGTGCCTTTGAACACGTGTTTGGCACAAGATTTTGTTTTCAGTACCAGAACTGGAATCTGCACCCACATATCCTTTCACAGACAAATCTACTCCTGTTTCCCTACAAGGTTCCTTGACTACAGCAACCTAATTTATGAGGAAAATAAGGCTTCTGGTTACTGGTATTGTTAAACCACTAGAAGTTGGAAACCTTTGCTCAGCTACTGCAAACCACCTGGAGATGGATCAGTAGATCCTGATTTACCTCTGCCCACCTCTGAGCTAGGTGACATGCTGGAAGGCCTGGATTTTTTTTCTTCCAAAAAATGGTCTCTGTCTGGTACTGAAAAGATATCAGGCTCAGTACCAGCTAGCCTCTCTTGAGAAGGCATTCCACACATTGGGCACCACTACTGAAAAGGCCCTCTCTCCAAGTACTTCAATTCATCAAGCAGAGGAACTCAGAAAAGGGCTTCCAAGGAAGATATTCATGTTCACGCAGGCTCATGAGGATGAAGGTGATCCAGGTACATAGAAAGCTATTCAGTGGTACCAGGAACAAGAAGGCTGTGGATTTAACTTTAGTACAGAGTTCTGCCTATATTTTTTCCGTGTCATAGCCAACAACCTATATGTCATGCTTGGCTGATGGCTGTGACCCAACTCAGCAAAATAGAGGTCATCAAAACCACCCCAACTGATGGGAGCTGCCTAAATACTGTTTCATGTACTATTATTATTATATTTATTTATATCCCGCCTTTTTCCCAGTACTGGGACTCAAGGCAGTTTACAAGATCCCACAAACTACAGTGACACTACCTCATCCTTGGATTTTCCTTGTGGCACATTTGTGTGAAAAAGGTTGGCCATTATTAGTCCATGGAAGATGCACTCATGTTAAGATATTTTTTCCTTTCTATCTTGAAGATGAAATAGCATAACGCTCTACTCTTGAATGGACACTTTATACACATCCGTTTCCTTTTAAAATTATTATTATTATTATTATTATTATTATTATTTATTTATTTATATAGCACCATCAATGTACATGGTGCTGTACAGAGTAAAACAATAAATAGCAAGACCCTACCGCATAGGCTTACATTCTAATAAAATCATAATAAAACAATAAGGAGGGGAAGAGAATGCACCAAACAGGCAGTATAAAAGTCAGAACAAAAGCATTGTATGTATCTGCCTTGATAGGAACCTCCAGGAGTGATGTCTCCTGTTAAGTGAATATAGCTACTTGCATTAGAATGCAACATCCTGATAACACATTATCAGAAAAAATTGAGCTGGGAATCTACAGGCATGACTTCCATCTTGAGCAACTCAATTGATAGTAGAGAAATTTAAAAAACAAAACTTAAAAACTGAGTTAAAATAAAAAATTTCCAGCGCTGAATACCAGCCATTCTGGGAAACACATAACTCTGGGCCCCATTCAGCATGACAGCTGAACAGCTTCATACAGTGAGTAATAAAACAAAACAACAGGGAGTTCTGTGTCTTGAATGTGGCCAATGGGCTATATTTTAAGTAACCTTGTTTTACAATGGCTCAGTTGGGGAATAGAAGATCAATACTGAATAAAATACAGGTCAGCAATAATCACTTTGTTTAGAAACAGGACAGGATCAGAACAGGGTTGAGCAACTTATGCTCGAAATAGTAGGATTAAGACATGTTTTCCCAGACCCTGCCAATTAAAAAAGGGAAGGGGGGGGGGGAGAGAAAAAGCCTCCACTGAATACTGAGAATATTCAGGAGAATACTGTGGGCTTTTGGAAGGAGAAAATTTTATTGGCTCAAACTGTAGGAGTTTCAAAAACTTCCGTCCCCAAGTGTATATAAAAAAGCTAATACTACAAATGCACACAGGAGGTTTTAAATATTCCATGTGACGCACACACTGTCAAATGCTAGAACACAGCCCCATCTGGGATGGGCTCACCACACACCGAAAACTTGAGATGACAACTGCTGGAGCAAAAATGACAATGTTGTTCAGTTCAACCAGAGCAGCTGCCAAAGTGCTTCATATTCTTAAATAGGGAAAGAAGAAGGAGAAATGTGCTGCCTGCAGTGGGAACTGCAGCTTACTTTTGCCCAAGCAGAGAAACTAGTTTCCTTAGAACCAAGGCCACGGTCATGATGAATTGGGAGATCTGCACATTCCACTCACCGCCCTCCCTATTACACTTCCACCCACCCACCAAGGCTGGCTACTCTGGCCAAGGAACCACAGCCATTATTGTGCAATCTCCCAGCTTATGATAAGGAACGCTGCAGTCTTGCAGAGCCTTATGAAACCAGTTGCTTTGTGACCCCACCTGAGCCGCCCCAAAGTCTCATACTAGCATTTCCTTTTGGACAGGTTGATACTCCTGAAACACTCTGTCTCGCCAAAGCAGAAGTAAGAGGGCTGTACTTACAAATACTCCCAATAGAGAGTTGAGCAGCAATATCTTTTTCCCAGGACACGAATCAGATTCAGAAGGATGCATTTCTGGCATGAGCAGCGTTGATAACAAACCCTGCTAGGAGCAGGGAAATTCTGCCATTAAGTTGAGTTAAGGACTGAAAAGCTGGGTACTGGTGGGGACAAACGAGCCATCAAAAAAGAAAGAAGAGGAAGGCATGTGTGTTGTGGCTGCTCTCTGGGGAACTGAAGCTTCTGAATCAGCAGCCAAGTACAATAAGCCCTGGATAGCGCCACGGAGAACAGAGCGAACCCGGCTGCAGAAAGAACACCCAAGACTCAGGACGAGACTATTCTGTCTCCTTGGTGCTTGCTTCCCCCCCCTCCCAATTGCATTCAGAGAACAAACATTACTGATTAGCCTTATTTGAGTCAGCGTGTACTCTTTGGAGAGAACAATTCCGAACAATAGAAAGAAAACCCCAAATTACAGAACCAGAGAGATCTTATGCGGCGTCCCAGCCATCATGCCAAATTGGCATATTTCATCAAAGTACTGGGGCCTACAGAGCACTAAGCACAGCAGTCCTAAGCATGTTTATTCAGAAGTAAACCCCACTGATTCAATGGGGATCACCCTCTAGTAAACGTATTTAGGATTGCAACCTGCAACACTTTTCAAACAAAGGCTCAGTTCAGATCACACAGTCAGTGCAGACTGAAAACTCCACTCAGCAGTTGAGTTTTTAGGGGGTACTCTCCACACAACATGTTCTAACTCCGCCGTTGTGTGAATTTGTGCTACCGTGGAGTTGAATAAAAGTCAATATTATGTTTGATTGACAGTTCCTCTGCCCTCTTTCCATTGCACAACGTGGATATTCGGCGTGGAGTGTTTTCCAAAAAAACTCCACCGTTGCATGGAGTTTTCCTGCCAGACAATACGTTTCTCAACGGTGGTGTAAATACTCCACTGTGGAGTTCTAAAACCACCATTGACTAACGTGTTGTCTGAACTGAGCCAAAGTCTGTTAAGTCTCCTGCTTGAGAGTGACAACTGTCAAAACTAGAGCTTCACATAAGCACAGGTTCCATGGTGTTGATCTCTGCTTTAGATGCCAATATCAGGCCTGGTATTATTGTAACACAGCCTTTACCCAACCTGGGCTGCAGCTCTCATCACCCTTGACCATTGGCCATACTGGTTGGGTCTGATTAGAGTTGTAGTCCAAAAAATCTGGAGGGCACCAGGTTAGGAAAGTCTGCTGTAACATATTTTGCATATGTTAAAAAGTTAATATATCTTTTTCTTCTTTTTTTTAATCATTTGTTGCATGAGATCAGGAAAACACTTCTGTTTCGGGAAAATGTGTTTTCTCAGCACTCAAACAGCAATCTATTATTGTTGAGAAACTGCCATTCTTTCCCAAGCTAGAAGGGCTATTGCAATTTGGAACAATATCTGGAATGTGGTTGGCATCAGTGTCATGGGCACTTATTAGTGAGTGACCATGACACTAATGATGGGAGAATTCCCCTCATGCCTGTTCCATGATGTGATCCTAACAGAAGCTCATGAACTGCAATGCGGGGGCTTGCAGAGAAACTGAATTTGATTAGTAGGCTAAGTGTGAAAAAGGCCCTTACATTTTCACTCAGGAGCCAAGCTTCAAAATTAATTGTGAGACTTTAACTGAGCCTAAAGCAAATATGACAAGAATCTTCTCCAAACTTCGATTTGAAACTTTGAAAACTCATTCAGTTCCTGTGCATGTCCTCATTTGCAAGTTGAGCCCGCCTTTTCTTGCACACTGGAGCACATATCAACCAATCTATAAAAATAGATAACAGCCGTGCCTCCCTCCAAAGCTATATACCTGGGAACAAGGCTACCTCCGTTCATTGCATGTGGCATAAGTATTGTGCTTCTGCCTTTGGATTGGAGCATGCAAACCCTGCACAATTGATAGGGGCAAATTCTGAACTGATCATCTACATAAGCTTTTCATCAACATGGAGAGTTTCTAAGCAGGGGAGCATGTTGATACCCACTAAAAAAAATTACACAAGTCTCTTCATCGGTTTATTGATTTTCTAAGCAGGGGAGCATGTTGATACCCACTTTAAAAAATTACACAGGTTTCTCCATCGGTTTATTGATTTATACACATTTCTCTGCAACCTCCCACATTTTGTTCCTACATTGTGCTTATTTCAGGAGCTTCTGTCTTGCTGGACTACATCTTGCCATGAAAATGCAAGGTTGCAATACAGAAGCCAGAGACTCAACTCGAAGGTCCGCCAAGAAAAAAAGTAGTGACCTTGGGTAGGCTATTTTAATTAGTCTCTTAGTTCCTCATTAGTAAAATGGAAACAACTTTTTCTTTTTCATGCTGATTGTGAAATATCCTTCTTGGTTGGTAGCCATACAGCTTCTAGCATAATGGAACGCTCAATGTTACTGCAGTACAAAACATCACAAATAATGGTGGGGGGGGGGTAAAAACAGGACTGTTGTAATTTTATCTACTGCAAGTAATTCACAGCTTGATTTTTATTGTGTTTTTGCTTTCAGTGTTGTATCTCTTCTTTTTAATTTTTTGTAATGGCTTTGCGAGTGTAAGAAACACTTTAGTGAAAACTATACATTTCGATTGATTGCATGGCTTAAATGAACCCAATTCTAGAGTCGTTAAAGGGGCACTTAAATTAATTGTCTCATCTTTTGATGTACATCTGTCTAAATTAAAAAGACAAAACAACAGTCTATCATCAAAAAGATTTGGTAGTATAGGGACAACTAAATAAAAGGGTAGTCGCTTAGGCAATGACAAAACAATGAGTCACCTCTACAAATTTACAAACCCCGATCATCCAGCAAGCATGAAGATTTGCTGCTCCTCAACTGGGATTTAGGAGAAGGCTATTTAAGGATTTTTGTATACTAGGTGAACTCCAAACGTTTCACTATCACTGCTGGTGTCCAATCCAGGCCCACTAGAAATGGCAATGCATGCTTAGACTTGCTGGTAAATCAATAAAGACTGCTTTGAGGAGAGTAAGATTACATAGTGACTTCAACAGGTTGAAATCTCCCTGTATACTCTCTCAGAAATCCTTATCTGCCTTCGCTCCCTTATTATCTCAGTTAATTGAGGGCACTGCCAGACAGCTTCCTGTGGTTTGGCGCCACAGCACAAAACTGGGAGTAGATGAAATCATGATTCAGCATAGGAAGCCAGCTATGCACTCTGCATAGCCCATTTCAGTCCCTGTCAGCCAACAGTGGGACCAGCAGACAGATGTATCACATGTCGGTACCAGGGGAACAAATATACATTTTTTTAAAAAAATACTAGAATATCACAAGTGTTGTCTGCATGTGGTCAATCAAGCGTGGTATTCTACAACACACACATTTTCAATGCTTAGTTTTCTATGGGATTAAAAAACAATAGCGTTTATGGAGAAGTCCATCCTCGTTCGTTCACTTACTCACTCCCTATTTCCAACACTCGGAGATCCAATAATATTGTGGTGGCCATAATTACAGCAGCATAGCCAACAAAAAGACAGCGAGGGCTATGGTATGTTAGAAACTGAGGGTGAACACACACACCACCTTTAGACTAGTGGGGCTCTTCTAGAAGCACCCTCACAATGTTCACTGGAAACACCTTTTTTCAGGATAAAGTTCTGGGAGGAAAATGGTTCTGTCTATCTGAACGAGAAAATGGATGTGCATAGCACTGATTGGCTTCTCCCTGGGAAGTCACCAAGAATGATTTTTTCTCCTGTCTCCAAAGCAGTTTTACACTTTGAAGCCTATTAGACTTGTATTAGAACTTTTTGACCCAGCTTTCCCTAACCCGATGCCCTACAGATGTTTTGGACTACAACTCTCATCACTCCTAACCACTGTCTGTGCTGTCTGGGTTTGATTGGACTCAGAGTCCAAAACATCTAGAGGGCACCATGTTGAGGAAGGCTGTTTTAAGCAACATTTCCAAAACAACCACAAAATCAATTGTTCACTGTGTGAACATATTTGTACCAGTCCTGATATCTGTTTTTTCACTGGGTCGCTCCTCTCACCCTTGCATTGTGAGAAAGAGTACGAGCCACATTATCTCGAGGCTAAATGAGAGGAGAGAGGGCCGTCATTTGCACATCAGCCCTATTTCCATATAACGTGTGGGATGATGGTCTTACTAACAGTAAAGGGAAGATGAGGGAGAAGGTGTGTGTGCTGAATTCTCTCCCCTCCTATGCATGCCCTCCCCTCAGTCAGTTGCTCAAACTACTTTTCTCCCTTCCTGGTCTGATACCAGAAGCAAGAAATGGAGAAAAGTGGCTGGAGCATCAGATTGGTGAAAGTTAGGGTACAAAAGAGGAAACTGTGCAGTAAGCCTTTCCCTATGTGCCTTAAAAGTAAGGCCCCCACCCACATTTTATATATGAATGGGGCAGATATGTGAAAAGCAGCATGTATCTGTCACAACCACATCTCATTTGGCCCTTCATCACACATTCAAGACCAGTTCACCAGCATGAACAGATCCCAAAACAAGGGAAGATTATTGTAATTTTCACATTCAAGAAAACCAACAAGACAACTCAAAGTTCAGATGCTGACCTAGACTCTAAATGACAGAGCTCACAAAAATTGGAATGGTGAATGGCAACCTGAGATAATTCCAACTGGGGTGCTTAGAACCAGAAATCATGTTTAAGAATGTGATTTAGCCTCAGACACAAAGACAGCCAGAGAGAACACAGACCAGGATAAACTGATCTAATTTTCTATCACTGCTACCCAAGTGCATGATTTCCTATACCACATACACAATAGCACACCCTTTTACTTTAACCAGCCTTGAAACTGTGTTGGAAGCTCACACTTTTATTAGCTCACCTCATGGCTGGCTGGGGAATGCTCAGAATTGTAGGATTTCTTTCTGTCTAAACATATTTAAGATTGCACTCTGAGTCATTCAGTTTATATATGCTTCTCTATTTGCTCAGGTGACTGCTTATTTACAAACCTGTTTTTATCTCTTTTATGACAGGATAGCTAGTGTGTTAAGGGGTAACTCATTTGCAGTACGTTTTGTTGCCTACACACCTGATGCTAGCAGTGACTGACCAAGACAGCTCGATGAAAATATTATCCCAGTGTGCAGTCGCTGTAAATAAGGCAAACTCCAAATTAGGCATAAATAGAAAAGGAATTGAGAATAAAATTGTCAGTATCATACTGCCTTTATATAGCTCTATGGTGGGACCCTGCTTAGAATACTGTGTACAGTTCTGGTCACCACACCTAAAAAAAGATATTGTAGAGCTGGAAACAGTGCAGAAAAGGGCAACTAAAATGATCAAGGGTTGGAGCATCTCCCCTGTGAGGGAAGGTAACAACAGCTGGGTTTGTTTAGCTTCGAAAAAAGGAGGGTAAGGGGAGACATGATAGAGGTGTACAAAATCATGCATGACGTGGAGAATGGGGATAGGGAGACATTTCTCTCTCTCTTTCATAATAATACTAGAACCCGGGGTTATCCCATGAAGCTGACTGGTGGGAGATTCAGGACAGATAAAAGGAAGCACTTCTTCACACAGTGCAAAGTTAAACTATGGAATTCACTACCACAAGATGTAGTGATGTCCACCAATTTGGATGGCTTTAAAAGGGGGTTGGATAAATTCGTGGAGAAGGCTATCCATGGCTACTAATCCTGATGGCTATGTGCTACCATCAATATCAGAGGCAGTAAGCCTATATTCACCAGTTGCTGGGGAACATGGGCAGTAGGGTGCTATTGCACCTGTGTCCTGTTCGTTGGTTCCTGGTCAACAACTGGTTGGCCACTGTGCGAACAGAGTGCTGGACTAGATGGACCCTTGGTCTGATCCAACATGGCTCTTCTTATGTTCTTAAAGAGAAGAGAGGGCTGTCTCTTACCACAATCCTCAAGCCTCTGATTTTGGCCACAAACCAATTCATGAAAAACCCCAAATTGGGGAAATGAATTATGAAGCCGTCACTGGTGGCTAGCCTCTCTCTTCCCTCTGGTGAAGAGTTAGCTTTGATCAGCATGTCCACGAACAGGCAAAATTGAGATCACTGTTTGTAATCTATAATTCATCAATTTCCTTACCCGACTCAGATCTATTGATTCCACATGGATGAATACAGGGAAAAAACAGCAAAGATATAGGAGTTCATAGGAAATCCATTATCCTCCCAGGAATTTTTCTTACAAAATCTATGGGGATTTTCATTCCAGTGTAACTTTTAAAAAATATGTATTCTCCCACTACATTGCAAGGAAATCTAGCCCACTAGCCTGCTATTCTTAATACTAAATAACTGCAAAATATGACTAGAGTACTTTCTCTCTAATCAGGCCGGCATGAAAACATGGTCAAAGTCTGTGGTTTAAGAATGTGAGCTGGTAAGGTCTTGGTTCAAATTTCACTAGGTTCTTCAGGCTAGCCATTCTTTCAGTCCCCCCTCCCTCTCCCCACTCCACCCCATCTGCTAAAGGGGGATAATACGGCTAGCCTATCTCACAAGGTTGCTGTAAAGATTTCTGAAATACCGTATTTCTCCGATTCTAAGACGCCATCGATTGTAAGACGCACACTAATTTCAGTACCACCAACAGAAAAAAAAGCTTTGATTCTAAGCAATAATAAATACACCCGCGATTCTAAGATGCACCCTGTTTTTAGAGATGTTTATATGGGGGAAAAGTGTGTCTTAGAATCAAAGAAATACGGTATAAGCATCTGTCTTAGATGTTACGTTCACTGGAAATTTTCTTGCTTCAATTGTTGTGTGGTTAATTTTATTCTAGGGTATAGAGCTTTGTATCTTTTTATGCAGAACTTGTATTGACTGTTCAATAATTTTAATAAAACTACGTATAGAAAAATGATTACTATGATAATGGATATGAAACACTTTGAAAAGTTGAAATATGTTATCTAACACTAAGTAGCATTAGTATTAATAGTATTAAAAGTAAACACAAAGCGTTCCACCAACCTATTGAACTGTCTCTGTCAGAAAATAAATTAATGTCACGGAACACTACCAATTCCTTCTTTCCTTACTTGCCAATACAGTCCTTCTAGATTAAGGAACTAGAAGTCTCACCTCACCTTAGCGTTAAACAAAAATTAGATTGGAGAGCTCACATTACTATGATTTAATCCCTTGAATTCAGAGCTCTGTTAACTCTCCTGCATGCAAAGGATTCTTCAGGGAAATAACAACCGACTTCACTGATAAAATAGCCAAAAGGACATTTGCTATTTTGCTAGAAAACCTGATGGTTCATTGGGATTTCTATATAGGTTTGGTGTATCAGGATCCTTACCAAAAACTGAGTGAAAAACAAAGGCCTTCTTTGAGCGTATAGTTTTTGGAACTAGACAAAGGGAGATAAAAGAGAATTAGGACTGAACCATACTTCAGGAAGTAAAGCAAGCATCCAAGTTTCTTTGGCACACAAAAAAGAGGGCAGCCATTATCCCCATTTTATGGATGGAAAGTTGAGGAACAGAGAAACTCAATGAGAAACCTATGGTCAGTGACAAATGTTGCTTCTAAAGAACTTGTTTGCATCTCTCGAATCTCTGGGCCTTAACCCCTATAAGCATCCATCCTCTCACTAACTCATCCAGTTGACCTTAACTTTGCACCACCAGAGATTGAGAAACTATCAGCAATTATGATACTATGAATCCTGAGATACATCTACTTACTAAATCACAACTTTTCTTATTACCAACACAGACCTCATCATTATCAAGGTAAGCCCAAGAAATGTCCTCTGCCATGGAGAGAAAAAGAAAATTTAATTTAAGGAAGTCACAGCTAGATAATTCAAAGGATACACTTGGAATTGACGTGAAACCAATCTTGATCTCTACTAGTGTCCTTAGTCCAATAAGTCACAGTGATAGGAAATTTCTGTTTGTTCTTCAGAATATCTACCAAGGATAGTCTTTTGCCTTCACCAGTGTCTTCCTTTCTAGTCTGAAAAAGATGACTCCCCTGTAAGTTTACTTGCTCTGGTTTTTGTGTGCCTGAAGAGCTTCTCTCTAAACCCTTCAGCTCTCTGAGGCAGTTTTTCATTCCCCAGACAGTTGTCGACTCTGACAAGTAACCCAATCTTTAAAAGGGCATGGGGAGGCAAAATCCTGAAACCCAACACGGTCAGAAGCCAGCTGGCATGGTGGACGGAGCCATGGCTGCACCCAGATCCCAGCCAACAAGAAAATGCCTCGTCAGAAGTGACAAACTTTGCCAGACCTTCCAAAGTGACAAGCTCTAGTCTGAAGCTCAGACAGTTCGTTGAAGGCATGCCAGGATTTTCAAGGATGAGATGCACCCAGTCCTTGAAAATTTATGAAACCAGTCGGCACTCTTCTATTTAAAACATGCACGCATGTAACCACCACCTTAGCCTACCGTATTAAGACCTATAGGAATTAGGTAATTGGCATGACAGAAAACTAAGCCTCCATCACATTCTCAGAAACCCAGCCATATAGAGGCACTCAAGATGGACTTGGAATGGAGACATAGAGGCAAAATAACAGTTCCGTTTCCGAGAGTTCCTGAAATCAAGGTACTACAATCAAAAAGACATCTCCTGAGAGTCACTGTTTGTGAGTATCAGAGAAATCTGAATGAAATGGAAGATCTGAGAAAATGTTTAGCAGATGGGCATGAAACCAGTACATAATGTAGTTTAGCAATATGAGCCACAAAGAAACCAGGAGTTCTATTGTCAGCTGCTGATTTCATTTTTTGCAAGGTCTCTGGACTGGGCTTGGCAACAGCCATTCCATTAGGCTGCAACAGAGGGAGGGAGAGACAGAGAGAGAGAAAGGGAGAGGGAGGGGGAGAGAGAGAGAGATGGGATGCAAGACCATTCTATCAGTTCTGCTGAAACCCCAGCAACATTTGACTACTCCTCTCAACTGTTTCTATCCCAGCTGGTTGTCAAAAAGACTTTGTAATCAAGAACTAGCACCTGAGCTTCCTTCCCCTGCCTCCTCCCTCCCAATTCCTTTTCCTTTTGTGTCACGTCTTTTAGACTGTAGGCCTGAGGGTAGGGTCTTATTATTTGTAAGCCATGCTGGGAGCCATTTTCAGCTGCAGAGCAGGGTAAAAATACTTCAAATAATATGTAAATATGCAAAGATCTATCTATAAGACTTTTCATGTAGGAAGGAAGCCCAAATCAAAATCCACTTGTGAACCCAGGATTATTAATCCTCACAATAAGAGGAAATTCATTACACAGGGACACAAAAGAATATATCAATTTAGATAGCAAGTACAGAAATAGATGGAGAAGCTAACAGTTGCTTTACAGAAGGTAAAGGTTAACTAAAGTCAGGGCCAGCCCTACAATTAGGCAGGGCAAAGCAGTCGCTTCAGGCGGCAGATGCTGGGAGGTGGCAGCAAGGTGTTGGAGGAGACACCTGCATGCCATGTGGCCGGCCCTGTGCCTCCTAAGTTATTCCGCTAGCTTCAGGAGTTGTGGGGGATTGCTGTCCCATCATCAATATTGAAGACAGGTTCATCTGCCAGTCCAGTTGGCTTTGGTACATGGAATGGGAGAGGGCACCATCTTGTCCTTCGCCTTAGGCAGCAAAAGTCCTGACTAAAGTCAATGGACAGAGCAAACATCAGAGGCGTTTAATTAAACCCATTGTTCTAGTTTATGCATTTATATACGTTGTTCCTAGTTTGGCTTTTCTAACCTACTTTTCTTGCAGAGGACTTCCGAAATAGACTTGGTTGGCATAAACAAAGAACGCAACATGATCACACACTCTCCTGCTTGAACCCGACCAAAATAAAACATCACGCTTCGCCCTACAGGCAACGCGATTGTATTTCATTGCTGGATGATAGGACACATGTATGTGGCAATCACTGCATGCTTTCGTGAAACATTCTGGAAAGAGAACTGTTCTTGAAAGCAGGCCAGCTTTTCTTCCCCATGAGACAACGTTGATGACATCTGCCCAGTGGGGCTATTTTAAATCTGGGTGATTACCCATTGGCCAACAGAGGCTTCAAACTATTCTGAAACTGATCAGAGTTTGAGACAGCCGTGCCACTGGTGTGTTTAATGACTGAAGAATCTTTAAAGTACGCTGGCAATGTTTTGAAGAAAGGAAGAGGGCAGGGCACATTTTTGTTAGAGCAACTTTATTCGCTAGAAAGAGAGCCGGGCTTAAGCAAGCTGTGCAACAAAATGAACTGAAACATTTTTGGAAGCCAGACGAGATGACATGTTAAATGCATCCAGACATTTCAAGTATCTGTTTAAAAAATATAAATACATTAATTAAATAGCAGTGTGGGAGAGGAGGCATGAATCAATATAGAGACCACTGTGCACAGGGAAAGGAAGTTTAGCCCTTTCTCCCTTTCTTGTGGTCTAGATGAAAATCATTCCATCTGTGGAGGAAAGCAGCCATTGGCAACAATCTCACTCCACAAACCGGCCTGCAAGGCTCAGTTCGGGATGTGCTGGTTGGTATAGGAAGAAACGCTAATAGGTGAGCTCCTTGAGGCATCTTTTAAGTGACTGGCCATGCATGAGGCCTGCTTTCCAGGGCTGTGGGACCCGTGGACGAGGTGCAGATGGCCGTTGCGCCTAACCTGTCACATCCACCCAGAGTTGGGATACCCCGAGTGGGATGAATCCGGAAGGTCACCCTCCATTTCTGGATGGGTAATGGGTATGACCTATGAGCAGAGGGTAAGCTAGTTATGCCAACCTCTTTCTCTGGGTGGGGTAGAACTCACCCAAATTAGCATCAGGCTAGTGGATTTTACTAAACAGGTTATCTTATCTTTATTGCCTTCTCTGCAGATCCTGAATTAATTAACTGTGGCCCTTAGTTCAACCCATTACTTTTGTGTCGTCTCTCATTTCTCCTCCTGTATCTAGAATCATTAAACCTCTCCTCAGCATATTTTTGCTTACAGCTTTTATTTCCAGTAACTAAGGGGCTGTCTAAATGCTCAGAAAGCCCAGAGGTGGGTGTACAGTGGTGCGTTGTCAATTATACGACGCTGCTGCCATCGTACACCCACCCTGGGGCTTTCCACTGAAGCTGCAGAGAAAAGAAGTCGGAGACTTAACCCAACTTTTGTCTCCAGAACAAGGCGAGAACATGCAAGACGGTGTCAAGACAGCCCCTTGCCTCACTCCAGAGTCGCAGTGGAGGCACGGCAGAGTCGTGCCTGGTGGAAGACGACCTGTGATTGGTCACCTTCCACCAGGAAGAGGGCAGGGGTGGCTCCGGTCCCCGGATGGCCGCCCAGAAACCCTGCACTCCCTTCTCAGCATCGGGATTACCCGATGCCACCCCAGGGGAGGTAAAGGGTGGGGTTTGAGAGGGAGGCAGCGCCAACCCAGTGCCGTAAAGCCACCCCCTTGATCTTAGGAGAGGCATTTCAATGGGGGAAAACCTGCACAAAGACTGGGAAAACACCCAATGATTGGTGATTGGGGAAATGGGGGTGGGAATGGCAACATGGTGCAGCCATCTGGGGAAACCTGGAGGGCTGGACTGGGACTCTGGGCCTAAGATTCCTCACTCCTGCACCCCTAGTCCTCTTTAAAAACAGACTTGTGAAATGCGTTCATGCCTTCCATGTCTCATCTAGTTTGGCCCTTCTAAACACAGAGTTAATAAAGAAAACAGGCATGAGGTTACTAAGAAACATTCAGGGGGCGTTAAGATGACAACTACAGAGTTATATTCATATTACCAACTCAGAGCTGTTGGAATCTATACTTTAATTTTATGCCACATGATACCATGCCCTTACTATTACACATTTATACTGTGTTGATTAAGAAGGGCTAGGGTGAGTTTGCAGTGAAACTCTATCTCCTAGCTCAAGGCATATGATAAGAAGAACCAGGGAGAGGTTTATACCTGCCCAGGCAATTACCTGACATCTGACAAGATCACATTTTTGAGAGCCATTGTTTCAGAGTGTCAAGTTTCTACATAATGTTAGGGTGGTATGTCTGGGTGACAGCTAAATTGATAGATATCACAAATCTAATGGCATGACAATCCCACCCCCACTAAAGAGCTATCAGTAACTATCAAAGTGACAAGCCTAAAATCCTCCTCTATATTTTTGCTTCTGGACCATATAATGGACTAAAATAGATTTCTTTCTCAGACCAAGAAATCTTGGTCTGGGTAGCACAGTAGTCTGAAAATCTAATTACTGGCCACTGACATCCTCTATGCCAAAAGAATGAGTAGGTCCACAGGCTATCCAAGATGTAAAAGTCTTTTAAAAGCTAATACCACCAGATCGCTTCACTAGAAGGACAAATTCTGGAAAGAACAGCTTATGAAATCTATTGTCAGCTAAACCGGGTCTCTCTCTCTCTCTCTCTCTCTCTCTCTCTCTCTCTCTCTCTCTCTCTCTCTCTCAATATTATATATGCCCCTCAAACAAGCACATACTTCCAGCTCATAATTGCCTAGGGGAGTGGTATTCACTATGACATTGCTGAAGGTCACAGTAAATGTAGGAAATGTTTAATAGTATAATAAACTGCATTAAAATGTGAAATATTTTTTTAACCCTGTACCCATCAAAATAAGACGGAATATGCAAAACAATCTCCCTCCATGTCATATATACCTAGGTAAAAGATAGAAACCCTGCCCTCACACAAGCAACTCCTCAGATGTTTGGTCAAATGTTCCCTTGCATCCCCTGACCCCAAAATCACTTCCCTTTACCCTTGAGTGAAACCAGGGCTGAGTCAAATCAACCTCAGTAACTTAAGAGCCTGCCAAGTTATCCCATCTTCTTTGACGGTATCGTGGCAGGGGGTGGGAGGGAGGGGACAAAACCAGGCAGAGTTCACCAACTGTGTGGGGGCCACAGGGGAAGAAGCAAAACTAGGCAAGTGGGGAAGGGGTGTTGCACAGTGGCAGAGCCAAGCTTTGCATGCAAAAGGTCCCAGGTCCAATCCCTAGCCTTCCCAGGTGGGGCTGGGAAAGATCCCTGCCTGAAAACCTCGGGAGCTGCTGCTTCCGGGTAGGTAGACCAGCCTTCCCCAGCCTGGTGCCCTTCAGATGTTTTGGACTCCAACTCCCATCAGCTAATTGTCAGAAATACTTGCAGCTGTAGTCTAAAACATCTGGAGGACATCAAATGAGGAAGGCTGGTATGGACAATACAGAACTGGACAGGGTAGTCTGATTCAGTATAAGGCAGTTTCCTATGTTTCTTGATCAACGTGGCTGCAAACAGCCAGAGGTGAAACTTTAAAAAAGTCTTGCAGGCGGCAGTGGGAATTTCACCCCCCAGAACCCAGCCACCCATTGTAATGACTGGGTGGGGTGGAGGAGTACTGTGTCTGACCTCTAATCTAAACTAGTCCCAGTAGTTCTGCTCCCGCTGCTACCTCCATCAAATAGGGATAGAGGAGGGCATGGGAATAAGCCTAAGGAATCAGAGCCCTGCAAAATAGTGTGACGGTGGAATCAGTTACCTAGGGAGGTTGTGGGCTCTCCCACACTAGAGGCATTCAAGAGGCAGTTGGACAGCCATCTGTCAGGGATGCTTTAGGGTGGATTCCTGCATTGAGCAGGGGGTTGGACTAGATGGCCTTGTAGGACCCTTCCAACTCTGCTATTCTATGATTCTATGATTCTATGAAAATAAAGTTACCCTGGTTCACACAGAGAATGCCACTAGTTTAAATCCAGGTTCAGGGGAGAAAAAAGAAACACATCATAATTAGCCTATCATACAGTATAATTAACCTGTGGAAATCATTTATGCCGTGTGTTCTGATGGTCATTACTGTAAGTGGCTTTTCTAAGATTAGATGGCGGGCAAAGCAATCAGTGACTGAAGGAGGTGGTAGCTAAGAATGGAACCTCCACTTGCAGAGGTGGTTCACTGCCCATCACCGGATGCGAGGGCAAACAACAAGGGATGGCTATTGCAAACCTGCCCTGCTTATGAGCGTCCCTTGGGCATCTAGGTGGCTCAGGTCAGGGATTCACGCTGAGCTAGATTGATCTTTGGTCGGACACAGCATGGCATTCAATCTTTAACAGATACTGCCCCGACCCCATGCATTTGGATTGCTTTACAACTCTGATCAATGGATTCAAGGGCTTCCTGGGATGCTGTAGCTCTAGTGTGGACAAAGGGTGCCATTGCAATGTAAGGATCCTCTGGGCCATCCTAGTTTGAACAGAAGGGAAAGGAACAGGTTTGGTTTTTTTAAATATATATATATATATATATATATCTATCTAGGACATGAAGCCATAGTTCTCCCGCTAGAACCAGGCAGATACTGTAAATAGATCCGCACAGCTGCTCTGCCTCCTCCACCCGCATGAGAGCACAGTCAGCCTGCTTTATCGCAGGTGCAACCATCCCACACGCCCAGTGTACCCAAAGCACAGCCAACATCACTCTTCCCACACTCTGGGTGAGCTGCAGAAATCGCAGCAAGGGGCCAATCTGCCCCCGACTCGACCGTCCCACCTTCTCCCATAATTGTCTATTCTCCAGCGAATACCGCTGGCGGCTGAACCTTGTGCTTTAGAAGTGGCGCGATTAATCTGCTGAATTAATGCTTTCAAATGCTTTTTTTTAAAAAAAAGAAAAGAAAAGCATTAACAAGCTTCTTCCAGGCTTGATTCTGCAACCTCCTTATCCTGGATTTCAAGTATTCCATACTAACTCATTTCAAACCGATGACATTCGCTCACTTCTTTGTTCCACTTGTCAGCCCCCTGATCTACCGTTGCCTAACCCAGGCCCCTCCCCCCATCCTCCACATTCCAAAGCTAAAACAATGTACTTCACAACCTCCAACCTGGAGGGCTGGGTGGAGGTCCAGAATGAATGCTCACCTGAGTATGAACCATTTCGTGGAATCAGGCAGGGTGAAGGCTCTCAGGTGACCTTCTGTCTCTCTCCCTCCTGTGGCACCATGTACAAATCCTGCTTGGGGTCGCAGCATGCAGCAGCTCTTGTTGGGAAGGCGGAGGGTCGGAAGGGAAAATATTACTTCAGCCATACAGACAAGCTCCTCCAACCCCAGAGGACAGGACGCTTCCATTCTGCATTAATCCGACAGCGCCTGCAAGCCATGCTGCCTGAGTGACAGCCAGTGGGGATTAAGGCCTGCGAGTAGAACACCAATCACTCCCATCCCTCCCACCTCCCCCTGCGGCTGCCCAGAGAGATGGGCGATTCCGTCTCAGTAATCCCCGTCTGTCACTCCCTTCCAGGAAAGCCTGGCAGGTCACCAAAGGGGAGATTAGTGAGATCATGAAAATGCCCCCCTTCGGAGCGCTCCCCCTGCCATCGCGGGGGTCTGCACAGCGCCACCCTCCCCAGGCGAGGGAGATGCTTCCATCACCCAACAAAGGTCTGCTGAGATACCGAGGGGAAATCTGTATTCCCCACCACCACGGTGGAAATTCTTCTTACAGGCGGCAGCATCACCTGCTGGCCTTGCACAGAAATGCTGCATGACCGCTCTCTCGCTGCAAAGAAAAGAGCCCTGTCCACTCGACAGCAGCTGCTGAATCCGAGCCTCCCTGCTCCTGCTCCTCCTCTTGCAGCGCATTCCACACATCTAACACCCTCCCTAAGCGTAATGATGCACAAAGGCTGGAATGCATTAACAGAGGATTTATGCCTTATACTGCCAGCGTACCTCTCCGACACTGTAAGATGCAAGTTATCCGGTGTCACAGGCTGGTGAACAGAGAGGCTGGGGGTTAATCTTATGATCCACATCCCACCCACTCACCACTGTAAGGAGCGTATCAGTGTATCCTTAACTAAATACTACTTCTAGATTGAATCTCCAATGACACATTGACCTTGTTTGCACAACACAATAAACCCCAGTAGGTTCTCACCATGGGTTATTTCAAGGTAGCTTGTTGTGACATCTGAACCCAAAACAGATGTTTCATCATAGGTTGTTTTCCACAAACAAGCCATCCTGAGAATCAAAGGCTTGTTGTTGGGATGTTCAGGGTGGCTTGCTATGATGTCCGAAAGGACACCAGAGAGTGTGCTGAACATGAGCACAACTTTTTATTATTATTTACCTTTTTCAGTCTTGAGTAAGTGTGCTCATTTGAAAGTCTGCTGCTATGAAATTTGTGTAGTTTTCCTCTCTGCTTTAACTGCTCTGCCATGAAAGTTGCGTATATTTACCCAGCCCACTCATTGCTCTGCCTTGAAATTTGTGTGTCTTAACTGATCCACCTCACTGCTCTGCTTTGAAAATTGCATATCTTTACCCATCTCTGCTCTGAATATCTGACAGCTAACAATGGAGACCAGTGGAGGGAAGTGACAAGCATGAAGCAGGGAGAAAGCCAAAAGTGGCCGGCGGCTGCACGAAATGGAAGGCTTTTTGGACAGGTATAATTACTTTGGTAATACATGAAGCAGCCTTTTAAGAAAATGTTATTTGCTATTTAGGCAAGCTGATGAAATTGACAAGGACATTAATAAGAGAGAGATATCAGTATGCTGGCCTAAAGAGCAGATAGGTGGTCTTGCGCTCCTGCACACTTGCACAAGACCCTGAATGGAGTGGTGGGGGGGGGGGAGGATTGCAAACGCATTGCCACGTTCATAAGGGCTCAGAAACTTATATGCATTTGGCTGTCTGATGTGGGAGGGGGAAGTTCCCCTTGTGAGCTGGCATCCTCAGCAGACTCATTGCAGAAAGCATGCTGATGTAGAGAACAAAGAAATGAGAATTTCTGCTGCAAAAGTGCCTGGGATACATGCCAGGAACGGGCGGGAGAAGAGAAGGGGAAGCGGCTATGGCAAGCCAAAGAGCACCCGATTATCTATCAGGAGTGACAACCAACCTACCAATCTACCATGGCTTATTCTCAGGTGGCTTAGTGTGACATGCAAACTCACCTAATGTGGTGGTGTTGTATAGCTTTCCCAACCTGATGTCCTCCAAAGACTTTGGACTACAATTCTCAGCATCCCATCCCCAACTAGCACAGCTCAGCAGAGCTGTGGATAAATACACCCGGGATTCTAAGACGCACCCCTTTTTTTGAGAAGTTTATATGGGGGGAAAAGTGTGTCAGAATCGAAGAAATACTTGCCACCAGCAGAGGGAGATAGTTATTAACAGAACTGGAACTGGAGCTGAAACGTAGTGGTTTGGGATGGAGAGGTCTTTCAGCAGACATGCCTACTCAAAACTATCTCTGATAAAGCAGACAGCATGGATTTAATTACAAATATCAACAGCTACACAAAGTTCTTGTTGAGGCTGAGCACTTATATAAGAGATTAATGTAGCTCTTACATTTATGCCATTATGCAATGAGCTCTGATTTCTTTTCATTCTTTTTTTTATCATTTTAAGGTATAATATACAATGTGATGTGATATACAATGGGCTCTGTCCAGAGATACCCATATGCAGCATGACACTACGTGCAACCATCACCAGTATTTGGATGCAGAGTCACATCTGTATCTGCATTTAGACAACCAATGTGGATGAAGGTCACGTCACACATACATGAACAAATCCAGAGATCTGTTTTGCCAGTCCTGGCGGATTCCTCTGGTACCTGTGTGCTATGGGGTTCCATGTGACATCTTGTAAGAGACAGAGCAGTCAATTTGCCCTTGTTCCCTAAGTGAATTAGGACTGTGTAGGATGCTCTGGGTGTGGAATATAGCTTTTCTGTAGGTACTACATGCAAAAGAGGATAACAGGACCAGTATGCTAATGATAATAAACTCTAGTCCAACAGAATGCTTCGACTTGTTAGGCCTTTGTTCTTAACAAGCACTAACATACTTCTGCAGGAGTGGGCAACACACAATCCCCGCCGTCCACCAATGTGTCTCCCCCACACACACACCTTTAAAAAAACTAACTGGAAAAAAGTTTTTTAAAGGTTCTGGCTTGCCCCTGAAATTCATCAAACCACTATGGAGGCTTAGAACTGACAAATTTAGCTTGTTTTCAAGCTAAATGTGTCTGTTTTAAGCCTCCATAACAGCTTGCTGCCGAATTTCAGCAGCACAGCACAGCTTCAAAAATCTTTTCTTGCTTTTTTGACATTGCAGCAGAAGTGGGAACATGGCTCACAGCAGGTCCGGGTTGGGGGAACTGGCCCCTGGACTACCCAAAGCTGCCCACCCATGATACAGAGGATTTTTCAGGAGGGACCATTCAGTCACATGAGCCTTCAGCCACAGCCTGAAATGGAACAGCCCAAACAAAAGTTTATCACCTCAAAGAGAACTAGGCTTGCAGGTAGTTCTATTCTTTCCTCTTTTTTATGTTATCTCAATTCCTATTGTAATTATTAGATTCATGTGCTTACTATATTGCTCAAGCATCGTAATGCAAGTCCTATGCAGATATTCCCACCATCCATAAACTGAACACTTAGAGATGGAATGGGATCATGCCCACTCCCGAAATCTGCACATTTACGATTAGCATGAAAAGGGCCTACAAGAGTAAAACTGTACATGTGCAGGCCCCTTTCCCATTAATGTAAGGAAAAAACCCTATACCAGGACAGACATCCATCTAGCCCAGCATTGGGTGCATTCAGACAACACTTTAGTCCATGAAGTGAAAATAGACCACTCCATGGATGGCTATTTGCAGGGCACCCTTGAGCAACATGGAAGTGCTGCTCCATGGAGTGGACTATTTCCACTCTGTTGAGTTGTTGTCTCCCCACCCCGGCCCTCCCCACTGAATGGCGGCGCAGGTCACAGATTACCTTACTGGGGCGCTAGAAAGGGAGGGGAGATGCGGCATGCCTGTTGCCGTGAAATGGCCACGACAGCGGATCAATCCCACCTCCTGTCAAGAGAAGAGATGGCTCCGCCAGGGCTTCTTTCATCAGCAACGGGTGTGGTGCATCTCCCATCATTGAAGGAGACGCGCCGTCCCCGCAGAAGCAAGAGGCTTCGGAACGGTTTCCTGTGTCAGGGCGTGCGATCCAGCCTCTGGCAAAGGATGTGTTAGCACAGAGCGACATCCTCCCTCACATGGCTTGGCGCCGTGGATCACATGGCTTGGCGCCGACGTGTCCTTCCCTGTCGAGGCCACGGCAAAAGGGAAGTGGGCGGCTACAACAACAACACCCCCTTCCCTGTTCCATGGCCTCAATGGGGAAGGACGCGTCAGTGCGGAGAGAACCTTTCCGCTGAGAGGGCATCAGTTGTGTCGGCGGCACCTCTTCAATCCCCATTTAGTTTCGATCCAGAGAGTGGGGAGAGCTGACGGTTGTGTGACACGTGGGGACACCACTCCAGAGCTTCCTCCTTCTGCAGTGGCCATGGTGAGTGTCCCCTGGCACGCAGTTGCCACAGAAGCAGGAAGCTCTGAAGCTGTCTCCTTGTGTGTCCTGCAACCGTCAGCTCTCTCTGCTCTCTGGATCAAAACTAAATGGGGACAGAAGAGGCACCACCAACACAACTGCTGCCCTCTCAGCAGAGAAGTTCTCTCCAGGACGATGTGTCCTTCTCCGTCATCTTCATAGCAACAGGGACGGGGGGGCGGCTACAACATCATTGCCCACTGCCTCATTGTTATGGAAATAATGACAACAGAGGGGTACGCAAGGATCCAAGCTGCTGCTCTGATGGGCAGGAGAGATTCTTCTGCATCTAGTCCCATCCCAATGGTTTGCATAGTCAACTCTGCAAACCATTAGTTATCTCCATTGGCTATTTTTTGGAAATAATCAACTGTAGCGTTGTTTTTGCCCGACAGACGACGTATTAGTCAACAGTGGACTATTTAAGCAATGGTTGATTAACTAGTCTACCATTGACTAACGTGCCTGTAGCGTTGTTTTTGCCCGACAGACGACGTATTAATCAACAGTGGACTATTTAAGCAATGGTTGATTAACTAGTCTACCATTGACTAACGTGCCGTCCGAACTAAGCCATTTTTGTTCTAACTGGCAGTGGCCCTCCAGGGATTCAGAGAGAACGCTTGTCCATTGCTTACTACCTGATCCTTTTTTTAACTGGGGATGCCAGTCAGACCAGGTCTCAGCCTGTGGGGAGCTATAGCCTGTGTCACCAATTCTGAGTCAGAGGGGGATGCTGTGGAGCCAGACCCAGCTGCGGGAAACCAGACATATGTGAATTAGGGATGCATGACTGTTTAGTTTTTGCTCACAAAACATGCGAGCATGCCCTGTCCAAAGCTCCAAACATGATTGCAGGCACACATATACCGAAAAAGTTTGCAAATCATCAGACATGTGCTCATGTTCAATTTGCGCAACTTTCACAGTTCGATTTTGTGCAAATTTTCTAATTTGCGTAAATTTCCCCAGCAGACTGAAAACCCTGCTTTAGTCTGGAAGAAATTTGCGCAAATGTCATGTTTGATGCTCAATTTCCCATTCGCACAGAACAAGCAGAGGTTGCAAACCAAACAGGAATTGGGCATGAAACCAGCAGCAACACAACATTGGAGGGTCCTAGCAATCTCAAACATCACTCATTCACCCATCCCTACTGAAAATTAAGTGCTACCAAGGCTCCCACCCAGTGATGAGCCAAGACAGGGTGAGACTCAGGATGATGAGCCCATCTTCCACAGCTAGGGGACCTGACCTTGACCCAGGCCTCCGCTTCTCAACTAGGGACGTCTTCCATGGGAATGGGGCAGCAGTAGGAGAACTCTACTGGGGTGGGGGCTTCTGGGGTGAGTCCTAAAATGTGTCATCAACTAAAGAAGATGGGACAGAGATGTCCGGTGAGATGTAGCAGGTGTTTGCAAGCTAGGTTTCCCTGCCAGGATCAAATGTATGATAGTGATCTTTAGCATCCACTCCCCTGTATTTAAACGAGAGCCACAGAAAGTAGAGTTTAGACAATAGTTTACAACATCTTTTTCACCTGAAAAGCAACCTTGTCTTCTTTCTTTGATAGAACTGTAAACTGTTTGGGTCTTTTGTTGAGAAATCCATATACTGATCATGGTTAAGGAACTGCACTGTAATCTGTTCTCTGCTGATCTTTATTGAGATTCTAAAGCTTAAAGCCAATTACTGGAATTAAGACAATAAAAGCTTTCCTGAAACTTTAGCCTTATACCGGGAAGCCGGGATCCTGACAGTGCTAGGGATTGAACCTGGGAGCCTCTACACACAAAGCATGTGCTCTACTACTAAGCTATGGTCCTTCCCTTCCTTTATTGAACATGTGGATATCAGTGGGTGCAACCAGCAAGCCCTTCAACACTGGGAGCAGGGCCAGTAGACAAAGTTCCACTTCTCCCTCACCCACTCAATCAATGTTCACCGAAGGTGAACAAGGAAAGTACCCTACGGCTAATCAAGATTAATGGTGACAACAGCCATGTTCTCACAACGTTTACTGACGAAGTGGACACATGTGGAAGGGGGAGCAGGATCACAGCTGCAGCAGTGACCCCCCCCAAAATATTTTTGGACACATCCAGTTGAACGCAGTGGTGTAGTGGACCCAGAGCTTGAAGGGATGCTGCAACAGCACTTTTTTTAATTAGCAGGGATGTGATCTGCCCCCACCCTGCCTCAAATTTCCAGTTCCTCTGAGTTTACCTGCAACCCTCACATTAACTGCTAAGGAAATAGATTTTCTCAGCAACAATATATTGTTCCTTGTTGTTATGCAAAGTGTTTTGGTGGCTTGGTCTTGAATGGAAAATTCAGACCCATTAGCTTTACAAAAGACCTGCTTCTGGTGGAGATAAAAATGGCTAGAACTGGTTTGTTGATCAGAATCAACGGAGCTGCTTGAATTTTGGGACTCTCATTGGGGGGTGAGGCTATGGGGACTGTGATGATGAGTGCCTGCACTTCAAAACTGACCACTACACCACTGGGCTGGATGTCTACCCCTGAACAACTATATCCTCATAGAGCTCTCTCCAACATCAAGAAAAGCAGGCTCCCCAATTGGAGGGAATCATCCCTGTGTGCATACATCTAGGGGTGACCATATTACACCAGCTGTAAAATCACTACACTGGCTGCCAATTAGTTTCCGGGTGAAGTATAAAGTGTTGGTTATTACCTTTAAAACCCTACATACTTTGAGTCCAAGTTATCTGTGGGATCGCCTTCTCCCATGCAATCCGCCCCACACACTCAAGTCGTCTGGGAAGAATTTACTCCAGTCAGCAAAAACTAGGCTGACAACCGTTTCCCAGAGGAACGCCTCTTCTGCCGCTCCCAGACTGGAGAATGGCCTGCTGGGAGAGATTTGTCAACTTAACAGTCTTCCGGAATTTAAGAAAGCCATAAAGAATTATCTCTTCTGGCAGGCCTACCCAGTTGTATTTTAAGATGCCTTTTAATAATGTATTAGTTTTATATGTTTTTAATCAATTCTATGTATTTTATGGGGTTTAGTATATGTGTTGTACCCCGCCTCAATCCAGAGGGAGAGGCGGGTAAGAAAATTATTATTATTATTATTATTATTATTATTATTATTATTATTATTATTATTATATACATGGACTCCATGCAGACATTCAACTGAACATGTATAAGCCCCCTGTCTACATGCATTTACTCATCTGGATATGCTGAGAGAACTTATCCTACAGTATCTGGTACAGTTTTTAAAACATCCTCTCAGAATGTTTAACCTTTAAACAGGCTGCCCCCATATGCTAATTATTACCATCAGGGCTTTACACCTCCAGCATTTATTCTCTGTTGTCAAATAAATGTTGTTAGTTTTTCACACATCAAATACCATCTATAAGGAGCCTTAGTACCTCATCTGCCATGCTCCAGAATTAGACTGGAAAGCTAGATGCCACCCAGTGATGATGTCTGAGCATTTTGATGGACCCCAGACTTTTAACACTGTGTACTTACAACAGTACTCAAGTAGGAGGAGGGGGCTTTATGAAATCCACAAGCCCTAAATCCTCCCTCCCCCTAATTTTAGCTAAATCATGCCCCCTGTATCCTCCAAAAACAGTAGCCAAGGGGGTTGCCACAAAAGGGAAGGGGGCTGAGCTCTGCCCACCCACCACAACCCCTGTGATTCTAGCTTTGTCCAGGACTCATTGGTTAGTCCTGTTCCCTAATATGGAAGATACCCTACCATTAGCCCCCGGAACTCCATTGTTGGTAGGGGTTCAGAAAAAAACCCCATGCATTCAAGGAGGACCACAGAGGCCAACTACACTCACACACACACACACACAGTTGCACATTCAGTAAGAGTAAGCTCATACCAACAAGGGGTGTCCTTGGCCAATCGGGACCCACCCACCCCTTTGCACGTAGGAGCTCTATACATGTACATCAGTATGTGCACAGAGCCCTTTGTCATGCACTCAAAACACAGGGGGGACACATTAGAACATTAGTGACAGAGGCAGGCCTAGCCTGTGTGGCTTTCCAATCGCCATCAAATGTTCTGAATGTGTGGAGTTGGTCATCTGAATCCCTTTATTAACACCAATGCTGACAGCCTGTCAGCTTATCTGCAATGTTCCCATGAACCATGAATGTGTCCCAGCACATCTTTTGGCCATTCTCCATAGAGCCTTCATTTGAGTCCTTTTTCCTGGCCTCCCCACTTAAAGGTGATCACAATGGTGTACTGTGACCATTCATTAATTCAGGAGTGAATGGATTAATACAGGAGCAGAAAGCAGCCCTTGCTAGATGATCAATGCCAAGAGGAGAAAATCCTACTGTGATGCACCAAGTTCATTTGCCATTTGTGTACTGGGAAGCGGTTTCACTTACTCAGCCCAACGAAGCACATATAGGAACGGCTTTTAACGAAAGGAAGTCGTCAAATACTTCGCTGCTTTAAAGAAAAAAAATAACTGCAGACTGCGGTTTCTTCATCGATTTTCAATTGTATGAGAGCACAAAACATTTTAATCATGCTGATAAGCTCTTGCTTGTACAGGATTTATGATGCCTGAAAACTATCACCTTTCTACTGATTTAAAGCTCTGACACGATACCAATTCCACCCAGAGCAGGCAGACAATCTCAGATACAATCTCGCTGACATCTCACATCAAGTTCTCATACCAAAAGCCATCATTTTGGTAAGAACATGAAAAACTACCAACTCAGGAGAAAACGCTGTATGTCCAACAGCCATAAGATCAAAGCTTCCCATGACCTATTTGTGAGGTTGAGAAATTGTATTTGGCTATTCCCATTGTTCAGATAATGAGTTCAGGTTTAACTGAATAGTCTATAGCAGGTTCTCTGATTGGTCACAAATTTGGTTTGAAATAGCTATCTCCATGCACAGTAGAGTTTTTAATCCAATGGGGGGGGGGGGAATCTAGAAGATTTCCCATAGAGGACTGGGAGACTGGAAAAGTAAGTTCCATTAGATGCTTTCTGATGGTGAAAGTTTCGAAATGCATGATGTTGTTGAAGTAGTCATGCCAAGAAAGACTTAATATACATACTATTTTTAGCATTATTTCATAGAGAGACTAATACGGTACGAGGATGCCAAGGATCAAGTTACAGGAAGCCACATTCCGGCTGGACATCAGGAAAAACTTCCTGACTGTTAGAGCAGTACGACAATGGAACCAGTTCCCTAGGGAGGTTGTGGGCTCTCCCACACTATAGGCATTCAAGAGGCAGCTGGACAACCATCTGTCAGGGATGCTTTAGGGTGGATTCTATGGCCTTATGAGCAAGGGGTTGGATTCTATGGCCTTATAGGCCCCTTCCAACTCTACTATTCTATGATTCTATGGATCCAGTACCACTGAGGGCAGCTGGTAGCAATTAATGAAAGCCTGGAAGACCAACAACATGGAAACATGTGGAGTAACTGTATAGGAACAGTCAGGTAATAATTTCACATGCATACAAGCAGAAAACATAAATTACTGTTTTTATTTGCTCTGTATACCTACACATGATGAAAGGGTTTGTAGATTTAAAAACCTTGCCAATACGTGAAGTGGCATGTTGCAAACTGAACATTCTTCCTATACCTTTAAATGTTGAGGCAGCAGAATGCAAGGAACCAATAACACAATACAACAAAATAATATGATTCCAGGTACTCTATGGTGCCCTCCAGATGTGTTGGGACTATAACCATCATCATTCTGAGCCAGCATAGCCAGCCATGCTCATTGGGAATGATGGGAGTTGTGGTCCAATACATCTGGATGACACCAGATTGGGGAAAGCTAGTCTACACTATGAGCTATCTTTAGGGATGGATCAAAAATATGCAATGTTTGAGCCCACTGAGGTTTTCTGAATTCTTCCTCGAAGCTTGTTTCACCTTGTTCGTGTTCTCTAATGCGACAGTCTTCTATTATTTTTGGATATGGTAAAATATGCATTTTAAAAGGTGTTTTTTCCCCCAATTGCAAAAAAAGACATATTTTTTAAAAACTGCTTTTTCCATAATCAAAAATGCATTTCTTGAATAAGGCATGAAAATGCAGAGTCTGCAAACATTTCCTGAGAATTGCATTCCTGCTGGCATTTGTGGTTGTGAATGGGACATGTTTGCATGATTTGCAAACAAGAACAAAATTCTTGTACATCCTTTGCTGTCCTATCCCATCCTATAATGGCAACCATCACTGCAGCAGGTACCATAGCATTCTGCCTCATGCCAGAAGTAGATAACTCTGCCCTGCTTGTCTCTTAAAGCAACAGGAAATCCACTTTCTGACAGTTTGTGAATGCCACCAATCTGTCTGAGATGAGGAGCCCTAGGCCCAGTTTGTAGGTTTTATGATGAGACACCAGGGCCTGACAGAGCTCCTGCCATTGGTGCTCTGCTCCTTTGACTCACGTAAGTACTTCTTCTGTGCTGGCGCTGCAGTGTCCATGACCAACTCCCAGCTGCAGAGCAAGAAAACTAGCTTTTATCTGGCACAGATCAATAAGAGAGCCAACGTGATATAGTGGTTAGTGTGCTGGACTGGGATTTGGGAGATTCAGGTTCTAGTCTCCACTTGCCCATGAAGCTTGCTGGGTGACTTTGGGCCAGTCACTAGCTCTTATCCTAACCTACCTCACAGGGTTGCGGTGAAATTAAAATGGAAAGGAGAAGGACCATGTAGGCCACCTCGGTTTCCTTGAAAGAGGAAAACAGACAGGCTATAAATGTAGTAATAAATAAAAATAAAAGTACTGGAGTCTCAAACTGGTTTTAGAAACATCATACACATCTATCATATATGAGGTTCTAGATGATAAGATCTCTAAGAGAGGACCCTCAGCACTGTCACAAAACTACATGACCTAGAATGCTTTTGGTGAAGCCATTATAATTAAACTGGCTTCTATTTGCAGCACAGCTAGAGCTGAAGTGATACTTTTAAAAGTACAAGTGCATTAATTTATCCTTAACATTTTTGTACAACATTTTGTAATCTTAATATTTATTTATTTATTGCGTTTTTATACTGCTCAATAGCCGAAGCTCTCTGGGTGGTTTACTGCAGCTGAAACTCTTAATATACTTCTAAGAAAGTAACAAACATATCAAGATACTTATGACAACTATAGTAAAGTATGCTTATTGCAAGCTTCCCAGTTTTTGTGAACAGTTTTTGTCCTTCATCCATTAAGTACATCTGAAAATGTTTTTCCCCAAAAACAATGCCCTTAACAAGCCACTCATTTTGGAGGCAGGTAGATGAGTTTCTGAGAAGCACATGTAGGAAATTCCTTTCAGAGGAAGAAAAAAGGCAGACTGAGATATCTTTACTGCTGCAACGTCTTCTCAGTCATCTAGGTCAGCCAAGGTTATTGCACACTGCACGGAGAATGGGAAGTACAGACTTTCTAGTGCAGCACATACATATTGGGAACAACGCTGCAGGAGAGAGATCATACAACCATTTACTTAGGGCAACATGAGACTAACTTGAACCATTCTTACTGGATGTGGATGTGCATTTTGTGTGTGCTTTAGAACAAGTTTGACTTCATGAATACACAAAGATTTGGACACATAATTTAGAGTAAAATAGTGTGCATACCTGAGCACATGTGCAAAAATGCATGGGCATACATAAATATACATGGTTTTTACAGTCTTGAGGCTCATTTACACCAAGCAGGATATTGCACTACGGAAGCGGTTTGAAAGTGGTATATAAAAGGCAGGAGCCACACTAGTGCTTTATAGCAGTATTGAAGTGCACTGACAACTGTTAGGGCCATTGACACATACCATATACTGCTTTCATATCACTTTCATAGTGTTATATCCTGCTTGATGTAGCTGTGTCATGGGCCCCAACAGTTGTCAGTGAACTTCAGTACCACTATAAAGCAGTAATGTAGCTCCTGCAGTGCACTTCAATACCGCTATAAAGCAGTAGTGTGGCTCTTGCCTTTTATATACTGCTTTCATACCACTTTCATAGTGGAATATCTTGCTTGGTGTAGATCAGCCCTGGGTTAAACCACACTGCTGCTAGGGTTGGGAAGACACTTAAATTGCCAAGACTCCTAGACAGACTGTCCTTACATAACCCATTTGTCCCCAAATTGTGCATGAGCAAGCACAAGAGGAATCACTAAACAAAGAGACATGGAATTTGATTTCAAAAATACAAGGATTTTGTTTCCTGGCTTATGGAAGAATATGACACAGTACAAGTTAATATTACAGCGTTATTGTCTTTCTTTGCTTGTTGTTTTTCCATTGCCCTAAGAATGTGTCTCAGCAACAAAACCTTTATCTTTATTTTGAGTGTGGCAAGCTTAATTATTCATTAGGGGGTTGTTGTGTTCTTTTAAGCTTTTATTTGATGAATACATTTGGCACTGTCAAAACGAGGCTAACCAGACTGAATACTCCTCTGTCCCATGTGAGAATGTGGCTACTGAAGGAAAAATATTTAGCCAAAGCCCTTTTAATGTCAAGTCCTTTTCTAGCAGACTAGAGAGATCATGAACAGAGGCAGTATGAACCTGTTGTCTAGATAAAGGCTTAACAGAAGGGACCGTTTCTTTGATCTAAATTAATCTTGAAACTTCATGCAAACTCAATTAGGTTTAACTAGTTAACTCGGATTCATTTTCCCATGTAGATAGGACTTCTAATATGCGCTATTCTTTTCGCAGGGGTTTCATTTCACCCCTCGCATCTTGGTTTTACATTTCACTGGCTTAGCAGCAGAATGACAGACCTGCTTCCGCTCATTTAAAAGGAGAATTTTAGCCAACTCTTCCTCATCCCTTTCTACCATGTAATCTCAAGTATGAAATTATGATTGAGTTATAAAGGCCAATTTTGTTGGTGCAAAATTATGTTCACTCTAAGACACTGCGAAGAATTATGCCCTGAAATGCCAAGGAGACCCTGACTGCTAACCTCTGATGTTACGTTGCATGTAATGGGCCTTTACCAGCTTTACCTCAGCTTTGAGAAAGGCATTCATTCAATTACTTCTTCTGTGAAACAACATTTTAAAATAAAATCACACATGCTGAGAAGTAGGAGACTTGCTAGATTTGCTTCAAAGTATTTAAAATGAGAATTTCAGTCTAATTTTCTTCATCATGTCTCAACTCTGAAATTATCATGATTGTTTTGTTTTTGTTTATGCCCAGGTTCTAATACACGTCCTGAATTTTTTTTGAAAAGTGGGCTGAATTCTATTGTGGCAGGTTGTAGTTTCACAAGGCTGGTTTAATGCACCAAAATCCATCTATTTTATCTATGTTTAACACAGGTTGACTTCAGCTGTTTTCTGTTTGTTTATTTTAATAGGTACTCGTAGTCTTGTGATATGGTAGAATTTGAGTCAGTTCAGTTTTATACATTTTCCCAACCATTAGAAGTCTATGGTGGTGAAATTAATACCATGGTGTCAAAAGAATACTCTGGCAAGTCTACAACAAAAGCCCTGAAGACAGAAACATCATATCAGCCTTCACAAAGCAAAAACAAAAAAGCAATTGCCACATAAAACTCTTGGTTGTTATAGACACAAATCTGCCCATGGTTTAAATGTGAACAACGTTATCTAGGATGCCAAAACTAATCCCATTCTGGATCACCCAGAAATGACAATATAGTCATGCAACTGTTCTTTTTTTGCAGTTCTGTCAGTGCAAAATTCTATCTATAATCTGGTGAAAAATTGACCTAAAAACCATCACCTTCATTTTTCTTGCTTTGCATGTAGGCAACCGTTCCCTCTGTTGCTTTCCTTGCATTTATTTTTAGAATGTAAACCCCTTGAGGTTAAAAAAGAAGAACTTGTCTTCTCATTCTTTTAAAGCATCACTTTCACAAATCTTGCAGCAGCAACAACAAAAACATGTGTATAAGAGCACAATATGGTATGACTAGAACATATATCCAGTCTTATGGAGGAACATCATACTGTTAAAAGTGATTCACAGGGACTAGACATCTAAACAGGTATCCTTTGTAACTTGTTTCAAACAGTATCCTTTTCTATTATATCTTTTCCTTAAAAGAAAAATCAGAACTACCCATTGCCAAAGGCATGATAACAGGATAGAGGCTTTCAAGCATACAAAACTCAGCTCAGTTCTATGCCTGTCTACTCAGGAATAATCTCCAGTGTAACAGCTTTCAAGCACACAAACCAGAGCTCCCTACAAGACTGGTTTAAGAACATAAGAAGAGCCATGTTGGATCACACCAAATGTTCCATTTAGATAGACCAGTATTCTGGGCAGAATCCATGTACAGCCAGCCACGCTACTTCTGGTCACGAGTGGCCCCATTCCTTGTGGAACTGCAATTTAGTGCTACAGGAGGCAAGCCCCACACTGAGTGTTTTTACTTGCTTGATGGCTTTCTTCCCAAAGCACTAAATCATGGTTCTGCAAACAGTAAGGACCACTTGCAGACCAGAAGTGGCAGAGCTGGTCAAGCATGGGCCAGAATTGGCAAACAGCTCCACTAGCAGCTGAGCAACATTAGGTTCTGCCTTCTGTTCACATAGTGGTCAACCAGCTGCCTGTGGGAAATGCACAAGTAAGACATGAATGCAATAGTTGTACACAGGCATCATATAGGAATCAGCACTAGTAGTCATTGATAGTCTTATCCTCCATGAATTTGTCTAATACTCTTTTAAAGCCATCCAAATTGGGGGCCATCACCATACCTTGTGGTAGCAAACTCCATTGTTTACCTATGCACTGTAGGAAGTACCCCCTTTTATCTGTCCTGAATCTCCCAATTCAGCTTCTAGTATTTGGGTTTTATTATTATGAGAGAGAGATAAAAATGTATCCCTACCCACTTTCTTTACACCATTCAAAGTTTAAATACCTTGCATTTTAAAGACCGATACATTTTAAATGTATTTAAAGGCCGGGATACATAAAATTTAAATGGCTTTTAAGTCCCCTCTTATTTCTGATAACTAACCAGAAATAACAGCATGGGTTACCTGCACTGTGCAGTAGAAAGACTGTCTTCCTTCAGTCCAGCAGGGAAATGCCAGCTTTTATCTCCAATCAGTGATTGGAGATAAGAACAGGAGTTCCTGCACAGGATTGAAGGGAGAAGGGAGGGGCCTGCAGAAGGCTTGCACACTGGATCAGGAACTCACATGGGCCTCCGGAGGCTCCCCATCTCTGTGCTAGACAGATGTTTGGTAAGAACGAGTGAAGCTTTTTCTTAGATTCTTATGGCTGTGTGTATTATGTGTTAATTCATGTCTGCTGTGTGTGACACCGCCATGTGCCAAACGGCGACTGAAATAAGAGAAGAAAAATGCAGGTGGTATTGTTTCCATTGCTTCATCAGGCAACCAAAAGATCAAGATCACATTTCATTCTTTGGCATAATGCAGAAAGAAATTCTTTTCAACCACTCGAGGAACAATTACAGCCTGTCATGACCCATCTGTGTCTCTCCTCTGGATCCTTTTCTTCTGAATGTATAAATCAGGTTTCCAAGAGGTCACAGCACTACTGAATGGTATCAGTGCGGAACAGGAGCCTGTCACCTGAAACCTTTCACTTCCTTTCAAGCAAGAAGAGCTCTGTTGGTGTCCATCATCCAAGGCAACTAGGACATGGGGGCATAAAAGCACTGAGAATTGGAGGCAAGCAGCTATTTCTCCTCTTATTTTCCATGGCTTAGCAAGCTACTGCCGAGATGAATATAGGAATGGGGTGAAGACTGATTAAACATAGGCAAGATTTTCAAGACCATTTTTGAAAAGGTTTTTAAAAACCAATTTTGGACTTTTTTCAAAAAAAAGTGTGTGCAGGTGTTTTTTTTTAGCACCCAGGTATTTCATCTAAAACCCAATGTGGTTTGGGATATGCCTCCACCTTACACTCAGTTCTCAGCCTCAGAGTTTGAAGGTTAAAACTTTAGTTATTTCTGTATTCCTTCCTCAGTTACAAGTTAAATCTGGACCATATTTAACTCTGAAGCAAGCCTAATCTCTTATCACTAGCTTACAGAAGTCCCATGAGCTTTTAATATTTGGCCGGCGATAGCTTTGCCTGAGGCCACAAAGTGCAGAGAGGTCACCACAGAGACTCCTTGAGGCGCATGAGTAGCTAGACCTATCTTACCTGGAGAGCTCATTTCACAGCCTTACAACATCACAGGCCCCATGGCTGTGCATATTACATGTGCTTTGTGCGGATTTGGAACCTGTTATGCACTGCAGAATCCAAACACATGATTGTGGCAACATAGACAATTGTACAAATGGGACACAATCATGTCAGATCGAAGCATTCATTGCATCTGTAGCTTCAAAGAGCCGTTTCACATCCACACATCAGGCAGGAGGGGCCATAACTGAGTGGCTGAGCACACACTTTGCATGTAGAAGGTCCCATGTTCAATCCATGGTGTCTCCAAGTAGGGCTGGAAAAAATCCTTCCTGAAAGCCTGGAGAGTCATTGCTGCCAGTCAGCGTCAGCAATACTGGGCTAGATGGACCAATGGTCTGACTCAGAATAAGGCATCTTCCTGTGTTTGGGTTTGCCACCAAGCATAGAATCAGCAGAGAGCTGCAGCCAGTTACAATTGCCTTTATTGGTCTTTTCGACTTGGATTTGATTTTTCATCTTAGTCAGTTTTGGATCCTCTTGTCTGGAGTTTCTCTCCAAATGGATGGCTTTAGGTTCTCAGCATTTCAGAGTGGACAGGGCTCTTCCCAAAATTTCGGCAGTTAGAGACGTGTGGCATACAATTTCACACCGATTACCAAATTGGCCCTATGGGGAAATCCCAATTTCAAAATGGGAAAGAAAATGTTTTTGTGGCAGAGCTAGACTGACAAGAAGTATATACGTCACAGCCACATGTTATATATAACATCAGGTGCACACCTAATGTACTCTCTTGAGTCTGCCTTTCATGACTGTACAGAAGCTGCATCATGGCCTATTTCCTAATGAAGGCTGGTTGCTTGGAGCTCATTAGTATATTTACTGAGCACATTTATATCCTGCCCTGTCTTTAAATAATTCAAGGCAGTTAACAATAAAATTTTAAAATACACTGTGATAACTAAATTAAATTACACAGCCACATAATAAGGTGAGCAAAACAGACATACACAAGCCCACAAATTCTTTTTAATAAATATAACCCCCTGAAAAGCTTGCCTAAGCAGAAACAATTTGCACAGGTGGGAAGAGACCTTTCTTCCCTTTGGGTTCATTTGTGTGTCTAAGGCAGGGAGTGCAGAATCGCAGGCCTGGGAGCACAATCCAGCCCAGGGTTCCCAAGACGGCCCCACCCCTTCCCCTGGCTCCACCCCTTCCCCTGGCTCCACCCCTTTGCCACCAACTGCCAGTTGTTTGGTAGTGCAGTGTTTGTGCAGTTTTTTCCCTCATTCTAAAAGGTTGAAATGCTTCTCGTAAATACTGAACTAAAATATGCTGGTATTTTGGCCCTGCCCCTTTGTTCCTACCCACCACTGGAATGCAACCCCCTTGAACCTTTCCAAAATGAAATCCGGCCCTCAGGCTGAAAGTGGTTTGGACCCTGTGGTCCAAACCTTTCTCATGGTTTGTGTTAAATTGACAAAATATAAATTGGTTCTCTTTCATTACACTGAACCTTTTGACTGAGGTGAGATAATGACTGATCGGGAATGACAGGTGTTGCAGTCCAGCACATCCGGAAGACACCAGGTTGGGGAAGGCTGTGCTAGACATTGCTGGCCCATTAGTAATTGTATGCTGCTGATCTAGTAACCCTCAGGCTTCTGCTGCAACCTTACAACATCCACTCAGGCAAGTGTCAGCGCCCTTCTCCCTCAGTCAACGGTCAGCAACAGTCTCTCATTTCCCAGCATATCAGCTTGTCTGCTGCTGGCCCTGTACACACGGTCAAGTTCCTCTACATGGCAGGTACATGACTGTGTGTAAAAAGACTAGCAGGTGAACTGGGATAAAAATGAAGGGGGCTGGTCTAGGGTGACCATATGAAAAGGAGGACTGGGCTCCTGCATCTCTGTATCTTTAACAGCTGTGTAGAAAAGGGAATTTCAGCAGGTGTTATTTGTATGCATACAGCACCTGGTGAAATTCCCTCTTCATCACAACAGTTAAAACTGCAGGAGCCCTGCCCTCTTTTGTATCTGGTCACTCTAGCATAGCTCCTCCAGCTTTCACTGTTGTGTTCACGTCTGCTGAAATTCCCTTTTCTATGCAACTGTTAAAGCTACAGGTACCCTGTCCTCCTCTTCATATGGTCACTCTAGGCTGGTCGCTATCCCTTTGTAGTTGTTGGGAAGCCATGGAAATGCGTTTCTCATTCATTTATCTGCTACCTCACAGAAACAGCGATTGGGCAGTTCACAAAATATAGAGTTTAAATCCAAGACCGTAACAATGAAACATAACACAACCACTTGTGCAGCTTGGTATGCACCAACTCTTTCCCATACCATTGCATCATGCAGAGGAAACCAGCCCACAGTAAGCACAGCTGAATTTCAGCCTCTCCATTGGCAACATGCAAAGCAATTTAACAATTCACTCTGGATAACAGTAATCTGCACACTGCACCTTCCCATTCCGTCTGTCTATTTATATATTTCATTTCTATACTGTCAAATAGCCGAAGCTCTCTGGGCAGTTTACAAAAATTAAAACCATAAGGTACAGCATAAAATATAAAATAGTAAGCTTAAAACCACAAGATAAAAGTACAACCAGAATAAAACCGAGCAACAATGTAGAGATTGAAAATATAGATTTAAAATACAGATTTAAAACAGTAGAACTAAAAGACCAGGGTAGAAAAATGCTAAAAGACCTGGCGACTTTGCCCAAGTTGAGCAAAGGATTAAACCTGAGCACAGACAAATAATCTGATAGTAGTTGTGCTAAAAGAACTCTGACTGAGAGCCTGAAGAACCATGGCTAGTCAGTGTAGAGAATACTGGACAGCTAGTCTGGATCTTCCTATACTCCTATAATTATGCATTTTGATCCCACACTGGACAGATGCTCACCACAATATTGCACACTCAGAAGCAAGTTGCAAAGTGCTCAGGTTCTGTATACCTGGAACAGGCAGCAGACAAGAAGCCCCAAATAGATTAAGAAGTATTGCAGGCAAGCACCCCATTTACAACCAGATTTATGAACAAAAGCAACAATCCCACTAGCCCAGTTCCTGCTACTAAATCTGGCCATTTCCACACAAGGCAAGTGAACAATGGTTGTGAGGCACACATCCTTTTCTCCACCCTAGCTAGTAATGAGCTGATAACATTGAGATTATGTGGAGGAAACTGAAAATGGCCTCTGCGTGAAAAGTTGCCATCATCATGTGTAGCAGAACACATCATGTTCTTTCCATCACATGGACAGCTACATGTACCAGCCAACATAAGACCCAAGAGGTACTGCCATGGGAGCTCTCCACAGTGGCAGAAGAACAATACGATGCACTCCACTACAGACCAAAGCAGCGTGGTGGAAAAAAGTATCATGTTGGGGCCATTACTGAGAGCCAGTGTGGGATAGTGGAGAAAGTGGGAGATTTAGGTTTTAGGCCCCACTTGGCCATGAAGTTCACTGGGTTGTTAGGATAAAATGGAGAGGAGGAGGGGACTCATGTACACTGCCTTGAGCTACTTGGAGGAAAGTTGGGATATGAATGTAATAAATAAATTGCCAGCTTTCTCTACGAAATGAAAAAGATAAGTGAATCAGCCCTATAATTAAAATTGTAAAGCGAAGAGGGTTTTGAGAGGGTAAAATAACCCCTGATATTTGGGGCTGATCTGGGATGTTGGGATAGATTTGGCTTCTTGTTTCTTTCTTCATCCCTCTCATTTGTGCTCTACATCTCAACTAACAAATACATGATTGGATTAGGCAGGAGCTGTGTCCCAAGAAAGAGAAAGCTTTTCTTCCCATTTAAGCATACATGCTAAACTCTGGCTGTGTACAGACAATCACTTCTGAAAAACAACAGGAGTAACTTACTCCTGACTGCTATTATGGTATCTACCTCAATCCAGCATTGGTAGTTTGATATTTGTATAAATGTAGGGGGTGGGAGTCAAGGGAATCCCTCACAGGAAAATTCTATTAATTCCGATTTCACTTCCTAATCGCTAGACTCTTCTCTTAGTTTTATATCAACCAATGGTTCAATTAAAATTAACTAGACCAGATTACAAGCAGTTTCTGGTCTAGTTAATTTCACTCCTAAGAAAAGCTCTGAGGAGAGGGCTTTACACTTTTGCCTCTATCCCCAGCCCTCCTCATTTAAAGAGTTATATGCAATATAAATCTTCATTCCACTGACATTCTACAAAAACTTTTTTTAAAAAAATACCCTTTAAAATACGTTCCTTCCAAAATAGTTCTGGACACGGGGTGAATCATAAATCATTGAAGGGAAGAAAGTAAAGCTGCCACAGATTATTAAATATAGCACCTATGTGCCTAGGAGCCAGCAGGAAACAATGTTACGGGACTACTGGGACACTGTATCACACTATTAGAGAGCCAGTGTGGTGTAGTGGTTAGAGTTTTGGATTGGGACTGGGGAAACTCAAGTTCTAGTCCCCACTCAGCCATAAAGCTCACTGGATAACTTTGGGCCAGTCACTGACTCCCAGCTTAACATACCTCAAAGGGTTGTTGTGAGGAAAAAATGGAGAGGTTGTGGAGTATACTGCCTTGGGCTCCTTGGAGGAAAGGCGGGATATAAATGTAACAAACAAACAAACGACTCTGTTTCTGACCAGAATGCCTGGATACTCTAACCATATTAATCCTGGTAGGTGTGGATGGGTGTCTGTCTGTCTGCCAGACAACTGGCTTTCTATCTTTACAGCAATCAGCTGAAATTGCAGCTCTCGATTAGCTGTTTCCCTCCCAGGCAAATAAGCAAGCTGGAGCCCTTGATGTCTTTCCAAGCGCAGATTCGTTTTGGCATGAGCCTGCAGCTCTTCAGTCCCAAAACTCACTCTCCCCTTCCACAGGGAGACACAGCTGTTGGCTTTGTGAGAGCCACGAAGTGAGAGGGAATTGGGGGATCAAGACTTCTCGATTTTACTTCTGACACCGAGAGGGGGATATGTTCGTCTCTTCTGCTGCTCCCAGACTGTGGAATGGCCTGCCGGAGGAGACTCGTCAACTTAATATCTATTAGCATTCAAGAAAGCTATAAAGACTGATCTCTTCCGGCAGGCCTATCCAGTGGAATTTTAAGATGTTTTTAGAATGTTTTAACAATGTGTATTATGTTTTAATTCAGTTAAAATAATTAATTTTAGCCAGGTCGGTTCCAATTCAGATGAGAGACAGGACTCTCCCAGCACCTCTTTGGGTGTGTGTGTGTGTGTTCTCCATCCAGGAATGTACTCCTCCTGTTGAAGGCCAAATGCTTGGATTGCCTAACAAGCAAGATTCAAGATCCCCTCCTATGAGAAACATGAGAAGTACCCATGACCTCTACTTCTAGCAGGGTAGATACTTGATAGGAAATCTTTCTCACAGAACAACGAACAGCGCCTTCTCAGAACACAGAGAAAATACCAAGACTTTAGTACAGAATTAGCCTGATCCTGCTGACCCCAAAGGAACCAGGCAATATCTCATTCTCTTAGCAGGAAGGTCTTAGCAGCTGTGAAAGCCTTTACCCAGGAATTGCAAAGCTCCTCATAAACACTCTCCAAATCCCCTCATTCAGAATATTTATAGGCACATCACTACCTTCATTTAAGCCAGAAACATTTCTTGATATCCACCAGGCACCAAAAACAACATACTTGCTCATTAAAGATGGGCTGCTTAACCAGCATTAAAATTCAGCTCACAAGTACCAGCAATTGCCGTGTCAGTGCTGTTTCGGTGCTCCTCTGGCATAACGATGGATTTTGCAAAGGTGTTCTGGATAGTTCAGTTTTATGGATGGGCCTTACCAGGCTTGTCCCTTTGGAAGCTCTTGACTAAGGGGGCCACTTATGAATTTCCAAAAAAGAGAACAATAGAGGATACTGATTTGCATAACATTTGCATATGCTAATTTGTACATTATTATAATTCAAATAGAAATACAGCCCATCTCACCATAGGGAAAGGCTGTGATCAGATGAGTTGTGTATTTTGCCCAGTCTCTGGCTGCGTTTGGACAACACAATAACCAACGGTAGTTTAAGTAGTCAACCGCTAGTTGAATAGTCAACCTTTGGTTATTGTGTTGTCTGTCAGGCAAAAACCACCCCATGGTTGACTGTTTCCCAAAAATAACCAATGGAGAGAAACCAACGCTCTGCAGAGTTGACTAGTCGCACAACCATTGGTTAGTGTGTTGTCTGTCAGTCTCCATGGACTATTTCGCCCCATTGAGTTGACTTTTTCAGCTCCCTACAGAGTCCTCGGCAAGAGCGACCAAAGCAACAGCTGCCACTCTAGTCCAGCTGGCAGAACTTGCAATGTCTGATGGGATACCAGCAGGAGGACTGGGGTGGAGAGAGGGCAGGGGATGTGTCAATCAAACACACAATTGACTAATAGTCAACCCAATGCAGAGGTTAATCCACTCCACGATTGATTATAATCATATCATGTGGGGAGTACCCCCTTGATAATCAACCCTGGAGTTGACTATTAACCCACCATTGACTATTGTGTTGTCCAAATGCAGCCTCTGTCTAGGTCACATCACAAGAAAAATTGAAACCATTCATCACTTAAACCAGTTACAACACAATCCTATGGATTGCACTGCCTTTAAAAAGAAACCTCCAATCTCCGCTGCCAACAGAGCGGGAGGAGCAAGTGAAGCGATTTTCACCTCTCCATTCTCTTTTTCAATGTCTCCCCTCTTGACAGGACTTTAAAAAAGCAACAACAATAAAAAAAACCCAATAAATTGGCTAATACCTATAAAGTCTCAATCCTGAGGGGGTAAGATCCCATATGATGTATATGCGTGTGTGACTACATGTACACATCTCTATCATAGATGCAGACACTATTCTTAAGCAACTGCACAGTGTTGGTTTTCCTGAGCTTTTATTCCAGAATATTGGTGGTAGGGAATGAGGATGTCAGATCCTGGCACTATCTGCAGCCAAAGTTCTCAAGGCTAGACAGACAACCTTTGGATTAGGCAAATCAACTGCTGAAATCCCTGCAAACATTTGCAAGTTCGCCTTGACTTGAATTTTCATACAATTCCTTGAATCCTCCTAAAATCCATAGTTATAAAAATATATAGCCTATTTACACTCAGCAAATCATAAAGATTTCATGGACATGCCATATATTCTATAAAATGAAAGAACTCATCAAATGGCATCATGACTGGCTGCAGTGCCAACTAGTGAAGTCATTAATGCAAACCAAAGAGGTAAACTGTTAAAAATAGACATTATGAAAACCAGCAAGTAGGAAACAATGAAGGGCATACGATGCCGTTTTTATCACTAAGCAGATGCAAACCCAGGGACTGAGCAGTTGCCTGCTGTCTGACATTAACAACATAGTTACAATGTGACAGGTATGGTAGAAATTCAGGTCTAATTCTCACTAAAGTGGCAAGCGTCTTTCTGCTCCATTTTAGACTGCAGGTCGAGAGTCCCATAGTTGAAGATTCTAACATTGCCTTCCATTCATTAATATCCCCTTCAAATAGAAAACTCGGAACCATGGACAAAGAGTCTAGTGTAGCCTTCTCCCAGACATGCTATTTTTCTATGTACAAGGATTCTTTTCATGTGGAAAATATCAATCTCAGGTACAGTCATCAACATCGGATCAGAAGGATAGCAAAATTTTCCACCATTTTCAGCTGCTAATATGTCTTGCTGATGAATGCAAGGCTTAAAATTAAATGAGGAAAACGTAAGCTCTTAATGTAAGGCCCTGCATATTTATGGAAGAGACCAACATAAAGGAAGATCACACAGGCTACATCCAAGGAGCTACTCCCACAAAATATGACTTAGTGGACTATTAGCAGTGCAATTCTTTGCATGGTTGTACAGAAGTAAGTCCCATTGTGTTCAATTGGTTTATTCCCAGGTACATGGCCACAGGATTGGAGTGTAAATGACCTAAATAAAACTCTAAAGTGTTGTAATCACAATGGATGGGGGAAGGGGAGTTCTGGGAAAGGGGGAGAAATGACATGCTATCCACATAGAAACCAAATCATCTTAGATCACCCTCTTGACTAGGAATGAGAGACCTTTTCAGGACCTCTTAATGAAAGGCCATGCACGCAGATATATGAAGATCATTTTCAACTATTATTTCAGAAGTTTGCTTTCTAGTGTCTTTGGGCAATCTTGGCTAGCTGGGGCTTGGCCTCCCAATGGGAGCTCCATCTGACTTGTTTCAGAAGTTGCTTCTGTCATTAGCACAAAGATGCTCCTCACAGACATTGCAGGGACCACCATGCCATCTAGCCAAGTTGCTTTGGCACGCTCATGTGCTCTTTAAGACATGGATGCTGAAACCTATAGAATTCCAGGGTTGTGTCCCTACCAAAGATGAGGACCACAGTGGTACAGAATGCTGTGTCATGAAATTGGTTACCCCGGTGAAGCGTGTTACTTCCAAACCTTTAATAGAGTCGCAGTTCAGTCCTACCTTGTCGCTGAGGCATTCTGACTCTTCCGTCAGGAGGTACACGGTCCCGCTTTCGGCCATAAGGAGGGCAGTGTCTGTGGTGGATGAAGATCTCGGTCGGCCTTGGTGTTGATGCAGTATTGCTGTCAGGCTGCTATCCTGAGGGGCCTTGCGGACAAGATGCGGGCTGCTCTTCTGGGGTTCCAAGGAGCCACTCTTGGCTCGGCGGCTGCCACTATGCAAACTGGTTCCCCTCTTGATGGAAGGACGGGAACGGATCTGCTGTAACACCCTGTTGAAGGCAGTGGGTCGAGCTGGGAGATCATGGAGAGACATGGCGTAGGAGACACGGTGCATCTCAGGAGAGCGTTCCTTTTCATCAGGGGAGTCGTGGTCAGACATGCCATGGTGTTGTTGCGATGAATCCTGGGAGTTCTGGTGCTCCCGTTCTCGGGACCGTCTGCGGCTATGGAAAAGATGCTTGAGACCATGGCCAAACATAGATCCTTCAGACAGCTGTTGTATCTTCTGTGTGGAAGAAGAGTGACAAAAATATCGGAAAAGGTGGTTATAGCAGGGGCTACACAAGGTTTATCTTGTAGAACACAGATGATACATAACACAGATGAGAAAAGAAGCTCGTAATAATGTCACAATCCTACAGCCACATTTTCTGGAAGCTCGTAATAATGTCATTTTCTGTGGATGACAACTGGTGTAGCTCTTTTGAAGTCCAAGCTCACCCACACATTACAATCTGGAGTACAATATTTGGAATTTGTGTTAGTCTCGGGTTTGGGTTCTTCCAGGTCCTAGTGATCAATCTTTTGATTACCAAGATGAAACAAGACACTTGTGCAAAAAGATCTGATAGATGATTGAGACCTAGCAAAACCAGAACCCCAGACCAACACAGCATTTCAAGACCATGAACCTAGGGGACTATGCAGTCTCTGCACACTGATGACTACCTGGGCTGCTCTATTACTATTCAGCCATGCTATGTTGACATGATAAATGACTCCCTCTCCTAAAAGAGCCTACCTTGGCTAGCCTGGCCTGTTTTCAGGGATGAAGGCTGGGGGGGGGGGGGTGGCTGTAAAACTTCTAATCATAGAAGAGCCAAGATTAATTGCGCACTCTATTAACATTATAGGGACAAATTGTGATATACCATAGCTCTACAGAAACACAAATAATAATAATAATAATAATAATAATAATAATAATAATAATAATAATATATTTATTTATTTCTTACCCGCCTCTCCCTTTGGATCGAGGCGGGGAACAACATTAGAACAGGAATCAATACATCTTAAAAATTCTTGATTTTACATTGATCTGGATAGGCCTGCCGGAAAAGGCTAGTCTTTAAAGCTGCCTTAAAATCACACAGAGAGTTAATTTTACAAATCTCCTCCGGCCGGCCATTCCACAATCTGGGGGCGACAGAAGAAAAGGTCCTCTGGGAAACTGATGTCAGCCTAGTTTTAGCTGACTGAAGTAAGTTCACCCCAGAAGACCTGAGTGTGCGGGGCGGACTGTATGGGAGAAGGCGATCCCGCAGGTAACCTGAACCCAAACCATTTAGGGCTTTAAAGGTAATGACCAACACTTTGTACTTTGCCCGGAAACTAATTGGCAGCCAGTGGAGTGATTTTAATGTTGGAGTAATATGCTCACCCCTAGATGTACCGGTGACCAACCTGGCTGCCATATTTGAACAAGTTGAAGTTTCCGAACTACGTACAATGGTAGCCCTATGTAGAGCACATTGCAGAAGTCAAGCCTTGAGGTTACCAGCGCGTGCACTACTGTCTTTAGGTCTTCTGATTCTAAGAAGGGGTGCAGCTGGCGTATCAGCCGAAGCTGATAGTAGGCACTCCTGGCCGTCGCATCTATCTGGGCTGTAATTTGGAGCAACGGATCCAGGAGCACCCCCAAACTGTGAACACAGTCTTTCAGGGGGAGTGTAGCCCCATCCAGAACTGGTTGACACACCTCCAAACCTAGGTCAGAGCCCTTGACAGCAAGCACCTCTGTTTTGTCTGGATTCAGCTTCAGTTTGTTTTTCCTCATCCAGCCCATTACTGCCTCCAAGCATTCATTCAGAGGAGACACACTATCCTTAGCTGATGCTGTTATTGAAGGCATAGAGCAATATATTTGGGTGTCATCACCCCACCCCATGCCTCCGGATGATCTCTCCCAGCGGTTTCATGTAGATGTTAAACAGCATTGGGGATAGGATGGCACCTTGTGGTACGCCATACAACAGCTCCTTTTTTGAGGAGCAACTATCCCCAAGCATCACCAACTGGAATCTACCTGAGAGGTAGGACCGGAACCACTGCAGCACAGCGCCCCCAATTCCCAAATCCCTCAGGCGTTCCAGAAAGATACCATGGTCGATGGTATCGAAAGCCACTGAAAGGTCCAAAAGTACCAGCAGGGACACACTCCCCCTGTCAATACTCATGCAGAGATCATCCACTAAGGCGACCATAGCTGTATCAACTCCGTATCCTGCCCTAAAGCCGGTTTGAAATGGGTCTAGAAAATCTGTATCATTCAAGACTGCTTGGAGTTGGAAGGCAACTGCCCTCTCAATCACCTTGCCCAAAAATGGAAGATTTGATACTGGTCTGTAATTATTAAGGTCCAGGGGGTCCAGGGAGGGCTTTTTTAGAAGTGGCCGTACCACTGCTTCTTTTAAACATGGTGGAAAACTCCCCTACCTGAGAGATGCATTAATAATATGTTGTAGTTGTAGTCTAATTGCATCTCCTCCCTGGGCGACCAGCCATGAAGGACCGGGATCGAGAGGGCAAGTTGTCCTCCTCACTCATCCAAGCAGCTTGTCCATGTTGTTGGTGACAACTGAAACTGATCCAGTGTAATCCTACTCGCAGAGTTGCTGGACTCAATTGTCAGCTTCTGCTATATGGGGTGGCAAGGATGCATGAATATTATTCATTCTTCCAATATATCATTCGACGCATGCGCTTGTAGGCAGCCTCATTGTCATGGCTGGTTATTTTAAAGTGATTGCTGCAGCTCGTCACAGAATCAACACTTTGACTGCTATGGCAACTGTGCTGTGATCACTTTTTGCTAATAACTGTTCAGCTTGCAACAGCTTTCCCTAAAGTAGGGTAACTTCTTCCTGTCTTTTGAAATATGTTTTGAGAAGAGATGTTCTCTCAAAAGTGAACTTGTGAGCTCTAGATATTGATCCCTGCCTCTTTGTAGCTAGAATCCCTCACTTCAGCAGTCCCACCATGCAGAAGCTTTTGCCACAGCCGTAGCTTCCCTAGCCTGAGAGAGAAGAACAGATAAAGAGGAGCAGCACACTCTACTGCTTCAGCCAAGCCACAAGGCAAGCTAAGGTTACACAGATTCAAGGCAAGCCGAACTGGGATGCAGCTCATACGAGCCAAGGGAAATGTAACCCAATCCCATGCATAAGTACATAAGCAGGTCATGGCTTACTTCGCAAAAGACATTGTTTGAAATGGTTTAGTAGGGAAGTAGGAGATTTTCCTTTCTTCGGGATTTTATGGGCTTTCGTGGTTTAAGGGCTTGGTTGCATCCCATCGGTGTTTACCTCATACCCGAAATAATATGAGTCATGAGGGAATCCCAGAATTAGAGACAAAATGCTGAGTAGGGCAGTCTTTCAATACTGGGTAGGGTTAGGGTACAAAAATCATAAATATTTATCTCCTAAGGATCTAAAAGTTTGATACATCTGGGAATTTGATAGTTGCATTCTACTCTCATAACCAAAACAAACATCCTTTTGGGAAGACTCACCAGATGGATTTTGCTTTAAGATATAAAGGAAAAGTTACACAGCTGTTTGGAGGTAGTGAACAGAAAATGGAAGCCGGGAGAGATAAAAGGGGCTTCCAAATGGAGGGCTCCTAGCCCTACCAATTAAAAGGCATTGTGCAGCAATTCCATCTTTTCTTCCTTATTGGGCTTTTTGTAGAAAGTAAAAAGATGGAAGAAGTGGTGGGAAAACATGGGTGAGTTACAGTGGGTGATGACATTTCTGAACTCCCCAGTAAAATTCCATAAATGAGGATGAGAAGTAGCATGATATATCACCTCAAACATCAGGTGATCTATCAAAGCAGTTAAACTAATGACTGTCCCACCAGAATCACCACCTTGGGGCAACCTATTATGTCAGTTGAAATGGTCATTTGGAAGTACCTATGAGAACACATTTACCCCTTACTAGTGCCAGTATAGTGGTTAGAGTGTTGGACTGTGACTCGAGAGATCCAGGTTCTAGTCCTCACTTAGCCATGAAGTTCAGTGGGTGACTTTGTGCCAGTTACTAACTCTCAGCCTAACCTACCTGACAGGGTTTTTGTGAGGATAAAATGGAGGAGAGGAGGACCATGTAAGCTGCCTCAGGTTCCTTGCAAGAAGAAAAAGGATGGGATATATATGTAATGCTACTACTACTACTACTACTACTACTAATAGTCAACTAGAACTACCTCTTTCACAGACATCTTAATATCAGCTATCTTATTGGTTTTAAGCCTCTACTGAAGCACACAATGAATTCTGCAAGTTGATCCATGGGAGATAGATATCCTGCTTTAAGATTAGGCACTCCCAGACCATAACTCCCAGAATTCTTTACTTTCATTCTGCAGTACCTTATGAACTCACATTGCCCCTTATCTATTCATCAATCTGTGGTGATTAGGGAGCATCTTTTGGTTACCAATGAAACCTAGATCAAAGGTTAATTCCTCTCTAAATTCCTCCCACATATTGATCTAGGATCACAGGCAGTCAAGTCCTTTTTAATCCAGGTGCTAAATGTTCCATATGGACAAAAAGAACAGATTTAGCTAACGTAGAAGTAGTTAAAGAATTTTCTCATGAATGAGCTAAACTGGGGGGGGGGGGATTTTCTAATTGCCTTTAAAAGATATATGATGGGCATTTGGATCAGATCCTTTGAAGGAAATTCAGCATACGTGGTTCTCCTAAGGGGCCAAGGTGCTTGGCAGTACAATACTTCTTGTGTTGTTTCTTTCTAGTAGAAAGATTATTGCCATTTCATTATTAATAAACCATATTGAGCCTGTTTGTATGAAGTCATTAATACCTAACAAGCCAACAATGCTTAGCGCTTTTGAAAAAAAACAAAAACACCCTGACAAATGGTGACATAATAGGAGCTGTACTTTGAACAGCATTTAGGAAACTCTGACCTAAGCAGCCCACTGACAAGAATTCTGCATCATCATTCGCTTCCAATTAAATTCAAGAATCTATAACAGAGAACAGTTCAGAGGATTTAAGGGTCCACTGATGGTGCAAAGACAGGCATCCTGATCAGACACTGGTTAGGACCAGTGCTTCCTTGCAGGATCAGGACCTCCATGAAAGAGTGTATTTGCATGAATAGGCCAAGCTGAAACAGGCAAACATTATCCAACAAACCATGTATTCTATTCAAGCAAACAGGACTAAACCAAGCACAGGCACAAGAAAGAAAATAAGCAGAGTAGGGTCAAAGCCAAGGCAGGAAGCAGGCAGACAATGACTAATACAGCATAAGGTCCAGAATCAAGATACAGGATATATTATTTTGCTCAGATAGAGGCGCAGGTAACAAACATAAATTGGGACAAATCAGACAGAAGGAAAAAGGCTCAAAATAAAGGGCTAGTGAAGTTACTAGAGCTCAGAAAACACACAGACTGCAAGCATGAGGTGGTGGCTAAGGGAATAAACCCAAAGCTAAGAAGAAGCAAGATTAGAATTACCATTTATGCATCACCCAAAAAAGAGGAAATGCAATACCACAGAAAGAGAACAAAAGAAGGTACAACTTTGCATAAAATTGGCATGTGTTACTAGATGCAAGATTTAGACATTATTATAGAAACACAGTACATCTCACCGTAGCGTGGAAGATTGCTGTTTTCAGCCAGAGGGCCCAACTGAATTTTGGGGAAGCTCTCAGGGGCCTACATTCCACTGGTGGGTGGGGCTGAAGGCAAAAGGGGTGGGGCCAAAATGCCAACATATTTTAGCTTAAAGCTCTTCCTGCCAGTAACCAAGCCTTAGAAGGGGGCATTTCAACCTCTTAGAATTGGGTGCCGAAAAGCACCATATAGTCAGGAATGGAGGTGGGGCTCGGATTGGGTTCTAAGGTAGGTCAGATTTGGTCCGTGGGCCTGAGATTTGACACCCCGATTCCATGATATGCAGTGAATGTGACCCATAGTGCTTCCTTGGTTTGCACCCAGGGTCTCAGGGGAATAGACACATTCACAGAGGGTAGGGCTATCCAGAGCTGTTATTCCTCCACATTCAAGCAGCATGACGCTGTGCATTGGTTGCTGGGATGTAAAAATAGGACAGGAATACTGCTCTCGTGGCCTGTTTGTGGGCTTCCAAGTAATATCTCTTTGGCTACTGTGATTAAACAGGATGCTGGCGTTGCTAGACCTTTGGCATGATCAAGCAGGGCTCTTCTTATCTTCTGTTGGAGAATCCACAGATGAGAATTGTCGGCAAGTATACATTTTCATGGTCTTGTTACCTTGGTTGTTGTCTGTCCCTTCCTAGCCACCCCCTCCCCTCCCCTCCCCTCCCCTCCAATAGACGCACTGAGATAGCCCTGTTGCAGTCAAAATAACCTATTTTTCCTTTCCTGTCCCCAGCCTCCTTTCTTATGTTTTGTTTTAGTTATTTTTAAAATGTGGGAACTGTGCATTTTAGTTCCCATGAGCCTTTTTAAAGGGCAAACGGAGAATCTAAATCCGTTCTGTACCCTGACGGTAGAAATCTGTGGGTTTTGTAGTTCTTATCTATCTTACGTATACTCCGTTTCCATAGAGACTCTATAAATAGAATAAACTTTAAATCATGATGGTACAAAGCAGCAGTTCAACACAGAAGCCGTTTGGTTTTTTCTTTGGTAACTAACTCCTTTGACAGGTAAGGATCCCTGGGATGCTCTGAATCTTAATGTTGATTGGCTAATGGAAAAGCTGATCCTGTTTGTGCAACCCTAGTGGCTAGTAAGTGATTTCTCATTTTTAATGAGGAGAAGAGAAGCTTCGTGATTGGGATACTAGCAGGATTACAATGATTTGAGGCTAGTTCACACAAAGTAATTGCTACTCAGTAAATGTTCTTTGCTTAAAGTTAAGTCCTGGGGTACTAATGTGTGATGCCATGGACTGTGAGATAAATGTGATGGGTACTTTTGCACTTGGGAAATATTTTTGTCCCTAACCTGACACTTTAGTGCAGTGAATCTCAAATTCTATGGGGTTCAGGCTGTCATAAAGGGTGTGGAATACCTGGCGAGTTGCAGGGAGGGAGGGGATCCTTCGTAGGGACCACAGCTCAGTGTTGGAGCATTCCTTTCCTACTGTGGGCTTCCCAGAGGCATCTGGATGGCCACTGAAGCCACTAATAACCAAGACTGATCTCAGCGTAACTGGATATGTTTTTGATGGCAGCAGCTTGATGGCTTCGCTTTGGATCTATTTATTTTTTCCCCAATATTGTTAGGCTTCCTTTCAGGGCAAAAGACCTCCCAAGACTGAGGCCCAATATTCACAATATTTTTTGACATTGTTAAGTCACTGCAAGGAAATGGTTTTACAACAGCACTTTCATCAAGCATGTATGTGCACTCACTCTCATGTGGCATCAGCAGATATTTATGATGGCAGAGGAAAGCACTGAAACACAGTGTTTGACTGGGTTTCAATACTATCTCTCACCATCAAGGGTCAGGCAAACAAAATTCAATGCATAAAACTGATGGGGGGATTTTAAGAACTCTGATTACTACATCAAAAGTGAAACTCCAGTTATAGATACAAACTTGTGTTCAATATTATTGTGTTTTGGGGGAAAAACCCACCCCATCCCCAATAAACTGATTTCAAGGAAAGAGCATCTTGCTGTTTCTGTAAAAACAGCAGCTTGAAGAGATAAAGATATGGGACTAAATCCAGCTAACAGTCCTATTAAACACAATGGAACAAATTGGTTGCAACTAAGTTGAGAACCATTGCTTTCAATGGGACTTAACATAACAAGTAGGTCCTACAACAAAATGTTACAGTGTGGAGTGCTCCTGATCATTCCACCCAGCTATTCATTACTTCTTCTAAGATACTCTATTCTATCAACCCGACTCCATTTTCTGAGGTGTCTCTCCACCCCGTCTACTCCAACAGGTAGTCCATATTCTATGCTTACTGAGCATGCTCAGTTGTGATTGGGCTGGTGGTTGTTGTTGTTGTTACGCCCTGTGGGTTCCCTCTCCCACATACACACCCTAAAGATTGTTTAGCATTTATACAAACCTTGGGGATCCCTCAAACCTGCTGATCCCTTTCTCTTGTGTGTGTTGTATCATTTTGTCTATTTGCAAGATGTTTTTCATCATAATCATAATTATACGAGGCAGTGACTAGCTTTAGATGAATTGGGGGCATGGTTTAGTGTGAAACCTAAATTTTAAAAGCCTCAACCTTGTTATGTTCCACTCAAACAACATACGCTAAGGTGAAAAGGTCATATGATGAAATATGGTATGCTCTCTGCTAGAGGGAAGTGTGTAAATGTCATTATGCCTAAGACAAAATAAGGAAGATATTCATTCTATTATTTTTTTAGCACCAGCCAGCATTTTCATTCCTAATTAAACAGCCACATGTTTGCTATTTTGTATAAATGAAAACTGGCTGGTACAGAATGATAGATGCTTAAAACCATAGCACACAAACAGGACTCAAATTATGGTGTAGAAGACTACACTAACATTGCACAGAGTCTGGGTGAATGTCTCTGTGTTATAAACACAGTCGGAGGATACTAACATATCCTCAGAGGAGACCATTATGGCTGCAACAGAGAACCAAGTATGTGGGGGGGGGGGGAGGTTGTCTTTGCACTTCATTCCATATGCAAAATGAGAAGTGTAATAAATTGGGAGTGGAAAACATTTTTTTCTTTTAAATTATTTTTAGGCCGCCTTTAAGGGTAAAACCTCAACTCAGCACACAGGATAAAAAAATAAACATACAAAAGTATATAAATAGGTAAACGAATACACAATAACATACTTAGAGCCTTCCTGAAAAACAGGCCTGAGAAGCCTCTGATGGAAGCTGCTTCCAGAGGTGGTGGAGCCACCACGGAAAAGGCCCTCTCCCTTGTACTTCCCAGCCTAACCACCCATGACAGTAGGATGCCCTCTTTTAAATCTGGTCACTGTAGTAGAGCTCCTGCAGCTTTAACTGTTGTGATGAAGAGGGAATTTCGCCAGGTCCTGCATGCATACAAATGACACCTGCTGAGATTCCCTTTTCAATTCAGCTGTTAAAGATACAGGAGCCCTGTCCTCCTTTTCATATGGTCACCCTACTTGACAGCTAACAAGTGAGAACAGCCAAGTGAGAAAATGGGCAGCATTCTCTGGGGATATGGTGGGGGGTTTCAATGAGGCCATTTTTGCCAAAGCAGGTCTTGTACACACAGAGAAACAATGTTTGTGAACATATATTCTTCCTAATGCAGTGGATCTATGTGGCTTTAACATAACATAGAAAGATATTCTGCCCATGTAGATCTCTTCCTATGAGTGGAAGCAATGTGCTAGATTGTGACAAATTCAATTATGAACAAAAGGGGCAATCCAGGAAGTCTGTTATGCACATCCAAATGGTAAAATGCATGCAGTATAGTTTAGTCTTTAGCCTACACTTCAGCGGCTGTTTCCTTCCGCCTTACAGGAAATTGTTCTAATACACACCCACCCTCAGAGTTAAAGTAGTGGTTTGTCAGTGAGCGATGACTGATAGGGAATGCTTCTGGGGCTAAAACAAAACAAGGGCATGATTTCAGATTGTGGGAAGGGGAGGGAGATTCATAGCAATGATCATAGCCTGCTGTTGGAACATATTCAAAATTAAAATGAGTATCTAGTCATTCAAAACAAAAAACTAGCAAGTTAGCTACAGATACAGGTATTCTTGAAGTATAATCAAATGTGGCCTGAGAAAGAGAGATTGCCTTCCCTTACCATCTCTAAATGTCACCTCTGACCAAAATGAAAGAAATTGTGCATGAGATTGTGTCACCTAAAATCCTGAGAAATCATGACCCAATTAACTTTCTTGTTTAATAGTGTCCTAAACATACATAAATACACTTGAAAAGTTTGGTTTTGCTGAAATGTGGTATGCTGATCCCCTGAAAGCTTATTGAGTATTACTGAATACTTGAAATCCCTCCATTTTTTTTTTATACAGAAGTATTATTTAAGGATTAACATTAAAGATGTTAAAAAGCAAGAACATCAGGAAGAATCTTGTGGCCCCAATATACTGTGGCACAAAGTTTCATGAGCTGGACCCCACTCCATTAAATGCCACAACATAACTTATGGAAGTACATACTAAATGAACATGTTAGTCTTTAAGGGTTTTAATGCATCAGGCTAACAGGGCTCGTCATTTGGCACTTTTCAGTCACTAGGATGAAGGGTTCTTTTCATTCTGAAATGGAAAACCAGTAAGGAAGAATTTGTTTCTTGCGTAAGCAGCAGCTGAGGTGAAAGAGTGCCATAGAGATGTCTAACAAAACAAGCATCTTGTTCAAAAATTGTGTTTTCCAGACAGCTAGTACATCATGCTGGGGGAAATTAGAAGGACACAGACCAGGTAACCCATAAACCAAAGCAGTTTTAAAAAGTGTCGTTAAAACTATGCTATCTGGGCTGGCTTGTGGACAGAACTAGTGGACAGAACTTGCATATATCTGTACTGGAACGGCTTTTGATTAGAAGAGAGTACTCCAATGGTCATGTGTCCTACATTACAGAAGACAGTCCTCTATTTGAAGGTATCCTATACTTGATTGGCTTCCCAGTCCAAGTCTTGTTGAAAAATAAAGAACCATAAGTAGGCAGTAGAGCCCTTGAAGTTGCCCATTAACAGTTAGCACTTTGACAGTAGACTGAGCAGGTGCACAGATGTGTCCTGTCTCCCCCGCTCCTATACATTTTAATCTATACATTTATATTTGCAAGTCTGTGTCCCCTTTGTGCTTTTTTGGTGATGTGTTTGCTCCTTTTTGGCAATGCGTAAGCAGCCATCATGTTTAGCACTGCTAGGATTCCATCATTCCCCATAAGCCGCTTAATTAAATCAATTGCCATGATGACTAGAATGAGAATGACAAGATTTGTTCCAGAAGGCACCACAACACTTTTGCCAAAAAGGAAGCTACATTGTGTAATCAATTATTGGTTCAGTTACTCAATTTTTAAAATGCTTCAATTCATATTAAATCCTAGAAAGGTGGCCCTGATTAAATGTGCAGCCGAGTTTTGTAGAAGCCAAAAATATTATTTTAATACAAATATTTCTACAATCTGCAGATGGCAAACACCACCTTAAAAGGGGCAATGCCCCTTTTTGTTGTAATAGGAGATGCCTCTTCTATGAAGGTGCCTGCAACAACATACGTGCATTATCTAAATACAAAGAGTATGCTTCATGCTTCAAAAATACTACTTTCACACACATGCATACTCATGCAATTGAATCGATACCAGAGTAATTGACTAACAGCACCATCCTGTGCCCACTTTCCTGCGAGTAAGCCCCATTGAACTCAGTGAAACTTTTTTCTATAGGATTGATCTGTATAAATCATACAACTAATCAACTGGGTTACAGAACTAGTTACCTTGCTTATTTCATTTGAAAGGCCATTCAAATTGCGATCCTGCACCACCAGATTCAAAGGACTAAGCTGCACCACCAAGCACAGAGTTATCCGATAACTTTTTAAGGACTGGTTCATTCAGGCCTGCAGCAGGTACACCCTATAAGCTATAGGGCACAGGAATAGGTCTTCAGCTCATGTTCTTGCATGAAGAATGCTGCTGGATGGTGCTCATAGACCTATGCATGTACAGATGTATACACGATTAGCTTTGACTCTGTCAAGAAATGCTAGGGATAGAACAAAAAACTTTTGCTTCTGTGTTTCTTATGATGAGCCACACAAGGCTGGAAACTGAAAGGTTCTGAGGTAAGGGCCATGATATCTTTCCAGACTGCAGGGTTATTCTATCCACTCTGGTTGCTCATTGTTTTCTTGGGTTGGGCTATAAAGCTTCTAGTCCAAGCTTGATATTTGCATGGACAACAGACAACTTGGCCAACTACCTCTGGCTGTTATTCACCTGACTTCAGGCTCCGATCTCAGTGTCCCATGACTCCTAACCTTACCAGCACTCTAGACTCCCAATGGCCCAGCATCATCAAGGCTTACATATGGCCATCTACATTAGGCTGCAGTTGCTCTTAGTGCCACCTGCAGAGCCGTGGGGACTTCACTCCTGAGATAGAGGATGGTCTTCCATGCTAGCTGATCTCCAACCTCTGGGGTTTCTCTTGCCAGCACTGGCAAGAGAAACCCTTCCCTCATCTCTGATCTCCGATGAGAAAAGGGCTTCCTTAGGTAGCACTGAAAAGGGAATCCCATCTGGCAAAGGAACTTCCTGTCAGGGGACGCGGGTTCTATGGAGGAAGAGAATGTGTGTGTGTGTGTGTGTGTGTGTGTGTGTGTGTGTGGATAGTGTGTACGTACGTTGGAGGAGTGGATGTGTAAAAAATAAGTATTTGTATGTGCACGTGTGCAGCCCCCAGTCTTCCATCCAGCACGAGATACGTCCCTCAGGGCCAAAAAGGTTGTGCACCCCCTGGTCTACATGATGCAGGGAAGCATATGCAAGACACACTTTTATTCCCACAGCATGTATGTTATCTTCATGCTGCCAGCCTGATGTGTCTGGATTCCAATCTGAATTGCAAAGAAGGAAAATTTGGGCCGATGTAAAGAACATAAATAACCACACTGTTTGCAGAGGATGATTATATCACTACCTGCATATAACAAAATGGTGGCATGTACCCTGAATCTCTACAAAATGCTGTGTGAGTTTTGCACATAGTTCCTTATACAAAGCTTCTAACGTAAGTGCTGCCTTGTGTCAGCTGGGAACTGAAAGCAACAAGAGTTCTTTGATTTTAGAAACAACTGGTGGAACTGTGCGGCATTATTTAATTTACCGATTTAACATATTGATACCCAACTTCTCTTATTCAATCTAAAGCAGCACAACCACTGCCTGATTCTAATATTTAGCAAGTGTGAATTGTTACAGAGGGTCTGCTCCCAAACACTATATTATGATTATGGTGCCTGACACATTAAGTTAACACTTTGAGGAAGTTATGCAGCATAAACCCCTATGCACCAAAACTGCACACAAGACAGGGGACAAAATTCATTGCAACAAGCCAGACAGTGGTTGATAAATGATTTTATAGGGCGGTCACTAATCACGCTATTTCAGAGCCCAAGCTGGTACTGCTCACACTGCCTGACAGCAAATATATTCAGGTAACCCATAGGGGATTTGGCTCACCTTGACAATGACCTTCCAAGACTGAAAAGCAATAGATTACTCTACCCCAGGGCATACATTTTAAGCATACCATGCAAGAGCTCTGACATTGGACATTCTAATCTTCATGGGTAAAAGGAAAAGAAAGGGGCCACGTGTCACATCTACCCTTTCCAGCTATTCCACAAGACAAGACATGAATGGCTCTCCTCCGAAATAGGTTTCTATTCTTTAGCAAAGTAAAACTCCAAAACAGCCTCTCTAGAATGGTCACCGAGACAAAGAGATTTGGTGGTTTTAAAATTGAGCTGAATACAGTTAGCAACCGGCATTTCAATTTAGAGCTTTGAGTGGCCGCCTGGGAAGGATTTTCCTTTGCCATCCTTCAGGGTTTGAAGAGGGTGGGGTGGGGTGAGGTGTTCACCTTTCTCAAAAGACAATGATGGGAGATCTGTTGTGCCATATTCAAAATGCATTGCAAGTTGGAGGGTTGCTACTAATTAACATAATTTGCATTTTATTTTAATGAACATGCAGATGCTACAGATGGTGAAAACACTGCACTTCTACAATCGTCTATTTTAAAATCTGGACCTTCAAATTTGAGGAAAAAATGTGAGTCAGCCTCTGCAAAATCTTTATATATAGATAGTGGAAGCTGAAAACTTATAAGAAATTTTACTTCCCTTTTATCTAATTCAAGCCCTTTCCGTTTTGCAATGTTTATTGCTGCAACATGAGACATACAAAGTTGCTTCTTTTGTTTCCCAATAAAAGCTGGATTTCTTGGGACCCAAACAAAATGCTTATATTCATGGAAATGTCAAATTTTGAAAGAGGCACAAAGAATCCCACAAATGTATTTATTTATTAAATGGTCAAATGAAAACTGTCTTCTAACAACATTGGGAATGAAGGCCATTGTTCAGATTATGTGATTTCTGAGAGCTCTTTTTTTCCTTCTCCTGTACTACACATCAGGGCCTGTCTCACTCAAATCATTGGGAATAGTTTTAAACAGTACATTCCTTCACCTGCTATACCTTTTTCATTTAACTGCTCCACAATTCTTGTGGTAGTGCTGTGTAAAATTCTCCCACCCTAATTCAGAATGGCCTCAAATAAAATGATTTAATTTGCTGAGTAGTCATTGGACAAATGAAATTAAATAATTTTAATTCACGCTTATTCCAAGCCTAGGGCCTGCTGCATGATGGATAATGTCACCAGGCGCCCCATGGGGGCGCTAGAAGACTCCCAACACCACCTTCTATCCCTTCCAAAACTTAACTGGCAGCAATGAGGCAGTCTACCAGAGGGCCTGTATTAGACCCCAGAGGTGAGGTGGTGAGCTGTGTACAGTTCTGATCGCCATACCTCAAAATGGTATTATAGAGCCGGAGGATGAGCAGAAAATGGCATCCAAATGACCAAGGGGCAGGAGCAGATCCCCTAGAAGAAAGGTTACAACTGGAGCTATTTGGCTCAGAAAGGAAGAAAGTAAGAGCGGGGGCTAGACAGAAATAAGTAAGAGTATGCATAGTATGGAGAAATTGAATGGAAAGACGTTTTTCTCCCTCTTTCATAAAACTAGAACATGGGGTCATCTAATAAAGCTGAATGGTGGGAGATTCAGGATAGACAAAAGAAAGTACTTTTTTCACACTACACATAAGAACAAGATCAGATCAAGGGTCCATCTGTTCCAGCACTCTGTTCACTCAGTGGCCAACCAGCCATCAGCCAGGGATGAACAAGCAGGACATGGTGCAACAGAACCCTCCCACCCATGTTCCCCAGCAAATGGTGCACACAGGCTTACTGCCTCGAATACTGGAGATAGCACACAACCAGCAGGGCTAGTAGCCATAGATGAGCTATGCAATGAGCTATCACAAGATGTAATGATGGCCAACAACTTGGACGGCTTTAAGAAGGGATTAGCTGAATTCATAGAGAATCAGGCTGTCAATGGTTACTAGTCATGATGGCTGTATATTCCTCTAGCATCAGAGACAGCATACCTCTGAATACCAGTTGCTGGGGAACAATAGTGGAAGAGAGATAATCCCCTGACAGCCTGCTTGTGAGCTTCCCATAGGCTTTGACTTTCGTTTCCTTGACCAACAGAAAACTGGACTACCTGGGCCTTTGGTCTGATCCAGCAAGACTCTTCTTATGTCCTTATGCATGGCCATGTCCAGGGTTTCCAAAAACAATGGGAAATGTTTCTGGAAAATCAATTGTGACAGGAAATAGGATTAATGACCACACTGTTACTACATTAGGGAAATGTCTGAGCCCTTGATTTAACTGTAGGAGAGATATTCTCCCCTCCCCCCCTGCTCCCAGCACCAAGTCTAAGGCCTCAGCTTACAAAGAATTATGACAGCACATTACTAAGCACAACAGTCACACACTATTCACAATTAAGTGAAAGAATAGGACCTTTGCACAATTGAGCTTAGGTAAGGATAACCAGGCAGTTCACAATGGATCCTGGGCTTGTAAAGGATGCGGTTTGGACTTCATCAAGGACAAATTTACACTCTGTTATGTTCAGCAGAACACATTGGAGAAGGATGCACCCAAACCAAAACATTTTGCTTGCTTAAGCATTCTGGTCTTCATTTATTACAAAGATAGAATGCAGGTGAATACGAGCAAAAGAAAAATGAGTCCCAACGCTGCGATTTACTACGTTTTCATTCAGAGGACTACAAAAATCTTTATAAAGAAAAATATGTGTGAAACCTTGCTGGTTGGTGAAGTGGAGCTCAGGCTTGTTGGTCCAACAATATGACTTTCGCTTTGGGTGCAAGAAGTTATTTATTGCATTTGTATACCACCCTACAGCCTCTCTGGGTGGTTCACATAAGATAAAAACACTTAACAACAATATACAAAAATTAAAAACCACAAAACGTACAATATACATATACATTTAAAACCACTATAACTACTTTAAAAAACGATGAGCCTAAAAAACAGACCCAGGCTTATTATATATTGCTAAATGCCTAGGGGAAGAGAATAGTCTTGATCTGGTGCTGAAAAGATAGTCTTCACCTGGTGCTGGAAAGATAACAATGCCTGCACCAGGCAGGCCTCATCAGGGAGATTGTTCCACAGTTGGGTGGCCACCACAGAGAAGGCCCCCTCTCTTGTTGCCATTCTCCGAGCTTCCCTTGGAGAAGTTACCCAGAGGAGGACCTTAGATGTTGAACGTAGTGTTTGGGTAGGTTCATGTCGGGAAAGGCATTCCATCAAGTATTGTGGTCCCAAGCCGTGTTAGGCTCTATAGGTTAAAACCAGCACCTTACGCATTTCGCTTCCAGACAAGCCCATTCAACCAGGAGAAGAGGAGCCATACCTTTAGGAAGGGATGATACCTCAGTGGCAGGTCAAGACCACGTAGCAGGTGATGAGAAAGACATTGTTCTGCGATAGTCACTGGCCACACCCTTGCACAGTACTGGTCTGGCAGCACCAATGTCTCCACTGCTATCTCGTGACATCTCCAGTCAGGGCATCAGGTATTTCTCCCCCTCAGTGAATCAGTCACCAGCTACTGCTGGTGTGGTAATTACAGTATCTCCTTTCATCCATATTGATAGCGAAGCCCACTCTGGTCCTATATACACCAACTGGTTATGAAAAAACAAAGTAGGTTCTTCATTCACTAATATCACTAAATAGCTTCCCGCAAAGCTAGCTAGTGTGCTTACACTTTAAACCAGGAGTAAGCAACCTGGCTATTTGCTTTGTAGAATCAGCTTGCCTCAAGCTGGAAACAACTCTTTACTTTGTGGAAGCACTGCATGTATGCCCCAGTTCCACTAAAAACCAATACGCTTTCCTCAAAATTGCTTCCATCGGGTGCATTTGTTTTAGTTGGAGAAATCCCATTTGAACTTGCTGCCTGCTAGTAATGTGCTTTTTTAAAAAAAAACTGGAAGATGGGCTGCTACTTGAAAAATGAGGATGTGTCACTACAGCTGGGCAAAGAACATTGCCAAAACCTCCTATTGATCACAGATCAATAAAAAGGTAGCCAAAGCCTACCAGTTAGGAACAAATTTTACAGAGGACTTTCCATTTTTCTTTTTCTTACTCATCTTAAGTAGATGTGTATTCTTCAGATGTGTATTCTGAATCTATTAGGAATCCAGGCATCCTGTTCCTGAGTTCATACCTAACCTCAATCCAACACATCTCCGGCACAATTAGGTCATCCGTCTACTGTTGCTTCTTGCCAGGACCTTTCCCCAGTCCGCTTCCCCTATGAAAGGCTTACTCCTAACTAGATGACCTGAACTTGCACATTAAAAGGACTGCATTCCTACCACCCCACCTACTGAAAGTAGGGAATAATGGATTCTTCCCCTCCGTGAAGGCTTAAATGTTCTGCAGGGAAGGGCACTGGGCTCTAAACTGCATATCGTTACAACAACACCTTTTGTTATTAGATTAACAGATGAAATCCAGCTTTGATCAATGGGTGTTGTGATGAGGCTATTGATATCATACTGAAATACAGAGTATTTACAACAGGCAATATTTCCACTTAAACAGGACATGCTAGATTGCTGGATGCAAGACTTGTTTTCAGTCGGAGTTGATAAGAGTGGGTTATACTGTGGCAGCTTGTGCCCATCATGGCTGGTGGGGCAGGGCAGTGAATGTGGGTGGAGCCATGGGTAACAGGCAAATGGTAGGCACAGTCAGGGGAAATACACAGAAGTGAGGTCTGAGCATCACAACACATAATCGCTATGTTAAACCCACATTTTTCTGCTTCAACAGAAACCCATTTCCCAGAAAGGCAAACTGAAGCCGCATTCCGGTTCGGAGAGAATGTATTGCCACCAACTGAAAAGTACCACATAGCTGTGCCATAGCACTTTGCCAGTTTAGCTTACAATTCCCCATTTTTTAAATGAGATATGCAGAACTGTGGTGTTCTAATGAAATAGGAAATGGCACCTAATGAAATCTCAAAATTGTGAAGACTTTTTCATAGGGTGGCCAGTTGCAAAAGAGGGTAGCAAGGCATGAGAAGCTACACCAGCTGAAATTCCCTTTTCTACACAACTACAAAAGATGCAGAGCCTTTTCCCATTTCCTATCTGGCCACCCTATCTCCCTCTCCTTCACACACACACCAATTCTTGCCTTGATCTTTCCACCCTCCTTCCTAATGCTGCAATCTGATTTACACCCACATGGAACTCCGTGGGAGTTACATCCAAGTTGCTCTACATAGGATTGCTTTGCATACCCCATCTACACCTCTTTTACCTACCTACCTACATGCGTATGCACATGCACACACACACACACACACACACACACAGAGAGCCAGTGTGGTGTAGTGGCTAAGGTGTTGAACTGGGAGATCCAGGTTCTCGTCCCCACTCAGCCATGGAAACCCACTGTGTGATTTGGGGCCAGTCATAGACTCTAAGCCCAACCTACCTCACAGGGTTTTTGTTGTGAGGATAAAATGGAGAGGAGGAGGGGGATTATGTACACCGCCTTGGGTTCCTTGGAGGAAAAAAATGTGGGTTATAAATATAATAAATAAATACACACATGACCCCTCATCTTGCTATAGCTGACCTCTGGGGCTGTGAAAAGGAAGGGGGGAAAGGAGGAAGACCAAAGGCAATAAGGAAGGGAAGAAAACAAGCAAGAAAACAGGGGGGACAGGACAGAGCTCCTTTTGTTAAAAACCTTCAAAATTTCCACAACAAAAGACCCTCTCCATAGCACAATCAATCCACCTATAACGTGGTTCAAAGACCAGGCCAAGCATTCTCAGATAAATGGAAGAAACTTGGAAGGGTGGATTGCATATGTTGAAATCCTCCTTCTGAACACAGCCCAGTAGCTACAAAGTAACAATGAGCGTTGTCCGGTGACAGCAATTTCAGAGTTGCCTCACGCGAGAGCAGAGGACTAATACATCATTTTGAAAGTAGTTTCATTAGTCCTTTATGTTTTTAAATAGTTCTCTACAGCATCATTCATTGCTCTTTATAGAGGAGCAGTGACAAGTGCATGACAAGCCTATATAAATCTACCACACACAACATGTGCTCACAGAAAAAAGTTTCATATTCAGAGATTTGGCAGTCTGGAGGTAAAGAAAATAGTGAGTGAGCAGGCACAGCCAGGGAACAGCTTAGTCTTGACTGAAGTGATGAATAGCTCAGGCTGAGGAGTTCAGCCCAACACTGGAGATTTCTAAGGCCAAGTGAAAGCCGATTGCCCCCCTTGTGTCACCTGACAATTGTTGAGCCAATAGCATTGGTGGTATCTAACAGTTCCATACCCAGCCTAAAAATTTGGAGGGGGGGAGAATAGGGGGGCAAGTTCATCTGGTTTGTGCTTTTATATTGTATTTTATATCATGTTTTATACTGTTGGTTTTATACTTTGAATGGTTTTAATTTTTGTGAACCACCCAGGGAGCTTCGGCTATTGGGCGGTATAAAAATGCAATAAATAAATAAATAAATAAAATTGTAAACTACTTCTTCACTATTTGTGGAAAACAAAACAAAATTAGGGTAACAGAGAAATTGCAGGGGGTCCAACCGTGGCTAAAGGCCTGGTGCTTAAACGCAGAAGACGTAAATGCTATAATTCTCACCACCACCACCACCAGATTACCCATTCTGACATTCTGGAAGATATGCCCTCTGCATAGAAGCCCTGCTTCCTTATTACACACTCAGAAAAGTAAACATTTAACACAGCTTAAGTTCTCATTTAGGGCACATTGCATCTTCATTTAGTGTTTCCTTTGCTGAAAACTTTATTTACTGTATACCGCCCAGAGAACCTCAGCTGTTGGACAGTATCTGATTATATATACATCAGTAAATAAGGATAAGGCAATGGACAGAGACCTGCCAGTTAATTTCTAAAAAAAGGAGGCAGCAGGACTCAAGTCTGGCTTTGTGAGGCATCAGGGCCTCAAACAAGACTCTGGAAACCTCACTGAGGCCGCTTATTCTCCGTGCCACTGTGGTGGCTTGCCATAAAAAGGAAATCAGTCTGCTCTCTACTGCCCATGGGCACCATCAATGCTACAGGCCAAGTAATAACCCAGCAACTGTCAGGTGATAGCTGAGGCCAATAGGCTTCCACCTGGCCCTATAAAACCTCAGATTCATGCTGAACTTCTTAGTCTGAGAAACTTAAGACCAAGCTGCTACCTGACTTGTCTACCTTGAGACTGTTTTCTTGGCTCCAGACTGCCTGTCCTTATAGTTCAGAAATGAGGCCTTCCTAACTCCAGAGCTGTGGGAACAAGCATCCCATATTAGCTTGGAGGTACTCTCTTATATACCATCACTTATCAGTGGGCTAATCTCTGGCATTAAAAATCAGTTCTGGGAGCAAGCAGCCGATCCCCTGGTATTTCAGTTCACTTTTTAGCTACTGGAAACTAATACAGTTCTTCTGAAGATAACGAGTTAAAGCCATCTGTGTTTCTTGCTTTGCTGCTATACTGTTTCATACTATAAAATGGAGACCACAGATGCTCCTTCATTTTTGCAGAATGTGGCAAAAAACAAAAACAAAAACCCCACCAACAATACCACACCAAGGAAAAATGAAAAATACTGCACATGCTTAAGTGTTATTATTGCTAAGTGTAAATTGTTATTACTGATCATTGTGTTATCAAAAGCAGACAAGAACATTTTTACATGTATTAGCACATAATGAGTTTTTGAAAAACACCACTTGTGGTTTCTATCTTACTCTTTTCAGGAAACAGAGAATAAAGTATTAGCATTTTATTTTCCTTCCAGTCACACTTTGCTCAGTAGTCCAGTTAATTGAAAATGGAAGGCAGTTGTTCCTTTTGTTTTTCTTTTAGGATGCTGGCATTCTTTATATTTCTAGGTCAGTATATCTAGTAGTAGGGTGACCATATGGAAAGGAGAACAGGGCTCCTGTATCTTTAACAGTTGCATAGAAAAGGGAATTTCAACAGGTGTCATTTGTATATATGGAGGAAAAGGAAAGGAACCTCTCGTGCAAGCACTGAGTCATTACTGACTCTTGGAGGGACGCCAGCTTTCGCTGACGTTTTCTTGGCAGGCCTTATAGCGGGGTGGTTTGCCGTTGCCTTCCCCGGCTGTGATTACCTTTCCTCCAGCTAACTGGGTAGTCATTTTACTGACCTCGGGAGGCTGGAAGGCTGAGTTGATCCGAGCCGGCTGCCTGAAACCAGCTTCCGCTGGGATTGAACTCAGGCCGTGGGGAGAGTTTCAGCTGCAGAAACTGCTGCTTTACCTGGCTAAATTCCCTCTTCATCACAACAGTTAAAGCTGCAGGAGATATATTAGAGTGACCAGATACAAAAGAGGGCAGGGCTCCTGCAGCTTTAACTGTGTTGATGAAGAGGGAATTTCACCGGATGCTGCATGCATACAAATGACACCTGCTGAAATTCCCTTTTCAATACAACTGTTAAAGATACAGGAGCCCTGTCCTCCTTTCCATATGGTCACCCTATCTAGTAGAGTCCACCAGTACTGAAATTTCCTGTTGTTGCCTGAATGATGCACCTCTCCCATTCCTAAAAGCAATAAAAGATCTGCAGTGGAAGTTACTAAATAGCCTCTTCTACAACACTATACTCTTTCTCTCTATACAGACACACACATGAACACCAGCTATGGATATACTTGTTCTAGTGCAAAACCAACAAAAAGGAAAGGAAAACGTGATTCTCAACGTTCCTGAAACATTATTCCACATAATGTGTTTCGGAAATACAATTCCTTCTTCAGGGGTGTTTCTTTCCACAAATCTGCAACAAGGAACATTTCTGCACCTTCTTCAACCAAAACTCATTACTGCAGATTGACGGAAAGACAAAAAAATAAACCTGAAGAAGGAATTGTATTTCTGAAATGCATTGGGCAATATAAATGTTTCAGGTGCTTTTGAGGACCAACTTCTCCCTTATTCTAGTGCAGTCACACAAAAGCATCCTTAGGGAGTGAGAAAGGGGCTGTTTTCTGGTTGCATGTGTGGTTAATCCTATCAGAGGAGATAAACATTCCTTGTTGATCTCCTTAGTGACTGCTGCAATGGGTTACTACAGGGTATTCAACAGGTTATGCTCAGGGGATAGGTTCTGCTTCCGTGTCTCTACATTTCACAAAAGACTCATCGTAGCCAAATTGCTTTGGTAGTTACAGATTTAATAGTACAATAGGCCTTTTCTGGTCTGGGAAGCGTAAATGGAGTGATGCTGAAGCAAACTATGCTCCGTGCAGATTTCTGTTAAGTATGACTGACATTAGTAGGAACACAGAAACCTGCTTTATACTAAAGGTGCAATCCTATGCATGCTTAGACAGAAAAAAGCCTTACAACTCCCAGCATACCCCAGCCTGCATTGGCTGGCTGGGGAATGCTATGAATTATTGAACTCTTTTCTGTCTAAACATGCATAGGATTGCATCTTAAGTTGGTCTATTTGTCCATCTAACCCAGTAGTGTCTGATTTGATAGACAGTATCACACCAGGGTTTCAGGAAGAGAGGCTTTCATATCAACTGCTACCTGATTTTTTTAGTTGCAGATGCTAGGGACTGAACCTGGAACTCCCTGCATGCAATGCATGTGTTCTACTACTGAGCTCCCACCACAACCCACAGTATTTATATCCCACCCTATATCATTAAGATCTCAGAGCGGCGTACAGATAAAAACATACAGTATAAAACAATAAATATGTACAGTTAAAAGCAAATTGAACCATTAATTAACAGTGCTGCTCTTTAAAACAGGGCTTTTGAACCTCTTTCTGTCTGAGGGCCATCCCAGTGGTGTGCAGGGCCAAAGTACCAAAGATAACAGCATATTTTAGCTTAAAGCTCCTACTGCTAGTAACCAAGTCTTAGGAGAGGCATTTCAACCTTTTAGAATAGAGGGGGAAACTCCATAAAGGTAGGGTGACCATATGAAAAGGCGGACAGGGCTTCTGTATCTTTAACAGTTGCATAGAAAAGGGAATTTTAGCAGGTGTCATTCATTTGCATGTAGCACCCGGTGAAATTCCCTTTTCTATGCAACTGTTAAAGATACAGAAGCCCTGTCCTCCTTTTCATATGGTCACCCTAATAAAGGCTGGAAAACCACCAAGTGAGCAAGGATTGGGGTAAAGGGCTGTGGCCTTCTGGGAAACCCCAGAGGGCCAGATTTCACCCGTGGGCCTGAGGTTCAACATTCCCTGCTTTAGCAGATGCCAGGCGATACAGGGTATGGGACACCAACAGAAAGCTCTGAGGATGAAGCTGCATTCCCAGGTCATCATGGCTATTAACAATGTGAAATTTGTCTGATTCTTCATTAAACCCAATTAAGCTATTAGCTTTCACAGTCTCATGACATACAACCTGTGCATTACATTTCCACACTGAGCTAATAACAATTAGTCATCAGGACCAGCCCAAGACACTTTTCCTGCTGAGGCTAAGGACAAGATGGCAACCTCCACCCATTCTATATACAGAAGTCAACTGGACTGGGAGTTTAATCTTATTTCAATACTGGCAACAGGAACACGTCCTCCACTATGCCAGTGGCAATAGTCTATATGGGTGGGTGGGTTGAGATTAGGCCCTGTGGTATAGCCCCATCATCCAGGAGAATGGAATGGCTGGGGGGCTCAGGAGGAATAGTTTGGGTGGGGAGCTGCTTCTGTTGCTGTTCCCCCGCATCTGCTACCTGAAGAGATTGCCTCGCTCTACCAAATGGAAGGGCCAGCCCTGTTGAATCATAATTTTCATGGAGGGGACACTGGACAGAATTTAGAACCAGCTATGATTGTCAACTAACAGCACAATCCTGTAATGTCTACTTAAAAGTAAATCCCACTGCATTCACTGGGGCTTACTCCCAGGTAAATGGGCACAGAATTGCAGCCCAAATGTATTTATAGTAACAATGGTTGTGTGAAAGAATTGTTTGGGAGATCATTGAATCAGGCTCCCCGAATGATGTTGAGCTGCACCAGTGTTAGAGATTATATTTTATATGTATAGAATATGGATGGGTATAGGGTACAGAAGATGGTGAATAAAAGATGGAACAACATTACTGAACATGAAAATGCATGAACATAAGAAACCTAACATCAAGAACACGTCTGGCAAGTTGGATGGCATTGCCATTTGGTAAATATTGGGTTGATTGATGCATCATCGAACTAATTGCCAATAAATGCAGCACCTCTGCCATTTTTGTAGTTGACAATAATGTCAACATTTCCCAGTTGGCAATTTGGGTTCTGGCTCCAGGAAGCAATAAAAACAATTAAACAACAGGTAGCCATAGATGCTTACCTTTAAATCAGGAGGTTTACTCCGAGAAACAGGGTGGGATGCCGGATTTGGATTGGAGGCGCCCGAATCCGACAGGGCAGCAGCCAAATCCACAGGCTTGACGTCCATGGCAGGTAGGATGGGGGCATCTTCAGTCCCAGCAGAGGGGTCCTCGTCTGGCTGCTGCAGCTCATCCGATTTGCACCTCTTCATGCTGGGCGAGAGGTCGGCCTCACACTCTTGCTTCTTGGAAGCATTGCAGAGGGAAATCGGAAGGGAAGGGGGTGAGAAGAGGACCAGAATAGCTCGATCAACGGAAGGCTGAAGTTCATTTTACCTGTGAGATGCAGGGAGGCAGACAGGCCGTGGGGAGGAGCTGGGGAGAAGAAGCCTCCTTCCCAACTCATAGCATTGGGTTCTAAGACTGGAACCATGACCGCCACTGCCCCTCACTCCCAAACTTTAGCTGGATGCCCTGCAATTGCAACTGGCAGGAATTTGATTGGGGTAGGGTGGGGAAGTGCGTGGGCAAATGGCATGCTGATGCATCTGATCATTATGCCCCCCTCCCCTCCTAAGTAACACTAGTACTACTCACTGTTTAGGAAAGCCAACTAGCGATCCGGATCTCAGTGCCTTGCAGGGCTGCAAATTCCCTTCCGGTGAGTGCATGTCTTTCCCCACCTTGCTTGCTTGCTTGGAATGTGATGGACAGGCGGCTATCTGTCTGTCCGTCCGTCTTCCCCCTGCAAACGAGCCCACTTTCCGCCGCTCCTGCCGAAGCTCAAGAGCAAATCCCTCAGCCTAACCCACCCACCTCGCGAGCCGGCTTGATAGTCTGACTGACAGCCGGGCCGGGCCAATCCGCGTGGAAGCCCGATCTGGAGAGCTGGAGGAGGGCCTGTCCTCGAGCGCTTTCCAGGCTTGGTTGGCCCGTGGCTCCCAGCCTCCCCGCCTCCACCTCCTCGCCCGCCCGCCCGCTTCGCGGGAGCTGTCAATAGGGGAATGGTGCTGCACTGGGCTGCGGCTTCGCAGTGCAGACGGCGGCAGCTCAGCTCGCCTCGCAGCGGTGCGGAGGCGGCGCGGGGCGGGCGGAGGCTGCCTTGGCAGGGACTCTTCTCTCGCTTTGGACCCCTCGTCGAAGGAGCCCGTCTAGCCCGTCTTTGGAGGACTTGGCTGATATCAGAGTGATGCCTCCTCTCCTATTGCCATGGGAACCCAACCGCTAAGCTCCTCACCAAGGGCTTGCTTGGCCTGTCATGGATCTGCAAGAAAATGTTGCCAAAGGAATATGTTGTAGCTTGATAAAATTGATTGGCCTTTTATTATTATTATTATTATTATTATTATTATTATTATCATTAGCATTTCAGATGCACCCCTCATAAATGGCCAGCTCGTCCTATAAAGACATAGAATCCATGTCTCTTGCTAATATCTCCCTTTCTCTGTCTTTTTCTTTTTAAAAATCGTTTCTCCCTCCCCAGAAAAGGAGCTGGGGCTCTATTTGTAAAACTGGCTGTACAGATTTGGACAGGCCTAAGCTGAAACCCTGTGCACACTTACCTGGGAGTGAGTCCTACTGAACTCAATAGATCTGATTTGTTTGTTAATTTTGTATCCCACCTTTCCACCAAATTGCAGTATCTTTTGGGTAAACACGTATAGGATTGTATGGTGCTGCACAATCTTTTCTTTTGTCTTCCTCCATCTCTACTATCACCTCCATCACCATTTATTTTTCTTTCCTTTTCAAGCCAGCCAAGTGCAGAACAAAGAACCCTGCCAAAATCACACCAAATCATTTGGCCTTTTAAAAATCTTAACATATTTGTATCCAGCTCCCTCAAGACTTTCAGGCTGGCCTACATGGGTTTACCCCATTTTATCATCACATCAACCCCAGTAGGTAAGGTAGTTTGGATTTACTCCTGGGTAAGTTTGTATACCAGGAGTGGGAACTCCGTGCCCCCCCCCCAGATGTTGTTCATCTACAACTTCCACCAACCTTGACCATTGTCCATGCTGGCTTGGGAGTTGGGAGTTAGATTCCAACAATATCTGAAGGGCCACTGGTTCCCCAACCCTGGTGTATAGAACTAAGGCCCAATATATTTTTAGCACAATCTTATACATGTTGACTCAGAAGTAAGTGCCATTGGGTTTAATAAGGCTTACTCCCAGGTAAGTGAAATAGATGTGCAGCCTTTTTCAGTTAATCAATAAGAGAAAATAGCTTCTTTCAGTTCAGCAGGCTAGGCCAAAGAAAATCCATTCTTTCCAAACTAGTGTTCTTCAGAGGGAAGAATCTCAGTCTGCTAGGTTTTCCTTCTCTTTCAAAATTAAATGCCTAGTCTATTTCACTGAAACAAAAATGAATCTTCAAATAAAGCATTACAGTCTTAATCACAATCTCAGCCATAACAAATTTGGCAATAATCCTGGGTAAACAGCTGCATATGTGCCCGTTGCTTTGAGATTTGGTTCATCTCTACTTACTTCCTGCAATTTTCCACCCTGTGTTTGATCCATTCTAATCTAGATTATTTTAAAAGCAAAGCATAATATGCAAAGGAGTACTAAAATAAGAAAACAGTTGACCACTACTGCCAACACTATGTGACTCAGTATTCTGTCTATAACAGCCTCTTAGAATCATGTTGCCCTTTTGATCACCTCTTTGTCATCTGCCATACAACAATGTTTCTTGGTGTATATATTTTGGAAAACATTGATATTCCATTTTTGTAATACATTTGTTGTATGTGAACTGCCAAAGCTGAACTATTAATGGTGGAGCCATTTGTTAATTCAACAACATCCTTGAGTACCAGTCTTCTTCTGCCGGGGTATACACCTAAAGAAGGTGATGAAGATGATCTTTGAATGACCTGCATTTCATGGGTTGCTATTAAACTACCAAACAGTTTCAGCACTGCAGTGGGCCTTGTAGTTTATAGCTAATGGTTAATTAGAAGTAGTCTGGAAGAGTTTGGGCCTAATATGTGTGAGTTTATCTCTGTCAGTAATCTCAGAGCGGAGCAGGGGGGTGTCACCCTACTCCCCACAGCCACCTGCTTGCCCTGGCCTTGTGAGAACCTGACAGAGTTGGGGAGGAGTTTGCAGAAGTGTCACCCAGGTTGAAGCGTCATCTTGGAGGGCTGAACAGTGATGCCCTGTTTGGACAGGGGCCTTGCTGAAAAGCCAAAAGTCCTTGTCTGACAAGTGGTCCAAGGAGGCGTATTACCACCACACCTTCACTTTTAAGCTGATGCTAGGACTCCTCACCTCTGCTAGGAACATCTCATCTACATTGCCTGAAGCCCTCTCTATTTGGATCCATCATCATCTGGGGCTCTGGAGGCACTCTGCTCATGGACTCTTCTACTTGGAACTTTGGATTGCTAAGGACTTGCCATGATGAGGCTAAAAGAAAAGAACCTTGCTCAAGAACCTAAGTACAAGGAAGACATAAGGTGATGCTCAGGGAAACACATGCACAAAACTTAGGCAAATGTTTCAGAATATGAAACTACCATTTTGAACCCACTATTTTCTACTCCAGCATCCATTTAAGAAAGTAAACTGATGTGTCTCAGAGACCAAGGCAAATGGACTACACAGACACACATAACCCAGGTAAAACACACATCACACCAACCAACAAACTACCTAACACACATACAGCACAGGCAAAACAATCAATCAAAAAACATCTTTCTCCTGGATGCTCCCCCTACCATCTTTCTAGACCCAAGGACAATCTCTACCACCCCCAGTTTATGGTGTGTGTGTGTGCGTGCGTGCACACACACGCTTTCTGCAGTGACGTGCCATTTTTATTTTGCAAGAATGCCTCTGAGATCCACATGGGGCCTAGAGGCATTCTTGGAAATAAAGATTGGTGCAGTGCAATTGGTGCACTTTATTGCACTTTATTGGTGCACTTTATTGGAAATAAAGATTGGTACACTTTGTTTTTTGCTTGTATTTTTTTGAAGTCTACAAACATTTTTTAAAAATCTAAATTTGATATGGGCCAAATTCTGGCAGTCAAAGGGGACAAGAATCTAAGCTTCATAAAGTGTTCTCTCTTTTCATCTTTCCTTCCTGCTTTCTACCCCAAAAGACCAATTGAAAGCTTGAAAGTGTGTCTGCAGAAACTGGTCCAATAACAGTATCATGTTACTTATGTTCACTCTTTTATCCCATCTAACCTAATCCCATTTCAATTGAACTAATGTAGAAGAGCATAATTGACTGGATGTTAATTAATTTATAGACCTTATTCGCACATAATGGCAGTGTTTGGTAGCAAATCATGGGTTAACTCATTAACCCTTGATTTGTGGGGACATGTGTGAGCAGCTTCCAGTTTCCAAGAACAGTCTAAGAACGTTGCATTTGTAGGTTGTTACCATGATTTCTGAACCTGGGCACTTTGCTGCCCAGGTTCATGGGTTAAACAAACCACAAAATTCACTTAAGTGAATTTTAGGTTGTTTAATCCAGGAATAACTCAAAATTCCTAGGTTTGGACATCATGGTAACAAGTTATGAATGAGGGATTTGTATATTGTTGCTGGAAACTGGATGCGGCTCGCACCCAGTGTGCATCACTGCAATTTATGGGTTAATTAATCCACAATTTGCCACCAAAAGTCACCATTACTTGTGAACAGCCACATAAAGACTGGGATGTGAGACACATAAGGTGAAAATATGCCCCTACTGGAAGATAAGCAAGAAAACCTCTGAGCTTGGAATTTGTATGTTTGTATGTTTGGACTTTTAGATAGTGAAAATATGTAATATTTTCTAGCACTTTGAATTACAATGAGCCACAACACAATCCACCTTTGCACCAGAGCTTGTCATGAACTGTTTCCAGTCAGATCATAAGATTCTTAGGCCTTAGCTAGACCTAAAGTTTATCCTGGGATCATCCTGGGATCGTCCTGGGGTCATCCCTGTTCATGTAAATGACACACAGTATATCCCGGGAGCAGGCAGGGACAACCCCGGGATGATCCCGGGATAAACCATCGGTCTAGCTAAGGCCTCTATTTATCTCCATTTTTTCTGCTGCAAACGTCAAGCTTTTGGCAGCAACTTGATCTGGGGGAAACTAATTAAGGACTTCATATCATAGTCCTGTGCCCTTAATATGAGGTTGCAAGGCTTTCAAATAAGTTGATTTACTTCACTCAGACAAAACTATTTCAACGGTCCACAGATGACCTGTTTCCTCCAAAGGAAATTGCTGTGATGAACATGAACCATGATGGATACATACACTTCTCTCATCCTATTTTAAAGCATTTCTCGTTTCTGAGCAATACACATTATGTCAGCACAGAGCAGATGTGTTCCAGTAGGTGGTCCTGATCGTTGGAATATTTCTGCAGAGAGGTTTTAAAAAATGAAACAAAGCACTGCATGGCTGTAATACAGCTTTATAAGCATATTCATTAGCCTGCATGAGGGCTAAAGCTTTAATGTTCCTGCTGCATAATTCACTTTTAAATTTATGGCCTTGAGACAGCAGGAGACTTTACCAGGTTGACAAAGATAACTTCCCATGAAAGGGCCTGGGGGACTTTCACATCATTAAATTGGTCTTGGCTTGGAGCCCCTTGGATCTGATTTTGTGACATATGGAAAATCTAGGGTAATTGTGCAGGCAAGGATGGATAAGATGTTCCTTCAAATCTGCCCGGAGTGTGGCATGGGGGGCAACTAGGGCAATTTGCTCCTGCAAAGCTACAGGTCCCTTGCCTCCACTCCTGTGTGTACCATTTCCCACCCCCCACTCCAGTCCCACCACTTTGCTCACCAGAGCCCCAACACACAGATGGGCACCCCACATCACAACAGCCCCAGGTTTCATAAACCCTCTAGGTCTGTCCCTGCTTGCTTCCTGGTTTTCCATGTCTGATTGCCCATATCTTTGATTGCCAGTGAGTAGCTACACTAACTTCAGTAGCAGCAACACCTAAGGCAGGGTTGGTCAACTTGTGTCCCTTGGGGTGTTGATGGGCAACAACTCTCATCATGCTTAACTATGAGCTATGCTGGCTAGGGCTGATCGAAGCTGCAGTCCAACAACATCTGGAGGGCCACAGGTTGCCCACCTCTGATCTAAGGTCTAGGAAGTTGACCTTTTTCACCATCATTCCCCCCAACCCCAAAGCCTTCATATGTCACCACTGCCTTTAAAAGAATTTTACTATTTGTTATTATGTATTTATTCTCATATTGTCAGCTGCATGGGGCACTGCGGTCAGAAAATCATGGGCCATGCTGACTGGAGATGATGATGATGATGATGATGATTATATTTATTTGTATCCCGCCTTTTGCCCAATGCTGGGCCTCAAGGCAGCCTTACAAAGTTTAAAACATACATGGGGGGGGGGGGAACAAAACCATAAACGTTTAAAATATACAACAAAATTATAAGACATTAACATAGATGGAGGGCCAGATAATTCTCCAAAGGCCTGCTGGAACAAAAAAGTTTTAGCCTGCTTCCGAAAGCCCATCAAGGAGGGAGCCAGCCTAGCTTCCCCGAGAAGAGAGTTCCAGAGCACCGGAGCAGCCACCGAGAAGGCCCTCTCCCATGTTCCCACCAAGCGCGCCTGTGAAGATGGTGGGACTGAAAGAAGGGCTTCTCCAGAAGATCTCAAAGCACGGGCAGGCTCATAAGGGAGAATACGTTCTTTCAAATAACCTGGACCCAAGCCATATAGGGCTTTATAGGTCATAACCAGCACTTTGAATTGTGCCTGGAAACAGACTGGAAGCCAGTGGAGCTGTTTTAACAGGGGAGTTGTGTGCTCCCTGTACCGGTCAACAATCTGGCTGCAGCTCTTTGAACCAGCTGGAGTTTCCGAACACTCCTCAAAGGCAGCCCCACGTAGAGTGTGTTACAGTAATCCAATCCGGATGTAACCAAGGCATGTGTCACCGTGGCCAGGTCCGACATCTCTAGGAACGGGCACAAGTGGCACACTAGCTTTAACTGTGCAAATGCACTCCTGGCCACCACCGAAACCTGGGCATCCAAGCTCAGGGCTGAATCCAGAAGTACACCCAAGCTGCGGACCTGTGTCTTCAGGGGGAGTGTAACCCCATCCAACACAAGCTGAATCCCTATTCCCTGATCTGCCTTTCGACTGACCAGGAGCACCTCTGTCTTATCTGGATTAAGCTTCAATTTGTTCGCCCTCATCCAATCCATTACTGCCAACAAACACCGGTTTAGCACAGAAACCGCTTCCTTGGAATTGGGTGGAAAGGAGTAGTAGAGTTGGGTGTCATCAGCATACTGGTGGAACCGAACCACACAACTCCGGATAACCTCTCCCAATGGTTTCATGTATATGTTAAATAGCATGGGGGACGAAACAGAGCCCTGAGGGACTGCACAGGCCAACGGCCAAGGAGTCGAACAGGAGTCCCCCAGTACCACCTCCTGGGTCTGTCCATCCAGGAAGGAATGGAGCTACTGTAAAACAGTGCCTCCAAGACCCATCCCAGCAAGGCGGCCCAGAAGGATACCATGGTCGATGGTATCAAACGCCGCTGAGAGGTCCAGCAGAACCAACAGGGACACACTCCCCCTGTCCAGTTCCCGGCGAAGATCATCCACCAAGGCAACCAAAGCTGTTTCTGTCCCATAACCAGGCCTGAAGCCAGATTGAAATGGATCTAGATAATCCGTCTCATCCAGGAATCCCTGGAGTTGGGAGGCCACCACACGCTCCAATACCTTGCCCAAAAATGGGATGTTGGAGACTGGCCGGTAGTTATCCAATACAGTGGGGGCCAAAGAGGGCTTTTTCAGTGTGGGTCTTACCACTGCCTCCTTCAAGCAGGCTGGGACCCTAACTTGGCGAAGGGAGGCATTGACCACTCTGCTTACCCACTTAGATGATAGATTATGGGAGTTGTAGTCTATCACATTGCTGTTCGGTTCCCACAACCCCCTGAAGCATCACCACGGAAAGATGGAATGATAAATTCTGATGGCAGGAGGGAGCACGGGCTATAGAGCTGGAAAAGCCACAGTGCTAGCAGCCATTTGGCTCATTGAGCCTGCCTCCTGCCTTCCCATGTTTACCCAGATCTACCCTGGGCTTCAACCCTCCCCCTAGGAATGCCCACTGGCTCAACCCAAAGTGAAGCAATCACCAACAGACAGAGGAAAGAACGTGGTGACCTCAGAGCAACTTAAAAGACCATGGAAAATCAACACCACAAAAAACAAAACAACAACAACACAGTTTTTTTTTGGGGGGGGGTAGAAGCCCAATGCAGTTGTGAGTTGGCAGCTGTGTCATATAAACACTGCAACACCACTGCACAGCCAGAATGGGCTAAACAGGGTGTGTAGACAAACCCCTGCTGGAAGGCATCAGGTTGGAAAAGGCTGAGGTTTCCTTTGTTTACTTGGCAACACCTTGCCACATCCTTTCTCTTTCACAGGGACATGAGAAGCCCGATGAGGGTCTTGGGCTGGGCATAAGGGATGACCTAGGGTGCAATCCTGGGCATGTTGACAGAAAAAAGTCCTACGCTGGGAGTTGTAAGACTAGGGTGCAATCCTAAATGTCTTTAGACAGGAAAAAGTCCTACATGTTGGGGGGATGCTGGGAGTTGTAGGACTCTTTTCTGTCTAAGCATACATAGGATTGCACCCTTCAAGACTGAAACAAAACGTAGCTACCTAACCCCCGCACTACCTACTTATTGAACTGCAACGGTATATAAAGGGAAAAGGGAAAAGCAATGCAGGATCTGTTATCCTGGGCTACCATCCAGTGACAAGAATTATCTTGGGCTACCAACTCCTGAACTTGCTTCAGCCTTTAATTTTTACAATGTTGGTAGAGTTAATAAAAGACAAAATGTGAGCTGGAAGGAAATCCAGAACTTCTGGCAAGATCAGTGACTGGTATCTTATCTCACTTTCATCTTGGATTACCTAAGCAATAGCAGAGTTTATCTCTGGTGGGGGTGGGGTGGTGGGATCTATGGTCCATAGAGAAATACAACAATCTAAGATTGGCTCAATGAATTCCATCGTGGTGTAGTCAGGCGTTGCTGTCCAAGAAGATAACCCTGAAATAACTCTGAGATAGCAACCATTGAAACTTGGTTGTGTAAAGAAGCCTTCAGAGATTAAGATGTAGAGGTCCTGGACTGATCCTGTCTGTGCAAGCCGAGTGCAAGGTAATGTGAGGTGGTGGTTTCCATCAAGTCATGTAGAAAATATGAGATCCCACATGGGGCTTGAACCTCTACAGAGCAAGGGAACTCCCTTTCAAGGCCTAATTTCTTCCTGCTCATTTAAATGGGGCTGTCTAAATACTCTGGGGTGGGTGTGCGGTGGTGCAGCGTCAATTATACAGCACAGCTGCAATTGCGCACCCACCCTGGGCTTTCCACTGAAGCTGCAGAGAAAGAAAATTGGGGACTTACCCCAACTTTTTCTCTGGAGCAAGGCAGGGACATGCAAGACGATGTCAAGACAGCCCTTTGCTTTCCCCTAGAGTCGCAGCAAGGTGTGGCCTGGCATTGTCAAGTGGAAGGCGACCTGCGATTGGTTACCTTCTACCAGGAAGAGGGCGGGGGTAGGGTTGCCATGCATCCTCGAAAACCGGGAATGTCACGGTTTCCAAGTATTTCCAAAATGTCCTGGATTCCTGTTTCAGCCGGCCGGAGAAATTCCAACCTCTGAAATAGTGCCTTGAGCCTGCTCAGTGGAGTGTAAGTCTCCATACTGAAGACTCCTCTAGCTTTTGAGAACTAGTGGAGAAATGTAATTTAGTGTCATTTTTTCTGTTTGTTTGCTTAAACTGTTCTTTGCCTATTATTTATTTGCAGGTGCTTAAGTACTTTAGGTTGCAATCCTATGCATACTTACCTGGGAATAAGTCCTATTTAACTTAATAGGATTTGTTTCTGAGTAGACACACCTAGGATTGCAGTGTTAGATAACTAAAGCTTAGATAGCTTTCTTTCTTTCCCTAGACCTTTACATATTGCTCAGTTTTTTTTTAAAAAAAAAATCCTACCTCCCCCCCCAAAAAAATTTGTCCTGGTTTTGTGGATTCAGAATATGGCAACCCTAGGCGGGGGTGGCTGCCCAGAAACCCCACGTTCCCTCCTCAGCATTGGGATTACCCGATGCCACCCCAGGGGAGGGACAAAAAAACAACCAAGTATAACCTGATGGGATCTGAGCTGGCGGTGACTGACCAAGAAAGAGGTGTGGTGGACAGCTCCATGAAAATCTCAACCCAGTGTGTGGCTGCTGTAAAGAAGGCAAACTCCATGTTAGGCATTATTAGAAAAGGAATTGAGAATAAAACTGCCAGTGTCATACTGCCTTTATACAAATCTATGGTGTGACCACACTTCTAAATTTGCCTACCTTATCATCATTATCATCATCATCATCATCATTTCATACTTGCCTCTCCCTCTGGATTAAGGCGGGGAACAACATTAAATACAATATAATACATGAAACTAGTTAAAAGAGCATATAAAGCCAATACAATATTAAAATAACTATCACAACATCTTAAAATTCTCATGCATATGCAAATTTGCTGCAGATTTGTGTCCTTATGGGCCCGGGTCCCAAATATTTTAAGTGTCTAGCAATGCCACTGCCAGTCTTGCACAGAAATTCTGTGACTCTTTGCTAGGGCCAAAGAGGGACATCTGTAGATATCTCATTGGGCACCTAGTGCTAGTGAATTAGAGTTCAGGAGAAGCCACGACTTCGCTTTTGGAGTGGCAATGCTTTGCTTGGATGTTAATTACACAAGTATTGGGTTTAGCAGGACTGAGTGGGTGGGGGATCAGATTGGCTTCCCTTTGTTTCAGGGAGGCATTTTACCCTCTTCTCCCTTGATGGCAGACGCGGGAAAGTCCTTCCGTCCATAGTGCAACCCCAGTTTTACACACTGCCAGTTTCACACCATTAGTGGTTCTTCCAGCTCTTCTTTGATCTATTTTATAACGGAATAAGGGGGGAAGCCGCGGGAGACATCCTGGCTGATGCTGACATCGTCAAAAGGATGCATGAGCATCTGGAAGTGGCCAGTCATGTGAAGAAGCCCAATAACTCGTTGTTGTTGTTGTTGTTGTTATTATTATTATTATTAAAACGTTCCTAGTCTTTTTGCCTTTGGTCTTGCCCCATTGCCTTCAGCCCCACCCATCAGTAGAATGCCACCCCCCCCTCCCAGCTTCTCTAAAACTGAATTCAGCCATTGGGCTGAAAGATGTTCCCCACCCTGGGGTATAGTTCTGTGTGCAATGGCAACCCATGGATACAGAGAGAAAAGTGGTGAAATATCTACTAAACAGACAGAGCTGGAAGGTATCTCTACCCAGCAGCTTCCTGTGGTGCAATCTGCACAACCCACTCTCCTAACAGCTTAATTTCTTGTCTTCAATAAAAACTTGAAGGAGTAAGGGAGGGCATGATAGAGGTGTACAAAGTTATGCAGCGTGTGCAGAAGGTGAATAGGGAGACATTCCACCACCACTAATTTCTCATAATGCTAAAACCCAAAAGGGTCATCCCATGGAGTTGATTGGTGGGTGATTCAGGACAGATAAAATTAAATATTTCTTCACACGGTGAGTAGTTAAACTCTGAGATTTGCTACAAGAGATTGCTACCAATTTGAATGGCTTTAAAAAAGGATTGGACAAATTCATGGAGGATAAGGCTATTGATGGCTGCTAGCCCTGATGGCTATGTGCTACCTCCAGTATCAGAGGTAGTATGCTTATGTTTACCAGTTGCTAGGGAACATGGCTGGGAGGGTACTGTTGTACTCATGTCCTGCTTGTGGGTTTCCTGTGGGCATCTGCTTTGCCATGGTGTGAACAGAATGATGGACTAGATGGACTCTTGGTCTGATTCAGCATGGCTCTTCTTACATTCTTATGACTACTCATAACCCTCTCAAGTACATTTAAACAGTTGTTTAAATATCATGCACAAGAAGATTTGCGAGAATGTAAAGCTACAATTCTGTGCACACTTACTTGAGATTAAGTCCTCTTGAAACCAGAGGGGCTTAATTCTGAATAAATAAGCATAGGGTCGGTGCCATTTTCATGCAGCATTTTAACCAATCAGTTGAGCTGATCTCATGACTTTAAAAGATTGAAACTAGAGATTGCAGCTAAATGGCATTTTCTGCAGGGGGGAAAACTTAACTATTACACAAAAAACTAATTTAATGTTGTGGGTAATTTTTGCACAAATCATCCTTTCAGCTCTGCTGAGATCATAATGGCTAAGGGGCAGTGGAGAAGGTCATTTAAAAAAGGAGCAGGAATAAAGGACATTTTTTATTGTATGGGCAACTCAAGAGCCACATCCGCAAACCGGAAGATGCGTACGCATCTAGGCAGATAATACTGCTGTTGTCATTCTGAATGGATATTCAGGGGATCAGGATCCGACCTCCCTGGTTTTAAGGATATCATTTGTTAATAATACTGCAGGTTTTTTTGCAGTTGCTCGAATTACTTGTTCCATTGCTAATAAACAAGACCAGATAATAAGTGTTAGCTTGTAATAACATGGACCTGAGCACCTTTGTGGGGGTGATACAAATGTAAGAAAAAATAGTATGTTTAATTGCTCTGGACCACATTACAATCCTTACTATTCAAACCCCATTTTCTCCTCTTGACGCCAAGATTTCTCCCACAAATCAGTAGCTTGTTTTGAATGGCTTGGTCTATACTTCCCTTTGCAACCACCTCACCTCCTCTATTGTGATTATTCTATGGCAGCTTGGTTGATGGGCTGGTGCATCAAGTATGACTAATGAAAGCACAGAGTTTTGTCAGGCGCTGCCTCCCACCTTCAGGGCCACCAAGAGCAGGTTCGGGCCACAGTGAAAAAAACTTTTCGGTTCCCCCAGCAAGGGCAGACTGGATAAAATTCTTTAGTGGCATGGCCTGTGGGCAGGAAGTTGCCATCCTAAGCAGCAGGATGGCTCCCGGAGGAGGAAGGCCGCCCGGGGCCCTGGCACTGTGAGAAGGCCTGCCAGTTCCACCCGCTCCCCCTGCTTTGGGCAGGCCTGCTTGGTTGCCAACTCCCCCACCCCAGCCCTCAATGAAGCCTGGAGAGTGGGACAGGCAGACCCCTGGTGGCAGCCTTCCACAGGCCATATGGCTGGCTGGCTAGCTGGTGAGGGATGCCCTCCATGGCGAGAGATGTGCTGTGAGTCCCACAGCACAGGCAAGGCAAGGCAAGGCAGGGCAGGGCCCTTGGCCACTTCTTCCCCCTCATTCCCGCTCCTGTCCTGACCCCCAAGTGCTTCTGGGCCCCTCCAAGCTATGCAACATAATTGGACCGCGGGCCTCCTTCCGGACTGCTGGGCCTGGGTAATTTGTACCGGCTTCCCCCCCCTCTCGTCGGCCCTGCCTGCCTTGTCCCATTTCCCCAGAGAAATTGCTAATGTATGAACCTTCATTCAGAAGGGCATGCATTTGTTCATCAATGATAAGTAGTGGCCTGCTTTAACTGTTATATGAGTTTTTAATTTATATCCTTTATATATTGTTTTTAATAGTAATTTATAAGATGCATCTTATCCTAAGGGGGATCTTATACTTATACTTTAGCCTTTTGGTACAGGATAAAATTTTAGTAAGTTCCAGAATCAATCAATCAGTCAATCAATCAGTTTATTTGTTTCAAAACAAGTTGTAATAACAATAAATAGTGAAGGCATACCATTATAAAATTATAAAATTCCAATTACAACTATTTTTACTTTTATATCCTCTATTAATTAATTTGTCCAGATAACAAGAATCTTGGTGTTTCTTCGCTATTGTGACAAGAAATGCAGCTGTGTGTTGTTTTCTAAGGAATTCTGTTTTTGTATGTCTGTAGATCAGACCAATATTCATGCCGTTTAAGGACAGGAGTTAGGAATTTTCCATGTACACACTTGCAGAAATAGAACTACTAAATAAATAATGTGGGATATCACACCCTTGCCACAAAGGACTGAATTGTATTGGATTTGCCTGTACCTCTCATCTACGACTCTAGAAGGCATTTGCTGCAGTCTAAACAAAGTAGATGCTTTCCTTACTAGGAATTTTGAAAATCAGAATGTTGTGATTTGCCAGTGCTTGGAATCAATTACTTGTAATTTCAGTTACCTTCTATTTAAAATGCCAGTCTCTCCAGCCCTTCAGTTTCAGATTTTGAGATGTGCAAGATACTGACCTGGTTCAGATGACACAACATTCCACCGTCGGTTAATTAACCCTTGGGGTGCCACGGTGCATGACATCCTCCATTATGAATATGCAAGCCCTGGCAGGAGGTTGCCATGTCTTGTCACATTGTGCGAACCCAGGCAGCAGGGGTTATCTGAGGGTTAACCTCATGGTCTGTTTTAGAATTATGTGAGGATTGTTTAACCTTCAAATAACCCCCACTGGCTGGGTTCACACAACATGACAAGCCATGCCAGCCCCCAGCTGAGGTTTACATGCTCATAAATGGTGGCCAGCATGTGCTGCAGCTTCATGATGGGCTATCTTGTCATGCAAACTGGTTCACTATTTGTATTTCCCCATTTCTCTCAGACTTGCCATGCTTTATTGGATTTTACTCAGGTCTAAATGCAGGAAGTAAGATGTCCTTGGAATAGCTATTAATTACATTATCAGACATCTTATAATGGATTTTAAGTGGCCTTTTAAAGTTCTTTGGATATTTAATAATATATTATTAAGTCAAGCAAGACTATAAAAAACACAAACAAAATTATTTAATGTATCAGAATCAGGAATGAAAACTGTTGCCAACTTATCCCCAGGGAATGAGTTAAAATAGGTACGAAGCTTTTTGTCAAAAGGCTGTTTGGAGGGGGAATAGAATGTTACAGCCTTCCATGTTACAAATTCCCTTGGAAAACAGAAAAATAGCTAATTCCGATAATTAAACTATGGTCTGTATAGTGGTCTACCTCTGATTAAGTAATATCCATATAGTAACAACTTTAGAGGGAAAGACACGTTAGGTTGAATCCTATATACTTGCCTGAGGATAAGTCCTATTGAACTCAATGTGGCTTACTTCTGAGTAGACATATATGACTGTACAGTCTTACAACAAAAGATAAAAGACTGCTGCCCAGGAAAGCTTATGCTACAATAAATCAGTATGAGACCTTCCAGATGTACAACGAACTAAAGGTACAATCCTATGCTCGTTTAGACAGAAAAAGAGTAGTACCACTCCCAGAATTCCCTAACCTGCTATGCTGGCTGGGAATTGTAGGACTTTTTTCTGTCTAAATAGGAACATAGGAAGCTGCCTTATACTGAGTCAAGACCATGGGTCCATCTAGCCCAGTATTCTTGACACTGACTGGCAATAGCAGCTCTCCAGGGACCTTCTGAATGCAAGGCATGTGCTCTATCACACTGAACTATGGCCCCTCCAAGGAAAGACACTGGGTGCTTTCAGAAGGAGCTATTATTTTGAAATTTCCCAAGCTTAATGATGGGATTTTATTAGTGAATCCAGCAACATTCTTCCATTTGTAACCCTGCCCTGTTTCCCCAGTTTCTTCCATCCTTTTTCTTACCAGAAAAAGAAAAACAGTCGAGGAAAAGATGGAATAGCTGCACAATGCCTTCTGATTGATAATGCTTGGAGCCCTCTGTTCGAAAGCATTCATTGGGTGATTCCAGACAAGGTTTTTATGATGCAGTCACCTTACCTCACAGATTTTATTGGGTATCTGTTGTCAGCTTGTAATCCTCCTGTGTTAATGAGGTAAAGATTGGTAGCGTTAGGCATCCTTGGTCTGGATGCAGACATTGTGCAGGTATTTTGTCTTTTCCTCCTTAGTGGGTTTTCTGGGTGCTTCCAGATGAGGTTTTTTTTTACCCCGCAGTTGCCATGCCTCTAACAGAGAATTTTGCAGGGAATCCACCAGACATCCTGTGCTTCCAGGTGAGCTTTTTTTAATGATGTCATCATCCTGCCTCATATTATGGAGGTTTACAGGGGATCCAGATGACCTTGTCTTCTACTTGTAACCTTCCTGTTTTTTCCCAGCACTTCTTCCATCTTTTCCTTATTGCAGAAATTCCATTAAACAGGGAAAGGGTGTGGTGTAGTGGCTAGATTGTTGGACTGGGAGTTTGGGAGATGAGGGTTCTAGTCTCCACTTGACCATGGAAGCTCACCGGGTGATTTTGTGCAGTCACAGACTCTCAGCCCAACTTACCTCACAGGTTTGTTGTTGTGGGGATAGAAATGAAGAGAAGTATCATGAAAGCCACCTTGAGTTCCTTGGAGGAAAAAAGGTGAAATGTAAATGCAATCAATCAATCAAAATAGCTTGCACGAGGTATTTTTATAAGTTGTGCGAAGGGCACAATCCTATGCATGTTCAGATAGAAAAGAGTCCTACAACTCCCAGGATGTTGGGAGTTGCAGTACTTTTTTGCTGTCTAAACATGCATAGGATGTAAAACCATCTGTCTGGAAGCACCCATCAATGTCTTCCATTTGTGAATTTCCTGTGTTATCCACTGCTTCTTTCATATTTTTTCTTACCAAAAAATCTCTTAAGCAGGAAAAGACAAGTGCACTATGCCTTTTGATTTGTAGTGCTACGAGTCCTCTGTCTGGAAGCGCCTGCTGTGGAAAGAAAGAAGACATAAGAAGCAGTGGAAAAAACATCCGTTGTAAATTTTGGTGAATGAAGCAGGGCGCTTGCACAATAAAAGCCTCATCTGGAAGCAGCCGTAGTCTCCAAAGTGCCACAAGAGTCTTTGTTGTTTATTCTTAAAACGGAGATAATATTTTATACAGAATGAGGTTTCCTCTCTGTCCTAATGAATGTTTTTTTTCTTTTCTCTTTGAAGAACAGATCAGCGTCCACAGCAAATGTGTTAGCCTTTTAAGGAGCCACAACTCTTTGTTGTCTTTTCCTCAAATATCTAATGCTAATTTTTAAACATGCTTGCACAGTGTTTTACAATTTACTTCGTTTGCATTTAATTCGAGGCCTTTCTCTACTCCGCCCTAAACCAAAATCCTAACACATGGAAGTCCGGAGAGAGAGAAGATTCTTCTGGCAAAAGACTACAAATCCCAGAGCACATTTCGGAACGGCCCTTATACTCCCTCTGACCCTCCCCCCCCACGCAAAAGAACTGCAATCCCTCTTCTCTGCAACAAGGGGGAACCGACTTCTTGCAGTACGACTACATTCCCCATAGTGCAAGGCGACCAAGGGAGCGGAATGGGGTCCGCCCCTGGCCGCCTCCCCCTCCCCGCCAGAGCGTCAGGATAAAGGTTCCGTTCCGTGCGCAGTGCGGCTCGGTGCGACGCTGCTGACAGGGGAGCAGGAGGCCAAAGCTGTGGGGCCGGAGGGCGCTGACAGCCTGGCAGCGTCCGGGTCCCCGTCGGGGTGGAGGGAGGACGACGACGACTCCTCTGAGACGGAAGCCCCCGAGGACGAGATGTCGGAGGGATGGGGAGGCCCCTCGGCTCGGGGCGGCGGCGGGTTAAACCGCGAGCTCTGCCGCGCGTTCGGCCACTACAACCGGCACCTGGCGCGGTTGCAGCACAACCTGCGCGAGACGAAGAAGTTCTTCCGCGACATCAAATATTCCCAAGGGCCCGCCGTTTTCCCCGTCGCCAGCCCTCCTAGGCCCGCCAGGGAGGAGCCGCCTCAACAACAGCCCGCCCCCTCGGGCCTCGATAGCGCCCCCGCTGGTGGGGGTGCCTTCCTGCAGGCCGGTAAGGACCTGGGGTGTGTGGAGGGGGCATAACGGAGGGAGTGGGTAGCCGCGGGAGCGGGGCGGGGGAGAGGAGGGTTCGCCTCAAGGGCCTTGTGCATCCAAAGCCCGAGGAGGCTCCCGTACTTGTGAGAAGTATGCTGCGAAGAAGGAGAAAGTCCACCAAGTGTGGCTTCTTCTGTCCATCTGTCCATCACTCCAGCAGGAAAGGTTCGCACTTGGCAGAATTCTCCGACTTAACGCAACTCGTGCAGCCCGATCCTGTGCCGTTTTACTTGGAAGTAAGTCCCCCTGAGTTCAGTGAAGTTTTCTCCCCGAGGAGGTATGAGGAATCATAGAATAGTAGAGTTGGAAGGGTCCTATAAGGCCATCGAGTCCAACCCCCTGCGAAAGGCTACCTATCTGGCATAGCAGCCAGATCTAGGCCATAGAGCAGCTTCCCCCAACCTGGTGTCCTTCAGATGTGCGGGACCATGTTCAGCACCTCTGCTACCGATAATGAACCTCCCTGTATATTAGGATCATTTGAGTCCAAGGGAGGTTCAGAGGAATAGCAACAAGGGAGAGAGCCTTCTTGGTGCTAGCCCCCTAGTCGTGGAATGCTCTCCCCAGTGAGTCCTGCCTGGCACCAACTTTGTTTTTCTTCTACTCCCAGGAATGTGACAGCATATGAAAAGACTTTTAACAGGACCAGGGATTTTTTATAATTGTTTGTTTAAAATATTTTTATATTTTTGTATGTTAATGGTTATGTTATGTTGGCATATTCTATTTTTAGGGGTTTAATCATTGTAAACTGTGCAGAGAGCTTTGGCTATTGGAAGGTATAAAAATGAATGAATGAACTCGGCATTTCTGGGAATAATGAGAGTTGCAGACCAACACATCTGGAGGGCACCAGGTTGGGGAAGGCTGCCCTATGGCCTAGATGTGACTGGTGTGCCTGGAGCTGGCCATGGGTTATGAGGGGGAGAAGTTTGGATTTTCCAGTAGAAGTGGAAGAAGGAAGTAGGAAGAGAGAGGTTGTTGTGGTGGTCAGGGTTTTTAAGCAAATAGGGGGGTTCCATGATGATGGAAGAGAGGTTTTTAGACAAGCTGTTATTTGAAATTGGCCAGAGTCAAGGAATGGACTTTGCTGTGGCTGTCTCCAAGTGTTCTCCTTTTGGATTGTGGGGCATGCTAGCTTCAAAGAGGAATTTGGTATGGCAGGTGTGTGTGTGTATGTATGTATGCATGTACACATACTCTTGCTGTGGCTTTTGAAAAAGGATGACCAGCATGTTCTTGGTGCATCTGGCCTCGGTGAAACTGCTACCTGGCCTCACATTTATTTTGTTTTAAATATGTATTATCCACTTTCTTTATAAAATAAACCCAAAGCGGCTGAGAAGTCACATGTATTGTGATGGTTCTTAGTAATACAGTGGGGATGTTCCCCTTTCCTCCTCAAAAGAACACCCCCAGGAAGGGTAGTGGCAAGAAGAGGAAAGGTACTATCACTCCTCTGAGGTGGTTTATTTTAGGAGTCTTGTGGGCAGCAGGCTCCAATATTTCTCTTTGGTCCAAAGACTTGAAAGTGACTATTAATATGATAATGCAGCAGTATCCCTTCCAGTTGTCTCCTGAAATACAGTGGATCTGGCCTTTGTTGGATGGTGTGGTAAATGGGAAGAAAATGCTTGTTGAGACTAAAGAGATTAGAAGGGCTGGACTACAGTTTGATGCCTTGCTGAATGAAACAGTGAATATACATTTTAGAAGTGACATTGCTGTACCTGGATGTAGTAATGGCCAGTATGTACACTGTAGACTTGTAAAAGAATAATGAAAACAAACTGATCCTTTGGGTGATGGATAAAGTAAGACAAAAAATGGGATGAATTTCTGAATAGATGTGTGACTGGAATACATGGCTTGGCTCTTCAGGAAACAAATGGTTTCTGTAATAGACATTCAGGCCAGAATTTATGCTAAATATTTAACCCATTGAAACCTAAGGCTTCTGTTAGAAGATATGGCTCTTAAGCATCCTTGCCAAACCACGCTGACACTTTTTTGGTTGTCTGACTCTTCATCATACAATTTAAATTTCAGGGTACATGAAAGTCTTCCCACATGTTTTGGATCTCCTTCTCCAAGTGTAGAGGGAGAGGTGCAGCCTCTGAGAGGAAGACCGAGCCCCGTAAACAAACTCCAGAATCAGAACTGTCTTTGGACCTTGCCACTCTCATGGAGCTCCAATGTTGGTAGAAGCCAAAAATGGTGTACTGTGGGTGCATTGGAGGTGGACTGAGGGAAGATTTGGATCTGCACGATCTATAGCCTTCCCATTCCTTTGACACACCTTCAGAAGTGGAAGAAATGTATGCCCACTGTGGAGCTGGTGTGCATAACTTCCCATTGCAACAAATGGGAGGAAAATTGTAATAGTAAAGGGGAGGGGGAAAGCCAAAAAGGGAGTAGGGAAACAAAGTTGCTGCTCCCTCCCTTCTGCCCTGCTAGTGTGAGCCCAGCAGGGCTTTTGAAAAGGCTGTTCTTCCACCTTCATAGAATCAGGTTGTTAGTGTGCCAGTTAAAATAAAATGTTTTTGGTTCCCCACCCCGGCCCGGACATGATATAATGTTTGGAATGCTTGATTTAAAAACTCAAAGGCCCCGTTCAGAAGACACCTTAAATCACGGCTTTAACCATGGTGGTTTAGCCAGAAAGCCAGGCCGTGTTCAGAAGACTCCACAAACCACGGCATTAACCACAGTGAGTCAGGCAAAAAGCCTTATTCACCGTGGTTAAAGCCGTGGCTCAAGGTGTCTTCTAAACAGGGCCATAATAATGGAAATGTAGGTGGTTTTTTAAGGGTTAATTCCTTCTGGTTTTGTTATTGTTATGAAAGATCAGGTCTGGTTCTTATGTGCAATGCTGCTTCTAGACTTCCTCTTCATGATGTTTTTTGTACATTTACAATTACACAGCATGAACCAGATTTGCACTGCAGTACACGACAGTGATTCTTGTGATTGTAGCAGCACTTTCTTCAGCCGCTGTAATCAAATGTGCAGGTGTGCTCCAGTTCATATAGTACTTTCTCTGCCTGATCAAGAACACATAGAAGTCAGAAGATGAGTGAACATTTATTTTATTACATTTCTATGCCACCCAATAAAGCTCTCTGGGGGTTTCACAACAATTCAAACCACAAAATATGACATCATAAAATACTATATAAGTGTTTAAACATTGAAAACTACAATATGAAATAAAAGTAAGAACCAAAATGAAACCTAGCAACAGCAAAAATTTAAAATATAGTAACAGATTTAAAACAACAGAAACTTATCCTGGCGCTGAAAAGAGCACAACGTAGGCACCAGGCAAGCCTCTCTGGGAAGTTCATTCCATAAACAAGGTGCCAAAACAGAAAAGGTCCTCTTCTTAGCAGCCACCCACTGGACTTCCTATGATGGGAGCTCAGGAGAAGGACTACTGAAGACTATCTTGGAATGCAGGCAGATATGTATCTGGGAAGAAATGATCCGTCAGGTAATCTGGCCTCAAGCCACTTAGGGCTTTAAATGTTAATAGCAGCACTTTGAATCAGACCTGGTAATGGACTGGCAGCCAGTGCAGATAAAAAAAGGACTGGCATAATATGATTGTGTTGTCCAATCCCCATTAACAAACTCACCGTACTATTTTGGACCACTTGAAGTTTCCAGACCTGTTTCAAAGGTAGCCCCACGTATGTGCTTAAGGTTGGTATTGTCACATGGAAGGAATGTGATAGCAGGGCCTCATGCATGAATGTGCCGCAAGACTGTTCAAAATTTAGAAGTGATACTGAAATCTATGTGATAATTCTAGTTAAGGTTTAAATTGAAGGTACTAACCTGTTTGCCGCATAGTTCACTGTGGCAATTCCTGTTTTGCTTTACTCATCAAATAATGGAAGCTTGCTTTAGAAGAAAATCATTTCATCATCTGATTAGAGCTACTACTAGCTTTAGTTTTCAAATCAGTGAACAGTCAGAGGACAATTTTTGGGAGTTATTGGGGAAGGCTGTTGTAGGGTAAAGGTAAACAGTTTTCTGATTCAGATGTAACAGCAAACTGGCTTGTCCCAAACATGAGAGGGAATTGTTCACATAGTGCCAATTGTTGGTTTGATTGATTGTCTAAACCAAACTACAGAGGACTGCTTCATACAATACATTTCTTGTCCACATAAGTGGGCAGAAAAGGTGTACATAATTGTGTCAATTGTGCATACATGTTTGGAATCTAAGTCATGCGTGCAAGTGGCAAGATAGGCATGTGATAGTTTCATATATGATGGTGTACGTGGTCTAGTGCAAGTAAGTACTCTTATCAACAGACTATTGATACAGTGTTTGATTTGGAAAATGAAGCACTGCACTGAGGTGACTCATAAGGACCAGAGTTGCAAGCTTTAAATCAGTGTAATTAATCTTTAAACACAGATTAAAATTTAGCCCGGAGTAATTGGTGTGACTGATAGCAATGACTTGGAGTTGGGATTCTTACATGACATGCTGCCATGAAGGCTATAAAGATGAAGAAATTTACACAGAATTGCCTTGCAGTGTGAAATTACTATGGTTTATGGTTTTTATTGTTAGCAGAAAAGCAACTGAAGAAAACACCGCTCAGCTGAAACAAACATTGAAATGTCTTATCTAGATCTTCATCATTCTAGTCTGTACTGAGCGTCTTTCTTTTGAAAATGTATTGCAATAGTTTACAATAATAAGGAAACGTCATGTTCTTAAATTATAATTCAGGTGTCACTAATTTCTAAAGGAAAACTAGTCATAGTTAAATTGTAAACTCTCAAGCACTTCATTCTCTTTTTTAAAATACATTAAGGCTCCAGTTATTTCTTTATAGCATTTTAACCCCACATTTCAGCCAAACAGGCTTCTGGAGTAGCCTACAGATCAATTTAAAAAAGACAATCCCTGCCCTCAAGCTTATAATATGAAAGTCATGACTCAAAAAGGGGGAAAAAAGTGGATAGGGAGGGAGGAAAAAAACCAAGCAATATGGAAACTAGTTCTTAAAGTTAGAATGAGATTCTATTGAAGTGAATATGTTTAAATATAACCAGTTGGTTAAAATCTAGATAATAAAGAAACAAAAATCTCACTTTCTTTACTGTCTTATAAATTCAAAATCTGATCAGGATGAAACAGTTAGTGGGAATAATATTTGATATGCTGGCATTATCTGTAGAGCAACGAATAAGTAATAAAACTAAATTAAGATATTTGAAGAAGAGAAATGCTTCAGAAGAAGGTAAACCACCAAATATCTGCCCAATGTGAACTAGTAGAAAATCCCTGCCCCACATCAGTCAGGGCATTTGGTTAGTCCCTGAACATCAAAGCCAATCCTGCATGTTTGAATTCATTCAACTTTACAATGATAATCAAACAGAACTCTTCTTGCTCGTGCAAATTTTTGCTAGTAAAATATTTGTGTACACTCCGTTTTTGTACAGATGTGCTTAACACTAAGGATTTTGGAGTACTCGTTACTTTCATATGGCATATGAATGGCATTATGGGTGGTTCCAGATCACTGGTAGCTATGCTTGGAGAAAGTCTGGTACTAGTTGCTTATATTTTATACCAGTATTCTACGTTCTGCATTAGCATGTATTTGATAGTCTTGACTTAAACAGCTTGAAATGGCTTAGGCCCTACATGCTTTAGAGCAGGTCTGCACAGTGCAGAGCCTGTATTCAAAATGCAGTCTTGTGGCTTTATATATATTATTGTAATTCACTTTATTCCAAACGGTCAGTGTTGGTTACAAAACAAAAACTTTCATACAAGTATATCTACCATCTTAGTGGTGGTTGCTAGTGGTAGCCTGCTGAGTACTTTCAGGTCTAGCATGTCGGGTCTAGACTTCTGCTGTAGCTGGAGCCTTGCACAAGTTCAGCTGCACGCCGCAGCCTCCCCTATGACATCTGGCCACAAATCTTGGCAATGTTTAGTAGTCCACACCCTTGGTAAAATGAAACACTGTGGTGAAGAAAACAAAAAAGTGAACTTGTGCTGGAAGTTCCTATTGAAGTTGAAACTAATGTAACCACTGTGAGCAGAAGTAATATATGTAGATATACGGTACTTTGGAATATACTTTAACAACGCTTAAATTGGCACATCACTCTAGTAAAAGGCTTTCTCACCACTGAATAGTTAAAAAATCACGAGCTGACCCAAATGATGACAGGTAGGATTTGAAATTGAAACCTTACCTGAATGTAATGTGTAAACATTATAAAGAAACCACAAGATTCCCTTGGAACACTGACTTTCTTTATTCCTTTTGATTAGTCTCCCCCCCGCCATCCCTGCCTCAAATATCAGTGACTTGCCTAAACTGATGTTTCAGCTTTCTAAACGCTTCCTCTTCACCTTGTCCTCCAAGTTGGCAATCCTAATCTCATTTCAATACTCTTTCTTAAAAGACTTTGCATAAAGAGGACTGGGACAAGAATTGAACCTTGCTGTCTACCTTATTACAGACGGCACTACTGGATGTGTGAACCATTAAGGTACAGTCACATTCTCTACATACTTGAGGTTGTGCTTGTGTGAGTCGGTCAGTACTAGTACATGTTAATTCTTAATGGATATATTGGTGAATTATTAAAGGAACCTGTTAAGTTGCAGAGTTGAAGTAGGGCACACTTTGGTCATTGTCGTCACTTTTGTATAATCATATTTGGTGTGCAACTGTGAATGCAAATTAAGGATGAAGAAATTTGCAGCCCAATTGCTTCACATGACAGCACCTTCAGTACTGGTGCTTTCCATATGTGTTGAACTACAATTCTCAGGATCCACCAGCCAGAATGGTTAGCTAGGGTTAATGGGAGCTATAATCAACACTCCTGGAGGGCACCAAGTTAGAGATGGCTCCCTTATGGATTATGTTCCCATTTGTAATAACAGAACTCTCTTTCACCAGGGACTCAATGCCTCTTTTGCCCTAATGCTGTTCTGGCAATAGTTTTACATTGTTTTTTTGGCTGGACATGCCATTTTGTTGGTGGGGATATGAAAAAGAAAAGGTGGCTGATTTGGCAGAAATCGATTTTAGGTTGGGAGTTATGGTCTTTAAACTCGCTCAGGGCTTTGGTGACATTTAGCTCCCCCCTCCTTTTTTTAATGTGCAGATCAGAGTATTGTGATGGGATAAGAGACTGTTTTTCAACATCTGGAGAATTGAAGCATTTATTGGATATGCACGTTTATCTACAACTTCATGTTTATACAAGATACTCTTTTATAAATGCTACAGAGAAAACAGACATGGAATAGAAGAGCACTTCTAGAAAAAATCCATCTACTGCTTGTTGTAACAAAGTATTGCAAACTATTGAGTTGTCCTCCTTGCATAGTTATTTTGAGATCAATTTGCTTGTTTCTTCTTGGGAAAAGCATAATTGGGACCCACGTGCTTGGATACTCCCATTTGGGTACTTTTGAAGTGCTGATCACATGTTTTTTCAACTGATGTAGCTAGGGGTGGTAACGGCTGACAGAAAGCTCTGGCGTGGGCTGGTCCATGAAGTCACGAAGAGTCGGAAGCGACTGAACGAATAAACAACAACAAAAAATGGGTTTTCCAAATAATCCCTTTAGGACAAGAACTCTTGTTTGTTTGACTGCTGAACACAACAAAAGTCATTTTCCTGATTGCTATATTGAGACTAGCTCTTCCATTCAGTAACTTGTCAATGGAAATAAGCACATTAAAGCTGCAATCCTACGCATGTTTAGACAAAAAAGTGCTATAATTCCAGCAAGCCCCAGCCAGCATGACTGGCTGCATTGGGAGTTTTTTTTTAATCTAAGTATGCATTGGATTGTGCCCTAATACACCTTATTCCAGCAATGAATATTTGGACCACACTAGGGCTGCCTTGATGACTCAACAGATATGTAAAAGGCATTTAAAATATTGATGAAGAGCATTAATTAGTGGCAGTCAACCATCTGTCTAGAGACTTGTTTGATGGTAGTGTTGACTCCTTTTTATATGCATTCAGAGCAAAGATTCATAGAGTGCTGTGCAGGCAGACTGGATCACTTGTTGCAGCATGGATAGCTTCTTGCTGCTACGTAACATCTACGTCCAGACATTTTCAGCCAACACCTATGAATCCATTTTCTGTTTTGGCTATGCTATGCTGACATAATGCTGTTTTGATAATATAAATTCTGTCTGAAATACTGTTGGGCATTTGTCTGCTCAAATAGCAATTACAAAACCAAATTGGTTATGGTTATTGTAAAGAAGTTAATTCTATCCATCTGTGAGGTATGCTTTAAGGTAGATTCCTACAATGAGCAGGGGGTTGGACTCGATGGCCTTATAGGCCTCTTCCAACTCTACTATTCTATGATTCTATGATTATTTTTAAGTGCAGTGTTGGCTAAGATTTGTTTATAAATACAAAGTTCACTGAAAAGTTCTGCTGTTTTGTTTTTATCATGGAAAACCAGGATCAGCATATAGTTACACACATGAAATCAGTTCTCAATATTTGTTTCGTCAGTTGGCTAGCATACCAGTCCTGGTCTGAAGAAAAGTAAATTAAGAAAACATACTGCCCGTGCTTTTAGGCATGGTTTGTCTAGGAGAGAAAGCTCACATACCATTTGAATATGCAGAGGTTTTAAAGCCATATTTCAAGGTGTCTCGCTTCATCTTCATTTTGAATGCTGGTTTTCAGGTTTTGCAGAGAACACCGCCTTCTAGCCTGACTCTGGGTGTGACTGGGCCCTGTTGTCATAATTAATTTCAGCAGGACACTTTCTGCCATTAAACAACCTTTTCTACTAATGCTCTGAATACAAGACAGCACTGTAAAGCAGTTTTTTTTGGAATAGAAGCCTTTAAAACAAAGTTGTTCTGTGTTGGATCCTGGATTAATGCACACAAAAGGAGTTCTATTTTCTGTGTAATAGCACATTTTACACTTCTTGTACCTAGCACCTTTTGGAAAGTGCTATGCTTGATCAGGAATGTCCCTTTAGGCAGAAGAAGCAAACTGCTTTTTATATGGGCACCTTGCTAAAGTGGATCAGTGCTACATAATGTGCAAGTTGGAACAATAGACATTATTAAGTAATCTGTGGGGTTGGATCCCGACCAAGGCTGCATAGATACCTAGGAATAACCGGCAGATTCTCAGCTACAGCCCTGACTCTAGTAAGGTAGATATAATAATTGTGATGTTTATCTGGATGCATTATCAGGGTAATTTTTAAAATGTTTATAAACTCAGGAAAAAATATTATGAAGACCTGGGTTAGAAAGATCATGAACTCCTGTCTTTGCTCCTACCTTTTCTTTTTGGATAGATACACTACTGCCCAATCTGAAGTACGCTAAATTCCTGAATTTCTGAATTGATTTTTTGAGGTAGCAATCATTTCCCACCACGAAAACCCCTCCAGAAGGCTTTACAATGAGCCAGGAAGTTCATTCTCCAAAGAGTGGGTGTGCCAAATATTGCTATGACTTCATTCATTGACTAGAACCCCTGAAAGGTGAGAGCAGACTATTTTTTGCTTACAAAACAAATGGGCAGAATAATGGCTGTGCATTTTACCTCATATCTTAACTAAACAGGTTTCCCTGAAACAGGGATCTGATTCCCCCTCCAATCTTCTAAATAGGAAAGGGGGAATTTGCTCTAAAGCGGGAAGAGCCTATAAAACCCTTTCTGAGGTTGACTCCTGATTTTTTAACTGCTGTGGTACATCTGCACTGCTAGTGGTACATCTGCACTGGCCCAGTGGCTTCAGCAATGGTATTTTATTGTAAAAAGAATGGGCACCTTTCTGCGCATCTAATTTGTGACTAATGTAGTTACAGCAGAAGCTGCAACTACAAATACAAGGTGGCTGTTAAACATGGTCTGATTTTTAATTCTTATATAGTGAGAGACTAATAACAAAATCAAGAAAGTGTGGTTTCTTGTTAAAATGCGGGATGTAGAACCAACTATTGCACAGTAAGGTATTCTTGTAAAGCCTGCAGTTTCTTAATGCTTTCTGCCATACAATACATACAAAATAGACTGTAGTGGAGGAAGCTCCCTAAGCCACAGGGTATATTAAAACTGTTAGTATCAGGCTTATCTTGAGAAATAAATATTGTTAATTGCTGTAGTGGCTTGAGAAATTCTAGTGGATTGATACCAATTTACATTAGAGTAAGCCTCATTGAACTTAGTGGGACTCCGCTTCTGAATAGACCTATTCAGGATCGCACTTGAAGATATCTTTATTGGACCAACTTATGTGTGTGGGAGAGACGCATACTCTTTAAGGTACAGTCCCATGCATGTTTAGACATGAATAAGATTTTTTTCCCTGTTTAAACATTTATAGGATTGTGCTTTAAGCTGTTTAACAATAATGGACAAAAATAGGCTAAAGACTAGGCTAATTTTATATCTGGGGAAATAGAGGTCTTATGGAAAAAGAAATGGGCTGAGAAAACTATGTTTGAACATAGGAGTGTTCAAATTACACGTGTCTGAAAAACTGGAGGTGGAGGGATCTGGTGAGGAGAGCATCATATTATGTTATTGTTTTGTGTGTGAAATTGTCTTTAACTGTGTTGTAGTTGTTATGGCTTGTGTTTCTCATTTTGTTAGCTACACTGGATATTTTATTTTAGCAAGGGGGAAAACAAATATTTATTTTAAAAAGAACTATTAAGGTAAAGGGAAGTGATCCCTTTGGGATCAACCTCCTGCGTTTTTGAACAGCTATCCTTGTAAATGATAATGCTTTCATAAATAGGTGCTAGGGTACTCAATTAAACATTCTACATTTTATTTATAATGCATTTCATGGCAAAGCCCTCCCAAAAGTGGCTTACAAAAACAATTAGCTTCATATATATATATATGCTTTTAAACTTTATGCTTTCAAACGATTTACAGTACAATCCACTTGCATTGCTTCCAATCCAGGCCTCTAGCATGCATTTTTTATCCATCTGCTCTACTATGCCTCTCCACCAGAGTTGCTCCCACCCCTTATGCCTTCCCCCACTCTGATTCCACCTCTGTCTTTGAGTGGCCTGATGCCTTGGTCTGTGAAACTTTGTTCTAGCAATGGAAAGGTTTTGGAATGTGAACATTGCTTCCTTTTGGGTATAGTTTAGACTGTCTTGACTTTCTGTTCTCTATAGCTCTTCACATCTGCATGGGATGGGGGACATTATTCAGCGGGTCATGGAGCTAGATCTATACACAACAGAGGGGTTGCTGCTAGTTCTACCTATAACAACCTAGGCAATGTCAGTTAGTAGCTGGAGGGAGTTTGACTCTCAACTGGAGCTGTGTCCAGGCGCAATGGACGGGTGCCTGCTGCTTCCTCTCCCTCTCTTACCTCAATAGAAATGTATTGGGATAATTCATGTTCCAGTATTGCATTGATTTGTGTATGTGTGTGTACATGTATGTGTGGATAGGATGCTTATTGAACTTCCTGCCACAGTGCAAATTAATGGCACATGATTCTGGGTTGACAGTGAGATTGTGGCTGCTTCTCCTCTCTGCTGCCTAAATTGTCTGTCTTCTGGCATGGGGAAGAAGGCAAATTTGGAATCTGGAAGTAGTGCCCCCTGGGCTGTATCCACTCTTCGATGTGATATTGCCTGACCTAGTTGCCAACCCTTATACAAGAGCTCTCTTTCAGGGTCAGGAATTGGGATCCCTAGGGGGAATTCTGTACTGACAGAACTATGGAATCATTGAATAGAAATTCTGTCTGTTGCAAATGGAATTGCTAACAAAATCTTTGTGCTTTTCCTTTTTTTAGGGCAGCTGAGCTCAATTGCCTTTCCCCGACATGAGGAAGAGTACCTCCAGCTGACAGTAAACTGTCACCCGTGCCTTTTAATCTTTGGTCAGAACTGTAATGCCAAATGCCAGTTACTCAACGTGCTCCTGGGAGACAGACTGCTGCCTACCACCAAAGTTACCAGTGAGGAGAGCTGTAAAAGGCGTCGAATTCGCTTCACACATGGAAGACAAACGCGGATCAGTTTAGCTCTGCCTGGACAGTATGAATTGGTTCATAACTTGGCAGCTCATCAAGGTAGATGGGAAACAATACCAGAGGAGGACTTAGAAATCCATGGGGATAATGAGGATCTGGCACACCAGATTGCGGAGCTCGAGGTTACACTGAATCACACGCTATTACAGGTACTGATGGCAACAAGTATGTACGTACTTGCCTTTGTCCTGCTTCACTGTATGAGAAGGTTTATGAGAAATGCCATGAAAGATTTTAAGGTTCCTGCATTTTGAGTGTAGGCAAAAGAGAGAGAACCCTAGAAATGTGACGATTTGATGGCCTTCTAAATTACTTCTGAGAGTGGAACCACAGGTGCTGCCTCAGCCTGGTGTTTCCCTTGTGAAGTCCAGCCGATGTTTGTCTGGTGGAAGATTGGGGCGTGGAGAGTACAATTTGCAGCAGAGGACCTTTGGGTGGAAAGAGAATACTTAACTCTCCCTCTGCCTGCTGTTTTGACCCCTGCCATTTGGTTTCCTCCCAGCCCAGGTTCCAGACAATGTGTATAAATTCTGAACAAGACTATACACTGCCATCAAAACAGAGTATCTAAGAGTGAAGATAGATGTGATATAAAAGCAGTGCTCATAGTGACACTGAGCAATGGGGTAAATTCAGCTTCTTTCTGGTTTTGCAGCTGCAATAACAACAAAACATACCAGTGAATAAAATACTGGCTCGTCCATAAGTCTTGCATCTCTGTCCTGCATTTTGAGGATGGTATGTATGTGCAGGGGAAGGCAGGGGGAGGGGAAAATAAACCTTAATAGGCAAAACTGTTCCAGAGTTTGTGGGGAGGATTCTTGGCAGCATCAAGGAAGATCAGCCAACTAGCCTCATGTATTACCAGCTACCCTGCAGAGGAAAGATGTATGGGTACTACTGAATGTAGTAGTGAGGCTTTCAGAGTGACATCTTGTTCTAAATCAGGGGCTGGCAGAAGGTAGATCTCCAGATGTTTTGGACTTCAACTCTGAGAAGCCCCTGCCACCATGACCAATGGTCAGGAATGCTGGGAGTTAAAGGTATAAAACATCTGGAGATCTACTTTTTGCCTATCTCTGCTCTAAACAGTTACTTCTGTCTTCACTCAAAATCTTTCTTCTGAATTGCTGTAATTCACATGAAGGGGGCCTTAGTAAGTAGAATGGATACTATGTTCTTTTCTGCATCCTTCACTTCAAAGTCAGAACACTTAACTGCTGTATTCTCTAGCTGAGGGCTAGTGTGACTTGGGTACTGTTAATTAAGAGTGTCTTTGACTTGGGATACTTACCTTCTGTCTGAAAGTCATGTTCATTGTACCACTAGCCCTAGAGGATTTGTCTGTCTTTGAGTATATGTTTGTTCTGAATGTTTTTGATGTGCAGCGCAGCTTGAACATATGTTAAAAAAGAGTTGGTTTTGGTGTACTTCAACCAGATATATCTGTCTTTTGTTGTTTATATAGGCCAGCTAATGCAATACAGCTCATATGTCTTTTCATAAACTTTTGAAACCAGTGACAAAGATCTCTTTGTTAGGTTCCAGTTAAATTTAGGGCAAATTCAATGAAAACAGCCAATCAAATTAATTTATAAGAAGTGGTAAATTAAGACTGTTTTCTGTGAAAGAGCTAATGTGAAATTACTCTTCTTACAAACAAAATTTTAATTGATTGAAGTTAACGATTACATTTTATATAGGAAAAATCATTGTTGGAAGGGGGGACCTCACTATTTCAGAACTGGTAAAAACTGGTGAGTGTGTAAGCCACCTCAAAATGGAAGGAGAGGCATGGTGCATTATTTTAAAAATCAATACAATATATGAATATTAGATTTAAAAAAAACAGTTTGAGAAGGCTCTTACAAATTCACTACTTCTTTCAAAACATTTGGAATTTGTTAGTTACATCTCCTGTCTTAACACGTATGCAATGTAAGCAGTACAAAAGCTATACATACTATGGTGGCTTACAGCTTAGGCTCAATGCCTAAGCTGTCTTGGTGTTTTGGCACCAATCCTTTTCTTCTGAAATTTGTGGGCATCAAAGCTAAATGCCCTGTAAAGCATAAGAATACATAAGAGTTTAGATAAATGTTGAAATTAGAAACAAGAAAAATGCATTGACAGCAATGACTGCATAAATAATATCTATTTGGAAATAAAATCCTTTTTCCATTCTATTGAATTGCTTTAAAATAATATGGTGGAGCTGCATCTTTGGTGGTGGGGAGTTTATGGAATAAGGAAGGCATCAGAAAGAATAAGTGGTATGGACAAAAGATAGAGGCTACAGGGAATAGGTGCTGCAGCAAAGAACTGGATGAAATAATAGGATGAATACCATGACAATTGACTAGTTTTAGAGAAAGAAAGAAAATGTCAGGGAGGAGGGATAGGAGTATATCCATTCCTCTTAGGTACCATTGCTCTTGTTGGTCTCTACCTTCTCATTCCATCACTGAAGGTGGGGACTGCAGTCCCCCTTGTCCAAATCTCATGAATTTAATACCCGTTTCCAGTGTAGGAAGAACTTTCCCCTCATTCATATAGGTCTCATGTTGGACATTACGTGGCCCTGAATACATGCCACTCATCTCTTGCCCTTCTGCCTCCTATCAAGTACTCAGTGCATATGTATGTACTTCCTTTCCATAAGCATATTACTCCCCAGCCATAGCTGTCTTTGAGATTTGTCCTCCCACATACTGTTCTATTAGGCGGATGTTCTTTATCCACCTATGGTGCCCCCTGCCCCCCACCCTTGGTCCAAGACTTGTATGTCAGTACACACCACCTTTAATCTTGCTCTCTCCTCCCCAGTTCTGGATTGCCCCATTGCTCCCAACCCAAATAGAGAACATACATTTTTGCTGCTATTCTTTCTCTTCCCTAGAGATGTGAAGGCCCGGAAAAAACCTAGAAAAAAATCAGAAAACCTCCAGGATTTTCTGTGGGGGGTTTTCAAGGACTTTTTGTTTTTTTCTGAAAAATTGGAAAAACTGAATAGTTTTGGATTATGAAATACTTTATTTTAGAATTTAAGAGAAGGTTTGTTTATATATTGTTGCCATGGCTTATTCCTACCCCCCAAATTACTTCTAAAAACCATTTAATAAGACTTTTATTTGAAAGGCTAGAGATATAAAATGTCTGGAAATAATGAAGCCATGGGGGATTTTTTTAAAAAAATCTGTATGATTCTTAGCATATTTCTTTCATTTCTTATTAAAATAATTTAATAATAATAGATTCTTATTAAAATAATACTGATAAACATTTTAGGATGTTCCAAGTCATGTTCAGTTTCTCATAATGTGAATAAAGTCACCATATGGAAGAAAATGTTAATTCTTGACAGTTTGGATTTTGTTCTACAGAGTCCTGTTTTTGGACTTGTCTTCCTCTGCCCCCAAGTCTTCCTCCTCCTTCTGGCCTCTAGGATGATTCAGATGTTTCAGGGACGACTGGTTGAATGATCTGATCAGACATAAATTAGGCACCTATAATATGTTGTGTATAACTTGTTGTTGTTTATTCGTTCAGTCGCTTCTGACTCTTCGTAACTTCATGGACCAGCCCACGACAGAGCTTTCTGTCGGTCGTCGCCACCCCTAGCTCCTCCAAGGTCAAGTCCGTCACCTCCAGAATATCATCCATCCATCTTGCCCTTGGTCGGCCCCTCTTCCTTTTGCCTTCCACTTTTCCCTAGCATCAGCATCTTCTCCAGGGTATCCTGTCTTCTCATTATGTGGCCAAAGTACTTCAGTTTTGCCTTTAATATCATTCCCTCAAGTGAGCAGTCTGGCTTTATTTCCTGGAGTATGGACTGGTTTGATCTTCTTGCAGTCCAAGGCACTCTCAGACTTTTCCTCCAACACCACAGTTCAAAAGCATCTATCTTCCTTCGCTCAGCCTTCTTTATGGCCCAGCTCTCGCAGCCATAGGTTACTATGGGGAATACCATTGCTTTAACTATGCGGATGTTTGTTGTCAGTGTGATGTCTCTGCTCTTAACTATTTTATCAAAATTTGTCATTGCTCTCCTCCCAAGAAGTAAACGTCTTCTGATTTCCTGGCTGCAGTCAGAGTCTGCAGTAATCTTTGCGCCCAGAAATACAAAGTCTGTCACTGCCTCCACGTTTTCTCCTTCTATTTGCCAGTTATCAATCAAGCTGGTTGCCATAATCTTGGTTTTTTGAGGTTTAACTGCAACCCAGCTTTTGCACTTTCTTCTTTCACCTTCGTCATAAGGCTCCTCAGCTCCTCCTCGCTTTCAGCCATCAAAGTGGTATCATCTGCATATCTGAGATTGTTAATGTTTCTTCTTGCGATTTTAACTCCAGCCTTGGATTCATCAAGCCCAGCATGTCGCATGATGTGTTCTGCATACAAGTTGAATAGGTAGGGTGAGAGTATACAACCCTGCCGTACTCCTTTCCCAATTTTAAACCAGTCCGTTGTTCCGTGGTCTGTTCTTACCGTTGTTACTTGTTCGTTATACAGATTCCTCAGGAGGCAGACAAGATGACTTGGTATCCCCATACCACCAAGAACTTGCCACACTTTGTTATGATCCACACAGTCAAAGGCTTTAGAATAGTCAATAAAAAAGAAATAGATGTTTTTCTGGAACTCCCTGGCTTTCTCCATTATCCAGTGGATATTGGCAATTTGGTCTCTAGTTCCTCTGCCTTTTCTAAACCCAGCTTGTACATTTGGCAATTCCCGCTCCATGAGTTGCTGGAGTCTACCTTGCAGGATCTTGAGCATTACCTTACTGGCATGTGAAATAAGTGCCACTGTCCGATAGTTTGAACATTCTTTAGTGTTTCCCTTTTTTGGTATGGGGATATAAGTTGATTTTTTCCAATCTGATGGCCATTCTTGTATTTTCCAAATTTGCTGGCATATGGCACGCATCACCTTGACAGCATCATCTTGCAAGATTTTAAACAGTTCGGCTGGGATACCATAGTCTCCTGCTGCCTTTTTATTAGCAATGCTTCTTAAGGCCCATTCAACCTCACTCTTCAGGATGTCTGGCTCTAACTCACTGACCACACCGTCTGGCCTATCCCCAATATTATTATCCTTCCTATACAGATCTTCTGTATATTCTTGCCACCTTTTCTTGATCTCTTCTGTTTCTGTTAGGTCCTTGCCATCTTTGTTTTTGATCATACCCATTTTTGCCTGGAATTTACCTCCGATGTTTCTAATTTTCTGAAAGAGGTCTCTTGTCCTTCCTATTCTATTGTCTTCTACACTTCCTCACACTGCTTGTTTAAAAATAATTCCTTATCTCTTCTGACTAACCCCTGGAATTTTGCATTTAATTGGGCATATCTCCCCCTATCACTGTCGGCTTTTGCTTTCCTTCTTTTTTGGGCTACTTCCAGTGTCTCAGCAGACAGCCATCTTGCCTTCTTGGTTTTCTTTTTCTTTGGGATGTTTTTTGTTGCCGCCTCTTGGACAATGTTGCGAACTTCTGTCCATAGTTCTTCTGGGACCCTATCTACTAAATCTAGTCCCTTAAATCTATTCTTCACCTCCACTGCATATTCATTACGAATATTAGTGAGCTGATATCTAACTGATCTGTGGGTCTTCCCTATTCTCTTTAGTTTGATTCTAAATTGTGCAATAAGAAGTTTGTGATCTGAACTACAGTCAGCTCCAGGTCTTGTTTTTACCGTCTGTATAGATGTCCGCCACCTTTGGCTGCAAAGGATGTAGTCAATCTGATTTCGGTGTCGACCATCTGGTGAAATCCATGTATAAAGCCGTCTTTTAGGTTGTTGGAAGAGAGTGTTTGTTATGCACAGTGAGTTGTCCTGGCAAAATTCTATCAGCCTATGTCCCGCTTCATTTTGTTCTCTTAGACCATGCTTACCTGTAATTCCAGATGTCATTTGACTACCCACCTTAGCATTCCAGTCTCCTGTAACGAAAATAACATCTCTTTTTGGCGTATTATCCAGGAGGTGCTGCAGATCCTCATAGAACTGATCTACTTCTGCTTCTTCAGCATCTGTGGTTGGGGTGTATATTTGGATCACTGTGGTGTTAAATGGCTTACCCTGAATTCGAATTGAGATCATTCTATCATTTTTTGGATTATATCCAAGCACTGCTTTAGCCACTTTATTATTAATTATGAAGGCTACTCCATTTCTTCTGTGGTCCTCTTGTCCACAGTAGTAGATCTGGTGGTGATCTGATGTGAAGTGGCCCATTCCAGTCCATTTCAGTTCACTGACACCCAAAATATCTATATTTAATCTTGACATCTCACCAATAACCACATCCAATTTGCCCTGGCTCATAGATCTTACATTCCAGGTTCCTATGGTGTGTTGATCTTTAGAACATCGGATTCGTCGTTCACCACCAGCACCGTTGGCCGTTAGCTGTCCTTTCAGCTTTGAGCTAGCTGCGTCATCACATCTGGGGCTAGTTGAACTTATCCTCCCCAGTAGCATTTTGACCATCTTCCGACCTGGGGGTCCCATCTTCCAATGGTATACCAACATATCACTGGTTGTACTGATCCATTTAGTTTTCACGGCAAGAATACTGGGGTGGGTTGCCGTTGCCTTCCCCAAGGATCGTATTTAGTCTGACCTCTCTACCAATACCTTCCCGTCTTGGGTGTCCCTTCACGGTTTAGCTCATGGCATCCTTGAGGTGCTCAAGCTCCAGCACCACGACAAGGTAACGATCTCCTTTGCTGGAGGTGTATAACTTGGTATATCACAAAATTAATCATGTTTATATTAAATGTTTAAAGTATAGTTTATTCAGACATTAAGTACAAATTTACTGAGTAATTTTTTCAAATATAACAATTTTATGAGCAAACCAAGTTATACATAACTTTAGGAACATTAAGGCTGCTTTACATTCCTAAAGCAGCCTTCCTCAACCTGGAGCCCTACTGATGTTTTGGACTCAAATGCCCAGCATTCCTGACTAATGGCCATGCTGCCTGAGGCTTATAGGAGCTGAAGTCTAAAATATCTGGAGCTGAAGTCTAAAATATCTGGAGAGTACTAGATCAGGAAAGGCTGTCTTAAAGCAACAAAGTGACTTTAGATCTGTAAAGAGTGCTAAAAAACAGGGCTGTGGAGTCAGAAGCAATTCTTGGGTTACTGGAGTCGGAGTCGGTAAAAATGTTCCGCCTCCGCCTCCTAATAAACTTAAATTGTATATAGAGTTATGATATGTATATTCACTTGAATTTTATATTCAAATGATACTTTAATCTCGAAAAAGGTTTATGTTACTTATGTACCTGAGTTCATTTCTTTTAAAATGGTCATTTGTTAAGTTGTTTTAGATGTTCAATTGTTCTTTACTTTTTTGTAGTTTTGACTTTGATATCAAAATATATACTTTAGATTCTTGAACTAGTAGAGAAAGTTGTTCCTGATTTTCTTTTATAGTTTCTTTCTTTTATATCCTATTACTTTATACTCTATAGTCTTTTGATAAACCACCCAGAGAGAACTTCGGCTATGGGGCGATATAAATGCAATTAATTAATTAAATAAATAAAAATATAACCACATTGTTTTAATTTTTGGGCTTCTTTAATAAATAAAATAAAAAACCCCAGAATGACTTAGCTTTAGCCTTTAGACCCGGGCTTTAACAGGTTAGGGTTCTAAAAAGTTGCGTGCTTGCAGTCGATGTAGGAAATATATAGGAAATTTATTTCTTATATCGATATATAATTAAAGGAGTCGGAGTCGGAGGTACCATGAATAAAGGAGTCGGAGTTGGAGATTTTATGTGCTGACTCCACAGCCCTGCTAAAAAAGCATTTTTCCTTATTTTTTCCATTTTCCCTAAAATTACTCCCCCCATATAGAAAACCCCAGTTTTTTCCCATGACTTCAACTTTTCTGGAAATTTTACATCTCGACTCTTCTCTAAATATTACTTTAGAGGATGCGTCACCAATATATTCCCTTTTTTGCTGCACTTCTATATAGCAGCCACTAACTGTGCCACAAGGATCTTGATCGAAGGAGTAGTCATCTGGTGCCCGCCAAATGTACTGAACTACAATTTCCATAATTCCTGACTACTGGGTTCTAGTCCAAAACACCTGCTCATTACCCCTTTGCAGTCTTCAGCTTCAGTGTTGCTCCCAACTTGCAGAAAAGAGGATTGTCTTGCTGAAAGACAAGGCAAAGTGTGGATTTATGGAGTCTAAGTTGTAAGCAAGCATAATATTTGAGAATGTTCACACTTAACAGCTTAGGTGGTGCACATGTTAGTACAGGGGACTTTATTTACTCTTTCTGTCCTTTTTGGAGTATGAGTACGTTCCTAAAAACTCTTACTTCTGTTCGTAAACCACAGGGATCTTGATGCAACCTAAACTTTGTCATTTTCATATTTGGTTTACTTTTTTTTTCTACACTGGAGAATGAATTCTTTTTGAAAACGATCTAGTAAACACACTTATCTTTCCCCGTCCCCAATTAAGTCATACAGTTTTAGCTGAAAGTTGCTATAGGCATGTCTGATGGAGAACATAAAACTGCTACTATCTTCCTTTGCCTGCCATATTGCAAGACAACAACTGCTAAGTCATAAGAATCTGAAATCGATGCCAGTTATTTTGACTGTTGAGACAGCTGTATGCTTTTCATTAATGCACTCACATCTTCTCCTTCATCTGCTGTTCAAGGAGTCTTGGTAGGTTTAGCAGTGGGAGATTCCGGGGTGTGGATGGCGTTTTTACAGCATTTTTAGTTTTCGGTGGAGCCATCCTCCCAGCCTCTCTCAGAATGCAACAGGTGCTTATACAAAACCTAGAGGCAAAACGAAGTCCATGCGAAATATTAGAAAACAAGGCAGTCTAAAGACTTTTTATAAGCAGATAGTTGGAAGTGAAGCAGGAATGAACTGACTACGCCACCATCTCCAACTGGAAGTCCCAGTGAGAAGACTTGTCAGGGTTCTTACAGGTGTAGAGACCCGCTCTGGCCCTTCGTTCATTCTGGGCTCATCTGTGTGTGAGATACCCAACTTTTTGAGTAAGGTAGTGAGGTCAAGACAGCTAGGTACAAAAACACACACAATTAATGTAAGTCAGTAGGAGAAACAAATAAGAAAGTTACAAAATTGTGAACTTGTCATTAAATCTACTAGGCAGAGAGAATCTGGTGTTTTCGAAGGAGATGATGCATTTTCAGAGCCATGAACACATACTAAAAACCAGTACACACTTTTCATAAATGTCCCAGGTTTAGGTGGAATGCTGACTTGTTTTAGTTTTCCCCTAATATTCTTCACTTTCTATACGCATGTATTCAGAGGAGGGCAACCAGGATGATCAGGGGTCTAGAAACAAAGCCCTATGAAGAGAGACTGAAAGAACTCGGCATGTTTAGCCTGGAGAAGAGAAGATTGAGGGGAGACATGATAGCACTCTTCAAATACTTGAAAGGTTGTCACACAGAGGAGAGCCAGGATCTCTTCTTGATCCTCCCAGAGTGCAGGACACGGAATAATGGGCTCAAGTTACAGGAAGCCAGATTCCGTCTGGACATCAGGAAAGACGTCCTCACTGTTAGAGCAGTACGACAATGGAACCAGTTACCTAGGGAGGTTGTGGGCTCTCCCACACTTGAGGCATTCAAGAGGCAGCTGGACAACTATCTGTCAGGTATGCTTTAGGGTGGATTCCTGCACTGAGTGGGGGGTTGGACTTGATGGCCTTATAGGCCCCTTCCAACTTTACTATTCTATGATTCTATGATTTTGCATTTAAATGTGCTGGGTGGTCTCCAGTAGCCAGTAAAGTTGAGGCCAATTGAATTATAGAATCATAGAATAGCAGAGTTGGAAGGGGCCTACAAAGCCATCGAGTCCAATGTCAGTTGGGAAGGGAGGAAGGCTGAATTGGCTTACTCAATCTCCTGACAACTTAGTGTGCTGGAGATGGATATATTTCCAGAGGGTGAACAAGGACATCTTTCTTCTCACACTCCCACCCCTCCCCCCACTTGAAACATCTCATGCTCCAGCTATTGAGTAATAGCTGGGCCCTGAATTGAGCCCTTTAGTGCTATGTAGTACAGTGGGGGAAGGTTCATTAGGGTGGGAAAGAAAAAAGGTAGCCTCCTCCTCATCCCCCACCCAAGCCCTTAGAATACTTCTGTTCTGGGCTGGTTGGAGTTCTAAACAGCAGCACTCCTGTGGAGATACACCACAACATCTCGATACTTCCATATTTAACACTTCTTTATTTTACAGGTGTAAAATAATGAACTTAGCTTCGTTTCTGTGCAAAATTAACCACGTCTCCTCTGAGCAGTAATACAAAAATATTTATTTATTTAAAACATTTGTATCCCTCCCTATATCATTAAGATCTCAGGGCGGCGTACAGATAAAAGCATACAGTATAAATATATATATATATATACACAGCTAAAAAATTAAACCATGAACCAAGTTAAAACAATATATAATTTATGCCAACTTCATAGTATCTGAATGTATATTCTGCTTATGTCGTAGCTTACTTTCCAGTAACCTGTTCTGTTTGATTATAGAATGCTTTTCCATTATCTATGGTAAAAAAGTAAATGTGCATGTCTCTACTTGACATCAAAAGCATGTTCCAAAGTTTTCTCTAGCAGCTTAACTGTTGCTTGACTGTTGCATTTCCAATTAGCAGCCACTGTTATTAAGATAGACTAGGTCTTCTTTGGCAACAGTTCCCTGCAATTGAGATCACTATCGTAGATTCATAGCAAATATTATGTTCTGTAATCTCATGATTTTAACAGGATTTTTTTAAAAATACCTTAGTAATTTGATATCTGCTATTTCTGACTGTCTGCTTTCTCTTGTTTCCTGATTTCATTCTGCATCCTTCTTTCACTTTTACCTTGTATCACCTATAACTCTCTTGAAATGTTTGTCTTTAAAACATTTTGATACTTCTCCCTGATCCAGCAGGGAAAACCTACGTGCAGAAACAGTCTTCTGCAAGTGCATCTGATGCACTTGCATCAGATCCCATTGCAATGCTCAGTCTTTTGGCTCTTCTCCAATTGTTTTAGGGCTGTTTTGCTTAATAGATTGACTGGATGCATCTTTGAGCAAATGGAGATGCACATCCCCATTTGGGACCATTACTTACATGTTGTGACTAGTAGTCTGTAACTGTCCGTACATCAGTGGTAATACTTGTTTGACAGCACAATTCTGTGCATGCCTACCCAGAAGGGCTGCATTAATAGAAGTATAGCTTCCAAATCACGTGAGGTACTGGTTCCTCTCTATTCGGCCCTGGTTAGGCCACATCTAGAGTATTGCGTCCAGTTCTGGGCTCCACAATTCAAGAAGGACGCAGACAAGCTGGAGCGTGTTCAGAGGAGGGCAACCAGGATGATCATGGGTCTGGAAACAAAGCCCTATGAAGAGAGACTGAAAGAACTGGGCATGTTTAGCCTGGAGAAGATAAGATTGAGGGAAGACATGATAGCACTCTTCAAATACTTAAAAGGTTGTCACACAGAGGAGGGCCAGGATCTCTTCTCGATCAACCCAGAGTGCAGGAAAAAGAATAACGGGCCCAAGTTAAAGGAAGCCAGATTCCAGCTGGACATCAGGAAAAACTTCCTGACTGTTAGAGCAGTACAACAATGGAATCAGTTACCTAGGGAGGTTGTGGGCTCTCCCACACTAGAGGCATTCAAGAGGCAGCTGGACAAGCATCTGTCAGGGATGCTTTAGGGTGGATTCCTGCATTGAGTAGGGGTTTGGACTCGATGGCCTTGTAGGACCCTTCCAACTCTGCTATTCTATGATTCTATGAAGTATATTCCTCTGTGTTCATTGGGACTTACTCCCAGGTAACTGTACATAGGATTGCAGACTAAACCATGGCCAGTTAAGATTCAAATCTTGTTGCTGATGTTTTACTGTCTTTTTTGTTCAGGCTCTCTTTTAAAATGTAATAGCTCCAGGCAAGTCTTTCACAATCCATTTAGTAAGCAAGAGTTCACATTTTGTTAATTTCCTGTTCAGAACATAATTATTTAGAAAAAGAGGCTATTAATCTATATTATACTTCAGATCTTACTAAATGTTATTTCCATGTTTTAAAAATCTACTATTCAATGCAAAAATGCATTTTTCTTCATAAGGTTTAACACTGAAGACTGCCTTTCTTGAAAAATATCATCACAGGAGCTATCTCTGAACAGAGTTTTCTTGATTTTTATTGGAGATAGTTGATACCTTTTCTTTCTTTTCTTTTTTACTGTTGGCTCTTCTCCAGTTGCTTTTAGGCCTGCTTTGATTAAGTATATTGTTGGCTTCTTTTCTATTAAATAGCTAGTCTTCTTGTACATTAATATTGGAGTATTCATTGTGTAATTTAACTTCTAAATTCAGCTAAGGGGCACTTGATGTTTACATCCATGCAGGAAAATGTGATGCGCTCAAACGGCCCTTCATTACCCTGCTTTTCCTCCACATCAACTTCCACTTGCCCTCCTCTGGGCATCCAGCTTCTGATCTCAGCCACTCTGGGACAGAAAAAAGCTTCTCTCAAGCCAGACATTCTTCTCCAGAACCTTTCAGGGTGCCTGCAAAGAAATTGAATGGATCACTAATTCTATGGTGAGTTGTGATACTACTTCCTGCTTGAGTTAGCCAGACCTCAGTTACTCACTCCTTAAGTGTGCAACATTTCAAACTCAATTTATAGTGATTTTAGTGACTCAAGGAAAGTTTAGGAAAAACAGTTATATGGAATAAGGAAAAACAACAAGTTACAAGATAAAATGGAATCCAGACCTACACTGCACCTTTTAACATAAGTTTCTGAAAAGCTGTGGTCTTCTGCTATGGCCTTGGCCCTGTGCTTCCCCAAGATCCAAAAGCCATGCATCACCCTCAGACCTTTTAGTTTTATCATAGCTAAAGCCTTGAGCCATCCCCCATTCCCATGAAGGTGTTTGCTTATCCTCATAAATTTCTTTTGCAAAGATGGCTACATCAGAACAACCCAGTCCTCCTTTCCCTTTCCCCCATTATACATTTCAGCCCTCGGTACAGTGAAACTAGATGGGTAAATAGCCTGGCCTCTGAACAACTATGCTTTTACTTGTACTGTCATGCAGGGTTTCTCTTGAAAGAGGAAGGAACTAATTTAACCAAGCCACTAGGAGTTGGAACTACCTCCTTGGCAAATATGGATTGTTTGGCTGACAGATCCAATGTTGGGAGCTTGACTATTTAGTTCCTGTTTCCAAACACGTATGCTTGTGTAGAAAGATGTGTATGAGATTCATGTATGACAGGGTACACCTTCATACATGTACTGTAAGTGTATATTTATGAAGGAAAACCTTATGGTCTGAGTTGAGGCTGACTTGCCTAGCATAAGATAAAATGGGTGAAACACTGAGCTGAGCAATTGTATATATTGAATGATGGTCTTTTAAGCATTGCTGCTAAAAAGAAGTCAGCTTTGAGGGGAGCATGTTTTAATCTTCAAGTTTGCTGAAGAGGCTAGATCTGTGTTAAAGCCCAAGATTTTAAAAAAGCAATTTGGGGGTGTTTTTGACTCAACAGCTAATTTTGAAATTTAATAAATCAGCTTGACACTTCAAAATAATTAGGACAAATCCAATCAAAATTCATTATACCCTCTTGTTATGTATGACTTATACAAAATCTGAACATTAGAGGACTAAAAATCTGCATTACGAAAGATGCAGATTTATCTTGGGGACAGCTGGCACAATTTGTACTATACTCCTAATGGAGTCACTGATTTAGTGGTTCTTACTTGGTTGTGAGAAACTAAGTTCTTTTAAAGGGAATATTTCTTCTCTGTGATATCTGCCTTGACCAATGTGTTGCAAGACATTCCTGAGGAAGTGGACAAACTTAGAGGGCTCTGTTTTGAGTAGCAGACTAGGGCCATCCCTGACATTTCCTTGGACAGGGTAGGGTGCTTCTTCTGATGTTCTTTGGATGCAAAGAGCACAGCTGGAAAGAGATGCATAAGAATTCTCTAAAAGGAACAATGAGGGATAGCTTGTTTGATATCCTCCCTGCAAGGTTATTTTGAAGGTTAGCAAACAAGCTCTAAGGTATGTGCACAGAAGGAAAAGGTTTCTTTTTAAGAAGCGGACTTTCAGTACAGGAATTTGCTGGCCAGTGGAATGGATTCCCTCCTCTCGCTGCATGCAAAAGGTAATGCCTAAATCAGGAACTTGTGCTGAAAGTAATGCCCAAATTGAAAGCTCCCACAGTTATTTGAACCCAAAATGTCCTCTAATCCTGGATTGAAACAGAAAAGGGGAATTTGATATCTAAGGTTAGGGGAAATCCAGGGTTGAAATATCTCTGGAATCACCTGGTCCATCATTGCATGAGAGAGGGGCTGCTGGAAAGGTAACCTGGGGGTGAGGAGGAGAAGAAAGGTATGTGGTGGGGGAATGGATAGTCAGGGTGGATATTATTATCAGCAGGTGGGAAGGTCTTCTTCCCTCTGCCCCGTCCTCATCAACTAAATATGTGAAAATGTGTGTGCCTAAACATGTAATAGAGGTGGATGATGAATGGGTACGTGAAGGATAATTTCTTAGACCCCTCCCCACTACTGCAGTTATTGCTGATACTTACTTGTGTGGAGTTGTATTCAAGATGTACCATAGTAATGCTTTTTATTACGTTATGGGCTGTTCTCACATAATGTTAACCCATCAGTTTAAAAAAAACTTTGGGATGTCAGGCATAATGTTGAGGCCATGGAAAAACCCTTTTTTCCGGGGTGGGGGGTGTTTCCAGAAAAATTTGAAACTTGGGGGGAAATTGAAAAATAAACAATATTTTCTTATTTTAGTGCTTTTTACAGATCAGAAGTCACTTCGTTGCTTTAAAACAGCCTTTCCTAACCTGGTATCCTCCAAATATTTTGGACTTCAGCTCTCATCGGCTTCAGGCTGGGCACTGTAGTCCAAAAGATCCGGAGGACATCAGGTTGGGAAGGGCTGCTTTGGGAACATAAAACAATCTTTCTGTTCCTAAAGTTAGTTAGTTTGTAACCTAGTATGCTCATACAATTATCATTATATGTTTACATTTTTAAAAGCAAACTCAGTAAATTTGCAATTGTCTGAATAGATTAGAACTGCATTAAATGACCGCGACATCAGATACACAAGACTCTATAGAAGAAAACCCTAACTGTCAAAAATGCTTATTTACTGTCAAGGATGCATAATGGTGACTCTACTTACATGTTCAGAAATGGAGCATTAAATTTCTGTTGTAAAATATACTTTAGATCAATAATTTTAATAAGGAATGAAAGAACTATCCTGGGAACCTTACAGAGAGAATTTTAAAATCATTTTTCCATGGCTACATTATTTCCAGACATTTTACTTCTCTAGTCTTTCTATAAAAGTGCTCTTATTTCATAGCTTTTAGAAATCATTTTGTAGGGAGTAAAGGCTGGGTAAAATATATAAATACTTTGTCTAAAATTTTAAAATAAATTATTTCATAATGCAAAGCTGTTCAATTTCCCCAATTTTCAGAAAAAACAAAAACGGTCCGGGGGGCCGGGCGGAAGTGTTTCCCCCCATTTTTTTCTGAGCTTTCTGCACTGTCAACAACAAACCATGAGTCAATTCCTAGATTGTTTAGCCCCCAAACAACGCAAAAGTTTGGGTTCACATGTCACACTGCACAACTTACGAAGGAAATGATTGTGGATTGTACGGTAAAGCAGAAGAGGCGGGCGCACTGCATGCAGTACTCCAGCTCATTCACAACAATCCATCAGGTCTATATTTGACTTTCTAAAAATACCGGTTAATAAGAGGTCAATAGAGTTGCAGTCTGACTTTAAAAATTGATTAATATGATATTTAGTCAAATGTGCATAAATTTGCATATGGGTTAAAAGCAATATTCTGAAGCAAGAATCATACTTTGTTTTTAGATAGTCACATGTCATAGCAGGCACCATGTAAGACTTAGGCCTTCCCTCCTGAGTGACAGAAAAGGGGGAACTTCTTTAAGATGGTGCTTGCTATTTAGAATTTTTAGAAATGCTTGTATTAAAAATCTGCTTTATTATTCAGGGGCACATCCTTACTCTCAATGCCTGAACCTTGTGCATATTTGAAAAGTTTTAGTGTGAATATGTGTGGCAGCGAATTTGGTATCTTGTCCTGAAATCCATGTTTAATCCTGAATATTGACCCACATCCCTTCAGTGAAATGAAGAGAATCACAAAGGCCAGTTGCCAAAATATGTTTCCAAGCTGGAAGGCTTGTTGTTAAAGGAGAATCTTCTTGCATAATAATTCTGCTGTCTTCTGTGAGGAGATGTAGAAACTAGAAGGAAACCACTGATAAAGGCTATCTAGCGAGAATACCCAGCAGGGCTACTGTTGCCTAAGCTACATTAGTTGTTCATGCTAACATTTTTCTAACTCTTTCCCCTTTATGTCTCTTGGAGACGGCATTGGCTTCCTCCTTTGTTTACTGACATCAGTGAGTCATCTCTCATGGTGAATGTTGAGTTGCACATCCAATTCTCAACTTGTACTCTTGTCTGGCTACATCTTTTTTTGTGTGTGTTGAGAGTCCCATGACAGCCAGACAAACTGCAATTAAACGTTTATTTTGGGAGTTGTGGAAAGGGCGTTTGGGAGAACCTGGAGAAGTGTTGAATGGTTAAAACTTGCTAGAATTGTTTTAATTTAACTGAGTAGTAAATTAGTAATGGCTTTATAAGTTTGACCAGGATGGTTATGTCAGCTGTTGAAAGATCATGCTCATATATTGGCTTCCTCTCAGTGGTTTTCCAAGGGAATCCAGAATTTTTTTTCTCTAAATGGCAGTGAAATGATTAATGCTCCAAACATGACTGCTTAAAAATTAAATAAAAGAAACCTCTTGCCTCTGAAATGGTTCTTATTTTTGGGATGATTTTGCCAGTTCTTCTGCTGTTCAGTCTCCATAAGAGTAATTTGAGGCTGCAGGCCAGATGTGAACAAGTAATGATGCTATCTGAGCCAGAACTTCCCTTAAATAGAACATTCAGGCACAAGGATGTCATGTACCACCTTGTGGGTACTTGGCCAGAACTGATGTAGAACTGTGTAATTCTTAAGATTGTGTTTATTTTTGGCAGTTTTATTATTACTTTGCTTTCTGCCTCAATTCTCCTGATAATTCTTTGGACTAGGGGTTGTGACTTAAATGTAGAAAACTATCTGCTCTAACTTCCTGACTGTTAGAGCAGTACGACAATGGAATCAGTTACCTAGGGAGGTTGTGGGTTCTCCTACACTAGAGGCATTCAAGAGGCAGCTGGACAACCATCTGTCAGGGATGCTTTAGGGTGGATTCCTGCATTGAGCAGGGGGTTGGACTCGATGTCCTTGTAGGCAATTCTGCTATTCTATTATTCTATGATCTGGTGTGTTCATAGTTTCTGCTGGAAAGTGTACTGGAAGTGGTGTGTAAGAGTAGGAATGTGTAAAATGAATTGCTGAATATCAAAACCTCAAGCACGTATCAGCTCAGGAAGGGCACTTCAGAAGCTATCACAACAATTTTACTGTTCATATACTGGTAAAACGATCAAAAGAGCACTGCAGTTTATAAGACTGTAAAATGTAATAAGCTTAATTAAACAGGAGTAATTGGAGTGGATCTTGAAAATTATAGACTTGGTCAACAATGAGTGCAGCGAGACAGTGCTTGTATTCAAGGAGAGTCAAAGGCCTACTTCTTGCTGAAATGGTAAGCCAGTGTCTGGGCTGTTATCGTTTTGGATTGCAGGTAAAGAAGCTCAGATTGATGCTACTAGATATAGGAAAGTAGATGTTGGAGAGAATGGTTCTAAGCTAGCCTTCTCCCTGACATGCTAGTGGTTTTTTTGTTTGCAGGAATGTTTTGTGGAGGAGCATTCCATTAGGAGCCCTTACCTGCAGTCACAAGCCATATAGACCATATGCAGGCTTTCCACTTTATTGAAAACTAGGCTAACTTTTATCTGTCATCTTGAGAGTAACATTGCTCAGTTGTCTCACTGGATAGTGTTCTAGAGCCATTCCTCCTATCAAATAGCCTGGGTTCAGGTTATATCTTCATTGCTGATTTCCTGTTCACTCTTGTACCTTTGGTGGGGAGGGGATTGGTATTTCCTGGACCAGTGTGCTTCCTTTGGGAGGAAAAACAGATTAGAGATACCTATATGCTTGTGTGTGTGTGTGTGTGTGCGCACACACACACTTGTTATTAGCTCAGAATTTTGTTCTGAGAGTCCCTTTGAAAGTAGAAGGGGTAGGTTTGCTGTGAAGGGGTATGAGAGGGTTGAGTGCTGGCTAAAAAGCTCAACTCAGATAATTATAGCTTCAATGTTAAAATCCTTTGCTTTGCTATCTTCAGGAAGTGGACATTGTGGTAGCTCCATGTCGGGGATTCCAGACAGCAGAAGTCACTTTGGGAGAATATATGAACAATGCCCTTCCAGTCATCACTTTTGCCATCTGTGAAGCAGAACTCTCAGCACTGGATGTGAATGAACTGCAAGAGATTAAAGAGAAATTCTCTCTGCCTATCTTCTTTTTCAAAGTGCCGGATTTGGGGCCCGAACTAATATCCCCTCAAAATGCAGAGAATGAAAAGTCATCCCTTTATCGGCAGCTGCTGGATTTAGACTATCTTAGTACCAACCATTGCAGCTGTGGAGCTCCCAGTTCTGATGCCAAAGCCCAGAGCATGCTGGTGGAACAATCAGACAAGATCCGCCTGCTTAGCACTTTCTCCAAACAGGTGCTGCAACAGCGCTTGGTGGATGCAGCCACCATCTTGAACATAGTACACTGCCGTTGCCTGGACATCTTCATCAACCAAGCCTTTGACATGCAGCGAGACCTACAGATCACTCCAAAGCGTTTAGAGTATACACGGAAAAAAGAAAATGAGCTGTATGAGTCTCTGATGAACATAGCCAACCGCAAACAAGAAGAAATGAAGGAGATGATCATTGAGACTCTCAATAACATGAAAGAAGAGCTGCTGGAAGATGCTGCTAATATGGAATTCAAAGGTAATTTCCAGAAAAAATAAAAAGGGATTGACAAGTATTTGGATTTCTGTCATGCCTGTAAAGGGAACCTTAGTTTGGCAAGCTACAACACTTATTTATACTGGCATGGATGTTCCTATGCTGGTCCAGGAGTAAAAACATCCACCCACATAATTTGTATATGTTAACATAACATGCAAGTTAAGTCCTGCTCATTATCAGATCTGTTGCTTGCAAGTCAAGTGAATATACCATCAGCAATGAACCACATGGATGGAAGCTTTATATGTATCTGAGTAACCATGTCAGTATCTGTAAAGAGTGCCGAAAGAGCTGTAAGAGGTACAGCTTTCTAAACAAGGTCTTTTTTGTTAGTAAAGCATGCTATTCATTTCCGCAAGAGCCTTGTCAGTGAGATGTCTCAGCCAAATGTGAATTTCTTGATGAGGTTCTCCTGTACAGTATGGCTTTGCTGTTTACAGGTTGTTAATGTTATTGTGGTAAGGAGAGGAGCAGTGGTTTGCATGCTGTGGTTTAAATATCTTGTATGTAATTCCATTTTTCAGCAGCAGAGCTGCAAATAGGTTCTGGAACTTGATCTGCCTTCTTTATTCAGGAGCTCTTTAAACAAGATAGTGGCCTAGTTCACATGATGGCAGCTGGGCAAATAAGCCATAATGGCTTATTTTCCCTGCTGCATGGGGGTTACATACCTGGGGGATTTGCATAATTACCCTTGGCAGTGTTGGCTTGTTTTGCAGATCTGGCCAGGGCGGCTTGTTGCTATGATTAACAAGCCACCCCAGAACCCTACAACAGCCAATTGTCGTGATTAAGAAGCCACTGGGGCTTAGTTCCCCCTCTGTGATCATGTGAACCAGGTCAATGATTATTATTTTTTCTAAAAAAATCCTTGTCAATCATTTGGAAATATGAAGCAAGAGTTAATTCTCTGTTTAAATACTGGCAGGTTTGCTATATACCAAGCTAACTGGAAAAGCTGATACTAGCATGAAAGAAGTCACACAGAATTATCCCAAACATATTCAGAAGTAGGCCCTGCTGCGTTCACTGGGACATGCTACTAAATTTGCTTAGGACTGCAGCCTTAAGTGTTTTTATTGGTCATTCTGCAACAATAATTTTCTTCTTTTTAAAGTGGATCTTAAATGATGATGGACTAGTATAGTATTTCAAAATTAGTTGGCTTTTCCACTTCTAGTCTGCTTTCAATTGCTATGTGTATATATTTCAGCTCTCATGCAGTAAAATACTTCAACAGATTTTTTTCATAATCTGTAAACAATGTTAGCATAGAGTGACTTAATGTGTTTAGCTGAAATGCTAGACTTTGTGGATATTTGCATCCAAGTAAGATTTGTCTGTCTTGAAGGCTATAGACATCTCTTCTATATAATTCTATAATTACAATCTAAGGAGCATGATCCAGTCAGATCAATCATTAGTGCAACCCTATAAAAGTCTCAAAAGTAAGCCCTTGAACCCAATGTGGTTTACTACCAGTTAAGTTTATAGGATTGCAGCCTAAATCACACTGAATTAAAAGGGAAAGAGTTAAGCAAATGCTTATTACTCCCCATTGACATGCAGAGGGACAAAGTACTTAATTTATCTGAACTGTGGATGTGTCAGGTGGGAGAATGTTTCAGGACAAAACCAGTTCAGCTAGTCCTTTAGAAAGTTTTCATTGCACTCAAATCACTAAATTTAGTGTCACACTTGTTCTAGTAGCTACTTATACTGTGGATTGTTATGTTACTTTTCCTCCCCCCCAATGTTGGTTTTTCTCCCTCCCCCTTCTAGATATTATAATTCCTGAGAATGGAGAGCCTATTAGTTCCAGAGACATTAAATGTTGCATTAAGCAAATCCAGGAACTGATAATTTCCCGGTTAAACCAAGCAGTTGCCAACAAGTTGATAAGTTCTGTGGACTATCTGCGTGAGAGCTTTGTTGGGACTCTGGAAAGATGTCTGAAGAGTCTAGAGAAATCTCAGCAAGATGTTTCAGTGCATATTACAAGCAACTATTTGAAACAGGTAAAGTAGCACCAGGAGGTACTAATTTTACAGATCTGCTTTGTGGATGCTGGTTGGCTGTACTCCCAAAGGCATTGAAGCACACTGGAGAAAGAATTTTAAATTCTTTGGTATTATATCGACCCAAACAGATTGCTGTATTAAGTTGTAATTGAAGGAAAGATCCCAAGTCCATGGCAATTCAGCATCTCGATGTTTAGCTTGGAAAAAGGGAGAATAAGCGGAGACATGATAGAGGTGTACAAAATTATGCATGGTGTGGAGAATGTGAATAGGGAGACATTTTTCTCCCTCTCTCATAATACTAGAAACCAGGGTCATCCCATGATGCTGATTAGTAGGAGATTCAGGCCAGTTAAATGAGGTACTTCTTCACACAGCACATACTTAAACTATGGAATTCACTACCACAAGATGTAGTGATGGCCACCAGCTTCGGTGGCTTTAAAAGGGGGTTAGACAAATACTTGGAGGAGAAGGAATAGAATGAATGAATGAATGAATGAATGACTACTAGTCCTGATGGCTATGTGCTACCTTCAGTATCAAGAGGCAGTAAGCCTATTGTGCACCAGTTGCTGGGGTGGTTGCACTCGTGTCCTGCTTGTGGGTTCCTGGTCGACAGCTGGCTGGCCACTGTGTGAATAGAATGCTGGACTAGATGGACCCTTGGTCTGATCCAGCAGGATCTTCAGATGTCCTACAAATGAAGACTGTTTCCAGTGTATTCGGTTTCTTCCTTAATCACATATTTATTTGCTCACAGATACTGAATGCAGCCTACAATGTTGAAGTAACTTTTCACTCTGGTTCAACAGTATCCAGAATGCTGTGGGAACAGATCAAGCAGGTATTAAAGATTTCGATAATAAAAACCTACTCATAATAACCTTAATTAAACTTAATCTTAATAAATACAAACTGTGTTTTCCCATTCATTCCAATCTTTATATACCAGCCTACTTTGTAAAATGGGTACTTCTGTCATTTAGTAACGTCCAAATTAGAAAAAAAGCTAGTTGGTGTGAAAGGCACACAGTTAAAATATACCAGGTATGTTGATATTATTAACATAAGATAGTAATGTTGCAAAGAAAGACTGCTTGTGTTCTTGTACACTCTCAGTCCCCATCATCCCGATTTCTTTATGTCTGGGCAATACTAAATTCTAATGCATATTAGTATGAAAACAATTTCCTCTTCATGGTCTCTGTGACTCAAACATGGGTTCTGTACCTATTCAGAGCCTGATTTGGATCATTCTAGACCTGAATGTATTTTGGTGGGAGACCCTTTCTTCCAAACCTGGTCAGTACATATGCTCAAAGGTTCCTGCTCGGTTCCTTTTTGACAGCCACAGCAGCACCATTGTCAGTAGTGTTCTCATCTCAAACAATTTTTAATTTGATACTGAGCTGAGTATTCCCTCGTCTTGTTTTATTACTTCCTCCTTTCCTTCCTTCTCTTTTGGTGTTTCTTCCCCCCTTTTGGTTTTGCTCTTTTTGTTTTTATCACGTTCATGTTCAGGTGCTTCCCTGATGACTACAGGCTTATGGCTTCGAAGCCACTGTAAGTATTCCGGCTGTGGTAGTAAGCTACTGCCAACCAATAGCCACTGCTAGCGCTCGTTATGCCTTGGGGAAGGTCATACCATTGAGTTATGTCAAGGATTTACCATGCAGGCCTGCCAAAATCGGTCTTCACACCTTTGGGCCCTTCTGTGAGAGCAGGTTTTCCAGGCTGCCAATCAGAGTCAGCCTTTACAGGTTCTTCTTTCAGCTCTGTGCTCTAAGCTGACTCCATAGATGTTCCTCTCGACTCCGAACCTGACCCCATTTTTGTCACCTAAGCACAGGCTGTTCCACTCATGGCCTTGAGTGGCCCTGTGCAATTGGAGACATTGGCTCTGTTGTGCTTCGGGTTTCAGTACCAACCAACTCTTCAGTGTCAGCAATACTCTCGGTACTGAATTCAGGATTGAGCATACTGGTATATGTTGCCCCTTCACACACTGGGAAGGTTCTTCGAGCTGGAGAAGCCTAAAATGGTGAAAACCAAATGCTGAGATGCCACGTCTGGTGTTTGTGACTTGGAGAATAAAAGATAGGACAAACGCAGACACTACCACTATTGATACCAACTTTTTCCAGCATTACCAGCTGTTGTGGCACCAGCAGTTTAACTACCACCCAATTCCCTGTCTCAGTAACTTCTCTTGAATACTTCCTTACCCCATCTTCCACCTCTCCTATAGTTATCTATATGGATACTGGATAAAATGCAAAGTCTGTACAATCATTCTTCTAAGGATGTCCAGATAATCTGCTACACCTCAGTGGGTGATAATGGAGACAGGTCACAAGACACCAACCACTGTTTGATCAGTATTTGCCCGGCTCTCTGCACAGGAGATCATGGCTGCCTGCATACTACTCTCCACAGAGACATTCTCCTTGCTATTCCAGGGCCTTGGACCTTGGCCATACTACAGACTCTGGTTGGGATGCCTCCTAAAGAGAGTGCTCTAGATATTAATACTCTTGATCCCTATCTTATGTCTGGTACAGGAGATCACTCCACCACTGGGAACAAAGTTAGTCTTGATATAGTGCCTACAATAAACTGTGTTACTATGACCCATGAAGCTGTGCTGGGGCTGTGCTTCCAACTACTACTGCTTGAGCTGCTCCCCCTCACCTTATTGTGAGTGCCATTCCCATCAATGACAGGTCATCTCTACGATTCCCATGCTGGTTGATCCTAACTCTGGCCACCATGACAATTTCTCTTCCACTGCTGTTAATCCCTGCCTCTTCATTGGTGTTGATTCCCATTCTTCTGATATCAGCTGTATCTATGGCCCTTTACACCACTTTTGGTGCCCTTGGTATCAGACTCAATACTGCCCTTGGTACTGAAGTTCCTGAAGGCAGCTCCAGTTGTGACTGCCTCAGTTCTGACTGTCACTGTATTGATTCTGGTACTGACCGCCCTTGGCTGTGACAACTGCTTTGGATCTGGATTCAATACCAATCATCTCATCCACCATACCCACAGCTCCGGTGTTGGGTGGATTACAGCATCCAACATTGCTGCCACCTGAATCGGTACTGTTGACAGACACCACTGTTAGCTCTCCATTTGACCCAGTACTGTTAACCCAGTATCAGTACCGCAGGATTACCAGTTGGCCTTGGTATCCTCTGTTGCCACTACATTTTCACCTATTGCAGCAGTAGGGACTGAGCCCCTCTTTTGCCTATTAACAATGTCCAGCCTTACACGAGCAGATGCTCAGGATGGCCATGTGATGGCCATCCACATTTGTCCACTATTATAAACTAGATGTGCAGGTCAGGATGGATGCTGTGTTTGCCTAAGCTGTTCTGTTGTTAATACATAACTGACATGCTTGCCATGCCTCTGGCAAGTTAGTTAACTAATCACCTGTATATGTGAGCCACAGAAACCAAGAAGAATTACAGGTTGCTTACCTGTAACAAGTTCTTCTGTGAGTGGTCATCTTTGGTACTCACGTAACCCTTCCTCCTTCCCCACCGCAGGCATTCATCCTTGACTTTTTATCGCCCTGCTCAGTATCTCTGCTGTGGTACTCTGAGGAACTCAGCAGAAAGAGCAGGAGTCACTCCCTTTGAGTATGCTCATGGAAAGGAGTAGGTGGGCTCCTGCCAAAATCTACTTGTTCTGGAATGTTCCAAATGCATAGGTGCAGAACCCATGTGTGAGTATACAGATGACCACCTGAAGACATACAGTTACAGGTAAGCAAGCTGTCCTTTTTAATACTCAAGTTTTAACAATGAGACATGTATTCTGCTTCTTTAGATTATACAACGGATTACTTGGGTAAGCCCACCAGCTATCACTACAGAATGGAAAAGGAAAGTAGCTCAGGATGCCATTGAGAGTCTTAGTGCATCCAGGCTGGCCAAGAGCATCTGTAGCCAGTTCCGGACAAGATTAAACAGTTCTCATGAAGCTTTTGCAGCCTCCTTGCGACAGGTTAGTTTGATGTAAAGGGAACTGCAAAGAATAAAGATCAATAAACTTACATCAGTTTTCAAATAACTAGAAAGACAAAGCCTGCCTATACTCTCTCTTCTCTTTGTGACCAAAAAGAAAACCTGGGCACTACATTGTGTCTCCTGACCCTTGAGAGCTAGCAAAAATAGATGTAATAGCACAGAAATTCTTGTCCCATGGGACTAAGAGCCAGTATGGTGTAATGGCTAAAATATTGGACTGGGAGTCAGGAGATCTGGGTTCTGGTCCCCACATGACCATGGAAGCCCACTGGGTAACTTTGGGCCAGTCACAGACTCCCAGCCCAACCTACCTCACAGGGTTGTTGTTGTGAGGATAAACATGGAGAGGAAGAGAATTATGTATGTTACCATGGATTTCTTGGCAGAAAAAAGCAGGATATAAATGTAATAAATAAATATTGGGGGGGTTTACATCTGTTTCTTCTAGGCCTTTAATGATGGGAAAGATGGAAGTGATGGCGCTGTAATTCCATTATCTAATTCCTCAAAAGCACAAGGCTATAAACACCATGGTATATGTGTGGGGGGGTGGGGGTGTCCTTAGTTCATCTTTAAAGAACTACATGAGCCAGCTACAATGGTGCCTTGAAGCCTTAGGGGGCGGGCGTGGAAGTTGGAAGGAGGAGGGGCTGCCTATTGTCTGCTCTCCCTCAAGTAATTAACTTCTGGAAGGTATACAACTACATCTCTTAAATTAAACCCTGGTAGGAGCACTTTTAAATTGCACAAAGCAGGCCAAACCAGCACGGTGCCTAGATGTGCTCTATGGTGCCCCAACCAAAGCCACTCTATTAACCTGCTCAATGGGTTCATATTTATTTATTTATTTATTTAATGACATTTATATACCACCTCATAGCTGAAGCTCCCTGGGTGGTTTACAAAAGTTAAAAACAATGAACGTATGACACAGCAACCCCCAAATGGCATTAACATATGCAATCTGGCGCCCATGGGCATCACAGCTCATCGCGGCTTTAATAACCCATGGCAAGCCATGGTGTGTCATCCGAACCCTGGTCAATAAACAATGAACTCCTTTCCTAGACAAATGGTCTGTTGTAGGTCTTCAGATTATCTGATTTAATATGGAAAGTGGGAAATGTCTGAGCAAACATACAACATTTCCAGGGATCCACATGAAGTCCTTAATTAGAAGAAACAACAGTGCCTTCATTCTTGGAGATGGTTATAAACAAGTAAACAGGGAAACATAATGGGCACTTCAGAGGAACGCTCCAGTAGCTTTAAAAGCAGGTGTTTGGTTCAGTTTCTCTTAAAACAGTGGAGGAATTTCTGTACTGATTCATGGGCTTTGGGTATTCATATGTTGCTTTAAATCTGGGTTGCATTCCCTCTAGCTTTTCTGGTAGTGTGCTGTACTGGTTGATTTAGTCACTTTACTATGGTGACACTGTGGACATTTTATGCTCTAGAGTTGGGAGTCATAATACCTGGTTTGGGTTTTATAGTACAGTGGTAATCCACCTACTTACAAGGCTTTGGAATCCACAAACTCATGTTCAAATAGCAGAACTTAAAACCATAGGAAAGAAAACCACAGAAATAGAAATTTCCCAAGAAGAAATTATTTGAGAGAAATATGGCCTGGAGAGAGTATCCCAGCACATTCTTGTTAGGATGACCAGTATAAATGGGCTACTAAAAAAATCACTTTTTAAAACTTGGACCATGTTTAATTCTTTATCAAAGAAGAAATGGAGTAAATTGTGTGTAAAATCCATCCAGATGTAACATGCAGAATGACAAAGGCATACTGACATTTTATGTCTTGTTAGCTAGAGGCCGGCCACTCAGGCAGGCTGGAGAAGACAGAAGATCTTTGGCTGAAGGTCCGAAAGGACCATGCCCCTCGGCTTGCCCGCCTCTCATTGGAAAGCAGGTCCCTGCAGGATGTTTTGTTACATGGTGAGCATTGCCCTGATTGTTTCTCCCACTTATTGATAGCTTTTCTAAATTTTCTCATGAGTTTACTTTTGCAAGACTACTGCTTTTTGGCTATGTTGTACAGACTATAGCATTTTGAGACGAAAGCGTTACACAGATGTGACATTATTCATGCAATTAGCATTTGCGTTAGGTGGGGTGGGGGCTTTAATGCTATGCCATAGTCCCAATTTGGATCATTCTCTCATCTCATTCTTATCAGAAAGGAAGCTCCCAGTTGGCATTAATAGGAACATTCCTCCTAATGCAAATAGCAGCTGGGTGGGGACGGGGACAATATGATTCACATCAGGACTAGAGCATGGTCCTAGGTCTTTTCCTCCGTGTTATGGTCACTCCTGCTGCATCCAGCCATCCCTGAAACTTCTCCAGAAGGAACCCTTCTATTTGAAAATGGCCAACTCTGGATCCATCCCTTGACTCGAGAATCCTAGTGAAAAGTACGTAGAACAAGAATTGAAACTTTATGGATTTATATCCTTTCTTTGTACAGCGTTAAAAAGTGGCTAAGCATTTAAATATAATAAAACAGTAGAAACATAATTTTTAAAAAACGAAAACTATGGTGGATAGTGGAATCTTAGGAGCTAATAAAAATGGCATGAAGGAGAATATATTAATACAATACCTTTTTAAAATGTACTAGATTCAATACTACCAGTTCAATATGCCTGTTCTAATACTCTTAAGTACTGAGACATTCCCCAAAATGGGGATTCTGTAGTATTCCAGACACGTATTACTGGAGTGAATGAAATATGAGGAATGCATCCTACTGGGGAGGAGCATAGAAAATACTTTGTCTGACAAAGTACTTTTTTATGTTTCAGGTAAACCAAAGCTAGGCCGTGAGCTGGGCCGAGGACAATACGGAGTAGTGTACTTGTGTAATGCCTGGGGGGGTCACTTCCCATGTGCGCTCAAATCTGTTGTTCCACCAGATGAGAAGCACTGGAATGACCTTGCACTTGAGTTTCACTATATGAGGTATGTGGTATTAAACTCTCTTCCGTAATGAGCAGGAAATAGCCTGGCAAATTTCTCTAGGCCTGGTGTGGTGGGAGTGGTGGGCAACCTCCTTTGGTCTCGGGCTTGTTCCCTGGATTGTTACCTGGACCAAGCCTGGCGAGCCAGATGATATCAATAGGGTGGAACTCCTCCTCCTCCTGTGATGTCAATCCACATGTGGTGCATGCTTCCTCCCCTTTTTTTTCCATGCAGAGAGGCACAGAGACCCTCAGAAAGCAACTCTGCTGGGACTTGCAGGAACCAGTTTCTGTAAGCATTGGCCAAGTCTAGCTCCTCCTTCCCACCCTGCTCACGTCCATATTTGGGCATGAGCAGGACAGGAATGGACTTGGCTGGCACTTGCAGCAACCAGTTCTGCAAGCGCCAGCCAAGATGCGCAGCTCCATTCTGCCCCACTCATGTACCGATTGGGGTGCAATCAGGGCAGGAAGAAGCAAGCTTCAGCTCGGTAGTTTGGAGGAATCCCCAGCTTATCTCTGATTGGAGATAACAAAGGGATTCCCTGTTGTGCTGCAAAGGAGGAGGGCAGGGGGTGGAACCGTAGAGTGCACTCAACAGTCCATGGGCTGGATTGGACCCAACCATGGGGCCAGAGGTTACCCTCTCCTGTTGTAGACTCTGTATCAAGAAGTTGATCTAGACTGAAGATTGATACCAGGTTTCTTTTATGCATGCTAGTTAGAACTTCAAATGCAATTCTTAAGTGAAGTGAACAAGGTATCTGTAAAATAAAACAATGCTTCTAGTATTTACTATTCATGAATGATACAGTTTAAAGTCTCATGGTGCTTAATTTTATTCAATAGACCACTGAATAAACATCTGGCCTGATAGAGTTGTAAAGAACATTTTGGCAACAAAACCTTGGCCTCATGGTGAATCTTCTATTGCATCTACATATTTAAAAGCATTAGATTGTCTATACTATTGTATGAGACTGCATATTGTAATTGATTGATCTTTCATAGCTTAGAACAATAATTTGTGGTGTTGAGATGAAAGAGTGATTCATCCAAAAACAGTAGTGTGTGCTTTGTATGTATTTCTAGAATTGGAAGCTAAAGAAAAATTGTCTCAGAGGCTTTGAATTAATAAAAACTGCTTATGATATCTTCAGAATTACCACCTCTGTCATTGTCCATGACACACTGTGCTTCATCTTTCTCTAGGTCTTTGCCAAAGCATGAGCGGCTGGTAGACCTTCATGGATCCGTGATAGATTATGGGTATGGGGGAGGTTCCAGCATTGCTGTTCTATTGATAATGGAACAATTGCACAGAGACCTCTATACAGGATTAAAGGTGAGGAATAGAAATGCTTAAAAGGAGAATTGGCAGTGTAAATAATTACCATCTCTGGTGGCTCTTACATCTGTGTAACCATTTCTAGTTACAGGTGTGTCTCTCACAGTATAATTCAATTGTAACAGCAAGGACCCACATCCCAAGTGCTCCTGTTTGGTGCTCCAGCCAGCCTGAAATTAGGGCCTTGTCAGGCTGTTTAGGGTTCATGGGGGGCAGGAGACAGGGACAGCTTTTTTTAAATTTCCATCTTCCTGAAAACTTCTACCACTGTGCCAAATAGTGCTAAAGAGCTCTGGTATTGGTATAGAGTGATTTCGGAGCGGGGGGAGCTTCTAGAGAGTAAGAAAGGGAAATGCTGTATTTTCTTCCCTCTTGAAGCCTCCTGTGTACTGCAGGGCAAAGAGCATTTAACCTCCTGTGATACAATAAACTGTTAGGTGTTCAAACAAGCCAATCCTGTGCATTTTTACCCCAACTGACACCCTCTGTATCCCATGGTTTCCAAGGCAACTGAGCATGTTCAGTCCTCATTGGGCTGCCTTAGAGGCTGCCTTTCATCCCTCTTTTAACTTACAAAATAATATCCTTCAGCATATTTGAAATCCCCTGAGTATACAGAAACTACCACCTTGGCAGTGAAATGGGGCCACCCACTGACAAACTGATAAGCACTAGGACCACCATATTCTATATTAGAATATATGATGTTGTGGCTTTAGATCTCTGAAGCACTGCTCTCTTAATGTTGTTCTTAATCTTTAGTCTGTTTAAAACTAATTTAGACTCCCTCATACACACACACACACACACACACACACACACACACTGCATCTTTGCCCAGCAACATAATATCTAATGTTAATATTCAGATCTCAAGTAAAATCACAAACCAGTAATGTATATCATAATTGGTTCAATTCCATCATACTACATTCATCTGTCAGTCTTTGGAGATTCAAGCATAGTGATGGGCGATGTTTTTTTCCTGTCGAGAACTGCATTCCGGGGTGGGGTGGGGTGGGGTGGCACATGTCATTGGTGGGCGGGGCTGAAGCCAGCCGGTGGAGTGCAGGGCCAGAGACAAAACCGAGGGAGTCACACACACACTCTCTCCTCCTTCCCCCTCCCCCTTTCTCTCTCATCCTAGGACCGCAGGTAGTCACCCTTGATCTAGCACAACTTGAACTAACTGCTGTGGTAGGGAGGATGACAAGAAGGAGTGCACTGCATCTGGTTCTGGCTAGCCATGTGGGGCCAGGGCTATATGTTTCAGTAAAACAAAAAAAGGACAATACAAGCAGAATCATTCTTTGACCCCCATGAGCTAATGTTCTAGGAAGAAACAGCTTTCCTAAAGGATCCTTTTCATCCTTTGCTGTAACTCCCATCTAATGCAAGATGCACTGCTTAATACCTAGAGATACCAATCCCATTAAGGGATCAGTAATAAGTTTTTTTCCCCTATTTTCTCAGGCTGGGTTGACACTGGAGACACGATTGCAAATTGCCTTGGATGTAGTTGAAGGGATTCGATTTCTCCATAGCCAGGGGCTTGTTCACAGAGACATCAAACTTAAAAACGTATTGGTAAGGGATAGCTTTCTGCCTCTAGCTTTGTACTCCTTGCTGAAATGGAATGAGACATCAGTAGATAAAATAATGGCCTTATTCGAGCCTTTTCCTGAAAAGATATCTGTACTCTTATATATAAATGAAAAGCACTTTTTTTGGAAATGGGAGAACGGCCATGAGTAAGTTGATTTCTGTCCTTTTGAAGCATAAAACCTGTACTGTTCTGTATATAGAAAACTAAAGAACAATGAAGACAGAACTGCCCAAGAGTAGAGAGATTAGTGCTGCAGAGAGAACCAGGGGATATTTGGCTTTTATATGACTAGACCAGTTTTCTTGTAAAATAAACTGAACCATACCAGATTTACATTGTATTGATTTTTTTCCTAAACCCAGGGGAAAGATCCTAAATTGAGCCACACCTAGAAAGGAGCTCAAAAGCAGTTTAAAATTTCCAATTGTCTGATAACAGAATTCTGGTCTGTCCCATGAAATTGACAGGTTCAGGATAGATAAAAGGACACACCATCAAGGAGTGGTGTTGGACACCAGTTCAGATGACACAAATGTTACACGAAGGACAGGTGTGTTCATGACCATTAGCCAAGAATCTCCAAGAAAGTGGAATATCCAAGAGAGCATCTTCTAATCAAAAGTTATAATAGGGACAACCAAAGGGAATTGGCTGTTATCTTTGTGCCTGACTTAGTAAGTTCCAGGAGCATGTGGCTGGCCACTGTTGGAGACAAAATGCTAGGCTAATAATGAACTTCAGCTTGATTCAGCAAAGGCATTTATGATACGTTTTTATAATTAGGATTGTTTGTAGAAGATGCTACTACTACTAAAGGGATTGCATGTTAGGCTGTTTTGGTGAGAATTGGGATTGAAACACACTTTGTGTTCTATACAGCTTGATAAAAACAATAGAGCTAAAATCACGGACCTGGGATTCTGCAAACCTGAAGCAATGATGTCTGGCAGTATTGTTGGGACCCCTATCCATATGGCTCCTGAACTCTTCACAGGTGAACTTACCATGGATCTTCTGTTGACTGTTAACCATGGAAAATATGAAGTCAAATATCTTAAGATGACAAATCTACAAGAGGGCTGTAAAAAGGGCTGTTTCTACCAGAAAGTTAGGTAGACATGTGAGCATATCCCGCAGGTTGGGGAAGAGTATACTTATAAGGAAGGAAGACCCATTGAAACTGGTAATACTTAGTAAGCATGCTAAGGATTATGCTGCCCAAGAAAAACCTGAGAAGCGTAGGCTAATACTTGGCGCTGACACTGAAGACTGCTTCTCTGTACAAGCACTAACATCTACCTCTTGGCTTTTGCAGTATGATAAATCTGATTAGAATTGCTCTGAAAGCTTTTATAAATTAAAATGATCTTCATGTAGTAGTTGATTAGAATAATGCCATGATACCTGATAAGGTGATGTCTTTTTGTTTTGGGACGCTTAACATAGAATGGTAACATATGGATTACCTAGAGAGAAAGAGGCAGATGTTTGATTTCCCCCTTCAAAAAAACAAAAATACATAATTTTGGATGCTCCTTTGGCAGAAGAGTGCTTCTACATTAGAGTACGATTTGAGTTTCGCTAACGGAATAGTTAAGTTAAGCTGATCCCTCTTGTTCTGTAGCCTGTCCTCAGTCTGAAAACTCAGAGTGGTTATGGGCAATTAACGTAACTCCATGGCAATATCAGACTAATACTCGATCAAATTAAAAGTCCCCCATCTTGGCCCTGAAAGACAGCTCTAAGAAGCAGGTCTTGCAAAACTTCCAAAAAGTGCTTGGGCATGGACTTCGGTAAATTTTCAGGAAGGGGAAATTTCAGAAGTTGGTGGGGAGAGCCACAAAGATGAACTCTTTATGCTCTTGCTGTCTGAAACTGACGGGCAAATGGTGTAATTGAAGGTGCCCTTCTTGATAATTGGGGACTGTAATAGGGCACAAATAAGAAATTACTTAATTTAGTGGAAGCAGTATATTGAACTTGGAAATGTAATCCCTTCCACCCCTCCACAAACTCTGCTGCAAAGTTCTGATTCACACACTGTGTTCTGCGTAGCTGCTGCTTCTGAATTTTGTGCTATGTGGCCCAGATGCCACGTGCAATGCATAACATTTTAGACAGTCTTCTTATATGGATCCACCAGATCACAAGGGAATAATGATCAGTGCCATCAGTTCCCAGGAAGGGACATCATGATCCACTGGGCTGATGTGGTAGGGGTATCAAAACGTTTGTGTGGTCCCAGGCTGTAACATTTGGAGGGAAGTAGCCCTGCAGACAGAATTTGAATTGGACCCTCGCTTGTTGCCAGAGTTGCTGCTTATGCAGTGTGCTACTATTTCCATGCTACAGTCTTATACATAATGGAAATGGATGTCCATGAATAGTCTTCAACCAATATTTCTTGTTCATCTGTCACAGGGAAATATGATAACTCTGTGGATGTGTATGCATTTGGCATCTTGTTCTGGTACATCTGTTCTGGACATGTGAAGTTACCAGAGGCCTTTGAGAGATGTGCAAGCAAGGACCACCTTTGGAACAACGTACGAAGAGGTAGGCATGGCCACAACGTAAAAAGGCATGATGCAGTATTGTGAAGGTATGGAGACTACACCAAAGCTCCTGATCTAAAAGATTGCATATCAAGCTCTGCTCACATCATGGGTCTGCAGAGTTTCTTTTGATTTGCAGTCTTCTGTGCTGCCTGACGAACCAACTACTGCAATTCAGGACAGTGTCCAAAATCTCCTTCAATGAATTGCAAATGGTGTCCCTGCCAGAAGAAAAGGCTATTCTGGAAACACCCAGTTTTTCATATCTCTTAGTATGCTAAAGTCATGTTACTTGGTGTGGATTTCAGCAAGACTGAAGCTCCATAGCACTGTTTTTTATATGAGTGAGGTGCTTTGTGACAGACTTTCAACATATCACAAGACACATTTGGAGTGAAAGCCTATGTGAATCAATAAGTCATCCCACTACATCTTCACACTACTTTCTGCAGCTGTAGAAGCTAGATAAGGTAGCATTGAAGTGGTGGCAGTGTCCTTGCATCTCTTGGTGCTGATGCCTGTATTTTCACAGTAACTGAAAAAACCTGAAGCAGATATGGTGGGTGAGAGAAGCAGGAGGAGAAGCAACAGCAGCCTCTTTATTCTGTCACATCCGTTCACAATTCCAGGCTGTTGTTGATGCCTTACAGCAGCAATGAGGGATCTCTAGCCTGCGGGAGGGGCCGTTCTTGCTCTGGAGGGGAAGGAAGAAGGAAGTGTGCATGCATGAATGGATGAGTGGGGACGTATGTGAAAAAGTGGGAGGGTAGAGAATGGAGTGGATGTATGGCTGTGTAGTGAATGTATGGCTACGTGTGAATGGGGCAGGAGGAAGCTTGTATGTGGCTTTGGCCTCCCAAACAACTGTCATGTGGCCCCTGGAAGGTAATCCATGGGAGAATGTGGCCCTCAGGGTGAAAAAGATCCCACAACCCTGTCTTACAGCCTGTAAAACTCAGGCTGCAATCCTATGCATACATACCCTGTGAGGAAACTCCGCTGAACACAAGTGTCATTTTTGCATAAACATGTATAGAATTACACTGTAAATCACTGCTTTTGTGACTTAAGTAAGCTCACAATAACACAGTGAGAACCTCTGCTCTGGAATTTGTCCTCCAAGTATCTGCCATGCACAGAAAGCTCCTAGCGGGTTCTAGGTACTCTACTGTAAGCTACTTGGACGGCTACGATGAAGAAGCAGGATATAAATTCAAAATACAAGTGACAAATTAACTCTACTGTTCTTTCAGATGATAACTGTTTAAGAACCAGGATTCCAAATCTTGGGATTAGACTCCATTTCTATAAGAACATAGAATGCTTTTAAGCTGCATAGAATGACTAGTTTCTTGGAACAAGGCAACAGTAATCCTGTCAAAAGCATGCATGTCTAATACTTGAATGAGTCTCCTGCCGCCGTACCGTTAGATCCTTGGGGCACATGGAGAGCACATACTTTGTTTCCCAGCAGAATCACGCTCCTCCCAGCCCACCAAACATCAGTTTGGTGGGCTGTAGGGAGCATGATTCCATTGGGAAACAGTGGGCACACTTTCCATGCACCTTGTTTCCCAGCAGAATTATTGGGAATCCAGCCATGCTGCCATTTCTGGCAGCCGGGGCAGTGTGTGGTCTATGATGGATTCCAGGGTGGGGCAGTGAGGGCCCCCAGCCCACCAAAGTTGTGCAGCCCTGATGTAATGGAAAGACAGAATTAGCACCAGTACTGCGATTTAACAATTTACTCTGCAGTCCTATGCATGTCTACTGGGTTCAGTGGGGCTTGCTCAGGATTGCAGCCTTGACATGTTTCTAAGAGATGACACGTATAGTACAAGGTGTTATAATGTATGAAAATTGGCTCATGCAGGTGGACTACTCATGTGAACAGTGTAATGTTGGAAAAGCTTACTCTCAGCAGTAGGGATTCATACCTTCTCAATCCATTTGAGTAGATTGCTGTGTAAGCCAATACTATTGGAAATGTTTCATAACATATGTATCCACTCAGGGACTTTGTATTGGAACTTTGTTGGGTCAGGTTCCTTTCCAGAATAGCCAGATGAAACTGCTTAGACCATTAAAGCTGGAGTAGCTAAAATCAAAGGATTTGTTTCTCCTTTCATCAAATAAATGTACTTCTTATTCTCTCTTCCCAGGAGTACGCCCTGAACGCCTTTCCATTTTTGATGAGGAATGTTGGCAGCTGATGGAAGCCTGTTGGGATGGGGACCCTTCCCAGCGCCCACTCCTGGGCATAGTCCAGCCCATGTTGCAGAGCATAATGGACAGGCTTTGCAGGTTGAACTCTGAGCAGTTAAACAAAGGATTGGATGATTCTACTTGATAAAGAAGCTTTGTAGGAACAGTTCCATTATGTGAGAACTCTGGTCCCCATCTTGCTACTGGCAACTCAAGATATAGCTCTTTGGAAGAGATTAGCCAAGAATTGTGCTCTTAGGTGAGCGAATATCAAAATTCCACCTCGTACAGCAGGCAGGGACATTCACTCCCAACATACACTACTAATGCAAGTTGCCAGTGCTTCCTTCCTTTATTAAAAAGCAAATAAAAGGATGGGGAATTCAGACCTCTTAGTCTGGAAGGGATTTTGCTTATCCCCTTCCGGCTGCAGTAATGAAAAAGCACTGTATGTTTCAGAAGTCTGGCAGCCAGCACATTTGCATCTCCAGCTACAGTCTGCTAGTGGTCGTATATATACCGGCCTCCCTGAATGTCTTTCACATGAATGTGTATGATTGGAAGAAATAAGGTTGTATCCTTTCATAGGCAGGGTAATTCTGTGAACCTTAGCAGGATGGACTCTGAGGGGTATGAGCTAATGTTGACTTCTGATGGTATGTTTACATGGATGGATCAAAGCATCCAAACTCTTTAAGGGGAAGGCTCCACTGCAATGGAATACCCAAAGGTATAAGCTATCTGTCATATGAACCAAACTCTTTTTGGTAAATGCTTAATAGCAAGTCTTCAAACATCTGAGTGAAGATGGCCTTTTTTATTAATTACAATCTTGCAGCAAGATGGGTACTCCACCAAAAGACTTTACACATACAGAAATAGAAACACAAGTTGTTAGTAGCTACTGTTGGTACCCAATGGAAATGAGTAGATCCTGTTTTTAACTACAGCAGTTTTCTTTTTTGTTTTGTACTAAGTATAAAGGCAATGACTGTTTTAAACTCTAATATTGACAGGCCATTTTAAAAGATTTCTTCAGCTGTGTATTTTTAAGCCATTCCCTTGAAGAGTACCTAAGAGAAAGCTGTCATTGTTTCATAGATGTGCATGGTTGCTGTGTCTGACCATCATTTACTTCTTTGGGGTTTGTCATTTGGCTGTGCTTAATCTAGGAGTCCATTGCAGGGAGCCCATGGGGAAGAAAGTCCAGAGACATATGAAATGAAGGACTCTTTCCCATGTAATCTATACACCCTTGACACAATAGATTCTTTGCATTTGCCACTGCAAGAATTAATTTATTAGCACAACAGTGTTTGAGGGAGGTGTAGGCTGAAATGGAGAATGCACCTGGCATAGGCAAGGAAAGGGACCGACTGTGAGTGTTTCTCCAGATGTTTGGAGAGTGGAGTACGTAACCATATTCCCTCTCTTCCATGCAATGAGACATGCACTGGTTCCATCTTCAAAGGATAATCTACTGTGCAAAGCCAATCAAACATGCAACATACAATACTTTGCTTCTGGAGTTGCTTCTGTTATACAAAGCAGAAATGCAGCCTCTTGCCTGTTTACATAAACCACTAGAGATAAAAGTAACCCTGCAATGTTGCTCACCAGCCTAGATGAACCCTTTCTGTGTGTGCAATAAAATTGAAATCATGCTTTTAAAATTATTGCTTTTTACTTAATGGGCATTCATTGTTATGTGGTGGTCTAAACTGTATTGGCACTTCTGTCCACAAATTGTAGCGTTGGCAACTTGAACTGAAATGGGCCACAATAGCTGACAACCATTCTCACAGAAAAGCACACATATTCTCAACTAGGAAGTCCTAGAAATGTCACTTATGTATATCTGGACCACCATTCTAGTCACTTGACAGTATTACTCATGTCATATCCATTTATTCTGTTCTATGGTGGCTAGTGACCTTGTTTAGAATTAGGGTCTAGGTCAGTATTTTTGCAAGTATAGAAATAGTTTATGTAAAATAAAATAAATAAAACTGTATTTGAAAATGGCTTGTATAGCTCTTCCCAAGCAGCTATGTCCTTAATCTTTACCCTGTGCCTTTTTCAGAAAACTGAGTCAAAAGTATGTCTCAGTTTCACTGGGGTTGTGTTTCCTATAGACACAAAACTGGCTCCATACACCTTTCCCAATGTACAACCATGCATGCACTCCTCTGCTAGGCATAAATTTTAATTTTTGTTTTGATCACTCCTGAAGCAGATTTCACAGCCTCTAACTTGCCTCACAACAGAGAACAGATGGGTTTTGTGCTGTTTAAAGGTCCTACTTCTTAAAATGCATTTGGCTTTGATTAAAGCACAATCCTCTTCATATTAGCAATGGTATATGCTTTCCCCATGTTTCATTCTTAGGCCGTAAGGGTGGTAATAACTTTTAATGTAAATACACTAAATATTTTCATAGCTGTAGCTAAGGGGTCACCATAAGTATTGCGGTGGAGATGATGGCCATCAGTGAGTGCAGAGCAACTATCATTGCTGTCATTTTATTTCAGTGACTGCAAAAGCATTAACCAAGAGATCTGTCCAAAAGCATAACACTAGATCTTCCTAAAAAGTTACTGTTGTTCCCATGTAAAATGTTGTACTTTAAAATAATATTTTCCTCCTTTCAAAGCCTTTTTACTACAACACAATATCACCCAATTTGTTTTATACTCTGAAGGAAACTGTTTACTGAACTGTATTATGCAAGGTTTACATGTTGCCACCAACTTGATGGCTAAAGTAGGTGCTCCAAAAGATAGGTTTCCTTAGAGCTGGAAACATGATAAATTGAGCTCGTTTACAAACTAAGTATACTGCAGTAATTAGAGTTGGAGGTATCAAAGCATCCATACTGGTGCTAAGAGCTGATGGTTCAAAAATGGAGCTATTCAGAACTGATCCATTGCCAGGGTACTTCTTATTTCTGCTTTGGAAACTCTGGCTACTTCGGCTCTGGACAAACACTACATAGGAGCTGCACGAGCTAAACTTTAACTGCTAAAGCAAGGCTTGAATGCAGTGTCAGACTGTCATGTTGTGGGTGCTGGAATATTGCCCTCAGCTTGCTTGTGCATTGCTGCCTAGTAAAGTGGTTTGTGGGAGGTTTTGTTTCGCAACTGACAATTTTTCTTCTCCATCTCTTTTATTACTAGTGACTTGACTGTACAATATAAGCTCTTCTAGTTAAACTTATTAAACAGCAAGCATTTCATTTACTTCTTTTAGCACTTCCGTTTTGTTAGTCTTTCTCTCTGCCCTGCCCTCCTCTCCCAATGACAGTGTTTGGAGGGTCATGAGATGCTTGAATGCTGGCTTTTGCAGATGACAGACATTAATGGAAGGAACATCAATGCTGCATCCCTATTTATTTAATGTGGTTCTGGGCTGAATGCCTTTCATTTTAGAGATGTACATAATGCTTTCTCTGTATCCACTGGTCTCCTACCCAGTTGTCATCCTTATTTTAAAAATCTTAATACTATGATTTTTTTTTCTCCAGGGAGAGAATAAGAGTCCATCTGTGTCTGAAATTCCCTCAGGGGCTTAGATAGCACTGCATTTCTTAAACTTCTTAATACTTCCTTCATTTTGGTTCTGTTAAACTGATGGTCAACTGTTACACTTGGCTATTGAGGGAGGGAGAAACATGAGTTGTACAGTTCCATTGTAATGCCTATACATTTTGTAATACTTATTATTTTTTAAAAAATCCTGATGTATATTAGTGTTAAAGGCAAAGGTAACAAACATAACTGTATAGGAAAAGTGCAATAACATGGAAAACAAGAATAAGAATATTTCTCATGTATTCTGTAATACTAATGTCCAGTCCACTGCAGTCCCCTCCCCCATTACATGTATTTTAAGAGACGCGACTGTGAGTCAAGACTTCATTTAGTGCCATAATGAAGGTCCGTTTTAATAGACAATAGAACGCACAGAAGTGCTGTGCTATATAATAAAGGTCGCATTAACGTTTTATGCTGCTTGTGTGGTTTATTCTTCCAATAAATGTTATAGATTAACATTGCAGTTTTGAATCTTTCACATCACCACATTTGGGAGGGGGCACAGAGCAATGTCACCTATTTAAATACACTGAGAATTACTATAGTGCAGGGAATGGGAAACCTGTGGCCTTCCAGATGTTGAACTCTAGCTCCCATCATTCCTGAGCATTGGCCACCCTGGCTGGGGCTGATGGGAATTAGAGTCAAACAACATTTGAAGGGCCACAGGTTCCCAACCCCTGCTAGGCTTAGGAATGTGCTTCTATTTAGTAATTGGGGTGGATGTGTCCTACTTATGTGTCTGTAATTGCATTACAAATGCTCCAACTAATTCAAGGGTGTACTAGTGCAACCAGTTCTGTGTGGGTTGAAATGCCTTTAGGACATAGTACAAGTGAATACTTCTAATTCCCATTCTATATCTTTCCTACTCCCCACCCCCCGTACTAAACTGCAGCCTTGACTGATAAGTGTTGTACCTGATGATGTTGAAAGCTGCCAATGTATTAATACTAACCTGTATTGATAGGAAAGTTTTAATCTGCTAACTCAATCAGTTCAAAGACACTGGCTGTGCTGTAATTACCTTGCATATTGTAAGCACTTAACAGCTTTCCCCAACTTAGTGTCCTTTGGATGTGTTGGATTGCAACTCCCATCATTCTCAGCCAGCATGGCAAATGGCACCAGGTTGGGGAAAGCTTCATTGTAGGGTGGCATAACAGCTCACAGGATTTGGTCAGAAGAGTTTATTCTATGATATTATTTCTCTTTTACTGTTGCAATACTAGTGTTTGGCAAGAATACTAAAAAATAAACTTATAGGTGAACCAGCATGACTAAAGTATCTTTGTTAAAACATCATAGGCTCTGTACTGATATATAAACACCCACCACCATGAGTGCCATTTTTTGGTAGAAAGGCGGGATATAAATCAAGTAAATAAATGGCTGTCTTCTTTTCCAGCATCTATCTTGACAATCTCCTCTTTGTTGAAAATCTAATAGTTGCCTTGGATCAGTATAGAAAAAAAACATTTCCTCTGGGCTGCCCCAGGCAATGCCCCTGCTTTTTAAAAGTGCATTAATGTTAAATGTTTCTAGAGAGCCAAACTAGACAGCAGTAGCCACCTCTCTTAATTTCCTATGCCAAATTGGTGCAACACAGGATATTTGGGGTGATGTTGGAGGTGGAAACAGCTGGGTGGTAGAGCACATGCAGAAAGTCCCAGGTTCCATCCCTGGCATGTTCACATAAGGCTGGGGTGGGGTGGGGGGAACTGTCTGAAATCCCGAAGGGGCACTGCACCAGTTTGCTTTTTAAAATCACCTCTTCTCTCCCCATTGCTGTTTGCTTCCAAAGGTGTTTTTTAAGGTGGGGTTTTTTTTTTGGGGGGGGGAAATGCTTTTCAAGGAAAATAGTGGGTAGACTTTTAGCAGAAGACTGGTGCAGGGGATGTGCTGAATTGAGGCCTGTGGTTGCTTTTTGTTAACAGTGGAAGTGGCCAATTTAAGCATACCAATATGTGTTGTTTGGCCCACAACTGAATTGTCAAGATAGTATTCCTAGCATTTCAATTAAATTTGAACCCCTGCCCCCATGGCCATGTGTCTTTATATATTTGTATACTAAAAGTGTAGTTTTTGCTAGAACAGCCAATCAAAGCTATCCCTCTGGAAAAACAACTACACAGCTTATGATGACCTAAAAAGCTTCATGAATACTAAAACAAGCTTTCCAGGTGATCTCATGGAATACCCAGGGTAAGGTATGCCAATTCATTAAAAATAAATCAATAGCAGCATGATAGCAGAAACATGAAAGTGGATTTGGGTCTGTCAGGAGGGCTCCTGGACTAGGCACCTTTAAGTTTATCTAAATACAAATAGTTCATACAAGTCTTCAGTTCCAACTTTAAAGCTACAGAATAGTTCACAGAAATCCCAGTTATAAAGAATACAACCTGAAAGAAAACACAACTGAGGAAACTGCCTCGACCCTCAGGCCCCACTGCAGTCTCCAAGATTGAACTATGGTGCCCTCTGGAGTCTTATCCTTTCATCTAGCATGTGCTAGAGAGGCAATAATGCCTTTCCTGAAGTGATTTGCCAAAGCCTGGCAGAAGACTATATTTCTCACTCCTCCCCAATTTTGGCATTTTGGTGGCTCAAGGTGATGGTGGGGGCCTGGAATTTATAAGAATACATACTCCTACTTTAAATATATTATTAACCTGCTCCAGGCCTTTGAAATAAATCAGATTAAAATAGGGGTCAGGTGGACAGCTACATCAGGAAATATTTAAAGAACATAGAGCCGAGAGAGCCAGGATGATGGTTGTGGGTGAATAGGAAACAGTTATTTTGCCCCCTATCCTACATCAAAATGATGAGGGGGAAAACAGTACGTAAAACCAAAAAAAGGAAGAGATAGTCTCTAGTGTTAAAAAGTAGAAAAGTTTTAATCGCTTTGTACAGATGTCTCAAACGTTTAAAAATGTATTGTTGTTACAAGACTTTTTGAATAAAAGCTCGACGTTTTGGATCTGCTGATCCTTCTTCAGGAGCTGATATAACAGAATAACATGAACTACCAAAAAGTCCAAATGAAGCAGTCAAAATACTTCTTTGCGTTCTTTTTGCCTGTTGGCTGCTTCATTTGGACTTTTGTTATTCTGTTATAATCAGCCCCTATCCTACAGCCACACACATTAGACTTGAGAAGGCAGGAAGGGGCTGCAGCAATTTTAGCACTGTTTCAACCTCTATAAGAAGGTTACTCACACTTTGTGAATAATGATAGGAAATGGCTCAAAGTAGTATGCATTTTAAAAAAATACTCAGCTGTAATCTTTTTTTCAACAGTGATAAAATATGGTAGAAAATTATTATTCATAAACTTACTATGGGTCTTTTAATTTCAGAGGACAGCTAATAGCAAATAGAAACTCATCCTAGTTTTCTACAATAATACCTAGCACTACCTTCCAACATCTCAACGCTGAAAACTGGGTCACTTGTCCATCAATCACTATTTGTATACCGCTCTCCCATATTCATTATGCTCCAAGCAGTTCACAATAAAGCATGACAAAAAGAACGCATCACTGTCCATAAAGTCCAATAATTGTATCATCCTCTTCCTTCCAACACCAAGCACGGTCATCATCACTACCCCCTTAAGCACAGCAGAAGGCGCTTCTCCGCTTGCTGCACAATGTGTTCATGTACTGTGCAATCGCCTGCCCTGTACCGGTTTCTGAAGGAAGATCGATCAAAACAGTCCCAACAGACGGAAGGCGATAACAAACATTACTTTGAACCCCTGTCTAGTAGGCGCAGGAGCCCGGATCCGGATCTTAAAAGCTCCCACTCCGCCCTACGCTAGGGCCCCGGTTCGGATCGGGTCCCCTACATTCTACTCTAAACTTTTTTAAAAATAAGGGGGGTGGGAGGCGATTGGGGGCGGGGAGAGACGTAGCTGCTAGACACATATTAAAAGTAATATCGCTTTTGGTCCTCAACTTCCAGGGACGTGGTGAGTAGGCTGAAAACTGAGAACGGCCATTCTGCGGCATCGTGTGTACACACCAACAATGCGCTTCAAAGGCAAAATAAAGACAGCAATTAACCAGGGAGAAATACCAGAAAATTGGGAGCAGGCCTGGTGAATAGAGGCCGTTGTTCTAAACCACCTGTCTAGATTCCTCCCAATCCGTCATCCCGGAACTCTTCTCACACGCCTCATTGTTTCAGTCCGGGGTTCTTTATTCGAAGTACTCCGATGCCGAGCTGCCCTTGCCTCTGCCCGCTTCTTCCACGAACCAGAAAGCCTTTCCAGCAATGTTGCTCTCTTCTTTCCCCAAACCACGAAGGCGACCATTGAGGCCCAAACTTTCGCGAGTCGCGGGAGAAAGACCGAAGCCCCGCGAAGGGAGCGGGGAGCGATTTTTTCAGGCCGAGCAGAGGGCAGCCCCTTCGGCGTGAGGCCCCCTTGGTCCTCGGTTCCGGAGCGGGATCGGACGGGACGAGAAAGTGGCCGAAATGAATCTGGAGCTGCTCGGTGCGTGGCTTTAAGTCGCTCTGTTGAGCGCTCCTTCTCCCTTACTCCTTCGTAGACCGCGGGGTGGGAGGGAGGCGGCTGGGATCTGGGCTGAGGGGCAAACACGGGAAGGTGGGTGCGTGGGTGGCTTGGAAGGTATCGAGGTGCTGGGGCATCCGAGCCTTGGATCAGGGGGCAGAGAAGCCGGAGGGACTCTTCGGCTGGGGCTTGGGGACCTGCTTGTTGGAGGATCCCCTTTCCCCGCAGGCCTTTTGCACAAAGGCCGCTTAATTCGCCCGCAGTGCGAGAGTGAAACCGGCCGTGGCCAGCACACACGCTCCGCGGGCCGCCTTCACAACCATCCACACAAGTCACGCGAAAGAGGCCTGGAAGTAGCGGGTCGATTCCTGCTCCTCCACTTCGCTTCCCGCCTCGTGACCCTTGCGGCAGAAGTTGGCACCCTAAGGATCCATGGCCGGGTCTCCTTTTTTCGTGGCAGTTTTCGGCTTCCCTGCCCGGTTGCTAGGCCAAACAATCTGGAAGCCTTGGCTCTGTTGCCATGGCAGCCGTGCCAGCGCTGACCGTTCTCTCTTGTCTCCTGGGACCAAAAGTCGCCTTCTGAAGTTATTTAGGCTACAGTTCTATACTCACTTACCTGGCACTTGGCCCCCACTGAACACAGCAGGGCATACTTTTGAGTAGACATGTCTAGGATTGCACTGTTAGTCTGTTTGTGCTGCAGTATGTCGTGTATCAAGTAAACCTGTGGATTGTATCGTTTTATGACAAAATATATTATTATTATTATTTATTTATATAGCACCATCAATGTACATGGTGCTGTACAGATAACACAGTAAATAGCAAGACCCTGCCGCATAGGCTTACAATCTAATAAGTTGTAGTAAACAATAAAGAGGGAAGGAGAATGCAAACAGGCACAGGGAAGCGTAAACAAGCACCGGGTAGGGAGAAGCTAACAGTATAGAGTCAGAACAAACTCAATATTTGAAGGCTATAGGGAAAAGAAAAGTTTTTAGCTGAGTTTTAAAAGCAGTGATTGAGTTTGTAGTTCTCAAGTGTTCTGGAAGAGCGTTCCAGGCGTAAGGGGCAGCAGAAGAAAAAGGACAAAGCCGAGTAAGGGAAGTGGAGGTCCTAGGGCAGGCGAGAAGCATGGCATCAGAGGAGCGGAGAGCACGAGCGGGGCGATAGTGTGAGATGAGAGAGGAGAGATAGGCAGGAGCTAGACCGTGAAGAGCTTTGAAGGTCAGCAGGAGAAGTTTATATTGGATTCTGGAGTGAATTGGAAGCCAATGAAGAGATTTCAGTAGTGGAGTGACATGGTCAGAGCGGCGGGCCAAGAAGATGATCTTAGCGGCAGAGTGGTGGACAGAGACCATACTATATGTGCCTTATTTACTTAGTATATATTGTAGAAAGTTTTCTCAGGTCATAAACCACATCCTCCCTAGAAAGTCTGTTTCACTTTAACCAGTTTGTTATCTTAAAATTTTCTCAGAATTTAACAAAAGCCTTTCAGAAAGATATTTGCAACCCAATCCTAGCCACATTTGTGTGGAAGTAAGGTTATTTCAAACATACTTAGGTGTTCTGTCCTAAACCTGTTGTCACTTTGCCTATTTTCGAAGAGCTGGAAGGGACCAAATAGTTACTTAATGCCACAACCTGTACCAAAGTCAAGAATGCCCATAGATGAATTTGCAGAAACCAAGCTTCAGTTTGCATTAGGCAGAGAGCATTGGCATTGTAGAAAGGTACTTACAGATAATGTATAGCTGGGAAGACAAAACCAAAAAATGTTATTAGACTACTTAATGCACTGGGAAGCCCTTCTTTGATTTCAAATATCCAGTAAATCAGCCCTTGAATAGGAGGAAAATTAAGGGCCAATGTAGATGTGCTATTCAATTTATTTATTTATTTTAAACATACTCTTTTGCATAATGTGCATATTAAAAAAAGAAAGAAATCTAGGTAGCATCAACTGAGGTGGATGCAGTCCTGAGAGAAATCTCTCCTCTGAAGCCTGTGTTTGCATTGGGATTAATAGAACAATCCTATGCATGTCTACTCAGAAGAAACTTCCATTGAATTCAATGGGGCTTATGGGTAAGTGTGTGTATAGGATTGCAGCCTGAGTGGGTTTAGATAGGTCTGTATGTGACTAATTCCAAAGAGGGGCATTACAGAGAATGTCCTTCTTTATAATTCTACCTGTTAAGCCTCCCATATCAACAGGATTAGGAGCAGAGGTTCTTAGGGGACAATCCTATGCATCTTTAAACAGGACAAAAGTCCTAGAACTCCCAAGCATTCCCTAGCCAGCATGGAAAATAGCTTGGAAATGAGGGGAATTGTAGGACTTTTTCCTGTCTAAACAAGCATAGGATTGCGACCTTAATGGCATTTTTTGGTGTGTGTTTGTGTGTGACAGACTGTAATGCCCTGTCCTAGGAAGCAGCAAACTCTCATGAGGAAGAAAAATGCTTTTTGAGGATTTTTACTCAAGAGGTAATGTTGATGTCATTCTTAAGGAGAAGTCTGATATTTATCTAGCGCTTAGGATTTGCATCAGTTCAAATGAAGTTTTGGTGTTTTTGTTGCCATCCACATACATTCAGCTCTTCCAGGAAGTACTAAACAGTGTTCTATTTAGTGGAACTAGTTGCACCTTGTTGCTAGAACTTCCTTCAGATTAAGGAATGCGAACCTACATAGTGCATACCATTAATTTATAAGATCAGGTTTGTCATTTCAGTATATGGCAGCAGACTTTCACTAAGCAAGGCCTTGAAGTACTGTACAACACAAGGGATGTGGTATAAAGTAACTTCTTTCATGCTTAATGTTTCTGTTTTGTTTCAGAATCCTTTGGGCAGAATTATCCAGAGGTAAATGCCTTTTCAGTTTAACACATGCTATTTTCATATTGCTTGGCTTGTGACTTTGTTTTGTCATGTTTGAAGCAGAGAGGCAGATATTTGCTCAGTTATGATGTGGATACTTGGTGTATGTTGAAGTGCATCAAGCAAGTATATCTTAAAACTAGTGTCACTTCAACATCTGCTTGTTAATTACATGAATACTCTGCCTTGAATTTCTGGGGCCATAGCTAGACCTAAGGTTTATCCCAGGATTGTCCTGGGGTCAAACCTGTTCGTCTAAGTGCCACACAGGGCATCCAGCGCTCAGGCAGGGACGAACCCGGGATGATCCTGGGATAAACCTTAGGTCTAGCTATGGCCTGGGTGATCTCCCAAATGGCATTGGACTTGTTTTGTCTCAGTTCAAAGGGGTGAAGGAAGGTGGTCACATAGCTTAAAAATGAAACTCAGTTGTTTCTATGCCTTTCTTTGTTTCAGGAAGCTGATGGCACACTGGACTGTATTAGTATGGCCCTTACATGTACTTTTAACAGGTGGGGCACTCTCCTAGCAGTGGGTTGTAATGATGGCCGAATCGTCATCTGGGATTTCTTGACAAGGGGCATAGCAAAAATCATAAGTGCCCATATCCACCCAGTCTGTTCTTTATGGTAAGGAATTATTTTAATACAAATGGAATCTGATTTATAGATAGCATACCTTCAGCTAGGGTCAGCATCTGAGTATGTCCTACATGTATTCAGTGTAACGTTTTTACAAGTTAAAATTTTTGGCTGATCATTGAAACATGAAAAATCATTTTTTTACTACCGGTGGCCAAATGCAAATCCTAGCTGCACACATGATTCCCATACACCTATGCATTCAACTTCTTTGGATCACAGCTGATGTCTAAGATCTAAATTGTTTCTTAGATTCGTGCAGTAGATTTGTTGATTTTTTCCCTTTGAACTGTTGATCCCCATGTGGTATTACAAACTTCTTTTGGAACTCCTCAAGCACTTTACTTTGTAGCATCAGATGCTGCTGTTCAAGAAAAACAAACTAAAGCCCCCTTAGGGTGCAAACTCGTAGGCTTCTGGAAGTATCAGCACAGTTCTTTCAGTCCTGGCCATTAATTTTAGCTTTTCTTTTCCAGTACTTGTAACTTTCTAAGTTTGCTCTTTGCTAGTCTACAAATATTGCATTGCCTTTTTGATGGATAAATCACCACCTAATTTCTGATTAGATCAGCAGATAAAGAGCAGTATTTGGCTGCATTTTTAATGGGAAAACCAAAAAGCATTTTTATTATAAATGTTGTGTCCAAAGGTCTTTAGAATCACCATTCTATTCCACTATAAACACCTGATTAAATTTGATCTGAGTCATGTCTTTAAAGGTATAGAGCAGGGGTGGGGAATCATTTTCAGCTTGAGGGCCACATTCAGGTCTGCATAACCCTCTAGGGGCTGCTTGCCAGAGGTGGGTGTGGACGAAGCCTAAAGTAGATGGAGTAAAAACGACTTTCTCTCTGTCCCCCCTTCCTTCTCTCTCTTGCTTTCTCTCTCTTCCCCAGTTTTCTCCTTCTCTCACGTCTATCTCCTCTTCTCTCTCTCTCTCAAGTGATCTAGTGATGCAGAAAGAGACTGATCTCTTCCTGCATTGCTAGATTGGTGTGGAAAAGAAACAGAGGGGGCGCAGCCTGTCTGGAGAAGGGACAAGCTGGAAAAGAGGACCTGGTGAGCTAGATGTTCTCCAGCACTGGTGTAGAGCACTGTCCACTCCAGTGTGGCAGTGTGGTAAAATAATAGCTTCAAACACAGATGACCTAATCAATCATTTCTAAAGTCAGTGTATTGACATTCCAGTCTAAATCATTTACTTGAAAGTATGTTCACTTGATAGAACATCCTCCTGATTGGAAAATATATTTAGGATTGGAGTGCTACAAAAAGGCATATCGTGCCAGTATGATCCAGTAGCTCTGAAAATTTTAAAAAATTGGGAGGGATCTAGAGGCAAAGGAGATATTGCTATCTTGATCTTTCTCTTCCAGTTGGAGTCGAGATGGTCACAAGTTGGTGAGTGCGTCAACTGATAATATGGTATCTCAATGGGATGTTCTGACTGGTGATTGCGACCAAAGGTTTCGTTTCCCATCACCTATCCTGAAAGTCCAGTATCATCCACGAGATCAGTAAGTAATATTGACAAACATCTTTTTCTAGAGCAGTTTTGGATGTCCGAATAGTTTCTTGATTGTCTACTTTAAGCATGTGCACATGTCAGCAGTTGCATTATTACAGGGTTTTTTTAATTGTGTGGTTTAAACTCAAAATCAAGATTAAATCAAACAAATTGGCTAGTTTGTGTGTGTGTGTGTGTGTGTGTGTGTGTTTGTACATAGAAACTGGTACACTAATGACCTTCTTCTGATCACATGCAGAAGGTGATAATTGGTGATGGTAGTTCAGCACCCTGTGAATGACCTTCTGGTGTCCTACAGAACTTGATCTTTTCACCAATGCTATTTAAACATCTGTGTGAAGATGCTGGGAGAATATCTGAGGCTTTGCCACCAACTTGCTGATGACACTTAGATCCATAGCACCATTCAGAAGAGTGTATAGCCAACGTATGGAGGAGGCAGCAGGATTCTGCCACGCATCTCTGCCCCCATGCTCTGTTCGCCTCATGGTCTCGCCTCATAGCAACGATGTATTGCATGCAAAGTTAGCAAAGAGGCCTTTGTGCAGATAGCTGTACATGCATAGGTTCTCAATGCTAATGGGAACAGCTGTATGTGAGGACACCTTCCCTCTTACCAATCATCTGCTCAACTCTCAGTTGTTGGGGTACGGCCAGAAGATGCACAGATGTTGGGGCTGGTCCTGAGAGTCATGGCCCTGCTGGCCCCACCTCACCTTGACCGTATGATGGAGAGGGCTCTGAATACTCCTTATATTTCACATCTCAGCAATCAGGAACTACTGATTATAAATCGGTGATTGAGTGCATGAGGTTAAATAAGCTGAAACTGGATGTACTCAAGATGGAAATGAGACTAGTGAGATGTCCCATTGCTGTAGAAGGGTCTTTGCGGCTGTAGAAGGGTCTTTGAGAACTGTGATAGGGTGGAGAAGTAATTTCCCCTTCAAAATAGGTCAGAGTGGACCTTGCTCCTGGATGAGACCAGAGCTAGAGTGGCTACGGATGTCGTTTATCAGTTGCATTTGTTGTAAAGGCAATGACCCATTCTGGAGAGGGGGGACGTAGCTATGCCTTTGTAAGCTCTTGAAGTGACTACTCTCTAATTTGGTTTACATGGAGCTTCCCTTGAAGATGGCTCAGAAGCTGTAGTTGGAGGACAGGCCAGCTCTTTGCAATGAGTGTATAGAGACAACAACATTTTTGATGTTTTTGCAGCAGTTCCATTAGCTGCTTGCCCAGTTTGAGATTTTGATACATACCTTTAAAATATGGCTGCCACCTGATTAAAGAACGATAGGCAGTTAATTGATTAAATCAGAATATGGGGGGAAACATGGTAGTTCTAAAGCAAAAAAGGCTTACTTCCTTGTTTTTAAATGATGCATGTATGAGTTGGAGCCGATATCTCTCACACAGGAAGGACAGCCTCTTTCAAGATCATGCTTGCTGTCACGCTTGTTATCTGCAGTCTTGTCTTCTCTGCTTCCCTAGGCTCATTTCCTCAATTCCTCCCCTACTCTCCATCTCTCTCCATTTCTCTCTTCTCTCTTATTTCTTGTCCACTTTCTCTTTTTTGGCTCTTTAACCTCTACTTTCAGGCATTCTCAAACCACCTGCATCCTTAGGAAACTTCCCTAACCCTATCCTCTCCTTTTTCCTATTCCAGAATCATGGCAATGTGTAATCTCCTCTTTTGCACAGGTCTTTTTTTTAAAAAGGAAAATCTCCTTCCTGCATATATATCCATATTTTGTACAATTCTGGTAGTTGTTGGGGTGTGGGAAAGGCAGGGAGTTGTTGATGCTCAGCATCCTGATTGATAAATATCTTTTTCTCCCCGCGTCTCCCAGTTTCTGAGATTTTACTACCTGTTACCTTCACTTGCATCTTCCGTTCCCACCCAATTAGATTGCTTTAATGAAAAAGAAAACAAGAATCAGAACATATTGTTATACTCTGGAGAGGAAATATGTTTCTATATTTGTTTTTGTATGTCGGGAAATTATAAAGAACTTTGCATTTTGGGTCTTTCTGCCAACCTTCACGTTAGCAATAAGAGTTTCCTGTCTAATCATAACCCAAAAAGCAATGGAATGTATTATTCTGAATCCAAACATGGAGGCTTCAGGTAAGAAAAGAGCAAATTTGAACATTTCTCTTTTGTTTCTTGTTGTTTAGGAACAGGGTGTTGGTATGTCCCATGAAGTCTGCACCAGTCATGCTAACGTTGTCTGATTCAAAACATGTCATCCTGCCAGTAGATGATGATTCTGATCTGAACGTGGTGGCTTCTTTTGACCGGCGAGGGGAATATATCTATACAGGGAACGCAAAAGGGAAGGTGAGAAGTCACTGGGCTTAGTAGATGGAGGATTGAACTCCATCATACGACTTTTAAAGTATGACATCTTTTTATTTTAATGGTATGAATAACTTGTACAGGACAGTGTAAAGGTTTTTCTCAGACATAAATCCTCTGAGTTCAACAGGGATTATTCACAGGTGAGTGTACGTACATAGGATTACAGCCTTATGCAACAAACCTATACTTGCTTGCCTGAGAGTATGTCCCATTGAACTCAGGGTTTACATCTGGATAAACATGTATAGGATTGCACTTTAGCGTAGAGCCGTATATATGATTGTATACAGTTGAGATTTCAAGGAAACGTGAGTAGGATGAGGCTGTAACAGATGTTTGTGTTTTGTTTGTTTTTAAACTATGTCCTTTGGGGATCCATGGTTGAATCGTTTATTAATTTAATAAGTTGCCCCATAGCTGAAGCTCTCAGGATGACATACCTAGTAAAAACAACTACAATAAATCCAGTGATTACATAACAAAAAGAATTAAGAAACAGCAATAGGAATAATTGAAAGTAATTTTAAAAGGAAGCAGCTAAAACATGGAAAAGACTAATTTTAAAACGTAGTTTTAAAAATATCACTAAAAGTAAAACAAGCACCAGTTATATTTTTTTAAAGCCTGGGAGAATAAAAAGGTGTTTGACTAGCATTAAAAAAAACAAAATAGGCACCAGGCAGACCTCGCTACGGAGAATGTTCCACTATTTGGAGGCCATCAGAGAAAAGGCCCATTCATGAGTAGTCATCTGCTGAACCTCATTATGTGTGAGCACCTCAGATGATTATCTTGGGGCATGGGCAGGAAACATGGGAAGAGGTGGTCCTTCAGGTGCTGTGGTCCCAAGTCTTGAAGAGTTTCATAGGCCCTGTTCAGAACACACCTGAAACCATGGTGGTTAAGGCTTTTTTGTTAACAAAAGAAGCCTTAACCACCGTGGTTTAAGGTGTCTTCTGAACAGGGCCGTAGGTTAACATGAGCATTTGGAATTGGGCCCAGAAATGAATTGGAAATCAGTGAAGATGGTACATATTGGCATATGTGTTCACTAGAAGCAGGTGATTGGATTCCTTTCCTTTCATATTCAAAACAGGCGTTTGGTGTCAGAGAAGGAACACTATAAACAACAACCATAATTGAGCTTAGATTGGATAAGGCATTTATGTTGCGCCTGTTCATTTACTTTTTAATACTGTAAATTGTATTTTAAGAGTTGATTTAGGAGTTAATACACACATCACATATGTACAAAAGGGTCTGAGAAAGGTACTGCCTTTTCGTTGCTGTCTTGACTCTCTCTCTCTCTCTCTTTTACCCTCTTGCATCCAACTATGTGTTAAGTGTCTCTACGGCCGAGGAAAGGCAGAGATCATACCAAGATAATTGACTCAGTACTTTTTCTTGCCTTTTGACGCTGACAGAACTAGTTCTGTAGTTACCTCTTTTCTCTCCTTCTTTTATTGTGTTTGTTTTCATTTCTAACAAAATAATGAATAAATATATACCTTTCATCTTGCCTCATCCTCCTGAATTTTTCTGGTCTCCCCTTCCTCCCAGCTACTTTATCCATGCTGAACATAAGAAGAGCCATGCTGGATCAGACTAAGGCTCCATTTAATCCAGAATTTTGTTCACACAGGGGCCAACTAGCTGTTGGCCATTAACACACAAGCAGGACATGAATGCAACAACACTTTCCCACCCATGTTACCCAGCAACTGGTACTGGACGTAACATATAGCGTAACATCAGGACTAGTAGCCATCAATAGTCTTCTCCAGGAATTTGTCTAACCACCTTGTAAAACCATCCAAATTTGAGGCCATCACTACCACTTGCAGTAGCAAATTCCATTGATTAAATATGCCCTGTTTGAAGAAGTACTTCCTTTTATCCGTCCTGAATCTCCCACTACTCAGCTTCACAGGTTGACTCTGGGTTCTAGTATTACAAGATAGGGAGAAAAATGTCTCCCTATCCACATTCTCCACATCGTGCATAATTTTGTACATCTTTGTCATGTCTCCCCTTACTAACTTTCTTCCAAGTTAAACAATTTTAGCTGATTGTTTGCTCCAATACTTTGATCATTTTAGTTGCCCTTTTCTGCACGTTTTCCAGCTGCCAACAGGGAGAAAAATCCCTGTTGCAAAGCAAAAGACAAAGTCAATCAAGAGCATTTGGATTATAAGGAGCACCAAGGGGCTAATGCAAAACCACAGTTCAAAAAATCCTTCTGAATTTAATGTTGTATAAAACATAATAGGACTGTTTTATTTTGGAGATACAACATTTTACAATTGTTGTAGTTGATTTCACAGTGATTAAGTTTCTACCAAATTTCACAGTTGTTTTAGAAAGATTTCACTGTTTTACATTCACCAATTTGAATTGATGGCATTGCCATTAATCTCCTCCTCCTCCCCCTCATTATTATTATTATTGTCGAGAGAAGAAGACCTGACTAAGTCCATTGCTTAATGTTTCCTAAAACACTGGTGGAACAGAGACTTGTAATGGCAGACTTTGATGTCTGTGCAGACATTGATTGCATTTCTTTTAAACTCTAAACAAGATTGTGTGGTGAATAGGCCACAAGGAAAGTTATTTGGTGTCTTTGTTGCTTGTATCTTTAGATCTTGGTCTTAAAGACAGACACACAGGACCTTGTTGCTTCCTTCAGAGTAACTACAGGAACCAGCAACACTACAGCTATTAAATCCATAGAATTTGCTCGAAAAGGAAGGTAAGTTGAAGCCTGTAGCCCTGGTCACAAGTTTAAAGTCTATTCACTGAATGCATGGTGGGGAGGAGCACTGGCTTCCTATCAACCTCTGTGTGTTCCGAATGTGTAAATTATTCTTTGCATTTAAAATTGTACATGCAGTCGAAAACTTCCCACTGAACAGTTGGGATGTTGCCAGTGAGTGTAATCCTGCTTCCTTCTCCATGAATAGAGTGGATGCTTTTGGAATGTGTCAGGAGGCCTTGTTTCCAAAAGCCTCAAGGGAATTGCAAATTGGAAAACTCAGTTTGCTGATAGCGAGAGTAGAAGTACAAGATATTACCATTATAGGAAAACAGAGGAAGCTGTCTTATACCAGGTCAAACTACTTATCTAAGCTATTATGGTCAGCTCTGATTGGAAGTCACTGTAGAGCAGGAGGCATTTTGTCCCCAGTCTCTTCCCTGGGTGCCAATGTTTGAAAAATCATGTTTCTAAATGTCATCCATAGTGGCTACAGAGCAGCCAAAGGGTCAAAAATAGCTGATTTTGGCTGTTTTGGCATTTCCTAGTCCCTGTGGATGCCCTCCCCCTCTCAATTTTTTTTAAAAAGATTTTGAGGTCAGTTGTGGGAGGTGTTGCATGTGGCCCATGGGTCTCAGGCAGAGGTCTTTTTCATTGGCTCCGTTCAGACAACACGTTAGTCAACTGGGTTTTAGAACGTCACGATGGAGTTTTTGCACCACTGTTGTCTGGTGGGAAAACTCCACGCAACAGTGGGTGTTTTTTTGGGAAAACATTCCGTGCAGAATATCCACACTGTGCAGAGGAGAGTTCCTACACAACTGTTGTGTTGTGTCTTGTGTGACAGGCTCCGTGGAGTTTTCCGTTGCGGTGAGTTGACTTTTCCCACTGGCTACAGAGTTCTCTGGCAAGAGCAGCGAAAGGAGGGAGTGCTGCTCTAGGAGAGCCACCAGGATTGTTTTTTCTCAGCAATGGCTGATGGGATACCATCGGGAGGACTGGGGGAGGAGAGAGGGTAGAGCAGTGGTTCCCAAACTTTTTCAGGTCACCGCCGCCTTGGTTCCAAAAACTCATGCCCAGCGCCCCCCTACCCTACACTATAAAAATCATTATTCAGAATAGTGGTTTTCAACGACCCACCAAGGAAGATAATAACAATAAAATTCAAAACAGTAACAATTAATTGAATACTTTATTCAAAATCCAATTGGTGTGCTATGCCATGCTGGCTGCAAACAGAGGTGTTTGCTCTCTTTTCCCTCCCTCCCTCGGCAAGCCTGGGGCGAGTGCTTCCCCTTTAGAGGGGATTCTAGGAGTTGAAGGACTTTTTTCTGTCTAAACATGCATAAAATTGTGCCTTTAACTTATCATGTTACACTAGCATGAATACAGGAATCAAATAGGATTTCCTTCTTCAGTGGAACACACTTACTTAGGAGTAAGCACCATTTTGTTATAGGAAAGGATAATGTATTTTAATTAAAATTTTAAAATAATTATCTGCCATCTGGTACAGAGTTTTCCTATGGAAAATCTGGCTGGGACTGAAGTAGAGGGGCACTAATTTTACTGTACTACTACTTATTGTCTTTAAATATGGTTAAATATCCCACAGTTACCTTGCTATTCTATTTCTACAGTTCATTTTCTCCTGTCTTTTCTTCACCCTCTCTTCGTTTTCAGGCTGAATCCTATGCACATTTACCTCAGAGTAAGTTCTACTGATCTCAGTGGGGCTTACTTCTGAGTAGACATACTTAGGATTGTGTTGCAGCTCTGTTTTTATGGTGACACAAGATACACACATACCACGTTTACCAAAAGAACGCTTGAAAAAAGGGGGTTGGACACCCTGAAATAAGCAAAGGCAGATAGGAATGGTTTCAGCAAGCATTCTGGAAAAAGGTGCTGCTGAATCTTCTTTAGCCAGGAAGGACCTGGGGAATTTCAATTCTCTCTCCCTCCCGCTTTTCTTTTCTCTCCCAATCCTGTTGTAGTCCAGATTTTTGGGGGTGGGTGGGAGCACACACACAGACACACAGCATCTCTCTCTCTCTCTCCAACCCCCCTCCCTCCAAGTCCCCCCTCTCTCTCCAACCCCCCCTCCCCCCAAGCCTCACAATAACTGCTGGGCTGATTAGGACAGGAGGGCAGCAGCTCAGAGGGGAGATGGCCCCAATCTGCAACTCCTGACAGGGGAAGGGAGCCTGGTGATACCTTGCAGCAGCACAAGCAGCCCTGCTCCCCACCCAGCCTGCCGTCTGACTGCTGTTCTTGGCAGCTGCTTTGCCGCCCGCCGTCCTCCACATGCTCCTTCCTCTCTGCCACATGGCTGCTGCTCCTGCCTTGTGCAGTAACTATCGCGAGAGGTCTGCCGGGGCAGCTTGTAGGAGGGAGCAGCTCTGACCGAGAGCGAGCGAGCAGGCGGCGGTGGCTCCAGCAGGAAAGAAGCCCTGGGCCCTCCTAGGCAGGAGAGGAGTGGGCAGAGCAGCTGAATTCACCGCTGTTTCCTGCTCTGCTGCCTCCTGTGGGCGCTTCCCCCACCCCCTACTTCTGGTGGGGCCGCTGTGGGCTTGAGATCGGAGGAGAGAGCAGCTGCGTGAGTGAGAAAGTCCTTCCTGAGCAGGAGCGGTGTGGGGAGAGCAGCTGAATTTGCCGCTCCTTCCTGCTCGGTCCCTGGGTTTTAGGACCTTCTGGAGAGACCACCTCGAGCGCCCCCCTGCCGCCCCTTTGCCTGTTAGCGCCCCCTGCCAGCGCCCCCCTGCTGTCCCTTTGCCTCTTAACACCCCCCTATGCAATCCCACCGCTCCCAAGGGGGCAATACCGCCCACTTTGGGAACCACTGGGGTAGAGGAACTGTCGCTCTAATGCTGCGTTGACTTTTATTCAACTCCATGATAGCCCATACTCACACAACGGTGGGGTTAGAACATGTTGTGTGGAGAGTGCCCCCTAAAAACTCAACCATCGAGTGGAGTTTTCACACTGTGTTGACTAACGTGTTGTCTGAACTAAGCTATTGTCTGCTATCTGATTCTTTTAACTGGAGATGCCAGGGATCAAACATGGGAACATGCAAAGCAGGTGTTATACAGTGAAGCTGCGGTTCCTTCTCATTTAGTTGTAGCAAAAGTCCAATTGCCCTAATTGATCCTGAAGGCAGCTAGATTGTAGATAGGTAATTGGAGTTGCCGAGTGGCAGCATTTACCCATGGGATTCATTTTGTGTTTGCCTTTAAAAACATGATTCTGCCTATGGTATTAATAACTTTTGAGTAAACAACTTTTAGAAAAAGCCTGTCCTAGAACTTTAGTCTTGTGGCAGATTGAGTTTGGTTACGTTTACAGATTCAGTGTTTGAGCTTTTTGGATTTGTTATAGAAATTTGTTTTAGGCTTAAGACTTTTAATAGCCTTTGTTGCTTCTAAACGTAATTGAAACTGACGTTTCAACTGAAAATTTGGAATGAGGCAGATGTCATAACTTTTGCTAAAGTGAGGAACAGCTGCCTTGGCATAAAAGAAAGTGATAAGGATTAAATGTTACGGTTGAAAGCTAAAGAATTCTGCAAATAGTTCTGCATGCCCAGGATAGTTTTGAGCTTTCTTGAACAGCAGTTTCCATTCCACATGGCAAACTGCTTTTGAAACTGACATCTAAAAGTGTTCATTAGCTTCTGGCCTGTGTGTTGATCTTGTCGCTTTTATAACATTGTAAAGCAGTGGTTCAGCAGTACAGTTAAAATGCATGATATCATGACAGTATTTTGCATATCTTTTCCATCCCTCAGTTGCTTTCTAATAAATACTGCTGATCGCATAATCAGAGTCTATGATGGTCGGGAAATCTTGACCTGTGGCAGAGATGGAGAACCAGAACCAATGCAAAAGCTACAGGACTTGGTGAACAGGTAAGAACTTGAAGGGTCTTGAGGCAAGGGTGTATGCTTTGCTTGTTGTATTCAAAGTTCACTATAGTTAGTTTGTCCCCTCACTCCAGAATGGTCATGTCACATATGGGACTCACAGTGGGACTTACTTCGAAGTAAAGATTCATAGTACTAGGCTGTAAGTTGAGAATATAGTCTCTAACATAGTGTAGTATGAAGAGAATCCTGAAACTTATAGGCATTATAATGGTTAGATGATTTATGTCTTTTACTATATCTATATAGCACCTTTCTGCTGGTGCACTCAAGGCAGTTTAAAGATTAAAATAATGGCCTGTATGCTAATGCATATGGTATAAAAGGGGGAAAGGACAGCAAGGGAATAGGAAAAGAAGGTACCATTGCCACTGCAGGAGCCGTGTGGCCATTGGTCCCAGCTAGGCCAGTGGAGGGGGCCTCCCTCTGATGTAGCCAGGTGGTATGGCAGCTGACATGGAGGATGCACCAAATGGTGTTGGTCTTAGTCAGGCTGATGAGGGGGGGCTCGCTGTCTCACCTCTCCCTCTGAAGCAGCCAAGTGGAATGATGGGCGTTTACTTAACCAGACTGCCATGCCCTTCCCATACTTCTCTAGAATCTTCCCTCTGCACTAACTGAGCCATCCTTTGATTTTATTTATTTATTTTTCTTTATTTATTACATTTTTATGCCGCCCAATAGCCAAAGCTCTCTGGGCGGTTCACAAAAATTAAAACCATAATAAAACTAACAACAGGTTAAAAACACAAATACAAAATACAGTATCAAAAGCACAACCAGGATAAAACCACGCTATAATTACTATAATTTTCTGTAAGTCCAGATTTATCCACAACTTCAAAGTCTGCAATAATGCAATAGAAAAGCAGGTGTTGTGACTGCAGATTGCGTAACAAAGAAAAGGGGGGGGGAAGCCTTTTCAAGCTTTTTTCATTGATTCTACATTGTGTTTTTAATAGGCTTTCCTGTTTTATGCTATGGTTTATATTTTTATTTGGTAATAAGATTATAATTATATATAAACAACGCATGGAGTATTAGAGCAAATACACAAATTTAGGAAAATTATATCTTGACTAGACTCATTTGTATAATTCACTCTGCAGAATTTTCTCTTTGTAGTTTTGGAATACTACACCCTCGTCACACACAAAGCACCTTTCGACAAGTGCCTCTTTGAAGATTTTTTTCTGGAACTCTTGCTTCTTTCTAGTGTACAGTAGCACAAGTTAACTTGTTCTGATCATTCTCTTTTCTGCAGGACACCTTGGAAGAAATGTTGTTTCTCTGGTGATGGAGAGTACATTGTTGCAGGCTCAGCACGTCAGCATGCCTTGTACATCTGGGAAAAGAGCATTGGAAACTTAGTGAAAATCCTCCATGGCACTAGAGGAGAGCTGTTGCTAGACGTAGCAGTAAGTGCTTCTTTATCTTTTTCTCAAGGAATTAATTAGTCAGAACTATTGATGTAACTGTGCAATCTCTGTCTTCTAGTGGCATCCTGTTCGACCTATTATCGCTTCCATTTCCAGTGGTGTGGTATCCATATGGGCTCAAAATCAAGTGGTAGGTAATAATGCTGATGCATTTTTACATTTCTGTATTTTAATTTCCTTCGGGGACTCCTTGTTCTGAGTCGCTCTAAATACTTCTACAGTATTTGCATAAGCTTTTACACTGTAGGACCAACATTCTTCTAAAAGTATCTCTCTTTTTTCAGAGAAATCCAAGTGATTTGAAAAGTGTTAAAAAATAACTCTTGTAGCCAGAGGGTTATGAGAATCCCTTTCACTCGGGAGAAAAAAATATTGAAAGGGATGAAAGAGGCCCTAATGTAATATTACACAATGCAACTAACTAGTCCACTTGTTTAGCAGGCCTTGTGACTTTGAATCTCAAAGAAGGGCTAGTCTTGTGATGTTACATGAGGTTTGTGGTACTTTGGTGCAGAGCTAAGATGTGATTATTTTGCTGCCTCACTGCTGTACAGTGGCACGAAGTGAAATATTCTTTGAATTTGTGGTTTAGGAAAACTGGAGTGCCTTTGCACCTGATTTTAAAGAGCTGGATGAAAATGTAGAATATGAAGAGCGGGAGTCTGAGTTTGACATAGAAGATGAAGATAAGAGTGAGCCGGAGCAGACAGGTAAAGAATGCATTGATTGAAAACTCAGGTTGGCCAATATAAAAGGTGGGCAGTATATGGCCTTGCATCCTAGTTGCATAGATGCAGCCTAGATTATAGTCCCCCTGTTCCCTGAACTGAGACTCAGGCAAGCTTCACATAAGAAGAGCCATGGTGGATCAGAACAAAGGCTGTTTGGGCCAGCATTCTGTTCCCAAACTGGCCAACTAGCTGCCTGTGGGAAGCCCACAAGCAGGACATGAATGCAATAGCACCCTCCTCCTACTCATGTACCTCAGCAACTGGCATACAGAGGCATTGTGCCTCTAATCATGACCAGTAGCGTCAATAGTCTTATCCTCCATGACAAGGGGGATAAAATACCTTCTACTGCACACGTAGGATTAGTATAAAAAGCCCCCTCCATATTTCTCCCTGAATCATTATCCCATTGGGCGTGCATGACATTGACTAAAAAAAAAGTAGTAATCGGTAAAGTTCCTTCTAGGTCTGATAATATATCTATATATTTTGGGTCACCTTGTGGTAATGAAGGCTATAAATAAATACACCTTGGAGGTTGACAGCTTTGGATCTATAATTACTGTGTCAAGGCCCACTGCATTTTACAGGTCAGCCATGTGATTTGGGCTCTAGGGGATGTAGCCCATCCTAGTGTAAGCAGTAGCTTTATAGATGTCTATAGGGAATAGTTGTCAGTGTTTGGCTATACTAATGTTCATACTGTGCTAGATTAGCTATCCCATGATTTGCTAGATTAGCTAACTCCCCACTTGCTACGAGGTGGTTTTGTTTAGTTTTAGTTTCCAGAAATGCCTTTACTTCTATAAAGTCTCAGCACCCTGGAGTCCCTTACTGATGGGGCTGGTGAATCTTATTTACTGATGCTGATACTTTTTCACCTTTGATCAGTTCTTCCTCAATATCTTCTGTGTGTATGTTTTGCAAACTTGCATTCTGCTTTTCTTCAGTCACCTGTTGCCTTTTCCAGCCAAGCAGCAGTCCTTGTTTCAAGTCTTTTACTCTAGACTTCTACAATGCATGTACTTGATGCCTTCAAAGAGTGGTATCCAATTGATTAGTGCTCCATAGACACAGATAATTGCAATTGGTGCTAACTGACTTGTTGCCGGAGTGAGAGTTGATCTGGCATAGCACAAACTGCAGTTTTGGAGAATTTAAGTGGGCATTTCCAAAGGCTTTCAAAAAGAGGATAAGATTACTGTAGTCAGTGCAGAGGTTCAAATTCCATTTAATGTGCATCTTTGCAAAATTTCTGTTTAACAATGTACCTAAATAAACAAGCTTCAATATTAAAATGGCATAGCTCTTGCTGTGTGTGTGTGTGTGAGAGAGAGAGAGAGAGAGAGAGGAATATAAGGCAATAAAAATACAATTTTGCCATTTGGTGTCAAATCAGCTGTAATGCAATATCATTTAATACAATCAGTAGAAGAAAATTGCCTTGAGATGGGGTATACTTTTGAGTAGACCTGTGTAGACTTAATCTAACAATGTCTTTGTGGCTAACACAGGCCAAATTACTTGAAACTTCTGTAGAAAATACACTAAATAAAGCCACAGTGGTTTCTTAAGATTACCTATGCATTACTCTTTTTCCTTAATCTGATCATATTTTTTTTTATTGTGGTATTCTGGTATTAGATGAAATTTGTCAAGGAGATCTGTTTGTTCCTCCTAATTTGTGATTCGGAATTTGTTTGCTTGGCAGGTGCCGATGCTGCAGAGGATGAGGAAGTGGATGTAACCAGTGTAGACCCCATTGCTGCGTTTTGTAGCAGGTGAAAGTGGTGGCAGCGAGGATGTTAACAGACCGTAAAGAAATTTTAGTTGATGAATTTGATGAATTTTTATATTATAACAGCGCACTCCTATATTTACTCTGAAGCAAGTCCAACTGTATTCAAAGAGGCTTGCTCCCAATGTAGTTAGGACTGTAGCCTAAATTTGCATACATTTTCATATTAATATGGCAGTAGTTCTGCCTTATTAACATGAATTACTTTATTAATGTATTAAGGCAGTAGTTTTGATGAAAAAGGAATCTATTACTAGTGGCTATTAAAAGTTTTTGTCTGAAAAATAATAGACAATTTTAAAAAAATTGGTGGCTTGCTTAAATATGTTCCTCTGCTTAATTGATCAGAAGGCTTTTAATCAATTAATCAACTAAAGGTGCAGTCATATGGGGATGGCTGTTAGTCTCTGAACTCAGAGGCTTATGGCCATTCATTGCAGCGTGGCAGGAGAAGCAGAGGGGATCTTCGCCTTCACGCTTCCCCCACCCCTAATTTTAGATAGACTGTCATTTTCATCCATCTAGCTGAGGCATCGTGGAATGGAAGGGAGGGAGATGGGGGTGGAGGTAACATATCTCTGCTTCCCTAGTCCCCTCCCCATCGATAAGAACGCCCCCGTTCTCTACCCTCCAAGGTCACCTTTGCACCATGTATGTGGGGGACGAGGAGAGGAGTTCGTAGTCCTGGGTCTGAGATCGGAGTGGTATCTCTTTTTTTTTTTTTTTTTTAAACTGAAACAAAACACAATAAGAAAAAGAAAAACATCAAATATCTGCTGCATACATATTGAATGATTGTTGAGTACAAATATCAAAAACTATTACATATACCTTATCATACTACAACATCTTCGTTCTTAACATAAAAGTGCACCCCCCACCTCGGGATCATTCTTGAGTCCAAAATCTAATCGTTTCTTCTGCTGGTGGTTTCCCACTTCCCTTAGTAAACACAAACACTAGGAACTGTTTCCAAATTCCTTCGAACTCATTTATTTTAGTTACGCCTTTTCTCCACTTAATATTACATGTCAGTTTATCATTAATGGCTATGTCCCATACTTCTTTGTACCATTCCTCAATAGTATATTCCCCTTGGACCTTCCAGTTCCTAGCTACCATCAGTCGTGCTGCAACCAACAAATTCGATATCAGCTCTATAGTTCCTTTTCCACACTTTATATCTTCAAATAGTGACAGCAATGCTATTTTTGGTGTTTGTTCTATTTTCATTCCCACTATTTCTTCAATTTCTGAGAACACCATCTTCCATAATCTTTGTACATATTTGCATTGCCACCACATATGTAAATACGTTCCTTTTTCCCCACAACCTCTCCAACAATTTGCTGAATGTTGATCACTTATCTTATTCAATCTAACCGGGGTTAGGTACCACCTCCATAGGATTTTAAAATAATTCTCCTTTATTCTTACTGATAAACTTCTCAACACTCTTTGTTTCCATAGTCCCTCCCAGCTCTGTCGCCCTATTTGTATCTTCAAATCTGATTCCCAAACCATTTTCTCCGTATTCTCTCTAAACTCCTTCTCTAACAATATTTTATATATTTCACTCATTAATCCTTTTGAAACTATACTCCCTCCTTTCCCTTCCTCCTTACTTACTACTAATTCTTCAAACCTCGTCATCTTTCTGCACATTCTATTATCTTTAATCCACTTTTTATTCCATTGCTCTAATTGACCATATTCTAGCCAAGATAGCTTCTTCTCCTTTAACAAATTTTCCATATCCTCTCTTGTTTTAATATCTCTTACCCAATCCTTTAATCTTATTTTATTTTTCTCTTTTAATATTTTACATAATCTACCCTTTAGATCCTCTGGGAAATTCTTTAACATTATTATCGGTGCTAAGGGAGAGTTGCTCGGAAGCAGCTTCCCTTTAAATTTACTCCAAATTTCCCATTGAGTCCTCAGGAGTGGATTATCTATACTTCCAACCCACTTTCTTCCTCCGTCTTTAAAAAAAACATTCTCCAAATTCATCTCTACCTTATTTATGTTTTTTTCTTCCATCCAATATAAATCTCCTACTCCCATAATTGCTTCTACAACATGTCTTAATCTATTTGCTACGTAGTATAATTTTATGTTTGGGAGACCCATTCCCCCCTTTTTTTGGCTTAGGTACCAATTATTTTTATTCACTCTTGCTCTCTTTTCTCCATTACAATATTTATTAATAATATTTTGCCAACTTTTTATCTCGGTTTCTGATATTTTTATAGGTAACATTCTAAATACAAAATTAATTTTAGCTAATATCTTCATTTTTATTAAGGCTATTCTTCCGAACCAAGATAAATTTAATCTTTTATATTTCTCCAATTTCTCTAATACCTCTTTCTTTAACCTCGTTAAATTTTCCTTTTCAAGATTCTCTAAATTTTTTGTAATTTTAATTCCCAAATATTTAATCTCATTCTTAACTTTCAATTCCATTCCCTTAAATTCCCAATCCTTTTCTTCCTTCTTGGTATAGTTAAACAACATCATCTCTGATTTAGACCAATTTATTTTTAACCCTGTAATTTCCTCAAATTCCCTCAACTGATATTTAATTCTTTCTAACTTTCTTAATGGATTCTTAATGGTCAATAAAGTGTCATCCGCAAACATGTTTAACTTTATTTCCCTTACCTCTCCAATTCCTTCTAACTCATCATCCTCCCTTAGTGCCTTCGCCAAAACTTCCATAACCATTACAAACAGGACCGGCGAGAGCGGACATCCTTGTCTTGTTCCTCTGGCTAGTCGTATCTTTTCAGTAAGTCCGTCATTTACCACCACTACCGCCGTATTTTGGGAATATAGCTGTTCTATTACATTTTAAAATTTATTTCCAAATCCCAATTTATCTATAATACTCTTTAGTGCCTGCCAGCTCACACAATCAAAAGCTTTAAAAATATCTAATGCCATAATACCTGCCTTAATATTTGCTTTTTTTATTACATTTATTACATTTAAAACTCTACCCACTAAATTATGCATATGCCTTCCTACCACAAACCCACATTGATCTGCTCCTATATATTCTGCCAAAAAATTATTTAGCCGTTTGGCCATAATAGATGTAAAAATTTTAGCATCCTGATTTATTAAAGAAATAGGTCTATAAGAATCGGGATTAGTCAAATCTTTATCTGGTTTTGGGATCAGAATTATCACTGAATGTTCCCATGATTCAGGTATCTTCTCTCCTGATAATATCCTATTATAAAGTTCCATTAATTTTGGAACTAAACAGTCTTTGAAGACCTTATAATATTCTGGACCCAAACCATCTGCTCCCGGTGATTTACCAACTTTTAACTTATCAATAACCTCTTCAACTTCTCTTTGAGTTATTACTGACTCCATTAACTCCTTATATTCTAATTTTATTCCCTTCTTTATAAACCTTCCAATATACTCCTCCACCTTTTCTTGTTGACTTTCTTTACCCTTATACAATTCCTGATAGAATTCCTGAAAATTTTTTATTTTAGCTTTCATTGCATGACAATAATTCCCTCGGCTATCTTTCAACGTTTCTATCCCATTCCTCCCTTTTTCTTTTTGTGTGAGCTTGGCAAGCAACCTCGAGTTCTTATCACTGTTTTCAAAATATTCCCTTTTCATATACATTAAATTCTTTTGAATCTCTTCTATATTTAAATTTTCTAATTGTTTCTTCTTAGCTTGTATTTCCACTAATTTATATTTATCTTTAACTCGCCAATATCTTTCCTCCAAGTTTTTAATTTCTATCTCTAACTTTTCCTGTTCTGCACGTTGTTGTCTTTTTAAACTACATGTTTCTCTGATACAGATTCCTCTTGCTACAGCCTTCATGGTGTCCCAAATGACTGACCCAGCTGTTCCTCCTTTTTCATTAATTTCCCATGACTCCGACAGTTCCTTCCGAATTTTATCTACTATTTTATTATATTTCAATATCTTTGTATTCAGCTTCCATCTATATGCCTCTTTATAATCTTTCTTAACTGTAAATTCTAGACTTAACAAGGCATGATCAGTTACTTTTATTACCCCCATTTCCATTTTACAAATCCTCGTTGCAAAATCTTTTGAAACAAATATATAATCTATCCTGGAGTATGTATGATGAACTGGGGAAAAGTATGAAAATCCAGGCCTATTCCCGTTAAGTAAACGCCACGAATCTAAATAATCATTTTCTTTTACTAATTTATTCAATATAGTCATATTGTTCCTCTTTTCAGCATTAGTGGGATTTGACCTGTCCCGTTTATTATCCATAACCATATTAAAATCCCCAGCTAATATAGCATACCCCTCCTTAAATTCTTCTATTTCTTTAAACAACTTTATAAAAAACTCTCTATGCCTCTCATTTGGGGCATAAACATTAATCAAAGTATAGACCTTTCCCTCAATTTTACCTTTTAACATAAGATATCTGCCCTTATCATCCTTTTTTACTTCTTCTAATATAAACCCACTTTTTTTTGAAATCAAAGTGGCCACTCCATTTTTTTTCGATGTCCCTAATGACTTTTCATAATAGGCTAACCACTTTAATTTTATCATATTCGAATTCTCGGAGCCTTGGTGTGTCTCTTGGACCATTATAATATCTGATCCCTCTTTATTAAGCATTTGTTCTATTCTCTTCCTTTTCACGACTGCCCCCAAACCTTTAACATTGAGTGTTGATACCTTTATCTTTTTATCCATAATCACCCTTTTGAAATCTCTTCCGATCCCTTGTGCTCAGCAGTTCAAACTTGCTTACATAAAAACACAAACTCCATACATAAAACCCCCACCCTCCTACCCCAATCCCTCCTCTCCTACCTTCCCCCCCTCCCCACCCCCCCACTCTAATCCCCCCCCATATCCCCGTGAGTCTAGTACTCCAGCCATCTACTTTAAAGGGGGGGGGGGAGGCAGTGCTGCGCCTGGCCGGCAGGTTTCTATATTAACATTTCTATTTGCAATTATCTCCAAACATAATTAACAATTCTCTTACTCTCCAGATGTCCCAGCCTCATTCCCTCCCCCACCCACTCCAGCCCCATTTGCTTCCCCATCCAGACCCAGCCTCTTCAGCAATTCTTTACCTTGATCCAATGAGGTTACTCTGTGTTCCCTCCTCCCATATGTAAATCTTAAGAAAACCGGGTAACCCCATGCGTATGGAATTTTGTTCTGCATTAACATTCCAGTTATTGGTTTAATACTCCGTCTCCAATTTAATGTATGTTGAGAAAGATCATTATAAATTTGCACTGCTTTGCCTTTATATTGTAACTGGGTCAAAGATCTCAATTCTTTCATGATTTGCTCTTTTTTATAATAGTTACCAAATTTCACCAAAATATCTCTAGTCCCTTTGTAGTTTTGCCCCCCCACGCGGTGGACTCGGTCCAGATCCGATCCATCTATTGGTATGTCAGGCATCAGCTCTTTGAACCAGTTCAGAATGATTTCTCTAAGATCTTCTCCTTGTATCTGCTTCAGCTGCTTTATTCGAATTGAAGATCTACGAGATTGGTCTTCCAAGGCGATCAGACGTAATTCCCATTCCTTAAATTGAATATTTGTTGATTTTTCAAAAGCCTCTTGCTTCTTCTGGTCCAATTCCGCTTTTGCCTCTATCTCTTTGATCTTATCCGAGTTTTCTGCGGTCTTATCCGAAAGAACACGCATTTGTTGTCTAAATTCATTCATTTGCAGATCCATTTTTTTAAAAATGATGATATTATTCTCTACAATAACTGCCTTAATTTCTGCTAGGGAGGGAAAGTTGCTGTCCATTGCTTTCCCCCCTTCAGCCATATTCTTTTCTTTATTTGGTACTGTATCCAAAGAAACTGGGTCTATAACTTCGTCTTCCTGGTCTGTTCCAGGGGCTGTATCTTCCAGGTGGGAGAGGTGGGTTAAATTATGATTTGAAGGTTTCTTTTTTTGTATATTCAACTTTTCCCACTTCTTAATCTTTTTTTTAATGTTGGACATAGGACCCTTCTGAGTAGGGCATAAATCTTAGAGCCCCCACTTCCTTAGCAACTTTTACTGGCTTCTCTTCTATGTGCCAAACACACCACCTTCTTCCCGAGGGGGAGGAAATATATTCAGTTCACAACAGCATTCACTAGAGGGGATCAGATCCAATCATTCACAGTTTCTCAAAATCCCACATCTCCCTCACAGAATGCTGTTTCTTCCCCTTCACCCCCCCCTTCTCGGCACACCGCAAACAGCTTCCACTTTCCACTTTACAAAGATTACAGCAAACAACTTCAAAGCCAGTATTTCAATCTTTCCAACTTAAGATAAAGGATGAGAAGTGAGGATCGCTGTAAATCAGATCAACGTCTAACAAGCATAAGTTCTTTCTTTTCAAACTGCGACATCAATCATGTTACTTTACTTTCGGTTTTGCCTCTGCAGTTTATAAAGACATTCCGTCAAGCTCACCTCATCCCATCGGCTCTTCTCAACACTTTCCAGCTCCGATAGCTTTTATAATCATTTCCTGTCGTTTGCTCAAAGATTTATGCCCATTAAAAAATAGATAATTGCTTTTTCCGGCAACACCGCTCAGAGCCTCAGAAGAAACCTGCCACCGCCATGGCTGCCAAGCTCCGCCCCCCCCGGGCGGAGTGGTATCTCTAACCTCAGATTCAGGAATCCAAAGTATCTTATATCCACCCCACCCAGCCTCTGTCTAGGGGCCACAGGGTTGCTCTCTAAGCCTTGCAGCCCTAATATAAATGTGTCCTTGTGGTACCATGAGTGGTGTGCTGTCCTTCAAGTATTCTGCATCTGATTCCAAAATTGGAAGAAGGGAGTTTCTTATATCAAAAGATATTTACTAGGAATTAAAATAAATGTTAAGAGCTATTCAGATTCCAGTGCATATTAACAAGAATGCGATGATTCCACTCAATTTTCCCAAACTGTACGTTCTTAGAAACTGTATAATTGATTCTTTTTTCCATTTTACTCTCAGGCAAAGACCTGTTTAGGTTTTAACAGACAAAAGGCACATCTTTCAAAGCTGTAGTTACCTGTCTTTTGTCCTCAAAACATCCAGTTCCTTTTTCATCATCTCTGTTGCGTGTAATATATTTTATTCGTATGTCTGGTAACTGTGGGCCACTTCATGTATTATATTTTAAGGTGTACACCTAATAATGTCACACATGGCTAGGACACATATGTTTGCAAAGTTGCATTTCATGCAGAAAGCTCATCACAGAACCATGATTGGCAGCAGCTTTCTCTTGAATGTACATTGGGTAGCAAGCCTGGCTTACACTCTTCGTAATGTGCGAAATGGCTTGGTAGAGTAGCCTTCCCCAACCTGGTGTGTTGGGCTACAACTCCCATCATCCCTGGCCAACATTGCCAATGGCCATGCTAACTGGGATGGTGTGAGTTGTAGCCCAAAACATCTGGAGGGCACCAGGCTGGGAAAGGCTGCTGTCAAGTGTGCCTGAAAGGCTGACTTCTAGGGTCATGATAGCTCTTGTTCTGGATGAGGTAAGAACAGACGAAGAAAATCATCTTGTAACATGAGTTGTGCATGTTTAATTGGAGAAATTGTTTTCCTGACAGCGATGAAGAATTGGAAGACTCCAAAGCTTTATTGTACTTGCCTATTGCTCCTGAAGTGGAAGACCCAGAGGAAAACCCGTATGGCCCTCCACCAGATGCAGTCCAGACTGCCTTACCTGATGAGGGCATAGGCTCTGAGAAGAAGAGGCAGTCCTTGTCTGATGGACCTCAGCCCCCAAAGAAGAAGCCCAAAACAACCAACATAGAACTGCAGGGAGTTCCCAATGATGGTGAGTGGGAATTGCTGTCGTTGGAGTGCCTGCGCTGGTATCTAACAGCTCTGTAGCTCTCATTAGTTTGAAGAACAGACAGGAACACTAGTTTTGCTTAGTATTTTTTTAAAGTGTGCTTGAAATGGTTCCCTTCAGGTACCAGCTGTTATCAAGTACAGCTGTAATTTTCTTCCTAGAGAAGAAACCCCCATTTAAATATCAACATATTGGTATCTTTTTTCTTTCTCCCCTCCCCCTTTTTTCCCCCCTTTGCTCCTTACATCTATGTGGCCAGATGATGTAAAAATGCTTCTGAAACAGGCCATCTTCCCTACTCTCCAACACTTTATATTAAATAGCATAAGGTTTAAGGATGCTTCACACAATAAAACTCCTACATTGAAGTGACTTCTGTTTAGGGATTTTCTTAAACGGCCATACATACGGCCATGTGTGCAATTCACACAGTTTAGAACAATCATGTCTGCCAGCCTCTGTGTACATCCACACAAAGTCTTATATAGACAGGGCATAGGAATATAGCTAAAATTGTATCTTGTTGAGAGACCAGTGGCATTAACTCATTCTTCAGTGTGGTGCATCCATTGCAGACATGCTAGAATGGCTTGCTGCCAAAGCAATTGCTTACATTTCATTGACGTTGCTTCTTTTGTGGTGGCTGGAAAGCCTCTAGTTCTCATTAAGAGCCAGTAGTCACACTTAGATTCTGACTAGTTCCAGTAGGCTGTTATGCTAACATGACTTTTTAGAACTGAACCATGTATCAAACGATAATAGAACTGTACAAAAACTGCAGTGAATAATAAAGTAGGTCTGTTATGTATGACACGTTATTTGAAATATTGGTTAACCAAACAGAATCACTGCGGTTGTTATGTTCCCAAATCTCAGAAACTTGCACATTTGGGGCTAACAATACCAATGCTTTCTCCAATTGCTTAGAATATTCATCTGGCTGCACTCCTCTTTGGACAGACATTCCTCTGGTTTATGATCACTGGATGGAAATTATGTAAAATTAGCTCAAGTACTTGTTTAGTAACCTGTGGTGTTATGCATTTCCTCTAAAGCATCTGGACCAGCTGCTGTCTAGGTCCGAGTGACCCAGTAAGTTTATTCTTATGTTTCTATACAACAAACTGCTGGTGAACTCACGTTATTGTAACTCCTGACTCATCCCACTGCTTTAATCGGCTCCAATTACTGCTCCCTCTTCTTGTTTCTAAAAAAGACGACTAAGATGGATTTCCCCATTCCTATGTTATGGCACAGCTTCAGAGAGTTGCAAAGTAAACAGGAGAGTGAATGTGCTGTTCTCTTTTTATGTCAACTGAAAAGATGCACTTTCTTTTCCAAACGTGCCTCTTCCTTCACAGAAGTCCATCCGCTGCTGGGTGTAAAGGGAGATGGTAAATCCAAGAAGAAGCAAGCAGGCAGGCCTAAAGGATCAAAAGGTAAAGAGAAAGATTCTCCATTTAAACCGAAACTCTACAAAGGGGACAGAGGTTCTTTACCTCTGGAAGGAGCAGCGAAGGGTAAAGTGCAGGCGGAGCTGGGACAGCCTTTGCCAGGTAAGGACCCAGCGTGAGCGTCTGCTTGCTTGGTGACCTTGCTTCGTACAGACATGGCATAGTCTTAGCACTTTAGCTCCCCAAACAGCATTTGCTTGCTAAGTGTTTAGCTACTCTGCTCTCAAGGATGGACAAAATTTTACTTCTCAAAGCATACGGTTTGCGCTCGCTACCGCCAACCTTGGTACATACCATGACCTGTATGCACTGCAAATAAAGAGCATGACGATTAAAGAAGTAATAGGTGTAACGTTCAATCAAAGACAAATAAGCTGTTGACTTGTTGATTGGCATATTAAAGACTTTGGAGTCAAAAGCAGAAACAAAAGTGTTGGGCAGCATGTGGGAGCTAACATATTTTTCCATGGCACTGTTATTAATATTTGACAGAGCAAAAAAACTTTTTTTTAATGCAGAGAAGGGAGCAGCTATCCCACAGAAGTATTTCTGTTGACCCTGGTTACGTTTCATTGCGTGCAAAAAAATTACAAATAGTGTCATGACTGTATTTTAGGCAATCTGTGGCATCGATAAAAGATACAAGCCATTTCTCAATGTTATGTCACTCGCTGGTGTGAGCAAGAAATAGAACCCAGGATAGACCTATCCAGCTGAGGTCGGGCTATGTACATAGGAGCAGCCTTGATTTTCAGTAGCTGGAATCACCAGTCACTGGGAGCATGCTTAGCCTCCATTCCAGTGGCGTCCCTGAGTGCACCCCTTTATTTGCTCTCCAATCAATGAATGATTGCTGCATAGGAGTGAGTGGTACTTGGTGAAAAGCGCTGTGCTTACTCAGAAGTAAGCCCCATTGAGCTCAGCAGCCACAATGCCATTTAGGACTGTGTGTTTCTTCACAAGGAATATGCCTACAAACAGTACTCTTGACGCTGTGGCGGGGAACCAGTGACCTTTCAGATATTGTTGGATTATAAGCGCCTTCATCCCTGGTCATTGGCCATGCTGGCTGGAGCTAATGGGATTTGGTGTCCAACAGCACAGGTTCCTCACCCATTCTTTATAGGAAAGTTGTAGTATTCCTGACAGATGAATAATGAAGTTTCTATAAATGCCCATTTGGCAGAGGGGAATGCATCTGTTTGTTTGTTAGAAACTCAGTGCCAAGATGATTGGAAAAAGCGTTCTTATTTTATGTCATCTATGCGACTTCAGTGATCTTGCTTGCATATAAATAGGAGTATGGCTGCCACTGTCTCCATCAATCCTGATCCTGTTCTTCTACACTTGGCTTTGGTGCCATGCAGATTTCCCATGCCCATATTCTACTCCTCTAATCTGTATATAGAGGGCAAAACTGCCTATTATTTGACAAGTTTCAAACAGGCAGGGAAAAGTAGGCTTGTAGAAAATGATTTTTTAAAAGCTTTTATATGAAAACAGTTAGACATAATAGAGACTCAACTGCAATCCATACACAAAATTCTGTATATCCTTGAAGCTCAGTAGCTCTTGTTGTGTGTGTTTTTTAATAGTTTCCAGAATTTTTTTAACCCTTTCTTTCCCGCACTGCTGGTCCGATGTTACCCAGCTTGCTCATTAATAAATGTATTGGATTAATAAATGTACTGGATTTTTGTGTACAAATGATATAAGAAATACGGCAGCCTTCCCTGGCAGAAATTTGTTGCTTTTTTTCCCCTACTAGCTTATTCTTAATTTGTAGCTTCTCAGCAAAACTGCTTGAAATGCACTGAGAATCATACAACCTAAGGAAAAAAAACCCCAAATAAAGCCCTTTTTGTAGAAACGAGACAGAGATTAAATGGCATCATGCTGCACATTTTAGAAATCATTGACGGTTTTGTTTGCCTGTAGGAGGGCAATTTAATTTTTGTTCATGTCATGTATGTTTGTTTGTATTTTTGGCAATGCAACCATACTTGAAGCTGGACAGAGGAGAGCTAACATCCTTATGCTTTTATTTTATTTGTTTTAAATGTTTGTAACTATGAAGTCTCTGTGAGTTTTTGGGCCTGGCAAGCAGATCCTGATGCAGGATTGGAAGCCTGTCTGTGAGAAGGCAAGAGACCCGGTAATTGGAATTCCAGAAGAGCAAGATGTCATTCTTTTTCCTGGTGTCCACTCTCAGTTGAACCTGATGCTTTGGGCTGTCCTCTGCTACTCAGATGCAATCTCTGTTCTCATGAAATCATGACCCACTTGAGGCATGACCCATTAATGTGAAGCAGGTGCACTGCAGCGCATAATCAAGATCTGACCTGTTCTTGGTTATTATTTAAGGATGCTTAGGAAACTGCCTGCCCAGTCTCCACAGCTTAACAGCTGTACGCAGTGTACATCTATAAAATGCGAAACCGGGGCAGCAAACTGGCAGCCCACAGGCCTCTCTCTGCCTGTGAGATATATTTATGTAGCTCTGGAACAGCCCGATCAGATTTTAATGAAGGCATGATAGAAAAATAAGAAATGATTGTTTAAAAACAAATGGTAAGAGAGCAAGGAATTCCTTATTTTAATATTATATCTTTGAGTACACATGCTCCATAACTGCATAGTCCTTACTACTAGGTGGCTAACTATATTACAGGGACATGCCATCAATAAAGTGGTTGAGCTTTGTTTCCTTCTTCTGGACCACTGTCTGGAGAGTGCCTCTTGAGAAAATGTGTTTGGCATCCATTGGTGGACAGTCAGGAAATCCATAGATATAATTCCTGATATTAAACTCCCCACCTGCTGGCATCCACTTAATTCTTACCTGAACTGTACCAGAAAAACATCTTCAACCAGAGAATAGGTTGGGTTCACCATCAGTCCATGGTCCTGTGTTGGAGGTCTTCAGGTTCTAGCTATCAGACACATTGACATAAGACTCTCAGATTCCATTTTGAATCCCAGGCTGTGTCTTGGGAGAACATGTGAGTTGGCTCCTCAGGTTTGCAGCTATGGCTCCTCCAACATCATCGATGTAAATCAATCAGAAGCACTCTCTGCTCTGAGTGTAACATCTTACACTCAGGAGGGAATGAGCTGGCAGGCACCTCCCTGACAGGTTGATCTGTTCATTTTGAGATTCAGGGCCTTCTCAGACAAAACTGCGCATAGTGATCATGACTTGGAGAAATATATAAAGGTCATCATGTCTCTGTTCCCTTGGGCACAGTTGTGAGTAACCAATTCAAGACTCCATTGGGCAAACCTTCCTTTTAAGTTGTGCCTTGGAGCCTGGAAAACTGGAGTGCAGAAAGGGACTAAACACTTGGCCACCCCTCTGTCTTGAAATAGAGCTCAGGTCATAAACTGATCCTGAGCAGAAATCTCTGCATAGCTCATTCCTCAGATACATGACATCCTGATCTTCAGTCTTGCTCTCCCTATTCCCACAAAGAGTGCACTTAACATATGCTTAATGGCTACAATCTGTCTGAATTCATTATTTCCTGCACTTAAACCAGGTAAGTTTGCAGAAACCCCAGCTAAAAGGAAGCTCTGAGTTTCCTGGGAATCTCATCCAATTCTGACATTATTTGCTTTCAAGGTAGAAATCTTTAAAAGCTAAATTAGCATGAAGCACGTAAGATGTTGAAGAAAAGTTTTCCCTTAACTCTCTGCATCCACTTTAGACACCCAGCTTCTAATATTTGTCTATTGAAAAAATTGTTTCCTTTTTTTTGATCCCCCCCTTTCTTTTTTATTTTAGCAGGTGGTGGGATCTCAGAGCTGTTATGAAGACATCCTGACTTCTTCCCTTTCCCTATTTCCCGTATTGACATCATAATATGGAATAAGGACAAAATGTTCAGTCAGGTAATGGACTGACTTTAAGTTAATATGGTAAGGACAAGTGACCTGATTGCCTATGGACCCAGGGAATAATTTTTGAAAAGGTGCAAATTATGGAAGAGGAAAATTCTTTCTCCTTTGATCCTATGTTCCTTCTAACAGTGAACAAAGATATTGACTCTCAGGAAAGAAGATTGGTACCTGAACTTGATGGAAAGGAGCTACTTTTTGCTTGTTTCTCCACTTAGAAACTCCTAAAGTACAAAAGAGGTCTGTAACAGGAAAAGAAGACACTTTTGCCTCCACGTAGAGGTCTTGCAATTGTTTCTGTTCCATCGTTTACTTCTTGAGAAGATGAGTGCCGAGGACCTATTATGTTTGCAGCAACATTGCCCTGTTGCCAATTGAAGCAAAAGACTGCATCGTTATTTTCTCAGCGTTACTCGCACTGGCTATGCTGTTAATGCTTAGATTCCCCTTGTATAGCTCTGACAGCTTGCCTTCCAGGCTCACCCACTTCTTGCAGTTTTGGAATAATCCAGATGACCCCAGGGGAGAAGCTTACAGGAAATGGATGCTGGTTGGAAGAACCAGGAAAGAGGAACAGATAAAAGAAAGGGTGGACATGATGCAGAGCAAAAGCAGGAGTGGCTCGCACTACTTACCATGTATCCACGCATCATACATAGTCCAGAGATCCTTCTGCCCACCCTTTCAGGATGAGTAGGAAAAATGACCATCTCCCCAAGTGGGATGTCTGCATATAAGACACGGAAGTGTAATGAGGGAAAGTTTGAGTCGTTCGTGTTTCTGCTCTGTGTCCTATCCAAAGCCATCCAGACATTTCAGTTTTGTTTCTGGGCCTATATGAGAAAAGGTGACATTCATTCTACATTTTCATTTCCTGCAAGTGTAATTGTTTAATCCAAAATCATATCAACCTCCAAATACAGGAAAGGATCAGTGCATTGAGGAACAAACATAAATTGGAGGTTGCAAATAAGCTTTTTTAGTTTAGTCATTTTGATCTCAGCACGTGGCCTGTTTCTTCTACCGAAATCTTGATTTGTAGTCCCACATAATTATATAATTTATACCATCCCGGGCCCTTCTGTGCAACATTCCTCAGTATAATCTTACCGCCTCCAGCCTGCCAGTTTAGTCAAAGAGTGAAAGGGTGCCTGGGTACTGATTGTCATGCTACTCATGTAGTGTTATGGATTCCACCTGAAAGTGACTTCAGTTCAGTGTCCATGTATTTCCTTTCAGGTTTTTTTTTTAATATTTTGATATTCCCATAGCTTCTTCAAAACCTGCCCGATAAGGCTGGTTAGTCATTTGTAAAGTACTGCTGTGATGTTAGCTTGTGTGTTTGTAAATAAAGAAGTATGTTTTATTTCTTAAACTTTGTGATCTGCCCATTTTTGTGTTTCAGGGCTTTTTAGGAAATTGCTTGACTCAAACCAAAGGGATATGTTGCTTAAGCCTGCAATAAATATATAAAAATCCTATATTTAATAATAATAATAACAACAACAACAACATTAACCTAGCACTACAAAACGATGACCAAACACGACCACTCACACGGAGAAAAAAGAAAATGGACACAAAAATCTCTACATGGGAAGCACTACAACATAATATAGAATACACAAATAAACAAAGAACAATTGTACGAATGGCTTAGGAAGGGCAAGCTATTTCCTGAAACAAGAATATCTAGTAGCCATACAGGATGCATACATAGCAACCAAGAACTACCAAAAATACATCATAAAAGATAACAGTGTAACAACTGGTTCATGTAGGAAATGTCATCAATTCCAAGAAACAATAGACTGTGTAACAGGAGGATGTAAAATTCTGGCAGGAATGGACTATACGGACAGACACAATACAGCTGCAAAAAGAATTCACCAACAACTGGCCATCAAATTCAACCTCATCAACGTACTCCATACTATGCATGCTCATCCGAAACAATCTTGGAAAGTGCAGATCATAAAATATACTGGGACAGAACAATTCATATGGACAAGACAATACCTTGCAATCAACCACACATAACAGTTATAGACAAAAAAGAGGAAAAGAGAGAAAACACACACCACTTGCTATGGAAAAAGAGAGATTAACAACAACAATAGAGGTTCTACTGGCAGGTGTTCTTAAGTATGCATTGTTCTGGTTTGCTTTTCAGCCAGCCTCTTCAGAACCAAGACTCTGACATTGAAGAAAAACTAAGAGTGACAATCAATCCACAATAACAGTGTAGCTAGCTTCCTCCCAATCATTAGATGGCCCGTGGGACCCTTCCCTCCTTCCTGTAGTCCTGCCCAGCTGAGCAGGTATCCGAGTTTCTTTTGTGGGAATAGAGGTCACTTGAGAGGAGCAGAGCGGTGGCAGCATTTTTGGCCACTTTTCCTAAGCAACTCTGTAGGCGATCTCCGTAACCCATGCTGGCATGACAGACAACATGCTAACCCTGCGTAGGTGAAATAACCCTTACTGGAGACCGTTGGTTCTCAGGATGGCTTATTTGGAGGAAATAACTCACCTTTGAGAAGAGGGACATCCCACAGACAACATAGTAACCCATTTCAGAAAATAAACCATCATTGTATCCATGTCTTGTAGATAATGATAATGACAGTGTATCTGATAGATTTTGTTCCTTAGTTCCTAGGCCAAAGCAACTTGGTTCTTCATTGATCTTCTTAACACCAACTTTGTATACACTTGGTCCTGACCCCTGCAACAGGTAGAACTACCTGTTCTCAAACACTGGTGTGAATGTAAAGGTTTGGCTTTTCAGGGAGATGCTCTAGTTGGATTGTGGAAGGCTGCTTTATGACATCAGAATTTTATAACAATGAATTGATGTCATAGAGGCATCAGTAATTGACTGAGCACCATGGAGAAAAGAGCAGGGCTAAGAACCCAGTCTCTTAATAGTATATGGTTAGCTTGGAGAACAGAAAATTCCCTGACATGTTTTAATATTTCTAGAATAAGGTGTTTCTTAAACACTGCAAATATTTGACTAATCTATGTAATCTATTGTAATTTGAAAGTATTTTAATCATGTGGAAGTCCCTGTTGTGTAAGTATTGCTTCTCTTTTGTTATCCCTGATGTTTTCTATTAGGGTGACCATATGAAAAGGAGGACAGGGCTTCTGTATCTTTAACAGTTGTATTGAAAAGGGAATTTCAGCAGGTGTCATTTGTATATATGGGGAACTTGGTGAAATTCCCTCTTCATCACAACAGTTGAAGTGCGGGAGCTATACTAGAGTGACCAGATTTAAAAGAGGGCAGGGCACCTGCAGCTTTAACTGTTGGGATGAAGAGGGAATTTCACCAGGTTCTCCATATATACAAATGACACCTGCTGAAATTCCCTTTTCTATGCAACTGTTAAAGATACAGGAGCCCTGTCCTTTTCATATGGTCACCCTATTTCTATGGTATGAAGTTTTGGTAGGAAACCTCCTTTATGGTCCATAGCTCAATGGTAGAATTGGGTTAGAGCATGCCAGTCAACCAGCATCAACGTGGTTAGGGTTAGGGATCGCAATAGTGATTTTGTGTCCCCACACCCCTTTCCACTTATGTGAAGGGTAGGCAACCTGTGATCCTCCAGATGTTGAATTGCAGCTCCCATCATCCCAGGCCAGCATAGCCAATCATGAGGGAAGATGGAAGGTGAGGTCAAAACATCTGAAGGCTATAATTTGCCCACCCCCAGACGAGATGAACCAATGGTCTGGTTGTTTAATCTGTTGATATGTTCATATGGTTTGGAATGTTCCATTCAGAACACAGAGATTCTGCCAGACCAAACCAGACACTTGAAAGAAAAGAGTCAGGGTAGCCTGTCACTGGTTTAAGATCTGATATGCTTTCAGAAGAGGGCCACTTACTGTAAGTTTGTCTAGGAACTTAAATACTAATCTTCATTGCCATCACAAGACATAACTTCTGTATTTGAAAAGTAGTCATATCAAATCTATTCCCTAGTCCTGTTGGTGTTAAGAATTGGGGAGCTAGTATGGCACTGTCAAGTCATGTGCTGAGACAGTAAAGACATGCTGATCGAGTGACGCAGGGAGTTTGCAGTCAACTCTCCTACATCCTTTCCCTTTTACTATCTCAACTTACAGCTTTCACCTGATCAGACAGACCCAGAGGCTCATGTTAAATGATAAAGTGCCAATTTGGGCCTGTGTGATGTTCTGAATTTTTACTAAAACTCACTTTTTGCATTATGTGATTGTGCTTGGAAGCCTGTCTCTCCAGGACATAGATCCTAGCATGATGTCACCCACAGGCAGACTTAACGAGAGTGTCATCTGTACATGTGTCACTTTCTGGCATAATGTAATGTTTCTTTCCCTTGTTAGTATGTCACTTGAACGGCTTTTATATTCTGAAGATTTCTCTCGTCCGCGAAAGTAGCTCAGGAAGAGGGGACTGTTTCAAAGTTCAGGACTGTTCATGACATTTACAAAGAATGACACTTAGGTTATTTAAACAGGCCTCGACATGGATTCTGAAAGGATTTTCTGGGTATGATTACTGCAGAAGTCAGCTTGGCCCTTGGAACATTAGCATTGGCTTTCTTTATACCGTTGTCAATGGCTTCTGCTGAAACAGTTACCATTCCTAAAGAACTAAAGGCTGCTACTGCTAGAGTGTCAGTCAGTTCCACAAGCTGTAGCGTCACCTGTGGGCTGGGTTACAAGGTAGAAGAACGATGTCAGGTGAATCCTCAAGGGGAAAGGAGAGGCTGTACCAAACGGAGAGTGGACTGCTTGGCCAACTGGATCTGTGGGATGCGCCACTTCACCATCCTTGTTGGTAAACCCTTTGAGCTCAGTTGCCTGACCCCTCATGAGATCGGTCCTGAGACCCAGAGCTTTAGCTATACGTGGCGGTTGGCCAGGGGCATCATCACCACAGATGATGCTCTCTTCATGCCTTTCAAAGCTCCGAGCTTCGTCATTAAGCTTTCCCCAGCTGAGGAATACGATGCAGGAACATACAGATGTGATGTGCAGTTCATGAGAACCTACAAGATGGTCAAGAGAATCTATTTTGGACTTCGTGTCATCCCTGGTCAGCTGGTGGAGCTGAACTTTGACAAATCCTTGACTCTGGAACAGAAGTTAGAAAGTGAGAATGGAAACAACCAACAGAACACCAACACCACCGCCGCACCCGTCCGGAAGCAGTGGAGTTCTTGGCGGCACAGAGCTGTGTTTGTATTTGTGGTAGGCATTGGAAGCGGAGTGATAGGAGGGGTCTTGTTGCACACCCTTCTCTACTATTTGCTGAGGGTTCGCAGCAATTACGAACCTGTGGAGGATTGAAAGGCACTTCCTTGGAATCTTGCAGACTGCTGTACTTAATCATTTCGCTGTGTTAGTGTTAATGTTTCGGGCTTATGAAGGTCATCTTGCGGTATCAACCCCAAACCTCATTGCACTTTATATATTAGAAAGCTATAAAATACCATCCTGTTCCTTCATGATTTTAAGCTTGTGTAAGGTAGTGCAAAACCTCGGGACCAGTAAATGCATCATTGGGGATGTGTTCAGTAGTAGAATTCTTGCTCTACATATAGAAAGTCCCAGCTCAATCCTTGCATCTCCAGGTAGGCCTGGAAAAGACTCCTATCTGAAAACCTGGACAGGTCCTACCAGTTAATATTATAGATTGACTTTGATGTGCTGCGGTTGCTGTAACATATTTTCAGTCTAACACACCCATGGGGATTTTATTTTTTGTTGTTCCTAGTATCAGAAGTACATCCCGTTTTTTTGTTTTCGGTGTTCAGGTTCCTAGAAAAGCTTGGTACTGATCCTACCAGTATCTTTCTTTTTATATCATGGGCATAAGAACTGGCAATTGCTACACTTGCTTCACGGAATTAGAGTGTAAAACATAAGGAAAAGGATGATTCCTGTTGCTTTTGATCAGCCCAGTTACCCAGATGATGCAACATGGGAGATCTACATAGAGTTCATGTCGATAAACAAAGACTGATTTCAGTTGAACTCCTCTACATTCCATGCAGATCTTTGGACATTTGCATGACAAAAATAAAAATGGGAAGGTAATAAATAAAGGAGAAAAGAGGAGGTTTATTGAGACCAGTATCTTCTTTGTGGGGGGGAGGCACACTCTTGGGGATATTGATCTCCAGCTGTTGTCAAAGAGCTTCAAAAATGCATTGGACTCCATAAATACCTTTCGTAGGCATCTGGAAGCTTCCTCCTCTTCCATTAACAATAAACAGAGAAGGACCTTCATTGCCGTAGTGGCAGGATGGATGGATTGCCTGGCTCAATTAGCTCTACCTGGTCTCCTCTTAGACTGGTCCATTTAACCGTGTTCTTCAGATGCAACTGTGCCTACATGTTCAATCCTATTGCGGTGTGCACAGAAGGCCCCCACCCTACCTCATTGGAATGGGGAAAAGGAATGGTCTTATGTCATGATAGACCATTTGTGTTGAACCTCAGACTCCCCCCAAATCCCCAATTTTTATCCCCCAAAATCGGGCAGAGACTTTCCATGAACAGAGCCTTTCATCTCATGGAAGGTAGATCTTGGACCCAACCCACAAACAAAGGCACTGTAATAGAGAGAAATTGCGGAGTTAATGTTATCAGCTTCATAGGGGCTCCCCATGCATCCTTGAATGGTTGTGAAGGCATTGTTGAAATGGTTTAAGGGCCCACTTCAGCCAAAAGGCTTGTGACATAGTGTGTCTCCCATATGGACATGTGTTTTCTAGCAGTTACCAACCCAGTATTTCACAATATTTCAATCGAAGGGGGTAGTGTTAGTGCATCTGCCAAAACAGTGTGGGCTTTATCGGCGGTCTCCCCGTTGGCCGTACTTGTGCTTAACATTTGCAGAAAGACCTGGCATTGCCCAGCTGTGATATCAGCATTGCTGAGTTCTTCCAACTCTATTTTGATCTACTTGCTCAAATTGTCCTCCACAGCTTCTACCAGTGGAGGGTGTTGGCTTTGATTTCAGTACTGTGAATCCATTCTGGCTTTCAGTCAGAACCAGCCGGAGTTCTACAGGAGCTATCCAAGGTGCTGAGCCTGTTTGGGGGATAATTTGGATTCACAGCCCCACTGAAATCAGAGCCGCCAGCCTCTACTGGTTTCTCCCCATGTTTTAAACCTGCTTGGAAATAAAGTCACGCCAGAGAAGTTTGCCAAAGTCTTTAAAGAGCTTTATTTAAGAACTGCGTGCTACTGTAGCCAGTAAATAATGTTAATTATAGTCTGCTTACAAGGCTTGGTTTTTTGTTGTTTTCTTTAAAAAAATAGTGTCCAACAAAATTGCTGAGAAGATAATCCCCCCTTCCCCCCGGTTTCCTGTACGGTGAAGTCAGAACAGAAGAGGCAAAGGAGAGTTTTGTTACAGGTTGTGGTAGTAGCTTTCTGAGTTAAGTGCAAGGGGGTACCTATAGGAAGCCACCCCCACCCCCACCCCCAATAAGTGTCTGTTCAGCAAAGACAGGGTGCTGTGTACCGTATCAAAAACTTTGGAACCCAAATCAATTTTTTGTCACTGTGGTGGTGGTCCCCGTTACAACCTGTGGAGAGCTACAATCAGTTTGTGTCAAATTAATAGTCACAGTACCTGGGATGCACATTCACACCCTTCAAACCTACTGCCCAGGAGCACCGCTGGAATGCACATTACAGGCTCTAATGCACGGACTTAGGTGTAAATAAAGGGCAATAATGACCACATTCGGTTGCAGCCTCCTTACAGTTTGCCAGCGGTCATTTAATTGCTTCCTAAAACAGAGAGAGATGCTTTGGGATTAAACAACTTACTATACATAGCCCAACACACATCAATGACATTCCTAAACTTTCCTTGACCTTGATGCTTAAAGCAGATGGAGAAAACCCTCATGACCACCAGTGGACAAACGTATTCAAAGGAAGATGGGCAAAATGTCCCTGCTTTCTTTTTTTAAAGTGGACATACGTGTAATGGGACATAACAATGAGCAAAATGGAATAAACATTAATAGTAAAAATAATGTTGATGGGTTGGTACATGCTAGTATTATTGAGCTTAGGAATCAGAATTCTTGCGATTCAAATAATCCTGTTATGCTGCCTTTTGTGCACACTGTTACTAGTCACAAAACTGTAATGGCCACTATTACAATAGGAAAGATAGCGCAACATGTTCTGATCTGAAAAAAAGCTCTTATTTCTCATCAAGTAAAAGGGAACTTATTTTAAGGAGATGTGTTTAGGATAGGACCCTCAAGGGAGGTATGTAGTATAGCATCCTTGTATTAATTATCTAAATGCCCCGATCCAGGGAATTATAAGTACAGTAGGAAGATATAAAACTGCCCCATCATTCAGGCAGTGTCCCGCCTTATGCACTGCATGAGAAAGATGTCAGCAAAAACCACCCATTAAGTGAGTGACAGCAGGGGCAGCTAGCATGAAGTTGGCCCTTGCTTTTCCTTGCCTACATGCACACTGAACAAACAAAACAGCCATTTGCACAGGCAGGCAATGATGCCAAGCTGCACGAGGAAACCTTCCTGGGATCAGGGTGCAGACTTTGCAGCATTCTGGGGAAGTGCTTAAACCCAGGGTGGGCAGGCTTCCATTTGCAGGATTGGCTTTATCTTTCATTTGAACTGTGAGATCCACCAAGTCTAGCCAGGTGCAAAAGAATGGTTTGAAAGTGGGATGGTAGTGAGGCTGGAATGGACATACACTTGCAGTACGTGTTTACTCAGGACCAAATGTGTTTTGGCCTGCAGCCTCGGAATTCAGGAACAAGGAGCGGGAATTCATTTCCAGGAAATACCAGGATTGGATTTGCAGTCATTTAACATAAATACCCAGTCCTGTTTGGCCCATAGCTTGCTTGCTTTCCTTTCCCTTTCTTTTTATTCCCCCCTTCTTACTTTCACTTAATGTAGGGCGAGGGGGAGAGCATTTTAATTAATATCACTTAATTCTTGTACATTTCCTAGTGTACAGAGCACTTCCCATACATTATTGTAACCCTTACAGAGACCTTGTGAGGTACATCAGTGTTACTATCCCCCTTTTTGCAGATGTGGGGTGGGGAGATTAAGGCTGAAGACAAAGTGGCTAGCCTAAGGCTACCAAGCAAATTCATGGCAGAGGCGAGATTCAAAGCAGGGTATTCCTGATTCATGCTTAGGGTGCATGTTGTACACATATTCAGAAAGAAAAAAGCCCTAAAACTCCCAGCATGAAAGGATGGGACATGCTGGGAATTTTAGATGGAAAAAAACCCTAGATTTCCCAGCATTGCTGGCTGGGAATTGTAGGACTTTTTTCTTTCTAAGCATGAATAAGATTGTGCCCGTAGCATCTTAGCCACCAGCTCTCTGGCAATTCAGAACCCCTGGCCAGCCTGATGCAATTCACCCAGACATCTACCAGTAGATCACAAAGATCTACCTTCTGCTTGTCCCAGGCTTAAAACATTGATACAGTATATATCCTGAATATGTACTGCAATGTTTATTTATATATGATAAGTTGGAGTATGAATGTAAATGTAACAAAAAGAATATATTTTAATGAATGAGAAGAAATGATACAAATTACAAAGCAAATGTACATATAAATATATATACATACACACACACACACAAGTAATTTCACAGGGCTATAATCGCACATCATAATTATTTCACTTTTATATTTTAAAATACTGCTTATTTTTAATTATATTAGACAGTAAGTCTGAAATCTAAAGTGACACTCAGGGAAAAAGGTCAACTAGTAACAGGAGATTCTTTCCATTCAATGTGTCACAACAAGTATATTTTGCTGATAGTGTGTGCCGGGATACAGTTCAGAAAAAAGAAAAGTATGGGAAATGGGTTGACTTTCTTCCTCTCTCCCCACCGGAAATGTTAACATTTGCAAATGTTTAAAAGTCTCTGGTTTTGACACGCCCAGCGGTATCCCATCCGCACATTATGTAAGGTATAATGGGTTATTTTATTAGTGCAGCCACTGCTACAGGCAAAACATTTGCCACAGGGCTCCATCTCTTTGGGGCCAAGCAGAACTGAAGTATTCTAGGTTGCCAGATAGAATACAACAATGCCCTAGGGGATGTGTACAACAGTCTAAAACATATTCCACCAAAACACAATAACACACTCCACAAAGGCCTACTTCTTGCATGCTAAGGGCATGAATCATCACTATCTGGACTACGCAGCAGATGCGATCTGCCACTTGAATTTCTGCCTGTCTGTGATAGACCCTTTCCAACGGACTTTCCAAGTACCCTGGTTCACTTCGCTTACTGCTATCAAAATATCCTTCAGGTCAACCGAAGGGGAGAACTATAGGAAAGCTATACAGGCAACTGAAAGAACAACATTTTTATAGCACTTTGGAGTCTTCCAAGTGCTCCACGTACAGTATCTCAGCAACCCACAAATTACCCTGCGAAGTAAGACAACATCATTATTAGCATCATCTCCATTTTAAAGATGAGGCACTGAGGTTAGGTAACTTGTCTAAGGCCATCTAGTGGGTCTGTGGCAGAGACAAGCTGTGAGTCAAGAACCTCCTGGTTTGCAGTTCATGTCTTTGAGCCCCTCATTATGCTACACTAGTTCCCAAAGAAGAAGCTTCCAACAGTCCAGCACAAGATGGAGGATTCCACCTTCACACATTTCAGAAGAAAGTGATTTTAAAAGATCTTGGTTTTGCAGACCCCTTAGGTGGAAGAAGGAGGAGAAGGTGAGAACAACCAGGATTTCCTTGGGAGGGAGCAGTAAAGGGGGAGAGGGGAAAATACCTTCATACAAGCAGTATGAAGGCCAAAGAGGTGGGGAAAATGTCCTCATAGGGTTCATAAGAGCCCGAATCCTGATGAGGAAAGTGTTTTGAGAAGAAGCAACACGCCACCCCACTCCTCAGGCCAGGACTGCAACAGGACACTCCCTGCCAGTGGATATTTTTCACAGAACACAGGCTGAAAATGATTGATTGATACACAATGCTCGTTATGCTACTCTATGGTTTTTAGGTCTTCCACATTAACAAAGTAGAAGAGACTATGGACTTAGCTAGACCTACCTCTTATGATGCGACGGAGGAAGGAAGATCACACATTGTGTTTAACACAAGATCCCTCCTCCGTTTACACGCAACAATCTCAAGAAGAGAGGTGTCATGCCCGCCATTTTTTATTGTCTTAAAGTGACGGGAGCGCACAAACACTTATGCGCATAAGGTAAGTGTTTTTTAAATTAAATTAATTTCCCTGCTACCCCACCCCACCCCCAATGGGTGCAGCTCCCAGCAAGGAATTGCGCGGAGCTGGGTCAACCCACAGCAATGGGCCACACGTTCTGCGGTCTTGGGCTCAGCCCGGGACCGCGGAAAAAACGGGGCCAAAGGGGAAAGCTATATCCCAGGGCAAGGGAGGGATGATCCCTCCCTGAGCCCGTGATCCCCTGTGCGTCATGTGGACACACAGGGATGATACCGGGGTTCAACGTGGGCTAAAGACCTATCTAGCTAAGGCCTATGTTAAATGAGGAAACATACAGTGTAAATATTTTAATTTTTTTTAAAAAAGGAAGACTGCTAAGGAACAGGCTAGTGTACACTTTGCATTTTGGAAAAAAGGGGCATTATTTTAATGCCTTAATAAGAACTGGAAGTAGATAACCAGCAGTCACCACTTAGCCCTCTCTGCGCAGGTTTGTCAGGAGAGCTCGGTATGCTGGGTAAACACTCTGTGTCATTTTACAATTCAATGCCTGAATCCTGCCACCGGTACTTAATTTCTGAAAGAGGAAGGTGATTCCCATCATGAAGCCCCAATCTCTGACTGTCCTGTGGAGATGGTGACCATATGCAAAGGAGGACGGGGCTCCTGTATCTTTTAACAGTAGTACAGAACAGGGAATTTCAACAGGTGTCATTTGTATGCATGCAGCACCTGGTGAAATCCCCTCTTCATCACAACAGTTAAAGCTGCAGGAGCCCTGCCCGCTTGACCAGATACAAAAGGCAACGCTCTATTGGTTGTTTAACAGGTTCTCAGGCTGAACTCTGGCTTAATTTTAGCCAGGAGCAGCGTTTTTCTTAATTTGCAGTTCCTGACAATTCGCACCCGATTCTCCAGGGTTGAAGCAAGTGATATGCCTGGAGGGCCCATGGATTAGAATCATAGTAGAGTTGGAAGATCATTGAGTCCAACCCCCTGCTCATTTGCAGGAATCTACCTTAAAGCATACCTGACAGACGTCTGTCAGGTATGCTTTTACTCAGAGAGCACAAGTAGAAGGGCCCAAGTTCATTCCAAGACATCTCAAAAGGACGTGGAGGAGCAGGGCTGGGAATGACTTTTGATATCCTGGAGAGCCACAGCTGCTCAGTAGACAGCACTTGGCCAAAGGTGGGGCAGTTGGAGCTTTTCTCCTGCGTTGTTTTAAAACAGGGCTGCAGAACCTCTTTCAGCCTGAGGGCCGGATTCCATTTCGGAGAAGCTTGTGGGAGCCACATTTCAGAGGTGGGCGGGGCTGAAGGCAAAAGGGGGTGGGCCCAAAATGCCAGCATAATTCAGCTTCAAGCTCTTGCTGCCAGGATCTAAGCCTTAGGAGAGGCATCTCAACCTAGACTAGGGGGGGAAAGTCCGCAAAAGCCATGAAACCACCAGTGGTTGGGGAAGAGGGGATGGGCCCAGGGGAAAAGGGCATGGGCATCTGGGAATCTCAGAGAACTGGATTGGGGATCCTAAGCAGACTGAATTTGATCCCCAGACCTGAGGTTCCCCACCCTGCTTTAAAATTACCTTTGAAGCCTTGTTACTCTGCCTGTCTGTGTCGCTTCCTTTGATGGATATTTCTTTTCTAGGCACAGAAGTGCTAATATCTCCATGTTTTTTGGGATGGTATACAAGAGAACAGCTTTCCTCTTCCAGATGTGTTGGACAGCAACACCCATCAATGCTGGGAATTATGGGAGTTTTGGTCCAAGACATCAGGAGGGCACCAGGTTAGAGAATGTTGCAACGGAGCTATGTAGTGACTAGTGCATTGGGTCTGGTTATGACAAGCCAAAGGTCACATCCCTGCTCAGCTAGGCAAACCTCTCCATCTAAACTACTTCTCAGGGCTGCTTTAAGCTAAAATGCTTCTCAGAGCTTCAGGAAGGAAGAGCTGGACAGAAATGGTCAAAAACAAAACAAAACCCCCTAACACCAACCAATCTGCCAAAGACCCAAAATATACCAAACCTTCAATAAAAGTAGAGTAACTCTCAATTCACATAAAATATACAAAATATGCTATAACTTCTATTTGAAGAACAGAAGAGCTTCTGATGGAACTATCAGAAGAGTCCACAAGGGGGGGCTAAAGAGACCTATAATCCCCGAGATTCCTAATCAAGAAATCTTTCATTCTCTTTCTTTCTCAGCTTTAAAGAACAGAGAAGTACCTACATGTTTTCCCTAATGGAAATGCATATCCCCAGACACTTTGGGACTGGCAGTGGACATGGAGGCCACCTGTGGTTAAGAACATAAGAACAGCCATGCTGGATCAGACCAAGGGTTCATCTAGTCCAGCATTCTGTTCACACAGTGGCCAACCAGCAGGACATGGGAGACCCACAAGCAGGATATGGGTACAATAGCACCCTCCCACTCATGTTCCCCAGCAACTGGTGCATAGGCGTACTGCCTCTGATACCAGTTCCCTGGCACACACACTCTATTTGTCCATAAGTGTGTACAGTTGGGACCCCTCCACGTAATCTTTTATGATGTTTTAAAATGCACAGAGTCTTTAAAAACATAGTTGTCTTACACCAACGGCGCAGTACTGGTGGCTGAATGATTGTGGCCTTGATAAAGTGGGCTGGTTAATTTTAAAAAGGTGGCAACCGTATGGAGTTTCCTTTCTCCTACAGCTAGTTTTCTGCCTGGAAATAGAAGCCAAAACACAGGATTGTAGCATATTACAGAGATTATGCTTAAGACAATCCCTCTTTCTATTAATTATTGCCAACGTGGCTGCCATAGAAGACCATCAGGCCCAAACCCTTCCACCGAGGCAGAATTTTCCACACTCTGCTCTTTAATGCTCTCATCCAGCGTGTTGTAAGAACACCTCACTCTGTCCTCTTACAATCTCATGTCAATGTCAGCACCATCCTAGACAATGCCTGCTTTGGCTGTGAGGGATTTTCCTTAGGCTTTGCTGACTTCATGATGTCTAGTTTCTAATAACTTGAAAGAAGGGAAGCTTCCCATGTGAATAAATCCCAGGATTGGAGAAATATCCACATGTGTTTGGAAAGAGGAAACTCTGATTTCTGTGGGATAATGGCTATAACATTTGCCTCATTTACAAATGGCCCCAGTTATAACCTAAACAAAAGAATCTCTTTCAGGGAGATTTCTTGGCTTTTTGGTGGAACACAAACTTTCCAGGTAGAGGGTCTTTAGTTAAAGACTCTTGGGAAGTTGTGTCTTTGGAAAGCCATTGCCACAGAGAATAAACAGTACTGGGCTACATGGACCGATGGCCTGACCCAGTTTAGGGCAGCAACTACTTTTTCTAGATCACGACCTTTCTATAGGGGAGAACACTGTCCTCCAACCCTTTTCCTGTGTGTAAGGTTTGATGCAGATGCTGAATAGCCCAAAGAAGCTACCCTGCACCTGATCATTTCAGAGATAAGCTCCTGTAGGCTCAACAATGACTTGTTCTCTTTTCAGAGTTCAGGAAAGCATGATGGTGTATTGAAAGGAAAGGAAAGGAACCTCTCGTGCAAGCACTGAGTCATTACTGACTCTTGGAGGGACGCCAGCTTTCGCTGACGTTTTCTTGGCAGGCCTTATAGCGGGGTGGTTTGCCGTTGCCTTCCCCGGCCGTGATTACCTTTCCCCCAGCTAACTGGGTACTCATTTTACCAACCTCGGGAGGATGGAAGGCTGAGTCGACCCGAGCCGGCTGCCTGAGAACCAGCTTCTGCTGGGATCAAACTCAAGCCGTGCGGAGAGTTTCAGCTGCAGAAACTGCTGCTTTACCACTCTGCGCCACACGAGGCTCGTGATGGTGTATTAGAGGGACATAATTCTCAGGCTAAGCTTTTTAAAAGAAAAAGGTACTGGAAACTGGACTCTTCCTCTTCCTTATTCTGCAATCCTGACAATGTAAAGCACATGGAGAGAGATTAAGCAACTAAGCACATCTGTAACAAACTTTAAGACTCTGAAGAACAGTCTGAGAAACTACAGCTGTCCGTCAACGTTCAGGGGCTCAAGTGCTCTACGATCTAATTCTGAGAATGATCTAATTTGTAGTCACGTTTCTAATCCCTGATCAGTTCAACAACCACACACAACACACGAGGGCTTTCTTATAGACGGAATGGCATGTCAGTGCAGTACATAAAATTTGCTCTCAGGTCCAAGTAATGCCGATGAAACTTTGGGTCATGATACGGTCTCTCTAAGGAGATGGAATTAGACTTCTGCAGAAAATCTCCTTGGGTCTACCACATTGAAATGTCCTTGTGGCCTGGACCTGAACCTCTTCCTCCTGACATAAAACTCCCCAGTCACCTCTTTCTTACCATAACTCTAGGGAAGTGTGAAAAAAAGAAGGAAAGAAACCAAAGGAAATCACAAGAATTAGTAAATGCATTGTTGGGATATGAGCACGCAATGCATGTTGGGCCTATTTGAACTGCACCAATATAAGCAGTGCATACAAGGAGAAAGCCAAATTCCAAGGCAACTGAAACGTTTTTGGTTTCACTGGTGAGCCATCCATTCCCCCACTTTTGGCAATCTGTTCACAAAGTTCCATGTTCTTCTTCTGAAGTCTGGGGTGGGAGATGGCCGTCAGTCTCCACTGATTTTGTCTGCTTCAGCCGGTTCCCTTGAAAGGACGCACTGAGGCTAATACTGCCGCTCAGTAAGTTCTCTATTAACTTTGAACACCAGAGTCCTCGGTTCAATCCTGGCTGCAACTGGGAATGAAATGGAGCATTCTTATCGTCACTCCCAAAAGTGTCCCCTGAAAGATAGTGTATTTATTCTGTTTTTGTTTTTGTTTTTAATTTAAAAAAAGATCAAGTTTTAGGAGTTGGATAACTTTTGCACATGGCTTCGTAAGGCAGAAGAATCTACTGAACACAGTACTATGAGACATCCAGTTTTCAGAATTCGTACGGAATTCACCCTTTCGTTTCTTCAGGTAAAAAGAATCTCAAGTCTTGTATGAAATGTTCTATTTTCTAAAAAAAAGAAAGGAAAACAAAGTATACTTTCCTCTCAAGTTATTTTCTACCAGTCTGCTGTGCAGCAGATGCGGTAGAAATGTATAGTAGAAATGTGTAGTAGAGTAGTCCTAATGGTCAACTGTTGACTTGCTCCAACTGGACTAGGAGGAAGCTCATTCCATAGGTCTCCATTATAGGGGCTGGTATCAGAGCTCCAAGGAGCGAATCAGAGCAAACATTAGGAGTGAGTGAGCGAGGGCAGCTGCTGCTGTATGTGCAACGGGAGGACTTGCTGGACTTTCCACCATCATACTTGTGCCTGCAAGAAAGAAAATAGCTCTGTTGAGTTCCAAAAAGTCTAGTGGGTGGGTGGGAAAGACCTTTGTTTTGAAGTTCCTGGGGTGTTACCATTTATTTTGTTAATTCATTACATTTATTTATTTATTTATTTATTTAATTGCATTTATATACCACCCCACAGCCGAAGCTCTCTGGTCGGTTTACAAAAACCGCCCGTTCCATTTATACCCCACCGTTCCACTAAAAATTGCCTTCAAGGCAGCTGGCAGTAAAATACAGGTAACATAACAAATGCAGCGTCTAAGCATTCACATCTATCCAAGAAAGACACATCCAATAAAAACATATCAATAGGAAAGCAGTAAGAGCAGCGACTAGATTAAAACCTTCCAAGCAGTGGATCAGCTTAGACACCAAATCCTGTCTGAATAAAACTGTCTTTGCCTGCCGATGGAAGGACAACAAGAGTACCTTTGGGCAACATTTGTATGCTGCATTGAGGGCAGGCAGGAGCACAGCAGTAGAGCCAGTGTGGTGTAGTGGCTAAGGTGTTGGACTGGGAGTCGGGAGATCCGGGTTCTAGTCCCCACTCGGCTATGGAAACCCACTGGGTGACTTTGGGCCAGTCATAGACTCTCAGCCCAACCTACCTCACAGGGTTGTTGTTGTGAGGATAAAATGGAGAGGACGAGGAGGATTATGTATGCCGCCTTGGGTTCCTTGGAGGAAAAAAGGCGGGATATATTTAAATATATTTAAATAATAATAATAATGATAACAACAACAACAGCAACTTTGGATTCAGTATTGTTAAGAGAGCACCGATTGGGGGCAGATGCTGAGACCCCAAAAGTCATGGACATGGAAGTGTGGCAGGAGCTGTGCACATCCAATGAAAGCGCACAGGGAAGGGTTGTCCCCACCCAATCCGCATTCTAATGTATGCCTGCCTGCAACATATACCCACGCTGGTGTGCGCGTACCCAGTGCCAGCTCCAGGTTTTAGAAGGCCCTTGGGCAAGACAGACTCAATGGGCTCCTTCGCACAGGGCGTCCACCTTCTCCCTGCCATTGTCACCAGCTGCTCTTGCTCCTCCTCCTCCTCCTCTTCCACATCATTGCTGCCACTTGCTTTCTCGGCAGGCAGAGAAGCCTCCGCTGCTGCTGCTGCTGCTCCTCCTCCTCCTCCTCACCACTGCGTTTAGCTGGGCCAGAGCAAGAGGCAAGTGAATGCTGAAAAGGAGGAGCACGTCTAGGGGGCTCTTGTCAGGGGGCCCTGCTGGGATGTGGGCCCTGGGCAGGTGCCCCACCACGGCAAAGGAGGAGGCAAACTCCGGTGCTCAGGACAGTAATAAATGTATTATGCTCAACGTGTTTCAGAGGGATTACCTCCTTCTTCAGGAGCTATAAAACAAACAAATTAACCACAAGAGTAGTATCTTGTGGACGACACCGTCATTCTTTTATACAAAGTTTTAAAGGGCTTTTCAACAAAAGAATGCTACATTTTCTTGGACAGCTTTAAAAAGAATTTTAATTTTTAAAAAAGTCATCATCATCATCATGAATTCACACTTTTTATACATTGTTCCCATGTTTTTTCTCCTATCAAATTTCTTAACAGTAGTGAAAACATTTCCTTTTCTTTCACTTTCAGCACGGCATTTGCCTCCTCCTTTGCCATCGGTCTACGGTGTGTTTCCCTCCACATTTCTGCCAGGTGCCCCACCAGGCCTCCCCTGGACGCCACCCCTGCACATACCTGCTGCCACCTGTATGTGTTGCCTGAACACACAATTGCTTTTCTGAAAGGGGTTCGTGCAATTCGTCCCCCAAATGAACTGAAACTGCTATGGCTTTTAGAGACCTTTACTGACACAGGTTAGAAGGGTCTTGAGTGTTGTAGCCATGACAATCCAGCCAAGCATTCACATCTCTTCCACGTGCTCACTGATGTGGTGGAGCCTCCACAAGTGACATTTTCGAAATGGTGGATGTCCATCCGAAGTGGGGAGCCTTTTTTGGCCCGAGGTACGAATGGGCTCCACGCAAGCGTGTCAGGGGCCATATGCCAGCAATGGTGTGGGGCCACCCCATTGCTGGCATGTGGGCTTCCCCCAACTGTATTGCCAATACACTGTGAAGGCCTTTGTAGCTGAAGTAGCTGCCAAGGGGATTTGTTTCCCCCCCAATTCCCAGCTCCTCTTCTTGTGGGAATACTGTAAACAGGGAGCGCCACTGTTTGCCCTTGATTCCCAGTTCAGCCTTAACCAGTCCATCACCTGCTGAAGATTTCCCTTTTGCACAAGAGAAGGGCTCATGCTAAGTCCTTGTTGTTGTTGTTGTTGTTGCGAAGTCCGGTGGATTGAAGAACGTCCAAGCTTTACTTATACAACAGAGATAAGGGTCAAGCTAGGGTTCTTATGGAAGGATGGGGAGAACTATTCCAGGTTCTGAGGTCCATATACTGTACAGTATAATATCTTTGCAGAGAGAGATGAGTCAACCAGTCATTCAATTAAGGCATTACTTGACTCAATTACTTCTGTTGAATACTTTTCTCAATGTTATAATTGATTTCCCGAGGAAGAGCTATTGCTTCACTCTGTTCTGCTCCAAGCACTTTGTTTAAAGAATTCCGCCCTGCCCAGATTCTTTTCTGTCTTTGTTCCAGATAGAGACTTTATACAACTCGCAGCTGATGTCAGAGCACTACTTCAATAAACTTATGCCAGTTCCTCCACTGAATCATAGAATCATAGAATAGCAGAGTTGGAAGGGGCCTACAAGGCCGTCGAGTCCAACCCCCTGCTCAATGTAGGAATCCACCCTAAAGCATCCCTGACAGATGCTTGTCCAGCTGCCTCTTGAAGGCCTCTAGTGTGGGAGAGCCCACAACCTCCCTAGGTAGCTGATTCCACCGTCGCACTGCTCTAACAGTCAGGAAGTTTTTCCTGATGTCCAGCCGGAATCTGGCTTCCTTTAACTTGAGCCCGTTATTCCGTGTCCTGCACTCTGGGAGGATCGAGAAGAGATCCTGGCCCTCCTCTGTGTGACAACCTTTTAAGTATTTGAAGAGTGCTATCATGTCTCCCCTCAATCTTCTCTTCTCCAGGCTAAACATGCCCAGTTCTTTCAGTCTCTCTTCATAGGGCTTGTATGGCAGAGCCTACAGCTTCACCACCACCCTTGCTACCACCATGTAACACAACTGCATTGGGTTGTTTTTTTACACTTATCAAAAGTATGGCTGAACTCATACTCCTAGTAATATCAACAAAACCTGTCTTGGAAATATGAACCCCAGAGGCTCATAATACTTGCTTCAAATGCAGGATGAGCATCCGGACCCCAAAATGATTTTTCTCCAATCCCCATAATCCAACCCAGAAAAGAACCCAGCTCTTTCCTCCAATCACTACACATTTCCAAGGAATGGTAAAGCCAAGTTTTCAATACATATCAGAAGGTTCGTGAGATGGATTTCATGCCCCATGTCTGCCCCCTTGAACTTGTGACGGCTTCATCACCTCTCTACTAAATCAAAATGCTCTTGAGAAACAGGCATGGACAGTTCACTTGTGTTCAGGCCCAATGTAGCTTCCCCCCCTAAAATATGGAACCTGAACTGCTATTGACCCTCTAACATAGAAGGGAAAAAAGATCTGGCATTTAACCAATGTTAATTTCCCACCATTTACTCTTTATTTTTTAAAGAACGTCACACCAAAGCAGAGAACCAAGTGAAGCAACATGGAGAGAATAAACCTGCCTGTTTTGAAAGGTAACAGTTCCTGCCAATTTGAAATTATCAACTGGGATGTTGGTGAATGTAGCTTATGGGATAAATGAAGAGTTAGAAGAAAAGAGAAGAGCAGACTCACCACTGTTCTTCAGGATGTGCACCTCTACTGGAACGCCATCTCCGCCTGGACCAGTTGTCCTAATTTGCACCATTGCATGTGTGGAGTGTTCTGGAACAGGGATCTCAATCCGATTATTGTTGGCTACGTACAGAATAGGAGTGGAGTGCGAGTCTGGCTGGTACAGCATCTATGGACAAAGGCATTTTGCATTCATTGTTGTTGTCCTCTTAACTTTTAGGATAACTCCTCCCCCAACCCTAATTTACATAGCAGTAGCCACAAGGTGGGCAGATGTTTTTTAACACCTCCCCCCTGAAAGATTGATCTTATGCTGATTTATTTGGATGTTAAGCCCCACTGAGTTCAATGGGACTCACAAAAAAGTATGCATAGGGCAGTAGACATGACTTGTATGCTGAAAACATACCCTGGGGGGGAAAAGCAAAATCATTCAACAGTTGCAGAACCAAGGATTTGGTTGCAGAACCTGATTTAGAATTAATAGAACAACTCCCCAGCCACTCCCCAGAGTTATTTGTCACTGCACTGACTTGCTACATTGCACTTCAACAGTTAAAAGTCCCAAGAAAAAGAACTTGCACACAAGCTAATCAGTACCTTGTACCCAGTGACGGCAGACTCATGTGCACTGGCAATCACAGGATCCCATTTGATGCTTACACTGGAGCTGGAAAACTTCCAGGAGATGTTGCCAGGTGGCTTTTTTGGTGCTAGAAAATGCAAAATGGCGGACAGTGATATCAACACAACAGCAAGAAAACCAGAGGCCTGCATCCAATGCAGGGAAGCATTTGTCCCCCTGAAAACTAACTCCTGGGATTTTGGATTTTACTTGTTACTTCCTCTAGATGAGCTATAGATTTATTAACTTTTCTTTCCTAGTTCATTTGGAAGATGGCTAGAATTAAGACATCTCTGTCCTATATTGATTTATATTGGTTTGTGCTCTCCCTTATTCTGAGAGGTGAGATGTTCAAGGAAGCCATTACAGCCCAATTTATGAGCCAGCAAACTGAAAGCAGCCACCCACCATGGTTAGTGGCCTGTCAGGGGCTTGACAGCCCCTTTGTTTTGGAAGCAGGCTAAAAATACAGGTGTTGATTAAGCCTTTGGTGGCCACAATACATGGCTGGCCAACAGTGCTTGGCTTGGTGGGTCCTATGTTGTGCGGGGCTGCCATATTTGCAGGTGAGGAGTCAGAAGAAATGATTTCATGATAATTAACAGAAATGTCTATAGTTTTCTGGCCAAGTGTCTATGTATATTTTAGACTCTGTGAATTCTTAGTATTAGAAGAACATACATTGAATAGAGTAATAGTTATCTTTTATGTTCAGACGTTTCCCTCCCCTCTTCTTGTGATTTATTTTATTTATTTTACTTATTTCTAAAAGCTATTAGTCCCCTTGGAGCTACTAGCTCTCAGGGCGATGTACAATAAAACACACACATAAAATCCATATAAGTCAAGTCAAAACGATACAATAAAAACCAATTAAAACAATCAATTAAAACAGCAATTCAAAGCAGCAGAGACTAAAACAAGTAACCATAAGAAAATCTATAAATACCACAGAGATAAAAACTACTTAAAAACACAGCATAGCAGCAGAAATATGAGAGAATTAAAAGGCCTGAGAGAATAAAAGGGTCTTTGTGGGGTGCTGAAAAGATGACTAAATAAGTCCCATGTAAGTAGGTATCCTAAGTAGGGCAGCCCCATGGTTGTCATGGCAGCCATGAAGTACTGAGCTGCTCTGCCTTGGTGTGGGTATTGAAGTCCCCCAGAACCACCGTTCTGGGAGTTGTCAAATCTGCAAGTGCTACCATCAGCTCAGACAGGGAGATTGTTGGGCGGCAGGGTGGAGGTACAACAACAAAGTCCCTAATCTGTCCCGAGCACTCAACACACAATTCAGGCACTCTAGCTTGGTACTCCAATGGATGTGAGTCTGGAAAAGAGAGAGGGAGAGGGAGAGGGAGAGGGAGAGGGAGAGGGAGAGGGAGAGGGAGAGGGAGAGGGAGAGGGAGAGGGAGAGAGAGAGAGAGAGAGAGAGAGAGAGAGAGAGAGAGAGAGAGAGAGAGAGAGAGAATTCCAATTGACTGCAACAGGGATGTCGGACCTCTTCCAGCCTGAGGGCCAATATTCACTTTAGAGAAGCTCTCAGAGGCCACATTCCAGCAGTGGGTGGGACCAGGGGCAAAAGGGGTGGGGCTAAATACCCCAAACACCAGCCTGTTTTAACATCAAGCTCTTCCTGCCAGTAACAAAGCCTTAGGAGAGGCATTTCAACCTTTGAGAACGGGGTGGGTGGGGGCTGCATCAATGTTGGGAAAACAAGCATCAATTGGTGATTGGGGAGCCCTGAAGGGCCACAGTGGGATCCCTGGAGGGTTGGATTTGTATCCAGGCCTAAGGATCTGCACTCCTGGGCTATATAAACTCCACCTTCACTTCTGATCTACACTGGTGCTGAACTTAATATCTAGGAGGGCCTGTCAGGGAGAGGTGAACTCCTCACAACTTCCCAATCCCAGGTCTCGGTTACACTCATCCACAATCAAGTCAGGGATAAGGGCAGATCTTGTTATGATCTGACGTATTAATGAACAACTTCCATAAATAATAACAACTTCCTCAAATAAGCCATCACCATCCTGTAAGCAGATGGTAAGGTCACAGTTATAGTAGCGAAAGGGAGATTGTCCCTGACCTCCCAGGAAAGCTTCAGTAAACATGATAAGGACAGTTGTGATCATGAAAAAACACCCTGAGTCACGTGTGTGTGTGTGTGTGTGTGTCTGTAGATCATAGCTAGGCAGTTCAGAAAGATGGACGTTTTGTGCCTTGCTCCCTTTTGTGGGTTGGGGAAGGACCACCCACCATTGATATTTTTATGACTAGAAATCTTCCAACCAGCCAGCCCTCATTATTCAAACTGTAAGCTGCAGGGGGCTGCTTTTTTCCTGCCTTCTGTTGTTCTTTATTGTCTATATTTTACTGTTCTGCTGTTGAGCCACCCTGAAAGCTTGCTAGCTGAAGGGTGGCATATAAATCTTTATATGTTTTAAGGTGGGTTCCTACACTGAGCAGGGGGTTAGACTTGATGGCCTTATAGGACCCTTCCAACTCAACTATTCTATGATTTAACAAACATATGTTTTGGTAGGGCAAATTTGTCTTCTTGGTGGGGCAGTGCACCTCTTGGCCCTACTCTGGTCCCAGCCTTGCTTGTTCAACAGGACCAGTTCACTTTTGGAGGAAAAAGCACTTGTGACTAAGCCATGTACCGCAACAATTTGCACAAAGTGATGATGATTTTTCCAGCTTGCATCTCTTAAGCCTTATTGCTCAGCTTTAAAGGTTTGCTGTAATGACACCCTCGGGGAGAAAAAGTACCTATCTGAAACACACTGGGATTTTTATAGCAGCTGTGGTATAGGCATTTTCTATTTTGTCTGATTGAGCAGCTGTAGTTTATTGCACTGGGAGATTCACATTCATACAACTGAATCCCACAGTTATTCCTTTTAATAATATTTCTTAACTACACATGATTCCTTACAGATAATTGTCAAACCTGAATATAAAACACACACAAGCCCCATGAGATGCAAAGGGCGTGTGCATGCATCTCTTAGAACAATTTCCATAGGACTGGAGAGCAAAAGGGAAGCACGCTCTGGCTTCTGATATCAGGCAGGCGATTGAAGCCACTGGAAGGCTGCACCGCCGACCCACCTCCGCTTCCCAGGAATAACATCAAGCCAAGGGAAGACCAACCTGGCCCATCTGTGGGCCAGAAAATGAACTGTTGCATGCAGCTCACTTCCCCCTCCATGCCAGAAACAAGACTCTGCTCCAACGGAGAGTTTCCCCAGGACTGCAGAAGTTAAAGGAAAGGAAGCGCTACCAATTGGTATTCAAGCAGGAACACCAGCTAGAGAAGATCGCTCTGGCCTGAAGTGCATTTAAATACCCACTTATAGATCACTACCTTGGCTCTTTGCCCCGGGGTGGCTCCGAATCCGTGCTGCGTCGGTTACATAACACAGCAGCCAATTCGGAGCAACCCTGCGGCAAGGAACCGAAGATGCGCAGCAGAAAAGTGGGGGACTTACCCTGACTTTTCCTGCCTGAAAGAGGTCTTCCGCCACCTGTCCTTGCTCTGGCACTATGCCAGGGATGTTCCTGGGTGGAAGATGACCTCCCATTGCCTTCCCCAGTGGGGATTATTCACTGCCACTCTGCATTAGCGATACCACAGGGTTTGGTGGTGGAGCAGCACCAACTCCGTGCCGTGAAGGCAGCTTCCTTGTTCTGGCTTCGAAAAAATGACCATTCTCCTTGTCAGTGGAGGCTGGTGGCTCTGATTTTGGTGGGGCTGTGAATGCATTCTGGGTCTCAGTCAGAGTCACAGACAGAACTCTAAAGGTGCTGAACCATTTGGGGGATTGGATTCAGGCCTTTGGAGAGCTCCTTTAGAATTCTGACTGATTCTGACTGAAACCCAGTATGGATTCACAGCCCCACTGAAGTCGGAGCTACCAGCCTCCACGGATCCTTTTCCTTTTCACTCCAATTCCCATCCCTTCTGCTTCTTGCCTTTTTGGTTTGTAAGTCTCTCTTTCTGATTGATGAGCAGCTTTGGGAGACAATAATTGTCTGAAGAGCGGGATAAAATTGCTAATAACTGCTGCTGCAGCAACAGATCCTGAAAATAGCAACAGGCTCTCTGGGGGCAGTTAAAAAGGAGTACAAAACAAAACACAGTGCTATATAATTTATACCCTGCTTTTCTTTATCCCACCACAAAACTAAAGTGGCTTGCAAGTTAAAATAAATAAAATCATCCTAGGAGTAACACACTTCACAAAATGCAAGAATCAAAACAATAAAAACAGTAACAGGCGATGAAAAACACATACAGAGCACAGGAAACTGAAGCACAGACAGAACAGGACACCAGCTACGACTTGATGTAACGCTCACTTACGTGGCTTTGTTGTCATGAAACTGGTGGGGGGACTGGGTGGCCCTGTCCCTGCCCCGTTGTAAGCTCGAACTGCCACGTGGTACTTGGTGTTGTGGTGGAGGTCTGTCACGTGTGCTGAGTTGACGAGGCCAGCTGTCCTCACTCTGTCAGCAGCCTCTTCTTTGTCCCCATGTTTCCAGTACCGGATCTGAAGACAGGAATACGTAAGGAATATGACTTCCTCAGGTACTGAAGTGTGTTTTCTTTAGACGGCATTAGACTATTTCCAACAAATAGCCCATGCTGACTGCTCCACAAGAAAGGACTTTGTCATGTTATGGGGCTAGTCATTATCTTGAGGTGAAGAAGGGAATCTGTTTCTCTGAAGTGGCTTCACAGATGCAACTGCTGGGATTTCAACCATGCCAGTCCAATCCTTCTCTTTGAGGGGACTGTCCCCGTACCTAAGCCTTGCTTCAGTCCCATCCCATCCCATCTCTTACCTCATAGCCCAAAAGGACTCCGTTAAAATCACGGTGCTCCACAGGATCCCAAGAAACATCCATTTCTGTGGCCAGAACTCCTTTGACTGTGACGTTAGAGGGAGCCACTCTTGGTTCTGTCAAAGTAAAACGGCAACAACAGTTTATGGGAGAAGCCATGTAATTATTGGCAAATTCAGTGAGCCTGGAAATATCTATGAAGGAAAGATCAGAAGCCAGACCCTTGGTCTGCCATCAAAGGACAAGGCAGGAGATATCTCCTCAGAATGTGATTGATTCGCTTCTTTAGAGAAGGAAATTCAATTGAGCCAAAGTAATGCTGTATAAAACGTCATTCATCCTTATGATCCAATCCCAGCCTACCTTCTTCAGCAGAATGCACAATGGACACCAGGCTCTCAGGCCCCTCCCCCTTCCTGTTGAAGGCCTTGATCTTCACTTCAAATGGTGTATAGGGTGCAATAGTCTCATTGCGATAAACATAATGTAACGATTCTGCATGTTGCACAAGTGCAGTCTTCCATGTCTGGGTGCCTTCTTTTCGGAAAGCAAGCAGATATCCAAAGCCATCTCCATTTTGGTACTCCCGTTTCATTGGCTGACATAGAGGTGAAGACCAGAAAGAAAAGGGGTGAGGGAACACCGTCAAGGGAAAGAGAAAGATCCCACAACATTGGCCTGTGTTAAGATTTTATATTCACATCACATGCTAGAGATTTAACATATACAACAGTAATACGACATGCAGCAAGAGGTCAACAGGAGGTAAATTCCAGACCCTGTAGACTTCACAAAACAGAGAAATGAATGGAATAGTCAGAGGTTCACTTGGGGCCTACATTGTGCTCATTTCGGCGCCCAGTGAAGACCTTTTTATTCTCCCAGGCATTTTAATTTTACAGTTTTATATCTGGCACTGTATTTTAATTTTTGGCACTGCTAGCTTTTGTTTGTTTGTTATTTTTATTTTTATATTTCGTTTTAAATCGTTAAACTTTTATATTGTATTTTATTGTCTGAATTTTATTGTCTTGTATTTTATATTTTTGATGGCTGTGAACCACCCAGAGAGCTTCAGCTATTGGGCAGTAAAAAATGTAATAAATAAATAAAATTAAACCACTGATCCTTCTTTATTCTGCTACTATTTGGTCTTAAAGAAGAATCAGAGATTATTCTATTACTGCTATACATCTATACTTCTCTCTCTCTCTCTCTCTCTCTCTCTCTCACACACACACACACACACACCCTATTTATTCCCATCCCTCTAAAGTTATTCCGTTCAGTGTTGCAAAGAGAAATCTGGGGCACAAAGTGATTTGTCCACAGTAACAGTGGTTGCCTGGGGAAGCTAAGAGAGGCAAAGAAGTTGGCTGAGAACTTCAGGGACCTATTAGCAATGTTCCACTCCCTGGGACATACAGAGAATGTGGGTCTCAGGGAAGGAGGGCATCATTCTGAGGGAAAAGGAAATAATTGGTTAGAAGAGACCCATTCCTCAGAAGATGAACATACTGATCACGTGCCTCCAAGGGTGTGTGTGTGGTAGTGGGAGATTTGATCATTAGACACATAGACAGCTGGGGTTGTGATAGACATGTAAGCTGCATGGTGACTTGCCTGCCTAGTGTGAAGGTTGTGGATATCACATACTGTCTAGATAGCCTAATAGGTAGTGCTAGAGTGGAGTCAGTGGTTGTTGGTACCAACAATGTGGGGAAATATAGTCATGAGATCCTGGAAGCCACATTTAGGTTGCTAGGTAGGAGATTGAAATCCAGGACCACCAAGGTGGCTTTCCCTGAAATGCTACCAGTTCCACACACAGGGCCAGCTAAACAGGAGAAGCTGAGGAGTCTCAGAGTGTTAGTGAGATGGTGGTACGGGGAGAAGGGTTCAGATTTGTTAGGCACTGGGGAACATTTTGGGAGAAATTGGGCCTGTACAAGAGGGATGGGCTCCAAAATGGAACCAGACTGCTGGTGCTAAACATTAAAAAAAAGTGTCAGGGCAGCTTTTAAACTAAACCTTGGGAGAAAGCCGACAGGAGCTGGGAAGCATCCAGTTCAGGTTAAATCATCCCAAGGAGATGAAGATGAAAATGTTTTTGATTGCCCAAATGTAGAAGGGGAGGAAATAGGACATGAGTATAGCGTAAAACATGATAGTAAATTAAAGAGGCCTAAGTGCCATAGCTAAAGATGCACATGACAGAGGCATCTGGAGAAGGACACCATGTATATGTGTTTCTATATAAATGTTAGACACTTCTAAGCCAGAGTGGGAGAACTGGAATGGGAGAACTAGAACTCGGGGTCATCCCAGGAGGCTGATAGATGGGAGATTCAGGACAGATAAAAGAAAGCACTTCTTCACACAGCACATAGTTAAACTATGGAATTCACTACCTCAAGATGTAGTAATGCCCAGCAATTTGGATGGCTTTAAAGGGGGGCTAGATGAATTCCTGGAGGAGACGGCTATCAATGGCTACTAGACCTGATGTCTATGTACTACCTCCAGTATCCAAGGCAATAAGCCTACATACACCAGTCACTGGGGAACAAGGGTGGGAGGGTGCTGTTGCACTTCTGTCCTGCTTCTGGGTTCTTGGTTGGCAGTCACAGTGTGAACAGAACGCTGGATTAGATGGATTGATCTTATGCACTTAAATAACGACATACTAATCTCAAAGTAACGTTTTAACTACTTGACTATGTTTAATGTCAGTTAAGACTCAACTCTGAGATGATGATGATGAAGGATTAGGAGGAGGGGGGGTCATCATTCATGTGTTTTAATGATTATTTTGCTTAGTTGCCTATTCCGTGAAGAAACACAACCATCCTCCTGGTACCCAGAAACTGACACCCATCAATACTGAAAACACACACGTTTGGTCAGCTTACCGTCCAGTTGATGATGAGTTCACCAGGTGCTCCTCCTCCTCCACTGAGCCCAGATGGTGCAACAGTAGGGGCTGTTGGGTTCCCCAATAGGAAAGAGAGAATGCATGTTAAGTCAGAAAGCAAAAGCCAAGCAATGCTGAAAAAGAAGCACTATTTCAGAAAGTAGACATCAGCAGTTATACCACAAGGAAGACTAAATAATAACAGCTCATTAAAGAAGAGAATCATATTGATTATTATGTTGATCTTTTGACTGTGAAATACGATTTTATCAATTTTTAAATATTTAAAAGGAGAACTGTTTGGAATATTTAAGAAAGCCCAGGAAAACAGGCAGTAAAAAGGTCAGGGTAACGAATTCTTTAAAAAAAATTTAACAGAGATTTAGTCCTCATGAAAATGTGAAAGCCCCATAAGTTATAGGCTTATAAAACTAAACAGCGGTTGACTGTGACATCCACTGGAGTACAAGTAGAATTTCTGTGGGGTATTACTCATTGGCCCTGTTCAGAAGACACCTGAAACCATGGCTTTAACCATGGTAAAAAAGGCAAAAAGCCTTATTCACTGTGGTTAAAGCCATGGTTTAAGGTGTCTTCTGAACATGGCCCTGCTTTCTGGCTTAACCACCGTGGTTGAAGCTATGGTTTAAGGTGCCTTCTGAATGGGCCCATTATGAAGATTATGGGTAGGATACAATGTTAGTCCTAAATAGAGTAGATACACTGAAATGAATGGGGCTTAAGGTAGTCCTGATGAACTTAAGTATTATTCATTTCAATAGATCTACTGTATATAGAGACTAACATTAGATAATACCTTCTGACAACACCGTGCAGCTGATCCTAGCTGTTATTTTTTACCCAGGGAAATTTATGTGCTCACCTGCTTCTTTGGTGCGGATCTTGGCAGATGGCATACTGGGATCTCCAACTCCAAGAATGTTGCTGGCCAAGACCCGAAATTCATAATCCATCCATGGTATGAGGTTGGCCACTTGGGCCGTCTCGGAATTGCCTTCAATATTTGCAGGATCTATAACCCAAAAGCACAAGAAAAGAAGAAATAGAGCAAGCAGTGCTAAAGGCAGAGCAATGGAGCCTCACATCGAAGCACACTCAATGAGGGCCACTGCCCTCAAGACACTTACTGGTGCGCACTTGTTTCCATTTGGGGAAGACCAGACTGCAAGCCTGGATGATATATTTGGCAATAGGGCTGTGGTTATTAGAGCCTCGACTCCAGCTCAGCTGCACAGTAGTGTCCTTGATGTCCTGCACCACCAACCCCCCAGGAGGGCCTGGAGGACCTATCAAAAAGAAAGGACAACAGAATTAACGTTAAAAGAAATATAAGGAATTTGGCTTAACAATTTGAATTTTGTCATCTATATCTGAATTGTGTGAATTTCTGTTTCTACTCGTTTGTCCTTTCAGTAGTTTTTATGATGACTCCATTGAGTGATTATATCTAGAATGCCAGAGAACTCTGGGCAAATACAGACTAGTCCATTCCACTGACCTAGAAAATAGGAGCTTGTATTGTAGGAAGAAGGAGGCTATAACTGGCTGTATGTCTGCATAGTAACCAGAGAGCTTTGCAGCGCAATCCTATGCATGCTTTCTTGGAAGGAAATGCCATTATATTCTGTAGGGCTTATCTGCATAGGGTTGCAGGCGATCTTCACCAATTCCCCCTTCTCTCTGTGCCACCTCTCCAGAGGGTCCCCTAACTCTCCGGAGAAGTTTTTCAGGAGGCCAGGGGGCCGAAGGGGACAAGATGTAGTGATGGCCACCAATTTGGATTTCTTTAAAAGGGGACTGGACAAATTCATGGAGGATGAGGCTAGTAATCATGATGGCTATATGCTACCTTCAACATCAGAGACAGTTGCTGGGGAACATGAGCAGGAGGGTGCTATTGCATACATGCCCGGCTTGTGGGTTTCCCATGGGCATCTGGTTGGCCACTGTGTGAACAGCATGTTGGACTAGATGGACTCTTGGTCTGATCCAGCATCAGGGCACTTCTTATATTCTTATTTGGAATATAAACATCTATGAAACACAACCGGGTGCATTTGGACTCTGCACAAAAAGGATGATTTTGAAAGCACACTTTAAAACTATTTCAGTGTTTGAGAGACATAATGCACTCCTCTCTAGACCTGATAGCCCTTGAGTAAGGAAGGCCTAATCCCTAGGCTGCTTCCATTTCCCTGAGGCCTTTTTATCTGGTCCCAGGCAGCTCTACCAAATTTCAATGAAGATATACCAAAATATTTCACCATGGGTTTTGCTCATAAAAGAAAAACATTTTCAACTTTTAAGAAATAGATTCTACATCTCATTTTGCTTCTGAATGTAACCTAGCTGTAAATGTGCAAATTTGCAGGAAATGCTATGCCCATGTGCTCTACAACAGGGAAGCTCTTAGAATTACATGGTGCCAACTTTACTATGTAGCTCGGCCCTTGGGTGAGTGAGTCTGTGGGGCAAAATACACTTGGAATCATAGAATCATAGAATCATAGAATAGAAGAGTTGGAAGGGGCCTACAAGGCCATCGAGTCCAACCCCCTGCTCAATGCAGGAACCCACCCTAAAGCATCCCTGACAAATGGTTTTCCAGCTGCCTCTTGAATGCTTCCCACATTGCCCACAACCTCCCTAGGTAACTGGTTCCATTGTCGCACTGCTCTAACAGTGAGGAAGTTTTTCCTGATGCCCAGCTGGACTCTGGCTTCCTTTCAGTTGAGCCTGTTATTCCGTGTCCTGCACTCTGGGAGGATCGAGAAGAGATCCTGGCCCTCCTCTGTGTGACAACCTTTTAAGTATTCAAAGAGTGCTATCACGTCTCCCCTAGCTCCTTCTAGCTCCCAGACTGCTGTGGGGGAATAGACTGGCCTTGAGCAGGTCGAAGTTGGCCATCCTTCTTTAGACAGTGGGAGCAGGTACAGGGGACAATGTGTTTGGAGTGGTCACTTCCAAGATCGAGGAAATGAAAATAAAGAAATAATTACCTCTTACAACTAGAGTGGCTGACTCAGAAGCACAGTCCACCACCGTCTGGGCTGTGCAAGTATATCGGCCAGCATGTTTCAGCTGAGCGTTCAAGACCAAAAGGTCTCCAATGTTCTCTTTCTATAAAAGGCAGAGAAGAACCAATGGGAACAACGTCAGAACCAAGCTGGACATGTCGCAACAGGGATCTATGAGAATTTCGTTTCAGTTTGTTAAGCATCAGAATTTGCCCCATTCGCAGCACAGATGGGAGCGCGTTTCTCAGCCAAAGTTCACATATTCCCAAGCTTGCGATTGCTTTCGAACAAGGTGTTCACTAGAAAAATGCACACTTTAAAAATGTGCATTTTAATATATGCATTTTCACACTTTAGTGAATGAGGGAAAAGTACCCATTTGGATGCATACTTTTTTAAAAAAGCACACCCAAATGCACGCTTTTCTCATTTGAATAAGAACGGGGGGAAAAGGAAGAGGAATGAGGCTAACTGACATTTGAGGCAGCAATTGAACTTCAGTGAGTTTGAGTCTTGCTGATTCTCTCATTTCTACATCACAACATGCAAGTTTATAAGGAGAAAACATATAATCAGGGTTGTGTCTACATTAACTGCAAATGATGATATGCATTCCAGAACAGCAACAGCTAGAGTGGGGAAAGAGTCTTTGGCCCTCTACATGCTGTGACCAGCTTTCTGGAGGTTACAGAGCAGCGTGGAATGTGCCGTACTCACAGTACTAGCTCGTTTGTAGTGGCCTTCAGACTTGCCAAAGTCAAGGAGAACGTCATCTAGGCCCCAGGTGAAGGTGAGGTCCATTGTTGGGTCATGAGAAGCATGGCACTGGAGTGTAATGTTCTCACCCACGTTAATGTCAGCACTGGAAGGCGCAAGGGTGATTTTAGTGGCATCTGCAGAAAAGCAGGTGAGAGAGCTATTAGTTGAAGGTGGTTGCATGTGTGCATCAGATGTCATTAACAAAACACATTCAAGTTAAAGGTATCTTTGCCTTTCAAGATAAAGATAAATTACAACCTGGACAAAGATTTGCATATATAATAGGCAAACACATACCTGCTCAAAGCACCTCTCTTATGGTTTCTAGAAGAAGATAAAGTATAAACTAGATATAGATTTGTGTGTGTATGTAAGTATGTATCTACACACACACACACGTGTGTATGTGTATGACTGAAAGCTAGGAGAGCCCAAAACACCTCTGTTACGTTTTCTCCATCTCCAAAGAATCTATCAGAAGAATTGTCCACTGTTTTTAACTTTTGTAAACTGCCCAGAGAGCTTTGGCTATGGGGTGGTATATAAATTTAATAAATAAAAAAATAAATTACAACATTGTAAGCTTCAGCTAATTGTTCCTAGTTGACTCTTACATCACGTGTGGGTGAACTTCAGGCTTCTGTGATCTACTTTGTGTGGTTTTTTTTTTTTTACTAGAACTCCAAGATCCATCAACTTGAGCCAGGTCCAAAATAGTGGCTGGGGGTTGGTGGGTGGAACCAGATGCAAAATGGTAGCTCAGGGGACAGAGCCAGCTACCTACTGCACCTAGTCCTGACTTCCCCAAACTGACGCCTGCCACAAGGTTTTGATGTCAATTCCCATCAACTTTAGCCAGCATGGTTAATGGTCAGGAATGCTGGGAGTTAGCATCCTAAACATCTGGAAGGCACCAGGCTGGAGAAGGATGAACTAAATGCTGGGATAACTTCCGTGTTCAAGTACAAAACTACATCTGAATTAGTACAGATCACAGATTCCAAGACCTTAACTAAGGAAGAGGAGGGGGAAAATCCGTTGTTGCTATTGTTAAATAATCCAGAGTCAGAAACCTATGATGGTCTGCTGCAAATCATCCAGTGATTCACCTGTAGATCCTGAGCTACCTTTTGTCCATCCTGGTTTTACAGGTTGGTTTTACATTTTTCCTTTTCATTAGCATGAGCTAATGACACACTCTCCTCTTTCTGTCATACCTCCAGGGTAGAAATGTTTGCAAACTGTAGTGTTAACCTTTCCATTATTACATTTGGCCCCAGCAGAAGGAAAGCATTGCTTACCTCGAACTGACAGGACTCCTGTGCTGTTTGCTTTGCCCATGAAATTCTCAGCAAAGCAAGTGTATTTCCCCTCATCTGACTTGGTAATATTCCGAATAATCAAGGTACCATCTGGAGTGATAGTTGTGCTGCAGTAGAAAGAGAGCCCACCAGAAGAGAGTCAAAAATAATATTGGCAAGCACAGACCACTGGGTAAAGCTATTGGGTATGTAGCACAACAGCAACAAATTCTGCCAAATGTATTGGATAAAATATGTCAAAACAAATATGTCATATAATATTTGTCTTCAGCTGAAAGGTTGGGACCCACTAACACAGCGGCCTTCACAATTTTTCAAGCAGGAGCCACTTTGGCTCTAGCCACTGGCACTGAAGCCACTTGGGGGCTTTCCCATGCCTTGGAGGCCCTGGTCAAGCAGCGACATTGTGCACTAGACCCAGCTGGAGGGGCCTCTCCTCCCCATCTCCTTCCACATGGTCCAAGCAAGGCCTCACCAGTCAGTCGTCAAATCGCCAGGCAGGCAAATTTCGACAGGCTCACTTGGTCCTTACATTTGGATGGGTCTCTCTCTCTCTTGCTATTGAGAGAGTGCTCTCCTCTACTCAGTCCTGCAATATCTCCTAGCGCAGGCCCACAATGGTCTCTCCTGCTTGCCTGCACATTGATTTTGCCTTCCACCCCCAGTCCAGTCCATCACTGCAACTAGCCAATCCCCTGCTCTTTGACTCTTGAGCTCCACCCTCAACACAGCTAATTGGCTGATTGCTCCAGTGCTCATCACCCCACCCTCACCAGCTGAAGAGTAGCAGGTCTCTTGACTCCTCACCCCTGAAACCTCTTCTGGTAGGCCAGATCACAGTAGCTGGACCACCACTAAAGTAAACAACAAGGCAGAACTAAAGAGCACCTGCCAAAAGTGAGCAGCTTCTGCAGAGACACAGAGGCGGAAAGCTGCATTTGATATGATTAAGACTTACCAGTGGCCTTCAGGCTTTGCAGTAACCCTATAAAGAAGGAACACATGCTCAAGGCTGCTTACTTCTAGCTAGAAACAAGCATGGGGTTTTTGTACCTTGAACTATTGCTCAGAACTTCAGTCCCTTTTGTCCAGGTTATAATGGCCTTCGGTGCAGCTTTTGGCTGGCAATGGATGATAATTTCTCCACCTCGAGCTGCGGGAATCAGTCGCCTCACCGGGTTTAGCCGAAAATCTGGAGCAAAGGCTAAGGAGGAAAAACACAATTAAGGAGCTTTTACATATGCTGAGCCATGGGAATAGTAAAGGGGAGTTTCCAGTGGATTCTAGAAAGACACAAAAGTAACAATGACATATGGTCACTGCTTTGGTTAAGCACAGCCTTCCATTCTTACTTGATCACCTAAACTGGTTTTGGAATAGTGAGGTGGCCCAGAATTTGGTAAAAGGAAAAAAAATGCAAAATGCAAATTCAATAATGTTTTACACTCCCAAAATCTGCATGGTGAAAGTTTGACATTTGAAGCCTACGGCATCCTAAAATGCAAACAAACACTTTGAAGAATTAAAATTTCAAAGCCAAGTATTATGAGCACTTCAAAAATGAGGACTTCAAAATCTGAAATGCTGAATTCTGAAGGTAACGTTTTCTGGTTCTGAGAATGAATTCAAAATGAAAACCTCAAATTTAGGATAGTTGCTGAATTTGACATTTAAGTGTGTGTGTGTGTGTGTGTGTGTATGTGTATGTATGTGTGTGTGGCAAAATTACTGCCTTTCTCAGTCCTAAGTACAAAAATTTGTACTGCTGAGGGACAATGCAGGAGAAAATACTGTGGTGAATTGGAGGAGATAATTACAGCTTGTTCAAGATATTTTGTTCACTGAGGTGAATGATAAGATCACACCCACACACTCTACATACAGAAGCGAAATAGACTGGCAGCTGAATCTTCAACACAGGTAAAGGGCAGCATCCGCCACTACATCTGAGGGGAGCAGGCTAGTTGAGGGGATACGGGGCAAGCACCAAGGCCAGCAAGCTTCATTGCCACTGGGAATGACTGAAAGCTCAGGAGGAATGACCAGTGGTGGTGGTGGTAGGACTACTGCTGTCAGAGACAGCTGCCTCAGCCTACCTAACTGTAGGTCTGGCCCTGGCAGATCATTCACCTCTATTCATCTTGCGTCTTATATTGTTACTACTACATATATTAAAAAGCCTACTGGTGTCACTGCAGAGATAGGCATATTTTTAGCGTTGGCTGCAATGGTGCCTTGATCTTTGAAAGAACAAAGGGATAATTGAGATAGGTCATTAGTATTCTATTGCTATTCTATTGCTCCTTAACCAAAACTGGTTGTTGACATTTCAGACTAAAAACATTTGACGCTTGCATTTTAAGAGGCTAGGGTGACCATATGACTGGATTTGGTGACAAATCCGGGAGGGGGAGGGGAAATCCGGATTTTTCCAGTCTTCCCCAACCAAAGAGCAGCTCTAATGGGAATTAACAAAAATGCTTATAACTCTGTCATTTTTTAAAGATAAAGACATGAAACTTGGCACGATGGTAGCTTAGGTAGGACTTTAGTTATACCAAATTTGAAACAGATCCGTTCATCCATTGACTTTTTAGGATTTTTTTTTAAAAATTGAGGTTTTAAAATTATTATTTTTAAAATTGTCATTTTTAAAGGTAAAGAGATGAAACTTTGCACCATGATAGGTTTTGGGTAGAGCTTTAGCCACACCAAATTTGAAACAGATCCGTTCATCCATTGTATTTTTAGGATTTTTTAAAAAGTTCAAAGTTTTAAAATTATTATTTTTTAAAACTGCTGGAGCCATATCCTTCAAACTCAGGTTGTCAAACCTCCTCTTTGGGGTGTTGCACATTGAGCAGTTTCAGCCCTTGGCATTAAGGGGATCTCCAGTCTTTAGGTAAGAAGTCCTGGGCAAGCAGGGCACCTTTCCTGTTGCAGATTTGGTGTGCAGTCGGGTACCTGGAGTTCAGCAGAGGCAAGGTATCCACAAATCAAAATGTGGGAAAGGAGAGGTCAGTCAAAGCAGCCCACAGGGCAAAACAGAATGGGCCAGAGGCCTTTTTCTCAAATTTCCACATCATGGGCGATGAAGGGTCATCTTCAGAGAAAAACTCTCACCACCAACAGTAGGGTGCCAGTCGAGAGAGAGGCTCTCTTCTTTGCGGATGCCCTGTTGCTGCGAATGTTGGAACCTGGCATATCATTGCTTTGCTTCGCTACCACTTCCCTTCCACTTCACTTTGTACACTTGTGAGCTAGGCTCTGACTGCACTGCTGGGATGCAATGCAGAACATTTGAAGTGCATACCAGAGAAAAAGAGATAGATTTGTGGCTTTGGCTGGCTGGCATATCTCTTAGAGACAGAGTTAGACTGATGACACAACTCAGAGATGGCTGTAGCTGAGCCCTGAGAGGCTGCTGTACCACACAGAGCCTGAGTGTCTCAGAGTCCAGTTTTGGTGCAGGCAGAGGCGGCTGGCAGTGGAGTTTTTTTAAAAAACAAGAGTCACTGGATGCAACCAAGCTATAAGCTGTTGCCCTACCCCTAGCCACAGGGTACAAATGCACAGCCTGGCTGGACTGTTGGGAGACTTTGGCAGAGAGAGAGGGGGGTGGGGGATTATTTGAGGCTGGAAATGTTGGCAGGCTGGCATAAGGCAGAGAGAGGCTCAAGGCAACCCAGATGCACCTGTAGCTTGGCCCTGAGGCTGGCTTGCCACACAGAGTGTTTTAAGAGTGCATCAAAGTTGTGCAGGAGGAGAGGAGGTGGAGGCGGCTGGTGGCAGAGGTTTTTAAAGTATTGGGCAAAAGGCGGGATATAATAATGATGATGATGATGATGATGATGATGATGATGATGATGATGCAAGAGTCACCAGACATGACCAAGCAATAACCTGTAATAAGCAATATCCCAAGCCACAAGTGTGCAGCCTAGCTGGATCATTGGGAGACTTTGGGGGAGAGAGAGAGAGAGAGAGATTGTTTGAGGCTGGAGGCTTTGGTTTGTCTGCAATGACTTAGAGTGAGAGACAACAGAGGCTGCACAGACACCCCAGAGACATCTATTGTAACTTAGCCCCATGGTGCTGGCATGAAACGCAGGGCATTAGGAAGTAGACAGGAGTCCAAAGTCTGGATGTGCGAAGTGTGCCAACACACAAGCCTTGAGAAGCTAATGTATATAAGTGAGAAGTGTGAATGGGCAAAGTAGTGTTCACTGCCACAACACCCACCCTAGTGTTAGAGTAGAGAAACTTGTGACAATTATACACAAGCTTTTTAAAAAAATTGAAATTAAAAAAAGCCAGCCATTCGGCCAGCCAGTAGCAAACCCTGTTAACAACAACAGCAGCTTACAATGAGTGAAGATACAGTCAGAAAAGATATTTGAGGGAAGGGAAGAATGTAACACGCAGAGTATAGCAAAAGCTTCAAAGTACAGCAAAACCTACAAAAGTAGGAGTGAGTGAAGTTAAATTCAGATACATTGAATCTCTCACTTGTTCTTTATTTCAGTGATTTTAACATTAAGATGTTATGTAGAACAGATTTGTCTTAAATGTGTGCTGTAAAATCAGACACATGACCAAGGCTACGTTCGGGTGGGCACGCCCCCTTGGTGCTGGACACGCCCGCTTGGGGGAACGACCATGTTGTCCTCCTTTTTGGTTTCTAAAATATGGTCACCCTATCAGACGCCAAAGCTAAAACTTTATTTTTAGGTTTGGAGAAAAAAATTCTAAATCACATTGGTACTGCCCATATACTCCCTAGAAAGCCAGAACTTACCTTGCACATACAATTCAGCACTTGCATAAATGTTGCCATGTTTGTTCTCTCCTACACACTGGTACATCCCAGAGTCCTCCATTGTTAACTTGAAAATCCTCAAATCCCCGCTGTTCACTTCAATGCGATTCTGTACAGACAAGTGGATTAGATAGTTGGATGACAACACAGAGCATAAAATTCAAGAGCCAGATACTGAGAACTGAGTTTTAACAGAGATCAACATATTGCTTCTCTGAACGGTGCCATAGTTCTGCTGTTCAACATACACTGAGGGCTTTGCTAGACCTACCTGATAATCTGGTGGTGAGGAGGGGCCAGCCCGCGCTAGAAGTAGCCCAGGCTGTCGCCCCAGTCTATATGTCAGATGTGACAGGCTGCAGGAAGGACCCATCGCGTCCGCCATTTTTTATTTTTAAAGGGCCGGGTGCGCAGGAGCGCAGCACCATCGACCGGTAAGGTTTTTTTAAAAAAGGGTTCCCTGCTCCCCCCTTGGTTCCATTTCCCCCCCCCCATCTCCGGTTCCCCCCCCCCCCCGTGATCTCCACTTTCCCCACCCTGGCCGCGATTACCCCATCTCCGGTTCCTCCCCCCGTGATCTCTCCCCCTGCCCTAATGGGCCCAGCACTCCTGCGGAGCACTGCGCCCCATCCGCCGCTTTTCCCGGCTACTCACGAGTAATTGAGGTAGCCGGGAAAAGCAGCGGACTGGTCTACACGCCCGAGGTCTCGGGCTCACTCCGAGACCACGGGAAATACCGGGCCACAAGGGGTGCCGGTTATCCCGGGCCAAGGGAAGGTTACCCCTGCCTGAGCCCGGGATCCCCTGTGCGTCATCTGGATGCACAGGGGTGAGCCCAGGGCTCGCACCGGGCTAACCTGTGGTCTAGCAAAGGCCTGAGTATGTTTGTCATATAATGAGCCTGCTTTCAAGGGTATGTGTGTACTGAAACATTACAAGATCGAAGTACTGCAGAGGTAATCTCTAAGGATATTTGCCCACTATGAAAAGCACCTGGGTAGTATCCAACAGTGCTATTCTGCAAATTCAAACAGCACTAGTGGAGGTCTGCCAAATCTTTCTATTGCACAAGCATTTACACAACAGGTTGCATAACTGCTTGCAAACCAAATTTGTGCAAATGTAACTTTAATTGGGTCATCCTCTTGTTCATAGTTTAGAACCTAGTTTTGGCTAGAACAACATTTGCTAGCACAATGGCTGTTGGATACTGCCCATTGTTTGACATTCTGCTGATCAAAGTGGGACGTTTTCCTAGAGAACAGTATGAGGAAAATGAATGTGCTACAATTAATGTTCCCAATAGAGTCACCCCATGGGTGCATGAAGCCAATATCTCTATGCGGCTCACACTAGGTTGCACACAGAGTGTCACAATTTCCCCAGGCGCTCTCACCCTAGAAGGACATGTTGTTTCTCATTTACAGATGCTAATTTATTTAAATGCATGCAAAATGCAAATGGGACCATAATTGAAATAAAAAATAACTCATGCGCAAAATATCTCAGTCACTTTAAAAGTGGCAACAAAGCTTGGTCAAAGATTTTTACTGAGACAAAGACAGGGCTCCAGTTCTCAAAGCATTTTGAACTAATTGTTCTTTTTTTCACGGGAACAGCTAATTGAGGCTGCATTCCTACACCCACTGGAAGTACATTTCAATAAACTCAGTGGGACTTATTTCTGAATAGGCATGTGTAGGACTGTGCTGTGAAATAAACACAAAATTATTCACATAATTAAGAATTTAAGAATATGAAGAGTTATGCTGGATCAGACCAAGGGTTCACACAGTGGCTAACCAGCTGTCAAACAGGAACCCGAAAGCAGGACATTGGTGCAACTACACCCTACTGCCCACGTTCCCCATCAACTGGGTATACAGGCTTACTGCCTCGGATACTGGAGGTAGCACATAGCCATCAGGACTAGTGGCTATTGATAACCTTCTCCTCCACGAATTTATCCAACCCCCTTGTACAGCTTTCCAAATTGATGGCCATCAGCACATCTTGTGGTGGTTAATTCCATAGTTTAACTATGCACAATTGTGAAACAAATTAGCAATTGTGTGACTATTTAAAAAACAAAAAACAAATAGCAGCTGCGTCTGGGAGTTGGGTGGGGGGGAGAGAGGGGCTGGGATCACAGTGGGTGAGGAAAGAGAGGATTTAACTCTTTGCCTCCCAATGCAGACTGCCCTTCCCCCTACAGCTGCTATCTGCAGTTGGGATGAAATCCCTCACTCTATGCTGCAGTTCTGATCCAGACTGGCCTAAAATAAAAATTAAAAATATGCAATAACTAACTGCATGTGTAATGTCACAACTAGTTTCCCCCACCCCCCCCACCCCCAAGCTAAATTACTTCTAGAGGAAATTGCAGCCTTAACTTGTTTCCACTGGGTTTAAAGGACCGAGACAAGATGGCAGTATTTATATCCTGGGATTTGGTGCTATTATTAAGGCAAAATAACCAATTTCCCTTGTAAACTGGTGTGTGTGTGTGTGTGTGTGTGTGTGTGTGTGTGTGTGTTTATTACACATGCACAAAATGAGAAAGAATCACACCTGGGTTATGCCTGATTGGAAGTAAAGTAATTACTTTGTTAAAATACCCAGTCCAAATGACAAATGTTGCATCTGGTTATGTGAACATGATGGAAGGGATAATGGAGAAAAAGAATATGGAAAGCTACAAGAGTGGCTAGATTAGCTTACCATAGTCTTTAGCTGGTCAAGACAAAGGTACAGTTATAATTGTCGCTTGTCAATGACAGATGAGATACCTGGGAAGTTAATGGTCGTCCGTTCCGCAGCCATCGAATTGTAGGCCTCGGCTTGCCAGCTGCAGCGCAGCTCCAGTGGAGGTCTGATCCGATGTCAGCCTCTCTGTCTGTGATGACCTTCAGCCATTCTGGCTGAGCTACAAAGGAACAAAAGAAGAACGGGACCCATGCATTTCACACAGGAAGTAGCTCAAGATCCATGGTGTTCCCTTGCAGTGGTGATTTATCACAATATGCAACCCCACCACGATACATTTCATTACCAAAACCTTGATGAAACTATGCTTTTAAAAAGTGTTATTTATTTATTATATGTCTATGCCACCCAACAGCCAAAGCTCTCTGGGCAGGTTCATAAAACAAGACTCAAAATCATGAAATACAATTACAAATATATGCTACGGGACGAAACCCTACCTGGCTTTGTGGTACCACCTATCTTTGACTCTGAACTGTGGTTCGCTCAGATTTGTCTCACCCCTAAATCCTGCAGATTATTTTGTATTTGTTCATTGGGGATCCTTTGGCTTTCACCTATCCTATGTGTTTTTAACTGGATATTGTCTGTTTTTATGCTTTTTAAATTTTGTATACTTGTTTTTAATGTTCAATTTTTAATCTTTGTAAACTGCCCAGGGTGCTTCAGCTATGGGTCAGTATATAAATGTAACAAATAAATAAATAAATGAATAAATAAATAAATAAATAAATAAATAAATAAATAAATAAGAGAAACAAGAGTCCAACTGGGTTCCTGATATGGAATGAAACATCTATACATCCTTCAATGGGCAAGTGAATGGCTTCAGAACACAATAATAATAATAATAATAATAATAATAATAATAATAATAATAATAATAATTTTATTTATTGCTTACCTGCCTCTCCCTCTGAATCGAGGTGGGGAACAACATTAAATACAAAAATACCATAAAATGCATAAAACTGATTAAAAAACATATAAAACCGATGTAACATTAAAATAACAATTGGACATCTTAAAATTCATCTGGAGCTAAACAGTTGGGAGTTTAACCCGATGACTGCCTGGTTGGGAGACTACTGACAGCCCCTTCTAAGCAGTGCTGGGCATTACACCGTAATAAAGAAAATGGCAAGTTGTGACTTGTGTAAGACCCTGCTGGGGGCTTTACCTTGGATGATGATGCGGCCCCGATAGGTATCTTTTCCTTGGGCATTCTCAGCTTCACACTCGTAAGTGCCCTCATCTTCAAAGCCAACCTCTTTAAGCTGCAGGAGGGGCTCAGTTGTGATCCACGCTGAGGTTTGGCTACCATCCAACTTTCGCCATTTTATTCGAGGGACAGGGCTAGGTGACAAAAGAGGCATCTGTGAAACAGCCCTGCAGGCTTCAGGGCAATGCAACAGCAGCCATAACTGCAGTGCAATGCAATGCACTGCTACGCTTCTCCTTTGCTCATTTGGAACAGAATCTTCCATTTTTAAAACTGTCTAAGCTCACCTATACACCTTATTAGTTAATTGCCGAACTGTCAGCTTCTGCAGACAACTGCACGAACGTTATAAAGCCCTGAGGAAGAACGCAACCGCGTTCGAAACGTGTAGGCACCTGGCACTTTAATAAAACTTTTACTAATATTATTGTTGAAGATTACTTGGTTCCACCCTTGCCTTTGGCTATTTTTTACTCCCCTACGGGGTTTTCCTTGCTTTCGCACCTGCTGGCAATCAAGCCTGCCTGCCTGCCTATAAATAGCATCCTGACTAAAAAAAAAAATCTCTATCCTCCTACCAACTTGGAACTATGGAGGCTGCTTGCAGTTACTTGTTATTGTGTGGACTCCTCACATACTCAGAAGCACTGTTATTTATTATGTTACCCATTCCAGGGCAAATAGATAGAGTAAGTAGTATTCAGACGATTAAAAATCTAGCTTACAAAACGAGCAAAGATAGTCAAGTTCATTAGCGCAAATCAACCACTCTACAATGGAAGGTGAATGTGGCTTCCTCAAACATTACACATTCCATCCAGACACCATGGGCTAAGATTTCCAAACTCTTTGCCGGACAGAAGTTCTCTGTTGTTTAAAATGGTAGCTCGCTCCTTCCTTCCCCTTCTGCATTCCTGATCCCCGGAAGTAGAGACTACCTAACCCAATGCATGATTACACCAGCCTGCAACTTCTCTGTGGTCACCAGCAACAGGCTAAATGCAACCGACACATCTACTCACTTCCCAAAGGCAAAACACTCCAAGGCCACCAGCTGCCCAGCCAGAGCATAAGTATCAGAAGGAAACTTGGCTTTAATGCTTGGAGCATATGGTCTGGAATCTGTGGAAAGGAGGAGAGGAGATTGCAAGGGGTCAGGGCTTGAGAGTGTCGAAGTTACTCACGCAGCGTGTTGCAAAGCTCAGGCCACCAAAATTATTCATCTTCTTAAAAAAAATTCCACTTTTGAAACCCAAGGAATTATATGCAGGGAGGCATTTACTTCTAACAGTCACTGCAGAGCCAGTTTTTACATGACTGAAGCAACTTGAGGGCTGTCTATATGGCTTATTTGCCCCGCGGTGGCACTGCGTTAGTTACATGACGCAGCTGGCAACACTCAGCCACCACGGGGCTTTCCCCCAAAGCTCTGCATTTAAAAAGTCAGGGACTCAACACAAATTTTTCCCCTGAAGTGAGGCCACCATGGTCCTTCCACCATGTGACCTTGCTTCAGTGTCGAGCTGAGGATTTCCCTGGACGGATGCCGACTGCTGAAAGGTCATTGGAAGCCAGACAGAGGGTAGGGGGCAGGTCCGACATGCCAAATGGCTGCCAGAAAGCCCACACTTCCTTCTGCCATGAGGATTTCCTGCCCCCACCCCAGGGCAGTGAAACTACGGGGTTTTCTCTGAAAGCAGCAGCAAAGCGGCACCGTGAACGCAACCTCACGGTTGCTGCTACCACACGGTCATATCTTACACTGCTCTGATACATCGGGAAACCTTAGTTCACCTTTGCTAGAATTAGGCAGGGTCAGCCCACATTTTGCTTCTCCCCTCCCATTCTGTGAACAGAAGTGGATCAGAGTGGCGGCTGAAATTTACTTCAACACCCGCTACGGGACAGCATCCTCTCCCATACCTGAGGGCAACAGGCTTGCTTAGTAGGTGCATGGAAATGACATGGCACACACAGCTCTGCATCTAACACCTGAGGTGGCCACTTGACTGTGCCTAATGGTAGAACCAGCCCTGGAGCTAATTAGGGACATAGAACGCTGCCTTAGACAGAGTCAGATCATGGGTCCATTTAGCTCAATGTTGTCTATACCAGGGGTAGACATTGCGGTACCTGTGTTCACCCAAACACATCTTTCTTGGCATCTGGCAAGGTGTCCCAGACCTCCCACATTTTTTTTTTTAAAAAAATAACCCATTCTCTTACTGGCAGTTGGAGTTGCTGCGAAATAGGATTCTGTTTCTGCTAAAAACTGTCTTCAAAGGAGTGGTTTAGTGTGATGGGGCTCAGGTATCATCGTTGACTTATAGTCAGTCTTTGGGGCAGGTTACTTGTCCTTTGCCATGCCTCCTATGCCAGCCATATCATAATGGTTTCTCCAATTGCCAAAGGTTCTCCAATTGCCAAAGGTTCTCATGCCTCAGGTCTACACTAATTGGCAGCAGCTTTACAGGGTTTCAGATAGGGGAGTTCCTAAGCCTTACCTGGAGATTAAACTGGGAACTTTTGCATGCAAAGCGTCTGTTCTATCCCCTGAGCTATGGCTCTTCTTCCCGGATGATTTTAGGCAAGCCACTTTTTCACAACCTCAGCCCCATCCCCATCTACTAGAAAGAATAAGAATACTGACCTATCTTATAGGGTTTTGGTGGGATTGCTAAGAGAATGTGAGGTGCTTTGAACACCCTCAAGTGCTACATAAATGCAAATTATTATTTGTAAAAGCAGGGACCATATAGTGGATTCTGACACACAGTTGTGAATTTAGAAGTGCAGGCACTCATCATGACAGTCCCTATAGCCACGCCCTCAAAGAGGGTACAAAAATGCAGGCAGCTGTATTGCTCACTCTCTTTTTCTCTGTATTATATATGTCTTCTGTGGGTCTTTTGTAATGTGTCTTAATGGCCCATTCCTGACCAAGTCACTCCAAAAGATCTTGCAGGAATTGCTCACAATATATTGTTGCTGGGAACCTGCATTTTCACACCAGCTACTGTGAGGATTGCAGCTAAGTTCAAAGGGAACAGGGAAACCCAGTGGAAGCTGGTGGCTCCGATGTCAGTGGGGCATTGAAGCCGCTCCTGGTTTCAGTCAGGACCAAGGTGGATAGCTTCTTTAGCATTCTGACTGGTTCTGGCTGAAACCTGAAGCAGCTTCATTGCCCCACTGATATTGGAGCCAGTAGCCTGTACTGGGGAAGCTTGATGGGACAGTGTGAGTGGAAGATGTTCCACCCACATTGTTCCTGCTCATCAAAAAGTCCCATCACTTCATAGAATAGTAGAGTTGGAAGGGGCCTACAAGGCCATCGAGTCCAACCCCCTGCTCATTGTAGGAATCAAATGTACATGCAGTTCCCAGGTAGTCACCCTCCCAGACACTGACCAGGCTTAGCATCCCATGTCTTCACACCATTTGTGCTCAGCCCTGTGAGCCCTGGCTCCACTACACCACTGCTGACTCTGAAAGGTAGTGTGGGTCTGCTCCATAGATTATTTGCCTCTGTTCTGCTTATTTTGTTTAAAATTCCAGCTTTCTCTCTCTCTTTTGTTGTAATTTCACAATTAAAAAAAAAGGGGGGGGGAATCGTGTTCAGCCACAAAGTAAGAGGCTGCTCTTCATCAAATCACTCATTTCTTAGCTTTTAATTCCTATCAAATGGCAAGACCAAGCTAAGTTTATTGTGAAAATAAAAAAAGGCTAAAATGCACATCATTATAAGTATTTTATGACTATGAAGGGTCACAGCTCAGTGGTGTAGCCCATGCTTTGCAATGGCCTGACTCTGTATGAGGCGGCTTCCTAGGCTCCTAAAAGCAGAACAGCTAGTGAGGACCACAAGCGTTTGCATGTGATGGAAATGACATGAAAGAAACTCTTGTGTCCCCTCCTCTTTCTGATAGCTATAAAAGGATCTCTATTAGGGCTGTGCTCCGCTCCGATTCGGATTGCGAATCCGGAGCGGAGCGACCCGATCCGCCTCCACCAAAGGTGGATCCAAATCGGGTCAGGGCAGCTGCAGATCAAGGTGAAGCGGTTTGCCTCCATCCGGAGCTCTGAACGCAGGTAAGTGGGGGAGGAGGGGGGCTCACCTGGCACCGCTGCCACAATCTCTGCGGTGACGGTGGCGGAGCCAGGTAAGGGGGCAGGGGGGGGCTTACCTGTGTCCATCGTGGTCCGTATGGTGACGGCATATGGCCCAAGCCTCAATTGAAGCCAGTGCCAGAGGCAAGTAAGTGGGGGGAGGGGGGCTTACCTGGCTCCACCGCTGCAGTCCGTACGGTGATGGCAGCAGAGCCAGGTAAGGGCGCAGGGGGGAGGGGGCTTATTCACCCCCCATTTTGTCCCCCCTTCCCCACTTACCTGCCTCCGCTGCCCGCCGCAGAGGCAAGTAAGTAGGGAAGGGGGGCAAAATCTCGATCCGTCCCTCCGGATCTTGCTCCGTGGAGCAGAGCGGGGATAGGTCGGATCGACCCAAAGCGGTTTGGGCCTGATCTGAAAGTTCCGGATCGGGCCATGAAGCGGTTCGGGGGGTCCATGCACAGCCCTAATCTCTATCAAAAGCTCATTAACTGAAGTCCAAACTAGGTTATTTTGTTCACCTTGTCAGCCCTGTTCACATATAAAGTAGGGGATAGAGAATGTCTTCCTCCCCACCATGAAATTAGGCGTGCTGATGAGGGAAGTGAAACCACCCACCCACCCTCTTTACCTTGCTGTGGTCCATTGCTTGAAGCACTCTTTTTCTCAGCCTGGCTCATTTCCCATATCAGAGCTGGGCTGTGATTCACGCCATGGAGCACAGGGAAGGCAAGAAAGGGGAAATGGTTCTGTTCCCTTCATTTAATGAAAAAAAATAGAGTTCCAAACTCCCGATTTATATGTGAATGGGGCAAACACACCAATAAACAAATGTGGCTACCCTGTCATGTTCAATTTGGATGTAAGAGGAAATATCGCATGACAAATGGAAGATTCTACTGAGCCCTCTCAGTCATTCCGCCTCCTGCTGCTTATTGGGAATCCTCCTCCTTCTCCATTTCTACAGATTAGGAATGGAGCCTTGGTTTATAATACTCTTTCTTTTTCAGCATTGAATTTATTCAATCCCAGCTCCACTCTGGGCCAATGACGTGGCTGTATTGTATGCTTTATAAGAGATTTCTAAAGGTGTGTTGTTTTTAAGTAATAAAATAAAAGCTTTTGCCTTCACGGTTTTTTATATTTTAGAAACTAAAAGCAGATAGGCATGGGGATGTTGAAGAGAGATCCATTGAATATATTAATGCATTGTAAAGAAACTGGGCAGTAATTATGCAGCTTGATACCAGTGGGTTCTACACTTCCTTGCTGCAATTATTCGCCCAATGATTTTATGTTACAGCATCTGAGCCATTAGAGCCATTACATTATATAATGAAAACTTTGTGGGTAGGTGACACAACATGCCCCACCAAGCCAAATGTAGCTCACTGACCATGTATGATGGCCTGCAAGGGTTCAACAACCTTCCTATTTTTGCACTCCCAGGTAGGTTTATTGAGGCCCTCATGGCTCACCATACATGGCTGGCAAGCTATGTTTGGCTTGGTGAGTCACAAGTCCCATAGGCCTGCTTCAGAGATATGCTCACCCTGAGCTAGCTGTTCAGCGAGTGCCCAGTTGTTCTGTATCCCTAACGCACTGACCTTCTCTGACAAGATTGAGCTGTGAAAACGTGCTAAAAACGCTCTTTTTAATAGAGTCAATGTGGCCGGTGGCAAAGCAGGAGTAGTTGCCAAGATCAGACGCCTCTGTCTTAGCAATGTAAAGGTTTCCGGTGGTCTGGGAGATGAAGCGCCTTCCGTCTGCTGGGATGAAGTTGGGGAAGTCATTCACAAACCAGCGGTATGCAAGTCCTGTGTGCAAACGGAGAGAGAGGGTGAAACACGGGCTTTTCTGCACCATAGTCACGCTAGAAGGTTGACCTCAGCAGGCTATTTCCCAGACCGAGACACAACTGTCCAGTAGCTATTCATTCATTCTGTACCAATAGCCTGGTGTACACCACTGCCTTACAAACAAAGGGACAAAATGAACATATTTGTTGTTATTCTAAAGGGGATGCACATTTCTCCCACAATATTCATTTATACAGAGCTGAACCCAATGCCCCCCAAAATACTAGATGAGAACTTTGGATCTGCTACTAGCTTTTTCATTTGATACTTGGCACGTTATCTCCAGCTTCTCATATCACAGCTTAGGGGCTAAAGTTTAACAAGCCTCGTGACTCTCAGCAAGATGCTCTCAATGTTTTCAGTATTAGAAATCCCTTTCTTTGTTCCCCAAGAGACGCTGTTCTCATTTAGTGCTACCTCTTTACATGCAATGCAGTCCCCTGGTAATCAAAACCTGCAAGGTGGAAAATAGAGATGAAACAAACCTCCACTAGTAAAATATTCAAATACAGATTTGCTTAGCTACAGAACATTGAGAACTGCAATTTCTACACATACTGAAATAATCAGCTTCTGACATGCAATCTATAGCAGTGCTTAAGAGAGCCCATTTCTGAATTTCATGGGAGAATTCTAGGATTCGTGGCCACAGAATCAAAGATCACAGGCACTTTGCTTGAGATGAACAAAACAATTCACGCTTGTCAGAACCCTTCTCATCTCAGCTGCCTGAACATACCAGAAAGCATGGAAATTTCTCTTTAGAGTTGGTATACATTTCCAAGGTTATCACTGCAACCATAGGGATCAGGCACAAATTATTTTTAGGCAAAAAGGGAATAAAACTAAAATGCTTTTTTGTTCTTTCTTTCTTTCAAATTCTATTTCAACTCAATAGAGACCTTTTTGTAATGTTGTATCTAAAATAACACAATCACAATGTAGAGTCCAGTATATTATTTTATCCAACAGTGAAACATGAGAATGTATTCCTTTCCTCCTCCAGAGAAAGTCTATTTGTCTATCCATTTCTGCTATACGAAGCATCTTACTTCATCATTCTCTTGTAGATGGAACATAGACTTGTTTCCAGAATTTTGTGCCATGAACAACAAATGAAAAATTAGTGACTTATTACAGGAATTGAACTGCTTTATCCAAATTATTGAACAAAAGCATTCAGACCAAGCCCTAGCTGGCAGATTACTCCCAAAATACGAGTATTTCCTACCCCTAAACGGAGGACTCATTTTGAATATGTTGCCATTGGCTCACCTGGGTAATGTGCGGGTGGGTGGCAAGAAAACATCACCCCCCAGCCCTCTGTAGTCCTCACTGGGTCTCGCTCTTCTGTAGAAAATTCCTGCAAAACTAAATGCAAAAGAATGAAATGAATGCAGCCAGTGGAGGCTGGTGGCTCCAATTTCGGTGGAGCTATGAATCCATTCTGAGTTCCAGTCAGAACCAGCCAGAACTCTAAAGGAGCTATCCAAGGTGCTGAGCCCTAGCCCCTCCAAAAGGCTCAGTGCCCTGGATAGCTCCTTTAGCGTTCTGGCTGGTTCTGACTGAACCCCAGAATGGAATTACAGCCCCACCCAAATTGGAGCCACCTTTCTCCACTGAATGGAGGCAATCAGACATAAACTATGAAGGCCAACACTTCCTACAAATTAGATCTCTCTCGACTACAGGAGAAATAATGCTAGTTACAGGTAATCATGCTCCAAAAGTATGAAAAGGAAATTAAACTGAGAGAGTTAGAGCAGATGGTATCCAGAGTACTCCTCAGAGAGCCTGCTGTAAATGAACTACATAAGTCAATACTATCCCTCTATAATCATATTTTTATCTATTTATTTCCCCCCACAAATGTATATCCTTTCATTCAGGTCCTAAGTGGCCCCTCAAGATGGCTAATGATTGAAAAAGAAAATCAATAAAAACAAGGTTAAAGCATACAAAGACGCTGCCGTCAAACAATAAAATACCAAAGCAGCAGCAAAGCCTTAAACAGGAGATGAAATAACTTAGTGAGACTCAAAACCCCAGCACAGTTTGAGAATGCTTTTTGCTAGCCTTCTAAAAGCCCATAGGAAGTCAGTCGGGAAAACCACTGCAAGTCACAAATTCTACCGAGCCGGTCCACCACCAAAAAGGGTTTACTTGTCATCCTCATGTCGGAAGGCTGAGGTTAAAAAACTCTTGCCTCCAGAGGGCATTCATTAACTCAGCTTAGAGCCACTATCCAGGCACCTCAAGCCCTGCCTGGTCATTCCTGCTGTGCAGTGGTAAGGATTCACATCCTCAATGGTGTTTTCCCCTTTTTGACCTCCACCAAACTGGGGGCCCTCTGAGCAAATAGAAAGGCCCCTCGAGACTCTTCAGCCATTGCTACTAGGCTCTCTCAAGTCTTTACCCTCCTCTTATTACCCACTCCCTCCGCTCAGCCTGTCCTTGAAGAACATACATCATGTCCCTGGTGTCCATGTGCCTCACTTCTGCCCTGGCTGTGTTGATTTCTAGCCAGGCCATTTGTGCTGTGCTGCTGACTAGGGGTAGGGATGTCTGAATTTTGTGATATCCGTGCTGCGTGCATTTTGAGGATTGAGAGGTGCCATTCGAACACGAGTCCATTCACAGAGAGATTTGATTCCCCCCATCATGCAGAAAAATATGCAAATGATTCCATAAGGAAGCTCTCAAAAATTTAAATAATTTATATTAGTACATAACATTTTGCGTATTGTCGCCCATTTAATTCGACTTTTCCCCATGTATATTTTCCAGCATGGCATATGTCTCAGATGAAAAGTGCGTATTTTCCTGCATATGAATATGCACAAATTTCAATAAAGTAAAATAAATAAATCCGGAAGTCCAAGGACTCTGCACGTGCCTGGGGAGGCCGGTCTGCAGCAGATTCTGCAGGTCAGTTTCTTAGAAATGTGAATTCGTTTTAGTCTGCCTCAAATGTCTCCAACATCCTTAGACACAAGTAGTGCAACACTTGACATAGCTCCTGTGTTTTGCTGTGCGTCCTGCACTGAATTAACTTCAGAAAGTCGACCCAAGACTAAACAGTAACTTACAGCCAAAGTGAACAGAAGCTTCTCTGCTGACTACTGTGCCCACGGAGTTGGATGCCACACACTGGTAGGATCCGGCATCTTTGGCTTTCTTTGGGTTGCTTATCACCAGGTTGCCCCCATTCAACCTATGACGGGATTCTGGCTCTATTTTGATCTCGGTGCCATTCATTTTCCACCTGCCAAGACAATGGGGTTCGGGTGGTGTGGAGAACAGTCCAGAGTAATCACAGCTGCACATTAACATTGCCCTGAATACTAACACACATTGGCATTTAGGAGGCACACAAACTCTCAATGGGGCCTATTGTAGGATTGTGGCTGAATGGTGAATACTGTCTTAGTAGCTACAAAACCAGCCCAGAAAAAAGTAATGACTGCACTGAACCTAATGCTAAAGTAGATCCTAATCTCAAGGATTATTCTAAGAGATAAGAGATTTTAAGAATTATTGTAAAAAGACCAGGCCCCTTAGGTTGTATTTTACTACACCAGAAAGTGTATCAACATCCAGCACTAGGATTGTTTGTTGCTGATATAAATTGTACAACTAGGATCTTCAAAACTTTGCTCTGCAGAGCTTCCTGCTCCCTAGATCAAGTCTTCCAAATTATGTTCTCCCAGTTTGCTCCTTGCTTCCTATTTATGTGTCTAGGAAACTGGTGCTGTTCCTCACCCTCCATTCTCTTTGAAATTAATGCCTGCTTTCCCTTCTAACCTTGCTCTCATACTTCTTGATACTGGTGGTCATACAGAAAGGCTGCTACCCCAGTAGTTGACCCCTGGACATTGCTTTGGGTTTGCCCTGCTAATACCATTGTGTGCTCTTCTGGCCCTGTTTATGCAAGCATGCCTACATCCTAATACCCATGGCCATGCAAACAGGTGCTTGTATTTCACACAATTTGTTTCCAAGGCACACCAATTCTATGACATTATATGTCCATGTTCAGGAGGAGAAAAACATTTAAAACTGAGCAATCAATCAAATGGATTTGTAAAAATGGTTTATTATTATGTACAATAATTTAATATTGAAAGGCAGGATATAGATTTTGGGTTGGATCCAGATTTAATCATACTTAGAATAGAGCCACTGAAATCAATGGGATGTAAATTAGTCATGACTAACTTAATATTGATGGTTGTTCTCTAAGTATGACTAAATCTGCATCCAACTCAATGTTTTACCTTTTTATACACATTTTGAACACAAGTTTTCCCATATGGAATTTGCATTTTCTGGACACAGAATTTGGATTCCTTGGATGATGTATCTGGATGGTTAAATCTGGAATTTTAAAGTCAGAACCCAGCAACCTGATTTTTGAGCTCTGGATAATTTAAAACAGAGGGTCTGATCCAGCACACTTAGGCTGCAACTCCACACACACTTTCTTGGAAAAAAGCCCTATTGAACTCTACGGAACATACTTCTGAGTAGATAGAAGGATTACACAGTTCATGCATTAAACCCATTTAAAATCCCATTGATGGCAACAGGAAAGAGCTAAGCATGTGTTTCCAAATGTGTTTAACTCAATGGGATATAAAATTTGTGCCTTTCACCCTGTATTTGGCAGTGCAAGACAGGATGTGTGTTAATTCAATCAAACAACAGATGTCACACACTTGTGTGGATCGCAGCCAAAGATTTCCCACTACTAGAAGCAAATGAACTCACCTGTAGGTAGCTGGAGGGCTGGCTCGTGCTTGGCAAGTCAACAATATTTGCTCTTCTGTTGATCCTTCGGGAAAGAGGGTGTTGCGTGGTTGTTCTTCAAAGACTGGCCCATAGTTCCTTACAGTACTTTCTGCTGGCCACCACACTGCATGAGAAATGAAAGAAACCTGAAATGCTCAGACTTCAGTTGAGTACACAGCAGCAGTGGCAGCAGGCGTGCCATTAACATGATGGCTGACCGGCATTTTTCAGCCATCAGTACTCTTCACTAAACAGAAGGAGGCGCTGTGAAGCTCAAAACCTTGTGCAGCTGCATGCCAATGTTGATGGCTTTACCTATTTTGTATTTCCACACATAGGCCTTTACCTACTTTGTATCTCCTCCTGTCCTTTGAGACTATGGGTGTGTTCAGACAATCCCAGGGGGAAGGTGAGCCATGCTGCAGGGAGGGGTATGGAAACCATGACAAGCCCTCCCCTCACACAAGTGCTGAGCTTTGTGGGGCAGCATGGTTCACTTACCACCATCCCGGCTAACCATGCTCCCTTTGGTGTCATCCTTCCATGGCAATTGCACATCCCAGTGGCCATCGCAGTGGGAATGGGCTCGCGGCAGCTGTTGCTAGTTGAGCTCAACTATAGAGATCTGCCAAGCAGGTTGGAGCGTTGGCAGCATTTCTGGCTGCTCTAGGTAGCCGTCTCTATGGTCGGTTGCATTTTTTCCACGGGGAGCTTGCCACCTCAGGGCCTGTAACCACTCTGCAGAGCCAATGATGGGTACCACACCCATTGTGGGTGGGGAAAACAACCCCTCATGATATGCTAACCCTTCATGGGTTGACACTACCTAGACACTACCCATGACAGATTAGCATTTCATGTGAACCCAGCCTGACCCAGGAGCTATCTTCTACTGAATTATCATGGAATTATAGCAGCCTCGTAGTGACCTTCTGAGTTACTAAGAATACTCATGCTGGCCAGATGAAGGCCTTAGAGCTGTCAGCTCCCGACCCAAACATGAAGGCCTTCTACTTTTAAATTTGCTAAGACAAGTTGCAATGGCTGCATCTCCCACTCTACTGCCCAGTCTACAGTGACCAGGTGCCTTCTTTTACAGAGAAAAGAAAGGAATTGTTTGTTGTACTTGCATTTTGATTTGATCAGATTATTATTATTATTATTATTATTATTATTATTATTATTATTATTATTACACCATTCTGTGTACTTTTAGTAGACGAATAGGATTGTAATGCATTGTTTAACATTATTATTAACAATAATTATCCCATAATTTTTTTAACTAAGACCAAGATAGCATTAGATTTATTGTTATGCACATCTGTAATTCTAGTTACAAAGCCAGAAGGAAGCCAAGATTGCTCACAACAGAGGGGCAGGCTGTGAACTTTCTTTTTATATTACATTTGTCTTCATCTGAGTTAACTTTTTTCAGATTTACTGGCATTTGAATGCTGGGTTTCAATGAAAAGTGTAAGATTATGGAAGCAATATTGCTATGTCATGAGCTTTGGGGGTCCTCAAATCAGAATACATTTCAGGCCTGCCCGGCTCCCAATCATCAGCAAAGATGCAACATAAGAAACAGTAGGTTGGAAACAGAGTGCTTTTGTCCCTCCGGTGTCACCACTTCTCTGAGACAGACAGTTCTACCTGTTGAAACAAATTCCCACCCTCATCCCTACCAAGTCGGTTGGAAGGACGATCTTGAGTGGAAGTGAATTAATAGGAGTGCTTTTGCCCAGCTTTGGCTGATGAGCCAGCTGCATCTATTCCTGGTACAGTCAGACCTAGGTGTACACCCACATGCATTTGTTACATCTTAATGGACTACTATAAAACACTCTATGTAGGGCTGCCTGTGGAAATCATTTGTGAATTTAAACTAGTGCAGGAGGCTCCTGCTGCTGCTAGAATTTTGACAGGGGCAAAGTTTGGGACATTGGGACCCCCTTTATTGTATCAGCTGCACAGGTGGCCAGATCTACGCCAAGTGTAATTCAAGGTGTTGCTTACTACCTTTAAACAGGGCTCCTGTCCTGTATCTTTAACAGTTGTATTGAAATGTGAATTTCAGCAGGTGTCATTTGTATATATGGAGAACCTGGTGAAATTCCCTCTTCATCACAACAGTTAAAGCTGCAGGAGCCTTGCCCTCTTTTAAATCTGGTCACTCTAGTATAGCTCCTGCAGCTTTAACTGTTGGGATGAAGAGGGGATTTCACCAGGTTCCCCATATATACAAATGACACCTGCTGAAATTCCCTTTTCTGTGCAACTGTTAAAGATACAGGAGCCCTGTTCTCCTTTTCATATGGTCACCCTACCTTAAAGCTCTAAGTGGATTGGGACCTGACTATTAGAAGGACTGTTTCTGCCCATGATAACCTGCCTATCCCTTAAGATCAGTTGTTGCAACCCTCCAGCACTTGGCGTTGCCTCCAGAAGCATGGTGGTGACAACCCACGAGGGGGCTTTCTTTGTGACTGCTTGCCCCAAGAGATTATTTCATCATCATTTGAGGGATTGCATAATTGGAAACTAGCCCAGCATCTGCCACTTGGGCAGTATATTAATTTAAATAAAAACAACATAGAGGGTAATCCTGTGCATGTCTACTCAAGAGTAGGGATGTATGAGAAATTCGTTTCAGTTAATTTTTGATCAGGTTTTATCCAGTTCATACCTTTCGGACGGAACAACGACTCAAACACAATTTGCGGTCAAAGCCCATATACTTTCAAACTTACAATTCAATTCGTGGACCTCCCAAAAGTGTGTTCCAACTGCATGAAAATATGTGTGCTTTTGAAAAACTATATATGCACAGGCACGCTTCAGTCAATGGGAGAAGAATGAGTATATTTCAAAAATCTGCACAATTGATGCATACGCCTGGAAAAATATGCAGGAAAATACACACGGGTTTTCATGCAAATAAAACAAAAGCAAAGATCGTAATCTGATATGGACACGAGTTCTCAGATGGAACTTGGAGGACTTTGACAGCCTCAGGTCTTGTTTGTACGCACAGCCCTACTCAGTAGAACGTGTGCATAGGATTGCCGCTGAGGTCATCTTCCCCTTTAGCTGTGTTCGGCTGGCAACTGAAGACATTTCCCTTTAAACAAGCATTTGGCTCTCCAGATGCTTCGTTCTATTTATTGACAGTTATCTTTGGCTCTTGGTGTTTCTGCCGTTGCTGCTGCTATTGGCTTGTTGTGAATGTGTTTTAATGATTGGTTACTGTTTTTATCCTTTGTATATTTTGTAAGCTGCTCTGAGCGAGCCCTTTTTGGGAGGGGGAAAGATTGGGAATCAATTCCTTAAATAATAAAAAACATCCCACCAGTTGTCTGTATTCTCCCACATTTCCTTCCTTCCTTGCATGATACAGTAGGACAGAAACTGCTTTTAAAAGCATATATTTTTATATATACAAGTGTGACTTCCAACTGGGGGGAAAGACCAGCAGGAGAAACACTCTCATGTTCACCAGCACCTTGACTTGTAGAGATCTTGTTTCATGTTTGGGCTGCTGCCCTTTAGTTTCTACACAAGAAAGGGGGGCACACTAATGCCCCAAGCCTCGTTTAAGCAGCTGCCTGGACATTAGCCAATTAGAGATCGTAGCCACCACATACAGCGAGAGCTAAGCCAATTTCTTACTGATGTGCAGCCAGCAGTGACTGAAACGCACTAGGTCATATATCTTCTGTTTCAAAACACAAGGCCCATCCCTTCCTGGCTTTTGGAAGAAAGGACTTCCCCCTACTGGCTTGGGCTTCGCAAAGTTACTGCTGTGTCAGGATGAAACAGTGACCCTAACGTTAACATCACAGAGGAATCTTATTAGGCTAAAAGACTTGGTGAGGTCTGACATATTGAGCCTGGGGAAGTAAATGCATCAAAAAGCTGAGCATAAAGTCTTTGAAATGAATTTCATTTCTACAAACTTTCTTACCCTAAACTCAACTATCCCAATATCACTTGCAAAATCCATTCTAGGAGGTGAAGCTTCATTTTACAAATAAAACTCACAGGAAAAGTTGTGCATGGGGGTGGGGGGGGGCAATGACTTTGTGGGACGGCTGCTCTGGGCGTTTAGAACCTCATGCCTGGGGGGCAAATCTGGCCCTTCAGGGTTCTCCAGATGACCAAGCCCCCTTCACCTTGGCTCCACCCCCTTTCCCCAACGACCCAAACATTTGGGGGTTCCCTGTCTTTTGTGCTGTTTTTCCCTATTCTGAAACACTGCCTAGTTACTGGCAGTAAGAGCTTTATGCTACAATATTCTTGTATTTTTGTATTTTGGCCTCACCCCTTTGCCTCTGGCCATGCTCTTTTTGCCTTCACCTCTGTCCCTCACTGGAATGTGGTCACCAAAAGCTTCCCCAAAATGGAATCTAGTCCTTGAGCAAACTCCCCTTTCCCACAGCTCATCTCTTCACAAATACTGTTCTCCTCAACTGAGGGGCTGCCTATACGGTGACTGGTTGCCACCACGATAAACAAAACCTCACACTTTTCCTGCTTTGGGGTAGTGCCGGCTAATCCCAATGCTGCAGCAAAAGCGTGGGGTTTCCAGCAGCTGGGCCTACCCCCTGCCCGGGCAGACGGCAACCAATCAGGGGTTGCCACCTGCCCACCCGTGCTACCGCATCGAGGATGGAGGAAGGTTAGACGGCCGAAGGGCCATGTCTATCTCACGCCATCCCGAAAAGTCAGGGTAAGCTTTTGAAAAGCAGGGCTTCTCTGGAAAGCCCTGCAATGCCTTTGAGGTGGCTGCTGTGTCGTGTAATTGACACAGTGCCACCGCAGAGCCACCTTGGAGCTTCCAGAGCATTCAGACAGTCCCTGAGTTTCAATACTAGAAGAGACTTCAGCAGCAGTGAGAAACACGCTTAGGGAGAGGGGCTGTGTTGAGGTGTGGCGCAGGAGGAGGAATAGTCTTGCACTTCCTACCCACACTCCCTTTTGTGCTATTAAAATTGGACCCATCCTCATCCCAGTCTTCCTATGCCATCAGGGCAGCTTCACATTTAAACATGTAGAGCTGTCAAGTTTAGCCCAAAGTGCATGTCTCAAAGAAAAAGAGTAGGTTGACGGTGTAGAATAAATCTGTACTTATTGCAATAAAGTGCCTTGTGCATATCAATAACTTTGGTGTTCTTCTGTCCTTTTTGTATTTTGGCAACATCCACACATCCATCCACCACTTGGGCTGATAATAAAATATCGCTGGATTAATTAAAAGAATGAGAGGACCCTTTGCTCCCTCTTAAGCCTGGAAAGAAGGATGTTGATCCTGTCTCAGCTGGAAATGGCTTTGTCCTTGATGCTGATGGGGCAGCAAAACAAAAAGGATGTGATATTGGCTTAGGAAGATTGTCATCTGCTAATGACATTCCCATAGCTAAAAGCAGATGTACTCAAGGCTCAGAGTCATCAGCAGTGCGGGTGGGAGGGAAGGGCCGAGCAGGGCTTGCTGAGAGTACTCAGCACTCGGTAAATAATTCATGATCCTTGCAAGAGATGTTGTGTTCAAAAGCCCCCTTCGTCAAACCTCAAATTTCTGGTTCCAAATTATCAGGGGAATGGTGTGTATATGTGTGTAATATACATATATATCAATTATCAAAAAATCTGCTGCTTTAAGATCATGGTTATGGCAATCTCGTGATGGTTAAAACTCCAAAAAGCTAGTAAATTGGAAGCTAAGGCCTTAACACATGTGCCTGGCGATCAGTGATGATGTAATGCAATGTGGTCAGGATGGATAAAAATCAGTGATTTAAAAAAATAAATTTTAAAAAATCAGATTTTTTAAAATTTAAATCGGAGTGTTTTTTTTAATAAAATGCTTTTTGAGGAAAAATCTATCTAAATATAGTTTTCTATTTAAGATACATTATAGTCCAAAGGTTATTCATCATGAAATAAGGATTAGTTTTTAATTATGTAGCATGATGCTGTATATTCATGCAATGTTTAAATTTTTTGGTAAATGAATTCCATTAATCCATTCACCATGTCATGCTCTTCCAGAGGTTTCTGTAAGATTATTGGGCAATTTTTCTATCTAGAAGATATTATCATCTGTTTCTAATGGTATAACCAAACCAGTATTTTTTGGGCTATAACTGTAAAACTAATCTGAAAAGTCGTTATTCTAAAAACGAAACCTTCATCTGGTTGTAAATATTAAGATTATACCAGCAAGAATGAGTCTTTGGTAACTCTGAGTTGAGTAAAATATGTATTACACTTATAGCGAGGAAGAATGCACTTTTGAAGGGGGGAAGTCACATGATTAAATCGAGTCTTTTTGAGTAGTGCTTTAAATCTTGATTTAAATTGATTTAAATCAAATCCACCCTGAATGTGGTATATTGTGCTTAATTACAATGACACCCCCCCAATGCACCCATGCTTTTCCTTGGTCTTTCAGGTAAAAATTCAGAGAGGCAGGATGAGGTGCCTGGGACCAGCACACCACATTGTCCTGGTCAGTTATTGCCTTATGAACAAAGAGTATTCCACTAATTGCAATACATGATGAACAGGAAATCATCAGTGTTTTAGATAAAAATTTGGGTTTCCAACAAATCCTAGACAAAAAAGGGCACCAATATAAATCATCAGAGTCAATTTTGACAGAGGGTTTTTTCCGCTTTAAACTGCTTCCCCCCCTTTAATATTTCACCTGAAATTTTCAAGGAATATAAAACCAACACTTATTTCTGGCACTTGTGCATTTCAGGATGATAGCTAAAGGCATTCTGATTTTATAAAGGTCAGACAGCCCCTCCCAATTACAATTTGACACGGTGGAATGATTTTTAAAATTATTTTTGTACTGACAAGCCTTAAGAAAGGGGAGACTAGCATGTGTCCTTTGATTTAAAAGCGATAGATGCAAAACCTGGCTAATCTCCCATTTTAATTCCACGTGAACTCTGCAATCCCTGGCTGCGTCCCCCATTCGCCCTCCTCATGTGTCCAGGCAATAGTTATGAACTGCAGCTGTTAGGCAAATGGAGGATGCAAGAAAATCAGCAGAGCTTGCACCTGAGATTTCAAGGTGTCTCGGTGAAATGCCAACAGTGGATGGTGGAACAAGACAGGTGGAGATGCAATGAAAGAGCTGGCTGACTTTGGAAAGCATTTGTGATAAATCAGTATTGCAACGTGGAAGCAATACCATATAAAATTCTCACAGGTAGTGCATTGCCTTTTCCAGTTATCTTACATGCCATCTGAATGGAGCATGGAGATAGTGTATGCTAGTGAAAGGCAGCATGTACCATCAAGGGGGAAGAGAGAGCAGGGAGGAGTATCTAGTACTACAGGGCATAGCACTGCCTGACAATAGCTTGACATGCAGCAATTAGCATCTGCCTCCATTTATGCTAGTTCCTGTGTATCAAGCCACTTTAAAGGCGCAGCTGCAGAGGTTGGCTGAAAAACTAGGAACCCTATGAGCTGTTTCACACCATCAAACAAGAGCTCATGGCTTATTTAAGCCATGGTGGGCTGTGGAATGTGTGGCCAGCCATTTTGAATATTCAAGCCATGATAGGGTGACCATATGAAAAGGAGGACAGGGCTCCTGTATCTTTAACAGTTGCATAGAAAAGGAAATTTCAGCAGGTGTCATTCGTATATATGGAGAACCTGGTGAAATTCCCTCTTCATCACACCAGTTAAAGGTGCAGGAGCTATACTAGAGTGACCAGATTTAAAAGAGGGCAGGGCACCTGCAGCTTTAACTGTTGTGATGAAGAGGAAATTTCACCAGGTTCTCCATATATACAAATGACACCTCCTGAAATTCCCTTTTCTATGCAACTGTTAAAGATACAGGATGGTCACCCTAAGCCATGACTGCAGTTTGTCGTGTCATCTGAACCCAGCAGGGTTAGACTGTCTGAGGATTAAACAGCCCTTGAATAAGCCATGGCTTGTTTTAGGGTTAAACGGTGAGCTCTGGTGATCACTGAACCAGGTATATCAATGGCCTGAGTTTGAGAGAAAAAGAACAGGAGTTTTGAGGAGACTATAGAAAGCAATCTTTCTCCAAAAGGAAAGGGACTCCACACCTATACAACAGCTCCATCATGCTGATGTCCACCAGCTTGCTTGTTGTAGCTCAGAGAGAATTTAGGATTCACAGGCAGAGCCATTTCCCCCCTTGGTACACAGGATGATTCAGCCTCTGAAAAGATTGAGTCAGAAATGGTAATAAGCAAAATAAATGCTGCCTCTGCACCGTCTGTTTTAAAGTTGTATCAGCAGAAATAGCAGCAGGAATCCAGGAAAGCACATTCTGTGCTTAAGGCTGCAGTCCTAGGCACTCTTAGATGAGAGAGTAAGACTAGGGTGACCATATGAAAAGGAGGACAGGGCTCCTGTATCTTTAACAGTTGTATTGAAAAGGCAATTTCTACAGGTGTCATTTGTATATATGGAGAACCTGGTGAAATTCCCTCTTCATCACAACAGTTAAAGCTGCAGGAGCTATACTAGAGTGACTATTTTAAAAGAGGGCAGCGTACCTGCAGCTTTAACTGTTTTGATGAAGAGGAAATTTCACCAGGTTCTCCATATATACAAATGACACCTGCAGAAATTGCCTTTTCAATACAACTGTTAAAGATACAGGAGCCCTGTCCTCCTTTTCATATGGTCACCCTAAGTAAGACCCACTGAAACCAGAGGGCCTTACTTCTGAATGTGCAACTCCAGGCACACTTACATGGGAGTAAGCTCCACAGAATACAATGTGACTGACTTCTGAGAAAACACATATGCTTGCCCTGCAGGAATGACAGTCCTTACCTGAAATGTGGGATATGAAAGAGAAGATTGGCATGTTCTATGGGGCAAAGAAAGCAAGAAAACCAGGTGAGCTCCGAACAGGATCTCTCACAGTGATGGGCAAAGCTTCAGTTCGCTTCACTTTGGAGATCTTTCTGAGTCTGCTGCTGCTGCTTCAGAGCTATTTCTAGGTTCTCTTGAACAATTATTTTACACTCGGCTTATCAAAAACACTCGCTGCATCAGACAGGAGCATTACTCCTCTCACCAAAGCTCGCTAGTATTGTACAGAAAGACAGGGATCTAAAGACATTTGCCTGAGGTTAGCCAGATATGAGCAACAATTCTTTCAGCTCTAAACACTGTAGAACAAGTAATCAAGAGAAGTTGACACCAGTTTGGAGAACAATTCACCTCCTATGTTCCTAACCCTGGTGGCCATGTGTGTGTTTAGCAGGGCGGGGAAGAAATTGGAATGCCTCGATTTTCTGTATGTTGTAAAAACTTAGTCCAGATATTCATTTTCCTATTGGGCAGGGCAATCTTAATTTGGGATATTTTATTTATTTTACAAATCTAGACACTTACAAATCTGGACTATAAGCATCAAACTTATAGTGGGTTGGGGATGCATCCTTATCTGGCTTTTCTTTTGCCTGGTTCCTGTTCACAGTGAGAAACGTTCAGCCTTCTAGTCATTTTTATACTGATCTTTTGTGTCATATGTTAGCCGTCATTAGAAAATACTCCTGTAGGGCTTTGTAGATGACTTATTCCTTATGGTCCCTGCTTGAATGCAAAATAAAACTGTCTTCTATGTTCAGCTGGTTAACAGCAAAACCGAGCATTGCCTTGATGTCGCCAACATATGTGGGTCAGACCAGTTTCCACATAGGCTAATTGCCTCCTGATCTAGGCCAGCCACCTTCCCAGGAGACCCAGAGAACATTAAAAGGTAATTAGATATTTATAAAGGACATCGAAGTAGCCTCTCCCCAAGATGATGAATTAGCTCCAAGGCATTATCTAATTCTCAGCCATCTGAAATGAAAAGCCTTCCCACTGAGAGATCAACCTTTCAAAGTGTAGCCTGAGATGTCTAAGAACCAGCAATAGTTCGGACTGAATTGAAAATAGAGATTTGAGCATTAAGAATGGCGAATACAACCAATAACAGGAGATTACCACAGTATGTCAATGGGTCAGTGATAATGACATAAAAATCACCTGTATTAAAAGTTCAAAACACCATAGATGTAAATAAATGTAATATATGGCAGGACTCAACATTTCTTAGTTCTCTTAGTTAATGCAACCAGACATCATTACCTACCTACGGAATAAATACAATAGCCATAGAATCTCCATGCTGCAAACATGCATAAGCTACATTAAAATTACATGATCTACATGGCAAATGTGTGGGATTCATGTTAGCTGAGCTATGCAATATGCGAATTACATGCTCCAAATAATTTCATGTTCGGAATTCTGGATGAGGGTACAAATGGGTTTATTACTTTGCTGGCACGAGTCCACTGACATCAGTCTTCATGCTCAGCCTAAAGCTGGTCCTGGCCTTTGAGACAAAATGGAGGAAGCTCTTACCTATAAAAGAGACGACACCTATTGAAAGTAAGACAAGTTCTGAAGATGCTCCCATTGTAGGCTTCAGGGTGTGTATTACAGTTCAGCAAACAGAATGGAAGAGAGGAGTGTGATTCTGTAAGACATAAATAAGTTTATTTTCAACTGCAGGGTAGGACTCATCCCAATATAACAGCATTCAAACTAAATTTGTAAGCTTCCTATTAGCCAACTCCATGATCTGATATCACTCTAAAGTGGAATCCCTAAAATAACAATGGCTAGAAACAGTCAATATTTATTTATTTATTTATTTATTTATTACATTTCTATACCACCCAATAGCTGGAGCTCTCTGGAAGGTTCACAAAAATAACAATAACAATTAATTAATAAAATACTACATTTTATAATAAAACACATGAATCAGATTTCCCCACCCACCCACCTTTTAATAGCTATTAAGAATCTTAGGATAGCTGCCATCCTATTTTCAGGGCTCAGCGTATTATACAACAACATTCACATCGATTTTTTAAAAATGAAATGAATTATTATAATTTTAATGTTTCCAAGCCCTATTATTTCAGTTACCAGATTCTGCTAAGCCTTCCCATTCACGTTACAAACAGGCTTCTGTCTCTTCTATCTCCTGCCCAGTCTCACCCCATAACTGTGTCTCCCATCTTCTAATAAAACCCTAGATACAAAACATAATCAGCAACCTTGTGTGATGCATCTGTTGCTTGATTGTACCACTTCAGACCACAAGTGAGGGAGTGTATGTTTGAATGCTCCCTTATGTAATATACCCCACCCCAGCTCCCTGAACATTCAAAATGTATCCTCCAGTAGTCCAGTTCAGAAACAGATCAATTACTTGAAGCTGCTGATCATATGGTTTGGCTCTCAGACTGATCCTTACTGACGGAGATGAATTTCTCTAGAAAACAAAATCAGTGCACAAGCGCTCATGCGCTAAAAGGTAGAGTTTTTCTTTTAAAAAATAATAATTTCCCCACTCTCCCCTTATGGGCGCAGAGCTCCTTAGGAGCTCAGCACCCCATGAGCGGTTTCCAGCTCCTCGCAAGAAACCGCAAGGAGCCAGGACAAACCACAACGCACACCCACACATTCCGAGGTCTGGGGATCATCCCGCGACTGCGGAAAAAGCGGGCTGAAAGGGTAGGGCGATATCCTGGGGAGAGGGAGGGATCACCCCTCCCTGGATCCCCTGTGCGTCATGTGGACGCACAGGGACGATCCTGGGGATCGCCCCAGGATATCACCCCATCTAGCTATGGCCTTAGATGAACTGATTCAGGAAATAGCTCTGGATATGCACTTATGCTCTTATCTACCCTTTCTTCTTTTGCTTCCAGATGAGGCTTATATTGTGCAATCACCCTGCCTCATTCACCAAATTTTACATGGGTTCCAGACAACAACGTCTCAATCTGTAATCTCCTTGTGTTTTCCCACCATTTCTCCTACCATTTTTATACTAAAAGGAACTGGTATAAAAGGGGGAAAGATGAAATAGCGGCAAAATGGCTTTTGATTGGTGGTGCAAGGTGCCATCGTTCTAGAAGCACCCTGATAATTCCTAGGGGAAGAATCCAACTGTGACCACATGCTAGCACCACTTATTAGGGAGGGGCCATGGCTCAGTGGTAGAACATATGCTTTGCATGTAGAAAGTCTGAAGCTCAATCCTGAGCATCTCCAGGTAGGACTAGTAAGAATTCTACCTCAAAGCCTAGAGAACTGCTGCCATTCGCTGTTGACAGTACTGGACAAGATGGACCTAACTTAGCATAAGGCAGCTTCATGTGTTCCTACTAATATTGTGCTAGTGTACACCAACATGTCATCAATAGCGCTTATTAGTGCAATAGACTCTGTTAGATCCTTCCCTAGGTACAAACCAGAAATAGTCCTATTCAGATGTTGAATAGGACTGTCTCCCTTAAAACTCTTGATCAGACGGAACACAGTTCATGTGCTAAAAATGGTAAATAAGCAAGCAAACAAACAAGAAACAAGTTCCCCACCTTAGATGTGACAAATATAAGCATTCAAAAGCTGCAGCAACTGGGTTTTAGTTGGGCCAGAGGTTATCTTTGTTTTCACTGCTAATTTTTTTGTTTTGTTTAAAAAAGCAAGCATTTTTCACTGAGACAAGGATTTCTTCATGTAAGTAAAAATTACAGTAGAACAATGATAAAGAGATTCAATACCAGTTGTGAAATGACAATGAATTACTGACATTAGGGGAAGGGGTGAGGCATGAAGTTACAGAACAAAGCACGTAAATACATCAAGATGGATCAAAATCAAATAACCATGAAAATGTCAGAAGCAAATATGAAAGACATTAGGGAGGAAATGCCATCAGGTGTCAATAAAAGACAATAGGATGTTATTTTTCAGGAGTCTTTTTCTTTTCTTCGGGCATCTCAAGGATTTATTTTCTACCAATCTTCAGAAGGGAGGAGCAAAAAGAAATGGGACCCGGAAATTGTGAGTGACTGAAAGCTAGGGTGACCATATGAAAAGGAGGACAGAGCTCCTGTATCTTTAACAGTTGCATAGAAAAGGGAATTTCAGCAGGTGACATTTGTATATATGGAGAACCTGGTGAAATTCCCTCTTCATCACAACAGTTAAAGTGCAGGAGCTATACTAGAGTGACCAGATACAAAAAAGGGCAGGGCACCTGCAGCTTTAACTGTTGTGATGAAGAGGGAATTTCACCAGGTTCTCCATATATACAAAGGACACCTGCTGAAATTCCCTTTTCAATACAACTGTTAAAGATACAGGAGCCCTGTCCTCCTTTTCATATGGCCACCCTAATGAAAGCTGAGGCATTTTTTGGTTCTTGTTGTTAAGCACTGTTTTATACTGTATGCTTTTATCTGTATACCTCCCTGAGATCTTATTGATATAGGGCGGGATATAAATGTTTTAAATAAATAAATAAATAATAAATGCAATCTTTTTAACAGTAAGAAGATGAACCACCAGAACTCCTCACTGAGCATTCAGCAGGCCACAGCAGTCAGCGGGCAGCAGCACTGAAAAGCCCCAAGGGAGGAAGTCCTGCTTACGTCCTCTGTGGGGCTTTTCAGAAAGCTCAAAGAGCTGGAGGGGTTGCAAGGAGAGGATGGAGTAAACCTGTAAAATAGGGAGCACATATGCCATCAGCACAACCTCCAGCTGCCACCTTAGATTAAGGAAAGCACTAAAGCCCTGCGCCCTGGACAATTTCTCTGAAGTTCTCAAAATCCCTGTGGAAGAAGCAGGGAAACAACTGCCTCTTTCACAAGGAAATGGTTGTGAAAGGGCAGGCGGGGGATTGGCAAAGCACTAATAAAAACCAAGTGGTAAGGAAGGAACCTGGTCTAGATGGATCTTGGCTTCTTCTCAACAGACATGTTAAATTCATTACTTCCAAACCTTTCCCATTGATTCCCTTTCAGATCCAACTGCCTCCACTTACATGACCTGGTAATCTTTGTAGCAACCCATCTAAGAAGATTCTTAAAGGATATAGAGGATGGTCTGTTTTCAAGTACTGGGGGAACACAAGGGCATTTCAGCATTTAATCAGGACAGTTTCCCAATATTCCTGGGGCAACTGGGCACTCCCTCAAGTACTAAAAGTGGACACTTCCCCACACGCCTTCCAACACTTAGGACTGTATTGAGGGAAGGTTCTATGCAATCTCACTGAAGTATATACCTTTGCTAGTCTCGGAAAATATGTAACAAGGTCAAAGTTCATTGCAGCATGAGCAGAGTACCCTTTCCCTCCCACAAGTAACCCAACACTTACCTACTTGGCATTATGTGGCAAGAATTCTAGGTAGACCTGAGCCCTGACGCTTTTCATAAATGTACCATTACACTGGAGGTACAACATCAGTAATATTCATAAGAACCTGAGGCCATTTCTTTCAAACAAGCATTATTGCACAGAATGTAGTATAACAACCCGTTCTTTTTAAAATCCAAGAGCCTTTGTTAGTTCAAAAAGGAAACAAAACTTAACCCATGCCATCTGAATATTTCAAGGTGTTTTCCCACACGTCACTAAATATCTCTAGTCTTTCTGGGAATGCACATGTACATACTATTGATGCTAAACAAAAAGAGTAAGTGGACCATTTTTAAAAAACTCATGTACATTTTAATTCATACAGCTTTGACATCTTATTGACAGATACAGGTCATGCAAATGCCAAAAAGTGCATTGAGTGTCATGTGTGAAAACAACCCCAATTCTGTACCTTTTACACCATTGCTCTCTTGGCCTTTGTTTTCACTCCTGCCATGCCTGCCTGGTGGGGAAGGCTTTGCTGAGTTGGCATTGTTTGGGACTAGATTTACCACCTGCATAGCACTCCCTCACTCAGCTGTTTCTCCCTCGCAAGGGTAAAGCTAAGCAAAATACTTTCCACATTAAGAAAATCTGAAGTGGAAGTTGGAACTGATGATAATGAAAGGGCTATCATGGGACACAAATTCTCCTTACTGTATGACCTTGGATGGATCAGTTTCCAGAAGTTCTGAGGTCTTCTGTTTAAAGTCATAATAAAGAAACCATATACCTCACGAATATATAAGTCATCCATGTGGTCTTATAGAAAGCTCTGTATATAAACCTATATTGACAACACCATGAGCCATGAATGAAAGATGTGGCATAGGATCCTTCATCGTTTCTGCTCATTGACTTCACATTCAATATGCTTGGTTTACACAGTGGAAAGACGATATCACAGGATGCAACTCCTCTGGGATTTTGCAAAGTCAGCCACCTGCGCCCTTCTGTCTCTTACATTTGCGGCAACAAATCCTTTCATCTTTGCAGTCTAGAATACAACCTGATTGGAGACTGTTAAACCAACACATTTAGATTTCATTCTAGATCCAATAGTGTTTATTGACTTAAATCAAGAACTGTAGCTTTATACCGTACGATACACCAAAGCTATGAGGTTTCTGAATGCAACATTTTGGATCTAGCATCTCCCTAGATCCTTTCTTTTTCTTTTTAAAAGATGGATGATGCAGAATTTCTCTCTTTCTTTCTTCCCTGTATCAGCTCAGCAGGTACAACCAGCACAAAAACAATTATACTGAGCTAGTCAAATTAGCAAATTTGTCTCAAAGACACAGGGGGTGCAGATAGCATGGAGTAAGGAGGAGGCTTTGCTGATTATAATTGTGCTCCTCATTTTTTTTGCTTTATAAAATATAGATGCTGTATTTGAATTAATATGAATCTCATCCCTTCTCTCCCTCTGGGCATTTAGCCTAAACAAACTGTAGTATCAGGGGAATAAATGGCTGAATAGACAATCACATCATAAAAGAATAGCAGTAGAATTGCAATAATTCTCGGTGTGTTAACCTCCCTGTCTTCTTCCTGCCTCCCAGTGGGCCATTAGTGACTACTATCCAAACCCTCAGTCCTGTTACTCTGAATTTACAGACTCAAACTCTGCTTGTATTACTTCCAAAAGTATGAAATGGCTACAGTGCCCAGAGTTCAATGACTCACATCAGGATATTTAAATCATAATCCTTTCTTCCCTCCAAGACCCTTTCACACCTACATTTTCTGTGCAAGTGCTTGTAGTTTATAGCTACATCTGGTGATCAATCTGGAAACAATAACTTGGAAATAAGACTGGCTTTAACCATTCTACCATCCGAGGCAGCAATCTCTTTGCTCAGCCTCTTCCACCACAGAGTTGCCAACGTTTTATTTCAAAAGTAGTGGACCTGTGGGTGAAGCCTAGGGGCCCAAGCTGAGGCAGAGGGGGCCAGATCAGAACCTAGCCAATATGGGGAGCAGGGATCCAGGGCTGCACAAGAGGCTAGAGATGGTGAAGTTTGAAATGAGGCAGGATATTTTGGATGAAAAACTATGCTCAATTTACCATCCCAAAAATTAAACCACACATTTTTCAAATGAGAGGAGGCCTTCAACCCACTTTTTGATCAACATGGTGTTTTGAGAAGCCATATGTCCTACTTTACAGAGGACAGTCGTCTATTTGAAGGTGTCTTGTATTTGAAGGGCTGGGTGGTCCACATTTCGGTTAAAGATAAAGAACCATACTAAGGAGGGAAAAGAGGGATCCTGAAGTTTCCTGTGAACCTAGACAACAGACTGAAGAGGGACAAAGACAGTGGGCTTCCCCAAAGTGGTGAGATGTATTGCATTTCTATGTAAATCATAGTAATTATTTCTAAATTTGCATCTATATGCATACATAAGCATATGCAAATATTATGCAAATCACTGCCCTCTTTTGTCCTTTTTAGATGAAGCATGTCCTCTGTTTTGGTGATGCGTAAGTGGCTATCCTAATGGCTTTTCAACAAAATTTGTCTGTTTTTGAAATATTAATTTTGCAACCTGAACTGTCCTCCTTCCCACACCCCACACCACTTAATCACACAGAGCCCATTCAAAATAACTTACTTATACACTCTTGGCCTAGATTTTTAAAGGAGCCCAACCCTTGGCCAACCTTATTGTTCTAAAGTTTTGTATGAGAGGGAGCTTCTGAACTTTAGAAACATTTCTTCTTCTTCTGTGTCTGAGTTGAATCTGGGTAGGCTGTTTAGAAAAATGTGAGCTTTTGCCTATTTCTTGTTTATCAGTCCCTTTACCAATGTTTTGCAGGCCAAATTCTATAGTCAATTATTCTGCCAATTATAACCCTCCCCTGGCAAGAATAATGAGCTGAGCACAATATGGGGGTTACTGTACCTCATTAAAGACACTTGTATGGTTGGGCAACCAACGTAAAGCTCATGCAGATATTCATCTAGTACAGACAACATGGAATTTCCTAGGGATCATAAATACACCAATGTATCAGTGTAAAGAATGGTCAATGATCCTTTCTCCAGCTGCGGAGGACAGGCATTTAAGAGAAGATTTTGCAAACTGCATGTGGGGCACACACAACTTCCTATCTGGAAGTGAACATAAGGAGAGCCATGCTGGATTACACCAAGGTCGCTCTTATCCAGCATTCTGTTCATACAGTGGCCAATGGGCAACTCAAAAGTAGAACATGAGTGCAACAACACCTCCTGCCCATGTTCCTCAGTAAATGCTCTGCATATTCATATTGCCTCTGATACTGGAGATAGCATATCGCTATCAGGACTTGTAGCCTTGATAGCCTTAGGGAGCAATCCTATCCATGTTTAGACAGAAAAAAAGTCTTACAACTCCCAGCATGCCCAGCTAGCCATACTGGCTGGGGAATGCTGGGAGTTGTATGACATTTTTCTTTCCAAACATACTTAAGATTGCACTGTTATCCTCCAAGTATTTGTCTAACTGCCTTTTAAAGCCATCCAAATTGGTGGCCATCACTACATCTTGTGGTAGTGAATTCCATAGTTTAGCTATGTGTGCTGTGTGAAGAAATACTTCTTTTTATCTGTTCTGAATCTCCCACCAAGAAGCTTCATGGAATGACTCCATGTTCTAATATTATGAGAGAGGGAGAAAAATGTCTCTCTATCCATTCCCCCCCACACACACACACCATGCATAATTTTGTACACCTCAATCAGGTCTCCCCTTACTTACCTTTACTTTAAGCTAAACAGTCCCAGAGGTTGTAACCTTTCCTCATAGCAGAGTTGCTCCAGACCCTTGATCAATTTAGTTGTCCTTTTTTGCCCTTTTCCATTATTCATTTTAGGTGTGGTGTCCAGAACTGTACTTACTATTCCTAGTGTGTTCACACCATAGATGTGATCACACAGTAACAAAATTAGATTTGCCACCAACACTTAAGTGGCCAATCCTGGCTTTCTAATTAGTGTAGCTGTTTGCTGTAGAATACATGTACTTTCGAACACCTGTTTGCCACATTCACAGATTACATTTTTAGGTTTGTAACCTTAAAATAAATGAACCTTCCAAACTTCCCCACTCAGTATGCTCTATGAATGGCAGACACACATTTTAGATATACTGGATAAACCCAGAAGAAGGGATAGATCCATATTTGCCTCTTTTCTTGGGAGACCACTCCAGAGCTGACTTTGGTGTGGTCAGAGATTCTGCTAATGGATGCCATCGCTAACACTTCCATTCATTGGGATAGGACGTGACATTACATGAAAGAACCGCTAACAGTCAAAGACAGATTAGCTGTCTTATAAGCGCTCATGGGACCCAGGATGGATCCATTATCAAGGAACTGATGTTATAGCCAGATGCCTATAGCTCCTTTGGGCCTTCCTGATTTCCTGCCTGATTAGAGTCCTCAGGCAAGTTGATGCTTTCTCTGGGGAATTATCATGGAGGAGAAAACCTGTGTGCCATGTTTCTCCCTCAATTCTGCATACACACACACATGCACAGACAGAGACAGAGAAATCCAACGATTCTGATACAGATTAAGAGCAGCAAGGGAAGAGCAATCTGTATGAGGCTCCATTGATCTCCCGTCCTAGGCAGGATCTACACTACTGCTTTATAATGGTTTATAACAGTAGTGACAACTGTTTAGGCCCAGGACACACTCCATATACAGTTTTCAAAGCATTTTCAAAGTGTTATATCCTGCTTGGTGTAGATCTGGTTTGATAGCTATGTCCTACCTCCAGTATCCAAGGCAGCAAACCTATATGCACCAGTTGCTGGGGAACATGGGTGGGAGGGTGCTGTTGCACCTGTCTCCTGCTTGTGGTCAACAGCTTTTTGGTCACTGTGTGAGCAGAATGCTGGACTAGATGGACCCTTGAACTGATCCAGCATCAGAGCTCTTTTTATGTTCTGATGCAGAGGAAAAAGAGATTTTTTTCAGGATTGCTGGGGGAGGGGATTCTGTGGTGCTGAGGTAAGTGGGAGGGGTTGAGGGCACCTATGGGGGACTGCAGTTAAGGCCTTGGGGAGTGCATGAGGGCCACAGGTTGTGCACACCTGTTCTATGTTCAGAGTGGAAGCAAGTCCTAGCTTAGCCATTAATAAGGGTATCCTGAACACAATGCACATTTTTTTGCATCCTTCCTACCTCCTTGGTCCCCAGGTGTTGACTATTCCCAAAGAGCCCCTACAAAGGATAGCTGGTTATAATAAGCATTTATCAAAAGATCAACTCACTCCCAAATACTTTTTTATTGTTGCTTATATGGTGTTAAGTATATTCCATAATTTAAATGTGACAAACCAGAAACTTCCTAAGTCCCTTGTCATAATAACATAGGCAGCTATACCTCCTTGGGATAAGCTTTTGTAAGATGAATTAAAAAAAAACTCTGCACAAAAAGTGTGTGAAAAAACAAAGAAATAGTAAGTAGTTCACTACAGTGATTAGGCAGGTATTCCTCAAAGTTTATTCCACAACAGAGTTAAGAAAGACAGACTGGCTGTTGACACAATCAGATGAAATGTGTATTTCAAAAGTTTCTAGCTTGAGCTAGGTCTTGCCTCAGCTCTGCTTTATTTTTATTTTTCTGAAACATGGTTATCCAGCATTTCTGGACAAAGTCCTCAAAGTCCTCAAAAGGCGACTTATAACCAGCAATTTACCATACAATGAAATGGCAGACTCATGCTTCAGCACCAAAATTAACATACACTCACTCCAAAATGATCACAGGATCATGTTTGTGCATCAATGCCAACATGAGTGTGAGGAAGGGTGATGTCAGCACTGAGAAACCACATCACCAAAATAAAATAAAATAAATAAATAATAATAATAATAAAAAAGAATGTCTCCAAACTCAAAATGCCTTCTTCAAAGACTCCAGACAAGAAAGAATAAAAGGGTCATTTTGAACCTCACAGAATCCTTTTAAACAAAGAAACTAGGATTGGATTTCTAAACACAGACCTACATGCACTCTACCTATCCTTTAGTTATTACCACATGATAATTACATTTCTTGTCCTATTAAGAAGAGCACTGCACAAGACCATAGTTAGAGTCAACACTATACATATGAGCATGCATTGAATTAAAACTGATTCATCTCTTTGTCTTGACACAAGGCACATATTTGTCTTGGCACATTTTTTTTTTTAAACAAAGCCCATATTTATATATCGTGACTGCTCATCACCTCCGCTTTAAAGAACCCTGTGCATGGAAGGGAAATTTTGAGGGAAAACAATGTTCACTCAAGACATTTATGACTACTGAAGAGGATTGCTAGCTGGTTAGGTTTTGAACCCATTTTGCCAAATGTAGAGGCTGCTGCCTTGCTCAACATCACTTTTGGACAGTGGGCAACTTTGTTTGCATATTTTAAAATGAACAAGTTTGCATATATTAAAATAAGCAAAAGGCAATTATTTGCCCAAAGAGAGTAGGAACCCCCTAAAGATGGCTATGCGTACTCCACAGTTCTGTTTAAAAACAGAAAAAGTGCAAAAGCTGTCACTGAGTGAAGAATTTAGCATTTTTCTGTTCTTGCATCTTTAACTGGAGACATGGAAATTAAGCCTTCCCTTTTTGTCGCATACTGTTCCTTTAAGAGAATTGTAGAAAATTCTCATTTGACAAATGTGAAAGCAGGCTGCCTCAGAGCTTAGTGGTACTGGGCAGGATCCACACTACTGAATTATAACAGTATTGAAGTGCAGTGACAACTGTTGGGGCCCAGGACACATTCCATATACTGTTTTCAAATGGCTTTCAAAGGGTTATATCCTGCTTGGTGTAAATCTGGCCTGGCCTGAGAGTTTTTGTTGAGGTTTTCTATGCATTGGTCATCTTAATAAATGTTGATGCTCACAGGAGACTTGGATGTCCTGAGATTTGCCTAAATGCATACATAAGCAACAGACATTCCACTTTTAATCCAGGCTCCATTTATATAAGCCAGACTGCTATTAAAAGAACAAGAGCAAGGTCAGAAAAGGGTGGAAACCACAACAGTTCTAGAATTAGAAGGAAATATATGCAAATGTGTTTATTTTGCATTAATTATACAGATTGAAGAATCAAGTACAGGATTTGAACTAACGGGCAGAATTTTGGTGTGTGTGTGTCTGCGTGTGTGCGTGCGCCGAATGCAGTAGCTATTACTCTCCCTCACTCAAGATTTTATTGTTTATAGCTAATGGCCATCACAATACAAACACAAAGCACACAAGTATAAAACAGAAAATCATTTGATACAATAAAACAAGAATACAATAAAATGATCAGGATTTAAAACATTCCTTCTGTTTAACCCCCTTAGGATTTGACAGTGGTATGGTTTAGAACGGCTGCTCTTATTTTTCTTGCAGCTAGCGCAAAAAAAAAAAAAAAAAAAAGCTATCCTATAGCTGATGAATTTGTCCACATCCACCAACAGCTATCTAATTTTAAAACTGTCTCATTGGCCTTCTAAGGTGGTCTGGAAAGGGAGAATAAATTTAGCCCTGGGCGAATTATATAATGGACAGTATAGGATATAATGTATGAAATCTTCAATATGTCCTGCTTCGCATATGCAAAAGCGCTCTTTTACAGGTCTATTAGAAAATCTTCCTATTATTACTTTGGTGTTTGCTGTTACAAAGCATAACCTAGCCAAGATGTCACTCAGTTGAAGAAATATTTGTCTGTTAATCTTATGAGTTGCCATTGTTTACATGTCCATAAATGTGCAAATGGATTCAACAATGGTTTTAAAGAAAAATACAAACCTTAGATGACACCTTTATATGTCGCAGCAATCACCATCGAACATCACCTTCTGTGCGTGAGAATGGAAAGCGACTGGGTTTGGTCAACATGATAACCAATGGTAGTTTAAATAGTTGATGGTTGGTTATGCATGTTTTGACAGAGAAAAAGTCCTATAAATCCCAGCTGACTGGGGAATGCTGGGAGTTGTAGGCCTTTTTTCTGCTTGAAGAGTGTACCTTAACTTTAAAGAGATGTGTTGATCAATTAATTAGAAGCATTTTTTTAGTTGATCAAAAGAGGTTTCATTGAGTAACCTAATAAATTGAGGCTATACACACTTAGGTGGGAATAAGTCCCATTGAATCCCTAGTAACAGCAGTAGGTTCTGTTTTCTCTAGGAACACAAAACACCTTTGTTCTTTTAGTCTGACCTGAACTTAGCCACAGTTGATTTGTAGATCATCCTGCCCCTGACCAAGGCAAAGAATTCTGAGGGGAAAGTTCTTCCCATTTTCAGCATGGCTACTCATTCCTCTCAAGAAGCCATGCAGGCTATCTGGCCTTCCTTCTTGTCCAGTTCACAGTTCCCCACTCCTGCTCTACGGAATGATAAAGATAGGCCTTTAAAAATGGATAACAGGGCCTCCTCTCAGATGAGATTCTGCCCCAGGACCTATCCGCAAGTTCAGGGCTCAGCCCAGGGCTATGCACCTGAAACATGAAAAGAAGGATGCTTCTGATTATGTTCAGTGTGCCTTTCCCACACAACCAAGAGGTGTGTGTGTGTGTGCTTATGCATGTATCAGGCATCTTCATAGATTGAGACTCCTAGGCCTCTTTGAATCTGACATGTTAGAAATTCACTACTGTGCAGTAAGCCCTTTCAACCCTAAACACAGCGGTGCTTTCTATCCAGCCTTTCTGAATTGCTTCTCATCACATCATAAGGCCGTTTCACCAACACAGCTAAAACCACCTCTTCATTGGGCCAGCCAGCTGACTGGGCCTCCATCTCTTCTCTCTGTCATTGCCACTTACACACATTCACGGTTATTGTTCCCCAGGGAAACTAGCACACCTGTGTCAGGCCATGCCCTCAGTCTCCCTCATCCGTTGCCTTGCCTTTTCTCATCAGTACTACCATGCGTCTCTGGCTCCTGCTCCCTGCTCCTCGTGAGGTTCACACGTGATGCCCCCTTGAGTTGTTCTGATTTGCTCTGACATGTGGTAGGGAAAGCCCTAGCCCATCACCCTGCAGGGCTCCAGGGCTTGGCAGTGCTCTGCTTGCTTGGCAGGAGCTGGCTTCCTCCTTCCCTCCGTCTGTCAGCCTCCAGCGAGGAAAAAAGGGTTTAACTGGATGAGATGTGAGGCTGTCTCAAGCAATGAGCAAGGACTATAAAACCAGAATAAATGAGCGTCATTTAATCCCCCCAGAGTCAGAGGACCAGCAGAGGACTTGAGTAGGAGTATTACTCTTCCTTCCTGCAGCATCCCCAAATAACTGCTCATTCCTGACACAGTTGTAGCGGCTAAAGCCAGGATACAGATGCCTGTGCTGCGGGGAGGTTTATTTCCTATTGCAAGAGATGCAACAAAGTCCACAAAGGTCCCAGATTTCTCCCCTCCCTCTTTGGCTTGAGGAGGCCTCAAGATAACCGACGCCATGTTCCACCTTAATTTCCTCACTCCCAAAATAGTGATAACCATCCATTTGGCTGCCACTTTACTAATAATAGAGCAAGATTATCTGCAGCTGATGGTGATGAACAGTGCCAGAAAAATGGATCAATGCTCCAGATCCCATTGTCCTCACATTCAAAAATGCACAAACTAGAGTCGTCACTGAAATTTGCCAGTTTCAGGGTTTTAATCAATATAATTGAGTTCCATAAATGGTGAAGCAGAAGCCACGTTAAAAATTCCTGAAAAGAAATCCCCAATTTCGTCAAGGCTGCTTCCCATAAAACACAACTAATATTGTATTATAATTGGATTTTCTGTAAGGATTGAGATCAATGTCATCTTACCAAGATAAAGGCTCAGCTCCATGCTGAAATTCTCATGCACATGAACACACACTAACTACAGATGCTGTTGTGCAGTTTGAAGAATGGGCTGATCAGCTTTCGGGCACAATTCAAAGTGTTGGTGATGATCTTTAAAGCCCTAACTGGCTTGGGCCTAGGATAGCTCCTTCCATATCATCCTACCTGTATCAAAAATGCACATAATTGATGCACAATTTGGAAAAATACGAATGAAAATATGCATAGGCTTACATGCTAAAAGAAAAACAACAACACTCATAATCTGATACAGACTTGAGTTGAAATGAGCTTTGCAATGGAATTTGGAGAACTTTTGAAAACTCAAACTATGTTGATTCGCACATCCCTGTGCAGAGAAAGGGAAACTGACAAATTTGTCCGAGATCACTCACACACACGCACAGCGCTTCTCATTGGCTGCGTCCAGATTATGGAATACCTTCCCTAGTGAAGTGCAGTGAGCCCCTCCCATCTCTGTTTTTCACCAATTACTATTCCAGCCAGCTAGTGTTTTAGATAATATTTGGTTTAAACCACTGGCTCCTTGATTGATTGTTTTAGATTGTTGTTTTTATGAAATTGTAATTTTAAAACGTTGTAAACCTCTCTGGGATGAATAAAGTTGGGAATAAGGAGGATGTTGCTTTTATTTGATGTGATACTAGCAATTTCCCACTCCTTCACAGAACCCTCACCTGCTCTTTGCCATTTGGCAAGATCCTGATGACCAATTTACTTCCCTGCTTGGCTGGAATGGCAAGACCTAAAGCTATTGGCTATTTCTCTCTGGCTGCTTATTATAATTGTTTTTTAGATAGAACAAATAGTTCCAAGATGCATCAGTGACTTATCTTTGGCTCTCCTTGCGTTCTATAGGTCACTGATTCCTTAATTCCTTAATGGAAGCTGACTACTGATCAAAATCAGCTAATGATTAATGTCTCCTGGCTTCTGCAGTGGCTGTAAAGCATCAAGCTTTATTGAAGAATGTAAAGGAATTTCTTGCACAGAGCATCTTAAGAAAAGATATCTTACAGTGCAATCCTATACATGTTTACTAAGAAGCAAACTCCACTGAGTTTAATAGGACTTACTCTCAGGTAAGTGTGTATAGGATTGCAGCCTTAACGTGACAAGACAGCATTACCATTTGACTAGGGATGATTTGCCACAACCACACCATACAGTATTAGGTATCCTCCCCAATACAAAAATGAGCAAAATATTTACAATTCATATTTTACTTTTTACAGTTTGAATACTTTTAAATTTCAGCTTTTGAAATTTGAATTTGAGGAAACATTATACACACCCACACAGAGATTCCTTTTAAAAGAATAGTGAAATGGCTCAACCTGTCAAATCAGAGCTATAAAGATAGGTTTAGATTGGTTGGGTTCTTTGGAGTGGGGATTTTTTATTTTTGCTATTTTTCTATGGGAAAGATATAAATCTTGCAGTTTCTACATTCTCTTAGCTCTTGGGTGAAAATGAGAGATGGGGGAAAACATGGCCCATATCAAACAATCATCATGAGAATATATTTGTGCCATGAGACAATCGGTTGTATCTAATCTTAATGTGTTTTTTCAATGGGTTTACTCTTAAGTGAGACTAACATTAGATACAATCCTATATTATTTATTATTATTAATCCTATATTATTTATTATTAGTACTCAATCTGTTATCTTGAACCAATGCAGAAGTTTGGGACTTGCAGACTAATTTTTTGGCGTTGTCCGCAAGTATTTCGTCCCCTTATTAATTAATCCTGAGATGAAGGTAGACCAAAACAAGACATGACAGTTACATTCATATCTGAATGGAAACCTCTGATAGAATTTGTTTCTCAAACAAACACTCTGTTTTATTTATTATTTATTTATTTACAATATTTATATACCGCTCCCCATTGAAAATTTTGGAGCGGTGTATAACATAAAATGAAAATAAAAACAGAATAAAACAGTTAAAACAGATTTTAAAGAAGCAAATACAGTGACTCATAGCTGGACACTAAGGAAAGGCTTCCTGGAATAATGATGTTTTCAGGAGGCACCGAAAGGAGCACAAACTTGGCACCTGCCTGACGTCCAGAGGCAGGTAATTCCATAGGAGGGGAGCCACCATGCTGAAGGCTCTTCTCCTGGTGGACTCCAATCGGAGGATGGATCTATGTGGAACCACAAGGAGCAGACCCTCAGATGACCTCAGTGACCAGGTAGCTTGGTAGGGGAGAAGGTGCTCTCTCAGGTATCCTGGTCCCAAGTTGTTTAGGACTTTGGACACAAGTACAAGAACTTTAAACCTGGCCCGGTAGCAAATAGGCAGCCAGTGCAGTTCCCTAAGCAGAGGAGTTACATGCTGGAAAGGGGCAGCTCCAGACAACAGCCTAGGGTGACCATACGAAAAGGAGGACAGGGCAACTGTATCTTTAACAGTTGTATTGAAAAGGAAATTTCAGCAGGTGTCCTTTGTAAGTATGTGGAACCTGGTGTAATTCTCTCTTCATCACAACAGTTAAAGGTGCAGATGCCCTGCCCTCTTTTAAATCTGGTTGCTCTAGTATAGCTCCTGCAGCTTTAACTGTTATGATGAAGAAGGATTTCACCAGGTTCTCCATATATACAAACGACACCTGCTGAAATTCCCATTTCTATGCAACTGTTAAAGATACAGGAGCCCTGTCCTCCTTTCCATATGGTCACCCTACAACAGCCGAGCTGCAGCATTCTGCACTAGCTCCAGCTTCCGGAGCAGCTTCAAGGGCAGCCCCACATAGAGTGCATTGCAGTAATCCAACCTTGAGGTTACCAATGCCTGTACCACCGTAGCCAAGCTATCCCTGACCAGGAGAGGCCGTAGTTGGCAAACCAGCCAAAGCTGGTAAAAGGCACTCCGAGCCGTGGTGGCCACTTGAGCCTCCAGCGACAGAGATGGGTCTAAGAGTACCCCCAAACTACGAAGCTTATCTTTCAGAGGCAGTGCAACCTCATCCAGAACAGGCAATGAGCCTGTCTCCCAGACTCGGGAACCACTCACCCATAGGGCTTCCGTCTTGCCAGGATTCAATCTCAGTTTATTGGTCCTTATCCAGCCCATTACTAAGTCTAGGCACTGGTCCAGGACCTGCACAGCCTCACCTGATTCAGTTGTCACAGGGAGATAGAGCTGCATGTCATCAGCATATTGGTGGCATTTAGCTCCAAATCCCCTAATGACAGCTCCCAACGTCTTCATATAGATGTTAAATAACATTGGGGACAATAACATTGCGGCACTCCATAGCTCAATTGCCAAGGGGCCGAGGAGTGTTCACCCAATGCTACTCTCTGAAAACGACCCCATAGGTAGTACTGGAACCACTGTAGCACAGTGCCTCCAATGCCCATCCCACAGAGTCGATCCAGGAGGATACCATGGTTGATGGTATCAACAGCCGATGAGAGATTGAGCAGGATTATCAGGGTTGCATTCCCCCATCCCTCTCTTGATAAAGGTCATCCATCAGGGCGACCAAGGCTGATTCAGTCCCGTAAACAGATCGGAACCCAGACTGGGATGGGTCCAGATAATCAGTATCCTCCAAGAGTGCCTGCAGTTGCTCCGCCACAACTCTCTCAAGTACCTTCCCTAAAAAAGGGGTGTTTGAGACTGGGTGGTAGTTGTCTAATACCATCGGGTCCAGGGGGGGGGCTTCAGTTTTAATCCTGAGTCGTTGTTTTAAAAGTTAAAGCACCAATCCCACAGTGCTCTTTAGAACAGCCTACTACTAGAAAGCCTCATCCATCTACTACTGGAAAACAAAGGACTGGGAAGATCAGGCACTAACATAGGAAACACTACTATTGCTTAATAAAGAACAAAAAAAAACTGGTCTAGTTGGAGTTTGGACAGAGTTGGTCTGCTGGCCAAGGTGCTTGCCTGCCCTTGAGACTGGGCATGACTGTTAGAGCAGTACGACAATGGAACCAATGACCTAGGGAGGTTGTGGCCTCTCCCACACTAGAGGCCTTGAAGAGGCAGCTGGACAACCATCTGTCAGGGATGCTTTCAGGTGGATTCCTGCATTGAGCAGGGGGTTGGACTCGATGGCCTTATAGGCCCCTTCCAACTCCACTATTCTATGATTCTATGAAGTACCTACATCTCACAGTCCTGCTCATGCTGTCATGGTATCTTGACCAACACAATCACTTCTTTGTTGATTTATGTAAATAAATAAATAAATCTTTTTTCTATCTAGAGATATTCAATGCAGCTAAAAATAGAACAGAACAACAATTGGATAAAATACACTGTCTCATCCAAAAGAACACCAAAACTATTTTTAAAAATTGTAACCAGAAGCATAAACTTAAAACACCGTCTTCTTCCTTCTAAACTTTGGAGTGCAAATGAGAGAACTGCTATCTGTAATCTGAGAGAGAAGGGGGAAGTGACAAGTAAGAACCTTTCACCTACAAGAGCACCTCCTAATCCCCCCTCCTCCTCCTCCCTCCCAATCCCCTTTCCTTTTGTGTCATGTCTTTTAGATTGTAAGCCTGTGGGCAGGGACTGTCAAGAAATACTTTTGTAAGCCGCCGTGAGAGCCTTTTTTGGCTGAAGGGCGGCATAAAAATCCTTAAATAAATAAATAAATAAAAATAAATAATACATCCCCCCTCTACAGAGCCCATAGAGAAAACATTGCTTCTCCCTGTTTTAGAGAACCATCTGTGTTTTTGTGACATCAGCAGCCATTACATTAATTCCTACTCTCATCTCAGAACTATTTGCATGTCTAGCACCTAATGTACTTCGCGTAAACGGACAACAATTATGACATCTAACAGGTAAGACTGGAAACAAAGAGTCAAGTAAACAAGTAGGCATACAGAGGTAAGAACAACCAGAAACAGCCATTCATTTTACTTTCCTATCATTTGAAATATAATTTTAAAATATATTCCCCTCATTTGGAACATAACGTTGAAACCACTCATAATGAACACATTGGCACCCAAGCCATTTTATCTGGTACAGGATGAATGGTACAAAGAGGTAGCAGGCACTTAAAGTACTGTTACATTGCTAGCAAGGATTATTATTAGTAATTATTTGCCCGTATAAACAGCTATAATAAGCATTTACAATGCTCCTATCCATGGTCTGATCAGCTTCCCATACAACCCAAGTCCCTCTTTGAATTGTCAGTATTTGAGGAAGCACTAATGAAGCAGCGTGTGGTCAGAAAAACATGTCCCAGGATCTCTTGAAGTTTCGCAAGGGATGCTGGCACATGACTCTTGGATTACACAATATCATTTTCTGTGCCAGGAATCATGAATATGCATGCCACCCACAGACAAAACTCTAACGCGAAGTTAGAGTCCATTTGAGAATTTAGAAATCACACATTTAAGACCAGTGGGGCTACAGCCTGTTATAAGTCTCTAGGAGTGCAAGCAAATCAGAATACAGAAGATGCAAATAGGTGTTGTTGTTGTTGTTTTGTTAGAGATACTGAAAAGCAAGGACAGAACGAATAAACAACAGAGAAGGGATGAAGGAAAAGAAATACGAACAGAGGGTTGATTAGTCATTCTCCACAAATGGCTAGCAAAATATGGAATGGAATGCATCAAAACACAGCACTAAATAAAAAAGAGAAATCAATAAATGAAAAAAGACCAGAAAATAAATGTCATGGATATTTTGTGCCAGTGGGCAGAGAATAACTGCCAGTCAGGAAGGAGCATTATGCAGTAATGAGGCATGATTGCTGATTACCAAGAAGGCCTCTCAATGATCTGCTGTTTCTAGAACACTTTCTCCTATAATTGAAGCTTGTTTAACACTGGTGAAGACAAATCAGCAGTATGTTTACTCAGTAGTAAATATTAAGTGAGGCTTATCCGCAGGTAAGTGGGTATGATTGTAGCCTCAAAAGCCTTGAGGCTACAAGGGAGGGGGGAGAGAGAGAGAGAGAGAGAGAGAGAGAGAGAGAGGTCCTTTTAGTGTGTCTTTTCCCCTTAAAAGTGCTGCACTGTTCCGCTATACAGTGGATCCGCTGTAGTGTGCCCAGTGTCTGAGACCTGGCTGTGAACTGGTCAAAGGGTGGGGACATCTCTTCTACCCATTCCCCCACCCCACCCCGCATTGGCAGTAGCTGCTTCGGACTCAGGCATTTTCCTCCACTTAGAATTATTATGCAGTAACACTATTTTGTTGCTCACCTTTACTCTGCACTATTTCTCGGTTGTGCAGTTTCATTTCTGTGTAGAGGTGAGGGGAGATGTGTGGGATAAACTATGGGATGTAATTAATCTTTCCCATTAAACTTCCCTGAGTAGGGGAGCATTGAAAGAGGCAGGAAGCAAACCTCTCTCATTCGCTGAGCAGCACCTACATGGTTGATGACACTTAGGTCGACTTGCAGGACTCTGCCCACCCAACTCTGAAGTATGGTGATTTCAAGTGCCTTGACCTATGAAAGTGGGGTTTTAGATAGTGTATACTCTGCTTTTCTTGCTTTCGTGCCACTGACAGACCAAAGAGATTTCATTAAAATCCAGATATAACCACAAAATGCTTCTGAAAACGTTTCCATGTAGATTGGGCCCAGGACAGAAGACTGCGCTCTTTTACTCAGGGCTTACACTTTGGGGCCTATGTGGACCAGTTTCAAGGTTCTCTCTGCTGCTTGTTCTGACCCTTTAAAGCCAAGACAAGGAGCTGGGAAATGGCCAAAAGAAGGAGAGTGAGTACAAAGCCACCTCAGAATTGCAATCTTCTTGGAAAAGCAACACATCCTGGGCTATTCATTTATTTAAAAGATTTAGGGTCCAATCCTATGCATGCTTAGACAAAAAGTCCTACAACTCCCAACATTCCCCAGCCAGCACTGCTTCTTGGAATGCTGGGAGTTGTAGGAATTGTAGGCCTCCTCCCCCCCCCCCCCCCCGGTCTAAACATGCATAGGATTGCACCGTTATACTCTGATTTCCTATTTGCATAAATGTTCAAATGCATTTTTTAATTCATCAAAACATACAACACTCCTGTCTCAGAAGTCAGAAACCAAGGAGCAACCATTTACAGAAAGCTGTTCAAAGACGTTGGTAGATAGTGTTCCTTTTTTTAGTCAGTTGCCTAAAGGAAATAAATAAAGGTCTCTAGTAAATATCTTTGGAGAGGAACTTTCCTGGCCAGAGTGGCACCTAAATAAACCAAGAACAATGTCTTAGCAAATGAGGTGAAAGAGAGATAATAGACAGCTCCTGCATGGTTAAAAACAAACAAACACCGTCCTGAAATTGATTTAATCAAAACTTAAAAGAAGTTCAAAGGTAAGTAAAATAGTAAGATCAAACCATGACATATCAATGAAGAGAACAATGAGGTCTATGTTGTTATTTTTTAATGAAAAACAAGACTGCAAAAATAACCACAGAACCCAGAAGAAAGTGAGAAATAGAAAATGAGTCTCTCTCTCTCTCTCTCTCTCTCTCTCTCTCTCTCTCTCTCTCTCTCTCTCTCTCTCTCTCTCTCTCTCTCTCTGTGTGTGTGTGTGTGTGTGTGTGTGTGTGTGTGTGTGTGTGTCTCTGTTTGTCTCTCTCTGAAGACCCCACCTCATTATCAGGCTTGATAAGGCAGTTGTCCTCCGCCTATGGCTAAGCCCTAGCCTGTCTTCTTCACACTTTCACATTGGTAAACAGAGGGAACCTCCGGGAAGGCTGGCTTGTAGCGTGTGTATCTGTGTACATCTTGAATAAATACTGGGAACATTTTGGAAGGTTGAATAAATATTGCTTTGCTTTAGTAATTCTGGAGATGTTGCTTTTTGGTACAATGCCTGCAAATGTTGTGATTACAAGCCCTCCTGCTGAGTTGCGAGACAATAAAGAGGTCTGTGGTGTATTCAACAAATAAACATCTCTTCACACCTGATGAGAGTGTGAATGCCAGGCGCTGTCCTCTAAGGTTAACCAGCCTATCAAAGCTAGGCAATTGCCTTTCCACTAAAACTGTACAGTTTCCCCACAGTCCAACAGGCACTTTACCTCAGGGAGGGTCTTTCTGGAGAAGGCTCTGGCGAGTGGTTACCCTAAGGGACCTTCTCCTACCTCTCAACTCCACCCACTTGACCCTGGGGCGGACTCTGAATTTGTCAACTCATAAGTCCCCTCCCCCTCCAACAGAGGCTGGGTTCCCAGAGGTGGTGGTGGGGAATGGTCTCTGAGCCTTCAGCATCCTGTCTGATAAGCTCTCAGGAAGATTCATCCTTGACTCCTGAAAAGTCTTGGGGCTTTGCTAGACCTGCCAGCTTACGCCGGCAGGGAGGCAGGGCCGAGGCGCGCTAACGTTAGCGCGCCTCCCCCAGGCTTCCACACGCACGACGCGCAGGGATGTCGAGTCCCTGCGGCGTCCGTCATTTTTCGTTGTTGTTGTTGTTAAAGGGGCCGGGTGCAGCCCGAAGACGGCGGACTGGTAAGTCCGGTTTTGGGGGGTTATTTTTACGGGGGGGGGAAGGATGGCAGGGTGGGTGGCACGGGGGCAGGGCGGGTGTGATTGCGCCGCCCGAGCAAGCAGGCGAGCGCGCTTGCCCGGGCAATGCCCTGCCCCCGTGCCACCCACCCGCCCTGCCCCCGTGCCACCCACCCTGCCATCCTTTGCCCTCCCCTCTCTCCCCCCCCCGGGCCGATGGGCACAGCACTCGTATGAGCACTGTGCCAGGCAGGTCCGCGGCTTTTCGCGGCTACTCGTGAGTAAGTGAGTAGCCGCAAAAAGCCGCGGAAGTCCTTAGACGTTCCCCAGCTCCGGCCTGAGGCCGGAGCTGGGGAAAAGGCGCGCCATAAGCGAATTCGCTTATGGCGCGTTGGAGGAGGCCTCAGCGCGGCCTGCCTCCGGATTCCCCTGTGCGTCATCTGGACGCACAGCAGGGAAACCGGGTCGGAAGGCGCGCTAAGGCCTCGTCTAGCAAGGCCCTTGGAGAATCACCCCCCGTGCTTCCTGTCTTGGCTGATACACTTCTCCAGATTCTGAGTCTGATCCAACCCCTAAAATCCCTTCCTCCACACTAGGGAGAACAGACTGATCCTAATATACCAAAGAGGATTAAGATCCCAATTCAACAGCAAAAGACATTCAAAGGGAGTCACTTGGTTCACTCTGAAGCATTCCCCAATTAATCTCCCTCCATGCAATATATTGCACAAAGAAGGGAACAAGAGGGATACCAGCAAGCCGAGATTGCTAAAAAGGAAATGAGGGCTGAAAGTATGAGGAATGGTGCATAGCTGGTTTTCTGTGGGGCAATGGCTGTCCCCACACCAACATCCATTCTTAAGAGCACCACCTTTTCAACGGAATAGTCCAGCCTTATGCCCTCCATATGTGTTGGACTACAGTTTCCAGTATGCCCCAGCCAGGCATTCTGGGAGTTGTTGTCCAACACATGTGGAGGGGACCAGGTTGGGGAAGTTTCCCCACAGTCCAGCAGGCACTTTACCTCAGGGAGGGTCTTTTTGGAGAAGGCTCTGGCGAGTGGCTACCCTAAAGGACCTCCTCCCAACTCTGCCTGCTTGACCCGTGGCAGAGCTGCTCATCACCTATGGCTAAGCCCAGGCCTGTGCTAAGACACCAAGCCTTCTGACAACTAGGTAATGCCATGAAATTTGGTGTCAGCAGCTGCTCCTGTCTAGCATGTTCTCAGTAGCTTTGTTAATATAAGAACTACTAAAATTTGCTTTTCTTCCACCCTGGCTTCTGCTTCTGAGGACTCTGTGGCCTGAATGTAGGGTTGTAGCCAGACTGTAATATTTTCTAAAGAAACCTAATTTGCATATATTTGAGCATACCACAGTCCTACCTAACATATATTTTTAAAATAAAATGCCACATTTTGACTGTCATTCATTAAAAAGATCTGTTATAAAAACAATATTACTTATACTCCATGAAATGCAGAAGTTTGAAAGCTAAGAAACCCCACTGCTTTCCTTTCCCCATTCTTTAAAATCTCCCCAATCTGCATAACCTGCCTTCCCCAAAGCAAACACAATGCTGCTAAGATCTAGCTTTATAAATCGATGGAACAAATCCCTGTCAAATGAGAGAGGAAAACTAGAGTTTTACTAGCAAGGACAAAGCATGCAGGATCGTTTGATTCCCTGTGGAGTATAGCTACTGTAGATGGGCAACTGTAACCAGCACTGTTTTTGTAGAACGTAAGAAGAGCCATGCTGGATCAGACCAAAGGTCCATTTAGTTCACCATTGTTCCCACACAGTGGCCAACCACCTGCCTGATAGAGAAAGCTTGGTTTCGATATCTGCATGTGATGTTAATTGCAGACAATTGCTTAAACATACCCACATGCTAGCAGCTTTTTAATATGTGATGTGCAAACCCAAATGAGCCTCGGTTTCTAGGTTATCTCTTAACAACGTCACAAGCTATAAAACTTGACTTCCTGCTGTGCTTCCCTTATTCATGTCCCAGGATCTTGCTTAGTTTCTTACTCTCACCCAGATCCTAAGCTCAATTATGCCAGAGCTCATTCCTATAAGACTGTCCACTCCCATCTCAACTTCACCAGCTAAGCAAATATAACCAATAGGCAACCCTTGTGGTCTATTCCAAAGAGGAAAAGAATGTCTCCTCTCTTCCTTTTGGTTTCTTTCTCATATCCTCTAGCCCAGGCTTGTACTATTCCCAAGTAATGAAGGAGAAATCGAAAAAATATTTTCTACTCATAAGAATCTCTGGTATAAAACTAGATGGTAAGGGAAATGTTCATTCTCTCAAAAAGAGTGAGTATAGAATGGGTACCATATCTCAGGATTTCATACAAAGAGTTAACAACTCTTGGGGTGGTGTAATATGTCTGAAAATGTGCAGGTTCTCTTAGTAAACAACATCAAAATTCTAGAATGTGCAATGAAACAAAAACGATGTAAGCAGATAAACCATGACCAAAAACTGATTGGGTGTGTGTGTGTGTGTGTCAAGCTTCTGATCCCAGAGATGGGAGAAACACACTAGTACAAACATAGGTTTACAGAAATACTATTTTTTATTTTATCTTTTTGCAGGGCTCCTGTAGCTTGTAATAACTATGTGACAGAACAACATTCAGCAGGTGATTCTTTTCTTGTGACTGAACCACCGTGCTAAGAAATGCTTCACCTACTGAGTTTCTGCCCATCACACACTTCTTAAACATATAGGAGCCATGCTAGAAAATAACCTGGTAATTCTAAATAGGACTTGTACCAATGCCTGCCTCTGCTCCTAGATCAGGAACGGACATGAGGGAACAACAGGATGCTGCACTTTCTGAATCTAGTAGTTATCCACTTTGGATTGCCAATAAATCATCATGATCATACCAATAATATTGAATGCACCAATAATGGTGTGTGTTCAGGGCTCCCATATCATAGGTTCTGCTAAAGAGACAGGCCAGCCATGTAATGTGTTTTCACAAGCAGTTACCTTGTTTTCAAGTTAATTCATACTTCAGGCAGTTTCTCCGCATGTTCTTAATTATCTGCCCCCCCACCTCCTCACATATTCAGAGCAGCCTTCTTAACAGCTGTGTGTGTATAAGTAGGAGAAGTGGACCAGGTGGCTTTGCATGTAGCCAGATGGGCCAGTGAGTGTAGGAGGGGCAGGAATATGCTGAGGTTAAATCTACAAGGCTTTATGTGAAGTGTTGTCTGGTTAAAGGACAGTGATCCAAAACATTAACAGTTAAATTGGCAGGACCTTGGCATGGAAGGAAGATGGAGGTTGATGTCTTAAAGCCTTATACTGTGTGGTAGATTGTGTAAGATCATCTATAACTTGACTAGTGCTCTTAAGATTTGTTGCTGCTTTATGCTACCTGCCACCAGTAAAGAATATAAAGAAAGAAGCCCTTTGCAAAATTATACATTTATGAATGATTGTCCTGTTCAAATTAAAATGCTTACAACTAATGTTGGCCTTAAAGAAAATATAAAGCTGATATCACAACTTATGAGGCTCTGGCATACTGTGGTCTATGCCCAACAAAAATGCAATAGCTTCAGTTATTTGATCCAGAAAGCCATGGCTGAAGCCTCACATTTAGGGAATGCCACTAGTCTAGACCACTCAGCTGTAAAAGCAACCAAGATTTCTGTTGCACCTTAAAGACTAAGAGTTGCATCCAGATTTAGGCTGGAGGAACTGCACTGGCAGAAGGGGGCTGCCCTGCCCCCTCCTTCCCAGGGCAGCTCCTCCAGCCCATGAAAATGCTATGCAGAGTGTGAGACCCTAACAAACTGGTTGATCTGTGCTAGCAGGGAAGGAGGGAAGAGGGATCCCCCAAAAGTGGGAGGAGAGACCTTCCACGAGTAGAGCCCTTCTTCAGGAGGAAGACAGATCCTGGCTCCAATCTTACAGATGCAATCATATGCTGCCCCCCACCCATATGTTGATAGGAGGAGAGCATTTGGATCTGCCAGAGGTGCTCCTCCGCCAGCAAGGGGATGGCTCTGCCATGGCAAAGACACCCCCCCACTGCCCCTCCTACACTCACTGGCCCATGTAGTTACATGCAAAGCCACCTGGTCCAATTCTCCAATCTGGGCCCTGCACTTAAACCAGCCTGGAGCTGGCATAGTAAAATAAGAAAACCGTACATCGCCCTGGGAAAAAAAACCCAGAGAAATAAACCTGTGGCTCCACCCTTTCAAGTCCTGGTTGGCACAATTTGGTAGGCCATTTCCCCACCACCACCACCACCACTCATCTCACTAAGGATGGCTCTGTAACATATATATTCTGGTAGAAGCTTTCATAGACTGGCACCCACTTTGTCAGAGGATATAGTGTCACCCTCAGTTAGCCAGATATCAATGTAGAAGATTATACACAAACATGTGGATACAGAGAAAAGAGTTTGTGAACAGTGGGGTCAGAAAGCCATGCAATGCAAGGGGTAAAAGGATATCATATTGCCTGAGTTGGAACAGTAACAGATGGTTGCACACAATGCTGGATACCTCAGAGGAAAGGGCTGTAGCTCAGTGGTTGAGCACATGTCTTGCATGCAGGAGATTCCAGGTTCAATCGCTGGCATCTCCAGGTAGGGCTGGGAAAATTTCTACCTGAAACCTTGGAGAGCTACTGCCAATCAGTGTCGACAATACTGGCCTAGATGGATCAAATGACCTAACTTGGTATAAGGCAGCTTCCCATGGTCCTAGGAGCAGTCCACAAAAGCCAGCTGCAGCAGGGGCCTTTCACTGATCAAAACATGTCAACATGTTCTTTAGATGAAAAAAGCACACCTCCCACCACCCAATTTTAAATTAATTTAGTACTTGCTTTAGCCCTGATCCCAAAGAATCTAAAACCTGTCTAGGTCCGGCCTGCAGCACAATTTATGGCCCACTATGCCAAACGTAGGAGCCCATCAGTCAAGTATTGGGTCCTCCCAGGTCCTTAACTCTACCTCTCACCTTATGCCCAGGTCTTTGATGTCCCAAGCCAGAAGCAAAGTCAAATTTGAGTATTATTATAAAGCCCCTGGTGAAGCCCCTTACAAAATTGATGGGCTCCGTTCAGCTTGGTGAGTCACAAGTTGTGCAGGTCTGGTCTAGGTCCAAATCATGAAACATAAAATCAATGGAACAGAGAATGGGCATGGATCCATTCTCCTCTACTCCTTGTCTGAAGCCGTCCAGTCATGAAGGCCGCTTCCCTCCCTGCCCCGATAACCTCTCCTCCAGCTACTGTATGCATCTCCAGCCACCTGCAATGTCTCTAAAATGGCTTAATGGACTCCAAAGAGAAGTAAACACCCACAGAACACCCACACACCAGAAGCCAGAGCTCCCTTTTCACTGCAACCTTAATGAGGAGTGGAGAGAGAGAGAGAGAGAAGCTGCCTGCAGTACAAGAACTCCTCAAACTGACCACATCCTTCAGCCCGGCACCCTTCTCCAGATCTCCTTAACTTCAGATACAGATGATCAACTCTGACAGTTCTTTCCCTGGCCATACCTACATCATCATGGTACCTGTCCAGGAATCAAGTCCGAAATCGGAGAAGCGGGAGGGAGGGGCTCCCATCACTTCTTTCTCTGCCCCATCAAAGCATGTCAGCCGATCAACACGTTTAAATAGGGGCCCTTCGTGCCCACCACCTCCGCCCCAAATTACAGACCCTCTTCATCTTCTGGGCACTGCCAACCCCCTGGCGATGCCCAGCGCTAGACTGCGCCCGGAAACAAATACATAAAAACTCGCCACCCCCATTAGACCCCCCGTTCTTGGGCGGGATGCCGGCGCTCGCGGATCTCTCTTTCACACACAGCCACCCCTCCCACCCACCCAATAAAGGAACCGGCCAGGGCCGAGAAAGGGGGTGGAAAGTTCGCGCGCAGCTCCCACGCCTGCCAGAAACCCAAGCCGAAGAGGCAGAGGAACAGACGAGACAACCCCCCACCCCCTACCTTGGGCGGAGAGTGGCCGGATCGGCACGTGTTGTGCGCAGCGTGCCTGGGCGCGGAAAGCCTCGGAGCCCCCGATGCGGCGGCGGCGGCAGTGGCAGCCGCCACCTTCCCGCTCCCGCCTGCTGCTCTGCTCCTGCTGCAGGTGAGCCTTCCCCGGGTGGCGCTGCTGCTGCCGCTCGCCGCCTGCCTGCCTGGTCGCCTGTGTTATGTGTGCGCGCCCTGAGCCACTGCAGCATCTCTGCATTAGGATGTGCTCCTCCCTTTTCCTGCGCTCTCTCTCTCTCTCTCTCTCTCTCTCTCTTTCCCTCTCTCTCTCCCTCCCTCCTCCCTCCCCACACCTCCCCACCGACGTTAGAAGGGCCTAGGGGTGGGGGTTGGTTCCCCCTCCCTTTTCACTCCGCCTTCACTTCGTTTGCCAGGACCAGTCAGCGCCTGCGAGAGTGACTTGCAGCAGCATACATAATACATGGGCTCCTTCCTCCTCAGCTGCTGCTGCTTTTAGCACTCGCCCATCTCCAGGCAGACCAGTCCCTTGCAACACTTTGTTGAGCTGGGTCTCATTGGGCTCCACCCGGTCATTAGGGCTCCGGGGAAAAGAAAGAGGGAAATCCCTCCCCCGCTCCCTATAATGTTCTCAGGTAATCAAAATTCCAAAGAGATCCAGACTTCCAAGCACCCTTCCCCCCCCCCCGGAAATATTTGATTTGCATATGTATGACACTAAATTTAATTTGCAGCAAGCAAGGTCCGGTTTAGAAAGATGTGCATCCTAGGGCTAGTTCTCTGTTCTGCCCTTTGCTTTTGCAAATTGGGCTGCTGCTGTTGTCCAAGGATACCTAGCGAGATGGACTAGGCCCTAGTGACTAAGGGGAAAACAGCACCGCTTCCTGCTAAATTTATTTGGCCCACTTACTTTCAGAACTACAACAGCAGGATAACCAAATGTGATGGGTAATTTGAGACCCGAATCTTGTGCTTTTCAAAATCATGGAAGCATTTTTCTTTTCTCACACTAGATTGCCATGTGCCAGGTGTTTCTGAACATGTGCAGAGAACACCAGACCTCCCTGTTGTGTCACCACAGGCAGCCTCTGTGCTGCTGGGCTTAGGAAGAGAGAACTTCAGAAACTAGGCACATATGAGACCTGGCCATTTGTTTATAAACCTAGCTCCACTGAAGGACAGGCAGACATGCATATATGATTGATAAGGTGACCATGGCGTGTTCATGGTGCAGGGGATGTGCTCCATAGGGTGACCATATAAAAAGGAGGACAGGGCTCCTGTGTCTTTAAGAGTTGCACAGAAAAGGGAATTTCAGCAGGTGTCTTTTGTGTATATGGAGAACCTGGTGAAATTCCCTCTTCATCAAAACAGTTAAAGTGCAGGAGCTATACTAGAGTGACCAGATTTAAAAGAGGGCAGAGCATCTGCAGCTTTAACTGTTGTGATGAAGAGGGAATTTCAGCAGGTTCCTCATATATACAAATGACAGCTGCTGAAATTCCCTTTTCAATACAACTGTTAAAGATACAGGAGCCCTGTCCGCCTTTTCATTTGGTCACCCTACCATATGGACAATGAAGGGGCTTTTGCACCAGTGCTTGAATTACAGATGAGACAGAGGAGTCTGACCCCCCCTTATATTTTGTGGTGGGATCCTTGACTGATGTTGTTGTTGATGGTTATGGGGAAGGGATGGTTTGGCTAAAATTTGGAGGAACATAAAACTGGGAAGGCACCAAATACAAGGAAAGAAAGATGAGTTCTCCAAGTGCACAGAAATATGTCTGCTGAGTCTAACAGAGTTTGAAATACCCTTTTTAGGGGCACCCATAGGGCTAAACTACATGTACATTAAACATATAGCATGCAGATGACCAAACTTTTTTTTCCCTTCAGGTAAGTGCAAGGGTCGTGATCTGGACTGGGAGCAACACACACAAGTAGGGGAAGTTTAAACCAACTGAGGTTTTCTCTCTTTTTAGCCCCCATGTAGAGATGGGGCAAATTTATTAGGGGGGGAGCAGTTTAAATCTCACCTACCTGTGCATGCTGGTCATGACCCAGATCGGGTCTACACATGCTTACTTGAAGATAAAAAAACCCAAATCATCTGCATGTTATATATTTAACGCTGTGTGTAGTAGAACAACCAACTCAAGTCTTTGGCCTCCACCAGTGTTACAAAAGATTCTTGAAGCCAAAAGGTCTCAAGCTTAGTTGTACATAAGAGTGCTCCTAAAGAAAGTATTCAAAATGTGTTGAGCTCAATAAACATATTTCTACGCACTTCGGTCTTTCTTCTCTTCCCCTGCACCATTTTTTATTATTATTTTAGGAATCAGGAGGTGGGGTGTGTGGATTTCTTTAACAGGCCCCTTACCTTTCTCCCATAATTTGAGCACTAAATCATACCATCTGGTAAACCAATGTGTCCTGAAGAAATATAGGCCTACAGTGGTAAAGTATCAAGCAAAGGAGTGAAATAAAGCTTTGATATGCACTGCTTTGCAAGGCACAAACTGCAAACTATAAAATACTATATCCTGTTACATTTACCATGACAGAGAAGACTATTGGATAGATCTATACTTTTTGTTGTTGTTGCTCCACTGTAGGTGATGTGCTATGAGCAATGCCTGCTTAAAGAAACATCTTTCTTCTCCTATTCCATAAAAGTGCAATCCTATCCATGCTTAGACAGAAAAAAGTCTTACAACTCCCAGCATTCCCCAGCCAACCATCTGTAGAATCATAGAATAGTAGAGTTGGGCCTATAATATATGGCAATCGAGTTCAACCCCCTGCTCAGTGTAGGAATCCACCTTAAAGCGTACCTGACGGATGGTTGTCCAGCTGCATCTTAGTGTGGAAGAGCCCACAACCTAACTAGGTAACTGGTTCCATTGCTGTACTGCTTTAATAGTGAGGAATTTTCCTCACTTTCAGCCAGAATCTGATTTCCTGTAACTTGCACTCTGGGATGATCGAGAAGAAATCCTGGCCCTCCTCTGTGTGACAATCTTTCAAGTATTTGAAGAGTGCCATCATGTCTCCCATCAGTCTTCTCTTCTCCAGGCTAAACATGCCCAGTTCTTTCAGTCTTTCCTCATAGGGCTTTGTTTCCAGACCCCTGATCATCTGCGTTTTCCTCCTCTGAACATGCTCTAACTTGTCTGCATCCTTCTTGAAATGAGGTGCCCAGAACTGGATGCAGTACTCAAGATGAGGCCTAACCAGTGCTGAATAGAGGGGAACCAGTGCCTCGCACGACTTGAAAGGAGCAGCCCTAAGGCAGTCCTTTCCAATCTGGTGCCCTTCAGATGTGTTGGACTACAACTCCCATCTCCCCAGGCAGTATGCCATCTGGGGATGTTGAAACTTGTAATCAAATACAAATGAAAAGTACGAGATTGTGAGGTTTTCTATCACGGTGGCTCTTTCCGTAAAGCTCCATTAAACCAGCAGTTCCTTTTGGCTGCAGGTTCAAGAGGAAGGACATCTCTCTCTCTCTCTCTCTCTCTCTCTCATTTTTTTTTAAAAAATGAACTTCTGGGAAAGGGAGGAGTTAATCATTTTAACTTTTAAGTCAAATTCAAAACTCTCTACAGCTGGCAAGTGTGATCAAGTAAGGAAGGTATGAGGCTACTGCCAAAACATATGACAGCCGGGAAATACTGTTTTTAGTTGGAGAAGAGGTCTGGTCTTTAGTGAATACTTGTCAACTCCCACCGGACATATGATCTGCAAATGTTGTTTATGACTAGCTTTTGCCTGATTTATGTTGCTGTAGTAGCACCTCAAATATTAATGGGTTTTATTTCCTAACATTCTGCAGAGGTGTGTGTGTGCTATATTGGTAGATTTTTTTATTTTTATTTCTTTTAAAAACCACATATCTGTCATCTGTGTGTGAAACAGGCATGGGAAAGGTTGGTTCAGTGACAGCTCTGATTCTGGGCTGCACATCTGATCCTCACATGCTAGATGTTCCAGATGCTTCAGTTCATGCTGGATCACCACTAGTCCATACAGTGTTGTTGGAATGTGGGGTACACATAGACTGAAAATTTCTTAAGCTGCAAACCTATACCCATTTACATGGAAGCAAGCCCTACTCCATGTATTTCTGAGTAGATATGAACAGGGTTGCATTATTAATCTAGGTCAATTATCTGTATTGAGGATTTTTAGCAGAAAGGTAAGAATTAAAATAAAGAGGAACACAATTCGACATTTATTGAACCCCATCTTCAGCCCTATTGCAATTACTGGTTTTCTTCTTTTAATGTTCTTGTTGTTATTGTTTTAAGTCTTTACTGTTTTAAATGCTTGTACACTGTCTTGATGGCTTTGTAGCAGCTAAGGTGGTGTATAAATGCTAATAGTAAACAAATAGATTTTGGAATTCAAGGAACTCAGAACCCATATTACAAATGCATTCAGTTCTATACATTTGCTATCACACCCCCAGGACCATGCTCTTCCATGTGTTCTGTGTTAGATCATAAGGCAGTGGGATCTACACAAGAAAATTAATAAATAGTTCTAGCTGGGAAGTGTGGGTCCAAACACTTACCTTGTTTCAGAGCAAGGGGGTGATGGGAGGAGATTCTGTCATGGAGCTGCCACCACTTCCTACGCCCCTTTTTTAGCTGGCCTCCCGCTGCCCCAAATTGCAGTCAGAAGGAGGGAATTAACTACACCTCTGTGTGGCACAGAGTGGTAAAGCAGCAGTTTCTGCAGCCGAAACTCTCCCCACAGCCTGAGTTCGATCCCAGCAGAAGCTGGGCAGGATCTACACTACTGCTTTAAAACGGTTTATAACAGTAGTGACAACTGTGGGGGCCCAGGACACACTCCATATACAGTTTTCAAACTGTTTTCAAAGTGTCATATCCTGCTTGGTGTAGATCTGGCCCTGGTTTCAGGCAGCAGGCTTGGGTCGACTCAGCCTTCCATCCTCCCGAGGTCGGTAAAATGACTACCCAGTTAGCTGGGGGAAAGGTAATAATGCCCGGGGAAGGCAACAGCAAACCATTTCAGAGGAATGAGGGAGCTTAGGGAAATGCAGATCTGTAGCTTTCTCCTGATGCCTCTGACATGCCTGCAGAGCTTTCTGCAGGTGCATGGTGTGTGTGTGTGTGTGTGTGTTGGCTGCGATAGCATAAGTGCCGTCGTACAGGTGGGCCTCCCTCTCTGCCTGCAGAGTGGCACTTATATTTCATCCAGTGGCCCTTCATCTGGTCTTTGGTAGGCTTTAGGATTGCACCCTCTACCTGTTCAAACATTTTTTGACATTTCTGCACTAGCTGCTGGACCTTACCAAGTTTTCAAAGAGTTCTTTGTGATAACTGCCTCTCTGATTGCGGTTTTGCTTATTTTAAGGCCAGGATTTTAACTTGAGAATAAAGGCGCACATCTTTCAAACTGTGGTTCGGATCCTGATTCCAACTGAGCTTAAAAGAGAAGCATTTGTAAACTATTCTGTACCTGTCTAAAAAAGTGATGCATTTGTCTTCAGTGGCAAGCTTGTATCTCATCAGAACAACACTGCAAGACAACGGAATAAACTAGATCTGAAATGTGATTCTTGGGGGTGGGGAGTGGGGGTAGGCAGGCCTCAAGGAAATTTTCATGTTTGAATTTTGTACTGGAATGTGAACATATTCAATATTTCAAATGATAGAAGCTGTTGTCTACAAGTATTTGAGAGGGGAAACACAAGATGTGAAACGTTTCATTCATTGATACTTAACAATATTGTCTTAAAATTTATCAACATGACAAGATTTGAGGTTTTGAAGTAGTCATCAAAAAAAGCAAGCAAGCAAAAAACAACATATTTTAATTGAGTCAAATTTTAACTTTGGCATTTCGCCAAATTTGTGCATTGAACAGAATATTTCTACTCTAAAACTAACTTTCGTTCTGCAATTCATTCTGTAAAGGAAACATGAGATCCAAAGTGGTCTGTCTTAGGCCTTAGCTAGACCAGGCTTTATTATGGGGAGAACCCCGGGATCATCCCTGTGCGTCCACATGACGCACAGGGGATCCCAGGATCAGGGAGGGATCATCCCTCCCTTGCCCCGGGATAGAGCACTCCCCTTTGTGCCTGGTTTTTCCACAGTCTCAGACTGAGCCTGAGACCGCAGAACATGTGGCCTGTTGCCATGGTTTGACCCGGCTCCATGTGATTACTTGCCTGGAGCCACGGGGTGCAGCGCTTCTGAGGAGCGCTGCACCCATTGGGGTTAGGATGGGGGGAGTGGGGAAAGTAGTTAAAATTAAAAAAGAACTTAGCGCATGAGTGTTCATGCACTCTGTCCTATTTAAAAATTAAAAAAATGGCGGGCGCAACGCCTCTCTTCCTGAGGTCGTTGCGCCTCACGTGTAAACAGAGGAGGGATCTCGCATTAATCACAACGCAAGATCTTCCCTCCTTCGTCGCGGACTATAAGGTAAGTCTAGCTAAGGCCTTAGATTCAATGGTCACCTTTCTTCAAAATACTTATTGTAGTCTTCAAGTTCCCAGTCAGTTGGAGGGGAGGACAAAGAGATTGTTCAGCAGTGCTGTTGTTGGTGTTATTTTTTTTAACAGTGAGCTGGTCCCAATAGAAGGTTCAACTTCCTGATGACTTTTCTCTCAATTTGAAAATAAAATGGAAAAAAACAAGCTATCCTCTTCATCCCCCACCTCCCCCAAATCTGTGGGCTGGTAATTTTCTCAAATATATCAATATGAATATGATATGGATTTGGATCCAGCTTTATGTAATGATCTCAATATGCCTGATGCACCACTGACCAAATGAGGATGTAGGTCTCTAACTGGCTATAATCTTATTATATATATATATATATATATATATATATATATATATATATATATATTCCATGAGTAAGTGCCATTGAACTCAGTGGGGGTTACTTCTGCAAAGACACGAACACCATTCTGCTATACAGTTTGGCTTTTTAGATGCAATCTATGAATGAATACTTTTACAGCTCTGGAATCCCCTGTGTTTTGACTAGAATGTTGGTCAAAAAGTGCAAATTTGTCACAAGCCTTTTCTGCCTACAGTTACAAGAGGCCTTTCTTTAGGGCACAGCTACATGTCACATAAATTCATTTTTGTTTTGCTTTGTTCTGCTCTTTCCTGTGCTTTCCTGTGTTGGGTCTGTATCCTGACTCTTCAGCCGAAGGGATTCGATGACAGGGGTAGGCAGAAAGTAGATCTGCAGATGTTTTGGACTTCAGCTCCCAGCATTCCTGACCATTGGCCAGCCATGCTGACAGGAGCATCTGGGAGTTGAAGTCCAAAACATGTGGAGATCCACCTTCTGCCCACCCGTTTTAGATCATGATTGAAAATTAAGCAGTTGTACCCCCTAGGAAGCCATATGCCTCTTTTTGTTGTTCTTCCTCATATTCCTGACTGTTTGGGTTCGGCATGCTGACTGAGCATGATGGGAGTTATAATCTCATACATCTGGAGGGCACCAGGTTGGGTAAGCCTGGGTTAGAGTGTTGGAGTAGGACTGAAAAGACCTAGGGACTATCTTCACGGCGTTGAGTTGGTGTCATGTTCCTCCTAAACCCCACAGTTTGACTTACCCAGGTGGCATTGGGTTACCCCCATGCCAAGGAGGGAGTGTGAGGCTTCCAGCTGTCATCCAGGTACTGGAGCCACCGCTCCCACCCTCTTCCTGGCTTCTGGTGATCAATCACCAGTCACCGCCCACCAGGAACACACACACCTGGATCAACCACGGAGTAAGATGAAACAGCAGAAGAGCAGGGGTGACCTTGCTCCCACTGAAAAAGTAAAGTTAAGCCCCTGACTTTTTTACGGCGCAGCTTCATGGAAAAGCCCTGCAGTGGCTGTGAATCTGCAGCTACATTGTTTAACTGATGCAGCACAGATTTGCAGCCACTGTGGGGCTTTGAGCACAGATACACAGCCCCCCAGATTCAAATCCCCCTGAAACTCAGTGGGTAACCTTGGGCCAGTCACTATCTCACAGTCCAACCTACTTCATGGAACTGTTGTGAAGGTAAACATTGTGACAGGGAAGAACCATAAGCTCTCTGGAGGAAGGGTGGGATATAAATGAAGTAAATGCATGCAAATTGGCATGGATATATGGGAAGCAATTAGGCATGTCTTGGACCACAAAATACATAGTGTCGGAAAACTGTCCTCTTCATAACTTTGAAGGCAATGGCTCCTTGAAGGAATGTAGTTCTCTTCTCCCAGTCAATGCTGTTAGGGTAGCCTTTCCCATCATGGCACCCTCCAGATATGCCAGACTATAACTCTCATCATACTTAAGGTTGCCTGGGGATGATGGGAGTTGTAATCAAACAAGGTGCAGAATTGGGAAAGGCTGTGTTAGGGTTCGTGCTGGGATCATCTGTTCATGGAGAGTCAGCACATACAAGTTATATGACTCTTCTTCCAGCCAGAGAGGCTAGCTAGGGATCGCTGCTCATCCTTGCTGCTCAGCTGTGTCCTATAACCTTGCTCTGGTGGCTTCTCCATTCATTCCCCTTGTCCTTATTGTTCTGCTGCAGCCAATGGTATGGAAAACACTGAAATCTAATGCTGCTCCCAGATGGACTCTCTCTGTCTCTGTGAATGCAAGCCCTCAGGGTGAACTGGGAAAAGACGGATGCCCCCCTGTGTTCCTGTCAGATGGCCCCTGCCACATCACAGCTAATCACATATGCTGTGGACTTCAGGTATCTGTTTCAGACCTGTGAGGATTAGCTGTGGCAGGGAATAGCAAGGAGGCCATAGAGGAGACCACCCATCATTTGCCATTCACTCCATCTGGCTGTCCTTTCAGCACCATCGTCAGACCATTAATAATACATAGAAATCAATGGGCACTGGATGGTCCAAGAGGTCAATGGACACTGGATGGTTCACTCTCTGTAATGGCTCACCCTTTCAGAGGAGGAATAACTTCTATTTGTTATCATATGACCCTTCTTGCCCTGTATCGACTCCAGAAGTATAGGGTCCTTTCACTGTAAGTTATTATGAGAGGGAAGACAACATTACCTGTGACATCAGAGCTCATCTCAGATGTAGGTAGGCAGGGTTACCAAAAGAGAACTTTGTTAAGTAGCTAATTTCCTATCTGCCCTGCTTTGGTTGCATAAGTCTCTAAGCTAGGCAAATACAGTTTACCAGGCAAACCTCAGTTTTCCCAAGAGAAGTCAGAGATGTGGCCAAAGTCAAATGTATGGCATATTAATAATGTATAATCACAGTTCCAAGAAGGCAGTGTCAAACAGAACTCCCAAGTCAATTACGCAGAAGTCCAAACATGAATCAAGGTACAAGATATAGAAGCAACAGCATTGTTTCCAGGACTGCTTTGGCTGAAACTGAAGGCTTGTATAGCCAGAGCCTCATGTGCCCCCACTCAGGGCTCAGCTGTAGTTCATTATAATCCTCTGTCAAGCGTCCTACTCATGAGGAGACATTTCCTCTTAAGGAGTCCTCATTCTCAAAGGAGCCCTACTGGCCTACCTCTTGAGGCAACAATGCTCTTGGGGGCCAGGGGGTTGTTCAGCCTCTGCCTCAGAGGTGGGGTCCCTTGCCAGTTGCAGGGATGGACCTGCAGCCATCTCTCCCAAGGGCCGAGGATCCTCCTGGTCATCTGACATGGGCTCTTATGGATGTTCCTGATCTCTGGAAGCTCTAGCTACTCCCATGGAGGAAGATTCCTCCACTGGGGGCATGACTAGGGTGAACTTATGGAAGGGAGGACAGGGCTCCTGTACCTTTAACAGTTACATAGAAAAGGGAATTTCAGCAGGTGTCATTTGTATGCATGCAGCACCTGGTGAAATTCCCTCTTCATCACAACAGTTAAAGCTGCAGGAGCCCTGCCCTCTAATATATCTGGACCAGATACAAAAGAGGGCAGGCCTACTGCAGCTTTAAAGACACAGGAGCCCTGTCCTCCTTTCCATAAGGTCACTCTAGGAATGACACTATCTGCTTTGCTTTAATTTAGTAGTCGCCATGGTGTCTGTTGGCTTCATTAAACAAGACACCAATAATATCCATAGTGTATTTGAAAGAACGTACGTAGTACATAGTACATTCTTTCAAATATACACAGAAATGTATCTCTTTTCTTAAATACCTGATTCTTTGTTTTTACAGTGCCCTTCCTCCCTTCTTTTTTTATTCTGCCTGTTGACCTTTACAAAAATATATTTAATTCAATCTTCTCATTCATTAGTGCTGTTGTTTCCATAATATAGTTGGGCAGGTTAGAATTTTCTGGCAGTATACAAAATGTCCCCTTCATTGGGTGGGTTCCAGGTTTAGTCATACTTAGAATAGACCCTTTGAAATCAATAGGACTTTAGTCATGAATGTCTCAAGGCCTGTTGATTTCAATGGGTCTTCTCGAAGTATGACTAAATCTGGATCCATCGCCTTGTGTGGAAAACAAATAAACAAAAACAGATTCTTTGCCAAGAAATGTAGAAAGGTGTCCTGCTAGCTTGAAAGGACATACAACCCAGTGCTCTGCATGCCTGTTCAGAAATAAATCCCATGAATTCAGTGAGACTTTCTACCATGTAAGTGGACAAAGGCAGCCTTCGTTTTCATGCATTATGAGACTTCAGGGAAAATGGGTGGATGAAGGAGGCTATCCATATGGATATCTTGAGATTATGATGGGTGAATGGAGAATAGTGGCAAACAGCCTATTTACTTGTTTTGTTACCAGAAAGAGCAATGTTGAAGGTGATTTGGAATCAATCTCGATTCCCCTTGGAGTACACGGAGGTCAGAGAAGAATGTGGAAGGTTATTCCAAAGAGTAGCAGGATCTAATGCTTGTGAAAGTCTTTGCTGGCATCGATCGTGAGGGTGGGGCCAGTTCCATTTTCATCAGTTGCCATTGCTAATAAATACCTTGTGCTTTCACAATAGAAGTTTCAGGCAGTGTTTGTGAAATAGGAAAACTGATGGTCTGGTAAAGCAAATGCTCATGCATAATTTCGTTGGATGGTGTACAAATGGGGACCCCTTTAATCCCTCCCCACAATGCTTTTTCTATTTTGGAAAAAAAGAAGACAAGAGAAGACTTGTTTTATTTTTGTCCATTCTTTTCTCTTTTTTTTTAGCTTTGCTTAGTTCCTTTTGTTTAAGCTCTTTATTTTTCTTGGCTGACAAATTTGTACTTGCAGCCAGATATGGCTGTATGGCACCCTTCCCCAACATGGTACCCTCCAGATGTGTTAGACTACAAACCCTATCACAATCGAGCGAGCACTAGGTTGGCGAAGGCTGCAGCATGGACCATATGTATATTGATTATACATGAGTGACAAATGTTGTTTAGATGCCATTTGCTAACCCTCATTACTATGGTTCATAGACTCTCCACTGCCCATTGCGTACCATGCACGGTTGGGTCCATACAGATAGGAAAAAGGTAAGCATTATAAGGGCTGTAGCTCACTGATAGAGTGCATGCTTTGCATGCAGAAGGTCCCTGGTCCCATCCCTGGCATCTCCAGGTAAGGCTGGAAAAGTTTCTGCCTGAAAACCTGGAGAGCCGCTGCCAGTCAGTGTTGACAATACTGGGCTAGATGGACCAATGGTCTGACTCAGTATAAGGCTGCTTCCTATGTTCTAAGTGCAGAGCATTCAAAAATGGCCTTTCCTTCCTTCAGTCTGGAGCACTATAATCCATTCTACTACCTCACACCCAACTCACGCTGCTGCTTGCATAGATCCAGGTCATGAAACCGGTACACAGCGGTCAATCGGTAAAGCAAGCGGAAGTGGATATGCCCTTGTCCTTCAAAAAGGAAGTGCCAAGAGTCATTAACGGTCATTGTCTGGAGACAGAAATTCCTTCAGCCTTCCCGAACCTGGTGCTCTTCAGAAGTTCTGAACTACAACTCTCACAACCCCTGTCAACTAGCCATGCTGGCTGGGGCTGAGGAGAATTGTAGTGTTGAAAAGTCTGCGTGATATTGGGTCGGTGAAGACTGCTAGGCACACACATCCTTTTATTTCCTTCCCAGGACAGACCTGGAAGCCACCCATCAAGAGGAATGGAGAAATCTAGGATTTTAGAGCAGCTGTGAATGGGAAGCAGCATGCCCCTCCCCTGCCGAAAAAACAAGTAGCAGCAAGAAGATCTGTATTCTTTCTCAGTCAGATCTTACCTTGTGTGGAAAATATGATTGTATCATGTGCAAGTGGAGTACTACTGTTTAAGATTTTATTTATTAATATATTTATAGCTCACTTTTTTTGTAAGGAGCCCATGGTGGCTTACACAGTCTTGCTCCTCTCCATGTTATCCTCACAACAACCTTGTGAGGTTACGATTCAGTGACTGGCCCAAAGTCACCCAGTGAGCTTCATGGCTGAGTGGGGACTAGAACCGGGATCTCCTGAGTCCCAGTCCAACACCACTACACCACCCTGTTCTCAGCCACTTCATACCCCACTCTGTTTTCCATTCCCAACCCCCAACAGTCAGCCAACATTCTGTGGAAACTGAGCATGCTCACTACTCATTCAGCTGTTTTGAGTCCCCCCCCCGATGCTGCTTTTTCCTTAAAAATAAAATAAAGTACTTCTGTAGACCTTTGTATTTCCCCAAAACCTGCTAATCTCTCTCTCTTGTATATGGGTAATGTTGTTTTGGCAAAAGAAGCAATGGCACTCATGGCCTGAGTATCAGAAATAGAAGGAATTATGGTGCAGCTGTAGGTTAATTCAATATGATCCCTAAACTTGTGAGGGATTGAGATACTTATCTTTATTCCTGGAACAGCAGATTTCCACTGGAGGCTGAGAAGAAACATAGAGCTTTACATGAAAAAACTTGAAGTGGATTTTAAAATAAAACCTGTCTTTATTATTCAGCCTAATGTTGCTATGCCTGGGATGTAGTAACATTTTACGACTTTCACAATCATATTGAGATGACTCACAGCACACTCCAGCCTTCTTAATTCAACCTCACAGGAACATAAGAAGAGCCATGCTGGATCAGATCAAGGGTCCATCTAGTTCAGTATTCTCTTCACGCAGTGGCCAGCAAAATGCCTATGGGAAACCCAGGACTGGAGTGTAACAGCACGATCCCACCCATGATCCCCATCAAATGGTGTACATAGGCTTACTGTCTCTGATACTGGAGGTGGCATATAGTCATCAGGACTAGTAGCCGCTGATAGTCTTCTCCTCCAGTCCAATCCCCTTTTAAAGCCATCCAAATTGGTGGCCATCACTACATCTTGTGGTAGTGAGTTCCATAGTTTAAATATGCGCTGAGTGAAGAAGTCCTTCCTTTTATCTGTCCTGAAGCTCCCACTAATTAACTTCATGGGATGACCCCAGATTCTGATATTCTGAGAGAGGGGGAAAATGTCTCCCTACCCACTTCCTCTACACCATGCATGGTTTTGTACATCTCTATCATCTCTCCCCTGACTCCCCTTATTTTAGCCCTTCTCTTGAAGAGCCCAAGAAGGCAGCTAAAACCCTGAGACCGGCCATAAGCTTGTGCTGAAAGAATTGTAGGCTGTGGATTTGTAAAAGAAACTAATTTTTTTTCTGAGCCATGTTTTGCCCGGGCATTGCAGGGGCTGAACAAGGTATGGGAGGCTCTGATCTCTTCATCCAATTAGTCAGATTTGAAGCAATTACAACTTCATTAGCTAAATAGGATCTTCTGCTTCCCACCCCCTTCAAGGCGTTGCACTTGGGATCCTTCTGCTAAGAACTCTACAGAAGGAGATGATACAGAAAAAAAAAGGAAAAAAAAGGAAAACATGATGTTGACCAAGATAAAAGCAAAGAGGCACGGCTTGCTTCTAATCTTGCAGGCTATCGATGGCTACTAGTCATCATGGCTAGAATTATTTCCACCATCAGGAGGGTGCTATTGCACTCATGTCTTGCTTCTGGGTTTCCCATGGGCAACTGGTTGGCCACCGTGCAAACAGAATGCTGGACTAGAGAGGCCTTTGGTCTGATGCAGTAGGGCTCTTCTGCTGTTATGTATTTCATTGTTATGTATTCCATTGAAAAGGGGTTATAACTAGAGGTGTAAAATTTCTGGGAAATTACCTGGACCCCTGGTTTGTTGGTCCTCTAAGCCAATTTTAAACTCTGGCTTGTTAGAGAAGAGACAAGCCAGGAATCTGGGTTTGGATATAACATTAAGCTTTTCCACTTTGATAAGTTTCAGGTTCTTCTTCGTGGTCTCTCATTTTAGTTGTCCCCCCTTGTAGGAGCCAAATAGCAGCAATCAGGCAGTATGTATGACCATGCCGCTCATGACTGAAAAGCCAGAATTCTCAGCATTTCCTTAATGCTTTGTGCAAACGTGGCCACAGAGTATTCACCAATATTTCTAAGATGAAGGAAATAACAGTAGAACTTGAGGACCCTTTTCCTGGCAAGTCATGTGACACTGTCAATGTTATAATAAGGGGGGTGATGCCAGAAAATAGCCAGTATGATATTCTTACCTGGGACTCTCTGTGTATTAAAATATGTCCATTTCTTAATCTGCTGACCAGTTAATCTATTCTTGCTATTTTAAGAATATGTTTTAACCTTAACAATTTTAATGGCTAATTTTAATTGATAGTTATGTAAACATGTGTAGTTTTGGTTCCTTGGTTTTGTGCTGCTATGGTCTAAGGACTAATGCAATAAATGTTGTTCATTTATTCTAGGCCACCTTTTCGATCAATTAAGTTTTTTAAAAAACACACACACACACACAATTAATCTAACAGATTAATGGATTAAAAGTGGCTCTCATCAGCAGTGGTCATTCCAGGAATGAGTACAGTGGGTGCTTGCCTTGTGGGTGCCCAGGGTTCCATCAGCTTGAGTTGCCCACAAATGCACCACCAATCACCAGGGAAAGCTAACCTCTGGAAGTGCCATTATTCAGGAATGTATGTTAAGCAGGTCTGTGCCATATTGCTACTCAGAGGTGCGAAATTATACAAAATGTATTTACATTCCTTAGTGTCATGAACAAGCAAGGGCTGGACTCTGAGCAGCACTGGTGTGTAAAACACAATTTTGGAATGCGGATGTTGGGATGGATGAAACCCTTCTTTGTGTAAAGTAGTGACCCAATGCTCATTTGCCAAGTAGCACTCAGCTCTCAGCCACAATGGGGCTGTTATCTGAATGGGAATCCATGGGATGAGAAACTGAAAAGGGCAGGCAAAGGGCTCATAGGAGCCATCAATATATGGTCTATTTTGTATGCTTTTACTTAGATTGCTCTATTCCTGAAACAGGGACCAGCTGGGATCTGACTGGGTCTCCTTGGGGAGTGAAACGATATTTAACTATCATGGTAACACAACACCTCTTGAATGGGTTGTCATCAGCACAGATTGAAGGATGGGGTGGGGAGACTGAACTGGAAGAAATGAGAGATTACCTTTGGATTCAGTCACTTAAAGAGATTCTTAGGCTTGGATAAATCCACTCTTGGGTACAAATGAGAACTCTGCTTGACAAAAAGGCCCTCCTTGTTCCCCATCTTCTAAAATCATCCATTGCAAATTATTCCCCCCTCCACCGCTAATGCTGAACAGTTTTTTCAAGCCAAAACGAAGCTGTTATGTGCAGCAGCTAAACGCAGAAGGCTCTAAGACGGGCAATTGGGAAAAACAACAACACCCCAAACCATTTACCGCAGCACCAAGGTCTTCTAATCTCTGGGTTGCTCCATCTGTTAATATAATTTTCCAGAAGGAGAGATTTAAACCAGACCTTTTCTAGCTGGCACCTGTACATTTATTGCCTGCTGGGCTTGCTCCTTCCTCACTGGTATATATATATATATATATATATATATATATATATATATATATATTGTGTGTGTCTGCTTATGGATCACCCATGATTTCCCCTTGCAGTCATCTGTCAGGCAGCATATGGCATTCCGAAATGGCAGAAGGGCAGAGAGATGACTGAAGTCGCATAGATAAACCTTGATAGGACAGACCTTGAAAATAACTCTCCCAGACTACAATCTGAGACATCCTTATATTGGAAGCAAGTCTCATTGAACTCAGTGGCGTTTAGTTCTGAGTAGATGTGGACAGGATTGTGCTGACAATATTCCGGATAGTATCTATGTAGCCTCCATGTCACTTTTGATTTTCTGTCTATTTTCCTTTTAAATGAAGGATTACTTCACCCCATGCAACCCAAAGACTACCCCGGTCTCCTCATTTGGGTACATGCCCTAGGAAACTCTAGGTGATCAGGATTTCCTTTAGCATTCATTTTTGTTAAGCAGCTGACAGTAAATATATGGTTATCTTCAATTTCTTTGATTCTGGCATTGATTCTGTCAGTCAGCCTTAGCTAACCAGATGCTCAAAATAAAAGATGTCCAACTGTTCAGAACGTGTTTATTAGAAACCACAAAACATTGCATATGACAGAACTGGTTGAGGGAAATGTGCATCAATATCAGAAAGCTAATATTGCAAGTGTCTTGTTTTATCATCCAGATTTGGTTTAATAGCTTGTTTGCTTCGAAGTTCACAATAATTGAATGAAGTTAGCCAACGTTTCCTCCAGTAATACTTTGGATGGGTGGGGACAAAAAATTGTTCTAGTCCAATTCTTTTTATTCATTCACTCCTTTCACCGAGAAAGCATTTAATTACCCTTAAAACCATCACTGGCAGATGTTTCTGTACTTTCTTTCTGCTCTTGTTTGTTAGTTTTTAAAAGCATCCTTGGTAATTTTCAGCAAAGAATGCATGCATTCTGCAGCTTATTTCTCAAGAACCCTGCATCAGTGATAGGGAAAAGGAATTAATCTAACACTTGCAAGTTCCAGCTGCCAGCCTGGCTGTGGAGCCAGTCTTCCTATTTTGCGTAGGAGACAAATGAATGTCATACTTAGCATCTCTTCTGAACAATATTTTTTATTATGTTTAGTGTTCTCTATACAAAAAAAATTTTTTTTTTTAAACAGTGATTCAAAAACATTTCTGGATATTTTGGCCTTTTTCAGATCGTTCATGCAGTCCATATATTAAACACGTCTCCAAAGTCTGTCAATCTACTCACTGTAATTCATTTTTTACAGCCTCAGAAATGCATTCATCTATTGGAAAGCAGACTAACACAATATTTCCTATCTTTTCATTGCTCTTTCTCTCTCTCTCTTTTTAAAAAAGAAGGCAAATAAATACATAGAATGTATCAGACCAATAAGGTTTTTTTTTTAAAGGGAAATAGGGTGTGTGTGAACATCTGTAAACTAGAAATAAATGAACAAACAAAAAGCAGCCCAATAATTTCAAGGTGACAAGTGTTTGAGACCTCCATAGTGCAAAGGAAGGTTCCTCAGGCTGTATGGGTTCAATGTGAGGGGGGCAAGGGTGTCTTCTGACATCACAATCAAGGTATATTTACTTGAAAGAGACAGATTACGAGATCGGCACTCCTGAGTTAAACAGAGAGCCCAACGACATTCTGGTTTCCTTATTATCAGTAAAGCCTTGCTGGCTCTTATTATTAAGGAGAGCTGCAATGCGTAAAAGAAAATGGATTTCACTTTTTATTACTATTACTATTATTATTATTGCTTAGCTGCAAACTTTTGACACTAGTATAGAATTAAGCTTGGTGCAATGCATGTTTCCTTTACAGGTTGAAGTAATTATTTTGCTTGGACTCACATTTTACATTCTCCACATTCCAGGAAGTGAGAGTAAGGTTTTTCCTGCAGCAGCTAGTTCAGAGGGGGAAAGGTCATGATATGTCATATGAGTCAGGAAAAACACGTAAGTAAACAAGAGGCTGAACCCTAATGGAAATCAATAATGATTGGCATTCCCTTAGGATATTTCCAACAGGTAGTGTAGCTGCATCTTGTTTAGACACATGAATCCAGGTAATTACAGGCAGATCGATAGCTGGGGGTGAGGCCTCTACTTTGCTAGTTGACCTGTGGGTTACTTCTACAGGGTGGAAATTGAGTGGAAGGAAAGACAGTGTCAAGATAGACCTAGATCGTTTTCTTTTGCTGTTTGTTTCATCGTAGCAAGAGCTGCCTTTGGAGGGTTCAGTCATCTATATTGCCCAACCAACCACCTGCAAAGAAAATTAGCCAATAATCATAGCATTGCTGGCACACAAGGCAGAGTTTGTCTCTTCTCTACTCTAATATTCCACAAAAGGTGATGGAATTTATTTCCCATCATGTGCCACACACATCCAACAACATCAGAACTTGACTTCCTGCTAGTTTGAGCCATGGAGATGGCCTAATCTTTGGATTTGCTGTCTTAACAATGATGAAGCTAGGTGACGGATTATATATGAGATACCACTAGAACATGGGGGAATTTGCATACTTGAGACAGGGGTCAGGTCTGTCATGTTAAAAATGGAATTAAACAGATTATATCTATTCAACATAAGACATGAGCAAGCAGTAGGCAGCCAACATGCTTTTGTGAGTTGACGTTTCAGTCACTTCTGGAGTCATAAACAGGAACGCTTAAGCAATTCAGAATGGTAGCCTGTCTTGCATGGGCATAGATGAGCAGGTTCCATATCTTTACCATACTTAAGTTGACAGAGTGGTGCATGGAGAGAGCACTTTCATTCCCCCTCACTTTTATTCAATATGTATTAGAAGAACCTCAGTAGTCTTGGTAGGTGGGGGACTTTGTAGGTGGGCAAGAGCCATTCAGCAATGGCTCCTGCCCACTTCTCAGATTGCGGTGCTTAGTCTGCCCGCAATTCTTGTCTAAGTAGCCGGAGCAATGTCGTGAAGATTTATTCATAGTGTTAGTTCCACAGATAGGGGTAAACGCTCAAACTATATTTAAAGAATATTCCATAAGAAACTGCATCTCCACAGAGCTTGGCCTAATCAATTCTAGTATTAGGGGTCGAGGCATTCCTTGAATGAAGAGCAGGATTAAATAGACAGATCCCATTCTTTAGAGTTCTCTATTTCTCTTTAGGTCAGCCTTCTCCAAGCTGGCATTTTCCAGATGTGTTGGACCGCAACTCCCATAATTCCCAGCCAGCAGGGAATTGCAGTCCAACTCATTTGGAAGGCACCAACTTGGGAAAGGCTGCTTTATACCATGTAATTAACCAGGTCTTCAGATGTAATAATTCACCAGACTGGCACCATCATTACTGAAATACCCAGTGGTATTTTAGACATGTGTCTCACCTCCAACCTAACAAAGTCTGTTACATCCCTCTAAGATATTTTCTCCCATCCAAGTGCTAACCAATTCTGACTCCATTAGATGACATCAGGTGCGTTCACGGTGATGTGGCCACATACCTCTTAAAGCTGACCCCATGTAATATCTATCACAGACTCTTCATTGCACCTAGTTTCCTATTAGTATTCTTAATAATGGTCTTAAACATTGTTTTATTGTAACACATTTCTGTTGTTGGATGCAACCTCAAATGTTGCATGTGTGGGACGGTATGTATGCTGTTGGACTGCAACTCCCATTGTATCTCACCATTGGCTATGCTGGCTAGGGATGATGGGAGTTGAAGTCCAACATAATCTGGTGGGCCATACGTTTTCCGCCCTTGTGTTACATGATGTGCCACTCACACTGGATTGGGGCTAGATGGAGTATACTGCTACAGGAGAAGTCCAGGCTTACTAATAATTTGGAAAGGCTTTTCTAATACATAGTTTGTCTTAAATCCTACACATATTTCACTGGGATGAAGTCTAATTGAACTCAATGATACTTCCGAGTAGATACGCATAAGATTGCAGTGTAAACCATTCTCTCTCTCTCTCTCTCGCCACATTTCTTCAAAGGCAGGGTGGACATCTTGTCCCATATTGGAAACCATGCTGGCAGTATTATATATTTCCCCCTATCACAGTTTCAAATTTTTGCACATTTCTACCAAAATCTTAAAGGCTGCACAACTACTTATCTCCTCTTTTAGGATCCGTGGTGAGTAGCTGATAATGCCAGCCCAATCCTATGAACGTTTATCTAGTGGTATTGAACCTCTTTCAGCCCTAGCGCAGAATTCCATTTTAGGGACACTCTTGGAGGCCACTTTCCTGTGCTGGGTGAGGCTGAAGGCAAAGGGGGGGGGGAGAGGGCAAAATACCAGCCTATTTTAGCGTAAAGCTCTTACTACCAGGAACTAAGCCTGTAGAGACACATCTCAACCTTTTAGAATGGGGGGGGGGAACTGTGCAGAAGCCAGGAAACCACCAAATAATTGGTGGCCTGGGAAAAGGGAAAGAGAGTGTCCCATTCTGGGGAACCTTGACGGGCCGGATTGGGACCCTGGAGGACTCGATTTGGCTGCCAGGCCTGTGGCTCTGCACCCATGGTCTAAAAGTAGGATCCATTGTGTTCAATGAAGCTTACTCCCAAATGAGTGTGCTTAAGATTGCAGGCAAAAAGTTTGCTGGGGAGTGTTAGTGGTTTTTTTTTTTTTTTTTGCAAGGGGTCCCATAGAGAGTACAGAAGGGGATGAGTTATTTACTGACAGTTAAAACGACTCTTCAGGGAAGCAACTTATTGAATTGATTTAGCACTTGAGAGAGGACCTAAGCAGCTCTTACAGAAAGGAATACCTTCGCTAGGTCTTCCATGGCTGCTAAAGAAATATCTCACCAGGAGTTCTTGGTTGTTGTTTTTATTTCTATTAGGTTATATAGGACTTTAATCAAAATATATGTTTTTTAAAAAACTCAGCTCTCATCCTTTCAGTGCAAATCCATCCCCAAGGCGACTCCACTAACTATAATGGCAAATGATAGCATATTTTGTCTTGTAAAGTAGACCTTTCCTTTCTGCTATATTACAAAGCAAATAACATGGTGATAGATAAGGCTGGGCTAAAGAGCTTTGCATGCAAAATCTGAAAATGTTGTCTTCTTAAGAATGCAAAGCCTTCTAGGCTTTTTAAATAATAATAATAATAATAATAATAATAATAATAATGATGATGATGATGATGATGATGATGATGATGAAAAACAGGTATTTTCCTACCCTTTATAAAATTCCTGCAATGCATCTCTATGTCCACTGAAAGCCAATTCCAACCCTTATTACCAAACTTCTTCAAACAGATGATATGAGGGAGGCTTACGGGGGCAAACACACCCACACCCAGGTCTAGCACACAGAATAGGAGTGTAAGCACTGCTAGGTACATATGAGGGCCTAAAAGTAGTGCCTGGCTTTCCCTTATGAGAGTCCAAAGTCTGTTCGTTCTGTCTATCAGCAGGAATGTTCACTTAAGTCTAGGGACAGAAGTCTCTACACATAATGCTGAAAATTTCTAGATTCTGTTGACCGCTATTGTGAACTGGATTAGAGAGGATATGTACAGAGTCTGGGAGGTGTCACTTTCAGAGGTGAGCCCAGACTAAAAGTTAAAATCCAAACACATACAGCATGTGTTAGCCTTAACTGAGCACTGTTTAAATTTTGGCACAGTGTGTTGTCAGTGGTAGAGCATGTGTTTTGCATGCAAAAAGTCCCAGGTTCAACCCCCACCATCTCCAGGAAATAGGGCTAAGAAAGATTCCTGTCTGAAACCCTGGAGATCTGCTGCTGGTCAATGTAGACAATCCTGAGCAAGTTGGACCAGTGGACTGACTTTGTATGATCCTATGTCAAATAGTGGCTTTCCTTCCAAGACAATGATTCATTTAGCATCTCTCATTGGATTCTGCATCACACGAACTCATTGGACATAGGGGCTTCCTCTAATTCTAGATAATAGAAATCACATCTTGTTAAAAGGCAAACGTTGGACAAAACATTGAAGGGTGATTTGTGCTTGAAGCAAATACGCATGAAAAACCCTGATGCCAAGAGATGCATTTCTCACCACAACAGATCAGAATAGCCTGTCTTGGTTCAAGTTGGGATATCCAACTCTGTGTTTAGAACAAGACCCTATCCCATGGGGTGCAGAACCTCTTCCAACCCAAGGGACGGATTCCTTTTCAGAGAAGCTCTCGGGCCGCATGCCAGTGGAGGGTGGGGCTGAAAGCTAAAGGGGGCAGGGTCAAAAGCAAAGGGGGCAGGGCCAAAGATACCAGCATATTGTAGCTTGAAGTTCTTACTGCCTGTAGCTATGCCTTAGGAGAGGCATTGTAACCTTTTAGATGGGAGGAACTGCACAAAAGCAGAGAAACCACCAAATATTGACGTTTGGGGGAAAGGGGATGGTGCCAGGGAAAGGGGTGGGGCCTCCTGGGGACCCCCAAAGGGGCAGATTGGGCCTCCTGGCTGAGGTTCTGCACCCGTGCCCTACCCCACCCCTGCCTTCTAAACTCCACAAAGCCTTTGCTTGGTTGCTCACCTTTCGCTTCTGCAATCCAAAATGGCTGCATTAGAGATTTCATTTAGCTGAACTTTTATTACGCCTCAAACGTACTGCAGCGTTTTACATAATGTACTAAACCTTTTGTCTGCACTGTCCCCTTGTATGGGTTTCTTGTAGCAAAAGTGCTTTTAAAGCAAACCAGTTTGAAAGTTTAGCTGTATCATTCCTAAGTCCGTATTAGCATGATCCTGAAACAGATCTTCTGATGTTCTTTCCTTAACATTACTGTAAAGCTGCCTGTAAAAGTGGCTGTAGGAATCAAAACCTCTCTCTGTTTTAAATACCTTTGGCTTCAAAAGTGCAGGGAGTGAAGAGAATACATACCGCATCGCACTAAATATTATACATTACAAAACCCTACCTTCTACAACGATCCATGCTTTCTCGTCTGGCCAAGCGCTGGAAGCCACCTTATTTGCACTGCATGGACAGATTACAGACCATCACACCAGGGGCTTAATCTATGGGTAAATATTCATAGTTTATTAAGCTTCAGGGAAAGCATGAAGCTGTTTAAGGCATATATGGAAGAACAGTGTCACAACAGAATCTGTTTCTGAGGGAAAACAGGGTTACTGCGTGTTAGCAAGTTAGCTTGACTTGAGTGCCTTTGATGTGTAACTAACAAGATAGTGTGAGCTCCATGCTGCTGCTTATTTCGTACTGGAGAGGCCTCCTTTTGGCTAATTGACCAAAGGGGAGCAGGCGATAAGAGGCCCCTGCATGTGCTGGAAATTGGCTTTAACCTTGAAAGCCAGAAAATGTAGCCCTGACTGATATGCAAATGATAGGAACAATGAAACGATGGATCAGTTCGGGTTGATTCTGAGTGCATTTGTACTTTTGCATCAAACACTTAGGGATGGGGAATCCCTGAACTTTTCAAAGGAGCTGGCAGTTTCGATGCCAGGTTAGTTTCTTCTTAGTAGGTACCATCCTATTTTGATTAGCAGTAGAAAAGCATAGGCTGGTTGCTTCCCCCCCCCCCCCCCGGATCACCCTTCCTTCCTTTCCTGTTACATGCAGATTTCTTGGATGGTAGTTAACACCATGGGTGTGTGCCTAGGGAGGCATGGCCGCATTTTAGCAAGAATGGATGACAATCCTCTCCCCCCGTCCCTCCACCAATAATTATCCAGGGAAAAACAACAACCCAATTCTGTTTTCCTATTCTGGATCAGCAGAAAGATGCAACTGTTTCCATTAAACTCTTTCTTTGAAAAAAGACACTAAATCGCATGGGTAGAGTGAGAATTTGCATTGTCACTTGCGGCGGACCCAATACTTGAAGTTGAGCACGAATTGAGATCTGAGATAATTTTGGTCAACAACCTCCCTGTCCCCTTCCCCATGCATATAGCTTCGACACTGAAGCCTAACATGGTACCGTTTCCTCTTGTAGGGAGGAGCATCATGAACCTTGCTTAGTGAGGACTATAAGCAAGGGTCTGGCTGCAATGATCTCCAACAGAAATGAATGATCAGAAAGGTTTCTGTTTATAAAACAGCTTTTCATTTGTACCAAGAGCCAGTGCTGCAATGTGGTTTCATGCTGCTTTTAACGTGGGAGGTTCCATTATACTGTCATCCCCCCTCGCTTCAGATTTCCCCCATGTTTGGGCATTTCTTTCTTTCTTTTCTGAGGACAACTTTGAATCCTTAAAAGAAACCCCCCCCATTCATCCGTGTACATTATTAATGAAAGGAGTTGCATTATCTCACAAATTAGACATTGGAGGGGGGTATAGAGGGGTGTTTATTTCAGTCCAAGTTCTGAAGCCTGGGGCGTAGAATCTGTGCATCCTGCTCTTCTACTGGTCTCTTGTGGGTTAGCTCAGGTTTCAGCTGCAGTATGATCACTTCAGCAGCCTGTGCATCTATGCCATTTGCTTTGTTTGCTAAAGAGGTGATGGCACTGGTGACCACCTGGCCAGGTTTGTGTTTGGTCATTATTTGTCCAACTCTGGTTGTGATCTGCTGTTGATGGTGACTTTGCCGACCCACACCGACTTCTGTTTCTTTCCGTTGCTGCTGTTTCAGTGTATTGTGTTATGCCAGGGAGTAGATAGCATTAACTGGTGATGTGGCTTCCGAGCTCTCGTTGCCTTCTGTCTCATCTTTGTCCTTCTTGACTGTGTACTGCCCAATAAAGGAGCCATCCTCGTTGAACTGCCCTTCGCCTCCTTCGCCATAGTCCACCAAGCTGTCGTCACTTTCTTGCTGCTTTATCGTGCCGTCTATTGAGGTCTGGCTGCCCTGCAGCGGCTTGTTGTCTTCGTCACTAGTATGAAAAGGGGGAGAAAAATTGCCATCAGAAGTGGGGAAGGTGTGGTTTTAAAGGAACAGTATAACCTTTAACTGGTGAAAAGAGTGGTCCAAGCGATTGTACTCAGGAGAGGCAACAAGGGTCTGTGGAACGTGACTCCAAGTGGCTCATGGCAAATGACATGATGAGTTCTTTGCAGATGCAGCAATTGCCTGGAAATATTTCAGTTTAAAGGGGAATTTTCCCTCAAGAAACTAAATACATCTGTAAGGATCAGGCCCCTTCTCCAAAACACTGGCCCTGTTCAGAAGACACCTTAAACCACAGCTTCAACCACGGTGAATAAGACAAAAAGCCTTTTTCACTGTGGTTAAAGCTGTGTTTTAAGGTGTCTTCTGAACAGGGCCACTGTGATGGTGGAAACCCTGCTGAAATGCCACAACTGTAGAGTGACTAAGGGCACAACCCTATTGGGTTGACACCTGCTAGACAGCAGCCTCTGATCTTGGAAGCTTCGAAATATCCTATGCCTTGCTGGGCAGCTGCTAACAGGGTGGAGGAAGCGAAGGAGGTGATGTTTGCTTCTCCAACCTTCTTGTAAGGTTGAGCATGTTTAAAGGAAGCGTATGGCTGATTTTCCGTATCCAGGCGCCTCCCTGCCCACCAGAACGCCATCCTCTATGAGGTTTTCTGAAGCGGCTTTTTCAACCACAAAAAACAGACGCTGTGGTTCTTTCCATGGTGGCTGCAAGGGTGCTGGGGAGGGATTGGATCATGTAATCCCACCCCCAAGGTTTTAGCAACATCTATGGCTTCAGGATGGCTATCTGAGAAATCCTATGGTCCAGGGACATTTTCCAGGGACCACAGGAATGCTCTGCCTGGCATGTAGTAGCATCATATAGCATTCTGATTATTCCAGGCTCTAAGGGCCAGTCGCTCCAAAGAAGACCTTGATGGCAAAAAGTGCATTGAGGATCAATCATTTACCAGGCAGTTGAGTGCCTCTTATAAGCTCTAAATAGGGCATAAGACATTTAAGTGCCATTTTGGCCATTTCAAATGTACTCTTACCTATGCAACCTTATAAAAATTATGTGGACAAATATAAAATGGCACTTCTATACTTAACTGGATGCTGCCCTGCTCTTTTTATAGGCAGGATTGTTGATGTGCAAACAGATAACCCCCACGGGTAGTACTAGTTTTCTCTTTGCAAACTTGATGCCAGATTCAAGATGTTTGGCACTCACGAGCAAGCTTCTGCAGAATTAGTGAAGCTGGCTTGCTGATACCGGGGCATAATAATAATAATAATAATAATAATAATAATAATAATAATAATATATTCGTAATTCTGCTTAATACGATTAGGGTCCTGCCTTCACGGTGCTGAGTTGGCGCTGCCTCTCCCCCAAACCCCACGGTTTTACTCACCCGGGGTGGCGTTGGATAATCTCAATGCCAAGGAGGAAGTGCGGGGTATCTGGGGGTCATCTGGGTACCAGAGTCACCCCACTGCCTTCTTCCTGATGGAAAGTGACCAATCGCTGGTTGCCTTCCATGAGGACCGCCCCCTGGATTAGTCCCGAGAATGAGGTCAGATGGTGGAAGAGCTGTACTGACCTCACTCCAAATGAAAAAGTCAGAGTAAGTCCCCAACTTTTTCAATGAGCAGATTCACAGGGCTTTCTATCAATGGTTATGAGCCATAATGCAACGCCCATGTTTTAAAGGCAGGAAGCTGGGGAATCTATGACAACCAGGTTGTTGGAATCCAACTCCCATCAGCCCCAGCCAACATGGCCAATGATCAGGGATGATGGCAGTTGTAATCTAAAATATACGGAGGGCCATAGGTTCCCCAACCCTGCGCTATCAGATGCAGGGGGGAAAACAGGGATGGGTGTTCCCTGTTTGTCCTGCTTACAAGGACGTCAGACCATGGAAGCCATTGGGAACATTTATAATGGATGTTTGTGTGCCTGTGCATGGGCCTATGTGTAGGAATGAATGCCCTTGATCTTCTTCCTACTCTGCGTTAAAAGCACTGGAGTTTATCACCAACTACCAGGGACCAGAAGATTCTGCAGATCAATTGAGGGGCTGCTTCTTTTGTGGGTTTTTTTTTATCCCCAGCGAGCCCCTGAGTCCATCTGCAGGCAGCTCCTTCTGCCCCCTCCCTCTGAAGGAATGAATCTGGAATGGAGGCGATGCCATTAATAGCCAGGGGCTAGAAAAGTCAGCTATGCCTATCGCCTGTATCATTGTGTGGATTTTAATTGCAAACCTCTTTGGGAAACATGGGATACCATACAAACAAAACAGACAAAATCACTCTTCCTCTTGCCATTACTGCGAGGCTCAACTTTTCATCCCAACATAGAATAAGATTGTTTATGTTTTCGGGTTTTCTAAGTTTTTGTTTTTCGTTTAGTTCCGTAAAATAGTGTTTGGTCATAAGAACCATCTTGCTAGATAAAATAGTCCATTGAGCCAAAGAGTGGTCACTACCAGCATCTACAGAGATTGTATAAAGAGCACAGAACAACAAGCATGGCATTTTCAAGCTGCCGTCAATTCCTCCTGCTCCTGTTCAGAATGCGCAAGCTGCCGAGCAGAACAGAAGCCCATCAGTCATGTGTGGTGGCTCACTAGGGGCTCCATAAACTTCCTCTTTTTGCAGTCTGCCTGGAACTATGAAAACAGCATCTGACAGGCCACTATATAGGGCTGGTGGGCTGTGCGCTCCGTGATAGTCGTGCAGGTCATGCAGGCCTGCTCTAGGTATTATGTCTCCAATGAAATTTTGTGGTCTTTATCTATGGCACTGGCCACCATCACCCCCCATTATGGGGAGTCCCATAGATCTGTTGCACCATGGGCGAAAGATCCATCTCTCTTGTATTGGAATTGCCTGCTTGCTGTCAGTGAGGGGGCTGTTCCAGGTCACTTGCATTACATGGGCCCAGCATGATTTATTGTAACTTGAAGGGGAATTCTACTTTTCCTTCTGGCAAGATTTGGTGTTCAACAGTGCTTGCATGTTCCTTTTGCATGTATAGCAAAAACAGAAAGCTCATGTTTTGCAAATATGGTTAACCTGGTGTCTAAAGACAAATGTGCATGATGGTTTCACAGCTGGTGGCTTTTGTAAGCAACTGAACCAGAGGCAGGAGGAGCTCTCAGGCAGAAAGGTTTGCTAGTATAAGGAGGCACAAAGCAAGAATAGCAAAACCCAGGGATGTTCATTTGAAATCTTCAATTTCCAAATTTAGAGCATAATCCTATGCCTGTTTAGACAGAAAGAAGTCCCCATGCTGGGAATACTTGGGTGTTGAAGGATTTTTTCTCTGTCTACATTCACATATTTAGTTTGGATCAGAATTTCCCCTTTGGATTGTCTTGCCCCCTCTTTGCATGAGGCCAGTGAAGTTTTCAAGATACTCCCTGCTGGATTTTGACCTCTCAAAGGCTGCATTCCAGAGAACAGCACAGCAAACTCAGCTGGGCATTTCAGTTCCTTTTCTCCCCTCTCTAAAGAGCAGTCCCTCACGTCGAATGCTAGAGTGTGCTTTTTCATAGAAGGCTGCTGTTAAAAAGGCAACAGGTCAGAAATTCTGCTTGGCATGCTCAGACTTTCAGGCACACTGAATGTAGCTCTCTGGATTGCAGGCCAAAGAAGACTGTAACTTTGTTGACTTGTTAGTTCATTAGGAAGGTGAGTATATGTAACCTTTAACACAAAAATTCAATTCACTGATTCGTTAAAATGGAAATCTTGCTGCTTATTTAATGTATTAAACCAGGAAAGCTTGAATCAAGCTGGTTTAGGGGCATCATGTTCTAGAGTTGCATATGTCAGAGTGAATCTTGTGTTGATAGAAGATTTTTGGGGAACTTTCACTCTGAATGGACGCAAGGCCTTTTATAGCTGCTGGCTTCTTCTTCACCATGGTGAAACCAGCTGCATCTTGCTTTGCAAATATCAGAGGCACATCAGACAAGTAGCTTACCTGAGAATATGGAACTGCTCAAAACCCCAACCCAGAAGACCCCTTTTTCATGCGACTAATTCAGTCTCGGTTGCATAGTGAACCGAAGGCAGTCATCACACATATAATAATTAGCCACAGGAAAAGGGATGAAGCTGAGGCATGGTAATTCAATTGGCTATGGTAAGGGCTCCAGATCTGCAGGCAGAATGCAACTCATTGGACTCAGGGTGCCCGAAATCTCAAGGTCAGGAATAACACATGATTCTTTAATGGTGTTAGATGATGAAGGTTGGTGGTGGAGAGGTAGGTGGAGGGGGGATAAGAGAATAAGGTTGTGTTTCAGTGATGGAGCTGCTGAAAGAAAAAGCTGTGTGTGCAAGACCTGGGGGCAGTCCACAGTCCTACCTTTCAAGAGACCTTCATGGTCCATGTAGAAAGACAAGATGAAAAGGAGAAGAAAGAATGGGAATAAAACAGAGAGAGAAGCAGAAAGAGCCTGATCAGAGAGCAAAATGATGAGGTATGCATTTCAGGGGACAGTGCTAAAAATAAATAATAAAAATAAAAACTAACATCATTGGGTGTTTCCCCACCCCCTTGAAGGAACTAACCACCTCATTGTACCAAATGAAGGCAGTCAGAAAAATGCTTATATACTGTTGTGCATACACACCCCAAAATAAGTATATTATGGTTTCCAAAAACAAGTTATTTGCAGATGAACAACAATAATAAAAAGAGAGGTGCATCCTCAAAGCTGAGGGGAGCTAGTAGGGCAGTCATGACTGTCAGCACAGTTGCCACCTTACTTGGCCTCATTGAAGGACCAGTGAAAGGCAGCTAATTAGCCGCGAGGTCTGAGGGCCCATGTTCCGTCAGGCTATTCTGGTGATGTGAAGCAAAGCAAGCCCCTGGCAGAAAGGCTGCCTTCAGGGAAGAAAGGAGCATGGGCTCCACTTCGCATTGGCAGAAAATGGGTGGGGGACTTTGGAAATGAGTTGTGGGGAGAGGGGGTACTCCTAAGTAAGTATGTCCATCACTTGGAAATCCAGCCCTTTCTGGGCTTGACAGACTTCTGCTGCTTTGCATCTGTGAGCTGAGCCATGGTTTCCCCCCGAACGCCAGGGACAATTTCTGAATTTGTTTTTGGTGTCAGCTGCAATTTGTGCAAATTGCGACCAAAATTCATGCACAAATTGCAGCAGTACTTTGTGCAATTTGCACGACTTAGAACAAATTATGGCTATAATTTGCACAAATAATAATTTAAAAAACCACAGAAAATCTGCTAAATGGCCTGATTCACTGCAAACTGAGTCAGGCCAATTAGCGGAAAACAGAACAAAATCTGGGGGTGGGGGGGGCGGCGACCCGATGAAAACTCATGAGCTCCACCTCACAAACAGTTTCCTCCGATATCCCTACTTCCAAGTAGGGCTGGGCAAATGAGTAATTTTCGAGCTCCGTGAGGCTCTCCTCTCCCCACTGTGATGTTTGTTATGCCTCATTCTCATTCATGAACATGAGTGTGGGGGATTTTCTTTGAACAGGGAAAAAAAACCCTACTTTCCCAAGCGCGCACCCAAATGCAAGCTTTCTTCCCACTGATTAAAGCATGCAAATTTGTCCTTTTTTAAAGTGAATATTTTTAATCAAACAATAATTTTGTGAATGTGATCGCACAATCAAGAATGTGTGAGCTTTTCCTGAAAATTGTGATCACATTCATGCTCATCTTCGTGGTTGCAAAGTGGGTCATTTCCATCCATTTTCCAAGCATCAATGGAATTCTCAAACATCCCTATTTCCCCCATGTGGAGATTGTACTGGATGAGTGGATTGCAAGTGTGCTTTGGGAGGCAAGTAGACACCATGTTTTTGTAATGAGTGTACGAAAGTGGAAAATGCACCAATTCTGTACAATATACGGGACACAGAGAGATTTGCCTACATACATAGAAGAAAGGGGTGGAATAGGCAAGAAATGCATTATGGAATTTATTTATTTATTTCATTTCTATTGCATTCTTAGGGGCTGCTCAATGCATCTGGGGAGTCATCCTGGAAGAATATGGGGCTTATTAAGAGCAGGAACCCTGCTTATCAAACAATAGATACTTCTCAGATCAGAAAACTAGTCTAGCAAAATTCTACCTTCATAATATTTGCAGGCATTACAAAATGGTCACCAAAAAAGGTTCAATGCCGGAGCACTATCTAGGTCTATGTGAACCCACTTGCCAGCAGTCAGGGAGCAAAAGAGGGTGGGTGTAAGCATGTACTCCTAGCTTTTAATAAGCAATTGCCAATTTCCCACACTCATTATTGCCCAGCTTTATAGAGGTAACTCTGGTTCTGCATGTCCTGAAATCAGCACTGCTAAACTGCAAGTACCTGCGTTAGACTGATTCAGAGTCTAGAAACGATATCTAGAAATATGGAAGAGGAGGAGGAAGAGGAGGTGGGAGCACGTTAGCTAGAAGAGTGGGTCTAGAATTTTAAGTCTAGTTCTGGCTTATTTTCGTGTTTTCTCTCTCTAACCAATCAGTTGGTATAGTAAAGCACGATTACTGGAACAGAATGCTATTTAAGGATAAGGGCTTCCAAACTTCTTAACTTAGTTTTCTGCACAAGGAGACCATTATTCTGGCAGCAGAACAGAAAGAAGTGACAGTATCTCTTAATTGGAGTCTGCAGCAATTGGGATGCTGCATGCACAGGGCATGAAGGATGTGATGGGAGTGCATCAGACATGCTTCTATAAAGGCAGGAAGACAACCAATAAAGAAAGCATGTCATCTCAGATCCCGTCCACTTTCCAAGCGCTGACATTCACTTCCTCTGGCCTAACATCTCAATAGTTGTGAATCTGAATCTGCCTTCCACACTTCTGTGTCTTCTATTTATGTTCACCTTAGTTTTCCCATTGTTTATGAAATGTGTCATTTCTCTAACTCCCGGCATTAACTTGTGCAGTAGTTGTTCAGGGGATGGGGCAGAATACGGTCTCAGACACAGAGTTTTTCCGAAGCTCAAGTTGAAAGAGCTGTTCACAGCTTTTCTGCTCCTATGCTAAAAGCACACCATGCCATTCTTAAGTACGTTTCCTCTAGGGAGGGACAAATCTGTCAATTTCGGTTTCTCTCTGTTGCTCATTATTTTAATCTTAAATTCAGTTCATCTCGAACTTTGAGATTTTTTTTAACGTTTGCATGAAAATTCCTAAGCATTTATGTTTACATTTCTCCTAACACATGCATTTTTGTATGCATTTTTGCCCGATATATACATTTTTGCAGCACTTTTCCTCATATGATGCATTTTTGAATGTATTTTCCCCAATATATGCATTTTAGTTTGCATTTTTTGATTACAGACCTCCATTACAAAATTACAAAACTCCATTACAAAATTCAGGGAAGGGTAAATTTTGAAGGATAACTGAGTTTTGCTTTGCATAGTAGTTCAAAAGTGCAAAATTAGTTGCGTTTGCATTACAATGCAAACTGAACAAATTTCTCCCCCATCCCTGGCTTCATCCAGGCAACAAACGGCTGTACACTAATATTCAACTCAGGCCAGATTCCACTGTCCTGAGTGGTTCGTTTATTGCTATCAAAGCATGAATAATGAGGAAGCTTAAGTAGTCATTTAAGACAAGTAGCTTTTAACTTAAGTGTGATTGGTGTCTACAATGTAATGCTGGCCCAACACAGAGTTCTGATATAGTATGAAGGGCTCATCTAGACCAAGCAGGATATTCCACTATGAAAGCGGTATATAAAAGACAGGAGCCACACTACTGCTTATAACAGTGTTGAAGGGCATTGCAGGATCTACACTACTGCTTTATAGTGGTACTAAAGTGCTATGGAAGCGGTATATGGTATGTGTCATGGGGCCCAACAGTTGTCAGTGCACTTCAATACCACTATAAAGCAGTAGTGTGGCTCCTCCTTTTATATACTGCTTTCATAGCAGAATATCCTGTTTGGTGTAGATGAGCCCGAGGGCAAAGGGAAAGACTCTGAGATGCCTCTTTTTAAAGCAGTGAGCCTCAACCCACCCAGGTAATCCGTATGTGCACTTTCAAGAGTTCTCAAGCTGCTTTTTAATAAGGAATGTAGCAATACTTGCAAAGGTTTTGGTCCTATAAGGGTTTGGAAGGAAAGATCAGTTTTAAATTAAAAACAATGGAAATAAAACCTTCCACTTAAATTAGAAAAACACACACACACACAGCTGTAATTTTTATCCATAGTAAAAAGGCAGTTGTCAAAGCAAGTGCCTTCAATGGCAGCAGTCTGGTAGAGCCTCACTATTGATGTGTGTGACTGAGGAGCTTAGTAGCAAAGGCCAGGCAGGGAAAACTTGGAATGCTTCTACGAAATGAGCATTCAGCTACAGGATCAAAGGTGATGGCCAGTATTTAGAGGAAATACATTCACCATTCATTTATATCATGCTAAATTGTCCCTTTGCCATATTATTATATTGTCTTTGTCTTTTTATTTACAATTGTTAACATGCCATGCATCAAGATACTTTTAATCCAGATTAATCCAGAATTCTAGACTAGACTTTTGTTCCTACAATCAATTACATGGATTAGAACTGGTGCTTCCCAAGATCTCTTTACATGGATATTGTCTGTTTTTATGGTTTTTAAATTTTGTATATCAGTTTTTAATGCACAGTGTTTTGATCTTTGTAAACCACCCAGAAAGCTTCGGCTATGGGGCAGTATATAAATTATTTATTATTATTATTATTATTATTATTATTATTATTATTATTATTATTATGCCTTTTGCCCAATACTGTAATAAATAAATAATAATAATAATGCTTAATTTACACTTTTATTTACTCAGTCGAGAGCATTAATGCCTGTCAAAAGAGTAGATTTTTACTCAACTATTTTAAAAGTTGTATTAATCCATGGCTTCTGTTTGGGGTCCATTAGCCTGGGGAGTCCACAATCACTAATATGGTTTGGGATAGCAATCTCACTATTCAAAAGTCCTTTGGAAGAGAGGGGGTGGGTGGGAAAACAATCAACTAATTTTATGAACAGGTTGGTGGTTAAGGTTTATGGGATAACAATTTGGAGTGTAAACAGGGTCCCCTAAATGGCTATTATATCCTTTTTAGGAAGCAGCCACTATTGGAATGACATGTTCATAGCAATTCCGTCAGTAAATATGCATGGACCTAAATAATCTGACCATTTATCCTTTACTCATATTGTGTTGGATCCAGACTGGCCATTCCATGGACAGAAGGGCTCCTTCTATTCACAGGAGAAACTGAGATCCGGTGGATGCTCCCCACTGGAGGAAATGGGGGTGGGGGAGGGAGAGATAATTTTTCCTAATACTTTACATCCCCCTGCAGTGCCTTGCACTGCTTCTCATGCTGCTCTGGAGGGTCCCCAAACCTTCTGGGGGAACAGGGCACCTCAGGTGGAAGGAGGGACTGGCAAAATTCATTCCCCCTTCCTCTAGCACTACCAGATCTACACCCATCTTAAGTCTGAATCCAGCCTATGGTTTTATGCTGCAAGAATTATACACGGTTCTTCTTCCAAAATTCTGCAGGGAACTGTCCAAGCAGTTTGCTATTATTGACTCCAGATCTTGCTCTGTGTTTTAAATAATGCCCTTTTATATATGTTAGTTACTGAGTAATTCTGGAAACATAGGAGAATTGTATGAGGGGCTCCCAATTCTAAATCAACTGTTGTCTGATTAACCGCCCTGGGACTTTTGAATAGCTTGACTTTTTGTTTCTAAGCAGTAAGCCAGTCACTGATGCACCAAAGAGAAGATTTGTTTTAAGTCATGTAGATTAAAGAAATGCGATTAATTTAGCAAGCGCTTGTTATGGCACCGGGTCTAGAGGCTCAGCCTCACCCTGAAGAGGACTCTAAGCTCAATGAGATACTGGTCACTCCACTCCAAAGAGGACCCTCAAGGACCCCTGACACATCCCTCACACTTGGCCCTCCCATCAACTTCAGCCTCCAAGAATGGCTCTCCAAAGCCTCTCAAGACCTTCAGCTGCATAGGAGCTTAAGGCTACAGAAATGAGTATGGGCCCTTTAAATTTACAGAAGATCACATACAATGAGAGGTGGAACTTCTGAGGGACCTGAGCTGACCAGACTACTTAAACCCATATTTGCTTCTAGTCCCTTGCTGGAACAACTACTCCAGCCTAGCAGCTCCTGCAGAGCACCGATCAAGGTGCTACTAGTCTCTGCTTTGCTGTGCTCTTGTTTACCTAGTATGACTCTTGCCTTGCTGGTTGTAACATCTTTCTACCAGAGCCTTCTTGAGTGCCCAGGTGCCTGGCCGCTTCCCCCGGGGCCCAGCCCTAGCCAGGAGAGCGCTAGCAGCGTTACCTGTTTTGGTTCCTTGGAAGCAATGGGGAAACAAATGTAAACCTTGAACGCAGGACCCATCTGTGAACAGCCAAAGAAAACATCTTGCTTTGGGAAGCCGAGAAAAAAGGTGGCTGCTGTCCTTAAAAGGTGGTCTTTGATTTACATGGGGGCGGCAGTGTTGTGGTGGTACGTAGTCCCCATTACAGCTGCTAGTGAGGAGGGTTTGCTAGGCTACATCTAGGCCATCAACAAAATCAAGTTTGAGATCCTCTAGAAAGGATTCTGGAATATGGAGTCCATTATCAGCTTTTGGGAAGTGTAGGTCCCCCTGTCCGAGCCCTGAATGTTTCTCTGGCCAGTGTAGAGACAGAACATGACAGAGGCATGTACCTGAGAAGCATGTGTGGATTGGTGCTTTTTTCAGAGATCTTAAGAGACAGTGGAGGATAAGAGGTGGTAGGAAAATGTAAACTTATGGGATTGTGGTGGCATCTTGATGATTACTGAACTGACAAAGGAGATATTTGTCATTGGCAAGTTCCTATCATACATGCTAAGCAGGAAACATACCTGTAATCAAACGACCCATTATCTACCTTCTGGTCATCAGGGTCCAGGGGAACATCTTTGTTTTCTCTCACTGTGAAGATATATGCAATCAATTACAAACTAAAAAGTACAGGTCTTATTTTCATGTCTTCAAGGCTGCAATCCTAAATGCTCTTACTAAATGCTCATTCTAATGTACTGGAGTGATACTAATGCACAATCCTTTATGCATCTTTCAGGATCTGCCTTGCAGGCTTCTTGCATTCAATAGTTTCTAGATCCTGGGAGAGAACATGGTGGTCATTATACAATCACAGTGTACAATCCAAGGGTACAGAGGGAGAGATGTACCATTAAGTTGTTTCCCCATCTTGTAAAGATGGCTGGACATCAGGAAAAACTTCCTGACTGTTAGAGCAGTACAACAATGGAACCAGTTACCTAGGGCAGTTGTGGGCTCTCCCACACTAGAGGCATTCAAGAAGCAGTTGGACAACCGTCTGTCAGGTATGCTTTAAGGTGGATTCCTGCATTGAGTGGGGTGTTTGACTCGATGGCCTTATAGACCCCTTCCAACTCTACTATTCTATGATTCTAAAACATGCAGTGGGATTCCTTCTGGAAAAGGTTCTTTTGCAAACACAGAACAAGCCAACACACTTAGCATATGTGAAGTCAAATCTTAATAAAGGTAATGGAAGATGGTATCACCTCCTACCTAGAAGGAAATCCTCTTTGCCTCACCTTTAATGAGATTAATTCTTTTTAGTGACAGATATTCAGTGTTCTAGGAATAAATCCTTCCAGTGGGAAGGCTATGGTTCAGATCAGAAGGTTTAATTAGATTCAGGATTAAATACTTCAGACAGCAGCAGCAACAACAACAACAGCAGCAGTCAATCACTACACACCAATAGACAGTGATTTCTCTTACCTGGATATTTCCCTCCTCTGCTTCTCTTAATGAAGCAAACTATCAGCAAAATCAGGACCAGAAGAGCGATGGCACACATCAGTCCAATAAACCAGCCCTGAGTTGCAATGTCCCGTTGGTTGTTAGTATATGCTAATAAGAGGAGTTGAAAAAGGACAGTTAAAAGAACAGAACTGATCCACACAATGGAGATAAATGAAAATAGCAAGCCAAGGCTATTTGATTCTCCCTGTCCTATCCATTCCCAACAGTCACATTTTAGGAAACGTTCTCTCTTTATGCCAGTATTCCTTCTCTCTCTGTGTGTATGCATGATAATTTCTTTTGGATATGAGACAATTACGTTGAGCGCCTCTGTTTTCCCAAATGCATCACAACCCAAGTTCTAACAGCAGCAATGCAAGCCCAAGGGTAGCAGTGAAGTCAAAGGGTAACAGCAGTGGAGCAGGGTGAGGCAAAGGAATAAACATGGTATTGCCTAGCAAAGGAAGGGTATATAAAATGGGGCAGGGGAGCAGAAGAAACAGGTAACAGATTTGATCTATCCTTTATAGGAATGGAAAATGTTGAAGTGGTACCTCAAAAGAGGGTGAGATACTTCTCCAAGGGAAGGGTTAGCTTTACCTCCATGTAGCTTGAATAAAACAATAAGTAGAAATGTCTTCCCAACACATTATTCAATGCCCTGAAAACTGCAAGTGGAATCAAAGCTAGAAGGAATCCTTTACAGAATAAACACAATTTCGAAATGAGTTTAGAATTTAACTGAGTTATATTTTTAGTTCTTGCTCATGCTGAATTCTTGGTGGGAATGAACCCACTTTAATTGATCACTCTATCAGTTTAGCATAGACCAATCCAGATACCACCACCACCACCACCACCACCACCATCATCATCATCATCATCATGAAAAACATCATCATCTTCATCATCAAGAACGTCATCATCATCAACAACAGATTTAGGGCAATTCAGAAAGGTGCTGGTAAAACTCTGGGGGTAAAGGCATGATCCATTGTTCCATGATGGCACTATATGCATTTGTCCAGACATCAGATTAAAACAAGGGGGAGGGACAGAAGCAATGGATATTGCCCCTCTTCTCACCCACATGCACAGTCTTCCCTATACATCCTCTTCTTCACTCCCTTACTAAAGAAAAATCACTCTGACTGGAGGCATCTCATTGTTTGTTTGGTCAGTGCTATCTTCTTCCATAGAAAAGGCAAAAAGCCTACTGTTGCAATCATTTAAAATGTGGTCCATCCCTCTTCCCAGTGACTCAGATTGACTCTTTGTTGTAAATCAAGCTTGTGACCAGCTGTAAATGAAACTGGATTGCTAAGGAACACTCATGGAATCCCCACATTTACAAAAATGCTGGCAGTACTCTGATGGTATGAGTATATTTCTTTTGGTAATCAGGTGAGCAACCATTGGGGGACGTCAACTGGCATGGATTCATTTTTTTAATATAATTCTTTGCTGGTGCATCTTCACTGGGTGGGATTTGTGATAAAATAAAATTAACAAAATACGAAACGGTTTGGTGATTTTACTCTAAAAGCTGCTAGTTTCCACAATTTTTACGCTCATCTGCCCACTTGGGTAATATTCCATTGTGAAATGTTGGAACTGAAATCCATTTTCTGCATCATATCCCCAGTATGCTTGATGCACAGAAAAATAAAGCACATTCTGCACCTCTCTGAAGTTCCACGGTTTTCCTAACTGATCTACATTAGGAATTGGATCCAGACTAATCAACGGGACTCGACTTAGTCATGACCAACCTGTCCCATGGTTTCAATGGGACCACAGCATGACCAACATGGTCTGGATGCAACCCAAGCTCTTTTCCAAAAAAAGAAATAAGTTTTCAACACAACAGAAGAATTTGGGGGGGGGGGTTTAAATGTAGTCAGACTATGATTTAAATGTAGCTACATATTTATTTTATTATTTTATAGAATAAATATCACAGAAATTTGGAGCAAAGCCCTGAAGCTCAAACATTTTCAAGTTACCAACATAGAGTTTCTTTTCCTTTTTTTCATGAAAAAGGAAAACAGATATCTACCCACCTAATTATGAAAATAATATACACTGCCAAACCCTCTGCTGAATTTTAAATATGAGATATTTACACATGAACATGAAAACAAAAATAGCATCAGTCTTATATGAACAGGAATTTGATGATTCGGCTCCTAGCTTATGTAGCACTTGATTTTCTTAGGCAAAGATAATCCCAAATCACTAAAAGATAGAGAGCGCCTCAGATAAGTCTAGTGTGTTTCAAACTTCATGAAAAAGCACAATTCATCAAGACTGTATGCAAGCTCCATCATGGGAATGATTCACTCAGACCAAATTGTGAAAGGGCTTAATGGTTGAATTCCCAACTTAAAAATCAATGAGAGTTTTTTTCCTCCCAGTGAATCAAACTGGAACTGTGCTATTAGACCATAACCTAATGGCTCTTTCCAAATACCAGTAGGAAGTAACATGTATAAGCAGCTTTCAAGTTATCTGCAATAAATTTTAAAAAATATCCTGAATAGCACTAATGGAAGATTATCACAGCCACACAAAATTGAAGCTCTGCCAACATTATAATGAAGACACAGTCTACATTCATAGCCAACAGACCTTTCCCAGACTCTTCCTGGGTCTTCTTACATTAAGTGCTCCATTTGGCAAGACTTACTTACAACAAGGATTTGATCATAAGAGGACATGAACATGTATTACAGTCTACCCTCTCTTTTAATTCCAGCCAAATATATGAATATTATGTATTTGATCCCCCCTCCCAACAGCTTCCCTAAAATCAGCTTCAGATTTTCTTCAAAGGATTTTAAGTGTTGGGGACCCTGTGAATTGAACCGGAAACCTCAGAGATTGAACTGCAAGGAGAACGCATCCTCTGATTTTAGATTTTAAATGGCTGCCCATGGCTTCAGCCGGGCCCTGACCCACAAGAGTCCACAACAGTTAAAGCTGCAGGAGCCCTGCCCTCTTTTGTAATTGGTCACTCTAGTATAGCTCCTGCAGTGTTAACTCTTGTGAGGAAGAGAGAATTTCACCAGGTGCTGCATACATACAAATGACAATTGCTGAATTTCCCTTTTCAATACAACTGTTAAAGACACAGGAGCCCTGTCCTCCTTTTCCTATGGTTACCCTATACTGTATCTGTGTTCCCCAACCCCTGTGCCTCCGGATGTGTTGGATGATGGCTTGGGATGATGGATGTTGTAATCCAATATATGTAGAAGGCACCAGGTTGGGGGAGGCTGCTCTGTACCATTATGTGATGTTTTTCAATAGGCATAAGCAGCTTTCATTGACTCAAGGCATGCCGGGTGCCCCTCCTGGCCTTTGCACTTTGACATTCTCCCATTCACTTGTGCCAGTTGATTTACCATGCATCCCCCCCCATTTGCTGTTAAAAGCTCTATCATGGGAGCAAAGCACACTTGAACCTACAAAGTTCTTCTAATGGAAGGAGCAAGACACTAATTGCATGGACTTGAGAATTGCATTAGCCTAACTGAATCTACAGAACTGGGATAGAGGGAATAAAATTATACTCAAGACCTTTGGAACAAATGGTGATTCTTTCAGTGATGTGAACACAGAAAAGCTTTCAATAGAAGAGATGTAATGAATCTTAAGAGATATGAAGGCAGCAGCTCAGACAAACCAACAAAGCAAAAAAGTGCTCTTGAAGGTACAATAATCAAAGATCTTCTCTCAGCATATTCACAAAACCCTATCTCCGGGCAATGGCAAAACTACAAAGTAACATGCACCAAATACAGTTGTTCCATCCTAAAATTTAAACTTAAATTTCATTCATAAAGTGCCTGATCTTGTGATACTTGCAGAGCTTAAGGATGCACTGACCATTTTCAGTACTAATGCAACAGTTTATAGGCAAGAAAGGAGTGCTTCCACCTGATATCGTGCACAGGCCCTGGAGTGAGCCCAACACCTCCTCACCTTAGTGCGACCTGGCTTTGGCTAGGTACTGGAGAGAAAGGATCTTCCTTTGCTTTTAGAGGGAAATGGGGCAGAGACCAAAACAGAATGCAACAGGAAAAACTGTGCTACAAGCCTTTATTTGTGCTGCAACAGAAAGGTGGGATCTGGTTTCCTGTTAAATAAAACAGAAGCAAGGAACTTGTTCTAATTATATAGGGAGAGCAAGGAATCCAACATGGAGCACCATTCATGTGATGAATGCATGGAGGGAGCTCCTGTATTCAGTTGAATTCGTCCAGATCTTTTTGCAGTTGTGCTTTAACTGCCATTTCTCCATCATTACTTCCTCAAGCCCTCTGGTATTCCAGGAAACAGATTGGGCTCAACTCAGTGACCAAGGGTGTCTTAGAGCAATTTGTATCTCAGCCCAATTCATTTTTATGTTCAAGAGGTTGGTCAGGGCTTTGACAGGACTACCAACTTGGTCAACAGGAAACTGGGCATCAGAAAGCCATCAGGATCTATCAGCTTTGGTCTTAGGTGTTCAAGGGCATGGTTAGACGGGGCGATATCCCGGTGACCACCCTGGGATCATCCCTGTGCATCCACATGACGCACAGGGCATCCTGGGAGCTGGAAGGAAAGATCCCTCCCTTGGCCCGGGATATCGCTCTACAGATTAATTCCAATTTTTTTGCGGTCTCGGGATGATCCTGAGACTGCGGAACGTGTAACTGCGGGGAATTGGGCACAGAGCTCCTCAGGAGTTCTGTGCCCATCGGGGGTAGGGTGGGCAGAGTGCGGAGTGTTTTTTTTAAAAAAAACTTACCTGTTGTTCAAGTGCTCCTTTTCCTTTAATTTTTTTCCCCAAAGTGGCAGCCGCGATGTCACACACCGCGCATAGACAAGGGCGATGATCTCGCGATAATAAAATCGTGAGATCATCGCCCTCTACCACCCTTGTCTAGATATGCCCCAAGTAACTTTTGATCACTGATCCTTAGGACTCACTTGAAAGTTAAGCATTCAAGTCCCTCCCCCAATCTTTGAACATCTGAGCCCAAAACTAGAACACATGAAAAATAATAGTATGCAGTTAGATGGCAATGGACCATTCTTGTGCCTTTTTGTATCTATATTACAATATTGCAAATGGGAGTGTATTATATTATTTCTGCATCCAGCTAGATTTGTGTAGTCTTTTAAGTGTTACTGAATACTGCAAAGCATTGTTCTGATTAACCAAAAACTCAACAGCACCAGCAAGCTGTGGAGCAGGTTAGTTAGTTCAATTTCCATTCAGATAAATGAACTTGCAATCTCTAGAACAGAGGCTTTCAAAAATAACTTAAAAGAAAACAGACAGTACTGTCTTGTCACAGGTATTAATGATGGCACATGATGGAGCTAGTCATCTCTGATCTCACCCATCAGAAGCATCCAGCCAGGAAGAGAAAAGGATGAAAAGACAAGAGGCCTTGCAAAGAGAAACGAGGTCACTAAAATAATGTGGCTCAGGTGGTCATCTGGGATACATCAGAAGAATAAAGAATAAATCCTGGAAGTCTTCATCATTGTGTAATGGAGAACTTCTGTGATGTGGAAAGTTAGGCTTTTTATGAAGACCTGGCATATGGAATGCATGTGAACATCAAGAGAGCACACTAGCTTCTGGCATCCCAATATTTACATTTTCTCTTTATGACACATACAGGAAATCTCCCCCACTCCCTAAAATATGGCAAATAAGAGTGGCAGGGAAAGAACCATCTCTCTCTATCAAGGCACTTTTGTACTGAGGACACACAACAGGTCTTTCAGGAAATCTGATCCTTTAAAGCCATACGGCACTCAGTGTTTTGGCCTTCCCCATTTACAATGGAGACCAAAGGGGGGTACAATCCATGGCACCTTGGGAACACACACACACGCACACACACACACACACACACACACACACACGCAGAGTTCACAGACACGGCATGGACTATATTGTCCCAGATAGTGCCTACTTCTGGTAGTGGACAGGTAGGAGGTAACTGTAGGATGAAATTGCAGGTGACCATGAAGAAAAGGAGATAGATATACACAGATCTGTCTCCCTTCAGAAAGATCGTAGGTGGATACACTTAAGCTATAAAGAGACAGAACAGCCTTCTTAACAAGGTTCACTGAAACTCTGTACGTAGGCTTGATGCTGTGCAAATATTAGTAATAACTTTCATGAAGACCCAAAGTTTTACATACAGTCACCCTCCCACTAACACCATGAAGAGACCCACAATCCAAAACAGCAAAGATCGAGGAAACAGATTTCCAGCAGAAAACAGAGGGGAGGACCTTATCTCACATAAACTCCTGCTTTTTCACTAACAGTACACAAGAGGATTCACAGTATATCAAGAAATGATGATGAAACACTATCCCTAGCTGAAAACTGTAAAATCAAAAATTCAAAGCCAAGCATACAGAAACACCAAAGTGGATAAAACCATGCAGAAACATAAAACCCGCACCTCAAAAGACAAATGTTGCAATTATGCTTGCAGCAGTGCCCAATAGCATGTGAAATGGCTTCCTAAAGAGGACATTAAAATCCTCTCCTCCTCCAGATAGCAGAAGCCTGGAGACCTAGGGCTTCACCACACTCAGCTAAAATCCTGCATCCTTACTGGTTCGTTGCAGGATTAAGACCAGTGTCTTTACATGGGCAGGCACGTTAGTTGAATCAAGGGCGACCATTCTCAGTAAATTCAATATTTGTTCTATATGTTTCTTTATACAGCCACTAGGCAGCGATGGTGATTTATTCAAGTAATCTTGTTTATCAGGTTATCTTTTTGAAAGCAGGACAAAAAGCATGGGAGACATCCTGGAGGTAGACGACATTGCTTAAAAGACTTGCAAACTTCCGTGAGTGACCAGTCATAAGCGTGCAATAAATCACTTGTGTAAAAATGCTCCTAGAGATGAGGTGACTGCTAGATACTTTAATGCAACATGTGGCCCTCCAGATGTTGTTTGACTGTAACTTCTTTCATCCCTAGCCAGCATAGCCAGTAGTGCAGGATGATGGGAGTTGCAGTCCAACATCTGGATGGCCACAAGTTGTCTACCCCTGTTTTAATGTGCTGTGCGGGAAACCTTGCTTCATTTTCATATAAATGTGAACCACTTAAGGATTTTATTCTATTAAATCGTATAGAAGTATCAAAAATAAAGTAAATAATAAATAATGTTGCAGTAGCCAAATAGGGTTTAGCAAGTTTCCTAGTGAAGGAGTCCAAAGCCATGGGGCCATGACCAAGAAGGCTCTGCTCTGTGCTAGCAGAAAAGCCCATATTTCTCTCAGAATTCCTGAAGCTGGTTAGCTATCACTTGCTCCAAGAGTGGAAGTTAGAATAAGAAATTATTCCCCCAAATTGTTTAAAATGAGTGAATACTTCTTCATGCATAGTAAAATAAATTAGGAAGCATGCAGCACTGATAACATACAAAGCTTGACAAAGAGCAAAAGGTATTTAAATATATTTAAAGGTATTTAAACTACTTCTACATGGATGGCATCCACAGTTTAGAAGTACAAGAGGTTTTACAATAGAAATACTTAACTGTTAGTATTCTGTTGGACTATGCATCTCCATCACACATACTCAAATAATATACATACCAACACTGGTCCAGTATGGCAGGGGGGAAGAGCTGGATTTTTTCTTGGGGATTTGTTGTTGCTATAGTTAGAAGCAAGTCTTCTTGTCCAGTCCAAATAAACTACAATATGCAGTACAATCTACGGTGTTAGTTTGTATTTTTATTTATGGAGTGTAAGTTAGGGTTCATTTAAGGGATTTAGGCTACAATCCTGTGCAGCTGCAATCCTATGCACACTTTACTTCAAGTAAAGCCCATTGAACACAGTGGGACTTGCTGCTGAGTAAATATGCATAAGATCACACTGTTAATTACCTATTAGAGAGTTACAATTCAAATGCATCTCCAATGTGGAGAGATTTTTTATGGAACATGGAAACAGAATATAGTCTCATGCTCTACACATCTATGGACAAACTGATACCCAAGTACAGCAAAAATAAAGTTCACTGCACAATGATTTACTAGTAGAAAAAGGGCCTGTATTTTTCAATGGCCCCAACATTGTGTTTTACAGAAAACACAATGTGCAAGACTTCTTCATTTGCCTACTATTTATGATGATGGCTTTATGCAGTTTCCAGGTTCAGAGGCATAAAAAGTGCCAGTTGCTGTGGAGCAGCGATGAAGAGGGCCGTTGTCTCCATCTCTTATTATTATTATTATTATTATTATTATTATTATTATTATTATTATTATTATTATTTTATATAGCACCATCAATGTACATGGTGCTGTACAGAGTAATACAATAAATAGCAAGACCCTGCCGCATAGGCTTACATTCTTGCTTCTGGGCTTCCCAGAGGCATCTAGTTGGCCACTGTAGGAAACAGGATGCCATAGACTGAATGCTGGTCTTACAGCAGTTCTTTTCTTATATAACAGAACATAAAATTTGAGCATACAGTATGTGTGCTTCCAGCTACACAACTGTGTTGGATCCAATCCTTTGATATTTTCAGAAATAAAAGCAAGAATAATTTCACATTTTCCTATTTTAACAAAAGACTGTCAGATATTTTTGATTTCATCATCAACATTATCAGTCCAGATTCTTTTGTTTCTGAGATATCACTTCTCTTTCTCCTAGAGAAAGTGAGAGGGTTTAAAAAATAATAATCCTTGTTTTTCCTTCTCAAATGCCACCAGTAGGTAAGTCCTGTCATTTTCTGTTGTCAAATGCTTACAATTCATCATTTTGTTTCTGTTGAATGTGCCCATACTTTACTTGTTCTTTTACTTTGTCCCAGTTCAATTACTGTAATGCTCTTTTAATTTGACTTCTTTATCCCTACCTCAGCACTCTTGTTTTTGTTTTGCATTCTGCTGTCCATCATATCGTTTTTCTATGTACAAGTATGAGTCTGTTTCTCTGCATTTGATTTCTCTTCAGTGGCTACCCTTTCTTTTCCAGATTCAATTTGTTACTTGCCTTCAAATGACTTCATTCTCTAGCTCCTACTTATCTTTCATCTCCCATTTTTCTGTCTCTTCCTCCTTGAACTTGGTGTTCTTCCAGTTCTTCATTGCTTTTCAACCACCTTCAGTCTTCCTCTACTTCATGTCACTGGGTATCCCCCTCCCCCGTTTGCCAGCTGATATTTATTTAATTAATTCTCTTCCCCCTTTTAATGCCTTAAGACCCAGTGATTTCAGCTAGCCTGTCTAATTCTTGGGCCTTTTGCTTTATTTTCAATTTTAGTTATCTAAATTAAAATGTAAGCCAATTTGGGCAGGGTCTGTATATTTTCCTTTGCTTTCTACAATCCCTGGTTTGTAGGCACTTATCAGATAACAATAATCATTGCATTTTTCATTTGCTTTCATTCATTTCAGACTAGAAGTCAGAGAAATTTTCTCTAACTATTTATTCATATCCCATAAACTTTGTTAATTTATATTTTTAAGACCTGTTTGAATTAAATGGATGTTTTGCTTACAGCTTTATACATGATGATCATCCCATTCACCCTACTGTGGTACTATTCAGAATGAATACCAGACATTTCTCACATGGAAATTACACCTTTCTCTGACAACATGCTTTTACAAAAGGAGCCATTATTATGGATATATCCTACAAACAGAAGATAAATCAGGCTTTGATGATGTTCAGCTAAGCTTAACTATTATTTGTGCTGGCTGTTTGAATAGTACTCAAAATCTGGAAGTGGAAGCTCAGAAATATGAATGCATAAAATAAAGTCTGATTACTTTCATACTAGAGCACTGCTAAGGCACCATGTTTCCACAATTAACTGGAAGTACAATGGAGGTTCCACACTGCACTTAATATAGTACTATTCTACTTTTGGCCAAAATTCTTCAATATTTACTCACAAGTAAGCCCCATTCAACAAAGCCCCTTCCCAATGTTAATTAAAAGCTTCTTGCTGTGCTGCCAGACAAGTCTTTTATTATGCAATCACCTGCCACATTCAAAGAATTTTACAGGGGATCCAGATGACATCTTCCGTTTGTAATCTTCCTGTGTTTTCCAACCACTTCCATCTTATTTGTTTCCACAGAAAATCCATTAAAGAGTGAAAGAGTGAATGAAATAACTGCACAATCTCTTTGGACCAATAGCACCCCCACTTGCCATTTTATTGCTTCGTATTTAGCACAGCTGGAGGATTAGTAAATTGTCTCTTAATCACTCAACGAATGTTCCTAAGGTGGCACTATAATTCCTTCCATTTTTTTTTTGTCTAGTGAAATAGAAAACAGGAGCATTTGAGTAAAGATGAAGTAGCTCTGAAAAGCTTCAATAAGCACTTTGTGTTTTTACTGGAAGAAGAAGAAGAAGAAGAAGAAGAAGAAGAAGAAGAAGAAGAAGAAGAAGAAGAAGAAGCTGCCACCGCTACCAGAACAATACTGGAATGCAATGATCTGACAAAATCGTAATCTGCATTTGCATTCTCCATGAAAATAAGGGAAGAAATAAGGGTAATTTTAGAGAGAAGGGCTTAGGTAGAAACAACCTCTACAAGGAATTTTGGGACATACAAAGGTGATATAAGGCAACATTCTGCAAAAATAAATCGGTACAATTCTCAATGTACTATTTATGACTTCATTTCTTAGTTTGCTAAGTATGACCTCATTTATTTATGACTTCATTTGTTAGTATGAACATGCGACAGAGAAATCCACCACTTGTTATTAACCTACACAATATTCTTCCATGAATACCCAGATATAACACCCATCACATAATTGCATGTGCTGATGCATCAGCTAGCAACATGACAATGAGCAGTGCAAGGCACATACAAAAGGAAACACCAACATACAGACAGCAATAGATAGCACAGTCCTTAACCACAGTGTTTATTTTTTAGGTCTAGAGAAAAAGCCATGGATCTCTGCCCTTGTTATAAGGTTTCTTGTTCCAAAAGCAAACATATTTCTAAAAAAAAACCTATGTTAAGAAGTTGGTTTTTTTTGGATTTTTGTTTTGGCAAGCAGAGCATAGTCTAAACATCCTCATTAAAAATTATATATTTCATTTTGATAGCTGTATAATAAGGGCAGAGTGGACAATGCCAGCGAAGGAGCAGATGAAGTTTTCTCCATGCATGCCTTAATTCCTCCATCTGAAGAAGCAGCGTGAAAAAGCAGTCAAGCTTGGAATGGGATGCCTCTTCAAAATGTATTACACAGTTGGGGCTGAGCCCCATCTCACCTGGACTTGTTTGAAAGGTTACGTTCGAGCTGATAGTATCATTCCCTTTGAGATAAACCCGCACTAGATACTTCTCCCCAGGAATCAGGTCAAACAGCTCCACAAAGGCTTTACCAATGAAAGATTTCACTGTTTTGTTACCTGAGAAACAGAAACCTCACATCAAAGGCAGCCAGCAGGAAAAAGCAGAGGCAAAGCCACAAACATCAGGTTGGACTATTGAGTTGACTCATGTCCCTGCTGATGACAACATTACAGTAGGTTTGGAAAGCAGGTGGCCTCCAGATGTTTTGAAACACAACTCTCATAATCACTGGCTGTGCTGGCTGAGGTTAATTGGAGTTGTCCTCCAGAACATCTGGAGGTCACTGGGTTGCCAACCCCTGGAATGGAGGGAGATATCAGCAGGAGCGAATGTCTGGAATTTTCAGGCACCAATTCAAAGTTCAAGGGTTGGTTTGCAAACCTGCTCACTCCACTAGTTTGCAGAGGAATGAATTTTCCAGACATCATTTAACTAACCTAATTGAGAACCTGATTCATTGTCCTTAGGCTGCAACCAGCTGGAAAATTCTCACACTAGTGGTTCAGCCATTTCACACAAACCAGGAGTGCAAGAAAACTACCCAGGAAAGCAATACAGGACTTTTGCACAAACATCTCTGGGAAACTTCTACTTTGGGCAAGAAGGGACTGGCACAGTCCTTAAGCAGCTTGCAAGTGCCAGATGTGCTGAATCAGTAGCAACACTCCTTCCTCTGGTGGCACATTTATTATGAAACACAAGTGCCTTTTCTGAATGAATCTCAATACAGTTTACAAAGGGTGAGATGGAAAGTCACTTCTAAACTCTAATTGAGAACATGCAAATGAATCACAATATTATATTATATTAAATGTGCACTGTTAAAACATTCATATGTAAAGCAAATAAAAACAACTCCTGTTTGCAAACCCAAGTGTAGCAAGCCCTATAGAACTGCAGTTATTCCTAAACAACCAAAGTTTTAGTAACAGTTTTGGGTGCTGTCTTACCATAAACTTAGCAAAGCATTTGGCATGGACATCCCTAACCTATGATGGTACAGAAGTGTTTAAATTCACAGAAACACTTTTGCTGGTAATGGCTGGGTTTATGAGAGCATCAGGACTGGGGGATTTAAATCACTGGTGTCCTTAAAAGGCACATCCAGGTAGCAGGCTTTCACAGCCATTTATTACTGTAGAAACATGGGAAGCATCCCTGAGAACGAAGATACCTTCTCCATGTGACACTACAGAAGCCAGCTGAGTGGCCTGCACAGGAATCCTCCAAAGTGTACCCAAGGCACTGGCATGACAATTCTCAGCGGCAGCCATTACACCATATGCTTTATTTTCATAGATTCTAGCAGGTGTAATCCCCAGATGTCTTACTGGTTGACTTATTTTTTTTAAAAAAAACGTACAGGTAGTACACATGCTTTTCTGGAACCAACACTGCAAATAATAAATAGGGCTTGGCCCAGCAAACTAAAACCACAGGGCAGAGATGTAACTTATTCAGAAGGCCATAAAGCCAGATGGAATTTGATTTTTAACTCTTTAACCAGCATATAATTACTTTAAAAATGTGCATGGTTTGCTAGATTTAAGCCCAACAAACCGGCAGGGAGTAGGGTGGAGCATTAACAGCATTTATGTTTACTAACTTTTGGTCACTGCTTACTGAAACATTTCAGCGAGATTTTTCTATACAATTACATCCGTTGGTGTCTCTTCGAGGACACCAATCCAGAAATGTGATCATTATTGTTCATCCTCCAAACCTTTCAGTTACAGCTAGATTTTAGACTTCTGGGTCTATTTCTATAGGTATTTTATTCTGCAGAGCTCTGCAGCCATCACAGCCTCTCTTTAAAAAGCAGATCCTTTAGGGTGCATTGGTCTGAAACCTCCAATGAAAGGAGAGGTTGACAGCTGCATTTAGGAGACAGCAACACAAAATACAGTCCCAATGTAATCTGAAGGACAAATTAAACACCGTGCCCTTCCCAACTCCCCAAGCAACTAAAACGCACAAATTAAGCAGCAGGTTTAGTTACACTATAATTAACATTGCATAAAAGGTCCTTTAAACCTTTGAGAGATGACAGGATCTCTGGTGGCATTAAGGATCCTGCAGCATTCTCGTGCTCCCAATGTTTACTGTTGATATACTCAACCACAAACTCAGTTTCAGGATCAAACGTGTGGTTCCAGGTTATGTTGGCCAAGTTACTGTTAGGTGAAGCTTTTACGTCCCAGATGGGCTGTTTTCCAACACCAGCTGGTGAACAGGTTAGAACAGAGGTTAGTAAAACTGGATCATGTACAAAAAGATACATTTCAAAGTCACGTTTATGAATTGCTTTCATTTTAGTGGAAAATACTCAAATGCAGACAAAGGAACTCGGAAGCATAACATGCAATGGATTCTAGATGCTCTAATAATCTTAATTACATATAGGTAATGCCCACAAAAAGGCTTGTGATGCCACTTCCAAATGATATGTGACTTTAGTATTGAGAGGAACGTTTTTGTTTATCTGAATGTGTCCTTTGAAATATCAAGGTAATATATAAATCTTCCCATTGATAGATCAGGTATCAAACAAAATAATACTGTTCCATATATGCAAGTTTACTTGTTACCGTTCTGTAGTGTAAGCTGTTTCCAAATGGCCAAGGAGACTGATATTTTTCTGCCAGCCACACTCATTTGCAAGATTAGGGTCCAAAGTAGATCATAGGTATGATTACATACAGGTTTAAGAGCACAATCCTTGTTAAAAAAAAATTAGTGGAACTACCATTCCGGAGTCATTTGGACTACATTATTTATCCTTCACTTCTTGTGTTAAGAGGAGGGCAACTCTCATGTCTATAGACCCATGGTTCTCAATGTTTGCTTCCTTAAAGCAGCATGCCTGACCAGTTGTTAATGGAAGAACAAGCCTTGGACTGGATAGGACAAACCAGCTCCCTATTCCTTACATGGCAAACCGAAAGTTATGTTCCTTGCCCTTATGTTGATTGCTGGTCCATGAGATCCCAGGGATCCCTCTAAATTTTACAGGGTGTTTATTTTCTTAGATCGCCTTCTCTGTAGGTCCACAAACCTCTACTCCATACCTTTCTCTTTGATTTGCTTGTCTCTAGGGGATAGAACAAGAACAAACATTGTGCATGTTCAGATGATCTGAATTTTGGGAGATCAGATGAGCTAATGCAGTATTTCCCATTCCCTTAGATATGCGGGGTGCCCACAAAGAGGTGGGCTGTTTCATTGAGACATGCAAATTTCCTTGGGAGGTTTTCTGCATCCCTGTTTGAACACTGCAGAGCCCAACAGAGAGAGAGAAGCTGTTGTTTTGACTGAGAGGTTCACCAGACAAGCATTTTATCGCATGCTGCTGCTGCTCACTTATGGATGTGCATGCATCCTTTAGACATCGTCATCCGCCTCCCACCCATTCCTCTTGTTTTTCTGTTGCAAAATAGACCCCATTTAATCTGACTTTTTTTTTTTTAAAATGGACTGTGTCGTGATCTTCTACTGTGTGCAGGAAAAGCAGCGTGATTAAAAGGGTCCCTGAATAGGCCATGTGGTCTTTGTTTACTTCCTCTTTCCCCTCCAGGCAGAAAGAGGAACTAATGAGGGACAAAAGCAGGTCAGAGAAGGGACAGTAAGGAAACACGATCCCCCCCCCCATGTGATGACGCTTTGTCTTAAGTATTTGGGAAGAACTTCAAGCAATGTAGCAACACTCATCTCAACAGGTCGTGAAACCTGCTCATGGATATTTTAATGCATAAATCCAGTGTTTGCATTTGGTGACCTACATGAGACTCTTAACACTAAAGTACTAATTTAGAATGAAAGCTAACTTATAGTCTGTGCACTTAATTCCTTTCAAATAAATGGACTGATGATGGCCAAGACCTTAATGGCTTGGCTGCAGCAGCTCTTGCTAGTCCACTTAAATAGAGATAGAGAGATTTATTAAACCAGAGATATTTTGTTTAACATTGCACCAAACCAAGGTGAACTGCAGTGCTCATCCTGCTCACTGTTTTAATATCAGACAGACTAGGAAAAGAAATGTTTTTGTCAATATTCTGCAAAGGACACATTCGATAACAAAATCAGTTGTCCTTAGTACAAGTTATCATGTAGCAATATCCTTTTTGGGTGCATCCTATGCATGCTTAGACAGAAGAAAGTCCTACCACTCCCAGCATTCCCTAGCCAGCCATTAGAAACTCTGGCTATTGCTTTAGGCTACTATTCTATACATACTTATGTGGAAGTAAGTCCCATTGAACTCAATGGGCCTTACTTCTTGAGTAGACATGCATAGGATTGTGGTTAATTGTAATCATATAAAGAAGTAGTAATTCTTAATCTTTTTGTAATGAGAGCAAAGTAAACACAGCCACTATATAAAGTGACTTAAGATGGCATTTCCCTCTACTATATTTTTAGATCTTTACAAGAAACTATTTCTATTTCCAACAATACCAGTTTCATTTTAAAATGCCTATAATTTGATACCTTGATCCATCAATTACCACTGCAGGCTCACTCATGCAACATTTCGTTTTGAGCAGCAGCTGAAACATCCTGATGCCAATAGATAAATGGAAAGCTAAGCACCAGGTTCATATGCCTGTGTTTCTTTAGAATACACACGAGCATTCCCATTGACTCCAGTGGGACTCCAAGCATGCAAGACTTTTGAAGCTGGGCTTAATCAGAACTACTGGGGCTTGCTGTTACTCCTCTCCGTGAGTATAAAGTCATTGCAAACCATGAGATGATTGCATTATTATATGCACTGCAAATAAAATAAGACATTGTGATCGGAAAATGTTTTCTTGCTGTATTCCTATTTCAGTTCCCAGGTATTTCTATGTGGGAGATGTGGACTTTGTTGAATGTCTACGTCAGGAATTTTGACACATGTTGCATTCTCTGCACAGTGAAATCAAGTGATCTTTGCTTTAAAGAAAAATAATTTTGCATTGAAGAATATTTAGACAATGCTTATCTTCACCTCAGGTGAATATTTTTACATACACCTGGCAAAATCTGCCCATGCAAGGAGAAGAGCTGCCTTACAATATTCCTTACAATATTTTGGCTGGCAGTAACACTAATTGCATCTTCTTTTTGTAAAGGATTTTATGTGGCATAGAACATATATGTGATGTCTTATGTCTTGGAACACTCTACATTGCTACAAAAATGCCTATTATTATTATTATTACTACTACTACTACTACTACAACAACAACATGCAGTGGGAATAGGACCTGGCCAGCCTGTAGATTGCTGCAGACATTTTCAAGGAAGGTTTGTTTTTTGCTTAGATCCCATGCTGCTTCAGTAGCAGCTGGATCATCAGTCTAGTGCTGGGCAGCATAGCCTATTAGCCAGCGATCACCCCAGGGTATGCAACTGGAGACCTTAAGGATGTCATTGCTATTTATTATTTAAAAGCCTCAGCTGTTGCTTGTTAACAAAAATCATATATATGCCTTTCAGTGGGTGGGTGGCAGTTAGTCCAAAGGGCATATGATACTTGCCACACCCCATGATGAAGCAGATGCATAACTCAGTTAATCAGATCACTGCTTTTTACTATGTTTAAGTGGTTTTTGTGCCATGTAGGGCCTGTTCAGACAACATGCTAAGCCATGGTTAGGCCTCTAACGCTTTTGCAGCCAGTGATTAGTGAGCGTGTTTAACCTGTGGTTATGTAGCCACCATGGTTAGGAATGGTTCACACGACACGCTAAGCCATAATGTTTAGCTCAAAATGCTTAACCACCGTGGCTTATGATGTTGTCTAAACCAGGTCAATGTGTGGATCAGAGTCTATTTGGCCCACTCAATACTGGATGCATTGTTACAATCTATTTACCATGTAGCTAATTACGCTAGCCTCTAAAAAGGAATGGCAATTTCTGCCTCTCTTCAGAACTGACACAAACACCTCCTGCTCCTTTTCCCAGTGAAGGATGCCACATTTTAAATTGACATTACCATTGGTCATGGCAAAAGATAAGTTTTCTCAGTGTCTATAGGGCAGTTTTGACAAGGAGATTTAGGGAGTACTTAAGTCAAATACACTGTGGTGTCTTTGGTTGGGTCAGAAACATTAGGTTTTATATAATTAAGTTCAGGGCTATTCAGGCTGGCAGTATTTGGCTTTTAAGGCACGTCTGTCTCTCTGAAGATTAATTCTAAGCTACCTTGATCAGAGCTACATAGAGAGCCTCTGAATACACAACCCAAGGATTTCTTTTCGTTTGCTGCTAAGCAATCGCCATAGTACTGAAGAAATCTCTGTGTTGGGTGGTTTAAAAAGCATCCATACCTTGATGTCAAGCTTTAATTACAGGCATAAAGCATTTGAAAAGATTGAGGTACAGTTTAGACCAGTGGTTTTCAACTGGTGTGTTGCTAGATCAGTCCAGATGGGTCGCAGCAAAGCTGTTGCCGCCATGTTGGGCATGGAGAAAATTGTGAAAGTGGGCTTGAGGTGGGTCTCGGTTCTGTACCAGTTGAAGACCACTGGTTTAGACAGCTAGCATAAAGGAAAGAGGGAAAACATAATAGCAGAATCCTCTGTTATGATACCTATTGTACTAGCAACAATTGTGGTGACGGTGGTTGCTTCTGTGACGGTGGTTGCTTCTGTGGTGGTGGTAGCTTCTGTGGTGGTGGTAGCTTCTGTGGTGGTAGTTGTGGTGGTTGCTTCTGTAGTAGTGGCTTCTGTAGTGGTGGCTTCTGTAGTGGTGGCCACAGTTGTGGCAGCTGTAGTTTGGTCGATTGTTGTTGGCGAGATTAGAACTGGGAGAGGGAAGGTGGTAAAAACTGCATTTTGAGAGGTATTTATGTTTTTAGCCCTTTGGCTTTGTCATTCCCCAAAGCTAAACATGCATGCAAGAGAAGGCAAAGTGGATCAAGACATAAACACAGTTCAGGGACTCAGCTAACCAAGCAATCTGCAAAGACAACAACAAAGCTCGAGTTTCATTTTCTTTCCATGGCAGACTTTGACTGACAACAGTTATGAAGTTCAGCAGGGCAGAGTAGGCCGGTGCGGGACAGGCTTAGAATCTCTCAAATAAAGGGGCATGCAGAAAATTATGTAGGCAAGCACAGAACGAACATGCGGAAAAGCAGCAGGAAGTGGAAGACCTGGGCCTAAAACAAATAGCTGCCCACAAACATGCTATCTGTTGGCGCTGCTCCTCTGTCAAGCCCCATGGTATCGCTGGTGCAGGTTGGTGGCAAACAATACATACTGAGGAGGCAGTGCAGGCTTTCCAGTAACCATTAGGATCGCTGGGCCCACCCCGTGCCCTCTGCCTGAGAGGATGGTGACCAATCAGGGGTCGCCATCTGCCCGGCTATACTTCTGCCATGACTCTGGAGTGAGAATAGATGGCGAAAATGATAAGTAAAGCTTTCGACCCCCAGACTGAAATGGAACACTCCAAGAATGTGGACAATAAACAACAAGACACTTTCACTAGGGAATGCAATGAAAAACTGCAATTCAGCCCTTTTTTTTGCAGAGAAACTGAAACACATGGAAACTGCAAACAATGTATTGAATCTTTAAGTGTTTTTTATCATTTAAAAGCTACACCATTTAACAAAAAGCTATTTATAATACTGTGGCTTGCTACTCAGTGGATTCCAATATTTATGTGATTATATTTAGGGTACTTCCAGATGAGGCTTTTATTATGCAGTGCCTGATTGATGGAATTTTACAGGGGGTCCAGACGTCGCTGTCTTCAGTTTATAGCCCTCCCACGTTTTCTCACTGCTTCTTCCATCACTTTTCATTCCAGAAAAAAAAATGTTAAGGAAGAAATGATGGAATAGCTGTGCAATTCCTTTTGATGGTTAGGGCACGGAGCCGTCTATCTGAAAGCACCTAAAGTTAATGAGGATGAGTTTGTTTTGAAACGTTTTTTAGAGAGAAACATTATTTCAAATACCATGAACAGAATTCAGTCCAGTATCTATCCTTCTAAATAATCTGATATTAGTAAGCATACACCTGAGAATCCCTGCTTCCATCACAACAATGCATCTTCTTGCTTTGTACTTAACACTTCTCTGGTTGGAGAAGGTTAGTCCTTTCCACTCTTGGTCAGATGAGAACTTTTGACGTAAGGTGGGTACTTACGCATCGCCAAGGCATCACCCAAAAAGAGGGGGCCAGTTTTGCACGAGCGTTGAATATACTAATTTACATGTGCAAATGCAAACTTAGAAATAATTGCTTTAATGTAAACAGAAGTACAATACATCTCACCCTAGTGGGGAAGACTATGGCTGGGTGACGTGTGTGCCTGCTCAATCTACTGTCCACATGCTGACTGTTGATGGGCAACTCCAAGGCCCCCTGCTCACCCTTCTAATAGGACTTTCTCTTTAAACCAGGTTTGGACTGGACAGCTCTTCAAAATGAAGGACACCATCAAACCTACTGTCCTCTGTAAAGTAGGGCAGATGGCCACCTTATTCTGGAGATTGAGAATCTTACCCCTTACACTTTGTTTGCCTTATGACTGAGACAGGGAAAAATTACTTACACACACTTCATTGCCAGCTGACTGTATGGCCAACTCCAGAGATCAGTGTTCTAATGTTCTGCTGAATGAGAGGTGCTTTCCACTGGTGGATAGCATGTTACAGGGAATACATAGCACCAGACTCTGGTGTTCTGCTACCTTGTATGCACAAGCTCAATTAGTATAGTTGCATGCATGTTGGGGAAGGTATATCTGGGCAGAATTTGGCACTTAATATTTAAATTCTTTTTTGTAAAGAAGTGTTTAGGATCTGGGAAAGATGGAATAAGAGTAGTAAAAAGTGTGCCAGGTCCCACCTGCTCAATCAGTCAATTTTCAATTTAGTCAGTCTTCTGTTTTTAGTTAAAACTGCAGATGTGACATTATATATGTAACATAATTTCTCAGAAGTTAGTATATCAGTGAAGATCCAGCTGATTATATGCAAAACCCAGGTTCTGCTCAATAAGTCTCTTGCTTCAGAGTTCGTGCACGTCTTAAGACTGGCTTCCCCAACCTAACATGCTCTAGATGTGGTGGACTACAACTCCCAGAACCCCTCCCCTGCTGGAGTTGCTGGGGGTTGTAGTCCAACACACCTTAAGGGCCCCAGGTTGGGGAAGGTGATCTTAAGGGCAAAAAAACATTCCTGGGTTGGACCCCAGGTCTTGCTCTTTATTCCCTAGTGGGTTGGAAGGGAAGCAGGGACATGTCCCAACCTACAGGCAAGATAAGCAGATCTCCTGTTCCCTGGCTGCAAAAGGAGGGAGACAAATTGCCTTTCTCCTATTTGCTACTCTTGGGTTAGTAAGGAGGGAGTCTGCTGATAGGCAGATCACAAAGAAAAGAGAAAAAGAGAGTTCTGCTGAGTGCAATACAGAAGTCATATACCATGTACAATTTATAATTAATTTCTTAATTTGTATGAGGAAGCATACAAAGGCTATCAGTGGCTACTAGTGCTAAGTACAACCTCCAGTATCAGAGGCCGTAAGCCTGTATATGCTAGTTGTTGGGGAACATGGGTGGAGGGTGGTTTTGCACCATGTCCTGCTTCTGGGTTTCTGGTTGACAGCTTGTTAGCCACTGTGTGAACAGAGTGCTGGACTAGATGGACCCTTGGTCTGATCCAGCATAGCTTTTCTTATGTTCTTATGACATCGCCCAGCCTATCTTTCAGCCGCAAATTTACAGTTCTGATAAAGAAAAACTACCACCATCAGAAAACAAGGATGGTCCCTACAAAAGATGTCATCATATTACTGGAGGGGGTCAGAAATTCTACGCATTCTGCAGGTTTTCTATCTTCTTCCAAAGCTCCAGGTGGTGCCATTTTGGTTTTTGTAGGAAGGACATTGTTCTAAATGGGCCAATGACATATTAAATCCTATTTTCTTAAAGTGCCAGAATTTGGGCTTAAGGAGCCAAGTCTCTTTGAAAGAGACAATTAGATTTTAAAACTCTTAACAAAATAGAGTGTTATCCAATTTGCTATGGATCAAGCAAAGAGAAATTAAATTAATGTAGCCCACTCTGAACTGAATAGCTACGGTATCTCTCAGTTGGCAGCTTTCTGCCAGCAGCGGTTTATGCGCATCGTGCATTTTTCTCCCTTAAGCTCTGCAGTACCAGGAGACACTTATCCACACAGATTTATCACACTGTGCAATTTCCAAATTATTTCATTCAGTTAAGGTTTGTATGGGTTGGGTTTAAAAATAAATACACCTGAAGCCTATTTCCCTAACCCAATTCCCAATATTGTGTTTGTTAGGTTAAAATATTAGGGGGGAGGAAGTGGGGTTTTTTAACACTTAAACAAACTAGGGAAATACACTGCCCTGGAAATAGCAGCATTGTCGGCCTGTGAATACTGAACTCTTCTAACCCGATCGGCTTGCCATAGCATCAGTGCTGTACTGCTTGGGTGTCTTTACGATTCTTGGCAGCACGAGTTGAAAATGGAATTTAAGGCATCTTTTGGCCTTGTCTGTACTCTCCCCAAGGGTCAAGACCCTGAATCCTAAAAGGATATGAATGGGAAGAGAAGCAGTGCTTTTTGCTAATGAAGCTGTCAGTGGGCCTTTTGTTAGTCACACTGGGTGAAATAAGCTGGTCTGAGTGAAGGCAGGGGGTCAGGTCACTTGATGGAAATGGACCCTCCTGGCTGCGGAAACTCTTGCTATCTATCCTTGATGGCTTTGTTATATCACTCTCTGGGCAAAAATTCTCTGAAAAGCCCTGGCTGGTTCATGGGTTCATGGGAAACATGTGAACACAATTTGCTTAGGGCTACTACCTCCCCGCCTGTGCCCATAACTTCTTTCACAATAAGATCAGAACAATATTTAACACCTAAAGGAGCCTTCCTCAATCTGGTGCCCTGCAGATAAGTTGGACTGCAGCTTCCATGATTCCCAATGCTGGCTGGGAATGATGGGAGTTCCCATCCAACACATCTGAAGGTTCCTTGAGTTGGGAGACTTAAAAAGTATAGCCCACTCGGTGATCTGGGATGCCAGGATTTTGTCAAGTTCTACTAGTTTCCTCAAATTTATGATATGGCAAGATTAAGGCCTTAGCTAGACCTACCTCTTATCACGCGACGGAGAAGGGAAGATCCTGCGATGTGATTATCGCAAGATCCCTCCTCCGTTTACATGTGAGGCGCGATGAACTCAGGAGGAGCGGCGTTGCGCCCAACATTTTTATTTTTAAAGCGACTGGAGCGCACGAACATTTGTGCGCAAAAGGTAAGTCTTTTTTAAAAAAATAATTTAAATTCCCGCTCCCCTCACCCTACCCCTGATGGGTGCAGCGCTCCCATCAAACCACGGCAATGGGCCACATGTTCCATGGTATTGGGCTCAGCCCGGGACCATGGAAAAAACGGGCCCAAAGTGTAGGGCTCTATCCCGGGGCCAGGGAGGGATGATCCCGGAATCCCCTGTGCATCATGTGGACACATAGGGACGATCATGGGGTTCGCCCTGGGATAAAGCCCCGTCTAGCTAAAGCGAAGTCTGCAAACTTCAATCAACCAGCTCAGGGTGGGCAATCAAATAAAGCTATCACTGCAGGTTTAAACTCTGCTCAGTTAATAGTTGAGGCCAAGAGCAAGCAGATGTTTTCAGTTGGGGACTCTTGAAGGTTTCATCAATGTGCAACCTGCAGAGACACACCAGCTCTCTCCTCCCTACAGAAAATCCGTCTAAACAGACTTTGGTTTCCCCACTCCCACCTTCTAGTTTGTCTTCAAAGCTAGTAGACAGTAGACCCTGTAAGGCAAAACATGACTTTCCTGATAACAATAGGAACAAGCAATGGCTGAGAGTGCTCAGTTGAAATCAATATTGATCTTTGAAACCTAGATCTTGCACAGTACTGATTGGCCTTGAACTTGATTTTCCCCTCAAGCCACTTTGGTTCTGATGTCTTAGGGTCAAAGTATGTAATACACTAGTGTGCAACTGAAACTCCCTTTTATGGATTGGGACCATCGTACCTGGGCAGGAAGATTTAAAGTCCACCTGTCTGTTATTTTTCAAAAATCCCTTAAAAAAGCCTCCAATGGTTCTAAAGGAGATGTTTTTCTTTCTTTCTTTTTAGTCCCCATGCTGAAGGGATGTGTGTGTGTGTGTGTGTGTGTGTGTGATTCAAAAAATAAGTGGTAGTAATAGAGGGAGGTTTAACGCTCCCCTACAATTTAGGGTGACCATATGAAAAGGAGGACAGGGGATTTCAGCAGGTGTCATTTGTATGCATGCAACACCTTGTGAAATTGCCTCTTCATCACAACAGTTAAAGCTTCAGGCGCTATACTAAAGTAACCAGATACAAAAGAGGGCAGGGCTCCTGCAGCTTTCACTGTAGTGATGATGAGGGAATTTCACAAGGTGCTGCATGCATGCAAGTGACACCTGCTGAAATTCCCTTTTCTACACAACTGTTAAAGATACAGGAGCCCTGACCTCCTTTCCATATGGTCACCCTACCCTACCAGTATATGCTGGTCCCAATCCAGATCAAGGCACTGTGTGCTTACTGGCAAGTAAAGAAAGAGAGGGTCAGTGGTTTGTCCCTCACTGTAACAGGGAACAGTAAAAAAGGCACAATGAGAAAAGAGGAATACTTAAAGCTGACCTGTCATTATGTAACAAGGCTTATTTGTTAAATTGGTGAAGTCTAGCATATGGGAGAAACTGTCCCCTTCCTTCACAAAGCAGTAAAGATGCCACCCCAAGTCTGAGTTTCCAGACTTTTTGCCAAGCTTTAAATCATGGGGGTGGAGGAGGGATTTCTTTGCTGTTAACAGTCTTGGCATCTCCCCAAATTTAATATCTATAATGAATTGGTTCAAGTGTCCCTTTTGCCATCTAGCTTTTGACCTCTGTAAAGTCCATAAGGGTCACACTCTTGATATTCTCAGGCAGAGTGAAGGCGGAAAAATGACAGCGAAAGTACACGCCCTCATGACTTCCTGTGAAAAATGAGCCTTTGGATGATGGATTAATTAAATACACTTGAGATAATCACAAAAGCAGGTGGGACTATAAATGGCTGCCCTGCTGCTGAAGCACCAAGAGATCCCCATCACCACCATCAATGTGGGCCCCTACAGGTTCACAGAGCAGATGTACATATGGTGATTTGCTTTGAAAGAGCATGAACAAAAGATGCATAATGCTAGGCCATTAACTAAAAAAAAAAAGGGGGGGGGAGATAGAAAAGTAAAATAATTTGCTGTGGACAAGCGCAAGACATCAGAGGCCGATGAGAATTGTCAAGCTCTATGGATAACCTTCCTGCTGCTTTTCTCCAATGACAAAGAACACAGCAAAGATTTCAAAGGGTGCAAAGAAATGACCCAGACACCAAACGGCCAACCTTGCCTTATGTTAATAATAAACCATGTGCATCCCCTTTAATATATCACAGCAGAACAGTGCCGCGGTGGCGGCGTTTCACAACATCATGCAAAAGCACAGCAGATGAAGCCATTCTGAAGGAACTGGGAGAGTGGTGATGACAGTAAGCATGTCAAACAACACTGAGTAAGTGCATGATATAAACAAAAATCACAGCCTGAGGAATCCTACTAGTATATATGCTTTGCAGAACGTGTGTGTGTGTGTGTATTATCCAAACTGTCTGATTTTTCATCACTAAAAGTAGATTGCTGTAGCACTTTAAGACCAACTGCTTCATTGGGCCGAGAGCGTCGATAGGCAGCAGCTTATGACGTGGGATGCAGTTGACTTTTTGTGAACCACCCCTACACGGTATTAGGGACCAGAGAAACAGGGTGCTTCCAGTTGTAGGGATCCAAGTGCTAATTTTTGGTGAATTGCCCAGAGAGCTTTGGCTACTGGGCGGTATAGAAATGTTTAAAAAATATATAATATAAAATACACAATTAACAACCAGAAGCATCGTGCAGCTATTCAGTCTTTTCTTTCTTAATGGTTTTTCTGTGGTAAGTTAAATGATGGAAATATTTGTGGGAAAACATGGGAGGGATACAAGTGGAAGATGACATCAACTGGAAACTGACCCCAGCCCAGTTAAATCCTGTGAATGGAGCAGGACAATGGCATGGTAAAAGCCTTCCTCATAAGCCTTTTAAGCACCCAGACTGGTAGATCTGTGAATAAATCCTTAGGCTTCCTATTCCATTCATCATCATAGGGTCCAAACAGACATTACTTCAAATGTGTGCCTAGCAGCTATATCTTCTTTTCATTTTTACTCTAGAGAAGGTGCAGGTGATGCAATCCAGATCTTAAAAGCCTCCGTAGCCCCCACACTAGGGAACAATTTAGACTGGGTGCCTTGCACCCACTGTAGGGTAAACACGGAAACAAAAAAAGATGTAGCTTCTAGGCACACATTTAAAGTAAAAAATATCCTTTCAGAATCCTTCCAGTCTTTGGAAGGTTAAGGGGATCATCATTATGGACTAATCCTAATGGTCTAGTCTTGTTTTACAGAGGCAAAGAAGTTGTCAGCCAGGTATGTACATTTAACCATCAATGGGCCAGTACATATATTTAGCATAATGACAACAACACAGTAGCACTGGGGTATAAATTGTCATGTAGACTGTATCTTAGTTCATTCTCAGTTAAATATAGCCTACAGGATTATTTTGTGATATTTGAAACTACTTGCTCCTGGGCACATGGAAGTTGCGGAGAGATCCTAAGCATTTGCTCCTGGAGGGTAAAAATGTGGCGTGACCTGCTGAGGGATGATCAAGCAACACATCTGTGGAAGACACAGTGAAACTGGACTACAGCAGCTCCCTATTTAGCAACAGAAATAACCTATACACATCTTGTGACGCTTCAAACTCGTCTCCCTCCCGATATAAGCACGTGAAAGAGGGACACTCTCACATGTCAAAGCGCTGCTTCTGTCAAGCCATTCCCACATATTGGACTTGAATCAGATCTATGAGACAAACACCTAAAGGAGACTAACATATCAGCAGGGCTAATACTGCATAATGCAATTAGGTCTTACTTAACTCTACTCCTATTCAGGTTAAGTACACAGTCAAGCATTTTGCTGAAAGGAAGCTTGACGCTATGGGGAAAAGGGAATACTGTAGGGCAATAAAAACAAAAGGAATAGTAAGTGCAAGCATTATGAATTATCAGCAGGCTTTTCCTGGTATGGATGTAAAATTTTCAAGCACTCATTTTGAATTCTCCATCTTTTCTTGATGGTAATGTCTGAGGATCAGTTATGGTCAGCTTTTATCTCAAGAATCTGCCCTGGAAGACATTTTTTAAAGGGGAAACTCATTAGTTTAAGAGTGGCCAAACATCACCTAAACAGCTGACTGTGGTATAAATATTTGGTGGACCAACGTATTTTCATGAAGCACATGAAAGGTGCCTCCTCCTCCTCCAAAGCCATGAAATCGCTACTCACTATGACATCTTTCAGGGGTGAAACACCCCAAATATCTCCGATCGCATCCAATATTTAGTGGTAGGGATGTTCCTTCAGGTTGAGTGTAAAAAGAGGAATGGAGGGATTAACCAGAAGATAATACCTCTAAGCCTACCATGACACTTCCCCCAGCTGTGTTTTTAACAGCTGTATAACAGATAGTAATTAAAGATGTGCAGCTTCCTTATCACTATATCTGATGCAGGGAGAAAGCTGTTGAGTTGCCATCTTCTTCTGGTTAGAACATGTACGTTTTTGCAAAAAAGTAGAAATTAAATAGCTGCCATTTCCCCATCGTTACATCCCCAAGCCAGGAAATTTTATATTTACTGAATTTCTGCCTGTGATGCATAAGAATGCAAGAAGGGCTTTGTTGGATCAGAGCAAAGGTCTATCAAGTCCAGCATCCCCAATTCCACAGTGGTCAACCAGATGCTCCCAGAAAAATCCAAAAGCAGAACTTGAAGGAAACAGAGTCCATACATGCAGTTTTTAAAAGGCTAGGGTGGCCACTTATGCATCACTGGAAAAGAGGACATGGATTTGTATAATATTTGCATATGCCGATGTATATGTATAGACTTAGATTTAGAAATAATTACTATAATTTAACTACAAATATAAGAGATCTCACCATAGCGGGGAAGATTGCAGCCAGCTGACCCACGTGGACTGCCTACATAGTCTGCTGTCCAGCTGCTAACTATTGATGGGCAACTTTTTGTGAACCACCCAGAGAGCTCCGGCTATTGGGCGGTATAGAAATGTAATAAATAAATAAATAAATAAATAAACTTCAAGGCTCAGATCTTCCTTCTTAGGTTTCTTTATATTTAAACTGGAATTGGATTGGACAGCCCTTCAAACAGAGGACAGGCCTCTGTAAAGTAGGACACATAGCCACACTATAAGGTTCAGCTTTTCTGTCCAGAAAAAGTGGCAACTCTACACACCTGGTTAACTATTTCAAGGATATTCTAAAAACAAAATAGTTTTGTTTTGTTTTTTACAGCAGAATTAAATAGTTTTTCATGGCGGGAATAAAATAACAACAAATATTATACATTGCAAAGTGCACATGTACTTCAGGGTTTTTTACTACATGGCATTTTGAACAGTGCCAGAGAAATTGCTGAGTGATGTGCTAATGAGGTGTGAATGGATCCTTTGGAAAATGTGTAAATGGCTGTGAAAAGGGATTTCAGGGCTGCTGCACTGGCACTTGTAAAGTCAAAAGGCGCCCAAAGATGTTTTCACAAAGGACTCATCTGGCCAGTTCACACCAGTGGAGGCTGGTGGCTTCGATGTCAGTGGGGTGGTGAATCCACTCTGGGTTTCAGTCAGAACCAGTCAGAACTCTGACGGATAGCTCCTTTAGAGTCTTGACTGAAACCCAGAGAGAATTCACTGCCCCAGTGACATCGAGCCACCTGCCTCCACTGGTTCACACACACATGTGAGGGCCAAACTAGATGTGAGGTAGGAGATCCTATAATGTTAATAGCAGCTGGAGTGGTGGAGGGTGGGAATGTGGCACTGGTTGAAGATTCCATGTACTCTGGCAATGTGCCCAACAGAAGCACCTAAAAGCATGGTGAACAAACAAAGAAAAATGCACAAATGAAAGATGGCCTATAACAAAAAAAAAAGTAGGCGAAAGAGAACACAGGAGAGAAGAACAGAGAAAAACAGATCAAAAGGCCCTAGCTAAGTAGCTCACAAAGGTGGATATTACTACTGCTGCTGCTGCTGCGGTCAGAAAGGAACCGAGCAAGGAGATATTGACTCTACTTATTAGGCAATGCACCCTCATTGTTAAGACAGCTCTCCACTCCAAAACCCTTTACTGGCTTAGCTCTAGAAGGTTCTGAATACTGCTCTCAGCAGGTGCAAACCCCCTTTCCAGCGACCGCTAGCATGAGTGCAGGTGACTCCAATGGTAAGCATTTCTAAATGTTGCAACATGGTGGAGAATATCTTGGCATGGAGAAGTTGTGGCAAGTGTGATGTGAGACCAGCCTGTTGCATAAGGGTAGGCAACCTGGGACTCTCCAGATTTTTTGGAATACAACTCCCATAATCCCTGATTTTTGGCCATGCTGGCTGGGGCAAATGGAAGTTATAGTACAAAACATCTGAGGGCACCAAGTTGCCTGCTCCTGCTATAGACATCTAGCCACTTGGGAGATAAAGTAACCTGTGCTTCCACAAGGCTCTAATAAAGAAACAAAGACTTAAAGAGATGGAGAAGGAATGGGTGAGAAGGAGGAGGGTAGGATCGCTGAGCTGGGGAAATTGCGTATATTCCCCCCTCCCTCCAATGGGGCCTTAAATCCCTGTTAATAGGGCCTTTAGGGCCCCCATTGGTGGGTGGGGGAGGGAAACATGCAATTTCCCTAACGTTGGGAAATTGCATATTTCCCCCCACTGCATTAATGGTGGCCATTATTAATGTAGTGGGGGGGGGAGGGACAAAGGGTGCACCACGACCCAGAACTCAGGGCGCGGATCCCTCCTAGCATTGGGCAGGTCTGCCTGGGCCTGTGAAGGCAGGACCTGTGGGCATCCCCTGAGCTCATGGATGGATATTCGATCCAATGCTAAGTCCTCCTGCCTTGCCCTGCTGCTACATCACCTGCCTGTCTCCAATTGGCCCGCTTCAGGCTGGAGGCTTCTCCTTCTGTCTCCTGTCTCTGCTGTTTCTTTGCCATTCTCTATGAAGCATCCATCTTTAGCCACTTCCCCACACCCCTATCGTTCCCCCACCCTATGTCACCGTGATTCTCACAGCCTTCCTTCCCCCTCCAGCCCCCCTCTCACTCTCGCACCTTTTGCTAAGCCCTTTCTTATCTCTGGCCATGTGCACCACAAAAAACAACAAAAAGGGGGGGGGTCTAAACCAGGAATGGGAGGAGATTTCGTATTCAGGTTCTCCTCATGGGGAGGCAACAGATGCACAACTAAAACCCTTTGTGAGAGAAACGTTCTTCACACCAAAAAGTGGAGCGGCAGCTCTAAACCCTTGAAAGTTTGCAATAATGAGAGGAAATTTCACATACAGGTTCCCATCATGGGGAGGCAACAGATGCACAGCAAACACCCTGCACGGCTATGCAGCACAACCTGTTGCTAGGCAAATCTCAGAAACAGAGATCGACCAAGAAGAGCAAAACACTTTTGACGACACTTGCTGAGAAACTCTGTAGGCGAGCAGCTTCACCCACTCTGCACAACAGATGACACACTAACCCATGATGGGTTAAATAAACCTTTCTGCAGACTGTGGGTTATTGGGGTGGCGTACACACCCACACCTGAGATCATGGTGGTTAAATGTAGAGATCTTATATCACTTGCCATTAGAATAGAAAGGCTTTATTGCTAAAGCAAACAATACCTGCTAGAAACTAATGTGTCATTACAGACCACCAGAGACATTGTTCTGAACTGTGTCCAGCAGCAGTGACACAAAGCACTTCCTACAAAAAGCAGGGACAGAATCAGTAGACCTAGAATTAACAATAGAACTAGAATTATCATCTCTACAGCAGCCTTCTCCAACCCGGTGCCAATGACCATGCTGGCTGGGGGGTGATGGAATTGTAGTCCAACACATCTGGAGGGCACCATGTTGGGGAAGGCTGCTGCACAAGTGCTGAATTTCTTCTCCTTCTCCTAAGAGAGGAAATGGAATCAAGCTGTCCCGCCATAAAGATAAAGGGCAGATAAATGTAGAATCTTTGGGCCTTATGATTGGAGGGACAGAATGTAAGATCAGCAGGTGCTGAAACGTTCCCTGCTGTGCAAAGAGGAAGATCAAGAGAAAGCAAAGAGTCCAGATGGAGGAGCATAGAAGTAAAGGGCATGACTAGAGAGCACAGGGGATTGGGGGCGGGGGGGGGGGGGGAGAGATGCCCTTCCAGGTTTGGTGAGTTTAGGCCTAATCCTCCCCATGGCAAAGATGACACAAAGGCAGGCCCTCATTTCCATCTGAATATGAGATATGGGGTGGAACATGCTCAGCTGCTAGAGACAGAAGGGAGAAAGAGGGGAACGTTTTCTCATTTGAAATCCAGCCCCTTAATGAGGGTGCACTGCAAGCCTCAAGATAAGGGGCCTTTGATAAGAAGCAGAGCCTTGTGGCAGATGAGGAGTGACAGGCATGCTGTGAAGGCTAATGGACACGCGGGGTGGGGAGGGGGGCAGCCATCTCAGGGAGCTGGGCAAGCACCACACTATGTGGCCGTGGCAGGAGAACCAGCACCTGGGCCACAAACCGCCTTGTGTCACTGTATCCCGACCCACGGGGTGAAAAGCAATTGTTATTTTACTCACTCTCGGGAAATGGGGACTTGGAAAACATATCAAAGTGTAAGATTTGTTTTTGTAGCCTGACCCCACTCAGGTCTCTATTTTTGCAGTCTTGACACTGCATAAAAGGCTGCGGCAGTTAAGGCCATTTGGCCATATGAAGTCCAACTTGACAGGTATGACCAATAATCAACCTTTATTTTAAGGCCAGTGTTGCTAAGATGCTAATTCGTGGCCTTCCAATGTGCGTCTGGCTTTGAAGGTGCCATCAGCTACAGTCACTGTCTCCCAATTAAGAAGCAACAACGACTGGAACAGCAACCTGCCATTTGTTTCAAACTCCACCTGTAAGTCCTCTTGCTGTGCGATTCAGCTGTGTCCCTAGAAAGCTGGAAGCTTGAATAATCCATCAATCTAAAATGTCTTATTGGAGGGACATATACAAACTCAGATGATGAAGCAAAATCACACTCTCTTGATTTAAGCCATGGGTGGAAAACTTCCCCCCTCGACACCTCAGGCAAAAGCTGTCAGTCACATGCCAGCAGTGGGCAGGATCAGAACCCAAAATGGGTAAGGACAGAGCTACCCTTATTCTCTCTTTCTTACACACCCACTTCAAGCCCCTTTTCATCTAACCATTCCTCCTTCCCCTTTTTTCTCTTCCCCTATTTTCTCTTTCCTTGTCCCTGTTCTTTTTCTCTTCTCCCTTTATCTGTATTTCTCCTTCTCTCTTTTGTCATTCTCTCCCCCCCCGCATTTCCCACCCTTTTTTCTTTCTCTCTTCTTTCTTTCTGCCCCTTTTCCTCTTTCTCCTTCCCTCTCCTTTTTTCCTTTCTCCCCTTTTTCTTCTGTCCTCCCACTCTCTTCATCCTCCCTCCCTCTCTCTTTCTTTCTCCCCTTCCTTCCCCAGTGGGAGTATTCCCCCCCAAAGCCTTATTGTTGTGTGGAAATGGGGGGGGGATTTTCAGGGTTGTAGAACATGGGGAGAGGAAGCTTACTCTTTTACTCTCCAGCAGTGATTACCCCAAAACTGCACACACACACCCAACAGGGCCATTGGTCTTTTTAAAAAGTTTCCATTGGTGTTAACCCCACATGGCAATTATATTTTTTCTTTTTCTTTTGTAAAGAGCTTTCGTTAGAACCAATGGAAGCTTTTAAAAAAATACTGTGGGATGAGTGGGTGGGTGATGGTGGATGGAGAGGCCATGTGGGTTGCTTCCAGCCCGCCAGTCCCATGCTGCAACCACAACTTTGTGCAATTTACCCTTCAGCAAGGACTAACATTAGCGAGAAGTTATCATTCTTTGCTGGAGCGGTGGATTTGCCTCGACATCGAATGAGAAGACAGATCAGCCACAGTGCTAGACATGGGTGCTTGTGGAATAAGGAGGCCTTTGCCTGTGCCCTGTGACTGCTTAATAGCTGTGGTTATGAGGGTTCAGCTCAAGCAGGCTGAGACACACAACAGATGTGCTGCTTTCTACTTGATTACCTAAAAGTAAATGAAACCAAGGGAGCCTCACTGAATAATGATTCTCCCCAGAGTAAGGGGCTCCACTTATGTTCAGGGATTGCAACTTCTACGTGCAGATACAAATGTTGTTTGCTTTCATTGGCTGAGGAAAGCACAGAATCTTGGGGCTCTGCTGAACTATATGGGATGTTTTATTAAGTGGGCCTGCTTCAAGAAAGACACAGGAAAGGTGGTGTGTGTACAGAAGGAGAGATATAGATAAGTATATCTTATTCATGCAGCTGTTCAAGTAGGGGTAAGAAAAGTTATACCTGCTGAACATCTTCTACACATGAGGGACACGTTTTGACAGTGAGATAACCCATCTATAATATTGATTTATATTTTTTGTTTAATCTTACGCAGCCCATTGAAACCTTTTTGATCCTCATGGCGTTTGAGTGATTCGGTTTTAAAAGATTGTTCTTCTCCTGTTCTTAATTTGCAGTGTTCTGGTGTCGTTTTAAAATTTTAAAATTGTTTTAAAGCTCTAAACAATAAATCACTTTGTGAGCCTTATTTGGGCTGAAAGCTAACTCAGAGATAATTTTAGAAATAAGACTAAATAAATAAAATTTGAACCAACACATACGGTATCAAATTTGTTAATAACCTCTAATCCAGCTGATTTTTTTGTCCTATGCCCTGAACATTTTTCTAAAACAAATAGAGCATCTTAAAGGCACAATGTAGAATGTTACAGGAGACTGAAATGGTTCCCTGTTGGCTTCTATTCCATTTTTAATGCCTGATACACATCCATTCATTTGCTTACAGAGTCTGTTCTGCTTAACTGATATAAATGTCAGAAAGGCATAAATGTAATTCAAACTCCTCTCCATCATTTAAAGTCTTTTAAAATGTGGCCACACACTTCCAAAGATCTAGTACCACCATGAGCTAAGGAAACATACAACTACACACACTCATACCATTATTTAATTATTCAAAGAAGATTCTAATGGACTGTTAGATTTCAATAACTGATTTCCCAGAGAGCGGGTATGGCACACACAGGCTTTGGAAGGGCTGGATTAATATTTTATGAACTCTGATGGGGAGCCAAACCAATTTCCAAGAGAGGTCCCCCCCCCACAGCATTTGGCAAAGGGAGGAAATTGAAAGAGAAATACCCACCCACCCCAATTTACCCCAGAGCTAATGATTGCAAAAAGAAATATAGATATAGTAATTCAGTAAATGGTATGATGTGCCAAATTGAATGAAGCACAAGTGCAAGGAATGAAATAAGGTTATGGTTAAGATCTAATTGTCTCAATTTTTTTTCTTTGTCAATTTCTATTCTTAATACTGAAGCACTCAACGTCTCTCAACTTTATTATTTTCTAGTAAGTCTAGAAAATAATTTATTTTCTACCAGTTGGCATATACTCTTTCCCTTCTTGACAAAGTTTCTTGTTCTATTAGGTAGATATGCTAATCTCTACATTAGCGAGAAGTTATCATTCTTTGCTGGAGCTGTGGATTTGCCTCTACCTAATCTCTTAGGTAGATGTTTTTTGTGGTTTTAATTTTTGTGAACCGCCCAGAGAGCTTCAGCTATTGGGCGGTATAAAAATGTAATAAATAAATAAATAAATAAATATTATGTGTTGTGAAATTTATATAGCAACATCCCAAATATTTTGTGAGCCAATCCTGTTCCACAGATGTCAGCGGATGCTGTTTCTTGGGCATGGAATCAAAAATTCTAAAAGTGCCCAAACTCAGACTCCTAAGTTTTAGTATAACTTCTTACACTGCAGTCAAAAAAACACACATTGGCAAACCTTCTCTCTTGAGAAGGAACCAGGACTGATTGCTAGTATGGAGTTGTTCTATGATGTAGCAGGAAAGATCAATAGAACTTAACCCTTAGCAGACAAGGCAACCTTCCCTTAAAGCAAGGTACAGGAGAGAGAGGGAGAGAACTAATAAGCCATTTTTCTTAGAGCTCACTGCTGGATTCCTTAGTGTATATGATGAATGACAAATACTTTCCTGTCCCTAATGTAAACCTTACGTTATTGCAAATACCACATCATAAAGAAAACATGGAGCACAGAGCTTTTTGCTCCTGGAACTCAGGTCAACAATATTAGTGACCACATATTGACTGCTTATACATTTATAAATTATAAATTTCATTTATAAATGAAATACAACCACTCATATGGGCTAATAATTTGAACATATGTGCAGTATCGGACTGGCATCCTTCTAGGCCACATATGTTGAAATTAGGCAGGCCAATTCATCTACACCAAGCAAGTACTGTTTTCACACAGTGGTTCAGCAATCTCTGAAGTTTTGGTTCATCTAAATATACAGCCTTATTCTATTCAGTTGTATATAGTACACATGTTCAGCTTTCAAATCTGCAATATATAGGGGAAATGCTTTCCACTGAGCAAACAGCATTTTTTTTTAACATTGTACAGCAGTTTTCTATGATTCTATTAAATTTATGTCTCCGGAACTGACAGGTTTTTCCTCTTTTCACTCCTTAACTGTAGTAGATCTGATCATCCTATTCTGAATACCTCTATGTGGTGTAAATCAAAGCGCACACTTCTGCATTTTTTAAAGATTTCCCATGGATGCAACTATAAACATACTTGAACTAGCTTGTCTGCAAACCTTTTACAAAACTTAGTTAAAATTATTCTTCCTTCTGAAAAAAAAAAAACTTATGATGATTCTCTTTCCACTGAGGAATGCATCTGATTTTAAGCCATAAAAATCATGTTTGAACTGACCTGACTGAAAGAAACAAGCTAAGTAGTAACAAGGCCAGTATCATCTAGTTGCACGAATAAAACATTTGCCAGGATGAGGCAGAACCAAGTCACAGAGAACTATTAAATTCATATGTGCTCAAATAGATCCATGGGTTGTGTCCATTATTAGTCTCCCAGGCATTTCAATGGTCTACTCTAAACAGAACTGGATAAATTCAACGAGTTGAATTTGGGCTTGATTAGTGTTGTCCAATCATGAGTTTAGTCGACAACAGTGAACCACAAATACAGTAATCACAAATCACCTGTGGTAACCAGCAATTTAATTCTGGAGTCCACAAAGGAGCTCTCTCTCTCTCTCTCTCTCTCTCTCTCTCTCTCTCTCTCTCACACACACACACACACACACACACACACACACACACAATTACAAGGAAGTAGAGTGCCTCTTTCAAAATCTGTACAGCACCATGTACATTGATGGTGCTATATAAATAAATAAATAAATAATAATAATAATAATAATAATAATAATAATAATAATAATATTTGGTCTTGTGCTAGGATGCAGCATCAGTGCCATGGGTTGAGGGGTGGAATCTGCCATGGGTTGAGGGAGGACTGCTACAAACGCACACATTGAACACTGTTCCCCCCCCCCATTGCTTCTGCAGGACAGGAAACAAAACACAGAGACAGAGACAAACCCAGAGTGTTGTTCCTTATTAGAAATGGTTGGCTCCCAAACCTCAGGATCAACTCATCAACAGAGGCAAACTAGGCAATGGCCTCAAGTGCCAAGATGTTAGGGATGCCTAGCTCAGCTACACCTTAAGAGAGGAGCTGCCTACATGTTTAAATAAAGGAGGCACATGGAAGCAGCTTAGCAGCTTGTTGTCTGCGTTACATATACACCCTGCATTTCAAGAGCCTTCAGATTCCCACCAGCTTTGCAGGGCATAGACAAGTTTGTAATGGGGAGGAGTAAAGAATGGACAGATGCAAAAAGCAAAGGCAAGAAAAATAGCATCTGGGGCAATTATTGCTCATTTAATGTGCTCTTTCAAAATGGCACCAGCATCCAAAATGGCACCAACATCCAATAAGACATGATATATGTGTCTGAGGGGCAGGGAGATTTTACTTTACCTAGAGCAGCAAAAGATCCTGAGCCAGCCCTGCCAAGCCCAACCAAACCAACATGCCCAGCCCAAGCTATCTTGTGGCTTCAGGCACCCCCTACCCTTTCCATGTACAAAAGCTGATTGGCCTGGCAGATGAATTTTATTTCAACAGCAGTAGTGAGATAGCATCCTCCATTTGCATCTGAAGGCAGAAGGCTTGTTGTGTGGCCCCAAGACAAGAGTGTGGCATACACAGCTCTGTCCTCTAAGAGAGGGGAACAGCCAGAGGGCTTTGGAAGAATGTTGTGGTGGTGGCAACTGCCACCCCACTACATTTGCTGCCTGAGGTGGTTGCTTCATTCTGCCTAATAATAGGGCTGACGCTGATTATCATCCAACAGGAAAAATGTATTTTGGGTTCTTTAATGCACAGACAGATCAATCTGCTACCCTTTGTATTTTTGAGAATAAAAATACAGTAAAGGGGGAAAGGGAGGATCTATACATAAGAAAATTAAGTTTGCAAAGTAATATCAATCAAAGAAACAGTTGCAACAAAATATGGTGAGGATAAGCATATGTAAGAAGCTGAACCAACCTTGGAAATACAACTAAAACGTACAAACCCAATGCAAAATGAGTTCTAGACAAGACAAACAGTCCAGGGAGGAGTCTCTCTCTCTCTTTCTGTGAGTGCAGCAGCTTCTGTACACTCAATAGGAAAGTGACTCCTTTTCTTGACCAAGATGCAGCTAACCCCAGAGGACCAAGGACTCCAAAATGCATTCACATTTTCCAGTGACTGCAGTCCAGTAATTGTGACTGCTGTCAAAGGAGATTCCTCTAGCCCAAAGGATCTTGTGAGGAACCATGCTGGCTGGGAATGATGGGAGCTGTAGTCCAAAACAACTGGAGGGCAACCAGGTTGGGGGAGGCTGCATCAGAAGATGTGTTTTCATTCTCCAGTGTTTGCTGGATTGTGCAAGATAAAGTTCCTTGCAACTTCAATCTGATCAGCTGCTATTCTCCCACATGTGCTAGCCAAGAGCTTCTGTAGTAGCCCATCTACCCATCTGTCAGACACGCTCTAAACTTCTATTGCTCTGTGTGTGAAAACCAGAGACCCTGCCTCTATAGTCACAGCACAGGCAAAGACCCCCCATTCCCTGAAGCTAAATAAAACATCTTCCCCTACCCTCACCCCACAGTTGTTGTGGCAGTGCCCAGAGTAAAATGTGCCTCTTTCCATGATGCTTTTAGCAATCAGTTACTGTTCCAAAGAGGCATGTTTCTGAAAGCAAGGAGTTTGGGATGGAGTTTTATAGAAGAGAAAACAGATGCCCAGGAAGGACCTTACAGGTCACTGGGATGCAATGAGGATCATTTTGAAATCTGCTTGGTGGGAGGCTTTTCTTTTTAGCAATGTCCCCTTGCCTTTATCAATTGTTGCAACACTAGGATCTAGAGTAGGCACAAACTACCTAAGGTCGGTATGCCATATCTCGTTTGCCAGGGCTTCCCTGGAAAAGTTCCTCCCTACTGCACCTATGGATCAACTCTCCTATAAGATAACACATATAGCTTCAGTTCATGGGGGAAGCAACAGAGACCAGAAGTGTTGTGTAACCCTCCAATAGCGTGCACTGGAGACTGAACTCTTCATTCTCCAGCCAGTCTTCTGTTTTCAGTGTTGTTAAGCGGGAGCAACAGCAAAGAAAACCCCAACACCCCCCAAAACCAGCAGAAGCCTATCATGCACACATGCGCAGCAGCTCAAAGATTATGGTCAACCCTTTCAATGGGCCTGTTTTCTCCTACTCACAAAGAGTAGGATAGCCACCAACACTTTTCTCTGCCCCCCGCCCCATTGAAAAGGTTAACATGTCACATGCTTGTACAGTGCCAGCAACCCAGAAGAGCAAAGCTTGCGTTCACACACTGCCCCATGCCTGTTTATGCTGCCGGCTGGTACAATACCTGAGGTTGGAAGAACTTCAGAAGGTGCAGCGTCAGATACAGAGAAGGGGAACATGAGGAGAGAAGGGAAAGAGAGAACACAGGAATATAGATATGTATATATAGATAGATATAGATAGATATTAAAAACCACAGAACAAACTTGATATATAAGCTTGGTAGGCTGAGGCTGGAACAAAGAGAAGATGTATTAGTACTCAAATCTCTCACTGCTACAACCAATCCATCTCTACCGTAACAGCCACTCAAAAAAGTGCAAGATTCAGTTCCTTTAACTTCATTTCAGGGGACGACGACTAAAGTTCCACATAGTTTGTGGCTTTAAAATTGACCAAAATAAAAATAAAAATGCATGTTTCACATCCTATTGGCTTCAGTCTAAATCCCTTAAGTGTCAGGACAAATTCTACTCCAGTACCACTTTATTGCAAGCCCACTATCGATTCTCAGACACTGATGACGGATGAGGCAATATACTATGCAAATGACCACAAGAATACTGTATTTCATTTGGATCCCCTGGCTCAAATCACGTCTGTGAGAGATGGGAAGCAGTGGGCTTGGATAACTCTTTCCTTCCATTTATAAATGCCTCCCCCACCCACATCTGGCGGTGGAAACGAAATGGGCAAAGCTTGTTTCAGGCAATATCCTTTTATGCGATTCCAAATGCTTAACTGTGTATTGCTCATTGTCTAATGGACCTAAACCCTCCGCCTATGGAGACTGCTCAGTATTCATTAATAATCTGAGTGATATACACCTTGTCTTTTATTTGAAGAGCCTGCAAAACCTCACCCGGGAGACTCCACTGAGGACTGCTCAAGTGCAGTATGGCAAGTGCAGTATGGATGAAATCCTTGTGGAATTCCAGTTGTCTTGTCACACACTGAGGCCTTCATGTGCCATGTACAGAAGCTGACAGCATCCAGCATTTTACATGATGCTTTGAACAAACACTAATGCCGGCATGCAAAATGTTCTTGCGTTTAGTGTCAGCATGCACTCAGCCCCCTCAGCCCATGGTAGCCGCAGCTGGAAGTCAGCACAGAGGAGAGTCAACCCTGGTGACCAGACTGGCACCAAGAGAGTTTTCAGAAACTTTATGGTTTTAAAAATGTCAGAAAACTCCACTGGTCTTGCAAGCCCCATATCATTCTGGTTCATTGTCTCAATGTAACTATTCCTCACTATCAGAGAAAGGCAGGTACAAGGCTTTGTGAGGAAAAGAGTGGTTTTGAATGTATCAGCCTTTTCCAGACTAATTTCATTTATTTTATATAAAATAATATATTGTTTTAATGCAGAAGGCTGGTAGACACCAGGCTTCATTGCTGTGACGCATACAGTATCACCGGTGTGGGGAATGTGTGGTCCCCCAGTTCTTGTTGGACTGCAACTGCTATCAGCCCTAGTCAGCATAGCCAATGGTGATGGAAGTTGCAGACCATAAACATCTGGTCCACATGTTTATGAACCACATGTCCCCCAGCCCTGCAGTATCAGCAACAGAGCCACTTCCTCAATTTTGATGTAATTACAGCAAACAATGGATTGTCATTATGAGAAAGAGCCATGAGAAGTATCAGGCCTGCACACGTCCTCCTTCTCTTCCCTCTCCCACTGCATAGAAGGGGAAGAGCTTCCATTTCTAATTTTCACCAAACCATAGCTTGCCATTTCTTCTGAATGCAGGAAACTATGGTTTTTGCAAACCACAATTTGCAATGAAACCAGGATCCTGGAAGAGGATCAAACTGTGGCTGGGGATCCTGATTTAATTTTAAATTATGGTTTGTGCAAACCAGTTTGCCACATTTAGACAAAATGACAGACTATGGTTTGCTACCAATTAAAATGAGAAACTTCTTATTTCCTCTCCTATGCATGAAAGAGGGCAAAAAGACAGGAGAGAGTGTGTGAACCTGAAACAAGCTTTGGTTTATTCTTATAACAACATATTGTGATTTATTATGTCTAAAGATAGTCACTGTATTTACAGTCTAAAAAATAATCCCCAATTCAAATATAGATACAAAAAACAGATATTTTAGAATGCTGGGTGCCATGGCTCTTGAGCTAATTCAGATGATTAGCAATATTTCAAAAGCATCGCTGGCAACATCTAACAAACCCAGGATTCAGATTTCTAGAAATATCCTCTGGAACCAATAATTATCTCCTCCACTGTTTCCCCACTACGTAGCTTTGCAAATTTTAAGCAAAATTCAAACAACATGCAGCTTCAGAGGTCCCTATGTTGCAAGGTAACCCTTGACCACTGCCAGCCAGAATGTAAATTCTTCCTTTTATACACTATGGTAAGAGATGTATGACAAAATGGTTGGCAATTGCTATATATAACATGCCCAGAGCCTGCCTGTGTGAAGATAGAGAAGCAAATCATTTTAAAAATCTGAATTCAAGGAGATGTTTTTCCCACATATAACAGTTTGAGAGACTAAAAGCAACAACCCATTAAATAAAGTAAGAGACTAAACTGAATTTGGCGTCCTTCTGGAAATGCTACAGCATGTTAAGAGCCAGCTTTGTTTCGTTCTGCCTTCCCCGAGGGCTACTGAACTTTCACTCAGTTTGACGGATTTTTCACAAAGGGTATTTTATCCTATTATGAATCTGCAAGTTGTGGCTTTTTTCTACTGAGGGTCATTGGTCGATTCCTGGGGTGACGGGAAAGAGCCATCATGCATTTCCAGTTTGTCTCTTGCAGTTAGCAGGGAATGGAGGCAATCGAACACATCCGTTTTATAACTCTCCCTGTACCAGTAAAAAGAATTCAAACTCGCATGATAATATATGGGGATTGCAGAGATGCTGTGACATTGGGTTCATTGATTGCCTTACAGTAGTGCAGTAGATTATCATACCAAAAACTAATGAAGAGTATCCAATTTTGAACAGAAGTATTGAGATACTGTCTTCTTCTTCTTTCAAACACATGCAATTGCTTAATCAGAACAAATTCCCATATCTAAGCAAACCACAGCCCCAACAGTTGGAGATTATGCTTTTTCAATTACTTGGCATAAACCATTTTAAAAGCTTTTGCTACGTAGAAAACCAGGTCTTCCTCTCTAGAAAATACTTTTCTCTTAGTGTAAATAAAAAGGAATAAACACAGTTGGGATTGTAGATTATATCCTAAAATCTTCTGCATTATAGTCTTAACCTTCCTCCAATATTTGCTTGCCATAGGACATGCCCGCTTTAAACGTGTATATGTGTGTGTGTGGGAAGAAACACCTTTCTCTTTTCACCATTTCTAACAATTAGGGTACAGTTTGTATTTATGATGTAAGGACTAATATGTTATCTACACAGCATCTCAATTCAGGTTTTTTTTACTATTATTTGCATAGATTGTGAAGCAGTTTCCAGTTTTCCATAAATATTCCTGTCCCCAATATATTTAGGTTACTGTTACCAATATATTTAGCCTATTTCATAATTTATTCTTTAACTTCCTTGAACTCATATTCATCCTCTAGGAGAATTTTATAGAACGTTGTATTTCTTATTACCAATAATCTACTTAAGGGTTGCTGTGATTCCCAGAATGGAAGAATAGAAATATGCCTTCACCTGAAAGGCGTATTTATACCATCAGTTTGATCTTAATTTTATTATTCTCGAAGTGTCTAATTTCATCATAAACTAGCACTATATTATGTCCAGGTAAATCTTTATATCTTTCTTCTTTTCTCCAGATTTTTAAAAATGTTCTTCACTGAATATTAAAGACTAGATAATCTACTACTGCATCTATTTATTACATTTAGTTAGTGGGCTCAACCATGCTTATCCCATATCGTTAATGGAACTGAGAGTAGAAAATTGTTTTTATCTTGTTTCAGGCATCTGATTTAGTAGTTAGAATATTGGAGTAGGAACATAATAACACAGGTTCAAATCCCCACTTAGTCTGTGAGGTAAGTTTGCTGATAAATATTTGATAATCAGTTAATTATCATTATAAAAACTAATAAACATTGGTCCAAAGTCATCAGTGAGCCATACTGATGAGCACACTATAAATTTGACAATTGGCAACCTTGTCTAGTGCCCCTAGGAAATTTTGCTACTCTTATGAATTCTCTTTTTACTTCCTCAAAACTGTCATATATTTTGATCAAGCAGGATCTATTGTCCACCCTAAATGGCCCCTCATTTTGAAAGCAGAGAAATGGGGGAGCTGGATTTTTCAGGGTGGAGGACTTGAAATACAGCAAAACAGGAGGCCTAGTTGGGATGGCAAACAAAGCTCTTCCAAGCAGGCATTGGCTGCCATTTTCTTTTCCCAGAATCCACCTGGGAAGGGCATTACGTGATGACCAAGCGTCACGCCCAGAGGCAAGTAGCCACCACTACTTCATGATGCTACAATTCCCAGATTGATCCTGGTTAAAGAAAATAAGAGCCTTCATCCAGCAGATACTGGGAAGAGCTCTACTAGTTGCTGATGTGAAACTGGCAGTGGTGAAACAAGCAAGGAAAAGAGAGTGATTTCGCGCCCCCCCCCCTTTACCTCTTTGCCCTCAAATTTTGACACAGACACAGGCTGCAACACTAGGCCTGAGCCAATGCCTGTCCACCAAGAGGCATCTGAACAGGGATTCCCAGAGTCTGGGAATTAACTTGGCTGGATGGTGGGAGTCCTAATGTGGGGAGGAAGAGTAATGGGGTGTGGTTCAAACCCCTCCCCTCTTGATCTGAGTTCTTATCCTGGTGTGAGACCACCCTGTTTCCCAGGCCACTCCAGACCTTCCCTGTCTACTTGTTTGGTGGAAAGCTGGTGGATCCTAACCTTAAAAACATATCAAGATAAGAAATAAAGAAGATCATACTTAATAGATAAGGGTAGGCAGAAGCATAGAGAACTAAGCTAGATGCTAACATCAGTGAAATACAAACTAGAAAATGAAAACTCATTTTGAACTGATTTTCTGATAAACCAGACTTAGAACAGAGTTTAAAAACTGAGATTATATGGCAAGTAGAATCATGGTAGTGAAAATCATAATCATGCCATTTTTCTGGTTAAGAGTCTCTCCCTCTCTCTCTTATGATATTGGGAGAAAGAACTGCAAAGTATCATAAATAAATGCAACAACAAAACATGACAAACTAACCAGCAGTGCCAAACTGCTACGGGAAGGTTAATCAACTTTGAAACCTGTTAAGACGGGATAGCATCATGTGATAAGCGCATATTGAAAGGAGAGAGTGAGAGAGCACTAGTAATGCTAGTAGTTTACTGATGGTCAGCCATCAGTAAAGCTCCAAACCACCTTGTGGAAAAATAAATCTTCCAGGCCCAAATGACACAACTGTCGATTTTCAAGAAGTATGCAGGATATTTATTTATTGATGATACTTCTAAACTGCTTTTCTGCAACACATCCATTATTTAAAAATACTAGGGCTAAATCCATCTTCCTTAAATAGAAATACTGATTTTAAGACCAATAAAATGCATCAGAAATGTTAGTAACTGTGTTACTATTTTAAAATTCGGCCAGGAGTAAAAGGAAATACATTAAAATCGTTTGAAGACACAATGAACAACAAAGACTATTAAAACCTCAGTCTTCCAGTATTTGCAGTGGGAAACAAAATAATACAGGCTTAAAGAAAAGCTGTCTGTAGCATAATATTAAAAAGTTTTGAGTAAAAGCTGCATTAGATTTTTTTCATCAACTCTTCCTTTGAAACAAAGGCCTTTTAAAGATACTTTACACAAAGAAAAACTGTATTATCACATACCAGGCAGAATCATTTATGTCAAATCATTTCCTAAAAGAGAAGCATTGGAAAAACACTTGAAATTGTTTATCAATTGCATATTGAGCCTTTTGAAAATACAGAGTAACCACACTACAGGAATGGGCTAGTGTCTGGAACATCAGTAACTCCACTACGAACTCTGCCACCAATGCATATTGTATTTCATATGAGGCAGAAATGCAAAGTACAGGAAGCACAAGGCATTTGCACTGCCTGTCCCTCATCACTATTACAACCCAAACAGCTGATGAATGACAGGAGCTGAATTTGAGCTATTGAAGTAATGCAATTAACATGGGGTTTTCGTGCCAGCTGGCACCCTCCCCACCCCGCTGCTGCTGGATCCTCTCCCCTGCCACTGTCCAAGTGTTGGGAGAAAGTCTTAAGAGGGTGGCCCTGCTCTATGCACGTAGGTCTTTCCCACCCAGTGAATTAGAACCCTGCATGATGAGGATTCTCGCAGGGCAAACCTATGCATGTAAGGGAAGACTCCTCTCTTCGGACCTTCTCTCAAGAAGTGGATGGGTGTTGGGAAGGGAAAATGATGGTGGATGGCTCTGGAGATCTTCACAAGTGGTTCTCATAGGGCATTTATCAGGTAATGGCTGTGATCCAGAAGGCAACATGTATGTAGCTAGAAACTATTCTGGCTCAATTCAAAGCAGGAGTTTGGTTTCTATCTCCAGCTCCATGCGGCCACAGCTCGCACACTCCAAGGCTGCATCATACTTTGACTTACCTTCATTCAATGGAATTGGCGACTCCCCCGTGGAAGGCTCACCTTCCCCAATTTGCGTCTTGCAACGCAGGTTGAATCTGTAGCGCGATATGGGGTCCGTCCTCTGGAGTATAAACTTTGTCTGATTAGGAGAGAAGTTCTCTACCAATGTTCTGCCACTTTTGGATCCGTTAACTGGAGAGAGAGGCAGGCTGTGTGGGCTTCAGTTTTGCTTTGAGAAACATGGTAAGCTACACATTTCACCACCTCTCATCCTAGGATAGCACCTGACAGAAGCACTGGTGTTGTTGTTTAAAATGAATATATATGTTTTAAGGGACTATTTAAAAAAACAGCTAGGGAATGTTGAGTGATTGAGATGGAAGATAGAGAGACATTTCTCTCTCTCCCCCATAATACTAGAAACTGGGGTCATCCCATGAAGCTGATTAGTGGGAGATTCAGAACAGATAAAAGGAAGGACTTCTTCACTCCATGAATAGTTAAACTATGGAATTTCTAGCACAAGATGTGGTGATGGCCACCAATTTGGATGGCTTTAAAAGGGGCTTGGATAAGTTCCTAGAGAGTAGTTCTGATGGCTATGTGCTACCTCCAGTATCAGAGGCAGTAAGCCTATATACACCAGTTGCTGGGGAACATGGGAGGGAGGGTGCCGTTGCGACCATGTCCTGCTTGTGAGTTCCTGGTCAACAGCTGGTTGGCCACTGTATGAACAGAGTGCTGGACTAGATGGACCCTTGGTCTGATCCAGCATGGCTCATCTTATGTTCCAATGCTGTTAAGAACTTCATTTATCCCAACTAAAATTCTAACTCCCCATGCAGCCCAAAGACCATACACTATGTTGGTCCTACCACAGTCTTCCCCACCTGAGGAGCACCCTCCAGATGTGTGGGACTCCAAGCACCATGTTGGGGAAGGCTATCCTAGAGGGACTTTTCAGGTAAAGGATTTGTTAAGTAGGAGGACTCTTGTAACTAAGAATCAGTTGGTTGGACAAAAATGAAATTCTTCATGCATGTGTTAGTGACTCCTAAGAAATACTGCTGGATTAGGATATTCTATTCAACCTCCAAAAACTCTCCAAGGACTGATTAATAAAGAGACAAAACAAACAAACAAAATGAGCTTGGGACATACAGGCTTGGTATCTAAGGGTGTATCCAATAAGAATGCCATTGGGATGTTCAGGGTGCTCCCATTCCAAAGTGATGGTTTCCAGGTTTGGCTGACGGATTCTGAAATACCTTGGGGCACTGGGCACTTTAAGGAGAGATGGATCCAGGAGAGAAAAGGGAAGAGGAAAAAGACATAAGGCACCAGAACTGAAAATGCGAACTACCGTATTTCTTCGATTCTAAGACGCCATTGATTGTAAGACACACACTAATTTCAGTACCAACAGAAAAAAAGCTTCGATTCTAAGAAATAATAAACACACCCATGATTCTACGACGCACCTCGTTTTTAGAGATGTTTATATGGGGGGGAAAGTGCGTGTAGGAATCAAAGAAATACGGTAGTTGAAATAACATGCACACCGAAAAGTAGGATACTGGTGGCATGGACTACCTGTTCGCAGCCATCTAACAATTCTGCTTGCAGTTTCAATGCAACACAGTCACGCCTGCATATTCAATAATGGAATCTATGCTACTGTTTCATACTTCTATATTTTCGTATATACAGTACATCCAATGGATGGATTCATGGATGTGTGTCATGCTGCCCTCTAGTGGCAAGTAAGCTCATATGGGCTTATCTGTTTATGTAGAATTTTAAAGCCCAAAGTTCACCTTACCGCTTGCTTAGAGCTGTATGGAAAAATCTGCTGCGTTAGTAGATTTCATCACACCAGCCTTTTAAGATGGTACCCTAATGGTCTGTTTCCCTTCATCACAGGCTAAAGGCCCCTCACTAGAACCAGCTATGTTTCCTAGGCTCAAAAACACATAAATGTTTCAGAATGAGAATGACAGTACTCCACTTTCAGCAACAATGGTCACATTTTATTTGTGACATGTTGGGTGCAACCAAAGCCAAGCCCGTTTATGTTCCATTGATTTCAATACAAGAGACAAGCAGCAGTGGCGGATCCCAAGAGGAATGTAGCAAGTAAGAAGAGCCTGCTGACCACTGAACAGCAACCTAGGAGCAAAGGGACCCACACTCTCAACAGCAGCTGTCTGGGTGAGGCCCATGTAGGTGAGTAATTGAAGATTGTCCTCATGACGCCTGGTGATAATGGGGCAGGCTTCCCACCCTCCCCAGATAGCTGTAGCATCTGCAGGCTGTTCTTACATGCTCGCCCCTTTGGCAAGCTGCTGCTGGTGTTAAGCATGTGCTTAACACCTTCCCACTGAAACACCTTCCTATTGAAATCAATGTGATTTAAAATGGATAGCAATAGTTACTGTGGGGAGGGGAATTTAAGGAATGAAAATAGCTGAGATTAAATTGTCATCCAACAAGGATAGATGCTGAACAGGTGAATAAATTCCTAAAGTAGGTATATTTTGGCAACATCTTGCAATCACTCCTCCAACCTATCCTTGCTTTAAAGTAGAGTGACACTTTTCATGGAGCAAATGCTGCCCCAATTCTGCCCCATGCCACAGGGCTGTTAGAAGAGCAAGGACTAATCAGCTCTCAGGAGAACAGAAGATGACTCCATGGTATTGCAGAAGCCAACTACTCAAGGAAACACAATATACTGGTTCAGATGCATGTCATAAATTGATCCATCACCACCACATGACCATTGGGCATCACACAGATGGTCTATGCACATAATTACTTGCTCAGTTAGTTCTTTAATCTGCTTGTTGCATGGCAGGGTTTTGCCATTAATACTACCCCTATTATTACTAATAAAGATTAACCAACCATGAGTGCTTTATCACAAGCACATAGCTAATTCAGCGTGCCATTACTAATTTCTCTGACATGAACAGTTATGTATAGCCATGGTGAGTTTGGCTTCTTTGCAAGTTTAGCACAGGGAAACTGTACATATCACCTGATGGATTTGTATTCCTCAGAGTTCAACTGACACATATAGAAATTAAACTGGTTCAGATTTTGTGTTATTGCCCACTGATCCAAGAATATTATTCTTTACAGCTTACACTCATTATGATTAAATCGAGTTGCCTTTTAATGTTTCCTTGCCAAGATGTAGCTGCTCAGAGTTTTATACTGGAACTGTCAGAGTTTACAGGCTTACTTATAGGCATACAGATAATAGACTCAGTTCAGGCTTCTGTTCGAGACATATGAATTTCAGGATTTAGCTCGCCAGCTATGCAAAAGTCAGACTTAAGTCAATTTAGCCACCAAGAGCTGGAGGAAAGCTAGGATCCCCATCCAACATTGCACTAATGGACTTCCACTTGTGCAACAGGACTTCCCCTTTCTCTCCTCTCCCCCGGCCCCAAATCTGTTTTGGAGGGTCCTCCAACCATCCAGAGCAGATTTTCGGGGCATGCAGGGAGCTGCAGAGGACAGCATGAATCTGCTGTAGAAGTTTGTTCTGTCGGTGGGTCAAACACTGCTGGATTTCATCCTAGGATTCACTTTTCTAAATATATAAACAGAAGGAATTCTTAGCAAGAATATTCTAGTATTGATAATGGAATCTAATGTTCAGTTTTGTGATTTCAAGTATCCCTGCGTCTTCAGCAACAGACGCTGGTGCTTATCAAAGCATGGTCCATTTGAATGATATAATATGGCAACTGTAAACATCATTACCAGTTATGAGAACTGATGAAAAGCTATCGATCCAGTTGTGAAAGCATATACATGCAGCATTCTCAATTTTACCATCAAATCCATCCTTGAGTGTGTTAAGAGCCAGATAGAATTTGAAGGCAAATTGGTAGTAATTACAGCAAATCCCTTCCATAGATCTTATTGCCTTGTATGGTGAAGACTCTCACAATTGGCATAATTTTACAGAAGAATGCGCAGCACATAAACGAGAGAACTAGAAATAGATCTGGTTTTACAGGCCACTGCATCATGCTCTGCCTTCCTGGAACATTTTCAGTTATTTCTGCCTGGGCTCAATTCATTTGTCTATCATAATCTATCATGCATTATGGGTCTAAGGCTGGTAAAAATAATAATAATCCCAGGGGTTAATGCCACAGTGGCCTCTTTGCTTATTCCACTCCATAGGGCTTTACTGAGTAGACCTTTATATTATTCCACATAATGGAGGAGGACACAGTATACAGTGGTAGCAGAAGTCAGCCTAAGGATTCCTTACATACCAGAAAAGTAGCTAAAACACACGTCTGTCCACATGCTGATGACATTAAAGCAGGGATATTGGACCTCAGGCCACAGGTCAAATCTGGCCTGCTTGGGGTCCCAATTTGACCCTCTGGAACCCCCCAGATGTCCCACCCCTTTCCCCCCAACAGCCAATCATGTGTTGGTTTCCTGTCTTTTGTGCAAGGTTTTCCCCATTCTAAAAAAGTTGAAATGTCTCTCTCCTAAGGCTTAGCTACTGGCAGGAAAAGCTTTAAGTTAAAATATGCTGGCATTGTTTGTATTTTGGCTTCATCTTCTTTTCCTTCAGCCTGCCCCTTTTTTGCCCCACCCACCACTGGAATGCAAGTCCCAAGAGCTCCCCCAAATTGAATTTGGCCCTCAAGCTGAAAGAGGTTCAACACCCCTGCTTTAAATTATTTTTGCAGTCTGTATCAGGACTGATGACTTGCTCAATGGGGTCTAAGCAAGTTTAAGGCACTAAGTCTGGTAGAATTCCTCCCCACCCTCATATTTCACCCACGAAAGGATTGAGTTCTGCAAAGCTGGGCAAATATTATGGAGGAACCTACCTCCTTCCGGTGTTGTGAACTCCAGAGTTTCACTTCGAGGCCCATCTCCTCTCCCATTGACTACAACCATCTCCATTTTGTAGTTGCTGTAAGGAAACAGCCGGGACACTATGCCCCGTGTCCGGTCTCCAATAAAACCCATAGACTGCTTTTTCTTAGAGACCCATAGGTTCTTCATCAAACTACTTTCTCTCCAGTAATAAGCCTTCAAGAAACATGTAAGGCAAGTAAAACTTTTCCTATTTGGGTGTTACCCGGTTTCAAAAACAAAACCACTATGCACTTTCTCCTTTCACACAATGATTAGTTCACGTTCGTCATTCATTCCACAAGGGAGGAGGAAGTCAATGTTGTTATTGCCCATTTTACAGATGGGAAGACTGAGGCACACAGAAGATTAATTGGCTTTGTCAAAATCAAACAGGTAAGTAAGACAGCAGGCCAACAAAGACCTTCCCACGAAAGGAAAAGACCAGGCTTTCACATCTCCCTCTTCTCCTCACTGGTTATTTAGTCATTTAGCAATTGAAGTTTCATTTGTTCAGTCTCACTCATGGCTAATAAAAGAACTGCAATTATAGAGTTATAACTAGACTCCTGTATAGAAACAGAAAAAACCAGAAGCAAAAAGCAAAATATACCTCATGAAGGAAAATTTCCAGATCTGAGAAATGTGAAAATGAATAGAGCATATCTTTGCTCATGACTTAAGAAATTCTGGAAGTACATGCTTTGCTTCTGCTTTGGGTGGTTTTTTTGTTTTGTTTCTCTTTGGAAAAACAGATGAGAGAGAGAGAGAGAGAGAGAGAGAGAGAGAGAGAGAGAGAGAGAGAGAGAGAATGACCTTGAGGACAGAATACATTTTTGGGGGTGACACCCTGTAGTTTTTACAGTTAGAGCAATATTTCAATTCTGATTTGGCCAAAACAGAACATTTGTGGGTTGGGGTACTTCCAGCTGGAGGGCCTCTAGCGCTACCAATTAAAAGACATTGTACCACCGTTCTGCCTTTTTTTTCTTAAAGGATTTTCCATGGCAAGAAAGAAGTCAGAAGAGGCAACAGGAATAAATGGGAAGGTGACAAATCAAAGACATCCTCATCTTTACCCTCTCATAAAACTCTGCAAGGGAGGCAGAGCAATTTCACAATAAATGCCTCGTCTGGAAGCACCCTTGATTAATAAGATATCAAATACACACTGGGGATGACACAGAAGTCAGCAGAAACCATCTGAGAAGTTGATTTTCTTACGCACAGTGAAAGCCTAATTTGTGATCTTCACAATGGTGAAAGAAACCAGTTTTGTTCTGTTAGCAGAAAGGCATCATAGGACAGCAGCTACTCAGAACTGTGCCTTTTTAAGTGACTGAGCAACGAACAGATGGTCATAACTAGGGATGTGCTCCGCTTCTAATCGGACCGGCGAATTAGAAGCGGAGCGGGGGGCTTCGCCTGCCCTTAAAGTGGAGGCGAAGAGGATTGGGGGGCCGGCGGAGCGTGGCGAAGAGGATCGAGGTGAAGGCGGATCCTTCGCCTCGATCCGGAGCTCCGCCGGAAAGGTAAGTGGGGTTTACCGGGCCCTGCCGCTGTCGCTGCGGCAGGGCCCGGTAAACATGCGGCGACAGCGGCAGGGCCCGGTAACCCCCCCGCCCTCCTCTCCCTTACCTGCCTCCGTCCGCGGTCCGTCGGCGTCTTCAATTGAACCGCGGGCTCAATTGAAGATGCCGACAGACCGCGGACAGAGGCAGGTAAGGCCCCCCTCTCCCTTGGTCCCTTACCAGGCTCTGCCGCCGTCGCCGCATGGGCGGCGAAGGCGGCAGGGCCCGGTAAACCTCCCGCCCTCCTCTCCCGGTCTTACCTGGTGCCACTCCCCTCTGCTGCGGAGCTCCGATTCGGAGCCGGAGCTCTGCGGCGAAGAGGAGCGGAGTATGGGCGGAGCGGCGCGGAGCGGAGCGGGCCAATCCGAAATTTTCGGATCGGCCCGCCGGGCGGAGCGGGGGGTCCGTGCACACCCCTAGTCATAACTACGGACGTCTAAACCATGGAACTGTATTTTGGATATGATTGGCTAAGAAGGTGTTTGAGCAGTCATCTCATATCCCATGGATCAGAATGGAAAGCACCATGTTGTCTCCAGATAGCAGAAAAAACTCCCCCCCCCAGGTACATTCATATACCTGAAGAACAAGATGGAAATGTATCACTCCATAGGTTGGAAAAATGTACAGTAAACATTTAGAGATTATTGGCCTTGAACACTGACTGGTAAAATAAAACTCAGGTTGACTTCCGTTCTTAAAAAGATCAACGGTAAAAACTGGTTTGACCGTCATCCTTGCTAACTCCACAAAATACCTCAACAGAAATCTCACAACCCTATTTCTCAGGAGTTCCTGGAGGCAGCTACAACTGGCACCCAATGGTTGCCGTTTCAGCACAGGGGCTGATGACTGCTTACTAAAGTGGGACCAAAACAGAAAATATACATTAAGTCTTACTATAATATTTTAGGTTTTCAAAGACCTAAAAATGACCATATGGATCTGAACTTGGTACTTTGCCACCAACTTTACATACACATTTGCCTGCATCACAACGACCTTCAATGCCACTTAGCAATTTCTGAGTACTTCGTTTCATCATCCCCAATGCATATAAGTCAAAGAGACTAGTCGTCATTAGTGTCAGGGGTTAGCCATATTAATAGTCAAAATGGTTTGTTTTTGGTTGTGCTCACTCTGTATTCCTTAAGCTGTCCCTGGATGGTTTCCGGGTACACTCTACTCCATTGCAGGCTGACTGCCGTGCTGTTTACAACTTTGAGTCTAAGATCAGTGGGAGCAGCCTTAGGATCTAAGTGGTCAGGAATAAAGCAAAGCAGAGATTAAGCACCAAGACAAATGTGAAGAAGCCACCCATTACCCCACCTTGATGTTACAGTTCTTTACCTAAAGCAAACACTGTAAAGAGGAGACGGCCTTGGAAAGAAACAGAAGTGTCACATACAAAAATATATCTGCTACCATCTTGTGGACATAGGAAGCAATTTCACATGCACATTTCTAACATCTTCGCATGATAGCAAGACCTACCGTACCTAACTGTCATCTTCTTGTATTTATCTTTTCCATCTGAACCCCCTTCCCCTAATAAGTGAACTCACAATGTTCTCAACAGATTTGCATAGTTAATCTAACAGGAAACAACCATGTCTACAGACTCAAAGCGACAACCATCTTGACTCAGCAATCTTTTATCAGCAACAAATTCAGCTCATGCTATAGCCATAGAATCACTTCCATGACATCCTTTAAGCACTTTACAATTCAAAGTCCTGACTAGCAGGAGGAGATAGGCACTGACGGAGTCAAGCCTATTTCAATATCCCCACAACACACATGAGCAGCAGGGCTTAAATTTCAGTTTAGGAACTGTCTCTTCGGAAGAGAGCTGTTGAAAGCATGCCTTAACACAGAGCTGATAATTAAATGGCAACTATTTCTACCAGATCCTATCAGGTACATTTCTCCTCTTGTTGGGAATAAGAGCTGCAACACCCCCATTTTCCACAGAGGGGAGAAAGTCTTTGCAGATGATAGGAGAAAAGGGTTGCAGTGCCTCAATACAGATCAGTTTTTTAAACATAGGACTATAGGAAGCTGCCTTATACTGAGTCCATCTAGCCCAGTATTGTCAACACTGACTGGCAGCTGCTCCCCAGGTTTTCAGGCAGGAGATTTTCCTGCCCCACCTGGAGATACTGGGGATTGAAACTGGGACCTTCTGCATGCAAAACAGATGCTCTACCACTGAGCCACAGTCCAGGAGCGGTTCCCAATACTGCCGCTGTGCTTCCTTTCATTCCACTGCAGCAGTGGGACCCACTGCTATGCAACAGGGAGTGAGCGCTGCCTAAACCAAGCCTGGAAACAAGTGGAAATGCCCATTTCCAGATCGGGACAGGTCACCAGAGCTCCCTTCTGTGAGCTCCGCTAACCTGCCCTGTTCTGGAAAGAAGCATTTCTGTGCATTGCTCTCCATTGTGCTAGTGGTGGGTGCTGCTGGCAAGTGGGCAGCATAGAATAGTGGTCCCAGGAAGAAAAACATAACCTTATGCATTGGATTGGCAATGCATTCTTTTTTCACTTTTCAACGTGAATTAGCCCAGAGACAGACAGCAGTTTCAAAGAAATGTGGTTACAGGACAGAGACATAATAGGTATAATAGAGCTCCGGCTATTGGGCGGTATAGAAATGTAATAAAATAAAATAAATAAATAAAATAAAATAATAAGACCTTATTTCTCCACTTCTGGTCAAACAGCTTTTGCAGATTTTTTAAAACAAACCCACCCACCCCAATTATGCAAAACCTGTTTATCAGAGAGAACAGTGGATGGCAATGTCAGTTTCATACCGTGTTCAATTATTTAAAACACATACATACACATACCAACCCATAGTCTGTGTCTCTGCTCTGAGTAAAGCAGTAAGGGTGCAATCCTAAGCATCTTTAGATTGAAAAAGTCCTGCAACTCCCATTATTATAGAACTTTTTATTCTGTCTAAACATGCATAGGATTGTGCCCTGAGTGATTCAGGGCAGAGCGTTGCTTGTTAAGGTTTGTCTGCTTCTTCACCCAAAATGATGTATGGCACTGTTGTGTCACCACTGCCAAAGCCGCTGGATGTGAGAGGGTTGCCTGTTGTCTATTGATAATGATAAGAGAAGATCATCACATGCAGATATGCTTGCCTTGTACTACTTACAGGACTTGCTGAGTGAAGTTCTTTTTAACATAATTTAGACAAAGAGTTTTTATTTATTCACCTAGTGCAACTGGACTTCCTGCTTAATGCACAAGCTACCTATGTAGTTCCTTCCTTGTGCTTTACTCCCTGTTACTATTTCAAAGGTACCTTCCTTTAAAATAGCAAGAAAGGTACTCAGCAGGCCCAGGGGCTTCTGGCAAGCAGACTGGCTTGTACCAGATGGGAGACTGCAGAGCCATGTGCATGGCTGGGTGGCCATAGAAAGATGGCTCAATTCATTTGCACCATCTCTGGGGACAGGCTATGATGCTTGAGCCCGTAGGGACGGCAGCAGCTGTTGCTGCAAAAGAGTTGCCTGTGACTGAGCACCACATGGTTGGCTACCTGGGGGAGGGAGGCTTTGATCTTGCAATCCCCTTCATCCTATGTCAAATAGAAAGTGAGGAGAGAGAAAAAAACAAAGAGTCAAAATAACAAAACACAATAGAAAAGGGGAAAAAGATGAAAAAAGAAATGCAATGGGCCGGACACAGCTTTACTTAGGAAGGATTTGGGTATCTGTGGGTACTTCATGTTGTATCCATTGTTGGTCAACTATGAGTTGACCTGTTGAAATGAACAGGACTAAAGTTAGCCAGTCCCATTCATTTCAATGGGTCTACTCTAACATTGGATACTACCCTATAGTTTGTAGTGGAGTTATTTATTATATTTTTAATCTGCCCAATAACTAATGCTCTCTAGATGGAATGCAAACAAACAACTTAGACACTGTATTTCTTCCAACCTGAAGTATTCTACAAACTGCTAAATCAGGAAACATTGCAGCTGTTTGCTCTGTCAAGTTGACCAGCCACTGAATAGCTACAACTCTCTCCCAAATACTGGTAGTTCACTGGGAAGAGGCTTCAAGAACCATTTGCCCAGTGATTGCATTTGTGACATCCGCAATGGCACTGGACTCTTCTGGATCCCACCTGCTGCCACTACTTGTGATGTCCACCCTCCACTGGGTTTACTTCTGGATCAATTGGACCCAGCTCAGGTGCACACGTCAGGGCTAGAGATGCCAACTCTGTCTCTGTGGCACGCCTACTTCTGCTTAGGCCCCACAGCAGCACAGATCAGCACCTTTTGACCCAACTTTCTCTCTTCCGCTGCCACCATAAGATCACCTGTACCCTTCCCCAGGTACTCCAATGTCCACACCAGGATAAAGTAAACATTGTTTATTTAACAAGATGATTATGCAGGTTCAAAGCTTATTGGTTTCTCTTAATTACAAACATATGGTTTCAGAGCACAAAGCGTAATGGTTTCATAGATAAATTCACTTCAATGTTACACAATATTTAACTTCTAGTACTCCTGCCTACTCCACCCCACTCTAAACTACTCTGTTCTCATTCCCACACTCTAATCCAGCAAAACAACAAACACGCAGACCCTTCCTATCTCTAACCCAAAGCATTCAATACCTTTTCTCCTCAGAAGCAGCCTATTTATTCTCTACAGCGTTCCAACTCCTCCCCTCCTCACACAGCCAATCCAGGCACTCCACACAAACATCCAATCAGTACTCTCCTTCCATCCAGCACTCATTAACTCTTCTATGACCCATACTTACCAATCTGCAACAAACACACTGTGAGTACTTACTTTTAACTCAGCAAACCTTAATAAATTTTTATATTACACTTATTAACATAGCTCTCAGCAGTAAAACATCACAGCATTCTGTTCTCTTTTTCTCCTATTCCTGGGGCAGCCATAAAGTATAAGTGCAAATAAAAGTAATTCCTTCAACAAATGGTGTCAGTTTATCCATTCTCTGACTCTGCGAGCTTTTAAATAAATTAACATGGCATCAATTCATTCATACAATAGAGATGTGAATTTTATATCACTGTAACAGAGCATTAGTCAGGATTCCCAGAGAAGCAACATTTATGTCCCAAACTGACATAAAGACTTTTTTTCTTTCTTTTTTTACTCCTGCATGTTGGGAACTTGGTTTCAAACTACCAGAAAGAAATAAAGTTGTTCAATCCACTAATAGCAACAAAAGCTACATCCTATGATATTTTAAGTTGACAAAGTTTTAAACAGCCTTCCCCAACCTTGCCCCTCTCCAGATGTTTTGGACTATAAGTCCCATCAGTCCCTGCCAGCATGGCCAAGGGTCAGGTGTGTTGGCAGTTGAAAACCAAAACATCTGAGGATACCAGGTCAGGGGAAGGCTGGTTTGAAAGACAAAGACCTTTTGACTTTAAGGTTACCCTGTCCATGGTACTGAAAAAAACCAGAATCATTCGGATTTCCCCCATAACTTGTCCCAGGCTCTCAGAGTCTATTTTGAGAGGCATGAAGTAAGTGGCTCTCCACTGTATTCCCTTCCTTGTGTGTGTGTGTGTAATATCCCTTTTGTTAAAACCTTTTCTTCCCCTCTCATTTCCTCTTTCCATTTCCATGTTGGCAAAAGCTGTTTACGGTGTTAAAGTATGGTTCTACAAAGAAAAATGTAAGCAAACTATAAATAATTAAATAATAATAATTAATCATTTCATGTATTCTTATTAAAATTTGATTTATAGTGTGTGTATAATGTTATTATAATCATTATCACTATTTTAATCATCCCTATTATTAATTTGAAAAGAGTTCATGGAAATCCATGTGCACCAGCATCTGCACTGCCTTCCTAGAACCTTCTAAACACTATTTACAAAGACAGTTTTACCTGGAAGACCCTTAAGAAACAAGATTAAACATGCTTACAGGATTGCCTCCTTTCCATGTCTCTAAAATCAACCAAGAATGCCCCTTTGAAAAATAGCACTCATGGGCCAGCTTCATTCTTAATGCATTCTTGATGGTGTCCCTTTTCTTTGGAAATGCCTTGGCAAAGTACCTGTGTATAGTGGATCTCCCTAGAGTCTAACCAAACATCTTTCATAAGCACCCCAAGACCCTTTTTACTTGGGCTGGGGCTAAGTTGTGGGAAGCTGCACTTCATTCTGATTTTAATCAACTGGTTATTTGCTTCTAAAGACAGAGCCCTTGGGATGGGGTGGACTGCTAATTCAAAGCAAACAATATGTCACTAGGAATCAGCTTCTCCTGCACATGCTTGAACCCTATTCCCACCCTGAGGCCTTACCATGATCAAAGCAACCACCACAGATAGATGCAACTTCAGTGCTCAGCAGCCACTTGCCTGCTTGCCTGTGGTCCCCATCTGAGAGAACACCCTCACCTGGGCTGGAGAAAGTGGAACTAGTAGTTTAGGCTATGAGACAAGCCACAAGGCAGATAAGCGTCAAAGTGGAACCAAAAAGAGAGGATAATCTCAGGATGCCATCAACGGCTCTATTGATGAAAAGCCCTATTAGCCTCCCTTGGGTTTACTAAATTCACTCCTAACCAGCCTGTCGCTGATATTCCCGGTTCTTTTGAAACACAGCTGGGGCTGGCAACCAGAAGGAAAACCTCCCATATGGGCAGTTTTTCAGGCTGAGGTGCAACTGCACTAATATACACAGGAATCTTGCACATCGTCCAAACAATTGAGAGACAGGGGTTACCCAGCAAGAGTGAGTCACCAAAATTTTAACAGGGCAGATTAAACACACACACACATACACACACACACACGAGCTAACTTACTGAGAGAACAGTATTAAACATTTTCAAAACAGATCAGTTACAGCCTAACACTCAACCATGTCACAAACAAGCTGCAAGGCAGCATAAGGAAACACTGGCATATATTACAACATATTTCAGGTGCACTGTTTGCAGGCAAGCTCTGGTGCCACAATGAATCAAGCACTATAATACTGGGCTCATTGCATGGTTGTACTCCTAGGACAACCTTTTCCAATCGGGAGCCTTCTAGATGGGTTGGACTTGAACTCCCGTCATGGAAGTGATGGGAATTTCAGTCCAACACATTTGGAGGTTACAAAGTTGGGGAAGTCTGCCCTACAGTCTAGTGGGTCTCTGTGTGGCTAGGGCTACTATAGTGATAAGTAGTCACCTATTTCCAATTTGACTGTAGAAATGACACTAGTTGGGCACCAGCTGTCTGCATTGGTTTATTTGCTGTTAAAAATTGCAATCCTATGGAATGTAACAGTCATGATTCCAGGCCCTTCCACACGCTGTACTGAAGAGAGAGAGCTTGGCGGAGGCGGAAGCCGAGCTCTCCGACCCGGGTCGCTCTTACCCAGGCAGCAGGAGGCCGGCGGGGAGGCGGCAGCGGTGGCAAGGACGCGCCCGGATTCCCCAGCCGTCGCCGCCTCCGCCGTCTCTTCTGGCTGTAGTACACACTAGCGTTTTGGGGTCGTACTTGGGGCGCATGCATGCGCCTTCAGTACGGCGTGTGGAAGGGCCCTCCCTCTGCCAATAGCATGGCTGTAAGGTACTAAGACTCATTTTCACAGACACTTTGGTTTGTTTATTTCACCAGAATACCGCAAACAACAACACCTCCTCATTAGAAGCCTCCCAGGAGGTGATTTTTTTTTTTTAAAAAAAGATGAAGTGAGTATGAATAAAGGGTAGGGAAGATGAAGGCCCTTTTAAAGACAGAGGGCACAATTCAGCCAAAGTAAGGAAGTCTTACGTTTCACTGATTTCAATGGGAAAGATTTAATCATGTGCTGAAGTTTCCCACTGAAACCAGTAGGAATCAAAAGTGATCCAGTTTGGCTGGATGATACTCAGAATATTTAGAAGGCAAAGGTAGTGGGAAGTAATTCCGCCCCCACCCCCATCAGCCATGTGGGGGGACTGGCATTTGTACTTGCAATCCAAAAGGGCTGTGAATGTTTTTGAGTGTTGGATTACAGAACTATGCAGTCTTGCTCGTGGAGGGCCATTCAAAGATATAAATATTCAGATATGGATCATCTTATGCTGTCCTCCAAAATAAGTGGTGTAGGGGATTGGTTTAATTCGATTGGGGTTGGCAAGTATACGAGTACTAAACCTAGGCAGTAAAGAAGAGCTTATCCAAACATTATGGATTCCCCAAAAACCACAGATTAAAGAGATTGCATTCTTCCAAGGGGCTCAGTCTGGCATCCAATTTTATGCCATCAATACCCCTGTAAAGTTGATTTAGGTAGACAGAATAAGTAATTAGACCAAAGGCAAGATCCACGGCTGAATCGGGATTTGAACCCAAGTATCCACAGTCCAACACTTAGACACTGCACCATGCAGTGTCTCATGTCTCTTCCTGTGAGACAGCACAGTAATTATGTCATCTGCTGCTGTTCTGCCTCGTGACATTTTTGATATTCTGATGTTGACATGTTTCAGTTGTTTTTCATATGTGTTTTTAGCCAACAAACTTCCATAATGTGTTGTAAGCATTTTTAAATGGAAAGGTAAGATACAAATGTTTTTAATCATTAGATAGGAATAAACCTATGCAAGAACAATGGGTTAGCTGGAAATTTATGGGGATGGATACTAGGGATCTGTAGAAAGAAAGGGGCACTCCAGATGCTTCTGGAGGTTTTACATGGATTCTGCCTTCTCCTGTGCTCTCTAGAAAGAGACAGAAAAGTTCTTGCCACTGAAATCCAGCGCCCTTCTTCCAAAGGGCTGATCATCACAGGTCTTGATTTGCAAGACAGCCCTTTAAAACTGAGAAGGGAGGAATGGGGAAGGGAATCTGCCTTCTGTATCCCAAACTTTCACTGGGCTATAAGAATACTCACAATCTTCCCCCGAGTAGCCAATGATAGTTTCAGGTTCTGAAGCCATCCCATAGTCGTTGACAGCCTGCACTTTGATCTCGTAGGGTGTATAGATGGGCGTCTGTGTGACAGTGTAGTAGCTGACATCACCCTTTACTGTTCTGTTGCTCCAATTCTCTCGTGTGTCCCTTCTCCTCCATTTCACAATGTATCTCAGGTTGGGGCCATAAACCTGGGTTGCATTTAATGGCTACAAGAAGGAGGAGGAGGAGGAGGAGGAGGAGGAGGAGGAGGAGGAGGAGAAATAATTAATGAAGAAAATGGTTATCCTCACAACAACAACCCTATGAGGTAGGATGGGCTGAGAATCTGTGAATGGCCCAAAGTCATCCAGTGGGTTTCCATGGCCAAGTGGGGACTAGAACCTGGCTCTCGTGACTTCCAGTCCAACACTTTAGCTGCTACACCACACTGGCATACAGTTTCAGATACAAGAGCCAACTTTATCAGGTGTTAAAGGTGTGTTATCCTCAGTGGGCAGATCCTCTCTCTCTCTCTCTCTCTCTCTCTCTCTGTGTGTGTGTGTGTGTGTGTGTGTGTGTGTGTGTGTGTGAATTTCTATAGATAGTAAGATAGCTAGGATATAGACACACACTATACATTCATGGGGTGGGGGGAGGTTGTAAGCACTAGCATCAAAACACAATTGTTCACAGTAGGTCTGTTTGTCATGTATCTATGCTGACCCAAATGTATGCAAGGTAAAAATGAGTTATGTCCCACATCTTTTGGCCCTACTATTTTCAAGCTCCCCTCACTCCCCCAAACTCATGAATGGTGTACATGTGCATGCATGCACACAAACTTGCCCACAGAGGATGACACTTAATGCATCTGACAAAGTAGGTTCTACTGCACAAATGTTTATGCCAAAATATGCTTGTAAGGTGCCAGAGGACTCTCTGCTGTTTTTTCTGCAACAGGTAAATGCAGCAGCATCTGGGTAACTTTACCATGTTCAATGACATTAATCCCATTCCTGCACTATCACTCAGATTCCATCTGTTACACTTCAGCATCACACTTTATTTATTAAGATATTTCCACCCTGCCCTTCTGTCCCTTTCAGGTGGCTCACAAAATCAGTAATATTTTTTTTAAAATAATAATAATAATCAAGGAAACAATATAAAACAAAGAGAGGCCATAACACTTTACACACACACTCAAACTCTCTCTCACACACACAAACCTTCAGCCTGTAGGATAAAATCAAGGTTAAAAAAAACATTCATTGCTCAGGTCTGAAACTTGCCTGAACAGCAATTTCTTAACCTGGCATCTAAAAACAAAGAAAGAGGAAGTCAAGTCTCTCTTCCAAGTTAACGTGATCCAGATCCTTGGTGCCACTGCCAAAAAGACCCTCTCCTGTGTCCCCATCTAATGTATTTCAAAAATATGAATGGGTAGGGATGTTTACAAGGGTGGAAGTGTTCTCTAGTTACCCTAGCATCCACCCATCCACTTAGGGCTTTAAAAGTAAGAATCAGCACTATGAACTGGGCTTCAAAAACCAGACTTTGTCAGAAAATTGGTGTCTCATGATCTGAAGGGCTCCTGTCAGAACTCTAGCTTCTGCATTGTGTACTGCATGTATGTGTGTGTACTTCCACACCCTTTTCAAAGATAGCCCCCATGGAGTGCATTGGAGCAGTCCAATCTAGATGACCAAATGTCATGGCCCCAGACTGGGGGCCAATGGAGAAAACCCGGAGCAGGAATCACACCCAGAAAGACCTCCAGAACTATCTTCCATGCCAGAGACTCTCCCTACGAGCCAGAACTGCTTTACCCAAGGAGATAGCCTGCTCCCCACCCCCTCCAGCTCTGGTGGAGTAAATACCTGAGGAACAGGGTAGTGCCCCTGCCTTCTTCAAGGATGGATGGAGCTAGAGGCAAAACACTAGGCGCAGGGCTATGAAAGCTCACAGTTAGCGGCAGATGTTTTCTGCAGTAACATTCCTAGCTTTTGGCCTTGTAGCCAGCCTCTGTTATTTGTTCTGCAGCAGGAGTGTTGGACCTCTTTCAGCCCGAGGTCCAAATTTTATTTCAAATTCTATATTTTAGCTTAAAGCTCTTACTACCAGTAACAAAGGCTTAGGAGAGGCACTTTTTAGAATGCACAAAAGGCAGGAGATGTCTAAACAAGGTTAGTGGTGGTGGTGGGATGGAAGGGGACATCTCAGGAAATTCAGAGGGCCAGATTGGCCCCCTGGGTGAGCTGGATTTGGCCCTGGACTTGAGGTCCTGCACCCCTGCTTCACAAGGAATGGAGGTGTCCTGATCTCCTGCTACTATTCTGCCTTGTCCCCTTTATCTAGTCTCAACAGTAGGCTTGTGTCATCCAGTCTGCAACAGGACTCCAAGATATATCTAGCAATGGTAACTTTAGACTAGTTCGTCACTTTAGAGTGACGAGCAGACAGAACCTAGAGCATACAGATAGAAGTAGGGCCAATTGTTTGTCCATGTATTGCTTCCCAAAACAAATAGTCTCCAAGCCATGCTATTTCAGTCCAAAGTGTCTTTGCTGAAACTGGCCATTTTCCTCTGGCATGATGCTTTGGTGGGAGTGTTCTCGGGTGTACTCTGGACTGCAGTAAGAAACCTGACTTCTCCCTTGTGTCATCATTTCTTTGTAATATAACTGAAGTCGAGGTCACTTATGCCAGAAAAGTATGTGGTAGAAATGAACAATCACTCCCATGCTAACTCACCGTCCACGATATCACCATGTTATTTTTTGCTGTTCCTGCCCCTTTAACTCCTGTGGGGTTAATTTCTGGACCTGAAATAAATTAAAATATGAAGTTTCTTTTTGAACATTGTATACAGCAATAATGCTACCCCCTCCAGCTCTTGTGTACCATGCTATATTGCTTAAAAGGGGCACCTTTTTTTCTACAAATATGAAATCAGGGAAACCAGGGAGATGCATTTAGGATTTTGAATTAGGGATGGGAGCCAGACATCAAAGCCCAGAAGCCAAACGGGCTTTGCTTGCTGCTTCCTCCCTTAAAAAAAGGGGTGAGTTATACAACTGATATAGTATCAGAAGAGCAATTTGCAAAGCAAATCTTTTAAGTTACTACTATGGCACTGATAGCAGTAGTATCCAGATACTTCGCAGTTTGAAAAAGCATAGTGCAAGAGGGCATATTGGTCTTGCAAATTAAAAATGTCTTCAGCACAGAATTTACAACTTTTGGGTCATTAGAAAACAGCGTTGGTGTAGTTTTTTTAAAAAGCTCTGAATGTTCCATTTGAAGAAAGCATTCGGCTATCCATGATGGGGCCTTCTTCCCACAACTCATACATGTCATCTTTGAAGTGTTGCAGAAGAATGATCTGACCCACTTAAACATAAAGTGATACCCCATTGTTTCATTCATCTGAGATGGGGATAGCATGTACAGATGTGACTAAATCCATTCCATCTGTGTTTTGCAGTTTGCCAGATGTCTTTCGTTCCATCGTCCAGTCATTGTTGGAACTGGATTTATTTATTTTTAGAGATGTATAAGAGTTAATGCCTCTCTCCTTTTGCCTCTGTCCTTTCTCGTGTGAGTGCTGTCACTGCATACTTTTATGCAATTGGGTCAGCCACTGTTCCTTTGTCTCAGACTGCTAGGTGTAATCTGAGACCTATGACACCTACCCAATGACTGATTCATTCACTCTGCAATTCTCCATCTTGGGACTACGTTGCAGGCCTCAAGGGGCAATATTCAGTGTTCGTCCTACTTAGAGAAGTCCCACTGAAATAAATGAGACTTATTTTAGCCATGACTTACTCAAGACCCATTCATTTCAATGCGTCTACCCCAGTGGGAGTAGGATTAACATTGGATACTATCCATGGCTACAATGTCTGGTTGAATTTTTGAACTTTTTTGCTCATCCCCCGTCCCCAACCCGTATGCCATTTTTGTTTTGGTTCCATCTAGCCTATTGAAGAATTCTGGAGAACTTGAAAGCTTGCATACTCTTTTGTGACATTTTCATTTGTCTTAATAAAAGTATTGCCTAATAGTGGGATTTTTATTATTTTCCTCATAGACCAGCACAGCTACCTTTGTTTTTAAAGTATGTTTATATGAGCACTCTTTTCGTTCCAAATGTAAACATCCAACTAAAGCCAGACAGCACTTACGTGCACCGTTTGTATGGTAACGCTCAGAAGGCGTGCTGGGATAACTGCTTCCTACTTCGTTCACAGCTATCACTCGGAACTGGTAGTTGACAAAGGGCGCGAGGCGCAAGATGGCAGAGTTCACACTTCCTAAGTGTCGGGAATGGTTGTGCCAAGTTCCAGGTTCAAATCTATCCTCCTCAAATTCTACAATGTAATCTAGAAAAGAAGAGTTCAGAGTTCCCTAATTTGCTGCATAATTAATGGCTAGCAAGCTTTTGAAACAACAACAACAACAACAACAACACAATAATGGTATCAGTCTCTCAGATTTGTCAGGGTAGGAGCATGCACTGACCTGTGATGGGGCTGTTGTTGTCATCCCCAGGAATCCATGTCAACCGCACACTCCTTTCAGCGAGATCTGTTAGTTCAAGGTCCCGAGGACGTTCGGGACGTGCTACCAGAAAAAGGATACACGTAAGGTATGGGTTTCTGTTGTGGACAATGAAGGCCCAACTCAGTTTTAGGCCTTCTCAAGAGAAGAAGGCCTAGTCTACACATGCGGTGGAATAAGGTGGGAATGGGGCAGTAGAATAGATGGCACCACTACAGACTGCAGCTGGGGTTACCACATTTCTGAATGCTCCCCCACATAAAAAAGCAGAAAACCATCACAGCAGAGATCCTGCTGAGTAGGGCCTTTCCCTCTGATATGGCAGGGAGTATTTTACATGGGAAGGATTCCACAGTGACACCCACACCTGCAGCCCTGAGGCAACGTGGTCCAGTCTATGCCTCAGGGCTGCATAAACTCATTCTCCTGCATGTACAGTCCATGCTAAAGGCTCTCAGCCATTAGGGATCGGAGTTTCAGAAGCCGTCTTCCTGGAACAGTTCTGAGAGCAAAGAACGTCTCTGGGTTCTAGATCTATAGCCATTAAGCCATTTATCCTGGTTGTGCTTTTTATATTGTATTTTGTATTTGTATTTTTAACTTGTTGGTTGTTTTATGATGGTTTTAATTTTTGTGAACCGCCCAGAGAGCTTCGGCTATTGGGCGGTATAAAAATGTAATAAATAAATAAATAAATAAATAAAGGATATTTAGGATTGCTGTTCTGGTTCACAGAAGTGATTTATTTCTTTTTTAAGGGGGGAGCAGCTGCAAGTGGGGAGCTGAAGGCAGAGGTATGACTATGATAAGGCAAGTGACATTAGAAGATTACAGTAAGATAGAAAAGATGTAGGTATTTTTACTTTTCAGAGGGATGCAGAGATAAGATAATCCTGCTTTTTCGTGAGAGACAAACTATCCTGCATAGTTCTGGCCTTGAGTGCAGGCTTTGTTTTGTTTTGCAAATTGCCAATGCAAGGATTGGGACTCTAGCATGAACTTTGGAGGGAAGGGGGCTTTACTCATTGCCTCCTGCTGTGGTCCTAATCTGGATCAAGGCCCCCATGCTTGACAATAAAGGTTCAATTCATTTCAGTGAATCCTTTTTTGGCAATACAAATTGCAGGTCCAAATTGCCTAGCCCTGATCTGGACTAGGACTGTAACAGGGGACAAAGGGTTAAAGGTCCCCTACCCCTAATGCTAGGGTCCCAATCCAGATCAGGGTGCTCACACAAGCAATTTGTCAAAACTACAACTCCTTACTCAAGGTCAGAGCCATGCAAGAAAGGTAATGTGTACTTTGGGTCTCAGACTCTTACGTATTTGAAGCGCCAGTTCACCCAGTATGCTGTATTCTTCAAACTATCAGTCTAAATCTTTCTTGGACAATTGCTAGTACAGAAAAAATACAACGCTATGAACTAGACAATTGGATACATGGTCAGCAACAGTTCCTGTAATTCCTGCAACTATGGCTTGCCATCACTGATTGCTCAGCTCATACATTATATTTATTTATACCTGGAGACAGCAGGAGTGACATGAAATCATATTGTGTAAACAGACTTGAAGACTTGGCTAAACTCTTCAGTTTAACAGCAGCCATGAAATTCAGTTCATGACTGGCATCAATATGTAGCAATAGAGGATATATTACAACCTCTAGAGATCTAAGGAAACACTTTTTTCAGTAAATAGAATGGTAATATTAGACATCTCAGATTTATAAACAAGGGGCCATATCCAATAACGTCATTCCTCAAATGCAAATTACATTGTGCTACCATGAGGGACCTCTAAGGCAACAACAAAAGCATTAGCTTGCACAATGGGTTTTCCGGGGAATGCCATTGGCAATGCCATTGGGAATGCCTTAGCTAGCACAATTTAATTTGCGTTAGAGGAATGACAGCGTTGGATACTGCCCTAACCACAGTGAAGGCCAAAGGTCAGCACACAGAAACAAAGATAGTGAGGAACACCTCTCAACACTTTTAACACCAGACCCAAGGATTCATCCAAATAGCCCAATGCAAGTCTTCTTCCTTTCCAGCAGGTGGTATCACTCTTACACAAACAGGAATAGAACTCAAGACCCCACCCCACTGATGTGAGCTATATTGCTAATGCTCAGGGCTATCTGCCATGATGTTTGGGCCAGTCAAAGTTGTTATACTTTCAGTAGCACTTTAATTTTATACCAAAGTGATTGAAATGGTCAAGTAACAGCAGGCAAAAAAAAAAGTCAAAGAGGTAAATGGATTAGTTGTGATTACCTTTGAGTGGGGTCATACGGTTAACAGAAGAAGGAGCTGCAAAGTAAGATATTAGCTATTTAGAGAGTTAGCACAATCCTTGTTGAAGGGACGTAGCAAGCACCAGAGTTACCAGCCCTCAAACCATAGGGGTGGGCAGAAGGTGGGTCTCCAGGACTTCAACTCCCAGAAGCCCCTGCCAACATGGCCAATGGTCAGGAATGCTGGGAATTAAAGACCAAAACATCTGGTAGAAAGGGGGTACAAATCAAATAAATAAATAGATACTTTCTACCCATCCATACCAGCATGTCTGCCATGCTCCTAAATATATTCCAGCTGTCCTGAATGTTTCCTTGGCTAGCTTACAGGCAAGACTAGAACATCAAAGAGGTTGTTCAGTGTTTGGTTAATTTTGGGGGAGTTAACATCTGGACAGAAAAGCCCTTGACCCTGCCTGGTCATGCTGCTCCTTCCGAATTCTGTAGGGAGGAGCCACCAGCACTAACCCAAGGAATAGCAGCACCAGGGTAGATCTGCTGCTAGAAACCTTTGAGGGGGCTGAGACCTTTACTCTAAGATCATCATCATGTCTTCATCCCAGAAGACAGGTGACTATGACAGGTAGCAGCTACAGGTGGCACAACTCCATATCCTTCCCACTTTGGCACTATGGTTAGCTTTTCACTGAAACTATTTCAGTTGACCAGCAGTTAGACATCGTTAAGAAGATTGTGCCAACTTCAAAGGATTAGACAGTTAGAGTGGTGGGGAATGCTGGGAGTTTTAGGGATTTTTTCCTGACTAGACATGTGTAAAATTGCACCCTTAAAAGTTTAATGTCCAATGTACAGAGCATCCTCTATGTGTCACCCCACAACACAGGAAAACACATCATAAAACTGGTCTAAGGGCACAATCCTATACATGTTTAGACAGAAAGAGTTTTTCCCATCTAAACATGCATAGGATTGTACCCTAAATAAGCAAACCAGGTTTCCCATTGGCCTTTATCTCAAACTTGGTCAGCTTGAAAGGGAAATGAAGTTTACCAAGGACAGTGAGATGAGCTCTAGCAATATCTTTATCGAGTTCCGTGCTGGCGACACAGGTGTAATAGCCTTGATCTTTCTCAGCCACTCCATATATCGTGAGGCCATCTTCTTCCTTCTTCATCCTTTCAGAGGGGAAACATTCAAAATTAAAATGCTCTAGCAGTAACCCCCCTCCTTCCCTACAAAAGCTGCTTAAACCAACGGGCAGGTCCGACGGCAGTGATCACTTGGTGTACTTTTGTAAAAAGGGTATAAATTAAGAGCAGCAGCAGCAGCAGCAACAAAAACATCTCTCAATCATATTGAAGCATTTTGTAATCGATGTGATGAAGACATATGCTTTCATTTCCCACTGCCTTCTGCAACCTCCTTATTCTACCCCAATGTTATTAGTCCACATTAGGCATCCATGTCAGTTTTGCCTGTTTTCACTCCGAGGTCTGTTCAGTGAGCCCCTGCCAGAGTGTGGGCCCTTAGCAGGTGCCCAATCATGCCTACTCTTAATACTGGCCCCTGCCCTGCCCCCACCCACCACCCTGGGGGACAAAAAGTTTGCCCACCCCTGAGCTAGGCCAATAGTGTTTACTAGGCCAGGAGCAGTTCTCCAGGGTCTTGCTGCCTGCTACCTGAACCTTTTAGCTAGAGTTTCCAAGGACAGAATCTGGGATGTGCTGCATGCGAAGCATGTGCGTTACCCCTGAGCTGTGGTCGCTTCCCCTTTCTCCATCTATACCCCATGAAGTTGGGTAATAGATACCAGCACAGGCAATCCAAATGACGAACTGGTTTATTCATTCTTTGTATTCTATAGAGATGTAAAACAGGATGGCCTTGAGCAACACAAGGTCTTAGAAGAGAAAGATCTCACAGACCTGCTTCCTAAGTACAGGTGCGCGTCATCCTTGAGCCAGGTGACTGTAAGTCTCAGCGTGGGGTCATGTCTTATCCGGCATATCAACTGAACTGTGGAACCCTTCTTTGGCACAGCATCTTTGGGCCCGTCTGTGATCCTAGTTGGATCTGCAAAGAGTTATCAAGTCAGAAGTCCTAAGGATCTCACTGCAAGGATTAGACAACCTATACCAAGTCCTCAATCAAAAGTCTAGTGAAAGAAAATCTCTGCCACCCTATACAACCAGAAATAACTAGCCACGTATCAGATTCCAGAAATCCATCTAGATTTCTACCTATCATTCTGTCTGATACCTATAACTATAGGTTGAAGAATTTTAAACCCTGCAGCTCTTCTTATATTTACAATGCACATTGTGGTATCTGAGAAGTGTACTGCTGTGCTAAGGATCAATTCAACCAGTGGCTGTGTAAGGCCAGCAGTTGTTATCACAAATTTAGCAGGTTTGTTTAAGTTTAATAAGCATTTCAGGTTACAATGTACCCTCTCCAATGAACTCACATACACCGGTCCTTCAGTGTGTTCAGCATCAGTTTATAGAGTCCTAAAAAGGCAGGAAGCCCTGTGCATCCAGCTTCCTCTGCTTGTCCCCATTCATCTCTCTCTTTCGCCTTTCTTCTTTGTCCCTCCCTGCTCCTTCCACTTCCTTCTCTTCCTTCCCATCTTCCTGTATCCCTCACCTCTACACTTAACTGTCCTTGGATTCACCTATAAGGAGGTGAATCAGGGCTAAATGATTGATTCCTCTTCCTACTGGTGTCTGACCCATGGTCTTGGAGCCCATAGCATTTCGAACCCTGTGGCCAAGGCTAGTGTGTGTGTGTGTGTGTGTGTGTGTGTGTGTGTGTGTGTGTATTTATTACATACCTATTCTGGTCAAGAGCTCTAGTCTCTGCAGCATCTTCTCATAATGGGAGAAGATAGTAGGATGGGAAAGTCTGAAGGGAGCAGTATCTGTGCTCCAGAGTACAACAAGTGACAGAAGTCCACAGTCAACTTAGGTCAGGAGCAACTACATTCTCAGCTCACCACACCATAACATTTATTATGGCTTTTCTCCTGATCATAAATCAAACCAACATTATCTCCACTGACCATTTTACCTTCCACATTACAGACTTACTGCCATAGAAGGCAATCTGCATACTATTTGGAAGGCAGTATTTGAAGGACACTATTTGGGGGACACTTGATCTTGGTCCAAGCAGAAGCCATCTTACCTTTTATTTCCAAACGAACTTGGTTCTGTGCTTTGCCCAGAAGATTAGTGGCCACACAGGTATACGTTCCCTGGTCTTCCTTTCGAGCCCTGATGATTTCCAAAGTCCCATTCTCATGTGTTTTGTAGTTGCCACCATGCAGTGTGCTTCCCTGGCCATTCTTAAACCTCACAACAACACAAGAAAACACTTATAAGAGGTGGAAACAGAATAAGGTGGCGAGTGCTGCAAGAGATGCTGAGGCTTAAAAAGAGCAATTTTCTGCACATTAAAAACCAGAACACAAACTGTTTTATCACCCCCCTCTCTCTACACACACACACACACACACACACAGAGTAATCAGTCTGAATTAACCAAATACAAACCAAATAACTGCACAAACATTTATAACAAATAACTCTCTAACAGGATAATCCTATATATATCTATTCAGAGCGGAGTCCCATTCAGGTAGGTAGCGATGCTGGAGAAATTTGAGGCTGATTAAAATGACTTTGGATTTTTAAAAATCCAACCTGAGGAATTCACTGTGGACTGGCCTCCCCCAGGCAATGAGGAGTCTGAGGTCTTTCAGATATATTTATTTTACTTCCCCAAAATTCATTCACAGGAAAATACACGCATTTCTGCTGAGACATATATCATACTGGAAAATATACAAGGGGAAAAGTCGAATGGAATGCGGGACAACACGTTAAATGTTACGTACAAATATAAATTATGTAAATTGTTGCAAAATTTCTTGCAGAATTATTCCTGTATTTTTCTGCATAATGTGGAAAAAAATCAAATCCCTGTGAACAGACGCCGGAACGAATGACGCTGCACAATCCATGAAACAGACAGAAAGGATTTTACACAATCTGTAAATCCCTACTCTCAGGTGTGTATAGGATTGCAGTCAAAATTGATTAAATTATGATAAGCTCAACAGTATAAAAGTCATCCCAATTTTAATGTATTCTTGCCTTAACCATATTTGCAAGTAGTTGCAGGCAAGGCAACCATCCAGAGTGCCTTCCTTTGCTTAGCTCCATCTAAACTTTATTAGGACACTATTGTGGTTGGACTGGTAGGAAATCTTTATTTGAAGTAACCATTAGTTTTGCTTGTGAACATATTTCCAGCTGCATGTATTTTTAATCCATCCACCTAAGCATTTATGCATCCTACCAAGTTTACTTCAGTTTTCACTGGGAATTCTGGCTATATAACCATTATTTATCTAAAATGTCCTCCCAAAATATCCTACAATTGAAATCACTCAAGGATAACACTTCTGTAGCCTTTCAGGTGTTATGTGTCACACTGATATATTTATAAACCTTTTCCTGTAATATTTATTTAAAGTGATACAGATATGAAAATAGATTTTCATTGGTTTTATCAGATGTTTCTTAGAGCCCTTTCCTATTTCATTATAAAGCAATTTCCCACATGGCTCTCTAAATCAAATAGTAATTTATAGATCTCTGAAAAAAGAATATTAGAGTAAAAATGTTCCATTTATAGCTTTTCAAAATAAGGTTATTTTTTACTGAAAATGATTTCTTAACTTAAAGTAATGAAACTGGTAAGGATGATCTCCTTCTAATTAATCACAAATATATTGATATACCATTACTTTCACATTCCATACAACTTAATTATACCTTTTCCATGCTGTTAAGGAACCAACAGAATACCTCTTTTAATTTTAGAAAAAGAGAGTAATGCCAACATGCCTGGGCTAATTTGCCTCAATATCTTTTTCATTTAGGACTGACATAATGTAAGGAAATTAAACTTTTTTTTTTTTTAAAGGAAGATATTTAAGGGGAAACTCAAATCAGTATTGTTCAGTCATCCATGACCGCTAGGGCTTTTCACCTTTCTTGAAGAAAAAGCTAAAATTGAACATAATGTGAACCATAATAATGTACAGCAATATTCAGAAAATATTAGGGCTGTGCACACCCTCCCTAAAACACTTTGGATCCCGATCCGGACCTTCCGGATAGGGCCCAAACAGGTTTGGGTCAATCCGGACCTCCCCCTATTCACTCCGGAACTGGAGCAAGATCCAGAGGTCCGGATCAATATTCGGATGCCATTTTGCCCCCTCTTCCCCACTTACTTGCTTCTGCAGCGGACGGCGGAGGCAGGTAAGTGGGGAAGGGGGACAAAATAGCATCTGAATAAGCCCCCTCCCTCCCTTACCTGGCTCTGCTGCGGCCTATTTCCGGCCTTAGGCCTGGGCAGCAGTTGAAGCCGCCGCATGGACCGCAGCGGACAATGGAGCCAGGTAAGCCTCCCTCCACCCCTTATCTGGCTCCACCGCCGCATGGACTGCGGCGGAGCCAGGTAAGCCCCCCTCACCTAGCTCTGCTGCCATTGCCACATGGACTGCGGCGGTGGACAGGGGAACCAGGTAAGCTCCCCTCCCCACTTACCTGGCTCCAAAGCTTCGGAACAGTCCAAATCGCTTCGGACCATTCCGAACCGCTTCTGGCTGATCTGGACCTCCCACGCTCTGCTCCGGAAATGGGCTTTGGAGGTCCGGATGGGCCCGCTCCACTTCGGATCTGGGGATCCATAACGGAGTGGAATACACCCCTAGAAAATATAAACCTCCTTTTTCATAGGTCTTTTGGAGAATATGTATTGACACTTTAGGAAGTGTCTTTTTCCAAATAAACTTTGGAAATAAATATTTTCTGCCATTTAGTTTACATGTACTACTGATATAAATACTAGCACATTACAAAACAAGAACAACAGCATGGGCAACATGTCAACTTGGACTAACTTAGATCCCATTGATTTCAGTAGGTCTACTCTAAGTATGACTAAGTCTGGATCTAACCATTGATTTTTAATTTTTTTTTATAGCAATTATCCCCCCATTCCATGATATTCACTTGCGTCCATCTCTGGCACAGAGCGGTAAAGCAGCAGTTTCTGCAGCTGAAACTCTCCCCACAGCCTGAGTTCGATCCCAGCGGAAGCTGGTTTCAAGCAGCCGGCTCGGGTCGACTCAGCCTTCCACCCTCCCGAGGTCAGTAAAATGACTACCCAGTTAGCTGGGGGAAAGGTAATCACAGCCGGGGAAGGCAATGGCAAACCACCCCGCTATAAGGCTTGCCAAGAAAACATCAGCGAAAGCTGGCGTCCCTCGAAGAGTCAGTAATGACTCAGTGCTTGCACAAGAGGTTCCTTTCCTTTCCTTCCATCTCTCAGGGGCTCTGTTTTATCTATTAATAGTAATTCAAGTGATTTTAAAAAATAATGATCTGTACCAAAAAGATGCTTGCTTTAATAATAAAAAAATCTTACCATCGTAAGGTGGGGATTGGGGACCCAAAGAATGGACAGTCAAGGAAAGTCCGGTTGTTCTGAATCACTTTGATCAGCTGGTTACGAGGGGCAAGGATCCGAGGAATAACATCTTTAAAAGACAACAATATATTGCCTGTAAATCCAGTCAGATGTTTTACTTTGGTTTGCAACAAACTGCAAAACTAGAAAACTAAGTTATCATTTCTAGATTTACACTTTTGCTTGTGTTTTCATTAATAGAGAGCCATTTTAGGCTACATATGTGATATTTTATCAAATACGGGGGCAACTGAAAAACAGCAGTACTGAAAAACACCTAGGTTTTCTAGTTGAAGGCTGCTCTGATATTTCCATGAATGTCATCCTTCTGTAGAGTCACAAGGAGGACTGTACCACATGCAAATCTTTGAAAAGCTTCTCAGTCCGCCATTTGCTCTGGTTTAGAATCAAAATGTGATTTCCCCCTCTGAATAGATCTGTACCTGAAAAACGCACACCCCTTTATCTTTTTGAGAGTTTAATCAGTGAATGCTCAAGGTGAGTGTTAGTTTGCTGGGGAAGAGAAATCATGATTCAATCACTTTAAAGCACTGACAGTTTGAAAATCATCTTCATCATCATCATCCCATTTGAAAGCCTCCTCAAGCTAGTCAATAGGCACAGAAATCAGGAGCTCAATTATCCTGTTCTGAGCTTACCCAAGACGCTGACAAAGGCATTGGCTAACAGGTACCCATGTTCATTAGAAGCGTTGCACTGGTACACGGCACTGCTGCCACTTTGGATGTCCCGAAACATAACAGTATCTCCAGTTACTTCACGGCTTGGGTTGGGAGCAGAACCTTTGAGAGACAAGAGAGACACATAAATGATGAGGCAGCTTTTAATCTTACTTGGGATAGAGACACTACAGATAAAACAGCTTCCTTTATGTGATGTCTATGTAAATATTAGATAGGGAGAGGAAACAAAACCATCATTTTACAGTAGTAACTGTAGCCACGTTAGTTCCAGCCAAAGGCAAAGCACATCTTATTTTCCAGTCACTTGACAGAAGACTTCTGTATGCTACTTCAATGCCCCCCTATTTCTGAAGCAGAATGTTGATACTATATAGTAAAGAAATAAAAGGTCATTAGTTAACTTGGGAGCATAACAAATTATGCTCAAGCTGCAAAATTTGCATGACCACAGATGGTACAGTGCTAGATGGGTGCAAACTGCATGACAAGGAAGGAGACTGTGATTGCCTTCCCTTAGGTTTGTAAAATGGAGAGTGTCTCATTATGTCCTGATTCTAACCCCCTCTTGGGGCTCCTCTAAACAAGTGATTTATTGCATGCGTGTGGCTGACCACTCACAGATGTTTTCGGGTCAATTTCATGACGTCGTCAACAACCAGGACATCTCCTGCAGAATCCTCCAGAAATCCCCGATAAAAAGAACCACTTTTAAAGTGGTAATAGCTGGGAAACAGCAGGATCTTCCGCCACTAGATGCTATCTCAGTAGAACTCAATGGAACTGAACGGAGTAGTAGTAATCAATTCAAACCCCTTGTTGCCCTCTTCTCATGTAATGCAGCCCATAACAATCGTGCCAAAAAACCAGGAAGCACAAAAGCCCTGGACAAACAACGTGATTTCCCTCAATGTAGAGACACTCTTAAACTAAGAAACTGGGGTGAGACAGGCAAAGCAAGAGTCTCTGGCCCCTTACTTACTTACTTACGGGCTGGGTAAATGGTCTTTTGGCTTTGCTTAGCTGTACATCCCAGGACAGAAGAACGACTTCCTTTCCATTGGTGCTTAAAGCAGATCCCAATTATCATAAAATCTGTACTACAAAATCGAATCTAGTAATTCCTAACTGTAGCTGTATGACACAAGTTGCAGCTATGATATGCACCTGAACAGATGCATAATGATGTGTTCCCCTCCCCATATATAGTAGAATGGGGGGAAATTGTATGTGGAATATTCAAAGTATTGTTAGGTAGTTCAGACAGCTGTCCTACTAAACTATTTTGGTTCATGGGAATTCAAAGCAATGAATAAATTCATGGGTACCGGCCATATATGATATAACACAAATATGGAAACATCCATTAAACTGACAGGTGAATAACAAGCAGTATGAAACAGATCAGATTTCTCAGAAAAAGGAACTGAACCTCTTGAGCTCCCTGTCTTATTGCTCACTGGTGTCAGGAATAAAACAATTATTTCCAACTTACACTTTTTCTTCAAGCAATCATGACTGAGGCAGTGGGCCAATACTAAGATCACAGTTACTTGAACATACTTGTGTTGTCCTCTCCATACTCATTAAGTCAAGAAACACTTTGTAAGGCCTATCAACCATTATCTAATATTCACAACAGATATACTTACTTTCTATAAGTTCTCCATTCACCAGCCACTGGATTGAAGGCTTGGGGTTACCATTGGCTCGGCAAACCAGTCTCCCATCCTCACCAGGAGCCAAAATAAGGTTCTCTGGTTCATCCAACCAGTAAGGAGAAGCTTTAGGACAAGAGAGATATTATTATTATTATTATTATTATTATTATTATTATTATTTATTTATATAGCACCATCAATGTACATGATGCTGTACAGAGTAAAACAGTAAATAGCAAGACCCTGCCGCATAGGCTTACATTCTAATAAATGTATGATAGCGACCAAAGGGCATGATAGTTATCTCAACCAAACTTACTTTGTCTACTCTCAGCTTATGCCATTACAATTGATGCTCATTTCATTGTATACTTATTTGGGGAACAAGGAAAATACTTCTAATACATAAAAAGATGCAAGTGACAGATAATTAGAGTTTGTATACCATTTTTTCATCAAAAAAATGCACGAACATAAGAACAGCTAATGCAAACAGCTTAAATATATACAATTGACATAAGTCTGTTAATAAAAAGCCACAAAAACTCTGTCTGCTGCTACTATTCTTAGGTCCCTAAAAATGGAGAATTAAAACTGGTTTTGGAGAGCAGCTACAGTCTGGTGGGCCACTCCAAAGAGCAAATTTTATAGCTAGCTAATGAGCCACAACTGATCATGCTGGGCCCTGCGTGCCCACTGAGCCAATTTTCCTCAGGTCAAGAACTATGAGTGGAACTTCCAGAGAAGATCTAAATGAATGGCGTGCTTCATTTAGGAGCTTGTGATCATTTAGGATCAGTTCCCTTTGGTATTGATGCCTGCCGGTCCTCTGTATCTTTCAAGAGCAAGCAGCTATATTCAATTTCCTATAAAGGCCCAGAGCAATGTCAAGTTGTGCCCTCTGGAGCATTGTGGGAAATTTAAATAGCTACCCCCCAGTGGGGACTGAATTTTAAATTTCCTGCAGCCCCTCAGAGAGATGCTACATCTAGGGTATTGTGGAAAATCGAAATATCCGCCTCCCTCTGCATCCATCAGTCCAGTCCATGGCTGAAGACTACTACTAACATTGGAGAGGGACCATGACAGGGCACTTTGCAAAGGGCTCCCTCAAATCTGGAGATGGTTTAGGCTCTTTAGGGAATAAGTAGAACTTTGAATAGTGGCCCCAAAGTAAAAAGGCGTCCAGTGGAACTAGGCTAAAGTTTGTGTTAATGCTAGAAATGTTTTGTTGTTATTGAGTGCCAGGTGTTAGCAGTAGACCTCCAGCATAAGAGACAGCCAGAGTTCTTGGCTAACACAGGGACACAATTCAGACTCTTGGCAGCAAGTGACTAGACAAGAGCAAAAGAAGACGGTTGTTTCCCTGTAAGTAAAAGTTCCTAATTGCCTCATCGATGAGGACTGTCCTCTTTTCATATTGACAGGAGAAAGAGGGGAACTTTGCTGACCCGTCCTGTACTGGAAACAAATGGTTCTGCTCATTTCCATGGTTGCTTTAAGAAACTCTGTTGTACTAGTGGTAGGTCCAGGGGAGGCTGGGATCCAATTTTGGTGGGGCCATGAGTCCATTCTGGATTTCAGTCAGAACCAGCCAGAAATCTAAAGGAGCTGTCCAAGCTGCTGAGCCTTGAATAGGGTTCAGCACCATGATAGATCCTTTAGAGTTCTGACTGAAACCCAGAATGGATTCACAACCCCACTGAAATAGGAACCACCAGCCTCCACTGGGTAGGTCCTGTGGGCATAAAGGAACTAGCGGAGATGCAACAGCAGCATTGGACACAGCTCTGCCTTTTTTTGGGCACAGTTTTGGTCAATCTGGGTGGAGGGAACCCATCCTTTTCAAATAATGACAGAATGTTGCACAAGGTAGGTATGCTCTTACTGATCACAAGGATTTATGTAAAAAGCCTGAATGTTCCTCTATGCGATAAACAATCCCTATATGCAGAAAACTAACATGATAGGGGGAGCAAGAGTTTTTCTCCTTGATGGCATGTTTTCTGTATGTAAGGTGTGGGGTCCCCCCCCCAATTATTTGTGAGAGCATTCAGTTATGAAATCTTCCACCTGCAGTCCAAAGTGGTACTCTTCAGAACAATTTCACCACATGATTAATCAGCTGTTATTTCAGCCAATTCCTGCTTAGCAGTTTCACCTATGAACCCTCTGTTCAACTGCCGTTTGAATTCCCCTTTAGTGTTGAACTAGAAGCTATCAAAAATGATTGGCATGTGGGTCTTACTATTTGCATATACATCAGCCACCTATTCAGGCTCATTAGCCACTTATGGATGCCAGCAGATCCAGACACACATGAATGTACACACACAAACACATATGAACTCCCCAAAGCAGAACAGTCAAACACCTACAGGTTATAGGTGCACTTGCAGAAAAATATTCCTGGAACTGTTCTATAACATCAAACCAGCGCCAACAGGTTTACGTTGTCTTCTACTAAGTTGAATAAAGACAGGCCACATGTTCAGATCTCAGAGAATTAAAAGGGTTTAGCTAAAATGGTGTGTAAGAACTCAAGATTGCTCATCGGCTTCAGTTGCTACACAAGAAAAGTTCCCCAGTTGGCCTGATTCCATGTTCCAATTGCACAGGCAGAACACCCAAGAGAGGGTTCTTCCTTGTCCTCCCCAAGTGCCTTCGAGATGCCTTTTGATTTGCTAGCTGCTAGAAAGAGAAATCAAGAATGGCATAGTAAACAGGACGTACCCTTTACTCTCACCGAGATCGTGTGCCGGCTGCTGCCCACTTTGTTGGAAGCCAAGCAGAAGTATTCCCCAGAATCTTCCTCGGAAACATTGGCAATATGAAGAGCCTTGTTAAAGTTCTCCAGCTTGTACCTGCCCGCTGGGAGTTCACCTCCTTTCTTGTGCCACGCGATATCTGGTGTTGGACTACAGGAAAGAAGAGAATGGGACTTGTGCCTTTGACGTGAAGATGCTTTCAATGTGGGGTGGACACTTTAAAGGGATTCTTTAGAGACCACCTCCTTAATCTCAGGCAGCCTCCCCCAAATGGATACCATCCAGATGTGTTAAACTGTAACTCCAAATATCCCCCAGCCAGCCATAGTTGTGGAGGATGATGGGAGTTGTAGTCCAACAAATCTGGAAGGCACCAGGTTGGGGAGGGCAGATCTAAAGCTGGATCATACAAGTCCCAGCAAGGCTGGCTGAGGAATACTGGGAGTGATAGGACTTCTTTCTGTCTAAACATGGATAGGACTGTTGTTTTATCCACAGAAGTTACACAGTTGATGTTAATAAAGTGAAATCCCATTCCACTGAAATTGCCTGGGTTTAATTTCCCCTTTGAGTCATGCTATTTCATATACACAAGGGACCTTTTTATTTACCAACTCTACAATCAGGAGGAATAAATAATGGCCTTTGATGTAACGCCCATTAAAATCTTTGGGAAAAGAAAAGAAAAAGTAATCATCTTTCTGTAGCAGAGGAAGTGGACTATGCGGTCAGAGAAATGTTTGACACACCGTGGTTTCCCCGATTCCCAAGTGGTACGTACACTCCCGAAGCAATGCATTCCAGTAAGAGATCCTCTCCTCTCAGCACCATCTGACTGCTTGAGGTCCCAGTGGGGTACAGGAAGCTGGGGTGCCTTTCTGTGATACCTCGGGCTGAAATCAGGACATAAGGGGGGAAGGAAAAGACACACTTGTAAATCCTTCTTCTCTACAAGGCAACAAAGAGCAGTGTTGCTGGAAATGAAAGTCAACCAACAGCAGGAGACAAAATGCAAACATGTCACAAGTCACAGCAAAATGGAGTGTCTTTCCACACCTGAGAACTGATGTGGAAGTCTTTGAAGAGGTTGGGGGAGATGCTGGCATGAAACAGGGCTAAATGGAAAAGTCAGACAGAGGCAGGAATTGGCATGGCATGGAAAGAAGGAAAAGTAACGTTTGGGACAGATCACTTTATTCACAGCAAGAATGGGACAATTTTAATCGGGTTTAGTATTTAGAGAGCCTCGTGTGGCGCAGAGCGGTAAAGCAGCAGCTTCCGCAGCTGAAACTCTCCCCACAGCCTGAGTTCGATCCCAGCGGAAGCTGGTTTCAGGCAGCTGGCTCGGGTCGACTCACCCTTCCATCCTCCCGAAGTCGGTAAAATGAGTACCCACTTAGCTGGGGAAAAGGTAATAATGGCCGGGGAAGGCAACGGCAAACCACCCCGCTATAAGGCCTGCCAAGAAAACATCAGCGAAAGCTGGCGTCCCTCCAAGAGTCAGTAATGACTCAGTACTTGCACGAGAGGTTCCTTTCCTTTCCTTTAGTATTTAACAATGTACCCATTTTGACTTGAAAAGGGGGCACTTAACTTCAAAACTTCTAGATTTCCTTATTTCTTCCAAATAAAATATTTCTCACTTATCCCCATGAACTGCTATTATATATCCCTTCTTGGAGATCACAATTCTCTATTTATTCAAACAAATTCCATTAATGTTTTAAACATTTCTGTTAAAACCTACATTTTGGGGGGAAAGAAAATTACATGGAAAACACACACATGCTCCCTTCACTTTTTGCTGTCATTGCTTCAAGGGTGCTCAAAATCTCAGATTCAAAACATTTTAAATTCTTGCCAAATTTAAGCAGTTTTAGGTTTCATTGAGTCTGATGGAAAATGTTAAGCACACAGTCATCTCTTTCACTCAAACAATGGAACTTGAAACAGTGGTAAATTTAGCAGGAATGTGCCATTTATACTGGGGAAAATATAACTGTCATGTTTACATGATCATTTTCAGTCTCTTGAATTTGCTAGATGTTAATTTGGGATGGTTAGGCATGCGGGGAGGGAGAAAAAAAACCTGACCAACAGTTGAAAACTTTGAAGGTGAGAATTACAGTGCAATCCAATACATGTTTACTTGCAAGTAAGAGCCCTATCAGACGGGGGAAATCACACTTGCCGACCGTCACTTCTCTGCCCCTGCTTTCATTGCTCGATACTTCCTCTTTCTCTCAGGGAGAGGAAATAAGAAGTAAAAGGTGCACGTGGCCCATTCAGGGGTTGCCTGTATCGCACTGCTTCTCCTGCGCACAGCAGGAGATAGCGGCAATTTCCACCTTTAAAAATAATGCGGACTTACCGGGAGGCTTTTTTTGTTGCACAAAGAAGGCTAGGAGTGGGCAGGAGGCAGGCAGGAGGCAGACAATGTCATGAGAGGGACCCGCAAAAATCCGTGAGTGCCCAGTAACAAGTGTGCAATAAAACACGTCTGATGAACCTCTAAGGCCATTGCTAGACGATGGGTTAGCCCGGTGTGAGCCCCGGCCTCGCCCCTATGTGGCCAGATGATGCACAGGGTATCCCAGGCTCAGGCAGGAGTAACCCTCCCTTGGCCCGGGATAACTGGCACTGCTTGTGGCCCGGTATTTCCCGCAGTCTCGGAGCCTGAGACCGTGGGTGTGTAGACCTGTCCGCCACTTTTCCCAGCTACTTGCGAGTAGCTGGGAAAAGCAGCAGATGGGTCGCAGGGGGAGAGACGGGGGGGAGATCGCAGGGGGGAACCGGAGATGGGGGGAATCGCGGCCAGGGTGGGGAAATTGGAGATCGGGGGGGGGGAACTGGAGATGGGGGGGAATTGCGGCCATGGTGGGGAAATGGAGATCATGGGGAGGGGGAACCGGAGATGGGGGGAATCACGGCTGGGGGGGAATTGGAGCTGGGGGGGAGCAGGAAACCCTTTAAAAAACAACAACCACCACTTACCGGTCGATGGTGTGCTCCTGTGCACCCGGCCCTTTAAAAATAAAAAATGGCAGACACGATGGGTTCTTCCTGTAGCCCGTCGCATCTGACGTGTAGACTGGGGCGACAGCCCGCGCTACTTATAGCGCGGGCTGGCCCCTCCTCCCACATGGATTATCAGGTAGGTCTAGCAAGGCTCTCAGTCTCACTGTCTTCAACAGTGCTTACTCTCTAGTAGGTGTATTTGGATTGTTCTGTAAAGTACTTCTATTCCCTCTCCTACTTTTCTATGCTTCTCCAGTCCTGAGTTCCTCAAAAGAAATGTATATTATACTGGACTAATTTAAGTTATTGTGATGACAAACAAATGACATCTATATAAGATACACAAAATCTGCCTTCTATAGGCAAAAGGGCTTTCTGCTCACAAGCTTCAAATGGACTGGAATGAAATGAAAACAATAGTGAAATATTTCATCACCTGGAGAGAAATAAGGAATTTACCCTGCATACAATAGTTTACCCATTTCAGTTAGCCAAAATGAGGGTGCAGTTGGGACCCAGCTCAACTAAGCATGTAACACATTCAAGTTCAACTGGATTGTACATAAATCAAAACACTGCACCAGAACCTCAGTTACCCCAGTGCCATTGCACTGCAATGAACTGAGATAAGTTATGTATAACAAGTGCAAACTTTGACATCGAGGCTAGATGGAGTGTAAATATTTGCTCAGAGCAGGCATTTGGACTCACACACATAGTTCTCTCCCAAAGGACTTCCCTATTGCTTTTAATGGCAGGGACCTCGCCAGGCACACTTTTCCATCATGTGGATGGAGCTGCACCCAACACTGAAGCCAGTGGTGAAGCTCTTCTACAACCAAGAGTTCCTTGTATACATTGGAGAGCACACAGGACTTTGGATTGAAGCAACGTCTGCATTATTGACTTCCAAGTAATATGCCCTATACAAATATTTTAACTAGGCCAATTGGGCAGCATCCATCTCTTTGGTCCCTATTTTAGGATGAAGTAGAACTGAAAGTAGAACAGTTAGAAATAAGATCACTGATTTAATAGGAAAGACTCTTGATACAATCTTGGCCCAATTTGTTCTGATACTAGCTGACTCCTTCAGCCCCAAAGCTGGCCATTTACCAAGGCTACCCTGGATTTATATCACGAATTGTGATATAAACTAACTACAGTTAGTTTATACTTGGATCCAAGGACTGTGCAGCTACTTTTACATGTCCAAGCAGGCTTGAGCTTTCTGAACAGCAGCCCCTTAACAAACTGCTTTTGAAGTTGAAAGGGTTTTCAAGAGCTGTCTTTGAGATATGGCAAAGTCGAATATTTCATTGGGCATTCCTAAACGAGTTCTTTGGATGGTGCCCTTACTGTTTTGTTTTCACACAGCTAACAGAATTTACAGAGCTTTTGCATGAAGATGATGGACAACTGTCCACTGCAACTACATGAGCCTTTTTTTGTGAACAGCCCAGAGAGCTTTGGCTATTGGGCAGTATAAAAATGTAATAAATAAATAAATGGGCAGTATAAAAATGTAATAAATAAATAAATGCCTAAACACTCTATAGCTAGCACTAAATGTTTCTAAATAATGAGTCACCCCCAATGTATAATTTTCAGGCTTCTCTGTACAACCATGAAGGCAGACCAAAGAGAAGGAGAAAGAAAGGAAGAAGTTTTCAGAAATGTAACAGGTTTCCACAAATCACACTGGAGTGCATACCAGACATCGTTTGTAATCCAGCTCAGAAGCTTTCAGTTACTTAGAACACCTGCAGTCCGCTTTGAGAATCTTCCCTTTCACGTACGTACAATGAAATCATTGTACAGATGAAATGGAACTGGACAGACAGCTCAAAGTTAATTTGATGGGCAGAATTAAAACACCAAATGATTATTGAAAAGTACATTAAAACTCATTAAATGAGATTTTTAAAGTACAAAAACAGCTTGTGTAGGACGTAGAAAACTGAACACACAGACAGAGCCATGTACCATACCAGCTGGGCAGTGGTGCCATAGAAAGGAGGATCTAGGCATTTAAACAGAAATAAGACCGCTGCATGACAATATTAAAATTTGCATGAATAAACGGTGTCACGGGACATACTAATGACGAAGCAATTATTCGATGCTGCTCAGTGTGGGCCCATCAGTTCTATGAATTGGAGATCCCTAGAGGCAGTGACGCCCCTCTGCCAGACAAACATACATAAAAGGAGGGAACAAACATTTAAGACAAGGCAACCAAAGAGACAACTATAAGAACTGTTGAAGGCTTAAGACGCAAGAACCAGCTGAGAAGAAAAGTACAAGATGTTTTCCATAGGTGCATGGAAGGTGTCTGCAAAGGAAATCGACTAATCATATACATAAAACATTTAGGTGAGCTAATGAGATGTGATTGGCTCAAAGCAGCAGCAGGAGCAGGGGAAAGGAAGGAAGGCTATTTTTTTGCTTGACAAGGCTATGTTAACAATAGTGTTAACTGGGGTAAAATGTCTGGTATTAACCAGGAGGTAGTCAAGGCTAAAAAAAGGAAGGAAATTATGGATTGAGGTTATTGGCCTAAAATCTGCCTGCACTGCAGTGTAAGGCATGTACTCCATGCATCGGTTTAGACAAAAGGTTTTAACTGTAGTAATGTAAAATCCACCCTGAATCAGCAGTTTAATACAAGTCTGTGCCCTATTTTTGGATATGGATGGAGAGATTCTCTCATAGGTATATGCAGGAAAGGAAGTTAAGAAAAAGATAAGCATTTGCAAAACGAAGTTCATTTCGGACAGGCGGTGATGAAGGGCTTCATTAGGTAAACCAACAGCTGACACTTGTTCACAAGCCACAGCAGTAAAGTGTGAGATGACAATACATATGCAAACGTGTGGTTAGTCAATTACATGGTTAATAGATTACTCACCAGAATTCAACTCTTGAGAGCATTTGGAGGATACGTTTTAAAACTGCTTTGCCGAGCCGTAAGTCCCATGTTCAATACCTGGCATCTCCAGATAGTGCTAAGACTCCTGTCTGAAACCCTGGTGACCAGCCTTCCATAACCAGATGCCCACTAGATGTTTTGGATTACAACTCCCAGCATTTCTGACTATTGACCATGATGGCTGGGGCTGACAGGAGCTGGAGTCCAAAACATCTGGAGGGCACTAGGCTGGGAAAGACTGGAGTAGACTGTACTGAGAGAGGTGGGACTCAGTATGAGACATTTTTTGTGTTCCTATGTATTTGCTGATAAGCTTCCTCCAACTTTTAAAGACACTCTCCATTAACAAGATGCGCTCTCCCAAACCCAGGACAGCTTACAAAACACAATCATTTCTCTGACCCCAAAATGGGAATTGCACTAAAGAACTAAATTTGATCTTGTTCAACTGCTACCGATCTCCAAGAACCTTGTGCAACAGATGTTATCGGTGCTTTGTGCTGATGGTCTTGAAACAGAATTACTGTAACGTGAGCATTTTTCGATTGCACACCTATAACTATACCCATACCTATATTTGGAAAAGGGGCAGCACAACCTCCCCAAATCTTCTGCAGGCACATTACGGATTCAATGTTTTGTGGAAAGTGTGGTAAACTTGTCAGTTACTATCTTACGCATGACCAAATTTTATAAAAATATATTTTATATTCCGAAAAATGGGAGAATCAGTTCTGCTTGTGGGTTCCTGGTCCCCAGCTGGTTGGCCACTTTGTGAATGGATGGCTGGACAAGATGTTCTTACATGTTTGTTTGTTCCAAGGTGTCCCCTGAAACCTGCATGATACCTAGTAGGGGGTGTAATCCATTTAAATTAGTACTGTGCTGAACCCTGCCACCTACGTCTGTGAAATTCTTCCCTCCCTATGAAAGAGGCATTGTTTTTTCTCCCTCTTTCACAGGGAGGAGAGCCATGTCACGTGGTTACATGGGCAATCCAGGCAGTGCTGCCAGGCTGACAGCCAGTCAGTGAAGAGCTGCATGATGCTATCAGTGCATGCGGAGACTGTAAAAATGTCAAAACAAAAAATAGGCACAAGAACCTTCACCCATCTCATACACCTGATATAAAATAGAATACCCGCCCCCTACTCCCCATGAGAAACTTCTTCAAAATTCTTCACTCTCCCCAGCTTCTTTCTCAGGACTCTTCATTTCCCCCGTACCTGCAACATAGCTCGGTGTGATAGCTCACATGCTTTGCACACAGAAGGTTCCAGGTTCAATGCCCAGCTTCTCCAGGTAGGGCAAGGAAAGAATCCTGCCTGAAACCCCGGAGAGCTTCTGCCAGTCAGTGTTTACAATACTGGGCTACATGGACCAAGGGTCTGACTCAGTATAAGAAAGTTTCCAAGGTTCCTATGTACTGAAAGCAAAGAATAAAACATTTGGCATAGCACTAATTTAAGGCTGTGACTCTTCCTTGGCATCAGAGGACTCTGACTATGCAGAGTTATTTATTTATTTATTACATTTTACACCACCCAATAGCTGAAGCTCTCTGGGTGGTTCACAAAACATGACCTCATGACTTTGTCACTGTCATCGTTTTTTCTCTCCACCCCATCTGCTTTTTATTTATTTAATTACATTTATATACCGCCCCACAGCCGAAGCTCTCTGGGTGGTTTACAAAAGTTAAAAACGATGAACATTGTGATCCTTTGCTTGATTAAGAGATATGGTGATTTCAAAAACATGTCCACAATGTAGTGCATATTTGGTTGGTCCCAATAAAAGGTATTATCTGACCATAGATTGTGGCATTATAACAAGGAACTAGGTAAGGAAGTAGCAAGGTGCAATATGATCCCGTATTACATTAGCAACATACATTTTTAAGGAAGGAAGAAAATTAGTAGTACCTTCCTAGCTGCTGTTTAAAGGCCTAACCTTATGCAAGTTTAGACAGAAAAAAGCTGTCTGGGGAATGCTGGATGTTGTAGGACCATGGGATTGCACCCTAAAGGATCCACACAAACTCACAAAGGTAATAATGGTTTGGTTCTATCCTAACGCAACATGCATAAAAACATTGTCATTGACATGCAGAATGCATTTTGGTGTAGCTACTGCACCAATTCAGGACTTGCAGCTATTGCTAAGGGGAAATCATATGTTTTTGCTGGATTAATGAAACAGACATAGGAAGAAAGATATTAAAAAATCCCCCCCCCTTCATTTACAATAGATTCGGCTTAAAATCTTCCCATGCTCCGGACATCACTATGCATCACCTACTGATCCTAGGCCCCATTTCAGGGCAATAGGATAATTTACTCTTTTAAGCCTCAGAAAATGAACAGATCAATCAAATGATGACAACACTGAGTTGAATTCGAATAACTGTGAGTGGAAGGAAAACAAATACTACTACTGTTCTAAAACTTCTTGCAGGAACCAAACTGGTATAATATCTAGGTTCGATCACAGTTCTCATGCTTTTCCTCTGGTGCAAGAGGGTGGGCACACAGAAGGCCATTGCTGGATTTGGCAATTCCCATTTCTTGTGTAGCAGTAGCATGAGGCAGTGGAGGCTGGTGGCTCCGATGTCAGTAGGTGGTGAATCAGCTCCGGGTTTCAGTCAGAACTCTAAAGGAGCTATACGAGGTATGGAGCACCTTGGATCGCTCCTTTAGAGTTCTGACTGAAACCCAGAGCAGCTTCACTGCCCCACTAACATCAGAGCCACCAGCCTCCGCTAGCACGAGGTGTAAAACAGCCCTTCTTTGAGTGGAAGGGTGCTTCCACATACAGAATGGCCTCTTTGGATCCAACTCATTCTGCTTAAGCAAAATTCAGCTCAAAAAAATGAACCACCCAGACACCCTCTAAAGCAGGACCAGGCAACCTTTCTGGGCCCACGGGCACATTCGGCAATTTAAGAAACTGTTGTGGGCACCACCACAAAATGGGAGGTGTGGCTCACCACAAAGGACAAGCAACCTGCCCAATTGACAGAGCTGGGGACTGAGGCACAATACACTAAACACCCCTTTGAAGCCAGTTTTCAGCACCTTTCTCCCCCCTCCTTTTTCTTTTCTCCTGTCTTTTTATGGTGGCTCGGTATACTTCAGAGGGAAGAATCAGTCTGCAGCCGCCGCCCACCATCTTCATTTCCTAAGAATGTCTCTTAGCCCCATCAGGCACCCCAGAGGCATTCATGGGAAATGAAGATGGCAGCAGCTGGAGACCCTCACTTTGCTTGGGGATGATCCCAGTTGCCAGTAAGAAAATGTGTTAATTAAAAGACGAAGTGGGAAGAGTAGGGCACCTTGGCGGGTGGCAAGAAAGATGTCTAGGGCGCCATGTTGCTCTACCTGTCCTCTAAAGCTCATCCTGTGAACTGTATTCTTTGCTTATTTTTTAAAAACCTATGGCATCAACCCAATGTATAGACAGTATCCCACACTGTCCATGTGCTAGCATGACCCTCTATTAGCACAATGGGGAGTTAGCAGATCTTAAAGCTAACAGAGCTCCGCTGACTTGTCCCAATATGTGAAAGAGGATCTTCACTTATTTCTGGGTTTCCTTTAAGAAGCTCTAACTTCCCATTACACAAGCAGTGGGCCCCATATTGCTCAACGTGTGTAATGGTAGCCCACTGTGGTCGTCAACAAAGCCCATCTTCAGGTCCTTAGCTACTAACTCACATTACATTGTGAATTAATAGCCAAAGAGTCAGCATATTAATAGCCAAAGAGTCAGAACATTGGCTGTTCTGTAACTAAACGGCCATCTTAAGATCCAGACACAAAGAAAGCATAACACTGAAGTTGATCACCTCAAAGGGCTGTCACATATGTATACGTATCTTTTTAGCTGGAAAAGTTAGTGTGTCCAATTTCAATACAGAAGAAGAGTCTCTACCCCAGTATCAAATGTTTGGGAAACACTGCTCTAAAAGTTCTATTTTAAATTGATTTAAATTAGAAGCACAGGTCCTTGATACTGTTGATACTCTTATTCCTCACTCTTCTGGTTTTCTCTCCGAATCATTTTGTTCCTAAGAGCATATGAATACTATCTTATTGTACAGAAGCATGACATTTAGTCATGCATAATCTCTTCCCATTACACATTTGTAAATCCCATTAAGAGGATTTATGCCACATGCACAACTCTGCACCTCTTGCATGCTGTAATGGATGCGAGGCTGGCATCTGGCTGAGTTTCATTATTTTCAGCATTACAGGGCTCGCTTCAGCAAGTAGGACAGATTCATAGGGGCCTTATAAAGGAAAAGCTTTGCGTGCATGCAGGGTAAAAATAGGCCTAGGGATATTAGGATTATGCAGCAGTGTGCATGCAGCCCATGGCAAGCGTGTTCACTAGCTCAGCAATCAGAGGCAGGATTCCCTAGCAGGCCAGCTCTCCACAGAGCCAGGCTCTGCGCAGGGTTCGGCATTGCATGGGGAGCCTGCAGAAGTAGGAAATGCTCCCCACTGTAGAGGTTATCCCTCCAACTCATGGGAATGGAGGGGGGTGTTCATGAGCTCATCCTCACTCTGCTCCCTTGTGTGTTGATTCTTCTCAGAAGTAGAATGCCTGAATAAGGCTAACAATGGACAGGCATTTTCACAAGTATTTCACACTTCCTCCAGTAAGGCAGAGCTCAGGGGATGGGACTGTGCTTTCTGGGAAATGTTGAATCTGCTCTTTTACAGGTTGCATCAGGGAATCTGGACGCACTCCTACAGCCTCTCTTGAAGCATGGCACTGTCCAAATATGGGCAGAGAAAGAGGAGATTCAGGGCCTCCCCACTCCAATGTGCACAGAATGATGGAAGCAGCGCTGACCTTACCATGAGGCAGAGTGAGGCAATGGACAGTAGATGCGGGGGGACAGTGGTGGCTGCTTCCCCACCATTCCTCCTGGTCTCCTTGGCTGTTCCCCTCTCTTGAAGGACAGAGCTACTTATTACGCCGCTCAGCTCATCTTTGCCCCACTAAACTAGCCCGTTACCTCAGGTGTGGTGGAGGATGCTATCCCATCACCAGTACTGAAGCAAATTCATCTGCCAGTCCAATCACCAATATGTGGAATGGGGAGGGGGCTCCATTTTGTCCTTCCCCACAGGCAGCAAAATGTCTTTGGATGGCACTGGATGGAACGATCTAGCAAAGTGGCTTAATTTTTTAAGGTACACTTCACTTGCAACATTTCAGTATGCTCTGGGAATCACTGTTCCAGACAATTAGGTTCTTAGGAGACAAAAGCACCCTTCATTGTGTCCCTCACTCATTTAGTCTGTAGTCAAATTCATACATACTTGAGCTAATGATTGTGAACTTCTCTTCCTCAGATGAACCAGACCTTAAGGACCACACTGAATAATTGATGCAACCGGGTATAAAACTCACTCTGTGGTACCATTTAATGAATCAGCATCACATGCATAATTTTCGCCCTCTCTCGGGAGTCAACCAATGAAACTGATTGGCAGAAGATGCAGGACAGACAAGATAAAGCATTTCTTCACACAATGCATACTTAGGGCATGTCTATACCTACCGGCTATCCGGGACCGTGGCGCAGGGGAGGATCCCGGGCTTTATTATTTATTTATTTATTTATTTATTTATTTATTACATTTCTATACCGCCCAATAGCCGGAGCTCTCCGGGCGGTTCACAAAACTGGGGATTACCACTTCCGGAGTCATCTCCCAGCGTGCACACGCCAGCATGATGTCCAGGAATTCAGGAGGTATGCTCTGCCACCACGTGTTTTTTTTTTAAGCAGGAGCTGGTCGTGCAACTGCGTGGGAGTGACTCTGCGCAAAATGTAAGTTAAAAACAAACAAAAGACCCCACCAACCCAAAACTAGGCACCAAAAAGCACCAGCAGCCATCCTGGGGATGGTGAAACTGCTGCTCCCCCACCCACCCCCCATGGCCATGGAGCCCCCTGCCACTCTATGCCTGTTTGCAAAGCCCTGCTACTCATGGGGAGGAGGGAGACCTGGGAGCCTGTGCCACACCCCCCGAGGCCCTCGGGGTTGTCCCAGGACTGTGGCAAATACCAGGATTAGTGCTGTCCGTTTTATCTTAGGGAAAGTGAGAGGTCATCCCTGGGATCAGCTGTGCATCATTTGGACACACAGGGATGACCTCGAGCTGACCCCGGGATAAATGGATGGTGTAGATATGCCCTTAATTTATGGAATTCACTGCCACAAGATGTGATGATAGTCACAGGTTTAGATGGCCTTAAAAGCAGGGTGGGGGCAGTGGTGGACAAATTCATGGAGGATCAGTCCATCAGTGGCTACCAGTCACAAAGGCTATATGCAACAAGGGAGGGCCATTGCCTTCACACTCTGCTTGTGTGCTTCCTAAAAGGATCTTGTTGGACACTTTGGGGAAGAGGATGCTGGACATAATGGGTCTTTTTTCCTGATCCAGCAGGCCTCTTCTTCTGTCCTCCTAGGAAATCTGCTTGCAAACTAAGCATGTCTGGACAATTCTTTTAGCTAGAGGAATTAAATTAGACCTATCATAACTAAGATGTTTCTCTTATAGCTGCAAATCACATGCAAGATGTAGGCAGATAACTATCCTCTTTTAGTCTTAATGTGGGGACCCCTGAGTTTGTGTTATGTAGCAATCCCTACTGCTAGTGAACCTAATTTTATTTGTGACCTCCTTTTCAACAAATGTCCTCTACAAGCATCTCAAGGGTATCACCAATGCTACTTAAAGGAGCATTTCTTGTGACACTGCCATTTATTTAGAACATGCTCTGCTACTGGTATTTCATGGGGAGGGACAAGGGTTAAAAAACCAAGATCTAAACACAAATACTGGATTTCAATTAAACTTACTTCCAAGTCCCTATGGCACTTAGTTCCCTGCAAAACCATCCTATTCATGCTTGAAATGGCACCTATGTTGTTAAGAAATTGTGGGATATTTTTCACTTCAAATCATTATCAATATTCTGCAGTACATAATGGATGCCTTTATTTAGACACGGCAGCTCCCACCTTTTGTATCTTGATCTGGTCATTCTATAGCCAGACAGTCAAATTGGAAGCTGTGGTAGGAGATTTTCCATTAAGGTTGTTAACACCTTTAATAACCTTAATGGAAGCAATGCCTTACTTTTTGACTGTTTTTCATGGTTTATTCATTTACAATATTTTGATACACAGATTTTCAACCATAATGGCTCTCAGGTCAGTCAATAATAAAATTGGATATAAACGCAGGTAATACCGTATTTCTTCGATTCTAAGACGCCATTGATTGTAATACGCACACTAATTTCAGTACCACCAACAGAAAAAAAGCTCTGATTCTAAGAAATAATAAATGCACCCACGATTCTAAGACACGCCCCATTTTTAGAGATATTTATATGGGGGGAAAAGTGCGTCTTAGAAACGAAGAAATATGATATTACTCTCACAATACTCTCACAAGATAATTTAGAAGACTATTGAAATAGGAACTTTAGAAGATCCATCTGTACGCCGCCCTGAGATCTTATTGATATAGGGCGGGATATAAATGTTTTAAATAAATAAATAAATAAATAAATAAATAAATAAATAAATAATCCATGCTTGATCAGACCAAGAGTCCACCTAGTCCAACATTTATTTATTTTATAAATAAAATAAATAAATAAATTCTGTTCACGCAGTGGTCAAACTGCCCACGGGAAATCCACAAGCAGAACATGAGTGCAACAGCACCTTCCCACTCATGTTCCCCAGCAACTAGTGTATACAAGCATACTGCCGCTGATTCTAGAGGTGGCCTACAGCTATCAGGACTAGTTGCTATTGATAGTCTTCTCCTGCAGGAACTTGTCTAACCTCGCTTTTAAAGCCATTCAAACTGGTGGCCGTCACTACCTCTTTTGGTAGCAAATTCCATAGTTTAACTATGTGCCATGTAAAGAAGTACTTCCTCTTATCTGTCCTGAATCTCCCACCAATCTCCTGCATGGGATGACCCTGGGTTCTAGTATTACGAGAGATCCAATCCAAACTAATTACAATTAGATTAAACTTTAACCCAGGCAGCTGGAAGGGATTAAGAAACAAGAAAAGCCCTGATGAGAAAACTACACTTAAAAAATAAATCTGACCAACAGCATTGGAAGTAGGGGTGCTGGAAACCAATACAGGCCCCAGCAGCGTGACTGAGCTAAGCCTGACCCTCTTGGATTGAGGACCCCTGAAATGGAATCTCTGGAGTCCAAACCCTCAGAGCCTGCACCGCTCCCTGAGGAACTGACCCCCCCCTTCAGTTTCGATAGAACTGGAAAATAAACCAAGCTAAATTAGACAAAACAAAGAGGTTCACAAAATGGTGGGCCAATGTGAGAGGGGGAAGGGATTGCCATAGCCTGGTATTACTTAATTTAAAGAAAAGTAGCTAGATAAACGCTCCCACAGCAGGGAGGTGCACAACTCCCCAATAAATACATATTTTAATGAAGTTTACAAAAGGTTGTCTTTTGCCATCTAAATGGCAATGGCTTCCATGCATAACCCTAGTGTGTTTTCCCACATTTACCATCTTTTTTCCTACTGCAGAAAATCCGTTAAGGAGAAAAAAGATGGAATAGCTGCATTCTGATTGGTACCACTCGAGCTCTCTGTCTGCAAGCATCCCTAATACCCAATAGGAGCATTCGCCCAAGTACAAAATATTGTGGCTTAAGTTCTTGGAAAATATGGTATCTCAGCAAGAGAAATACAACCAAGAGATGATGCACATGGGCTGTGTGCGCAATAAAAAGTGTTGCAAAATAAACAAATGCACATTAATTTCTCATTTATTGTGCAAAGGCCACAAATGAACAATGCACACAATCTGCTGCATTTGTATTACAAAGAACAGCAGTATGCTCTGCCCATATTCCCCGGCAGGCTTGGAAAAGTACTTTGTTTCTATTTAGTGCAAACTTTCTCCCCGATTCCATTGAAATAAATCCCTCTGCAATTGTTTACATTATCACACCATTTGCACACCACTTTCAGCCTACTGCAGGAGAATGACTGAGCCCCAGGGGGTGTTGAGTGATTGTATATTTGAAGCACAATTTATAATTCAGGCTTCCCCAAGTGTGGGATTCTCTAGAGGAAATTTTTCTCACTTAGACAAAGAGAAAGGAAGAGAGAATCTTCTGAAGCATTCGAAGAAATAAGCAACTGTACCACAAAGAAAATACATATATACTGTGATGCTTGGAAGAAAAATCAAGTGCTTCTCTCTTTACAAATGCCAGTAATTGATCATAGCTATTATAAATCTTTCATTTAAATGGGCAGTGGAAAATTATGCACCATCTTCTCTTTGTAGTAGAGGATCTCATTGTCTATGAGGATTTTGTAAAGCCTTCTTAGGCATTAGCTAGACCTACCTGAAATTCCGGGATGAGGAGTGAAGATCTCGTGTTGTGATTAACGTGAGATCCCTCCTCCGTTTACATGTAAGGTGCGATGACCTCAGGAAGAGAGGCGTCACGCCTGCCATTTAAATTTTTTTTCTTAAAGGACTGGTAGCGCACGAACGCTCGTGCGCTGAAGGTAAGGGGTTTTTTAAATTTAATTTGGTTTTCCCGCTCCCCCCCACCCTAACCCCAATGGGCACAGCGCTCCTGAGGAGCGCTGCGCCCCGTGCGCAGCTCCCGGCTCCGTGCGAGTAATGGTGTGGAGCAGGGTCAAACCGCGGAAATGGGCCACACGTTCTGCGGTCTCGGACTCAGCCCGGGACCGTGGAAAAAGCGGGCCCAAAGGGGAGGGCTATATCCCGGGGCAACAGAGGGATAATCCCTCCCTGATCCCTTGATCTTCTGTGCGTCATGTGGATGCATAGGGACGATCCCGGGGCTCACCCTGGGATAAAGCCTGGTCTAGCTAAGGCCTTAGAAGGCTTTGCCTTGACCGTTGGCTGTTGTTTAGATCCATGCTATCCAAACAGTGAGGTTCAGGTAACAGGTTCTGGTGATATTAAATAGAACAGCTATTTGTATGACATGTTGAAAAATAAAGACTGGATAGGGTGATTTTTGTTCATGCACACTGTACAAATACAATAAATCTGTTTGAAGCTGCATGAATAAAGTGCAATTTCACAAATATGAATTGCTTCAAGGACATTAATCTCAACCAGTATCAATGGCAACATCTACCATTAAAAAGAGAAATACAGCAGGTTCTGAAGTCTAAGCAGGTCTGAGTCCTTGAGCTGGATACGAATGATTTTAATATTTTCTATGAAATTGCCTTGCTATTTTCACTGACTGACCAACAAGTGATGTTAACACAACAGTAAGTCAGGTTAGGTACAGAGGAGTTAGAACGTGAAGTTCTCCAGACGACAGTGTTGACTCACCACTGTATATGTCAGTGTGATTTCGAAAGGACGTTTCATTATGGGGATGCTCTGTAATAAACAAAAGAACGTGAGCGTACCTAAGGCAACAAAGCATGCACTGAGTAACATAAAACGTAATGGAAAGGAGGGGCACAAAAGGAAAACAAAACACACAACATAAATTTTTAAAAAAACAAAATACAGGCCAACCCCTACCACAAAAACAAAAGAGGCAATGCCATACACATAACATCCAAAAAAAGTCAACACAATTTGGAAATAAACAAGAGAACACAGCAACAGAAGACAGCAATTAAAAAAGACTGCTTATTTCTATGAAATGCATAATTATGGTTGGTTTTTTTTTTAAAAAAAACTACAACACAAAGACAAAGAACAAAATATTTGCAGGTGTTTTCAGAAACACTGAATGGATTTTGGAGTTGGACTTTTTAAATATCAGGTAATTATCAGTAATTTTGTTAACAACTTCTAGACCGCCTTTTGAGAAGAGCAATTGTTTTTTCATCAGGTTTTCTAAAATACATGAAAAAAACAATATTCCTGCTACTTTGTCCCAAGTGCAAAGAATGGATTAGATTCAGCCAAGTGACAGTTTTAACAATAAAGTAAGAAGTTATATATATAAAAAAGAAAAAAAAACATAATTGGGATTTTAATCAATCAAGTAAACCTTATTATAATAAATGGTGTTTCATTAAAAAAGAGAGTTAATAATTGCCAAGGGATATGCCCACATTGTACAATTGTAGATAATCATGCCAGTCCATTAGAAATAGCCCCCAGATAATAGTAGGGCAGTCTTGCAATTAAGCACGCAGAAGTTACTAGCCTGCTATTATTATTATTATTATTATTATTATTATTATTATTATTATTATTATTATTATTTTACTAGTCTAAGAGACTATTAGCTTGTGCTTTTATCCTGGCTACAGTCTCCACAAGCTACTAGCCTCTTAGCAGGCTAGGAACAATTTTTAATTTATTTAGTACAAAATAAATTATAAATTGGTAGAAGGCCAATGCACGAAATAAATTATTTAAGTTCATTGGCCTTCTACCAATTTTTAATTTATTTAGTATATTTATATCCCACCTTTCTTCTGTCATCCATGGCTAGCATGAAAACCAAGTAGGCTCATGAAGGAGGGATAAGGCGACCCATCCATCCTCTGCCAGCTTGGTCATTCACCTGCATGAAAAAAATTAACACCTGTGGGGACCAGGTGAGTTGCTAAATGCAAGACTGCAGAAGAGCAATATCTTTGATTAGAACCAAATAAAGTGTCACAAAATCCTAGATGTCACAAAAGGCTGGATGTTAAGCAAAAACAAAAGGACAGGTAAAAACAAAAATAAAAACAGTGGAGAATTAAAAACCTAGGCATGATGAGAAAAAGCTCAAAAGTCTGTAGTTTTGAACGCTCTTAAGGTAGAATGCAGAGAGACAGCCTTTGTTTCTTTGTCCGAGAAACAACATCCTTTGGTGCAACCTGAAATCATTCAACACTTAGACCAGATGCACATGTCATGGTGACAATCCCTGGGTTAATTAACCCAGGTATTGTGGGGACAAACAGGGTATGCGAGCTGCATACCCATCATTTTTGCTTTTAACTAACAATTCCTGGGTTGTTTCATGACATACAAACCCAGAAATTCTGAGTAGTTTATGGGTTAAACCACACCAGAATTAACCAAACAAACCATTGGCAGCTCACACACTCTTTTCATTTCCACTATTTCTGGGTTAAACAACCCAGGAATTGCTGCCGTGACATGAGAACTGGCTCTACCTAAGTCTGCATAAAATCTCCTCCACACAATTTTAAGATTGTTACGAAGCACAAACTCTGGGTTTCAACATTACCTACAGCGTCTTTTTCCCTCTTTCCGCCCCCACCTTTTTTTGGTTTCAATTAACTTCTAGCTTGAATATGAATTCAATGGAACTTGAACACTTACTCAATACTTTGTGACATTTTAGTTGGCCCTAATAGAGCTATTACTCTACTATTACTTTTGGACATATGCTATCCTCCCTAAATTTAACACCTCATATCTATTGGACGAATAAACCCAAAACTACACAAGTAGCTCCAGGACACAGCATTTTATTTCCAACGACATTTCTGACCCACAGTGTCTGAATGTTCATCATTTCCCCCAAACAGGCATCTACATAGTTCCATGCCCCCAAACATTCCACTGTCCATATATAGGGCATGTCTACACCAGCCTTTTTTCCCTGGGGTCCTCCCTAGATCATCCCTGTGCATCCAAATGATGCATAGGGGATCCCAGGGACAACCAGGGATGACCTCTCAATTTTTGCAGGATAACTGGTTGCCCGTTTATCCCAATTTTCCCTGCAGTCCTGGGACCATTCTGAAGAACATGGGAGGTGTGGAGCCTCTCCCGGCTTCTTTCTTCCTCCCTGCAAGTAGCGGGGCTCTTAAAACAGGCACAGAGCTGAGTGGGGGCAGTCCCTGCCCATCAGGGGTGGGAACATTTCCAAGGTTTTTTTTTTTTTAAAAAAAAAAAACGTACATGAGCTGGAGTGCAATTGAGTTCACTCTCTGTTCCAGGAGAAAAAATGGAGGCTGTAACGTCCCACTTCCCTTCCGGGACGTCGTGCAGCCGTCAAGAGCTGGGGGAGGATTGCGGACGCAGATTAGTCTGCAATCCTCCCCCTTCCCTCCCTCTAACCCTTAGGTGAAGATATGCCCTTAGAGTCTTTGCCAAATCCATTCACAGAATTCTGATAGAAGTGGAACATTTTCTACTGTACGCGTATGTCAGTCCAATGCCGCACATATTTTCCACATTTTTCCAACCATTCTCATTCAATTTGTGAGAAAAGAAATTGCTTTTGAGAAGAAATTCAAAGGAGAAGCAAATTCTGGAGAAATTCTCACGGGTTAGGTTGAAGGTTCTTGTGCTTATCTTACATATGAGGTGGCCAAGCAATATGCATGAATATCCTGTCTTTCATTATACAGTCATCCCTCTGCCGGTCTGTAGCCTCCTCAGCTTCCCACACTTTGATTAAAGTTAAAGGGAAGGCATCATGAAGAAATTCCTCCACTAGGGTTTCTTCAGAGCAAACTTCCTGATCAGGAAGTGTGGGCAGCCTGGGAGGCTGCAGAACAATGGAGGGATGTGTAACACTATGGGCTCGTTCAGAAGACACCTTAAACCATGGGTTTAACCATGGTGGTTAAGCCGGAAAGGCAGGCCGTGTTCAGAAGACACCTTAAACCACAGCTTTAACAATGGTGAATAAGGCTTTTCGCTTTATTCACCATGTTTTAAGGTGTCTTCTGAACACAGCCTGGCTTTCTGGCTTAACCACCATGGTTAAAGCCATGGTTTAAAGTGTCTTCTGAATGGGGCCATACACTCTTCCTTAGAGCTGAACACAACACTCCCCCCATCGCCACAACCCACCTGCTACAGGGCTTTCAAGGAAATAGTGATACTATAAGCATATGCATTAGGCACAAGATGTATCCACAACCACGGCTCAGACATTTAACATGTAGAAGACCTTGGGGAAGGTGCTGAATCCCAAAGAATGACTAGAGCTGTGGTGGCTGCCTGCCCCCACCCAAACAATGCCCCAGAATGATGCAAAGTATGGGGCATTGTGGAAGATGCAAAATGGGGACCAGGCTGCCAACACGGTTGCTGCTATTGCCACCTGTAGTAGCAGTGCAAAAATCCAAAAACCCTTCATGAAAAAATAAAGGAAGTGTACTATAACCCCTGACAAAGCTACCTGTGAGAAACCGTTGGAGAACTTCTCCTCTGCCTGAAGAAATTCAGTGAAACTGTCCTCCCCAATTCCTCTACTCACAAATGGAATGGAGAATTTCAAAAGGCCATTTGTGCACATCTCTACCAATAATACTTGATTTTTTAAAAAAACAGCTGGTGGAAAATAGATGAATAGATATAATTGTTGGTGGAACTATTTTCTTTCTAACAGTTGAGAGAAATGGATTGATTCATAAAATTAATTGTTTGAAAAGCAACAGATAATCATAGCATCCTAACTGGAATCTCATCTATCCCAGCTGACTGTGCAAAACTAAGGCAGAATCCTGTGAAAGTAGAATTAAAGAATGACCTATATATAAATCTGAATTTGGGAATTTGACTTATGGAGGTTTTTACAATCCTACTGTATATGAATAATGGGGAATATTGCTCAGCCCATGGATGCTCTTCAGAAGTTGGTTTTGTCCCACATGTGATTTAACATCTACTTGAAACTGTTGAGTGGGGAAATCTGGAGGTTTGGAGTGCACTGTCATCAGCAAGCTGATGACACACAGCTCTATTTCTCCTTTTCATCCTCACCAGGTGAGGTTGTGGATTTGCTAAATCAGTGCCTGGCTGCACCATGGACTGGATGAGGGCTAACAAACTGAAACTCAATTCAGACAAGACAGAGATGCTGCTGTTAGTGGGTGGTTCTTCTGAACCAGATAAAGGGTGCTCAGCTCATTTTGGATGGGGTTGCAATTCCCTTGAAGGACCAGGTTTATAGCTTGGGGATTGTCCTGGTACCATCTCTATCACTTGAGTCGTAGGTGGCCTCAGTGGCTTGGACAGCCTTCTACCAACTTCGGCTGGTAGCCCAGCAATGCCCCTATCTGGACAGAGATAGCCTGGTTTCAGTAATCTGTGTTTTGGTAATTTCCAATTTGATTACTGCAATGCACTCTATGTGGGGCTGTCCTTGAAGACTGTTCAGAAGCTTCAGCCTCTGCAAAAGGCAATAGCCAGATTAATAACTGGGACCAGAAAATCTGAGTGTATAAAATCAATTCTGGCCTGCTTGCACCGGCTGCATGTTTCTGAGCCTGATTCAAGAAAACAGCAACCACTGATGAAGTGACTTGGGCAAAGTCCATTACCTTTAAGAGCAAATAGACCACCAGCATCCTGACAAGCATATCTTGGTGTCTACTATCGCGGAGGGGATGGGGTAAAAGTGCCAGTCACAACTCCCATGGCAGTGACAGAAAGAGGCAGATACATAGCCAATGGTGATTCTTCCTGTTAACTCACTAATATCACTCTCCATCATTTCCCCCCAAATTTTCATGGAGTCCCAAGTATTTCCACTTGGTAGGACTGATTTACCTCAGAAAAAGGGCCTGGTGATAAATTTTAACTGGCTTTATTAGTATCAATGTAGATTTGCTAAAGTTGTCAAGTTTTAAAGTCAGATAGGATACAAAGTCGTACTAAAAAGTATGTACAGAAATAAGGATCTAAGAAACTTGACCAAGTATTTTGGTCAAGCAAGGATATCTATTAAGAGAAATGGATAATTAGTTGTCCTTATTTATTTTTTAAAAATAGATAATCTCCGTGAATCTTAAAATATTACTCCCCACCCCTCCCCAGTTTGACAACCCAGATTTTGTTCTGCCTCAAAGAGGCAAGGTAAGATGTGGCATGTGCTGTTCTGCCCTACCAAGAGTAGACAAAAGCTCTCACCCTCAGTCCATTTGGAAGTAAAACCTACTAATTTCAACCTGTGCACTGTGGTTCCCTTTCAGGTGAGGCAATTAATCATCTTAATAAAGGAATAAATTCCAGAGGGTGAACCAATTTATAGTATAAAAATTTGGACAATTACCGTGATTTAAGAAATAGATCACTGAGCAATTTGTGAACACAGAAACGCTGTTCAGTCCTTTTGAACATGTGACAAAGAATCTATTTAACATACAGGAAGGGAGCAATCCTCCACAGAAAGTGTCTCCAGGGAGGGAATGTGCATGCTATAATAAAGCAAAAGTCTCCAAGTGAATACTTAAGAGCAAGTCCAAAATGACTGGAGTAGGACATGGAAGTCTGAATGAGACTTTCAAAGAGCCACCCTGGACCTGGAGGTCTCTAAGTGAAAAGCAAGGATAACCATAGCATACAAATTAAGCTACACATTTGCACAAGCATTTTACTGGTCAAATACCTTCAGTTATTTAGTTTCAACAGTCTTCCATTAGACCCATAAACTAATAGCCTCAGGTAGTATAAAAAAGCTTGCCTGCAGTGACATAAAAAAAAAGCATAGCCTATAAACATGAAGGCAAATCCCTGGGCAATTATGTGAATTCACCAAGCATTCTCCATTTAATTTAATGTATTCATTATAATGCTTTTATACTACTTCATATATTAAAATCCCTAAGCAGTTCACAATAAAATACAAGAGAACAAGAAAAAATACAAAATTAAAAACATCCAAATGTTAAAAACATTACAACACCATAAACATAAAACAGGGAAAGCCTGCGTGAAGAAGTATGTCTTCGAGTGGCATTTAAAACTAGCCACTGCTTCTGCCTCTCAAACTTCACATGGAGAGTATTGCAAAGAATGGGAGCCACCACTGAGAAGGCCCCCTTACATGGAATTATTAGTGAAGATTTTGGCAACGTTTTTCAAAATGCCAGATAGACACCAGATCCACCAGTCACTCAGGGGATGCCAAGGATGATTATTCAGCATTATCAAAAAGGATCCAATTCCCCCCCACCCTAATTTTTCCATTTGCACGTTTTGGTTGTCTTCACTTGAAGCAAATACGAAGTGCTAGACACTGTTCTCTCCCTTGGTAATAGTCTAATAGACTGCAATACACTAAACCCCTCTTCCTCCTCCATCTTCTGGGTCACTATCAGATGGGGACAAAAACATTCCAGTGCAGCCCATCCATCTGACTAGCATAACAACTGTTTAGAAAGAAGGAAAGTACAAAAAAAAAGTTGCATCCATGGGACAGAGACCATCATTGAATAAATAACGTACGGTCACCAGAGGAAACCACGCAGTGTGTATACTGACTCTGAGCAAACATTGCCGGCCTTTGCCCATTTTGTCAGGGAAGTTCAGTACAAAATTTAGAACAAGAGACTTCCATTCCCGAGAAGCTCTCAGCAGGCGCATTTTGATAGTGGTTGAAAGCAAAAAGGGTCAAGGCCAAAAATTCCAGCATATTGTAGCTTAAAGCTCTTACTGCCAGTAACTTTAAATAACATTACTGGCAGTAAGAGCTTTAACACCACAATTAATTCATTACGTTTCTATACTGCCCAATAGCCGACACTCCGTGGGGGGTTCACATCAAAGCCTTAGAAGCCATCGGAGAGGCATTTCAATCTTTTAGAATAAGGGAAAAATGCATGAAAGCCAAGAGGAAACCAACCAACAATCTGTGATCAGAGTAAAAGATGGTGGAGCCAGGGGAAGGGGAGGTACCTATCTGGGGATCCCCAAAGGGCCGGATTGGGAGCCCAGGACTGAATTTTTGCACCTCTGTTTTGAAATGACATAGGAAAAAGCAGCACTTCCAAGGAGAAATCATATCAGCAGTCATAAGAAGGAACTGTAGCTCAGTAGCAGAGCACAACTTTTTCATGTGTAAGGTCCCAAGTACAATCACTGGCACCTCCAGCCAAAAAGATCAGGTAGCAAGTGATAGAGAATACTTCTAAAACCTTGGAGAACTGCTGGCACTCAGTAGACAATATTGGTCTGGATGGCCAAATACTCTAAGACAGGGGTCTTCAACCGGTGGGTCATGAGATCAGTCCAGATGGGTCATAGCAAAGCTGTTGCTGCCATGTTGGGCAATTGTGAAAGTGGGTCCCATGTTGCAGGTTGGGAGTCCGAGGTGGATCTCAGGTCTGGACCAGATGAAGACCACTGCTCTAAGATGTATAAGGCAGGTTCCTATGTTCCTAGTTTCTACACAAGAGCCCATTTCTGTGACTCTGACCATCTTCCTCCTTTCCAGGTTGGAGAAGACTGCCTCATGGTCTATTTTTTAAAAAAAAGACTTAAGAAGAACCTGAAGAGTTGCAGTCTGGTGGCCAAAATAGCAATTTTCTTCAACTAAGCATCTGTAGGAATTAAGTACATGATGCCTTATTCATACAGTTATGGTGCACAAGACTGCGTATGCCTTTCCAAAGGCTATTTTCTGAATCGTCTTACAATACTGCCAAAGAAAGTTTGGCATAATGGAATGGACTGATTAGTAACAACTGACTGTTCCATCGACTAATGGCTGATGTCACTGGATGGAAATATCCAAAGGGAATATTGCAATTAGTTTACGCACACGCACGCACGTCTGGTTATATTCTACTTTGTAACTGTTTTCTTAGCCCACCAATCCTAGAAACAGTCTATCAACATGTTATGCTAATTGCATAGGGTGTAGCTGAAGGTTAGCTTTTTAATTAATTTAGTGTAACCATGCATGGTCCTGATTCAGATCAGGACCACTGTGCAATGGGAGTAGAAGGTTAAACCTCCCCCTGTATTTTCCTGAAATCCACCCCCCCCCTTGATGAAGCAGCAGCAGCAGCAGCAACTGCTGCTCCATTGGTGTCAATTCAGGCCTTTTTAAAGACCACTCAGGGTAGGGGGGACCTTTCAGAAAACATGGTGGTGGTAGGGAAGGTCTAATCTTCTCCTCCCATTATGCAGTGGTCCCAACCCAAATTAGGGCAAGACACACTTACTCTAGAGTAAATGCAAAGCTAACCCTTAATTGTATGCTACACAAATTAGCATAATGTGTATTTTTGCTCAAAAAGATCCACAAAACACACTTTTTCTCCTTGAATTTCTCACACAGAAGAGTAGATTTATTCCTTTTCTTTTTGTATGCTGTGGTAACTACCCACAAATTATTTGCAATCTGTTGGGTTTAGTGCTGTGTGGCCACATTAAGGAGCTACTCCTGCAACCTTGAGTTTACAATCATCTTCTCCTCTGTGTTCTCAAGATTGTAACACTTAACAGGGAAGTCTGGAATCATGGCTCTGAGGTTCTCTTCACTAAAAAGTAAAGAACATAAGAAAAGCCATGTTCAATCAGACCAAGGGTCCATCTATTCCAGCACTCTGTTCTCACAGTGGACAACCAGCTGTCAACCAAGGACCCATAAGCAGGACACTGTTAAACAGCACCCTTCCGCCCATGTTCCCCAACAACTAGTGTATATAGGCTCATTGCCTCTGATATTGGAGGTTGCACTTAGCCATCAGGACTAGTAGCTTCGGATAACCTTATCCTCCAGGAATTTATCCAACCCCCTTTTAAAGCCATCCAAATTGGTGGCCATCACCACATCTTGTGGTAGTGAATTCCATAGTTTAACTATGGAAGTGCTTCCTTTTATCTGTCCTGAAATAATAGTAATAAATTCTTATATGAAATTAATGTGTAGCAAGATTTACTCCACTTGCAAACCAGTGGCCTTGAATGTAAGAAGATATCCCCAGTGCTAGGAACTAGTAACCTGCCAACTCTGATTTCATATAGATTAGTTTCATAGGAGGCAAGTCCAATGTCCAAAGCCCAATCCAGGCTGACTTCTCCAATAGATGAAATGGTCAGCAGAGGGCTAAGAAGAAGTCACAGAGTTTTGTAGCTTGCGCAACTCTAGCCCCAACTCTCGTCTTGGTGGAAAGCTCTGATTAAAGTAGCAAGAGTGAATTCTAATTATGTTCCATCCCTAGAGAAGATGCTCATTGCTGGGTTGAAGCTGAGGTCATCTGCAAGTAAGCATAAGATGCCAATGCAGTTGCTTCCGCCCTGCAGGACATTCTTCCCACAGAGATTTCTGGGAGATGCTTACTGTTGATCAATAATTTAGCCTTCTTCAGCATGCCTTTTGGGTTATCTGTGGACACAGCACACACACACACACAATGCTGGCTGCTTCCATGTTCTCAAGGATTTCTTCCCTTCTCAACCCTTATGGCATACAATAATCTAAATAATTCAGATAGTATTTAAATTGGAAAGAAGCAGACACCCAAACACACACACCTAAGCAAGCAGCAATAAGAAATGGGGGGGGGGAAGGGAAAACAGTAAGTGTGAATTATTCATATTTTAAGATGGGGAACCAGCTGCCGCATTTGCCCCTCTCGCTATAAAGCAAGGCACATTCAGATTACTGGTCATTCAGGTACAACAAACAAGAAAGTGAACAGAGAGGTTACTGCCACCGTGCACAGGTACAAGTGCAATCTATAGGCTTAAATGGGGAGCAGACCTATATTGCAGGCCCTGTAAGGAAGGATCATAGTGATGTGTGCCCAGTGTCCCTCGCCTCTACGCACGGGTCAGGAACATCAAGGGTGGACCAAAAATGCCCCAAGTGCCACTTGTAATATGAGAAAAGTGCCCCTAGGCATAAACAATGCATCCCAAGGAACAATCAGTGATGCCATCAGAGCCAAGGCAAATGCAAGTGTTTGCACACGGCCAAATGCACACTTTCTTTATAAAATACTAAATATGCAGGAATGGACAAAATGGCGAAAATACTGGAAACGAGGTTCTGCTGGCTTTTGCAAACAAGATACAATTTACACAGACTTGTAAAATGGAACAAAAAAACCTGAGAAACACAAATCTGGTGCTTGCAATATGAATTCTAGAATGACCCAGCACCTCCATAAGACTCCATAAATACCAGGAGCCCAAACAACCTTTTGAGAGTAGAACACTGTTCTAAAATACCAACAGGAAAGTTATGAAGTGCAAAATGTAACAGGTCATGAGAATGCCCTGATATATATATTTAAACTGTATATATGCTGCAATTTATACTCCATTCTATTATAGATATTCAGGCAACCTAGCCCTTGAAAAATATTAGTACAGACTATAGACATATTACCAGTCTAGGATTCTTATTTAAAAACAATGGCAGATATGTTGGAAATGGCTAGTGTGGGCGCATGGTAGCAGCCTGTTCTGTAGACATATCAGCTGGACACTGATGACTCTGGTGCTTCCTTCCTTCTCTGATCATTAAAGGCACCACCTGCCAAACAAGTAAAGCTGCCTTCAAACTGTGTTTGAACACCCCCAATCCATGTATGCTTCCTGGATCTCCTTGGAGGTAGGTCAGAACACCAATGTGAAAAATACACTCTCACACTTTTACAAACATGTAGTTGGAAAGCAACATAACTGAGGGAAAAAATAATGACAACAATAATAACACTGCCATGTTTGTACAGAGATGGTTTCTCTGAGCATTGCCAGGACAATAGATACAGGAGAGATCTTGCTCACGTTGTTCCAGCCAAGCTGATCCCAGTAAATACTTACTGGTCAGGACCTTGAGGGTGTACGGGTTTTTCTGCTGGATGGTGTGGGTAAATGCAAAGCGAGCATTGCAGCTGTAGTCAGTCAGGGCATCCTCCTGCATGACATTGGAGAAATATAAGTCACCATTCTGTCCTTGGGAGACACGCTTGTCTTGGTGGATTGACTCCATGGCTGTAAGAAAAAAAAACAATGATTCTGGTTGGCACTCACGGCTCTGCATTGCAACCAACGGCAAAAGTCTACTATCCTCAACAACCTGGAAAAGGTATGCATTGATTAATTCTAGCTAGCATTGGAATTAAATCCAAGACTCCTGATCAGCCAGGGGGGCAAAACCTCCAGCTCATGTCCCTAACCCATCCCACAGGGCACCCTAATCTGGCTGGCACAGCCTCTTGAGGTTCTTCCAGGGGGTGGAGCTTAGTCTACAAGCCACATCCACTGGAGGAATCCCCTCAGAGGGTATCCATCTGAGATCAGAGATAATAGCAGAGATTCCCTTCCTGACATGAGCCAGTAGCAGAACACCCATTGATATCTCTGATCTGAGATTGGAGGTAGCAGCAGGGATGCAGGGTGGCCTGGGTCTGGGTCCCTTTCTCCATGTACGCCTATGTGGCATGGTGTTGCTGTTTTTATCCTTTTACTTTGTACAGCACCATGTACTTTGATGGTGCTCTATAAATTAATAATAATAATAATAATAATAATAATAATAATAATAATAATAATAATGCTGGAAGGAGACATAGTCCTGTGCCTCCTCCCAGCAAGAAGAAAAAAGGGAGTGATGTCAAGGAGCGGGGCCATGTCCCCTGATGCCATCCGTCCCCCACCCTGGAATGGTTCTGCACCCTTGTGATAAGCCCAATCTAGTTGGATTTATCACAAGAAGAACTCATTTTTCTAGTTTGTCACTTAACAGATGGCATTTTTTTAAAGGAGTACCAAGAAAGCTTAAAAGGGATCCTTGGGTGTCCTCTGGAATAATAGTGCAATTGCTTGTGATTTATTTATTTATTTATTTATTTATTACATTTTTATACCGCCCAATAGCCGAAGCTCTCTGGGCGGTTCACAAAAATTAAAACCACAGTAAAACACCCAACAGTTTAAAACACAATTACGAAATACAGTATAAAAAGCGCAACCAGGATAAAACCACACAGCAAAGTTGATATAAGATTAAAATACAGAGTTAAAACAGTAAAATTTAAATTTAAGTTAAAATTAAGTGTTAAAATACTGAGTGAATAAAAAGGTCTTCAGCTGGCGACGAAAGCAGTACAGTGTAGGCGCCAGGCGGACCTCTCTGATGGGGATGGCACAAACATTCTTGGACCAGCCCTGGCACAGCTCCATTTCCGTTTATTTGATTAACATGCAGCAACTTGTCTACTGTTATCATGCTGAGTAGGGATTATGATAATTTCATTTATGCTCTCAAAATATGGAATTGTGCCCCGTTTGAAGCTCCAACGAGCATGTCTCCACCAAAAATATTCACAAACTGGCGAACACATGCTCGTATACATCTTCCTGGTCCCCAGTTCAATTTGCACAAATTTCCTGATCTGTGCAAATTTTCTTGCTAGACTGAATCAGCCCCACATTGATCTATGGAAGAAATTTGTGCAAATTTGGGGGGATTTGGGCAAACCTCCTATTCAATCACTGCTTGATTTGTGCAGGTTTCCCATTCGTGGAGAGTCAGCAGTGATCACCAGCGCAAACGGGAACTGAGCATGAGATGAGCAGCAAGATGATGTTCAGAGAATCCTAGCGATGTCGAACAATGGTCATTTCCCCATTCCTAATGATGATATCTTAAGTGTTGGGAACATGAGAGGGTAGAAAGGCAGGTAGCTCACTCTTCCGGAGTTATGCCATAGTCTATGCTACAAGCCCCATGGCCCCTCATTAGCTGACTAGGGTAATCAATGAGATCAGCCAAAAATCACCCTCTCACATTCTGTTAGGGAACCCTCCTTACATTCAAAGTACAGTTCTAGCCAGCTAACCAGTGTGCAAACGTACAGCTGCTCATCCAGAAGATAGCAGGAGGCGGCAGTCCAGGAGGGGGATTGCATGCCAAGATAAGATGAGCACCTTCATGAACCTCTTGAATGTCCAAGTTTTCCTTTGGCCACAAAGGAGACTCTGCAATTAAAAATGTTGGAAGACAAGATACAGTTATACATAGGGGAATAAAAGGCTAATTTTTGAAACGACTTTGTGCCCTCCTCCATGGCATGATACCCATCAACAGCCATCTTGTTTTGTGCCAGTCATCTGGCTCTACTCCTTCCCCATCCTGGTAACTCTCAACCTTCTCTTTTTTCCTTAACCTCTTTTCCATATCCTCTGCTAAGCCTTCCCTCCCTGCCCACCCCCTGGCTCTGGCACTCCTGGTTTAAAACTGTGGCCCTGTCAGCTACTCCAACCACAGCAAAGTACCTGGCTAGTGAGCAAAGAATGGCCACAGCAATGGGATTTACCCAGAAGACTGCTGCTCAACAGCCCCTTCTTAATTCCCTGAAAATTGAAATGAGCCATGCATGGAGGAGAAGCACATATTTTCAGCTGAGAGAAACGAAGCCATGTTTTTACATGGTCTGCACGTTTTTCTAATGATTATAGCAGTACACACTGAAAGACAAAAAATAATAACGGGTGGAGAAGGGGGGAAAGCCAACCTTTCAACATTAGGGGTTCTATACCTTCACTAACTGTGCAGAGAATTTCAGGAGGAGGAATTTTTAAAACTTTTCCAGGCAGTGGAGGCAGGTGGCTCCAAGGTCAATGGGGCAGTGAATCTGCTCCGAGTTTCAGTCAGAACCAGTCAGAACTCTAAAGGTGCTATCCAAGGTGTGGATGCCTCCTTTAGAGTTCTGACTGGTTCTCACCAAAACCTGGATTGTATTCACCACCCCACTGATATAGGAGCCACCATGCCTCCTCTTACATGCAATTTCTAAAAAGTACAGAAGTCTTAATGGTGAAAGGTTGACCATCCCCATTTAGATGAAACCAGAATTCGGAAAATTTCAGCGGGACTATTCTATTCCATCATATGAGTGAATTCTCAAGGGTGCAGTTTATGAAGGCATGTGTGCTCCATGGAAGAAATATTTGGAAATTGGGGTTTTAAAACACTTTAAAAATTTAGAACAGAAATTATGGCAAGTCACCTTTAATTCCCTGTTTCAGCCTTCATCAACCTGGTAGCCTCCAGATGTGTTGAAGTATAACTCCTATCATACTGGCCAGTGTTGGTAATTGCCCATGCTTATTGAGGATGGTAAGAGAGTTGTAGTCCAACACATCTTGAGACCAATAAGTTGGGAAAAGCTGCCCTGTCTCATAAATCACTTCTAAGATTTTGTTGCTTCTCCAGTTTGAAAGTGTTCTTTGTAGCGTACATGAGTATGAAACTATCAATCTAGAATTTCAAATACTTTCAACTTCCCAAAAAATTACATCTGGGTTCCCACATTTTGAAGTTAACATTCATTTTAGCTATAGAAACGTGCACAACTAATTTCATCTTCTATAATGACTGGGGTCAAACTAGGGGCAAATTTACTGTACTAGATTTAACACTTTAGGGTGCAATCCAATGCATGTTTAGAGAGAAGTAAGTCCTACAACTCCCAGCATCTTCCAGCCAGCTATGCTGTTGCTGGACTTATTTCTGTCTAATTATGCATAGGATTGTGGCCCATATTGTCCTCGTTTTGTAAAAAAATTAATAAAAAAATATTGTTTTCATTCAGTGCTGTAGCATTCATGTCTTTGACTTTACACCCATCTACATTATTCAGCATTCCAACTCATCTGTCAAGATCAAAATGTATTCCATCTTTCCACTAGTTAACACATGCCACTATTAACAAATGCCACTAGCCAACCACATCCAAGTGTGAACCCAAATTCAATATAACATTTCTAATTTTAGATCTAAGACCTCCTTTAAGTTAGGTTTTGGTTTTCTGAGAAAAAACAACAACTGTGGAATGAATTCAGTTTTGATTTATGAAAACCCATTTGGTAGTCAGAAAATCTGGACAGAAACCAGGGATAAGACACCAACTCCCTCAATATTCAGTAGGGAATCACCTTCAGAATCTCATCCATAGAACGCCTGGAAAATACCATATTAAAGGAGTAAAAAAAAACCACACCACAAAAAAGTGACAATATTTGAACTAGGAGGGCTTTAAATATTACCCCTGACTTTGCATATTCAGTTTTTCAGTAACTTGGCAACCATCAGTTGGAGAGAGGGGCACTTAGCGATATAAGTGTCATGAATCACAAAATTCAAAAATGCAAAGAAAATCAAACAATGGTTTTCCAATTTGCTGCTGTGAAAGATAAGTGCTGCTCTTTTATATTAATTTTGAAAAGCTTTTATATAGCTGAAAGTGCCCTTTCATCTCTAGGTAGGCAGTAGCACTAGACCCTGCACACTACCAATTCCCCATGTAGGGATGGATGAAAATTTTGTTTCTGCACAGAAAACATGCCTTCTGAACGCAGGCGTGAGAATGTGTCTACCAAAAATGTTCACAAATTACCGAACATGTGCTCAAGTTCGATTTGCGCAACTTACTGTTCAATTTGTGCAAATTTCCAATTTTGCACAAATTTTAAAGCCAGCCTCTCTTTAGTCCATGGGGGAAATTTGTGCAACTTTGGAAACATGTGTAAATTTTGAGATTTTGTGCAACTTTTACAATTGGCAGCTGTTTGTTTTGCGCAATTTCCCCATTCAAGCGAAACTGGCCGTGATTGCTAATCTGTATATAAATCAAGTGTGAGATGGGTGACAAGCTGATGTTCAATGAATTTGGGTGCGCTTGAACATTGTTCATTCACCCATCCCTATTTCCAATTACAAAAAGCACAGGCAAACTGCATTCTATAAACAATATGGTTACAAAACTTGCTGTTATTATACTCACTTGAAACTTGCAGGAATATTTTGTTGGAGATGGCTGTCCCCAAATCATTCCGAGCAAAACACTGATATTCCCCCTCATAATCCTCTGGCCTACCGCCACTGCGGAAGTCAATAGCCAGTGTACCCGTCCAATGTCTTATGCTTACTCTTGGGTCCTTGGCGACATTGAAGAACTTCCCATTTCGTGACCATGAAAATCTGTAAAAGATAGGAACAGCAGAGAGACAATGACCTCACCTGCATAGGAAGAGCTTCATCTATGGCAATATGGTTTACAGTTAGGGCTGTGAAAGATTCAGCCTCGGAAGTCCGAGGCTTTGGCAGCCATTTCATACAGTAGCCACCATGTCCTGCACAACCCTTGCATCCAGGGGAAGAAAAGCCTACAACTCCCAGCGTGCCTTGGCAGGGAGGGACAGACTTACTGGGGTCAGGGAGCAATAGGCGCTTGTGGCCTCTCCATGGCTGATCACTCACCTGGCTGTATGAGACCCTGCATAGGCCCCCTAGAGCCTCCCATGTCCCCTGAGAGCTGCCAGCTTCCCTCTGCTCCTTGCCGATGTTGAGCCTTTTCTGTGCACTTACAGGGCCCAGTGTCGGTGAGGAGTGGAAGAAAGCTGGTGGCTTTCAGGGAACCGGGCAGCTGTGGGGCACTCGCCGACCCTGGGCGAGCTGCAGGGTCTCGGACAACCAGGTGAGCAAGCCATCGGGATCAGCAGTGGCGAGGCTACAAGTACCTGTCGCTCCCCAACCCTGGTAAGCTCATCTCTCCTTGCCAAGGCATGCTGGGAGTTGTAGGCTTTTATTTCCTGGACACAAGGGCTGTGCAGGACATGGAGGCTACTCTGTGAAATGGCCGCTGAAGCCTCAGACTTCCGAAGCTGAGGCCGAATCTTGCAAAGCCCTATTACAGATTATATGGGACCCATTCACTCTCCATGCATTAATGAATTGGGTTGCTCCAGTCTACATTCTGGGAGAAGCAAAACATGAACATAGCAGCAAATGTAGGATTTTATACCACATGGGATCACAGGGAATAAAGGGGTCAAAATATTTATCTGGAGTTTACTGGAATAAGTCACACCACATGGCACTCAGCTACGTAGAAACTTTATGACACAAACTCTCCGCAATTGCGCCAGAGAGAGTTTGGGCATCGATTCAACTGTCCAGTACATTTGATTGGACATAATCAATACATTATGAATGACATCTGAGCCATTTAAGAAGAAAAAAAACTCTTCCATGCTTAAGGGACAGCGTATGCTTTACACCGGGTGGCCAGGGGGTGGAAGGAAGGTGTGGCCCTTCACATATTTTGGGATTTCAACACACAACAGCCCCAGCCAGCAAGGCCAATGGTCAGGGATGTTGAGAATTGTAGTCCAGCAAAATCTGGAGGACCACACCTCCACAGCTTCCCCATCCCTACGTTACACTCACCATGAAGAGGCTGCCCAAATAGCCTGACTGTGATGAGTATTGCGGTGCCCGACATGCCAGGTCTGGGCATATCCATTACCTTGAGGAAAAACTCAGGGACCCCTGTTTGTCCACCACTCTCAGCTCCGTGAAGAAGGGATGGGATACATGCATAACAATCACATTAGAATGGAACTCACATGGGATTGGGGTTGCCTTTTGCTTCACACTCAATGAATATATTATCCCTTGGATCTACAATATAATCCTTCACAGACTGTTTTGTGATAGTGGGGGGTTGAGGCACTGCAAAGCATGTACAAGAGAGAGAAAGACAAAGGGAGAGAATATAAGGGGAAAATGAAGGCATTTCCACATATTGCCATTTTAAATAATACAGGTTTTATGCATAAGGCCTCTTTTACAACATCATCCATCCCTCTTATGTATTGTCTTACGAGCTGTGCAAAGCACAAGGGCCCTCCAAATGGAAAATGGACAATTATACAGGCCCAAAGGTTCTAATGAAAGTCAAAGTTGTTCTCCTATTTGCAACTAAGCATCCATGAACTGCTTTTGCCTTCCTGCTTGTGAGAGAGACAAGGAGTGCAATCCGCCGGAAGGTTCTACTGCACAAACCCCATTTAAGCTATGAGCTGTGCAAAGGAGAGGGTTTCTTTGGAGGATTTCTTTACCTGACTTTGGAGTCTGTCCAAATTCAGGGAAAGCGGAGGTTGCTCTGGGGGATGAAGAAATGCTCCTTCCCTGCCTGAAATAACTCCTTCCTTGCAGAGACACTAGCAAGGCTTTCCTTTCTTGGAGGGGGAAGATATTTTTCTTGACGCAAAGCCATACCCTCACAGGTGCAACAGGAATAATCTGGCGCAGGACTGGTTGGGGCGAGAGGCTAGCAGCATGGTTTGACAGAGAGTGGCAGTGCAAAAGAGAATTCAGAATCAGATGGGCCCCAAAGAGAAAGCAGGAACTAAAAGTATATGCAAAAGCAATGAGAGAAGGCACAGGTTCCAGGAAAAGTCAAAGACATATATTGTCTACAAACATGCATGCTGTTTTATTTGCAGCATTGCCTCCATTTTAAGGCAGAGGAACACAGAGGCATGGCAGTAAGAGATTAGACTAAGGAAAGCTAATGAATCCATGGCAGAGAATGCTTAACAGAAGTAATAGTTAAAGGAGGAATCCTATGCACGTTTAGGTAGGGGGAAAAAGTTTACATCTCCTAACATGCTGGGAGTTTTTCTATCTAAACATGTACAGAAATAATAATTATAATAATAATAATAATAATAATAATAATAATAATAATAATAATTATTTCTTGCCTGCCTCTCCACCCTGATCAAGGCAGGGAACAACAATAAATGATAAAATACATAATACTCAATTAAAACATAATATACATTGTTAAAAACATCCTAAAAAACATCCTAAAAACATTTTAAAAACAACTTAAATTGCACTTTTAGTATACAGAGTGGACCTAAGGAGAGTGCTTTCCCAACTCAGGAACTACAACCTCCTCCCCCTCTGTGCACACTTAGAATTTAGGAATGGGTTACTTCCAAACAAATGCTTCACCCAGAGTTTTCAGTATCTGGACTGAATCTGTATCTTCTCTCTCCACAAAAAATCCACTGCTCACCCTCACCTCCCTCTTCCCAGCAGCCCAATTCACAAAATAAAAATCTCCACACACACTTTCCCATGTTCATCTTTAATTAACTCACCCACATAGTGGAAGAAGCTGTTTTTTTATTTTATTTACATTATTATTATTATTATTATTATTATTATTATCATCTTTGACTGAAGAATTATGTCAGAAAATTACAGCAGCCTGTGCAAGACCGAATGACACACACACACACCCCTACTCAAACTCCTCCTGTCCTCCATTCCCTGTCCCTGCAAACTTCAGCTGCTGCTCTGGCTGGCTTCCCCCCAGCCACCCCCCAACCTCAAGGCGCCAGGAAAAGTGGACAAAACCAACCAGACAATATGAAAAGCATCTCATTTGCACTTAGCATTCATGACTTTTCTGAGTTCTGTTCAGAAGGGTGGGGAAATCAGCAATAGTATTTACATGAATATGTTTGGTCCCAATAGCATGGTTCATCCATCACAACAATCCAGTTTGTTTAAAGCCCTGAGATGTGTTGTACATACAGCAGCATGCTGGTTCAGGCTGCCTGATGGCTCTGGCTGAACATCCAGGACCTCTGGCATGTCTCGCTCCCAACATGTCAACAAAATAAGCCAACAGCAACTGTCAGCTATTTCTCTGGCTTGTCAGACCACAGGCAAACCAGAGTTCCTCGTCCCCACATTCACACAAACAACCCAGGGATAGGGATGGAGAAACATGTGCTGTTCATACACATTGAGGTTCTCTACATTGGTTTCCTCTTTCACGCTCAGACATGAGCATTCTTTTTCTGATTGGGAGTGCACATCCAAACGGTGCACACCCAAAATGCACACTTCCTCCCATAAACATGAAAATAGATATGAAAATAGACATGAAAATGTGGAATTAGAGGGCACATGCACACATTTACAAGTGCACACTTCTGACGCAAACACAAGCTCAGGAAATTTTAAAAATGTCCTGGGAATTGTGTTCCTGCTCACGTTTGCAGTTGGTGATATGAATGGGATATTTTTTGCATGATTTGCAAACAGGGAACAAAATTCTTGCACGTTCCTGGGTTCTTTAGCCGTTTATGCTCAAAGCAGGAGTGATGGGGTAGGGTGCACCTGCATTTTGCTGTGTACATGATAACAATGTTTTTTAAAAAAATCTGAGATATTGTGATGTGTGAATCGGGCTGGTGTCTTTGGGACTAAGTGCCCTAAAGTGGCACGTACCATTTGCTCCAACAACAAAAACAAAATGCAACAGTTCATTTACTTTGATTAGAATGTTTTAAATCTTCTGTATATCATTATCTAGTTACAAGCCCAGCTCTGACGTTCAAGGTATAAAAACACAGACTTTCATTTCTGATGGCTCTCTATTTTAGTGTCCAGGGCCACGAACCATACAAGTAATGCTGATCGTACAGCCTCATTCACTTTAGATTTCTTAGGCTTGCGGCTCTGTGCAGATTTCCAGTAGTCTTTTTTAGAAGTGGAGATGGCTATTTCATAAAGAAAAAATAATTTGGAAAGTAGGACTTACATGTATCTTGAATACTTGCTGTTAATTCGAAGGTGTAAGCATAATAACAAGAGAGAGAGAGAGAGAGAGAAACAGGTAGGGTTAATCTAGGACATTTTAGTTCTAATATTAAATATCTAAAGGGATAAAACAAAAACATATTTTAATAGTTATTAATATTATTAGCCTAAGTATGCGCTTCGGTGCTCCTGTGAAGAAGCATTAGATAAAATAACAACAACAATGTGGAAAAGAAATACGATTACAAAAAAATAAATAAAAAATTCACGGTTTACAAATACTGTCCAAAGTCCAACAAAGCCATTCAAGCCTTTAAAGAGGTCGTTCTTTCTAATGTACACATCTTCCTTAAAGAGCCTCCCCCCAATGTGGTGCTCTCCTGATGTGTTGGACTACAACTCCTATCATACCTAGCCAGCATAAGACTGCTTTAACACATGGGGTGAACTCCTACATAAGATAAACTTGCATATTCCAAATGTGTGGTGGGTTTTAGGAATTCCGCAAGGCTCCTCTTTAAAAACTTCCAAGTTCTTGTGTGGCTCAAGGGAGCGAAAAGTACAGACTTTGGCTGCTCCATAGGTACATGGAGGCAATGAATGTAAAACACTCTGGTGGACATATACAAAATCATTAGAGAAAGTAACCATTCCCCTGCCCCTTCCAGGTATCTGAGACATAGCTTTCAGTGCCTCTTTTCTCAAAGTATAATCGCCATACGTCCAGTCGAGACATACAACAAAATCATATCATTTATATCTTGTTCCTCCTGTATCATCTTTGTGGGAAGAACATATTACTTGTATCCTAAACACCCCATATGAAATAAAAGAACCTGCAAAGATTAAAAGTTTGCAAATGTATACGTCAGTGTGTCATTTCTCTCCTATTATAAGGAACAGGTCATGAAAATAGACATGAAAATGTGGAATTAGAGGGCACATGCACACATGTACAAGTATATTTTATAATCAAAATGAAACATGGATCTAAAGATTTCTGCCTTACTCATTATTATTAGTACAAAATTAAACCCAGCAAAACCAATCTTGTTGTATTCTTTGGAGTGTATTAATCCGTTACAGAGAGTTAAATGATAGCCAAAGGCTTTCTAAACAATGGAACTATACATATATAACACTCAGAAAAGTCCAAAAGTCATAACTCTGGCTATGGGAAGCTCACAGAGTGGAGCAGGTGCAATCACCACACCAGTAGAGGCTGGTGGCTCCAACGTTGGTGGTGTGGTGAATCTGCTCTGGGTTTCTGCACCTTGTTTGACCAATCAGTGATATAATGCCTCTAGCCATGGAGGCTCCATTTTGCTTGTCATTACTAATACTCTTTGAAATGGGCAGTATCCAGCAGGGATGCTGCACTCCCACAGATTCAGTTTGGCAAGCGACTCCTCCGTTGTGCAAGCGGGACCCACCATTTCTGCAATGGAGATTTAAGTCTTCCTAGAGAAAGCCCTGAAATGAGCAGAAACACTCATTTCTGGTTCAGGACAGGTCAGGGGAGCGCACTTATTCCAGCTCCGCTGACCTGCCCCAATTAGAAATGTGCATTTCCACTCGTTTCCAGTTGCTCCCAGAATTTCTAAATCTCCACTGCGCAAGTGGCGAATGCTGCTTGTGGAACGGAATAGGCAGGGAAGCAGTACCCCATTGGGTACTGACCCATCTAAGCTATACTAGTCATCACCAAATACTGCAACAATAAGTTCCACAAGTTACTCATGCACCACGCATAAAGGTATTTCTTCTTATTTTGTCCTGAATCTACTTCATTGGATGATCACAAATTCTATGCATTCTAGTACTCTATGAGCCAAACTAGATGTGATGATAAACTCTTCACTTGCTGTTGTCTTGTGTTTTTTAAAGTGTTCATAGCAGGCATGATGAGGGGTGCACAATCTTCATTGGGACCATGGTGCATGGGATGGGGAGGGGAGTGAACCCTTTTCTGCCACTCAACAGTCCTGACAAAAATCTACTTCTCCTTGTTATTAGTCCTTGCTATTCTCAGGTTTTGCTATCTCATTGACTCAAGATCATTTATAAACATGTATGTAGTGCAACTCCGCTGCTCATTTTGAGCTATTATGAAAACTGTTAATTTATTCCTATCCTCCACTTCCTGGTTATTGATCAGTTATAAATCCATCTAACTTGTATCCTATGACTGCTAAGTTTTCTTAGGGGTCTCTGGCTGCTATAAGTATATCTATCAGATTGCTCCTATAGCACGTATTTTTTAAAAAATTTTTTAGAAAACTTTCAAAATTCTTAAAAGTTGGTGAAGTAAGGCTTTCTTTTGCAAAAGCCATGCTGATTTCTGGAAAACAACTCTACTATTCTTCCCACAATCCAAATTCTATTTTCATTTTTCTATAAAATGATATATGTGTATCATCAGTCCCCTTACAAATTCCTTTGTGTGAATGCTCATAATACTCAGGTTTGGGTTAGTATATTAGCAGCTGCAACATCCCCAAGATGATCAAGGAGAAGTTTCCTGGCTAAACCACTCAGTATTCAAATCTGATACCCTGCATTCATGGGTGGAGATTTGCTAACTCACATCCCTGCACCTGTAGAAAGCACTAATCTCCATGATGGAGGGCAGGCTTGTGGGGGCCTGTGGTTCAGAGGGAAGAAAGCTCATTTGCTTGGGGAGCCAGCAATTTGCACACTTATCATAAACCCAGAGCAGCTGTAGCTATTTATGCACCACCTGCTCGACTTAGTAAAACCTGAAGCCTTTCAAGTTCGCAAATAGGAGTGATGAATTAATTAGTTAAGTCTCCGCTATGAACAATGGGTCAGGCACCAGAAGGCTAAGAGAGACCCGGCACTTTCTCTGCGAAATAAAAGGAAGATTAAAAATCCAATTTCTTGTGTGAAGGAGAAGGGGACTGCAAAAGGAGAAAAAGAGGGGGTGGAGGAGAGTGAAAACCTTTGAAATGGGCCCAGCTGGGTGAGGCAGATGTTTGTCAGATCTCTTAATGCTTTCCATTGATTTAGGCCGCCCCACTTTCCTGGTTCACCCTGTTACAAGCTCCTGGGATGATCAACAATGCTTTCAAGTAAGCAAGCAATATTTGTCACATTGCCTTAACAAAAGCACCTATGCTGAATATTTACCCTGATATCTCCTTTCTGGCAGGCTTGTTCAGCTGTCCAAACATCACCAGCTGATATGTGATGCACTCTTAAGCCTGATTACTTGGCAGCAGGGCCCACTGAGCTTAATGAGGCTTACTCTCTTGTAAGTGTGCTTAAGAGTGCCACCTTGGCAATGGAAGCGATGTTTAGGGGGAAAGGTAGGCACACTAATCCCTATGTATTGTTGACAGATTGCAGGCACAGACAGGTAGCTGGGTGTCACAGGTACCTGAATGCTGATCCATCGTACCTAGATGTGACAAATATGTACTGCGTAACTGCCTAAGTAATAAACACAGCCAGCAAAGAAGTGTGAAACTAAGACAAACTGCAAAAAAACCAACAACCTGTATTGCAGTTTCTTAACCTACAACAAATAATTAATTGCCCCCAGGGTATTATGAAAATTAGGGGATCATATTGAAGTCTTAATTAAGCTCTTGATGGAAGGTGCTTTAGAAATGCGAAGTGTTATTTAAAAAGCCTTGCAACCTTTAGTGTGACTCAACATTGTGCAAGTGCTGGGTGTGCCTTTTGAAAGAAAACTTGTTGGAGGTCATGTTACACTTGGTAAGACAAACTGACTCATTCTTCCATTCAATGGGGGTGGGGGGGAGCATCACAGGAAGGACTTTTAGAAATCACTTGTGTTTGACTCCATTGCACCCACTTTAATTTCAAGAGGCTCATATATCAGAACAAGAGCCTGTGCTCAAGGTAAAAAAAACGCCGTGATGTTCCTGTAATGAAGCTTAGTGTTACTTTGACTTCAGCAAAGAGTTCCTTCAACAAAAGCTGCAACATTTAAGCCAATAAAGGATTAATAGTGCAATCCTATGCATATTTACTAGGAGGTAAGTATAGCAACCTTTCCCAAGCTGCGCCCTCCAGGTGTTTTGGACAACTCCCATCATTCCCACCCAGCATGGGATGATAGGAATTGTCCAACACACCTGGAAGGCACCCAGTTGGAGAAGGATGGTGTATAGGATTGCAGCCTAGGGATAAAATGATCCAACTTGTACTACTCAGAATAGACCCTATGAAAGGAATGAGACTTAAGGTAGTCATGACTAATTTATGTCCCATTCAAGTAGGGCTTATGTTGGATTTTACCCTAACTGTTTCCATCCAATTCTAGATCCCAGCAGCCATGACTGTGTGATTGACCCTGAACCAATTTTGTCAAACCACCACCACTCCATGGAATATTAAACATCCCCCTTTGAAGGATTTTTCATAGCTCTGTTTGAGCTGATATTAGAGTCTAGGCCTAGGATGACAACAACAACAACAGGAAAATTTAAGCCAATCTACCACTGTTTATGCAAGTAAAATTATGAATCAATTTAACACTCTTCGGAAGTTGTTTTTTTTCACACCCCAGGATGTTCTCTAAAAATATTCATAATTGACAACCCAATTCCAAGCTAAACTAAAGGGAGTTTTCCCATCATTCTATAAATCTTCACATTTAATGCTTAAACTCTGATTGTTTAACTCGGCTTCTTCCTAAAGGCACAGGATGTAACTGCCTAGCTGAAGTTATGAAGATCTTTGTCTGGTCAGTTGATTGGGAAGCTGTCTGGAAATTCTATGTATATCAACAAGTTCATGGAAGGCAGGCGGATAGTAATGCAATAAATCAATACATAAAATCATGAGTTCAGCTTTAATTAAAAGCTCCCAAAGATTGATGTACATGTGAAGGCTTAAAAACCTGAAGGCAAGTCTGTATTCTTTTAAAATGAGTTTAGGGGTTATTCTAAGAAAATAGGTTCATGATGTCTAACAATGTGGATTACCTACAGAGGATTATTGGATTCTTCACTTGTCAGAGACACTGTGGCCTAGTTCACACAATCAGCACAGCCCACTGTGGTTTATCACGGTGGGGTGCATGTCACTGCATGCCAAACAACTTTTAAATATTCAAGCCACAACCACAGTTTGTTGTCTAGTGCGAACCCAATGATGGTGGGTTGTCGGCATGACTAACAAACTATCTACAACCCTAAAACAGCCAATAGGTTGTGGATGGTTTGTTAATCATGCTGACAACCCACCTTCACTGGGTTTGCACAAGACAACGAACTGTGGTTGTGGTTTGAGTACACAAAATGGCTGCCCTCATGCGCAGTTAAGCCCAGGGATTAATTAATCCACTGGGGTTTAGTGTGACATGTGAACTGGCCCAATGACTAGAATTTATTGTTGTAAACCGCCCAGAGAGCTTCGGCTGTGGGGCAGTATATAAATATAATAAAATAAATAAATAAATAAATCTTAGGCTATTGGGCAGTATAGAAATGTAAAAACAAAACTCTCATACACTGCAAACCTTGGCCAGCCAAAGCCCAGGCCAAAACCGTTTCTGGTTTGCTACCTCAATAATGAATGACTTCCACATTGTTTATTTATTTGATGGGTTTGTTGATTGTTTATTTATTATTTCATCTATATCCCCCTTCCTCCAAGGAACCCAAGGCAGGATGAATTTATCTCCTCAGTTTTATCCCCACAACAACACCGGGCAGTACCTAATGGGGCCTCTGTGATTACGCAATTGACATGGTGGTAGCATAAACAACTTGTATCCCAATGCTAATAGCATAACCTGGTGTGACTGGTTTTCCAGGGAAACCCATTACACCAGCTTATGCTATTGGCATTGAGCCATAGGGTGCTTACATTAGCGCTATGTTAGTTGCATTGGATACTGCACCCTTTGCAGGAGGTTAGGCTGAGACAGAGTGACTGGTCCAAGATCACCCAGTGAGCTTCATGGTTGAATGGGGAGTAGAACCTGAGGCCTTAACTAGACCTACCTTTTACCACGCAATGGAGGAGTGAAGATCGCGCGTTGTGATTAATGCGAGATCCCTCCTACGTTTACACCTAAGGCGTGATGACCTCAGGATGAGAAGCATCGCACCCGCCATTTTTTTATTTTCTTAAAGCGATGGCAGCGCACAAACGGTCGTGCACAAAGGTAAGTGTTTTTTTACATTTAAATTAATTTCCCCGCTCCCCCCCCCAACCCCGATGGGCGCAGCTCCCGGCTCCACGCAAGTAATTGCACGGAGCGGGGTCAAGCCGTGGAAACAGACCACACGTTCCACGGGCTCAGGCTCAGCCTGGGCCCGTGGAAAAAGTGGGCCCAAAGGGGAGAGCTCTATCCCAGGGCAAGGGAGGGATGATCCTTCCCTGATCCCAGGATCCCCTGTGCGTCATGTGGATGCACAGGGACGATCCTGGGGTTTGCCCGGGGATATAGCCTGGTCTAGCTAAGGCCTGAGTCTCCCCAGTCCTACACTAACCACTATAACACATTTAGAAACTAGCTAAAACTATTTCTTTGGGACAGCACATCTACCCTGCAAGTATAATGCATGATGCAGCTCACCTCATGGATTGCATGGAGAACTTCCATGACACCTCCATCAGCTGCCTGAAACCTCCAGAGGTGAAGTGTAAACTTTCCACATGATGTGGAGGATGTGCACAGAGCCCTTTAAGGGCTTTGGAATGTGAATTGTGTAAAGTGTGTGGGGTGTGTGTGAGGAGAATGGAGAGTGGGATGCATGCATACATTTAAAAAATGACAGTTGGTGCTGGGAAGAAGGAGAGGAGAAAAAGATGGCTGGAGGAGGAGAAGATAGGAGCAACTGAGGAGAAAGACAAAAGAAGGCAGCAGAAGGGTGATGTAGAGCCACTGAGAAGGACATTCAGGGAAAACAGGAGAGGGGTGAAGTAGCATTTATTTATTGCATTTCTATACTGCCCAATAGCCGAAGCTCTCTGATTGAGAAACTAAGGAGAGTGGGACTTACTTCTAGGGTGACCATATGAAAAGGAGAACAGGACTCCTGTATCAGTTGTATTGAAAAGGGAATTTCAGTAGGTGTTATTTGTATATATGGGGAACCTAGTGAAATTTCATCTTCAGCACAACAGTTAAAGCTGCAGTGCCCTGCCCTCTTTTAAATCTGGTCGCTCTGGTATAGCTCCTGCAACTTTAACTGTGGTGATGAAGAGGGAATTTCTCCAGGTTCTCCAAATATACAAATGACACCTGCTGAAATCCCCTTTTCTATGCAACTGTTAAAGACACAGGAGCGCTGTCCTCCTTTTCACATGGTCACCCTACTTACTTCCAAGTAAACATGCAAAGGGTTACACTGCACAGCGTCAATCCTGTGTGTCCCTATCTGACAGTAAGCCCTACTCAGCTCAACGGGACTTATTCTGAGCAAGCAGTGGGGGACTCAGCCAGTGCCGTGAGGAAAGGCTGCTCTTCCCGCACCAGCTCAGTCCTTTTCATGCCACCTCCGTGGGGATGCCATGCAGAGGTGGGTAGTTGGCCAGTGCAGGAGTGGCTTCTCCTGCTGGTGCTGGCCATGTAGGGTGACCATATGAAAAAGAGGACAGGGCTCCTGTATCTTTAACAGTTGTATTGAAAAGGGAATTTCAGCAGGTGTCATTTGTATATATGGAGAACCTGGGGAAATCTCTTCATCACTACAGTTAAAGCTGCAGGTGCCCTGCCCTCTTTTAAATATGGTTACTCTAGTATAGCTCCTGCACCTTTAAGTGTTGTGATGAAGAGGGAATTTCACCAGGTTTTCCATATAAACAAATGACACCTGCTGAAATTTCCTTTTCAATACAACTGTTAAAGATACAGGAGCCCTGTCCTCCTTTTCATATGGTCACCCTATGGCCACGTCCCTTCTAAGGATGCCCTTCGCTGGGAAATATGGTTCTTTTTGGACACAACTAAGTTATGCGGTGTGTACACACTGATTCGTGTTTGTGAACTGAGCTGCTGGCCTTTCTCTGAACTCTGGGAACTTCTTTTAACGCAGTTTCCTCCCACAGGTTTTACAATTCGTGCAAATTACCTCTGAACTGAAATTAAGTCCGGTGGGCTGAACCTAGGAAACCCCGTTAAACTCCATCCCCCATATGGACTTCTCCAACATCCCTAGTCCCTTTCTCCATGCCATTCCCAGCACAGAGAAAGGCAAAATGGGTGGCGGATGACATCAGTGGGTCAGGCCATGCCCAGTGATGTCATCCAGCCTGTGGAGGGCTCACTGAGGGGGCAGTTTAGCCCTCTGCCACACACACAAAACACCCCTGATGGACACAATAGTAGTAAGTTACCACTTGGGAAATGGTTGTCTGCATGAACCTAATGTTCTTTTTGAAACTGCAGCAGGATCCGCCAGTGTTGAAATCAAAGTAAGAGGAAAATGCAGTTCCAAAGGCAGCACTTCAATGACCCTCACATCTATCTTTTTAGTTCAAGTACTGCAATGCATTACTTGTAGTGCATTCATCTGCAAGTGGTTTTGATGGTCATACTGATATTGGTTCTGATGCTGTTTTCACTTTTCTGGAACAGTTTGCTACCTGCTCCACTGGTAAACAAGATGTGGTAATGGCCACCAATTTGGATGGCTTTAAAAGGCGGTTGGATAAATTCCTGAAGGAGAAGGCTATCAATGGCTACTAATCTTGATGGTTAAGTACAACATCCAGTATCAGCGGCAATAATCCTGTATACATTAGCTGTTGGGGAACATGGGTAGGAGGGTGCTGTTGCACCATGTCCTGCTTGTGGGTCCTTGGTCGACAGCTGGTTGTCCACTGTGTGAACGAAGTGCTGGACTAGATGGACCCTTGGTCTGATCCAGCATGGCTCTTCTTAAGTTCTTAAAGACAGCAGTACTCAATCATTTTATACTCGCTAGTACAAAACAACAGAAGGTCCACTTCACATTACCAAGATTATCCTTGATTTTACAGTATGTTACAGCTGGCCACATAGCTATGAGCTTCTGGACTAGATGATCATCTGGACACAATGAGATGAACAAAAAATATTACAGACCTTACAACGCAAGAAAAACTGATTGGGCCCTGGAATGGGGTAATCAAGCTTCCTGGACATCCAAAATCCACTTTAAATTTGCCACACATTCTGTGTCAGTTTGAAGTTATGTGAATTAATTTGCCCTCATACTTTGTAAGTTACCTCATTACCCATAAACAGCTGAACTTGAATATAGCCTCTAGTTCAAAGTACAATTTCTGATTCCGGGCCCCACCCTACCAACTTGGACAAGGGCCATGAAAGTTTGGATGACTACCTTAAGGTTACACAAAAGAACTGAGGGCTGACATCCAGTCTTTTCTCTAACCATTAAAGTTCATGACTTACTTCCTAATGATATTAATTGTGAAAGTGTGAAAATAAATCAATAGACTCACGATCCCGAGGGACTTCAATGGCTCTGATGAGGTGATGAAGGTATAAAGCAAGCACCACTCCCATATAGGTTAGGAGATACCTTTGCATTACCATTTTGAATATTTGGCTAAGATCCTACGTCCCCAGTTTCTTCCAACAAGGCAAAGTGGTGTCTTACTACCGTAGTGCAGCAGGATACTTGATTTGCTGCAAAAAAGAAAAAAAGAGGAATTAAGATTCATATTAAGATTCATATATGCTTCATTTTCCCCAACCCCACCTAAAACAAAACAAAACCCAACTTGTAAGAATACAGCAAAAGAAAAACAAACTATACATTCTAGTTAGTCCTTTGTGCCGTAATAACTAATGAAGACTCAGATTATAGATTGGGTCTTTTGGTCTTCTTCCAAAGATTTTAAGAATTGTCTATTCAACTCTCATCAATTGGGATAAACCCATCCATGTTATAATGATAAAGCCTTCATATCATCCTATTGGTTCTAAGTTACACCATAATTTGCATGAGCCAACGGATTTCAAACCTTAATCCAGTTTTAGATGTAGCTTATGTCCCAGACTCTTAGGATCTTTTACTCCAAACTAGCTCATGTGATGTAAATTAAGTACTTGACTGTGTCAGGCAGAGAAAGTCCTAAAACCATGGCCTAATCTACACCAAGCAGGATATTGCACGATGAAAGCGGTATGAAAGCAGTATATGAAAGGCAGGAGCCATACCAAGCAGGAAATAGTGGATATGAAAGCAGTATGAAAGTGGTATATGGTATGTGTCAATGGGCCCCAACAGTTGTCAGTGCACTTCAATACCGCTATAAAGCAGTAGTGTGGCTCCTGCCTCTTATATACCAGTTTCATATCGCTTTCATAGTGCAATATCCTGCTAGGTATAGATTAGGCCCATGTTTAAAACTTACCCATGTTCCATGTTTCAATTATTGTCCTGCTCTGATTTTTTTTAAAAAAAAAAACTTTCAAGGATCAAACTGAGCCTTTGCAATACTTTATATTTCGATACAAAATAGGCAAATGCAAATACCCAGCATATACAGCACATAGTTAAATTATGGAATTCGCTGCCACAAGGCATAGTGATGCCCGGCAATTTGGATGGCCTTAAAAAGAGGTTAGAGGAGGAGAATGCTATCAATGGCTACTAGTCCTGATGGCTATGTGCTACCTCCAGTGTTGGTAGTGAGCCTGTGTACACCAGTTGCTGGGAAACATGTGTCTTGCTTATGGGTTCCTGGTCAACAGCTGGTTGGCCACTGTGTGAACAGAATGCTGGACTAGATGGATACTTGGTCTGATCCAGCATGGCTCTTCTTAGGTTCTCAAATGTTCTACCCATTATAAGGTCACTGTCTAAGCTCCTCCTCCAGGTGTCGCCGTGAAATAAGATGAAGTGGGTGATTAAAGGAGAGAGAACCTTTTCAGTGGTGGCACCATGTCTATGGAATGCCATCCCCAGTACTCACTTGGCACCTACATTGTGGTACTTTAAATCCCTTTTTTATTCTCCCAGGCATTTTAAGAACTGTTTTTAGAGCTGCACTTTTATTTTGCTACTTGTTTTGCTTTGGTTTAATGCACTGTACTGTCTTTACTCTTTGATGCTGCCTTTATCTCAGTTTGAATATGTGTTGTTTTGATTCATTGTTGTACTGTTTGCATTTTATGTTTTTAATCTGTTATACACAAACCCGTGATTTAAACATACGTGGACCATTCACAACTGAAACTGGCAAGTGTGCTGGGTATTTGTACCCTTGTACAGAGCAGCTTCGTAATCTAGGGGTGTTCTTAGATCCCCCATTGTCAGCATGGGACACTTAGAGCCATCCATTTCTTGCACTTTAAATATCACCCAGACAACTTTGGTTATTGAGTAATTTAAAAATGTAATACTAATAATAGTAACAACAAAAATAAAATAAATATATAAATAGTACAAAATGTATTATACAGAGAGACCCTGACAGAGTCTGAGGGTCTTTCTTGCATTATAGTTTGTACTCAGTTACAGATAACTGAGTACCAAATCTATCTGCCTTTTGTGAGGTTTGATGGGCAAGATGAATGCATAACATTTGGCTTGTTTAAAATTAAAAATTTCTTTGGTAATAGGTTGATACTTTCAAGTGTTTTAGGGGAACATCCTGTTGGGTTATTGTGCCAGAACTTTTCTCCCTCTGGAACTCTGTTTGTGCTCAGAAAACAAACACACATCACGCAGGTCTTACACAGCAGAGCTGGTTTATTTCCTTCAGGCTTCTGTGCAGTCCAATTCAGATCAGTTCAGATCAGCACACTGAGGCATACACAGAGAGCAGTGATCATAGAGCAGTGATCAGTAAGCAGTGATCAGTGATCAGTTCCATTTTACACAAGTGAGAAACTATATACAGATCTACACAATTCTTATCTACATTACATACAGCTGTGATGAGGCTAACTTAGAATCTTGGCAAGGTTCCCAGAACAGCCTCTATCTCAAGGTAATTGCCCACAGATATACTTTCTCTGTTTAACCCTGAGATAGCCATACACACACAATTTTAATGACTAAGCAAGTATTTCTTTTCATATACTTAACAGTCCTCCTCTTGCGCATGTTGTTTAAATTGTGTTACAATCTGAGACCCAGCTTTAAAAGCATCTCTTTGTGTTTTACCATTGATACTGGTTTTGTGAATAAATCAGCCAACATCATTTCAGATGGACAATATTCAAGCTTAATCCAGCCCTTCTGAATTATATCTTTCACATGAGAATAACGAACATCCACATGTTTAGTTCTTGGTTTACACTTTTCAGATGTAGCCATACTAATACATGCCTGATTATCCTCAAATATGGTTACTGGTGTCTCAATTTCCAACCTTAGATCAGCAAATAATTGTTTATACCACTCAATCTCATTACAAGCCAGAGATAAGCTGATATATTCTGCTTCTGCACTAGAGGTTGCTACACAATTTTGTTTTCTTGTATACCAATCAATCAAGGATTGATTGTAAAAGAATGCTGCTCCACTGGTAGACTTTCTATCAATTGCGTTAGCCCAGTCAGCATCTGCATAAACACAGAAATTTCCATCTTTGTGTGTAGATATTTCCAATTTGTAATTGATTGTACCTTTTAGATATCTCAATACACGTTTTACAGCTGTCCAATCAGTTACAGAAGGTTTTGTCATTTTTCTGCTTAAAAGATTTACAGCAAATGTAATATCTGGTCTACTTAGGTTTGCTAGATAAAGTAAACTTCCAATCACACTCTGATATTTCTGTATGTCTTCCATTTCAGTACTGTCTGTCTGATTTTGAAAATCAGTGACCATAGGAGTGGCAACAATTTTACAATTCTCCATGCTGTGTTCTTCCAGCAATTTTTTAATTTTGCCACTTTGTTCAATCAGAAATGACCCTGTGTTAGAATCTTTTGAAATTTGCATTCCCAAATAACTTTTCACTGAACCAAGGTCTTTTAACTCAAAATGTCTTTGCAGCTGGTTTACAAATGTGTTTTTCTGTTCTTCTTCATTAAAAACCAGTAACAAATCATCTACATAAATCAGCAAATACACTACATTTGAACCATCCTGTTTTGTGTACAAACAATGATCAGCTTTGCTTTGTTTAAAACCCATTTTGATCAATACATTGTCCAGTTTCTTATTCCAACACCTTGCTGCTTGCCTCAAACCATATATGGATTTTTTCAATTTACAAACTAACCCTGGATTTTTAACAAAACCTTTTGGTTGAGTCATGTAAATTTCCTCAGTTAAATCTCCATATAAGAAAGCTGTTTTGATGTCAAAATGAAATACATTCAATTGTTTTTCTGCTGCAATTTTTAACAAAAGTTTTACACTTGAGTATTTTGTTGTAGGTGCATAAACTTCTTCAAAATCTATTAGATATTTTTGAGCAAATCCTCTTGCTACCAATCTTGCTCTGTAACGTTCCACCTGTCCTTTCTCATTTTGTTTTACTTTGAATACCCATTTACAGGTAATGGCTTTACGACCTTCAGGTAAAGGTACTAGCTCCCATGTTTCATTTTTTTCCATTGCTCTGATTTCCTCTGACATTGCTTCATGCCAGCCCTGAGCTTCTGTAGGTTCCATTTCCTGAATTTCCTCAAATGAAGTAGGTTCATAGGCTATTAGTAAAGCTCTATGAGAAACCTGTTTGCTTTGGTATTCATCTGAATAACGAATTGGAGCTTTGCGTTCCCTTTCTGGTCGCTTTGGCATAGTTACAGGCACAGTTTCCTCCTTTACAGTTTCTTCCCCCTCCCTCTCTTGCTGAGATTGTTCAGGAATTTCTTCTGTTTCTACAGCTTTCTGTTCTACAGGCAAACTTACATACTGTTTTGTTTCCTGCATTTGTTCATGAAAAACTACATCTCTGCTTACAATTACACTTTTGTGATATGGAGACCACAAACGGTAGCCTTTTGTTTGTGTATCATATCCCAACAGTTTACATTCCAAACCTCTTTGAGCTAGCTTTCCTGGTCTGTTTTCTTTCTGAACATGAGCAAAACATTTACTTCCAAAAACCCTTATATGTGACACTCTAGGTTTTCTTTTGTAAAACATTTCATATGGAGTTTTTTCATGTACAGAGTGGTAAAGCCTGTTTAACAAATAATTTGAGGTGGACAAAGCTTCTGCCCAGAACAGGTTAGACAATCCTGACTCTTTCAATAGAGCTCTTAACATGTTCTGCAAGGTTCTGTTTTTCCTTTCTGCAACTCCATTTTGAAATGGTGAATATGGAGCAGTAAGGTCATGTTGTATACCTTCATCACTGAGGAATTTTTTTAATTGGTTGCTAAGAAATTCACCTCCCCGGTCCGTTCTTAGATTAGCTATAGGTTCTTTAAATCTATTTTTACTCCACTTAACAAACGCTTTGAACTTTCCAAAAGTTTCACTCTTCTGTTTTAACACATGCACAAATCCAAATCTACTGTAATCATCAACAATAGACAAGAAAAATCTGTTTCCTCCTTGACTTGTCTCAAAAGGACCTGCAAGATCTGCATGTATTAATTCAAAAATTCTTTTTGTTGTTCTCTCACTATGTTTTGGAATGTTTGACTTATGACACTTGGTTTCACTGCATACATTACATTCTACATAGTTAGAACATGGTTTGATTTTCACCCCTTCACACAATTCTGGAATCTTAGAAATTGTTTTATAGTTAGCATGACCAAACCTTTTATGAGTTAAATGGATACACTCTTGGTGTGGTTTGCAATTGGCTATTGTTTTTGTTGTGACTTTGCTGGCTACAACTTCATTTTCTGTACAAGTATTAATCACATACAAAGATTCTTTCATTATTCCCTGCACACACACCTTGTTTCCATGTTTTATAGTACAATTTTCTTCAGTAAAACAAACCTCATACCCCATTTCTGTTAACTGAAACACACTTAGAAGGTTTGTTTCCAATTCTGGTACATATAAAACACTTTGTAGTTCAACTCCCAGACAATCAAAATATACATTACCCACACCACAAATCTGGATTTTTGTTCCATTTGCAAGGGTAACACACTTTTGCTCTGAAGTAGAAGTTTCCAAGGTTACAAATGAAAGTTTGTCTTTTGCCATACTTATTGAAGCCCCAGAGTCCAAAAACCAAGGATTCATTGTTTCTTTGACTCTTGCTAGAAGACACTTCTTTGTTGATTCAGCTTCATTCATGTTGTTCTTTTCTCTCCACTTTGCTGTTGACTGCTTTTTCTTCTTCTTGTTGCAATCCCGCCTTAAGTGTCCTGTGGAACCACAGTTAAAGCATTTCCTTGCCTTTAATGCAGCCACCACATCAGAAGATTTATGGCTTTGTTGAAATTCAGCCACAGGAAGTTTAAGGCTCTGTTGTTTTGAAGCTTGTCTTCTTTCATAGGTTTCCAGTAGTTTTCCAGCTACATACTCGAGGGTTAAATTTTTCTCCTCTTGACTTTCCATCATGGTGACAACCGCGTCGTACGATGAATCAAGACTTGACAAAATCACATAGACTTGGTGTATAGTTGTAAACTCCATCCCTCGTGCCCTGAGTTGATTGAAGATTTCTCTCATGCTTTTCAAATGGTTTGACATAGACTCCCCTGGTTTCAGCTTCATTCCATACAGCTTCCGGGTTAGAATTATTTTACTGCCCGCTGTTTCTCTTTGATATACAGCTTGTAGCGCATTCCAGCACTCTTTTGATGTATTCAAAAACTGAATGAAGGAAATTTGAGAGTCTTCCACAGCTAATGCAATAACTGCCATTGCTTTTGCATCGTCCTTAAACCATTTAGCATTCTGTGGATCTGCTCTATCTGGTGGATCCTCTGTGACTACATACCACAGTTCAGCCTGAATCAGATACATTTGCATTTTGTAAGACCATAATGCATAGTTAGAGTCATTCAGCTTTTCCAACAATTGATGCAAACCAGACATATTAGCTCCTGCCATTCCCTCTGCTTTAGGAATTGGTATCTCACCGTCCTCCTGCTCAGAGTCCTCCTCAGAGTCAGCCGACTGAGATTTTTCCTCACTTTGCAGCACTGGCTTTAGCTTGATGTCTTCCTTCATCAACAGTTTTCTGTTTTAGCAGACTCCTGGTTCTGATACTGCACCGTTCCCATCAAGTTCTGGTTCTTCTGCCTGGGTTAGGCTGGCGTAGACTTGCCTGGACTGGACTGGGCCCATAACCTTTGTTGGGTTATTGTGCCAGAACTTTTCTCCCTCTGGAACTCTGTTTGTGCTCAGAAAACAAACACACATCACGCAGGTCTTACACAGCAGAGCTGGTTTATTTCCTTCAGGCTTCTGTGCAGTCCAATTCAGATCAGTTCAGATCAGCACACTGAGGCATACACAGAGAGCAGTGATCATAGAGCAGTGATCAGTAAGCAGTGATCAGTGATCAGTTCCATTTTACACAAGTGAGAAACTATATACAGATCTACACAATTCTTATCTACATTACATACAGCTGTGATGAGGCTAACTTAGAATCTTGGCAAGGTTCCCAGAACAGCCTCTATCTCAAGGTAATTGCCCACAGATATACTTTCTCTGTTTAACCCTGAGATAGCCATACACACACAATTTTAATGACTAAGCAAGTATTTCTTTTCATATACTTAACACATCCATGAGCAAATGTTTTTGAACAAGTTGGATGGGACCTGCAACAATGACAAAATGTTGCAGTGTTTCCCATTCAACCCCTAGAAGGAGTGCTAAGCTTTTCTCCAAGACAGTGTAAACCAGCCTTCTCCAACCTGCCTCCCACCAGAGGTGTTGGACTACACTTTCCATCACCCCCATTCAGCATGGCTGGGGGTGATGGGGGCTGTAGTCCAACACATCATCTAGAGATGTCAGGATGGTGAAGGCTATTTTAAGTTGTTAGAGACTAAAGCAGGTTCTTCCATGCCCCCCTCCTGTTTTTCCTGTTTTTGTTTTCCAACTGATAGTCAATATTCCATGGCTACTGAGCATGCTGAGTCCTCAATGAGCTCTTTTGGGGGTTGTTTTCCTCCTTGGGTTTGTACTTCCTTACACTTTGGGTTTTTCCTGATCTCTTATTCCCCAGTTTTCCCCATTATTGAAAATAACAGTGACTCCACTATTCTACATTTATAGGACAGCATATGCTACCAGATCAATTAGCTTTTTGAGGAAGTGATGTCCAGATGCAACATCTCTTGGTGAGGGAAGCTTTCCTCTTTTCAACTCAATTTTCCAGATGGACTGGGATGGGAAAGGTCAAACAAATTGCCTTGGGGGATGTGAGGAAGGAAACAGCAGGCCGGAATTAGAGAAACAGCATTGTGTCCTCTCTGCTTAACCTTCAATTTGTGAGTCAATTTTGTTGATTTTGCTCCAGAATTCACATAGTCCTCATGCACTTTTAGATCTCGGAAGCAACTCCTTTCGCAATTAGAGTGACAGTGTCCACATAGAATCGATAGCTTTTCCCCCTTTTTTTGAATGAATGAAATAAAATGATAGATCTGATGTCAATGGGAATGATATGAAGGGGAAATCAAACCACACCTTGTAGAAGACACAGATCACATCTCTTCTATTGAAGCCTTGTTTTGAAGGACTCATGTGCCCACCCACAATCCCTCAGTGATCCTCCTGATAAACTTAAACCACTCTGTGGTTAGCATATTGATCATCCCAGTTCCTCTGACAAAAGAGAGAAGTGCTAATATCAACACCATGAAGAATGTGCAAGAACCAGGTGATGTGAAATAACAGCTTGGAAGATGGTTGCAGGTAAGCAGCTGCTATGTGATTCTGAACGCCGGATGACCATGCGTGTGATGGTGGCTCTTGAAAGTGTGGATCGCAATGGAAAGAGATTTGGAAATATAAAAGAACTCCTGCTCCAGATCATTTTCTTCTTCCAGATTTCAGTGTTTCATGCATGCAACATCCTCTAATCAAACACAAGTAGGGGTGCGCACGGACCCCCCGCTCCGCTTCTCTTCCAGATCCGTGATTTGCGGATCGGGCCGCTTCGTTCCACCCCCGCTCCGCCTACGTCCGCTCCGCTGCGGAGCTCCGGATCCGGATCGGAGCTCCGTTTCCCCCCCCCGGTAGGCTTGCATTGAAAGCTAAAAAAGTATACAACTTTTTTTCTGTTAAAGTTAGAAACCTCAAGTTTGGCACCATGACACCTCATGGAGGTATACACACGCACGCCAAGTTTCAAGCCAATCCCATCATCCCCTGATGTTAGGGGAATTTTTGAAAATCGGGCACCCCATTCACACCCCTTTCGATAGCTCCGTCAATTTGCATGTTAGAAACCTCAAACTCGGCACCATGATAGCTTATCCAGGGATACACATGCACGCCAAGACTCAAGGCAATCCCATCATCCCCTGATTTTTGGCGAGGCTTAAACCTTTTAACTCACCCCAAATCAAGTCCCATTTTACAACTACGTCAATTTGCATGTCAGAAACCTCACCTTTGGTCCCATGACAGCTTACCCATGTGTCCACATGGATGCCAAGTTTCAAGCCAATCCCATCATCCCCGGATTTTTTTGGGAATTTATGAAAGTCGGACACCCCAGTATCTCAGGGATTTAAAGCTGCAGACTACTCAATGGGCCCATTTCAAAGGAAATCCCAACATGCCATGAATTGGGGAGTAGAGATAAACCTAAATATGAATCTTCTTCCACACTTGAAAAATTGATTTGGAACTTGAGCACAGGAAGGACTTCTCCCCTGAGTCAAAGCAAGACACACAAAAACCATCCCTGCGAGGTGGGCAGGGGAGGAGGGAGGGAAGGCAGGCAGGCAGCAGACATTTCTTGGGGCACAAGGAAGTGAGCCAAGGATAGTTTCAAAGCCAGTAATGCATATAAAATGGAATAAATAAATAAATAAATAAACAAAGGAGGGGTGGAATTAAAAGCAGCAGTGTTGCTGAATAAACAACAAGAAGATTTTTTTTAAAAAAAGGCTATATCTGTCTTTTACCAGTAAGAGGGGAGTGGACGTGCCCAAGGGGAGGGGGAATCATCTGCCAATTTGACTGGTCCTGTCTAGGTACCAGTCTTTAAGAAGCAAACGATCACTTCAACTCATGATAGGCATTCTCTCCAGTGATTTACCTTTGGAGGGCTCTGATGGCCCTCCAAGGACAGGAGAGTGCACAGGGCACGTCCACATGCCCTAGAGGAGCTCATCCCCTTGCACCACATCTATTCAGTTGTTCCCCAAAGTTAGGGTGGGTAGCAGTGCTGTGTTTTCTATCTCTTATTATTGGCTTAGTATATGATTTCAGGTTGTGTTTGTGCATTTGGTGAGGCTACTGTTTTAAAAAACACTGGGAAAAGTCCTTTCGGACTAAGAAAGAGAAGTTCCCAGAATCCCAAGTTACCCGTTTTGCCTATCCCCTCCTCCAACTTTGGGATCATGTGATCCCCTCAGCCCTTCGAAAAAGGCACATTTCCCCGCTGTTTTACCCAATTTTTCCAAAAATTCTAGCAAGCGAACTGCAGCACACAGAGAGCTGAGAGTAGGCTCAAAATGACCCCCAGCCACGACTCTCTAAGCACAAGAAGTTTCAGAAAGATAGCTTAAAAAACAACACAGTTATCCCCTATTCTTTTCTGCAATGCAATCCTATGGGTGAAATTTTTCAAAATGGCGATCGGATCGGTCCGCGAAGAGAAGTGCTCCGCATATGGGCGCTTCTCTTCGCCGTGCTTCTACGGGTCCCTGGTCCGCTGCTACTCCGCCTCTGGGCAAGGCGGAGCAGGCCAATTCGCTTCTGATTCTCCGTTTCTAATCGGAGCGGAGCACATCCCTAAACACAAGCACTCTAAAATGATTAGAAACAATGTAATAATGGAAAGACTTCCCACAGTCTTTTCAGATATGTCTACATGGCAGCTTACCAGATTCCTAATTGTAGATATAGTACCTAACCATAAGTGGAGGAAATGTTCCTGGAAAACTCAGATACCCTTTACCCTGGGACACCCATATACTCAAAACAAAAAAAATATATTGGCTGGTTCCATAATCATCCCTACCAACTCTGGGGACAGAACAAGCTGGTAACTAAAGTAAGTTGAAGCACTCTACATGTGTGCACTGCCCCAATGAGATACCCTGGAACATCATGTCCATTTCCATCAAATCTCCTATATTAGGAATAGGAAGCTGCTTTATACAAAATGAGACCTGTCTACAATGTAGATAATGTAGAGTCTACATTGGCAATCGCTCCTCAGGATTTCAGAAATGCTGGGGTGTCAACGTTCCTCCTTCTCCTGGACTCCCTTGATTAGCTCCCTAAAGTTATCTTGTCTCTTTAAGAGCCCTTTTTTTTTCATCCGATGTCAAGTTTCTACCTTCCCCTCTTAGTAACGTGGGGTTTAGGCCTTATGCATGGTGCAAATGATGCTCCTGAACACCAGGTTTTAACAACAAATATTTACTAAGTTATATGATATAAGGCAAAGACACATAAACTTAAGGCATTTACTCAAACAGAGCTGTAAGACTTTAAAAGGCATTTAAAATAGAATAAAAGAAATAAAAATGCAGTTTTCTCTAGCCTAGCTACTCTTTCACTTGTAGGCTTTGGCCTAGAGTCCCTTCCAAGGAGTCCCTCCCAAGGAGACTCTCTCCTTGGCTCTCTCTGCAGCTCTTCCCCTCTCAGTTAACTCCACCCCCTTTTGCTTTATAAGGAAATACCATCAAGCTTAGATTTAATGAACAGGCTCTATTACAAATTTTCCCACCAACTGATATCAACTGCCATGGGGCTGTTATCAAGCTAGACATATGTGATGGATTCTAGCCTTAGAAAATTTCCTCCTTATCTTCCAGCGCAAGACAGTTATCTCTGGCGCTTGAGCTGCATCTGCTAACTGAAATGAGTACAAAACAGGCATCCCTATGACAATTTCATGCTGAGAGACATTTCATCAACTCCCAACAATTTTTTAAAACTAGTATTTATTTACTGCATTTCTATACCTCCCACTAGCTGAAGTTCTCTGGGCGGTCCACAAAAATTAAAACCATAAAGTACAACTTAAGTATAAAACTTAAGCCACAATATAAAACCATAGCATAAAAATACAACCAGAATTATTATTATTAATAATATTTATATAGCGCCATCAAGTTTTCATGGTGCTGTACATGGTGCTGTACAGAACACGGTCCTCCCTTGTGGACCGTGGGAATGCTGTGGACGTTATATATCTTGACTTCAGCAAAGCTTTTGACCACATGACATTCTGATTAACAAACTAGCTAAAAGTGGGCTAGATGGAACAACTATTAGGTGGATTCACAGTTGGCTACAGAATCGGACTCAAAGAGTACTTATCAATGGAACCTTCTCAAACTGGGGAGAGGCAACGAGTGGGGTACCGCAGGGCTCAGCCCTGGGCCCAGTGCTCTTCAACATTTTTATTAATGATTTGGACGAGGAGGTGCAGGGAACGCTTATCAAATTTGCAGATGACACAAAATTGGGTGGGATAGCTAATACCCTGGAAGACAGAAACAAACTTCAAAGTGATCTTGATAGGCTGGAGTGCTGGGCTGAAAACAACAGAATGAAATTTAATAGGGATAAATGCCAAGTTCTACATTTAGGGAATAGAAACCAAAGGCACAGTTACAAGATGGGGGATACTTGGCTCAGCAATACTACAAACGAGAAGGATCTTGGAATTGTTGTAGATTGCAAGCTGAATATATGGCTGCAAGAAAGGCAAATGCTATTTTGGGCTGCATTAATAGAAGTATAGCTTCCAAATCACGTGAGGTACTGGTTCCTCTCTATTCGACCCTGGTTAGGCCTCATCTAGAGTATTGCGTCCAGTTCTGGGCTCCACAATTCAAGAAGGACGCTGACAAGCTGGAGAGTGTTCAGAGGAGGGCAACCAGGATGATCAGGGGTCTGGAAACAAAGCCCTATGAAGAGAGACTGAAAGAACTGGGCATGTTTAGTCTGGAGAAGAGAAGATTGAGGGGAGACATGATAGCACTCTTCAAATACTTAAAAGGTTGTCACACAGAGGAGGGCCAGGATCTCTTCTCGATCCTCCCAGAGTGCAGGACACAGAATAACGGGCTCAAGTTAAAGGAGGCTAGATTCCGGCTGGACATCAGGAAAAACTTCCTGACTGTTATAGCAGAGTGACGGTGGAATCAGTTACCTAGGGAGGTTGTGGGCTCTCCCACACTAGAGTCATTCAAGAGGCAGCTGGACAAACATCTGTCAGGGATGCTTTAGGGTGGATTCCTGCATTGAGCAGGGGGTTGGACTCGATGGCCTTGTAGGCCCCTTCCAACTCTGCTATTCTATGATTCTATGAAAATAAACAAAATACAAAACACCCTGCCATATGGCTTACATTCTAAAATCACAGTAACAAACAAACGGGGAGGGGAAAGGCCAACCAGCACGGGGGACAATAAAACAAATAATAAAAACTAGTATCGTCACACTACAGATTATAAGCTTTTGAGAAAAGAAATGTTTTCAAATAAGATTTAAAAACTTTGATTGACGTTGGAGTTCACAAATGCACTGGAAGAGAATTCCGGGCATAAGGGCAGCGAGTGAAAACGGGTGAAGACGAGCGAGAGAAGTAGAAATTCTTGGGCAAGTAAGAGACATAGTGTTATTAGAGTGAAGGGTACGAGCAGGGCAGTAAGGTGAAATAAGAGATGAAAGATAGGGAGGAGCCAGACCATGACAAGCTTTAGAAGTCAAAAGGAGAAGCTTGTATTAAATTCTGAAGAAGATAGGGAGCCAGTAAAGGGATTTTAGAATCAGGGTGACGTGATCAAAACAACAAGCCAGAAAAATAATCTTAGCTGCTGACTGATGAATGGAAACCAATGAGGAAAGACGAGAAGAAGGAAGACCAGTCAACATGAGATTACAATAGTCCAAGCGGGAAATAACCAAGGCATGAATGAGAGTCTTGGCGGAAGAGAACTGGTGAATTCTAGAGATGTTATACAAGAAGAAACGACAAGACTTAGCTATAGCCTCAATATGGGAAGAAAAAGAAAGTGAAGAATTAAAAATAAAACCAAGACTATGAGCGTCCTCAACAGGATAGAGTATAACATTATTAACAGTGACAGAAAATGGGAGAAGAATAAAACTGAGCAGCAATGCAGAGGTTTAAAATAGTAAGATACAAGACTAGGATGGTAAAATGTTAAAATACCGGGAAAATAAAAAAGTCTTCACTGGCATTGGAAAGAATATAATGTAGGTGCCAGGCAAACCTCTCATTCCACAGCTGAGGTGCCACAGCAGAAAAGGACCTCCTTCAGGTAGCCACCTGCCTCACTTCCTTTGGCAGGGGCTCACAGAAAATGACTCAAGATTATCTTAGGGCCCGGGCAGGTACGTATGGGAGGAGGTGTTCTTCAGATAACCCAATTCCAAGCCATTTAGGGCTTTGAATGTTAATGCTAGCACTTTGAATCGGGCCTGGACCTTGACAGGCAGCCTATGAAGTTGGAAAAGAACTGGCATAATGTGATCTCATTGGCAAGTCCTCATTAACAATCTTGCTGCCGTGTTTTGGACCAGCTGATGTTTCCAGACCATTTTCAAAGGCAACCCCATGTATAATGCATTGCAGTAATCCAGACGAGAGGTTATCAGAGCAAAGCTATCTCTGTCCAGATAAGGGCGTAGTTGATATATCAACCTAAACTTATAAAAGGTGCTCCTTGCCACTGAGTCCACCTGTGACTTAAGTGACAATTTTGGATCCAAGAGCACCACCCAAACTATGAACCTGATCCTTTAAGGGGAGTGCAGCCCCCTCCAGAACAGGTTGGACATCACCTTGCCGGACAGACAAACCACCCACTAGCAATAACCCTGTCTTGTCTGGATTGCATGTCAGTACCATGAATTAAAAGGCAGCACAAATGAGGATATATCACCCAGCTTCAAAACACTGAAAACCTGCTTAACAGAGTTGCTACTGTAACTCATCAAGACTTGCCTCATTCGTGACTTAACGTTCATCTTTAATAGAGGCATAAATATTTGGCTTCCAGATATACATGTAGACAGATCTCTCGGCTCATCTCTAAAATAAAAACAAAGTGTCCCCAGACTCATCTGTCTACTCTGTGTGTCCTTGTCAGAGTTTACTGTTGTTGCACATTAAGAACGGTGCAATGGGAACCCATTTGGCAAGGCAAGGCAAGACCGTTTTCATGAAATATAAATAAGAAACAGCATTTCTGGCACTGACTGAAGGCTCTTAAGTGCAAACAGCCATAGCCAGTCTACATGGGTATAGAAATGTGAAGGCACATTGCCCAAGTAGCAGTTTATCCAAAGATTGGTTTCTCTGAGAATGTTTTGCAATCACCCATCATTCTGAGTAGTTCAAACTAAGTTGGAGGAAGCAATGTATACACACCGGCCCAATGAGATGGTGATTGTTTATTTTATGTATTTGTTTGTTTATTGAAAATATTTCTTGGCCACCTTTCAGGATACAGGCCCTCCCAAGGCATGGTACAGTAATAGAACACATAAAACTGTAATGATATTAAGAGAGATGAAAACACAATAAAAACAGCAAGAAAAGCACATTAGGAGAAGGCCAGAGTAAAATAATATTATTTATTTATTTATTTATTTATTTATTACATTTTTATACCGCCCAATAGCCGAAGCTCTCTGGGCGGTTCACAAAAATTAAAACCACAGTAAAACACCCAACAGTTTAAAACACAATTACGAAATACAGTATAAAAAGCGCAACCAGGATAAAACCACACAGCAAAGTTGATATAGGATTAAAATACAGAGTTAAAACAGTAAAATTTAAATTTAAGTTAAAATTAAGTGTTAAAATACTGAGTGAATAAAAAGGTCTTCAGCTGGCGACGAAAGCAGTACAGTGTAGGCGCCAAGCGGACCTCTCTGGGGAGCTCGTTCCACAACCGGGGTGCCACAGCGGAGAAAGCCCTCCTCCTAGTAGCCACCTGCCTCACTTCCTTTGGCAGGGGCTCACGGAGAAGGCCCCCTGTAGATGATCTTAAGGTCCGGGTAGGTACATATGGGAGGAGGCGTTCCTTCAGATAACCTGGCCCCAAACCGTTTAGGGCTTTAAATGTCAATACCAGCACTTTGAATTGGGCCCGGACCTGGACTGGCAGCCAATGAAGTTGTAAAAGGACTGGCGTAATGTGATCTCGCTGGCCAGTCCCTGTTAATAACCTTGCTGCCCTGTTTTGCACCAGTTGAAGTTTCCGGACCGTTTTCAAAGGCAGCCCCACGTATAACGCATTGCAGTAATCCAAACGAGAGGTTATCAGAGCATGGATAACTGTAGCTAAGCTATCTCTGTCCAGATAAGGGCGCAGCTGGTATATCAGCCTGAGCTGATAAAAGGTGCTCTTTGCCACTGAGTTCACCTGTGCCTCAAGTGACAGTTCTGGATCGAAGAGCACCCCCAAACTACGGACCCGATCCTTTAGGGGGAGTGCAACCCCGTCCAGGACAGGGCAAACATCACCTCGCCGGACAGAAGAACCACCCGCTAACAGTACCTCCGTCTTGTCTGGATTGAGTTTCAGTTTATTAGCCCTCATCCAGTCCATTACCGTGCCCAGGCACTGGTTCAGAACAGCCACTGCCTCACCTGGGTTTGATGAAAAGGAAAGGTAGAGCTGGGTATCATCCGCATATTGATGACACCTCAGTCCACATCTCCGGATAACCTCCCCCAGCGGCTTCATGTATATGTTAAACAGCATAGGGGATAAGATAGAGCCCTGTGGAACCCCATGGCTTAGGTGCCACGGCACAGAGCAATAATCCCCCAGCACCACCTTCTGGAATCGGCCATCCAAGTAGGAGCGGAACCACTGCAACGCAGTACCTCCAACTCCCAGCTCAGACAACCTATCCAGAAGGATACCATGGTCGATGGTATCGAAGGCCGCTGAGAGGTCCAGGAGAACCAACAGGGTCGCACTCCCCCTGTCTCTCTCCCGACAGAGGTCATCCCACAGGGCGACCAAGGCAGTTTCCGTTCCAAAACCAGGCCTGAAGCCCGATTGAAATGGATCTAGATAATCCGTTTCATTCAAGAGTGCCTGGAGTTGTCCTGCAACCACCCGCTCAAGCACCTTGCCCAGGAAAGGGATATTAGCCACCGGCCTGTAGTTGTTAACATCTTCCGGGTCCAGATTAGGCTTCTTCAGGAGTGGTCTAATTACCGCCTCTTTTAAAGAGGCCGGCACCACTCCCTCTCTCAAGGAGGCATTTACAACCTCCTGGACCCAGCCGGCGATCCCCTCCTTATTTGATGTAATGAGCCACGAGGGGCAAGGGTCAAGCACACAGGTGGTCGACCGGACTTGGCCAAGCACCTTGTCCACATCCTCGGGCCTCACTAACTGAAACTCATCCAATAAAACTGAACATTCATAATATGTTTTCAAGGCCTTCTTAAAAGCCTGCAGTGCTGGACCTTGGTGGACCCTTGATGACAACTTGTTCCAGAGGTGTGGGGGCACTGCAGAGAAGGCCTTCTCTCATGTGGTCACCCACCTAATTGCTCTCACAGGTGGGCAAATGAGAAAGGCCTCTCCTGCTGATCTTAAAAATGCAGGCAGGCTGTTAAGGGTGAAGGCAGTCCTTCAAGTAATGTGGTCCCAAACTTTAAGGTTTTAAAGGTCAAAACCAGCACTTTAAATTGGGCTCAGAAACAAATCGGTAACAAGTGCAGCTGGCACTGTATAGGCATTATGTGATCGAATCGCCTCATCCCCTGCAAAACTCAAACGGCCACATTCTGCATCAGCTGAAGTTACTGAATGTCTTCAAAGGCAGCCCCACATACAGCATGTTACAGTAGTCCAGCCTGGACATCACTAGTGCATGGATAACTGAGGCAAGGTTCATCTTCTCCAGATAGGGTAATAGCTGGTATACCAGCCTAAGGTGGTAAAATGCACTCCTGGACACCAACACCACCTGGGCTTCCCCAGTTACCACACAGTGCAGGAGGACTCCCAGACTATGCACATGGTATTTTAGGGGGAGTGCAACTCCATCTAAGACCAGTTGCAAACCTCCATCCAGAGTAGATGGTTTCCCAGCCCACAGTACCTCCATCTTGTCTGGATTAAGTTTCAGCTATTTTAATTATATATATTTTAAGAGACTGCCACTTGATATGCTTCTCTGTATATCTGAGCTCACCTTCTACAATAGGGAAAATTATATCCTAAAGCAGTGGAGAGTGACAGATGTCTTATCTCCACCCCTCTGTAAAATGACCCATGGGTTAATTCACTACTATCTGCCTCCTCTCTCCACAATGCACAGGGAAGGGGCTTACAAAAGCCCTCATCAAACTTGGGAGACAGCATACAAAAAGAACAGGAATATGGAACAGAAAAGGAGAAACACTGTTTTCTTGGGGGCGATGGAAGCGGTAGCAGGACAACAGGCAGGACTGCTTATGAATGGCCCTATCACATTTTAATTCAAAAGACGTATCAACAGGTTTATGTGTTAGAAAGGACTCCCCCCCCTTTTTTTTTCATAGTCTGCTGAAGTTTATCTTCGTTTTGAAGGATTGCTGGAATAAGATGTGTTTTGTCTGCATATTATATAATATATTGAATTGCCATGGGGGCAAAACATTTTAATTAAAGGACAATATCTAGCCTGTGGGGAATAGATGGGGTGGGAAAGAGCCGTGTTCCTGGGGGATAGCTGAACAGCTGTTTGCTGCTTAAAAATATAATTGGGGAATAATATGCGCTCTAGCATCAACAAGCAATGGTACATAGACAAAGAACTAAATATGTAAGCACAAGTGAATTTGCATCTCACATTTTCTTTTCTTTTTAAAAAGAATGTCTGAATCAATTGGAAAAATAAGTCATAGGCCACCATGCCTGTCATTCTGATTGTAAACCACTGACGCATGTAAGAACATTATGGACCTTTTGGACTTTTCAAGTCTTCAGAAGCTAATCCGGCATGTTACTAGTATTTCGCATTAGTAACAGATTTCAGGTCATATTTTCAGGAACTCAACTAATGTTTAACAGAGAGATAATTTAACTCTTCTACAGAGTGTGAAATTAACACATGGAATTTATGACAGAATAATGACCCGACACCAGCTTTCCAGCTGACCAAGTCAACATTCTAACCATCAAGCAATAGCTCTAGGGCCTAACTAGATCTCACACGGCAGATGTGTTTAACAGTCTCCCAAATTCAATGAAAAGCATTCATGAGAGGTTGCAAATTTGATCGGAGGAATAATGAGAACAGAGGGGAGCCGTGACCCTTTCCCCTTTTAGAATGGGGGAAAAAACACGCAAAAGCCAGGAATCCACCAAACCATCAGCAGTATGGGGAAAGGGGTGGGAACATGGGAAAGATGCATGGCCATCTGGGGAATCTAGAAGGCCAAAGTTGGCGCACTGGCGTAAGGTTCAACACCTGTCTTGGGCCATTTTTTAAAAAATATTTTTTTGCTCCATTCTCCATCTTACGGATTTTGTTTTACTTAATTCCTGCCTTTTTACCAAAGAATGTCACTCAAGGCAGCTAACAATAAAAACCAAATGAAAATAAAAATAATAATTAAAACACAGCATAAAAACAAATGCAATGGAATAGCACCAGCCAATTAAAAAAAAAAGCCCTTCAGGAACAGAACATGGCTGAGAGGAATAGTAGCAGGAGTCCTCTTGAACACCGGCATTGCATGAACATTTTTGCCGTTCATAAAAAGCGCTCTTGTTTTACAAGGGGGCAGATGTTGGGGAGAAGAGGGAACACACCAAGGCAACTGGGCTAATGCTCTGTCCTCCAATCCAGTTGTGTGTGGATGAATGGTTGGGGAAACCACTGCTACACATTCTGCCCCTGTTAGTCAACGATGGAATCCAAACTTTTTGTATCGTAAATCAGGGCCCTGTGGCCCTCTAATTATTGTAGGACTGTAGTGATTGCTATAACTCCCACCATCCCTAACCATTGGCCATACTGTCTGGAAGTAATGGGAGTTGTAACCAACATGTGGGGGGGTTACAGGTTCCCACACACCTATCATGAATCAAACCACATGAACATTTGGCACAGCACTACTCAAAACTGGCCAAGCTTGCAGGTTGGCACACACTCTAGACCTCATACATGGGAGCCACAGGCAAACAATGACTCATAAAATGTATCTATGGCCTGTGGCTCAAGAGTGTATTTCCACATGGTTTACTTCTGCCATGCTGTACTCCTGGGACTCAGCTACACCTACGGGTCTAGCGCGACGGAAGGGTGATCTCGTGATATTTTTATCGCGAGATCTCCCCCTCTGTTTACACACGGCGTGTGACGACCTCGGAGGGAGATGATGTCATGCCCGCCATTTTCTTTTTTTAAAAGAAAACAGAAGATGCACATGAGTTCTCGTGCGCTCAAAGGTAGATTTTTTTTAGAAAAAGTTCCACGCTCCCCCCATCCCACCCCTGATGGACGCAGAGCTTCTGAGGAGCTCTGCAGCCCGTGAGCGGGTTCCAGCTCCTCATGAGTAACTGTGAGGAGCCAGAACAAACTGCGACACCCAGCCACACGTTCCACGGTCTTGGGACCATGGAAAAACTGGGCTCAAAGGGTAGGGCGAGATCCCGGGGCAAAGGAGGGATCATCCTTCCCTGATCCTGGGATCCCCTGTATGTCATGTGAACACACAGGGACGATCCCGGGGATCACCTGGGGATTTCGCCCCATCTAGCTATGGCCCGGGTTCCACATATGAAACCCACAGTGACGCTCTATCATTGCCATTAATGAAGCAATGTCCTCTTTGTACTTTGTACTTCTTTCCTTTATCAATGATTTGCTAAATTCAGCATCTTGCTCTGGGAATACAACTCTGCACACAACAGTAAATCCCATCTGTGTGTTCCAATTCCACCAGTCAGATTAGAGATTAAGAGAGGGTTGGGTTTTTTTCTTTAGCTTGTGATTCCCCCCCCCCCCCCCGCCTGCCCGCCCCGTGGTTGTTTCTAAAGATTTTTTTAAAATCCATCTGTTGCAAGGGGGGGAAAAAAACGCACAGAAAAAAATCATAGCTATGCCCAAGAATCATCTGGCTGGGCTAGAAATTAAAGTTCTCTACGATTTATAGTGTCTTTTGAGGTTAATATAAGAAAAAGCTTTTTGAGTTCAAGTCTCATAACCTCTCTAATGCTTAATATTCTTATGATGTATACTGATGGGAAAGTTTCCCTGACATTGGATTGACTTGAAATGAGGCAATTTTTACATCATCATCATCATCATCATCATCAATAAGAGCTTTTTTATGAACTGGTCAGGCTCACCCCATCCTGTCCCCTCTTATCAGCACTCCCATATTGCCAAAATACTCACCCACCAGCTGCCCAATCCCCAAACTCCCCTTCGAACACGGGCTAGAGCTCACTATCGAGCCTACTCTGTGGCGGTGAGGGTGGCAAAGAGGCAGTTCTTTTCCACCAGCATTGCGTCTTCTCGGTGTCGTCCGGCGGAGCTTTTCCGAGTGGTTCGTGGCCTGTTACACTCTGGGCCAGGGCGTGAGATAGTTGAACCCTCGGTAGCACGCTGTGACGAGTTTGCACGGCACTTTGAAGATAAAGTCGCTCAGATTCGTCATGAATTGGACACCACACTTAATGCAGCACCACTAGTAGAGGCGTTCAGAGCGCCGTCCGGCTCAGTTTTATTGGATGAGTTTCAGTTATTGAGGCCCGAGGATGTGGACAAGGTGCTTGGCCAAGTCCGGTCGACCACCTGTGTGCTTGACCCTTGCCCCTCGTGGCTAATTACATCAAATAAGGAGGGGATCGCCGGCTGGGGCCAGGAGGTTGTAAATGCCTCCTTGAGAGAGGGAGTGGTGCCGGCCTCTTTAAAAGAGGCGGTAATTAGACCACTCCTGAAGAAGCCTAATCTGGACCCGGAAGATGTTAACAACTACAGGCCGGTGGCAAATATCCCTTTCCTGGGCAAGGTGCTTGAGCGGGTGGTTGCAGGACAACTCCAGGCACTCTTGAATGAAACGGATTATCTAGATCCATTTCAATCGGGTTTCAGGCCTGGTTTTGGAACGGAAACTGCCTTGGTCGCCCTGTGGGATGACCTCTGTCGGGAGAGAGACAGGGGGAGTGCGACCCTGTTGGTTCTCCTGGACCTCTCAGCGGCCTTCGATACCATCGACCATGGTATCCTTCTGGATAGGTTGTCTGAACTGGGAGTTGGAGATACTGCGTTGCAGTGGTTCCGCTCCTACTTGGATGGCCGATTCCAGGAGGTGGTGCTGGGGGATTATTGCTCTGCGCCGTGGCTCCTAAGCCATGGGGTTCCACAGGGCTCTATTTTATCCCCTATGCTGTTTAACATATACATGAAGCCGCTGGGGGAGGTTATCCGGAGATGTGGACTGAGGTGTCATCAATATGCGGATGACACCCAGCTCTACCTTTCCTTTTCATCAAACCCAGGTGAGGCAGTGACTGTTCTGAACCAGTGCCTGGGCACGGTAATGGACTGGATGAGGGCTAACAAACTGAGACTCAATCCAGACAAGACGGAGGTACTGTTAGCGGGTGGTTCATTTGTCCGGCGAGGTGATGTTTGCCCTGTCCTGGACGGGGTTGCACTCTCCCTAAAGGATCGGGTTCGTAGTTTGGGGGTGCTCTTCGATCCAGAACTGTCACTTGAGGCACAGGTGAACTCAGTGGCAAAGAGCACCTTTTATCAGCTTAGGCTGATATACCAACTGCGCCCTTATCTGGACAGTGATAGCCTAGCTACAGTTATCCATGCTCTGATAACCTCTCATTTGGATTACTGCAATGCGTTATACGTGGGGCTGCCTTTGAAAACGGTCCGGAAGCTTCAGCTGGTACAAAACAGGGCAGCCCGTTTACTAACAGGGACTGGCTGGCGAGATCACATTACGCCAGTCCTTTTACAACTTCATTGGCTGCCAGTCCAGGTCCGGGCCCGATTCAAAGTGCTGGTGTTAGATCAATGTTCTTTTCACCCAAGGACGAGATCCAAACAGCCCTTAAGCACGACTCCACCATTCCAGCGACAGAGGGTTCAAAAGCGCTTTATTGATTAGTAATCAAGGCCTGGTCTCTTCAAAGGGAGCAATCAGACAAAAGACATAGGGAATATGGTACAGTATTAAAGCTTTCAAGGGGCAGGGCCCAGTAGCAGCATTAACCAATCAGAACATAACACTGAGGCATAGCTAATTATGCTAAACAGTCCTGTAAACAATACCTTTGGCCTGACAGTAAGTTACAGAGAGTTAACTTCGACACAGACAGCTGGAGCCAGGACTCTTGTTTATATTAGTAATCAAGGATGCAAGGACGCACACAAGGAGACATTCTCATACAGGGCATTATGACATTTTGCTTGGTGTGCAATGGAGATTTTACAGTTTCCTGTTAAAAATGGAGGTGGTTCTGCTAACACTGGTATTGACATTTAAAGCCCTAAACGGTTTGGGGCCAGGTTATTTGAAGGAACGCCTCCTCCCATATGTACCTACCCGGACCTTAAGATCATCTACAGGGGCCCTTCTCCGTGAGCCCCTGCCAAAGGAAGTGAGGCAGGTGGCTACTAGGAGGAGGGCTTTCTCCGCTGTGGCACCCCGGTTGTGGAATGAGCTCCCCAGAGAGGTCCGCCTGGCGCCTACACTGTACTCCTTTCGTCGCCAGCTGAAGACCTTTTTATTCACTCAGTATTTTAACACTTAATTTTAACTTAAATTTAAATTATACTGTTTTAACTCTGTATTTTAACCTTATATCAATTTTGCTGCGTGGTTTTATCCTGGTTGTGCTTTTTATATTGTATTTTGTATTTGTATTTTTAACTTGTTGGTTGTTTTATGATGGTTTTAATTTTTGTAAACCGCCCAGAGAGCTTCGGCTATTGGGCGGTATAAAAATGTAATAAATAAATAAATAAAATAAATAAATAAATAAATTCTGCTTAAAGTTTTAGTGGAACAGCTGTGGTCTCTACCTTCTGCCCTCCCTCACAGGTACCCTGTCATGCTGCACAGCCAATGCAGTATCCCTTAGGAGAATCACATCTCCCAAGGACCACCAGGACAAAAGGCTGCTTTGCAGTGCGCCAGGGCACCAAAGAGAGAGGCATGAAGGGACAGACCTCCATCCTTTTCTCTTCCAGTGCACTATTGATGCTCCTGCTACTTCCAGATGATATTTCCTTAAGGCAGCCTTTGCCAAACTTGGATTAAAATCTGAGCAGCAAGAGAATTTCTAGCTTCTCTCCTAGGCCATGGCTAGACCAGGCCTATATCCCGGGATCGTCCTGGGATCATCCCTGTGCATCCAAATGACACACAGGGGATCCCGGAGCAGGCAGGGATGGCCCCTCCATTTGCCTGGGATAATCCTTAGGTCTAGCTTAGGCCCTACTCTGCCAGCTTTGCAGATCCTCAGACATCCCCCCTTCCCAGCTCTCCACTTCTATCTCTCCTGGTACCCTCCAGTTGTTTGGGGGTTCAAGATGGAAGGACCATATTCCAGTAGAAAAACAGCTGGTAATGCCTGAGAGAAGAGAAAGGTCTTAACCTGGCACTGAAAAGCTAATAGTGTTGGTACCAGGTGGTTCTCATCAGGAAGATCATTCCATAATTGGGGGTGGGGGCACCACTTAGAAGACCATTTTCTTTGTTGATATCCTCCAAGTCTCCTTCAAAGACAGCACCTGGAAGAGGGTCTTCATGTACAGGTATGCTCATGCTGGGAGAGGCACTCCATCAAGTACATGAACCTACTTGTACACTGCGCTCAACATCTAAATGTTGGGTTATTGTGCCAGAACTTTTCTCTTTCTGGAACTCTGTTTGTGCTCAGAAACAAACACACATCACACAGGTCTTACACAGCAGAGCTGGTTTATTTCCTTCAGGCTTCTGTGCAGTTCAATTCAGATCAGTTCAGATCAGCACACTGAGGCATACACAGAGAGCAGTGATCATAGAGCAGTGATCAGTAAGCAGTGATCAGTTCCATTTTACACAAGTGAGAAACTATATACACATCTTACACAATTCTTATCTACATTACATACAGCTGTGATGAGGCTAACTTAGAATCTTGGCAAGGTTCCCAGAACAGCCTCTATCTCAAGGTAATTACCCACAGATAGTCTTTCTCTGTTTAACCCTGAGATAGCCATACACACACAATTTTAATGACTAAGCAAGTATTTCTTTCATATACTTAACAGTCCTCCTCTTGCGCATGTTGTTTAAATTGTGTTACAATCTGAGACCCAGCTTTAAAAGCATCTCTTTGTGTTTTACCATTGATACTGGTTTTGTGAATAAATCAGCCAACATCATTTCAGATGGACAATATTCAAGCTTAATCCAGCCCTTCTGAATTATATCTTTCACATGAGAATAACGAACATCCACATGTTTAGTTCTTGGTTTACACTTTTCAGATGTAGCCATACTAATACATGCCTGATTATCCTCAAATGAAGTAGGTTCATAGGCTATTAGTAAAGCTCTATGAGAAACCTGTTTGCTTTGGTATTCATCTGAATAACGAATTGGAGCTTTGCGTTCCCTTTCTGGTCGCTTTGGCATAGTTACAGGCACAGTTTCCTCCTTTACAGTTTCTTCCCCCTCCCTCTCTTGCTGAGATTGTTCAGGAATTTCTTCTGTTTCTACAGCTTTCTGTTCTACAGGCAAACTTACATACTGTTTTGTTTCCTGCATTTGTTCATGAAAAACTACATCTCTGCTCACAATTACACTTTTGTGATATGGAGACCACAAACGATAGCCTTTTGTTTGTGTATCATATCCCAACAGTTTACATTCCAAACCTCTTTGAGCTAGCTTTCCTGGTCTGTTTTCTTTCTGAATATGAGCAAAACATTTACTTCCAAAAACCCTTACATGTGACACTCTAGGTTTTCTTTTGTAAAACATTTCATATGGGGTTTTTTCATGTACAGAGTGGTAAAGCCTGTTTAACAAATAATTTGAGGTGGACAAAGCTTCTGCCCAGAACAGATTAGACAATCCTGACTCTTTCAATAGAGCTCTTAACATGTTCTGCAAGGTTCTGTTTTTTCTTTCTGCAACTCCATTTTGAAATGGTGAATATGGAGCAGTAAGGTCATGTTGTATACCCTCATCACTGAGGAATTTTTTTAAATTGGTTGCTGAGAAATTCACCTCCCCGGTCCGTTCTTAGATTAGCTATAGGTTCTTTAAATCTATTTTTACTCCACTTAACAAACGCTTTGAACTTTCCAAAAGTTTCACTCTTCTGTTTTAACACATACACAAATCCAAATCTACTGTAATCATCAACAATAGACAAGAAAAATCTGTTTCCTCCTTGACTTGTCTCAAAAGGACCTGCAAGATCTGCATGAATTAATTCAAAAATTCTTTTTGTTGTTCTCTCACTATGTTTTGGAATGTTTGACTTATGACACTTGGTTTCACTGCATACATTACATTCTACATAGTTAGAACATGGTTTGATTTTCACCCCTTCACACAATTCTGGAATCTTAGAAATTGTTTTATAGTTAGCATGACCAAACCTTTTATGAGTTAAATGGATGCACTCTTGGTGTGGTTTGCAATTGGCTATTGTTTTTGTTGTGACTTTGCTGGCTACAACTTCATTTTCTGTACAAGTATTAATCACATACAAAGATTCTTTCATTATTCCCTGCACACACACCTTGTTTCCCTGTTTTATAGTACAATTTTCTTCAGTAAAACAAACCTCATACCCCATTTCTGTTAACTGAAACACACTTAGAAGGTTTGTTTCCAATTCTGGTACATATAAAACACTTTGTAGTTCAACTCCCAGACAATCAAAATATACATTACCCACACCACAAATCTGGATTTTTGTTCCATTTGCAAGGGTAACACATTTTTGCTCTGAAGTAGAAGTTTCCAAGGTAACAAATGAAAGTTTGTCTTTTGCCATACTTATTGAAGCCCTAGAGTCCAAAAACCAAGGATTCATTGTCTATTTGACTCTTGCTAGAAGACACTTCTTTGTTGATTCAGCTTCATTCATGTTGTTTTCTTCTCTCCACTTTGCTGTCAACAGCTTTTTCTTCTTGTTGCAATCCCGCCTTAAGTGTTCTGTGGAACCACAATTAAAGCATTTCCTTGCCTTTAATGCAGCCACCACGTCAGAAGATTTATGGCTTTGTTGAAATTCAGCCACAGGATGTTTAAGGCTCTGTTGTTTTGAAGCTTGTCTTCTTTCATAGGTTTCCAGTAGTTTTCCAGCTACATACTCGAGGGTTAAATTTTTCTCCTCTTGACTTTCCATCATGGTGACAACCGCGTCGTACGATGAATCAAGACTTGACAAAATCACATAGACTTGGTGTATAGTTGTAAACTCCATCCCTCGTGCCCTGAGTTGATTGAAGATTTCTCTCATGCTTTTCAAATGGTTTGACATAGACTCCCCTGGTTTCAGCTTCATTCCATACAGCTTCCGGGTTAGAATTATTTTACTGCCCGCTGTTTCTCTTTGATATACAGCTTGTAGCGCATTCCAGCACTCTTTTGATGTATTCAAAAACTGAATGAAGGAAATTTGAGAGTCTTCCACAGCTAATGCAATAACTGCCATTGCTTTTGCATCGTCCTTAAACCATTTAGCATTCTGTGGATCTGCTCTATCTGGTGGATCCTCTGTGACTACATACCACAGTTCAGCCTGAATCAGATACATTTGCATTTTGTAAGACCATAATGCATAGTTAGAGTCATTCAGCTTTTCCAACAATTGATGCAAACCAGACATATTAGCTCCTGCCATTTCCTCTGCTTTAGGAATTGGTATCTCACCGTCCTCCTGCTCAGAGTCCTCCTCAGAGTCAGCCGACTGAGATTTTTCCTCACTTTGCAGCACTGGCTTTAGCTTGATGTCTTCCTTCATCAACAGTTTTCTGTTTTAGCAGACTCCTGGTTCTGGTTCTGATACTGCACCGTTCCCACCAAGTTCTGGTTCTTCTGCCTGGGTTAGGCTGGCGTAGGCTTCCTGGACTGGACTGGGCCCATAACCTTTGTTGGGTTATTGTGCCAGAACTTTTCTCTTTCTGGAACTCTGTTTGTGCTCAGAAACAAACACACATCACACAGGTCTTACACAGCAGAGCTGGTTTATTTCCTTCAGGCTTCTGTGCAGTTCAATTCAGATCAGTTCAGATCAGCACACTGAGGCATACACAGAGAGCAGTGATCATAGAGCAGTGATCAGTAAGCAGTGATCAGTTCCATTTTACACAAGTGAGAAACTATATACACATCTTACACAATTCTTATCTACATTACATACAGCTGTGATGAGGCTAACTTAGAATCTTGGCAAGGTTCCCAGAACAGCCTCTATCTCAAGGTAATTACCCACAGATAGTCTTTCTCTGTTTAACCCTGAGATAGCCATACACACACAATTTTAATGACTAAGCAAGTATTTCTTTCATATACTTAACACTAAAGTCTCCTCCAAGTGCCTACTCCGAGGGAAGCTCAGAGAATGGCAACAAGGGAGAGGGCCTTTTCAGTGGTGGCTCCCCAATTATGGAATGATCTCCCCAATGAGGCTCGCCTGGCACCAACACTGTTATCTTTTAGGCGCCAGGTCAAGACATTTCTCTTCTCCCAGGCATTTAACACCATTTAACAATGCTAAGTTTGTTTTTTAACGGCCCTGTTGTTTTTTATGTTTTTAAATTTTGTATACTTTTAATGTTTACTGTTTTTAACTTTTGTAAACTGCCCAGAGAGCTTCAGCTATGGGGCGGTATATAAATGTAATAAATAAATAAATAAATAAATAAGTATTGCAGTCCCAAGCTGTGTAAGGCTTTAAAGGTCAAAACTAGCACTTCAAATAGGGCTTGGAAACAGAGAGGGAGCCAGTGCAAGGGGGCCAGAATTGGCATGGAATCTTCAGAACTTCTTGTCCCTGTTATCAATCTGGCCACCACATTTTGCATGACCTACAGCTTCTAAACATAACAGAAATCTACCATGGAGGTTACCAGAACACAGACAACTGAAGCCAGCCTATCCCTGTCCAGAGGGCACAGCTGAGCCACAAACCAATTGATAGAAGGCTTATCCACTATGCTTACTAGAAGAGTGGATAAGCAATACTAATTTGTATGTTGCTTGAGGATTAAGAAATACAGTAAGAAGGCACTTCAGGTTTGGAAATGAATGGTATTAGCTGGATAAAACAAATGAACGATAGAAGTTTCCAACCTACAGTTAATGCCATTCATATTTCTGCAAAAATGTGAAGAGAGCAAAATGAAGGCTCCAAAATCTGAGAAATCTCTGTGCCTGACAGCTCCACTGACATCTTTGCACAGATAGGCAACTCACCGTTTTCCTAGAAGCAATTTGCTGCCATGCTTATGTGAGTGGGTGGCTTGTAGTCAAGAGACGCACACAGTGCTGTTTGCCCACGGCTGTACATCAGATCAGAACACAGCCCACGCTGTCCCGACCTTTTCTGTCCCTGAGACTGAAATTCCACCCCCACTCTTACTCATGCAAAAATGATAGTGTGTAACAAGAGGAACACACAAGTGATGCTGACAGCGGTGCAACTCTGATTTCTCAAGGCCTTGACTAAAAGCCCACACGGGTTAATCTTTGCCGTCCGTCACTAAGCTGGCGCTGTGGATAGTGAGAATGGCAGATCCTGCCAGTTAACAGGTGTTCTGGCGGAGCTCCACTGGATGTAGGCTTCACATGGAATATGGAAGCCCTTTAAGAAGTGCCTTAAACATAATGTTTGTGACTGAGTTTCTTGTAGGTAAACAGTGTGTGGAAGCACATTGCCTCTCTGTTCCATTTCTGAAAAATCAGAGAAGCAGAGTTAGTCTTCAAACACTGGAGCACGTCGTTAAGTGTTGCTGTGCCTAGGAATTTGATTTAATACAACCCCCTGCTGTTAATCACATTTTATAGGGATTGTATGAACAAGTTCTACCTGCAAAAACATCACACCAATGGGCATGTAACTGTTCCACCAAAAAATGAAATGTCGGAATCTCTCTCTATTTTTCACCAAGGGCCTAATTTGGTTATCCAGAAAGGCAGACACCTGCAGAGTAGGGGCAAGGTGGGGAGAAGAATTTATTTGGTCTGCATTTTTAAGTGCATTGACCCTAGATCATACTTCCAGGACTAATATGTGGGTCAGAACAGTTATCCTTCAGCTGTATCACTTCTCCAGATTTTGTGATGCAGTTGTGAACTCAAGCATTGCATACAAAAATGTGTATATTAGGGAAACTTGTGTAAGAAAAAAAAGTCGTGTGTGTGGTGAGTTTAAAGAAAATCTACAGAACGAGGCAGAAATTGGACAGAACAGACTTATGACTGGATACATGTGGCACTGACATAGATTGATTTATCCATTCCTACTTGCAGAGCGTACTGCAACTCTCCTAATTCTTGCATGGGAGTTGCAATGCAACACATCTGGATGGCATCGGATTGAGGAAATACAGTGTACTGTATGATTTCAAAGAAGAGAAAAGTGCTCAAGAGTTGCTCTCATTACCGAGTTAGGTACACACGTTCCCTAGCATTTTGAGACAAAATATCACAGGGAAAGCGTATGAACTGCTGATGTCATCACATTCAGATCTAACCCACCAGTGTCTGGTACTGACTCAGCATTCGGCTACGCTCCCAAGATAATGCAGTCCAAAGCTACTCTTCGCTGAAGGGAAAGGGGGGGGGTTGGCTGCCTTATTCCCCCCCAAATGTTTTGTAAAGATCTGAAGCATATGAATCATACCTCCCTTTATCCTACCATACACATGGTAAGCAATTATATAGTGCAAAATGCGGCAATTTAGAAGTGTAGATGATCACAAATATGTCCCATTTGTTTCAGAAGTACCCCTTTCCATTTGCATGTATTATTGTGTCCTCAGGCTACACGGAATATAGGGTCAAGAATCCTGCAGACTGTTCAGTCCGGATTGGAGAACGCAGTCCAGGATTCTACATCTGTCATGTTCTTGCTCCAGCATCCTTTCAAAACAAACATTTTTACCAGCATAAAATACACTGTTTTCTCACACTGACCCTAGTACATACATACATAACAGCACAGGATAGGGTGACAAGGAGCGACAACTAGGAATGTGAGGAAGGAGCTGCTCATTGTCCTTTCTGAAGAAGCCCTCCCCACACTGCTATGTCCCCAAACCCTTTGATCCAAGCCCAGGCTGTGCCTTCTTATTGTTCATCCAGACAGAAGATTCCAGAACTCTGGATTGTGAGAGTTCTGCTCTGGAACTCAACCAAGACCTGTGGCAGAGCAGTGCTGTTTCCCAGTCATCCAAAAGCATGTGAACAACAAGGGAATGGTCAAGGAAGAATACAAGGTTGTTGCCCTAGAGACTGGAATGCCAAAACCTGGGATGAATCGAGAACATTGTCAAGGAAAGCGTGCCGAGGTCAGAAAGCCAAGAAGATAATAGCGTCAGAAGATCAATAGGGAGCAGGCGGTAAACAGGGTCGTCAGCAGTCTGGGTCATAAATCAAGAGTTCCATCAGAAGCAAAAAGGCAAGGAATCAGGCAGACAAAGACCAGAACTAGATACACTTTTTGTTTCTAGCAAGGAAGCTGAGGTTCTGGAAGGCCCATCAAGCCTGCATGCTCCTGACCCCACCTAGCTCCCAGCTGCAATCGATCAAGGACCTTCAGACACCCTCCTCCTGAGAAGTCCTTGATTGTAACTGAGAGCTGCATCTGAGAAGAGACTGCTGAGTGAGCCTTTTCAAACAACGGCTCTCCATGGGGCTGACTAGATGAGCCTCCATTTGTTCTGACTCTTAAGTCCTCTGATAAAACACAAGAAGGCCCCAGCTCTTCAGTGGCAGTCTGCCTCCTGGATTTGTCCCTCTGTTTCCTTATCAGGTAAGGCCTGTTCTTCTTCCAACAAGGAGCTACACCAGGAGGGTGTAAGAGGTATTCTGAAGAAGGCAGGTACATTTCTTCCAGGTAAACTCTACACTAAGCACAAGAAGCCAGCCCATAGGACTGCATATCTTGTAGAGGGTGGGCCCCATGCTGGTTTCTGTTCAGGCTGACAACTTCATGTTCATCATAAATCCTGAGCATGGAGTTCTGACCCCAAAGTTAAGGCTACCTGGATATGCCTTCACAAGCTCCACATATGGGTGATGGGACATTCCATGCAGCCAATCATCATGCAAAAATAGGGATAGGATCAAATTGATAAAGCTGTAAGAGACTGATGGGGAAGTCAAGGAGGCCTCTTCTAGTTCAGGAGCCAGGTTTTCCCATCTCTGGTAGAAGCCCGTCTCCTTCCACAGGGTAGGCATGGCACTTGCCGAAGGCCCATACCTTAGCAGGGGCCCACTGACAAAATCCCCCTCGATTTGCTCCTCTTCTTCACCATTGCAACCTGCTTACTTACCTGCCTCTTGCTCTGGCCTCGACAACAGTGCTGGTGAGAAGGAGGGCCAGCAGCTGCCACTTCTGACTTGCTCCCTGGCTCTCTGCTCGTCAAGCAAGTAAGTGGCAGCAACGATGAGAGAGAGAATGAGGAGCAAGAGGAGCTGGTGGCAATGGCAGTGAGAAACTAGGCTCACTTTGGAAGGCGGTCCATTGAAGTTGTTTTGCCCTCAAAAACCTGAAGCCAGCACTGCTCTTATATCCCATTTGGCATTTTATTCCACTAGCATGCTGCTCCCCCAGGTTCTCTTCTATGCCTCAACCCCCAAACATTGTCCAATGGCCATTAAAATAAATAATCTAAAATCCATTGAAAGGAGCCTAATTATTCACATTTGTGTATGCCATTTTCTCCATGGTTTAAAAGTCAAGGTACACTGACCCCATTCATCATCACCAGGTTAAGTGGGCCACCTTCGGAATACCCCAAGAGAGAGTCGGAGAGAAAGACTGAGAGAATAGGCATTTCAACGCAGCAGGCAAGCAAGTTGCTAAAATAATGTGCAGTAGATATAGACCAGATGCAGAAACAAAACAAACTCAAATAGAAATTTCATTGTGATGTTTTATGCCTTGTGAAGATGCATATTACATGCTTCTTTGCATTTAGATTGCACACTGCAGTGCTTAAAAGCATGTAATACTCTAGGATGTGAATTCAATCTTACATCTATGTCTGATTGAAAAGGATAGATAAAGAAGGATTAAGTATTTCCAGTCAAAAGCATTGCCAAAATAAATTAATAATAATAATAATAATAATAATAATAATAATAATAATAATACACAGACGCACACATGTATATCTATCTCCAAAGTCAACACTGGTCTGTAAAAGTATATAACAAAAAAACTACAGTTTACAAAACAACATTAAGTCTCTACAGTTTTCAATCAAGCACCCAAAAGCAGGGAAATTGGGAGTTAAGGCTCACAAACCTTAACGCCACATCCTCCCTAGGGAGGAAGAAAGTGCCAGTGAAATTCTCATTCTCCCAAAGCAGTTAAACCATGAGGACAGGATGGAGAATATTTTATTTTATTTTATTTTATTTATTTATTTATTTATATGATATGCAGAGGTGACTGTGGGGTTGTGGAAAACTGATGACAAACAACTTAGGGCCACCTACTTCTCTTTTTTGTTTTTTCGTTTAGAGCAGCCCTTCCCCAACCTGGTGCCCTCCAAAGGTGTTGGACTACAATTCTCATCATTGCAAGTCAGTGTGTGTGTGTGTGTGTGTATGTGTGTGTGAGGGGAGGGGACTATCTTCTTTAGCACATCTCAAAGTTATTCATTTTAATTTCCCCCTCTGCAATCTCCTATTTTGTAGAGAGAAATGTAGCTACTACTACAAAACAAAGAAAACTCCCAAAATTCTGAGCTTCCTAACTTGCATTCTCAAAAGGAAAAGTCTGCATATACATTAGTGCTGTAGGAATGAAGCAGTGTAAGGCAACCATGCAGGGGGATACTGGGAGTTGTAGTCCAACCAGGGCTGGTGCTACCATAGAGGCCACTCAGGTGGCTGCCTAGAGCGCCAAGGTAAGGGGGGCACCAAATGCCGCACCTAGAAGCCGCTCTCCCACAGTGGCTCTGAGAGGGCGGCTTCCGGGCACGCCGTTCCGAAGCTGCCCGCCCACCCCAGCGTCCTGGCTTCGCTTCAGCTGGGTGGGTGCCGAAGCGAGGCCAGAACGCTAGGATAGGGGGGCGGGCGGCTTTGGAACAGGGCACCTGGAAGTCACTCTCCCAGAGCAGCTTCTGGCTGGGCGCACCGTTCCGAAGCCACCTGTCCACCGGCCCCCCCACCCCAGTGTCCTGGCTTTGCTTTGGCTGGGCGGGCAAGATGGCGCCCCGCACGCAGGTACGCTGGGGTGTGTGTGTGTGAAAGCAGCTCACCTGCCTAGGGCGCAAAATAGTCTGGCACCGGCCCTGAGTCCAACACATCTGGAGGGTACCAGGTTGGGGAAGGCTGCTATAAGGTACTCCCTCTACAGCAACTCTACTGTGAACATGGAAAGCTGCTATCTGGCTGTGATCTTATTATCAAGCCCAACCAATGGCTCACATTACAATATCATCAGACCTGACTGGCATCAAAACTCCCTGTAGGTCTTTCCCATCTCTGCTTACCATGTCTGTTTAATTGCAGAAGCCAGGGTTTGAACAAGGTGATCTTTTGCAAACACATGGTCTCTGCCCAGGATACACAAACTTCAATTTTGCTACTCAGTAATTATAAAGGGAAGCCACCAAATGGACCATTACCATCATGTTCCATGTAGTTCCATTCATTTCTGTGTCATGGTGAACTCTTATTACATCACGTTCTGTGGGTGGTATGCTACCAACAGTAAGAGGATTTCTGTCAAGTCGCTATTTCAGTGTACATATGCAGACTTCTCAGTGCCGGCCAAAATATGTGCAGAGAAGAGTGTTGCTGTGACTGGAGTGAGCTTAATAGGGGAAACACACATACCTCTTGGCTGGTTAGCAAGAGCGGGCCATTTCATGCTGTGCAGGCCCCATAAGACAACCCAAGAATATATTCTAGTGATTGGTGTGGGTGTAAACCGATGAAGCAGCTGTGGGAGTAGTACTGAAGAGAAGCATTGGGGTGCATATGCAAGGAAGCTACTGTTCTTTGAAAAAGATGGGCACCAATACGCTTTGGTTTTATAATTATCTTGCATATTGTCTGTGTTACATCATCATCATCATCATCCCTTTTATCTATGTGCCCTGAGGCAAAGAACTGCTCAAAATTTGAATGCACTGAATTTGTTTCAAGGCAGATCATATCTGGAATAATGACAGCCCAGTCTTCCCCCGAATGAGAAGTACTCAGTCCTTTTCTGTGTTTAATTTCTCCCCCCTCAGTGGGGAAAAACACCATCATCCCATACATGGTTATATTTAGCTTCAAATTAATTCATTTCCGGTATCTGTGTGAATAATTACTATGCTATGTAAATGAGAATCTAAAAGTAAACTTCATTTGATCCAAGTACTGATTATAGTCACAAAGAAAAATCACACACTACTAGACTGCCATGAACAAAAATAGGCACAATTACCATGTATTAAACCAGTAGAAAGAATATCTGGCTTTTTAAATGCAGATGATGACGTTGGGAAGCCCAACTGGATTTCTTAATTAGCTCTGCAGAGATTTTACTTGGTATGCAGTAGTAGCCAACTCAATATATAAATTATTATGGGCACTATTAGAGAACACTGTATAGCCTAAATATATTGGGCCAGACCTACAGAAAAACCCTATGTGTATTCAATGGGTCTAAACCCCTCCCCACCAGGTAAGGGTGTACAGGATTGCAGTTCTAATCTACTACTGACTTTAGTTGTAAGCACACTTTCCCCCATATTCCATTAGACGCTAGCTATATTTACTTGGAATTCACTTCTACTGCATAGAACTGCAGCTTTGGCCCATTACTTGACTTATCCAGTCTCTTCTGTTAAAAGAGATTGGCATCTTCACTTTTCAAGTGTTTGTTTCAGTTATATGTCTGGTTTTTTTTTACAAGAGCACAAGGCCCAAGAACAAGTATATCAGAATCTCCCATGCTTCTGTTCATAGTGAAACTATATACATTGGATTTATGAAGTGAAAAGTCACCGAGCCATTATTCTATAGCCTAAAGCAGCAAATGTTTGCCTAAAGCTCCAAAATGTTGGGCTACAATTCTCATCATCCCTGACCCATTGCCCATGCCGGCTGGGACTGATGGAAATTAAAGCCAAACAACACCTGTTCCCCCACAGTTTACCTAAAACCACATCTTACGGACTGCTGACTATGATGAGTTTGTAACAGAGGGACATTTGAACGGAATTTTGGAAGGACAGTGGTTTGGGTGCACATCAGGTCCTTATCATCCATACTGTCCAGCTCTTCAGCCTGTGCTGTTGCCCTTCCTGGAGGCAGCACAGATAAAGAACCTTCAGGATCAGCACAACCAAGGAGGCCCACTTGATGAGCAGTGTCACTGTAGGGTTCTCCATCACCACATCAACTACTTCTCCCTCTTTGGTATTTAGCGATTATAGAGAAAATTTCCTTCCCATGCAGATGTACTTCAGAGGGCCTCTGGCTAAGATACATGATAAACACACAATACATGTGAGATGGTATACAATTTACTGGATCAATTTCCTTTGCTTTAGGAGTATGAAAGCTTTCAAGTTGTTTATAACTCTATTGCACAACAGAAAGGTTCCAATCCTATGTACTTATGATGATGCTTGGGTTAGCATTGAGAATACAGGAGAAAAAGAAGCAACACATCACAAACTAACGTCACAATCCTATGCATGTTTAGATAGAAAAGAGTCCTACAATTCCCAGCATGCCCCAGCCAGTATGGGTGGCTGGGGCATGCTGGAGGTTGCAGTTTTTTTTTCCTGTCTAAGCATGCATAGGATTGTGCTTTAACTCTCCATAGAGGCATTACATTGGTGCAAAGGGTTTAGAGGGAAGGAGAAAGAGAGAGAGAGAAGGCATTACTTTAGCTGTAGAATTTCTCCCTCTCACCCCCTTCATCTTTGGTGGTAATACAGATATTTGTTAGGCTCAGAATATTGCATACAGCTAAATTCTAATCAGGTTCCACATCTGTAGTCATATTGCTCTGTAAAGTGACATCTTCATTTATGACACTATACAAATAATATAAATGATACCCATCCTTGACTGCTCTAAATCAGGACATGGGAGAAGAGACTGTTTTCAGGTCAGAGGGCCCAGTTGGAACAGGCTTGTGCAAAAATCTTCCTAAGGTGTCCCCAAGTGAAAGCAGGGTGATGAAGTCCCTCAATGTAGATTTATCTAAGGAGCAAACATCTGATTTGGGGAAAAACTGATCGTGATGCAAAGGGAAAATCAGAATCACTGAAGCAGAGCACTAGAAAGGCATCATCACTTATTTGGATAAAAGCTCTGTCCTACAAACTAATAGCAAAGTCAGTTCTTCAAGGGTGGATTCTTATGTAGCCAAAACAGCTTCATCCACACACAAGAGGGAGGTATCAACAAGCTTTGGGGGTGAGGGTGGGGAGAGGGACCCAAAGATTTGTAGAGATACAAAAAATCTTTAGGGGGAGAAACCCTTAAGGGCAGGGAACCCCAGAACACAGCCCAACTAGGAATAGAATATCCCACATTATGTTTTGTTCCATGTCCTACTTGTTTCTTGTATTTCTCCAACAGTTTAGGCAAACTACATAGGATGAATGTCAAGCAGAGAACAAAGGCTTTATTACTCTATTTCCTCACATGTGTATATTTAAATGACCAATGAAACATAGGAACACAGAACATAGGATGCTGCCTTGGTCTATCTAGCCCAGTGTTGTCAACACTGGCTGGTAGATGCTCTCGAAGACTACAGCAGGGAATTTTTTTCCAGCTCTACCTGAAGATTCTGGGGGCTGAAGCTGGGACTTTCGGCATGAAAAGCAGGTGCTCTTGCCAGATTGAGGGGAGACATGATAGCACTCTTCAAATACTTAAAAGGTTGTCACACAGAGGAGGGCCAGGATCTCTTCTCGATCCTCCCAGAGTGCAGGACACGGAATAATGGGCTCAAGTTAAAGGAAGCCAGGTTCCAGCTGGACATCAGGAAAAACTTCCTGACTGTTAGAGCAGTGCGACGGTGGAATCAGTTACCTAGGGAGGTTGTGGGCTCTCCCACACTAGAGGCCTTCAAGAGGCAGCTGGACAAGCATCTGTCGGGGATGCTTTAGGGTGGATTTCTGCATTGAGCAGGGGGTTGGACTCGATGGCCTTGTAGGCCCCTTCTAGCTCTGCTATTCTATGATTATATGGTTCCTCTGAGCCGTGGCCCCTCTGAGTGTGCCTTGGACAGCCACCTTCAGTGAACTCCACTTCCACTGCCTGTCAGCAGCTGAGCATAAGCTAACCTTACATAACCCCTCCCCCCCCCCGCCTCTTTTGAACCCCTCTCAGTGGGTACAGGAGCTGGGATTCCCCTCTGCTGTAACAGAGAACAAATTTCTTGGCTGGCTTCTATTCATATGGAGATGCAAAGCTGAAAAAGGAGAGTTGCAATATCCCATTGTTAGGTAATCTGATGGGAGAGAAAAGCTGAAGGGCCATACAAAACCTCTCTGTAAGCAGACACCCTCCGTTAATAGAACATGAACCACATGCTAAACAAAGAGGTCAGATTTCCCCTCAACTAGGCTGCTTATGGCCATCCCCCTCTATGCAAGAGGGGGAAAAGCTAACAAGAAGGCATGATAATCAGGAGCATCCACCACACCCCTTGGTACAAAGATACAAGCGCTCACCCTTAAAAATTAGCACTGGACCTAACTTGTACAGCCACACCTTGTTTGTTTCGGGGTCATCATTTCATGCTTGAGGTGGAGGGAGGCAGGCAGGCAATGATTTTGGTTAGGAAGGGCCAGGTTTCAGGTTAAGGGTCCAGGACCTGCTCTTGGATATAGTCACGATTCTGCTGCAAAGGGCTACATCTTTTCATTGCCCTTGTACGAGGAGGGGCAGGGGTGAGGAACCTACAGCTCTAGAGCACCATGCGGCCCTGAAGTAAATTTCATGCAGCTCCTTGGTGTAATGTCGAAAGCCCGCTGCTAGTGATTGGTTCAGACCTCTGATAACAGTGACCTGTTACTCCCCTGGCAGTCTGTCGTGCAGGGAGGAAGAGAGAGAGAGAGATTGGAGGGAGAGAGAGAGGATGCTCCACACATTTTTGGCTGTGGCTCTGCACCGACCTACCACCAGCATGCAGGCCCAGATTACCCTCAAAGGAAAGCAGCTCTCAGCAGAAATAAAGGAAGTAGAATTCACAGGGCAATGGTTCCGGTGCTGGGTTGGCCTACCATTCCTATCATCCCCAGCCAGCATGGCCGACTTGACGATGGTTGCTATAGGGTCCTTTCAGATGGAGGCCTACTAAAGATAGCAATCAGAAAGCAGGATGCAGCTATCCTGTCCTTTTTCGGCATTAAGGGAAACGATGAAAGAAGCTGTAAGAAAGCATGGGAGGGCCACGAGTAGAAGACATTGTTGTTTGGACCCTTTGTAAACTTCTGCGAACAAAGTAGCTTGATGGCATCTTAAGAGCCTTACTTGGAAGCATCCATAATGTTAATAACCAGTAACACACATGCTCCTAAGTATAGGAAGCTGCCAATACTTGAACCAGGGACCTTTGGCACACAAAGCAAGTGCACAGTCTCTGAGCCATGGTTGGCCATCCTGAAGAATAATCACACCACGGAGGGTACACACATGCCCATTCCAATTGGGGAGCCCCCACTTTAAAGGTTTGCAGGTGCTATTCATAGTGTTAATGGTGGCATTAACGGTGGGAATAATCTCACCACGTTTGGTGTTCTATTCAGCTTTTAGAAATTGAGAAATGCAGGGTTTGGAGCTGCCTCAAAGCTTTGACCTCTGGTCTGGAAATAGTCCCTTTTCCTAGTTCCTGACATATGTGGTCTGACAGTGGTAAGGGAATGGCCATTTCCTTTAGTATCGCCTCATTGGGGCTGAGGCATAGCATGTATAATAAAGGAGAGGGCAAAAGCCTATGAAACATTTACAAGAACAAAAAGGTGTTCCACCTGTTCTACAGAATCTCTCCCTCAAGGAAGGTAAATGGGGGACCCAGGAGAGGAGAATGAGAATTCAGAGGAAATGGTGGCAATATTCCCTGGTAAAATTAAATAAAATATATCCCACAGCAGAGAACAGCGTTTAATCAGCCTTTTCAAACTACCAGGACACTTTGGGTAGCAATTAAGCATTTAATCTTTATTTACAAGTCACAGGATGAAGAGTAAAATGCCAGTTGCTAATGTTCCCAGGAAGACACTTTGCAGTTCCTGCTTTATGGTGTTTATTCACATAATTACGATTCCATACAAAACATGTTCCTGCAGGGGGTTCTGCATTGCAATTTCAAATATGACAGCAACATGTTAATGGTTTTATGGTACAAAGTAAAGGAGTGATTTAAAGGGATATTTAAAATGTCATTTGTAGGAAGAATATTTTAGAGTCTACTAACAATTGCTTGTGTCACCCGTCTTCCTTTCCTCCCTCATTTTCCAGGAATATGTAGACTAGATTTCTAGATTGTCATCTTTATTTTTGCCTTTTGGCTGTTCCTTGCATATTATAAAATGTTACACACTGTAAAAAAAAACATCACAGAGAACACTAGTAGCTCAGATTGTACTCACTGTTCTATCTGTTCTCGTTATCTGACCTGAATTACCCTAATGCCATGAATGGAATAAGCAGGATAACTTGGGGTGTATTTTTTAAACATTCAAAATCCACATAACATCTTTACTGTCTATCGCTTTAGGCCATCATGATTCATTAACGTAAAGGCAGCCAAAATAACTTTTATGCTGAAAGTCAATGGGTATACACTCTCCAATGCTTGGCCATGAGTGGTTCAGTGCTACATGGAGCCTAGCACCATTTATTCCTTTCTATCAGATGTCCTACCAGCATGCCAGCTTCTTGGGATAAATTGTCAATTGAACTCCTTAAAATTTCGTACCTCGTCTCTCCTCCCTGCCTCACTATTTCCCTTCACTGGGCTGACCAAGCTAAAGCATCCAATGCAGCCAAATCTCTTGGCCCATCTGCAAAATGCGAGATTCCTAATCAATGGCTGCTTCACAAAACCTTTGCATACGCAGCCCTGCGTCTCCCACTGGCAGCTTTTGTTTTCCCTTTTGCAAGGCTCTCCATCTGCTCCATTGTGGAAGTGTCTCCTACACTAATCCATATGTTGTAGTTGTCCATCAAGGAATCTGACCAAGAGGTGAAAGGAAGATGGAATTGGGGAAGTCGCAGGTCAAACAAACAAATAAACAGTGTTTAATTTCCATTCACCTGCTTTTTTGAAGGGAAGAATATGGGATGATCGCTGAAATCTTCTATTAGCTTTGCATGTTTGCCCATTGTTTTGACTGGCATGGACAGCAGACAGATGCTGCTTCTGTTTAGCTTCCTCCATCTACCTACTGGGATTGCTCAAAGCAAGGAGGCCACAGAGGGTGTCTTGATTTGTGTGGTGCCTCATGGATAACCTGCCCTTTCTCGGGAATCCCTCATTGATGTGCCAAGAATGCTTCGAGGCAGGAATGATCCTTCTGTCATACATGGGCAGTGTTTAACATAAAAAGGAGGCTGATTCTTGATCAGGGATTACAGACACTATACATCTGTTACTTTAGCCATAGTTTCAGGATATGGTGGCTTATAGCTAAAATGTGTAATCAATTTGTTCTGCTTCAGTATATATTATGTATGTCCATAACAAAATAGGGGTAAGAGACAAGAGCAAAATACATGCAGTTTGGAATTATCTTCTGTTTACCACAATCTCTTAGTAAAGCTTTCTCACAGCCTTTGTTAGGCCCTAGAACACCATAGCCCTAAGTTCATCCATAATTAAAGCAATGATCTGAGTTTTAAGATGAAACACAAAGAAAAACTCATATTGTAGAAGGTGAAAATGAAGCTAGTAAAGTGAAGAAATTTATTTAGAATAAATAAACCCAGGTGGACTGGGTTTGACTTTGAACAGTGGAGAGCTGTGAAGTTATGCTCACAATTAGAGCTATTGTTTGAAATGTGCTGTGGGCAAACATTATATGCTGAAGTGCCCAGATGGTTCATGGACAGAGTGTACACAACCTCCTCCTGAATGGGTCAATAACTGCTGGTTTCATTAATTGAACCACTGCTGATAGGAGATGTAGGCTAAAAATCCCAAGGGCCACAAGTTTCCCCCACTGTCTTAAGGACATAAGAACAGCTATGTTGGATCAAACCAAGAGTCCATCTAGTCCAGCATTCTGTTCACACAGTGGCCAATCAGCTGCCGACCAGAGAACCACAAGTTCGAACGAATAACTAAAAAGGGTGGGGGAATTATCACACCTTTCCCTTTGATTGCTCCCCGAAGAAACATCTTCAAGGGGAAAACATCTATTTCTCACCGATACACTGCTGCTATTTCTACAGCATTCTGCTGCTATTTCTACAGCATACTGCATTCTCCCCACTCTTACCCATTCTCACGATATTATATGCCTCAAATGAATATGCATTGGAAGGTTACTCTGAGCAGTTCACAGAGTTTAAAAGACATTGTAATAGAGCTTATTTAAGGCTGTATGAACCTGCCATAAGGTTTTGCTTCCATATAAGAGCAGCATTGAGAGTTTAAGATAGTATAGATAGATATAGGAGGGACAGATAAGAGAACCAAAAATTAGTAGGCCTGATAAATGATTCGTTTGTGAGCCTAGTCTGAGCCAGAGTGAATTTTGGCATGTGATTATTGAGTAGCAGTTATTTGACTTTGCTAAAGAGAGAGACTGATAGGGAAAAGCTTGTGGCTGATGTCCCTAATTTTGGGCACCTTGCCATCTACAGGGTATAGAGACAGGAAGCTTGAGGAGAACTTGGGGACTTTCCGGGTTTCTCTAGAATTGACAAAGGCATCAACAATGATGTTAGTAGATAGGGGGCACTTAGATTTAGAGTAAGGGGCTTAGAAGGAGCTAGACCACCTCCGAATAACCAATCAGCAAGATTAAAATGTAATAGTTGCAAAGTGGATTAGGCATATAATTGGCATAGGACTAAAGGTATAAAAGGAGCTTTCACATTATGGGGTTCCTGCCTTCTATCCCAACTCTAAGGGCCCAATCTTATGCACCTTTAGACAGAAAAAAAGAGTCCTATAACCCCCAGCATTTCCCAGACAGCTGGCTAGCCTGCCAAAGAGAACTTCCTCTTTTTGGTGGAACACAGCCTCTGCTGGCAGATTTGTTGTAAGTCTATTTCTATTCTTTTTCTGTTTCTGTACTACGTATGAAAAGTGTGTGTGTACATTACCTTCTGTTTTATTTTAAAGTGTGGTCTGTTTGCATGGGAATCAGAACATTTCAACAGCAAGACAGTCACTTTTCCTAAACAGGAAATGGGAGCCTGCCCTAAATTCAAAACGGAATGTTTGCGAAAAAATCTTTAATAAACACACATTTCACAACAGCAGCCCTCAGGCTGTATGAATAAAAAGCCACTGATACTAAAACGGACTTACCAAAAAGCATTATTAATAAATGGCTGGTTCCTAAAATTGCCCACAAACCAAACAATGAGATGTAAAAGGAACAAGCTGTGCCATGCATTATAAAACAGAATTCTGAAAAGCATCGTGAGGTGGCCAATTTCCAAAGGTCATCACCGAGCACTGAAAACTGACAAAATTAATGTGAGAATGTGTGGGCCTTTTTTGCTCGTGTGTTTTTGTAATGGCTTTAGGGACAAGATTGTTAGCCAGATCTTTTCAAGCCATTTCCCGTCCATCTTTCTGGAATAAGTGCAGGTCATTGCACATAAAAATATAAACCACTTTTCAGCTATCACCAGGGGGAAAAGGCTAAAAAGAGCAAGAACAGCGACTGTTTAAGGGTCAATGCTAAAGCTCAATGTTCTAGAATTCAGTGGTGCTTAGCGTTTAGCTATGCAATAAATACTGAAGGAGCCAGGGTAGTAGAGTAGCCACTGGCCATGGTGGCTGAGAGTTATGAGAGTTGTAGTGCAACACATCTGGAGGGCACCAGGTTGGAGAAGGCGGCTTAGAGTTTTGGACTAGGACCAGGGAGACCCAGATTCAAATCCCCACTCTCAGGACTAGATTTAGGGGACACAGCCCCCCATATATAGCAACTGGCAGCTCCTCTAGATGGAAACCCATCTGCCTGGCTTGAGTTGCATACAGCCTCTGCAGCTCATCGGTCAAGAACTGAATAGGCTATGGGAATGGATTTCTCATTTTGGTGAAAACTATTCATTTTAAAACCGCAGCAGCATTCACTGCTTTCCCTTGCCCTGTGGGCAGACACAGGCCTTCAGCCACAGTGCTTTCAAACACTGCACTTTTGTTGACTGTGGGAGAAAGAGGAGAGTCTACCCACGGTGTGAGATGCAAATACAAAACATTCACCTTTGAACCCAGCAGGCATTCAATGCAAATCAAGGGAAATAAACTTCACAGGAAGAAAGCCTGAGGAATTCCTGAGGTTGTTAGCGTGTGCAGAAACACCCTTCATTACCGCTCCCTCAAGGCATCATCATCTGTTATTTTAAAATTAGCAGATCACTAATCTATAAATTTACATAGCAGTCACTACAAGGGTTTCTCCCTCCTGATCACAGGCGATTTGGCTTCTATCTGTTCTACAGAATCTCTCCCACAAGGGAAGTATGGGGCGTGGGGGGCGTGGAAGGGGGCACAAGGATTTTGACTGTGGATTTTTCACCTCTCCACTGCACAGTTTATAAACCAGCATCCAAGGGATAAGGACATGGAGCATGTAGACAAAGAAACAGAGGATGTAATTTTATGGCAGCTACGGAAACAAAAGACCCGCCATTTTGACTGGCTGTTCTTAACAACAGTTCAGCCCATTACTCTAACTTGCTGCACCTTGGACAAATTGTAACAGCAATGCCTCCTATTTTCAGTGCCATTACAGACTCAAGAGAAATAATAGATTATTTTTCCTAGGCTAAAAGAAGCAACACCTATGTAGCTTCACATCCGCCCATGACAACATTATGAGTTAATCTGTGCTCATGCAAACAAAGAAACTAGGTAACAGTCTGAGAGGGTGGAAGAGAATTACTCTATCATATAAGTGCTACTAAGAAAATACCAGATAAGAATTCACAATGTTACATTCTCCAAACGTTAATAATGATTTGGGACTGCAATCCTAATTTTAATTACTAAATCCAATTTTTTACCTTCTTTCAATGCAATGAGGTTCCATGTCTGTTGCTAGTTTGGTGGCTTTTTCTTTATGCTGTTTTGTTTTGTTGACTGACTGCTGTTTCCTGTGCTGGGCTGGGCGTGGGAAAGAGTGTGCACGTGAGAGAGACCAGCATCACATTAAGCTCTGCACGTAACACAAAAGCCGATGCCTGCCTTAGGTGACCCAAGCCATAGCTAGACAAGGGCTTTTCCCGGGTACTGCCCCGGGATCATCCCTGTGCGTTCACATGACAGGGGATCCCGGGAGCACGGAGGGATGATCCCTCCCTTTCCACAGAATCTCGCCCTACCATTTGAGCCCGTTTTTTCCGTGGTCCTGGGCTGATCCTGAGACCGCGGAACGTGTGGCTGGGCTCTGCGCCCATGGGGTGGGGTGAGCGTGGAAATTATTATTATTTTTTAAAAACCTTTGAGTACACAAGCACTCGTGTGCATCTTCTATTTATTTTTTTTAAAAAAGAAAATGGCGGGTGCGAGGTCGTCGCATGCAAACAGAGGGGGAGATCTCACAATAAAAATATCGTGAGATCTTCACTCTTCTGTTGTGCTAGACCAGGTAAGTCTAGCTGAGGCCCTACAATCTAGATGAGATGGACAAGATAGGGTTGTTGTAAGGGTTTTTTTTTTATGGAATTGTCCAATCAGTAGCAAAACTGATGTAGGGCAACGTCAGGTTTAAGCGGAGAGGTGGTGAGATTCATCAACATTCAGCTGCAACTATTATGACAGTCGTTTCAAGACTGACCATAACATCCCAGGCCACTATTTTGTGATTGGCTTACTTCACGCAACCCCCACCCCCACCCCGGCGGCAGCTATTTTGTGGCAGCACCCATGACATTTCCAAAAAATTCTAAACTGGCCCAAGGGCCCAAAAACGTTACACGCACACCTCCAGCATACAATTTCCTATTCACTAAGCAAGTAATAAAACAATTGATTTCACCCCAAGTCTGCAATTGCACATATCTCAGAATGTCTATGCCTTTAATATATCCACAGAATGGAACGTTTCAACAGCTGCAACTTCTTTCATCATAGGGTACCAATGCTGGAATGTACTGAAATTCTCCGCCAACAACAGCAACGACACCTACCCATGGGCTACACTCCGTAGGGCACTGCATGCTCCACAGGGCACTGGAGGTAAAAATAAATAAATCGGCAGTTTGCTGCCAAAATTTGGCAGCAAAGCGCTCTGATGCACTAAGCGGGCCTGTTTGGTTCAGGTTTGGATTTGCTGTGGCCAATTCTTTTATTTTCAGGAAATGGTAAGTAAGTGGGAGCGGGGAGTTAGAATGGTGAGCAGTGTGAATGGTGTCGTCTGATTGGTTAGTTGATTTGAATGGAGAAAGAGGAGGGGGAGTGAGAGGACAGTTTGGCAGTTTGTTAAAAGTCAGGGTAAAAGGAGAGTTGAGGAGTTAGTGAGGGTAGGAGAGAGTGAGGTAGTCGAAGCTTGTTTCAAGATAGTATTAGGAAAGTGGGATTATAGGTTTTGGAAGTGGTTAGCATTCCCTGGGAGGTTGAGGGAGGGTGGATAAAGTAGAATAATCTTAAAGCGTCATTTAAAAACTTTTTCTATATAAATAAACTTTGTTCTTAATTTGTTTATTGATCACGTTTGCTCGGTCATTTGCTTTACTTCAGGTAGACAATACATATGCTCACTCACACACAAAAGGTTTACCATTCCCTCATTCTTTTAGGAAATAAAGAATGGGGTGGTGGTAGCGAAAGAGAGGTTTGATAACAGTTGTTACTGAGGTTGGTGATGCCACAGGGTCAAATGTAGCTTGTTCTCAAGCTAAGTTTGACCCTTTTAGCACTCTGTAGCACCAAAATGGCTACCCCCCGCAATCACCACTACATTTGCCAGGATAGGGGGTGACAGCGGCTGCGGGCTGCCCACCCCTGTGCTAACAGCTTCCCTTTCATTTCAGAATTGGTCCAGTGGCTCTTTGACTTAAACCCTTGAGGCTTCTGTATCACCCTTGCTGCTTGGCCATCCTTCCAGACTCATCTGCTTGAAAATGCTGAGCACATGGAACCCTGGCTAAGGTTAACATATGCAAACAAAGCACCGTCCCTGAAAGGATGCAGATGGAACACACTCCAGTGTCCATTCAGCTGAATCCACCAAAAGGAACTGGGGCAGCCTTCTCGCTTCCGCTCAGTGTTTGTGATGCTAAATAATGGTGAACTGAGCATGGGCTACATTTCAATTTGTCTGGGCAGCAGCGATGCCGGGGCGGGTGGGTGGAAGGGGGAAACAGAGCGCAGACAGGGTTGAATAGCTGTGAACTAATTCAGCATCTCAGACACATGTAGTTGTCTGCAACAAATCCCTACAGCCAAACAGGCTCAGAGGCAGCAGAGGACAAAGCCCCCTAACCTTTCTCTGCATCCAATTAGAAATCAGAAAGATTAGAAAGCTTGCTAGATGGATCGTGCAGCACGTCAAGAAGAGATGGGTGAAGGATAAGGATATTTAAGGACATGAACTGTTCTCATTCATTAAACCTGGGAATAGTGGAGGCTGGTGGCTCTGACATCAGTGGGGGCGGTAAATCTGCTCTGGGTTTCAGTCAGAACTTTAAAGGAGCTACCCAAGGTGCAGAGCCTAGTTTGAGGATTGAATTCAGTACCTTGGACAGCTCCTTTAGAGCTTCTGACTGGTTTTGACTGCAACCCAGGGCAGATTCGTCACCCCACTGATATCATAGAATCATAGAATAGCAGAGTTGGAAGGGGCCTACAAGGCCATCGAGTCCAACCCCCTGCTCAATGCAGGAATCCACCCTAAAGCATCCCTGACAGATGCTTGTCCAGCTGCCTCTTGAATGCCTCTAGTGTGAGAGAGCCCACCACCTCCCTAGGTAACTGATTCCATTGTCGTGGAGCCAACAGCCTCCGCAGCCTAGGAGCAAAATCCACAATTTGTAATTAATGTGGGGAGAGGGAGGGAGAAATAGTCTGCTGGGCCATATTTTTGTTTACTGCTCTTGAAATTCAATGCATGAAATGTCTTTCCTTTCCAATTTGGGAATGAGAACTAGGCGAGATCTACACCAAGCAGGACATAACACTTTGAAAATGGCTTGGAAAATGTATATTGAATGTGTCCTGGGCCCCAACAGTTGTCACTACTGTTATAAACCATTATAAAGCAGTAGTGTAGATCCTGCCCTAGTCACCTCCAGAATAAGGAACAGGTGGAATGAGAAACTGAAATGTGGGATTCCAAAGATAGGACTGTGGACCAAATTACATGTTCTAATAATCATAGTAGTGTATCTGTGCCTGCTACTTTCCTTTAATTTCATATAAATTTGTGTGGTCTCAATTGGGACTATGGTACTTTGGAGAAGAGGGTTTAAGTTCCCACACACATTCATTCCCCCCCCCCCAAAAAAAAATTCCTGGAGATTTCATCCTCTTTTAACATCCCCTGATGCACATGAGTGTCTGTGTGGAATTTTGGGGGTGGGTGATGGGCAGGGGGAACTTAAACCTCCCTCTCTGCAAGTGTCATGGTCCCAATCTGGATTGGAGATGTGCAGCCTCATCCTAAAGTAAATAAGAACATATCAACTACACCAACATGATTATTGATTATTCGCACATGTAGTTTTGTCCTGAGTAATCCGTGCTGCACCATTGCTGAAACTTAGCAGGCCTGGGCCTATGAGTTTCTTGGATGAACAGTGGCCAGTGTTGTCTGTCATAGAGTCCAGTCCTCTATTTGAAGGGCTGTCCTGTCCAATTCCAGTTTAAAGATAAAGCACCATCAGAACTGTTGCCCATCCACAGTTTGCAAATGAACAGCAGACTCAACAGGTAGTCACGTGGTCACCGTCTTTAAGAGTGATACACTTAAATAAACATGATGATTTTGTTCAATTGGATATTTTCATTAGACATCTGAGTGCCATTAACATTAAAGAGGAAAGTCCCAACCACCCTCTCTCAGCTCCTTTGCCACTTACTACCTCATCCCCCTTCCCCATAGTGAGTCCCCCCTCCCTTTTGGGGAAGGGAACAGTGTAGTAGACAGAAGGGGATTGTTACAGGGAGGGGGGCATTAAGCAGAATTGAGGTAGAGCCCTGACTGATGTGGACTGTGCCTGCTTCAATTCTGCTTTGAATTGTTGCCCCACCTCAATAACACACTCTTACATGAGTCCAAGTATGGTGGCTACTTATGCAACTCGAATAGTAACTCGAATAGTTATGATTCCCATCTCTATTAACAAGTTTTCTTCTTTTAGCCCTTATCTGTATCAACAGTGCCTTCCCCTTAAATGAAATCCCCCAGCATACACCACACATGGCCAATGGCCCTACTGGCTGGGGAGGATGGGAGTTGTAGTACAACACACCTGAAGGGCACCAGAATGGAGAAGGGGGATGGACACCCCCCTCGCCCCTTTCTCAGATGTCTAATGGAAATATCCAATTGAACAAAATCATCATGTTTATTTAAGTGTATCACTCCCCCACACTTTTCTCATCCAAAGAACAGAATCTGTTTGTAACTGGCAGGAATCCTGAGATGTTTTGTAACTGGAAATGCAGAAAGTTCAGCCAGAAAGCCTTAAGCAATCATGCTCACGAACAAGATTTCATGCCAAGTTCATAAAGCTATGATCTTATACATAGTTACTTAGGAGGAAGCCCCACTTAATTCAATGAGACTTACTTGGAAGTAAGCAGGCACAGAATATGGAACCCTGTTATAAAATACATCATCATCATCATCATCATCATCATCATCATCATCATCATTATTATTATTATTATCTATACTACTGCATAGCTGAAGCTTTCTGGGTAGTTTGCAAAAGATTAAAATATTAAAAACGATATACAATGATCCTTTATTTAAGTAGTGGTATACAATTATAGGCCTCAGACTAAACCCTTTTCCGAAGCTGCTTGCATTATTTCAACCAAGAGCAATCTGATGCTTCTGAAGTTGATCTGATGTACAAGGGCCTCTACGTGGAGGTGGAAGTGTGGAGTATGATCCTATGCAGACAGACAAACTGTCAAGAGTGGGATTGTGCTGCCTGCTGCCTCTCTTGTTGTTGCCTGGACAGCAACAGCTTTAGGAGCAACCAAGGAACAAGGCAAGCTCAGGAGCAGCAGCTCCAGTTTTTATGGCATGACTTTCAGCTTTTGGCCTTTTCAGGGTAGGGGAAAAGACTCCAACGAAGATGAGAATCAGACTGCTATCCAGGAGAAGGACAGTCAGTCTCAATTCAGCCAGCCAGAAGAAATGGCCTTGCCATAATCCTCTGAGTGAGAAGATGAACTACTATCAGAAGAACAGGTTGCTTACCTGTAACCATGGTTCTTCGAGTGGTCATCTGTGCAGTCACACTATGGGCTCTGCGCTTGCGCCGAGCCTGTGCCTCGGAAAGGTTTGTAGCTGAGAAAAAACGTTATTTAGGCGGGAACCCCTCCCCCACCATCCATTGCGCATGTCCCGCGCGTTCCCGCCTTACCCTCAGTTCCTTTGCGACATGTTATGAACCGAGAGAAAGGCAGGCCTCTTCTGCATCAGAGACACCGAAGAGGGGATGGTGGGTGGGTTGTGTGACTGCACAGATGACCACTCGAAGAACCATGGTTACAGGTAAGCAACCTGTTCTTCTTCTTCGTGGTCTCTGTGCATCACACTATGGGCGAGTACCAAGCTATGACTTACCGGTGGAGGGTCGGTGTCATTGTAGAACTGCTGAGAGGACTGCTCTGCCGAAAGAAGAGTCATTGCGAGACCTGGTATCAACGTTGTAATGTCTGGCAAAAGTCAGTGGTCGTGACCACGTAGCAGCCTTGCAAATGTCGATTAGAGGGATTCCCTTGGCGAATGCTGTGGATGTGGCTAGGCTTCGAGTGGAATGAGCTTTGACCCCATGTGGGAGCTCGAGCTTAGATAATTGGTATGCAAGTTTGATGGCATGTGTTATCCAAGCTGAGAAGCGTTGTATGGAGACATTTTGACCTTTCTCTTTTCCACCATAACAAATAAAGAGTCTCTGTGATTTTCTAAATTGTTGTGTCCTTTCTTTGTAAAATGCCAGGGCGCGACGTACGTCTAGACAGTGAAGTCTCCTTTCTAAATCCGAAGATGGAGAAGGAAAAAAGGTGGGTAACACTATAGGCTGATTAATGTGGAAATCAGTAACCACCTTGGGAAGGAAGGTTAGATCTGGTCGGAGAACCACTTTATCTTTGTGAAAGATAGTGAAAGGAGGGTCGATGCGCAAGGCACAGAGTTCGCTAGCCCTTCTTCCAGATGATATTGCTGTTAGAAAGGCTGTTTTCCATGTTAAGAGATGTAAAGGAGCTGTTGCAAGAGGTTCGAAAGGTTTTGCAGTGAGTATATTGAGGACTACAGAGAGGCTCCAACTTGGAGTTATTGGTTTGATGGGCGGAATGAGGTTCTTTAGCCCCTTCATGAACCGTTTTATTATGGGTGTAGAGAAAAGAGTCTTGTTGTTAATTTCTCCTCTGAATGTGGAGAGAGCCGCTAGGTATACTCTGATAGAAGTATATTTTAGACCTTTGTCGTATAGGTGATGTAAGAAGCCTAGGATGTGTTGAATAGAGCAGATGTTTGGTTGAAAAGAGTTGCGTTGTGCGAATTGGGTAAAGTAGTCCCATTTCCTTTGGTATGACTTTGTGGTTGATGGCTTTATGGCTGCAGATAGGATGGTCCTTATTTGCGGTGAAAAATTTGTTGAGGGTATAGTAGTCTCTAAGGGTGGATTCTCCATGCTGTTAGATGGAGGGTCTGTATATCCGGGTGATGGATGAGGCCTCTGTTGCATGACAGCAGGTCTGTTGTTGGTGGTAGAGGGTAGAATATTCCCCTCGCTGCTTTGAGGAGAGGAGAGAACCAGGCTTGTCTGGGCCAACGAGGGGCGATGAGGATGCAGTCTGTGTTGTCTAGGATGATCTTGGTGACTACTTTGTGGAGTAGTGGAAATGGCGGAAATATATAGAAGAGGGTGCCTTGCCAGGTGTGGAGAAAGGCGTCTCCCATAGAATTGGTACCTATTCCTGCTCTGGAGCAGTATGCAGGGCATACGCTGTTTTCCTCTGAGGCAAAGAGGTCGATGGAAGGTTGGCCCCAGGTGCGAAAGAGGGTGTTTAATACAGGTTGTGCGAGATTCCATTCGTGTTGGAGATGGAACTGACGGCTTAATGTGTCTGCCAGGTCGTTGTTTGATCCTGCGATATGAAGAGCGGTAAGGCGAATACCTCGAGGGATCGTCCATTCGAGGAGGCGGAGAGTGAGGTTGACGAGGTTGGGAGAGCGAGTGCCTCCTTCCTTGTTGATATGCCAGAGAACTGTAGTGTTGTCTGTAACAATCTGAACATGTTGGTGAGATAGATGGTTCTCGAAGGCTAGTAAGGCCTTTTTGACGGCTTGAAGTTCGAGGAAATTGATGTGTTGTTTTGAGTCTTGTGAGGACCAGCGGCCTTGGATTTGAAGATTGCCGCAGTGGGCTCCCCAACCTATGGTGGAGGCATCGGTTGTGAGGACTCTCGAAGGCGGTGGCTGCTGGAAAGGAATGCCCTTTAGGAGGTGGTTTATGATGGTCCACCAGCGTAGGGAGCGAACGATGTCGTGAGGGACAGTGAGAAATACACGTCTTGCATTGCAGTCTTTGTTGTAGTGAAGAATGAACCATAGTTGTAGTGGTCTCATATGGAATCTGGCCCATTCGACTATGGCTACAGTGGAAGCCATGTGGCCTAAAAGTTGTTGAATGGCATGGGCAGAGGAGCGTGGAGCGGACATCACTTGAAGTGCTTTGTGCGTGAGGAGGCGCGCTCGGTCTCGAGGGAGATATGCTCTGGCTGTAGGTGCGTGGAGATAGGCTCCTATGAACTGTACCGATTGGGTTGGTTGTAGAACCGACTTTTCTTGGTTGATACAGAGACCCAGGTTGTTGAGGAGGGTGAGAGTGTATGATATGCTGTTGTGGAGGTCGGTTTTGGAGTCCGATACGATCAACCAATCGTCGAGATAAGGGTATACCTCGATGCCTTGTAGACGGAGGTATGCACATACTACGGCCATGCATTTGGTAAAAACTCTCGGGGCTGTCGATAGGCCGAACGGGAGCACCCGAAATTGGTAGACGTTGTCTCCTATGCTGAAACGTAGAAAGTGGCGGAAGGATTTGTTGATGGCAATATGAAAGTATGCATCTTTGAGGTCTATTACTGCAAACCAAGCGGTTTTTCTTAGAAGTGGGAGGATGGATTGCAGGGTGATCATTTTGAATTTCTTGGGACGAATGAATTTGTTGATGCCTCTTAAATCCAAAATGGGTCGAAGACCCCCATCCCTTTTGGGTACTGTGAAGTACCGAGAGAAGAATCCGTTTGCGCGAAGGTGGTGAGGGACTTTTTCGATTGCACCTTTGTGTAGTAGAGTGCGGGTCTCTTCTAACAGTGGTTGTGATGGAGTGGTGCGTTTTACGATGCCGATTGGTAGGATGGAGTCGAATTCTATGCGGTATCCTGTAAGGATGATGTTTAAGACCCATGAATCTGAAGTAATGTTTTCCCATGTGTGGAAGTAAGAGGCAAGGCGATCTTGGAAGTTGTGAGATTGGGGAGGCATGGCGTCAAAGGCGACGTTTGGTGAAGGTATCCGTTTTCTTTTGGGTACGGAATTTGGATGATGAGTTGGTTGGTTTCCTTTGAAACTGTTGAGAAGGTTGAGACCTTGGTAGTTTGTCAAAGGTAGGTCTTTGGGTGTATTGTTGTTGAGGTCGAAGCCAGCGTCTTGGTCTTTGAGGCTGGTGTTGCTGTTGAGAAGGGGTTAAGCCCATTCTTTTTGCGGTGTTACGTGCTTTTTGAACAGTATCGAGTTGTTCATCGGTTTTGGAGTTGAAGAGTCCCTCGGCATCGAAGGGGAGATCTTCGATGCGGGAGCGAGTCTCTGGAGTAAGAGTGGCTGAACGAAGCCAGGCGTGGCGGCGTAAAGCAATAGAGCCAGTCATTAGTTTAGAGTAACAGTCTGCCTGGTGTCGAGTGGAGTTGGTCTGGAGTTTAGATAATCGGGACGCTTGGGCATGGAATGCGCGGGCGAGTTCTCGTTGGTCTTCAGGTAAGTAATCGCAAAGCGATCCGATTTTATCCCACAAGAATAGTTGATAGCGGGACATCAATGCTTGGTAGTTGGTAACTCTGAGACCAAGAGCTGCTGCTGAGTAAGCGCGGCGTCCCATGAAATCTAAGCGTCGTCCCTCCTTGTCTACTGGGGCAGTATGTGTCTTTTGGGATCTAGAGTGGGAGGATTCCACAATGATAGAGTTTGGTTTTGGATGGGAGAATAAAAATTCCACATCTTTGGTTTGGACTTTATACATAGACTCTAACTTACGTGATGTAGGAGTCATTGTTGAAGGCGAGGTCCAGGTTTGCTTTATTGTTTGAAGTAAGATGGGTGAGAAAGGAATCTCCACTGGGGTTGCTGATTCCGGGTATATTGCATCGAAGAATGGGTCCTGAATTTGTTCTTGTTGCTGTTGAGCGTCGACTCCTAATGCTGTAGCCATGTGGAGGATTTGTTCAGCGAAAGACCCCATTTCTTCTGATGGAGATGGGTGGTCTTTGGTTCCCACTGCGTCGTCTGGTGATGGCATCGACGGGGGGGAAGTGGATGCTGAGGAGGCATCGGAGTCGTAGTCCTCAATAGGAGGTTGAAGTATGGGTCTTGATGTTGTAGTCGCCGGAAGCAGAGGAAGCCGTTGGGAGGAAACCAATAGCGAGGTTGAGCGTGGCGGAACAGGGGGAAGTTGTGCCTCCTGTTCTACTTCTTGAACGTAGCGTTGTTGATGGTGTGTATCCGGGTATGGATCACGGTATCTTTCTCTCCTATAGTGGGGAGAGTAGTCCCGGTGTGTGTAGTAGCAATCGGAGTATCTATCCCAATCGTGAGGGGATCTGGATCGGCTGCGGTGCGGTGCACGGTAATACCGGTTGTAATGCTCCCTGTAATGTGGCGGGGAGTGTTGGTGAGATGTCGATCTAGGAGAGTATCGATCATGATAGTACCAGTCATGGTTCCACTGTACGGGTACGAGGTCATCTGAGCGAGGTGGTTCTCTGTTAGAGGGATGTCGAGTTGGTGAACGTTGGTGCCCATGGTGTCGAGAAGGCGGTATTGCCTCTGCTCGAGTGTCCTGTTGAGAGACAGGAGATGGCGGAGAGGGTTCTGCCGGGGACAGAGGTTCCCTTATCTCGCCTTCAGACGTGGTAGAGAGAAGTTCAATGGTCGGGCGTTTGGCCAGGTTTGAACTCTCTGCCGTTGGTGGTAATTGAGACACGGCTACCAGTCTGCGTGATTGTGATGATTTCTTTTGTTTCTTTGGGTGAGGCTCTGGCGGGGATTTGGCTTTCTTTGCTTTCTTGGAGAGTTTCTTTGCTGTCGATACCGTAAGAGTTCGCGAAGTCGAAGGTGGCGGTGGAATTGTTGTCGGTATCGATGTGACGGTCGATGTCGAAGCTTTCGGTATCGAGGTCGTAGGGGACGCCATGTTTACGGGTTGGAGAGTTTGTTTCCAAAGTTGTGCTTTTAAGCGGTCTGAGCGGTGGCGTCTAGTTTGCTTAGAAAAAGCCTGGCAGTGGTGGCAAGTTTCTACTATGTGCGTTTCTCCAAGACAAAGGAGACAAAGAGAGTGCCCGTCTGCTGCTGGTAGCTTACTGCTACAACGGACGCATTTTCGAAAAGGGGCCTTAAGGGCCATACAAAGTAGAAGTTAGTAGTAGGATAGAAAAGAGAACTTTTTTTTTTTTTTTTTTTTTTTAGGAGGAAAAAAGGGGAGATTGGAGAAGAATTAAGTAAGAAAGAATGGAGAATGGAAGAAAAAAACTCAGCTACTGCAAGAAGAAGCGAGGAGGAACCTTTCGACGAGGCGCTAGGTAAGGCGGTCGCAAAGGAACTGAGGGTAAGGCGGGAACGTGCGGGACATGCGCAATGGATGGTGGGGGAGGGGTTCCCGCCTAAATAACGTTTTTCTCAGCTACAAACCTTTCCGAGGCACAGGCTCGGCGCAAGCGCAGAGCCCATAGTGTGATGCACAGAGACCACGAAGAAGAACCTCCATCTCCACCAGCCTCAGAAAAGTCTGAGACTACTAAATCCAGCAAAAGCCATTTCACAGTACAGCCAGCTTCTCCAGAACCACACTACAGATCCTGGCTGCCAATATAAGGCTTCAGTTGGCTTAGCTTGCTGCTGAGACAACATCCTCCTTTTGTTCTAGTAGGGGAAAGCTGCAGCCAGTGAAACTCACTCTGAGCTATCCATGGTCTTGATTTGGCTGCCCTTTATAGTTTATACAAGAGGGCTTCTGTCTTTACTCAGCTGCTGTACTTACCTTGACTGGATTCTCTTTGCCTAGCTAAATTTGACTGTTCTCTCTCCTTGCCCAAATATGGCCCTGTCAGATGCTATTGGTTTCCCCTGTGAGCCTCTGGTAACTACAGAAGTGTAGTTGCACCCAGCAAAGCTGACTGGTCTCAATATCGCTGTCTTACAAAACTTCTCCACAGACTCACAGAAAAAGAAATAAAGCTCTGAGGCAGGATATTGCAATACATTTAACCGAGTTTCCCTATTTATGGCAGATGGAATAAATTAAAATTACCACAGACTATTCTTGAAATTGGAAAACGTTTTAGCATAATGCAATACTCTCTGTGCACTTATCATCAACCAAAAGGAAAAGAAGGAAAAGCCCCAGCCTCAACCAATGCTCAATTCAAAGTATGCCATCTCCAAGACCTACACTTGGAGGTCTTAGATCTCCAAGACCTACACTTTCAGAAAAAGCAATGGGTGCCAAGACTCTTCTTCAACAACCCACTCCTATGAGCTTCTGCACTCAGGCAACAGCTCATGGAACCAAGCACTTGCATCCTTGAAGTTGAAGGAAGATGCTGCCCCACCACCCTCTGTATTCTCTCTCTAGTAGCTATGTATCTGCCATGGTACAGCTGTATTGAACCAAAGGGCAGTTGTCTTGGGTGTGAGAAGGAGGTCTTTCTGTTCCCCAGCTTTGCTATGCTTGCCAAGAATAAAGTGAGAATCAGGCCTGGCCCTAGAAAAGTCACTGCTTGAAACAGGGACCCCTCCCTTCCTCTCTGCCCACCTGCCAGCTAGCTTACTTTTCTTGCCATGCGTATGCAAGCCGCCTCGCCAGCGCACTGCCCTTTAAGGTGTTCCCACCCTTCAGGAGCTGTGTGGTGCCTGCACACCGGACAAAGTAGTACTGGAGGTCCCAGAACTTCCGAGACCTCTCATGATACTTTGCCTGACCTTGTGCAGGTACAGCGCAGGTGGAAACACCTTACGGACAGCATGTTGGCAAGGCGCCTTGAATACTTGCACCAAGAAAAATAAGCTGGACAGCTGACAGCCAGGTAGGCAGAGCCAGGTAGGCAGAGCCAGCTGGGTTGGGAGGCGCACGAGCAGGCTGCATAAGTGTGCTGGTGCGGGAGGAGGCGGGGCAGGATGTGCACAGGTGAGTGAACAAGCGGCTGCTTCTTGGTTCTGCTAGCTGCCTGCATGGCTGGCCCTGGAGGCAGCCGGCAGGTCCAAGGAGTGCCAAACCCTTTCGAGGAGGAGAGTGCCTCTGTTCCCATACTCCATTGCCTGCTGTGCTTGCATCTTCCCACTTCATGGTAGGGCTAGCCCTGATCAGAATTCAGTTACAGTATGCAGACAACTGCTTGAGCCAGCTGCAACAAAAGTCAGGCAATAAAATGTATGATGAATTGTTGTTGTTGTTGCATTTATATCCCGCCTTTTTTCCTCCAAGGAACCCAAGGCAGCGTACATAATCCTCCTCCTCTCCATTTTATCCTCACAACAGCAACCCTGTGAGGTGGGTTGGGCTGAGAGTCTGTGACTGGCCCAAAGTCACCCAGACGTCATCCATTTGCATTCAAGTACAGCATTGAAAACATATTTCAGCATCATTTGCATCAGTCTGTAAACATGCACTCACATGGTTGCATAAAAATTGTCCAGGGAACTTGATAGGACACTTCTGTGAATTGGAAGAGTATTTGTAGGCAGCTAGGATAATAAAAGTGTTCATGACCTAGTAGTTCTCTGTTGATTTATTGACAAAGCTGCTTTGACTATTAGTTTAAGAGGTCAACAAATTACCATTTAGGTCTTTAACGCCCTGAACTTTCAGCAGTCCTAAGACCAAGCAATGATCATGAGGATAGTATTTACTATTTTTTCCAAGTCTACAGAGCTGTTTCGACTTGAGAGACCAAGGTTTAATGTTCAGCACTAATCCATTTCCATACCCACCCACACACATACACTTAGAAATGAAGCTGTCTCCAGGGTTCTGAGAAATTTCCTCAAAGTTATCAAATGTACTTCAGAAACTAATTCCTACATAAACAGTGTTGGATTGTCGGGATGTGTGAACACTTGGTATCAGGGATGAGCAAATAAAAGTTATTGTGCCAGTGGGCTCAACTTGATGGACAAGTAGGTTTCTTCCAGGTCTACATGCCACAATCCTAACTGGGATGCTCTCGTGATTAGAATTATCTGAATGCAATGGAATTTCTTACCTTAATACTGTGGTTCCGGGTGTTTATTTAAATACTCTTGTCTTAGTCCCGGTTTAATACTGAACAGCCTGTAGAGCAAAAGAAAAAAGTGAATGGTCTGTTGTTGTTATTATTATTTGTTTATTTAGCACCATCAATGTACATGGTGCTGTACATAGTAGAAGAATAAAAAAGCAACACTATGGCACATAGGCTTAGATTCTAATAAGATCATAATAGATCTCTAGTCAGCAAACTGTTCTAGAGTAGTTGCCAAAGGTAGTAACCAATGTTGGTCCTAAGTAGAGTAGACCAATTGAAAAAAATGAGACATAAGTTAGTCCCAACATACTTGAGTCCTGTTCATTTCAATGGGTCTGCTCTGTGTAGAACTAACATTGGATACTACCTTGGTGGTTCTACCCAAGCTTTTAAACAAAGGATTCATTTGAGCACCCGAGTTCAGGCATTTTAAAGAGCCTTGTTTTAAAATGCTTTTTCCTTTTTGTCTATCTCAACCATGCTTGCATAGCTTTCTGGTAGGGAACAGTTATATATGAATATTTAACTTAAATCATGCCTAAGAAAGCAAGGAAGCAATTCATATGAACTACCTTATATCTCCAATATACAAAGCAAGACACCCCATGTACACAGTTTTTCTCCTACAGATTCCCCTCTAGTCTCAGAGTGTAGATTACTTCTTCACTCTGTGATTCTAGAGAGATTAGAAAAATAGCTTCAAATGATGCAAGCTCTCCTTTTCATCTCTATGCGGGGATTCATTGTTACTTCCCTGTGTGAACTATTTAGCTGTCAACATTAATAATTATTAATTCATTCATGCTAGCCATTTTCTTCAATATCTGTAAGGACAGCAGCTCTGCACAACAGCAAATCCTTTAACCCATAACTTCACAATGCCTTTAGGCAGATTTGGTTTCACTAATACGCACAGCTACATTTTTATTTCTGAAGTATAAAATCCTTTAGGGTCTCCATAATTCCTCCATATAATTTACTATAGACAGCATCTCACTTTGGAATTGAAAGCTGATACCACACTCCATCATATTATCCAGTCACAGCTACACTAAATTCAAATAGTTTAGTCTAGTACACAGCATGACTTTGTGAAAGTAACAGAAAAACCAGATAATGAAACAAAAGGAAGCAAACTTCCAGAAACTTAGTTAAAAAACAATTTTTTAAAAACATCTGTGCCATTCTTTATGAGAAGGATTCCACATTCACACTAATCAAAACTTATATTCATGTCAAATACACATTCCAGCGCCACATAAAACCAGCTCATTGGATCCCAGAATAGCATTAGCTACCATTTGTAGCAGGAGACTATGCGAAGAAATGTTAAAATTGTTTCACACTTAGGCTTCAGCTAGACCTATGGGTCTACTGCAACGGAGGGGTGATGATCTCATGATATTATGATCGTGAGTTCGTCCCCCTCTGTTTACACGCAGCGTGTGATGTCCTGGAAGAAAGAGGACGTCGCGCCTGCCATTTTGGTTTTGATTTTTAACGAAGAAGGAGCGCAAGAGCACTAGAGTGCCAAACTGTGAGTTTTTTAAATAAATAAATATATTTCCCCACTCCCCCCACCCCACCTCCAATGGCCACAGAGCTCCTGAGGAGCTCTGTGCCCCATGCACGGTTCCTGGCTCCTTGCAGTTACTCATGAGGACAAACCGTGATGCGTGTCCACATGTTCCATGGTCTCGGGATCATCCCTAAACCGTGGGAAAAGCGCGCTTAAAGGGTAGGGCGAGATCCCGGGAAAAGGGACGGATCATTCCTCCCTGCTCCCGGGATCCCCTGTGCGTCATGTGGATGCACAGAGACGATCCCAGGGATTGTCCCAGGATATGGCCCCATCTAGCTATGGCCTTAGTTAAATCCACTTCATCCCATTAATACATATTATGCTCGGTGCTTATTTAGGTCCAACCACTGCAACACTTCTGACTATGGGCTGGGATTGTCCCACAAAGTTCACACACTCTAATATTCTTTCTAGTGATTTAAACATTTCTCTTATTTCCTTATGCTTCCAACTAATCAACCATCTGAGAGTTATGCTGTGCTGATTGCTGCCAATCCTTTCCCCAGCACTCTTCCAAGCCCACATCAAACAATCCCATTCATTTCACCTGCAGGTTTAATCAGCTGCCACTTCCCATTTGACTTTGATTCCTTTCTCCATCAGACTTATTAGGAATTGTTGGTCATATGCAGGACAAACAGGAAGGAAGCAAGTGAATCTCAGGATCAGCTTTTTACAGAGAATCACTTATACTGGATCAAACATGGAAGTGATAAAATACAAGTTCACAGCATTGCCTGACAACCCTAACCTAAACATGATTTGGGGAAGTAGATCCCAGAGATTTCACTGAACTATGTTACTTCTACATAGGATTTTTAGTCCTAAACATGACTGAGTTATTCTGAGTCAGGAATTATGTCTTATCCAAAGAGGGAAATGAATACCAAGGAATAGGGAAGACAAACAAAATAATGTCTTTAGTTTCCCAAGTTACAGGCAATAAGAACATCTGTTTCGATGTCAATTTAGGGCCTTGCTAGACCTACCTGATAATCCATCTGGGAGTCGGGGCGATGGTGCGCTACAGCTAGCGTGCAGCGTCGCCCTCTTCCAGACATAACACGCGACGGGGCAAGGTGAAGCCCCATCGTGTCGGCCATTTTGTTCATCAGTTAAAGGGGCCATGTGCGCTGCAGCACCGCCGGAGAAGGTAAGTGTTTTTTTAAAAAAATAATAATAAAGGGGCCCCTGCTCCCCCTGCCCCTGATCCCCCCCACAATTCCTGATGGCCCCCTGCCCGCTCGCTCGTCCTCCCCCCATGCCTGATGCCTTGTCCCCTGTCCTTCTCCCCCCGCCTGCTTGCCATCCCCGTTGCCCGTGCCCGCTCTTCTCCCCCTGCCCGCTTGCCATCCCTGATGCCCGTTCCCGCTCTTCTCCCCCCTTCTCTCCTGCCAGGTCTGGCCTTCCCCTCCCTATCTCCCCCCCCTGTGATCCCCCCCTGGCCCGATAGGCACAGTGTTCCTATGAGCGCTGTGCCCAGTCCATGGCTTCTCCTGGCTACTCGCGAGTAAGTGAGCAGCCGGAAAAAGCCACGGACCCTTCTAGACATTCTGCAGCCCCAGCCTCAGGCCGGGGCTGCGGAAAAACCGGGCCATAAGCAAATCCGTTTATCCCGGTTTAAGGCAGGTTTTAGCGCGGCCTGACCCCGGATTCCCCTGTGCGTCATCTGGATGCACAGGAGGGAAACCGGGCCTCACACCACGCTAACGCCTGGTCTAGCAACGGCCTTAGACTTCCAATGCTTGGTTTCATCTCTATTTCAAAGCAGAGATGAGGCCATGTCAACAGCTGAGATTATTTTTGCACTGAAAGACAAGTCCCTTACAGGCTGAATGACCAGCCTTGTCAAGAAACACCAGGTATCTCTGTCTCCTGTGAAATCTGCCTACCAAAGATGCAAAGTGTCTCATTTCAGATTTCAGTGACAGAAGTTTTTCAAGCAGTAGACCATTGCTGATAAATCCACGTCATTAACAATGTCAAAATACAGCTGTCCTGCTTCAGAAATACTGGTCTTCCACCCAGTGCATAGGAGTTGACAACATGACAGTCATATTTCCATGGTAAATTACCTATACTTAAAATCACGGATGTATTTTCTCAGGAGAGGTGTCAGGTTACTAACTAGAGTCTCATTTATCTGAGGACATGCCCAAAGGATATGAATCCCATCAGGAGGTGCTGTAGTAACCCTGGCGATGTCCAATGTGGTTACCAAAGATCACTACACAACAGACCTGCATGTCACAGTGCCACCCAGTAGTTTCAGTCTATTAAAAATGTTATCTGTCCATTTGACCAGGAAGATTAAATGTACACATTTAAGTTGCCCTCCTCTTCCCAAAGTCTATCTTGAAGCGCATCTGGTTTCCATGTGCTGCAAAAATGCCTTTGACATTTTGTTACAAACCCCAGGCCCTTCAAACAGCAGTGACAGACTAAAGGAGCATTGAATCTGACATTCTATCCTTCAGCTATCTGATGTGCAACCTTTAGATAACATTGCAATGCACGGAAAGTGTGTGTGTGGGGGGGGGAATGGAACAATTAAGTGAAAACCGAAGGAGACAGGCAGAACTGGATGAGAAGGCTAAAAGAACCGGATCATCTACCCAATGTTTTGAATAGCACTAGGTTGTCTAGCAGGCTACCACCCACCCTGGTTCCTTCTGCTTTTCTTCTTAGGTCTGCCTTCAGATGTCACATGCGTAAGACAGGGCCTAGCAGTAGTAAGGCAATTCCTGGTGTTCTAGGCCTTAGCTAGACCTAAGGTTTATCCCAGGATCGTTCCGGGGTCATCCCTGTTCATGTAAATGACACACAGGATATCCCAGGAGCAGGTAGGGATGACCCCAGGCCGATTCCGGGATAAACCTTAGGTCTAGCTAAGGCCCTAGTGAGCCACCCCATTTGTTAGTCCTAATTATGCAAACCCCATTTAAACCAGATGCTAGTACATGTGGCGCATGACGTCCCAGGAGGAAGAGGACATTGCGCCCGCTATTTTGGATTTTTTTAAAGGAAAATGAGCGCACGAGTGCTCAAATTAAACTGTAAGTTCTTTTAAAAAAAACACACACATCACGCTCCCCCCATCCCACCCCCGATAGGCACAGAGTTCCTGAGGAGCTCTGTGCCCGGTTCCTTGGTCCTCCTGTTACTCTCAAGGAGTCGGGACAAAACCACGACGGCGGGCCACACATCCCGCGGTCTCGGGATCATCCCAAGACCGCAAGAAAAAATGGAATTGAACAGTAGGTCGTTATCCCGGGGCAAGGGAAGGATCGTCCCTCCCTGCTCCTGGGATGCCCTGTGTGTCATGGGATGCACAGGGATGATCCCCGGGGTATCGCCCCATCTAGACATGCCCCGAGTCCCACCCCTGGAGGAATCCCCCATGATCTCCAGCCAAGTCCCTTCAAATGGCGCTCTTCCAGGTATGTGCAGGCTATGTAAACTGCCAAATGTTATGCTTTTGCTTGTGAAAATAAAAACAGTTCCTTAAATTCACAGATGGACCCTAAGCAAAAAAAAGAAGAAGAAAAAAGAAAAAAGACAAGAAAAGAGAAAGATCAGTTGTCAATGCAACAGAGCCAAAGCAAGGTATAGCACTACTGCAATCAATGGGGCTTAAAAATATTCATCCTTACCTGGATTGCGCACACTTATTTAGGAGTAGCCGTGATTTAATGTCCTAATAAAATCAGTGAATCAGTGGTGAGGAGCCATTCTTCCCCATTGCCAAACAGCAGACTGTTTTTGCAAAGTCACTACACGACTTTTGGAGCTGAATATTTTTTCACTATTTATTTGCATCCTGGTAACACATAAAAGGTTTTCCCCACACCACTCCATCTGGTTTGTGAATCCCATCCAACTGATTTAATTACTGTTAATTGGTTCAAGCGTTTGGCATTAGCTTAACGAAGCAGACACAAGTGCCTTTTCTCTCCTGTGGGATCAAAGGAGTGCTGTGTTCAAACAGTATAGCTTGTTGCCACATCATATCAATCCAGGGAGATCGGTTTAGTGGGTGGGTGGCTGGCCCATAGATCTCACTAGCTTCAATCTGCTGGTGGACAATGAGACAGTGGTCAGCCAGGGCTGGTTCTTGGGGCACAGGATGGGCCCCTGCGGTTTCAAGGGCCCCTGAACTTCCAGCGGCTCCTCCTCCCTCTCTTTACTCCAGGCCTCACCTTGGCCACAAGCTCGTCGAGTTGGCTACAAAAGGAATCACCATGGGAGCTGGCTAGGAGAACGTACACTGCAGCATGCCATTTTAAAATAGCTCTTTTTAAAAGTATGTTTTGAGTCTGAACCAATCAGATGCTGTCTTGGGGGGGACACACAGCCAATGAGAGCACAGAAGTGACATAAAGACTGCCTCTTCACTGCTCTGTGCCCTCATTTCTGAGTCCCCTTAAAGGCAGCATCTGATGGGTTTGGATTGCTGCTACTCAAAAAGTAAGTTACAAAAAACTCCTAACTTACTTCAAAGTAGTGTGCCACGGGACTTGCCCCAGCACTTTCTTTTGCACATGCATGGCTGGAAGGGTAAGTGGTAGTAGAACAGCCTTCCTCAACCTGGGGTGCTCCAGATGTGTTGGACTGCATCTCCCAGAATGCCCCAGCCAGCTGGCTGGGGCATTCTGGGAGTTGTAGTCCAACACATCTGGGGCGCCCCAGGTTGAGGAAGGCTGTAGTAGAAGGAGCACCAGGAGGGCTGGTGGGTGGTGGGGTGGTAGTGGCAATTGGCAGCCAGGGGAACCTTGGGGAAAGAACTTGCCCAGGGGCCCCTCAAAGCTAGTTGCACCCCTCTTCAAAGAAGGCCCCAAACCCCAAAGAACAACATGGTATTTCCTGTTTTGCCCAGCAAACAGGAGTGTTTAACATGCTTTTCAATATACCTAAAGAAAGATAAACCGAAAACCAAAGTGCTTTTCTTGGAAGAGCCAAGTATCCTTTCATGCAAGATAAGTTACGAATTTTATTGCTATGCATAGATTCTCTCATTTGAATCTTGCCCTGCAACCTTTGTTCTGAAGAGAACATTCGGTGGCAAAGCAGCTCCCAGGCCCGCTCAGCACATCTGCCATCATTATCATCAAGTATGACAAATGGTTGGGAGAGATTTTGTGGCATGTAGAAGTGTTAAGACAGCAGCAAAGGCAACTGTGTTGAGCAGCAAGGGGGGGGGGCAGGGAGAGTGCTGGTGCCAGCTGTAGACAATAGAGAAATGAGCCACTGAATAATTATTAATTTCTAAGATTTATTAGTCCCCCTGTAGCTAATAGCTCTCAGGGCGACGTACACTAAAAACACAAATAAAATCCCAAACCCATATAAGTCAGAACAAAAGGAGCATAATAACACTATCAATTAAAAGCAGCAATTAAGTAAAAGCAGCAGAGGATAAAACAACAGGTTTCACAACAAGAAGATCTAAAAAAATCACAGAAATTAAAACGACTTAAAAATACGGCATAAGAGAAATATAAAGAGGAATAAAAGCCTTGAGAGAATAAAAGCTCTTTGTTAGGAATGGAAAAGTTAACAAGCTAAGCACCAGAAAGTCCCCTTCATAAGTCTATAAACTAATAGCAAATTCATCCTCTTGTACCCCAAACTGCATCATCTACACGCAAGGGGGAGGTACTAGTGGTAGTAGATGGGTCTGAGATCCATTTGCAGAAATACCCCTCCAAAAAACAAACCCACTTTCCCCGAAAGGGAATAAAATGCCAAAACAGCCCATGCTCAGGGGCCACAGAATACGAGTGGATTGCAAGGGCGGCAGGGGAGAACAGTATGAAATGGAATTTCGTGGAAAAGGTCATGATTGGCTAGCTGGAAGCCTGACCAGGAGCGACTGGCACAGCAACATTTTGTCGTGCGTCCCGCTTCGAATGTCATCATCTTAGCAGCTGTAGGAACAAAACCTTCAAGTCACTTCAGAAAGCACTGCTACATACATGGAAGAGCCCAAAAGATAGATGATCAGAGAATTATTTCTAAATGCTGGCGTTTCTTCAGCCCTAACAGGAGACATTTTATATTTGAAAGCATCTAAATGTCCATTAGATGATCAGAGAGTTATTTCTAGATGCTGGTATTTCCTCAATTTCCTCAAACATTTTATATTTGAAAGTATCTGAATATTTCAGAGAGAGAGATGAGAGGAAAGAGGTGGCAGTGAGTTGATACTCTGCGTCAGGCCTCAACCAAGATACACCAGAAGGGATCAAACAGAAGCCTGGGCCATCCCAGCAAAAAGGGAAGCTCACCTTCTGCTTCAAGACCTGCACACATATTAGGGAAGAAGTAGGCCCCACCAAGTTCAAAGAAAAAAGTCATACAAGCAGGCTGTAATGCTATATCACAGGCGCACAGTTATGCTCAATTTATTTATTTATTATTTATTTATTTATTTATTTACAATGGTAATCACTCCAAACCCATGAATGATGAATGATCAAAACAATTTAAAATAGAAATCCAAGCTACCCCCCATCCAACCTGGCCACATGGCCATGATAATGCATAGGATATGATGTAACTCAGCACCCTGAAGGGATGCAAGAGTGTGTGTTGTGAGATGTGTCTCCCTCATTGACTCCTGTGGTGTTGGCAGCACATGGGTGGTGTTGCTGACACAGTCCACGGTTGATTACCACTGGCAGGACTTCCAAGGATGCTGTGGGCATACCTGTCATTCTTACCCCATCTTTGTAACTTCTAGTTTTGTGGTCCTCTGATCACCTGGGCTGAGCATGTCTAGAACATGGAGGGCATTATGCCAGCAGCAATATTATCTCTACGCACCCACCCCAGCGTAATTAGAGTATCAGATTGACCTGCCTCTTACTAACAGCATGTTCTCGAGCATGCCAAGATTTTCTGTGAATGTGCCCAGAAATTGGAGCTTCCAAGTGACACACTTAGGGAGTGGGGGGGGGGGGGGAGGAGAGAGAAATCTGACCTTTCTTTAGTGCCAATATGGAAACAGAGTTCTTTTGAATGACTAACTTCCTCGAGCAAGTTCAAAATCTGCTGTAATCCCCCATGTCACTAAATAAATCTGAAGAGCCATGAAGATGGAATTTTATTCCCTGTGGGTACATTCCCTCTAACTACTAGGTAAAAGCACCTTTGGCTTCTATTTTTTAAAAATGTAAGAACTATGCTGGATTAGACCAAAGTTTAATCTAGCCTATCATTCTGTTCCCGCAGTGGCCAGTCAGATGCCTATATTGGAACCACAAGCAGGATGTGAGTGCGATTTCACCTTCCCACTCATGTGCCCCAGCAACTAACACTGCCTCAGATACTATATATAAGTAATATATAATTGTTTTTTTTTCCATCCCAGCAGTCCTAAGGACAATCTTAAGTGCAACTTAACCATCATAGCACCTAGTAGAGTCTAATTTGAATGTCTATTACCTCCTCCCACATTCTATCTTGACTGTTTCTAAAAACCGATTCAATGGCTGCAACATCAGACAGGTTTTTTTTTCCTTCCCCCACCCTGCTTTGTTTAACATTTAGCCTGATGAAGAGTTCCAGAGAATTCAAAAGCTTGCAGACTGTTTTTGACATTTTGGTTGGCCTTATAAAAGCATGGCCCTAATATGGATTTTGGCATTGTTTCCAAACATGTATACACTAAATCAATGACATGCATTTCATAATTTTCCCCTGTCTATGGTATGTTTAGTAACTCTCAGAGCAATGACTGAAGAATCTCAATTTCATTTTGTTTCAATTTCACAACCAACAGGAGACCGAAATTTGGCAGCACTCCTTGTAGTAAAGCTTAGAGAGAGAGAGAGAGAGAGAGAGAGAGAGAGAGAGAGAGAGAGAGAGAGAGAGAGAGAATGACAGACTAGTGACAATTCTGCTCATTTATGAGCTGGGGTTGAATTACTTTGAATCTGCATTCAATATAAGCCCTATGGCCTGGTTCAGACAATTTGCTAAACCATACATGCATTCCCTTAACCATTTTGTGCTTAAGCAGAGTGGTTTAGTGTGTTGTCTGAACCAGGCCTATGTAGGGTGACCATATGAAAAGGAAGACAGGGTTCCTGTATCTTTAACAGTTGTGTAGGAAAAGGAATTTCAGCAGGTGTCATTTGTATGCATGTAGCACCTGGTGAAATTCCCTCTTCATCGTAACAGTTAAAGCTGCAGGAGCCCTGCCCTCTTTTGTATCTGGTCAAGAGGGCAAGGCTCCTGCAACTTTAACTGTTGTGATGAAGAGGGGATTTCACCAGGAGCGAGCATACAAATGACACTTGCTGAAATTCCCTTTTCTATGCAACTGTTAAAGATATAGGAGTCCTGTCCTCCTTTCCATATGGTCACACTGCATTCAGTCATGACAACGTGTTAAAGCGACACAGGAGCATACTGGATAAGACTGCTGATTAACTCCATCCCTGATGTGTGCTGATTAGCCCCCCTCCTTCTGGAATTCACTGGCTAGAGATGGTGGGAGTTGCAGGCTAAAACATCTGGAGGACAATAAGTTGCCAACTCCTGCGCTAAACCATGGTTTAGTTTAACATGTCTGAGCAGGAATGAACAGGTTCATGAACAGCCTCAGGTTCAGAGGAATGAACTACACTGAGCCCTCCTCCCACACAGTCACCGGAAAAGTTTGGAAAGTTTTTTTCTTTCTTTCCTGAAGCATAGTTAGTTGTGTTGTCTGGAGCAACAAACTATGGTTAATACTATGGTTAGTTTCAAACAAGTCAACTTCAACCATGCTGGCTTATTGAAATGAACTATAAACAGTATTAATCAGAGATCAGGTTACCAGCGAGAGGATATTTTCAGAAGGAAACTGGCATGGGCCCCCAATCTGGAACAGGAAGATGTTCTGGGGCCACAGCTGCATTTTCTTCAAAATGAAAGAAGCACATTTACACAGGCTTTTCTTAAAAGAGCATGTTTATCATATTGTGTGGTTTGGCCATTATTAAGCATTGCTGATCCCAGTATCATGTCTTAAAAGACATAAAGGCAGGATCTACACTACTGCTTTATAACAGTTTATAATGGTTTTGATAACTGTTCAAGGTCAGGACACATTACATATACTGTTTCCAAAGTGTTATATCCTTCTTGGTGTAGCTCTGGCCAAAGTCTTGGAGCAACTTAAAGACTAGTACATTTCATTATGGCATATGTTCTGCAACATGCCACAAGACCCTTCATTGTTTTTGCTACCCACAGACTAACAGGGCTAACCCTCTGGAAACTGCTACCGTGTATTACATGATGGAACCCATCTGTATGGACAGAACAATCTATTGTGATGTTTTTAAAACCGTGTATGGGGAGGAATCATTTAATAGATTATACATAAACTACACTGGTAAGTAGAAGTCCCAACACATTACTTTTTTTTTCTTATCTGCATAAATATTTTCATTCTTTGCAGAAGATATTAAAAAGTTTCTGTTTGGCTAAAATCAATTGTTGGAGTGGGGGAAGGGACCTCAAGAATTTTGGAGGAAGCAGTGAAGTGTGGGTCACGGGGCAGCTAGATGCCAAACAGTTGCAAAGACTCCCTCATTCTCAAACATGCATAAAATTCTAATAATATTTGCAAACATGAGGCGAAAAGCAAGACTGAAAAACCAAGGAACAATGTACAGCATTCATACCACAGCCCTTTATTGCTTCATCTCTTTCTGTTGGGAGGGACTTGTTATGTTCTTTTAGAACAGGGCTTCCTAAATCTCTTGCAGCCTGATCATCTTTATGGCTTAATTCAGACAACACGTTAGTGGAGTGTGAAAACTCTACTCAATGGTTAAGTTTTTAGGGGGCACTCTGCACACAACATGTTCTAAGTCCACCGTTGTGTGACTGTGAGCTGCCGTGGAGTCGAGTAAAATCAAGATGTTTGCAGTTCCTCTACCCTCTCTCCTCTCCCAGTTCTCCTGATAGTATCCCATCAGCCACTGCTGCAAAAACAACAACAATCCCAGTGGCTCTCCTAGAGTGGCACTCCCTCCTTTTGCCACTCTTGCCAGAGAACTCTGTAGCCAGTGGGAAAATTCAGCTCAACAGAAAACTCCACAGAGCCCAACACACAACACAATGGTTCTGCATGAACTCTCATCTGCACAGTGTGGATATTCTGTTTGGAGTGTTTTCGAAAAAAATCTCCACCATTGCATTTAGTTTTCCTGCCAGACAACACATTTCTCAACAGTGGTGTAAAAACTCCACCATGGAGTTCTAAAACTAGTGTTGAGAACTGTGTTGTCTGAACTGAGCCTATGTTTACTTGGGGTAATTTATTTTCTAGTGAGTGTGTTGCATCCTTAGTCTGCATGTCCTTTCGGATCTAATAATATAATCCATATCACTGGGCCACAGCTAGACCTAGGGTTTATCCTGGGATCATCCAGGGTTCGCCCCTGCCTGAGCACTGGATCCCCTGTGTGTCACCTAGATGAACAGTTTGACCCCTGGACGATCCAGGGATAAACCTTAGGTCTAGCTATGGTCTAAGTCTCCAAATGACAGATGTGTGCGCAGCACTGCTCAGATGGCTCCCCACCGATCCACAGTACAGTTATCAAACTAATGCAATCTTAGCTGCCACAGTGTGCATGTCATTGCTTGCTTCAAAGGTACAAAAACAATTGCAATGCAGGGACTTGTTATAAATACATACATATAAATACATTTTTAAAAAATAAATAAACAAACACCATCTACATTATAAAGTAAGGATGTATGTAAGAGATTTTGCAAACATTAGAATTAAAGCTACCTGACCCTATGATGACAAAAGGAAACAATCTCTCCCTTAGAAGAAACAGAAAAATTAGCTACAGCATTGGTTTGCCAAGGATGCATACGGATCTCAATTTATTTATTTATTTTTTACTAATACTGTAGTAATGCTTACTCTGTTCAGGGGTGATTGTACATTACTTAGCTCCATGCAGAGGGTAGGGCAGCCCTTTGGAAGGGACAGCAGCCTCCTCCAGACGCAGCACCCACCAGCCTTCCTCTGCTTCATCCCTCCCACACTGGCAGCAAGTTCGGAGAAGCTTGGTGAAATTGACAAAGTTTGGCATTTCCTCAAGGTTTATTGGAACAGGTTGCTATTAGCTTACTAATTGTTTCACTGCTTACAAACTATTGTCGTTGTCATCATCGGTAGTAGCAGCAGCAGCAACAACAACAACAGCAAAAACAGAGTGATGGCTGCCGGCACTGGAGTGACAGTATTATATACATTCACCTTTCAGATCTTGTCTCTGACTAACCTTCCACCCCAGGGGAAATACTAGTGCTTATCCATTCATATCTCAAGGATTGTGCAGCATTTAACAATTTAAAAAAATGCATTTCAGTATATAATAGCAGCAAAAACTAGTAGGCGTTAGGGGGGGGGGAAGCCCTGAACAAGGGGCTCCTCTAGATTCCCCTGGCTGGAAAGACTGCAGTCTTGCAGGAAGAGATCCTGCTACTAATTTGGAGGCTGAATATCTCCCTGCATGAGACCTGGCAAATCGTGGTTTAACTAACTCATAATCTGTCAGTGTTATGTGTGAATAGGCCCAATATTACACTACTATAAATAAATGTGGACTTATCAGTCTGTCCGACAAAGACCTAAATGCAGTTGGCACATGCTTCCAATGATTGTCTGTGCAAACTGTCAGTGAATGAGGGACCATGGCCAGGCGAAGGAAAGTCTGGGAGTTAATTTTAGGTTACCAAAGGAGTATTATTATATGCCCCAGCATATTCCCCTTGACCTGCCTTCACCATGAATTGTGATATAGGTCATCATGCCTATTTAAAACCATTGACAGTCCTTGAGGGGATGGCCTAAAGACCTAATAAATGTACCAAAGCAGAGTCTGCCACAGAAAAAGGCTGAGTTTGGCTCATCTTTCAAAGCCAGCAAATAAATGTTACTTCAAGATATTGGAGAATGACTGAAAAGGGGAGGACTGATGTTATCTTGCTTGTTGCCGTTGTGTGCTTTGTTCATAAGAACAGCCCTGCTGGATCAGACTAAAGGGTTATGTACTTCAGCATTCGGTTTGCAAAATGGCCAACCAGATGCCTATGAGTAACCCACAAGCAGGACATGAGCGCAACAGCACCTTCCCACTCATATCCCCCAGCGTCTGGTATTGAGAGGCATATTGCCTCTGATACTTGAGGAAATATAGAGCCATCAAGAGTAGTAGCTATTGACAACTTTATCCTCCATGAAACTCCTTCTTCCAATGGAACGCTCCTTACTTACAACTCTGACCACAGTGATATCCTGGCTATCAAGTATGATGATTAGGGTGACCATATGAAAAGGAGGACAGGGCTCCTGTATCTTTAACAGTTGCATAGAAAAGGGAATTTCAGCAGGTGTCATTTGTATATATGGAGAACCTGGTGAAATTCCCTCTTCATCATAACAGTTAAAGCTGCAGGAGCTATACTGGAGCTATACTGTGACCAGATTTAAAAGAGGGCAGGGCACCTGCAGCTTTAACTGGTGTGATGAAGAGGAAATTTCACCAGGTTCTCCATATATACAAAATGACACCTGCTGAAATTCCCTTTTCAAGACAACTGTTAAAGATACAGGAGCCCTGTCCTCCTTTTCATATGGTCACCCTAATGATGATGCTTAAAGTCTCAGGTTCAGTCCTTGGCATGCCCAGACAGGGCTGGGAAACATCCCTGTCTGAAATCCAGATGCACTATTGCCTTTCAGTGCAATTAATCCTGAGCTAGGTGAACCAATGGTTTAACTTGGTGTACGGCAGCTCTTGTTCCAAATTAGGTTACCTAAGGTAAGCCTAGACAAATAATTTGTCTTCTTGCACACTGAGCTCCACAGTTATTTTGAGAAAACAATCCTCCTATCTGGTCAGATGGTAATGCAAATTGGTAAACGGAACACCTTCAATGTGCTATATTATTGTTATGTTAATCTCAGCCATTTCTGTTCTGGTTCAGTAAACAAGAGATTAGTGGTAGGATCCCAAGAAGTTTCAGACAGAGAAAAGTTGAGTCCAACAGGGGAATGATTCACACATCACTCGTGCCAGCAGTTGAGTCTCCTTGGATGCAGTTTGTTTTTCATTCAATAAACAAAGTCAATTGGAAATCCAAAATGCCCATCAGAAGCACAAACCACAATTGTATATTCCTCCTCTGATCAATCTGTGCTTTAAGAAAGTTTTTGCTCATGTGCTAAATCACAGTCAGGTTTTCTGACAGATATAACTAGAAGCAGCTAACAGAAGACATCGATTTCCAAATTCTATTTTACAGCAATACTGTTATAGACACAGTTACAAGACCCTATAAACAACTAGATCAGTATCCATGTTACTATGACATTATCCGCATTTCACTAGAACAGCTTGTTATTGTAACTACAAAATGCCCTGGAACCTCAAAGCACACAAGCACATCATTAAAACACACACATTTATTTTTAAAATGATTCTTCTACAAAGCTATCATGTTTTAGAAGGGCAGTCATGATTACTTGGGGACATGGTTCATGATTTTTAATCTTTTGAGGTTAGCAAAAGACTTCCATTGCCACTGAATCACATCAAGCTTTGCCAAAACACACACAACCATCAGCTATTTGTTTCCATCCATGGGGAGCAAGGCAGTTTCTTGTATCCATAACAACCTGCATTTATGCACAGGAATCCCCTAGCGAATGGAGTGATAAAAATTATTCATGAAAATTATATGCAACTCTTGCCTCTGGCAATGCAAGGAAATTGCCAGGCAGCATTTTCATCCCCTCCCTCTTTCCCACCTTTCTCCATCGTTGCTGAACCAGTAAGGAATAACTCTATCCTCTTCCTTCTAGCTAAATAAATATAGATATTTATTCCTTGAACTCAAGTAACATGAAAATCTGAGTTGAAACTATAGGAATGGCTCACATCCTGGATTGCTAGACAGCTACTGCTTCAAAATCCAGCCTGTCACTTAGAAGAGAGCAACAAGCCAGAACTCAATCCCAGGGAGTAATAACCAGCTTAACCTCACTTAATAACTACTGCAATCACTGCTTACCAGAGGTCACACTTCATCTTCCTGGCAAAGATTGGACTGCTGATCTTTTAAAACACACACACTAAACCCACCCATTCACTCCTTGCTCTATGGAGCACAGAACTGTATCACTTTTAGTAATTCAACGTCAGGTATTGAGAGCCATTTCAGAGGACCAAATAGTAAACCTGGGCTATTATGGCTGAGATCTTGACAGGGATTCTGAGTCCCATGCACATATTCCAGTAGATCTCATTATTCTCTTTCTCATGCCTTAATCAAGCTTAATGCTTCCATTTTCATGGAGATTAGGGCTATGGGGTTTCACTTACAAAGAGAAAGTAAACACTGGACTCCCTAGGGTGTACACAAAAAAAAAAAGACTGGCAGAAAAGAGAAGGGCCATCTCTGCATTTCAGACCTTAAGCATTAGGGTACCTTCACAATTCATGACAGTCAACTAGGTTGGAGGTACCCAGAGTCAAAATTGTAGGGTGAGGATGATGATTACAGCCATTTTAGGAGGGAGAATACATGACGCACTCTGGAGGATCTTGAGCAGATCACTGGCCTAAGTATTGCTGTGGGCATAAATGATGATATGATGTGTGGAGCATAACTAAGCATTCAAATAAGCAGACAGCAGTATGGGGGATCCATCTGCAAGCATATGGCCATATTTACTCCTCATTTGTCAAAATTGATGTCAGACATGTAACTACTAACTACATCCCCTGTGTTATGCCAGGTCCATAACCCAGTTCAAAAATAAAGTGTTGACATATGCCCTTGCTAAAAATTCCTATTTAAATGCATATTTTAATCCCACAGTGTCTTGCATACAACCAAGCATTTCTCCTCTGCAAATCAGGGAGTGTAATTATTATTTACATGTAAACTGTAATCTTTTCTAGGCCAGGAATTCTTTTATTGATACCAACCAAGCTAGTGCTTTCTATCCTTAAAATTGAATTTTGGGGAATCTGCAACAGAAATCAAAGTTGAGCTTCCAATTCTACATTGAGTAGAATGCACCAGAAAAGCAAACAAGGAGTTAGCAGAAATGCAGCATGACATCCCTTTGCACAGGAGTACTCTCTTCAGCAATCAGATCAACAAGACTATGAGAAAACGTATACTGAATTTAGCCATAATTAAAGCAATCCTTTAATAAGGATTGGACTTTGCCGCTGCACACCCAACTTTGTATTTACAATTAATGATTAGTTCTAAAAAAATCATCTGGTGACCTGGTTCACTTGAAGAGTACCATGACCTGAAAGTCTAAGAAATAACATGAGTACTACTATGCAGCATTTATCTAGCACTTAAAGCAAGCATTTCACATTTCTCAGTAATTCCCACAACTCTGTAAATGAGGTCAGTATTTTTGTGAACCACCCAGGGAGCTTCAGCTATTGGGCGGTATAAAAATGCAATAAATAAATAAATAGTATTGACATGCCTGTATTGCACAGGTTGGGAGGGCTGAGAAAATAGTGGTTTGTCTAAGACTTGGTCTGGAAGCACATGTTCCAACCACTTTCTGAAGCTAAGTAGATCTAGGTCTGGATCTAGTCAGCTGTTGGGTGGGATACCACTTGGACATTTTATGTACACCACCTTGAGTTCCATCATGGCAGAAAGATGGGATATATATTTATGAATAAGGCCAGATAAAGAGTTTCTGGACAAGATGAGATTTGAAATGGAGACATGCTGGTTCACATCTTAGTCTTAGCCATAATGTTACACTAATCCATCAGCTTTGCTTTTTTCTTAATTTTATTGATATCTACTAATTTTCAGTTCTCACCAGGGCTAGTTGCAGAAGTGCTTAGAAATTTGATGTCAATGCAATGGAATTAGATTGTCAGTCCTGATTATCACACATATAATTTACATGTCCGTAAGGAGTAACATTTCTCATTATAAAGATTAACATGCCTCTTTCGTCTATTACCATAAACTGTCCCTCAAACATTAAGGTACTTTTTTGACCTGACACATGACTCATTACAGTGGGAGTAAACTCTTTTCATCTGCAAGAATAACATCATTCAAGTTTTCCCAAATGGAAGTGAAGCAGAGCAAAAATTCAGCAACTGAAGGTACAATCCTATGCATGTTTCAATGGGGGGGGGGGGTGTCCTACAATTCCCAGCATTCCCCAGCCACCTGGGAGTTGTAGGGATTTTTCTGTCCAAACATACATTGAATTAAGTTGATCATCTGCGTTCACAATACTACTGTGCCATGGAGAGCAAACCAGTAAGCCCTGGAACTATGCAACCTCCATTCATTTCAGCAGGAAGCTCGTACAAACGTAGCCAAAATGCTTGTTGGATTGAGTATTTAACTACTCAGGACTCCAAGCTCACAACCACCAGCAATAGCTAAAGCTTATAAAGGACAGACCCCAGTTCTCATTAATCAGAATGTGTGCACCATGTGATGGAACAGCTGCTTCTTCAGAGGATAGATCTTGAGTTCTCTATTAAGGAAGCACAATATCTGTTCATATGGTAATACTTCTAACACAATATTCTTTTCAAACTCTTGAATACGATCTTTGTATGTGCTTAAACTACAATTGGTTTGGATTTTAGGCAGCTCTGCTATTTGAGCTACCAAAAAAAAAAAAATGCCCTCATTGAAGATATAAATTCAGACAGACAATAATTTCATTTGCCGTGCATAGATTTATGATGACATTGTCTCAGTAAGCGGGCTTGGAGCTTAAGTCCAAAACATACAAAAAGAGATTTTCAAAGTCTATCGGACGCAAAGAATGCTTCCCAACAGTTACTTGATATAGTAGTGCATTTAATGCCTGGTTCTCAGGGTCAAACTTAGAGATGTGAAGGCCCGGAAAAGAAATGGAAAAATTTGGGGGGAAAACCTATATTTTCCCTGTTTCCCCCCCCCCAAGCGTTTTTTGTTTTGTTTTTCAAAAAACTGGAAAAAAATTAAAAAATGAAGAAAAAACGGATTATGGGATGTTTTATTTTAGCATGATGAATAAAAAGTTTAAGACAAGGTGTTGAAGTATTTACTTCTCCAAACGATTTCTATATATGTACAGTATCAGATTATTACAATTTCTGTGCACCAAGGACAAGCAAGTCCTAAGTTGCAAACTGAGACTACAACTCTCAAATGCAAGAGCAAAATGCATTTCTGCCTCTAGGGGGCACTGCCACTGAAGCAGAAATTGAAACTGATAGGATAGATATAGCTCAGAAAATGAGTCTGATGAAATACCATGTAGATTCATTGAATATTGTTCTCCCCTTTTTCTCAGTTCCTTTTATGGGAATGGGTGGTTTACGTCTGTTTGACACTGTGGAGGACTAGCGGAGACATAAATAATTTTCTTTGTTACTAATGTTGGTGGTTTCTTCTATTGTTGTTTTAAGTAGTTTTTTGCCTGCTTCTCAGAAACTAGCAAAACCAAAGAGGTTCCTTACAGTTCAGGTGTTCCTAACATTTCAGGAGTTTGTAGCTCCATTTGTTAACTATTTTTAAAAAAATATATTAAAAAAAAGTAAATTAAATTTGTAACAATTGTTTGACTACACTGTACTTTTAATATACCAAATGTAATAATTTTATGCCAAACCAACTTGGACATAATTACATTTTATGTTGCTAAAGTAACAAAGTGACTTTCAATCTGTAAGAAGTGCTAATATTGCATTTTTTTCAAATTTCCTCCAAAATTTCAATTTTTTTCCACACACACCCCCCCGGAAAAAAAACTGTTTCCCCCCCCCCCGCATGGCTTAAACATTTCTGGAAATTTTACATCTCTAGCTTGTGTTACATGAAGACCCCCCAATTCCATTTTTCTCCTTTAAACCCTGGCCCCAACAACAACAAGAAAACCAAAGCAGCCCTGATCCAACCAAAGACCATGTTTCCTCACTACAAGATGTGTGATCTCCAGAGCCCTGTACAGCAGGTTTATGGAACCTGTGGCCATCCAGATGTTGTTGGACTACAACTCCCATCATCGATTACCATTGTCCATGCTGGACTTAAAGTCCAACAATATCTGGAAGGCTACAGGTTCTCCGCTGCGGCTGCAGGGGAACTGAATGAATGACTATCTAGACATGAAACGTTGACTCCTCAAGATCATGAAAAACCACTTGCATTTGGAATGATAGAGAGCTACTTCCTACTAGAGTCCAATGTGCTTCCATAGAGGATCAATCAAACAATCAAATGGCTTGAAAAAAGAAGTGCAGTTATATGTCAGACTCCTTGATCTTGTTTTATCAGTTTCATTTTACAGAGACACAAGCTACAACATGCAGCTAAAATCCTTCACAGATGATGTCCATCAACAGTATTTAGCCACACCAATTAAGCATGCTCCTGCTCAGAGGCATTATGCCTCCAATTACAAGATGCTGGGAGCAAACAACAAGGAGCAGCCATCACCATCATGCCTTGCTTCTGACTTTTAAAAGTTATTTGGCTGTCCAACATCAGAAAGACTAGATGGATCTCGTCTGATTCATAAGTCAAGTGTCTAGCAAGCTGGGGAATAAAGAATTACACACGAAGCCTGCAGATGGAGAACTAGCGTACCAAATCCGCTACTTGCCAGGCACCAGTGACCACTCTGCATTAACCAGGAACCCCACCCCACCCCATGCCCTTCATTAAGCCTGGACTATGACTAGACAGCAATTGCTTGTACCCGGTTGTAGATCACAAAGGCCCAAAGAATGCCAGGTAGAGGGGCTGGATGAGACCTTCCTCTCATTACAACTACCCAAGTCCAATAATAATAATAATAATAATAATAATAATAATAATAATAATAATAATAATAATTATTCAATACCTCCCTATAGCTGAAGCTCTCTGGGTGGTTTACAACAATTCAAAAATTTTTTACAAAATACAATTTAATAAAAACATTTTTAACATAGAAAAATTAAAACAATGCAAACAGCTGAAAGCAATTTAAGTAAACAATATGCTCCCTAATAGAACTGGATCAAACTCATCTCAGCCTAGGAGTCTCAGTTGTGTCATGGCAGTGGGACCCCTGCTCAGTGCAGTGGCTAATAGGGTCACACTGAAAGACTCAAGCATTGAATGGATGGAAGTGTAATTACCACCCAAGCTCCTTTGTACTAATTTAGGAAATGTGCTCACAGCACCTCTGATCCCAGTGGTACAATCAGCACTTCTCATTAACACCTTCTGAAAATCCCATTTCCTTTCTTCCTGCATTTCCAAAGATTAAACAGGAATGGTTCATTTATGAAACTGGCAAGGGAACTGCGACGTACTTCAACTACTCTCCCTCATTGTACCTTCCTTCTTTCATTGGAGTATGATGAATAGCTTGTGTTGCCTCTGATCCACTCCTAGTCATGTGAACTAAAGTGTACTTGAAGACTGCTTTCAAAACAAAGCCATGCAACGTGCAACTAGAATCCGGGGGATGGACTAGATGGAATGTAAGTGAACTGCAATGGAATACACGGTTTGTCGCTTTCACAGGGGAAATTACACCAGATTTAGCAGTTTTAAGACTGACTTGGTCAATTAGCATGGCTTAGTTTTGGGGACCATGCCATGGCATCCTTTTATATACTGAGCAGCTCAGTCCTATGAACTACCTTTAGCAGGTTTTTTGCTTGCTTATGTAGATAATGCATATACCTCACACTTTCTGCCTCTAAAAGCAGAAAAACACTCAAGGCAGCTTACATCCTTCATCAGAAAGCAATACAACTATTAACCATAGAATTAAATTCGGGAACAGAGATAAGCAGGTAAAAAATACAGTTCTACAAAATCCTAAAAATTGCAGCAGCACAGAACTACTTGCCAATGCCTGCAACTTAGAGGGGGTGTATGTTGTGTTGCAATATTCAAGTTACTGGGACCTGATTTACTAGGCTTTTACCATGTCAGAAAACAGCTGAGGGGGAAAGTTACATCATGAATGCTCCCTCTATGTCAGACTCCCTGCCTGTAGAAAACTAAAATGACACAAGATGAGCCTTGCCCTTTCCACTGATATGCTAGGTTTCTCCTTGCAAGGCCTTTTCAATGAAAGGGGTATTCAACTATGCTCTCTCCCACTTATGTTCTGAAGTGGTACAGTCCCAGAAGGACCAGGGTAACATGCTTCATCTGAAGTTGCAAATGAATTCTTACCAACCTTGGCAACTGGGAAACCGGAAGTGGTGCTTTTCTAAATCTAGTGGCCATGGGCAGCCCTTACAAAACCTTAGTAGTAGCCTATCCAATTCCATACCATGAAAAGGGAGCCATGCTTTGCACAGCCATGCCATGCAGTGGGAAAAAGAAGAGCAGTGTTCAGTATCTCAGGGTGTGAGATGTATCTGATTAAGACATTAAACATTTCCTAGCTTTTCTAGAGGAAAAGAGAACAGCTGTAGTTAATGCACAGCTGTTGCTAAGATGGATCTAGCTAGGCTTTCCAGGTCTCCTGGGGCTCAGATTCTGAAACACAGGGGGTGAAGCCTGGGAGCTAAAGGGTAGCACCTGTCAGACCAGATGGAGGAACCTAGAGGCACTTGCTGATCGAGAGATTCCATGTCTCTCCTTCAGCTGATCTCTCCAGTGTAAAATTATCGCCCTCTTTCCCATGTGTTAGCAAGATAGATTTGTTAGGCCTGTATGTTTGCGCACCTCTTAGTCACTCTCACCCAGAGAGGAAAAAGCCATGCTTCTCTTGGGGGCGGGGGGGGGGGGGAGCGGGACAGGGGCAGACGTGGACTAGTATTTGTGATTCATCTGCTGGGCCTTCCCCCACACTGCACTCCACTCCACCTGCACACATCAGGGTGCACATACAAACGGGACTCCAATTTATGTAGGTTGCAAATGTGCAATTCGCCCTGCATTTTCCCTGAGTACTAATCACACATATAGAGCCTATATACTTTGGATGTGTGGGGAAGCACACAGATATGGCCCTCAGTCTTGTGTTTGCAGGCATATAGTCCCCAAGAATTAAAACAAATGTAAAGGCTGCAGTTCTATGCACACTTACTTGGGAGAAAGTCTCAATGTATCTTAATTCAGAAGAAACATGCAGAGGATTGCTCTGCAAACAAAAAAGAAAGTAAAACCAGAGGGAAGGGTAGCAAAAGGCTGGTACCCAACACGGAGAAACAACACCCTGATTGCAAGCAATAGTTGACATCCATAGGGAAGCTTTTTTCCACTCATTGGTGGAGGCCATAGGAGTGGGAGGGGAAAAAGCCTCTACGGAGTCCACGCCAAACAGGCCTTTTCTAAGCCCCTGCAATGGGAGTGTGCGAGGTGGGGTTTGAGGAGGCGTTTCTCTGGGACTCCAGAAAAGTGCCCCCTGCAACTCCCCACCCCAACGGAGCCCCAGAAAGAGGGACTATTTGGGGCACACTCCATAGAGGCTTTTTTATCTCCACCCTTATGGAAGCCGCCAAGAGTGGAAGAAAAAAAGGCTTCCTTATAGGGCCCCCGCACCATCAGGCTTCAAAAAAAGGTCTTTCCTAATTCCTCCCTCTCTCTGGCTCCCTTACCTCTGGGCTGCAGCTTTCCAGCCAGGAAGGGGAGTAAGCAGGGAAAGACTATAGTATGCTCCACGACAGTTACAAGGAATTTCTTTTTTTTAAAAAAAAGCCACTGGCGTGCGCACACACACACAGAGGGCGAGATTGCCAAGTGCTCCACCCCTGTAAACTCCAGGGGCTATCTATACATTCTGGAAGCCCCGAGGTGGCTCACAGTGGTGCTGCATTGATTATCAATCAATCAATCATCAGTTTATTGTGCTAGCCGAAGGCCATGACAAATACATCCATAGAAAAGCATACAACTATAAAAGTACACAACAGTTTAAAATAACCAAGAGAGCCATACAGACAAGCTTAAATTTCCTATGACTAAAGCTCTCATTTCGCTCAACACTTTGAATCTCCGTGGCAGTTTATAGCAATTTTTGCTGCATCGATTATATAACGCAGCAGCCACCTCGAAGCCATCACGGGGCTTTCCAGAGAAGGCCCGCATTTTAAAAGTCGGGGACTTACCCCAACTTTTCAGGATGGAGCAAGGTGAACATGGCTCTACCTCCATCTAACCTCGCTCCGTCCTCGATGGCACCCCCTGATGGTTGCTGTTTGCCCGGGCAGAGGGTGGGTCTGGCCGCTGGAAACTCCGTGCTTTTGTTGTGCTTTTGTTAGCCACCAACCTGATGCAGCAAATGTGGTTTTGCTTACTGCTGCGGCAACCCCCTGCCATATAGGCAGCATCCCCACTTGCCAGGGAGCAAGTGCAAATGGGATGCACTTTGTCTCTGTAGGGAAGGCAAGGTATCTGAACTACACTGACTATTAAGGCTAGCCAAAATTTGTGGATGTCTGGCTGGCATAATGTTTAGTGCTAGTCTAAAATAGTCAGCCTGTTGGGATTGTTTTTATTTTTTGTTTTTATTTTGGCATTTCCATAACTTTCTGTTTCAAAATGCCTTTAATCTATCCAGTGACCTCACTTTTTTTGAACAGTTTTGAATTGGAAAATTTTACAGAGATTTTTCTTGGAAATCTTCCGATGCTTGAAATTGATTGGGATCTGCTTTAGCATATTTGACTTATATTTTGTAAACAATACATGCTATATAAATCTCCAAAGTGTTTTGTGATGACGATGATGATGATTTGCAGAGGGGGAGCTGTGTTAGCCTATTACAACAAAACTGACAAAGAGCCTTGTGATACTTTAACAAATAACCAATTTATTGTGGCATAGACTCTTGTGGACACTATCCAAGCTTATGTCAGAATAAATTTGTTAGTCTAACTTGCCACAAGACCCGTTGTTGTTGTTGTTGTTGCTGCCGCCATTGTTATTGATAATAACCAAACTATTTGAACTGAGATATTTGATGGGGAGGTTGACAATAAAATATACTTAATGTAGTTTAAATATGATATTTGAACAATAAATGGAAAGCTTTCCTCTAATATTTTTATTAGAATACTGTGTTATCTGTACAGCACCATGTACATTGATGGTGCTATATAAATAAATAATAATAATAATAATAATAATAATAATAATAATAATAATATTTATATGTTAAGAAATGACAATCCAATAGCATGCACATCTTTACATAGTTTATTTCTTTTTATGGAGGCAATGAAACTAACCTGAGCCCAAAGAGCTCTGCATATATATGCATGCATGATTCCTAAAAATAGTCACCTGAAAAAAAAGTTAGCTACAACTTCGAAATTGCCTTTGACTTTACTTGGCCTGGTACTGTATCTATTCATTATTTTTCCAATTCATTTTATGAAACAATGCGTTTGCAGAAATAGAAAATTTTATGTCCCAAATCACTATTATTACAAAGCAGAAGAAAGCCCAAAGTTCCATTCTTTGAAGAAACTTTTCAACCTTTTGAAATATGTATTCATTCAATTTATATCCTACCTTACCTTTAAATAGCTCAAGAGGTTAAAACAAATAAGACCAAAATTACAAGATTACAAAAAGCAGTAGAATACAAAAGATGGGCAGAGCATGGGGAACAGGTACTCTCATCAGCCTTGCTGGTGGTTTCAACCATGTAGCGGTAAAAACAAGATGTATCAGAATTTTTAGGAAGGAGAAGACATTCAGGGTTCTTTTTAAAATAAAATGTTCAGGAAAAGTGTTGATTAGTTTATTATCTCATACTCTATACTAAAAATGAAGTGGGTGGGCACACACAAGAGAATCTATAAGCATTATAGCCCCACGGTTCAAACCTGTGATTACTTCAACCAGTGTTTCTTTACCATTAGTCACTGCACCTCTAAAAATGTATTGCCATTTCTCTCATACTTTGAGAATCACAACAACCCAATAATCAAATCATTTGTTTTCTCTTCTGAGATAAGAAAGGCCCCATGCCTTTGAAGAGCTTGGAATTCAAGTAGGTGCATGTTAAATCTCTACGGACTGGGAGACACTCCATGAAACAACAAGAGCTTCAAGGACAAGCACAGGGAGAGGATCACAGATGGATTAATTTTGTTTAAAGATCACAATGCAACGGTACCAACAGCAAAAGAAGCCAAGAAGGTTAAACTGGGAACATTGGTGCAAAGGGAAAAACAAAACAACAAATCATCCCGCCTTTCGGTATCCTGTATCCAATGTAGAGTAAACCCATTGAAATGAATGGGACTTTAGACTAATATTGGATAAAATCACATTCTGTTGTTCTGTTGAGAGCCACAGCCCAGTATTTCATTGCTCTGTTCTAGAGAATGGTGGCATAGAAGTCCTGGACCATTCAAGACACTCTCACTGTTCTACATCATTTCAACTGGTCCAATGCATTCTACGCCTCCATCACCAAAGCTCGAGTATCAAATAAGCAAAGCAGCCTACCTCCTTCACCTTTCACCCTTAAGCCATTTGCTCTTCTCTGATTCTTTCTCGCTCCCTTCAGGGCTATTCAATTGTCTTTCGTTCACCTCTATCTCAAACGAGAAGGTCCTCCATGCAAGACAAGGAATATTTGAGACATGATTGCAAAGACCTGAGAAACATCCAAGCAGCACAGCTGGGTGCAGACCCCTGTCCCTTGCAGTTTCCAAGGAAGCAGACCTCTGGCCTTCAGCTGCCGAGAAAACGGAAGAGGCCTTTTCCAGGGTCAAATATAGATGTGCAATTTAACTGCTGCTGAAAAATCACTCTCTCTGCTCACCATCCCTCCTCCTCCTCCTCTGTGGCTTACATAGAGGCTCATTACCTCAAGCTCACCAAGCCTCCAAGTAGCACAGCAAATAGGAGGACGCACGCTGCCACGTATTAACAGCTACTCCACACACCCCCTTGTTTACTCCTCCCTCCCCTCCCTGTGGATTTCCCTCGTGAATAATGCAGGAGCTGTAGCCCAAGACACACTGCCCATTCTATGCTTCCCTCAGAGTCAGCTGGAAACAGACTCAATGTGCCAGCCAGGGCCAGTCCCCGTGTTCTGCACAGTGCAAGCCTGCGATCCTTGTACGATGGCCCTTTCCCCCACTCACCCCTGTTGTTCCAAAAGATGCTGTCTCCTTTTGTACCAGTTCCTGCTGATTAAACTAAGCAGTTCTACAGGACAGATAACATGGTGTACAAGTTGAACTGGGATGGGGTGAGGGAGGCAGGAAGGTCTTCTTCTATACCTCAGGGCAACTTCTCAAAAGCAAGCAGAGTTGTATGAGAAAACAAGACACTTTGTTCGCCACTAGGTATATTGACTCAAGCACTATGAGTTCCCTACTGCAGAAGGTCTAGACCAGAAGGTCTTGCCTACCATTTGGCTGAGATTCAATTGACTAATTATCCTCAGGCATTTATGTTTTCTTCTTTGGCTTCCCAGCCCAGGAAACTGGACTGCTGGATTGGCCAGCATTAAAAGGCTTTCCTATTGGTCTTTATTAATCTATAGTGCATGCAGCTTCTGCTCGTTGCTACTATGGTTCCTATCACCCTATACTCTGAATGTCTAACCTATCCTGCCTTGGACCTACTCCTATTCAAGCCCTGCTTGGGTTACAAGTGGATTGGAACTGGTGCATCTTTGTGGGACTGGGATTCCAAAAAGAGTGGGTAGTATTTATAGGAATAGATCACAAGAAGCCAAGAGTTCAGTTTAGGTAGTCTCATCAAGTTTGGGCAATTTACCAATAAGAGAAGGCAAATGTAGCCCATGGCTCAGGTGTACATTGGTCCTGAGATTGACGGCAGCTGTGACAGCTCACATGATACCTAATGATTCCTTTTTTAATGTTTCTTTGGTAACATCAGCTGTAGCTCCTGATGCAGGGATAGCTCATGGTATTCTCTGTGTGTGGCATGCACAAGCTCTGATGTTAGTGAAGTGCAAAAAAGAAAAGAAAAAAGCATGGTGCAGTTACACTTCCCATTTTACTACTGAAACAGTCAATTCCAAAACAGTTCATAAGGCTGCCAAGTTCCTCAGGGAAATGTACTTGCATCCAGCTGACCACACTAGAAGCTGCAAAGAAATGCCAACATGGCCTTGGTTTTCTTACTGCTGTTTTTTAGTCATGGAACCACCGTGATTTTTGTACTGGTGAGGATTGAGGGGGCTTAGTCTCCCATACCAGATGCTCACAACCTACAATACTAGTTATATTACAGAAATTCAAATCAAAATAAGGGGAGAGGGGAATAGACTGGTTCATGTTCTCTCTTTCTTGGATGGAAAGAAGTGCAAGGCAGCCTTTAGGTTGGTCATTGTCCATCATGTATTTACAATCTGGTGAAGAAGCTACAGAAGCAAACAGTGTTTTTTCTAAGGCAGCATCAGACCCCTAAAACAGCTTCCAGCATCTTAAATCAAAACTGCTTCCATCTGTTTTTTTGGGTACACCTCATCTCCCACACAATGCCAAACTAGTTTTCTAGCCCCAACCCAGACATCTGGACATGACTATTACAGATAGTAGCTCACAGTTTTCCATTGCAGAATGAACTGATTGTTTATCATTGACTCACAGGCTATCAAAGTCACCCTAAGGAGTTCCAAAAGAAAATTTCCAAAATCTATATCACTACAATACTTTTATTATGGCGATATGGATTTTGGAAATTTTCTTTCAGGCGATAAGACCACCTTCACTTTTTGTGTGATTCTGAAGCATGTTACAATTACAGCACACCTGTAACATTATGGTGGCTCTTTTAACTTCGGTATAGAGGAAGAATAGGCCATTGTCTTACTCATGTGGTTGAAACCTGTACCTATGTTTCCAAAAGGGCTTAAAAGAAAAACGGTTACATAAACATACCAGGTTTTTCAACTGATCCTATGGACGCTTACCAGAAATCAGCCTACTTAATCCAACAGGACTTATTCACAAATAAGTGTGCATAAACCTCTTCCCAAATAAGTATGCATACTATTGCAGCCTTGAATGTGAATTTTGTGAACCAGATGTACACAACATGACAATTCGCAAGAGGTCTTGGATGTCGTCACACAGGAAAAGACTCACCAACTTCCTTGCAGTGCCTCTCTGCACTGTATCTGTTCTGCTGAATCACTTACTGCATTGCTGGCAATGCTGATAGAATATTTTGAGAGGTTTGCAGTGCTCTGGCCCTGGGACACTCTGCCCGGCCATGCTGGCTAAGTGTGGAACTCGTACAGCATTGCAGAACAGTGAAGGCATTAAGAGACAATGAAAGGATAATTGCTTCGCAGCAGGAGGCTACGTAGCCTAAACAGGAATGCCCCCTGGATATAGTTGGCTGCTTTTCAAACAGTTAAACACATGCCCACTGACCCAGGACTAGATGCAGAGATGCAGAGAGAGATTGTCACTGAAGCTAGTGCACTGACAGTGAAACACACCTGACGATTCAGTACAGCCTGGGTCTTTCCAAGGACTTAGCTAAACCGGGCTTTATCACGGGGCGAACCCCAGGATCATCCCTGTGCATCCACATGACGCACAGGGGATCCCGGGATCAGGGAGGGATGATCCCTCCTTGCCCCAGGATCTTGCCCTCCCCTTTGGGCCCGCTTTTTCTGTGGTCTCGGGCTGAGCCCCAAACTGCGGAACATGTGGCCCGTTGCCGCGGTTTGACCCAGCTCCTCAGGAGTGCTGTGCCCATTGGGGGTAGGGTAGGGGGAGTGGGGAAATTAAGTTAATTTTTTTTAAAACCCTACCTTTAGCGCATGCTCCGTCTTCTTTAAAAATAAAAAAATGGTGGGCGCGACGCCTCTCTTCCTGAGGTCATTGCACCAAATGTGTAAACGGAGGAGGGATCTCGTGTTAATTACAATGAGAGATCTTCCCTCCTCCATTGCAGACTATCAGGTAGGTCTAGCTAAGGCCCGAGATTCTTTTGTAGAATTCATGGGGAAAGCTTTTTCCAAGAATTTTCCAAAGCTCAGGAAGACTCCATCTGGAAGAATTCATCCACAATTGCTACCCCTCTTGCCTGCCAATATCTTTCCCCAAACCGGGCCGTATCCAACGCAGCAGTGCCACTAATGTAGATGGCACGGCGCCAGTGGAAACAGCTTCGAGTGCAATGATGGCAGCAAGACCTTTTGGCATTGCGCTAGTGGTCATTTATGCGAGTGCCATGCAATTTACGTTAGTGGTAGTGTTCCTCTGGATACTTCCCAGTATCACGTTGTGATTAGCTGGGACGAAACTTGGCTGATGGGGGCTTGTGAAAGCAGAGGGCACTTCTCACATGTCCACAGAAGCTCACTGGGTGACTTTGGGCCAGTCACAGAGTCTCAGCCTAACCTACCACACAGGGATGTTGTTATGAGGATAAAAATGGAGAGGTGGTAGATTATGTATGCCATCTTGGTTCCTTGTAGGAAAAAAGGCAGGATATAATTGCCATAAATAAATAAATAAATCAGGTTTTCTGGGAATTGATTTTTGAAAATTATGATTATTCATTCTGGTCAATGATTCCGGAGGAATTAACAACAACAAAATCCCTTCACTTCCCAAAGTTCATGGCAGCAGCAACAACTTAGGAGCAGCCCTCTGCTTTATTATTGGCTGCCATTATTTGTTATCCCTCCTCCTGCCCCCTCCCACACTTTGGTAAATTTGTGTTAGTGTGAAAATGGAGGGGAAAGAGGAGGGAAACTGGCAGATGAGGGACCTGGTGCTGAGCTAGATGTCAAATTGAAATCTGGAAGGAGTGAAGAAACATTCAATTCAAATCATTTCAAGGAGGAGTCAGGGGAAGGACCATCACTCTCTTCCCTACCAGGCCCATTAAACCTGGTGGGCCTTCCGTGCAGGGGTGTGGAACCTCAGGCCTGAGGGCCAAATCTGACCCTCCTGAAGTCCCAATCCGGAGTTCCCCAGATGGTCACCCCCTTTCCCCTCAGCCACTAATCGCTTGGCCGTCTCCTGGCTTCTGCGCAGTTTCATCCCCATTCTAAAAGTTGAAATACTTCTCCTTAGGCTTAGATACTGGCAGTAAAAAGCTTTTAGATGCAATATGCTGGTGCCTTTTTGTGTGTATTTTTGCTCCCATCTCTTTCGCCTTTGGCTCGCCCCCCCCCCCCCCAATCCCCTTTGTCTTCAGATCTGGCCACCATTGGCATGAGGCCCCTGCAAGTTTTTCCAGGAGTGAATTTGGCCCTGGAGTTCCCCAATCCTGCTTCAGTATGTGTGTGTGTATAAGCAAGAGTGTATGTTAGCATAAGTAAATGTGTAAGCCAGTTCCTAATTTTGCAGAACACTTTTGTATAAACACAGAACTGAACCTGAGTAAGATTCTGCAGAGAGGAGCACTCTTGATTTTTAACTGGCGTAGCCATAAGCAGGGGACTCCAGTGATGCCCCCAAAGAAAGCCAGTTCATAGTGTAGAAAATGGGACATTGTTTCCTTCCCCCTCAAGCCCCAAGACCTGAGATGGCAAGAGGGGGGAAGAATTCTCCTCAGCCATTTCAAAATGTAGCCTCTGTGTGTGTGTGTGTGTGTGTGTGTAAACATTCTTTGCCTCCTCAGGAATTGTAGCTCACTGTCATTTTCAGTTTGGGGTAACTGAGGGAAGGACCAGGTTTGGAGAAGGACGCTTGACCACACCTCTCAAAACACCTGAGACAATCACCTCAATGATGGGTGAGTGGGCTGCGGAGGACTGTATTATTATTATTATTATTATTATTATTATTATTATTATTATTATTATTTATATAGCACCATCAATGTACATGGTGCTGTACAGAGTAAAACAGTAAATAGCAAGACCCTGCCGCATAGGCTTACATTCTAATAATGACTGGCAGAAGAATGACCAACCCACCACTGAAATCGGTAGGCTCAGGCCAGCTTGCTTCGGTCATGAGTGGGAGGGACAGTGATGAGTGCATCCAGGCAAGGATTGGACCTCTCCAGCCCTCCTCCTTTCACCTAGCTGCTTCTAACGTTTGCTTGCAATTACACACAAAAGGTTCATATGATTTTAGTGTAAGCCAGGAACAGACAACCCTGTGCCCTCCAGATATTTTGAAGTGTAATAATTCCCATCATCTTTAATTGGCCATGTTGGTGGGGGCTGGTGAAGACTGTACTCTGAAACATCTGGAAGACATCAGGTTCCCCACCACTGGTGTAAGCAAAGTGCTTTCCCTCCTGCATGCACAATAACACACAACGTATGTAGCAAAAAAGATGCACTTATATGTGGTCTACCTGGGCCCATGAGGGCTGGACGCAGGAGTGTCCACTGCCCTCACGGGCCCAGGCAGATTTTTGATACAATGCTAAAAATGGCATTGTGGAAAGCAGGCCCTGTTTTTTTTCTTTAAGAAGCAAGTATTTTCAGTGTTACACGTGAACAAAGATTCTGCTTTTTAGTGGCAATTATCATACAAAAAACCATGTGGCAGCTGATTTAATAACAGGCACCATTGCATTGGCAACAAATATGATACATGCCCTACGAGGGCAAGCTGAAGAAACTTGGGATGTTCAGTCTGGAGAAAAGAAGACTGAGGGGAGACATGTTAGCAGTGTTCAGGTACATGAAAGGGTTCCACAGGGAAGATGATCGAGAACTGTTTTCCAGTGCCACAAAAATTAGGACCCGAAATAATGGGTATAAGTTACAGCTACCTAGATTTCGATTAAATAGAAGGGAAAATTTCCTGATGGAAAGATCTGTCAGTCTACCTACAGAGGTTGTGGGTTCTCTATCTCTGGAGGTTTTAAGAAGAGACTGGACAGCCACCTTCCATGGATGGTTTAATTGGTTTTCCTGCACATTGCAGAGGGTTGGATTAGATGATCCTTGTGGTCCCTTCCAACTCCACAATTCTATGAGTAAGGGTCACACGCTTGTCAATTGATGGCCTACTTGACCACAATTAAATATTCCATAAAGCCGAGGGTGCCACTGTACAGATGGCTGTGTACTTTTTAAATCCCTTCCCATCATGGTGTCATCTGCTAGCAAGTGCTGCTTGCAAGCTAGCCCTGCAATGGTGACGGGCACACCGATGACCATTTTGATTATGCAGCTGGCAGTGAAATGGATGCTTGAAGAACTGCCCTGCTGCCTACTTACCACAACAGCATTTTAAAACTGACTTCTTAAAACAGTTGCTGTTATTTTGCTTTATGTCTGTTGGCATTTCTTTAAAAATAATTGTGCAACTTAAGCTGACCCTGGTGTTCAGGAATAAAAACCAAAAGAGAAAGATTCTGTGAAATATTGCCTTTGTTAGAAGTTATAATAATTCATTACACTTTTAATTGAAAGTTAATTTCAGTATTTCACAGAAACAATTAATGAAGGATACAATCTTATGCATATTTAGACAGGGAAAAAAGGCCCACAGCTCCCAGCATTCCTTTAACTTGGGTTTGCAATTAGTATTTTTTATCAAAACTGTTGATTTGTGGAGGTTTTTCTAATAAAATTACTTTAGCATACTTTTGATTGGACAGGGGGAAAAAGACTGGTCAGATGCCCAAACCTTTTTGGGAATGCACAATATTTTGTATGCATGAAATAAAAGTACCACCAAAATTATTTATCTTCAGCTCTATCTACAGTACTTATTCACCCAGAACAGCTACAGAGATCATTACATACAGCCAATCCTGTTGATCATGATTATTTGTATGGCCAATGCCAAAAGCCACACCGATGACCCTAGCTAAAGAGATTTACAAGAACTTGAAAATTACAGAGCTATCAGCAAGTGAATTTTATGACTCCAGGAGAATGTAAATATTACTTACGAGAATTACTTGCACCTACATAGTACTCTCTGGTGTACACAGATTTAATTTCATGTAGAGAAATGCTATACATGTCTACTCCAAAATAAGACCAATCTATAGGATTGCAGCCTTAATTTTAATATAAGAAACTTGATTAGTTACCCTTAAATATCTGGAATTGGTTAGTTGCAGCTACCCCATTATCCCATGGAAACCTACTGCTTGCAATTCCCACATTGGGGCTTATACCCTGCTTTCATGAGGGACATTTTTGTTGTTGTTAATAACTCACATTTTTTAACTAAGCAAAGTCATCCAACCTAGAAACATTAAGGACAGATTTGAGGATGAGAAACCCAGTATGCAGAAGGGACCAGTAGTAGAACTGTTTCAAGTTATGCTGACCATAAAATATATCTGTTCCATGGAATTCAGAGCTTCCTGTTTTCTGACTTTTAACCCTAAAGTCAAGCTAGCATTTCAAGTGTTTTCTTACATTTGTAAAGAAGATACCAATAAAACAATACATAGTGATACTGCTATAAGTTGACAGAGTGTGCCTTGTAAATCTTTAGATGTGTCATGACCCAGCGGTGCACGATTGTTTCGGCTGGGCTTGGTAGCCAACCCAAAATGTGTGGTTGCAACACCAACACATCACCAACTATCTCAGAGCTGGAGTGATGTGGGAGCAGAGATCTTTTCTGTAGTTTTGTTGCATATTACGGCACAATTCCCAACCCTTCCCCAGCATGGAGCTGGAAAGAAAGTTTGTATCTCTTTTCATCATGCTCATCGGAGGGTGATGGAGCACTTGCCATGGCAAGCAGAATTGTGGATCCCCATCAAAGGCATACTCTTGCTGCAAGTTAGCAGGGGTAACTGGCCATATTGTTACCATTTTATTAAAAGATGGTTTCATAAAAAAAAAACATAATTATCCTGGTATCAGCATCAAAAGGGTTACAGTCCTATCTTCCTGCTGTACCATGTCATTGTCATGTTGTCTTCTGCAATTGTCACCAGCTAGCTCAGGCCAACAAAGTAAGATAATCCAGCAAAGTTACTACAGCAAATAAGCCAAATCAGGTTTATCCAATGCTTTTATCCTGAAGGGGTCTGAAGAATTATCAAAATAAGCAAGGTACAAATGGAGGGTAGTGGAGGAAACCCAGATAGCAGCGTAAGCATATTCTCCAATAAGGAAGTCCAGGAGCGAAAGGTTACAACGGGGTCAACGCAGACAATGAGAACCTGTCACTTCCCATCTGTATCTATGGAAACCAGCAAGAAGATAGAACCAGCACTGACAAAATTATCGATTGTGTGAAATTACATCCAGCCATATGTGACATTTAAACCTTAGGGCACAGGTAGCCAGTACAAACTAGGTACGAATGCATCCTTTTAAATGCTTCCAATCTGTGAACTTTATCAAATAGCTCAAAAGCCATACAAGCAACATTTTAGCAAGTATTTATTACAGGAGTATTTTTTTAAAAAAATAGGCAAAGGAAGGGGGAAGATGGGAACACACAGAGTGGTACACAAGGCACATGATAATCTTGTTTCCTTGAGTAAATTTGATTAAAATGGCAAAGTGGGAGCAAGAAAAATAAGAGGGGCAGAAGCAAAATGAATGCAGGGCTTTTACGTGTACTGACTGATTCATACAGACATGGGCAGACTTTGGTGGATCTCTGCAGGATACAAATTTCAAAGTTCAGGAGCACTTTTCTATATCTCTTTGCACTGAAGGCTACTTCCAGAGTCCAACCCTGGCTGATTGCAATATAAGTGAAGTATTAGGAGGCACCTAGACTTTAATAAATACTAGAAGCCTACTCTAACCTAGTTTTAATTTTTGTGAACTGCCCGGGGAGCTTCGGCTATTGGGTGGTATAAAAATACAATAAATAAATAAGTAAGTTCCAAACTGCCAGCACATACAAGGATAGATTTAACAATGCACAGTATTCTGTGCAAAACACACATCCAGTATAGATTCAGCAGCACAGCACAATACAAGGTTAACAATGACAGATAAGAGAACATTCAAGGAAGAAAAGGGACACAGGAAAATATACTTGGGAATATTTAGGGGATACAAGAAACAGAGAAGGTTAAATTAGGCAATTTCCTTAAAAACAAAAGAACCCTTTAATAAAAGGAGGAAAAAAAATATGAATGGAGGGTCGAAAATTTAAAGCTCGATGCAATGCATGTTTACTCAGAAGGAAGTCCAATTTAGTTCAATTGGATTTACTCCCAAGAAAGACTGCAGCCTTAGTTGCATATCCTCATTGCTACATCCCCCAGATTCCAAGACAGCGCACTTCTGTTCCTGGTTTCTCAGAAACCAGCTTCTCCCAACCGTCTTTCTATTCTTGTGGGACTAGCTCTGCTAAAGAATAGCTCATAGGAAGTGCTGCCTCCTCAGTACAGCCTGAAACATGAGCGCAGGCTTCCCAGCACAATAGGGGACAGACATTAAAAAGGCATAAGTGCACAGAAGCCTGCAGCAACACAATCCTGGCCGCAAAAGCCAGCATATAAACAATCATTCTTTCAGTAACTGGTGTTGACAATGCTGTGTGTGTGTAGAGAGAGAAAGGGTTCAGGTTCTTGAAATTATAGCTGTAAGCAGCAGGCCTATTTGGGAATTTGCTTCTGGTGCCTCAGTCTCCACTGATGACAGCCTTGTGGCAAGTTATTTTCAGAAAAACATGCAGACAATGACAATGACCTCCTAAAAATGCTTTTGGCCTATGGACTCCAATGTTAACAGCTGCTTTGGTATCATCGCAGATCCAGATTAAGAAATAGCACAGTGGTGGTGAAAGCACATAGCGCCGAGTGGCCTGATGGCTACCTCAGCAATCAAGAACTGATGCACACTGACAATGTTCCTCATGAAATTGCTCATGGATGCACACCCACCGTGCAATTGTGGGGCTTCTAACCAAGTGGGGATTGGGTAGAGGTTTCTAATTGGATGAATTCACACAACCAGGGCCTCTATGCAATCTCTGCCAGGTTGCAAGGATTGGCCCAAGAATGCTCCAGCCAATGGTGGGATTTCCACAATCGTGCAACTCCCCTATGTGTCAAGCTAAGTGGAAACTGGTGGCCCCAATCTCAATTGGGTGGGTGGGGGGGAGAGAATCTATTCCTGGTTTCAGTCAGAGCTCTAAAGGATCTTGGACTATTTAGCTTTTTAAACAGGTGAGTAAGGGGAAACGTGATAGAGGTGTCCAAAACCATGCATGGTGTCAAGAAAGTGGATAGGAATACAGTTTTATCCCTCTCATAATGCTAGAAGCCAGGGTCATCCCATGAAACTAAATGGTGGGAGATTCATGACACATTAAACGAAGTACTTCTTCACACAACGGACAGTTAAACTACAGAATTTGCTACTAAAAGATGTAATGATGGACACCAATCTGGATGGGTTTAAAAGAGAATTAGACAGATCTATGAAGACTGAGGCCTCAGCTAGACCTACGGGTCTAGTGCAATGGAGGGGTGAGGATCTCGTGATATTTTTATCATGAGATCTCCCCCTCTGTTTACACATGGCGCACGATGGCCTCGGAGGGAGAGGACGTCGCACCCGCCATTTATTTATTTATTTGTTAAAGAAGAGCGCATGAATGGTCGTGTGCAAAAGGTGAGTTTTTTTAATTTAAAATTAATTTCCCCACTCCCCGCCACCCACCCCCGATAGGCGCAGAGCTCCTGAGGAGCTCAGCGCCCTGTGCACGGGTCCCGGCATCCCAAGACCATGGAAAAAGCGGGCTTGAAGGGTAGGGCGAGATCCCGGGGCAAGGGAGGGATCATCCCTCCCTGCTTCTGGGATCCCCTGTGCATTATGTGGACGCACAGGGACGATCCTGCAGATCGCCCTGGGATTTCGCCCCGTCTAGCTATGGCCAAAGGCTATCAATGCTTATTAGTCTTGATGGCTACCTCCAGTATCAGAGGCAGTATGCTTATGTACACTGGTTGCTGGGGAACATGAGCAGGAGGATTCTATTGCACTCACATCCTTCATGTGGGTTTCCTACAGGCATGTGTTTGGCCAGTGTTTGAACAAAATACTGAATTAGACTGGCCTTTGGTGTGATTCAGCTTGGCTCTTCTTATGTTCTTAACCCTTTTACCTGGCATTTTGAAGCATGTGTTCTGGACTCAGCACCAGATACACACATCACGCAAGGAAGACAAGAGCACATGCCAGCTCACAGCAAGCCAGACGCATTAGCTCAGCTGAAAGTCACAGAGAGTGCAAATCCACTTCCCTGGCAACCCATAAAAGGCTGTGGCAAAGTATGTGCTGCAATTATTTGGCATAAATCCTCAGTGCTGCACCAAACTTGACAAGGATTCTCACATAGGCTATGGAATGATCAAAGTTAAGACATGATGGCAGCTATGCAACAGAGGAGAAACAACAAAAGACCAAGGTTCAGAGCCAAGCACACCACTCTAATCCCACCAAACAGCATCTAGATTAGTCAATGAACTGGAACACAATGAATAGGATCACTATATCAAGACTGAACTGAACTTCTCCAGAGGAGAATGGTTGGCAGTTTCTCAGGGCTGTTGAGAGAAGCAAAAACTATCCCGCAGATGGGAAGCAATGTCTGGGTGGATGGGTAACTTTCTTAAACATACAATATTCAAAGGTGGATCTCTCTCCTTTATTTGGAGAGAGAGGCCCGCTTTCTCTCCATAATGGCTTCCCTTCTTTCCATTATTTCTTCTTTTTTTTAAATTGCAGAAGCCAAGTCAAGCAGCTACAAATCACATCTCCTGCCACACATTTTCTATACGGGGCCAGAAGAATGGCCCCAGAAGTGACACTCTGTGCTCACACAGCCCTGCTTACAGGGACACTGAATGGAAATAAAGATGGCTGGGGCCTTTGGAAGTTTTATAAGTAATCCCCACACCTAAAAATCAAATTACTTTCTCCCTACCGTCACCAGATGTGGGCCTTCCTCCTCACCTTCATGGGAAACAAAGATCCAATCAGGGAGGGAAGACATCTCCAAAGCACTAACCTATATTTCACCCTAGCTGAAAAATACATTATTACTTTTATATCTTGTGCATTTCTAAGTGCTGTAAGGCTAAGCTGCCTTGTAGAAAAGCAGGGTATAACTTTTCATTTAAAATTTACTTTAAGTTATTTTATTTATTTATTACATTTCTAGAAAGCTGAAGCTCTCTGGGCAGTTCACCACAATTAAGGGAGTTTCCAAGTTAAAGGAACTTCCAGATGAGGTTTTTTATAATTCACAGAATTTTACAGGTGGTTTTCTAATGACAACGTCTTCCATCTGTAACTCTGCCATACTTTTTTCCACCACCATTCCCGTAATTTCCTTTCCAGAGAAGCTGTTAATGAGAGAAAGGATAGCTCCACAAGACCTTTTGACGGGCAGCCCTAGGATCCGCCCATCTGGAAGCACCCTATGTTTCCTCAGCATTCAGATCAGATATCTCATGGATTTTATTACTAAAGGATAAATTTTAGTGTGTGCAAGGTTGTAAAACTGTGATACAGCCATAGCACTTCCATAAGCATGGTTAGTTGGAAAAACTGCTGCTGTGATCATGGAAATGGATTAGTTGCCAGTGGTATTTATAGTGAGGTTTGTTCCCTAAGTCATGCAAGGTGAATGCTTGCAGGTAGGGCAGGGATGGGCCATGGCTGGGCTACATGCACCCCTTCCTGGGCTTTTGTGTGGCCCCACTGACTACATGCCCCCCTTGTTGATGCTGAATTTGTTGCAACAGCAGCAAAAAAACCATGATTTCTCTTTAAAACAAGGCACACAGGGGAGCAGAGGCTTGTTTTGAAATAGACACAAGCCCCCAGAAGTGCAGATTTGCTGCAGCGCTTTTTTGCCACCATGCCAACAAGTTTGGGTAGCATCAGTGGGGCAGGGATTTGGCACTCAGTGTGGTCTAAGGAGGCAGTACAGCCCTCTAATCTCTAGAAGTAGTCCACCTCTTGGAACAAGATGTAAGCTACAGAGAAGTCTAACATAGGTTGACCATATTTTGGAAACCAAAAAGGAGGACAACATGGTCGCCCCCAAGGGGGCGTGTCCAGTACCAAGGGGGCGTGCCCACCCGAACATAGCCTTGGTCACATGTCTGATTTTACAGCACACATTTAAGACAAATCTATTCTACATAACATCTTAATGTTAAAATCACTGAAATAAAGAGCAAGTGAGAGATTCAATGTATCTGAAATTAACTTCACTCACTCCTACTTTTGTAGGTTTTGCTGTACTTTGAAGCTTTTGCTGTACTCTGGGTGTTACATCTCCCCTTCCCTCAAATATCTTTTCTGACTGTATCTTCACTCATTGCAAGCTGCTGTTGTTGTTAACAGGGTTTGCTACTTGCCCCAGATCTGTTTCAAATTTGGTGTGGCTAAAGCTCTACCTAAATCCTATCATGGTACAAAGTTTCATCTCTTTATCTTTAAAAATTACGTTTTTAAAAATAATAATTTTAAAACCTCAATTTCTAAAAAATTCCTTAAAAATCAATGGATGAACGGATCTGTTTCAAATTTGGTGTGGCTAAAGCTCTACCTAAATCCTTTCATGGTGCAAAGTTTCATCTATTTATCTTTAAAAATGACGATTTAAAAAATAATAATTTTAAAACCTCAATTTTTAAAAAAATTCCTAAAAAAAATCAATGGATGAACGGATCTCTTTCAAATTTGGTCTGACTAAAGCCCTTCCTAAGGGCTACCATTGTGCCAAGTTTCATGTCTTTATCTTAAAAAATGATGGAGTTATAAGCATTTTTGTTAATTCCCATTAGGGCTGCTCTTTGAAAAAATCCGGATTTCCCTTCCCTTCCTGGATTTGCCACCAAAAACCTGGGCAAATCCGGGCAAATCCGGTCATATGGTCACCCTATCTAACAGTAATCCTATGCATGTTTACTCAGATATAGATCCCACTATTTTCAATGCAGGCATACTTCTAGGTAAGCATGCACAGGACTGCAGCCTAAATTTCCAATTAACACCAACAAGAGGGACAGTTACTCCAAATCCTGAAAGATCAGGCCCTGAGGTATCAAACCCACATGGATTAGGATCTAGCATTCAACAGAATGAGGGGAGATAAAGGCTGATTCTTTAGACTTATATGTAATTACTGGAATCTTTTACATTCAAGACATCTGCTTGTTGGCTCTAATAGTGTGTAATCTCTTCCATTGTTAGTATACTGGATGCATCACTTAAGTCCTGGGGCTTCTTAATATTGCAGTGTAAGGGTTAGTCCAGCATCCTGACCCTGTAGCTGTTTCCTAACTCCATCAAGATGACACGTGAAAGTGTTTCTGTGTTGTTAGTGCAAAAGAACAAGCTCTGCTGAGTGAAAACCAAGGGATAAACAAGACCTGATGTTAACTGCAATTAAGCTGCCTCATTTTGGGGGGAGTTATTTAAATAGAAGCTACAGGGAAGTCTGAGCAGCCTTAGGACCTTGGGCAGTGGGAAGGAAAAGTTTATTTTTCTCTCTGAAGCTGCTATTTGCATTTTGGTGCCCATTGAGGTTTTCCTTGAAAATGCAAAAAGCTTTAGCCTATGAGAGAGCATATGACAGCTCTAGTTTATTCAAAATAAATTCTGGAGTTGCTTATAATAGCTAGTCAGTATTTTAAAATGTTGGTGGGTTGATGACAATGCAAACTGAGAGAGCTGGGATTTATTGTCAGTCTTAGATGATCTCTTAACACGTGGTACAAGTAACTGAATCTCCCATCATCATCATCATCATCATCATCATCATCATCATCATCATCATCTCAAAGTAGTTCTGCAGAGGGTTGAGATTTTAATAGAAACAACAATCCTAGGAAATGGGGTTAACCTGTCCACCTTCTTCCCCCACCATTTCCCTGATCTAAACTGCCCCCCACAAGCCACTATTAATCCCATAGGGAGGAAAGCCAGTGTGTGGGGTAAGAATTTATGTGTTTTGTCAAATCTGTTCCACTTGTGTTTTGTAGATTTGTCTTTCATTCTCCCATCTGTTTATTGACAGAATTGGATTTTTGTGCTGGAATTTTGTTCCTGTTTGCACTAATGAGCATTTGCACTAATGCACACTTGTATAAATATGCATTTGCACAAATGCACATTTGTGTGACTTCCCTGCCCTTCAAAGTTAAAAGTAAAAAAAAAATGGTTTGCAAGCCCACAGAATCCATGGGACTTGGAAAAAGCAGGGCTGCTGCAGAATTCACAGGTCAGACTCATAGAAATTCAAACTCATTTGAATCTGTTGGAAGATTTCTGTGACATTTGTAGTGTGACTGATTCTCTAAAATAGAGCTTAAACAAGAATCTTACAAGTGCAATCCCATAGAAGTGTACTCAGAAATGTCTTATTTATTTCAATGGTCTTTACTCCAAGGTACCTACTCCTAAGTACATTAAGGGCACAAGGCTATGGATGTTTAGACAGAAAGAAGTCCTACAATTCTGAACATTCCCCAACCAGCATGATTTGGTTGGGGAATGATGGGAGTTGTAAGACTTTTCCCCCCTGTCCAAACATGGATAGGATTGTGCCCTAACCTTTAATATCCTATTTTGCCATCTCCCCTTAATGCCTACCTTACTCCCTAGGATTTAGAAGAGCACACACTAATTCTTCCTCCAGGTACAAGTGAATTCCAAATATGATTTGCTTCGTATACTGAATTAGATAAAGCTCCTTCATATCATTCTCAGGGATATTTTTTTAAACAATTAATTCGGTATCAGCATTTCAAAGACGGCAGCAGCTGTTTATGCAGATTACTGTGTCATTTGTGTGCTCATAATCCAGCAACTCTGAGTTGTGGCTTTCTTGGAACATTCAGGTCAATTAAATGCACTTTCCAGGAAATGCATCTTTATTAAAAGGAGCGGAAAATGGGGAGGCGTGGGGGGTGAGGACTTCTGCATCAGTATGGGTAAAAACATTAAATGAATAAACCCTGATTTCACAAGATGCAATTCTGTGTTGGTTACGTTTAAATGTGAAAGCCCTGCCTTTCTTGAAGGGATTTGCTGATGTAGCATTGTTCTGGAGCATTAGAAAGCGGGGGGGGGGGGGTGAGAGGCGGGAAGGAGATGGTGGCTGCCAGGACTTTGTTGTTGGTTCCTGCAGCCAAAAACGAAGAAGGCAAAAGAAAGTTAAGAAGCTGCCACTGCAGAATGACTCCAAAACTTAAAGCAACTTGCGTGCCCTTCCCAAAAATTGTCCCCTTGATCTTGGGCTCCCTCTTCAGTCCTCCCACTTCTCCCCATTTCAAGCCAAATATTCTCTGCTGAGTTTTCTCAGCTTGCTCAAACCTCATCTTCCCCACCAAACCTAAACTCTAATCTCTACTTTGGGGGGGGGGCATCAGCAGTGAAAGCACTGCTTTCACTGCTGATCCCCACAATAACCCACAGCATTGCAGCTGCAAAATGGCAATGACAGTGATACATGGCAGGATTGAACACTGAGTATCCTGCCTGGAAAAGTCACAGCACCGTTGTCACATGGTGGTAATACACAGCAAAAATAGAGTAACAGTGGAACTGTCTATATATTTTATTTTAAAAAATCAGCTTTGTGCAATTTTATAACATTGAAAGCCTGTATCTGCACACCTACACAGCTACAGTTCATTGAATCTTTGCATTATACACGTTTATTGTCCTTGCTTTCATCTCACAAACAACCATCTGTAAACACTTACCTGGGTCCTGCCCCCTACCCTCCAGTCTCCTGAGTCCAGGTGGGGCATCCTAAGCCATACTCAAGCCACCACTGTCACACACACCTGTGGTGACAGTGGAGCAAAGTAAAAATACCCAGTAAAACAAGACCTAGAAAATGCACAGGTTTGCAACAAAAAAACATGATATGGGTGTGAATTGCATTAAGAGGACCTTAAAGGCCCAGATTGGATTGTGGATGGGGGGGAGGCAAACCGTGCTTTCCGGGGCCTCTGGAAAGTGGCCACGGAATGGCATGCCAGGGGAATTGCGCACTTTCTGGATGCCCCAGAAAGTCTACTTTGCCTTTGCCCACCCCCGCCAATTGGGGCCTTAAATGCCCTCTTAATGTAAGGTTAAGAATGCCTTTAAGGCCCCAATTTGTGGGGGAGGAATACGATTTTTCTAAGCTGGGAAAATCACATTTTCCCCTCCCCTCTAAAGCCGGCTGCCACCATTAGTGTGGAGGGGGAAAATACGCTATTTCCCCAGCATTGGGGAAATAGCGTACACACACACCCCATGCTAATGGGCAACTTAAAGGCCCTGTTAATAGGGCCTTTAAGTTGCAACAAAAAAACATGATATGGGTGTGAATTGCATTAAGAGGACCTTAAAGGCCCAGATTGGATTGTGGATGGGGGGGAGGCAAACCGTGCTTTCCGGGGCCTCTGGAAAGTGGCCCCACCAGTGCAGTGTAGGAGAGAGAGAAACACAATTTCCTGAAGGCTGGGGAAATGCAATTTCCCCAGTGGCAATTTCCACCATTAACGTAGCAGGGCAAAGGGCACAGGTCAGAGTGGAACTGTCCCCAATTGCTCTCAAAAGCTGGAGAGCAGTCGGGTGTGGGCCTGTCCCTGGTGCTGGGCATGTCCGCCTGGACCCATGAGGACTGGACACGGGGTGCCCACTGCCCTCACCGGCCCAGGCAGATTTTCGCCCCAACACTAACAGTGTATATAGGAGAGAGATTGAGGGTGCCCTTGAGGAACAGGAGAAGCACAGTTTAAGACTCATCAGGCAAAATTTCCTCTCCACCTTAAAAATAGAGGTGGATTAGGAGGTGAAGGGAATCAAGGAGCTAAGATGGGATGGATGCCCTACATAATGATGCTTCAGGAAGTCCCCATGGACTATGCCTTGAGAACTACCATTCTAAAAGTGCCACTGATTGTGTTATGACCTTCTATGTGTCAAAAGGACAAATGACTCTTTGGGTTCTAATTTCATTTTACCATGCATAAAATGCTTTAGCAGCAGCATTCTGATGGCTTAAGTGGGCAATAGAATTTTAAAAAGCAAAGACAAATTATACCACCGAATTTGAATTATAAATCAATTAAGCTAAAAAACAAAGGTTCTACATTCTACTGACCTTCAAAAGCCAATCAAAGAGCTGCCAAAACATGCCAAGATCTTTTAGCAAGTCTCCAAAGAATGTTAGATTACAATTGCTTAACCTCTGGTTATTTGGGGAGGCAGTGATGTACTCACTCTTCAATGGTTTCCAACCTGAAACCATTCAAGACTAAGTACAATAGGTCTTCTGTGCTTCACAAAACTGTTGCAAAGGAAAAAACATTAGCCTATTTAATGAATTTCTGTGGTACTGGAGTCCCCTTCACTTGTGATTAAAGATACAAACAGTGAAGGGGACTCCAGTATCATAGACATTTTAAGAACATCAGCTAGACATTTACTAGCCTGTTTTATAAAGTCAAGATCCCACAAAGCATCATTGGCTGACCATTTAAGACAGGGGTGGGCAGACCTCAGGCTAACTGGACCTACTTTGCTTAGAATCCCAAGATCCACCAAACAGAGTCAGGTGCAAAATATATACACTTACAACACAACATTCATGTCTACGTTGAACTCTTATTGAATTCAACAGCAGTTACTCCCAGTTAACCATGTATAGGATTGCTGTCTTAGAATTAAACAGAGTGCCCTTGAACACATTCAGATCCTCAAAATTTGTTTTCAATACCAAAAGTGAACTGAGTTCATAGTCTTCACCCCAAATTCCACCCCTTGTTACCCTATAATTTCTTAATTTCAGCAGCCTTATTTAGATGGGAAAAATATTTTGTGGTTGCTACTGTTAAATGATGGGAGTATGAAAGCCTTGCCAATTTACTGTAAATCCAACATAGATATCCTGGTAGATTCTGATTTACCTTCTGCCCACCCCTGATTTAAGAAACCTTCATTGTGGCCTTAATCGATGAATTAAACTAAAAGGTGAATGGGAGCCAGTCTGAGCTGTCGACCTTTCTCCATCTCTGTATCATAACGTACACTTCTAATTCCCCTTTCCCCTTGCATCCTGCTTTGTTAACCTTGATCTACTAGAATCTACAGAAGTTTTCTGCCTCACCAGTTCAGCTTCTTAGGATATGTCAACACAATGCCAAAGGAACTCGAAATATTGTGACATCACAGAATTGACTTCAGCTAAGGTTATATCACAGAGCACAGGCGGAAATATCACAACCAAGAAGGGTCATTTAGTTGGCATGATTATTATTATTTTGCCTCCCCTTCATTTTCATCATTAGAAAAAGGATGAAGAGAGAACAGTGATGAAAATGGTGCTTTTAAAGGGCTGTGTTGCAGCTCTCCCACACCTTTATCAGAGTCTCTTTCAACCTGAAGATGCCAGAGAAACGGGGCATTGTATCTCAACAGGAGACCCTTTGTTTAATTACAGGTGGAAGTCTAGGTATTTGGCAGAGAAAGTACAATTTCCTGTTTGTTCAGTGAACCATCCTAGTTTCCCCATCACCAATTAAGAAGGTCTGTTATGTGACATTGCTATTCCTAAATTCTTCAGTACAAAGAGGAAGAACAGCCCTGTCTCCCTCTGCAACTGCAGTCACTGTTTGCATATCATGTTTCTAGTACTGTTAGAATATAGTTTTAGGAAGAGTGTGTCCTGTCTCTCAATCCATGAATGGAGAAACTAAACTGACCCTATGGTTTACAAACGTCAATACTGGAGTGTTGAATCTCTTTCAGTCTACGGGCTGGATCCCATATCGGAGAAGCTCTTGGGGATTACACTCTAGTGAATGTCTGTCTGCCTGTTTGTCCAACCCTCCTCGCCATAGTGCCAAAACTATGAAACCTAACCTGAAACTTGGCATTCATATGGGGACCCCAAGGGTGTGCACCTCCTAGTTATTTTTTAATGCATTAATTTTAATCAACTGAAATGTTGCCCATCTGGTTGAAGCCTGAAGTACCATGTTCAACCATGAGGGGCAGACTTCCCTAAACTGGAAATAGCTTTGCCATCACCCAGTTTGAAGCCAGGGAAGTAAGCCAATAGACAGAGTTGCAGCTTGCCCACTCATCCATGCTGTGGAGCAGCTTCCCCACCCCCACTGGGGAACAGAGTGGATAACACACACCCCTCCCTCAACAGGCTAAAGAGGTTACCATGGCAGGTCCATGCCTGGGACTGCCAGCGGGCATGGCTTCACTTTGGTAGGGCAGGCACAATGTGTCCAATTCCGGCAGTTGTGTAGGTTTGTTTGAAGGCTTCGATATTTCAAACTAAGGGCTATTTTAACCCATATGAAGCTGGGTCCATTTGCCAGTTCTGTATAGAGATACAAGCTCATGTTAACTGACCCCTGTGGCAAATCTTTTCCCACATGGTGACTTCCCCTTGCTCAGCTATAACATCTTGCACAGCTTGCTGTACAGAACCTCTGTATTGTGTAGTGAGATTTCACACCAGCACCAGAAGTCTCTAGGAAACTTTTACCACTAGCAAATGGCTCATTCCACATGGGGAGTTGCACTCTAACAGGGTGATGAGAGGTGTATCAAGTGTGCAAAGCAGTCTAGGACCACCTGCCCCAACTTGTTGCCCTCCAGATATTTTGGACTTCAACTCCGATTATCCTTGGTCTGCTCGGCCAATGGTAAGGAATGAATGATGGATTTATGATGGCACCAGGTTGGGGAAGGCTGGTCTAGTATGTGCAGACCAGTCTTTAGCCTAGTAGAGCGGTGGGCAACTTCCCTCCTTCCAAATGTTTTGGCCTGCAACTCCCATGATTCCTCACTGTTGGCTACGTTGGCTAGGGCTGATGGGAGTTGTAGACCAAAACATCTAGAGGACCACAGGTTGCCCACCCCTGGTCTAATCAAAACATTTCTTGTAATGTTAACTTATGTTATATCTAAAACTTTTTAAAACTGTTCAAAGGACATGCCCCTTATGTATTCACTGAACACATGATTGGGGTGGGGACACCAGTTGGCCACATACCCTCAGGAGCTATGTGTATGCTGTTGATGAAAAAGGTCCCCACACTTGTACAGTGTGCTCATAGGGCTTTTTTTCATTAATGCCAAATGAGCACCTGCTAGAGACACAGCCAGCAGGTGTGGTTACACTCTCCTCCCCACCCCGCCCTCAATGTATGCACAGGTCTGAAGACCTCAACAGTCATAAGGTCTTGGAGGTAATAAATGGCTGACCTATAAGTAGCTCCACAGCTCCAGTATCAGACCAGTGATTATGAATTCTTTTCAAAATTAAAAAGGGTGAGTGGAGCAAGACAAACAAAAGCTTCTTCTCTTACCTTATCAAAAACGGTTGCTTGTGTGTTGGGTGACCAGAAGAACTGGCAAGAAGCCACAGAACCCATCTTCCATGGCTTCTGGCCCCAATTCCAATCAGCAGAGCTCAGATGTGACTTGGGAGGATGTTACTATTTGACCACTGTAGGTAGCTAGTAACTTGGTGATCTCAGCCTAGTGATGGTGAAAATAACTACATCATACGTGTTGTCACAATTGGTGCTGTGGTTAGTGCTCTCAGATGCCCAGCCATCTGCCCAAAGAGGAAATGCCACCTTTTCTTATAGAAACAGTCTGGGCTTCACATATTAAGTTTACCATACGGAACTGGTGTTCGTTCTTAACAATGAATGCTAGCTGAGAAGTCCCTGGTTCAAATCTCACCTGGGAGACCAAATGAACGCAGGTCAGCCACTATTCCCTCACCCTTTGTCTGCATTTGCAAAACTGACCTACCTTATTTATTTTATTTATTACAAAGTTATTGTTACTAATAATATATATAAACTATTTTGAACTCTCTAAAGCAGTCTATCGAATGCTATTATTGCTATTTTATTATTGTTAATTGAGGGAAGAATAGTCTTAGAATACCTACCCTCACTTGAGGCACAGAAAAATGGCATAATTTACTGGGAGAATTTAGCTGAGCCACCAAAGCCCTAGCACCTAAGATAGTCAATTCACTTCTCAATGAACGAGATGGCCATCTGACTGGACTGTCCCATTACAAGGGAGCAGTATACATACATTAAGGTCCTGGGACAGGTTCAACATGGATATCAGTTCTAGACATCCCCAATGTGGTGGGGTGGGGTCCAGCAGTGAGATGTAGGAGGGCAGAGATGTGTGTATCAGGAAATGGGAGCTGAGCTCCTAAAATTAGCCAGCTGGCTCTAGGCAGCTATCCCATTGCCAGTATTGAAGTAGGATTCAGCTGTCAGTGTGGTCAGTGTCTGTAGGTGGAATGCAGGGAGGCATCTTGTCTTCACCTCAGGCAGCAAGATGTCTTAAGCCAGCTTTGGTGGACTGGCAGAAGCCAGAAAAAGGCAACTACCCAGGGAGGTCCTCCTTTACAAAGGATTTAACAGAAAGAGCACAGCACATACACACATCTTTCCTTCACTCCTTTCCCCCTTTTTGATGCAACATTCCAGCAGGTTATCTCTACCTATAAAACGGAATGTATGTGTGTGTCATGTATGTCTTGAAATGTTTACCCACTTCCACATATGGTACGGCCTTAATGCTGTTCACCCAGACAGGTCTTTGTGTACATGGGTCAGAAAAAAATCTAAAAAGACGAATTTTGGAGTTTTAAGTATTTTTAAAGAATTTAATTAAAAAACCTAGGTTTACGCCTACAATTCCCAGCACGCCTTGGATAGGAGGCCAGACTTACCGGCCTTTGGAAGCCATTGTGATTCCTAAGCTCAGTCTCAAGCAGTCAACCCAATTCCACATAAAAGGAAACAACCCATATAAATGGGCTGCATCCATTTGCGGTGCCTCCTCCCACCTGCCATGGGTGGTTTTAAAATCATAACTGGACACAACAGCATGTCTTTGAGAGGCCAAACTCTGGACATGCTCAAAGGGACCCCGTCCTGATATCGGTTTTCTCAGAAACTGAAGGAAGCACACATGCAGCCTTCACGCTTAAGAGGGAGCGAGGGAGGGAAGGAAGGAGGAAAGGAAAGCACTCTGTGCATGCCCAGAAACAGGCTTGACGAAGGGAGGCAAGTGCCCGGCCCAGGCCCGGCCCTTCAGTAGAGGAAAACTAACCAACCTAAAGATGAATAAGTTGCATAGAAATTTATTATATATCAAATAGATGTTATAGACATTATTCACAGACCCAAGCAATGCCGGGTATATCAGCTAGTAACAAATATTTGGTCTTTCAAAGGAAGTAAGTTGTTTGCAATTTGCTTTTCTCCACTGAAGCTTCTGTTATGCAACCCACTGTATTTCCTCCAAGAACACTGAATTCTTTACAGGCTTTTTTAAAAGCAACATTTGAGGTGAAATAAAATGGCAAGCAGCCTTTCATGCCACCAAGCAATTATACAACGCTTTCCTCAAGAACACACAATTGCCATTTAATCCAATGAGGCTACATGAAGGCTCAGCAACCAAATGTGAACTGACAGGTTGATATTTGCAGTGCAATTAGCTGCCTTCCAGAGCACCAGACCACCTTATTGTTAATTACATGTTTGTGAAATAATACAGTCTACTCAAAGGCTGTCTTTCACTTCATCTTTGTTGGCTGGTCTTTTTGGTAAGCTGTTAACCTAAGCACCACCCCTCATAACAACAACATTTTTGAAATTCGGAAGAACAGGACTATATGCTTCACTGCAACACACCTTTTTCTTCTTCTACAAAACACATGATCCAATTTGGCAAAGATAACAATCACATTTTCTTTAAAAAGCCAGAAGAGACTGCAGTCAGTGTGTGCCTACTCCAAGGAAGCTCAGAGGATGGCAACAAGGGAGAGGGCTTTCTCAGTGGTGCCCCCCCCCCCAATTAAGCAATGATCTCCCTGCTGAGGCCCACCTGGCACCAACATTGTTATCTTTTGGGTGCCAGATCAAGACTTGTCTCTTCTCTTAGGCATTTAACAGCATATGTTGAATTTTAATTCACCCCAGATCTATCTTTAGGTCTGGCAGAGAGTTCAAAGTTGTTTTTAAATGGATATTGTCTTTGTTTGTTTCTGTTTTTATGGTTTTAAATTTTATATATCGATTTTTAATGTTTAATGTTTTACTCTTTTGTAAACTGCCCAGAGAGCTTCAGCTATGGGGTGATATAGAAATGTAAATAGCAATAATATTAACAACAACAACAACAACAACAACAACAACTATTCTACATCACCCTCCTGGTATAGACAAATTCACCAGAAATCACTACTTCAGACCAAAAGTCCTCAAGGAAGAAGGAAAAAACCAAAACCATAAGGCAACTTGCTGAGTTAACTTCACTGCTACGGACTAAGTAGGAGTGTGCCCAAAACATTCAGAGAGTCAAGGTGTTCAAGAGCCACTTTGGTGTAGTTGTGAGAGTGCTGAACTGGGCCTTGGGAGTTCTGGGTTTTAGTCCCCACTCAGCCATGAAGCTCACTGGGTGACTTTGGGTCAGTTATTGACTCTCAGCCTAACCTACCTCACAGGGCTGTTGTGAAGATAATATGGCGAAGAGGTCCATGTAAGCTACCAGCAGTTTGAGACCCGAGCTTAGAGGCCCCTCCATATAAACTAAGCTACATGCTTGTGCAAATTACTAGGGATGTGCTCCGCTCCGATTAGGAGCGTAGAAGCAGTAGCGGATTGGCCTGCTCCGCCTTACCCAGAGGCGGAGTAGGAGCGGACCGCGGACCCCCTAGAAGCAAGGCGAAGAGAAGTGCCCATTTTTCGGAGCTCCGAGTTCAGGCGGAGCGCTCCGGTCGCCATCTTGAAAACATTTCGCCATAGGATTGCATTGCGGCAAATAATCGCGCATAACTACGTTGTTTTTGAAGCTATCATTCTGAAAATTCTTGTGCACAGAGAGTCGTGGATGGGGGTCATTTTGAGACCACTCTCACCTCTCTGCGTTGTCTGGGTCGCGGGCTATATTTTTGTGAAAATCGGGTCAACCGCGCGGCTCAAACTGCGTTTTCGGCTTTTCGCCCATAGGATTGCATTGAGGGAAAGAATCGGGGATAACTGGGGGGGGGGGGTTTAAGCTATCATTCTGAAAATTCTTGTGCACAGAGAGTCGTGGATGGGGGTCATTTTGAGACCACTCTCAACTTTCTGCATCGTACGGGTCGCGGGCTAGAAGTTTTTAAAAAATCGGCGGGAAAAATACCTTTTTCAAAGGGCTGAGGGGCAGAGTCAGCTCCCGGTCATGATGATCCCAAAGTTGGAGGAGGGCATAGGCAAAACAGGTAACCTGGGATTCTGGGAAACTTCTCTTTCTTCATCTGAACGGGCTTTTCCCAGTGTTTTTTAAAACAGTAGCCCCACCAAATGCACAAACACAACCTGAAATCATATACTAAGCCAAGAATAAGAGATAGAAACACAGCACTGCTCCCCACCCTAACCTTGGTGAACAACTGAATCGATGTGGTGCAAGGGGATGAGCTCCCCTAGGGCATCTCATCGTGGACGTGCCCCCACTCTCTCCTGCACTGGAAGGCCATTAGAGCCTTCCAAAGAGAGTAAAACGGTGGAGCAATGCCTATCATGAGTTGAAGTGAATGGTCACTTTTCAGTGGTAGAGCAATGCCTGTTATGAGTTGAAGTGAGCGTTTTACTTCTTCTCAGAGCTGTTGGTGGCTGTCTTGAACTGGCAGCTACTTCCCCCTCCCCCGGGCACGTCCCCCTATTGCTGGTAAAAGACAGATATAGCCTTTTTAAAAAAATTCTTCTTGCTGTTTATTCAGCAACACTGCTTCTTTTAATTCCACCCCTCCTTTGTTTATTGATTGATTTATTCCATTTTATATGCATTACTGGCTTATCCTTGGCTCACTTCCTTATGCCCCCAGAAATGCCAGCTGCATGCCTGCCTGCCTTCCCTCCCTCCTCCCCTGCCCACCTCGCAGGGATGTTGTGTGTGGGGTGCCCGATTTTCAAAAATTCCCCAAAAATCAGGGGATGATGGGATTGCTTTGAAACTTAGCGTGCGTGTGTATATCCCCATGAGGTGTCATGGTGCCAAACATGAGGTTTCTAACTTGAACAGAAAAAAAGTTGTATAATTTTTTAGCTTTCAATGCAAGCCTATGGGGGGGGGGAAACGGAGCTCCGGATCCGGATCCGGAGCTCCGGGCGGAGCGGAGCGGAAGTGGGCGGAGCGGGGGCGGGGCGGAGCGGCCCGATCCGGAAAATGGCGGATCTGCAAGTGAAGCGGAGCGGGGGGTCCGTGCACACCCCTACAAATTACTCCATCATCTTGCTCTCCACAACTTTCTATATGTAATTTGTGCAAAAACAAGCAGTTAACTTCGGAAATTTGCCGTCTGATAATTCTACCAAGAGTTTGCTAAACTAACAATATGAGAAGGAACAGCTCCGTAGTTATTGTCTCCATCTCATCTATGATTTCTTTTCTCTCCCCACCCCACATCCATCTACTATTACTTCAAACAGAAAAGACCCAGATTATCAAGGCAGTCTATTTTGAACTAGCATTATGACTAAAACAGGACAATTTGACAAATTTTAAGGGGGAAGTTATAACATAAAATACAGACACTTCACTGACCCAAGCGCATATCTTTGCACAGATCAGACAATACTTACTGGGGAACTTGTTAAAATCTACAATGGCACTGGGATGCTTTAAAAAGTAGGAAGAAAATAACTTCTCACTTAAGTTACTTAAAGATACCTTGGGGGACCATGGATTGCCCTGGATAGATAGCACAGGTGGGTAACTTGTAGCCCTCCAGATGTTGTTGGGATGCAACTCTTATCAGTCCCAGCCAGCTCAGCCAATGGTAAAGGATGATGGGAGCTGCAGTCCAACAACATCTGGTGGCCACAAGTTCCCAACCCTGTTGTATAGAAATAAGCAGAAAACAGATAAAAAGCCTAAATGAAAGACATATTCTGACCAATATGGAATAAGCAGCATGGTGAACAGGAGGGAACAGAACAGCCAAAGGATACAGAGATATATGAGAGAGAGAGAGAGAGAGAGAGAGAGAGAGAGAGAAACAGAGAGAGGATTTGGCTGTAAAGAAAGCTTTAGGGGACTTGGATATTAGACTTTTCATCTGCCTATCACACAGATGCCAGGCCCTAAAATGCAGTATAGTAAGGGATCTCCACCTCAGTTCACAGATGCCTTACATAACTTGCTGCCTCAATTTGGAGCATTTGAGGGTTTGAGAAAGAAAGTAGCAGACACTGGGCTGTGCACATCAATAACTTAAAACATATTATGTGCTTCCACTAAGCTGTAAAATTTCTCTTTGGCTTTAAGGTTCAACAAACTCCCGTTCCAAAGAACCTGGTGGCATTTACAGATTCTCTGAAATGGGTGGGCAATTCACAGTCTAGAACTACTGAAATATTAAAGTTTCTCTCATCTTCATGATTTCAAAACACACAGAGAGAGGGTTTAATCATAGTGCTTAAAGGGCAGCAGGGTGTGTTTGGACTTCATTTCATCTGCCTGTTGTTTCCCAGTCCCTGTTTCTTTTTCCATAATCTGCCATTTTCCCCAAAGTCTTTGGATACTTTGACTGCATTCTCTATCTCACTAAGATTGCAAATTCTGCTGCAAACACTAATACAGGAAACCTCTTCCAACCCACCTACTTGTATTAAAAAAATATTTCCTTTGAACAGGAGCTGCTGTGCACATTTCCTACTGTTCACTAAAGGTGCAATAGGGAGTATGGGAAGACACGAAGGGAACACAGTTGCACAAGCCTTACATTTCCTCCCAGAATTGAATTTTCCATCCTTTATAAACTCAAATTCAGTTTTCCTAAAACATCAAGAATACGCAATACATGTTTGTTTTGCTTTTAAATAGGCCTCCTAAAAAGACTGCCTTGGTTTTTGAGAGATTATAAAAGAAGCCATGGAATAGGCTTGTTCTCAGAACAGAAGTGCAGATCACATCTTTGTAGAAAGTGAATGAAGGTTAGAAACAGTCCCCAATTGTCAACTTCAAGAAGGAAAGTTAAGTTCCAAAGACTTGCAGGGCTAAAACCTTTGTGACAGCACATCATATGAGCTGATGGTACCAGAACACATGTGGGACAACCTCACTGCTATGTACCAACCCAACCATAGAGATTTAATTGAGTGGACCTCAAACACTTCACAGGCCCAGCCATAGGCACATAGGAAACAGCCTTAGAGCAGGTCAGACTATTTCTCCATCTTGACCAGTATTGCCCATTTTAACCATCATCAGATGGTTCCCAGGTTCTCCGGCAGAGGCTCTTCCCATCAACTGATACTTTTTTAAATAGAGATTGAACCTGGGGCTTTTGGCATGGAAAGCACGTGCTCTACCACTGAACCATGGTCCTTCCCCCATGTGTGCCTATTACAAAGGCTAATTTCTCTGCCTGCTATAAACATCTGCATGCACGTCACAAGGACTCAGGCACAAAAGCCAATGAGTTCACAACGAGCACTCTTGTGACAGGGCCTGTTGCAAATCTGAAGGCAAGGCAATCTAAGCCACAGCGTGAGAGTACAGTTCAGTATACAGACTTATCTTTATCAAGGCAGAACCAAGCTGCACCACTGAGAACATTAGCAGCTAGCCTGACTTCTCACAAAGAGAGTAGTGTAATTAAAATATTAGGAGCTGGTGGTACCATATATAGTGGAGACATACAGCCTGACTAAGTGCCAGTCATCTGTTACTATCAGCAGAATGAAGTCAACACTATTAACACACTACATTAATGCCAGCTACACAATAAAACCAAAGGGTGCACATTACCAGTTTAGGCAGGGAGATTAAACCTACAGATTCTTAAAGTTGGGCTAGCATCAAAGCTGCTGCTGATATCTTCAACATAGTTTATTAAATAGTGAGCCGATGTTCTAGCTATACAAATATAGGAATTGCAGGAGAGTTATCTAATAGCTTACACTGGGCTGTGCAACCTTTATGGCCCCAAGGGGCACATCAGGTGTTGGCAGTAGGCCTGGGGCGGGGGGGCACTGCCGTATACGCACATGCACACTGCTGAGATCACTGCAGTGAAGGGAGACTGCTTCAGGTTTCGCTAAGGGAGAGACAAGCTAATGCATTCTTCCCCAGCAACCACAGTGGGCATTGCAGTTTGTGGGCCTCTGGAAAGTGGAGGAGGCTTTAGCTTCCTTGTCCTCCCAGTGACCCAACTGGCATAGCTGCTTCGGTTCCTCCATTATTGGTATGAACGCAATGCTGATCACCAGGGAGGCGGATTCCAGGGGGTGGGGGGCGTGCATGGGCGCTGCATGACACAAGTCCAGTGGGTGCATGCAGCCTGTGGATTGTGCATCCCTGGTTTACACTGTTGCCTGTGCTCCAATGGACAGTTCTCTTACCATTATCTTACCATTATATTAGCACATTGAAATGGAATCAGCAAGTGCCATGCAAAAAGCATTTCAGCACCCTGGACAGCTGAGACCATTGTTACCTCTTTCAAGAGCTCTAGGCTGATGCTAGGGAAGGTGGAAGGCAAAAGGAAGAGGGGCTGACCAAGGGCAAGATGGATGGATGATATTCTGGAGGTGATAGACTTGACCTTGGGGGAGCTAGGGGTGGCGACAGCCGACAGAAAGCTCTGGCGTGGGCTGGTCCATGAAGTCACGAAGAGTCGGAAACGACTGAACGAATAAACAACAACGTTTCAAGAGAGAAGGTGACTGTTGAAATGTGTTCAAGTAGCAGCTGCTATTTCTCTCCCCCCAACCCCCAGAAATCCCCGGTCCACACACATGCAGAAACAGCACACATCAAAAGGATAACACCACTCACTTCTAACAATGCCAGCAAGAGAAGAAATGTGTATACATGTGGTTGTCGTGGTCCTCTTTGTAAAAACCTTGGCAAGTATGTGTGTATCTTAGTGCAGAATTGCAAGATTCTTGGTGGCAATACTCTCTGAAAATTGCTACTAGATTTTCAAAAGACATTGGGCTCTTTGAAGAAAGCTTTAGAAAGATGCCCCCCCCAACTGAAAAGTAAAGCTCTGAAACATCAATTCACTATATGCACTGAGAATCACATTAAATCCCTTAGCATCCAAGACTTATCTTCTCTTCATTATGGCTTTTGTCCAAATGAAATTCAAAGAATCCTTCTATGTCAGGTTATAAGATCCTATCATCCACAAGAGGAAGGAGAAATATCAGTCTTCCTTAAAACCAAAATGCATTCAGGTTGGTGAATATATACTGATCAACAACATAGTCCTTTGGAAGAACTTGGCTATGTATCCATTCTCTCTGCATGCATTACTGCCTAAGGTATTTTGGCAAATGGGTGGGGTATAAATGATGAAAACACATCAAATTGCCTGCAGGCTACATTTGTGCTCCATTCAAAATCACAAAATGAAACTGAAGGTGTAAGAGACACAGGAACTGGTCTAGCTGAGCCAACATACTTGACCTGAGAGCAATGATACACTGAATATGAAGAGGTAGGAATCTACATCTCAGACAACCTGCTTGCATAAACATAATCCAGATCGTCAGCATTTGGTTAGCATAATAGCAGGGCAGAAAAGAGAGGCAGCAGGAAGAAATCATCCAGGTATACAGAAATATCTCTGAGCCAAACACATTTTGAATACCTTCTTCAGGGGCAAAAGCAATAGGATCATTTGGCCTTCAACTCTGCTGAAAAAGATCTGGAAGAGAAAGTTGGGCTCAAAACCATTTCCATGCACCTGGAGGCTCTCTCTCCCCCTTTCCCCTGTATTTGGTGCCTCCCCATTTTGCTTTTCATAGCACAATACCAGCTGAGCAGAGATCTATATTTGTCTACTCTTCCCACATATGGACCTGCCAGTCTAAGAACTGCTTTGGAAGCCTTCGTCCAGACGACCCCACATTCAAGTGTTAAGTGAGCTCTCGCTCGCTCTCTCTCTCTCTCTCTCTCTCTCTCTCTCTCTCTCTCTCTCTCTCTCTGTGTGTGTGTGTGTGTGTGTGTGTGTGTGTGTGTGTGTGTGTATGACTGAGCACTGGACTTTTGTTGGAGTCCTGTGAGTGGAACATCCTCCCCAGGTCAATCCACAGCTTTTAATGGGTGATCTGTGGTTTTGTTGTTTATACCTTATAGATTTTTACTGGAATTTTTTTATTGCTGACTCTGGCAGCTGCCATTGCTTTCGCTTTGCTGATTGGTGTATTTTTATTGCGTCAGTTGGATGAGTTTTATTTCTAACAACTGAGAACATTTCTAATAGAAAATGTGACAAATTAATTCTTTTTTTTTCAAAAAAACACCTAAATTCTATACACCCAAAGGGCTTTCCTGAATTCCTCCCACCAGCCAAACTCTGGAGCTCAGACCAATCTAGATTAAGAGAACATTGGAAACATTACAGTGGCCATATGGAAAGGAGGACAAGGCTTCTGTACCTTTTGCTGTTGTATAGAAAAGGGAATTTCAGCAGGTGTCATTTGTGTGCATGCAGCACCTAGTGAAATTCCCTCTTCATCACAACAGTTAAAGCTTCAGGAACCCTGCCCTCTTTTGTATCTCGTCTGCTTGTTCAACCCTTTCGTCTAAGCCAAACTTCTCTGACCTGGTGCCTTTGAGATGTCTGAGACTACAACCCCATCAACCCCAGCCAGTATGGTCATTGAGATGGAGTGACATGCAATTTAACATATTTGGAAGAACCAGTTAGGCAAAGGCTGTTTTAAGCCAAAAGCAGGAAGGGAAAAAAAGGCCTCTAAAATTTGTAAGCATGTCGCATTATAAACCACCAGTTTGCTCCTCTCCTATGCATACAAATCTGACACTTTCCTATAGTTATGTACAGGATAGGTTTTGGGGGTGGGTGGGTAGGATGGAAACAAAACCATTCTTCTATTACCCAGGCACAGGATCTGCATGGCAGTTCAGGTAGGTACCAAAATAGCTTTGAACGTACAAGCTAACTGGAGCCCTTACCTTAAGTGCCAGCACAAGGCATTAAAAGAGCAGCAGATGCAGATTGACAGCCAGTCAGAAAAAATGCCTTCAGAAATTTAGACAACAGAGAAGGAGGACAGGGATGAACAAACCCTTCAGTCTTGAACTAAGATATAGTTGGCAGCTGCTTCACACAGCACATTTTCCCTACCCAGGTGAAAATGGATGTGAGGGGAAGGGGAGGTGAGAAGCAAAAATCCACACGTGTAGGGTGACCATATGGAAAGGAGGACAAGGCTCCTGTATCTTTAACAGTTGTATAGAACAGGGAATTTCAGCAGGTGTCCTTCGTGTGCATGCAGCACCTGGTGAAATTCCCTCATCACAACAGTTAAAGCTGCAGGAGCCCTGCCCTCTTTTGTATTTGGTCACATAAGCATAGCTCCTGCAGTTCTAACTGTTGTGATGAAGAGGGAATTTCACCAGGTGCTGCATGCATAAAAATGACACCTGCTGAAATTCCCTTTTCTACGCAACTGTTAAAAATACAGGAGCCCTGTCCTTCTTCCCATATGGTCACCCTACACAAGTGTCTATTTTGTCAGGCATGCATATGTACAAACCTCAGGGCAAAATAGATGCCCAATTCCCTGCCATGACCAAATTACACCCTTCTAGAAAGGTTTGTGAACCTAATCCTATCCATTTCATTTTCATGTTTTTTTTTAAAAAAAATCACATATCAAAACAGGCTGTATTATTTATTTATTGAAAGAGTGAGTGTACCTGAGTCAGTGTATCTGCTTGCTCCTTTAACCACCCCTGGTGTGTCATGTCCCAATAAACTGTTTCACCAAAGATTTTCAAAAGTGCAATTTTATTTCAACAAACTTATTAATAATAGTAAAGTGTTGACCAGCCCTCAGTATGCTATTAAGAATACACAGTTTTGAAATCTTTGCTAATTTTATTTATTAATGGATTCCTGCATTGAGCAGGGGGTTGGACTCGATGGCCTTTAGGCCCCTTCCAACTCTACTATACTATGATTCTATGATCTATTTATTATAGTTTTAATCTGCCCAATAACCAATGTCTCCTGAGTGGATTACAAACAGTTAAAAGACTAATATGCCATACAACTGTTAAGGCCAAGAAAGCAGCCTTGGGCCCCAATAGTAGCTTCTTGCCATCTCATGTTCCTTAACCTGTAAGCAAGGAAGAAAGCACTTTCCTTGAGTTTGTACCATGACCATTTACAGTTTTTCAGTGGGCACATGAGGAAGTATACTGGCAGCCACTGGATAGTTAAAGTCAACATGAGTCTGGGAAGGTTGATTTCTGAGACTCCTAGGCTCCTAACCATTTTAGTCCAGCCGTGCCTAAACAGGAAAAGGTAGAGAGCTAGAAACATGACAGGTGAGTTAAACACCCTTGTAGAAATGGGTGGGGAGTGCCCATTAATAAAGATGGGGAACTACTAAGGTAATAGCAGGCCTGTTATTACCCCAGTTATCTGGGATGCACTTTTCAGGATCTAGCTCACACATCCAGGACTTGAACAACTACCTCCCCTATTACAATAGTAATCACCATTAAGACACCCCTGTCACTCATGACTAACATTCAGACTGGTTTAAAAAGCACTATGTTTCACTAGCCCAGTGAAATGTCTGCAGGGAGAAGTTGTTTGGGAGCACATGTATACTATACGTTTCTGTTGAGGAATCTAGGACCAAAGCTTGTTTCTATAAACCATTCTTAAAAACCTGAATCAGCCATGCCATGGTACCCTTATTCATAAGGCTGTTAATCCCCCACTTCTTATCTCATTAACTATGCATAGTGATCCCTATAAGAGTGATCCCTGTAAGAGGTCTGAGACCCTAAAATCCTCTTTTGAAAAATTTAATCCATCATAACATTTTATGCTTTCAATCTAAAGCAAAAGGATCCAATTAGCATGCCAAAGACAGCAAAGAACCCCATTCTGAAAGACGTGCTGTAGGAGGGGTCAAATGAAATGGAGATAGGTAAAAGGCTGACAGCTATACATTTATTTATCAGTACACATTACTTAATGGGGGAATAAGCAAATATATCTTATGTCCATGATCACATAGAATGGTAAACCAGGATTCTGGTGAATCCTGGCTCATCAGGAATGAGCTGTGTTCCAGTGCATGAAGTATGTTCACTCTTGCTTGACTCCTCTTGCTAGTACAGGGGGCTAACTGCACTCCCTGAAATGGTTTGCTTAGTATGTCATCTGAACATGGGGTCCTGGCTTGTTGCTCTCAAACAAGCCAAGATATTTAAGTCAAGAACAAACCCTGGTTTACAATCCTGGCTTGTAAAGAGAGAAACAAGCAAGGATCCTGTGTTCTGGTTTGTTTAGTCCATCATGCTAGCAGGAGGAATCAAGTGGAAGCAAATTATTTGCATGCACCTGGATTAGGATCAGTAACGTTTAAACCTACAGCTCTTGATGCCTTCCTTTAAGAGCATTCCTTCTGAGTGATTAGCTACAGAACAAGGAGGCAAACTGATGGGCTTTGATGATAAGTAATTCTTCTGACTGCTTTTATATAGACTTTACATTTTGATTCTCTTAATGCACTTGTTTTAATGTTCTGGTTGATTGTAATTTTAACTTTTTGAAAGGGAACCTGTTGAAGGGTGGGATATAAATCAAATAAAGAAAGAAACAAATGTTTGTTTTAACAAAATTAAGGAAAGATCTGCATATAAGGTTTGACAGACAGCTCTACTGGAAACTCACATGATGTCTTCTCAAGGTGGTAGTTCTTAATCAAATACAATATCCAGTCATATCTAGGGAGGAGGGAAGGCCAAAAAAGAATTTGCTGCTAAAGAAGTTAAAGTATGGAATTTGCAACCACAAGACATAGTGATGGTTACCAATTTGGATGGCTTTAAAAGGGGATTAGACAAATACATGGAGGATAAGGCTATCAATGACTGCAAGTCCCAATATATATGCTACCTCCAATATCAGAGGCAGTATGCCTATGTAGACCAGTTGCTGGAGAACATGGACAGGAGGGTGTTGTTGCACTCAAGTCCTGGTTGTGGGTTTCCCATGGACAGATGGTTGGCTACTGTTTGAACAGGATGATGGACTAGATGGACTCTTGGTCTGATCCAGCATGGTGGTTCTTATGTTCTTAAATATGAAATATTTCAACTTTTATTTTGATTCAAGTGGCAAGATAATATTTAGGATCACTTACCTGGGAGCAAGTCTTATTGAATTTAGTGGGACTTACTTCTGAGTAGAACATGCATAGGATTGCACTGTAATTCTGATAACAGCACATATCCAGCATATATTGTAACACATATATATATATATATATATATATATATATATATATTAATAGATATAATAGTATTATTTATTAACTATGAGGGGAGGAGGGTGGGATAATTCTAACTGTTTGTATTTTTATTTCTGTACGTTATAAAAAATATATACATGTACATTGATGGTGCTATATAAATAAATAATAATAATAAATAATAATAAAAAACAAAAACAAACAACTAGTACTTTTTTATATATTATACACTGACACTGTAGATATAGAACTTTATTCATGCATCAGAGTCCCCCACTGTACAGAAGCAGAACTAATCAAGATTAGTCCAGCTTCAAAAAAAGTTAGTGCAAAACAAAAGATAACAGGTGGATATGACAGACAGTCAGGCAGAGTAGAAGGAGACAATGCCAGTTATAACACTAGGCAATGATCTCAGCATCGCAGCTGTCTAACTGCTGTCAAGTGAACAGATCCTCTGCAGGAGATCTGTTGAGCAAGGATAGATGGGAAACTCTCTAATGAAAGCCCAGGCCTTGCAATTTGATCTGCCCAGTCAGGCTATTTACGCATGTGCAAAGTACAAAACATAAACCAACCACAATCGTTACACTGGGTATTCTATGCAAGACAAGATTCAGCTATTAAATCAGAGAAACAGCAGTGGTCCCTCTGTGACTAAATTAAGAAATTAAAATAGAATCAGTTTTACCAGACACTTTTAAAAAAGATCTTTTCAGGAGCCAGGGTCTATAAGGACAGATATATTTTTTTAAAAAAATTAGATTTTTGTCTTGATGAGCCGGGCATAAGACCAACATTATATTCTTGGGGAGGGAGCGTGAGCTGGGTAGCAAGCAAAGACCACATATGCAGCCAACTGAGTCAGACGAAATGGGAATATCGGCAGCACCGAGATGGGGCAAATGATCTAGTCAGGTGCACAATTCCAGCCTTTGGTGATGAAGTACACCACACAGTGCCCATGCCTGCACAGAATCATTCAAACTGGGTTTTAACAGATTCATGAAAGCGAAGGTGGATGGAAGAGATGAGATTGAAAATAACTACATGGCTACTCCACAGCAGTAAAACTGCTCACTCCACATGGAAGAAAGGACCAAGATCTATGGGGTTCACAAATAATAGGACATATTTATTATTCCCTAGCAAAGCCTACTAAAGTTGTAGTCAGGTTGTTGTTAGTGACCACGATTGTTTTCATAACTCTCTTGCCAATCCCATCATAATGCAAAAAAGATTCCAACTGCATGTTTTCTGAACATTGCGAAGGACTTGGGGAAGGAAGAGGCTTCTCACTTTGTCCTATGTAGGAGAGATCCCACCCACCCCAAGCCCTGTTGCATTTGCCGGGGACTAGTGAAAGGGGAGAAGTTGGTGTTCACTTTGTGCCAAGCCTTGCAGACACTCTGGAGTACCAAGGGAGCATCTTGCTGCCTCCAGTTTTCACCCAGCCTGACACAAAGTGAGATTCTGACCTCCCCCACCCCACTCAGCCCTCTGCTCATACTAGAGGACTCAGGGAAGGGGTTGGAGCAACCTAGGGATGGGTGAACTCCCCCGTGTCCTGTTTGTGTTCTGCCCACCAGTATCCCTGTCTGACCCAGGCGTGCATGTGGGGTGAGCTGCCAGATGATCCAAGGGCACCCAGCGAGGGCTCATGTCTTTCATTCTTTTAGTTATTGTCCACAAACCATGATTTGCACAAACTTGTGGCTGGGAATATTTACAGCAATTGTGATTTGCACAAAATTGTTGCTATAAATAGTGCAATTTGCATAAAAATGCAGTCCTAAAGGACCATTTGTGCCTGCAATTTTGCACAAATTGTGCTATTTTCGGCCATGAATTTGCGCAAATTGCAATTTCTGGAAATGTTCCCAGCTGCAAATTGAGCAATTTGCACAGCATTCTAGTTCCCCATTGCGATTTGCACAAATTAAAAAAGCAGAAAACATTTTATTTTAAATGATTTTAAGTCTGCCTTTAAGGGTAAACAATTAATTTTTTTACCTAAGTGGAAGGAAAGTTAGAACAATGACAGTGCAATCCTATACATGTTTAGACATTCCCCAGCCACAATGGCTGGCTGGGGAATTCTGTGAGTTGTGTCACTTTGTACTGTCTAAATATACATAGGATTAAACCTTGAGATGGCTTATGTCAGGACTGTAGCAATATTCCCCATTGATGAAGAGCAGCAGTGGTCAACACTCAGCTTGGGGCCATATGCAGCCTCACTGGCCTTGAGTCTGCCCCCCCCCCGGCTGCTGAAATTTGGTGGTGAAGTGGTAAAAACAAATTAGTAGTTTGCTGACAAAATTCAGCGGTGACCCAAAAGTGCCCAATTTAGCTTGTTTTCAAGCTAAACGAGGACCTTTTGGATTCTCTATAGCATTTTGCCACTAAGATTTGGTGGCAAAACCTGCATCATCATCATCATCATCATCATCATTATTATTATTATTATTATTATTATTATCAGCCACTATGTGTAATGTGGTGGCAGGAGTGCAGCTCCCAGAGGGATCTGAGGGCTAGAAATTGCCTCCCAAACTGCCCAAATATACTCTACATCTATACCCCTGATGTAGAGTATATTTTGATGTAGAGTGTATGGGAACATAGGAAGTCACCTTATGGCGGATCAGAATTTCTTTCCCATCTAAGTCTAATATTGAATACTCTGACTGGGATCAGGTAGAGGTACTGGATCCTTTTTTTTTTTTTTACTGGAGATGCCAGGGATTGAATGGGGGACCTTGTGCAAAGCGTGGGTTCTACCTCTGAGCGATGGCTCATCTTTTCACACTGTCCTGCAAACTTTGGGCTGATTTCCAAACTGAATGGGCCTTTCTATTTCCATTCAGAACAGGTGCAGAGACCCAGATTTCCAGAAAAAGGTTGGTTACAGAATTGGAAGGCTACTGTCAGGTTTAGAAGCCCTAAATTCAACACTAAAGATCCATTGGGTGCCCTGGGCGATTTGGGTAGCATGAAGCTTCTGCTATAAAAACAGGAACAATACTTTGCAGTACACTTATCTAAAACAGTTACCAAAATGCATGCCCTCCTTAAAGTCACCCTATATTACAAGCGTTCCCAAGAAACTGAATTTCTGCTTAGCCAAATGTTCTTGTTCCCCAGGCCATACAGATTTTTAAAAAATAAAAAATAAAGCTGCCTTGTACTGTTCCATAATAGAGCACTATATATTGCAATTACTTTAGATAAATATAGGACGACAGAGTCCCACATTCCAGAATCTAGAGCAAGAGAAAGCCTTAAGATAAATAAAATGGATTTTCTGCTATAGTTCCCCCTGCTATCACATTCTATCAGTGCCAAAGAGTACCAAATACAACAGGCATATCACCCTCCTTAAACTTTGGGAGGTGCTCAGCTTCTGTTGCTAAACACTAGAGAACAGAGGTAGGCAACTTGTGGCCTGTCGTGCTTCAGCCTACAACTTCCATCAGCCCTAGTGAGCATAGCCAATGATGAGGGATAATGGGAGTTGTAGGCCAAAACATTTGAAGAGCTACAAGCTGCACACTACTGCTACAGATGCAAACTATTTATTATTGTTTTAAAATTATTGTTATATTTATATTCCATCTTTTTTTCTCTGGCAAGGAACCCAAGGCTACATGGTCTTCTTCCTCTCTATTTTATCATCACAACAACTCTGTTTGAGTCAGTGGCTGGCCCAAGGTCACCCAGTGAGCTTCATAGCAGAGTGGTGACTAGAACCTAGATATCCTGAATCCCACTTCAACACACTAACCACTACACCATACTGGCTCAATTTATAGACAGTTCATTGTTGATTGTAGTATACCTCATTTTCAAGGTGCAACATTTCAAAGGAAGATAAAGAGAAGGCAGTGGGTATTTATTTAGAAAAGTTTAGCAAGAAACTAAATTTCAGTAGTGTTAAGACATTTGGGGAAAACCAAGAAGCCATGCCGGCAATCAATTTAGCTGTCTGAGACTGAACTAATGGATAAGCATTTTAAATGAACATAGCTAACAAAAAAGGCATCAGCATTTCAATCAAGATCCCTGAACTTTTGCTTTTTGTCTTCAGTAAATGCCAAGGTCACCTAAGAGACAGGAACTCTGCTGTGCTTGCCTAAAAATGGCCAAAAAGAATAAGTAAAAAGTGAGCAAGTTTCCATTCTTCATATGGATCATCTTGATATAGTTCCAATCTTCTCTCAGGAAACACACACAGGCCATAGCTAAATGGGGCGAAATCCCGGGGTGATCCCTGGGATCGTCTCTGTGCATCCACATGATGCATAGCAGATCCCAGGATCAGGGAGGGATGATTCCCCCCTCTTGCCCCGGGATCTCGCCCTCCCCTTTAGGGCTGGTTTTTCTGTGGTCTCGGGTTGAGCCCGAGACTGTGGAACATGTGGCCGGGCGCTGCAGTTTGTCCCGGCTCCTTACAAATTCCTCGCAAGGAGCCAGGACCCATGCACAGGGTGCAGAGCTCCTCAGGAGCACTGTGCCATTGGAGGGTGGGGTGGGGGGAGCGGGGAAAATATATTTTTTTAAAAAAAACACTTACCTTTTGCACATGAGCGCCCGTGCGCTGCTGGCTCTTTAAGAAAACAAAAAATGGTGGGCGCAACACCTCTCCATCTGAGGTCATTGCATGCCATGTGTGAATTGAGGGGGAGATCTCGCAATGCAAAAATCACGAGATCTTCACCCCTCCATCTCGCTAGACCGCTAGGTCTAGCTAAGGCCACAGAGAGAGAGAGAGAAGGAGAGAGTTCACACCATCTCAAAAGAAATGGCACATTCTATCAGCCTTCCCTAACCTAGTGTCCTTTAGATGTTTTTGGACTGCAACTCCCAGCATTCCTGACCCTAAATCATGCTGGCTGGAACTGATAGGAGTTGAAGTCCAAATAGCTAGTGGGCACCAGGTTAGGGAAGTCTGATGTAGCTAAACTTAAGCAAAAAGTTAGTCTGGTCATACTTGTCTTCACTCCAACATTTAAGGTTAACTGAGAGGGCCTATTTGACTGTATCACCTGTATCAAGTTCAAACAGCCAGACGTTTGCAAAAAGGATTCTTGTTGGCTGCCCGATAGCTGTAAAATATGCTTCCCACAGAAATCCAAGACTGTGCTGGACAGAAATTTAAAACTCTCCGTGTGGAGTTTTTCTTGTGACAGTCAGTCATGCATTTCTGGCACCTAATTGCATGTTTCAGGTGTAAAGTTGTAGGCATACTCAGGTCTGTATATCATCTGGGAGACACGGGCCTTAGCTAGACCTAAGGTTTATCCCGGGGTCATCCCTGTTCACGTAAATGGCACACAGGATATCCCGGGAACAGGCAGGGACGATCCCGGGACAAACCTTAGGTTTAGCTAAGGCAATACTCTCACACAGCCAGATGGAGTAGATAAATAAAATATGAATAAATTTGCATACTTTAAAGTAAAAGATTCATCAGGCAACTGTTAAAAAACAAACAAACTTTGCTTCACAGGCTAAACATAACCCATAACCAATGGCTTTCTTTTCACAAACATCATGTAAGCCTATGCGGCAGGGTCTTGCTATTTACTGTTTTACTCTGTACAGCACCATGTACATTGATGGTGCTATATAAATAAATAATAATAATAATAATAATAATGTATGGCATAGTGGATATCCTCTTCCAGTATAAGCACAAATGTAAGTGCATTACTGAAAATAGTGCATTTATGGCTCCCCAACCTCTCAGCCAACTTTACCCACATGAAGACCAAGGATGATTGTGAGATGTTGTTCTTTCATACTGGTTCTATTGATGTCTCTGAATCTAATTTCTATGAGGAAGGAGACACGGGGTGTATGGGGGGAACTAGTATATGTTTTTGGTACTGACCCAACTATACAAGCACATGCCTTCATGTAATCATCCTGAGTCATCTTCAGGATCAAGTTGGCAGAAAGGTTAGGTAGCCATAAAAGCATGACTTTCATAGTAACACACTGCACTAAGAGGGATAGTTTTAGTTTCTACATAACAGATATTTTAACAGAATACTACGTTTTACACTTGCGGGTATAAAAGCAGAAATAAATTGATTTTGATCAGGGAGTTAAACATGTCTCTAATTGCCTCCCATCAAAATCAATGGAGAATTTAAAATGCCCCACATTAGCTAACTTGTGTCACATATCTGTAATGAATAGCAGTACTGTTTATCGATTAGTGTTTGATAGACACAGTGAGTGCCTATCACCAATGCTAAGATGGGGATGAATCATGAGGGGAGACCTTTTCATTTTCCAAAGTAAAAAAATAATCAAAATAAATCTCCCTCATGATTAAAAAATGCACATTTCAGGTATCACCACAAGCACACATCCTATGCCATAAATGTTAATAACACATTTCGAGAGGAGCAGCAAAATCAGAAGGCCATCTAAAGCCATGCTTAGATGACATCAGCTCAGGACCAAAGGATTCCTACACCAGACAAGTTCTGCTTAAAATGGAAGAAGACGCTGAAAGCTGACAATTCTGCAACTAGATCTAGCACTTCCTGAAGTCTATAATGGAAGAGAAGAGCCGAAGAGAAGGAAAGTACAAATGATTCAGCACTTTCACTCCTTTGATCAATACCAACTAGGCTGACTCAAATTGCATATGCAGACATCACTTTCTTTTCCCCCCAAAAGATGGCCACAGCTCTGATCTTAGCAGCTCATGATAAACAGAGTTTTTCATGTGCTGCATGGATTTCCACCCCCACCCCAAGCCTGACAATATTGTTTTAGTTGTCACACTAGACTTCAGACTAGCATGACGCCCTGTATACTAGCATCCTGTTTCTATAAGGGATTTGTACCAGATGCTTTGGAAATATGCTCTGCCCTCCCATCCCAAAACCAATTAAGAGAGGCTAAGGAATAGCTTTTCATAAATCCCCAGAGGCCTGTTTATGTTCAGAATGATGGTAGTTGAGGTCCCTGCTTATTTCCTGGCTGAGCACTTGAGATCTCTCAAGCAATTAAACACATAAGCATGAAGCTGCTCACTTACCCCACCTGAGACTGAACGTCCATAGGCAATATACAAGTGAAAGACATTGCTTTCAGATTACTGGCCTTCCTACTTCCTTTCCTAGGCCATGGAGCAGGCGGAAGAGGGGAAGAGGGAGATGCTAGAGCAGAGTCCTAGACCACCTATTAGCTGTCAACTACACAACACATTTCAGTCCATCTTTATCGTTGTAATACAAGCTGGATCAAAAGACCCCAAAGAGAAGAAAAACACACAGGGAGAAGAATGGCCATCTGCTTCTACTGCAGCTTTGTCCTAGGTGGGTGAAATCAACCCCTGTGGGTCTCCCCACCAGGAAAAGCCACAATAGCACCAAGGCCTTAGCGAGCATCATTCTTAACACCTATCAGGAAGCTGAATGACACACACAGAAGTTTCTCCTGTCTGAAGGCTGTGATCAGAAACATTCCCCCCAAAAGAAAATGCAATGGGATCTGTCAACCCACCCCCATCTTCAGGAAAGGAAAGCAGGCCAAACCTCAAGAGGTTAGATCAAGTCACTCTCTCCTTTGTCCCCAGTATATTACCCAAGCTTGTAGTTGCCCCATAACTGCAGCTCCCCGTGCCAAAAAAGAAAAAAAGAACTCTTGCTGGCAACAAGGAGGTTCCTCGTATGGGGTGGAGGTGAGGTGGCGGGGGGGGCGGGGAGAGAGAAGCCGTTCGGATCAGTGCAGAGTCAATGCATGGTCGGCGAGACGGGGCTGCAGTGAGACCAACGTCGGAGGCCAAAAACAGCCAAGGACGAGAGGGAGGGGGGTGCTAGGAGACGGGTGGAGACGGGCCAGAAGATCAGGTAGGGCGAGGGTGCAGCAGGATCCCCCCCCCCCCAGATGGCCCTGCTTCGTTAGCTGCTACATCGACCGGAACAGCGGGCCACATCCTGGCGACTTAGCCACGGATGCGAAAGACGCGTTCCTCTCTAGCCCTGCCTGAGGCTGGATCTGACAGATGCAAAGAGCTCCATGCAGCATCCAGCGCCGGCGGCAGCATCCATCCCTTACCTGGCCAGCAGCCGTCGCCGTCCGGGCAGAGCCTCCTGCTCCTCCTTTCCCCTCCCGCAAGGCCCGGCTCACAGCTGCCTCATCCCGGTCGGGCTCCCCCAAATACTCTACTGGTGATCCGCGCCAGGCTACAAGACCTCCCTGCCCCCGCCGCCTCCGCCTCCCCGCACAGCTCCCATCCTTCTGCAGCGCCTTCCTTCAAGCCTCGCAGACTCCCGCATTAGGGCAGAGACCATCGAGCGCGCCGCCGAGCGAACGCGTCTGCGCGCCGCCGAGCAGCGAGGCCGGGAGCGCGCGCCCAGCCACAGGGCCCGCGAGTGCGCCGCCGCCGCCTCCCGCCTGGCAACCGGCTCCACGCGAAGGCGCTTGCTGGTCGCTTCTGGAGAAATGAAATGCGTGGCGTGGCGGTCGATAATAGGCGGGGAGGGGGCTTGAGGAGGGGCGAGGGTTAATTGAAGCGGGAAGAGGTGATGCATTGCCCGACAGGGAGGGAAGGCAATTGGATTAATTGGGGGAAGTCGTTAAAGATTGGGGGGGGGGGGATAATAGATATGGAGGAGTATGATAAGGCTGGAAGGAAATGACAACTAAAGAAACCTGTTATAAACGAGTAGTAGTAACTCAGACAGTAGGAAAGGTGATCATTTTATGTGGGACTCTCACAAGAGGAAAGTAGTTATGTTGGTTAGCAGAGAGATACACTGAATGGGAGACTTTGCCAAGATGGTGCCCTCCAGAAGTGCTGGACTACAACTCCCAGCATTCCAGAGGATGCTGGGTCTTAAGAACATAGAGTGACCATATGAAAAGGAGGACAGGGCTCCTGTATCTTTAACAGTTGCATAGAAAAGGGAATTTCAGTAGACGTAATTTGTATATATGGGGAACCTGGTGAAATTCCCCCTTCCTCACAACAGTTAAAGCTGCAGGAGCTATACTAGAGTGACCAGATTTAAAAGAGGGCAGGGCGCCTGCAGCTATAACTCTTCCCACCCCGGGTTCCCCATATATACAAATGACACCTGCTGAAATGTCCTTTTCAATACAACTGTTAAAGATACAGGAGCCGTGTCCTCCTTTTCATATGATCACTCTAGTTTACCAGACTGGAAGCTATATTTTTCTGCCTGTTGTTTGGTATGGATGAAAGAATGGCTGCTGTTAAAAAATAGAAGATTATTGGAATTAGACGGACATGAACTGAGATTCGGGTGGCATGGTTATTTGTGGTATGACAAAGCCAAGGTTAATGTAGAATTTAATCATCGTTTTGTATGATGTGCCATTTTGAGGATATGGGACAAATATAAACCCAGGTTCTGTCTGAAGATACCATTGTGGTTATCAATGCAGGAAGCTTATCATAGAAGAGAGACAACAATGTATAACTGATTGACATACCATGATATGTTAGAATTGTTTCAAGGTGAATATAAATTAAAATCAAGAGAAGAACTGATAAAAGAAACTTACATATGTCAATGGTTTTCATATTTACAAATGATGGAAAGGTTTAAATTAGATTAAAAAGCTTGTGGTTTTGAACAAACAAAATCTGAAGTTGAAAGGGCATTATGTACAAATGATGAACATGTTATTGCAAAAATATATAAACTTTTGTTGAAGTTTGAGACAGGAAGAACAAGTAAACGATTGTATGATAAAATGGGGCCAAAATTTTGGATATAATATACCAATGGCACAATGGGAAAATATGTGGTCAAGAGGCTTAACATTTACTTTAAGTTCTAGCTTGAAAGAGAACTTTTATAAGATGATGTATAGATGGTGTATGTCTCTTTCTAAATTGGTTAAAATGTATAAAGGTGTATCGGGACCTTGTTGGAAATGTGAAGAACAAGAGGGAACATTTTATCATATATGATGGACTTGTAAAAAGCTAGAACCTTTTGAATACAATTCATTCTTTAATACAGAAGATATTAAAAACCAATATACAATTGAAACTGGAATATTTCCTTTTGGGCTTAATGGATGATCAGAGGAAAAGGAATTATGGGACTTTATTTTTATATATGGTAACGGCAGCGAGACTATTATATGCACAAAAATGGAAAGGCACAATAGTAACTACTATGGATGAATGGCTATTGAAGATGTTGGAGTTGGTGGAGATGGCAAAACGTACATCAATAATTAGAGAAAAGTAAACATCTAGGTTCAGAACTGAATGGAAACCTTTTATAGACTTTATACAGGATCAAGAAAATAATGTTGTGTTTACCTGTGGATTCAATGAATTAGAAGAAAACTTTAAGATAAAAGAGGGGAAATTTGACTTCTGTAATTGTAGAGCAAGAGAAAATATTGTTACATATTTTTGCTATGGAGAAAATCGGAATCCCATCTTAATTTTGTATGTATTTTAATGTTTTTTGTTTTATCTGTCTTATTTTGTGTTTGTTAGTTTGTTATGTTTTGAAACAAATATATATATTATTATTATTATTTATTTATATAGCACCATCAGTGTACACGGTGCTGTACAGAGTAAAACAGTAAATAGCAAGACCCTGCCGCGTATATATATATATATATCCATTTGGACAAGCTGACCAGTACTGCCTGTTCCATGCAGAAGTGTCCAGGCATCAGATTAGCTGTGCTTGTCTTGTCTGAAGAAGCTCTAAGAGTCAATATAACAGCATGTGTGAAACCAGCTCTTCAGTTGGTGCAGGAGAATTACCTATGCTGATTTTTCCATGCTCTCTGTATATGATAAACATGCACAAAATATGCCCCCACCTGGTGAAATCTAAGATTTGTCATGCCTTAAGGTACTTTCAGGCATTCTCCAAAATGCATTAAAGCACAGCTCCTGCTATGTGGGGACACGTTCAAAAGAATATTCAGCATGCAGAAAGTATTAGGAAAAATCTCCTAGTAGTGACTTTGGCCATAGCTAGACCTAAGGTTTATCCCTGGATCGTCCAGGGGGTCAAACCTGTTCGTCTAGGTGACACACAGGGGATCCAGTGCTCAGGCAGGGGTGAACCCTGGATGATCCCAGGATAAACCTTGGGTCTAGCAGTGGCCTAAATCAAATCAAAATGAGAACCACCATGAGTTCAAATTAAGGAAATTGGTCAGGTATCAAAGGGAAATTTAATTTAAAAAAAGATTTTTAAAAAAGTAGTCAGACATGGATATAGAAGTTGTTCATAATCCCAATTTTACTACAATAGCTCCTATTATATATGGTAGAACAGCATACCATATGATGATGATTCATCTGATGATGAATCACAGATCAACCCATAATCCAATTAAGTCAAATAAGTTGGATTTTGGTCCATTTAGTCCCATTGATCCCAGTGACACTAAATCAGCTTAAATTAGAGTACTTCAGCTTAGCCATGATGAAGTTTGCATTGTTTGCTGCTAAAGACCCTGAATATATTTTGAAAATGAGATAGGAGACTCAGTCACCACTTCTCTGATGATCCTAAATACATATATTCAGACACCAACAAGTTCTACTGAGTTCAATGGAATCACTTCTGTTAGGACTGCACTCTTCCATCATTTAATGTTTTAAATTAGTTCCAATGAGGGACAAGTTAATTTCCCTTGCCAAATATTTATTATTTACAGCTGCACGGGATCAATTTACAACGTAAGTTGTTTATTTTTGTTACTAAGGTAAACCCTCACCCTGTGTTAACAGATGCGAAAACCAGTTTGTCTTCATTAATACCGTATATGTCAAATAATGCTTTTGTAATGCAATTGTCCCTCTATTTTCAGTTTTACAATTCTATGATTTTAAGGCTCTCTTAGAGACTTTGGGCCAAGTCAAATGATATAGGCAATAATTTATTTTGAACTTCATGTATTAATGCCAAAGTGAATTGGAACTCATCAATCCTGCTATTGAGCAGATTTTATTTGAACATAAATCAGTCTATGCTTTACTACTAGAGAGGGCGTGAAGCGCTCTCTCTCTCTCTTTCTCTCTCTCTCTCTCTCTCTCTCTCTCTGTGTGTCCGTCCCTTTTAACTATGTCCCATCCATGAACTTCCTTTTCCAACAAGGCCAAAACTGAACTGAAAATAAGGCACGCTTAAGTTTTCTAATTTCAATAAACTTACGTGCATCTGAGTTGAACTGTGGCCAAGGTGTTTATGCCAAGATGTTAACACAACCATAATCAAATGACTTCTGTAGCTGCAATGCTAAACATGATCACTACAAAATAAGAATCAAATAAATCAATATAACTTCTGAATGAACATGGCTAGAACCATTACACACTTCATATATAATATCCAAAAGCAACTTAGAATGATGGTATGATGGTGATACAATATATCCACCACCACCCCAACAAAAAGAACCATGTTGGATCAGATCAAGCATCCATCTATTCCAGCACTCTGTTCACACAGTGGCCAACCAGCAACCTACAAGCAGGACACAATCAATACTTGACTTGTGGGTATTGCAAAAATATTTATTTACTTATTTATTTTGATGTTGATATAGCTGATCATGCGGGGCCAGTTCTAATAAAATGTATACCTATAGAATTGCTTCTGGAGTGATTTCTCTGGTTACTTCTATATAAAAGTTTTGTCCAAATAGATCACCAACGCAACATGTTCATAGTGCTGTAGATCTACTTCTAGACAGATGCAGTTTGAAGTATTATCCTCAAGGAAAATATGTAGATGACCCATTTGATGAAGCATTTTCACATTGGTGGTAGCACAAGAATTACTCTAGGTGCTCATCTACACCAAGCAGATATTCCACTATAAAAGTGATATGAAAGCGGTATATAAAAGGCAGGAGCCACACTACTGATTTATTTTATAGTGGTATTGAAGTGCACTGACAACTGTTGGGACCCATGACACATACCATATACTGCTTTCATACCACTTTCATAGTGTTATATCCTGTTTGGTGTAGATGTGTCATGGGCCCCATCAGTTATCAGTGAACTTCATTACCACTGTAAAGCAGTAGTGTAGATCCTGCAGTGCACTTCAGTACCACTATAAAGCAGTAGTGTGGCTCCTGCCTTTTATATACTGCTTTCATAGTGGAATATCCTGCTTGGTGTAGATGAGCCCTAGGAGTCATCCTTTGGATGCAAAATGTTATGCTGAAACAACTTGTTCTATATTAGGCATAAGGGAGGAATGTTTCATCAGGTGTGATTATTTTATAATGCCCTTGTGGAGAGAAGGTCCATCTTGTTTTATATTTAATTTATTTTATCAAGTTATATCCAACCTTATTTCCAAACAAGGAACTCAGGGCAGCTTACAAATTTTTAAAATAATACAATATTTAAAAACATAGCCATGCTAACTAAAATAATAATAAAAATTCCACAATATTGATGTAATAGTCCAAAAACAATAACTTCTGGGAACAGCAGAGAAAACAATCTAAAAGTAAAGAAAGGGAACATTTAGTTGTGAGTCTTTTAGCCATCAGAAGCAATATGTTGGGTCCTGAGAAACTTCACTTGGTGGGTGCCAACTTTTCTTGGTTTTTGCTCACTTAATGGATTCGCTTGTGTGATGAAAATGCCCTTTATTTCCCCCATTAGAACCACTCTTGTGAGTCAATGTACTACAGAGTCTCCATGTCAGGGATATGCTGATGAAATGTAACCCCAATGTCATAGTTTCAGATTCCTAAGACTAGGCAAGTCCCAAGGCAAATCCTGTCAGGATTGTGGTCATATAAATATAACCCTTCCATGTGACAGCAAGTTTATGATGTCTAGTTTGGCTCACAAGGCAATTGTTTCTGCAGTCACAACCATGGACTTCAGTTTCTAAACATTGTTTATATTTAAATGTGAGAACGGGGATACCAGTTTAGAGTTTCAATTAATTTATATAGTTAGTGGGTGGGGTGAGGAAACAAAACTATGATAAACAGGCTAAATGGTACAGTCTAAAACTCTTCATAATGTCAGGGTGTGAGGGAGAAATATATCTCTTTGATTTTGATGAGCTCTCCTCAAAACTCTATATGGCAGTTGGGGGAAAGTGGGTGGGGCCAAGGAAAGGGAGCATGGCCATCCGGGAAACCTTGGAGGGCCAGACTGAAACCCCAGATGGGCTGGATTTGTCCCATGGTCCTAAGTTTCCACATCTCTGGCTTAGACCTATTCAATAGGATTGGTATTTGTAAAAATGAAACAGTATTTGCAATAGGTTATGACATAGTGATATTGAAATGCAGTCAGAGATGTCTTTGTAGGGTCAAGAATAAATATAGTAAATTCTATTACATTCAATATTAGGGATAGTTTATTTGATGTGAACTGATTTGTTTGGGGTTAGACTGGAAATAAAGGGGGGGAACTGAACATAGAGTTGGATTTACTGTGATGATACTTTAAATTCTGAATGGAAAATACAGTATTTTAAGTATGTGAGTCTTATCCATTTAATCCCCAGTTATTGGATTAGAACACTGTACAAATAATAATCCGATATTTGAAGTTTTCTCATGAAACTAACGTATTAGTATTCTTCAAACAAAATGACACAGGGGAAATCCTAATTGGCTTCCCATTTTTGTGATGTTAACCATCTACACCTTCACACTGTATATATTTAAATATAATTTGAAAGAGAATCGGACTCCATTTATAGTTGTTGGCCACACGTGATATACTGAAGATTCTATCACCAAATACCCTGTTATTCTGATTATACACACACACACACACACACACACACACACACACACACGTCCTTTCGAAACAGACGTTATATCTCCGAAAGTTCTTCACCGATTGCTTTGAAATTTTGACACAACGCTGCATTTGAATACGCGAGCGTTGTTATGTAACTATGTTCTATATGGGGTCAAAGGTTTGTCTTAAAATCGAAGAAATAGGCCTCCTCAAAACCAGTCCTGCCGATCATTGTGACATCGCCAACCAGAAGGCCAATCCGCTGCCTCTGCCTCCTCTCTTACTTGCATGTTCTCTCCTATTTGCTCTTATAGGTCATTGTGACATCGCCAACCAGTAGGCCAATCCACTCCCTCTGCGTCCTCTATTTGCATGTTCTCTCACAATTGGCTGAGTGAATATAGATGTCACACCTGTGACAGTTACACGTTCTGAAGAAAGGTAACTGCCAGGAGTTTCCACTAATCTCCTCACCGTAAAAACATCCTTTTTTAAAAACCAAACAATCTGCTTTACTTCATCCAAATAATGCCTCGCAGAAGATCACACTTAGGTCGTCGTACTCGCAGAGCGGAAGCACTGCGACGAGAAATTGCAAATCAGACTCAGGAAGAACGGGCATCAGCAAATGAGAAAAAAAGAAAAAGAATGCCTCAAATACGTGCCAAGGAACCAGCCAAGCAACGTTCAGCCAGACTTGAGGATGCACGGTTGCGAGCACGGCAATCGTGTTCTACAGCTTCAGATCTGCTTTGTTCTCAACAGAATGAACTCGACAGGCTGAAAGTGGCTGAAAGACGTCAACGAGAAACAGCACATCAGCGTCAAACACGACTCCGTGGTAAACAATCACATGATTACAATCGCCTTGCATTCCGGTACAACCCAGCTGATGATTATAGTTTGAGGCAGCATGTTCTCATCGGCACTATGACTGAAGTGTGTCCTTATTGCAAGGCTCTTAAATTTAATGGAGAAACAAAAGGAATGTGTTGCGCTGCTGGAAAAATTAAACTGCCTCAACTTGGAGAACCACCAGAGCCATTACAAACTTTGCTTGCCGGATATACCGCAGAATCAAAGCATTTCCTATCTAACATCAGGAAATACAACTTATGCTTCCAAATGACGTCATTCGGTGCAGAAATCATCACAGTTCCATTTATGCCAACTTTCAAAGTCAAAGGACAAATTTATCATAAAGCCGGCTCCTTCCTTCCGTTTCAAGATAGTCAACATAAATTCCTACAAATGTATTTCATTGGTGATGGCAATGATGAATTGAATGCACGCTGCAGAATTTATACCGGCATAAAAAGGTCCATCGTTTCAAAACTGCAACAGCTACTTCACGAAAAAAACAATTTAGTACATTTGTTCAAAACAGCAATTGACATGATGCCATCTGATACACACAAGATTGTTATTCATGCTGACAAAACACCTGCTGGAGAACATGTGCGAAGATTCAATGCTCCAACTATAGACGAAGTGGCAATTGTTATAGTCATAGATCAATTATGCGTGTCCAGCTGCAAAACGATCGATCAGCTGAGATATTCTCACGTCAATTGCTGGAAATTGGGAACGGAAAGGTGCCGGTTGATCTGACCTCAGGACGAATTTTATTACCTCATAACTTCTGTAATTTAGTGACGTCAAAAGAAGAATTGGTTGAAAAAGTATTTCCAAATATTCAAACCAATTATAAGAATCACGATTGGCTGAGTGAACGAGCTGTTCTTGCGGCCAAGAACAAAAACGTCTACGAACTTAACAATATTATTCAATCTAACATTCAAAGCGAGGCAGTCACATACAAGTCCATCGACACTGTTGTGGAAGCAGATGAAGCGGTTAATTATCCAACAGAATTTTTGAATTCACTCGATCTGCCAGGGATGCCACCGCACGTACTGCAATTGAAAATCGGCATGCCAATTATCATGTTGCGAAATATCAACCAGCCAAAACTTTGCAACGGCACGCAGCTTGCAGAAAAAAATTACTGAGCAACGTCATAGAAGGAACAATCTTGACAGGACCTTTCAAAGATGAAGATGTCCTCATTCCTCACATTCCTATGATTCCAACAGATATGCCATTTCAATTTAAGAGATTGCAATTCCCAATTCGATTGGCGTTTGCAATCACCATCAACAAAGCTCAGGGCCAATCTTTAGAATTGTGCGGTTTAGATCTAGACACAGATTGATTCTCACATGGACAATTATATGTTGCGTGTTCTAGAGTTGGCAAACCAGACAATCTCTATATCTACACAGACAATGGAACAACTAAAAATATTGTATATCCACAAGCATTGTGAAATTAAACATATTAGAAACATCCACTTTGTCTTTTCTTTCTTTTCAATTTAACCAGACTGAGCCACAGCAACACGTGGCAGGGTACAGCTAGTATATAAATATAATGATAGTCTGTGCCTGGGAAAGGAGGCATCATTCCAGCTTGGGAAAAAGCACAGGAGAAGTCTGTCAGTTTAAAAGCCAGGCTTGGCACTGAAAGCAGAATTGTATGTGTGACACAGGGACATCACCTCTCTGGCATGCCCACTTATTACGGGGGGAGGATCTACACTACTGCTTTAAAGCACTTTATAACAGTTTTGACAACTGTTGGGGCCCAAGACACACTGCATATACAGTTTTCAAAATGTTTTCAAAGTGCTTTAAATCGCTTTAAAAGCAGTAGTGTAGATCCCCCCCAGACTGTTCCCCTCTTTGGATGAGTCATGACTAATGGGTCTACTCTGAGTAAGACTTGCATAGGATTTTACTCTATGAGATGAGAGCTCAGTATTTAGCTGGTCTTACACCAGCAGGTAATCCCTCTTATTCAATTTCCTAAGTACAAATTGTCACTAGGAATGAAGATTTGCTGACATCTAGTATAAACACAGTGATCATTTAACAGGTCAATGAGGCATGTATTTTTATCTTTTACTTTGAAATTTTAAGCAAACTTTACATGAATAAATAAATACGATATAAGAGCACAGCATATGATATGATATAAGAGCACAATGTTGTTGCAAGAAAACATATTCAAAATGTTTTCTAAGAATTGTTTTAGGAACATGGCTTTTAAAAGAAGCATAAAGTATCTTATTCAAATTATATTCCTGAGCTGTAGTAAAAGGGCTAGAGCAGTTATTGAAGACAGGTGTTATTATCCTAAATTTCCGCAGCTTTGACTGTCATGTTTATACAAGATTTGTTATGAGCTGCTTATGTTTTTACAAAGAATGAAATTCTAGCTCAGCACAAATAATTACTTATTATTTCCTCCAAAATTCCTAATAATTTGGAAGTAATATATTTACTTCATATGCTGGTGAGCACTACTGTGCCATACTTCCTTAAGTTCCCCAAATGGGATACCTTCTGTTCTTTTCCACAGGTCTGTTTTCCTAGCTTAAATCTGAAGTGTTTTTAAGATCTATTCACATCACAAAATATTTCATGTTATTTTTACTCATTTGCATCATAAGCAGAACATATGAATAATACACTTAAACAGTGACCCTCCATTTGAAACATCTGATTCACTTGTTGCTTTTTCCTGACTGTGGGTGGGAAAATAGTTCTACCTTGTTTTTCCCATGTTACTTTATCAATAACAGGCTCAGAGGTCAGTGAAATGTCATGTATGTCTGTTTCTGCTAAAATGCCTTGTCAGAATCAAAATGATTCAAACTTCACATGCCATTATATTTCAATAATTCATTTACTTTTTTATGAGAGTTGTAACTTATGAGAGACATGGATAAATATTTACAAGGTAGCCTGTTGTGCTAGTTGGTGCAAGAGCCTTGCAAACTAGAATGACTTCTGGGGCAAATATTGGTCAAAAAGAGGAAGAGGAATTCTCAGTCAGCTTTACTCCCAAACTAACACATTTCAAGTTATTCAACAACCCATCTTAGTTTTGATGAACCACCCTGCTCCTTCTGCCTTTTGCCAGGTTTCTGTGTAATCCTGGGGAGGTGAGCAGTTTGCTGACTACCTCTTTTTGCTCAAAAGCTCAGGTAGGTCCATTACCACTCTTCCCTGCCATGCCACTCTTCAAACCCATCTCCTTTTTCCTTCTCTTTTCTGCCATGACACACCCACCCCAGTGCAATTACACCAAGCCATTGCTTTTAAGGTGTATATCTTAATAATGGGGAAAACATATTATAACTAATTCATTCATTCACACTCACTCACTCACTCACTCACACTCTCACACACACACACACACACACACCAGCTGCTGAGGCTGCAATTTGAAGAGGAAAACTGGCACAGGGGGAAAGGTGTTAAAATGGCATTAGGAGACCAGAATAAGAGTAATCTTTACCCCTCTCATCCATAAGAATACAAAAAGAACCAGTGCTGGACCAGACCCAGGACCTATGAAGTCCAGCATTTTGTTCTCACAGTGGCCAAACAGATGCCCACAAGTAAGGCACCCTCCTGCTCTTGCTCCCCAGCAAATGGTATATAGAGGCGTACTGCCCCTGATATTGGAGGTAGCATATAGCCATCAGGACTAGTGGCTATTGATAACCTTATCCTCCATGAATTTGTTTAATCCCCTTTTAAAGGTGTCCAAGTTAGTGGCTATCCTTATAATTTGTAGAAGCAAATTGCACAGTTTATGTGCTTTGTGAAGAAGTACTTCCCTTTTCTTTTCTTCTCTCACAATTTATTTACAACATTTGTATACCATTCCATATCTAAAATAGATTCTGGAGTGGTGAACATAGGAGGTAAAATAGTAAAAAAATAATTTTAAAAATCAAATGATTCTTTTTAAATATGATTCCGGTTCATTGGGTGACCCCCAGGTTTTAGTATTATGAATTCCACTTCAAAGCACAGCCACAGTTTGAGCAACTCCCATAAATGAATCACAGAAGTACTTTAAGTTCTACCCTTAATATTTTAAAACTGAAAGAACATTTTGTATTTGATTTATCGATAAAGAAAAACACGAACAAAATTCACAAACCTTATGAGATGGGGGAAGTGGTGGTGGTGTTTCAACACTTACCTTTTCCTATTTAAGGACAGATTTCATTAAATGGAATCTGTTGTATTTCGATGCAAGGTTAGTTGAGTGAATTTCAAGTGTACTACATGCAGAGCAAGAAGGAAGAATTAGCCAAAACAGTTATAATTTAATCAGGTGTTTATGTTATTTGCTGAATTGCTGGCAGCTGCTTAATTGACCAAACCAAACCTATGGTTTTGAGGGGTTCATTCTGAATTATCTTTCTATCCATGTGACCTTTTGCTTCATCAATATTCATACATTCATTGATATTCCTAGAGGAGAAAATGTCACCTTAGGAAATAAAATTCAAGAAACACAGAGTGCCAATAGGTTAACTGCATGCTTATGGCTAACCAACCATAGAGAATGCCATAGATGCTTTTAAAATCTGGAATCTTCACTCAAGTAAGACAAGGTACTGAAGCAATGTAGCATATGGCTAGATCCACATCTCAACTTTGAATGTGGTTCTGATATAAATCAAATAAGATGTGAATTGTTATTCCCCTATGTAAATCTAACTAGGCCAAACAGGCCAGTATCCTAATTACAAGGATGGATCAGCCTCCCTTTCTCCTCCAGGTTCACAAAAATTAGAGACTGTGAGTGCTACAGAAAGCCACTGGCCAGAGCCCCAGCTAAATCACGCCCCACTCCCTCAGTTCACTATCTAAACTAAATTCCTTCCTGTCTCAAACATAATCTCATATTCAATTTCAGGGAGAGTCCTTAATAATTTTATATTCAATTTCAGGGAGAGTCCTCGGGGTTATAAGTACATGTGTCTGAAATATGTTTGTAAGAGCTTCAAATACCTAAGGACAAAGGTTGTGTGTCCTGCAATCTCTTGAGACTTGGTATTTTAAGCTGCCATTTTCTATTGTCCCTCCTTTATCCATACTCTACTCATTACTCACATTAATATAAAATATGAAGTTTATGGCAAGGTATGCAACCTGAGTGTTCTAATGCATATCTGCAAAGGCATTGTGGGTGTAAAAGCTTTGGAATTCCTGAGCGTAGAGGGGATTGTTTTGTGGTTCAGAATAATTATTTTCCCTGCCCATTTTTTACAAGACAGACACATGGGGAGTCTAGTGTGCATTTTTTTTAAAAAAGCTTTATGGTGGAATCTAACCTGACTCACTGGATATTCCTTCCTCACAGTGGTTTCCTTCTTGTTCTACTACAAGACCCTATTCAACTTCACATATGAAGAAGGAACACACCCAGATGTTAGAAAAATTGTGGATTACAACCCAATTAAATCAAATAAAAAGGCATCCAGATGCAATTTCAAAAGGAAAGTTTATTTTCCATCTCAGGTACCAAAAATCTCTGTGTACAAAGGTCCCTTTCCCTTGCCAATGTAAATGAAAAGGCCCGGAACAGAAGTTTACATTTCATTTTATACAGGGGCGAAACATTGTACCCAAATAATTGGTTGCTAGCTCAAATCGTCACAGCTAATCCTCCTCCCTGTTTTCTTTACATGCCCAGATGGGGAGAGACCCTGTTGACCTTGCAAACTCCATTATCACATGATTCCCTTAGTAATAAATCCTGGGACCTTCCTGTCATGTATTCCATTGTCTTTAACTAATCCCTGTCCACCACTCCCTCCCTGGTTCCCCCCCCCCTTCGCAATGTCCCTTGGGACATTCCTGTCCCACCTTGCCTACGTGGCAAAAACCTTCCTGCTTCACCTTCCCTTACCAAATTCCTGCCTGAGCATGTGGAAAGGAAGATGAAGAAGAATCCCCCAGCCCTCAAGATAGCGCCTGACATTCCTTTCGATGGGCAAGCTTCCCACCTCTTATTTCTCTCCCTGGTTTCCCGCTGAGCTGTGGGGGAAGAGAAATAAGAGGGGGGGGGTGTATGCCAGCTGCGCAAGCAAGCGCCTGGCGATTTAACCAGCAGCTTGGGCTCATCCTTTACACCTGAGTAAGTGACCTTACCCAAATAGGTAAATGGGACTTTTCTCTCCTACCTGGGAGTAGAGGGTCTATTCTACTCATCTAAATCACTTAGAAATCACCCAAGGATGGCATTTTTGGCAAGGGAAATGAGGGATCTTGGAAAAAGGATGGGAGAGAAGAGATGGGCGAAGAGAGTAGTGGGAAATCAGTTATTTTTCCATAACACAGACACATCTATCATTTGCAATAATGGAAAGAGGTATTGCGATGCCACCACCTCACACACAAGGCTTTGGCACGCACACCTCCCTCAGGCTAAGCACCACCACTTAAATACCTGAGGAAGGGGTAAAAAGAAAAGTATAACCTTTCACTTATAACAGAGGGAAAAGATAAGGAGATTTGGAAAAAGGCTTTTCTGTGAATAAAGCAGGCTGAAAGTTTAATGTAAAGTGTTTGTTTATGAACCAATAGAGCAGGAGACACAGCCAAACTGACACATGGTTTTATGGTAGCAAAATAAAGACAATGTTTATTGTTGTTTACAGTTCTTAGTTCCTTCAAATTCTATTCAAATCCTGCCTATTCTTAAGAATACTGGTAGTAAATGAAATAACTGGGTTAAATTTAGAGGTATGTCCTACTATAGCATTATTATTAATTTATGATAAGGTCCAGGGGACCCAAGCTATTAAAGATTTAATCACGAATTTATTGACAGCAGCAAGGCTAATGATAGTTAGAAAATGGAAAGTGCAAGGTGACTACCAAATAGAAGAATGGTATAAAGAGGTAAGGGATATTGCTATTAATGATAAGTTAACATGTAGGATTAAAGTTAAAAGAGGGTTACCAAATAGAAATGCTTTTGAAAATATATGGGGAATATTTTTGAATTTTGTTTTATCAAAGAGGAAAGGATGTACACCTTCAAAAGAGTCACTACAATTCTGGAAGGATGTTTAGGCAGTTTAGTTGGTCCCTGTGGGTGGGTGTGCACTTGTTAGTATTATTTGTTGGATATGATTGCGTGATCACTTAGTGTTAGTTATATAATTTGTAAGTTATGTATTTTATAGTTTATATGAAAATTCAATAATTTTTTTTTAAAAAAAGAATACTGGTAGTAACAAATCTAATAATAACAATCCTTAGTCCTTATGATCTTATTTTCACTCACTGCTCACACAACTCCTAACAAGAAATCACACAGCTAAACACATAGACCCTCTAAACTCAATCACCAACCAAACGCCTCAGACCAGTCAGCTCCCCATATAACTCCTCCCCCTTTCCACAGCATCACCAGCCACACCCACTCAGTCCAACATTCTGCACTCTCTAGACATACTCAATCAGATATACCTAAGGGAATAGAAATGTGGGTAACACCACAGGTATACTTAAAGTGTAGCACAGGGAGCTGTAGGATACTGCTGTCACGGCAAGAGCATGGACATGGCACATATGACAGAATAAGAGTGAGTAGAATGAGGGGCTTGTTCCCACTGATACCTTGCATTCATGATATCTTCATAGCTTGCCTTCCACAAGAAATGAGAAACTGAAGCTGTTCTTTTCACAGTCAAATTGTCCTGCAGGCATCTTTCACTATTTCATTACATCACCTCTGGTTCCTGAAAATGTTTATTGTTTTTCAAAGAAAGAAAAGAAATTCCCCATAGGCCTTAGTGGACTTTATTATTCAACTTTATTAGCCAACTGAGCAAGCCCTAGAGGACAGCAAGATGAGGCCATCCCTTCTTTGCAGGAAGCATTGATTGGCAATGAAAAATTTCATGGGACAGATGTAGCCACTCACTCTTCATGCAGACAAACTAGCTGCTTATAAATAATGTGATTGATGAGAAGCTCCAACTGTGTGCCCGATGGAACTGTAGTCTCTTTCAGCCACCTCGGGGTCATCCATAAAATATGTCATGCATCCATGTTGAGGAAATGTCATAGTAAAGTTGCAACAAAGCCAAGATTAGATATTGGTGAAATAAGGGCAAGATGTAACAAGTGAAGGGGATGAATTACTTTTTAAAGGCCTTAACATGCGTAACCTGCTTTATCAAAAATCCACACACATAGGGGGACTATTTTATTTATTTATTTATTTATTTATTACGTTTTTATACCGCCCAATAGCCGAAGCTCTCTGGGCGGTTCACAAAAATTAAAACCATAATAAAACCATATGAAAAGGAGGACAGGGCTCCTGTATCTTTAACAGTTGTATTGAAAAGGGAATTTCAGCAGGTGTCATTTGTATATATGGGGAACCTGGTGAAATTTCCTCTTCATCACCACAGTTAAAGTTGCAGGTGCCCTGCCCACTTTTAAATATGGTCACCCTAGTATAGCTTCTGCACTTTAACTGTTGTGATGAAGAGGAAATTTCACCAGGTTCCCCATATATACAAATGACACCTGCTGAAATTCCCTTCTCTATGCAACTGTTAAAGATACAGGAGCCCTGTCCTCCTTTTCATATGGTCACTCTAATACACACCATTAATAGGTTACCATTCATCAGCCGCTGTTTATTTGTCCCACCGTCTTCCCCTGCCCCCCCCCCACAAGGATCTCTCAAAATGTTCAATGGCTAAGAGAATTCAACATAAGTGAAAAGTGGAGCAAATTGGGACAAGAATTCTAACTTCAGATATAAAAGTCCAGCATCTAAATTGACTGCAGCTGCTCAGGAAACAGAGCTTGCAGTTACAGCACAAAAACCAATGAGAACAACTCTGTGAGCTGCAGCAGTGAAAAAGGCAAAATATGTTAGGCATGATTGGGAATGGGATACATAACAATGCATCAGGTATCATCGTACTATTATGCAAACCTATGCTCTGGCCAGATTGGGAACATTGTGTAAAGTTGTGGCCACTAGAAAAAGGCACAGAGAAGGACGATGAAAATGACAGAGTAGAAGGCGCACTTTCCCTGTGAGGGCAGGGTAGAGTTTTAAATATAGAAAAAAATATGACTAAAGGATGAACATTATAAAGATTTATAAAATTATGATCAATATGGAGACAATGATAATTGGAGTATGAATAAATGGTCTTTTGATTATTCAATTTTCCTTTGCATACTATTTACTCCATTTGTTGTGCTCTGTTGCCATCTACTGTCAGATTCTGGAAATAATGTATTTTTTTCCTGCGTGTATATTTTCCTTCCAGCTACCTTTAATTGAACTGTTCCCCCTAGATCAGTGGAAGGCAGAAGGTAGATCTACTGGGGGATCACTGTTTAATTTGTAGTAGATTGGCAAGGATTTTTGACTACCAATTGTCTAACAGTAGCAAGAACTAAAAAGATTTCTCCCTGCCAAATTAGATTGCTAAAAAAGAAAGTTGGGAGAAAACTAGGAATTGACTTTTTTGTGAAAGGACTTGAGAGCTTGGTTCTTGTACTATTCACACATTACTGCTCCGAGTATACGCTCAGAATCACCTCATTCCTTATTTGTTAGTGTTTGTCTTCCTACCTGGCTCCAGTTGCAGAATTTCAGAGTTCTAGTATAAAATAAAGTAGATCCCGCAAGCCTTTATTCTCTGTGTCTAGGGTTTTACACCCACATTTAATGCTAGAAACTGCCCAGATTGCTTAGTTACATGTTTTCTTGATACAGACTCCATATTGAGGGTTGCCTATCCCCCTGGTATAAAGAAAACCTCATGGAAGCAATCAAGAAGTGTTCACTTAGCAAGTGATGACACTGTATACTGTATGCTGCCCCCCGCCCCCCATACAAATGCACTGGGGAACCCAAAGTCAGTAAAAAGGAGAGATTAAAAATTCCATTACACTTGCATTTTCCTCTTCATTCTCATTGTGGTGGAGAGACATTGCAGACGCATTTATGCATGAACTCTCAGCTCGGATGTATTATATTTCCTGTTTGGCATAGTGTGAAACCCAGATGCACTGGACACTGAGAATCGCTAGGTGTCTCCATCAGAAATCCCACAAACACTAAAGGCCAAAACAGACATCATCTTACATCTGGGTTTAGCAGCTATGCCTTTTTTCTTTTCTTTTTACAAAACCTTAAAGAATTATTCATTATTATTTACTGCATTTTATCCTGTTTCTCAGATAATTATTGTCTCCCAAGGTGATTTGCATCACTTTTAAAAGAGAAACATTGTGTGTGTGTGTGTGTGTGTGTGTGTGTGTGAGAGAGAGAGAGAGAGAGAGAGAGAGAGAGAGAGAGAGAGAGAGAGAGAGAGAGAGAGAGAGAGAGGCCCAGTCTTCAGGCTTACAGACAAGATACACAAGGGTTGAGAAGTGGAAGGAAAACGAAAATCCAATTTCCTCCTTTTCAAGGCCAGAACAAAGTGGTGAACAATAAAGGGGTATTTAAATGCAATTTGGTCCAGGCTGACCTTCCCTTTCTGGTGTTCCTGCTTGAATAGCAATTGGTGGCTACTGGCAGACAGGCCAAAGTGTTTTTTCCCCTTTAACTTCTGCAGTTCCAGGGAAACTCTTAGTTGGAGCTGGCTGTTCTTTCTGGCAGGGAGGGGAAGTGAGCTCCCTGCACCTGCTTCTTCTCCGGCCAATGGATGGGCCAGGTTGGCGTTCCCCTTGGATTCCTGCATTGAGCAGGGGGTTGGACTCAATGGTCTTTTAGCCCCCTTCCAACTCTACTATTCTATGATTCTATGATGTTTATTTATTTATTACATTTTTTTTTACTGCCTGATAGCCAGGGCTCTCTGGGTAGTTTACAATTCAAACGATAATATACAAAAAGTCAAGATTTAAAACTTTAAAATTTAAAAATAGAAAACCAGAATAAGTTCTAGTTCAGGGAAAGCTTGTCTAAAAATACATGTTTTCAGGAGGCATTTGAAGGATGTTATTCCAGGGAAGCAGGGTGGGGTGCAGCCTCGCAGTAGACTTAGGTCTCCTGGCTAATGGAGTCCTTTCTGCTATTCAGTCCCAGGGCAGCTCAGGATCTTAACAGCTCCACTCCCCATCCCAGCATCCAGATCTGGATCAGGCCCCTTGCCCCTAAACTTGAGTAAAAACAAATTTAAAGTAATGTCTGATTTGGCCCCAAGTGAGCCCATGGTCCAGTCTGAGAAAGAGTATTCCTCAGGTTACTTAAAAGAAAAGGAATCAACACCAGGAGGAATCACACAGCTCCATTACCTCATCAAGGTCCACCATCCCTCCCCTGTAAGCACCAGACAGTGAGCACAAACAAAGTCTGCAGGTGTATTGTGAGGCAGCCCTGGAATGTCAGAGAGAAAAGCTTTGTGCCTTTAATGCCTACAAGCTCTCAGTTAAGGCATCAATCAAAAAAGAGGGGAGAAAGGAGGTGAGCCACAAGAACACCCAGCTCTCAGCTCAGGGGCAGGACTTGAATACTGGAGGTCTGCTTTGCTTAAAGACTTGCTTATACCCCTACGGACACAGCACACTTTTTCTTTGGGAGCTGTCCCAGGTCCTGTTGAAACTGATACAGCCCTGGATACTGGAGCTGGTACTTGTTACTAGTGATGTTGCCATAATTCGTATGTACCACCTCAAAGCAAGCATGGCAGCCCTGGTGGTTTTTAGTCTGGACCAGAGAAGAAGTCTGTTCCACTCTTCATCTCATTCACTCATTCACTCATCCTCAAACCTCTTCCCCTACCTTTCTGCTTTGCTGCTACAGCAACAGCATTGGCTGGAGGCTCCTTCTGGACTTCTGACATGGGCTGTTCTGGGGTGCTCTTCATCCGTGGGAGCTCTAGCTTCTTCTCTGAGAAGAATTCCCCCAGTGGGGGCATAACAGGTGCCCTCATGAAGGAAATCTTAAGCAGGACTGCTAGAATGACCCCACCTCCTTTTTCATCTCCTTCAATACAGTCTGCTGGAATGGGTGGTGGTGGCAATTATTGCCATAGCTCTTTGTACACCAAGTTTTATCCAACGCTTCAGAGGTTAACGGGCTGGCCAGAATAAGGCATCATCATGGCGGTGGTCAGTGATCAGAAGGGGCTATATGTTAAGCTTCCTGATAAGGAATGTCAAGTAGGAAGGGAGAATAGGAAGGAGGGCTTCATTCGTAGTGTCTTCCAAATCATTCCAGGCACAATAACATTGATACATTAATCAGCTGAGTTAAGAATAATCCAGAGCAGAGAGAACATATAGCACACCTAAATGTGAAGTGATAGTGCCTTTTAACCCACCCCCTAAAAGCATTAGATGAACCAAGAGGAAACTTCTCCACTGGTGCAAACTGCTATGTCACTGATTTATGCACAAAATAATCCATCCTATCCAGTCCTTTGATGGTCCTATAGTAAATGTATCAATCATCAGTTCTGTGGTTTTTGAATACAAGTTTCCAGTATACATGTTTTTTTGCTCTCTCAGCAAGCTGTGAAAAGAGCCAGTGGGTGGAAAAACCATTCATTCTCTGCTGAGTTTTGCCTTTTATGAAGCACTAACTGAATCTCTGTAATCTCTGCTTATTTAGAGTCATGGCCAAGGTAGGGGGAGAATTGCTCACACACCACTAATAGTTTCAACAGCTACAGACCAATGAAGCACAGTGAATGATCCTATAGCAATGAAGAAGCTGCTTATTCATGGGGCCAGATCAGTACCTGAATGTAGAACCACTAAGAAGCTACGTAAGCCACTTAAAATTTTAACTGATGTGCTTTATATTTTGATTATAATTGTTTATTGTATTGCTGGTGGTGGAAAGACCACACACACACACACACGATGCTCATCCTCTTCCTCATGCATATAACAGCTGAAGAACCAACTTTCTTCGTTGTCTTGTAAAGGATGCTATTGAATAGTGTGATAGGATTTAGCCACTAGATAGCAGCAGAAAGTCAATTTCCAATGTTTTGAGAACTGCAAAAGTACCTGCATCTTTTGCAACTGTGATGCACTCTGAGGAAAAGGAGGGGGAAAGGTGATGGAAGGGAGAAAGTAAGTGTACAGCTCTGTGGCTTGTGTGTGTGTGTGTGTGTGTGTGTATGAAACAGAAATAGAATTATTCCTTTCCAGATGCCTTCTCCATGGTTACCACAGGCACTTCTGACCTTGGCTGCAAGGAATTATATCGGATAGGGGAAAGGATTGATGTTGTTTTGTATCAAATTTTCATCTTCAGGGCTAGTTCATTTAACCAACTTTGGTTGGAGGTGATGTGGTGAAGCCAAGCTGAGTGGCCATATTTTGTGTGACATTATCAGTCTTGTGTGTGCTTCTTATGATCTGGGCAAACTTCTGGGATAAATGTTGAACCAGAATGTGGTAGGCTGGTAAAGTATTGCCAAGATTGGTCAACATGTCAAAAAACAACAATTTGTGGCTTAACCATGAACCACACCAAAATTGGAATAAATTTTGTAATTGTGTTTTTAACCTGTTGGATGTTTTTTGTGGTTTTAATTTTTGTGAACCGCCCAGAGAGCTTCAGCTATTGGGCGGTATAAAAATGTAATAAATAAATAAATAAAATAAAATAAATAAATAAATAAATAGTTCCTTAAGACATCATTCAGGAGGTCATCAGCAAGCATCTAATTCCTTTGATATTCTGATCTTCTAAAACTAGTGCTGCCCTCCAAACATCTCAAATTCTCTCATATGGAGGCAGCAAAAATCCCAACAGTTGTGTAGTATTTCACTCAAAATAGATTCACAGTCCATTTACAATGCTGTGGAATACTTTAATCATGCATTGGCCTATTGACAGTTAAATGGGATTGCCACTTGAGCCAAACACAATTGAAAAGTTATGGGAAATGAGTTGAGTTGCTTACAATAATATAAACCTGTAAACCTAAGCTTGATGAGTACCCAAGCTTCTCCTTTATGGAAAACGAAGTCTAGTTGTTGATGTGATAAGATGCTTGATACTCCATTTCTACATTTATTTTTCTTTTCTCTCTTGAAAGATGAATTGAAACACTACAAGTTCCTCTACAGGAACCCTGTTAAATCACAATTTCCCTCTAATCAGGAGTTATCCTCATTCAGAGAGATAGAGCCATCTGTTATCAAGATATAGCCATGATTAAGGTTCAAGGCAGTAGAAGAAATAAAGAAAGGTAGTCCAGCTTGGCAGAGGTTACTTCTGCAAAATCTGGGCACAAAAAAATGGCATGCGAGGAAAAAATCATTCTCTTGACAGCCTTCAAACTAGTATCTCCTTCTGGCGTTACTTCTGTTCCTATGCCTTGGCTAATTGTTGAATGGTCTCGCTATTTCCACAAATATTGCTGGGACAGATATTATTCCATGTGAAAGCTATATTCATTTTTTAAAAGGTTTGTAAGAAAAACACTGAATGCCACCACATAGGTATTGATCATGATTAATGACTGTAGGAAAAATGTGCCGGTTTCATTGGCAGATCCATCACGCCCTGCAGGGATGGTGTAACTTTACGCACTGTATCAAATATGGAGTGCAAGCTCAAATCTCTACAAAATGTACCTTTTCAAATGGCCATTCTATGCTATTCTTTATTGAACGACAAATGCCTATTGGGAAGCCTGAGCCCAATCCATGCAGGTGATTGATCGTACAAGCACAGCCAACACTTAAAGTTCATATTGCTTGGATAGCAGTTACCACCATGATTTGGGGTCCTTTATATTTTTCATAGCAGTAGTAAAATGTCTCAGGTATCTCTGCGTATTACTCAGTTCATCTCTACTTTGTCACATGGACAGACAGATGGACCTGTGTTCTGCAAATGACTTCCACAGGGCTGTGCACAGCCCCCTCCCTGATTCAACTTGGAGGCCAATTCAGATCTTCCAAATTGGTGCCAGTTTGACTCAGGGCATCATGGTACCAGGCCACCTGCCTTTGGCTTTGGTTCTGAAGCTGAAGCAGAGGCATCAGTGGTGGTTTCCTGGGTGCCAATGGGCACCTGGGAAGGCTGGGCATGAGGCTGGCTGGTAGTCCATTGGGTTCTCTCCCTCCCGACCATTGCCCCCCACACCCCACTCACCTGCCTACCGACATGTGGGACTTACCTGAGGCCTTTGAATGCAGCAGCGAGTCGCCCAGGTTCCTCTCTGGACTGCTGTAGATTTAGGGTTGTAAACTTTGGCAGCCGGAAATGATTGTTGCATTTGGGCTGTGGGGAGGTGCAGGAAACCAAAGTGACACCATAGGCTAGGGATGCAGAACCTTAGGCCAGCGGCCAAATCTGGCCACCTCAGGTCCCAATCCAGCCCTTCAGGTTTCCTCCTAATGCCCTCTGTTTGGTGTTTTCCCTGTTTTTGTGCATCTCCCCACCACCAACTTCATTCTAAAATACCTCTCCTAAGGCTTTGTTACTGGCGGAAAGCGTTTTAAGCTAAAACATGCTGTTATTTTTGGTATTTTGGGCCCTGCCGCTTTGGCTTTCAACCACTTGAATGTCGCTCCTGGAGCTTTTCCGAAGTGGAATTTGGCTTTCAAGCTGAAAGAGGTTCAGCACCCCTGCCGTGGGCCTAGTTCTCACTAAGATGATGCATCTCTGCCTGGACTCTACCACCGCACTGCTGGAGGAGCCCTCACATGATTGAATGCTTCTCCGTACCCATTGCTCTTTGCAATAAATTCAGACAGTTAGGTCATAGCTAGATGGGGTGAAATCCTGGGGTGATCCCCGGGATCGTACCTGTGTGTCCACATGATGCACAGGGGATGCCAGGATCAGGGAGGGATGATCCCTCCCTTGCCCTGGGATCTCGCCATTCCCTTTAGCTCTGGTTTTCCACGGTCTCGGGCTGAGCCCGAGACCGTGGCACGTGTGGCCGGGTGCTGCAGGTTGACCTGGCTCCTTGTGAGGAGCCGGGAGCCACGCATGGGGCACAACGCTCCTTAGGAGCACTGCACCCATTGGGGGTAGGGTGGGGGGAGCGGAGAAAATAATGTAATTTTTTTAAAAAAATACTTACCTTTTGCGCACGAGCATTCGTGCACTGCTGGCCTTTTAATTAAAAAAAATGGTGGGTGCGACGCCTCTCCTTCTGAGGTCATCGCGCATTGCGTGTAAACAGAGGAGGGATCTCGCAATAAACACAGCATGAGATCTTCCCTCCTCCGGCGTGTGCTAACAGGTAGGTCTAGCTAAGGCCTTAGTTCTCATGGCTGACACAGTGAGCGCTATGGATGGTTGGTTCCCATCAAACGAAACCTAGAGTGAAACCTAGGCCATATCTACACCAAGCAGGAAATAACACTTTGGAAGTGGTTTGAAAATGGTATATGGAATGTGTCATAGGCCCCAGTCATGGTCAATGCACTTCAATACTGTGATAAAGCAGTAGTGTGGCTCCTGCCTAAATCTACCTTCCTACCTGTTGAAAAAAAATATCAGGAGTGGTGGATTAATGTTTGTATCTACTTTCTGGTCCCCACCAGTCATCATGAGAGCAGACTAAGGATCTCAGAAGTGAGCACCAATGAAGTGCTCTCACTGCAGGAGCCAATTTATCATGTGCAGGTTGTTGTTTTTACAAAACCCCGGATGAGCCATATCAATTCTGCTCATATTTCAGGACTGCAGCCTAAGATACTCCCTAACCTTTACCCAATCCAAGTGATAAACTCCAGTCCAGATCATACCGCCTACAGCTTTAACTTAGATTCTGTCTTGGGAAATGTAACTACATATTTTACTTCAGCGTGCCAGTAGTTGCACACTTCACACTATGCTGAAGAGCCTGTGAAGGAAAGAATGTCCTCCTTCCTAGCTCAGTTTTGAATGTCTAGGTTAACTTCTTGGCAATGTTGATCAGATTAGAGATTAAAGATTTATTATTCATTACATTTATGCCCCACTTCTTCAATTGTGGAACTCAAGGGTTTCCAGAATGGTCTCCCATCAGCTATGCATCAGACCCAGATCTTTTTAGCTTCAACAATGGTGCTGTATCATGCACCTTTAGACCATGCCCCCCAAACAGATGAAGTGTCTGGCTTTCAGATGATCTCATCAATCAATCAATCAATCAATCAATCAATCAAGTAAAGCTACACGGGGAGTGGTTTGTTGGTTTGTTTTTGCAAATCTGCAATAAAATATTTGGAAGCAATCTGCAAGCTACTTCTGTTAATGATTTTATGACACAGAATGCTATTAGCATTAAACTCTAGATAGCAAAGTGCCCAGTTAAACCTCCTAGCAGTCCAAGATGAATAACACCAAACTTAAATTTGTTTGGGAAACAGTTCTCCAAACAATGCCCCCGCTCCACATACCATTTTTTGCTATATCTAGAAGTTGAGCAGCTACCACATCAAGATTTTTAAAAAGTCATATTTCTGCAATTGCTTTTTACCGGAAACATTATTGATTTTGGACTGTAGGTGGCAGAGGCTTGCTGCAATAATGGTTTTGGGATTCTGTGTCAGGAAGTTCTTTTGGTTACCATTTTGATATACTAGGAGCTAGTGACTAGCTCTAAAGAAATTAACAATGACCCTGAAATTTCATGAGAACAGACATAATTATTCTGTTTCATACCCTTTTCCTCATGAACTTCCTCTCAAGCCCCAGGTGACCAAAATCCAGCAAATTGGTGATATTTAAGGAATATCACTGTCCTAATAACCTTTCCTGACCCATAATTAGAAGGGCCACTTCAAAGTCCATTTGTTCAATGGCCATGAGTCCATATTTGCCAGTGTTACTAAGCTTCAACCTTCCTGGAGGTGTCAATTTGAAAATACAGGTGCTTAGGTGGTGTGCTGATATGTGGGTGTTAGATTTTGCCATCCTGGCAAAATGAGGCTGCCCCTCATTTCTCACAAAAAGATAGAACAGGAAGGGCCAAATGAGACATGATGCCCTTCATTTGACCCACTGGTGTAGACAGCGTATGGTGGCGAGAGCCCAAGCCCTAATCGGTTTGTGGGGATCTCCAGTCCCTTCAAGAGAGGCTGATGGGAGGGCTTGTAGGCAAACTGCTATCTCACCAGACCTTTGGCCCACTAGTTTGGAGAGCATTGGATGGCAAGCACTAATCACATCTCAGGCCTTTTAAATAAAATATGTACATAAATGAACTTGGTGTTTCAACTTGAACTGTAAAAGAACATAAGAAGAGCCATGCTGGATCAGACCAAGGGTCCATCTAGACCAGCATTCTGTTCACACAGTGGCTGACCAGCTGTGGATGGGAAACTCACAAGCAGGACATGAGTGCAACAGCACCTTCCCACCCATGTTTCCCAGCAACTGGGGCAGATAAGCATACAAACTCAACACTAGAGGTAGCACAGAGGCTTACTGCCTCTGATAGTGGAGGTATAATTTCATCTTGAATTTGTACAATGACATTTATATTGACATCTCAGTCTTCAAGGCAGGCATTGCATTGCCATATATCTTTCATGAATAATTCTTTTGTAAATGCACATACCAAGGCTAAAGTTCAACACAGGCTCAAGCAAACTTAACTCCTTGTTGGATTTAACCCAAAGGTTCATTGTGTTCTTTCACTGCTCAAAGGAGCTATTACATTCTTGTGTGTTTTCCATTTTTTTCCTGGTCTCTTCAAATACAAGTGCAGAAGATAGCATAGGGTTTGAATTTTGGATGGATAATTTGGCATGGCATGGACTGGAAACAGAAAGAGGGAGTACTGGACATTTGGAAACCATCAGAAGGCCGTTTAAAAAAAATCTAATTCAATATTTCATATGTATCACCAACCATTCCTTATATTGAATGCCACATGACACCCTAAAAACAACAGTTGATTGGAAGAAGAAAACAACATTTGATTGGGAGACAGTGTAGGAATCTGATAAAAAAGTATGAGTAAAGCAAAGAAATATTGGTAGCAAAGAGGATGTGATCTGACTGGAAAGCAAAGGACCCCAGGTGAAAAGGGAATAGTAATTCTTTTGCTTCCGTCCATCGTTGAAAGTGACAATGTCCCTTTGACCTTTGTTTAATGCTGCCTCTGTGGAACAGAGTCTTGGCAGTAGTCAATTCTTAACTGTGTTGGGCAAATGCCAATCCAGGACACTGCTCCTGTTTAATAAGCAGGGATGTTCAAATTCCATACAAATTAAAAAGATTCTAAAAAGGCAGTAGATTTGGGTGGGGTGGGGGCAACGCAGAGAGCAGTGAGGCATAGAGACTACAACTGAATAAAGCCCTTCCTGCAACAAAACATTGCCATCATTTCAAAGCCTTTTCCTGGTTTCTCTACCCTGTAAAATCCACATGCTTTAAGGAAAAGTGGCAGCAGCATGCTGGAAAAAAAAACTCTGATTGAAACGGCAGCGTCAAATAGTTTTCACGGTGTGTGTAAGTATGCCTGAGTGCCGGTGCAAAGGAGGTGTCTTTATGATCTGCATGTGAATGCCAGAGCATAATTTCACACCTTGATGCACATAGGGCCTCTTGACATGACTGCTGAAGGCATGGACAGCACTTGTGTCACTGACATGGCTAGCCAGGGCAACCCTACAACCCCTTCACAGATGCTATCAACGCATGAAATAGTTCATGTGAACCCCCGCCTCCTTGTATTAACTGCTGTAGATCAAACTGCTGTGGAAGAGATAGCTATGGACACTGCTTCAAGAGCTAGCATGGACAATTGTCACTGATCCAGTGCAACTGTGCATAGCACAGGTCAACTCTACCGCTGAGGTTCATCAGACGAGCATGTTATTGCATGCTCATTACTGCCCACTTACGGGTCTGCGCACGTCCTTTAGATGACGACGTCCACCTCCTGAGTGCCTCCTGCTCCGTCTGCTTGTTTTTCCATAGCAAAATAGAGGCCTTTTAATCTGATTTTTTTTTCCTTTTAAAATTGAATGTGCTGCAATCCCCTGCTGTGTGCAGGAAAAGCGGTGTGATAAGAACAGCCTCTGAATGAGCCACGTGGTCTTTGTTTACTTCCTCTTTCTCCTCCAGGAAGAATAAGGGAGTGTGGACTGTGTAGCCTATGCCAAATCAGTGTGGGTGACACCGGAAAATTATAACATATTGGGAGTACTGCTTCTTGTACAGCTAATTTCCCTTTACGTTCTAACCTGAAAATACGGGAATATTGCAGGGTTGCCAACTAGCCAGATTTCATCCTTCTGGCCAGACGCTGGGATAGAAAGATATAATATCATTAAATTAAATCTAAACAAATTTGGATCTGATCTTTCTGTTATTGCCTTATTTTGTCTTTTACTACAAAGCAAAAGGACTCCTTCAGGCTACACTTCTTATGCTCAAACACAAACTATGCTTACCATAATTTTATTTTAAAGAAACTGTTTCCTGTCAGATAAGAAAGACTTTTTGCACATGTTCAGATGCACTCAGATCAAAGTGCAGAACTTTTTAAAAACAACAACACATAGTTGATGAGCCGTTATATGGCCAATACAGAGAAATTCCTTTATTGGTGATTTCACTTCTTAAAATATTATCTATTGCCATACGGAGATTGGATGAACGAAAGTCACTCAAGGTTCATTTTCGCAGAGATCTTTACCCTATTTCCAGGTTGGCATTTTAGTGCAAATCTGACAGTATAAGAAGCAGCACCTGGATGTGCAGTGAAGGATTTGGGACAAATATTTGGGACATATTTTTCCTGTGTGGACTGCATCACCCACACAGATTCAGACAATTGGCCGGGGCTGCACAGGATTTGCCTGAGGCCATGCTTGACATCAAGTAGGGTGGGGTGGGAAGAACGCCATGTCACCTCTTTTTCAGTAGACATAATTGAGTCTGACCTGACCATTCTGCACCCTTTTTGATTTATCCTACTTTGAAACCATCCCATTTCTTTCAAAACCATCCTGTCTCCTACCTCTTTTCTTCCAGTTCGGGCACTGGCCTGTGGTACGCATGGTCACACTGAATCAACTCATCAGCCCCCTGATATGACCTTTATCAACACCTTCCCTGGCACTCATAGCCTCTGAGCTGATTAAAAGCGGCAACCGATTGTCTCTGGGCAAAGAGTACCATTTCCCTCCTTCTTGCACAAATAGGCGCTTTCACACCTCATTGAATTAGTGGCTGTTGTTTGATGGCAGAGCTCCGGAGCCTGAAGAGCCCTTGATGGATTAGACACTGCCAGAGACAATGCTGACAATCTTGTCCCAGGCTTTATTTTATTTCTGATCGTCTCTCATTTTTACCTTTAATGACTAATATGGCCCTTAACAGTTTTTAAATTCCAGATTGTGCAAGGTGTGTTAAACTGCCCACACTTCCATTACTGCTGTTTATTATTCACAGCAGAACAAGACCCAGACAGCAAATTGCTTTGTTGATCCTGTGAAAAGAATCGATTCTCATACTCATAGTATACCTGACATATTTATCACTGGGCTGGAGTAATGGAGAAGATCACACTTTGTAAGTCATATAGGACGTTAACCGGTAAGGGGAAACCCCTTGGGTTCAGGCCTCTATTCTGTGTTTTGTTGGCATTAAGTCTTCTCAAATATATCTTTCCAGGTTTAGATAATCAAAGTAGCGAAGGGCTGGAGGCAATCAACTTTTATAAGGGAAGACAGAAGAACTGCAACATGTTGCCTAGTTGATCTCTACTTCTGTTTTCCACCAACCAATGAACATGTCTGGTTCATCCAGGATAGAGACAATTTTGAGTTAACAGCTGCAAAAACACAACACAACACACACACACACACACACACACACACACACAAACAATTTTTGTGAAGCGCCCAGAGAGATTCGGCTATTGGGTGGTATAAAAATGTAATAAATAAATACATAAATAAATTTTTAAATTTTAAAAGATGGAAGAGGCATTTAAGAGAAAGTATGAATCTTTTAAATAAAATGAAAGAAATAAACTGTATACTATTTGATTCCATTTAGTTTATTTATTTATTAAAATATTTATAAATTGCTTTTCTGCTCCCATGGGCCCTCAAACCGATGCCCAATTTAAATCAACAATACAATTAAATAACAACAGAATAAAAGACAAAACAAAACATTCATTAAAACGAAACAAAACAATATGAAGATCCGTTAAAGATCAGCAAAATGGTGCAGTTTTTACTGCCCATCTAAGGCTATTTCTACACCTGCTGGCACGCTTGTGCCTGGCTTCTCCTCCTCTGGCTTGTCAGGAACCTTTGCTGGCCCTGGTTCCACGCTCCCTGAGCTGGGCTCCTTGGCACTGGGTCCAGCCTCCTCCAACTCCTCATCCCCTGACTCCATTCCCACGCAGGGCATGACATCGGCTATATCCCAGATCTTGGGATCCTCTGTGTGTCATCTGGATGCAAAGGGACGATCCAGGGATCGTCCTGGGATCATCCCTGTGCATGCAAATGACACATAGGGGATCCCGGAAGCAGGCAGAGATAATCTCTCCATTTTCCTAGAATAAGCCTTAGGTGTAGAAAGGGCCTCAGTAGGGAAGGAGGAGGAGGAGGAGGAGGAAGAGGAGGAGTCCCCATCCTCATCTGGACAAACAAAATATGTGGATGAAGTCATGGAAACTCAGGCCTTTGCTAGACCAGGCTATATCCCAGGGTGATACCTGGGATCGTCCCTTTGCATCCAGATGACACACAGGGGATCCCAAGATCTGGGATATAGCCGATGTCATGCCCTGCGTGGGAATGGAGTCAGGGGATGAGGAGTTGGAGGAGGCTGGACCCAGTGCCGAGGAGCCCAGCTCAGGGAGCGTGGAACCAGGGCCAGCAAAGGTTCCTGCCAAGCCAGAGGAGGAGAAGCCAGGCACAAGCGTGCCAGCAGGAAGCTCTGCCAGTCCCGATAGCCCAGAGGAAGAACCAGACTTACCAGCTCCGTCATTTAGTCAGCAGCAGGCGGAAAAGGAATCTAGGCGCCGCTCCCACAGGCTTTAGCTAAAACGCCGAGCAATCAAGGAGCACCTGGGGGAGCGTGACTCAGCATAAATACGCAGCAGGAAGCCGAGGGAAGTTTGTCAGAGGTTAACTGATTTCCCTGGCGAAAGCCCTGGTCTTTGGTACCTGTGACTCCCTTGCCTGATTACTCGGACACCTACCTTGATACCTGCCTTGACCTTGGACTGGCTCTTGACCACGTCTTCCTGCTCTTGCCTTGCTGAACCTTCGGACCGTGTTTGGACTTCGTTGCCTGCTGGTCATGCTGACCCTAGGAGTGACTCTGGACCACGTTGCCTGCCGAAGCCCTTGACCTTGGACTTGCTACTGACCACCCGAATTGCTGTAAGCCTGGACTCTTGCCTTGTATTGACCCACTCCTTCCCGGTTACGTTCTTGTCTGTGTCTCCTGTTTGCCCATCCGGTGACTGCTTTCAAGTGTGTGTGCTAATATAAAATACCTTTGCACTACTGTGAGTTTCTCCAGCGTGTTATCTAGTGTCGGCGTTTGGCAGCTTTCCCGGACAGCTGACCCCTTTGGGCCTGCTTTTTCCCGTGGTCTTGGGCTGAGCCCGAGACCGTGAGCATGTGGCCTGTTTTTGCGGCTTTTCCCGGCTCCGCATGAGAAAAGCTGTGGAGCCGGGAGCTGCGCATGGGGTGCAGGGTGGGGGGAGAGGGGAAACTCATTTTTTTTAAAAAAAATTACCTTGGCGCATGAGCGTTCGTGCGCTTCATTCCTTTTTTAAAAAAGGCGGACACAACGGGTCTCTCCTTGAGCTCGTCACGCCTGACATGTAGACTAGGGTGACATCCCACGATACTTGCATCATGGGGTCTCCCCTCATCCGGCGTGGATTTACTGGTAGGTCTAGCAAAGGCCTCAGATGGCAAATGAGGAGTAAATCTGGAGTATCTCAGATCTAAAATGCCCTTGTATTTGTAAGCCAAAAACAGGTTTACTAGCCCATGGCCAATTCTGATTGACATGGTTTTTTCCAAGTAATCTCCTGGATGCTATAAAGTCTGGTCTTTCTACACCTCTAAAATGTCACCAAGCCCACAGGAATGGCAGCAGCGTTTTGTGCTGACAATTCACAGACCAAAGCATTCGGAAAGATAAACAGCAGCGAAGGCAAAACGTGATGCATTTCAGGTTAGGGTGTAGCTCCTCCGCTGCTGACAGGTTCAGACGAAGGTCAATATTTTATTAAGCAGAAAAGAAGCTGCCGACACCTTCCTCTTGTCTCCATGGTTCCTGTCACTGCTTTGCCACTAGAGAATCCAAAGCACCCTGTGAGCTAGAGGAAATGAGAGGAGAAAAGAAAATACAACAGAACACTGGTTTGGAGAGGGGGAGATTATTTGTTAATGGATCAGACTATGTACAGGGAACATGGCTGTCCCAGCACTACAATTCAGTCAGTGTAACCCACCCACTGGGAACTTCTGCTACAAACCCTTAATGAAACATTACAGAGAATAACAGATCATAAAGCTGTGGTGTGTGCACAGATCATTAATGCATAAAGGCAGCTGATGCATACACAAAATAACAAGCAACAAAGTGTGAGGACAGGCTACGTCAGTTGGGAAAAGCACAGCTCTTTGCCCCCCCCCCCCATAATCATCATCATCATCATCAAAACAGAAATCAATCATCCATAACTGGAAAATAAATGTTGCTAATAAAGAATTAATTCACATGGTGTATTCCTGCGGTTTTGAACCCATGTACACAGTTCACAAATCACAATGATGGCATGAAGTTACAGTCACAGATTTGCAGTCTTGGATTCCCCAGGAACATCAGGTGCTGATGGTAATCTGGCCAGCACTGAGTACAATTGGCCATATATGTCCTGGTATGATAAAACTAGCACTTGCAACCATTAGGGCTACCATACACAGTTGATTTGATTTGATTTGATTGATTGCATTTATATACCACCCCATAGCAGAAGCTCTCTGGGCAGTTTACAAATGTTTGCCCTCTCTCTGCATTCTGCTCTGGCCTCTGGGCAGATTGGTCAGCCGTAGTTATTAAGGGAACAATCCTATGCATGTTTAGATAGAAGAAAAGCCCTACAACTCCCAGCATTCCTCAGCCAGCCATGCTGGTTGGGGAATGCTTGGAGTTGAAGGACTTTTTTCTTTCTAAACTTGCATAGGATTACACCCCTGAAACACACACTGGTGTATTGAAGGCTGAACAACTGGCTGGGATGAAGCGCTGCAGAGTAATGGGGCAAACCATAATTAGGGACTGATGAAAGGCTTAGATGCAATGCTGTTCCAGAGATAGCCAGTAACCATGTAGTGTAAGCAAAGAGGCGCAGTGTTTCTTTCCTTCCATCTTCACTTGTATGTTTGTTTCCAGAGCACCTGTGATAAGTGATAACCAGGTACTATATGTAAATCAAAGTAAGACAGTAGCCATGCCCTCAGGTTCACAAATTAGGAGACAAGAAAGGAAGGAAGGGAAGTGGAGAGGAAAGGTAGCGGTGGGAGATCAGTTTGAGGATGCCAAAATTAAAAGGTGAGCTGTTCACAGGTATTTCTATCTGATTGGGGCCAGGCTGGTCTTCCCTTGCTGTAGGTGTTCTTGTTGGGATGGAGGTGGAGCAATGACCTAGTGGGTCTTCAGTCCTCTGGCTGGGGTGCCCTTCCCAGGATCTACATTACCCAGCAGCAGAACTTTGGTTCATTTAGCTCAGCATTTGACTATCACCAGAGGTGAGGAAGGGAACTGTTTGCTTATTTATTTATTTATTTATTACATTTTTATACCACCCAATAGCCGAAGCTCTCTGGGCGGTTCACAAAAATCAAAACCACAATAAAACAACCCACAGGTTAAAAGCACAATTACAAAATACAATTACAAAATACAAAAATGTTTGCTGGACATTGCTGGACTCCAGCTCTCAGCATACTTGGCCATTGGTCATGAAAGTTGGGGCTGATGAGAGTTAGAGTCGAACAACATTTAGAGTGTCCACACTGTCTGAGGCCATAGCTAGACGGGGCAATATCCCGGGGATCACCCTGGGATCATCTCTGGGCATCCACATCATCCCTCCCTTTCCCCGGGATCTCATCCTACAGTTGTAGCCCACTTTTTCTGTGGTCTCAGGCTGATCCCGAGACCGTGGAATGTGTGGGCAGGCATCGCGGTTTGTCCTGGCTCCTAGTGGTTCCTCGTGAGGAGCCGGGAACCACGCATGGGGTGCAGAGCTCCTCAGGAGCTCTGCGCCCACTGGGGGTGGGGTAGGGAGAGTGGGAAAAATTGTTTAAAATAAAAAACCTAACCTTTTGTGCACAAGCACTCATGCACTCTTCTCCTTTAAGAAAATAAAAAACAAAATGGCAACGTCCTGTTCCTCTGAGGCTGTCGCGTGCTGCGTGTAAACAGAGGAGGAGATCTCGCAATAAATCCTCACCCCTCCATCGTGCTAGACCCGTAGGTCTAGCTGAGGCCTGACAGTGGCTGTTTTGGTTTTCAGATGGGCATCTTTTCCAGCCCTGCCTGGAGATGCTGGGAATAGAACCAGGGGTTTTTGCATGCCAAGGAGATAAATTTTTGTGAACCGCCCAGAGAGCTTCGGCTATTGGGCGGTATAAAAATGTAATAAATAAATAAATAAATAAATAAATAAATAAATAAATAAGGAGATGCTCTGCCATTGAACTACAGCCCTTGTTTAAGCAGTCACAAGGCAACTGGAGCAGTTCTTCCTGGATGGAATAGGAGAAGCAAGCTCCCTGCAGCTGCTCCTTATATATAGGCCATAGCTAGACCGGGCGAATTCCTGGGGCGATCCCCGGGATCATCCCTGTGCATCCACATGACGCACAGGGGATCCTGGGATCAGGGAGGGATGATCCCTCCCTTGCCCCAGGACCTTGCCTTCCCCTTTAGGCCCAGTTTTTCTGTGGTCTCGGGATGATCCCAAGACTGCAGAACGTGTGGCCGGGCGCCACGGTTTGTCCCGGCTCCTCATGGTTCCTCGCAAGGAGCCGGGACTTGCACATGGGGCGTAGAGCTCCTCAGGAGCACGGCGCCCATCGAGGGTGGGGTGGGGGGAGTGGTGAAAGTAATTATTTTTTAAAAAAAACACTTACCTTTTGCGCGCCTCTCCCTCTGAGGTTGTCATGCGTTGCATGTAAACAGGGGCGGGGATCTCACAATAAAACTATCACAAGATCTTCACCCCTCCATCGCAAACTAACAGGTAGGTCTAGCTAAGGCCATAGTTGTGCCTCATGATAAGATACAAGACAGACTATCCAATGTTTACTGTTCCTTTTTAGCAGCATTCATGCATGGCACAAAATGTGACAGAGGGTCAAATGTACTTTTTAGTCTCATATATGAAAGCTCCCACTAAAAGATCATCAAACTATCCTGGCCTAAGCACCAACCACTGGACCACACTGCCATCCATACATGCAAGAACCTGGATGTCATGAGTGAGTGCGCATTATCGGCTGACCTGCGTTCCTGCTGATTACAGCAGATTAATTGCTTGTCCACGGCAGGAGCTGCTGCCAGCTCCATTGGATTTTCTGTGTCACTCATTAGAAGACAGTTTAAAATAATGTGGCTTGGTGGCTGCTTCCAGAAAAAAAGCTTCAAATTCATTATAGGAGGTTTTTATTTTTTTACTTTATTTCACCCAATACCTTGGGGGTTTAGAGGTTCATCTGTGTGCTACTTCTCCAAATGGAAAAACAGAATAAATGCATATTTGAAGTAATAAAAGCCCTTTCGTACCCAAACTGAGTACAAATTAACAATTACTAGTGCTGTCTAATGCCTTTCTGCCCAAACATTTTCATTTAACAGCCGTTCTTTTATCTTCAATGCTCCAGTTATTTTTCCCCCTCCAAGATATTTATTGTTTGGCTGCTGCTGTTGTTTTATTTTTTTTTCCAATTTAGCAGCAGGAGGAAAAGATTTCATCCTGTTTGCTGTGCAGAAAGATGGGGTGGGGGAGAGAGAAACCAATCTTGTTCTCATGTGCAGGCTATGTTGCCCTTGCATCTCAAGAGAGGAAGAGGTCCTATTGTGTCCATGCACTCACAGGACATGCTGGTTGTGCAACGGGGCTTTGGGGCTTTTAAAAGTATCCCCAAATGAGCAGAAATGCTCATTTCTGGAATGAGGCAGGTCAAAGAAGCTCACAGAAAAGAGCTCTGTTCCCCTGTCCAAATCTAGAAATGAGTAGGGTGACCATATGAAAAGGAGGACAGGGCTCCTGTATCTTTAACAGTTGCATAGAAAAGGGAATTTCAGCAGCTGTCTTTTGTATATATGGAGAACCTGGTGAAATTCCCTCTTTATCACAACAGTTAAAGCTGCAGGAGCTATACTAGAGTGACCAGATTTAAAAGAGGGCAGGGCACCTGCAGCTTTAACTGTTGTGATGAAGAGGAAATTTCACCAGCTTCTCCATATATACAAATGACACCTGCTGAAATTCCCTTTTCAATACAACTGTTAAAGATACAGGAGCCCTGTCTTCCTTTTCATATGGTCACCCTAGAAATGAGTGTTTCTGCTCATTTATTTTTAGAAGCGCCAGAGCCCCATTGCATGATTGGTGGATCCTGTGAGTGCAATAGAACCAGTGGGGGTGGAGCAGCCCTGTTGGATGAGTTTGCATATAGGTACCCCATGGACTGCTTTGTTGCCCTTCAGAACAGGACACTGTTGACAGACTTGGCACTAGGATTGTTGTTCTTTAATTCTGGTACCAAAATGGGGCTAAACAGCAGAGCCCAGTAGCCTCTGGCCACTCAGGATGTAGATGCTGTACAGCAGGGTTATTGAACTTTAGTTCTCGGGCCAGATCTTTCTGCCTTTTGGTTCCAATGATAAGTGGAATTCAGCTTCAAAAATTCAATATTGAATTCAGCCCTTGGGCTAAAAGAGCGACAGCACCCCTGCTATAGGTATGATGGCAACCCTTGTTGCTTGGTTTCCTCCATTTAATTTCTAGCCTTCATGCATCAAACCTTAGTTGAAAACTAGAGAAAAAGGGTAATGGAGGCACCAGAGCCTACTTCTCTGCATAGCTCCTGCATATACTGCATTACCACTACTCTGGATTTGTGATGGCGATGGCTGTATGACTGAAATTGTTGAGACTGTGGGTTCTGCCAATGCCCTGCACTATAGCCAGTCGTGCCGGGTCAGCCACGGATCAGATGTTGAGCAGGGTTCATGTAATCTGAGGTTTGTCATATAAGCAAAATGAGAAGATATCAGCACCATGGAAAGCTCCAAGTGGTGCTGGGGCTGAAAGCCAGACAGGAGTGCCTATATTTTGCTCCAGCAAGGAGCAGAGCAAGACTGAGCTTTAAACAAGAGTGCATTTAGGCTGATTGGCCCTGTCTCTATACTGACTGAGGCTTTGTCTCTTAAATGGGCCTGGTCTCTCTCTCTCTCTCTCTCTCTCTCTCTCTCTCTCTCTCTGTGTGTGTGTGTGTGTGAAGGTTTCATTGTTTTAAATTGTTGTACATCAACTTGATGATCTTTTTTTAATCCAATGAGCAAGTATATCTATGTTAATAATTAAATAAATAAGCTAGCCACTTGCTCCAACAAGATCTGGGGTGATATCCTCTGCCATACCATACATCTTTATTGTGATCCATAGATCCATGAAAAAACAAGAATCAAACATGAAACATCAGACAGTTAGAGCTATTGTCAACTTTTGTCTAATACACAGAGAGCTCTAATCCTGGCCGCCACTGTAAGAAATTTAGCAACAGCCAAAGTTACTTTTGAGGACTTATCTTCCAACAGAAACTTAACATAAAATTTGTCTGAAATTCTGGACAGTTTACTCAACAATGGGGTGATCATAAGATAATGGGCCTGATTATAAAAGCAACAGGACAGAAGGATATGCTCCATTGTCTCCACTTCATACTTCTACAGGGGCACCGTCGTTCCTGATAAGGGACACCAGCATATCTGCCCCGAAGTAATTCAATAGAATAAACATTGCATCTGGCCTTGGAGAAAGCAATACGATATTTAGCCACCGACAGGTTCTTTAAATAGTCAGCCAGATGAAGAGGATATCCTCTGCTGGCCTGGTTACATCTCCCAATCTGTGTTTGCTCTGGGATGGATGATGGATAAAAGCAGCAGGCTTCCTCATCCACTCTGTCACCACTCAGCTATGTCTAGCTGGTTAGGGATGAAGAAGTCATTGGTGGTGAAAGCACTACCTCTTATGGGGGTTCTGCCTTATGGGGTGCTACCTCAGGGGTTTCTGACTTGGCAGGCTAGGGATAACTAGATCCCGAATGGTGTTGGGGTCTTTACCTGGTGCCTCTGCAGCCTATACCACCAGACCTCAGGATTCCTCAGGACTTAGGGGCACTTCTCCTGAATCAGCACCCTGCAGCAGTATTGATTGATTAGTTGCATTTCTATACCTCCTTTCTGGGACCAACCAAAGCAGCTTACAAAAAGTTCAAGATGTCGAAACCACTGTCAAATAAATACACAATAAAACATTAAAAACACTATTAACAACTATAACAATGGTTTAAAAGACAAGTTAAAAGATGTGTCTTGACCTCCTTCCTGAATGCAGAGAGAATAGGGACTAGGCACAACTCCAAAGGGAGTACCAGTGTTTGGGAGCTACACAGGAGAAAGCCCTTTCCCACATTTCCTCTGTAAGCAAGGGTGTCTTCAAGAGGGTCTCTCCTGCTTATCTTAATAATTAGATAGTCCCAGAGAAAGCCAGGCCCTAAGCCTTATAGAGCTTTAAAAGTTAACACAAACACCTTGAATTGAGCCTGGAAAACAATTGACAACCCGTGCAGATCTTTCACTATTGGGGTGATATGACCACAATACCATACACTGGCTAGCAGCCTAGCTGCTGCATTTTGCACCACCTGAACCTTCTAGACACTCTTCAAGGGTAGGCCCACATAGAGCACATTGCAATAATCTAACCATGATGTAACCAAGGCACATATTACTGTTGCCAGATCAGGCTGACTCAGGAATGATCATGGCTAGAGCACTAGACACAGTTGTGCAAATGTACTCTTCTCCACTGCTGGTGGTGGCTAGCAGCCTAGCTGCCACCTTTTGCACCAATTCAAGCTTCCCAATGCTCTGTAAGGGTAGCCCAATGTAGAGCACCTTTCATGTACACCACATAGAGAAAGATGTAACTAAGGCATGGATAACTGTTGCCAGATCAGGCCCAGTAGCTGCAAATAGGTCCTTCCTTCCTTCCTTCCTTCCTTCCTTGCAGTACGCAACCTGCTGCTATGGCACTTGGCAGCAGCCCACACACCATGGACTGTGGGAAATACAATTGTCCCAAAGAGGCTGATGTCTACAAGACAGAGACCAATGTGTGGAAAGGAAGGAAGGAAGGAAAGAAGCAGCCATGTCAAAGAAGGGAAGAAGTAGTGGTAAGTGGGTGGGCAGAGGAGAATGACTAATACAAATCTTCAGTGTTACAGCCAGGCCTAAAACTATCTACAACCTTTGCTTATACAGTAAAATCTCCCTCATCCTGAACTCCGCCATTCAAAATCCCTCTTTATTCTGGATCTGCCTTATTCAAGGTCCACAACATTAGAGCATCTCTCCCTTAGAGATGACACTCTATCACAGGGCTGAGGAGAGGCCCACAGGCCAGGCATTTCATGGGCTGCAACCAGCCCTCAAGTTGCCAGTTCCCCACTCCAGATGTATACAAGCATGGCAGTGACTTCTACTGCTCACCAGTTCTCCCCTTTAGTGGCTACAATAACTGTTTCCTTATTATGCATGCCATTCGATCGAGTCAAACCAATTTGTAGTCAATCCTGGAACACTATTTCATTCCCCAAAGATCAGGAAAATCTTTATACTGTTCCAATAATTTGCCCATGTTCCCTCATGAATGCATTTCAGTAATGTGCTAAGATTGCATTCACTTAGGGTTTGGTACACACACACACACACACACACACACACACACACACACATTCGTCACTTGATGTCTGCAACATAATCAAGTGGTGATGTTCACATTATGAACAAGCTGTCACAGTCAGTGTGCTTCCAGCCTGGCACCTTATAGCATTAGTGAATCATTGTTCTTCTGCTGTAAGTTACATGTGAATTTACCTTGAGAAGGGAGTTGAGTTCCTCTATCTTGCTGTCCATTCAAAAATTAGATGGAGAAATACTGGTGAAAAAAAAAAGACTCTTTTAACTGTGCAGTGTTTTGCATTGTGTGGTAGTAGGAAGCAGAGAGAGTCCACAGGTTTGGGGAGGAGCCAAGCAACCTTGTAGCCCCCCAATGCAGGCATTACATGAGGTTCTAAGTGTACACACAAGTATAATCGGGTGATCTAGCCTTGATGCATGGCCCTTTAAGTTTAGAGAAGGGAAGGGGGAGGAGCACTGTTGAGATGAACATGCTTGGAGTGGCCTTCCTTCTTTCATGGCCCTCTGAGTTGGGGTGGGGGAGAGTATTAAGAGTTGTTCTCCAGCTCAGTTTACAGACTGAGCTGGATAAGGACTATAGAGTTGTGAAGCTCATTTCATTAGTTTGACAACTCCATAGCTAATGAGGCAAACATTACGGATTGTTGAAGTTTATATTCTGAGGCAGAGAATGATGGTCAGCGACATCATTAGTTCTTGTGCAACTAGTGAGTATTTATTTATTTATTTGTAACATTTATATACCACTGAATATCATAGAATCTCTCAGCAGTTTACATTAAAATACAATATTAAAACATAGCATCAAAACATAGCATCAAAACATAGCATTAAAACATTTCCAGCAACAATAAAAGAGCAGTAAAATGGAGTGGCATAATTAATTTATTTAAGGCCCAGGGAAAGCCTGGGTGAAGAAGTGTGCATTCAGGAGGCGTTTGAAGATGCCACATTTTCTGCGTCCCAAACTACATGACAGAGGGTTCTCCAAATGGTGGGTGCTGCTACAGAGAAGGCTTGCTGTCTGGATACTTTATGATGACATTCTATTCATTTTAGAATGACCAGTAAGAGCTCTTCTGCTGATCTAGTAAAGGGTACCTGGGTATGTATAAGGGAAGGTGGTCTGCTCATTTCATTAGCTTGACAACTCCATGGCTAATGAGGCAAATATTATGGATTGTTGAAGTCTATATTCTGAGGCAAAGAACTGGGTGTCCCAGTGAGCCCCCTAGCTGCTGCATTCTGCATTAGCTGCAGCTTCTGAACCATGCGTGAGGGCAGCCCCACATAGAATGCATTACAGTAGTCTAACTGTGAGGTTACCAGTGCATGGGTGACTGTGGCTAGGCTATCACTGATGTCACTGATTCTAAAATGGATGATACAACATGTTTCCTTCTTGGGCCAGATCTACACCTTATATCAAATAAATTATTATTAATAATAATAAATTTATTTCTTACCCGCCTCTCTCTTTGGATCAAGGTGGGGAACAACATTAGTACAACAAATCAATACATCTTAAAAATTCTTGATTTCACATTCATCTGGGTAGGCCTGCCAGAAAAGGCTAGTCTTTAAAGCTGTCTTACATTCAGAGAGAGAGAGAGAGAGAGAGAGAGAGAGAGAGAGTTAATTTTATGAATCTCCTCTGGCAGGCCATTTCACAATCTGGGGGTGACAGAAGAAAAGGTCCTCTGGGTAACAGTTGTCAGCCTAGTTTTAGCTGACTGAAGTAAGTTCTCCCCAGAGGACCTGAGTGTGCGGGGTGGATTGTATGGGAGAAGGCGATCCTGCAGGTAACCTAGACCCAAACCATGTAGGGCTTTAAAGGTAATGACCAACACTTTGTACTTTGCCTGGAAACCAATTGGCAGCCAGTGGAGTAATTTTAATGTTGTGGTAATATGCTCATCCCTAGATATACTGGTGACCAACCTGGCTGTCATATTTTGAACTAATTGAAGTTTCCAAACTATGTATAATCGTAGCCCATTGCAGAAGTCAAGCCTTGAGGTTACCAGCGCGTGCTCTACTGTCTTTAGGTCTTCCAACTCTAGAAAAGGGTGCAGCTGGTGCAACAGCTGAAGCTGATAGTAGGCACTCCTGGCTGTTGCACCTATCTGGGCTGTCATTTGGAGCGCTGGATCCAGGAGCACCCCTAAACTGTGAACGCTTCATGGTGGATTGGGGTCTAGAACCTGGATCGCCTGAGTCCCAGTCCAACACTCTAAGCATGTGTTTTCGTAGGTGTGCTAATGAAAATGCACATGCCTCTTTTCAGTCTTTGTGGAAATGCCAGGAAGGTAGGAATCAAAGATATATTTTAAGGATTTTTAAAAACAAACAGATAGAAAACTCAGTAGGATCAGAGCAGCCTTCCCCAACCTGTTGCTGTCCAGATGTGTTGGAGTACAACTCCCAGCATCCCCAGCAAACATGGCTGGCAGGGGGGCTGTTTGGGGCTATAGTCCAACACACCTGAAGGGCACCAAGTTGGAGAAGAATGGGTAAGTGTGTATCTCTCCGAAAGAGCAGAGCTCAGAGGTTCAATAGCAGGGGCTGTGCTGCAGAGAGACATCTTACTGATTATTGGGAAGAGCTGCTTTGCTTTGCTTTCCCGTCAGGGATGGCATTGACACCATATATGAATAACTGCTGCTGCCCCTTGGAGTATGGATGTCTCTGAATCAAACAGCAACAGCAATATCTTCAGACTGAGCATTCATTCCCACCAGGAACACCAAACAGTTGCTGGGCTGCAGATCCATTCTGATCTTGCAGTGAAAGGAAGCTATTGTTTTGAGTGAAAGGAGGGGGCCAGGGGGAGAAGGGAAAGTCAATATTTGCCTTTCTCTTTTGAAAAGAGTCTTCCTATGCAAATGTCAGCCATATGCTTCAACCTGCCAAAGCACAAGCACCGCACAATGGCCTTTATGTCTTGGTTGCAAGTCCAAGAGACCTGCTGCAGTAGCGAGGGAGCCCTAGGATTAAAGGAGAAGAGGGGTGGGCGAGTGGTGAGCTCAAAAGACGAGAATGAACGAGTGAGATCAAAACGTAATGGATCAGGAAGCTTCAAAGTTGGTCCTTGATGGATATAATTGTCAGGGATATAATTGTCCATGATTAAAAATCTCCTTAATGAGAAACAGTCTTTACGATTAGGGAAGATACAAAATGCCTCAGATTTCCCAACCCAGGACATGTTCAGCTATCTTGCAGAATTCATATTAGGACAGATAAGAACATCAGAGCCATGCTGCATCAGACCAAGGGTCTATCTGGTCCAACATTCTCTTCACACAGTGATCAACCAGATGCCCCCTGTCCCTATCCCAGGGAAAGTCATCCCACAGGGTGACCAAGAAATCACTTGCTCAAGCACCTTGCCCAGAAGGGGATGTTACCCAATGGCCTATAGTTGTTAACATTCTCCAGGTCTAGGTTAGGCTTTTTCAGGAGTGGCCTAATTACCACCTCTTTTAACGAAGCTGGCACCATTCCCTCTCCCAAGGAATGGGCCCAGCTGGTTATCTCCTCCTTATTTGATGTGTTCAGCCATGAAGGGCAAGGGTTGAGCACCCAGGTGGTCGACTGGACTTGGCCAAGCACCTTGTCTGCATTCTTGGGCCTCAATAACTGAAACACATCCAATCAAATCCAGTGCTCTGGATGCCTCTACTAATTAAACTGAATTAATTGTGGTGTCCTATTAATGGCAATTCTGTTCACAATTCTTCCACTCCACCCCACCCAACGTACACCATCACATGCACTGTATATGTATAAAACCTGAAACCTTCCATAATACTCCAAGCATCTGATGAAATGGACAGCTTATGCCAGAATAAATTTATTATTTTTAAGTCTTTAAGGTGCCACAAATTATTGTTGATGGGGTTATTTAGCAGAGTAAAATGTGTAGGAATGGTTGCTTTAGGAGACCTGAATTTTATCCCAGTGGTTAATACTTCATTATTTGCAGAAATTTATTGCTAGGGAAGAATTGAGACGCTTAAGTGAATAACCAAAGGTTTTCCAGTGGAATCGCTGTGGTTTGTGCTCTTAGCATGAATGCTCACAACAGATGACCGATACCACAGTGATTTGTGGCCACTCTTTTAGGAAGAAAATGGATAATATACAATAAAGGAACACTCATCCTACCGTTCTCCTCTTTCAGCTTATCAGCACATTGGTTAGTGTTTTTTGCTGCCCACCAAACTGGATAAACTCCACTCTAAAATGTTGTTCTTGTTCAATTTCCTTTCACAACAATCTCCCGAAACTAATTAATGCAAAGACTTAACCCAATTTAGAGGATTTTAATGTGCTTTCTGCTGCATACAGATGTTTTCCACTTTAGACCCAGTGCAGGATATTCCAGTGAAGATTAACTATTCTGAAGCTACTACAACTAGCAGATTCCAAGTTTAACACATTATTTTTAGAGAAGGAGGCAGGATAGAGAGATGATAGGTCTGATCAATCTTGCCTACCTGTCCTCTATGTAGGGATGGACAAGTCTGTTAATTTTGGTTTTTTTCAGTTTCTCATTTCCCCCCATCTTACATTGCACACAAAAATCCAATTTCCTTTTTGTGTGTGCTTCACCTAACATATGCATTTTTTATTGCCACTTTCCCCTTCTATAATGCATTTTTCATGGTATTTTCATGAATATTTTCATGAATATTTTTGTGCACACTTATTTATTTATAATTGCTTTATTGTATTTATAAACCATCTTTCTTCCAAAAATATGACATTCAAGGTGGCTTACAGAACCAATTAAAATTGGTTAAAACAATAGATTAAAATGCAATGAAAACACAACAATTACAGATTATTATTATTTTTATATTAAAGAGAGCACCTAACCCACCAGTCCCAGTTACAGGTTGAAGGCCTTCTTAGATAAAGTGGTCTTCACCTGCCAATGAAAGGACCTCAAAGAGGGAGTGAATCTAGCTTCCCTTGGCAGGGAATTCCACAGCCTGGGAGCAGCTACTGAAAAGGCCACGAAAAATGCCTGTGATGGTGGCAGGCTCGAATGAAGGCCCTCTCCAGAAGATTGTAAGGACCAGGAAGGCTCATATGGAAGAAGTGTGTCTTTCTAGTGGCCTGGTCCCAAAATGTATTAGGGCTTTATAGCTTGTAACCAGCACTTTGAAGTCTGGCCGGTTACAGTGAAGCTGTTATAACAAGGCAGTTATGTGTTCCCAGGATCCAGCCTTGGTCAACAGTTCAACCACAGCATTCTGAACCAGCTGAAGTTTCTGAACAGTGTTCAAAGGCAGACCCATGAAGGCAGCATTACAGTAGTCCAAACAGGATGTAACTAGGGATACTGGAGGAAACCATTTGGGGGGTGGGTGGAGCTTGATGAGCTTTAGCTGGCTTGGCCCCCTGCCACATCCAACCCAACAGTTGCCAGCTGGCCCAACCTGGCCTGCACCACCTTACCTTTTGGGCCCATGGGGGCTCCAGGCTGCAAGCTGATGGCGGCAATGAGATAGGGATGACGGAAGTCCACCCCGCCATAAAGCCCACCGTAAACCCCATTTCCGCAAATTACAGTCAAAATGTGTGGAAATTAAATGAGGTTTACAGGAAGGTTTATGGTGGGGAAAACCTCCCCAATAAAGTTCCTAGATTTTGGGAAACAACTCCTGGCTTGGCTTGGGGGTTCCATCGGGTCCTAAAAGGGCAGCATTTAGCCGCGATGGACATCCCTAGATGTAACTAAGGCATGCTTTACTGTGGCCAGATCAGACATCTTTAGGAATGGGTGCAGTTGATGCACTATCCTCAGCTGTGCAAACACACTCTTGGCCACCATCGAGATCTGGGCATCCAGATTCAAGGTCGAGTTCAGAAGTACACCCAAACTGTGGGCCTGAGTCTTCAGGGTGTGTGTAACTCCATCCAGCACAGGTTTAAATCCCTATGATCTGATATGCCTTTTGACTAACCAAGAGCACTTCAGTCTTCTGGATTAAGCTTCAGTTTGTTTGTCCTCATCTAGTCCATTAAAATGTGAACCAAATGAATTTCTCCCCCATCCTTACCTCTAAAGAGGCAAAAGCCCATTCCCCCAGTGATGTTACTGAACCAACTGAATCGTGTATAAATGCTAAAGTTAGAATGAAACCACCCCCCAAAATCCAGAATGTCTCTCATGTCTGCTGAGATGGGCCTGAAATAAACCTGCAAATGCAAAGACAAGAAAGCACGCTTTTTACTTTTTTTTTTTTTTTGCATAACTTAGTTGGAAATGCTCCCTGTGTGCACTTTCTTCTCACAGCAGGAACAGTATCCAGATTCTCTTTGATCAGATTCTTCCGATTGTCAATAAAGCACAGCATGAAGGTATATGAGCACCGAGGGAACTGTGGCACAGAGGAATACCCGCGATTGAATAAAGTTTGCTTCACAGGCCCCCTGCGAGAGCTCACAGGCACAATTGGGGGAATGATCTGCTGTGCCACCTGTTATCCCACAGGCCAGCACCTGCCACAAACTGCACGTGTTGCCTTAGACATTAACAATTGTGGTTACAGGCTTCTGACCTCCCTGAAGATTCTGAGTCCTCACATACACACACCTCCAGTTTTCAACAGAGGAAAGTAAGCTTGCTTTACAGAGTGAACAAGGAAGTGTGTTTGGTCTTACTGTGATAACAAGCAAGCCAAATGCTACTCCCAAAGGAGCTGGTGTCAGGTTACGCTTCAAAATATGTTTCCTTACAGTCCAAGAAGCAGGAATAAGAGCATATTCCCTTGTTCTCCAAATGCTAGTTATTTTCAGATTTCTAGCCATGTTGTTAGATTCGGTATGTAAGTAAAGCAGGCAGGGGGGCGATGCACACAGGCACGTACCTCCTTGTCGTGAGGTGCCATCTCTTCTCCCTCAAAAATGAAAAACGTGTGGGGAGAAATTTTATTTATTAACTTCTTTAATTCGTACCCCTCATTCCACCAAGAGAACAGCACTCAAGCGAATGGCAATAACAACCCGAAGAACAGAATAAAACTAAAACTTGGTTAAAATAATAGTAAAAGAAATAAATTAAAAACACAATAACAACAGAATAAAACATCACCCAAATTGGCAGAACCCACTCACACACCAAAGGGTTGACTGAATAAAAACATATTTGCCTTTGGGCAGAAGGATAGCAGAGAGGGAGCGGACCTAGCCTCCCTTGGCAGGGAGTTCCACAGTCTGGGGACAGCCACTAAGAAGGCGCTCTCTCACGTCACTGCCAAATTTGCTTCTGAAGATATTAAAACCTGAGCAGGCCCATATGGGTGATGGTAATCTTTCAGGTAGCCCAGTCCTAAGCCAAATAGATAGTGCATGCCAAAGAGCCATTGCACATACTGGAGTTCATGTCTCACTTTATTAGGTCCATGGGGTATGGGAGGGGCACCCACCCAGTCCTCCACCACATGAGTTGTCCTACTGCCAGGTGTCAGATGCTGTGAGTTCCACTCTTCTAGCTGTCACCAGGGCCAGGTCAGGCAGAAATCAAGATCCACTGCAGCAAATGAAGATCTGAGGGGTAAAAGGCAGATATGTAGTCAGGAGCTGGCAGATGGTCAGATTTCAGGAGACTGTGAATGGGGCCTGGCATTTCTATGAAGTCTGGCCTGGTTCACACAAGATGCTAACCCACCATGGGTTATTGGGTTGTCTGAATGCGGCGAATGCGCAGCATTCAGACAACCCACAGGGTGGCTTGTTAACCGTGCAGTGTGTTTTATTTTTCTTGAACAAGCCAACTTGAAAACCCATGTCTTGTTGTTAGGTTGTTCAGTATGGTTAACAAGCCACACTGTATGGTTGACAAGCAACCCTGTGGAAAACGTGGTGTATTCAGAGAACATGATAACCCACTTTGCAGAAAAAAATGCTATGTTCAGATGACACAGATGACACGTGGTTCAACAATAACCCACACTGGGTGGGTTAGTGTGTTGTGTGAACCCAGCCACAGTCTGATAAGTTGCTCAGACAGGGGGATGAGATGAGATCACTTGAGCTGATTAGCTGATGTACTTCCCTCTGGCTTTAGAGATTGGTGCTGTAGAGCAGCAAAGATCAGTCCAATTGCTCCCCAAACCTAGGAACCAGCCCAGCTGTGCAAAGACTAAGGTGTCTGGTCCCTGCTGCCAAATTCCTTGACTTGAGCCTTCCGCTGTCTTCAGGAAGGAGTTTTCTGTCTGGTCAAATCAGCTGTGGATGTTTGACTTTTCCGTCTAAGAACTGTAACTTTAAGAACTGATACCTACTTTTCTCCTCTTCCCTCCCCGTCTCCTTTTTATTTATTTATTTTATTTATTTTATTACATTTATATACTGCCCCACAGCTGAAGCTCTCTGGGCGGTTCACAAAAGCTAAATTGTGTGTCATGTTTTTTATACGGTAAGCCTGAGGACAGCAACTTGCCTCACCACTTGTCATGACAAAGCACCAGATCCTGAGCCTGCGATGCAAGAGGCTGCCCTCCCACCTGAGCCGGACAACCTCAAGACTAAGCCAACACCTGCACCCTTGAAGCCGGGGACAGCACACTCATCTTCCCATTCCAGGGAGTCAAGGCACGGACATCAATAACACATCTAGCATGACCTCTGGGAGAAACAGAGGAGTGTTAGGCTCTGTCCCTTTAAGGCATTCCATTTTGTAGAAAGGGGTGGAGTCTGTGAGGGGTCCTCTGGAATTGAAGCATAAAGTAGGGTGACCATATGAAAAGGAGGACAGGGCTCCTGAATCTTTAACAGTTGCATAGAAAAGGGAATTTCAGCAGGTGTCATTTGTACGCATACAGCACCTGGTGAAATTTCCTCTTCATCACAACAGTTAAAGCTGCAGGAGCTATACTGCAGCTAGACTGTGACCAGATTTAAAAGAGGGTAGGGCACCTGCAGCTTTAACTGTTGTGATGAAGAGGGAATTTCACCAGGTTCTCCATATATACAAATGACACCTGCTGAAATTCCCTTTTCAATACAACTGTTAAAGATACAGGAGCCCTGTCCTCCTTTTCATATGGTCACCCTAGCATAAAGGTCTTCCGTCTGGCCTCAGAGCTTATCAGATCATGTTGCTCACTGGGAGATGCAGCATTGTTGCTGCACTGAAGTCCCATGAGCACCTGCTTCAGACCACTACGCAATAGAACACTACTGATTTATACAAGCCACTCTAGGAGCCTTATGACTAAAAAGTGAGGGTCAAGAAATGCTATACATAGTGTGGCTTGGCTTGCTTGAGTCACTGGGAACTATTGTGTCTGCGGTATATAGTTTATTATTTGTAGCACATTGTGCTTTCCACTGCACTCTTTGATCCTGGTGGGGCCCATGGAAGGATATTCCTGCAATCTCGCCCGGTCCTAGCACTAACTTGCCTTTCAGATACTTCTAACTTCCTGATTTGGTATTTCTTCCACAATCTCTGACTATGCCATGTCCTTCTAGATGCAGTGGCTGTACATATGGTGACCGTAACGTAATTGTGGTGTAAATGATGCAGCTGTTACTTTTGTGAGCATCTGGTGCTCTGTTCTTCACACCCCTTTGGGCCATCCTTGCTACTTCTCTTACTTGAGCCACAGACGTGGCAAAGAGAAATCTTGGCTGAAGTGTGAGATTGGCCATGAGTCCAGCCTCTTGTGCAGACCCTACAACAGAAGGTAAAATATCCTCCAGACATAATTTGTTCTTTGGGCTCATTTTTTGAGCTGGAACGTGAACCTCTGCCAGGATTTTCCTTGCATCCCTTTAGGACATTTTTGAGAGCCAGTGTTAGGATGGCAGCTGACACATCATCAAAAAAGAGGAAATGCATCTCCAAAAAGGAGGAGAAAAGAAGACATCCATTTATGTAAAACTTGTATTATGTAAAACTTGTATGTGCTAATGTATGCACCTTTAGAAATAATTACTACATAGTGGTGAAGACACCAGGTGACTGTGGTGCTCAGTCTGCTGTCCAGGTGCTAACTGTTGACAGGCAACCTCAAAGCCCCTTCTCTCCCTTTTGATGATTCATTAACTTCAAGCAGGATTTGGTTTGGAGAGCCTTTCAAATTGAGAATGGCTTCAAATAGAGGACACCCCACTGTAAAATAGAACATAGGACCACCCTAGGCCCAGTGTAGTGCAGGGGGTAATAAGGTTAAGGAGGCTGAAGTTCAAATCCCTGCACAGCCATGAACTTCAGCAGGTGACCTTGGGCCTAGCTTATCTCACGGGGTTTTGAGGATAAAAATGGTAGGAAGACAAAGGATGTTTCCTAGTGTCTTGTGATGTTAACCATCACAAGACACTGTGCAGCGATTCCATCTTTTCCTCCTTAATGGATTATTTGTGGAATGGAAAAAAAAAAGGTGGAAGAAGTAGAGGGAAAACATGAAAGGGTTAGAAGTGGAAGGCAACATTGTCTGGACCCCCTCTTAAAATTCTGTGCATGAGGCAGGGCGATTGCGCAATTAAAAAACCTCACCTGGAAGCTCCTGAATGAATGATGGGATAATATATAACAACAACAACAACTTGTATACCACTTAATATGATAAACGATTTTTCTGTCTAAACTTGCATAGGGTTGTGCCCTAAGGCTGCAATCCAGTTTCCTGGACATGCATAGGATTGCACCCCAAATTATGGAATGGAAAGCCCAGTTAAGTTATGCCTTTTAGGATTGTCACAGACTGCCAGGATATCACGTATGGTTATGTTAATGGGCTGGTTCCAAGGAGAACTATGGAAGGATTTTTATGGTACCCTCGTTCCTCTCCCTGGGGGACATTTTATTATTCCCTCAACAGTTCCACAGCAGACTTTGAAATGTAATGCAGTGCAATCAGCAGCAGGACTGGGAGCAAATGGACTCCATCGAGAAAGCAGGGGATGTTGTCTCAGTTAATAAGATATCCATTTAATATCTTTCCTCCCCCCACCACCCCGTGCTTTTCTTGACTCCCCACTTTAAACAGACTAGCAAATGTTCGGAGTTGCCTTTAAGTAATTTAGTGGAAAGGCTGCTATGATTTCAAATTCCCATCTGCCTTGCTTCCCATCCAGCGATGTTTCTTGTCACCAGCTAACAGCATTTAAAATATTTACAACCCTGCCTTTGCCCTGGGGAAGGATCCGAATAAATCATTTTTGCCGACGATAAATCAAAAATTAATCTCCCGAAAGCGCGATGCCTGTCCGATCCCTCAAATAACAAGCAGCAGAATTTATCAAGTAAATTGGTGCTGGTGTCTCCCTGGTGCCACTGTGGGGTATAATGGATGGGGCGGAAGGGCAGGCGGCACAGCCAAACCAAGGTGCTTAGTTGGTAAGAGAAAAATGGCCAGGCATGGAAATTAGCATCATTAAAATGCCACCTTACATCTCTGCCATCGTAACCTTCATTCATCTCCCTCATTTCAGGGAGTCGTTTTTCACCATTCTCCATTCCCATTCCTGATCTTTCTTCTTTGAAATATTTGTCTTTGCTTTGGTTTAAAGGATAGCGGCTCAGCAAACAAAAAAATCTCTCTCCTTCTTCCATATATTATGAAAAATTTCAATATGAATTAGGTCTAAAAGAGGGAGGAAATTATTCTGTCTGAATAGAATTTGTTTCAAAAATCTTTTAGTCAGATCAGCCACAATGCATTGTGGGGCATGTAGTTCCAGTCTCATTTCCTGCTTCAAAGTCTTAAGGCCTGCTGATGTACTCTGGCAACTCAGTTTCCTCTACGCTGGTAACTCAGCAGTATGCCCAAATTGAGTGGTGGGTGTGTGGAGAAGTAATTTGGCAAAAGCCAAACATTTGTTGATAAAAAACACCCACTTCAAAACTTTATTTATTTATTATTAAATTAATTTGTTCCCTACCTTTCTGCCAAGAAAAAATAAGCTCAAGGTGGTTTATAATCATAAATAAAAGTTGATTAAAACAACAATAAAACAAATGCATTAAAACACACTTAAAAACACAACAATAATAAAATAACAACTGTATCCAACCCAACACACTGGCTTACATGCCAAAGACCTCCTTGAATAAAAGGTCTTTACTTGCTGGTGAAAGTAAAACAGAGTGAGCAAACCAAGGCCCAATGTACACCAAGCAGGATAATACAGTATGAAAGCGGTATGAAAGTGGTATGTAAAAGGCAGGAGCCACACCAAGCAGGATATAGCACTATGAAAGCTGTGTGAAAGCAGAATATGGTATGTGTTAATGGGCCCCAACAGTTGTCATTCCACTTTAATACCACTATAAAGCAGTATTGTGGTTCCTGCTTTTTCTGGTTGTGTTTTTATATTGTATTTTATATCATGCTTTTATATTGTTTGTTTTACACTTATAATGGTTTTAATTTTTGTGAACTGCCCAGAGAGCTTCGGCTATGGGGCGGTATAAAAATGTGATAAATAAATAAATAAATAAATACCGCTTTCACAGTGCAATATCCTGCTTGGTGTACATTAGGCCTAAGCCTCCCTCAGCAGGCAATTTTCTTCTTTACGTTTCTTCACAGAATATGTTATGTTAACCATAACTGAAAGATAATTTTAACTAGCTTTACTTAAGTGAATGAACATCTCTAATTCATTTTGTATTGAAAGTACATGTAAATGTATACGTTTGAACACAGATGCAATAGCTTTGACAGAATCAGAAATATATATTGTCATAGCATCAGCTGGTCCTCTTATGGGATGTTTTCAGCTTGTGCAGCTGAGTTTGTTGCTTGGAAGGTTGAGACCTGCCACTTGCTCCTTGTTGTCTTTCTTGGCTAATACAATTTGATGGTGTCAAGCTTACTATATGAACCACACAGCTGGTTAATGTTTCATTAAGGAATTGTGTAGTTCCTGCTATGCTAAAGAAGGCAGTAGTAAAACTCTTTAAAGAAGGAGAGCTTCGATCCTTCAGCCTTGGAAAACTCTTGCCTGGTGACAAATTTAATTTATCATTCTTAAGCAAGTTCTTAGAGCAAGTAGTCTCTCCTCAACTCAAGGTAGTCCTAGAGGACACTGATTATTTAAATCCTCTCCAGTCTAGATCCTGGCCTAAATTGGGGATGGAGACTAGGGTGGCCATGCACTCGGTTTTCCCTGGACTTGCCTGGGTTTTTGCTCCCTCCTGAGAGATCCAGGGGACTTTTAATATATTTTTAGTAATGTTTGGGGAAATCCTGATGTTCTAGCTTTGCCAGAAGTTTCACGTCTTGCAAGACTTCTAGGATGTGTCTGATATCTTGCAAAATGTCAAACACCTCATCCCAGAAGTCTCACAAGGCGTGAGACTTCCGGGAGAGGCAGGGAAGCCGCCACTTGCTCACCAGCTTCCTCACCTCTCATAAGCCAGCAAGCGATGGCAGCTTAGCTCTGCATCACGCTGCCTCCTAAGCCACTTTGAAGTCAGGGATGGAGCACTAGGGAGCCATCGCTCACTGACTTCCCCATCTCTTCCAGAAGTCCTGCATCTCTCAAGACTTCCAGGATGTCTGATGTCTTGCGAGAAGTCAGACACCTCATCGCAGAAGTCTCACTGCCTCTTGCTGCTGCTCCTGCTCACTAACACTCACATCCCAGCTCTGCTACCACCTGCTGTAGCTCCAACAGCAGGAGCAGCTGGATGGGACTGCCCATCCCGTTTCCGCCCACTGGCATCTCCAGTGGGGGTGCACAGCTGAGCCTGGTCTTGGCTCTGCTATGGGACTTGCCTCCGCTCAAGGCTGCCATCATTGAGGCTTGCATGGCCAGCACCACCATAAATGCCTGCCTCCTGTTGCTCAGGTGTGCCAGAGTTGCAGGAGTGGATGGATGTCCTCTCCCTAAGGAAGGGAGTTTGATAGCTCTGCCCTTTAACTTGTAAGCCACGCTTGCTAGCAAGAGGTGGGGATGTGACTTCAGTGGAGGCGATTGAGTATGTGAGAGAGCGAGAGAGTGACGGGTGATGGGTGTTTCCAGGGAAGACAGGTGGAGAATATAAACTTGGTAATAATAATAAATAGAATAAATAATAGCATTATACATGGAAGTTGGGGTGTCTGTAGGTAACACTATCACCAAGGAGTTCTGCTTTCAGAAGAAGCTGTGATGAGCTGGAATGAAAGGTTCATGTGTGGAAGTTGGTGGGTGGAGGAAAACTCATTTTTAAATTAAGTATATTGAAAAGGTAGTTCTTCTAGGAATCTACTTTTTGTACTCCTCTTCTCTTCCATTTGGGATGACCTTTCTCTACTTTGCATTGACTTCCATTAGATTTATTTGCACATTCTGAACTGCTGATAAGTGGAACTTGAAGTGCAGTTAAAGTGTTTACAAAGGAACAAATTAAAATGTTACTTTAGAGGCACTGAACTTCTTGGATGTGTCCAGCAGGTCTCCTGACTTTGCTTGGAAGGACAGGCTCCTGTTACTGATCGACTGATTTATGTAATTTCTTTACTGTCTGATAGCTGAGGCTCTCCGTCTTTTTGTGTATGGGGGAGTGGGATAAAGATCTAGAAATACAAGTCCAAAGTTTAGATTTGGAGCATCATATTATACCAAAGAAAGAGAAGCCTGTAAAGTTTTCATATTTGCTTATATTTTTATATCTGGAAGGATAGTTCTGCATTTCCTGAATCACGCAAATCATATACTGAACGTCCTCCTAACAACTTCCCCCCTCCTCTGTCAATGATCCTGTTTTGTGCTTGTAATTATATTTATGTTAACACTATAGGAATGCAGGCTCAGTTTATGCCCACTTACCTGGGAACAATCCCTATTGCAGTCAATAGGATTTCTATAATGTTGCACTGTTCAACTTGCTTAAATTCTATCAGAATGAAGATTTATCATGAACAGCAAAAAATACTAATGGCCCTGTAAGCACCTTCATTTAAGTCTATAATCCGATATTCATTTGTCTGGGAATACATTTTATTGAAATCATTGAGACTTATTTCTGGGTTTTCTTTGGACAGATTTCTTTGGACTGAGCGTTACACTCTCTGATTGGGATTTCTGTTCCCTGCACACTGAGGCAGTATAAATTTAGGAGATATTTGGATAAAAGTAGGGAAAGATCCTTGTCTAGCATTGTGATAATTTCTAATTGATAAACCAGAAGTTGAAACAAGCTAAGAGGTGCTATTGAGAATTAACTGCAACAAGACTTTAGTCCATTTTGTTCCACGGCTAACTTTTGAAGGGTAATCATATTTTATATTCTTTTATATTCTTTCTGAATGCTTGGTTGCTAGTTTGTTGTACTAGATTTTTCTGCACTTGTCAACTGCTTCATTTTTTTCAATGTAGCAATGTGCTGAACCTGTGAGTATGGATCCTAACTTTAAATGGATATGAGAAAGGTGATGGGGAAAGAGTGCTACATGTTAGAAAAGGTGAGACTATGGTAATCTAGTGAACAATTTGGAGTAAGAAAAGATATTTGAAGGAAGGGGAGACTGTACCACACATAGTATAGCAAAGCTTCAAAGTATAGCAAAAGCTAGGAATGAGTAAAATTAATTTAATTTCAGATACATTGAATGTTTATTTGTTCTATATTTCAGTGTCTTAATTGTGAGCTGTAGAATCAGACGTGACCAAGGCCATGTTGTGGTGAGCACGCCCCCTTGGGGGGCAGCCATGTTGGGGTAAGCATGCCTCCTTGGGGGCTGGCCAAGTTGGGGTGTCCTCTTTTTTGGTTTCAAAAAATGGTTACCCTAGGCCACCCTAGTCTGGAACAATAATAGGTATCTGAAGATAAATGGCTTATGTGGTATTAAGGCCAGCAGAAGCCATGATGATAAATTGACCTAGCCAGAGAAAGACATCTGCCATTTTTTTCCCTTTCAAGCTGTATATTAGATGCTTCTCAATCAAAACCCGCATCTAAGCACTACTGAGTGAAAAGAGGAACCTGGGTCTAAATCAGCACACTGTAGTATGGAATAGCTTTTAGTGGGTGATGGATCACAGGAGGAGGGCTGGGGGCACATGCCGCTCTTTTATAGTATTTGACTTAACTATATTCACTGCCTTGAAGTAGGGGTATCAGCCTTAGCGTCTTGATGGACTCACACTGAGCAGTTCTTGATAGTGTGACCCTGCTCCGTCAGTCAGTGTAGGCCTATTTATAAGCCTAGTAACCTTGACTCTGTGTTTCTTTTAGCTGATGAAACCATTAGATTGAGCCAGCATTTCCCCTTTACCAATTCTGCCTTGAGAACTGTTAACAAAAAGAAAGAGAAGAGTCCAGATTTAATGGCAAAGATGGGTTATATATGAAGTGCCTCTTAGGCCTGAAAATCTCAAGGCAAATAGATTTGAGGCCCAGTCCTGCAAATTATTTGTCTGTTACTAGCACAAATGGCCTATGTGAGGAATTACAGGTGGAGAATTCTTTAAAAAAAAGTTGTTCATGGAACTGAAGAATTCTACCATAGTCTTGCACCTTTTCCTGCTTCTTCTTTTTTGAAGGGGGAAAATATTGATTTTTGTTTGACCTTCAGTATTTGCAAAAGAATATCTTTAGTTATTCTAATGTATTTTAAAACCATTAGGGTATCCCACAACCTCATGCATTTAGCCCCATAGTGCCCACTTAGGCCTTAGCTAGACCGGGTGAAATCCCAGGGTGAACCCCGGGATCGTCCCTGTGAGTCCACATGATGCACAGGAGATCCCGGGATCAGGGAGGGATGACCCCTCCCTTGCCCCGGGATCTCGCTCTCACCTTTGGGCCTGCTTTTTCCGTGGTCCCGGGCTGAGCCCAAGACCGCGGAACGTGTGACCTGTTGCTGCGGTTTGACCTGGCTCCACGCGATTCCTCGCACGGATCTGGAAGCCGCACATGGGGTGCTGCACCCATTGGGGGTAGGGTGGGGGGAGCGGGGAAATTAAAATATTTTTTTAAAAGGACCTACCTTTGCGCATGACCGTTCGTGCGCTCCTGTTTCTTTAAAAATTAAAAAATGGTGGGTGCAACGCCTCTCTTCCTGAGGTCGTCATGCCTCACGTGTAAACAAAGGAGGGATCTTGTGTTAATCACATTGCGGGATCTTCCCTCCTCCGTCGCAGACTATGAGGTAGGTCTAGCTAAGGCCTTAGTCGATTGAATGAAAGAGAACAATATTAGACAATCTCATCAACATATTGCCAAAGATGCAGGTGTCAATCATACTGCCCTTGGCCATAATATTCAGAGCTTCCCTTTAGCTTTGTCACAGCTTGGCCACCAACAAGCAATGCTAATTAATGAACAATCAAGGTAGCAGATCATCTCACTTTTGACACTCATATCCTATCCACTTGCAGGATGGGATGAGTCAGAGAGTGCAATGTTATATATCTGGGATGTCCAATGTGGCGCCCTTGGGCACCGATGTGCCTGCATATACCTCTCTTGGCACCCAAAAAGCTCCCTGCTCCTCCTGATTTTTATTTGGTTTCTAAAGATAAAAAGGTGGGGGGGAATCAACTGAGCAGGTTCTATGTTACTGTTTTATAATGGTTTATATAAGTATTGACAACTGTTGGGGCCCAGGACATATCCCATATACCATTTTCAAACCGCTTTCAATGTGCTATAGCCATCTTGGTGTAGATCTGGCCCTGGTATGTTGCAAAGCAAAGTGCTGCCTTTTTCAGCATCTTTATTTGGGCTCAAAAGAGTGGTTTTGACCTTTGGTACCCAGACCCCACCCTTGCCCTGTACTCAAGTTCTTGGGGATATTTCTTTTAGCCTTCTAGGAAGTGACTGTTTTGTGATTGCCCTTGCCCACCATGGCAGCCATTTTATGAGAGCATCCACAACACGCTCAACATTCCAAATGTGCCCACTGGTCCCACAAGTTGGGGACTCCTGTTATACGCACTTCCCAGGTAGGTAATCCCATTGAATTCAATGGGACCTACTTTTGAGTAGATATGCAAAAGGATTGCACTATAGAATTGGGTTTTCTGGTCTCGATGTGGAGTTGTATGACAAGAGATCTAATATATATATATCTATATCTCTATATATATAGATATATATATCTATCTATCTGTAGGTCCATATAGAAATGTGGGTGCTTCCAGACTCCCATCCCAATGTGCTAAGGTCCTGTTTCCTTACTTGGTCTGCTGAGCCTCCTGACCTGTTGTCTCACTATCACCGTAAGGTACTTGTCTCTCATCTTATGTTCCTGCCAGGTCTTCTACGGCAGGCACTATGTTAAAAACAAACAAACGAAAACAACAACAACATAGCGCATGGGCAATTTAAAATTGGTTACTAGTATGTTTGCATCAATATGGTGAGTATCTTTTAAAAAATGCGCATGTGCTGTAACACTTAAACAAACAAACAAAACCCAAAACCTTGTGGCTAGCATCTGACAATGCTACCATGAGGCAGAATGAGGTTGCTGCCATGAGACAGTGGCAAATTGTTTGTAATTTAATTTATTATTACACCATCTTTACTCCGGAGAGATTTTTTTCTTCAGTTGCCAAAATGACTTTGGCCAGCTATTATCCTTCACTATGAAACTGCAGTAGAGAATTCTTGAGGTCAAACAAAGAGAGGGCAGAAGTGGTAGAAAATCTCCTGCCCAAGCAGTATTATTGGCAGAACTGGGTCAGATTCATAGATAAGATAGTGATATCCAATTATTTGATGGCACTGTGAATGAGAAAAAGATTGGTCTGCTTCAAAGGGATCTGCCAACTTTGATTGTTAAGGTTGTTTTGAGCTGTTAATCTGATTTATTTTATATGATTTACTATATATATATATATATATATATATAGTGACCATATGAAAAGGAGGACAGGGCTCTTGTATCTTTAACAGTTGTATTGAAAAGGGAATTTCAGCAGGTGTCATTGGAGAACCTGGTGAAATTCCCGCTTTGTCACAACAGTTAAAGCTGCAGGTGCCCTGGCCTCTTTTAAATCTGGTTACTCTAGTATAGCTCCTGCACCTTTAACTGTTGTGATGAAGAGGGAATTTCACCAGGTTCCCCATATATACAAATGACACCTGCTGAAATTCCTTTTTCTATGCAGCTGTTAAAGATACAGGAGCCCTGCCCTCCTTTTTATATGCTCACCCTAATATATGACTCTTTATGGATGTGAATTTCTTCACTGTCATGGGTATCAAATAGTTCCCTGGGAATTAAGGGTTTTCTTTACTACTCCAGTCCTTACCTGTCATCTTTCTTCTATATATTTTTGTGGCATATATATATATATATATATATATACATACATACACACACACACACACACACACATACCTGCATCTCTCTCTCTCTCTCTCTCTCAGCCCCATAATATATGCCTACAGGCTAGCTTCCTGCTTCTGCACAAACTGAAATACGAATAACTAAATCAGTTGCAATGCACATCCTTAATTTGTCTGAGGGTGGTTTGTGTGTGAACACTCTTATTGCTGATTAAGAACATCCTGTTTTGATTTAGTTTAATAGTCTGAAAGCATTGGCTATAATTAACATAAAGGGTTTCTTCATTGAAGCTGCTGGGTTCAGCCAGTCTTTGTGGTCTCTCTGACTATACAGCCCTGAAATTTTGAAGATCTGTCAATATATTCAAACAAAGCACTCTCTCTTTCAGGCTGGATGATTCTATGTGTGGGTTAATATGTTTCCATCCACAGAAAATGGAATCTTAGACCCACAGTTTTGCAATCAGAAAATTCTCATTCTGCATAGTTTAGGGAAATAAGGCAAATTTGTAGAAATGAGTTGTCTCTGATAATTCTGCTTGCTCAATGTAGTGTGTTTGCACTGGTTTAAATAGGGAGTAAAAGAAAATGAAGGGGGAGAAAATGCATGTTGAGGACTAATGTGTGCAGAAGGGAAAAGAAGAAAGGATTTGAGTCATGGGAAAATACAGAGCAATTCCTTCCAATTTGTATGTTGGGGCACATTATCATGAAAGGGCATGGTGTGCCTTAAAAATGAAGCTGGGCCCATTATCATACTGTGTATGTTGGAGTGGGCCCTGGGAAGGCCCCATGGAGCATTGAACACTAGTATTTGCCCTTATTTGGGTAGTGGGTGTCTCTAAAGCAGCCTACACTACAGTTGAAAGGTTCTGTTTGTGGAGTTTCATAGGGCATGTCTAGATGGCTTATCCTGGGGATCACCCCAGGATCATCCCTGTGCATCCACATGACGCACAGGGGATCCTGAGGGCAGGGAAGAATGACCTCTCTCTTTCTCCGGGATAACCGGGACAGCTTTAATCCCGATTATTCCCATGGTCTCAGGATCGTCCCAAGACTGCGGGACTTGTGGGTAGCCATCCCAGTTTTGTCCCACCTCCTTGCGGGGGTGGTGGGAGCGGGATCTTTTTTCTTTTCTTTTTTAAAGAAAACCCTACCTGGAGCACTAGAGTGCTCATTTTCAATAAAACAAAAACAAACAAAAAAATGGTGGGCGCGACGTCCTCTTCCTGCATGTGGACTGAGGGGGAGGATCTCACAATCACCCTATCTTGAGATCCTCCCCCTCTCCTCCTTGGGTCTAGACATGCCCTACGTTTCTTAGAAAACAGGTACTTTACCCTGAACACTGAATGACTGGTCAAATGATAAGGCAGGATGGATGATACACAGCAATATTAGCTGGGCAATTCCAGTCAGAAAAAGGATCTCTGCCCATTGCTCTGGAAGTTGCTTGAGAAAATATGTATGCTGCTTTTTGAGTGTAAAGGAAAGCATGTTGCTGATTTTAATCCAGAAAAAATAAAACAAAACCCAAACTCTGTGTGTTGGGTAGCAAAAGTCTGGAAACATCAGGATAATTATTTTTCCATGGTAGAGCAGCATGCATCGCTCAGTACTCAAATACATGCTTCAGTCCCAAGGGTACGAAGGCTCTCTCTCCAGAGACTAGTTCAGATAAACTGCTAGTGAGAGCTAACATCACTGAGCTGGATCTAATGGGATTTATTATTCATCTCGGTGCTCACAGGCAAAAGAAGGGTCACGAATAAATTATGTATTTATTATATAAACAGGTACTTTACCCTGAGCACTGACTGACTGGTCAATGACAAGGCAGGATGGATGGTACAAGGCAATATTAACTACGGGATTCTAAGAGGCTCAGCCTCAGTGCCATTTTGAATGGATCCTTCTTTCACTCTGTAATTTCCATTTTGTCTGGGAAGGCAGACAGTGGCTGCATCTACACCAAGCAAGTTAATTGCACTATGAAAGTGGTATGAAAGTGGTATATAAAAGGCAGGGGCTACTCTACTGCTTCATAGAGGTATTGTAGTGCACTGACAACTGTTGGGGCCCATTGACACATACCATATACCGCTTTCATACCACTTTCATAATGCAATATCCTGCATGGTGTAGGCACCCAGCACTAGGATGGACAATTCTGTCCGTTTCAGTTTCTCATTTTTCCAATCTCAAGTCCAATTCATCCTGAACTTTGAGAATTTTTTCACTCTTAAAATTTGGTGGTGGCCAAATCTTGCAAAACAAATGCGGACTTATTGATTGGCTTTTGCAATGCCCATGTTTATGGATGATTACACTAAACATCTTGGAGCAATGGGAAATCAAAAAGAAGCAAACAACATTTTTGAAGTGTGGTTCTGCGTCATCAGCTGTGCTATACTGTATGCAAGTGTGTTGTATGCATGTGGCTGTGTTGCAGACTCACCACCCAGCATTGCATGCAGCCCTCAGGGCCAAAAAGGTTGAGCACCCCAGAGCTATGGTAATGACAGAACTCGGACTAAGAGGACCCCAAGTGCACATGATGACACACTGTGGAAAGACATGTTTGGTTGATTATACAGGAAGGCAACTCTTTGCAGTGAAATGCGAAAGGGGCAGATGACAGTAAATTTGAAAGAATTTATTGCTTAAACCCTTGTGATAATTTTTATACATTATTTGTTATTGTTCCTATTTAACAAATTGTTATTTGTTAAAAAAAATGAGGAAAAGAAAAGAAAATGTGACCACATTACAATCTGTTTCCTCAGTCCATCCAGCATTTAACCTCACCAAAGAGGTTTATGGAATAATAAACATTGTCACATCTACCTTCATGCAACAAGTCTTTCTAATTGTGTTCACATTCCTTACATGTCTGATAACATTTTCCTTGTAATGGAGATGTTCACCAAAAGACATCTTTTAAAAAAGGAAGCCTTCTGAATGTAACTACACCAATAAAATCTCCTCACTCTTGACTAATTTTATTGCATCAAAGTCTGGTTTTGGAGGCTTGCAGCATAGGAAGCTCTGTTGAGTTTTATATTTTGAAATAAAACCTTCCCTACTTCTGAGTACTAAATGGGTATGCAAGGGCAAGGATGAGGCATTGATTGTATCCTCGGGTTTCTCAAATCACACAATTATGACTCCAGAGGAATCATGTAGACATTTAAGTCTTTCACAAATGTGTGAATGAATATATTTATGAGTGACCATATGTGTATCTCAAGGCCACTCTATGTTGTTCTTGCTTAGTCATATGCAATAAGCAGTAAAATAAGATATGTACCCTTTCCATAGCAAATGGATACTTTACTAAATACAAGCAGAAGTAAGCCAAAAGCAATCTGCTTGAAAATTCAAGAAATGTTACAAAATGCAAGATATATTTTTTTAAAAGATACTTCTTTCTTAACATAGCCAAGGAGTGGGCAATTTGAAGGACCAATTCCCCTCCTGCTCCAGTCGTGGGTTGCACTGCTACCACCCTGGCAAAATAATTTCTTATGATTTGTCAACAAAATCCAGCAACAACCACTACAGAGGCTTAGAACGGAATACCTTGCTTGAAAACAAGCCCCTGAAGGTGCTGTGTTCTAAGCCCCTGTAGGTGGTATATAGCCTTAGCATGAACAAATGTAGCTTGTTTTCAAGATAAACACATCTATTCTAAGTCCACAGCTAGACCTAAGGTTTATCCTGGGATCATCCAGGGTTCGCCCCTGCCTGAGCACTGGATCCCCTGTGTGTCACCTAGATGAACAGGTTTGACCCCTGGACAATCCTTAGGTCTAGCTATGGCCTAAGTCACAGCAGGTTGCTTCTGAATTTAAGTGCCAAAATGTGGCTTCCCCCTTTTTTCCAACTTTAAAACAATTAAGCATGGCTGGAGGCAATGCAGGGTGGGTAGTGCTCTGGGAGCTGCATGTGGACCATGTTTTGCCCACCACTGGCATAGCCCATAGGTATACCATTATAGCATGGAATTCATTATCACAACATGCAGTTATGACTGCCATCTTGGATAGCTTTAAAAGGGGATTAGACAAATTCATGGAGGATACGACTATCAATGGGTACTAGTATTGATGGCTCCAGTATCAGAGGAAGTGATCTTCTAAAGACCGGTTGCTGGGTATTGATGAATGGGGGAGTGCTATTGCACTCATGTCCTACTTGTGGGCTTCCTGTAGGCATCTGGGTGGCCACTGTTGGAACAGAATGCTGGACTAGATAGCCCTTTTGCATGGCTTTTCTTTTGTTTTTCACAATCATATAAATCAGAAATGGCCAATTTTAGTGGCTTTTGGGCCACATAATCTCGCATTTCTTGTGTCATGGAAGTGGCTGCATGTGCCATGGAAGCCGCTGCTTGTCTTCTACAAGATGTGGCTTTTCAGTCTGCTGGCAGATGCCCATCAGAAAATTAGAGACCACCCATGATTCATAAAGAAGAGGGGCAGCAGCGATACTTTATTTCTTCCCACAGTATTAACAAATATCAATATATAAAGCTTATACTGAATTAGATAATTGGTTCATCTAGCCAGACTATGATTGTCTTCTCTGAGGGCCTGTGAGTCTTCAAGGCAGGGGTGCATTTTGAACTGTTACCCAAGATCTTTTTGATTAGAGATGCCAAGGGTTGATCTAGGGCAGAAGGACTGTGTGTATTCTACCACCGAGCTATAAAGCTAACTGAATTTCCTTCCAATCTACCTAGTACATTGGGCCGGTGTAGTTATACATGCTAGTTTTAATTGCTTATTATCCCATTAAGTAGTTACCTGAGGCTCACAGGGGAAGCCAATAGCATCTGACAGGTACAGTTCTGAGAAAAGTCTTGGTAGAAGAGTGAAGTCTAAGCAGGCAAGGTTGTGTCAGGTAAGTAGAATCCAGTCAAGGTAAGTACAGCAGGCATAGCAGGCTGTTAAAGACAAAAGCTCTCTTGTGTAAAGGGCAGCTGAACCAAGACCATGGATAGATGAAAGTGAGCTTGGATGGCTGACAGGCTCCCCTACTAGAAACACAGGGAGATGTTGTTTGAGTAGCAGGCTAAAGCCAGCTGAAACTTTATGTAGGCAGCCATGACCTATAGTGTTATCACCTCCACCCCCTCTGGAGGAGCTGGCTGGACTATTAGGTCCTCACCTATAGTTCTGCCAGGAGTTCATTCTCTAAGTTAAAGAACGATGACAAGGCCGTGTCTTCTGTCCCGGGAGGGGGAAATAAATATGAGTCTGACTGTCGGAAGACCAGTCTGATTCTCATCTTTGTCAGTCTTCTCCTGTATCCTGAAAAGGCTGAGGGCTGGGAGATCATGACATTTACTGTTCACCAAACTGAGCTACCACTGCTCTTCCTCAGATGATACAGATATCCATATTTAGCAGTGCAATGTCACTGAGCAGAACTTAGCAATTATGACTTTCTGGGATGTATTTAAGAATTGAAGCATTCTTCCATGAAGCCAAATGATGACAGTACAGTTGGACACTCCAGATAAAGAAAGGGGCGAGATTTGTGCATAAATGAAACCTATGATTAATAGCAACAAGAAATGCAGAGGTGCATGGAAATGAAATAACAAGATTAATGTAACAAGCATAATTTTCTGAATGTTTCAGCTCCTTAACCTGGATAGCTTTTGCTTAGATCTGAGTCTCTTTCCAAAACCATCCATGCCAGCTTGCTCTCGGAAATGCCATCATCCTGGGGAATGTTGTTTTGGGAACTGAACTCTCAAAGAAAGAGCCTCTTGAAGAAGAAAAGATAGAGGAGGAGAAAAAAGGATGAAGCGGACTTGCAAGTTCCTGAGCTTGTCAGAAAGCAGGGAGCTAAAATTGGTGCCTACCTGACATGCAGAAAGGATCCTGCAGCTGCAGCACAATTACTCTTCGAAATACATTGATGTTTATCCTGTAGCAATTTTCTATAATTACACTGACAGTACCTGACAGCCCCATGTCATCAGCAGAAGGAACAAAGTCAGAGCCAGCTGATGTGTTGATGTTCCTGGATTGCTGCTGCCTGCTTGCTTCTGGTTTATTTATTTTTTCATTCCAAAAGTATCTTTTTTCCAAATTTCCATTTGTTTTCACGCTCCCCTCCGCCCCCGAGCTGAATTTTATTCCTTTTGTTATGTGGATTTTGGGTTAGGATAAGAAACTGATTTCCAACTTTCATTTTAGATCATATTCTATAGAATATTGTATTTACTATCCAGATTTGGAAGATGGGTTGGTCCAGCCCCTCTAAAAACAATGACAAAATATCCTAATCAATTAAGTATTTATTTTGCTAGGTGACCAGTCTCTAGCAGCAATAGATTCAGATCAAATGAACATGTTTTATATGAAGTGTACAAGAAAGAGAACAATTATGGGTTACTCCATTAATCCTCTTGTTATCTGCTTATATTTTCCAACAATTTAAGATTTTGGTACATTGTGCATGCACACAAAGGCAGATGTTCTGACAAGGATGTCAGTGTGATACAGTGGACAGAGTTCTGGATGGACTGGAGAGACCTTGGTTCAATTCCCCATTGAACCATGAAGGTGAGTAGGTGACTGTGGATTTCCCATCTATTCCCAGTAATAATTCTCCTTCTCTAAGGCCTTTCTCACCCCAGTGGGAAACACCTTTTCCCCCACTCACAATCATGCTGCCACCAGGATCTCTCAGATCCAACCCTTTACTCTGGCCTCAAGCTGTGAGGACCTACTTGTTTATATTTTCACCTACAATACTGTTATTAATCCCTTTATTACCTCTCCCTTACATAGCCAAGAGCAGAAAGCTTAGGATTTGTATAAACAAATAAAACTTTATTAATTGCAGCAACATGTTGTTGAATAGTAAATAAGCAATATATAATGGTTCTCTTAATGTATGTTCACACATACACAGTACTCCAGACCACAGTACTCTCAATCAATCATTACACAATCACTACAGACCTTCACTATATTCCTAACTCATCCACTCTCCGATTTAATCCAATCCCTATCTCATCAGTTTCCCCTCTGCCTTACACAGCATAGTACACAGTTTATATAACACATACACAGTTCACCCCTTCATACTCTCAGCCAGTCATCACACATATGCGAATCCACCATTCTTCTAGTCACTCATCTCATTCTCCCCATAGAAATACTTTCCATAAAACATAGATATAAAACAGGAATACATAACCATAGACATAAACTTATAACAGGAACACATTTCTATACTTACAGATTCCATATATACAGACGTGTAACATCACAGTGGCCTTGGACAAGTCACTGTCCCTTAGCCTAACCTACAGCACAGGGATATTATAATGATAAATGGGATAGCCCCATGTATAGTGTTTACCCTTGGAAGAAGAACAGAATATAAATGCACTTAAAAAACACACACAACCAAGCCAAGCCAAGCAAATGAGTTACTGATGTATTTCTCTCCCAGGCATTCATCCTCACATTATCTAATGGCAGTGAAAGGAAAAGGTCCTTTCAAATGATGCATCGAAAGTCTGGCTTCATAGTTAGACTTTAGCACTCAAAGGTCTGGCTATGACTTTTTGAATCCAGGCCATAGCTAGCCGGGGTGAAATCCCGGGGCGATCCCGGGATCAGAGGAGATGATCCCTCCCTTGCCCCGGGATCTCGCCCTACCCTTTGAGCCCAGTTTTTCTGTGGTCCTGGGCTGATCCCGAGATTGTGTAATGTGTGGCCAGGCGTTGCGGTTTGTTCCGGTTCCTCATGAGGAACCTGGACCTGCGCATGGGGCGCACAGCTCCTCATGAGCACTGCGCCTATCGGGGGTGGGGTGGGGGGAGCAGGGAATTTTTTTTTAAAAAAAAACCCTTACCTTTTGCACACGAACGCTCGTGCGCGTCTTCTTCTTTAAGACAATAACCCAAAATGGCGGGCGTGACACCTCTCCCACTGAGGCCATCGCGCACCGCATGTGAACAGAGGGGGAGTTCTCACGATAAAAATATTCCGGGATCTTCACCCCTCCGTCCCGCTAGAACGGTAGGTCTAGCTAAGGCCACAGATTCAGCATGAATCCTGATCCCATGTGCATCTAGGACAACTCCGAGGGAGTCCAGGTCCCTTAACCAAAGCTGGGGCTAGTCATCTCAGCCGTGGAATTGGTAGATCTAGGTAGTATAGATCAGCTAAACTTCCCCCAACCTCCATTTCCCTGCTTCCTTCCCAATTTGAATTGCATCGAATCTGAGTTTGTGCAGCATACTGTGCAATGCTGTGCATAGCCTGCCTGCTATGCCTGTCAAATGTCACCTACAGTATTTTTTTTGAAAACGCAGTCTATATTCAGTGACACTAATGTCCTTGCTGAAAGGAAACTTAAGTGGGCAGAATCATTAGAGCTGCACGCAGGGCAGGTACACCAGGTAAATGTATGGTGCGCAGAGACAGTCCCTAGAATGCATCTCCCTTCATTAAATTGACCTTCATTTCCACATCTTTCTCATACACAGGCTCTGAAGTGCAAATGCATCACCTGGCCCAGCCTCAGACTTCCCTTCTGTCTCCAAGGTCATTCAAGGGGGTGACATTTTACCTTTTCTTCTTTGTTCTCCAGAATTGCCAGGCTCATCTCAGTGGAGTAGATTTTCCTTTCCTTTCCTTTCCTTAATTACTCATTGGCCATTGTTCTTGTACATATATATATATATATATATATATATATATATATATATATATATATTCTTCCTTTCTTGGTGCCAACTGGATGCTCCATCACTTTGGACAACTCTAGGTGATGGCCTGTGTTTCCCTGCTCTTTTCACCTTGGTTAAGTTGACTTAACTCTTTGGTACCTGACGGCACTACTTTGGGGACCTTAGCATTGCAGTATCATGCAATCCAACAGGAGAACAACTGACAAGGTGGGCAGATTTCAACCTGGATTTTACAAAGGGGAGTATCAGAAGCATTACTTGTGCTTCTTTCCCCTGTCCCTTTCATTAATGAAGCCCCACTGCATACTAGCCCCTGTTACACCCCCTTCCCTGTACCACGTCATGCCCCCACCCCATGACACTGCTGTGTTGCACCCCATCTCCTCCCATAACCATGTTGCACCCCCTTCCCCTTCCCACATTGCACCCCTCACCTATTTCCTTTACCACATCATGCCTCCATCCCCTTCCCATGTCGCACCCCCTTCTCCTTCCCTTTACCACGGCATGTCCAGCCTTTCCATCACTACATCATCCCCCTTTTCCCTTCCCACTTTGTGCCTCTCACCTCTTTCCTTTATCATCTCATGCCCCATTTGCCTTTGCCTTTTACCACCAAGCCCACACAACCACAGGAAACAGCTAGTGTGACTTTTCACAGAGCCTGCCAAGCCTGGCTCTGAGAACATCCTTCCTTAGAGGCAGGCATAGGAAGCGTGCCCCAGCAGAGTGCCCGGGACATTGCTCCCACACTTCAGCCTGGCCAATTTTCTGGAGAGCTGTGCCAACCGCTTCCTTGGCCACCACAGCTCTCCAGGGGCCAGCTGCTCCAGAAAGCCCTGTTGGCCACTCTCTCACTACAGCTAATGCAGTGCCAGGAGAGTGGCTGGCAGTGCAATTCACCACTCCTCTCTATCTGCTGCCTGGGGCAGGGCCTTCCCCCCATCTCATGGGAGGGCCGGCCCTGATTATCTGAAGTCACTAACATCTGAAGTCACTCTGTATATATAAATGCTGTCATTGGACATCTGATCGGATTTCAAATCTCATACCTTCAGGATACCTTTCCATATTCACATGACTGCTGAAGAACCCCTGTCCATTGCAGAGAATTCTGGGGAAACATTTTAAGGCACCTGCTTTAAATATGATACACCATGAACTTAGAGTACAGGGATGAGCAGTTGCTGGAAATCTGGGGGGCATTTTTGCTCCCCTCTGGTCCCTCATCCCATGGGCTGCATTAGGAAGGTAAAATAAAATAATTTAAAATTGCTACCACTGACCCTTTTAGCACCCTGTAGTAGCTGCAGAGTGCTAAAATGGAGACATTTGGCTTTCAAACAAGTTACATTGTCCATTTTGGTGTCCCATAGCTGCTACAGAGTGCTATTTTTGTTTGTTTGTTTTTTAAAAATATGAGAAATGACAGGGTGCAGCAGAATTGGATGGGGTAACAGGGACTACATATGCCCTGCCAGTCATGTGTTGCTCACCCATGCCCTAACACACACACACACACACACACACACACACACACACACACACTCCTTTAGCTATGTATTGCCCTAAGAGAGCCTTCTCCAACCTGGCATGGCCAATGACTGTGCTGGCTGTGATGGGAGTTGTATTCCAACACATCTGGAGGGTACCAGGTTAGGAAATGCTGCTGTAGAAGATCCGTAATGGGGTTGAAACTGTCATTAAGGGAACCTTGTCCCCTGTTACTGATCTTGATATTAAGACTCCCCAGAACACAGTTCGAAAATCACGGGGCCAGATAGCGCTGTGCCATAAATTGCTGATCTTTCCTTCAAAAACTTGCTAATGTTAATCATGAGATGCTCTCAACATTTCCAGCAATAACAATGAACATCTGCCTGTCAGCAGCTCTCTACTATCTCTCTAGATGTCCCCAGAAAGAACACTTCATCTGTCTTGTCCTCCAAGGATTTATTAGTGAAGATCGCATGGGCACTGGGACTCATTGGTACAGTTAAAATGAATTCAAATGAACTAGAAATATTAATTTAAAACTGAAGCAAACTCCAGTGTGAGGACTTTAATTTCTAAGCAGAAGTATTAAATGTCTTCTTGGGACCAGGGTTAAAAAGGAGCCCGAAAAAGACATTGGGTTTCATTTCTGGGTGTCGGCAGAGGTTTCATTTGGATTGTGCAATTGAATTTAATTAACATGGACCATCATTCCGTTTAGCCCTTTCTTTCTTCATTTCTACTGGATGTGCTGGACATAGCACTTTCCCCACATGACATAACTCAAGCACCTCTGAGTACCTCTCATGCTCTTTGTGTCAATGTAGGACAGAAATCAGACATGAGCCATTTTAAAACCAAATGTGCATTCTATACAATGTACATTGGGATCCGCTCATATTTTACATGTGGGAAAAGCTTCCAGTATCATATGTATGCTCCTTAGTGAAGACAGCCTGCAGCATAAATCCTGGGGCTTAAGACCTTCAGGGGCCATCATATCAAGCAAACCTGGATTTGCAACCAATCCCAAGTATATGATAGGGTGTATTAATCAATGGTGATGGAAATGCACCCTGCTCAGAGATGATATAATGAATGCCTGATCTCAGGCATTAAAAACTGATTTTGGCTGCACCCTGAGGAGTTTTTGCTCAGATTAAGCCTGGCTTCCTCTTCAGCCTGAACCCAACTGCCAGATCTGAGATCGATCCATGATTGCTGTGGCTGTCTTGTGCAAGGCACCCTTGCTGTCATCCTTTAACCTGGAAGAAGCAGGCCATGTTACCAAGCATCTCATGGTCCTTCTGGCCATCTTGATTCTCTGGCCAAAGTGGTTGGGGTGGATGGCCGTACTGTTGGGGTAGTAGAGTCATGGTCAGACTTGGGGCTTTGAAAATGCCTTACCTTGCCATTTGATCCTGTGCCAGATGGCCAGATAGGAAGTATACTACACCAGATTAGCGAATGATATCTTGAGAAATACCTTACCTTACATTTCATATATTTGCTCTTTGAATCTGTTCACCATTTTTTCTCTGATGACCTTGACAATTTATAGGGATTTCAGAGGAATCTATCGGGGGGGGGGGGAGTTTGAAGTGTTTTGATCTTTAGTCAGTTCACCACCACCCCCGACTTTGACTCACTTTTTTGCAAACTGGCCCAACTCAATCTGCATTGAGTCAGGCCAGCTCACGGATTTTTTGGTGTTAGATAGCAATTTGTACAAATTATGCAAATTTCAGTTACAGCTGTAATTTACCTAATTTGCAGGAATTGCAGCTGAAATTTGTGCTTTACGCATTTTTATTTTTTTTAAAAAAAAACCACCCAGAAAAGTTCCTGGATTTCAGGAACAAAATGTGGCTCACAAATGGAAGTCAACTTGGGGGTACCGCAGGAATCTCAAAAGGGCCAGATTTTCCTGATATGGACAGTCTTCACATCTTAACTTCTCTGAGCAAGGCCAGATTAATTGCACTCCAGTTTATTTAGCCTGTGCTTTGTTTTGAAAGCACACTAAACTTAGCTTCTTCTTTTTTTTTAAAAAAAAAAAGACTGCCTCTGCTGATAATGTCTTTTACTTTTAATTTTATCTTTCTCTCTGAAACGTCTAAATCTGCTGAAGAATTTGCAGTTAAGTTTGGTCCAATAAGGCATATTGTCTCATTTGCTCTGGCTGTCAGAGAAGAAAGTAGGATTACAAGCTCAGGGACTTTGAGCTCCATGCACTCTGGATACAAAGGAATGCAGAAATCTTGATAGCTACTCTCTCTGGCAAGTCGGTCATGTGGTGTTGTACGATATAAAGCAATCAAACACACAAGATGTGATGGGACCTTCACCAGCCAAAGACACCCAGCGGCTTTTACATTAGCTATTCCATCAGTTGTTCCGAGTTTGAATCTTAGTTCTTTGTTGAAGAAAGGGGGAGAGCCAAATCCGAACCAAAGGGGCCTTCACGTCTGCCAGTCTCGACACAAACACTGAAAGTCAGCAACTGAGCTCAGCCCCATGATCAAACTGGCAACTTGCTCAAGGTGATGCCACTCTTTTCTTTTGTGGTGCAGCACATTTTCTCACGCCGAGCAGGGCCAGGTCTTGTCACTGCTAGTCGGGAAAGCCTAGAGTGACGTAGCAAGTAGCTGGAGGTGGATCAATCATCAGGCAGACAGGGCTGCTTCCACTGGGTGGGGACCGAACCCGCTGCCAACTCCCTGCAGTAGGCCATGATGCCGGAGGTGATTGGGACCTTTGGAGAAAAGGAATGTCCTGACAGCTCTTGCTAGCATGCCCTGGCTAATCTACAAACGAAACCCTTGAGCACATGATGGAACATCTCTAACATGATCCAACTGCTTTCCTAGATCACGGTTTTCTCAGTGCCAAGTGCTTTTGTCCCAACGCAGCCTTCCCATAATGAAATACCTGCCTGACAAATGACTGCTCTGCATCTACTTTTTGTGCTGTCAGGTTACTGCCTTGCACTTAACTAAAACAGTGTGGCAAGATATTCTTTGATCTGTGTTATTCTTCTACAGGAACAAGGAAACGTTGAACCTTGCACACTGGGTGCATCCCACCAGCGCCTGAGAATGTAAGAACGATCATGCTGTGAGTCAGAGCACTAGCCCATCTGTCCTAACACTCCCCCTCTGTACCATTACCAGATGCTATAGAGGAAACCACAGGGAGCTGCCTTATACTGAGTCAGACCATTGCTCCATCTAGCCTTGTATACTGGCAGCAGCTCTCCAAGGTTTGAAGCAGGAAATTTTCCACCCCTACCTGGAGATGCCGGGGATCAAACCTGGGATCTTCTATCACTGACCTATGGCCCTCCTCAAACAGAGAATGATCCAGCCACTCTTACCATCATATATTCCTAGATTCTGGTAGCTATGATAATACTCTTAGCCCCCAGGTTTGAAACTGTGGGGTCACAGTGTCTGAGGTGGTGATGGCATCAATCCCCTACAGGATGGTTACAAAAGGCAGGAATGTAGATAGGATCCATTGCTGCTGGAGAACAAATCTAAGAACATAAAAAGAGCCCTACTGGTTCAGATGAAAGGTTCATCTAGTCAAGCATCCTGTTCCCCATAGCAGCCAATCAGATGTCTCTGGGAAGCCCACAACCAGAGCATCATTGCAGTTGACCTCTCCCATGGTTGCTTCCAAGCACTGGTATTCAAATTCATTAGCCTCTGAATCTGGAGGTTCCATATAACCTTTGGTTATTAGTAATAGTCATTCATAGATCTATCCTCCATGAATTTGTCTAAGTTCCTTTAAAAGCCATGTAAAAGCCTTGAGCGAGTTTAATGTGCCCCAATTCTTAGCACTCTTGAATTTTTGGGACAATAGTCACAAATGCATACATTTATTTAATCCCACCACCACCAAAACACAACTTGATTAAAGAGCACCCGACTTCACATCCCAGTGGTAATTAGTTCTACAGATTAATTAGCCCTTCATGGGGAAAGACCTTTCACTTGATTCTTTTGAACCCTTCAGCCTTAGGGCTTCTCCACATTCAGCAAGTATCCCACAGCCTTACTGGGGCTTTGTCTTCTGGAGTCTTTGCGGGTTTAACAATCGGCCAATTATATGCACTCCCCCACATGATTTTGCCAGTTCCTTCCCATGTGTTTCAATTCTACTGCCAGCAGATGGTGCTGTTTTATAGCATGTTTCCCATGTTTTACTGCATATCCAGGGTTTTATAAAATGACTGATTCCCGCTTGAAAACAGCATGACAGGCATTGGAGGTTGATGGCATCATGAAAAGGACCCGCAAATGACTGTGAGTGACCAATCATAAGTGTGCAATAAATCGCTCATGTGGAGAAGCTCTTAATCACATGTGTTATAGAATCATGGCTATATGTGTGTATCAGCTATAGAATGATGCTTTGACTTGTATGGGAATTCTTGTGACTGAAAGGTGATATGAAAAAAATGCAACGAGTGAGTAAGTAAATAAAACAAATGTGAGCCAAATGACAGTCATGGTTTGCTCTGACCAAGTTCAGTTTACAAGGTGACAGCAACTGATTTGATCCTGTGGGAATGTAAGTTCTAATCAGTACGATTGTAGGTGCCCTTCCTTTTATCAGCACTTCTTCTAGTCAAATCATGAATGCCAAGTGTTAAACAGTTCCTTCCTTCCTAGACCAATCATTCATCTGCCCTGTGGAATGACCCTTCCTGCTAGGAGAGACATGCAGTTTGGACTTTCTTACCTGGTTCTCTGCACATGCAAGTCATATCTCTCAAAATAACCTGCTCTACAGGCCTTAAGGCTCTCATAAGCTGTCTGCAGTTACTTGGAGTTTGCTACTGCTATGTGCAGGGAAGGATCGGAGGATGTTTGAGTAGTAATCCAACCCTGTCATTAGAAGAGAACTAACACAAGGAATATCTGAGCCTCCCCTTAAGCCACATAGTAGCTGTTTTTGAGCATTCTTTGTTTTTCCTTTTCAAAATGAGGTTCTAAGATAATGAGGAGGACAGCCATGTAGAGGGATGTATGAGAAATTCAGTTCAGTTCACTTCTGATCAGGATTTACCGAGTTCACACCTTCTGGACTGAACACAGACTCGGATGCAAACTGCAGGCGAAGTCGTACATTTCCAAACTTGCATTGTGATTTGTTCCCCGCCTCCCAAAAGGTGCTCGACAGCATGCATACATTTGAAAAATGTGCACAAATATGCTTTCATCAATGGGAGAAGAATGCATACATTTTGAAGATGTGCACAAAAATATGCATGGATTTTCATGGGTAAACAAAAACAAAACAAAACTCACAGTCTGATACAGACGGGAACTGAACGCACTTCAAGATGGATTTCAGTAAGCTCAAGTTTCACTGATTTGCACATCCCTAGCCATGTGTCCTACTTTGCAGGGGACAGTCCTTTCTTATGATCGCTGCCCCTGTTCTAAACCTTCAAATAGCATACCACTGGTAACGTATAAGGTACTTTTACAATGTTTTAGGATGACCTGAGAAAAGCTGATTGGTCTCAGTGCTCAAAAAGGATGAGAATCAGGAATTCAGTTCAAAATAATTCACTCTGCTGAAGCTCCAGATTGAGTCCGCTGGCCTTTGTTGTTTGCAGTATTGTTGCACTCATCTTGTAAGCCACTTTGAGCATAGGGAGAGCATGAACTATAAATGTTTTAAGGAACTGCTGGTGGTGAAATATGCCGGGATTGAGGATGTTATGCCATGTACCCTTGTAAATGACTCCTGACTCTAAGAGCTGAGAGTTGGTCTAGATCAGAGGTGTTGAACCTATTTTAGACCGAGGGCCAAAATTTGATTTTGAAGCTCTCAGGGGCTGCATTCCAATTGTGGTTGGGGCTGAAGGTAAAAGAAGCAGGACCAAAAATACCACAAACCTCACCATATTTTTGTTGAAAGATCTTACTTTCAGTAAGTATGCCTTAATGGAGGCATTTCAACTTTTAGCATGGGGAAAACACTGTCCAAGGGTCCATCTAGTCCAGCACTCTGTTCACACAGTGGCCAACCAGCTATTGACCAGGAACCCACAAGCAGGACATGGGTGTAAAATCACCCTTCTGCCCATGTTCCCCAGGAACTGGTGTACATAGGCTTACTGCCCCTATACTGGTGGTAGCACATAGTCATCAGCAGCACTAATAGCCATTGGTATCATTCTCCTCTAGAAATTTATCCAATCGCCCTTTAAAGCCTTCCAAATTGGTGTCCATCACTTCATGTTGTGGTAGTGAGTTCTGTAGTTTAATTCCATAATTTAATTATACACAAATGTTCATTTGCTATTTACTTCCTGCATACTATATACTAGCACCTCTGACTTTTTTCCCCACATCCCAGCCTACAGCAGCCCTCTTAGAATGCTGATCACCTTGAAATGACGTAAGGGAATGATATTTCCAAGAATGAGTTGAAATTATCACCACAGGGAAGTGTGAGTAATGTGATCCATGTGTACACCATACCAGAACTCGTGTGTTATTTTGTGTGCATAGTTGGCAAAAGCCTCTGAGATTACAGATACACATTTGACAAATACTTCTGTTTTGCAAAGCGTTGAGATAGCTGTGTGAATTATATTATCCAGTGCTCTAGCCCACAAAGCAAGGGAAGAGAACATTAAACCAGCAAAGACGATCATCTGTGTATATTACTAGCATCACACTGTGGCACTATAGATCCTGCCAGTAGCTGGGGAGCTAACAGAACAACTCTGGTTTTATGTTGTGTTGCATTGCCAGTGTGCATAATTAAGCTTCTTGACAGGCAACCCCATAGTTCAGTAAGTGGGATACTTACTTCTCAGCACTGCTTTTGGAGTTTTGCTGTGAACTTTCAGACAAAGAAAACCATTGTGAAGAAAACATGGCTGCTTTAACAGTAGGTGCAGGAAATGTGCCATGGGCTGGCAATGCAACTTTATAGGCAATACTGGCTATAATAAGCTCTCAAACCAATGGCAGCATGCATAAACCATTGTGATGCCCATAATGCACAATAACTATAGAACAAGAAAACATTTGCTGGCTTCTATTGAAGTTCCGAAAATAATCTCTGATGGCTAGAATTGTTAAAACATAAAACAATGACTGTCAGGATACATTAGTTAGATCTTTTAAAGGGATATCCCGATGGTAGCTTCTTTCTTACCTTCTTAGATAGTGAGAATCCTAGGTTGGCGCTTTTTACCCTAGGATATTGCTAACTCTTCTATTGGTGGGAAGCCATCTAGGTCCTACTTCCGATATGCATTTGGTTAGCCACTGTGGGAAAAGAATGCTGGACTAGATAGGCCTTTGGTCTGATCTAGCACAATTGTTGTTATGTAGCTCGCATAATCTGCTGTCATGCAATCTTGCTCTCCATAAACCTAGACTGGGCTGAAGCATCATATCCTAAAGATACTCAGCGGCAGCACACCAAAACATTGCATTAGTTTAACGAAATTCAAGCCCTCGTGGTTGGTTCAGGCATGCATATCCATCACTTAAGTCCTATTCAGGCATTCTGTGCCTGAATAGGGCAAGCATGTGAGAGAGTGTGCTCCAGCTTCACCCCTCTCCTTTGTCACATCCATCACCCTCTACTCATAGGGGGCAGTTATCCGAAGAGGAGAGCTTCTTCTATCCATGAAAGGGGTTGGCCTTGTAGGCCCCTTCCAACTCTGCTATTCTATGATTCTATGATTCTAACCTAGAATACAGATTTTCTATGGATACAGAAGGCTCTCCTCTTCAGACAGTCACCCACTAAAGTACAGAGCAATGGATAAACAAAGGAGAAGGGTGGGACTGGAGTGCTCTCTCTCCTTGCATGTTTGCCCAATTCAGGTACAGAATAGCCGAAGAGGGCTTTGTTCACTGCAATATTCAGGAATCACCTACTGCATAAATATAGACTATCAGAGATAAAATACCAGAGAAATTCCATGTCTCCTCACATTACTTCAGAAAGGTTACAATATTTGGGACTGTTTAGCTGAGAAAAACGGGTGACTGAATGGAGGCATGATTGCAGCGTACAAAATTATGCATGTTGTGGAGAAAGCATAATACTAAAGCCTGGGGTCAGCCAATGAAGCTAAATGGTGGGAGATTCAGGTCAAATAAAAGGAAGTACTTCCTTACACTGTGCATAGTTAAAATATGGAATTTACTACCACAAGATGTCATGATGGCCACCGATCTGGAGGGCTTTAAAAAGAGATTGGACAAATTCATAGAGGATGAGGCTATCAATGATAACTAGTCATTCTGGTTGCTGACTTGGAGCTGAGCAGAAGCAGGGAAAAGCAGCTGGCCCAGCTCAAGGAGGAGCTAGAAAAGTAAGCCAGATTCCCAGGGAGCGAGCGAACAGGAGTTTGGCAGGGGGAGTGTGGGGGAAGAGGAGACCAAGGAAAGGGGAACAAGAGAAGCCTCAAGGAAACCCAGGAGGCTGCCAATTCAAAGAGGCTGTGTGCTTGCCATGTGCTCCTGAGTGCTGAGTGAGAGTGACCTCATTCTGGTTGCTGACTTGGAGCTGAGCAGAAGCAGGGAAAAGCAGCTGGCCCAGCTCAAGGAGGAGCTAGAAAAGTAAGCCAGATTCCCAGGGAGCGAGCGAACAGGAGTTTGGCAGGGGGAGTGTAGGGGAAGAGGAGACCAAGGAAAGGGGAACAAGAGAAGCCTCAAGGAAACCCAGGAGGCTGCCAATTCAAAGAGGCCGTGTGCTTGCCATGTGCTCCTGAGTGCTGAGTGAGAGTGACCTCATTCTGGTTGCTGACTTGGAGCTGAGCAGAAGCAGGGAAAAGCAGCTGGCCCAGCTCAAGGAGGAGCTAGAAAAGTAAGCCAGATTCCCAGGGAGCGAGCGAACAGGAAGAGCAAACAGGAGTTTGGCAGGGGGAGTTCGGCAGGGGAGGCCAAGGGGGAGGCCTCTAAAAAATAATAATAATAATAATAATAATAATAATAATAATAATAATAAAAATAAATAAATAAAATAAAAATAAAAAAGAGGTGGGGAAAAAAAGAAAAGCATAAAGAGAAAAAAAACCCCACAAAACCACCACCAAACAAAAGCAAAAAAACCCCCAAAAGATTACTTTCCCTTAAGACATCCTCATATAGTTGTGTACCTTCAGAGAGGACACAACAAAGCAAAGGCAATTCTACTATAATCAAAAAGGAAAAAAACAAAAGCAGAAATCGACATTATGGATGGAAAGGAGTCCCTAGAGGTAATGACCTGCAAAGGGTGTGCAATGTTCGTGTTTCTGCCTGAGCTCAACATGGCGTACACCTGCAACAAGTGCAAGCTGGTGGCACTTTTGGAAGAAAAAGTGAGAGGACTTGAGCAGCGAGTGTCCACCCTCCAAGGAATAAGAGAAGTCGAGGAGTTCTTAGACCGAACGGTGGAACTGCAACAGCAACAAGATGTTAAGTATATGAAAAGAAATACTTGCTTAGTCATTAAAATTGTGTGTGTATGGCTATCTCAGGGTTAAACAGAGAAAGTATCTGTGGGCAATTACCTTGAGATAGAGGCTGTTCTGGGAACCTTGCCAAGATTCTAAGTTAGCCTCATCACAGCTGTATGTAATGTAGATAAGAATTGTGTAGATCTGTATATAGTTTCTCACTTTGTAAAATGGAACTGATCACTGCTTACTGATCACTGCTCTATGATCACTGCTCTCTGTGTATGCCTCAGTGTGCTGATCTGAACTGATCTGAATTGGACTGCACAGAAGCCTGAAGGAAATAAACCAGCTCTGCTGTGTAAGACCTGCGTGATGTGTGTTTGTTTCTGAGCACAAACAGAGTTCCAGAAAGAGAAAAGTTCTGGCACAATAACCCAACAAAGGTTATGGGCCCAGTCCAGTCCAGGAAGCCTACGCCAGCCTAACCCAGGCAGAAGAACCAGAACTTGGTGGGAACGGTGCAGTATCAGAACCAGAACCAGGAGTCTGCTAAAACAGAAAACTGTTGATGAAGGAAGACATCAAGCTAAAGCCAGTGCTGCAAAGTGAGGAAAAATCTCAGTCGGCTGACTCTGAGGAGGACTCTGAGCAGGAGGACGGTGAGATACCAATTCCTAAAGCAGAGGAAATGGCAGGAGCTAATATGTCTGGTTTGCATCAATTGTTGGAAAAGCTGAATGACTCTAACTATGCATTATGGTCTTACAAAATGCAAATGTATCTGATTCAGGCTGAACTGTGGTATGTAGTCACAGAGGATCCACCAGATAGAGCAGATCCACAGAATGCTAAATGGTTTAAGGACGATGCAAAAGCAATGGCAGTTATTGCATTAGCTGTGGAAGACTCTCAAATTTCCTTCATTCAGTTTTTGAATACATCAAAAGAGTGCTGGAATGCACTACAAGCTGTATATCAAAGAGAAACAGCGGGCAGTAAAGTAATTCTAACCCGGAAGCTGTATGGAATGAAGCTGAAACCAGGGGAGTCTATGTCAAACCATTTGAAAAGCATGAGAGAAATCTTCAATCAACTCAGGGCACGAGGGATGGAGTTTACAAATATACACCAAGTCTATGTGATTTTGTCAAGTCTTGATTCATCGTACGACGCGGTTGTCACCATGATGGAAAGTCAAGAGGAGAAAAATTTAACCCTCGAGTATGTAGCTGGAAAACTACTGGAAACCTATGAAAGAAGACAAGCTTCAAAACAACAGAGCCTTAAACTTCCTGTGGCTGAATTTCAACAAAGCCATAAATCTTCTGATGTGGTGGCTGCATTAAAGGCAAGGAAATGCTTTAATTGTGGTTCCATAGAACATTTACGGCGGGATTGCAACAACAAGAAGAAGAAAAAGCAGTCGACAGCAAAGTGGAGAGAAGAAAACAACATGAATGAAGCTGAATCAACAAAGAAGTGTCTTCTAGCAAGAGTCAAAGAGACAATGAATCCTTGGTTTTTGGACTCTGGGGCTTCAATAAGTATGGCAAAAGACAAACTTTCATTTGTAACCTTGGAAACTTCTACTTCAGAGCAAAAGTGTGTTACCCTTGCAAATGGAACAAAAATCCAGATTTGTGGTGTGGGTAATGTATATTTTGATTGTCTGGGAGTTGAACTACAAAGTGTTTTATATGTACCAGAATTAGAAACAAACCTTCTAAGTGTGTTTCAGTTAACAGAAATGGGGTATGAGGTTTGTTTTACTGAAGAAAATTGTACTATAAAACAGGGAAACAAGGTGTGTGTGCAGGGAATAATGAAAGAATCTTTGTATGTGATTAATACTTGTACAGAAAATGAAGTTGTAGCCAGCAAAGTCACAACAAAAACAATAGCCAATTGCAAACCACACCAAGAGTGTATCCATTTAACTCATAAAAGGTTTGGTCACGCCAACTATAAAATAATTTCTAAGATTCCAGAATTGTGTGAAGGGGTGAAAATCAAACCATGTTCTAACTATGTAGAATGTAATGTATGCAGTGAAACCAAGTGTCATAAGTCAAACATTCCAAAACATAGTGAGAGAACAACAAAAAGAATTTTTGAATTAATACATGCAGATCTTGCAGGTCCTTTTGAGACAAGTCAAGGAGGAAACAGATTTTTCTTGTCTATTGTTGATGATTACAGTAGATTTGGATTTGTGTATGTGTTAAAACAGAAGAGTGAAACTTTTGGAAAGTTTAAAGCCTTTGTTAAGTGGAGTAAAAATAGATTTAAAGAACCTATAGCTAATCTAAGAACGGACCGGGGAGGTGAATTTCTCAGCAACCAATTTAAAAAATTCCTCAGTGATGAGGGTATACAACATGACCTTACTGCTCCATATTCACCATTTCAAAATGGAGTTGCAGAAAGGAAAAACAGAACCTTGCAGAACATGTTAAGAGCTCTATTGAAAGAGTCAGGATTGTCTAATCTGTTCTGGGCAGAAGCTTTGTCCACCTCAAATTATTTGTTAAACAGGCTTTACCACTCTGTACATGAAAAAACCCCATATGAAATGTTTTACAAAAGAAAACCTAGAGTGTCACATATAAGGGTTTTTGGAAGTAAATGTTTTGCTCATATTCAGAAAGAAAACAGACCAGGAAAGCTAGCTCAAAGAGGTTTGGAATGTAAACTGTTGGGATATGATACACAAACAAAAGGCTATCGTTTGTGGTCTCCATATCACAAAAGTGTAATTGTGAGCAGAGATGTAATTTTTCATGAACAAATGCAGGAAACAAAACAGTATGTAAGTTTGCCTGTAGAACAGAAAGCTGTAGAAACGGAAGAAATTCCTGAACAATCTCAGCAAGAGAGGGAGGGGGAAGAAACTGTAGAGGAGGAAACTATGCCTGTAACTATGCCAAGATGATCAGAAAGGGAACGCAAAGCTCCAATTCGTTATTCAGATGAATACCAAAGTAAACAGGTTTCTCATAGAGCTTTACTAATAGCCTATGAACCTACTTCATTTGAGGAAATTCAGGAAATGGAACCTACAGAAGCTCAGGGCTGGCATGAAGCAATGTCAGAGGAAATCAGAGCAATGGAAAAAAATGAAACGTGGGAGCTAGTACCTTTACCTGAAGGTCGTAAAGCCATTACCAGTAAATGGGTATTCAAAGTAAAACAAAATGAGAAAGGACAGGTGGAATGTTCAATGGTAAAACACAAAGAGATGCTTTAAAGCTAGGTCTCAGATTATAACACAATTTAAACAACATGCGCAAGAGGAGGACTGTTAAGTATATGAAAAGAAATACTTGCTTAGTCATTAAAATTGTGTGTGTATGGCTATCTCAGGGTTAAACAGAGAAAGTATCTGTGGGCAATTACCTTGAGATAGAGGCTGTTCTGGGAACCTTGCCAAGATTCTAAGTTAGCCTCATCACAGCTGTATGTAATGTAGATAAGAATTGTGTAGATCTGTATATAGTTTCTCACTTTGTAAAATGGAACTGATCACTGCTTACTGATCACTGCTCTATGATCACTGCTCTCTGTGTATGCCTCAGTGTGCTGATCTGAACTGATCTGAATTGGACTGCACAGAAGCCTGAAGGAAATAAACCAGCTCTGCTGTGTAAGACCTGCGTGATGTGTGTTTGTTTCTGAGCACAAACAGAGTTCCAGAAAGAGAAAAGTTCTGGCACAATAACCCAACACAAGAAGCACATGAGATTGAAGAACAACAGCCAGCTGAAGCAGAAGTGGAGTATGCTGAGGGGAGGAAAGCCAATGAAGAGGAAACTCCCTGGAAAAGAGTGACAGTTAGAAGAGGAATTAGAGGGCGTTCTGCACCGGTGGAGCCATTGCAGTTAAGCAATCGCTTTCAGCTTCTGGAGAATGAGACTGAAGGACAGTTTGCAGAGGAAGAAGTACAGGAGGCACCATGCAACAGTGACCAAGAGACAGAAGGTAGGTCAACCAAGAAGAAGCGAAGAGTAGTCGTTGTGGGAGACTCCCTGCTGCGTGGGATTGAAACCCAAGTATGTCGTGAAGACCCATGGACTCGCCAGGTGTGCTGTCTCCCTGGAGCACAGATTAGAGATGTGACTGAAGGGTTACCGAAGCTCATAAAGCCCACGGACACATACCCCTTTCTTCTCATCCATGTGGGAACAAATGATGTCGCCAAACAGAGCTACAAAGAAATCATTTCAGACTTTGAAGTTCTGGGAAGGAAACTGAAGAACTTTGGGGCCCAGGTAGTTTTCTCATCCATCCTCCCGGTTCTTGGAAGAGGATTAGAAAGGGAAAGAAAAATACTCCGGATGAACGACTGGCTTCGAAAGTGGTGCTGTCGTGAGAGTTTTGGATTCTGGGACCACGGGCTACGCTACTTGGAACATGGACTGCTGGCAAGGGATGGGTTGCACCTCACAAGGGCTGGAAAGAATGAGTTCGGCCACAGCATGAAGAACTTCATCAGGAGGGCTTTAAACTGAATCTTGCGGGGGTGGGAGACGTAAATTTTGAGGCAACAATGGATGAAGGCCAATGCACCACAGTACAGAGAACAGCTCCAACAGAGTCCCAAAATAGTGTCTGCAACAAGGTAGGAACAAAGCCAGACTATAAAACACATGGTCTTCGATGTCTATATACTAATGCCCAGAGCATGGGAAACAAACAGAATGAACTTGAACTCTTATTACATGAAGGCAAATACGACTTGATAGGTATAACTGAAACTTGGTGGGATGACTCCCATGACTGGAATATAGCAATTGAAGGATATAACTTGTTCAAAAAGAACAGAAGAAATAGAAAGGGAGGTGGAGTTGCACTATATGTTAAAAATACCTATCCCTGCACAGAAATACAGGCGGATGAGATTGGGAGCCCCGTCGAGAGCGTCTGGATTAAAATAAATGGGGCTAGGAATAAAAAGAATATGATAATCGGAGTCTACTACCGACCACCCAATCAAGGAGAAGACGAGGACGAAACTTTTGAGAAACAAATTGCCAGTGTTTCAAGGAAGTGTGATGTAGTAGTGATGGGGGACTTCAATTACCCTGATATCTGTTGGGAGACCATTACTGCCAAAAGCGGCCCTTCCAAGAAATTCCTGACATGTATGGGTGATAACTTTCTCCTACAGAAAGTAGTGGAAGGAACTAGAGGGTCAGCAATCCTTGACTTGTTATTGACCAATAGGGATGACTTAGTGGATAAAGTGGCAGTTACGGGAACTCTGGGGGAAAGTGACCACGTCATACTTGAATTCTTGATTATGAAGGAGACAAAAGTCGAGCGTAGCCATACACGTACTCTGGATTTTAGGAAAGCTGATTTTAATAAACTCAGAACTATAATAAGTAAGGTCCCGTGGCAAGGGAGCCTAAAAAGAAAAGGAGTGCAGGATGGGTGGGAGTATCTAAAAAATGAAATTTTAAAGGCACAGTTACAAACAATTCCAACAAGGAGAAAAGATAGAAGACAACAGAGGAAACCAATGTGGCTCCACAAAAAGCTTATTGATGAACTGAAAACAAAAAGGGATACATATAGGAAGTGGAAGGAAGGCCAGGCTACAAAAGAAGAGTACAGACAAGTGGCGCAGAAGTGCCGAAATGGCGTCAGGAAGGCTAAAGCTGTGAATGAGCTGAGATTAGCGAGGGATGCTAAAAGCAATAAAAAGGCTTTCTTCAGATACGTGAGTAGTAAAAGACAGAGGAAAGAAATGGTGGTTCAACTGCTTAATGAGGATGGCAAATTGATAACAGACGACAAACAAAAGGCTGAAGTGCTCAATTCCTACTTTGCCTCGGTCTTCTCCCAAAAGCGGATCTATGACCCCCCTGGAAAAAGTGAAGCAGAAGTTGAGGGGGCAGGATTGCAGTTTGAGATTGATAAACAAATGGTCAAAGAACACCTAATTTCCTTGAATGAGTTCAAATCCCCAGGGCCCGATGAACTGCATCCAAGAGTAATGAAGGAGCTAGCGGAAGAACTCTCAGAACCTTTGTCTATTATCTTTGCAAAATCATGGAAGACGGGTGAGGTGCCGGACGACTGGAGCAGGGCTAACGTTGTCCCTATCTTCAAAAAGGGCAAAAAGGAGGAACCTGGGAACTACAGACCAGTCAGCCTGACATCCATCCCTGGGAAAATTCTGGAGCAGATTATAAAGAAGTCAATCTGTAAACACCTTGAAATCAATGCAGTGATTACTAGAAGCCAACATGGATTTGTCAGGAACAAATCCTGTCAGACTAATTTGATCTCATTTTTTGATAGGATAACCTCCCTTGTGGACTGTGGGAATGCTGTGGATGTCATATATCTTGACTTCAGCAAAGCTTTTGACAAAGTACCACATGACATTCTGATTAACAAACTAGCTAAAAGTGGGCTAGATGGAACAACTATTAGGTGGATCCACAGTTGGCTACAGAATCGGACTCAAAGAGTACTTATCAATGGAACCTTCTCAAACTGGGGAGAGGCAACGAGTGGGGTGCCGCAGGGCTCAGTCCTGGGCCCAGTGCTCTTCAACATTTTTATTAATGATTTGGACGAGGAGGTGCAGGGAACGCTGATCAAATTTGCAGATGACACCAAATTGGGTGGGATAGCTAATACCCTGGAAGACAGAAACAAACTTCAAAGTGATCTTGATAGGCTGGGGTGCTGGGCTGAAAACAACAGAATGAAATTTAATAGGGATAAATGCCAAGTTCTACATTTAGGGAATAGAAACCAAATGCACAGTTACAAGATGGGGGACACTTGGCTCAGCAATACTACAAATGAGAAAGATCTTGGAATTGTTGTAGATCACAAGCTGAATATGAGCCAACAGTGCGATATGGCTGCAAGAAAGGCAAATGCTATTTTGGGCTGCATTAATAGAAGTATAGCTTCCAAATCATGTGAGGTACTGGTTCCTCTCTATTCGGCCCTGGTTAGGCCTCATCTAGAGTATTGCGTCCAGTTCTGGGCTCCACAATTCAAGAAGGACGCAGACAAGCTGGAGCGTGTTCAGAAGAGGGCAACGAGGATGATCAGAGGTCTAGAAACAAAACCCTATGAAGAGAGACTGAAAGAACTGGGCATGTTTAGCCTGGAGAAGAGAAGATTGAGGGGAGACATGATAGCACTCTTCAAATACTTAAAAGGTTGTCACACAGAGGAGGGCCAGGATCTCTTCTCGATTCTCCCAGAGTGCAGGACACGGAATAACGGGCTCAAGTTAAAGGAAGCCAGATTCCGGCTGGACATCAGGAAAAACTTCCTGACTGTTAGAGCAGTGCGACAGTGGAATCAGCTACCTAGGGAGGTTGTGGGCTCTCCCACACTAGAGGCATTCAAGAGGCAGCTGGACAACCATCTGTCAGGGATGCTTTAGGGTGGATTCCTGCATTGAGCAGGGGGTTGGACTCGATGGCCTTGTAGGCCCCTTCCAACTCTGCTATTCTATGATTCTATGATGGCTATTCATTACGTTACGTATGCCTTGGAATACCAGTTGCTGGGGAATATGGCAGGGATGGTATTATTTCACCCATGCCTTACCTGTAGGTTTCCTGCAGGCAGTTGATTGGACATTGTGTGAACCAAATGCTGGACTAAATAGGCTTTGATAATTTTCCATGGAGTGAACTCACACATTCAGCTGTCACTCATAAAGTGCATACACTCATGTTTCAACCGTCTCCAAAAGAGGGCCTACTCCTTATCACCCTCTCCGATTCCATTTCTTTCCCTGCATATACATAGCAAGATTTGGGGAAATAAAGCACAGAGTGGCCATGTGGCCAGATGAAGCATGCTGCCTCCATGAAAGTTAGTGATGTCTTATGAAATATCTGGCCTGGGGAATGAAAATAAACATCTTACCTTGGGGGCAAAAAACGAGGCAATTCTTATTTTGGGTGGCTTTAAAAGGGGATTGGATCAATACCTGGAGGAGAAGGCTATCAATGGCTACTAGTCCTGTTGGCTATGTGCTACCTCCAATATGGAGGTAGTATGGGAGGGTGCTGTTGCACTGTGTCCTGCTTGTGGGTCGTGGGTCGCCAGTTGTTTGGTCACTGTATGAACAGAGTGCTGGACTAGAAGGACCCTGGGTCTGATCCAGCAGGGCTCTTCTTATGTTCTAATTCAGACTAATACAGATGGGGTAGTGGCCCACCCTAGATGGGTTTGTTGGTTCTATTGCTCATCCTCCAGCTCCCCAACAGACTCTGAAGGCAAAGAACAAAAAAGCACTTTGAAGGAAAAGCTGTTCCTGCAATTCCTGCCTGGCGATGTGATTACATTCCCCCAGAAAAACAGACAAATATTTGCATTTAATGGGGTGGAGTGGGGTGGGGTGGGGTGAGGGGAAAACATTGATTGATTCTTACTGTTAATTAAGGAATTTAAAGGGTTTGGTGTTTTTAAAGTGCAGCTAGGCTCATATTTGTTGTATTTGACTTTATAACAGGAGTAGCAGGGAGAAAATAAAGCTGTATAAAGCAAAGTGTGTGTAGAGAAAGCCGTTCTCTAGCAGTATCTATAGGTTTGCAGGGAGCCATGCCTGGGGAACTGTTAAACAGCTGCAAAATGGTACTGGGTGCTTCACCCTGCCTGCATCCACCCCTTTCCCTTGCAATTCCCTCCCGGCTTTTCCTCATGAAGCAACGTCAGAAAAGCAGTTGGGGAAAAGGGTTTGCATGGAGATCGCAGCAGGTGTGTGTGGTGGTAGTGGGGTGGCAGGAAAGCTGAAGCAGCCCCTGCCTACATCTCCCCCTTTTTGCTTCAAGTTGTCCCTCCCCCCTTACTTTGCAGCTGCTAGGTGGAAACCTAAAACAGAGTCACTGCCAACTGTACAGTTCTGTCCTCACATGGAGCATAAATGGAACAAGCAAGGCATCGTCAGAAGATGTGGCTAAGTCAATAATTTAGCAAAGTCCAGGAGAAGAGAATTCTTTCTAAATCAGAAGGATCCAAGCAAATTGGAGGTTTCTAAGTTTCTGAGAAGGAGTACATCTCATTCTTCTTATTGGGAATAGGCCCTCCAGATGTTTTGGACTACAACTCCCAGGCACCCTAGCCAGTGTGGACATCACTCAGGGATTCTGGGATCGGTAGCAAAAAAAATCTAGAGGGCACCAGGTTGCTTGGCCCTGTTCTAGAGCAAAATCAGTCTAAATTAGGGTGACCATATGAAAAAGAGGACAGGGCTCCTGTATCTTTAACAGTTGTATAGAAAAGGGAATTTCAGCAGGTGTCATTTGTATGCATGTAACACCTGGTGAAATTCTCTCTCCATCACAGCAGTTAAAGCTGCAGGAGCCCTGCCCTCTTTTGTATCTGGTCACTCTAGGTTTGTGCCAGGTATGAGCTCATGGAGAGATGGAGGAGTGCTGGGCTACAGGCCTGTCCCTTTAAGGCTTTCATTCTGAAGGAAAGGGTGGAGTCTGGGAGCATCATCAGATGAGCGTTTTATTGCATGCTTGTTACTGGGCACTCATGGATTTTCACAGGTCCTATTCACGAAATCAGCTGCCTCCCTTGCATCTCCCACCCATTCTAGCCTTCTTCCTGTGACAAAAAAGACCCCTGTAAGTCCAATTTAATTTTAGTGATGGAACTTGCCACTATCTCCCACTGTGTGCAGGAAAAGTGCGATAAAAATGGCCCAGCCATGTGGATGTTGTTTACTTCCTCTTTGCTCTCCCTGAGAAAGAAATATTGAACAACAAAAGCAGGGACAGAGAAACAAAGGTAGAGAAGTGTGATCCCTTCCCCCCCCCTCCCACCGTGTCTGATGGAGCTGTAGTGTCGAATGTTTCAGTTTAGTCTCAGACCTCTTGCAGGAAGTAGCTCACTAGCAGCTCTCCAGGGTCCTGCAGCTTCTGGCCTGCTTTTGCCCTCTTGCTTTGCTGCCTGGTCCTGAGTCCCACGGACTTCTTCTCAGAACAGATACTGGCTTCGGCTGTTGAATTCAATGCACTGTATCTTCTTCCACCACTAACCAGCACAGCTTCTTTGAAGCCATTGAATTTATGCCATCCAGGGATCTGGCCCAAGATCCTTCTACTGTCGCTCAGAGAAATGGACGCCATTGCCTTGACCGATCCATGTCTCCCTTAGCCCTGGTGCTAGAGATATTCAGAAGGCACACAGTTTCTTAGAACTTTAAAGGAATGACTTAGATACTAGTAATTGGTATTCATACATGATACGCTGTTGTAGTCCCATGCCAGTGGCTGACAGACTGATTTGAGTCATGTACATAATAACTAAGTGCTTGTTGTTTTTAACCATCCAGATCATTCCATCTTCAATCTGTTATGTAAAATGACTTCAGATGCAGCTTTTTGCCAAGCAAAAGAAGCATGGGAGAAGAAGCACAATCCGAGAACGGGGGTGCAAATAATAAATTCCAAAGAACTTTGTGGAAAAAAAATATCAGTGTACCTTGAAGGCTAGATATTTAAATTATCCAGGTGGGATCCTGCACCCTTCTGTGACACAGTGAGAGGGCAATAATGTCATATACATACCTTTACAGTACATCTATTTGCAAAGTGAATGATTTACATTCACTTGACAAACAGCTGTAGTCTAAAAGTAATTTGTGTATACAACAAAGAAAAAAAGTATACATATTGATTTTGATGGAGCTCTAGTTATCTGCAACTAGTGTGCCCTGGATGGGAATATGCGGCCCCATCTGCATCAGAAGACACATCCAGCCTGGTTGAGCATGTAGTACAGATGTCCAGATGCAGACCTGTGTCCACATTGTCTGTGTTCAGGTGCCTGCTAATGAATGTGCATCTCCCTTGCCCTTATACCTTTAATAGTAGGGTTCCATTTTGCAACTGGTCGCTCTAGACTTACCTGGATCATTTCCTCTTTATCTAGGAATAGGTCTTATACCAAAACAGGATCTACGCTGCTGCTTTATAATGGTTTATAACAGTATTGAAAACTGTTGGGGCCCAGGACACATTCCATACACCGTTTTCAACCCACTTTCAAAGTGTTATATCCTGCTTGATGTAGAACTGGCCCAAATCAGACCATAGGTTCATCTACATTGTTATTGACTACACTAATTGGCAGCAGCTCTCCAGGATTTCAGCCTAACTTGGAGATGCCAGGGACTGACCTGGGAACCGTATGCAAAACCCAGGCTCTCCCACTGCTCTGGGGCTCTTCTCTCTATTTACGCCATTCTTTAAAGTCCCCATTTGTAGGGTAAACCTGGCTGAGACCGTTTCTCTTAAAGTGAGTGGCCCAGGCCTTAGCTAGACCTAAGGTTTATCCTGGGATCGTCCCGGGGTCATCCCTGTTCATGTAAATGACACACAGGATATCCCGGGAGCAGGCAGGGATGACCCCGGGATGACTCTGGGAAAAACCTTAGGTCTAGTTAAGGCCCCAGTCTGTTTTAGCAACCTCAGGCTGTGACAATGTTGGGGCAGCTGTAGGGTGTTAGTGTGCTCATGGCTAGAGTTCTCAGGGTCAGGCAGTGCCAATCCAACCTCTTCTGGACACAGAGAGCAGGGGCCCTGGGGTTGTTCTGGGAAACTAAGATGGTGGAAGTCCCTTTTGTAACCAATTCCCCTCCCCAAGCTGTTCATTCAGGAGCTGCTACTTCTGATAGCAAAGGGCTGGGATCCTCTGAGGATCAGGGTTCAGAGTTTGGATCATGATAGATAGCTGCACAAGATATATATGTAGGATTAAAGAATTCTGAGCACAGGAATTTGTTTCGAGTAACAGAACTGAACTGAGCTCACAGTCCTTCCACACAAAAAAGCCAGCACACTATCACCCCCTTTCTTCATTTTAGCAATATGGGAGGGGGGAGTAATTTTGTTATTATTTATTATTTTATTTATTACATTTATATACTGCCCAATAGCTGAAGCTCTCTGGGCAGTTTACAAAAGTTAAAAACAATGAATATTAAAAACAGATATACAAAATTTAAAAACCACTAAAAGTATAAAACACAATATCCATTTAAAATATGAGACAGCATTTCTCTTGGCTGTTCACTCTCTGTCCTTTTGCCAGTTCCTACCCACCTTCTACATGTACATTGATGGTGCTATATAAATAAATAAATAAATAATAATAATAATAGTAATAGTAATAATACGTAATAATAAAATAATAATAATAATAATAATAATAATACGTGCAATTCTCATTGATCAAAAGGAGCTGGAGAATGGAAAACTAGAGGCTGGAGGGGACGCAAAGCTCTCCACGGGCCATCTGGGAAAGGATCCCATCTACCTGCTGGGCATAAACCTGGCCTTCTTGGGGCTGGGACAATTTCCTAATCTCTGTCAACCGTCTTTTGTCTTCAGAGGCACCAGTTGCAAGGAGCGACGGCTGAGATGCACCACTATGAACAGGGCTCAGGCTCCTTAAGGCATTCTGGGACAAGCAGGGCCCATTATCTTTTCCTGGTACTTGTTGGCACAGGAGACATCGCTTGGGTTTCTCTCGGTTCAAGCAATTATTAGACATTTGCTCGACATCGCCTAGAGAACTACCACTAGATCCCAATCTTCCTTCTGCCCACCTCCATACTGGGCTGTATGAGCCATGGAATAGTCTAGTTCTCACAACCCTTATATTCCTAGATGCCATTTCACACACAGAGGCCTTAAGCTTTCTTCTCCCCAGTGAAGGTGTCAGTCAGTGTCCATTTCATTAATAATACTCTGTGCTCATGCTGCACTGCATATTTATTGTCGGTGAGCACAAGCTTGAGCTAATTAGGAAAGTTAATTAGTGCTGAACTGCAAACCACAGAATATGAGGGAAAGGCTTGTGTCTGGGAGAGAGAATAAGGGATGGGCGAAGTGAAAGATAAAAGGCCTATAAACATAGGAGCTGGCTTGTTCTCCCTTATTTATGTGCAACATGGAATTAAATATCAGCAGCTAGAGACAGACTCCCCACCTGGGGATCTGACGCAGACCTTCAGGGGAAACATCTATTACACAGACAAATCCTTTCACTCTCTCCTATCTCCATCAAAGGAGCGAGGGCATCCCTGCTGGGAACCCAGAAGAATACTTCATTCCTTTCCAGATTAACCAGGTTACACCCAAGCAGAATGTTTCCCCCTCCCGAGGGCTAATTGGTAAATTTAAAAGTGCCAGGGCTTCAAGCAAGCTGAAAGTCATACACCCTGGAAACCTGTCTCCCTCTCCCTCTCCCTCTCTCTGTGTGTGTGTGTGTTAGGTAAAGGCACTTTGTATATGCACAGAGGCATGCCATTCATTATTATTGCACATATTTCTGGGCTGAGCTTTACCATCGACCTAAAATAAGGAGCTAATCCCTGGTGAGTTCTATTTTATCAGTGAGGCCCACCACTTTCCCCCCTTTTCATTTCCCACTACATACAAACTGCGACTGTAAAGAAATTCAGCTTGGCAGGGATCCAAGTGGCAAAGAAAAGTGGTACAAATGAGTGCAGATATTAGTCAAAAGAACAACAAAATAAAATGTGTATGTAATGTATACTGAATGATGCCCAATTCTTCCAAGTGCTTGGGACTTTCAAATCTAAATTAATTGTTACTTGATTCAACTTGCAATCCTAAGCATACTCATGAGGGAGTAAGTTGGGCTGGCCAGGAGCCCTACTTTACAGAAGTCAGTCTTCTGTTTGAAGACATCATCTGTTTGAAGGGTTGGCTAAAAGATAAAGACCCATAACAAGGGAGAGCAAGCAGGGGCCCTGACCAGATACAGAAGAGGGCAGGGCTCCTGCAGTTTTAACTGTTGTGATGAAGAGGGAATTTCACCAGGTGCTGCATGCACACAAATGACACCTGCTGAAATTCCCTTTTCTATACAACTGTTAAAGATACAGGAGCCCTGTCCTCCTTTCCATACGGTCACCCTAATCAGCAGTTACCACGTGGATAGCAGACTAAGCAGGCAGATGGGTCACGTGTTCACAGTCTTCCCCGCTAAGGTGAGATATATTGTTTTTCTATTTAAATTGTAATAATTATTTCCAAATTTATATCCATACATTTAATCAGCATGTGCATATTTCATGCAAATTGCTGTTTCTTTTTTTGGTAACGTTGATGTGGATGCCAGAGAGAGAGAGAGAGAGAATAAAACTCCTTCCATGTAAAGACTGCAATGGTGTTAGAGCAGTTCCTGGCTAACAAACACACTTTCCCTTCCCTAGGGAAAAGTAATTTGCCTTTAGCTGGGTGCAGAGTATCCTATTTAAAAAAAGAAGGTCTTTAATTCCCCCTCCGTCCTACAGATCAAACATATCTTTTGCCTCAGGCCTATGCCTCATCTGTGCAGCATGTTGGAAGTTTGCTGCTGCTGCTTTTTCTCCCTAGGCAATAATAACTTAAAGGTTTCCTGAAATGTTTTTAGCCAGAGTTTGACAGGTTTTAAAGGTGGGGACGGCACAGTAAGTCTAAATGTTCTGGGTTTGGATGGAGAAACTCTCAAACTGGGGCCCTCAGGCAGACAGTGCGTGGCCATCTTGTATTTTTTTAAAGAAGTTTTTTGATGCTTAATACAGTTTCCAACCGTTTACCACCCACTCCCCTTCCTTAGCTTGCCTACCCCCAAAATGCTCCATCAGCATATGCCTCTGAATGGAACGAAGCTTTTGCACGTTTACTCTGTGGCAGCAGTTCTGCAAACAGGCATTGAAAATGTGGAGCTGGGAAGCTGCCAAGCCTGAGATTCTGGCCATTTTAACTTCAGGAGAATTGCTCTGCTTTCTGCTATTTCCTTTGGAGCCTTTATGTTGTTTAAAGAACATCCCCTTGGCAAACGGAAGAGAACAGGGCAGCTCCAGGCTGTAAACGAAAGATAAGCACAAGTGTTGATGCATCCTTGGAAGGGGGTAGTTTCTCAGCTGTTGGAAACTGGTGTACCTCCACAAAATAAGTCAATACAGTACAGTGGAGATGATTTGATCTTGGGGTAGATTTGGCCCTGGCTGTATTATGAATTGCTTGCTTCCTGGCCTTCACAACCTGTAGTGTTTTGCGGTTTGTACCTTGCTTGCTTAGTCTCCCTAACCAAACATGAGTGTAGTTATCTCGAGCTAGAATCCTATGGATTATGTGAGTCCATGGAGCACACTAGACTTGAGCTACTTGTGCATATGGAAGTAGTTGCTTTGCAATTAGAGCCCTAGGCAGTGGTCCAATATAGGGTGTGAGTGCGAACATTTAAGCTCTGAAAGCTTAAAGGGATATGGCAAAGGAAAAATCAGCTCCAATTCAGATATGGGAAACTTGGGGGCAGGCAGATTAAAGGACATCTTTCTAAGTATCTCAAGGTCAAACTGAACAAGATTCTGTGAGATGCATGACTGGATCTCAAACTGACCTTGCTGCATGAGTGAGTGGGTGAATGAGTGTTTAACTCTTTCCTCCAGCACCATTTTATCACTCTGCCTTAGGTCTCAATTTACTGTTTGCTCCAAAGGGGAAAATTTAAAGCCATCATATATGTACCGGTATAAATAGCAGCTTTGGGATGCAAATAGCTGCAAATAGCAGGGTAGCACTGAGTGTGAGTTAGATCAGGAAAACCATACAGGCGGAAAGGATTAAACACCCCCTGCCCCTGCTTCTGGCTTCCTCAATGACATTTGAGTTTCCAAACATTGCTTTCAACAATTCCAACAATTAGAGGAGATCCAGTCATCATGGATCTCCGAGCATCTCGTCCAAGTTGACATTCCAATCCCATGTAAACATCAAAATGCATTTTGTAAACATCAAAATGCATATGTGTTTGGAACTCAACACACTTTAGAAATGGGACTTAACATTTCTCATTTAAAAGTGCCACAAATTAATTGTTTTGAGCCCTAAATGTCTGTGGTAGTGTCAAAGACAAAATGAAAGTGATGCTGAAAGGCAAAGCTGAAAGGTCATGATTTTGTCAGATTACAGAAAGGTTCAAATCCCATCCTTAGATCAGGGAGTAAAGGTGAGACATTTGAGCCCCATGCTTAAAAGTAGGACTGTGCACGGACCCCCCCCCAACCATTTCGTGGGCTGATCCGGAACTTCCGGATCGGGCCCGAACTGCTTCGGATTGATCTATCTGTCCCCCGCTCTGTGGAGCGAGATCCGGGTCTGCCGCCGTCGCCATATGGACGGCAGCACCAGCGGCAGCGCCAGGTAAGCCAATCCCCCTGCCCCCTTACATGCCTCTGTCATGGTCTGTCATGGGCTTCAATTGAGGCCCCAGTTGAAGCCAGAAGAGAAGGCCATGGCTTCTAATGGCTTCAAGCCGGGGCCTCAATTGAAGCCTGTGACGGACTGCAACGGAAGCAGGTAAGCCCCCCTGCCCCCTAACCTGGCTCCGCTGCCGCCACATGGACTGCGGCGGTGGTGGAGCCAGGTAAGCAAAACTTCCGCTTCGAGGCCTGGCCCTCAGTTGAAGCCCACGACGGAGGCAGGTAAGGGGGTGGGGGGGGAGTTTTGCTTACCTGGCTCCACCGCCATCACTGCATGGATAGTGGTGGCGGAGCCAGGTAAGCCCAACTCCCCCCAGCCCCCTTACCTGTGTCCGTCGCGGTCTTCAACTGAGGCCCCGGCTTCAAGCCAGAAGAGAAGGCCATGTCCTCTTCTGGCTTGAAGCCGGGGCCTCAATTGAAGCCTACGATGAACACAGGTAAGCCCCCCTCCCCCCTTACTTGGCTCCATCGCCATTGCCGCATGCCAGGTGAGTCCCCCCTCACTTACCTGTGTCCGGAGCTCTGGATCGAGGCGAACCGCTTCGCCTCGATCCGTAGCCCCCCTGACCTGATTCATCTCCACCTTTGTCGGAGGCGAATCAGGCCGCTCCGCTATCGCTTCTCCAAACCGAACCGAAGTGGAGCACAGCCCTACTTAAAAGTAGCTCAAGCTTTGTGGTGAGATTCTGTTCACCCCCTTCACAGGAATGGCTGTACATGGATGATAGTAGTTCCCATGACAGAAGCAATTGCATCTCTACAATGGGAAAATTATGTGGGATCAGGTCCTGCCTATTAAATTGGCATTTCTGAAAGGAATGTGTTACAGATTGGTTAACCACTATTGAGTCTTTCTTTATAATGCCATGGAGTCATCTTAGTCAATCAGATATTAGCAAATGAATGGCTATTAAGTTCTAGGCCTAGATCCCAAAGTCCCCAGTACTGGGAATTCTGTACTCACTTCTGCAGACATTATGCGTACCTGCAACCACATGCATAAAATATATCTAGAAAAATGCAGAGAAATGGCTGTTTCTTGTCAGCAACTGCACTATTAGCAATGCTGGTTCTATCTAATGTGGACTTTTGACAACTGAACTTGATTCTTGTGGTGTGAGTCTGTGTGCGTTTAAATGTTATCTGTGTTGTGCTGCAAAACAGCCCCCTGGTAGGATAATGCCACATCCCTCCTGGAATAATTAAACTTCTACTTAGTGCCAAACCCTATTGATTAGCCCAAGGGCTTCTGATGGAAGTAGACCAGCCCTGTGCAACGCAGTCCCAATGCCTGCTGGGTCAATATGTGCCAGCACTGCATCTGCTGCCTTTTCATTATTGTTTCCCAATGAGGCCTTTTGGCAAGGCTACAGCTCCCTTCTGAAGTGTCTGATGATATGTTGCAGAGCCCGGGGAACCTTTTTGTGGCATTTTGGGGGAAGGAATGAAACTACAGGTGTGGGGTGAAGCAACACAAACAAAAAGAAGTCAAAATAGTGCAGGGTGACCATATGAAAAGGAGGGCAGGGCTGCTGTATCCTTAAGTTGTATTGAAAAGTGAATTTCAGCAGGTGTCATTTTTATCCATGCAGCACCTGGTGAAATTCCCTCTTCATCACAACAGTTAAAGTTGCAGGAGCCCTGACTAGCTAAAATCCCCCCTTTAATACAACTGTTAGATACAGAAGCCCTGCCCTCCTTTTCATATGGACACCCAAAAATAATGTAAAGCAGACTAACTAGGCTGTCCAACCTTGGGAAATCAGGCCCTTGGGGGCTTGCCGGATTTCCATGGCACCCATGACTCAGCTTGCATTTGTGAACCACGGGTTTTCCCCAAACTCTGGGGGCATTTTCCATTAAAAAAGAAAGAAAGAAATTTGTGCAAATTGCAGCCAGAGTTTGCATAATTTGCGCAAATTGGTTACCAGTAGGAGGGGCTTTTCTGCTGTGGCACCCTGGCTGTGGAATGAGCTCCCTAGAGAAGTTTACCTGGCACCTATATTATACTCTTTCCGACACCACGTGAAGACCATTTTCCCCCCCCCAGTATTTTAACATTTTACCATCCTAGTCTTTTAAGTTGCTGGAAGAAGTCTGTATTTTAAATCTGTATTTTAATGTCTGCATTGCTGTTTGGTTTTATTCTGGTTATACTTTTATATTTATATTGCAGTTTAAGTTTTATACTGAAGTTGTTCTTTATGGTTTTGATTTTTGTGAACTGCCCAGAGAGCTTCGGCTACTGGGTGGTATAGAAATGCAGTAAGTACATTCTTTTCTCTAGGGCTGTGCACGGATCCCCCGATCCACTCCGCACCCGATCCGCAAATTCCGGATTGGGCCCGCTCCGCCCTGCGTAGATCCACCTATGGGCCGCTCCACTCCACTGTGGAGCTCCGGCTCCAAATCGGAGCTCTGCAGCGTCGCCGCCGCTGCCAGGTAAGACCCCCCCCCTCCTTACCTGCGGCTGCTTCAACTGAGCCCGAGGACTCAAACAGGAAGACCAGGCCGCAGCTACGGCCTGGTCTTCCGGTTTGAGCCTCAGCTTCAGGTGAAGCTGCTGCCAGAACACGACGGACTCAGGTAAGACCAGGGGGGATCTACACTACTGCTTTTAAAGCACTTTAAAGCACTTTGAAAACGTTTTGAAACCTGTATATGCAGTGTGTCCTGGGCCCCAACAGTTGTCAAAACTGTTATAAAACACTTTAAAGCAGTAGTGTAGATCCCCCCCTTGTCCCCTTACCTGGCTCCACCACCATCACCGCACGGACTGCAGTGGCGCCGCCAGTGCCAGGTAAGGCCCCCTCCCTCCTCCCCCCTTACCTGCATCCGTCGCGTTCCGGCAGCAGCTTCACCTGAGGCTGAGGCTCAAAGGTCTTCCGGTTTGAGCCTCAGCCTCAGTTGAAGCCACCACCGGAATGCGACAGAGGCAGGTAAGCCCCCCTCCCTCTGCCCCCTTACCTGGCTCTGCCGCCGTCGCCGCACAAACTGCAGCAGAGCCAGGTAAGCCCCCACTTACCTTTTTTTCAGAGCTCCGGATCGAGCCTTTGTTCAGAGCCTTTGTCGGAGGCGAATCAGGCCGCCTCGCTATTGCTTCTACACTCTGATGCGAAGCGGAGCACAGCCCCTACTTTTCTCTCTTAACAGATCCTTGTCTGGATGTTCTAGCCACACACCTCAGCCTACCATCCCACCATTGACGAAACATGCCAGTAATAACTTCTGAATTGGCTAACCATCCTGCCTTCCCTGATGCAAGCATGTGAACCGTATACATCTCAGGGCCAGCTTCTTACAACCCGGAAGGTTAATGACAAAGCCCTTTCCTGAGAGCCGGGTGTCCCTGCCGAGAACATATTATTTGAAGTGAGTGAGCCAACCATTGGGATGCCTGCCTCCTTTTGCCACCCTTGAAATATCAGGTGAGGTGAAAATACCTTACTGTCCTCTTCAAAGGATGTGTTTAAAAGCATCCCTGCAGGCAGGTGCTCCCCTGCCTGAACTGGAGCTGGCTAACCCAGCTCTCCCCTACTGGAACACACACATGGCTCACTTGAAAAAAGTTCCTAAATGCTCCATTTCTGAATATGTCAGCTGACCTGGAAACTGATGAGTCCCCTACAAATGAGAATTTGCAGGCACAATCGTGGACAAATCCTCAAGAGCTGGACTGCTGCAGAGAGAGAGAGAGAGAGAATATTTGTCTAGTGAATGTTGTAAGGGTCACTGGTGAGAAACTCAATTTAGTCCCCATTTTAATCAAGAGTAATAAATATTAATACTAAATGCTTACAAGGCTCCATTAGCTTCCAAAGCACTTCATTGTGCTGATTGTGCTGATTAGCCCTCAGCACAATAGCCTTACAAGGCAAGCAGAGAGGATAAGATGTTGATCCCAGTTCTGCAGACCAAGTGCCTGCAGTGCCAAACCTTAAAGCATCTTTCCCCGCCCACCCCAAGCCTGGTGGCCTCCAAATGTTGTGGACTTCAACCCCCATCAGCCTCAGCCAGCATGGCCAATAGTGCTGGGAGTTGTGGTCTGGAACATCTGGAGGACACCAGGTTGGAGAAGGCTGCTGTCAGCCATCTTGATGTGGTTGCGGTGCTGCAAGTGAGTGTGCTGCTTGGCCACTTGGTACACATAAAGGGATCAGATTCCCCTACACACACACCACATAAATAGATCAGGTGTGGACTTTGTTCCCCAAATTCACGGATTCTAGCCTGCTTGCACTGGCTGCCCGTATGTTTCCAAGCCAAAATCAAGGTGCTGGTTTTGGCCTATAAAGCCTGACATGGCTTGGGACCACAGTACCTGACGGAACGCCTCCCCCAGCATGAACCCACCCAGACACTGTGCTCTGCATCCAAGGTCCTCTGGGTGCCTCCTTCGAGGGAGGCTCAGAGGGCAGCAACAAGGCAGAGGGCCTTCTTGGTGGTGTCCCCCCCCCATTTATGGAATGATCTCCGCACTGAGACCCACCTGGGGCCAACCTTGTCATCTTTTTGGCACCAGGTTAAAACTGCCTTCTCTCAGGTATTTGTCAGTATATAATGATTCTTTTTAATCAGGTCCTAGATTGTCTCTGGGTGATTGTTTTAATTGTTTTTGTTGTTGTGTGTGCTATTTGTTTCATGTTTTTTATACTTTATATAATATATTTTAATGGTTTTTCATTTTTGTGAACCATCCAGAGAACTTCAGCTATGAGGCAGGTATGCTTGCTGGAGGTTCACAGTGAACCATTTCCCTTGTATTCTTTGGCTGTCTCCCATCAAATTATACCGATGCTAATCAAATAACTTAAATTTTATTTATTTATTTATTGGAAGAATTATCACCAGAGACTTACAGTAATTGTATCATTACCTATTTGTTTACAAATGCACAAGCTGCCATTCCCTGGGATCAGAAGCAAGCACTTAGGGCCTTGCTAGATGACAGGTTAGCCCGGTGCGAGCCCCGGGCCTGCCCCTGTGCATCCAGATAATGCACAGGGGATCCCGGGCTCAGGCAGGAGTAACCCTCCCTTGGCCCGGGATAACCGGCACCGCTTGAAGCCCGGTATTTCCCGCGGTCTCAGGCTGACCATGTAGACAGGTCCGCCGCTTTTCCCGGCTACTGCAATTATTCGCGAGGAGCCAGGAAAAGTGGTGGATGGGGCGCAGCATTCCGCAGGAGTGCTGGGCCCATCGGGGCAGGGGGAGAGATTGGGGGTGGGGGGATCGCGAGGGGAAAGCGGAGATTGCGGGGGGGAAAGCGGGGATCGCGGGGGGGGGAAACCGGAGATCGTGGGGGGAACCGGGGATCGTGGGGGGGGGAAGCGGGGATCATGGGGGAGGGGAATTGCGGCCGGGGGGAAATTGGGGGGGAGCGGGGAACCCTTTAAAAATTACGCTTACCATTGTCGGTGGTGCGTTCCTGTGCACCTGGCCCTTTAAGTCTAAAACAAAATGGCGGACGTGGCAGGGCTTTCCTGTAGCCCGTCGCATCTGATGTGTGGATAGGAGCGACAGCCCACACTACTTGTAGTGCAGACTGGCCCCTCCACACGCCCGGATTTTCAGGTAGGTCTAGCAAGGCCCTTAGTAGCAAGTATCCTTTCCACCACAACAACCATTTCAACATCTCTAGAATCCAAGCCAGTTCTTCTTTGCCTAACTGTTCTGCTGCAGTTCTTTCTATTTTGGTTTGCCCATCAACACTGTTCCCCTCTATTCTGATTTCTATGTCCACAGTACATTCATGCAATGAGTAAGGCAAACCAAATAGTGCACATGGCCACCCTAGTTGTATAGTTTAAAAAGGTGTAGTAGTGCATGACTTTGAAACACACATTGTAACTCAAATAGATGAGTAAGTTTACTTGGGGAGGTGCTGTTTCAAACAGAGCACTGCTAGCCCGCCCTTAAGCACATGCAGGCTACAATCCCATACCCACTTCCTGGGGAGTAAGCTCCATTGAACTCAATGGGAATTACTTTTGAGTAGGCATGTATTAAGATTGTGCAGTCAGAGGATTTTCATTTGTCAAGAGTTAATTTGCTTTTGAACCACTCTCATGCAATTTACATGAAGATCTGACATTATTAATGAACTAGAGAAAGCAGAAGACAGGTATTAGTAGGAATTAGTATTCTGGTCAATGTCAATTTTACGTTCACATTAAAATTATTATTATTATTACTTTCTTGAAATGAAACTTGGAAGGAGAGTTCCAGGTTAACTCCAGATAAGGTGCAAATTACAATAGCTGTTTGGTCTATATCCTGCAGTACATCACATAAGAAACTACTGGTTAATAATATCTCCCCTTAAAATATATATAGGGAAACACTATCTGAGGAGAATCCTGACTAAAATCCCTATTCATTGGTTGTGATTCCCAAGGTATGTTAGGAACCTAGGAAGCTGCTTAGACCATTGTTCCATCTAGCTCAGTTTTGTCTATCAGTGGAGGTTAGTGGCTCCTATGTTAGAGGGGTGGTGAATCCGTTCTGCGTTTCCATCAGAACTCTCAAGGAGCTGTCCAAAGCACTCTCCTCCTTTAGAGTTCTGACTGGTTCAGACTAAAACCCAGAATGGATTCACCCTTCCACTGACACCAGAGCCATCAGCCTCCACTGTGATCTCTACAGACTGGCAGCGACTCTCCAGGGTTTCAGACAGGAGACTTTCATTGTCCTAACTGGAGATGTCAGGACTTGAATCAGGGCCTTTTTCAATGCAAAACACATGCTTACCACTAGGGATGGGGGTGTGTGGAGAGAAAACTTCATCAGTTCCATATACATACGTGTGTGTGTGTGTGTGTGTGTGTGTGTGTGCGAACTTATGAAATTTCTTCATAAATGTGCTGGAAAGAACACAAGATTAAAACAATTTAAATGCAGGAGAAAGCAAAATGGACAGATTTGATACGGAGGTCCAGGACTTTTGAGTACCTAGCTCTTAAAGGTGTGGCTTTGAGTCCCTGTGTTCTCAAGCATGCTTGTGGTGCTGAATTATGGGTGGGCAGCTTTATTTTCTGAAAGGCCCCCCACCTTTAACAGCTACGTGATGGGCACGTACAACATGGTCTTCTCCACACTGGATTAGCTTTACGGATCACATTTGGCCTGGGCAAATGGGTGAGAATTTTGTTTGTGTTTTTTTGATAAGAATTTCCCAACATTTGCAATTTCCTTTGTGAACAGGACAGAAAGATCTTGAGATATTAAAAGGATTGAATGTGGGTGTGGGGACGAGGAAACTAACAGATCTTCCCATTCTTACTTAGCACTGAGCTGTGACGGAAACTGTGACTTGGGGAAAATGGGTAGCTATTTCCATTATCTTCACTTACCATTGTGGGATATATCAAAATCCAGAGGCAGAGGCATCTCTCTGATTTGCCTGCTACAATAACATAGATGCTACATATTAACTTCAACATAAATTTCCCTACAACCCACAAAGCACATTTGCATATTTTTCAAATTAATTACAATGAGCCAAGTGATAAGATTCAATTCCCAAGGAAGGCAGAATGAATTTTGTCATTCAGATAGATACACCCAAGACCGGAGCGTCAGTAAAGAGCACTAATTCGGTGCACAGCAGCAACTTGTGTGCCTAGTGGGAACATAAGTCTTGTACCTATTATATGGGTACAGAGAAAGTATGGTGACCACTAGGGATACATTGAACATTGTACCATACAGAGGAAAAACGGCCCACTATTTAGACGTCAACCCTGTAAAAATGTACCCCTGAAATTCCTGTCCCTCTGGTTGCTGAATTTATATGCGAGAATTCTTCAACCCCTGCAAATTAGCTCCATTTCCTGTGATGGAGTGATAATGCTTGATACTGGCTGGGGCTTTGGCCAAATTCAGTCCTTCTGCTAAAGCTGCATTTGCTGCCTTGTATAATTGCTATATATAACTCCATGAATAAGGAAAGAGCCTTTCACCCTATTTCCAGCTTTCTGTGAAACAGTAAGTACACATTAAACTCCACTATGCAAAGCTCCTTGCTTTAATGATCTGCAGCATTACTATAATAATTAAATGCTGTTTAGGGCAGCTTTATATGTTCCTAGCAGAGAATTCCTGCGGTATCACATCTAAATACAAGAGGGGCCATTCTTTGGCTTTCAATGTATATTGGCATCATTTTAGGGGGGGGGGGACCAATGCTTTGAGAGTGGAAGTCTGCTCATGCAACAGGACTTTCTCTCTCTCTCTGGCCCTTTCTACACCTAAGGATTATCCTAGGAAAATGGAGGGATCATCCCTGCCTGCTTTCAGGATCCCCTGTGTCATTTGGATGCACAGGGATGATCCCGGGACGATCCCAGGGAAAAAGGCAGATGTAGAAATGCTCTCTGTCTCTCTGTCTCTCTCTCCCTCCCTCTCTCTCTCTTCCTCCCTCCCCCTGCAGCCCCCATACCTCCTGAAAATCTGCTGTGAAAATCTCCATCCCTCCAGAGCAGATTTTAAGGCTGTGCAGAGGGCTACAAGGGGAAGAGGAATTTCCCTCCTCCTGGTTCCAGTGACAGGAAGCATTACATCATAGAACACCATGGATGAGTAGCATAACCACCTAACAGGATAGTTGTAAGTAAGGCTGTCTTAAACAGGGCCGCACCGAGAATAAACAGTGCCCTCAGCAAGGAGTACCTTTGGTGCCCCCACTCCCTGTGGTTAGCTTTGCAGGGCTGCCCAGAGGGTTTATAGGGTTGTGCAGGTGTGATATTGGGGACCCTACTGCTACCTGTTAAGTATATGAAAAGAAATACTTGCTTAGTCATTAAAATTGTGTGTGTATGGCTATCTCAGGGTTAAACAGAGAAAGTATCTGTGGGCAATTACCTTGAGATAGAGGCTGTTCTGGGAACCTTGCCAAGATTCTAAGTTAGCCTCATCACAGCTGTATGTAATGTAGATAAGAATTGTGTAAGATGTGTATATAGTTTCTCACTTTGTAAAATGGAACTGATCACTGCTTACTGATCACTGCTCTCTGATCACTGCTCTCTGTGTATGCCTCAGTGTGCTGATCTGAACTGAACTGCACAGAAGCCTGAAGGAAATAAACCAGCTCTGCTGTGTAAGACCTGCGTGATGTGTGTTTGTTTCTGAGCACAAACAGAGTTCCAGAGAGAGAAAAGTTCTGGCACAATAACCCAACAAAGGTTATGGGCCCAGTCCAGTCCAGGAAGCCTACGCCAGCCTAATCCAGGCAGAAGAACCAGAACTTGATGGGAACGGTGCAGTACCAGAACCAGGAGTCTGCTAAAACAGAAAACTGTTGATGAAGGAAGACATCAAGCTAAAGCCAGTGCTGCAAAGTGAGGAAAAATCTCAGTCGGCTGACTCTGAGGAGGACTCTGAGCAGGAGGACGGTGAGATACCAATTCCTAAAGCAGAGGGAATGGCAGGAGCTAATATGTCTGGTTTGCATCAATTGTTAGAAAAGCTGAATGACTCTAACTATGCATTATGGTCTTACAAAATGCAAATGTATCTGATTCAGGCTGAACTGTGGTATGTAGTCACAGAGGATCCACCAGATAGAGCAGATCCACAGAATGCTAAATGGTTTAAGGACGATGCAAAAGCAATGGCAGTTATTGCATTAGCTGTGGAAGACTCTCAAATTTCCTTCATTCAGTTTTTGAATACATCAAAAGAGTGCTGGAATGCGCTACAAGCTGTATATCAAAGAGAAACAGCGGGCAGTAAAATAATTCTAACCCGGAAGCTGTATGGAATGAAGCTGAAACCAGGGGAGTCTATGTCAAACCATTTGAAAAGCATGAGAGAAATCTTCAATCAACTCAGGGCACGAGGGATGGAGTTTACAACTATACACCAAGTCTATGTGATTTTGTCAAGTCTTGATTCATCGTACGACGCGGTTGTCACCATGATGGAAAGTCAAGAGGAGAAAAATTTAACCCTTGAGTATGTAGCTGGAAAACTACTGGAAACCTATGGAAGAAGACAAGCTTCAAAACAACAGAGCCTTAAACATCCTGTGGCTGAATTTCAACAAAGCCATAAATCTTCTGATGTGGTGGCTGCATTAAAGGCAAGGAAATGCTTTAATTGTGGTTCCACAGAACACTTAAGGCGGGATTGCAACAACAAGAAGAAGAAGCTGTTGACAGCAAAGTGGAGAGAAGAAAACAACATGAATGAAGCTGAATCAACAAAGAAGTGTCTTCTAGCAAGAGTCAAAGAGACAATGAATCCTTGGTTTTTGGACTCTGGGGCTTCAATAAGTATGGCAAAAGACAAACTTTCATTTGTAACCTTGGAAACTTCTACTTCAGAGCAAAAGTGTGTTACCCTTGCAAATGGAACAAAAATCCAGATTTGTGGTGTGGGTAATGTATATTTTGATTGTCTGGGAGTTGAACTACAAAGTGTTTTATATGTACCAGAATTAGAAACAAACCTTCTAAGTGTGTTTCAGTTAACAGAAATGGGGTATGAGGTTTGTTTTACTGAAGAAAATTGTACTATAAAACAGGGAAACAAGGTGTGTGTGCAGGGAATAATGAAAGAATCTTTGTATGTGATTAATACTTGTACAAAAAATGAAGTTGTAGCCAGCAAAGTCACAACAAAAACAATAGCCAATTGCAAACCACACCAAGAGTGTATCCATTTAACTCATAAAAGGTTTGGTCATGCTAACTATAAAACAATTTCTAAGATTCCAGAATTGTGTGAAGGGGTGAAAATCAAACCATGTTCTAACTATGTAGAATGTAATGTATGCAGTGAAACCAAGTGTCATAAGTCAAACATTCCAAAACATAGTGAGAGAACAACAAAAAGAATTTTTGAATTAATTCATGCAGATCTTGCAGGTCCTTTTGAGACAAGTCAAGGAGGAAACAGATTTTTCTTGTCTATTGTTGATGATTACAGTAGATTTGGATTTGTGTATGTGTTAAAACAGAAGAGTGAAACTTTTGGAAAGTTCAAAGCGTTTGTTAAGTGGAGTAAAAATAGATTTAAAGAACCTATAGCTAATCTAAGAACGGACCGGGGAGGTGAATTTCTTAGCAACCAATTTAAAAAATTCCTCAGTGATGAGGGTATACAACATGACCTTACTGCTCCATATTCACCATTTCAAAATGGAGTTGCAGAAAGGAAAAACAGAACCTTGCAGAACATGTTAAGAGCTCTATTGAAAGAGTCAGGATTGTCTAATCTGTTCTGGGCAGAAGCTTTGTCCACCTCAAATTATTTGTTAAACAGGCTTTACCACTCTGTACATGAAAAAACACCATATGAAATGTTTTACAAAAGAAAACCTAGAGTGTCACATATAAGGGTTTTTGGAAGTAAATGTTTTGCTCATATTCAGAAAGAAAACAGACCAGGAAAACTAGCTCAAAGAGGTTTGGAATGTAAACTGTTGGGATATGATACACAAACAAAAGGCTATCGTTTGTGGTCTCCATATCACAAAAGTGTAATTGTGAGCAGAGATGTAGTTTTTCATGAACAAATGCAGGAAACAAAACAGTATGTAAGTTTGCCTGTAGAACAGAAAGCTGGAGAAACAGAAGAAATTCCTGAACAATCTCAGCAAGAGAGGGAGGGGGAAGAAACTGTAAAGGAGGAAACTGTGCCTGTAATATGCCAAAGCGACCAGAAAGGGAACGCAAAGCTCCAATTCGTTATTCAGATGAATACCAAAGCAAACAGGTTTCTCATAGAGCTTTACTAATAGCCTATGAACCTACTTCATTTGAGGAAATTCAGGAAATGGAACCTACAGAAGCTCAGGGCTGGCATGAAGCAATGTCAGAGGAAATCAGAGCAATGGAAAAAAATGAAACGTGGGAGCTAGTACCTTTACCTGAAGGTCGTAAAGCCATTACCTGTAAATGGGTATTCAAAGTAAAACAAAATGAGAAAGGACAGGTGGAACGTTACAGAGCAAGATTGGTAGCAAGAGGATTTGCTCAAAAATATCTAATAGATTTTGAAGAAGTTTATGCACCTACAACAAAATACTCAAGTGTAAAACTTTTGTTAAAAATTGCAGCAGAAAAACAATTGAATGTATTTCATTTTGACATCAAAACAGCTTTCTTATATGGAGATTTAACTGAGGAAATTTACATGACTCAACCAAAAGGTTTTGTTAAAAATCCAGGGTTAGTTTGTAAATTGAAAAAATCCATATATGGTTTGAGGCAAGCAGCAAGGTGTTGGAATAAGAAACTGGACAATGTATTGATCAAAATGGGTTTTAAACAAAGCAAAGCTGATCATTGTTTGTACACAAAACAGGATGGTTCAAATGTAGTGTATTTGCTGATTTATGTAGATGATTTGTTACTGGTTTTTAATGAAGAAGAACAGAAAAACACATTTGTAAACCAGCTGCAAAGACATTTTGAGTTAAAAGACCTTGGTTCAGTGAAAAGTTATTTGGGAATGCAAATTTCAAAAGATTCTAACACAGGGTCATTTCTGATTGAACAAAGTGGCAAAATTAAAAAATTGCTGGAAGAACACAGCATGGAGAATTGTAAAATTGTTGCCACTCCTATGGTCACTGATTTTCAAAATCAGACAGACAGTACTGAAATGGAAGACATACAGAAATATCAGAGTGTGATTGGAAGTTTACTTTATCTAGCAAACCTAAGTAGACCAGATATTACATTTGCTGTAAATCTTTTAAGCAGAAAAATGACAAAACCTTCTGTAACTGATTGGACAGCTGTAAAACGTGTATTGAGATATCTAAAAGGTACAATCAATCACAAATTGGAAATATCTACACACAAAGATGGAAATTTCTGTGTTTATGCAGATGCTGACTGGGCTAACGCAATTGACAGAAAGTCTACCAGTGGAGCAGCATTCTTTTACAATCGATCTTTGATTGATTGGTATACAAGAAAACAAAATTGTGTAGCAACCTCTAGTGCAGAAGCAGAATATATCAGTTTATCTCTGGCTTGTAATGAGATTGAGTGGTATAAACAATTATTTGCTGATCTAAGGTTGGAAATTGAGACACCAGTAACCATATTTGAGGATAATCAGGCATGTATTAGTATGGCTACATCTGAAAAGTGTAAACCAAGAACTAAACATGTGGATGTTCGTTATTCTCATGTGAAAGATATAATTCAGAAGGGCTGGATTAAGCTTGAATATTGTCCATCTGAAATGATGTTGGCTGATTTATTCACAAAACCAGTATCAATGGTAAAACACAAAGAGATGCTTTTAAAGCTGGGTCTCAGATTGTAACACAATTTAAACAACATGCGCAAGAGGAGGACTGTTAAGTATATGAAAAGAAATACTTGCTTAGTCATTAAAATTGTGTGTGTATGGCTATCTCAGGGTTAAACAGAGAAAGTATCTGTGGGCAATTACCTTGAGATAGAGGCTGTTCTGGGAACCTTGCCAAGATTCTAAGTTAGCCTCATCACAGCTGTATGTAATGTAGATAAGAATTGTGTAAGATGTGTATATAGTTTCTCACTTTGTAAAATGGAACTGATCACTGCTTACTGATCACTGCTCTCTGATCACTGCTCTCTGTGTATGCCTCAGTGTGCTGATCTGAACTGAACTGCACAGAAGCCTGAAGGAAATAAACCAGCTCTGCTGTGTAAGACCTGCGTGATGTGTGTTTGTTTCTGAGCACAAACAGAGTTCCAGAGAGAGAAAAGTTCTGGCACAATAACCCAACACTACCCCCTACAAGGAAACTTGCATATGTGTACAAAGCTGGGGGACAGGGCAGCACATGAAAGAATTATTGCATGCGCAGAGTTTCTTTGAAGCACTAACTGCTCAGTAACATTACCTCCAAGGAAAGCTGAGTTTCACTGTTTTTTACCTAGCTTCATATTGAAAATTGAAAAAGAAACATATTTTGAAGTGAAATGAAGGAAGATCCACTTTGTAGTTGATACCCAAACAACCTGTAGAACCTGGACAAAAAGTTTGCAGACACTTGCTGATTGCACCCTTGCTCACTGAAAAACAAAATTTAAAAACCCCCAGCAACTGAGCTCAGCTTGGTGCTCCTTCAGCTCATCTTTGTGCTCCCTTGGCTCCCTGTTCAGCTTAGTCCAATGATATCTAGGAACCCAAGGCTGGGAACCATTGCTTTAGGACAAAATGGATGGTGACATAGCCTTCAACCTAGGCAGTAGCTCACCTTTCCCACCAGGAGCTCCCTTGAACGTCATTGGAAAGTACACCAGGGTCCTTCGTTTGTGTACAAGCAGACAGCTTTGTTTTGGCTATACACCACCTGTTCTCCAAGCTGACAGCTGCACTATCTAAAGGAAGTAATGTTCTTCTGTACTTGCTCAGTTCCTCTTTCCCGCCTCTGCTTATCAAACCACGTTATCCGATCGATACATTCTTGCAGCCGGAAATGGCTGATTAGCACTAAAAGTAGAGACAGCAAGCAGAAAACCTCCCTAGAGAAATTACAAAGAGTGGCAAAGATAAGGTCTAAGGACCCTCAATGCTTTGAGATAATGTCTTTTTCTTCTTTCAATGGGCGTGTGTGCAGGAGCTCATAGAAGCAGGTACATAATGTTTGAGGTATTTCCCCCAAAGGAAATGTGGCATGGGGCTGAGAGGAAGGCAAGTCACAGTCCTATGAAAAACAATAACTCATTATGTGATTCAGGCTCAGTTGAATTCAACCTAGACTACTGTCTTCCATTTCCTCCTCTCCTTTCATGGTTCTCAATTGCAACATCCTCAAAGGCTTTGGGTGATGCATTGCCAGATCTCTTCCATCTCCAGATCTCCTTGGCATAGATACATCCTGGCTGGAGCCTCCATCAGTCCTTCTTCCACTATTTCCAACATCTGGCTTCAGTGCTGCTTGTGGTGGCCTCCATGCTCATTCTCCAGAACTTGCACTCTTTAGCCTGAGGCTCTCCTCTAATTCCTCTTCTTCCTCCACCAGTGCCTCCTTGACGTGACCTGCTTTGCTGTCCTTCCTTCTCCCAGCCATCCCTTGCCTTCTTAAAGCCAGGAGCCATTGGCCTCTCCCATGGTGGCCACTTATGCATCACCCAATAAGAGGATAAAACATTTGTATATGCTAATTTGTATGTATAGATGCCAATTTAGAAATAGTTACTACAGTTTAAATAGAAATACAATACATTTCACCATAGTGGGGAAGACTATAACCAGGTGAGCTGTATGTCTGCTCAGTCTTCTGTCCAGGTGCAATTGTTGAAGGGCAACATCAAGGACATTTACAGTTCTTTATTTTTAAACCAGACTTGGGCTAGACAGCCTTTCAAATAGAGGACACCTTCAAATTCAGGATTGTTCTCTGTAAAGTAAGACAACTGGCCACCATTCCTGTCCAGTTCTTTCTCAGTTATCTTCCTGGTGCCCTGACTGCCTGCACTGGCCTAAGCCCACAGAGCTCACTCACCCTCAGCCAACAACAACTCCTATCCTTCACCTGGGGCCTTCTCTGCTGTCCTTCCCATAGCCCAAGTCCCAGCCAACTCCAGGGGGCTTTCCTCTTCCACTCGATCACAGAATCCCTTTCCAAGCCTCTGAGCTTAAGCAGAGTGCATTTCTCTCCTCACTGAGTAACCACCAGCTGGTCTTTACCCTAGAGATTACAGGGCAGCAAGACTTCCAAGAATTTTGCTTTCCGGTAGAGTGGTCACTTGCAAAATGCCAAGAAAGGGGAAACGCATTGCCAAAAAAGGACAGCAATTTTCCTAAATTTTGCATATGCTAATTTATATGTATAGATTAAACTTTTGAAATCATTATTATAATTTAAATAGAAATACGGAACATCTCAGCATAGTGACTGTGACCAGGTGACCTGTATGTCTTGCTCAGTCTGCTGTCCAGGTGTTGTTGATGGGCAGCTTCAAGGCTCAGCTCTTCCTTCTTTCAACTAGACTTGAACTGAACAGCCCTTCAAATAGAGATCAACTTCAAAACACAGGCCAGTCCTCTGTCTGCCTTCAAATAGAGGACTGTCTTCTGTAAAAGAGGAAACATGACCACTCTACTTCTTTGTAGGCTTGAGTCCCAACACCTCTCTTTTTAGGCGTTGGCCTCTCTCCACCACATTTAAAGCATACCTCCAAAAATGTAAACTGCAAATGTGGCAACCAGGATTTAAAAACAATAAGATTGCTAGGATTCTCTGCCACTCCTTGTGGAATGTCAGTGACAGACCCAGGTTTGTTTCTGTGTCTAATGTGTGAGACGACCCTAAGCAAGCCCCAGGTGTAGAGCTCCCCCTCACCCGAAGCACTGCCTCCTTTGTCTCCCAGGCAACCAGTTTATAATACTTTCTCTGAGCAGTTGCAAAGAAGGAAGATAAGATAAGGCCCGTGTTCCATAGCAATCAGATGGTGTCCAGCTACCGATCAGCTGAAACTGAATGTGTCTGCTATTAAATTTAAACAGAGAAGTAGGGAGGGATAATTTTGTTCTTCTGAGGGGTTATGAAACGGGCAGCTTAGCCAGTTTCAAGTTAACAAGGTTCCACTATTCATGTGCATAGATCTTATGTCTGTCCTTGGTAAGCAGTAAATTTCCCTCAGTATGTGTGTGCTTGGTTATGCATTATATAAGACATGACTATCCAATTATCTATGACCAATGGTCTGTGAGTGCCTTAAGCAAAGAAAATCCCCATGTACCACACAGACTAGGTGTCATTCAGTTCTGCTGATGCTAAATATTCCATGACATTGGTGCCTTGGTTAAAGGGTTTTTCTTGAATGAGCAGATACTTGGAAGTTCACATCAAAGATCGCAGGAGCTCTAAGGTTAATTGTGTTCTCATGTCCCATACGACTTTCAAAGGAGGTTAGATAAATTCCTGGAGGAGAAGGCTATCAGTGGCTACTAGTCCTGGTGGCTATGTGCTACCTCCAGTATCAGAGGCAGTAGGCCTGTGTATGCCAGTTGCTGGGGAACATGGGTGGGAAGATGCTGTTGCACCCATGTTGTGCTTGTGGGTTCCTCATTTGCAAGTGGTTGGCCACTGTGTGAAGAGAGTGGTGGACTAGATGGGCCCTTGGTCTGATCTAGCATAGCTCTCCTTCTGTTCTTATGTTCTTATAGAAGAAGCTCTCTCCTCTATTCATGTTCATATTAAGAACCCGAAGACAGTAATTTTAAAGCCAGATGATAGAGCCACTCAGGGCTGGTGCTACCATTAGGCCAACTAGGCAGCCGCCTAGGGCGCAGACCTCAGGGGGTGCAGTACTGACCTTTAAGGGTCAAAGTTTTATACAAATTTGCTGTTTGAAGAAAAAACATAATAAAAGGAAAATATAGTGCAGAAACTCTTCCTGAACAGCTGAATCGAAGTTGGCAATTTTGGGGTGGTGGTGCAAGTAGCTCACCTTGCCTAGGGCACAAAATAGTCTGGCCCTGGCCCTGGAGTCACCCTTGTCCATGGTGTACATCCATACTCATTCATTACCGGTTTCCTTGTCTCTGGTCAAACAGGTTTTGTAGGTTTTTGAAGCACTACAAAAATCTGTGAAAATGAGAATGGGGTGGGGGGGGGGAGGGAAGAGTTCCTTGAGCAATAATGGCTCAACTAACTCTAAAAAAAAAGCCAACAAGCCAGTATCTCCAGCCAGAGCATTCAAAGTGCACCGTCTGGTACCACAGAAAATGCAAGTCTTCCCCGAACAAGACCTTATACTAGGATGTGATTGGTGATCATCAACATGACTTATCCAGTACACTTTGTGCACATACTAGTTCTGGCTTTTATTTATCCTTTCAAAAAATGAATTGGAGATTGAACACTGGCCCATTGTATTATTTCATCACAGAAGCACGTGTGTGAATTTTGGCAAACATGAAAATGCCCACCATTTTGTGAATTTGTTTCCCCTTCACAGGCTCTCTTTTATTTATTTATTACATTTATATACCGCCCCATAGCCGAAGCTCTCTGGATGGTTTCTATCTGTCCTGATCTAATTTAAAAAGAAAAAAAGAGAGAGACTAAAAACTCATGGATACGGTTTTTGTGTTAGTTGCTATGATTTCAGTCAAAAAGTGGGATTAAGATCTATTAAATAGATAAATAAACTGGCAGCTAAAAAACTGATATTACAACATTGGAAGGATAGACACTCATCTCCTATAATGCAATGGATTGAAGACCTTACAACGCTTTCAACATTTGAATGGGTAGTGTAGAGATGTCACTTGTAAAATGGATACTGATTTGGGTATTTGGTCTGCTTTTGTTGGACCTATTTGCGCTGATTGTGCATTAACCTCCAGGAAGCAGGTAGAAAATTTAAAAAGACATGTACATCAGTAAATATTCCAATACAAAGTTTACCCATATAATAACCTCCTCCTAAAAAGAGGCAACTATTGGGCACTGTCAAAACATTTGGTTAAATAAGCATTAGCTGTATTACACTTCCAGCAATTAACTGACTTAGGCAAACTCTGATTAAAGAGACACTGTGGTGTCTAATAGATACAAAGCAAGAGTTTTTGCTGAATAAGGCATAACCTGCGATCCATAGACACATCATTATCATCATCACAACAATAACATTTGTATGCAACCTTTTTTCGTCTTGCAAGCAACCCAGGGTGCAAATTTCCCAAATTTTACTTTGAAAACCAACACATGAACTCAGTTTTCCTTCAAAATTTACACTTTTCTGAATTTTACAATGGAGTTCTCCAAATACAAATGCATACAAAACATATATTGTAGGGGAAAGCAAATCATTGTAATATATATGAGGAATGCAGAAAGTAGTTAATCTTTCCATTATTAATGGCCTTTTCTGAATGTAACTCCACAACTTTGGTATTAATTTGTTTAAGGGATGTGTCCTCCCATATTACTTAAAGGATCTCTTAAGTTTCTTATGACCTCAATGCAAATTAGAAAAATAACGTTGCAATCCTCCTGAGAGAAGGAACTTCACAAAGCTATATTTTGTTTTTTTGTCACTTTTTATTTATCCCTTGTATGTTTTATATTAATTTTGCTGGTCTGTGACTGTAATAAATAATAATTGAATTGAATTGGAAAAGTGCACACAAAAATTCATACCTTAGTGAAACTAACGTTCAAAGATGCATTTTATTAGGAAAATTCCTGGCAAATTATGTTTATATTAGGCAAAGTTGCATACAGCCATGTGTATTAGGGAAAATGTGCATAAAAGGGGGTGCAAATTTTCATGCAGTCAAAAAAACCCCACCACCCTTCAAAGTTTGGGATGAGCAAAACGTAAGATTGGAAAAATGAGAAACTGGGAGAAACCAAAAATGGACAGTCATTCATCCCTAATTTTCATTGCTAGTTTCTACTTCTTTGACTCCATGTAAAGGGAGAATCAGACAAAAGTGTTAGAGTTATAGTAGGGGAAGTTATCACATGCACACGTGCTTATAATGATTGCCACACGATGGAGAATGTATTTCTAACCAAACGGCACTGCCACCATCCCTATTTACTACATATAACTCATTCACTTTGTTTATAATGTGAAGCATCTGAAGACCCAAATGCAACTTATCAAAGAGTCAGAGTGCTTGAGTTTCCAAATGGGTTTTGCCTGGCCAAACATAAATTGCTGGGGTAGAAGTGTTACTGATAAAACACTCAGCATAGCTATAATTTGTGCACTGCTAAGTGCAAGAGCCTGATTATTCAGAGATGACAGTTGTGCTGTCTGTCAGAGGGAAAGTTCATTTTCTCTAGATTAGTAAATAAGGCCATTAAGAGCAAGACAGATCATGAGTTTTATTCTGGGTTGGATTCTTAGCCAATATAAATCAGAATGATGGTGCTGAAATCTATGGAGATGCACATAATGAAGTCCCAGCTTTGATCATTTCTATGCAGGGTTGACTTTTGCCCAAGTCACTAGACCCAGCACACAAACTCTAACTTGCCCTTTACAGTAATGATGGTGGATAATGAAGAAACAACAACAATTAGCAATCAATTACTTGACCAACATAAAAGCCAGGCAAGTAAAACAGTTCCATTTTGTAAGTGCTATAGGTAATGAGAAAAACACTGGCACAACACCGCAACAAATCTAAAGGTATCCAATTTATTTTATAGTTTTACTGGAATCCAATTAACAAACGAACACAATTAGTCAAACTTTCTAAAAAAGGCCACTTATTAATAGTGTCGTGAGGTCATGCGTTGAGGTCAGGAGGCAGCATAGCAATCATCCTGATCAATTGCATGCATAAAATGGGCTGAAGCACTGTGACTCAATCCAGTGAAGCATTGAAAAGGATGAACTTTCTTTAAAATAATGTAGAAGTCACCCCTGGTGTCAAACAGAAGACTGAATAAAACAGAGTGTTCTATCGGAGTGAAGTAATAGATGGTTTTAGATGCATGAGAGTGGTGCAGTCGATAGAGTGTTTGAGTTGGATTGAACAGAGCTGGGTTTGAATCCTTGCTCAGTCATGGATCTTACTAGCTGATTAGCCCCCTTTCTCAGCCTATGATCCATCCTGCTGGAATGGAAAACATAATAAATACATTGGATTACTTGCTACATTCATAAATTGTCATTGGACCAATGAACCAGATACGATGGGGATCATCATTCATCTGTTTGTCCCATTCACATATAAAGTGGAGTAGGAGGCGGGGGGGGGACTTTTTAATAAATAAAAGGAGCACATGTATGAGTGGGTGATACAATGACACATAACGTTTGTGTCATCCAGAGTTTAGTTGAGACACAGCACAAAGAAAAAATAAAGGCTGTTCCATTGAATCATGTTGAGAGCAACCCCCAGCTTTTTTTAAAGTGTTGATTCAAAAGCTGATATTTATGGTGATAATCTGTGAAGTTGTGCCTGTACAACAGATTTGAAACATTGTAGTGTTTGAATACCTAGTTCATAAGAAAGATGAATTTATTAATAACTAGCAAAAAAGCCTGTCATACGATAGGTGTATTTATTTTGTTAGCACTTCTTTGAATACAGTATTTTTGGTATACACTTTTTTAAAATTTTGAACCAACTTCCCCTGTTCTTTCCCATTCTTCTATCAAATTTACCCTCATGAGACAAAACTATTTCTTTCTCGGAACTTGGAACTTCCATAGAAGGCCACAGTTCCGAGAAATGTCGCTAGATGGCGCCAGAGGGCAAAACCTAGAAGTGGCTTGGAGGAGCCCTCTGGCCTTCTATCTTGGAACTTCCCTAGATGGCAGTTATTTTTCTTGGAACTTCCAAGGCAGTGGATTGGCCTATAAGTGCAAATAGGAGAGAACATGCAAATAGGAGAGAAGGCCAATCCACTGCCTCCGCCTTCTCTCCTATTTGCATAAGTGGCTTGGAGGAGGACTCTGGGATTTTATATAAGAGATTATATTAGATATTTGCCCAAAACATACCATAACGTCAAGAAGAAAAGGTCATCTGTTGCATTTACTGATACAGCACAAGAAGCTCAGAGGACGATGCATGAATCTCCTGCTACAAGATGTGTGTTCTGCCTTGCATGGACAGAACATACTTCTTCAAGCATGAAGTATATGTAGCTTGTTGTCTGCATGATTGAGGTTCCTTCTTTGCAAGCTCCCTGCTTACATGTACACTTTGTATGCAGGCAGAGCAAGGCTGCAGAACCTCTTTGAGTCTGAGGGCTGAATTCCATTTTGGAGGAGGGCTTGGGAGGCCATATGACATTGGTGGGTGGAGTCAAAAGGAAAAGGGGCAGAGCCAGTACTCCCAAATGCCGGCCTATTTTAGCTTGAAGCTCTTGCTCTCAGTAGCTAAGCCTTAGGTGAGGCAGTTTAATGGGGAAGAAACTGTACAAAAGCTGGTAAACCACCGAAGAGTTTTGGTGAGACTAGAGGAAGGAGACATGGCCTTCTGGGGAAAGCTGGAAGGCCAGATTTGGCCCTTTGGAGGTGCAGATTTGGCCACAAGGCCTGAAGTTCTGCACCCCTGATGTGTAGACCATTGAATGAATGCAAGTAGGTCTGGGGGCAGGGCTGCTACTGAAACCCCACCCTTTCTGCAGGTGTGTTCACTTAGGGTGACCATATGAAAAGGAGGACAGGGCTCTGTATCTTTGACAGTTGCATAGAAAAGGGAATTTCTGCAGGTGTCATTTGTATATATGGAGAACCTGGTGAAATTCTCTGTTCATCACAACAGTTAAAGCTGCAGGAGATATACTAGAGTGACCAGCTTTAAAAGAGGGCAGGGCACCTGCAGCTTTAACTGTTGTGATGAAGAGGGAATCCCCCCACCCAGTTCCCCAAATGACACCTGCTGAAATTTCCTTTTCAATACAACTGTTAAAGATGCAGGAGCCTGTCCTCCTTTTCATATGGTCACCCTAGTTCACTGAATATGCTCTTGTCATCTGAACAGCTCTCTCTCTCTCTCTCTCTCTCTCTCTCTCTCTCTCTCTCTCTCTCTCTCTCTCTCTCTCACCCACCCACCAATTATTAGGTGAGGGGTGGGAAACTGTGGCTGTCCAAATATTCTTGGTCTCCAGTTCCCATAATCCCTGACCATTGACCACGCTGGCTGTGACTGATGGGTTGGAGTCTAGCAACATCTAGAGGACCACAGGTTCCCCAACCCTTCATTTGGAAGCCTAGACACCCCACTGTTGCTGAGACCTACCTGTTGTGAGAAATGATGTCTAGCTATTTGAATAGGTGGACATCATAAACCCATGTGGTCTATGTCCAATCATAACATAACTCTCAGAGTAGCCACATGGTGCAAACAATTTCCTACCAGATCAAAATCTTAATTACACATAGAGATTGGGGAACAATGAATGTCGGTGAATACATATTCATCTCACCATCATTGTTCTGCAAAATCAACAAATAGATAGTAATTAAGGGTTGTGGATCTATTATAACCTGGCAAGGAAAAAAGCCACTGAGATGTGTAAAACACATTATTTAATACTGGAGAGGCCTTGATGTAGACAAAGAACATTTCAAACTTGATTAGGCATTTATATATACAATTTAGGTCAGACTTCTGGCCTGCTAGGACCAGACTGATGGGAACAGTTGGTGCAGAATCCTTAAGGAAAATGTAAGATTAAAGTGTAGAATATCATACCACTATTACAACTTATTTCCTACCATTATTATAAAATTATAATATGAATTCATATCACTAGGTACCCAGTATCTCACATAAAAATCCATTCAAATACAACTAATTTATCTGTATTGACAATATAACACATTTACTGATGTTTTTAACCAGCATCTGTCTAATTACATGGCTGAACCCAAATGGCTTTTCAATTTTATATTGCAATTTGTTGGCTGCCACAAAATCTTCAGGTGCTAAATTTGGCAGCACATTCATGGGTCAGCTCACCATTAGCAGTATTAGTGGGTGACTTTCTATCTTATTTTTGCTGTTGCTATCGGCACCACCAGAGTTTTTCTTTCATTGGTTCAGATGCCATTTTGTTTTCCCTGAATGTCCTAGGGCATGGCTAGACAAGGTGGGGTGGAGGGGGATGATCTTGCAATATGATAATCGTGAGATCCTCCCCTTCAGTCTACATGTGGTGCGCAACATCCCGGGTGGAAGAGGACATCGTGCCCAACATTTTGTTTTTGTTTTTTAATCGAAAAAGAGCTCAGGAGTGCTCCTATGAAACAGTAAATTTAAAAAGGAAAGGAAAGGAACCTCTCGTGCAAGCACTAAGTCATTGCTGACTCTTGGAGGGACGCCAGCTTTCGCTGACATTTTCTTGGCAGGCCTTATAGCGGGGTGGTTTGCCGTTGCCTTCCCTGGCCGTTATTACCTTTCCCCCAGCTAACTGGGTACTCATTTTACCGACCTTGGGAGGATGGAAGGCTGAGTCGACCAGAGCCGGCTGCCTGAAACCAGCTTCCGCTGGGATCGAACTCAGGCCGTGGGGAGAGTTTCAGCTGCAAAAACTGCTGCTTTACCGCTCACCATGGTTCCTGGCTCCTTGCAGTTACTCGCGAGGAGCCAGGATGAAACCAGGACAGCCAGCCACATGTCCCACAGTCTCAGGATCATCCCGAGACCGCAGGAAAAGTCGGGATTAAAGGGTAGGGCGATATCCTGGGGAAAGGGAGGGATCATCCTTCCCTGCTGCCAGGATCCCCTGTGCATTATGTGGACGCACAGGGACGATCCCAGGATGATTCCCAGGATATTGCCTCATCTAGACATGCCCCTAGACTTAGCATTGGCTTGGGGCATTGCTGGGGAAAAATGTTGGCCAGGCTGATGAAAGAAGAGGTTTGATGTTGCTGCCACTGCTGCTTATGGTGGCAACAAAGAAAAAAGGAAGGTATCCCGGGCTTCAGGTAATGGTGAGCAAGCCACCAATCCTGATGCCAACTTTTGAATCTTCTGAAAAACTTGAAGAAGTAGCCTCTCCCCTGGTTGTTGTTGTTGTTGCTGTTAATTGTTTTGGGCGTTTGGGCACAGGAAGAAACTGAATTTTACTGCCCAAATCCCAAATTCAGCTGAAAGTGCTCAGAGGAGAAATTTTGACCAAGCTCTACTATCTCTTTCTTTCTTGTGCATGCTCTCTCTCTCTCTCTTGCTCGCTCTCTCCCTCAATCCCCGCATCTATTTATTTATCTCTGAGTTTTGTGACCATAGGTGTTCATTTATCACCAACTGGTAGAAAAAGAAACAAGTCTAACATATATTAGAATCACTGTCTTTACTCAATAATTGCTTTCTAATGCAGCATTAATGCACATTCCTATAAGTAAAACACACACACCACTGATTTGAATGTTTAATGAATTCAGTGTACACACTGTTTAGTTTTATGATAGAAATAGCTGATAGAAAAACCAGGATGTCACAATTTTATCTACTGACACTAGAACATATTTCCTTTTCTAGGCAGAAATTTTCTAAGGCATTAAGATTCTGACTTTGAACATGAAAATAAAGCCATATCAGACAATCGAAGGAGGTTACATTCTTGTGCATTGTCTCCTGTTCTGGTTGCTAAGGCAGGCTGTTGCCCTATGCAGATGGGCACCACACAAACATATGTATGTATATGTGTGGGTGTGGGGTTAGGATTGTGTCAGCTGGCTGTGTCCCTTTTTTGCACCCAACCCCCATGAATTTGAGGTCCTGTCTGCACAAGGCTAAAGCATGTACACCCCAGTGTGCATAGGCTCTGAAGGTACCTTCCAACTCTACTATTCTATGATTCTATGGTATAGGCCTTTGCTAGACCTACCTTAAAATCTGGGCGAGAAGAGGGGAGAGCCCGTGATGCAACTATCGCGGGCTGTCGCCCTAGTCTACACGTCAGGTGCGACAAGCTAAAGGAAAGACCAGTCGCGTACACCTTTTTTTTTTTTAGATTTAAAGGGCCAGCTGCAAAGGAGCATGTGAATGACGAAAGGTAAGTCTTTCTTAAAAAAATAGATTTCCTCGCTGCCCCCACCCTGCCCCTGATGGGCGCAGCGCTCCTGGGGAGCGCTGTGCCCCATGCGCGGCTTCTCCTGGCTACGTATGAGTAATTGCACGGAGCTGGGAAAAGCCGCAGAACGGGCTACACGCTCATGGGCTCAGCCCAAGACTGTGGGAAAAATCAGGCTTAAAGGGGTACGCTATATCCTGGGGCCAGGGAAGGTTGATCCCTCCCTGAGCCCGGGATCCTCTGTGCATCATCTGGACGCACAGGGGCGATCCCAGGTATCAGCCCGGGATATAGCCTGGTCTAGCAAAGGCCACAGATTTCATATCTGGTGCCTACATAACCATGGGGTGTATGCATGTACTGTAGCTCCCTGTGCAGATAGAATTTTGAATGCATGGAGATCAGATGTACTTAGGTCAGGCCAGGAAATGCAATCTTCGCCTTCCACCATCACCCCCTGTATACATGTGTATGTGAGGGCTACAGTATGTGACTGTTTTATTACATTGTTAGAGGACTAAGCAGAATGAGACTTCCAACTTCTCTCTCTCTCTCTCTCTCTCTCTCTCTCTCTCTCTCTCTCTCTCTCTCTCTTAATTTTTGGCTAATAGGTGGCTAACAAGTATGAAAGTACACATCAGTTTTTATTTTTGAAAAAGGCGAAAAACGGAGCTCCAAATTGATTGATGGCATCTTTCCTTTCCCTTGGTTGCTTGGGATTTCTGTTTGCTTTAGAAAATGGATTCTTGGGAGAAATACTGGTAAGGGAGCAATCCTATGCATATTTAGACAGAAAAAGTCCTACAACTCCCACCATGCTCCAGGCAGCCATGCTGGCTGGGGCATGCTGGGAGTTTTAGGCCCTTTTTTACTGTCTAAACATGCATAGGATTACACCCTAAATCACTTTGTCTAGGCAGGCTTTAGCACAAGATTTTCTGAATCTTGGGAAAACAGAACAACACAGGGGGAAGGCAGCATGATAGCAGCAACTCACAGATGCTTTGTGTAGAGTATAGCCTGTGGATGGAATAGATCCCCTTGTGTTGTGGCCTTGACTGCTTTCAGGAAAAGAAGCATGTTAAGGCAGTGTTTGTATTGGGATTGAAAACTCCTCTGGGGAGACTTAAACCATGGCCTTAGCTAGACCTAAGGTTTATCCCTGAGTCGTCCCTGCCTGCTCCCGGGATATCCTGTGTGTCATTTACATGAACAGGGATGACCCCGGGATGATCCCGAGATAAACCTTAGGTCTAGCTAAGGCCATAGTCTGCATTTTCCATTGCCCCAGGTCTGGCAGAAGCAGCAAAGAGATTGTACTTCATTCCCTTTTTGTTGAGGGAAGGAGGGGTTAGAACAGGGCTGTGCAACTTCTGGCCCTACATCATATGTTGCCCTTGTTCTAATTTATAAAGCCCTTTGGAACGAGAGTTCTGGAAAGAGTTATTTGTCCCTTCCCTCTGCTGGATGGGGAGGAAGAGGTGGCTTAAAAATATTCTAAATAAATAAGTAACCTTAACCATGGTTTGTTGAAACAAGCCAGCTTCGTAAACTGTGGTTTGAAGTCAGCTTGTTTCAACAAACTATTGTTAAGATTAACTACAGTTTGTTGCTTAATCTGAAATGGGAGGGGGGGAAGTCTGAACTCCTCCCTATGGCCATGCTGGTGGAGAACATGAGCCTAGGTCTTGCCTTGGTTCATTTTCATAGCACTGAATGATGGTTTAAGATTAATTTTAATCCAGACTCACTATAGTTATTGCAAGGAAGAACAGCCCTGAACTGATCACAATAAATGCTCTTTTTTATTTGGATCTTGCAGGGTTTCACTCCCCTTGCCCCCAATTTTGAGGTCCACATTTTGCATGAGTTTTAATGTCTGAATAGATGTGTGTATATGTATGTATATCTGTCAATCTATATCTCACACTGGGTATTAGGAACAGTGGTGGCATATTACTATTCCATAACTATTATCAAAATGGCCAGGTGCATGAAGCCACAGGGATATTGCAGGCAAAACCATTAGAATTGTGAATTGTCACCATCTTACAATAATAATGGAGCTATTGAAGTAGCAGGGGTCAGTATTAAAGGACTAGAATAGCAATGTTAATGGGGCACACACCAGGGCAAACAGTAACCAAGCATTATAGGCAGTGTCTGAGGAATTACTGGAGGTGGTCAACCTTGTGATTTCTGTCACTTCGTTGCCTGAGGCACAGCCTCTCCAATGCCACCAGTCAGCTGTCATGCTTTGCAGCTTTTGTTAGCGCATGTCTCCGGTTGCAGCAGCTGCCGTTTTAAATACGACGTTTTCCCTGGCTTTCTCACTGGCTGCAGACTCTAGCCACTGAAAGAGACAAGCCACTGAAAGAGACAAAATTTACATTTCCAATTCACAGGCAATCCAGTCCATTAGGTTTAACAAGTGAATGAACTTCATCTGTAACCTACAGCAAGCATCAGCTCGGTGGCTATTCATTTTAACTGATTGCCTCGTTTGCTACATCTAGAAGCCCCTGGCGTGGCCATGGCAACTGGTTTTGCTTAAATGCAGCTGAACAGTGGAGTTAATTTTAGATTAGAGGAGCAGGAGGAGGCTGGGAAATGGAGGGGAAGCTACACAGCAGTGACTTTCCCTCTTCAAGAAGTGGATTCTCTGTCTGCCAGTTTATTTGCAGATGGCCATACTCAGGCCGAATGATATGAAGATGGAGGCTTGGGCCTTAGCTAGACCAACTTTTAATCCAGGACGGAGGAGGGAAGATCCTACGATGTGATTATTGCGAGATCCCTCCTCCGTTTACACGTGAGGCGCGCCGACCTCAGGAGGAGAGGCGTTGCACCCGCCATTTTTTTAAAGCGACAGGAGCGCACGAGTGCTCGAGCACCGAAACGTAAGGTTTTTTAAAAAAAATAATTTAATTTCCCCACTCCCCCCACCCTACCCCTGATGGGTGCAGTGCTCCTGAGAAGTGCTGCACCCCGTGTGCGGATCCTGGCTCCGTGCGAGGAATTGCGTGGAGCTGGGTCAACCCGTTGCAATGGGCCACATGTTTCTCGGTCTTGGGCTCAGCCTGAGACTGCGGAAAAACCAGGCCCAAAGGGGAGGGCTCTATCCCAAGGCAAGGGAGGAATGATCCCTCCCTGATCCCAGGATCCCCTGTGCATCATATGGATGCACAGGGACGATCCTGGGGTTTGCCCCAGGATAAAGCCCCGTCTAGCTAAGGCCATGCATACCGATGGCCATATTACAGATCACAGCTATAAGGCACATGCTCTTGCAATGCACAATGCGTTAGGGATGGGCAACCTGCAGCCCATGGTCCTTGGTGCAGCTCAGCCACCACCATCAGCACACCACAAAAATTCAATGGTAGGGATGGGTGAGCATTTCAGTTTTGCTCACAATATGAGTATGCCACATTCAAAGCCCTAATCTTGTAAAAAGTTTTGCAAATTGTCAAACACATGCTCATGTTCACCTCATTCCTGATTCCCAGTTCAATTTGTGCAATTGCCCTCAGTAGACCAAATCAGCCCTGTCTTAGTCCATGAAGGAAATATGCGCAAATTTCAGGAGACTTGCGCAAATGTCTCTTTCAATCACTGCTCGCTTTGTGCAGATCTCCTATTTGTGCTAAGTGAACAGCAATCACGAATGCAAATGGGAATCAGGCATGAGACAAGAGCAAGATGATGTTCGGAGAATCCTGGAGATCTTGATGCCACATTCAAAGTCCCAAGCATGAGCATGAGCATGTATCCACTGAATGTTTTTGCAAATTGTCGAACACATGTTCATGTTCACCTCATTCCTGATTCCCATTTCAATTCATGCAAATGCTCTCAGTAGACTAAATCAGCCTTGTTTTAGTCCATGGAGGAAATTTGATCAAATTTCGGGAGATTTGCTCAAATGACCTGTTCGAAGGCTGTTGGTTTTGTGCAAACCTCCCATTTGCGCAAAGCAGGCAGCAATCGCTAATGCAAATGGGAATCAGTGAGATGATGTTGAGAGAATCTTAGAGATTTTGAACATTGCTCACTTGCCCATCCCTATTCAGTGGTGGCAAAAATTGTAGTGATTTCTTTGCTGCCACATTCTCCAGGCACTGGCAGCAATGCACAAGTGTGGCCCATGGTGTGTGTGTGTGTGTCAGGGTGTGTGCGGAAATGCCCCCCAGAACTTCTGAAATTATTCACCCATGTTCTATATGCTTTATAATTTTGTCTTTAATAATGCCTTCCACCGGTTTACCCAGAACAGATGTTAAACGAACAGATCTATGATTTCCTGGATCCTTTAAAATAAATACATAAATAAATAAATCCATGTTGCACTGGCTGCTTTCCAGTCCTGTGTCATGGAGGCTGACCTTAAGAACAAGTTACATTTTTTTTTGAAGGTCAACAATTTTGCATTTGAATTCTTTAAGAACTCTCAGGTGGATACCATCCACACCCCATGATTTTGTTAAATTTAAGTTTGTTGATAGGCTTAGAATTTCATCTCTTGATGCCCTATTTGCCTCAATTCTTCAGACTCTCCTCCTGAGGAAGTCATTTGAGGAACCCAAATGTGCATCTAAATATGCAAGCATAAAATAAGGGTTTCAGAAATAGAGGCCATTTGTACACCAGCCCGATAGTCTGGGCTGGTCACGGCTGACGCACAGGGACTCCTGGGGGCAGGGGAGGATGGGCATGGGTTTTCCCAAGGATAAAGAAACTCAGGGAAAACCTGATTCTTCCTGAAGTGTGGGCTCCTGTCCCACCTGCTGCTGTGCTTACTCACTAGTATGGTCCATGCCCATCAGGGGAGCAAGTGTCAACAATTTTGCCACCCCTGGGATGTCAGGGAGGTGGTTGGGGGGCTGATTTTGGGGTGGTTTTTAATTTTTTTATATAAACTTATAGTTTTGGTGGAGCAGGGCCTCGCACTTGCGCGACTGGCCCTGCTGCTTTAAAGAAAAAAAGGGGAGAAAGGCACTGGTGACGTCCCTGCTTCCTCCTGGGACATTGTGTGCATGCTGGGCGAGGCTCTCGCGATCAGGATATTGTGAGAACGTCCCCCTCCCTCCTGGAATGCCAGGAGGTGGGGAGAGAAAGAGAGAGAATGAATTTGAAGGATGGGTTACTAAAAACCTGAAGACTGGCATTTTTAAAAAAAACATCTTATAGCAGAAGCAGAAAACTGGTCAGGGTAGGGTGGTTGGACCATTGGCCAACAAGGGAACTAAAAGTATGCTGAAGGAAGATAAGGGGATTGCAGAAAAGCTGGATGAATTCTTTGCATCTGTCTTCATTGTGGCACATGTATGGCAGATATCCATTCTTTAACTAAATTCCTCAGGAAAGGAGCCTGAAGAACTGAGGTAAATAGTCTTCTTTAAGCTAGTGGTAACTTTCCTTATCTGTGGTACATATTCTAGCTGAGTAGCTATTATTGCAGTTTTGAATAACTTCCAAATGCTCTGGGAAGATTTGAGTCTGTTAACTTCCTCTTTCAATTCCCTTTTTATCAGTCCCCTCATTTTTTAGAAGTTTTTTTTTAAAAATCAAGTGTGAAAACTTTGGACTTTCTTGGCAATTTTCTACTTACATATATGTTGAATTTTATAGCACTGTGGTCACTGCTTCTAATTGGTTGTATTGGTCCTGTATCTTTAACAGCTGTATTGAAATTCAGCAGGTGTCATTTGTATGTATGCAGCACCTGGTAAATTCCCTCTTCATCACAACAGTTAAAGCTGCAGGAGCCCTGTCCTCTTGACAAGATACAAATGAGGGCAGGGCTCCTGCAGCTTTAACTGTTGTGATGAAGAGGGAATTTCACCAGGTGCTGCATACATACAAATAACACCTGCTGAAATTCCCCTTTCAATACAACTGTTAAAGATACAGGAGCCCTATCTTCCTTTTCATATGGTGACCCTAGACAACATAAAGTCTTGGCTAATTTATTTTGAAGCCAAAGAATATGTATGTAAAGACTGGCCCAGCATCAGCACGTAGCATCTGTGAGGAGCTGCCAGGTCCATCCTTGACATCTAACCAGAGCCCACTTTGACAGAAGCAGCTGGGGTTGGGAGCCACCACTGAAATTTCCCACAATGCCCAAGAGTAATACTACAGCTGTGGTCAGGGGAACATGGGGTGGAGCCAGGGGAAGCAGAAGTGGCCTTCTGGGAACCTAAGAGGGCTGGATTTGGCCGATGGGCTTCAGGTTTTACATCCATGCATTACTCCATCCAATATGTTCCTCAGATTAAGGAACTCATCTTGGAGGAGGAGTTATATAAAACCAGCCAGGACCCTATTGGCTTCTGAAGTCACATTGCCCTAATGCCCTAGTTCCTGTTATAGGCACCATAGGGGTGGCAGTGCATCATAACAGAGATTAGGCCAGTGATTCCTCACTCGAAGAGCAGCCCCAGTGATGACAAGGCATAAAGCTGCTGGGTTCTGCTGCCTGAGTCCCTGGTTTGAGTCGGCTTTTAGTCCAGTTTGCATGACTGCCAAGGTTTAAACAAGCCACTGTAGCTTGTTTAAGCCATGGCGTATGCCAGGCATCATTTACCCAATTACTGGCTTGTCATGTCATCTGAACCCAGCAGCATAGCTCGTTGGAGGGGCAAATAACCCTCAAATAATAATTTGCCTAATCACTGGACAGGAAATTAGGCTCAGCACACGTTGGCACACACCATGGCTTAAAGAAGTCATTGTGGCTTGTTTAAGCTGTGGTGATTGTGCAGATAGGGTCAGTGCCTTACAAACCATCAAACCCGGAGCCAGTGCCATATAAGGAAAAGAGGAGAGTCAGTAAAGCAGACCTAGTGCTAGCTGTGCATGTCACACACACAGCTCACACCCTCCAGTCCCCTCAAAACAGGAAATTGTCTCAGAAGGTTAGAGCAACACTGCTTTATGGTTCTGTTTTACATAACTGTTCAATGCACCACAATCACCACATTTACTTTAATGGATTGTTGTGAGACTCTTTGGGGTTGAAAGAATGTGAAACAGCAAGCTATGAGCTAATGAGAGGGATGTGATAGTATTGCTTATGATTTATTCTTTTTTTTATCTTCTGATATCAGAGGCATGTTATACAGTCTCGAAGTTTGCAGTGATACCATCCCGAATTCCTTAATAGAGCTGTGTAGGTTAACATGGAAGTGCCCTCTCCCCTACCATGAAATATGACTCTTCCTTCAAGGATGCCTTGCTCTGACACCTTCTCTTTTCTTCCATTCTTGTAACATAAGACGGATGGTGGGACAACAAGGGGGGGGGGGGGCGGTGGAAGGAAACACTCAATATTCATGTAAATCTAGAGCTGAAACATGTATTGACTTTAGACAAGCATAACAGTGTATTGAGGCTCCCTGAGGCAGCTCTGCTGATGTATCTAATTTGTAAACTCCCAACTCCAGAGTCATGAATGCCTTTGCTGTTTCGAGTACTCCCAAATGTCAACATGTGTGATATCTGAAGTACCCTTCAATCTGCACACCTCCCTTAATTCACCTTCATTGCGACCAGACAACTTCCCTGAAATTCCAGTTCTGAGGAACCCACCCGGCCACCTCTCCACCCTACCCTTTCCTCTGACAATCAAGGTGCAAGTCTCTCCATACCTGTAAACACCTCCTGCCTGATTCTGAGTTCTCTATAATTTCCAGGGATGGACTTCTCTACATTAGCTATATGGCAGTATGGTGTTGTGGTTAGAGAAGATTTCCCCACACTGGTGCCTTCCAGGTGTGTTGGACTGCAACTCCCATCATCCTTGACATTCATAGATATCAGGAGGGTAGTAGATCAGGAAATGTTGGAGTAGAGGGTGCCAAACTAGTGGGACCACCACTCAGATCTCCACTCAGCCATGAAGCTCACTGAGTGACTTTGGACTAGCTATCTTTCAGCCTAACCTACCTTACAGGGTTGTGAGGAGTAAATGGGGAAAACCCACATACTACATTGAACTCCTTGGAGAAAAGGCACAATATTAATATAAGAAATATATACACCTAAATGGCAATGCAGGTGCCATTGTCTCTACAATACATTAATTAGACCCGCAGGTATCTTTCAAAGCCTCCAACTATTCCTTTTTAAAATGTTCAGGAAACATTGGCCAAGAAGAGTGAATATCCCTCTTCGCAAACATAAAAATACATTACTATTTTTGTTGATCCCAGGATTTAGCTGATGCTGACCCTTTCTCCTATCTCATGTGATCATTGGAGGGGGCTTGCCCTAAGAAATTGCTTAGTAATCCTTTCGCTGCCTGTAGAATTGCCTTATGTTGGAGAGGATTTGATGGATTGATGGCCCCTTGCCTGCAGGTTAATACAAAACAGGACTCTGGAACTAGATTCTCAAATGTGCTCCAGGCCAAGGTTTGTGCATTAATTCAAAGTATTTGCTTAAAAGTAGGTTGTGCTCAACTGCCCCAAATAAAGGCCAAATTACATATGAAGTTAATCACACGCTTTGCCCTCGAATGCAGGATTTTTCTTTCGCAAAATACTGTTATAAAGCAGAAGTGCAGATCCTGCCTAGCAGCTGTGGGGCCCCACTGTGGGTCAAAGAGTTAAAGCTAAGGTGGCCACATGTCCTACTTTAAAGAGGACTGTCCTCTATTTGAAAGCAGCCTCTATCTGAAGGCCTATCCAAGTTGGCTTGACAAATAAAGAACCATAAAAAAAGGAAGAGCAGAAGGATCCTTGAAGTGGCCTATGCACACATTTAACTCCTGGATAGTAGACTGAGCAGGCACACAGGGCACCTAGTCATATCTCCTCACTATGGTTGCATGTATTGCATTTCTATTTAAATTGTGGTATTGATTATCAAATGTGTGTGTGTGTGTGTGTGTGTGTGTATCAGGATAAGTAAATTTTATGCAAATTTGTATCCTCTTTTTTGGTGATGTCCCTAGTCATGGTTCTGATCTGGATTGAGTCCCTGCACTGGCTAGTTGAAAAAGAAAAATCCTGCAGTCAAAAGCAAACCACATGTTTAATGTGGGAGAGGGCCTTTTCGGTGCTGGCCCCCTGACTGTGGAATGATCTCCCCGATGAGGCTCGCCTGGCACCAACACTGTTATCTTTCAGGTGCCACGTCAAGACTTTTCTATTCTCCCAGGCATTTAACAGCATTTAACAATGCTAAGTTTGTTTTTTAATGGACCCCAGAACTGTTGTTTTTAAATGGATACTGTTGTTTTCATACTGTTGTTTTTATGTTTTTGATGGTTTTAAATTTTGTATATTTTTAATGTTTACTGTTTTTAACTTTTGTAAACTCCCAGAAAGCTTCGGCTATGGGGCGGTATATAAATTTGATAAATAAATAAATAAATAAAATGTCACGTGTAGTTTGGCCCTAAGAATCCTTAAGTTCACAGTCTAATTTTCAGAAATAACTCTGTTTTAATTTATACTCACTGATCAAGAGAAGAGTGATGTACCCCAATGTCCTTACAAAAGCCCCTTATTTATCCCTTTCTGCACATTGGCACCTCTGGAGATCACAAGGAAAGCCAATTTAAAGGAGCATCTATGTGCTATTGTGGAATTAAGTCCACAATAGCAGGGCCAGCCCAAGGGTAAATTGCATGCTGAAGCAACAGCACATTGAGACTTAATATCTAAGAGTGCAATCCTATGCATATTAAGATAGGGAAAAGTCCTACTACTCCCAGCATGTTGGGAGTTGTAGGACTTCCCTCCCCCCCCCGTCCAAACATGAATAAAATTGCCCCTAAACAGATTTTTACTACAAAAAATAATAATAATCTTACGTTTTAACCCCTGGCATCCTGTCTCCTTGTGACAAGATTATATTTATTTATTTATTTATTTATTTATTTATTTATTTAACTTATATACCACCCCCATAGCCAGAGCTCTCTGGGCAGTTTACAGAAATTTTAAAAAACATTGAGCTGGTTCACATGACATGTCAGCCCAAAATTGGTTGTCACCCTTGTCTCATGACATGGTTTCCTCAGCATGGTTTGTTAACCATGCACAAGCCACCCTGAGAACTTCTGACTTGTTGTTGAGTTGTTTTCAGAATGGCTTGTTGTGACATGCAAACCCTGCAGAGTGACTTATGCATGGCTTGTTGGAAAGTACTACAGAGCGAAAAAACTAGTCGCACCTTTCGATCTCACTAGTGCTGCCTCCTGCCTCTATCCTCACTTGCCATCTGCCCCTCCTCAGATACATCGATAAGAAATGCCACTTGAGAATTTCCTTTAGGCATTCGTAACCTTTTAAAAATAAATTCTATTGAAGATTGGTACAAAGAAATATAGGATATTGCTATTAATGATAAATTAACATGTAACATAAAAGTTAGAAGAGGAATGATAAAAATGAATGATTTTGAAGGAATATGGAAACCGTTTTAGAATTTGTACTATTACAGGGGAGAGGGAAAACACCTCCAGAAAAAGTAATGAGATTTTGGAAATATGAATAAGATCCCGTGGTTGGAGGGAGCACACTTATGTTAATTATGATTATGTTAAAGGGAATGAAGTTAGAACATATGTTTATTAAATTGTTTACTTTATATTATGTGTATTATGGGGTATTGTTTATATTGTATTGTTGTATTGTTTGGATGTATTAAAAATTATAAATAAAAATTAATAATAAATAAATTCTATTTTTGGTCCTTCGTAAGTGCGCAGATTTGTCTGTCCATTATTTACGTTCTTGAGTAGTACAGTTGTTAGAACAGTATCCCAGCATAACGATATCCCTGCTCTATTACATCTTGAAATGACACTTGTCAGTTTACCCCTCCACTTTTCACCTTTGGGGAGATTTGTGCAAATTTGCAATAACTAGTGTGCTTATTTGCAGTAAGTACTGCACTTCAGCAAATTTTCACAAATCTCCCTGAAAGCAAAGAAGAAAGAAAAAAGCATTAAATTTGCATAAATCTCCACAAAGGTGGAAAGAGTGGTAAATATGTGTGAATCTTCCCACAAGTAAAAACAAAACAAAACCTACAAAAAAACAACAACCCTCTACTCAGCTAATAAGCACATTTGCACTCATCAGTAGAGTAGTGGAAAAGGTTGCTGAGGTTGTGCTGCGAAGGCTCGCAGGGTATGTGCCAGAAGTGGGCAGGAGTAATAAGAGGGAAAGCGATCGTAAACTGGGAGTAATGTGGGCTAGCAATTGAACAACCCACCCACCATGCTTTATTTTCAGTGTGGCTTATTGGCATGTGGGAACTGGCCCATTGTTGCTCTTAATCAGACACCACTGAATTAATCTAGGCAATTTTGGGCTGCTTTTGCATGCCTCCCCCATTACTCCATGTTTCTTCCTCAACCACCTAGCAAGCATCAAAATATGTCGAGCATCAGGTGGAGGGTGCAGATGGATGATTCTATGGGGGTAGATGGCTTCAGCACCATGAAAGCTTCAGCACCATGAAAGCACCCATTCTAAAGAGGTGAGTGTACTTGAGAAACAGAAGCTGGGCTCATCTGTATCTCCAGCTCCAATTTCCTCCCTCCTTGCCCAATTCTTTTTACGGCATTTTGCCCCCCGCCCTGTCTCTTCTTTCCCTACACCTAACTTTATTCCTGTCCACATAAGGACTTCAGAACAGATAAAAGTCACTAGCATCCTCTCTAGCAATTACTGTTGAAGATGCTAAGTTTTTTTTTTAAAAAATAAAATAATCCAATGACTGCTGGCTTTCTTGGATGGGGTTTTCTTTTCTTTTTAATGGATGCAGAGAAACCTATGGAGATTGATTAGCCAACATTGTGATTTGTAATTTTGCTTAATGCTATTAAAGAAAGGCATTGACCGCTCGTGCAAGAGAGCTTGGATGGATGCCAAGATTTTGCATAATGAATTCAGAGGATTAATCTCATTAGTTTTCCTCCTCCCCCTCCTGTTGCTACCCGTCTGAAGGCAAAGCACAGATGCAAACGAACAAAACAACCTGATACTGACTGGATTGCATCTGATATCTCAGAGACCTTCCTTCCTGTGCTGTCAGATAACGGTATGACTCAGTGCACAGTGGTAGGTGAACGGAACAATGGCAAGACTATTTGAGAGTCTGGGTGTGCAATTCAAAAGCCTCCGGTAGCTGAAATATACAGAACAAAAGAGGAACAAAGATCATGTTCTTATATCAATTTATTACCTGGCTATAAATGGGTGTGCATATGAGTAGACACAAGAGCATAAACTGGGGCCACATGGCAGCAACACTTTAAAGCCTGGGTGGCTGTTAGACACTCTCGTGGGCAAGAAAAGAGGTCATGGCAATATGGTGGAGGGCTTTGTAATCACCACCCCAGTGTGGGTGTCTCCAGGATGTTGGAGGAGAGGCCAACATTCATTGTGGGTGGATGTCATCCTGTTCCTAGTCTGTGAGTCATGCTCAAAAGTGATAATCTCAAACCTGCAACTCTCCAGAATGAGAATAAAAGAGCAGGCTGCCTTACAAAAACAGTAACATGTCCTTCCCTTTTTTGAATGGTAAAAATGCTGGCCAAGGCTGATAGCCCACACAAGGAACTGTATCTTTTTGGTGAAGAGTGGGGGGATGTAGACCACCCTTCCCAAACCGGGGGCAGAATCCAACAGTGTGTTTAAGCTTCTGCTGATTCTCTTAAGCCCTGCCAATTCTGGCAGGATCTACACTACTGCTTTATAATGGTTGGTAATGGTATTGACAACTGTTGGGGCCCAGGTTACATTCTATATACTGTTTCTAACCCATTTTCAATGTGTTATGTCATGCTTGGTGTAGATCTGGTCTCTGTTGCACAAACAGCTCCAACCTTTTGTGCAATAGTGACTTAGTGCTTCCAGGGCAATCCAAAATGAGTGGAAATGCTCATTTCTGAAAGGAGTCAGGTTGATGGAGGTCACATAAGGGAGCTCATGCGATCTGCTGCCTGCCAGAAACAAGTGCTTTTGCTCATTTCAGGGGTTCCCTTAGGAAGTGCTAAATCTCCCTTGTGTAAGTGGTGAGTCCCACCGGCGCAAAGGAATTGGCAGGACCCACTGCATGCGGAAGGGAATCAGTGGGCAGAAAGGAATCAGCGGGGTGGGTGGGGTGTAAGGACCTCATTGGATTCTGTCCTTGGTGCCCTCTGAATGTTTTGAATTTCATCTCCCATTAGCCCTAGCCAGCATGGCCAATTGTCAGGAAGGTTGGGAATCATAGGCCTCAGCTAGACCTACTGGTCTAGCATGATGGAGGGGTGAAGATCTCACAATATTTTATCGAGAGATCTCCCACTCTGTTCCCCGAGACCGTGGAAAAAGTAGGCCTAAAGTGTAGGGCGAGATCCCGGGGCAAGGGAGGGATCATTCCTCCCTGCTCTCGGGTTCCCCTGTGTGTCATGTGGAATTCACCCCTTCTAGCTATGGCCATAGTCCAAAACATCTGGAGGGCACCAGATTGGGGAAAGCTGATATAGACCATGTGGGGAAGGGTCAGCTTGGGCTACTCCCACCAAAGCATCAGCCTGATGGCAATGCCCCCTCCTTCCACCCACTAGGCCGGACCCTTTTGGAATGTGATGTGCAAAGTGATTGCTTTGGATTGTGTTGGATCCAAAGCACTCCAGTTCATTTCCTGTGCTTGGACGTTTGTCCCTTTAGAGTTCCTGGAGCAGTGTTGCCAGGTTATTTATTTGGAAGCCATTTACTAGAGCCTCAGAAATTATCTTTCTGGCCAGAACACTCAAACTGGCTGGTAGAGGGGAGGGGGGAAACTCTAACTGTACCCTTCTTCTGTCTTCAAAGCAGTATCATAGGGCATTTCCTCTCAAGGAAGTTTCCTGGAGGAGCACAGCTGCTATGTTTTCTCATCCTAGGCAGCAGTTTTGTCACTTCAGACAGCAGGCTGTTCAGGCTGGCATATCTACTGTTCCTGACACCTAATCTGTTTTGAAAATGAGGTGGTTTTGGCTCCCACCTCCCTTCTCTCTTGTAAAATCATTGCTGTTTTCCTTTCAACTTCCCCAACAGAAGCAAAGTAGCCTACAATTTAACTGGATAAACTGAAAAGGAAGAGGGCTCTGCCTTCCATGTCTTGCCACCCCTGGTACAGGTGTTTCTGCTGCTGCACAGGAATTGCACCACAGCATTCCCCCTTTAGATAATAATTGCACTACAGAAGGAAAAACAACCACCTGCACCTCTCCAGACTTCCCCCAACATGGGGCCCTCCAGATTTTATTTATTTATTTATTTACAATATTTATATATCACTCCCCACTGAAAATTTTGGAGCGGTGTACAAGATAAGATAAAATAAAACGAGAATAAAACACTAATAGATTTTAAAAAAAGCACAGTGAACCATGGCTGGTCATTAAGGAAAGGCTTCCTAGAATAACAACATTTTCAGGAGGCACCGAAAGGAATACAAAGTTGGCGCCTGCCTGACCTGCAGAGGCAGGGAATTCCATAGATATGTTGGACTATAACTCCCAGTATCTCTGGGCATTGGCCATGTTGGCTGGTACTGATGGGAATTGAAATCCAAAATGTCTGGAGGCCACTAGAATGAGGAAGGCTGCACTACAATTTCCCATTCAACTTTGCTTGGCAACACAGCTACTGTGTTAGCCTCCCCACAAGAGTTGGCACCAAAGGCAGTAGTGCTGCACTGAGCAAGCCTGAGTCTTTGTGGATTGGCCCAGATTTCCAAATATATATGAAAATTCTTGCACATCTGGCAACACCTGCTTCTTAGGTCCAGGCTTCCCAGGATGCTCAAAGCATAAGGAGGAAGGATGATGGAGGAAGAAGAGAGCCAGGAGCTGGAAGAAAAGGGATAATAATGAGCCAATTCTTTTTATGTTTCTATATGTTTCTAATCCTGCCCAGTATGTCTTCCTTGCCAGCAACAAACTAAAATAAAATAAAATACCCCATTGTTTCATTGTAATGCTTTTATAGCACAATCCTACACATTACTCAGAATTCAGACCCATTTGGTTCAATGAGGCTTACTCACAGGTAAGTGCAGCCTTGAGAGCAGGAGAAGTAACATGCATGCTGATGAGCCCCTGCAATCCATCCAAGCTGAGGCATGGCGATGCACATGAACATGTTTCAGCCCTCTCATCTGCACCTGTGGAGCTGGTCAGAGGCCAGTGTGCTCTCGCAGTAGGAACTTCACGCTGCTGTGGTTAGCTGACAAAGCCCAGCACTGTCGCGGCCTTCCACGGCCTTCCACGGCATATGCTTGCGCAGTGGTGTCCGAGCCACTCTGTGAACAACCGGAGGAGACTTGTGGGGTTTGATTTTCCTGGGAGCCCAAGGGGCTGTCTGGTGGCTTGCAGCCACGGGTGAGAACAAGCTGATGTGGCAAGGAAGGCTTCCCTTGTGCTGACATGATGTGACAGTCTCATCCCATTAGTGGCACTTCATTCAGCTATCGTGGTGTCATATCCCATTAGTGTTTGTTGCCGTTTGTGGGAAGAGAGAGTGACTAATGTGAAACGGCTCTCGAAATGTTCTGGTGAGAAAGCAGAGGAGGCTGATACTAGCGGGTGTCTTTCCTGATAGAGAAAGATTTGCTGCCTGGATAGCTAGACCTGTTTCGCTGGGCACCAGAGGGAAACAAGAGCTCAGTAATGCCAAATCCAAGCAGTTCCATGTGGCTTTCAGATGCCTTCAGAATGAAAGGAAGCTTCACTCCTCCTCCTCCTCCTCCTCCTCCTCCTCCTCCTCATCTGAGCTATTTTGAGTGTCCAGAGCACACTGCATCCATTAACTCAGTAATCTTCACAACCATTTTAGTGGGCATTACTGTCCTCATGGGCAGGGACATGAGTTCACCATGGCTGAAGTGAGTCTTTGAATTTACTAGGGACTTCCTAGCTCTTTTGTAGCCAGCAGTTGCATCAGCTTCCAAGAGTTAGTAAATGTTTTTACATATGATATATTATTCCATTTATATCCCACCATTTTCCCTCTCACAAGGAACCCAAGGTGGCTCACTTAGTCCTCCTCCTCTCCATATTATCCTCTCCATATTATCCTACCCTGTGAGATAGGTTAAGCTGAGAGTCAGTGACTGGCCCAAAGTCACTCAGTGAGCTTCATGGCTGAGTGGGCACTAGAATCCAATCTTGTGAGTCCCAGGCATCAGCTAGACCTACCGGTCTAGTGACAGAGGGGTGAAGATCTTGCAATATTTTTATCGCGACAGCTCCCCTTATTATTATTATTATTATTATTATTTATTTATATAGCACCATCAATGTACATGGTGCTGTACAGAGTAAAACAGTAAATAGCAAGACCCTGCCGCATAGGCTTACAATCTAATAAAATCATAGTAAAACAATAAGGAGGGGAAGAGAATGCAAACAGGTACAGGGTAGGGTAAGCAGGCACTGGGTAGGGAAAAACTAACAGTAGAAAGTAACAGTAGAAGTCTGTTTACATGTGGTGTGCGATGACCTCAGAGGGAGAGGACATTGCACCTGCCATTTTTTTTAAAGGGGAAGGAGCGCACGAGCACTCATGTGCAAAAGATAATGTTTTTTATTTTTTTTAAAGATGTCCTGCTCACCCCACAACTGCGCCCCATGCACGGGTCCCAGCTCCTCGCGAGGAGCCAGGACAAACTGTGATGCTTGCCCACATGTTCCGTGGTCTTAGGATCAGCCCGAGACCATGGAAAAAGTGGGCCTAAAGTTAGGGCCATATCCCGGGGCAAGGGAGGGATCATCCCTCCCTTATCCCAGGATCCCCTGTGCATCATGTGAACACACAGGGACGATCCCAGGGATTGCCCCGGGATAAAGCCCTATCTAGCTATGGTCCCTGTTTAACCATTACACTACACTTGCTCTTGGTTTGTACAACTTTTAGCCTAGAAAGTGTGATGCAACAGCAGAAGACAGACCTGTTTAAATTTATTTATTTATTTATTTATTTATTTATTTATTTATTTCATTTTTATACCGCCCAATAGCCGAAGCCCTCTGGGCGGTTCACAAAAATCAAATGAACACAAGTAAAACCTACAACAAAATGTTGCCTCCTAATAGGAGTGTCCCTGTTTGGTCAGCCAGCCATGCCCTCCTCCACCAGGCCAATCCATTCCCCACCCTCCACCACCCCAGTCTGACAGCTGACACTCAACATTCCAGGCTTCTCAACATGTTCATTTCCCATTGGGCTGTTGTTGCTGTTTTGAAGGAGTTTCCCTCTTAAGGTGCAATCCTATCTTGATAGTTGACAGGTTACAAAGTTAGAGGCTGCTGAGTAACCAATGCAGGGTAGCTGGAGCATGGAAATGATCCGGCAACCCTGCGTTTTCACTACATGGGCAATTTCACCTGTCTAGCAGAGGCTTCACAGAGGAAAGGAGGACAGGGTGCACATAGGCAACTGCATAATGCAGCTTTCCCAGTCTCTTCTCCTCTCTGCCCATGGATTGCTCCATTTCCCCATCTCCACACTCTGTTTCCAAGTGTGGAGAGGACCACGCCAGCTATGAGGGGGCAGGGAGTGGGCGAGGAACCCAGTTTCTGGGCTCCAAAGTCAGAACCCTGGTTCCAAACTTGGATCCCAGAAACTGAAAAATCCTGTGTAGGGGACATAGGATTGTTCCCTGAGGGGTTTAAAACAACAACAACAACAACAACAACAACAACAACAACAACAACTTTTTGTACTTTTGCAAACACCATGTTTCTCCCATCATATTGATATTCCAGTTGTTTTGATTGACATTCTTATGGTTGTTTCTTTCATGGGGCTTCTTCCAATGGGACCATAAGGCATCGTATATTCCCTGCATGCTCCTTTCACTTTCTATGGCTCTGCCTCTCCCATGCCTCACAGGACAAGTCAGTCTTAGGGTAAAATCCAACAGGGTAGATCCATTGAAATGAATGAGACTTAAGGTAGTCATGACTAATTTAAGTCTTAGCCATTTCTACTCTAATAAGGACATGTCAGATATTACCCTTAGAACCTATTCAGATGAGTTTAATTAAGATTGCACAGTCCTCCCATGGGAAGTGTACCATCTTAAGCCCAAGTGGAGACAGTTCTTGCATGGATGCCAAAGAGGGAGTCACAGGAAAGCTGAGAGAGCTCAGTGCTGACGGGAAGCATGCCAAGAGAGATGGTATGGTCTTCCCTTGGGAATGGTACTATAGCAATTAAGCTAATTTGAATCAATTCTAACATTGACTTACAGTGGGGACCATTCCAAACAGTGCCCCTCATGAGAAACTTACCATTAGAGAGAATACAAACTCTAAAACCTTCTTTCTAATGCAGAGCATTTTCCATATCCGATTTAATGTGCCTATGAAGGTACTTTCAGACAAAGTTCTCTTATAGGCACATCAACACTGAGATGGTGTAGTCCATATGGAGAATGGTTGTACAGTCTCCAGCAGCCCTATTTACACATAGCAGAGTGCAGACAACTAATTTATTGACTAGCTGTTATGTTTTGTTTCAGTCACAGTGAGGTCTCAATGGGGGAGGTCTCAATGGGTTAACAGTAACAGAAAAAAGTGTATGCTTTTACTTGAGGCTTGTGCCTGAGGAAAGTTACATTGTAAATATGATGTGCTGGCAAATTAGTGTTACTCACTGAGGTGACAATGAAGCCAGGTTTCTGACTTTATATACATGGAAAATCAAGATTGAAATTGGTACCCTCTGATTGGAGAATAACTGAACATTCTAAGGATATCCATTGGTCCTAAGTTAAAGCAGAGGTGGGGTGACGGAATGTTGTACCAAAGTTGATTGGCTGGAGGGTTCTGACTAGAATGAATATAAGGAGTTGTGGAGAGGCATCTGGGGGAGTCTGGCATGAGAATCTCTGGGGAGGGGGTTGTTGCCTGGAGAGTTGCCTGAGGAAGAGACATCAGGAGTTGTCTTTATGAGCGGCTGGGGAGCCAGAAGTAGACAAGAGTCAGAACGTGGAGCATCTGCAGGACCAGAAGCCAAGCTGAGAGCACTTGAGGAAAAGCCAAAGAAAGGCTGCAAGTGGGAAGAGGAAGACTCCTGGAGCAGACTTTGGAGGAAAGAGTTGAAGTCTAAGTGTCAGTGGGTGGCAGTGGTCTGAAGACTGAGCAGCTGCTGGACCAAACTGAAGACTTTAGGAGAAGCCTGGTGAACTTCCTCAAAGGTTCCACATGGAAGTCAAACCTTAGCAGAGAGACAACTGCCGTTCTTGCCCTCATTGTCAGGCCTGTGAGTTAACTGGGGTAGAACATGACAGGGGAATTGGCTTAAAGTTGGTTAAGGGTAGGAAGTAAAAGTAACTGTATAGAAGTCCTGTTTAAAACTAAATAGTCATAAATAATAAGCTTTCTTGTTTTATTTCTTTTCAATAAAATACTGTATATCTTTGTTTATCATCCTCTGATCTCCTATGCCTCATGCCTAATGACCAGCTACCTTAGGGGAAGGAGCATATAAATAAAGGGGTGAAGTTTAATGCTGGCAGTGAAAGTGAAGGGATTGCCCAATGGCGAGGGGTGATTCTCCACATTTGGGGATAGGGGAGCGATTACCCTAGGGTAGAGGCCCCCACCATAAGACTAGGTTCTCCACAGGACCTGATGACAACGTTATGAACAGCAAAAACTAGAATGTCTAGAGAGGCATCAACGTGCCCCATTCCCTGAACAAACAAATAAATTCAGGGGAAACAGTGCAAAGATAAATCAGTCACTTAGCCACAAATACAACTGGTACTTGTGTCTAAGTGACTGATTGATCATCACTCATCCTAGCTGCCATATATTATACCTTCACTCCAGAAACTGACTTGTTAGTTCAAGATAGAGATCCCTGGCTATTGTTAACTGAGAAGAGCCATGTTTCAGTCCTTGGTGTACTTGTCAGATACTGCCTACCACACAATTATAGGCCACTAACAAAAAAGTTATAGGCATTTGACTCTTTCATCCTCTGTGAGGAGCACAGATCACATTGACAAAAAGGCTGTTCAGAGTTTTTGGTTCAATATAGCATTGGGGAAAATGCATTGTATGCTTTGTTTTAAAAGTGCAGGCAGATTGCTTTTTGGGGAATAGTGTAAGGCCATAGCTAGATGGGGCAATATCCCAGAGATTGCCCCTGGATCATCCCTTTGTGCCCACATGACACACAGGGCATCCCGGAAGCAGGGAGAGATGATCCCTCCCTTGGGCTGGGATATCGCCCTACCCTTTAAGCACACTTTTTCTGTGGTCTCGGGATCATCCCAAGACCGCAGAATGTGTGGGCGCGCATCATGGTTTGTCCTGACTCCTCACGAGTAACTGCAAGGAACCAGGCATAGAGCACAGAGAACCCCATTGGGGGGTGGGGTGGGGGGAGTGAGGAATTTCTTTTTTAAAAGAACAACTCACATTTTGGATCTCGTGCATGCCTTCTTCTTTTAAAAAAATAACAAAATGGCGGGCGCGATGTCCTCTTCCTCCTAGGATGTCACGCACCACATGTAAACAGACGGGGATAATCTTGCAATCATAACATTGTGAGATCATCCCCCCCTCCCTCCCGGAAAGCCCGTAGGTCTAGCCATGGCCTAATAGGCATTGAAGAAAAAATCTTTTGACACAAAGGGCACAGACTGGTAGAAGGTAGTGATGGGTGAATGTACCAGCAAATAAAATGGTAATTTACTCCAGAAATGACAAATTCATCTGTGTAATCTTTTATTTGCTATCACTGATTGGTATATGAAGGAGGGACAGTGCTGCTGCTAAGGGACATCACATTTCCTCCTGAAAGAAAAGGGTTAAACCAGCATGTGAAGAAGATGTGCAGAAATGCCACAGTTTCAGTGGAGACTGTGCATGCGCCAAACCTCACAATCTGTTCTGAAATGAATAATGAATTTGTAAGAGAGTGAACTGAGCTCGCTACCAAGGTGAGCATTATGAATGCATGAGTTTCGACCAATGATCTTTTCCGCTGACCATCTCAAGAAGCACTAGTAGGGCTGTAGAAAAATACTTCCACAGATCTTGCAAAGACCTCTACAGACAGTGAGAGAGATAAACCCACAGGATGAAGCTTCCTGAACAATCTTCAAATTATCCCCTTGCTAGCTTTAACATAAGCTAAACTGTGTGCTGTCCATGGTGCTAATGCCTTGCTCACTCCTGCTGCCCACTAATCTCAATATCCATCTGAGGCCTCATCTACACCAAGCAGGATATTGCACTACGAAAGCAGTATGTAAAAGGCAGGAGCCACACTCCTGCTTTATAGCGGTATTGAAGTGTACTGACAACTGTTGGGGCCTATTGACACATTCCATATACCGCTTTCATAGTGCTATATCCTGCTTAGTGTGGTTCCTGGCTTTTATATACTGCTTTCATACTACTTGCATAGTGCAATATCTTGCTTGGTGTAGATGAGGCCAGTGACTCCCTTGGGTCAACAGCTCACAGCCCTTGCAGGTAATGCTGCCCTCAATTCAGCATTGTGGACTTGGAGGCAAGTTGTTTCAAGCATCAAAATGAAATAGAATGTGATTAATTCACCAGTTTACAAATGCTGCATGTGAATATATTCAGATTTAGCGAGCTTTGAATTGAACTGTTCACATATGCTTGTTATTTCAGAACTTTAAGCCTCCAAATATAAAGTTTAAAATTTCTAGTATTTTGAAACCTAAGTTGTCTTAATGTTAAAAGACCTACATATAGAGCTGTTTAATTTTCAATGGTAATGAGCCATTTAGTTTTCAGTGGTCTTTTAAAACTTCAAAAGACCACATGTTATGTGTTTGGTAAGAACATGGAGTTTGCACATTCAAATTCATCTCAGTTCATCCATTAATTCCCTAACATTTTGTTGTTTAAAGGTGTAGAAAAGCTACTGCAGGAATAAATGAAGCTCTTGAAAATATCACAATATGCCAAAGCTAACTTTGTCTTACAAGTTACTGTCCATGTGAACACTTTCAGTAGTACAAATGGGCTGCCAATTGGACATTGATTAATTGGCACTTTTCAGCAACTGAGATGGTAATCCACTAATTACTCCATCTCTCTTTGAGGCACAACACAAAACTACGTGGAGCTACAAGCAATGCTTCTTATCCAAGGTAAATGCAGAACTCTTGTATTAAAAAGCATGATGCTGTTTCAGTGTATTAAGCAACAGCAGCCCAAAGAGGACACCTACAGACTGAATTATTGCTGTTTTATATGGAATTATGCATAAAAATGAACTGAACTAGTGAACATTATAGTCCTTTATTTGTTAGAAGTAGTCTGTAGCAGAAAACATCTTATTTGGAGAATTGTAGAATGTGATATTTGTTAATCCCTGCCTGTCCCATGCAAAGAAATGGACGATGTTAACAACAACAACAACAACAACAACAACAACAAGATCCTCAGTGTGCATGGTGTTTTACAGAATAGCAAGCAAAAAGACAGATCTATGCCCCAAGGAGCTTACAATATAGAATGTAACCCTATGCGGCAGGGTCTTGCTATTTACTGTTTTACTCTGTACAGCACCATGTACATTGATGGTGCTATATAAATAAATAAATTAATAATAATAATAATAATAATAATAATAATAATAATAAAATTCAAGAGTAGGTAACGTAGGAAGGGAACAAAGAAAGAGAAGAGGAGGTGAGGAGAAAAGATGATTTTATACTTGGGTTAAATGAAAGGTTTCATTTTGAGGAGGGATTTGTAGAAAGAGAAGAGGGTTAGGCATTCTGGGAGACTTTTCCAGATAGATGGGGGCAGCGAGGCAGGATGGGTGGCATCGTTTGAAAGCCTCCTGCTTCCTTCTGCCATTGAGGGTAGCAGAGCTGGAGACATTTTTGTGTGTGTATTATTTTTTTTATTTTAAATATAACAGTCCCCTAACAATTGGGGTTTAAACAGAGGTCACAGAAACTTGGTTAATACAATTGGAGAAATGGTAGTTACAGCTGCCAAAAATAAACTGCTCTATGTTTGGGGTGGGCTAGACTGTGGGGCAGAGGCAGACTGCCAGGCCTCTACATGTGGCCTGCTGAAGCTTGGCCCTTGCTGTGCCCCTTCCCTGAATCCCTTCCCCTCAGGAAAGGTGAGGGAAGCCTTCTCCATTGGGCACTGCCATACCAGAAGGGTCTTGAAGTGAGGACTTCTGGCAGAGCAACTCCCTTGGCTGTTCCACTGTGTTTCCGTGCTGCACAGTGAAAAGGGGGGGGGCTTTCTTGCCACATGCAATCTGCCCATGAAGAAAGAGATTGTTCTATTTCTCCCTGAGCAGATCGCATAACTTCTCTGCTGTGTGGTGAGAAAGGAAGGCCCCCCCCCCAATTTGGAAACCAAATGTGTTTTCTTGTGTGTGCATACAAATGTGTGTGGGGTGGGTGAGAGATGATGTTTATGAGAAGGATTTAGTGTGTAGATGGGTATATGTGTGTCTATGCATGTGTGTGTATGAGAGAGGGGGGAGAGAGAAAATATGAGAAGTGTGTGCATATATTTTGATCCCACCCACTTTTTTTGGCTCCGACTTTCACCGGTATGTGCCCCCCCCATTTTCTCCTTAGGGAATGTGGCCTCTGTGTGTGTGTGTGTGTGTGTGTGTGTGTGTGTGTGTGTGTGTGTGTGTGAGGGGAGTGGAGAGAAAGATTTCCAAACCCTGGTCTATAAGGAAGAGAGAAAAGGCTGAATTTTCATTTCATTTAAGGAAATTCCCTTTGACAGGAAGTCACAAATCTTGCTTTTATTTCCCATTCATAATCTAGCTAACTAGTTTCTTGGCAGAAATAATTGCAAAAACAGCCAGATCTGAAGCAAGAATCACAGTCTATTCACAGCCACTAAATCCTCAGTTTGTTCATACAAGCAATTGCGGTTGGAGTCCAAGTCTAAAGATTAGCAAAAACTCATGTGACCTATAGGTTCAATACAAAACCAGCCAAGGATGCTTTTTTTAAAAAAATAATTAGAAAATATAATCTTTTTGCTTGATAACATGTTACAGGCAGGAACACTGTCACAAAGATTCACTTGGAAATTACTTCAGATGCCAAATCTATTGGGGGTGGAATGTAACAACATTTGCCATCTATGATAGAAAAAAGGGCAGCAAAATCTCTCCTGAAAATTATTTGTCAAAATGCTGTATTTTTGAATGACCCTGCATTAGCCTCTATATTCTAAGACCAGGTGGAAGCACTGCATTAATCTTTGGCATGCAACAGTCTGGGTGCTTTAAAAGTAGCATGATAGAAAATTTGAACCACACTAGTGAAGGTACGAAGGCATTAATCCACAGCCGCGTTTGGCCAGGGTATCTCAAGATAGAACCTTGAATGGCTTCTCTTGTCTCAATATTAATTCCCCCACTTTGTCATCTCACAGCTGATTCAAACTGTATGGCTCAAGGAGGCCTCTAAGAACTGCACTGTCCATACAATGGGAGTGCCCTTCAAAGACTTTGAGCAAGGCTGACCAATACCTGTGCTACATCTAGGGGTGGGTGAATCCCACACTGTCTAGCCCGGGGGGGGGGTGTCACTGTGAGGAAATCTAGGCCTCTTGGGGCTCACTGGATTTCCCCAGAGCCCAGGCACCCTCCAGAATTCAAGGGGTGTTTTTCTGGGTTAAAAACACACACTTAAGGCTGCAATTTACATAGAGGTAAGTGCTTTATGACTGCAAATGGAATAAAATATGTGAATTACATCCATAATCTCCACAATAATGCCATTAGCATATCACACCTTTTTTAAAGCCAGAAACTGGCCTGTGCAAAATCTGGAGGATGTGCAGGTAAGGAGGACCAGGCCACTGCTGACTACACAGGTTGGATTCTTGGGAATCCATCCTCATTGGAGTCTGCAGAGTATTTCTCCAGCAACTTTAGCTACATTTGCATGGTACTGTGACTTCCAACTTGGATGTACAAGGACATTGACTCTATGCCATACAGGTGAGTTTCTTTTAGCACCAGAAAAATCCCAAGTTCCAAAGCAAGGATCACTACAATATAGTCCTAAAGTCTATTCCTATTACAAGTGCTTCGCCTGGGAACACATGACATAAAAACAAAGATGGAAGAATGATGCATCAGTTTCACATGTATTCAAACATAAGTCCTTTCTGTATGATTTCTGCAAAAAAAAATTTTTAAAATGCAATAATTTTAATACACAATTTCCCCTAATATATACATTTTGTATACAACTTTCCCACATTTTGGAATATGCCATTTTTTGAGCTGAAAACTACACCAGAAAATTCAGAGAAGTGCACAATCCAAAGAATAGTTATGTTCTGATCTGCATATTACCCTGGGAAGAGGGAATCAGGTCAGTTCACTTAAAAATGTGGAAACAAACAATGTAGAACAAAGAGATCGTGCCCCCAACCCTTCTACTGAGTAATGTGCACCATCACAGATCAGGGAGTGGAGAGAAGGAGAAGATGACCAGAAGCAATGCAAATGTTGGAAATAAATGTATGCAAAAATTTAGGAGGACGCTTCTGTATCCTCAAGGCTTTGACAAGACAAGTTTCAGCAATCACAACTCCTTCTGTTGCATCTGGTACCTTGGGAAAAGATTTCCAAAAGGCTTAACCTCAAGCAAGGTTGCCAGGCCCTGTCCTAGAGGTGACTGGCACATGAACTGCAAGATCAAGGCCACAGCTAGACCTAAGGTTTATCCTGGGATCATCCAGGGTTCACCCCTGCCTGAGCACTGGATCCCCTGTGTGTCACCTAGATGAACAGGTCTGACCCCTGGATGATCCAGGGATAAATCTTAGGTCTAGCTATGGCCCAAGAAAGGTTGCAGCTCTTGTGCCTACTGTCCCATTCCTCCACTAGTCCTCACACTCACTTTCCACCCCTGCCTGCTGTGCTCAGTAGAACTCTGCTTCCCCACTAGGACCCTCTGCCATCCCATGTTTTACAACTGCTCCTACATTTCTGATATTTTATTTTTTATTTATTTTTATTTATTTTTATTTAAGGATTTTTATGCCGCCATTCAGCCAAAAAAAGGCTCTCATGGCGGCTTACAAAAGTATTTCTTGACAGTCCCTGCCCACAGGCTTACAATCTAAAAGACATGACACAAAAGGAAAGGGGATTGGGAGGGAGGAGGAGGAGGGGGAAAAGGAAAGCAAATTCAGGCACTACAATCTTAGTTGGAAAGTTCAGCAGTTACAGGTGACAGCAAGAGGGAGGGGGCTCTCAGCTGGAGCTGGACCCAGGCACGGTGGAGAGGTGTTTAAAATAAATAAATAAATAAATGTTATTTGTTTAAAATAACAACAAATCTCTTTGCCAACCCTGATAAAAAATCAACAACCAAAAAGTTCTGAATGTATGCAGTTTTACATCTTAAACTCACTGAAATCAAAGCACCTTCATGACTAGAGGTAAAAAAAAGGACCATGCTTCTGCTGTCCTCATCACATGTTGCTCTTTGGGAGGGCCATTTGGATGCTCCACTTGGGCTATGGGACCCTGGACTTTGGCTCCCCAAAGTCCAGCTCTAGCTGCACCACTGACCATTTAGGCATCTCTAACAATAGAGGACAAAAGAGGATGTCGATTTTGACACATTTTGCATATGACAGATACAGATGCAAATGTGGAATTAATTACTATAAATGTAAACAGAACTACATCTCACCATACTGGAGAAGAATATGGCCAGGTGACCTATGTGGCTGCTGAGTCTGCTGTCCAGGTGTTAAGTGTGGATGGGTAACTTCAAGGTCCTTGCTCTGTTTTGTGAGAGGTTCAAGCAGAATCTCTGAAGGTTTTTAATGGAATTGTTTTATATGTGATTGTAAAGCACCACAATACCAGAAATGGTGAGGTGGCACATTAAAAATGCTTTAAATAAAATAAATAAATAAATAAATAAATAAAGATAAAAGGAAGTCCTCCTTCACACAGCACATAGTTAAACTATGGAATTTGCTACAAGAAGAAATAGTGATGCCTACTATCTTGAATGACTTTCACAGAGGAGAAGGCTATCATGGCTACTAGTCCTGATAGCTATATGCTACCCCCAGTATCAGAGGCAATATGCCTATGTGCAGCAGTTGCTGGGGAGCTTGGACAAGAGGGTGCTGCTGTACTCATGTCTTGCTTGTGCATTTCCCGTTGGCAACTGATTGGCAACTGTGTGAACAGAATGGCCACTGTTTGGACCCTTGGTTTAATCCAGCATGGCTTTTCTTATGTTTTTTATGTTCTTATGCTCTATGGCTCTTTATCTTCAAAAAGGACTTGGACTAGACAGTCTTTTAAATAGCAGATTGTCCACTGATGGCCCTTCAAACAGAATTCTGACTTCTGCAAAGTAGGACACATGGCCATCCTAGGGATGAGATGCAGGAGAGGGTTGTTTCTCTGGTTGTCCTGAGACTGTGGAACTTACATTGTGAGTTTCCTTGTCCCCACTTCATTTATTAAAGACAATTTTGTTCCAGCAAACTTAGTGCCTGCTGAACTGAATGATTTTAATACATTTTATGGCCTGTTCTCTGTTCAGTGTTTATTTCTGCTGCAAATGTCTCTATTTCAATCTTGTATTGTTTCATTGTTTTAATGATATTGTTAAATCTTATCTGGAATTTTAATGTTGTAGGCCATTCTGTGTATTGCAATTGTAATCTAAGGGTGGGGTATAAATTATCTTCCACCAACCAGTTAAGGATTTCTGCAGCTCAAGCTACTGTTAAAGTGACAGACCAGCCTGTGTTGTTTTTTCCTAGCTAGGCTGTCAGCATTACTTGCAAATGCAGGGAGAAAGAACTGGTTAGATGTTCACATAAGTAACACTGATCTATGGAAGAAGAGATATTGTTGTTTCATACAGCGCTCCCACTCCACCTACTAACCCATTATACAGTGAGAAGCAATTTGCTAGTTATGCAAACAAAGCCAGTAATCTTTAATTGAAGACCTTCAGTAGGCTTCCTCTATTCAGAGAGGTTAAAAGAAGGGGGGGAAGATTCTCTTCTGGGGGCGGTAAGTGTCAAAGGAGAGCCTCGCCTCATGCCTTCAGCTAGAGCAGGCAAGCTTCTCTCAAGCTGCGTTAGGCCTGCAGTTCACCCAAACCTCGAGGTAGCATTTTACCCACCTACATGTTTTGAAATAATCGATGCTTAAATGCTGCCAAATGAGCTCTTGTTCATTTTGATATGCTTCAGAGCTGACCATGGCACTAAATTAGCATCTAGTTAAACATCCCTCGGGGCAGGAGAAGATCAATCAGTTGGGAAGGAGCCTTGTGCAGGCAATAGATCAGCTAAAGAATGTCAAAATGAAAAGTGGAATGGAAATGAATCGGGATTTCCCCCCTCCTCCCTCAGGTTGCGTGTAGTGTTTGTATTTCTGATGCCCTTGACAACGCAGCGAGTGCCTGTCTGCAGCCTGACTTGTTTTGTCCAGCATTCTTGGGTCAGTTTTCCAGCCAATTGTGCAGTGCCATTAGCATCCCCGAAGAACCGCTTTGTTCTCCTGCTCCGCCTGTTCTCTCCATTGCCATGCTTCTTCGGGTATCATTGTTCATGCTTCACCTTTCCTGCACTCTTCCATCATTTGTTATTTGCTGCTGAGCTTCTATCCTTCCAGTTTGCCTCAGAGGGAAAACAGAACACTTTGGAAATTAGGATGTGCTCTGACAACACGTTGCACCCTGTTTTCCCAGATTCAATATGAGCTGAGGTTCAGGTGCCTTAATAGAAAGCAGAATTTTGTCAGTTTCTCCTGTCACAAAGCAACACCAATGTGAGAAGATGTACCTTCATAACTGAGTTAACTGTAAGAACATGAGCACATAAGAAGAGCCATGCTGGATCAGACCAATGATCCATCTAGTCCAGCACTCTGTTCATACAGTGGCCAACCAGCTGTTGACCAGGAACACACAAGTAGGATATAGGTGCAATAGCACCCTCCCACCCATGTTCCCCAGCAACTGGTGTATATAGATTTACTGCCTTTAATACCAGAAGTAGCACATAGCTGTCAGGACTAGTAGCCATTGATAGTCTTCTCCAGGAATTGATCCAACCCCCTTTTAAAGCTATCCAAATCAGTGGCCATCACCACATATTGTGGTAGTGAATTCCATAGCTTAACAATGCACTGTGTGAAGAAGTATCTGTCCTGAATCTCCCACCAACCAGCTTCATGGGATGACCCCAGATTTTAGTATTATGGGAGAGGGAGAAAAATATCTCCCTAACCACATTCTCCGCACCATGCATAATTTTGTACTCCTCTGTCATGTCTCCCCTTAGCCTCCTTTTTTCCATGCTAAACAATCCGAGCTGTTGAAGCCTTCCTTCATAGGGAGATGTTCCAGCTCTTTTCATTGCTTTTAAGATCCGGCCACTCATCTCTTCAGTTATCTGGCAAGCCAACCTAACCAGGATGGATCTAAATTACTACCCCACCTTACAGAGGGCTGCTAGAGATGAACTAAACTTGAAAACAACTCTCTTGGCTCACAGCCTCTCCTAATGGACCAATTCTCTCCATCTGCTACTGAGGTTTGGGCATATTCTTGCACAGAAAATAGGCACTGTGAGAGATAGATATTGCATTTGGAGAGAGAGGTTTAGATTAACCCCTTCCAGCCAGATGCTAATACCTGTGTTCTTGCTTAATTTTTTTTAAAAAAACACTCACCTGAATGAAATCATACAAATGAAAATAAATAACAAAATATGGAGCACACTCCACCAAGGAAATCAAGATACATACGTATGTAGGAGAAATTAAAATCCAGAGGTGTTTCAGGACAGTTGCATTTTAAATAATGTGGCTGCTGAAGAAGTTTGCAAACAACAGTCTTATAATGAGAATTTTCACTGCTTATAATACCTGTTTATTATATTACAGGTCAGGTACCCTTAGCCTGTAATGTTTATTTTCTTCATAATTAATAATGAAATGCATTTGCTGGTGCCCCAATTTTGTGCCTACATCGGCAACATTCCTTACACCAGGCCAGTGTGTCCAATAGATGCTATTATTGCCACATGTTCAGAATCTGATTACTTTAACCCATTACAAAGTTTCTGTGAAAAATTGTGCTTTCTTCCAGATAGCTGCTGTTTTGAATACAATCTTCATATACATGTTCCTGATGTGTGTGTGTTTTCCCATCCAAATCTTTGAATCACTAACTCCTGCCATCTTCTCTTGTGATTCCTGCCTTGAGAGGGAACCGGTGCTATGGAAGATGTATGCCTCTACAACATGTGTCTACTAAAGGATAGTAACCTTCCATTACTTGGCAGGCAAAATGGCGGCCAGTGCCCTCAATTATCAATGACATGTCATTCCTTGCTTCTGTCACCAATGCCACCGGAGCTTCTGATGTCTCCTCTTCCTCCAAATTCCAGGAGCCAATCAGGGGCCAGGGCAACATGATGCACAATGAAGCAGAGTATTGTGTAGCTGCTTAGGCAATGTGCTGCTGTTGGCCCATCCATGCAGAACAGTTCTCAAGCAGCACTGCAAGAATGTGCATGCACAAAAATATTACTAGCTAAGTCTAAAAAAAACCCCACAAGCAATCTTTTAAAATAATAATAATAATAATAATAATAATAATAATAATAATAATAATAATAATAATAATAATAATACACAGAAGAAGCTCATCATAATTAGTAGTCCAAATATGATTTGACCTGATTGGAGTTCACCCATTACTGATTTTAAGCATTCGTAACTAGCAACACTTTCAAATGGGGCCACACTGTCTCTACTTTACATGTGCAATTTCGATTATCAAGGTCATTTTGCCATATTTTAATGTATGCGTTTATTTATTTCTGCCTGAAACACGTTAATTACATTTCTGTTACAGAACACTCAAGGCAATGTACAATAATGTCACAATATTTAAAACAACAATATAAAACATATTGGGTTGGCTCAACGATCTGTCTCAATTTGGTGAACCCCCTTTCCCTACCACACGCCACAGCACACCCAATGCAGCAGGGTCTCCCTGCATTTTCAGGGGGCTGGAAGGGCTTCTGTGGGAAAGAGGGTGTGGGGAAGTTAATCCAGCTCAAATCTGGATTCAGCTCATCTTAGCTGTAAGAGACATCTATATAGACACCATCTAAATAAAAGATCAAATTAGGTAAAAACACCTGAAAAAATAGGAAAACTTTAATGATATTTCTGAAGCAATGAGTTGCTCTATGGGAGCCTCTATCGGAAGACTATTCTATAGTGGTTGGGTCACCACCACTGACAAACCAACCAGAACACTCAGGGATATTTGCTTAGCAATGGATGCTGGTGGCTCCTATGTCAGTGGAGTGGTGAATCAGCTCTGGGTTTCAGTCAGAACTCTAAAAGAGCTATTCAAGGTATAGCTCCTTTAGAGTTCTGATGGGTTCTGACTGAAACCAGGAGTAGATTCACACACACCCCACTAACACTGGAGCCACCAGCATCCACTGTTGCTTGGTACAGAATGGCTACTGATAGAGCTCCACTAGTTATCAGAATGGTTATTGAGATCCATCTAGCCCTGCTAGACACTTACAATCTTACCTAAATGCATATACTTGAAGATGGTGTGGTCATACTCAGGCCTTAGCTAGACCAGGCGAAATCCCAGGGTGAACCCCGGGATTGTCCCTGTGCGTCCACATGATGCACAGGGGTTCCTGGGATCAGGGAGGGATGATCCCTCCCTTGCCCCAGGATCTTGCCCTCCACTTTGAGCCTGCTTTTTCTGTGGTCCCGGGCTGAGCCCGAGACCACGGAACGCATAGCCCGTTGCCGTGGCTTGACCCAGCTCCGCGCGATTACTCACACAGAACCGGGAGCTGCGCCCATCAAGGGGGGGGGAGCGGGGAAATTAAGTTAAAATAATAATAATTTTAAAAATGGCAGGCGCGACGCCTCTCCTCCTGAGGTGGTCGCGCCTTAGTGTAAGCGGAGGAGGGATCTCACGTTAATCACAATGCGAGATCTTCCCTCCTCCGTTGTGGGATAGAAGGTAGGTCTAGCTAAGGCCTCAGATGCAATCAAAGTCACAATTCAAAGTGCTGAACAGAAATGAAACCTGCAGTGCAATCCTATTCATGTCTGCTCAGAAGTAAGGACCATTGCTCCCAGGTAAGTGGGTATAGGATCGTAGTTTCAAGATTGTATCCAATGTTAGTAATGTCTAACTTAAATCCTAATTATTTCAATGGGTCTACTCTAAATAGGACTATATTTGGGTTCAACCTTTAGATTACGAAAATATCATGGTGGAAGTGGCACCCATATATTTTATTCCCCACCACCACCAAATTGTAGTGCATAAAAGGGAATGAAGCAGTTTTAATCATCTCTCTCCCTGTCATCCACATCCAACAAAAGTAAATTATGCAGGAAGATTGAAATGCACACCTGAACAAGGAAGAATTTTCCTGCCAGTGTATCCTTTCCTTTCCTCTGACATGGTAACAATTTAAGTGCTCCTCATGTTAATTATTGTACTGTATGTGCTGGGTAATTACACAGAAGTTATCGTACCATTAAAAAGAAAGGGGCAAGTTTATTCCTTTGAGAACATCTATGTACATCATTGTTACACAAGAACATTAACCCCAGTGCAAACCTATGTATGTCTACTCAGAACTCTCACTGAGTTCAATGGAGCATACACCCAGGTAGGTGGTTATTGGGTTATAGACTCAGTGTCAGTAAAGGGTACAGGGCTCAGACTTTGCACAACCTAGAGAAAGCAAATTTAAGTCCTTAAAATTTCATCAAAGTGGAGCAAAGAGATAACCTTCCACCCTCCTCTAACCTATGGGGTCTTTAATGTGAGTTATCTGCTTGATCCTTTCATCAGTGATGAGATTGGCCAAGAGAGATGGTTACCATTCCTCCTCTTCCCCATATCTTCTGCCCTGGGATCCCTCGTGGATGAAGGGCAGTTTATAATTTTAGAAATAAATAAATATTTTAGGTGCTGATTCAGCTAGCCCTCTCCTTTCTAATTATCCATTGTCTGTCACTACCTGCTTCTATGGTAGACCACCAACTGCCAGTAGCAATGAGAGGGGATAAGAAATCCAGCCTTCCTCAGTCCATTTCTGCTGCTGACACTCAGGCCATAGCTAGACCTAAGGTTTATCCCTGGATCGTCCAGGGGTCAAACCTGTTCATCTAGGTGACACACAGGGGATCCAGTGCTCAGGCAGGGGTGAACCCTGGATGATCCCAGGATAAACCTTAGGTCTAGCTGTGGCCTAGGTGACACACAGGGGATGCAGTGCTCAGGCAGGGGTGAACCCTGGATGATCCCAGGATAAACCTTAGGTCTAGCTGTGGCCTCAGAGACCTTTAACTGACAGGTGTCAAAGGAGGCGGCAAATCCAGCTCTCCACGTTTCTATCACAGAAATTGCCTTCTACGGTTAGGATACAATAGTGCAGCAGCACTAGCACTAATGACATTGCACTAGCATAAACCAACATCAGCGCAACATCATTAGCACTTGCTAGTGCAAAGGGAATGAGTTGGGATTTGCTGCTGAAATTCAGTGCCAAATCCTCACTTTTTCCTGTTGCGCTCGGAAACACTGATGATGTTGCACTAATATTGGTTTATGCTAGCACAACACCATTAGTGTAGTGCTGTGTCACCATAGGATCCTAGCTCATGTACTGTGAATGGCTCTTATGTGTACTGTGATTTTGTACTGTACTGTTGTAACTGTTTTGTGCAATGTTAATTTTGTTGGATGTATTGTTGCATATCTCAATAGAAAGGCAGGCTATTTAACAAACTGATGAATAAACAAAATATGTGAAAAAGACTAAAATAAGGACAGATGGGCTATTTTAAAAATGATGTTGGCATTATTTGTGGAATTATTTGCACCCCTAGCTTCTGGGCACAGCACGATACACTCCTGAGGCCTGGCTTTTGGATATATTGGTACAAGTACATGTTTACTGCATGTCAGGAATCAGCAGCAGAGAGCCAAAAGCTCTGCAGCAACCAAGACAATTTTAAGCCAACTGGGACTTTCTGTTTTAAGAAGGAATTGCTGCATATAGAGATAAACTGCTCAAAGTGAGTACCTATGCCACTGCACTATCACAGGAGAAAAATAAGGCTTGGGAAAGCTGCTGTAATAACCAATTTAACCATAGGACTCATTAGCTCCATTATTCTATGGCTGATCTGTTTAATTCCTTAGCAAACCATAAACTCTTCCTGATTAGGGCGGGCACTTAACACATTCCCCCCAAAGAGGATAAAAGAGGCTTTTACAATGCATCTGACCTTAGTGGGGACTAAGGTCACATGGGGGAAAATCATGACAACCATCTGTCAGGGATGCTTTAGTGTGGATTCCTGCATTGAGCAGGGGGTTGGACTTGATGGCCTTGTAGGCCCCTTCCAACTCTGTTATTCTATGATTCTATGTTCCCTTACCATCACTTCTCCACCCATGCCTTTGTCCCGCATTACTTCCTCTTTTGAAAGAGCAAGTAAACAATGTGCATGTGCACATGGCCCATTCAGTGGGCCATTCTGATTGCGCTGCTTCTCCTGCACGCAGCAGGGGATAGCAGCAAGTTCCATCTTAAAAAATAAGTCGGCCTTACTGGGGTGATTTTTTTGTCATGCAAAGGAGGCTAGAAGGGTCGGGAGGCATGCAGGAGGCAGATGACATCATGAGAGGGACCTGTGAAAATCCATGAGAGCCCAGTAACCAGCATGCAATAAAACGCTCGTCTTGTGAAGCTCCATATCTGATTCTTTTAAAATCTGTTTAAATTCCCTGTTGGAAGAATCAAGGCACAGGAACCTAAGGTACAGAACCAAAGATCACAAAAACTACAAAACCCAGCAGTTGGTGCATTAGAAGAGGTAACAGAGTTTGGGGTAGTGGCCTAGCTGGGTTGCACTGCAGCTGGAAGAACAATGTGTAGGGCTGTTATTCATCGGGGTTTGTGAATGCAAAGGAAACATCTTGGAAAATTGTTTCTCTCTTGTTCCCTCGAAGTGTTTTGTAATGAGGCTTGCAAGCTATGAAATTTTCAATACTACAATGATTCTGCCCTCTCACTTCTCTCCGTGTGTCTCTACGAATTAGCTGCCTGAATACCTAACAGAAGCCCGGGCTAAAAGAAGCTCATGAATGTATGATAGTGTGTCTGTCCTAAAAGTCCTGGTCTTCTCCAGGGCCAGATCTACACCTTGTGTCAAATCATTATGAATGTGGAATAAAAAACAGGAAATCACACTATGAAAGTGGTATATGGAATGTGGATTGTGCCCTAAAAGTTATCAGTGCACTTCAGTACTGCTATAAAGTGGTAGTGTAGATCTATCCCAGGTCTCTCTTGGACATTGTCTAGCTGGAAGCAGACATTCCTTTTTAAGGGAGGTAACATGGCAGAGAGACCCTTGCCTGTGTTAGACATAGAGATGCTACCATTTTTCAGGGGAGGGGGTTGTTTGGCATATGAATTTGCCCTGTTCAAAGTGTTTGGCTGTATTCCAAGTGCTCTCTCTCCCAACTCCCCGCCTGCCATGCCAAGAAAAAAACACTTGGTTCATAATCCAGATGGGAGAAGAACTGATGGCTCAGGTGATTTTACAATGGAAGCTAACATAAGAAACAATAAGCCAGTCATGGATCGGTTACATCAAAGGTGGGGAGCCTTTTTTTTTTCATATTCAGGGCCATCTTCTTCCAGGAATAAGTTGTTGAGTGCTGCATACAAGTGGTGGATAGAGCAGAGTCAGCACTGGGCGTAGCCAGAGACAAAAGTGTATGGACTATCCCTTTCCCCTCTCTCTTCCTGCCACCCCTCACCCCCAGTCTCTCTTTTTGACACTTTGTTCTCTCCCCACCCTTTCTCCTTCCCTGGGAGAATAATTCATGCCAGGGGCCTGAACTGATCTCTTGCAGAGAGCTTTTGAAATTAGGCTGAGGGCCACAGGTTGCCCAACTCTGCCCTATGAAGTCATGCAGTCCCTGTGTTACCTGTTTCTCTGCATCCACATTACCCATTTCCACATGTTACTGAAACAACATACTTAACAACTTTTCATGAGCACTCTCTATATTAGATATTATTATTATTGGCTGGGGAATGCTGGGAATTAGGGGTCCAAAACGTCTGGAGAGCACCAGGTTGGGGAAAGCTGATCTAATATATTCTTGCAGCAATCAGGCCTCAATGTTTATCAGTTTAGGGTGACCAACTGTTTGGAGTTTCCCAGATTTGTCTGTGGTTTTGTTCTATCATGGGTGCCAGGGTTCCCCACCCCCTTTGTAATTTTCTATAATGCCTGGGAATGACACCATTTCCCCCTTTAAGACCACCATTAGCACGGTGGTGGTGGATAATGTGCTTTCTAGAGGCCCTGGAAAGCGTGCTTTCTCACTGCCCCCACACTGCTCCAATCAAGGCCTTAAAGGCCCTGATTGGAGCAGTGGGACAGGTGGAAATCACATGCTTTTCCCTCCTCCACCATTAACATGCTTTCCTGCCCACCCCCACTGGGTGTCCTCTTTATTGGTTTCCCAAATATGGTCACCCCATATCAGTCACACTTCTGACATATTAAAATCCGTTTTGTGCTATAACTTGTAGTAGAACAAAGCCCTTGCAAAACCAGTTTGGCCAAAGAGTCGGGGTGGGGTTGGCATGGGGAGGGGGGGAGCATATGTACCAGCAGTAAATAATAGCTACTTCTATAATGCCACTTCCAAGCCTTTGAATAGCTCTTGTCTATACAGAGCCTAGAACTCTGGAGGGACTGAGGGAGGTCTGTGTGCTCTAACCACGTGAAACTGAAGACAAGTGTGTCTGATGCCTTCCTGCGGGCTATTTACGCAGCTCTGATTGATTCCTTGCAACCTGTAATTATTTTAGCTGCATTTGTTTTCATGCTGTGTGTGCGTTTCACTCTCCGTCAGATGAATGCTTATTTCTGTGCTGTTAAAGCCACTTTGGTTATGGTGGGGAGTGCGAGAGCCACCCAATTGGTTTGTATGCCTCAGCAGGCAGGCAGACACGTAGACCCCAGGGAACAAGCTTCAGCATGAGTAGTTTTTATTTTGTTGATTCTCGCCTCTTCCCCAATTGTTCTTCTCCTTCCATTCTCTCTCTTTCAATTGCCACCTCTTTTCTTTTTTTCCAATTTGACTTAGGTTTCACTTTTTATTTTATTTTACACTTGTTATTTCCTTCTTCTCTCCATACCACATGTTCATGCAGTTCGGGCATAAGGTGGCTGTGCGGTGGCTGTGCTAAAGACAATAAGGTGTGGTTCTGGCCCTTCTTGTCAGGCCATGTCCAAAAGGTGGTGTTGGGGAACTACTGTTTGGCACTGTGGCTGTTGGACTACTCAGCTCTACTGCTTTTTGTGACCTGACCTTAAGGAAATGGTCAACACCCATGGCTGTTACTTAAGTTCAAATATGGGCTGGATGAGGATGAACAAGCCCATTAAATCCAGATAATACAGAGGTGCTATTGAACAGTAGAACCCCTGGCTTGGGGATTGAGATTCAGTGTGTTCTGGATGGGGTCACACGCTCTCTGAAAGAGCTGATTTGTAGCATGAGAGTGCTCTTGGATCCTACACTGCCCCTGGATCTTCAGGTGGCAGTAGTGGAAAGGAACATGTATGCATAACTATATTTAGAGTGGCAGTTGAGACCATGCCTGAGTCAATCTCATCTGGCAACATGCCTTGGTTACATCATGGTTAGACTACTGTAATGCATTCTACATGGGGCTACCCGTGAAGATTCAGTTGATGCAAATGTGGCAGCTAAGCTGCTAATTGGCATGTTTTAGGTGGGTCTCTGAAAAATATTCAGACTTCAACTGTTTCCCAATATAGCAGCCAGGGTTCTAAGTCAGATTCAGCATATTAAGAAAGCGTAATTCCTTAATAGACAAAGTCTTTCACTGGCTTTCAGCTTGCTTCTGGGCAGAAGTGGTGGCTTTAACCTATGAAGCTCTAAATGGTCTGGGACAAGGGTATCTTAAAAGGTCAGCTTCTCCCAAATAAACCTGCCTGTCAACTGAGATCTTCATCTGGTGTAATGCCGTGTCAAAGAGACCAAGCTGTGAATCAGGCTTGCATCTATTTTCCCCCATGACTTCACTAGCTAATCTTAGGCAAGCCCCTAGGGTGGCCATTTAAGCATCACCAGCAAAGAAAGCATGCACCACCAGGAAAAGGGGACACTGCTGTCCACTGCATAAACTGTGCATATGCACATTTATAAATAATTACTAGAATTTAAATTTCATAGAAGGCAATATCCAGTATCAGAGGCAGTAAGCCTATACACACCATTTGCTGGGGAACGTGAGTGGGAGGGTGCTGATGCATCATGTCCTGCTTGTGTCCTGGGGGGATTCTACACGTCGTACTGAGGGTGCTTCCATGCGCCCCCAATGCGCCCCAAAGCGATTGTGTAGCTTGCCTTTCGAAGAGACGAGGAAGAGGCGTCCTTGCCGCCGCCCCCGCCACCCACCTACCTCCTCGCCGGCCGGTGAGGAGGTAGGTGGGTGGCTGCGGCAAGGACGCCTCTTCCTCGTCTCTTATAAAGGCAAGCTACACAATCGCTTTGGGTCGCACTGGGGGCGCATGGAAGCGCCCTCAGTAGGACGTGTAGAATCCCCCCTGGTCAAAAGCTGATTGGGAACAAAGTGCTGGACTAGATGGAACCTTGGCGTGATCCAGCATGGATCTTCTTCTGTTCTCATGCAAGCCAATTTCCCATCCAAATCATCACATTCTTCAATTAATTCCCATCCCACATGCAGATCACCCCAAATTAGTTAATTCCTCTTCCCCCCTCTGTCTCTCTGTCTCTATCTCCCTCTCCCTCTCTCTGTCTCGTAGCCCCTTTCCTATCTCTCTCTCCTCCTGTTGTTGCTTCCCTGAAGCTGCTACTGCTAGTACTATTTGGTTTTCTTGCTGCTGCTTTTCTGCTGCTGCTGCTATTGTTTTTGTTGCTGAAACTAACGCATTGGGTGTGCTGCTGCTGCTGCTGCTGCTTCTCCTGATCCCTATTTTCTCTTAAGGTGGCAGAGGAATATAGTGTTGGCTGCTGGCATCTTTTTCTTCATTTTCTCCAGCAAGATGCCCTTAAAGAAATGTACACATCTCTTTCCACACAGAGCCACAAGCATGAGCAGTATTCGACAGCAATGCTTTGCAAGGAGGATGTGGGCTCCTGGACCACCACTTAAAACTCCCCTTCCCTAAGTGTACTGGATGAACAAGAAAAGGAGACACCATCCTAGGCAAAAGCTTGAACTGTCTAAAATTAAGCAATTTATCTGTCCATCCTACATGCCACTCTCTCCCAGCCTCAGCCTGCAATTTGGGGATCATAATACAGACTTACTTTACAGGATTATTGTAAAGATGGCAACTAGATAATGCATGTGAAGTACTTTGGACACTGGAAAGTATATAAATGTGTTGGTGGTCATCGTTGTCGTCGTCGTCAGAGACTCTTCCCTATAGTATACGTACACGTTGCTTTTCTATGCTACCCAATAGCTGAAGGTGTCTTTTGTTAGTCCTGTTGAGGATTAGGTGCATAATTCCCAGGCCTTTTTGGTGATGGTCTCCAGGTTACATAATTGCATTCCCAGTCAAAGTTGCCAGGTGCCAACATTACGAATTTATAGATGACAGGCCAAATCTGGCCTATTTCCCTGAGCTTTAACAGCAGTTAATGCCAATTGGCTGTAACTGCTTTTTATCAGTAATTTGCTCTGTAGTTAATTTGCATTGTTTTTGTGAAATTTGTTTTTTCGTCATGTTGTTGTTATTGTTGTTGTTATTTTCCATTGTTTGGAGTTGTAAGTTGCCTCAAAGGCCACTGCAGTGAAAAGGTGGGAATAAAAATGTCTCTTAACAACCCCCCCGACTCATACGGATTACTTCTTAGCTGATATTCAGTGCAATCCTGTCCATGTTTGGTCAGAAATATGCCCCACTCTGTTCAGTGGGTCTTACTCCCAAGTAAGTCTGTTTAGAATTGCAGCCTAATTCTAGAACACAAAGGGTTCAACGCAATAGTGTAGTGGTAAATTTTGAAGTGCAGCTGCTCACCATAACACTCCCCATATTCAGCTCCCCAGGGAGAGTTGAACAATGCAGGCAGTTGTGTTGATCCATATCAACAAAGCAGTTCTAGCAGTTTCCATCTCCACCAGGAGCAGGTCCTCTGAAAAGCTAAGAAGTCTTAATTGCCCATTCAAGTCCAAGGGACTCCAAAACTATTTTTTCATTGCTTTAGGGACAGCCCACAACACACTGTTGCTGGGAAAATGCTAGTTTCCCTTAGCTACTCTTACGGTTGCAGCACAGATCAATGGGAACAGGACTGCCTGGGGTGGGAGATTGGTGGTTGGCAGATGGTGTCATAATTCTTGCTAAACAAGAAATCCCAGCACTTCAACCCTGTGAACCCTGGCTCCACTACATCACTATTTCTACAGTTCCCAGTTGGCTATGTAGAGCTTTATCACACCAGAGTCATACTGTGCAATCACTGTGAATTGCATGCAAAGGACTCAGAAGTTTTCCACCTTATAATCTGCTTTGATTGTGAAGTACTCCCATACATCCTGCCTTAATTGTGCAATAAAGCAAAAAGATTCGCCGTATTTAGCCCCTACATTTTGAGCATATCTTCCGAGCCGCCACTGGTATGCAGGAGCAGGGTTTTAAAGAAATGCTTACACCTGCCTAAGCTTTAAAGGTAAAGACACCAGAATTGGCACAGTAATAGATATTAGGGAGAGCTTTAAGCATACCAAATTTGAATTGAATTGGGTCATCCGTTGATTTTTTTACATTTCCCCCCTTAAACTCACTTCCTGGTATGCAAAGGATCGCTGTCGCCCGGTAGCAAAAACAACAACCATGAAAGCTTAGCGCTATGGGGATAATCTGAGGGAAGCAGGTACGTGGGATGAAGCTTGTAGAGAAACTGCCATCTACTGCATCTTTTATCACTAGGTGGATAGAGATACTTGGGGCTTTGCTAGACCTACCTGGGAATCCGGGCCTGTAGAGGGGCCAGCCCATGCTACAAGTAGCACGGGCTGTCACTCCTAGCTAGACGTAACATGTGATGGGGTAAAGGAAAGCCCTGTCGCATCGGCCATTTTTTTCTCCTTAAACGGGCCAGGTGCACAGGAGCACACCAACGATAAGGTATGCTTTTTGTTTTTTTAAAAAAGGGTTCCCCGCTCCCCCTGCCCCCGATTCCCCCCCGCGATATTCGATGCCCACCTCACCCGCCCACCGACCATGTCCGATGCCCCCCTCGCCTGCCCGCCAGGCATGTCTTATCCCCCCCATTGCCCCAGGCCGTGATTCCCCCCCCCAGGCCCAGATCTCCCTCCCCCCTGCAATCCCCCCCCGCCTGATAGGCACAGCGCTCCTGTGGAGCGCTGTGCCCAGTGTGCAGCTTTCCCCAGGTACTCGCGAGTAAGCCGCATAGCTGGGAAAAGCCACGGAACCAGCTAGACCTTTCACAGCCCCAGGTTCAGCCCTGGGCTGCGGAAGTACCGGGCCGCAACTGGTGCCGGTTATCCTGGGCCAAGGGAGGGTTTAGCCCGGACAGACCCCGGGATCCCCTGTGCGTCATCTGGATGCACAGGGGTGAGCCTGCGTATCAGCCCCGGCTAAACCCTTGTCTAGCAATGGTCTTGGTAAATGCAAAGACAGGAGTACCTGGAAGGTGATGCAAAACCAATGCTTTTCTTTTGTACTCCTTCACACAGGTGGCTTTGTTATCTCACCCTTCTCTCCACAAGAATAATATATATCCCAGTAGCATCATACCAAGTGGATAAGGCTGCTGGATAGGAAAGAGCTTTAGACTATTCCAGCCCCCAAACAAGTCATCTAAACCAAAGAAGATGGGTTTTATTCCAGGACAACTGCACACACAGCCTAAAGTCAAACATATATTAAAAAATACAACACAATAATAGCAGCAATAGCAGATATTTCCGCCAGTTTCATATTCAGTCACACAAGTGGCCCCTGAGACTCCAGGCCCCTGGAAGAAATTATGTAAAACGGGCCCTGCTAAAATCCCATAAATTAGGGAGGGGAGTATTTGGAAGCCACCACTGTACATGTCTCTATCCAGTCCTTGCCCTTGATTGTATTCCCTGTGCATTTTTCCTGGCAAGGTACGACAGGCATGCATTTGTTTCTTCCCAAGCCAGTTCATCTCAGTGTGCCTAGCTAAATCTCCCAGCAGTGCCTGCAGCTAGGCTGCACAGGGAAGGTGGCTCCATGAGATAACAACCCTGTTGCCACTTTCTGGCTGTTGCTCACTGCCTGTTGAGCCAGGGAAGTCTCCTGCCAGCTTTCCTACCTTCTATTCCCACAATGATTGCAAAGGCACTTTTCCAATGCTTTGCTCTGTGCCAGGCTTTTTACCAGAGCCAGAGCAGAAGTTCAGGATCAAAGGAACCAGATGCCAGCTCTATTTGAAGGAGCCCAAAATGATGAACTGGTTCTGGAGTGCGTGTCAGTATGTACACCTGTATCGACACTCAAGAAAGTGAAATGTAGTACACCAGTGTGTAAGGGACGGAAATTGATTTGTGGTAGTATATATAACCATGTACACATAAGCAAATAGTTATTGGGTTCCCCGCCCCACCTCTGTTGGTGATTCTTTTTGGAAATGATAGTCCAATTGCCAAGGCTGGTTTACACATGACCATTTAGCATGGAGAAATGTGGGTTGACTCCCATCCATGTTGCAGTTCAGCTTGTGCTAAAGTAGATGTCTGACTTCACCACAAATCCAGATCACAGCTCATTTTGGATATATCATGCCTAGTGCTTATTTACAGAGTGAGAGGTGGGAAACTTAAAGCGGCCATAAGAAACCCCTTATCCCAGTGTCACAAAATAGGAATGTAACGTGTATTGTTGATAAGAAATCACTGCATAGAGTGCATAGAGTGATTAGCTATATATGCTGTAAGCTAGCTTTAAGTACAAAAAAATTGTCACAGGTAGGTAGGTTAATTCTTGGAAGTAAAATGCTCATTACCTCATGAGGACATAGACCTTTGCAAGGGCGCTTCTAAAGTCACTGGAAACGTGTTTGTAATGAGAGGCAGTTTCTTAGGCTTAGATGCTAAAGCAGGACACAGGTCTGATGCTTTGGTTGTGGTCATGAACTTAGAAGCAAGATTTTAACATGGTTGGCCAGAGAGATCCTGAGAGAAAGAGAAGACTAACAAACATGATTACCTAAGTTCTGCCAACCATGGCTGCCCAATAGGTAACCATAAGAACTTAATGATGGCTGTGTTGTTGGATGAGAGGAATAGTGGGTTTTTACTGTTTAATTTTCATTTTACTAAGAAATATGCTAGCTGTCATTTCTATTATGCTTCTAGTAATCATCCTACTTACATTGCATATAGTAATACATTTTATTATCCTTGCAAGTTTTGTTATTCTTCAATACCATTAGAAGTGATACCACTCTGTGTTATCTAGCTTGAAGGGTATTTCAGGGACCACAACCCATATTAATTAATTCTTGAAGCCCAGAACAGGTGGAATTTACACATCTGTTGCTGAGTAGGGTCAGTCCATACAGCTGCTGCTGTTACTCTCTTGGTTAAGTGAGTCACAGTCCTGTTCAGGTAAAAGAAGCAAGCTAGTCAGATGGAGCGGGAATGGGCATTCCATTTCACCAGGCATTTCTGAAGGGGCTGAGGCTCCTCAATGTTTCAGGAAAGGCATTCTGAACATGCACAAGGTACTCCTCCATTATAACTTTACATCAGAGGTGTCGAACCTCTTTCAACCTAAGGCCCCAATCCCATTTTGGAGAAGCGCATGGGGGACACATCCCAGTGGTAGGTGGGGCTGAAGGAAAGGGGTTGGGCCAAAAACAAACAAGTATCAGCATCTTCCAGCTTAAAGCTCTTACTGCAAGTAACTAAGCCTTAGGAGAGCCATCTCAACCATACAGACGGGGTGGGGTTGGGGGTTGGGGGGGGTCGGGGACTGCATACAAGCCAGGAAACTCAGTGGACAGGGAATGTGGCTACCTGGAGAACCCCAGAGGGCTGGATTTGGAGCCTAGGCAGGCTGGATTTGGCCCATGGGTCTGAGATTCAACACCCCTGCTTTACATGTTCCAAGTTGAGCACTGGGATTGGAAAAAGGGTTCCAAGCTACAGCCTGTGAAGCTGTGACATTAGAAGAGACTTGCTGGATCAGACCAAAGGTCCAGTGAAATCCGGCATCTTTTACCCCACAGTGGGTGATCAGATGCTTCCAGGAAGCCTACAAAGATGACATAAAAGCAAAAGCCCTCCCTCCTTGCTATTGGTTCTCAGCAACTGGTGTTCAGTGGCCTGTTGCCTCTAAATAATAGCTATCATTAATAGGCACTGATAGACCTATCTTCCATGAATGTGCCTAATCTCTATTTGAATAGATCTGAACTGTGGCCATCACCAACTCATGTGGCAGGCAATTCCATAAATTGATGATGTTTTGTGTGAAGAAGCCCCTTCTTTTGTCTGACCTGAATCTATTGCCAAGCAATTTCATTGGGTTGACCCCCAAGTTCTAGCATTTTAAGATAGGGAGAACACTTCTCTCAGTCCACTTCCTCAACACCTTGCATTTATAAATGTAGGTCACACCCAGCTCCTCTGTCATCTTTTTGTCTAAACTAAAAAGTGTTCAAAAAGCCCGGGAACTCCTGAAACATGTCATGATATCCTGAGGGACCTCTGCCCCTGTCCCCATCAAACAACTGGAAAACAAAACAAAAAACAAAATAAAAAGTGGTCAGGCCAGCTGGATACAATGTGGGTTATAGTTCAACATACCTGAAAAGCACCAGGTTGGGGAAGGCTGCTCTATGAGATGGGGTGACAAGATCGGTAGTACACAATATTCCAGATGTGGTTGTGATACTGGTGGATTAAACCCTGACTACACTTCTGCAAAACTTCTGGAAGTTGGTTGCTGATGGCTTGCTCAATGTGTGGTGAACTGCCATCTGGGTATGTGAAATCAGAAGACGGCTTCACTGTGGACCAAACTGCACTGCAGATTGAGTCAACCTACCTGACACAATGCTAAAATATTTGAACATATTGCCCTTGACCCTGTTGGTGTGTGAACCAGTATATCTTTTTTGTGAATGGATGAGCAAGTTTTTGACAGCATACTGAGCACACTAAGGCCACCCCACTGCTATTCTTTGGGCAACAAGTCAAAACCTTTTTTCTCCCTCTTGTGCCTTTAAATTGTTTTAATTCCAATGCTATTGTAGTCAGTTTTGTTTAATTGATACTGGACCCTTGGTCTGATATCTTGGTCTGATCCAGCGTGGCTCACCTTATGTTTTTATGATACTGTTGTTTTTTGTCAACATTTATTTGTTGGAAATCACCTTGCCTGTGTGCTTGTGTTTGTGTGTTTTAGAAAGGGGATTAATACATCTTATAAATAAATACCCCCCACATGTGTATGAGTGACAATGACTGTGGCCATTGGCCATGCTGGTTGGGGATGATGAGGTGGGGAGCAGATATCCTGGTCTCAGAAAAAGTGGATCTAGAGTGGGTCTAATGAATGTAACAGTGTAGGAGGAGGGGAAGAAAAGAAAGAAGCAAAGTGATGTCAGATTACATTCAAGTGTTTCATCTCCTGTCAAGACACATTAAACAGGGAGATTTTCCAGCCTCATCACATTTAAACCTCCTACTGAGAGCTTTCAGCCAGCACTTTTTGGAGTTGTTGTTGTTGTTGTTGTTGTTGTTGTTGTTGTTGTTGTTGTTATCATTATCATTTATATACTGCCCCATAGCCAAAGCTCTCTGAGTGGTTTACAAAAGTTTAAAACATTGAATGTTAAAAAACAAATATACACAATTTAAAACCATAAAAAGCATAAAACAAAAACAGTGAGTGCTTATGGTTAACTTTATGCAACACTATGGTTAACTGGTTTATGGTTAACTTATGCAACACTAAGTTGGCTAAGCACACCAGTATTTATTGAACTGATTGAATTTTTTTCTGACCTTCTCAATTGAAGCTCTGGGTTCTTCGGTGTAACCAGTATCCTTTTTTGGAAATAATCACGAGGGACATTTGGGCTAGGCCAGGGATGCAAAAGGTGTGATGTGCAGGCTACAGGCAGCAGCACACCAAGCCACTCCTGGTGGCACACTAGACCCTTCTGCATCTGCTGTGGTGGCACTGCCTGGGCCTTTCCATGCTGGTGCTGATACTAGCACTAGCACTACGAAGAAGAACAAACATCTTAGTAACTAGACCCAGTCCAGTGCTTCGGCTATTGGGCGGTATAAAAAATGCAATAAATAAAATAAAAATAACAACCATAACGTCCTTTTTTCTTTCTTTCTTTCTTTTTTTTGGTTGGTGGGTACCTTTGGAATTTTGAGTGGATATTGTGGGCACTTTCACAAAATGGCTGCCATGGTAAGCATGGCCAGTCTCAAAACACCAATTTCTCAGAAAGCTAAAAGAAAAGCCACTTGCCCAAGAACCTATGTACAAGGCAAAGGTGGTGGGGCTAAGCTCTAACACACACATACACACATGACTGTTTTGAACCCACAGGTTCCTGCTACAGAACCTATTTCATAGAAGGCTCACAAGCAACTTGGCTAAGGATATCACATGAGGCCTGAAGGCATCCTGGGAAATAAAGATGGCTCTGAAGGCTGGTGCTTCTTTGCAGCATGTCAGCCTCCCAATTAAGGTAATTCAAAAAGATCTATAGAAACAAATCAAATGATGCAGAAGGAACTGTCAGAAACATGGGAAATAAATGAGAAGGGGGGAACAAGAACGGCAGTGGTTTGGGATACCATGAAGGCTGTGTTTAGGGGGAATTGTATTAGGGAAATGTGTAATCTAAAAAGACAACAGGAGGTAAGGCAGGTTACTTTAGAGAATGAGATAAGGAAGCTGGAAAATGAATATTGGCAAACTAAAAATAAATATAAATTAATAGAAGTACAGGCAAAAAAAAAGGAACTAGAAAATATTAATTTAGAAGAGGTTCAGAGGAACTTAATTTATATGAAAAGGGAATACTTTCAAAATAGTAACAGGAACTCGAAGATGCTTGCCAAACTCACACAAAAGGAAAAAGCTAAAAATGGGATAGGGGCAGTAAAAAATAGGCAGGGTAATTATTGTCATATGATGAAGGATAAAATAAAAAATTTTCAGCAATTTTTTGAAGATTTATACAAGGAAAGAGATATTCAAACGAAGAGGAAGGAAGAGTATGTGGGTAAATTTGTGAAAAAAGGATTAGAAAATGAGCATAAGAAAATTATGGATAGTAACATACTGCAATGTGAAATAGAGGAGGTCATAGATCAGCTTAAAGTAGGGAAATCACCGGGGGTAGATGGCCTGGGACCAGAGTTTTATAAAAGATTTAAAACATTAATAGTGCCAAAGTTGTTGAAATTATATAATGCAATAATGGAAGGGGAGAAGATTCCAGAGTCATGGGAGCATTCTATAATAATTTTAATCCCGAAACCAGACAAGGATTTGACTCTCCCTGATTCATATAGACCAATTTCGTTAATAAATCAAGATGCTAAAATTTTTTCAACTATTTTGGCCAAAAGATTGAATAAATTTATAGCAAATTACGTAGGGGAAGACCAATGTGGTTTTATAGCAGGCAGACAGATGCATACATTAATAGGGAGAGTCTTAAATGCAATACAGGGGATAAAAAAGTCAAAGAATAAGGCGGGTATTTTAGCGCTAGATATTTTTAAGGCTTTTGACTGTGTGAGTTGGCAAACGTTAAAGTTGGTTTTAAACAAAATGGGATTTGGTAACAAATTCAGAGCAATAATAGAGCAGTTATACTCTAAAAACACAGCTGTAGTGGTAGTAAATGATGGAATAACGGATAAGATACGACTATCCAGAGGGACAAGACAAGGATGCCCACTCTCGCCAGTCCTGTTTGTATTGGTGATGGAATTGTTGGCAAATGCAATAAGAGAAGATGGGGAGATAGAGGGGATAGGTACGAGAAAGAAAATTAAGTTGAATATGTTTGCAGATGATACATTGATGACTTTTAGAGATCCGATAAGCAAAATGGAAAGAATTAGACAGCAGTTAAAAGAATTTGAAGAAGTTACGGGGTTAAGAATAAATTGGGCAAAATCCGAGTTGATGTTATTTAATTACACTAAAAAGGAAGAGAAGGAATGGGAAGGGAAGGCTTCAGTTTTGAATAGTAAAGAAAAAATTAAATATTTGGGTATTAAGATTACTAAAAATTTAGAAGATTTGGAAAGTGAAAATTTAAATGGATTGAAAAAAGAGGTAATAGAAAAGCTAAAGAAGTATAAGAAACTGAATCTTTCTTGGTTTGGAAGAATAGCTCTAATAAAGATGAAAATTTTGCCAAAGATCAATTTTATTTTCAGGATGTTACCAATAAGAATTTCAGATTTAGAGTTAAAAAGTTGGCAGAATCTTATAAATAATTACTGCAATGCGGAGAAGAAAGCAAGAATTAACAAATCTAATTGGTATATAAATCAAAAGAAGGGTGGATTGGGTCTCCCGAACCTTGAGTACTATTATATAGCAAACAGGTTAAGACACATTGCTGAAGCAATTCTAGGGGTAGGGGACTTAGAATGGATGGAAGAAAATACATTAGATAATATTGAGCTAAATTTGCAGAATGTTTTTTTTAAGGAAAAAGGGAAGGGTAATTGGCTTAATGAAATAGATAATTACTTTTTGAAGTTCCATTGGGAACTCTGGAATAAATATAAAAAGGAATTGCTTTCAATTAATTCCCCTTTAACACCAGTGATAATGCTAAAGAAATTTCCTGAAAATTTAAAGAATAGATTAGGTAAAGTTTTAAAGGAGGAAAATAAAATGAGATTAAGTGAATGGTTAAAGGGGATGAATACAAGAGAGAGGATGGAAGATGTTTTAAAAGATTTGAAATTATCATGGTTAAACTATGGGCAATTGGAACAATGGACTAAAAATTGGGTAAAAGAAAATAGAGAGTGTGGAGAGAAGACGAAATTTGAGGAATTAATTGAAAAAAAAGGGATTGATAAGGGACAAAATATAGGGATAAAAGGGTTAATGAGTCAACTATACAATATATTAACTGAGAAAGGAGTGTGGGATAGCAGTGGGAAAGTGGTTTGGGAGACTGATTTGAAGATACAGATAGGACAGCAGAGATGGGAGGGATTATGGAGACAGAGAGTGTTGAGAAATATGTCAGTAAGAATAAAGGAGAATTACTACAAACTGGTATGGAGGTGGTATTTAACTCCGGTCAGATTAAATAAGATTAATAATCAGCTTTCAGCAGATTGTTGGAGGGGATGTGGTGAAAAAGGAACGTATTTACATATGTGGTGGGACTGTAAACATGTGCAAAAATTGTGGAAGATGGTTTTTTATGAGATTGAGCAGATAGTGGGATTTAAAGTAGAAGTCACACCAAGGATTGCACTACTTTCACCGCAAGAAGAACTTAAATGTAATAAAGAAACGAAAGAGTTAATAACGAATCTGTTGACGGCTGTGAGACTGATTGTAGCCAGGAACTGAAAGATGCAAGGAGACTATTGTATTGAAGAATGGTATAAAGAAGTGTGGGACATTGCTATAAATGATAAATTGACATGTAATATTAAAATGAAAAAAGGTATAGCAAAAACAAATGATTTTGAGGGTATATGGAAAAAGTTCCTGGAGTTTGTATTTTCTAAAGGCAGTGGGAAACCACCAACAGAAGAAACTATGAGTTTTTGGAAACAGGAATGAGATCCCGAGGGGGGGGGAGCACTGTTATGTTTAGTATAAATATGTTTAATAGGCAAAATTTGAATATTTGATATTAAGGTAATTTTATGTATATGTAACAAGTGTTTTTTATTTGATGTTTTGTTGTTGTTATATGTTGTTGAATAAAATTTTAAAAATTTTAAAAAAAAAAAAAGAAAAGAAACAAATCAAATGAAAATGTAGAGGAGCAGGTAGCCTGGCAGATGCCAAGAGAGGTCTCTGGGAGCACCATGGTGCCCGTGGGCATCATGCTGGAGATCCTACCAGCATCCTATTCCTATAGCATGGAGGTCGGGAGCATCCTCGCTTCCAGGGGAAGTATCTCGCTACAGGGGCAGCTGCATTCATATTCACTGCTCTCTTTTGTTCTATGAAGGGTTGAAATGGAGGACCCTCTGGCATTCAGAATCAAAGTACTGTGGGGAGGGAGGGGATTCTTGCTGGTGGTTACTTTTTCATTCTGACAAGGGCTGTCTGTCTGAAGGGTAGGAGATCCATCTGTCCATGCATGAGGATGTTGACATCTTGAACCCAGCTGCTCCATATTATGAACCTGCATATAATAGGGATGTATGTCCACAAATCATCTGAAAATCTTCCTTTCACAATCCCGAACATGAGCATTAGCAGTAGGATTTATTTCAAGGAACATTTGCAAATTTATGAAAATTGTGATGACATTCAAAAGTATGCAATTTTACACTTTAGTCAATGCGGGGGTGGGGGTGTACACTTCTGAAAAATATGCACAGAAATGCATATTTCCCCCCATTCGAAATATGCCCTTTCCTCGTTTGAACAAGCTGAAAAACCGAAGGGAAACAGCATTTTGGAGTGTTTTGGTGAGCTTGAACCCCACTGGTTCTTCTGTCCTTGGTATGTAAGCATTAGTTCACTGCTAGTGGGTCATCTCCCCACCCCACCCTCACCCCCAGCCACTGGAGTGCTCCTTCTTCTCGGGCCTCTCTGCCGCAGTTCCATCTAGAGAGTAATCCTACATCTCAGCGAATCCAGGCAGCTTTGAAAAGCAAAGCCATAAATCAGGGTGCTGAGCAGGCGGCTCAGCAATGACAGGCCCACCCGGCATTTCTGCAGGGTCTCAGCCATTTGGAGGGAGGCTTGACAGATGGTGATAAATAGCTCTGGGAACCCATTACCCCCATCACTGCAAGCAGCCTACCTGGCAATCATAGACCCCTCTCACTTTGAGGCTATGGCCTGGCCGAGGAAGAGACTCTACAAAGGCGGCTTGGTAACCAAGGCAGATGATGGGATCAGATTTTCCCTTCTCTTGGATGCTTGGAATTCAGAAAGAGGCCAAGGCTGTAGTAATCGCTTTTCCATAAGAATCATTTGATCATGGAAATAATCCAGGGGCATCCCGAGAACAGAGGGAGCAGTCATGAGGCATAACAACTGCAGGGCATGCCTCAGATAAGACTCAATGCACTTTGGGCTCCGGATCCTGGAGTGGTTTTAGGATGCAATCTGCAGTCCATGTCTAAAACAGCCTTCTCCAACTTCCCTGTGCCCCCCAGATGTTTTAGATTACAACTCATTGGCCATGCTGGCTAAGGCTGATGGGAGTTGAAGTACAAAACATCTGGAGGGCAAGGGAAGGCTGGTCTAAAATAGCACAGCAAGGAATAAGTTCTGCTTGAAAGTGACAAGGAAGTATTGACAAGGAAGCCAGCCCCTAGATATATGGGATCTGACTGCTTATTCAGTGCCGACTCTGTACACGTTTGGAAGCACCACCCCGATTATATCACATATTCCACAAAAACACACACACACACACACGCATAATATGGATCAGCTTTTCTTCCAGTTGTGTTCTCAAATTCTGCTGGGTGATATGTGTGCGTTATGTGTTTTCCTTGTGCTGGGGCAGCGTTCCTGGGAGTAGGAATTCACTTCATTACCTGTTATCTTGATCATTAATACCACCAATAGTGTCCATTTTCAGAAAAAGGCAGTGGCTGAGTCTTTATGACAACTCTGGCTCTGATTTTAGCACAGGGAAAGTCTAAAGAAATGTAGAGAGAGACCTCCAATGACCCAGCAAGCCCCAATTTCCACACCAGCTTTCAACCTCTATTTTCTAAATATCCAAAAGTAAATGCTTATTTAGGCCAGGGGTGAGCAGATTTCAGACTTGCAGGATCTATTGTTTGCATGTATGTTTACTAGAACCCATGAGATCCTCTAACTAGAATTAATCATGTAGAATTAAAGAATTCTGAGCTCGGGACTTTGTTTTGAGTACTTGAACTAGAATGGATTACTACTCAGTCCTTCCATACAAAATACAAGCCATGTTACACACACACAACCCTCCAACACATCCACACCAAGCTTTCTTCATTTCAACATAGGGTGGTCAATCTTCTATTGGAAGGTGTCCTCTCTTTGAAGGGCTTTCCAGTCCAAGCCCAGGATAAAATAAAAGAGCAAGAGGAAGGAAGAGCAAAAGTCTTGAAGTTGCCCATCAACAATCAGCAGTTGAGCAGCAGGCAGTTTCAGATATATTTTGTTTCTATTTCAATGATAGTAATCACTTCTAAATTTACAGCTATACATAAGATTCATATGTAGGACAGCAGGCTAAACTGGCCTTATTCCATGGCGGATGTATAACTGACCTTCTCTGTGCCCCTGACCGATGTGGCAGGCCTGCTCTAGGCAGTGGTATCAGGTGCCTGACTAGGGCGAGTTCAACAGATGGGTTCTGGCAGCTCCCGTTCTGCCTGACTTCCCCCACCCCCTCACCATTGCCTTTCTCCCTGCCTTTGTTTAAGTAGGTATGATAGGTTGTGGAAACTGACAACGGAATTACCTGGAACTCCAGACGCTGTCAGTCTCTATTAAGCCCACAGCCAGAAAGAAACTGGTTCAACAGATGCAGTTTGGCAGCCGGTGTTATGACAAGAGGGCTGCATTAAGCAACTCTTTCACCCACAAAGGGACAGCAGGCTCCCCACTGGGATGGGAAATTATTCCTTAAGACTCGTATTCCCTGACTTTTCACATCACCTTTCTGTGACATTTGGAGGCGGTGGGTAATGGTAACACCGTATGGGTTAGGCGTCATCAGCCAGAACTCTTGGTAATAGTAACTATGCCCTTCTGAAGGTTTTCACCTGGCTAGGGCAGCGACTTATAAATCAATGAAAAAGAAGTGGTGCATCATCAAAATAAAGGACAGAGATTTGCATAACATTTGCATATACTGATTTATAATTATATGTGCAAATTTAGAGATGACGATTCTAATGTAAATAGAAATATAGTACTTCTCACTGTAGTGCAGAAGGCAATAACCTGTGTTCCTGCACATGCTGTTGATGGATAACTGCTGTTGAAGAAGGAGGAGGAGGAGAAGGAGAAGGAGAAGGAGAAGGAGAAGGAGAAGGAGAAGGAGAAGGAGAAGGAGAAGGAGAAGGTCCTCACTCAGCTTTCAGGCATTCAGCAGGCAGCAGTACTAAAAGGGCCCAAGGGAGGAAGTCCTGCTTCTCCTGGAGGAGAAGGCTATCAGTGGTTACTAGTCCTGATGGCCACGTGCTACCTCCAGTATCAGAGGCAGTAAGCCTATGTACACCAGTTGCTGGGGGAAATGGGCAGGAGGGTGCTGCTGCATTTAAGACCTGCTTGTGTGTTTCCCATGGGCAGCCTATTGGCCACTGCATGGACAGAATGATGGACTAGATGGACCCTTGGTCTAATCCAGCAAGGCTTTTCTTATGCTCCTAAATCCTCTAGGGGGCTTTTCAGAAAGCTCAAGCAGCCAGAGAGTCTGCAGGAGAGCTGTGCGCAAATGGCCTCTCACGATCCTCCACCCCGCATGTGGGTAGAGAAATTAGGGAGACAATTTCACCAAATTTCTCCAGGGGAAGGATAAATTCTCCAACAATTTCTCACAGGTAGTCATCACCATTGGAAGGGGTTGTAGATCAGCTTTTCTTTCTTTCTTTCTTTCTTTCTTTCTTTCTTTCTTTCTTTCTTTCTTTTTCTTCCTTCCTTCCTTCCTTCCTTCCTTCCTTCCTTCCTTCCTTCCTTCCTTCCTTCTTTTTTTGCACTGCCACTGCAAGTGGCAACAACATTAACTGTGTTGGCAGACTGGCCCCCATTTTGCATCCTCCACAATGCCCCATATGCCTAGCATCACTCCAGGGCACCGAGGGGAGGGAATGCAGCCCCCACAACAAATAATGGTGAAGAAAATGTGGAGAAAATTCTGAAAAGTGTCCTTTTATTTCTAAGGGGTGAGAAAAGAAAAATCCTAGGAATTTCCTGAATGTTTTCTTTCCCCATCAAAGGGGCTTCCATTTTTCTGCCTCATTCTCAGGACATTTTATAATGTATTTTGAATGTGTGTTGGTGGAGTTTTTGACCTTACCTAATCACTGTGAGGTGGTTGAGGGTACTGTCTATGTATTCTTTCTTTCTATTACACATCTCACCATTGCTCTACATTCTCCCAGGCTGCATGCAGTTCCTGATGTGACAACACCCTAAGGGAAGAATAAATTTATGATGACTTTCCCTGGGTGGGAAGTGCGGGAAGCCTAGGAGGCTACAGGTTGTCAGAGAGATGATTGTACAATGAAAGACAGGACACTCACACACACTCCTCAGCTATCTCATAAGTAAGGCAAGCACAAGAATCCTGAACCAACCCCATGAGAATTTCTCCAAAATTTCTTCTCCTTTGAATTTCTTTTCTAAAGCAATTTCTTTTCTATCAAATAGAATAAGAATGGTCACAATTTTCGTGGGAGAAATTTTTGGCACAGCACTAGTCTGCAAGGAGAGAACAGGGTTACGAATGATGAAATAAAGAGCCTACACAAAACCCTCAGCTACCTCCTTATATTACAGTAAACCATGATGTCTGGCACACTAAGAAATGTCTCTGAAATTCTAAACATCATTGCGAAAGAGGTAGAAAAATGACCACCTCTTTCTCAGGGAAATTAAGAGGTTGCAAAAGGCCAGGTGGGGTTTCATCGCAGCACTAGTTACGATGCATTGTTCCTCCAACTGACTGAACTGCCTCAAGGAACAGTAGATTCATTCATAGCCTATGCTCACTGACTCCAGTGGTCATCATTGCGCAGTTTTATTCCCATTGGGGCAGTTTCAAAACAGAAAGGAATGCTGGCAAGTTGGTCAGAAAGCTCTGTCACCACTTCAAGTGGCAGCAAAGCTTTTCCGTGTGTTTTGGAGGGAGAGGAAGGAGAGAGAGGAACCCTCAACCACAACATTTAGGGTTAGATCCAGGATCTGCCTTCTGCAAGAGGAAGGGACTTCCAATTTGGGGAGGGGGATCTGCCTCCCCCACAAACACCACAGCTCACCCTATTCAGCAGGGTCTCCGAATTCTCTGTGTAGCCTTTTCAGGAGTTGCCATGGGAAGGAGAAGGCAGGAAAGTCTACTTCCATCAGTATAAACCCTGGAATGGGAAGGCACCCGCCCTTGAAAATTGTAAGAATTTGCCTCCAGTCTTGGGGGGGGGGGCTGTTTTCACCCTGCACCCCCTACCTCCCACCAAATGCTGAAAAACATCTGAGCTAAATAGTTGTCACAAGTTAAAAGATCTGTTTAAACAAACAAACTGACGAAACTTAGGAGGGGTGAACCAGTGCTTTAGGTTGTGACAACTGGCTACCTTCCCTTCATGAGTTATTTTTACCATTTGCACAATATCCCTCATTTTGCTGTGCCACTAGTTTGTAGCTGGAGAGAATACCTGTGCTTCTAGTAGCTTGCTATGATCATCCTATCTTCAGTCAACTTACATGTTACTAAGTGCTCATTCAAACAAGTATTTTATCCATTTTGATAAGATGCAGTAGAAAGCATATTCAAGGTTAAGTCTAAATTGGAATCCGTAATTTCTTGTATTTCAACTGCTACTTCAAGCCATAATTTCTGTGTAACCGGGCACATTCTGACCATGTGGAGGTAGAGGTTTCAGTGTGTTCACATCTGTGCCAGAAAAGTCTGGCTTGATAAATGTATAACCCTTTGGGGAGTCAAGTACTAATAAGACAAAATGTTAAATACATATCCTGTATGGGTTATACAAGAGACTGCAGACTTTTTGCTACCATTCTCCCACACCCACCACCAATCAACCATACAATACAACGCCTTAGGCAGTCTCACATGCCAATCCTGCTACTATGCCCCCCCCCCCCCATCAACTGATAAGAGAATGTTTTTCAACCCCAGGCAGCCAGAGATGTTCCTGTTCCTTGCATCAGAACATGCAAATCCTCAGGCTACCTGTGCCTGCAATCAGTCGAGGTGTGCAATCAGCAGAGGGATCTATAACGTTGTGAGTTTTTCTTCTGTCATTGATCAGTAATCAGTAAAGCAGTTGTGTGGTCCAAAACAACAAGGACATAGCATAGCGAAAACAAGTAGCATAGCACAGCTAAGAAAGATCAGAGGTGAATATAAGGACCACTGGAGTACAGTTGGATAGTATTACACCTGGACTGGGAGACTGAGGTCACAGCTAGACCTAAGGTTTATCCTAGGATTAACCAGGGTTCGCCTCTGCCTGAGCACTGGATCCCCTGTGTGTCACCTAGATGAACAGGTTTGACCCCTGGATGATCCAGGGATAAACCTTAGGTCTAGCTATGGCCAGAGGGTCAAATTACCACTTTAGATTAAATTACCATAGAGCTCATGGGGTGGCTTTTGGGCCAGTCATGATCTCCCAGCCTCTCTTAGAGTTGCTGTAAAATCAGGGAGAAAAGAATGTACACCACTCTGAACTCCTCCGAGGAAGGTCAATATACAAACATGTGAAATGGTAGAAAGGTTGCAGATCTAGATGCTTGTACATCTATAGACCACAGTGAATTGTAGTGGAATGCTGTTGCATCTGCTTTTATGCAAGAGCTGGCACTACACACTGTGCTGTTTGCCATTTAACAACAGGAGTAATAGCACACCGCTGCCTACAGCAGCTCCCTGACTGGGCATCTAAAGATGAAGGAGGTGTGATTTTCTCTGCTTTACAGTTGCTTCCATATCTGCCAAAGTCAGACCGGGGGAACACAAGGAACAGTATGTTATCTCTTGATCTGACCAGGGACAGCAGAAAACTGGTTTGTTTCTGCAGGAGCTGGCCCCTTGCCTTAAAGTTGGTGAAGGATGAGAGATTATGTTCCAGTCTGACAGAATTTTAATACCTGTGGAATTAAACCTTCCCCAGTATAACGACTGCAAATAAGGCCATTTCTACACCTGCCTTTCCCCCCTGGGATCGTCCTGGGATCATCACTGTGCATCCAAAAGACACACAGGGGATCCCGGGAGAAGGCAGGGATGATCCCTCCATTTTCCTGGGATAATCCTTAGGTGTAGAAAGGGCCTAAGAGTCACTTAGTAAAATGTAAGGCTCCTTTGCAGAAATCTGCGCTGCCCATATTGCTTCATGCAAACCTGGAATTAGTTGTGAGATGTGTGGCCGTAATCCTAACATCTAGCCTTTTCAGAAGGCAAGGCTCATCCTTGGCCATGTACCTGATGACTTAGAGTGTAACCCTTTGCACGTCCATTCAGAAGTAAGCCCCACTGAGCTCAATAGAATTACTCCAGAAAAGTGTGGATAGGTTTGCAGTCGAATGAAGGAAAATAAGAAACTACAGTAAGTAACAGGGCATGTTTTTTGTGGAGAATATTTGATGAAAAGATGGTGGTACCACATGAAGAGGAGGACCAAACATCTTTTGGTCCATTAGCTTAGGAATGTGTAAAACAGCTTTTTGAGGTCCCCTAAATTCCATCTTGAAGCTTGTTCTGACTCATGTTCATATCAGATTGTGAGCTTTATTTTTTCTCACTGCATAAAATGTTAATATTTTGTGCACATTTTTCCAGATGACTGTGGCCTGCACAGTACCAGAATTAACACAGAACTTACAATCACATGCTTGTTGAGGATCATAAAGTTATACTGTAATTTTACAACAGTATGAGTGCTGGAAAAGTGTTCATTTCTCTGCAATGGAATCATTTGCTGTGAGAACATTATTTGGGTTATGTGGAAGAGTTTTAGATAAGTTCAAATGAATGTACCACCAGCCTTGTCCTCTCCCCTATTTCAGTGTTCATGATTATGGAGATAGCACTTAGCTTCTGTACATGATGCATTTATTGTGCGCTTATCATTCTCTACTCATGGTTGTTTACAGGTTCTTTAGATGATGTCGTGACTCTCCAATTTCACTTTTGTTTTTAAACAGCACTTTCAGTAAGTTTTATTTTTTGAGCAGATAAAATGCAGTATTATTTAAAGTGATAGAAAATGCCATTTCCGCATATGTATTTGCACTATTCCGCTATACCACAAAGGTTATGTATTGGAAAAGCAGCAAACACTCTTCATATAGTGCTCAGAATACAATTCTGTGATGAAACTGAAAGTAGATACAGTGGGTTAACTGGCTTGTGTAGAAAAGCTCTTGCTTGCATACAGTTTGTATGCCTGAAGTCTCTTTCAGAAGTTTAGAATGAATGCATACAGGAAACATGGCCAGTGGGTGCGAACCCCTCCTCCCTGATGCATGTTCATCACAATGTTTGCAAAGTCCTAGATACATCTGCACATTCCAAACACAAATTCACCTTTTTCCACGCCTCGATCCAAATGGAGAGGTGGGTAAGAATTATTATTATTATTATTATTATTATTATTATTATTATTATTATTATTATTTGAAAGGGCTCTCTATTGAGCATGTATAGAACCCCATCTTTCTGAGAAATGTTGCTCATTTTATTGAAACATTTTAGACTTCCCTCAAAATTCACCAAATACTTTACCTGAGAAAGAGCTCCAGTCCTGTGGCCCTCCAGATGTTCTTGGACTCCAACCCCATCAATGGCAGTGCCAATCAGAGGGCAGGCCCATCATCCCTGACCATTGGCCAAGCTGGTGAGGGTTGATGGGAGTTGTGGTACAACATCTGGAGAGCCACCATGTCCCTACCCTAGCTGTACATATTCACTTCAGGTTTTGATTTATTTAAATCTGGTGACAGGAACACCCCTCCCTCCTTGGAATTTTCACTGGGTTTATCAAGGCCACATTGCCTTCCCTTCACATTCCTCAGGTGCCTTCACCTATAGAGGAATCCTAAAATTCACTCCAAAATTCACTTTAGGTGATATTTCAGTTACAACAGAACCAGTTAACTGACAGCCAAAACAGACATCACTTTAAGGGTGCAGTCCTATGCATCTTTAGACAGAAAATGTCCTACAACTCCCAGCATTCCCCAGCCAGCATGGGGACTGAGACTGGGGAATGCTGGGAGCTGTTGGACTTTTTTTCTGTCTAAACATGCATAGATTGCACCTTAAATGTGTTTGATCTGTGTCTTATTTCATCTTTACTCTACCGCAGGTGGAGGGCCCCTGATCTGGATCAGGACCCTAGCTTGAGGAGTAAGGGGGCTTTTAAGAACCAGACTGAGCCCCCTGCACCTACTCTAGCATAAAAATGAAAAGATGACAGAGCTGCTAGACACGCATTTAAAGTAATGTCTGTTTCGTCCCACAGGGCGGCTTTGGCCTGTACTCTGCCCAACTCTTGAAGTCAGAATTGTCCTCCATGCAAGCAAGATAATTAGATATTCCATTGCTAAGTATATTTTGATTTGAACCTGCTAAAAGTTCAGAGAGGCCCTGACAATATTGTTTTGCTTCTGGAGTTTAACTATTTTCCCATGTTGTATCATTTGACGGTAGCTAGGAGTTATTGCAAGTATAAATAATGCTTCTGGGAGAATACAAACTACAGATGCATGAGGCAGCCAATTGAAATACTGGCAGGAAAAAATGGGATCATTTCTGGGGAGAAATGAGCATAAAGAGAACAGCAGTTGGTGCAGTGAAAAGCACAAAGGGGAATGGAGAAAGAACCAAGGAGGAGGGGAAAAGGGAAACCCACATGCAAAGTAATGCTCTTGCCTTTGCTTTCTAGTGCCATGTGGCCTCTCTTATCACAGAGTGGTGGTGGGTATGGCAGGAAGGTTCTAAATTGTCACTTTACAACATATTGTCCTGTCCACAACAACAATGATTTGCATGGAACAAAAACACAGTGGATTGTCCTTTTACCCTTGCAGGTAGTAATGATTCCCCACCACCTCAAAAATAACCTTTGAAGAAACTTGAATTGCATAAAGTTAAGGGATATCAGTTCTAATAATAATAATAATAACAACAACAACAATAACAACAACACACTTACTTCATTGACATAGCAATACCTAATGACAAAAATGTTATAGAAAAGAAAAGAAAAGAAGAGAGAAAAATATACACCACTGGCTATGGAAGTTAAAGAACTATGGCAACAGGAAAAAGTTGCAATTAGTCACATTAGTCACTGGCATCACATCAATTACAGAAAACCTTCAGAAACTGGGCTTACCAAAATACAGCCACACCACTATCCAGAAAGCAGTCATACTTAAAACAGGCTCAATAGTCAGGAAATTCCTGAATCAGGAAAAGACAGCATGACTTGACAAAGCCCATCATTCAGGTTATTTCCGGTCCATGTCACAAATGTCCTTTCCCAAGTCTGTCCCATCCACCTTCCAAATTAATGTGTGAAATTAAAAAACAACAACACCATCTCTCTCTGTGTGTATATTTAAACACTTTTCCATCTGAAATATGTATTTCTAAACATATTTCAGCTCAATGTATGCATTTCTAAAAGCATTTAATCCTAAAATATGTATTTAAAAATGCATTCTGGTACATGTTTTGAGCTGAGAACTGTATCACAGAATTGTGAGAAATGCAAAACCTGAAGGATAATTATGTTGTCTAGGAGGTCTTTTCACATTAGAATCCACAAAGACTGAATCCCTCAAGCATGTCTTGGCCAGGGAGAGTCCACCTGGCACATAGGTATCACCTCTGGCCCACCCAAGGGGATATGCTATGCTATATCGTAGGGTGGGACAGATAAAAAAAGGGGGAGAAACAGGTTCTCAGGATGCAAAAAATACTTTATTTCAAAGCCCAACGCGTTTCAGCCTGGGTTCTTTCAAAGGCCTTCCTCAAGGGGTTGACAAGAGATGTCTGCAGGAATACTCCAGCAAGATGATCGTCTCCTATGATAATCAATGGTGACTGACATCTGCAGACATCTCTTATCCACCCCCTGAGGAAGGCCTTTGAAAGAACACAGGCTGAAACGTGCCGGGCTTTGAAATAAAGTATTTTTTGCATCCTAAGAACCTGTTTCTCCCTCTTTTTTTTCCTGTCCTGACTTGGATGCTCTCCCCTTTCTGGGATATATATCAACAGTTAAAGCTGCAGGAGTGCTGCCCTCTTTTGTATCTGGTCACTCTAGTATAGCTCCTGCAGCTTTAGCTGTAGTGATGAAGAGGGAATTTTGCCAGGTGCTGCATGCATACAAATAACACCGGCTGAAATTCCATTTTCTATGCAACTGTGAAAGATACAGGAGCCCTATCCTCCTTTTCATTTGGTCACCCTAGTAATATATCAATATCCTCCAGGCTGGTAAATGTAGATGTGGCATTTAGGACCTCATTCCATTGTTCATGTCAATCTGATATCTTAGAAGAGTTCGGAGGAGCAACTTTCATTCCTGACTTTTCAGGAAACCTTTTCCTAGGCAAATGAACCAGCCTGTGATTTCTTGCTTGGCTGCATCTACTTTTTAAGAGGGAAGCCACAACAATCAAGGAAGCACATGAGAAAACCGGGGTGGGTGAAGGGGAGAGGGATAAACGCTTCATGGCTTGCAAAGTTCCCCAGGAAAATGGTGGCCTGGGAAAGAAAGAGAAGAGTCAAAAACTTAATAAGACATTAAGACAACAGACTCATTAAAAAGTCATTAGTCTCTGTCAAGAGCTGCTTTAATTAACAAATGCTAGCAACTCCAATCCTACCTTAGTGCTGCTGCTGTGCGAAGCACCATTGTGGACAACTGAATGCTGATAATTAAATGCCATTTAAATCTCCCCAAAAGCTGGCAAGGGGACCCTGCGGCTTTGCCAGCTTCCCCAGCCGGCTTTGGAAGCTGCCTCATTTCTCACTGTTTTCCTGAGAGGAACGGGACAGTGTGCTTGTCGCTTCTCGGGAGAACAAAATTAAAGGAAGGGAAAGTAGTGCATTCCATTCGTTTTCTTCCTCCTTTAACAGCACAGTCCTAAACAGGTCTACTTGAAAGTAAGTCCCATCGAGGTAACTTACTTCTGAGTAGATGTATTTAGGAGTTAGGAGGCGAGGCATTCCGGTTTGGCCCTTGGTTCAAAATGAAGCTGCATAACCAATCAGATTTGGCTATATGGTGATATCACAAAGTTAAATCAGAGTGAGGGCAATATTTCCTTCTTCACAGGCAGTGAAGAAAGGGTGAACAAGATGAGCAAGGATGAGTTTTTGTGAAATCTTTAATCTAGGGTGACCATATGAAAAGGACAGGGTTCCTGTATCTTTAACAGTTGCAGAGAAAAGGGAATTTCAGCAGGTGTCCTTTGTATGCATGCAGCACCTGGCGAAATCCCCTCTTCATCACAACAGAGAAAGCTGCAGGAGCCTTACCCTCTTTTATAACTGGTCACTCTACAAAGGAGGGCAGGGCTCCTGCAGCTTCAACTGTTGTGATAAAGAGGGAATTTCACCAGGTGCTGCATGCATACAAATGACACCTGCTGAAATTCCCTTTTCAATACAACTGTTAAAGATACAGGAGCCCTGTCCTCATTTTCCATATGGTCACCCTACTTTAATCCCCAACTCACCCCACCCCATCCAAATAAATAATATTGGTTCAGTCCTAGCTAGAACCCTAGTACAGGCTTGTCAACATCAACAACAGGAACAAATAGAAAAATGTTGCTACTTGTTCTACTCCCTGACATGCCAAATTTTGCAGGGCTCCTTCCTTTGGCCTGACCCAAAGCATTAGGAACCTGTGTATGTATCATAAAATAGCTAGATGATTCTATGAAAAGTGTGCATAAGCCTCCCATTCCAGATAATGGACAAGCATAGTGCACTGCACTAGACAGGCCCCATTATGCCCAACCAAGACACCTTCCCAGGAGGTGGATCACTTTCTGCCTTTTAAAGAAAAGAGAAAGGAAAGGATTCATAAAATGTTGGGGAGTGGGCAGCTTTTCTTCAAAGGATACACAAGTGCTTCTGCACTTGATAGGTTCAGGATCCAGGGCTCAGGCCCTAAACATTATTTTGAAAAATTAAATTAAAGAATAAATATTTATAATATATCATAGACACAAAGAGATGGCAAGTGATGTGATTCATTAGTGATGGCACAGGCACTAACCAATAGTTCTCCATCATACTTGTGCAACCACATTTCCCTAGATTGCCAAAAAACACACCCAAAGCTATACCAGAACAAGAACTGGTAATGACTGAGTCATTTCTGTGATTAAAAGTCTTCTTCTTCTTCTTCTTCTTCTTCTTCTTCTTCTTCTTCTTCTTCTTCTTCTTCTTCTTCTTCTTCTTCTTCTTCTGACGCTATGGCAGGATGCCAGTAAACGTAACCTCTGTGACTGCTGCAGGAAGCATTCCTGGGAGGAATTAACAGCCGAATATTTGTTGCAAGGAAAGAACTTAATTAGCAGATTCAACAGAGATTCCAATTAAATAATCTAGCAGCAGGAGCGCAGTGTGCTTGCCTCATGGCTTTTCCAGAGACACAGAGCGGGGGACAGCAGCCCTGATCCAGAGTCCTGAAAGGCCTCTGATAAGAAGCAATAATGCCAGCCAGGAAAGAAAGGCTAATGGGATTACTGAGGCTAGGGCTAGCTATATTCTGAGCCAGGGGTGGTGATTAATGAAGGATCTGTTTTGCTTAGGAATGAGGGAAGGCAGCAGCTGAAGGGTTGGAGAAGAGCAAGACTGGGGGATTGTGACTACAGACTGCACTGGGGAGGACATGTAGCATTTCTTAAAATCACAGCTTAAGCCCGCAAGTTGCTGCAAGCAATACATTCCATCTGCAAATCCTCTAAGAGAAGTCTGGCAACATTGAGTGATTTTCAGTTTTGCAACCAAGGATTCATTTATTTGGGTATATCATGGCATTTGAGGACTCTAAAAGCCTGTTTTTGACATAATTGATATTCAATAGTATAATTCAGTTTTCAAATAACTCTTCAGTTAGCGCACCCAACTATCTATCATATTACCCTTGTACTAACACAAGATAAAGGGATCTTGGAGCTAATCAGCAAGAGTAAGATACTGAATCAAGAGGGCCTTCCACAATTTGGAGGCTATCACAGAAAATGCCTACTCATGAGTTGCCACCTGCTGAATCTTAATGTCAGGATGAGGCCTGGTCTCCCTGGTGTGGATTCTAAATCAGACTCAGAGGCTGAAGGAGAAGACCAGCCAAGACAGGAAGAGGGAGAAGAAATTCTTCAAGACTTTCCAGGAATCAAGGAGGAATCTTCCCAAGAGCTTATCGAACAGGAGGCCCAGGCTCAGACATAATCTTCTCCTGTCTCTCTCACCCCTGGGAACTCAGTCTTTGTTGGAGGGGGAGGGAGCATCGGAATTGACAGATTCCAGAGTCTGCTGCATGGTCAAATTGGAGGAGTTGAGAGGAGGTGGGAGGCAGTCCACCAGGCTAGTCACATGGCAGTAGTTGCAGTTTGAAGACCCTCCCTGAAGGAAGGGTTTACTAAAAGCCTGTTGGGCATGGCAGGAAACCATCCTTTTAGTTGATAAGCACCTGCCTTGTTTTGTTAGACTAATTAAGCTTAGAGGATAGCTCCTAGCATTCACATTCCCTTCAGGTGTGAAGAGGCATCTATTTACTGAATAAAGCTTTTGTGGATTGCACAGCAGACCCCTTTATTGTCTCACATCTCAGTAGGAGGGCATGGAATCATAACAGTATCTGGGTGCACTCAGAGCAGAGTCTTAGAAAAGATCTCAGGGCATGGGCAGGAATATATGAGAAGAGATGGTCCTTTCTGCTACTTTGCCCTTTGATTAATCCAGCCTAAGATAGCAATAGCTTTTTTAGCAGCTACATTGCACTGTTGGTTCATGTTTAGCTTATGATCAACAAAAGGTGCAATGCTATACACACTTACATGGGAATTAGTTCCATTGAAAGTGGACCTTACTTATGAATAGCAATATATAAGATTGCATGGTAAAACACCTAGATCCCTTGCTTATGTACTGCTGCAAACCAAGTTCTCTCCACCTCCCCATCCTATACTAAATAAATATATTTCTATACGGCCCAATAGGCAAAGCTTTCTGAGTGGTTCACAAAAATTAAGGGATTAAAATGAAACATGATAAAAACATAACACAAAGCCTTTAAAAGTATGGTGGAATAAAACCAGAGTAAAAAAACAGCAGCAGGGAAAGATCTAAAACACAAGAACATATATTTAAAAGCAAGCTTAAAAAACAAAAGCCGTGTGTGTGTGTCTTCACCTGGCACTGAAAACTCACAATGTAGGTGCAAGGGCATTCCACAATCAGAGTGCCACCACTAAAAGTCCTTCTCCTTGGGCATTTGGTTCTTTATATATAAGTGCAGGACATAAGATTTATTTCCACCATTTTTTATCTTGTTGGTTTCAGTGCAGCATACCAGCCTGTCAAGGTAAGTTTTGAATCTTGCTTCTATCTGTTATGTTGTTAGCTAACCCTCCCAGCTTCATGTCTTATTAAATCTGTTAGCTAACAGTTTTAATAAGCTTCCCCTCTCCTCCTTCAGGTAAGTCATTAATAAAAAGGATGAATAACACAGGGTCTAGGTCAGAGCCCTGTGGCACTCCACTTGAGTCCTCCCTCCAGGTCCAGAGAACCATTAATGAACACTTGGGTATGATTATTCAACCAACATGGATCCAGCAAAGAGTAGCATCATCCAGCCCACATTTTACAATCTTGTCGACAGTGATATCATGGGAGACTTTGTCAAATACTTTGCTGACATCAAGATATACTATATCCATGCCATTCCTATGATCTTGCACATGAGTAACTCAGTTAAAAAAGCAGAAAATGTTGAATTGGCATGACATATTCTTGAACCCATGCTAGCTCCTAGTTATCAAGGCATTATTTTCTAGATGCTCACAAAACTGACTGCTTATGAATCTATTCTAAAATAGAAGTCATGCTGCCATGTAGTTTTGCAGAACTGCCTTTTTCCTCTTTTGAAGAAAGGGATAATATTTGCCTGTCTCCAGTTGTCCAGCACCTGACTCATTCTATAAGAATTCTAAAAAGTTACAGCCAATGGCTCTGTAATAGCATCCACAGGCTCCTTCAGCACCCTGGGATGCTCTGGAAAACTGAACCATGTAAAATAGCTAGGTGTCCTTCAAGCATCACCTTGCCTCTCATGGACTATTAGTGTTTGTACTGTTGTCCCTCAGTACCCGTTAAGAATTCATCACCTTCCCCAAGCAGTGGCTATGTTTTTACTTTGAACATAGCCAAAGAAGCCCTTTTTGTCATTTTTACTGTTCTTGAAACAGGTCTGGGCTATGTCATTGTACTCATCCTTCAATATACGTTACTCCTTCCATGTCCTCTATATCTCCTTTTGAAATCTGAGCTTCTTATACTTCCTTCTTTAGGTGTGTCCCATTTTGGAAGAGTTTGCCATTGTGCCTTCAGTATTTCATTTTCCAGAATCACCTATTCCTCTTGAACTCTTTTCTCCCTCAGAATATCTAGCCATGAAATCCTATCAAACCACTTGCTGAGTTCCTTGAAATTGTCCCCCCCCACACACACACACCTAAATTCCAGGGCTCATACCTGACTATGCTCTGCTTTCACATCCCTTGTAATAATGAATTCCAAGATCAGAGGACATGGTCACTCCCCCACCACCACCCACCCCGGCTCCTGCCACTTTCACTTCATCCACAAGTTCTTCCATGTTGATCAGGACTAAGTCCAGAACAGCAGGTCCTTTTGTTTCTTTGAAGAAACTATCTATCCATATAGGGAAGATATTCACCAAACAAAGGACTGCCATAGTTAGGAGATCTGTTCATGACAATTATTTAGTGTTCAGTTGGGAGTAAGAGGTTAATGTTCATGAACGTCTGCACACAGATCTATAAAGCAGCTGCCTTTGCAGTTCATTTAGTTTCACAAGCAATCAACACTGACACTAAGGAGTTAATGTGGAAGAACTTCTGTGCATATGTCTAGAAAGCAGCTGGCTTTGAGAGCCTGGTTGCCGATTGCCAACTGCACATGCTCAGAATCTTTAACTTTCTGTGCTGGAGATTAACTTCTTGGAGAAATGGGACTCAGTTCGTAACACAGCTGAGCATTTTGAGCTGGACAAATTCTTATTCCAAACCAAGTGATTACAAATGTCGGCAATATCCCTAATGCAAATTTAGTGCTGTGCTGAAGCTCATCCCCTACTTTTGGGAAATTCTTCACTCCCTGCAAAAGAGGCATTGCTTTTTCTTTCTTCCTCTTTCACAGGGAGGGGGAGATTGTTGATCAAATTTATCAATCTCTCTCTCTCTCTCTCTCTCTCTCTCTCTCTCTCTCTCTCTCTCTCTCACTCTCACTCTCACTTTTAAAATGCCCCACATGCCCTAGTAGCAGTATGGGGCTGTTTTTAATGCTTTCAAAAAGGCCTGTTTGTGTTTGCACCAGTGCAGGGCTCTTCAATGGCAGGCTTACTCTCTGTAGCCCTTCCCAGAATGCTGATATGATGTGACCATGTGATTTTGCACATTGAGGGAAAGGTTGCCATAGTGGGAGGCTATGTGAGAAGAATCCTGAACCTCTATGAGCATGCATGGGGCATTTTAAAAGTAAAGCATGGGAGGGTTGGTCCACTTGGTCACCTCGTACACTTAAGAAGGCAAACCTACACTCTGCCCCGTCCACTGGTTACAATGAGAATTTTTAAAAAACAAAGTTCTTCCAGTCCCCAACCTCTTCTACAGGCATTTTCATTTCCCTGTCCACAAATTACCTGAAAAAGGAGAGAAATGTTCAGGGCAGCTTCATCCAAATTTGCCACGGATGTTCACTTTGGATGAAATTCGGTAGTAATTCTGCCAATGGGCTAGCTATGATTGATTGATTAAATTGATTACATTTATATCTTACCTTTCCACTAAAAATGGATGCTTCAATTGGAACTATAGATGGCGTCAAATGAAGTAATCTATTCTCTGTGATTTACTTTCAGATTTCAGCAATTTAATACCTGAAATATGTTCTTAGAGAGCAAAAGCCAAGTCTTTCTCTGCAAAGGGCATGTCTACACCAGTGGAGGGAGCAGGGATGATCTCACGATATGATGAGCGCATGATCCTCCCCCTGGGTTCACATGTGGCGCACAACGTCCGGGGAGGAAGGAGGATGTTGCACCTGCCATTTTTTTTAAAGAATACAGGAGCTGGAGTGCACCTGCGCTCTTGTGAAAAAGTAAGTTAAAAAAAAAGGAGCTGCGAAACTGCTCCCTACCCCACCCCACCCCTGATGGCCCTGGACTCTTCCTGTCCCGGCTCCTTCTGTTTGCTGAGTCCCCTGCTACTTGCAGGGAGGAGGGAAGAAGCCAGGATGAGTGCCCACACCACCCATGGTCCTTGGAATTGTCCCAGGACTGCACAAAAAACTGGGCTAAAAGTGTCTGCAGATATCCTGGGGGAAAGGAGGGATCATCCCTAGCTGCTCCCGGGATCCCCTGTGCATCATGTGGATGCACAGGGATGATCCAGGGATGATCCCCAGGATAAACACTGGTGTAGACATGCCCAAAGATGCAGAGATTCAGACAATCACACAAAAGGTGTTAGTGAAAATGGTCTTACAGCTACCATAGGAAACAAGCACACTAATTGAAGATATAATTAAGATTTTTGTTAAAAATGTAATGTGATGTCAGATCCCATAGGGAGCATAGTCAATTAGAAACATTTGCTTGAAGTTGTTCAATTAACAATAGATTAATCAATATGCAGATAGAACACAGGAAGCATTGGCAGGAAGGAATGTAATTAACTGAAATCATATTAGCCTATCAGTTATTTTAGGAGTATTTACATAACTTTCAGGGTAGTGAAAGGATAGGTGTTGGACTGTTCACATGTTCAGAACAAATATTAGCTTGGTCTGGAAAGCTTGACTTGAAGTAAGATTGGCAGGCCAAGTTGGGTTTTTAAAATTCAAGATGGATACACAGTTGTTCACAGAACCACAGGGTTGGAAGGAAACATTTAGGCCATCAAGAGCAGCCCCCTGCTTTGTGCAGGAATCCAGTTTAAAGCATCCATGATCTGTCTCTGCTTGAATATCTCCATCCATGAGGACCCACCACTTTCCTAGGCAGTTGGTTCCATTGTTTGACTGCTATGACCGTTAGGAAGTTTTTCATGATGTGCATCTGAAATCTGCCTTCCTGTAACTTGTGCCTATTAATTCATGTCCTACGCTCTTGGTTGATAGAGAACAGGCTGTGATCCTCTTCAATGTGACAATCCTTTAGATACTTGAAAAGTGCTATCCTATCCCCCCTTCAATCTCCTCTTTTCAAGACTAAACATACCCAGTTCTTTCCATGCCTAGTTCCTTTGTTCTATACCTCCCTCAGTAGAACCAGAGATGCTTCTATTCATTTTCTACCTTTATTTACCCTTTGGATCTGTAACTCCTGTGGAGACACTTATTGTATAGTTGTACAACATTATTAGCGCAATTGTTCCTGCTCACACCAATTTTAGTTGGTGCAATGTCATGCAGAGAATTATAATGATCTACATCACTTCCCTCCCCCTCTTTGTCAAGAAAGAAGAGATTTCTTTCAATATTCAGCAGCCACAGGTTTCCCTTGTCCTGTACTCACCAGAAATCCCTGTGCTCATCCTAATGACAAGTAGCAGGGAAGCAGAGTAAAAATAAGACCTAAAATTTAGAAACCCTGCCTTTCCCTCCATAGTTTTATACCAGTCAGCAACAAGGGCTGAAAGTTGCCTGCAAGCTCATTATTGTATTGTTAGGAGGCTGAGTGCCTGGAGGCTGAGGAACCTCCCGTTCATATGGAATGAAAAAACAGTACAGAACCAACACAGGCTTTTAGTGTGTGTGTGTGTGTGTGTGTGTGTGTGTGTGTGTGAGAGAGAGAGAGAGAGAGTTTGTGTATATATATGGGAAAGTAGAGAGACTATGGCCTTAGCTAGACCTAAGGATTATCCCAGGCAAATGGAGGGGTCGTCCTTGCCTGCTCCTGGTATCCCCTGTGTGTCATTTGGATGTACAGGGATGATCCCGGGACGATCCCAGGATATAGGTCTGGTCTAGGAAAGGAAAGGAACCTCTCGTGCAAGCACTGAGTCATTACTGACTCTTGGAGGGATGCCAGCTTTCGCTGATGTTTTCTTGGCAGGCCTTATAGCGGGGTGGTTTGCCGTTGCTTTCCCCGGCCGTGATTACCTTTCCCCCAGCTAACTGGGTACTCATTTTACCGACCTCGGGAGGATGGAAGGCTGAGTCGACCCGAGCCAGCTGCCTGAAACCAGCTTCCGCTGGGATCGAACTCAGGCCGTGGGGAGAGTTTCAGCTGCAGAAACTGCTGCTTTACCGCTCTGCGCCACACGAGGCTCTTAGGCCTGGTCTAGCCATGGCCTATTTCTATGGCAACATAAACATGACTAATCCATCCTATGCCCTTTCTCTCTCATTCCAAACTTTTTGTTGAGCAGTGATAAATGATACAAACACAGCAAATGATACAATCAAAGTACAATAAAGAACGCAGAAAACAATAATCTCTCTCTCTCTCTCTCTCTCTCTCTCTCTCCTTCTGCAATCCACTATATCTGCTTGAGCCTCCAGATATATTTTGCTTCTCACCCCCTTGCTCTAATTTTTGTATTCTCAGCAAATTTATAGGGCAGATGGGTGCAGAGTGACATCTAGCCATGACTTACATTGTCTCCAGCCCAGGGGAAAGGGCACAAGAGAAGCCAGAAGGGAGAACTCTGCAGAAACTCTTGCTTCAGTTTTAAGAGATTGTAGCAAGGCTGGTGGGAAAGTATCCGAGAAATCAGGAGGAAACCACACAAAAAAGAGCTGTTTTTTTGCTGACTAGAATGAAAATTGCAGATTACTATGGCTGCACACAGTCACTTGTATTTGCATTTTTAAGTTTCCAGTATTTTCATCAGCATATGTTTTTAAAAATTGTATACTTCAAACTGCATTGTAGTTTTACTGAGTTGACACACTTTACTGGGAAACAACTGCTCTTAGAAGAGCTGCTGAATTTTTACAGGGTTAATCACAATAAAATAAAACTATGCTTTGAGATTAGCAATAACCATGCAATTAGTGCTTCCATATTGCCCACAATGGATTTCTTCTCCCCAACGTTTTTCCTTTATCCTTTACCATAGCAAGTGCCAACCTTAGCAAAGTTTCCATTTAATTGTACGTGCTCTCCCAGGAGAATGTGGATAGGGAGACATTTTTCTCCCTATCTCAAAATACTAGAACACGGGCACATCCCATGAAGCTGATTGGTGGGAGATTCAGGACAAATAAAAGGAAGTACTATTTCATACAGTGCATAGTTAAATTATGGAACTCACTACCACAGGATGTAGTGATGGCCACCAATTTGGATGGCTTTAAAAGGGGGTTGGATAAATTCCTGGAGGCAAAGGCTATCAATGGCTACTAGCCCTGATGGTTTTGTGCTCTCTCTAGTATTTGAGGCAGTGTGCACCAGTTGCTGGGGAACATGGGCAGGAGGGTGCTGTTGCACCATATCCTGCTTGTTGGTTCCTGGCCAATGGCTGGCTGGCCACTGTGCGAACAGAGTGCTGGACTAGATGGAGCTTTGGTCTGATCCAGCAAGGCATTTCTTACATTATGTTCTTAGTTCTTTTTCTAATAATTCCTGCCTCTCATATCCAGCAAAAGCAAGCCAAGGTTAATTCATCAGTAGTCCAAATGACTGATTTTGTATCAAAGGCGGGTTACTAATTTACTAGCAAACACTATGAATTCCAGCAATACTTAAAAGGGCTGCCCTGGTGATACTTTCAAAATCTTTTCTCTACATACAATGAGATAACAACCCAATTCGAAAGACATGAAGAATAACTCATGATGATCTATAGTGCATGCCGGGTGCGTGTGGTCACGATTTTGAATACTCAAGCCCCAATCAGGATGATAAGGGGTTGTGAACTGCCCAGAGAGCTTCGGCTATTGGGCGGTATAAAAATGTAATAAATAAATAAATAAATAAATAAATTGTGGTGTGTTGTACGAAGCCAGACATTGTGGGTTATTTAAACTAGGGGTGTGATCCGCTCCGATTAGGAGCATAGAAGCAGTAGCGGATTGGCCTGCTCCGCCTTACCCAGAGGCGGAGTAGGAGCGGACCGTGGACCCCCTAGAAGCAAGGCGAAGAGAAGCGACCATTTTTCGGAGCTCCTAGTTCAGGCGGAGCGCTCCGGTCGCCATCTTGAAAACATTTCGCCATAGGATTGCATTGCGGCAAATAATCGCGCATAACTAGGTTGTTTTTGAAGCTATCGTTCTAGAAATTCTTGTGCTCAGAGAGTCGTGGATGGGGGTCATTTTGAGACCACTCTCACCTCTCTGCGTTGTCTGGGTCGGGTGCTATATCTTTGTGAAAATCGGGTCAACCGCGCGGCTCAAACGGCGTTTTCGGCTTTTCGCCCATAGGATTGCATTGAGGGAAAGAATCGGGGATAACTGGGGTGGGGTTTAAGCTATCATTCTGAAAATTCTTGTGCACAGAGAGTCGTGGATGGGGGTCATTTTGAGACCACTCTCACCTCTCTGCGTTGTCTGGGTCGCGTGCTATATTTTTGTGAAAATCGGGTCAACCGCGCGGCTCAAACGGCGTTTTCGGCTTTTCGCCCATAGGATTGCATTGAGGGAAAGAATCGGGGATAACTGGGGGGGGGGTTAAGCTATCATTCTGAAAATTCTTGTGCACAGAGAGTCGTGGATGGGGGTCATTTTGAGACTACTCTCAACTTTCTGCATCGTACGGGTCGCGCGCTAAAAGTTTTAAAAAAACCGGCGGGAAAAATACCTTTTTCAAAGGGCTGAGGGGCAGAGTCAGCTCCCGGTCATGATGATCCCAAAGTTGGAGGAGGGCATAGGCAAAACGGGTAACTTGGGATTCTGGGAAACTTCTCTTTCTTCATCTGAACGGGCTTTTCCCCGTGTTTTTTAACACAGTAGCCCCACCAAATGCACAAACACAACCTGAAATCATATACTAAGCCAAGAATAAGAGATAGAAACACAGCACTGCTCCCCACCCTAACCTTGGTGAACAACTGAATAGATGTGGTGCAAGGGGATGAGCTCCCCTAGGGCATCTCATCGTGGACGTGCCCCCACTCTCTCCTGCACTGGAAGGCCATTAGAGCCTTCCAAAGAGAGTAAAACGGTGGAGCAATGCCTATCATGAGTTGAAGTGAATGGTCACTTTTCAGTGGTGGAGCAATGCCTGTTATGAGTTGAAGTGAGCGTTTTACTTCTTCTCAGAGCTGTTGGTGGCTGTCTTGAACTGGCAGCTACTTCCCCCTCCCCCGGGCACGTCCCCCTATTGCTGGTAAAAGACAGATATAGCCTTTTTAAAAAGTTCTTCTTGCTGTTTATTGAGCAACACTGCTGCTTTTAATTCCACCCCTCCTTTGTTTATTTATTGATTTATTCCATTTTATATGCATTACTGGCTTATCCTTGGCTCACTTCCTTATGCCCCCAGAAATGCCAGCTGCATGCCTGCCTGCCTTCCCTCCCTCCTCCCCTGCCCACCTCGCAGGGATGTTGTGTGTGGGGTGCCCGATTTTCAAAAATTCGCCAAAAATCAGGGGATGATGGGATTGCTTTGAAACTTGGCGTGCGTGTGTATATCCCCATGAGGTGTCATGGTGCCAAACATGAGGTTTCTAACTTGAACAGAAAAAAAGTTGTATAATTTTTTAGCTTTCAATGCAAGCCTATGGGGGGGGGGGGAAACGGAGCTCCGGATCCGGATCCGGAGCTCCGAGCGGAGCGGAGCGGAAGTGGGTGGAGCGGGGGCGGGGCGGAGCGGCCCGATCCGGAAAATGGCGGATCTGCAAGTGAAGCGGAGCGGGGGGTCCGTGCACACCCCTAATTTAAACAACCCTCTCATAACCCTTGGTTAGTAGTAAGGTTATGTGAGGGTTGTTTAATCCTTGAAAACCCATGATAGCCAGTATTGCACAACATAGTGTAACTCCTGATCACTCTGATTGGGGACTGCATGTTCAAAAAGGTTGCCGTACATGCCCTGCATGCCCTGTGGCTCATTGTGGAGTATTTAACCCATGATGGCCTGCTGTGTCATCATGCAAACTAGCCCACTGAATGGGTCTGGAGTGTCCTCTTTGCCCTGCCCCCCTCCGGTGCATAGACGGTAATAGCTGCTGTTTATTTCAATATGGGATTTCTGTTGACTCTTTTTACATAAAGCACAGCAGTGGCAACTTCCTGTGCACATGTACTTTGTGTCTTGTATCTGACATCACAAATGGAGATATTAAAAAAAATTGTAGCAGAACACTTCAACCTCCCAGGACACTTGGCCAGTTACCTCAAGGCTGCCATTCTTGAACACGGGAATTTGAGAGACAGATTGCAATGCAAATATGCTGAACAACAATTAGGAGATTCAACTCTCTTTCCTGTGATGTATGTATGTTTGTTTGTAAAGTATATCTACATCTTGAACAGGTCCCAAATTGTAAGAGGAACCATTGCTTAGTGGTAGAGCACATGGTTTGCATATCACTGGTTGCAGGTTCAACTTATGTCTTCTCCCATTATTATTATTATTATTATTATTATTATTATTATTATTATTATTATTATTTTAAAGGATTCTAGATGATGTGAACGACCTCTCTCTTGAAACTCTGAAGAGCTGCATCCAGAGTAGATCACAGACTGGTTTGCACAAAATGACAACCCAGAGTGGTGTGAGTATGGTTTCTCATTTAATTTTTTATTGTTGTGCGTTGTCATTACATGAGATCCCAGGTTCGTACGTAATAAGAACGTATGATTTAATGATAAGCCATACTTGTTATGTGCAAACCAGATCTACAATGTAGAAGATGAGGGCTGCACAACCTTTTTGGCCCTGACAGCCGCATCTGAAGTGTGCTGATGGGCTGTGGGATGCACATGTGCATACACACACACACACACACACACACACTGAATACTTATCACTTCAGACATTTTCCCAACAAGCATAAAAAGTACAGCTCAGTTTTATGCACATCTGTGCAGAAGAAAGCTTCAGTGCAGCAGCTATCAGTCATACAAAGCACAGCTCATTTCTATGCATGTCTGCTGAGAAGAAAGCCACAGAATGCAATACGGGGGGGGGGGGGGGTGAGGGGAGACAGACTTTTAAAACATAACCCTCTGATTTCTACCCCTTCTCCTTGTGTGATGAGTTTAAATATTGCATTCTTTACAAACCTTTAAAGGCATTGTTATAAAAGTTTTGGGCCTAATCCAGCACCTCAATCAGAGAAGGGTTTTTTTTTTGAGAAGACAGTAATCCAGTTTAGGAACACAACAGATGCTTTATTTGTTCTTTTCCTTGTACACAAACTACCCTCCCTTCTTCACTTATGTCTCTCTTCTCAAAAGCTCCACCCACACCCACACAACCCTTCTTGCTTCCAGAGCTCTCTCTGGGCCCACCTCTCCACAGACAGCTCTTCCATTAGGAGCTTCCCTTAAAGATGAATGAAGCAGGGCTCTGGCTCCAAATTCTGAGCCAAAGCGGGCTGATTTGGACCAAATCGGTCTGGAACCGAAGCAGGTTGGCTTCGAGCTGATTCAATTAGAAACAGGTCAGATCGGGTCTGAAGCGCTGTGAGCACTCATGGCAGGTCCAGGTAAGGGACAGGGGGCTTGCATAGCTAGGTGCCTGTGGACCAGCTGCCCCTGTTCGCGACTCTCTGCCGTGTGAGCCCCATAGCCATATGGGCCTCTTCAAGGGAGTTTCCATTTTAAAAATGCTGACTCCCTTGAAGAGGCTCAGATGGCTACGAGTCCTCATGGTGGGTTCAGGTAAGGAGCAGAGGGCTCATGCAGGTGGGAGCAGCTATTCGCCATGTGCCTGGGAAAGCCAGACATATCTGGCCCGTCAGATGTCCAGATAATTTGGACATCCAAATTTCACTCTGGATCTGGATCTGGAACAGGTTGGATCCAAGTCAAAGTGGCCAACGCTGATCAGGGCTGATTTGGAAGCTACAAATCAGACTCTAAAGTGGGTTGGGGAGCCTGTGTACAGCCCTAACATAAAGCACACACTGGCATTTTACAGTATTTAAAGAGCATGGCAATTAAAGTTTAAAGCTAAATGGACAGATAATCTGACCTGGTATAAGGCATCTTTCTATATTCCCACATTCTAAGGGCTTCAACACATTAATTGTAAATACAGGTATTTCTATATTGCATACTTATAGGTTTCTTTCTCTTCACTGTGTTAATGTATATTATTTATTTATTTATTTATTTATTTATTTATTTATTTATTTATTACATTTTTATACCACCCAATAGCCGAAGCTCTCTGGGCGGTTCACAAGAATTAAAACCATAATAAAAACAACCAACAGGTTAAAAGCACAAATACAAAATACAGTATAAAAAGCACAACCAGGATAAAACCACACAGCAAAATTGAGATAAGATTAAAATACAGAGTTAAAACAGTAAAATTTAAATTTAAGTTAAAATTAAGTGTTAAAATACTGAGTGAATAAAAAGGTTGCATAATTTGCAGCAAATCGATCCCCTTCATTTTTAAAAAAAAATTCTGGCCAGAATTTCTTACTTGTAGAGCCTTGGTTCAGTGTCTGGAGTATTGTACCATGCCATAAGTCTGAAAGTGGTGCGTGGTCCTGAGCTACAGACTTTTATACTCTGTTTTCATTCTCTGAAGGATGTTACTGGTGTTAGACCAATTACAAGAGCACCTATTTATGGTTAAATTCATAGCTAGGAATGTGGTATCATTCAATAATAGATCATTCGTTATAACTTACCATGGCACTGTGTCTCTTATTCCAAACAAGTAAAAGTGGAAGAGTTTAACTGACATATGTCTGAAGTCCTGATGGGTACATCAGGACAGAGAAATTGATTTGATAATTGCTATCAACATGCAAACCAAGGTGGTGAAAAAAATTAACAACCAGGATTCTAACTTCCATCATAGTCATCTCATCCTGACCATATTTTAATTGGCAGGCATGGTTTTCTAGCATTTCAGGTGAAGGAACTTTAAAAAGTAGCTCTCAAACCCACATTTTAAAAATGATCATATAACACAGCATTATTAATATTATTTCATAGAATCTTGTTTTGTTGTTTTTACTAATAAAATCTACAGGGTTTATACACAGCAGCTGACATGGATTTCACAATGCTCCTAGAACAGTCTAAGAGTTCAGAATGCCCACGGCTTCTCTTATTGGTAACAAACAAACCAATCAGGCAAGATCAAGTCCATCATCCCAACCCTCCTCAGTAGGTATCAGATCCAGAGAAAGTCTCTTTATCCTAGATATAATCTAGTGGAATGGAGACAAAGGTTTTCTTGATGCAGTGAACTGCTCGTTTATTGCCCTCCCAAACTTGCAGCGTGTTCCGCTAGACCAAAGCGAGAAAACATGACAGAAAATGATAAGCTATTACAATACAATTACTTTTTCAACATTTTTATGCACGTATTTCACTGCCTAGCAGCTTTTTATTAGTAAGTGACACATGAGAACTGTAGAATTGTATTTCTATTAACATTATGGAAAGTATTGGCACCAAAGCTTGACCCAAACAAACCTTTATGCACAAGTATCGCACCACAAGGCTATTGTGATCTGTCTTCTGTTACTCCACCTCAGGTTGCTGTGGTGTGTAGACCTCTAGTCCTGTACTGCAGTTGAGGGATAGACAGAGAATGGCACCACTGTGATGGTTGGAATAGGCCGACAGGAAGTTCTTGCTTTAGAGCTTTATGTTAAGGTTTCCTCATTGGCTCCTTAACATAAAAACATAAGAGCCTTGCTAAATCAAACCGAAACACTATCTAGTCCAGCATCATGCTTTCCAAAATGGGCATCCAGATGTTTATGGGAATCCTTCAAACTGGACACGAAGTCATTCACCAGTAACTGGTATTCAGAAGTATACTGCCCTTGATCCTAGGTTGCTTCCAGTTAAAGGGGTCAGGTAGAAGTCATTTTGTAGATCTTCCATTTATTTTTCCTTAACAGATTTTCTGAGGTAAGAGAAAAGTCAGAAGAAGTGATGGGAAAACATGGGGATGCTACAAGATGATGATGATGTCTGGACAATGCCCCCCCCCCACCATAAAATTCCATAAATGAGTTAGGGTAATGATGTGATAAAAGCCTACTATGGAAACAATCCTGAAAGCAGTATATAGCCATCACAACAGGTTTATTTATTTATTTATTTATTTACTTATTCATTCATTCATTTCATTTCATTTCATTTTTATACAGCCCAATAGCCAAAGCTCTCTGGCCGGTTCACATTGATAGCCTTAACTTCCATGCAGGGCTGGCCCAAGACATCTTGCTGGCATCACAGTAGTTTAGGAATATAGGAAGCAGCCTTATATCAAGGGAGTGGGCAACTTACAGCATTCCAGATGTTTTTGGCCTACAATTCCCATCAGCCATCGCTGGCATGGTAATGGTGAAGAATGATGTGAGTTGTGGGCTAATAAAACAGGAGGGCCATAAGTTACCTATCCCTGTTATGCCAAGTCAGACTATTTGTCCATCTAGGTTCAGTGGCAGAGGAAATGCTTTTCCTGTATAAGCTCCCAGGTTTAATGATTCTGGGGGCTGCCTTGATGGTGCAGTTGTCCCTGCTTTCTGAAAAACCCAGAGCTTTTGCTGTTGTGGTGGTGAGTGTTGGATAATCCTGATGCAGGATGAAGCACAGGCTTTCAAGTGACCATTTGGCTACCAGTCCCACCCCCAACTCCTTGCCTGGATTCCTGTTACCAATGGGAGATTGCTTTCTGCCTAGGAACACCCCTGGCATGGTGCTGGAGCAAGAACAGATGCCAGAAGAGCCATACTGACCTTGCACCAGCAGGAAAAGTTGGGGTAAATCCATGACTTTTCTACTGTGCATCTTTGCAGGAAAGCCCCTGTGTAAAACCTGGAGCTGCCACTGTTGTTAACAAGGGTTACATACTGAAGAGCTGGGGCAGTAGTCAGAAAAATACAGTCAAAGGGGTCCACCCAAAGTTTCAGACCACTTGCACTACTTTTTCACCAATTAAAGATTTTGTATTTCAAAAACAAGAGAAGGAGCACAGTGACATACCACAAGATGCACCAGTTAAACACCAGTTTTAAAATCTCTTCACTGGCTGCCAATTAGTTTCTAGGGCAGGATCTACACTACTGCTTTAAAGCACTTTAAAGTGCTTTATAACAGTTTTGACAACTGTTGGGGCCCAGGACACACTCCATATACAATTGTCAAAACTGTTATAAAGCGCTTTAAAGCAGTAGTTGGTTATCACCTTTAAAGCCCTACATGATTTGGGTCCAGACTACCTGTGGGATCGCCTTCTCCTGTAGAATCCGCCCTGCACATTCAGGTCCTCTGGGAAGAATCTGCTGTTACCCAGAAGACCTTCTCTTCTGCTGCTCCCAGACTGTGGAATGGCCTGCCGGAGGAGACTCGTCAACTTAACAGTCTATCAGCATTTAAGAAAGCTATTAAGACTGTTCTCTTCTGGCAGGCCTATCCAGTGTAATTTTAGGGTGTTTTAAAAATGTTTTTAGGATGTTTTAACAATGTATATTATGTTTTAATTCAGTTTTATGTATTTTATATTTACTGTTGTTCCTCACCTCGATCAGAATGGAGAGGCAGGTAAGAAATTATTATTATTATTATTATTATTATTATTATTATTATTATTATTATTATTATTTGAAAATTGTGCCCCAATCAACAGTAGATTGTACACATACACACACACACACAAACACACAGTCCGTTGTGGTCTTGACCTAAGGCTACAAACTGGGAGGAAGCTAAGGTATGTTTACATCCCATTGATTTCAACAAGATTGGAGCGCACCTAACTTGTGTGCTACATTGTAGCCACGGCGAACTAAGTCCAATAAAACTGACTGTCCTTCCCTAAAACATGCAGCAAACTTGATTTCCATAGCAGCAGCCCTTTAATTGAATTTGGGTCTGGCAATCAAATAATAAAAAATTGACTCTTAAAAGAAGGCACTTGAGCTATGAATATATCAGGCAGTGTAATCACATTAAAAAACAAACAGAACACTAACACTGTGCTCTTATAAAGAGTTTATTTCCCCCTGCGCCAATTGCCTGCCCATAAATTTGACGAGGGAGAGGGGAGGGATGTAAAACTTCTGCAGTGCAAAATGTCTCCTGTAAAAAAATAAAAATAAAATAATAATAATAATAATAAAAACACTCACACACACACACACCCAAAAAAACCCAGCTGTGGCATTGATCCTGTGCCTATGTCTATGTGTTCCTATAATGAGCTCCTCCATCAGCTCTCTTCACCCCTGTTACTTCTTCTCTCACAAGGCAGCTATAAAGAAAGAGAGAGGGGGAAAATAGCATTCCCCTCCATGCCCTGGGGGCTGCCAGAGGACCTGGGCTCTTTGGGATTCATCTATGTTGGTCCCTGTTTTTTATAGCACAGGCACTGATTTATGACCAGGTTTTACAGTAGCTATAAAACAGCAACAAAGTAACGAAATAAAGTAGCTATATGGGAAAATTCACCCCATTTCCTGCGAGCTTCCTGATCCGCTTGTTTACAGCAGCAGCTGAGCTCTGGCATCAGATAACATCATATGAAGTTTCCAACCCAGCACTGTATTGTTACTCAATAATGGTCATGGCCAAGGCAAAAGGAGTAACCAGCTGGTAATATGTTAAGGAGGTTGGGTTAAGCTGGTATTTGTAGCCCAAGCAGGTGCGTGAAACATTGAGATGCCACTGCTGCTGGTAATGTGGAAGTGGTATATCTGTGTTGTAAAAGGCCAGGCTGGCATGTCCCCTGTTTCTGAGGCTCAACATTAATCCAAGAAGGACTCATACTGAGATGGGTCACAGCCCACCCTCAAGTTCCCCTTCTATATGGTTTCAGCCCCAGGATATTGCTCTACCATCATCCAACCCTAAGGATGACTCCCCTTCAGCTACTCCTGACTTTCAACTATGCAGGTGCATGAGACTGCAGAAAGAGACACTGACCCATTAAGAATTTTAGTCACTATCCAGCAGACGTGGAATCAATGAAAGACCAGGCTCTGCCCACCTTCTTAATATAAGGCCTCACCTGACTGCAAGCCTTTGCTGGGATACCAACTCCTTATGGGAGAATCCTACAGCCAGAACTTCCTGCAGTGTGTTACCCAACATCCTGATGTGATTTAGAAGACTGTGAGTGTTGTGTTTAAAGTCTCATTTTTTTGGGTCCCACACCTGTATTGAGATGCAGTTAGATCTAGTCTCCTGCTCAGCCAGACTTAATCAGCTTGCTGCCCAAGGAAGATGACAAAAAGTGCAGCCTACTCCCTCTTCCCCTGTTAATATTAATAAATCCTAGGGGTGTGCAAAGTGGGTCTTCTCTGCTTTGAAATTCAAACTGGAGCTCCATAGAGGTTAATCTCTGCCTCAATTTCAGAGCATTCCCCCCTCCCCTCTCTCCACCTCATCGAATTATCCATTCAAGAACCGTTCAGTATTTGGGTAACTGGTATTAACAGAAATGCTTACAGATCCGTCATTTTGTAAGATAAAGTGATAAAACGTGGCACAGTGATAGCTCTTAAGGAGGGCTTTAGCACCACCAACATTGAATCAGATCAGTTCATGCTTTGATTTTTAAGGAAATTTTAAATGTAAATTAGCAAAAATGCTTACATCTGCATAATTTTTATAGATAAAGAGATGAAACATAGTGAGATGATAGCTCTTAAGGAGGGCTTTAGTCACACCAAATTTGAATCAGATCCATTCATGCCTTGAGTTTTTAGTTTTTTAGTTTTTTTAAAAAAAAACACTTCAGCTTTCTCCAACCTGGTGCCCTCCAGACCTATTGGACAGACCACCCCCTTGCACCCAGCCACTGAAATAAAGAGCCTGCCTGTGTCTAACTCAGGTGTAGAAATCTTCTCACTCAACATGCCAGCCAGCCAGCCCAGCAGCACTTTCATACTGTGGAAATGTGGATAATTGACTTCTATGAGTCCAAGCAGAAATGCGCTCCCTCTCTCTCCCCCCACCCCCACGGCCAGAATCAGCAGCCAGGTAGTGTTTCCCACTCCCCCAAATATTGCAATTGGAGGAGAACATGGTCAGGGACAGCGCTGTGGCTATTCCTAATTGGTTAGCCACAGATGTCAATATCAAAGGTACCCCTCACCCCACTCAGCAAATATGGAGATATTCAATTTACATACCTACACATCAGGATAATTCTGGAGACTTTAGAAGTTCCAATTGGGCACGTCTCCGCTCTGATATTAATCAATGGATTTGGAAGTGGCCAATCTCTGCTCTGGAAGATCGAATGCTCCACGGATGTTCACAGTTACCAGATAACTCTGGGGTGGAGTGCACCCCGCTAATAAATCCCTTGTCTGCCATAGATTCTTTCCTGGCATATGACCAAGCAAGTGTCAGGGAGAAATGGTGACGTGACCAAAACTTTGTGAAATTGCCCCAGTAATTCCATGAGAAAAGGTTTTATGCATGGCCCCTGTTGCAGAGTGGTTTCTCCAAATCATTCTGTTGATGTTCTTCAGCATGTTTGCTTGGGTATATACCATATTGAACTCAATGAGTGTTGCTTTGGATTAGACATGCATAGGATTGCACTGTTAATCTATGATTCCCCCTCCCCCTCAGGCTTTTAAACCTTTGGGACAGCTTTCTGATAAAGCATCTTGTGTGCAATTCTTTTTTAAAAAACAAACAAAAAACAAATGCCAATCACACACACACACACACACACACACACACACACTTTCCCTAGTTATTTAGGTTTTAAAAATTGGGTTGCACAGAACAGCACACTTTGACATTACATTCTTTTAATAAGCCTTCTTCAGTCACTGTCCTTTCTTTGGAGGGGTATTTAACATTGCACTTCTTAGATAAAATGAGGTGCTTGAGGTATGATCTACCCACTCTGTAAAAATGTGTATTTTCTGAACATATTCAAATGCTGTATCCACTATAACGGCAGTCCCCAGTGAGTGATAAAGGAGGCAACCATTTTTATATTTCCCAAAATTCAAAAAGCACTGCAGAACATAGCTTTCAGGGGAAAACAAAATGGTGATTGCTCTAACTCTCTTCCCCCTCCCCCAAAGAATTTTGCCTCAAGACAGCTGTTCAAGATGGGTGAAATGGCTGAGAAATGGTCCTTATCAGTTTGGTACAACTATGTGAGGGAAACATGTATATCCCAGGTTCAGGGCTGGGTCTTCCATTAGGCAGAATAAGGCAACTGCCTCAAGTGATAAATATAGGGGGGTGTCAGCACCCCCAAATGTTCCTCTGGTATCCCCTTGCCTTTCTTGGAGAACAGAGCTATGTGGCTTTTCCTGAGAACCTTAACTAGCCTGTTGCCTTTGGATGTGGTGGAGGACACTCCCCCTTTGCCAACACTGAAATAAGATGCAACTGCCATTCCAGTTGGCTTCTGTATGTGAAATAGAGATGGGTGCCATCTTGTCCTTTGCCTCAGCAGCAAAGTGCCTTGGGCAAGCTTTTGCATGAATACACAAGAGCCTGGTTCCTCCCTTGAGTAAATCCTAGCTGACAGGACAGCAAGAGGGGGGAGCACCCCTCTCACACACCACCCTTTCCCTCGTTCTGTGAGGGACAAAGTTATAAACATCCACTTCCTGAGGCACTCAGCCTATGAACAAACAATTCACACATCCTTGAACACCTCTTGGTTGGCTGTGTGCCTCTCCTCCTCTGTCAATCATAGGCATTCAGGAAAACACTTCAAAATGAAGTGTGTGGTATTTATTTATTTATATTTATATTTAGTATTTTGCCTCTGTTTGTTCGGAAGAACACTGAATGATAGCTTCAAAATCCAGAGGAGTCTTGTGCAACAATGCACGTAAAAGACACTTTTTATCTTTGTAAGTGATGAATTAAATCAAATAGTGTTAGAAAATTACTGTTTATGTTCTTGTCATGCACTCTGCTATCTTTTATTCCTTTACCTTGAACCATTTAATAAATGTCTGGAATTAGAAACCTGGTGTTGATTAAAGAGGTTTTTTTTTTTTTTTTTTTTTTTTAAAAATGGACATTCTCACCCCACAACTGACTGCTCTGCTTAAATGATTAGAAGGGGACTGGACTCAGGTCTGTCCCTCCTCCATAAAGATTCCACAGATCTGAATTCCACATGACCACTTTAGGAGAGCTGCAGCAGTGCCTGGTTCTGGTAATTGCTCACACTAAACATGTTGCGTTAGTGAACAATTGCTAGCACAATGGGGAAGTAGCACAACCCAAGAAATGACTGCTTCCGAAATGGGACAAGTCAGTGGAGCGCCCTGGGTTGATTTCAGTTGCGCTTAGCAAGCTTTACTTTCCCATTTAATTTGTAGTCATTTGCACTAGCACAGTGGCAGTATTTGGATACTGCCCTTCCACTGCAGTTCGATGCATGTCTAGCCAAGAGTAAGTCCCAGTGAATGCAGAATTCAGGTATACTCCCAGAATTGTAGCCAAAGTGTGGTGCTGGCAAATTACTCATGTGTAACTACTTATACATGATGCTCACTGGGTGTCTTTGGGCCAGTCAGCACAACCTACTTCTCAAGGTTGTTGTGAGTATAAAAAGGGAGAAGAAGAGGATCATGTACACTGTCTTGGGCTCCTTGGAGGAAAGGCAGGATATAAATGAATGAATGAATGAATGAATGAATTCATGAATGAATGAATGAATGAATGAATGCTAGGTAAGCCACAGCAGTCCATTGGAATCTGGACCACAAGATTCCATCAGTGATATGGGAAGGTGGAAGATGAACGGGGAATCTTAATAGCTAGCTAGCTAGCTAGCATATCAGTAGAATGATTGTAGACCAAGAATGTATGTATATATTTGCCACCATCATGGATGTCGTGTAGCGGATGCTGGTTTTTCTTCCATGTAGTGGAGGACACGAGAAATTCTATGTAGAGCAGTTTAAAGATGACTGAACTGGCCCTATATCTTTCTGCAGAGTAGGATAGAATGATATACAGTGAAACTGTCTCAACATTGTCATCTTTGATGGCAGCTACAGAGGTCTACTGTTCCCCAAAGTGTCATGAAACAGTGGGGCAATATAAATTCTTCATAAGCAATCTTCAAGAAGAGTTGGACTCCTGTGTTACATTATTATGAACTTTAGCAAGAACACACAATTCTGGGGTGCTAGAAGACAGGCTAAGCTGTCCTTTAAGAAACAAGAAGATATCTACATATTCTTGGAAACATGAAAAAAAACCTTTTTCCTTTTTCTTTTTGCTGAAAACAGCATCCCACTGTTTAGTTCTCCTCTCTGTAGTGTGTAGTTCAACTAAACACAGTGACAGTCCACTGCCCTGGTGGAAATGGTAACTTTTCTGGGGACCTGGTACCCTCCCGCTGCCACAGGTACGTTTCTGAGCCTTTGGGGGGCAGGGCAAACATGGCAAGGGGGGTCCATGGCTTGGCATTTGAAAAACAATGGGTCCGCAGTACTCATCTCATTGGGAGCCACTGCCCTAGTCCAAAAAGAGAGCAGGTGGAAGGGGATGAAAAGCAGGCCCAGCAGGCCCTTTACACTGCATTTACTAAGATTGATTGAAGTAAGTTTCTAAGCCTGGGAAGACCTGGCCCGACAGGATTTTACACAGCACCATTTTACACAGCATCATTGCCAAGGGAGGGAGCCTCATTGACCCTTGCTTAAAACCTACCACACTGGGAGCCCTGAATGCCAGGGGTAAAGTATGGCAGCTCTGCCAGGGGCGTGAAGGTGACCATAACTCAAGAGTGTACAGGGCACATGTGAGTTATGGCTCTGTCCTACACAAGTGACATGCCTACAATCATTTACTTGGTGCTGCCAGTAGGTGATTCAGTTTATTCTCCACAGGGGAGAAGGAGGGGAGATTAGGCCTTGCTTGCTGGAGCTAGAAAAGGACTATATATATTTTTTGCAGCCGTTTCTATTTATTATCCTCTCCCTGCAACCCTGTCACTGGTTCTTATTTCATTAAATCAATAATAAAAAAAAACATAAAAAGATTTCTGCATGCGAATAGCGATGAGACCATCTTTAGGATGGTTTAAAAGCTTCTGTCTTGGCCTGCCTGGGCTTGCATTTGGGATAGCCAGAATTCCCTGGAAAATGCGTGTCTGTGAGAGAAAGGATCAAGAAAAGCAGGGCTGCTTTGCTTTCTGTATAAGTAACACACACACACTGCCTCGGGTGGAATTGACTGTTATTCAAGGGACTTAGGTACTACTTGAATCATGTCCCAGCTCTCAGCAAGGAGTTAAATAGCATTTGTGTTAGAAACATAGGGCATGCCAGATGGGTCCAGCTGAAGGACATCAATCTAATTTTGAATCCTGTCAGTAAATCAATCTAACAATGTTACATCTGCAATGTCAAAACCGGGAAAAGCTCATGCTTCTTTGGATTAAGATAGAAATGGGTATGAAACAGACAGCCAGGGTCAAGTCACTGGTTAAGCCCTATCAGCATATATTTTTAGAATCTTCCAATGCAGTAAAGAACCAAAGTTTGTGTTATGACTTGAACATTTGAGCTCAGAGAATACATCTTCTCTTGAATATATTTTCAATTACTTTTGCTTTCTGCATTATAACTTGATTGTTGCCCCATAGGGGTAGTGATAGTCCGGGTGTTTTCCAGGTCCCTAATCTATTTTTGAGTGTCTGTTCTGAGCATTGATTGCCCTTTGATACAGATGTAAGTTGGGTGGGTGATTTTTGCGGGGAGCAAGAGTCAAGGAGGGAAAAGATAACCCTCCCTTCTCCATGTACTGCAACGCACACACACACAGAGCAACAAAGGAAAAAAACTTACATTGGTGCTATTGGATTTTTTCCCCTCCTAAATTTTCTTGCCACTCTGTGGGAGGATGTCCAGGGACATCATAATTTGGGAAGAAAGGGTTAACTGTCTCCTCTCTGGACATCATGACCCCCCCCAATCATCTCTCTACTTGGCAGTTAAACTTCAGGAGGGGGCTCAATTGGTGTCAATTGGTGTTTGGGGGCTCTTTAGATGGGCAATTCATTGATTGGCTTTGTCTTCTGTGAAATCTAAATAAATCCTAGTGGTTATTTCTAAATTTTCATACATGGAAAGAAATTAGCATATGCAAATTTAAAGCAGATGGGCCTACCAACACCCCTTTTCATTGCGTACCAACTCCCCTATTGCCCCACCAGGAAAATGGTGAGGCAAAATGGACACAATCCTGTCAAATTTAAGCCCTTTAACACTGCACTCCTGGATGTATCTCCTCAGAGATAAACCCCATTGAGTTCAATGGTATTTGAGCCTATGTAAATGTGTACAGGGGGTTGCAGCCTTAACTTCCATGGACTTTGACTGGAGAAAGTTAAGCATGTCCTTAACTTACCAACTGAAATCAAAAAGATGTAAATGTGTGTAGCTTTACTGGACCATGCACAATTTAATTAATTAATTCACAGCAATGCTGACAAAACCTGCTGAGACTGGGTTATACTTTTGGGACCTGTCATTGTACTCATCTTGCATCTGTCAGCATATTTTGTCACCATTTTGTACCTAATATTAGAGAAGCCAGATGAGACTGAACGGGGTAGCAGGGCCAATCCAGATGAGGCATGGGGAAATCCATGGTTAGATTTCCTAGCGCTTTTCATGTTTACCTAACAGCAGACAAGGGGATGGGATGTGGTGGGACAAGCTCCAAATGTATCAAAGCAGCAAAGCTAGAGGATGGGTTTAACTCTTCCTCCCACCCCCACCAGCACCATGTCTTCAATCCCTCCCCATCTGAATTAGTCCTGCAGCAACAACAACAACAACAACAACAAAACCCAAAGAGGTGCTGAGCCAGTGTGGTGCTGTGATTATTAAAGTGCTGGATTCATGCGACTCAGCCTCAAACCCCCCACCAACGTCATTGGTGGCCTTGGGCCAGTCACAATCTCTCAGGGTTGTTGTGAGGATAACATGAACATGAGTGGGGAGTGAGAACCATGTACACCAAGGGAGCAGAACAGTTTTATGGCAGGGGACATATTGCTCTGGACCAGCCCTTCTGCATGCTGGGGGATGGTGGTGGATATGGCCACGCCCATTCTTACCATTGCTGCACCCATTGCAGCCTTTCTCCACACACAGAGTGGGACAGAGTCCCATGCTTCTCTCAGCATGGAAGAAAGGACTTGCCTGCTTCTGGAAGGAGCAGCACTCCTAGCACCTCTCCCAGTCTCTGGCTTTGTGTGCTCCCAGCATACGTACGGAGAAACCAGGAGATGCATGAAGTGCAGACTGGGTTTCCTTCACAGTGTCCCACTCTAAACTAAGTCCTGGCTCTTTGCTAGTCAGTACAGGGACATAGCCAGTGGAGTGGTTAATTAAGCAGGCGAATGGCCGAGCACAGGCAAGCAGTCAGATATGTGGGGTCAGGCTACAGCAGCAGGGGTCAAAAGAGCAGACAGAGGTCAAAACACAATGAGATACATTATACAGCCGAGAAGGAAATTCTGGAAGGAGTCCAAGGGTCAGTATCACAGAGCATCAATCACAGTACAAGTAAGGATGGGTGGAATTGCTGAGCACTTGCCCCACAGACACTCACCCCACCACTGCTACTGCCCATCTCCGTGAGCCATTCGTGCAGGGTGGGGGAGGAAAACACACGGTTTCCCAAGGCTCCAAGAATTGCACATTTCCCCCTTCCACGCTAATGGCGATCATCATTAACACAAAAGAGGGAAATTTGCAATTTCTGGAGCACTTCCCCATTTCGCAACACTTTATTTATTTATTGCATTTATATATCGCCCCATAGCCAAAGCTCTCTGGGTGGTTTACAAAAGTTAAAAACAGTAAATGTTAAAAACAAATATACAAAATGTAAAAACATAAAAAGCATAAAAACAACAGTATCCTTGTAAAAACAACTATTCTGGGGTCAGTTAGAAACAAACAAAGTCTGCCATGTTGTTAACTGCCTGGCTACCATTAACATGGAGGGGGGGAGTGAGTAGTTTCACTTGCCAAGTACTTGTGGAGGCTTGCGAGTTCACGGCAGTGGTCCACGCCCACTGCTTGGGTGTCTGACTGGGTCCGTGAATGCTGGATGCAGGGGGGTTGCTGTCCTCATGGACCCAGTCGGATGCTCATGACAACCCTGAGGCAAGGCATAAGGCAATGGAGCTGCTGGAACACCATTATTTCTAACACTGGCTAGGCAGACACTGAAGGCTGTTAACAGCAGACCCTGCTGCCCCAAACAGAGCTCGGTTGCAGTACGTTAGAGCTCTCTGGTCAGATCCCTACCCATGAGAAGCTCCTTTCCTTCTGAGTAGACCTCTGCTGCAACCTGGCACTTACTGAATTGGGCCTGCCTCCTCTGGCACCATCGCTCCCTGAGACTTGCTCAGCCTCCCATCCTGAGGCAAGAGTCCCCCTCTTCCTGAGCAGCTGGGGCCTCAGCAAGCTCCTCCATGGACTCAGGCTCCTGTTGTGATGTGGGGCTTGCCAGGAACTGGGCACCATCCTCTGTTGCAGCCTTTAATTCTTCTCATTGGAGGAGGGTTCCAACAGGGACATGATACCCAGTGCCGGTTGACTCCAGCATTCCCATTCAGGTGCTGGGTGCTGCATGAATTGACTCAGGTGCTATCAGTAAAAGCATGAATTCCTTGCACATTAATTCCTCCATGGAATTTCCTTCTGTGCCAATATTTTGTAACATATAAAGTCTCTCCAGAGCAGTTAAAAGACCTCTTTAAGGTCATATAGGAAGCCCAGGGCTGGCCTGAGACATTTTGCTGTTTGAGGTGGAGCAGCAAATGACTCCCCTCAACCACTGAAGTCAACATCCATAGGTCGCAAAGCCACGCACATGAGGTAGGAAATCCGACAAGCACCTTTCTTCATCAGTAGCAGTAAAATAAAAAATACAATATTAACAAACTGGATAATTAACCATTTGCTTCCCTTTTAAATCAGCTGTCTGGGGTGGCTGCCTCACTCTGCCTCATGGTAGGGCTGGCCCTGGGGTTGAAGGACCATTTGGATAGCTTGCCTCTGCGACTACAACAATCCCATCAGAATGCAAGGACCATATTTCTTCACCAGTCACACTTTCCAGTGGGACAAAACAAAGCGATATGAAGATTGGTAAACTCAATAAATGTACAACACTGCCCAAGGCCTTGCTTTTTTTTTTTAACAGCTGCTGCTCTGCAAGATAATCTTTTAACCCTTTGTTCTTAGAGAATAGGTTCTGGATGATTTCACTCTGGTAAAAGCACAAGAATCGCTGAAGTAGCAGAGAAAATAAATTAGCGCCGTCTCAGCTAAAATCACACCCAATTTAAACCTGGATCAGAGTGTACTTGTCCATGCAGAGATAGCATCTCAAAAATGACATGCATTAGTCATTTGCTGCTGTTAGCAGTCTGAATACACAGCACATTTGTTCTCCTGAAAGCAGTGCAATTGGTTTCCAGTCCAGCAAGAGGAAAGCTTTCTCCACTCCATGTTTAATGCAGTGGCTGCCTGTTGCATGCGGGAGCGGATGGGGAATGATGAAAAGAGGTTCATATTCTGATGCTTCCAATTATATTTGCAACATCGCTAGCAAGGGCAATCCATCCCAAATTAACTGAATCATATACCCCACTACTTTTACAGGAACCTGAACACCAAGTTATCTAAGCACAACAGAACCCCTTGAGTTTACACAGCTGCGTTCTATGAGGCTGAGCACGTTTACTTTTCCTACATAGATTGCACCTTGTGCATGTTTGTAGGCGCATTGTCTGGATCCTTCAGCATAGGCATAACGCATGATTTGGCGCACCACTGCTCAGCCCACACTAACTTTGTTGTGACACACACAGTTGTGACATGCAAAGTCATGACATGCAAAATTGTGGCTCATGCTCATGACGAATTATTCAGATGACTCATTTGGAAGTGTAAACAAGATGGATGATTCAGCCTTTGGAAGAGCTATTATTCTGAGTGAACAGATGAGGATGTAGCTATGGGCACTGAACTGTCCTAGAGTTCCTGGGTCTTCCATATTAAATGATCCACCTACTGGACCACAGATATGCATAGAATAGGCACGTCTTATCAGACAGCTGTTTTGGGTTTTCCATGAAACGGTGAAAAAGAAAGCAATTTTGCAATGTCTGAAAATGCCTTATGAATGATGTTCAGTCTAGACATGCAACAGAGCCAAAATGTAGAACTGAGATTCCAAGTATTGATTTCCCAAATAGTAGTACAGAACAATTCATACACTGAGAGGGAACAGGACTCCGGGACAAACCTTCCCTCAGACAAATGCAAAGTCAATAAACTGAATACAACAACATGAAATCAACACAGTAATAATTCAAGAGTGATTACAGAAGATCTAACTCTGGGCTATGGGACTTGGATGGAGGAATGATGCTGACTGAAGGTTATAGGCCAAGCATTTGTGAACCTTTGCTCATATTGTAATAGATATTGATGAAGTCCCTTGCAGTCCATCTGCATTCAGCACTCTGCATGAAGTGTGCTTCACCCAGCTGTGTTTGAAACAAGGTCACCACCAAGCCAGCGGGACTTGATCAATAGAGTTTGGCTGTGGAAAACAAAGCCTTTGGCAGCATTCGTTGGATGGTCCCCAGTGCGATTCCACGCGGTTGGAATTCTCTCTGGTTCACAGCATCTGCTGGCGATGGCAGGAGAAATGCATACAGAGGACTGCCAATATTGGATTTGTTACACCAGATCAAAGAAACTCCCCATCTGGCCTAGAACTCCCACATCAAAATTTTAAAAAATAAGCGACACATGGAGCTATAAGACTTTGATGCGGATAAAACATGCCTCAATCACATTTTATGCTTTGCCCAGTACTGGTATCCCATTCCCATGTAATGGAGTGGGGAAAGAAGGAGGAAAGACATCCTTGTTGCAAAGACACCCTTGCTGCAAACACACAGAACACAGACAAAACATCACTTGCACTACCTGCCATTCCCTCTAACTCTGCAAGTTGCCCCCATCACCTTCAGCCTACCTTTTGGGGGGGACAGGTTCAAAATGAAGTGTTGGGCAACAGCCAGTACATTGCTTTGCAGCAAGCCAGTCTTGCAGTTAAAATATCTTTAGCTTACAAACAAACCATGAGTGGCAGAGATCCCAGAGGGCATCATGGGGCACCCCATAGGCTCCATGTTGGGGATCCCAGCATCACACTGTGCTATTTTATAAGTGGGTGGCAGGAGATATGCCAGCCCACCAAGATTCCAAGTAGCGGGTGAGGGTGTGGGGAGCAGCATCTGACTAGGAGAGAACCCCAGGCAAGCAAGAACCCGAGCAACGAAGTTCAGAGGAAACAGCCACCTATGCATTAAAGAGTGGTAGGTGCCCATGGAAACAAGGTTAGATGCTAGTGTCTGTATTTATTTGTTTTATGTTTCAAAATAGCTGTAGAACATTCCTAACACATCAGCACATACTGCTGCGAAATGTGTCACTTTTTCCATTTCTAGGGTGGCTACTTGTGAATCCAGAAAAAAGAGGACATGTATCACAACAACAACAACGAAAGAAAGAAAACAAGCACAAAAGAGGCCACCAATTTCCCCCCCAAAATGCATATCTTGATTGGTATGTATAGATGTAAATTTAAAGATAATTATTATAATTTAAATAAAAATACAGCACTTCTCAGCATAGTGTGGAAAACTGGGACCAGGTGACCTGTGTGCCTTACTCAGCATAATGTCCAAGTGCTGTGGATGGCAACTTTAAGGCTCAGCTCTTCCTTCTGATCGTTCTTTATCTTTAAACTGGACTTGGACCAAACAACCCTTCAAACAGAGATCAGTCCTCTCGCAGCTCTTCAGATAGAGAACTGTGTTCTGAAAAAGATGATACTTGGGCCCCTTCCACACGCCGTACTGAAGGTGCATGCATGCGCCCCCAGTACGACCCCAAAACGATGGTGTAGATGGCAGCTGAAGAGACGGAGAAGGCGGCAGCTGGGGAACCGGCCGCGTCCTTGCCGCCGCCGCCTCCCCGCCGGCCTCCTGCTGCCGGGGTAAGAGCGACCCGGGTCTGAGAGCTTGGCTTCCGCTTCCGCCGAGCTCTCCAACCCGGGTGGCTCTTTCGCTGGCAGCAGGAGGCCGGCGGGGAGTTGGGCTCGGCGGCAAGGACTCACCAGCGAAGCTGCCGAGCCCTGGGAACTTTTCGCTGCCGCCGCCGCCTCTTCCTCCGTCTCTTCTGAACAGGTGTCTACACTAGGAGTTTCGGGGCGCCCTGAAGCGCCTTCAGGGCACCCTGACGACTGTGTGTAGCCTTTCACCAAGGGATTTCAGGGTACAGAGTAAACTAGCAACAGATGACTCAGGCAGTGGTAGGTGGGTGGGTGGGGGAGTGATCATGTCCCAGTGAATAAACAAGTGCCATGAATTCTCAAGATTTCAGAATGAAAGCATCAGGTTATTTCAATTCATGTAGAAAAATCCTGCAATGGGCATTCATTTCTCAAAGGGTGAGCTTTATACATATATCACATAATATGGCTGATTGTTCAAGGACTGGATAATGCTCATGCTCTTCAGTGTTGTGCAGTTCTCTAAATTTGCATTTGTAGATGTCTTGATGTCTCTTGGAATAGCCAGAAGCGGCCACTACTGGTAAAAGGATTTGGTTATAGCTGAAAAGTTAATTATCTAAACATTGAACTTGTCATTGAAAGGTGGGGAGACAACAGGCAAAAGGTGTATCCAGATGTGCAAATGGCATGTAATCTTCTAGGGAATGAAGGGTTTACTTGTTATGGGGGGTGGGTTATTAGGTGGGATGGACAGATCTATCCTTGCTTCCAGAGGAATATGGGGCAGTTGTGGCCAAGGGTACCTTATGTCAGTTTCATCAGATACAAAGCTGCACCCCTCTTGGAAGGCATGGATCTTGCCACAGAAACCCATGCCTTTGAATATTTATTTATTTATTTATTTATTTATTTATTTATTTATTTATTTATTACATTTCTATACCGCCCAATAGCCGGAGTTCTCTGGGCGGTTCACAAAAATTAAAAACATTCAAAGTATAAAACAACAGTATAAAACCATAGTATAAAATACAATATAAAAGCTCAACCAGATAAAAACAGCAGCAATGCAAAATTACAAATTTAAAACACCAAGTTAAAATTTATTTATAGACTGTTAAAATGCTGGGAGAATAAAATGCTGGGAGAATGTAAACTCTAAGATGGAGTTTGTGAACACTGCAAAGCACAGGGCTCGCTTTGAACATGGGTGTGGGGGAATGAGAGCATATTCAATCAATGATGTTGCTGCTGCATTGGTAGGAACATTTCCAAAGACAAGTTAGGGAGCCTGTTGTGATAGATCAAGGAATTGCAGCCAAGCCTTGCAAGGCCTAGCCCTAACCTCCCTACCCTTGGGGACACCAGTTTTCCAAACAATGTTGACTTGTTCACTGTGATGCTGCTGGTAGCGTCTGCATAGTTAAGACTTTTTATAACTTTGGGAGGTTGATTGCTCAGCGAAGCATGAGCCTGATAAGTACTAATTCAACTGGACATAACATGAGCAGATGTTTTGCAAGGAATCCCTCTCTCCCCTCCCAATCAGAGTTCTCAGCAGAGTACATGTGGACAGCTATTATAGCTGGTTGAACTCTTTTGTAAGGAAATATCCAACTATTCCCTCTGAAATGCTCCTGCTGTCTAAGACCACTCTGTGCTGGTCATGTCTTATTTTCCAGGGCATTTCTACTACATTGATATGGTGTAATGGTAAATTTGGAAGTGCAGGCACTTACCATGACAATCCCCCAGCCGTACCCCACAAGGAGAGTCCAAAAATGCAGGTAGTGGTGTTGTTCCATATCAACAAAGCAATTCTTTCAGTTTTCATCTCCACAAGGAGCAGGTCTTTTATCAAGTTAATGGATTTTAATTGACTATTCAAGACCAAATACTAAGCATTACAACAGGGATAACATATAATTATATACCATTGCTTGGAAAATCCATCCCCATCCTGGCTACTGTGAGGATTATAGCTAAACTCAGAGGAAACAAGGAAGCCTAAGGGGGATGAGAGATTACATCATCATTCCTTTTAACCAAAAAGTCCCAGGGCTTTGAACCTGTGAGCCCTGGCTCCACTGCAATACTGTACCTAGAAGAAGAAGCCCCCCCCCAAAAAAACATGCTAAGTATGTGAGTTCCCACATTGCTATTGAGGTAGTAGGGTGGCTATTTATACATCACCAAAAAAGACAACAAAAAAGGACACAGATTTGCTTAAAACCTGGACTGGACAGCCCTTCAAATCAAGGACACCTTGAAAAAGAGGACTTCCTCCAACAGCTCTTCAAATACATGACTGTCCTCTGTAAAGTAGGACTCAGGGTCACCATACCAGGTATATGAAGTTGAGTAGTTCCATAAAAGAGTATGCTAAGGCACCAAGGTGAAAAGAGAGCAAGGAATAAATTCCTGTTTCCTGTTGCCTTGTTCTGATTTCAGCTCTGTCCAATATAGAGAACACAAGTGAGAACACAACTGGAATTTGCCTTGTTTCTCAACAGGCATTGAATCACTTAAATATCCTTTCTTAGAATCACAAACTCATCTAGCAATTTCATTTGCCATGCCTTAGTGAAACCGAAGAGCTCTAGAGGGTTCCAATTAAGATCATTGTCGAGGAAAGCATCCTAGTTTGGGTCCCTGGACACAGGCAGAGACAATAAACAAATATTGCTTTGTGGGTTGGTTTGGATGACAGTCCATGTTTTCACATTGGGAGAGACTAGACAGAAGAGTTGAAAATAAGACGATGGAGAGATGTAGATATGAGTATTTATGTGCTGGCCCACTTGTACCCTTCAGAAGTAAACATTTGTACATAGGAAGCTGCCTTATAATGAGCCAGACAACTGATCCATCTAGTTCAGGATTGTCCATACAGCTTGCCAACAGCTCTGTAGGTTTCCGATGGGGGTCTTCCTCAGCCCTACTTGGAGATTTCAGGAGATGAACCTGGGAGACCTTCTGCATGCAAAGCATGTCCTCTACCACTGATATATGCACCTTCTCTTTGCCTGTTTGTGTGCCAAATATCCATTCTTGCAGTCTAAGATCTTTGCTAGTATATGTAGGGCTTAAGAATTCTGGGAAATCTGCAAATTATGGTATCTACCTCTAAATGAAACATATTTTCTAGTTGGTAAGGGAAATGCATATCTTATTGGAATAGGATGGTGAGGGAGAAGGCGGTCCCTCAGGTATCCTGGTCCCATATGCTGCTGTGTGTAGATGCAGTGACACAGGTTAACCCTGGAGGCATGTGATGATAGATCTGGCCACAAACTGAGAGAACTGATTTAAATGAATTGATAGTGTGTGTGTGTGGGGGGAGATTGCCAGATGCTATCAAGTTGTATATCACTGCAACAAACCTATCCAGTTGAATTGGGAAAGAAGCTGTTGTTGTTGGAGGGGTGGAGGGCATACTAAGGCCTTTGCTAGACCTACCTGAAAGTCCGGTCAGGAGGAGGAGTGAGCCCGCGCTGCAGCTAGCGTGGGCTGACGCTCCAGTCTATACATCAGACGCAATGGGCTAAGGGAAATCCCCGTCGCGTCCACCATTTTTATTTTTAAAGGGCTGGGTGCGCAGGAGCGCACGATCGACAAAGGTAACTTTTTCTTTAAAAAAAAGGTTTCCCTGCTCCTCCCTGGCCCCGATCTCCCCTGCTGCCCCATCTCTCCCCCTGGCTGTGATCTCCCCCCCTGGCTGTGATCTCTCCCCCTAGCTGCGATCTCCCCCCCCCGGCCACAATCTCTCACCCTGCCCCGTGCGCGGCTTCTCCTGGCTACGTGCGAGTAAGCCACGTAGCCGGGAAAAGCCGTGGAATGGGCTAGACCTTCCACGGTCCCAGGCTCAGCCCGGGTCTGCAGAAATACCAGGCTACAAGTGAAGCCCATTACCCTGGGGGAAGGAAGGGTTGACCCCTGCCTAAACCTGGGATCCCCTGTGCATCATCTGGATGCACAGGGGTGATCCCGGGTATCAGCCCAGGCTAACCCCTCATCTAGCAAAGCCCTAAGTGTATATTTGCACAATACAGTTTCTGCCTCTGAAGTTCATAGAACAGGAAAGTACTGGAGGACCATAAGAAGAATAGATAAAGTGGTATGAGGAGGGGGAGGGAGGCAGGGAAACAGTGCCTGAAGGTGGTGGCAAGACATGAAAAGCTACAGAATTTACAGCTTTAGCAACTTATATAACACAGACGTTCTGACAAGATTGAGGGGAAGTTTCCAGTTCTTTTCAGAGGCCTTAAAAGTGTGTTTTAATTTATGTTTGTCCTGGACAAGGTTCAGTACGGACTGTGCTTAGAGGAAAGAGACCTCTTTTCCCACCCAGAGCATTCAAAGCAATAGAGGGGAAGCATTTCAAAGAAACAAACTATCACAAACACAGGAAGAACCAATGGTCCCTCTGCGTTCCAATATCTTCATTGCATTATAGACTGAATCCAGTGAAAGAGTTGATAAGATTTGCCCAGAATTGTGCCAGCATGGGGTTAACTAACACTTAACATTCTATCCATTTCTTCCAGTAGAGCACCAACACCATTGAGCAATAACTTTAAGCAATGACATAGCTCGAGCCTGGAAACCAAAAGACCCAAAGGTTTTGGACCCATGGGCAGATTTGGGAGTTTGAGAAACTGCATCACCACAAACTGGCTCCCATGAAGGATCTGTCTAGTCACATAATGGCTGCCATGGGGACCTGGCTAGTCAAAAAAAGGGAGTAGGGAGATAAATAGTGAGGCTGGGGCTTGGGAAGGAGTGGGAACTGGCAGGGGAAAGAGGTAGAGGGGAGAAAAAAGCCTAATCTACACTAAGCAGGATATTGCATTATGTAAGTGATATGAAAGCAGTATATAAAAGGCAGGAGCCACACCAAGCAGGATATAGCACTATGAAAGCGGTCTACGGTATGTAGGCTGCCCAGACCCTCCGGGGAATTCTGGAAATCTCTGGGGAGATCTGGGGGACCGGAGGAACCGGAGTTAGGGCCCAAAGTACCGGGGTTGTGGTTACTGGCCCTGCGGCAACCACAACCCCAACTTACTGGGCCTAAGTTTCCCCGGTGGGTGGCAGCGGCCATCTTGAATCTCGCCGGAACTCATGCGAAATCTCGGGAGCTGGATGGGAACTCTTGTGAGACCCAGCCTGCAGCCGAGATCTCGCGTGAGTTCCGGCGAGATTCAAGATGGCCGCTGCGAGATATGGGCAGTGAGAGCAAGGTGAGAGCTGAAGAGCTTTTCCAGCTTCATTGGCTGCCAGTCCAGGTCCGGGCCCAATTCAAAGTGCTGGTATTGACATTTAAAGCCCTAAACGGTTTGAGGCCAGGTTATTTGAAGGAACGCCTCCTCCCATATGTACCTACCCGGACCTTAAGATCATCTACAGGGGCCCTTCTCCATGAGCCCCTGCCAAAGGAAATGAGGCAGATGGCTACTAGGAGGAGAGCGTTCTCCGCTGTGGCACCCCGGTTGTGGAATGAGCTCCCCAGAGAGGTCCGCCTGGCGCCTACACTGTACTGCTTTCGTCGCCAGCTGAAGACCTTTTTATTCACTCAGTATTTTAACACTTAATTTTAACTTAAATTTAAATTTTACTGTTTTAATTCTGTATTTTAATCTTATAATTAACTTTGCTGTGTGGTTTTATCCTGGTTGCGCTTTTTATACTGTATTTCGTAATTGTGTTTTTAACCTGTTGGATGTTTTTTGTGGTTTTAATTTTTGTGAACCGCCCAGAGAGCTTCGGCTATTGGGCGGTATAAAAACGTAATAAATAAATAAATAAATAAATAAGAAGAAGAGGAAGAAGAAGGAAGCAGCAGCAGCAGCAGCAAGAAGCAAGCAGCAGGAGGAGGAGAAGAAGAAAGAGAAGAAACGAGTAGGAGGTAAGACTGAGGGTGTGTGTGAGAGAGAGAGAGAGAGAGAGAAAGAGAGAGAGAATGTATGGGTGAATGGGGTGCATGAGGTCTTTGAGTGCGTGCATGTGTGCATGCGTGTGTTTGGAGTGAGTGATGCTGAGTGTGTGTGTGTGTGCGCACGCACACGTGTGCTGGCAGTGTATGAGTGTATTGATGTCTGAATGGGATGCCTGATTTTACTATGAATGGATGCATGTGCATGTTTGCAGTGTGTGTGGGGGGGGAAGGGCTGTAGTTTTCTGTGTGAGAGTTGGGGGGGTGATTTGGAGGTGATATTCCTATTAAATACTGCATTTTAGACCCATAGACCTTCCTTTCCAATTTGTTTGCTATAATTGGCATGACGTATATTTTGTAACAATGGATGATAATTGTTCATCCTTCTTAAAAACCTTTTAAAAAATTAACAGGGTTGCCATTATTATTATTATTATTATTATTATTATTATTATTATTATGGATGTAATGAAGTAATGGATGGAGGGGTGTGTGTGTGTGTGTGTGTGTGTGTGTGTGTGTGAGAGAGAGAGAGAGAGAGAGAGAGAGGATGTCTGTGATCCTGAGTGTGTGTGTGTGTGCACACACACATGTGGTGACAGTCTGAGTGTATTGATGTCTGAATGGGATTCCTGGTTGTTTGAATGAATGAATGCATGTGCTTGTTTTTAGTGGGCTGTAGTTTTCTGTGAGTTGGGGGGAGGCTGTAGTTTTCTGTGAGTTCTGTGATTTGGAGGTGATATTCCTATTAAATAATGCATTTTAGACCCATAGACCTTCCTCTCCAATTTGTTTGATATAATTGGCATGACGTATATTTTGTAACAGTGGCTGACAATTGTTCATCCTTCTTAAAAAAACTTTTTAAAAATTAACAGGTTTGCCATTATCATCATCATCTATCTATCTCTCTTTTCTTGCTTGTGGTGGACTTTGCCAAGTCATGCTGTCTTTTACTGATTCAGAAATGTCCTGACTATTGAACATGTTTTAAGTATGACTGCTTTCTGGATGTTGGCGTGCATGTATTTTGGTAGGCCTAATTTCTGAAGCTTTTCTGTAAAAAAACAAACGATGTCATGCTGGTGACTGATGTGACTAACAAATAATTGAAAGTTTTTCCTGTTGCCATAGTTCTTTAACTTCCATAGCCAGTGGTGTATCTCTCTCTCTCTTTTCCTCTTCCTTTTCTGCAACCTTTTTGTCATTAGGTATTGCAATTTCAATGAAGTAGGTGTGTTTTTCTTGGTTGTTTTCGACCATTATGTCTGGTTGAAGTTGAAACAAGTTAAGAGGTGGTAGCCTTTAGTCCATTTTGTTCCATGGCTAACGTTTGCAGGCTAATAGTAGTTTATACACTTTCTGAATGCTTGGTTGCTTGGTTGTTGTACTAGATTTTTCTCTACTTGTCAATTGCTTCATTTGTTCAGTGGTAGCAGTATGCAGTATAAGGTGATGGGGAAATAGTGTTAAATGTTAGGAAAGGTTAGACTACGGTCGTCCAGTGAAGGATTTGCAGTCAGAAAAGATATTTCAGGAAAGTGGAGACTGTATCACACACATGGCTCATCTACACCAAGCAAGATATTCCACTTTGAAGGCAGTATAGAAAAGGCAGGAGCCACACTCGTGCTTTATAGCAGTATTGAAGTGTACTGACAACTATTGGGGCCCATGACACATACCATATACCACTTTCATACCACTTTCATAGTGTTATATCCTGCTTGGTGTAGATGTGTCATGGGGCCCAACAGTTGTCAGTGCACTTCAGTACCACTATAAAGCAGTAGTGTAGATCCTGCAGTGCAGTTCAATACCTCTATAAAGTAATAGTGTGGCTCCTGTCTTTTATATACCACTTTCATAGTGGAATACCCTGTTTGGTGTAGCTGAGCACACAGTATAGCAAAAGCTTTAACGTACAGCAAAAGCTACAGAAGTAGGAATGAGTGAAGTTAATTTCAGATACATTGCATGTCTCACTTATACTTTATTCCAGTGATTTTAACATTAAGATGTTATGTAGAACAGGTTTGTCTTAATTGTGTGCTGTGAAAGCAGACCTGTGACCAAGGCCATGTTTGGGTGGGCACGCCCCTTTGGGGGCTGGACATGCTGGTGAGCACGCCCCCTTGGGGGCTGGACATATTGGTGGGCACGCCCCCATGGGGCAGCCATGTTGTCCTCCTTTTTGGTTTCCAAAATATGGTCACCCTAATGGTATGTGTCAATGGGCCCCAACAGCTGTCAGTGCACTTCAATACCACTATAAAGCAGTAGTGTGGCTTGTGCCTTTTATATACCACTTTCATACCACTTTCATAGTGGAATATCCTGCTTGGTATAGATTATGCCAAAGAATGAGGCTAGAGGCTAGGAGAAGGGAGAAAAAGTGAGATAAAGAAGTGAGGGGAAAGAAATAGTGAGGCTCAAGTTTGAGAGTGGGAAGAAGCAACAAGATAAAGGGGTTAATGGGAGATAAAGAGTGAGGCAAGGTCTAGGAAGGGAGAGAAAGAAAATGGCTATGGATATGGAAGGGAGAGAAATAGTATGAAAGAGTTGGGTGGAGAGCAATAGCAAGGCTGGAAGTGAAGAGACAGAGTGCAAAAGGGAAAGGCCTGTGTGGATGGAAGAAGGTTCGGTGGGCCCAGGAAGGAACTCTTTCCTTCTGTTCCTGCCCAGAAGTGGGTTTGGGAACAGAAAGGAGAACCTGGTGATCTTGGTTGTTTGTTTGTTTTTAATTATTATTACTTTTTTTCAGGGAGAAGGGAGTGGAGAGCTTTGTGGGCATCACATTGGAGATCCTTGTTAAATTCTTGGGAGGCTTGAGAAGAACGTATTCAATTTATTTGTTTGTTTTTGTTTGTCCTTTAGGCTGGCCACTTCTCTCGTATATCTTCTTCCAAGGTCTGCTTGGTCCCAGAGTATTCCATTGTGTAGCCCTTTCCCTTCTCATGACTGACCTTTTGGGAATCTACATGTTACAGTTACCAAGAGAAGCCACCAGCATCCACACAGAAACTGTTCCACATAGTGGATATTATGTGTAGACTAGCATGCCAAATTCAAAGAAGGGATCGAACCATTCCTTGGACTGAGATCAACTGGATTATGCTAGTTTCCTCAACCATTTCATCTTGTATTGGGTGCTTTTGAAAATGGTTGTAATAGGCTTCATATCAGACTAGCTTGTAACTGTCCCACAGCTTTCATCTTAAATGTAAATCCAAAGGTGTCAAGGTGTCAAATGGGAAGCAGATGATGCATAATTTATTCTACCTACCATTGCTACGTATTTCTGGATCCTTGAGTACGCACTGCATGAAATCAGTCATGGGACACAGGGCTGGTGTCAGAGGTCAGCATAGTTGGGCACTTACCAAGACTCACATATCTACTATGACTCCACTTCCCAGAGTTCCCTGCCTCCTGCTGCAGCTCCTCCTCAGATTGCAGATTGCTTATTTGTCTGCCTTTCACCTCCCACTGATGATTGCTGAACAATGGTGTCAAGAAAGAGGAGAAGCAGCACTTCCTGCCTGCTGACTCAGTTACTCACCAGAGTTCTCCCTTGGCAAATAAGCAGGCAAGAGTGGTGAGGAGAAGCAACAGCAGCAGCTGGTAACAGTCATGGGAAGGAGGAGGTGGATCCTCACTAAAGGGAGCCATTATTATTATTATTATTATTATTATTATTATTATTATTATTATTTACATTTATATACCACCCCATAGCTGAAGCTCTCTGGGCAGTTTACAAAAGTTAAAAACAATGAACATCAAAAAGAAATATACAAAATTTTAAACCATAAAAAGCATAAAGTACAAACAAAAACAGACAATACCCATTTAAAAACAACTATTCTGACGTCAGTTTAAAAAACTCAGCATATGCTGTTAAATGCTTGGGAGAAGAGAAAAGTCTTGACCTGGTGCCAAAAAGATAACAATGTTGGCACCAGCTGAGCCTCATCGGGGAGATCATTCCATAATTGAGGGGCCACCACTGAAAAGGCCCTCTCCCTTGTTGCCATTCTCTGAGCTTCCCTCAGGGTAGGCACCCGGAGAAGGACCTTGGATGTTGAGCGTAGTGTACAGGTGGGTTCATGTTGGGAGAGGTGTTCCTGTAAGGCTTTATAGGTTAAAATCAGCACCTTGAATTGGGCTCAGAAACATACAGGCAGCCAATGTAAGCGGGCCAGAGTCGGTCTTATATTCTCGAACCTTCTGGTTCCATTTATCAATCTGGCTGCTCCATTTTGCACAAGCTGCAGCTTCAGAACCATCTTCAAAGGTGGCCCCACGTAGAGTGCATTGATCAAAGCAAATCACTTTATTACGGTCCGAGACCAGCACAACATAGAGCGCATTGAAGTAATGTAATCCAATGAGAATTTCCTGCCCTTGGGACCTCCAAACTTTGGAGCTGACAATGCTGGGAAAGGCCAGTCTTGAAAATACAACCTGTGCAGCCAAACTGAGACTAGGGAAGTCCTATGTCCTTTTGACATTAAATATCTCTAGGGCAGGGATGCAAACCTTTTCAGACTTGAAGGCTGCATGGGATAGTGACTCAGAGGTTAGGGGTTGCACATCTGCATGCACAGGCACACATTCCACTGATCCTCTTTCCTGGCCTTCTTTCTGCCCTCCCCCACAGTGATCCTGATACAGATTCCTTTTTCTTTGATGTTAGCAGCAGGAGGAAAGAGCAATCCATATCAAATCAGTATGTGTGTGTGTGTGTGGGGGGGATTCAGCAGCAGTGGTTAAGGCCAGGAGGGTGGGTACATGCAGTTCCCAGGAGGCAGGCTGTGCACCCCTGCTCTAGGATAAACTATGAGTTTTTTTAAAAAAAACATTTTAAAGTCTTGCAGCACCACTTGAAAATCTACACTATGGTGGCAACTTACGCATTGTCAAAAAACAGGAAGTGCATCACCAAAAAGGAGGACAAAAGAGGGCAGTGATTCACATAAACTTTGCATATGTGAATTTATATGTATCAAGCCATGTCTGAAATTGTAATGATAATTTAAATAGAAACATAATTTAGATATAAATAGAGCACATCTCACCACAGTGTGGAAGACTGTGAACAGGTGAGCCATGTGCCTGCCTCTTCAGTCTGCATTTTCAGGTGCTAACTGTTGATGGGCAAGTTCTTATAGCTCTTTATCTTTAACCCGGAATTGAATAGATGGCTCTTCAAAGAGAGGATGTTTTCAAATCGAGGACTACCCTCTGTCAAAGGGGTTACACGGCCACCCCGAGTTTTTGCATTCTTCACCATAAATAGGATTCCTGTTCTGTTATGCTATGCTTCCAAAAAGGGTGTACAAGAGAGAAGCTGAAGATTTATGGAGCCGAACCAAGAATCTTTCATTCCAAGCTATGACTCCATAGATACCGCCTGGCTCATATGGGAAATCGTCAAGGCCATTTTTGTTAGGCCAAACTTCCAAGTGACATTAATTATGCTCTCTTCTGACAGGCTGCATCTCTTGAGCTGGGGAATAGATCACTTTGGCTGTGAAGGAATTATAGGACACAGCATGCCATTTTCAGTGAATCCTGCAACAAACAAACAAAGGCGTTTTACAATCTGTGCAGCGTCCCTTGGGAGACAGGACCCGACTCTATAACACTGGGATGAACGAGGGCAATTAAACCGGCCCAGTTTCATCCGTAGTCTCTTTTAGGTAAACTGTATTCTTCCTAGAAACCCTGAGAACACTTACTTAGGAATAAGTGTAATTGAATTCAGTGGAAAACTACTTACTCCTTTATAAATAGTTATATGCATAGGAAAAGGATGCATGAATGTTTTGTAGAATTGAAACTAAAGGAGAGGGGAAGATGCCGGGTGCTATTTATTCATGCTTCATCCTGTCCTTGTTTTTATATCCTAAAGCACAGGGGTGTCTCTAGAGCTTTTGCTGCTGGAGGCAAAGGAAGGGATAACACCCAGCCAGTCCATGTACAAAAGCCAGCTGGACTGGCAGTTGAATCGGGCTTCAATGCTGGTGAAAGGGCAGCAGGCCCTTAGGGGGTGCAGGCCAGGCCAGGTGGCACACAAAGCTTTCTCTCCCAGGAATCTGCTGCTACCCCCAACCTCAGCATCTACTGCCTGAGGCAGTACTGGCCTTGGTGGTGCCGTGCAAAGAAATGCACTTGAGCTGCATTGCCAGGAACAGGAACTACCACCTTTTCTTCTATAAGGAATCCTGTGGAATATAAGGACCCATCAAAATCACAGGGCCTGGCCTTCTAAGTACTGGCCTTCACTGATGTTAACTAGCTGAAGGAAATGTTTGTCTGACAAGGAGGTAGGACAGAGCCAGGTGGAGGATGCAACAACATCTGCAGTACCAGAAGCTGTTGTTTGCAGTGCTTACAGCTCCTATGGCCATCACATGACATGAATTTCAGTAGCAAACATTTAGTTAAGATCCATTATGGGTTGTATTTCAATTAAAATGTAGAGAGTTGCTTTTTACAATGGTATCAAAATGAGTCACAATTTATCCCAGGTTGGGGTTTTTTTTAATTGAGTGGATTTGAAAATATTATCTTGAAAATATGAAAATGTTATCATGGGAATTACCAATGGCTAGATTTTCTGGTCATGTCCAGGGTATAACTCAGAGATGGAATCATCCCATGTGCCAAATTGCCTGAATATCTGGATATCTGATGATGGCATCTAGGATCAGGAAGACTTCATTCAGCCCATGTGCATGGGTTTGTCACATTTGGAGCCAGGAAAGATATATGGAAAACCTTCAGAAACTGGGCCTAGCAAAATGCATCCACCCCAACATTCAGAAAGCAGCCATACTTAAGACATGCTCAATAGTCAGAAAATTCCTGAATCAGTAAAAGACAGCATGACCTGGCAAAGCCCGTCATTTCCATCTAGAAAAACCACAACAAGCAAGAAAAGAAATAATAATAATAATAATAATAATAATAATAATAATAATAATAATAATAATAATTCTAGGATGAACCCAGAATCAAGATGGGTTCTGAACACCAATCTGTATTTCATTTCAGAGCCCAGAACAACCTTAACATATTGGCTTTGGCTCATATGTTATTTCTAAAAACACCTAGAATCCACCCAATACTGTGGTTTAGAAATCAGACCACCTCAACCAGAACTCTGGAATCTGGTCTGAAATTCAATCACAGTTGAAAATAGTTGAGCCAAAGGCATAGCTAAGTAGATCATAATCTCAAAAAAGAGAAGGAAAAAAAGCTAATTTGCTGAGAACTAGAAAGGTTCTACCTTCTCCTATTTTTCTTCTCATTCAGAAGTGTTAGTGTAGTGGGCAACTTGCAGCACTCCAGATATTTTTGCTTACAACAACCATCAGCCCTAGCCAGGATAGGCAATGGTGAGGGATGATGGCAGTTGTAGGCCAAAACATCTGGAGGACCACAAGTTGCCCACTGCTCTTCTAAAGCTAGATGGCAGGAAGTCTTCATTCAGCCCATGTGCATGTGTTTGCCACATTTGGAGCCAGGAAAGATGTATTTTCACCAAGGTCATAAGAACAGCCATGCTGGATCAGACCAAGGCTCCATCTAGTCCTGCACTCTGTTCACACAGTGCCCAACTGGCTGTTCGCCAGGGACGAACAAGCAGGACACAGGTGCAACAACACCCTCCCACCCATGTTTCCCAGCAAGTGGAGTATATCAGCTTACTGCCTCTGATACTGGAGATAGCACGTAACCATGAAGACTAGCAGCCATTGATAGCCTTCTCCTCCAGGAATTGATCCAACCCCCTTTCAAAGCTAACCAAATTTGTGACCTTCACCACATCTTGTGGTAATGAATTCCATAGTTTAACTATGAACTGTGTGAAGAAGTACTTCTTTTATCTGTCCTGAATCTCCCACCAATCAGCTTCATGGGATGACCTCAGGTTCTAGTATTATGGGAGAGGGAGAAAAATATCTCCCTATCCACATTCTCCACACCATGCATGATTTTGTACGCCTCTATCAGGTCTCTCCTTAGACTGTTTTTTTCCAAGCTAAACAATCCCAGCTCCCTTCCCTCATAGGGGAGATGCTCCAGTTCTCTGATAATTTTAGTAGCCCTTTTCTGTACCTTTTCCAGCTCTACAATGTCTTCTTCTTTTTTTTAGGTGTGGTGACCAGAAATGTACAGAGTATTCTAAGTGTGGTCATACCATAGATTTGTATAATAGCAGTATGATACTGGCAGTTTTATATTCAATTCGTTTTAATACCTAACATGCAGTTTGCCTTCTTTACAGTGGCCACACACTTGGTTGACATTTCCATTAATCTTTCCAACACAACTCCAAGATCTCTTTCTTGGTCAGTCACTGCCAGCTCAGATCCTATGAGGTTATACTTGAAGTTGGGATTTTTTATCCCAACGTACATCACTTTACACTTGCTTACATTGAACCACGTCTGCCATTTGGATGCCCACTCTCCCAGTTTGGAGAGATCCTGTTGGAGTGCTTCACAATTCCTTTTTATTTAACCGCCTTAAATAAATTTGTGTCATCAGTAAACGTGGCCACTTCACTGCTCATTCCTAATTCCAGATCATTTATGAACAAGTTGAAAAGAATTGGTCCCAACACAAATCTCTGTGGGATGCCCCCTTCCCTATTTACTTCCCTCCATTGGGAGAATTTACCATTTATTCCTACTCTTTCCTTTCTGTTCTTTAACCAGTTACTGATCCATAAGAGGACTGCTAAGTTTGCTCAAGAGTCTTTGGTGAGGGACTTTCTCAAAAGTCTTTTGGAAGTCCAAGTAAACAATGTCCACTGGATCACCCCTGTCTACGTATTTATTGACGTTCTCAAAGAACTCTAAAAGATTAGTGAGACAAAATTTACCTCTGCAAAAGCTGTGTTGATTCTTTTTCAGAAGGATTTGTCATTCGATAGGCTTACTAATTTTGTCTTTAATAATGCTTTCAGCGAATTTCCATGTAACAGATGTTGAACTAACCGGTCAAATAAGGTAAGTACTATGCCTGAATTGTTCAGCCTTCCCCTGTAGGAGGTGGTAATCTTGCATGTTTCATTGGACCGAATGTTATTAAATGAAATGCTTCCCTGTCTCTGGCAGTGTACATTTTGTTCCCTCTTCCTGCCTACTTATGGCACAAAAACATCTAACATGGGTAAAGATTAGGACAGCATTCTTCAGTTAAACAATGGAATTTGTTAGCACAAGATGTAATGATGGCTGCAAACCTGGATGACTCTTAAAGAGGATTAAACAAATTTGTAGAGGATAATGCTGTAAATGTGTACTCTTCATGATGGTTATATATTACATCCAGTATGCCTCTGAATACCAGTTGCTGGGGAACATGGGCAGGAGGGTGCTATTGCATCCCCTCCTGCTTCTGGGCTTCTATAGGTATTTGGTCACTATAGAAACAGAATGGTAGACTAGGTAAACCTTTGGTCACACCTAGGAAGGCTGTTCTTATATTCTTATGTTCAGGATTGCAGTTTGTGAGCCACCACGCTAAACGCAGCCCAAGCCAGCCATGTGTTGTAATCCATGAGTCACTCAATAACACCTCCACCCCCGGGTTTTCTTGCCAACCTGAGACTGCAAAACAGGGAGATGGTCACACACACCTGGCAGACCACAATATATGGTAGATATACTGAACTTTATTCACTGGGTGACAATTTGTGTAGGGCGTATTAGGATCTTCTATGTCCCAGTGGCTCAGTATAGAACATAGGACCAGATGGTCTTCAAGTCTCTTTCCAGAGAAGAAAATTCTAGGATATAATATTATGTTTTGCAAGAGAGAGAGAGAGAGAGAGAGAGAGAGAGAGGCATACATTCATCCTGATCCAAAGCTTCAAGTATGACTCTTGGAGCTCCTATGCAATCAGCACATATCCCTCCATTACCATTACTGGGGAAGTCAATGGGGATTTTAGGCTCTGAACTTATACTAGGGGTGGGCAACTTGTGGCCCTCCATATGTTTTGGCCTACATCTTGCTAGATCCCTCTTCATTGGCTATGTTAACAAGGGTTGATTGAAGTTGTAGGCCAAAACATCTGGAGAGCCACATAACAACATAAGAACAGCCATGCTGGATCAGACCAAGGGTCCCTCTAATCCAGCAGTCTGTATTGCATACCCCTGAATTATATGGCATTTCTGGCTTGTGGTGCCTGTTTGCACAGAATACTTCATAATTCAAGACTAGGGCAGTATTATTATAAAGTATTGACAATTTAAATGCCAGAGGGGAATGTGGGAATATGGAAAGGTTGGGATATGTCCCCATGTCCCAACACATGGATTATTTCTCATTATTTTTTTCTTTGCTGAAAGAAAGGAAAGATGCTTTAGGGTGGATTCCTGCATTGAGCAGGGGGTTGGACTCGATGGCCTTGTAGGCCCCTTCCAACTCTGCTTTTCTATGATTCTATGATTCTATGAAATATTTTGCTAAATCTATTTCAGTTCTACTGAGCACTGTATGCATGATGATCAAATTCTTTAATAATAAGCAGACTGATATATGAAATAAGCAGGGGGTGGGAACAGATAGTAGTGTTTACATTAGACATTATTTTCAGTTTCAGATTCCGCTGTGGGGGGGAAAATGTATTTTAAGACTGGGATTGTTCTGCTACACTGGTCACGGAGGATTTCCACTAGAGGGAGCTTTTTGCTACAGTAAATGGCTTTTTCCTCTGTTGCTCAAGCTATTTCCTTCTCCAAAATAAACTCATGTCTTTGCTAGTCTTGTAGCTCACTGAGTCCCTATGCTGATAATACCTCAAATATTTTTTAAAAAAAACACACACCCTGCAATGATTTGGAAATTATGGTTTAAATTATGACATATTTGCTGGTGTCCAGGATGTTCCTCATCTTGGGGACATGTATACAAGAGCACAGTCCTCTGTGGTGAAATTAAGTGATACAAATCTGCATCCCTCCTTTATAACACTATCCCTTGGCTTCTGTACCAAAAGCTGATGCTAATGAACTGGTGGTTGACTTCTTTTTTCCAGGACAATGCAGAGTGAAAATACAGCCATGGGCTCCAGATTTCAGTTGGGTGCATCACTGCAAACCATTCCAAGAGTCTTGATCAATTCCGTTCTCAGTGGCAATCTGAATGTAGGGCCCTGACTCAGTCCATTCACTGTGAACAAGGTGGGGCTGGGGGACTTGTGGGGGAGTGTCATACCCTCAGAGTGGGGACAACTTGCATATCTTACATGGCAGAGATGCAGAAGTTCCACACTGGGTGTTAAGGAGAAGCAGAGAAACCAGAACTGATGTGCTCATCAAGCCCCCCCCTTGCATCTCTGAGTGCCTAAAGCTGCTTTTAACATTACTAATGCACTCACAAATATGAAGCAAAAGAGAGTAGTAAGTTAGTAACCCCCTCCATTTAACTACCAAGGAGAGGAATGGTGACTAAAGGGTATTAATACCTTCCAACATTTCACAGATGAAAATAAGGATACCTCTTTTTTGTAACACCTATTCTCTGAAGAATCACAGTGTCAGCAGCCCTTCTCCACAATTACACATGGCTAAAGGCTCTTCTCCATTGTTAAATGTTAAGATCATTTACTCTTCAACAGCTGCTGTTGCACTGGCTTCTGTAGCAGAATGCATAAGTAATTTGTGGGCCAAACTAGCTGTGACAACAGCAGATCCATGTGCTTAGAACTGGATCAGCTATAACCACGTAGAATGAGATAGGTACAGTCCAGTATTGAGATTAGAAGTGTTGAGCAGGGCGGTGTCTATATGCCACCACCTTGCAGCTGATTCCCCACAAAACCCTGCAGTATTGCTACTGCAGGGCAGGAATGCTAAATCTAGAAGGCAGGAGGAAACACAGCTTATCTAGCAGCCATCCCACTTGTCAAGCCCACCCCCTGCCCAATGCCCTGCATTCTCAGGCTTACCCTGCACTGGGATCCACCCCTAGGAACACCCCTGATCCAAAGCCACCACTGACAGATGGAAAAAACAATGTGGTGGCATCGAAGCAAATGGAAACATTGTGGTCAAAGGACACAGCGAGAAAGAGCAGTTTCAAAGGTAATACCCTGATGTGGCTGTGGGCTGGCAGCTGTGCCATATAAACAACACAGTGCATTGTGCAGCCACTATGGGGTACATAGGTGGTATAGACAAGACCCGGCTGTAGGTGAGGAGGGCAGAATGCCCCTTGCTTCACAGTAACTCACCTCCCTTCATCTTGTAACTTACCACCCCAATATCACTTGTTCCACAGACTCCAATATTAGAAGTGAGCAGGAGAAAAACATACAGGCAGAAGACCTACAGGGAATGGAAGGCAGGGGCAGAGACCTACCTTCCTCCTGAAATCACACTGCTTCCCCCTCCCACTTTCTATGTGATTGTAGCAGATCTGCTGCCGTTGCATTAGTTCGGCCCCGACCATAACGGTTTTCTAAACTTAAGAAGGTTTAATAGCATGTTTAGTGTGACAATGAATCTGCTGGTGCTTATGATAGAATAATAAAGTTGCAACATAAACACATTCACCAACTTTTACTATATGGATAAGCAGATATGGGGGAAGGAAGCAGTAAATTGGCATTCCTCCCTTCTCTCTCTCTCTCTCTCTCTCTCTCTCTCTGTGTGTGTGTGTATGTGCATGTGCATGTGTGTTTGTTTGCACAAAGAGGGCTGCCAGCATTACATATTAAAATGCCTTGTGTACCTGTTCCATCTTTTGCTCCTAAACATTTTTTTTTGTAAGAAAACAGTAGGAAAATGCAGTGTAAAATACAGGAGGCTTACAAATGGGAACATTCATTGTCTAGAATCCCCACAACTATCACTACCTTAAAATTCTGTGTTCGGAAATTCTATGCTCCAATTGGATAAAAGCCTCATCTGGTGTGTGCATGTAAACATCAGGGTTACGGATTTGGAATGAGGAAGAAGTCAGTCACTGGACTTCAGGGGATACCCAGGCACAGATCTTATACTATCTGAACTAATACAGTTTAAATAAAATAAATAAATTCTGTAAACAAAGAGAGAGAGAATGCATGGCTCAAGGGTGCTACCAGGTGAGGCTTTTATTGAACAATCACACTAACTGAGAGAATTTTATTGGGGGACCAGATGCCAGCATCTTCCCTTTGTAATCCTCCTGTGTTTCCTACAACATCTTCCATCTTTTCTTTTCTTTTCATGGCAGGAGAAAATTGTTTAAGGAGGAAAAGATGGAATAGCCGCACAATGTCTTTTCTAGGCATGTGCTCTGCTCCGATTAGAAGCGCAGAAGCAGGAGCGAATTGGCCTGCTCCGCCTTGCCCAGAGGCGGAGTAGAAGTGGACCGCGGACCCCTAGAAGCAAGGCGAAGAGAAGCACCCATTTTCGGAGCGCTCCGGTTTCCGCGGTCCGATCCGATCGCCATCTTGAAACATTTCGCCCATAGGATTGCATTGCGGAAAAGAAAGGGGGAATAACTGTGTTGTTTTTGAAGCTATCTTTCTGAAAAGTCTTGTGCTTGGAGAGTCGTGGATGGGGGTAATTTTGAGCCTACTGTCAGCTCTCTGTGTGCTGCGGTTCGTGTGCTAGAATTTTTTAAAAAACCAGCGGGAAAATACCTTTTCTGAAGGGCTGAGGGGCAGAGTCAACTCCCGGTCATGATCACATGATGCCAAAGTTGGAGGAGGGGATAGGCAAAACGGGTAACTTGGGATTCTGGGAACTTCTCTTTCTTAGTCTGAACGGGCTTTTCCCAGTGTTTTTTAAAACAGTAGCCCCACCAAATGCACAAACACAACCTGAAATCATATACTAAGCCAATAATAAGAGAGCATTGCTACCCACCCTAACTTTGGGGAACAACTGAAAAGATGTGGTGCAAGGGGATGAGCTCCCCTAGGGCATCCCATGTGGACGTGCCCCCACTCTCTCCTGTACTTGGAGGGCAATTAGAGCCCTCCAAAGAGAGTAACCCGGTGGAGCAATGCCTATCATGAGTTGAAGTGAGAGCTCTACTCCTCAGCTCTCGTGGTAAAGCAATGGCTTTCATGAATTGAACTGGCAGCTGCTTCCCCCTCCCCTGGGCACGTCCCCTTATTGCTGGTAAAAGACAGATATATCCTTTTTAAAAAAGTTCTTCTTGTTGTTTATTCAGCAACACTGCTGCTTTTAATTCCACCCCTCCTTTGTTTATTTATTTCTTTATTCCATTTTATATGCATTACTGGCTTATCCTTGGTTCACTTCCTTATGCCCCCAGAAATGTCTGCTGCCTGCCTGCCTTCCCTCTCTCCAACCCTGCCCGCCTCGCAGGGATGTTGTGTGTGTCTGGCTTTGACTCAGGGGAGAAGTCCTTCCTGCTCTCACTTGGAGTTTTGGAAGTTCCAAATCCATTTTTCAAGTGTGGAAGAAGATTCATATAGGTTTATCTCTACTCCCCAATTCATGGCATGTTGGGATTTCCTTTGAAATGGCCCCATTGAGATGTCTGCAGGTTTAAGCCCCGCCAAAAATCAGGGGATGATGGGACTGCCTTGAGTCTGGGCGTGCGTGTGTGTCCCTGGATAAGCTATCATGGTGGCGAGTTTGAGGTTTTTAACGTGCAAATTGACGGAGCTATCGAAAGGGGTGTGAATGGGGTGCCTGATTTTCATAAATTCCCCAAAATTCAGGGGATGATGGGATTGCCTTGAGTCTTGGCGTGCATGTGTATACCTCCATGAGGTGTCATGGTGCCAAACGCGAGGTTTCTAACTTTCACAGAAAAAAAGTTGTATACTTTTTTAGCTTAATGCAAGCCTATGGGGGGGAAACGGAGCTCCGATCCGGATCCGGAGCTCCGCAGCGAAGCGGAGCGGGCATGGGCGGAGCGGGGGCGGAGTGAAGCGGCCCGAACCACAAATCGCGGATCTGGAAGTGAAGCAGAGCGGGGGGTCCGTGCACACCCCTAGTCTTTTCATTGGTATTGCTAGGAGCTATCCATCTGCAAGCATCCCAAAACAGCTACTTCGATTCCTTAATACTGATCCATGGCAAATTTACAAACAGCATCAAATGTTCCTTCACTGAAACAGTGGCTTCTTGTAGACAATGAGTCAGTCTCTGTGCATTCTAAGTTATTAACAGTAAGTTCTTCTTGAAACTGACTTTCCCATTGATTGTACAAGTGCTCAGTTTGCGGCCTCCTCCTCCTCCTCCTCCTCCTCCTCCTCCTCCTCCTCCTCCTCCTCCTTCTTCTTCTTCCCATCTCCACCTTCACTTCTCTCTCTCAGCTCCCATCAAATGTTTGTTTTCCTGCCTTCCACTCTCTCCTTAATATTCCATGTCCCCCTCTATCCAGACTCCTTTAATTACTTGAACGTTCCATGGCTAAACACCTGGCAACCACAGTCTTAGAGGTGTGGGCAGCACACATGCACTTACATACATCGATGACATACAGAGTCAAGTTGCATCAGTTTCTCACTCAGTTATGTTAAGTTCCAGAGATCTTAGGGCAACGACTGAATCCTGATGTACTCTAGTGCACTTGTGCATATTTTCTCCTAATGTTGGAAGAAAAGCTTGGAATGACAACCTAAGTATAAATAAAGATTAGAACCCCAAAGTCTGGATTCCCAGCATCTAGGGTGCTTCCAGATGGAGAGGTCCTAGCACCAACAATTAGAAAGCAAAGTGCAGCTCTATCATATTTTTCTTCTTAACAGATTTTCCACAGTAAGAAAAAAGACGGAAGAAGTGGTGGGAAAATGCAGGAGGATTACAAGTGGATGGCAATGACATCTGGATCCCCCATAAAATCCATGAATGAGGCAAGATGATAACATGATAAAAGCCTCAGCTGCAAACACCCCAACATTTCTAGTTATTTTTTTTTAAAAAAATTCTTTCATTAAAAAAGAACTTATGGTTTTAAACTAATCTTATAATTAGTTTTATGATTGAATCATAGTGCTGGAATAGTTGGGATATAGTAGAGCTTGAACTACCTCTTATTAAGAACATGAGATCCATATTTCAGGGAACATTTGAAGGGTTTGCTGATAGATCCGTAAGTGCTTCCATTTATTCTTCCATTTCTTTGTGTACTTGAGAGACTGCTGAACTTGCTGTGCTTGAAATAGGCTTCCATCTCAAACCCAGCAAGCTGTTCAGTCCTTTTGTGAATGCTTAGGACAACATAGAAGTGAGTGGTCAACATAGCACACTCCAGCTCAGCATAGCCACAAGGTTATCCCTTCCATCCCAAATGAATTCAATGAAAGTTAAACTTGGAGAAGGTGCCAATTAATCTGCCAGGGTGGCTTCAGCATGATATCCACCACTGGACAGACTCCTCAAAGACAGTATGACTACAGCTGAGCCAAAACAGAAGGAGGTGGGTGGGAGGCTGCCTCGGAAACAGCTTTCTGCAAAAAGGGGGCTACCCCTTTTGACAACCTTTTAGGGAACAAGCAAATGGGGGCAAAGCAGCCACTTGGCAAGATGGGGAAGGATTACCCTCCACTTACTGTGATTATTGCTTCCTTTTAAGTTGCTGTAGCTAACAACCTCTTCTAAGTGAGAAAATCTGCAGCATGACTCCCGACATGATCCTTCTGCTTCTCCAGGCAAGTGTTTCGCCAAGGGAAGGGTTGTGATCCCAGCCTAAAAGCAAAATACAATCCACCCCCACCCCCATTCAGCCCTGGTAATGATAACCCCATCATCATTATGTTATTGTTTGATGGCATATCCAACTCTAGCTGGTTCCCTACTTGCTCTGATGGGCAGGAGTCCAAAGGTGGCACATGGGGTACTTTGAGCAACTGAGGAAGCCACAATTGACCTTACTATGGAAGGAAGTTTAATGTTGTCAAAAAGCACTGGAACAAGCCACAGCCTGTCACGAGCAACAGAGAGAGTAAACCAGGCTGGGGAACTTCTGGAAACGGGAGGGGCAAATCCTCCCTGCCCCTCATCAGAACCCAGTGGGACCACACCTCTGCACTCCCCCACTGTGTTTCTGAATTTGCAAGTGAAATTCAGTGCTGAAATGGTGCAGTAGTAAAAGACGGCTGTTTTTTTCTTTAAAACAAAGAAAAAAATGTGTTTTCCTGCCATGCTGCTAAATTTAGGTGTCAAACCACTGCTTGCTTGCTTGCTTGCTTTAAAAGAAGGAAAAATTGGCACTTTTTGGCTGCTGTGCCACCAAATTTTGGTGGCAAAATTGGTGGCAGTGGATGGGGCACAAAAGGAAAAAGGAAAAAGAAAGATGTGCGGATGCTGCTCACCCCTGGGATAAACAGAAGCTACATTCACCCCAGAGAATCAGCTGTAGTCAGAGCATATAGCCAAGGATTCCAGATGATGTGAAAAGAATAATAGACGTTGGGGGAAAGAAAGAGGTCTGAAGCTCAGTAGAAAAGGGACAGACTGGTGGAACCAAAGAGAAACGTATCAACAACAACGTGCTCACCTTAACCAAAAGTTAAACAATGAGTGGCTACAAAGTTAAAGAAATAATGAAACAATAAACTTATAGCAAAAACAACCATATAAATATATATATATATATATATATATATATATATATATATGGATGTGCTCCGCTTCTAATTGGACCGGAGAAGCAGGAGCGGAGCGGGGGGCTTCACCTGCCCTTAAGACGGAGGCGAAGAGGATTGGCGGGCTGGCGGAGCGTGGCGAAGAGGATCGAGGTGAAGGCGGATCCTTCACCTCGATCCGGAGCTCCGCCGGAAAGGTAAGTGGGGTTTACCGGGCCCTGCCGCTGTCGCTGTCACCCATGCGGTGACAGCGGCAGGGCCCGGTAAAACCCCCCCTCCTCTCCCTTACCTGCGTCCATCCGCGGTCCATCGACTTCTTCAATTGAGCCCGCGGTTCAACCACGGGCTCAATTGAAGAAGCCGATGGACCGCGGATGGAGGCAGGTAAGGCCCCCCTCCCCCTTGGTCCCTTACTGGGCTCTGCCACCATCGCTGCACGGGCGGCGACGGCGGCAGGGCCTGGTAACACCCCCCCGCCCTCCTCTCCCGGCCTTACCTGGCGCCACTCCCCTCCACTGTGGAGCTCCGATTCAGAGCCGGAGCTCCGCCGCGAAGAGGAGCGGAGTATGGGCGGAGCGGTGCGGAGCGAAGCGGGGGGTCTGTGCACACCCCTATATATATATTAAAATGTGGAACACTTTTTAGAGGCATACACACAAAAATAATAAGCATACTGACAACTGTAATACAATAATAAAGCTGCTCTACCATATCTGTGAGTGAAGGCCAAACGCTCGTTACGAACACACGGGAGTTGGGGCAGTCAGTGATTTACGAGGCACCACTCGCTGTGCTATAGGAAGTGACAACTTTATACATTCCCTGAATATGGGATCAACTGAGTCAGCCCAAGTCTATTTTCTCTTTCCCAAAAAAAACCATACCTGAACTGGAGTTTTTAACGAGCTATGCTATCAGGCCGCTGAAGAAGCTGGCAAGTCGAAACGCGTTTGGCCTTCACTCACAGATATTGTGGAGCAGCTTTATTATTGTATTACTGTATGCTTATTATTTTTGCGTGTGTGCCTCTAAAAAGTGTTCCACATTTCATTGTGTGTGTATATATATATATATATATATATATATATATATATATATATATGATTGTTTTTGCTATAAGATTATTGTTTCATTATTTCCTTAACTTTGGAACCAAAGAGAAACCTGCACCAACTCTCTCACATTTTAACGTAAGTGCTGACTTCCACAACTAGGCCCAAGCAGCTCCTCTGGCCAATTAGTAGCAAAGGATGTAAAGCAAAGGGTGCTTCTGGTGAGAGCTGATGACAAATCCCCCAAAAGCAAAATTTGATTCAAAATTTTCACTTCCATCAAAGTGGAGCAGAATTCTGAAATTGGAGGGCAGACTTGGCAAAAATCCACATTACTTTAGTTGCATGTGAATTCATCTCTGGAGCGCTCTAATATTCTTTGAGCACCATGGCAACAAGTATTCAAAATTCTTACAATATCTTCATTCTCGCAATAATAATAATACGTGTTTCACAAAACCACTTCTTGCCAAATCTTATGGCAATCTTTTCACACCAAGTCCTGCTTAGAATTGTGAGCATATATCCCCAAATCCACTTGAATAGCTAATTTGTTAACACAGTTTTAATGCAACCCACATGATGCATAGTGTCCTTGAGCAAAATATGATTGCATAGAATGACCAAGGATTCACGCAGCAATATAAAAATATAAATCCCATGATGTGTTGCAACCACAGGCAAAGTTGTATGCACAAAACATATCTTGGGACTTATTTATTTATTACATTTTTATATTGCCCTGTGCAGTGAAGGATGGAAGCCCACTTAGATCCACTCAGATTTTGATTTAAGCAAGTGATTTTCCATGGAAATTAATTGGGAGGTAAGAATCTAGGGCCCTTTCTACACCTAAGGATTATCCCAGGAAAATGGAGGGATTGTCCCTGCCTGCTCCCGGTATCCCTTGTGTGCCATTTGGATGCACAGGGATGAGCCCGGGATGATCCCAGAATAAAATGCAGGTGGAAAGGAAAGGAAAGGAAAGGAAAGGAAAGGAACCTCTCGTGCAAGCACTGAGTCATTACTGACTCTTGGAGGGATGCCAGCTTTCGTTGACGTTTTCTTGGCAGGCCTTATAGAGGGGTGGTTTGCCGTTGCCTTCCCCGGCCGTGATTACCTTTCCCCCAGCTAACTGGGTACTCATTTTAACAACCTCAGGAGGATGGAAGGCTGAGTTGACCCGAGCCGGCTGCCTGAAACCAGCTTCTGCTGGGATTGAACTCAGGCCGTGGGGAGAGTTTCAGCTGCAGAAACTGCTGCTTAACCGTTCTGCGCCACACAAGGCCTAAGAAAACGGCCTAAGAAAACAGAATTTCTAATGGAGTATGCTTCATGTATTGCTCATTTTGCCATTGTTTTTCTGTGCCTCAAATCCGCTGTATCTGAATGTTAAACACAATATTGTTTTATATGACCAAATCAACACAAATGTATTTTCCCCAGTAACTTCAGAAGTGCTGATCTGGGATTGTGACATGTGTTTAAACTGTGATTTGCCTCATCCTGAAAATGTCTTTGGAAATCTTAGGTTGAACTGGGATGTTGAGGTGAGTTGCAGCATAGACACCTGTTGGAGCATGCACAAGGCCAATTCAACATGCTAAAATACTTACTGGATTGGGTTGGGGAAATCAATTTCTATTGACTTTGCCATGAAAAAAAAAAAAACCTGCAAGGTGATCCTGAATACCATACACATGTTATAATATTGTTGGTTATCTTCAGATACAGTTTTTAGCTGAGGTCAGTTTCTCACCAGAAGAGCAATCTACTCACACGTACACATGAAGAAGTCCCAGTCAAGCAGAACGGGTGCAAAAGTGAGGGAAAGAAGCACCACCAAACTGAAGAAAAAAGGGGGAGAACAAAGCTCTGGTGATATAAATCTTTATTTTTATTCTTAAATTAGTTCTTCAATGTACTCAATGCGTAAATGTGTCTAGAGTGCAGAGTTAGTCCCCAGTACATTAAAGTTTTGTAAAATGGGCAGGGAATGATAGAAAAACCCCATTGCCTTCTCTTCTACCTCCCCCTTGGAGTAGGAATTATTATTATTATTATTATTATTATTATTATTATTATTATTATTATTATTATTTCTATACCACCCCATAGCCAAAGCTCTCTGGGTAGTTTACAAAAGTACTGGAGAGCTCTGGTGTTTTTATGATATTTTCTTTCTTTACCACTATATAAATAGAGCATGCAGGATCAAGCAGCATGTGCATTCTATCAGATATGCTACCACTCTTCAGATCCTCCCAAAGATGCACCTGCATCCTGAACATGTTTCTAGCCTTTAGCTTATAGCTCACTATAGCTCTGATGTGTGTGTTTTGTTCAAAGATAAAATTAAAAAATGCTTCTTCAGTTCCTTCACAGACAGACAGACAGACAGACAGACAGACACACACACACACACACACACACACACACACACACACTGGAGGGAAGGAGATATGTCACCTGCCACAAACTCTGATGGCTTTCCCATTCCAAGAAATTTCTCTGTATCAAAATCTCATCTTCTAAGAATTAGTTATATGGGACATCAAGTAACCATTAAGGAACATTAACATCCTTTTGTCAAATCCCAGACTCTGATCAGCCATCACGTTTAAGGCAAAACCATGGTGACACACCTGTTTGCAGCAATCAGATAGAATACCTACAACAATATTGTCCCTCCTGCCTCTTCTTGCAGAACCAAGGAATACAGCGTGTTAGAATAAGAGTTCACACCAACCTTTCTGCTCTCCATGCTGAAACATCACTGGATGTGGATTTCCCCCGGGTCTAAACTGGGTTGTATAGCCAAGCCAAGCCATCTCCAGGCCAAACTTCTCCATTTGCTGTTTGAAGAGGGGTTCTTATTTAGATTTGTTTTCTTTCTTTTTTTGAAAGCCCATCCTTATTTAGAAAAGCATGTAAATAAGCACATGCCAAAAACTAAAATTAAAAGGTTTATCCCTGTGCCTACATTTTCTCTCCAAGTGCAGCAGCAACCCTTTAAACTTTGCTCATGGGCTTTTTCAGGCAGGAACAGTGTGCTGCTACTGCAGCATTGCCAACAAAATCAGGTCACTGCATTCACTCCCCCTCACTTTCCCTCCAACACGCGTGTGTTCTGTCTTCTTCCTCCCTAGTTCACTGCCCCAGGCATGTTGTTAGGAACAGAATAAACCAAATTGCCATCTACAATCTGATCTGTGACAAGAGAAATACAAAACAGGAAACCAGTGGCTATTGTTAGTCACTGTTGATGCTCCCAGAATCCAAAACATTTTGTGGCCCCCAGAACAGTGGGCTATGGGCCATACTTCTGTTGCTGCTGCCATTAAAAAAAAAAGCCATCAGAGAACAAGGATAGAGACCTAAACGGAACTTGCCCTTGGAGTTATTCTATACTCAGTTTTGGTTATGAATTTGGCAAATATCCTATTGTCATCATCAAAGACCAGAACTAAAATCTCAACTATTATAGTCCCTAGCCCTGTGTCCCAAGGCTAGGGATGGTTCTAAAGTCCCAAGTCATTTCAGGCTCCCATTTTTTAAATGGAGCAGATAACCCAGGGGTAAATAACACTTCCCTTAGATTGATTCTTTTGTAAAGTAGAATGTACGTTGAATGGAATTGTGGGAAAGAGTTCTTCTTTGTGGCTATATAAAGCTGATTTGGTAGAAAGCTTAGAAGGACAGCTAAAAACAGAATCCAAGCTGATGCTGTCAAAATCATGTCAGCCTTTGTGGTATTATTTGGAGCTGACTCGGAGATGTAGATGACAGCCTAACATTTCTCAGCTGGAGGTTTCTCCCTCCATGCTTACATTTTGGGATCCACAATTTGCAAAATAACAAAGTCCACTTTTTTTGGCAGCCGCATCTTACAGTCCTCAAGGAATATTTAGCTACAAAGGAAGACAGTTGAACCTCTTTTACCCCTCAATGACCTTTCATTGGGCTCTTAGAGCACATAGACCTCTAAACTCTGGTGTTATCTGTATTTCTAGGTATAAGATTCAGATAGATAATAGATGCCATGCTATCATAGTACAGGGGCGGGGAACCTATGGCCCTGCAGATGTTGTTGGATTCCAACTCCAATCATCCCCATAGTGGAACACATCTGGAGGCGCCCTGGTTGGGTAAAGCTGATCTAGAAATGTACTTTTAAAAATGAGTTTTTTTACTTAAAAAAAAAAAGGTTTTTTTACTTTAAAAATTGGGGGGGGGGGAGGCTTTAAAAATCTTCAGAATAGTCTGAACTTCCAGATGTTGTCAGCCTCCAATTCTCATCATCCCAACAGGGTGGTGGTAGTTTTAGTCCAAGAACATCTGCAGGGCCAGAGTTACCCCACTCCTGATATAGAATATCGTATGCTTGGCACTTAAACCTTTGCAGCTTCAGGCTCTGCCAGTGGTAGATGGCTCAAGCCGTTGTGGAAGAATGGCAGGCCTGAAAAAATCCAGGGGTAAGCAAAAGGCTTCCAGTCAAGTCAGCAGTCCATAAGGTAAAAGAAAGCAGCATTGTGTGCTTCATCAAGGTAAGGCATGACAAAGCTATGATAGGCACTTCAGCTTGGCAGGTCAGTAGTCCAGCAATCACAACAATGTTGGAATTGGTACTAGACAGCTTCCCAGTTCAAGTCCTACAGTGCCTAATGCAGTCACACTAGGGTCTGTTATTATTTTAGGACTTATCTGTTATTATGGCACTTAAAAAGGGTTGGCTGGATTCTTTCCATATCCGTGAAGTTTGTGGCTATTGTGTCGTGCCATTTGAGTGGGATGGCCTGAATGCAATGTGAAAATGGTATACAACAAGAGAGTGGGGGGGGGGGGGGTAAGCAAATATTCTTGGAGCAAATATTCTGAGTCAGCTGTATATACCTGGGGAAAGCTCCCATTTTATTGTATTTTATTGTAATGGGATTTTTTAAATTGTATTGTTCTACCGCTAACTCAGGGCTCATCTTTACCAAGCAGGATATTCCACTATGAAAGTGGTATGAAAGTGGTATATAAAAGGCAGGAACCACACTACTGCTTTATAGTAGTATTGAAGTGCACTGACAACTGTTGGTGCCCATGACAACATACCATATACCACTTTCATAGAGTTATATATCCTGCTTGGTGTAGATGTGTCAATGGGCCCCAACAATTGTCAGTGTACTTCAATATCGTTATAAAGCAGTACTGTGGCTCCTGCCTTTTATATACCGCTTTCATACCACTTTCATAGTGGAATATCCTGCTTGGTGTAGATGAGCCCTCAGAGACCTTTCTCTTATAGGGAAGTGTATAAATAGCATAAACATACAAACAAAAGATCACACAGTATTTTGGCTAATCGTGATAATAATGTTTATTACTGTCCAATCCCAAATGACAGAATGGGGAACCCTGTGGCTGAAGAAACCACTCACCAGTCCATCTTTGCATAGCACATGTCTCTGTGGCCCTGATATCTGCTCAAGATTGTCACTCTGATATTGATTTCTTTCATGCTCACCACCCTTCTCATGGCATGGTAGTTCAATGCAAAGGCACAAAGGATGTGTATGCTCATATTATGTCAATGTAATCATATCAGATGACATGATCAGTCGGCATGCCAAACTAGGTTGATGTAGTGTTTAAGGAGCATCTCTAAAAACAGGCATTAAATGTGTGTCTAGCAGCTATATCTTCTTTTCATTTTTACTCTAGAGAAGGTGCAGGAGGCCTGATCAGGACCCTAGTATGGGGCAGGGGTAGGGGGCTTTTAATATCTAGATTAAAAAATGAAAAATGTGGCTGCCAGATACAGATGTAAAGTGATCTATTTTGGCCCTAAGTCATAGGTTGGCATGAGCCACATTCCGACTTTCAGTGTGAGGTTCTCATTTTCCATTTCCTTGGCCGACAGCCAGAGCTGTTCCATTTCCTCCACATCAATATGTGCATACCAGTCTTAACACTGAGGTCACACTGCCCTGCATCCACAGTAGGAGCACTCTATTATTGAACTTTTCCTGTGGTTTCCCTTTTGTGACATTGTGCCTTGAGACATCTTGGCACCATATTGCCATTGAAGATCTTCCTGGTTGGGGTTGGCATGGAGAAACCTGAAGCTTCTCCTACCTCATAAAGTCCAAGAAATGTACCAATGCTTGGCAGCAAACTCTTCTAGAGTCATCTCCCAGCATTCTGGCCAATTAGTGCCAAGGCATGGCATCATCACTGACATGTACCAGGAACTTTTCAAACATTATTTTGTGGCCTCTGTGTAAAAGTTATTTTGTTAATATTGAATAACTTGAATCATATTAAATAACTTGAATCATATGATGCCATGCTTCTGCAACCTGATGCCCTCCAGCTGTACTGGACTACAACTCCATGCAGCTAATCCTGTATTCTGGTTCTGGTAGTTCTGCATCAATTCCTCCTCCTTGGTGTACCCTTAGACACACACCCTCCAGTGGATGTTGGTGGCTCTGATTTCGGTGGAGCTATGAATCCTTTTGGGGTTCCAGTCAGAACCAGCCAGAACTCTAAAGGGGCTATCCAAAGTGCAAAATGCATTGTGGGGACAGGGGACAGCACATGGATAGCTCCTTTAGAGTTCTGTCTCCTTCTGACTGAAGTCCAGAAGAGATTCAATCACAACCCCATACAAATCAGAGCCACCAGCTTCCGCTACCCCCCCCCCATCTGCCACATTTCTGGCCCTGGGCCAAGCAACTTTGAGGGTTTCTGCCCAAATGCCCAGAAGTGGCAGCCTCAGCATGGAGCCAACTACCTTTCTGAAGCCAAGGCCAGATCTACACCTTGTGTCAAATCATCACCATCCCATCCCATTGCACGTCTAGATCTCATAGGACAGACAACAACATTTGTTGCAGGGTTTTCGATAACGTGGAATAAAAAGCAGGAAATAACACTATGAAAGCGGTATACGGAATGTGGGGCCTAATCTACACCAAGCAGGATTTTGCACTATGAAAGCGGTATGAAAGTAGTATATAAAAGGCAGGAGCCACACCAAGCAGGATATAGCGGCACCAAGCAGGATATAGCGGTCTATGGTATGTGTCAATGGGCCCCAACAGTTGTCAGTGCACTTCAATACCCCTATAAAGCAGTCGTGTGGCTCCTGCCTTTTATATACCACTTTCATAGGCCACAGCTAGACCTAAGGTTTATCCTGGAATCATCCAGGGTTCACCCCTGCCTGAGCATTGGATCCCCTGTGAGTCACCTAGATGAACAGGTTTGACCCCTGGACGATCCAGGGATAAACCTTAGGTCTAGTTATGGCCATAGTGCAATATCCTGCTTGGTGTAAAAAGGGCCTGGATTGTGCCCAAACACTGATCAGCACACTTAATACCGCTATAAAGCAGTAGTGTAGGTCTACGGCCATACTACCCTGAACCAGCCGGATCTCATCTGATCTTGGAAGCTAAGCAGGGGCAGGCCTGGTTAGTACCTAGGTCTAGCCTGGGAGGGCTAGACAGTTCTGCCAGTGTCACCACCAGGGCTTGCTTTGCTATCTGCTCTTGCTAGGCATCTCTCTCCCGCACCCCACCCGCACCCAGCCTGGCCCGCTGCGCCCCCCCCCCTTCCCTCTCTCGCCCCCTGTTGTTTACCTCGCAGAGCTGGCTGGCGCCTCAAGTGGCAAAGCAGGCAGAAGCGGGTTCAGGTGGGTGGCACATTGCAGTGACAAGACTCGGGCGAGAGGGAGGAGGGAGGGGATCTGGACGGAGCGGGGCGGGGAGGCGGGGAGGCGCATGAGCCTGGTGGCGGCGGCGGCGGTGGAAGGAGAGGCGAGCGGAGGCCAGTGCGCGCGGCTTCTGGGTGTGCGCGCGCGATCGCCGAGGCGATGTGAGAGGGGTAAGGGATGGTTGCTGCTGCCGCCTCCCAACCTCCAGGCGAAACGGGGAGAGGAGGGAAGAGAGGATAAAGGCGGACACGGTTCTGCCCTCGCCGCCTCCTCCTCAGCGGCGGCGGTGGTGGCGGGGAGACTGCGAAGCCCCCTCTGCTCGGTCTGGGCCAGCCACCGCAACTGCCGCCCCCGGCCGTGCCCCTCCTCAGCCGGCTTCTGCCTGCCAACTCCAGGGCTTCGTCTGAAGCAGATGCGCGGGCGCTCAGGGCAGGGAGCGGAGAGAGAGACGGCGGCGGGGCTGCGAGCAGAGAGGAGAGTCCAAGGGTAAGTTGCGCTCCCTTATTTATTCCTCGGTGGTGGGGGTGAAGGCGGTAGCGAAGGGGGCTTCTCCGGCGCCCAGAGGGGAGCTCGGTTTGACACCCTTTCTTGGCACCTCGCTCGCTCGCTCGCTCGCTCGCTCTGGTAGAGGCTGAAGGCTGAGGAAAGAACGGGTTCGCGTGTGCGGCTGGCTGGCTGGCTGGCTGGAGCTGTCGTGTCCCAGTGTTTCGGATGGCCTCAGGGAATGGGGCTGGGGACGGGGGTGGGGGGTGAGAAAGTGAGGCAGGGACGCCCACGACCCTCGCTTGGGAAGATGCTGGGCGACCAAGAGCCAAGTCTCGAGCCCTAGCCGTCTGAAGCCGAAGCCAGGCAGCCCCCGGTGGCATCCAAAGCGATGTGGTAGAGGCCGCCGTTCCGATCGCTCTTGCGCCAGGAGCAATCCAGGTGTGTGCCGTTCGCATCCAAGGAGATGGGGCCAAACTCTGATGGTGTCGGTGACTGGTCCAAAAGAGACACGGCAGGGTCTCCTCGCCAGATTGGGATACGGTGTGCCTTGAATTTCTTCCTTCCTTCCTTCCATCCTTCCATCCATTCTTTCTTTCTTTCATATACCGCCCAATAGCCGAAGCTCTCTGGGTGTTACACAAAAATTAAACGTTTGCTCTGGAGTGGCTCCAGTGGAGAGCGTGGTCCCAGGGGGGTTCTTGCAGGTCTTGCTTGTAGCTCGCAATCCAGCCTTGATTTCCACCTGAAGAGGCTGGGGCTTGCTCAGCACCATGCGTTTCTCCTGATTAACACCTCAAGCCACAGAGATGCATGGGGCGGGGGAGTGGAGGGCAGGGAATACCATTGGATCCATGGCATTAAAAATAGGCGAAAGAGGTTGGACTGACTGTTGTAGTCTAACTGGTTCCAAGGCATTAGAGAGGAAGGGGTTGTACTGACTACTGTCGTCTAGTCGGTCACCCTCTATACTTGTCCTACAAGGTGCAGCAGGCAAAATTGAAAGGGTTCACCAGAACCCAAGGGGCTGCGTGATGAGACAAGACAAGACAAGACGAACCAACAAAACCCAAGAAGAGCTGATGGAGGAGTGAACAACTGTAGCGGAAAAGTGCTAGAAATGAACTCAGGGCATTAAGGATCACGGTCACCTGCTCTGCAAGACTCCTCAGCTTATGCAGGCAAGCCAAAGAGCCACCTTTTACCCTCCATGCCGGCAGCTTTCTAAAGACTGCCGTGCCAGGTGATGGCTGACTGTCATCTACCTAGGCTCCAAGAGAGAATGAAGAGAGCCTGCCTTCAAGAGCTCTGGGGTGGCTAGTAGCCTGAAAGCATGGAAGATGATGGGATCATCAGCTCTGTGGAAGAGTTGATGGAACAAGTGCGGAGACTGAAAGCTGTTTTCTGGTCCTTCCTTCCCTTCTGCATGTACTTAAGAGAAATACAGTGATATCGAATGATCTCACAGTTATAATTACAGCATCTGATAGACATGGGTAAAGAGAGTCTATTAAGTCCCCCCTCTTTCCCCCTCCCCCCCAATTTTCCTGCAATTATTTTCTCCTGTTTTGATCACTCATACTTCTAATCTGCAACCCATGACAGTAAAGCTGTGTAGCGTAGAATCATGTACCTGGCAAGGCAGGGGGAGTTTAAACAACAGGAGCTTTCATCTATAATAGATCCGTATGGATCTGTATTTCCTCTTCAGTGTTTGCTTATGTAGCCCTCTCCCTATGGCTGTAACATGAACCTTCCCTAGTAACTGTGAGCTCTCACTAAGACAAGCCATCCCTAACCTGGTGCCTTCCAGATGTGTTAGACGCCAACTCCAAGCATCTCTCAGCCAGCATGGCTAATAAGGTTTCTTATATTTGGCAACAAGATGACTGTGTGTGGCCATAGTTTTTCCAGTTATAGGAGTCCCATCAGTTTCCCCCCCCCTGGCTCCCCCCCCTTTCCAGAACTGTATCTTTCATTCACTCACCCTTTTTCTAACTCTCCCTTCAAAATCTCAGTGCAAAAAGACTTGTGTTGTGTGGGCTCAGAGAAATGTCCTGTTTTCCTCTCAACACAGGGCTCCTGGCATAGTGGTGCTCTTCTGTCCCAAAAGGAACACAGTCTTCCACCACAAACAGGAGATCCTTTATATCAGATGTTTGGGGTTACAGCTGTTTTAGACTACAACTCCCATCTGTCCCAGACAGCATGGTCAGAAATGATGAATGATGGAAAGTGTAGTCAAACTACATCTGGAGGGTGCCAAGTTGGGACAGGCTGCCTTTTAACATGGTGCTGAAGAAGTAGGAGAATTTGACCTAAGCCCAACATTGGCTTTTCTTATTTGCCGCTCTAACTCGGGGATGTGTTTGTAGGGTAGCGGCAGCTTTGTACAAGGAAATGTAGAGAAAGAAAGCCCAGCTGACTTGTATTTCTTGTTATGTTTCCTGTGTTACATTTGTTGCTGGAACTCATGCAGCCCCACTAGGGTGAGATGTATGACCACAGCTAGAACTGTGGTCATGTATCTGATACACCTTGGAGGAGAAGTGCATAAGGACAGACCATAAGTCAGTCACACTTCTTCTCCTCCCCCTTCTGTGACATGTTCAAAGCTGTCCTTGGGGACTGGATTTTTATGTGCACCAGGCTGCTATGCATGCTCAGCCCCCTCAAAATCATTATGGCTTTCAGAGCCTAGTAAGTCACGCTTTGAAGAAAACCTTTGTTAGGGGCATTGGCATCCACTACTCATTACTGATTTTTAGGAAGACTCCATCCTTGGCTCCAACATGATGCCACCTACTCTTGTTCCAACACATCAGGACAAGGAGGCACCTGTGGATCGCAGTCAAAATATCTGGGTAGTCTGAAAAAGAAGGGGCTTGTTCCCAGGCTACAGGCAAGAAGAAATCACAGGGACTCAAAGTGAGCTAGATGCATCTGATTGGAAACTACTGGGAAGGAAGTGTGTGTGTGTGTGTGTGTGTGTGTGTGAGAGAGAGAGAGTTGTGTGTAAATCTGAAAATGCTTTTAATTTTTAGTGATCCCAGCTCCCAAGGCAGGTGATGCAAACCCTTATTCCTGCTGAAGTGTTGATCTGCCTCACACAAGCTGGTACCCCCCACCTCCAGATGGATTAGATACAATTCCCAACATCCCCCAGCCAGATGAAGCTGGCTGGAGGGTGTTGGGAGTTGCAGCCCGAAGGTTGCACTCTGGAGGGCACCAGATCAGGGAAGGCTGGTATAGATGTGGTTTGCCCTTGGGAGCACGGACTTCTGTGCTCTGTGCAGCATCCATTATGAAGGCAGAGGCACGTAGTGCTGTGCTAAGGAAGCAGGGCTAATACGGCAGTTTGGAGGTTCTTGTTGCTCCTTCATTGAGTGGAAGATCATCACCCATAGAAAGAGAATTGTGAGAGACTTTTCTGAATGTGAAAAGTGGAATGCAAAGGACACTCCTGGCTATGTCACCAGGCGTTTCCCCACTGGCAAAAGGGCCCAGTGGTCAGATTAATTTAGGATCAGAAAATAGCCTTCTCCCATCAAACTCTTGCCAGGGCCTGTCCTCTGTGGGTGTCTTCCCTCCTTGTTGGGCAAGAGGACTTCTGATCACCAAATGAATACCTTATCTTCCCCCCTGCAACCTCATGGTAATATATCACAGTGTTCTTTGACTTGGTGTCACTGTTCACCTTGGGGAAACCACCCCCTCCCATCTGACCTAGTTCTGCACTGTTCTGTAGCCTTACATCTTACACAGTCACACTTACACTGGTTCAGCATCAGTGTTAAAAGCAAGTCAGAAAAACAGTTGTCACTTTGCATTGATACAAAATGACTGTGCATGAAGCTACTATGCTGGTGGAAAAGATGCATTTAATTCTGGACCAGGAACAGCGAGATAGCAGCAGGACAGCTCAGTTTCTCAGAATGCATAAAATTAGGTCTCCAACTTTAGGTGTGCCAGCTGATTTTTTACACGTGTTCAAAATCTAATAAATGTTGACATTCACATGTCATAGGGAGAGAGACAATGGGAATTTTTACTCCTGTGTTGGAATTCACTGTAAAACTGATGTTGGATTGGATGTTTAAAGCAATTTGGGGGGGGGGGGTAAAATCATGGATGGTTTTATTATGTTTGTGATAGTGTACTGTTCAAGAGAATATTAGAGACAACATGGACAGGAGTATTGATTGAACTATCATCTGTTGTTGCCATTGTGCAAGCGATTGAACTTTACAGAATTTAGCTTCAGGCCAAAAACATTGGGTTGTTGTGTTGTTGGACCTTAGGACTCAGAGAAGTCAAGCAGTTGTGGTGATATCTTCTGTTGTATACATTTTGTAATTCTGGAAAACTGACCAGCCCTAGGCAATGTAATTTAGTAAAGCTGTGCCAACAGGCAGTGATTTAACTGAGTATTCAAACACCTCACATTCATTCTTTGAGTAATCCTGGCAACAACCCTACAAGGTAGATCAGTATTATTATTCCCATATTACAAGCAGCATTTTATATATTACAAGACATCTGCATGCAAGTACAGCTTATTGTTATCTTACGCTGAACATGTGGGCTAGTGGTCATGAGGAGGTTGGGGCAGGAGAAGTAGATGCAATCCTGCTGGCCCTCTACATATTCATTGACTGTAGGGATGTGAAGGTGAGAATAGGGCTCGATGCTTATTAGCACATATCTGGCTAGGTGCTTCTAGATGCAACAGGAACATAGTTTCTAAATTCTAGCAACTGATGTTTTTAGTGTCGAAGCAATGTGTGCAAGGGAGTTCCCCACTGGGAATGGAAAAGAACCATTGCTGATCCTGTGCACCGTGTAAAAACAAATTTTGGAAATGAATTTGACACCAGGATTTATTAGAATCTACAGGTAGGGAGCACCCCAGCAAGTTCTGGGCTTGTTTCTACTATGATATGCCAACAAACACAGATAGACTACATTGCACTGTACACATCAAAGATGTGGCCAATGCAGTTAGAAGTGGGATAAAAATCTAAACATGTGCTTTGAACCCTAGCACAGTCCAGAGACTTTCTGTTGAACGTTATGAATCAGGGAGGTGATGGCTTTTATTGGCCTAAGTTCCTTTCATTGAGAGCAATCCCAGAGTGCAAGCTTATGGCTAATACTTAAGTATTCATTTCTGTCCAAAGAAGAGTTATATGTTGCTTGAAAGATTCACTTCTCCTGGAGTAGGCTCAATAAAAGGTGACACCTTTCCTCCCTACATAATCTTACATATAACTCCAATATGAGCACGGTGAAAATATTCTCCACTGAATTCATTTCTTTGATAAAAGGTGTTTTTTTTAAAAAAAAGAAAAAGAAAATGAAAGAAAGAAAGGAAAAGAAAGAAAGAGAATATATCAATTCTACTCACTTTGTTCTTCTTTCTTATCTTATCATATAGCAGTGCTGTAATAATACAGAAACAAGAGAAACAAGAGGACTGCCAAGTCCTATCAAGGGTGTGAGCTGTGATATGCTATAATATCTTAAGAAATAGAATTATTTGAACTCTGTTGTGTGAAAGGGGTACTATGGATGCAAATAATATTCATATATGTAGCTGCATTAACATAAGGGCTGTGCACATGTTATAATCATGTAGACCTGCCCATTGGCCTTGTCCCCCTACCTGCATTCATCACATCTATCCATACATATGGTAACACTGTGACACCCCAACTTTGAAATATTCTCCTCACGGAGGTGTGACTGGTACCAACTTTGTGGCCTGTTCTGTAGTCCCTTGAGGCTCACAGGGCAAGCTGGTAGCATCCAGTGGCATTCAGAACAATGTGCAGGAAGAAAATAGGACCTTGGATAGCTCCAAGTTCCTGCTGGCTGGAACTCTCTTATACTACATCAACAGGAGGAAGTTGTATCAGCAGGGTGATAAAGTCAACTGAAGCCTTATGTAGGCTGACCAGACCTGCACTGTGGTTAGCTCCAACCCTTCTGGAATAGCTCACTGTACTGTTAAATCACCTTCACCTGATTTTGTAGCCCGAGAGTTTTGCAAGGCTAGGAAGTCTTGTGCTGGGAACCCATCTTCTCGGCCAGAAGATGAGTCCCCAAAGGCTATGTCCTCTGGCCAGGAGGGCCCCGAATAAGGCACTGATGTAGCCTGTGCTTTTCCCTTCATCAAAACCATCTGCTGCATACTGGAAGGTCTGAAAGCTGAGTAGTAATGGCATATTGCAATCGTTTTAGCACCATACAAAGACAGAGATACATCTTAGCAGTAATGGTTCAATGTTTTATAGGGCCCTTCGGCAAGACACCCACAGTGAGTCTAGCTTCTCACCACCATTATCACCACCTGCTATTGCCCCTCACCAGCTGCCATGGCCCATTCTCTTTCTCATCATTGCTACCACTTGCTTGCTTGATAGGCAGAGAGCCAGTGAATAAGTAGGCAGCGGCATCTACTGCTCCTCCTTCTCACCACCCCACTTGTCAGGGTTAGAATGAAAGGCAGGTGAAGAAACAGGCTGCAATGGCGAAGAGGAGGAGCTCTTGTCAGTGGGCCCCTGCTGGGTGTGGGTCCTCAGCTAGTGCCGAACCTTGCTCACCCTTGGTGCTAGCCCTGCATATCAGTTCTAGGCCACAACAATGATGTAGCTGGAGCAGGCGTGACCACATAACAGATAGGAGAGACATTCAATGATATCTCTGTGTTATACAGTATTTATTTATTTATTTATCAGATATCCCACCATTCTGCCAAAAAATCTACCCCCAATTTTAGTAGCATCATAACCTTGTTGAGTTTCTTGTGATATCCAGAGGCTTTTTCTGTTCTAGTGAGATAAGGGGGCTGCTGCGATCCAGTACCTGAATTATCAGCATAGGAAGCAGGAGAGGAATGATGAGAGCAAGGGGATATGGCTGGGAGTCAGGAAATGAACATAGGAAAGGGGATAAATTTCAGTAAGCATCCTGGAAATAACAGCTTGACAGTAAGATCTGTTAGCCTAGAATAATCTCCTGCTCCTTCCTGCATTTAAAACTAGACTGGAAGTAATGGATTCCTGGCTGGGTTAGAACCTCAGTCAGGATAACTGTTTGCTGCTGGTACACTGAATTTAGTGCCATCATCTCCAGATCATACTACTGAATTCAATACAATTATTCAAATTGGAAACAAGCTTAGATTAATGTTATATATGTATATATACACACAAAGACATGCACATCCCAAATGAAAGATTTTACTTTCTGGCTACACCAGTAATTATATCTATTCAGATGTAAGCTCCACTGAGTTCAATGGGACTTATATGTAAGTGTAACAAAATGCCTTAGAACGCAACCCTATATACACTAATCTAGTAATAAGCCACTTTCAACTCAATGGGACTTATTTTTGAGTAGGCATGTATACAATAGTCCTCTTAACCTTAAAACCTTTTTTATGAGATAGTTTACTGTTTCTAAAACTCCAGCATTTTCAGTTTTGGAGAGCATAATTTGGATGTTTCAGACATCCAAATTATGGATGTCTATAATTTGGATGTATAAGTAATTCCACCAGTTACACTGCTGTATTTAAGCCATGGTTACTGGTTCTCTGTGTTACTCAATTTTCCAGGCAACAGAGTTGTTGTAAACAACCTAGTAGAAAAAGAAGAGATGGAATTTCAGAACTAAACAGAAGGTACAGTTGCTATCATTTGTGGGACTGAGGGAACAGTTGGTATACAACAAGTAGCAATTTTTGCTATTATATCTACTATTATAATCATATATATGTCGCTCAAAGAAACATCTAGTAACATTAAAAGGAATCAGATTTGATAAATCACTCACTGTATTGCTAACCTGGGGAATAATTTTCCAAAACTTGTGAAGGCCGACAGTCTGAGGTCAAAAAGAGGTGGCAGGGTGGAAAACCTCCTGGAAGACATGGCTACTAGCCAAGAATTTAACTGGATTTCAAGTTACACAAGAGATATACCTGTCTACTGGAAGGTTGAAATGATGACTGAGAGATGATGGATTGTTCCATAATTTCCTTGGGGCACAAAGCTGGTAAAATTCACTTTTTTTTTTTTTGGTAGATACAGAGATTGTCTGAGCACTTTTGCTTGTAGTATATTATCCTATATCCCCACAATCCTGCTTTCTGTTCTACCCTGGGTGGTGATTTTACAGTTTTCTAGAGTTACCGCTGAAGACTAATCAAGAGACAATAATATGCCTACCAAGAACTTTGAGGCATCAGAAAGGTTGTCCAAATAGTGAGTTAACTGTAACATTAACTCATGTTAACAGCCAACTGGGAAAAGCCAGAACCTATTAAAAATGCTATGACCCCTATTGTAAAAATGTAAAAAAGCAGAAAGTATCAAATTAACAAATGTTATTAGAAGGTTGGCAACTAATACTTTTATTAGGGAAAATGCATCATTTTTTCCATTACTGGAAATACAATAATTACCACTTCCATTGTATGGTTTTCTTTATTGTAAAACAATATGGTTGGAAATTTTGAATTATTGAGGAAAGTATGTGTTCCTCTATATTGATTTTAAACATAGTTATGTGACCCCCAAAGCTAGCAAAAACTAGATTAACAACTGTTACCCAGAGAACCTGCTGCTCCCAGACTGTGGAATGGCCTGCCGGAGGAGACTTGTCAACTTAACAGTCTACTAGCATTCAAGAAAGCTATAAAGACTGATCTCTTCCAGCAGGCCTATCCAGTGGAATTTTAAGATGTTTTTAGAATGTTTTAGGATGTTTTTTTAGGATGTTTTTTAACAATGTATATTATGTTTTAATTCAGTTTTATGTATTTTATCACTTATTGTTGTTCCCCGCCTCGATCAAAGTGGAGAGGCGGGTAAGAAATATTTTTATTTTTATTATTATTATTATTATTATTATTATTATTATTATTATTATTATTAAAAAATAAGAAGAGGTAGTTCACTTGTGCCAATATTGGGATGCCTGAAAGTACTCTAATTGACTCATTCCGTATCACAAGGGAAATGTCAGGTGTCCATTTTCAAAACCCATACAACTTTGATTAACTTTCTAGCAATATCAATGGGCATCTAAATGCCAATATGTGGTGTCCAGGTGTTCTGGAAATCCTGCAATTTATTTGTACTTTTACATATATATGAAGACTGTATTATTCATTATATATGAATGATAGATAGAGGTAGAGACAGAGATATTAATGAATAGTCCTGTTGCATGACAGTTATGTCTTTGGAATAGTTATCATTACCAACTAGTAACACCTAGGAGATGCAGCATAAGATCCTCAACCGCTGTAAATCCATCCATCTCCAGCCAATCTTCTTTGTATTCCTGATTTAGATCATGTGAGGATTTGGCCTGCAGATACCTAAGGCCTTGCTACTGGGGTTTACTAATTAATTCCCTACATGTAGGAGCTTGCTGCAGCCAATTGCTTTTGCAATCTAGTCCCTGCGCCTGGAAGCACAATGGAGATCTGTGTCTCGCTTGGACTCTCTTTGCAATGAGGTGTGAGCCACTGGCGCGTTGATTGATGATATCTTCTTCTGTCTCTTTCTATGAGCAGGATGTGCCAGCTACTTTCTCTTATTCTGCTGGGTGGCCTTCTGAAAATGAAATGATTGCTTCCTGGGAAATATCTTTCCTTTCTCTTTCTCTTGAAATTGCCAGCTTCCCTCTCCCCCCCTCACTTGGAAAGAAGACCCCCCCCCAAGTTTTGTTTGTTTGTTTGTTTGTTGCCAAGCTTTTGCACCAAGAACACTAAGGCAAAATCACATTTGCATCATGCTTTCTGAGATCAAATAGTGCTGCAATTCAAGTAGTGCTGCAATTTAACCCAAACCATCAAGCCCTACTCCTGTGCACAAGCCTCATTAAAATGAACAGAAGTTGCATAGGAGCTGTACCTCACGGGGGAGTGGTGTCTTTCTGTGTTACTTTCTTTTAAAATGAGCTGTCCTCATGAGCTGTTAGGGAGACAAATGCCTGTTTATCTCCATAGACACCTAATTCCACTGTGCCAAGCAGCAGATTATTATAGGCACACTGTCATAGCAGGAACAGTATATGTAAGAATCAGACTTTACTTGTGTGTATTGAGTTCAACCTTCCTAAAGAGCTTAAGTGTTTGAGAAAAGACCCTATCCTGCCTTCACAAACTATGCCTTCCCCACCGGCCCTACTGTTGAGGATTAGCAATCTTGATATCAAGTCCTTTCTACTGGGACAATGCTACATCATCACCGTTATTAATTTATCACCTTTATATCTCAGCTTTCTTCCATTGTAGAACTCAAAACAGCATCCACAAGGTTCCTAGGCCCAGACCTGTTTAGTTTCAGTATACACCTTCAGACCATTATGCAAGAATGGTATCCTCCACACACACCCCTCTCTCTCTCTGTGTTTTGTTTTTGGTCTCCTGCCTCTCCTGCCTCTGGTGTGATAAATATAGGGTCTGTCTTTCTATAGCAAGCAAGGACCAGAGGGTAGATGGATAATCACTGGTGCCCAGGGGCAGGAGGCACACTTCTTATACCTTACTGCCTCAAAATTGCTAAAGATGTACCTGTGTTCCAAAAAAGAAACACAAGCTGGCAACCATGTTCTCTGATCCAACCATGCTTTTTTCTTCCTGTACCTAAGCCACAGACTATGTGATGTTCTTTAGCCTCTATCCCTCCTCTGGCTCACATGAGGATTCAGAGAGGGAGGAGGCATCATCTAGAAACCCATAATCTGCTACTATGGGATCTTCCAGGCCAGAACACATGGCTTTATCAAACCCCTCAGACTCAGAGGGCATCCCTCCTGTGAAAACTTTACCACTCCCATGCCATAGGAGCCAGTGTCTGTAGAATCAGGCAGTGATACATTAAGAAACAGACAGCTCCTCAGAGGAGTGGGGTTAAAAGATGGTCCAGGCCTACCAACTTCCATAAGCCTTTAGAAGGCTCTGCATATTGCTGAGACAATTGCTCATCTGAATCTTGAGTGAATTCTAGCCCATACCTGCCACAGTGATCTGTCCCGGGTCCTGACAGGGCTTGCCTGGCCTATCAGTTGAGACCTTGCTTTTTTTGGATATGATCTTCTTTACCAGAGGTGGTCCAGCCCTTCTAGTACCACGGCTGCAACCCACTCTCCCCTGGGAGCCCTAAACTGAGCTTATAGGACAGACTCAGCTTTTCTTTCTTTCTACGTTAAGCATTGTCACCACAGAGATCCTTACTTTCCAGACCCAGCTCAGTGATTGCTGCACAGAATTGCACACAGTAGCTACAGTCCTGGAGGGAGTTCCCTGGTAGTTAACTGATGTGCTTGAAGGCAGGGGTGGGCAGATTTTGTGCTTGCAGGAGCTGATTTGTCTTTCACTAGAATCCTGAGATCCACCAGCCAGAACCAGGATTTTGGAAGGTGACTTACATTTGATGGATAAGGTGCCTCTGAGCTCACAATCAGGGCAGGGATTTGTATTCAATACAGCAATGGACCTTGAACACAAATCCTTTCACACATACATCTACTTCTGCCACCTCCAAGCTTTCTTGATTTCAGCAAGCTAATTGGGGTGGGGGCTGTTGTTGTCTTTATCATTCAATCATTGGGTCTACAGCAAATCACCAAGACATCTACCAGGAGATCTGGATCTAGCTTCTGCCCTCATTTGCTCTAAAGTGCTGATTCTCTGGGCTAATAGTCCTTTTGTGCTAGTTGTTCATTTTTTGATTTTTTTTAAAAAATATGTGCATGCCTGTCTTTCTGCTAAATGCCATTCTAGGTGGCTTAACAAAATCCCAATTTTCCTGTGTACTGGTCTGCCATGTTTCCTCTTAACTGAACTATCTGTCAGTCAAAGCATGTTAGACCAGAAGTACCACCTTGAAAACAATTATTGGGCACGCAAACTCAATCCTGCAGCTTTACACCACCTCCCTGCTATCCTGATCACAGACGGTCATGCAACAATTCAAATTCACAACATATTTAACCTACATTATTTTAGGTTGCAATCACTTACCTGTTAGTAAGTCCCATTGTACTCAACGGAGCTTATTCCTGTGTTGACATGTACAGGACTGTGCTGTTAATTCTCTATAATTCTCTGATTTGTATCACCTGAAAACCCTATCTTATGTGAACCGCCCAGCGAGCTTCGGCTATGGGGTGGTATACAAATTCAATAAATAACAACAACAACAACAACAACAACAACAACAACAATGTATTGGAATCACTGTTTGAAAAAACAAGTATAGGTCCTGATTGAGGTAGCTTTGCTGTGACCTTCTATATCTGCTCCAGTCCAAATGAAAGTATGCCCTCCTTCCATCTTGCCCCATATCCCCTTTCCTGCACTTTTGGCCATTTTGAACTTGGATTCTCCCTACTCTCAATCCTCTTCCATTTATTTATTTATTTATTTATTTATTTTCCCAAGCCACAGACTACGAGAAGCAGGAGAGGGAGAGCTGTTTAAAAGCCTGAAGCAGTTCCAGGGCATCAATCAGTTTATAGGCAGTGAAATATACGTGCAGGTCTGGAGGTTGTTGATGGGGTAGAGTATTTTGTGATAAATATATTTATTGCAGGTTGTGTAAAAGGCTGTTCCAATGAGTGGTTTTTAGTAAGGCAATAAATGGTCAAGAAAATTGCTCCGATTGCATCACAGTGCATCTCAGGCACTAAAGTTAATGGAGGTCCGTTCAAGCCCCTTGCTTTGGCAGAAGGCAAAGGGAAAGAGTGGCCTAGGGTATATTACTTCTATTCATGCAACACAGACCCTGTTCTTAATACTTCTGGTAACATGACAGTAGTATCCTTGAGCTTCAGACAACATTCAGGCATGATTGTGCAATTCTTACCACATCTATGAAGAGAGTGCTTCTCAAACAGAGAAGCTAGACTACGCTGAGCTGATCATCATCATTAGAAGGAGGTACAACATGCTCAAGGTCATGTACAAAGTATAATGAGCACTTCTCACATTGGGTGACCCAGGCAGAAGAGAAGAAAGGGAGGATAAGGCTATCAAGGACTATCAGTTATTATGGCTATATATAGCTGGCAATATTGGAGGAGGTATGATTCTTTTAATAACAGTTGCTGGAGAACACGACTGGGAAGAGGGGTGCTTATTGCACTCATGCCGTGCTTGTCGGCTTCCCAAAAGCATCTGGATGGCTGGTGTAAGAACAGAATGTTGAATTATGCCGTAGCTAGACCTAAGGTTTATCCCAGGATTGTCCTGGGGTCAAACCTGTTCATCTAAGTGCCACACAGGGCATCCAGCACTCAGGCAGGGACGAACCCAGGATGATCCTGGGATAAACCTTAGGTCTAGCTACAGCCATAGTCAGGCCTTTGGTCTGATCCAGAGGGGTTTTAAAGCAAAGGTAAAGAACCTCAGGCCTGGGGTCCCAATCCAGCCCTCTGGGGTTCCCCAGATAGTTCCCCTCTTCCCTTGGCCCCACCCCCTTTCTCTCATTCACCAGTCATTTGGTAGCTTCATGGCTTTTGTGCAGTTTCTTCCCCCCATTCTGAGAGGTTGTAATGCCTCTCCCAAGGCTTCATTACTGACAGTGACACCTTTAAACAAACAAACAAACCTGCTATTTTCCTCTCTCTTTTTGTTCACACTCCCTTTTGCCCTTGGCACTGCCCATCCCTGGAATGTGGCCCCTAAAGATTTCTCCAGAATGGGTTTTCATGATCAAAATGAAAGACATTCTGCATTCCTGCCTTGAAGGAATAGAAGGAGCATGTTGTAGGTAGAAAGTTGATTTGTGACAGGGCTTCAGCCATGAACGCCAAGAAGAAAAGCTTGCTCATGGGCACTTGAACTACATCTGCACAGGTGTTTTCATTTAATTTCTGTGATATACTCCGGTCACAGAAGTTGACCTTTCTACATATGGAAAAAAATAGCTTAGTGGCAGTCACTGCATTTCTTGAAGAAATATGTCCCTGATGTAGAGTTGGGGTCAACACATGCTAATAACCCAGAGTGTGTTACACATGAAATGGAAGAATGCTCCTTTAGGCAAAGGCTTGAATGAATCTTTTGTTGCTGTTCTTTGCATCTTATTTCTGCTGGTTTTAAGGTCTACAATTTTTATATGTGACAGGTGTCTCTTCTGTATAATAAGTGTATCGGCACATATATTCTATCATGAATGAAACATGTCCATGTCCATTTCATCTTGCACATCTATGTTCAGAAACCACAACCATTGAAGATTATGGTTGATTGAACAGAAATCAAATATTGGAAGCATTTTTCTCAAAAGACAAACAAAAGAACCAATCACTCTCCCTCCAAACAACAAACAAACAAACAAACAAACAAACGGAAGCCCCTAAATACCAAAATTCTGATGGCTTGTTTTGAGTTTTTTGTCCATAAAACATCCCATTTGTTTTTAGTGAGAAGAATCCCTATATTTGAAGAAACAAAAATTATGTACTAGCATGCCTATCTAGCGGGCAATCCATACTCACTGCTCCAACCCCTTTTCATATCAATGATGTGCTGATATCCAAACAGGTATAAATGGGACTACAGCCGTGACAGATGCCCCTGCTAATTTACTTGCCATGAATTATTCACGAGTTCTACTTGTTATTAATGCCAGCTTTCCCCTCCAGCACCTTCTGAGTCTAAAATACTTGGAATATCAGCTGACCCCATGGAGACTCTAGTGATTCCTATTAGAATGAATAACCTTTCCCTGTTCTATTATAAAGTCATGTTTAGTAGAGAATATCACTGGGCATAATTTTCCTCCTCCAAGATTATACTTTATCAAGGACACCAGGCTACATCAGGCTGGCTTTGTTCTTCGTCTTTCTTTTTCCCTCAAATTTGAGTTGAATCAGTACGAAAAGTTCAAAGACAAAACATGAAATTGTTCTGTTCTCCTGAGTCCTGTATATACTTCTGTACAATTCAGTAACACTAGCTTGATTTTAACCATCTTAATTGCTAAAAAATGATTTATTTATAGGAAGAGGATCATTTCTGATAAGCAGTCTAATGGGCTGCAGGTCTTCCATTCTTCTGCTCTATCAGCCAGGAAATATTCCTATTCTTTTGCATAGCCAAGATCCCCATCTTTGATACCATATGCTTCCCAGCTGACAAAATGTCTTCTGACATATTAAGATGGGGGGGCGGACCTGGATATTTCCAATTGGTGACCCAATCTGCCTGTTTGTTCCAATGATTTTTGTCTAGGCCACATTGAATACCATGCAAAATGCCACCTTCAACTAAGAAAAATATGAATCTGCTTGCTTTGCTTAATATGATTTGTTAAAGCAAAAAATAAAATGAAAACTCATTGGACAAGCTTCATTCACCCATAGGCGCCCCTCCCTGAAGTGGGATCTAATTCAGTCACCTCACTGAGCCATTATGCTCAGCAATCAACTAAGCATAACAAATTAACATGCAATGTTCCATCTCTAAGCAAAGAACAGAGCTGGTACACTTTGAGAAAGATGAGAAAGACTTAAAGTGAAGCACATTCAGATTATTTGAGCTAATGAATTCTACAGCACATGCTTCCAGATGAAGATGTAAAATGAGGTGTCTCAGAGTTCTGATGCTGGAAATGAACAAAAGAAGGGTGATGTGGCTTTCCCAGATGCAGCTGGCTGCCCATCATTGGAAACAGGATAGTGGGCTGGTGTCAAGGGTAGGGGTAAACATTGTTAGGCATATGTTAAGGCCCATACCACTGAAAGGAGGCCCTGCAACCCCTGGTGTATCCTAGCCCCAAAACTCCTTTCTGTCACTGCCTGTTCACCTGCTCTCTAAGTATGAAAGCAACAACCAGAGTGAGGAGATAGAACAGCACTAGTCACTTGCCTTGTGTTCTCCATTTGGGTGGTTGTACAAGTTAGGTCCAGAGAAAAAGAGCAAGTGAATGGGCAACAGAACAGAAGTAAGGAGAAGATGGGGCAACGCAGAGGGGGTGTCCATCGAGGGCATGTGACCAAAGGACCATCCAAACCTGGAGCCAGCACTGACCTCATGAAGAATATTTCTTCATGAGCCTAAGTATGGTTGTCAATAAAATGAAACCAATGAACCTGCCCATGAGAAGATTTTATTCATTCATTATTTAATGTTAAGTATGTATTATCCAATTGTTGAGTATGTATTATCCAATATGTCAGAAGAACAATAAACCAGAAACCCAATATCAGGGCTGAGGGGCAACCATTCAGACTTCAACTGGCCCGTTGCCCCCTGATGTGTCATCCAGAGGAAATTGAAAATTGCATCCTGTAGGTTCAACCATGATCCCCATGAGTGGGGCCTACTATATTTTGAAACTGGGCCCAGAAATTAACTGGAAGCCAGTGCAAGAAGCACTGACAAAGCACTGAGGTAACTAAATAGCATCCGCCACTCCCAGTTAACAACCTTGCTACACTATTTTGGACCAATGGAAGTTTTTTCAGACCATTTTCGAAGGCAGCCCCACATATAATGCATTACAGTAATCCAAATAAGAGGCTGTTGGAGCGGAGATAATAGTAACGAGCCTATCCCTGTCCAATAGGGTTGCAGTTGGTATATCAGCCTGAGTTGATAAAAGGCGAGGAAGCAGGAATAAAGGCATCTGGGACAAATGTGCTACTGTGCCAGTACTGAGTTAGCAAATTAGAACATAAAAAGGCAATAGCTCCCATAAATGCTTCCAATATACTTGAGAACTCTAAGGAGACTAACCAGAGCTGCAGACTAGGGAATTATTTTATTAGCAAATATCCCATTTGGAATATTGAACTAATGGAAATCAAATTATTAAATTAACAAATATTGAACGAACAATTCTGAAAAGCTCTGACAGTATATTTTAAATGTCATGAGAATCTATTGTAGAGAAAGTATAATGTTCAAATGGATTCTTTCTCATTCAGCAGGGGTGGGGAACATGTGGCCCCCCAGTTAGGTAGGGTGACCATATGAAAAGGAGGATAGGGCTCCTGTATCTTTAACAGTTGCATAGAAAAGGGAATTTCAGCAGGTGTCATTTGTATATATGGAGAACCTGGTGAAATTCCCTCTTCATCACCACAGTTAAAGCTGCAGGAGCTGTTCTAGAGTGGCCAGATTTAAAAGAGGGCAGGGCACCTGCAGCTTTAACTGTTGTGATGAAGAGGAAATTTCACCAGGTTCTTCATATGTACAAATGACACCTGCTGAAAATCCTGTTTCAATACAACTGTTAAAGATACAGGAGCCCTGTCCTCCTTTTCGTATGGTCACCCTACAGTTAGGTTGGAGTGCACCTGCCATCATCTCCAGTCAGCAGATATTAGGGCTGGCAGGAGTTGGAGTCTATCAACATCAGAAGGGCCACATATTCCCCACAGTGGCTCTTTCAGCATTAGAAGGGAACTCAGGAACCTCCCTGTGATTTGTTCACAAAATGTTGATAGTCATGATGTGTTTCGTGTACCTTCAAGCCTGCTGAGAGTTTGTATGAAATGTGGTGGTTGATATACTGTAATAATATCCATATACTGATCTTTGTGATCACTGAAGTTTTGTAACTCCAATGGCTGCAGTCCAAAGCACAATTACTTAAGCACATTTTGAAATCCTATTAGAATCACTGGGATGTACTTTTTGGGAAATACACTTCAAAATCATGATATGCTGCATTCATCATGAACAGTTGTGTGTGTAGCAGCTTTACTTAAACAAACCTTTATGTTAGGTTTATGCACATATTCATCTATGTGCATCTTCATTCACCTCCCAGCAGTGTAACCTGGAATGGGGCAACCTGGAATGGGGCAACTGGTGCAGCTGGGCAGGCAATATGATTATAGATTTTAAAGCAATGCTAAATTGTGTGACTGACTAACATGCTTTAATTCAAAGGTGTTTGTTAGATTAGAGAAACCACAATGCAGTTTATTGCGAGGCTTGGGCTGCAATCTAGTGTTAATTTACTTGGGTTCATTTACTCAGTGGGACTTACTTCTGAGTAAGCAAGCATAACATCTATGTCCTTGTAAATTTTCATTGGCTTTGCTTCAACAGCCTAACTCTAAGCCAAACTGTATATGATGTTAAATGTATCTTTCAATTTAATGGGCTGGGTTTTTTTAACATGTAAATTGCATGGAGGATGGGTGGGGTTGGTTTGATAATTAACAAGTCAGAGTAGTTACAGATGGAGAATTTAACCCTTTCATTCTGCAACCCCAAATTCATGGTGCAGTGCTGAGAAAATGCCTTTCCTGAACTCGGTTTGGCCCAGACGGTAACGTCCCTCCTCTTCTTCACCATCGCATCCTGCTTGTTCACCCACCACTCACTTTGGCCCAGATGGCATTTCAGCTCAGCAAAATGATTGCACCCCTTCCTTCCATTGATGCCTCCACTCTCCACTCCTATAAATATTATTTAATTTCCAACTATGAGCCTGTATTAGGGTGACCGTAGGGAAAAGAGGACAGGGCTCCTATATCTTTAACAGTTGCATAGAAAAGGGAATTTCAGCAGGTGTCATTTGTATATATGGAGAACCTGGTGAAATTCCCTCTTCATCACAACAGTTAAAGCTGCAGGAGCTATACTAGAGTGACAAGATTTAAAAGAGGGCAGGGCACCTGCAGCTTTAACTGTTGTGATGAAGAGGAAATTTCCCCAGATTCCCCATATATACAAATGACACCTGCTGAAATTTCCTTTTCAATAGAACTGCTAAAGATATGGTCTTTAGCATATGGTCACCCTAGCCTGTATGCACAAGACTTGTTTTCACAGTTTAAGGCTTCCTTGTTTTATTTTTCTGCACAGCTACTCTGCAGAGTGCCAAACTAGACATGGCAGTGGCATGACGCCCTAACACAAATTATGCTGAATCCCTATGAAGGGTGTAGGTGGGATGGAAATGCCGAAGATTAGGTGTGTACTATTTAACATGCACCATGGGCAGGTAGGAGGAGAAGCTGAGCCTTTGTTCCCCTGCCCCCATTCTCTCTCCAAAATTGGACCTCCCTGGTCTGGTCATAGATTCCCCACTGGAAGAAAAATGGCTGGATAGAAGTGATGTGGGAACGGGGCGCGGGAGGCAACATAAGCAGGGGAAAGGCTCCGTTTTCTCACTCATTCCCCAAGCTGTGCTATCCATTTCTCTCCCACCCACCCCAATCCTGGGACTTTATAGGGGATAGTGGGAGATGTATTCCAAAACATATGATGGGTACCAGATTGGGGAAGGCTGCTAGAGGGGTTCTGATGCATGGGTCCATGACCAATGTATCTAATTTGGCCCAGAGAAAAGAGGTGTTTGTGAGCATTACAAGGTCCACTCAGCAGGGTCCTAAACCCAGGCTTGACAGTGAAGGATGTTGTTGCTATTCAGTTTGCTTAGAAGAGATGTAGCTGCTTTGTCTCTGGCACTGCTGAGGAACAGCCAGCAAATTCCTGAATCAGCTGCACTCCATTGCTAGCAGGTTTAATATAAAAGCCCCCTCTGACACCATCCTAAACCTGAGCTGCTCTGAATGCCTGTTGTGCTGCAAACTGTGTCTAGATTACTCCGGAGAGTCATATTCCAGGGCTGAGCCTTTCTGTTGTGCCTTCCTTTTCATTAAGCTACTATTTAAATAAGACAAACTGGATTTCAGTGATGCTCTCCAGACATCTTTATGGCATTTTAATATTTTGTTGACTCCTTGTTTATTGTAACACACACAAACACCATCCCTACACATACACATACACACACACACACACACACACTGGATACTTCACAGATAAATCCTCAGTCACCAGCTTGACTGAATTTGTCCTTTTCTATTTGGCAAGCGTTGAATTTCCTCCTGTGCCATTTTCTGTTTTAAATGGAAGTTAAATTAACAGGACCCGTTTATGTTTAAAGGTGATAACTTATCATACCCAGTGTCTCCCTCTCTGATTATGCACCAGTGCCAGCAAAACACTACCTCTGCCATGTGAAAAATAGTGCCCATTACTTTGCTGCTGATACAGAACAGCAGGAGAGCTGAGGATTGAGCTTGCAGGGAGGTCTATGGAAATTAATTTTGCATTTCCCCCTCCCAAAAAAATTGTGAATGGAGTGGTAGATTTGGAAAGCAAGTGAATGAGGTACATGTGACACTGAATAATGATCATATATTTTAATTCCTTCCATTTCTGCTAAAAGCTCAGCCCTCCTCATATTCCAGTATTCTTCACTAGGCATCATTCGTAGTATAGCCTGCCTTATCCAGCCACATCACAATTTAAATGCATTTATTTGCAAATATGTCATAGGCCAGCCTTCCTCTACTGGGAACCATGCTGGCTAGGGAATGCTGGGAGTTGTATTCAGTGTAGGCTGGTGTATCTGATGTCAGTGGGGTGGTGAATCAGCTCCAGATTTCAGTCAGAACTCTGAAGGAACTATCCAAGATGTTTAAGCTACTTGGATCACTCCTTTAGAGTTCTGATGAGTTCTGACTGAAATCTGGAACAAAATCACTGTCCCTCTGACATAGGAGCCACCAGCTTCCACTGGCTGTACTCCAACACATCTGGAGGGCACCAGGTTGGGGAAAGGAACTCTCATACAATGGGCTGGATCCCCTGGGAAGGCATAAGACACTTGAAAATGGTGGAGAGGGGGCAGCAAATAACTCTGGGAGTGAACTGCAGATTTAAGGTGGTGGAAAGTACCTAAGCATTGCTCCCTTCAGGAAGCTTGCTCTCCCTCCTGACCCCACCCCCCTGAAAGCAGAGCCTGGTAAGGATGGAGCAGGGCAAAAGGACCTTAGGGATGCTGAAGATCCTGCAAGCAGGAGCTGAGGAGGGAGCAGTTCAGTTCTTGCCCTTCAGGTCAGAGCAACCAAATTCCATTTTGGAGAAACTCTCAGGTGTGGATGGGGCCAAAGGCAAAATGGGCAGGGCCCAGAACGCATTTTGTAAGCTCTCATTGTCAGTAATTAAGCCTAAGGAGAGGCATTTTAACTTTTGAAATGAAAGAGAGGGAGAGTGCACAAAAGCTGTGAAACCACTAAATGCTTGGAGTTCTCTTCCCAGGAAAGCTAGACCGGCTCCCTCCTTGATGTGTTTTCGGAAGCAGGCAAAAACTTCTTTGTTCCAGCAGGCCTTTGGAGAATAATCTGGTCCTCCACCTATGTTAAGGACTTGTAAAATTGTTGTGTATTTTAAACGTTTAATGTTTTTAATATTGTAATTTTTTATTTTTTATTTTAAATTTTTGTACATTTCTTTTCCTAGGTTTTAAAATGTATATGTTTTAAATTTTGTAAGGCCGCCTTGAGGCCCAATATTGGGCAAAAGGCGGGATACATATAATAAAATAATAATAATAATAATAATAATAATAATAATGAGGTGGAGGCATGGAAAAGGGGAGTGGCCTTCTGGGGGAACCCTGGAGGGCTAAAGTGGGACCTCAGGTGGGCCAGATATTGCCCTCATGACTCAGGCTCTGCACTAAAAACTTTAGGCGACTGGCCAGTACTAATTCCCTCCCTTGGCCTCAGTCCCAGTTGCCATAATTCCCTTCCTCACTCTATGATCAATGTGAGCAATAGCAGACACCCAAAAGAAGTAAGTCACTGTGCCACTTCCGAACCCCTTCATTGAAGCTTGTAAAAGCAGCAGCAGTATAATCTTCTTCCCTGTTTAAAGATGGAAGCCAGTGACTGAACTGATGGGATAGATATTGTACTATTTTCTTCAAACCAACGCCCAGGAGGGAGATGGATGTAAGGTGAAGTGGAAGAGCATTCCTGCTAAAAGAACTACTAATATTCCAAAGGCTGCATGCATGCAAGGTTCTCCATGCACTCCTCAATGAAGAAGCGGTTGGTTCTAAGTCAAAGGTATAAAATTAATGCTTACCAAAATGGTTGTTAAGGATCCACTTGATATATTTTGTGAAGTAATAAGGGTAGGACAGAGGTAATGAGTTTGGTGTGCAGGGCAGGTCCAAAACAGATGGCCGCCTGAGGCAAAGAACAGGGTGGTGCACTCTCCCATTCCATGTACAAAAGCCAACTGAACTGGTGGTTGACCAACAGTGGCAATGGGACAGCATCCTCCAGCACACCTGAAGGCAGAGAGTTAGCTTCGGGGGCACAGGGCCATAGTGAGACCTATGGCTTTCTCATCCAACACCTTGCTGCTCCTTTCCAGCATCTACTGCCTGAGGCACCTGCCTCACTCTGCCCAATGGCCGTGTGTGTGTGTGTCTGTTTAGTGAAATCAAAAGAAAACCTCTACATCCATATAAAACTTAGGTAGGTCATTTCAATAAAAAAAGATTTTCAGGCCATTGCTTAGACTGGTTTACAAATTGCAGGAGTTAAAGATGAATAAAGTTAGGCTATTTCTAATTCATTTTAGGTTTGTTGGCCCTTGGGGTTAGATAGTAATCACATTTTGAAGTGTTTCTCTGGAAGAATCAGGCTTAGAATTTTACTTATATAAACGATATATGTCAACACTGAAATTCTCTCATGTTGATTATGAGCCTCATGACTTCAGGCTTTAAGAAACAAGAACTGACTTGCAACAGAATTGAATTGTGTGAATGGATGACAGCAACAGCTCAGCAAGATGGAGATGGTGGAAGAGTAGACAGGGTAGACTGGCTAGGCAAGGAGGTGACTGCAGTTCAGTGGAGTTACTGCAGTTCTACGCAACAGCACTGCTGGGATCAGACTCAGTGGCAGTTTCTGTTCCATATGTGTAACCCAGCACAAATTTATTTCATGCAACATCCCTCATGCATGCCTCATCCCAAGGAGCCCTTCAAAGTTGCTGCCAAACATATTTTTTTTTGAAAGAGAGGTAATTTAAGAAACAGAAGCAAAACATGAAGACAAATATCATTACAGTCATCAATGACCCATTCAAGACAAAGAATGCATTTAGTTTAGATCTGCAGAAGGCCTTTGTGCCATGAGTATGAACTGCTAGGAAACTGGAGTGTGTTGCACTTACTTTGCAGGTCATAGTATCAGAGCTGGGAAATGTCTTAAGATCACTTAGGGCAAGGATGGGGGATGTGTCTACTACTAGATTTTGTTGGACTGAAATTTCCATTAGCCCCAGTCAACATAACCAATGGGGTTGCAAGATCTGGAGAGCCACACATTCCCCATCCCTGACTTAGAAGGCTCCCAAGCAGAAGGGCTTCAAAATGTCAGACATGATGAACCAGCATTCCTGACATTCTCCAAACACACCTGGGGCTTCAACTGATGGCTGGTTGGCTGCTAGTCAATATGGTCCATCTGTGGTGCAAAACTGTCAACAGTAGTGCCAAACCCCTAGACTAGTGAATACCTCTTTGAGGTGATTTTTCTTTCTTTTTGGGTGTCAGAAGAAGAATGTTTTATCTAGGGCTGTTTGCCGGACCCCCCGATCCTCTCCTCTCCTGATTTGCAAATTGCGGATTGGGCCTGCTCTGCCTCGATCCGCCTAGGGTCCTCTGTGCTCCACTGCGGAGCTCCAGCTCTGAATCGGACCTCCGCAGTGGTGGGGGGGCGGCAGGTAAGGCCACCTCCCTCCTCCCCCTTACCTGCGTCCGTCCCGGCCCATCACCAGCTTCACTAGAGCCCGCAACTCAACCAGGAGCTGTAGGCCCTGCTTGCGGCCTACACTTCCTGGTTGAGCCGTGGGCTCTAGTGAAGCTGGCGACAGGCCACGACGGAGGCAGGTAAGACCCCCCTCCCCCTTGCCCCCTTACCTGGCTGTGCCGTCGTCGCCTCACGGGCAGTGGCAGGGCCAGGTAAATCCCCCTCCCTCCTCCCCCTTACCTGCGTCCGTCTGTGGTCCCGCAGCTACTTCAACTGAGCCCGAGGACTCAAACATGAAGACTAGGCCGCAACTGTGGCCTGGTCTTCCTGTTTGAGTCCTCAGGCTCAGTTGAAGCAGCCGCGGGACTGCGGACAGATGCATGTAAGACCCCCCTCCCCCTTACCTGGCTCTGCCACCGTCGCCACATGGGAGGCGGCAGCGGCAGCAGGGCCAGGTAAACTCCCTCCCTCCTCCCCCTTACCTGCGTCCATCCCGGCCCGTCGCCAGCTTCACTAGAGCCCGTGGCTCAACCAGGAACTGTAGGCCCCGCTTGCAGCCTACACTTCCTGGTTGAGCCGTGGGCTCTAGTGAAGCCGACAACGGGCTGCGACGGACCAGGTAAGACCCCCTGCCCCCTTACCTGGCTCTGCCGCCATCACCATATGGGCGGCGGCAGCAGGGCCAAGTAAACCCCCTTACCTTTTTTGCGGCTCTCCGGATCGAGGCGAAGGATCCGCCTTCACCTCGATCGGCTCCGTGACATTCCACTGCTCCCCTGATCCTCTTCGCCTCCGCCTTAAGGGGAGGCGAAGCACCCCGATCCACTTCTGCTTCTCCGGTCCAAGGAGAAGCGGAGCACAGCCCTAGTTGTATTGCACGTTCATTCTGCCCACTCATGGTTTTTCACATGTCATTTTGATGCCTCCCGCACATCTCCTGCCCCTTCTGGAATATCCCCCCACTACAAAATAGACCTTGGTAAATCCAATTTATTTTTTTAACATGAAACTTGCCACCATTTCCTGCTGTGTGCAGGAAAAGCAGTGCAATAAAAACACCCACTGAATGGGACATGTGGCCATTGCTGCTTCCTTCCTTTTTTCCCATGTAAAGAAATCCTTGCTATTGTGGGACAGCAGCAGGAGGCCATAGTGGTGGTAGGGAAACACGATTTCCCCCTGCTTGATGTTGCTCCTTTTGCACAGAGCAGTTGCCAAATGAAAATGCCCTTTTGCTAATCCTCAGTACTACAGCAGGGTTTAAGATATGTAAATAAAATTCAAAGGCATTTTACTTCAAGGCAGATGTGTCTCTAGACAGCTTCTGTAATCAGCTTCTTTAAGCGTGCTGGGGTAGCATAGTACTTTAGAGTAAGATGGGCAAAACACACTTGCTCCATCTAACTAGCTTATTTCCTTTACCTGAACAGGTGTACCTGTGGCTAACCTGACCAGGTGAGAAATTATATCTATATGGAGGCCCTATCCAAATCTCAACTGGTTAATCTTGGCATCAAAAGTTAATTTATGGGTAGGGGTCCCTGAAGCACCCTTCAAGCCAGATAACACAAAGTGGTAGCACAAGACATGTATCTAGTGCTCAGACAATCTTAGAGAATAACAACATTTTGCAATGATGAAACAAGCAATACACATCACCACATACACTACAATTACAGCCAGTGTGGTGTAGTGGCTAAAGTGTTGGACTGGGAGTTGGGGATCTGGGTTCTAGTCCTCACCCAGCCAAGGAAACCCACTGGATGACTTTGGGCCTGCCACAGGCTCTCAGCCCAACCTACCTTGCAGGGTTGATGTTGTGAGGATAAAATGGACACCGCCTTGGGTTCCTTAGAGGAAAAAAGGCAGGATATAAATGCAATAATCAATCAATCAGGATAATTAAAAGCATAATAGCACTAGTGGCTAGCAAATTCTTAAAGATCTAATTGTTCTCAACAGAACCATAATCATGAAGATCTTATATTCACCTGGCAGGCATGGTTGGCAGAGATTAGGCTTCTCATTCTCCAAAGATCTCTCTGCACAACTATGTGAAATCTCTGTATTTATAGTATTCTACCTAACACTAACTCTAGTTCCTTATCTTAAACAAACATCTATGCAGCTTGACTCAAGCAGTAGCTTCAGACTTAAACACAGATCATTCACCCAACTGCAGGAAAGCCTCTTCTTAACACAGCCAGGTATACAGCTAATTTCAGGATTACCATTGTAAAGGTCCATCTCATCCTGAAAGAGTTTTTCTCTTCCATGAGCTAACCAACCTACATGCAGCAAGTTCACTTGTCCGTGATCTAAGAACACATTCTGTACTTAGTACACACAGATGACAATGAATTAAACATTCCTGTCAAATACAATGAATTCTAGGCAGCAGTATCCATTGCTTTCATACTTTGTGAGAAGAGCTGAAGGTCCCCTGATTCAGATTTTAACTCAGCCTTGAACTCTTTGGGCATCCTTAGGTAAGCCATTCAATTTAAGCTTCTCTACCTTCTCTATCTGCAATATGTGGATAAGAATACTGGCCTGCTGTACAGCCCGTTAAAAAAAATTCCAGAAAAGATGTATGCGAAACAGCGAAAAATAATATACAAATACTAAGCATTATTGTTGTTCTGTTTGGGCCATCTTCTTTCATGAGTAGGGTATATTTTTCTTAATATTTACAGGGGCAGTAAATAAAGCATTCTACCATTATAAAGGGGTAATTGGGGGGTCATTCTAACATTTTTAAAATCGAAAATGTTTCACCAATCTTTCTGAAATTTGCATATGCCAGAACGAAATGTTGGTTTTACACAACCTGAAAATTTCAAGATGATTGGTGAAAGATTGAGGGAAGCAGGGCAGTTTAAAGTACAAAAGAAAAAAACCTCTCTGAATCAAAATGGTTCTGATAATTTAGACTGGTGATTTTTTTATGTATGGAATTTGGAGTATTCAGCTCCTTACCCATTAATCCAGTGATGGTGTCTTCTTCCTCCACTGTAGTTGGTGAAATGGTTTTTCTTTTTTTTAAATTCCCTTCGGTTGATTTTTAATTAATATTTATTCATCCTATTAGAGTGAATACAGAGGCCTTCTTCAGGCATAGTGTGCACATGCTCAGTAGCGTCACTCTCCCCCTCCCTCCTGCCTCAGCTAGATTAGATTGTTGAAAATAAAATGGCGGTCTGCACAGACATTTCCATAATGGAATGATCAGTGTCTTTTCAGAAGTAAGTTCCATTGAGTGTTATGGTCTTACTCCCAGGTAAGTGTTTGGGGTGCAGGATCCTCCTCATTAAGAATAGGACACTTTTGTTTTTTAGAATGCAATGCTGAGGTTTCAGTGTTGGGCTAATACTCAGAAGCAAGTTCTACCAATTCCAAAAAACATAGAGTGTCCCTGAGTGCCCCCCTCCTTCCCTGGCATGTGTGCAAAGGATGGTAGGGGATGTCTGCTGTACTGTTTCCCTGTAGCCCCCAAGAAAGCCAGAACTTACTCTTGATAGGCATAATACCATCAGCACACTTACTTGGGAGTAAATTCCACTGAAATCAATGGCACTTCTGAGTAGACATAAGCTCAGCACACTTACTTGGGAATCAGTCCTATGGAAGACAATGGGACTTAATTCTGAGTAGACATAAGACATACTGACTTGCAATGATGAACCGCCCAGAGAGCTTCAGCTATTGGGCGGTATAAAAATGTAATAAATAAATAAATAAATAAATAAATGATAGGAGTTCTAGTCCAACACCTTTGGAGGGCACCAGGTTGGGGAATGGACACGCTAAACAAAAAAAAAGGAGAAGTAGGTAGCCCTAAGTTGTTCGCTATCAGCTTACCACAACCCCACAGCCACCTCTGCATATCATATTCTCCATCCTGTCCTCATGGTTTATCTGCTTTGGAAGAATGAGAATTTCACTGGCACTTTCTGCCTCCTTAGGGAGGATGTGGTGTTAAGGTTTCTGACCCAATTTCCCTGCTTTTTGATGCTTGGTTGAAAACTGTAGAGCTTTAACGTTTTGTAAACCGTAGGTTTTTTGTTTAATGAATGTGTAAAGTGGTCATTAATATATTTTTATGATGGATGCTATAGCACACATGTCCATGGACATATTTATTTATTTATTTATTTATTACATTTTTATACCGCCCAATAGCCGAAGCTCTCTGGGTGGTTCACAAAAATTAAAACCATCATAAAACAACCAACAAGTTAAAAACACAAATACAAAATACAATATAAAAAGCACAACCAGGATAAAACCACGCAGCAAAATTGATATAAGGTTAAAATACAGAGTTAAAACAGTATAATTTAAATTTAAGTTAAAATTAAGTGTTAAAATACTGAGTGAATAAAAAGGTCTTCAGCTGGCGACGAAAGGAGTACAGTGTAGGTGCCAGGCGGACCTCTCTGGGGAGCTCATTCCACAACCGGGGTGCCACAGCGGAGAAAACCCTCCTCCTAGTAGCCACCTGCCTCACTTCCTTTGGCAGGGGCTCACGGAGAAGGGCCCCTGTAGATGATCTTAAGGTCCGGGTAGGTACATATGGGAGGAGGCGTTCCTTCAAATAACCTGTGTGTTTGTCTAACCTATATATGAAAGTGCTGTACATGTATTAAGGAACTATATATCTAGTGTTGGCTGAGGCAAAGGACAAGATGGCCTCTTCCCTTTCCACATCTTATTTCAATATTGTCAATGCAACAGTTTTGGGCAAGGCACAGGACATCCCCCAGCTTTCTCCTGCAACACCTTGCCATCTCTCGCTGCTCCCAGGTTTTGGTGGTAGAGGCAACTGCCTCACTCTCCCTAATGGTATAGCTAATCCTGGTGTGTCTACTTTTTAAGAAGCTCCCAAACCAACATTGGGCCAATACCAACAACCTAAAATGAGGGGGCTTTGGTAGAATGGATTTAGGGTTAAGAAGATTTAACGCTTGAGGGATCTCATATGTTTTTGGGGTAGGATAAAAGAGTTGTTGATATGCCATCTATTCCCATCACAGTCAAATTATATGTATAATATTCATTCTAGGGCTGTTCACAACCCCCAAATTGCATCAAAGGCCATTTTGGAGCCTTCAAAGTGGCCCCGATTTGACTCAGGGCTCTTTGCAACTTGGCTGCCTCGCTTCAGTACCAAAGTGACACAAATACACCCCTCATGCAGGTCAGACTTGTGCATTCTTGAGTGCAAGGCCAACCGGGAGTCCATTGGACTCCCTGCTGACTCCTGCTCCCTCCTTCCTCCTTCCTTCCCTCAACCGGAGCTGCCGATGCCAATGCCACTGGTACCTTGCCATGGTCTTCCTCCCAGCGAGTAGAGCCATGCTTTAAGGGTAAGATCATGGATCTCTCATTTTAATAGATATATGGTCACAAATCTGATGAAATTGCCCTTTACAGCCGCCGTAATTTGCGGCCATAGATCAGAGAGGAGGATGTATGACAAGGTAAGTCCTGACAGTAGTGATGGTGGTGGGAGGTGTCCAGGAAGGGAGAGGAGGGCAGTGAAGGGGAGGGAGGCAAGTCTGGTGAGTCCAATGAACTTACATGGATTCATGGCCAGCCTTGTGCTGGCTTTTTCATGGGAGTAAGCGGGGTGGGTGGGTGAGCCATTTGAGGGCTTTGGCACCAATACGCTTCAGCCTCAGGGTGTTTCAGGCCAACCGGTACCAGCTCAGTTTCGGGCTGAAGCAGGCCAAATCAGCCTACCTCAACTTGGATTCAGGGATTTGGCCCAAGCCAGGGCACAGGCCTAATTCCTTCCCTCCTGAAAAGCAGCCAATAAATACTTTAACTAAATAAATCAAGTGTAACATGAGCAGATACTACTTCAGAATAAATAGCATTGGCCTGGGGTAGGAGATGGCTCGTACAAAGCTATTACTACTACTACTACTACTACTACTACTATTATTATTATTATTATTATTATTATTATTATTATTATTATTTGCATAGATATAAAACTAGCAGCCAGGCCCACTACTATACATCGCTAGATTACTGAAACACATAGCAACAGAACAATACGAACTCTCTGTTGCCACAACATGGAGTTAGAACTTCAAACTAGGAAAATAACTTAGGGCATATTTGTGTGTTAATTTTGGCAGACATGATCCACAGCTGTTAAAAACTGCTAGGAGTCCCAAATATGAAAGATATTCACTGTTTCTAGGAAATAATTAAGAGGAAACTAATTATATATAGGAAACCAAGCTCAAATGGGCTTCTAGGGAAAAATGATGCTCAATGGGAATTAATCATAGGCTAGGTTTGATTTTTTTTAAAAAAATGCCATGTGAAATATCAGAGAAACCAGCTGCACGTAGCCTACCCATTGGTGGGAGGAAGTTGAAATTGACGTGCATGGCTGCAGACAGCATACACCGAGTGTAATGCCTGTAATTTCTCACAGGAGATGGATGAAAGGGCAATGTCACCTCCTGTTAAGTAAGGTATGGGGAGGGGGGTAGGACAATCCACTTGGCAGCACAGTAAGCCAGATCCTCATGTGGTGTAAAGCAGTGCCAGGGTCCACTGATTTCAATAGTGATTGAAGCCAGTGACACTTTCACACCCCCTTCAGAAGTAGGGGCCCAAAACTCCAGACAAATTTCCCATGTACAGAGAGAAGTATATAAACATTAAGCATCAAATATTTTAAAAACCAAGACAGCCGTATATATCTCTACCTATCTACAGTATATAACATTGTAACGGTATGAATCAAAACATTACAGCAAATATATTATATTTTCCTTTGTTTATATTACTTGGACAAATTAAGATAGATCCATGGCAATGCATAAATCTAAATTAAAATCTTGAATGCTAGCAATTAACAAAATCAGGCCTACGTTAATGCACCTTCCCTCCCCCACCCCCCCCACCCCCGGTCAAGTTTAGAGCAATTATATTTTTAATTTGTTAGGTTCAAAGTTTGCTTGATTTTTATCATTTGTTTCAAGGTTTGGGGCTTTAAGGAACAGCAAATGTGCAACTGAAGTAAATTGATATGTCAACAATATGCCAAGGTGCATATGAAAAGGACAGATAATAGGTCACATACAGAAAAGACAAATCACTGCAAGGGGTTAAGTTATGATTAAAGGAAACTACTCTGGATGTACAAAACTTGCTGACATTGGAATTGGTCTCTGTTTGTACTCCATATGTTGTACAGCAGCAAAACAAATTGTCAAATCCCCATAGAGTTCAATAGTTCATCAAGTGATAACTTGACAAGGTGCTTGGACAGGTTTGTGCAACAACCTCCATATTGGATTCTTGCCCATCTTGGCTAATAAAAACTGCCCAGAAGTTCAGATAAATTCTATACTAAGTTCCTGCTGGAAGACAAGCCCCAAAAGTGACTTTGGCTGTTGCTAAATTTCTTATAGAGGCGGCCAGAATTAGAGCTCTGGGTGTATTAAATGAAAGCTGATAATAGTCTTAATTTGTCTTATGTTTTATGTCTGAGTTTTGCCCTTGATGAATCTATGGATCATAATAAGATGATGATGATGATGATGATGATAAAAACTATCGGGAAGGGAACAGCCAACTGGGCCAGGGAAGTGAGTAATGCCTTTTTGTGGTCCTGGGCCACCTGAAAGAGGTGATAGTGAGAGCCCTCCAGAAGAAATCTTCCCTGGAGCTGGAAAATCTGAATAGCTATAGGCTGGTGGCAAATGTTCCATTCCTGGCCAAGGTCCTTGAGCAAGTGGTTTTGAGCCAGCTCTAGTCACTCTTGGATGAGGCCGGCAACTATCTGGATCCATTTCAGTCAGGTTTCAGGCCTGACTTTGGTATGGAAACAGCCTTGGTCGCTCTTTATGATGACCTATGTCGAGAGAAAGACAGGCTGTGTGATCTCGTTGATTCTCCTTGATCTCTCTGTGGCTTTCAATACCATCAACCATGGTGTTCTTCTGGGTCAACTGGCTGAGTTGGGAGTGGGAGGTACTGCATTGCAGTGGTTCCGCTCCTACTTGGCAGGTCAGCTCCAGGTAGTAGTGCTTGGGGAACATTGCTTGGCCTGTGTATTCTCCAGTATGGGGTTTTGCAGGGTCAGTTTTGTTCTCCATGCTGCTCAACATCTACATGAAACCATTGAGTGCAGTCATCCAGACTTTTGGAGTGCATTGTCATCAGTACACTGATGACACACAGCTCTCCTTCTCATCTTCATCATCTCCAGACAGGGAATATCAGAGAGGGGAAGTTAGAAAAGAAAAGGCAGTCATTTTTCAAAATAATCTTCCCCACCCAAGGAGAGATATCACTCTAATTTGGTGCTTAAGCAGGGGAAGAAAAAAAAAACCGTAGAAAGATATTGCTCCACAAAGCAAAGATTTCAGCTTTCTGAAGTGTTTCTCAAAAACGAATGATAGAAGAGGAGACCTGTTGTTCATGAGAGATCAGAATTCAGAAAAGGGACAGCAGATATGTCTGATAATTGGAGCAGGAAATAAAAGAAGTTGTATAACCTTGGGCTCTTTTCCTACATTAAGCATTTATCATGTGCTCATTATCCCCTACTCATGGTTGTTTATGGGTTCTTTTGATGATATTGTGACTCTCCAGTTTTGAAAGATGTGGCATTTAATTGTGAAAGTGAAGGAAAGCACAATTGCCTCTTGTGTATTTGCAGTATTCCACTGTACCACAGTGACACCTAGAGGTTATGTAGTTCCCATGATTCCCAGCTGGCTGGGAATCATGAGAGTTAGAATCCAACACATCAGGGGGTGCAGATAACTGCTTTCCATAGTCAGGTTCCAGAAGGAGTTTCCATGTATGTATTTATTTATTTATTTATTTTATATCCTAAAGAGTGGAATAGGGTGGCTAGTTCAAGTCCCAAGGCAGCAATCATGGATCAGAGAAGCTAGAAACAAATCAGGGATGGGTCAAATCTGGAGCAGCAATAGAGGAAGGAAAGCAGTCACTTAGGCAACCTGTGTCCTAGTACACAGGAAGAATTGCTCAAATTGCTGAGTAAGCTCTGAGCCTAAGGCTTTATAGGAACTGGTGGACAGGGATTGGCCCTTGAGATCAGCTGACTGAATACTCAGGCAGGTTGGTAGTGCAGCCTAGATGGTGCCCTCAAATCACAGCTTTTGGTCTGCCAGGTTTGCCGTGGAAACTGAGTACTGGGGGCGCACAGGAGGTAAGAACCAGAGAGACTAATGACTTCAGCACACGTGCGCATGTGCTCTCTCTCTCTCTCTCTCTCTCTCTCTCTCACACACACACACACACACACACAGAGAGAGAGAGAGAGAGAGAGAGAGAGAGAGAGAGAGAAATGTGGTTTTCATTATCATCACACCTTGAATGTACAATAGATTCTCAATAGGGTTGAAAATCCAGAGTGGGCTTTCTGAGAAGTACTGCATACCATCTAAGAAAATTATTTCATGTTATTTGTTAAAGACCGCATTCAAGCCTTGTGGCTCAGCTGGAGGTTAAACCCAGGTGTCTGAACCCCTTATCCCTGTGACCATTAGACATCGCTTCCTTTCACTTTCCATAGTCCAATATTACTTGATTTTTAATCTTCTTCTAGGAAGTACCATGTGCTGTGATATGCAATAGTTTATCTAGAAATGCCAGGAAAATAGAGATACTTCTCATCAGGGATGCCCTGACTTTGCTTTCCACATCCAGGAATCACTCCTATGCTGTTCACCCAGCCTTGCGCTTTCTTGACTACAGGTCTGTCTGGGTGCTAATTTTCCAAGTGATCTTTAGCGCGAGTGGGGGAAGGGGGGGAGAACCACACTAGGCCTTGCTCTCATTCCCCTGGCTCCTCCTTCATCATCAGGTTCCAAATGGTGAGAGTCAAGACAGTTTAATTTAAAATAAAGTGGAAGTGAATTTGCTGAGAATAAATAGAACTCCTCACCCATGAAGGGCAATTCCATCTATTTCACTTGAAGAAAGGATCTTCATAATTCATTCTAGCTCCTGGGAGGGGGCTGGAGAGAGAGAGAATGAATTATTTGGTGGTGTGCTGTAGACAATCCTTCCCTTGTAGGTAGAAAGTGTGGGACATCTCATTCTCCCATGACAGTCTTCTCTCATTCTCCCATGACTGTCTTGTTTATTTGAGAAAATTTAAATTAGTTATACTAGCATGAAGCACATGCATCTTTGTATAACAGGCCAAAGGTTTTTCTCCAAGGCCCATTTCTGAACTGTGTAATATTATATCCTCAGACACTCTTCTAAGAACTCATTTGGCTCTTGTAAGTAGGGGTTCCTTGCAAATAGCTTCATAAAGAAGTAGTCCTCAGTGGGCTTTTGTTTGATCTTGGTAGTTGTGCAGACATGAACCTGTGGCTCTCTAGATGTTGTTAGACTCCAATTCCCATCAGCCCCAACCAGCATGGCCAATGGGCAAGGATGATGGCAGTTGTAGTCCAACAACATCTGGAGGTCTACAATTTCCCCACTCTGGTCTTAACTGCTTCCCTCTGTGGCCAAATATAAAGGGTGTTACTTTATTTATTATAGCCTTTAGTTGCTGATTCTGGATTCCAGTTCCCATAACAAACGCATATGCCTCTAGCTTCAGTTCTTATGAGTGGGATGTAAAGTATGGTGGGCCCTCAGAAACGTGAGACAAGCTATCTGTGCCTGGGAGAAGTATGGCATGTGTTGATCATGCCTTGTAACCGGAATGAGGTTGCCCAATACTTTTACTTGATTTAGCATGTTGTTGTAACGTTTTTGCTGACCCGTACGAGTTACTCAAAATCTCACAATCTAGTCTGCTCTGTTTTAATGTATCTCCAGAATGTGTGTGTGTGTGTGTGTGTGTGTGAATTACAGCTCCCCTCAGCCTTAGCCAGCATGGCCAATGGTCACGAATGCTGAGAGTTGTCATCCAAAATAACTGGAGTGCACTAGGCAGGAGAAAGCTGTTCTGTATTATTAAATCAGCTTCCAATGTTGCATGTACTTATGCACATTTAAAAAATGTGTTTAGAGATATAACAAGAAAATGACCAAGTCTCAGAAAAGTCAGATAGGGCAAAACAACTGAACTCTTGCAAAGATCCTGGGGACTCTGCAAAATATGGTTGTTGTCTTTGCACCAGTTGCCGTTGATATTACACAGGTGCACATTTTCAGTGGATGTAATATTGTACATAATTTCAAAACCATTTACAATAAATATATAAATAGACAACACACATATAAGCATCTAAACAATTTTAACAATCAACAATAAGAAATCCCTGGACCCGAGTAAAGATCTTATCATATGCTGCCAAATAAGGAAGGTCTTAACCTGGCATCAAAAAGATAACAATGTTGGTTCCAAGTGGGCCTTACTGGGGAGATCGTTTCATAATTGAGGGGTGGGGGGCACCACTGCGAAGGTCCTCCTCTCCCTTGTTGCCATCTTCCAAACTTCCCTTGGAGGAGGCACCTGGAGGAAGGCTTTAGATGATGAGTGTCGTATACAGGTAGGTTCATGCCAGGAGTGGCACTCCACCAGATATTGTGATCCCAAGGCTCTAACCTTGGCAGTCCTGTTAAAAGCAGGTGATGGGAAAGACCTTGGCCTGAGACCCTGGAGAGCCCACTGCCACTCAGCGTAGACAAATAGTCTGTCCTGGTAATAAGGCAAGATGATCTCTTGTTCCTTGTTAGGAATGGCTGTTGCAGAGAAATCTGCCTCTTTTGGGGGGCTTGCCAGATTTCCCCAGAGGCCCTGGCTCAGCTTGCATTTGTGAGCTGAGCCATGGGGTTTACCCTCAAATCTGGAAACTGTCTCTTTTTAATAATAATAATAATTGAAATTTATGCATATTTCAGCTACAATTTGTATAATTTATGCAAATTTCAGTCATAATTTGTTTATTTGCACAAAATGTGGCCAGAATATGCTTAATTTTGCACAAATTGTGCCTGCAACTTATACAAATTGCAGGTGTGATTTGCTCAATTGAAGCATATTTTGGCTGCAATTTGTGCAAATTAAGCAACTTTTGGTCGATTTTTGCCTAAATTGTGCAAATTACAGTCACAATTTGCGTAAATGGCAATTTAAGGGGGGGGATGCAACCCCCCAAACCAGCAAGCTGGCCTGATTCAATACAGATGTAAGATGCTGCTCAGCAAAGCTTCACCCACCCACCCACCTGTACATGGATTCCTCTGACATATCTGTCAGGTGTTTAAACACTGGTTAAGGTTCATGGCCTAGGCCTGGTGTAGGCTTTGGAAGTATTTGGCATCACACGAAGAATGTACTTGGCAAGAAGAAGAGGTAAATTGAAGAAGCAGTAGGAACTGCCTGTAACACCAGTTTATCTTCAGCAGTCATGTCAGTTGTATGAAGCAATAGACACACTCTTAAGAAACTTAGATATTGGGAGCAAGTTGCCCAGAAACAGGCATCTCCTCCCACTTCCCACAATTCCTTCTATTCCTTTCCCCTGTTCTGTAGCTCTGTGTAACACTTTAGAATTGTGATGAAGCTGGTGTGCTTCTCATCCTATGCATGAAAACAGACAGATGTCAGTGTTAATTAGCAACGGGCACTTCAAACATGCACCAGGATATGGACGCAGGCTGCAGCTCATGTGAAAACAAGACAAGTGGATTAACATGCTTGCTCCCCTTGCCCCCCACATGGGAGAGTCTGTCCAGCGAAACCAACCTGTCAACTCTCCCTTTATGTTCCTTGATGAATGGTATGACTTCCCTTTCAGCTGGGCATATTTTAACTCCCACCCCCGATGTCCCCCACTCTTCCAGCCCACCCCTAACTACCCATGTCATAATAATTGGGAGCTCTTCTCTTTCTATCTCCTGTGCACACCTGAGGAATGAGAGAACACAGCCCCCAGAACATTGCCTGAAAGCTGTAAATGTCAGTTGCTATGGCAACCCCACATTTTTCTTGTGCTTCCTAATGACTTATTGGCATTTGTTGTAATTTACAGCTTTTTGGCAGCTGGAGATTGGCTTGTCTCCCCCCACCCCTCAAATCCTGTTAATGTTAGATGCACTAATTAAGCAGGGTTATGAAAGGAACACATTTCACCCCAGTTGGATGGCCGAGGAACCTTTGAGTGCTAAAAGCTTCTTCTTCTGAACTGACACCTCTTTTTTCCACACTTCCCAATCCTAATAAATAGGCAGGAATTTACTATTCCACTCATGGTGTTAAATCATCACTTACTTTCCTCAGAGGCTAGGATGAGGTGGGCAAGATGTCTTCATGAGGAATATCGCTTTGAATTGGTGCCAGTCCTATAGGACAGCTACAGTTTGCCAAAGACAGCAACAACAAGCAAGGGCATTAGACGGGGTGCAAAATATGGGTTAGCTGTGTTAACCCATAAGGCAGGGCTGGCCCAGAGGCAAACCTGGGCAGAGAAAGAGTAGGATAGCTTGTATGGACTGCACTGGGACTGGACCAGTACCACCATGAGATCAGTTGCCTGTCAGTAAACCAAACACCCAAATAACTGGTCTGTTTGCTGGCAAGCTATTTGAGTTGTGTACTACTTTTTTTCTGAACAGAATTTTGGGGACACATGTGCAATAATTGGTCATAGAATAGCAGAGTTGGAAGGGGCCTACAAGGCCATCGAGTCCAACCCCCTGTTCAATGCAGGAATCCACCCTAAAGCATCCCTGACAGATGCTTGTCCAGCTGCCTCTTGTGCTTCAGTCTACAGACTTGTCTCTGACAACTCTATACTTGTTTCCATTGTGTGTAAAGCCTTCTCAGGTCCACCCATACCTCTCTCTCTCTCTCTCTCTCTCTCTCTCTCTCTCTCTCTCTCTCACACACACACACACACACACACACACACACACACACACACGGCTTTAATTTGCTTTATGTAATTGTATCTACAACACTTTACAGACAAGATCTGAATGTGCAAAGAGAAGTGAATGGGATCGCAGCAGCAGGCTCTGACCTTGATTTACACACATTCATCAGTTGAAGGTTGGAAGTTGGAACAGAGCCTTTTCTGGGCTGTGGTGCTCCTATAGGAGGCTGGCAGCCTCCATTTTATTTCCCAGAAGTCCCATGGGAATGATGCTAAGTCATCGTATAGAGTTTTTCCTGAGGAACTTCAACAACCAACAAGTCCCTCTACCTCCTCCTCAGCTGGCATTCTGACAATGACGTTTGCTTGTTGGCCTGGCTTATTTGTCCAGAGTATTGTCCAGATGACACCCCTGACTAACAGAGCAGGCAGAAAGGCCACCAGCACAGACCACACATCCCAGCAGGTGCCATGTTTGTGTATGCATTGCCCTGTTTGTGTGAGGCATCCTGGCACCACTACTGCTGTGTTGTATGAGTGGTCAGTGAGCTGGCACTTGGTGGAATGATGAATAAGTAACAGCAGGGTTTCAGCGCTGTGTGCCATGCAGCTTGCCCTTCATCCCCTGATTCTGCCCCATTTCCAGTGTTGAAGTAAGTTTCAGCTTCAGTATATAGAATGCAGTGGGAGAGCACCATCTTATCCTATATCAACTCCAGGTTTTTGAGTACCCTTGCGCAAGACACCCTCATTGTATCCCCTCCCATGGTGAGCTTACATTCTCACCACCATTGCCACCAGCTGCTATTGCTTTTTCATCATTGCTGTCAGGCAGAGAGCTTGTGAGCAAGCAGGCGGTAGCATCTACTTCTCCTTTTTGCTACCATATTTCTTCGATTCTAAGACACACTTTTTAGATGAACATCTCTAAAAATGGGGTGCGTTTTAGAATCACGGGTGCATCTTAGAATCAAAGCTTTTTTTCTGTTGGTGATACTGAGATTAGTGTGTGTCTTACAATCGAAGAAATACGGTACATTATTGTCCTGGGCCAGAGCAAGAGGCAGGTGGACAAGGAGGTTGCATTGATGAAGAGGAGGAGCAACTCCAGGGGGCTCCTGTCAATGGTCCCCTGCTGGGGCCGAGCCTTGATATCGGCCCTGATCTTATCCTTCCTGTCTGGAATCAAAATGCCCTGGGCCGTCCCTGCTAGGAAATGGCCCCAATATTTTTTGCTTAAGCTGAATGATAACCTGTTAGGACTGAGACTGAGAGCAGGCAGCATGCACACACACACACACACACACACACACACACACACACACACACACAAACTTGTTTTGCTAATGCATCTCATCTCACTCTTGCCTCAGAGCGGTGCCTGTGCCCTCTGTCACTCAGGGCTGAGGGAAGGGCAGAAGGAGGCTGCCTCTTTGGAAACCCCTGTGGCTCTAATTGCAGAAGCAGCTGCTGGAATAATAAGTGTCTCTTGGCTGTGCTAAACAGCAGGAGAGCCTGCAGTTTCTGTGTGGGGAGAGGAGGGAAGAGTTGGGGAGGGGAACTCTTGCCAACAGATGTTCCTGCCTTCAATTCAGGATGATGAGACAACACGACTTGAAAGGCCAGAGAAGTCAGCTATGCACATAGGAGAAAGGGAAGGCACCATGGGTGCCACCCAACCGCCTTGGGCACAAAGTCCTCAAAGGCTTTGCTCCCACTTAGTTATTAACAATAGTCTTATGTAATGCTGCATTCCCAAGACTGAACCTGAGCTCCTGCTGTGTGAAATTGATCAGAAACATCAAAGCCCTAGGTAGGGATATAAAATGCCTGGAAATACTGGAGACAGTTGTTTGTTGTAGTTGTTGTTTAAATAAAACTGTGGGGTGGGAAGGGATAGAAATATATGCTGTATTTGTGTTTGCATATCAAAAGGAAATAATAACTGCAGCTTTATGAACTCAGACTGATCTAATGCAGTTAGCACAGAAATGTTGGTTTATGGAGAAAGCACCAATTTTTAATTGTTTATTATACATACTGTATTTCTGTTTCTGTATATTAGTTGATTTAGGTGGCAGGTGCTTCCTATTAAGATGCCAGCTGAATTACTCTGCCATGCAAGAGCAGCAGTAGAGAAGTACCATATGTACACCTGTCTGCACTGGGAGAAACGGATAACTTGCTCCTTGGTTATGTCACGTTGTTGCGTTTGTTTCTGTTTAATGGAGAATGTAGCTTCTCATAATGGGCAAACTTCAAGCAGGTCTGGAGGAAATTTTTAGAAACCTTTCACCCTTTTTTTGCAGTAAATTTGATTACTTGTTTGTTGTTATTAGCCATGATGCAAACATCTTCCATCAGGATACCACTCTTGTTCTGGAAATATCCCAGGCTGGAGAGAAATGTTTGTAAGGTTGGTCAGTATTATCATTATATTGCATTTGTTTCTTGATAAATTGGTAGATAGACACATCAGTCTATCTACCAATCAGTGCTGCTGCTGCTGCTTGTTCCTCCTCCTCCCACTTCTTTGAGGCTTTGTTGTTGTTTTAAGGGATGAACAGCAGTGTGTGCAACAACAATACCCCCACACCATTTACTGCATGTAGACTGGATATCACACTTTGACAGTTGTGGAAATTAGGACTGTGCACAGACCCTAAAACCTGCTTTGGAGCTTCCAAATCAGCCCCAACCTGCTGGACCTGGTCTGACCCAGATCTTCCCCCAACAAGCCGCACCACCGCCCATCCAGCCATGCCTCCCACCTAACTGCTCATTCCCCCACTCAGCATGTCCAATCTTCAGATACAACAGGAGTTGTAGTCTAATAAAATCTGGGGACCCAAGGTTGGAAAAAACTACAACCAACCTCTTCCTTAAATTAAGTTCATCACTGCTACCCCACAAACAATTGACCCATTCAGCTCAAAGAACAGTATATATTATGCCATCACAAGCATAATCCAAGTGCTTTATGTGGTATGAAGAGACGGATTTATATGTGAACTATCCTCCTTCATGACCAAGGACCAGGGATGGCAGCCTCATAACAGCTGCAATCACATTCTGATTTCTTTTAAATTACATTAGTTAGTGATCATATCTCTCAATCAAATACAGGTACATATTTTGCCCTGATTATGGTTTGGCTACATAAGTTGCACATCCAAGCTGTCTCCATAGTTAAAGGAGCTTTTCCTGTTTATTCTAATTGTCTCACAAGTTCTCCTGTCATATTTGAAACATTATAATCAGTTTCCTTCTCCCTTTATCTCTTAGTTACCATACTTCTTTATTGCGATCCATAGACCCATGAAAAAACAAGAATCAAACATGAAACATCAGACAGTTAGAGCTATTATCAACTTTTGTCTAATACACAGAGAGCTCTAATCCTGGCCGCCACTGTAAGAAATTTAGCAACAGCCAAAGTTACTTTTGAGGACTTCTCTTCCAACAGAAACTTAACATAAAATTTGTCTGAACTTCTGGACAGTTTACTCAACAATGGGGTGATTATAAGATGGCGGGCCTGATTATAAAAGCTACAGGACAGAAGGATATACTCCATCGTCTCCACTTCCATATTCCTACAGGGGCACCGTCGTTCCTGATAAGGGACACCAGCATATCTGCCCCGAAGTAATTCAATAGAATAAACATTGCATCTGGCCTTGGAGAAAGCAATATGATATTTAGCCACCGACAGGTTCTTTAGATAGTCAGCCAGCTGAAGAGGCCCAACGTAATGAATGTGCAATGCACTGGGAGAGCAAGAAACATAAAAGCGAGTGCGTAAGTCACAGAAGGCTATATCCCAGTCTTTGTTTAACAGATTTAAAAGCAAAATTCAAGCCCAGATTAAGGAGGAGGGAAGAGGTGAGACCAATTGAAGCTGCCTTCCTGGAAAGAAGCTTGGACCAGCTGTTCACATAGTTGTCCTGAGCCAGACAAGGAAGCAGACCTGAGCCCCTCCCAAAAAGTCTAACTTCCATCCAAAATTTTAAGGCAGACCACCAAGTCCTAAGCGAAAGAGAGCTTTCACTGGTTTCCAACAAAAGTACAGAATTAGGGACACACTTTGGGAGTTGAAGAAGGGTCCTCAAAAACCTTGTCTGTAGCCTATCTATCTCAGATGTTAATCCCCCTATCCAGATGTTGGAGGCATATAAAAGCTGGGCTGCAGACTTGGCATTAAACACTTTGATGGCAGACAGTATAAACATTCCCCCTTTAGTAAAGAAAAAACGTGTTATTGGGGCTTAGTTGATAATCTTGTTATATTGATGGTGTTCCTGTTGTTGTTTTAATTGCTTCTATTTTAAACTTTATTTCAAAATAAAATTCACCTTAAGTTTATTATTATTAATATTATTATTCCAATGATGATGATGATGATTTTAGCTTCAGTATCTTATATAAGAATATGGTAAGTAAGGCTTATTATTCGAGATCTACCATACCAATTTTACTCATTTTTGTTTTAAGCTGAACCTTGAGCAGTGTAGATGTGCAGAAATTTTTGAAAGTTCAAAAAAGTTCAAAGCTTGAGGTTTAATTAGTCAGCATGGATTCTCCCTCCCTTACCCCAGTCCAACAACCCACTGCTTCAAAAATGTCATGAGTATTCAGCTAGTAATTCCTGCATCAAGCCCCACATCCTGTGATCCATCTAGATGATTTCTTTTAGCAGGACCCTCAGCACCCCAACTAGCTAAATGTCTAGCTCACTGTCATTTCAGTTGATGATACATACAATGACTTACTACAAAATCCCCTGTCTATTTCTTATCCTATTTAGTTTGAATCAAGACAACCTCTTCCATTCCTGCATTTGGGAATGCAGGGCTGCTAAGGACTGTACGCGTCCCCCTCCAGTTTTCAACCTTAATTTTTGCCTTGTTCAGTTTAATACATGCTGGATCCCTTGAGTGATCTCCCTCCCTCTTTGCTATCAGGTTTATGTCACAGTTAGTAAAGGTAAGATCTATGACAGTCCAGCATCTGTAATGGGATTTCTCACCATCTGATGGCAAATGGGGATTTTTAGACAGCACAAATTACACAGGCCAAACTCCTTGTCCAAACAGCTCAGTGTTTAGCATTGGGGCAGGATTTTGCAAAGAAACTCAGCTTCTTTGCCTTCTTTTTTTCTCCACCAGCATTTTTTTCTGGAAAATTACCCGCAGGGAACAGAGCAATCAGCACTTCTGGTGAAAAAAATCTAGCTCTTTTTTTGGTCCTTTGGTATTAGAGCTGTGAACCCCTTCTGAGCATAATATGTTTCAAGTGTGTAGAGTACTTAAGTTACTGGATCCATATAACTCTGTAGACTAGCACGTTATCATGGTTAATGTCCTTGCATTTGATTTCTTTCATGGAATAGACTTGTTGTCTCCTTAGCAAAGGGAAATGTTATGATCAATGAGCTTCCTTTAATTCATATTTAATGGGTTGTATTTAGTGGTATCCCTCCACTGATGGAAGTCTCTTTGATCCAGCAGACACTCCCATCAGTGGACCAGGAGAGAAGGCATTTTTTGTCAATTCCTCCTCCCCTCTGCAGCCCTCTCAAACTGCTGCAAAGCTACATAAAGAGGTGGCCCAGGGGGCTGTAAGGCTATGGGGAATTGACAAATTACCTCCTCTCCTGTTGATGGAAGCCTCTGCTAGATCAAAGAGATTTCCATCAGCAGAGGGGCACCTTTGAATGCAACCAGTGTTTGGGATCTGTCACCCAGATTCATCCTAGCAGACAGAGTATCTATTGGTTATTCATAAACAAAGTTGTAATCAACATCATTTCCCAAGCTAGCCTGGAGTTCACTATTGCTAATGTACTGCTTGTAGACCTGAAAGATTTTTTATAGAACCAATAGACATGCAGATTTCAAGATAAAATGGATCATGCTAACACAACAAAGATTCAGAAGTTGCTATCTTCAGTTTGCTAAACTAGGGTTGTCTTCCTGGAACTGTTAACCAGAAACAACTCATGCTGAGATAATAGATGTGAATAAGAAATTCAAGGGTGCTTCAGCTACATTCACCAGTGTTACAGACCATTCTGTGTGTTGTTTTGTGGAGCTGTGGTTGTTAACATAGTATTATTCATTGTTTGAACATTACTGAAAGGTGTTGCTCTCTTGACTATGGCCGTGGCCATTTCTTCATGGGCTACTAGCATGTTCCCTTCACTCTTTCTGCTAGCAAAGTTGCTTATAATAAATATATACATTTAGGCCATGCTTCCCTTCCCCTGCCATCCAAGGAGTCTCAGTGGAATAAAAAAGAGCACTAGAGATTTCCTCTTAATTAGCGATTAGCTACATTTCATATCACTTACACAAGATCATATTGCCATCATCCTACCCTTGCTTTCAATTAAGCCAAGGGAGCTATATTCTAGCAGCCATCATTCACTTCTTTCTTTGCATTCATAACTATACTTCTTCCAACTCCTTGTTTTGCCTGTTCTTAAAAAAAGTTGTCAGGCTAAAAATAAATAAATCATGATGTAGCTCCTTCCTCAAGAAGAAATATGCTACCTTCCTCTAGTGAGTTTCCACAGAGGGGTCTTGACCATGTTATTGTACTTCTAGATTTGTAAACTACCTTGGGGTCCTCCCTACAAAGCAATGGGAATGGTCCACAGAATTTAGGCCACAAATCAGAACAAGTGGAAAGAGAACTGCAGTGAACAAACCTGCATCAATTCCTGCATCTGTTGTGGTTCTTGATTCCAGCCTCTCCATGAATCCAATGTAGTCTCTTTCCATTGAACCATAGTTAATGTTCTATTAATTCCTGTAAGGTTCAGTACTATGCCCAAACTTTGTCCCAAACAGTTAAAGCTCATCTCAAATGTATAAAGCATTCTCACCCCTTGACTAGTGTGTGAGAGAGATGTGACATCATCACAGTTTACTGTACGCAAGAAAAGGGTTAATCTAACTAACTCAGTACATGCACAGAAATAGTATTGTAGATACAGGGCGGATCTGCACGTCGGCCCCAGAGCGCATTTATGCGACCCCAGGGCACCCCGAAAACGATAGTCTGTACTTGCCTGTAAAAAGAAACGAGGAAGAGACGACGCTGATGACGATGCCACCCAGCTTCCTGCTCCCTGGCTGGCTCGGAGAGCTCTTTTTGAAGAAGGTGGGGTAGAGAGCTTTTTCCGCTCTCCACCCAGCTCTCCGTCCTGGCCGGAGAGCAGGAAGCTGGGCGGCGGCGGCGGCGGCGTCTCTTCCTCGTTTCTTTTTACAGGCAAGTACAGACTATCATTTTCGGGGTGCCCTGGGGTCGCATAAATGCGCTCTGGGGCCAATGTGCGGATCCGCCCATAGACTGCACATACTCAGAAGTCACAATCAAGTCTGAACTTTATAGCGGATTCCTAAAATGCCATCTGAAACTCATTAAAAAGGTGGAGTAGCATAAACAGGTGAAGTTTGACCAGCGAGCCGACTAATTACAAAATTCAGCAGCATTGCTAGTTGAGACAGAAAGGGAGACTCGTTCCCCACAGTAGTAAGACCATTTCAGTCTGGTGTGAAATCATTTTTGGATGAATAGCCAAACCAATCCCACTTTGTCCCTTGCATATCTCTTCCTGGATTGCAGCAGATATGTTTTCTGTTTTAGTCTCATTGCTGGATCAGCTTAGTTATTGATTTTATTGCTATGGTGTTTTATGGCAGCCTTTCCCAACCTGGCATCTTTCAGAGGTACTGGACTACAACTCCCATCATTCCCAGCTGGCATGGGGAAGCACCAAGTTGCAGAAAGCTATTTTATTGTTTTAAAATGAATTGTTTTTTAAATATTGTAATTATAAGTTGGGATGATTTTACCCTAAAGGTGCCCTACAGATATTTAAAATCAGTTTTTACCACTCTTTGCCCTGCCTTCTCTTAGGCATGTGCACATCAGCAAAACTGAGCCTTGCTAAAGTTCTCCAAATTTCTTCTTGAAGTTTGTTCTGCCTCTAGTTCATATCAGATTGCAAGCTTCTTCTTTTATTCTTTTCAGGTGAAAATCCAACTGTATTTCCGTGCATATATTTCCAAATGTACGCATGAATTGTGCACATCTTTACAATATACGCATTCTTCTTCCAGCGATTAAAGCATATTTGTGCACATTTTTTAAAAGTATGGATTTTTTCATGCACATTTTTTTAGTTGCCTATATTTAAGCTCCTTTCTTTTTTGCATGCTTTTATTAATAGCCAGGCATAGGATTATGGATTGCTGGTATATTAACCATACATGAATAAAAAAGGCCATTCAGACACTGTCTTTGGAATGTAGTAATTTTTTGTACTTTTGACACTAGAAGCTTAACTCATTGACTTAAATATGCTCTGGAACCTACAAATCCTATCAGCAGCACTGGTTTCCATTGGGTCTCGATGATCCAGGTTATTACTGTATGGTGCTTGTTCCTGACTCTGCTGCCACACCCTGTTGGTTCCTTCTACCCTAGGACATGCTTGCAGGAACTAAGGAACTCTGGGATTTGTAGTCATTGAGGAAGCATGTCAGCTCAATATTCAGAACATTGGGCTCATTTTGTTCTAACGCTGGTCCTGATTGGCTCCAGGAAATCGCACAAGCTTTTATAAGATCTAGGCACTCCTGTGATATCTGTGTCAGACATAATCCTGGATTTAGTCCAGTATTTCAGAGTGCCCTGGATTAATCACAGGGCAACCCTTCTCAGGATTTATACTAGACTGAAAGGGAAAATATACGAGTCTGCTGGCTTGTGATTGTATGTGAAGAAGGAACCGGTTCATACAATTCACGTCTGTTAATCTTAATGTGCTTCTAGATTCTTATTTCTAAGAGATCCAGGCACTCTGAAAACAATAACCTCATATAGATGTAATTTGTTTTTCCCTGCTGCTGTGTTTTAAGCTGTATTTTAATTTAATTGTGCTTTTAACTGGCTGCTATTTTATGCTTTTCAGTTTTTCTAAAAAAAAATGGTGTCACCTGATTTTTTATTGTTTATTGTGACATTGTTTATGTGTTACATGGATTTTCTAGTGTGGGTTTTATTGCTACCCAGTTTGTGCATTTTTAACGCAAAGTGGGTATAAATGGAACAAATTAGATAGAGGATAGCCCTATTCAGGCATTTGCGGGGGCCAAAACGTGAGTAGGGATGGTGTGCGAGGGCTTGGAAGCCCCACTTCTAACATTGCTGGATGTGCAGGCGTCTCTTCAGACCTTTGTGCATTTAGCAGCGTTCCCTGGGAGGCTTTTAAGTGCATTCATCTGATAGTGCTTGGAAGCCCTCTTTAGATCTTTTCGCTTACTGCTCAAAGATCTGAAGGAAATCCACCCCTGTGTGCAGACATGGGGATGTCTTACCCCACTCATGTTTTGCCCTTGTGAAGGTCTGAAATTGCATAAATACCCTGAAGCATGATCTGCAATCACCTCCATGCTTTTTCTTCATGCAAATGGAGTCGCACCCTGGGCAGTGCCTCCTTAGACCTCAGTAAAGTTTCCTTGTTTACTTCCCCATGCTGGAGACCTGTACAAGACGGAAACACAGAACCTATTCCAGCTCTCCTCTCCCTAGACTGGCAAATAATTACACCTGCCAACATTTCTATTTCTGCACAGCTATTAAAGGTATTGGAGCCCTGTTCTGCATTGCATTTGGTTACACTACTACAGCCTTCCTCAACTGGGGCACTCCAGTGGTGTTGGATTACCAAGTCCCAACATCCCCCAGCCAGCTAGGGGTTTTAGTCCAGCATAACTGGAGGGTACACATTTGGAGGAGGCTCTCCTACAGCCACAAGTGGCTAACCACATTTTCTCGACCTAAAGCATTTCTATTTGCAGTTTTTCTAGAGTTACCTGGAGAGCTCTCCCTGGCTCTCTTTCCCTTGCCTGAGCTTCTTTCCATGGCCTGGGCTTCTTTTCCAGTTATACAGACACTGCTAAGAAAAGCTTTAATTTTTAAACATGTTTCCCTTGCTTGGACACACATCCTCCATTAAAACCAGGGACAAGGGAAGACACTTCTTTCTTGATCTTGTTTCACTGTTGGATTCTGTCTTGGAGACACTTCTTGCCTGGGGCAACAGAGATTTAGATCTGAAAATATTGTTTTCAGCATCGACCATCTCAGGAGAGATCATCTAAAATGTTCCATCACTGTTTAGATTTTAATTACTAATATCCATTGGAGGCAAAGCGGGAGGTTTTTTCTGTATTTAATAACCTGCTTTTCCTACCGACCATCAAAAGAATACTTTAAGAACTATGATTTATTCATCTAGAAAGACTGGCATTAATCTACCACAGCATTTGAATATTTCTTCTTAAAATATCTCTGGGTAGGAGGAAGAGCATTGTCTATAGGAACAACAGGAATAAGCCAAGAAGAGAGCTCCCTCATGTCTGTTCTTAGCTTGCCTTCATCCAATCACAGCATTTTCCAGAAAAGTTTTAAAGACCCAAATTTATACACAGGCTAATATGCAGCCAACATATCCATTGACCTTGCAAAGGAGAAAGAGCGTGCTCAGGTCAGGACTGCTGAGAAAATGGACTCCTGTGGGATTCCAAATCAGGACTTTTGCAATACCTCATCAGAGATAAGCACATAGGCATGTCTAGACCAGGGGAGGGAGGGGGAGGATCTTGAGATATTCTGCTCACAAGGTCCTCTCCTTTGTCCACATGTGAGTGCGACATCCCAGGATGAAGGAGGGATGTCACGCCCACCATTTTATTTTTATTTACAGAAGATGAGCGCACGTGTGCTCCAACGAAAAAGTAAGGGGTTGTTTTGTTTGTTTGTTACCCACTCCTACTCCCCCCACCCCTGATGGGCACAGAGCGCCTGAAGAGCTCCGTGCCCTGTTCCTGCCTCCTTGCGTTTACACGTGAGGAGGCAGGACAAAGCCGGGAGGGGCGCCCACACACCTCCCGCGGTCTCAAGATGATCCTGAGACTGTGGGAAAAAATCAGGCTACAAGTGATCCCAGTTTTCCCGGGGAAATGTCTCGTATTTCAGATATTCAACAGAAGTTTTAAAAATATGTGTCCTGTGACTGGGTTGTAAGGCAGCAACATAAGTGAATCCCTTTCCCTCACATAGACCCAAACTCAAGGCATTGTAGAAACATACTGTTAACTTTCCTGATACTGTAGGAGACGAAACAGCCTCAGCACAGCCTTCCCTTCCTTTGCCTTCTTAGACCTGTTGTCTACCTTCTCTTCTCACCTGCTGGAATGAGCAGGATTACAGGTGTGCTGCACATCAGATGAGGGAGAGAGCTTAAACAACAAAACCAGGGAAGTAAAATGTCCCATTGTTGCTTTACTTCCTTCTACATGTTGTGATTTAAAGATTTGTGTCTGATGTCTGGGTTGTAAGGTCACGATCCTAAAATTCAAGCTGGCATTGTGTTCAAGTCTACTGAGAATGTTGGGTCACGTAGCATGGCTGCTAATGCACCATCTGATCACCCAGAAGCCATAATCTGCTGTTTATTAAAAGTCTGCCCTGCTTTTTGTAACTGGTCTGGACACACCCCTGATAGCCCTGCTGCCTTGCCCCCGTATCCCTTTCCCTGACCACCAATTGTTTGCTGGTTTACTGACTTTTGCACAGCTTCCCTCATTCTAAACATCTAAATGCCCCTCCTAAGGCTTAGTTACTTCGTGAGAGCTAAAATATGCTGGTATTTTTGACCCCCACCCACTTTGCCTGCGGCCTACCACTCCAATGCAGTCCCTCAGAGCTTCTCCGAAATTAAAGTCAACCCTCAGGCTGAAAGAGATTTGACACAGTTGCTTGATCATTTGCACCCTGGGTATGATATTGAACTGAACCATACATTTGTTCAGGAATTGTAGACTTATTTCCAGTGTCAATGTAGCAACTTTCAGACTGTGTGGTAAGACACAAGCAAACACTTATTTGGGTGAAGACAGAGAAATCTGACATAAATCATCAGTTTACCAGAAATGGAGCCACTCCAAAACAGTGGCCTCTTCTCAATACAGTCTCTTTGGAGGCTAAATTTGCTCTTCTTCACAGGATTTGTGTGTCTTCCTGGCAGCAAAACTTCAAGCTAAAAGGAAACACAGCCGGAAATAAAGTTATTTTCTTTACCCTGAGAGAGGTGGAGGAAGGTGGGCAAGTTCCCAATTCTTGTTAGGATCTGTTCAGGGATTGTTTTTTCGCCAACACCAGTTCTGAAAAGTTACTCCTTAAATATCAAACTTGGGGCTGATACACACATGTGTAAACATAACTGGATAACACATCCCAACCTGGTACTCTCTAAATGTGTTGGACTACAATTCCCATTATCCTTGAGGCTGCTGGGAGTTGTAGTCCAACACATCTGGTGAACACCAGATTGGGGTAGGCATTGATAAAGCATTACTTGATCAAATAGTGTCCCAGGATCAATCCCCTAAATTGTGTTTGAGGTGATAATTATGTATGGCATCTAATCTATGGTGCAGGTTTTCATACATGCACGCCATCCCTACATCGGACAGTTGCCTAGGGATGAACATGCATATGAGATTAGGATTTAGGAGGAGCCAGTTATCAGTGAATATTAGTGTAAGACAGTTCATTGCTAGAGGGAAATCTGCAAACAACTTCGAACAAGTAAGCCCCTTGAAGAAAGCTTTTGAAAGGACACAGGCTGAAATGCGTCATTTGTATACAAACACATTTGTATAAATAAATCCTTTTGCATCCTGAGGACCTGTTTCTCCCTTCTTTTATTTGAGTTGGATGCTTTGCTCCTTTCATTTTAGTAAATATTGTTACTCATTTGTTGTTATTACCCACACTACAAACATCTTCCATCAGGATACTACTCTTGGTCTGAAAATATTTCTGGCTGGAGACAGATGTTGTTAAGGTTGGTCAGTATTTTTGTCATATTGCATAGGTCTCTTGATAGATAATATACAGACACAGGTGATTCCTTCTTCCTTTTCTCTCAACCCCCCCCCATTTATTTATTTATTTATTTATTTATTTATTTATATACCACCCAGTAGCTGAAGCTTTCTGGGCAGTTCACAAAAACTAAAGCCACAAAGAACAGCTTAAAGTATAAAATATGGAAGCTTAAACTACATTATAAAACCACAATATAAAAGTTAGAATAAACCCAAACAGCAATGCAGACATTTTACAGATTTAAAATGCAGATTTAAAACAGCAGTTAAAAGACTAGGATGATAAAATGATAAAATATTGGGAAATAAAAAGGTCTTCACCTGGCACCAGAAAGACTACAATGCAGGTACCAGGTAAACCTCTCTAGGGAGCTCATTCTACAGCCAGGGTGCCACAGCAGAAAAGGCCCACTTCCTGGCAGCCACCAATGTCACTTCTTTTGGCAGTGGCTCAAGGAGAAGGCTATTTGGGCTTTTGTTTTTGATTCAAGGATGAGTAATCCCTCCCACCCACACTGTCTTGTCTTTTCTTTCTTTCTTTCTTTCTTTCTTTCTTTCTTTCTTTCTTTCTTTCTTTCTTTCTACTATGGGTAGACTGGATATCTCCAGGGCCCAAAGAACTGCATCCTAGAGTAATAAAGGAGCTGGCAGAAGAACTCTTGGAACCACTGTCTATTATCTTTGTGAAACCATATAAGATGGGTGAGGTGCCAGATGACTGGAGAAGGGCTAATGTTGTCCCTATCTTCAAAAAGGGCAAAAAGGAGGAACCTAGGAACTATAGACCAGTTAGTCTGACATCAATCCCTGGGAAATTTTGGAGCAGATTATAAAGAAGTCAATCTGTAAGCCTCTTGAAAACAATGCAGTGATTACAAGAAGCCAGCATGGATTTGTCAAGAACAAATCCTGCCAGACTAATCTGATCTCATTCTTTGATGAGGTAACCTCCCTTGTGGACTGTGGGAATTCTGTGGACATAATATATCATGAATTCAGCAAAGCTTTTGACAAAGTACCACATGGCATTCTGATCAGCAAACTAGTTAAAAGAGGGCTAGATGGAACAACTTTTAGGTGGCTACAGAATCAGACTCAAAGACTGCTAATCAATGGTACCTTCTCAAACTGGGGGGAGGAAACAAGCAGGGTACCACAGGGCTCCGTCCTGTGCCCAGTACTCTTCAACATTTTTACTAATGATTTTGACAAGGTTGTGCAGGTGATGCTTATCAAATTTGCAGATGACACAAAATTTGGTCTCATATCTAATACCCTGGAAGACAGAAACAAACTACAAAGTGATCTTGATAGGCTGGAGTGCTGGGCTGAAAAAGACAGAATGAAATTTAATAGGAGTAAGTGCCAAGTTCTATACCTAGGAAAAAGAAATCAAATACACAGCTACTAGATAGAGGATACTTAGCTCAGCAACACCACAAGTGAAAAGGATCTTGGATTTGTTGTAGATCACAAGCTGAATATGAGCCAACAGTGTGATATGGCTGTAAAAAAAGCAAATGCTATGTTGGGCTGCATTAATAGAACTATAACTTTCAAATCACACGAGGTACTGGTTCTCCTCTATTCAGCACTGAGTATTGCATCCATTTCTGGGTGCCACACTTCAAGAAGGATGCAGACAAGCTGGAGCAGGTTCAGAGGAGGGCAATGAAGATCATCAGGGGTCTGGAAACAAAGCCCTATGAAGAGAGACTGAAAGAAGTGGGCATGTTTAGCCTGGAGAAGAAAAGGCTGAGGGGACATGGTAGCACTCTTCAAATATTTGAAACGCTATCATACAGAGGAGGGCCAGGATCACTTCTTGATCATCCCAGAGTGCAGGACAAGGAATAATGGGCTCAAGTTACAGGAAGCCAGATTCTGGCTGGACATCAGGAAAAACCTCCTGACTGTCAGGGCAGTAAAACAATGGAACCAATGACCTAGGGAGGTAATGGGCACTCCCACACTAGAGGCATTTAAGAGGCAGCAGGACAACCATCTGTCAGGGATGTTTTAAGACAGATTCCTGCATTGAGCAGGGAGTTGGACTCGATGGCCTTATAGACACCTTCCAACTCTACTATACTATGATTCTATGATATTACGCTGTCTTTGACACTTGTGAAAATGCCACATAAAGCAGGGTTGGGCAACATGCCCCCACCATTGTCAGTGCAGCCACCATGCCACCAAAATTCAGTAACTGGGAATTACTGAAGACCTCCCTGAAGTTGCCAACATATACAGTATACTAAATAATGCAGCTTGCCTGACTAACTACCAGACTATCAAGACATATGCAATATAACTGGTCTACCTTATGGGGGTGTATGTGTGTATTTAAGATAACCATAAGATAATCTTATGGTATATAAATGTTAAGTATATGTGTGTATCTACTGACTATGATTGAAGTGAATAAATGCTTATACCCTGTCACCACCCATTTTTATTTTTAGTTCTACTCCCAGAGTTACTCATGCTCTTGAAATACATGTATTGCTTAGAAAATGGCCAAAGATGCTCATCTGTGTCATGTCAGGAAGGTCAAATGCAAGCATGATAGCTGTGCCTTGGAAAACCCTCAGGACCTTGAATAGGAGATGCATGAGTTTCTCCAGAGTTCACGCATATCCTATTCACGTCTGACCTTCCTGGCCTTATGAAGAAGAGTTCCTTCAGTGTTTCTGGTCACTTCTCTACCTTTTAAATTAGGAGGAGGGGAATTTAACAATGGAAGTGGAATTTGGAATCGTCACACAAGTACAAGTCTAACTTCTAAATAATCTCATTTTCAGAATGCAGCAATGTTGTTTTATTATTTATTGTATGTGGCTCCAAACCAAGAATTTTTTTTGTTAAATAGCCACAGTTGGGGGGGGGGATCTACACTATTGCTTTTAAGGCGCTTTAAAGCACTTTGAAAACATTTTGAAACCTGTATATGCAGTGTGTCCTGGGCCCCAACAGTTGTCAAAACTGTTATAAAGCGCTTTAAAGCGCTTTAAAGCACTTTAAAGCAGTAGTGTAGATCCCCCCCCAGGAAGCTATACTCTAATTTTGGATATAAAAATAATACACACTACAAACTGAAATTCACACATAAAAAAACCCAAAACATAGTTCAGATGGAGGGCATGACTGTGGCTTTTAATATTTGAGGAGGAACTGAGAACCAGTAAAGACAGCAGCCTTGCTCATTGTGGTTGCCATGGCCCTAGTGCCAAAAGGCTCATCTGAAAGGTTCATCACAATGAAACACAAATAGAAGCTGACGTGTTGCATGCCCGTACACACCATAAGAACATAAGAAGAGTCATGATGGATTAGAACAAGGATCCATCCAGTCCAGCATTCTGTTCACACAGTGGCCAACCAGCAGCCCATGGGAAATTCACAAGCAGGATATGAGTGTTGAAGGTGATGTGAAACATTGGGTTGGATCCATTTTGGCCATTCCGTGAATGTAAGGGCTTCTTCCTTCTGTTCACAAAAGGCAGTGAGATTCAGCAGTGGGTCCTGGCTGGAGGAAGGGGGCAAGGAGGTGATCTTGGGCAATCTGCCCTTCCCCCTGCAGCTCACTCCATCACCTCTCATGCTGCTCTGGAGGGTTCCTGAGCCCTCCAGAGCAGCTTTTCAGGGGAGGCAGCAGGGAAAAGGAGGAATTGTGAAGATAACTTTCCCATCCCCTTCCTCCAGTGCAAGCAGAACTCTACCAAGTGCTACTATGGATCTGACCTGTTCTTTCTTTGTTTCAGCTTCTGTACATGGCAAAGAAGTCAGGCAGTTCGCTGGTATACCATTTCAAGCCGTGGGTTGTTTTGATGTTCTGCACCGTATCCTGTATTGCTGGGTTTTGCTAGGGGTCAGATGTTTAGAAGGGGTCAGGTTTCTCAGGGAAGTAAGATGGGAAGAGATCAGCACTACAGAAAGTTCCAAATGGTGCTGGAGTTTGTGGCCAGACATGGTTGTCTGTATAAGAGCCATGCTGGATCAGACCAAAGGTCCATGTAGTCCAGCATTCTATTCATGCAGTGGCCAACCAGCTGCCCATGAGAAACCCACAAGCAGGACATGAATGCAACAGCACCTCTAACAAAGAGAAGATCAAGACTAAGCCTTAAATAATACATTGGATGCACATAAATTGGTTGACTCCACCTCTACACTGACTGAGTTTTTGTCTCTTAAAGAGACCCCTGGCCTGTTTTAGCAGCGTTAAACTGTGACAATGTGGGAGTGGCTGTGGCATGTGAGTGGCTCTGGCAGGAGTTCCCAAAATCTGAAGACAGCAAGACAACTTCCCCTGGATGCAGAAGAGCCATTCTTTCTGGCGAGCTCATCCTGGGGAGGTGGAAACCCCGGGGATGTATTTGAATTCTATCCTTAAGCTGATAACTTAGGAGCCCCCTTCTTCAGAGCACAAGGGGATGGGATCTTCTGAGGGCAAGGGCTCATGGTCCACCTTGGTCTATGACAATTGGCTATGAACAATTATCTTCCATGGGCACAGGAAGCATTGTGGTCATCTGCATGTACCATTTCTTGGTCTGTCAACTTGCCCATATTTTCAGCTTTCTATCCATCTAAGTTTCTTCATTTTACTCTGTGGAACTCACACTTTGCTCAGTGCATGCCCTTTGATTCAAGAAGAGGAAATGGAAGCCTCTGCCCCACAAAATCCCAGTCCATCTCTATTCCCTATTTGATTCTGGAATGGCTACACTGTGCTTTTGTTGGGCTGCATATCCAAAGGCAAATATTTGCACTGCTTGCAGCACCCTCCTAAAAAGACACCCTCCAATTCCAAAACAGCAACACTCAGATAGTCCCACCCTGCCATCTTCCCCACTCTTGTTCAGCAAGCCAGCCTGCTGTAGGGGTTATTAATCATTCCTGTCTTTTCACCAGCTAAAAAAGCCCAAGTGGGGAAACTGCTTGGGCTGATACAGCAGGAAATACATTTGAGGTTAGACTAGCCAGGATACAGATTACAATGACTATCAATCTTCTCTCTTTAGGGCAGGAAGGATCATAACTTTTGCCATTACAATGCAGGCCTGGAATAGGATTTAGCCTAGGAGCACTACATATCTTATCAGCAGAAGTAAAATTTCACATATTTGGACAAGCTTCTATGTGCTGTAAAACCTCTTGGGAAGGAAAGGACCACATATTTCGAAACTACATCGTGTGTTCTGTTTGATCAGATGGCTATTATAATAGGGATAGTGGCATGGTGTATATTAATCCATATGCATAATATAACCCTATCTCTGGCACCTGCTTGTTCCCCCCACCCATAAATGCTGATCACCTTTACAGAGCCAAAGAGGTAATAAGATACCATTGGGATAATCAACTGGTGGTCCACAAGGCACATGTGTTGTCGTCCCCCCGATCCAATTTTCCTGGCCTTCACTGACCTTTCACCACATTGGAAACATGAGACATCACAGCAATTCCCAATTGGCAGGCATCCTCTCACCTCTCAAGAGATAAGAGCATTACCAGTCTGGATGGAGAGAGGTGGAGGGGGCAGGAATCCTGCGTCACTTCTAGCTTGGTGCATGCCTTTCCTAGGAAGTGAAGCATTCCTGGGATTTCTTCATCCCCCCCCCCTCATGTGGCACAGAGTGGTAAGCGGCAGTTACTGCAGCCAAAACTCTCCCCACGGCCTGAGTTCAATCTCAACAGAAGCTGTTTCTCAGGCAGCTGGCTCAGGTCGACTCAGCCTTCCATCCTTCCGAGGATGGTAAAATAAGTACCCAGCTAGCTGGGGGAAAGGTAACTGTGACTGGGGAAGGCAATGGCAAACCACCCCACTACAAAGTCTGCCAAGAAAACATCAGTGAAAGCAGGTGTCCCTCTAGGAGTCAGCAATGACTCAAGTGCTTGCACGAGAGGTTCCTTTCCTTTCCTTTTTTCCCCCCTGAAATGAGTGTGTGCTATGGTGCCTGAAGAATTAGATACAAAATGATCTGATCTGTACCTCCCAAACTAAAGTGTGTGGATTAGAACTTAGTTGTTATCCACTGGCTTTTGTACTTCCCAAATGTTTCAGCACCATTCTTGGCTATGGAGGATCTGGCTATCAATAGCTACTAGTAATGTTGGCTATATATAATCTCCATTGTTAGAGGCAGTATTCCTATGTATGCCAGTTGTTGGGACACAAGTGGGAGGGGTGCTGTTGTGCTCAGGTCCAGTTTGTGGGCTTCTAATTGTCATCTGTAAGCCACTGAGGGGGTCCATGTAATGGGTGTGGGGAAGGGGGAGAAGGCAGGTTATAAATGCCTTAAGAATTAAATGAAATAAATTTGGTCGTTTGCTGTAGGAAAAAGAATGTTGCACTAATTAGACCTTTGGTCTGATGCACCAGGGCTCTTCTTGAGTTCTTATGGCTCAAAACCCATCAACATAGGTTTACAATGTATACATTGAGAAGTAAAGTGTATTAAAAGTATGTATTTTAAAAGGAGATACGTTTAGAATTGCATAATTCTTACACTACTTTGGGGTAAGCTAAGTGCAAGACTGTCTTGTCCTGACCATGAGCAGGAGCCCACAGGGCAAGAGGAGATTCTGGGAGGATGTATATACATGTGTGTGGGTGAACAGATTTGGTTGTAAGTTTATCCATTGAAGGTAGCATGGAAATGGAGCATCAGGACCTTGGACAGCACTAAATTGACAACTCGCTGAAGCCATTCCAGATGTTTTGGAATACAGCTCCTATAAGCCCCAAGTAACAAGGCTAATGGTCAAGGATTATGGTGATTGTTGTTGTTGTTACTACTACATTTCTATACTGCCCCATAACCAAAGCTTTCTGGGCAGTTTTCAAAGATAAAAATATTAAAATATGCAAAATTTAAAAACACACAAACAGACAATATGCACATAGACAACATATATCTTAAAACAACTTGTGTTACTAGCCAAACTGTGAAACAAATCCAGGATCAATTAAAACTCATCTTGTGCTGACAAATGTCTGGGAAAAGAGATAAGTTTTGAACTGGTGTCAAAAAGATAACAATGTTGGGGCCAGCACCAAGAATGCCTCTCTTTTGTTGCTATCTCCTGTGCACCCAAAGACCTTATATGTTGAACATAGTGTACAGGTATGTTCTAGCCAGGAGAGGCACCCAGTCAGTATTGTGGTCCTGAGCTATGTAAGGCTTTATAGGTTAAAACCAGCAACTTCTACCAAGCTTGGAAACATACAGTCAGCACAAGTGGGCTAGAGTTGGTAATATAGAGAGGTCTTCTGGTCCCCATTATCAATCTGCCGACAGCTTCTGAAACATCTTCAAAGGTAGCCCCAAATAGAGTGCATTGCAGCTTGGAGGTTACAAGACCATAGACAATTGAAGCCAGGCTATCACTGTCTAGATAGGGACATAGCTGTGCCACCAACTATAGTTGGTAGAAGGCCATACCATTGAAGCCACCTGAGCCTCAGGTGATAGAGGTTCACCAAGACATGAACCTTTTCCATCAGGAAGAGACAACCCTATACTGAACAGGGAGTGCCCCCTCCCTCCATTCTGAAATACCACTTACTAACAGCATCTCCGTTCTTTCTGAGCCATCATCCAGTCCTTATCCAGTCCATAGTCGCAGCCATATTCACTGTCACAGCAAACCAATCCAGCACATCCACAGCTTTGCTAGCCCTCATTCAGTCCATTGTCCCAGTCAACCAATCTAGCACATCCACAGCTCACCTGTTGAAGATAAAAAGGAGAAGTATAGCTGTGTGTCATCTTGAGATGGCTGCACTCAACTGTTTCATATAGAAGTTGAACAGAATGGGGACAAAACTGACCCATGCAGAACCGCATACTGGAGAATCCAGAGGGCTGAGCAATGTTCCCCAAGCTCCTTCTTCTGGAGTCAACCCTTCTTCTGGAGCCAGTGAAACCACTGCAGTGCAATACCTCCCACTTCCGACAGTCATTCCAGAAGGATACCATAGTCAATTGTATTGAAAGCTCCTGAGAGATCAAGGAGAATCAACAAAGACAATCAACAAGGTCACACACTCCTGTCTTTCTCCTGACATAGGCCAAAACATGGTCTGACCCCCAATTGGTATAGACCAAAACATCTAGAGGGCACCAAGTTGCATGCCCCTCCTTATATCCTTCCCTGGCCTGGTTGCCTATCTTAGGAAATACACTTTATCCCTTTTGTACATGGGTGGGTGGGTGTAATCACTTTAACTTTAATTAAGGGAAATTTATGCCTTTCACCAAAAGGCTAAGGATTTGCATAGACAGCAACTTTCCCAATGGCTGGGTTTGTGCTGTAGCACTAAACCAAAGGTGTGTGTATGTGCTGTGCAGAGGTACCAACTAGCATTAGTGTTTTGTGCAAGAGATGATGATGATGATGATGATGATTCTGCCACTTGTACTGATCCTATTAATATACTCATCCTGCTAATTTCTGGTCTGCCATTTGGACTAAGCAGGGATCAACATGGGGAATGGCATAATCTATATGTGGCTTGAGGGTTGAATCAATTCACTTTCTTTTGAAACAAAAACATTCATACTCTAAGCAAACTGCCTGCATGGCATTAGCCCTTTTATTTGTTGAACTTCCCAGATTTAGTCTGCAAAATCAGTTCCAAGACATGGGGTACACATTTTATAGGAATATTCCTTCGACTAAATCAGATTAAATATTTGTCCATATCGACTAAATATTTGTCCATCTAGCTCTGCATTGTCTACCTGATGGTCTCAGGCAGAGGTTTTCTACATCACCTGCTATCTGATACATACCTTTAACTGAGGAAATCAGGTATTGAACTAGGGGCTTCTTGCATGCAAAACCTGTGCTCCAAGGAACTATGTAGTTCCTTTCTTGCATGGGGAATCCAACTCATGTGGCCATTGGTTTGTGCACTTTGCAGATATGCTAATAAAGTGAGTTTGAATTGGCAATCTGGTCTGTGGACAGAATATTAGCATCAGTGTTATTACATTAAATATCAAAGGAAATCCAGAATGATCTGTCACTTAAGTGCATGAGCCTCAGCTAATTAGTAACCAGAAGCCTCAAAGGAAATACCTCATGTTGGAGTAGATAATGTGCTTCCTCATTTGCAGCTGTGTTCCAGTTAGAAAGGGGAGCACCCGAAGAGGAAATATATATTGCGTGGAATTCAGGGATGGCCTTGTCTATTTATGCCCATTAAATGAGCACTTGTCAAGTCTCTGAGTCCTCATCTATTAATGGCAACTGTGCTATTCCATCTGGATGCCTGAACAAGATGTAAAAATAAATGCTAGATAGAGGTGTCATAAGGAAGAGTTGATTGAGAAGTGTGCAAGTAGAATTTTGAATGCAAACATACTAAAGCACAAAACCGGGAGCTTGGAAACCAGCAGAAGCCATTCCTTGAAGCATCCGTGCAAGGGTGGGGATAGCAATCATACCATTTGTGAGCAGAGAAGGAACTGAGGAAATAAAGACTCAGAGACCAGAGCATGGGATAAACTAGGGCCTCTTTATTTAACATGGGCCATTCACCCCACCCTGGATCTACATGTGAAAGTGCAGGAACCTATTAACATTTCTACAGGCCTCTGGCCTCTCTTATGGGTGAGCCATTCTGCCAAAGACAGCTAAACCTGGCCCCTTATTTTACCTATAAGTGGTGCCACACAGCTCCAAGCAGGTGAATCAGGAAGGTCCCCAAAGGCAAGTCATACCCTGACATGAGAGTCACACAGCCCCCAAAGGAGTAAGGCCTCCGAATTTGCCAATCACCCTAAAGGTGCCATTGAGTGCTCACCAAACCAATTCCAATATTCTAAAATTCCCCCACAGTCCTGCCCATTCCAGTCAACTTATTTGTTGTTGTTTATTCATTCAGTCGCTTCCGACTCTTCGTGACTTCATGGACCAGCCCATGCCAGAGCTTTCTGTCAGCCATCGCCACCCCTAGCTCCCCCAAGGTTGAGTCCGTCACCTCCAGAATATCATCCATCCATCTTGCCCTTGGTCGGCCCCTCTTCCTTTTGCCTTCCACTTTCCCTAGCATCAGCCTCTTCTCCAGGGTATCCTGTCTTCTCATTATGTGGCCAAAGTACTTCAGTTTTGCCTTTAATACCATTCCCTCAAGTGAACAGTCTGGCTTTATTTCCTGGAGTATGGACTGGTTTGATCTTCTTGCAGTCCAAGGCACTCTCAGAATTTTCCTCCAACACCACAGTTCAAAAGCATCAACTTATATACCCACTTTCTTTAAATAATTCCAGTATGAAGTAGGCAAAAAACTTGTACATAAAAGCAAATCCATGGCAGGTAAAATTCCTACTTGGCCCTTCTGAAGGAAGTGATCACATACTGGCTATCGGGAGGGAAAGTGGGTGCCGGAAAGTGAAAGAGGCTGAGTAAATGGCAGGACCTGCCTTTATAGGGCTTGTTCCACCCATGTTTCATGCTGCATGTGTGCCATGCACAGGTGCAGTGTATTTCGTCCTTCTTCCCACACACAAATGCTGCCCTCCACCCAAGATGTGTCAGCTGGGTGGGAAGTGGGCATCCAACTTGTGATGATATTGAACTTATCTTCTTAATCATGTCTTCTCTAAATTTAAGAATTTTAGATTTCATAGAATCAGAATAGTAGAGTTGGAAGGGGCCTATAATGCCAAGTCCAACCCCCTGCTCAGTGCAGGAATCCACCTTAAAGCATACTTGACAGGTGGTTGTCCAGCTGCCTCTTGAAGGCCTTTCTCTTAAGTCTAAGGTTCACCCCCTCTTCCATGCTCTGGAAACCAATATCTAAAAATATTTATTGAAGTAATATTTATTTATTTATTTATTTATTTATTATTTATTATGACATTTGTATCCTGCCCAATATCACAAGGATCTCAGGGTGACGTACAGATATCCTTGTTTCGTTTTGTGTCTTGTTAAAAAATGAGCTAAAGCTCTTTGTCTAAACTTGATAACTGTGGGAAGTTTAGTTCTGGGACTGGGTTTTATTATTAGCTTCATAACAATGCATAGAGTTAAGAGGTCATCAGGTACATCACAAGTCCTAAAAGGGTAATTCATTGTACCTTTTATAGTCAGGTAGAGAAACCCAAAATACAAAATACATGAATAGTGCATCAGATATGAACAGTGTATAAGTGTGAAAAGTAACTTCATTTCCTCGGCAGTAACCCAATCAATTCTTGGATCAATACACACACACACACACACACACACACACATCATGTCTGTTTGGTATACACAATTTTGTCTCCATGTTCTTGCACCCAAAATCTAAAAAAAGAAAGAAACTGTTCTCAATATGGCTGCTCCATTTGCACCTAGAACTAGTGGAGCCAAATTGTTTGAGGAAGAAAACTGATTAAATTTGATCCAAGATCTCTACAGAGGTGGACTATGTTAAATCCTTTAAAAGATACTTTTTAACTACTGCTTTAATACATTTAATGCTATATTTTAAAATCATCTTCTCTGTTTTAGCTACTCTTTTATTTATCTCTTTCCAATGCTGTATTTTTGTTGCTGCTTTTAAAAGAATCCCTTTAAATGTATTTTTGTCTTTTTTTTCCAATGGTTTTATTGCTTTTTACTTTTATTAAGTATGCCACCCTGAGAGCTTGAGCTGTATGGTGACTCATAAATTGTATGATGATGACGATTGATTGATTGATTTTCTGCTCCTCCCAGTCACCAGAGGGCCTTATGCTGAATCATATTCTGGAGGTCAATAGCTCATAAATTACATTGTTCTATCTGCCAGCATTGAATTTTTATGGCAGACAAAGACAAATACATTCATACATAGAGAGGCACCTTTACTCATTATTGGCTTTAAACTGTTTTGCAGTCCAAAGACTTTTCCTGCTGCCCACACACAGGGAATAGCACATTACTTATCTTTTAATAACGGAATACTCGTCATGTTCTAAAATCAGGAATTTTAAAGAAGTTCAGGACAAAGGGGAAAACAAATACCATTTTTTGCACTGGGAAAATTCCATATAATTACACCACAGGAAGTGCCTCCTCCATAGAGCCTTCGCAAAACAGCTAATCCAGTCTTGAATGAATAAATGTTTCTAAAAAGAAAAATGGCAGGAAACTTTACAGCATGAGGAAGAATGAGTGACAAATGTGCTCTCCAAATTCAAAATACTACCTGCATTAGGGATTATCACAGATTTTCTTCCACAACTTACTTGAAGTAAGTTCACAGTATTCATAATGGATCGATGGGGTGGGAGTAGTTTGTGGTATTTCTATTTTCCATGAAACTTGTCACAAACAGCTTTGTATTCTATAACAGTAATGGTACCCAGCATTTGGAATATTTATTTGGGAGGCAGTCTCACTATAAAGATTGATAATGATCTCCTAAGCAACTTGCTATAATTCATCAGGTATAGTTTAAAAGCTCCTTCCTCATTTCCGGAGAGCATCAGGAGATGTGCTCTTTAAGTCCAGTCCTATTGATCTGTGATGTTAGGAGCACCTTACTCTTTTTTTCTCACTCTATCTAGTAAACATCCACAGACTGCTGCTAGTGTCTAGGATGATAACTTCATAGAATCAAGAGCAGCAATGGCAAGATTCAGCAGGTGCAATGTAAATGCCAAACCCACAGGAGTCTGGTGCCGAATGAGTAGCTCTTTCATCATAGTCATTTTTCAGGCCAGGTAGCTCTATGAAAGAGCCCAAAGGAAAACAATTTTTTCCAATAACTGTTTTACTAATTAACTATACCAAGAAAAGCTATTTCCACCCCCCTTGGGAAATGCCTCTTCCTTGAATAGCAGCTATGATTTTAAAATGGTCATACTAGCCCAGTTCCTCTAGCTGAAAGCTTAGGGCTCATCTACACCAAGCAGGATATTCACTATGAAAGCGGTATATAAAAGGCAGGTACCACACTACTGCTTTTTAGCGGTATTGAAGTGCACTGCAGGATCTACACTACTGCTTTATAGTGGTACTGAAGTGCACTGACAACTGTTGGGGCCCATGACACATCTACACCAAGCAGAATATAGCACTACGAAAGTGGTATATGGTATGTGTCAATAGGCCCCAACAGTTGTCAGTGCACTTCAACACCGCTAAAAAGCAGTAGTGTGGCTCTGCCTCTTTTATTTATTTATTTATTTATTACATTTTTATACCGCCCAATAGCCAAAGCTCTCTTTCATAGTGGAATATCCTTCTTGGTGTAGATGAGCCCTTAGTCTTGATGCATTAAAAGATGAAAGAAAGATAGAAGTAGCTGATAAGAATGTTTTCTAAAGGTATTGGAAGAATTACAATAAAATGGTACTTAGCATACATGGGTAGCACTGCCATGTACTTTCTGAAACTAGAACTGCACAACAATATATTAGAGGCAAGTCTGAGTAATATGTTACTTCCAGAAAAAGGGTCTCTGAGTAGTTGTACATACATCACATTTCATTACCAATATTTTCTCTCCTGCTGTATTAGGTAACCATCAGAGACATAAAATGGCCACATAACGTCCCCAAAGTTATAAAATGGCAAAGGAAATGGCTTCTCTTTTGGTGTTTTATGCTAGTCACAGACCATACTGGTAACCAGGCTAAGTAGACACAAAGAACACAAACACCCATTTTTCTCAAGTAGAGGCTAACTGGAGGAGGAATGTAATTTCCATTCTCATCACTGATCAACAGCAGGTATGGGTAAGAAGTCTCGTCTGTTATTTCCCTTATCAAAATAGCAATGACATTTAACCAAACTCCCTGGATAATCAATATAGATACAGTATTAATTCCAAAAAGCATATAGTTGAACATTTCCTCTGGATAACTGCTAAATGTTTCCATGTGCCCAAAAAGGTTGCTTACCCCTGGTGTAATTGGATAGGGTTGATGTGGAAAAATCTTCATGTGGTATTTTATTACAACATTTTAACATGGCCCCTATATGATAAGATCAAAAGTAAGCATTTTAGAGAAATTGCTTGAAAGGCAATACCTCTGACATGGTAACCACCCCCACCCCCTTCTTCTTCTTTTGCATGTGACCTATCTCATTCAAAAAATGTACCAAACAAAAAGGACATGTTACCATATGAGTATTTTACCACATACCAAAATAACAACATGAAAGTTAGCTCTTAATCCTTATGGGGAATTTAAGGGAGAGATACATGGCAGATGCCTTTAACAAAACAACTCATGAACTAGACTAATGTACCTAAGTAAAACCATCATGGTTGCATTTCCCCCCCTCTCTCCAGCATTTCATGGACCAAGTTAACTTGTTTGCTTTGGTTTCTTAACTGGTGCAGAGTGGCATATCATGAATGGATTGCAAAGTCTTAGAATTTGTCAGAAAGGGGTCAAGAACCGTTCCTTTTTGCATCTCTCTCTCTCTCTCTCTCTGTGTTTATTGGCCCGTGTTATGTGACTGTGGGCTTTCTGCTTTCTATAGTTTTTGAAATTAATGTCTCCCTTTTTAAAAGTCTGCGCTTGCATTCTCCCATTATGGATGGTAATTCCCTTTTATGTTTTACTAGGGCCCGCCCTGTAATGCATGGGTAGGAGTCACAGACGTCTAACTCAAAGGAGTTTAATTTCCTCGGCAGGGTTCAAAGCCAATACACCTGGGATTGTGCACAATTAATTTCCAGATCTACGGAATGATCAGCTTCTGAGGGAAACAATTAGCTGGTCACAAATTGTAATTGTCATCTCACTTCTGATTTTAATTTGGACTAATGAAGGCTAAATAGTTCCGTCTCACTCCTCCTCTCCATACTCCCCCACCCTCACCTGCTTCAAGTAATAGTGCTTGTCCGATTTTCCCCTCAAAAGCAAACCTAGCAGCATCCCCTTTCCCCAGGAAACACTGTGAATACAGAGCCAGGCTGGAGAGAATTTCCATTAATTCCTATTGTAGCCTGCTTGTTTTCAGATATCATTTCCAATAAAAGTTTTATTTAAGGGAATTGACTGCTGGTGTCGGCGTGCTCCACTTTGTCACAGTTTGTTAGGCCTGCCTGCTCATCCTTTTTAGTTGGGGCGGGGGAAAAGAGGGTGTATTGTCACTTAATCTTCATCTCCCTAATATGATGATTTTCCCCTTTTCTAGCTTTGACTCACTACCTGCCGACTTTTGCATCTCTCGCTCTCTGCAGTACCTTTTGGATTCAGCAAGGGTTTCTAATGAACTCATGGTCTCACGCTAAATTGCCTTTCAGTGTGGGATTTAATTTAGATTGAAGAAGGCACTTGTTAGACATTGAATACCAACTAACTTTCCGATGTAATATCTGTTGGACATTCAGTTATGGCAGTGCAAATGGGGCTGAACAGAGCCAGAAGCATTTGGGGACTTTTGAAAACCAGTGCCAGGAATCTGAATATGTGACAGACTGATATTGTGTATTTGACACTTCGAATCTGCAAGATGGGATGCAGTCTTTGCTTTCTCTAGAACCCTGTAAGTTGGATACTTCTAATGAGTCATTTATCCTGCCATTTACAGAATTTTACAGAGGGTTCAGACCAGCCTTCCCCAACCTGATGCCCTCCAGATATTCTGGACTACAGTTCCCAGCATTCCCTACCATTGGCCATGCTAGATGGGGCTGATGAGAGTTGCTGTCCAAACCATCTGGAGGGCTCCAGGTTTATTATTTTTATTTATTATGATGTTTATATCTCACTTTTTTCTGTTGAAAGGAACCTAAGGCAGCTTACATGGTCCTCCTCCATTTTATCCTCACAATAACCCTGTGAGGTAGGTTAAGCTGAGAGTCAGTGAATGGCCCAAAGTCATGCTGTTCCCATTCATGGCTGAGTGGGAGCTAGAACCTGGATCTCCTGAGACCCTGACCAACATAATAATAATAACAACAACAACAACAACAACAATTTATTTCTTACCCGCCTCTCCATTCTGATTGAGGCGGGGAACAACAACAAACGATAAAATACACAAAACTGAATTAAAATATAATATACATTGTTAAAAGCATCCTAAAACGAAGGACAGGGCTCCAGTAGCTTTAACAGTTGTATAGAAAAGAGAATTTCAGCAGGTGTCTTTTTTATGCATGCAGCACCTGGTGAAATTCCCTCTTCATCACAACAGTTAAAGATGCAGGAGCCCTGCCCTCTTGACCAGATACAACAGAGGACAGGGCTCCTGCAGCTTTAACTGTTGTGATGAAGAGGGGATTTCACCAGGTCCTGCATGCATACAAATGACACCTGCTGAAATTCCCTTTTCTCTACAACTGTTAAAGCTACTGGAGCCCTGGCCTCCTTTCTATAAGGTCACTCTATCAATCCTATACATGTTTAGACAGAAAAAAGTGCTGCAACTCCCAGCATGCCCCTCCATCCATACTGGGTGGGGCATGCTGGGAATTATAGGACTTTTTTGTAAGTATGCATAGAATTGCACCCATAGGGGCTAACAAAATTAATGTATATAACAGTGCCCAAGCCACTGTTTAAAGAGAGGAGGGAATTTAAAGTAGAAACATGGTGAGAGCCATGCTTAGCCATTTCCCCAGCCACTTTTTTCTGTTCAAAATTGCCCTCCATCATGCTTTCCCCCCTGCAGGGATCCAGATTAGTGCAGTGCAAACACTCCTTGGCTCAACTCAAATTACTTTTGCTTTTTGCTATATTCCCTTGTTTCAAAACCCCATTGAGTCTCTTGGAATGCTTGCAAAAAACCGAACAAACCCAAAAGCAATCAGCTTATGTGATTCCTTTTCCACCAGCTTCCCAGTGAGTTTCCGATGTCCTATATACTGCTACTTATAGTAGCCCCTTACTTCTAAATAAGTACAGTTAGACTCAGGCTGCAAACCTTCACCTTGTACTTTCACCCTCAAGTACTAGAACTTTACATACAGGTTTTAATGATGGTAGTGTGCTTGCACTTACCTTTGCAAATAAACCTTATTGGCTATGTGACATTGTCATAACAAAGCCTAATCAGAATGAAGACACTGGTTCCTGTCTCCTTACTAATGGAATCCTAGTTCAATGTATTGACTGGTTTAATATGTACAAATTTGAATAACAATTACTTTACTGGTTTAACTTTATTCCTTTGGTGGTCGCCTGTTGTGGTTCTTTTTGTTCATATTAACTCCACCATTGTCTAGCGTTTACTTGTTCTTAAACTGGGACTTCCTGGGGAAAGGTGGAAATTGTGTCCAGCACAATCAGAAACTTGAATAGGTAGTGCTGGCAATGCAAAAGGTAAATGGGAATAGTTTTATGACAACTTTTGCCCCCAGCAAAATCCCTTTGTTTCAAAACACCTATGGCCACTGCTGCTAGTTCAGTAATGCTGGAGTACTGAGTACAGTAGGTGATAAATCCCCCCCCCCATGCTAAATTTACCATCACAAGACAATTTGCCATCACAAGACGATTTGTTGTTAATAATTTCTACAGACCATATAACAACCCCTTGAAGAAGGCCTAATAAAAAAGCAAGAGGCTGAAATACGTCAGGCTTTTGTACAATAACCTTTTCTACAACATCCTGAGACTTCTCTCCCTTTTTGTGTTACGCTTATTTCAGCACAGTTACTTTGTCAGTACTGTAGCATTGTACCTGCAAACATTTCATACTAATTGGACCTTATTTCTTTCCCTTGTGCCTACTGAAATATGTCTCTCTATGTTCAATCTAAATGAGCAAGTTACCTCTTTAGTTCAAGTTATTAGAATTTCAAGCTCTGGAAATCCCCAGTGTAGTGGTCAAACATTTCTCCTAGAGCTTTTTTTAAAAAAGAGGTTTAATTGATTGGCAATTAATCCAAATTAGCTTATATTCAAAGAAGTTCAGAGGTGCAAGCTGAAAGAGCAAGGAGAGATTCTGTCTACCTCTGTAAGGATCATAGAATACCCTCTGACCCAGAAATCTCATTTTATGAAGAGATTCCTGTAAAACATAATCCTGGGAATCCAGTGGGAAGAGTAATCTATACTTTTATCATCTTTCTCTGCACATATAAGTTCCTCAAAGGTTTGCTTCAAGTAGCCCAAGCTAGGATAAATCACAGGTATTTTTCTTCCTATTGTCAGGTACGCAGGCCCAGATCCCAACTCACCTGAACAAAAGCATGGTAGGTGAATGGCTGAGGTTATTGGGATGCACAGTGCTGCTACTCGTGTGTGTGTGTGTGTGTTCCTTCACCTAACCAATGTGACCAGTTGGGTAGGGTGACCATAGGAAAAGGAGGGCAGGGCTCCTGTATCTTTAACAGTTGAATAGAAAAGGGAATTTCAGCAGGTTTTGTTTGTATGCATGCAGCACCTGGTGAAATTCCCTCTTCATCACAACAGTTAAAGATGCAGGAGCATAGCTAGTGTGTCCAGATACAAAAGAGGGCAGGGCTCCTGCAGCTCTCACTGTAGTGATGAAAAGGGAATTTCACCAGGTGCTGCATGCATGCAAATGACACTTGCTGAAATTCCCTTTTCTATGCAACTGTCAAAGATACAGGAGCCCTGTCCTCCTTTTGATATGGTCACCCTACAGTTGGGTCTCTTAATACTGGCTAGAGCATCCTTCCCTAAGGGTTCTGATGCCTTACAGATATTCTGGAATTCAACTCTCATCAGCCCCAGCCAGCATAGCCAATGGTCAGGAATACTGGGAACTGTTATCCAAAATACCTCTTGGGCTCCAGGTTGGGGAAAACGGGGCCAGAATGTTGGATGTTGGCCTGGGCTCAAATCCCTCTCTCAGCTACAAAGCTTACTAGGTGTCTTTGGGTCAGTCACTGTCTCTCAGTCTAATCTATCTCAGAGGTTTTTTGTGAGAGTAAAAGAGAGGAAGCTATGTATGTTGCTCTAAACTCCTTTGAGAAAGATTGGGGTAAACATGCAATTAATAATAATAAATTACAATTTCATAGAAATTCAGTAGGTAATGCTTTACCTAGCCTGGAGATATATGGTGGGAAAAGCTTCACTGACTAGATTTGTTTGTATCAGATTGCTCTTAAAGGCTCAGTAATACAGTCAGGAAAGGAGGTCCTAGCCATAGAAGATTTTTCCAGGGTTACCATGTTGCAACCCAGAGATCAATATTCTACCTTTAAATCCCTTGGTGCACCAGGACATAAGGCAGCAATTGGTTGAATCCAATGTTATTTCTACTTACCTTCAACCCATTGAAATGAATGGGACTTAAGTCAGTCATAACTATCTTTAGTCCTGTTCATTTCAATGGATGTACCCTAAACAGGAATAACATTGGATTCAACTGAATGGCTTCATGTTTTCTCACACTTCTGCCCTGTGCCTGTCATCTGTTCCATATCCCATCTGCTGAACTAAACAAGATAACAATAGGTGTGGAACATGGATTGACAAGTGACAGAGAGACCAAGCAGAGGGTTGTTTTAAAGCAGGGGTGGTCAGATGTCAGCCTTGTGAGATCTACTTTGTGTAAGTCTGTGTTTTTACTAGAGACCCTGAGATTCACTAACCAGAGCCTGGGCATACATTTAGAATTAAAGAATTCTGAGCCCAGGACAGAAGTCACAGTCCTTCCACACAAAGATCCATTTGCAGTTACCCCAAGCGTCATCATCATCATCACCATTTCAGCAGAATAAATGGGACGCAGGGAGGAGTGTCACTTTGTTGCTGTTATTCTTAAACAATTGGCAGTCTCTTGCAAACCACCCAGGGATCTACCAAGAGATCTCAATCTGCCTCCTCCCTAATTTGCCTCTGAGTTAGAGAAATCTATCTTCCCTTTCCTCACACAGCACTGGGAAATTTAAAGGTACAATGTGGTATATGGGCAGCAACCTGACAGCCATAGATTGCACATGCCAGTAGAGCTTCAGCAATTTTCTAGATTGTTCTTCCATGGTAAGTAGATTGTGATGTGTCAGCACAGAGATGTTATAAGGCTTGCAAAGACTGGGTGCATTGAATTAACACATGAGATCCCACTAACTTGCATGAAATTGCCATGTAGTCAACCGGACATGGCTCCTTTAAAAGAAGTAGAAGGCATTTAACTGATGGAGTTTCTTTTCTCTCCTGAATCCATCTGGCAAAACAAGCCCCACCATTTGTAACTACACAAATATCCTCTATTATATTTGACCACCTTAAACCTCATAAGGAAGCATCTTTGGAATGCTTTATGGAAAATACAGTAAAAATGCAAGGGTAGAATCCCAGCATCTTCCAGGTAACTGTAGTCCAAAGTACAGCGACAATCAGTATAAATTGCTGCAATAGAGCATGATTATGAGCATACTGCTTTCCATAGTCTCTTTTGTTAAAAAAAAAAAAGAGCTTTGTGTATTCATTCCAAAAATCTTCCAGAAGTATGCATCGTTTCCATTATCCAAGTCAAATTTGTAGAAGCCACAAAACAAACTTATTTAAATCCCCTGGGAAATGCTGCTATCCTTGTTACGTTCTTGCAACAAAATTGCAAAGAAAATGAAAATATTTTTCAAGATTGCTTACAATGGCTGAAGCCATTTCCTGTTCATCATTCTGGTTTTTCATGGCTATATAAAGTATAGTTGGTGCCATTATTTTGTGATTTAAGTTTTTTATAATGTCTCAATTTTCTTTTGGTTGATACTCTACTGATAGCTTTAAAACAACTATTTTATTTCAGTGCTGACACAGTCATTTGTTTCTTTGTTTCCCCCTCTATTGGCTGTTAATAAGCTGAGTTTAATTATTTAATACCTGAGTTACAGCACTTTGTCTTAGATCTTTGGTCTTCATGGCAACTCCCTAATCCATTTCTATAGACTTCCTTGGTTTAGTCATACTCTGTACAGCACCATGTACATTGATAGTGCTATATAAATAAATAATAATAATAATAATAATAATAATAATAATAATAATAATAATAATAATAATAATCTCTGACCTGCTCTGATTTAGGACTTCTTCACTCGACTGAAATAAGACATGCCTGTACAGGCCACTCATGGAAGTTCATGGGTCCTTTTGATGATGTCGGCAACCTCCTGCATGTCTCCCACATCTTCCCCCCATTAATTCCATTTAAAAAATAATAATTGTAATATCTCAATTCTGCTGAAATATCTCAGTATTTCCTACCATGTACAAGGAAAGTTGCACTACAACTTGCATCCACTAGAGGGTGCTGTCCCATTCAGGGCTATGAGCAGCAAGAGGACCCCCTCCCCTTTTCCTCCCTGTTGGTGTGGAAAGAACCATGCTGGCTGCCCTCCAAGGTCGGAAAAGCAACCTCAGCATAAGAGAGGTATTCTGGTGGGGACAGGAGGATTCCAGAGAGGCCAGGATATGAGCTACCCTGAGCCTCTGCCAGCCTCCTTCATGAAGTGCTGTTGTTGAACCAACCATCTAGTGAAATATGCAGAGTGAGAGGACAAGGAGGTGAAGATCATCTCTGTTGCTTCTCCTGCCCTGCATTGGGTGATCGGAAGCCTCCAAGTTTAGGGGTTTGCGATCCTTGAGGGTGCAATTGATAGGATAGTGCCCTTTGTCTGATTCCCCAGCCAGTCATGCCCTCAAGCAGGTATTGGGTATAAGAGAACTGGAACTTCCTTCTGGAACTTCCTTTTTTTTTTTTTTTTTTTGTATAGGGATCTAATGGTGGATCAAGTTCCAAAAGACCCCATGGGATCGCCACCTACTGGAAAAAATGCAGGGTGGGGGAAGAACCCACAACTAATACTTACATATTGGGGAACTGGATCTTAGGAGAAAATACAAATTTTGCCTCTCTTTTCCAAACCTAAGCATGCCATGATGGGGCAAAAGGGTGTTCTATCCCTTGTGGCATGAGCCATTTAATATCTTGCAAGGCATCAAAGGGGTAGGGCTTGTGAACATCCAATCAGCGAAGCTTATTCTAAGATCAAGATTCTATTCTTCATGTTAACAAAAGCTGGTTTGGGTAGCTACCCTTCAGCCTAGTGACAAACATATTAAAATTGTAAGCAGAGATTCCAGAATGGATAAAATTTTATCTAACATCTCTCCCAAGTAGGTTGGCCAGGAATTCAGAGCAATTAACACTTAGCAGAAGTTAGGCAGCAGGTGGAAAAGGTTGAATAAATATATTTTACTGTCTGAGCAACAAATTAATTCTTCAGAAATGGAACGGGCTAGCATTGCTGTCCTCTCAAAAATGATTTATTTATTTTAAAAATTGCTTTATAAAAAGGAAGCTAGTCGATGGCCTTGTAGGCCCCTTCCAACTCTGCTATTCTATGATTCTATGATTCTAAGTCAAGCTGGCCAGACATTAGACCTTATGGACACTATAGACTCAGTTATTCACACTAAATCCCCCTTTTTTAGCTATTTTAAAGATAAATTATTAAATTAATGTTAGTAACAGACTGTTTTTACTGTGTATTATGTATTTTATTACCTTTTTTGTAAGCAGCTCTCACTTTATAACAAAAAGTAGGGTATGTATATCTAAATAAATAAATACTGCAGTATTTATAAGTTCTAACCTGGCATCTCCAATTATATAGTGAAAACAAACAAATGCAAAATGCACTAGGAACCCTAAAAAGTGTTATTGAAGAATTGCACAAAAATGTGTGTGGAAGTGAGTATATTTGAGTACCTCAAAAGAATTAAAAATATATCAGTGGTATTTATATCTGTATTGGACTTAAATAAACTTACTTACACACACATTTTTGTGCAATTCTTCAATACACCTTTTAGGGTTCCTAGTGCATTTTGCATTTGTTTGTTTTCACTTTGTTCTGTGGAACCTTCTCCTTTTGCTTGTCCAATCTCCAATTATATATACACTACATGTGACTCATAAACCATTGCCTACTATCAAAATCATTTGGGCCTTTTTCTTAAATGTTAATGTTGCAATCCTAAACATGCTTACTAGAAACAAATGCGCTACAAGTCAGTTTGTCATTCTTTCAGCAACTCGCCTACCTTGGACGTTACCCTTTTATACTTCTGCTGGTCATATTCATCCACATTAGCATTCTTGACCCTGCCCAGTTTACCCATTGATTTTGTTTCATTTACATCATTTCATCAAATATTACCACTCATTTGTACAATCCCAGAATCATGTGCCTTGAAAAGAGTGGTGACTTCAAAGGGCAGAGATATACTATATACAGCCCACTTTCATCCCCAAATCAGCTGTATATTTGACATCAGTGTGCTCATTTGGGGATGGCATTGCATGTTCCTGAAATTAGCTGAATCAAAGCTACATTGTCGCCCAACTAGCGCAATGGACTTGGGGATCATCACGATCAAGGAGAAGTCAAGTTTCTCCTCCGGGAATGCACTGTCATTTTGATAATGGGTGATAATGTCTTTAAGACTTACAGAGGTGGCTTCAGAAGGCCAAGTTTCCAGCTGCTATTATCAATAGTCATAATCATAGTGCTTCATCGATCATTGTTCTGGGGATTCAGCAAACCAGCCTTAACATTTTTTGATGTTTTGTGCTCAATGATAATTGCATCCTGTCCTTTCTGCTACCGTGTGTACTCTAGGATCAACAGCTACGCAGCAGGCTTTGTAAGCAACAGTTATCTTTAAGGAAGTCCCCAAGTCTGAGAACTGTCAATATCTTCAACTGAACTTTTTTTTAATCAATAATAATTGCCCAGTGGGTAGTGTATAATATCACCAAAAAGTAATCCATGGTGATATCTGCTGAAGGATTCAAATTCTTGAGACGCTACAATTCCAGACTGGCATTTGCTGTCTATCCCTATTGTTATCATTGTCATCATCTATTCATTTTACAGCAAGAAAGGGTGAGGCACTGTTGTAAGGGACTGTACTAAAAAAAGAAAAAGCAGGACAGATCAAGAGTGTAATGGATCAGGAATGAATAAGAGGCTTAAGGCAGAAAATAGGAATGAAGAGATTTAGCTGTAGAAAATGGAGATTGTGGCATATGGATGAGGCTGGATGCCTTGAGCAGACTAGTGTATTATTATTGGTGTAATCACACCTCTACTCTCAAACAGCAGTAGTTTAATCTAGTAGAACTGTACTAGTAAAATAATTAGAGCTGTGCACAAATGGCTTTTCAAAATTATCCACCCTATTTTTGGGCAGAGGAAAATGTGGAGAGAGAATTTTACTGAACTACTCCAGAGGGAGGACAGATTCTCAACTGTTTCTCACCAGTAGGGTTCACCATTGACAGGGACTGTAGCACAGCTTTCTTTCTTAATAAGGGTTTTGTGTGTGGGTGTGTTTCCTTACTAGGGCTTTGCTTTCTGCTTGTCTTGCACAATCATAATGGGGCTGCATTACATGACCAGAGAGGTGTGACCATGTGGCCTGTAATGGAAAGTGTCCCCTCCTCTTGCTGCTCATAGTCCTGAATGGGACAGCACCCTCTAGTGGATGATTGGTGGCATCTGGTGACAACATCAACTACGTTGGCAGCCTGGCAGCCATTTTGCATCCACCACAATGCAGGTGTTAGGGACCAGTGTTGTGTTCAGCTCCAGGAAAGAGCGGGAGCTAGTGCTGTGCTGAAATCTGTCTTCCAGTTTCCTGAATGTATTTGTCCCCCATTGTTCTGTCTCAATCTCAGGTGTGTTGTAATTTCTTTTTGTGATTTGTTTGTTTGTTTTTGTTTTGTTTTTTGAGCTTGCCTAATCACTGTGAGGCAGCCGAGGGTGTCATGTGTATGTTTCCTTTGTATTACACATCTCTCCATGGCTCTGCAGCCTCCAAGGCTACCTGATCATTTCTTGATCTGAAAAAGCCCTTCTGACGTCTTTCCCTGGGATCTAATTGAAGTGTGGGAAGCTGAGGAGGCTATAGACTGCCGGAAAGGAGGACACTTGCAATGCACACGCTCCTTGGCCACCTCTTAAGTAAGGTCATCACAGCTGAACCCAATCCAACCCATGAGAATTTCTCTGAAATTTTCTTCACCATTGAATTTCTTTTCGAAAGCAATTTCTTTTCTAGCAAATTGAATGAAACCGGTTGGGGGGAAATGTGAGAAATAATTCACTTTTGTATGATTCATACCGTACTCAATTTATTTCTCACTTAGGGTAATGTAAGCAGTATATATGTGAAGTAATTTAATGCTGAAATCACTACTGGAGTAAACTACTGCTGATTTGAGAGTGTAGATGGGAAGATACCCAAGAAAGTAAATAATAATGTGACTTGCCTATCTAACATCTCATTAGCAAAGGGCGTCAGATTCGGATATATGACTTTGAAAGGCAGAGATGGCTTGCTAGAGTAAACCAAAGAAGTGGTACACTTTGCACTAGCTGAGGATCTGGCCCTGAACCTGTCCATTTAATTCAGCTGCTCAGGTGAACTCTTTTTGGTCTCTCTGCCATGTTGAATGTTACCACTCTGTGGGTGTTGGAACAAAGCACCCCTTACAAAGAGAAATCAGATCAATGTTTCTTCTGTCCAGCAAAGAGGATATCTTTGCCTGTCATTTCTACAGCGGATTTTTATTCTGAGCACAGGCATTTAAAATTTACCTTCTTTATATTTTCAGGTGCTTTATTAAAAAAAATACTGCTAGGATTCTTGCTTTCATATATCCATAAAGGCACATCTGAAAGCTTCTGCAGGCAACAATAACCACCTTGCTTTTTTGTCTCTTCTATGAATGGTTTGAATAGCTGCTTAGTGTTCATTCACAATGAATATTATTGTTTGCCTTTGGGGAAAACAATATTTTATGAGCTTTCACAATGATATCTACTCTTCTTGGATGATTCCTTTCTTGGTACTCATCTCCTGCAAAGGTTGTTAGCTGCTGTTATTTTATTATGAATAGAGATCAATGAGTAATTCATTATATTTGAATTTTTAAACAGATTTACCCAATTTGTACCTCCCAAACCAAGGAGCAAAACAGAGCAGTTACACACTGAAATCCACACTTGCCCAAATTTAGTGTTACAGTTCTCTATTATTATTATTTTTTTTAAAGTGCACAAAAATGATCACATCTGGGGAAAGTGCACAAAAAATCCATATGCTATAGGGAAAAGTGCACAAAAATGCTCACAGTGAAATAACATACAAAAATGTATTGTTATACGGGAGATAGCTGCAAAAAATGTGTGTATTAGCAAAAGCTGCGCATTTGGGAAAAGTGTGCACAAGAATGCATATATTTGGGAAAGTGTGCATGAAAATACATAGAATTTTTTGTGTTGACATTTTAAAATAAAATTTGTACATTGATGCAGAATCCTGTCAAACCGAAAAGGTTTGAAAAATAGGAAACTGAACAGAGCCAAAATTAACAGATTCGCCTGCCCCTAATTATGAATCAGGAGTTGGAGAAGGTTTCATTGAGAGAAGTTCAGGTCACTGTAATGTTCCTCCAGGTCATCATTGCAGGTCAAAGACTGAAAATATATTAATAGTAAAAAGATAGATAGATAGATAGATAGATAGATAGATAGATAGATAGATAGATAGATAGATAGATTTAAAAAAACTCTTCCCAGAATGGAGACTTTTAAAACTTTCAAAGTTTTATGATTGCCATTAGGACCGTGTTAATGAGACATATAAGAATTGCATAAATAAATAAAATACAGAAACTCATACATTTGAGGGCCTGGTGGTATCGTACCTGTTCCTATGCCTGTTCTTCTGTGTGTTTACTTGGAAGTAATTTCCCCTGTGTTCTGTGGAGCTTGCTTCCTAATGAGAGCAGACTGAATCACAAATTTTGAACATTAGGGGCTGGAAGCTGTCAGTCTGGCATGCCAACTAAGGCCTGCTCTGCTGAGCTGCCTATCATCTCCCACTGGCTGTATACATATTACACTGTATTTCTTGGATACTGTACCAAGAGATAACTATTGCTTTTGCCTCATTGCATCTGATCTCCTCATTATGGCCCACGTCAATGTGTCCACAGCAAAAAACAAGAAAAGAGTGGAACTCATGTTTTATTTATTTTTCGGATAAAAATGGATGGAGTTGTGAATGATAGAAAATTTAGGAGCAACGTTAAGTGCTAATGTTGGTGTTCTATAAATATTTGAGTTCGCCTTGTGACTTAAACTCATTTATTCTCTCACACAGTTTCTCATGTATAATCTCAAATTGCTGTTCATGTTAATTTTACTAGCACTAAAAGTGCTAATTGATGAATTGGCGCACATAATCAATTCATTCATTAACTACAAATTAAAATGTGAGTGTTAATTGGATTTTAAATGGAGCTGTCCCTTAAAATGGTGCTCAGTGTTGATGGCATTGTTGTAAACAATTATGTATATCTCCCAATTTGGGCAATACTTTAACAGTGATTTTTTTTAACAATAATTTATTTAAGCAAGAAAAAAAGGGGTTACCTATCATTAGCTATCTTTAAATTAGGGCTGTCAGTTCATTATATAATTCTTATGTGTCTATCCATCTCCTGTTTTCTGATGGATTAATTAATTGATCAAATTTAATTACTTTTGCATATCATCAATGACTTTTTAAGATGCTGAAGTGTGCTAAATTAGTGTTTGTATTAAATTGTAAAACAGTACGTTCACGTTTTCCTGAAAGTGAGTCCTACTGCTTTTAATGGAAATTATTTCCTAGTAAGTGTACACAGAGTCGCACTGAAAAACTACCATTCACTGTTAGAAGGAAAGGCCATATTTAATATGCTATTTTTTATTTCCCTATTGTAGGAACACACCAATGCCAAAGTAGCCTTAAAAACTTAATCAGTGCTGCTTTGGTATGAAGCTACGAAGTGTTAAATTGGACTCTGATCATTTCAAGATTCAATTGGTTCAGCTACCAATTAATGTGATGGGGGGAGCAATCCTTTGCCTCCTCAGATGGTGTCTGAGGAGCCATATCCTGGTGTAGATTCGTGCCCCGAGGCTGTAGACACAGCTCTTGCCTCAGAGGCAAGAATTGGAGCAGGGATTTCCCCTACCCGTTTTAAGATGTTTTTAGAATGTTTTTAGGCCATTTTTTAGACAACATTATGTTTTAATTCCGTTTTATGTCTTTTGTCTTTTGTTGTTGTTCCCCACCTTGATCAGAGTGGAGAGGCGGGTAAGAAATATTATTATTATTATTATTATTATTATTATTATTATTATTATTATTATTATTATTATTTTCTCCCAGCCACCATGGAAAGCTCCTTGACAGCTTCTTAACCCAAGTTCAAAGCTCTGACCTGGTTGAAGATGTAAATGACGAGGTAGGGGAGGGTGGTGGCAAGTGAGAAAAGGGCCGTCTAGTGGGAAATCACCTGAAATGAGGACAAACAGGCCATCTGTCTCTCAAGTGGCTAAAAGGTAGGGTTCTTTTTAAAGCTTGCAGCCCTGCTTCAAATACGTTAGATATTTATTATAATTTATATTTCTTATAATTTGCTTATCAATAAATAAGTTAAAACTAGATATGGCTGTTTGTGGTCCTAATTCTGGCCAAAGGGTTATTGTTTCCCAAACCTAAACATATTTTATATCTTCTTAGGACTTGGTAAATCTAATCTGTCTTCTTTAATTTTATTTATTTATTTGCTTATTTTTTCTTTTATGTGCCACTTTTTCCCTCTTGCAAGGAACCTAACACGGTCCTTCTCCATTTTATCTTCATGACAATCTTATGAGGTAGGTTAGGCTGAGAAGCAGTGACTGGCCCAAAGTCACCTAGTGAATTTCATGGCCAAGTGGGGACTAGAACCCAGATCTCCTGAGTCCTGGTCAAACACTCTAACCACTATACCACACTGGATCTCACACTATACTAGCTTTGATGAGGTCATAGTCGAAGCTGATAAAAGTTGCTCCACATCACCAAGGCCACTTGTACCTCCAGCGACAAACCTGGATCCCACAGCACCTCCAAAACTATGAATCTCCTTCATAGGTGGATTCACAGTTGGCTACGGATTCGGACTCAAAGGCCACAGCTAGACCTAAGGTTTATCCTGGGATCATCCGGGGTTCGCCCTGGCCTGAGCACTGGATCCCCTGTGTGTCACCTAGATGAACAGGTTTGACCCCTGGACGATCCAGGGATAAACCTTAGGTCTAGCTATGGTCAAAGAGTGCTTATCAATGATAACTTCTCAAACTGAGGGGAGGTAACTAGTGGGGTACCACAGGGCTCAGTCCTGGGCCCAGTTCTCTTCAACATTTTTATTAATGATTTGGATGAGGACGTGCAGGGAACGCTTATCAAATTTGCAGATGACACAAAATTGGCTGGGATAGCTAATACCCTGGAAGACAGAAACAAACTTCAAAGTGATCTTGATAGGCTGGAGTGCTGGGCTGAAAATAGTAGAATGAAATTTATTAGGGATAAATGCCAAGTTCTACATCTAGGAAATAGAAACCAAATGCACCATTACAAGATGGGGGATACTTGGCTCAGCAATACTACAAATGAGAAGGATCTTGGAATTGTTGTAGATCACAAGCTGAATATGAGCAAACAGTGCAATGCGATGTGGCTGCAAGAAAGGCAAATGCTAGTTTGGGCTGCATTAATAGAAGTATAGCTTCCAAATTGCGTGAGGTACTCTCTATTCGGCACTGGTTAGGCCTCATCTAGAGTATTGCATCCAGTTCTGGGCACCATGCTTAAAGAAGGACACAGACAAGCTGGAGCATGTTCAGGGGAGGGCAACCAGGATGATCAGGGGTCTGGAAACAAAGCCCTTTGAAGAGAGACTGAAACTACTGGGCATGTTTAGCCTGGAGAAGAGAAGATTGAGGGGAGACCTGATAGCTCTCTTCAAATACTTAAAAGGTTGTCACACAGAGGAGGGCCAGGATCTTTTCTCGATCATCCCAGAGTGCAGGACACGGAATAATGAGCTCAAGTTACAAGAAGCCAGATTCCGGATGGACATCAGGCAATATTTCCTGACTGTTAGAGCAGTACGACAATGGAACCAGTTACCTAGGGAGGTTGTGGGCTGCCCCACACTAGAGGCATTCACGAGGCAGCTGGACAGCCATCTGTCAGGTATGCTTTAGGGTGGATTCCTGCATTGAGCAGGGAGTTGGACTCTATTTATTTAATATTTATTTATTTATTTATTGCATTTCTATACCGCCCAATAGCCGAAGTTCTCTGGGTTGTTCACAAAATTAAGACAATTCAAAGTATAAAACAAAAGTATAAAACCATATTGTAAATTGCCCAGAGAGCTTCGGCTGTGGGGCGGTATATAAATGTAATCAATTAAATAAATAAATAATATAAAATACAATATAAAACCACAACCAAGATAAAAACAGCAGCAATGCAAAAATACAATTTTTAAATACAAATTTAAAACAGCAAAGTTAAAATTAATTTATAGACTGTTAAAATACTTGGAGAATAAGAAGGTCTTCACCTGGCGCCTAAAAGATTATAATGTAGGTGCCAAGCGAATCTCCCTAGGGAGCTCATTCCACAGCCGGGGTGCCACAACAGAGAAAGCCCTCCTCCTTATAGGCCCCTTCCAACTCTACTATTCTATGATTCTTTGGGGAGAGTGCACCCTTTTGCAATCTAAATGGCTTGAGAAGTGGGTACCTGAAGGACCACTGTGCCCATAGGTGTGTTGCCTGTACATTGAGATAGCCATCAGAGGCCCTTCTCCAAAGGCCTCTCCCTGCTTTCTGAGGCTAGGTGACTGGCAAGCAGGTATAGGGCCATTTGCATGATCATCCTCCATCTTTGGAATACTCTCCCCTAGAGAAGCTCGCCTGGCACATATCTTGTTATCTTTTGAGCACCAAATGAAAAGTTATTTTCTTGGTTTTCGCTTTCTAAACATCAAATTGAATCTGTTTTTATTCTCCTCTTGCCTGGGTGCTTTTACTTCCACTGGTTTTATTAAGTTTGATAGGTTTTATCATTTTTAATAAGGTATTAAATAATGGAGCTAGTCACTAAGGGATAGATATTTGGAAGCTTTCCTCTGCCCACCCCTAGCCCACTCACAACACATCTTTAGTATTTTATGACTGCAGTTTCCATAGCTGTGTTTGCTTACTTTTGATACATCTAGGGTGAAGTGGTTATAATCCCAATGCCTAGTGTGTGAGCTACCTTATGTACTATAGAGCCATAGTTTTGTATTCTAGTGCTGTGCTTCTTTGGCAGGGGGAGGTGCGTATATCCACACGTGTGTCCATGCATGCGCATGTCCACACTTGAGTTAAGTCTGAACAGCTTGTATCATGTCTTTTCTGTGCTTTGTGTATGCATGAAGCATAGCTAATTTTGGCATTCTGTGCTGAAAATGTGAATGAGTTGATGCTGTGTGTCACTGGTTTGGAGTTGAACCTTTCATTTCATACATCTTGTTAGCTAAAAAAAATCTTTGAATTCTTTTCTCCTTTTTGTGTGGATGGAATGTAGTTCACTTTAAACTTTTCTTTTATAAAAGAAAGACAGATGTGAAAGGGCTAGAAAATGAATAACGGTGTTGAATGAATGGGAAATGGCAAAGTTCCTTCTATACTTGCTTTGATAGGTGACTTTACTCCATCCATTGTTGTTTGTGAGCATCTTGGTAGAAAGAAACTATCTTGATTTAAAAATATTATGCTCTCCCCCTCGATCCTAGAATATTATTTATGTGCCATAAATTTAAATTATTGACAGAGTGTCAAATGGATTGCAGGGACCATTGCTTTGAAATGTGAAAGAGGTATGGAATACAGGAATGCGTGGGCAAGCTCAACCTCCCTAGTTATTCTAAAGAATGGGCACAACCTACCTGGTTTTGTTTGTTTGTTACATTTATATCCTGCCTTTTTTCCTCCAAGGAACCCAAAATGGCATACATCATAATCCTCTTCTCCAGAGAAGAGGGGAAGGAAGAGAGGGTGGTGTGCATGTGTGTGAAAAGATGAGTGTATTGGGCATATTGTAAAAGGATAGGATAGAGAATGTGGGTGGCTCTGGCTTTGGCTCCGGCCCCACCAACCACTGGCATGTGGACCCTGGGAGAAGGAATGTGACTCTTGGGAGGGAAAGTATCCTAGAAGAGGGATAGACAATGCATGGCCCATGGGCCAGATGCAGCCCCTGCCACCCCCACCCCCAATTCCCCTCCCCAAAAAAACTATAAAACTTTTTTTTAAAATCTATAAAATACAGTGGCACCCATGTTTGCAAGTTAACTTTATTTATTTATTTATTTATTTATTTATTACATTTTTATACTGCCCAATAGCTGAAGCTCTCTGGGCAGTTCACAAAAATTAAAACCATAATAAAACAACCAACAGGTTAAAAGCACAAATACAAAATACAGTATAAAAAGCACAACCAGGATAAAAACCACACAGCAAAATTGATATAAAATTAAAATACAGTGTTAAAACAGTAAAATTTAAATTTAAGTTAAAATTAAGTGTTAAAATACTGAGAGAATAAAAAGGTCTTCAGCTGGCGACGAAAGGAGTACAGTGTAGGTGCCAGGCGGACCTCTCTGGGGAGCTCATTCCACAACCGGGGTGCTACAGCGGAGAAAGCTCTCCTCCTAGTAGCCACCTGCCTCACTTCCTTTGGCAGGGGCTCACAGAGAAGGGCCCCTGTAGATGATCTTAAGGTCCAGGCAGGTACATATGGGAGGAGGCGTTCCTTCAAATAACCTGGCCCCAAACCGTTTAGGGCTTTAAATGTCAATACCAGCACTTTGAATCGGGCCCGGACCTGGACTGGCAGCCAATGAAGTTGTAAAAGGACTGGCGTAATGTGATCTCGCCGGCCAATATCAACTTTGGCCCTGTTGATATTCTGTGGCCACTTCAGAGCACCCAAATGATAAAATTTAGCTCACAAACAAGGTAAAGTTAGGCATTGCACTGCAATGGAGCAGTGTTGTGTCTTTTTTTCTTTTTTCTTTTCAGGGTGGCACCTGTTAAACTGTGCGGTACCCTGCAGCATGTGGCCTGTGGCGGCGGCCCAGGGTGAAAATGGGCCCCAGACCTCCGGAAGTTGCCCACCCCTGCTCTAGAGCTTTGCATGCTCTGAAATGTTTAAGCAGGAAAACCTGTTTTTGTGAATGAAGTTTTCTTTTTCCTGAGTCCTTCAAGAACTGCCTCACATTCCTACTGTCACTATCCTTATCTACATTATATGCACAATGTCATTCTGATCCCTCTCTCGGCTGTACGCTCAACCTGCCATCGCTGCCATACGTGTGATTCAGCACATGTATTCAGGAAGGGTCCAGGTGACAGGAGCCTGAGTGTTGAATTGAAGACCAGACACGATGTTTCCTGTCGTTTCCATAGAAACATACGCTTCGTTGCCTAAGGGGAATACAGCATCAACATTTTAAACAATAATCATCTTTGTCTCCGTGAATCATTATGAAGCACAAAAGTGCTTCTAGAAGGGGTATGGTTTGTTTGTTTTCCCCTCCAGGAAATAATATGCTAGAAATCTCCAAGCAGACTGGGAACTTTCCTCCAGAACCTGTGTGGGTGGAACCAATCTAGTAGGGGAAATCTTCACATACAACGTTGTGGGAGAAAGTAGAAGGAAAAAGAAAACAGTCTTGACTAAGAGCTACAATTAAAAGAAAGCATCTCAAGCAATTTATTTCAGCTAATTATTTTCTTCTCCGACGGAGGCCCAAATTAGATGTTACTCTAAACATGTGGCCACTGTTGAAAATGCCATTCACTTATCTAGTTCTTTCCTCCCCCTCCATAACATCTAATAGAAGTTACTAGAAATGTGGAACATATCATGGAATTCCACATTTTCCCACCTCCACCATCTGCAACTGTTAATTTGGAGTGGGGTAATTGTCACGGCCACAGAAAATGGTGTCCACATATCTATTTCCCTTCTCCCTCCATGGCATCTAGTAGAGCTTACCTCATGTCACTGTGATGCATGATGGTCCACATTTATCTATCTCTGCCATCAGCAGCCATTAAATTGGGGTTTGGAGCACCATTTTCAGTGGCAACCATACATTTATGGTAGCATCTAGTTTGGCCCTTACATCAAATTAAAAAGTAGTGGTTTTTTCATGACATATATTTTCTCAATTTTTTGCTGTGTATCAATTACAATAATGCTTCCCTCCCCCACCCACCCCTGAAAAGTACTAAGTCACCACTGAGCTTTTCTTTATTCCAAGAAGCCTTTCTTTAACATGCAGTCTTGGATTACTGTTACTGCTTCTTTTAAATTTTGTTTTAACTGTTTTATTCTGTTTTTATTTTCATTTTACCCTGTACACTGCTCCAAAATTTTTCAATGGGGAGCGGTATATAAATATTCTAAATGATAATAATAATAATAATAATAATAATAATAATAATAATAATAATAATGATGATGTAATTTGTGGGCCATAGGAATATGTGAATCAGCAAAACCTGAGCTCACCAAGTTCTTCAAATTCTTTAAATTAATTTCAACTTGAGTCCATATCAGATTGCGAGCTTTGTTTTTTCCTTTTCTCATGAAAATCTGTGCATATTTTTCACTATGTTTTTCCAAGTGAACACAGCAGTTGTACCGTTCTTTGCAATATCCACATTCTTCTCCCATTGATAAAGCACCTGTGTGAGCCTTTTTCAATAGGACACATTCTTTTTCATGCACATTTTTCTAAGGCATGCTCATTGTCAGACACTTTTCTTTTTTTGGTCCATGAATCATAACGCAAGCTCAGAAATCTATGGACTGTGTCCACAGATTCTGTCTGAGTCCATCTTCACTCCAGAAGGCATGAACTGGGTAAATTCTGGTTATTAACAGGGACTGGCCGGCGAGATCACATTACGCCAGTCCTTTTACAACTTCATTGGCTGCCAGTCCAGGTCCGGGCCCAATTCAAAGTGCTGGTATTGACATTTAAAGCCCTAAACGGTTTGGGGCCAGGTTATCTGAAGGAACGCCTCCTCCCATATGTACCTACCCGGACCTTAAGATCATCTACAGGGGCCCTTCTCCGTGAGCCCCTGCCAAAGGAAGTGAGGCAGGTGGCTACTAGGAGGAGGGCTTTCTCCGCTGTGGCACCCCGGTTGTGGAATGAGCTCCCCAGAGAGGTCCGCCTGGCGCCTACACTGTACTGCTTTCGTCGCCAGCTGAAGATCTTTTTATTCACTCAGTATTTTAACACTTAATTTTAACTTAAATTTAAATTTTACTGTTTTAACTCTGTATTTTAATCTTATATCAACTTTGCTGTGTGGTTTTATCCTGGTTGCGCTTTTTATACTGTATTTCGTAATTGTGTTTTAACCTGTTGGGTGTCTTACTGTGGTTTTAATTTTTGTGAACCGCCCAGAGAGCTTCGGCTATTGGGCGGTATAAAAATGTAATAAATAAATAAATAAATAAATAAATAAATAAATAAAATATACTGAAAGAAATTTCTTGAACATCCTTAAGCCATTAGGGGTGTGCACTCCAAACTGAAAATCAACAGACCTCTAAAATCACGGTGCAGTTAGGGGGCAGTTTTAAAACTGCCAGAAACCCATGGTGTGGTTAGGAGATCATTCGGAGCTCCAAATTGATCAATAGGTCCAAAGGCTTTCTAGGCGACGAGAGAGCATGTTTCATGTTGATGGATGGCTAACTGAACACACTTCCATATTAGGAAGACACCAAGGGGTGAAGGGGGGTAGTTTTGAGATTGACATTTGTGGCTAACCAATAGTGACAGTCTCCTCCCTGTCCCCCTCCAATCTCAGTGCTTAGGGGGAGGGATTGCAAATGATATATCCCATTTGTCCTCACCCTGGAACTCATTCCGTTGCTAGTTTGTGGAGCATTAGGAAGAGATTGTGAGACAGTGTGAGAAACAGAGCTGCATTGTCTCTCTACTTCCCTTTGTTTCCCAATTGTCCTTGCTCTGGAACTTATTCCTTTCTCATGAAACATTAGGACTTAAGAGGAAGGAGGATAGAAAGAGAGAGAGAGAGAGAGAGAGAGCGCTTCTGATTGCTGAGTTTGATTTGCGGTCTCTGTCTGTCTGCTTTTATTTGGGGTGTGTGCTAGTCTGCTAGTTCTTCAATTCCAGTCCCCATTTTCCAAACAATTTATACAAGTACCACCCCACGCTCCCCCTATGTGAGTGAGTGTGTGTTTGTTCTTGTTCAATCCTATTACCCCCCCTTAGAAATTGAAAAAGAAATCCAAAAAAGAAAAATCCCTTATCTTTAAATCCGAGTCTGTCTGTTTTAATTCTTGTCTGCTATCTAAAATCCAAGTTCCTTGAGCCACCCACCCCGTGTGTGTGTGTGTGTGTGTGTGTGTGTGTGTGTGTGTGTGTTTAAAGTCTACTCCTATCTATCTATCTATCTATCTATCTATCTATCTATCTATATCCTCTTTGGGTTCTGTGTTGTGTTTCCTTCAGTTTTCGGTATTAATAAACCTTTTTCCCATCTAATTTCATCATGAAGCATAGAATGGGTGCTGCTGCTGGCTCTGGCCATCTTGGGAGAGGGAGAGGTGTTTCTAGTAACTCACACACACACACATGGTTGTTCTTCTGAGAGGCAGGAGAAGAAGAAGGCTGATCTCCATTTTTATAAACTGAAGATGCAGAGCTCTGCATCAACAAAGTAAAGGAGAAAAGCTCCCTCCATAAACGCTCCCCCTTCTACTGGGATGAATTAACACAGAATCAGAGTGTGTGTGTGTGTGTGTGTGTGTTAATGGGAGGATTTTTTTAAAAAAAATCCTAAAAATCAGGAGATGAAGGGGTTTGCTTCTAATGTAGCAAGCATAAAGTCCTACTTAAGAGCTATCATTGTGGCAAGTTTCATCTTTTTATCTTTAAAAATGACAGAGATGTATGCATTCTTTTGTTAATTCTCATTGACAATAATAGTGTGGTTCTCCGAAAATGGAGTGGTTTTCCCATGAGTAATCTGGCGGTGTGGAGAGATGGACCCCCTCCGAAAATCAGGGCAGGGAATCACCTCATCGGAGCACTGCTTTTAATTTCGGGGCGGGGAAGACCTGCTCTCACACCCCTACTAGCCAAGCTCATGTAGGAAGTCACTTTAATCCAGTGAAGGCTGGCCTTCACCTCCATGTAGTTTACCCCCATTTTTCCTCTGTGGCTCACCAAATTAATTTCATGGCATTACAGATTCTTTGTTATAAGTGTACACTTACCCTTATGAGTTCTTCTAGGTAGCATGCTATTTTGTGCGGTGATTGTGGCCTATGGTATTGAACACCCCTATGTCATGTAAGACCAAGGTAATAAAGATACTGGGCCATAAGTATAAGGACTTGACAGGAAATTTAGGTATTGTGCAAGTTCTTTGCACAGACTAATACCTCTGTGTTCATTCTGTTAAGCCGAATAGCCAAGTGGATTGCGCATCTCTTTATTCTTAATGTCAACTAATGGAACACAACAGACCTACCGGTATTTGTACCACCTGAAATAGTAGGACTGCTTAACATGGAGAGAACTCCAGTAAGCAAATAATGAGCATATTGAACACTCAGCACAGACTCTACATAGCACATATGCTCTGATGTGCAAATTCCCAAACTATTGGACTGCATTCACTTCCCCGGTCACTAGTTCATTAGGCTCCTTAAGGATGCACTTGGCAAAGTAGACAGGAGTTGAACATGGGTGGGGAACCCAGATGCAGTGCACAGGGCTTCCTTGGCCAGCCCATGGCCTCCCCACCTGCCATGCAGAAATCAGGCTTTTTGAAAAGCTTCCATTGGTGTCAGTGGAAGCTTTTTGAAAGCCTCCGTTGAAGTACAAGGGTGATTTTTGGAGGGGAGGGAAGAAGGCTGGCCAATGATGAATTTCCAAGAAACGGGAAATGCATCACCAAAAAAAAAGAGGACAAAAAAGGGCAGTGAGTTGCATAACATTTAACACTCCCCACATGCTGTGACCCCCACCAATCCCCCACTTGCATGGCAACAAAGCCTCCTGTAGCTGCCAGAGAAATTATTATGAACCAAGGGTAATGATAGTAGCAGCTACCTTGTGAGTTTGTGTTGCACTCTTAAAGCAGATATATGCTATCAACAGCATTCAGCATTGTGGGAGGATTTCTCTTGGTACTTTCAAAGATAAATAACCTTGATATTTGGCAGAACTGACATGTAGCATAGACAGCATTACCTGATAGACAATGGCCTTTGTCTATCAGGTAATAACTACTCCAGATGAAACACAAGACATTGTTGCTGAGGTGCATCTGCTGAATACTTAGTTGCATGGTGAACTTCTAGGTGGAAAGCAAGCATATCCACGTCTATTTCAAATGCCAGCCACCTCTGGATGCCCTGATTTGCTGTATATGTATACCATTACATGCTGAAACAATCTGATCTTCCACCCGCCATGATAATCAAATCAATTCAAGCCCTGCTAGTAAGGAATATGGATATTTTCCAGCAGAGTCTGCCCTTGTGGTTTCTGTAGCTTTGTGTCATGCCCTCATCCCTGGGAGCTCTATCTAGGATTAATTCTCTCTCTACCCTAGATTATGTCCATGCTGCCTGCTGTATCTAGCCATTGTTTTACAGTAAGTAGGCTATTGCATTTCCCTATCTCAAACTGAAAAATGGAAGTTGGTTGCATTGAAATAGCTGCTACTTACCCTAGTGTGTGTGTGTGTGTTTTAAGTAGTATTCTAATATTCAAAAACTTGGCCAGCTTTCCCTCTAGAGGGGCAATGAAATATCAGAGTATTACTTCACCTAATTAATTCATTTATTTATAGGAGCAATCAACTGGGGGGAGGAGGACACAGAGGATCATAATAACGCAGGGTCCTTCCATCCCTGAGGGCCTCAGAGCACTTTACAAGCATTAATGAATCCACTCTAATAGTGCCCCAGGAGGGACATCAATGTTACTAGAGCAGCTCTATCATTTGGAAAATAGGCACAGTTGCCACCTGGCTGGTTTATTTTTTTTTATTTTTTAGTTTGGCCTAGATATAGACAGAGGGCTGTCTTGTATTTGAATAAATTAAAGTTTTAAATTTTAATGAGTAAATTAAGTGATTTTTCATATGCAGATTAACAAGCACATTTCCCTCCCTTTAGCACAGGTGGTCAGGAAAAGAACCAGCATTGCTGAGAGTTAAACTAAGGTCAAATGCAGGTAATTATGCCCAGTCACCTGGCAAAGAGAATTGCACCGACTCAAAGGGATAGTTGATAATCGGGATCCACAAAGCTAAGCCACAAAACCAGAAGATCAGAGAGCCAACACAGAAGAAAGAGAAAACAAAAAAGAGAAAGGGAATCAGGGTGGTGGGGGAGGACAAGTCAAGGACAAGATCACAGCAGGAACTAGATGAGGTGGAAATTAAAAATGGGAAGTAACGGAATATGCCAGCAAGCAATCCTGTTGCTCAAATATTTTGGGCCAACCGTTCAGACAATTTTTAGATGGCAAAATGAGGGAATTCCTGGACAATTCACATGGTATTTGCATACCAATGCAATTTCCTGTGCAGATATCTATGAACAAAAGCTATTACTTTGCATTCAGCAGCTACAACTTTGAGCACAGTCCTAACCCCCTCAGATGCTGTGTGGGCATAAATCTACCTACTGGCAGTAGGCCCCAAAACAGCAGAATTGGGAGGGGGCTTTCTCTTTAATGCCCCAGTATCAGACCCCTTACCTATGCCAGCTAATATAAGTCTATACATGTAAATTTAGAAATGATTGTTATAATTTGAGTAGAAACAAAATATACCTCAACTTAATGAGGAAGATTGTGATCAGGTGTGCCTGCTCAGTTGGCTGTCCAAGTGCTAACTGCCGGTGGTCAACTTTAAGGCTCCTGTTCTCCCTTCTTGAGGTTCTTTATCCCTAAATTGGATATGGACTGGGTAGCCCTTCAAACAGAAGAGTGTCTTCTGTAAAGTAGAACACATGGACACCTTAGCTGCCACATTTCTATGTGAAGAATCAAATTATCATCATCATCATCATCATCATCATCTTTAGGGGAGAGCACCGTTCAGGGCTGTCTCCAGGTTTTTGAGTGCCATTAAGCAAGGCAGTGGGCTCCTTCCCTCTGTGAGTCTACCTTCTTACCTGCATTGTCACCAGCTGCTGTTGATCCTCCTCCTCTTTCTCATCATTGCTACCACTTCCTTGCTCAAGAGGCAGTGAGCCAGTGAGCAAATAGGCAGTGGCATCTAGTGCTCCTTCTTCTCACCCCCACTGCTGTCTGGGCCAAAGTGAGAGGCAAGTGAACAAGCAGGTTACAATGGTGAAAAGGGGGGCAAGTCTAGGGGGCTTTTGTCAATGGCCCAACCCTCCCCACACTGACACCATTGCTGACCACAGATGATGATGATGAGAACCAGCAATATTCCTATTCTAAGCCAAACTCTCATTCTTTAAACGGAAGGTGTTCCAGGCAGGGCAGGGCACCTTCTGGCTTTACTTATAGCTTGGCATGGAATCGGCCATTTTAGAAGCCCTGAAATGGCTGGAAGTTCTCAAGAATATTGTTCTAATGTCTCTTCACGTTCAGATGCCTGACATCTTTACTTTGTTTCTCATCTTATGCATTTGCTCTGCACCCTTCACAATTAGAGATGTACTTTGAAACATAAGAAGAATTTAGGACTGAAGTAGAAGACAATAGATTCAGAGATATGTCAGTGTATCATACCTCAAGGTACCATCTTTTTCTGATTCTGGAGAGGTTCCTAACAGCTTTTCCTCTTGGATATTTAGTTTTAAAACATCAAATTGTTTTGTTCCCTGGTGGAACTCTATAAATAGGTAATGCAAAGGTGACAGCTGTTTTACATTTACATCCCAGTTTATATCTGGGTTTCTTTTTATGTTAAGAAGGCCTTTTTTAAAAAATGACATCTCTATCAAAACAGTTCATTTGGAAACGTCAGGTCTGCTTCTGATAAGTCATCAGTCATGGTGATTGGTGCTGGCAGACGCCCTGTAATAGTGCTGTGGTATCTAATATAGTACACTGCAGTCTTTTGTAATATCATATTATTTACTTTATTCAGCCTGGCATGAAATCTCTCCTGGAGGAAAATGAAGAGCGGAGTGGTGGGGGGAGTTAACCCCTGGGAGGCTTTTCTAATCTCCCTTTCAGGCTGTCTTTTAGATCTAAGGGGGGAAGATATCCCTGATTTGGGCAGGAATCCCACCTTCTTCAGTATTAGTTTTTATAAAATCATTTGCAAGTTGAAATTTATTATTTAAATTGTGTATATTTTAAGTGAAAGTGTTTTTCTCACTCTCCTACTTCCCCGAGTGGTAGGGAATTCCAGGCTCAGTTTACTTGTGAATATACAGGTTGAGCATAGAAGAGCAGACAAGCACTCAGACAGACAGGCAGTGCTAGTCTTTAAAACATACAGCCCTTAGAGCCTGCCCCTCTCCCAGTTGCTTTTTTGCAGCTAGTTCTAAAACTCTATTTCTGTTCCCTTTGGCTATGTTCCAGCTGCCAAATTCTTTCTCTTCAGTTCCCATCCGAACAGGTGGGATGTCTAGTAGCTGGTTACCACCAGTCATCAGAAGTTATTAACTTGGCTCTCCTATGTGCATCTATTGGGAAGTAAATCCCATAGAGTTCAATGGGACTTGCTCCAAAATAAGCAGCCTAAAGAAAACTTTTCTAGCTATCAGAGCTCAATAAAAGCCTTAGAACAACATAACACTCCTATTACAAATGAAACAAAGTTAAGTTATCAAGCACCTATTTACAAGTCTGTTTTATTTCTGTAGTCATGATGGTGCTATGACTTAAGTGAGTTTAAAATGCAACACTGCACATGCTCAGAGTTTGTTTGTTTTTAAAAATCAGGGTTGGCACTAGGGACATCAGAGAAATTTGCAACACAATCAAATGAGTTCAGATTTCTAAGAATTCAACCTGTGGATTCCACAGCAGACTGGCTTTTTCTGAGTTGGACGGAATCCATGACTTGTGGACTTTTTTAAAAAAAACTTTCTGGAATCTAATGCAAATTTAATCATAGAAAACAATGTAAAATATTTTTAAAACACCAGCTGAAAATGCACATTTCCCCATAGGCTAAAGCATGAAAATGTAGATGGGGGTGTTCTGCATATTTTGGGGCAAATTTGCACATTTGTGTAAGTGCAAATTTGCACAAATGCAAATTTACATAAATTCGAGGAATTGGAGGGGGGACTGATTCTGTCAATGAGCAGATGACACAATGCAAAGCACCTGACAATCCGTGAAATGCAGGCAGAAGAGATTTTACAAACTCTATATACCCCCAGTTGGCAGCAAACCATTTTGTTGTTGTTCTAACATATTAAGAATACAGAGTCAAAGCATGGAATGGTGGTTGGGTGTTGGGACAAGAGTCCAAAACACATCAGTTATGGAAGGAAGAAAAAAAACACAGAGTGAAATGTGTGAATAGACTGGGCATTCTACTCAGCCAACCCCAAGGACTGCAATTTATATGACTCAGACTTTTATTTGATAATACCTTTTTTAAAAAAGCCATTTCTTTCTTGAAATGGAGTAAAACATTTGGAAAGAACTGGTTTTAGTGGGAAGGTGGAATATAAATTTAATAAATAAAATAACTGGCAGCGTACATATCCATTTTTTAACATGCACAGAGGGGTAAGCAAAGGTGAAAATATAGAGAACTAAGCAGGGGTATATGAGTTCATGAGCATGAAGGAAAATTATGCAAGTGAAATGTTCAGGAAACTTAACAGTGTGACAGGAATATGGATTTTAAAAAAAATGCACCTAACCATTCATAAACCCTTCCATAGAGGATTCAGACAACCCCCTCATGCATTTAAAGTATGTATGAAGGAGCAGCATGGGCTAACCACACCCTCACTGCCAAGGCACCCACTAGCTGCATGTTCAGCAACTATGAGAAGGGGCCTTGTGCATATACCAATGTACATGAATAGAGCTCCTCCATGTGAGGGAGGATCCTGACTGGCCCAAGATAACCCCTCCTGTGAAGGAACTCCACACATGTAAGTCAGTACACATGTAGAGCCACTTCCTTGTTCACTAAACATGTGACCAACAGGTGAGAGGCTACAATATGGCCCCTAGATCAGTGCGAGCTGCAGGGCTCCATGACTTCCTCACACATACTTTTAATGTGTGAGAGAATTTATCTGAAGCCCCCCTTTTGTGAGAGGAGAAGGCACAATTATAGGCAGAACTATGGACCAACCAATGATGGAGTGGGATATAGCATAAAGGAAAATTATTCTATAGAGAAGAAGAATTTATGTCTATAGAGACATAAAGGGAAATTATTCTATAGAGAAGAACCAAAAAATACTTTTACAAACAGGTAAATAGGCACTGCATGTATTTATAAAATAACTGTTGAAGATGGGAACACTGAATATGTAATGGGGAAAAGGACAGACAATAAAACAATAGCATTTAAAAATGGAGGAGAGTCCAGGTTAGAACACAGAGAGAAACGAAAGTAAAGAGGCTAAACCACAAAAACAAAAATATAACATTATTTTCAGGTTTCCATTTGTAAAACATACTAGATAAAAGAATCACAATTCATTTGCTGCTACTAGCTATGCTTCCACTTGTTACACTGAAACCAACAGAGCATGACACATGAATGAGATCTTTGATGAAATATGAAAGAAAGCAACTCAGAGGTTATCCAGTTGGGGCATAATTTCTGAAGTCTTCGACTTGGATGAATACCTAGCGTGTGATTTTGATTGGCTTATTCAGTCCTGAAATATGATTAGGATGGAGATGCTAGAAGGCCCGCTTGAGGAAACATTGACATATTATGACCCAACTGACAGAGGAGCGGCATTTAAGTGGTGTGCATGCAGTGCAGACTAGTGGCAGACAAGTCTCTAAATGGAGATTTAAAACAAAATCCAACCCGCACATAGAACAGATTCCAGACAGCAGCTATTTTCTTTGAAGGAAGGAAAAGAAACATCTAGTAATGGATGACTGAGGAGTAAACCACCTCCAGGAGAGCTTTTGAGAACTCTTTCAAAGGAACTGAGAAGACCTCTCTTGGATAGAATCCCAAAATAGTTTTAGGGACTGCTTACATTTTGGCTTTTTCATAATAGCCATAGAGGGAGGGAGCACCCATCTAAAGCTGTGTTCTATGATGACCATTGAACTACTGTTAATATGGCCCCTAGATCAGGGCCAGCTCCAGTTCTTTTGAGGGACATTATAGGCCCCATCCCTCTATAGGCCCCATCCCACTATAGGCCCCTTGCCTCAATGTCTGTCTTCTCACCACCATTGTCACTAACTGCCACTGCTCATCATCCTACCACTTGCTTGATTCCCAGTACACAAAAGCCAGTGAGCAAGCAGTCAGTTGTTTCTATTGCTTCTCCTTCTCACCACCACCATTGTCTGAGCCAGAGCGAGGTGAACAATGATGAAAAGGAGAAACAACTTCAGGAGGGTCTTGTTAGTGGACCCTTGCTGGGGTGTGTGTTGTCAGCCAATGTCCAGCCATGCTTATGTTCTAGATCAGTGGTCTTCAACTGGTGGGTCACAACCCAAAAGTGGGTCACAAAATCAGTCCAGATAGCTCATGGTCAAGCTGTTGCCATGATGGGCAATTGTAAAATTCAGTCCCATGTTGCAGGTTGGGAGTCCGAGGTGGGTTCTGGTCTAGACAAGTTGAAGACCACTGCTCTAGATTGTGTGAACACTCTATATAACTCTAGAGACAAATGATAGATACTTAGAGGATACTATACATATATACCAAAGTGCATCTTGATATTTGGTCAGAGGTGAACAGAGTTCCCAGCTGACTGCTAGGACTGCGAGATCGCCAGAAAAGAAAAGAGTAAGTCTTGACTCAAACTCAAAAAGGAAATACTGATACAGACCAAAAAGATGATAAATCACAACAAGCTTTACATATAATCAGTAAATAAACAAACAGAATGAACTTTGAAACTTGAGGAAGAATGGAACAAAGAGAGGATGAACTGCCAAGAAGATTAGGACCCACCCACTACCATGCTGTGCATAGCAGGGTGACTGTGAAAAGGTTAATGAACCATGATAAAGAGCAACAAGGGTAGAGCTGTCAACTAGAGAAGTTCAGATTTCCGTGACCAAGAAGAGAAAAAGGATTCTGGAAGAAAGAACTTGTATAGAATGGCTGATTTGTTAATTACAGAATGGCAATTTGGAAGACCATACAAAGGAAAGAAATGACAAGGAGAATAAACTAAACTAGTACAGTGAAAATTAAGATGACAAGAGGGAAGTGCAGGAATTGAGGACAACTTCACTACCTAACAGAAATAAAATAGAGATAAGCGATACTTTAAATACATTCTAGCAAAGTAGCAAGGCCCAACAGAGGAGGTAGGGTTAATCTTCAGTACCAGGTGTCCACAGGAGCAGAATGAAATGTCTGGTCAGTGGTACCTAGCAAAGCTCTCTCTGGTGAGTGAACTAATATTGTGTTTAGCGTTAAGTGAATGTCATGGCTGTGTCATGAAATAACATTGCACTTCTTGAGAGGAGACAAAATCCTTTCCATGTTCTTGCCTAGCATTGTTGACCCATATAAGCCAGGAAAGTCAGCACTACCATGGGTGAGAACTGAGTGCAGTTGATAAGATTGGGGTGGAAAGTGCCACAAATTATCTTTTTTAATCATTTTGTGTTGATATTAAATCAGAACTTGAGCACATGGTGGGATACTGAGATCGCCATTTCTTCATGTCTGCCTTCAGTCCAGATGGTTAACCCTACCAAAGCACCACTCATTGGTTAGAAAAAGAAAAAGGGTGAGAGAAAGAAAGAAGCCTCAAGAACTGTGTTATAACTTCACCTTTGTCTTGGATTACTACTAGTTTTGGGAGTTTCTTTACAAATTTTACAAGAAAGGTCGGGGTTATTGAATCCAGCCTGTTGACTTTGGCAAGGGCTAAGAGTCTGAGCACGTTTTAGTTCCTTAAAATAACTTCCCAACTCTCAGACATTGCCTCACTACTATGGATCTCCCTGGAACCTGTTTCTGAAGTGCTGTCAGATCTTTGTATTTTGAGCCAGCTTTGAATGTTCTTTATCTTTACCTGGAAATACACACAGCATCATTCTTTTGTTTAACTATATTTTTGACTGGTCTTCCTAAAATAGTCCATTCTGAGTCTTTAGACTAGGTTGAGGGAAGAGTCCAGCTAAGAATAATACAATATTGAGACTGGCGGACTCATTTGTATGATTGGCAGGATAGGGAAGAATTCTCTTCTCTGCCTTTAATAGAAAGATAAATGGAACCGAGTGAGGGAGGGGCAATCTTTCACTTGACAGAGTGCCAACTTTATAAAGACAAGCCAGGCTCTGGCATTGGAACTGGAAGCCTGGTGGGTATTGATGTGACTGATGCCGGAATAACAATCCCAGAATGCACTGCTTCTATCATGCTGGCAGGCTTGAACTTATGGTTCTGTTGCCATTAGTCAAGCTGTGATTGGAATCATAAAACACAGGTGGGGTTCTCTGTTCCCACAGTTCCCACATTAGTTTGTGGCTGATGTGGAAAAAAGATTAGACCCCTGAGAAGAGGAATATCTGGATACAGCACATAAATCCCCTTCTCTTCTCCTCTTTGCAGGACTGGGAACAGATCCAATCTTAAAAGGCAGGACAAACTGTTCGTAAAAGGACAGATGCAGTTCGTGGGATGGAGATGTGCAATCAATGTATTCTTTTGCTAAACAGCTGAGGCCCTGTTAGTGGTTTTGTCTGCTCCATCCCCAGAGCTGAGAGGCTATGAATCTAGTACGTTACAGCATGATCACAATCAGAAGTATGAAATTCAAAATTACAACCTAGGGCCAAGGTAGGGTGGTCATGTATTCGAAGTTACAGGGACACGCCTCTATTTGAATGACTGTCAGAAGACACTCCTCTATCTGAAAGTGTCCTATATTTGAAGCTCTGTACAGGCCAGGACATGGTTAAGTACAGAACCATAAGAAAGCAAGACAGCAGAGCCCTTGAAATTGCCTGTCAAGAGTGAGCAGCTGGACTGCAAACAAAGCAAGCACACAGGTTGCCTGGTCACAGTGTTCTCTACTATGAGGGGATTTATTGAATTTCTGTTTATATTATAGTAATGAATTATCTGTTTTGTCCTTTCTCTCCGTGAAGCACCTCCTCTTTCTTGACAATATGTAAGTAGCCACCCTAGGCGAAAGAGAGACTACCTGAAGGGAGACAAACCACAAGGGAAGGAAGATATCAGGGTTGAAGAACTTAAACTAACATTTGACAATATTGTCACTTCCACCTTGTAGAACCTCTGTCTGATCTTGGACAAGTCTTTTTTCTAACTGCAGTTTACAACCTAGTACCAAACTATATTCATTTGAAACCATATCAAATGTTGTTTGGCCCTGGCATGTGTAAATATTGGTCTCCTACATTTAGAAAAATTGTTCTTTGCTAAAGGTTTTCTTTATTTTAAGTATATACACTACATTCAGCAAAACTTCTCAGGGTTCCTCACCATCAATGAAAAAAACAAAACAATTTAGCTGCAATCCTCCATGAGTTGAGCTAAGCTGTAAAGGAGGTCCAGCTGTGCTTGTGGAGACTCCACTAAGCAATGGGCCTCTTGCCTTCAGAACTTCACTCGATGCATGGAGGTTGGCAGAGGGAGCAGAGCTAGGGATGTGCAAGTTTTGTAAAATCCATTCCATCTACATTTTTCAGATTGTCAGGTGCCTTTTGTTCTATTATCCACTCATTGATGGAAAGTGATTTTTTCCAATTTCCTGAATTTGCAAAAATTTGGAGATGCAAAAATGTGCTACACCTCCCCAAATGCACATTTTCATGCTTTATCCCAGGGGGAAATACATGTTTTCAGCCAGTGTGTTTTTATTTAATGTATTTTTCAATGTGTAAAATTCCAGGGGCGGGGAGGGGGGAGAACTGGTCTGCAAGTCCACAGAATTCATGTGACTCAGGAAAAGCAAATCTGCTACAGAATCCACAGGCTGAATTCATAAAAATCTGAACTTATTTGATCCCATTGCAGATTTCAACAACATCCTGAGCCAGAGCCGGAAGGATGGGTACAATGTTGAGATCAGGGCCAGTGGTGCAACCTCCTTGAGCCACCCCTTCAAGTAATGTGCAAAGGGCTCCAAAATCTGTAAGGGTTCCCAGCTCTGTATGATTGTGTTCATGTCTATCTAGGCCTCTGTATACCTCTCTATTCATAGAAGGGATAGAAATAACAAAGGAACTGTGAATAAAAGGAGGCCAATAATTTTAAAGTTTTGGAATGCTGTGGTAATAGGAGAACTTATAAAATTGCAGACATTTAGGAGACTTCATAGCTAACCTTTCTTCCTAAACAATTGGATATATTGTTTATGTTATTCACAGATAAGCCCATTAGCAATTTAAACCAGGCTTCAGGGAGGAAAACAGAATCATTTTCATGGTGGCTCTTTTATTGATCTATTTGAAATATTTACACGCCATTTTTAGGGGTCAAACCCACCCCTTGAACTAGAGATGGAAACATTTTTGTCAATCTCCTTCTCACGAAGATTGCATATTTTTTGTTCGCTCCCCACCCCCAAGAGATGAACTGTTTCAGAAAGCTCACAAAAATGCAGATTTCAGTACACAATTCTTTCCCAGCTCAGAAGGTGTGAACTGGGTAAATCTATTTTTAAAAAAAACTTAATGGAGTGAATTCTTACCCATTCATCCCTACTTCCAACGTATAAATTCACAATATAAAAGCAATGCAAGTTTAAAAACATAAAACATCCTAAAAATACAATTGATTAAATAAAAAAACAATAACTGTCAATGATCCTAATCACAAATGTCATTCAGCCCCAAAAGAAGAAACAAGTCAAATAAACTATTATAACTACTGTAGCAGCATATATACAAAAATCCAAGAGGAATTAATTAAACTTAACCAATTGGTTCTGCCTGACTGGAGGATCTGAGCTGCAAAAGCAAGACTCCTTTGAACAGTCAGAATACTAGTTTCTGTTCCACCTTCATCTGTGAAGTCCTGCGCAATACTCTGGCATGAGCCCTGCAGGATCCAACCCTCTTGTGAACTACGTTTGCTGCTAATTCTCATCCAGTATGCGACTTCCTCTTATCAATTCGAGTGTAGCGATTTGTTCTGTCACAGAAACAACCTGAGGCCATGAATCTCATCAGGGTTGCAGCCCTTATCTGTCAGCTCTGAGTATGATAGACAACACTCGTTATCCCCAGTGGGGCTGTTGAGCCTCCCACTTAGTCCAGATGAACCTCATACTGTGTGGCACTTTCTGATTGCCTGAAATATATATATATATATATATATATATATATATATATATATATATATATATATTTTCTTGGAATAGTGGTGGATCAACCTCTTACCAATGCCCTAAATTGAGCTCCGGCTATTGGGTGGTATAGAAATGTAATAAATAAATAAATAAATAAATAAATAAATAAATAAATTATACATCCTTGTGCAATGCCTGCATTTTTGTAGTCTAATTCTATAAAGGGTTTTGGGTTTTTTTGCAATCTGTTACAATCCTTTTCCTAACATTTCAAAATAATAAATTTATATTTGTACACCACCTTGAGCTGTAAAAACCAGTGCAACAAAAATTCCAAAAGTAAAAACTAAAAATAAATAAAGTTATAGGGTAACATTCCTAAAGGACAGGACTGTCTCTGGTAGTTGCTGGCTGGGCAATGCTGGGAGTTGTAAGACTTATTTCTGTCTAAACATGCATAAGTTTGCACCCTAAAATATTCAGTGTGTGTGTAACATGCAGGCTGTTTATATCAACATGCATCTTGGGGCGGCAAGTTCCCCTCATCTCCATCCATTTCTGATTTTCCTGCATGTTCATTCATGCATTCATTCTTAATGAATTTTAGGGCAACGTTTAAGGGTAGATCTCTTTCAAGGCAGCATACAAGACATATAAAAAAGATAAATATGCCAAAACAAGTAGAAAAGTAATTAACAAATACTCAACAAAATATTATAAAAACAGGTATCACCAATAACACTTGCAACCCACAGGCTATGAAAAGGCCAGTAAAAACAACTGGGTCTTCAGAGCTTTCCTGAAGACCTGCAAAGAATCACTATCTCCAGTTCACTTATGTGACATCCAGACTCTTGTTCCAGAGCAGAATACAATGGGGTGCTTATGCCTCACTGATTCTGTTCCACCCCACCAATTGTGTTGCACTCTGCAAGAGCTTGTGCAATGCTGATTTAGAGGTTCTGGGGCCAACCTGAAATGAGTGGTAAATTGGAAATGCTCATTTCTCAAAAAAGGTAGGTCAGCTCACATAAGGAAGCTTTGCTGACCTCTCCTGCTGCCCCCCCCCAATGGGCATGGAGCTCCATGCCCGGCTCCCAGCTCCTCGCAGTTCCTCGCTAGGAACCGGGATGAAACTGGGTGAGCGCCCACATGTCCTGCAGTCTCAGGATCATCCTGAGACCACAAGAAAAAACAGGACAAAAGTGGTGCCCATTATCCCAGGGCAAGGGAAGATCATCACTCCCTATCCCCCGGGATCCCCTGTGCATCATGTGGATGCACAGGGATGATCCTGGGGTGATCCCCGGGATAAACAGTCATCTAGCCATACCCAAAGTCAAGGGGTTTTATGGACTTCAGAGGTTCAGGTACATCAGGTGCATATGTATCCTCACTCCTTCTTGCACACGAATACCTGAACTATCAGAAGTCAAGGGGGATATACGGGACTTGTGTGCTTTCCTGTATACTGTAAAAGCTACACAGGGAGTTTCACCATGTAGACTGATCCACACTTGAAACATATTTGTTGGAACCCTTATAGTCTTCTAAACCAGTGGTTCCCAATTAGCTAAGTATTGCGGACCCCTTGTTTTTCAAATGTCAAGCCATGGACCCCCTCCTTTTGAAAATTTCATTATCTCTAATTACCTGTTCAAAGGAATTTTTTGGAGAAAATAAGGGGTAGCCCCTAATAAGCAAAGGATTTTAGATATACTAAAAAACAGACCATAAAATGTGTGATATTTGTGATATTACCCTGCAAAAGTGACAATGATTTAGTTAGGAATATAAAGACGAATTTAATTTTACTAAGCCAAACAATTCGCCATATTTAGCCCCTACTTCCAAGCTGTATCTTCCGAGCCACCGCCAGGCGCAGGAGGAGGATTTTAAAGAAATGCTTACATCTGCGTAAGCTTTAAAGATAAAGACACCAAAACTGGCACATTAATAGATATTAGGGACAGCTTTAATCATACCAAATTTGAATTGAATTGGGTCATCCATTGATTTTTTGTGGGGGGGTTTTACATTCCCCTCCTTCAACTCACTTCCTGGTATGCAAAGGATCGCTGTTGCCAGGTAGCAAAACAACAACAGTGGCGCTACGGGGATAATCCGAGGGAAGCAGGTATGTGTGATAAAGCTTCCAGAGAGAGCGGAAAAAAGTGGGGGAAATTTACATAGAAAAAGCAGGAGAGAGCTACTGAGAAATTAGCTACTGTTGGCAGGCCCGGAGGCGTGGCAAAGCCATATTTAGCTGAAGGCAGTGTGGGGGAGCTCGCCTAGGATGTGCAGTAGCCACTCGGTTTACTGTGTTTACTGCTTTCGCGTATGACGTCACTGTCAAAGCAAACGGAGCGTGGGAGACGTCATATTTTCTTTTATTAAAATGTGGACTTTGCAGAGGTAAGATGTGACTGGTGCCACGGACCCCTAATTGGGAACCACTGTTCTAAACAACACTCATAATTTAGATTTGCACAATCCATGGGACTAAGACATGGCTACTGTTTCTATTTCACGGAGGCAAACATTGGCCCTGAGAGAAGAAGAAACAAAGAAGCAGGTTGTTTGAGTCATCTTTGGAGAGACTAAGGCCATAGCTAGACCTAAGGTTTATCCCTGGATCATCTAGGGGTCAAACCTGTTCATCTAGGTGACACACAGGGGATCCAGTGCTCAGGCAGGGGTGAACCCTGGATGATTCCAGGATAAACCTTAGGTCTAGCTGTGGCCTAAGGCAAAGAAACATACTGAGCCAAACACCTTGATCCCTTCTCCAACAGTCTGCCCACAAATGTCAACATTCTTTTTTACTTTTAGGACCTAAGGCAGGGCTGGGGAACATCCGACCTATGGGGCAAATGCGGACCTCCATCCTCTGACCGGACTGTGCCCCTTCACCAGCTCCGCTTTAAGCTATTGATATTATTTACTCTTCCCTCCATCTTGCATCACCAACTACAAAACTGATAGAAGAAACCTTGCAGAAGATGGAGAGAGAGACAGTATGCCCATGGATGCAAATGCCTTCTTGTTGTGTATTCAACAATGCTAAAAGTCACATCTGCATAACCCCACCTATTTTTGTCTCTGGCTGCACACCCTGCTGGAATGCAGACCCCAGCAGGTTTCAAGTGAGATAATTTGGACCTTGACAGGAAAAACGTTCCTCATCTCTGGCCTGAAGAATAAGCAGCTATTTTGTCATGAACAGTGAAATGCAAAAAGGAAGCAGTCATGCTTTTGAAACTAAATTATGGTAGAAAAGAATTGTCTCACTCAGGCTGATAAGGAGCTTAACAGTTATTTTAAATGCATTGTGTCGTCCTCCTTACACTCAGTCCTGAGGGGAAAAATACATCCTTTGGATCTAACCCAGGATCCTTAAGCATTCACTACCCACCTTAATGTCAGTCATCAAAGGCTGTCGCACTGAAAAGCTGAAAATGACAGGAATGGCAGAGAAGGGACATTACTTTTGCTCTTGTTCAACACCACCTGCTGCTGTAGCAGCCTCTGTTACTACTCAGTCCCTAGTTAATCCTCCATTATTTGCGCTAGCCTGGCCTCAGGCTCACAGCAATCGTCCGTAGGCTGCAATGGCCAGGTGTTCAAATGAGGCAGCCCCTCAAATATAAGGCAAATTCTCAGATCTCAAATGTAAGAATAGAAACCAGATTTTCAAAAAGTTGGAGCTTTTGGAGACTCTGGCCAGATCTACACCAAGCAGGATATGACACTTTGAAAACAGTTTGAAAACTGTATATGGAGTGTGTCATGAGCCCTAACAGTTGTCAATACTGTTATAAACCATTTTTAAGCAGTACTGTAGATCCTGCATTAGTCTAGGTGACAGTGCATAAATACGATGCTTATGAATCTCCAAATTAAGTAATCTCTTATTAGTGCAACCCTTTCATGCACAGATTGTCTTAGAGGGTTCTGATTGCAAGGCCTACAATTGCAGTGGAATAAATCCTTCTACGTACATATAGAGTTTCCTGCTAGGGCCGCTCAGAGGCCAAGTTTGTCAGATGGAGACAAACTTCACTGGCCCTTTTAATGAGATTCTTCCTGAATGCCATCCTATCAAGTGACATGCTGAATAATTCAATGAAGACCCTGAACAGCCTAAAAAATTCCTCTAGGTCTTGCTTAATGAGCTCATCATGGACTATTAATCCAAGGCCAACTTGGAGGTGGGACAACAGGGGACTTGGCCAATGACATCACTCTATCATTATGGGATGATTTGTTGGAAAGATTCAGGAGTGTTTCTCTATTGCCATGGAAGGATGGGGCTTCTCAGTACTCAAAAGGGATTTGCTCCAGATCTGTGAAGCAAATGGCTCAGAGAATTAGGGAGAAAGAATTGAATGGATCTAGCCATTTTGAGGGGTAAAAAAAATTACATATATTTAGTTTTAAATAGAATTGTTGAAGCCATCTGTACCTGTGGTTACAAAATGCCATGCATTTGTTGGAAAGTGCTTTCCATTTGAGATTTTTCTCTTCTCAGACAAGCTTCAGGGGTGACTGGCATGCTGTACGGCACAGCAAATTCATACTATTTTATATCAGTGTTTGCTATCCTACTCTGAATCCAGGGACTTCTCATTCTAAGACTTCCAAGTATGAAAAGCTTATAATAATTCCTTCCCAAATGGAGTAATCAAACTCTAAAGTAGCAAGGACATATAAACAAGTAAACAAACATTAAAAACACATTTTTAGAGTCCTCAAAATGGCATAGGAATGGATGAATGTGGGATCACATGCCATCAGTGTTATCACAGGCACTAGCTAATAGGTGCCTATGACTCATGGCAGTGGAAGCGATGGAAATCACACACCTCCGACTAAATATTTTTGTGTTGAATGCTAGGTAACTAGCTTTCTCCACTATATGCATACTAACTGAGGGAAAGACTTTTGACCCTCTTTTATTGCACTGATATACCATTGCCTCGGTAAGTCCGAATTTACGGGTAGACCTCTTCAGAAGGGATGTGCGAATCAGCAAATCTCAATCTCTTCAACATTCTCTGAATTCCACTTTAAAGCTTTTTCTAGCTCTTGTCCATATCAAATCACAAACTTCGTTTTTTTTTTTACTGTTTGCATGAACATTCATGTGCATTTTGAGACACATTTTGAAAATGTGCATGTTAATCGTGTGCATTTTTCTCCCATTAATTAAAGTGTGTTGGTGCACATTTTTCAAAAGGACACATTTTTTCATGCACATTTTTCAAATGTACACATATTGTTGAATACATATGTGGGGGGGGGGGGCATGCCCACAAATCATATTGCAAGCTCAGAAATGTACAGACTTTGACCACAGTTTGCATTCGAATCTGTGGCCTTAGCTAGACCAGTGGTTATCCCAGGCTGATACATGGGATCGCCCCTGTGTGTCCAGATGATGCACAGGGGATCCCGAACTCAGGGAGGGATCATCCCTCCCTGGCCCTGGGATAAAACCCTACACTTTGGGCCCGGTTTTGCCCATGGTCTCAGGCCGCGAGCGTCTGGCCCATTTCCGCAGCTTTTCCCGGGTCCACGTGATTACTCACACAGAGCCGGGAGCTGTGCATGGGGTGCAGTGCTCTTCAGGAGCACTGCGCCCATCAGGGCTAGGGTGGGAGGAGCGGGGAAATTAATTTTTTTTTTAAAAAAAAAAACTTACCTTTTCGCTTGTGCACAACTGGCCCTTTAAGAAAATTTTAAAAATGGCTGGTGTGACGCCTCTCCTCTTGGACTCATCAAGCCTTGCATGTAAGCAAGGGCAAGATCTTGCATTATTCCCCTCCTCTCCCCCGGATTTTCAGGTTGGTCTATCTGGCTCTGGGAGGTACAAATTGGGTAAATTCTGGTCAAAAACCGTACTGAAATTAATTTCTCATACATCCCTACTTTGGGTATAGGGTTCCTCATATGGATTCACTCCACATCTATCTAGTTTTTAATGGTCTGGCTACTACAAAAAAAGCAGTAGGAAGGAGGGTGTGGATGCAGCATCCATCCCACTGTTTCTTTCAGCTTGAGATGCTTGCTTTAGAAATATTTACTCCCCAAGTAATTGCAGCTGACACCTGGTGAGCGCTTTTCATTTCCCCTTTCCTTCACAGGTGACTGGCTGTGTTAGGATATTAATAGCCAGAGGTCGAGAGGGCTTGGGCTCTTGTCCCAGCAGTAGATTGGAGAGAGCTTTCTCCTTAGCAGCCAGGAATCATTACACCCCAAATGTCTACTTTAAACAAATGACTCGAATAGGCAGTAAGCAGAGTGATTCTTTAGGTTGCAGAACAGAGTGGGACTCCACAGGCGAATGAAAAAGGCAGAAGAGAAGCAGAGTGCTCTCTACCCCTGCCTAGCAGGCAGCAGGTTTGGCGCCTGGATCCATGTCACTCCTTTGCTTTGGCACTTAAAGAAATGCTTGCTGAGCCTCGTTTAAAGGGTTTAGCTAATGGCCCTGCCAAATCTTGCAGCAATGCATTGCAGGCTGTGAGATGCTCAGATAAAACAAGGCTAGGTGGGTGGAGAAAAAAGAAATTTAAGATAAATTTATGTGTTCATTGTGTGTGGCAGCTGAGCTCCACAAATAGAGCGAAATCCATGGCCCAGGTAACCTTACTGAATTGGTGCTTATTGTATAATCCATACCCTTCTGATTCTAATGTCTGGGTTTCTGCTGGTTGGTTCTCTGGTTAGGTCTCTGCTGTACCTCCCAAGGGGTTTTCATTAGATGGGACTGATATTGAATCAACATTTGTGACTCATTTAGTTTCAGTTTTTAAAAAGTAGTAGAGGAAAAAAAGAAACATTGAGAAATCAAGCCATCCCTGTATCATTTGTGGGTCAAGATAAATTCTTAACATTAGCCTCCTGGAGGGAGTTTAACCATAACAAGTTGCAGAATTATTTGTTTGCAAGTAGTTTTTTTAACAAATTAATCCATCACCACTTGCAGCTCCAAACTGACAACCCAGCAGGCCAAGATGTCACTTACCAATATGATAGAAATGATGCTTTGTTAGACATAGCTTTATTTAAGAGGATTTGTGGGTAAACCCCCCACCCTAAAAGCCTGTAACACCCCACACTGGCCAGTAAGGACTGCCATTTTTTTTTAATGGGGAACCACCTTTTCTCACCATTTTTCCCCACCGACAATGCTTCTAAAATGACGCTGCATTGTGATGGGTTAAAAGATATTGACCTAAAAATAAACTGACTGATAATTCTCCTTCCTCCTGGCTTAAGCAAAGAGGCAAAATTAATATTCAGCTGAATATATTACCTGGCAATCAATTCTGTTTGAGTATGATTTACAATTTCATATGTACATTGCAATGTTCCCTTATACGGTATTTCATTGGATGTGCCCTACCTAGATCCTAATATGTATGTATGTGTTTATTTATTTATTTAAAACATTTATATCCCGCCCTATATCATTAAGATCTCAGGGCAGCGTACAGATAAAAGCATATATAAAACAGTAAATATGTACAGCTAAAAACAAATTAAACCATAAACCTAGTTAAAACAATATATAATTTAAAAGCAGTAAAACAATTAAAACAGTTAAAACAATGTGCCATCTTAGTGAATTTAACCATTAAAAGCTTTGTTTAAAAGCCATGTTAAAAGACAGAGACTTCTCCTATGCCTTTTCCTAGGCTGGAATGGGATCTCCCAGTTCAGGCATACATTTCATTCTTAAAAGAGCAGAACTTAGGTGAATTTCATGACATCCTCTAGAGCAGCCTTCCTCAACCTGGGGCGCTCCAGATGTGTTGGACTACAACTCCCAGAATGCCCCAGCCAGGCTGGGGCATTCTGGGAGATGCAGTCCAACACATCTGGAGCACCCCAGGTTGAGGAAGGCTGCTCTAGAGGCCAAGATTATTATTATTATTATTTTTAAAAATCTCCTTCTTCCAGGGGACTTTGCCAAAAATGCCACCTAAATTTATTGATCTGAGAATGGGCCCACTAAATTGAGGTGGCATTTTCAGTACAGCTTTCAATGGGGCAAACTACATTTTGTTCCATTTCTGAGGTTGCCCTGAAAAGTCTTGGTAGTGATGCAGCCCATCAACTGTGCTCTGTCATTCCAAAGAGAAAAACACACACACTTAGAAGTGCTACATCAAATAAAATATATTCGTAAAGAGGGAAGACATGATCATACTATATAGATTGGGCTGGGCAACACACGCAGGCCACATGTGGCCCCTGCAGCATCTCAGTGGGGCGGGGGTAGCCCACAGTGGTGGTGGTGGTGGTGGTCTGCAGAACTCCCAAAGTTGCCCAACTGATATAGATGGGAATTAGTTATAGCTGCTATCCACAATATTAGCCCTCCTTTAACTGTGACAGGGAACTATATCTACAAAGAAGAGAGAGCTTCTATGTCTCCAATAGAATGCTTCCTTGTTTGTTAAATTTGCTCCTTATCACACCTGCACATGGCCCATGTCCTATATGACATTTGGGCTGGATTTCTCTCACGTGAGACAGAAACCCTATGATTCCCAGACTGTAACCACTGGCTTTCCACTGTTTTTTTGTTTTTTTTACCGTGCATGTACATCTGGAGGGCCACTGCTTTCCTACCCCTGGTAAAGGGTGTATTGAGAGCTGTTCTGCATACTTAAAAATAGGGGTGTGCACGGACCCCCTGCTCTGCCCCGCTGGCCGATCCGAAAATTTCAGATTGGCCCGCTCCACCCCGCTCCGCCCATACTCCGCTCCCCTTCGCTGCAGAGCTCCGGCTCCGAATCGGAGCTCCGCAGTGGAGGGGAGTGGTGCCAGGTAAGGCCGGGAGAGGAGTGCGGGGGGGGTGTTACTGGGCCCTGCCGCCGTCGTCGGCAGAGCCTGGTAAGGGACCAAGGGGGAGGGGGGCCTTACCTGCCTCCGTCCGCGGTCCGTCGGCTTCTTCAATTGAGCCCGCGGTTCAGCCAGGAAGTCTGGGCCGCAAGTGCAGCCTAGACTTCCTGGTTGAACCGCAGGCTCAATTGAAGAAGCCGAGGGACCGCGGACAGAGGCAGGTAAGGGAGAGGAGGGGGGTTTACCGGGCCCTGCCGCTGTCGCCGCATGGACGACAGCGACAGCGGCAGGGCCCAGTAAACCCCACTTACCTTTCTGGCGGAGCTCCGGATCGAGGCGAAGGATCCGCCTTCACCTCGATCCTCTTCACCACGCTCTGCCGGCCCCCCAATCCTCTTCGCCTCCGCCTTAAGGGGAGGCGAAACACCCCGCTCCGCTTCTAATTCGCCGGTCCGATTAGAAGCGGAGCACATCCCTACTTAAAAAATCCTGATTCTTTTTAGTATGTGGAAGGCCAGCAACTCTGAAGTTTCCCTGTTCCACAAGAACATAAGAAGAGCCATGCTGGATCAGACCAAGTGGCCATCTAGTACAGCATGCTGTTCACACAGTAGCCAACTAGCTGTCAACCCACAAGCACCCATGTTCCCCAGCAACTTCCACCCATGTTCCCCAGCAGCTGGTGTATAGGCTTCCTGCCTATAACAGCCTTAATAGCCTTTCCAAATGCTGCTTGAATAGTTAAAAAAAACTTGCACTGCTTCATTCTAGCATCCTCTTCCTGCTGAATCTGGGTTCATAATACAAACGTGTTATGGGCAGCATCTACACTACTGCTTATAACGGTTTATAATGGTTATGACAACTGTTCAGGCCCAGGACATATTACATATACAGTTTTTATACCGTTTTAAAAGTGTTATATCCTGCTTGGTGTAGATTGGCAGATGGACACAGTATGTCTCTGAGATTTTTTGGGGAGGAGAAAGGTAGAAATTTGGGGAGAGGGAGGCAGAAATTCTGATGTACCTTAAGTTTCAAAAATACTCATTTAAAGGTGCAGAGGGAGGAAAAAAAGAAACTTTTGTATGTAGCAAAAAGTCTCTGTCATCCATACCACCAAGAGGAAAGATGGCTGGATTGCCTGTAATTTGCCACTCGATTTTCTTCATGATTAAAAGAAAAAAGAATCCTTTTTGTCTCACTGAGAATTGGATTTTCAGGCTTTTTAACCATTTGCCCTGTGCAAACTTTAATTACTCTAATTACCAGTTCATCAAGTCAGACACTCCATACCCAAGTCTTCCCTCCTGGCCTTGAGTATTCAAGGCCTCTCTGAAGTCAGCACACAGCTAATGAATGAGGAGGCTACAGGGAATTTGGGGGGAGAGGGGGTCACCCAAATTGTCCACTGGAGGAGGGTGTTGTTGTTACTAAAGCTATGACAGCCAGGACAGCTGGCTGTACTGCAGGAACCATTGCAAGGGGGGAATGTTGGTGAAGGAGGGGGGGAAAGTAGGGTAAGAGAGAAAATGAAAGCAGGAATGAGACATCCATATACAGTGGCTTGGCCCTCCCTTGTCTCACTTAAAGGTGATGTTCCCAGAATTTCTGAAACTATTATTTTCAGAAGTGCACAGTTCTCAGCACTAGAAATCTGCAAGCTTTACAGTACATTTATGGTACATTATCAAATTGTGCATACCCCCATAGTGCCATTAAGAAAATCTATTTGCACAATGCAAACAATTTCAAAATGGGATTATATTTTAATAAAGTTGTAAGATTTAGTATTGTAGTAGTAATTGTCAGGCAGTTGTGAGGGATGGACAGTGGCTGAGCAGTAGAACATGTGGTTTGCAGGCAGAAGGTCCCAGGTTCAATCCTCAGCATTTCTAGTTAAAACAATCATTGTCATCGTCATCATTGCCATTTTAATTTGTATGTGGCTTTTTCACATAAAATTGTCCAAAACAGCTCACAACGCAAGAACAGCAAAACAAAAATAAGAATATCTATAAATACAAGGTTGAAATAAATGTTTTGATACCAATCCTTTTTGTTACAAAATAAAGAATCTCAATCATTAAAACACCATTTCAGTTAATATTATTTGTCGGCAGAATAAGCAGTTATTCAAATACATAAGCAGGTAATGTAGAAAATCTCACCATGAGACTTTGGAAAGCCATTGTCAGTCTAGATCTGCCTTCCCCAACCGGGTGCCCTCCAGATGTTTTGGACTTCGACTCCCATCAGCCCCAGCCAGCATGGCTAATGGTCGGGAATGCTGGGTGTTGTAGTACAAAATATCAGGTTGGGGAAGGCTGGTCTAGATTGAAAAGAGCCTCATTTGATATATAAGGTAATTCCCTAATGTAGGGCCAGATAGCTAGATAGATACATCAGGAGACTTATAGCTATGGAAGGCTACTCCCTCACCAAGGTCAAGCAGATGCCTTTGGTGAATTTAGAATGCAATCCTATGCATGTTTATACAGGAAAAAAAAGATTCTACAACTCCCAGAAGTCTGTAATACTTTGCCTCCCTTCTTATCCTTGATGCTTCTTCCAGCAATATAGAAATCCTGTATACTAGTCTCCAACTCATTCTCCCAGCAGGAATCCTTATTTGTAGCCAAAATGCATCCAGAGGGAGGTATCAGCAGGCTTAAGGCAACCTGAAGTTTTACTGAAGTAAAACAAAACAAAACAAAATTTCATTGGAACTGTTGAAAATGGAATAAAACCATTATTTTTTTAAAAAAATGGGGGTACTTTAGCAAAACTTTGGGTACCACCAAACTTATTGATTGTTTGATTTGTAATATTATGCATATAGATATTAGTATATTAAGAAAAAAATTAAATATATATTTAAAAAGACATCTATTTAATCTTGGTGGCAAAGTATCACAATGGCTCATTCTTCTATATCCATGGGCCTCCTGATACATCTCCTTAATTGAACAATGAGTACAAATAAGTACAAAACAATCTTTATGGGGGCGGAAACCTTTGGGAGGAAAGAATGCAAAAACAACTCAATGAGGACTGAGCATTCTGAGCAGGCATGGAAACATGAATGGCTTTGGGATTTGTGTGTGTAGTAGTAGTAGTAGTAGCAGTAGTAGTAGTAGTAGTATACTGGAAAAAGTCTGCTCTGCAACATTTTGTTGCAGGTCACACTCGTCAAAACACCAGTGGAAATTAATGACCATTTTACTTCAAGGCAAATAAAAACTAGTAAATGGAGACAAATTCAGCATTTGCTTAGCTCCTCAAATAGAATTATTCCTACCCCCACAGGAAAATTCTCCCATTTTCCCCATTTAGATTGATCTTTTATTCTTCAGCATCAAAGACGCTCAGGTCAGAGGAAGTAGACACACTTAAGTCCCATTGAAATCAATTACAATTACAGCTAAATCAGATCCTATCGATTTCAATGGAATTTGAGCATAACTAACTTTCCCTCTGATGTACCTGTGATTAAATTTTCTGTGATGATGATAGATAATATTTTATATTATTCAAATAGGAAAAAAAATTGTATGTGGAACATTTTTGGTCAAAGATAAAATTCTTCCCCTAAGGGTGAGGGAATTGGTGGAATTAATTTTCTTGAATGCCCATTTCCAGCAAATAAATGATGAGAAATTTCTATATAGTGTTCTGATGTGGCCTATAAATGTGGAGGCTTTAGTGATTTTCCATTTAAATGAATGGGATTTTTGTCATTTAATGATATAACAGTAGTTTGTACCTCTTAGTTGTCAAAGGGAAGATATGTAGATTGGTGGGAGAAAGGCAATGCTGCCAATTCTAGAAGCCTGTGTAGAAAGATCAAATCCCACAGCCCTACCTCAGCATCAAGTCTCATTTTACTTGCATGAACAAACATATCAGCATTCTAGCTCAGGCTTTGCCATTTGAACATTGTGCATACTGAATCTGATGGAAAATGGGAATAAGAAACAGTGGGGCAGATACCAACAGGAGGCTGGTACAAGGTACAACATGATTTGAAATGAGTGCGTAACAGTCTATATTATGGATTTTGTTTCAGACACTGTTTGCAAGCATTACTGCTGCAGGGAAAGGGGGGGAGATTGTTTGTGCACACACCCATGGGATTTTGATTTTGTTGGGAGACCCAAAGAACTAGTGCATTTAGGAGTGGGGTTGTTCTTTTCGGAAGTCCTGAGAATACTTGGCAATTTGGTCTAACAGGATAGTGCAGCATTTGGACTGGGGACTGGGATAGGAGGGGAAGACAGTGATTAAATGGCCACCTTTTCTGAAGCCATCCCTGGTGAAGGATGCCACTAGGGCGCTGTCTTTTGGGTCAGTGCTGTAAAGACTCAGCTAATGGATGCCAGATCTTGGGGTAGAAGTCAGGGCATGCCAACAGAGGACAGCTTATTCAGTACTACTATGAACTTTGTAGTGAAGATGGGGAAATGTTTGAAGAAAGGAAAAGGAAGCAAAGCAATGGGAAATTACTGTCATGGTCTCCATCCATTGAAAAATGAGGGAGGTGATATAGAGGGATTTTGTATTGCGAAGATCTGTTTGGTGCAATGGCACACACACACACACACACACACACACACACACACACAAAGAAAAAATAGGAGTGTGCAATGAGTGCCCTCCATTGGCTCTGGACATGCCTCCTTCTAGAATGTGGCCCCCAATATGTCACCCAACATGCAATGTGGCTCCTGTCCCAAAAACAGGGCTGCAGCCCTGCCCTTTACTATGAGCAAAACAACCAATTCTCCCATAAATTTGGGAGTTGTGAGGATATCCTATGTTTCATGGAGGACAGCTAGGAAAGGAATAGTGCTTTCAGTTGTGGGATAGACTGAGCACATCAAAGTTCACCACTTTTATCCCACAGGTAGGCAGGGAACTTTCTTTCACCCACTGTGCCTTACTACCCCTGAGGGTGGGGAAGATGCTCCAAAACATGCCACAAGCCTTGCTCAAGGCCTGTCATCTCACTGCATCTGTCACAGGGAGCCAACTATGAATTATTCTTATTTTTGGGAAGAAATGTAAGGTTTTCCTCACTCTGACAGATGCACAGGGGAGTTTTGATCTGTTCCCTCTGCAAAAAGGAGGCTGTCAAATCTCTCTAGGTTTTATTGCTGGCATTATCATAAACAGCGTCCTTTGCCTATTATCGGGTCACAGGGATGCTTTCCCTGTCGTGTTGTTTCACAGCCAGAGCTGACAGCTCAGCATCCCTGCAGCAATGCCAACCTGAGAATTAAAACATCAAGAATCAAGGAAGGAAGGCTTCTGCATCTGGACCACTATAATTTCAGGACCCCTTTTCCCTGTGATTCTGGATAGGGATTGCTTAAAATAACATATATTTCTCTCTCTCTCTCATATCCTCAAGCAATGGGAGGTTTGAGAGGCAGTTCTATTGGGTTACGTTTACTTTGGATGAGAGTACACTGGAAACTCCTGGTGTCTTATTAGCTTTACTTACAAATATACAAGCAGAGCATCAGTGGAAGCAAACAGGGCACTCCTACAGGGCAAATCCCCAAACAGAAATTTGGGCACCCTCCCAGTTTTAGCTAACTCCTTTTAAAACTACTCAGCTTGCTCATTTTCTGCCTCTTCCAAAAATACCAACTGTTATTTCTGCAGCCTCTCTGCCCCCTCCCCTCAGCAGAAAGTGTGTGATATACTCCAAGCATTAGTGGATATATCCTAGAGTTGAGCCAAAATTTCTCAGAAGACCTTTTCCTAAGAACATTTCTGAGATTTTTCTTTTTCTCATCCCCCACCCTAGAAAAAAGGTCACTTTGCAGAATTTTCTCTGAACATTCTCCCTTGCCCCCCCCCCCAATTCCAAGAGTCAACACAAGCTCTAAGGCATTGTGGGGGATGCAAAACGGTAGCCAGTTTGCCAACACAGTTGCCGCTGCTATAACAACCGTGAATAGGAGAAAAGAAATAAGCTGTGCTACTGCCACTCCTAATGGTGAATCCCATTAGAAACTGTTTGAGAATTTCGCTTCAGCCAGGAGAAATGTGGTGAAATAGTCACCCCAATTTCTCTAAACACAAATGGGGGAGCTATGTATCATCTATCTATCTTTTAAAGCTATTTATTAACAGCTCTACCATCAATTCTCACAAGGGAGTTCTCGAGCTACTAGAATAGGAGATCACCTCCTGACATTAGCTCCCATTGATGAAACATCAAGAGATCATCCTGGGGTACTAGTGTCACCAAAAATAAATGAATAACAAAAATGGCCAGCAAGCATCCTTAGCAATACTCGAGTTCAAAATACATGTGTGCTGTTTCAAGTATGAACTGCATGTGTATTTTGGGCAGGAGGTGTTTGTCCCTCTAAGGTACATGTGAGCGGGAAGGCCAAGCTTTCCCCCAAATGCCACTCACTTGCATTATAAAGGAGCACATGTGTGTGTATGTGTGTGTGTATTTTGCATCTGTTCTGATGCATGCATTTTGTACTTGGATATTGTCACGAAGTACAAAGTATTTTGTTTGAGACATGAGAGCAGCATATCAGAGGAAATGTTTTGCTAGACGTCCCTTTTAATCAGCACTTCCCAGATGCCATGGAGTCAATATTCAACAAGAAAAGTACCAATAGTGCATTGGTGGTTCTGTACCATTGTGTATTATTTATTAACGTATTTAAAACATTTATGTATCACTCACCATCATATATCTTTTAAATTGGAGATGTCAGGGATTGAACTTGGGACCTCTGGCATGCAAAACACATGCTTTGTCTCTAAGCTATATGTTCTCTTCACTTTTCTCTTTTTGTAAATGTCTTCATCTGCAAAGATCTTGAATGCTGTTCTAGTGGCTAGGCAACTGAGTTAGGAATCCGGAATTCTCCAGTCTGAATCTCACCTCTGCCATGAACTCACTAGGTAGCCTTAGGCAAGCCAGTCTAATGACTTTCTCAGCTTCAGACCCTCCATTTCCCATTAGCAATCTAGGAATATTAATGCTGGCTTGCCTCACAGAATTGTTGTAAGAATTGCAACAGGATAATGCATGGGAAGTGCTCTGAACACTTGAAAGCATATATCAAAGCTCAATCATATGATGATGATTAAGTTATGGTTATGATTATCAAGCCCTGACACACTGCACAAATCACTCTCCCCTTTCTGGACTATCAGGTAATGGACTAATCAGCATATACTAACACCTTTGCTCACGTATAGGGCGCAGTTCAGAAGAACAACTCATTCCATGCAGTTTAAGCATTTTCAAACAACTGTGCTGATATACTTTGAAAGATGTTTTAGATCTGGCCCACATATTCTTTTGAAATAACCTTCTCTGTAAATATACATTTCCCTACAATCTGATAAGTCTGCCTTCATATTTAGATGTCATCCATTTACACATGTTTAGTAACACCTAATATCTTACTCCCAACATTTCTAGATGCTTAAAACTAGCAGTCCCTCATGTGTGCAACATGGGTCCAACTGGCAGTACATATTTGGCATATATTAGAAATCTGGATCTGTCATAGTAACAAAATAGGAAGAGGATAATTGGAGAGTATCCATTTCATAGGGCACATCATTGCTGCAAAAATGTAGAAATGGGAGAATTTTAAGCCACTCATTCTTCTCCAGGTTCATGTACAAGGAGATTGGGCCTTAGCAATACATTCCAATCTGGCTCCTTTAAAAAAGAAGAAGACTGGTGGTGTGTAGCCTCTAAAGTGAATTTCTGGCTATTTCCATGTTCTGTTGATCATATGTGAATCCCAGAGAACTCTGTGCAATGCTAACTAAAATCCCTTCCCCAAGGCTTTCCTGCTGTGTGTAAAATTCAGAAGAGACCCTACGGTGTGCAGTTTTCTTTCTCCCCACCCCCTTTAAATTCTTTTTCGGGGAAAGAGAGAGGGGCATTCTCAGGAGGGTCCTTGTTTCCCTTCCAGCCCAGTAGTCTTTCTCTTGGATGGCTTTGCTAGTTATGTTCACATTTATACACATCTTGAATCCTCATGGTGCCAGGCTGATACTAGAAAGCAGGCATTCTGTTTTCGTGGCAAAATTGAACTACTTCTGAATTCATTTCTTATTAGAGCTCAGTCATTTGTAAGGGTTCCAAAAATGCAATGTGATGCAATCTAATGCAGCATAATTCCCCTTTTTTATTATTATTATTATTAAAGAGAAGCACATTTGACAGGGTAAAGCACAATTCTGTTACGAGATAAGAAGGAAGCTCCCATCTGTCCAACCTTTCATTTAATTAGGCAAGCCGGAACAGGGATCAGACACTTGTTCACTTTTTTCTTTTTTTCTTTTTTGGCAAGACTAAACTGTGCAGCTCTCATGGATTTGCCTTCTGCCTATAATTCTGGAAGAGAATGAAAAGTCCTCAGGATTGTCTGTATGAAAAAGAGACAAAGTCATGCATGGCTGTCCATGTGCAATGATCTGAGTCTTTTCCCATTTTCAAACATTGTGCTTTTTCCACACATTGCATGGTCAGCTGAATTCACAGCTCTCCAAAGCAACATTTTCGATCCTCCATTGCTTGAACCAAAAGGCAGAAGCAGGTGGTGCAAGGTTCACGTGTAATCCTGCCTCCTTTACATCAGGAGCTGTCTTCCACTGAGGGGATATTCTTACAACCACTTCAGCACATGCTGGCCATGAAAAAGTACCTTGCCCATGTTGACTCCTAACTGCTCCCAGTTCATGGTCCAACACTGTGTGTAGGATTTAGCTTTGGATATGCAACCACTATGCCATATTTGTTTTATGTCCCACCTCCTAGAGAGGTAAAGCTGGTGGTCCTTCATAACAGGGCCTTTTATGTAGCAGTACCCCAGTTCTAGAACATTGTCTTAGTGCCCTTTAGAAGGCCAGTGAAGATGATATTGTTTGGCCAAGTGATAATGTCACTCTCTGTTTTTATCATTAATCCCCAGGTTTAAAACATGTCTTAGGTTTTTGTATGTTCATCTTCGTATTTTTATTGCACATCACCTTGAGCACTCATTGAGTGGAGAGGTGATCCAAAAACATCCTAAATAAATAAATATTTATGTGTTTTGCCATTGCTGAATCCTGTGTGTGCCAGTGGGTGTCCATGACTGGCTTTCTACAGGGTAGGAGTCAATGGGCAGTATCCAATTGCAGCCAGCCCTGCCACTTCTGGTCCATGCAAGGAAGGTCCCACTGGTCCCAATCTGCATGGAGCCCCTATTGCTTGCATGTCACAAGGTAGCACTTCTGGGGACAAGCACCAAAATGAGCAGAAACACTCATTTCTGGAAGGGCCAGTGCTCCAGTGACCACCCACTTCTTCCAGAAATGGGCATATTGGCTCCTTTGGGGGCTTACCCCAGAAGCGCTATATCAGAATGGGCCTGGAGTCAATAGATTGTATCCAAGGTTAGTGAAACTTAAGTCCCAATCATTTCAATGGGTCTTCTCTATGTAGAACCAGGGATCCTTCCTAGCCCTCTTCCTGGAATATCTCCATTAGAAATTACTGGGGATTTGGAAAGCCATTTTCCCGCCCTCCCACCGGGTGTCCTCTTTTTTTGGTTTCCCAAACATAGTCACCCTAATGTATACCTCTTCTGCTGCACTTACGGAGCCAAGCACCATTGATGGACAAGTGGGATAAGGAAGATACTTTACCTTGACAGCTTTTCCTGCTGCAGCTTAATCAATTTCTTTCTTGCTTTGTTGGGAGTCTCCATTACTTGCCATCCCATCTCCAAGTCCCCATATTGCTGGGTGCCTCTTGAAATTCCTCTTGAGAAAATGTGAAATATACATCAAATGGTTGGCAGAATCCCCAGGGCTAGCAGCAGCAAAGAGCAAATGTGATATTGTACAACCCATATATATAATGAAGGAAGTAAGAAGGAAGGAAGAAAGGAGACAAAAAAAATCAGAGTCAATCCTGGTGCTGTTCCTGCCTGTTGACTGTTTAAAGATTCCACAAGATAACAAGGTGCAGCCAGCTGTGGCTGTTTACTCAACACACCTCTCTGGCAACCCCCCACCCCTTTTTTGGCATTTTCAGGACAAACAGAATTAGTGGTATCAACTAACTACAAGGAGAAACACAGACCAACAAAGAGCATGGCATGGCATCAGACATGGGAGATGTAAAGAAAAAATTGGCAAGACATAAGTGTTTAAAACAAATAAGGCACAAACATAAAAAGTATGTAAATATATGCTTTCAGCCTGTGTATTCTGCTTCCTTTTAAGTCAGGTTGGACTCAGCAGGCACTCTGGCACAGACAGTTCTTTTCTACTTGGGAAAGAGAAGTTAATGAAAAGACAATATTAAAATGCACTTTGGGGGTGGGATCTCAAACTTCTAGATCAGGGGTAAGCAACAGGCACCCAGGGGGCCACATGGCCTTTTCTGCACCCCTCACCCCAATTTCCACACACCTGGAACCAACTGGGAGCTGCATTCCTCCCCACCACCACCACCACAGTGCCACTGAATTTGCTACTGAAATTCAGCAATACAGCAGCAAAAAGGGGTTGTCATCATCGTCATCATCATCATCATCTGCGCTTTTTGCTGCTGCTGCTGCTGCACTTGCACTGCCAAATTACAACAGCAAATTTATTTTTCCAGGGGTGGGGAAGTTGGGCCCTGGACCCACAGAGGTAGCCTACTCCAACTCTAAAACAAGGGTAGTCAACTTGTGACGTTTTGTAAGCCAGATGTTTTGGCTTACAACCCCCATCAGTCCTAGCCAGCATAGCCAATGGAAAGGAATGATAGGAGTTGTAGGCCAGAACATTTGAAGGCCACAAGTTGCCCACCCCTGCTTAGAAAGAAGAGAGGGTATGGGTGTGTGTGTGTGTGTGTGTGTGTGTGTGTGTGTGTGTACATTTGTGTGTACCTGTATGTATATACACGTATGTACATTTTATATCCTGCTTTCCCCCCCCCCTAAAAAAATGCAGGTTCCCAAAGAGGGTAACATTGGTTTAAGAAACAGCATATGGTATCAACATCAAAACATCAAAACAAATCAGTCAAGAACAGCAATAAAATCTCCAGAAACTAAACCCAGCAGAACATGGCTATGCGGAGCAGAGCAGAGCCTATGCTGATGAGAAGTGGAGGGGCTCGTGCCCACTGCCCTGCAAGGCCTTCTTCATAGTGCCAGTTGTGTGGATGTGAAGGGTGGTTTATGTTGAGGGACAGATGCTCCACACATGCTCAAGACTATTTACATATTCCAAGACTGCTCCATGCTATTGAGAAGCATGTTTCAGGGCTATGGCCAGTCCCAGTAAATCCTGGATGAAATGCAGAAAGTTCTGCTACCAGGTGAGATTAGCACAAATACCAATGTGGTATCAAGCAGGGAGATTAAGCAACAGAATATAAAAAGAAGGACCCTGCTACTTTACCTCACTGGTTGATCTCTGGAATGTACCCTATCAATATTTGTGCTATTCTCATCTACAGCTACAGGGGTAGAACGACACATTCTCATGCAGTCATTCATGATTGGTATGTTTTGTCTTTATCACACTGATCTCCTGCATCTCCTCCAAGAAGCTCAATGCAGTCTACATTATCCCACAACAACCCTGGTCTTCCTTGTCCAAGATGAGTGGCCTCTGTCTTCAGAGTGGGTGGCTAGATCGCTCTAGGGGAGGTGTACACAGGGCCTTTCATGCTGGGCACAAAATAGTGTGCTCAGCATGGTGCATATCTGGACAAGGACTGGTGGAGCATTAAAGGGTTCCACTGAACCATATGGGGATTTGTTCTCATGTATGCAATTCTGCCTCATGATTGTAAGGCAAGAAACCCAACTCTTGAATATTTACAGCTTCGACAAAACCAGAACTAAATTTGATGCACATATGTAAGGAAGATAAGCACCGTGACAGTGGTGTGTTCTATTGACTAATGAAACCTTGCCAGTCAACCATTCCATCAGTTAGGATTGCCAGATTCATTGTGATGGTGCGTTCATTTTTCATACAGCCATAACAACCAGAGCTCCAGTTGAACACATTATTAAGTGAATATTATAAATGGAAAGGTGAAGGCTCAGCTATGAATATGCAGTTGCTGTGGCAGTTCCATTAAGGCTGTGCCCTTTTGCCCGCTCTCCTGGAAAGAGGTTCCATTGAGATGAGAAGAGCTCTGGGCAAATTCACATGACACTTCTGGCCCTCTCTAGCCTGTGCAACTCAAAGATTGAAACTATAGCTGTGTGTGGCCAGCTCAGCCTGGGCATGATAGTTAAAAGTCTCAGCCTACAATAATAATAATTTTAAAAAATAGGGAATTATTCTCATTTTAAAGGAATTGCCCTCTTATCTCAGACCATTCCAGTTCCGTGGAACAACCATCAGCCATCCATGCCCCCAAACTGATCTGCCAGCATAAAGCCACCTTTGCCTAAAGCACACCTTGGAGATCAGGTGGATGTCCGTGAGGTGGGAAATATCTATTCTATGAGCTCTTCCTATAGCTGTGCAAGGGAGTGACAACTTCAGAGAACAGTACATTCTGTGGCGTATGATGGAGGTCTAGAAGATCTCTTTGTGGAATTTCGGTGAACTCAGACAAGAACTCCTAGGAAACATAATTCAGAATATCTTTAAAGAAACATTACTCTGACCATTGATTTGAGAAAAGTTTATATGCTCTGACATTTCACAGCTGAAAGTAGGGATGCTGTTCTGTCATTTTAGGGGGCAATGAGGATCAGTATGGTTTGGTAGAAGCCACTGCTATGATAACGATGCCAGCAGAACACTAAGAATGTAAGAAGTAGCATTGTGCCAATTTTTAATCATTTTATTTGTGACCATTCATTGTGGGAGCAGGGGGAAGAGTGAAAAGAAATTGCACCCAAAATCATGGGAAGGATCATACCTGCTGGTCCCATTTGTGCCTTCCCAATGCACGTTGACCAGGTCTGTGCATATCTTTATTTTATTTATTTTTATTTTTATTTATTTATTACATTTTTATACTGCCCAATAGCCAACGCTCTCTTACACCAGCACAACTATCTCCTCGCAATCATGCAGAGCTTATGCACAAGTTACAAGTGCAGAAGACCCGATCAATACATGCAACTCATGAGCAAACCAATTGGGTACAGCTTCATTCTTTTCCCCACTATGATTATTTCCCTCATTTTGGTTCCCTGCACTGGGCTTATGTGATTCTTCCCACCTCATTCTAGGTTGGGACCTGAACAGGGATACCAGAGAGTCTTGTAAAGAGGGCAAACTAGGTGCAGGAGATCAGGACCCTTGTTAGCTCCCTGCAGAGCAAGCAATGGAGCTGACTGCAAGACAAGTCAGAAAAACAAGCTAAAGAAGGACATTGCCTGGCAATGGCCCAGAGCCCTGCCAGCCAAAGGTTGCCTGCAGCTCTGCTCACATTGAGGCAAGCTGTGGCAATTTGAAGGGTCCATGCCTTATTCCTTAGCTGTTGTTTGTGGTGGGCCTGGAGTGCCTCTTGTTATGCTGGGCTGTAGAGCGACAGAAGACAGAATCCAGAGCTGGAGTCTCCAGCAAGGTGGGTATTTCTGGTGCTTTCTCCATATGTGGCTTCTGCTCCCAGTCCTTCCCATTTTCCCCATAACAGTTTTTTTTTTTTTTTTAATGAAATGGGAGTTAGGGGAGCAGATTTTTGGAACCAGGCCCAAATGGAGTGCTGTAGCAGAATTTCCATTGACTGGTGACAGAGTGCTCCACCCATCCCTCTCCACTTCCGCTCATTTGAAACATGAGGACAAGGGTGTCAGAGGTCTGCTCTTCTCCTTCTAGATAAAGGAGTAAAGATGCAGGCATTCATAATGTGCTGGAATTTAATAAAATGGCTCTAAAGTGACAATGTTTTTTTTCCCCTCCCCTTGTTGCCAGCTTCTTAATTAAATTGCCCAATACTGCTTGCGATCACAGCACAAACTCCTGTGTTTAAAGACCATGGTGTTGCCATGGTGCTAACCCAGTGGATGGTGTGAGGCTGTGACAAAGCATACAGATTAGGGAGGCTAGCATTGCTGCAGAAGATTTGGTTGCCACGTTACGAAGGAAGATCTGGCACCCTGTTTTACAGCCCTGCAATGCCTGGGCTATGCTGTGCTTTTACATTGCCCTTTTGCTACTTGTGTACAAAGGCTGTTTTGAAATAACCATATCCCCATTGTACAGTAGTTGTGTTTCATCTGTCAAAGTCTTAGTTTATTTACAAGAGTTGAGAAGGAGGGAATCTCCCCCACCCCACTCACCCCACAACTATTTAAATATAATAGAAAAAGTCAACACTTTTCTGTACATTTCTTCTCTTACAGTAAAGATTGAAATAATGTGCAGCCCAATCCTAGCATACTTACTCAGAATTACGTCCCAAAGTTCAATGGGCTTACTCTGAAGTATATATTTGTATGACTGCAGTCTTAAATTAATTATTCCAATAATGTTGCTGCTGCTTCTCACCTTCTAAGCTTAGTTGGTTTTTTAGCTGTAATTAAATACAGGTTTGCTCAAAATTGACAGGATTGATGATTGGACCACATTTGGAACTGTACCCACAATTGTTCTTTGTTTTAAAAGGCACAGTGGGGGGGGGGGAGGAAAAGCTCACTGCACTTTGTGGAAACCTTCAGTTTTCTGATGGTCAAAAAGAGTTCCATGAAATGTAGGGATCAGAAGTTGCAGTCAGACCTGGATACAGGCTAGACAAGAAACTTCTTGGGTTCTACCATGATTTCCAAACCACAATAGCAACTGTTACATTCCCTGATATAATGACTAGCATGTTCATACAATTGCTACAGGTATAGTTACTCCAGAAAATAGCTCTATGCTCACAGCTCTGGCCTCCTCTATGGCCCCCTCACCAGTAAAGGTTCTTCTTGGCTGTGAGGAAGAAGGAAACAAGAAGAAAATAGTAGGGGAAAGAAGTTGAATCTCTCACCTAGGTTGCCAGGCAACCGCTACCATGTAAGGAAAGCTCCCTTTCCCCTTCCTTAGCACTTAATATGCATAACATGCACACGCCAACCGTTCTTAGTGTCATGAACATTTCATGGAATTGAATGTTTACTTGCAAACAGTGCATCAAGTAGAGCCTTTCTAAATTATCCTTCAATATCCTTGCAAGTGTGAGAGCACGATTCCTGAAAAGAACCACGTGGAATCATTCTGAAATCATTTCCTCTGAAAATATCCCATTGGCTTCAGATGCTACTCCAAACAAAGTTGTAGGCCAAAACATCAGGAGGCCCATCCCTGTTTAAATGGGAGATGCCAGGGATTGAACCTGGACCTTCCACATACAGAGCCTGCCCCCACCCACCCCGACTTACAGCCAGTGCACTCAACTAACATTCCTCATGAACATCATTGCAGAAATTAAGCCCTGGTGGACCCTTGGTCTGCTGGAATCCTACATTTCTATGAGTCTGTGTTTGATCAGTGTTTCTCTGACAAACTGACACACAAAGGATATATTTGATTTTCAACATGGTGCCAAAGGTGTTATTTCCACAAACATATGTTCCTGTCAGCATTAACCACAAGTGACTCATCAAATGTAATTGAAATTTAATAACATAGCTATTTTATGTTAAACAAGAGGGTGGCCATTAAGAACATTTATCCAAGATTAACAGCTAGGTAATAGACACTCCAATAATCACAACTATGGAGCAGCTGATCCAGAACATGAAGAAATTAATCTGGTTGTTAAATCCTCTGTGGGATTTAAAATTAATCACTCAAGAGTTGTCTTTTCCAAACAGATCCCATTTTATATCCCATCCACTCTAAATACATGTCCTGTGCAGGAAAAAAACCCCACATAATTTGATCTGATAATATTTGTCTTCCACTGTTGTACACTGATCTTTCCCATATAGCAAATTACAAGGCTGAGAAGAGATGCAACTCAAAGTCCAAGGTGTAGGTTAGGTTTGACACAATGTCCTACCTCTGAAAGAGATATCACAAATGGGAACTGGTGTATCATCACCCCCTAACAGGATTGCATCTGATATTTTGGAGGATGCTAGACTGCAGCGATAGTCAAGACACTTGCAAATTCTTAACTGCAAATGATTGATTTAGACCGTGTGGTCTAAATGTGTCAGCACAGAACATTGCAGTTCTCTGTGTCCTCATTATCATATATCACCCAGTTTGAAACTTTGTTACCCGCCCCCAATTTCACACATATCCCAAGGTAAAACTCTATGCCAGCAGTTAGGACTACAGCTCCCATCATCCCTATCCACTAACCCACCCACCCTCTGGAGATGGGGCTGATAGTGATCCAACATCATCTGGAGGACCACAGGTTCCTCAGCCCTGCCCTAGGCACCCATATCTGTGAAGCAGCTGCCACCTTGCTCTTCCCCATGTCAGAGAATGCTCCATGCACACAATGGGCTGCTGCATGCACAAAACATTTGTCTAATTCATCATATAAGAAAATAGTGAGTGTCCTGAATATGTGGCTCTCCATTAGGGATGTCGGAGAAATCTGCAATGGATTCAAGTGAGTTCAAATTTCTATGAGTCTGGCCTGGCTTGTTCTGAAATTCATTTCTGATGGAAAAATTCAACAAACCCTATGCATCCCTACTTCCCATGCATGCACTGGAGTCTTTGCAAGCATTGGAGCCTTTGTTCGCATGAAGGAACTTCTGAACTCTGTATGCCCCTAAACTTGGAGGCTTACGATCCTCCTATGCAGGGCAGGAAGAATGCTGGAGGTAATCTACGCGCCCCCTCCCCCCGCCCTGCATTTTTTTACTAATTGGGCATTTTTGCACATCTACTTGGGGCGTTTCAGAGGGGGGGGAAGGAGACTGTAGAGGCATCAGGATGGCTCATACCTTGGCCTCTCCAGTCTCCTCCCTTTCCCTCCCACTGAAATGCCCCATTTTCCCCCTCTCCAAAGTTGCTCTTCCAATCTCACAGAGCAGCCAGCTTGGTTCTTTCCACACATGCTGCAAAGGAGTGGGAGTGGGATCTCCAACTCCCCTATCCGAGGACAAAATGCTGTCTCCAAACTCAGATCAGGGAGGGGGACTCCGAATAACTCTGTGGCCTGTTAGACACTGTCTAGGGGCCATAGGATTGCTCTCTAAGGCAATTTTCTAAGTATGAAACCTATCTGTGTTTTTATTTTGTTTTACCTTTTGGTCAGGAAAAACTGTTATTACCATTAAACATCCTGTAGCCATTTTTTTTAAAGCAGTCATATATTACTTTTGATCAGTTAATTAGTCCATTAAAAGCACAGTAGTTAATCACATTTGAAAAAAACTCTTCAGCTTATTGTCAGTTCAGATTTGAAAACCAATTCATCAATAGTTCCCTCGCCCAGATTTTGTACTACTTGGCTGCGCTGATATTTAAGAAAGTTTGCATCAGCAGCTTGTTTGCTGCTCTTTGCCTGGCTTTTGCTGATATGAGTGAAAGGAGACTTGAACGATGTTTTGAATGGTGCCGAAGCAAACATTGGTGTCTGCAGAATACTTCTTCAACAGGCACCATTCTTTATAAATAAATTTTAAAAAGTTAGAGTGGGCACATGATCTTGTTTCCAGCTTTTGAATAAACAAGGACCAAGGTTCACTTGCAGCTGGAAAAGCTTCTATTGCTACAGGACTGGGACTTATGGTGATCATGGGCAGCTGCACCATGATCTCAGGAGGTGAGCTGCTGGCCATTGTAATTACCTACAATGGTTCAACATAGTATCATTCTCAGGCCTTATTTGACCATTTAAAAGGGTGGCTTTCCAACAGTTCACCCCTAAGGGTGGCCATGTGTCCCCTTTTGCAAAGGCCTGTTCTGTATGTGAAAAGCTGCCAAAGGACTCTTCTCTATTTTGGAGGTGTCCTCTGTTTGAAGAGCTGTCCAGTCCAAGTCCAGCTCAAAGATAAAGAATCACTGGGAGGTAGATCTGGGTCTTGAAGTCGCCCATTAACAGTGCCAGGACAGCACGATGAACAAGACACACAAGTCACATTCCACTCTGTGGTGAGATATGCTATATTTCTTTCTATTTGAATTAAAATGATTTCTAAATTTGCAGCTCTAAATATTCATTGGCATATGCAAATTTTGGTGGACTTTTCTACACAGTTAATCTACTGTATCGGTTTTGTCGCAGAATTGAGATCCAAGTTCTATATGAAGAGTGTTTCCTTATCTGCTTTTATGCTACATAACCTCTAGGGGCACTGTGCTATAGCAGACTAGAATAAATGCACAAGTGGAAAATGCATTTTCTTTTGCTTTCATAAATAATGCTGCACTTTCCCTGCTCTAAAAATACTAACAGAAAGTGCTGTTTAAAAGTGATATTGGAGTGCTACGGTGTCATCTAAAGAACATGCATGAGTCAGAAATGATGAGTGCACAATAAAATTTGTAGAAAAAATTGGTAAGCCCAGGCCATAGTGTGTCTGCACAGTGGGCTGGGATGGAGAGAGTACAGTAGACCTGCCTGGGTGCTGGGACCCTGGCAGCTGCCTGAGGATGCTGAGTGCTGATGCCAGGCCCAAGCTGCTAGAGAGTAAGGGCCACTTTACCTATAATTGGGAGGCCTCATTCTTGTTTGTTCACTGCATGTCACTTCAGGGACCATGGCATTGTGGGGAGGGGTGGCACATTTACGCATGTCCATGGGAGAGCCACAATTGGCCTAGGATCATGTGTTGCATTGTTTGCTATGGAGGAACCTCATGGATCTGTTGCAGTAAATGGAACATACCGCACACCTTCTGTGAATCCAGGTTGCAATATTGCAGAATGGTAGCAGAAACTCCAAAAAAGGACATCCCATGCCCATCCCTACAGTCATATTCAACTTCCACCAATACAGGTTGATGGAACCTGTTTCACCACAGAGCCAATACACCCCAAGAGGGCCAACTTTCCCCAATTTGTCCCAATACAGAGCAATTCACAGCACAGCTGTTCTCAGGTTATGGTGACTGACCTCCCACTCACTCCTGCTGCTGCCTATTCTCTAGGGAACAGAGCACAAGCTGCTCTCTATTGCACTTACAGTTGTCAAGCTTAAGCAGGGAAGATTTGGACTAAAGTTCGCAAAGCCCATTCTCCTTCCGTGAGTTGCCTCCACTGAAGTGTTAGCAGCTGAGCCTATTTCTTTTCTTGCTTGCACCTCATGCCTGCTCATAGTGCACATCTGCCCGTCAGTCCACACAGCACCTGCACCATCACTGCATTGGGGATAAGCTCCCTTTCAGAAGCTTGCAAGAGGCCCAAAATCTTCAACTGCTGGCATGGGGGTTGCTCAGCAAATCCCTAGCTAAGCATCGCATAATGGAAAGGCACAGAGAAAGACAGAAGTCAGGGATAGAGTCTGATTTTAAAAGAAAAGAGTGCATGGGTGAGGAGTGTTGAACTCTCTTCCAAGCCCACAGCTTACCTCCTTGCAGCCTGTCTCTCTCTCTCTCTCTCAAGCACATTTTGAGCAGGTGAGGTCACTTCCAGTCTTGGAGCCAAGCTGAGTAGGAAAGTGACTGTCGAAAGAAACTGATGGGATGTAAGCCATGGGAGAAGAGGGTTCTGTGTCTTCAGCTGCAAGCCCATTTGCTTTTAAAATCCTACCCCATCCCTTGGTCCACCCATGATTGGGTTGATTCCATGTTCATGAAACTGCCACTTTTAGTTTGGCTCATAGGGCAGGGAAGGACTCGGGAACAGATACAAAGCACATCTGAAGAAGGCAGTTCTTGTCTAGATTCAGACATTTGATCGACTGCCTGAATCAAAATAGCCATTTACATGTCCTTACAGAAAATCTGTGTGCTGCTGAGGATGGGGTTGGAGCAAGATTCCTGCTTGCACAAGATACAAGTAATGCACATGTGGGTTTCAGCAAATTTGGTAAATGTGAAGTGGCCCACGGCTAGTTCGGGTTTGTGCTATTTTGCTCGTCGTTGTGGGAAAAGGAGAACTTTCAGAGTTCTTATCTTACAATACCTGACATTTCTGGTCCTAAGATTAGATGGAAGGAGTCACTGAGGCCCAACAAATCATAACAAAGATTGAATTTTTCAAATGCCCTCAGGCTGTGGAGCAGAAGGAAGCACACTCTGCCCTTTGGCAATGGCCAGAGGAATAAGAACTGTCACTTAGTCTGTTGCAGCACCTCCATCCAAGCAAAGAGTACCAGCAAGGGAAGATCAGCCAGGCTTCAGTTGAGAAGTAATGCCTATTTACAATACAGCAGCACTTTGTTCTGGATTGTCCAACAGATCTCCATCTTCTACCTTTCCCCTCTATTCCCCTTCCCCTGTGTGTCTTATCTATTTAGTTTGTAAGCCTGAGAGTAGGATTGGTTTCATTATTATTATTATTATTATTATTATTATTATTATTATTATTGATAAGAGCTACATTAGGGACCAATATTTGCCTGACAAATTGGATGAATGGCTGAACAGATAGATAAACCTGTAAAAGTTATTAAGGCCAGGGATGATGGAGATGTGTCCTTTGCTGGCATTAGGCAAGGCTGGGGCCATGGGCAGCCATAGCCAAATCCAGACCTGCAAACCATGGCGGGATTTGAGGCTAGAAGTCAGGAAGCTGAAGTAGGGATGTTGTGAGCATCTGCTAGGGTCCAGGAATCTGCTGGATTCCCTGCATCTCGCCAAGTCACGGAGTGCTGGAGCACTACACCCTCATTGCCACCCCCATCAGCTGTCAAGCAAGCTCTGTGATCTCTGTCTTTGCAAAGAAGGAGACCATGGCGAGGCCTTGACAGCTGGCAGGAGCAGGAGTCGCCGCCATTGCACACCAAATGCTTGTCATTTCTTCCTTGCATGGAGGAAGGAGCGAGTGTTTGGCACACGGCGATGGGGACTCCAGCAGCCGCCATTGGCAGCATGGGCCCTTTCTACACCTAAGGATTATCCCAGGAAAATGGAGGGATCATCCCTGCCTGCTCCAGGGATCCCCTGTGTGTCATTTGGATGCACAGGGATGATCCTGGGATGATTCTAGGAAAAACGGCCTTGGCCTCTTCCAGTATGGGAATGTTGCATAAAGGGCTCCTCTATACAATATTCCCTTCCTGAAACAGGTCACCCTGCCATTTTGTGCTAAGAAGCTTGCACAGTTCTGTGAATAGGAGCAGGCACCTCAATGAATGACTGATGAGCCAGACACAGGGGAGTTTGCCCATCCCTAGGCTGAAGTGGAGTAGATGGAGAGGCCACTCTGTTGAACAAGCAATGGTGAAGACGGCTATCTATAGAAGATCCCTGCTATCTATACCAGGCTCAGCCAAACTAGAAGTTTCATGCCACTCACCAATTGCAGAGACATGTTTGGATTTTATAAAATCCATTACATCTGCATTTTGCAGATTGTCAGGTGCCTTTCATTCCATCATCCATCCATTCATTGGTAGAATCGGATCTTTTACAATTTCCCGAATTTGTGCAAATTCACACCTGTGAAAATGCATAATTCTCTCCCAATGCACAACCTACCCACCCCAGATGTGCATTTTAATGCTTTAGCCTATGGGGGAAATGTGCATTTGTTGACTGGAAATGTGCATTGTTATTTTACATATTTTCATTACTAAATTTGAAAACAAAAACAAAAACAGAAAGTAACAAAACTGGTCCACAATTCCATAGAATTCATGCAACTTGGGAAAAGCCATCCACTGCAGATTCTGCAGGCTGGATTCATAGAGAACTGAACTCCTTTGATTCTATCACAGATGGAAGCATTGGAACCACACCCACTGGCCTGGCCTACTCTGAACCTCCAGTCATTTATTAAAATCCTTGGAGACTGAAGATGAGGCCAACAGGTGCAACTTTCCTAGGGATGTCCATTGTCACAAAATCCGACACCTATGGCTCCCCCAGCTTGGCTTGCCTTTGCAAGCCAAGCCAGGGATTTGTTCCCAAAATCCAAGAACCTGACAGCAGCATAGCAGTGGAAGGGTGGGTGGGGAGCATTCTGGCACCATAGCATATGCTCTCTTCCAGCAGGGACAGAGAGAGCATCACAGCAATGGAAGGTGGGGGTGAACGCTTCCACCACACCACCCTCCCACCTCCATGCGAAGGCAGAAAAATCTGCCAGCCGGCCTTTTTCAGTGTGGGCTCCACCCCCACGAATAGATTCCTCCGACATCCCTACATTTCCCCACCACCACTTGCCTCCACATGTTAATTCTCCTTTGGTTGTCATCTTAAAAGGGCTAATGATGACAACTGCTATTAAGCAACACTGTAGTTCAGCCTTCTCCAACTTGTTATGGTCTAGATGTTTTGGCCTATAACTCCCATCACCCCTGACCATTGGCCAAGGGCTGATGGGAGTTGTAGGTCAAAACATCTGAAAGGCAACAGGTCAGAGAAATCTGCTGTAGCCTGTCACAGCTCCCTGTCTGCTCAGGCCTTTCCAAAACAGCTGAGGAGCTTCCTCCAAGCAATGGATAATTTTTCTTTCCTTTCATTTTATGAATATATCCTTGTCTTGAGTGTAAAAAAAAAATCAATAGTGGCTCAATTGTAATTAGTTTAATTCATGCCATCTGAATATTATGGATTTAACTGGCAGCTGTTTATACCTGCCTCCACTGAGTTACAGTCCCTTTACATTCCTGAAGAATCTCCTGATGAGAACAAACCATGATGTGCAACTAATTATAGAAATGCTGCAACCTTGTCAATTGGGTCGCTTTCTTTTTGTGGCAGGGCTCCTGGCCTTGTAACAGTGGCATGTCAGGCAGCAATTTAACAAGTAAAGCTCTTTCCCACCAATGTATCTTCAGGGCCAGGAAAGCTACATGTTGTGAGCAAAGCACAGAAGTCCTACCAAACACAAGCCTCTTGGAAGGTGGAGAGCTGAACGGTGCTAGGTAAGGCGGATGCAAGGTTGATCCAGTTGTTGCTATAGCACGATTCAGGCTGGGACAGTTTAGCTTGTCTTACTAAACTGCCCAAAGATGTACCACCTAATTTATCGTGAGGGGCAGGCCACATCTGAGTTTCTGGGGTTGTGGTGTTTTTTCCCCATTTTATTCTCTGCCCCACATTTGTGAAGGTAGACCTTGGGGAGGTTACTAACACAGTCTGTTGCCATGATTAGGAAGTAGGGATGTGCTCCGCTTCTAATCGGACCGGCGAATTAGAAGCGGAGCGGGGTGCTTCGCCTCCCCTTAAAGCAGAGGTGAAGAGGATTGGGGGGCTGGCGGAGCGTTGCGAAGAGGATCAAGGTGAAGGCGAATCCTTCGCCTCGATCCGGAGCTCCGCAAGAAAGGTAAGTGGGGTTTACTGGGCCCTGCTGCTGTCGCTGTCGCCCATGTAGTGACAGCGGCAGGGCCCGGTAAACCCCCCTCCCTCCTCTCCCTTACCTTCATCTGTCCGCGGTCCCTCGGCTTCTTCAATTGAGCCCGTGGCTGAACCAGGAAGTCCAGGCCTAGACTTCCTGGTTGAGCCACGGGCTCAACTGAAGAAGCCGAGGGACCGCGGACAGACGCAGGTAAGGGAGAGGAGGGAGGAGGGCCTTACCTGGCGCCACTCCCCTCCACTGCGGAGCTCCGATTCAGAGCCGGAGCTCCGCGGCGAAGAGGAGCAGACTATGGGCAGAGCGGAGTGGGCCGATCCGAAATTTTCGGATCAGCCCGCAGGGCGGAGCGGGGGGTCCGTGCACACCCCTATTAGGAAGCATCTTTTCCTATGCTGTTCACATAGACATCCCCATCTCCAGTTTAGGAATGGGTGAGCATTTTGTTCGTTTTGTTTTTTGGACTTACCAAAATTCACAACTTTCTTCCTAAATGGAGTGGAAAGAACTTGAGATTGCTTTAAAAAGTGAAAGTTGGAGAAACCAAAGCGGCGAGAGTCATCCATCCAGGCCCAGCACATTGAGCACTGAGCTCTCAAAAGCCTGGGTTTGAATCCCTCAGAATTCAATCCTGTTTGTGACGCTGCAGTAAGCCACCTCTTTTTTCTGTCAGGCTCCTCATCCTTAACAAATACGTAACAGGCAAGTACAACATGGTTGTCTCCATGCTAGGAATAGATGGATCTATTGAATTTTGCCAGTGCAGATTGGTGAGAATTTTGGTCGTTTTGTAGTTTGATAAGAACTTATTGAACTACACAGATTTCTTCATCAGGAGGACAAAAAGAACTTGAGATTCTTTTTAATGAAAAAATTGAAAGTGGGAGGAAGCGAAACTAACAAATTTGTCCATCCCTCCTCCAGTTAAACAATACTAGGTTGCTGTAGGAAGACTTAGGGAGTTACTGCCAGTCAGAGTGGACAAGGTCAGTCTAGATAGAACAGTCCAGTGGAGGCTGGTGGCTCCAGTTTCAGGGGGGCAATAAATCCGCTCCAGGTTTCAGTCAGAACTAGTTAGAACTGTAAAAGAGCTGTCCAAGGTGAGGACGTTTGGATCATCCGATCCAGTATGGCAACTTCATATGTTCTCTCTGCAGCCATTTCACAAGCCTGAAAATGAGCCAAATGTCAAGCCCCAGAGTTTTGCAGTCAGGCATCAGGGACAAACCTCCTGAGAATAAGGGGGCAGGAGAAGGACTTTATTAATTACCACTATTAACCTATAGCTCAACTAGTGACTTTACACACTATTGCTGAATAATTTTTGCCAGAGGCACTTCAGGATCAGTAGCTAGCAATTCCCACACAGCCACCCAATCTTCTATCTGGGGTACCAAGCAAACCAATTGGGTCATTAATTATGGACCAGAACACAGCTGGAGTTGAATGCTTTTTCTCATTAACATCTGACCTAAACGTTTAGAACAGGGTGTTATTCACTGATCCTGAACTCAATTTATTAGGTTTAAGCATTTAGTGTGTGTGTAGATGTATGTGGATGTAAAGGAAGAAACAGGCTGTTGCATGACAGTATTAAAGCTTCTCAGTTGCTGGGCTGCAGAAAGTGCTGGAGAGAATGTAAAGTGGAAGATATTCTCAATTAGCACACTGCTGAACATTTTCCAGTTTTGATTTTTAGGTAAGGCAGAAATTTCTTTCTCCCCACCCCAACCCCCAGCTGCACTTAGATTCACTTTTCAAAATTCAGTTTGGTACTATTGTTTCACCAGGACAGGATCTACACTACTGCTTTAAAACAGTTTATAACAGTAGTGACAACTGTTGGGGTCCAGGACACACTCCAGATACAGTTTTCAAACCGTTTTCAAAGTGTCTTATCCTGCTTGGTGTAAATCTGACCCAGATTTCTGCTGCTTTGGTGCCATTTTCACCTTGCCTTATACTTCTTCCTCATTCTTACCATCAAAACAGGGATGACATAGACCATGTCTACACCATGCCTTATCCCAGGGATTGTCCCGGGATCATCCCTGTTTATCCACATGATGCACAGGGGATCCTGGGGACAGGGAAGGAAGATCCTTCCATTTCCCCAGGATAACTGGGACGGCTTTTAGCCTGATTTTTCCTGTGGTCCCGGGATTGTCCCGAGACCACAGGAGGTGTGGACGGCCATCCTGGTTTTGTCCCGGCTCCTTACAAGTAAATGCGAGGAGCCGGGAACCGGCATGGAGCTCTTCAGGCACTCTGTGCCCATCAGGGGTGGGGTGGGGGAACAGGTGTTTTTTTCCCCTTACGTTTGGCAGAGGAGCACCTGTGCACTCCTCTCCTGGTGTGTGTGTGTTTTAAAAAATGGTGGCCGTGACGTCCTTCTGGGATGTTGCATGGCGTCTGGACACCCAGGAAGGATCGTGGAAGCCGGTAAGTCCGTGATCCTTCCCCTATACCCTTGTGGTGTTGATATGCCCACTGTGAATTGGTTGGTGTCCTGGCACTCATATTTCGCTACCTGATGACATTGGGGAGGGCAAATAAGGACAACTGGAAATGAGGGCAAGTCAGACCAGAACTTCCTGCTTTAGATGACAATCATGGTCAGAATGATTCATTCAATTGAGGAGTTGCCCCATAGCTGAAGCTCTCAGGGCAACACACATGGGTACAGGGGTGATCCCACTCAAGAAGGATTATGTAATGAATCATCCTCCAACTTTACCTGAGCCTTACAAAGAACATCTTCCCAGGGATCTCGCAACAGTTCCAAATCCTGATCACTGGACACATTACTCAAAGCAAGATCTACTTCACCACTACATTGTTTAGTAAGGGCTTTGAGTGATCCTTTGCTCTTTGTCCTTTTTCCCCTTTCCTCCTGCTCTTTCTGTCGAGGCAACACACATGGGTACAGGGGTGATCCCACTCAAGAAGGATTATGTAATGAATGTGATGTGGTGATTGCACAATGTGTAGCCAGCCCGATTTCATTATCTGGTGACATCACTGAGAGCAGTGGGCAATGCCAACGAACAGGCCAAACATTTTTGAAAGAAGTCCTGAAAAGTCATGACATGGCTGGCATTTTTCAGCATTGTCTAAATTATTCTTGAAAAACAATGACAGTTTTGGCTCAGGAGAAAACAGCTTCTTCCTCTTGGTCTTCCAAACTATTCTTGTGGAGCAGAATAGCAAAATGTCAAGCAGTGTAGAGGACAGGGCTTAGGACATGCACTTCTTACCAGTTCGGTGTGTGGACATTGACATTATACGGTTTGTCACTAGGTGGCACTGGAATTAGTTGCATTTGAGTGAAGTCTGGAATTTCCTGTTACTGTTCTGTTTTTGTTTAAGGGCAAAACAGATATTACTTTAAATCCGTGCCTAACAGCAACATTTTTCACCACTCATTCTTTCTCTAGAGTAGGTGCAGGGGACACAATCCTGATCTTAAAAGCCCCCAACCCCAATGCAAGGCAGCACAGCTGCACATTCTTCCAGTGCCTGCGATGGGAAAGGACACACACCACCACCAGCAGCCATCAATGCCACCATCCCTTCCTCCCCACCTGCCCATCTCCCTCCTCCCCCCACCCTCTGCATCAGTCTCCCTCCTTCCCCCTCAGCCGCTCATGTTTGTCTGGCTCCTACCCTCCCCCCTCTACCCCCTGCATTGCTGCCACCACTGCACGCTCTGCAGAGTGATCAAGAGCCACATCAGCCAGAAATGTGGACAGAACACTTCAGAGGTGTGGCCATGCCAAAACGCCTGATTCGAGGGGTCTTTCCTCAGAGCCAGGCATTGTTTCAGCGGGGTGTCCCAGGAGATCAGCTGCATTGCATGGAGACAGTGGCAGCAGCAAATAGAGGGTGTGCAGTGGCAGCAGGTCCTACTGGCATGGGAACACACAAATCACCACTCCTCTCGTTCCTCTGACTGAGATGGGGGCTTCACCTTACCTCATGGGAAGGCCAACCCTGATGAAACCCTGATGCTAGGGTCCCAATGCAGATTGGTGGCCCTGCACCTACTCAAGCAAAAATTGGCGGCGGAGGGGGAGACATTGCTGCTAGATACAGGCCCTGTTCAGAACACACCTTAAACCATGGTGGTTAACAAAAGGTTTAACCACCCTGGTTTAAGGTGTCTTCTGTACAGGGCCACAGATTTAAAGTTATGACTGTTTGGGGCCTAAGAGAGACAATAAAATTCAGGCCTAGCTTCCTGACTGCCTTCTAAGCATTTCATGCCATGGTGTCAGAAGTCAAGTTTTTAAACTCACAAATTCCTAACAAAACAAAGAAAATGGCACAGTTCCCTGCACCAGAAGCCTTCAGCATTAATCATCCTGCAGCTTGGCCTGAATGGAAAGAAAGATTTGTTTGCTTTCACCTAGCCCCAAAGCTCCACAAGGAGGAAGAAATAGTGCAAGTAAGTTCTCTCCTTTATGTTATGAGGAAAGAAGCCAGGAATGTTTGTAAATCCTTTACCTTTGCTGAAGAAAGCCATAAACACAACTAGGAGGCAATTCTGGCCATGTTTGATGCCCATTTCATCCCCAAGACATCTGTGGTTTATGAGTGGGCCTGCTTCTATCAAAGAGCTCAGGAGCCTGTAGAAACTGTTGAGTCATTTGTTAGGCTCCTGCATGAACAGATTGAATATTGTGAGTTTCCTGATAAGCGAGAGGAACCCCTTAGAGATTAATTGTGGTTTGGAATTCTATACAAAAGACTTCCTGAAAGAATGCAGCAAACAGAGGGCTTAACCTTTCACAAAGCCATAGAGTTGGCAAGACAATCTGAGTTGATCAAAACCCAGAATTGGGAGCAGAGCAAACTTGGAAGTGACTTGGAAGAGGTAGTCCACACTCCACGAAACAGTAGCAGCAGTTGCAGCAGCCATTTTGTAGAGGGCAAATTCATTCCTCATGTGCCTGCAAAAGGAGCATAAAAGCAAGCCCAGAAGATGGAGTCCAGATATTTTTAAACACTGTGTTTCAAAAACGCTGGCCTTTCATTTTGACAGTGATGTTACTACTCACGTTGTCACTCGCTCTTGTCAAGTTATTCGGAAGCCTTCAAGTCCTTTAAATATATGAAGGGCTGTCACATTAGAGACAATGGATCAAATTTGTTTTCTTTTTTCCTCCTTTATTTTCCTCCAGGACATAAACCAATGGGTTCAAATTACAAGATGGGAGATTTCAGCTAAACATTAGGAAGAAGTAGTAAGTATGAGCTGTTAGACAGTAGAACATACTATCTCAGAAGGTGGTGAACACCCCTTGGTTAGAATTTTTTAACCAAAAGCTGGAGGGCCACCTATCAGTGATGCTATGGTAGAGGCTTTCCTACTTCAGAAAGGAGTTGGACAAGGCGACCTTTGAGGCACCTTCAAATTCTTATGATTCTGTGATTTAGATTTGAATGACTAAATACCTGATGTTTCAACAGTGCTGGTTTATTTAATTGTTGTTAAACAAACGTGTGGTGGGGTAGATGTGTAGAAGGGTTGTTATGAGGTTTAGTCACTGGTGGCACTGGACATAATTGTACCTGGGTGGAATTAAGAGTTTCTTGTTGCTATTCTGTTCTTGATTTAAGAGGCTCCTGGTCAGTGTGTCATCTAAGCCTTCCATGACCAAAATATGCTGGGAGTTTTGATATTTTAGTCCTGCTGCTTTTGCGTTTGGCCCTGCATACCACTGGAATGCAGCCCCTGGGAAATTCTCCAAATGGAATTTAGCCCTTAGGCTGAAAGTAGTTCTACACCCCTGGACTAGACCAACTTATGGAGCACAGATTTATCAGTGGCTGTTAGTCGTGCTAGCTAAGTAAAACCTCCATTTTCAGAGACAGTCAGCCACCAAATAACAGATGTCAGGTGGCATGAATGGCAAAGGACTATTGCCTTCATGTCCTGCTTGTGGGCTGCCCAAAGCCATCTGGCTGGGCCCTGTGAGAAACAGGATGCCGGAGTGGATGGACATTTGGTTAGATCTGCAGAGCTTTATGTTGTTATATCCGGGATCACATTCCTGCCTATGTCCTTTTTGGGGAGCCTTGGTCTATCTGTTACCCTCTGTTCTAACTACTGTGAAATGGGAATACTAGAGGCTTGCCTTATCGGGGTCAGGTTCTGAGGGCAAATGTCTTGGGCAACCAACAAGCTGGCAGGCAGGCTGGCTAGCTGAAGGCCAGTAATCTGGTGTCACAGAGGGAGGACTTGGCAGCCTCCCTCAACAACATGTTGCCCATGCAGAGGGAAGGGAGCAGATCTAGGCATCTTTATATCAGCCAGCACCAGATTGTCCCTCTACTACTGTTCTGTGAATATCTCAATTGGAACTTTCTGTCATTCTCTCTTTTGACTGGCAGTTCCAGGGATACAGGGAGCCAGTGTCTAATTCACAGAGTTCCCAGTTCAGGTCCCTCTGTGCCTGATAACAATGGAGGCCAAGCCATGAAAAAAGACTGCAATTCACTTTGCACTTTGAGAGTGGTCTCTAATGATGATGATTTTATCTCGGGGTACTGATTCTTAATACCAAGGAAAAATGGCATAGGTCTTAGTGTATCAGAAGAAGCTTTCAACAATCCACATCTCAAGTAGAATTTTATTTCCTCAGAACTCCCTTTCTTTGTTAATTACTAGGGCCTCTACTTAATATCTGTCTTCTGTGTAATATCCAGACCCCTCTAGTCAGCCTTTGCTAACCAGTCCCCAAGAAATATTTCTGCATATGAGACAGACATGTTGGGCTTCCTTGGTCTTGTGGGCTTGCATTAAAATGGATGGGGCACCGAATACACATGGGTAAGGAGGTGTTTGGTGTTGGCTATTGTGCTGTGAAAGAGTAGTGGTACAACAGGTGTTTGGCGTTGTCTGTTGTGCTGTGAAAGAGTAGTGGTATGACAGGCAATCCTGTGAAGAATTACAACTTTTAATAATAATTAAAGGAGCTTCTCACAGCACTCAGCAGGAAAATGCCCTCCTCAGCTGATTTACATGGAACAACTGCAAGGGGAGCTGGGAAGGGTGTGTGCATATGTATATGACTAGTGTGTGTGAGAGAGAGAGGGGGGAGGGAGTAGTAGTAGTAGTAGTGTGTGTGTGTGTGTGTGTGTAGGGGTGGGGTATGAATGCTGTAGATGGGTGTGAATCGTGTGTGTATGAATGGTGTGGGTGGGGGGTGGGTGTGAGTGTGTCAGTGGTATAGATAGTGTGTCTGTGTGTCCTTAAATGAATAATGTGGATAGAATGTGTGAAGGGTGTGGGTGGGTGTGCATATGTGTGGATGGTGTGTGTTGTGTTTGTGTGAATGATGTTTGAGTATAGGGTGATCATATGAAAAGGAGGACAGAGCTCCTGTATCTTTAACAGTTGCATAGAAAAGTGAATTTCAGCAGGTGTCATTTGTATATATGGAGAACCTGGTGAAATTCCCTCTTCATCACACCAGTTAAAGGTGCAGGAGCTATACTAGAGTGACCAGATTTAAAAGAGGGCAGGGCACCTGCAGCTTTAACTGTTGTGATGAAGAGGAAATTTCACCAGGTTCCTCATATATACAAATGACACCTGCTGAAATTTCCTTTTCAATACAACTGTTAAAGATACAACCTCCTTTTCATATGGTCACCCTATGTTTGAGAGAACTGGGGTGGCCATGTTTACTTTGGAATCTGGCTACACCTACTGCTAGGATGCAGCCCCTGGCAGGTTTCCGAGGTGGCAATCCATCCCTCTGGCAAAAAAAGATTCTCTACTCCCTTTTCTAGTGATCTAGAATTACAAATGTTGAGCCATTCATTGGTCATGTGATGAGACCACATGCTGATCCACGTATTAAGCCCAAGATCCATTGGATTCTTCAACACATTTTTTTCTGCGTAAGAAAATTGTGATGTCTGAAACAGCCTCTAGTGTTGCTTGCAGTACTGTATAATACCTGTCACTCCACCAGCCAAAATTACTTCAGCACATCAGGGCAGATTTTAGCCTTGAAATGAAATTCATGCCAGAGGCAATTGGTGCATCAGTGTAAAACAAGTGGATTTGCAGCCACAGGTTTCTGGCTCCATCCCACTGTCCATCTCTGTGCGTGTCATTTATCACCTTCTTTTATCTGGTAGCTGCTTCTTTGCTATGCATCCAATTCTGCTGTACAAAAATAATCATGCTCCTAATAAAATGCTCGGAAGACATTACGGCCTCCGATGCTTTATTTGAACGTTGTCCTTCTGTCCAATCTGAATAATGTTGCTGTTTCCAGGACCAGCCAGCCAGCACTTTTGCAGTCAGGGAAGTGACAGACCCTTCTCTCTGCAGCGAGGGAGTGAGAAAGAGAAAGTCTGGGGAGAGGAGCCGGGCGGGGAGGGGGGCGGATAGCCTGAGACTCAGCTGCAGCCATTTATCTCCTGAAGCTGGGCTATTAGACAGATGACAGAGGGAGAGAAGCAGCCAGCGCAAGCACCGAAACCTAGGCTCTTTCCAGTTGGTGATTTATCTCCCAGCTTCATCTGGCAAACTTGCTGATGGAAGGACTCTTCTTTTCTCTCTGCCTCATCAATTCTCATTCTTATTGCATTCCCCCTACCCTCTTTAGAAAAAGGTTTCTAGTTTCTTTTCATTGAACTACTATCTCTCCCTTGTTCTTTTTTCAATCTCTCATTATCTTCCTGCTTCTTTATCTGTGCTCGTGCCCCCCCTCCCCAATTCTGCTGCTCACCCCCCTCTCCCTGATCTTTCCCATTACTGCTCTACTTCAGTTCCTTCAGTGGGTCTGAAAATGAGAATAGTCCTTGTGGGCTCTTGAGTATGTCATGTGATAGACACCGTCTTGGGGGTATTTTGAGCCTAAGTCCTTCAGAATTAAAAACAACATGCACAGATTTAAGGCACTTCTACCGCCGACTGTATAGACCAGCACAATTCCAGCTCACAGTGAATGTAGATACTTGCTGACCATGACTGTGGTACAGTTGACTCCAAACAAGATCTGACCTAATGCAAAAATATAACCCTTATAATTACCCTAAGGCTGCACTCTTAGGGATACTTATTTGGTTGTTAAGGAGCCCTTATGCAATTTCTCTAAAACTTCCAAAATGTATTCAAGTCTGTTGTGGAACCACACTTGCAATACTGTGTACAGTTCTGGCCACCACACCTAAAAATGATATTTGTAGAGTTGCCAAAGGTGCAATAAGGGGCAAACCGCATTATCAAGGGGCTGGAGCAAATACCCTGTGAGGAAAGCTTACAAGGTCAGTGAATGTTTAGCTTAGAAAAGAAGCGAATAACAGGAGAGGTGAGTGAGGTGTACACGTTATGCATGGTATAGAGAAAATGGTCAGGGAGAAAGTGTTCTTCCCTATAACACTAGAACCAGAGGTCATCCCATGAAGCTGAATGATAGGATATTCAAGAAGATGAAAGGAAGTTCTTCACACAGCACATAGTTAAACTATGGAATTTGCTACCACAAGATGTAGGGATGACAGCAACATGGATTTCTTTAAAAGGGGATCTGACAAATTCCTGGGAAATAATACTGTCAATGGCTACTAGTCATGATGGCTGTATGTTACCTCTGGTATCGGAAGCAATTTGCCTCTGTATACCACTGGCTGGGGAACATGACTGGGTTGATGCTATTACCCTCATGACCTGATTGTGGGCTTCCCAACAGCATCTAGTTGGCCACTGTATGAACAGAATACTGGACTAGATCGTTCTTTGGGCTGATTCAGCATGGCTCAACAGATGGTTGTCCAGCTGCCTCTTGAATGCCTCTAGTGTGGGCAAGCCCACACTAGAGGCATACAAGACGCAGTTGGACAACCATCTGTCCGGGATGCTTTAGGGTGGATTCCTGCATTGAGCAGGGGGTTGGACTCAATGGCCTTGTAGGCCCCTTCCAACTCTGCTATTCTATGATTCTTATATGCCTCAAGTCCTTGCCTTTTTCTTTGGTTAAAAGCAGTGGGGAGCAGAAGCATTTTAGATTGGGGAGGTAGTGCTTGGGGGAAATGGGGCTAATCATTTCCCTGTGTGATTTTCCCCAGTTAAAAGCACTCCTGAAGTGAAGCTGGTGTTACCAAAGAGTGCGGGGGGGAGGGGGAAGGCAGGCAAATACCTGTCATTTTCTCCCTTCACAATTAAAAGCTACAGAGAATATAATTAGGCCAATGGCATGGGGGAAAGGCTTCACCCACTCCCCCAGTGCCTTGGCCCTGATCCAGCATGGCTCCTTTTATTAAAGAAAAATATGTCAGGAGATCTGATCATGGATCTCACATCTTTATTGACCCTAGCAGACAGCAGACCTCTGTGAAACCCTGCATAGATAATCCTACATAGGGATGGATGAATCTGTCAGTTTTGCTTTCTCCCACATTCAGATTTTTTTAATCTCATATTTTAATCTCATATTCTTTCTATCCCAAACTTTCCATCCCAAACATTTGCAAACTATAGTAAATTCTCATCTGAACTGAACCGAACTGAACTTCTCACCCATCTACACTGACCGAATTCAGTAGGTACAACTATTCCCACCATCAAGAGGCCCATGTTGTCCCTGCCTGTTCTACAGTTGTTAAAAGATGAAGAGCATGTCAGAAAAAAGGTGGCAACTTTAATTCAGCACTAACGTGGTTGAATACGCAGAGATTCAATTCTCTGTGAACTGAGAGAAGTGAACGAAGAATTAAGCACTTGAAAGCCCTGGGTCTCAACGGACAAATCTGCCAGATTCAATTTCTCCACATTCATATTTTTTACAATTCTTCCCAAAAATGAACTGAAAATAAAATTTGCATTCACTGCCCTCCATGGTTCTCAAAACATATCCTTTGTTGAACACCTGTGAGCTTTGCAAAGGCTCCTGCAGGTGTTGCTTAAGAGCATGGAACTCCATGTGGTTGAAGTGGCACAAACCATAGATGCAAGATGTATTCAGACATGGTTGTGGTTAAGGATAAGCTCCAACAATGCTTTGTCAAGATCAACTCCCAGCATACGTGCACACACACACACACTGCTCCCTTTAAGGTCAAGGAAGTATGTTCAGGAACACTTTTGGCAAAATGGCTGTACTGAAGAAGCTGATGGTCTGATGTCATTAATGAAGTAATGGATGGCAGGCACAGTACAGCAAGGCCAGATCTACACCAAGCAGGATAAAACACTTTGAAAATGTTTTCAGAACTGTATACGGAGTGTGTCCTGGGCCCCAAAAGTTGTCAAAACTATTATAAACCATTTAAAGCAGACTCCACATAAGCAGTTGTATTGGGAAGAATGCCGTATTTTAGCTTTGAGCTTTGTTCTTGCTGATCTTTCCTGTCATGTCAAGAGCTTCCTTGAAGGGATGAGGCTTTGGGGCTTTGTGGATCTTCAACCTCCAGGCCAGATGGAATGTGCCACTTGTCCCTGCAGGAACTCCTTTCCTTGACACATTGGACCTTCCTTCTCCTCCCACATTTCCACCTGCAGTGAGAGCACAAGAAACTCCCTCCGCTGAGGGCTTCTGTACTTAGAGGGCTTCTACACAAACCCTTCGCCAGGCAGCAACCTCAGCTGCTTCCATAGCACTGCAGGGCCGGTGGCGGTGGGGGAGGGGGGATGATCTTGGCTTCCCTGCCTCAAAGACCCCCCTCTGAGCTCTGAGCCGTGGTGTTAAAACCATATGGTGTGTTTGCAATTAGGGCTAGATATATATTTATACATGAAATTGCTCGAGTCAAATCTATTCTTGAAAGGCATAAGAGCCAGCAGAACGGTTTTTAGCCGAATACTGGAGCTGTCAGGCTATTTCAAACACGATCTGGGGTAAAATTGAAATGCAGAATTGAGAAGAGAGGTCTTTTTTTTTTTGGACTGTGGGGACAGAAATCAGATGGAATATGGATAATGAAGTACAGTTCTCACTTTTCTTTTTAACTGGCCTTGCTCCTGTGCCTTTCTCAGCAGCCTGTTCAGTTCAGCAGCCTGATCTATAGAAATGGAGCAGGTGCGGTGACACTTCCTGGTAAGGAGGATAAGTCAGGGAACCCAGTTAGGACTACAACTCCCATAATCCTGTCCATTAACCATGCTGGATGGTACAGTATCAGAGGCAGTAAGCCTATATACTCCAGTTGCTGGGGAACATGGGTGGGAGGGTGCTGTTGCTTGTGCATACATCTGGTTGGCCACTGTGTGAATGGAGTACTGGACCCTTGGTCTGATCCAGCATGGCTGTTCTTATGTTCTTAGGGCTTTCTCTGCTGTGGCACCCTGGTTGTGGAATGAGCTCCCCAGAGAGGTCCACCTGGCGCCTACACTGTACTCCTTTCGTCGCCAGCTGAAGACCTTTTTATTCACTCAGTATTTTAACACTTAATTTTAACTTAAATTTAAATTTTACTGTTTTAACTCTGTATTTTAATCTTATCTCAATTTTGCTGCGTGGTTTTATTCTGGTTGTGCTTTTATACTGTATTTTGTATTTGTGCTTTTAACCTGTTGGTTGTTTTATTATGGTTTTAATTTTTGTGAACCACCCAGAGAGCTTTGGCTATTGGGCGGTATAAAAATGTAATAAATAAATAAATAAATAAGGTGAATGCTTGGGTGGGGTGGTGACAGGGAAAAGACAGGCAATTTTCAGGGGTGGGGGACATTTACCACACATTTTAAAATAAAAATCCCTGAGGGGAAAACAAATGTTTTCCTGATATATTTTTCCTGCCCCCCTCCCCATTTTTTCCTCAAGCCACAACTAGTTGGCTTTAAAAGGGGATTGGATAAATTCCGGGAGGAAAAAGCTATCAATGGCTACTAGCCCTGATGGCTATGTGCTACCTCCAGTATCCAAGGAAGTAAGCTTGTGTGCACCAGTTGCTGGGGAACATGGGTGGGAGAGTGCTGTTGCACCATGTCCTGCTTTGTTGGTCCCTGGTCGACAGCTGGTTGGCCACTGTGTAAACAGAGTGCTGGACTAGAGGGATCCTCGGTCTGATCCAGCATATCACGTCTTATGTTCTTAAAACATCTAGGGGGTACCAGATTGGCTACCCCTGAGTGGGGAAAGATGATGTGAAAACTTTTCCTATTAAATTTCCTTCCCTCCCTATCCACCTTGTGTCAAGCTGATGTGATGAGCACCTTCAGAAAGCCCACGTATTAGTGCAAGATTTCCATTACAATGAACATTATATTCAAGGTGTCAGGTACCAGAGCCAACAATCAGTAACGGGTGGGGAAGACATGAAACATAATGACAGAATTTCTGTATTTCCTTACCAAACTTTACTAGGGAGATGTAATGTGTGGGATGTAGGTGAGTGGCAAGCAGAGACAAGATGTTGGAAGGGGCCAGTTTGCACCAGATAAATTTATATTGGGATGACCTAAGGCTTTGCTATATTTGGGGCCAGGAAGGAATTATTTCCCAGTCAGTGACCTGGGAATCCTGGGAGATGGGCTTTTTTGCCTAGCAGGTGCTTTGGCTTTCAATCATTTAAAGCTATTTCATCTGATGTTCACCTGGGCCAGTTCTACACCTTGGGCCTCTTCAGATGACACACCAAGCCATGGTTAGGCCACTAACCCTTTTGCAGCAAATTGTTACGTGATGTGCTCTCATTAGACCCATGTACAAACTTGCACACGTTCTAATGAGACTTACACCCGCTTATAAGGAATCTTTTGACATTGGCAATAGAGCGTCTGTGGCTAAGTAAGGCGATTCTTACTCAAGAAACTTACAGCACTGAAGGGGATAACGCCACAATGGCACTTTTATTGAGGTTGAAACAAATACAAAGGCACAAGCTAGTTTTGGGGAAATTAGCTGAGCAAGTAGAAGCTTAGAAGCAGTTTCAAGACTGAAAAATAGACTTTTTGAGACTTAAGAGCATACACACAGAGACAGCAGGGGAAAAAGTAGAGGGAATCTTTAAAGGCAATATACGTTTCCTTGGGCTGCAGCCCTTTCCTGTAGAGCAGAACTGGGGAGCATTGCAACTCTTAGTCTTAGGTGAAGAGGAAAAGAAGACAGTGAGGCAAAGCACTCACCCATGGCAGCTTGCTCTCGCAAGCTGGAATGCGTGGTCTATTCTGTGCTTCTGGTTCAAAAGGGAGAGAGAGCTAGCTAGCCTTTTTCTTCTCCCTAACTTGAGGGGGTTTTTGTGTGTGTGATCTTTATCTAAAGATCTACTTGCTATGGGAACAAAAGAGGGTGATTTGGGATGATGGCTGTACTTGATGCAGCCTGGAGTTCAGCAACAGGGCCACATTAGCATGTGTATGACCAGGTAAATCTCTTGCCATCCAGCATTCATATTCTGCTTAGTTTTACCCCTACCTTTGTCTCTGGGGAATGCATTTGAAGAAGTCTATCAGGAAATGGTTACTTGACCTAGGCCTTCTGTGAATGCTCTCAGTCTGTAGGTGGGGTTTTGGGTCGCTTCAAAATGGAGTCAGTACTGCTCACAGAAGCTACCTTGTAACAAAATGGTTAGTGAGCATGTTTAAACTGTGTTTATGTAGCCACCATAGTTAGTAATGGTGCACATGACACACTAAGTCATGACTCACAAGACACACTACGCCTTCATGCTTCGCTCAAAATGCTAACCACCGTGGTTTAGCATGCTGTCTGAACAGGGTCCTTGTGTCAAATTATTATGAACCCATCTTGGTGATGCTATATCTCTCTTGCACATTTATACCTTGTATGACACACAATGACACGTTGTGGTATTTTGGATAATGTGGAGTAAAAAGCAAGAAACAGCACTATGAAAGTGGTTTATGGAATGTGTCATGTGCCCCAACAGTTATCAGTGCACTTCAATACCACTGTAAAGCAGTAGTGTAGACCTAGCCCTGGTCTAACTGTGGCACATGGTGATCTGTATTGCTTGGGCTAATCTATCTGGTCCAGTGTGTGTGTGTGTGCTTCTGCCTTGCAATAGGAGTTGGATGAGTTTGTCTTTTGATTCCTTAAAATGGATTATTCTGAACAGAGCATGCAATTGGTAGGCTTGAGCAAGGGAAAGAGGGGAGGGGGAGGGGGAGAGAGAGAGGGAGCATGGCTAGCAGCTGAGAATGAGGAGAAACAGTGAGGTAAAGAGGTGAGGGCAAAGAAACAGCAAGATAAAGGGGTGAGTGGAAGAGAAAAAGCAAGGGTAGGGATGGAGAAGGGAGAGGAAACACTGAGGAATTGGGAGAGAAATAGCAAGACTAGATTCTGGGAGTGGAGAGGGAGAGAAAGAACATGCACAAAGCGTCTGTGTGGACAGAAGACTGGACGAGCTAGGAAGCGTCTCTTTCCATTTCCCTCCCAACCTCTTGTCTCGTTATTTCTCTCCTTTCACCTCCACCACCTCTTGTCTAGCCAAGCCACCACAGCATCCATTGTGTAACTAGGCACATCCTCTATGGGAGACATTTTGTGGTGGTGCCCACAGAAGTTTCTCAAATTCCCAAATGTGTCCATGGGTCCCAAAAGGTTGAGGGGGTGTGTGAGTTAGGGCTTTTCTACATGAGACTGTTAATGCTCTGTATCTACTTTCAGTTTTCTCACCAAACTGAGATCCATGCTCTAAACGAAGAGCTTTTCTTTCCTGCTTTTCTGCTACATAACCTCTAGGTGTCACTGTGGTAGAGCAGTATAACATAACTACACAAGTAGGGAAATACATTTTCTTTTGCTTTCACAAATAAGACCCCCATTTCCCCACTCTAAAAAAACCCCAAGAAATTGTTTTTAAGAAACAGAAGTAAAATTGGAGGTTCATGGCATTGTCTAAAGAACCTGTAAACAACCATGAATAAGAAATGACAAGCACAATAAATGCCTCGTATGCCAGGTTAGAACCTTTCTATTCACCATGGCTTTTAATGTTAATCCATGGTGTTAGGGATGGGAGTCTTTTACTTTTACTGGTTTCTATGATTCTGCTGTTTTTTATGAGTATGTTATTGGTTTTTATGGTTAAGGATGTGGTATACTGTTTTTTAAATCCAAAACCCATAGTTAGGCTATAAATATATATATTTTACAAGCTGTGAGCTGCTCTAAAGACCATGAAGTTGAAAAGAGGCATTTATATCCTTAAACCAAAATAAATAAATGAATAAATCCAAACCAAATATTTTAAATAAGCAGAATCAGCTCAAGGCATTTTGATACCTTAGGTGGACTATGGAGGAGCTTTTGCAGTGTCATAGAGGATAGTGGGATGCAAATCTTAGATTGCACATACCTGCCTGTGATCTGAAAGTGGTACCCCAAAATTCTTTGCAGGATTGCAAAAGATCCCCGGGTGTACCTCTTGGATTCTACATTTGTTTCATAGCCTCTGCTAAAAGGTTGCTTTGACATGGGAGAATAAAATAGCTTTCTCTTCAAACTCTCATTGCTCATCATTTGTAATAGCCTTCTCTTTGGAACAACTATGGTCTGAGGATGGGCTTCAAGTATTGCCAACTATTTTCACAAGTGGATTTCAGTTACTTATGGGCACTACCTGCCCATTATCTACATTCAACCAAGCAAACCGCCCAGAGAGCTTCAGCTATGGGGCGGTATATAAATTTAATAAATAAATAAATAAAATAAATATAACTATCCTAGACTGAAAAACACACAAATGGACACCCCAGCAAAAGATTGTGGTTTTTTAAAATAATAATAATACATGTACTAATTTCATTGCCCAATCTCTCCAGGTTTTAGCACGTTAGAATCTAGGCACTTCTATCCCTAAAGGGCTTTTTAGTGATGTGAGCATATTTGAAATAGTAAGAAGAGGTTCCCTTGGCTATGTAATTTCTCTGTCACTAAAATAAGAATCTCTTACTGAAGCATGTGCATATGAAAGGAAGGCCTATAATTGTTTAAACAGCAACTATGCAGAGAAGATGTACAGAAGATACAAGGTATTAATTTAATTCTTTGGGGAGGTTGCAATCAATATTTGGTTCTTGTATTAAGCACATATTATTTGGACACCTTGATCTACAATATGTGTGTCTGAAAGTGCCTGGAGTTGCTCAATAGGCTGGAATGCCTGTATAACTTTTATTCTGCATCACTGCAGATGTACAATGCCTGTGCAGCCTTGTTCCATCCCAGGCTGCCTTTCCAAATAAAAAGTCATGGTTCAAAAAAGTCATGGTGGACCCTCTAGCCGGTCCGATCTCCTGGCTCAACTCTCTCCCTGAACCTTCTGCTGTTCCTCACCAGTCTCCACTGTGCTGGTGCAAGTCAGGGTCCACCAGTCCCAATGTGGAAACTGGGACTAGGGCCCTTCTGTGCTTCCCTCTGCTGCCAGCTCAGTCCGTTCTGATATGTTCTGCCCACTCTGTGGAAGAAGGGAAGAGAATTTCTCCCCCCTCATTCCATCTCCTTCAGTTACTCTTTGCTCCCACCCCTCACACAGGACTCCGTTACAGGTCTGTATTTCAGCAACCGCCGGCAGAAGTAAGCGAGGCCCGAAGAGATACGCTGCTGAGTCCCAGCTGACAGTAGCTCATTCCTGAAAGACACAGCAGGCCTTTGCCATTCCAACATGCATCACGTGGCTCAGACATTGAATTTCCAGTCACATCGCCAGTGCTTTCCCCCCCCCCTCTCCCTCGCAGATTCCAGCATGCCGCACCGTAGGCCGAATCTTTTGAACTGAAGATCATAATAATAAAAAACTCTTAAAACCCAGAATCTGTGCCCACGCTTCCCTGAACAGAAGCAGCAACAGATTGCAGGCAACATGCAGCAAAATGTGTGTGCTACACGGGAGCTAATGAGAAGGTGTCCTTTCAGCGTGCTGTTGCCAACAGAGAGCTTTGTCCAGCTCCTATTGGAATCTCTCCATTGATTTTAATGGCAGCGGGAGCCAACCCTCGAACTTAGATAATAGCTTGTTTTTCTCTACCCCTTTCATCTCAAAGGAACCGTGCAGAGTTTTGCAGGCTGCTTCCTTGCATGTTATTGTGAATGCAGATGTCGCTCGGGTCCATTGGGCATGACAATTGCATTGCTGTTTTGCAAAAATATTGCAAAAGGCAAATCTGTAAAGGTTCTTTACACACTGGTGGAAGCTGGACCTTAATGATGATGTTTAGCTAGAACAATATAATTAACAATCCCTGCCACTGTGAAAAGGCCTGTGTGATTTTCTGAAGGACCATGGGAGCCATTGGAATCATTTGAGGAACAGAGAACTTACGCGCAGAGATTAAAAAAGATTGGCCCTTGTTCAGATGAGGAAAAAAGGAGATTGTGATGGGCAATTTATTGCATTCTACAAATTATCCGAGGAGATAGCAGAGTTGAGGAAGAAGAGCCATTTATATTACATAGGCCATTTCTACACCAGCCCAAAAATGCGGGCCGGTCACAGCCAAGTCCCTGTGCGTCCAAATGATGCACAGGGACTCCCGGGAGGAAAGAGGGATGAGAACGGGTTTTCCCAGGGATAAGTACTTCCTGGGAAAATCCAATTCTTCCCATGGTCTCGGGATTGTCCTGAGCCCACGGGACGTGTGTCCACCCATCGCAGCTTCTTCCCTCCTCCCTGTGAATAGCAGGGAGCAGTAGAGGGTAGGAACCGGGCCGGTAGGAATCAAGGGGGGGGGGAGTGGGCCCGGGGCTTTTTTAAAAAAGCTTACCGTTGAGTTGGAGAGGACGTGCACTCAGCTCCTTTTTTTAAAATGGCGGGCGCGACACCCTCCTTCCTCCCAGGCTGTTGCACCCACATGTGGACTAAGGGGAGGATCTCGCGATCAGCTTTTTCTATCTTCCTCAAGAGATGGAAAATGGGGATGGCGTTTCTATGGTTGTTATAAAGGGGAGTCCAGACCACTAGCTTGGATTTTCTAGGTGTCTCCCCAAACCTGTTATGGGTCTCCCAAAACCCTGGCTTAGATTCAGCGGTCATGGATGTTATTTATGGCAACCCCATACACAGCCTCCACTTTACTTGGGGCACTGTCTGCTTTTAAGGAGAGACTGTATTCTGTAGTCCCTTCAGAACAAAATTAGCAGACAATTCATCTGTAAAAGCTCTGTTACCTTCAGCGATGGGCATGCAAAGGCTTGGTTTTACATTTCACAGTCTATGCCGGCTCCAGTTCTTTTTAGGGCACTTAGGCAAGACATCCTCAATGGGTCCTCCTCCCTCAGGAAATCTTCCTTCTCACTGTCACCAGCCACACTTGCTCCTTTCTTCATTGCAGAGAGCCAGTGAGCAAGGAGGCAGTAGCATCTACTGCTCCTCCTATTCACCACCTCAGTTGCGTGGGGGCCCTACTTGGATGTGGGTTCTTGGCAGGGGCTGGGCCATGCCTACCCTTGATGTCAACCCTGTTCACAGAGAGAATGGATCAGCCACAGCGCCAAAGATAAAAAACCTCGGCTCTGAGTGCCCTGGACAAATTCAATCACAAAACTAATAATATTTTTGCATGCTGGGAGACCTGTGTGTGTGTGTGTTTGGGAAGGGGGTATTAAAATTACCTTTCTTTCCCACCCCCTCTCTCAAAATATTAAGATTGCTCCATTTCTTTACAAACATTTAAATTAAAGCCTTCTTCCGCTGCATAGCTTTTTTCCTTCCCTTCCACGCTGAAATACATCCCCATGGTTGAGACATTAAAACATACTCATAAATGTCTCCTCTGGTTCTACCTGCTCAGAAGGGGCTCCCCATTTCCTCTCCCCGAAGCCAGTCTGTGGTGCAGTGCAATAAAACACTAAATGACTTTGCATGCTACCTCCTGGCATCATTGGCTCCTAATTAAGAAATAATGAGGCAGACTCCATTCTAGACTGCGGAACTAATAAATGATGGCCAACAGGTCCCCTGCCCCAGCTTCTTTTCAGCAACAAAAAATTGTCCTGCCCAGCTCTGACTTGCATAGAGCAGATGTAGGGTTTTTTGGCGGGGGGGGGGGGGGTGTTGCGGATGGGGAAAAGACTCTCAATGAAGGTTGGAAAGGAAGCTGAAATGCAACGGAATCTCTCCATGTGAATGCTATCCATGCTTCTGCCCTCAACCCTCTGTGTAAATCGCTCCGGCGGCTGCTTGTCCACCTGATCCTAATATCGAAGCCATTTGAGTCAGCTTGCAGATTGTCAGGGTTTATGTTAACTCTTGCGCTGCATTTCCTTGCCCTGCCTTAAAAATTCATATGACCCAACTGTGTTAAAATGTGGGTCAAGGAAATTGGTGTGGAATTTGGTTATTAGGGATGGGTGAGAATTTTGTCTGGTTTGGGGTGATTTTATAAGAATATAGCAAAAATTGCAAGTTTCTTCATAAACAGGAGAGAAGAAAAAAGAAAGAATAAGGGAGAAAGCAAAAGAGACACTTTTGTCCATTCAGGCAGAAGCTCTTAAAAGTCTGGGTTTGAATTCCTGCGAATTGCCAGTATTTGCCACTCCCCCCCCCCCCCGCCCCAGTCAGGCTCCTTATTTTTAACAGCTACATTGCAGGCAGGTACAACATGGTATTCTCCATGCTAGAAACAGCTATACCTTTTGAATTTGACTGATGCAGTTGGGTGAGGATTTTGATTTGTTTAATAAGAACTTGCCCAAATTCACATTTTTTTCATAAACGAGTTAGAAAGAATGTGAGATGTGCTAAAATTGGGAAAGCATGCATTGAACTCTGAGCAGAATAATAATTGCACAACCAAATGTGGCAAAACTACAGGGATGGACTGATCTGTCAGTTTCATTTTCTCCCACATTCTCTCATTCACACACACCCCACTCACACTCACCCCAGCCACAACAGATCTTGATCTTGCAGCAACTGTCTGGATGAAAAGGAAAGGGGGTGGAGGGAATCGACTGAAATATACTACATTCTGTCCATTTCTCAACTTTGGAGAGTTTCTTTAGCCGGATTCCCAGATGTTTCTTGTGCACAGACTAGGGGTATGCTCTTCACCCCAGAATTATCTGGTAACCACGAACATCCGCAGAGCATTCGATCTTCCAGAGTGGAAAACCCAGTGATTAATACCAGAGTGGAGACGTGCTCAATCGGAGCTTCTAAAATCTCCAAAATTATCCTGCTGTGTATGTGTGTGAATTGAATATCTCCATATTTGAAAGAAGCTGAGTGGGGTGAGAGGGAGCGTGTTTCTGCTTGGACTCATAGAAGTCAATCATCCACATTTCCACAATGTGAAAGTGCTGCTGGGCTGGCTGGCATTGTGAGTGAGAAAGGTTCTACACCTGAGTCAGGCACAGGCAGTCTCTTTATTTCAGTTAAACTATTACTCCTGTTGGCTGGCTGGGCTTCCAGTGCAGTGGGGCTAGGTCTCCATCCAATAGATCTGGAGGGCACCAGGTTGGAGAAGGCTGGAGGAGAAACTGCCATTAGCAGCAGTGGAGCTCTGCATCAGCAAAGTAAAAGATAAAAGCTCCCTACATAAATGCGCAGCGGTGGATTAACACGCACGTGTGTGAGAGAGAGAGAGGGGGGGAATAATGGTTTGAGGTGGAGACTTTTAAAAATTCCTAAAGAAAACAAGGCATGAATGGATCTGACACAAACTTGGCTTGCCTAAAGCCCTCCTTAAGAGCTATCATCATGCCAAGTTTCATCTTTTTATCTTTAAAAATGAGGGAGCTGTAAGCATTTGATTAAATTCCATTGACTAGAGCGGTTATCCAAAAAATGGGCATTTCTCCAACGGGTAATCTGACAGGGCAGAGTAAGGGGAGCTGCTCTGAAATTGGAGCAGAGAATCTCCTCAATGGACTCTGGCTCAAATTCCGAGGTGGAGAAGACCCACTTTGCACACCCCTAGCAGGTACATGTGCCTAGCTATTCTCACAGCCTATCTGGAAATGGTACTATCTTATGACCAGAAAAGGCCTTTGCTGTTCCTGTCAAGCTTTCTCTGGATGACATCTCACTCCCTATCGCCACTATGCTCTTCCCATATTCCCTTTTCCTCCCCAGATCTTCCACCAATTACATGAATCCTCTGTCTCTTTCCAACCATGATAGAGAAAGAACGTTTTCTAGCACACACCTTAGCAGAGCAGCAGCCGTGATGGAAGGGGAAATGCCAGGAAAACAGTGCCTGGCAGTTTAATGGGCCCCAGTTGAAGTATTGCACAAAGTGAGTTGGCAGCAAACCTCTGCAGGGCATTTGTCAGTTACAAGAATAGCAGCTTTGTGTACAGACTATGGAGCGCTTCCTATATACACTTTGTTGGGGTTTCTCTTTCACTGTTGCTCTTTTCCTTAGCTGCAGTTTATCTTCTCACAAGAAGATTGAAGTTTATCAAAGTTAGATCCGATTACACCAGCCATGTGTTCTTCAAAGATCAGCCCCGCTCAAAGAGAGGTGAGGCTGTTTCAGTCAGCACAACATAGGGCTGGGGTGATCCATCAATGCTCAGACGTGCCAGAATATAGACTGTCTGCCAGCTAGGGGCATCACAGCAGTCATGGCAGCGGCAATTCTGCACTGCTAAGAGAACATCCAGCATAAGGAAGAGAATGCGGATGGGGGAGGGAACCACGTTCAGTCCCAGAAAGGCTATAGTGAAGTTGGGGCCTTATATCCTGGAGTAGAAAGATTCTGTTTCCTTCTTCTATTTATTTATTTATTTATTTGAGAAGATTTCTAGACCACTTTTCATTCAGACAAAACAGTAGCAAAATCTGAAAGCCATTCACAAGATAAAAACATGATAAAAAATACCATCAAACCAATCGATATAACAATAAAATAGCAATACAAGAATAAAATCTCATTCAAATAACCAGCAGTAATTGGTTGTCTCATTCAGAGTGTCTCGTTCCAAAATGAGACATCTGCTCCACCATTCTCATCATGGGTTAGTTCCAGATTCAAGCTGGATCAGTGGCACTGGCAGAAGTTGTCTCATCAAGAATCATTGGCCAGTTCTGCCTCACCAACAAAGAGGACAGAAAGAAAGAGCTGGCTGGGGGATTATGGGAGTTGTAATCCAACACATCTGGAGGGCACTAGGTTAGGGAAGACTGTCTTAGAGTAATTAATACATGCACATGTCATTCTACCATGTCTGGCAATAAATACAAAGCAAGCAGCCAAAAACATAAAACGCTTAAGGGATAGAAAATGAATATTTAAAACCTCTGGGTGAGGGAAAGGGGCCAATGTTAAAGGTTTCTACCAGGCCAAGAAAAAATCAGTTGGGTGCTGGTTCCCAAGGTTCAATCTGTCACATCAGCTGAGCCCCCAGACCTGTAGCTTCAGCATACTTTGATCCATAGGGCCTTCTTATGTCAATAGTCTTGTGTGTTTAGATGCAGTTCCACAGAAATTCACAATAACTCAACAGCCACAATAACTCAATAGAAATTCACAATAACTCAACAGTATTACAGATGTCTACTTAGGGATTGGCCAAAAACAGGAACTGGGCCATGCAAAAAGAAGACCAGAAGGCACAGATTTCCATAAAATTTGCATGTGCTGATTTATGAATGCAAATGTACAAAAATGTATGTGTAGTGGGGGATATTGAACAGAAAAGGTTTCAGCTCTTAAGCCCACAATATTGTTGCTGAGAGCTAGGCCTTAGCTAGGCCTACCTGTTATTGTGCAACGGAGGGGTGAAGATCTCGCAATGTTTTTATTGTGAGATCCCTCATCTGTTTACATGTGGCGCACTACGGCCTAGGAAGGAGAGGACATTGCACCCGCCATTTTGTTTTGTTTTTAAAGAAACAGAAGACGTGCACGAGTGCTCATGCGCAAAAGGTAAGTGGTTTTTTTTAAAAAAAAAATTCCCTGCTCACCCCACCCCACCCCCGATGGGCACAGAGCTCCTGAGGAGCTCTGCGCCCCGTGCGCGGCTCCCAGCTCCTCACGAGGAACCGGGACAAACTGTGACGCTTACATTCCGCAGTCTCGGGCTCAGCCCCAGACCACGGAAAAAGCGGGCCTAAAGTGTAGAGCGAGATCCTGGGGCATGGGAGGGATGATCCCTCCCTGATCCCAGGATCCCCTCTGCATCATGTGAAGGTTGTCACCCTGGGATTTCGCCCCGTCTAGCTAAGGTCCTAAACTGATAAAGATAGATGGGGCAGGAAAGGGTGTGGGCTATCTAGATGGAAAAACCTCCCCCCTGCCCTGCGTTCCCAAACTTTGCCATCAAAAGACAGCATCTCTCTCAATAGCCAATTGGAGTATTTTGGCAACACCCACTGGATAAACCTGGGGCAAGAGTAAAGTAGCCATAAATCTAGGGTGACCATATGAAAAGGAGGACAGGGCTCCTGCATCTTTAACAGTTGTATTGAAAAGGGGATTTCAGCAGGTGTCATTTGTATATATGGGGAATCTGGTGAAATTTCCTCTTCATCACAACAGTTAAAGCTGCAGGTGCCCTGCCCTCTTTTAAATCTGGTCACAGTATTGCTGCAGTATAGCTCCTGCAGCTTTAACTGTTGTGATGAAGAGGAAATTTCACCAGGTGCGATATGCATACAAATGACACCTGCTGAAATTCCCTTTTCTGTGCAACTGTTAAAGATACAGGAGCCCTGTCCTCTTTTTCATATGGTCACCCTACATAAACTTTCTCCCAACCAAAATGAGAGTTCAATAAGTAACAGTCAGTAAATTCCAATGTAAGGCAAGTTTTAAAGGAGCAGTATATCAGAGGCCATCTCTCTCTCTCTCTCTCTCTCTCTCTCTCTCTCTCTCTCTCTCTCTCTCTCTCTCACACACACACACACACACACACACACACACAGAGGGCAGTGGCAGAAACTGTGCTCTGCTTCACTCAGGCAGGGTGGGAACTGGCTGGCTTTCAAATGATAAAAGCCTTCCTGCCTTAGATGCTTTTCCTGCCAGTGCTGCCACCACCGAAGTATGGCTTATCCAATCAATTTAAGGCAGGACAGAGAGAGAGTGGGGATGGAGAGAGAGAGAATGCAGAGCATTGCTGCTTGGTGCTTTGTTGCCTACGGAGGCTTTTTCCTAGGATCACTTTCATGGGAGCATATAACAAAAAAAAGGAATGTACTTCCAAGAGGGTAATGCTGCCTTGCATATCTAGGCCTTAGGACAGGCAGAACTAAGAAAGTAATGGGCAAAAAAAGAGACCAGGTGGAGAGGCCCATGCCCGAATGCAAAGGAACATTAGATCCAAGTAGCAGGTCCTTCTCTGGTGGGAGTGTACTGCTCACATCATTTAATACTGTTTCACCACAGTTGTCGTAAGAGAGAAAGTAGGACAATTCAAGAATTGTCCTGGGTATGGGGCTCAATGGCCCGGGCTTATCAGGAATTGGTGCTGGTAGGTTGGCCATTGCCCTATGTTACATAAAGATGCCTCTGTATGGTGACCATATGGAAAGGAGGACAGGGCTCCTGCATCTCCGTATCTTTAACAGTTGTGTTGAAAAGAGAATTTCAGCAGGTGTCATTTGTATGCATGCAGCACCTGGTGAAATTCCCTCTTCATCACAGCAGTTAAAGCTGTAGGATCCCTGCCCTCTTTTGTATCTGGTCACTCTAGAATAGCTCCTGCAGCGTTGACTAATGTGATGAAGAGGGAATTTCACCAGGTGCTGCATGCACACAAATGACACCTGCTGAAATTCCCTTTTCAACACAACTGTTAAAGATACAGGAGCTCTGTCCTCCTTTTCATATGGTCACCTTACTTGAAGGGCTGTCAGAGGAGTATTCTTTGTTTGAAGGCATCCTTTCTTTGAAGGCCAAGTCCAGTACAAGTTCAATTTAAAGACAAAGAACCATAAAAAAAGTAAGAAGGGAGAGGACCAGTCTTCAAGTTGCTCATCCACAGTAAGCACCTGGACAGCAGACTGAGCAGGAAGTCACACAGGTCATCTAGTCACAGTCTTCTCCAGCATGGTTAGATATATTGTCTTTGTACTTAAATGATAGAAATTATTTCTAAGTGTACACCTATACATACAAATCTGCATATCCAAATTTTATGCAAACCAGTAGCCTCTTTTGTGCAAGCCAGTGCAACCCTTCATATGGTTATTCTTATGGGTGTTTATCATTAACGTGGACTTGACCTCAACAGCCCTTCATTTAAAGGGCACCTTCAAATGAGGGCTATCCTCTGACAACCTTCAAATAGAGAACTGACCTCTATAAAGTAGGACACATGGCCACTCTAGTGTATCTTGCTGTGTTCCCCTGCTGTTGCTTATATATGCCGAGTGGGGCAGAATTTGCTACAGTGGAATTTGCTACCCTCCAAGCTACCTAGCAATGGTATATGTTCCAGAACTTTGTACTGGGAATAGTGATTTCTAAGAGTCATGCTGGACCTGGAGTGGTGTATAAGACACCTACTAACCTGGTCAACCATCTCTCTTCTATTAAACTGCATTCTCTGCCCATATTTGGCCTTTACCGTTTGGTTTCCAGTTAGCTGAATGAACGCAATTCATGCAATCCCCCAACTTTGTATTTATCTATGCATGCCTTTTTATACTGCCCTTCAACCCAACAGTTTGCAGGGCAGTTCACAATAAGAAAAATAACAGATGGAGACAGCAGCAGATTAATGGGGCAATCCTATGCATGTTTACTCAGAGCAAAGCCCTCACTATGTTCACTAGGGTTTATGCCCAGGTAAGTGTGCGTAGGATTGCAGCCTAATTGAGTTAGGATCTATGGTGCAAGTTTCGGATTGTGCCTAGGACTTCTGGGACGAAGAGGCAAATGACGGCTGATCCACCATTTTTGGAAACGTAACACCCAGCAGTTGCCCAAGTCTGTCAGTACTCCAGCCTTAAGTGAAGCACACTGATACCTAAGTGGTACTCCTTGTCAGCAGCAGCACAGCACGAGGGTAGCACCTAATCAATAGAGATCAAACCAGGCTTAATAATAGGTGCAAGATTAGGTTTCTGGTTGAGGAAGAATAATCCCTTCATCAAGGGAAATTTAGCTTGAAAGAGGCTCCTATTCATCAGCCTGGCTGTAGAGCTCCTGCAAAAGGCACTCTTTGTGTTGGCAGGTTGGATGCGCCTCAACTGTTCTTGTTATGTTACCTCCCTTAGGGAAATTGTTTTCTGGCAGTTCTCCCTCTACTTGATTCTGTTCAGCTTATATTTTCTTTCTCTTTTACGCTTCCACCATAGTGGTCTTTTTTCCCCTCTCTCCCCCCGCCCCACAACACACACATACCCTAAAACCTGGAGGTGAGTATCAGGGATGGGGAATGGTGGGCAGGAAGAGGCTGACCAGTACACAAGGTACAGATGGAGAAGTCAGATTCAGTATCCAGTCTTTCATTCAAGCCCCATGTTCTATAATGCTGAATCTAAATCTCATCTTGTGGGCAGCCAGGGAGAGCCTATTGATTCTAGCCTGGGAATGCAAACAAATGTATTTGATTGATCGGACAAGGTTACGTGGAGGAGATGTGGCTGCTTTTGTAGAAAATCTCCCAGACAGCCAAGTTTGAACTGAAGTACAAAGCAAGAGGGAAATAGTCCATCCTGCTGGTTAGCATTATTGTTGGTGTTGCAGCAACACAGTGTCAGGGACTGGAACTCCTATTAAGAGAGAATTTCAATAGACCTTGGCCCCTGTTCAGCTAGCTTGGGTGACATCTTGCTCACAGAGAGTGTAATGGCATCTGGGCACTCAGCCTAGTCCTTCTGAAAGTGTAACCCTGGTGCCTAAACCACAAAAAGCCCTTAAAAAATGGATGCTGAACATTTGGGGGAAATGTTCTCATGCCCTATGAAAGGCTTCCTGTGAAATTTGGGAGACTGTGAGATGTAATTAATAATCAATTCAAGCTATAGTTAATCAACAGGTTTCCCAGTCAGAAATGTGTACATCACTGTTAAAGGTGAAGGTACACACATGGCTTACATCCACACTTCACATGCTTGTTGTGAAACATCCGTCATGGGTACTGTTCTGAGAATCAAACTAGAGATGGAATGGGAGTTATGTGTTTAATGCTCTGAGTGTCTTTTTCCCCCTCAAACAATTTGGATCAGGGCACTTATTGCTCCTGGGTCACAGCCTCAAGTCAAATCACTGCCATCTTGAAACCATTAGCCAGAGAGGAAGAAATGTTAATCCTGTAAATCAGGCATGGGAAACCTCTAGTGCATGTGCTGGAGTCAGCCTGTGGTGGTTCTCCATCTGGCCCGCTAGCTTCTCCCCTAGGCCTCCCCTCCTCAAGCCTAACCCTATGCACAACACTACAGTAAGGCAATAAGAGCAGGGAAATCCCACTCTTATCTCCAACCACTGATTGGAGATAAGAACAGGGATTCCAACTCAGTGCTAGCTAGGGTGACCATATGAAAAGGAGGACAGGGCTCCTGTATCTTTAACAGTTGTATTGAAAAGGGAATTTCAGCAGGTGTCATTTGTTTATACGGGGAACCTGGTGAAATTTCCTCTTCATCACAACAGTTAAAGCTACAGGTGCCCTGCCCTCTTTTAAATCTGGTCACTCTAGTATAGCTCCTGCAGCTTTAACTGTGGTGATGAAGAGGGAATTTCACCAGGTTCTCCTTATATACAAATGACTCCTGCTGAAATTCCCTTTCCTATGCAACTGTTAAAGATATAGGAGCCCTGTCCTCCTTTCCATATGGTCACCCTAGTGCTAGCCAAAGGCAGCCTTTGTCTAGTGATCTGCCCCTCCCGGGGGGGGGGTGCTTCAGCAGGAGATCTGGCCCCTGAGGCCAGGACAGCCCCTTATCCTGCTGTAGGCTTTCTACTCCAAGGCTAACAGCAGCTTTAGGGGTTAATTTGTGTTGCAGAAGAAGAAAGCGACAAAGATCTGAATCCCCCTTCCCCACAGGGTCCAAATCTAAAGTGAGCCTCTTACTGCTTTCTCCTCCAAAATATTTTTATTAGATTTTGTTGATATATAACCCAGAAACATATGAAGAAAGCTTCAACAATTCAAAGCACATGCTGTCTAACTTACATGCTTTGGTTCATATGATGATCAAATTGGGAGATTCGACATTAGGAGTCTGATTATATGATTATATAACCCCTGCTGCTGTACCTATAAGCATTCTTGTTTTCTGTTTCTAGCTTTTGTTATTATTCCCTTCCAAAAATAGGCTTGGGTACTGGGTGGTTGCTGGTGTGTAGCACTTGCATTGATGTACATTATGAAAGGGAATGAAGTTTCCATAAATGTATCCATTTTAATTGTCCCTCTGAGTTGTCTGTTACACAATCCCCAGCAGTGGTTAGAGCAAATGCCTTGGACTCTGCCCCTTTTAGTCTACATAGAGCTACATAAGAGGGCTGCCCCCTGTCCCCTATTCTATTTGCCATAGTGATTAAAGCACTGGCAAAGATGATCCGGAATAATAAGAAAATAAGCAGTATTTAAATTGGCAGTAGGGTGCATACTCTAAACTCGTACGCATTCATCATCCTTTTAGTAATTTCAAATCCAAAAGAAGCCATCTCAGACCTTAAAGCAAATCTATTATCTTAAAGGAGGAGGAGGAGGAGAAAGGAGAAGAGACGATGACTTTAGGAGCTCCAAATATAGACCTCCCAGTTCATCTCAGATTGAACAGAGTGTCTGTTGTTATTAGTAAAGCACAGAGTTTGAGAAGGGGGTCTTATTTGCTGCTGTTTGTGTTTTTTTATTATTATTATTGTTTTTGAAAACAAGCCTGGGGTGGAGATTTGATTTGAAAATGAAATGTATCATTGTGCACACCAACTTTACGGTGACCATATGAAAAGGAGGACAGGGATCCTGTATCTTTAACAGTTGTATAGAAAAGGGAATTTCAGCAGGTGTCGTTTGTATGCATGCAACACCTGGTGAAATTCCCTCTTCATCACAATAGTTAAAGCTGCAGGAGCCCTGCCCTCTTTGTAGAATGTCCAGATACAAAACAGGGCAGGGCTCCTGCAACTTTAACTGTTGTGATGAAGAAAGAATGACACCTGGTGAAATTCCCTTTTCAATACAACTGTTGAAGATACAGGAGCCCTGTCTTTCTTTCCATATGGCTACCCTAACCAACTTTCATTCCACTGTCTAAGTTATCAAGAGAGAGCTCCAATAGCATTGCTTTACATATTTGCCTGTACTCTTTGCAAGGGGATGAACTGAGGTTTGTCCTTGATATTCAGATTGTTCAAACCAACTTTCATTCTGACATCTCACCAGGACAGTTCAGATAACCACTCCCCTCATGTATTCAGAAATGTAGGAGTGGAGTATCAGGCTTCCAGTCACTGACCATATGCACCCTCCAGCCATGTATCCACCAGCCTCCCCACCCCACTGTCCACACATTTGGGACTAGTATGAAAGGGTTGAATTCATATGCAGATGTACATGCGTAGGGCTCCTCCAAGTGAGGGAGTATCCTGGAAAAAAATCTGTGGAGGAGGCTTTTGCACATACATCTGTACATACGTAGGGCTGCTTCACAAAGATACCAAATGTGTGGATGCATAAGGGCTGCTACCAAACAGCTATCGAATGTCATTCCAATATCTTAGCATTCAATGGAGTTAACTTCTCTAATCAGACTAACAAACATATAAACAGAATGCCAGATAGTCCAGTAGTTAAGCCAGAGAACTCATTTCATTTGGCCAAGAAGCAATTAAGTGCCCTGTGTACCATGTATGTACACGCATAACATAAATATCATCGGTGGTGGTAATCATAATCATAATGTTTTTCTGCCTTGCTATGCATGCTTTCCTCTTTTCCACCATCTTTAAGATGTAGGGCTGGGTGCAGCACCTGTGTCCTTTTTTTAAATCCTTGTGTGTCATGTAAAACATTTTAAGGCACAATCCAATGCACGTTTAGGCAGAAAGAAGTCCTGCAGCTCCCAGCTTTCCTAGCCAGCCAGGAGTTGTAGGATTCCTTTCTGTCTAAATATGATTAGGATTATACCATTAGGCACTTGATAGATTGATAGATAGATAGATAGATAGATAGATAGATAGATAGATAGATAGGGCCAGCCAGCCAGATGAAGTATAAGACTGGATAATAATAATAATAATAATAATAATAATAATAATAATAATAATAATAATAAGTTACCTACCTCTCCTTCCAGATCGAGGTGGGGTACAACATAAATGCAAATGTCATAAAATACGTATTAAAACATTTAAAACTAATACATTATTAAAAGCAGCACATTATTAAAAGTCATTTTAATAACAAAGCTACAGTGACTATGCAATATGAAAAGTAACCACAACAACTGCTCTTAACAAATGGTGCTTTCATGCATTTTAATCTTGACTACATCCACAACAGGCCTTTGAATCTTTCGAGGAATCTTCCCCCTCCCTCTGGGCTAAAGAAAAAGGGAAGCCTGAAGGTAGCCAGAGGGCAATATCAGGATACAGGACTGCATGGTTTATCCTGCCTCTCATCTACCTTGTAAACTCAAGGATCGCTTTCGCTCTCTTTTTATCCTAGGATAAATCAGGGATGTGTGAGTGAGAGAGAGTGAAATGGAATATATACACAATCCATTAGCAGCATCTTCTTCAGAGCACCTGTGATGTCTGAAAGCCTCAGACAGTTATCTCATGAGATGAATAGGGAATGCACTACTAATGAGTGTAACCACCCCGCTCCTATGAACAGGCACTCTCCTCTGCTGTGACTGGTAAGAAGAAGGCACTGTGTTAAGTAGCACAGAAAATTGTGGGACTTATTCTTAATTAGCTTTCTTATTGTTTCATGATGGTTGGATCTTCCACTTGATATCAAGCTAGAAGAGGAACTAGAACTGATCCGGGCTGCCTAGAAACTTTCTTGTGTGCATGCTGGGTGTTATAGTCCAATGTGTGGAAGAGGGAATGTTAGCCACCAGTGCAGCTTCTCAGAAAAGTGACATGTGCTGCAATTTCCTCAACAAAACAGTTATTAAAAGTACTTTTTTTTTCTTTAGGATTTGCTCACCCTAACTGGAAATTGATTGCAAAAGATGGAGGGAGGAGAAAGATGAAAGCTAGAGGTATGAACTAAAGGCAATGGTTCTGGATACAGAGAGAAGAGAAGTAGAATTGTGGAGGGTGGACAGGGTTGGCAATCCAGATCCTGGCAGATTAGAGCAGCATCTTATGGATATGAATGACTCCCCAGATCTACCACATCTGTAGATTGACCACATCTGCTAGATTGGTGAAATTCCTTCTTCATCACAACAGTTAAAGCTGAAGGAGCCCTGCCGTCTTTTGTAGCTGGTCATTAGAGTGATCCTTTAGATAGATTGCAGGGGCAACATCTGAGTCCATCAGGAGTTTCTTATGTGTTTATCTGTGTGGCCACCTGCTTTCTCCTAGTTTAATATATTTATAATAAGATAATTTGACTTCTTTCTTTTTAACCTCCCACAAACAAGCTCTTCCAAACCCACCTGCCCGCAATTGCTCTGTAATTAAAGATCTTGTTCTCTCAGTGAACCAATTGATGGTGGTGCTACAAGCACATTCGGTCCATTGCAAAGAAGATAGATTGAATTTTAATGGCCTGTTTGGTGGGTGCATTTTGGCTCCTGTGCAACTGCCCAGGCCCCAGAATAGCTGGATGATTAAATAAAGAGATGCAGTCATCTCACGGAAACTACATTACATGCTATTTAGAAGGTATTAGGGAAATGTCTTGTTTATGTCTGGGGACAGTGGCACATAATGAGTTCCCCAAAGAAAAAGCAAATGTCCTTAAGATCCTTGCTTTTTGACCTCTATTTACCACTGAAGGCTGTCATCCCAGCACCGTGCTCCTAAATGCACTTGTTTAAAAGTGAGTGCCATTGAAATTAAATGGAATTTCTTTCAAGGAGGGATGTCCGTCACTTGGAAATCCAGCCCTTTGGGGGCTTGACAGACTTCTGCTACCTGCCTGCCTTGGCTTGCATTTGTGAGTCAAGCCACATGTTTGCCCCAAACTCTGGGGATATTGTTTCCCCCCACAAACTCGGGTTTGTGAGGAAGTTGCAATTTGCACAAAAGGAGATTTGCTCAAAATGTGGCTGAAAATTGCATAATTTGTGCAAAATAAAATACATGGAAAATCCACTAACTGGCCTGACTGGCTGCAGACCTAGTCGGGCCAGTTAATGGGAAATTAATCGAATTCTGTGGGGCCAATGAACGTTCATGGAGCTCCACCACTCCAAGTGGTCTCCTTCAACTTCAGAACTTTCAAGACAAGTATATGAGTTTTAGGATCAAGGTAACAGCTCATCTGTATTTTCACACAATTTTTTTCACATCTTTTTTCACTTCTTGTTTAAGGAGGGCTGTAGCTCACCAGTAGAGCCAATGAGTTGCATACAAAAGGTCCCAGGCTCAATCTTCAGCATCTGGAAGGAAGGCTAGGAAGAAATCCTGTCTGAAAAGCTGCCACCAGTCAGTGTCAAATATACTGGGCTAGATAGACCAATGGTTTGAATTCAGTACAAGCCAGTTTCTAATGTTCCTGAGGCCCATTTTCATTATACACTGGTACTTCTGAACTGCTTTATAAAAATTGACCTGTTACAGATAAATGGAGGAGTCTGGTGGACCTGGAGCTAGTACAGATTCTACTGCGGCCGGATGACACATACAAATGTACACATCTCTGTTTGTACAACAGGAAAGGGAGGGGTTTTCAGGGGGCATTTGAGTTAACAAACACGTATTAAAATGGTAGTTTTTTCTTTCCTAACATACTGATGTTTGTTGCTTTGTGGAAATTTTGTTGATTTTATTACCACATTGTGGTTTTTTTTATTCTGAATTTTATTATATGCAATTCATTATAAGTGGCGTTGGGACAGCTTCTGCCCTGAAAGGCGGCCTATAAACATTTTAAATAAATAAAATAAATAAATAAGAGGATTGCCCAGCAGCCACACCTCAGCTACACACCTTGCTTAGGGGAGCAATGATTCGAGGACATATTGTCCCCAACCATAACAATGCTGCATTTCTTCAAGCAATCATCTGGATGTGCCAACTGACTTGCCTATGATTTCTAAGGCTTCCACCCTCCACCATGATATTAACTTTTTGTGAAGCACCCTAGGAAAGTGAAACTTAAAGAGTAACTCTAGATGAGATGGTAGTCTTTTCTTTTCTTTTTTTAATGACTGGGATTCATTAAGGTAGAATTATGGGTGCTTTTTTATACTGCATAAAACCCATGCTGTGAGCACATCAGCAGGGCTGCTGGCTGTGAAAGGTGTGAAATCATAGAAAGAGAAAAGGAGGAGATGCAGCAGAAAGAAATACAATAATAGGGCAGTGAGAGTGAGAAGCTCTTTTCTATCATTAATATTATTTATCTTTGTATTTTACTTTTGCTCTTGTTTCAATGAATTTTGAACACTGTCCTGTGATTCGGCAAGGAAGGGGCAGTAGAGAAATCTCATAAATAAATAAATAAAATTTGGGGACTGAAATGGACAAAATCTGAGGCTGTTGCTCATGAACCCAAATCAGCTTAAGCCCACCCTTTCCAAACTGATGCCCTCCAGATGTTTTGGACTGCTGTTCCTAGCATTCCTGACCATTGGCCATGCTGGCTGGGGCTGGTGGGAGTCGAAGTCCAAAACACCTGGAGGGCACCTGGTTGCGAAAGGCTAGTTTAAGCTCTCAGGGCCGATGGGTCGATTTAGCATTATATAGCACATTTTCTAACCCAAATACTAAATAATACCTAATCTTACTCCCAATGACCTTGTGGGGAAGGTCGTTATTATTTCCACCTTTGAGATGAGGAACTGAGGCCATCACCCAATGAGTCCCTAACAAGAGTTGGGTGTGGACTTCACATCTCCAGCCTCCAAGACCAACAGTCTGTCCATGCAAAAGCAGGAACTCATGCTCAAGATTAAATATGGTGCTTCATAAACTTGGGGCAGGTCTGTGACTCAGTGGTCTTCTGGTGAGCAGGAAAAAAAGTCAGGAAGAAACACAACCCCCTGCCCTTCTGCTGCTGGTTGCCCTGTTGTCCCAAACTTATTCCATTCTACTAAAAGTACTGGACTTTAGAGTCAAGTTCTGTGCTGGCATGTGGATACAAGTCCCCTGAAAGTAATGAGTGAGGAATGACAAGTGGAAAGAAGAGAAAGGGAGCACGCTGCATCTCTCCACTCGTTATCCAGCCTCTCTTCACAGCATTGTTGCAACCAATTAGGATGTCACTCGGTAGCAATTATAGAACCTTAAGGTTCCCACGCACTGTGAATGTTAATGTTTTTGGGTAGTTAAGCTGCAAATGTTTCAGAGTCCATGTGTGTAGGAAAGAGACAGCACACACCTGAGTCTTCAGAACGAGCATTTGGGGATATTAATAGGTCACTGCCTGAGCTATGTTGGATGAGAATGTGAAATCAGAAGCTATTCTACATGCTAGCTGTTGAGGATTTTGTCCCATACCATATAAGTGAATCTGATTTGGGTTGGTTCAGTCTCCTTTGTAGACTCTAACCTGTCAGGCTGTAGAGCTATATTTCTTTCTGAAGAGCTCTGGATCAACATCTTTAAAATCTGCAAGGAGCACTGTCAGGCCTATTTCACCCCTGCTTTGCCCAAGGAACCCCTGGAGATTTAGCTCTCTGGCAGTGCAAGGAATGTCTTTGCACACTAATGGAACAGGGGTGTACAACTTGCTCATAGGGTGGCCATGTATCTGCTTTTACAGTAGGGCTGTGCACCACCTCGCTATGCCTTGCTTAGTCTGCTGTCCAGGTGTTTACTGTAGATGGTCAACAGTTCTTATGGTTCTTTGTCATTAAACTGGAACTGGACTGGATAGTCCTTCATACAGAGGATGTCTTCAAAGAGGGTGGCCCTCTTGAAGCCCTTCAAACAGGGAGCTGTAAAATACGGCTGTGCACACACCCTGACTTGCCTCAGATAGGGTGACCATATGAAAAGGCGGACAGGGCTCCTGTACCTTTAACAGTTGCATAGGAAAGGGAATTTCAGCAGGTATCATTTGTATATATGAGGAACCTGGTGAAATTCCCTCTTCATCACAACAGTTAAAGCTGCAGGAGCTATAGTAGAGTGACCAGATTTAAGAAGGCAGGGCACCTGCAGCTTTAACTGTTGTGATGAAGAGGGAATTTCACCAGGTTCCTCCTGTATCTTTAACAGTTGCATAGAAAAGGGAATTTCAGCAGGTATCATTTGTATATATGAGGAACCTGGTGAAATTCCCTCTTCATGACAACGGTTGAAGCTGCAGGTGCCCTGCCCTCTTTTAAATCTGGTCACTCTAGTATAGCTCCTGCAGCTTTAACTGCTGTGATGAAGAGGGAATTTCACCAGGTTCCTCCTGTATCTTTAACAGTTGCATAGAAAAGGGAATTTCAGCAGGTATCATTTGTATATATGAGGAACCTGGTGAAATTCCCTCTTCATCACAGCAGTTAAAGCTTATACGCACACACACACACATATATATGACAGCAATCTTAATAGAGATCACTGTTTCCTCACTGCTAACAGCCATGTTCTTGTTTTCCTACCAGCATTGTTCTTGTTTTCTGGCAGAGCTCCTGTGCCTTTAATATCTGCATGACATGCATAAACCAATGAGATGCATTTTTCCGCTAGTAGGAAAATGCAGAGTTGGGGACGAGGGCTTCACCCATTGAATTTTTGCCTAGCAAGCAGCTGTTAAAAATACATGAGATCTGCCAGAGAAAAGATGGCAGCATACAAAAGTGGGCAAGAACGCCAAATTGGGCTGGGGCCTATAACTGTATAAAACAAATTAACAATAACAGTGTCATGAAACAGAAACTCAGTTCAAAGGAGTTCACCAGCGCAGGGACAAGCCTTAGTCCCCCTGCTAATTACCTTTCCAGCTCCTCTATTAGGCAAAATGGCTAAATCCATAACAAGCATTGACCAGCCCACATACTGTGTGTGGCTGTTAACAATGAATGGCAGACAAGGAATCAGTAATAATGAATGAGTGATAAGCACCAACTGATTAATTCGAAGTGGCAGACAGCACTGTCATTCTGTGCACACTTGCTTGCTAGAATACTGCCCACCTACCCATGCACCTTTCCTCTGCAAGAATGGGATTGGGAGAACCTCAACACCACCAGACCTCACACGGGGCCTTGCAGCCTAGGAAAGTCATGTAACAAGCAGCCAGCACAATTGACATTGTAGGTCTGATGGTGACATTCTTATAAATCAGGAGTGGGGAAACTGGCCCTTCAATTTGTTGGATTCCAACTCCAATCATACCAAGGCAGCATAACCAGTGGTTAGGGATGGTGGGAGCTGTAGTCTGGCAACATCTGGAGGGCCACAGGCTTCCCAGACCTGCCATAAAGGGCCATCTGCAAGAAGTCACATAAGCATCTGTAGTCACACCCAAACTGGAAGAGGATGATACCCCACCCACCCATATCAACCAGTTGTGTTATGTACCTGGTGAGAGAAAGCAAAAATAGAGCTTCACTGCCTCTCTAATGGCCATGCCCTTGCATGTCCTCTGGACTCCATTCCATGAAAAAGAAGAAAATAAAATGGATGCATCCATAGGATGATCTCCCGACCTGAATTATTCCACAGTTTACTTTGAGCATGAATGGTATATACTGAGCATTTTCAAGAATACCTCTTTGAAGATTAGGGAAGTGTAAATCAGCAAAACTAGAGGTCATGGGGTTGTCTGAATTCCACCTTGAAGCTCATTACAATTTGCATCTGGATCAGATTACAAGCTTTTTTTTTTTCAAATCCACAAATTGCATTACAATCTTGGATACGACCAGGCTTCGACTGCAGATGGTGTTTGGGGCTGCGTTTCATTTCAGGAGGTGCAAACAAGGTTAATTCTGTTCAAAAGCAAGCTGAAATGAACTTTTTATACATCCCTATTGAAGATGCCCTTCCTTCACACCTCACTTTACTTCCAATACCAAATGGGAAAGATTGTCATAACCAGATCTGTTTGGATGCCTCTTCCTCCTTGTAAACTCAAAAAAGAGCAGAAAGTTAAAATCAGAATCACCTTGTGATTTGCAAAACAAAACTGTCGATCATAAAAGAAGCTTGAACATGTGACTTTTCACCTATCATGTATACCAGGAAAATTAAATGAACAAGGCCATAGTTTTCCAAGGCCAACATAGTTACATATAAGCCCCTTCCTCACTCTATAAAGGGCGTCTGAATAAAGATGGAACGCCATTGTATTGCTGTGGTCCTTTGCATTTATACCTCCAATTTCTGAAAGGTCTTTGGCATTTATTATATCATCTCCCAGAGGAACTGCACTAAAGAAGGGATGGGCTACTGTATATCGATTTTCACATCTGTTGTGATGGACCTTCATCTTTCTTTTCCTATGCTGCAGACGTATTTCTTCTTTTTCTTCTTCCATAAATCCATCAGGACACTGCAAAAGAGTATATTTTCTTCTTGCAAAGGAAAAATAATACGATCCTCTCATCTCAGGAGACAAGAAAGTGATCCAGGGCAGATTGCTCAGGAAACCTGGGCAACAATTATTGACTACAATAAGACCATTGCAGATTCTATATCTGAATACTTTGCACAAAGAAAACGAAGATGTCAGGGCTGTAGACTAGCCTTTTCCCTGATATGCTGGTTTTCTCTGTACAGGATTTATGTATTTATTACTTAGAAAAGCATTTTTGCTCCTCATACCCCAGCATCTCTCATCTGAGCTAACTACCCCACTCTTCCTAATGGTAGAACTGGCCCTGCATCCACTGTGCCACCCCAGAACTCAACCATCTCATTTTGCTGCATGCATAGATCACACTAACATTTGTTGGATCGTGCCTTTTTGACTCAAACACTGCTGCCAACAGATAAATGTGTTAAAGCATTGTACATGACCAGTAACCTTAGAACCTATTCACAAGTGAAACTAAGAACACCTTTGTGTCTAGAATGTGTCTCTCACGAAGGCCATTAGTATGGGTTTAAAAATGGAAGAAAGAGATTTTACAACAGTCTTCATTGCCAACAATTCTGTGCCTCTCTCAGCACAAAAAAGGGTCTCAACTGGTGCTTCCTCCAGGGGTGCATCCTCCAAGCCTCTGCCCCCTGGAGAAATCCAAGGATGCTCTGTGGACTGAATAAGTAACCTGCATGGGGCAGTTTATGTCTACAGGCTAGAGGTTCCGCTCTCATAGTTTTGTGTGCTGTCTGAATTGAGCCAAAGCATTGACTCCTACATTCTCAGATGTCACTGTTATTTGCCTCCCTCCTTAATGAAATTCTGAATTTAACCTCTACAATCTGTTTTAACAAATTACTTGAAAAAGAACAAGAGCCCTATTCAGGCTTTATATTTACTAATAAGCTGAGCATGCAAGGGAGAAGCAAGTCTTTGCCAAGAAGATGTGTCCTTGACATAGCATGCAATAAGTAGCATCTCCCATTGGTGTCCGCACACACCACATGAATTTCTGCAGGGAAGGGGCCTTTGCACATACGTCTGTACACATGCCATAGATGTCTGTAGCTACCAGATGAGAAAAAGTATTAAGTTGCTTAATATCTAAGGTGCTGTAGTGCATTTTTGCTCATTTATTCCAAGCTTTGAATGGTTCTATATTATGATGGCAATTATGATTTCTAATAATTTTGAATTATCTATATGGATTTGCTCAGTTTTAGGACCCTGGCATAGATATTGTCAGATACATATTGATAGATATTGTCAGTATTGGGCAAAAGACGGGATACAAATAAATATAATAATATAATAATAATACAGAACACAGACATCTGATATTATCACAGATGGGTTTCTGACCCTGATCATTTCTGTTCCAAGACTTGCTTCTCAGGATTTACTCCTGAGTACAGATGTGTAGGGTTACATTGTTCATGTATTGTGTGATATTGTGAGGTATTGCTTTTTTGCTGGCTTTAGTGAAGGATTCCATTATAGTCTTCTCCCTGCTTTCTCTCCACATGTAAAACTAGAAACTTGTGCAGCCATAACAATTGACAAATATTTTGTTACATAAGTTTTCATGGGCCAGAACTGACTTCGTTAGACATATGGCGAGGTCACCTAAAAGGGTGGGAGGTGATCTTTCTGATTCTTTCTTCCTCCTGCAGCCCCCTGGGGACTAGAGAGCTGGGGGTGGGGGGGAGGGCTCTGGAGTAGTATGAGAGATGACATTGAGAGCTTCTCTACATTTTTTTTAAAAAATAATAATAATCCTGCTGCCTTACCAGGGCTTTCTGCTTCCACTTTCTTTTATGAATTACAATCAGTGCCATTACACAGGCAGCCACATAGTTTAAATTAAATACTTCCTCTCTCTGTGTAATCTACTCACTTTCATTCACTTTAATGAGACAGCAGCATCTAGTGGCATAATTATAGCACAACGCCAAGTTTACACACTGGGAGATCCTGCTGTTTCCCAGATATAATCACATTACCTCTGATATATATATATATATATATATATATATATATATATATATGAATATGATGTTCTGGACATTGACAACATCATGTAATGGACTCACAAACTTCCATGAGTGGCCAATCATGAGCATGCAATAAATTACTCATTTAGAGAAGCTCTGAGTGCTGCAAGAGGTTGGGGAAATTGATAAAGGTCACTTCCCTGCTCCCATCCTCCAGCAGGGTACTTACACTGGATCCCACTGCCTTCCATGACTGAAAGGAGGCCTTCTGTTCAAGAAATGGCTAATCTGGATACAGCCTTCTGAGTAGAGAGAGAAGAAATAATGTTTGTATTTATTTTATTTTTACAAAGGCCACCAGATATAGCAATGCAAGAGGTAAATGGTACCTTGCCGTAGCATGCAGAGCACAAATGCATCCAGAATCCAGTCAAAAGCCAATCAGCATTGGGTGTGAGGCACATCCAATAGGCTTAGCGTAATGAATCGGTGGTGGTGGTGATGGTGGTATCTCCAAACCCCACAACTAAAGATGAACCTTTATTTGATGTAGTGACCTAGAAATTCCCAGGTTCTGCTGAGACCAAATACTACACAGTCAATTTTGCTAGTGACTTCCATTTTGGCAGTTTCATACTGGAGAATTCCTTTGAAACTTTTTTGTTCAAGTACATTAACCTTAAAGTCTGCTACAAAATGTCTCGGGAGATTGAAACGCTCCCCTGCTGCTTTCTGAGAGTTACATTTTTAAAGTCCGGTTTGTGTCCATTTATCTTCTTCCATAGATAAGCCATTTTGACCTATATAAATGTTGAAAGGGCATTATTGGCAGATAAGGGCATGTCTCGCTGCGATGTAACAAACTCTTACACTAGGCTCGTCGCATAAACTCTTCTCAGGCCAAGCATCACCACTTGAAAACCTGAGGGAAGGTTAATTAAAATCTTTCCCTTAGCTATGAGGGAAACAGATTTAATACAAGATCTGCGCTAAATATACTGTGAGTATAATATGGGCTGGGGGTTCAATAACTGTAAGGCAGGTAAATAATGCTAAGCTGACACGTGTTTGGAGCTAACCAAATAATAATAAGTTTATCATTATTTAAGGACTTTAAATAAAAAATATATAATACTTTCAATTTTGCCTAATCTAAACTCTCCACACACTAACTACTTCTCTCTCTTTACACTAATCTTAAGTCTCTAGAATCTAAACTCTTTTTACTTTACAAATAAAAACCACAAGAAAACAAAACTTAAAAACACTTCTTCTACAACTTTGAACACACCCTTATAAGAGTGTACATACACTGTTCCCCCTCTCAGTTACATCATAAACTACACTCACTCAATTCTAACATTCTTTACTAATTAGACATACTAATCTAGACATATACAATATAATCAATTGTAGGGTAACACCACACTCGCTCTTGTCATCCCCCGCCAGCATGACCAACTCCCATGATCCCTCTCTATTGGCTTTGTTAGCTGAGGCTGATGGAGACTGCAGTTGAAAACAACTGGGGGGACATCAGGTTTGGGAATTCTGGCACAAGGACCGGGAACAGACAGTGGCTGCCCAGCGGAAAAGTTCTTGCTCTTCCTGGATGGCTAACTTAGCTTCATTGCTTCACACACAGTAGGGCTGTGCAAGGTTCAAACTTCTGATATTTGAACCTGAGGCTCGGAGGCCATTTAGTAGCAGATCTGCTATTTTAAGACAGGATCCGCCATTTCCCTGCACAGCCCTAGGCCCTGGTACAGCCTACAGTCCCCAGCATGCAGTGCCTGGGAGGGCTGGACTTACCAGGGGCCAGGAGCAGAAGGCAGACGTGTCCTCGCCACGCACGATCGGCCGCTCCTCAGTGTGATCTCCAGCTTTGCCGCGATTGCCTGCTTCTGCTCGTGAGATTGCGTCTTCTCGCAAGATTGCCGGCATCCTCTAGTGAGATTGCCAGCTTGCAGGGAAATGGCGGATCCTGCCCCAAAATGGTAGATCTGCCACAAACACACTACCTTCCCTAAACCAAGGACCACTTTGAATATTTTCATCTCCGCCTTTGAAAATTAGTGAATGGCCCTCTTCCTATTCACTCACTGCAAATGGAGTGGAAACGTTTCACAATAGCTCTGTAGTACCACTTAGTTGATGATACAAGCTGTCTCCAAAGCTGAATCAATTGATGGCTAAGACAAATGAATGAATATCAGCTGCCAGGTGTGCTGCAGCCTCCTCAAGGATTGTATTCCAGATGGGTTGTATGCATCTTTGTGTAGGATGTTAGTGTAGAAAAGTTTCTACATTCATGGTTGCCTAAATGGTGTTTTCCGAGAAATTGTTAATGGACCATGACTTCCTGGAGAAAGCAATCCTATGGTCCCTGGGAGAGTGTCCAAGGGACCATAGGATTGCTTGTGAAAACTTTTCTGAGGTTGGAGACAGAACTCTCCCAACCTTAGAAAGGAGAGTTGGAAATCTGACCCCGACTCCTCACAGCAAGTGCAGAAAAAACCATGCTGGCTGCCCTCCAAGAAAAGACACTTTGTAGGAGGAGGAAAGGGAGTGTTCTGGTGGATGGTGAGGGTAGGAGACCAGATAGCTAAGGATATGACATATCCTCAACCTTGTCCAGCATCCTCCTTCTCCAGACCACCCTCACTAGATGGACTGAAAAGCCCGTTCATCAAAAAACTCCAAATATGGACGATGGGGAAGTGAAGATCGCCTCCCCTGCTTCTCCCGCTCTGCTGGCTTTAGCCCAGCAGGTCATAGGAATCTTGAAAGACTTCAAGTTTGGGGACAAGGGCACAATTGATAGAATTGCACCCTAAGAGTCTATGAGTTTCTCTACATTAAACTCCCACCCTGCGCTGATTTCTGCTTCTGTTTTCTTTCTGGAATTGCAATTGGCTCAATTACATGGACAGCCACATGGTTTGGATTAAATACTTCCTATCTCCATGTCTTGCATTCAACTCAATAAAACAGTGTCATCTAGTGGCAGAATTATAGCACAACACCAACTTTACACGGGGCAATTTTGTGAATTTTTTTTTAGCTGATTATATCTGTGTTTTCTGACAGTGGAATAAGGGGAAATAGTGCACGAGATGTCCTGACTGTTCATGATGTCATGTAATTCACCCACAAACCTCTGGGGTATCCTAGTCCCAAATATATTCAATTTTTCTTCACTGGGATGCAAGGATTGTAAAATATGGTTCTCTTAGTCTCTCATGTGCAACTTCCAGATACTTAGAAAGTTTGCAGTCAAAACTCAAATGTTTCCAAAGGGTTGGAGGCATCTTTGGTCCACCTAGTTTGCCCAGTTTTCACAACCTTTGAACCCATGACAGAACCCCTCCCTCAGTCCTGAATTCTGACCCATTGCCCCTTCCATATGTATGCTAACTCTATCCAGAATCTCCATACTGCTGTTCTAAGCATTGACTTCTGCCTCTCACTACTTGCATAATTAATTTCTCATGCAAAATTCTTGGTTTTCTGTCTTTCAGGTGAAGCCTTTAGAAGAAGCCTTGAGAATGCAAGCAAGAGAAAAAATGAATCACTTGTGGAGGAGGAAAAGGAGAAGCTCGGATTAGACAGAGAAATGCCACTTGACCCATTATGACCTCTTCAGCTGAGGAAACTTGTTACACCTAGCACAGCACCTTCCCTCAGGAACAATTAACGTCCACAGAAGCACCCAGGGGTAGCAGGACAGTGGCTGTTTGCTGTCCACACTTACCCCTTTCTGTTTTTTCCCTCCATGTTAAGTTCCAAATGTGTCCTGTAAAAGCTTTCACTTTGCATGGAAGTTGGACTTGCCAGTTGAAAATGAGACACTTCCAACTGAACTTGCTCCTCATCTGTATGGCAACCACCACTGCAATTCCCATTGTGCCCTGGAAGGTCAAGTGTCCACCACAGTGTGTCTGCCAGATCAGGCCATGGTACACGCCCAGGTCTGTGTACAGGGAAGCAGCCACGGTTGACTGTAATGATTTGTTCATCTCCACAGTGCCTGAAAGCTTGCCAGAGGGGACGCAGATCCTTCTTTTGCAAAGCAACAATATTGTCAAGGTCGAGCAGAGTGAACTGGGCTATCTGAAAAACCTGACTGAGGTAGATCTGTCGCAGAACAGCTTCTCTGACGTTTTGGACTTCGGCCTGAAGAACATGCCCCGGTTGCTGAGCCTTCACTTGGAAGAAAACCAGCTGGCTGAACTGCCTGATAACAGCTTCTCGGGCCTGGCTAATCTCCAGGAGCTTTACCTTAATCACAATCAAATACGCCGGATTTCACCACAAGCCTTCGTAGGCCTTGGAAACCTCCTTCGGCTCCACCTCAACTCCAACTTCCTGAGGACAGTTGACAGCCGCTGGTTCCACGTCCTGCCCAGTCTGGAGATCCTCATGATTGGAGGCAACAAAGTAGATGCCATTTTGGATATGAACTTCAGGGCCCTGTCAAATCTGAGGAGTTTGGTTCTGGCTGGCATGAACCTGAAGGAGATTTCCGATTATGCCCTAGTAGGCCTGAAAAGCCTAGAGAGTCTGTCTTTCTATGACAACAAGCTTGTCAATGTCCCCAAGCGAGCCCTGCAGCAAGTCCCTGGTCTTAAATTCTTGGATCTGAACAAAAACCCACTTCAAAGGATCAAGCAGAGCGACTTCACAAATATGCTGCACCTCAAGGAATTGGGACTGAACAACATGGAGGAGCTGGTTTCCATTGACAAGTTTGCCTTGATCAACCTGCCTGAACTGACCAAACTGGATGTGACCAACAACCCTAAACTGTCCTACATCCATCCCAGTGCTTTCCATCACCTGCCCCAGATGGAGACCCTCATGCTCAACAATAACGCCCTAAGTGCCTTGCATAAGCAGACACTAGAGTCCCTCCCTAACCTGCAGGAGATCAGCATCCATAGCAACCCCATCCGCTGCGACTGCATCATCCGCTGGGTCAACAGCACTGAGAACCGCATACGCTTTATCGAGCCTCAATCCACATTATGCGCTGAGCCCCCAGACCTAAAGAGGAAGCACATCCGGGATGTCCCCTTCAGGGAAATGACTGACAGGTGCCTGCCCCTCATATCTGACAAAAGCTTTCCTTCCCAATTGGAGGTGGTGGATGGTGAAGATATCTCTCTCCACTGCAGGGCTCTGGCAGAACCAGAACCGGAGATCTACTGGGTCACGCCATCAGGCCTCAAGCTGATGCCCTACTCAGAAGATGGGAAGTATAAAGTATACCCTGAAGGGACCATGGAGATCCGCAAGGTTTCAACACAAGAGGCTGGGCTCTACACATGTATGGCTCAAAACCTCATAGGTGCTGATACCAAAAGCATCCGCCTGATGGTCAACCGTTCTTTCCCCTTCAGCGAGGACATGCTAGAACTGCTTGTGAAGGAAGTCCAGGCCTACCACATCCTGGTTGCCTGGAAACCTCATCTCAATACAGTTTCTTCTAACCTGACATGGTCCAGCTTCAATCCCAGCTTGGATATGACGAGCGTGGCCCGTATCCCGACCGGCACTCACACGTACAACATCACACGGCTGCACCACAGCACAGAGTACTGGGCCTGCCTGCATGTGGCCTTTGTAGACTTGCAGAGCAAGGTGGCCTGTGTCAATGCCAGGACTAAAGAGGCTCAATACCAGTACTGGGAAAGCAGGCAGGGTGCCCTGATGGTGCTGTCTCTCTGTATTTTGTTGCTGTCTGTTAGCCTTATAGGCAACTATGGCTTGGGTCCCTTCAAGCCACAAGCTGGGAGCCCGGGGACATGCAGGCCATGGAAAACAGGCTCATCTTCAGTACGAGTAGTGTATCCCACTTTCATCCAACAATGGGATCAAGGGAGAAAGAGTGAGACGCTCCTAGCCATGGAGGTACAAGCAACACCACTGGACTCTTGAAGGTCGATGGGTTTTTGTTGTTGTTGTTTTCCCCGTGGAGGGTGGGCGAGAAGATCTGGTAGATTTTTTTCTTTTAAATTACCAAATATCTGTGAGGGGGGAAATGCTCAACTGTGAAAACAATAAGCATGGAGGAAGAAGAGGACAAGGCCTGGTGCGCCTTTTATCCACCCAAATCCCCAGTTTGGCCAAACTGATTATCCTTTCTGCCAAGACAGACAATCCATTGTTACGAAGAGGAACGTCATGCCGAGACAGGTGGTGTCCAGAGTGGATCGCATGAGCTGAAAGCACCAAGCTCAGAAAATCCCTCTGGATCCTCTGGCAGCCCTATTCCCAACTTGACTCTTTGCTCAGCAAATGGCTGTTCCTTAGGAAATACAAAAAGGCCTTCCCCTTTGGGGGTAACCATCATGTATAGCTGCGCATTGCCATTGAGACTCCTGCACCAAACGCAAGAAGCCCAGTCTGGTGGGCTGCATGATCTGCCTCCTGGGGACCACCTCAAGGAAGGTGGAGTTCATGGGAAGGCCATCTGATCAGGCGAGGGAATCACAAGGTCACAGTAATGATCCTCAAAACGATGAATGCATCTTTGAATCAATTGGCAACATCGATTAGCAAAAGTGGATTGGATTTCAACCCAAGAGCTTAATTTCAAGGCTATTTTGTAAACTTTTTTGTGAATAATGTTTAATGGGGGGGGGAGGGAGGGGAAGAAAATCTTGCTTTTCTGTTTTTGTTTTTTTGTATAAAAAAAACCCGAACGAACGAAAGAAAGAAATCCTTTGTATACCAATCTACCATAGCTAGAAGGCTTTATGCTAGTTCAGCATTGCTTCAGCTACAGGGTGGGAGGTAGGGGAGGGAGGATGTTGGGGGGGGGGGCGGATAATCTTTGATGTAAGAGAGGTTTCAAAGAAAAAGAAACTCTTTGTTTTGAAGTGGCTGATCTCCATTACTCAAAACATCCCAGGAGGCAGAAAGCATAGTGGAGTGGGCCAAGGGGTAGGGGAAAGGGAGAGAGGAGAAATAGCCCATTTTCTAACTCTGTCATCACCTCTTTGTCTCTGATAAGCCAATTAAAATTGCAAATGAAATATACCAGTGGACAATGTGCTTCCCTCCTGCCCGCCCCTGCCCCGCATCCCTCTTCCTAGTTACCACAAAATCAACAGGGTCTCATCAGAAGTTTGAGCACATCAGAAGACAGGGCCACTGAGTTATGACCTAAGGAGACGGAGTTTCCACACTCATTCCAGCAGGTGTCACATGAGACAGCAGTGGAGGTAGAGTGTTGCTAAGGTTGGACTTCTGCAGGTGCAAATCTGCTGACTGGTCAGGTGCACCCCAGAGCTGTCTTTACTGGTCAGGCACTGCTAGTCAGAAGCCATGAACTCATATGGAGCTGAACCAGGCACTCCTCTGTCAGGGATATCACCGTGCAATGTCTACTGGTTAGGACAGGGGGGGCGGGGCAGGAAGTAGTTCTGGATCTAGCGGTGGTAGATCTCTGAACTTTGCAGTAGATTGGCAAGGATTTCTGTCTCCCAGTTATGTAACTATCATGGCCACAAATTGAATCTTTCCTCTCCTGCCTTAAATTATACTGCTGGAGTGCAGGGGTAACCAGGAGTGCCATTTTCTGTGGATGAACTGTGAGCTGTATTCCGTTCTGGCACTCAGAACAAATTCCAGGCGTCAGCATTCTTTAATCCTAAGTGTATGAGCTTCTCCACACCAGGTTTTTTTTTTATCCCGCAACCTTTCTGGGGCTTCTGCTTGCAGTTTTTTTGCAGGATTAAGATCAGCCCTTTAAAGAAACTTTCCCCCTTTTTCTCTAGGGATTTTCTTTATCTGCAAGTTCTATATGTTTCATTATAAAGCCACTAGATGGTGCTGTAGTTATGACGCAAATACATCATTACACATTGAGATTCAAATGTTTAAATAGCTCACTATCCCCATTACAAATGCAGCCGCTGAAATGGTCACAAAGCACGAGAGAGGCCCTGGAGGGTGTCAACATCATGGAAAGGACCCACAAACTTCTGTGAGTAACTAATCTCTGTTGCAAGATAAAAAGCCTCATGTGGAGAAGCCCTATATCTTTTGTACCAGGCTCTGGTTGGTGGATCTTGGAAACTGAGTAAAAAACTAAGTAGATCCCAGAAGCCTGAAATCTGCCCACCTAGAAGTGCAGCAAGGACTGAACTTTGGAGCCAAAGACCAGGGCCTTGCAGCTCACAAACACAAACAGAATGACCACAAAGTAGGGTGACCATAAGAAAAGGCGGACAATGCTCCTGTATCTTTAACAGTTGCATAGAAAAGGGGATTTCAGCAAGTGTCATTTATTTATTTATTACATTTCTATACCACCCAATAGCCGGAGCTCTCTGGGCGGTTCACAAAAAATTAGTATGCAGGAGCTATACTAGAGTGACCAGATTTAAAAGAAGGCAGGGCACCTGCAGCTTTAACTGCTGTGATGAAGAGGGAATTTCACCAGGTTCTCCATATATACAAATGACACCTGCTGAAATTCCCTTTCCAATACAACTGTTAAAGATACAGGAGCCCTGTCCTCCTTTTCATATGGTCACCCTACTACAAAGAGACCAGCAGATAATGAGGCCCTCAAGGTAGCAGAAGTGAAGTCCATTTTATTCCAATGGTCATGATGGTACTAAGATGTAAGTGAGTTTAAAATGGAAAATTGTACATTGTCAATTTCACCATTTTTGGTTGTTCTAACATGGCTTTTGGGGGCTGTGGGCACATTTGGCAATTTGAAAAAATGTCCTGGGCACCACCACAAAATGGCTGCCATAGGAAGTATGGCAAGTAACTTGCCCAAAAGACTGAGAATAAGGCAGAGTGGGGTCTGAGCCTCAATACAGTAACGAACTTCTTTGAACCCAAAGTTCTCAGCACCAAGAGAACCCTATTTCACCGCAATCCCAGCTGTCGGTAAGAAAATGCGTTAATTAAAATAGAAATGGGAGTGGATGCCCAGAGAGGTGTCCAGGGGCACATTGTTACCTACCCTTGTTCTAACATATCAGGAATGTAGAAGCAGTTGTAAAGCCTAGAATATCGGTTGGGTGGGGGGAAAAGAGAAATGTTCATTCTGCCCCCAATACCATCATTAAGTCCAGGGTCTAAAATTATCTAGCTACACCACTGTGCCCATCACTATGTCAGGTTGGACTCAATGGTCTTATAGGCCCCTCCCAACTCTACTGTTCTATGATTCTATGATCACTAGGTTAGGGCTCAGATGCCATCACTCCTAGGTCACCACTCCGCAGCAGCCCCCTCCTACATGCCACATTCCAGTGCTGGTTCCAGGCTTTGGAGGGCTCCCACGCCCTCAAGGTTACCTGCATAGTCCACCTTGCCAGCGTCACAATTGTCCATTCACTCGCCCTGGTCCTCTGTGCAAACTTTGCAGGAGAAGGCTTGCTTTTGTGTCTGTTCACACCCTCAGAGAGGGGAAAGCAGTGAGGCAGAAGCTGCAAAGGCAGCAGTGTCAGCCTTCACAGGTTGGCAGCAGTACCTCTGCTATGGAGTGGTCTTTGGCAGGGGATTGAAGATGTGGATGGCTGACACTGGCCCTGACTAGGGATGGTGGAGAAATTTGCTATGGACTCAAATAAAGCCATATTCAGAAGAATCTGGCCTACAGATTCCGCAGTGAACCAGCTCCACTCGCCTCTGGGTCTGCTGGATTTCCTGTGGGGAGGCCCCGCTCCATTCTAAACAGAGCAATAGGCTAATGGTGGCCACCATTCACCTAACGTGGGGAAATTTCAGCTGTAAATTGCATAATTTACAGCATTTCCGGCAAAAAAGCACTTCCTTCTACGTAAATTGTGGTGTAAAATGGCTGCAATTTATGTAGAGTGAAGTTCTTTACCTCTGGAAATGCCGCAAACTAAGCAATTTATGGCTGTTTTCCATCCATGAGAAGCTAATGGCAGACATTTAGACATTTAGGAGAGCCACGCCACAAAATCCAACTGACATGGTAAGGCTCTGGGGAAATCCATGGGGCCCCAAGCAGTCCAGATTTCCCCATGGTGGATCCCCCCCAGACCAGACTTCAGGGGGTTCATAAATCCCTAGCCATGACAGAAACCCCTGGTGAGTTGTTGCTGCTGCAAAAGAAGATTACATGCAAGGAATTCCAGGTCTTCCGTACCTGAAGCCGTCCTCTGAGGTGCAGTGCTTGGGGTGCAAAGAAATGTGGTGGTGGTAGTTTTGTGTGTATCCACACAATTCTACCCTATTTAAGGGCTAGACTATAATTCTACCATCACTGAAGGGGTGCCAGTACTATTGGAACTGACCCGACTGCCATAGAATCTGCATATCACCAGAAGAAATTATGTGCAACAAACATCCTTCCTGCCCCAGGCTGACTCGGCTATGTGGGAGCTGCTAAAAAGGGCTTTATTTCTTCTACCTGCCTGGTCACATACTTTTTGCATTCTTCTTGTCACCCCATCTCTCTTTTCTAAACAAGAGTTATGGGTACTTGCTGGCCTGTGGATTTCCAGTGGGAAACGTAACTGCAAAACTGTGCGGGGGCATGTTGTGTTTTAAAAATGTTGGCAATGAAATGCAAGCGAGACTTGCAACAACATGTTGCAGCGTGGGGGTGCTCCTGTTCACGAGTCCAGTCAGTCATCCATGCCCACCTCCATGATAACCCACATCATTCCCCCTCCCACCGGGCTTTCTGTTTCCTCCCTCCACCCCCAACAGTCAATATTCTGTGGCCACCACTCCGCACACTCAGTCCTCAATGGACAGCTTTTGGGACTTCCCCTCCTCTTTGGCTTCGCCCAGCCAAAGTTTGTTGCACTTCTGCAAATCTCGAGGTTCTCCGGAGTCTACCGACAACTCCTTCTTGTGCGTGAGTGGGGTTTTGGCTACTGAGGCAATGGCATTCACAGCTTGAACATCACAAACAGGGCGAGTGATGCACAAAGTAGGAAGAGGGCCGTTACGACTGGGGTATTCTAGCAATGTAATTGCGCCTGTTGAGATGGTAAGTGCAACCACGCACAGCTGTTCTGTTCCATGCATTCTGAACATACAGATCAGTTGGACGTCCCCAATCCCAACCCAGCCTATTTCCATTTGCACCACATAAAGGGTCATGCAACAGTCAGATGGGGTAACATATCCATTAGTCACTTTACTGGCATACCACTTTCCCATATACATTAATGCTCTAGTCGGTTCACAGTGCAGCATGACAAATGCATCAACAACAAGTCACTGGTCCACCATATCACCACATAAACTACCATTCAGTGAACAGCTTTAAAAGAACAAAAGTGCAGAGTAAAACACCCTCTCTGGCCTAGGCAGTAAGTGGCAGAGGTTTCTCCTCAGGTTACGGTCCAAGCAGAAACAACAAAATGAGAGGCCTTGAAAAGCTGCAGAGAGGTGGAGCCAGTCTTGAGCCCCAGATGCTCACCCCACAATGGGAACAGTCGTGAGGGTTATTGGTGTGGAATTGTCCCTTGCCATGTTGTTTGGTACAGGGTATTTCTAAGCCACAGCTTCCCTTGTTGTCCATAACACTGTAGGAAGGTACCCATCGGCAATGGCGCCTTCCACATGTTTTGAAATACATCTTCCATAAACCTGAGCCAGCATGGCTGATGATCAGGGATTATGGAGGACACCAGGTGGAATGGTCAGGGATTGTGGGGGATACCAGGATGCCTAACCCTGCCTGAAAATATCCCTAAGCCAAGTGGGAAGAGAATCCAGTCTAAATGTTTGTGTTACCTGAAGTGAAAACGGTTACTCTGTTCATCCCTTTGCACTTTCTCTGTGTACCATGTGGACTTGCAGTAGAAAAGTAACTCCAAGTTGCTGTTGGGCATGCACATTATACAGAGCCTGCCTTGAGTAGCTGCTCTATTTATTATGTATGTATTTTATTTATATCCTGTCCTACCCCCACATCATCCCAATGTGGCACTTCAGGTCACTAATAACATTAAAACCAAGGTTTTATTAGGTGACATCATCATCTCTCTCTTGGAGGGGTTTCTCCAGCTGCCACAAGATTTGGTGAACTTGGAGCTTGTTTTAGACAACATTTCTCTGAAATTTGCTGCTCATAAATCTTATCCCAAACTCTCCACACAAGGTGGACCCTTCAGGCTACTTTTGGATCTGGCTGACTTTAGCCAGTTCCATCCATCCAGAATGTGTAGACAGGGTGATCCTTCTCCAGTCCATGTCAACAATTGGGACTATGGCCATCATCACATGTTACAACACCAGGGACCGGAAACCATAAAGTAATTCATCCCAGCTCTGTAGACATGCCTTTCAACAAGAACTATTGGTTATATTATCCATCCTCCCACCACTTCAGGACAAATATGACTACAACTTATGAGCTCTGAAAAGATCTTCTGAGTCATAGAGCCCTTTGCTTAACTTCAAAACTTATTTCAATGGGCCTTATAAGTCAACTGCATAATGAAATGGCCATATAAAATCGATTTTAAAAATAGCTCCTTTCTTAACACAGAACTGAATCAGGAATTGCAAGGAATACTATAGTTTGGGGAAAACATTGTTATTGACAGAACTGCGGTGTGACTAGGACAGCCTTTCCCAACCTGGCACCCCCTCCCCCAGATGTGTTGGTCCAACAACTCCCAGCATACTGGCTGGGGGATGCTGGGAATTGTAGTTCAACTCATCTGGAAGTCACCAGATTGGGGAAGGTTGGAGACACCAAACGGGAGTGGGGTGTGTGTGTATATTAGGGAACCACATTCTGAAATAACAAAAGGAACTAGATGGCAGATTTGATGACAGAGAGCTGCTGTAGCACAGGATTGAGGGCATTAGCACAGCTTTGCAGTGGAAAGTTGCCCAAGGCTTTCCTGTGCTGAAACTCATCTCTATAAGGATTATAAATCCCACTCTTTACATACAAGCCCACGTCTGTTTTATCAATTAAAAACTGAAGTGCCAGCGGGGGAACTCCAGCCAGTTTTCAGCAGTAATCATCTAATGCAGAATATGCTGCATTCGCAAGTTTTAAAAGCCCAGAGACTAATGCGTAAGATGTGCCAGAGAGTGCTGTAAACATCATGATGCCAACTCTCTTTAGGAGGAGAGGCCTTGGCCCTTGGGTTGATCAGAGAGAAGACGGGGGTGGGGGGAGAACCAAGAAGAGTGCATTTCCCCCTATTGACGTTTGCAAACCCAGCATAGGCGACAACAGCAAATAATTCAGGATTGCTCAAGGTGTACAGTAGAAAGGATGTCATTAAAAATTAAAATGCCATGGGACATGCCGTCGCAGCCTCAACAATCTGCCAGCCCAGACAATATGAGCTAGAAGGGTGGATTCCAAGGAGCGTGTGAGGACCCATGGCACAGTGATAAATTTTGAAACGCAGGTGACAACCTCATAGCCAGACCCCCAAGGAGAATCTGAAATTGCAGGCAGCTGTGTTGATCCATGTCAACAAACCAGTTCTTGGAATTTTAATCTGCTAGGACCAGGTCTTTTGTAAAGCTAATAGTTCTGAATTAGTCCTGTGCCAAATCCTGCCCCGTTTTCAGGAACTTTTTCTCTCCCTGCAAGACAGGCATTGTTTTTTCTACCTCTTTCACAGTGAGGGGGAGAATTTCAGATAATTTTTCTCCTTGGGGAGGGGAGACAGGCTTTCCACATAGCTTTTTAGTTGTAGTCAATTGTTGAAGGGTCTTTTTTCTATTTTTTTATTTTAAAAAACAAACAAAAACAAAAAAAAACACTCTCAGCACTTGAAGGTGCCCAGTAGTTCTTTCTGAATGCCTATTGGAAACCATGTGATCTCACCCTCTCCAATAGGCATTCAGGAAGCTTTCCTGGGTTCCTGCAAGTGCCAGGGGTATTTAAAAAATAAAAATAGAAAATAGAAAGAAGACGTTAAGAGAGGCCTCTCCTTTGGTTATGGTCCGAGTAGAAGAAACAACATAAGTGGTATCAAAGAGCTGCAGAGAGGTGGAGCCAGTCTTCAGCCCCAGGTGCTCACCCTACAATAGGGTGTCATATCCCACAGAAAGCAAGCCTCTTGTTCCTCAGCTGAGCCCTGTAAACACAGCTATATTTAGCCAGGCTACTTTTCTCAACAGTAGAGAAAGCTTCTGGTTTTGGGGAGGGGGGGGGGCTTCCTGACGGCAGTTGAACACTTGCTCCTGGCAGCCATGGAGATGTTGAGCAGATTATTTAATCTTCTGCTTAAATTTAATCATGTGCTTTAGCTCCATTGAGTAAATGGGGCTTAATTCCCATGCTTAAATTAAATGCATGCTTAAGTAACTTCCTAAATGAGGACCGCTGTCATCATGAAGCAAGTCTTCTTTGATCTACAGTACCCTTTCAAAGGAGTTGCTCAGGGACATGTGTGGAGGATTAACATCTGTATTTCCCCCTTTTATGCCATTCAGTAATGTATTCCTGAACCGTATGGTTCTAAAATCTTGTGCCAGGTGTTGGCCAAATACATGTCATATCAGAGCAGAAAAGCACACTGTCCTCCAGTTTGTAGGAATTAGGCCAAGTCTACACAACCCTATATATTAGCTTTCCTCAGTCTAGTGCTCTCCAGATGTTTTGGACCTCAACAACCATCTACCCCAGCAAGCATGACCAGTGGTAAGGAATTTTGAGAGCTAAAGCCCAAAACATATGGAGGGCATCGAGTTGGGCAAGGCTGCTATATAGCCTTTTAATTCTTCCTGGGGAGAAATCTGTATGATGGTGAGAAGGGGGACATGACCAAGGCCATGGTGAGTGAGGATGACCTATGGCACTGGCATCTCCATCAGGTGGGTTAGAACCCGTCACTGGCTCTAATGTTTTACCACTCTAGTTGCTTCTCTTCCTCCTCTGCCTGGCAGAGTCTCAACGGCCAGGGATGATCAGGTCATGCAACCACACAACTGGGCTTTCCTCCCAGCTCCAGCATTGCTATAAGCAGCAAAACAGGAAGAAGTTCCCCAAATTATGGACTCAAATGACCATGCAGAAAAATGCCTGAACACCAGCAATGTTTTCCAAAAGCAAGACGACACCAGGTGGGCTAGGTCAGCACCTTGTTACAGTAACCATGGGCATGTGAAAGGGCTCTGCAAGGGCAAACCTCGCCCATGGTTTCGAATTCAGCCTGATGCTGTTTAAAGCTGAGCACCTAATTATTCCTGATGTACTGATGGCAAGTCAAAGCCCTTTAACGCGGCCATAACTGTTCATATTAAATTTGATGCCATACGTAGGCTGTGTTATCTTTTAAACTCTTGACAGCTCTCATAAAGTAAGTGAAAGTGTAAAATGGCCTTCACAAATGAGCACATTGTGCACTCCCAGATGATGGGAAGATATGGGATAGGTCAGGGAGAATGAAAGACAGATGGCAGCGACTGTCGAATGGTGTTGCAGGGAATCTTGATGTTCCTTTGAAGTTTCGGTTTCTATTCATGAGATTGTTAATGAAACGAGTTTGCTTGAAAAAGACAACTTACCTGCCCTTTACCGACCTTTCCCTGTGCTGAGCAGCTGCAGTAGAGCATAGGGGGCATTTAAGGAAATCATATCATAGGGAATTGGTGAGGCCTAGAATAGCCCCATCAGGTGGAGAGGCAGCAGATTGGGAAAAGCAGGCCTAGAAGAATCGCACCCTGAATCCCATATAGAATCCTGATGCTGCAGATGCTCAGAGGTTTTCACCAGAGGTCAGTGTGGAAAATGGTCCCTGAAATTAAAGTCTGAAATGGTCGGGAGGAACAGAGAGTGAGCAAGCTTTGAAATCTGAAGATTGCAAGAACTAGGCATATATAAGAGGCTGCTGTACGACACAGAGCCTTTTTAAGAGTGTCTCAGAGTCCAGTTTTGGTGCAGGCAGAGGCGGCTGGCAGTGGAGTTTTTTTAAAAAACAAGAGTCACCGGATGCAACCAAGCTATAAGCTATTGCCCTACCCCTAGCCACAGGGTACAAGTGCACAGCCTGGCTGGACCGTTGGGAGACTTTGGCAGAGAGAGAGGGGGATGGGGGATTATTTGAGGCTGGAAATGTTGGCAGGCTGGCATAAGGCAGAGAGAGGCTCAAGGCAACCCAGATGCACCTGTAGCTTGGCCCTGAGGCTGGCTTGCCATGCAGAATGTTTTAAGAGTGCATCAAAGTTGTGCAAGAGGAGAGGAGGTGGAGGCAGCTGGTGGCAGAGGTTTTTAAAGTATTGGGCAAAAGGTGGGATATAATAATAATAATAATAATAATAATAATAATAATAATAATGTAAGAGTCACCAGACATGACCAAGCAATAACCTGCAATAAGCAATATCCCAAGTCACAAGTATGCAGCCTAGCTGGACCATTAGGAGACTTTGGGGCAGGGGGGAGAGAGAGCGAGAGAGATTGTTTGAGGCTGGAAGCTTTGGTTTGTCTACAACGACTTCGGCCATAGCTAGACCTAAGGTTTATCCCTAGATCGTCCAGGGGTTGATCCAGTGCTCAGGCAGGGACGAATCCTGGATGATCTCAGGATAAACCTTAGGTCTAGCTGTGGCCTTAGAGTGAGATACAACAGAGGCTGCACAGACAACCCAGAGACATCTATTGTAACTTAGCCCCATGGTGCTGGCATGAAACGCAGGGCATTAGGAAGAGGGTCTCAGAGTCGCATGTTTGTGCAGGAAGTAGACAGGAGTCCAAAGTCTGGATGTGCGAAGTGTGCCAACACACAAGCCTTGAGAAGCTAATGTATATAAGTGGGAAGTGTGAATGGGCAAAGTAGTGTTCACTGCCACAACACCCACCCTAATGTTAGAGTGGAGAAACTTGTGACAATTATACACAAGCTTTTTTAAAAAATTGAAATTAAAAAAAGCCAGCCATCCGGCCAGCCAGTAGCAAACCCTGTTAACAACAACAGCAGCTTGCAATGAGTGAAGATACAGTCAGAAAAGATATTTGAGGGAAGGGGAGAATGTAACACACAGAGTATAGCAAAAGCTTCCAAGTACAGCAAAACCTACGAAAGTAGGAGTGAGTGAAGTTAATTTCAGATACATTGAATCTCTCACTTGTTCTTTATTTCAGTGATTTTAACAGTAAGATGTTATGTAGAACAGATTTGTCTTAAATGTGTGCTGTAACATCAGACATGTGACCAAGGCTATGTTCGGGTGGGCACGCCCCCTTGGTGCTGGACCTGCCCCCTTGGGGGCCAACCATGTTGTCCTCCTTTTTGGTTTCCAAAATATGGTCACCCTAACACAGGGGATCCTGGGAGCAGGCAGGGATAATCCCTCCATTTTCCTGGGATAATCCTTAGGTGTAGAAAGGGCCTCTGTCTCCTTTTCTCTCCCTTCCTCGCCTATCATGGAGGATAAGGCTATCAATGGCTACTAGTTAAGAGGTTATATACTACTTCTAGTGTCAAATGTACACCTCTGTAAACCACTTGCCTGGGAACATGAGCAGGAGAGCGCTGTTTCACTCATGTCCTGCTTGTGGGCTTCCCATGGGCATCTGCTTGGCCACTGTGGGAACTGATTACTGGACTAGATGGGCCTTTGGTCTAAACGCCCCTCCTCAGTTTCACTTGAGTTCCCCACCCCCAGAATAAGGATGTGAAAAAAGCTTCCATTGGCACCAATTGAAGCTTTTTTAAAAGCCCAATTGCCACACTAAGAAGTGATGGGGTGGGTGGGTTGCCAAGCACACACACACACACACACACACACACAGAGAGAGAGAGAGAGAGAGAGAGAGAGAGAGAGAGAGAGAGAGAGAGAGAGCGAACCCTTCCTTCCCCAGATGTGACCCTCCTGAAAATCACATATACCCATGTGTGGCAGAAATAAAAAGCTTCATTGGCACCAAGAATGCTTTTTTTTTAATGCCTGATGGCTGTGCACGGAGACGGGGCCAAGGAGGGTGCACCTTGGACTGGGTGTGGAGCTTCAGGCCCCATCTGGCCCATGGACTCTAAATTCCCCACCAATGCTTAATCCAAAGCTGTTTTCCCCAAGACAGGACGGTGTAGCATTTCCAAACAAATGAGCAAACAAAAAACTTCCTTTCCCTCTACTACACCTGCACAATTGCTTTTCATCATCAGTGAGGATCTTTCTAATATTTAGCAAGTTCCAGAATGTCAACATAGACCGTAGCTTTCAAAATTTGACAAGACTAACATTCACTTGGCATTGAATTCCACCCCCACCCCACCCCCACCCACCCCACACATATTCCGGCCACACCCTAGCTGTGCTAAGCTGTGCTTAAGTAAGACAGACAAGAGCATCAACATTGAGCAATCTGCTTGCTATCGCCAGATTTTGGTGAAAGGAATGAGAGCGCATCCGCTATAGATCTGGCTTGTAAAATTGGCTTTGTCTAAGCCTGTTACTTGCGGAATATGATCAGTCGCTGTGAACTGAGCTCAAACAGGATGGAGCCACCACAAGGATGGAACAGTCGGGAAAGTACATCTCAATCAAACGGTTACAACAGCATTTATGGCCACCAAATTAAGCTCATTTCAATTACCCAAATCTAGGTTGAAACAAGTCTTGTGGCATTTTATGTACTGAACATCATCAGATGAGTGTTTTATAGCACGCTCGTTACTAGCCACTCATGGATTTTCGTGGGTCCTTTTCACACCACCATCCACCTCCCTTGCATCTCCTGTTCTTTCTGCTCATTTTCCCATCACAAAAAATAACCTGGAAAATCCTATTCTTTTGACTGTAACGAAACTTTCTGCCATTTCCTGCTGTGTGCAGGAGAAGCAGCATGATTTTTTTAAAAAAACACCACTGAATGGGCCACGTGGTCATTACTTGCTTCCTGTTTCTTCCCCGTGTGAAGAAAGAAGAAGCTGTTCATCCCTACTGTGGGACAGAAGCAGGAGGCAAAGCGATGGGAGGGAAATATGATCCCACCCCCCTGGTCTGATGACGCTCACTAACACAACTATTATGATATAAGCTTCTGTGGACGCTGTCCACTTCATCATTTGCATGGAGTGTTAATCTCAAATTGGCAAATTTATATACACACTCTGGGGGAAGGGGTGGATTGTAAATGGTGAGGTGAGAGGGAATTGAAATGGAGAAAGTTCAGACAGTGACTCTGTAATTACCTAACAGGGGCCATTCACAAAATGTTGGATGCCCAGACAGACATCCTTGCATTGGTGAGCTTGGTTTTGCCAGCTTCTCAAGCAAGATATTGAAGCCATTGTTAAATAGCAACTACAATATGTCAAAATGTGTGTGCCAATTCTGCAAGTCAATGCATGCAGAGTTCAGTGTGTGTGACTGCCCATCACATGACCTTCAATCATGTTACCATCAGCTCATAGCACTAGCAGTGGTTAGCATGACAGAACCAGGCACATGAGGCAAACAATGTTGGCTCCCAAGAGGCAAACAAAGCGATGACTATCATTAAAACAGCACTGTACAAATGGTCCATTAAAATGCAGAAGTGCAACCAATTGTTGAGAACTGGACATTTGATCCAACCGTAAAACAAACCAACAAACCAACAGTGTTGGGGTGTATGGTTTTTTGCTAGTCAAGCGTTTCCTTCTTGCTTCACTAGAAAGTGCCAGCAATAATCCCCATAGTGAATTATTCTACCCAGCCCCCTAGAACAGCCTTCCCCAACCCAATGTCCTCCAGATGTTTTGGAAGTCAACTTCCATCAGCCCCAGCCAACATGGCCAATGGTCAGGAATTTTGAGAATTGTCATCCAAAACATCTGGAGGCCAACAGGTTGGGGAAGGCTGCTCAAGAAGCCAGTGGATAGCTTCCATGGGAGAGCTACCCATTCTCATAAGTCATCTCTTAAGCAATAATGTGGAACAGGGGTAGAGCATGGTCTGTTCCTGATCTTAAGCATTATGATTTAATTATCATCTGGTATATGAAAATGGACTGCTATCTCCATTCACATTTAACTTGCAACTAGGGGTGTGCACGGACCCCCCGCTCCGCTTCACTTGCAGATCCGCCATTTTCCGGATCGGGCCGCTCCGCCCCGCCCCCGCTCCGCCCACTTCCGCTCCGCTCTGCCCGGAGCTCCGGATCCGGATCCGGAGCTCCGTTTCCCCCCCCATAGGCTTGCATTGAAAGCTAAAAAATTATACAACTTTTTTTCTGTTCAAGTTAGAAACCTCATGTTTGGCACCATGACACCTCATGGGGATATACACACGCACGCCAAGTTTCAAAGCAATCCCATCATCCCCTGATTTTTGGCGAATTTTTGAAAATCGGGCACCCCACACACAACATCCCTGCGAGGTGGGCAGGGGAGGAGGGAGGGAAGGCAGGCAGGCATGCAGCTGGCATTTCTGGGGGCATAAGGAAGTGAGCCAAGGATAAGCCAGTAATGCATATAAAATGGAATAAATCAATAAATAAACAAAGGAGGGGTGGAATTAAAAGCAGCAGTGTTGCTCAATAAACAGCAAGAAGAATTTTTTAAAAAAGGCTATATCTGTCTTTTACCAGCAATAGGGGGACGTGCCCGGGGGAGGGGGAAGTAGCTGCCAGTTCAAGACAGCCACCAACAGCTCTGAGAAGAAGTAAAACGCTCACTTCAACTCATAACAGGCATTGCTCCACCACTGAGAAGTAAACACTCACTTCAACTCATAATAGGCATCGCTCCACCACTGAGAAGTAAACGCTCACTTCGACTCATGATAGGCATTGCTCCACCGTTTTACTCTCTTTGGAAGGCTCTAATGGCCTTCCAGTGCAGGAGAGAGTGGGGGCACGTCCACGATGAGATGCCCTAGGGGAGCTCATCCCCTTGCACTACATCTATTCAGTTGTTCACCAAGGTTAGGGTGGGGAGCAGTGCTGTGTCTCTATCTCTTATTCTTGGCTTAGTATATGATTTCAGGTTGTGTTTGTGCATTTGGTAGGGCTACTGTTTTAAAAAACACTGGGAAAAGCCCGTTCAGATGAAGAAAGAGAAGTTTCCCAGAATCCCAAGTTACCCGTTTTGCCTATCCCCTCCTCTAACTTTGGGATCATGTGATCATGACCGGGAGCTGACTCTGCCCCTCAGCCCTTTGAAAAAGGTATTTTTCCCGCCGATTTTTTAAAAACTTCTAGCGCGCGACCCGGACAACGCAGAAAGTTGAGAGTAGTCTCAAAATGACCCGCATCCACGACTCTCTGTGCACAAGAATTTTCAGAACGATAGCTTAAAAACCAACCCAGTTATGCCCGAGTCTTTCCCTCAATGCAATCCTATGGGCGAAAAGCCGAAAACGCCGTTTGAGCCGCGCGGTTGACCCGATTTTCACAAAAATATAGCACGCGACCCAGACAACGCAGAGAGGTGAGAGTGGTCTCAAAATGACCCCCATCCACGACTCTCTGAGCACAAGAATTTCTAGAACGATAGCTTCAAAAAGAACGTAGTTATGCGCGATTATTTGCCGCAATGCAATCCTATGGTGAAATGTTTTCAAGATGGCGACCGGAGCGCTCCGCCTGAACTAGGAGCTCCGAAAAATGGCCGCTTCTCTTCGCCTTGCTTCTAGGGGTCCGCGGTCCGCTCCTACTCCGCCTCTGGGTAAGGCGGAGCAGGCCAATCCGCTACTGCTTCTACGCTCCTAATCGGAGCGGATCACGCCCCTACTTGCAACTAATGTAGCTGAAGGGAAAGCCAGTTTAAGAATGCTCTTCCTTGCATGGAAGGACAGCATCAGTGCTAAAGTATCCAGTCACATACTGGGCTACTGTAGTCATTTTGGCCATGGATTAATTGCACTCTGGTGTAGATCTTCAGAAGAGCTGAAGGGACATATGACAAAGCAATGGCTATCCTCAGCAGTGTTGAAGATAGGAATCTAAAACTTTGTGGATTCTTGCTTTTAGCTCACTATAGAAATGGATTGGCTGAACACCCCCATGACAAACAAAAGTATCTAGCTTGGCAAAGCATCGTGGTCTGGACAGTATCCATCATTGTTTGGATTATTTCAGAACACCCTGTTCTATGAGGAGCTCATCACATGGTGGGGGATAATGGCCATCAGAAAAACCCACCAGAAAATGCATTTTTGGAACACTCAGCACATTGGCTGCAATATTCAATCATCAACACTGATGAAACTCTGGCAGGGAACTGGATGACATGACATTCGGTTTTGTCATTTCAACATGTAGCCTTTTAATCTGGCAGAGCTAATTACTGATCTTACGCTGGATTGTGAGGCAAATACCAATTGTATTTCCTCCCAGTTCTCCTTTCATATAGCGTTTTGCTATTATCTCTATTCTCCTTCCAATGAGAGCAGTACTAATTTTATTTTATTTTATTTTATTCTGAGGCTGCCTAATTGTAAAAGACAAGCATCTGGTTAAATGCAAGGGTGGTCATCATAATAAGCTGTTGTTGAAGTGTAAACAGAAAAATTAGAAAAGATGCCCAGCTGTGCAGCTGGGCTTGAGCAAAGGACTGTAGCCTTGGAAACACTTCCTGTGAGTTGAGGGCTCCAGACCAAGTTAGAGGGACGGCAGCTCTGGGGCAAGGCCTAATGAAAATAATGAATCAGCCTCCCTTCTCCCGCAGGAAGGCAACCCAAGCTTTGCAATTTAATTAACTTTGAATGTCCTTGCTGTTTTAGACCCTCACCACACCAAGGGCTCTGCATAGAGTGTGCCTGAACATTTGTTTGGTCTCAGAAAAACGAAACAGTTCACCCACCCCACTTTCTAACCCAGGAGTGTGCAACTTCTCTTGGGACAAGGCCCACATAGAGTGTTAGTTGGACAGCCGGGGCACATACCCCTGCCACTGGGGAGCCCTACTTGTGAGCGATCTTTGAGAATTTCTCCTTCCCCTGGACAAATCCAGTGAAATCTCTTGGCTCACAAATAGAATGGAGAACTTTGAGAAGCCATTTGTGCACAGCTTTCGATACAGTATACAGTTTATTAGCAGTCGGTGGGCAGAAGGAAGATAGCTAAGACTCCAAGCTACGCTTTTTCATATTTGCACTTTGTACATGCAGATTGTAACTAGAGGTTTCAATAGCTAGGGTGTGGGGTTCACTCCCTAAGCACAGGGGTGGGCAACTTGTGTCTCTCCAGATGTTTTGGTCTAACAACTCCCATGATCTTTGCTGGTTAGGGCTAATGGAGATGTAGGTCAAAACATCTGGAGGACCACAAGTTGCCCACCCCTGTGGCTAGGGAGTGAACTCCATCTCCTAACATAGGGCATACAGTGGGCACACATCCTTCCTCATATCAGGGTGGGACCTGCATTTCAGGAGGAGAGATGAACACCAGTAACAGTGCTTGGAACGCCCATCACAGCCCTGAACACTTACCAAACAGCAAGCTGTGAAGGAAGGTACCTTATAGCTCCACACATACATATCAAATCACCTTTAAACCACTGTTTGTCAACTGACAATTTGCAGGCCCTGCTTCTACCATTCTTGGGGGTAGAGGAAAAAAGTTTGATGGCTCTCTAAAATGGATGGGCAGAGAAGCTATAGTGGGGTGTCAGCACCTTCTGCCACAACCCAAATTATTAGAAATAGAAAGGAAGAACAAGAAACTTAACTTAGTACTTCAGTCATTTGGGGTGATGTGGCTAAGAGCAACCGAGCACCAACACATCTTCTGAAGCTTTCTAGAATAAACAATGGGACAGCCATTGCATTTGTGATCATGTTGTGCTGGATGATTTATGCTTTTTATTTAGAATATTTTTAGATCGCCTTTCCACTCAATGAGTGCTCAAGACCATGTGCAAATAACGACAATAAAAAAAAAAATACTCAAAGTACAAACAGCTGGATAACTTCTTCAACAACAAAACCTGGACCTTTCAACAACCTGCTGTGACCAATTTGCCCAGCACTTTGCACACACAATTGCTCAGATCTGCTCTGACTTGGATGCTATAGTTGATACAGACCCAGTGGATGTGACTCTGGCACCTGCTTGTCCAGTATTATTGGATACCTTTCCATTTGTACAGCCCGATGATGTGGACAGGATCCTTGGAGAGGTGAGAGCCACCACATGTGTACTAGATCCTTGCCCTTCCTGTCATATAAAAGCAGCCAGAGGAGGACTGGCTGAGTGGGTAAGCAGAGTGGTCACTGCCTCCCTTCACCAAGGCAGGGTGACAGCATGCTTGAAGGAGGCAGTGGTAAGACCCACATTGAAAAAGCTCTCCTTGAACCCCACCATATTGGATAATTACCGGCCAGTCTCCAATATTCCATTTTTGGGTAAAGTATAGGAGCATGTGGTGTCCTCCCAACTTCAGAGATTCCTGGATGAGACAGATTATCTTGATTAATTTCAATCTGGCTTCAGACCTGGTTATGGGACAGAAACAGTTGTTGTTGCCTTGGTGGACAACCTATGCCAGGAACTGGACAGGGGGAGTGTGTCCCTGTTAGTTCTACTGGACCTCTCAGTGGCATTCAATACCATCGACCGTGGTATCCTTCTTGGCCGCCTTGCTGGGATGGGACTTGGAGGCACTGTTTTACAGTGGCTCCATTCCTTCCTGGAGGAGCTGACTCAGAATGTGATACTGGGGAAATTCTGTTTGACCCTTTCACCATTGACCTGTGGAGTCCCTCAGGGTTCTGTTCTGCCCCCTGTGCTATTTAACACATATATGAAACTGTTGGGAGACGTTGTCCAGAGTTTTGGGTGCAGTGCTACCAGTATGCTGATGACATCCAACTCTACTACCCAATTCCAAGGAAGCTCTTTCAGTGCTAAACTGGTGTCTCTCGGCAGGAATGGACTGGATTAGGGCAAACAAATTGAAGCTTAATCCAGACAAGACAGAGGTGCTCCTGGTCAGTCAAAAGGCAGAGCAGGGAATAGGAATCCAGCTTGTTCTAGATGGGGTTACACTCCCCCTGAAGACATAGGTCCACAGCTTGGGTGTACTTCTGGATTCAGCCCTGAGCCTGAATGCCAGAAGTGCATTTACACAGTTAAAGCTAGTGTGCCAGCTGTGCCCATTCCTAGAGATGTTGGACCTAGCCATGGTGACACATATCTTAGTTACATCCTGATTGGATTACTAACATGCTCTATGTGGGGCTGCCTTTTAAGAATGTTCGGAAACTTCAGCTGGTTCAAAGCGCTGCAGCCGGAGTGTTGACTGGGGCTGTTTATAGGGAGCAAACAACTCACCTATTAAAACAGCTCCACTTGTTTCCAGTCTGTTTCCGGGAACAATTCAAAGTGCTTGTTATGACCTATAAGGCCTGTACAGCTCAGGTCCAGGTTATCTGAAAGACCGTATTCTCCCTTATGAGCCTGCCCGTGCTTTAAGATCTTCAGGGGAAGCCCTTCTCTCAGTCCTACCACCATCACAGGCATGCCTGGTGGGAACACGGGAGAGGCCCTTCTCAGTGGCTGCTCCAATGCTCTAGAACTCTCTCCCCAGGGAAGCTAGATTGGCTCCCTCCTTAATGTGTTTTCGGAGGCAGGCAAGAAAAATCTTGTTCCGGCAGGCCTTTGGTGAATAATCTGGACCTCTGTCTATGCCTAGGACTTTTTAAATCATCATGTATTTAAAATGTTTAAGTGTTTTGATATTGGAACGTATTTAATATATTTTAAACTTTTGAATATTTCTATTTATAGGTTTTAACCGTATATGTTTTAATTTTGTAATGTCGCCTTGAGGCCCAGCACTGGGCAAAAGGACAGGATACAAATAAATAAATAAATAAATATAGTAGAATCAAAGAGCAGCTTTAACTCTTAAAAGCTCAGCGGAACAATGTCATCTTCACCAGCTGTCTGAAAAAACAAAGACGTGGCTATCCTAATCTCTCTGGGAAGGGTGTTCTGCAACTGGGATGCTGCTACATGAAAGGCCCTATCTTGAGAACCCACCTGCCTTATCTCTATTCTCTATAACAGGCCTTCAGATAATAAATGAAAATTTGGGGCTGGTGATGCTACAAGCTCATCCAGAATGCAATCAAGCTCTGGTATGTTTAGCTTAGAAAATAGGTGAGTAAGTGGGGACATGATTAGAGGTGTACAAAATTACATATGGTGTGGAGAGAGTGGATAGGGAGACATTTTTCTCCCTCCCTCATAATACCAGAACTCTTCTAAGACTAAGGACCATGCATGCCATGAAGCTCAATAGTAGGCAGTTCAAGACAGATAAAAAGAAAGACATCTTCATATGGTGCATAAACTATGGGATTCGCTACCACAAGATATAGCAATAGGCACTAATTTGGATGGCTTTAAAAGGGGGTTAGCCAAATTCATGGAACGTAAGGCTATCAATGGCTATTAGTCATGATGGTTGTATTCTACCTCCAGTATCAGAGGCAGTATGTCTATGTACACCAGTTGCTGGGTAACAGGTTCAGAAGGCTGCTAGTGCACTCATGTCCCGCTTGTGAATTTCCCAGAGGTAGTTAATTGGGGTTGCTCTGTGCACAATATCCTGGACCAAATGGACCCTTGGTCTGAACCAGCACAGCTCTTTTTATGGATCACATGTGTCACTTGTGCATCAGTATGCAGCTGATGTTCAACTAGACAGCACACATGTTAAAGTGAAGTTCAAGGAACCTGCCCCAGTGTGGATGTATCCTAACAAAACAGTGCTATTGCTAGGCAAGGCCTAGTTTGATGCAACACACTAAAGAAGCTGTGCCCACTCTACTGAATGACGATTGGCAACATCCTCCATCCTACCAGGTTTGAACCCTGTAAAGGGCTGTGCCATAGATACCCCCATCCCATCCAACACACTCCCCCTTTCACCATACCACCTCACACTAGCACTGATGCAAAGCCAGTAGTACACTATCCTGTGCCCATGTTGTGAGATGAAAGGCAACACTGCTGTGCTGTGAAATGATAGCCACACTTCTGTTTTGCTAATCTTAATATACAGTCAGAGGAGATGTATACTCCAGAACTGGAGAGGGAAACAGTGCACAGCCTTAACAGACTATTTTTTTTTAATGCCAACAAAATGACAGGGCATTGTTACAGGAGAACAGGGGAAAAACTGGCTAGGCAGCATAAACAGTCCTATACTTGAATGGTTTAGCAGGAAAGTTCTTAGCCTCACAGAAGTTAATAGAACGTTTTGTTTAAGTCCACAAAATGGCATAGGCAAAGGCATGGGTGGAGTTGTGTCAATTGACTATAGCAGTATCACAGGCACTGTCCAATAGGTACTACTCATGACACTTGTGCAACCACACATTCTACACAAAACTCTGAACAGCAATGAATATACTACCTGAGATGGTAGTATATTCTCCCCAGGTATAAAATATTGTGGTTTGAATGCTGGTTAAATGCAATCCATCTGCAATAGAACTAGTTCCTTGTCTGCATCTCCTGAAACAGAGTAACAACTGCAGGTTCATTGCACTCAAAACAGTTCTTTAGTCAGCCCCACAAGCTATTCACCTAGACTATCTTCTTCCTGACCTGCAGTGGCCCAAGCTAATGTTTTTAATGCTAATTCTTGTGGTTTTTGTTTGCCATTTGTTACCTAAAATGCAATTTTGAACAATTAAAAAATGGCACTTATTGCACCAAATCCAGGGCAGAGAATATGTTTTGCATGCAAACATCTCTGGTTCAGAGCTTTTCTACACGGCATTGTGAATCCTCTGTATCAGCTTTCAGTTTTGTTGCAGAATTCAGATCTAAGCACTACACTGGGGCCATAGCTAGACCTAAGATTTATCCCTGGATCATCCAGGGGTCAAACCTGTTCATCTAGGTGACACACAGGGGATCCAGTGCTCAGGGAGGTGCGAACCCTGGATGATCCCAGGATAAACCTTAGGTCTAGCTGTGGCCTAAGTGTTTCCTTCCCTAGGTGGCACTGTGGTATAGCAAAATAGTGCAATTACACAAGTGGGAAAAGCATTTTCATTCATGTTACCATACAATGCCACATTTTCCCTGCTCTAAATTTTTTTTGCTAAAAGTGCTGTTTAAAAACAGGAGCAAAACTGGAGCTCAGTGGTAGCACACATGTTTTGCATACAGAAGGTCCAATCCCTCGCATCTCCAGGTAAGGCTAAGAAAAGAATCCTGCTTGAAAGCTTGGTGAGCTGCTGGCAGTCAATGGCTCTGTTCAGAAGACACCTTAAACCTTGGTTTTAACCACAGTGGTTAAGCCAGAAAGCCTTATTCACTGTGGTTAAAGCCATGGTTTAAGGTGTCTTCTGAACACAAACCGGCTTTCTGGCTTAACGACAATGGTTAAAGCCGTGGTTTTAGGTGTCTTCTGAATGGGGCCAATGTCTTCTAAAGAACCCATAAATAACTGTGAGTAGAGAATGATAAGTGCACAGTAAATGCCTCATGTAGAAAAGCTCTCAGTCCCGGCTATCTCCAAAGGACCAGATGACAAGTGATGTAAAAGACAGTCTGTCAGTGACCCCGCAGAGCCTCTGCTAGTCAAAGCAGACAATGCTGTGCTAGAGGGACGAATACTCTGGCCCGGTATCAATCAACTTTGTATGTTCATGGGTCATGGCTGGAGAAAGCCAGACAAAGGCAAAAACCGCTTCTTTTGATCCCTTCCACTTACATGTGACCCTTTTGTGTTTGTCTGAAATGGCTTTCTGGCTCACCAGTATGCCAGAGAGTCAGAAAAGCCACAAATCAGTGAAGCTCCCATTAAAGTCAGCCGAGCCTTGCCTCCATGAATCACTATCTTGAAGGTGGTACCGTGATAACATCACTAATCAGGAGGGAATAGTCAGCGAAGAAACTGTGCACTGTGAATTATAATGGCTGCAAAATTTTATAGGGGCTGCTTATTGGGACTTACGGACCTCTGTGCAGCTCGTGGCTGAATCCCGTGAAGGAAACAGTTGTACAAGGAGGTATATTTCGACTGCCAAACATAAGTCACTTCTGGATTTCATCTCATGAGAATGAGACAAAATGGCTTTCTGTAACACCTCTCTCTCTCTCTCTCGTGTGTGTGTGTGTGTGTGTCTTCTCTCTTCTCTCTTTAATGTTCTTTTCAGGAGCCTGTCACTGGCTGGGCAGATGAAGCAATTGATGTTGCTGGTTGATACCCAATGGCTTCACTGCCCCACCTAGCTCATGGACTAGTTCCATTCAAGGAATGTTGGGGAAATAGGCCTTTAAATTTACTTTCCAAGAATCTGCTTTTAGAAGGTCAAATTTGGTCCTCTCCTTCCCACCCCCACCCCCAAAATTGGAAGTATTCCAGACTTTGCCAACTGGACCCACACCAGCTCTGCCTGCCAGCTCAAGGTAAAATTTCCAGGGGTACCATCTTCCTTACCATGCTGATCATCATTCTGGGGGCAGAAAAAGCTCCCTTTCCTACAGTGAGTGTGTGACCATGGCAAAATGCTTAAAGTGGACAGGGGGGATTTAAGAAAGCCACTCAATTATTTTAAGGAAATAAATTCTAAGAATTATAAGAGCTAATGAACATGAAAAATAGTTGTTCTTATTCAGCTTTTTTTATGTATATCCCACCCTTCCTCCAAGGAGCTCAACATGCCATACATGGTTCCCCACGCCCTCTCACAACAACCCTGTGAGGTAGGTACTCCGTGTTCTTTTATGATCTCCTGTCTGCTCATTCCTCTGGCTTCCAACTGATAGTTTTCTTACTGTCACTAGTTTGGCTATATATGTGATTTCATTGATTACATCACAACGGCACTGTTTAGAAGATGCCTTAAGGTGTCTTCTGAACGGGGCCAACGTTATATTTGAGAGGATGACTTCACACAGACACCCAGAAACAAAATCACATGAGTTACCATGGTCAATAAAATTCATTGGCTCATAGTCACCCAGTGAGCTTCATGGCTAAGTGGAAATTTGAACTTCATCCTCCCCAGTCCTAGTGGGTCCCCCACTCTAACTGCTATACCACACTTGGGTCTCTTATAACCACTTTGAGCTTTTATTCTATTAAGCAGTATACAGGTATCCCAAGTAAGTAAACAAACAAAGACATATGTTTATGATGCTAAAAGTTTGTGTAGACCAAGGGGTAGGCCAACTGGTATCCTCCAGATGTTTTGGACTACAAGTTCCATAAGCCCCAGCCAGCATGGTCAGTGGTCAGGGTTTATGGGAGTTGTACTCCAAAATATCTGGAGGACACCAGTTGGCTATCCCTGCATAGACACATGAGTTTGGCATACAACAGGGTTGTAGACATTTCTGTTGTTTATGAGGAAGGCACTTTCCTCTCTCATCTCACACTATTGCCCCGCTCGTGCTCTTCGCTCCTCTGATGCCATGTTTCTCACCTGCCCAAGGGTCTCTACTTCCCTTGCTCAGCTTCGTCCATTTTCTTCTGCTGCCCCTTACGCCTGGAACGCTCTTCCAGAACATTTGAGAACTACAAGTTCAACCGCAGCTTTTAAAGCTCAGCTAAAAACTTTTCTTTTTCCTAAAGCTTTTAAAACTTGATTTTGTTCTGACTTTATACTGTTAGTTTTACCCTACCCAGTGCCTGTTTACCCTACCCTGTGCCTGTTTGCATTCTCTTCCCCACCTTATTGTTTTATTATGATTTTATTAGAATGTAAGCCTATGCGGCAGGGTCTTGCTATTTACTGTTTTACTCTGTACAGCACCATGTACATTGATGGTGCTATATAAATAAATAATAATAATAATAATAATAATAATAATAATAATAATAATAATAATAAATCATTTCACAGCACAGCAGTGTTGCCTTTCATCTCACAACATGGCACAGGATAGTGTACTACTGGCTTTGCATCAGTGCTAGTGTGAGGTGGTATGGTGAAAGGGGGAGTGTGTTGGATGGGATGGGGGCATCTATGGCACAGCCCTTTACAGGGTTCAAACCTGGTAGGATGGAGGATGTTGCCAATCGTCATTCAGTAGAGTGGGCACAGCTTCTTTAGTGTGTTGCATCAAACTAGGCCTTGCCTAGCAAACTAGGCCTTGCCTAGCAATAGCACTGTTTTGTTAGGTAGGGTGACCAACTGTCAGGATTTCCCCGGATTTGTCCTGGTTTTTGTTCTTTCCATGGTGTCAGGGGGGATTTTCTATAATTTTCAATAATGTCCTGGAATGACACACCTTCCCCTTTAAGGCTGCAATTAGCATGGCAGGAGGGAGTGACATGCTTTCTTGAGGCACATCATTCCCCCACCCTGAGCTCCAATTGAGGTCTTAAAGGGGAAAGTGGGTCATTCGTGGACATTATAGAAAAGGCCCCAATTGGAGTGGATGGTGGTGGTGCAGAATGAAATCCTTTCCCCTCCTCCACTCCAATCGGGTTCTTTAAAGTGGCGGGGGAATAACGTACTTTCTGCAGGACTCAGAAAGCTGCTTCCCCCCACACACACTAGGTGTCCTCTTTTTTGGTTTCCCAAATATGGTCACCCTATGTTAGGATACATCCACACTGGGGCAGGTTCCTTGAACTTCACTTTAACATGTGTGCTGTCTAGTTGAACATCAGCTGCATACTGATGCACAAGTGACACATGTGATCCATAAAAAGAGCTGTGCTGGTTCAGACCAAGGGTCCATTTGGTCCAGGATATTGTGCACAGAGCAACCCCAATTAACTACCTCTGGGAAATTCACAAGCGGGACATGAGTGCACTAGCAGCCTTCTGAACCTGTTACCCAGCAACTGGTGTACATAGACATACTGCCTCTGATACTGGAGGTAGAATACAACCATCATGACTAATAGCCATTGATAGCCTTACGTTCCATGAATTTGGCTAATCCCCTTTTAAAGCCATCCAAATTAGTGCCTATTGCTATATCTTGTGGTAGCGAATCCCATAGTTTATGCACCATATGAAGATGTCTTTCTTTTTATCTGTCTTGAACTGCCTACTATTGAGCTTCATGGCATGCATGGTCCTTAGTCAATCGCAGCTTTTAAAGCTCAGCTAAAAACTTTTCTTTTTCCTAAAGCTTTTAAAACTTGATTTTGTTCTGACTTTTATACTGTTAGTTTTACTCTACCCTGTGCCTGTTTGGTGCATTCTCTTCCCCTCCTTATTGTTTTATTATGATTTTATTAGAATGTAAGCCTATGCGGCAGGGTCTTGCTATTTTATTGTTTTACTCTGTAAAGCACCATGTACATTGATGGTGCTAAATAAATAATAATAATAATAATAATAATAATAATAATAATAATAATAATAATAATGTGTCATTGACGAAGGCTGGCACTTGCCCGTTCTGACTCCTATCCAGATCTCAGTTCTGGAATACTCGCATATTCTCTGTATATGGCTTATGCAGGGCTGTGTTTGAGCCCGGTCTCCCACAAGGTAGCCAGAGCACCAGGAGAGCTTGTGTTCAGTGATAAGACACAGTCGAGAATATGTGAAGTGGACCATTCATTTCCTTACACTGTCATGTCCTACAGCAACTTACTATCTCTCAATCCCTGCTAAGTACTGCCTCTTCTCTCCAATGAGAATATAGAACAGAACGTATCTATCTATCTAAACTGCTAAAACAATGTGTGGCATGCAGCAATGTGCGGTACACTGGATGTTCCATGCTATGCTGGAGGTTCCCAGCTCTGACATGCTGGAGGTTCTGAGATATGAGAAAAACTTCGTTTGCTGGAGGTTCCAAGCCATGAGAAGAATTTTGTGTTGCTGAGCAACAGGATATATAAACTCAGCTGGGTGCAGGGGGGGGGGCAACTGGGAGGGAGTGGGGGAGAGTGCCAGCATTGAAACATATCATTGCCAAAGTGGTTCAAGCCGAGGCCTCAGGTAAGTCCTGCAGGTTGGCGGTCAGGCAAGCGGGAGGGCAGTGGCTGGGAGTGAGCAGGGGAAGTGGTTGGGAGGGGAGAGACCCAAGAGAAGGCTGGGTGACTTGCTGAGGAAAGAAAACTTTCCGGAAAGTCCTAAGGTTTTTCTTTTTTCAGAATTTTCTCCATATTTTCTTCACCATTATTTGTTGTGGGGGCTGCATTCCCTCCCCTCAGTGCCCTGGAGTGATGCTAGCCATATGGGGCATTGTGGAGGATGCAAAATGGGGGCCAGTCTGCCAACACAGTTAATGTTGTTGCCACTTGCAGTGGCAGTGCAAAAAACCCAAAAAAACCTTAAGGGGGGGGGGAATAGAAAGAAGCTGTTCTACAACCATTGCCAATGGTGATACCTACCTGTGAGAAATTGTTGTAGAAATTCTCCTCAGCCTGGAGAAATTTGGTGAAATTTACACACACACACACACACACACACACACACACACACACACACAATTTCTTTACCCAAAAATAAGGTGGAGAATATTGAGAGGCCAGTTGTGCACAGGTCTAGATTTGCACACCACAATAAGCCCTAAGGCCTGTCCTCAGGGCCAACAGATGATGACCGGGGGGGGGGGGGATGTTAAAGCCACATCAGCATATGGTGAGGCTGTTGTATTCAATTTCCCAAGCAGCCTCTTGCCCCATGGTATCTTTTCCCCCATCAGGTGAAAAGTGCCCTATTGGAAGAGACAGGATTTGAGCAAACAGGTGCCAGGGAAAGGGTAATCCAGCCAGTCCTTCATCACAGCTTCTTCACTGAAACCCACAATCTCCGAAATCTGCTTCTGATGTAACAAAGAAAACATGAGCGCAAAGATGCTGGTGGCGGCATGTAACATGTTATTTGGGCCAGAGGAACTGTGCGTATATCAACAGTGAAGTCTCCTCAAATATATGACTGCAGTGGGAGATGGCAAATGGGTAAATCAATTCTTTGCTTGCCATCACACAGACCCTTGCAAGAGCATTCCCCAGGTTAATGCACCCAATGCAAGAATTATGGGTGAATTTCTCCATCTTGTGCTACTCTGAAGATTAAAAACAAACAAACACTCATGTTCACGCTGGTTCCTTCTGACCTTAAAATCTATGAACATGATATAAGGAAAGGTTTTATGCCGCAGTTAAGTCTCCCTGACTAAATAATGGGGGCATCTTAATAATAAACACACACACACGCCAGATGGGGTAAGATAATGACCTATTTGAAACAGGGAAGAGCAATTGCTTAGCTTATGACAGCCTTCCCATGATGGGAGTTCTAGTCCAACACATTTGAAAGCCACCAGAATGGGGAAGGCTGAATCGAGGTTTTATTTGCAGTGCAAAAGTGCTGAAAGAGTCTATTCCTGCCCTGTCTTGAGGTTGGCATCACCTCCCTCTTGTAAACCAGAAGTCTTGCACTGCTGTTACTATTGTTTACAACTCTTACATTGGCTTGGGGAATAACTGTCTAGCACGCAAGGCGCCTCCTCCGCTCTTTACCTCCCCACCCTCTCCTTGCTCGGTGTGAACGGCATTGTGAATTATTTCATATACATCAGTTTCTGGAAAATCCAGTTGAGGACGTTGTGTGCCAGATTCTATTTTAAGGCCTCAATATATATATATATATATATATATATATATATATATAGCAACAGAGACATTAAAACACCAAATCTTTTTGAGAAACACACTCACTGCTGAACCTTTCTTTTGCAAGAGAATGGTTATTGTTTGGATTAATGGTGGTTTTTAGAAACTGCAATCAAGGGAGGTTTGGTGGTTGCTGTGCTATACTTGCCCTGGGCTCTATTCAGGTTCAAGAGTGAAATTCTGTACGGCCAACGGATGGGAAGTTACAGGTAGAAGGCTCTGCTTGAAGTGTACATGTGAACTCCAAGAGATTGATCCAGATAAAGCGAGGCAGGAGTGCCTCCTATTGAAAGCAATGAGCTGTCCTTTAGTCACAACTCCACTGATTTCCTTTTCATACATGGTACATGCACACAAGGAACACATGACACAGGGCAGCATTTTGATAGCAGGCTCCAGCGCTGTTGGATATGCACTCACTGTCTGAAAAGAACCCTGTGCATATATTTGGACTCATGGAGGGGTCTTCCAGCAGGGGTCCCAAATTTTTGGAGAAGAGCCCTCCATGCATACAGTTGTACACACAGGGTATTTCAGACAGTATAAGGACAGTGTGTAAGTCAGGAGCAAAGCTTGTTTATTCCCCCATTATACCAGGGGTTCCTAAATATTTTGGGACGGTGGGCACATTTTGAGAAAGTGTGGTGGATGATCTTTCAAAATGGCTGCCATGTGAGGGTTGCCCATTCATAAAATGGCTCCTAGGGTGGGCATGGATGGTCACAAAACAGTTACTCCCAGAAGGCAAACTGGTAAGACTAAAAGGAAAATAACTCACCCAAGAACCTAAGTACAAGGCAGATGTGGGGGAGGGGTGGTCTGAGCTCCAAAACACAAACCACTCTTTTGAACCCAAATAAATAAAGATAGTACTGGAGGGTAGCCTTTTCATTTGCAGAATGCCAGTCTTCCATTATTATTATTATTATTGGCTTTAGTCATAACTAGTTTTAGCTGGATTGGGGCACATCATTGGACAACCTCTTATAAACCCCCATAAGCCTCTCAAAAGAAAGAAAGAAAGAAAGAAAGAAAGAAAGAAAGAAAGAAAGAAAGAAAGAACTCATAAATAGAACTAAGCTGAGCAAATCATTTAAAAATCATGAGCAGGATAAAGCTTAAATTTCCTACCTTAATGGGTAAATGGATTCAAGCAATGGAAAGCTCTAGCTGTGATCCTCAAAGCATACCACATTAGCCCAGGCCAGTTGCACTCCAATGCGTTTGCAACTGAGAACTGAGGGGTCCACATCGCTGGAACATCAAATGACATGTTTGCTTTTCAAGTTGTGGTGCAACGCAGGGCTTTTAACTAGAGCAAGTGATGAAACATAAACTTTATTATGTGTGAACTGACCATTTTTATCCTAGCCCAGGCACTGAATCTCAGGCCACAGCACTTTTATTTCTTAGCTGTGGTATGAAATGGGTTCCAAGATCACAACACATGGGGAGGTAAAGAACCATGGGACATTGCTCCAGTGCACAACCATGTCAGATGACCTGCGTACTATCATGAGTGAATTGTGCATCAGCTGTATGCTAGTGTGCAACCAATGGATTGTACACATGTGATTTATTTGCCAAAGTCTGCAAAGGGTACGGCAATGGTTCTGTTTCATCCCATGCCTAATATTTCTCCATGGTTTAAGTGATACAAAGTTATTTGGAACCCCCTCCCATTTCCTGCCGTGCTAGAATGGAAGACAGAGTGATTCAAATCAAACAAGAGCCTCAGAAAATTTACATAAACACAATCCTAATATGGATCAGGAAAAATCTGGTACGAAACAATATTCATGAAGTGATATGACAGGGTAATGTGCAATGACTAAGTGGGAAGTTAATGTCAGAACCATTCCACACTCAGAAATGGAGTTGGACAAGGCCTCTATTTCATCCTGGTATCACAGGTTGTCGATGCACCTTAACATAAATCCCAAGATCACAACCAAAGAAGATGCCCTACTCATCCAGAGGACCTGCACAATCAGGACCTGAGGCTTGCCACAATAATCCCAAAATCAGAGGTGGCAATGACAAGGCCAAGCCAAAGCCCAGACCAGAAGACACGGCCTGCCTCTGTTCTACTTGGAAGAAGGATGTTTTATCCCATGGTCACCATGAGGGCCCCTCTAGTGCACTCCGAAGCCAGTGCAACAAACATAATTTCTATCCCTGTTCATTGTCTAGACCAGCCCTCCCCAATCTGGTGCATCCCAAACAGTGTGGCCATGTTAGCCAGGGAGTTTGAGTCCATTACATCTGGCGGATCCCATGTCAAGGAAGAATTTCCTGTGGTTCAGCCTTGTTGCTGGAGAGCACCACAAAATCTCAGGCCTCTGACTCTCACCAAACCAGCTGGAGCAACTGAACACAGGTTTACCCCCATTGCAGCATAGGAAGCTGAAGAGTCAGCACAGCTACAGTAAATATGAAATGTTCTTTTTACTGAAGTTCCCTGTTGAAGGATGAGTAAAGTCCAAATCACATTGGACTACAACCTTCCCCTCTCATTTACTCCATTGTTTCACTCCCCCCGCCCCATTTGTGCTTGCTGTTTCAGAGTTCCCTATTTGTTGTTTTGTTTTGTTCTTCCAACTCCCCTTTCTAGCTTGGAAGGATGGCAGTAGAATGGCTGAACTAATTCCCTACACATGCTAACAACGGCATCTGTCTTGGTGGCCTTTTACTTTCTAATAACAACGTCCTTTCCTTCCTCTCCCTGGCAGTTTCTAGATTTTCACATGAAACTTACCCTGAGGATGCAGGCATGCTTTTACTTATTTATTTCCTTAACTTTAAAATGTTTATCATTAGAATTGTCTCTTCACCCACTAGAACAAAACGATCGTCAACTAGTGTATTCCAATTAAAAGGACACCAGTGAGCTAAAGTGAGCAGTTTCCTATTAAATTTATGCCTGTTGGGAGCACAAGGGCACACACACAAAAAGGAATCAGGAATCATTTGCTGAGCTAGTGGAGTGGGAGATCATTTGAATAACTAACCACCCCAAAGGCCTTGTGGTTCGCAGTTGCAATGGACCATTTTATTAATTTCCTATCTCATCCATTGGCTTGAACTTCCTGAAAAGCTCATTAACTCATTTGTTGAAACTCAGGTTCAGCATGTTCCACATCAATTCATGCCACACAGTGGGGATGTCAATCGCTTGATATAGGGCGATTTTTATGAAACATTTTTTTAAACTTGCTGCACATACATCACTGAGTAAAATTCTAACCTGGAGCTGATAAAGAAAGGTTTACATAGGATGGCCTTCCCCAACCTGGTGTCCTCCAGAGGAGTTGAACTACAAATTCCATCATCCCCAAACAACATATTGGTTATAGTCCAGCACACCTGGGGGGGCACCAAATTGGGGGGAGCTGATATAGGCTTTCAGTCAAGTTGGGCTTGATCCTGCAACGAGTGCTTGAAACACTGGACAATTTCGGCTCCTTCTGCTGCTTCTGAGACTGGTGCATAAGCTGTTCTTCTCAGGACCTAGGCTTCATTCACACAGTTAGTTGAGATAATACGTTTCTATCATTAAACATGATGGGGAGGGGCCTTGGCTCAGTGGTAGAGCATCTGCTTTGCATGCAGAAGGTCCCAGGTTCAATCCCTGGCATCTCCAGGCAGGGCAGGAAAAACTCCTGTGTGAAACCCTGGGGAGCTGCTGCCAGTCAGTGTCAACAATACTAAATTCCATGAACCAATGGACTGATTCAGCATAAGACAGTATTGTATGTTCCCATGTTCCTAAGCATATTGTTTAATATTTGTTTGTTTTTAAAGCAAACCAATTGAAGATAAATTGCTCAAATCTGAAGTAATCAAATGAGTACTAATTAACATTTGAAATGATGTAAATCAAGTGTGGATTAATTCACATTCAGCTGCAAAATCTTTAACCACTTTTTTTTTTTAAATCAAATCAACACTGGAAGACTAGTCATGTACAGATCATAGTTCTTCACTTCCCTCTTTCATCCAGATCTTGCTTAAGGAGATCAGTCCTCTCCTTCGCTGCATTCCCCCGTTCTCCAAAGAACTCAAGACTGTTATCCTGTGTGTGTGCACAGCTGGTCCAACCTCTGATCACCATCTCGGCATCAGGCAGGCTATCTAGTTTATTACTGTCATCTCTCATCCCAGTTTGTGTTCTTATGCCTTTAGGAACTCCATGGCAGGGACAACTGAAGAAGAGGTAGCATCTCCTGTCAAATTAGGAACAAAGGAAGCTGCCTTCTCCTGCTTTGTTGGTCCCTGGCCAACAGCTGGCTGGCCACTGTGTGAACAGAATGCTGGACTAGATGGACCCTTGGCCTAACCCTGCATGGCACATCTTATGTTCTTAAATACGACTATTGGTATAACTACGTCAGTACTTATTGGTATAACTATGTCAGTACTGTCGACACTAACTGGCAGTGACTCCCCATACTTTCGGAAAGGGGCCTCTCCAAGCCCTACCTGGAGATGATAGGAACTGAATCATGGTCCTTCTGCATGCAGTGCATGTGCTCTACCACTGAGCTATGACCCCTTCTCCTACCACATCATTACAGTGAAAAGAGAAGCTGCACCCTGCAAATTTCTTCCAGCTGCACAACTAAGAAAGGGAATTTCTTAATCACACCAATCCTTTATCACACCAATCCTTTATGCAATGAGACTGACTTACCAGGAGAAAGGGGTGGGACATTCCTTCTGAATATATTTCATGGAAAGAGCTCTGAGCTTTACCATATCCATTAGATCCATCAAAAGCTGAATACTCTCCAGAGGCAGTCACCATATGGGGACACAGAACCACACATTATACTGGTGAACATGTGATTCCTAACTATATGCATCTGCCAGATAACATGAGTGCAGGATTGGGGGTGCAGGGATTTGCATAGTAGAATCAGCTAGCAATTTTCCCGTGCAATAACATTTTCAGGAAATACCAAGGTTAGGAAACCTGAGTTTCCTTTGAAATGTGCAGTGCTGCTCTCAAAAGAGATGTTTCTCAATCAGAAAGGGCTGGTAGAAGTCACGCTACTCTGTTACATCCCCCCACAAAAAATCAAAATGACAATCATGCTTGAATCTCAAGAGTCAAACTTATCCTCTGCAGAAGCGTCTTCAACATCGCTGATTTAAAGATTTGCAACAGTGTCTTTGGCTGGGGTGAAATGCCAGCATAATATCCTGGAACTGTCCCAGTAATACTGCAGCTTGTGCTGCCTCAGCAGTCCGTACATCCCATCCTAAGTGTTCGTTTGCTGGCTCAGCAAATCATAGGATCAGCTGGTGAATCTCTATAAACAAAAGGAAGCAAAGAAGTTCAACTGGGGAGAGCAGAGAATTTGAAGGATGGGATTTTTAAAAATCAATCACAGCCAGTTTTGTGTGTTCTTTTACGTGCTCATGTAAGTAAGCTATTTTGTTATCACAGCAGCTTTTGTCCAGTTCAGGTAACGCACAGGTTTACCCAAACTTCCCATAATGCTGACAGAAATCCCTCCATGCTCCAGCACAGTACAGTGAGTTTAGAGATTATTTTATTTCTATGGCTTTGGCTCTCTTTCCCACTGCTAATGTTTTATCAGTAAATGAGTAATGTTGGCTAGCTGTGCTGTTATCATTTGAAATTATAGCCACTACAGCCGTTACTGCAATATAATGCAATATAGAAACATACCAGCCTGAGATTACAACCCTTCTGGGTTATAGCTCTGACCAAAGCAGTGCCTGAAATAGGAATGTCCAAGCAACCTGATACTAAAGATACGTCTAGCTGTACCACAGATTTGCACAGACAAGACTGGAATGCCTTTACGTTCATGTAATAGTAATAGCAACAGCATTTGTTGCAAGGCCATTAGGGTATTAAGTTACTACCACATATTGACTCTTGTATCTGGCTAAAACCCATGCTGGGTTGCCTTAATAAATTTTGATTTGATTTGAATACTACCACATATTAGGCATGCTCATTCATATGGGAGTAGATGGCTCTGAGATAGGGGAATGCAACCAAAGTGGGTGGTGGTCAGATGACACACACCCCTCACTCAGCCCTCCACAGGCCAAATTATGTCACAGGCATCCTATGGTTCCCAGCTGCAATTTCCCTAAGCCACTGCAGTCAATGGTCATGGACAATGGAAATTGTAGCCCAAAAGTTCTGGAGGACACAAGGTCAGAGAAGACTGGTATACATGCACTTGTCTTTTTGGAATGCCCTCCCCAAGGAGGCTCATGTCCAGTAGAGGCTGGTGGCTCCAATGTCAGTGGGGCAGTGAATCTGCTCTGCGTTACAGTCAGAACCAGTCAGAACTCCAAAGCAACTATCCAAGATGATGAGCATCCTGCTGGCAGGGGAGCTGCCATGCCTGTTTGGCCTGGAGGAAATTAATTACTATTGAAGCTTGAGCTTTGTACTTTTTCAAACTTTCAAAATTTTCTATATGTCCACACTGCTCAAGCTTCAGCTTAAACAAAAATGAGCAAAATCAGTCCAGTAGATCTCAAGTAATAAGCCTTACACTACCATAGTCTTATATATTGTAACTCACAGTTTGTTATTGGTGTCTTTAAAAGATAATTAATTGTCAACATGCTGAAAAGCAGAGCTGGAAATACTCCATAAAACAGAAATACATCATGGGGAGATGGGGGTAGGTAAATGTCCACCACACAACTGACTTTTTCAGAAAACTCCATGGGATCTCTTATAACAGCAGTCACTAGAAATTAGAATGGGATTTGCAGGAAGGAACTGGTGGAGGGGGGCCCTCCGAGTATTCAACTGCTTTGAAGGGAGATAATTCCCCAGCCAGGTGTAGAAATGTATGTCAGAAAAGCACCTCTAAGTGTATCGGCATTTATGTAAGTGCCACTGCATTCTTCTTCCAGATGATTGCAATGACCTTGAAATCATGCTGAAATGGGTAATAATGAAACCCCTGTGGCCTCACGCTAAGATCCTGTCAGACTAGATATAGGTGATGCCAACCCCTATGTCATCTTATTTTCCCTCTAGCAGGAACTGTTCCTTTCTGGAGAGCCAAGCATGTTGTGTGTGCCTGAGTGAAGAACAAGACAAGTGCCCCGATTTCCAGGGTGGTCCACACACGGAGCTGCGCTAAGTAGAACAACTTGGTACAGAATGCTTTTCTACCCGCCTCAATCCTACTACCATCCGAGCCAATTTGCAGTGAAAATAAATACAGCTGGATACATGGTGAAGAGGCTGGAGATTAGATGCATATTGGAGCAAGACTATAACACTGAGGGCCAAAATAGATGCATCTCCATCTCTTAACATTTTTGCAAATAGCAGTTGTGCATATGGGATGGGGAGAGATCTGGATGAAGACTATGGCATAGGGAGAAGTGGGTTTAATCCTTTCCTCTTGGTGCCTTTTTTCCAATGAAAATCAGACCCCATAAGGAAAGCATATATGTGCACCTTTGTTTGTTTGTCTTTTTACCATAGTAGCTTCAAGGAATGATTTTCAACAGGACAATAATAATTTATTTATTTATTTATTTATTTATTTGTTACCCGCCTCTCCCTCTGGATCGAGGTGGGGTACAACACAAAATACATATAATTTATTAAAACATATAAAACTAATACATTATTAAATGCAGCACATTATTAAAAGGCTTCTTAAAATTCAACTGGGTAGGCCTGCCGGAAGAGATGAGTCTTTATGGCTTTCTTAAATTCCGGAAGATTGTTAAGTTGACGAATCTCTCCCAGCAGGCCATTCCACAATCTGGGAGCAGCAGAAGAAAAGATCCACTGGGTAATGGTTGTCAGCCTTGTTTTTGTTGACTGGAGTAAATTCTTCCCAGAGGACCTGGGAAGAACTCCCTTCCCCTGTGCCACCGTCCCAATCTGGATTCCCATCCAATCCAATATACACAGCTACTATTCACCACCCACCCAATGGGAAGAGAAAGAGATGCATTAGGCTGGTCCAAAATTGATCTGCAGAAAATACTTAGCACAGACAAGAACCAACAAGGAACTTCTTCAGACAGGGCTGGGGGTGGGATTGCGTTTCCCTCCCATTGCTTTGCCTCATGCTACTGTGCCACAATAGCACAGAAGGAAGAGGGAGAGCCACTTCCTCTTCCTTCACATGCTGAAGAAAGAGGAAGTAAACAAAGATCACATGGCCCATTGAAGTGGGTGTTTGTACATGCTGCTTTCCCTGCACACAGCAAGAAATGGTGGCACATTTCACTGTAGGAGAAAAATTCAGATTTTCAGGGATCTTTTTTTTAATGGGAAAATGACCAAAAGGCATTGGAGGCATGCAGAAGGCAGGTGGCATTGTGAAAAGGACCCACAAAAATCTGTAAGTGCTCAGTAACGAACATGCTATGAAACGCTCGTCTGCTCTGCGTGAGATAAAAATAGTTTTCAAAGATTTAAATACCAGAGCTTCTCCCCTCAAAAAATCAAATCTTCTTCCCTGCCCTAGTTAAGAATTCAGCCTCCACTTTTATTTCTGCAGTATTCCTTTTCTGGGTGACTCCTGTGCCACCTGGCCCTGGCCTACTTCAGTCTCACATTAGCCCTTGACATGGCCCTATGGCGTTAGTCTCCATCACATGACACAGCTACTTCACACACATGCAGACTAGAGTGGGGGAGGATGACCTCAAAATGCACAAGAAGAAGGAGGCGGGGCCAGCCTGATTTCACACTGGTACCTAAGACTGGTAGTTGCAACTTTACAATATAGCCCAGGTATGTTTCCATTCAAACTGGTCATTATAAGAATTTTGGTGTCTACATTTTCTTGTTTTCCTCTCCTCTCTCCCTCTAATTGCTTTTTTTCCTTTTGTATTATGTTTTTAAATTATAAGTCTGCAGACAGGGGCTGTCCTGATCTTATGTAAGCCACTCTGGGAGACTTTTCAGATGAAGAATGGGGTAAAAATGCTATGAAAACAGAAAGAAAGAAAGAAAGAAAGAAAGACAGAAAGACAGAAAGAAAGAAAGAAAGAAAGAAAGAAAGAAAGAAAGAAAGAAAGAAAGAAAGCTGCTAACACAAACAGAAGCACTTTGATACCATTTGGCAAAAAAAAAAAACTTGTTCCTTAATTATCACAAATAATTCCAATTTGTGAGTTTTTTTCCCCTTACTTCTCACAGTATCATTCCAATTTTTCAGTCTACTCCTAAAGGCTATTATATTCATTAGCAGTAGAATACTTGGGTAGGTTTAGGTAAGAGTACTGAATCCTCAGGGTAAAAATACTAAATTTAAACAAGGAAAATTATTTAGGGAACAGAGACAAGAACATACAATCAAGCATATATTAAGATAAACACTTGCTTTCATGTGACCTAATTCAATACCCTTGACTCATACAGTTACCAAAAGAAATTGGTCCATTTCAATCAGATCTTTGAAAACGCAGCATATTTGCATACTGGGACATAGACAGGGGGGAAAGTAAGAAAAGAGGTAATTGGTTGCCAGGGCTGTCCCTTTTATGAAAAGTTCTATCCTGGCTGAATGTCTCATGATAATGTCTTCTAGATCTGCACAATGGATATTTATATTAATCATTTTAAAGTGCCATTAAAATCAATAGGACTTAAGTTAGTCACCGCCAACTTTCTCATTGATCTCAATGGAACTAAAAAGCATGCCTAAATTCCTCTGGATCCAATTCATGTTTCTTAGAGCCACTTATGAAATATTTGGACACGTGCCCTTTTAGGCACACAATCAATTTGCCATGTACCGAGGACCAGGAAAAAGGAGATATGTGGTGAAACACTGGCAACCCAACTGCCAAGAAACATGGAAGGGAATAAACTTACACTGCAATGATTGAAGGACTAAATGAAAATTACTCCCAACAACATTCCAGAGCGCCCATTTCTTTGAACATGGAACCTATTGCTTTAGCAGGCAAAATGAAGTAAGATAGGCAAATACTGAAGAATTTGGGCTTATGGTATATTGTTTCTACATCAAATACAATCGTATTTCTATCTCCTTACCACAACTTCATACTTAGGTTTTGTATAAGATTTTACTGGCTTTTCGAACAAGACAGACAAGAAGCTCATACTATGAATCCAAACATCCACGGAGCTCCATGAAATGCACTGCCCTATTTATTCATTACCAAGGAAGTGACCAAATTGTGAGGTGAAGGGGGAAATTCCTGCTCAAGCTTCATAGGCAATCTGAACGCACATATATTCTCCAGCACCACTGTATTAATGACTGGATGGAGGATGAGTGTATATGCAGCTGAATGGGTGGAGTTGGGGGAGATGAATAGATGGGTGGGGCTGAAAGGTGTGTTTATGGATGGATGGATGGATGGATGGATGGAGTGTGGCTGTGTTACAATTTCCATATCTTTTAAATCACCACCACCCCTCCCTTCCTCCCTTCTCCTTCTCTCTTGAGGAAGGAAGGAAGGGGTGATGTGACTCATGAAAGTGGATAGACTTTCCTGCCACCCCCTCTCATAATGCTATAGCTTACAGCCACTGATTGGCATTGCAGGTGATTCAGAACAGACAAAAGAAAGAACATCACACAATGCAGTTAATCTGTGGGATTCACTGCTGTGGGATGTGGTGATGGTCATTACTTAAGATGTGTGTTGTTGACTATTGTTCTTAATGGCTAAACTAATTCATGAAGTATTAACCATGATAGCTATATTATGGCCTTAGCTAGACCAGGCTATATCACGGGGTGAACCCTGGGATCGTCCCTCTGCATCCACATGACACACAGGGGATCCTGGGATCAGGAAGGGATCATCCCTCCCTTGCCCCGGGATACAGCCCTCCCCTTTGGCCCCAGTTTTTCTGCGGTCTCATGGAACGTGTGGCCCGTTTCCACGACTTGACCACACTCTGCGCGATTACTCGCGCAGAGCCGAGCGCTGCGCCCATTGGAGTTAGGGCGGGGAGAGTGGGGAAACCAAATTAAATTTAAAAAACCCCTTACATTCAGTGCACAAACATCCGTGTGCTGCCGGTCCTTTAAGAAAATTTTTTTAAAATGGCGGGTGCAACGCCTCTCTTCCAGAGGTCGTCGCGCCTTACATGTAAATGGAGGAGGGATCTCGCATTAATCACAATGCAAGATCTTCACTCCTCCGTCCCAGACTTTCAGGTAGGTCTAGCTAAGGCCTGAGCCTCCATGCTCAGAGGCACTGAATACCAGCTCCTATGTTTCAACAGGAGGCCTATTGCCTTCACGCCCTGGTTGTGGACTTCCCAGAAATATTAGGCCACTGTAGGAGATAGGATGGTTTGGACTACGACTCCATCAGTTCAAGCCAGCACGACCAATGGAACTTTGGTCCAATCCACTATGGCTCTTCTTATGTTCTTCAAAATATTGAAGAAAAGAAACAACAAAGACTGACAAATTTATTCTGACATGGACTATAGCAAACTTTCATGGACTGCAGTCCATTTCATCAAAGGCATCTGCTGCATCACAGGTAAATGCATCAGGTGCCACAAGGTATTTTCTGCAATAGATAAACACAGCTACCATCTGGGGAGTGGATGGGGAGATTCTGTAATTCAAATGCAGCTGGGATGCCGAAAGCGAGTCCACAAGTCACAGGCCCTGCCAGGTAAGATCATTCATGGGACCACAAGTTCAGGGTTTCACCTCTCAGGTGTTTTGCTCGGAGCCCTGCCGATTTCAATCCTGTGAAGCAGCCGCGGCCGCCCTCATTTGCCAAGGACGACCAGGAGACAGAAGCGAGCAAAAGTTCTGTTGCAGACATGCCTTCCAGGCAAACTGTCCCAAGCCTCATATTCCACCCTCCAAGTCCCCTCGCAGTCTACATCGTGTTGTCTGCAGAATGCAGGACTTCTATTCATCTTGTTGCTCCTCTGCCATTCCAGAGCCATATTAAATCTTAATTAGGAGGAAATGTATTTCTGATTTGCATACAGAGAAAGAGGGAGAGAGGGAGAGAAAGAGAAGGGCAGTATTTGGGATGATGAGACATTAATATTAATTATGTGCTAACAATCACGCGCCCTGGCTCAGAGGTACAACACAGAAATCACAGAAGGGTGGAGAGGCCGAGCATGCAAGCAGACCCCCCTCCCCACACACACACACAAATGCCCCTCACAATCACTCAGCTGGAGCTTTCAAGAGAGTAGGGAGGCCTGAGCTGGTGATCCCGTGGCCTCTCCGGAGAACCTTTCCAAGCTAATGGGAATGAGGGCAAGAAGATCAATCTGATATGCAGACGAGTTCCACTTAGAATGGACAAACATTTAATTAAGGCTTGTCAGCCTGTCTTTGCACAACCGACGCTGCTGCTCCCTTGCCCAGGCGAAATTTCTGTTGCAAAGGTTTCCCCTGCCTGTAGAAAACCCCATCATAGCCTTTACAAGGAGGGGCAGATTGTGATCATGCAAAATCATCAGGCGCTCACAGCATGGGGTGCATCCCAGGGCTGACCAGGAAGTGTGGGAGCCACCAATGTGGCCATCCTCAAAATGCGGGTCTCTCTCTCCAAGTTGTCGCAGGAGAGACCTTGCTGCCCTGTGAAGTGCATAGTCTACAGTGGCTCTCATGCTCCCTGAGGTGGGGATGGCCAGGTAATGGCATGAGATCAATGCTGGGTCTGTGGACTGTGGGGGATAGATATCCACTTGAGATCCACTGCCTGGAGACATCCAGAATTGGGATTTCCCAGGGAGGTGTTGTCAGTGAAAAGTTCTTGATCAGACTCTTGGATGGTGGTAGGATTCTGACATTCTTGGCTGGTAACATAAGACATCCTTCCCCAACCTGAGGCCTCCCGATGTTTTGGACTTCAAATCCCATCAGCCCCAAGTAGCATGGCCAATGGTTGTAATCCAAAACAGCTGGAGGGCACCCGGTTGAAGAGGGCTGAAGCAGGAGAAGACCCTTCAGAATCAGACTGAAAGTCCATCTGTTCCAGCATCCACAAACAGAGGCTTCAGGGCATGAAGGCAATGGCCCTTCCACCCCACCAATTTGCACTCAGTAGTACATCCGAACATGGAAGCAGTGTCATGGCTCATAGTCTTGGATAGACCTATTCTCCATGAATTATTCTTATTCGCTCTTCTCCAACTAGGTGTTCTGCAGATGCGTTGGACTACATACATGGCTATGCTGACTGGGGAAGATGGGAGTTGTAGTCCAACATATCTTCAGAGCACCAGGTTGGGAAAGGCTAGTCTAATCCCTGTTTAAAGCTACATCTAAGCTTGTGGCTACCGCCACATCTCATGGCAACAAATTCAGTAAGTAAATTATGTGTTGTCTGAAGGAATGTTCTCTTTTGCCTGTCCTAAACCTACTGCCAATTAATTTCATTACATGCCCCCGAGTCTAGTATTATGAAGAGAAAGAGAGAGCGAGAACATGCTCTCTATCCACCTTCTCCATATCATGCAGAGTTTGATAAAAACCCTATCATGCCGCTCTCCTTGGTTTTTTTCTAAACAAACAAGCAAAATACTTCAAATGTTTTAGCTTTTCATTGTAGGGAAAATGCTCCAACCCTTTGATCCTTCGGGTTGCCCTTTTCTGCTCCTTTTTAATATGATAAAGGCAAATGTGGTCTGTGTTTGAGGGGTTCGAAATTGAGAAAAATATGGGGAGGTGCAGTGATGGGGAGATGGTGGTGATGGGGAGATGGCGACACCCAGCAAAGCAAGGCAAGCAAGAATGTGGGAAAGGGAGGAAACGCTCAGAAAGTGTGGAAGGTACGACCAGCAGCTGATTATAGCTACAAGCTTCTCAAACTCAGAAACTCTGGCAGGAAGTAGAGGCATGAATAGTTTCCTATGATCACATGATATCCTCTTTTAAGAGACTTCTTCTGCCCAAAAGTATGTGTTAAATGGCTAAAGGTGCCCACAATGTCCTCCTCTGGCCCAATATTCTGGTGGTTTCTTGTTCCAGGTGGCGAACATGAACAGGCAGCAAGTTCAAGCTAGGGTTTGATCAGGAGTCCAAGCTCAAGCACAAAACCCTGTACAAGCAGGAGGTGGGGAGGAGCTTGAGCATGACTTGGACTTTGGACAGTTCCAAGAGGAGCTCAGGGAGATCTGGCTAACAAAAGAACAGAGTAAACTTAGACGTTTATTCAGCAAAGGTCTGGCATTCTCAGAGGCTTTAAATAGGTTGCAGCTCAGTCTAGCTAGCTAGCTCTGCCCCCTCCTCCAGAAAAACCTCTCATATTTAAAAGGCCTTGGTCCAGGTTTGTATTAGGGGGATTGAAGCTTGAGTATGTTTTCTGGGGTGGAGTCTATGGATGATAGTAATCCATCCTCTTCAGGCTGGAGATGATAGCTGAATGAGACTTGGGAGCTTTTTACTACGCGGGGCTTGGGGGAGTGGGATTTGGAATCCCTCCCCCACTCTGCCTCTTCCTTGGAATCTATGGCCTCATCTCCCAAGTGTCAATGAGTACAGAACCTGCACCAGTTTAACGGTTCAATTTCTGTGGTGCCTGATACATCTGGATTAGTGCATAAGTTACTGAAGTTCTTTTGACCACACAAACATGCAATTGGGTTTATTTGTCTGTACACAGAAGGAAAGCTTCATTTTTCCATGAGTCTCCTCCCCCCCACCCCATTGATATGGCTCATCTGGCTGCACTGCAATCTGTACCATATCCAAGACTGCCAGACTCTTCCATTTGTCTGCAACAGGTGGATTTCCATCCATCAGTTCAGAAGTACCAGTGCATAATGAAAATGGTCCTTGAGGGAGCCATGTGCCGTGGGAAAAGCTGGAATCCCAGTATGTTGGGAAGGAGAAGACTGATACTTCAATATGTTTTGTTATTAAATAAATAAATAAATTGCCAACCCCTCCTCTTCTTGTTGTACAAACAGGGATAGAGGCCTTAGCTAGACCTACCATTTAGCCTGCAACAGAATAGGGAAGATCCCGCAATGTGTTTATCACGAGATCCCTCCTCTGTTTACATGCAACGCGCGACGACCTCAGAAGGAGAGGCGTCGCGCCTGCAATTTTAATTTTTTTTTAAAAGGGGCAGCAGTGCACGCTTGTGCACTAAAGGTAAGTGTTTTTTAAAAAATTTAAAGTACTTTCCCTGCTCCCCACCCCACCCTACCCCCGATGGGCGTAGCGCTCCTGAGGAGCGCTGTGCCCTGTGCACGGCTCCCAGCTCCTTGCGAGGAATCACACGGAGCTGGGTCAACCCATGGCGCCCGGCCACACATTCCGCGGTCTCGGGCTCAGCCCGGGACCATGGAAAAAACAGGTGCACAGGGACGATCCTGGGGATCACCCCGGGATAAAGCCCTGTCTAGCTATGGCCATAGTTAAACTAAAATACTTAGGAGCTAGGCATTCCTACAAGAAAAGTACATTCTACTGCAGCATGGTTTCAAATGACTGCAACTAATTACAATATTTATTTTCTCCTTCCAGTTTGGGTCCTAGAAGACAATCTAATATAAACCTTCCCCATGTAAACCGGGTTCTGGAATTATCAAAATCTGCATGAGATGGACGCTTTGGAGATCTGAGATTTTGGAAGCTGCTGATTGTGACCTTTGGTAGAACATCGCACCCCTTGCGAGGACAGAGTCGCATGTGAATGGATCCAAGTAGAAAGGAAAGAGAGTCAAAAACACCAAAGACAGAAAGGGAAGTAAAGGCAGCGCAACATGTTCACAACAGGGATTGCAGACACATCTGTTACACATTCTTATTCAATTATGCAAGATTCTTTGTCCTGCATTAATTTGTTAGGCGAATTGTCCCCTGAATATTTCAGCTGATAGATTCCAAAGACAAAGCAGGTGATTAATAAAACATGATGGCACATCCCCCGAGCTATTTGGAACAACAGATGCAGAGTGTGACCAGTCCCTCAGTCCTTCACCTGACCTGGTGCTTAGCCCAGAACTGGATTTTAATCATTTATGAACTGCTAACACCAGCAAGACTCTGGAGCTGATCCTGTCTCTGGAGAAACGGGGGTGTGATGCCAACAGACCTTTGTACGGATAATGTATCCTTCGGTACAGAATGCTGAGCTCAGGAATGCAACCAAAGCTAGGTCAGAAGGGCTAGAGACAGGTGTATTCTTAATCGGATGAAATGCAGTCAACAGACATTTCATGGAGTACCTCTCTCTCTAGAGCATAACCCAGAGTGGAGCTAGGCAGCTCTTAGACTGTAGTGCATCCTAAAAGAGAGAGAGGGAGAGAGAGAGGGAGGGAGGGAGAGAAGGAATGTGGAGACAGGAGTTCCCTATTCTTCTGGAGAGAATGCTTTCAGAATTTACACCCATATCTACCTCAGCCATGTTGGACAGCATCATGGGAAAGTAGCTTTTATGTAGTTGTGTGTGAAAGGGGATTTGAGAATCAGGAAACATAGTGATAAACCTCACAAACCTTGGGGATCAATTAGAGGCTGGCTGCTTGATTGCAAAACTAGAGATGATTTATTAGTGGATTACACTGTTGAGATTAAGGATCTGATGTCCATGCTGGAATAAACTGTGATGACACATGCCAGAATCAGGAGTAATAAGGGACATCTGAGAACATATTAGGTTCCAGAGAGAGCTTCACATGGTATCACCATACCCAGAACCAATTCACTGAAGTCTTCTGAAGTAGCACCACTGGTGGTACCAGATGGGTTGGAGATCTGCTTGGAAACCACCAGGAGTAGAGCTTTTAATGTGTTGGCTCCCACCCTATGGAATGCTCTTCCAACTGAGATCAGTCATGGATCTCCATTACTTTGTTTTGGGCATTTGCTGAAAAGGTTTCTTTTGGGGCAGGCATTTCTTGACTAATGACAAAATTCTAGCCACTGATTTACTGATATTCCTAGTATTATTGTTGGTTTTGGTTTTGGTTTTGGTTTTGATGGACACCACTGTGATGTGTTTTGATGTGGAGCTGTTTACAAATTCAATAATAAATAAAATAAATATAATCCTACCTACAAGAGCAGATGTGGGTTGAACCTGCTTGTATCAGGTGAATGTATGAGTGGGGGGGGGGGAGCTTTTTTTGATTATTCTGTCACTCACTCCATTCATCCGTCTGGACAGAATGAGGGTTGCACATGTTTTTACTCACGTCTTTTATTAGGAGATGATGGGAAAGTTGTTGAACTAGAATTGGTTTCAGCAGTGCAATATTCTGAGGCATTTGGTGTGTTGTGTGGATGACCTGTATTTCAGAGGATTGGTGCACTCGTGCAACGTGTCTGCTCCCCTCAGTCCAAACCAGAGCAGACAATATTGAACTAAATGGTCCTAGCCATCATAAAGGCTGCTTCTTGATACCCTTCTGCTGCAGTTCACTTTAGAATGGGAAATTGGAACGTGATGTGAAAGGAAAATTCCAGCAGCTAAGCAAGTGGAAAGCATGGCAGGAGGCTGCCAAGTTTGTGCTGCTCCTACATCATGAGATGGCAGAGGCCCTGCGCAAATGCTTCCCAAATACCGGTGAGTTCCAAAACCAAATGCTAAACAGCTTTGATCTTTTTACCAATCCTTTCTAAATCTTGAGCAGTGTCTTGTAAATCTTTAATTACAAGAAAATTGCAACCCTAACAGTGAACGCACAAACTGTGTTGCTAAATATTTAAAATTGCTACAGCGACAGATCTGAAGGGATTAGGAAAAGATATATTGGAGTGACAGTTATTAAACACTAAATCCCAGTAAATGTTACCGAGCAGATAAATAATGCAGGCCCCTGACAACCATTCCGATGCTGACAAACCCGGAGAGACATCTGCTCTGGGGGTTGTTAGGGTGGGGGTGGGACATTGCTTGATGATTGATACCTCCAGAAGAATGGACTTGTGTTTGCCGAGAGGGAGGAATGGGTGTCGGTGGAAGGGAAGGGAAGGAAAATGGCAGGCTCTGGAGCAAAATGGCAACGGGGTAGACAGCAACATTTCACAGACTCAAACGGATGCCTAAATACCTGAACAACATGACTCCACATCTGTGTGAAAATAAGGATGAGGGAAGATTCCAATTGAAAAGTTACTTTTTAGCTGCTCTGTAATTTTAGGAACATACAAAGCTGCCTTATACTGAGTCAGACCATTGGTCCATCTAGCCCAGTATGGTTGTCACTGACTGCCAGCAGCTCTCAAGAAAGTAAGTGAGAATAGGATTGCAATCTTAATGAGAGCCAGTGTGGTAGAGTGGTTAGAGTGTTGGACTGGGAGCCAGGAGATGCTGGTTCTAGTCCCCACTCAGCCATGGAAGCTCACTGGGTGACTTTGGGCCAGTCACATTCTCAGCCAAGCCTGCCTCAGAGGATTGTTGCTGTGAGAATAAAATGGAGAGAAGGAGGATTATGTTTGGTTTGGAAACTTGGGTTTTCTGGAGGAAAAAAGGCAAGATATAAATGTAATAAATAAATAACTAAAATAAATAAATTCAAATTTGATATTGAAGGGCATCTCTAATTCCTATGCTCCTCATCATACTGTAATTGGAAAAGGAGAGGGACCCATTAGATTAGATTGCTGATCTAGGGTGCTTCCAGATGTGACTCATATTATGTAGTCAGCTTCATTCACAAAGTTTTATGGGTGTGTCAGAGAACTTTCTATTTCTAGCCTTCAGTGTTTTCCCACTGCTTCTTCCTTCTTTTTTCTTACTCCCTCCCCCTCAAAAAAAATTAAGGAGGGAAAGACAGGATTGCTGCAAAAAGGATTGATTGCACTAGGAGTTCATAACATGGATGAAGACAAGCTTCGTGGTTACTGGTCACCTGGCTTTCTTCCTCCCAAATCAAATTTATTTTCCTTTCTGTTATTACAACCAAATTGTAGAATGTTGCACAACACATTGTGAGGCAGTTCTCAGGCCAAATACAAGGAGCAAGAGCATATTTTTCATCCATATTCAGGCTTGGCACCTATAGAATGATCTTTGCATTGAAATTCAAAATGCTACAATTCTGTTACAATTTGTTTAAATCACAATGACAGTGGGGTCTTCTTGTTTTCTTTTTTTAAAAAAAACAGATGTTCATTACTAGTCTTTAAACTGCAAAATGTCTGGGGAATCTTTGTTAAGTGCTCAGTGGAGCAGTTCTTCTGTCAAAGTTGGTGTCAACAGATGACAAAACATGTCAGTTTAGGAAGAGTTTTATTGTTGAAATTTATAGTAAAATTAACCAAATCCTCATGAGACTCTACCAGAGATGCCAGAGACTAGAGTGTTAATTGACTGGATGTTAATTTTAATAACAGTAACAAAGATCTAGTTTAAACCCAGACTTTTGGAATTTAGCTAAAATGGAGGCAGATGTCCAGAGTTAAGGGGAATTGCCTTCAGAAATTTTGGAATTAATACAAATTGGCAGCTCAGTATAAAGTCTTTTTCCATTTTTTTAATGTTTTTTCTTAAAAGAGAAAAAGGAACATTTTTATGTGATTGTTTAACAAATATTTAACCATTGAAAAGAAAAATAAACAAATACAATGTCTTTTCTCTTCACTCATAAGAACATTTCAAGGAAAGGAGGGTCTTATGTGGGAGCGAGTACAAAGAAATCTTGTAGAACATGATGTAAATCAAGAGTCCCCAACTTTTTCAGGATAGTGGGCACATTTAAAATTCTGTGAGATTATCAAGGATTCTCTCACAAAATGGCAGCCATGGTGAGTGTGGCCATTCACAAAAGGCACACTGGTCAGGCTAAAACAAAAGTAAAAAAAAAATGCCAAAGAGATTAAGTATAAGGAAGAGGTTGGTTCTGAGGTGCAAAACACAAATCCACTCATTTGAACCCACAATTTTCTACTCTATTGCATAGAAAATAAACTGTTAGATAACTTGATGAAAGAACTGAGTACAAAACATAAGTGGAGTGTGAGGCTCAAATGCGAAATCACGTATTTGCCCCCCCAAAGTGCACACGCATACAAAACTATTTCAAGAAGGGAAACTGCTCAGAAAAAAATACACATAAAACCACCTATCCACACTACACAGAAGCCACCATCTTGCTATTTTCATTTTTTGTCTGGGTGGCTGGGCAAACAAACAAGAAACCTTTGATCATCATGCCTATCCATTTCTTCCTGGCCCCCAAATGTTCCATTTCTTCCTGGCCCCCAAATGCCTGCCATCTTCTTAGTCAACCACCTTTCTTTTAACTGTTGAGCAAGTTCCCTATGGATTCCCCCACTATCATTAAAGTTTTATGCATTCACTAAAGGTAAGTAGCAAAAAAATTTAATTATTCTTGGCAGCCTGGGCCACAGCCATGTGGACAAGCTTATCCATGTGGATAAGCAAAAATTAATCCAGCTCCCACTCTAATAAAATATTGATTTCCCTCCAAAAATTGCCAATTGTAAATATGAGAATAGGGATAGCCGAAAACAGGCTGGAGAATTGGAGTATTTGTATTTATCTCTGCTTCAGGTCTATCTTGACTTCTTTCAAAGGATAAGTGCTTTGCCCTTCTAACATAGAGCTGATTCACATATCAATTGAATTCTCATCCTCAATTATTGAATGAGTGTTGTTTTGATCTGTGAGTTGTTTGTTGAAATGTGGACTAGAGAGTTGTCTGAACGCAGCACATTTTCCTCATGGTGGGTTATCTTATTGTCTGAACAAGATAACCCACCCCTGCAGCATGTTTTCTGCAGGGTGGCTTGTTAATCACCCTGAATAACCCAGCAACAAACCATGGTTTCTGAAGGAGGTTTGTTTGGGAAAATAAGCCACACTGCATGGTTAACAAGCCACCCTGACAGCGTTCAGACAACCAACATGCTAACCCATGGTTCAACAAACACATGGTCTAAAACAACCCACACTCAACCACTGAGTGTGGGTTAGTGTGTTGTTACCCGCTGCTCCCTCCAGATCAAGGCGTGGGACAACACAAATGCAAACGCCATAAAATACATATAATTAAAACATTCAAAACTACTACATCATTAAAAGCAGCACATTATCAGGAATCAGGAATGAGATCCCTAGGTGGGGGGTGCACTTATATGTTAAGTTTGATTATGTTTTGTAGTTAGGATATTATGTATTCAACATTTATTCAACATTCAACATTATGTATTCAACATTTATGTAGTATGTTGTTGTTGTTTTATTAATTGTAGTCAACATTTATTCAACATGTATGTTGTTGTTGTTGTTTTTTGTATTGCAATGATGTATGTTTAATTAATGTGAAAAGCAATAAAAAAATTATATATAAAAAAGCAGCACATTATTAAAAGGCATCTTAAAATTCAACTGGGTAGGCCTGCCGGAAGAGATCAGTCTTTATAGCTTTCTTAAAAATCTGGAAGACTGTTAAGTTGACGAATCTCTCCTGGCACTATAATATCTTTTTTTAGGTGTGGCTACCAGAACTATACAAAGTATTCTAAGTGTATAGTTAGAATACTATAGTCACACTATACCATAAAATTGTACAAAGTCAGTATGATGCTGGCAGTTTTATTCTCATTTCCTTTTCTTATAAAGCCTAACATGGAGTTTGCCTTCTTTACAGCAAACTGTGTTGACATTTTTACCAATTTTTCATAACCGCAAGATCTCTTTCTTGTTTGGTCATTGGGACTTCCCCTTCCTCTCCTCCCGCATGCCCCTCCGCACCCCACCAGATCTTCTCCAGAGGGTCCCCCAACCATCCGAAGCAGATTTTGTGGGCATACTGGGGGCTGCATGGGGGAAAGGAATCCATTCCACTAACAGTATCTATCCCATTGGCAGACAGACACTGTTGGAGTTCGCTCTTTCTTCACACCCTGAATAACTTTATAAACCTCAGTCGTTGTCCCACATGCTTGAGCTTTGCCTCATAAAGAAGGCACTCTATTGTCTTCAGAACTTCACTTGCCTTTGTCAGTGTCTTTTCTCTGTTATATCTTTTTTGAGATGTGGTAACCAGGGTACTTAAAATTCAAAATATGGTTGTAGCACAGAGATATGTAGAGCAATTACTAACTGCTTTTCCCCCCAACCCCTTTCCTAATATTCCTTAGAATAAAGATTGCCTTTTTCATAGCATTTATTTTGAAAAGTAAGAAAGAAAAGTAGCATTTGCTGCAAAATTAATTACTGCTTGACAATGACATTCCCCCCCCCCACTGATGAGTTGCTTAGGAAAGTTTGGGAAGTGGCAAAAATGACAAAATTAACACATAATGTGAAACAAAGCCAATTCTATCTATATAAATATCTAAATAAAGATAAATCTATAAAAATATATATAAATCCATCTTTATATTTATTTTATTTAAATTCTCTTTTCTTTTATTTAAACATGAAGAGAAACCTTAATGGAAAAACACACCCCAATATATTAAACACATCCTCACATCAAGTTTAGACATAGTATACAAAACAATAAGCAGAGGTGCTCTCTAATCTCCTCAAAAGCTGGAACTGCTTAACTATTAACTACAGATCATCTGACATAACAGCTATATAAATGAAAATGTACCACATACATACACAGAGAGAGAATAACTATTTCCTAAATTGCCTAGGTTCTTTAATTGGAACTCCCATAGGTGGTTCCCCATTTTCAGAGGGGACTCTGTTACATAACAAACAAATTGGTCTCTTTGAATGCGGAGGTTTTGCTTAGAATATCACATCAGCTTCCCTGAGTAGCAATAAAGAATTAATTTTGAGGCCCGTATCTCCACAACTAGAGGTGTTTAGGGGAAGAAAAGGAAAGCTAAAAGCAGAATTAAAGCTCATGCAGGCAGGATCCTTAGTCATTTAGAGTATAGTGTTTGATCAGAGGAGATCAGCCTTCCATCATCATCATCATATATTTATTTGTTACCCACCTTTCCCTCTGGATTGAGGCAGGGTACAACACAAACACAAATGCCATAAAATACATACAATTGATTAAAACATATAAAACTAATGCATTATTAAAAGCCGCACATTATTAAAAAGCATCTTAAAATTCAACTGGGTAGGCCTGCCGGAAGAGATCAGTGTTTATGGCTTTCTTAAATTCTGGAAGACTCTTAAGTTGACAAATCTCAACCAGGTGCCAATGGCCAGACTGGTTAGGAATGAATCTAAGTCTGATATGTCTGGAGGGCACCAGGTGGAGGAAGGCTGAAACAGATGGTCTTTTGACTTCGGAGGTCCTATCCATGTTTAGACAGAAATAAGTCCTACACCAACCAGCATTCCCCAGCAAGCATGGAGGATGCTGGTAGTTGTAGGACTTATTTCTGTCTAAACATGCATAGACCTGCACCTTTAATCAGTTAGTGCAGAGCTTTCCAAACTTTTCATGTTGGTGACACACCTTTTAGATATGCATCATTTCACAACACAGTAATTCAGTTTTACTAGCAAACCGAAGGTTAAACTAACCCCTTATAAGAGATACGGACAAACACATAAATTGTAATAACGAAATGTATGGGGACGCAACATATCTCATGAAAACCTTTCATTTATATTTTTAAAAATATATGATTTGCAAGGTAATAACATTCATTTCCAAGACTTTTCGCATTGAACCAATTTTGTTGAGCTGTGGTTGAGATGGTGTTCTATCAAAAAACTGGACCCATGGAATTTCTTGAATGCGTCACTTCAGGTGCAGCCACGTCACCGGAAGTGACGTGGAATCAGCTGTTTCAACCTGATTATGCATACTGCGCATGCGCAGTACCTGTATGATCCCTTGACCGTGGTGTACATACATGGATACGATGGAAGGGGAATATAGTGCACCATACTAATCGGCACCGTTGCTGCATAAAAATGCATGCAAGTTGGTATTGCTTCTTTCACATAGACTCAGAGGTTTCTCGTTACGTTCGCGTGACACACCTACACACTGCAGCTGACACACTAACGTGTCGCGACACACAGTTTGGAAAGCTCTCTGTTAGTGTCTCATTAAGAAAGGAACTCAGGCAAAGGGAAAGGGAAAGTAGACACTACGTTAGTTCATCTTGGCAATTACAACTGGAATCCTGCTGAGGCCTTTGCAGAACGGCCAAAAGTCCTCTTGAGAAATAAGTGTTTGGGTTTATGTATGCCTGTCTCAGCCCCTAGGGAGAGAGTATCTGGTGATCATTCCTGTTCACACAGAAGAATGGTTGGAGGGTATCTCTGGCAAGGAGCCCACTGGAAATGCAAAGAGCAGAGCTGTTCTCTCTACATCATGAAAGGTTGTCCATCCCCAATCAAAGTGCAAAGTTATGTGGATCCTGCTGTGTTCTCTGTCCACTACCAGAGCAGAGTGATCAGGGAGGCCCCATAGTCACCTTCACACTTCCCCATCTCCCAGACCCTCCCCTCAGGTCCACAGGTGATCTTCCCCTTCCTCGTCACACACCTTCTGGTGAACCCCACCACCCATTGTTTTTCACTTCCCACAATGAATAAATTCCTCTTGCCCCAAGATGTAGTCCCATCTGTCAAACCTCTCAGGGTGCTTGGGCAGATCTTGATGTCCATCTCCCTCTCTCACATTTTTATGATCCACAGACAGGATGAGCCAGGGGTTCACTGTGTCTAGATCCAGAGTTACGTTTGCGTTTTGCAGCCCAAGTCCAAATGCCAGAATATCTCAGAACTACTTCATGGTGCCCTCCAGGAAGAGCTTCCTATCGGTGAATTCTCAGACCTTCCACTTCAGTGCAGAAGGAGGAAATTCCACAAGATTCTCAGACTTATTGCTTGGCTGAAACCTAAACAAGAAGCTTCCAGTATGCTGCAAGTGTTCACTTGATGCTTCTCCTCCATCTCCCAGATGAGATGTTCAAGAGAGGAGCATTCCGCTGAGAGTTTGGCTGTGTGTTCATCCTTTTTTGCTGCAATCGCTTGCGCTGCCTCTTTCATCTGGGCAAGCAAACATTCCTCTTTTTCTTCCAGAAACTGGTGCAGTCCTCTGAACTCAGCCACTGTCTTTCCCCTCTATGCTTTGTTCGCCTAAGCAAGCCTTGGCTTTCTGCTTCTGTGTCTGCTTTGCACGCCAGAATTTTGTCTCTGTCCTCCCTCAGAGTCTCCAGGCAATTCCAGATCTGATTGATGCAGCACCTGGTAGAATTCCCTCTCCATCACAATAGTTAAAGCTGCAGGAGCTCTGCCCTCTTTTGTAGAGTGAACAGATACAAAAGAGGGCAGGGCTCCTGCAGCTTTAACTGATGTGATGAAGAGGAAATTTCACCAGGTGCTGCATACATACAAATGACACCTGCTGAAATTCTTTTTTCTATACAACTGTTAAAGATACAGGAGCCCTGTCCTTCTTTCCACATGGTCACCCTAGCTGTACCAGAATTTCTTAATTTATTTTATTTATTTATTTATTTATTACATTTCTATACCGCCCAATAGCCGAAGCTCATAATATATGTAGCGAATCAGCCCCTGTATGTGCTCGGTGTTTGCCATCCATCCTGTCATCGTTTACTCATATGGCGTGTCACTAAGACCCAGATAAGCTAATAGAGCCAGTGATCAAGTTAAGGGGTGGACATGACACTGGCATTATTAGCTGATGGGTGAGACCCTATTGCTGGGAAGATGCTTCTGGGAGCAATTGCGGTTTGTCTCCTCCCTCCCCCCGCAAGCTGCCTACCATCCTTTGGAGCAGCCATGAGTCTATTTAGGCTCACTAGAGTCTCCTCCATCCACTGTAAATGAAAATATAGTCAGAGTTTGAACAAGGGTCATTATGCCCTGAGGTCCTTAGACAGCAAATTGAAAGGCCAGAGCAATAATTCAGATAGGAATGGGGGTAAGGGCTGTTTCTTCAAAGAGCTGAGTATCTGCCCAAAAGGGGCTAAGAGCTCCCAGCTCCCTATGTTCCTCAGCAGGCATTGAGGAAATGCGCGCATGGGGCTCAGTGCCTCACTGAATTGGTGCTTCGGATTCCCTTATACGAGTTTCAGAGGAGCATATTACATGCTGAGCGGAATTTGGTTCTCAAGCGAGATTGAAGGAGTTCTGTGTTTTTCAAAATAAAAGCTGCAAGTCTTATGAAAGGATATCATGTCTCCAGCAGAGGGCTTCCTTAGAAGAAGAAGGGCTTGTTTAGAAGAATGGCCGGAAGTCGGAAGTGGCTAGTGAATCAGAAGAATGCTGCCAGGAGGACCAGCCTTGCCTGGAAGCCATAACTTCTTGCCTGGAAACTTTGACACCAATGCCAGAAGCTTATAGTCTGCTAGGGATTGCTGAGAGTTGGGGGAAGGGGAAGTACTCTGCAGATCCCCAGAAGCGCTCTTTCAAAAAATGACCATATAAATTTCTGGGCTGAACCCCAGAATTCAAAGCTGGTTATTTTTGTTCTTTTTAACTCATTCTGAAATGACTTTAGGACACACACCTACTTCTGAGGTTGAGGGCCAGAACTAGCAATGTTGCAGGCGGCAGCATCCACCCACCCCCAGACCCAGACCAGCACCTGCGGGCATTCGAGACCCTCAGTTTGAATGCCCGTGCGGCCAACAAGCACCTGGAAGCCATCCACCCCGTTCTGGCGCCTCCATTGTGCATGTCAATGGAGGCTCTGGAAATAATGTAATTCCCCCTGCTGCATTAATAGTGGCTATAAAAGCCCCATTTACACAATGGGGAAATGCACAATTTCCAGAGCCTCCATTGTTGTGCACAATGGAGGCTCCAGAAATTGCACATTTCCCATGCTGTGTAAGTGGCAGCTGTAATGGCACCATTTACACAAGGGGGGAGGATGTAATTTCCGGAGCCTCCATTGTCATGCACAATGGAGGCTCCAGAATGGGATGGATGACTACAGGGCACTTGTGGGGCAAATGACAGTGGCAGCAGGGCAAGCATCCTATGAGTTGGGCCAGGGTGAGTTCAGCCATCCTTAACCAGAACACATTTGAAATAACGTTGGTTTTGGCCCTCAGTGCCACCAATTGCCTTTCCTTGTGTTCATTCTCTCTCTCTCTCTCTCTCTCTCTCTCTCTCTCTCTCACACACACACACACACACACACACACACACACACACACACACACACACACCTAGCCACCTGCAGCAAACTTCTGACCCTGGCTTCTAGTAAATACCCCATTATGCTTCATAAGGCTACTTCAGTTGCAGACATTTCCATTAACTTTCATCAATGGCTTGAAGATCTTTCTCTTCAAATTGGGTTACCCTGTATCAGCTTTCCCCAACCTGGTACCTTCCAGATGTTTTGGGCTATAGATTCTATCATCCTTGGCCATTGGCCATACTGGCTGGGCTGACGGGAGTTGTAGTCAAAAATATCTGGGGGATGCCAAGTAGGGGAAAGTAGCTCTATACTAATAGTCCAAGGAGGAGCAGTAGCCTGCTTGCTCACTGGCTCCCTGCCTGTCAAGCAAGCAAGTGGTAGCAATGAGGAGAAAGAGAAGCCACAGAAGCTGGTGACAATGGCAAAGAGAAGATGGGGGGTGTTGAGGAGCCAAGAAAACACCATCCATGGGCAAGAGGGAAGCATTAGCAGACTTGAGGACACCCAGATTTTGCAGAAGTACAAAGAATTTTGGAGGGGGCAATCACTACGGAAGTCTGAACATGCACAGTGGCCACAACGCTGTGTGCCTGTTGGGAGAGAGGAATGGAAAACCAGTAAGAGCAGAATGGATGGAATGGTGTACTAGGACAAAGTGTATGGCTGGCTGAAGCCCTGAACAGGTGCACTCTGCAGTGCAATGCTTTGCTATAGGTTGCATGTGGACATGTGCTTTCCGTATAGAAAAATCAATTCAAGAAAATAGCAACAAAACAGTTTCGTACAAAAGTTCATGACAAATGAATTATTAAAAGAGAATAAATAGATTTCCCACATAAACAATTCATGTAAAATTGAAATGGGGAAATGAAATGTCTAACAGATTCTCTATTACACAAATCTTAATATAAAATGAAAGGGAGTGCATAAAGTTGAAAGCCTCCTTGAGGGTTTTTGCTGGACCAAAGGGTAGAACAGAGATTTTAAATTAAATAAAATAGTGATCCATCACATAGATAGATTTGTCTTCATTTCACATCATGTGTTCATTTCAGGTTTTCTTTCTTTCTTTCTTTCTTTCTTTCTTTCTTTCTTTCTTTTTTGCCATTTCCCAAACTTTCCTGAGCAACTCATCTGGGCTTGTCATTGTAGGGCAGTAATTAATTTTGCAGCAATCTCTCTTTCTTTCCACGGTAAAAGCTATAAAAAGGCAAATTCCATGCTGAGGAAGAATAGGGAAGAGGCAGTAAATGAATCAGCTGGTATCATAATGCCGTCTATACATATCTATGGTACAACCTCATTTGGAATATTGTGTCCATCTCAAAAAGGACAACATAGAGGTGGAAAAGATGCCGAATATGGCAACACAAATGACCAAGGCATTAGAGTGGGAAATATATAAAGGAATCAGCAGAATATCAGTTTATCTCAAAAAAATTGTACCAACTTCAAAATTAAGTGCCAGCTCCAGGTTTTTGAGGGCCCCTGAGTGTGAACCATAGTATCTGGTGACAGTGAAGATAAGAAGGAAGACACATGGAGGGAGGGTAGGGTGACCATATGGAAAGGAGGACAAGGCTCCTGTATCTTTAACAATTGTATAGAAAAGGGGATTTCAGCTGGTGCTATTTGTATGCCTGCAGCACCTGGTGAAACTCCCTCTTCATCACAACAGTTAAAGCTGCAGAGTGTCGTGGGCTGTAGCTGCTCAAGATACCTCAAGGAGTCAAAACTAAGGAAAGTTCGTAGGCTAATCTATAAAACTTTATTGCAAACAATGAACACTTCTGTAACACAAACTAGGCACCTTTATGGGAATATCCCCCCCCCAGGCAATGCTATGCAAATTAAGCAAAATAATTGACTGTTCAAAGGAAAGAAAAGGCTTTTCAAATGTCCCAAGCTTCAAGGTGGAGGAGGGAGCATAGACGCCTTCTCATGCAACCTCTCTGACTGCCTCTTTGCTGCTAATCCGGTGATGCCTAGCATCCAGTAATGTTTTGGAATGTTCACTCTCATACATACACACACACACACACACACACACACACACACACACACACACACACCTGGGAAGTTGCCTCCCTGTCTCCTGAGAGCATAGGATCTGGCCTTGAGGAGACTCTGGGAGGGGCACATTCGCAGCTGGAGGCTTTCCCATGTGAACTTCCTCCCCCACTGTCTCGGCATCTTCTGAATCAGAATCTGTTTCTGATTGATTCCCTGCGTTACCTGCTCCCAACACTGAAGCAGTAGGGGCATACATGACACAGAGGCCCTGCCCTCTTTTATATCTGGTCACTCTAGTATAACTTTCTGTTGTGATGAAGGGGAAATTTCACCAGGTGCTGCATGCATACAAATGACACCTGCTGAAATTCCCTTTTCTATTCAACTGTTACAGGAGCCCCGTCGTCCTCTTTATATGGTCACCCTAGGTACAGCAGTAACTTGCATGTGTGAATGAACTACTACTAATTAAAATGTCATGGCTAAAACTTTCATAACATCAGATATGGTCAAACCACCCTGGCTAAAATGTTCCTATCATCGCACAGAAAGCCAGCATGGTGTAGTGATTAGAGAGTTGGACTGGGACTCAGGAGATCCGGATTCTAGTCCCCACTCGGCCATGAAGCTCGCTGGGTAACTTTGGGTCAGTCACTGACTCTGAGCGTAACTTACCTCACAAGGTTGTTGTGAGAATAAAATTGAGAGGATTAACTTCATGTACGCTGTCTTGGGCTCCTCAGAGTCATGCTGCATCCAAGAAGAGCCATGCTGGATCAGACCAAGGGTCCATCTAGGAAAAGCGTAACCAGAACATGAGTGCAACAGCACCCTTCCACCCATGTTCCCCAGCAACTGGAGTACATAGACATACTGATACTGTAGGTGGCATATAGGCATCAAGACTAGTAGCCATTGATAGCCTTTCCTCCAGAAATTAGTTTAACCCCCTTTTAAAACCTTCCAAATGGTGGCCATAACTACCTCTTGTGGTATGAATTCTATAATTTGACTATGTACTCTGTGAAGAAGGCTCGCTAAACATGTTACAAATAAAATCAATCAATATTGTGCCAAGCACAGTGGCCTGGTTCGCATATAACAACAACCCAGAGTATGGATTGTCTTTGAATTGTCGATTGTCATTACGTGCAAACCCTACACTATAGTTCAACTATGGGTTGTTATCCATGAACAACCCAAAGTTCACATCCCGACAATAAACCATAGGTTCTCTTCCTGTCGTTGTTCATGGTTAATAACCCATAGTTAAACCATAGTGCAAGATTCGCACATAATGAAAACCCACAATTCAATGACACAGGCAATGGCTAGACCAGGTCTATATCCCGGGATCGTCCCGGGATCATCCCAGTGCATCCAAATGACACGCAGGGGATCCCGGGAGCAGGCAGGGATGACCCCTCCATTTGCCTGGGATAATCCTTAGGTCTAGCTAAGGCTATACTTTGGATTGTCATTTTAGGTGAACCAAGCCACTGTGGTTGAGGCAATATTAGTTGATTGATTTTATTTGCAACATGTGTATTGAGCCTTCTTCATGAAGTACTTGCATGTATGAACCAGACAGCCTTATGGTCTTTAAAACATATACACACATTAATCCAGGCTCCCTTACTAAAAGATTGGTGGAAATGTAACAAATCATCAAATTTAGAGCCAATAGATGCATCACATTTTTAGAAAGATTAATTTAGCGGCATTACATTCTAAATGGAAATAAAAAGGAAAGGTTTGTCTATCAGTGAAAAAGACTGGCTATGGGAAAACACTCATGTTGATATCAACGATGTCTATTAAAGAGTTTTACACATTTTGCTTTTCTCCTAAATGACACAAATTCAAAAAGAGAGAGTTTTAACAGAAACTAGACAGGAATTTCATGGTAAGGGGAAATGCTTGTGGGTTTGGGGTGGCTAGATGGGATGGAGTGGGTGGAGGGCATACACATATGTGAGTACTTGTTTATATTTCAATGAATGGACTGCTTTTCTGCCCAAAGACTCCCAAAGGGGCTTACAATAATTTAAAATATGTGTAACCAAACAATAAAACAACAATAACAAAATTGAAACATAGCAATAGCATAACCAATAAAAGTAGAGTTAAAACCTGCATATCTGAAAGGTCGAGACAAATAATAAAAAGTCTCCATATGGTGCTGAAAAAATATTGAGATGGGTACCAGGCAACACACCGGGGTTATTCCATCACAGGGTGCCACCACAGAGAAGGCATTATCCAGGGCCAGGCCAAGCCAATTTGCTGCCTAAGGCAAAGAACATGATGGTGCCCTCTCCCATTCCATGTAAAAAAAACCAAGTAGACTAGCAGATGAATCTTTCTCCAGCCTCTGGTGATGTGTCAGCATCCTCTATGATGTCTGAAGGCAGCAGGCTAGCTTTGGGAATGCAGGGCAGGACCCCTTCTCTTTGCTGCTGCTGCCGCTTTCCACCATCTGCTACCTGAGGTGATTGCTTCACTCTGCCTAATGGTAGGGCCAGCACTGCCATAATCCATGGTCACCAGCACCTCACCTCTAGAAGCAGGGGATCCAGAGAAGATCCTCTGAAGCAAAACTTAATAGATGGACAGGCTCAATAAAGGGAATTATTCGCATTTAGGGGGGGGGAAATCACTGATATGGATACTATATTCCTCTAGTTGTATTCAATACTCTAATAAATAAAAAAAGTGGGCCCTGCACACTGCAAAATGTTTTGTGCTGTCTTCCAGAATGCTCCATTCTATTCCACCTCCCACCTGTTTTTTCTGATTTTTCCTGCCCACAGTCAGTCAGCATTCTGTGGCCACTGAGCACATCTTCATTGGGTTATTTGGAGGGAGTCCTCTCTCCCAAGGGCTTCCCACCCCCCTCCTAAGAGCCTTTTCCTCCTAAGATTCTTCTGTACTTCTGTCCCCATGAGTCTCCCTCTTGTGTGTGGGAGGTGCCATTTTGGCTGTTGCATTCATATCCTGCTTGTGGGTTTACCATCAACAGCTGGTTGGCCACTGTGTGAACAGAATACTGGACTAGCTGGACCCCTGGTCTGATCCAGCATGGCTCTTCTTAGGTTCTTGTAAGCAATGCCACTTGTGCCTGAAGACTGGGAAAAGAGGGAATGATGTTTCAACAACCCTGTCTAGGTACCGTATTCTTCATCATGTGCACCAACAACTACATCAGACTGTTTACACTTCCCTGTGCCTGTTTGCATTCTCCTTCCCTCTTTATTGTTTACTACAACTTATTAGATTGTAAGCCTATGCGGCAGGGTCTTGCTATTTACTGTGTTATCTGTACAGCACCATGTACATTGATGGTGCTATATAAATAAATAAATAAATAAATAATAATAATAATAATAATAATAATAATAATAATGTGCCCAAGAAATCCATCAAACCTCTGTGTCTTCTCTGCCTTCTCTTCTTGCCAATGTTCCTACATCTTCCTTCATTGCTCTTAGTGGCCACTGAATTGCCCACCAGCCCTAATGTCCACGCATCTTTATAATATGTGCATGGACATTATTATCACCAGGGACTATGGAAAGTGGAACTGGAGGATTAGCAGTCACTAAGTTCAACAGCTGAGCAAGACAATTTGATGGCACACTTAAAACATTTTTGAATAACCCTGGCCTAGCCTGTGATTGCCCAGCGTGAAACTATTTATTTAAAACGTTTTAATCCCACTTCTCAGTATAACATTACTAAAACAGCTTACAACACATTTTAAAATCACAAACAATAAAGCAAGCAGTATTTCAACAGCAGCAGAGTCCTCAAGAGCCATTTCAATTATTAAACCACTAAAAGCCCAGGGAAACAATACCATTTTTAGCTGGCACCTACGAATCAACAGATTTGGTGCCAGGGAAACGGAGAAGGGGAGAGAGAGCTTCATCTATAATTGTGCAATCCCACCCAATGCCACCAACCCCAAAAGCCCTACCTCTGGTAGTCAATGCAGGAATCCACCCTAAAGCATCCCTGACAGATGGTTGTCCAGCTGCCTCTTGAAGGCCTCTCCCACACTAGAGGCCTTCAAGAGGCAGCTGGACAACCATCTGTCAGGGATGCTTTAGGGTGGATTCCTGCACTGAGCAGAGGGTTGGACTCGATGGCCTTGTAGGCCCCTTCCAACTCTGCTATTCTATGATTCTATGATTCACCTCAGAAAGTGGCACCTCAATAGTCTTGACAAAGTTGCCAAGTATCCTGATTCAGGAAATTACAGGCACAGCTCAAGTGACCAGGCTTGTCTTGACAAAGGGTTTGCCCCAGGGTGTCTTTGCAATAGCAGCATGTCATCTACATGACACAGCTGCCATTGTGAAGCCATCCAGGGGCAAATCCTGGAAACTCCACTGAAAAAAGTCAGGCACTTACTCTGCCTTTTTTGGGCTGTGGAGGCGTGTCACAGTCAATGTTGCCCCCTGATTGGTCGCCATCCATTGGACAGGGAAGAAGGCAAACCTCCGGGAGCTCAGGAAAGCCCCGCGCATCCCATTCCTCTCTCCCTCCGCCCCCCCATTTTTGTTTGTTTTATCTGTATCTGTGAAGCTTTGCAGATACAGATAAAAAAAGGGGGGAAGGAACAGGCAGCCAGAGGGAGGTCAGAGGGAGGAGAGGTGGTTTGGGTGCCACGTGTCCCTCTCTTCGGCCCCCTCTGGCTGTTCCATTCCTCTCCTATCTCCCCCAGTGTTCAGCATGGTGACAGTGGCAGTGGCAACTCCACACTTGCGTTCTTTCCAGATAGTGGGAAGGAGCGCAAATGCAGGAGCCGGAGGCCATGAGGCGCCAATGTCCCACCGTCAAAACAGGGGCTAGGAAGAAGTTGAAGAACCCACCTGAAGGGAAGAGGCATTTTGGCAAGAGGCCATGCCTTTCGCTCCATTACCACCTCTATAGCTAAGGATGGTGTAATCTAGGGGGCTGTGAAGGGAACAAAAGACAACCTGCAGTTTGAGAGAAACAGAGATAAAGAATGGTACGTTTTGTGTTCCATGGGCATCCTAGGGTGCTAGTTGTCTCCCTTGAAACCTGAAGTGCAAGCAATGGGCATTAGCTGTTTCTTGGAGTGTTAAACTGTATGCCTCTACCTATGTACCTATACAGACAGTGTAGTATAGTGGTCAGTGACTCTCAGCCTAACCCACCTTACAGGGTTGTGAGCATAAAATGGAGAGGACGAGGACGAGGAGGAAAATGTAAGCTTCCTTGGGTTCCTTGCAAAAGGGGTAAAGCAGGATATCAGTGTGTGCGTGTGTGTGTGTGTGTGTGTGTGTGTGTGTGTGTGTGTGTGTGTGTAAATAAATGCAAGTATTATATCTCCTTCCATAGAAAACCAAACGTGGGTCAGTGATGCAGCCCTGGAACTTCTCAACACTCAGAGTAGTGGGGTGAGTGCAACACTATTTTTTGTATTGCAGTTTGGTAATTGGACTGAATTGGTACCCAAGCCTCCAAGAGTGCCAGTGATGTGGATCGGGATGGTCCCGGTTATGCATCTGCTTCATGATCCTGATTCAGCTCCATTGAACTGAACTGACACATCCTTTGATGCAAATGAGGATGCTTGCAATTAAATATTAACTTTGGCAATGCAGATGCACTTATTGGGCTAACAGAATTCAGGGGATGCATAGATTTGCATTTCTTTGGCTGTGGGATTACTAATTCCTCGATCTGTTTATAGGGTTCAAGCGCTTCTTACATGGATGCATCAGCATGTCACATCAAAAGAGCACATTTTCTATCTCATTGCAGCAGATGATTTGCAAATCCCTCAGGGGCACCTTGTGAATTGGACTTTCCTGTATCAAGAGCAAACTGAAGCAAATGCTTCCATCTACAGATCCCTCCCTTCATCATTAGGCAGTGCTCTGCGTTGGTGTTTCCTAGATCCACAACTTGAAAACTCCTCTTCAACCAGGGCAAGAATGGATTTATAGCTCCACCAAACTCAGAGCCACCAGCCTCCAATGATAAGCTATGTTGTAAAATGGTCTCTGATTGTATTTAAACAAACAGAAGCCCACAGTTTTCTTAGTGAGAGGGGCTGGCTCTGATTTTTACCCTTTTGCAGACACTGCTTGTTATGAACAAATTAGAAGTTGCGGGAAAGGAACCGAGAACATTTGCTATGTGACTGCTCTGTAAGCAAGATTGTTAGACCCCTCTTGGCTTCATTTGGCTAGAGAAATGATGCTGGGAGTCGTGGAAGGTGAAGCTTAGGAAGAAGGAGCAGGCAAGTGGGGGGTTGGGAAGCCAACAGAAGTGGGAAAGAGGAGAAGGAATTGGCCATAGGGACATGATAAATGACCACCCAGAGAGTAGAAGGTATGAGGGCACCAGAAGCAATCTCCATTTCATTCCTGTAGTCATGATGGTGCTATGATTTAGGTGAGCTTAATGTGCAAAACTGCATATGCTTAGTTTTATTTAGGGCTGTGCATTGCTTCGGATCTGAATCCTGAATCAGAGGCCAATCGGGGTGATTTGGAGGGCTTTAAATCGAAATAGGTCCAAATCAGTCCAAAGCAAATTGGCCCGATCCAAATCTATTCGGATTGATTCAGACCTCTTTTCAAGCTCAGATAAACATGAAAATTGGCACCATGATAGGGCTTCAGTAGGATTTCAGCCCTGCGAAGTTTGAAGCACATTGGTTTATCCCCTGATTTTTAGGAATTTTTTAAAGTTTGAGGTTTTAAAATTAACTTTTGAAAAATATGCTGTCATTTTTAAAGATAAACAGATGAAACCTAGAACCATGATAGCTCTTAAGAAGGGCTTTAGGAATGCCAAGCTTGAACTGTATTGGTTCATCTCTTGTTTTGGGGAAAATTTTAAAGTTCAAACTCAAACCTCCTCATTGGGGTCTAGCAATTTGAGAAGCATCCAAGTTTCAGGTGGGTGGGATGAAATAACAGATACAGACATGGAAATGAGCACCATGGTAGATCTTCAGTAGGGCTTCAGCCATGCCAAGTTTGAAGCAGATCAGTTCAACCCTTGCTTTTTTATGGAATTTTATAAATGTGTGCTTTATTATTGTGTACTGCTTGTGCACAACACACAGCAGAGACACACGCACACAAAGCAGAAGACACTGAGATAATAAACAACACAGAACTCACAGAGGATATGTTGTTATTATTATTATTATTTAATAATGTGCTACTTACAGTAGGGTGACCATATGAAAAGGAGGACAGGGCTCCTGTATTTTTAACAGTTGCATAGAAAAGGGAATTTCATCAGGTGTCATTTGTATATATGGGGAACCTGGTGAAATTCCCTCTTCATTAGCATAGTTAAAGCTGCAGGAGCTATACTAGAGTGACCAGATTTTAAAAGAGGGCAGGGCACCTGCAGCTTTAACTGTTGTGATGAAGAGGGAATTTCACCAGGTTCTCCATATATACAAATGACACCTGCTGAAATTCCCTTTTCAATACAACTGTTAAAGATACAGGAGTCCTGTCCTTTTCATATGGTCACCCTAGCTTACAGTGCAATAAAATGGACCCTGAAACAACCCTCCTCCTAGCCTATTTAGGGGATGCCAAAGCATCTCTCACTATCTATGTTTTGAACCACTGTGCCTGTCTCGCAGGGTTGATTTGTTTGCTTTCTGCCAGCCTTTCTGGGCCAGCCTGCCTGCCTGCCCTCCTGGTGCCTGGGAGATGTAGATGGACTGGGTGGGTCAACTCTACAGGCCTATAAGTTACTTGCTCCCAGTGCTCCATGGCCATAGCTGCCTGCTGCCTCTTCTCCTCTGTGCCCGCTTCACAGGGCCAGTTGTTTGCTTTCTGCCGGCCTCTCTGTGCCCACCCACATAGCTATCTCCTTGCCTCTCTGCCTGAGCACCTGCACCCTTCTCCAATATGATGTTTGGTAGGGTAACCATATGAAAAGGAGGACAGGGCTCCTGTATCTTTAACAGTTGTATTGAAAAGGGAATTTCAGCAGGTGTCATTTGTATATATAGAGAACCTGGTGAAATTCCCGCTTTGTCACAACAGTTAAAGCTGCAGGTGCCCTGCCCTCTTTTAAATCTGGTCACTCTAGTATAGCTCCTGCATCTTTAACTGTTGTGATGAAGAGGGAATTTCACCAATTCCTCCATATATACAAATGACATCTGCCAAAATTCCCTTTTCTATGCAACTATTAAAGATATAGGAGCCCCATCCTCCTTTTCATATGGTCACCCTATGTTTGGTCCCACTTTGCAGGGCTGGTTTGTTTCTGGCTTTGAATCAAGACGATTCTTGGCACTTTATTGTGCCCGCATAGCTGCCTGCCTGCCTGCGCACCTGCACACTTCTCCAATATGATCTATCTGGTCCTGCCTTGCAGGGCTGGTTTGTGTTTCTGGCTTTGCTTTGACTCAATTTCTGAAGCACATTGCTCCCAGCCAGGTAATGTGTGTATTGCAGGCAGCCTACTTTCCCTGTTTCTCTCTGAATGGGAAAAGCCTGAGGATGTGTCAGCTTCAGAAGAAAAGTAGGGGAGATTTGCACTTGAAGGGATAGTGTGAGATTGAATGAATACACACCTTCTCAAATCGCTCTTTGCTTAGAGTGGCTGCTTTGTTTCCTTGAAAAATCACATTTTTAGCAGTGGATTACAGAAATTTCACTGCACGGATGTGTCTGAAATTTGGCACACATGAGCATTCCCATGGCATCTGTAAGGTGTCCAACATACATGTTTGTCTCATGAAAAATGAGGAAGTTATAGCACTTTGTTTTAACTGGTTTGCCTGAAAAACCAATTTTAGCAGTGGATTACAGGAGAACCTCTGTACAGGTGTGTCTGAAATTTGGCACACATGAGCATCTCCAGGGCATCTGTAAAGTCACCAACTTTCACGTTTCTACCTTGAAAAATAAAAAAGTTATAGGCATTTATTTATTTTCCAATGCAAGTCTATGGAAAAATGAAAAATCCAAATAATTCGAACATCCGAATGTCGATTCAGATTCAGATCCGAGGCAAGGCGGATTGGGTCCAAATAGATCCCAAGCGAATCGGGTTCGATTCGGAAGGTCCAAATTGGGATCTAAAACGAATTGGGGGGTCCATGCACAGCTCTAGTTTTATTATCATTATTACCCTTAGCGTTGGGAACTAACGTTCTACATTCAGCATCTAAGGCCCTCCTCCAGATGACTCCTCCAAGGGAGGCTCAGGAGGTGGCAACAAGAGAGAGGGCCTTCTTGGTGGGCCCCGATTATGGAATGATCTGCCTATTGAAGCCCACTTGGTGCCTGTAGTGTTATCATTTTGGTGCCAGGTTAATGCCTTCCTCTTCTCTTGGGCATCTGGCAGCATCTGATGAATTTCAGGCCCTGGATTTGTGTTACGGTTGACTTTTTAAAATTGTTTTAGATATATATTATATATATGCTGTCTGTTTATATGTTATGTAAATAGTTTTACACTTTCTATAAAGTATTAAAGTTTGGGTTTATAATTTTTGTAATCGTCCCTGAGAGCTTTGGCTATGGGGGCAGTATACAGTAGCTATACAATAACTAAAGAAATAATAACATATAAGGAATGTAGAAGCAGTTGTAAAGCATAGAGCGGCTGTTGTGGAGATGGGCATGTTAGTTATGTGCTACACATGGCAGTCTAAAGGATGTGGGGGGGAGGATCAGACCATTATGTCTAAAGAGGGTGGTTTAAATTGGGGTTGAGGGATTTTAACAGTTTGAGCGTAAGGGTTTTAATGGAATTGTCTTAATGTGGGTTGAGGGTTTTAATGGAATTGTTTTATATGTTATTGTAAAGCGCCTCGATGCCAGAAATGGTGAGGCGGCGCTATAAAAATGCTTTAAATAAATCATGTCCAGAGTCTAAAATTGCCTAGCTGTGTCACTGGAAGTCCAGATTGATCACCTAGATTTGGCTGGGACAAGGCTCCAGGGAGCAGGTGGGAGGCCTGTGTCTTCCAAGTAGCCTGTCAACATACTCAGCTGCATAAACTAAAAGTTCCCAGCGCTGTGTAATGTTTCCAAAATCTGATCTAGTTACTTGGGAGTAAAAGCCACTGAATTCAGTGAGACTTACTTCCAAGTATAAGCTGATGGAGTCAGGCTACAAGCTTCAAACATGGACACCCTTACCCACAGCCATGAAAAACTGAATGTGCTTTGCCCTCCCACACCAGCTACTATCCGAGAGTGCCTGCTTTCTAAGCCACTCCTAGCACAGTGCAGGGAAAGCCTCAGGTGGCCGGTTCAACGGAGCTTGATTATCTTGTCCCATTGGAGTGATGTAGAGCTCAACCTGACATGCATACAGATGGCCCAGAGTCTGTGCATCCAGCTTGGCTCACTGCATTCAAATTGTTAATTTGTCATGGCTTAGAAAGTATCTCAGGAGATGGGTTCTAGAGCCCCAGGGAGGCCATGGAAGTAGAGCTGCTTGCAAATGTGAGAGATAGGTAAGAAGGTAAGTTGAGACTGACAGGAACCCTCAGCTTTTTGGATTCTTATCTAGCTGGAGAACTGCAATGTGCACGTCCCTACTGATATGCAGAATGACCTTCAGTGATCAATCCTACTCCAATCTACCTAAGGTATTCAGAGAGGTTGGGTAGGGTGACAATACAGCATTTTCTTTCCCCTCAGTGAGAGAACAAAAATTGGAAGGCTTTAGGCTGCTGCTTATAATTTGATTAGCTCTGCTGGCATGGAAATCTCAAAGAGCAACCAAAACCTGGGACTACACAACCACAGGAACACAATGAAGCAATGCAAGTGGCTTGGCTCTCACATAAATTGTAGACAGAGATCCAGTGTGGTCCAAATGCCTGGATCCAAATCTGTTTATTTTTACCACCATGCTAAAGCACTGCAGTTAGAAGGGAAAATCTAGCAAAGGAAAGGACCATAGTACAGTGGCAGAACATGTGCTTTATGTACAATGCCTGGAACCACTGGGAAAGGGCTGGGAAAGACTAGTGTATGAAACACAAAGGGATTGTGAAGAGCGCCAAAGGGATCTCTCCCAGCTGGGAGGGTGGGCATCCAAATGGCAGATGCGGTTCAATGTAAGCAAGTGTAAGGTGATGCAAGTTGGGGCAAAAAAAAACCCAACTTCAAGTATAACCTAATGGGATCTGACCAAACAAGAAAGAGATCTTGGGATTCTGGTGGACAGCTCGATGAAAATGTCCACCCAGTGTGCAACCACTGTAAAGAAGGCAAACTCCATTTTAGGCATTATAAGAAAAGGAACAGAGAATAAAACTTCCAGTATCATACTGCCATTATCTATGTGCCAAATCTATGGTGCGACCACACTTAGAATACTATGTACAGATCTGGTAACCACACTTAAACAAGGATATTATAGAGCTGGAAAAAGTGCAGAAAAGGGCAAGTAAAATATTAAGAGGGTGTAGCATGTCCTCTATGAGAGAAGGTTACATCCACTGGGATTGTTTAGCTTGGAAAAAAGGAGGGTAAGGGGAGGCATGATAGACGTGTACAAAATTATGCACGGTATGGAGAATGTGGAAAGGGATATTTTTCTCCCCCTCTCAAAATGCTAGAACCCGGGGTCATCCCATGAAGCTGATTGGTGGGAGATGCAGGACAAATAAGAGGAAGTACTTCTTCACACAGCACATAGTTACATTATGGAACTCACTGCCACAAGATGTGGTGATGGTCACCAATTTGGATGGCTTTAAAAGGCGGTCGGATAAATTCCTGGAGGCGAAGGTTATCAATGGCTACTAGCCCTAATGGTTGTGTGCTATCTCCAGTATTCGAGGCAGTAAACCTATGTGCACCAGTTGCTGGGGGACATGGGTGGGAGGGTGCTGTTGTAGCATGTCCTGCCTTGTTGGTCCCTGACTGATGGCTGGTTGGCCACTGTGTGAAGAGAGTACTGAACTAGATGGACCCTTGGTCTGATCCAGCATGGCACTTATGTTCTTATGTTCTAAACCCTGGAGAGCTGCTGCCAATCAGTATAGACCAGGAGTGGGGGAATGTGTGACCCTCCACATGTTGTTGGACTGTAGTTCCCATCAGAACTAGCCAGCATAGCTAATTGTGAGGGATGATGGGAGTTGCAGTCCAACAATGTATTGCCCACCCCTAGTGTTGACATTCAATTATGGGCTAGATGGACAAATAAATGATATGACAACAAACTCTAAAAGGACTAATGATTCCTATGTTCCAAGGGTTGCTGTGACCGAGCACAACCATAATAAGACTGCACACAAGTGTCATTCTGTAGAGCTCTATCTAGAAGGATAGTGCTCATTAAGTTGCCCTTGAACAACTTAAACTAGCAGTGACCTTGGTTTAATCTCTTTTGATTTCATAAATGCTTGGATGTTCAGAGAAGACAAATGAACAGGAAGCGACAGCAAAGAGGAAGACCAAGGCCAGTAATCTCTGGAGGTGCACAGTGGCCCCTCTGCAGGGGTGTGGGCCCCAGCCAGTGCCCAGTGCTGCCTACCTCTAACACTGGTCCGGAACAGATAGGTAGAGAATCCACTCCTGCTGTACTACTCTTCATATCAGCCTTTCCCAACCCATGCAGAGGGCACCAGGTTGGGAAAGGCTGGTCTAAACCAGCCTTCACACACCATCATTGTGGCAAATATCTCGTAAGTAGTATGCCTTAGATTCAAGGGAGCCACGTTTGTGTTCAGAAACTCTTGAAAGCAGCTATGATGGGGCTGAACCATGACGAATGGTGGGACAGGATGTGCATTACAGAATTGGGTTGCCCCACTGAAAGCCTGGAGGATCTGCACAAGAAAGATCGAGGCTAAGCCCGCCAACTTGAAAGCAAGCCCTGTGTAATCAGGCTTCTTTCCAACTAAACATGGTTTGGGTTGGACTGTAACTTTCCCTGTCAAAGGGGAGTGCTAGAAAAGCCTCAAAAATGTGTTTTCTTGAATGAGGAAATAACATTCCCCTTCCCCACCTTCCCCAGAGCCTGTGTGCTATGTGCCCAGAATCCTAATTTTCCTGGTCATATTCAACTGCATTCCTCACAGCCTGTGCTATTGATTCAAGTGAGTGGCTGTGGGAGAAGTGTTTTCAGTTGCCATGGTAATGGCTCCATGCCAGCCTTGAAATTGGAGCAGCACTGCCACCTACCGGCTGTGTCCAGTAAATGGACACATGGCCGACTGTGGGTCATTTTCTCAACCTGTATACACCTTGGATCGGTGCATCTCTTACGTTACTGGCTTCTGAGATTAGAAAAACAACAGTTAAAAAAACCTATGTTGTTATAGATGCCTGGCGGAAGACAGGATGCAGAGGGAAGAATAAGTGAGCAATTTTTGTAATGGAGGTGAATGCATTGGGAATGGCGCTGTTCAGCTTCATAAATAATCTAGCTAGAGTGTCAAGGGTGAAGAAGGCGTTAGCTAGCAGAGGACACACAATTATTCAGCATATTAACATCCCAAACTGTAAAGAGCTCCAAAAGCATCTATCAAACTGGGTGAGGGGCGAAGGAACGGCAGATGAGATTCAACATAAATAGCTGCAAAATGATGTATGTTGAGACAAAAACACACTGATGGGGTCTAAATTGCCTGCAACCACCCAGGAAAGATAACTAGGTTATAAATAGGGATCTGCACAGCATTAATAAGGGCAACATTCGATGTCAGGAATTACTAGTAAAGGGATTGATTTTTTTTAATTAAAAAAATAAAAAGTGGGTTTAGTGACACCATTATGTAAACTGTCAACTACTGTGTGCAGTTCTCACTACCCAATCTGAAAGAAAAAGAAAAGAGAATCATAGAATAGTAGAGTTGGAAGGGGCCTAAAAGGCCATCGAGTCCAACTCCCTGCTCAATGCAGGAATCCACCCTATAGCATACTTGACAGATGGTTGTCCAGCTGCCTCTTGAATGCCTCTAGTGTGGGAGAGCCCACAACCTCCCTAGGTAACTGGTTCCATTGTCGTATGGACAGGGCTATACACAATCCCCCTCCCTCACGTGTTCACCAAATGCACAAGGGACAGCAGGATTGTGCCCAATGGCTATACCCTGAACACCAACATACTGGCTGGCCACACACTTCCAGCAGCTGTGAATATAACATTAATGTGAATGGGATGTACACAGGGTTCTTGATTATGAGAAGAGATGTACCTGCACTGGACCTTCTCTCATTAACACCAGTGGGTGTGTTGGTTTTGGGGTCAAGGCCAGCATAGATGCTGATCCAAATTCAGTGCATCATGAGGGAGGTCTTTAGAAGCATAGAGCTTGGAGAAGGTACAGATCAGTCCAATTAACATGATCCGTGGGATATAGATAATCTTTTTTATGTGGGCAGAGGAACACATTAAGAAGCTACAGCTTTATAATTCAATGAAAACAGACAACTAAGGTGAGAGCATAATAAGGATGAATGACCAGGAGTGTGTGAACATAGAAAACCCAAGAGGTATAACTAGCCACATTTTACATCCTTGGGGAAAAACCCAATGTGAGCACCCACAGGCGGCTTTTTTTTTTTTTTTTTTTTTTAGGTTTATGCAGGTAAAACTACAGTTTTTCTTTTCAAAGCCTCTCTTGCCTCCCCAGCTACCTCTAATCCAGCCTTCCCCAACCTGGGGCCCTCCAGAAGGTTTCAACTACAACTGCATACTGGCTAAGAATGATGGAAGTTGCAATCAACACATCTGAAGGACCTCAGTTTGGACAAGCCAGCTCTAACCTCTCATCTGCCCCCATCTAATCAGCCTCCAGCCCTGCGGCTGTCAAGAACTTGTAGAACAGCCTTCCTCAAACTGCTACCCTCCAGCTGTGCTGGATCAGAACCCCCATCATTCCCAACCATCAGAGCTGGTGCATGGGAGTTGCAGTCCAACACAACTGGAGGGCACCAGGTTGGGGAAAGCTATTGTAGACTATTGACTTCTCTTCTGCTGTTGCTCTGTTCGGGACATTTCTACTTTAATTTAATTTAAAAGACTCCAAAATCCACAGCCAGGCAATACTTTTATGAGGACTATCCAAATATGCACAAAATTGTGGGCAAGCTTTGGAGATCACCAGCTCTCTTCAGCAGGCAAGATGCTACGAAAAGCAAGTGGGGAGTTGAGGAGGAAAAAGGCTTGGGTGGGTGAGTGGCTTGGGTCAGCGGGCGAGGGGCCTGGCTGGATGCCTCTGCTTTGGCAGGGAAGGGCGGGCAGACAGGGCCGCCTTGGCACTGAAAGAGTGACTTAGTTGGCTGTCCTCGGCAGTGGGTGGATGGATGTTCCTTGGCAGTCAGCAGGTGTGTAGGTGTCCCATTGGCAACAGTACACCGAGGGCTCAATGGATTCTGACACTGATGATACAGTGCCAGAATCCATACAACAAGGATCCACTCTGGTCTAATCTGGCACCTCTGTGAGCTGTTTTCAAACCCTCTGTATGAATGGCTACTCTAGTCATTCTTTAAGATATACACATTGATGCAGCTACTGACTCATTAGTGGAAACAAACAGCAAAGAGTACATGGCATTTTAAAATTGATTGAAATCTATTGGTTTCCTTTTCACACCATTTAAGAACTGCCCCCTGCTAGGCTTCAATACACCTAGCAAAGTGTGGCATGATGCCCTTTTAACCACTAAGTGACAATCAACTGGGCTGGCAAAATCTGCCAGGGTTTTTCCAGATTTGACCCTTTTCAGATCTAAGTTTTAATCACTATGAATATTTGCTTTAGGAGTATTAGTTTCCTCAGCAAAAGCTCAGCATGCTTACTGTAATACATTTATGATCTTGTTGGCATAGTCTGATCAAGGCATTTTTTTAAAAGCTCCTATTTCAGGTTCATTCTGCCAGATCTATGATAACCAAGTCCTTGGAGGGTAGGGGAGAGACACTCTTGCAAAACACCACTACACAGAAATACCAATGCCCACCTGCTTAATCTTTAATTAAAAGGAAGGAACAAGCACGGGTGAGAATAGAAAACAAAATGGGCATAGTGATTACACTAACAAGATCGGTAGGTTAGAGGAATGAGAAGTGGCACCTTCAGAACGGTAAATCCTGATAAAGCCACTAAGGAAATAAATAAAACATCCCACTAAGGGATAAAAGTGTTGTAAGCTCTCCAGCCATTGATTACAGTTATATGGCCAATAGTTTACAGAAGAAGAATTATGGCTTCTTCATCCAAATGTGTTACATCGACAAAGCATTTTCATGTGGAGGAAAATATGAAAATGCAGTCTAGGTCAACATGTATGACATTTGCATGCAGAACTGTACACATTGGGATGCTGCAGAGTTCAACAGTTGTTGATATCACAGACACAATCCAATAGCTTCCAGTGTTCAACATTATGGTCTCATTCCCCACAATTTCATCAGCACTGATTGCACCAGATAAGTGAAAACCCGCATTTTTCATGCGACAACAGCAAATGCAGTTTGATTACTGGGGAATTAGTTATCCCTTCCACAGAAGCACAGCTGGGAGGGAAGGCTGCTCTTGAGTGGTAATTCCATTTCTCTCGTTTATCAAAATCATAATTTGGTTAAATCAAATCCTGGTTGGGATTCAGTGCAGGAACTGGTCTTTAAGGCCTACTCACTTTCAGTATGTAACCGAGCAGCTGTAAGCTAAAGACATGTTGTCAGACATGCACTGAAATCTGGAGAAGCCACATGAATTATGACATTGACAACGATGATGAAGGATCGTGGTTTTTTAATCCCACTTCCCCAAATTTTTAACAGTCCTTGCCATCATGCTTACAAACTAAAAATACAAACTAGCACAAGGGAAGGGTTTAAGAGGGAATAGGCAGAGGAGGGAGATCAATTCTATGAGGCCAGAACAAAGTGGGGAAGTTCTAAGCGAGCATTTATATCCAGTCTCAGCCAGACTGATCTTCCCTTGCTGGTGTTCTTGCCCTGGATAGCAATTGGTGGATCCTGTGCTCTTTCCCCTTGTATCTGTAGCCCTAGGTCTACAGGCAATTGAAGCGGAATTTTCTTTTTGGTGGTCGTGGTGGGGAACAGGTCCCTTGCAGCTGCTCCTTCTGTGGCTGATGAATGATGAGGCCAAGTTGGTCTCCTCCTTGCCTTGATGTTATTCCTGGGAAGCAGGGTGGTGGTGCAACCTTCCATTGGTCCTAGTAGAAGACAGAGTGTGCTCCCCTTCTGCTCTGTAGTCCCAGGGAAACTCAATTCCAGGGCAAATTAATGCAAAATCAGCCCATAAGTAGGAGCATACATTCTCTTTAAAGTATAATTGAACACCATGGCTGGAAGCAGACTTATTCATACTTAAAGTAGACCCAGTGAAAACAATAGGACTGGAGGTAGGGGGGGCAGTGGCTTTATTTGCCCCCTATTAATCAATCCCCCCCCCTTCCAATGGTAGGGAATTTACCACACTAGTTCCAGAGCTGGCAAAGCTCCAGGACCACTTTGGGTCATGATGGAATGTAGGGTTCTGGCAGATCCATAGCCTCCCCTGCCATGCCCATGGATGCTCCATTTCTGGGCTCACTGCTAGCAATTCCATGAGCGCAGCAACGCTTTCAGCTGCTGCATGGGCAGGACCTCCATTCACAGACTCAGAGAGGTGAGTGTCTTTTTTTTCTTGCAATACTTTTCTGTGTCTGTTCCATACACAGGCTTTATTTCCTGTGATTCTTGGAATGCTGGACTAGGGTAGAGCAGAATGTCCCCTAGCAAATGTTCTTGACATAAAAAGGAGGGGTGTGCGATATTTTTTTCAAGACAGAAGTATCCCTTTTTTGCCCATTGCTTACTGTTCACAGCATTCCACAACAGAACTGTTTTTAAATTGCCCCTTCTTCCTAGTAATAATAGCCTCTTTATGGAACCAATCCAATTTGGCTAGGTAGCAACATAACTGGGGGCAAAACAAAGCTAGTTCAGAGAAAAGGAAATGGCAATTTAAGCAGCATTGACCTCACTGAGCATTGACTTCATGCCTTTCAGTTAATGTTGCCTCCTAATTGGAAGAGAGAGAGAAATAGTACCAATGATGAATCAGACATGGTGTTGCAGTGTCAGGGCTGGGCCATAAGTAGTCATGTGAGCTGGGCTCACAAGCAAACTGTTACCTGATTGCCCAGAAAGAATCTTTTAATAGAATAGAGGTAGAGTCAAGAGAACTAATGTATAGCAGGAACAGATCCCTTGCCGAGAAGCCGTGGGGAGAGAGGAGACCACACCCCAGCACACATAGATTCCTCATCTACATTACACTGAGGATGTGAAGACTGGCTAAGGCACTCAAGTGCCAGTTTCTGAATCTGCAGTTTAAGAAGACAGGCAAGATCACACAAATCAGATCTATTGTTTTTGGAAGATATACTGCAATCACTATGATAAGAGCATAAAGAAGTTGGGGGAGCTGGCCTTGAGGATCGTTTTTATGCACCATGATCAGATGTGTGTTTACTCAATGAATTGAAATGGTGTTTTTAAGAACGTAAGGAGAGCCATGCTGGATCAGACCAAGGGTCCATCTAGTCCAGCACTCTGTTCACACAGTGACCAACCAGCTGTCGACCAGGAACCCACAAGCAGGACACAGGTGCAACAGCACCTCCTGCCCATGTCCCCCAGCAACTGGTGTATATATAAGCCTACTGCCTACACATTCTGTGTTTAGGATTGCTACTGTAGAAACTTTTTTTGCAGAGGTCAATAAGAAACCCAATAACAGTCCTAGTACTTCCGTGTCTTGTGTATTTTGATCAACCATTAATGGAATGTGTGTGCAATCTTCCAACAACTCTTAGACCAATCAGAGAAGAAATAGATGTAATAGTCTATTCCGCTTGCACAAATAAAAGTCAAATATTTACTTGAGCAAATATTCAGATTCATAACCTTGGAGAACATCAACATCTGAATGGGTTCAGAGTTAGAATATCTAAATTTAAATTAATGTGAATTCACTCATTTAATCAGTCAAGTAATTAATTCAAGGTAGTCAACCTGAATTAATTTCATTTAAAAATTAATTGCCTTATTAATGAGAATACTAATAACACTAATTTAAATTTAAATTAAACAGTGGTAATTACATTAAGTTTTGTTTAAACAGATGTCTTTAATTTTATATGATTAGCAAGTCTCATAATTATACTAAATACGATGCACGTGCGATTATAAGCAGGTATCCCTTCTCTGCAGGAGGATATATAAATAGGATTCCTGGGAATGAAAGGACACAACAATCTAAACTGTTTTTATATGCTCAACAATGGAATTAAAGGTGTTTCTTTCTCCTCGACTTCTCTCAGGACCAGTCCACCTCACTCAATCTCACTGAGCACATCATTTTCTGCAGACACAGAATCTAGATCTTTGGAGGCAGCCCATGCAATTAAGGACCATTTCCAAGGATCTGAATTGCATGGAGCACCTCCACAGATACAGGAGCCGCTCTTCTTCGTGCATTGATTCTACATGGATTGAGAACGACCGAATAGGGCTAGAGCCCCAGGCACATCGAACTCTAGGCAGTCACGCCAATGCCACCTTTGGTGTAGCGTGGTGCAGTGGTTAGAGCAGGCTTCCCCCAACCTGATGCCCTCCAGAGATGTTTAAATGCAACTCCCATCAGTTCCAGCCATGCTGGGTAGAAATGGAGTTATGGTCCAACACATGAAAAGGGCATGAAGTTGGTGAAGGATGGGTTAGGGTGTCTGAGTAGGGCTCCCATTCCTCTATGATGCTCCCTGAGGACCTTGAGACACAGGAAAGAGACCTGAGTATGTGGTCTCGCGCTCCTTGGAAGAATGACAGGAATAGTATAGGTTTGAAAACCTATGAAGACAGTAGCCCTGTTATGTTCAGGTGTTATGCCTGTAAATCAATGGGTGTAAGGGGCACAAGACTGCATACAGTTGCCCCGCCACCAATGTCCCCAAATGCACCAGCCCCACCATCTCAATTCTTGACCTTCCCATGGTTAGCAGTTGCTGGGAAAAGAATCATTGCACTCTTCATCACTGTTTGGGCAAACACCAAGCCAGGGTCCAGTATTGGACCTTAGACTGCATTATGTGGTCCTGGTACAGTCACAATCTATAGTAGCAAGAAATCAGCTTTGGAATCCCGAAGACAAGACACATAACACTAAATTAAAGAAGTCCGTTTGTAAATGTGTTCCACAAACTGGAGCACCTCAAAAGAGCCTACAGCAAGATAAGCTTTTTAGCAGTGGCCTGAGTTACTGAAAATCTGGATGCTGAAATTAAGGGGGCAGGGTTCCCAGGCATACTTCAGAGAAGAGAAGCTGAAATGCAAGTTTAGGGATAGTAAGATTTAGTGGAGCTTATGTTTTTATCTAGTCTGGGGCAAGGGCAACTTCTCAGTGGTGCAGAATATGCTTTGCATGCAAAATGTTCAATCCTTGGCAACTCCAGATGGGGCTGGGAAAGACTCTTATCTGAAGAGCTGCTGTCAGTCAGTATAGAGCATGGGTGAGCCATCTGTACTCTTGCAGATGTTGTGTGACTTCAGTGTCCACTGGCCTGGCTGGCTGAGGCAAGTTGGAATTTGACATTATCTGGAGGGGCACTGGTGTGGTTGCCCACCCATTATAAACAATGCTGAGCTAGATGGACCAATGGTGAGACTCCATACAAAGCACTCCCTTCATAACCTCCTTGACATGCATCACCAAAAGTAGCCACTACGTTGTGGAGCTGATTTCATGCTGCTACAGATTGTGACTGTACCAGGACCACATTTCTGGGAAGAATGCAGGTGGGAATAGTGCTGGTCCTTCCTATCCAATCTTGGCTCAGCAGGGAAGGAGATGCATGCCTAGTTAGTACCCCACTACCTGTCTGAGTGTGTTCAGAGTTGCAAGAAGAATTGTGCCTCTGTTGTTGTCGATGATTAACATATCAGAGGAGGGCTTTCTCTGCTGGGGCACCCCGGCTGTGGGACGAGCTCCCCAGAGAGGTTCGCTTGGCGCCTACATTGTTTTCCTTTCGTCGCCAGCTGAAGACCTTTTTATTTTCTCAGTATTTTAACACCTAATTTAACTTAAATTTAAACTCTGCTGTTTTAATTTCATACTTTAACCTATATCAATTTTTGCTGTGTGGTTTTATCCTGGTTGTGCTTTTTATATTGTATTTTGTATTTGTGTTTTTAAATTGTTGGTTGTTTTATTATGCTCTTTATGGTTTTAATTTTTGTGAACCGCCCAGAGAGCTTCGGCTATTGGGCGGTATAGAAATGAAATAAATAAATAATAAATAAATATCTTGTTGAAGGATTAGTAAGGAACAGGTTTGCAATTAGTAAGGAAAAGAAGTTCTTATTAGCATATCACTGCAATCAATCTCTAGTCTAGGTTTAATTTGTTTTTAACTGTGCATATTTATTGTTTTATACTGTATGTTTTTATCTGTACGCCACTCTGAGATCATGATGATATAAGGCGGGATATAAGTGTTGTAAATAAATAAATAAATAAATAAAAGTCCAGTATGAGGGCTGTCCCTTTGGATCTTTTGCTAACCCAATTAGTGGTTGCTGTTCCTTCAGATTATTTTCCTAAGGATGTCCAGCTTTGTCACCAATTACTGTTTATTACTTCAGAGATTCAAGATCTCCCCAGTCATCTTATTAGGTAAAACAGACTTCTTACATGATAAAATCTACAGGAAATTCCAGAGCCAGCTAGCCCACATGCAATATTCATCAACACACCACAAGTCACTTTAGTTAAAAGGGGGATTCTGGTGACATCGGAAGCCAGGGAAACAACACAGGAGATATAGCATCAACATTAATCACAAAGCCATCACTGTAGCTGACAGCTGGAAAGCAGGAAATAAAATGGAACATGGTAAAACTTCAAGAACACACATTGCTCAAACAGACTCATTCTTCAAAGATTTCTATCACCAAACAAGTTCCTGCTGCCTCATTTGCAGTTTGTTCAAACCGGAGATGTCAAGTATGAGGCAGCACAAGTGATACATAGGGCAACACACACACCCTTTGCACACAACACTCCAAAAGATTTCTCATCCTTTGGGACTGAAAGGAGAATCTTCAACACATCGCTCAAAATATACAATGAGTAAGTAGGCAGTACAGGAGTATCCAAGTGTAGTTACTCGGCCATAAAACTGGAGCCATTGGAGTGGTAGCAACATTACAGTAGCTAGTTCTAGACCACTGCAGATAAATGTATGTAACAAGGGTCTCACTGGCCATTTCAACTGAAACAGTTGGCATCATATGGTTTGCTTTCCAGTGTAAAAACATTGTGTAAAAACATCCAGAAGAAAAGTTGCAAGTGTCAAACAACACAGGAGGTTGTGGTCTTCCATCCATAAGACTGGAGCTTTCTCTGAATTCTTGCAAGAGATTTAGCTGGTTCATTGATGCATCTTAGCTCCTACAACTCATACCAAACTGTTATCCTTACCATCTCAATCTTTATGAAAAAAAAGCCTTCCGAGGCCAAGGCTGTCTTCATATATTTGCAGAGCTTAGAACATGGCCTTTCTGCATTTCTAGAGCACTTTGATAACGTAATAGATGATGGGCATGTAGCCCAGTGGCAACTAAATCAATAGCAGGGATGGGAGCAGAGTCCAAGCTTAAGCCCATCCATTGCACTAGATCAGGATCGGGCAGAAAGTAGATCGTCAGACGTTTTTTACTTCCAACTCCCAGCATTCCTAACCATTTACCATGCTGGCCAAGGCTTCTGGGAGGTGAAGTAAAAAAAAAGCCTGGATCTCTACCCTCTTATACTAATTCTTGGGCAAGACCAGCTAAGATGGTTTAAAAATCCAGATCTTAGCATGCGTAACATTTGCACCTTGAGAAGGAGAGTATTATTGAGTGGATCAGGGCACAGAATCTACTGCTGCATTTTCTTTAATTCAAAGTGAATGCACTGAAAGAATCGGGAAGCATTTGACAGGACCAACCACTGTCAAATAGGCAGATGCAGAGGTTAACAATTTCATCACACTCTAATAAATTCTCCTTAAAAGGGGGAGGGGGAGAGAGAAGCATCCTGTCTAAAAGGGCAATCCAGGAACAGATGGCTCCTATTCAGCCAGAAACAGGTAAAAAATAAGCTCAACCCAGCCTAACTTCTGGCAAAAGCAATGATGCAAGTTCACAGGAATACATGCACAGACAAGCCCCAGCCATCTAGAGAGCTTGGGGTGGAGGTGGAGAAGGTGCAGGTATAATAGTGAAATTCAAATATTCAGGAGACGCAGAAACAACTGGGCCACAGCAATAGGAAAAATATACAGAATGTCTAAGGTTGCCATCATATGCAATCTCTTACTTGGGAATAAGCCCCATTAACGTAAGCATGCATTGAATTGCAATGTAATTGTTTCGGACTTGTATCCAACGCTACTTGATGATCAGGGAGCCTATGGAACAAATTTGGGGTTGCAGAACATATGGAAATCCACTCACCTATTGTTGGATGTAGCCCCGAGTCTGCAAGAAAAGAATGACAACACCAACCAAAGAAGCTTTAGCTAAAATTAGTAAAGGTTTAATAGGAAACCTTGGTATGGGGCTTCAGAGCACTGAGAAATGGGTGGTTGCCATTTTGGAAGGAGTGGAACTGGTTTTTGTTATTAATTTATTATTAAATAAAGCTCACATTCATCCTGTCTGTGGAAAATAGCCCAGAGAAAGCCAAGCAGTTTTTAAAAAAACACTTCATACCAACATTCATCTTAGCAAACTTCAGGGCAGTGTACAGCATAAAACAAATACAAAAATAAGGAAACAACAGGTAGAACATTTAATACACCAAACTTGCTTAGTCAAGGTATGTTAAATCCATTAAACTGTCCAGAGGCGGGGAGGGAGTGCTTTTGGGCTAGCATCCTAAATGGTAGCGGTGTCAGTGCCAGCCAAATCTCTTTGGGAATGGAATTCCATAACCAGGGAACCACAGCTGAGAAAGCTCTCACCGTTGTAGAGGATCTTCAGGGAGGAGGCACATGAAGAACAGTCTCAGCAGATAACCTTAAAGAACAGTCAGGCTGAGAAAGGAATACACAATCCATGCTCCATGGATGGGCACAATCCATACTCCATGGATGGGCAGAATCCATGGATGGGCAGAACAATCCATCCAGAAAAGGTTGACCCAGACATGACTATCATCTACTCACAGTATGTCAATCTTGTCAAGATTTAAATTCAGGTTATTGGCCATCATCCAGCCCCTACTGAATCCAGGCTGCCACTAACTCATCCAACTCAGAAAAGAGAAACAGAGCTCAGTATTATCCGTGTACTGATGACACTTAACTCCAAATCTCTGGCAATCCCCATCCTCCAATACCTTTTCCAAGTGTTATGCCTGAACAGGGAATATCAAACCTATTAGGCTGTGGGCATTATGACCACCGCCAACATCTTCATGTAGGCCCACCCTCACAGTTCTCAACTTTCTCCACATGAAGCAAGGAAGTCTGAAGGGAGTTTCTACTCATGTTCACTTTAACATAAGCAGAATCCTCTGTGTGATTGGAAGCTCTGATAAAGCAGGGCTTGCCACTGCAGTTAAGTTCTACCAACATTCAAGTGAATGTGAGTAGAAGCCCTCTTCAGACCTTCATGCCGAACATGGAGAAGGCTGGAAGCACTGGACAAGGGCAGCATGCATAGCCCTCTGCCCCCTGTATGGATTGATATTTCCCCTTCAAGCATAATGCCTGAACAGGATTAGTTTATCCTCTCAATATCAAAATATACCCATCTCTATATTTAACAGTCCAGTGTATCACAATTAAATACTTTAAATTCATGTGTAGACATATATATGCATACTATTCTATGACAAAATCATAGAATAGTAGAGTTGGAAGGGGCCTATAAGGCCATTGAGTCCAACCCCCTGCTCAATGCAGGGATCCACCTTAAAGCATCCCTGACAGATGGCTGTCCAGATACCTCTAGTGTGGGAGCCCACAACCTCCCTAGGTAATTGGTTCCATTGTCATACTGCTCTTAACAGTCAGGAAGTTTTTCCTATTGTCCTGCCGGAATCTGGCTTCCTGTCACTTAAGCCCATTATTCCATGTCCTGCACTCTGGGATGATCGAGAAGAGATTCCGGCCCTCCTCTGGGCGACAACCTTTCAAGTATTTGAAGAGTGCTATCATGTCTCCCCTCAATTTCCTCTTCTCCAGGCTAAGCATGCCCAGTTCTTTCAGTCTATCCTCATAGGCCTGTTTCCAGACCCCTGATCATCCTCGTTGCTGTCCTCTGAAGCCCCTCCAGCTTGTCTTCATCCTTCTTGAAGTGTGGTACCCAGAACTAGCTCTTCCGGGTGGTCCGGGGGCTGCTAACATCATCCCCAGCAAATGGGGCCCTGGCTCCGTCAAGGACCCGCTGTGACCTTTTTGCATCACACTTTGAGGACAAGATCGCTTCTCTCCGCAGCGAGCTTGACGTTTTCAGTGCAGCTCCAGTTGAGGTGTCCGATGCCACCATCTGCCCAATTTTGTGGGATCAGTTCGAGTTATTGCGGACTGATGATGAGGACAAGGTGCTTGCAGCAGTGCGACCGACCACTTGCCCTCTCGATCCCTGTCCCTCCTGGCTAATAAAAGCAAGCCGAGGGGGTCTGACTGGGTGGGTCCAGGGGGTGATAAATTCTTCTCTCCGGGAAGGGGTGGTCCCTGCTGTCCTTAAGGAGGCAGTAGTGCGACCACTCCTGAAGAAGCCCACCCTAGACCCGATGGTATTAGGCAACTTCCGCCCAGTTGCTAACACTCCTTTTTTAGGGAAGGTACTTGAGAGGGTTGTGGCGGAGCAACTGCAGGCACTCTTGGAGGATACTGATTATCTAGATCCATTCCAGTCTGGGTTCCGATCTGGTTACAGGACTGAATCAGCCTTGGTCGCCCTGATGGATGACCTTTATCGAGAGAGGGTCAGGGGGAATGCAACCCTGTTAATCCTGCTCGATCTCTCGGCGGCTTTTGATACCATTGACCATGGTATCCTCCTGGATCGACTCCGTGGGATGGGCATCGGAGGCACTGTTTTACACTGGTTCCAGTCCTACCTACGGGGTCGTTTTCAGAGAGTAGCATTGGGTGACCAGTCCTCGGCCTCTTGGCAATTGAGTTATGGAGTGCCGCAGGGCACCATCTTGTCCCCAATGTTATTTAACATCTATATGAAGCCGTTGGGAGAGGTCATTAGGGGATTTGGAGCTAAATGCCATCAATACGCTGATGACACGCAGCTCTATCTCCCTGTGACAACTGAATCAGGTGAGGCTGTGCAGGTCCTGGACCAGTGCCTAGACTCAGTAATGGGCTGGATGAGGGCCAATAAACTGAGACTGAATCCTGGCAAGATGGAAGCCCTGTGGGTGAGTGGTTCCCGAGTCCGGGAGACAGGCTCATTGCCTGTTCTGGATGGGGTTGCTCTGCCTCTGAAAGAACAGGTTCATTGTTTGGGGGTACTCTTAGACCCATTTCTGTCGTTGGAGGCTCAAGTAGCCGCCACGGCTCAGAGTGCCTTTTACCATCTTCGGTTGGTTCGCCAACTACAGCCTCTCCTGGACAGGGATAGCTTGACCACGGTGGTACAGGCATTGGTAACCTCAAGATTGGATTACTGCAACGCGCTCTATGTGGGGCTGCCCTTGAAGCTGCTCCGGAAGCTGGAGCTAGTGCAGAATGCTGCAGCTCGGCTGTTGTCTGGAGCTGCCCCTTTCCAGAATGTAACTCCTCTGCTGAGGGAACTGCACTGGCTGCCTATTCACTACCAGGCCAGGTTTAAGGTTCTTATACTTGTGTCCAAAGTCCTAAACAACTTGGGACCAGGATACCTGAGAGAGCACCTTCTCCCTTACCAACCTGAGGTCATCCGAGGGCCTGCTCCTGGTGGTTCCACATAGATCCATCCTCCGATTGGAGTCCACCAGGGGAAGAGCCTTCAGCATGGTGGCGCCCCTCCTGTGGAACTCCCGGTCAGGTAGGCGCCAACCTTGTACTCCTTTCGGCGCCTCCTGAAAACATCTTTATTCCAAGAAGCCTTTCTTTAACATGCAGCCTTGGATTACTGTTATTGCTTCTTTTAAATTTTGTTTTAACTGTTTTATTCTGTTTTTATTTTCATTTTACCTTGTACACCGCTTCGAAATTTTTCAATGGGGAGCGGTATATATTCATCATCATCATCATAATACTCAAGGTCTAACCAGTGCCAAATAGAGGGAAACCAGTACCTCGTGTGATTTGGAAGCTATACTTCTGTTAATGCATCCCAAAATAGCAGTTGCTTTTTTTGCAGCCACATCACACTGCTGGCTCATATAGCTTGTGATCTATAATTCCAAGATCCTTCTCGCTTGTAGCATTGCTGAACCAAGTATTCCCCATCTTGTAACTTTGCATTTGGTTTCTTTTTCCTAGGTGTAGAACTTGGCATTTATCCCTACGAAATTTCATTCTGTTGTTTTCAGCCCATCACTCCAGGCTATCAAGATCACAATCTTCAAATGGGATTGGATTTTTCAAGCCCAACTATTTTAAGCCCATTGTAATATTAAAAGCTTAAACATCTTCTAAAGTCCAATAGAACTCCCTAATGATTTCATTGAAGTAACCTTGTGTACATGTATTTTTCTTGTTTCTGCTAAAAACTAAGGTATCACCTTGGCTATCTTTTCTGTATCTTAAAAACTTAAGAAGAGCCATGCTGGATAAGATGAAGGGCCCATCTAGTCCAGCACTCAGTTCACACAGTAAATTACCAGCTGCTGACCAAGGAGCCACAAGCAGGACACAGTGCAACAGCACCCTCCCACCCATGCTCCCCAGCAGGTTATATAGGCTTCCTGCCTCTGATACTGGAGGTAGTACACAGCCATCACGACTAGTAGTCATTGATAGCCTTCTCCAGGAATTTATCCAACAGCCTTTTAAAGCCATGTAAATTGGTGGCCATCATCACATCTTGTGGCAGTGAATTCCCTAGTTTAACTCTGCACTGTGTGAAGAAGTACTTCCTTTTATCTGTCCTGAATCTCCAACTAATCAGCTCCATGGAAAGTTATGCAGTAAACTGTACCAAAATATTCAAATTGGTGCCTTAAATTTTCCCAGTTATGCTGAGAATTGTGTAAATATTACAAAGCTTGAATAGATGGTAACTTATTGTATGTAACTGGTGCCATCTAGTTGCGGCTGAGCAGCTATACTTTAGATACATTTAGAGCATCAGGCCTTTTCCTACAAAGTAGCTAACTATTTCTACCATCCCTTCTTATCATTGAGATAGAAAATGCTATGATGGTGTAGAAAAGCATAAAAATGCTCAGAGCTTAGTGAGTTTGCATACTGAAACTGAGGCATGGAAATGATTTGCATGTCAATATGTTATACAGATTAATATAGCTGCATTTAAAAGTGGCTCTGAAAAAGGATCTCTCCCCCACCCCCCAAAAAACCCAATTAGAGCAGCTTTCAGTGAAGTCTGACTTAATTCAAACCTCACCTACAGTCCTTCTAACATCCCAATTTAATTATGCCTGCCTGATCCTAAAAGTTATGCTATTAAAGAGATAGAACAAAATTTTTGAGTAGCTAATTCTCAAGGAGCTCTCTGGCAAATTCCTCATACATTTCATTCACAAATAAATTAGGTCTTTCCTCAAGTAACACTGGTTAGCTCCCATTTTACATTTTCTAAAAAAGAAAAGGGAGGAAAAAAGACATGCATTAACAAACACCTAGAAAATTATACTAATTTTATTTGCATAAGAAAAGTCAAGAACACAGTGCTGTCAATTTAATTGGATAAAAGCATTGTAATAGAGTGCAAATAAGCACTAACGTGTTCCGATTAAGTCTATGAGCCAGCCAGCATGCAACCCAGATTTTCACCTCTCCTGGAAATGTATTCAGAGGAAGAAAAATAGTGGGGGCAAGGATTAACAAGTTGCCTTTTTTGGAACAGAAAACAAGTACACGTGCAGATAAAATGTTTCAGCTACCCATTTCTAGCCAACATCAATTGAACATGATCCGGCACACTCATTTTCATGCCCAGGCCTGGGTTTTTGGGAAAGAGCACACTGACACGTGTGGATGTAATGATACTATCCAAGATTACAGCAACCACCACTCATTACTGCAGTAAATATGAAGTTAATCCAAATATTTTACAGCTTTACCCAGTCAAAGCACATTTCTTGATCACAGGTGTATATTTAGACTCAATTTCACTTCCAAAGAATTAGAAGGCATTCTTTATTAGTACTAAGTAACTTAGAATTGTGTCAAGTCCAAAATGGTATTTGAGCCATACTGTTTTATTATCAAAAGCTTCCTACCACTGATCAGTATTAGCAGGCTATCAGTGCAGTGGATCATCTTGGCCATTTGGATGGTCAAGCACACATCAACCTGCAGAGGAAGTGGGTGCTTAGAACTGCTTTGTTCAGTGTAATCGCAAAACTGAAAGGAACCGTTGTGAATCTGAAGTTGAATTGCAGTTTTTAGCTCACCCTTCCTTCAAGAAGCTCAGGGTCGCACATACGGTCCTCTCCCTTCTTCTAGCTTCACAACCATCCTGTGAGCTTCATGGTTGAGTGGGGATTTGAGCCTGGACCTTCCCATGGTCCAAGTCCAACACTAAGCACACCAGCATATACATCAGTTCTTATAAATATCTATAGAATATTGCCCCACATGGTCGAAGACCCAAGCTGCATTATAGGTCTTTTGTCCCTTTGGCAAACATGCAGTACAGTCCATTTCACAACAATGATGTAATAGAAACCATGGATAACAGCAAAATAACTATTTGTTGAGTTTCAAGCTGTAGTCTTAGTCAGCACAGTAATGAAGTTCAGCTGTTTAAGGCTAGAGATGTTATAACATGCAATTGGGGCAACTGACCTCCAGATGAAGAAGTTTAACGGTTTGTAGTACAGATTCCCTCTCAAGCAAAACAGTATTTGCTCAGGTTGCCATTTTAGGTGTATTCTGCACTAAGCTGTTTACAGATTTAGCTTGGGGGAAAGGTAATGCAACATGCCAATTACTTTACCTCGTAAAGTAATCTCACAGTAACTCAGTAATTGAACTTTGCATCTGAAATGGGGAGTATCATTTGAACAGCTCCTTCTATAGTGCCACATGACTCAAACTGCCCAGAGAGCTTTGGCTATGGGGCAGTATATAAATGTAATACATAAATAAATAAATAAATAAATAAATAAATAAGGCTGATCAGAGTATGGGGTAGCATTGCATTTAATTCACTTGCAAAAATTTATTTTAAACAATTACAGAAAAAGTACAAAGTAGAGGGCCAATTAGGCCTACAGAGTCATCCACAAAGCAAGACTACTTCCTGCCTACAATTGCCCAATGTAGGATTAGAATGAAAGAAACAGAGGCAGGGAAAGAATTACATAGAATGGACGGATTTGCCCGGGCTCTAGACAGATCTAGAAGTTATGCTCAAACACTGTGCTTCTGTAAAAAACATTGTGAGTTAGCTTTTCCACAGCATAACATTTATGCATGCTTACATATGTCATTTCTCAAACCTTGCCAATGGCCTGCAGCAGTGAGGATGTGAATCTCACATGGTATCATGACAGAGGGACAAGGAGAGACCTCTATGGAGCTGCCATTTTCGGTGACAACCCCATACTGAGTATAATGTCTAGTTCTAGCTTTAGAATGTGGTGTTTATGTTTACTGTTGAAAGAAGTGATTCTAAATCATTGTAAAGGTTTAATATTCACACAGAAAGACTATTTTAATAATATTTTTGAGTGTAATGAAAACAACTTAAAAGTCTCCCCCAATACATCTTCAGGCCTTTTTGCTTATAGGTTTGGTATTTCAGTCGACAATGATGTTGGGGAAATTCCCTTGAAATGACATTTCACCTCAAAAGGTGGCTAATATGTTTGCATTCATGACATGCAAATAACTAGCTCTTCTAGTAATTTGACAGGTTATGAATGGTCCTAATTTCAGATTCTCATTTTATTCCCATAATGCAAGCTACAACTTTGTTTTACCTTTAGGGGGTTGAGGAAAGGATAAGAAAAAAATTCATTCCAACAACTTAAAATCTACCAAGTGAAATACATAGTTACTGTAAGTTAACATGGTTTTTCTTCCACACCATTAACTGTGATCAGCTGTATACATTTTATAAAATAATATATTCAAAGGTTTTAAATAACCAGATCTCAAAAAGTAAGCTTTCATGTCAGATAAATCCCTAAATTATCTACTTGCTTTCTGCTCAGAAATATAGCATCAGTGTCGTGGAAAGAGATACTGGTTACTCTCTAGCATCTTAAATTAACATTTAGTAAATAATTTATTCATTTATAAAAGCCATCGACTACAAACCAGCAGCTGAATAATTCTGAACCTAGCTGGTACTTTGTCGACAGTTGGCTGTTGAATGGCTTGCACTCTCAGACTACTGTAGCCAACAACAAGACCTGGCAGTACACACTGGACTATGGTTCTGTCTCCCACTGAGTTATATGGACACACAGTACTCATAGCTTAGAGCATCAAAAGAAAAGTACAAGATACATTTGCATTTCATTTTAGATATACACAGCTTGCAGCAAAGTGCCATCAGTCAGTCAGTCAGTCTCTCTCTCTCTCTCTCTCTCTCTCTCTCTCTCACACACACACACACACACACACACACACCCAACTAGGGTTATTTAAACACTAAACAATTGTTCAAACCTTATTGGGAAAACAGCTCACAGTATCCAGAGGAAATGTTTTCAGGGTTATGCCGCAAGGCCTACCAGGCTGAGCATGAGACCACACCAAGTAGGCAAGTTTTATATCCTGTCTTCAAGAGCTACTCCAATACACTAGTTAAGGATCCCTGACAAAAGGTGCATCATACGCATACAAATGACAACATATAGATAGAAAATTGCATAGCTCCCAGGATCATACTCTTAAATACAGCTGGCTTGAAGTAGCAAAGGAGTCATCCTGGAAGCATCAAATGGCAGCTTAGTATATATTCAACTTAAGGTGGCATCTCATGTCATAGGGAAAAGTCAGAAAGGGGAAGCATAAACTGTATTCACTTTTTGTGCTTCCACAGAATAATGCAGAGGGAGAATGTGCGTTTCTCCTGCTTGGAGAAATACTGGGCTATTTCCACATATGAAACTCATACTGTTCCCCACCAGTTATGCAGGATACCATGCAAACACAAGCTACCTTCAACCTATCATATCAAATAGTCAACAAATAACTAAAAGTAATAATTACACAATTATCAGTAAGTATGGAACAGAGAAAAATGTGCATTCATCATCTGCATTGGCAGAAGAACTAGGAGGAAAGCCAAATGTATACTGCAGAGTTCTCTCCCATTTGGGATGAATGGTCAATTATAGGCAGCTTGCTGGAAGTTGAAGAATGAGGTGTAAGCAGAATAAGTGGCAGATAATGTAATTATCACCCACAGAGACGCTGATTGGGTGCTACAGTTCTAATGCTAATCTCACAATAAAAGCCACCTCCTCCAAAATAAACTTAGCTAATGGAGCTATGCAGCCAGCCCAGAAAGGACTGTTAATGGCCACAGTAGATAAGACACATCAATTACATCAATAGCAATAGTTTTTCTTCTCTCCCTCTTGCTTTCCCAAAGACTACTTTAAATGCAGGGACAGCAATAGCTCAATGGGTGGTTAAGGGAGCGAAAACTGTTCACTTCTGTGTATTGTTTCTTTCAACAATGGAAGCAGAGAGGCAGTATCAAGAACCTTTTGGTACAGCTGGTTGGTATAGGGAACTGGAGAGTCTGACTGCATACTATATTAAAAAGACGAAGAATCTTGTGGCACCTTGAAGACTAACAATTCTATTCTGGCATAAGCTTGTGTAGAACTGTCTGCTTAAATTTATGCCAAAATAAATATGTTAGTCTATTAAGGTGCTACAAGACTCTTTGTTGTTTTTGCTGCAACTAACAAGGTTACTTCTAGATAAAAAAAGGGAAGCAATGAAGGAAGACCTGCAGATTTTTTGAACAGGAAATACAATCTGCAGTTCATGACTAGTTAAACTTCATGCCCTCAGGGACAGTCTTGCTTTAAAAGAGCTTAGAACAGTTAAGGGTGATGCCCAAGGGAGGACCATGGCAGTTAATCACCTAAACTGTAGCCATAAAGCTGAACTGGAATTCTAAATCACTAGGGCATTCACTACTAGCACCACTTTTACCATTGGCCCAGGACCTACAGAAAATACATGACTGGAAACAATCTTGCAGTGCTCCCTGAGAACGGAGTAAACAAAGAGTAAGATCTGTATATTTTAAAAGGTTTTAAAGTGCAAGATGCCTCACTCTGCAGGACTCCCAACATTAAACTATACCAGGAAATAAAGGTGCCAAGAAGAAAGAGCACTATTATTTTCTATAGGCCCTGGCTCTGGGCAGCTGCAATGGCCAGATCTTTGGCAGAATGCTGTTGGAGGCTTGGATAGATGGATGGATATAGGCAGTACAATCTTGTTTCCATGAACTTGTGAGTTTGATAAGAATGTCTATCCTGACTAAATACAAGCTTCTTCTTTATTATATATTGTCTAATATCCAAATAACATTTTCTTCTTACTAAATATAATTTGGCCCTTGATCAGTCACCCTTGAAAAATTACGAGTACCAGCAATCAAGTAGTTGTTCAAACAAACAGTAAGTTCCTTCAGATACCAAAATTAGGCTGCGTTAGTTCTGTGATTAGTTAGGGAGGACTGATTTTCTGATTCATTAAAACTACATTTAAAGCTACAAATTAAATTGCATTTTTCATCTTTATGAACTCACCATAACTTAGATAACAGGAAGAACCTCTAAGGGCTTAAAATCTGCAACAACTATATCCTGCATGTCCCAACCCAAATGCAACAAACATGTGATTAGCTTCATATTTATATTCAGACACGGCTCTGTGTAAAGCCTACATCCAGTGGGAAGTACAGATCTCCAATGAGGATGGATGCCATTTTTGTGAAGAAGGGCCTACATTCCCAACTTTTGAGGGGTAAATCGCACAGAAAGGATGTAGAATACTATTCTAGTAGAACATCCATTGCATGGACATCAAGTAGACCTGGAGAATATGTGATCATGATCCCCGATTTTAAATCGGTTCTATACAGTGCAACATCTAAATAGAGCTTTGGACTCCAAGGGATCTTTGTCAAAAACTCATACCAGGATATAAGCTTACCACTGGGAGAACAGGTATGTTTTTCACATGTATTCCTAACAGCCTCCTATGGGGGTTAACTTAAAAAAAAAAAAACATATCCATCCTCTGCAGTTTAAATTAACTGTAAGAGGAAAAACCCAGCTGAAACTCCTTAATCCTCGAACTCTTTGAAGTTAAAGAAGTTTTCTAAACAGCTTGACACAATTGTACAATGAGGCTTCTGGACTTCAGAAATGGCACTATTCTACACATAGTATATTGCTCAACTTACAGCTAGTAAATGGCCAGTTGACCTAGCAATAACCAAGAGTTCTCTGCTTCCATTCAACTAGTTCATATAATAAACAAGCTCTGATCCATGACAGCCATTTCAACACAATACTAACTTCATGTTAATTTTCATGGTGCATAAATGTCTGAAATCTTGCTCCGATTAATTTTAGATCATACGTTTTCCTTAAATTCATGTTCTCTTTTTTAAAATTATATCTGCCTTTTCTAATAAGAAAAAATATACATCTGAATATATAGTATTACTTTTTAGAATTTGACCACCATTTCCCTACATCCCTCTACAACTGACACAGCTATGCTATGAAAGTCTTGATCACCATCTGAATCTGTTTCTTACACACTGGGCAAGGTGATCGGCCCTTCCTTAACATTTTTGCACATGTGAAACAGGCCACTAGGTGAGCTGTCTTTCCATGGACAATATTCCCATTCCGTGGCCTCTTCTGGCACACGATGCAAGGCTTCAGCAACTCTTTGCTACTTTCAAGGGATTGCACTTCTTCTTCTTCTTTGCACTTACCAAACTGCAATGAAGGCTCTCTGTCTTCATACCCTTTTGCTAGATCCAGGGAATCCATGGAGCTCTTAGGACTTAGTTTCAATTTGACTTCTGATCGGCACAGGTCTTTGGGTCGTACAATTGGAGCGGACACTGTCCTTCGGCAGTCTGGGACATCCATCCCTTCTGTGTCCTCTTTATTTTGCATTGTGGCAATATTGGATGTGGAGAGGGAATGTGCTAGCTTGGGGCAGTCAGAGAACCAGTCTTTCCGTAAGGCCCAGCAGCGGAAACAGTACCGTTTAATGGGAGAGTTGAACATCTTGCACTTGGTACATTGCCAAGAGTCCTGATGAGTGAAAGAGGCAATCAAACCAATCACAGGTTAGTGGATTCACATACTGCTCCCCTCCTCCTTTAAGCCATTTTTGCTGAATCTTACCCTTATTACCCCTCCCCAGATATCTTTAGAGAAAACCATTTCTCATTCTGTTCACTATATTGAATTTTCAATGCCCCTTTCTAAATTCAAGGGTAGGTAACTCCTTGAGTCAGTTAGAAGCATATTTCTCAGCCTCTATAATTATATAAAATCTGTTGAAACTACACAATTGATGGTGGCTTACTTGATTACCCTATACACCAAGGGCAATGGCTTTTTGAGTTTAGAACTATAATTCAGTTGTCCAGTGCCAGGGACAGCACAATTTGTCAAGCTGGCACACACAGTAAACTAAACTAAAAAGAATCAAAGCTTGATTCTGCAATCTATGAGGACTAGGGTGCACACTTCAATTGCAAAGCAAAGCCAGAAAAGAAAAATGGAGCACAGAATAATGAAAGAAATGGTAGTGTCCACCGAGATGGACTGAGAACGTCCTTGTGGAGGGATTAAATGGGATTCCCCCCCCCCTCGAAACTAAGTAGAACATTGGCACATTAATATAGATCGTATCTATTTTCTTTACAGACTTGATTCATTTTGAGGACCAGAACCAAGAACCAATGTGCTGATCCATCTAGTCTTGAATGCATCTAAAAAAAACTTTCACAAAATCATTTAGCCAACATGTGAGACTATACAGAATCTGCCCAGTGAATCTATCCCCAGGGAAAGCATTCCAGCTATCAAAAGATTTACATTCAGGTCCCTCTCCCCCAAATATGGAAATACCATGACCAAATTAGATGTGATGGTGGCAAGATACACTGTTCCATTCACTTATAAAGTGGAGATGAGGTATCTTAAGAACATAAGAAGTGTCATGCTGGATCAGACCAAGGGTCCATCTAGTCCAGCACTCTGTTCACACAATGGCCAACATTCACACAGTGGCCATCTTACTTTAACAGTTAAAGGAACACACAGGTGAAAGGCACTGAACATGCCCTTTTCCCATGCTTTACCTCCCAGTCCATTGCTCCAGCCATTTCTCTCCATTCCTCACTCACTTCCAGTAGGGAAGCGTAATGCAGGACTGTGGGGAGCAAGGTTCTCTTCACCAGCAAACCCCCATTTTCCTTTTAAAGAAAAAAAAACCCCACCCAGTTTCTATGTGAACAAAGTGGACACATGGATGTTGGCCCTGTCATATCTAATTTGGTCAGCAGCCCTGATATTTACCAGAAGGAAAACTAAAAATGTAAAAGCCTTATTCCTCAGTAGGTAGTATGTGGCCCCATCTGTTTGTGTACACACACACACATACACACACACACCTGAGCCGCTTACTGAAACCTGGCCTCTAAGTACCTGGGTTCAAAGCCATGAGGATCCCAAAACTAAAAGAAGCTGGCCATACAGAATATAAACAAATCAGGCCCTCAAGCAGCCATCAAAAGAATGAATGGAAGTATGATACAGACAGCTGAGAGACTACAAGTAAACACAAACTGTGACTGCTGAACGATGAAGACCATTATGTTCAGCAAAACTGTCTTGTGGACCTTAAAGACTAAGAAATATATTCTGGCATAAGCTTTCGTGGATACTGTCAACTGTTGAAGTGGACACTGTCCATGTAAGCTTCTGCCAGAAAAAAATTATTAGTCTTTAAAGTGCTTAAAGCTACCCCTTTAGACATTATGTTCAGTTTCTGTAACTTAATCAGTGAATGGCTATTTATATGCTGACATAACTAATTACCAGCAATTCAGACGTTCCAATAAAAAACAAATTGATCTGACACATCCTTCCCTTTTAAAACACATTAGTAGAAGTAAAAGAGGTGGGTTGTATTTTGTTGCTTAAGTATTGAAAGAGATGTAGTAATGAGCTTGTATGACCTGAACAAAATATACTTTAAGCTTCAAATCATGAACATTATAACCAAATATTAAGCTCCAAAGACACATACCTCAGCAGGAGCATCTATGTCTGTGTCATCACTTAAGCACTGTGAATCCTCAAAATCATCAGAAGATGCAACTTCACTCACCTGCAAGGTACACATCCAAAAAAGACACATGCATGCCATGACAGTCTTAAGTACAGAGCACCCACCCTTGAGTTCCTGAGAAGTGCTTGGTATCAAAATCTAAATCAAACAATATTTTCTAGAGTAATATCTGTCCCCATAATTTAAAAAATGCATAAATCACTCTGCACTGTAAGGTAAGTCATAGTATCTTTATATGACCATTAAAAGTAATCGATAAGCTTGATCCTTTGAGGCACAGGTGAACTCAGTGGCAAAGAGCACCTTTTATCAGCTTAGGCTGATATACCAACTGCGCCCTTATCTGGACAGAGATAGCCTAGCTACCTCTAGGTTATCAGCCATGCTCTGATAACCTCTCGTTTGGATTACTGCAATGCGTTATACGCGGGGCTGCCTTTGAAAACGGTCCGGAAGCTTCAGCTGGTACAAAACAGAGCAGCCCGTTTACTAACAGGGACTGGCTGGCGAGATCACATTACGCCAGTCTTTTTCCAGCTTCATTGGCTGCCAGTCCAGGTCCGGGCCCGATTCAAAGTGCTGGTATTGACATTTAAAGCCCTAAACGGTTTGGGGCCAGGTTATTTGAAGGAACGCCTCCTCCCATATGTACCTGCCCGGACCTTAAGATCATCTACAGGGGCCCTTCTCTGTGAGCCCCTGCCAAAGGAAGTGAGGCAGGTGGCTACTAGGAGGAGGGCTTTCTCCGCTATGGCACCCCGGTTGTGGAACGAGCTCCCCAGAGGTCCGCCTGGCACCTACACTGTACTCCTTTCGTCGCCAGCTGAAGACCTTTTTATTCACTCAGTATTTTAACACTTAATTTTAACTTAAATTTAATTTTTACTGTTTTAACTCTGTATTTTAATCTTATATCAATTTTGCTGCGTGGTTTTATCCTGGTTGTGCTTTTGATACTGTATTTTGTATTTGTGCTTTTAACCTATTGGTTGTTTTATCATGGTTTTAATTTTTGTGAACCGCCCAGAGAGCTTCGGCTATTGGGCAGTATAAAAATGAAATAAATAAATAAATAAATAAATAAATAAATAAATATCTAACCAACTCATCGAATCATTTTCACTCTTTTAGTGAACATATTTTCCTCATAACAACTGCACGTCCCCATTGTCCCCATTTTATAGGTAAAATTGCAACTTGGCAATGGTCCACAGGGGTCCTTCTCCGTGAGCCCCTGCCAAAGGAAGTGAGGCAGGTGTCTACTAGGAGGAGGGCTTTCTCTGCTGTGGCACCCCAGCTGTGGAATGAGCTCCCCAGAGAGGTTCCTTGGTGCCTACGGTGTACTCCTTTCGTCGCCAGCTGAAGACCTTTTTATTTTCTCAGTATTTTAACACTTAGTTTAACTTAAATTTAAACTTTGCTGTTTTAATTCCATATTTTAACCTATATCAATTTTTGCTGCGTTGTTTTAATCCTGGTTGTGCTTTTTATATTGTATTTTGTATTCGTGTTTTTAAATTGTTGGTTGTTTTTATGCTCTTCATGGTTTTAATTTTTGTGAACCGCCCAGAGAACTTCAGCTATTGGGCGGTATAAAAATGTAATAAGCAAATAAATAAATAAATATAGCAAGACCAGCTTTCCCACAGCCAAAATCCTATGCAGTATTTGCTAGTCTAGGACAGTCCTCAGATTCGCCCAGCTATAAATCAAAATATATACAAAGTATATAATGCAACTAGTATCGTAAGATGAGGGCATTAATCTTAAGGGTGAGGCTGCAGATCGTTTTTTAATCAAGTTATTCTTAAAAATGGTATTGAATCAGTTGGAAACCTAGATATGTATTCCTGCCAATTAGCGAACAACACATCTTAACATGAAATGAGTTACTCAGGGGACTGTGCTTTGATATGTGACAAAGCCCATGATACTGCACAAATACCTTTGCTAAAATGGTAAAGCTAAAAATGTAAGCCATCAGCTTACTAAAGATAAAAACAAGACTAAATAAAAGTGCAACCAAACCACCAATACTCATTAGGTCAGATGACCACCATTCATTTACTTTGGTTTTGAAGCTTACCATTTTGCTACCCTCTTTTCCTTCTTCATCAGTTTGTTCACAATCAACTGGTTTTGTTGGGATTGTGCCATCTAACTGGTCAGAAGAAGCTTCATTGAGGAACCACAAGTCATCAGTAGTATCTGAAACAACTGCTGTATCTAAATCCTAAAGAGAAGAGGGAGGAAAGACTCGCCATTTGCAGACTTGCAAGACCTATTCTTATTATACTACTGGATGCTTAAAAGCAACTACAACATATGATTAACCAAGACTTCTCATCCAGCCACACGGGATAAGAAGCAAAACTGATTTGACCTTTTTTTCTTCCTTGTAGTTCTTATCAACATTGGTATCCGGATGCTTCTGCAACATGTTCTGAGTGGCTTTACTCAACTCCCTGATCCCTATTTAACCCCAAATCATATTAAAAATGTATTACATTATAAAACAAATTCTTCAATAACTGTATGAGGTATGGATAGAGCTAAATGAACTCAAACACACATACACATTTAAGTATTCTAGGACTTTGAGCTCCAAAGTGCCTCACTTCCCAAAGGAAAAGATAAGTCTCCATATGTAAGACTGAACAACTGTGAGAAAAAGTAAGCCTCCCAGATTCCCATTTCCTGCAATCCAAAATTTGTGAGTCTTGACAGGGTCAAGTCAAGATAAAATCCAGACTATCCAAATCCTTACTTGCCCCATTATCCTGCACTGGTTTCAAAATTCCATTTGTTTGGCAAGGTTTTTCTTCTTCCCTGAAATCCATCAAGAGCCAAGTCAAACAAAGGATAAACTGAACCATAAAGCAACCCTGACCTAGCAAAAAATCATCAAGAGTCATCTATACCAGCAGTGCAGAACCTTTTTCCCATCAAGGGTCAATGACATATGGGAAAATCAAATGTGGGCTACAACTGGTGGTAAGTGGAACCGGAGATAAATGTGGATGAAATTTGTAGCATTTCATAGTACCTCTGTGGTACCCTACATAAAATTAGGCCAAGGTCCACAGGTTCCTTACCCTAGGTTTATACATAAACATCAAGTAAGTATTGTTGCCTAGCATTTACCTGATTGGTATGTATATCTGTTGAGCCATTACTTCTGGATTTGTAATTGCTTCTAAGATTCCCTAAAAACCACCACGGAAGGCCAGCTATATCCCACTCTTCAAGCACCAGATCCAGTGTGGCCTGTTCTTTTGAAACGTTATCTAACAATATATCTGTAGGAGCCAAGCAAAGTTCAGATTAGAATATGCTTGTTGTGTTCATAAACTGACAGAAGCCAGCCCAATGAAATACAGTTCATTCTTAAATCTATATCCTTCTGCTGAGTTACACTGAGCATTCCTATCCCACCAGAGAGCAAGTAGGCACATGAACACATACACACACAGAGGAATATCCCACTGGCTCCCCAGCTCAACTCTCTACCATGCCTTAAATATTATAAGCCATTCCCTGCATATGTTACGTGTCCAGCAAAACCACTTTAGTTCTCATGCAATATGAATTTTGACAAGGAGGATAATAGGATCAACTTGATGAATTGTGAACCAGCTGTTTCTATAATCATTTCCTACCATAAACTCAATTATGATTAATATCCTATCTTCTGAACAAGATATCAGCGGCTTTACAGCACCTGGAATCATAAGGCTATTCTATAAGCTACATGGAAAACAGCTTCTCCTTTTATCCATGCCTGCAATTTTCACACTTACAAAAGCTAACTAGTATTTGAACCTACAGAGAACTCTAATCATTCTTTGTATAAATAATGAAACTTGTCTGTTTTTTTGGGGTTGTGTTTTCTGTTTAAAAGAAACTAGCTTTGAATATCAGGGGAATCTAACAACTTGCATAACAATAAGAGCAAAAGATGGGTATGTTCACATTTCATACAAGATGGGAGCTCTCAATTTTCCCACACAAGAACACTTTTTTTTTTACCAGTAACTGGCTTTAAGCACTGGCTGTAGGAAATGCAGCCTTTATTTCTACATGAACCACAGAAAAAACTATTGAGGAAGACGATGTCCAAGATGTTTAATGATAGATTTGTTGTTTGTGTGAAGATTCAGAGGATCCTGAATATCTAGTAGAGATGACAAATGAAGCCCAAAGTCATACTTTGGAAGATTAATTTCCATACTAGGGTTTTCATTTTGTTTGTTTGTTTTTAGTCTAAAAGCACCTGCTCTGATCCATACGATTTCACCCCAGGACTGAACTTCCCCCTCCAAAAAAAGCTTTCAAATGAGAGACCCTTCCTGCCATCTTGTCTTATCACAAGTCAACAGTGATGTGGAGGTGAGTCTTGGTAACAGAACACACTGGACAAGCAAAAAGGCTCTAGTAAGCAATACTGAAACAAAGAACCAGATGCAACAAAGTAAAAGAGTAACAAAATCTTGGTCTAAAAATCAACAATGAGAAAACAGGCAACTCACCATGTAGCAATCATGTTTAACTGTGTTCACATCACAAACATTGTACTCACCTTCATCTTCTTTGTTTGTGTACTTTGAGGTAGACAAGACAGATGTGTCACCTTCATCCTCTTCTTGCCCAGTGACGAAGCTTCTCTCTGTGCTACCCTGCTTAAAGGAAGAAGGAAAGACATCCATTAGCCCAGCAGACCTTAGAGAGACATAGGGATGTAACACTTCCCTTCTGAGTCACCAGCTGCAGAGCAACACCAAGGAGTTATGAAAGGAATAAAGATTTATTGAACATACAAAGAACATTTATTAAATGACCAAGAAGACTGCTAAGGATCAAGTAACACATAAGTAAATGTTGCAACCAAGCAAAAACAAAAATGTCGACAAACGTTTCCAAGAGCTGCACTCTGCTAACAACATTAAGCTCGATAACTGTATCCCAAATCATGTAGCTCTGTCTCAAACTAACATAATCCAGCAACAGTACAGGTATTAGAAATTTTAGAATGCACTAAGCAAAATTCAATCACTTTCTTGGTTCAAAAATCCCACCCAAGAATATGACAATGCAAGCTGGCATGACTGAGGACAAGAAGTGTTACACCCCAGAAAACACACTCAGAGAATGGAACTCTGTTAGGTAGAGAACAGAGAATGTTCACTCTGTCCCTGTTCTGTGAACTCCCAAGAACTTCTGAGGAAGGCAAAGGCAAGTCAGAAGTTCTGGCAGTCCACCATGCACAGGTACAGAGAAGGGGCGCTCTGTACATCAAAAGAAACCACCCAGCAGTGGGTTTACCTTCAGTCGATCTTGGCTTGGATTATCCACACTCTGATCCTTTGCGAGAGCAAGTGTCTGTGCAGCATCTAGAGAGCAGGTAAAAAAAGAAAAAACCCTCCCTGGTAATAACCATTCTTACAACACAGAGGGGTCCCCTGAAAAGCAACCACAAACCAAGTTTGGCAGCTGTGGAGATGAAAGTGTTGAAAGGTAAGAACATATTCTTCTCAGCCAAAACTACTCCATTTTCTAGGTCATTCACACTTAAAGCCTGGCATGTTTGCCTCCAACTCTTGACTGACCTGACCTGATCCTATCCTGACCTCATAAACTGCAAGCTATATTTCCTAGTATCTTCAGGGAAGGTGACTGAGGGTGAAACGAGCCATGATATAACTAGCCATTAATAATTTTAATTTTTGTGAACCGCCCAGAGAGCTCCGGCTATTGGGCGGTATAGAAATGTAATAAATAAATAAATATTTGTCATACAATTTGCCCTTTGGTGGTTTTCGTTTTAAAAAAATCAAAATAGCTAGTGCACAGAAATGCTGGGCACAATCGGAATCAAGGCATAGGCTGGCATGCTTTAATTCAACTGAAATCACACACACACACTAATCAACAGGAGCTGTCCATACTAGTGGAAGCTGTCCTCCCATTGCAAGTAGTAGTCACACAAAGTGGTGGTGTGCAATTCTGATTGAGGCCCCGCAATAGGGGTAAGGAGTTAACACCACCTCCTTCCACACCATGGGTGTCACAGGGCTCCTACACCTATTTAAAAAAAAAAACTATGTGAGAGCTGACTACATGACAAACAACACATCTAGTTTGGCCCTCAAAAGTACTGCAGGGTCCATGGCATTAAGAAGAAACTTAATAGGAAATGATTTCTTGCTGCAAGTCTCCAATTCAGCTTCAAAGTGAGACACGGATGTAATGTGGTAATATCATGATCAAGATACATTGATCAGCTTATCAAATACCATATATAAGTGGACCAATGCCCATTCATCCACTGTATCTGGTAATGCTCAGCAAGTAAGCCAAATTAAGTCCTCTCACTGCTGCATAGGAAAGTCTCTTTCCAAGGCTTCCCTCCATGCCACTGTAGGGGCAGGCTGAGCTCTGTTCTCACAGTTGCAAGGCGGAGCATTTAAGAGTAGCAGATACCTTCTAATAGCCAGTAAGCTCATGCTGTGTAAGATGAGACTCCAACGAAGGAGAAGCCAAAGTTTTTAAAACAGCTCACATTCTCTAAGTAAATACAGCAGGGTTGTATAGCATAATCTATAGCATAATCTCAAAAGACCACTGCAGTTGACAGTTCAGACTTCTGGCAAGAGCAATTTGTCCCTATTCCAACAACCACTGGTTGGGGAAGTAACAGAGAAAGTGGGTTGGTAGCAGAAAAAAAGGGACGGCCCATCCACTTTGGCTCTGCCCACTGCCAGCCTGTGGCCCAAGAACTTGGCGTCCACACTTTTCCTAAAATGGTCCCAGAATCAGAAAGACTGAGAATTAAGGTAGTACTAAAGGAGAGAGAGACTCATGAAAACAGAATCTCCTCTAAAGCCCAGTGAAAGTATAAACAAAAACCCAGATCACGTTATTTAGCCAGAAATAGGTGAGTAATAAATGTTCTCTAGGCAGAAGCAACTTCACAGTAGTTACTTTTTCAATACAGATATTAAATCTCCACATTGGAGAAGGCATGCACCCTGGAATAGCTGGAGGGCAATATAAATTATATTTTTGTCTTCAGCAAATGCATTGTGAAGTTTGTACTCACAGCAACTTTCCAGTGCAAGAAGCAAAAACATGAAAGCTCACATTTACCACCTAAATAAAAGAACACATACACACCCCAAATACTTTAGGAAAAGCGTTAAGACTTGTTTTCTCTTCAAATAGCGCAAGTTGAGTTGAGTTTTGAATAATATGCAGATTCATAATAATCTTCATTCTTACCAGAAGAGAGTTTAAATCATATTCTAGACTTTTGAAATTAATTTGTTTAATCAAACATCATTCTGACACTGGCAGCCATTCCAATCATCATGAATGAATGAATGGGCATTCAGTCCACCATTCTCTCTACCAAACCCATTTCTACAGCTCAACTATGTCAGGACAACATTCCTACTCCAACCTCTTTCTGGTCCATAAGGCTGCTAGTTCTGATATTTGAATGGAGTTGAAATGGAAGAGTTGGCAGGGATTATCCACTCAAATCAGATTACTAACCTCTGAAGAATAAAACTAAAGTTAAATAATACTCTTACACCTAAATTTTTACAACAGAGGTGGGCTACATGCAGCTCCTGCTGCTACATATTGCCCTCCACTAAAATTCATGGTGAAAACCAATCTGCAGCTTACCATCAAATTTCAGCATTAATCTACCCCAGAAAGCTAGAACAGCCATACGCAGCTTGTTTTCAAGCTAGATTTGGCCATTTTAGCCTTCCATAATGGTTTTCTCGCAAAATTCAGTGGCAAATTGCCAATTTTTTGGCCGCCATGAATTTTGGTGGGGTTGCACCAGGGGTCTAAAATGCCCCCTAGCTTTATCCTCAAAATTGCCTGCTCCTGTTGTACAGTTAGTTTATTTGTGGCAAATGTTGGAGGCAGTTCGTTCCATTGTTAAACTGCTCATACAGTCAGATACTTCTTCCTAAAATACAGGTCAAATCTACTTTCTTGTAATGTTGAACCTGTTGGTTCAGATCCTACCCTCTGGAACAGAATACTTAATTCTCTTCTTAATTCACTCATACTCAATAGTATTTGGCTCATCCTCCCACAATCCATCTCATTTCCTTCTTTTGTCGTACCAGCAATCCCCAGATCTTTTTCTCTTATTCCAGCCCTTTTAGATATTTATACACTGAGCAACTTTGAACCCCTCCCCTATCCTAAATTCTGGAAAAATCTCAAATTTCATTGGACAAGAAGCCCACTAAACTAAGGTGGTTTTAGAAGCAGTCCCATAGTACAAAAAAAGTACCATTTACCAGGGTGAAAGGAAGATGTTGCACAAGCCTTTCATTGCACCTCAAAGGATTCTTTGGATCACCAAAGAATACATGAGTGTTTTACATATTCCAACTTTAGTAGAGTACCTTTCGAAAGCTATTCCATTATTTGTCTTCCCTAAATTTCCAGTAGATTCCCACATCAGAACCACCTTACTTGAACTGGACTGATGTTAATTGCTTGAATGCAATCAGCTATATAAATAAATAAATAATAATAATAACAACAACAACAAAAACAGTTATTTTGTATAAATAGCCACTGAGGCGAAGCCTTAGCAGCCTCAGGACTATTGGGGGTGAGAAGGAGACATTTAACTCTTTCTCCCTGCCATGGTCCCAACAAAATTCCCCACTCTGAAGCTGCTACTTGCATATCAAGGGAAGCACCCTTTATCACTTGACTAGTGAATATGGCCAACTGGTACCCCAAATGCCAAACTTTCTGAGGTCCTGAATCAATGGGTTGCTGGACATATGACAAATAGGAACAATTGCCTACATCTTTACAGATGCACAATACAAGAATCAGGCCTATCAAGTCTGGATTATTTTTGCACCAAGCATACACAGTAAGACAACTCAAACTGCATTCAGGCAACACTCACCTTCAACCTGAGGACATCCTCATGGATGCCCCCTGGCTGTCGGTCAGTATTACAAGAATGAATCTTCAGTGATTGTTCATCTCAGGGTTTCTTCTGGATGAATAGAAACTAACTAATGAAAGACATTCATAGACATTCGAGTGGAGGAGAACATCAAAAATAGTGACTTTCCTTCACTCCTCAGATATGAATATTTCTTATGATTTCTTTGCTTGTCCTTTTAGTATTTGACTTCTGAGAGATGAACAGTCAGTACTTCACAGAATGTGGCATTAGCCAACTACCAGGAACAAATTTTGTTATGCAGCTATGGTCAACATTTTCAAGACTCTGAAAGAAGGGTTAAAATGAGGATGGTCCAACAAGGTCAGAAAACAAGGGTTTCTCACAAGTAAAACCCAGATGTTTTATTAAGTTACCAGACAAATAAAATGGAAGGCCTAAATTATTTCACCTTTCCTAGTCTTACGTGAGGTTAGGAAATAAACCAACAGCAGAGTATACAGCAAGGGTGGGCAACTGGGGGACCACCAGATTTTGGAACCTACAACACCCATCAGCCCTAGTAGCATACCCAATGGTGATTCATGATGGGAGTTGTAGGCTAAAACATTTGGATAACCATGTTGCCCATCCCTGATATAGATAATTACATAGGTTAAATCTCAGTGATGGATAACAACTGGCATTCCCATCCCTGTTACCAAATTAAGCCAATTCATCTTTTTAACACAATTCAGCACAAGTTAAACCCAGAAAAAGATATGGTATTTCAACACACAATTAAATGCTTTGCCCACTCTTTTCACTAAGACAATGTTTGTTGGATTTCATTCACTTTGATCCCATTCACACATAACAGCTAACCATAGGCTAAACAACCTATAGTTAATTGTGACTGCCCTGAAGCAAAAGAGCGCACTGTCTCCTGTGCACTGCCACTTCCGGTTTCTTTCAGGATTGCAAATCAACCTGTTCCTGGGTTGTTGCCATGATGCGCAAACCTGGCCATTTAGGTTGCTGAGGGAAACAATCCAGAGTTCTGATCCATGATTCGTTGATGGTAAAACAATCCAGAGTTGTAACACAACAACAACCCAGAGTGCTGGGTACAGATGTCATGGTAGCAACCCAGGAATTGGGGTTCCTGGGTTATTTGGTGATCCGGAAAGGAAGTGGAAGTGGTGAGTGTGTGGGAGGCAGCGTACTTGCTCACTCCAGTGAAACCAGAGCAAACTATGGGTTGTTTAGCACATAGTTGTTACATGGCAAGCAGGTGTATGCGTTTAATGCTCCAATTATCCTAGATGTCTTAACATTATGCCTCTAGTTCCAGTCCAATGTATATGTCATGTAAAAGGATGTTGTTGTTTTGACAGCAATTTCTAGTGGATGTGAGAAATGTAAGAGGGCTGCAATATCCCCAGTCCTCCTAATGATTCATCGGCAATCATTTCAATCCAAAGATGTTACAGTTTTACTTACCAAAGTAACATTTTACAAAGCATTGAATAAACTTGACTATTAGAAGCTTACCTGTAACAGTAGCAGGAGTCACATTCCGTTTCAGCATGTCATAAACTGGGCTGTGGAAAAGTAGAGACTAGTGAGAGCAGAACACACCACCCCAAAAATTAGTATCTCCTTAACTTCAAACATTATGCAGGGCAAGACTCCAATGAACTATGCCAAGTTCTAGAATTATTACATGTTTGTGTTGAAAGGCCTCTAGCAGAGGGTCTTGTGGTGGGCAATTTGATCCCCTACCCATTTTGGTTCTGCAACCTTGTTGTAAAGTGTTTTCAACCAACCTAGATGGTTATCAGAATCTTTATAGCAGGGGTGGGCAGCTTCTGGGGCTGTACCGATACCTCCAAGTCCACCAGGGGCCACCCTCCAGCACGATCTTCTCAGAGGAACAAGGTGCCTCTGAGCATAAACTCAGTCCAGAAATTTGTTTTCAGTATCAGAACTGGAGAGAGTAAATCTAGTCCTGTTTTCACTCAAGCTTTCTTGATTTTAGCAGTGGGGGAAAGGTTTTCAGTTTTTGCTATTATTAAATCATTGGAATTTGGAAATCTTTGGTCACCCAACCAGTAGATCCCAATCTACCTTCTGCCTACCCCTGATTTAACACATGGAAATGTTGTTTCATGTATGCTTTGGAGACTTCCTACCTTGGGTCTTTCACAGAGAAGCTTTCACGACCCAGAAGATCCCCCAACTGGTCTCCTCCACAATAAACCATATGCTGTTGTTGTTTGTCATACAGCTGTTTCAGTGTGATATACTCTCCAAGATAATGTATGATCTAGGTAAATAAAAGACAGCTCCAGTTATAACTACCTTGCATTAAATAAACCAGGGAGGACTGTTTTCTATTTCAATTATTTCAGTAATTGTCAATCACCACCCTTATTTATATCCTCCTCCACCTAACAGTAGTCTTTCCACTCTCTATAAATAAACTGTTGTATTTTTTTTTAAGTTTTCCAGCCCTATTTCACTTTTCATGAAATAAGGCTCTCTCCGGCCTTATAAAGTGGTTAAATTATCACCCTCTTGAATACATGTGGAAACTGAGAAACAAGGAGACTTAATACTATCATTTGCTGCAAGCCACAAGCAAAGACAGTCATAGGTAAATAGTCCACATAGCATAACAAATGACATGGAAAGTCTACAAAATAAGTGGGACCTGCAACAAAATCCTGCAGTTTATTCCCATGCCCTAAGAGAAGTGCTCATGTTCATGTTTCTAGACAGCCTTATAAAGCAGGTGCCTTATAAAGCTATTCAAGCTTTGGGGAGTGGGGGGGGGGAGGCGTCAAGGAGTAGGGTATGGATAAAGTATAAGCCTTCCTGACCCCTTCTCTTGCATTGCTATATAGCACTAGAGGCCTGCCACTTCTAACCAGAGAATTTTATAGCTGTGTGCAGTGAGATGTGCATACAGTTCAAGTAAAATACACAGCTAGAATACCATCAGCACAGACCCACTGCCTGCACTGGGCAAGTTTATATGAAGTTTCATGTGTTGCTTGATTGCAGCGTCACTACCTCATGAGCACTCCAAATCCAATCCACTACAAGTGGTACAGCCACATCAGAGTATATAACACATAAGTGGAATGCATCTTTCAAGCAATATATTATCCATAATATATGATCACCCCTCCATACCAACCCAAAAAAGGCTCACTTGGAGAAGATAAATGAAAAATGCTTCCACCCACTGCAGAGACAGGTCCTTACTGTGCTAAATGTAGACGGCTATGGCAAATTAACATTTTAACACAGAAAACTCTTTCATTGAAAGTATTCAATTTGTTTTTGCAAAAATATTAGAAGCTAAATAAGTTATTTAAATGCATAAGTGTTTAAAATAAGTCACACGGCTCTGCAGGAATATCTGACACATTCCTAATGAAAAACCACTGCATTTAATTCCTAGCTGACAGGACACCCCTGTAAATCACAGCTAGTGTCATTTTTCTAATCTTGTACACACTTTGCATTCTAATCTTAAAATAAATGATTTTGCAGGGTGTCTTGGGTTTAGCTGACAAGACATTTCCAATGAAGAGGGGGGGAAATAAAAAGTATAATTTTAAAACTTTCACGCATCAATTGACAAGAAAAAGCATCTCTTAGCAGTCACTCAGGAATACAACCACCTATTGCAATTTTCTGCACACTGTTAAAACTGCTTTTTATACCCCTAAAGTATTTATTGTATCAATGTTTAACTCTTTTTTCGTGCTTTCGTAACAGCTTCTACATAAGTCTCTCAAAATCTTTTGATAAATAGAACACACACCCATGAAACTGAGGATTCTTCTATTTTACATATTGGGATGAAACTTAACCTTAACTCTAACCCAGTCCAGGTCCGGGCCCGATTCAAAGTGCTGGTATTAACATTCAAAGCCCTAAACGGCTTGGGACCAGGTTATTTGAAGGAACACCTCCTCCCATATGTGCCTGCCCGGACCTTAAGATCATCCACAGGGGTCCTTCTCTGTGAGCCCCTGCCGAAGGAAGTGAGGCAGGTGGCTACTAGGAGGGCTTTCTTTGCTGTGGCACCCCAGCTGTGGAACAAGCTCCCCAGAGAGGTTCGCTTGGCGCCTACATTGTTTTCCTTTCGTCGCCAGCTGAAGACCTTTTTATTTTCTCAGTATTTTAACACCTAATTTAACTTAAATTTAAACTCTGCTGTTTTAAGCTCATATTTTAACCTATATCAATTTTTGCTGTGTGGTTTTATCCTGGTCGTGCTTTTTATATTGTATTTTGTATTTGTGTTTTTAAATTGTTGGTTGTTTTATTATGCTCTTCATGGTTTTAATTTTTGTGAACCGCCCAGAGAGCTTTGGCTATTGGGCGGTATAGAAATGAAATGAAATGAAATAAATAAATAAATAATAACCTTCTGTACTTCAGGCTCAAACTCTGAGATGACTGCTTATAGTCAATAGTCTTTATGGAATGCCCAACACTGTCACTAACACACTGCTCACTCCCAGCACTAGAAACAAACAGCAGCACTTCATTTTAGCCACTAATCGCTATGCTGAATGCTTAATAAGCTTGCAGAATTACAGACATCAATATTCCACCCACTGGGAAGAGAACATCAGAAGGTAGCAAACTAGAAATGTTAGGAGAACTGAGAGAAGCATCCAAAATTGACACGTACCTTTGTCAAACAGTCACTGTACAGGTAAAAATTAGAGAGCATAAAACTCATCTCATACTCAGACAGTACATGCAAAGTCCATTCTACATGGAAATTGCAGACACATTTTTTAAAACTCCAATATCATAAACATAGGAAACAAGAAATGTTTCCCATAAAGCTGAGGCAAAATGTGCCATCTTCACCAACCGGTTTGCAAGCTATGAAATTGGGCAGGGAGTGGATGCTGGTAATAATAGGAGTCGGTGTGAATAAGAGCAGACTTACTGGTGGTAGTAACTGTGTTTTCTAGCTGCTGCTGAACACTCCCCACCCCCTCCTTCTTTCTTGAATGCTTACAAGACGCCTGCCCTTACTCTGGAACCACAGTGTGCACTCCCAACTTAGCTTCATGGCTGCCACTTGCACTGGCTGCCTGTATGTTTCCAAGCCCAATTCAAGCTGTTGGTTTTAAACTATAAAGCCTTACACGGTTTGGGAACGCAATTGCCGACCGAGAACCTTTCCTGATAGGAACCTACCCATACACTACGCTCAGCATCTAAGGTCCTCCTCCGGGCACCTCCTCCAAGGGAGGCTCAGAAGATAGTAACAAGGGATAGGGCCTTCTCTGTGCCACCCCCTCCCCACCCAATTATGGAATGGTCTCCCCAACGAGCCCGTCTGGGGCCAACATTGTTATCGTTTCGGTGCCAGGTTAAGATATTTCTCTTTTCTCAGGCATTTGGCAGCACATGATGAGTTTTAATCAGGTCCTGGATTTGTCTTATGGTTATGGTTGATTGCTCAAAGCTGTTTTTAGATATATGTTGTCTCTGTGTGTACTGTCTGTACTTTTATGTAAATGGTTTTATACTGTACATTTAACGGATTTTCATCTTTGTAAACCACCTAGAGAGCTTCAGCTATGGGGTGGTATAGAAATGTAAATAGTAGTAGTAGTAGTCGTCGTAGTAGTAGTAATATAATAAGCAGTAGCAGCTTTTCTGCTTGGAAGCGTAGAGATACAGATTTAGTTTAAACTACATGGCCGCTAGCCCTGGATTAGAAACAGCAAATAAAATCAAGACCCCAAAGTCAGGATACCTCCTACCACACTGCAGCTACTATTATTGTGTTTTGTTTGTTTTGTTTTCCTCAAAGAGAACCCTTTGGGGCTGAAGAGTGGGAAAGAAATGAATGAAGCCAACAAAACTACCTTTCCACTACAGAACAGCATACATATCAACTCACCTCCTTTAGTGTGAAAGTTTCACCAGGAGCACCTACAGCTTGCAGAATCTTCAGAAGTTGTAGTTTTGGTCGTACCTAAGATATACAATATTATATTTTAACCATGTTACGTAAAATTTTGAGGAATGCACATAAAAATCAGAATTTCTGTGGCTACAGATTTAACACTGTAGATACCCTACACAAATGCACTGTAGAGTATCTTGTAGCACAGAAAACTAAAGGCAAAATGCCTCATGCGTACCTCAAACTCAGTACTGCCAAACTTGCTTGGTCCTGGACAAGAATAATTTGAACACTGTGCTCCACAAGGTTACATTGGTAACCTTGAGATTGGCTTACTTTCTGAATTGACATTGAGACGGCCCTTCTCTGTGGTGGCACCCACATTACGGAATAATCTTCCCTCTACGCTACACCTCAATGCTGGCATGCTTTAGGAAATTATTGAAAATGCATCTTTTTACTTTGGCTTTCTTCCAGTCATGAGCTGTTTTGAACTAACTCTAATACTGTATTATTATGTGTTTAGTGTATTGTTCTATCATTTTATGGTGGTGGTGGTGGTGTAAACCGCTTCAGGATTTGTGCAAATGAGAAGCAGTACAGAAATATTGCTAAGGAATAAATGAATACCAGCTTTCCCCAATTACGTTGAGATAAATAATAATTTCAAGGAGATGAAGCTATTCAGAAGCAACTCATGACCTTGATGTAAATCACATATTGGACCTCTCAGTAAACCTTACCTACATATAAGGAGAGGCACTGGCAGTGTGTCTAATAAAATCCCAAGTACCAACATGCACATGACCTGACCCTCACTCTCTCACTTTCATGTTTATAAAACCCAGTTAGGGGCACAAGAATGCTACATCACCTCCAAGTGAAACTTCATTCAAGAACTTAGTTAGCTGCACTCATGCCAGAGACAGCTTCATAAAGCTCAGGAAATGAGATCTGAAAAGTGTTGGTAGGAAACAGACTTTTCTAGACTGGGCTAATTATTTCCCCCCACATAAATAAGATAAAAACTAAAGTTATGCCAGGATAGTTTTATTTTTATAAGGCAGAACACAACTCTACATATACCATATTTCTTCGATTGTAAGACGCCATCGATTGTAAGACGCACACTAATTTCAGTACCACCAACAGGGAAAAAAAAAACCTAAGACACACCCGCAATTCTAAGACGCACCCCATTTTTAGAGATGTTTATATGGGGAAAAAAGTGCGCCTTAGAATCGAAGAAATAGGGTAGATTAAGGGTTGCACCCATGCTGGGCAAAAACATGCAGGATCAATAGCAAGCTACTGTTTGTGGTCATTAACTCTTGCTCCTCTGCCAGTTTTGTCACATGCACAGAGATCTTGGAGAGCAGGATGCTCTAACCTTGTCCTGGGCTTTTGCAGGAGGCAGCAAGGTACTGCTTCTGCCTTCCACAAAAGCCCAAAGCCAGAGAAGACACCCTTGTAAATATGCTCTTTGCAATTCAGAGAATTCAGGAGAAGGAAGGATCTCTGTGCATGCCAGAGTCAGCAGCAGTTTCCAGGAGGGAATGAGGCACTTGCCACTGGCAACCATAATAAGTTGATTTATGGAACCCGCTTCATAAGCTTATTTCAAGACAGGGTTCAATAGACATAGTGTAGAAAAACACTACCCACGTGTAGGCACAACTGTAGGCACAACACTGGTGTAAAAAATGGCACAAGCAGCAAAGATTTGTGGTATCCTGAAGAGGGCCCTGGCTTCAAAAGTAGGAATAGAGAAGATAAAGTTAAGAGAGAAGGAATGTGCAGTGTTGACGTGTTCAGGATGCGTGGGCAGGAATAGTAAGCTGCCATGGTAGAGTCATTCCAGGCCAACTGTCTGGGCTTCAAAAAATTACATAGCTGAGCATCAGGCTGCAGCAATTCAGAGTCTGCTGTCCTAGGTAGTATTGATATACTCATTTTCCTTTATGTCTAAGAAGTTATCCTATTCTCTGTCACCACAAGTGTTTGGACAGTATCCAGACAGATGCATTCCATTCCAAAATGCTGTCCCTCTTAACTCTGTTTTAAACGAAATATTATCATATCCCTGTGTACTCTCCTCTCTGGATGTTGTGTATTTTACAACTGAATGCCCAACCATTTGAAGCTTCTCATTTATTTTAAGATAGCCTCCCCCAACCTGCTGCCCTCTAGACATATTGGATTACAACTGTTTTCATCCTTAGCTAGCCCAGTCTTTGGATACCTGGAGGATGCTGGTTTGGAGAATGACAATTTTAAGAAACCAAGCCCAAGGGAAACATCCAACTTCATATTTGCTTTCCAAACTGTTAGCAACAGGACACAAACTTAGTTCAATTCAATTTCAGTTTTTGTTGTTGATTCGTTCAGTCGCTTCCGAGTCTTCGTGACTTCATGGACCAGCCCACGCCAGAGCTTTCTGTTGGCTGTCGCCACCCCCAACTCCCTCAAGGTCAAGTCTGTCACCTCCAGAATATCATCCGTCCATCTTGCCCTTGGTCGCCCCTCTTCCTTTTGCCTTCCACTTTCCCTAGCATCAGCCTCTTCTCCAGGGTATCCTGTCTTCTCGTTATGTGGCCAAAGTACTTCAGTTTTGCCTTTAATACCATTCCCTCAAGTGAGCAGTCTGGCTTTATTTCCTGGAGTATGGACTGGTTTGATCTTCTTACAGTCTGCAGTAATCTTTGCGCCCAGAAATACAAAGTCTGTCACTGCCTTCTCGTTTTTTCCCTCTATTTGCCAGTTATCAATCAAGCTGGTTGCCATAATCTTGGTTTTTTTGAGGTTTAACTGCAACCCAGCTTTTGCACTTTCTTCTTTCACCTTTGTCATAAGGCTCCTCAGCTCCTCCTCGCTTTCAGCCATCAAAGTGGTGTCATCTGGGCGCAAAGATTACTGCAGACGCTGACTGCAGCCAGGAAATCAGAAGACGTTTACTTCTTGGGAGGAGAGCAATGACAAATCTTGATAAAATCGTTAAGAGCAGAGACACCACACTGACAACAAAGGTCCGCATAGTTAAAGCAATGGTATTCCCCGTAGTAGCCTATGGCTGCGAGAGCTGGACCATAAGGAAAGCTGAGCGAAGGAAGATAGATGCTTTTGAACTGTGGTGTTGGAGGAAAAGTCTGAGAGTGCCTTGGACTGCAAGAAGATCAAACCAGTCCATACTCCAGGAAATAAAGCCAGACTGCTCACTTGAGGGAATGGTATTAAAGGCAAAACTGAAGTACATTGGCCACATAATGAGAAGACAGGATACCCTGGAGAAGAGGTTGATGCTAGGGAAAGTGGAAGGCAAAAGGAAGAGGGGCCGACCAAGGGCAAGATGGACGGATGATATTCTGGAGGTGACAGACTTGACCTTGGGGGAGCTAGGGGTGGCAACGGCCGACAGAAAGCTCTGGCGTGGGCTGGTCCATGAAGTCACGAAGAGTCGGAAACGACTGAACGAATAAACAACAACAACACAACTTTTTTTTACAGGTCAAATACCAAGCCAAGATTGAAGTGGTGAAATGTGATCACAACACATGCCCATTACCATAATATTGGTTGTAATGATATGATTTCATGAGCCCTAGGGATAGAAGATATGTATTATTAGTGGACAGATACATGGACCGACTCGGAGGGCTGAATTTCAACTACTTGGAAAATAAGCTGAGATGAGCTACAAAGTCCATCCAAAAGGAGGATGCTGAAGGTAGCCAACACAGGAACTGGTCTGAGCTTTCTAATTCATTTTGTGTCAGCACTATTTAGATGTCTCACTTTTTATGATATGTTTCTCAAGGTGTTACTTCCTTTTTACTTATAAACGGTAAGGCAGACATGGGACTGATAGTGCTTTTTTTGCTTGGGATTTCCTAATTAGCAGGTAGTCAAGCATCTCACAGGTGCCATAAATAGGTGGAGGGAGGTTTGGTGGGTCAGAAATTGGGAGGGTCTTGTGTAATGCAGAGTGGCCTTGAAAAATGGCCTCTAGTTACATGAAGCTAGATTCCAGCAGGAGATCAAGAAAAACTTCCTGACTGTTAGAGCAGTACGACAATGGAACCAATTACCCGGGGAGGTCTTGGGCTGTCCCACACTAGAGGCATTCAAGATGCAGCTGGACAGCCATCTGTCAGGGATGCTTTAAGGTGGGTTCCTGCATTGAGCAGGGGGTTGGACTCAATGGCCTTATAGACCCCTTCCAACTCTATTATTCTATAATTCTATGAATGCTGAGCTTCTATCTCTAAAACAGCACCTGCTCAACTGAGTGCCAGGCCAGAGACTATATCTCAGAGAATAGTACCAGCTACAAACAACTGAGTGTCTTGAATGCCATTTTCTTGGTAGAAAGGCAGGGAGCAAATCAAATAAATAAATAAACTGCTTAGGCAACTTCAGGAAGTCCAGAGATCATTTTTGCCCCCTGAACTATCCACCTATGGGCCACACTCTCCCCGCACCAAAACAACTGGCCGTTTCCCACCAAAATTCAACAGCAAGGTACTCTGTAGTGCTATAAAGTAGCAACTACAGATGTTTTTTTTTTAATAAAAAATAAAATTTTGTTGCTGCCAAATTCAGCAGCACAGTGAGGGCCATACTGGGGGGAGGGGGGACCGCATACAGACTGTATGTTGGCAATTCCTGGATTATAATATCCCAATTCATAAGAGAAATCCTAAACATTTTAAGAACACAGGGCTTCACAGAAATGCACAGATCACACATTTGCTGTATGTTCACAAATATCTTTACATTACTACAGGGAAGTGCAAGAGCCATTTTAATGACTAACACATCTATTATAGCATAAGCTTTCATGTACTAGAGTCCACTTTAGCAAATCAGAACAATGAAGGTATGTGTGACCTTTTTGATTGGTTCAATTGATGATCTGCAGGCACTCTCAGATGATGGATATTGGGTAGAGGTGGAAGATGTCATTTTGGCAGTGAAGTTGCTGTCTATAGTACAAACCTAAAACGGAAATAATATTTAGAAATTAGCATGGAAGAAACAAAGCACAAAATCATGCCAAGACTATGTCCGCTTTTCAGAACCCTTAGAAACCATTTGGTACAAGACAAGTTGTGTACTCCTAAGCAAACTTGTTGAACTGCATCTTACATGTCTAACACACAACACAAAGCCCATCTCATCACCTTTTTAATTTGGCACCACACATCAAAATGTGTGTTAAATCTACTAATGAAATGGATACTTCTCCTAGGCATTTTTGAAGGAAAACCCTACCACTCCTACTTAATACATTCTCAGTGAGTTTCATTTCTTCATTATTTAAAGATCCATGTCACGATACCTTCTTTAAAGTGCAGTCCCAAGTGCAGTTTACTCTTCTGACCCTTTGAGCCCAAAAAGAACCAAGCCTCCTATGACATGTTGAGACAAGTTCTCAAAAAAAAAAAGAAGTTTGTTGAGTCACTGGAGCATTCACAGCTGAGTCATTCAACCACCCCTCTCCCAGAAATTATTGCTAGCAATGTTAATCAAAAAGCAAGGGTGGGGCAAGTGATTCAGCACAGTACTCAAAGCTTAAAACAAATGACAGTTTATGGTACAATAGTGCCAAGATACCCGAATGCATCACTAGAAAGATGCCATGTTTGGCACACACTTTTGTGCCATCTAGCAGGTAAGGGTAGCACAGTCATAAACATAAAGTGTTTTGTGGCACCTCAAAAATGTGAAATCTGATTTCCTGAGTTCCTACTAAAAGCTTTTCATACCAAATGGCCAGCACATTCTGATTCTATCATTATTTTCTCAGAACTCAGTCCCACTAAGAGTCCAAAATCCTATTGTTTACAAAAAATAAAGTATTTTTTTTAAAAAAAAACAGGTTTCCCTTTATTAACACAGTTCTGTGAATACGGTCTGACAGAAATTACTTTATTGTTCAAGTATTATCATGGTGCGATTGGACTTTATAACTGGCTAGCAGAAAATAATGGTTGTCTATCAAGCTCTGGCACTATTAGTTGACCCCTGGCATGGCTACTGACATCAATTCAATCAACTAGAAAATGGTCCTGTCGAACATACTTCACAACTGTTTCTACAACTGTGTTCACCACAACTTTGATTTTACTACAGATAAGTGTAAATTCAGACTTGAACCCTAAGAGTTCCATGGATCTCAGATTAAGGTCTGCCACGCTTCAACATCCAGCTTAGCATTAATATAGCAATATCAAAACCTTTTTGGTCTGTCATAAAGCATATAGTTTTTTAGATGTGGTTTCTAAGCAATCTGGGTTCAACTTGCTAAGTTTCTTACTTGTTAATATATTAATGAACTGCAAAATAGTTTTGAGTCTTAAAAAGAGAACTAGAAGAACACTAAAACCACCACACAAAGAGATTAACCATCTGCAAATATAACAACCCTTTCCTGCCAAGCTGATTTGAAAGGGTGAAAAATCCAAGTACAGCTTTAAATAAATTATTTCAATGTAAAGGGGGGACAAGTTTTCATAAATCACCTGCCAACAGCAGTCATATTTGCTTTATCCTCAATCCAATGGACTGTCTTTGTAGGAACAGATGGTTGTAATAACTTATTGAAGAATTTGTTTTTCCTAACAAGCTATATCAGGAGTAGGCAATTTAGTGCCCTCAAGTTTTTTTGTTCAAAACTCCCAGCATTTCTATTAGCCATGTTGGCTGGGTAGTTCAAAATGTGCCAACTGGGCTGGCACATACTGTACCTGTCCTGAAAGACCAATTGTTTTCTGAACACTGCTTAGTACTTGGCTATCTAAGGGACCACCCATCTTCCTATGAACCTGCCCCAATATTAAGATCTGCAGCAGAGGCCCTTCCGAGGGCACCGTTACTCATAGAGGCCCGTCTGTTGGGCACACATGGAATGGTTTTCTCCTGAGTTGCTCCCAAACTATAGAAAGCACTCCCTCAAGAACTATGTTTGCCCCCTTGGCCTTTAGAAAGGTGAAGTTGCAATATGGGGAAAGAAAGCGCATAAATTTCAATCAATGAAAAATATCTCCTTTGGACTTCATACTGAAGCATAGGAATTTAAAACAATGCTTACCACATTTAAAAAATATTTATATGAACTGCATTAATATACACAAACCGGTTCATCCACACACATAGCATGTTCTGTAGGTTCCTAATTCAACTTGGTAAAATATACTTGCATAGATAAGGCTTTTATGTTGGAACATATTTTTTTCTTAAATTGTATCCTACTGATTCCTCTCTGCTGGAGAGATGAATCTCATTTACGATTGTAGCTATTTCCACTTTGTCCACAAGATTCACATTAATGGATGAACAAGAATAAGTAAGGTAAAATGACAATTCCTAAAAAAAATGTTTATGCTTGAACAATGATTTCCCACACACACACACACACACACACACACACTTTTTTCTGAAAGGGAAAGCAGCAGAAGCTTTAAACACCTTATTTCTAAGCTATGAAATGCTAGCTTCTCAGTCTAACTTACACAGGCAACAGTTCTTCTATACTGAAAGTACACTAGTACACAGATTATCAGTAGAAAACATCTTCAGACAAAAAACTACAAAAAGAAACCAGATGTAGATAACAGGGCATAGTTGTCACTGCAGATATAATGCTAAAGTCTGTTCAGAGTGGCCAACAAGATGCCCATAGGAAGCCCACAAGTAGGACATGAATGTAACACTACCCTCCCACTCATGTTCCCAGCAACTTGCATACAGACGTGTGTAGCACCTGATAATGGAGGTATGATATATCCATCCAAATTGACAAATCATGCTTTGAGACACTGCTTAACCCTCAGGGAGCCATGGTTTAGAATTGTAGCTAAGGATTTTTATAGAAGACAGGGAAAAGAGAATACACATAAAACACAGAGGATCTTTTGACAACTGCAGGGGGAAATAAGCCATCGTAGTTTCTCCCCTGCCTTTGACCCACCATTTACGTTAATCTGTGCTGCAGCATGGGTTGGCATCTTGTCCAAACCCAGAACACTGCACAGCAGCTTAATACCCCCACCCTACAATCCCTACTACAACTTGATTGTTATAGGGTGGGTATGAAGCCACACCATATACCAGGTTCAGACAACACACCAACCCATGCTGCAGCACAGGTAATTATGTAAACAACAGGCACACAAGTGACACATGCAGAGGCAGGGGGGAAAGCTATGATGTCTTCTCCACCCACCCACCCACCCGGGATCATCTGAACCCAGGCACTGTCTTTGTCTAGCCTGTCCTTCTGGAATATCTGTAATGGTTTGGAGTCTGGAGTGCTATTAGCACAGACCATGATTTAGTGTTACATTTGAACTAAACCAAAATCACTGAACACCACAACTGGAGAACTGAATTTGTTCATTACATGTGTACAGAGCTATATTTTAAAACATTACTAATCTCTTAGAAAATACTTCCTTGTTTGTAAGCTTTCCTTAAAAGCACTAGCCAAGACAAGTAAACCACAGATCTGTCCATCATTCATCAATGCCCTACGTAAAAATTACAGCGCGCAATGATGTAAAACTTGCGCAGTTTTGCCTCTTTTAAGTTTCCCTCTAAAACTTTTAACACGTTCCCCAAGAAATTTTTCACATTGTCAAAGCCAACTTCTGCTTTAAGCGAAACTTGAGTTAGAACATCTTTAAAAATCAAACCTAATCAAGTATGAATAAGGCTACTGTGGACAAAAGTGCACTGCCTTCATTGATGACAAGCCTACATAAAGCACAACTATATGCGCTTCACCAGATCAGAGGGAACATATTTTAAAAAGGGGGGAGGGGTCCTAAGCTTGATGAACTCCATTTCGAGAAATACTTCCAAAATTTAAATTCATCAAAATGGGAGATGAACAGGAGTCCCAATGCAAGTCATTTAATTTCCTTTCCAGACTAATGTATGGTTACAGCAAGTATTCCAGTAATAGCATTCACTTCTCTGAGAACTCACTTTAGGGGTTTTTCTCCCCTTATATAGGAAAAAAAAAGGCAGTGAAAGATGCCCAACCAGCCAAACGGACACGCGCAAGTTGTTCTTTAGTCACTGGGGTTTCTTCTCCAAAACCTAGCACGTGTCACTTCCCATTCACTTCACACTGCTTCTATCACAGCCTTACGCTCCACCAGAAAGCAAAGCTTCTCACATATTTATTTATTACATTTTATACCCCCAATAGCCAAAGCTCTCTGGGCGGTTCACAAAAATTTAAACCATGAAAAGCATAATAAAACGAACAACAGTCTAAAAACACAAATACAAAATACAATATAAAAAGCACAACCAGGATAGAGGTTTTTATAAGGATATTGTCGCTTTTATGCTTTTTATGTTTTTAAACGCTGTATATTTCTTTTTTAATGTTGACTGTTTTTAACTTTTGTAAACCGCCCAGAGAGCTTCGGCTATGGGGTGATTATTATTATTATTATTATTATTAGAAGAAGAAGAAGAAGAAGAAGCCCCCTGCACCGAAATTAGCATCTAGAGTTGCCAACTAACCAAGAAAGAGTCCTTGCGCCTTTGATAGCCTTTTGATATGCGCAGAAACCAGTAGGTGAGGCTTTTCAGGGCATGGAGGCAATAGCTAATCCTACTAGCTGCTGTAGGTCAAGTGGCTTTTAAAGCGGCCAGTTCAAAAGCTAGCCGCCCCAGCTGAATCCCCTCCCCGTCCACGCCCGCCAAATTGCTCTACCGCGCAACCAATTCCTCGTTCCTCTCCGTTTGAACTTACGTACGTTGAAACTCTGGCGCAGCTCTCATTTTTTCCACCCCTCTGGAGCACACTTAACCCTCTCGGGCTATATAAGGAGAAGCTACCAGGATTTAGGGCCTCCCCAACTCACCCTAAACTCGTTCCATGACTCCCAGCAACACTGGGATCTTTTAACATCACCTCCGCCGACTCTTCGCCGACTCCATTTTAGTAACGGCGGCAGGACCGCAGGCCTTCATTTCCCCTGTCAGTCAACATGGATACCCACATACTTCCGCCGAGGACACAGAGATGGGAAACTCTCTTCAGTCAAAATTTCCGGTACCAAACAGAAGCCGCATCTTGTATATCCGCTGTCCACTCTAGAAATTCAAAAGAACCATAGAGCTCAACGGAAAGAAACCACTAGCGTGGAAAGCAAGAATGTCAGCTGGGACAGAGAAATTGCAGAGATGTAGGGTCTTAGGGCACCTTTAAATCTATTTCAACAGATGTATGAAGTGTTATCCTGAATTACAAGTATATATACATACACAGGGTGGGGTGGAGGTTGTAAATAGCAACGTCAGAGAAATGAAATGCAGGAAGTAATAAGTGATAATGATCATATTGAAAGAGACCATTCACAAAGCAGATATCCTTTGCATTGGTAAGCTCAGCTGACAACACAGGCGGTGTGATTAAAACAAAACAAAACCATTGTCTCTGTTCATGCCACAGGAGATAGAGTTGAACCTCTTGATTAATTGTAGTCCAGCTGTTCTATGTTGAAATTAGCCTTTGAAGTTCCCCTGGTTTCTGAATATTGCTACTTCTGATGTCAGATTGCTGTCCATTTATTATTTTGTGTAGTCAAAGCTGACAATGTATATTCCAATATGGGAGATGATGGTTCAAAGACACAGAAATCCTGTCTGGAATGTGCTGGAAACACGGAGTGAAGGCCACCTGTCTAAACAAAACTGATGTGAAATAGCATATCTGCTGACTGTCAGGAATGCATATGTTGCCTGTTTTCACCTATACTGTACTTGTATATTTGTAAATAAGCCAAATAATACAAAAACACGTAAGTCTCTAGTGATCTCTCTTCCGAAGGAAACCAATCCCATTGTGCATCTCATGATGTGGGCTCTAGTACATAAAAGGTTGTCATAATACATGTGTTTCATAATAAATGTGTTGGTCTCACAAGAATGCTGTTTGTTGTTGTGAAATACTAACATGGTTACCCCTCTGAGAACTGGATCCAGGAAAGCAGAGTTTCCAAATCTCTTCTTTGTAACTCTTATCTAGAAATGAGACACCCAATCGTATACCATATTTACTCAAAGAATCCTGAGCACAGGAATTTGTTTTAGCCAGCAGTACTGAATGGAGCTCCAAGACTTTTCACACAAAAAATTATTTAAAACATTTCTTAGCTGACTTTCAGGGCAGAAGCCCTCCACTCCTGGTAACTTCAAGCTTTCTTAATTTTATCATCATAATTTAATACAGAAGGGGAGTCATTTTGTTTCTGCAATTGTTAACATCTAAGAGTTGATCTACTGCAAATAATTCAGAGATCTACCAGTCAATAAAGAAAATAAAAGGATAACTGCACTGGTCCATGAGAAGGGGGGAAATCCAAAATCCACGTTTGGGCAATACTTTTATTAGAACCAAAATGTGCCAAAGTTTTATGGAATGTTGGTTGGCCCTGATAAATGTATTGTCCAACTGTGGCAATAGATTCAGATCTGCCTTCTGCCCATCACTAATTTAGAAAATCCCCACGATTCTATTCCACCAACCAATGAGGGAGGAGATCCGTGCAAATGAATGAACAGAAGAAAACGCTGGGTTCAAAGGGCTGATTATTTGAAAAGCCAAAAGAAACCTTCAACTCCGTCTGGTTTCATGAAAAGGAAATGACATTGCTCTGACAGTCCCAACGGGGGGAGAATTTCCACTGAAACTGGAAGTGATGGGTGCGTGGCCCTCTTGATGCTTTTCTCTCTCTTCACCGGCTGAAAAGTCCTGTACGCGCAGCGGGATAGGGCAGAGTCTCCCCCAACAAGACCGCACATGGAATAGGGACAGGGTCCTGTATGTAGAGCTGCGCACAAAGCAAAACAATGTAGCCAAAGGCGGCCCTGTATTGGGGGCAAATCAGCCTGCCCCCACCCACTTGTAGTAGAGGGATCCCACCACAACCATATACATTTGCTCCAAGTGCCACGTGGGATCTTCTCCTACACTCGTTCAGCAATCTCTGCCCTGCCTTCCGCCCCACCAACCTCCACTGACTGAAGCTACTCCATGGCTCGTGCATGCCGTCCATTCATTGTGGGCTCCGCTCGATTACCGCGCAATGCAGAGCGCTGGCGGTGACTTTGCTAACTTTTCTCCGACTCTAACCCCGAGCCATTGCATAAATTCTAGCCTCCACTAAACGTGATTGCAACACTGTCCTCCTGTTACCCACACTTCACGGGCTGGGGTGGGGGCTCCTCTGCTGCCATTTCTTTGCAGGAAATGCTAAGCTCCTCTGCTATGATTGGCTATTCCGATGAAACAGAGGTAAATAATACGCTGCACGCTCCTCTGCAGTTTCTTTTATATAGCGCCATAGTGGCAAAACGCAGCATGGAGCCCGGATAGCTCAGTCGGTAGAGCATCAGACTTTTAATCTGAGGGTCCAGGGTTCAAGTCCCTGTTCGGGCGAGTTCCATTTTTGCTTTTAATAAATATTCTATTTTAAATTTATCCTTTCTTTGTTGCTTTCAGTCCGATTCTCAATTAAGAAACATTTGCTCTGTCTGTGCTATAGAGAGGTTTAAAATTAGAACCTTATTGTTTTTGTGTACATTAAAATAAATATATTTGTCATAAAGAAAACCTCTTCTTTATTTTTTTTTCCCATTAAAATCTCCACTGTGTACTTATACAGAATTTTGGGGTGCAATTTTCTATTAAAAATCATACCGCCCGAACAGGGACTTGAACCCTGGACCCTCAGATTAAAAGTCTGATGCTCTACCGACTGAGCTATCCGGGCGCTCTACCGACTTTTGTTTCCATACCGTAGATGATGTTTAAGAGTACACAGATGTTCATCCTAGCAATTATTTATTCTTGGTATGAGCATATGCATCCCCTGTTCATATATTTTGGGTATAAATGAGAATTGCTTGCTACTTTGGTTAATTTCTTGCTGCACTGATCTTTCCTTCCTACCTCGGTTTTTTTTTAACCCTCTTATTCTGCGAGGATGGGGGGCTAAAAAGCGCGGCAGTAACAAGTAGTTACTCTCTTTAAAAAAGCACACACACATCCCCCAAAAAAACCTTTGTGTGTGTGTGTGAGAGAGAGAGAGAGAGATTAATCTCAGATACTCTTAAGATTCCCCTATTAAGGTACAACAATGACATGACTGCCATGTGGCATTTCATTCGTTCAAACAAGAGACTAAATTATTTTGGTTCAGAACGTTTAGTCAGTTTGGGCTCTGTGCCTTTATTTACTAATGTCAATCCCTGCTTTTAAAGGGTATGTGATGGATGGATGTTTAATCGAATCCGGGCACACAACTGCTTCCTCCTGAGCCTTTATCCTACCATTTAGCTGAGCTTAATGTGAGCCAAAGCTCGACATGATGAGCCTCGGAACTTTATTCGAGGGTTCGGCTATGGACGTAATAATAAAGAAGAGACAGTGCCGTGGAACATGTGAAGAGTGTTTCTCTCATCATCATCATCATCATCACTGAATAGCCACGGACACCTGCCATTACAGAAGGTGGATTTCAAGACAGAAAATGGAAGGACTATTTCCAGGCAGCATCTGCAGTTTTAGAAGTAGCTTTGCTAAAACTCAACTCAAAATCTTTTTGGTGACACCTACATATATTTAAGGAGGAATGGGGTGGGGTATCATCTTGTCAGTTAACAAAAATCTGACGTGTCACAAAAGCAAAAGCAAAAAAAAAATCTGATGTGTCACAAAACACGTTTGAATGGACCCTGCCCAGGGACTGGAAGAGACAGGAAAAAGCAGCATGTACGTTGGTTTTATTTATTTTCTGATAGTTTTTGTTTTGTTTTTGTTTTTAAAAAGAAGACTTTGCAATCCAGTGCCCACTTATGCATCACCCCAAAAGAGAAAAAGCATCACCAAGAAAAATGACACAAGAAGATACAGTTGTTGTTTATTCGTTCAGTCGCTTCCGACTCTTCGTGACTTCATGGACCAGCCCACGCCAGAGCTTTCTGTCGGCCGTCGCCACCCCCAGCTCCCCCAAGGTCAAGTCTGTCACCTCCAGAATCTCATCCGTCCATCTTGCCCTTGGTCGGCCCCTCTTCCTTTTGCCTTCCACTTTCCCGAGCATCAGCCTCTTCTCCAGGGTATCCTGTCTTCTCATTATGTGGCCAAAGTACTTCAGTTTTGCCTTTAATACCATTCCCTCAAGTGAGCAGTCTGGCTTTATTTCCTGGAGTATGGACTGGTTTGATCTTCTTGCAGTCCAAGGCACTCTCAGACTTTTCCTCCAACACCACAGTTCAAAAGCATCTATCTTCCTTCGCTCAGCTTTCCTTATGGTCCAGCTCTTGCATAAAATTAGCATATGTTAATTTATGTGTATAGGTGCAGATTTAGAAGTAATGACTATAATAAGAAATACAGTATATCTGGCCCTACTGGAAAAGACAGTGTGACCAGGTGACCTGTGTGCCTGCTCAACCTCCTATCCAGGTGTTAATAGGCAATATGTAGGTCTCTGGTCTCTCTTTTTACCGCTCTTTAAATCAGACTTGGACCAGACAGCCCTTCAAACAGATGGTGTCTTCAAATAGAGAACTGCCCTCTCTAAAGCAAGACATATAACCATCCTACTTTGCGAACATTAGCTTGTAGAAAGGCAACTACATAAATCATGATAAACCTACAGAATTATTTCTGTCCAAGTTAAGAAAATACCTAGCTTCATTTGTCAGGGACAAAAATGTTTCCCTAGGCCAGTAAATTTAAAATGAAAGAAGCGAATATGCACACCGACTGGTCTTTTAAAAATGTTTTAAGACTTCTGGGGAAAGGATGCAGACAGAAAAGCAAAAATATAGGAATGGTGCTAGCTTCCTGAACGGTCTCACCATAATGCCCCAGTGGGAAATTAAATGCAAAGACATGTGATCAACCAGCAGCTTCCAACTCCTCTCCTCTATTTCAAATTGCTTATCAGTCAGTCATGCAAAAATGCAAAGCCTCTGATGGAAGCTGATGGGAGATGTAATCAAAAACATCTGGAGGGCACAAAGTTGCCTACACCTGCCCTATACGTGTGCACGCACACACACACACACTACTTCTAGAGATCCTAGGGACCTACACCCTTAAAAAATGTCAATTCTAGCAATTCACACTAATAAAATGTTAACCATTAGAAGGATAGATTTGACTGCCCGTACATACACTAAGATCTTCAATGGATAGCATCTAAAATAATTTCTAGGATTCCTTTAAGGGTGGAATTATTATTATTATTATTATTATTATTATTATTATTATTATTATTATTATTTCTTAGCTGCCTCTCCATTCTTATCGAGGCGGGGAACAACAGTAAATATAAATACACCCAAGATCCTTGGGTGAATCTTTCTTTGCTGGGTAACTGCTAGAGAAGTCCTTTTAAGTGCTGGTCCCCATTAAAAAAAAAAACTTCTCCCACAGGAGGCTCACTTGGTGCCTTATTATTATTATTATTATTATTATTATTATTATTGTTATTGTTATTATTATTATTATTTGCTCTGGCTTTTTAACTTTAATTCTTTTAATATAGTTGTCATTTTATGTTGTTTCTTGATCCAGAAAGGTGGCTTATCAGTATTTTAAAAAGAATGAACAGCATGTCATTTTCTGTTTGAATGTCTTTTTTATTTTCAATTCTTTTGTAAACTGCCCTGGGAATTTACAGTGTGGAGGATAGTGTAAAATTGCTTATATAATCAATTGATTAATTAATTAAAACACCAAGGCATTCTCCAATGTAAAAAGGGAGACAAACAAGGACAGCAATTCACTCAGAATTGATACCAGAAAACAGGGGCTACCTCTGATAAAGAGAGATAGTTGGACATTATAGGGAAAGTGTTAAGTATTTCTTCTCATTCCTTCTCCACTCTAAATGTCTCCTGCCTATCGTAATCAAAAAGGCATCCGTACATGCATTTGTATGTGAATTCTTATTTGTAGCCAAAACTGCACCATCTACACAAACAAGGGAGGTATCAGACAACTCAGGGAAACTCCAAGGTTTGCAGAAGTAGCATAAATGCTTGTGGGGGCAGGGGGGTGGGGGGTGGGGAGATCCCAAAAAGCATCCTCAGGTGTGGAATGCCAAAATACCGAGGTCCTTTTGTGAGGTGGCATAAAAAACTGGGGGAGGAGGGGAGGAAGATTTATTTATTTATTTATTTATTTAAAACATTTGTATTTGAATGGCATGGAGTGAGTACTGCTGGCTGGAACACTGCACAGGAACATTCCACACTGTAACATTTTGTTGCAGGCCTCACTTCCCATTCTGAGCACTTGAGACAGTGAAGGCTACAAGAGGTTTTTGCACCAAAAATGCCTGGTTGCCCACTTGATATACAGGATCTCTACAACTTTCTCCCAGGTTTCATTTCCCTTTTAGGATATTGCATTTACACTGCATTAGTAGTGTGGCATTTTTCTATTTTTTTTGCTATTTTTTGAACTTTTTTTATTGTGTTGTAATTCTGAGTGTTGTGTTCTTATTTAGCATTACGTTTGCCTTGTTTTTAAAGCTGGAAAACCAGTAAGGTTATGTTTCATTCTTCCTTACATGCTACACTGCCATTTAAATATGCTTTTAAAAGAGTGTGCATTTTAGTTTTACAGTGGAGCACTCAATCCAACTCCATAAAAAGTAGCAGTAGTTGTGAACAATAGCATAGGATCCCCCACCTCACCCACACCCTCAGCCCTACAACAAGACTACTCCCTCCCTCATTGATTACATAGTAAGAGGGTGCCGTTTGTAATATTATTCTACTGACTCTAGACTGGGGATAGCACCAATAAATTAAAGATAAATCATTAGAGTTTTTCCATCAAAAGACATGCAACAGTTTGACTGGGAGTGCCAGCTATTTGTATGGCTCAGCCATTTTTCAGGAGCGATGTCCAAAATAACAAGCGTTATCATCCATGTCTTCCCTCCCTGGTGCTCTTCAAGCAGAAGCTGGTCATGCATCTGTTGGGGGAGACTCTACCTCTGGATGTTCTGCATAGATTAGGGGGGTTGACTCGTATTCAAGTAGGGTGGTCATGTATTCTGTTTTACAGAGGACAGTCCTTTATTTCAAGGATCCCCAACCTTTTTGGACCTGTGGGCACATATGGGAATTTGAGAAACCGCTGTGGGCACCACCACAAAATAGCTTCCATGGAGAGTGTGGCTAGTTACATAAGGGCTGCTGTAGGGGCTGGGCTAGTTGAGAGGTGGAGTGAGGACTGGGAGAAATAGTGAGGCTAGAAGTGGGAGGGGGAAATGGCCTGTCCAATCCTCTTCCGTCCACACAGACATTTCCCCTCTGCTCCCTCTCTCCCAGGCCCATTCTACACCTAAGGATTATCCCAGGAAAAAGGAGGGATCGTCCCTGCCTGCTCCTGGGATCCCCTGTGTGTCATTTGCATGCACAGGGATGATCCCGGGATAAATGGCTGGTGTAGAAATGCCCCAGTGTCATTATTTCTCTCCACCCACTATTTTCTTATATAGCGTCACTATTTTCCTTTCCTCACTATTTCTCTCCTTTCCCTGTCCGTAGCCTTCTTCTTTCTTCTTTCTTTCTTTCTTTCTTTCTTTCTTTCCTAGCCTCTACCCCTTGTCTTTCTTTACAACTCATCCCTTTACCTTCTGTTTCTCTCCACTCCCCGTCTGTTTCTCCTCACTCTCAGCCTCTAGCCTTGCACTCTTTCTCTCTCTGTTCTACCCCTTTGCCTTGCTTTCTCTTCCTGCCTGGTGAACAGCTGATTAGCAGCAGGTTCAAGAACAAGGAGAACCTAGTGCCCTAATTTTTTTAATTATTATTTTTTATTTTTGAAGGAGGCAGGAAGAGCTTTTGCATGTGTCATTGGAGGTGCTCGCAAGCACCGCCTTGGGGACTCCTGATCTATTTGAAGCCATCCTCTCTTTGTAGGACTAGCCATGGAGAGCAGGGGCCTTGAAGGTGCCCATCAACAGTTACCACCCAGACAGCAGGTGCATAGGCAACCTGGCCAATCTATATACATTTATATAGATTTGCATCTATACGTATAGATGAGCACATGCACATTTTATGCAAATCTATGTCCTCTTTTTTGGTGATGCATTGCTTCTTTCGGGATAGTGGGTGTGTATGTGGCCACCCTAATACAAGCCCCCGCCCCCAAACTCTATGATTCTATGGTCTGTCTGTCTATCATCTATAGATCTTCTATGCTAAGCTAGACAGAAAGATATTTATGTATTCAAGAAATAAATGGCTTCTGGAGGCAGAAAAGAACAATAGCAAGCATGCTTTAAAGAACAAAAGAACCATGTTTTTTTGTAGAGATGCGGTGGTGTTATTGCGTTTGTCGTACCCATTCTGGAAACTGGTGGAAAAAAGGCTTTGTAGGACAGTAAGGGGCTATAATAATGATTAGGCATCACTGACCTATTTGCCAAGTTATTATTTTACATCATAACAATGGGACTATTACCCAGGATTATACTGTGATTGTAAAAAGCCCTTAGCGGCCCTATTAAATTTTCACCACTGAAGTGATGGATTACTAAATTATCTATATAATTTGCCAGGTTAAGGGTGAAATTCTTTTCCTTCTGCTGTCATTCAGCCAGTAATTGGACGTTATGCCAGGGAACCCAAAATAAGGAGGGAAAGGACAATTGTCTGACTGCATCTTCTATTTTGTGCAGCCTGCTCCACCTCCTGAATGATATCAGAGGCTGGTATGATTGGAAAGAGATAGGAAATGAACAATTCCCTCTATTTTAAATGTTCAGGCTATGTGTGCCATTGCTTATGTAGTCAAAACAACCCACACCCACACGAAAGACAGAGGTACAGTATTAGCAGACTTGGAGGAATACTGACGTTTGCAAAAGTATTTTAAAAAATCTTTTGTGGGGGCGGCGGGAAATGTCCTAAGGAGGAGACTACAAAAGGTAAATCCTAAGGAGGAGGCTACAAAAATCCTAAGGTGGCTACAAAACACTGACTGGCTATTGGGTGAGAAACAGGCTGTGGAGGGAGAACAATGAAATGGTATGGCTGTAATTCTGAACAGGGAGCACTCTGCCGTGCAACAATTTGTTGCTGGTCCCAATTGTCTTTAAGAAGGAGCCATCACCATTTTCAGTCTTGATGGAGATGGGAGGGCAGATTGTTCCAGGTTTCTGTTCTGAGCTAGGGTGATCATTTGAAAAGGAGGACAGGGCTGCTGTATCTTTAACAGTTGTGTAGAATAGGGAATTTCAGCAGGTGTCGTTTGTATGCATGCAGCACCTGGTGAAATTCTCTCTTCTTCACAACAGTTAAAGCTGCAAGATCCCTGCCCTTTTGATCAGATACACCGTACTTTTCTCAGGCGACTAGAATTGTTAAGTAATTCCTGGAAGACCCCAGCAACAGTCTCAATACAAATCTAATGTAGTCTCTGTGCATTTCAGAGCATAGGCTTCAGGGTTAGAGCAATCCTAGACATGTCTAGTCAGAAGTAAATCTCACTGAATTCAACAGGAATTGTGCATAGGTAAGTGTGCATAGGATTGTAGCCTTATTTTTTCAATATTTTTTTTTACTCTTCGATGCAATTGTTAGTTTTCTCCACTAGGGAGCAGATTATACCAGCAGACTGGGTGGCCTCATTGGCACGAGATCTAAGCTTTTTCTAGAAGTACAGAGATCCCACAGAGAAGTACAGGCAGCCATCCTCAACCTGGTGGCTATGATGGCTCAGGATGATGGGAATTCCAATACACCTGGAAGGCACCAGGTTGGGGAAGGCTATTTGAAACCTTCAGTATATTTAATTATAGTTAATGTCAGAGGCAAGAATCCAGCAGTGACTGGCTGCTAGTGCTATTTTACACAGAAACCAACACTTGTGCAATATCAATAGCAAGTAAAGCTTTCCCGAATGTAAATACAGTGATAGGAAAAAGCTTCCCCAGTTGAATCATTGGACAGACAGAAGCCCTGCTGGGGTGTATTTGCGGGTGGGGTGTGTGCGTAGTTTTGGCATTGGTTGTGCTAAACTTCTCCATTCCCTTTTCCCAATCCTTTTTAAGAAGGCAAGACAAGCTAAAATAAAATGACTGCGTGAAACAAAACCCAAAAGTAGAAAGACAAGGACTATTTTTACTTCCAACTTGCTCTAAACACTTGTGATGGAAGCAAGAATCATTCATATAAACTTCTTTGTAAGCAAACATCATGTTCAGGTTCACAGGGACACGGGTGTTTTCATGAACAAAACAGGCTCTGTTCCTTTCCGTTCCACATCAAAGAAGGGAAGCGACTCAAAAGATCATTATGGATGATGCAGAATGCCATGTGCTCATCACACCAGCCCATCTATCAATGATATTAGTGGCAGCAACTTCAGCTGGCCTGGGCATGAGATCACCAAAATAAATGAGCACTTAGTTACAAGCACACAGGGGCTCGTTTTCTCAATGTGCTTTTACATTTACATTTTCATTAATCCGTTTCTTGAATTAAGTCCCAGGCAGGTTGACAGATTGTCTCTTGGCGTAAGTATTCATTTATGACATTTACATCCTCAACCTTTTCCAAGGCATTCGGAGCACTATGCATGGTTCTTTTTTTTATATATATAATAATTTTTATTCATTTTCAACACTATATAAACATAGATAAACATTTCCAAAATATAACTGAAACAAACACAATAAGAAAAAAAAATACATCAAATATCTGCTGCATACATATTGAATAATTGTTGAGTACAAATATCAAAAACTATTACATATGCCTTATCACACTACAACATCTTCATTCTTAACATAAAAGTGCACCCCCCACCTCGGGATCATTCTTGAGTCCAAAATCTAATCATTTCTTCTGCTGGTGGTTTCCCACTTCCCTTAGTAAACACGAACACTAGGAACTGTTTCCAGATTCCTTCGAACTCATTTATTTTAGTTACGCCTTTTCTCCACTTAATATTGCATGTCAGTTTATCATTAATGGCTATGTCCCATACTTCTTTGTACCATTCCTCAATAGAATATTCCCCTTGGATCTTCCAGTTCCTAGCTATCATCAATCGTGCTGCAACCAACAAACTCGATATCAGCTCTATAGTTCCTTTTCCACACTTTATATCTTCAAATAGTGACAGCAATGCTATTTTTGGTGTTTGTTCTATTTTCATTCCCACTATTTCTTCAATTTCTGAGAACACCATCTTCCATAATCTTTGTACATATTTGCATTGCCACCACATATGTAAATACGTTCCTTTTTCCCCACATCCTCTCCAACAATTTGCTGAATGTTGATCACTTATCTTATTCAATCTAACCGGGGTTAGGTACCACCTCCATAAAATTTTAAAATGATTCTCCTTTATTCTTACTGATAAACTTCTCAACACTCTTTGTTTCCATAGTCCCTCTCAGCTCTGTCGCCCTATTTGTATCTTCAAATCTGATTCCCAAATCATTTTCTCTGTATTCTCTCTAAACTCCTTCTCTAACAATATTTTATATATTTCACTCATTAATCCTTTTGAAACTATACTACCTCCTTTTCCTTTCTCCTTACTTACTACTAATTCTTCAAACCTCGTCATCTTTCTGCACATTCTATTATCTTTAATCCACTTTTTATTCCATTGATCTAATTGACCATATTCTAGCCAAGATAGCTTCTTCTCCTTTAACAAATTTTCCATATCCTCTCTTGTTTTAATATCTCTTACCCAATCCTTTAATTTTATTTTATTTTTCTCTTTTAATATTTTACATAATCTGCCCTTTAGATCCTCTGGGAAATTCTTTAACATTATTATCGGTGCTAAGGGAGAGTTGCTCGGAAGCAGCTTCCCTTTAAATTTACTCCAAATTTCCCATTGAGTCCTCAGGAGTGGATTATCTATACTTCCAACCCACTTTCTTCCTCCATCTTTAAAAAAAACATTCTCCAGATTCATCTCTACCTTACTTATGATTTTTTCTTCCATCCAATATAAATCTCCTACTCCCATAATTGCTTCTACAACATGTCTTAATCTATTTGCTACGTAGTATAATTTTATGTTTGGGAGACCCATTCCCCCCTTTTTTTGGCTTAGGTACCAATTATTTTTATTCACTCTTGCTCTCTTTTCTCCATTACAATATTTATTAATAATATTTTGCCAACTTTTTATCTCGGTTTCTGATATTTTTATAGGTAGCATCCTAAATACAAAATTAATTTTAGCTAATATCTTCATTTTTATCAAAGCTATTCTCCCAAACCAAGATAAATTTAATCTTTTATATTTCTCCAATTTCTCTAGTACCTCCTTCTTTAACCTCGTTAAATTTTCCCTTTCTAAATTCTCTAGATTTTTTGTAATTTTAATTCCCAAATATTTAATCTCGTTCTTAACTTTCAATTCCATTCCCTTAAATTCCCAATCCTTTTCTTCCTTCTTAGTATAGTTAAACAACATCATCTCTGATTTAGACCAATTTATTTTTAACCCTGTAATTTCCTCAAATTCCCTCAACTGATATTTAATTCTTTCTAATTTTCTTAATGGATTCTTAATGGTCATGGTTCTTGACCTGCCCCACTGCCACGTACCCCATCTTATTGTCACAGCAACACTGTAAAGTAGGCTAGATTACAATCAGAAGGATCCAAGGAGAAGGAGCAGTAAGATTATTGTTTTGGGCCTTGAGTCAAGATTAGAATGCTTCAACCTCCCTTAGGGCACAATCCTAGACAGAAAAAAGTCCTACAACTCCTAGAATCCTCCAGTTAGGGAATGCTGGGAGTTGTGGGACTATTTTCTGTCTAAATATGCGTAGGATCGCACTCTTAAATGTTATTGGCAGCACCCCCATTGTCTCTGATCCAAGGGGGCAAGAAATGGCAGCAGGCAAACACCACAGCCTGTTTTAAGGTGCACTCAGGAGAGAACCTAAGGAAGCAAAAGGTCTACTTATCAGTGCAATAGGAGCCTACAGGACATCACCTCCTGGAATGCACGGATAAAGTATTGGAGGGTGTTGCTGTAAGTAATTGCCTTTGGGAGTAGACCAAATCAAGGTAGGGTTTATGTATGTATATATGTATGTATGTATTTATTACATTTATATCCCTCCTTTACGTCTCTCAGCTCAAGGGGGTGTATATGATCCCCTGTTCCCCCCCCCCCCATATTTTATCTTCACAACAGCACTTTATGGTAGATTAGGCTGAGAAATAGCAAGCAACTGGCCCAAAGTTACCCAGAGAGCTTCATAGCTGTGTGAGGATTTAAACTTGGTCCCTCCACCCACCCCATTGAGCCTGGCTCTTCAAAACAGAAAGGGCAGAGTTTGGACATCTGCATTACAAAAACAATGGGGCTTATTCATTGGTGTGTAGTTGTTCACATCCCATATGTCTTTTCCTATACTTTGGGAACCATTGAGCCTGAAATCATATGCATGATGCTGAGTAAGCCCTGTTACATTCAGTTCTGAGCAAACATGTATTGGGCTTCACTGGGAAATGTGTAGCTCAGGTGCATAATTTTAGAGCTGCTAAACTAGCATCCCAGTGACTTTCATAATCCAGTTAGTGCCTGGTGTAAGGAATAGGCTAATTGCTCTTTACTCGGTGCCATTTGAAAGCTGTCAGTGTTTGTTTCCCAGAGATTGCTCTATGCAAGTCATGCAGCCAGGGACTGGCAGTTCTTGATTGGACTTTTTATTCTAGCTCATCATCATCATGTGATGAAGTGGGTTCTCTGCCCTGCTAAAGCTCATATCATAATAAATGTGTTAGTCCTTAAGGTGCCGTTGGTCTCTTTGCTGTTTTCGGTGCAGCAGTCAACACAGCTACCCCTCTGAAATCATTATTTTACACTGCAATCCAATATGTGTCTACTCAGAAGTAAACCCAATTGAGTTCAAGTAAGTGTGTAAAAGATTGCAGCCTTAAGGCACAATCTTACACATGAGAAGAAGAAGAAGAGCCTTACAACTCCCTGCATGCCCCAGGCTCCTTGGGTGTGCTGGGAGTTGTAAGACTTGGTCTGTCTGAACATGCGACGGATCACACCTTTAGTCTCTCTTTCCGAGTTGGATCCAGATTTGGTTATGCTTAAAGTGGACCCATTAAAATCAATGACTTAATTTAGTCATTTCTAAACTGTGTCTCATTGATTTTAATGGGTCTACTCTAAGTATCTATCCATGGTCTGTGTAAACTGCCCAGAGAGCTTCAGCTACGGGGTGGTATATAAATGTAATAAATAATAAATAATAATTTTGAAATTTTAAAACATCTTACTCTCTAAACCAGGGGTGGGCAATTTGTGGCCCTCCAGATGTTTTGTCCTACAGCTCCCATAATCCCTTACTATAAGATGGCAAGGGCTGATAGCAGTTGTGGGTGAAAATATCTGGAGGACCGCAAGTTGCCCACCCTTACTCTAATCTACTGCAGGGAAAGCAAAATCTTCCACCCATCTTCCTTTGTTAAGTAGGGTAAGCAACAAAAATAGTAATCACCAGAGAGATGGAAGATAACTGCCCAATGAGAATACATATTGAGACAAAGCGTATTTTCTGAATGACACTCATCAACAAAGTGTTTGTTTGTGGCATGAAAACACTTTTTTCATACTGTTAGTTTTACCCTACCCTGTGCCTGCTTACCCTACCCTGTACCTGTTTGCATTCTCTTCCCCTCCTTATTGTTTTACTAGGATTTTATTAGATTGTAAGCCTATGCGGCAGAGTCTTGCTATTTACTGTTTTACTCTGTACAGCACCATGTACATTGATGGTGCTATATAAATAAATAATAATAATAATAATAGTTCTTGAAGCATTGCAGTTTATAGCTGACAATACAAGTTGCATGAAATGGAATTGACTTGATATGACACCAAATATGGGGAAGAATGAACAGCAGCTCTGAAGCTAGTTCTCTTGTGTGACTTCTGAAGTATGCCACCTACTTTCTCAGTTGTCAGAAAATTTATTCTAGATTTTTAAAGACCAGTAAAAGATAAAAGATTTACCCAATTGGGTTATTACTAATTCTGTGGGGGTGGGGGGTTGTTGTTCCTTCTCTCAACTTTTTTTTTCATTTCCCATGCGAAACATACTGGACCCCAAGTTCAAAGAGGGTCATCTTGCCATTCAGGAAGAAAGTTCAGATTCTCCATACTACAAAAAACTCTACCTTATTGGGCAATAGAAACAACTCCACATACTTGCAGACATTAGGGGGCAATAAAGAATGTCCTCTAGCTTGATCAGTTCCTATTTCCTGTTAACTTCCCTTACTCTTCTTTCTTCTCCCTCTGCAACAAGCACCATGTAGTCTCTTCACAGATGAAGCAAGTAACCATATCTCATACCTTCACTTACCTATGCACTCATTTTAGGGGGTGCTTGTAGTTAAACAGTGTTAGATAGCCTTCTCTAATGATGTGTATAAAGGCACTAATAAAGTAAATTGATTTGAACTTCTTTTAAACTGGCTCTAGTCTGTATTTATTGTCTTTAATACTAAATGCTATGTTGCCAAACTTTCTCTGCATAAAGCAACTCTGCTGTAAATCACACCAGATTTTCAATCACATCTCTCAGAGCACCAGGAGATAGGTAGGTAGGTAGATAGATATCAGAGCACCAGAACATAGGTGGGGGAAAGGGCCAAGCACCACCCCAAATTGGCCTGAGGTGCACCTGAGGCTTTAGTGCCAGTATGCCTTGGCCTCAGGGTGCCTTGGGCTGACCCAGTACCACTCCAGATTCGGGCCAAGGCAGGCCAAATTGGTCCTCCTCGCCTCGGGGATTCGGCCTGAGGCAGTGCACAGCCCTACTTTTAGTTACATCAGTTGCTGACATTAATGCAAGATGCAAAGGATGAACTATAGCTATCCATAGAGAATGACTCCAGAACCAAACCTATGCTGAGATGAATACCATTTTCTTTTAATCAGATGAACCCGGATGAAATTGGGACTCTCTAAAGGCTACCTTAAAAGTATGGAAACTATGGTATAAAAGTGTGGCACTGTTCATATTTTGCTCATGCCAACACTGAACTATCCCTGTTTTTAGAAGCAAATGGTCTCTGGAGGGGTGATCTGAAATATCCTGTGGTCCCTTATGGTCTCCCAGGGACCATAGAAGTGCTCTGTTAAAAAACAAAAATGAAGACTAAAAAGGCTAGGAAAATGAAAAAGTCCTCATTTGGAATCAAAATGACCACCATGTAGACACTTGGCCAGCTGCTCTGGGGAGGGCATTCCAAGCTGGGGTGCTGCTACTAAAAAGGCCCAAAACCTTGTTCCAGACTGTCCTTGTTAGTTGCTACTTGTCTGTGATGGGGGTGGATGGGAAGAGACTAATACATATATTAAGAACTGCTTATCCTTATGCTAGCAGTAGCAAAACTGGAAATGGTGAAAAAATGCAAGAGCTTATCTTCAACAGGTGGTACCAGCAACTTCTCCCAGGCATTTTAACAGCATTTAACAATGTTAAGTTTGTTTTTAATGGACCCCAGAATTGTTGTTTTTAAATGAATACTGTTGTTTTTATACTGTTTTTTATGTTTTTGATGGTTTTTAAATTTTGTATACTTTTAATGTTTACCATTTTTAATTGTTGTAAACCGCCCAGAGAGCTTCGGCTGTGGGGTGGTATATAAATGTAATAAAAACAAATAAACTACAGAACATTGCACTCGTTGAGAAACTGACAAAACAACTGCAAAGCAACCAATACTTTAAAAATAAAAATATGTATGTATGTTATCAGAGAAAGTACACAACAGATGCTGCCAGTCACTGATGGAGCATTGTGGAAAGTTATTGTGGGTTGATCGTTGAGGCCACAGAATTAACAGGTACCTGATGGAAAAGTTGCAGTGCATTGCTTTTTTTAAAATTGATGTCATGTTTTAATAGCAATCAAATCTTAATTTTTAAAAAGAAACTAGTGTTCATCTCCCATTCATTTGTATGAACTGGACAGTTTGATCAAGTATCCCCCTAAACAGAAATCAGAGGCAAGTCGAATGAGCAAAAAATAGTCTTTGTTACTTGGATGAATTTTGTGTGCATGGAAAATCTATAATAAATATAACAAATCGTTGCATTGGTTCAGGCGCCTTCCTTCCAGACAAATAGAAAGCAACGCGGCGCTGTGTTCAAACTTAAGGATGGGTCTTGTAGCGTTGTTCCACACCCGCAATGCGGCATCAAAATAGCGCTCCGTTGCCTCGGGGCTGGAGCGGGGGTGGTCAGAGGGGCTTAGGAAGAACAGAACGCTGATTTGTTTTTGCCTTCGGCTCGTCCACAGTCCAGAAAGCCTGAAGTTGGCTCTTTAATTCAAGAGTTCATCGAGGCCATACACGAGGTCTCCAGAAGATGGCGCGTCCCTTTTCACACACACACCCCTCTCCTCTCTATTGTTCGCCCGGTTGCCTCGGCTGCTCTCTCTTCGCCTAGTTCGCTGGGCTCTGTTGGGAATGTGCAGCTCGGCGGGTTCCATTCACCAGCAGCTACTTTCCAGGAGAGACTCATTCCTGTAGCTGCTGCTTGGATTTTAATGCCAGATGCACGAGGATTAGTAGATCGCCCCGAGGAGCTATCGTGGAATTATCACAGGAGGCGGCGGCGCAGGATAGGGGAGAGAGAGAGAGAGAGAGAGGGAGGGAGAGGCATTGTGGAAGAGAGACGCGCAGAGCAAATAGCGCTTGGAAACTGCTGCAACAGACCAGGAAATTGCTGTGCAAACCTCCAGGTAAGAAACTGACCAGCAGCTTGGAGGGGGTTCGTTGGGTGCATTCGTGAAATTGACCAGAAAGGCATCGGTGTAGCTGTGTAACGAGGGAGTGGGATTTACAAATCTCCCCTTTAAAACATGAAAATAAGGGACGGAGAGGAGAAACAAGCCTCTTCCACTGCAATCCCAGCCTTGTGCAGTAAAAAAAAAAAAAAAGCCACGAAGAGCAGGTTGCAGGCATGGAGGCTCATCCCTCAGCTTGCAGAAGAATGCTTCAGAAGCGGGATCCTACTCAATTCCTTGAATAATCCCTCTCCCCCTGTTGCAGCGATATCGTTTCTTTTTAAAGCTAAAGCTGGCTTTACTTTAATCTTTCCCTGGGGGATGAGGTTTTTCCTCTGGCTTTAATAACATGTGCTCGGTGGTAAGGGGTAGTCTTGAAAATACTTGCTTTGCATTCCATCTCCTTACAAAGCGACGACTTCTCGCTTTCCCCCCTCCCCGAAGTGGGGAGACGGGACCACAAAAGGGGCAACACGGGAGGGGGGCGAAGGGAGACAAATCCAGTACCAGGGACACGGACAGCGGAAACCCCCTTCTGATGGATTTTTTTCCGAGCCGGTTGGGCACAGTATATTTCTGACCAGCACTTTCCTGAAAGTTGTCATCCTCCCTCCCCCACCGCCCCACAACCAAATAAATGTCTGCGGAATTGATAAGAACTCCCTACACTTGCGTGGGAACGCACGGTTGGGGCTTTTCGTTCCGAGAGGTGCATTTGTATTGTTCGATTCACAGGGGCGATAGGTTTGGTTTCTACAAAATGCCTGCGAGCAAGAAACCCTCTCATCCCATGGGGGTATTCGTTGCCAGGAATATCGGTATTGTTACCACTATTATTTCTTTGTCGTGTGTGTGTGTGTGTGTGTGTGTGTGTGTGTGTGTGTATTGTATAGTAAGTACTCTCTGCATCATGAATATGTCTTTTCAAAACCTACCTCTCGCATTTAGAAAAACCATAAGGAGCTTATGATTTCTATATGTAGACCGGTTAAAATGTAATATATGGGGATCTTACTATACTCCTGGTTAAAATGATGAACTACAGAGGTGAAATCCTTCATTAGAGAGGTATTCGTGTGTGTGTGTGTGTGTGTGTGTGTGTGTGTGTTTTAGTGGATGGGTGGTGGTGGTGTGGAGCCCTTGACCTACTAAGAAAAGAGTGATGCTTTTTGGACCAGACACAGGGTTGTTTGTAAATTATTTCTAGGCCACCTTTAAGGATGAACCTTCTCAAAGTGATATGCAAAATAAAAACCATACAAAGTGGATGCAATTTTTTTAAAAAAAAAAATACTTAAAAGACACGTTTCAAAAACTTGCTTCATTTGTGCCATCCATCCATCCTAGCCTTATTTTGTTTTCCGCCAGCACTGTAAATGTAAATCAAATAAAAATAAATAAGCAAATTTTAAAATGGGGCTTGGAAAAGAGGGGGTGCATTTAATGGGTTGATGGAAAAGTCTATAACTTTGTGCTAAAACAGGCAGCAGGCCTTTAAAAAGTTCTTTCCCAGTTTAGCAATAAAAAGGGACCCACATCAAAGTAAATTCGCTCATTACTTGTAACTTCAGTAGCCTTGTACTTCAGGGCTGTATTGTGTCGGTCTTGTATGATGCCAGATTGAAGCAGCATCTACCGATGTACTTCTTCCTTATAGTGGCTGTATAAAGGGATATGATTCCACTGTAACAAAACACATTGCTAATGTGTTTGTTCATTTGAAACTGGCTTGAAAATGAATAATTTGTCACCCTGTGTGCTGTATGATAACCTTCAATGTGTTCCTGTTCCTTACCCCTTATTGTCACAGATATGCTTTTCTTTAAGCGTATAAGTGATTCCACCAAATGTAATGAGCCTATTCCTGATAGGGCTGCTGGAATCATTGGAAGCTTTGCTATTGATTTCCAGTGACGTTTAGAGAAGGCCAGTAGCATTAGTATCCATGCATTTTTTTTCCATTTTAAAGTCAACCAGGGGAGATTTATCTGCATTGAAATCTGATTGGCAGGAAAGGATGCCCAGCCTAGCTAGTAAAGCTGTATAGGTCAGGGCTCATTGGCTGTATTACCATGGATTTGTACGAAACAAAATACATAGCATGGTTGGGATCAGGCTGAATGGTCACATGTATTCCAGGACAATGTAGCAGGCCTTTGGCCTAAAGCTGAGATACATCCCAATACCAGGTTAGCAACCAGCCACTGAAGCTCCATGACACTGTGAATTTAGATGGAAATGAGGGGTGTACAAAGAATACAAGATGGATACTGAGAACTATAATAGGCAACCAGCATTCTATATGACAGGCCCTACTTCAGAGACTGTTGCAACATCTACACTACTGCTTTATAGTAGGGATGTGCTCCGCTTCTAATCGGACTGGCGAATTAGAAGCGGAGCGGAGTGCTTCGCCTCCCCTTAAGGCAGAGGCGAAGAGGATTGGGGGGCGGGCGGAGCATGGCGAAGAGGATCGAGGTGAAGGCGGATCCTTCGCCTCTATCCGGAGCGCCGCCGGAAAGGTAAGTGGGGTTTACCGGGCCCTGCTGCTGTCACTGTCACCCATGCGGTGACAGTGGCAGGGCCCGGTAAACCCCCCCTCCTCTCCCTTACCTGCCTCCGTCCGCGGTCCCTCGGTTTCTTCAATTGAGCCCACAGTTCAACCAGGAAGTCTAGGCAGCACTTGCGCACGGAGGCAGGTAAGGCCCCCCTCCCCCTTGGTCCCTTACCGGGCTCTGCCGCCGTCGCCGCATGGGTGGCGACGGCAGCAGGGCCTGGTAACCCCCCCCCCCCGCCCTCCTCTCCCGGCCTTACCTGGCACCACTCCCCTCCACTGCGGAGCTCCGATTCGGAGCCGGAGCTCCGCGACGAAGAGGAGAGGAGTATGGGCGGAACGGGCCAATCCGAAATTTTTGGATCGGCCTGCGGGGCAGAGTGGGGGGTCCGTGCACACCCCTACTTTATAGTGGTACTGAAATGCACTGACAACTGTTGGGGACCGTGACACATTTACACCAAGCAGGATGTAACACTATGAAAGTGGTATATGGTATGTGTCAATGGGCCCCAACAGTTGTCAGTGCACTTCAATACCGCTATAAAGCAGTAGTGTGGCTCCTGCCTTTTATATACTGCTTTCATACTGCTTTCATAGTTGAATATCTTGTTTTTTGTAGCTGAGCCCTATGACTCCTCTGGGGAAGGACCATAGTTAGTTCAGTGGTAGAGCACATGCTTTTCATGCCAGAAGTCTCAGGTTCAATCCCCAGCATCTCCAGCTAGGGCTGGAAAAGATCCCTGTCTGGAACTCTGGAGAGCTGTTGCCAGTCAGTATGTAGACAATCCCAAGCTAGATGGATCAATGGACGGATGCAGTATAAGCTAACTTCCTTTGTACTAAAAAACATAACTGGGGAGCAGGTGTGTTGAATGTGAAGGAAGTCCACAGCTGCTCATTCTACAAATAGTCAGTGGACAACTTCTTTAGACATGGTGTGGGAAATCATACCATCGATTCTGCCCCTAAAGAAATGCTTCTGCATGTAGCATGTTTGAATGGACAATGTTTGTATCTGATTGGATTCAGTATATTTATTCAGCAGCCATATGTCAATAAACATTGGATCCCCAGTTTGGTATTAGTGATGGCAATAGCAGAATATTTATGTTCCAAGGGATCAAGTTATGGATTTTCAAGAATGCAACAATTATAACTTACCTACTATTTCTAATGCAGGGCATTACCCAATAAATATTTGCCTAGGAATATGTTGGCCCTGCTACACTGGCCTAATGATGTTGCGCTTGCAAAGAACAACAACTCACTCCCATGTATGGTGAGAGAGATGAGAAGGCTCATGAAAGGGAGAGCACCACCTCCTACACCTCCCTGTTGAACCGCCTTGAGCGTCCTTATTTCCATTGGGCCAGGAATCAGTATGTTTATGGCTGAACTGGAATCCATGTTTGCAAAAAACAGGATTGTATGACTCTAGAACAGGGCTTGACATTCCAGGTCATTTCTCTTGTGCTGTTTCCTGGCACGGAAACGTACTTTGGCCTCATGTTGTTGCCTGGTCCGTGTTGTGTGTTTTTAGGTGAATATTGGAAGTGTGATGAAGCCAAGGAAGGATGGGCACCCCAATTTGGATGTTCTCACCTTGAGTTTCAGGCCAACTCATATAAGGAAGAGTTTATGTTCTCTGTGTGATTGTGTGCATAATTATAGGAGATGCTTTAGTGCAGCCTTCCTCAACATGGTGCCCTCCAGATGTTTTGGATGACAACTCCTATCAGCCCCAGACAGCATGGTCAAAAACAATGGGCATTGTAATCCCAAACATCTGAAGGTCACCACGTTGCAGAAGTCTGCTTAACACAAAGCAGCCGCTTATGTAGGTGCAGCTCCTGCCACTTTTGTGCTTGCAGCCATTTCTTTTCAAGTCCTCAAAATCTTCTCCCAGATCTTTTCAAGTCCTGTTCTTGTGAGCAAAACAAGGATGGAGAAAATAAGTGTAGTTTGTTTATGTGAACAGAACCCAAGATGCTACTTCACAAGGATTGTGAGGGAGATAAGGTGAGTAACCTTTTCCACAACCTCACTGCAGGCTGGAAATTAATCTGGCTCTGCAGCAGAAAGTAATCAGAAAATAGCTTGGCTGTGCAGACAGCAATAAGGTTCACTAAAGTTGCCCTGTGGCCAAGTGCAAGTTGGTTAGATGCAGTGGCCATTGATCACAAAGATGTAAGGTCACAAAATACTAGAAGACAGTTGGGCATGGGAACCATACCACAGAAGGCACTTGATTTCTGCAAACTGGTTGTATTTTAACTATCAGGAGTGTTTTTAAGTTCCTTAATACTAATGTCCTCCAAGTTATCAGTGATCAGAGGGACTGGGATCCAGCACTACTGACTGCAATGCACTGATACAGTCACACCTGTTCCTTTAGATTGTACTAATGTGTCATGTTACATTTACATGTATGCAAATACATTTGTTCCTTTGCCTCTTGATAGTTAAGAACCAGATTTTCAAGATCTCTCATCAGGTGAAGCATGCTGTGCTCAGCTGGGGGGGGGGGAACCCTGCCCATTCGTTCAGTGCTTTGAATTTGGGGCAAAATCAGGATTTAACTGCTGCTGGCGTTGCTGAACAGTTAGATGTCTGATCATGAATTCCTGTGCAAACCTGCCTAGTTTTATGCCTTTGCTCCAAAGAGGCAACTATCTATGGGTGCAGTGTGAATTGTCATGCACGGTCAGTCTGTTCTGCAGAACTGAAATTTCTGCATAGGAAATGAAAGGCTGGGCAGAAATTGACTCTGATTGGCAAAGCTTTAGGATATGCCGCACCAGGTTGCGTAGGAGCCGAGAGATAGCCATGCAGAGCAGTGAAGCTTGCAAATTAAATTTGTTTACCCAGGCAGTGCTAACATAGATGAGTCAACTTCTGTCACACCTCCGATCCTTCAGGTCTGACCGTGATATTCACTGGGTGCATGAAGCTAGCATGTTTCAGTACAAATAGGAGCTGCACAATATGTGGTGAATCCTGCAGCAGATGCTAGCAGGGCCGGTGCCAGACTATTTTGCGCCCTAGGCAGGTGAGCTGCTTTCACCCCCCACCCCACCCCAGCGTACCTGGGCGCGGGGCACCATCTCGTCCACCCAGCCGAAGCGAAGCCAGGACACTGAGGTGGTGTGGAGGGGGGCTTCACTTCAGCTGGGTGGGCACCCAGCCAAAGCGAAGCCAGGATGCTGGGGTGGGGGGGCCAGCGGGCAGCTTCGGAATGGCCACCCGGCCGGAAGCCGCTCTGGAAGAGTGACTTCCGGGCACGCCGTTCTGAAGCCGCCTGCTCACCCCCATACCCCAGCGTTCTGGCTTCGCTTCGGTGCCCACCCAGCCGAAGCGAAACCAGGACGCTGGAATGGGGGGGCGGGTATGGCTTCGCTTCAGCTGGGTGGGCGCCCAGCCAAAGTGAAGCCAGGACTCTGGGGCGGGCGGGTGGCTTCGGAACGGAGCGCCCGGTAGTCGCCCTCTCAGAGCCACTGTGGGAGAGCGGCTTCCAGGTGCAGTGTTCGGCATCCCCCTTACCTTCACGCTCTAGGCAGCCGCCTGAGTGGCCTCTATGGAAGCGCCGGCCCTGGATGCTAGCAATGCGTGCCTCCATAATAGCAGTGTGCAAACTTTTCAGCCCTGAGGGCCGCATCCAGCATTGGCTGGGGCCCCGAGAGTCACACATGCATGCACACATGGACATGTGGATGCGCAGACCTGCACATGCATTCTGCCCCCACCCTAACATCTCCCCTCCCTTCTCACTGCAACCTAGAGATCACTAGGGGTGTGGGGGAGGTTAAAAGCCTCTCTCATCCCCAGTAATCAGCATTGAGACTGCCATTTCTCTGCTGATACTAGCAGTGAGAAAACTGTGATCTCAGAAGCCAGGGGAAAGTGGGTGGGGTCATGCTGGCTTCAGAGGCCATGCAGGGAGTGGGCCAAGGGCCACTTGCAGCTCCAGGACCACAGGTTGTGCACTTTTACTTTATACAATCTGCCCCGCACACTCAGGTCCTTTGCGAAGAATTTCCTTCAGCCAGCCAAAACTAGGCTGACAAGTATTACCCAGAGGACCTTCTCTTCTGCTGCTCCCAGACTGTGGAATGGCCTGCCGGAGGAGATTTGTCAACTTAACAGTCTTTTATCATTTAAGAAAGCCATAAAGACTGATCTCTTCTGGCAGGCCTATCCACTGGAATTTTAGTATGCTTTAGGATGTTTTAACAATGTATACTATGTTTTTAATCAGTATTTTATGTATTTTATACTTACTGCTGTTCAAACATGGAGAGGCGGATAAGAAATTATTATTATTATTATTATTATTATTATTATTATTATTATTATTATTATTATTATTATTAAAGTCCCTACTCCACATCCCAAGCAGGAATATAAGATTGGAAGAGCACAGTACAGGAGAAAATGGGAAGCTCTCCTCCCTGCCAGTGATACTGTACATTCATTCTGACTCCACAAATCTCACTCCTAGGGTGCAGCACAACGTTGCCCTGACAGCTGTACAAGAGCAGCTCATTAATACAAGATCAGATTCCTCCCTGCCCTCTCCCCCCTCCCCTCTACTCCAGCTATGGCCACACCTTTTCCTGTTTCCTGTGTTCAGAGCCCTTGAATAGAGGTAGAAAGCAGAGATTCTGGGGAGATCGCAATGAATCAGGTGGCATGAATCTTGTAATGGACACGTTTCCCCCAGAAATGTAATGGGTGTGTGAATGTTTGAATTTTCAATGGGGCGGGGTGAGAGTCTGTGGCAGGATCTACACACTGCTTAATAATGGTATTGAAGTGCACTGACAACCGGTGCGGCCCATGACACGTTCCATATACCGTTTTCAAAGCGCTTTCATAGTTTTATATTCTGCTTGGTGTAGATCTGGCCCAGGACTAGCTCCCAGTTGATGGGGGACCTCCTACTTGGGCAGCACTGAGACTTTCCTTAAGGAGAGTGCATGTCCAATGCAAACCCTGCCCCACTACCTCTGGCACTCCCCCCGTGGTCCTGCTGCCGTATGTTTTTCATTTCACTGCAGCCTATAATTCACTGCAGCCTATGGCAGCGACAAAGTAAGAAGTAGCAGTAGTTCCCACCTGGCATCTTGGTTTCTGCATAACCCCCTGAAGTTGCGTTAGAGTCATTGTAGGAAAAACAAAATGGCAGGTGTAGACTGCTGATGCCTCTTACTGTGCCTCTGGCAGGGGTTAAAAAGTAACCCTGGCTTGGGTCATTGATATTTGTGGCAGCAGCAAACAGTTTGTTTAAAAATCCATGATACTGCAGAGGAGCGCTGCAGAGAGAGGGCCAGGGCAGGTATCCGCAATACCTGCACCCCCTCTCCTGGATACTGAGACCCCAATATCAGTTTGAGAATGCTGGGTGCTGACACCATGCCTGGATGAGACCCTTTTGCCTTTGGTGGACGTGGATTCAGGCTGTGCGACACCATAGTAAAAAAAACGTGACAAATTATTTCACAACTATGATAATTGCATTAGATGTAATTCAACAATTTAATTAAAGTTAACTACATCTGTCTTGTTTTCTTGTAATATGCACAACTCTGTTAATGAACTTTTTGAATGGAGTGTGTTCATTTTAAGTGCTTGCTTGGGCATCCCTCAGTTGATTTACTTATTCATGTAAAGGAGCTAATAATAACTAATAAATGATCAGGTGGAAGACGGCTTCTTTCAGAACATACAATTGTATTCCGTGATGAGGAAGGACCACCGAACTGTAGTTGTTGTGTTTGGAAGTAGCCAGAGATGAATTCCTACTTTGTTAATTCCAGGTAATATAGCATCAAGATCTAATTAAACTGATTCGAGGACAAGTTGATTCTAGGGAGGGGGGAGGGGGAGTGTGTATATATATGCTTCGGGCAGAGCTGGGAATTCCCTGGTTGTATCCTCCACAAGGTGTCGAGAAAAGAACAATAATACAAACTTCCATTCATGCTATGAAGTATGCCTACCCCAACCTGGTGCCCTCCAGATGTTTGGGATTACAACTCCCAGGATTGCTCACCATTAGCCATACTAGCTAGGTCTGATGGGAGTTGAAGTCCAAAACTTCTAAAGGGTACCAGGTAGGGGACGTCTGCTCTATCTACTGCCTTAGTTATTTGTTTCTAAAACTAGTCCCTTGGGCGTTGAAGGCTCATCTAGTGTGGCGTAGTGGCTAGAGTGTTCAACTGGGAGTCAGGAGATCTGGGTTCTAGTCCCCACTCAGCGACGGAAGCCCACTGGGGGACTTTGAGCCAGTCACAGACTCTCAGCCCAACCTACCTCACAGGGTTGATGTTGTAAGGATAAAAAGGGAGAGGAGGATTATGTACACTGCCTTGGGTTCCTTGGAGGAAAAAAGGCAGGATATAAATGCAGTAAATAAATAAATAAATAAATAATCTAACCACTGGCCAAATATGGAGATATCAATACTGCATGAGACTCTTCCATCTCTAACAATGGTGATGCTGGTACTCCATATGCATCTTGTGTACTGCACTCATTGGGCTTGCATGTCACAGTTAGACAGCTTTCATGCTGTGTATTCCTTTGGCACATGTGTTCTTTTTGGGCAGCCTGGTGCAGCAACCACCAGTAGAAAGAATTAATCATAACACCTACACATTCTCTAGTTGTTGTTCTGGTACAAGTGAAAATAGGTGAACGTGCTTTACACAATGCCCAGAAGAGCTGCCACAGCAGATTGTACATGCAAAAGTGCAAAGCGTGCCAGGGCACTGCGGAGACTAGTTGGCGTATTGTGTCACGAACAGCTTATGTGGGCAGCAGCCTACATCAGTTACATGAAGGAGAGGTGTTGTTTTGCTCAATGTTAAAGTATCACTCATAACGGACCTTCCTCAGAGCTAGGGATTGTGGGAGGAGTGTCCCGGGAGACTGCACGTACAGGTGATCTCCTGGGTCATCCTTCCCGTGCTTGGCTCTGAGGAAGGACCCCTCAGAGCCAGGCATTTCAGCATTGCAGGCTCTCTGAAGAACTGCGCTAGCTGCTTCCTATGACTGCACAGCTCAAGGCAGTAACAGTAAGGGGAGGACACGATGAAGCATCCGTGGTAAAGGGTCGGGAGTGGGAGGCATGATGCAGTAAAGGGGAGGGGACGAGGGGACGTGACCCAGCAATGGGAGGGGATGAGGGAGCAACATGGAAAGGTGGTGTGATGAGGTGCTGGTGCATTTGCTCTCTTGCCTCAGGTGGTGGGATAACTTGTGCTGGAACTGCTTATGGGAAATGGTAAGAAAGAAGTGCTAATTGTAATAGATGTTATATGTTTGAAGTATGGATGTATGCAGGTAGTATATTGTATATCTTTGGATATGGCCGAGAGGTGAAGGTCTTTTGGGAAAGGAGACTGGAAAATATCAATGAAATGATAGAATGTAATCTGACTTCAAATCCATCACTGTTCTTTTTGGATATGTGAAGAATGAGGAACCTCAAGATGTTCAGGAAATGATAATGAATTTGCAAACAGCTGCTAGAATTACATTTATTTATTTATTTATTTATTTCATTTTTATACTGCCCAATAGCTGAAGCTCTCTGGGCAGTTCACAATTAGTTATAAATGGAAGCAAAAAGACATTCCATCAATAATAGAAGAGATGATGTGGGTCTGAAAATTGGGGTTGATGCTGAAACAAGCAAATATTATTTGAATTAAAGAGGAGAGACGGAAACAAATATTTTATTTAGTGCTGTGCTGAAAAATTCTCCATCAAAATTTTTGACCATTCTCACTCAGTCTAATAGAAAAGAAATGGTTTTTGGAAAGAAATTCAATGAAGAAGAAATTTTGGAGAAATTCTCATGGGTTTGGTTCAGGTGATTTAGAGAGAGATAAGACCCAGAAGGCCCCTCCCCAAACACAGTGTTGCACACCTGTTTCAGTTCTCAGCAAACTTACAAGTTGGCAATTTTGCAGATGGAATGATGGAGATAAAATTGTTAATGACAATTATTCGAAGTAAACTTCTACAGCTCCGTCTTCCTTCACCCTTGGGCTTACCTTACTTATGAGATGGCTGTGTGTGAGTGTCCTGTCTTTCACCGTACAATCGTCTGTCTGACATCCTGCAGTCTCCTTGGCTGCCCGCCCAGGGTAAGACACCGTCAATGTATTTCTCTGAGAGGGCCTTTTCAGATTAGGAAGTGCAGGCAACCTGGGATACTGTAGAGTAATGGTGAGATATATAATAGAAAGAAAAATATAGGCAATACCCTCAGCCTCTACACAGTGTCTAGGTCAAAAGAGCCAGTGTGATGTAGTGGCTAAAGTGTCGGACTGGAAGTTGGGAGATCCAGGTTCTTATCCCCACTCAGCCGTGGAAACCCACTGGGTGACTTTGGGCCAGTCACAGACTCTCAGCCCAAGTTACCTCACAGGGTTATTGTTGTGAGGATAAAATGGAGAGGAGGAGGATTATATACACTGCCTTGGGTTCCTTGGGGGAAAAAAGGCGGGATATAAATGCAATTAATAAATAATAAACATCACTGACACACATTCAAAATAAAATATTAAATGCCCTGAGAATGAGGCAGAAAAACGGACGCCCTTTTCATGGGGAAAGTAAACTTTCAGGAAATTCCTGAGATTTTTCTTTTCTCACCTCCTAAAAATAAAAGGACAATGTTCAGAATTTTCTCCATATTTTCTTCACCATTATTTATTATGATGGCTGCATCCCCACCCCCTCAATGCCCTAGCTAAATGGAGGATGCAAAATGGGGCTCAGGCTGCCAACACAGTTGAAGCTGTTGCCACTTGCTGTGGCAGTGGGGAAAAAAACCCTTAGGAAAAACAGAAAGAAGCTGTTCTACAATGCTTGCCGATGGTGATGCCTACCTGTGAGAAGTTGCTGGAGAATTTCTCCTCCCCCTGGAGAAATTCGGTGAAATTGTCCCCCCAATTTCTCTACCCACAAATAGGGTGGAGAATTTTGAGAGGCCACTTGTGCACTGGTCTAGTTTTAGTGAAAGATGGACTATTATTGTTATGTTTGGAAGAAAAGATGGACTGTTGTTGTTATGTTTGGAAAAGTGGTGCTGGGGAAAGAGTTAACCCTTTCTCATGTGCTATTTTTCCCAACTGAGATCTTCTCCACCCTGTTCCGAAGCTATTAGTTCCACTATTGGGGGTGGGGGGAGAGAAAGAGTACCTTTATCGATTTGTACTATACAAGGGACACATGAGTTTGGATGAGTGCTAGAGACACCTCCCATAGTTTCCCTCTATGATTCTGACCAATTTGAGACAAACAAATCACTCTTCTATTGTTTGCCTCTAATCGTTTCCCCACCTTGGCCAGAATATCCCTGCTTCAGATTTTCGTCACTACCAACCCGACCCTTTTGTCAGCGCCTCCCCCACCCTTGTTTCATTACTTGGACAAAGCCATTTCCCCTGACTCCCCCCCCCCCCCAATGGACGGGCATCTGAGACAGAGCTCCAGCATTAGAAGATTCCTCTTATACCTCCAAATTGTGCCTCTGTGCCTTCCTCCCAGGGGACTGAAACCATCTCATCACTATCTAGAGCCTTATTTGAATGTCTGCAGAGCTTTCCTCTCCATTTCATTTCAAGATTGTGATGATGCAGACAGACATCGTGGCTTCAATACCAAGTCGTTTTTTCTCCCCCTCCCCACACCTCCCAACCTTCTTTCTGTAACATCCTGCCTGATGAAGAGATCTGTGGATCTCAAAAGTTTGCTTATCCCTTGGTTGGCTTCAGAAATGTATTACACTAATATGAATTTAGGAAGATGTTGAGATCCTTGTTGTAAGGGTAGGATGCAGACACAGAAGCTGGTAGCTCTTTAGCCTTCCAATTTTTGCTTCTCCCTCTTCTTGGAAGAAGCAAAATAGTCTAACTCCTCTATGCAGGTGCAAGTTCCACTTCCCCACTTTGGATAACATAGGAAGGCTCCTTCATCTCCAAGTTACATAGAAACATATGAAGTTGCCTTATACTGCGTCAAACCATTGGTCCATCAAGCGAGTATTGTTGACACTGACTGGTAGCAGCTTGCCACGGTTTCAGGCAGGATTCCATCCTAGTTCTACCTGGAGAAGCCAGGGATCGAACCGGGGCTTTCTGCATGCAAAACAAGTGCTCTATCACACTGAGCTATGGCCCTCCCATAAGTTGTGACCTGATGAGTTAGATGCCTCCCCAAACAGAAGCTGCCTGAAGTATATTGTTCCTTTAAGAGAAATGTTTGTCTAGCGAATGTGAAAGTAAAACTTGCCAAGGCTCCCTCCTTGCTTGGTAATTCTCGCCTGGTCGGTGAAGCCAGGCACCTGCGTCAGTGGTCGGCACGATTGAGCATCTGCCAAAGGCCCACACCCCAGCAGGGGCCCACTGAGAAGAGCCTGCTGGGATTGCGCCTCCTCCTCATTTCAACCTGCAGGTTCACCTGCCTTTCACCCAGACAATGGTGGTGGTGAGAAGGAGAAGTGCTAGACGCCACTGCCTACTGGCTCACTGACTCTCTGCCTGTCAAGCAAGTAAGTGGTAGCAATGATGAGAAAGAGAATGAGGAACACGAGGAGCTGGTGACAATGGCAGTAAGAACGTAGACTCACTGAGAGAGTGGGGGGTATATTGAGGGTGCCTTGCCGAAGGGGCCCATAAAAGCCTGGAGCCAACACTGATGAGGCCTTATTTGTCATCGTAGTAAATGTTGATTCTTACAGAAGACATGGATATCCTGTGATTTCTCTAAACGCATGCCTATAACCAGCAACAGACATGAGACAGTGTCAGAAGCCAGCTTGAATTTCTTCAGCGTGGAGGGCTCATCAGGGTCAGGGCCGGTGCCAGACTATTTTGCGCCCTAGGCAAGGTGAGCTACTTTCACACACACGCTCCAAAAAATGTCAACTTTGATTTTTAAGAACATGTTTCCTGGAAAAAATAAGAAGCAAAAAACTTGAAACTGCTAAATTTATTTTAAAGTGCAAGAAATACATCATGCCAATTATAGCAAACAAATTGGAAAGGAATGTCTATGGGTCTAAAATGCATTATTTAATAGGAATATCACCTCCAAATCATCCCCCCCAACTCACACATGCGCCCGCACACACACTCAGCATCACTCACTCCAAACAAACACATGCATGAATACATGCATTCACTCAAAGACCCCATGCACCCCATTCACCCATACATTCTCTCTCTCTCTCTTCCGGGCACATTCCAGAAGTCCGAACGTGGAGCCGCCCCACCTCCACCCCAGCGTTCCTGGCTTCGCTTCGGCTGGGCGGGCGTGGGGCACCATCTCACCCGCTCAGGCCCAGCTGAATCCTTGGGCCGGGCCGGCTCACAGCCAACACGTGTGAGTGCTGCGCTATGCCCAGTGCCCCTCTTAGCTTGGCGCTCTAGGCGGCCGCCTGAGTGGCCTCTATGGTAGCACCGGTCCTGATCAGGGTGCCCCAGCTCACATTCGGCACTGTAGCATTTGTGAACGTTGGGAGACGCAACCTCACACCTCTGATTTGGATAACTGAGGAAGGCTCCTTTGTCTCAGGTTCGATGACATTAGAAGTTCAACATCTTCCCAGATAGCAGTAGCTACATCTGAAGCAGTGGAGGCTGGTGGCTCCGACACTAGTGGGGTGGTGAATCCATTCCAGGTTTCAGTCAGAACCAGGCAGAACTCTAAAGGTACACCTCCACTGGCTTGAAGGGCTGTTTATTCCGCACATCATGCCAGACGCCTCCGTGCGTCCCTCCCTCCACAGGGAAATAAACCTGTGCTTCATCCCCCTGCCCCCTCCTTCCGTAGCTCAGCTGCTCCCAGAGCCATCCTCATGTGCTGCCTCGGGGTGGGGGTAGGAGGGCAGACTTGGCTGTGAATTCCCACAGACTTTAGCGCAACCTTTCTGCTTGACTTCCCTTGTCTGTCCCTAGAGCCGAGCAGGTGGTGCTCAGCTGCTGCAGACACAAGAGCGCGCATGCTGCAGACAGTTCGCCATTGCCGTAACCCCTAAAGTGTGTGCAGACACATGTCCCTCGTACCAGATGGGTTGCCCTCCCTCCCCACCCCCACTTCTGGCACTCCTTTCATGTTCAGCCTCTGCCTCTTTGCATGAGGTTTCCTGCAGTTATAATCAGAAAACCGAGTGATGGGGAGGAGGAGGAAGAGAGCTGCTTTAGATACCCTTTTGACTTTGCTGCTCTATGTGGTGTGTGTGTGTGTGGGGGGGGCTTACCAAAAATCTCTCTGCACCTGTCCAGCATCCTGTTGTAATCCACAGCAAAGATACCACAGTTGTTTTACCTCTAAAGTAGCAGGTGCAGCCACTACCGTTTTAAAACTCAGGCCTGCCGATGACGGAAAAGGGAAATTGTCAGCGATTCTTCAAAATTGCAAAACTCACTGTTGCTGAACTAACCCCTAGAGCAATGGCTGATTTGTAAAGCTGGTAAGAAGACAGAATTCAATACATTTGAGGGTTCCCTTGAAAGTTTCTTAAATGGATGGGCCACACCTTTTCTTTAATGTTTTTATTTTATTTTATTTTAAGGATTTCTGGGCTACCTTTCAGCACTAAAAAGACCTCCCCCAAGCAGTTTATAAACCACCAAAGCAGCAAATGGTATCGTATCATAAAACATCCTGCATTAAAACCACATTAAAATGCCATAAACTCTAATAAGTGGAAGAGCAGCATAATAACGACCAAGCAATACAACGCCAGCCTACGCCAGCCGTTCCCAACCTGGTGCCCTCCAGAGGTGGTGTACTACAACTCCTATCACCTGCAGCCAGCATGGACTGTCCTCTCTAGAGTAGGACACCTAGCCAGCCTACCTCTGTCCATACAGGAGACTGAGCATTTGCAGACTACTGCACACAACCTTCTAGAATTGTAAAGATTACACTCCTAACTCATGCCCTTGACTGCCCGCTGTGAAAGGGCAGGGCAAATGCCTTCCCACTCAGTTCTCAACCATCTTGCCTGTTTGCACCATTTCCCCCGCCCCCTTTCCTGTTTTTCACAGTAGGGGTTTCCCCCCCACCCCTTTTGCTTTTTCTAGGGTCCCCTGACAAATGTGTATGCTGCACGGTGTTTGCTGCATTCACAGTTGAAAGGTTTAAATGTGACTTTAAAATACCTTGGGCGTATCCCTAAAACAAAAAAACAAAAAACGGTGTTGTGCAAAGATAGGCCTGTAGCTCTAATTTCCATTTATTTGGGACGCGGTTTGGTCTATTCCTCTAACACTCTGTTCCCCAGGCTGTAGACGAGGAGAGCAGCCCAACCCACAGACTTTGCTGTTGCTTGTTACATGCTCTCCCCCCACCCATTTGAAGTGCTGAGTTTCCCTTTGCTATTGCACCACATTGACAGAGAGACCATGACGGGGGATGGGGTTTAGCAGTAAGGTGAATGAATTTGAATAAAGCTTGCTAACGTGCACACACAAGTACAATTTGCTTTGTTAACATTTGGCATTTATCTCTCCAGATTCAGCCCCCCAGGTAATAATTTTTTTTTTATTCTAAGCAATGGCCTGGTTCGCACATAATGACAACTAAGTGAAGGTTGAGTATGGATTGTTGTTGAATTGTAGGTTGTTGTTACATGCGAAACCTAGACCATGGTTTAACTATGGATTGTTAAATACAGACAACCCAGAAAAAGTGAAAGCATCAATATTTGCTGTTTTGAATGTCCCATAAAGTAAAGACAGAAGTATATATACTAGGGTCACACAGTGGTGCAGCCTACAAAAGCCTTTTCCAACCTTGTGTTCTCCAGATGTGTGGGACTGCAACTCCCATCATTGCCACCCAACATCATGTGCTCCCATCATTGCCACCCAACATCATGTGGGAATGTGCTAAAGCATCTTGTATTACATAGGTATGAAATGACTCTGGGCACAGCCAACACTGTGCGTCCCTTTGTGATCCACACTGCATGTATCCCTCTATTTCTGGAGTGTTGTTAGGCAACTTTCGGCATAAGTGTTGCCACAATTGCCTTGTGAAGCTGGGCAGGTTTTCTCTCCCCAGGGTAAAGATGTGGCGATAGGGCTTCAAACTTATCCTTACTTACTCAGGAGTGTGACCCCTTGAAATTAATAGGGCTTACTTCTAAGTAAATGTAGGAGTGTGCTGTGAGTTGCTGCTCAGACTCTCTTGCACAGTCAGCAAAACGGACATATTGATCTTTGAGCTCCCAATTCACTATATTGGATTATCCTCCTTCAGCCCTGCTTGTCCAAGGAAAAGACCTTATACTGGACTTTTTAATCATCTTGTGCTCAGAACCCCCCTGGGCCTTTTTGCTGCTGGTAGGTTTCATTACTTTTCCTGTGGCGACGGTACACTTGCAACCTTCTTTTTTACTGAGAATGCACAAGGCCTCTCCGAAACCAATTAGTCCTCCTGTGGCTCTGTACCAAGCAGCTAAACACAGAGGCAGAGTGCTAGAGGCCGATGCATGGAGAGCCTACAGATAAACATGTCAGAGTCTGCTTGCAATTGGCATAAGGGCAACCAGAAAGCCACCACACTGGCCTTTCATGTGGCTTCCCATTTGCTTTTGAATCTCTGCTGCTACCCACAGTCTTGCAACACTTACTGGCTTCCTCAGGACTCAAACAGAGCTGAGATTTCCCCTTCCATTTGGAGCCAGCCTGAAAGTTTAAGTTTTGCTTGGATTTCCCAGGGGATTTATGAAATGCTTGAAATCTGTTTTTCATAAAAAAAAAAAAAAAAAAAAAACTCCCTTATGCTTCTTTCCATTTGTAGCCCAGTATTGTGGAACTGGCAGTGGCCTGGCAGGACCTCAGGCACAGCTCTTTCCCATCACTTGCATCCTGGCCATTTACCTCGAGATGCCAGGGATTGAACCTGGGACCTTTTGCATGCAAACCATGTGCTCTACCACTGCGCTAAGTGGTCCCTTTTACTCCAAGCTGAATTTTTATAGTTGCTTCCATGATGGCGATCTGCATGCATCAAGGGTTTGAGAACAAGTTGCAGACTAACCAGGCTTTCAGAAATCTTGATTATTTGACTATGTATGTATGCATGATCTGACACAAACACCAGTTGAACCATTCATAAGATCAGGATGTAGGAAGGTCCTTGCCATGAGATTCTTGTAGAAAAACCCATCTCATGAGATGTTGACCATTGGATGCCTGAGAAAGCTGCTTTCTAAGGTATTTTAAGGGAATTCAGAGGCAGCCTTGGAGTATGGTTTGCTTCTCTTACATTGCTGCCATCTCCTCAGATATGTATAAAGATTGTCTCTTGGCAGAGGTGGCTCTATATTTGGGGTGAATGGGGGCAGCAACCCTCTGACTCTTTCCCAACCACTTGTGGCTGAGAAATCCCATCACAGCTAGGTGCATATACTCCAGTGCGGGGCATGCAGTTGCCAATTGCCACGCATGGTTGTCTCCTGCCCTCCTCTGACAATTCAAGTAGAATATTTGCCCTGTCCTCTGCCCCACCAGCCGCAGTGGTCAGCAGTTGCCTCTGACTCTTGGTTGCCTAGTTTGGTGATCTTGGGAGAGACATTCTAATTCCATTCCTCCAGATAGCAAAACGTGCCCCATGTTTTGAAGTGAATTCCTTGAGAAGATGAAGCTCTGACATTTAATTCAAACCATCTGTCCAGAGATACAGGGCAAAGCAGAAGCTGAATTTGTCCTACAAGCATTTTTAAGGCAGCTCTCCCCTGCACCTTTTGTAGCCACCCCCCTCTCTCTTTCCACCCAGTGACTAATGCTATCTTAAAAATAAGGTATTTTGGATTTGCGTGTACCATATCGAAAAACCAAGAACTTTAGCATTGTAAGGGTCCCAACCCACACTCATCAACAGCATCATCAGCATTTACATACCGTTCCCAGGGGTGGTTTACAACAACAGATGTTGCTGATAATAAATGAGCAAGCAGTGTTGCTACATATAATGATGGGAGCTTGTTTCTAATAACTTATGCACCAAAACCTATGAAAAGGTGTGCTTTTCAGTGGCATGGTATCCCTACAAATATTTTATCGAAAATGACTGGAAATTATCCCTTAGCTTAGCCCTTTCCTCCTCAGTAGTGATGCCCCTATGGAAATGCCCCCTCCACTCCAGTAAATGATCAGACATACAAGTTTTTTAGGGTTGGGGCAGGTGGGGTGGGTAGAGACTAGAGCCTTGAGAGAGGGATGGGCCCTGGGGGTGGGGAGGGAGGGTCTGGACGAGATGCTTGCAGGCTGTACATTCTCCATCCCTGCCTTAGGACCTGCACCTATGTGGGGGTAGATAGAGGTGCTCACTCAGATGGGAAGATTTCATCCTGACATGTTAAGACACGTTCATGAATCCACCCTGAGTGTTCCTGATCCAGATGTGTGCCTTGCTTCAGTCTTCCTTAATCTGGCCACTGCACATTTGCATAGAATGGGATGTGGCAGGCTTCTGCATTTCTCCCCCTACCTTTCCAAGGCAAGCTGTGAAAATGAGTAGCTGTTCTATAGGGGCAATAGATTGGAAGAGGAGGTAGCACTTACCATCCACTTTGCACTTGCCTCTTTGAGCTGCCTTTCCTTATATTAGAAGAACTGGAGCAGAAGTAGCCATCTAGCAGACCAGCGATATGGCATGCAATGTCTTTCTCACTAAGATCATAGGGAGATGACTTATACAGTCTCAAACCAATGGTGGATCTAGCTCAGTATAGCCTCCTTGATCCTGATGCCCCTCCCCAAAATGTGGTGGGCTAGAACCCCTATCATACCTTGTCAGCATGACCAGTGGCCTTGCTGGCTAGGGATGATGGGAGTTGTAGCCCAATATATCTGGAAGGCACCTGGATGGGGAAGACTGGGCTGGAGGGCTGGGGTCAAGTGTCCTTTCCTGTAGGGCTGTGCACCAGCCCCCCGAACCACTTCGTGGCCCAATCCAGAACTTTTGGATCATGCCCGAACCGCTTCGCGCCAATCCGACCCTCCCCCGACCCGCGCGGGATCTGAAGGATCGGATCGTGATTCACCCGCCATTTTGCCCCCTTCCACACTTACTTGCCTCCACAGCGGACGGCAGGTAAGTGGGGAAGGGAGGACAAAATGGGGGGGCAAATAAGTCCCCCTACCCCTTACCTGGCTCCACCATCTGCCGCCACATGCACCGCTGCAGCTGCGGAGCCAGGTTAGGCCCCCCCTCCCCACCACCACTTACCTGCCTCCGTCGTGGTCTGGCACCGGCTTCAACTGAGGGCCAGGCTTCAAACCGGCTTCAGAACCCCCTCCCCACTTCCCCCTTACCTGGCTCCGCCACCATCGCTGCACGGACTGCAGCAGCGAAGCCAGGTAAGGCCCCCTCCCCCCACCACTTACCTGCCTCCATCACAGTCTGGCAGCAGCTTCAACTGGGCCACAACGAGACAGGTAAGCCCCCCTTACCTGGCTCTACCACCAGCACCACATGGACTGCGTCGCCGCCAGGTAAGCCCCTCTCACCCCACACTTACCTTTTATTCTGAGCTCTGGAACGTGTTACGTCCAGGGCGTGTGTGGCAGGGAGCTAGGCTGGGCCGCCGGGACCTGGGGGAGTGAGGTAGAAGAGAACACCACACTGAAGCAGGATCAAGAAGGGTTCAGCTTTATTGGCTGTCACTAGTGTGTGCCAGGGCCAGAGGCAGTCCAAGGGTCAGGAACCAATAAGGCATGGCAGCGGCAGGGGGCAAGGCAAAGTCCAAAGGCAGTTCAGAAGTCAGGAACCAACATGATCAGGAATGGTCATAGAGGTTCACAGGAAGCAGAGCCAGGCAGCACAGGAACAGTGTTGCTGTGGCGAGGATTGAGAGAGAAGTGCAGTGCTTAAATAGCTCTTACCCTGGCCCCACTCAGCTGGACTCCAATCACACCCCCTGCGTGTAGTTAGTCAGGGGCCTGAGGCTTGCAAACACCCCAGCAGGACAGGTCCTGACCAAAGACCTGGGTCCTGCAAGCACTCAGAACAGCATAGATCCTGACCGATCGAGGCGAAGGATCCGCTTTGTCTTGATCCGCAGCTCCCCTGACCCGATCCTTCTTTGCCTTTGGCGGAGGCGAATCAGGCCGCTCTGCTATCGCTTCTGCGAAGCAGAGCACAGCCCTACCTGGGGATGTTGGGAATTGAACCCCTTCCCTTAGGCATATCAAAATTCACAGAGTTTGTTTCTAAACTGATATTCGCACCTCTTGAGAAACTGCACACACACAGCAATTTCTTCACCTGCATTTTTGGGAGATGGTACCAAGAGTGAAGCAGCAGGTGGAAGGGATGGGTCAGTCACGGAACAGGCAGACTCCTGTGAGAGAACATGCCGATTAAGAGCAGGAGAGCAAAACACCACAAGAGTCAGTGACGAAGACGCCATTAGCCAGGAAGCTCTGTGCCTAGTGCTGCAGCACATTGTCTTGCTTCTTTTGTCTTGCCTGATGCAGACGGAGCACATGTACACTGCTGCTCATGGCATTTCTCTTGCCAGCCTCGTTCCTGGTGATTACTGCAACGACTTTGATTAAACCCATTTCTGCCATTGCACTGACATCCAGTTCTGTTCGGAGAAATGACTGTAGTTTTATTGACTGAGACAGGAGCAGAAAATGGCTGGTTGCAGGAGAGGAGGGCTTTTCTGCGCATAGCCTTAAAAAGAAGAGGAAGAAGAAATGCAAGTTCTGTTGCTTTCTAGATTTAAGTTGAAGATGATAAATGATTAGGATTGCAAAGAGACCCGGGTTCAAATCCCTGCTAAGTCATGAAGCTCACTGAATGGCGTTGACCCAGTCATATCTCTCAGCCTAACCTACCTCACACGAATCTTATGAAAGTAGGAAGGAAGCTGTTTGATCACCCTTCCCCAACCTGGTGCCCTTCACAAGCCTTGGACTGCTGCTCCCACCAGCCCAAGTCAGTGTGGCCAATGGCTGAGAATCCTGGGACGTGTCATCCAAAACATCTGGAAGGCACACAGGGAAGGTTGTGTTAGATGGACTACTTGTCCATCTACCCAGTTTGTCTACTTCCTTTTCACATCACCTGCTACCTGATCTTTTTTTTTTTTTTTTACTGGAGATGGTTGGGATTGAAACTGGGCCCTTCTGTATGCAAAGCATGTGCTCCATCACTGATCAGTGACTTTTCTGCAGGTGAGTTTTGTCTTCATTCAAATGGCCCCTGGTGGGACTCAAATCTACATCACCTGTTGCCAGCCACAGCTTTCTTTCTCAGAAACCTAAGAGAGTTTCTCTCCCCTCACACACACATCCTCCATTCCATGTAGAAAAGCCAACTGGACTGGCAGATAAATCCCACTTCAATTCGGGTTAGGAGCCATATCTGAGAGCAGCAGGTAAGCTAAGGGGGTGCAGCGCAGATCATATGGCACACACAGCTTCACCTCCCACACCAGGCTGCCAGTCCCTATTACTCAGCATCTGCTGCTTGAGGTGGATACCTCACTCTGCCTAATGGTAGGGCTGGCCCTACAGATAAGTCTCAATAAGGATATGGGGGAGTCTGTGTCATGTGCCAAAGGTTGGGAAAGGGCTAACAGCTCGAGTGCAGACCACATGTCCATTTTGAAGAGCTCTCAACCTTCTCTTTTTCTGAGTGGCTTACCATAGCAACTCTGCAAGTGTTGAAGAAACACTGGTTTGATCAAATGCAGCATTAGGGCAGAAAAGCCCTACGGCATAGTGCACAATCATGCAATGACCTTGGGGTGCTTCCAGTCAAAGCTTTTATTGTGCAATCGCCCTGTCTCATTCACAGAATTTTGCAGGGGGGGCAGGTGATGGTGTATTCCACTTGTAACCTTCCTGTGTTTTCCCACCGCTGCTTCTGTCTATCTCCCCCAACACACACACACACACACACACACACACACACACACACACACACACACCATTAAGAAGGAAAAGACAAAATAGCTGCACAATACCTTTTGACTGATTGCGCTCGGAGCTGTCCACCTGGAAGCACTCTCGGTCTGATAAACTGGGGTTTCTCAGACATAGAACAAGCATTGTGCCAATGTGCTCCAGCTCTGACAACAAACCAGAATTGCAATCCACGGTTTGACCCTGGCTTGCAAGCCAGGATAGTAGTTGAAACTTAAATCACTGTTTCCCAGTTTGGACATAATTCTGTTTTAATAATTCCCAGAAGTATTGCATTAACACAAAAGAACGAAGTGAGGAAGGAAGGGGAGGAGGGATCACTCAGGCAAAATGCCCGTTCTTGGTGGTTAATCAGACTGAGAGGAGAAGTTGTTATAAATTATTCCCCTCTGGACAAAATTTTGAATGGGTATGTGTGCAGTGGGGCTGATATTCATAATGTTTGTTACTTTGGTGCTGAGAGGAATTGTGGTATTGGTGACATAAACTCAAAGAAAGTGACCAAAGACTGAACGGACCTCATATGTATGTTTTAGACATTGAAAACGGGTGGGATATATTGGACAGGATGTGTTCTTATTCAAAGCTTTTCCTGCTTCTTTAGACAATCAAGTCTCTTGGCCTGTAGTGATTCAATGTCTTTCAGTAAAATGAGAATAAGACTGTCTTGGAGGGGAAACCTAGAGAAGTAATCTAGAGGTGTACAAAATTATGCATGGTGTGGAGACTGTGGATAGGAAGACATTTTTCTCCTTTCATAATACTAGAACCTGGGGTCATCTCATGGAGCTGATTGGTGGGAGATTCAGGACAGATAAGAGGAAGTACTTCTTCACACAGCACATAGTTAAACTCTGGGATTCACTACCTCAAGATGTACTGATGGCCATTTCTCCAGTTAGACAAATTCCTGGAGGAGGAATAGTTACTAGACCTGATGGCTATGTGCTAACTCCAGTGTCAGAGGCTGTAAGCCTGTATACACCAGTTGCTGTGGAACATAGGCGGGAGGGTGCTGTTGCCCCCATGTCCTGCTTGTGGGTCCCTGGTCGACAGCTGGTTGGCCACTGTGGGAATAGTGCTGGACTAGATGGACCTTTGTTTTGATCCAGCATGGCTCCTCTTATGTTCTTATGTAACCTGATGAGAGTTGCCACCACTGGAAAGAAAACACAATCAGGAAAATGTCATCCTCTGCTCCAGCTGTACCATTTTACGTAATTGCTTTTCCTGTGCATACTAGTTGATGCTCTTTATCTATTTTGTACCTAATGCTGGAGCATATTCTCCCAATATGCCATTTCCTTGCTTTGAGATTGGCCCCAAAAGCTCAGTAACCTTGCTAGGATAACATTGAGAGTATTAGTGTATTTCGAAGCTAGTTTTGGGTGGCACACTCAAGGCCAGCCAAATCCAGTGGTGCGGTTAGAGCTGGACCTTGGGACCAAAGCCTAGGGCTGTGCAAGTCAGCCCCTCCCCCAAATGAACACCCAGAGAGTGGCATGCAATGAGGGCTTTGGGGCAGAAGAAGTAAACTCAATTTTATTCCTGTTGTCATGATGATGTAATTTGAGGGAGTTGAAAATGTGGAACTTGACATGCTCAGCGTATATTTGTTTGTCTTATTTGTTTATTGCTGTAACATATCAGGCATGTAGAAGCAGTTGTAAAGCATGGAATGGTGGTTGAGGGCAAAGAGAAACATTAGTTGTGTGCTACAAAAACAAGTAATACGCGTGGCCAGCTAAAGGTGGCCCCATAACACTATCCCAGAAGTACTGTATGCATGATGGGGCAGGGGCCTGTTTAGCTGTCTTCATCATTAGTCTGGTCAAAAACATAGTAGGAACAGGCCACCAAGAGCCTGTGGAAACCTTGCTCTGCTTTTGTTGATTGCAGCTAGGGAGCTTTGGCTGGGATCCAAGGTCAGCCCAGGCAGGCCTCTCCCCATGATGGGAAGAAGGGCTAGGACTGGCTGGCCACACAAGAAGCGGTTTCTCAGTAATGCTAGCAGTCAGTGGAAAACCCGAGCAGTTGAACTTGGCATTTTGTTATAGAAGAAAGAGTGGAAATCCAAACCATAACCAAGTGTATACATGCAAATAGTTTGCCTGTCAATATTTATTTATTTATTTATTTATTGCATTTTTATACCGCCCAATAGCCGAAGCTCTCTGGGCGGTTCACAAAAATTAAAACCATGAATATGTGCATGTATTCCTTCTTTCTCCATCTGAACTGTGTCGAGTGAGAAATAAGTACCTCAGCTGTACTGTTCTCAGGCATATCTTGTACAGCATCCTTCCCCATGCAGGTTCCCTCCATATGTGCTAGACTACCTCTCCCATCATGCCCAGGTAGCCATGCTGGCTGGGGATGATGGGAGCTGTAACCCAACACATCTAGAGGGAACAAATTTGGGGAAGGCTGTTGTATATCTTTCCATGCAGGAAATGCTGTCAGCGTTGTGGTGCCTGGGAGATGATCTCTCAGAAGGCTGACCTCACTTTTGGGTGCAGGTTAGGCTAAAATTTAGAACTGCAATGAACTGAGGTTCCCGCTTTGCCTCACATATGCCACCTAAAGCAGCCTTTCATTTGGAGATTACAGGGAAATTCATCTGCATGCCACTCCCCCTCTCAGTGAAATCTCTTTGTTAGCTCTATGCCTCTTTCTGCACAGAAAAAGGAAAAATGGGTGGGGAACATATCATTGGAGGGGGTGGGGCTTCTGGAGGGGGCCCCTCCCCTTCAACAGCATCCATCCTGCTGGTTCCTCACCCTGTAGTAGTGGATCCTAACTGACCAATCGGCCAATATTTTAAAGCCACTTTCCCCAACCATTTGAGACATGTTAGATTGCAACTCCCATCATCCCCAGCCAGCATGGTCAATGGGCATGCTAGCTGGGATGCTGGGGCCTGTAGTCAAAAACATCTGGAAGGCAACTGGTTGAAGAAAACTGGTTTAGAGCAACCCATTTTTATACTCTCATAAGCCTGACAGTGGACATTCTGATGAGAAGCTTTGGGAACCCATGATACCATGGGTTTGAGATTTTGCCTTCTAGACAGAGGCAGTTTCTGATCTCACCTGCCCCAGCTGTCCCAACCACATGGTGTATAGAAGATGTCACAAGACTTCTCATCTGGCTTTTACCATGTTTTCCACTAGTTTTATTATGGGTTGTTGTCATTTCCCCACATCGTTAGTTTGTAGTAAAATCGTGAGCTGCCTGGGCCACTGGTGTGCGGCTGTTTTACCGCCTGAGAACACAGTGCTAAGAGAACGTTGAGTGTTTTCTCCCACCCACCCACCCACTTACCCTTTCCATGCAAATCAAAGCAGGCTGCTTTGCTGAGGCAGAGTATTATTAATTAGGTGCCTGGAGTGCAGATCGATGGGATATAGCAAGGGGACTAAGGAGGTTGCAGTCTCACTGATGCCAGCAAAATAGGTTATCTCTTCAAATTCCCTCCCAGGCTTCCAGTGAAGTGTTTTGGATGTGAGCTTCAACATCTTTTGCTCCGTTTACATTAGTATGAATGGGAAGGAGCAATCGGGAGATCCTACGTGAAGATTACCTAGAGAGGTTTCTTTTCTCGTTTTTAGATAAATGTATTTATGCCATCTTCATTTATTTATTTCAGAAATTTCTTACCCACTTTTTATGATAAAATAATCCCAAACTGAGGAAATTAATTGCAGTTAAATAAAACAACATTAACAAAAACATAATCAAACTGGGAAGAACGGTAATAGATGAATAACAGTTTACACCACACAGCAAAAAAAGAAGGACACTCAGTCAAAAGCTTGGGTAAGCAAATAGGCCTTTAGAGGGTGCTGAGAGCTTGTAAGACCTGGTGCTACTCGTTTATGAAGAGGAGGGGGTTCCTCAGTCATGGGAGTGCCTGTATCAAGAACACCCTCTCTTTGGTTGTCGCCTATCAAATTCCAGGCAAATGTGGCCCTGTCGAGAGGGCATCCCCACTCAGCCTTAATGTTTGGGCAGGCGCCTAAAGGAGAAGGTGCTCCATTTATTTATTGACGTTTTATCATACAAGTTCTCAAAAAAGCTCAAGCTGGCTTACATTGCCCCTCAGTTTTATCCCACAAGGCAGGTGAGACTGAAAGAAAGAGACTGGCCCAAGGTCTAGGGTGGCAAAATGGCCTACTGTATGCAGGACAGTCCTCTATTTGAGGGTGTCGTGTATTTCAAGAGGTGTCCACTCCAAATCTAGTTTAAATATAAAGAACAGTAAGAAGGGAGAGCAACGTTGCCCATCTACCTGGATAGCAGAGTGAGCAGGCACATCGTTCACCTGCTCAGCCTTCCCCTCTATGGTGAGATGTATTGTGTTTGTATTTAAATTATAGTTATTATTTCTAAATTTATATCCGTACATATAAATTAGCTTATGCAAATTTCATGCAAGTGAGTCCCCTCTTTTGTCCCTTTTTTTGATGCAAAGTGGCTACTTTATCAGGGTTTGTGTAAGCTTTGTGCCTGAGCAGAGATTTGCACCCTGTCCTTCCTGGTCTATTCCCAATGCACTGACTATTACACTATATCACATGGAATTTTGGGACTTCTGCCTGCTGATTTCAAGCCTTCACAGACCACACTGGACTGGTGCCAGTGTCCCTGCTAGCCCACACAGCAGATCCAAGGTTTTGCAGGAGTGGCATGATCTCCTGGAAGGAATGTTGCACAAAATCCTACATAATGTTGGCCCTCCTTAAAAAATAAATAAAAAGGTACTGCTTTTAAGGAGTAGATTTTTTTTAACAACAAAGTAATGCAGGAGCCCTTTTCTAGTAAAAATATCTTATCAGTAACTTATGGGATAGCATTGGAAAATACAGGAATAAAGTATTGGACCATTAAGATTTCAAAAAAGCAATAATTTAAGTGATCTCTTTGAGAATAACTATATGGCTCTGATGATATACATTCACACCTTACAGACTGTAGTACTTTTAAAAACGTTGAGGTGGTTAGCTTCTCACCAACAAAACTAGTGATATTGCTTAATTTTCTTTATCACTTATTCACAGCCCTGCACATTTTTATTGATAGAGCCAAATTAAATTCATGGCAAAATGAAATTAACTTATTTTTTATGAGTTGTTAGGGGTATACATGTGTTTTGTAAAAAACAAAAAAACAGAAAACCAACAGCCTTCAATCAATAGAAGTTTAATATCAGTTTAAAAATTTAATAGCACTGTGTGTGATTTTGAGTCTGATTTGGTCTGTGATGCAGAGGGGTGGGGTTAAGTAACCCTTTCCTTTAGCCCCCAAAGGGAAGCTTCTATTGGTGTCAACAGGAATGTGTGTCCTCCATACACACATGCTGTACCAAGTGTCAGCTTTGGGCAGGGGGATTTTATTGGGGTGGCACAGGAGGAAAGGGTTAATCTGCCTTGGATGCTTTGGTCCCAATCCTGATTGGGTCCCTGGGCAGCTGGTTTTTACAGATATAGAAAGATTCATGGAATTGGAAAGGACCTGTTCAACATCACATCTAGTTTGGCCCTCCAAAATGGATGATGTTTGTACTTCTTCCCTTACAGTTTATTTTCCCAAATTCCTCGGCCCTGTGCACGTCAAGCTGTTTCGCTCCTCCAACCACTCCTTTCTTGTCTCCTGTCCCCAAAAGCCTTTTGACTTGATGTTAAAGAACACATCCAAAAAGCTTCAATAATTCAGGTATATGTATTGAGAGCAGGAAGTAATGCCAGTGATTAAGAAGAGGGTTCTAGTCTCCATTCAACCATGAAGCTCAGTGGGTGTCTTTGGGCCAGTTGCTTGACTCTCAGCTTAACTTACCTCACAGAGTTGTTGTGATGAATAATTTTTTAAAAGTTGAATACAGCAGCCTCCCTCAACCTAGTGCCTTCCAGATGTATTGGACTACAACTACACATCTGGAAGGCACCAGGTTGGGGAAGGCTGGAATAGTGCATACTGCTATCTTAAGTTATATTGCTAAAAATTCACTGTTTTGTTCCATATAAATACACAGAGTGAGGCCTGCCCAATCGTATTGTGAAACTGCTGAGTAGGCCTTCTGCGTTAGGAATGTAGTGTCTGCAACTCTGCAAGAATCTCCTGAGGCTCTTCTTCTGTGTGTGATCTCTTATTTCTCATTGTGATCACTCATTTCATTTGTTTTGCTAGCCACAAGACAGCGATGACTTTTTGTTGGAGCAGTCTTATTGGCCTAGCTGGCACAGATCTCACGGTCTAAGTGGGTTTCCAGTGAAAGAGATATGTTAGTTGAATGGAATCTGGCTGCCATTCAGAAATCTGTGGTGACTGCAGTTTATATGATTTGGGCTGGAGCCAATAAGGAAAGCAGAGTGAATTTGGTTTTTCTCTTCCTCTTTCCTCATCTAAATCATGAGGGGAAGAGCATGTGGTGGACTGAAATTGTGATCAACTCTGGTGGTCACTTTGGATACCAATCTGCTTTGAAAGTAGTTGAAGGTTATCTATACCCCACTTCAGTGCATATTTACTTGCAAGTAATTCCAGTTGAGCTCAATAGAGCTTACTCCCAAGTAAACCCTAGGAGTATGCATTGGAGCAAAACCTGTCTTGTCTTTACATGCAGCATCGAAGTGTGTCAATAACATGTTAGAAAACTAAGCCTCAGACTCGATGTAGGTTAACAGGTCAATTGCAAAATCAAGAAGACATTTTGGCTCCAGTTCTGGTAGTTTGGCTGATTTAAATACTGTACATGACATGTACCATGAGCATGTTCTGGGGAAGGGGGACTAGTCGCCATCACAAGACAATTAGATGTTAATAATTTCTACACACATTATAACAACCCCTTGAAAAAGGCCTTAAAAAACAAGGCGCCGAAACACGTCAGGCTTTTGTACAATAAACTTTTCTACAGCATCCTGAAACTTCTCTCCCTTTTTGTGTTCATAGTTAAACTGGGGGATTCACTTTCTCCAGATGAGATGATGGCCACCAACTTGGATGGCTTTAAAAGAGGATTATTAGACAGATTCATGGAGGAAAAGGCTATCAATAGTTACTGGCCATTATGGCTATATGCTACCTCCAGGATCGGGTCAGAGGCAGCATGCCCCTGAATACTAGTTTCTGGGGAACCCAGTGCATGAGGGCTATTGCCTTCATGTCCTGTTTGTGGGCTTCCCATAGGCATCTGGTTGGCCACTGTGTGGTACAGGACGCTGGAGTAGTTAGGCCTTTGGTCTGATCCAGCAGGACTCTTGTGTTCTTCTGTGGAAGAATTAACAGAAAGGTTTCTGAGCTTGCTTATCCTTGACAGAAAAGAGCTACTTCATTCTGGGATCACAATTTTTTCAGCAGGAAAGTCACGTGCGTACCCTGAGGTAAACTGCAAGGTAAACTTCAATTACTTAATGATAATTGTTGAATGTGAACATAATTTACTTGTCCTCTGAGGGACAGATAAATGCTAACAGTTCCAGGTTTCACCTGAGGCCTGTTATTGTTTTTTGTTTTTTCTCAAGTAAAGGCCAACCCAAAACTTTCACTGGAGCAGAGAGTTGTTAATGAGAGTTGGTCTGTTTACACTTTCTTTTTGGTCTCCTCATTTGTAGATGCCTGGTTGCACAGAATGCCTTTATTCCCAACCCCTGTATTGAGCATCCAGTAGTTCCTGGTTTCCGCGTCTGATTTCCAAGAGATGTCTGCAACTAGAGGCAATGGAGAGCACTGGAAGTCTTTGGAGTCCGTGGGGATCAGCCGTAAGGAGCTGGCTGTTGCGGAAGCCCTGCAGATGGAGTATGATGCCCTGTCCCGCCTGAGGCAGGGCAAGGAGGAGAGCCAGGCGAAGCAAAACACAGATCAACCTCTCATTTCTTGGGATGATCCCATTCTGGATTACAACAAGCCTGCTGTAAAGCATGACTGCCACAATATCAAGGTCATGCGAGGCCTCTCCGGCTCAGACTCCACCCTCAATTACAATGCCCTCTCTGGCCAAGAGGTTTCAAGAGCTTTTGGGACCAACAACACTACCTCATCCAGTCTGCTGCCTGAGCCAGAGAGCCAGCCTTGGTTGAAGGGGCCTCTCTCCAGTGACTACTTGTACATCTTTGACAGCACAGGGGGGGACTTCCTCACAGAGCCCCTCAATAGCACATCCCACCAAAACAGTAGTGGCAGCAGCTCCCCCAAGAAACTTTCTCCTCCCCCATTGCCCCCTCGCATTGCCATCTGGAACACCTCTGAAGTGAACCAACCTTCCCTCAAAGGGTCCCAACCCAACGATATCAACATGTTCTCCTCATCCCATGAGAGGGCTGATGGGAAACTGCTGGGCCGCAGAATCTCAGAGGAAGACCCTTATAGCACAGTGGACTATGATGGCATCAATGATGCTATCACACGGCTCAACCTCAAGTCCACTTATGATGCTGACCTTCTGAGAGAAGCCACATGGAGCTGGAAGGAAGGCCGAAGTATTTTTGAAAAAGAAAGCAGTGGAAAGCCAGTCGCTCGCAGCAAGACCATGCCTCCTCAGGTCCCTCCCAGGACCTATGTCTCCAGGCCTGGTGGACGGAAGAACGCTGCACTCAACAAGAACCGGAGGATATCAGCAGATCCGGTAAGATCATTTTATGTAACCAAAGTGATTTACGCGTAAGCAGTCCTTCTGCCAGGGCACGACTGAAGGATCCACACAGTTTTCTTAATGTTCTATAGCAGTTTTCCCCAACCTGGTGCCTCGTGGACATTTTGGACTACAACCCCCATCATGCCCAACCATTGATCATGCTGGCTGAGGCTGATGGGAGTTGTAGTCCAAAGCATCTGGAGAGCACCACAATTGGGGAAAGTTGTACTGTGCCTTCAGTAGAGGATGCCTTCAAACAGAGAACTGTCCTTTGGAAAACAAGACACATGGTCACCCTGTACTCTAAGACAGGAAGTCTTTACTTTTCTTCACCACAGGAAAACAGCACACAACCCTTGATAAAACAACAACTCCCCTCTTGCTCAGTTTATACCAGAATTGGCAACCCCAGTAATTCACACTTGCATAGCAGCCTTGTGGCAACCACAACCGTTGTTGACATAGAATAGAAAAATCATAAGATCCCTGTAAAAAATAAAAAAAATAAAATCTTGCCTTCATAAAAATTAAAATGGTGTTTATTCCCAACTACAACTACAGCCCAAAGCTGTAACATGGATGTAAAAGGATCAGAAGCTGGAGTGGGGGTTGGGGGTTGCATGCTATCCGTTGTGGTTTATAACCCTCTCCATGGTACACTGAAACTCACTTACGCTTTCTCAGTGTTTGAACTAGACAGTATTTGGAACATATGAATTCTTGCTGAAAAGATCTCCATCACACACAGGGAGCTTTAATCTCACCATGGGGTGCTATTAATGCTCCCACCCCACTTCCAGGGAAGGAGTGTTCATTCATTGTCCCTCTTGGACCTTGCCTGTACTGAAGCTTCCTGGCACACATCAGCTGCTTTGACACCCTGCTTCGGAAGGGATGGGCTAATATGTGGTACATCTGTCATGCTATTTATATGATCCACACAACAGCAATCTAAGGGAAAGGCGGAGCGTCCAGTAAGAACGTTTCCCCAAAAGACACGTGCTTATCCTGGCTGATTGGAGCTCCACTTTCCCAGAAGCAACAGCTTCTGAAATGTCACGCAGTCTACGGGAAAGGAAGGAACAGCCTGTAAGGAACAGTGTGACAGGCGTGTTTCCTATTAGCAAGCAAGGTTCAGGAATATTCTCTGCAGTACACGTTCGCCTTTCTTCCTCAACCCTTTTCATAGGAATTCTCAGCCCTTTTGCTATTGAGCAGGATTCTCAGCCAAAGCCTGGGGACACCAGAACATTCTAGGCCTGCACCATGGGGATATCCTTTACCAGCTGATCTGGGATTGGGAATGGGTCATGGCATATTTTGGACATAAGAGCAGATGACAAATACCGCTGGAATCTAAAGGAATCTAAAGGATATAAATACAAGCAAGTTCTCCCTCGTCACTAAACTTCCTGGGACCAACTCCCCATATGCCCGGGGAGAAATGTTGTCAGAAGCTGCCGGCAGAGGTTACGTAAGTCGCTCTCTGCTTTTGGCTGTGCAAGAAACTAATTATAAAAGAGCATTAAAATTGTCTTTTAGTGTCTGCAGTGTTCTGTCCTTTTCTTTCTGTCTCTCTTCCCATTCCTCAAACTATTTGGTGGGTTAATTGCTCTGACAGTGGGACCTTTGTTTGCTTTGAAGGAGCGAATTGAGGCGCCCATGTGTGTGCTCTGTTTGGCCAGGCCTGGCATTCAGCATGTTTCTATCCTCTGCTTTCTCCTCATCCTACTGTAGAATTTGGGAAGGAGGCAATGGAAACACAATGAAATGTTCTGAGACTTCTTTTAAATGCCTGGCTGTTCTTTTTTAAAAAACTTAGATGATGATGATGATGATGATGATGATGATGATGATGATGATGATAAGTATTGCTAAATAGAAGGTTGGCCAGTCTTTCATTCTGGTATCTATCTATCTATCTATCTATCTATCTATCTATCTATCTATCTATCTTAAAATTGTTCTATTTAAAAAGAGTATATATAATGTGTGTGTGTGTGTGTGTTATCATAAAGCACACAAATGTTTGGCACACAAATGTTTATTATATCCTAACTGGATTCTCAGTCAAAAAAACAGATACATCTAATAAACAAGCTTTTTATCTTCAACTCCCTCAGTGGACACCGGCTGCTCCTCTTTGTCATTTTGGTGGCCAGTTTCCTTCTCCACAATCTTTTTATGTACATTCTCTATAGCTGGCAGTCTCTGCTTCTGAGTCATACTAGTTTACTTTCAACTGTATTATCAGCCATTATATCAATAATTCCTTCCCTACTAGTCACACGAATTTCCACTGCCCTGTTTTCAGGTAATATTTCTTTTAATCCATCTGAAAGAGGTACTACGTCACCACTGTTATAAAAATTCAAGACTCTGTCCATTTAAGTAGCAGTATGGCTAAGAGAGGCAGAAAGTCTACAGCTGCCTTCCCCAACCTGGTGCTTTTCAGATGTGTTGGACTACAACTCCCATCATCCTCAGCCAGCATGGCCATTATTTTGTCTACAGTATTTTCTTCTTTTTGCCCACTATTAAGAAAAGTAGACCAAGGCCTGATCTACAACTGGAGGCCTTCCAGGAGTGGGAAGGGATGATCACTGGGTTTTGCACTTCCAGGATCATCCCTCAGGGGCCACACACCAGCAAGTTTTTCTGGAAGTAAAGGAGGGCTGTTCCAGGGTACCATTTTCTTTTTACAAGCGGAGACATTTACGCAACAGCGTGGGCGTGTTTTTTTAAAAAAACGCTCACAACAAACTCGGTGCTGGAAGTTGCCGAGAGCCATTGCAAACGTGGTGAAAATGCTCTCCCCACTCACTCCCGATGTCCACAAACTCTTCCCGCACAGCTCCTTGCCCGTTTCCTGAGCCCCACTACTTACGAGGACCCTGGGAGGGAGAGCCACACCACCTGCATACTTCGGGATTGTCCTGAAACCGGAGAAAAAATTGGGATAAAAGCAGTCCCAGATATCCTGGGAGAACTGAGTGGTCATCCCCAGTTCACCCCGGGATCAGCTGTGCATCATTTGGACCTGCAGGGATGACCTTGAGTCCACCTCAGGATAAATGGCAGGTGTAGATTAGGCCCAAGTGACTATTTATAACCCAATGAACTGATGTCAATAAACCTATAATGAACTAACATCACAAAATAATTGGTCAGTCTGTAGTACAATTAATATGCTATTAAAAGGGGGGAAATGTAACCGTACAGTTCAAGATTTTTTTTAAAGTAAAATAGCCATTTGTGTTTTCAGCTTAGTACTAGTGTGCCTAAAGTGGAAGTATGGAACAGGACGAAAAGGATATCCAAGGTTTTGTTTTTGTCCAGTTAAGCATAACTCCTGCCACGCAGAGTGCACAATAAATGCAGGTTCTACAGCTTCCACTGTCTGTAGTGCTGGCACATCTCTTTGGAGGTTTTTGCAGGAAATTGATTCATAAATACTGGAAACAAATCAGATACATATTGTGTAGATCAGGCTGTGGAGCCATATCCTCAGCTTCCCTCAGAATTGCTGTGTATGTAGAATCCTAGAAAATGTACCTATCTGTCAGGACGGGCAACTTGTGGCCCTCCAGATGTTTTGGCCAACAATTCCCTTAAATCCTAGTTGGTTTAGCCAATGGTCAAGGATTATGGGACTTGTAGGGCCATATCTGGAGGGCCACAGGTTGCCCACCTGTGACCTATAAGTCAGATAAGTTTATAGCACATTTCTGGTACTCAAATCTATGCTGCTTTTTAAGGTAGGGATAACTGCAAAGCTGGTTGAAGCAGTGCTGAGGTCTAAAAGAGAGCAGTTGTCTTCATGTGCTTGTACCAAGCCAAGAGTTTCCCCCATTACCTTAAACTTGTTAGATCTGAAGATGAATCCGGCCCACTGCTTAACCCACATTTATCTTATCACCACAAAGCTGGTATAATAAAGGTGGATTGAGCCGAAAGGTTAGTCATGTGGAGAAATAATATCATATCTGCTTCATCATGTCAGACCTCTGTGTTTATCCACTTATCCTATATTCTCAGCATGCTGATCTGGTGGTGTGAATTGCCACGTAGCCCTAATCTATACCAAGCAGGATATTGCACTATGAAAGTGGTATGAAAGCAGTATATAAAAGGCAGGAGCCACTCCAAGCAGGCTATAGCGCTATGAAAGTGGTACATGGTACGTGTCAATGGGCCCCAACAGTTGTCAGTGCACTTCAATACTGCTATAAAGCAGTACTGTGGCTCCTGCCTTTTATATACCGCTTTCATAGTGCAATATCCTGCTTGGTGTAGATTAGGCTGTGGTCTCCATGGGTTGGACCCATGAGGAGAAGGCACTTCGTTTTACATAACAGGGGAGGTCCCAATTTTGTGCTGGTTACCCCCTGCCGTTATAGTCCCGCCCCATGTTTCATTACTCACCATTTGACTGTCAGGACTTGCTTTGGGAATGGGATTACAGCAGGTGTGTCGGATCTCTTTCAGCCCAAGGGTTGAATTCATTTTCAGAGAAGCTCTTGGGGACTGCATCCCAGTGTTGGGCGAGGGCTGAAGGCAAAATATACCAGTATATTTTACCTTAAAGTGCTTACTGCTAGTAACTAAGCCTTAAGGGAAGTATTTAAACTTTTTAGAATGGGGAAAATTGGGGGGCAAGCTAGGAAACGACCAAACCATTAGCAGTCACAAGAAAGGGGACGTGGCCACCCGGAGATCTGGGGGGCGGGGCTGGATTTGACCTGCAGTTTTGAGGTTCAACACCCATGGGTTACTGTATGGAGGAAGAGTGAAAGGGGGGGAAACCCTGATCCTGTTCACTTGTGCTTGTTGAGATCCAACTATGTACAGCGGCTTACGGGACTAAAAGAAACACCTTAGACTGCCCAATACATGGGATGCAGATAGAGCTGCAATTCATTGACCATGTTGTCTTCATCTCCATGTCTTCTTTGTTATCAGGCCACTTCTCGACATTATCCTGTGGCCAATGGCTATGAGCTGTTTGAGGTTTCAGAGGAGAAGGATGAAGAGGTTGCTGCCTTCTGCCATATGCTGGATGTGTAAGTACTAGTCTAGGCTGAAAAAGAACTCATCAACACATACTTCCAAGGCTTTCCATTGGCTATAATGCCCGTTGGAACCTAGGTGTGTGTGAGTGTGTGTATCTATATGCCTAACTGCATTGAGGAATTAATTACTGTTGTTGATTAATCCTTGGTGACTGGAAAAAACCTAGAGATTATGTTGCTTTGTGTTTAAGCAGTGGTTCCAGTGGAAAAGGCCTAAACTTGCAATAGAGTGGATATGGATGAATCTATTTAGGACCCTTGGATTTTCGGTGCAGTGTACACACCCCTATTGAGGAATGTCACAAGGCAGAAATAGCTCAGACCAGCTCAGAGTTTCAATCTGTTGGTCTGGCTACAAGTTAACACTCTTCTTAAGAGGAAAGACAAGCTGATCTCTCTGATCCTTGACCCTTCACCGTGATTCCCTTTCCCCATAACGCAGGGCACACATCCAAAATATCCCTTGCTTTTGAAATGTAAGTGGTATTTTTCTTTCCCCTTGGAGATTCTTTGAATGAGCGATTTATAGCATGCTTGTGACTGGCCACTCACGGATGTTCACGGACGTTTTGATGACACTGCAAGCCTTCTGTGCATCTCCTGTTCCATTTCCCAGTTTTAACATTAAAAAATAAGCTTCAGAAAACCCAACTGCTGAAATATGTCAGGATTTCCTTCTGTGTGCAGGCAAAGTTGTGGTATAAAATGCCCACTAGAGGGCACTGCCCCATTTAACTGTATGGGCCACATGGTCACTGCTCTCTTCCCCATGTAATTTCAGCTTGTTTCAAATGCAGAAGAGAAGCAGGAAGCAGAGCAACAATAAGGAATCATGATTTCCCCCCTGTCTGAAAGTCCTCTTGGTCCTCTGGCATTCTTCTTCAGCATGTCTAGAGTTAACAAGTCTAGATTAGCAACAACCAACAAAGCAACTATCCAGAACACTACAGAGACAGTGCAAGACTTATTTAATTATTTATTACAGTCATATACCGCCCCATAGCCAAAGATATCTGGTCGGTTTACAAAAGTTAAACTTGGGGGGTAGTGGCAGGAATTTATTCTCCCATTTTTGGGGGCAAACAAACCTACATTTCATTCATAGTTCAAGGACTCACCCATCTCTAGGCCATATAATTCATTCACATGATTCCTTCAATTTGATAGACATCTCACCAAATGGTTACAAAATACAAAGTCTATTTAAAGAAGCATCTCAGATTTGGTATGATTACAGATGCATGTCTCTTAGAGAACATCAAATGAGATCTTTGAACAAATGGGGAAAAAACATTAGTATCTCAAAGGCTATATAGAATGATAATAATATAAAATATTATTTTATAAAATAATATAAAAATGTAATAAATAAATAAATAAATAAATAAATAAATAGAATGATCTTGATTTCAAAAGGGGGAGAAGATGAGATCATGCTAAGACCTTAGTTGTTGTTGTTGTTGTTGATGTTGTTATTTACATTTATATACCGCCCCATAGCTGAAGCTCTCTGGGTGGTTAATTAATTAATTAATTGATCAATTAATGCCTCCTTGATTAAAATAAATAATACGGAAAGAAGAGATTCTATAAGATACTAGAGGGAATGGGCATGGGTTGGTGATGGAAACTAATTGTACCCGTCCTGTCTGGTCTACAGATTAAGATCCGGCTACAGTACCAAGGATTACTCTCTTACTGGCTATGTCTGGAGTTCTGTCAACCGCAGCCCTGAACACCTTGGCCACGGAGTCAGCTTGAAAGTGACTGTGGTTTATGACAGCCTGCAGGAGCCTCTCACCTTCACTTGTGACTGTAAGTTGTTGGTTTGACTTAGGAAGTCCCTTCGGCTCATACCACTATGCATTTCTCTTCACAGCCATGGAGGGGATATGCATTGCACTTCATGGTAATGAAAGTACTGCTGTCAGTTGTACTAGAAAATACTACGATAGTCTCTTCTGGAACATGGAGTCTGGGCCAAACTAGACGCAACTTAAATTATCAGAATGCATTTTAATGTGCACTGGTTTAGTTTTGTACATGCAAATAGGAGCTTCAAGGACATTATTTGTGTTGAGATAGGGATGGGTCTCCAATGGGTGACCAAGGGCCACAGATACCTCCTGCCAGGCTCCCTGCCTCTATGGATTTTTACCTTGTTTTTAAGGATTTTTAAAAAATTACTTCATTTATTTTGATGTGCACATGAATGCAAATCCCTCCTGGCTGCACTCTATAACAAGGTATATGTTCCATTACATGAGGATGTGATTTCCTGCTGGTATTGTATTGCTGTAAATTGGTGGTGCAGTTGTTGTTGTTGCTTTAAAAAAACATGTAAAAATCTATTTGGGGTGCAATTCTATGATCTCTGGGTCATTGAGTTTTGGGGAACTCCCTCTCCAAGGGTGAAGAGACAGTTCTGCTTTCAGAGAATGAGATCCAGCTTCGTAAGCTTCCCCCATGAGGCTGTGGGAAGGTCCACAGCGGATGGGTCTCCAACATCAAAGAGGACAAAAAGAAGGTGTGCCAGGGGCATTCTGGGAGGGGCTTAGGATCCAGAGCCCAACTGTTCTACTTGCCTTCCCCCACCCACCACCAGAATGGGTGGGGGGAACTATGCCAACCCTAGAGTTGGTGACATTTATTTCCCTCCCACTGAGAACAATGGAAGGGATCAGTTTAAAACAAAAGAAAACATGGCCAAAAGAGGTCCAGGAAAGAAAAACGTAGTGCCCTCCATCTTCTGCCCTGATGGTGCAAGCTGTCAGGACATAGGAAAAGGCAGTCCCACCATCTCACTTTTCCCTCTCTCCCTCTCCCATAGGATTGCTCTGCCTGAGGGACAATTATATTTAAGGTGAATGTGCACGTCCCACTCAGTAGGCATATTGGAGGTATTTCCACTCTGTGACAAACCTCCGTTTTGGTAGCATTTCACTTTTTTATGTCTAGCTATTTTTCTTATTCCTATAGATGCATACGTGTCACCAGAACACGCATTAGAAAGAAACCCAGACTTATATTTTCTGTCTATCCCTACATAATTACATATTAAACTGTTGAATATAATCAGCGTGACCATATGGAAAGGAGGACAACACTCCTGTATCTTTAACAGTTGCATAGAAAAGGGAATTTCAGCAGGTGTCATTTGTACGCATGCAGCACCTGGTGAAATCCTCTCTTCATCACAACAGTTAACGCTGCAGGAGCCTTGCCCCCTTGCCTAGATACAAAAGAGGGCAGGGCTCCTGCAGCTTTAACTGTTGCGATGAAGAGGGAATTTCAGCGGGTGCTGCATGCATAGAAATGTCACCTGCTGAAATTCCCTTTTCTATGCAACTGTTAAAGATACAGGAGTCCTGTCCTCCTTTTCATATGGTCACCCTGATATAATGCATTTGAAAATGCTGAGCAGCATCCATGAACTTCACACTTATGTCTACAGATAGTATTTTTTAATTTTATGTTCAATATTAAATTCACTGTTTGAAGTGAATCCTGTGGTCCCTAGGCAGCATCCCAGGAGCCATACAACGGTGTTGGGAAATCCCTCTGAGGCTGTAGACCAGTGGTTCTCAACCTTTCTAATGCCGCGACCCTTTAATACAGTTCCTCATGTTGTGGTGACCCCCAACCATAAAATTATTTTCGTTCTTCTCTACACGATCCATTGTCATGTGATGGTTTGCTAATGAAAATAATACATAACAATAGCTTTAATAATACAAAAGATGATACATGACATAGTTCAGTCAATACAGTTTCCTAAGACCATCAGAAATATGTTTTTTCCGATGGTCTTAGGTGACCCCTGTGAAAGGGTCATTCGACCCCCAAAGGGGTCCCGACCCACAGGTTGAGAACCGCTGCTGTACACTGAACTCCAACTGTGGGAGGGTTTTCCCCTGGTCAGAGCCCTTGTTTTAGCTCTGTCCATCCACCATGGAATTTTCCACTGTGGCTCTGAGATTGGAACTCCGACCTCATAGAGGGAAGGAAATGGGTATTTTGGGGAGGAAGGGAGTGACTGAAGATCTGAGGGAACCTAAGCCCCCCCCCAGTTTGTCCCAAGAGCATGTCAGAATGTTTCTCACCCATTGCCACTAATTGGGGGGGGGGGATTATTTTTCTTCCATCTGTGGAAGGCAGAAGATACTGCAAGCCCTGCCTTCCTTTTGAAGTAACGGAGCACTCTGATCTCATAGTGCTCTGTGGTAGCACAGGATTGCTCTCTTAATGTGTGTGCCTCTCTTTCTCCTCATTAATGCGTCCATTAACAAAATAAAGGAAGCATTATTTTAAGTCCTAGTGGTTATATGGTTTACTGGGAACATTTTTGCATTGCTGTGATGGGGAAGGGATGCATAACCAGGGTCTGAAAGAACAGTGGAGGCAGCATGGACTTTTTCAGGATGCCAGAGGAAGTGAGTCTACTGAGTCATTTAGGACATTGAAAGGCCCAGGAGGGATAATTCCAGGGAATTTTGTCTTGAGGCTCATCAGGCTGTGTCTGGTCTCCCCCCCACTCCGCTCATAGGTTCCTCAACGGTGGACTTGCTCATCTACCAGACGCTGTGTTACACTCATGATGAATTGCGTGACATTGATGTGGATGACTTTGTTCTCAAACTGTGTGGCCTGGAGGAATTCCTGCAAAAGTGAGTGAGTGGGTAATGCTTGTGTAAAAAAAAAAAGAAGTTTAGGCCACAATCCTAGACCCACTTACCTAGGAGTAAGTCCCATTGAACTCAGTGGGACTTATTTCTGAGTAGACATGTATAGGATGGTGCTGTTAGACATCCTGTCTGGTTTTTGCCTCTGTTGCACATTCTAAATTACATGGTCTCATGTGCTGGAGAAATATTGCAGTTGGAGGGTGGGGTGCGTACAGAGAACTACCCTAAGAACCCTAAACCTTTCCCTTATGTATCACATCTGTTTATAAGCGCTTTCCACATTTCCTTGAGCCTTTACAAATGTGTGTTTTGCAGACCCTCCTCTGATCTTCAAAGGATATGTGATTTACAGCCTCACAGAACGTTGTGTTAAACCAGTTTTCCCCAGCCTAGTGCCTACGAGATGCGCTAGATTATTGCAGCTCCCATCATCCACAAACAGCCAATGGCCATGCTGTCTGGAAGTGATCAGAGTTGTAGTCCAGCACATCAGGAGGACACCAAGTTGGGGAAGGCTGTGTTTAGGCCATAGCCTTTCCGCCATTCCCGTCACCTTCCATGCATATTAAAAAACTGCCCTGAACTGTAAGGAAAGGTGAAATACATATTTGTTCAATCAATTAATCAATGGGTCAGTCCCTGCTGTGTTAGTCAATATGGCATTAATCACAATTACACATACTCCATTCCAAAAACTTCTGTGACTTCACTCATTTGCTGTGTATAAAATTTCCGCTGTTTAATCATTGCTTGGCACACAAGGTACATGCCTCCCCAAAGGCGGTGATGTGACTGAATGAATGGAATGATTTTGCACCTGCTAGGAGCATGGTTGAGCCCTGTGAGTTGATTAATTCCTAATTCCTTAAATCATTGAGATTGTCTTGCCAAAAACAGCCCCCACCGGAGGCTTTCTTTGGCCATGGAAGATATGACTAAATCTCATTGACTGAGTATGCCTTGAAATTCACACTTAGTGGAAGAATTTCTTCAGGAGTGAGGAAGCTGCCAAGTAAAGCTCCTTAGATGATGGTGATACTTCGTAAGTTGACAAATGAGATCCTTTTTTTTTTAATGTTTGCCTTCAACTTGTGCTATGAAATTTGACCAAACGGCCATAAGCGAAGTAGGGTGTGTAGAGATATGTTCTCGAATAAAACGTGTGGATCTCTAATCATCCCTTGTAAGCTATCAAATGAACAAAGATGGAAACTGCTCCATGCTGCCCTAAATTGATGATGTTTGGAAGGCAAGAGTTCTGCCACAATTCTCTCTCCAAGGGCTGCCAAAAGGGTGGACAATTAAAGCTGGTGCCTTTTATGATGTGGAACTTGACTAAGAGGTGTTGTATCCCCTTCATGCATGCTTCGGTTTCTAGCAAGGTGCAGTGTGTTGAAACCGGTGTGCTGAAACCATCTCCTTTGCATAGGTCCATGTCCTAGTTTTTGGCCTCCTTTTTCCTTCTCTTTGGAACTGTGCAGTTTGGGTAAATGAAGTGTCCCCTGGAGAAATAATGAAGGTACCATCTGCTTTCAGGAGAAAAAAAGGCAATAAACCGTGCCCATTGGCTGACTGTCAGCCAACCATTTAGACTGCTTGACCTGCCCATCTTGACTACGGGGTGCTGCATTTCCACCAAACAAATTGCTCATTGATGTATGGGTATATCGAGTGCGGCTTTGTAGTTTTGAACTTAAGAGCTTGTGGTCCAGTTACAGCGACTGGGAATGCACGCTGGCAAGTGCAAACTGATGATTACTGGGACTGGCTGGTTAGTGAACAGGCTTTAAAACCACAGAAACCTCTGCAGAGAACCATTGAATGTCTGAGAATGAGAGGAAGGGAGAAAGACAGAAAGATGAAGAGTGTGTGCAGTGATAGCCAAATGAAAGGGGGAAACCTCCCAGGTTGATTTTGGTGTTTATGCATGAATATCTATGAACGTTTTTGTAAGTTTTGAGGCTATTTCCTGCTTTTTTTCTAGCCCTGGCAGTGAGCAAAGTGGCTTAAACCACAGTCTGACTTTCTCTGAGACAGTGTGTGTGTATGTGTGTGTCTAAACAGCTCAGGGATCTAAGGATATCCCATTTGGCACTGCTAGATCCCTTAACACCTTTCAGCATGCACAGCAAATCTCCTGTGGCTGCAATGGATTCTAGAGAACGGCAGCCTGTAGAAGGAACAGAGCCACCACTGCAGGGGCAGTGGGGCAAAGAATGTCCTAGTCATGAAGCCAGATGACTAGTAGGAGCTGTTGCAATATTTCTTACTTGCTTTTTATGGTTTTTAATATTTTTAAATGGCGATGTTGCCATCAGCTGAAAAATCTCCCTTCCTTTTATGTAACATGCATGCCTTAACTAAAAACAGAAACACGAAATTTGTATCAGATTGAGAAAAAGTTACACTGCCAACCTTAGAACCCACAGGCGCCTCCTGTTTTGTTTTCCCTTCCAAAGGGATCTGGCACCATATTTATGGAAAGGAAAAAGGTTGCCGTCTATACCATAAGAGGGGGAGGGAGGAGAGCACAAGTATGCTGAGGTGTGACCATCTCCTCGCTGCTGATGGAGGAACAGTTCATTTATTTATTACTGAATTTATTTATCTTAGGTCAGCCGCCCAGAGAGCTTCAGCTATGGGGTGGTGTAGAAATTTAATGAAATAAATAAATAAATAAATGTACAGCATTTTTACCCTGCTCTTCAGCCAAAAAAAGGCTTCCAGAGTGGTTTACAAAGATTAATAATATGGTAGCCCTTAGCTATACCGTCTAAAAGACACAACACAAAAGGAAAAGGGATTGGGAGGGAGGAAAGGGGAGGGGGGAACTTAGGCACCAGTTCTTAGTCTCAAACTTCTTATAGGTGTTCTTTCAAGCAGAGAAGGATGAAACAAGCTCCCACAGCTCTTCAATCTTTGGCAGATGTATGGGACCAGGTGGGTCTCCCCACTTGCCATGATGTTTATTTAATCTTAGGAGGCAGGTGGTGCAGCCTCCCAGTGGTTTGATGACAAATGGTCTGAATTGGATCATGGACAGCTCAGTTTAATTCCAACCACCGTATTTAAAATGCTTCTTGGTTCTTGCACATAATGCCTTCATAGCCACAAAGAATAGTAGAGTTGGAAGGGGCTTATAAAGACCATTGAGTCCAACCCCCTGCTCAATGCAGGAATCCACCTTAAAGCATCCTTGACAGATGGCTGACCATCTGCTTCTTGAATGCCTCTAGTGTGGGATAGCCCACGACCTCCCTAGGTAACTGGTTCCACTGTCGTACTGTTCTAACAGTCAGGAAGTTTTTCCTGATGTCCAGTTGGAATCTGGTTTCCTGTAACTTTAGCCCTTTATTCCTCTGGGATGATTGAAAAGAGATCCTGGCCCTCCTCTGTGTGACAACCTTTTAAGTATTTGAAGAGTGCTATCGTGTCTCCCCTCAGTCTTCTCTTCTGAAAGCTAAATATGCCTAGTTCTTTCAGTCTTTCCTCATAGGGCCATACCATATTTTCTGCAGTGTCCTTACTCATGCTTTCATTTTTCCTCTCCGTTTCCTGCACAGCTAGGTCTCTGAGTCATTCTCCTGGGTGCTATTCTGCCTAGAGGCCGCTCCTGTAATCCCAGGTGGCCAAAGCTCTCTGGCTCACCTTCATGTAAACAAGTAATATTTAGGTGTAGCCATGATATGGTTTGAGCAGCGAAGTCTGTCTCTTGATACCTGTTGAAAACCCTTCCATTATGCTTTGAAGATCAAGTTGAAGGCAAAATACAACCCTGTGCAAGTTCCACCAGGGCAGTGAAGACAGCCATTCTAAGTTAATATGCATAGTTGTGGCTTCTTAAAAGACCTGAAAGGCTGAGAGTTTCTTCAGGGTTTCGTGCCAAAAAAATATGGCCTAAGCTACTGTCTGTAGTGCTTGGGAACAGGGAAAGTCCCCTCCGATGCTGCCACTATTCATTCCTGCACAGCATAAAATGGGTTCATGGAGGCTCTAATTGCTCCACTGCCTCATTGGCTGAGCAACCCCCAAAGCTGGTGAGCTGATTGGTTCAGCTTGCTGCTTTGCATACTGGGATTTTGTAATTTAAAATGGCACACAGCTACAGCCTGGGACTGGCCGATGCAGCGCTTTCCTGACTGTGTGCCAAGCCCTGCCCGGCCACTATTGCTGCTGCTGCTGCCTGCCTGGGGGGTCATTCAGAGCCCTGGATCTCTTGGCCCTCTAGGTGGTCACTCACTTTGCCTCCCCCTAGAAACAGGCCTAGTAAAGAGGCACTGTTCAATCCCAACCCCTCTCTCCTATAAATGCAGCCTTGCAGAACCATTCCCGCCTGTGCCACCTTAGGCCTGCCATTAAATGAGAAGAAAAGTTACAGGTTCTGCCTTTTTAAAACCAAGCATTTTAGCATAGGAGCTGTCTTTTATTGCATCTGTTTTGAAGGTTTAGTGCAATCGTCTGTGGTTTGCAAATGAGGCCTTAATACAAATCAACCTGCAAGATCCTGAGTCCAGAGCCGCTTTGTAGGACATCGGATGTATCTGTCCAAACACGGGCCTATGCTGTGACAACCGCTCCTGCGCTGTGTTTTGCATGCAGATGATTGACATGAGATGACCTGCCCCCTCTCTGCCCTGTTGTATATCCGCCTCCTTGGCAGAACACGGAGTGCCGGATGAAGAGAGCCACAGTGCTCCTCGCAGCCCCTCCATCCAAATGGAAATCTCCCTAATGAGCTGGTGTGCAAACGCCCTGCTCTAGCTCAACAAGGCTCCCAAAAGATCTTTGGAGAGCATTTCTTTCTTCCTTTCTTTCTTTATTTGCCCTAGCAGTAAAGCTTCCTCCTGGGACCCTTCCCCAAACGAGCATGTCAGACTCCTTTTTGAAATGCCTGGCTTTGATTCTGTTTTCGCAACTGGATATATACCGGGGGAGGGTAAGCAAGGCTGACAGCAGGACTCACTGGAGTTCTGCTGCCCTCCTTCTCTGGCATCGGTGAGCCTGTCTAGCCTTTCCCACATTGGGGCACAAATAAATTAAAAGGAAAAGAAGGAGAGGGCCATCCACTTATCATGGGGGTGTGGGCAGGGGGGGAGTTAACTCTAGAGCCACCTTTCCCAACCTGTTGCCTTCCAGATGTTTTGATTACAACTTCCAACATTTTGGACCATTGGCCCTGTTAGCTGGGGTTGATTAGAGTTGAAGTCCAAAATATCTGGAGGGCACCAAGCTGGGAATGATTGTTCTAGGGCAAGGGGCCAAATTCCATTTTGGATAAGTTTTCAAGTGTTGCATTAGAGTAGCAGGTAGGGCTGAAAGTGAAAGACGAGACCAAAGGCAAAAGTGGCAGGGCCTAAAATACCAGTGGCTGCTCTTACTGCAGCCATTAAGCTTTAAGAAAGGTGTTTCAGCCCTTTGGGATGGAAGGAAAGCTGCACAAAAATAGGGAAAAGACACCCATAGATAAATGGTTGGGGAAGAGGGGTGGGCATCTGGGGAACTCCAAAGAGCCAATTTGGGACAGCAGGTAGGCTGGATTGGAGCCCTGGGCCTTCTGCATCCCTGTGTTAGAGGGTCCCATGCTCTGGTCCCCTCACACACTTGGATCGAGCCCTGAGTCCCTTTCATGCAACATGTCCACCTGACAGCCCTAAAACTAAAAGCTGTCACACAAAGGAAAACAGCACGGGCTGCCCACATTCAGTCAATCTTGGTACAAATGGCCAAATTATCTTATTGTTCTGGCACATGACAATCGGTAAAACAGTCAGAGAAGTGCTGTTGTTGACTGGTAAATGAGATCATTTGATCCAGAGAGACTCTGTAACCTGCCCAGTTGTTGTCTAGGGAGGATATGGCAGAAAACCAAGGCTTTGTTCCCCAACATAATGCTCTGAACTGCTGAGCCCCGCCTTCCAACCGGCTTCCTCCAGGACAACTTTGCTGCAGTTTTGGCTTGATGCATTGCAACAATTCTGTAGCTTCTCTTGCTGATTCAGCAGCCAGCTAGCAAATTGCTTTTATTCTCAAACCACAAAGGCATCAGCATACACCATGTTTTGAGTGAGCTGATGACAGTCTAAGAAACCAAAGGGAAAGTGCCCCGTTAACTTTTGTGTTTTTAAACATGCGTACATGTGCAGGTTAGAAATTGTAACATCATTTTGCAAAAATCAAAATAATAATATTGGAAGCTGCTGTGGCAAGGGGAAAGAAGCTTGTTCATAGGAACAAATCACAATCTGTTCATAATAATAATTTTTTCCCCATGGATACTTGAATTTTATTTTGAGTGACAGAATGTTTTTGAGCTGTACGGTTCAATTTCAGTTCTAAAAGGATAATTCTTGAAGCACTGGAGAATGCATTGGAAAGCTAATAACTACGTGTATTTTTTTCAGAGGGGAAGCTATGTTACTGTATTGTAGCAAAATCAACAAGGAGTCTTGTGGCACCTTAAAGGCTAACACATTTATTCTGGCAGCATATGCCAGAGTAAATGTGTTAAGTCTTTAAGGTGTCACAAGACTCTTTGTTCTATTCCTTTATCAGCTAAAAACAAACACTTTGTAAATATCAAATGATCAAATATCCAAATGGAGAAATGGAGGTCATTCTACCCCCAGAAATGGATTTAACTGCCATAGTTTACAATCTTGTAATGCTGTTGAAATTCAATAAACTTCAATGCTACTTAGGCCTGAGACAAATGTAGCTTATTGTAGGCCCTCACTCCTCTATTGACACAAATACCCAGCTACAAATCCAGCATGGGTTCCCATATTTTCCCCTTGCTTAGGGCAAGAATTGGGCTTTTTGGACCCCATTAGTTTATCAAACACCTCTTCTGTTTATTTATTTAAATGTTTATTAATTGCCCCGCCCCCCACTTAGAAGGCGCCAATCTTAAAAACAACAACAATAACAACTCACTTGAAGTATTGCTCTGGCCTCGGTGAGGGGGAGAATGGTTTCAAGAATCCCATAAGGACCAGCTAATCAGCACTCTGAACAGCCTAATGGGGAGGTATGAGAGAGGAGGTTTCCTGTGGTCTCGCCAATCAGCACTTTGCACAGCCCAGTGGGGAGGTGAGTCTCACAAGGGCTAGCCAATCAGCACTCTGCACAGCTAGCTCTTTTTTCCAGACTGGACTTTTGTACATCTGTTCCCAAATGTCTTTCTCTCTCTGTCTGTCTTTGCCTTCTTAGCTAAGCTCCTGATCTGCAAGATCAAAGGTGAGGATTGTGTTGAAATGCCATTCTCCTGCACTATCAATTTATTTTAACTGTTAACACAAGTGCCCTTCTGTAGAGGAAAGCTAATAGTCTTAATTTCCACATGCCTACCTTCCCATTTGATATTGACATTGCTTCCTTTTCTTTTCTTTTCAAACTACCCCTTCCCCGTGCTGGTACGCTGCAAATATTTAACAAATGCTGGAAATGCAATTCAAAGTCAAGAGTTCAGGCAAAAGTCTGCTATCCTGTCATTGTTCCTGGTCTTGCATGCCCTGACTTGAACGATAGCAGGCAAGAACGTCACATGGGGCAGGGGGTGGAATTTGCTGCAGAGCAGCAACAGCAGCGGAACAAGCAACTGAGAGTAGCAGAATAGGTGGCCCCGGCATTTCAATAGCCCCCGCAGCCATTAGAAAGATGTCATAGAATCATAGAATAGCAGAGTTGGAAGGGGCCTACAAGGCCATCGAGTCCAACCCCCTGCTCAATGCAGGAACCCACCCTAAAGCATCCCTGACAGATGGTTGTCCAGCTGCCTCTTGTCCTCTCAGTCCAAATGGATAGGACCACAGGAAGAGCCCTGCTGGATGAGACCAAAGGCCTATCTAGCCCAGCCTTCTGTCTGCATAGTGGCCAACCAGATGCTTCTGGGAAGCCCCCTAGCTGGACCGGAGCACAACAGCACCCTCCCACTTGGGTACCCAGCAAACTGCCTCTGATAGTGGTGGTAATATATAGGTATCATGATCAACCCAGAATGATGTACTTATTCTAGAATGGCCATGTGTGCTCTTACAGAAGACAGTCCTCTGTTTGAAGGGGAGTGTCTTCCATTTGAACGTGTCTATTTGAAGGGTTGTCCAGTCCAAGTCTGGCATAAAGATGAAGAACCATGAGTTCTGTTGCCCATCAACAGTTAGCACCTGAAGAGGCAGGCATATATGTCACCTGGTCCCTGAGATGGACTGTATTTCTATTTAAATTATAATGATTATTTCTAAATTTATATCAATACATAGAAATTGGCTTATTTCAGTTCCATGCAAATCAATACCCTGTTTTTTCTTTGATGATGCTTTTCCTCTTCTTTGGCAATTCATAAGTAGCCACCCATTTCTTTCCTTATTGACTTGATTTCTAACTTGTTCTTACCCTGCCTAAGGGCATAGAAGCCTGTAACCACAAACAAATTCAATCAAACGCTTCTTAACACAACAAAACTTGGTATCAGAATCAATTGTTTTTAAATGACCCCATATCTGCTGGATGCCATTACAAGCCAGCTCAAATAAAACAGGCATTTCAACATTTCCTGAAAATAAATGCAAAGCCTTCCCATTGAAGACTGAACTGTTGGCACTTCTGGCCTCTGTTTTTTTAATCTCCTTTTTCCAGTCTTTGAGGTTTTGTTTTACTCTGCTTTTCTTTCTTCCCTTTAAAAACAGAGCACCCTCCCACTTCCCTCTCTCCTGCCTCCAAAAATGGCTTTCTTGTGTGCTGGCAGCTGTGCTGGTTGAGGCCAGGATGTAGGCTTGACAGAGATAAGAATGGATCTTTCCTCTTGGACAGGCAGGTGAAAGGACCAGACTTCCCTTTCACCTGCCCTTCACCCTCGCGCCACCACTCTTTCCGCTGGCGTGTCTCATCATGGCCACAGGCAGTGGCCCAGCATTTGGCTCCAGAGCTTTACAACACAGCTCCGAGTTTGCAGTGGACGTGGGTGGGACTTGAATAGGGCTGCGCTGGGAGCTCCTGAACTACAAAGAGGTTGTGGTGTAGTTAGAAACAGCGAGCTCTCCAGAACGTGATTTGGCTAACCTATTTCCCAAAGATTGCCATTCAGATTTAAAATATCTTTATTTAAAAACACCAAGTACAAAAAATTAAGTTTAAAACTCTGAGTTGTTGGGTTTTTACTTCTACTCACCCATCTGATGTGCCTTTTATTCTTTGTCATTCCTGAAGTTTGCAAGTGGTTATTGTGATTTTCTTGAGTAGTTGCTTTTTTTGGGGGGGGGGGGAATGTACATTGTTATTTTTTAAAAGCCTACTTATGGAATTTCAATTTGCAAAAGGGTTTTCTCCCTAAGAAACAGCTGAAACGCATGAACATTACATGGTTTGCCCAACGTCTCCAAGCCAAAGCAGTTGCAGAGCTATGATATCCTTGTTTTGTGATAAATACAGGAGACTTAAATCCTGATAAACAGTGATTTTACAAATATTTCCTGCCTGGAATAGCCTCTATATAATACAGAAGAAAAGGCCCTTTGGTTACAATTTCTTTATTTGTTTGCATCCTTCCAGTAAACACCCACTGGGAAGTCATGAATACATCCAGCATTGCAGGAAGTTTGACATTGACATCCGGCTGCAGCTGATGAAGAGGAAAGCTGTGCACAGTGACTTGGCTAGGACGGTAAATATCTGCTTGCCAGTGAGCGCCAGAGCATGCACAGAGGGAGGAGTTGCCTCCTAGATGCATGTTGTTTCTGCCATTGCTAGCTCAGATGAAATATGTGCCCCATCTCATCCATGGTTGCTGATATGATAGTACAGAGCAGCCTTCCCCAATCTGGCACCCTCCACTTGTGTTGAACTACAGTTCCCACCATCCCCATCCAGTGCTCCACTTGTCTGGGGATGATGGGAGTTGTAGTCCAACACAAGTGAAGGGTGCCAGGTTGGGAAGCGTGGCATTGAGGGTGGGGAAAACATCATCATACATTGAAGCTGGGGAGATACCTTAACTCTTCCTCATATTGTGATGCATGGATTATTAAGAGGAGATGATTGCATCCTGCAAATATATTGTTATACTATATTATACTATATTATATTTTGTTATACTGTCCGCATTTGCGTTTGGTGTTGGTATTTCATATTGACAGTAGAGCATCACTGGCACCTGTTGCTTGTTCTGCTATAAGACTCTGTTTTAGAGTTGTCCTGGGAAATATGTTTATTCATTCTATTTGCTGCTTGATCTAGATTTGGGCAGAAGTCATCTTTCGGACAGGCAGACACATTCTTACACCTGGCTGTAACTGTTGAAGTGAAAACATTTTTTTGCACTGCAACAGCTGCACAGGCCCCATGCAAAGGGAAATGCAAAGGGAAATGATACTGTTGCTGCAACTCCTGGTTCTGGCTCATGCAGGCCTGCACAGCCCCTTATCCAACCTCACCCTGAAAAGACCTGTTGGGCAGCACCCCTGCACTACAGCTTTGACCAAAGGGATAAGGCTGGCTCCCAGTATGGATGCATAAAGGACTTGGAGCCCCATGCATCTGCATTGGGAGCTGATCCAGCGCCTTGCTGTTTCCATACAACAGAGCATCAAATGATCTGCTTGGCAACTTAAGACATCTTGCCCTAGAGGGCAGTGCTGCGGGTCTATTGCACCTACCTACTCCAGAGGTCCAGGTCTGATCCTGGAAAGTAATCCTCAGGCCAGGGAGGGATTTAGTGTCCATTCTGCATCTCTTGTTAAACTGATCTGTACATCCAAATGCCATTTTTCTGGGTGAAAGGCATTAGCAAACAGCATTGTGCACTGCCAGCTTGACACCAGCCGGCCTCAGCAAGGCTAACAGAGATAGATTGGATGCATCTGAGAAACTGTCTTCCTCTATGCAGGCGAATGATGATCAGAGTCCTTCCACACTCAACCACTACGTTCACCTCCAGGAGAGGCCGATTAAGCAGACCATCACCAGGTAAAGATACATAGTCAGGAGGAGGAGGAGAGCAGATGCACCGCTTCCTTGGAATATGGGAGCCAGTGCTAAAGAACAAAGAGAAACATAAACAGACCCACTAGTGGAGTTCTTATTTTAGCCCAGCCATGTTAATTCCACTCAGGTCTCTTGAGGAAGGCCTATAGCTCAGTGGTACAGGACCAGCTTTGCATGCAGATGGTCTCAGGGGTTCCACTCTAGGCATTGCCAGGTAGAGCTGGAAAGAATCCTGTTGGAGACTTGCAGGGTTCCTTCGGTGTCCTGGACCCCTTGAGCAACACTTTAAGGATCTCTTGTCTCCTTAAGAATCCCACATTCCTTCTTTTTATCTTCCCCTAGTCCTCTTAGAGCTACACCCTCCAGCAAAATAAAACTAAACCCTCCAGGCCTCTAAGGCCTGACCATTTTACTTTGCCTCTGTAGGCCTCAAACCCTCACAGAGGCCCTCGAGAGTCACTGCCAGATGTTTAGACCAGGGGTGTTGGACCTCAGGTCCATGGACCACATCTGGCCTGCTTGGGTTCCCTGTCTGGCCCTCCAGGGTTCCCCAGAAGGCCATGCCCCCTTCCTTTGGTCCCATCCTCTCACCTCCAATCACCAATCATTTGGTGGTTTCCTGGCGTTTGCATCTCCTCGCCCCACCTGCCAACCTCCATTGCAAAAGGTTGATATGCCTCTCCTAAGGCTTAGCTACAGGCAGTAAGAGCTTTAAACTAAAATATGCTGGCATTTGGGGCCCGCCCCTTTCACCTTCAGCCCTGCCCACCATCTTGGAATGCGGCCCCTGAGAACTTCTCTGAAATGGAATGCGGCCCTCAGGCTGAAAGTGGTTCAACACCTCTTTCTTTCTTTCTTTCTTTCTTTCTTTCTTTCTTTCTTTCTTTCTTTCTTTCTTACATTTCTATACTGCCCAATAGCCGAAGCTCTCTTTCTTTCTTTCTTTCTTTCTTTCTTTCTTTCTTTTCTATACTGCCCAATAGCTGGAGCTCTCTGGGCGGTTCACTGGAGTAGACAACTCAGAGCCAGACAGACAATGGTCCTGGTCTGTCTGATACCCTTAACTTTAATGGAGTTCCCTTCTTCAATATGTTGTAAACACGGCCTCCTGTTTCCACTTGCTCTGCTCAGCTTGTTTGTATTGTTATCATTTCTTCCAACAGGCAGGCCCTGAGTCTCCTCTTTGATACTTTCCACAATGAAGTTGATACATTCCTTGCAGCCGAGGTGAGAGGAAAACGTTGGGATTAAAGCTGTGATGGCTGCTACAGTGTGGTAAACCCCTAAAGGCAGGCCCACTGTCCGTTTTGTGGTTTGGTGGGGCTTCATTGAGGCAGGGGGCTTAGCAATGAGACTACATTGGGCCCCAGAGGCATTGTGGGAGAATTATCTGTGGATTAGGCTGTGGGAGACTTATTTCCGGATACACTGGCATTTTCGCTGCTGCTGTGCTCACCTTCCTCTAGGAAAGGGGAGTGGCGTAGAGCCTCTGCCATCCAATGGGTGAGCTTCGTGGGCCTTCGTTGCTACTGCCACCAAAGGACCCACCCTGGGGGTGGGGGTGAGCACTGAGGACCCCGCCAAACCTGGTGCTGGCCCTGCCTAAAGGAGTACTTTTAATGTATCTAGAGCAGTGGTTCTCAACCTGTGGGTCGGGACCCCTTTGGGGGTCGAATGACCCTTTCACAGGGGTTGCCTAAGACCATCGGAAAACACATATTTCCGATGATCTTAGGAAACTGTATTGACTGAACTATGTCATGTATCATCTTTTGTATTATTAAAGCTATTGTTATGTATTATTTTCATTAGCAAACCATCCCATGACAATGGATCATGTAGAGAAGAACGAAAATAATTTTATGGTTGGGGGTCACCACAACATGAGGAACTATATTAAAGGGTCGCGGCATTAGGAAGGTTGAGAACCACTGATCTAGAGCAACATGTAGGACTTTTGTGTGGTGTGTGTGTGTCTTTGTGTTAGTGAGTACACCTTTGCCATACTTTGGATATGAAATAACTTCCACCCAAAAGATGTTGTGGGAAACCTGGCAGCCCTGCACCATGTCCCCGAATCTCCAGTCTCCCTCTCACAAAGCCCTACTGTTCTCCTCATATCTTGTATCATTTCTCCATGGTCTCTGGATCATGCCTTCCACTTCCTGCATAGCTTGTCTTAAACTGTCTGCTTTACCAGCTGCAAGATCAGAAGCTTTGGGGTTTCACAACTGTTTTGCCTGCAGCCACTTTGGTACAAAACCCTCCATACTGTATGACAATACGGCACCTGGTGTGCTTCTAAGTGCCCCACAGGTGGTTCTCAAGATGCTAAAACTAGTATTACTACAGTATCCCTACTATAAAGCACAGCCCTAATACAATTGAAAATATAGGTTAAGGTGAAAATCTGGGCATGTCTACAGCAGCCATTTATCCTGGGATTGTCCTGGGATCATCCCTGTGCATGCAAATGACACACAGGGGATCCTGGGAGCAGGCAGGGATGATCCCTCCATTTACCTGGGATAATCCTTAGGTGTAGAAAGGGCCTCTGTTGCAAGTATTGTTCTCCGCTACATTTTCCTTCAGGCCCTTCCCACATCATCTCATTGCTCACATGCTTTTTTATTCCCTGCTTGAAACTGATGGGGCGGGTGTTGTTGTTTTAACACTGATTCACTGGGGCCAGGCCTGCCCATAAAATAAATGTCTTGAACCTTGTTTATCCTAACTCACCTGATGTAAACTCCTTGCTTGCTTGCCTCTCCTCTTCCTCATTCCAGTCTTGAATCCTTCCTGAGAGTCATATTTCCCAACAAAAGGTGAGGGCTGCCAGCCACGAGTGTGTGGGATTGCCGCCAAGAGGCTGAACTCTAGAGCCACATGAGCAATCAGTCAAAGCAGAAAACAAACTCGGTGTAGTGAAGTGATCCCCAGGTTCTATTCTTGGCCTTTTCAGCAGCTTTTGATAGCATGTTCCTATGCAGCATTGCCACTCTTTGTTTCATTTTCCCTTCCCTTGTGATCAGTACAGTAACAACATGTTTTTCTATTGTTGTTGTTTTTGCCTGCCTCCATAAGACCTTTGTGCAGGTTCAGTTCCATGGTACTTGCAAAGAGCTTTAGGATTCATGCAGAGAACTATTTTTCCTCCATTTAGAAACCCCTCAATTATTCAGCCCTTAATATAGAGATTAGAAAGTGTGATTTAAATTTTATGAGTAAATAAGCAAGGGGTAGGAGAGAGGCAAGCGGGAGACTTTTGTACACTACTAAAGGTGCAATCCTATGCAAGCTTAGACAGTACAAAGTCCTACAACTCCCAGCATTCCCTAGCCAGCAGTGATGGCACCCTAAACTGATAATCTTGCAATTGAGTTCTGGCCAGTATGGAGGGTAAACCTTTATACTTTATAAAATAAGCTCCCATAGGGGATAGAATCAAGTCCTACTTTAAGGCCATTAACTCCAGCTGGGAATGCAGGAACAATACATATTCAAATTCACATTTTTTTCACCTATGAAGTTAGGTGAATTGACTTTGATTCTCTCTGTTTATGTGAAACCCCCCCCCCTCCCCAAGGATGCAATCCTATGTACACTTTTTTGGGAATAAGCCTCATTGTACTCAGTTGGACCTACTAATGTATAAGCAAAAGGGCTTTGTGGCACCTTAAAGAATAATAAATATATTACAGTATAAGTTTTCATGGACCAAAGTCCACTCCATCAAATGTATGGAATATCATTTTAAGTTGGCAGATACATATATAAGTGAGCAAAGAGAAAAGGAAAAAGAAGTTAGCAGTGAGATCAGAGGGGAATGAAATGCATGAAATAAAGGCAGTGATAATTATGTTAAAGCCTAAATGTATATTTATGTGAATCCTGATCCTTGCTAATTTGAAAGAGGAAGCAGCCAATAGCAAACTGATTGCAGCAAGAACTAGTTTTACCCCAAAGTCAAACGGGAGGATGGGGAAAGAAAGTGAATGTGTGTGGGAGAAAGAGAGAGAGGGAGGGCAAAAGAAAAACGAATGTAGGAATGCTAACCTTTGGTTATCCATTTCTAAATGTGATTTATAAAAGGCTATCCAGGAAGACTCAGCAAAGTTAAATCTAGTTCTCTGGCGCATACTTAAGAATGTGCAGAATTCTGAAAACCTCAGCTTTGAGTTTTTAAATGAGCAAGTTGCTAGGGGGTAGAGGAGGGCTTTCAGAGATCGGCTGTGCTGGCTAAAATCTCAGAAATTACCCATGTGGGAGGATTCCAGTTGCCAGGCAGCAGGATTTCTACACTCTGGAGGTTTCTGCCTCTTTTCCCATGCCCCCATGCTATTTTTCACTTCCCATATACTTGTATTCCTTCCTGCATTACCACAGTATCCCCCAGGCATTTTCTATGCCTCCATTGCTTAATGGGATCCTGTTTCTTCAAGTGCTAAGCAGTGAAGGAGGAGAATTGTAGGTCCATTCTTCCACACCTTCTGAACTTCTGAATGGTGGCTCCTCCTACAAGCCACATGAGTCCTGTCCAATGGATCGCCTGTATTCTGTAGACTTTTGTGTAATAAACAACAGTGCCCCTTAGTGGCAATTCTACCTATATATTCTGAGGCACACAGATTGAAAGTGTATTGATGGAAGGAGTTGGCAATATCAAATGGCACCATAGGTTCCAGGAAATTTTGTTTTGCCATTAGGACATGCTGCAGCTCAAGAGAGAAGCAGCTTGAATTGTTTCTCCAGATCCTGTTGTGTTGTTCTTAGCCACAGAGATGATGGCCAACATATGAAGATAGTGAATAAAGGCCATGTCCATTCCACTCTTCCGAACATTGGTTGCATTTGGAGAATAAGCAGCATGAGATATCTCTAATGGTTTATTGAACAGCTTTCTTAGATTGACTGGAGTGGTCATGCTTCTCATGGTGCTCTTTGGCCAAGCTCACAAAAAATGCTGGGATGTTGCCTGCAAAGATGTCACGTAGCTTCTGGCTGGGCAAACCAGGTTTAGTAAAAGCAAAGGGTACATGATAAAGCCTATTTGGAAGAAGCAGATCCTAAGCTTCAACGATCTTTAAGTTGCAAATGTTGACTATAGTGAAAAGTCAACAGTTAATAAGAAGCTTATATGTAGGGTTGTGGTAGCATTGCCGTCCTCGTTCACCTTAGATGTTGGCTAGATGTGCGTCTCTTCTGAGATGGCATATGAATTTTTCTTGTGCTTTTCTTCCGCTAGGGGCAACTTGAGCCTGACTGGTTGAAAGGAAGGAAGGAAGACATGTATGGTTGGAAGGCAGTAAGATATGTGGGAGAGAGAAGCTGAAATACTTCAAACCACTTGTAGTCTTCAAATCCCTTAGTCTGGAGTAGTTCTATAGATGTCAATGATGCTACTCAAGAGGAAGCATTTTGAGGACTATGGCCTCATAACAGGGAGATTCTTTCTTCTCAGGTCCCCAGATGTGGTAAGGCATATTTTGAAGGAGTCTTTAAATTAGGGTAGGTAGCGTCTACTTGACTATTTCTGCTAGTGTTAATAAATGAACTGCAGGCAGTAGCATAAAAGTGGCAAGAAGAATATGTACTGTTAAACATACCCATTTCCCCAACAGTACTCCAACCAAATCAGAGTTGAGACTTGATATAAAGTGGCATTACTTTCTGGCAATGTTCTATGAGATGCAAAGCATGTGAATTTTGTGTGTGTGTGGTGGCCTTGCTTATCCATATGGCCCATTTGAAAAATGCTTCCAATTAACCTACATGCACCTGTGGCTCTCAGCAGCAGCCCTTCCCAGTATGACTCAGGGCCATGGTATTAAATGATACATTTCATCTAACCATCAGGTTTAAAAAAATGCAAATTGTATCAGCTGGGGTGGGGGGATGTGATAATTAATGGGATCAGTAGGGGATTTCCTCCCAGTGCAACAACCAGCTTCAGAGGAGCTGTTTCCCTTAGGACCACAGCAGGGGAGAAAAGGTTTAAATTTGGCCTCTGCGCTGGCTAAGATCCTGATGTTATCAGGCCCTCCAGCTGATGCTGTTTGCATTTTAAAAAACAAAACCTGTATGTTAAAGGCAAAGACAAATTTATCATCCTGTCTAATTTGCCCCTGAGTTGCTCTATCTGCAGTTATCTTGAGTCATGAGTCCGTCTTCAATTCTTCATCCAGGGAGACTTCCAGCTGAAGGCAGAGCGGGTAATCCAGTCTGTCATGGCCATTTGCAATGCTTTGGCTGCTGTGGAGTCCCAGGAGATTACAGGAGCCCTGAATCAACTGCCGGCATGTCCGTCTCGCATGCAGCCCAAAATCCAGAAGGTAAGAAGTAAGGGCTTCAGTCAAGAAGCAATGGAACTTAATCTGAACATCCACACTAAATATGAGAGAATGAATAAAGTACATTTACTTGAGCTGCATCTCATCATGCAATGGAAGAGCCTGCGAAGAAAGGGCAAGAAGCAGTGGAGGCGGGTGGCTCCAAGGTCAGTGGGGTGGTGAATCTGCTCTGGGTTTCAGTCAGGACCAGTTAGAGTTTTGACTGAAATCCAGAGCGTATTCACCACCTCACTGACACTGAAGCCTCCACTGACAAGAAGAGCTGTTGTGGCAACTTGACCGTAAAAAGCACACTTTGATCCACTTTTGAACTTTTTGCGTTGTTTTTTTAGGCAAGTGTGAGTGTTCTTAAGGCAGGGTAGCTGTGGAAGAGAGATCAAGCACACATTCTATGCAAAAGTTTTTCATTCTCATTATGCACTGATTAAGCACAACTGATTTGGACTAGGTTGTTGTTAACAGTCTGGTTCCTGCATCCTGTAGGGAGTGATGCTTTCTAAATGGTGCCTCTCTGAATGCAATCTCAACAACAAGATCTGTCTCAAATGCCCTGACATCCAATGGTGCCATCAGTTAGGCAACAAAGCTGAGCTTTTTCAGGGGTGGCCCCAGCTCTTTGAAAGTCATAAATTGAGGCATGGGTATCTGTAGGGAATTGAAATGGTCAAGAATGAGTGAGTATCCCGTTGCTTAAGTTGCTGTGGCTGTAGTCTCCAAATCACTTATCCTGAAACAAGTTTTATTGATTTTAATGGTGCTACTTCAGAGTTAGTGGTTTATGAGTTGTAGCTTAAACTTGATCTCTTGATATGAATCAGAATATTATTTCTCAGTGAACATGCAGAGTAATAAATGTGTGTTACCACCTCACATAGGAGGAGGGTTCACTGTGAAAATGCATGGTAAACACGCAATGACTTCACTCATTTTGAAAGGGATTCAAGCAGTTTGAGGATCAGAAACTGCAATCCTAGGCACACTTCTCTGAAAGTAAGCCCCACTGAATGCAGTGGAACTTACCTGTGAGTAAGGTTGTGCTGTTAGTCTGCCTTGCTAATGTAAATCAGTGCTGTGAAGGGCCAAGCCAAGACTTACAGAGAAACCATGAGCAAAATACACACCGCTCTCTCCAGTCCTTGCTTAATTCTCATGCAGTACTTTGTTGAAGTGGGGTAGCTTTTATCTGTGGAGGTAGAAGCCATTCATTATGAGGATAAGACCAGTGGCTATGCATTACCTCCACTGGCAGAGGCAGTGTGCCTCCCAGTACCAGCTGCTGAAGAACAGCAGGTGGATGCTGTTGCATTCATATCCTGTTGTGGGTTTCCCATAGGCATCCGGTTCGCCACTTTGTGAACAGAATGTGGGATTAGATAGGCCTTTAGTCTGATCCAGGATAGCTCTTTATATATTCTGATGAGGATATGTAGGCAAATTCAGTCAGTGTTCCTCAAAAGGAGGCTGTATTTGAACAATTTTCATTTTTCTAAAGCTTTTAGAACTTGACTTTGATCTTTGAGCCAGTGTGGTGTAGTGGCTAAAGTGTTGGACTGGGATCCGGGTTCTAGTCCCCACTCAGCCCTGGAAACCCACTGGGTGACTTTGAGCTAGTCACAGGCTCTTAGCCCAACCCACCTCGCAAGGTGGTTGTTGTGAGGATAAAATAGAGACGAGGAGGAGGAGGATTATGTACGCCGCCTTGGGTTCCTTGGAGGAAAAAAGGCGGAATATAAATGCAATAATAAATAAATTAAATAAATAAATCTTACTTTTGTACTGTCAGTTTTATTGTCCCCTGTGCCTGTTTGGTGCATTCCTTTCCCTTTCTTAATTGTCTTATTATGATTTTATTAGAATGTAATCCTATGTGGCAGGGTGTTCCTGTTTTATTGTTTTACTATGTGCAGCACCATGTACACTAATGGCGCTATATAAATACATGAATAAATAAATAATAGTTTTGTGGACGTTTCTTCAGATCATACCTTTCTCATCTCCAATTGGAAGTTTTATAATTAGAATTCCTAAAACTCTGGGGAAATGTGGCTGCTTTTGCTTTGCTCACTCAGCTAGATTGGCTTGAACTGCTGGGAGTGGAAACACGTTGATGCTTGTTATATAAGTTGGTTGGCCCAGGGAATTGCTTCCATTTCTGTCTGATTGTCATAAAATATTTCTGTTCTGGCTTTTCTTTCCTGAACAGGATCCAAACGTTTTGGCCATGAGGGAAAATAGAGGTAATAATTTCTCCTCTCCTATGTTGTTGTACAGTTCTGAAGGCTTTTTATGCCCCACTGCCTCCCAAGAACACTTTTCTAATCCTAAATGAATGTAGATAGTTATTTATTGAACTCAGCATCGTGTGTATTATTAACAGCAACTCTTTCAGCTTCCAGCTTCGAATGAGTCCCTGGTGTAGCCTTCCCCAACAGGGCACCCTCCATATGTATGGACTGCAGCTCCCATATTTCCCAGTCAGCATGGGCAATGGCTGGCAATTATGAAAGTTGCAGTCTGAAAGGCACCAGGTTGGGGAAGACTGCCCTAGAGCGGAATATGCCATTGACCAGATTTTTTCAGATCAGTTCCATCCAGTACTAATACAAATTTGGGGCAGATTTCCAAAAATAATAATCACCTAACTGTCCTTTTGAGGGTCAAACTGAACCTCAATGGGGGAAATCCTTGAACAGGAATTCCTGTGGTGTATTTTCTAAAAAAACAAAGTAGCTGATGGGAGCGGGGAGTGGGGATCTAATTGCGGCTGTGACATATCTTTGTTCCCAGTTGAAATTGACTCTCCCCACTTCTGCTATTTGCTTCATAGGGCAAGTCATATGTACGTGTTGCCCCCCAGGGCAAATAGCCACTATAGTGGGTCTCTAGAAGCCATTGAGGATTTCCATAATGGGCTAGCAGCATTTCAGAGGAAACTTAGCAAGGCCTGTCAGTGGCCAGAGGGTGTGCCATGCATACATGCTTTGCAGGGGCGATATTCCTGAATTCTAAAGTGCTTTTTTCGATGCCTCTTCCTTACAGAGAAGGTTGTAGAGGCTTTGACAGCCTCTATCTTGGATCTGGTGGAGCTCTACTGCAACACGTTCAATGCCGACTTCCAAACAGTGGTACATGGGAACAGAAAGCGTTATCAATCCCAAGAGGCCCGGCTCCTGTCCTGCCCCCTCTCTTTCACGGTTTATGCCACCCATCGCATACCCATCACCTGGGCTGCAAGGTAAGCAGGAACATCTCTTCTCTGATATCTGGGATTTGGCATTAGATCTGCCTTTGCCAACCTGGTGGCTTCCAGAGGTCACCAGGTTGTGGAAGGCTGTGTTAGATCTTGGATTTGAGTGTGTGTGTGTGTGTGTGTATATATATATGTGTGTGTACACACTTGTCCATGTTGATGGCTTTCAGTACATACAAGGCAACTACAAGCAGCTCACTTAATATGACCCAGAAGATCTGTGAATAAGGTCACCAGGGGGGAATCCGCACGTCGTACCGAGGCCGCTTCTAAGTGACCCCAGTTCAACGTGAAAGCGATCGTGTAACTGGCCTTTGGAAGAGCTGAGGAAGAGACGTCCTCGCTGCCGCCGCTGCCACCCACAGACCTCCTCGCCGGCTGGGACGGAGAGCTCGGGGGAAGAAGGCGTGGTGGAGAGCGGAAGAAGCTCTCGACCCTGCCTTCTTCAGCTGAGCTCTCCTTGCCGGTCGGTGAGGAGGTCTGTGGGTGGCGGCGGCGGCAAGGACGTCTCTTCCTCGGCTCTTCCAAAGGCAAGTTACACGATCGCTTTCACGTCGAACTGGGGTCGCTTAGAAGCGGTCTCGGTACGACGTGCGGATTCCCCCCAGGGTTTGTTTTTTTAAAAGTTAATAGCAGCTAGGGGTGGGGGGAGCGGTAGTGGAGAGGGGATTGGGATTTTTAAGCTAGCGAACCCACTCCATTTTCCTGGTTAAAATTGCACACAGTCATTCTCAAATGCAGGTATCTGTATGTGTGTGTTGCTTTGCCCCACAAGGCAACTAGTAAAGGGTTTGGGCTTTTTCCGAGGACGGGGAGAGGGAAGGCATTTTAAATGGGAAAATGTGGGGAGAAAGTGCAACCTTGTTCTTGACTCAGGAACAACGAGGAACAGCAGTAATTGAATTCCCACTGAAGTGTCAGTCCCAGGGATACAGAAGGGCAATGCTTTTCTACTGAAGTGAACTAGCGAGTACGAAAAGGCAGGCATGAAATCCCGATCTAAGTGTGTGCTGGAAAATGTGGGCTGCTAGGGTGGGTGTGTTCCTCTTTGGGGGCCCTCCTCACTGGGAAGCTGGTGTGGTTGATGTTCCACCCCAGCCTGCTGGGATTTTAATACATTGGCTGCTTCAATTTAATGGCCTGTTTAGACAACACGCTAACCCATGGTTAGGCCGCTAACCCTTTTGCAGCAAATGGTTAGTGAGCATGTTTAAACCATGGTTATGTAGCCAACATGGTTAGGAATCGTTTACACATCACACTAGGCCATAATGTTTAACTCAAAATGCTTAACCACTGTGGCTTAGTGTGTTGTCTGAACAGGGTCATTGTCATAGATTCCCCCCCCCCCCCAATACTGACAAGATCTGAGAAATCAGGCCAGTAGTATATAGAAAACAAAACAAAAGCCAGCATGTTGTATTCTTAAGAGTTTCTCCTTGAAGGAATGAGGCTGGCTGGCTGAGGGCGGAAGACAAGAGGAAGGCCACTTGAGGGAATTAGGTGCTTCAACTATGTGACATTCTGCGCTGGTTCAATGCTGGTTCTGAAGGTTCCTTGGAATGCCCTAGCTAGAAGCAGCAGAGTCCCCCGGCCTAAGCTCCCTGGCTCAGTCCTATAGACAGTGACAGATGGCAGCTTCTCAGCCTGGGCCTCTGTCCCCTCAACCAATGACTGTGAGTGGAGGGGAATCACTTAATGGATATTGGGACAATAAGGAGTCTGGGCAGGGAGGGGACATTCCTTTGTCAGCAGCCTTTGCTTGTGTGTTTGTGTTTCACTGAAGGCAGGGAGGCAACGTCTGGGAGGTACCCATTGGTAATCCATATCCCCCACCCCCGGCAGCAGGAGCGTGCGAGGGGGGTCGTTGGGGGGGGGAGGTGATGGCAACATTAGCTGCCACCCCTCCAGGGACCTCTTGCTTTTGTCCCACCCTTAATGTATTCCAATGTGTGAGTGACTCTGAACAAAGGCAGTAGCCTGGGAAATCCAGGCCTGTCCTGACCTTTGTTGCCCCGTAACCCTCCCGGCATCATCGCCTGGCACCTGTCATATGGCCCGGCCCTTCTGACAGAGCGTCGTGTGATGGCATTCTAAGTGGCGTATGTCGATCCAGCTGGCTGGGGAGGAAGTAGGGAGAGAGCATCTCCCAAAAGATGGGAAAACGCCCAGTGCCCTTGTCTGTCGGGATGTGTGTGAAAATCTTTGGGAGGGCTGGCCCCTTCTAACCCCTCCTCTTCTTCCTGCTCCTCCTTTGGCTCCACAGTCTGAGCTGGAAATGGTTCGAGTTCTGTCTGAGACAAAGGGTTTCTGCCATCTTTCAGCTCAGATTTGGGTCTGATCAAAGTGGACCTAAGGTGCAATCCTATGCATGTTTCGATAGGACAAAGTCTTATAACTCCCAGCATTTCCCAGCCAGCCTGGGGAATGCTGGGAGTTATAGGACTTTGTTCTGTGTAAATATGCATAGGATTGCGCCTTTAATCGAGGTTAAAAATGAATCCGCCTGTCTTCCAACCTTGCTTGAGACCTGGGTTTAATGATTGGTGCAATCTCTCTGTCCAAAGCTCCCATCGTGGCTTGGTGTCAGGGAGCGAGCCCCAAGAATCTCTGGGTGCTTCCAGATGGGGCTTTCATTGTGCCATCGTCCTGCCTCATTCGTTTTACCAATTTTACCATGGGTGTCCAGATGTCGTCACCTTCCACTTCTCCAGGAATTTCCCACCCATTCTTCCATCTTTCTTTCTTACTGGGAACATCCATTAAGGAGAAAAAGATGGAAGAGCTGGCCCATGCCTTCTAATCGGTAGCACTAGGAGCCCTCCATTTAGAAGCACCCTCTGAGTGGTAGCATAAGCCTGCGAATCTATACAAATCTGGGCATGTCTTGTACCCGTACAGAACAGGAAGCAAGTAATTCTTGGCATGGCAAAAACAAGATCTTGTGATAATGTGCATATTTATTCTTATCATTACACCATCCACGTGCATGCTGCTTTACAAAAATGAAAAAACAGGCCCCTGCCCCAAGTGGCTTACAATTTAAAACAACAACAACAGCAACAACAATAACAACAACAAAAGGGAGACATCAGAGAAAGGGGAAGGAAATGGAGCAGAGGTAGTGGGTGGGTGGGAAAAATCACACACACACTTAGGCTGTGTTACAGTAGGGTATGGGGATTAGAGGGCTTGATGGAGAAAAATATTGATGGACTGAATGTGTTGCTTTTTTCATCCCAAGGGCTTAAGGGTGACTAAGAACATATTGAGATGCAAACATAAATTATCCTGTTAATGTTCTGGAACAACTCAAACAGAACAGATGCTGACCCCCAACAGTCTCTCTCTCTCTCTCTCTCCACCTCCCCAGTCTCTCAAACCAAGCTCAGATAAAAGGTCTTAAAAGACAAGGCTTCTAAAAGATACTTGGGCTTTGATGAATCTTGAGTGGGGATAGGGAGAGGTTTATAGTTGGGGGGGAGGGGCGGTCATTCACCAAGTTGGGATACCTCTAGCTGCATTGACATCCTTTGTGCATATCATAGACCAGACCTGGACCATCTGGGGTTTGCCTGTCATTCATTCAGTCCCTTTGAAGGGAGGGAAACTCCATAGGGCTTTTCCAGGCTTGGGATTTGAACACATTATCTCCAGTGGATCAGGTGCTGAGTATGGAATAAATCTAGTCAAGGTATTCTTTTGTGTCTTCTTCCTGTTTGCCCTGGACCTGCACCTGGGAATGGCAGCAGGCTGCTTCCAGTCCCTCGGAGAACAACCCATTTTCCTTTTTGTGCTGTGAAATAACAAGCCTATTTCCATCTTGCCTTTCCATTCCCCCACCTCCACCCCTTCTTTGCAGCTATGAAGATTTCTACCTCTCCTGTTCGCTCAGCCATGGTGGCAAAGAGCTCTGCAGCCCCCTGCAAACCCGAAAAGCTCATGTGTACAAGTACCTCTTCCATCTTATCATCTGGGACCAGCAGTAAGACACCTCTCCACTTATCTCCTGTATCTGTGTCGGGGTGGGAATAGAGGAAAGGGTGGAAAAGAGGCTGAGACGGGGGAATCTGGCATATTGTTAATGGGAGTTGGCCAAAGAGTGGATGAAAAGGAACCTTTTCCAGGGGAAAGGCCATGACTAAGTGGTAGAGCACATGCTTTGCAGGCCAAAACAAACCAGGTTCAATCCCCAGCACCTCCAGATATGGCTGAACTCCTATCTGAAAACCTGGAGAACTATTACCAAGTACTACAGACCTCGGGTAGGTAACCTGGTGTTTAGACTACAATTTCCATAATCCCTGATCCCTGGCCAGGCTGGTTGGGTCTTATGGGAGTTGTAGGCTAAAACATTCAGAGGGCACCAGGTTGGCTCTCCCTGGTGGAGACAACACCAAGCTAGATGGACCAATAGTCCAGCTCTATAGAAGGCACCCTCCACTATAAACCAGTGGAGGCTGGTGGCTCTGGTGTCAGTGGGGCAGTGGTTTCATTCAGAACCAGGCAAAAGTCTCATGAGAGCTAATCCTTCAGAGTTCTGACTGAAACCTGGAGCAGATTCACCACCCTACTGACATCTGGCCTTCATGACTGTAAAGATACTCAGTGATGCTCCTGAAGTGTGAGGTTGAAGTTGAGAAGGAACTGAGAGAAGGAACTGTTCAATAATCCATGGAGAGCAAGAAGTGACCAAAAACTAGACAGAGGGGACTTTATGTATTCTAGTGATAATTAAACCTAGGCCTCAGTCTGCTGCTTGAGTGGGAGATGGGAGATTTTGAAAAATGTGTCCTAGTGAATGTAAAATGCAGAACATATGCCTGACTGTTCACGGAGAGGCAGAATTTACAAATCATCCACAGTCCCACAGGCATTGGTTTTTTCTAGGATTTCCCTGTGGTCAACATTGGTTCCTTCCCTCTCACTTTTTCTCTCTCTGCTTCTGGTCCGCTCTAGAAGTTCTCCACTCCTTAACTGATAACTTTCATGCATGGTTAGCACTTGACATGTTGGGGAAAAATACAGGCGCACCATAGGTCTGAGAAGTTTTTGGAGTGATGCCTATTTTGCCATGTCTATTTTAAACAGTGTGCTGCTGACTGTGGCTTCTCTTTGCATGCACATGCGGCAAAATAGATGTATGAAATCCTCACGTGTGATTGTGCATGCAATTCCTCCTACAGAACTGATATCTGTGTAGGAGAATGATTGTGTCTGAACTGTCCATTAGCAAAAACCAGCCTGCCTTTAAAGTACTTAAGGCTGATTGAGGGCCAAACAACACATTGCACTTTTTAAAAAGTGGTAAATTTGCTTTGGACAATAGGGAGAGCAACAATTTTGTTTGTGGCCAGGGTGGGTGGGTGCATGCTTAATCTATTTCCTGCCTCATCTTACTCTGCTCCACAGCAGTCTTACTATAAGGTCCCAAATGTGTTTTCAAGGACAAACATGCCTTTGAAGTCCCATGAGGGGAAAGAAACTTGTGCCGGGGTGGGTATTTGGAATGAGTAGGACACCTTGTAGTCCCTCACTAAAAATGGATCCTTCCCAAAGGAGACTTCCACTTGTGTGGGGTTCTATTTTTCCCAAAAGGGCTGTCAGGCTCTTTATCAATTTCAAATACTTTTAAGTCACTTTTCTATTTAATAAAATGTCCCCAAAATAACATATTATAAACTAGCCCAGACGGCTTACCGATAAAAGTAAATATGTTCCCTAAATATCACTAAAAAGCATACAGCAGCTACCATTGATAAAATAGAGCAATCATTCTAGAGGCTTTATAACATGTAGTTTATCCCTCACATTTTACATGGGGAACACATTTGCTACTTTCCACTGCGCATCTCCTGGTGAACCCTGTAATGACTAACCCTGTAAACACAACAAAGGAACATGCGGCAGGTGCATGCTAGGGTCCACATGGGCTTCTTGGCACATATCCATTGTGTCTTCAGAGACCCGTTTTTCTCTTCAGTCTTATGGAAGCACATGAGGAAATGGGTAGTGGGGAAGTGTCACACGTGTCTGCTATGCAAAGTGTGACTTGTCCCTCACTCCTTTTGTGATGCCACAGAACAAGCCCTGCATGCCTGAGCAGTGTTCTTCTCACCCTCTCCCGCCCATGGGGAAAAGTCTGAATTTGAGAACCTGACAAAATTACTTCCGATGGGTGTCAGATGGCGAAGGAGGAGAGGAGGGTCTCCTCTCCTAACCCTGTGCTCAATGCCTTGTTGGTATGTTTACTGTAGTTGCTGAGGGAAAGGAACTTGATCCTGAAATAGCCTGGGCAGCAGCTTGGCATTTTTACTAGGCCAGCAGTAGAAGGGATGGGAAAGGGATAATTTTAGAAGTTGCCTGTCTCACAGAAGGAGGCCAGGAGACACACAGCAAAGCAACATGGAGAGTGCTGGTGTGTGAGTGCCTTGTTCAGGGAACTAAAATGGATCAAACTCCAGGGTGTGACAAGCTGACCGAGGAGTCCACCATGTAGCTGTTGCCTCCACAGGCCCTTTGCTGGCTGCAAGAAGGGCCTGCAGTCATGAGAGATTTGTACAGCACCCTTGGACTGCCTGTGTGTCGGTATGAGGCTGCCCTGAACTGGCACAGCCTCCGGCTCTGCTAAGGCGATAGGATTGACACAGGGTCCAGTCGGTGGCATTTCCAGTTACGGTGGCTGTATAGAAAGGGAAATAAACCCTTTGGACAAGGTTAGTGTCTGTGTCCCCCTCCCTTCCCATCCAGCCAGGAAGGCTCCTAATGGAAATTTGGGGTGCAGGGCGGTTGTGTTTCCTCTTGCAACTGGAGACCTTCCTGTAGAGCCTTGTCTGAAATGGCCTCACTGGAGCTTAGCTCCACAAAGACTGTTTCTTATGCCATAGCTCAGCCCTGCAAAGCAAACAACACCTGACCGTTGATGAATATTAATAAATTATTTCCGAACAGGTGCAAAGTGTCATTTTCTCAGCATTAAATAACCCACATGTCCATAGAGGAAAAGGCATCGAGGAAAAAAGGCGTTGTTTTCTTAATCTTTAGACAGCACCTAGAAAGCTTTTAGGCACTTCTATAAAGACTTATAATGGTAGTGATAGCTGCCTTGAGCACTGTTTTTAGTGTAAAGGAGGGATAAAAATTAAATAAATAAATAAATAAATAACAAATGAATGAATGAGATAATTAATGTATGACCTCCAGACAGGCTTGAGACGCTGTATCTCTCATTTTTAAAAATGAAAAGCTGGCATTCTCCACTAGCCAGATGGTTGGATTTTTAACTTTCAGAACTTTGGCTCCGCTCCCATTCAGCCACAGACTTAACTTGCTGGTCCTGACCAAATCATTGTGTTTCTGTTCCATATTTGTAAGACTGAAATCATAGTGATCTACTATGAGGAGTCTGTAAAGACCTGTGCAGTTTAAAGGCACTATAGCAGGGGTACAAAACCTCAGGCCCAAGGGCCCAGCCCACCTGAGACCCTCAGGTGGCCACACCCCCTGCCGCCCCTCCCTCCACACCAATTGTTCGATGGCTTCCTGGGTTTTGTGTAGCTGTTCCTCCATTGGAAAAGGTACAAAATGTCTCTCCTTAGGCTTAGTGGTACTAAGAGCTTTAAACTAAAAGATGCTGTTATTTTTGGTAATTTTGACCCCGACCCTTTTGCCTTCGGCTCTCTGGCTGAAAGAGGTTCAATGCCCCTGTAGTGCCGTTTGTGGTATCCAAAAATATTTGTGTAGATAGGTGTGAGGGAAGATCGTTACATTTGTTTTCAGTGCCTAAGCAGCTGTTTATAGGCATTGCTCTACTGTTACGAATTCTAGGAATCCATGTTGGAGACCTGATGGCTTCTTCATAAACGCTGTGCTGTAGATTTAAGAAGGGATAGTCTAGGGAGGAACGTCTGCATCTCAACACAAGACATATTTGTGGCCGGCGCGGTATGCAGTTCCCGTCTATAACTGCACTGCTGCTTCTATATGATCCTTCATTACCCCCTCCCAAGCTGTTTTGCCTTGTGTATCTCTGAGCCTTAAGAAGGGAAGTCCTAGATGTAGGCAGACCCCTTCGCCATCTGGTCGCCTTTTTCTTCTGTCTTTTTCTGTCTGAAGGACCAGCCTTCTTCTTTCCTCTCTGCCAGGGGTGACACGAGCCAGAGGCTTACGTGTCACGCAGTGCAGTTTTCTTCTTCTTTTCCATTGCTGTGCAGACGGACTTCAGATGTGATGCTGAACATTAGAGCAGCGATAGGCTTTCAGCATGACCTATTTCTCCTTTGGCTGCAGCTACCGTCTGAAGCTTTTCCAGAAATCTACTTGCTTCTGCAAATAAACTAAGGAACAATGTGAACTCGGTGTGTGCGGTGTATGTCCTGGATTGGTATCCTACTTTTTTCTTTGAACAGTCTTATGTGGAGAAAGTAATAAAGGCACGAATACAAAATATAGATTAAGTAACACCACTGCTGAGGAAAAAATTGAGAGGGTTAAGGGGGAAGAGCAGGAAAATGGTTTTTTACCATTCTCCTGCTCTTCCCCATAAACCCTCTTTTTTTGAGTCTGTGAGGAAGGGACAGCTTCTGATTTGAGGACGGCCTCAGTGAGGCCTCTAGCGGGGGCCCTTCTCCATCAGTGCCCCCCCCTCCTGGTGCTGCAACTTACCCACTCCAGCCCACCATTTTAATATCTCACAACATCACTATAAGGGAGACTCTTCAAGACTGGCTTCCCAATGCCCATTTCAGAGCACTGGATTAAAAGGGGATTCAGGGCAGACATTGCCGTAGGGCCCTGCTGTGCTCTAGGGCCCTCACAACTACTTGTGGACCCTGGGGCCTGCTGCAGGACTTTTCCACTTAACAGTGGAGTCTGGTTGCTCCGATGTCAGTGCAGTGTTGAATCTGGTCCAGGTTTCAATCAGAACTCTAAAGGAGCTATCGATGGTTAGAGCTTTGACTGGTTTTGACTGAAATCTGGAGTGGATACATTGCCCCACTGACTTCGGAGCCACCAACCTCCCCTGCTATTTCAACTAGTTTCATTGTTGTTTTCTTTCCCCAGAATTCCCTGAGAATTCTCAAGGCCAGGGGTGCAGGACCTCAGGCCCGGGGTCCCAATCCAGCCCGCCTGGTGTTGCAAACTAGCCTTCTGGGGTTCCCCAGATGTGCACAACCCTTTCCCCTGACCAATTTTTGGGTGCCTTCACGATGTTTACTTCCATAATCCCCAACCATTGGCCATGCTAGCTGGAGCTGATGGGAGTTCTAGACCAAATCATTTGGAGGGCACTGGACTGCCTAAACCTGGTTTAGATGGTCTCTGATACATAACATGTTGGTGTTAGACCTGGGAGTCTTTGATTCAACCCTGGTGGGCAAGCATGTGGCCTTTGGCATTACTTTGCCTGCTCGACATGTAAAATGGAAACCATAGTTCCTTACCCTGCAGGATTGCTGTGAGTGGCAAATGAGATAATTATTTTAGAAGTGCTATTGTATAAACCAGTCTTCCCCAAGTTCGTGCCCTCCAGATGTGTTGGACTACAACTCATGCCAACATGGCCATCCTTTCACATAGCTGGCTGGGGAATTCTGGAAGTTGTATTTCAACACATCTGGAAGGTGCTAGCTTGGGGAAGGCCAGTATGAATTAAAAAGGCTCTTGCTTCCTAGAGGGAAATAGCTTGTAGTCGTCATTTGAGCTAACTTCACTGTACCCTCTTCCAGGATTTGCTTCCCAATTCAAGTGGATCGCCTCCCACGAGAGACTCTTCTGACAGCCACGCTCTATGCCATTCCAATTGCACCGCCTGGGAGCTCTTCAGAGACGAACAAGCAGCGCCGCGTCCCAGAAGCTTTGGGCTGGGTCACCACCCCACTCTTCAACTTCCGGCAGTACGTGTGCCTGCTCCTATCTCTTCTGTGTGGGAGCTCAGCAGAGGATAAACAATGCTGCTTTCCAGGACATCTGTTTGGGATAAATTCCAGCAGGGTAGCAGTGTTAGTCTGTTACAGCAAATGTGAAAAGCGACCCTTTTCGCACCTTAAAGAGTACTAGGCATAAGTTTTTGTGGAACTAGAGCCCACTTTATCAGATGCATGGGGTGTTTTCCACCTTGGCTAGAGAGAAATACATACATTGATATAAGGGGAACATTGTAAATGGCTCCAAAGTACCATGGTGAAATGCAAGGGGTACAGTTTGATATTTCTGTGCAGAGCTCAGGATGAGTGCAGTGACTACTCACAGCAGCAGTAATCGGTGATAACGCAATCTCCCTAGCCTTGCTGTGCCAATTTAACATCTGTAGTAGGAGAACAAGCCTCAGTCTCAATTAAGTCCTCAGTTAATGGAATCAAACTTGCTGTTAATAAACAACCCAGGGGATTCTGTAGAATTGTTGACCAGTACTTGCTTTATAGGTTGGGACACTTCTTCTTTTTTCATAATATCCCTTTAAGGAAAAGGCAGTTGCTCAGAAAAGCAGTTCAGGATAGGCTCTTGAGTGAACATGTGTGAACTGACCCTCCTCAGTATGTGCAGTGTGATCGTGGGAGGGGCAATTCAGGGTTCATGCAGAGCTATTTTCACTTAGATTTTTATCCCTGCTCAGTTATATATGCATGCATATTAACCATTACGCTTTCCTAAAAACAAAGCTTTTAGAGCTTTGGATGGATATCTGATATGTCTTTAAGGGGTTGCTAGCTTCAAACAAACTCCTTCCAGCCTGTAAGGAGCTGAGTATGGTAACAAAAAACAATCCCAATGTTCTGTGGGTGGTTTGCTTTGATAATTGGATCTCTTGGCACTGCTTTTGCTTATTGGTTTTGCTTACTGGATATCATTCTTAATTTGTAGGTAAGCCTGAATCTGCCAATAATACCTCCTTTTGCCTCTTTTTTTTCTTTGCAGGGTCCTGACCTGTGGTCGGAAACTCCTGGGTTTGTGGCCAGCAACTCAGGGCCCCTCTAGTGCCCGGTCAAGCGCCCCCAACTTCAACCAGCCTGACAGCGTTATTCTGCAGGTGAGTTTCCTACTTGGGCTCCCTTCTCTGTGAGCCTTCAGGCAGAAAGAAGCTCTGCCAAGATGTCTGGTGCCTGAAACTGAGTGTGACTAAGTACAGAAAACCTCAAGGACATAAGAAGAGCCCTGATGCTGGATCAAACCAAGGGTCCAAGTAGTCCAGCACTCTGTTCACACAGGGGCCAACCAGGGGGACCCGCAAGCAGGACATGAGTGCAACAGCACCCTAATTTGAAATGTTGTAATCTATCCAGGGGACTATGTTGAGTGGGCAATATGAAGTGTTGAAAATGAAACATAAATAAATAATGCAACTTAATTTGGGGGCTCATATTGTTTGCCTCTGGAGACATTGGATCCAGTACCTGCTCTGTGAAAGTTTTTATCCCTTGGTTTGGTATCAGGTGGAAATGTAACGTTGGGCATGTCTACACCTAAGGGTGTAGAGGGAGGGAGGAGGGAGGATCGCGGACTTACCTGCTTCCGCTATCCTTCCCCAACATCTAGATGATTGCGTGACGTCCAGGAAGGGAAGAGGGACGTTGCAGCCGCCAAGATTTTTGGTCTTCTTTCTTTCTTTTTTGAGAAGAGGTTCCGAAAAAGATTAGTAAACAAAAATGTGCCCAACCCGCCTTGCCATCCCTGGGATGGTGAAATTGCTGGGGGGGGGGGGGGCTGAAGGGCATGGAGCCCCCCCCAATCAGCTCCATGCCTGGACCCGCTACTTGCAGGGAGGAAGGGAGAAGCCGGGGTGGGCACCCACACCACTCATGGTCCTCGGTATGGTCCTGGGACCGCGGACAAAATCGAGGTCTTGGTTATCCCGGGAAAATGGAGGGGTTGTCCCTGCTATAAATGTGCTAGCCTTTAAAGTGTTATATGTTTTTGTTGTGAATACTTGGAGGAAACCATGGCCCAACAGTGAGATAGATGAAGCTTGATTTAATTATCTCTTCTGCCACAGATATAAATTGTTTAGGCAATGCTGTCTCTCTGGGCTCTGGCACTTGGGAGCAGCTTTCTCTAACTTGATCCTCTCCAAATGTGTTTGACAACAACTCTCATCTTCCCCAACCAGCGTGCACAAAGTCAGAGAAAGCTACTCCAAAGCATTCAGAACCTTGTATTAGTAAGTGCAAGAAAATGCAAGTTCATATGACCACAACCGTTTGCCTGATCCCGACACAAAATAAATCAGCTCCTTTTCTGCTTAGATTGTTGTACTGTATTTGCCTCCTTCCAGCTCTGGCAGTTCTTGCTCATTTCTTTATCTCTGTTCTCTGTTTCCCCCGCCTGCACTTACTAATAATGGTTTTTTTTGGCTATGAGTCTAGATGGCAAAACCCCAAGCCTGCCGCTCAGGGTGTGGACAGGCGGAATGGAAGGAGAGGCTGATGCTGTCAGAAGTGGAGACTTGGCAGAGGGAGAGAGAATCCAGCTGGGCTGGGTTTGGGAATCTTCTCCCCTGGGTCGTCTCGTGTGCACCATCCTCCTTCTCTGCTGACTTGGAGCGAGAAAGAGGATCGTTAGTGAGCATCTGATCCAGCCCTGCCTGAGCTACAGTTCCTTCCCTTCAGTCTTTCTCTTTTCCTGCTGCTGCAGTTCTCTGACCTGGTTAATGCAGGACTGATTTCTTCAGCATTCAACTACGTGACTATTTTTCTTTTCCAAAGCCATTTAAAAGCCCACTGAGTTCTTCATTATTACTTTTAATCAAAGCTGCGGCTGGTGATCCCCTAAGTGTTGCTATTGCAAGGCGGCCTGCATTTATGCGAACTATGTACAGTGTCACTAATGGCCCTTTTCTTTAGAAAGCTGGGTGTGGTTGTGGCTAAGGAAGCTTGACCTCATCTTCTCTCTTGAAAGATTGAAATGAAATATCCTGTTAAGTCATCTGCAACTTCAGCCCGCAGTACACTGTACAGATAAGGGGTAGGCAACCTGGTGTCCTCCAGATGTTTTGAACTGCAACTCCCATAAGGACCAGTAAACATGGCCAATGGTGAGAGGTGATGGGAATTGCAGTCCAAAACATCTGGAGGACACCAGGTTGCTCATCCTTGGTATAGATGAAGTACAGATTCTGCAAAAAACTCGAGGTCACAGACAGTTGCCATCCTAAAGCATTGACAGGCAACCCCATACACTCTTGGGTTCTCCATAATTTGAACCATCCTTCCTCCTTTTACTTACTTAACATTTTGTACAGCACTTTCAAAGAGCTTCGTATACTTTCTCTAGTTTGTAATGCTTACAACAACACTGTATTGTTAGTATTGGGGGTGGGGGTGAAGAGAGGACTGGGAGAGAGTGGTGAAATTCAGATTGGGGACTTCGTGATACATAGCTCAGTTTCTTAGCCACTCTGCTGAGCAGCTCTCTCTAGCATCCTGCCCTTCCAGTTTGATAGTCCTTTATATGATATCACAGGTATATATTGATTGTGCACATGCATGGACTATACCAGAAGAGCATTTAACCCAGCCCTCCCCAGCCTAGAACTCTCCAGATGTGTTGGATTACAACTCCTATCACCCCAGCCGGCATGGTAAATGGGCATGGTTATTGGGGATGATAGGAGTTGTAGTCCAACACATTTGGAGGTTGGGGAAGGCTGGTCTAACTTACTTTAGTGGCTTAGAATAGAGGTGGTCAACTTGTGAACCTCCAGATGTTTTGGCCTACAACTGCCATGATCCCTAGCCAGCATAGCCAATGGTGAATGGTGAGGGATGATAGGAATAGTAGGCTAATATCTGGGGTGGGGGGTGGGGAGACATATTGTTGACCCCAAGTCTAGAAGAAGCCAGGAATGGTGGGTATCTTGTGAGGTTGCTCTTTGTGTCTTGCGGCATCCAAAACATGCAAGACAGTGGGGCAAAAGGACCATTTGTGGCCAGCCCTAGCTTGGAGTCAGCTCCATTGCCATAATCAATGGCTAATTCACACATTCCTTTTGCACATGGCGTGATGTGGGTTACTGGGCCAGTTGGTGAGTGCTGAATCCACAGTGGAAAGGGGTGTTCCACCCACAGTCCAAATGGGCTCTTTGGGGAGTTGTGTGATGATGTGGTGAGTCACAGTTGGAGCACATGGTGTGCGGTGGAACACTCAAATGATTCAGTGCTTGCCACTTCCCGAGTAACAGAGGTGTGGCCAGGCTAGAATTTGGCCTTAAATCCGAGGCCACTTTTGGCAGCTGTTTCTCTTCCTGGTCTGCTGTTTGGCCTTCATAGCCAGGAAGCATCCCTATCACGCTGGGCGAATAGCTTGATTACACAGCTCTCCTGCAGCTTCTCCCCAGCTCTGAACACTCCCCAGCTCTGAACACTTAGGCTCATTTAATGCAGCCTTCCTCCAACCTGGCACCCTTCATACTGGCTGGGGAAGATGGGGGTTGTGGTCTAAGACACATGGAGGGCGCCAGGTTGGAGGAAGGGTGCGCTAATGCTATGATTAAACCCTGCTCAAGCACTGTGGAAGGAAAGCATATGTGGACTAGTCTGGTCCCATCTTTGGGCAGCCGCTGACCCAAGTGTCAGCATGCACATTGCTGTTCCCTGGCTGCTGCCACTGTTATGTGGTGTCCAAGGAGAGAGGGGCCCATGCACTCTCCGTCTGCCGTTGCCAGGGGGCAAGCTAAGAGCCAAGGCAGGCCCAGTCACACAATGCGCCGTGTGACTCCGGTGAATGCGTGGGGCTCCACATTCGACCCTGCCAGACAGTCAATGCAGGGGCCTGAACATTGTGCCCATCTACGAATGTGGGCAGGAAGAAGGGAAGGAGGGAAGCATATTGCTTTCATTATAGGGAACATACATCTACAAGAATTTGCATTTCCCGGGTTGGTCAGTTGGTTTGCTCATTGCACAGATGTGGGAGGGAAACTTAAATGTGAGTCACTCATGTTTCTGCTTTTCCCACTGCTGGTCATTGTGTCATGTTCTTTGCAATGTCTGAATCCGCACTCAGTCACGTGAACAACACTGGGATGCTCAGGTAGACTGGGACAGGCTAAGACTCTTTGGGGCTGGTTACACGAGGTGATCTGGGACAAGAGATTCCCAGTACCAATCTGCCCTTCAGGGAGGGCAGTAAATAAATGCATTTATTTATTTGTTACATTTGTAGGCTGCCCAACTGGCAAATGCCCTTGGGGTGATTTATAATCATAAAAGCAAACAACAAAATAACCAATAAAATACATAACAATAATTAAAAATACATCAGAGAAGTATCATAATAATACAGTGTTAAACATTAAAGTTTTTTTAATTAAAAAAGGACCAAGAAGCCAGAAGTAAAAGGCTATTCTTGTTTTCTTTTCTCTTGCAGATCGACTTCCCCAGCTCAGCATTTGAAGTCAAGTTTACCAGCCCACCAGCAGCAGAGTTCAGTCCCACGTACAACTTCAGCAGCCTCTTTGAGGGAGACCAGCAGAAGCTGAAGGAGGTGATGCAGAAGGAATCGTTCTATTGGTGAGAGGATGGAGTGTGTCCAAGCCATTAGTTGTACCAGCACCCCTCCCCAGGCACTCAGGGGAGTTGACACCTTCTGATGGTACTGAATTGAGCATCTCAAAAGGAAAGGTGGGACCAGATGGTGGTCTTGCAACTTAAGATGATGAAATGTAAGGAGAAAACATTCCTTTCACATTAGCAATTCTCTGTCCCGCTCCGTAGGCCAGTCTTCCCAACCTGGTGCCCTCTGGATGTTTTGGACTTCAACTCCCATCAGCCCCAGCCAACATGGTCAATGATCAGGAATCCTGGACATTGCAGCCCAAAACATCTGGAGGGCACCAGGTTGGGGAAGACTTTAGTTACTGAAAGTAATGTCAAGAGTGGTAACTACCGTATTTTTTCGATTGTAAGATGACATCGATTGTAAGATGCACACAAATTTCAGGACCACCAACAGAAAAAAAAACCCTAAGACACACCCGCGATTCTAAGATGTACCCCATTTTTAGAGATGTTTATATGGGGGAAAAAGTGCGCCTTAGAATCGAAGAAATAGGGTACCTGGCTTTATAATTTTTTCCATGTGGGTGATGCCATTGTATTGGTTTAGGATGGTTTAGTCAGCCTTCCCTGACCTAGTGCTCTCCAGATGTTGTAGTCCAATGTACTTGGAAGGCACCTGGTTGGTTTAGCCTTTTTCAGAAATATCCTCTGTGCTAAGCCAAAAGGAAGTGTCTTGACATTGGCTTCCTGTTGGGTTTGTTTGCCCCCAAAGGCCAATGTGTCTGTCTTGCTGTTGTGGAGGCTGTTCCTCTTTCTGAGTGGACTAGCCAAAGAACGGCAGATAGATTGTAACCAGGTAGTGTGTTCTTTCCTTACCCCAGTCAGTCCAGAAGTTATGGTGCACCTTGGGGCCTGATCCTTGTGCATGACGCTCTGTGGACCATCTAGTGCAGTAATGGGGGGAAGGTATGGCCCTCCAGATGTTGTTGGACTGCAATCCCATCAGCCTTAGCAAGCATAGCCAATAGTGAAGCATGATGGGAGTTGCAGTGTAGCAATATCTGGAGGGCCACAATGTTACCCATCCCTCCTCTACTTTGTAACACCAACATTCAGCAGCTTGCAGCGAGGTGTGTCCTAGGGGGCATTGACTGAGGTTTTCATGGCCCCTTTCTGGAGCGCAGCTGAGTGTGGGTTATCTTTTCATTGGCTGTGTTTGGTGGGAAGGGTGACTCGGACAAAATGGCTGATGAAGGGTTTGTTCTATCTGTCTACCCTGCTCTTACTCAAACCCAAGGCAGCTGGGCAACCCTTCTCCGTCTTTTTTTTTTTTTTTTGGTTTTTATTAACACAAATTAACATACATCAACATCACATTAAAACAATCAATCAAAGGAAGAAAAAATAATTAAAAAATAAGCTCAACTGTTTACATTTGTAATTTATCAATATTCATAATCAAACAATACAATACAATACAATTGCTCCCCTTCACCCTTTGGGATCTATTCCTGCTTCCAAAATCTCAGTACTTCTTCTGGTGGTGGTTTTCCACTTCCCTTAGAGAACACATGTACCAGGAACTGTTTCCAAATTCCTTCAAATTCATTCGTATTTGTTATGCCTCTTCTTACTTTAATATTACATGTCAATGTATCATTAATGGCAATATCCCAAATTTCCTTATACCATTCTTCAACCCTTCTCCATCTTGCAGCACCCTTCCCACCCTTGTCTTAAACGACGGGCCCAACACACCTATTTGTTATCATCTTAGACTCTCAGCATTTAACCTTTTGCTTGTGTCAGGTTAACTGAAAACAACAAAAAGGTATAGAAAATCAGATTTCACTTGTACACTCCTTCTGTGAGGAGAGTACATTCCCCTCACACACACACACACACACAGACATGCACACACACCCCCTGGGATGTCTTTTAAAGACCACTTGGCATGTAGTCAATGGATGAGACCATGTGTTCTGCACATGTGCTCTTGCACATATTTCTAGTTCTTGCTCTGGGCTTCCGGCGCATTGTGTGCTGGCCTGGATTATCATAGGCTGATAGCAGTGGCCTCCCACCATCTGTAGGAGTATACCTAGCAATCCACCCTTGGCCTAAAATATCATTACTTTTGCTGCCATGTGCATTATGCTCACTCCTTGCTCCTGTGGGATCTGTCTCACATTTTGTCTGGACATCTCCTCTCCTATGCTTGCCCACCCCTCCCCCATCTCCGTTGCTCACTTTCTGAGGTCGGGAGTCCAAGTGTGCTCCGCTTCATCTGTTCTATAATCATTCCCAGGCACGGTTTAGCACTTCCATTTAGTAAGACCATCAGGTCTGTGGAGGGTAGCAAAGGAGCTGAAGCTCTGCCCCAGAGAGCCTCTCTGTGGTCATATGTGCTCTGGGATGGGAGAAGAACTGAGCGCACGTCTTAGAGGACTGTTGAGGAAAACCCACAGAAGCCCTAAGTAGCTGAGCCTGGCCGATGGAGAGAGCTTGCCTCTGTGCCTTCAGGCAGAGTGGCCTCCCACAGGCTGTGTACTGTATGCTAGCTGGTTCAGGCGATCGCCGTTAATTTTCTGGCTACCCGCAATGCTGTTCTTGATCCTGGACTTACCGTGTAACAAGATCAGATGTGAGGCTGCCCTCACTCCCTTCTCCTCACCCGTGGCAGCTGCTTGGCGAAAAGCTCAGTGCTATCGAGTGGCAGGCAGGCCCTTCCTGGCATTGTGTAGGAGGCCGTGCCACTTCCTTTCCCGTCTGCTCTGGGTCACTGCTGGGGTGTGAGGTTCTCACGGGTGGGCAACACTTTCACTCCCCTTCCCCTTTGTTCTGGTCTGAGCGAATGAACTTCCTGGAGATGGCTAAAAGAAACCTGTGGGAACAGAGCTAGCCCTATTATGCGAATACCCCCACCCTGTCGAGCTTTTGCCAACGCTGTTGCCGTTCGAGACATAATGCAGTGGGGCTGATCTTGATGGCCCCAGAGCCTAGTTGCAGCCTCTCCCAAAAGCAGCCCTGGTCTCCCTCCAACTCTTCCTTGCATTTCAGTCCTCCTCTTGCTGCTCTGCCAACGCGGCTCAGAAGGGCTTGATTAGAGCCAGGCCTCAACCCTGGGAAATTGTTCTCAGTGCTACAGCTCAATGCTGGAATGTGTCAAGTAATAACAAGAGGTTGCCTTTTCTTCATTGCTGAGTAGCTTACTCCTATATATTTGGGATTAGAGGTGTGTAGGGCAACAAATTAGGCATCACCAAAAAGAGGACATAGATTTGCATAAAATATGCATATACTAATGATTTGTCTGTATAGATGCACATTTCAAAATAATTACTACAATTTAAATAGAAACACAATACATCTCACAGCGGGGAGATTGTGACTAGGGCAGGATCTACACCACAGCCTTATAACGGCTCTGAAGTGCACTGACAACTGTTGGGGCCCATTGACACATTCCATATACCGTTTTCTAACCGCTTTTCGAAGTGTTGTGTCCTGCTTGGTGTAGACCTGACCTAGGTGACCCATGTTGTCTGCTCAGTCTGCTGTCAGGACTAGATCTACACTACCACTTTATAGCGGTATTGAAGTTCATTGAGAACTGTTGGGGCACTTTACACATTCCACATAGGGCTTTCATAGCATTGTTTCCTGCTTTTAATTCCACATTATCCCAAACACTACCACTTTATAGCAGTATTGAAGTTCATTGAGAACTGTTGGGGCACTTTACACGTTCCACATAGGGCTTTCATAGCATTGTTTCCTGCTTTTTATTCCACATGATCCCAAATACTGCCACAAATGCCATTGTGTGTCCTGCAAGGTATAAATGCGCAAGACGGATAAATAGCGTGACCGTGATGGGGTCGGGTCATAATGATTTGACGCAAGGTGTAGGTCACTGTGGATGGGCTACTTCAAGGCTACTGCTCTCCTGGCTTCTTGTGGCTCTTTGTCTTTAAACAGGACTGGGCAGCCCTTTAAAAGAGGACGCCTTTACACAGATGACTGTCCTTTATAAAAATTATGATGAGAAAAAAGGAGAAAAAGCACCGCTAAGCGGTGTGAGAAGAGAAACTGGCTCTGGTGCTGTGAAGGATGATGCATCTTCAATGGTATTTGTTGAAAGATGAGACTTTTATTTAAAAAGAACAACTGAAAAAGCTCAACATTTTGGATACCAGGATCCTTTGTCAGGAGCTACAATAAAAATATAATATAAATACCATATAAGTATGCAAAACAACACCAGTACTTTGAAGAGTATTAAACATTTGTTAGCTGACAGTACAGAGCATTCTTATATAATTAAAAACGGGCATGTGTCTAAGAAAGGAATCGTATCATACTGCTAATACAAAGGACTCAACAATGTAAATAATGTTTGTTTATTTATTTATTACATTTTTATACCGCCCAATAGCCGAAGCTCTCTGGGCGGTTCACAAAAATTGTAATTGTGCTTTTAACACGTTGGTTGTTTTATTATGGTTTTAACTTTTGTGAACCGCCCAGAGAGCTTCGGCTATTGGGCGGTATAAAAATGTAATAAATAAAATAAATAAATAAAAATAAAAACCGTAATAAAACAACCAACAGGTTAAAAGCACAAATACAAAATACAGTATCAAAAGCACAATCAGGATAAAAAGCACGCAGAAAAACTGATATAAAATTAAAATACAGAGTTAAAACAGTATAATTTAAATTTAAGTTAAAATTAAATGTTAAAATACTGAGTGAATAAAAAGGTCTTCAGCTGGCGACGAAAGTAGGCGCCAGGCAGACCTCTCTGGGGAGCTTATTCCAGAACCGGGGTGCCACAGCGGAGAAAGCCCTCCTCCTAGTAGCCACCTGCCTCACTTCCTTTGGCAGGGGCTCACAGAGAAGGGCCCCTGTAGATGATCTTAAGGTCTGGGCAGGTACATATGGGAGGAGGCGTTCCTTCAAATAACCTGGCCCCAAACCGTTTAGGGCTTTAAATGTCAATACCAGCACTTTGAATCGGGCCTGGACCTGGACTGGCAGCCAATGAAGTTGTAAAAGGACTGGTGTAATGTGATCTCGCCAGCCAATCCCTGTTAGTAAACGGGCTGCCCTGTTTTGTACCAGCTGACGCTTCCGGACCATTTTCAAAGGTAGCCCCACGTATAACACATTGCAGTAATCCAAACGATGTATGTTTAGAACAGTACAACAAAATCTTTGAGAAAAATCATGTTCAATATTCTTCAAAGTACAGGTGTTGTTTTGTATACTTATATGGTATTTATATTATATTTTGATTGTAGCTCCTGACGAAGGATCCTGGTATCTGAAACGTTGAGCTTTTTGAGCTTTTTTTAAATCAAAGTCTTATCTTTTGACAAATACCATTAAAGATTCATCATCCTTCACAGCACCAGAGCCACCTCTATAAAAATTAACCTCCCCCCCCCCCCATTGAGATGCATGTTGAACTGTCAGTGCTGTGGTGGGGGAGGGTGATGGGGAAAATGTGGGGAGACTTGAAGCCAGAGGTCCTTCGCTCTATTCATTACTCCTAACAGAAGACAGGCCCCTTCCCCCAGCGCCCCTGCGCTCCATCACTGGCTGCAGCTCCCTTTCCTCCTGCTGCCCTTTGGGCAGGAGAGCCTTTGATCCCATTAGACTTGGGATGGAACTGCTACATTAGCCACCTGATCCCATCATCTTCATGGAGAGAAATGGATGGACTGATAATTGAAACACTCAACCATATTGTTCCTTATAAGATTAAGTGTGGCATCCTTTTCCTTCCCAGTGGCTTTGCTGCTCTCTGGTGGCCACACCAAGCAACATCCTCTCTACAATGGCGACATCACGAACAATAACATCTTTTTAAAAATAACTTAAGCATCTTAAATTTTCTAAGGTAAAATAGTAACTACTCACAGGGTCACAATTTGACAGATACAGCAGAAAAGGGAATGGGAGGAGGAAAAGAAGCAAATTCAGGTACCAAGTCTTGAAGTTACATAATCTGAGCAGTAACATTGGCCTCAAGTTGTAGTCCTTCTTTTAAGTGTGTGTATGTGTATAAACACACACACACACACACAGAGCATGCTGGACTAGATGGGCCCCTTGGTCTGATTCAGCATGGCTCCTCTTCTGTTCTTATGCACACACGCACACGCACACACCATACTGCCCTTGCTCATGCAAACACACTGTACAATAAAATATTTCCCCCTTATGTCTTTGTTCTGCACAGAATGCACATAAATGTCTCTTAAAATATTAGAGCTTTCCTAGATCAGACCAAAATCAATCTTATGAAGCATTCTGTCTTCCACCCTGGCCAGCTGCAAGCTTCTGGCCAGCTTACAAAGAGGACAGGGTATACAGAGGTATGACATGGAGATTCTATTTAGCCATCATGGCTAAAGTAACCTGTCTGTCCCTGGACTGATTTCATGCTTCCTCTTGTCTCAGGTTAACGGATGCTGACCGGAAGCGGCTATGGGAGAAGCGCTACTACTGCCACTCTCAGCCAGGCTCTCTGCCTCTGCTGCTTGCTAGTGCACCAAGTTGGGAGTGGGCCTGCTTGCCTGACATCTATGCCCTGCTGAAGCAATGGACACACATGAACCATCAGGATGCCCTTGGGCTTCTGCATGCAGCGTAAGTAATCTCCCTAGATGCCTGATGCTCTCTCAGTGAGAATGGTGGAAGGTCCTAGATGGGCAACTTGTGACCCTCCAGATGTTTTTGCCTACAACCAGGGCTGGCCCTACCATTAGGCAAACTGGGGTGTTTGCCTCAGGAGGCAAATGCTGGGATGCAGCGGCAAGATCTTGGAGGATCGAATTGTGTGCCACGGGGGCTTTCCCTACACCCCCTAAGCTAGTCTGCTGCCTTCGTGGCAGAGGATGTTGTCCCATCGCTGGTGTTGAAGAAAGATGTTCAGTCTTGAAGAAAGGGTTTTGTATCTGGAATTAGAGGGGTGCCGTTTTGTCCTTTGCTTCAGGGAGCAAAAATATCTTGGACTGGCCCTGACTACAGCTCCCATCATCCCTCACCATTGGCCCCGCTGGCTAGGGCTGATGAGAGTCATAGGCCAAAACATCTGGAGAGCCACAGCTTGCCCACCCCTATCATAGGTATACAATAGGCTAAAGGTCTGATTCTTGTTGTAACATTTCATTTTGGTCAGTTAGATTCCCCAGCTTTGATCTCATCCCCACCCACCACCCAACCCTTTAATACTGGTGGTTGGATTAATGTGTCCCTGTGTCCCACATTCTCATGTTGCAATCCCATGTGTGCTTTACTAGGGGTAAAAAACAGTGAGTTCAGTGGAACTCGCTACTGAGGAAACTTGCCTAAGATCAGTTTGCCTATGATTTGCTTTCATCAAATGATACTGAGAATCCCTTGCTCATTTTCCTCAGCAGTCATGCACTTTTCCAGAAAACTACCCAAGGTGTCATTAGTCCACCAGTTGTGGACTAATAATACATGGCCCACTGTGTACCCATCCACAAATGGTGTAGATTTAATGCTGTTATGAAAAAGCATACAATTGTTATACGAGTCGCTGTGTCGCGTTTCTCAAAACCTCCTGCCTTCTTGGGAGACAATAAAGACGGCTGCGAAGTAATCCACAAGGCTTTTCATAGATTTGGACTTGCATATACTGTGGATTCTGTGTTTGTGCACAGATTCAGGTGGCAGGGAGTTCCCAGTCCTTAGCAGAAGGATGGGACGCCTGGGCCTGAGGCTTAACCTTTCCTGAAGTCGTGGTAACAGGGTCAGCTTAGTAGTGGTAGGCTGAGACTGACAAGTGCGTGACGGATTTCTCTGCCCAGCTCTGGTGGCTCAGAGCAACCTTTCCTGGGACTTTGTTTTAGGAGACTGGCCATGTTCCTTTGAGGTGCCAGCATATGCAGTGTCTGGAGAAGCTCAAAGCAGTTACTGGCATACCCTATTCACACACACACCCTCTCTGAGTGTTTGCCTTAAGGATTGTTTCAGAAAAAAGACCCTAAAGCTTTCTAACCATCGTTCAGCTTTAAGTGTGTTTTGGAGACTCTTTAACCATTAAGCTTGTCTACCGTGTGTTTTCCTCAATAAAAGAAGTCTCACTGATGTGAGTGTTTCGTGTCAGCTTGCCAGTACGTGTGAATGCCAGAGGGAACAGGCATGAACATGACACACTGTGTATTAAGTTATGCTCATTTGGTTGCGTATTTGCAGACATGTGCAATATTGAATGCTCCAATATCTGAAAATGATCGCCATGTATTTGTCCACAAATGGTGTAAATTTGGTGCTTGTAGAAAAAGTGCACAATTGCTGTGAGAGTCACATGCATTAATCCAGAACTGGTGTAAATGTGGTTCTTTTCTTGGGGAAAGGTATGATTAGTAGGCTATGTTGCCACACTGTTCAAGGTGGCTCTCCACACAGAAGTGGGGTTCCTCCTCTTGAGTGAGCATCTGTTGTAAACCCAAATACTGGTATGTGGCTACAGGTTCCCAGATCAGGAGGTGAGGAGGACAGCGGTGCAATGGATTGATTCCATATCTGATGCTGAGCTCCTGGATTATCTGCCCCAGCTGGTACAGGTGAGTTAGGGTGCTGATTGCAAGAAGGTCTACAGTCTTGTAATGTTAGCTGGGAAATCTTTCTGATCTCTTTTGGGGTACTCCCGTGCCAAAACTGCACTTGCTGAGCGCCTCAAAGCTGAAGGAGGCGTTTTTGGTTTTGTTTTGTTGCAGTAGCTTTTCTTTAAAGTCCTTTTAACAAGAACAACAGCAGTAGCTCCTCACTCAGCTCTCAGGAACTCAGCAGCACTGGAAAGCCCCGAGGGAGGAAGTCCTGTTTAAATCCTCGAGGGGGTGTGTGTGTTTGGAAAGCTCAAGCGACTGGAACATCTCTGAAGACAGAAGGGGATAAAAATGGCACAATAAAGGGCATGCTACTGCTTCCACCACCAGCCACTGCCTTAAAGTAAGGTCATCATTAAAGCCTGCACCCTAAGATATTCCTCCAAAACCCTCAACCCTCCTCACAATTTTTGGGTGCAATTTCTTTTTGCCCCTCCTCCTGTGAATGGTCCAAAATAAATAGATTTTAAAAATGACTTGTGTCCTGGGAGGAACATGGGAAGGATGTAGCTATGCGAAAGTGCTTACAACTGGGGTAGCACTTCAATTGCTTTGCCTTGAATATCTTTGAATTTATTTATTTATTACGTTTATATCCTGCCTTTTTTCCTCTGTAAGAAACTCAAGGCAACGTACATAATCCTCCTCTCCATTTTATCCTCACAATACCAGCCCTGTGAGTTAGGTTGGGCTGAGAGTCTGTGACTGGCCCAAAGTCACCCAGTGAACTACTATGGTCATGGGGGACTAGAACTCAGATCTCCCGACTCCTAGCCCAGCATTCTAACCACTACACCACACTGGCTCTGAATTTGGAGCCCCTTTTCTGAGACCTTGAGGATAGGTTGCTAAGCTAGAGCTAACAGAGCAGTCAGCATTAAAATGGAATGATATTGACCAAAGAATTCTAAGCAAAGTTTGAATTTCATTGGCAGTAGGACTTTGAACTGATGTCGGTAGGTCATGTTCTTCAGGTTACACTCCTGAATTCTGCAGTTAATTGGGAACCATTTCTGCTCTCAGTTTTTGTTCCCACAATTTGTCCCCCTTGTGCTCTTTCCCAAACTGTTGCCCTCCAGATGTGCTGGATTACCATTCCCAGCTACCATGGCTGGAGGGCACTAGGTCAGGGAAGGCTGCTCTAAAAGAGACTGTATTAAACCAGAATATTTCATGTACATGGATTACTCCTAAATAATTTGGATGCTTTGAATGTAGAGAAGGGCCAGCCCTTCTGCCTCCCTCTGTCTCTTGGATAATGCTTGTGGGAATGTTCTCACCATGCTAACGTTAACCCATGTCTTCCATATTGATTCATCTGAGATGTTCTCACAGTCACAATGCAAATTGAAACTACCGTTGCTCAAAAGAGCAAGGGCAAAAGGTTTACAATTTTTACCATGCTTTAACTTCCCTGCTTGTGTGATGATGAAGGTTTTTATAATGTTTGAAGTGCCCTATGTGAAAAACAAACTGTTTTAAAATGTAAAGGGTAATGTGGAAATAATACTGCATTAATTGATTTTTTGGGGAGAAGTATCATTAGAGACTTTCCAAGCAATTAATTTACATGAGGGAGAGCGAAGCATCTGTTTGCCCCACACATCTTCTGTCGGGGTTGTTCTTCTTTTGTGGGGGTGTCTCATGCCCCTACCATTCAAACCATAACAGCTTTGAAAAAATGGAATCCACCCAAGTCCTGGTTGCGCATTCAGTTCAGTTGCAGTTACTGTGTGGTATGTGGCTGTCACAACCTGCTCTTGAGTTATTGTGTCGCTTATTCCTCATTATAATAGCCTTCCCCAAGCTGGTGGCTTGGGGAAGCCTCCAAATATTTTGGACTACAACTCCCAGCATTCCTGACCATTGGCCATGCTGACTGGAGCTGATGGGCATTGTAGTCCAAAACATATGGAGGGCACCTGATTGGGAAACATTATACTATAGATATGCTAAGCCATGGTGGTTGAGCATTTTTGAGCTAAACATTATGGCATAGCGTGTCATGTGAACCATGACTCGCTCCTCTGATGCCATGTTTCTCACCTGCCCAAGGGTCTCCACTTCCCTTGCTCGGCTTCGTCCATTCTCTTCGGCTGCCCCTTATTCCTGGAACGCTCTTCCAGAACATTTGAGAACTACAAGTTCAATCACAGCTTTTAAAGCTCAGCTAAAAAAATTTCTTTTTCCTAAAGCTTTTAAAACTTGATTTTGCTCTGACTTTTATACTACCTGTTTGGTGCATTCTCTTACCCTCCTTATTGCTTTATTATGATTTTATTAGATTGTAAGCCTATGCGGCAGGGTCTTGCTATTTATTGTTTTACTCTGTACAGCACCATGTACATTAATGATGCTATATAAATAAATAATAATAATAATAATAAATAAATAGCATGTGAACCATCCCTATTCATGGTGGCTACATAACCACAGTTTAAACACGCTCACTAACCATTTGCTGCAAAAGGGTTAGAGGCCTAACCATGGCTTAGCTTGAACAGGCCCAGTATGGGTGGGGAAGCAGCCTATCAACGCCTCCCCTCCCAGCCTCTCCTATTAAATCCTGTCCAGTCACCATGGCCTTGTTGGCTCTGCAGCCCCATTTCCCCTCTGCTGCTCCCCAATCAGCTGAGCAACACAGGGAGGGACGAGATGGTATGATGGGCTTAGGTTTCAGTGTCCCTTTCCTACAATCTCCTCCCTGTTGATCTGTGGCTACAGCATGTGAAGCAGGATTAATATTGCTTCGTCATGTTGAGAAACACCAAGGAGAGCATCACTGACTCCAGTGAATGAATCAGCAAAACTGGATGTCAGAGGGGGCAAAGAGCTCTGCATGTCTTGACTTCCAGAGATAAACATTAACAGACATTTCTGTGCATTAAGGACTGCAAAACCCACAGTGAAGCACAAGTTACACACCCAGTCCTGTGTAACCACAGCTGCTGAAACTGAACTTGAGGCAGGCAATGGGGCTTCCTCAGTCTCTGGCTCAAGATTTGCTGCAACTATGGTGTTGGTAGAGTCTCAAGGCAGCTGGAGAAGCAGCATGCCAGGTTGGGCTTCCTTTTTTGAAGGCCAAGCCGTCTACTTCAAGGGCACTTTTCAGATGAGGCTTTTCTCTACAGTCACCCAGCCCAAACTCAGAATTTTACTGGAGTGGGTAGATGTCCACATGATGTTGGGTGCTTCCAGATGAGGCTTTTATTTTGCAATCATACTGCCTCATTTTATGGGGAGCCAGATGTCATTGTCTTCAGTTTGTAACTCTCCCATGCTTCCCCACTGCTTCTTCCATCTTCTTTCCTTACCGGAAAATATCTATTAAGGAAGAAAAGACAGAGTAGCTGCACTGTGCCTTTTGAATGTAATTGCTAGATGCCCTCCATCTGGGAGCATCCGTCACCTTCTATTTGTAACCCTCCCTTGTTTTCCCACCTCTTCTTCAGTCTTTTTCCCCCCTGACCAGGAAAAAAATCCATTAAAGCTGCAATCCTAGACCTGCTTACATGGGAGTAAGACCTCTTGAAGTCAATGGGTTATATTTCTGAGTAGGTGTGCTTAGGATTGCTCTGTAAGGAAGAAAAGAGGGAAAGCGTTGCAGCATGACTTTGGATGGGTAGTGCTAGGAACCCTCCATCTGGAAGCACCCATAGTGTGCACATCTCTCAGCCTTTGTTAGATCATACAGCCCTCCCCTGCCCCACAAAGGATGGCTGTTGTCCTTGATGCAAGGCTGCCTGGTCTTTTGAGTTTCCCTTTCTGCCTCTCCCAAATAATGAAATGCGTTTTCCACATTACTTTGCTTGACTGTGCAGGGGACAGCCTTTAAACATAGACAGCCGACTCATATTAGATTTTCAAGGAAAGGACTATTTGGGGCAGCTACAGTGCCTAACATATAACTCAGTTGTGCAGCAAAGGGACCGTGGGGCTTGTACACATGGTGGTTATTTATTTTATTTATTTATTACATTTATGTACCGCCCCCCAGCCGAAGCTCTCTGCTATATTAGTATAGCTTCTCCCCCACTCTTCATCTCAGATATCTAGCATAATGTCCTGTTAAAGCTTGTTCCTCAAGCTCCACTTCAGTGAGGAAGGCAATGTGAAAATACGCACAACACCCTTGTAAGGCGAACCTTTTGTCACACACCTTTTAAAAGAATTCTGCCATCGCTCCCTTCTACATTCATATTCCTGAGTTGGAGAGTACTGCAGACTCTGTAATTTTAAGCAGGGAGAAAGATGTGCTGCCTGCTGAAACACACACACACCTCCAGATAACACTGAGCAAGTTTCAGGCTTCTTTCTCCTTCCCCCTCCCCAAGATCTAAGTTTGTAATGTGAGTCAAACTAGGCAAGTGGGTCAAAGCTCCTCAAGTAAACAGCCACGCCCCAGAGTCTGAATTAGGTAAATTTCATTAAGGGAGGGGGAGGCAGGGGCATTGTTAAGCCTGGGCCCTGTTTCTCAGGACCTGGATCTATTCCCCGGGGTCCTAAGTGCCCATTGGTGTTGATGGAAGCTTTTTTCCCTCAGCTTACTTGCTATGCAAGGAGCAATTATCAAGGGGGATTGCACCTAGGGAGAGAGGAGTTTACCCCTGCCCTTACTCTCCACACACTGCATTGTCCCTCACACCCCTGCATGGCAATTAAACTTAGGGGGGGGGCTTTCCATTGGAGCCAGTGGGAGGTTTTTCCTAAGCTTAGCTGCCATGCGGGGTGAAGTTGGGGATTTCCAGGGGGAATATTTGGCCCAACTTTAGGTCCTTCCCCCATATCTCAAGATCCAGGTTGCCCTATCGCCCCACCCTCTGACCTGCTAGTGCTGCTATTGAATGCCAGGTTGGTCCACAATAAAACAATCACTGTCCATGACTTGTTTGTGGATGAAAGAGCTGACTTGGTGTACATTACTGAGACCTGGGTAGATGAGCTGGGCGGAGTGGATCTGTCTCAGCTCTGTCCACCTGGATACTCGGTGCAGCACCAGCCTAGATTGGAGGGCCAGGGGGGTGGGAGGAGTTGTCGTCATCCATAAGAATTCCATTTTCCTCACAAGGAAACCTATCCGTCCTAGCACCAGTTTCGAGGGTTTGTACCTTGTTCTGGGCCAGAGAGACAGAACAGATCATTTCCTTGTGAAATTTCGTTTGCCAGTAGCAGATCCTCTCTGCAGGGGTGGGGGAACTATTAAGATGGTCCACCCCCGGAGACTTATGGAATCCAAAAGATTCCTAAATGATTGTAAGCCTATACGGCAGGGTCTTGCGATTTACTGTTTTACTCTGTACAGCACCATGTACACTGATGGTGCTATATAAATAAATAATAATAATAATAAATGTTCTGGAGGATTTTCTGGCTGATAGGGCTGACGATTATGGAAAGGTGAGATGGGCAAGGCCATTGATTCAATCACTCCCGAGCACCCACTCCGGTGCTGTGGAGCCCATAATTCACCTTGGTTTTCAGAAGATCTACGGGCTGTGAAACAGACTGGACAACGGCTAGAGTACAGGTGGTGCAGGCCTTGGAGCGAATACGATCGAAGATTAGCCAAGATTCATTGCCTATTATGCGGCAGTGAGGATAGCAAAAGAAATCTTATTATGCCTCTTCCATTTCATCCTCAAAATGCCGTCCAGCAGAACTATTCCAAGTTGCGAAGAGCCTCTTGGGACAAGGTTCGGGCTCAGAGAAAGCAGGATTGGAATCCTCAGTCATCTACTAAAACAAATTTGCAAATTTGCTAGGCACCTCGAGGAGAAAGTTGGTTGTATTTGCTCAGAACTTGATGCCACAGTTATCACAGAGCCTGGGGAGATGTCCTATGCCCCGTCTGGTCATGCTTCCTGAGATCAGTTTCAGTTGTTGCAGCCTGATGATGTGGACAAGACTCTCGAATCAGTCCATCCCACCACATGTGCATTTGACCCTTGCCCATCTTGACTAATATGATCCAGCAGAGATGGATTGATTGGGTGGGTCCACACTGCCTCACTGTGTCAGCAGGTGAGTGCCTGCTGCCTTGAAAGCGGCTGTAGTGCACCTTCTCCTGAAGAGGACCTAATTGGACCCAGAGGTATGTGAGAACTACTGCCCTATCACTAATATCCTCTTTTTGGGCATTCCACCCGGCATCTTCTCCTTGACTTGGCAATTAAGCTTTTTTTAAAAAATAAAAATACCTTCAATTGATGGCAATGGAAAGATTGGACCATGAATCTTCTACATTCCTCGCAATACTTCTGGGGAAAGGCATCAGAGAGAGAGAGAAGTAGGGTACAAGACAGAATAAATCAATGTAGGTTCTGCATAGCTCAAATTGAGGAACTCTCAAGCTAGGCTCCAATGTACATGCAAACCAGTATGGGTCTCCTCTGGAAGGAAATGCCACCCATCAGGAGCTAGCAAGGGTGATCTGGTGTCCGCCTCGTGTGCTGGCAGTGGCGATTCACACTTGCCAAGGCAGGAAACTTGAAAGGAGAGGAGAAAATTGGGGAGACATTTCCCTTTCTGCTGCTGCTAGACAGAGTGAGCATGAGAATTCTGTGAATTTAGGCAAAAGAAAGAGCAGGAAGTATTTGCCCTGCCAGCTTCTCTACAATGGAGAAGGGAGCCTTTTGAGCAGTACTTGAAATGCACAACATTAATGCGCAAGGTTATTTTGAGAGCCAGCGTCGTGTAGTGGACATGGAAGTGGGTTCACACCCCTGCCAAGACATGAAGCTCACAGGGGGCCTCAAACAAGCCACTGCTCTCACAGCCTAACCTATCCCACAGGGTGTTTGGGGGGTTATAGTGGGAGAACTCCATATATACCACTTGAAGCGCCTTGCAGGAAGGTCAGGAAATGATGTAAACAGTAAGTAAACTCCAAGAATATGAGCAGATTGGATAACCAAAGAATCTGAGTTCGCTTCTTCACTCACGGCACTCTAAGACCACATTAAGTGTAGGTTGTTCACCTGTCCAGATGTTAGTGGCATCTGGTTCCTCTCTTGGTCTTTGTGCTTTTCTGCTTCTGCAGCTCTTATGTGCTGACCAGTTAAGAGAATGGCAGTCTGCCCACATCTGACCTGTGTGTCTAATAAGAAACCATCTCTTCTCCTCTCCCAGGCGCTCAAATATGAATGCTACCTAGACAGCCCGCTGGTGCGGTTTCTTATGAAGCGAGCCATCTCTGACCTGAGGATCACCCACTATTTCTTCTGGTAATGTTGGAGGATGTGCTGTTGATATATAGAATTGATTAGACATAGAGACTTTAAAAATGGAGGGAGGGAGAAGGAGAGGGAGAGGGGGGGAGAGAGAAGTTATGATCATCCAACTTGAAGTTTGTTAGCAGAGGCTAGAGGAAGTTTGAAGCTATTTTTGTCCCAAAAGGCTAGAACATTTAGCTCCCATTCTCTAGAAGATCATCAACCTTTTCAATAAAAGATTCCTTTGTCAAGCTTTCTCCCTGCATAGATTATAGAGAGGGGAACTTCATATTCTCTGTGTTCCTCTTTGTGTGGAATTCTGTTTATACAGAATCTGATAATATGATTCGGAACTGGGTTGCTGAAAACCTCTGCTGGGGGGAGAACTCTGTCTAGGGGCCGTAGGATACTTCGGATTCCTAGATCCAAGGTTGGAGGCAGCGTTCTGACTTTGGACCCAGGAGTCTGAGCCCACCGCTCCCTCCCCCTCACAGCCAGCGCAGAGAGAACCACGCTGGCTGCCTTTCCAAAGTCACAAAGGCTCCCTTGGAGGGAAGAGAAAGGGGGTGTGCCAGTGGGCAGGGAGAGGAAGGGATAGCTTACACCATATCCCCAGGCCTCCCCAGCCTCATTCCCTCCCCCTCCCTGATGCCTCAGCTAGATGGACGAAGGAAACCATCTAGCTAAATTGCAGAGCAGGAGGTCCAGCAGAGGCAAAGATTGCCACTGCCACGTGTCCCACTCTCCACTGGATATTCATAAGTTTCCAAGTTTGGAGGCTTATGAGTGTCAAGGGTGGATCCAGCAGGACAGTGCCCTTAATTTTTTAAAATTAAAAACAAATAAACCACAAGTTTCTAGTCAACATGAGAAGCGTTTGAAAATGCCGTAGGCACTTTCAAGAAGCTGAGAACATGAGTAATTTGTTGACTATCTGACCCTCCCTCGAACCCTCCTTTTTACGTTTCATTACTGAAATATCCCTTTGCTTATTTTTACCTCTTTGCAAATATTTTTGGAACCCTTTTGGGGGGGGGCAACAATTGAAATTCGGCTTTAGAATGAGCTGTGAAAATGGGGCAGGTCTGCCTAAAGTTGGACCATGAATATCTTGCCTCCCACATATGCACTATTTCGACTGTCCCCATCTCCCTAGGCTTCTGAAAGACGGCCTTAAGGACTCTCAGTTCAGCATTCGTTACCAGTACCTTCTGGCGGCTCTCCTGTGCTGCTGTGGGAAGGGCCTGCGCGAGGAGTTCGACCGCCAGTGCTGGCTCGTTAACACCCTGGCCAAGCTGGCTCAGCAAGTCCGTGAGGCTGCTCCGTCATCTCGACAGGTACCTGCATTTGTGGGCATCTCTGTATTCCACTGTTCCTGGGTGTGAGAGTGGTGGCAAAGGAAGAATGAAGAAGCAAAACTATTGGGGGCACTGTGCCCTGGTTAAAGATTGGCTTGTTTGCCGGGCAGTACAAGGCTGACATGAGAATTGCAATAGTGCTTTGAACAGCATCTTTCTGCCAACCTTTTCTAGCAAGAAGAGATGATCTGGGTTAGATTCTTCAGCCTCTTCTATAAAGCGGTGCTGTAGTAAATGATGTAAGAGTCTGGTGGCAGGTCATCAAGGTATATCTGTTACGTTTCTTGCTTATCCTTGTTCTGAGATGCCTCTTAACGGCCTTTGCCCAGTTCTGCAGCCTGAATCTGTGGTGCTGTGTTTGCCTGACGGGTTGGTGAACTGTGGCCCGAGCACCCTGACACCCAGTTTCCAAACTCTTTCCTTTCCCCCCTTTTGACTTCTGTCGTCAGATTTAATTCTTGAAAAGACTAAATCTTAGAAGCAGAAGATGCTTCATTTAGCAAATCTGCTAAATGCAAATGCATATTTGAACACGCAGAACTTAATTTGCAAAGTTTGCCAGTCTGCATTGGGTTGGTATTACTCAGTAACTTAAGGACTGGTCTGCTGCTGTTATATTATTTGTTATAACTTTTTTGTTTGCATGATATATGTATTTAATTTTCAGGGCTTGGTCGTGTATTTTGTATTTTAAAGTAAGTCATAATCTGCTTTGTGAGTCGCCTTTTTATCCTGAAAAGTAAACTATGAATCAATTATTAATTATCAATAGTATTATTATGCCATGAAGCTCAGTCATAAATGCATTAGTTGGATGCTCCTTGGTGCAAAACCTCGGGGGTGGAGGGAGAGTTACCATAGCATACAAATGGTGTTCTCCAAATGTAATGCCAAGAATGGGCACCCTATTGGGAAGTGACTTTTGGTGTTGCCATGACCAGTGTTGGAATGACCTGTAAGCACAGTTCTGCTGTAGAAAATGTACTTTCCATAGTCTGTCCCAACAGGTACTTGGAGGTAGACTCTAGGTCAAATAATGGGGCTTTCTCTGTTCAATGACTTCTGTGTTGTTGTTTTCTCAGGCCATCCTTCGTGAAGGGCTGGAGGATGTAAAGCAGTTCTTCACTGTCAATGGCTCCTGCCGCCTACCGCTCAGTCCCAGTCTGCTGGTGAAGGGGATCGTGCCCAGGGTATGTTTCTGACTGCCAGAAACACTGTTGCTGCTGCACAGTAGAAGACTGGGGCGGTTTTCCTTCAGTACCTTAGGAGTCATCCAGTGGAGATCCTGTGTTCCTAGGAAGGGCCATAGCTCAGTGGGGGAGCACACGCTTTGCACGCTGAATGTCCCAGGTTCAGTCCCCAACATCTCCAGGTAGGGCAGAGAGAGGTTCAGTTCAGACGACATGTTAGTCAACACAGTGGGAAAACTACTCAATGGTTGAGTTTTTTGGAGGTACTCCCATCACAACATGTTCTAACTCCACTGTTGTGTGACTGCAGGCTACCATGGAGTTGAGTAAAATCCAACATGATGTTTGATTGACAGTTCTTCCCCTAGTCCTCCCGATGGTATCCCATCAGCCATTGCTGCAAAAATCCAATCCTGGCAGCTCTCCTAGAGTGGCACTCACTCCTTTTGCCAGTCTTGCCAGGGAACTCTGTAGCCAGTGAGAAAAGTCTGACATCTTCCTGTGTTCCTAGTATTGAAGCTGCCTGAGCTTAGCAGCACTATTTGCATAGCCAAGCTTTGGGCGTAGCTTCTCTCTCTCCGTTGCACAAGAAGGTACTATCCAACAGGTCAGCTCCTCAGGATGAGAATCATTGGTTCAGCCTGTCCTCTGCCAGTGAACCATTGACGTCCTTATCACTCAAACTGTCACACTACCACTTTTGATTTTGAGCACCATTAATAACCACTCAACCTGTCACATCACTTCCAATTTTGATTGTGATTTGTCCAATGTAATAGCATCTGACCTTTATCTCTCATTAAATCTCTTGACCTTCAATCCCAACATCAGCTTGATATACTTTTGGTCATCATCTAAGGCCACCTCCTTGGCTTTGAATCCTTCCACATTACTCAAAAGGAGGGGGAAAAACACCTGGGTTTTTCTGAGCTGTCCAGCACTGCAATACCCTGTTTTCACAGAATTAATGGCAGGAAAAGCTCTGACAGAAAAACTCTACAGCCTTCCCTCCAGATGTGTTGGACTACAATTCCCAGCATCCCCTGCCTGCACAGCCATTGGCCATGGGGTGATGGAAGTTGTAGTCCAATATATCTGGAGTACACCAGGTTAGGAAATGATGTATTAGACGATGGCTATACTAATGATCACCATTTTTGCATCAGAAATTGTGGTCTGGAAAGGCCCTTTGCATGCACTTCCTGTCTCCCTGGGTCAATAGTAGTCTTGGTAGCACATTTAATAGATGTGCAGTGAAAGATTGTAAAAGAGGTGGATCTCATGGGTGGAGGAGCGAAGTTCATATGAAATACTATATATTTTCCTTGTGGCTGGGTGTAGTGGAAATGTGAAAGACCACTGTTATTTCAAGGAGTTAGTGGTACACAACAACAGTTCTGTGCCTAGACTTCTGGTTGGTCCTTTTGCTTTAAGTTAAGCAATGCTTCTTCTCATTATTTCCCAGGGTCAGTTATCTATTTGAGATCGAACATTCTGAGAGGCTACTTGACAAGCCTCTAGCGAGACCTCAAAGTTGGCCACTTGTCAGGAGCGTAGCTGGGATAGTTATGGAGTTACCTATGCTGGCTTATCTATGCTGATTTTCAAATTCTTTGGAGTATAGCCAGGATAAGGGGCAGCCCACTACCTTCAGGTTACTGCACATTTTAATGGGGCATCATCAGAAGTGCAACTAAAAACATTTTTCCCAAGGGATGGAAAACCCAGATATCTAGGGTGGGTTGGACAAAACCAAACACTTGAGGTGTGCTCGCGCCTAAGCCTGTGTCCCGTGATAGTCCTTCCGCCAATGCCAGCCCCTCCCCCTGATCCCATGTTGCTAGGATACTTGATCATACCACTGGCTGTTCTAATCCTGCCCCCACTCCCCATCTCCCTCGGCTGCAGGATTGTTCCTATTTCAACTCTAATGCTGTCCCTCTGAAGCTCTCCTTCCAGAATGTGGACCCCCTTGGGGAGAATATCCGGGTTATCTTTAAGGTGAGTCCCACTGTTCCTTCTCTGGTTATGACTACCACTTTCCTCCTCTCTGCCCAGATGCTCCCGAACAAACCTGAAGATCCTCTGATCTAGCAGCCTTGATTGCACTTTTTAGTCTGTGGCACACAGGCTTGAGAGAGGAACTGTGGGCCCGTAGGAGAAAAAGCATTCATGGACTCCAGGGATTGCTGCCTAGCCAGTTTCTTCCAAGCCTCTCTGCCCAGCCCTTCTTTCTCCTTTTCCTGCTATGTTTGAAAAGGAATTGGTGGGGATGAACTATAGAAGTTTGGGCCTGCCAACTCAGAGTTCTCCAAGGCCTAATGTAACAGGAAGGAACTGCTCCAAGTATCTCCTACACACCACTTCTCCTCCCCTCTTGGGCCTAACTGCATGTGGTGCACATCGCTGACGCTCTTTTAAAATGAAATACCAGGAGCAGGAGGGGTATTTGGTCATTGGCACTGCAGCTCACATAAGACTTCTCGGCTGGGATTCCAGTAAACATCACCTTGCCTGGAGGTTTCTTTTCCTAATGAGTATAAGTACTGGGGGGGGGGGGCATGGCAGGGTTTACTGAAACCATGAGGGGAGGCTGATAGTACATGCTAAATCTCTTTCAGCCCAGGGCCAAATTCCATTTCAGCTATACTCTTCTTGAAGGCCTTAATCTGGAGGTGGGCGAGGTCAAAGGCAAAGGAGGTGGGGGCCCAAAACCCCAAATACTAGCATATTTTTAATCTTAAAGCTCTTATTACCAATAACTAAGTCTTAGGAGAGCCATTTCAACCTTTTGGAATTGCGGGGGTGACAGGGGACGACTGCATGAAAGTCAAGAAACCACCAATCACTTGGAAAAGGAAGCGGGCACGGCATGGCTGATTAAGATGTCCACTGTGATGTGGGGGATAACAGACATTTTGCCACCAAAGTGTCTACTATTAGTTGGTTGAGAAATTCACTGTAGCTGGTATCAGAGATGGAATAATGGGTACACTGGGGCATTAGTCAGCTTGCTCTGTATTTATTTATTTATTTATTTATTTATTTATTTATTTATTTATTACACTTATATACCACCCCCATAGCCAGGGCTCTCTGGGCGGTTTACAGAAATTCTAAAATTAAGATAAAAACGAGTATACAAAATTTAAAATTCGAAAACACAGAAGATACACACACAAAGCATTAAAAGCCATTAAAAAAACTAAACATGTGGGTAATTAAGATGTGCCGCTATATGCCTGGGCAAAGAGGAAAGTCTTAACCTGGCACCAGGCGAGCCTCGTCAGGGAGATCGTTCATAGTCTGGGGGCCACCACTGAAAAGACCCTGTGCCTCATTTTCACACTCCGAGCCTCTCTCGGAGTAGGCACCCGGAGGAGGACCTTAGATGTTGAACATAGTGACCGGGTATATTCACGTTGGGAGAGGCGTTCCATCAGGTATTGTGGTCCCAAGCCGTGTACTTCCCACTGTAATGCTCAAAGGCAGATCAAGGCTTTGCTTTTAAGCTAGAATCCATTTCAGCTAGAACCCTTTTCAGCCAACAGGCCAGATTCCCTTGCCACTAACCTTCCAGGGGGTGGGTGAAGCAAAACGAAAGAAGGGAAGGGCCATGGACACACTCAGATATATGTGTGTGTATGTCCTCTCCCCTGGCCCCCTCCCCCCACTCATACGTACCCTCATATAAACATACATTCATCTATTCATGCCCAGCCTAACATGCTCCCATTCATACACACATATTATTATTATTATTATTATTTATTTATATAGCACCATCGATGTACATGGTGCTGTACAGATAACACAGTAAATAGCAAGACCCTGCCGCATAGGCTTACAATCTAATAAAGTTGTAGTAAACAATAAGAAGGGAAGGAGAATGCAAACAGGCACAGGGAAGTGTAAACAGGCACCGGGAAGGGTGAAGCTAACAGTATAGAGTCAGAACAAACTCAAAGTTTAAAAGCTATAGGGAAAAGAAAAGTTTTTAGCTGTGTTTTAAAAGCTGTGATTGAGTTGGTAGTTCTCAGGTGTTCTGGAAGAGCATTCCAGGCATGAGGGGCAGCAGAGGAAAATGGACGAAGCCGAGCAAGGGAAGTAGAGACCCTTGGGCAGGCAAGAAGCATGGCATCAGAGGAGCGAAGAGCACGAGCGGGGCAATAGTGTGAGATGAGAGAGGAGAGATAGGCAGGAGCTAGACCGTGAAAAGCTTTGAAGGTCAACAGGAGAAGTTTATATTGGATTCTGGAATGAATTGGGAGCCAATGAAGAGATTTCAGAAGCGGAGTGACATGGTCAGAGCGGCGGGCCAGGAAGATGATCTTAGCAGCAGAGTGGTGGACAGAGACCAGCGGACTGATGTGAGATGAGGGGAGGCCAGAGAGGAGGAGGTTGCAGTAGTCCAACCGAGAGATAACCAGTGCGTGAACGAGAGTCTTGGCAGAAGAGACAGACAAAAATGGTCGAATCCTGGCAATATTATACAGGAAGAAACGACAAGATTTAGCTACTGCCTCGATATGAGGAATAAAGGAGAGCGAGGAATCAAATATAAAGCCAAGGCTACGAGTTTCCTTGACCGGAGTAAGCGTGACATCGTTGACAGTAAGAGAGAATGAGAGATGAGGAGAAGGTTTAGGAGGAAAAACAAGCAGTTCAGTTTTTGCCATATTGAGTTTCAAACGGCGATGAAGCAGCCAGGCTGAGATATCTGAAAGACATGCTGAGATACGATCGTGGACATCAGGAGAAAGTTCCGGAGATGAGAGGTATAGTTGTGTGTCATCGGCATACAGGTGATATTGGAGGCCATGAGATTGAATAAGTTTACCCAAGGGCAGCATGTATAGAGAAAACAGCAGCGGGCCAAGCACCGAGCCTTGCGGAACCCCTACTGAAAGGAGAAAGGAGGAGGACGAGCTGCCGTTAGCCGACACGCTGAAAGAGCGACCCTCTAGATAGGAGGCGAACCAGTTATAGACAGAGCCACAGAGTCCAAGGTCATGGAGGGAATCTAAGAGAAGATCGTGATCAACCGTGTCAAAGGCTGCAGTTAGATCAAGGAGAATAAGGACGGAATAATGGCCCTTAGACTTGGCAGTGAGAAGATCATTGGTGATCTTGGTAAGGGCTGTTTCAGTGGAATGCAAAGGACGGAATCCAGATTGAAAGGGATCCAGAGCAGAGTTACTAGAGAGAAAGTCAAGACAGCGAGAGTAGACCACACGTTCCAGAATCTTTGAGACAAGGGGCAACAGAGAGACAGGTCGGTAGTTAGACAGAGAAAGTCGATCAAGAGTGGGTTTTTTGAGAATGGGAGAGACAGTAGCATGTTTAAAAGCAGAGGGAAATGAGCCAGAGGACAGAGAAGAATTAATGATGTGAAGCAAGGACGGGAGGATAGCGGGGATAAGATTAATAAAGACGCGAGAGGGAATTGGATCACGGGAACAAGTGGAAGGCTTCGACGAGCGCAGTATTTTAGACAGTTCATCAGCTGAGACTGAGGGGAACGCCGAGAGAGTTGCAGGAGGAACTGACAGGTGAGGCACAGGAGCTGGGAGCGGAGCAGAGCTGGCCAGATCGGAGCGAATAGTTTGGATTTTAGCATTGAAGAAAGAGGCAAAGTCATTGGCAGACAGAGAGGCGGGGAGAGATGGTGGATTAGGTTTCAGGAGAGAATTGAAGGACTTGAAGAGCCGCTGAGGGTGTCTAGCATTTGACTGGATCAGCGTTGAGTAGTGCTGCTGTTTGGCCAGTGAAATGGCAGAAGAGAAAGAGGAGAGAACAAATTTGTAGTGGACAAAGTCCGCCAAGTCCCTGGTCTTACGCCACAGGCGTTCGGCTGCCCGGGAGCAAGAGCGAAGGTAGCGGAGGAAAGAGGTGAGCCACGGTTGGGGTTGAGAGGGGCGAATTATCCGAGTTGTAGATGGAGCAAGATTATCAAGAGTTGAAGACAATGTGGAGTTAAAGGAGGAGACGGCTGAGTCCAAGGAGACGGCTGTGAAGACAGAAGGAAGAGAGGAGGCTAGAGACTGAGAGAAAGCCTCATAGTTGATAGAATGCAGGTCACGACAAGGGCGTGAAGCAGGACGTGAAGGAGGGGGATTGTGAGTAATATTGAAAGAGACTAGATGATGATCTGACAGAGGAAAGTCAACAATAGAAAAGTCCAGGACAGAGCAGTTCCGAGTGAGGACAAGATCCAGACAGTGTCCAAGGGAATGTGTGGGTGCTTCAGAGCAGAGCTTGAGATCGTAAGAGGAAGATAAGGAGCGAAATCGTAGAGCTGCAGCATCGTGAGGGTCATCCACATGGATATTGAAGTCACCCAAGATCAGAGTAGGAGAGTTGTCAGAGAGGAGAAAGGACAGCCATGAGTCCAGATCAGAGAGAAATTTAGAGGATGAGCCAGGGGGGCGGTAGAGAACTGCAACCCGCAGTCGCAGCGGAGCGAAGAGTCTCACCACATGTGCCTCAAAGGAGGAGAAACAGTGTGAAGGTGGAATTGGAAGAGGCTGGAACTGGCAGAAACTCGATAATAAAAGACCCACACCACCACCTCGACCCTCTGGGCGACTCGAGTGAGAGAAAGAGAGTCCTCCATGAGAGAGGGCAGCTGAGGTGGCGGTATCATGGGCAGGGAGCCAGGTTTCAGTTAGAGCAAGGAGGTGAAGGGGTCTGGAGAAAAACAAGTCCTGGATGACAGGGGCCTTGGAAGCAATAGAGCGACAGTTCCATAATGAACACGAGAAAGGCAGCTGGGAAGGGGGGAGACATCGAATAGGAACTAAGTTGGGAGAGATGAAATTGGAGCGAGCCATAGGGACAGGTATGGGGAGAAAGGAATTAAAGGAAGAAATGAGGAGAGAGAAGGCAGGTAGGCAGGGAAGTAAGATAGGCGTGGGACGGGATTAACCAGAGCTGGTCTGGTCAAGAGCAGTAGCAGCAAGCAAGAAGGTAGGCACAGAGAAGTGCAGACAGATAGGGTGGGTTAAGGTAGTTGCATTGCCAAAGTAATAGCCCGACAGTGCAGGAGAACATGTCCTGAGCCGAGGTAGTGCAGACTGGTCCGGGGTTGGGGTTCTTCCTCTGAGGTGTTGTGCCTGATGGCTTCGTGCCCACGGCTGAGAGCCACAGGCCGAGAGCCCTTGTGCTCTCGCCCTTCGGCTCGCGCCGAAGGCTTGCGCCTCCAGCTGGCTGGAGTCTTAATTTACCTGCAAGGAGAGGCAGCTGATGCAATTCAAATGGCCCAATCAGAGTCCTGTTCAGTTCCCCTTTACAGCTCCCCAGTAGAATTGCCCAATGCTTAGTAGCTGGCTGGAGTCTTAATTTACCTGCAAGGAGAGGCAGCTCAGTCCTCCCCTCCTGGTGTATAGTGGTCCTGATCCAAATTGGGGCCATGTTCACTTTCTCTAGAGTTAAAGAAGATGATAACCTTCAGCTACATGCTACATAATGCGTAGTTTGACGCTTCGTGTTAAAGTTGGTGCAAGTGTCCTTTTTGAAATTGAAGAGTGTTTCATGTAGAGTTGGATGCCCTGAAATGAGGAAAGATCTTTGGTGGCTTCCTCCAGTTGATCCACTGTTATGAAACCCTGGAAGCTTCCTCCCTTACATTGTGCCCTTTAAACTCCCAACAGTGTGGAGATGATCTCCGGCAGGACATGCTAACCTTGCAGATGATTCGCATCATGAACAAGATCTGGGTGCAAGAAGGCTTGGACATGCGCATGGTCATATTCCGTTGCTTTTCCACAGGCCGTGGGAGGGGTAAGTTTGGATCCATGTCTGAAACTATTTCCTTTACCTGTTGGTTCCTCTTGCTCAGTTGAAGTTACAGTGCTTTCAAGCTAGTAAAATCTGTGATAGAACAACTGATTTCAAAACTGAGATAGAGATATTCAGGGAGCTGCAAGCGACCACCTCTCTGGTAGTAGACTAAGAACATAAAAAATGGCCTTGCTGAACCCGACCAAAGGTTTAGGGTTAGTTTCCCAGTCCATCTCCCTATAACAGCTAGCCAAATGGCATGTTTTTCCCCTACTGTCTGTTAATCAGAGTTAAGAAAAGAACGTGGAGGTTTGAAGACAGATTCACAAACCTCTTTCGGCCCAAGGGCCAAATTTAATTTCACCGAAGATGTTGGGGGCCACATTCCAGTGGTGGGCAAGGCAAAAGGGACCAAATAGCCCAAATCCCAGCACATTTTAGCTGAACGCTCTTACTGCCAGTAACTAAGCCTTAAGAGAGTTTTTTTTCAAACTTTTAGAATGGGGGGGGGACCCACAAAGGCCTGGAAATCTCCAAAAAGCAGCTGTGGGGAAAGAGGGTAGAATGAGGGGAAAGGGATATGTCCATCCGGGGAACCACGGAGGGCTGGATTTGGCCCATGGTCCTGAGGTTCCACGCCGCTGATGTAAGTAGTCACTGCGGCATCCTCTGGTAGAGAATTCTGTACTTTAATTGTGCTGGGCAGTTGCTTGTGCCAAGATGCATTGGTTTATCTGTAACATCCTTCTGAGGAGACCTGCACAAGCATCCCTAGAATTCTAGAACATGGAAGGATCATTTTGGCTCTTGGGTGGTATAGAAACGTAATAAATAAATAAATTAAATAAATCGTGGGTAGGTACTTCAGCCTGGACCTTGGAGTTCAATCAACAACATAGTTCGTGTCTTAGCCAACGAAGGAAGTCCCTTTTCTGAACATCTAAACCTAGGCTTCACTTTATTCACAAAAGGGAAATGATGTTTCAAAGCCTTTATTGTAAAAATCCCAGCCCAATTTGGATTCTTTCGAGGCTGAGTGGTTGTGGGAGTTTCTTGACAATCTTATTGCTGTGTGTTGTAGGGATGGTGGAGATGATCCCCAATGCCGAAACCTTGCGAAAGATCCAGGTGGAGCATGGTGTGACAGGCTCCTTCAAGGATCGTCCCCTCGCAGACTGGCTACAGAAGCACAACCCCAAGGAGGACGAATATGAGAAGGTAAAGTCAGGTGAAGAGGGAGACAATAACTTCCTTTGCCTGAGGGGCGACTCTTAGTTATGTTCCAAGATTACACCAATGTAAAAGCTGGTGTGTTCTATTTCGAGTCTAGCGAGTTGAGTAATGACAAAAACAGAGCAGAAACATCATGATCTGGACTTGTGTATGTGCACATGGCTTTCCTTGCAGGTCCAAATTGTTATGTTTCCTTAGCAAATGTTGGATTGTGTGGAAGCCCACTTTCTTTCTTTATTTTAAAGAAATTAATTGTGCAAAGAAGATTGCAAAATGTGACGTCAGTTTTCTAAAACAGCACAAAATGAACAAGACTGTGGATGTGCAGGAAGCAAGCATTTCCACCTTAAAAGTCTGCATTAGGAAAAGAACTTTTCTCTTATCCAAAATGGGAGGCCGTGAGAAAGCTGCTCTATGATTCTGAATTATTATTATTTATTTATAAAGCGCCATCATTGTTCATGGCACTGTACAGAATAAAACAAAACAAGACAATCTGCCATGTGGCTTACAATCTAAGGGAGTGCCTGGCTGGCACAGGCACTTAACCCACAGGAAGTTTCAGAGAGGAGAATGTTACGTGTAACTGCAGCTAAGCGAAGATCATAGGTTGTTGCAAGGTAGTTTGAGATACCTTTTTGCCACCCCAGGGGCCCAACTTGTTCCAGAAAGCAAGATGGGGTGCGTGCACACACACTGTATATATTCTTCCTCAAATATTCCTCCACATGCTGCAGAAGATTTTTCAAGTGTCCTCCACCGTATCTTGCCTGGCCTCATTGCTTTCCCACTCAGCTCTTTACATGACTGTTCTAACATCCGTTTTCATCTCCCAGGCAGTGGAGAACTTCATCTACTCGTGTGCTGGCTGCTGTGTAGCCACTTACGTGCTGGGAATCTGTGACCGGCACAACGACAACATCATGCTCAAGACCACAGGGCATATGTTCCATATTGACTTTGGCCGCTTTCTGGGCCATGCCCAGATGTTTGGCAACATCAAGAGGTGAGCATTCTAAGCAAACACGAGAGCATATGTGTGCACGGCTCACTGAGTTGTTGATGCTTCAGGGCATGTGTTAGTTTCAGAAACAAATGTGAAAATAAATGAAGGTGAAGAACTATTGTGGACACCTTGGTTTTAATTTCTCATGTTAGTTTCATAAAGGAGGCATTGCTTTGCAAATAGATTTACTTATGAAATTGACAAGAGCCATTTACATTGTGTTTGCAAATGCATACATTCCTGGAACACTCTGTATAAAGCTCAGTTAGGGAGGGGCAACGAAGAAAGCTATGAAACTGGTAAAGACATGCCAGCTCTTCCATCAACGAGGCTCCAACAATCAAATGCGCCCCCTTTGTCCAATCCATACAAATTTGGCGGGTAATTTGCCCTGAGATGGTAGCAGAAAACCTGTAAATTTCATGACATTTGCATGGGAAACACATCAGTTACAAGCAAGAGCGTTGCAGATGTATGTCCCATTTTAAACCAGTGGGAAGCTTATAGGATGAGTGCTTTTATAATAATAATAATAATAATAATAATAATAATAATAATAATAATAATAATTTATAATAACCCTGAAAAAGGGGCCCAGTAGTAGCAAAACAGCTGAAAATGTCATTCCATTAGATGGAAATCAACTGGCGGGAAAGCAGTGTATGCCCACGGAGCTTTCTACAGACTTAATTGGGGTCCCTGGGGTGAATGTCCCCCCCCATACAGCTTTTCTCTCCTGCCAGGGGGACACCTTTGCCCTATCCTAAACCCCACCAGCCAGTGGTTCTTGGGATTAGGATGGCTGTGTGAAAGCGACAACTTTGCTCAATGTTGGTTAAAATATTCCAAACATTTTAGTTTGTTTTGTGACAATTAAAAACACACACCTTCTAATTCATGAGAATATAAGAGCCATATTGGATCAGACCAAGATCCATCTAGTCCAGCATTCTGTTCATACAGTGGCCAATTAGCTAGCAACAGCATCTCTAAATGTAATAATATGTTTTCTAGGTTGGGGGTAAACTGTTTTTGGCACAGCAAGTTGCTAGTCCTTATGAATGTGGCATTTGACTTGTCCAATATCATACTGCAAAAGCCTTGTTCATTGAATGCAAAACACAGATAATTATTTTCTCTGCCAAATGCTTCCGGATTTTTCCTGCTATAAGTACACAGCTCACACCAGACATGTGGCTACGTTTAAAGATGGGACTGTTTTAAAGTCCTTCTGAATAATGTGGGCCATTTGTGGATTTAATAGAACCTAATACTCTTTGAGTGCATTGAGGTGTGTTTGAGAATGAAAGCGATTCTTTCATCCTTGGGATCAGCTGCATCACGATGTATGCACAAATCTTCCATACAGGGACCGGGCTCCATTTGTCTTCACGTCAGACATGGCTTATGTCATCAATGGTGGGGACAAGCCGTCCAGCCGCTTCCATGACTTCGTTGATCTCTGTTGCCAGGCGTACAACCTGATCCGCAAGCACACCCACCTCTTCCTCAACCTTTTGGGCCTGGTGAGACGCCTACTCTGTTTGCCATGCTCTCTAGTAGCACTGCCTTGGTTCAGACAGCACAGTCCCAGTTTAGGGGCTTCACACTTCTTTGTTTTCTTATACTAATTTCTGTACACTTTGGTGCCCAGATGCTGTCCTGTGGTATCCCTGAGCTCTCTGACCTTGAGGACCTAAAGTATGTCTATGATGCACTGAGACCCCAAGACTCGGAGGCCGATGCCACTACGTATTTCACCAGGTGAGGGAATATTGTCCTTAAACCTAATGGCTGGAAAGGTGGAAAAGGAAGCCCCCAAGAATCTCAGTTTCCCATGGTCTACAGAGAACTAGGGAAAGCTTGGTGTTTCAGGGTCCTCTGTGAGAGGTCCACCGTGTCCTCAGAAAATCTTGGGGCAGAGCAGACAATTCCATGTCATTCTACTACCTTGATGTTTCCTCCTTTGGTGCAGGTTGATAGAGTCCAGCTTGGGCAGTGTAGCCACGAAGCTAAACTTCTTCATTCACAACTTGGCACAGATGAAGTTCACGGCCTCTGATTCTCGGCCAACGCTCTCCTTTGCCCCCCGCGTGCACACCGTCAAGACATCCAGCCGAATCGTTGACGTCTTCCTCTGCCGCCATGAGAAGGTCTTCAATCCCAGCAAGGGCTATGTGAGTCACTTCAATGGCCATTTTGGTACAACAGGCGGGTGGTAGGGTGAAAACAATGTGAGGGGAGCTAGTCTCATGGGCATCCTGGAAGTGGGGGTTCAAAGCAAGGGGCAGTCTGTATCACTCATGGAGCAACATCTCAGAGGGACAGCTGGGCTATCAAGAGAACCTTTCTCCCTGCCTTGCAGATATATATTGTGAAGGTGAAACGAGAGAGCCCCTCTGAGACCACCTACATCCAGCGCACCTTTGAAGAGTTCCAGGAGCTGCACAACAAGTTGCGCCTCATCTTCCCCTCCTCGCACCTTCCCAGGTTAGCCCCATTTGGCTTACAAGCCCCTGCCTCCATTGTTGCTTTACTCTGTACACACTCACAAACAATACAGGTGCAAACCTGTGAAACGGTCTAGGTACATGTTTAAGGGAAGCATAATTGTTTCCTGGATGCTTGTTTATGCTTCCCTGTTTGTTTATTTTTAATGAAATTAAGTTTCCCCCTTAATTTTGCTTGCACTTGAAATCTAAGTGATCACCATATGAGGGGTCACAAAAGAATCTCTCCTCTGATTAGCTAACGACCCACTAGGGTTCTTGTCCTCGCCTTCGTTATGTGTCTTGCTTGAGAAATGGATTTGCTCTGCGTCTGTGGTATGTGCTGACGTCTGAATCAAAGACTCTGATTAATTTTGCACTGCCATGTTTTGGTGTTGAAGACTGGAACTGCAAGCGGTGAACAGGGGGAACTGGTTCTGATCCAGTGCCCTTAATGGTGAGGCTTGTTTGTTCCTTGAATTGTACTTTTGATCACAGGAAAGAAAATCCTTGGGTGGTTTCTTCACATGTAATATGCTGTTTTCATTGCAACCCATCCCACCCTGGTAAAGCCAATTCCACAGCTTTTAATAGGAAGCACAACTGAGTAAGATTTTCACTCCTGTTGGTCAGGTGAACAGAAGTGACTTAGAATTTGATCTCACAGCTCATTAACTTGAAGTAAGTGGCAATGCATGGCAGAATTGTAGGTGCAGAGAGAGTGTAGGAGCTAGATTCCCAAAAGCTTCTTACAGTTTGACCTTCATGGAAATGCCATTGAGCTGAGGACCCTGCAAGCACAGGTACATGGTCTGTAAAGAACAGATTGTTTAAAGAGTTGACGTTCTCACTGAATTAAGATGTAAAGTAGTAGGGAATGTGTGCCCCTCCAGATGTTCTTGGACTGCATCTCCCATCAGCCCAGCCAAGATGTGTCAAAGCACTTGTCTCACAGATGTCTGTTTTTGCTTGTGTAGATAACTGTGCCTTCTTGTAAGAATAGTGGGTCTCATATAGGAAACTGCCCACCTAAGAGACCCATCTTACACAGAGAAGTGTGTGTGTGTGTGTGTGTGTGCGTGCGTACGTGCGTGCATCATAGTACAAAGTTAACTGCAAGCTTCATTTACAGGTGTTCCATCTGACAGCCACTACAATATGATAGGAACAATCCATTTACAATTAATTTGTGTGTAACTATCATTGCAAAAAGCAAGGATTTGGGGGAATTCTGCTGTTTCAATTGAGATTTGCTTTTCTTGATAGCTGGAATCTGCTTAAAAAATCTTTTCTCCAATTCCCCCCATCCCTGTGATTTTCTAGCTTTCCTAACAGGTTTGTGATTGGACGGTCACGAGGAGAGGCAGTGGCTGAGAGGAGGAAAGAGGAACTGAATGGTTACATTTGGCATCTGATCCATGCAGCCCCTGAGGTGGCTGAGGTAATGACCTGATTCACATGTAATACTAATGCATGTTTTATTTAAACCATGGTTTGTTGTCCTACCCAGGGTTTGTCTGGCAGACAATCAAACAAACCATAGTTTGTTTTTCAGTCCCTGTGTTGTTTGTTTCCCTCCTTCTTTGCCCACTCTCTTCCTACCCAACTGCCTTTGCAGCACTGCAGTAGTAGCATGTAAAGAGGCTGGATTTTTTACTGCTCTTGCCCACTGCCACTGCTGCCTGACAAAACAACCCGTAATTCTGGGTTCACACACAATTTCATCACATAGTTTAAACAACCCACTTTTCATAACCCAACAACAAACCATGGGTTCTCTTTGTGGGTTGTTTGTTAACCCACAGTTAACCCATAGTTCAGGGTTTTCAGGTAACAACAACCCCCAATTCAACAGACGTGTTAATTAAACCATGATTTGTCTTTACTTGAGAACCAGGTCAATGTAGAGGGAAGGGGTTAACATCAACAAAACTAAGGATCATTTGTAGGCAGAGACTGCCATGTATAATAGTTGCATCTAAACTGTTCTGCAAATCTCATGCACAATATGCCCTTGGGATTCTTCTACAAATGCTTTTGCCATTCTGGTCTAGCAAGCTTTGTTAATACCTGTGGAAATTTTAAACGGCATTCCCCTTGCTTGCCAAACAGTAAGTGCAGGTACTTTCTGAAATCACTGCTGGACAGTGTTCAGCACATGGAAGGCAGGAGGACTTGATTGATGAATGGGAGACTGAGATGAGGGTAGTGCTATCAAGGATGCGTTCTAAGCTCTTCTGGGACCTTGGGGTAGGCAAACTGGATTACCTGTTATGTACCCTAGTTCTCCCATTCATATAAAGTGGGGTAACAACCCTAACATTTATGCTAGTGTGTAATTAAGATACATAACCCTTATAAGTAGTAAAGAGCTTTAGAATTCATCATGGTGGGGGAGGCTCAAAAAGCAATTGGCTTATGATGAGAATTCATTGTTTTTATATTTATTTATTTATTTATTTATTTATTGAAAATTGTTTTGAGGCCACCTTTAAGGGTAGAACCTTCTCAACATGGTGCCTCTCCCAGTTAAGGCAAGATACGCACCCAAATTCCCATTGTCGTGCTCAAATGCAGATCAGAAGTAGGTGACTCGCTATTGACCAAGTAAAATTGTGCCCTAATATTATGCTTTTCCTTGTAGTGCGATTTGGTGTATACATTTTTCCACCCACTTCCAAGAGATGAAATTGCTGCAGGCACCAACCCAGCCCCAAAGCCTGCAGGTAAATCTGTAGAATATAAGTAGTAGGAGTTGTCATCTTCAACATTCTGCTTTTGCACAGGGGCCAGTACTGAGGTGGGTGGATGGGAACGAAGGAAGCGCTCTCATGCTTTTATTATTTATTTATTTATTACATTTTTATACCGCCCAATAGCTGAAGCTCTCTGGGTGGTTCATGCTGCCCACCTGGAGGTGAAATCTATAGCAATCTCCAGTTTGGAAAAGAAGACAAAAGCGCTGGTTACATGAGAGAACTTGCTGCTTCCTCCTAAAGTTCAATTGCGTCTTATATCTCCCAGGAACCGGCATGAGGTTTACATTGCCATTATGCGACAGATCTTAAAGTATGTTACACATGTACAAAGCAATACAAAGGAGAGATAGTGTATTGGTTAGAGTAGGTGCAAAAATTTGACAAGGGGGCATTCTATTGTATTGATTTTGGTATTAATATGCTTATCTATGTATTTTAAATTTTTTAAAATAAAGGTTAATGTTTTCTCAAGTGTGACAAAACTTTTATGGAAAGGTGCAGACGCCTCTCTGTTCTGGGTGTTGTACCTTGCCTCATTGTTGCGCAATGATTCTGCCATGCAAACACTGCTGAGTGTTTGCTTATTCGTTTGTTTGTTTCCTAGATGCAACATGGTCCCAACCTGTTGGAAAAGTGGGCGGGGAGGTGAAGCTGTCCGTCTCCTACAAGAACAACAAGCTCTTTATCATGGTGATGCACATTCGAGGTCTGGTAGGTGATGAGCTGTGCCCATCCCTGTGGTGGCTGCCCATGAAGCTTTTCACATCCCTTCTGTGGTTCCAGCAACTGACACCGCTGATTAGTTTCATTTCTCTCTTTCAGCAGCCTATTCAGGATGGCAGTGACCCTGACCCTTACGTAAAGATCTACCTTCTGCCCGATCCCCAGAAAACCACCAAGAGGAAAACCAAAGTTGCCCGAAAAACCTGCAACCCAACTTACAATGAAATGGTACGCTCGTGCACACGTTGCCTTAATGCAGGGATGGGAAAGTGTGGCCCGCCAAAAGTTGTTAGACTGCAGCTGACGTTGCCCCTCAGCGTTGGCTATGCTAACTAGGAATTATGGGAATTGTAGTCTAACAAGATCTGGACAGCCACACTTTCCCCACCTCTGCCTTAATGGGCTGAGGCATGGGAAGGCAGATGTTGGAGCAGATAAAACTGTGGACTGCAGATACTGAAATGTAAGCTGTCTGGAAGGGGGGGGCAGTATTTTGCTCCAGAGGTGTCTGTTTGCCCTCTTCTATACCTTGCTATATTCAGATAATGGATTCAGTCCAAAAATGATTGCTTCGGATTCCTGGCCAGTTTGCTCAGGTTAGAATAATGCAAATGCAGCACTTTGTGCAAAGGAGCTGATGCTTTGATGCAGCTTCCAGCAAAACAACAGCAACACATCAACAGCTTCCAAGGATTAGGGTTAATGTGAGATGAACTTCCTTGCAGGGAAACAGGATCAGAGGGCTTTTGCCCACATTAGTAGTTCCGTTTATATTTGCTTTGCCAAGAAGAAACTGCTGTATTTATCTCGAAATAGCAGAAAGCCTATCTGTAAGCAATGGCTGGAACAGACCCAGTAGAGGCTGGTGGCTCCGATGTCGGTGGGGCGGTGAATCCTCCTTGGGTTTCAGTCAGAACCAGCCAGAATTCTGAAGCACCTTGGATAACTCCTTTAGAGTTCTGACTTAAACTTGGAGTGGATTCACCACCCTCCATGACATCGGAGCCAACAGCCTGCACTGAGTCCTGTATTAACTTCTGCACTCAGGCAAAAATTGCAGTCTGCTAGCATTGCCCTACGCCCATTATGTGCAGCTGAAGGACTACAAGAGCCTTCCCCAACCTGGTGCCTTCCAGCTATGCTGGCCGGGAGATTCTGGGAGTTGTAGTCCAATATAGCTGGAAGGCACCAGCATGGGAAAGACTGGATTACAAAGTAGATCAGGGAAGTGAGCATATGCTTTGCACACAGAATCACAGCATTGAGAATTCACTACAGTGTGGCCATGACAACTTCTGTATTTTCTGGCGTATAAGATGACTTTTTAACCCAGGAAAATCTTCTCAAAAGTTGGGGGTCGTCTTATACGCCCAGTCGTCTTATACGCCGGAAAATACGGTATTTATTTAAAATTGTGTCAGGCCTTCTACCCTAGCTGAATCAAATACCACAGAGGTTTCTTTAAAGACTGGTATTAATGGTTGTTTGATAGCAGCTATTCTTGGTTTTCTGTGACAGATGATACCTGTCATGGTCTAAATGCTAGACACAACATACAATCTGTGTTAAGATGCATTGTAAAAGTGCACAGAATTACTCCACCTGACATTCTGCTTTGGAGAGCTAAGACTGCTGCACCTTCTCATGCTATTGTAGGCAGCTACTCGTAAGGGGAGACATGATAGAAGTGTAGAAAATTATGCATGCTGTGGAGAATGTGGATAGGGAGACATTTCTCTCTCTCTCTCTCTCTCTCTCTCTCTCTCTCATAATACTAGAACCTGGGGTCATCCCATGAAACTGATTAGTGAGAGACTCAGGACAGATAAAAAGAAGGACTTCTTCACACAGCACAGAATTAAACTGTGGAGTTTGCTACAAGATGTAGGGATGCCCCCCAATTTGGATGGCTTTAAAAGGGGGTTGGACAATTTCCTGGAGGAGAAGACTATCAATGGCTTCTAGTCCTGATGACTATATGCCACCTCCAGTATCAGAGACAGTAAGCCTATGTATCCCAGTTGCTGGGGAACGTGGGTGGGAAGGTGCTGTTGCACACATGTCCTGCTTGTGGGTTTCCCACAGCTGGCTGGTTAGCCACTGTGTGAGCAGGATGGTGGACTAGATGGACCTTTGGTCTGACCCAGCATAGCTCTTGTTCCCTCTTCTAAGGAGAGAGTGGGTTGGTTCACTGCCTGAAACTTTCTTTATCTTGCAGCTTGTCTACGATGGGATTCCTAAAGGAGACCTCCACCAGCGGGAGCTGCACCTGAGTGTCCTGAGTGAAGAGGGCTTTTGGGAGAACATCCTCCTCGGCGAAGTCATTATCAGACTACGGGACCTGGATCTGACGCAGGAGAAGATGGGCTGGTTTGAATTGGGCTCTAGGAGCCACGGGACCATGTGAAGAGCAGCAAGGCAGCCACTGTGTCTTTGGAACCACTCTGGCCCCATGGGAGTTCCTGGGAATTGGTGCATGTTCCAGGAGTTGTATCCTGGTCTATCTGAAAGGATTTAGTTTCCTGAAAATAAGAAGGATGGATATATTGTTTCTCTGCAAATGAAGGGTTAATTTCCTGTGGAGAGTGAGCATTGTGAGGGGTAGAGTCATGATAGGAAATTCTTCTATGACTTGAAATGGCTGCTGTAGATGGATCTTTTTTATACATTTACCTTGTGTCAAGGGAGCAATGACTTACGGTGGGGGAGGGGTGAAATGTTAGGGGCTTTTTTCCCCTTTGGGATATTTTCAATTTAAAAATAAAATTTAAAAAAACCACATAACAACAGATGGAACGTAGGGCGGATTCCATATGGAGAAGAAACGTTGCAGGGTGGGACGTATCATCAATGAAGTTCTTACTGGACTTTTACAAGGATGTTTTTACCTTTTTTCTTTTCTTTTAAAGGAATATTTGCATAAGAACTTGAGCAGGGCCAGGGAGGGAGAGGACATATTTGGGGTGGGTATGAATGGTAGATTGAACCCTTATCTCTGGAATAGGAGCTGGTGTGCTCCAACTCAAGCCATCTTGGAGAATTTGCTTCCAAAGGAGAGCTATGTAACTTGTACATATGTAGAGCTTACAATTCCTGATTTCTTACTAGGAGACGTAACCTAGAAGGCATGCTCTCTTGGACTAACACCTGGACTTGTCTGGGGAAGACAGAAGGCAACTGCATTCCTCTTGATTCCAAGTGTGAGCATAGCAAGTGTCTGAGAACTGTGTATTGTTTCCACTTCCTTGCTCCCTGATCTGAATCGCTGGTCACATTTGTGTTCTTTTGACCAGTCTGCAGAGCAGTATCTGATGGGATAAATTGTGTTAAGTCTTGAAAGCAGAGAGATTTTTGTGGACATAAGCCAGGAGGTGTTGGCCTCATCTCTCCAAAACTGTGACTGTGCAGAATCTGTTTTGAATTAGCAAAACACCTTGTAACAGTTGGTCTCCTGTGTGTGGTTACTTCTTTCTAGGTGACCTAACTCCCATTGCCTAAAATGCAGATTGCTTTAGCTAGCCTTAAAGCTGTTACAGATTACCTTCTTTGGTGTCATCATTGGCTCTTCTTCCAAGACTGTGGGTGGGAGGCAGGGAATCAAATACAAAGATGCTGGGCAATTGATCAAAAGATTACCTGGCATTTGATACTGATCTTTCTTGAAGCCTTTGTGTGTACCAACTGCATTGCAACAACTCCTGTAGAGCAGGTAGCCATGAGCAATTTCTTTGCAGTCCTTTTTTGAAAATAATAAAACTTTGTAGAAAACAATGTGGGGCTGGGAAAATTACCAACGTTTAAACCCTTTTCTCTTCACAGCTATATAAAGACCAGGTTGTTGTTTTTTTAAGATCATTTTTAAAGGATGTCTTGTTTGGGGATTGCCATTTGCCTCCTTGAATAAAAGCACTTCATAACCCTGCAGGGGCAGGGGGTGGACTTTGGGCCTAGCCTACTGCCTCGGAGCCTGTCATCTACAAGCCCTTGCTGACTTCTTTGTTTACAGTGGAAATTCCCTAAGAGATGGAATGTTTCTCAGGACCGAAAAAATGAACTTAAACGTTTTTTAAATGTTCTGACAGGTGGCATGTTCAGAAAAAAGCCAAGAGATGCAGGAGGGACTTTTTTTTTTTTTTACCCGTCTCTAGATTGAGGCTGGTCTGAAGGTAGCATTTTATTAATCTGGTCAATGATGCAGGTGGATTTCAGAGAGGTAACTAACTACCTGAGAGAACCTTGGCCAGGTTCTGTGGTTATGTCATCCGTCCTATAGGAAATGAGGTAGAGATGGCACCTTATGGTTACTTTTATCTTTCTCGGTTGTAAAACGGTGGCATTGATTTAAAAATAAATGAATAAAAAAGGAATGAAATTCAGTGGAAGCTGTGATGTTTCATCTTCTGCAGCGAGGTTAGAAAAAACAAGCATCACCTTTTCAAAGAGTTGCTTCATCAATTCCTCAGCCCCTGCAAAAAATAAAAAAATGGGTAAGGCTGATGATTGATAAAAGAGGCTGTGCTGCACTGTGTCTGGTGTGAAAATTTGCAAGAGATGATTTCATAGGAGTTCCTTGGTCATTTGGCCTTGATTTTTCCATAATCCAATACTGGGGAAAGAGCTATATAGTTAAACTAAAATGTGTATGACCAATTTCCCCTCTCTTATAGAATGGGAGTTAAGGATGCTATGATATTCCTTCCCTAGGCAATGAATATAAGGGTGGTGTAGCTTGTGGTCTCACTGCACATCTCCCATCCTTCCTCAAACCTTTTATCAGGGGTGAGCAAAATGTAAGCCTATATACACTAGTTGCTGGGGAACATGGGTAAGAGGGTGCTATTGCACTGTGTTCTGCTTGTGGGTCCCTGATCGACAGCTGGTTGGACACTGTGTGAACAGAGTGCTGGACTAGATGGTCTGATCCAGCATGGCTTTCCTTATGTTTTTAAATGTTTTGGCCCACAACTCCCCTCAGCCCTAGACAGCATAGCCAATGGTGAGTGATCATGGGAGTTGTAGGCTAAAACATCTGGAAGGCTGCAAGTTGCCCACCCCTACCTTAAATCAACACAATCCTTCCTGCTTGTTCTATTTTTATTCTGAAGCCTCTTCATAACGAGGATTGCAAGTAATTGCTGCGAGAGAGGGAAGATTATTGGGATGCAAGATCTGCAAGAATATTTGAAACTCTAACTCGTTTATATATTTGGCTCTCACATCAACCTGAAAGTTGATCTTATCAGCCGTTTTATCCATGGAGCATTCTGTCTCCATGCTTAAATATTCATAGGGGAATCAAAGATTAGGTGACCTGACTGACTCTCTCTTCTTTCTCTATGTAGGGAATACATAAATAAAGATGTAATAAGAGGCATTTCCTCTTGGCTTGCCTGTTGGGCTTTTATTAATTGCGCGGAAGTGAGAATAGTAATAGTTGAAACTGCAGAACCCTTTCTATACAACCATTACAGCATGGTGCAGAAGCTCTTTTAGCCTGATGGACAAATTCATTTTCAGAAAAGCTTTCAGGGTCCTCCTTTCAGTGATGGGCAGGTTCAAAGACAAAAGGGATGGGGGACACACATGTGTTAGTTTAAAGCTCTTGCTGCCAGGAATAAGCCTCAGAAGAGGCATTTCAGCCTTTTGGAATGAAGAAAAACTGCATAAAAGCTGGGAAGCCATCAAACAATTGGTGGTTGGGGGAAAGGGGTGTGGCCATCGGAGAGCTGGATTTGGCCCCCTGGGCCTGAGGTTCTGCACCCTAACATTAAAGGCACAGATGTTTTGCTTCCATATGGAAACTGGCAACTCAAGTGACTGGACAGGAAATATGAGTACATTATTTTTTCTGTGCACACAAATGACTTTTTCTTTTCTTTTTTTTACCAACCACGGTCTGGCTATATGTTCCCTCAAGTTCAGTCACCCCTCAGCTGTCTTCAGCACCAGCCTTCGTTAAGCAAATCTGCTATAAACTGAGCTGGTGTCATTGTCACATCAACAAAGCTCCACAACATTCCAAATCTATGTTGCTTTCGCTTGTTATGCATTGTAGGAATGTGCTGCAATTATTAGGACTGATTCAATACCCATGGCTATTTAACCAGGTGTTGATTTAACAACCAAGTAACATAATAACACCTCTAGCACAGTTTGCATAGCTATTGCAACAGCCTCGTGTCATAAGCAAGCAAATGGTGGTGACTAGATTCTTCCAGTGTCCTAGGTTCTAGATTACATGGTGCTAGTTTGACTGTTGATGAACAGGCTTCTCATTGTAAAGGATGGGTAGGGAACATGTGACCTTCCAGATGTGTTAGACTGTAACTCCCATCAGCCCATGTTCAAAGATGATGGGAGTTGTAATACAACAACATCTGGAGGGGCATATGGTTCCCATTCCTGGTAAAGTTTCAGGACATGAGCTTGAGTGGCACGTGTTAAATTCTGCCTGTTTGCTGCTGTTCAAGGCAATGGAAACAGGCTTGATGAAAGCAGGCTTGCCCCTAAAGATGACATGTGCATAAGTGTTTAAAAAAACATCTGTAAGAACAGAACCAGGTTTCTCAAGACACTCGTGTCTGTAAATATTAGCCACAAGTTACTCTAATTTGACTGTGTGTTGTCAGCATATGATCTACATAAACAGGATGCCATTTATATTAAAATGATTGGATGAAATTTCCTCATCTGTATGAACTTCAAACATACACACCTAAACACAAAGCAGCAAGGTTTATACAATAGGATAATGATACCCACATGACTATGGCATTCGTTAAAAAGAAAGAAAATTGGCCTCATGACGTTTAGGAAGCTGAAGAAAAAAAGAAATAAAATGGCTGAATCCAGGAAGTATGGTAAAAAGGTTACAGCTAGGAAAAAATGTTTCAAGACAGCTTTCAGAACAGTTTAACAGTGCAATTCATACATGTATACTCAGAAGTAAGCCCCACTGAGTTCAACTGGACTTCATTTTTAGTAGACATGTATAGGATTGCACTGTTAGTGTACCAAATCTCCAGTAACATATATATGTAATTGAAGCACAAAAGTCAAAATGACACATCTGCTTGGAATTTTTCTTTTTAGGGACACAGTTTGAAATGGAAGCTTCATAATAAAATTGCTCTGCAAAATGTGTATTGTTTGTGAACATTGCATTTACATTTATGTATGTACATATATTTACACCATTCCCTGAGATATTATCTCTACCCGTACTTCTAGTTCAACCAAAGACGCTAAAAGAGATTGGCCCCAAGAAGAAAAGTGTATGTGTACTCTGATAAAATGAGCTGTTAAGAAAATAACCCTCTGGCAATAGTCTGCTGAGAAAAAGATAACTTAAATGGAGCGCAAATCAAATTGCATTTACTTTTCTCCCTCAGAGAGACACTGTCTACAGTGGCATATTATCAGTTAAATGATAAAATATGCTTCTAATAAATACTTATCAGATTATAAAACCAAAATATGTGAATATGCTCATGTTCTGTGGGAAGTCTCACTTAAAAAGTTATACTTTCTGCCTTTTCATTTGATTTTCATTTGGTGATTTTCAAATTATGTTTAAGCAGAAGTTCAGTGCAACTCATGTCTTAGATGCATGCAGCTATTTCCCTAACCCTGAACCTATGTGGAAGAAAGTCCTGCTGTATTCAGTGGGATTTCCCCCACCCCTCCCACCCTCCCGGTAAGTATTTATATCCTGACAGCCTTAAAGGATTGTACCATTCACCCCTGGAGGAGTATGGGGAATCCTTCAAATGTTGTTGGACTCCCACCTCCATCATCCCTGACAATTGGCCATGCTGGCTGGGGCTGATGGGAGTTGGAGTCTAACATCTGGTGGGTCCTCTGTTCCCAACCCTTACCTTATATTGCTATGCAATGATCTAGTAAAGATGACTTCAGTACTGGAGAGAGCTCCCAGGTGCTGGCATCAAGCCCTTCCCAGATGCATGCTGTCTGCTGACAGAAACAGAACACTGGGTTAATTCAGAAAAACCTTTGGCCTTATCCAAAACTGTCATTTTTGTGTTGTAGGTCCTGAGATTAGGCCAGCTTGCTTGATGTTGTGTAACTGACCTTTGATGCTATGGCTACCACTAACTTAACACTGTTTACAGAGCAGCTCACCTTTGTGCTTTTTTGTTATTTATTCGTTCAGTCGTTTCCGACTCTTCGTGACTTCATGGACCAGCCCATGCCAGAGCTTTCTGCCGGCTGTTGCCACCCCTAGCTCCCCCAAGGTCAAGTCTGTCACCTCCAGAATATCATCCATCCATCTTGCCCTTTTGTTTTGCTTTTAATGAGGACTTCTCTTCGGCTTCTACACATGCACCAATGGAAGATTGGCCAGAGCTGCAGGCAATTCAGCAGCAACTATTACCAAAATGTGTGTGTGAGAAAGAGGGGTGGGTGGGTGGCTTAGCTAGACCTAAGGATTATCCCAGACAATGGGTCGTCCCTGCCTGCTCCCGGGATTCCCTGTGTGTCATTTGGATGCACAGGGATGATCCCGGGACAATCCCGGGATATAGGCCTGGTCTAGCCATGGCCAGAGAGATTGGCATCCCCCCAAAAAAGTGAAACGGTTGCACGAAAATGTGCCTGATTCAAGTGCACCAAAGTCCAATAATGAGACACTCACGAAAGATCTCTGTCAAGGCGTTGAGTTCCAAAAGTTTATTCCAGGGAATAGGTGATAACCTATTAGCTCACGCTGCAAGACAGGGTCATACCCCCGCCAAATTTAAACTACAGTATATATATATAGTCCAGTTGTTACACATCATTTGCCCCTGTTTAATTGGTTCACCTCATTTGCTACATCACTTGGGCGTGCTCAGTTGCCCTCGAGTGGTGGCTACAGGAAGGAGGTGATGCATGGTTGCCGCCATGAGCGCATGGAACTTCCTGGTCTCCAGATGTGTCTTGCCTTGCTTACCTGGGTGTAACCCTTCCCTTATATGGTGGTGTTGTCCCGGAAGTTATCTAGCAATGTGGATTCAACAGGATTAATTTCGTCTGGCAAGAAAGGGGCTTGGTGTGAGCTTACCTGCAGTTTTCACTGGGATGGATGGAGATTTTACTGAGGCGTGTGGCTACTCCTTTTCCCTTCTTTGTTGTGCTCATTTGCTTTGTCTAGGTATCCCTGGGTGGGCTCCTGGTCTAAAGGGGGTGCGTGTGCGTGTACACGTGTGCTTGCGTGTCAGGGGAAATGAACACTCTAGTTTTTACATCAAAACCAGCGACAAAGTGTTGCCACGCAAGAGTGCTCCTGTTCAGGGTGCCAGCCAGGCCTGCATTTCACCATCCCTTCCGTTTTCCGCTTTAAAAAAAAAATCCATTTAACTATATTTTACTTTGAAAGAAAGTTAATAAGTAAAGGCAACAAAACAATAAAAAGAACACACATCATAAATCAAGTTCACTAAAGAAATCAAGGAATTCACTTATTATAATTCTTAGTCTATAATTCATGTTTATGGAGCACTTGCAGTAAAACGGCAATATCTAACGAAAGAGTAAAAATATAATTCATACACCATCAGCATAAAACGCCCAGTCTTTAACTGGGCAGTTTTGTGTTGTGCATCGCTTCTTGTATTTCTGCAAAACTTGAGGCTCCCTACCACCGCGCTATCTCCCCCTTCGAGTGCGGGTGATTCCATTTTGGCAAAGCTCGTGTGGTTTTAATTTTTTTTAAGTTATTCTAGCAATAGTAGAGGCGGGGTCTCGCCTTTCTTAATCGAATAAGCATTCCTATCCCAGCTCTTATCAATGGGGGCAGGGGAGGGGGAATATCAATAAACTCTACATCAGTGAGTACGAAAGGTTGCTTTACTTATTAAGTCTACTGGTTGGAAAGTATTTTTATAACCAACTCTTCCAATAAAATCGTGATTTAATGCTGTTTTGTGTGTTTTCGTCTCTGCGTGCGTTTTAACGCAACTGGCTGATGCAATCGTGGGGCTGCGGCAGGGCGCAGTTACCAAAGTTCTCTCTCGGGGGAGGCGGGGCTGTGCTTGGACTGAGAACCAACCAACCACGAAGCGTCCACTCCTGCTCTAGGTAGCCCGGATGTGACTGGAAGCGCCACCCCAAGGCTTTAACCTTCCATTTCGGGTGAAGGAACGTGTTCTTCCTCTTCCTCCTCCTCGCTACAGAGGGGGGCGCGCGCGTGTACGTGTTCGCTCGCTCTCCAACGGGGTCTCCCGCCCCAAAGGCTTAACTGCTGCGCTCTTGGGCCGCCGCCGCCATTTTGTCCCTCCCGCTTCACCAGCTGCCTGAGCGCCGAATCGAGCGGCTGTCTTCGCTGGGAAGATGGCGTGGCCCAGCTCTGGGAGAGGCCACCGCTTCTTCCTTCGGAATCCCCAGAACCTCACAGGCCGGAGGAAGCGGCTGGGCCACATGGGCCAGAAGCGCTGAGGTACGGATTCAGCCCAGCCAGCATGGAGCCGAGAAGGGAGCAGGCCACTCCTCGCCTCGGGGCGCGCCCGACCTCGTTGCCGCAACCCCAGGCCGACGCCCCGTTTTCGTTGCTGCGGCTCATTTTGCAGATGTTCCAGCGCTTCTTGCCTAGCCCGGTCGCCCCCCTCTTCTGGCTTCAGTCCGAGGCCCACACCGCCGGCCCAGAGCCCTCCGTGCCAGTGTGGGGGGCACACGGCCTGGCTCCGCTTCTTGCCGTCCAGCACCAGCTGCGCCTGGTCTCCTCCTCCTCCTACGTGCTAGGCGGCGTCGACAAGAGCTCGCTGCCCGGAGCCCTGAGTGATACTTGGGAGGAGCTGTCCGAAGCCCCGGGTTTTCGCTCCAAGTTCCCGGGGATCCTGCAGCCGGTGCATCTGCTGGAGGGCAAAACTACTCTTGACGTGCCGGATCCCGATTACGGCTACCATAGCTTGGAGGTGGAGGAGCAACAGCGCGACTCCTGGGCTCCAAGAGAGAGGCCGCAGTGTTGTGAGGAAGAGCACCGAGACGCGGGGATCACACACGGGCCTCATGACACGGGAAAGCCCTGTGAGGAGGGAGCTGCGGAGGTCAAACCCGACCCCGGTGAGGACTCGGATCTAGAGCAAGACCTGCCCGTGGAGGCCAGACCTGCGTGTACGAACAAGCTGATAGATTACATCCTGGGGGGCGCTTGCAGCGGGGAGGAAAGTGCAGGGGAGGAGGAAGATTGCTATGGGGATGATGATGATGATGGATTTGACAGTGAAGGCTCCCTTTCAGAGTCAGATACGGCCAGCCAGGATGGGGAAAGCGTTCACTTGTGGAACTCCTTTTGTAGCCTAGATCCTTACGACCCTCGGAATTTCACAGCAGCTGTTCAAACTTCTAGGAGTGCACCTGAGAAAGGACCTCCCAGTGAGTCAAATGAGGCAGAGGTGGTAGAGGATTCTTCCTCGTGGACTGAAAGTTCCTGTGAGGAAGATGAATGGGAATCTAGTAGCATAGATGAATCAGAAAACTTGAAATTGTGGAACTCTTTCTGTAACTTGGAGGATCCTTATAACCCTTTCAACTTCAAGGCACAGTTTCAGACTGCAGAAAAGGGGAAATGTGACTTAAAAGGACCAACGCGGCTAGGCCTTGGCTCCTCTCAACATAGTATCTTTCTTAGCTGTCAGGTGCACCTGTTTGGTAACCAAAATTCCGAGGTTACAGAAAATGTGAAATATGGCATCCTTTCTAGAGAAAAGTGTAAGAAGAAGAAAAAGGTATGATTCATACTTGTCTGTATTTTCATGTGCAAGCTGGAGGCATACTTCAAATATTATAGTTGCATCCTGCCCATTAAACCTGCAGGGTGGCTAAGAAGCAGATGACTACGTGTCTGATGAAGTTTTTGAGAAGTACACCTACAACTTTAATTGCTGAGTTTGTAAAGACATAATGTAATTGCTTCATTCCGTTCCAGCTCATTGAAAATTGTTTCCCAAGTGGTAGAATTACTTTTTCCAGGACTGCTCAACATTGCTGGGTTTGAAGAAACATGTAATATGTTATGTAGAAATGTCTCTGCCTCTTCTACTTCCACTATGTGTTGTGAAATCACATCAGACAAGCAATGCATGCACTGAGTGTGGGATACATAATGTTTTACTCAGTTATTACTTACAAATGTGAAGGAAACAATGCTAGAAAAGCAAAATATAAATTTGTAGTCAAAAGGTACTAGAAATTGGAAATCTTGTGTATGATAGGGTTAAACGTTTGCTTTCAAAGTGATTTCTGATAACTTCGGAGTGGCCTACCATTTAAATTGTTGCCTGCTGCTCTTAACTCCCTTTCAGGATCCTCGCTGTACCATCTTGTGGGTTTAATAAGAATTGAGAGCTGACTAATGAGCATCAGGCTCCATGCTTTACTAATGAGAGTCGTATCTTGCACCCTTTAGTACTTTAAATTTTTGTTAGGACAAAAGTCACTTCACACATTTTGTTTTATCTAAGGCTGTATTCAGACATTGATTCTCTTCTCCCATTCTCTTCCCTGGTATCCTAAGCTGGAAGTGGCAGCAACTAATGCAAGAGTGGTGTGTGCTTTTGCAGCGGCCTGCTCTTTCTAACCAGACTTCCTCAACTTGGTGCACTCCATATGTTTTAGACTACAATTCCCATGATTCTATTCCTTGGCCATGTTGGCTGAAGCTGATGGGAGTTGTAGTCCAAAATATCTGAAAAGTACCAGGTGGGATTGGGCTGATCTAACCACTAATGTTTGGATAGTTGTGACCAGGTACCACAACGTCAAGAACAATTTCAGGTCATCACATATCTAATACTTTGTATTCTTTGGGCTTGTTCAGACAACACTCTAAGCCATGGTTATCATGGCATATTGTGCGAACCATTTTGCAGCAAATGGTTAGTGAGTGTAATTCAACTGGTTATGTAGCCATCATGGTTAGGAATGGTTCATACAATACTCTAAGTCATAATGTTTAGCTCAGGCTTAGTGTGTTGGGCGGTATAAAATGGGCAGTATAAAAATGTAATAAATAAATAAATCTGAACAGGGTCTTTAAGGATTGTATCCAGTGGTGTTATTCCACTGACAGAAGCAGCTTCCCTTGCATTCCCTCAAAATCTTCTCTGGAGGGCAGGGAAATCCTCAGAAGCATATTTTCCAATTGCATCAACAGGCTGCTGGGGCAAGGAGAGAGGGAGGTTTCATTTCGACTGCCAAATAAAAACATGGCTTTTTAACAAAGCCTTTGATGGTTAAACTCACTGGCACATTGGTTTTAACTGATTTTATTGCTTTTAAATTATATATTGTTTTAACTTGGATCATGGTTTAATTTGTTTTTAACTGTGTATATTTATTGTTTTATACTGTATGTTTTTATCTGTATGCCACTCTGAGATCTTAATGATATAGGGCAGGATATAAATGTTTTAAATAAATAAAAGTCCTATTGTGCTAGCAAACGCCAACTAGCACAAAGTTGGATTTAATCCTAAGCTTTTAAGTAGTTCTGTAGGTTGAGAGATAGTAACTGGTGCAAAGTCAACCAATGAGTTTCATGCCTAGTGGGGAATTAAACATCTTACATATTGTTTGATGTTTTAATTTGTAATGTGGCTTGAATTCTGGTTGTGTGTTTTTAAAGCTTAGAGTATAAAAAATTTAAATGAAAATTCCCCTGCCTCCACACTGGCTTTTCTGTTTCCTGTCAGAAAGCAGAGGAATGTGCCAGACAAAATATAGGTGGGCTACAAAGTGACTAATAAATTAATACTAAAATAAGTCTAATTATTTTAAGTAAAACTATAGGTGGCATACTTAGACCTGCTACTTGAACTGATGTCTGTGTGCTCTCTTAACTGATAGATTTGTCTTCTGGGTGTTACGTCCAAGTGAAGACTGAAATATTTTTGTAATTCTGTTATTTGGTATCTTTCTGGTTAAGAACTAATCATTGTTTAGCATTCATATGCATAGCAATTCAAATGTCTAGATTTACATGGATTGAATAATCTGTAAAATAACATGGGATTTCAGAAACCTCTGGAGCTGTGAAATTACACATTTTAGCTTGAGCTTCACTGTAAATCGCTCACAGTGACTTCTCTCAAAACAAATTTCAAACCCCTTGTGTATATCTTTCTAGTGACACTGTAAATGAATGGAGATTTGTACGCAATATATAGCATAATGTTACAAGACCTGGTAATGGTGCCCTAGAGGGTACTTTAGAATGATGTAAAGGTAAGAAAGGATAAGGCACAGAGGGAGAGAGGCTGATGTAACTATCCAGCATGCTTGTTTCTCATTGTTTTATATGAAGGTAGTTAAAAACTTTAAGGGACCCGATATTTCAATATATATATGGGTTGTAAGGTCCTGATGTGTTTTAATCTATAGGAGTACTTAGGTTGTGTTTAAGATGGGCTTAATTCCTCTCATATGATTATATAAAGGATTCAGGTATTTATATTTCTGGCTGTAAAATGGTCTAAATACTACTTGGTTAAGTCTGCATTGAGACGCATGGTGTAAGTACCACTTAACTGGAGGAGGGAAAGGGGAAAATGAAGTAACCTCATTTGCCCAGGGGGAAGGATCCACAAATAATACTAGTTCGTGAAGGAAATTGATGTTCGCTAATCTGCAATAGACTGTCCTCATGTCTTTTTAGTGATGTGTGATATGTTGGGTTAAGGTACATTTATTCAGCTAGGAATTATAGCACATAGTAACCTTGCAAGCTATTTTATATATCTTTTGTATTCTACCTTTATTAATGGTTTTAAATATATAGAAATTTTAATTGCTGTAACCTACTTGTGGGAATGGGGATAAAATGTTGTACAGAAATGATTCTATAAATATTTTCTGACAGTTGTTTGAAGAAGCAACAAAATGTGAGATTGGCTCTTCATGGTCCTAGTCAACATGTTTGTTTTGGGATAATGCATTCTAAGGTATTGGCCTAATTCAGTACCTTAGACTTTCTTCAAGTTTGGAGGCTTCTCCATATAACTATCTTATATTGATGAATATAGCTTAATTAGCTTACGGTTACAATTGAATATGTCCCTTCACCCACATCAATTTATCTTTTCCACACATTGACAGTGTAATCTTATTGGTGTTTACTGGGAAGTAAGCCTCATAGAGTTCAATGGGACTTACTCCCAGATAAGTGTGTTTAGGATTGCAGCCTAAATTGTACCAGCCACATAAATATTGAGTGAAACATCTATTCCACAAAGAAATATCTCCTTTATAATAGACCTCAAAATGTTTGCATTTTCTCAGCCAAGTAATAAATAGGCCTGATAACAATAGGCGTTTAAAATTTTTGTGTTACCCATTTTATAATGAATTTGCTTTTAAATAGTATTATGCAAAGTTATATTGATAATCTGATGTATTTTTGTGTCTCATAGGTGACCTTCCTTGAAGAAGTGACTGAGTATTATGTAAGCAGTGAGGAAGATCGCAAAGGACCCTGGGAAGAATTTGCACGCGATGGGTGCCGGTTCCATAAACGAATTCAAGAAACCGAAGATGCTATTGGATATTGCTTAACAATAGAGCACAGGCAGCGAATATTTAATAGACTTCAGGAAAATGTGTTATGAAAGGCATTGATATTTTCTAGCACCTTAATAAAATATAAAATTAAAAGGTAACACATTTTAATGTCACCTATGAGCATCTTACCAGAGATCTTTCTATTAAAAATGGCAGCTGCCTATAATGAGCTAAAACTAGAGAATAGGAGTAATTTTAATACTGTATCTCAATACTCTGCCAACAAATATGCTGCATGTATCTGGATGCAGTGTTGAACTAACTCCATTGTGTATCCAGCATGATTAGTGCATAACTTTCCTTCAAAAGCCAAGTGTATCTATTTTTTTCAGAAGCCAATCCAGACAATGCCTTGTGTATGTGTGTGTGCGCGTGTGTGTTCATGCTCTGTCTCACTCACATCTCTATATGAGCAAAGACAGGCAAATATGAGTGGAATTTTGCACTTTTTAAAAGGGAAAAATATTTTGAAAGTATATTTATTGGGTTTGGAACCCCAAAATGCAGTTCTGGTTTAAAGTTTGTAAATTGCATCTGTTCTCTCTCTTGAATCTGTGCATAATAGAACATTGAAATGTTCTAATCTGATAGCTGAAATTAACTTTTCTTTTCATTTTCCTTATCGAATCTAACATCCACACTTTAAATAGGTATTTCTCTTACTATCTGTAATGTCAAAAAAAGAGACTACAATTGTAAAGGCCTTGTTACATCTTTGGTTTTAAAGGATTTCCTTTTCCCAAGTTTAAAAAACTCCTATTGTATTATGCTTTTTATTATTATTGCAGTAGGATGCAATAATTTTTTTATGGCTGTGCACCGCCTTGGGCCAAATCTGAGCTGAGGCAGGCTAATTCAGCTTGCCTTGACCCAGATCCTAGGTGGTATTGGGTCGTACCAAGGCACCCTGAGGCTGGAGTAAATTGATACCGAAGCCTTAGTGTGCCTCAGACCAATTTGGGACAGTGCCGGGCCGCTCCTGCTCACCCGGCCAGGTTGGCAGGCGCAAGGCTGGCTGTGAGTCCAGATGAGTCAATTAGACTCACTGGACTCCCCTCTCCCTCCCTGGACACCTGCTGCCCGCCAGCAGGACTTACCTTCATGTGCCTTTAAATTGCTGAGCTGTGATTTAAAGTAAAGATTGTGGGGGCTCTCTTTTTTAAATAGCTCTGTGGCCATAAAGGGCCATTTTACTTAGTTTGTGGCCATAGAGCTTTTTTAAAAAAGTCAGTCCCCACAATCTTAACCTTAAATCACTGCTCAGCTCTCAGGGAAGAGGACGCACATGCAGGTAAGTCGTGGTGGTGGTGGTGGTTCCAGGTTTGGGGGGAGTGAGTGAGTTACGGAGGCCTTGCCTCCAGCTTTCTTGGGTTGACTGCCTGCCCCCCCCCCCAAAAAAAAAAATTCCTCACTTCATTACTGAGGCGGGCCCGAGTCAAATTGGGGCTGTTTCGGAGCTGCTCATGAAACAGCCGGCTAGGCAGAGGCTGTGCACAGCTCTTCTAAATTGCAAATTGCAGCATACTGGTATTTTAAGGGCAGCAGTATGGTCTTAAACTGTCAAGGCAGTTCTAAGGATGGATTACTGGAATTCTACAGCAGTTCTCTATGTTCTTTTTATTCTTTATAAGGTACCTATAATCAGCTGAGCATTGTGGAAAGAAACATAAATTGATTTAATTGCAGCCTGCTCCACTTTGTAGATATATCAAAACTCACGGGAAATTGTTAAATTTTATTGTTTCAAGGTTTGTAATATCAATTATGATGTTTACCAGAAATCAGTATTAATATCATTGTTCGCAGAGCAACAAAATTATTTCTAAAAATAATTCTGTAGTTAATACAACGCATTCCAAATCATAATGCTGTGTAGTTGGTCAAAATACATGTTTGAATTACCAAGAGCATTATTTAAAGCTTGTTGTTTCACTTCCAAACAATGACTTATATAGCTTAGGTAAGCAATTATAAATAGCCTAATGTCCAGAGCTATTAAAGTAAATGCAGTGATTCATAACTGTTTTATTCAGTTTCACATATGTGTGCTTCTGAAGCAAGCAGGGGTAACAATAATATTGATTGGTTCAGTATGTTGCTCTCTGTAGTATGACAGGACAGTTATTATCTTTCTGTTTTAAAGCCACAACAATACCATGTGTGAACAAGAGTCAACCATATATACTCTGTGTTTTTTTGTCCTGGTAAATTCTAGTAAGTAGTCAGCAAAAATCCCAAGTTGTGTAAAATATATGCATGCATGGAAGGAGGGATGTCCATCACATAATTGAGTGCTCTTGACTAGTTAGGCTATAGAGAGCTTATTCATGGAATGCTTTATTTTAGTTCATGATCTGGGTACTCTTGAAACATCGTGATAGTCTGATGTGCACTGCTGTAGAACTTCATTGATCCTTTGGGAGCTGTACTAAGGCTGCAACCCTGTGTACATACTTGGGAATGTCACATTTGAATTCAGTGGGGCTTGGCTTCTAATTAAGCGCACATAAGATTAGGCCACAGAAATTATACTGAGAATAAAATATCTTTCCACTTTGATACTGTTTTAAGTATTGTCTCTTACTAGTCACCTGCAGATTATTGAGTGGAAAACAGATTCTGTTTCTCAGCTTGGAGCCATAAAAAAAACCAAGACAGCAGACTTGCTGCAATAGAATTAATTCTTTTTCAAAAAATCTTCCTCTTTTTATAAAAATACTTAATGGTGCTACATGCAGCAATGAAGGATGTCTCTTCAGCTTCACTTGAGTAATGAGTCATGAAAACCTACTTCTAAAACTTTAAATCAAAACCGCAATTATCAGAATTTTATTTTTATATCATTTTAGAAAGGCAAAGGTAGAGCCATACAACCTTTCACTTTATACCGATTTAAATGGATTTGATTGTTATCTCATTGGGGTTTTATATTTAAAGTTATATTTCTGTATATAATAAAACAGTTTAAAACTAATCTATAGAATGTAATAAAGAAATTTTGCAAGTTGCTTTCAAATTGTCTTGAAGGTTGACCCTGCCAAGAGAGGATTGATGTATAGCTGCTGTAGCAGGTGAATGCAGAGTACTGTGATGGTTTTAAAGCCTTGCAATGTTCTTACACTTTGTCTTTGGCAAAATATTAGAAGAGGCAGGCCGTACACAAGGTTCTATTGAAAGTACTAAATCTATTGTATGGAGTATATACTGCTGATCCACGGTGGTGCTAAGAGTGAGTTTTTCCCTTTCTTGGGGATGTACATGTAGACCTTGCATTCCATATGTTTAAAGCCAACTGCCCAGATGGCTTTAAAGCAGAGTAAGTAGTATATACATTTTTAAAATTTATATTCAGATGATTAAGTTGGCTGTCCTAACACTCAATTAAGCTCTATTAATAACCATAGGTTGGATAGAAAGTGTTAGCCCTGTATATAGCCCTTGTTTATGACCCTCTTGAGTTGTGTATATATAAATAGGGGCTGTAAACTTTGCTATCTTGTGGCCTGTTTAATTGATGCAGATCTGTTCAAATGGGGCAATCTAGCCAAATCTACATCTTTATTTGTTTCTCCTTGCTGGGTTCTGCAGCTGCTATACAGTTGAGCTTTCTATGATAATCCTAATACATCTTGGTAGAACTGTCTGATGCTTCTTAAGAGAACTACTGTAACAGTTGATCAACCTATGCCAGTGCTTTGATACAGCAGATTTTCACAGATTAAGCAGCTACAAATAGTATAAGAATATGACCTAATATTGTGCATTGTCTTGTCTTATTCTTATCACATATGCGCACAAACACCAGTCTATTCTATAGAGCGAGGCTACACAACCTTTTCATCCCTGCCTTGTCCTCATGGGAGGCAAGAACCACAGGTGTGTGCATGTGCATACAACCCCTCCTATACATGTACAGTCTGTAAAGGAAGAACGCCCAGCAAACCGCTGGCTTCAGACTGGATTTAGCACGGACCCTTGGTTTGGACACTCAAAGCTCACACAGAATGAGGTTTAAGACCATTTATTCAGGATAAGGGTAGGAAATACATGGGATTCAGCAGAATAAAACTTAGTTACATGCATAAAGTACCGGAACCCAGAGTAAGCAAGCTAAAAACTAAAACTACAGATCATACGTCACCCAGACCAGACTTGGCCGACTCTTCCCTGTTCTTTTCACAGGGTTTCTTTATACTATTTTGAACCAGTTCCCAGCAAAGCAAAGAGAAAGTTTGGAGGTTGTGGTTGTTCCCTCAGAAGAATTATGTGAAGTTCCCCAGGTGAAGCTTGTAATTTTTAATCTGTGGTTGGGAAATGAAGCTCTCAAGTTTCTTGAAGCAACCATCCTGCTTCAATGTTCATTGTAAAAGTCTGTCAGCTACAGAAACACTTTAACTATCGATAGGATATAGGAAGCCTCTGGAAGGCCTGCTGATCATTTTTGCCTTCTGAGACTCACAGCTATAAGGGATAATAACTTAAAATGAAAGCTAAGCTGCAATCATGGAAATGTTAAATTCACAAATATTTGGGAGCTGTCCAATGCCCACTGTTGATACATGTTTTATCCTACCTTTCATGTTAATTGCATTATTAGCAAAAATATTAACATAATTGTTTTTAGCCAATAAAGACATCAGCTATTTTAAAAAGTCCATCTTCAAAGGACTTAAATCCTCCATATTAAAACATGAGCCTTTTTTTCTTCTGATTTCTATCAAGTTACTTCCCCCCCCCCCTTATTTCACCTTGCTAGTTGCTGTGCAGAAGTGGTGAAATCCCTGACAAGAAAGCTTAAATCAATGTTTGTTAGATAAGGGATGGATCTGGGGGAGATCAAGGATGGGTAAATTAGAAGGGAAGGAAAGAGAAGGGTGAGCCGGTGAAGGTGAAAGTAAAGTACAGTTAGGTTTTGCTGAAGACCTCCTTCAAAAGAAGTGACTTCAACAGGGAGAAGGTTATAGAGGCAAGAGGAAACTAATGTGCTTATATCACAAGGCCAGCTGGATATAGAGGACTTTGAATAATTTAAAGGAAGATAAAGTACTGAGGCTAGGAGAATGTTGGATGGATGATTTGGAAAAAAGATCTTTGCATAAGTACAGGAAAAAGGTTTCATTTTTTTTAAAAGGAGCCCAACTTAAAATGGAAAGTGATTTACACACATGCATTTATGGAAACCTGCATCGCACAGGCATGCTCCCAGCAGAGTGTACAGTAGATGTGCTGCCATGTAATGTGTGGTATGGCCTAATATTAAAAGTGCTAATTTTGAGGGAGATGAAAAGGATTAATCTGTTTTAACTGGTTAATGCAAATCTTGGTGATGATCAATAACTGAAAAGAAATCCAAACTTTTTTGTCAAGGCTGTTTGGGAGGGCAAGTAAACATCCAACATTTGGGGAAGATACCAAGCTGTCATGGGCTTTTGTGCAGATGGGTTTTGAATAACATGCTCATTGTTTCTGGGGAATTTTCAACCGAATATTGACATGTTTAGGTGGGTTGGTGGGTGATCTCCCCCCCCCCCCCAATTACAGATTGTGAAACTAAGAAGACATAAGAGTTCCAGTAATTTACCTGAGGTCACCAAGGTTTGTATGATATTTTAGGAAAGTTAATTAATCAACGTGATAATCCGCTTTTTTACTACAGAATACCAAACACAATGAACAAGAAAGGAGAGAGATAACTACCCCACATCCATGAGACATGTACAGAGAGGCTTAAGGTGCACATATACGTGTACTGAATTTGGTAAGCCGCCTCCACAAACCTTGAGAGATCTGGCATTTGACACACATTGTCCAAATTACTAGAAACCTATCAAAGTGAAATTATTGAAGTACAATTCAAGAGAGACAACTCTCCTGTATCACACTGTGAATGTTAATGGGCTCACCATTGCAACAATGTCTGCTGTTGCTACCTAATGTTTGGTGCATGGCACCTGTTCAGGTAATGATCATTGTCTGTACTCTTGCGTTTCAATTCCCACTGACAATGCAGTTAACACACACCTACACACAGTTGTGTATATAAATCTGCCCAATTGAGATTAACACTTCATGTACCTGATGAAGTGGACAGTGTCCAACAAAAGCTTATGGCAGAATAAACTGGTTAGCTTTTATGTGCTACAAGTCTCCTGAATGAGACTCCAAAGTATACCAGACTCTCTCAGAAAGATGAAATTGTCACAAAATGCACTGCAAATGGGGAGTTTTTAAATCTAGCCAGCCCAACAGAGGATATGATTATCTCTTAATGGAGACCCACAATTCTATATGCATCTGAAGGATTGATAAGGCAGCAAGAGCTTTGCTGGGATCAACTGTCAACTGGGTCCTTCCTTCCCTCCATGGCTATTCCACCTGGTCATTGTATTGAGTATGTAAGAATCGCTACCTGAACTTGCATATGTTCTTTCACCCTTACCAGCATGCAAAGCATCTGTTCTACCATTGAGCTATGGGTTCCCCCATATGGATGCTAAATTTGCAGGAATACTAGATATTCTTTTTCTTTGCATCTATTAATTACTCATTCTAAATTTTAAAGTAAAGGGCCCGCCCCCTCTGCAATGTGTAGTTACACTTTTGCTACCTGCACTCATGGGACCATCACACACACGTAACATTGTGAAGCTAGAGAGTAGATTTAGCTAGAGTTCTGAATATAATGTGCTGTTCTCTATGAAGAAGTGAGACTTCTGTGTTTGTTTTTAAAAGAGACACAACGTTATGTATTAAGATGCAAAGATATAATTTTCTGTGCTTTGTGGAGTTCTCTCCAGATCTGGCTTCTCTCTGTAACAGGTAGCTAGCAAGTGTGTTCAGTCTCCTCAACACCATATAGAAAACAAGTCATAAAGGATCAGTGTACCATTCTGAGAAATATACTAAGGTAAAAAATGCCTCTGTCCACAGGGTGGCAATAGCTGCCCTTTAGTGAAAGGATGCATTAGAAAACCAAGTGCAGATGGGTTTCTTGCAGTATGCAATCAGGTGGAGATGGCTTCTAGAGTCTACATCCTAGAAGGATAACTGTCAAACTCTAAAGCCCAGTTCAGGTGTTGCTGTTACTAGATTCAATCAACACGTGAGGAGTGGGCGCACTTTAGCCCTGCTCCTGTCCATTATCGCATCTGTCACACTGTATGCATGAACAGGGGCGGCCTTTAGGGGATAAATAGCACCCTGGGTGAGGAGTGCCTTTGGTGCTCCCCCAGCTTTGCAGAGCTGAGGGACCTGGTGTAGGTGTGATGTTGGCACTCCCCTCAGCGCTACTTGGTGCCTCCTTCAGCAAAGCTTGGTGCCCCCCTTCAGCTCAGCACCCTGGGCGACCGCCCAGCTCACCCATCCCTAAAGCCAGCCCAGCGTATGGAGGACGACGGTCTGATATCAGTGGAAGCTCTCCGTGTGACAACGGAGGCTCTCCATGTGATTAAGAACCCTGATTTTCCAGGGTTTGTTATTTCCTCAGGGCAACTTTTGACTAGCACTGTGTCAATTTTTTGTCCTATTTATTTTTTGCCCATTCGTGGGGAGGGGGGAGGAGTGAAAAGAAATTGCACCCCAAAATTGTGGGGAAAGGGTGAGAGTTTCAGAGAAATGTCTCAGTGTACAGGGCTTCAGTGTTCACCTTACCATGAGGAGGCTGAGGAGGGTGGCAGCAATGGCATGCGTGCTCTTCATTGTGCCATTTTTTTTCTCCCATTCTGACCTTGCAGCCTCTCTTGCTACTTGTGCTTTCTGGAAAAGCCCCCGAGAGGGTTTGAGCTGGACTCCTTCCGTTGGGGCTTTGTTGAATGCCTGAAAGCTGAGCGAGGACCTCTCCTCCTCCTCCTCCTCCTCCAATAATAACAAAACAACCCCCAAAATGCCTTGCTAAAGCTTCCAGGCATTCAGCAGGCAGCAGCACTGGAAAGGCCCAAGGGAGGAAGTCCTGCTTTAAGGCCTTTAGCGGTTTTTCCAGACAGCTCAAGTAGCCAACATAAAGAACACACATGCAACTCTCAGGCACCTCCTTGCAGTAAGGTAAGCCCTGAAGCCCTGCTCACTGAGAAATTTCTCCGAAATTCTCAACATCCTTGCAAAGAAGCAAAAAAACCTGACTGCCTCTTTCTCAGGGAAACTAAGAGGTTATAAAAGGGCAAGTAAAAGGGGTTGGACTCAATGGCCTTATAGGCCCCTTCCAACTCTACTATTCTATGATTCTAAGTGGGGGGTTGGCACAGCACTGCATTTAACTTTTTCTTCTCTTCAAGTGTTCCTATATTTTGCATATTCCTATAGGTGAATTGTATGCATGAAGGTTTCCCCCCTGCTTTTCACCTGTAAATATTTAAACCTGTGCATTATATTTGCTAATTATAATGTTGTTCCAAAGGTCATGTTGTGTTTGTTGATTTAAGTGGGAGGCTAAGCTGAATCCAGTTGATGTGAAAATGTGACACTGAATATCACATCAACTGGGTTAAAAGTATATGAAAATATGAGTTAAAACTGTCACCTTGACCGACATTAATTTCAAATCCCAGCTATGATCGTGTGAAGATGGAAGCCAAAATGTTAAAATGGTGTTAAGTTAATCTCTGTTTTATGATGGACTTATTTTCACATATTTTTTATAAGCTTGCCTTTCTAATGAAATATACCATGTGAATGTATAAGCTAACACAATGGGCGTCTCCCTCTTCTGCAGGCCTGCTGACTGTTGGTTGAATGCTGGGTGACAGCTGAGGCGGGCAGGATGAAGGGCCCTGGGTCAGGGTTCTAATATCTGTTTCTTCAATTTCACAAGCCAGTCTTGGACACTAGCAACCCTAGTGTCAAGCTAGGTGCTTTCTAAGGCCTTTGCCAGGAGTGTTGAACCTCTTTCAACCTGAGGGCCAAATTCAACTTCTGAGAAGTTCTTGGAGGTGGGGCAAAAATACCAGCATAAGATAGTATAAAACTCTTACTTTCTGTAAGGGGGGACATCAGTGCACCTCTGGATACCTTTCTTGGCAGCCATCAAGGTGACCTATCCCTCCCAGTTCTTAAAAATTAACCCCATTTTTTTTCATACCGGAGGCTGGGATTATTGTGAAATAGGTTTCTGTTGATGCTGAGAACTGTGGGTTCAAATGTGTCATTTTCTGTTTGGAGTTCAGACTCTACATCTGTCTTGTACTCACAAGGACTTGTCTTGTTCTCAAACTGCTGGGTGAACTGAACTTAAGATTGAAAAAAATGAAAAACTGAGAGACACTGAAGCTGCACATTTGCCCACCCTTTGGAATATGATGTGTCTACTGCTATCTGTTGCATTGTTTGACCGTTTGAACTTTTCACATCTTTATTTCTTCTCTTGGTATGCAGGATATATATATAAGTTTAGTCTGACTGTGGGTGGGATGGGGCTTTCTGATGTTTGTCCTTGTTAACTGGAAGCATCCACTCAATTGTTGACCAACAGGCACAGCACCAGATGGTTGTCATTTTTTAACTTGGAGTCTTTCCATTAAAAGTAGTTCAGAATCACTCCCCATTCCAAGTGATAGACTGCAACAGTCTTCTTGCTAAGGGGAAACCTCACCCTGACACTGGTTGTTATATTAAATGTAACTCAGTCATTCTTGCCCACACCCTCCCTTTCGCACAACCTAACACTTTAAATAATGACAAGGTTGCTCCTCAACATCCCGCATGCCACAAAGGTGATTAGGCCGGGTGTGCTGGTGCACATGCACATGTGCACATGCACATGCAGAACAGAGCAATTTTTTTTTAAAAAAAAGGATGAAGTTTTAATAAGTTTTATTTTTATAATGATGTTTTAAGAAGCCCTTAGATGGAATCACAACAGTAGTCCATCTGATAGAATTTACTCTGATTTGACACTGGCTTTCCAGGATCTCAGGTCTTTCCCAACCTGGTTACCTGACCTTTTTAATTGGAGATGCCATGGACAGAAACCTGCCATATGTTTTGTCTATGGAAAGAGACAGAAACAAATGTTTAGTTGTCTTCTGATGTTACTGAGAACAGTTGGAAACTACTTTCTTAGATTTCCAGATGGTAGCCATGTTAGTCTATTGCAGGAAAACAACAAAGAGAATTGTGGCACCTTAAAGGTTAACACATTTATTCTGGCATAAGCTTTCATGGACTATAGCCCATTTCAACAGATGCATAGAATATTATGGAAAGTTTCTGATTTTTATACAGTACATATGGTGTTGAAATGGTGGGTGGGGGGAATTGCAAACAGTGATCTCAGCAGGAAATTAAATGCAAAAAGTGACAATCACATTATTAACAGTGGACCACTGTTGTGATCATCACTTTTTGCATTTGATTTCCTTCTGACCTCACCAGTTACCATTCTTCCCCCCCCACACACACACACATTAGCATAGGTACTATATAAAAACCCTGAAACTCTCCATAATACTCCATGCATATGATAAAGTGGGCCACCGTCCATGAAAGCTGACGCAGAATAAACTTATTAGTCTTTAAGGCACCACAACACACTTCATTGTTTTTGCTTTCTTAGATGTTCTACTGTGACTTTCTTAAAAGTCAGTTCACTGACTAATGGTTTCCTGTGCTTCCTGAATGTACAACCAGTTATTTCTGAAAATCAGATGCATATGTGGTGATCCTGATTCTTTGCAAGTCACCAAAAGCTTGAGTCCATGTGGGTCTCTTCATCATCATCTCGTTGGCCATCAAATGCTGAGCTGGTGTGGGCTGCCCTGCTTCAGATGCAAAAGACATAAATATATTTCTGCAGCATTCTCAATATAGAATTCCTTGTGTAGTGAACCTTCTGTTTGCAGGGACTTCTTCCATACCTTGGGCTGGTAATAAGGTGCTGAATTGGAAGCATGAAATGTTACCTGGAAGAGAAGCATGAAGTTGAATGGAAAGGAAGGGTTTTGAGGTAGGTAGAGCTTTCCACACTGCCTCTATAAGCAAGAATAGGGTGGGTTGAAATTTCTCCTGGCGTGGGTCTTTACTGATCTGTCCTGGATCGATGGAGTGACTGCTCCATCATCTCAACATAATCTTAGAAGAAGAACTGTCACTTTGCTCACATGATGTTTCATCTATAAATGGCTTTAGGAGGGAACTGGATGTGTTCTTTTCCATCCTTCTTGTAAGGCTAGTGCTGAGTAGTGCCCCTGTCCACAGATCCTTCTACTTAAAGACAGGCTGCATGGGTCTCTGCACGCTCACCTGCAGAACGTATGTCTGCTGGTGTGTCAGGGAAGGTCATAGTGTGTATGTTCACAAATTTGAGTTATATGAAAGGGGCACATAGCTGCACCCTCCCACCATAGTAACATCATGCCTATTCCACACACACGCTGCTCCTGTCTGTTGTGTGTAGGCAAGATATTGCACCCTTGCAGCTGGATTGGGCTTGGTCACACTCAGGCATTTTAACTCTGTAATGCCATCTCCCCCAACCCAGTTCCTGTCAGATGTTTTGGACTACAACTCCCATCAACCCCAACCAGCATGGCCCTTGGGCAGGGATGATGGGAGTTGTAGGGTGCCAGGTTGAAGAAGGCTGCTGTAACAACTTCCTGAATTTTATTTCACATAGATCGGTAAGGTATTTTGAGATTCTGAGCTGAAACACAGAAGCAAGCTAACATAAGTGAAAGCCTTTGTAGCTGGCTCATTTTCCTTCAATCAAAAGACTTCGAAAGCAAAAACACATTTTCCAGAAATAAGTGTACCCTATTTCCAAGTATGAAGTTCAAGGTGGCATACATGCCCCCCCTCCACCCCTGTTACTTTTCTTCACAACAGCCCTACGAGATAGGTTAGGCTGAGAGAGATGGTGATGGCTGCAGCTCATCCAGTTAGCTCCATGGCTGAGTGGAGATTAGAACTGGGGCCTCCCCAGTCCTAGTCCAACATCCTAACTACTCAATCACACTACTCCTGTTGACTCCAATGGGGCCAAACTGCCTTGAATCCAAAGTCTGTATTGTGGATTGGATTCAGTCACTCCAGTAGTAGCATTTATCAGGGTAGTCATAAGAAGTACTGATATCACATACATATTCTTCATGCATCAGTTATTCTCCAGGTCCCTGAAGAAGTAACATGGGATTTAAAAACATCACAACAACAGCACCTCTATGTTTTTGTGTCTTAGATTGCTAAGTTAGTGAAAAAATAAAGGCATAGAGGTGTCTGTCTTGGGCCTCCAGCAAATGTGGCCAAGTCCTTCACAAACCTATGTGTTGTTTACCTAGTACCACCACCTTCTGCATCTAATCTTGATACAGTGTTAGATTAGGACACAGTATTGGGCTGTATAATAAACATGAATCCTCCCCACTGATTGTTCCCAGCAAAGGCCCCATAGGTGGTCTTCCTTGCAGCCTGGCTTCATCTGTTGAAAAATGGTAAAAATAATAACAGAGGGTTGGGCTGGGATTTACCAAAGGGAAATGTAAGCACCCTCTTCCATCTTCTGGTTCAGCCTTTCCCAGCCCCATACCCTGCAGATGTATCACACTACAACTCCCATCATCCTAGATAGCAAGTTCAGGCTTGTGACATCTACTTATTTTATTTTTTTACTAAAACCCCAAGATTCAGGTGCAAAAGACACATACTTAGAATTAAAGGATCCTGAGCCTGTGAATTTGTTTTGATTTCCAGAATTGAATGGTGTTCACAGCCCTTCAACAAAAAATTCCACTCATAGTTATCCCAAGCCTTCTTCATTTCAGCAGAATAATTTAGGCTGGAGGAAGGGGTTATTTTCTTGTCGCGATTGTTAAAAGTGTTGGGAGTCACATTCTTAGGGCATCTCTGCATTAAAGAAAAAACGCACACCTTTATCAGACTTTTCTCCCCCTTGGGTCTTTATGCATTCACTACAGGTTTCTTTATACAGTGGCCAACAGTGACCACATGATTTTTAATTGAAAATATCCCCTCTGGGCAATGCTCCATAACATTCAATGAAACTCCTCCATCTAGTGGCTGTATTATAGTGTAATGACAACTTTACACACTGGGAATATCCTGTGATAATTTTAAATAGTGCATTATCACTGATCTTTTTAAAAGCTAGATTACTAGGGAAAGATGCAGTAGACTTCCTGGAGGTTGACAGCATCATGTAAAGTCTCTGCAAACTTCAGTAAATGGCCAATTAGGAGCATGCAATAAATTGTTCATGTAGAGAAGCACTTTCTGATCTACTGTCAATCTCCAGAGAACTACTTGTAGATCCCTACCTACGTTCCGCCAACCTCTGCCTTAACAACTGCAAATTCTTTGTAGTATTTGGAACTGGACATTTGTGTGCATGTATGGAGATCTAGTAGCATAATGCAGGCCTGGACACACAGAACAGCCAAGCCTCAGTGGTTTATTCTTGTTGGCAAAATCCTATGGGTGTAAAGTGTTAGAGTGCCTTCTACCGGGCAAGTGCAATTGACTGCCTATTGGATCAATTTGCTCCTCCAGTAGTAGGTGTGTGTGCAAAATGTGCATTGTGTACATGCATCCTGTAAGATGGTCACATTGAGGTATGGTGTCATTCTGATGGCGTCATTATGCTCTCACCATTGTGTGCTGTTCCTTTCTCTTTATAAACAACTCCAACTATAGTTAAGGAAGTTACTCAAAACAGCAAATTGCTCACCTCATATCACGTGTGAAAGCATTTGCATAGCCATCCTCACAGAGAAAGAAGCTTTGTTTTAAAGAGATTGGCTTTTTAAAAACAAAACCAGAATAGGTTTAGGATGGATTATGAGCTGATCTCTAGTACTGTCGATGTTGCAGAACTAATACGAATGATAATGAAACTAAAATAAAGTGATGAGTGTGAGGGGGAGGGCAAAACCTTGTCAATTCCAAAGGTAACTCAGCTGCATTCTATTTCAGTTCTCTGTTTCCTGTATTTTAAAAAAATTGTCACAACAATTTAATTCAGCAAAACAGTTGATGAAATAGACATTCTGAACCAGAATCATAAGCGCAAAAGCTTTGCTTTAAGGAGTGATACCAGATCCCAATAGTCAAGAGTGGTAGACTGACACATCTGGAGGGCACCAGGTTGGGATGGCTGCTTTAGAAGGTTCTGTTGGTTTTGGATGCTTCCATGCTAGGTATTTACCTCTGACTAGCCAGGCTTCATTCCCTCATTATTTGTTTGCGCACTGAACGACTAAAACCGGTGGGTGGTTGCTCAAGCCATCATCCTACAATTAGCTTCAAATTAAACCACAACAAAGCACCCAAGCAAAACACCATAATCCAAATTTTCATCTCTGTGCTGTGTTTGCATAGGGCATATTTCTTCACACCCAGCAGTTGGTCTGTATTCCAGTAGTTCTGGGCAAACTGGTTTGCCCAAATTATTACAGGGAAGCCCCTGGGAGCTGCAGTGATGTTTCATGAAAGAAGTCTCGCTAAGGCATGCTTTGTTTTGCTAGGGCAAAGGCTCCCTCTTTTCCTGGATTAACAGTGGTAAAGCTGTCATCATCTCTTCCCTGTTGTGGTGGTAGTAGCAGTAAAGTTGAAAGCATAAAGCCACTGGCAGCGTGCAAGCATTTATGACCTCTTCCTCTCCACTCCCCCTGGGCAGGGGGGAGTGTCTCCACAACCTCACCTTTCCTGGTGAATAAGCTTTAATTGATGACTACAGTCAGAGAGAGAGAGAGATGCCTTCTGCTTCTAGGGTGAGAAGCACAAGACACCGGGGGCGCAATCAACAAGCCGGCAGACGAAACTCCTTCATTCCTCACCCTGAATTAATCTGTGGTAATCAGACGGAGTTTGGAGGCCGTGTGGAGGAAGGCAGCTGCCTGAGAGAGAGAGAGTCATGGTATTTTGAGCACATCTGTCGTTGTCACAGCTGGAGGGCCCCCCTGTGAAACGTGTGTGACGGCTTTCAGGCGAAGGATCAGCAACCGTGCCTTGAAAGGGTTAAGCAGATGCGGTGTTTTCCCCTCCCTTCTGGACTATTTTCATCAAAACACTGTCTGGGGAAGGGCTGAGCTTGCCTGCCTTCTGGTGGGACTGGCTCAGGTGGGCTTAGCCTGAGCTCACTTTCCTGGGCACCATCCCTTCCCGCTTTAAAAAAGGGGTGGGGGACGGAGGACAGGTAAATACAGGCTAAGGACAGGGGAGCAGTTTGGGACCTTATTGGGACACTCTGGATTCCGCCCACCCCCACCCCTGTCCTTGTCTTGGTGGAGCTTGCAGTGGAAACAGGGTCTGATGGAGACTGAGGACATTGACTGGCTAGACCTGCCTGGCAGGTGGACCTATGGAGTTTGCAGGGACGGGCGAATCTTCTTTATCAAGTATGTTCAATTCTTGCTCTCTTGAGGGTTTGTTCTTGTCCTGGTTTGTCAGGTTGAGGGGTGGGGTGGACGGGTGAGTGTCTGGAGCTGTGGACAGTTGAAAAGAACCAAGAGTTTCTCCTGAACATTTTGTACCAGATGCCCCCTGTGCTTCTTCTGGGACAGTTATTTGGTGGGAATGAGATGTGTGTCTGTGGAAAGAAAATCAGAAAGATCAACGCCCTCCTCTCAAGAGAGGAGTGGAACTAGGTTTCAAGTCCTCTGTGTGGAACAAGGGGTTTCTTAGGCCATGATTACACTTGCAGCCTGATCCTCAGCAGAATTACTTGGAAGTAAGTTCCACTGATTTGAAAGACTTGCTTGCAAGGGACGAAACAGACATCACTTTAAAACTGTGTCTGGCAATTATGACTTTTTGAAAATATTTACTCTAGAGTAGGTGTAAGGGGCCTGATCCCAATTGGCCCCCTACACCTACCATAGAGTAAAAATGTGGGGTTGGTGGATGATGTAGCAGGGTGACAATATGGAAAGAAGACAGGGCTCCTGTATCTTTAATAATTGTACTGAAAGGGGAATTTCAGCAGGTGTCATTTGAATGCCTGCAGCACCTGGTGAAATGCCCTCTTCATCACAACTGTTAAAGCTGCAGGAGCCCTGCCCTCTTTTGGATCTGCTCAGTCTGGTATAGGTCTTGCAGCTTTAACTGCTGTGATGAAGAGGGAATTTCACCAGGTGCTGCAGGCATACAAATGACACCTGCTGAAATTCTCCTTTCAGTACAATTATTAAAGATACAGGAGCCCTGCCCTCCTTCCTGTAGGGTTACCCTAAGATGTACCTGCTAGACACAGATTTTAAATGTCTGTTTTGTCCCTAAGTGTCTCTAAGATTGCAGCCTTATACTGCATTTTTCTATTTATCTCATTTTGAATACAACTCTGACACTGGGGAGAATCCACAACTGATCTGAAACTGGCTCCCTTCTTCCTTCTATCCTCCAAGCAAGAATCCATGCTATGGAAAAGCCCTTGGCTTAGCTTGTGTAAAGTTTCTTATCAGGGTTTTGCTGAACTGGCAGCTGTTCCTTGTCCAGCAGCTATTGTTGTATATGAGTCACAACACAAGCCTTGGCAAATCTACTCAGAAGTAAATTCCACTGAGTTCAGTGGGGCTTACTCAGACAAGTGGCTATAGGGCTGCAGCCTAAGAGACACTGAGCTATAAATGAGGAAGTCACCAGTTCAAATCTTGCCTCTGTCACAAGCACACTAGCTGGTGTTAGGCAAGCAGCTCTTTCTCATCTGATACCCTCATATCTGCGTTAGAGGTGAAAAATAATACTGACCTACCTTACAAACTTGTTGTAAGGATTACTGAGAATATATGTAATAGCATTATACGAAATAAATATTACTATGATGATGAGTGGGACTTGCAACAAAATGTTACTGTGTGGGGTTCTCAAATCTGGGATGCCTGCCAGCCAGCCATGCCCCTTTCTAGCATGCTCCATTCCACACACACCACATCCTAGTTTTCTGTTGTTTTCCCCAACAGTTTTTTCAGAGCGCATGCTCAGTTTGGGTGGTTTGGGAGGGTGAATTCCTACCCCTTTACAGCTTCCACCCCTTGGTACTTCTTCAAACCTTAGGATTCCCCCAAGCATGCTGATACACACTTCTCGTGTATGGATGGTGCTGCTTTGGGTACATATAGATCCATACTTGCAGACAAGGAGTTCACTATTATATATATCAGGTATGCTTTCCTCTGCCCTTGGGGCATTTAGAGGTGACATAACCTTTGGCAGAAGCAGTAGGGCTTAAAGTCAGGGGGCCTAGGTGTGGCACAGCTGATTAAGCGGCATAACCTGCAGCATTCTCTTATTCTGGAAGCCCCAACAAAGGCATCCTTAAGCCTACCTTGCTACAAATGCTGCCCTGTATGCCAAGCAGTGGTGCTGTGGATGACCCTTGGCTTGTATATGTATCTTGAAAACTATGATTTTGTAAACCGCCCAGAGAGCTTCGGATATTGGGTGGTATAGAAATGCAATAAATAAATAAATAAATAAATAAATAAATAAATGATGGAGTTTAATCTTTCTCTCTCTCTCTCTCTCTCTCTCAATCTGTGTGTGTGTGTGTGTGTGTGTGTGTGTGTGCGTGCTTTGCCCTTCATAGTGATGAAACAAAATCTACCTGCTGGACACATCCAGGCAGTGGCTGTCCCATCCAGAGTGGGCACTTCACCTGGCCAGGTAAGGAGATAACTTGGCCACATAATGCTGCTGTTGCTTCCACCACAGTAATTTTTTCCCCTGCTGTTGGGCAATTTCCCTCTCTTGCTGCTACTGATAGAACATCTGTCTGGGTGAGAACAGCATCTGACACTTCCCAGGGAGTCATGGGCATACCAACCTTCTCCAATCTGGAATATAAGAATGTAGGAAGTGCCTGAGGCCATTCGTCCATCAAGCCCAGTATTGTCAACACTGATCGTCAGAAGCTCTCCAGGGTTTCTTTTCTTGCCCTACCTGGAGATTCTTTTCTTGCCCTACCTGGAGAAGCTAGGGATTGAACCCAGGACCTTCTGCATGCAAAGGATGTGTTCTGTCACACTGAGCTATGGCCCCTAATCTGGTGCCCTCCATATGAGTTGGACTGCAGCTGCCATCGTGCCCAGCCAGCATGGCCAATGGAAAGGCTCCTGCTATACATTAAGTAAGTGACAAGTGCTTTGAGCACTGTAAATGTAATCGAGATCATGCTGGCTGAGGATGGTGGGAATTGCAGTCCAACACGTATGGAGGGCAACAGGTTGGGAGAGGCTGGGCTAGGCAGTTTCCATAGCTTGGGTGCCTCCTGAACCCGAAATCTTGGTGATGACCCAGGCAGGCATTCAGCTTGTATAGCATCACAAAGTTGTGGCTAAAAGGAGAAACCACAAGAGGACCAGCTGGAGCTGCAAGAACCACAACCAGCCACAACAGAGCATGTGACAAGAGTCGCTCACTCCTTACCCCTTAATAGAAGCTTCTGGATCAAGCGCGCTTCTGCTTGAACCTGGCGCCCTCCAGACATTTTGGCTTATGACTCCCACCATTCTTGACCATTAGCCATGCTACCTGAGGCTGATGGGAATTGAAGTCCGAAACATCCAGAGGCTGCCAGTTTGGGTAATACCTCTCACTGAATTTGTAGGAGTTTGGTCTTATAGCAGCTCTCGTATGGGAAGAATTTATTTATTTATTTATTACATTTTTATACCGCCCAATAGCCGAAGCTCTCTGTGCTGACACACACTGTACTTCCTTTTGTAGGCAACGGCATTCTACAATTTTAATTTATTTTTAATGTGCAGAATATAGATGTGTGCAGTTTCATGGCAAGCAAGTCTGGTAAGAAGCCGGCGATTGGGAAGGGAGCTTCTATCATTCCCTACCCCTTTATCTTTAAAACACATTTTTAGAATGGGGATTTATTTATGTGTTAGTATATACTGAAATGTTTCTCTCCCAAATACACTTCAATTTTTTAAAGTTCTGTTGGGAAATACTAGTTTTGCTTTTTAGGGCTGAATATACTGAGCAAAGATAGATAGCGTGGTTAAAATCCACATTCCATCCCCAAATGGATAAAACTGTTTCCATGACCTTTGAAATACTCTTCAGGGATAAACATTTTAAAGTCTCCTGCAATATCCAGAGACACAGAGTATATTGGGTTCAACTTATGAGACTGAAGAACTGCAAGGTGAAGCTGGCTGCAGATAAAAATATTTCTGGCTTCTGCACAAGCTGAGAGAAAAATGTAGATGCTGCAGGTGTAGATGTAAAAACAAATTGTGCTTTACATCAGTTTTACACACCACTTGAAGGAAAGATGGATTCAAGTTACCAGAAATGATTTTGGGAACCCAGTCTGCCCTCAATGTAAGAAAGCCTTAGTGGGCGTCGTCATCATCATCATCATCATCATCATCATCATCATCATCCCTTAGTAATCATAATAATAATTCTGCCCTTTCTCCAACAAGCCCAGATATCTGGTTCTCTTCCCACTCTATTTTACTCCCACAACAGCCCTGTGAGTTAGGCTTGGCTGAAAGAGAATGACTGGCCCAAAGTAGATCACCTAATGAGCTTCATTACTGAGTGGAGAGTTGAACTTGGATTTCCATTCGACTTGCTACACCTCACAGGCTTAAAAATCCCTGATTGCTGCATGCAGTGACATGGCCACAGCTGAGAAACCGTGATTTGCAGCTTTACTCTACGTGTGTCCCACTGTGTTAACAGGGCTCACTCTGCAGTAAGTGTGTTCAGGATTGCAGCTTTAGGGTTCATCTACACACTATCCCTGATCGTTCACCTAGGAGCTTCCCATGTTCAGTGCTAGAAGCACTACACTGAAATTGCAGGAAGCATCCTAGGAAAAAAGGCAAATATGCCTTAGCCCAGGGCATCCTTATTCAGAAGCCAGCCAATCCAGGTACTGGAGGATGGGTGTGGGGTTTAGTGCAAGCTGAAGCCTCTCTCTTTCTCTGAACTGTGGAGTTGGATGCTGGGTGAATGGCACTCTAGACCAGCCTTCCTCAAGCTGGTATCCTCCAGATGTGTTAGACTACACATCCCATCACCCCTGAGCCAGCACAGACCCTCTGGATATGTTAGACTACACCTCCCATCATTCCCAAGCCAGCATGGGATACTCCGGATGTGTTGGACTACACATCCCATCACCCCTGAGCCAGCATGGGACCTTCTGGATGTGTTTGACTACAGCTCCCATCATCCCCAAACCATCATGATGGTACAATACAGTGCGCCAGGCACTGTACTGTACCTTTCTCTCTGGTGTCTAAGGAAGCAAAATATAGTCAGGGGAAATATTCGGCGATGCAGTTTTGAAAAGGCAAACACTATTGTATGGATTGGAAAGGGGAGAGTGTGCTATGTTGGGCTGGTTTCAAGTGAAATTTCCTGAGATGCAACATTCCATATAGCTGATAATCAGGTTTGTAATTGGGAAGCAGGAGAGCTGTCAGACAGGAAGGTCTCTTTCAGCAAGAACCCCACTCCCTCACTCCCCGGGGTTCACCCATGGCTGTCCTCTTGAATGGAGCCTGTGAAATTTGTGGAGGTGAGATTGAAAACAAGATCCCCCCTCTTTGCATACTTCTTTCTATGAAAGATTATGCCCCATGATATTCTGATTAACAAACTAGCTAAAAGTGGGCTAGATGGAACAACAATTAGGTGGATCCACAGTTGGCTACAGAATCAGACTCAAAGAGTGCTTATCAACGGTACCTTCTCAAACTGGGGAGAGGCAACGAGTGGGGTACCGCAGGGCTCAGTCCTGGGCCCAGTGCTCTTCAACATTTTTATTAATGATTTGGACGAGGAGGTGCAGGGAATGATTATCAATTCTGCAGATGACACAAAATTGTGTGGGATAGCTCATAACCTGGAAGACAGAAACAAACTTCAAAGTGATCTTGATAGGCTGGAGTGCTGGGCTGAAAACAACAGAATGAAATTTAATAGGGATAAATGCCAAGTTCTACACCTAGGAAAAAGAAACCAAACACACAGTTACAAGATGGGGGATACTTGGCTCAGCACTGCTACAAACGAGAAGGATCTTGGAATTGTTGTAGATCACAAGCTGAATATGAGCCAACAGTGTGACGTGGCTGCAAAAAAAGCAAATGCTATGTTCCCTTGAAGCTGTATATAGTGCTCTCCCTCTTGCACCCCCATGACAACCTGCAGAGAAGACATTCTCCGAATGGATGTTTGATGTCTGCTATTGTCATTGTCTTTTCAGAGATGCCCAGAGGCTGGGAGATGGACACAACATCAAAGGGAGCTATTTTTTTTATCAAGTAAGTGAATTGCTAATTTGTAGGACAAGCCATGATAATGGTCCTGATTTATCCAAGTTACGGAACATCAGTGTTTGCTTACCTGGGAAGCTCTAAGCATTCTTTAAAAAGTAGTAGCAGGCAGCTACTCTTGTGTAAGAAATGTGGACGGCAACTTTCAGCCAGTTCTACACAAGGCTTTTATTGTGCGCTTATGATGCTTCACTTACGGTAGTTTGCTGGTGCTTTACACAACATTGTCATCCTCCAGGGTCTCCCCTGTGCTTTGCAACCATTATAGTGTTGTTGTTTTCCTGAGGAAGAAAGTCTGGTATTTTGTGAATGGTGGCATGAAACCCTGTGTAATTGCACAATTTCTCTATACCAATATTATTATTATTATTATTTATTTATATAGCACCATCAATGTACAATGTATATTGCCACCTACTGATAGCAGAAAGGCAGAGAAAGAAAACTCCCAGAAAAGAAAAGTGTAAAGGAGCTGATCTGATCTTAATCCCACAAAGAATCCAGAAGCAGTAGCCTCCATAATGTGGCGGGTTAAAATTCTCAGTAGAAAAGCCCTAGGTATGTCCCCACTGTGGTGAGAAGATGGATCACTATGTTTGTGTCAACTATGGTTTAGAGGCATGCATATGAGGGCAGCTGGCTCTTTCTCAAGTAAAACCGTTCACAGCAATATTATGGCGCTTAAGCTTGCCCTCCACGGTTGAATGATATGTTAATAGCTGAACGTATTTCTGCACTGCTCCTCTCAACATCAATGAACCTGTATTAGCATTGCCAGGGAGTCATTTAGAAGACAAATGGCCTTTGAACGTCTACTAGCCAATGCTGGCCTGAGATCAAAGATGATTCCAAGGGGAGCAATTGCAATGGCAGAGCATAATGTCATCTGTTAATACAATACCTAGAATATGAAACCCTGAGCCCTGACGCAAGGATTTTAGCTATAACTGCAATGAACACAAATACAAAGGAAGGGGTTTTATTTGGCTTAGGGGAAGCAAGAACACTGTATGTGTGATGATGTGTCTTGTGGGAGGCTTAAATAAAAGTTGCACGTTTTAAATTGATGACTAATACTGAGACTGGATTGTGAGCAAGCAAATATCTGGTGCCGGGGTGCAGAACCTCAAGCCCAGGGGCCAAATCTGGCTCACCTGGGGTCCCAATCTGCCCCTCTGGGATTCCCCAGAGGGTCACAACCCCTTTCCCCAACTATCCATTATTCAGTGGTTTTGTGCAGTTTTTTGCCCCATTCTCAAAGGTTGAGATGCCCCCTCCTAAGGCTTCGTTATTATCAGTAAGAGCTGCAAACTACAATATGCTAGGATTTTTAGGGTTTTTTCTTCGGTCCCTCCCACCACTGGAATGTGGCACGTGATAGTTTCACCAAAATGGAATTTGGCGCTCAGGTTGAAAACAGGTCAGCACCCCTGATCTACTGAGTATCATCATTAACCAACAGAAATATGCAAGACTTGAAAACCTTTGTTATTATTATTATTATTTATTTATATAGCACCATCGATGTACATGGTGCTGTACAGATAACACAGTAAATAGCAAGACCCTGCCGCATAGGCTTACAATCTAATAAAGTTGTCAATTAAAACCTGATCAGGTGGCATAGTTAAATTACGGCTTGGGACCGGTTGTGATGAAGCGACCCTTTGGGGTATTCCTTGCCATAAATGCTGCATGTTGGTGCATTTATGTATTATTCTGTATTAGTGATACAATAACCTCTTCTTTTTTGGATACCAGAGTAGTGCCTTCATGTTCTTGATCTTCCTACATCTGATGTTATTTCCCACAAGGTGGTGCCAAAGCTCACAACAAATGTAAATTGACTTGGTGGGGCCTGTATCATGTTTTTCTTTATGTTGTATGTTTAGGTGCGGGGAAATCAGCCCCAAGCTTTTGGCAGTGTTATGTGGCATCTCTAAAGGCATTGGGGCATACAGGATGTTGTCATTAGCCTTTTATACAAGGTTAATTCACCCAAAATGGTGACTATTCCTTAGTTTTGCATTCACAATCACTGCCATGTATTACAATCACTACCAAAAAAAAAAAAGAAAATATAAAGAGTAGTCACTTTGTAGAAACCCTAAGTGTCACAAACTAGAAGATTAACACAAAAGGGTTGGATCCATTGCTGCCATTCTGCTAACAGAACTCCTTCCTCAACCTGGGGCGCTCCAGATGTGTTGGACTACAACTCCCTGGCTGGGGCATTCTGGGAGATGCAGTCCAACACATCTGGAGCGCCCGAGGTTGAGGAAGGCTGTCTTAGCAGAACCAAGAGGGGGATGATAGCCCCTCCCCCAGCATGCCCTCAAACTCTTGCTCTGGAGGTCTGGGAAACACATAGGGCTGTAGGAGGGAGGAGAGAGGGAGAAAATCCCGTCACACTAGCAGACTGCTGCTAGGGTGACATTGGATTAAACCCAGGATGTATTTGTTAATACATCCTGGGTTGAATCTTGAATTTGCATCATAATTCCAGCATGGAATGTGCATCATAATCTACACCGAGCAGGATATTGCACTATGAAAGTGGTATATAAAAGGCAGGAGCCACATGACCGCTTTATATTTATTTATTTAAAACATTTATATCCCTATATCAATAAGATCTCAGGGTGGCATACAGATAAAAGCATACAGTATAAAACAGTAAATATACACAGCTAAAAACAAATTAAACCATAAACCAAGTTAAAACAATATATAATTTAAAAGCAGTAAAACTATTAAAACAGTTAAAACAATAGAGGTATTGAAGTGCACTGACCACTGTTGGGGCCCATTGACACATACATATACCGCTTTCATAGTGCTATATCCTGCCTGGTGTAAATTAGGACACACACACACCACCTTGCCTCATCCCAGCATCAGCCTCATCCCAGCAGCTACATCTCAGGTCAGTAGAGATAATGCTTCACCATGGATTTGCACATGACCTGATGTGAGTAGTCAGGTTTTCTTTATTATTGGGCAAGATGCTACAGGTGACCAACTCCTTTACGTTCATTATATTTTTTGGATGGACAAACCTAAATCTTTGATCTATGTTGGCACCAAGGCATTTGCAATGCGGGATATCCACCCTTATGTTTTACGGGACAGGGATGCTTTTTAAAGTGAGTAACTTGCCTATTTTAAAAGAGACATTGGGCAGCTTTGGGTGGCATGCGAAGCAAGGCCCATCCCTCTCGCCTTAGCATCAGACATGGTTGGCTCGAGTTCTCCTGCTCAATGTTTCGTGGTCAAGTTGGCAGAGAGAGAGTTAATTCCAGTCTTCAGCCTATCTGTGGTGCAGGAGGGAGGGGCTAGGCGATATGGGGCACAATGGAGCAGCAGAGCATTCAGTGAAAGCCAGTCCACTCCCATCAGCCCTTAAAGCTTTGAAAGGATTAGAGGCTCTAGAGTGGTTATTTTTCTGTTCCTGTGTGACCCCTCCCAACCCTGAACCATCTGTAGCAGCAGCCAGCTCTGCTCATTCAGAAAGAGCAGCTTGATGCCAGCCACAGGCAGAGAGACCCATCCCATCCTGAAGTATCTCTCTAAATAGGGTTTCAGCTTTTGTTAGTGTTACAGTACGTATTGCCTTGTTTGACCTGGTGGCTCTCCGGATGTGTTGGACTGCAACTCCCATCATTTCCAGCCAGCCCCAACCTGGTGCCCTCCAGATGTTTTAGATTCCAACTCCCATCATTCTCAGCTGGCTGCAACCTTCCCAAACCTGGTGCCCACCAGATGTGTTGGACTACAACTCCCATTATGCCCAGTCAGCTGGCTGGGAATTATGGGAGTTGGAGGGTGCCAGGCTGACCTATTGGATACCATGTTCTGGGTGGTCAGAGACCAAATTCATCCACACAAGAGGGACTGTGTATGAGACTACAGCTTTTCTTCCCTCCCCTCACTGTTTAACCATTTTCCACCTCTGGTCTTTTACACAACAAAAGCTTCATGTAGCCACCAGGCCAGCAATGCAATCATGTCATCAGCCCAAAGTATGCTTCCATAACAGATCTGCCAAATCAGATCTGTATCAACTCTTTCAGTGACTGCAGGGAAAATCAAGCTCCAGCAGCAACGTGAACAGAAATTGTCCAGCTCATAGACCTGGCAGTAAAGAAATTCATTGCATCACCTATGAACATAGCCCCTCTGGGGTTTTCCTCTCTCTTCCTCAGAGGTGTCGAACAGGGTCTCCCTGTAGCCCTTTCCGACTTTCCTTGTGTGCATGGAGGAAGGAGAGGATGGGATGGGGTGAACTGTCCCCAATCCCAGCACCCACATATTCATTTGAAAACTGGAACAAAGCCTATGAAGTGGTCTCTTGCTTTCTCAGGGTCCCTGATTGTGCAGAGTGTGCTGTGCAATTACAATTGTAGATGCATAGGCTGTCTTCTCACCTTTATGTGCAGGTTGGAGACAGGGATAGCATACACAATCCTGTCCCCCGCCCCCTCTGTGCACACAAAGACAACCCGGAAGGGGCTTTTGAAAGTTCCTTCAAACTGTAGGTGACCAAGATGTTGCCAAGGAGCAAATGAAAGTCTTCTACTGAGTGAGTCCAACTAGCCCAGTATTATCTACACACTGACTGGCAGTGGTTGTCCAGGGCTTCAGACAGAGTTCTTTCCTCCTAGCCTTACCTGGAGATGCCAGGGATTGAACTTGGGACCTTCTGCATGTAAAGCATCTACTCTACCAATCATTCAGTGATGAATTTCTAAAAAGTGTGCATTTGGAGTTCAAGGCCACTGAAAGTCACATCTTATGACCAGTAGTGCAGTTAGGTAATTTTAAACTCTGGTCTTATGGGGGGGGGGGGGGCGCTCTTTTTATGGGAATGTGTGTATTACTTTACTGACTTTGTCGTGTGGTAAGCCAGCCGGGCTGTATTTGGGGACCCTCCTGCTTATTCTGCTGAGTGGGGCGTTGGTCCTCTGCCCAGAGTCCTGCCCTGATCCTGCCACAGCTTATGACCTGAAAGCCATTCCTGTAGTTCCAGACATGCAGTAGCACTCAGAGGTGAGGGAAATGGACTGTCCTGGGGCTACGAAGCTCTCTTGTTACTGTCTGATGAACTCTGCCTCAGAAGTAAGCCCTGATTATGCTATTTGCCAAGGATGCAAACCTATGTGGTTCAGGATTGTGGGATTGCTTTACAGCACCAGATAAACCCAGCTTTCTAAACAAACACTGAGTTCCATATTGTTACACTATGTACCCTTATGTGACAATAAGCCCCACTGAATGGAACAGGAATTGGTCCTCAGCAAACATGCATAGGATTTTGCCGTGCGGTGCCATCACAGAGCTTGCTGTCCCTATGCCCATTGTTCATCACAGCCCATTTCCTGAGCTGGTAGCAGGTTTCTTTCCGCAATACAGTGCTGTCTGTTCTATTGCTATCTTTTCCTGGGATCAGGGGTTAGTTTCTCTGGGCTGAATAGCTAGATTTCAACTCGGGGAATTTAACAGGCAATTCTTGGTTAGCCTTCTTTCTCTCAATTGTTCAGTGTGTGTAAATGTAGGAAAGGCTGGCTGTGTGTGCAAGGAAAATAAAACAGCTTCATAGACAGTCACAGGAATGGTCCAAATGCTACAAGAGGGCAAGATCAGATTGGGACCAACATTTCCGAAGTGTCTTTCTGCTTTCCCTGCAGCCCCATGGAGTGCATGGAAAGATGGCTGCACCTGGCACTGCCTCTACAGCAACATCCCCTAGAATGGGGCTGGGGAATCTGTGGCACTCCAGATGTTGCTGCACTCCAATTCTCATCAGCTCCAGCCAGCCTGGTCAATAGCAATGAGGTGAGGGGAGTAGCAGTTCAGCAGTACCTAGAGGGGACCAGGTTCTCCAGCCCTGCACTAGAGGTAGCCCACCAAGTCTCCCCAACCGGCCCATAGCCTCCCCTCCCCCACAGCAGTTAGGGTTCAAAAAGCCTTCCTTTGGCACCAGTGGGAGGCCTTTCTTGAAAACAAATTGCCATGTGGGGGTGATTTGGAGGGAGTCACAGTGGCAATCCTCCCCTCCCCAGGCACCCCTTGGGGCGGAGAGCCCCCCCCATCTCACATCCCTGTGCGACATTTAGCCTTGGAGAAAAACAACAACACCCCTGCTATTGAAACCAGCGTAAGACTTTTTCCAAGCCTAATTGCAACACAAGTGAGTGGGTGAAAATGTATGAATGTTTGTTGTTATTGGTGTGTGTGTGTGTGTGTGTTATGTGTGGGTAGGTCTGTGTTATGTTATGTGTCTATAAATGAGTGAATGGGTGTTATATGTGAAAATGTGTGCATGTATGAACGAAGTATATGATGTGTGTGTTATATGAGAATGGAAGTGCATTTTTGTTATGTATGTGTATGCACATGTGTCTGTGTATGAGAGAGAGAGAGGGAGAGAGAGAGAGGGAGGGTGTGGGCTGTCCATGGCCATTTTAGCTTTGACACTGCCCACTTTTTGCAGAAGGGGGCCCATCTACCTCTGGCATGGGGGCCCTGGAAGTCTCCCAAGAAGAGAAGGTGGGCTTTGGGCTGAGAAAGCTTCCCCAAAGCTGGAGTCAATTAAATCGATAGACTTCCTATGGGGGGAAGATCCATGAATTTAATTCTGCTTCTCTCTCCCCTTACTGTTACTGGGCACTAACCAGAAGAGTGATCAGAAGAGAGTGGGCACAGCTTGCCAAAGACGAGGAAAGAGTGAAGTACCCAAATGCCTATAAGGAGGGAAGGAAGATCTGTTAAAAGTAGTAGTTATGCAGAGCAGAAAGTGAGTGGAGAGGAGATTGAGTGTGAGCGTCCTATGCATGTCTGACCAGAAGTCAGTCCCCCACTGAGTTCAATGGGACTTACTTCTAAGTAAGTGTGTACCCTAAATCAGTCTTCCCCCAATCTGGGGCCCTCCAGATGTGTTGAATCGCAACACTCATCATGATGGGAGTTGCAGTCCAACCCATCTAGAGAGCACTAGGTTGGGAAAGGCTGGTGTCAGCAGAAAGAAAGGCCTGCGTTTTGAGAGTGCCCGGAGACTGCATCTGCATTGCTACAGGGATCTACTCCCGCAGCGTGTGATTCAATCCCAAGGTTCTGGTGTGCTGGGGTGTGTGTGTGTGTGTGTGTGTGTGTGTGTGTGTGTGTGAGAGAGAGAGAGAGAGAGAGATGTCAGAAAAAGAAAGAAAAAGAAAATGGAGCCTCGCTTCGCCCGATAGCAGTAACCCCCCAAACCTCGAAATAGCATATGTTAGATTTCTGGGGCGAGGGGTGGGGTGGGGGGAGCGCGGCAGGAAGGCGCTCTCGCTCACTCTTTCGGTCCACATCGAACAAGTGGACGTGCCCCTTCTCCGGCCCCCGGCCAAGCGCAGCTGTCCATCGCCACAAAGCTCTGCGGGGCGAGGCGTGCGCGCGTGTGTGCGTGCGCGGGGAGCGCGCTGACGAAGCATCTTTTTCATCTCGGGTCAGGAAGAGTTAATTCCGCTCCGGTACTATTTACTCCTTGCGCTAAATGACAGCTCGGGCATCACGTGATGTTTAAATCCCCCCGAGAGCGCATGGAGCATGCCCAGCTCTGGCTCCCGGGGAAGGATGCCGGATTCAGCAGCAGCAGCAGCTTCTTTTTCTTCTTCTTCTTCTTACCCTGCCGAGCCCTGATGATGAATGGGAAGATGGTGATGAGTGACTAGCAGGGGAGGAAAGGAGTGGACAAGGGAGAAAGCCGAGGGAGGGCGGGCGAGCGAGCGGGCGGGCTCCGTTCTACGGCAGGCGACAGGAGAAGAAAAGACTCCTCGGTGGCGCGAGCAGGAGGTCATCGCCATGGCTTGGAACCTGCCCACCCGGAGGCGCGCCACGCGAAGCCGCTGCACAGTGAGTGTCTCTGTCGGTCGGTCGTCCGCGTCGCTGCAAGCAGCCAGCAGCCAGCAGCCAGCAGCCAGCCAGCCTTTGACAGGTGCAATGCTGCCAGGAGAGGCTAGCGGCTCCGATTTCGGCGGGGCTGTGCATCCATTCTGGGTTTTGCTCGGCGCCAGCCAGACCACGAAAGGAACTGTCCAAGGGGCTGAACCTACATCGCGGGTGGGGGCTACACCTCAGCACCCCGGACAGTTCCTTTAGAGTTCTGGCGGGTTCTGAGTAAAACCTAGAATGGATGCACAGCCCCGCCGAAATCGGAGGCGCCAGCCTCCTCTGCCTGCTGCTGTTTCAGTTTGGTGGTGGAGGTGGAGGAGGAGGAGGTGGTGGTGGAGGTGAAGGAGGAGGCTTCGAGCCAGGGCAAAGGGACAAAAGCATCTCAGGCTGAAGACTTCTTCTGCTTCTTCTTGAAAAGCAATATGGTGGGGGGTGGAGAGAGAGAGAGAGAGAGAGGCACCTAGATGTGGGGGACGACACTTGTGTTGCAAACTCCCCTCCCTGCATCTCTTCTGCCTTGGATGGACATCTTCCCGTGGCGTGCCATGAATGCTATTGAGCCTGGCTGGCGCACAGCCCCTGGCTGAACGTGCCGGAGAGTGCGTGCTGCCGCTGTTGCTGCCGCTGGGCATGCGGTCTGACTGCTAAGAGCTTGCAGGGTGCTCAGCAGCAATCCTGGCCCACACGGGTTTGTGTGTATGTGCATGTGCCCAGGGGTGGGTCTTGGAGGGGATGCCGTGCCCCTGGACCGGTGATGCCCCCAATGGACTGGTTTCCTTCCCCTCAACCGGTTTTGATAGCTCCACAGTGCTGGTTGTTTTTTTGTTTTGTTTTTGACTTTGTAAAGCCTGAGGGGGAGGGGGTATTTCAGTTGCTGCCAGCACCAGGGCCACCCAAAGGCTTCCTGAGTGTGTGTGCCTTTCAGTGGGGGGTGGGGAAAGCCCATGATCCAGCAGCTAGCTTAGAGGAGAAATCCAGTTATGTTGGGTAGACCACCCTTCTGCAACATGGTGCCCAGCATGTTTTTGGCTGGCTAGTGGATGCTGGGAGTCATAGTCCAACACATCTGGAGGGCACCAGATTGGGGAAGGCTGGGCTGAACTGAACTGTAGTGTCCTTTGTATTAGACTGTGCTAGATGGCATCTTTAATGTGCAGGTGAAGAAAACTAAAGCAGGGAGAGGCAAAAACAAGCCATGGCATGTGAATTAATTAATAAATAATAATAATAATAATAATAATAATAATAATAATATAACTAATGTGTGCTGTGGGTGGGGGACATGGAGCTGCACTGCTGGAAAAGGCTTACACTTGCACATTCACTTTGAAGTAAGACCCATTGAGCACATATGAGTAAACACACATAGGATGGAGCGCTAAGGCCTGCCTTGTGTAATGACTACAGTACTCCTTTGTTCTGTGTATACATGGTGGGCACATGCATTGCATAATATTTGTTGGAAGTCTGAGGAACGTGCAAGTTGATGCTTCCCCCTCCCCTTTGAAGGGGCAGTGAACATTCCAGTCATAATAGGAAGCTGGGGAGAATGGTCTTTTCTTGATGGAACTCAGGTCTATTGAGTGGTGATGGGTAAACGCTGTCTTCCATTGATCAAAGATCCTACATTCAGATGTTGAATTGATAGCCCAACTTCCATTCCAGGGGCTACATCCCACTGCTCTCAAATTTGCCAGGTGTTTTGTTTTTATGCTGGATACAGGCTTCATTGCCTCATGGTTTAGAGTTGCTCTCTTTGCTAGCAAGGCTCTCCGTTGGTATGGAACTCCTGTGTGGGTCTGTTTTTTATAAAGCATTCTCTGATCCTTCAGAAAGAGATATGGGCATAAGGAGCATCCTTTGCTGTTATCGCTGTCCACTCTGGATGCATTTCCATTGTGCATCTCTTGCCTGGTCACAAGGGGATATACGTAAATTCCCACTTATGGCAATGTAACAGGAGCTGGCAATTGTTTAGGGCTTACAGGCACCTGTTCTAAATTTGGAGCCTTAATATGGGTTGAGCTATCTAGAAAGTATAGCTCTTGACTCTCTGATATTTCTAAAGCATTCTGTGACAATAGGTGCCAGAGCCACTAGGATTAACAGAAACTCTTATACTTCAGAAAATCAAGCTGCCTTGAAAACTAAGAGGCTCTTTTACCTGCAGCCTAGGATCCTAATTCTGTTTCTCTTGTCATGAGATCCTAATGCCCAGCTTTGGGTCCATGGATGGAAAAACATGAGTGTTTTCTTCCTCCCTCCCCTATCTTGCTGCTGAGTCGCATCTTTGACTTGGAGAATTGCAACCTAGGGAGGCTGCAATCAATGGAGTTTGAGGCTCAAATCCTACCCTGGGGCTGCCACAGCTCCCTATTCTTCCTTGCATCACCAACGGAAACCAATCTGATCCCTTGCGTCTAGCAGCAGCAACAGAAAACAGCGCTAATTCGTATCTTCTATTATTAGAGATCCTTAGCAAGCTTACACAGCCTAATACACAAACCAGTTAAGCAGGGATACTGATAAGCTGATTTAGTTCCTTTATGCATTTTAACACTCCAGTCCTAAAACCATTACTTGGGAGTAATACTGATTGTAGTGAGGCTTGTAATGTATTCAGTCAGGATGAAGGTATAAATATGCTTATAATAACCAAGTAACTGTTTTGTGGATCACAGCTCTAACAGCGCGATAAATGCAACTATGCTAACGGAGCACACAGGTTGGGAAAGTGAACCCCAGTTCATTATTCTGAGCCTGCCGCTCAGTAAACTCTTTATTATGCAGCTGTTAAAGCCCAAGAAACATGTTCTGATTCATCACATGTGGTTTGTCTAGCATGCATAATCAGGTTTATGAAATCTTTATGTTTTGGGGCTTTATGTTGTTCAAATGGGTTTAATGCTGTAGAAAGAGGTGAGTTTGATAGCCCAGGATGTGGAAACAAAATGTTTTTAATCTCTCTACCAGGTATATCTCAGGCTAAGCATTTTCTAAACCATTCTTGTAAACCAGCACTTGTGTGATTGCCGATGGTGAATAAAACATAGCCTCCAGGCAACCACGCAGGGAAACAATTGGAAGAGAGTAGTTCATCAGTGTGCCACCAAAATCTAGGTATATGTGGGCAGGTGAGCTCTTAACATTTTTTGTATGCTAGTTATTTTTGCAGCTGCTGAGGCTTAAGCCAGTTTTAGCGGAAATAACAGTGGTTGAAAGAAGAAGGCGGCTGAACTGGAAATGAATGACTTGCTCTCTCTGGGAAAAGGAGGTGATGGTGGCTGGGCATCCTCTCCCTTGCCCTTGAAGAGAAATCATCTCTGAAATGGCCACACTGCTGTTTCTTATTTTTCAGCTTCAGTGTTGTGGGGTTGATTTAAAGATTTGTCCTCTGAAGTAACTGTTTTGATCTTTTGAAGATGGGGCTATGGCCACTGACCAAACCTAGAAACTGCTAGCGTTAGGTTAAAATGATATCTTTTTTAATCAACTTGGAGAACCATGATTGAGTTATCCTAGTTCATTAGGACTTAAATTTACCTCCCCCTCCCCTTGTCTCCATTACATAAGGTCAATTCTTTTCTCCCTATTTGCTGAAATTATGTGTACCATTTTTCAAACTTTTTTTTTTAAAAAAACAATGGCTTCCATTTAAGAAACAAAAAATATAAACCCTTATAATATAAAAACCACAGAACAACTTAAAAGCATACAGCGTCATTAAAACCCCAATAAAACCAGCAGACTCTTGTCATAAATGACTTCTGGAATAAAAATGTTGTCAAGCACCATCTAAAAATAAGAAGAGAGGAAGTTTGTTGGACTTCTCCAGAGAGAGAATTCCACAATTGTAATAATAATAATAATAATAATAATAATAATAATAATAATAATAATAATATAATATTTCTTACCCACCTCTCCACTTGGATCGAGGTGGGGAACAACAGTGAATGTAAAACACATAAAAACTGATTAAAAACATAGTAAACATGGTTAAAACATTTGTGGTACCACCACAGAGAAAGCCCTGCCCCAGGTACCTACCAATCAGATCTTAACTAATGATGGGCAGAGAACAGGGCCTCATGCTGATGAGTAGGCTCAGACATATTTTCTTAGTGGATATCTTAGCTTGCAGGTTCTAGGACAGTCTTCCTCAACCAGGGGTGCTCCAGATGTGTTGGACTACAACTCCCAGAATGCCCCAGGCTGGGGCATTCTGGGAGATGCAGTCCAACACATCTGGAGCACCCCAGGTTGAGGAAGGCTGTTCTAGGATATAGGATTCTTGTGGATTAGAATATGCTTGTATCATGGCTGGGATGAGAAAATTTGGGTTCCTGGATTTTTTGAAAAGTTCCCCTGAACCAAAGGACACCTTGGGCTGTGTGTGTGTGTGTGTGTGTGTGTGAGCAACTCTTAGATAGAAGTCAATACAAAGAACTGGAGTTTAAGGGCATTTGCAGACTGTCCTTTTTGCATGACAATGCCCTTTGAATATACTTTCTTTTGTAGGATCCAGACATTCTTTCTCTAGGTAGTGTTCCATAGCAGAACTGTATTGCCTTTGCAAACATCTAAGCTATTCCCGCACCACCACCTTATCTGTCACTGTCACTAGAAAAAGTCATGTTTGCTCATTAGCTAACCCTTTCCATCAAGTAGACTGGTGGTTTTTACACTTTCTACCTTCAGGGAACCTCTTCCAAACCAATTTGTCTGTTGAGGGAACTGGTGGGTTTGCCACACGACTCCTTGCTCATTACAAAGGATTGGAGGGTGGGGTGGTGGTGTACATTCATATTGGTTGTTGGATTCTTGGGCCTCCTTGTTGCCCCCCTCCCCCCACATGTACTATAAATATGCCTGTTTATTGTCCAACACCAGTGGAGGCTGCTGACTCTGATGTCAGTGGGGCAGTAAATCTGCTCCGGGTTTCAGTCAGAACCAGTCAGAACTCTAAAGGAGCTATCCAAGGTTGGATTACTCCTTTAGAGTTCTGAATGAAACCCAGAGCAGATTCACCACCCCACTGACACTGGAACCACCAGCCTCCACTGTCCAATACCCTTTCGTGGTTACATTCCGCAGGGAATAGTAATGGTGGACAAGGGACATTTTCCTATCATTACTGATCTACTTATTGGAGAATTTTGATAAGCTTCCAAGGAACCCCAGGCTTCCCTGGAACACATTTTGAAAGCATCACGATTGTGTGTGTGACTCTGCAACCTTGTACGATCTCTGAAAATGACATCTGCCCCTTGACCCAGAATGCTTTGAGCCTATCATTTATCTCTGCCAGGCTTGGTTTACCCTGTGCCAGATGGTGGCTATAATGACTGAATAATCCACCCAAGGTGGTCAGAGAGCCAAGTGAAAGAGAGGATGGCAGGTTCTTGCTGAAACTCTTCAGAAAGAAGAACATGAATAAAGACTGCATATAAGCTCTCCTTGAAGGTTTGATCTGGTTGATGATGATTCTGGCTGCTGCCTTGTTGATTTAAGCCTTATGTCAGCTGCTGATCAGACAGAAAAGATTTGGGGCTGGGGAGAAGCTGGGGAGTTGAATGGGGACCTCCCACGGGCCATATCCATCAATGAGCCAAAGGTTCCCCATCTCTGAATAAGGGTTTAATCTTGTTCTAAAATCTACCTTAAGGGAATTCCGTGGTAAGGGATCAAAGCTATCCTACTACTGAAAAACTGGAAGTGCTTAAAAGGTCTTAAGGAGGATTCTTTTGGGGGTGGGAAATAGAGAAAGATTTTCACACTGGGTTTGTTATTGTCCATATTGGTCGGCAGCCTGGTATTAATGAACCCCCCATTGGCTTTCTATTCTAGCAGTTGGTTAAAATGGAGGCGGAATGAGCCCCATAGGAAGAGTGAGATATTTTTCAGACAGATGCAAAACAAAACAAAAAAACACAACCACAAAACCCCAAACTGAATTAATTACCTCCTGCTTCCCCAAGCAGGCTTAGAGCTGTCAGAACTAATTTCCCCATCTGGGGCTTGCAATGCATGGCGTCCTCCAGAGGGGAGAATATTGTCTTGTAGGGAAAGGAGGTTGCTACAGACCTCTACTTGTTTTGCCCACCCCTCTCACTCACTCTCTTCCCCCCTCCAGCTCATTGTCAGTTTGGTAACTATATTATAAAGGTTTTCTTCCGCCTTGAGAAAAGTGAAATAAGGACAGAGCAAGCTGTGTGGCAAATGGCTTTCAAGCAATTGCTGTCCCGGCAGCTTGCCAAGCTATTTAAGCCCAATAATCATATAGTTCAACAAATCTGAAGCCACCTAGGAAAACAGCAGCATTTCGGCTTGCTGACAGGTGCACATGTTTAGTGCATTGTGCTTGAACTCAAAAGGAGAATCTCCCTGAGAAATTGTCAACCAATATCGAGTTTATTGGACTGTGTACCTAACCTGTTTTATCCAGTAGAGGGCAGTGCTGAGCATTCTTAATTCAGCTCTACATAGACCCTACACTGCAGGACAGCAATTCCCAACCTAGTGTCCTCCAGATATTTTGGGCTTCAACTCACAGTAGCACCAGCCAGCATGGCCAATGGGAGTTGTCATCCAAAACATCTGGAGGGCACTAGGTTGGGGAAGGCTGCTGTAGGGGATACAGTAGTTCTGCTTTTACCTGCAGAGTCAGTTCCAGAAGTGGTGTTGGGAGGGTTCTCTCAACCCCATGGAAGTTGCACTGTGAGGTCCCGCAGGGTTCCATATTATCTCCCATGCTTTTCCACATCTATTTGAAGCTGTTGGGGAAGATCAACTCAGGAACTGGAATAACAGTCATCTTAAGGCTGTGCAGATGCTGAACTGGTGCCTGGATTCAGTAACGAGCTGGTTGAGGGAGTGGTGTAGTGGAGTCACGGCTCAAAGGGATGAAACACTGGCACTTTTTTTATTAGCAGGGATGCTGATGTCGCTTCCAACATCCCTCAGAATCCCCTGTTCCCTCTCAGCCTGGCACCAATCCAAAGAGTCACTGGGAGAAATGAATTTCCCAAGCAACCATATATTGTTCCTCATTGGAAAGCAATATGATAGGAGGCAGTGGTTGAAATAACACAAACCAATAAGGGTGCTGAGGCACTCAACCACATAAACAATGCAGAAGGTATAATGCATAAACAATTGGTGTATAGGACTATAAAAGGTTTTTCTAAATCGTCATGAATACACACGCATTCCATAGCACGCATTGTATTTGTACAATGAAGTAAATTACAATATATAATACAACAATTGAACAAAGGCACAAAGTATAATAACATATGCATTCAAATGAAGACAGCCTAGTAATTTACAACACAGATTAGAGGCTATCGAAATAAACCCCCATAACTGTCCAAACATACTTATTTGTGTAAATCATGAACATATTAACATTTGAAGCTGTATGCAAACTCATCAGTGTGATGTTGGAAAGCTAATGACTGTGTAAACATTCTTCAGCATCAGAATCGTAAATTTTATTAACGTGTGACCGGTTACATTGAAAAAAAATCCCATTTCGACCATGCTTTGTTGGAAAAAATGCTGCAAGAAGATAAATAATGTTACCCCAGTACATTATGGGGACTGTCGTGATGAACACCTGCACTTCACAATGTACCATTGCACCACTGCAACTCAGTCCAGTGAATCCGTGTTCAAACTGCAACTAGAGGCTTAGGTGGCATTGGGTGTCTTTGATCAGCTTAAGCTAGTTCGTCAGTTGTGGCCACAGGGATAGTTGGGCCATGGCGATCCATGCTCTTGTAATCTCCTAGTTGCTGAATGACTTTGCTACAGAGGTGCATCTAGCATCTACTTTACTTCCTTGTGTTTGCTTTTTAGTTCCAGATTGAGATACGTGTATTTCCGAGGCATTTTAATTTGAGAAATTCCTTCGGCTGCTGCATGTTTATAGTAGCTGCCTGCCTCCTTCTATTGTTAATGCTTGTTTGTCGGAGTCAATTTAATGTTATGGTTTTATTGAATGTTGTAGTGTTTCGTGATATGTCCTTTATTCTTTATATTTGCCATTCACCACCATGGAATCTATTGGATGAAGGGCAGTATGTTTTAAATGTTTGAAATAAATGAATAAAGAAACCGAAAGGCTAATTTTTAAATTTCCCATTGAATACTTGGTCAAATATAACAGATTTTTCCATGAAAAAGCACAATGGATTTTTTTGTTGGTTTGTTTGTTTTTCCTTCCAAAAATCTTGATTTCTATTTTATTTTTTAGCAGTTCATTCCAAAGCTTGAAGGGGTTCAGAGGTGGGTGGCCGGGGTGGGGTAGGGGGCCATTAAAAAGCATTTCTGATTTTGTGAAGCACAGAATCACTAGCACTGCAGCACTTGTTATATTCTGCTAAAAACAAATGGATCACCACTATAACTATTCTTTTAAAAATTAAAGTATATAAGGAAATGTGATTAAAATAATTGGGCAGATGATATTCCAAAAAAATGTTGTATGGTTGAGTGCTGCTCTGATATGTATTGGATAAAATGGCTTCCTCCATTTCCCCTCAGGTCTGGATGGATATATGAGAGACAAAGTATTGCTGGACACAGAGCTGTGTGTGTGTGTGTGTGCGCGCCATATGCTCTCTAAGCTAACCTGTTGCCCTCAGGTACAGTAGAGGATGTTCTCTGGTCAACAGTGTTGAAGTAAGAATCAACTCCCAGCCCAATCAGTTGCTGTATGTAGAATGGGGCCAGGGTATCTTGTGTTTTGCCTCAGGCAGCAAAATGTCTTGGGCAAGTGTTGAGTATTGTTTACGCAATCTTGTGTTCTTTGCAATACCATTAGAATTATATCTGCTAACGTTTGTGGACTGTTCACATTTTGTGAAATGAGGATTGGTTTTGATGAAAAATAAAGAACTTGCTGTAACCCCTTTCTGCCCTTGAATTATCTTTGCCGTCAGAGAATCCTACTTGCAGATTCAGAGCAGATGTAAACCGCCCAGAGAGCCCTGGCTATGGGAGCGGTATATAAGTTTAATAAATAAAATGTTGAGTATCACCTGCACAGTTCTGTTTTTCCCATTATGAAAATATCTTAGCCAGAATGACTGTCAGGTTTTTGAAGCTTGAAACTTTGGACAATTCTGTGCCCATTTTTGTAACTGTAGAACCCAATTTGCTGTTACCTGTCATTAAAGTGTCCCCATGTTTAATGCTGGCCTTTAAAATAAATCTAACATGGGCATTAAAAGAATGGGCCCTGCTGGTATAAAAAATAAACAAGCAAGCCCTCGGATGTTTTGACACTGTCTATTTTTGACCTGGTGTCAACTGATAATAAAGTGCAAATTCTTCCGTGCTGACTTCCAACCACATACATAATTGGCCAAGGGCTGGCCAACCTTGACCTGGATTGGTACTGTGCATTTCCAAGGCGTTGGTCTCCAAAGTCTTCTTACCTTTCTATAGATCCTGTATGACAATGGAAGTATGGCAGTTTTGTTTGCTTTCTGAGTTCCCATGGTAACCAAAGAGTAGGAGTAACTGGTCTTGAATGGATTGGAAATGTGTAATGAAGGGATTGTGGCAAGTGGAAAGAGAATAATTCCTGCATTCTGAGGAGCAGCTTAAATGTTGGTGTTTCCAATATGGAGGTTGCAGGAAATGGCCTTTAAATGGCAGCTATAATGTGTAAGGCAGCTTGCCATGGGCATCGATGGGCTGAAGCTCACGGAGACAGGGCCAGACTAAGATGCTTCCTGAGGCAAAGAATAAGAAGATTCCTCCTGCCCTTTCTACATTCAGAAGTTGACTGGACTGTAAGTTGATTCTTACTTCAGTGCTGGTGACAGGACAGTGTCCTCTGCCAAAACTGAAAGCAGCAGGCTGGTTTAGGAGGTGTGGGGCAGACCGCGTGGCACAAAGCACTGTCTTCCAACACCTTGCCACTAGGGGTGTGCAGAGTGGGTCTGCTCCTCCCTGAAATTTGGACCGATAAGGCAGTTCCCCACCCTGATTTTTGGGGCGGCTTCTGTCTCCCCGCACTATCAGATTACCCGGTGGAAAACCACTGTTTTTGGAAAACTGCTCTATTATTGTCAATGGGGATTAACAAAAATGCTTACATCTCTGTCATTTTTAAAGATAAAGTGATGAAACTTGGTACCCTGGTAGCTCTTGGATGCCAAGTTGGATGCAGATCCCTTCATCCCTTGATGGTTTTTTTTTAAAAAAAACCCTCCAACCTTCCCCCCCCCTCTTCAGATGCACTTCATCTTCTCTCAAGAGAGCTTGCAGAAGTTTCAGAAACTAGAAACCTCCTACAAAAATCCAAGTCCCCTATCTCCATGTGTTGAACAAGAACACACACACACACTCTCTCTCTCTCACACACACACACACTCAATAACACACAAAGGGGAGTGTGGGGTTATACTACAAGAAGCAAATAAAAGCAGACAGACATGCAGAGAGAAAAGAAAACCCAGCAAAGAAAGCTGGCTCTGATCATGTTGGGAGAGGGAGATGTGTTTCTTCTAGTCCCCCCCCCAAAAAAAAATTAGGAGCACCCTTTTCTCTGCTGCTGCTGGTCGTTCTGAAGTGCAGGAGAAGAAGTCGGTTGGGGGTGGTCTTGAGACTCCACACCCTCTCCTTCAAAATCCTAGTGTCTGGGATAATTTTATTTTGGTGTTGGAGGATCCCAGGTATGCTAGAACTTAAGAGGCTGAACCCCCTTCAAGCAAGCGGTGAGTCTCAGTCTGGCAGCAGCAGTGCTGTGGGAAAGGCTCCCCCCACACGCCCAGAGGCAGGCCACTGGCCCCACTGGACCAGTGGGGCAAGGGCAGAGGGGGCTTCAAAATGCTCCCAGATAGGAAGGTGCTAAGGAAAGCTGATGGAACTTTCCCATTTCCAGGATATTCAGTCAGCCTCAGCCTCATTGTGAAAGGGCAGTCCTATGGGCTCTTTCTTTTATAATTTGCAATTCCTCCCCCTAAGCAACGTGATTGGAGGGGGGACAGGGAGGAGACTGTGGCTATTAGTTAGCCACAGATGTCAGTCTCAAAACTACCCCTCCCTCTCCCCTCAGCGTCTTCCTAGAATGGAAGTGTTCAGTTAGCCATCCATCAACATGAAACAAACCCTCACGTCGTCTAAAAAAACTTTGGATACCTACGGATCCATTCAGGGCTCTGAACAATCTTCTAACTGCACCACAGGTTTCTGACAGTTTTGAAACTGCACCCTAATTGCACCCAGATTTCAGAGGTCTGTCAGAGGTCCGTTGGACCCCCAGATTTTTGGGGCCTCTCCCCCAGCATCTGCTGACTGAGGCAGCTGCCTCACTCTGCCTCATAGTAGGGCTGGTCCTGCGAGGAAAATATTGATACTATCATCAAACATTCTTCTTGGTCGGGGCCAGCCCTACCATGAGGTTGAGTAAGGAAGTTTCCTCAGGTGGCAGATGCCGAGAGGCAGCGGTAAGGTGTTGTTGGAGACAGGTGTGGGATGCCTGGCCTGCCTCTTCCCCCCAAAATGATCCTGCTGCCTTCAGGTGCAGTGGAGGATGCTGTCCCATTGCCAGTGTTGAAGAAAGATTCAACTGCTAGTCCAGTTGGCTTTGAAACATGGAATGGGAAGTGGTACCATATTGTCCTTTGTTTCAGGCTGCAAATTATCTTGGGCCATCCCTGTTCCTGATGGTGAGAGGTGGTGTGGGAACACCCCATGAGATATGGGCAAATTGAAGCAATCCGTGTGGTGAGTTTGGCAATATTTGGTCAGGATTTGGGTATAAGAATCTGAGTTGAAATAAGTCCCTGAAGTTGGTGTCAATGATACTGGAAAGATTATTATTTATTACATTTATATATCACCCCATAGCTGAAGCTCTCTGGGCAGTTTACAGAGATTACAAAGATGCTGCATATTTTAAAAATAGGCATGCTTTTCTTGATACAAAAATCCACATGAATGGCTTTGCCCTTGGATTTCAGATGTTATCTTTCCCATTCAAATATTTGGCGTTTGAGTAAATATTAAGGTATCCTTTAAGCACAGAGGCTACCAATGTACTGCAAGCAACACACTGTGCTTGAGGTTTGAGGCTCTACATGGATTTCTCACTACTGATCTGTAGCAGGCTGCTGTGTAATAAGATGCTGTTGCTGTTGGATGCCTCTTTCACTTTCTCCCAGGGTAGAATAACTATCTGACATATTATTTTCCAGTGATGACTGAAAAAACCCCTCTCTGTAGCATGAAGATAACTTAAAGCTGCTGCTAATGTGTAGGGCTGTAATGAACCTGAGGGGCTTCTAGTCAGGTTCCTTAAAACCTCCCATTCCGAAAGGATTCATTCACATAGTCCAAATTATATTGTGGTAACAAGCAAAAGAAAAACTAAGAGAGCAATGCTATGGTCCCTGGGAGAATTTCCCATGGGCCATATGATTGCTCATTAAATCTTTCTGAGGTTGGAGACACTGCTTCAACCTTGGAAGGGAAAGTTGGAAATCTGACCCCGTCTCCCATTTCCTCATGGCCAATGTAGAGAGAACCATGTCAGCTGCCTCTATGAGATCAGAAACTCAACCTCAGAGAAGGATGAAGGGGGAGGCATTCTGGTGGGTGGGGAGGGGAGGAGACCGGAGAGGCCAGGATATGAGTTATCTTGAGCCTCTTCCAGCCTCTTTCCCTTCCCCTCTGAAGCACTCTCGGTAGAAGGCACAGCTAGTGAAATCTGCAGAGTGGGACAGGGACACGAAGATTGGCTCTGCCACTCCTCCGACTCTGCATAGGAGTGGATACCCCTGAGTTCGGGGGTTTCTGATCATCAAGGGCAAAATCAATAGTATTGCATCCTAAGGTGCATAATTATGGTATTCCTGTTCATAGCAGAAATCCTTCCAGCTGTATTTGGTAAACACATGACTTATTTTTGCACATTCAGGTATGTGTGTAAGTAATTAATAATGTCCATTTTCCGGTTGGTCTGATTCTCTCCCCCTGCCCCAATGATTACTTGCCCATGTCGTATTTCAGTTTTGGGTGCTTCCAGGTGAGGTTTTCATGGTGCCATCGCTCTGCCTCATTCATGGAATGTTACAGGAGGTCCAGACGACATCATCTTATTTATTTATTTATCATACTTATACCCCGCTCCTCAGCCAAAAAAGGCTCTCGGAGCGGCTTACACTTAGCAAAAAAGACAGTCCCTGCCCTCAGGCTTACAATCTAATAAAGACATGACACACAAGGAAAAGGAGTCAAGGAGGGAGGGAGGGAGGAGAGAGAAAGAGAGAGAGAGAGAGAGAGAGAGAGAGAGAGAGAGAGAGAGAGAGAGAGTCCAGCAGGAGCAGGCCCCGATGTTAATTCTGCCTGCTCCTGTCCCCTCGGTCCTTCTTCTTCCCCACAGGGCCAAGATGGCAGTTTGCCCTGTGGGGGGGGGGAAGAGTCCAGCAGGAGCAGGCCCCGATGTTACTTCTGCCTGCTCCTGTCCCCTCGGTCCTTCTTCTTCCCCACAGGGCCAAGATGGCAGTTTGTCCTGTGGGGGGGGGGAAGAGTCCAGCAGGAACAGGCCCCGATGTTACTTCTGCCTGCTCCTGTCCCCTCGGTCCTTCTTCTTCCCCACAGGGCCAAGATGACAGTTTGCCCTGTGGCGGGGGGGGAAGAGTTCACTACTCTTAGGCCCGGGATAGCAGAAGAGTATATCCTTTTTCCCAGTAGGTCTAAGTGTCGGCGTTCCCTGTCGGCTGGCAAACACTCATAACCATCACATGTTTTCCTGCTCCTTCTTCCATTTTTTTTTATTGCAGAAAATCTATTAAGGAAGAAAAGCTGGAACAGGTGAACAATACCTTTTAATTGACACTGCTAAGAGCTCTCTGTTTGGAAGTGCTCCAGGTCTTGCTAACTCCTACTGCAGCTGATAGACTTTGTATAGCGGACTTGTGATTTAATAAGTAAATATGGTCCTTGCTCCTCTTTTGGCTATGGCCATTTGAAAGCTGTGCAAAACAGAATGAGATCAACAGCTGGAAGTGAAAACAACCAAAAAGCGCTGAAATGCACACATGTAATTAAACCACTAGATTCTGTATGCAAATGTCATATATACATTTTATGACCAAGTAAAATGATGTGTATCTTACATGAACTTCAAATGAACAACTCTTAAAACTGAGATCCAACCACCAAATTGCGCACATATGCTGTTGGAATAGGAGACACTGAATTTGAATTCAATTCAAATCCCAGCTTCATATGTGTGCAATTTAGTGGTTGGATCCCTTGTTGGGATATTTTGTCTATTAGTTTTTAAGCATTGTCCATTTGGATTCCATGTACAATGGACATGATTAGGTTTCATAATAAAGCTTATATGTGACTTTTATATATTTTGAAAGACGGTATGTAGATCATGTACATTGCCAAGCTCCATACTGCCTCCTGTTGGCCATTTTCCACTTGGCAATCTCAAGTGCTGTTTGTTGCAGGCTAATCTTGTTCTAATCACTGACATAGGTTCAAAGTGAGGTTATGTAGTTGTCTGGCTGCAAGAGAGTATGTGCAGTTTTATCTCCAGACCTTGCTCATTCTTCAGCCCAGACCTGATGTCAGGCAGCAAATAATTCTGTGCAAACACTAGCCAGACATATGTATTATGGCTTAATCCTCCCTTGTGACTGGTGTGAAGGCTGTAATCCTCTGGTGTTACTGAAAGCCGTGTGTGTGTGTGTGTGTGTGTCTGTTGAACAACCACAAAGAAAGAATGTATCTCACTTTAGAAAGCACCTTTTAGAAAAGTAGGTTTAGGTCAGTTTTTCCCTCTAGCCTGCAATTACTTTTGCCATCATTGAGTGATAGGAATGGAGCAGCATTAGGTTGACTGCAAGTGGCCAATATGCAATGAATTCTGTGGCTACTATATTTTGGAAAAGTTTACTCTGCTGCATACTGCGTGGACCGAAGAGTCTCACATTGGACCCTCTCTAACTGTTCCTGTCATTTGCTCAGAGAGCACAAAAGTCAACTGCAAATTCAGCTTATCTGAAAGCGCCTACCTTTGGAAAGTGGCTGCCATTTTGTATCCGATTAGGGGCACAATATTGCAGTGAAACAAAGTCTCACCATGTGCTCACAGACCTTGGTTCTTGCCCTCAGATGCAGACCATTTATTTATTTATTTATTTATTACATTTCTATACCACCCAACAGCCGGAGCTCTCTGGGTGATTCACAAAAATTAAAAACATTCAAAGTATAAAACAACAGTATAAAACCATAATATAAAATACAATTTTATACCAGTTAATTCTGTGGAGATTTAAGTCAGTTAATTCTCCACAGATTTAACTGACTTAAAGGGGAGGTACTATTGTTCAGGAACACAGCTCATGCAGAAGGGCCCCGGTTCGATCCCTGCGTTTTTGGTAAACCGCCTAGAGAGCTTCGGCTATTGGGCAGTATAGAAATGCAATAAATAAATAAATAAACAAACTCTGCTTAAAGGATCCAGGAGCCATTGATGGGAAACACCTCTGCCTGAGACCCTGGAGGGTTGCTGACAGAGTAGAACCAGAATGTGCAACCCGTGGGCCACATGCAGCCCCCAAGGCCTTAGACTCAGCTCCCAAAGGAAGTGCCCTGCTGCACCACCACCCCTGCCGATTTCCTGTCCTCTAATTTGCCATTACTGCAGGTGTGTGTGTGTGTGTGTGTGTGTGTGTGTGTGTGTACAGCTCCTGGCCCCACAACTGATGCTGCATGTGGCCCTGAGGGCTGAAAAGGTTGTACACTCATGGAGTAGAAGATACTGGGGTAAATGGACAAATAGTCTGGCCTTGTATAAGGCAGCTTCCTTTGGGTAAAATCCAATGTAATTCCTACTTAGAGTAGACCCGTTGGAATGAGTGAGACTTAAGTTAGTCACGACTAGCTAAAGTCCCATTCATTTCAATGGGTCTGCCCTAAGAACAACTTATGTTGGATTTTACACTATATGTCTTAATTCCCCCCCTCTCACATACACCAATTTATGTCCATTTCTGCTTTCTCCTTATTTTCCTCTGATTTTTCACTCCTGTGATCTGAGGGTGTACATGGAAGGATGATGGCAAGATCACTCTAAAGTCAGTGCACACGGATGAGAGCTAGGTTTCCAAAGGAGCTTGTTTTTCATTTTATCTGATTTCTAAAAATCTGGCAATCTGGGTGTATATTGTGCAACTGAGCCCTTTTAGAAGAAACATCCTTTTGAGTAGCTTGACCTGTTCTTAGCCCTGTTGCTTGATCACACCAAATGTAACTTCTGTGTGCCTTGGAAATACTGTTCCTCTAAAAAACCGCATTCCCTTTCTCCCACCTACCGTGGATTCTTCCAGGAGAGCTTTGGCTTTCAACTGTTTGGTATGCAGCCCAAGTCTCGTGCGTTGCAGTCAGAATCCTATTGGGATGGAGTCTGCATCAATTGAGCAGAGTTCATTGCCATGCGCAAAGCCGGAGCTTTGTTTGTAGTAAGCTAAAGGAAAAAGAGTATTTGTGAATAAAGGTGACCTCAATATTTGGGGAGAAATTATATGCTTTGTTCATGATAATGAATAAGGGAGGAGCTAGAGGAAGGATGCTTGAATTTTTTGGGTAAAAATATCATGACCATTTAAATACTTTCTTTTCTAGTAGTCATTTGCAGATGGGTTGCTACCAGACCCGAATTTCAAAAATAAGGGATGTTTGGGACAGGGGGACCACAACACCCATTATGTGTTACGGAGGTGTGAAGCTTGGAAATAAGGGATATACATTATGTGTTATATGGGACTGTCATGATCCAAATTAGGATGTTCTTATTATTAGGCAGCCTTCCTAGGAAACTAGTATGATGGGAAGAACAAGAAGCCAAAAGCTGTTTGTCAGATACTTTGGTGAAAGGCTCTTATAAGATGTTCCCACCCTGACATTTCTGAGAGCAGGCCTACCCAGAGTATGTATTTGAGCTGAAGCAGTAATCACTAGCCCTATTGAATCATTTATGTTTCGCTTTTATTTTATTTTTGTTTCTTCCAAACTGCTCCCAGATCTTTATTTTCTCATTGCAAATGCTGAAACGCTGCTATTGAGTATTAAACACAAGCAAGGTAAACTTTGAAAGAGCTCAGTTGCAAAAGCAAGTGAAATCTCCTCTCAAACACTTGATTCTTTGCAGTTATAAAAGTAAGACACATTTTGCAAGCGGTCAGTTGCAGATTGTCTCAGATAAGGGTTTTCAAAGCAGAATAAAGAAGCCTTGAAACTATGGTTTGGTCCAAATTTATGGCAATATGGAAAAATCTTCTGGAGCGGGTTGTTTTGAACATACGTTTAGAAATATGATCTAAATATTCAAAATAATAAAATTAATGGTTGTGGTTTCCTAAGGGGACAGCGGTGGAAACTTTGGGGCCAGGATCAATGAAGGTGACATGATCCAAATTTAATTTTTATAAACTGCCCAGAGAGCTTCGGCTATTGGGCAATATAAAAATGCAAGAAATAAATAATAATAAATAAAGATCTGTATGACAAAGGAAGAGATTGGATTTGAAATGTTGGTAGGATTAGATAAAACCCAAGGCAGCCCTAAACTGCACTCCAAGTCATCCTGTAAAGCCTCCTGTCAGTCAGCCATAAGGAGGTGCTAAAATACCAGGTGTTTGTACGCTAACAGTAACTAGTGTCAGTGTGGTATAGTAGTTAGAGTGCTGGGCTACAACACGTTCTATCTTTTTAGGGTGCAGCTAGATGTGTCCGATCATGGCTCTCCCACTTCATATATAGACTGGAAGATCTGGGCTAGTAGCCTGTTGTGCCCATGCACTCACGGAAGCAACCACTTGCATAATGGTGCTTTTGTGCTTCTAAAAATAACATGAAAACGAGCACAAGCCCTTGTTTCTGGAATGGGGAAAGTCAGCAACGCTCACAGAAGGGAGCTCCACTGACCTGTCCTGATTCGGAAATTAGTGTTTCTGCTCGTTTCTGGGTTATTTTTAGAAGTGCGAAACCCCTGCTGCACATGTGGTTGCTCCCGCGAGTGCAACCAGTGGAAGCTGGTGGCTTTGATGTCGGTGGGGCTGTGAAGCTGCTCTGGGTTTGCAACTTGGATAGCTCCTTTAGAGTTCTGACTAGCTCTGACTGAAACCAGCCTCTGCTGAGTGCAGTGGAAGCCACCAGCTTCCACTGAGGCTGAGGTCATCAGCCTCCATTGAGCCACTAGCCTCCAATGAGCGAGATGGATCATCCCTGTTGGATGCTGCCTCTGGTTTAAAGTGACTTGAGAGCAGCCATGAAGGTAGCTTCATGACTTGAGGGCAATCCCTGTCTCTCAGCCTAGCATATTTCAGAGGGATTGTTGTGTTAACCTTGGTAAGCCACCCTGAGCATCTTGGAGGAACATCAGGATGAGAAGTTAACAAATACAATTAATACAAACGAATCTCTGTTTAGGGCCTGTTCAGACAACACGCTAAGCCATAGTTAGGCCACTAACCCCTTTGCAGCAAATGGTTAGTAAGTGTGTTTAAACCGTGGTTATGTAGCCACCATGGTTAGGAATGGTTCACACAACACACTAAGTCATGGTTCACACGACAGGCTAAGCCATAATGTTTAGCTCAAAACCACCGTGACTTAGCATGTCATCCGAACAGGGTCTTAGAATGTCAAAAAAGTTCATTTCATGTAAAAAAAAAAAAAAGAGTCCATTTTATATTTGCCTACTTTAAAGGCACTGGAGAGAGAAAAGCAAGAGAATCCTGAGTCCTACTTTGTCTCCAGTCCTGAAAAACAGAGTTTTTAAATTTGCACAACAAATGTAACTCCTTCACATCTTTGAAAGTTTTGTTTTGTAACCCTTTGAAAACCTCCTTGAAAAAATCCAAGTGGTCAAACTCTAGATCCGCAATAGGTGTCTTTGCTTAAGTGAATGGGTCATCAGCCAGCTGTCTTATTTCATTTCTATGTGCTCCCCAAATGCTGGCTGCCTTGACCTCAGGCGCTTGGCTAGGCTGCCTCCAGAGGGAGGCGCACAGGGGCCTTTTGACTGGCCTTCTGGCTGCCTGATTGACTAGCCTAATGTGTCTCCAGCCCCACCAGCAGCCACTCAGACAGGCATTAATTGCAGGCGCTGGAAAAGCAATAATTAAGAGATAATGAGAAGGCTTTTGTACGAGTCTGGCGTCCCGTGCGCCTGTCAGCAAACATGCTGCTTGGGTGCTGAACCACCCAGTTCCTCCTCTTTCACACTGGAGGACTAGCTTAGCTCGCTCGCTCGGCTTCAATGGAGCTGATGCAATAATAGGCATCCATACAGCCAAGGAGGGACCCTGGAATCTTGCCAGCGCTCCCCAGCCAGTATTACAGCATCAGAAGTGCTGGTGGAGGAGCGCTGTGACAGACATTGTCCGTCCTGTACAATTTGGGGGTGGCTGGTGGGTACAATAGATATTGCTTTAAAGGCTCAATCCTATGCATGTTTAGATCGGAAAAAAGTCCTGCAATTCCTGGCATGTCCCAGTCAGCCTTTGCACCCTAAATTAATAGCTCTCTCCCACATCCTAACAACACAGTAAAACGTAATAGACAAATCATCAGTTTAAAACACAATAAACCCGAAGTAAAAACCAGAGTAAAAGACAGCAACTGTGCATAGATCAAAAAATGCAGTGATCCAATTTTTAAAATTGAAGGACTAAGAAGGAGCTGAAAAGACTACAGTGTAGGCACTAGGCAAGCTTCTCTGGGAAACGGTGGTGCCGCTACCGAAAAGGCCCTCTCCTTAGTAGTCACCTGCTTCACCTTGTTCGACGGGGGGCACTCGGAGTAGGGCCAATGAAGATGATATTAGGGTCCAGCCAGGGAAGAAGGTGTTCTTTCAGGTAACCTAGCCCGAAGCCATTTGGGACTTGGTAGGCTTGCCTATTTTAAAATTTACCTTTGCTCCGTGTCATTTTAACAGCAGCAGCCTGATACATGGTCATTGGTAGCTGAAGCTTTTTATTAGGGGTGTGCACGGACCCCCCGCTCCGCTTCACTTGCAGATCCGCCATTTTTCGGAGCGGGTCGCTCCGCCCCGCCCCCGCTCCGCCCACTTCCGCTCCGCTCCGCCCGGAGCTCCGGATCGGATCCGGAGCTCCGTTTTTGCCCCCCCATAGGCTTGCATTGAAAGCTAAAAAAGTAAACAACTTTTTTTCCGTTGAAGTTAGAAACCTCACGTTTGGCACCATGACACCTCATGGGCGTATACACACACACGCCAAGTTTCAAGGCAATCCCATCATCCCCTGATTTTTGGCGAATTTTTGAAAATCGGGCACCCCATTCACACCCCTTGGGATAGCTCCGTCAATTTGCATGTTACAAACCTCAAACTCGGCACCAGGGCAGCTTATCCATGTGTCCACATGCACGCCAAGTTGCAAGCAAATCCCATCATCCCCTGATTTTTGGCGCGGCTCTACCCTCTAACGCACCTCCCATAACCCTAATTCACACCCCTTTAGATAGCTCCGTCAATTTGCACGTTAGAAACCTCAAACTCAGCACCATGATAGCTTATCCACGTGTCCACATGCACGCCAAGTTTCAAGGCAATCCCATCATCCCCTGATTTTTGGGGAATTTATGAAAATCGGGCACCCCATTCACACCCCTTGGGATAGCTCCGTCAATTTGCATGTTAGAAACCTCAAACTCGGCACCAGGAGAGCTTATCCATGTGTCCACATGCACGCCAAGTTGCAAGCAAATCCCATCATCCCCTGATTTTTGGCATGGCTTAACTCACCCCAAATTGTCCCATTCTACAACTACGTCAATTTGCACGTTAGAAACCTCAAACTCAGCACCATGATAGCTTATCCACGTGTCCACATGCACGCCAAGTTTCAAGGCAATCCCATCATCCCCTGATTTTTGGGGAATTTATGAAAATCGGGCACCCCATTCACACCCCTTGGGATAGCTCCGTCAATTTGCATGTTAGAAACCTCAAACTCGGCACCAGGAGAGCTTATCCATGTGTCCACATGCACGCCAAGTTGCAAGCAAATCCCATCATCCCCTGATTTTTGGCGCGGCTTAAACTTTTTAACTCACCCCAAATCAAGTCCCATTCTACAACTACGTCAATTTGCACGTTAGAAACCTATCCTTTGGTCCCATGACAGCTTACCCATGTGTCCCCATGGACACCAAGTTTCAAGGCAATCCCATCATCCCCTGATGTTAGGGGAACTTTTGAAATTTGAACACTCCAGTATGTCAGGGATTTAAAGTTGCAATTGCAGACAGCTCAATGGGGCCAGTTCCAAGGCAATCCCAACATGCCACGAGATAACCCTAAATCTTCTGGCACATTTGAAAAAGGGATTATTGAATTTGATAAAGTCTAAGTGAGCGCAGGAAGGACTTCTCCCCTTAGTCAAAGCAAGACACATACACCATCGCTGCAAGGCGGGAAGGGGAGAATTATTATTATTATTATTATTTATTTATATAGCACCATCAATGGAAAGCAGGCAGGCAGCATGCATTGTAGTGCCGCAAGGATGGCTTGAGCACTAACGCATAGCAAACCAACCCATAAGTGGGCGCAAAGTGAGGCAAAGATGGCTGGTTGTTTCTTTCTAAGCCAGCAGTTACGCCTTGAGGGGCACAGAGGAGGACGATTGGGAGCAAACCAGGCACCAGGCGGGCAGAGAGGCAGGCAGAGTAGGCGAGGAGTCAGTCCTGGCAGATGCCCCACCACAGCAGCACCCCGGGGGAGGCGGGCAGGCAGGCAGGCAGGCTGCGGGCATTTCTGGGGGCACAAGGAAGTGATGGCTGGTTTCTAAGCCAGCATTGCAGTTAGTCACGCATTGCAAACGCAAACCATCCCAGCGAGTCGGTCACCGAGGAGGACAGGCTAGCAGAGGGGCAGGCAGAGTGACATGTCATAGATCTAGTATTGGGGAGGAGTCAGTCCCGGCAGATGCCCCAACACAGTAGCACCCTGGGTGGGCATTGGAAAACGCCATCTTGTGGGTCAATACTTCCCCCACCCCATGTCCTGCAGGGTTGCCTGCCTAACCCTTGTGGGGATGGGAGATGGAGAGCTTAGAGTGGCAGTGCCAGCAGCAGCCTTCGGCTTTCCCCTGGAACCAGTCGCCTTGCCCGCCTCTTTCCCCAGCAAGATCGCCTGGTGCTGCCTATGAAGATGCATCTTCATGCTGCTGGTTCCATAATGCCCTGTCGATGAACCCCTGCTTAGGCTGAGTTTGCAGTGGCGACAGACAGCAAAGCGGGGATCCGCTCCCAACTCAAAGTGGTCCCACACGATGCTTGTCTTTCGTTTCTGTGGTGACACCACCAATTGCCCGCCTGAGCTCTCTGGTGTTGCCACAGAAACAGGGGTGTGGGATGAGACTGGGGAGAGAGCCTCGGCCTGCTGCTGCTCCTCCTCAGCCCCCACATCCTGGAGGCCCACCGCCTCCTCCTCCTCCCCCCCCTCCACTGTGCTGAGGACCTCGTCTAGGTCCATCAGCGGGCTCGTGGGCTGAAAGGAGAATGAAGGAGTTGGGGATACTCCTCCTCCTCTAATGGCACTGCTGCCACGTGCCTCTTGCAAACGGGCACTTTTCCCATTCCCACCCTCAAAAAGAGAACGCCGGGCACAAGTTGCAGAAGAGAGTGGCTCTGCCTGCTGCTTGTCCTGCTTCTGTTTTGGAGCAGTCAGCCAAGGAGTTGCCCGTTTGAGTTTCACAGGAGGAGAGGAAGCCCTGCTGGCAGACTGAGCCTTGCTGCTTTCAGCACGCCTGCTTTCTCTTTTCATGATGACTAACAAAATATTAATACTACTAATACTATGTATAAGGTACTACTAAGAATATGTATAAGAAGAATATAATATGTTTAAATGTAGGGAAATGGGACAAGAACAATAAAATATACTACTACTAATATGTATGAGAATATACTACTAAGAATATCTACAAGAATATAATAATATGTTTTAGAATATTACTAATAAATGTAGGGAAATGGGACAAGAAATGGGACAACCACTACTATAAGAAGAACAAAATATGAATACTACTACTAATATGTATGAGAATGTATACTAATAGACTACTAAGACTATGTCAAAGAATATAATAATAATATGTTTAAGAATAGGGAAATGGTGTGCGTATGCTTTCCCCAAAATGCTCAATCTGTGGCTGCCTGTTGAACTTGACAAAAGCAGCCCACTCCGTCGAAGTTACACAGAGAAGAAAAAGAGAATCCAATTTTTTTGGTATATTTGGTATATAGAAGATAGAAGGAAACACAATCAGGATTTAAGAGAGGGGAGGGGGAAAAAGAACCAACCACTACTATAAGAAGAACAAAATATGAATACTAATATAATATGTATGAGAATATATACTAATGGACTATGTGAAAGAATATAATAAAATATGTTTAAGAATATAAATGTAGGGAAATGGGACAAAAAGTGTGTGTATGCTTTCAAAAGAAAGCTTTCACAAAAGCAGAACAGTCAGGCTTTAATACAGGGAAGGGGGGGGGCAACCAACCCAACCACACACTCCAAAATTCAAAAATAAAGTTTATATTAAATCAAAGTAAGGGGAAAACACAGGGCAAACTAAGCTACAAGTCAGAAAGAAGCAAACAAACACACACACGCGCCAAACTAAACCTATATTAAATTAATCTATCTCCAAAGCAGGAGCACTAGCTAAGTAAGTGTTCCCTCCACGAACGCCAACCCACAAAGAGACACAAAACAGAAAGTTCTCAGGGTGGGTCTGCCTTAGTCCCCCCTCCAACGCTGGGATTGGAGGAGGATGCTTTCTGAGGAGATGAATTCTCATCAGGATTGGGAGTTGAATGTGCCTGTCATCGCTTCCAAAAAAATAATAATAATAAAAAAAAAAAACCCAAACCCCGATTTTTAAAAAAATATTGCACGTGAACCACAGCACGCAGAAAGTTGAGAGTGGTCTCAAAATGACCCCCATCCACGACTCTCTGTGCACAAGAATTTTCAGAACGATAGCTTAAACCCCCCCCCAGTTATCCCCGATTCTTTCCCTCAATGCAATCCTATGGGCGAAAAGCCGAAACGGAGCCCCGCGGTTGACCCTATTTTTAAAAAACTTCTAGCCCGCGACCCGTACGATGCAGAAAGTTGAGAGTGGTCTCAAAATGACCCCCATCCACGACTCTCTGTGCACAAGAATTTTCAGAACGATAGCTTAAACCCCCCCCAGTTATCCCCGATTCTTTCCCTCAATGCAATCCTATGGGCGAAAAGCCGAAACGCAGTTTGAGCCCCGCGGTTGACCCGATTTTTAAAAAAATATTGCACGTGAACCACAGCACGCAGAGAGGTGAGAGTGGTCTCAAAATGACCCCCATCCACGACTCTCTGTGCACAAGAATTTCCAGAACGATAGCTTCAAAAACAACGTAGTTATGCGCGATTATTTGCCGCAATGCAATCCTATGGCGAAATGTTTTCAAGATGGCGACCGGAGCGCTCCGACTGAACTCGGAGCTCCGAAAAATGGTCGCTTCTCTTCGCCTTGCTTCTAGGGGGTCCGCGGTCCGCTCCTACTCCGCCTCTGGGTAAGGCGGAGCAGGCCAATCCGCTACTGCTTCTACGCTCCTAATCGGAGCGGAGCACATCCCTACTTTTTATGGCATGGAGATAAACATGAACGCTCTTCAAACATTCTTCCTTCTGTATGTGGGGAGGAGCACTCCAACCCCATCTACCTCCTTCATAAGAATGTAAGAAGAGCCATGCTTGATCAGACCAAGGGTCCAACTAAGAGCTTTATCACACCAGCGTTATACTGTGCAATCATTGCGAATTGCGTGCAAAGGACTCCAAAGTTTTCCAGTTTATAATCTGCTTTGACTGTGAAGTACTCCCATGCATCCTGCTTTAATTTTGCTTTAAAGGCAAAAGACCCGACCTATTTTGGTACTACTTTTGGAGTGAATCATTTGTTGTTTTCTGAGCAGCCACTGGGGGCGCAGGAACAGGATTTGATGTTTAAAGAAAAATTAAACAAATGCTTACATCTGCATAAGTTTTAAAGATAGAGACATCAAAATTGGCACAGTAATAGATATTAAGGAGAGCTTTAAGCATACCAAATTTGAATCAGATTGGTTCATTTCCTCCCTTAAACCCATTTCCTGGTATGCAAAGGATCTTAGGAGCGCTGCCGCCCAGGGTGTGATTTAGCTAACAACAACAACAACAACAACAACAACAACAGCTAAACACTGTAGGGGATAATTCAAGGGAAACAGGTGCGTGGGATGAAGCTATATTTCAGCATTCTGTTCACACAGTGGCCAATCAGCTGCCTACGAGAAACCCACAAGCAGGATATGACCATCAGGATTTTTAAAGCCATCCAAATTGGTGGCCATCGCTATGTCTTATGGGAGCAAATTCCACAGTTTAAGTATGCGCTGTGTCATTGCGTCCATCGCCCTGTACATGTGGAGGGTGACAGTCTAAACAGGAGAGACTCCTGTATCCATTGAGGCTCCTCTGTTCAAGGGTTCTTAATCTTGTGGAGAACCTTCACAGTTACAGGAGCCTCTCCTGTTTAGACTGTTGCCTTACGTGCATACTGGATGACCGTTGCAATGCAATGGAGAATGCCATGGCTGGAGTGATCCTCTCCTGATGCGTTCATTCAACACAAGAGGAAGGATGTCTGAAGAGGGCTATGATCACTTGTTAAAGGCTGCTGTTTAAGGCATTGAAACAAAGGGTGGGGAAAAGGAAAAGGAAAAGAAAGGCTAGAAAAGAAAGGATAGGAATGCTACTTCTAGGGTCTCCAATAATTGGCACTTAAACCTGGTTGATTGTTGTTTCTTTACTGTACACTTTCCCAGGCTTATGAAATTGCATCACCTTTCTAAACTGACAGCCTGATCCTAAACACATTAACTTGGAAGTTCTGCTGAGTTCAACTGGGCTTACTTGCTAGAAAATGCACTTCAGATTGCAGCCATACTAGATCCGCCATGCAGATGGTGATGTAACCATATATTTGTTCCCTTTTGCAACGCGAAATATTTGGGGGTGACTTGGGTCTTGAATGGGCAATGAAGCTTTACCAAAGACCTGCTCCTGGTGGAGATGAAGACTGTTCAGATTGGTTTGTTGATATGGATCAACACAGCTGCCTGATTTTTTGGCCTCTCCCTGGGGCCGTGGCAATGGGGATTGTCACTGTGAGCACTTCGAAACTGACCACTATGCCCACTGGTTGCATAGAGACCTCAATGTATTTAAAAGAAAAGTCATGTGGCATGTGACAAGCTAATGCATTTATTATGATTTGAGCTTCCATTTCAACAAATGAAATATTTTAAGGTGCCACAAGATGGTTCTGCTTTGCTGCAACACACTAACCCAGCAGTTACCCCTCTGGAACTCATTCTGTGTGAACTTGTCTATGTTCACCATTAGGCGAGGGACTCTCTTTTTCACTTTAGTGTTGTGGAGATGATCTTTGTAAATACGTTTATCGTGTGTGTGCGTGCGCGCGCATGTGCTTAGGATGCATATAAGCATGCGTATAAGTTCCCACATGTACGAAGGCCAATATACATGCCCAATGCACACATAGGGTCTGTATGCATGAACTGTACCCTGCAGGGACTCCAATCATTGCTGTGTCTGCACATAGGCTAGTATGGTGAAGGACATGCAGGCACAATCCTAACGGTTCCCCATCTGTACATCTCTATACTGATCAAATGTCTGCACAGGATCCTTGTCTTTGTAATAATAATAATTTGTACAATTGTACAATGACTAATTTCTAAAACCAGAGGTGCCAGGATTGAAATATACCCCAAGGCTGCACTCTGACTCTTTTCTTTCTAGTCTTAGATGTAGGGAGGTATTATGATGTTGCAATGGTGTGAGCAATGCATTCTGCACATGCTCAGAAAGGTATCTTCCTTCATTACTACTGCATAGTAGATGAAGCCCCTTTATTTCATGAGAATACTCTTGGGTTGCTAAGAGGAAGTGTCAATGGATAGCATAATGGACACATGTTTGGTAGGATTTGTAGGCCATTCAGGCCCATCTTTAGGTATTTTGGTGTTTCAGATGGCAGTGGCTACTGCTGGCCTCCTCTTTTCCACCCACCCCATCAGCAGACACCCTCCTCTTGCTCTTTTCTTCACCCTGGCTGCCCTCCTCCTCTCCCCCACAGCCAAAGTAACCAGAGACAACTTCAATGAATGCTTAAAACACACCAATGTTGAGGCCTGACATGACTCAGAAGGGAAATCATTCCACAGAGTGGACACCGCTGCAGAGAAGGATCCTGGATATTCTACTGATAATGTGCCATGATTGGTTGCAGAGTAACCCAGAATCCTGTGGGTTCAAAGTGGGAGGAATCAAGGGTGAAGACATCCTGTTTGTCTTTAGGCTTCGTTGGTGTGGGTGGAATTCCGAAGCAATGCTATCCCTGCTGCTTAGCAGGCCTAAGCCCAGGATAGGACTGCTCAGTTAGACTATCAAAACCTACGGCTGCCCTGGATGTCAAACGTCAATGGGAAATAGGTGCGCCTTCTATTTGCTTATATTATAACGTTTCATACTTATTAGCATCAGTGAATAGTTCTTAAAATCGATGATATGCCTTGATGGATTTAGCATGAGAAGAGTTACAGATCCTATTACAAACTCTGTTATGGATACCCACGAGGAATTGATCTATGTTCCTGAAAGAGAAACCAATCTTATGGGCAGCACTTGAATAAATATAAGCAAAGTCAAACAGTTTCTCCATTAACATCTGTTTTCTATAATATTCAGATTAATGGGAAGGTAGAAATGGGAAATGCAGGGTCTTTCAAGAATTTGGAATTTATTTTTCTAATGGTAATATTATGCCATACATTGAGATCTTGGCTGGGGGTCAGGCCCCAATGAATGAAAATCGTTTTTGTTTTTTTTTTAAACTATAGTTGAGACAATTCGAACAGCAAATGGAGAGACAATATATTACCAAAGGTATTACAGAACTGGAAAGTTAAAAAAGAGATTACTATTATTATTTTTTGTTAAAGGCAATAACACAATTTATCAATGCAAACTCAAGAGCAATGAAATCGAAGACAGCTGGAAACTGATTTCGTTGGAGAGATTTGGGAGGAAATATGGGGTTCATGCTGATGGCGCTGCAAATGGTTGTTTCGATTAATGTGGAATATGTTGGTTTGTTTTAGAAGAATCTCCCCTTGCTTAGAGTAGGGAATAGGAAGCCAAGTGCCCAGGTGTTTTCCAAAGGAGCGCAACCCTCTCTGGGAAAACTCCAGAATCCCCCCTTTGTTTCTTGACCCAAATTTTTGGGCAGAGCTTTTTCCCCAACCATTGTGCCTTGGGAAGGGGATGTATGTAGGGGGGTATACTGTGGGCAGCCTGCAAATCTGTCACGTCCAACAGAAGTGAAAGTGTGGGTGGGCTGATGGAACGCAGAAGAGCCATTTAAAAACAAAACCATTCACTTAATCCCAGGCTGTGGGATTAAGCTAAAGCAGCTTTAATTTTGCCTCCGTCTGATCTTGGACAGAGTCAGGTTTGTAGGAAGAGAAGCCAAAGCCCTGGATTCCTGGAGGCTGTTGCTGCCTTCACTGGCAGCCCAAGAACCATTTTGCCACTTGATTCTGCCAGATGTATAAACTGGCCATCCTAGGAGGGTGTGTGTGAAGGCCTGGGTGTAATGTATTGGCGAGCATAACTTCGCTAACAATAATGGTTCTGTTGTTTGTTGCTCTCAGTGATAGTGAAATCTCCACAGTCACAGCGGGATAACATGCCCCAAGTGTGAAGGTCTCAGTCCTGTGCCTAGGAATTAGTGCACGCTTGATTTCAGTCCCAAAGCAGGAGGCAGATGTCTTCCCTCCGTCATACTCCATCCTTGCCATCTAAAGCAGGGGTGCGGAACCACAGGCCTGGGGGCCAAGTCCAGTCTGGGCTCCCAGTCCAGCCCTTTGGGTTCATCTTGTCTTATGTCCTCCCAGATGGCCACACTCCCTTCCCCTGCCCCCTTTTCTGGCTTTTGTGCAGTTTTCCCCCTCCCCATACTAAAAGATTGAAATGCCATTCCTATGGCTTAGTGCCTGACAGCAAGAGCTTTAAGGGACAAATGCTATTTTGGGCCCTGCCGCTTTTGTCTTTGGCTCTGCCCACCATTAGAATGCACCCCACCACCAAGAGCTTCTCTGAAATAGAATCTGGCCCTTAGGTTGAAAGAGGTTCAACACCCATGAGCTAAAGGTTTTTTTCTCTTTGATCTGCATAAAGTTCCATCTAGCCGCCCCCCCCCAGCATTGCTCTCTCCAAAATCAGTAGCCCCACTTCCCTGTTGTTTGCTCACAGTACTTGATATGCAGAGACATGCCGCCCTTGAATTGGCAGCTCCATTTAACTATCATGGCTAATAGCCGTTGACCCTGTCTTCCCTGAAATTGCCCAGCCCTTTGAAAAAGCCATCTAAAAGTCATTTTGTTGGGGATATGCATTGTTGCAAGGCTTTTAAAGTACACTCTCTGAGGAACGAAGTCTTTGGTTCACCCGTACCTTTCCCCACTTGGCTTGCTCTCTGATGGGTGTCTTTATGTGGGTCAGGCTACAGAGTTTTCCTTCCAGACTTTAGCTAAATGGTATCAGCAGCGCTCTGCAGGCCATTTCCCAGGGGCGCATTTGGGGAAAAGCAGCAGCACAACGATGTGGAGCCCAATGCTCGGCAGCGTCAGTTTGTAGGCCTGGATCGTGCTGGGAGGAGGTGCTTTGCTCTATATGGACAGCCTGCCCTTTTGTGCTCAGTTTGATCAGCCATACTAGACCGCTGTCATTTCTCGGGAGATGGAAGCAGTCCTGGTGAATGAATATGTGTGCCATGAATGGGATCAAACTTTGCCTCAAGGAAGGAGAGTAATAGGCTGTTGCTGTACTGGTGCAACTGCTAGGGAATGATGCCTATTGTATAATCTGTTTTCACTAATAAAGATTGCCAGAGAGGCGAATTGGGTTGTGTGTTCCTAATTTCCTTGTACTGGAGCAAAGCTTTCTTTTTGCTAAGGAGGCCTGGCTGTGTGAATCCACTGGCTTTAATCATGAGCTGCATAAAATGCAAGTGACTGTCCTGTCCTAGCTCAGCTCAAGGCTCCAAGGGGAGGCTGAATTGAAGCAGTGGTGGCACTTATTGGAAGAGCAGTGTCACATCCAAGGGAGCAGAGTCATCTCATGCTATGCAAAACCAAAACAGACCAGGTCTGTCAGGACCTTAGACAGATCTCTATGGCAAGGGCTGACAATTTCAGTCAAGGAGAGCTGTTATTTCAGCAACATGCAGAGGCCTTTTGAAAGCTGGCTGGTTTGGATCTGCTGTTAACCCTGCCCTATTTGAAGAGATATCTTTGTTTCCTAAAGGGCCATTGCTAGATTCTGCAGCCACTAGCTCAGATGGCATAGGGGCAGTGAGAAATGTATCCAAAGGAGGGGTGCTTTAAGTCTTGAGGAGTCTGGTAAATCCTCATCCTCTGACTAGGAAGGTCCTGAAGATGGCTCACTGGATGATGCCTCCTCCCCTTCTGAATCTCCATCTGAGCCAGAATGGTAACTGGGCCTAGAAAACATGACCGCAAGCAACAGTGCAACCATATACATGTGTATTTACTCATAAAGTAGTCTAACTATATTCAGTGGGGCTTACTTTGTCACATTGCAGCCTCATTTACCTAGCCAGCCCATTTCATTTGTGCAAGCATTGTAAACTGCCCTGAAAATTTTAACTGGGCAGCCTAAATAAGTTTTAAATAATAAATAATTATCTGAAGGCATCAGAGAGTGGCCCAGGAAAGCTCTTTAAGGATGGAGGCTGAAGTACAAGCGATGGAATACAGCCAGGGCTGACACTGCCTATGAGGCAAGTTATTGACCCAAGACAATGTGCCACCCGAGGTCTGCACCTGGCCACAGCAGGCATATGAGAGTTGATGGGATGATTATGGAGCTATTGTTACCACTCACAGTAGCTGGCAGATGTTTTTCTAAACTAGGCTAGCTCCCTGTTGTTGAATCATTCCCTTGCACAGTGTAAATTGGCTTAGTTTTCTGGTGCCAATGGTGCCTCAGCAATTGTCACCAGCTGTCTGAGGATCTGGCCCACAGTAGCTTTAGGGGTTTTTGTATTGTCTGTCACTGCATTTCAGTTCCCTCTGTGACTTTTTCTCCTAAGCAAGGCAGAGGGCCAGCTGGCCTACTGCTATGGTATGCATTTCCCACTGTTTTATGAATGACTAGGACCTGTAGTGCGGGTGGATCTTATAGCCCTGTAAAATAGGGGTTCATCTATTGTCTGAAGTGCTTATTTAAAAAGAAGAAGTCAACATTACCAGAGTACTTGTACTTTAGACAGATTGGACTCAATTCCCAAACTTCACAGATTCGGCACATATGTATTTTCATGTCAATGCAATGCAGTCATTTTACTGCTACAACATTTCCCCCAGGGGGTTCCAGGACTTCTCCTCAGCCAAACTGCTCTGTTTACTTACATTAGACTTTGCCTCCTTCTGCCCTACTCATGTAAAGATAAACATAGGCAAACAGCCCTCACAAAATGCTAGATTTCATGCTAATTTCTGTCTTGAATGTGTTAAGGCTGTAAATCTATGCAGGCTTACCTGAGAGTAAGTCTCATTGAACACAAGGATTTACTTCTCATGCATAGGACTGGGATGTAACTCATTTTTTTAAAAAACAAACAACTATATTTCTTTATATCTTAAATGAAAACCAATGAACCAGTTAGCTAGCAATGCATTAGTTATGTATTAAATTTATATCCTACTTTTCCACTACAAAAATAAGTGTTCCAGGTGGTTAACTACAATAAAATATTAATAATGTACAAACTTATAACTAAAACATAGAAGTAAATCAATTAGAATACATCAATATAAAAAGTAATAAACAACACCCACTAGTTATAATGTACTTCAGCATCAGCTTAGAAGTCAAGCCTGTTTGAATACAAATGGATTTGCCTGTCAGCAGAAAGACAAAGATGGAGTTAGCTTAGCCTCTCTTGGCAGAGAGCCTAGGAGCAACCACCAAGAAGGCCCTCTCTCATGTTCTTACCAAATGCGCCACTGAGGGTGGTGAGACAGAGATAAAAGCCTCTCCTGAGGATTATAAATCCAAGCAGGCTCATATGAGAAAATGCATTCTTTCAAATACTCCAATCCCAAGCCATGTAGGGCTTTATAGGTCATAACCTGCCTCCTGAATTGAACCCAGAAGTGAGGGGGAAATTCAGAAAATTTTCTCTTTGGGGAGGGGGACAGGGGTTCCACATTCCTTTTTAAAGTATAGCTGGTTGCTGAGGGGGCTTCTTATTATTTTTAGCTTAAACGCGTGCCCCCCCACACTTAACTCCGCATTTGGAGGAGTCCAGCAGTTCTAAGTGAATGCTTTTGGAGACCATGTGACCTCATCCTCTCCAATAAGCACTCAGGAAGAACTTCTGGGCTCCTGCGAAAAAGAAAGAAAGAAAGAAAGAAGACCCCCTCAACAACTGGCTGCATTTGAAAAGGTATGTGGAAACCATGTACCTCCCCAAGGAGAGAATTCTCCAAAATTCTCACTTCTCCCAGGCTCTTTCGCCTGAGTTTTTGTTGCTCCCCACAAAATGCCCCAAATGGAATGGTTGAAATTTTTGGTCCACCTCTAATTATAATATGGGAGTCACATGTTCCATCCCTGCCAGATGGTACCTTCAAATTCCATCCCAGCCAGGCAGTCCAGAAGGATACCACGGTCCATAATTTCAAAAGTCACAGAGAGTTCCAGCAGAACTAACAGGTCACACTCACCCTGCTCAGATCATGGTGTAGATTGTGCACCAAGGTGACCCAAGCAGTCTCTTATCGCATAACCATGCCAGACTGAAATGGATCTAGATATTATTCAGAAACACGTAAGTAAACCACAGCAAGAGAATAGAAAAGAACCAACCCCAAACCGCAGTTGGTTATGTGGCAAAGGACTGAGTTATCTTTCACAAGTTTGACACTGTTCCTGATCTTTCTGATGTCTTGTCTGTCTTCTTTGTTTTTCATATCAAGATTTGTATTGGCTTTAATAATTTATTTACTTACTTATTTAATTACATTTATATACCGCCCCACAGCCGAAGCTCTCTGGGCAGTTCACGGAAGCTAAAAACAGTAAACATTAAAAATATACAAAATTTAAAAACCATCAGAAACATAAAAACAGTATAAAAACAGCAGCATCCATTTAAAACAACAATTCTGGGGTCCATTAAAAAACAAACTTAGCATTCAATGCCTTTAAATGCCTGGGAGAAGAGGAAAGTAAATAAAACTATCAACAACAAAACACAATGGAGATGGCCCAATAATCCACCCATCTTCCACAAAAACAGTGGCTTGGGGAAAGAGCACCTGCTTTGCATGCAAAAGGCCCCAGGAAGTTCCATCCCTGGTATCTCCAGGTAGGGCTAGGAGGAAAGACCCCTGTCTGAAACTCTGAAGAACTGCTGCCAGTCAAGTGTAGACAATAACAAGCTACATGCACCAATGGATTGACTTGGAATAAACCAGCTTCCTATGGTCCTATCGTTTGTGCGAATAAAATAGTAGAATCAGACCTGAGTGCCTTTGTCTAACTGAATGAAAGAGACAATAGAGCTGGTCTGCTTTACAGGAACATGTGGTTCCAGCCATTCTTTGAGTGCCAAATCGCGGATACAACCCTACCATGGGACACCTTTGAGTAGCTTCATTCATTCGACACCTGAGAGCCCATTCTTTTCACTCATTTCTAAACAGCTTGTCTTGCTGTATTACTACCGCAGTGAAGATCCACTATGCAGAAAACCGAGAAGCCAAGGCAGGATGGCACTCACTAGGTGTTTCACTGGATCGTGTCTGCAACCAGGGTGAGCTCTACCATAATAAATCATTGCTGTTGAGACTGGGTTCTTATCTGGTCTCTTCCAATCCCTGAATGCCTGCCAGATTAGAAATATTTATTTTACAAAGTCTGGGCATGGCTAATTGACCTTCCTTTATAAATGATTAAAGTGACATGAGACAGTGGTTGCATTTGGATGTAAAGATAAATGGTGGTTTATATTGTTATGTGAGCGATCCTCATGCTTATCCATTTCCTCACCTTCCTTCTCTTCTTCCAGTGCAGCTGTGATGAAGAGATTGGAAGCTCCCTACCCAGTGCCTGTTTACCCTACCCTGTGCCTGTTTGCTTTCTCTTCCCCTCCTTATTGTTTTATTATGGTTTTATTAGAATGTAAGCCTATGCGGCAGGGTCTTGCTATTTACTGTTTTACTCTGTACAGCACCATGTACATCGATGGTGCTATATTAATAATAATAATAATAATAATAATAATAATAATAATAATAATTTTGAGACTGTGTTTGTTTTTTTAAAACTTGCCACAGTTCAGCACTACGGACAAACCCAGACAAACTGTGGTCAGTCTTAACTGTAATTGATTAAAGCAAGTCAGCTTTAACTCTTGGCTTAGGAAGCTGGCTTGTTTCAATAAATCATAGTTAAGGTTAACCACAGTTTAGGATTCAGATGTAATTGAAAATGGAAACAAAAGTATATCATTTATTCCTTGTGGCCATGGTGGGGTAGGGAAGGAGAAAGAGAAGCACACATGTCCAAGGCACATTGGCGTAACAATAAACCATAGTTTGTCATTGTGTCTGAACGCAGTCAGGGAGTCTGTAACAGAGCACAGGAGTAAACATAACTTCTTTGAACCCTGGTCTTTCTATCTGAGAGGCCATTGAATATCATACATTTCTGCACCTGAGCCCCAGCACAAGCTCTCCTGCTGCCTGAGGTGAGAAAGCAAATGTGCTGCTGCTGTCACTACATCACATCCACTTCCCCTAATGCATGCTCCCACCTCTTTCCATAGCACTTCCCCCCACACCCCTTCCCCTTATTCCACCGAATCAAGCTCCTCCACCCCATTAGCTGTGTGCCAGAAGAGCTAGCTAGCATGGCTCTTCAGAGAACCATCTAGGCCAAAATGCCTGGCTCTGAGGGAATCCTTCCTCAGAGCCAAGTGCGGGGATGGACACTTCTCCAATAATGCCCGGCTCTGAGGAAGGACTGCCTCAGAGCCAGGCATTTTGGCTTGGCCTAGTTTTCTGATGCTGGCCATTTCCTTGGTTAACATGGCTCTCCAGAGGGCAGTTTCTCCAGAAAGCCCTGCTGGCTGCTCTTTTGCTGTGGCAAAGAGCTGCTGGAAGGGTCCTCCTGGCAGGGGTGGGTGGGAGTATTGCAGTTCACTTCTCCTCCCACTCGGCCATCTGAGGCTGGGGCATCACCTCATCACATGGGAGGGCTAGCTCTGCTACAGCTTAATATCTCTTCTCAATTGCTAATCACGGCAAGAGCAACATTATTATTGCAAACTTAGGGTTGTGTTTATTTTCCCAATCAAATAATGGGCTGACCTTTAACTGAACATAATTGAAATTACAACCATGGTCACTCTCTGCTTGTTTTCCATCTCATCGCTAGGAATTGCAAGAGCAGCGTGCACATTGGAGGACCTCTGGGTCCCCAGCACTCAGTAGGAATCTGAGTGATGAGCTCCTGCAGGGATAGAAGGAATTTGTTTTGCTGTGGATGTCAGCACTGGCATTTTCATCCTGGTTTCGTCAATGTCCCTTGCCCCTTCACTGTAGCTGAGCTCTGTTATCAGGCATGACCTTGTCACATCGGCTGTAAGACAGAGGCTTTGTTGAAGTCTAACAGTTGCATTTATCTTGGACACATTTCTAAGTTCCTCATTGTCTCGAATGCACAAAGACTTCCAGCCTTCTGAAACAGCACAAGTCTAATGCCTTCCGTATTGCTACAGGACAACCTGTAGCAATATGGACAACCTTTAGCAATACTGCAAAAAATACCTGTAGCTGGACAACCATCTGTAAGGGATGCTTTAGGGTGGATTCCTGCATTGAGCAGGGGGTTGGACTCGATGGCCTTGCAGGCCCCTTCCAACTCTGCTATTCTATGATTCTATTCTATGAGGGTTGTGGTTCAGAGGGGGCCAATGTTTCCACACTTTGCTTCCAGAATGCTCATCCACGTTTCTTCCTTGATTTCAAATTAGCTGGTCTTGTTGAATAAAGTGAAAATGACACATCTGGAATCCCCCATTGTTCCATTTCTTCATGGTGCAGAGTATTGTGCATGTACGATTTCTTCCCCACCCCACCCCACACCATGTTATCTCTGCATATGTGTACTTGTGGGCATTGACAGAAGCATGCATATGATCATGCACATGAGCGCATCAGTAAGATGCCACACAAAAAGAATCCTGGTGCAATAATACATATCAAGGATGTGCTTCTGATTCAACAAAATCAAACTGGGCCACTTCAGATAGATTTGGTAGATCTCTGAAGTTATGCTGGTTGTGTTCCAGAGCAATCAGTACCAAATCTGGACCTTCCTGAAGATTTGGGAGTGATTTGGAGGGTCGCAGAAGGGCAGTATGTCTGCAAAAAATTAGCTACCTTAATTTCACTTTTCCATGTATGGAAATACCAAGGTGGGGAGAGGGGGGAGGGAGAAGAGTTGAGTGACTAACAACTCTACCTTCTAAGCGGAGGGAATGTTTACCAGGTCCCTCCAATCACAGTGCTGTTGAGTCTTATATGCTTTGCTGCATTCCTTTCTCTATTCTTTGGTCATGGCTAGACGAGGGGGTCGGAGGGTGACTATCTCACGATTTTATTATCGCTAGATCATCACCCTGGTTTACACGTGGCGTGCAACATCACGGCTGCCATTTTTTTAAAAAAAGGATAAGCGCGACAGCGCTTGTCCGAAAACTGGTGAATATTTTTTAAAAAACAACATCCTCGCCCTCCCCCCACCGCCACTCCAACTCCTGAGGAGCTTTGTGCCCCATGCCCGGCTTCTCACGGTTACTCGTGAGGAGCCGGGATGACCTGCGACGCCCACCCACACGTTCCACGGTCTCAGGATCATCCCAAAACCGCGGAAAAAGTGGGATTAAAGTGTAGGGTGAAATCCCAGGCCAAGGGAGGGATCATCCCTCCCTGCTCCCGGGACCTCCTGTGGATGCACGGGGATGATCCCAGAACGATCCCGGGGTATAGACCTGGTCTAGCCATGGCTTACATTAGTTCTGCCTCATTTGTGCAGTTCTGAAGAGCTTCGGTGGAGTGAGAGGGGAATTATTTGCAGCTTGTGTACCTTCACAATTGCTTCTCTTAACAAGCAATCTTCACTTTTCCAGGAACTCCCTCCCAGAACACCTGCATAATTCAGGGCTAACTTGGGGCGTTGTGTAATGCATGCATGATGTACCTCATCTGTACTCTAACTTGCATCAGTGGATTCCTGCACTGAGCGGGGGGCTGGACTCGATGGCCTTATAAGCCCCTTCTAACTCTACTGTTCTATGATTCTATAATTGGTAAAAGAGGATAAGGACCTGAAGTCAAGCCCGTCTCCCTACCTCTGATGGGCACCAAAAGGTCATCTGCATGGAAATTGTGCAAATCTGACATTGTCAAGTTTCCCTCAGGTGTGATTTGCAGTTGTTTCTTCTTTTCATTATACCTTGTAGAAGTGTGCAAACTCAATTCCAGTAAACTCCATGATGTGACACACAACTGTTTAAAAGTTGCAATTGCTAATCCCAAAACAAATTCTTTGCTGAGCATGTTGTTGTTGTTGTTGTTGTTGTTGTTATGTACATTTCTATACTGCCTCATAGCAGAAACTCTTTGGGCAGTTTACAAAGATTAAAAACCATTAAAAATACAGTACACAGTTTTAAAAAAACATTTATATAAAAACACATTATTATTATTATTATTATTATTATTAGTAGTAGTAGTAGTAGTAGTAACCCGGCTTTTGCCCAATACTGGCCTCAAGGCATATGCAGACAATATACACAGAGACAACATATAGCTAAAGCAACTTTGAACAATTTTCTCCACATGGTTTTCAGGAGGGGGTGGAAATACCTTTCAGAGAGATGAACACCAAAAAACATAGCTAGGGGGGACCGCCCAGTCGCTGCAAAATAACTCAACATATATGGACACAGACGCACTTCTCGTATAGTAGCTTTGGAAAGAAGCAGAGGTCCAGGTGCAGTTGTGCTGCAAATGATAGATGACCAGCTCTGCACCAAATAGAAATGAAATTGCTTGTGGTCCAAAGATGGTGTTCCACCTGCTATGTCTCAAATCAAGACCACCTTCTTCAGAACTGGGTTCCTTCCTTGCACATTTCTCTCTTCATCTGTATATTTTCCTTTGGTCCAAGTCGATGTGTGTTTTTGACATTCTAATAAGCACGGTGGGGGTGGGGGGGATGGGTTGGATTCCCCATGAAATCTGCTTGAGAATGATTGAAGCGGGCACCTCCCCAACCCCTGTGGTTTCACTGTCAGGCCAGCAGACAGGTGGCAGGGGAGAAAGCGGCATGCTGGGCCCCCAGCCCACCAATTAGTCCCATGTAAGTGGAGGCTGCAAGGATCATCAGTGGTAAAGTGGGGGCTGCTGGTCTTTATTCCTGCTGACAGCCTGTCCTGTTCGATTTATCATTGGTCTGCTCCCTGCAGGTGAACTGCCCCTGTTTTTTTCCACTGGGGTGAGACACCTTCACGCAACAATGGACTTCCAGTAGGGTCTTGCCTGTGGCATGAGATCCAGCATCCCACCCCTGTCTGAGCATGGCATGCTAAAAAGAGAGAGAGAGAGAGAGAGAGAGAGAGAGAGAGAGAGAGAGAGAGAGAGAGAGAAAAGCTCTTCTACAGAATCATCCATTATCTGTTACTGGCTTGCAGGGATTTTAGCTCATGGCCTGTGCTTGGAAATCCTTTTTGCTGAGCTGTTTATTAAGCAGCACTGTGGCTCATTCATAGCAGAATTCTATAGGGTTCAGTTCTTCTCAGTCAGCCTTCCCCATCCTGGTGTCCTATAGATGTTGTGAGTGCAACTCCCATCATCCCCGCCTAGGAATGTTAGAGAAATCTGCAATGGCTTCAAATGAGTTAGGATTTCTATGAATCTCACTTGCAGGTTCTGTAGCAGCCTGGCTTTTTTCAAGTCACACAGATACCACGGGCTTACGGACCAGTTTTTCATTTTTTGGGGGAAGATTTGCACTTATTCGCATTAGCACTAATTCATATGAATGAATGCGCATTAGCACATGTGCATTTGCACTAATGTAAATTACTGCAAGTACAATGAAGTTCTGGTAAAAGAACAAATCAGATTCTGTCATTGAGTGGATGACGGAATGAAAGACATCGGACAGTTTGTGAAAGACAGGCGGAACAGATTTCGCCAAATCTGTACATTGCTACCACCAGCCAGCATGGCTAATAGTTGGGCGTGATGACAGTAGTAGTCCAAAACATCTGGAGGGCACCCGGTTGGGGAAAGCTTCTCTTCCTGACCTGGCTCGGTCTGTTGGGTGGGTGGGTGGGAAAGGGTGCAAGGGCTTGGCTTGAATTCAGTTTGCAACACACCTTTGTCTATCTGGGCCCCTCTTTTCTTATCTTGGAGAGAGAGGGAGTAGCTCAGAAGGATATTAACCTGTCAAACAACTATGTCATAGAAGATGTATGATCATGAAGTACTTCCAAATTGTCAAATGAGATGCACTCTTTTGGCCTGAAGAGGGAACTTTGTCGAACTGGCAGGGGGAAGTTGTGCGTGTTTGGGGGCGGGGGAGAAGACACCCTTAAACTATCTTTTGTTGTGCATCCACAGTTTTGTTTTGTACATGTGCTTCTGTCATTTGTCTTTTTTAATACTCTTTAAACAAGCCGAGGAATCAGAGCACATTAAAAAAAAATTGGCATGCCTGATGACTTTTAAGATGATGTAACACACACATCCTGGCAAATGGATGTGGCCGAGATCCACTCTCTGCACGCCTCACATGTGGGAAGCAAAATGGGTAGGTGTGGGAGGGACCAGCTTGCATTTTTATTGGCTTCCTGCTTTATTGCAATGGTTGTTATAGCGTGTAAGCAAGAGAGGGCTGGCAGGAAGATGCAACGGAGGCTTATAAACCCATGAGTGAAGTGGAGAGAATGAACTTGAGAATTTTATTCATTCTCAAGATGTGAAACCTGGAGGACAAACCCCTGCAGTTGATAGTTGGCAGGTTGAAAGTAAAGACTTCTTTGTACACTGTGTAATTAATCTGTATAGTGCAGTTCCAGAGCCATGAAGTTTTTTTTTAAAAAAACACATTTTTCTCTCTCAAATCAATTAGGAGACTAAGGCCTTAGCTAGACCTAAGGTTTATCCCAGGATCATCCCGGGGTCATCCCTGCCTGCTCCCGGGATATCCTGTGTGTCATTTACATGAACAGGGATGACCCCGGGATGATCCTGGGATAAACCTTAGGTCTAGCTAAGGCCTATCAAAAGCTATGGAGGGAGAAACCCTATAGCTCCTATATATTGTCAGAGAGGCCATAGGATACTGGGGATTCCTCCCTCCAAGGTCTGGCACGGTGCCTGACCTCGGAAAGAGGAGTGGGAGATCTTGCCCCCCTGCCCCTTGCAGACCGCCTTGAATGAGCTGCGCTGGATGGCCTCCAAGCTACAAGGTGGCCTCGAGAGGGAGGGGGAAAGGGTTAGGGTTTCGCTGGGCAGGGAAGGGGAGGAGGACAGAGAGACCATTTCTCCAGCCTCATTCCCTCCCCCTCCAAAATGCCATCACTAGATGGGCAAAAAAGCCCATCGAGTGAAATACGCAGGGCAGGAGGATGGGAAGGTGAAGATTGCCTCCACTGCTCCTCCTGCCTTGCATTGGATGATCGGAAGCCTCTGAGTTCAGGGCTTCCGTTCATTGAGGGCGCAATCCATAGGATTGCATTGTAAGTTCACGCACAATGCACCTTTGGCTGCCAGTTGCTAGAAAAAGCAGCTGATGGGCATTGCCAACAACTTGTGAACTTCCCTGTAGCATCTGGTTGGCAGCTAACAAAAGAATGCCAAATGCTGTGGATCAGATGGTTCCATTGTGGCGGAAGATGCTTAGTGAATCCATATGTGAGAGCCAGGGGTTAGCTATACGAGGGGAAAGACCTGCGGTCGTTCTGCAGTGGCTCTAGGTCATTTATATGATGCGGAAGCCACTGCGGAGGCATCCCAGGGCTTTTCCCCAAGCTCCGAAATAAAACAGTTGGGGACTTACCCTGATTTTTTTTGTCTGGAGCACAGCGAGGGTGGCGCATCACCATCTGTCACTGCGCTCTGGGGTCATGGCGGAGGTGTGGCTGGGTGAACGGTGATCACCCATTGATTGCTGTCCATGGCTTTCCCTTCTCCCCGGCACAGCCGAGGGCTCCCTCTCGCTCCCCCCGCTACTTTCACATCTCCGTTTTCCCTGCTGATTGCCTCATCCTCCAGCTGCCCACTTTTCATTTTCCACAACTGTCACGGTGGCGCCTCGGCATGACCATCCTGCATCCATCAAAGCTCACCCCATTCTGGAGCTCTGGGCCATGCGTAATGGGACTTGGTGGTTTTCTGGCACTTGTACACTTCACAAGCCCACCAGAGTGCTTCATGAGATGCGGTTGAGCCAAGCTGCGGTGAAGTGGCCCCATTCAGTTCCTGGAGCTTGAGAGGCTCTATATACGATGCACTGTTTGTTACCCCAGGCTGGGGGGAGGGCTGAGTGGATGTGCCGCGGCGTTTGTGTGGCAGCACGCAGTTGCGCCATAGTACACGAGGTGACAGGGTGGCAGCAGCTCCTGCAGGGACACAAACCCCACCCCTGCTCCTTGGCGTGGGGACAACCTCCAAGGAGGTCAAGCACAGGGTTGGGGGGCTCGTGGCACCAATGCACCCTCGTCAAGACACACACACCCCAGTATTGTGAGGTGGACAGGGTGTTGAACTGCAATGGGGAACCTGTGGTTCTTCAGATGTTGTTGGACCCCTGACCACTGGCCATGCTAGCTGGGTCTGATGGGGTTTGGAGTCTCACAATACAGCCTTAGGTAACCTTAGGCCATTCCCTGACTCTCAACTGGACTTATTTCCTCTATCTGCTATGAGGATAATACAGGATAACTTCATGTATGCCATAGCATGTATAGCATCTAGATGGAAACATATAATGGTTGTTGCAATATTTTGCTCAGAGGCAATATTGTGCATGCCTGCAATCCTGGATTTACTAGGAAGTACATTCCATAGAACCTAGTGAGACTTCTGAGTAACATGGTATGACCATTTCTCAAGAGGGGCGGGGAAATGAACAGGAAGAAATTGGAAAGGCCAAGGCAAGAAGTAGCCATAAGTGTCTCATCGCATCACTGTGATGGGTTCCAGATGAAAAATCTCTGCTTGTAGGCCTATGGTCTTTGGAGTCTTGGTGGGGATCTGTATGTAACCTGTTCAGATGCCAACACCTGTGTGGACGGAACCTGAATCACTAGTCGATAATAGTTGTGCCCCCTCCCTGCACAGTAAGAGCCAAATTACACCCACAGGACATTTTAAAGGATCGAGTCATAGTAAAGAGCAAGGTGGTGGCATAGTCTGTTGTCGCACAAGTCTGTCAGCTCTGGAGAAGAAACTTCCTAGACCTTTCCCTCGGTCACAGGTAAAGTGAAATATTATGTATGTTGAAATATCATTATCATCATCAACAACAACAATAATGAAAGTAGAACAAAAACTACAACAATCTTTTTAAAAAGTGAGGTCTCTGATACTGGAGGTAACACATATCCATCATGATTAGTAGCCATTGATACCTTTATTCTCCATGAATATATCTTAATCCCCTTTTAAAACTGTTTGAATTGCAACGCTTGTCGTAGCGAGTTCCCTTTCAACTTCCTTTTGACCAATCCCCTCATTTTTTGAGAAGTCTCTTGTTATGAATTCAAACGCAACTGTGTTGGATCTCCTTGGCAGTTTTCCACTTACATGTAAATTAGATTTGATAGCACTGCAGGCGCTATTTCCAATTAGTTCAAGAAGATGTGTATCTTGCACAAACTGAATCTGATTGGACTTTTGGTTGAATTTTACTTCAGTAGTGCTGATGGGGCAGCATTGTCCATCACACCTGAGGGCAACAGGCAAGTTTAAGAGGTGCAGGGCTGGTTATGGCGAACACAGCCCTGTCTTTCAACAGTGTACTGCTTCTCTCCACTTCCCGGAACCTGCTGCCTGAAGTGGCCACCTCACTCCGCCTCATCATAGGGCCAACCCAGCCTACACCCATCTTGGGCTGTGAGGCACCCCAGGATGATGGAGGAAGAGGAGGTGACCACATTTTAAGATGCTTGAGAGGGTTTTTATCCTTAAAATCACCTGTGTGTGTGTACTCTTATTTTATGTAACTGCTCCCTTTCAGCCATTTTTCATGTCAAGATTAAAAGGAATCAGCAGATTTCTCTCTCTCTTTCTGTGTGTGTGTGAGAGAGAGACACAGAGAGAGGACTACTAAGCAGCCAGTTAATGGCTTCACACTCAGGCTTTGTAATATCAGGATGGCTAGTCATGAGTTTGAGACATGTGAACTGCAGCAAAGGTTGTGGAAAACTCTGCAAGATGTGTGTCTCATACTTTCGTCTAACTGTTCTGGTGCTACAAAGGCACACCTCTGGCTCTGCAGCCATTTTCAGGCCCTCCCTGTTTTCAAAACCAATAGGAGAGCAAATGTAAAGTCAAAAGTGGCCTAGAAAGAGAGTGTCAGAGAGATCATGTCTTGCCCCACAATACTGCTCAGCTCATTTTTATAATTCGCCCCCAGAAGCACAAAAATATCTATCCGATTTCTTTAAAACTGGGACAGGAACCTAGCCTACCATAGCTGGTTCATTCCAGTTTGTGCCTTAATATAACATAGCCTGAAGTCAAATTACTAGAGAGGAGAGTACAGACAGGGCTTGGCCTGTACTTTGCAGTGGCTAAATCGTCTTTTGACACCTATGTGCTAGGATATTCTTGGCTTCACAGAGATCTGCTACATATTTTAGTGTAATGCTTGTTCCCTTCAGGTTGTGAGATAATGAACTGACTCTTGGTCAAGGTAATCTAGTCTCCAGTGGCCTTGGCTAATCCAGCAAAGGGTGGAAGCTGAGTCAGCCATATGTGCACAGCACCTAATTGATACAACTTAATTAGCACTGGTTTGGCCACTTCCTTCCTACGATCGAGAGCCTTGTTTTTGAATGTGTGGACACATGCTGATCTCAGCCTGATCACAGGATTGATTTCTCCCAGGAATGTGGAAGGACAGCTGTCTTTCAAATTAGGGACATTGAGGAAGTTGGCAAGGTTCAGAGTTTCTACTGGAATCTTTTAATGTCACAGCATTTGCAGTATCAATTGAATTCAGAAGTCAACAATTTGCAGCCAATTTGATGAACTCCACTGATGCTTGCCAATGGGGCAGTGTGCAGTCTTTTCCACTCAGACTCAGGAGAGCATGCTGGATGGTAGCAGAAAGGAGACAGCAACCAGTGGCCCATATTCCTTTGGCTTCCATTATCCAGAAGTTAGCCTTACACAGCAAGGCAACTGTGCGGGGTGGCCATCTGCTCTAAGTCGGCGGCTATTCCATTCCTAAGTTTCTGGTTGAAGATGTTCTTCTGAGACTATGAGAAGAGGGTTTTATCACACACTCGCTACTGCTCACTTAAAGATGTGCGTGCATCCTTTAGACAATGGCGTCTGCCTCCTGTGTGCCTCCTACTCATTTTTCTGTTGCAAAATAGATCCCCCCAAATCCTTCTTTTTTTAAAAAAAAAAAAATGGAATGTGCCGCTATCTCCTGCTTTGTTGTTGTTGTTGTTGTTGTTGTTGTTATTATTATTTATATAGCACCATCAGTGTACATGGTGCTGTACACCTTTGTGCAGGAGAATCAATGCAATCAAAAAGACCCATGGAATGGGACACATGCACGTTATTTACTTCCTTTTTCAAAAGAAGAAGTAATGAGGGACAAACGTGTGGGTGGAGAAGTGATGGTAAGGAAACACGATTCCCCCCGCCCCGGTGTGATGATGCTCTTTGAAGAGCCTTTGCTTCCCCACGCCCCTGGGTTTAACAACTCATTACCAAGGTGTTGTGCCCTGAAAGATGGAACTGGGCTTCTCCACCGTTCCCCCAGTTAGTTTTCAGGGCAGACATAAATGTTCTGTTTCTGTTAGTTAAATCCATCTTACAGGACTCTGGTTAGACTAATCTCCTTCAGGTTTGCCAGCTATCTCCCCCTCCCCCGGCCCCTGTATTCTCAAATGGTCAGTATATGGATCTAATAGCAAATACTCTTTGGATTCTGCCAGGTTCCAGCCACGATCTTTCAAATTCTCTCCTAGCTCCACCCATAATGGGGCAGATTTTTCCTTGGCTCCATCTGCTCTAGCTTTAGTCCCTGACCCCATGAAGACATCCAAAGTGGCAGCAATACATTGCAGTACCTTGATCATGCATTGCATATGTTTGTAAGAAAAAAGATCTTTCAATCTCCTTATCTAGGCAGTTTCCAAAGAAACAAGAAGGAAGCCAGGGCCTTGAGGATGCAGGAAGTGAGAAGAATCAAAGTTGATAAAGAAGTATCAGAATATAGGCTTTTAGAGGAATTTCAGTTGGGAGGAGGCAGAGGAATTGTGGGGAAAGGAAGCGTGAGCGTTGGCATAGAAGGCATTTTGCCTTGCATGAACTGAAATGCTTGGCTTCTACAAGCAAGTGACCTTCTGCTGAATGATGAGCTGGTGCCTCCAGCACTCATCATTCAAAGAGATTTGAAAACTGCCTAGATAAGGAGAATGAAAGATCTTTTTCTTACAAACATATGCAGTGCATGATCAAGGTACTGCAATGTAGAGTTGCCAACTTCAGATATCTTCATGGGGTCAGGGACTAAAGCTAGAGCAGATGGAGCCAGGGGAAAATCTGCCCTGTTTTGGGTGGAACTAGGAGAGAATTTGGAAGATTGCGGCTGGAACCTGGCAGAATCCACAGTGCATTTGCTGTACACTGTACTGTCTCTCTAGCCCAGCTAGTATCTGATCAAACCTCTGAGCCCAGAGTAGCAGTGTTTGTCACATTCAAGTTTTCCCTGTGATCTTTAAGCTACGAATCCAGATAACTGGAGGAAAAGGAGGATGAGATGGAGGAATAATGGCATAGGTAGACTTTCACTTGGATGTGTTCTGGGTCACTTGCACCTGCAGGCATGGGCTAATGTGCTGCAGTGGTTAGAATGGTGGACTGGGACCCAGGAGACCCAAGTTCTAGTCTCCACTCAGCCATGAAGCTCACTGTGTGACTTTGGCCCAGTCACTGACTCAGCCTAACCTACCTCACAGGGTAGTTGTTGTGAGGATAAAATGGAGAAGGATCACGTACACTACCTTGGGGTCCTTTGAGGAAAGGCAGGATATAAATGTAATAAATAAATAAATAAATAAATAAATAAGCAACAAAAACATTCCTGTCTGCAGAGTAGAGCTGCTACTAACTAAATGGTTTTTACTCTCTTTAAAGTTTCTATGAAAAGCCTCTTTCCTCTTCCCCACCAGTTTCCACCTGGGTGGCATCATGGGACCTCTGTGATCCTGAGCCATAAACTTGGCCTAATTCCGTAATTGTCTAATTCGTCTGCATGACATTGCACTCTGAACACTCTCTTCCTGTGGAGGTGGCAGGCCTACAGGCAGATGATCAGCTGATGGACTTGACCTGACAGATTGGCGCAGCTACAGTGAGCTCAGAAGACCCTTTGGCTGTGGCTGCGCAGCTGGGTACTAATGCCACCGAGGCAGTGCTGGGGAAGGGTCCTGGCTTGGGAGGCTGGCATCCCGCCTTTTGCCACTGGGGACAGCTACAGCATGGGCAAACTTCACATATGTGCACGCACGTGCGTCTTCACTGGCGGACTCAGAACCTAGAGCTGCATGGACAACGGCACGCTTCAGATTTTATTCATTTATTATTGATTCGGGGCGTACTCTCGACACTTACTTTCTTCTCAGAGAGCTGCCTCCAAGAAAAGTAATCGGGAGCTGCAGCTTCCTAACTTACTAGCATTGGGAAATCTAAAAACTGCAGATTTCAAGGCTCTTCCCCACCTCTGATCTGATTCACATGTTATGTTTTCATATGAGCATATATTTTGCAATATGAAAAATGACATGACGTGTGCGTGTGTTCTCAGATGCAGATGATGGATCAAATTCCTGATGCACATATTGGAAGAAAAAACATGTTTGACTGCCACTCATATTTCAATTCTTATCTGCTTATACCAAGATGTCATGTAGGAATCAGCCCCTGGTCTCTCCTTTCTTCTCTGTGATCCACAATATATGTATTTTTTCTAAACAAGGAGAAAAGTAGCTGGGGGCAATTTTTTTTAGTGGGGAAAAACACCAGAGGGACAGAGAGACTTCTCTTTTCTCCCTTTCTGGGTGCTGGGTCTTCTGCTGAAGATTGCAAATTCTGTATTTTGTAAAATAAGAAAATGTTGGAGCAAAATGACTTGGTTAAACTAGACGTGATCTTTGTGTCGTGGTTAGCTCTGGTGTGGAAGATTTCTCTTTTAAAGTAATAGCCAGTGTGGAGCAGGTGAGCTGGATCAGGCCCATGGCATGTGGAGAGGGGCTTTAACTCTTTATCCCCACCAGAGTCCTAATCAGAATCACCCCCACCCACTCACTCCTGCCACTGTCTCTTATTCACATCAGATGGAAAGCTACCATTGGTGGCAAAATGAAAACATTGCTAGCACCTGCCTAAAAAGAGGAAGCTTGCATCCCCAGGGGTGGAAGATTTAGATATTGGCCCTGGTTGACAACAAAAGGATTGATTAGATGATCTTTTATGAAGACTTACAATCCCATAAAAATATCTTTTACTAACAATGTACTTGCAAGGTTGCTCTGTTTCAAACAGTGAGTTGTAGCCAATATTAGTCCTACTTAGAGTAGACCCATTGAAATGAATGGGACTTAAGTGAAATTGACATTGGATACAACCCAAGATTAAACACAACTATTACATGTGCAATGAGGACAGTGGACCTGGCTGTGACTCAGGCAGGCAATTAATGTCTGTCCCTTTAATCTGTAGGCCAAATGACTATCCTACTATCTGTGTAGCTAAGACAGGCTGGGTTAATTAACTGTGTGCTGCATGAAATTAATGTTTGTTCAGCACTATAAACATTTGAGGTGCTATATAAGTGCCTCCTTTGATTGCTGTTATTAAGAAAGCACTTTGTCTCCTATAATCGCCACCTTCTCCCATTCTCCTGCCAGTAACGAGAGCTACCAGCCAGAAATATTTCTTGTGGAATGCTTTCTCTTGCCCATTGGGTGATGGGGTGCTGTGTCATTTCAAGATGGCACCATATATGCTCCCCAAATAGTTGGCATCCTCCTTCCATCGAACACTAGAATTCAAACACTCTGGAGTTGTACGGAGCCATGGTTTGTGTATGTTCACTTAGTTTGACTTGACTCAGATGTTTTGCTCCAAACATTTTTTTGCACGAAAAGGTATAAGACTCATGGGACAATGGGAAGCAATTGGTAAAAAGAGGCAGGAGGCTTTAGAGCTGTGCTGGGTGGAGAAATTCCATGCTTGTATTCCGACCAGTTGAAGCTTCAAGCAGTGTTCTCTTGCTTTCCAAGGATTTGGTGGTGGTTGTTTTTTATATTTACACCTAAGGGGTGTCCATCTTGAACAAAAAGTTGTGAACAATTGTGTGTCACAAAGCTCTGTACTGTACACATATATTAATCAGGAAGCCAGGAATGAGCTGTAGCTCTCAATCGTGGATCCTGCATTACAGACAATAACTGATGATAGGCAATCTGATCACAGTCATGAACACTGATTCCTAAATCCCCTGTACTAAAGATGAAAGCACTGCTGCTCTGAATATGCGTGGAGATAATAGTGTTGCAGGCACAAGCAACAGCAAGCTTCAGGTTCATGTGCTTCTCTCTCCCCTTCCCTCCTCCACAGGGAGGATATTGAAAGCTTTTGCTTCTTCTTTAAAGTAACATGAGGTTCTCATTGCATTCAAACTGGGGGGACTCTGGTTTATTTAAACTGCCTTTTTCAAGCAAGCCAGGATCAAATGGCACTGGATGAGAAGGGAGCGGAGAGGCGGAGACCATGATCATGGCCCTCTGCTGTTTTTCATGCATACAATACAAAACCATGGCTTACTGTGGCATCCAAACCATGCCTATACCTTGATTCTGATGTAATGAGAAACCATGGTTTTTTTAATAGTCATAAAGTGCAAATGGCATGGTAAAGCTTTTACTGGCATGCTCCTCCCTCCCTTTCCAACTTTTCTTCACACAGATGTAACCTTTTCTTTAACCACAGTTTCCCATATTGTCAAACTGTGATCTGAGTAAACCATAGTTTGTTAACAAACTGGGATATCAAACCAGCATTAAAATGTTTTTTTTTGTGTGTTGCAGTAAATACATCACATTTCAAGTACCATCCCTTTTGTATCTTTTAAAAATCTTGTACATTGCCTTGAGCTGGTTCTACCCTTAAATGCAGCCTACAAATCATTTCAAATAAATAAATAAATAAATAAATAAATGACTGCTAAATTATTCCATTTGTCCATCCAATTCTAGCTGTAAACACTGGTGTAGGTTGGGCAAGCTGCCAGCCCCATTCTGTCAATACTTTCTTTCACTCCCTGCTGGCAGTGACTGCCTCGCCTTCAGGGTGGAATCAGAGTTGACTGTTTTTGGGGGGAGATGGCTACACAGGAAGTGCCTGCCTGAATACTCCAAACGTTACCACAAGCCACTTAAGCAGCACCCCACCCCACATCCAAATGCCATGAAGATGCACTGGCTGAATCCGAGTTCTTTAAATGCCATTCCTCACGGTACCATTTAGTTTTGAGCTAGCTCTTGCTTGCAGTCTTGATGTCCACCTGTATCTATCTATCTATCTATCTATCTATCTATCTATCTATTGTATTTTTACCCCACTCCTTAGCCAAAAAAGGCTCTGGAATGGCTTACAATCAATTAGCAAAGAAGACAGTCCCTGCCCTCAGGCTTACAATCTAAAGAAGACATGGCACGCAAGGGAAAGGAGTTCAGGAGGGAAGAGGGAAAAGAGAGAGAGTAAGGGAGAAAATTAAGACTCTCCTTTATTCTTCATATTGAGGCAGTAGCTAAATCCTGTCGTTTTTTCCTGTATAATATTGCCAGGATTCGATCATTTTTGTCTGTCTCTTCTGCCAAGACTCTTGTTCATGCATTGGTTATTTCTCGGTTGGACTACTGCAACCTTCTTCTCACTGGCCTTCCTTCTTCTCACATCAGTCCATTCGTTTCTGTTCACCACTCTGCTGCTAAGATCATCTTCTTGGCTCGCCGCTCTGACCATGTAACTCCACTTCTGAAATCTCTTCATTGGCTTCCGATTCACTTCAGAATCCAATATAAACTTCTCCTGTTGACCTACAAAGCTTTTCACAGTCTAGCTCCTTCCTATCTTTCCTCTCTCATCTCACACTATTGCCCCGCTCGTGCTCTTCGCTCATCTGATGCCATGTTTCTCACCTGCCCAAGGGTCTCTACTTCCCTTGCTCGGCTCCGTCCATTTTCTTCTGCTGCCCCTTATGCCTGGAACGCTCTTCCAGAACATTTGAGAACTACAAGTTCAATCGCAGCTTTTAAAGATCTGCTAAAACCTTTTCTTTTTCCTAAAGCTTTTAAAACTTGACTTTGTTCTGACTTTTATACTGTTAGTTTTACTCTACCCTGTGCCTGTTTGGTGCATTCTCTTCCCCTTCTTATTGTTTTATTATGATTTTATTAGAATGTAAGCCTATGCGGCAGGGTCTTGCTATTTTATTGTTTTACTCCGTACAGCACCATGTACATTGATGGTGCTATATAAATAAATAATAATAATAACAACAAGGCTGATGGGATTGTCCTGCTCCCAAAGGAGGGGAGTTGAACTGGAGCAGGCCCTGATGTTCCCTCTGCCTGCTCCTGTCTCCCTTGCTCTTTCTTCTTCCCCACAGGGTCACGATAAGCTCCATCTGATGAGCGTTTTGCTGCACGCTCATTACTGGGCACTCATGAATTACTCACATGATGTCATCTGCCTCTCGCCCGTCTTCTGCCCCTTCTGGCCATTATTACACCGCAACAAAACCCTCATTAAGTCCGGTTACTGCTCTCTCCTACTGGACTGAATGGGGCTAATTACTTCCTGTTTTCAAGAAGCGACATGGGAGCAGCGACAGAAGAAGCGACGGGAGCTGCGCATTTGACTAGATGAGATGAAGCTTGATGTCAGTGGGCCCTGTGGTGGGTAGGGAGAGAGTCCAACTGGAGCATGTCCTGATGTTCCCTCTGCCTGCTCCTGTCTCCCTTGCTCTTTGTGCAAATGACTGTGTGTGTGTACAAAATGTGTCTACCCATACATCTTTAAGTTGTCCTAAGGAGGTTGAAGAACTTGCCAAAGGGTTTATCCAGACAGCAATATTGCTTTTAAAACTCTGGCCTTTCCTTTCAGTGCTGTGCCTGTGGTAACTTGATCCAGCCGTGGTAGTGTGATCATTCATGCTCACATGAAAGAGAGAGACAACCCATGCATCTTCATTTTAGCAATAAAAGCATTATAGAAATGTACATGGATTTAAAGTATTTGTGAAATCGCAGGACATTGCTATAGCAGCAGAGCAGAGCTTTTAGGGTGCGTTTACTATAGCTGCACTATATATTTGCCTGTTTTATTTTGGAGGGTAAAATCTGTGCTTGGTAACTGAAATATTTTCTCCCCAATTATGGGAATGTTCATTTTTATTTCCAAACTCTGCTTCAGTGCCTTTTTAAAAAACAACAACAGGGGGGTGGGAAATTCAACTGTCTGAGGAATAGTCACTTGGGCAATCCCAGCCAGATGGGGATCATGTAGGAAATAGGGGTGATATCACAGTCTTGTAAAGCCAATCAGAGCTGGCTACATGCTGACATCACTGAGGGCATATGAAACAACCTTCATTGCCCTTTCTAGTACTTAACCATAAGTCAGTGTGTAGAATCAGGGAGCTGCCCAGAAATATATATACTGAGGAATAATTGCATGCAGTCTGATGCAGGCCGGAGGTGGAAAGTCCCTCCCTAAATAACAACCCCATTTGCATCTATGCAGCACTTGTAACCACAATTCATATATTCCTGTCTGAGTGCTGTGGAAATGTGGCATCCCTGCAATCAACGTGTTTCTTTTGCAAGGACAGGGATGGGGTGGGGTGAAGATGTCCGAATTTCCCACAAAATATGAATAACATTGGAGTATTCCTTGTGCTAAAAATAAATGAGCTAGAATGTGGAATGTGAATTGGTGTGTGTGTGTGTCTGTGTGTGTGTGTGTTCTGCCACGGAGGCCATTCTGCTAAATATGTTTATGGAACACTAATGATTGTGAGGCACTTTGAAGATAAGATATAATGGAGTTGAGATGATTATAAGCGACGCTGTTTTGCGCACACAAGAACAAGAGATGAGGACCTGCATGAAGGGCACATCTGCAAATAAATATACACTTGCTCAGATAGGCTGAAACCATAAACACTTGAACAGTGCAGATCTTTCAGGGTTTTGTTGGGTTCCCCCCCTAATCCTTGCTGCCATCTCCATTGACTTCCTCATTCCCTCTGTGCTAGAGGGTAGGTAAAAAGAGCAAGGAGGAACAGCAGAGCCAAGGGGCATTCAATGGTGAACCCTCTGCTGGGATGGATGTCTAACCAGGCCCATCCCTAATACGGGCCCGAGATTCTCCCGCACAGTGTTGCTCATCTCTTTTGGGAGCTCCAGTTCTGTAGGTTGGGATCAGAAATATGCTGGGGGTTGAATATTCAAAATGGCTGCTGGCATGTACCACAACGTAGCTAAAATAAGCCATAGTGTGACTGTGTGAACCCAGTCTATGGTTTAAACACTGGCCACTTTTTGTTTCTCCTCCCATCCACTGTTTTTGCTTTGTTTACCATCTTGCCTGCTGAGGAGTTCTGGAGAACACAAAAACCTGCACTCTTATTTTGTGACATTCAACCAGACTATTAAAGGCATCCAAAGAGGGTACCATTCCATCTTGCCTTTTCCCCCCTGTCCCTCTGAAGATAGATACATTTTTCTTGATGGAAGCCGTAAGGGGAAAGGGATCCCAGAATGACCATTTTTGCTGTGCTGCTTACATCAACAAGGAATTCCCAGCAGCTACCATTGTGTCAGCCAATGCATTCAGGGATCCCACTGGGTTATTTATTTATTTATTTATTTATTTATTTATTTATTACATTTTTATACCGCCCAATAGCCGAAGCTCTCTGGGCGGTTCACAAAAATTGGCTTGGGAAAGTCCTGCTGCCGCACCCAAGGCCAGGGATGGCGTCTCCCATCCACACGGTAGTCAAGTGAGGCAGGTGGGCTCCTCCAGGAATGGCAGATGCACAAACCTGAGTGGGACATGCCTTTTATCTTAACATCACCTGCCAGGCATATTTACGGCTGCAGGTTCCCACGGGAATGCAGTACAGCAAAGGCAGTTGCCTGTGGCTTGACTGACAGCAGGTCCTGTGGGCTGTGTGCTTCCTGCACTACAGGTGTGCTTGGATAAATATCTAATTCTGTATGTTAAGAGGCTGCAGGATGCAACTATAGTGTGTGTATGTGTGTGTGTGTGTGTGTGTGTGTGTGTGTGTGTGTGTGTGTGGTATATTACACCCCCTCACTCTCCCCAAAATGGTGAGTTGCTCCAGGTGCAGCACTACCAAGTTTGTTTTCTTTAAATGAAAGCACACTGAAGCTGTATGGTGTACTTGAATATTTGAGTTATTTAAAAATAAAACACAGAGCGCCTAAGTGGAGGCAAACAGGCACTCCTACAAGGCAAAAGAGAAAATCTCTGGGAAAGCAAATTGGGCAGCCTCTAGGCTTAAAAACAACCACCACCCCACCCTTTCAGCTGACACCAGCTAAAAATTCTCAGTTATCTCTCTTTCAATGGCCAATCTCCTGCTTCAACCCTCCCCACGCCTTTCAGCTCCTTTCAGATTGAAGGCCAATCTCTCTCTCTCTCTCTCTCTCTCTCTCTCTCTCACACACACACACACACACACACACACACCTGCCCCTCCCTTCACCTGGAAGCCCTGAGGGGTATCTCATTCAAAAACACAGAGAGGTTTCATCATCTCCTAATCCAACCTTCCCCAACCTGGTGCCCTGCAAATGTTTTGGTATACAACTCCCAACATTTCTGACTATTGGCCATGCCATACTGCCAGGAGCTGAAGACCAAAAGATCTGGAGGGCACCAGGTTGGAGAAGGATGTCCCAACCATTAGTTCTCACGGATGGATGAGGTATCAAGCAACCATCCTGCCCAATTAACCAGGAATCTGCCAGGGGAAAAAAGAAATGATCAGCCAGCAGCCGTAACACTGTAAGACAGCTTGTAAGGTGATAAATACCACAGAGGCATCATTCCTTCTCATTAAAATAAAGGGAAAATGGGGGAAAAAGATAGCCCTGTCAGTCCAAGGGTTGAATATTCAGAATAGACACTGGCCCGTGCTGTAACCCACAGTAGCTTAAATAAGCCACAGTGGGCTGCGGTGATTGTGCAAACTGGTCAATAAGGTCTGCATCTAGTTACAATCTTAAGTAGGAATGTGGGAGGAGGCTGCAGACATTCAAATTTGGCTCCATCAGGTGTTGAGATGGTTTCAGGCTGCACCTCAGACTCTTCCAAGGCTTGCTGGAATGGAAAAAACAAACTATGGTTGACTGAAAATATTAAAACCACTTGTTACTCAGAGCTGCCTTTGGCAAAGCACACAATTTGCTTGGTAGGTAGAAGCCAAAAGTAGGGAGAAAATAGACAGGTTTTATATTAACAGTTTTAGATTGCGTACTAGATAAAACAAACAAACAGTCAAATAGGGTAACTTTACATAGTAGTTGGAGTGGATGCCCCTTCAAAGAATAAAGTTCCCTCTTTTTTCTTCTAGTATTTATTTATTTATTGCATTTATGTACCGCCCCATAGCTGAAGCTGTCTGGGTAGTTTACAAAAGTTAAAAACAGTAAATATTAAAAACAAATACGCAAAGTTTAAAAACATAAAAAGCATAAAAACAACAGTATCTTTATAAAAATAGCTATTCTGGGGTCCATTAAAAAACAAACTCCGCTCATGTTATTAAATGCTGTTAAATGCCTGGGAGAAGAGAAAGGCGCTGAAAATAACAATGTTGGTGCCAGGCGAGCCTCATTGGGGAGATCATTCCATAATTGGGGGGGGGGGGCACCACTGAAAAGGCCCTCTCCCTTGTGTTGCCATCCTCCGAGCTTCCCTCGGAGTAGGCACTGGGATGTAGAGCGCAGATGTAGATGTAGAGTGCAGTGAGCGGGTAGGTTCATATTGGGAGAGGCATTCCATCAGGTATTGTGGTATAAGTTGTCACTGTTAAATGCTGTCAGGTATTGTTGAATATAAGTTCTCACTGTTAAATGCTAAATCTGTTTGTATAGTATTTTTTATTAATCATTTATTTATTGCTTGTCTGTTGTATTTTGCATAGTTTTGTATTGTTTTTTTAATCTTGCATGCTGCCTTAAGATGGTTGTACCCTTAAAAAAAAAACTGTGTTGCACACTTAAAAGCAGCCTAAAAGTATGTTTAAATATATAAATAAATTCAGCAACCTCCAAATCGCATAAAAAACAAAGGTAGCTGTGCTGACCACGAGAAAAATGCCAAGCTACATACCTGGGCAATACCTTTATAAGCCCAAATTTGGATTTGGGTATTTTTCTTATGGCTAACACAGCTGCCTTGGCTTTTGATGCCTCTTTGGGTGGATCGCTAGTCCATGAAAATGTTTGCCATAATAAAACTGCACCAAAATATTTGTGTTTGTGACTATTCCTGTCTGTACGCTTTCTGGATATTTTATTCCTCTGTTTGTCCATTTCCCACATTTACTAGTTACTATTTAGAGATAAGGCCAGAAGGGTCCCTCTCATCTAATAATAAGCTCCTTTTTTATTAATAGGCTGCAAGAGGCACTTAGAGGCAGATTTTTTTCCTGATCTTTTGTGCTGCTACTCTTGTAGGGATTGCCAAACTCAAACCAGGGAAGTCTGTGAGGTCATAGGATCTTCATTCCCTCTTGCATGCATGTGCACTGCTACTCCGACATCCTTACAAGGCGCGATTTAGATTTATTTATTTAGATTTAGCTGTGCTCTCCAGTGAGACGCAATTGGCTGAGGAACTGATTTTTGTGCCTATAGCTGGAAAGAGATTTTATGGAAACTCTAGATGGGCTGGAGGGAATTTTGCAAGATTGCAATCAGCCAGCTTTGAGATCCCAGCCAAACTGACAGCGTCATCTTGAACCCCATTCCTGCTACCACCACGGTCTGGACTTTTCTGGAATGCATTCTGTCAATCTATCTTAATAAACCATGGTTTGAATACAAGTATGGGTTTGAATACAATGGCCTGGTTCACATGTAACTCTAATTCATAGCTTATTTAAACCATGGTTTGTTGACCTACCCAGGTTTTGTTTGGCTTTGATTTCTCTGTTCCATGGTTTGTTTTCTCCATTCCTGAGTTATTTCTTTCCTTTCTCCTTGGCTTGCTCCCTCCTTGTATCCCAACTGCCTTTGCGGCACAGTAGTACTGGCATTTAAAGAAGCTGGGGCTATTTTATTGTTCTTGCCCACTACCTCTGTAGCCTTGCAAAACAACCCATGTTTCTGGTCTGTACCTAATGACAACCCATGGTTTAAACAACCCAGTTCATAACTCAACAGCAAGCTATGAGTACTCTTGTGGGTTCTTTGTGTTTAACAACCCATAGTTAACCCATACTTCTGGATTTGCATGTTACAACAACCTATGATTCAACAAACCATGGTTCATCATTACGTGCAAACCAGGTCAACAACAAGCCAGATTTCAACAAATCACACCATGACTTACTGTTATATGCAAACTAGGCCTATATTATGTAGCAATCACTTTTTTATTCTTTCTCTCCAAGAAGCTGGGTGTGGCTTACATAGGGCTTTCCTCTTTGATTTTTACAAGATCCTTGTGATGTGAATTAGGCTGAGAGCTGATTCGCCCCAGGTCACTCAGTAGGGCTCATGAATGAACATGGATTTGAACCCAGATCTTTCTTCTTGAAGTCCAACTCTATGACATACCAGCAACAAGGCCCACTCTACGATAGTTCTAGTGTAAACATATACTCAGTTAAAAACCTGGTGTGACTTTAAACCTTTAGGGGTGTCTGTTTGTTTTTGTTATTTTAAGTTTATCTAACCATAGTAAGTTAGTTTGTGTTAGGATCTGGGCCAAAGGTGTATTCTGACAAGCATGTAGTAAAGTGTCAGGAACCAGTCCAGAGGTGAGTATCTCTGTTACAACAAAACAATAGATCAGCCTTCCTCAACCTGGGGGGCTCCAGACGTGTTGGACTGCATCTCCCAGAATGCCCCAGCCGGCTGGGGCATTCTGGGAGTTGTAGTCCAACACGTCTGGAGCCCCCCAGGTTGAGGAAGGCTGCAATAGATGAAGAGATGCACCTGGCTTTGGATTGTCTGCTCTGGATCTTTAGACTGCAGGAGGGGTTCTCATTATTATTCTGCCCCACAAAAAAAGCATCCTTATACATAGAAAAATAGCACCCTTTCAAACCATGCAGATAATGAAAACTCCAAACCTGGTAAATTTGGATGAGTTCTAAACAGTTCCAGCTAATGGCCACACACGGTTATTACTAATTGCTAAAGCAACGCAAAATTAGAAAACATAATATTTATTTTGGCAACTTTATTAGATTGTAAGCCTATGCGGCAGGGTCTTGCTATTTACTGTGCAATCTGTACAGCACCATGTACATTGATGGTGCTATATAAATAAATAATAATAATAATAATAATTTGTAGGCTTGGCGCTATGCCATGTGTTATGAATGAAAAGCTTTCAATCCTTGATGCCATGATCTGCATACAGATTCACCCAGGGTTGTTGTTTTGTTATTGTTTCATTGCCTTGGTGGTGTGAAATGATGCTTCTGTTCTAAAGTATTCTATCACAAAACCTTAAAATGACTTTTGGTCCAATCCCAAAATGCTTTTCAAATACGGACATTTTCCGGTTTAAGTATGTTTTGTGTGTGGTGGGGGAATCAGATAATAATGTGAATCTCCACCTGAACGGTGTAATGAATCTTATCTGCTCTCTGTGAGAGCCAGAGAGGTCCGCCTGGCGCCTACACTGTACTCCTTTCGTCGCCAGCTGAAGACCTTTTTATTCTCTCAGTATTTTAACACTTAATTTTAACTTAAATTTAAATTTTACTGTTTTAACTCTGTATTTTAATATTATATCAATTTTGCCGCCTGGTTTTTATCCTGGTTGTGCTTTTTATACTGTATTTTGTATTTGTGCTTTTAACCTGTTGGTTGTTTTATTATGGTTTTAATTTTTGTGAACCGCCCAGAAAGCTTCGGCTATTGGGCAGTATAAAAATGTAATAAATAAATAAATAAATAAATAAACAAACCTTACCATGGTCCAAATAGCTTGGTTTTGTTAGATTACCAGCATCTCTTGTGAAAGGGTTTTCTTTGTTTTACAGGAGGCTTCCCCAACTTGGTCTTTTCAGATCTGTTGGACTGCAACTCCCATTATCCCCAGCCAGCAGCAGTGGCCATGCTGGTTTGGAATGGTGGGAGTTGCAGCCAAACCCATCTAGAGAGTACCAGCTTGCAGGAGGCTGTTTCTTAGCACCAGATGCTGGGTATCGAGATATCCGAGTTCCTAGACCTTGGAAGAGTAGTTGCATAATCAACAGAATGGAGTAGTTAGAGGAGATGGGGAGGGTACCCATGCATCTATTCAGGTTCCTTGTGTATTTGGCTTGTGTTCTTTTGAGCAGTGTTGTGTATTCTTTCAGGTTGGCTGAACAGTAGTGATTAGCGATTCCGTTTCGAAAGCCTAAAGCAGCTGCTTCTTCTGCTCCATCCCCCACCCCCACCCCGCCTCTCCCTTTTCTTGTCAATGGGAATCCTCTGCCAGAATTTTATGAGATAAATAGTGGGTTTTTTTTTTTATTCAAATAGATTGTCTTATTTGGAAACAACAAGCAACTGTTGGGATTGGAGCATAATGAATTTTGCACGGCTCATCTGGCTGAGGGATTGAGAACGTGGGCGGGAGCTAGCCGTGACACAGCGCTGCCAATGACACGGTGTCTTGACTTGAAGTCTCTCACACAGCCGTTTACAACTCCTGTTCTGTTCTCGTCTAGCTGCAGGCTTCCCTTCTGGCCTAATCATGCCAACAGTTTTCAGATCTAGCAGATTCCACCAGTTCATTGCCCCAAATTACCCCCCCCCCCGTTTGCAAAGGCTGGTGAGGTAAAGAAGATTCCAGTGATAAAAACATGCAATGGAAATGGGTCACAATGGAAATAGGCATCTTGCTTTTGCTTCTTAAAAGATAGGGTCGTTGGTAAGCCTAGGGTGAACATATGGAAAAGGAGGACAGGGCTCCTGTATCTTTAACAGTTGTATAGAAAAGGGAATTTCAGCAGGTGTCATTCGTATGCATGCAGCACCTGGTGAAATTCCCTCTTCATCACAACAGTCAATTCTGCAGGAGCCCTGCCCTCTTTTGTATCTGGTTAAGAGGGCAGGGCTCCTGCAGTTTTAGCACTTGCATTGAAGAGGGAAATTCACCAAGTGCTGCATGCGTACAAATGACACCTGCTGAATAACTTTGCAGTACAACTGTTAAAGATACAGGAGCCCTGTCCTCGTTTTCCATACGGTCACCCTAGGTAAACCTCCCTTCTTTCTCTCTGACTCCAGGGCCAGGCAAGCTGGGAATAGGCCCAGGCCAGATGGGAAATGTAGGCCCCATTTCAAACTGCTTATTGAGAATTTTTAAATCATTTTTTAATTTTTTTTTTTAGTGTTTTAAATTTTATATACTTGTTTTTATCTCATTTTAGAATTTCTGTAAACCACCCAGAGAGCTCTAGCTATGGGGGTGGTATATAAATGTAATAAATAAATAAAATAAATAAATAATCAGTTGTAAATACATATGAACTAGAACGATTTATAAAAATGGTAATAGCAAGCACTTTGACTCAAGATGTAAATAAGACATCTTTGCCTCTGCCAGGGGAACTCAGAGTAGGCCCCCTCAAAATTGTAGGCCCGTGCCAACTGTTAGTTTTACCCTACCCTGCGCCTGTTTACCCTACCCAGTGCCTGTTTGCATTCTCTTCCCCTCCTTATCGCTCTACTATGATTTTAATAGAATGTAAGCCTATGCGGCAGGGTCTTGCTATTTACTGTTTTACTCTGTACAGCACCATGTACATTGATGGTGCTATATAAATAAATAAATAATAATAATAATAATAATAATAATAATAACTGGCCCCACTGCCCCCCCCCCCCCCCCGCTCAGCCCTGTCTGACTCAGGGGGACAATTCAGGACTGTTATGTTGAGTAGATCCAAGAAGCATTCAGCTCATCATGAGTGAGGCTACCCAAATGACAGTTTGGCACATCGGCTTCCAGGGGGGAGATTTTCAGGGAATAGACACACACAAGCTACATGGGGACTGTTCCAACCACCACACTGATCCCTTTTAATCTAAATAGAGGTGATGAGAGAAGAAGCAGACACCCACAACTTGGAGAGCTGCCACCATCTAGCTGCTTGTAGTAGCCCTTTCCCCCCCTCAACTAGCACCAGAAGATCTCCTTAGGAAACATCTTGCCCTGAAGGGATAGAAGAAGAAGCAGAAACAACTTGGTAAGCTGCCACCATCTAGTTCCTCAGAAGGGCGGTTGAGGAAACATCTTGCCCTGAGGGGATGGGAAAAGAAACAGATTAAGCTTGAACTCAAGAGAAACTGCAGAAGAGAAGAAAGAAAAGAGGAACAGGCCTGCAAAGAACAGGATTGCCCAGAAGGGAAAAAGATACAGTGCAGACATGAGTTCAGTTGATATATTCCCATCCATCTGGGCAACTGAATTAAACATCACAATCATGTTTTCTCCCTGATTCCCCCACCCCCCAAATCCCTTTCCTTGTGTCTCCCTCAGGGCAGGGATGGTTTGATTGGTGATTATTGTAATTTGCTCTGGGAATCTTTTAACTGAAGATAGGACATGAATGAATGAGTGAACAGCAGACTAGCAGAATCAGCACAAGTGATATAATCCAATTTAGGGATGGGTAAGAATATAATTTCATTTCATTTCATTTTCCATCAGAATTTACCAAAATTCAGAAGAGTCTTCCTATTTAGGTTGGGAAGAACTTGACATTTTTAAAAAATCAAATGTGAGGAAACCTGAAACTGACATTTGTCCGTCCAAGCCCAGGACAATGAGCTCCACCGGATGAACGGACTTTACTGGGCACTCACAGATTTTCGCAGGGCCCTCGCACGACATCGTCAGCTTCCTGGTGTCTCCTGGCACCTCTCTTGCCTTCTTCATGCCACAAACAAAAACCCTAGTAAGTCTGACTTAAAATAAAAACAGAAGTTGCCGCCATCTCCTGCTGTGTGCAGGAGAAGCAGCATAATCAAAACGACCCACTGAATGGGCCACATGCACATTGTGTACTTCCTCTTTCAAAAGAGGAAGTAATGAGGGACAAACATACTAGTGGAGAAGCAACAGTAAGCAAACACAATCCCCCCCCTTTGAGTGCTTGCTTCTTAATTCTGTGGATTTGAATCAGCCATGTTGGTGCCACCTCTTTTCCTAACAGCCTCCTCACTTTTAACAGCTATATGGCAGACAGATGCAACATGGTTCTTTCCATGCTGGGAATAGTTACATGTATTCGATTTGGCTGGTGCAGATGGCTGAGAATTTAATTTCAGTTCATGTTTGATAAGAATTTACCAAGAGTTGCAAATTCTTCATATCTGGAAGCAAAGAACTTGAGATTATTATTATTTTTAAAATGAATGTGGGAGGAAGCAAAACTGACAGATTTGGCCATCCCTAATCCAAGTGCATTTTAGTAGGTCTGTGCACCACCTCGAGCTGAGCCCCTGAATCTGAGGTGAGGCGGGCCGATTCAGCTTGCCTCGGCCTGAATATGAGGTGGTCCTGGTTCAGCCCGAGGCACCTGAGGTGAAGTAGATTGGTTCTGAAGTACGTAGGGCCGATTCAGGGAGGTGGTGGGTTGCCCCCCGCCTACATTTTAGTTTAAAGAAAGCACTACTGATGTAAAACAGGAGAGAGGTCTATAAAATATTCCTTTCTCCCTGCTGCATTAGCACTATGCAGGTAGGCAGCCATTGACGTGCCAGTAACATCCTCCATGTGGCACTGACATTAAGACCTATGCACCTTTGAATAACCCAGCCTAGCCCTCTGCTGACCCGGCCTCCCCCTACATGTAATACCACATCCACATGCCCATGCCTTAGTGGCTGCTTCAGCCCCATTAAAGGCGAAAAGGGTCTCCAGGTAACCCTGCTCATTCCTGAGGGAGCCGACTCACTAGGTTTTGCAGAGACAATTATCCCAGCAGGTGTCTCCACTCTTTTAATTGAAGCTCAGTGGTAGACTGTTGATCCTGGAGGCTACCTGCAAAGTGTCTGGGGTCACCCCAATCCAAGGAGTACTGTCAGCTCCTTGGATCGCCCCAGTATGCCCTATTTCTTTTAGGGGAATTCTCTTGAACATCAGGTTTAAGGTATGAGAAGGCAAAAAAGGTGCTCCTGCCAAAATTCCCCCTTTTCCATATTAAAGTCCTGTCTTCTTTTGCATCTGGTGACTCAACTTGTTAATTTCAGATGTGTTTGGCATGAGAGCCAGTGTGTTGTAGTGGTTAGAGAGTTGGACTGGGAGTTGGGAGATCCGGGTTCTAGTGTCCACTCGGCCATGGAAAACCACTGGGTGACTTTGGGCCAGTCTCAGCCCTACCCACTTCACAAGGTGGTTGTTGTGAGGATAAAATGGAGAGGAGGAGGATTATGTACACTGCTTTGGAGGGGAAAAGGTCATAAAAAATAAATAAATGGGTCACCAGTGGCACAGCTAGATAACTTTAGATTGTGCAATTAATGATCTTATGGGGCGGAGGCACTATTACATGGTCATATGTATTTGATGGTGAAGCACACAACTAACATTTATCTTTTCTCTCCCAACCATCCCACTGCCATTCCATGCTTTACAACTACTTCTACAGTCTTAATATGTTACAGCAAAAGAAAAAGAAAAGGGAAACGGAAAACTGTTTGCTAATTCTGATAAAAAAAAGAAAGTTTTGCAGTTTAAAGTCAAACCATAGCACCATCATGACTGCTTCCCTGATGATAAACACATTTATTTGGGAATAAACACCATTTTATTGTAGAAAATGATCATATATATTTAAGTAAGGCCAGTGTAGTGTAGAGGTGGGAGTGTTTTGGCTGGGAGCCAGGAGATCCAGGTTCTAGTACTCCCTTGACTATGAAGCTCACTGGGCCATTCACAAACTCTCAACCTAACCTACCTCACAGGGTTGTTGCGAGGAGAAAACAGAGAGGAAGAGAAGGATCACGTATGCTGCCTTGAGTTTCTTGCAAGAGGAAAAAAGGTGGCATGTAAATGTGATAATAAATGAAATGAAATGAAATTAATGATAATCTATAACCATGTAATGACCACCAAACTACCTGCTGACTGGTTTTAAAAATAAGATGAAAGAAAGGATGCTGAAGCCTTGGTGGTCTTCTGTATGTCATGCCAGCCCAGGTGCTGATGCTAGGCCAGTGTGCCACTGCCTTCATCACCTATCATTCTCTGAGTGGTCATTTGGGGGGGAGCACTGTGCTGTGGCCCCCTGTACTTTGGGCTAGAGGTCCAGCGCTAGTTGCATCACTGTGGATCACCTCCATCGGGTGAATGTAGGAAGCACAAGTGGAGTTTAGATTATTGCAGCACAGCTCATTTCTGTTGCTAAGCTGCGTATGACAAGCAGTAGGTCTGAATTTTGTCCATGGGTTTGGGCAGCAGGAGGCCACAATATGGCTGATGTTTGGAAAGATAACTTCGGCAGGAGGTAATTGGGGGCAAAAGATCTTCAGACCACGAAGCAATAAATTCTCTCCCAGACACTCATTTCTAAATGTGGGCAAAATAACTGAAGTGGTGTCAAAAGCCTCTTCCTCATTGGGCCTGAATCTCGGGTCAGGAGAGCAAGACCTTGCATGCCAGATTGCAGCCTTGGATGGGTGGGATCTTTGGCAGGCACGTTCGCTTCCCCCAGATCCTTTCTGCAACAGGGAGAGACAGATAAGGGCTGTTGGTCTATGCTTTATCTCACCCCGGCTAATGCATTAATTAGCATTGGTCAGTCTTGCAAAAGGCTGGTGGAGACAGACAGCCTTGAGTTCACTTTAAGGCCAGCATGTTGTGTTTGTCCTCTAGGAATGTCTTGATGCTGTCTGTCTGCTTGCCAAGGGTGCATTTTCACATCCCACTTTGATTCCTGAAAATATTATTCTATTTATATAACCATTGTAGCACATCTACTCTGGGCATGCTAAAATTAATGTGTTAGCAGTTTTTAGTATCTCTACTTTCCCCTTAAATTTAAATAATGGAAGGAAGTGTGTGTTAACTGGTTGCATTGAGACATCACAATAAACTGTGAATTATTATGATGACAATGGGGCTGTGAGAGTCGTAGGCTCAGGCATTCACTCCTCTCTTCTCTTCTCTTCTCCTGGCACAGATGCAAGGTGGAGCTTTTGCTTCTTATCTGATTAATCACAGTTTGCCATGTCTTCTGAACCTGACAAACTGTGCAAAGATGGTGGCAGTCTTACCTCCCAAAGGAGGAAATTCCACAACTGGGATGCTCCACAAAGTTAATCTTAACTATGGCTTGTTTATAATAAGCCACCTTCAAAATATGGGTTGTGAAGATGGATTGTTTCAACACACCCTAGTTAACAACTTTAAAGTTCTTGTTGATGACACATAATTCCCGAAGTTTCTAATTTCAACAACACACACATATAAACCCTCTGTAAAACTGAAGAAGGTGTTGGACCAAAAATTATATTTCCCTTTTAAAAGCTCGTTCCCACATTTCCCAGTAGGGCTGCAGGATGTACAGGGCATTGCTGGTGAAATATAGATTATTCTTGGGGCCTGGCAATAATAGTGGTGAGTAAGAAGCATCATTTGGAACAGCTATATCAACATGGAGGACATGAAGGCATTGCAGGTCAAACCATCAAGATCAGGTGAGGTGGGTCAGCTTGAGCCTTGGGACTATGAAGCTGCTTTGTAAGTGGCCAAAGGTGACTTGTTTGGAGGTTGTGGGCACAGGCAGAGCTACAGACGGTGGAGAGCAGAAATCTGCAAGACATATTTTGGGGGCAGCATGATGCAGGATCAATAATAAATTGTTCAGTACAGTATCATTTGAAGTATTTATCATATTTGTATCCCACCTTTCCTCCAAAGAGCTCAAGGTAGCATACATGCTTTCCCCTCCCCCATGTTATTCCAACACTCAAGTGAAGTAGGATAGGCTGAGATATAGTAAATGGCCCAAGGTCACCAAGAGAGCTTCATGGCTGAATGGGGATTTGAACCTGGATCTCCGCAGACCCAGTACATGTGAATTTACACCAGCTCCTGCAAGTGCACCTGTGGCACCTTCCTAATAGTACTTATTTCTACCATGTCTCCAATTTATAAACAAAATATTACAGTTGTGTGCTGATAAGTCCCATAGCAGTCAGTGGGATGTACAGTCAAGTCAGAGTTTTTCATTTCGTAGAAAAAACTATGGCAGGATAAAGAGATGATCTTTTGAAGGTGCTGTATCCTTCCATCTTAGGTGGATATATCCAAGGGATTTAAATCTGCAAATGGCATCATCAAGAAATAAGACCAGTTTTTAAATTTGTATTTCATATATTTCATAATATTACTTGGATAATCTATTGAATAAAATGTGCTAATTTAAAACTAAATAGAGCATATAGGTGGGTATAAGTCATAATTATATGTGACGATTTTTCTTTTTCACTTTTTCCCCTTTTTTTAAAAAAAAATAATTTAAGAAAATGCTACATGGAACATTGCTTGTTTAATGGATAACTGTACATTATGTGTGTCAGAAGCAAGCGCTGGTAGTTACTGGGCAAAGTAGTTCATTTTTATAAGATGAAAAGGAAATGGCCTTGGTTGTTTTTAGATAGTAAATGTTCATAATTTGAAAACTGAGCAAATTACAGAACTCATGTAGTTAATGAGGATGAAAATAGGAATTTAGAAGGTCATCCGGGCAAGCACAATGGATGTTCTTTCTAGTGGTACACAGGATGATATCTCCTGTAGCCAGGTGCTGGATCATAGTGCCTTTCATGACTTGCTATCCCTGCTCTCAAGTATCAAGCCAATAGTAACAATGAAGGATATGACATATGCCATCTTTATAATGCATTATCTCAAAAATAAATTTTTCTCATAGTTCTTCATTCTCATAAAAATCTCTCTTTAACTCAAATGCTGGGTTCAGAAGTAACATAAACTCATGGTTTATTTTAATGGCCTTCTTCAGACAAAACACTAAACCATAGTTTAGTGTTATGTGTATGAGTCATGGTTTCATTTATGCATTCCCCCTCCCTTCTCCTCCATTGCAGCCATAAGTATGACAGTGGCTTTTTAACTAACCACAGTTTGTTGTTTGCCTGAATCTGGAACTGTGATTAGTATTAACTAAGGCTTTTTGAAACAGGCCACAATAATCATGGTTTGAAGTTGGCTTGTTTCAATAAACCATAATTAACCCTAACCACAATTTATCCCAGTTTGGAAACAATGACAAACTCCAGTTAGATGAAAATAGAAACAGATGCTTCCAATTACCTCCTCGTGCTTAGGCTTATGTGCATAATGGTTCAGCATTGCATCCAAACACAGCCAGTGTCTGAACCCATGTCAGTTTTCTGCTTTATTTTAACTGGGAAACTATGGCTACCAGCTTTGGAACAAGCCAAGATGGCAAACCAAGTTCTAACCATTAGTGGGAGAGATGAGGAGGCATTGGGAATGTATGGATTCAGATATTCTGTTTTCAAGGAGTTCTCAAGGATTTATTTTCCTTTAAATTGCAGCTGATTCTTTCATGCAGTTATCCAGGCTTTGATTTGTCAACAAAAAGTCTCAAATATTGAACGTCTCAAGGTAAAATAGGAGGAATTGCCACATTGCTGTGGAGTCCTTGGAGCAATACTCAGCAATGAGACTGTGACATACCTCAAAATCATTAAAATTCCAAAGTCACATTTCTTTTTATGACTCCGAGGGATTAGCCATCAAGGGATGATTGATTTAACAGCATTCCAGATAGTCTGAGGGCACTGCCAGAATTATGGAAGTTCTTCCAGAACTTTAGAGATGGCAGGATCTGAATGTGGCATAGGGATCAATGTTTCAACGCATCAAAGAGAACTAAATGAAGAAAAGCTTAATAACAGTTTTAAAATCATTTTTATTATAAGTTCCAATAAAACAAACAAACAAAAACATACTACATACTTTAAAGGCTTCAATTTCAAATATTGCAACGTTCTTTAAAAAAAAGAGGAAAAAGGAGTAAATTAAACATAAACTTCAGCAAAGACCGACCAGATATCCAAATAGAAATCCATTTGTGAGTCAGGATACAATTGGGCAAAGCAGATTGACTGGCAAAGGTGCACCTACCTCCTCCAAAGATATGGGAAAGCATAAGGAGGGGCCTGAAAGGAGCGTGTCATAGCCAAACTGCAGCCATTCCACCTCTGCCATTTCAGTAAAAACAGGCTTTGCTGTTCAGTAAAAACAAGAAGGTGGTGCAGTTTATCGAGTTTATGTAGTTAATTAAGGATCGGCACATCTTGTCCTTCCAGCTTTTGCTCTGACAGACATTACATTCTCAATGAGATAAGATAGAGGTAAACAGCCAGGTGGCTTAAAAAAATGTCCCTTTGGCAAAAAAAAAAAAAAAAAAAAAAGTTATTTAAGATAGGGTGGTGGTGGTAGTGGTGTGTGTGTGTGTGTGTGTGTGTGTGTGTGTGTGCATTTTCTCTCAACCCAATGCATTTTACTTATAAGCCATTCCATTGTGGTCTGTGGGAACTTCCACACAAGCCTATTATAGTGCTATCAGCTTGCCAATTTCACAGAAATTTCAGTTCCATCCTTTTATTTTCCCTGGTAACAACAACAAGAAAGCATGGAAAAGGGGTAAGAAAACACTGGTGGCTTAAGGAAGGAAGATGATAAAATGTGGACCCCCCCCCCCAATATTCTGTGAAGGAGGCAGGGCAATGTTGTAATAAAAGCATTATCTGGAAGCATCCCTTGTCTTCCATTTGTAATCCTCTTTTGTTTTCCCATTGATTCTTCCTGTGTTTTTTTGTGAATGACAAAATCTGTGGTGGAGGAAAATATTTGTACTATGTCTTTTGATTGTTAGTAGTAAGAAGCATTTTGTGACAAAGAGCTCTATCGCTCATCAGAGAACCGTTGTATTAGCTTGTCCCATTTCATATAACTTAACCTGAGCCACCAAAACTTACCCCAAATGGAAAGGTTTTGCAACGCTTCCTAAAATGCTTGGGCTTGGAATTAGGTGGATTGCCAGAGGGGGAGAGTGCCATCAATTTGTGATGAGTGGCCATGGAGAATGTCTCTTTTCCAGTCGGAACATGGCACACACATGGTTTTGTTAAGAGGGCATTATTGATGGGAGACAGTGGCCATAGCTAGATGGGGCTTTCTCCTGGGGCAATCCCCAGTATCGTTTGTGTGCGTCCACATGACGCACAGGGGATCCCGGGATCAGGGAGGGATGATCCCTCCCTTGCCCTGGGATATCGCCCTCCCCTTTGGCCCCGGTTTTTCTGTGGTCCTGGGCTGAGCCCGAGACCGTGGAACATGTGGCCGGGTGCCGCAGGTTGACCCGGCTCTGTGCGATTCCTCTCAAGGAGCAAGGAGCCGTGCACAGGATGCAGGCTTCCTCAGAAGCACTTCACCCATCGGGGGTAGGTTGGGGGGAGCAGGGAAAATAATTTAAATTTAAAAAATAACTTACCTTTTGCACACGAATATTCGTGTGCTGCTGGCCCTTTAATAATAAAAAATGGCGGGCGCGACGCCTCTCCTTCTGAGGTCGTCATGCGTCACATGTAAACAGAGGAGGGATCTCGTTGTGTTAAACACAACACGAGATCTTCCCTCCTCCGTCGCAGGATAACAGGTAGGTCTAGCTAAGGCCAGTGAAGGAAGTGGGCACTTAGGGTATATATGTCAAATTAGCACCTTGAATCACACCTACAAGACAATTGATGTTAATATGATATTGGTGACATAAACATAGCAGTCTTTTTATTGAGAGTCATAGGATAGGTTCAGACAGCCAGGTTTTTCCAGACAGTCGGGTTTTGACTTTTGCAGTTATCAAATACTGGAACTCATGGAAACAGATTGTCCGAATGGGTCCATTGAGCAATTGGCCCTGCAGCCATCCTCATCAGGCCAGCCAGGTAGATATTTGTATTTTGCTGTATAAAATACTATTGAATGATCATTTGAAACAAACCAACAACTTGTAGGATTCATCTTCTTTCATCTGGGCTTCCTACATTCATTGCACATCTTTACAAGGGGTGTCATATACCAAGGCAGGGAATCTGACACCTTTCCTGGCTTTGCTTCTATGACCCAGGAAGACCAAAAGTGAATAACAGATCTCCATGTTATTCAGAAAAGCAAATAGTGAGAGTGAATGTGCATCTCACTGATAAGGTACAACATCTTGGAATTACACACCCATTCTCCCTTAGCTTGCGTGTTCACACAACAACTGCAACCGAGCACTAGTTACATAAGACTAATTAGGGCAGGTTTCCCCAACCTGATACACTCCAGATCTTTTGGACCACAACTCCCATCAGCCCCAGGCAAAAGACACCTTTGTGGCTTACTCCTCAACCAGCCTTCCCCAACCTGGAGCCCTCCAAATCTTTTGGACCACAACTCCCATCAGCTCCAGACAGAACAGTGGTCAGAAATTATGGAAGTTGTAGTTCAAAAGATCTGGAGGGCTCCAAGTTGGGGAAGTAAGCCACAAAGGTGTCTTTTGCCTGGGTAATGTTTCCATAAGCCACTCAACCTGTATTTCTGCTATGGCTATTTTAATGGACATAAATAAAGTGATCTCTAGAGATGGGTTTGATTGCTATGTGCATTTATGTACGTAGCCATGCCAGTTTGCCTTGAGCCAACAGATGAACTTGCTGCTGGCATCAGAGCCAAGAGTTCTCGCCTCTTCATGCCAACCTTTGAAATCCCTAATTGCTTGCCTAGCCCAGCCTGATGCAAATCCTTCTGTGCTGCAACCCTAGGGTGCAGTCATTCCAGATCTGGGGAGCAGGTGAATGAAGCCCTTCCAAAAACAACAGGAGGAGATTCTGTCAAACGCATTAAGCCTGTGCACTGTGCCAAAGGCTAGGCAGGGAGAGCCAAGCTCCGCTCTAGGTGAGGCATCAAGATTCCCTTGCCACAGGAGCGTTTTGTTTTGCTGCATTAGTTTCTCTTAAAGGAAGTACGCGGGGATCCTTGTAATACTGGCATGAGGAAATGGTTGCAGCTTTGCCTTGGTCAATATCCTTCGCCATATCCTGAGTCTGAGTGTACATTCCAGCCTGGAAAGACCTTTGTGTACTTAACCCAGATCTTGCTTCATTCTTTCAGCAGTCACCAAGCGGGTGTGGTTGTAAAAATGCCACCGGAGCCGTTGCAGCTAAGGCTGGATTCGGTTGATTCTTGCAGCCAGGTAACTGCTTACATGCTCACTGTCAGAGAGGCTGTAACATTGTAGGGAGCCAAGAAACTGTAGCAATGAACCACAGTGTAAGGTCAGCATCAGCATATTCCCACTACCCAACATTTCTCTTTGGTTGTAGGCTCTGCTACCAATCCTCATCATGTAGCTGGACACCAGGAATACAATCCTAAGCACATGGAATCAAATGAGTTCGAATTTGTATGAATCTGACCCGTGGATTCCACAGCTTTTCCTGAGTTGCATGGACTGGTGGTTTTTGTGTGTGTGTTGTTTTGCTTTTTGCTTTCCAGAATTTCATGCCAATTTAGTCATAGAAAAAATACGTTTCTGTTGGTGAGCAGACAATGGAACGAAAGGCACTTGACAATCAACAAAACCCAGACAGGATGGGTTTCTCAAAAATCCATACATCCCTATGAGATATCTACCCAGCCTTTCCCAACTGGGCACTCTCCAGATGTTTTAGACTACAACTCCCAGTATTCCTGACCACTGGCCACATGCTGGCTGGGGCTGATGGGAGTTGAAGTCCCCACCAAGTTGAGGATGGCTGATTTAGACTAATGTTATCTGCTTTGGGTGACAGGGACGCTTTGGCATCTCAGGCAGACATCTTTCCCAGCACTTGCTACCTGAGAAAGCCTTTTACTGAAGATGCTGAGGATTGAACCTAGGACCTTCTGCATGCAAAACATGTCCTCTATCACACCGAGCTCTAGCTTTCCAAGCCCCTTACTTAAACTGTTAGTTGTTCTTTTCAAAACAAAGCAAAACAAAACACCCCCCTTTTTTTGCTTGTGGAAACGTTGGGTTGTATCCAAGGGTGTCCTTCTGCCAGCAAAATAGACACTGATGCTGGATTGTATTTTTCCTGCCTCATGCAGCCCCTTCCTCCATGAGCTTCCAATCTGCCCCAGAGGGTTGGGGAGCCCTTCTGAGAAGATTTTGGGGGGGTGGCGTGTAAGGAGCTGCAGGGGGGAACAGGAGACCGGAAACTCCCACTGTGCCAGCAGAAGTCCCTGGAATAATAAGGGGAAATGTGCAGGCAGTAACTCAGCTGCTCAGTTAGAATTAAGCCTGCTCTAAACAAGTGGGCTCTTGGCACTTATTCTCATTATTTCACTACCATTACGTTTAACGTTATTATATTCTTTTATAAATTAAAACGTCAACTATGTTACAGGTTATTGCTGGTTGGCGTTGCTGTATGATAGCCCAATCCACTGAAAAATAGTTGGCTACATGTCCGATAGTTACTATTTCTTTTCTTGCTTGCTTTTAAATGATGTCAACAATATCGTTGCCAGGAAAGTGAAGGCAATCTGGTGTATTGCTCCTGAGCCTGAAGGGCTGCTGTTGCCTTTTGCAATGAACCTTGCACCAGGCACAGGCTGAGCCTGCCTTCTTCAACCTGGTGCCCTCCAAATACTTTGGACTGCAACGCCCACATTCCTGGTGGGAGCTGAAGTCCAAAATGTCTGGAGGCCACCAGACTGGGGGTGGCTGGACTAGGCCCTGTGGGGCAAAGTACTTATGGACAACTAGAAATGACTGTGCTCCTGCCAGCATCTCAGGCGTTTTGTTCAGAGCAGCACCTGACTTATCTATAATAAAGGCATGATTTGTATTCCCATCTCTGCATGCCCTCCGGAGTCTGATTTTTTCAAAAAAATATTTTATTACAAGATAAAAATATATTTACAGTTGTTTCTACAAAGCATGATTACAGTCATTAAAAATACTAAAAGGTTTTAACAGTAAAGCATTATCTTATATCTATTTTATACATCTATCTTACCCGATCCAATTTCAACCTCATAGGATAGTAGCAATGGTAAAGGAGAAATTAGTTATGTTGAGGTTTAATTCAGTCAATAGAATCTTTAACATAGTTTACAAAAGGGGACCATATTGTTTCAAAATCAAAGCCCTCCAGAGTTTGATTAAGGCAATATAAGCATGCTTAAAAAAAGAGAGCCCCTTTGGTAGAGCATGTCCCACCAACAAATTTTGGAAAGAAAACCTTCAAAATGTACATTTTCCTACACATCCAAGGAGATGCAACTACTGCTCAAGCTACATCTGAAACTCATACTTTGGTCAATAACGTTTGACCCATCAAAACTATTGCTGATGAAGATTCTGTAATACCGCAGGTCATGATGGAGAGGCCTGTCTCCATTCGGCTTTTCATAACAGGGCAGCAAGGAATGGGATCAGCAACCCAGTCCTATTTTCTCTGTTGGCCTTCTTGGAGTTGCCATTCCTCCCACTGTGGGATCTCTTAAAGGCCCTTTCTACACCTAACGGTTATCCCAGGAAAATGGAGGGATCGTCCCTGCCTGCTCCCGGGATCCTCTGTGTGGCATCTGGATGCAAAGGAACAATCCTAGGATATATAGGGCTGGTGTAGACATGCCCAAAGTCTTCTCAGATTTGCTTGTGCAATTTCTAGATTCAGAAGCCATATTTTAGTTAACAATAACTATGCAAGAAGGGGAAGGCTGGTCACATGTGAAAGAGGAGAGGGCTCCTGCTTCACCTGTAATAGTTGCATAGAAGAGGGAATTTTTAGCAATTTTCACTTGTAGGAAAAGTCATGTGGCTTGTCATTTCTTGTTCCAGCATCACTCCTTCTTTTGTACAGGACCTTGGCATCTCTGCATAGGCTAGAATTTCCTGTGTGTGTGTGCCGCACAGTCAGGGGATCACAGCCCAGGCACTGTGTGCGGCTTGCAGATCACAGATTCACAGAACAGGCACAAGCCAGTCCCTGAAAAAAACACTCTTGTCTAGTTTTCCGTGGATGCTTCCGCACCATCAGTGAAGGTCAGCTAGACTCTGGACAAAACATCTCCCAATCCTTCTGACGAGAAAAAGGAGCAGGATGTTTCCAGACTTTTATTTTTATCCTGCAAATGACTTTCCAGGTCATCTAGTTTAGTTTCACTTCCCTGCCATCATGAAAGGATTGTTCCCTTCAGCAAGGAAGCTTTCTCAAAAGCACTTGGATGAATCGGCTTGCCATTCACAATGGCCAGATTGTGGGTAAACTCCATCCGATCCTGAATGCAAAGTGCAAACCCAGGGAGGAGGCATGTTCACTGTTTGGCCACAAATAAATGTCAAATAATTTTAGCAATACTTTGAAAGCATTTAAAATGACACAGTGTGGTATATTCGAGCCAGCTGGCTCAGAATTTCTTGAGTTGAATATCCCATTGTATATGAGCATCCTGAGTAATGGGAACATGAAGGATATCAACTATGAACGTTGATTATCCTGGGATTATTGCTCTAATCTGCAGCTTCTGTGTGCAGAGCAATATGTGAGTTGTGACTTGTATCTACGGCAATACGGAGAGCTCATTTGGTGTACTGTGGTAGTGGTTAATGCATCAGGCTTGGATCAGAGGGATCTGGGTTCAAATCCTTGCTCAGAGATGAATCTCATTGTATAGGATTCTGGCCAAAGCTAGATGGGGCGAAATCCCAGGTCAATCCCCGGGATTGTCCCTGTGCATTCACATGACACACAGGGGATCCCAGGATCAGGGAGGAATGATCCCTCCCTTGCCCCGGGATCTCGCCCTCCCCTTTAGGCCCAGTTTTACCGCAGTCTTGGGCTGAGCCTGAGACCGTGGAACGTGTGGCCAGGCACTGTGGTTTGTCCCAGCTCCTCACGGTTCCTCGCAAGGAGCCGGGACCTGCGCACGGGGCACAGAGCTCCTCAGGAGCACTGCGCCCATCAGGGGTGGGATGGGGTGAGTGGGGAAAGTATTATTTTTTTAAAAAAAAAAACTACCTTTTGCGCATGAGCGTTTGTGTGCTGCTGTCCCATTAAAAATAAAAAATGGCGGGCGCAATGCCTCGCCTTCTGAGGTCGTCGCGTGCCGTGTGTAAACAGAGGGGGGATCTTGCAAAAAAACCATCACAAGATCTTAAACCCTCCATCGTGCACTAACAGGTAGGTCTAGCTAAGGCCTCTGTCTCTCTCAGCCAAACCTTATCTTGGACTATTGTGAAGATAGAATCAGAGGCTGGGTGGGAGGGTCATGCATAGTGCCTTGAGTTTTTTGGGAGGAAGGTCAAAATAGAAGCATAAATAAATGAATGTAATGCAGAGTTTTGCAAGAGAAGGGCCTGCAGGATACAATTCTGAGATCACAGACTAATTCCCCCTTCTCATGGTCGTGCTTTGGTATTGTTGTGTGATGTGTCCCAGGACAAGGCAATTGCTTTCCCCCTGGGACATCTCTGCATTCATCATGAGGTGTCAGTTGCTCCATACTCTTACTTGAGACTGGATAAAACCAGGCATCCATTTGCTATAGCGACATCAATGTCTGGTATCAATACATCTGCAATCATACTAGGGGATGCAGATTTGCAACACCAGAAGAGGAATGGATTCTCTTTACTAGACAGCCGCAGGTGGTTTTCTTTCAAGGCAATGATCCCAGTCCTAAGAGCCCAAAGGAGATGCCTACAGCCTGTGCAAAGACTTGGTGCTATTGCATTCAGCTGAATGTGTGAAAAGGAAAGTGCTTTTCTTCTGAGACATCCCTGCATTCATCTTGAGGAATCTGCATCTGTTCCTGTGAACTGTACAGGTTGCATGTCAGTCATGTCTTTGCACAGGAATCTCATCTTAGGTCCTTGATAGGCCTTCCCCACCATGGGGCCATCCAGATGTTTTGGACTTTAGCACCTGCCAGCATGGTCAAAGGGTCAAGAACGATGGGAGTTGAAGGTGCCAGGTTGGGAAAGGCTGAATTAGCCACTCAAAGTAACCAATGCTACTGGGGCTCAAAGCAGGCAGAAAAAACTGCTCAGCTGTAATCTAGAACAGGAAAACTATATAGACAGCTACCTGCACTACTACTGACCACTGTAGCAAGACTGCTTTTCCATCTAATATATGGGGATGAAATATGCTAACTATTGACATTGATTCAATGGCTACTAGTCCTAATGACTATGTGCTACCTCCATTATTAGAGACCTTATGCTTGTGTATTCCAGTTGCTGGGAAACATGGGTGGGAGGGGGCTGTTGCACTTGTGTCCTGCTTGTGGGTTCCCAGTCAACAGCTGGTTGGCCACTGTATGGACAGAACTTTATTTTGAAGGAAAATAAAATTTCATGAGTAAAAAGAAGGTGATGGATACATTTCGGAATAAACCAACAGAGAAAACCTTACCCCGATCCACCAGCTCAGGGTGTGTGTTAGGATGAGGCAGAGGTGCCCTCCTGCTGGATGAAAGGAGCTCCACCAGCAGGCTGAGCTCCATCCACCCTAGCAGTAGACTTCCATCCGCAGCAGAAAGCTACCACTGGCAGTTTTCCTGAGTTTCTTAACAGCCGCAAGCATAAGGCCCCAATGGGTGAAAGCAGGGTGGAGGCAATGTTGAATCTGCTGGACTCAAAGCTGTTCCGTTCTCTTAAGAGGGACACAGATCGATCCTTTCAGCTATACCAGCCTGGAGCCAGTTTAGCTAATTTCCCCCTATTGCATCCAATAGGCTGGAAAGCCCCACAACACCATCCTCCAACCTTTCTCCATGGCTGGGGTGAACTGGGCTGACAAATCTAGCACAATCATGTTTTAAATGACAACGTAACACATTCCGTACATTGTTTTTATAGCAACAGCAGAGGAACTTTCAGCAAATGTTTCTTCTTAAATCTTATGCGTCTTGTCTCTTCATCCCCAAGTGTCATGCAGGACTTCCAAGTTTCAACATCCTTTATTTCCATAATTTTTTGATAGGAACAGGTGACATGCTACAATTGCAGAAATCTTGTGATTTATATAATAAAAAGTTCATATCATGAACATTTTGAAAGAGGAAAAGGTATCAGTAGTCTGTGATTCCTGGATTAACAACTGGCCTTTTATCGACCTGAGGTGATCATATCCCCCCATGCCCCTTATTTATCTCTTCTGTAAAATAAGAAGTGATGTTCATGGCTTTCATACTCACATGTATGTATGTAATACACCCACCCAAATAAATATATCTGCTGCTTATTCATCAAAATGCTTTGTAATTTGCTTGGATAACAAAACCAGATTGTTTGGTGCATTCAATTATTTCAGTGCTCAGTAAATTAATCTAATTACTGTTGAACAAATAAGTAATTAAGGCTGCAACCCTATGCACACTTACATGGGAGTAAGCTCTATTGAATACAATGTGACTTACTTCAGAGGAAACAAACATAGGATTGCACTGTAAGGCTATAATTCTACCCCAGCCCTGGATGTTTCCGTTTACAACAGTCAGCATTCCTGACGATTGGCCATCCTGGCTGGGGTTGATAGGTGTTGAAGGCCAAAACATCTGGAAGGCAACAGATTAGGAAAGGCTCCTGCTGTATGGGCTTCGTGAACCGCCCAGAGAGCTTCGGCTATTGGGCGGTATAGAAATGCAATAAATAAATAAATACGTACCATTAAACTCAAATGGCACTTAGCTGTGAGTAGACATGTACAGGATTGCAATGTAATTGAAGCAATCAACCTTATACCAATCCTACTTTAAAAACTTTGGGTGCTTTCACTATTCCCCAGCTTTGCAGTTATATTCAGAGATTTAATATTTAAATCAATCATCCAATTTGATTCATAAATTAGCTCCACCTAATTTTCCTCCCCTCTCAAATTGCTTTAAGAGTGATGAATGAAAGGTTGTCCATTCAGCTTTTAACTTTACACTCTCTTAAGATAATGTAAAAATACTTCAAAGATGTTAGGGTAAATTGCACGTCAGATTTATATCCTTTGCCTGAGCGTTTAATCCACTTTCATTACAGATTTTACGTTGATGAGAACTGAATGTTGATTTTGTTTTTGACAGGTCTCTGTCTCGCCCTTTCCTATTGTGGATATTCTGGAGCGCCTCTAGTTTTCAGTGGTGCAGCTAGAGGGCTGCCTGCTATTACTGAGGAAGCACAGAAGGGTGGTGTGCGAGGCTGAATGGGTGTGTGTGTGTGTGTGTTTATATATGACTGGCCCAACCTGCAGTTTCAGATTTCAGACCTAGCTTATCACTCTTCCAGTTCCTTCTAGCCTTTGGATGTTACTCTGCCTTTTCGCTGACGGATTTGCCAGGAGGACGAAGAAAGGAGCTGTTACTGCTCCTCTTTTCCCTTCGTTTCTTTCTCATTTCTTCAGCAAGAGATCCCACCCCCAGCTGTCTATTCCTTACCTCCACGTTGGAGCCTCTCCTACAAGAGGGATTCTTTTCCCCCCTCTCACTTTTGTTTTTGTCTCGCGTCTCCGTACTGAGGGATGCTGCTGCCTCTTACTTGAAGGTAAATCCGAGTGTTCGGTTTGGACAGCTGTGCTAACTTTCCTCCTGGGCTTTAGAAAATGCACAATATTTGCTGGGCTCCTCTGGACAGAGCTATCAGACAGGCGGTGTTTGTATGCTTTCACCCGGTATTTTTAAATGTGTTCAGTGGGGAAGTTAAAGAAGGATGCGGAATGGCAGGTGTGTTAAACTGTTGTGCTGCAATGCATGTGGATGGGGAGTGTGGGCTAAGGTTTGAACGTGATTTCACTTCTGTTCGCATGTCCAAAATTGGTCCACAACCTTCAACGTTATCTTGACATGGGTTTAAGCTCTGGAAATATAGATGGGGATGTTTGAAAATGGGATTTATGCTCAGGTTAGGTGTTTAAGTCTGAATGTGGATTTTTTAATCCTTACACCATTAAAATGATATGCACATTGCACCCTCTTTAATACCAACTTGATGCAACTTATAAGACTATTGGGTTTTGTACCATCCAGCAAGTGAGCCTACAGTATGCGTTTGCTCAAGAGGTGTATGTTGCTTCACATACAAACTGCATTTATATATACAGCTTTAAAGGGACTTTTGTGCAGGTGGAGTGCAGTGGGGTGAACCCCACAGTGTAGACCTAAGATATTTGAAAGGCAGCATGAAATGTGTAATTGCACAAGCAATTGAGCTATTGACTACTGTATATATGCATCTGTATAGTTCAGGGGTGGTGAACCTGTGTGTGTCCTCCCCGCGCCCCCCGTGATGCAGGAATCCAGCTCCCATGAGCCCCAGTCAGCATGCCCAATGGTCAAAGGTGGTGGGAGATGTAGTCCAGCAACATCTGGAGGTTGCCAGGTTTCCCAGCCCTTGTTAGTAATAGACAGAGGTGAGTTTCAGAAGAAGGTTGCTGAACAAATTAAGACATCCCAGCACCTACTTCCAAGTATCAGATACTTTTGGTATGATGGGGTTAGTTGAATTTAATAGACAGGTTTTCAGGTGTCTTGAATTGTCACACTCTCCATCTATATATCCATTTGGTCACAATGTGTTCAGATTACTGGTGTGTACGGACTTGTACCTAATATAGGAGCTTACTTGAAACTGTTCCTATCTGACTGGCACAGCGCCATCTTGATCAGGAAATGGAATTCAAAATTTGTTTCTGTACTGAATATGCAACTGTAGAACATTGTAGTGTCTGGGAGGCAAGCTTTTGTGAGTGTGACCATAAATATGTACAAAATGTACGTCCCTATGTGAAAATGTACTTGATGGGTTTAGGGAAATATATGTTAAGGAATGCTCTGATGGCACAGGCCACCAGACCCGACTTTATGGAAATGTCTCACTCCTTTGGTGTGATGAGTGCCATAATATTTAATGCCTCCTTCAGAAAGTTACACAGAAATTACCTGTGTTTCATTTCAAATGTGGGTCAGTATTCTCTGAGCGGGTCTATTTGAGTCAGATAGAGACAGGTTAAGGGGATGCTGTCGGTTAATCTGTGGAGTGGCTGACACTGGGCATCTCTGCCTTGGGGCAAAAGTGTTGGGACTTGCACTTGCAGTGCAATCCTATGTACCTTTTCCTGGAAGTAAGTCCCATTATCCTCAAGTAAGTGTGTATAAAACTGCAGCCTTAATTACTGGTTTCTAGCCTTTTTGGTGTTGATGATGATGATAATGGGCATAATATATCCAGAGGTGAGCACTTTGAACTGCTATTGACTTCAGTGGAAGAAATTTAGGCTGCAGTTCTATTTATACTTATCTGGAAGTAAGTCCCATTAAATGTAATGGAGCTTACTCCTGAGTAGACATGTATAGGATTGCATTGTTAACCACTTGCTTGAGAATATGCTTAACAAGGCACTTGACCTTGGCTGGATTTTGTCCCATTCGTGTGTTGTTTTATTGTTGCTTTTCTGTTTCTATTTTGTTTGGAATTGTTGGGTGTTTTAACTGTGATTATTAGTTTTGGCTGCAAGTTGCCCTGAGCACTTGGTGGAAAGGTAACCACTAAATATGATAAACAAATATATGCAATAAATATGATTTAATATTTCTGTCCTCTATGGGGTGGATGTGGGTGGGAGAACCCCTCTGAGCATAACAATATTTCTACCATCCCTGCCTAGTGAACAAAACCAGTCACTAAATCCTGAGATAAAAGGCAGAGGCCTTTCTTTGAAGAGGTTTTTTTAAAAAATGGGAAGAAGAAATGTTAAATACCTGACTACTTCCCCCCCCCCAAGTCTTTCAAAATGAATGTCAAATGTGGACTCAAAATACATATTTTCCTAAGAAGCATATGAGAAATATGCCCACATTCATACACAAATGTGCAAGTACAGCCAAGTCAAAACGTATAATTGAAAAACTCACTGGCTTGCGTCTGTGGATCATTATGGCAGAATACATATACTCAACTGTACCTAGTTAATGGTACAGGACCTATTCTCTCAAATATGCTTCTAGTTGCTGGTATTGAATTTTGTTATCTGATACCTTTTGCACCACACAAACCTATGTTGGATGTCCTAGGACTGTATGCCTTACTTGAGATTGGTCTGACAACTTTGTTAATCTATACCAAGTTTTGACATTTTAGTATTTTGGAAGCTAGATGCCTTACGGTAATATAAAACATATGTTGCATATGTTGGTGGGACAGGCCATAAGACTTACATGGATGTAGTGTTTGACTTGTTCGCTTACACACCATGGACTTCTTGTTCTCTTAACATAAAACAAGGGGATGTATTTTCCTCTATCAATGGAGGTTTGGCATACCGGAGGCCAAGTCAGTGGGTACTGTTCCAAAATGACATTCTTAGAACCAGATAAAAAAGTGTGATCTTTTCTGTTCTCTATTTAAGATCAATGAAATTCCAGAGTAGTTATTTTGAGCATCAAGGTTTGTGTGTTTGTCCCCATTAAGCCTCGGAGCTTTGATGATCCTGCAGAGTACTTCCTTTACACATCGCAACAAACACATGCATGGTTCAATATTGAACTATACATGATTTTCAGATTTGGAGGTAGTTAGACCCTGGTGTTATTATTATACGTATATTATGATGTTCCTGTGGGCTCTGACTCTTTGCATGAGAACGAAATGGTACCCAGGCCTGCTATGCAAAGCCAGTTGGGCTATGTGCAGTACAGAGGGGTGGGTTTGATTCTCAGTGACCCTATTTGAATTCTGTGGGATATAATAAGATATTTGCAATCTGGGATGATGTTATAGTGCTGGGTGAGCAGAGACCTCCCCCTTGCAAAACCTACCAGACTTCAGGCTCACCAGTTTCAGGTTTCATCTTCTGAAGTTCATATGAGAATAATGAAGTGAAATCCTTGTTCCTGTGGGATTTAATAGAGTGGAGGAAAGAATGGACATGATCCTACCAGAATAAAATTTCAAAACAAGGGTCACTTTTGGACTTGTTCTACTCATCCATCTTTAAAGAAGTCTGAAGGACAGTATGGAAGGGAATTGGAAGAAAGCGTTGCCAGCTCAACAGCTCAAAATGACCCTATATAGTGATTTTCTCATGAACAGAATGCTCAATTGGAATCCTTTTCAAATGTAGCCACCTTAAAATTATAGTATTACATAGCTTTTATGCAACTTCAAATCTTTAAAGCCGGTTCGATAGTCCTATCATTGCATTCGACAGCATGAGATGACAAATGCTTTTGACTTTCAGCCCACCACATCTGGTCCTAATTTACAGCTGGCTGGACCGGAGTCGGTCATTCATTGTGCATAGCTGCCATCTCAGATTTTGGTGGTAGGTAGGTAGAGTCACAGCAAGTTCAAAATTCACTCTTGCATGTGTATTCAATACTACATTGAGAGAGAGAGAGAGAGAGAGAGAGAGGCTGTCTATGTAAATAGCAAGCAGTAAGTGAATTTGCGGGGAGGGTAGCTCATTGCAACAATAGAAATGATAGGAGTTGTAGTCTAGCAGATCTGGCAGGCACCTGGGTAGGGGAAGCTGGATTAGACAATTACTTTCTTCATTTTTTCCCCCAAGCAAAGAAATTTGTCTCTTTGACATGCATAACTAATACATGGGACCATTTCAGTGTTTCAAAGTTTTGAGCTACAGCATTAGCCAGAGATACAAATATTCTTGAGGAATGTGATGTGTATGTGCATGTGTGCATGAACAAACACACAAACACACAAACACATGGTGTGTGTGTGTGTGAGAGAGAGAGAGAGAGAGAGACACTGCTCCACTGTCCTCCCTAACCATGTGATTACTGCATCTTGACTTTGTTCTTGATCTACTCCAATACCCTTTTCTGATGAAAACTTCATCTGAACTGGAGGCTGCTGAAAGCCAAGTTACAAGTCTTGGCTGCAGAAACACTGAAGGAGCATTCAGACTGGAAGGGAGTTGTGTGTCAGATATCCTGATTATGCACACTTCTTGGCACCCACAAGTCGTCCAAGTCAGGAGCTATGCTGATCTCTGTGCTGATCATTAGCTGTCCAGCACCTAGTGGGCTGAATAGGGGGAGGTTCTACACTACTGCCTTTAAAGCGCTTTAAAGCACTTTGAAAATGTTTTGAAAACTGTATATGCAGTGTGTCCTGGGCTCCAACAGTTGTCAAAACTGTTATAAAGCGCTTTAAAGCAGTAGTGTAGATCCTGTGGTTGACGGATGCTTCTTTATTTCATTCATTCGTTTATTATATTTCTGTACGAGTCTGTACTTGGAGCTCTCTGGGCAGTTCACAAAGATTAAAATAACAAATACATTATACAAAGTGCAAAACCATTTCCATAAAAACATGTAAAACAGACAACACACAGAGAGACAACAAATATCTAAAAACAATTTTAAACAACAACCAAAGACAATCCAGGACCTGATTTAAAACTCATAATATGGTGCCAAATGCCTGAGAGAAGACGGCGTTTTTAACCTGGTGCTGAAAAGATAGAAATATTGGCGCCAGACATGCCTCGTCAGGAAGATCATTCCACAGTTATGTGTCCCACCACCAAGAAGGCCCTGTTCCTTGATGCCCCCCTGTCTGAGCCTCTCTCGGAGGTGGCACCTGGAGGAGGTGTCACTTCTGTGGAGAACCTTTCTCTTCTTCCACTCTGAAGATGAATCAACATGGAATCTGCTTTCTCTGTGCAGCCAAGGTTTCTAGTCTGCTTTTATTGAGTGTGTTGTAAGCTCTCCAGAACTACTCATGCTTTCCAGTTCTAAAGAAAAGTTAAAACAATTGCAGCTTACACTGAAAAAGCACCCAGCAATACTTTGTCCTCAACAGCAGGGACCAATGAATGTAGTCGGCCAGGACAGAAAATTTTCGGCATGGGCTCCCCTCCTTATGTGCAGCGTGTGTCCTAAAGGGCTAAGAAAAATGCATGCAGATGTATTTAATCTCAAAATTTAAATCATGCACAATTATTTTTAAGAGGCTGACTTATTTTATTTTTACTTGTAAATCAGAACCACCAGTTACCTTGGCATTTGACAAAATCTGTTAAGTGGCGCCCATTCTAGAGGTTAAACGGTTTAGACTTTGATCCACATTAATCTGTCCAAACAAACCAACTTCCCTTTAAAAGAAAAGAAAAAAAGGTCTGCTTTAGTTGCAATCAGTCCCTTCGATTTAATTGAACTTGCAACTAAATCTAATTTCTTTTCTATATTCCCCCTTCCCCCATCTCTGATAGGATTACTGAATTTGCAGGCTAGGTTAAAATGTAACCAGTGCCTACTCACACTTTCACTGGGAGTTGGAAGGAGAATGTCTTTCAGCAGAGCTGGTCAATGCCTTGACCATGGCTACCTGCCAGTCCTAGCACTGCATTTGTTAGTATGCTTCTTGACAAGGTGTTAGTCCCACAGTTCCAAAGGTTGGGTAGAATTTTTCGCCATTTGCTCTTGGCTGCAATGTGTCCACTTAGGCTGTAGCAACTGGCTTCCCTCTGGACCTTCCCTTTGCTGGTTACCACCAAGTGGATGTAATATTCTTATGCTCTAGAGGCTGATTAATGCTTTATGGCTACCTGTAATCTTCTTCCTCTTCCGTAGCTGTAGTCATTCAGTATCAGCTCACTGGTTATTGCAACATAGTTGGTTGATATACTTTGAGCGTCATCAAACGGGTGGATTTTCGTGTTTCCCTACTGTTGCTCTGGCCTCCTACTGCTGTCCCACAACATCAATGATCTCTTTACATGGGGAGAGAAAGAGGAAGAAGCAATGATCACATGACCCATTCAGGGGCGTTTTTTATTGCTCCGCTTTTCCAGCAGGAAATGGCGGTACATTCCATTAAAAAAAAAAAGACGGATTAAAAGAAGACTATTTCACAACAGAAAGATGAGCGGAAGGAGTGGGAGGCACGGGAGGTGGACGTCGTTGTCTAAAGGACACACGAACATCTGTAAGTGGGCAGTAGCAAGTGTGTGATAAAACACTTGTCTGAAGATGCTCTTTATTACTGGGTTAACTTCTGCTGGTGAAACAAACTGCATTAGTAGGACCAAAAATGTCTCATGGCTTTACCAGACTTCAGCCAGCCTTGGGTCTCTGCATCTAATTAGATGCTACTCTAAATATTTTAGTTCTTAAGGCAGAACACTCCAAGGTGGTTAAAGTATAATAAAGATCCTGTTTAGTTGACACTCTAAGCTACGGTGGTTACGCATTTTGAACTAAATATTATGGTTTAGCATGTTGAGTGAACCATGACTTAGTGCATCATGTGAATTATTCTTAGCCATGGTGGCTACATAGCCATGGTTCAAACATGCTCACTAACCATTTGCAGCAAAAGGGTTAGTGGCCTAACCATGGCTTAGCGTGTTGTCTGAACAAGCCCAAAGTAAATAACTGAACATGAGCTGTCCTTTAATGGTACTCCTACATTTTCTACCTACTTTTGTTTTTACTCTGCCTACATTAGGATTTATCATAGGGAGGCAAGCTGTCCCACTTTACAGAGGACTCTCCTCTATTTGAAGGTATCCTCTATTTGAAGGGCTGCATAGTCCAAGTCTGATTTACAGATTTTTATTTTTTATTGTGAATTTAACAAAACCGATCTGAAAACAAATCATAGGAAATGAACAAATATTACATGCATAGGAATGTCATTTTTTAAAAAATAATAATAATCATATACACCATTCATTATAAAAAGGACAAAGTCATGCATAAGTTTTAAGAAAAGCAGACCAAATATCCATTTATTTATCCACTTGCAAGTGGTGTCTATATACCACCCGTTCAAATGTTGATAGCATTGTTAAGTCCTCATTCCATTGCATTATGGGAGGTGAGCATTTATCCTTCCAGCATAATAACATCAGTCTTTTAGCTGTCATAAGGCCTCGGAAAATCCATTTGCGCTGACCATGCGTTAACTTCCAAGAAACCTGTAGGTAATTTAGGAAGACATATTAAACTCTGATTTAAAGATATAGAACCCTAAGAAGGAAGGGTAGGGATGGGCCTTGAAGCTGCCCATCAAAAGCACCTGGATAGCAGACTGAGCAGCCACAAAGGTCCCGCATTCACAGTCTTCACCGCGAAGGTGAAATAAATTTGCTACCACAAGATGTAGGAATGGCTACGAACTTGGATGGCTTTAAAAAGGGATTAGACAAATACAAAGGAGGAGGAGGAGGAGGAGGAGGAGGACACTGCCACGACACAGGCTCTGAACAACAGACCTCACGTCTGCCACCACTTATTATGGGGCGACACAGGCTCTGAACACCAGACCCGGCCGAGGCTACTCCCTGCTCAAGCTAAGCACCACCGCTTGATACGCCTGAGGCAAGGGATAAAACCCACCTTCCTCCAAACTATGTGGAGAAAGGGGTTTAAAATGGAGAAGAATTTTAATATATATAATAATGTGCTGTGAGTTATATCTGCTTAGGTGAATGATTGTCAGAGTGGGTGTTATATGTGTAAACTTAAGATGATAAATGCCAAACAGACACGTGGGACTTTTGTGGTAGTTTAAAAACAAAACAATCAAAATTTATTTTTAAAAGTTCATAAGCTTTGTTTCAAATAACAACATTTAAAAACCTTTTTGAAACAGTTCATACAATCCGGTCACTCATTCACATTCGCGCTTTCCTTTTTCTCACACAATCACTCTTGAACTTTATTATCAGTATTGATTAATATACTTCCACTACGTGCACACCACACTCTAAAGACACCACTCACTACACTGACTCTCAAATTTCCCAGAACTTAAGTACCATAAATTCAGAGAGCGCTACAGACTCTAAGACAGTGATTCTCAACCTTCCTAATGCCGTGACCCTTTAATACAGTTCCTCATGTTGTGGTGACCCCCAACCATAAAATTATTTTCATTCTTCTCTACACGATCCATTGTCATGGGATGGTTTGCTAATGAAAATAATACATAACAGTAGCTTTAATAATACAAAAGATGATACATGATATAGCTCAGTCAATACAGTTTCCTAAGACCATCGGAAATATGTGTTTTCCGATGGTCTTAGGTGACCCCTGTGAAAGGGTCATTCGACCCCCAAAGGGGTCCCGACCCACAGGTTGAGAACCGCTGCTCTAAGAGTACGTAACAAGTCTCCCTGAAAAGGTTCCCTGAAAAGGTCTCTCAATCCCCTCAGTCATTCCCTTATATATCACTCCTCCCCCTCCCAAGACATTCTAACTCCGCCCACTCAGGCCAACATTCTACAAACCACAGACTTACAAACCGCAGACATACAGTTGGGATTGACTTGTGGGGTGTAACGCCACAGGCGCCGACACTGGTCATGTTGTCTAAATATGCCTCTGTATACCGGTTGCTGGGAAACACAAGCGGGAGGCTGCTGTTGCACTCTTGCCCTACTTGTGGGCTTCCAACAGGCATCTTGTTGGGCAGAATGTTGGCCTGGGGAGGGCTTTGGGTTGATCCAACATGGCTTTTCTTGTGTTCTTATGCATTGTATTTCCATTTCAATGCTAGCATTTATTAATACCTTTGCATCTATACATATCAATTAGAGTTCGTCAGTTGTATGCAAATTCATGTTCCCCTCCTTTTTAGCAATGCATTTCCTTCATGTCTATTATTATTATTATTATAATACTTTTAAAAATAATGTTTTTATTAAAGGTTTTTATATATTCAACATATCATTTTCATATATTGTTATTAATTATTCATTTATTCATTTATTACATTTCTATACCGCCCTATAGCCGAAGCTCTTTGGGGGGTTTACACCCTGGTTCCAATGGCAGCGTTTGAATACTAGCCATGGTTCATGTCAGGGAGAACTCAAGCCTCAGGTTAAAATCCTTCATGCAAGGAGCACACTTTGTCCCTGGAGCAGCCAAGGAAGGCAGGGGCCATCTGCTCAGTGTGGCGCCTGTCGAGGAGGGCAGTAAAACTGGCTTTGGGGAGGCGGCGTACATGGTGAGCCAGAGCAAACAGTACATCAGGACTTCATCTCAAGTTGCCGTCAAGATAAGCGAGCAGAGCAACCGTCACTTGCCGCGCCCAGTTGTGTGGGTTTGTTCAGGAGCCCTCCCTTTGGCAGCAAGGTGCGGGACTGGTTCATTTTTGAATCATCACAACATCCGTTTTCAAAAAGAAATGCCAACAAATGAGCGGTTTAGAAAAGGCACAGTAATGCTGCCGATCCACCTTCCTTCCTGGTCCTGCTCTGCTGCCTGGCGCTTCTAGGTTTGTTTACCAACACTGCTGTGCGGTCCTTGCATGGCACAGGTGGCTGCTTGCTTTGCTCTCGGTCTATTTCTGGCACCAGCCACTTGACTTGGCCTCCTTCCCACTTTCATGTTGCTTCTGATAATGATAATCAGGTAAGGAATGCAGTTCCAAGTTGGAAGTTCAGGGTGGCTCCCCCCCCGCGCCCCCGCCACCCCTGGTTGGCTGTTGGCACATCTGACCATGAGGATTTGTTTAAAGGGCCAGTGCTCCGGGGATATCAGAAGGGCTACTAATTAAAGCTGATGACTGTCATTATTCAGTCTTACAGTGACGGGAATCTTCAAAGCAGGTATGGAAATAAATGCCAGACGCTACTAGAAAGGCCTGTTTGGGTTAGATGCAAGTAAATGTCGCTTGCCACTCACTTCCTTTTGTTTTATCGCAATGACATTTTGAAGCTGTGTTGGACAAGGGTGCAGCTGCCAGATAATTCATAAAAACCACCATTGATCCCATCTACCTTTGAAGGTGTGGCCCTGTCAAGTGTTAAAATAAGGTCAATTGACCTGTATTCAGTAATTCTCCCATCCCTGGGAGGTAGCTCATGATGAATACTAGTACTACTCATTAGTGTGTTGCCCCCTCTTCTACTCATGTCCAAGCAGTTCAGGGTACAATACATTCTTCTTTCCTCCAAACCCCAATAATATTCTCCAACAACCCTGTGAGATAGGCTAGGCTGAGCAAGTGACTGCCCCAATTTTAGTTAGTGAGCTTCATGGCTGGGTGCTCCGAACCCTAGATTACACAGACTCCCCTAGGGCTTGTGGGGACATTTCCCCTCGGTTTAGGCGTGGATGTCATATCATGTATCAGTTATGAAGAATCTCACAGTAGTCCTGAGAGGCTGAAACACACATTTTCCAAGCAAGCGTTACACAGTAAAGCACAACACCATAAACTAATTAACTATCTCAGTGTTGACTGGCAATCTTCTGGCATGCTTTAAACTCAGCAAGGAGGAAGAGCTGACCTAATGTTGTGCCGTGGTTACAAGAATGAGCTGGAAAGGTCCCAATTCAAATTTTACCTTGGCCAGGAATTCACTGGGTGGCTGTAGGCAAGTTAGCTTGATCTTGCATCAGTAATTTGGGGATAATAAAAAATAATAGCTTACCTTACAGGGTTGTTATAAATATTACCAAGATGGTATACATGAATCACTTTCAGCACTTAGGAAAAGTAATATGTAAATAATAAAAATTAGTTGAATTAACAGGAGGAAGAAGAGGAGGAGGAGGAGGAGGAGGAGGAGAATCTGACTGATAGTATATAAAAAGGACAAGTTGGAACTTCAACAAAATATTGTCATATGGAGCGCTGCTGTTCCGGGGTCCAGCCAGGCAGCCATGGCCTTTTCCAGCCTACTCCATTTTATCTCCCCTCCCCCCATGTATACACACCCAGCCTTCTGTGGCCAGTAATCTTGCTCAGTCCTTATTGGGCTGTTTTGCAGTGTCCCCCACTTAGGGTTTTTGTTTTCTAAAGTGCTTTTTGAGTGGGGGTTGCTTCTCCAAGGCTAGTACCTCTATCTTGTGTATGGATGGTGCCATTTTGGCTTCATAAGGAGAATGAGTATGCTGTTAGTATGTAGGACAGTCCAGTGCTTAGGATGCTGAAGGGTTAAAACTGGTGGAACTCCACCACCTCTTCTATGACCTTGAACAAGGCATATTCAGTTAATTAGTGCTTTATTAGTATGTTACCTCTGTAGTGGTTGTGAATGGATCTGGGCTGCTTCCAGAACTCATGAAATCCATTGTCTTTTGAAAAATGGGTGAGTGGGCAGTTGCGCTATACCTGGTGCCCTCCAGGCATATTGAACTGCAACTCCCATCATTCTTAGCCAGCTTGGCCAATGGAAAGGCTCCTCTATACATTGAGCAAGTGGCAAGTGCTTCAAGTACCATGAATGTAATCCAGATCAGTTCTGCGTTTACTAGGGGGTGACTTATCAGGGATGAATTTGTGCCATCTTTGAAGTGCCTGTTATGTCAATTTGTGCCTCAATTTCCTGTCTGCACAAGGTTGATCGTGGCACAACCAGTTCATATTTACCCAAAGACGAAGTATAACCTGTATTCATTCAGCCCATATTTCTCCATCTAAAAATTAGTTATGTGAATTGGCCTTTAGAGAGAAGGCAATGGTATGGGATTCAGATACTTTGGGGAGGGGTACATCAGATGAAATCATCAGTTTTAGTGATTACTGATGATTCCATCTGTAGTAGGGCTTCATGTAGTCATAAGAGGTCAATTTGGCTAAATGTAAAAAGAAATACCACTACAATCCTAAACTTACAAGGGAGTAGGTCTCGTTGAACACAGTGAGACTTGGTGTCCAACCAAACATGTACAGCAGGATTGTGGTGTAAGACCTGCCTCTTCGTCCTGATGAAGTTGTGGAGAAGATTGCATTACCACCTAGTCGGATAGGTTCTTTGTGGCCTCAGCTCCTGCAGTAGGAAAGAGTGTCTAGTTGGTGACAGCAATAAAGCTAAGCTGGCAAACAGTCCTTGTAATCTTGGGATGACTTCTCCATCCTGGCCAAGGTGTGGAGGAAATTGCTGAGCTGCCTCGAAATGACAACCTTGAGCCCCAGCACTTCAAAAGCCTATGGGGGCATAAAAGGCTGTCTAATGACCAGTTGGGGGAACGCGTGGCTCATTACCTCAAGATCATCCCAGGCTTGTGAAACAATGATGATGGTTCTTCATGGTTACTGCCCCTGTTTTTCGGCTACTTGCACAAATTAAAGGGAACTGTCTCAATTAAGTGAGGATTTGGGATGGAGACATGGTGGCTGGAGTCTGTCAGGGGGTTCCATCCTCGTCTCTGTTGCTTCCGATGTCAACATCTCTAGTGTCGCTGCAGAGATGGAGCTCTGTTTATGCATACTGGAGGCCTGGAAAAACAGATTGCTCTGTGTTTGGTTTATGAATGATATTTGTATGCTCATTAATGTTAATGCACACATTTGCAAATGGATTTGAACTTGCCACTGTATTAACTTTGCATTCAGAGTAACATCATGCACATTTGTTCCCATTCGTTTGCCTTTTCCATAAATGATTCAGACCATCCAAACAAAATGAGCACTATAGCTTCTTAAATGTCACGTTCACTGGAAAATTAAGAGATGAAAACTGTTTTTAATCAACCTGCCCCACAGTTTGTGAAGTATGCATGTCCTAATGGAGGGATGCTTAGGAGAGTGCATCATCTCAACCTTATCAATATAGGTATGGCAGTGGTAGGACTAATCAGTTCAGTCCCGCTTTCCCGTTTTCACATTGGTTGAATGTGTGGGTATAATTTCTGTAGAGGGCTGTTGGAGTCTGCCATTCAAGGGGGAAAGTAAAAAATTCCACTGGGCATCCCCAAAGCTTTTGGTACAGCAGTTGCTAAGTTGGCCATTTCTTTTGAAGCAACATTTGATAAGTGAAGGACTCTGTAGCCTAAAAGTTTTTAGGATCTTGACTATTTTTAATGGCGAAATAGAACACTTTTAATAGTCTGCACTGAACTATTCAGAATGAGGAATGCAGAAATCCATTCTGGATATTTCAGGAAGTTAGGTCCTAGGATCAATCATATTGTAGAGTTTTAGCATGTTGTCCTTTCATTTTACATATGGCATATCTAGGGACAAGAGACTTTTCACTCTGGTGAAGCAGATGCTTGAATTTCACTGCTATGCCATTTACAAAGTTCATCTGTGATATACTGAGCATACTTTTTAGGTATTAGCCTAAAAACTACTTATAGCAGGATCATGCATGAGATGTCAGTGGGGCTGCTTTGTACATATTCATAAATATATTCAGGCTTCCAGGCACATGGGTTTATATCTTTACATGTGGAAGTTCAGAAACTATTAGAATTGTGTGTTTTCTCAGACCAACACTAATGATATACTCTGAATTGCGAGCAGGAGTGTTGTGCTTCCAGAGCAAAAGGTAGGAGCTTTAATAGCTTGAGCCAAGCTTTGCACCCTTCTTGGGGCTGGTGGAAAACATCATGCAGCCTGAGGTGGGCAGAACCACCTCCTTCCCCCCAGCTTGCCTTTTAAAAAAGAAGTTTTGAAGGTGCATTAGCGACAGCAGTACAAGAGCCCCTAGGCTTTTCAAGGCCATTTTGCTGTCATGGCCAAGTAGTGGTGGGGCAGGTGCTCTCTGGGCTTACCTGGCTGTGAGAAAGTACCCTTTCTTCAGAGCGAGAACTAAAGGCAGGCACTCTGAAGAACACCACCTCTGCCTGCTTTTTGCAGCAGCAAAGCAGTGGTTTTGGGTAGTGTTACAAGTCAGACAGGAGGGTGGTGGGCAGCACCAGGCAATGTGGCAAATGGTAGCCAGGACCCCGGGTCCCAATTCACCACTCCCCCAATCCTACCTTACAAGAGAGCTGGCCCTGAGCTTTCTGCAGTAGCCCCAGTAACTCATGGTTTATTAAGTTTCCACAACTTGTACTATTAACTAAGACTGGTTGTATGAAAGGGATCTTTGTACTAAAAGACATCCATGAGTCAAATAGGATATTTTATACAGCTGCATGCTATGGTCTTATGGTTCTTAAATGGTCGGAAGGAGAGAATACCAATTTTCTCACTTGCCTTTGCCGGTTAAAAGCTAGCTCACATAAGTATTTTGAACTGGTAGTGATGGGTTGGCAGTGTGACCCATCAATGTCCCATGATATCAAAACCTGTTGGAGTCCTCACAGGATTACATGATAGAACTAAATAAATAAATAGGCCACTCAGAGTTGTTTCAGTCATGGTATCAACCTGTGAAGTAGCCTTGGGATTCAGTCCTAAGGTCAAAGGAAGGGTCACATGTGAAGGAGTTGTAAGCACATAGAATCATAGAATAGCAGAGTTGGAAGGGGCCTTCAAGGCCATCGAGTCCAACCCCCTGCTCAATGCAGGAATCCAACCTAAAGCATCCCTGACAGATTTGTGACTGTTACCCAGCAGAAGTCAAGAGTGCACTGGGGCATATGCAAAGAGCATATGCTATTTGCGTACACCCTTCTGATACTCCTGTTGGCAGATAGGAAGCCCTATACAATAATGTGATGGATGTGTTCAGTATATATGGAATGTGGAAGGCATGTTGCTACCTGCGAGTTGGGCAGGTAAACAGCTGTCAAGTCAAGTCATCTGGGATGTCTTATCACAGGTGAGCTAAGCAATACAAAAACAGAGATACAACTGCTTCTCATCGGGCTGATAGGTCATAATCTAAAACCAGCTGGAGGAAGCTGCAGTCTTTTGACAGAAGTTAAAGCAATAGGGTATCTTGAGAATATGTTTGCTTTTAATCCTTCCATGTTTGTAAAATACACCAGGCTAATCTGATATTGAGTTAAATAGACCTATATGAAGTCCTATGTGTTTTTTTAAAACACACACACACACACACACTGAGATGTACTAGACAATGACTCCAATTTAATGTAAAAAAAATATGAAACTGTATTAACGATAATTGTTTATAGTACTGGCAACAACTACATCTGTTAACTGGAGTCTGTAATGACCTCCCAATGTTAGTTCCAAAAAGTCTGTGTGAAAAAGCACAGAACTGATATCCCTATTTTAGGAGATTCCCGGGAGCATTAAATAGCACAGGTTACAGAGGAAGTTTTGCATATTTATATATATAATGACCCCAACATATAGGAGAGTTCAAATAAACTGCTTGTGAATACTTTACCTAAAGGGGACTGCCTTCTTCTGCATGAGCATTCCTGAATCCTGAGATCTTCCAGAGAGGGCTTTCTTTCAGTCCCACCAATATGTAAAGCACATGAGAAAGAGCCTTCTCACTGTGTCCAAACTTTGGAATTTCCTCCCTCTCTGATATGCTTCTGTTGTCAGGCAAAGGCTTACAAACCAACGTTTTATATATTAAGCATGTGACAACATATTTTAATATGGCCACTGTTTTGTGTTTTATCGCTTACTGGTTTTATCTGCTCTTCTATTTTTATATGATTATCAATTAAAAAACATTTATTTAATTTTTAGTATTGTTGTTAACTGCCTTGGGTGTTATTTATTCATTCATTCATTACATTTATATCCCACCTTTTTTCCTTGTTAAGGAACCTAAGGCGGCATACATAGTCCTCCTCCTCTCCATTTTATCCTCGCACTAACAGACCTGTGAGATAGGTTGGGCTGAGAGTCTGTGAATGGCCCAAAGACACCCAGTGGGCTTCCATGGCCAAGTGGGGTCTAGAACCTGCATCTCCCAACTCCCAGTCCAATACTCTAGCCACTACACCACACTGTGGTTATATGTAGAAGGGTAGTATATACATTTAACCAACCAACTAACTATTTTATTTACTTTTAACTACAGAAAACAATAATTGTAAACTGCAGTTAATATATTAAACACCATTAGATGGGGATACAGTAGCTAACCTATGATTAAGACCTGCTTGGTTCAGCACTCTCCTCTGTAACAGACTCTCTGCATCACCTTGAGCGTGGCATTTCATGGTCCTTCTCAATAAAAGTTCAGCAAGCATCCTCTATGCAGATTTGAAAAGCCAAGCAAAAAAAAATAAAAAATGCTTAGAACATCTATCCTGGGCATCTGGCTAGCCTCTTTATCTGACTTATCCTTGCTCCTTCTGAACACAGCAAGCTGTGCTAAGAGAAGGGATTCAATACTTGGCATAAAATGGCTACTAGACTTTATTATAATAATCCCAGCTGCACTGCAATAAATGATGCTACAGTTCTGCGCTTCCGGTGCTGGTTTTCAGAGAAACCACTTTATCTTCCTCTTGGATTGTGCATAGGATTTAGCTTTGCCAAGGACAAAATTAAGTAAAGGCTAGGACAGTGAAATGTCCAGCAGCTGGTTAGAGTACAAATGCTCTGCAAAAGGCTGAGATCAGCAGCTTAGCTATGACCAAAGCAAAACTACCCTGCATCACATTTTTTAAGATGCCCCCATCTTTCCAGGTGAAGGTGGAATAGCCTATGCATGGGGATGCATGCATACACATAGTTCACTTCATGCTCAGGGCATTTAAAGAGCTAGCATGATGCTAATAAAGAAGCTGACAAGGAACAGTAAAATTCTGCCAGTTGCCATAAGAAACAGCTCTTCTGGGAAATTTAAAATCTGCTGTCTTAACTCTGTTTAAATCTCAAGGGTTGACACTCCCCAGTCTGTCTAACAAGGGGGGCGGGGAGGTGTGTGTGAGAGAGAGACTGGGCCTAATCTACACCAAGCAGGATATTACACTATGAAAGTGGTATGAAAGCAGTATATAAAAGGCAGGAGCCACACTAATGCTTTATAGCAGTATTGAAGTGCACTGTCGGGGCCCATTGACACATACCATATACCGCTTTCATACCACTATATACTGCTTGGTATGGCTCCTGCCTTTTATATACCGTTTTCATAGTGCAATATCCTGCTTGGTGTAGATTAGGCCAGTGTCCTAACTATCACTGATACTATGGAATCTATTCTAGTAACACCTTTACACCTTCTATTCTTCAGTGTCCTTGTCCTTGCTATGTTCCTATGATACCAGGAAGAAACTCAAATGCATGCAGTAGAGAGGCTGATAGGTCAGCGCTTATGGCACCTTTGTAGTGCCAACTCTTCCTGAGTATAATAGGACATGTCATGATGAAGCTCCATGGGGATCAGATCTGGAGATACTAAGATACTCTGATGGATGAGGAGCGGACCACACTTGCAGACCCTTGGGAATATTTACCACTCTGTGCAGTGTTGGGCTCTTTTGCTTCAAGATCTCACAGGGAACTTGCCACAGAAGATTTGAATGCGAGAGGGCTTTGTTTTTATGTTGACAAAAGTAGGATAAGAGAAGGGCTGCAGCTTGGTGTTTGAGTGCATGCCTAGCATGCAGAAGATTCCAGATTCAATCCCCAGCATCTCCAGGCAGAAAGATGACCCCTTTCTGAAACCCTAGAGAGTCACTGTAGACAATACAGAGCTAGATGGGACAATACTGAGCTGGACTGGACTTGGTATAAGGCAGTTTCCTATGTCCCTATATAGCAGGGCTAAGAATCCTGGTGCACTCCAGATGTTTTGGACTATAATTCCTACAGTCTCTGGCCATTGCCCATGTTGGATGGGCCTTGCAGGAGTTGAAGTCCTAAACACCTGGAGGGCACCAAGTTGCCTACTCCTGCTTTATGGTTTCATTACCTTTTACACCCACCCAAACCAGTCAATCACTTAAATGTTCTAATGCAGATACTTTTGCTGAAAGGACTATTATATCACAGATGTCGATAAACACCCAGTTGTTACTGGCATGTTTTGAGGCCGATGGGGATAGAGTCTATCTGACAGGCCAATATTTCTTTCTCCTCATTGGAAATCTATTGCATGGTTTGGACTCTTTGAATGTTGTTCTTTTTGTGTGCCTTTTAAACAACAATGGTCTATCATTTTGCTTATTGTTTTGCTTCTTTATAATGCATGGTTTTTATTGATTATATGTTTAATACTACCTTTCTCAGGAGATATAATTTCATGTCAACAGTGTTTTTGCTCAGTTGCCATCACTTTATTCCACTTAGGTTCAATGGATGATTTTTGCAGCTTTTTGCTCTTTTTGTATTAGTTTAGATTTCTGAAGTGTGCTTCCAGCCTGCCCCATCTATATATCTATTTAATTAGTAGCCTCTCCTGTCCCTGACTGCCAACAGCCAGGTAAAATAAGAAAACACATTGCTTCCAGAAGATGCTCAAACCTGGGCTTTGGGAAATTTCCAGTAGCCGCTATCTTAAGTATCTCTCTACATCCTCTTGCAGTCCTCCTGACACAATTGAAGAGGGCATTTTTAGATTTATCTTAGAGGTCATCATAATGGAACATGGATGCAGGCAGCCTCTAGGTATGCTAGATCCAGGTGATTTAGAGCCATATAGATCATAATCAGAACCTTACATTGAGCTCGGAAAACGACCAGAAATTGTCCAGATGCTGGAGCAGTGATGCTTCATGACCCACCCTATCAAAGACTGCAGCCCATCAATTCTTACTGTCATGTTAAGCACTTTGAATGCTCAAAATACCATATAAAATTCATTGCAGAGGAGCTCAGATTATTAATGCTTATTTATTATTTATTATTAACTAAGTAGTTTACTATATCTTGCTACAATATCTCTTAGCCAAGCTGATATGTATTTAGCTAATTCATGCTCAGGTAGTATAGGTCTGTGCTCTACTTTTGCACTTCTCTGCAGACTTTTTTCTTGCTCTTCACAGTAACAATATGTAACTTTAACTGCATTCAGTTCAAAGTGCAGAGTTTTACAGAGCACAGTTGCACACTTGCTTTCTCTTACGAAGACTTTAATTTTGTCCAAGAATTTGCTGGGCAGGACAAAAGGATATTGCTGTTGTTTTGTTTATTTTATTTATTTATTTATTTGTATCCTGCCTTTTTTCTCTCCAAGGAACCCAACGAACATAATCCTCCTCCTCTCCATGTTATCCTCACAACAACAACCCTGTGAGGTTGGGCTGAGAGACTGTGACTGGCCCAAAGTCACCCAGTGGGTTTCCATGGCCGAGCGGGGACTAGAACCCAGATCTCCCAACTCCCAGTCCAACACCTTAGCCACTACAATGCTCTGCAGTGTGAAGCAAGCATAAAGGATTAAATTGCAAAATATGGATCAACATTTTTAATATTCTTAAATGACTTTGAGGATGAGAGTGATCGTGCAGTACATAGGTGTTTTGGGGCAGTATTCAACAGGGTGCTTACACCCCATTGATTCTTTCTGCTCCACCAATGTTAGCACTTCCTTGGAGAAGAGCTAAATGAGCGGAAACACTCATTTCTGGAAGGAGGCAGGTTGGCAGAGCTCCTTAATGCAAATGCCACTAACCTGTCTCCTTCCAGAAATGAGCATTTCCACTTCTTTTGGAGTGTCCCACAAGCACTAAATCAGTTGAGCAATGGAATTGGCAGGGGCTAAGGGAATCAGTGGGGACGTAAGCACTCCATTGGATTCTGCCCTGATGTTTGGCGCTGTCCATGAAAAGGTGGCAAACTCCACATTTCAACTGGCATCTATACAGGAGATGATGAAATGAATGAGGAATGTTCCTTGGAGGTAACCAGGTTGAGGGTCGGTTGCCGTAGGAACAGGAAGCACTTGATTAGAGCTAAGGGAAGGTAGCAGATGGCATGAAACTGTGGCATTAAAGTCACAGACCTTAAAGGACAGTAACAGAACTGAATTTTCCAGTGAGCTGGAACATCAGGGACAGGGCAACAAACGTATTTATCCATTGTTCAGATTTAATGTTCTTTTAGGTGCCTGTGTCAAACATATTTGAATAGCTTTAAAAAGTGAAGATGCATCTCATTCTTTGCTATAAAATGAGCAAGGCACTGGATAATTCACTTGCACTGAGATAGCCTCTGGTAAGCATGCAATTGCTATAGAATCAATTGAAATGTCAGCCAAGCTATTTAGTCCCCTGAGCAGATGGGGAAGTACATAAAAACTCAAGAGTAGACCTTATGAATGAATGAATGAATGAATGAATGGCTCCAGGGTGTGTATGTGAGGCAATTTACAATCCATCCCACACCCTCCCCAGTCAGAACCTGCCAAGGGACCTGGTGTCTGAGATTCTATCAGTCTCCTTTGTCCTGTAACTCTAATCCTGTAGCTGCTGCCTCTCTTCCCTCATCTGTAAAATGGAGTAAATGAGTTCCTTTTACATAAACGAATGTGGCTCCAGCTGGTCACCTGTGTTGCTGTCCGTCCATATCAACAGTGTGTGCTCCATAACATGCGGCTCTCTTCTTAATCTATTAAACTTTTGCAAGTTTTTAGAACTGATGCTTAGGCCATTTGCACAAAGAACAGCGTTTGCATTTCCCATATCTGACATTCAGATGCAAACCTTGAACATCGGTTAGCATGTACAGTCAGTCTGAAATTTGCTCTTGCATTTTCTACCCTGCATTAACAATATATAAGGCATTCCCATTTTATTTATTTATTTATTTCATTTATATCCTGCCTTTTTTCCTCCAAGGAACCCAAGGCGGCATACATAATCCTCCTCCTCTCCATGTTATCCTCACAACAACAACCTTGTGAGGTAGGTTGGGCTGAGAGTCTGTGACTGGCCCAAAGTCACCCAAGTGAGCTTCTATGGCCGAGTGGGGACTAGAACCCGGATGATACACAGATTTGTAAACAGAGGCTTGTAAGGCCAAATAAGTTACAGATATATGAAAAATATTTCACACATACACCTTGAACATGTAACATGTGATGCTGCCCTGAGTGTTCTCAGTTCAAGCTACATGGGAGTGGGCCTGGCATCAAATTTGCTTCAGAAAGGAAAAGACCCTTGGAGGCCTTTCCTACCTTTCCTTACTTTTGTAGTTCTTATGTTCATGGGCTACCCAGCCTGAGGAAAGCTAGGAATGCTGGAAAGGGGGACAAACAACACACACACACACACACACACACACACACTGATTGCCTTTCCTTTAGGTGCCAAGTGGGCCTTGTTGCAAGGTCAGATTCCATTTTCAGAGGATCTTGTTAGCTACTTCTCTGAATCGAGCGAACCAGACACGCTTAGGGCGTTCTTTTTGGCAGCAGGGAGTCTGGATTTGAGGGAGCGAAGGAGGAGGGAAGGAAAAAAGAATAGAAGCCAGGATATTTCAGCAATGCACACAGCACTCGCTGCTGTGGAGGTCAGCGGCTGGACACCGCGCTCACGGCAGGCAATGGAATGTAAAGGGGCTGGGCTCTGAAGTAGGAGGCAGCTGGGGAACTCTGGTTCTTCTTCTTCTTCCTTAAAAACTGAGCAGATGAACAGCCTTCAGAGAGAAGTGGTCATGCTTTTGTGGCCTTAGCTAGACCTAAGGATTATCCCAGGCAAATGGAGGGGTCACCCCTGCTTGCTCCTGGGATCCCCTGTGTGTCATTTGGATGCACAGGGATGATCCATGGCCTAGCCATGGCCTGAGTGTAGGGCATTTCTTTTAGATGAAGAGGAGAAGGAGGAGGCAGGCCCCACAGAAGGAGCCAGGCAACTGGTGGGGGAGAACCAGCCCTGCTACCTCCTCAGGATGGTTCTGATGCTGTTTCCCAATTCCAGCCAAGCTGAAAACCAGAAGTATAATTCCTTTGCTAAAGTGCCTCACACCCCATGGCGAGTGCCTTGTCATGCACGCCTCCACCTTTAAATCCCTCTTCCAAACTAAGTTTTCCATGAAGTATTTATTTAACTCCCAGGGTGCTTCCACAGTTGGGCTTTATTGCACCATCATCTTGCCTCATTCATGGAATTTTATGGGTAGGTGGGTAGGTGTCCAGATATTATCATATTCCACTTATAACCCACTACATCTGTCTTTCCACTTATAACCCACTACATCTGTCTTTTCCCACTACATCTTCCATCTTTTTTCTTGCCGTGAAAATCCCCTTAAGAAAACAAATGAACAGTAGCAGCACAATTACTGATAGCGCTATGACCCCTCTGTCCAACTGACTTCATCCCTAACCACACATAAACACAGGTCATTTTGTTCCCCTTGATTCTAGTATCTCTTCCTTTCCTCTCTATCTCCTCACTATCAAAATTCAGGTGCTCTCTAGATATGCCAGACTACAACCCCCATTGTCCCCAGTGAGAATGGTCATTGACTTTCCCTTTAAATCCCTCCTATTTTTAATGGTAATGTTATTTTGATGATAGTAAACTGCTTTGAGGGCTTTTTTTAGGACTGAAACTGTACCTCCATGCATACAGGCTTCCCGCTCTGGACTGTGGACAACAGACAGAGATTCTGGGTAGGCTGTACATAGGCTACTATGGGGTTTTTAAAGTATAATTTACTGTTTTATTTATTTATGTAAGATTTAGGGTTTGGGTGGCATTTTCCCCCAGCTGCGTTTCTGACCCTGAAAACTGGGGGGCTTGTCTTGAGACCCATGCATTGCACGTGCTGTTTCTTCAAAGGAAAAAGTAAGCAGACAAAACGCAAGCACCAAGTCCTCTGACCATTAATTCAGTTGAAATTCTTTGGAGCAACATTAGTCAGGAAGCTTAGTTTTGTTTTGATTTGTTTTGGAGAATTAGCATGAATTCTAAAATCGGTCTCACTTTCAAACAAGGTGATAGACAATCCAAAAGTAGTGGCTGAATTTTAAACAGGGTTGGGTTATGTTACACCCATTAAGAACAATGATAGGTAATGTGCATAGAGAATTCTGTGATCTAATAGGTCTTTTCCTTCCTAAGCAACGCTAAGCCTGTAATGATAAGCATAATTGGCTCTCCTGCTTCAGAGCAAAGTCTGCTAGGGGGTCAGTATTCAAGGCATTCTCTCCTTCTACCCTGAGCAGAACATCTGTTACAGAGTTTGAAGTTCTATCTGAAAGGCGCCTTGGTTCCCCCCTGGAGTTGCTGAGACAGGCTTCTCTCAAAGTGCCCACTTGACCAATGACGTACACCCTCCAAAGGAAAGCACACAATAGAAATGCAATAAAAGCGCAAAGCCAATCAGTGCAAGGAAATGATTTGCTGGGAAATAAACATAATGTTTAATAAATCGTTTTCTTGCCAACTCTTCACTTTGTCAACTGTTGTTTCTGTCCAGTGAACTGAGCATCAGGCAAAGCCTAGTTTTGGTAGCCTGAACAAGCTGGTCACCAGCTGTTAGTGACTAGGCTCAGTTCTGGGGCTTGTCATAAATTCACTGTGTGATCTTGGCTTGCCTTTAGGATGGGTCTCAAGAGGAAGGGGCGTCTTCTTTTCTTTTCTTTTTTACTTTCTGGAATTTTACACAAATTTAGTCATAGAAAAATATGTAACATAAAAAACGATGCTAAAACACACATTTCCTTCATAGGCTTACGCATGACACTGGGAATTTTGGGGAATTTGCACACATTCAGGAAATTAGAAAAAAAAAACCCAGTTCCACCAATGAGCTGATCACAGAACGAAAAGCACATGGCAGACGGAATGGATTTTACAAAATCCATACATCCCTATGCACAGATATCATGACTATTGCTGGTCTTGGGTACATTAAAGTGTTTTACCCAAGCCTTGTAAAAACCTCTCTGCAAGTACCTTCAGTGTCTATATCAGCAGCTGCAAAATGGGGAAGGGGTTTACCTTGTATCATGGAGCAAACAGACCTGGACTATCTGAGTTCCTGCGCAATATGTAAATTTATATTATTTCTCAATGGATTTTCCCATAGGTTGTTCATCCACTTATTTAACTGCTACTGATCTTATTCCAATCTTTTCTTATGAACACCCAACTGGGCAAGCCATCTACCTGTGTAAGTCCATTCTGATACATGATCAGGAAAGCCTCTCTCACTGGGTAATTCCGACTTAGAGGTGATATTTATTTATTTATTTCATTTCATTTATATACTGCCCCACAGCCGAAGCTCTCTGGGTGGTTTACAACAGATGAAGCAGATTAATGGTTAAGAGCATGGCCTGTGAGCTGGAGGTATGCAGTTTACTGGTATTATATCTTTTGTCTATAATTGTCTATACGTCTTTAAATGTTTTAAAATTATACTCTGCCTGCTGCCTTAAGAAAATATTGTATTTTTGTCTATGGTTATGTATTTTAAATTATTATTTTTCTTTATGCTGCTTTGAGAAAATATTGTTCTTAAAATTCAATAAATATAATTCTCACTGGGAGGTCTAAAGCAAGCCACTGTCTGTTTAGCTTTACCTCCCTTATGAGGAGAATAATATTTGTCTTCCTTATAGGGTTGTTGCAACCATGGTTGTGATCGTGTATGAGAGGTGTTCTACATTCTTAAATCCATCATATTTATTTATTTATTTATTTATAATATTTATATACTGCTCCCCATTCCGAATTTCAGAGCGGTGAATAAAATAGAATAAAACCAGAATAAAAACACATTAAGAGTATATTTTAAAAAGAAACAAAGTGCAACATAAACCACAGCTGGTCATTAAGGGAAGGCTTCCTGGAACAACTACGTTTTCAGGAGGCGCCAGAAGAAATACAAAGTTGGTGCCTGCCTGACCTCCAGAGGCAGGGAATTCCATAGGAGGGGGGCCGCCACACTGAAGGCTCTTCCCCTGGTGGACTCCAGTCGAAGGATGGGTCTATGTGGAACCTCCAGGAGCAGGCCCTCACATGACCTCAATGACTGGGCAGATTGATAGGGGAGAAGGCGCTCTCTCAGGTTTCCTGGTCCCAAGTTGTTTAGGGCTTTGTACACTAGTACAAGAACCTTAAACCTGGCCCCGTAGTGAATAGGCAGCCAGTGCAGTAGTGCAGCATAAATGTACTGCAGCATTATTATATTGTACTATCAACTAATGCCACATGAGCATGAATGCTGTCTCTGTTCCTGCGACAGATTGCGTGTTGATCCAGCCTTTCTCTGTCCGGAGATTTGGGGTAAGTCTCCCTGCCCTTCCGGCAGTGTTTACATTTGGCCGTTCTTTGTCCTGTGGCCTCTGCAGCACTGAGGCTTGTGGCTGGGCCATGGGCCAAGAACTGATCTGACACATGAAAGTGGGATTTATGGGATGGAGCTCTGATTCCAGCTAGAGAAGCACGTGGGGCTGAAGAGGAGAGGCACAACATTTGGGTCCATGGCAGGGAGGAGCATGACAAAATCCAGCTGCTGTTTCTCCTGCTGCTGCCAGAATCTCCTTTGACGCTTTTAAAAAAGTTTCTGTACGTTTGCTTGTCCAAAGGAGGACTGGCAGGCTGGCTGAAATTTCTTGCAAGGTTCGCCCACGCACCTCTGGTAGTACATGTTGATTCTATTGTGGCAGCTTGCCTTGCTAGTTCAACCCTCAGCTCCTCCCTATTCTTTACTCTGATGAAGATGCGTCTGAGTCTTGTACATTGTTCTTACCGATCATTGACCTGGAGCTCTCCTTGGACTGAGTGCTGGAGCTCCCTTTCACACAGCAGCTCTGCTGATGGGCCTCTCTCCTGAATGGCAGCTAATGGCAACTCCTATTCGGTCTCCATGCATTTCCAGTTCATTAAAATGTTGACTTCAGTGTCAAAAGATAGTGGTCAGGGCTGTGCTGTTGCAGTGACTAACAAACTTGAAAGTGACTATTGCTCTGAGATGTGCAGCCCTAAGGGGATGTGCAAGGAGAACATGTGATTGTGAATGTGATTATGCTCTGGAAGCACAGAAACTAGAATATACACAGCCTTAGTGTATGGGTTGCTATTGACAGGATTGGTACTCTGGAAATGGGTACAAGAGGTTAATGGAAACTATAGTCCTAGTTTCCGACTGCTTTAATAGAACCATATTTTCCAAGTCACAGGAAGTAATAGTTTCCCACTCTATTCTGCACTAGCCAGATCTCATTGGAAGTTCTGTGTCCAGTTCTGGGTGCCATACTTCAAGAAGAAGACATTAATGAAGATGGCCAGGGGTATGGAAAATATGGCCTATAAGGAAAGTTTGAAGTAACTGGGTCTGCTTAGTCCAGAAAAGAGAAGACTGAAGGAGATATAATGGCACTGTTCAGATACTTGAAGGACTGTCTCATAGAGGAGGAATAAGTTCTGGAGGGAAGAGATTTATGTCCCTTGCAACTAAAGCATTTCAAGTGTGCCATTATCTCTCAAAAAATGGAACATCTATACAAGCCTCTAGAGACCTTCAGGAAAATGTTCTGTTTTCCTGATAATTTTCCCAATGGTGCCCAGCCTCATATGGGCGTGGTGAACTGAATGTTTTTCAGAGTGTGTGGGCAGATGCTTAGATACGATAGCATAAGCCAAATAAGTAATTTTATAGCTGGCTTTCTTCTACTCAGTCACCAGGGAGGCCTATAAAATGAGTTTACTGACAAATTCTGAAGCTATTTTTGAAAGGGTTCTGTTCTTCAATCCTGAGTGTTTGAGAGTCATTCTCAGTATTTGTAGTCTATCTAGCTCTTGTTTTTTAAATATATTCTGGGTTTTAATTCAAGTTTATTCAGGCTGGATAACCTTGGATAAAGTATTATTACTATTATTATTTTACTGCCCCACAGTGCCACAGACCCAATTGCACTCAGTTGCTATTCACATATTTTTTTAAAGCAAGAGATTCTGGTCATGGATCTTCTACATCACAAATAGTTGCCTGATTTGCCCAAGATTAGACAGAGCTAGGACTGGTGCAAGCTCTTCTGCTGCCTGAGATAGGAGAGCCTGCACCAGATCTCACCCCACCCCACCACATCCCCCCTTTGAACTAGCAGCCACCTGTCTTTTGTTTCACTGAGAGCAAAACAGAGGAAGTGATGCAGTGAGTGAGCAGCTGGCAGGGCTCTCTGGAGCACCCACTGGAGGATGTGGCGGATCCCCCTGGTGGGGGTGAAGGGGGGGGAACAGCACAATTTGCCACTGCTCCTGTTCTGCCACCTGAAGCGGGGACTTCTCCCTGCTTCATAGGAAAGCTGGCTCTGGACAGAGCATCCATGGCAGAAATGAGGTCAGAAACTGGGTCTCTAATGTTCCAGCTGAATGCTTTATCTAGTGGGCTACGCTGACACCCATGCCTTCTACAGAACAGTCCTTTCAAAGTTATTTTTAAGAAAATCAGCAACATTGTGGAAATCAGCTGTGGCGTACCATTCCCCTCTGCTTCTTTAAAAAAAATAGCCAGTGTGATTCTGTTAGGAGAAGTTGGCTTGGTGGCAGAACTTCTACTGAAGATAAGATAAGGTATGTTGTTTCAGCTCCCTTGCCTCCATGCATCCGGATTCAGCTCTACTTTGGCTTTTTAGGGTAATCATGCTGTTAAGTCAGCAAGAAACACAAGTTGCAGCAATAATTATCCTCACACAGCAGACTGGATAATGCAAAGAATCCTACAACGTGACACCCTGTTCCATAAAGCAGGGGTGGGCAGAAGGAGATCAGGTGATTTGCAGTAGATAAGTGGCGATTTCCAACTCCCAGTAATTTAACAGTAGTGAAAATGAAAAGCCTTCCCCCCACTCCTAAAGTAGGCTGCTTAAATCAAGAAAGCTTGAGGGGAAGGGGAGGCAGGAGTAGGTTTATGTATGAAAGGATTTGTATGTAAGCTCCCAATTCTGGTACTGGAAACAAATTCTGTGCTAAGCATGTGCTCAAGGGTGACTTGGACCTAATCTACACCAAGCAGGACATTGCACTATGAAAGTGGTATATAAAAGGCAGGAGCCGCACTACTGCTTTATAGTGGTAATGAAGTGCACTGTCAACTGTTGAGACCCAGTGACACATACCATATACCGCTTTCATAGTGCAATATCCTGTCTGGTGTGGCTCCTGCCTTTTATATACTGCTTTCATAGCGCGATATGCTGCTCGGTGTAGATTAGGCCTTGGTCTGCCATTCCACATCCACCTTCCCAAGTCACTATTTTGCCCCTGGGTCTAGTTGGTGAACTTTGGGGTTCTAATGTCTTCTTGTAAAATACCCAGGGAGCTTTGGCCGATGGGTGATATAGACATGTAATAAATAAATAAGTAGACCCCACACATCTGAAGTCTGTTCACCCCTGCTATAGACAAGTGACTACAGCTCAGATTTCTCTGGGAGTCTGTGGAGGAGGTGGGAATTGAACTGAAACTAGCACTTTATCCCCAGTGGAATAGAAGTGCTAATTCCATTGGAAGAGGCAGTATTCCAGGGTGTGTTGACACAATCGCTTTAAGTGACAGACATATCACTTTGATGCCCGCCTCCCAATCCTAGGTAATTGCTTGCCTTGATTGGTCTTTGACAGCTGATCTGCAGCAGCAGTTTTACACATTTGGGTAATCAAGAGCTAGATAGCAGTCAATAGACATGTTTGGGATACAGATACATTCACAATGTGCAAATGAGCAATAGTAGGGTTGGTTTGTTTGTTTTCCTCACACAGAGAGCTGTAGTTATAATAATGAAAACAAAGTGGTGGTGATTTACATTTGACTACTATTGAAGCTGGGATCTATCTGTCTATCTAAAATTATGTCTTGCCAAGCATGGCTCTGTTGAGTCTAGGCCAGTGAACAGCAGCAAAAATTATACAAAAGCAGCAATGTCCTTTTTAAATGATATAATGCATAAACTACAAATCAGCAACAGCTGATGACCTGCTGAATGAACTGCAAATATAAAGCATAAACTAGTTCATCCTTCTCTTCTTCTCCTGCGCCTTGACTGATCAATTATTATTTTCTAGAAAACAATGTCCAAGCTTTGAAAACTGTCCTCAAGGAAGGGTTTCTTTCTTGGTCACTTTTAAACCTGTCTTGGCAAACTGTTTTTAGACTGGCAAATTGTGCTAATATTCAGCTATTTTCAACTTGCATAAAGTTAAACAAATTAATACATGCATGGGATTAGTGTGTGTGTGTGAATTTGAAATGTAACAAGCTTAAATGAATATGATTATTAGGGGTGTGCAGAGTGGGGTAGGATCTATACTACTGCTTTAAAGCACTTTATAACACTTTTGACAACTGTTGGGGCCCAGGACACACTCCATATACAGTTTTCAAAATGTTTTCAAAGTGCTTTAAAGCACTTTAAAGCAGTAATGTAGATTCCCCCTTAGTCTGCTTCTCCCTGAAATTCGGGGCACAGATCTGATGAGGTGATTCCCCACCCCTATTTTGGGGGCAGCTCTGTCTCCCCGCACTGTCAGATTAGTCATCGGAAAACTGCTCCATTTTCAGAGAATTGCGCTATTATCGTTAATGGGAATTAACAAAGATGCATACAACTCTGTCATTTTTAGAACTAAAGGGATGAAACTTGGCACCCTGGTAGCTCTTAAGTAGGGCTTTAGCCTTGCCAAGTTTAAAGCAAATCCTGTCATCTCTTGACTTTTAGGATTTTTTTTTTAAAAAATCCCCCTCAAGCCCCCCCCCCCCGGGAAACTGTGCAGGACCTATCCTTTACTTTGCTGATGCACAGTTGTGCATCTTCAGTTTATAAAAATAGAGATCTCTTCCCTGACCGCTTGCTCTATTGGGGTGAAATGCATGGTGTGTGTGTGTGTGTGTGCTCTCCCTATGAGAGGTCGGACAAGAACAAACATAAATATAACACCTTTGTTTTTTATATATTTCTCCAAAGCATATAAAATTGAGTCCTGTCTTCAAAACAGGAGATATACTAGTACTAGCAAAGTTTTCTCTCACCGCCCCATCTTCTCTTGACTTTACGGCCAGCTGAGTTGCATCCATACTTGCAGTGCACAGATCAGCCTTTGGCACAAGTTTCTTTTCCGTATTCTAATACTGGCTTGTGAGACTGTATGGATCTACACTTCCCGGGACAACTCATTTACATGGAATGGTTTTCATTATTTTCATAATGTGAGCCATTTCCCCTAAATCCTTCTTTTCAGCCAACATCAATAGGGCATATGGGGAATGGAACTTGGACTCTTTCTTGCTCCATGAGTTAACAAACGAATGAGTTCCAGGGCTGGGGAAAATGGGTTGATCATTTGCAATCCCTCCCCTTAAGCACTGTGATTGGAGTGGGGAGGGGACTGTGGCTATTGGTTAGCCACAGATGTCAATCTCAAAACTCCCTCCCCTTCACCTTGGCATCTTCTTAATATGGAAGCATGTTGCGTTAGCTGTCCATCAACATGAAACATGCCTTCACATCACCTAAAAAACCTTTGGACCTACAGATCCATCTGGGGCTCCAAACGATGTTCTAACCAATGGTTTTTAAACTTCCCCCTAGCAGCACCGCAATTTTGGAGGTTTGTTGGAAGTCCAGAGGACTCCCAGATTTTCAGTGCGGAGCAACCCTTCCACAATGATTGTACTCTTTATCACATGTCATTCCCGCCATATGGCAGCAGTGCCTGTGCTCCTCCCCACCCACCCCACATAGTGGAAGCTCCTTGTGCATCCCTCTGTCCTGTGTTGTGGTGGTGGCAGCTCCTTGTGCTTTTGTCCCTTTTGCATGGTAGTGGCTTGTACTACTTCCCCCCCCCCACCCCCACACATTTAGTGGGTCGTGCTCCTCTCCCCACCCTGGCTATGGTGGTGGTGTGTCCTCCTGTCTCAGGTGGCAGAAGCTCTTGTGCCAATCCTGCTTGTCAGTGGGCTCCTGTTGGGGCATGGGCCCTCGGCCAGTGCCCAGCCATGCCTACTCTTGATGCCAGCCCTGCCCCCATCCTTGTTGCAAGCCTTGCTGCCTTTTCTAAGCCCTGGAGCAGAGCAACCACAATGGGACTATGGCAGGGCCCTCAAGTGAGTGTGTGGCTTGGGGAGAGCCTTGAGGTCCAATACAGAAGTCTGGCAGTCCGCATTTGGACTGCGGTCCAGAGGTTCCCTGCCCCTTTTCTCTCGATCCCTGCTTGCATTTATGTGCATTAAACAGATCCATCTGTTCTCCTGCTTTCAAGGTCACTCTAAGATCTGATGAAGACTGCTTCATAGGGTGGCCATGTATTGTGCTTTACAGAGAACAGTCCTTTACTCAAAAGTGCCATCCCCTATCTGAAGAACTGTTTAATCTAAGACTGGTTTAAAGATAAAAGAACCATAGGAAGAGAAAACCACTGAGGCCTTGAAGTTGCCCAGTTGGCACCAGGACAGCAGACTGTGCAGGTATGCAAGACACATGGTCCATCTTCCCTACTATGTGTAAATGTATATACCTTTTTATCTATACATATAAATTAGCATGTGCAAATTTTAAGCAAATCTTCTTTGGTGACACATTTCCCCTTTTCACTGATGTATATAGTGGACAGTCTAATCACATGCCACATTCCATTTGAATGCAAAGTTCACACTGGAAGCTTTTATAAGAACCTGCTTATCCTGTAGCATTTTCCTAAGAGTCTGTGAGATTGTACTCTTCTATATAAGGCTTGTTAGTGAAATGGGAACATATAATAATCTAAACATCATGTGATGCGCCCATGGTGCTTGCTGCTCTTGCATCCTCTAAACTATCATCTGGACATTTTTAGTGAAGTAAAGTCTTCTTTTGGCCAACAATCTCTTTGTTTCTTGTCTAAAATTCTTCACGTCTGGGGGCTACATTTTTCCACAGAGCAATACTTGCCTGAAGATAATAACAGCAGCTTCTGTTGCTAACAACAAAACTCTGCAATTTGGGGAGTTCATCAGCAGCTGTAGTTGTGATTCTTGAAAGCATGGGGAAATGGGGCTTTGGCTTGATGGCATTGATAGAAGTCAGTGTTCGTATTTATTTATTTATTTCATTTATATCCTGCCTTTTTCCTCCAAGGAACCTAAGGCGGCGTATATAATACTCCTCCTCTCCATGTTATCCTCACAACAACAACCCTGTGAGGTAGGTTGTGCTGAGAGTCTGTGACTGGCCCAAAGTCACCGAGTGGGTTTCCATGGCTGAGTGGGGACTAGAACCCAGATCTCCCGACTCCCAGTCTAACACCTTAGCCACTACACCACAATGGCTACCTCTCTGGACATTTTTACTGTGGAAGACCCTGAATTTAGCTGTATGAAGTGGGAATCCATCAGTATTAAAGATAACTCTCCATGTATCTGGCGAAAAGGGTTCTACTCCATGAAAGCTTCTTCCATAATAACTGTATTAGTCTTTTAAGGTACACCAAGACTCTTTGTTGTGTTTGGTAGGCATCAAACTGTTTGAGCTGACAATAATTTCCAGGGTGTAAGATGGCAAATGGCTCAATGAGATCTATATGGGACAACCTTCTTATCCTGGAAGCAAAGAGAAGGTATGTCTATTTGAGATCTGTGACACTGCCTCAAGGCCTGTCTCTAGATGTGACTAAGCATGTTGTGTGTGTTTTTCCTGCCTGGATCACACAATGCACATGTCAAAAGGGTAAATGGAACCATTTGCCAAAAGTACAAGCCGTAGCTTTTTGCACACCAGTTGAACCCTTCCCAAGGTGTGGCAATGTAGGTGTAAAATGGACAACTGCAGTTTTTGTTATGTGACAAATCACATCATTTGGGAGCTAGTGGACTGCTGTGGCTGGAGGCTTCGTCTTGGATGTGGAACACTGATGCTAATGACGCTGGGGAAAGACAAATTGTGTTTCAATGGACAACCAGGAAGAAAAGCATGTGCAGGCAACAGATGGGAATGATATTCATTTGGTTCACATTTTAATGCACACCTACCTAATTCATAATTCCTGAACGAATATGTGCACCAAAACCCGAAACTGAAACTTCAACATTTGTATTTTTCCAAATTTTGTGATTCAGCTCTCCAAACAAAAATGTGCACAAAAACATCTATATTAGGAAAGTGTATGCACAAAATATGTATATTAGTGAAAATAATGTACAAAAGAGGATTTATTTTTATTTTTTTGGAAAAATATGTATCGTAGGCAAAATTGAATACAAAATATGTGTATTCTAGATGACAATGTACAAGAATGTCCCCATATGTTTGTGTAGGTTTTTTGTTTTGTTTTGTTTTGAAATCACAAACCAATTCAGAAATCAGACAAAATGAACTTAGGTTAGAAAAAATGAGAAACTGAGCAAAACAAAAACTGATAGATTTGTGTATCCCTAGATCAGGCCATATGAGTGAACTAGATGAAAGAGTTCAATGTTGTACAGTATATGTGAGAACAGTAGTATGCATCAAGCACCTTTCAAAAATGCAACTATTTATTATTATCATTCACTGGGAAAACCCAGGGCAAGAGGAGGAAAAAAGGTGAATAGAGGACAAAAGCAAGGTCAAATTAACCAAGGGCTGACCCTAGTTCTTGGTCCATCTATGCCCCATGAGGGTTTGCATGCAGTGTCTTCACGACATGCTTTGAACTACAGCTCCCATCATCCCTGACCACTGCTCATGTTGCTGGGGCTGATGGGGGTTGTGGTCCTCGTTGGGGAAGGCTGTTCTGCGCTAATGATCGCAAGACCTTTGATTTTTTTTAAAGGCGTAGCATGAATGGCCAAAACTGTGCATGTCGGCTTTGCCTTGTCAGGCAGCCCTGCAGCCAACGGGTTAATGCCTTCTGGCAGCATAGGTGCTTGTTAATGATTGATAAGGATGATGCTCTCAGTAGGTTTTGAAGGAAAATATATTCCAGCAGTAGCTGCCATGTGGGAACCAACGTTTGGCTAGCAGAGTTTGGATTCGAATTCTGAGAGGGAGGTGAGCAAGTGTGCATGTGTGTGTGAGAGAAGAGGGGAATGGGGGGACGGACTGTGCCTGAATGCTCTACACTGGCATAAATGTGTGATCCTCCTGTTGATCATGGGTGTGGTTGGCAGCAGTGGCTGTTATCAAGGCAGCTGGAAATGTCCAGCGCCAGCCAGTCAAATTCACAATTTCCCCCACCACATGTGATGTTTGTTTTTACCCGAGTGTGTATGTGTCGAAAGTTGGGGCATTTCAGATGGGCAAGAAATCTCTTATGAGATCAGGGCCTTGGTGTGAACTCTTCCTTACAAAAACAGGGAAGCCTCTTTGAGATCCCTTCTCCACCTTTGTTCATCTGAATAACCCACCTACAGCTGTGTCTCATTTTCTATCCAGCATACTTGCAAGAGAAAAGAAATCCTGATGTTTCAATGGGCTGAACTATGAATCTAGAGCAGCCTTCCCCAACCTGGAGCCTTGCAGATGTGTTAGACTGCAACTCCCATGCTGGCTGGGAATGATGGGAGTTGCAGTCCAACACATCTGGAGGGCCCCAGGTTAGGGGAGGCTGCTCTAGATGGAGGCAGAGTGGTGCTTGTGAGCAGCTGTGGTTAAAAGGATGCTCCAGCAGTTGGTGTGATAACACGAAGTGTGCCCTCGTCTCTTGACATCTGATCGCGTCAATCATTTTGGATAACCTGTGAGGCTCTCCACGTTTTTCTGCAGTCCTTGCCTGCTGAATGATTTTCACTGGCCCCCTCCAGTGAGTACTTAAGGTAGTCTACAAAGAGAAAGGCCCGTGCTTTCAGCATGGAGGAGGAGAAGGAGGGGGAGGTTTCAAATGCCACAAGAGCGCATGGATTCAAGCATCCTGGATGGGCATTGTTCTTGAAAATCCTTATAACAGTGATTTTATTTATTCATTTATTTATTACATTTTTATACCGCCCAATAGCCAAAGCTCTCTGGGCGGTTCACAAAAATTAAAACCATAATAAAACAACCAACAGGTTAAAAGCACAAATACAAAATACCGTATAAAAAGCACAACCAGGATAAAACCACGCAGCAAAATTGATATAAGATTAAAATACAGAGCTAAAACAGTAAAATTTAAATTTAAGTTAAAATTAAGTGTTAAAATACTGAGAGAATAAAAAGGTCTTCAGCTGGCGAAGAAAGGAGTACAGTGTAGGCGCCAGGCGGACCTCTCTGGGGAGCTCATTCCACAACCGGGGTGCCACAGTGGAGAAAGCCTTCCTCCTAGTAGCCACCTGCCTCACTTCCTTTGAAGTGATCAGACATGATGAGTCATCTGGCCTATTCATCTCAAGTTACAGGAAGTCAGATTCTGGCTGGACATCAGGAAAAACTTCCTGACTGATAGAGCAGTACAACGATAGAACCAGTTACCCAGGGAGGTTGTGGGCTCTCCCACACTAGAGGCATTCAAGAGGCAGCTGGACAACCATCTGTCAAGTATGCTGTAGGGTGGATTCCTGCATTGAGCAGGGGGTTGGACTCGATGGCCTTTTAAGCCCCCTCCAACTCTACTATTCTATGATTCTATGCTGTCTCCACAAACAGTGTATTTATGTATTTATTACATTTTTTTTTATACCGCCCAATAGCCGAAGCTCTCTAGGCGGTTCACATCAGCTTATACATCAGGGGTTCAGAACTGCAGGGTCTGGGTGCCAAATCCATCCCTCTGGGATTCCCTAGAAGGCCACACCTTTCTTCCAGCCCTACCCCCTTTCTCTCAATCACTAATAGTTTGCTGGCTTTCCAGTTTTTGTGGAGTTTTCCCCTCCATTATAAAAGGTTGAAATTCCTCACCTAAGGTTTAATTACTAGCAGTAGGAGCCTTAAGCTAAAATATGCTGGTATTTTTGGTATGGGTGTTGCCCTGGGCCCTACTGGAAAATGCCATTTTAAATTTCCCCAAATACCCCATTTTAAATTTCCCACAATGCATAGTTGTCTTGGAGTTTCTGGGAACTGTAGTCCTACACGTTTGACGAGCACTATAACAATATGAATGAACTGCTTGGATTCAGCCTGAATGAGTTGTTCTGGGAGGAACCAGTAAGCAGTTAAGGGCAACACCCACTGTTTCCGGCCTGAGGTGAGAGAGGCCACAGCCTGTGAGAGCACTTTAGAAAACCCTTTGTTGAAATAAAACTTGTAAGGGTGCAGTCCACAAACTTTGAAGCAGACACCATTTTAGGGAAAGCTGCTCTAGAAGTAAACCTTTTAAGTCTAGGAGTGCGGCATCTCTCTTATTTTTAGGAGTGTGCTTTGGCTATCGGTCATTTATGAAACACAGATCTGTTAGGGTGGATCCCTCTCTTCCCTCGATCTTCCTTCCCACACAAATATCTGCCCATGATGCTGAAATCGGGAAGCCACATTCAAGAACGTGCCCAGTCCATGAATCCAGGAAGAGTCCACCCTATCGGATGAGTAAAAGGTGCAAAAAGCGAGTGAGTGCAGCTGTAGATCAATTTACGCAGAATGATTGGGGAATGCTGGGAGCTGTTCAGCTTTTTTCTGTCTAAATAGGCATAAGATTCTGCCCTAGCTCATGGCACACTCTGAAGTTCTGGATTTTGATGCAACATTGATGATTTCAATTGTACCCAAGGACGAGGTGGCATAAGAGTCTTGTTTCTCCCTCCCTTCCGCTGACCCTTCCACAATCCATAAGTAATGTGAGGGTTTAGCTGATCTTTCAGGAACTGTCTTTGCTCACTTTGCTCATACATTGCTCACCAGTGTTCTGATGGTCTCGCTGCCTTAAGTGTCCACTGGAATGCATGAGCTGCAATTCCGGAAGGCTGAACTGCCGCCCTTCCTCTCCCACGAGGGGAAAGGCAAAGGCCAATTTGACCGTGTCACTTGAGCCTCCTCCTTCTCCGTGTGGCAGCAATGCAGGGTGAGTTTCCACCGCTGCCCCAGGGGCTGGGGTTTGGCGTTGTTTGCATTGGACGATTGAAAACAGAGGAGGAATTTTCTGTACTTATGTGGTTTTTATTCTGCCCGTAAAAAGAGAAAATGACCTATCTGAATGGGGAGTCTTAAAGACCACCTAGAAGGCAAGGAAGCTTCCAAAGGGGGCTGGATGGGTGGTCAACCATCTCAGATCTTCTCAGGCTGCCCCTCAGATAAAATACCTGGTCAGTTTCTGCCATAGTACCATGATTATTATTTTTTTGATGCCTCCAAGCAGTGGAGGCTGGTGGCTCAGATGTCAGTGGGGCAGTGAATCCACTCTGGGTTTCAGTCAGAACCAGCCAGAACTCTAAAGAAGCTGACATTGGCACCACCAGCCTCCACTGCTTGGCGATATGGCTCAGCCTGCAAAACACATGGCCTACCTCTGCACTGTGTCTCTTTTCACAAATAGCTATTTTTCATACACAAACTTACAATGAACTTGTGAGTGATGCGTGCCACCGTGGGGGGGGGCACTCCTTCTTTCCTCTCACACTGGAGGGAATGCCTCTTTTAAAATGGCACTGCTCTGACATCTAAAAATGAAGAAAACCTGCTTTGTTTCTTCGGGACTATTGTTTTATTCTTATCAGATTTAATCGCAACTCACATGATTATTTAAGTAGGATAACACAGCCCTAGGGCAAAGAAAACAGACTTGGCAGATATAATTATTATTTGCATTTGTTAGTTCACACGAACCTGTAAAATAGACAGTTGCCCAGTACTGGGGAAGAAAGAATGAAACTGACCAGAAGATAGAAATGGTCTGACCCAATGTAACACTAGCCAGATGGAAAGCCTTCAGAATGCAACAGGCTACCAAGTTGCCAAATTGCTTTCTTTTACTCTGTCCCCTGAATTTTACAGACACTATTTGACGCCAACATCGGAAAAACAAGAGTGGATTGGATTGCTTCCATGTACCTTTTCTTCGTGGTTTGAAAATTTGCAAAAGGGCTTTTGATTTGTTTAGTGATGTTTGTTTTTCAGGAACGCGTTGTTCTTTGGAAAACACACACACCAACCACAGAATTCCAGCAATAGATTTGTCCACCTACTCAATCTCTCTCTCTCCCTCTCTCTCCCTCTCTCTCTCTCTCCCTCTCCCTGGCATTGAAGCTAGCAGGTTCAGGGGAGTGCATACTCCCAGGTTCTGCCTTCATATCAAAAGCAGGTGGTGAACTTGCTGCATGGGAGTGGTGGCATTTTTATTAACCTGTTTGATCCCCAAAAGCTCCAGGCAGGTAACAATCCATAAAAACACATATAAAAGCAGCTGAAGACAGGGAGATGACTTGGAGAGTTTGGGTCCTGCCAAAATGGCTTTGGACTTGGCACCAGATGGTGATTCCAGCTTTATTGGGTGGAAGCAACTGAGCTGCTAATTTAACTGTGAGTCATCAGGATCTGTTGGCATATTGAGCAGAATGTTGCCTGCCTTGCGGCTCTTTCCGTCGCACTGAGAAATTGTATGGAATTTTTACAAATCTGTCCAATCCCATATTTGAACACTAAGAGGACTCCATCATACCAGTGTTTTATCACTGGTGTGATGGAGGTGTGTGAGTGTGTTTATGTCGGTGAATGGTTTGAAGGGAATTTTTAAAAATGAAAAAATATATTAAAAAATGAAGGGATCTTGTTCATACTTGGCATGCCTAAAGCCCTACTTAAGAACTACCATGGTGCCAAGTTTCATCTCTTTATCTTTAAAAGTGGGGGAGGAGTAAGCATTTTGGTTATGTCCATCACATTGGCTAATGGATCTGGGATTTTCCGTGGTTACCTACAAAGTTGTTGATTGTTTCATTGGTACTTTGGCTGGGAAGAATGGGTGCAGTGATCTTATGTTAAGTGTTATTAATTGGGATTGGGAGAGGGGGGATAAAATAACTGGGGTGTGGAGTGTGAAAACGGGGGACGCGCTGAGATCTTTAAACACCAAGGAAGGGGCGGAGGGCAGCCTTGGCAATCCTTTTTCAGCAAGGCATGGGGAAAAGAGTGTGTGAAAGTTGGGAAGCTGGCTTGATGTTAAGCAAAGAGGTGGTGAAGAAAGTCACCCTTGTGCTGTCAGGAGGACTCTACAGCTGGATTCAAGTCCTCCTCGCTCCACCCCCACCCCCCAGCACTTCCCAAACACTTTGGGGACTTCTGCGACATAAGGAAGGCCTGCCTGTGACTCCCCAAACTTTAACCGTTGTGATCACTCCGATGTTAGGAATGTTCTGTATAAATAAATAAATAAGTCAGGACCAGAGTGGAGGCGCTCACGTCCATCACCTGACAAGAACCAATGAACTGGAGGGGGAAGGAGAAGGGACGGGCACGATAGTGGGAGAGTAAACAAGTGAAAAGAGAGTCCCCCGATATAGCAACGATCATGAAAGGAACCAGTGCTTGTCCCACTAATGAAAAGGTCAAAATCATGGGTCCATACCAGGGGGGAAAAAGTAGGTGTGATGGAGCTCATAAGAGACTATTTCTAAGTCTGCTCCATGGATAAGTGAAATAAAGGCAAGTCATGTGGAGTTGCAAAGTTCTAAAGTAAAAGGGAAGATATACTCCTCCCACTACCACCCCAAATAAGGCAGATGTTTAAAGTATCAGAGCTCTGTAGCCTTCCTCATTCTCTGATATTTAGGGAAACTAGATACAGATAACCACTAGAACAGAAATACTTCAGAAATGTGACCATTCCCTAGGGCCTTTCCCAACTGTGAACATCATCTAGATGTTTTGGGGGACAAACCCATCATAGGAACATAGGAAGCTGCCTTATATGGAATCACCCGGTACTGTTGAAACTGATTGACAGCAGCGGCTCTTCAGGGTTTCAGGAAGACGTTTTTCCAGCCCTACCTGGAGATGCCAGGGATTGAACCTGGGACCTTCACATAGGAACATAAGAAGCTGCCTTATACTGAGTCAGACATTGGTCCATCTCGCCCAATATTGTTGACACTGACTGGAAGCAGCTCTTCAGAGTTTCAGGCAGGATTCCTTTTCTTTTCCTACCTGGAAAAGCTGGGGATCAACCTGGGATCTTCTGCACGCAAAACGGGTGTTCTGCCACTGATCTACAGCCCCTCCAATGCTGAGGGTGATGGGGATTGTAGTCCAAGATATCTGAAAGGTGTCAGGTTGGGGAAGGCTGTTCTATTGATTCAAGCCAATGATTTGCTCTGTAACCTGGGGCAAGTTAATCTCCCTCTTGTCAACTCTGCTGCTCAGTGCAGGATGTGCAGCGCAGGATCCAGTCACAGTATCTGTGGCAGACGGCTGTATAGGTTTCATTTAAATACCAGCTTTCTGCTGCACTGTTAAACTTCAGGATGTTCTTCACCTGTTACATAGGCACGACAGCCCTGCCCTGTCAGCTCCTGCCTAACAGGGTGATTTTGAATACAAGGTAAATTCAAAAGACTGTGTGCTGCTCATATAGCAAGAACATTGTTCAGTAACAGGAGCAAGGCAAAAATCTCGTGTTGATGGATGTGAGACTTTTATTCTTGCAGGGCCAATGTTCTGAGCTCCTACAAGCTCTTCATCCTGTGGGTTTCTCCTTAGAATCGTCAGCTAGACTTCAGTGAATATTTAGTGGATATTTAGTGGATATTTTCTCTTCTGATGTTTAATTTTTCCAGCAGATGGAGATGCTTAACATTCCCCTGAAATTTGCCAATACCAGGCTCCTTCCTTTGAGGCCTGTGAGCCATCTGAAGTGTGCACAGAGCCAAAATCACTAGCAACCACTTTTGCTGATTTTTGGCTAGTTACACCTTCTTGGGTGAGTTGTTTCACTCAGCTCATAAAAGGTATGGCACCATCTACACCTTTGTGTAAAGCCAATAGACGTCCTGCTATTCTTGGCCAGCTTTTTATGGCAACATGATAAAAAAGTGCAACAGTATATATTGTAACATAGTCTAGTATAACATTATAATAGAACTTTTAACATTAAAAAATCCCCCCCCCAAAAAAAACCATACAGGATGATATGCTAAAATGTAATTCAGCATAAATCCATTTCCAAAGCCACAGCAGTAAAACAACAGTAAAACAGCAGCATGTCCAAGAATACGTCACTCAAAACCCATTTGAAACAGGTGGGCTTGAAAGCCTTTTGGAATGCAGCAACTAAAGAGCCCAATTTACATCCCTTTGGAGGGAGTTCCACAAGGAAGGGGGCACTACTGAGAAGGCCCCGTCCACTTCATGCCCACCAATCCAACAGATCTTAAAGGTTGGCCAATGAACAAGACCCTAATACTGATCTTAATGCACAGACAGGTTCCTATGAGAAATGTAGCATTTGGGTTTTCTTGTGGAATGGCTACGAGCTCTCCATGTTGGGTTTGATATCCCAAATTGAACAAACATGTAAGCAGGCATAATGCAGGTTGGGATCATCCCCATGGAGCGGATTTAGGAATTGCAAGTGCTTCTTAAGAAAACAGCCAGAGCCTTTGTCTGTTTACTCTGAAGCCAGTCCTATTGACTTCGCATTGATTTACTCCCACATAAGGGCTGCAATCTTCTGCAAAAATGGTTTGGGAGTAAGTGCCATTCAACTCAGCTGGCCTTGTTTCTCGATTAAGTGTACATAGGGTTGTGCAGCATGTCCTGGCTTGGAATTTGCACTAGAGAAGCAGTTGTTAAGGTTGCCATCTGGACGTTTACATTGCTAATAACTGACCATGAGTTACTGCTACTTAGGGTAGACCCATTGAAATGAATGGGACTTAAATTAGACTAACACTGGATATAACCCCATATTTGCTTTCTGTCCCTATTTGATGTATAGGAAAATAAATGCACAACTTGACAAAGCCATGTACCTCCAGATCTTCAAGTGTACAAACAAAGCTATTACTTGACTGAATGAGCATTTTTTGTTAAATCAGGTCATCTCTCTTATTGGCGAAGATGAAATAAAACAAAATAAATGAGAAACAGAGTAGCATGACTCAGACATTATGAATAAGTTCCTCCGGGGCTAATTAGTTGTGTAAGAATTTACCAGTTTGAGCTTAATTCACAAAGAGTCCCATCTCTTTTCATTTCTAATCAGATGTGTTACTTACAAAATTCCAGCTCTTAGAGTTGAGGATAGACAGACATGCCATGTCTGGTTCCTTGGTTTTTGCCATCTTTCACCTCTGGAGCTGTTCTGTGCTGGGATTATGCAGATTTTTTTTCCTGGACATAAATCCATACAGATTTGTGCACGTGATTTGTGCACTTCTTAAAAGTCTGCATATTTAGTACACATAATTTTTGTCTGAATCCACCAGTTGATTAAAATGTGTGAAGGTGTAAAAGTAGAGTCTCTGTTTCTGGACTGGTTGTGAAGTCGTCCCTTTGCTACCAGGTTAGGGAATTTCCCTAACATGTGTTTATCCACACTTTTAAAATTATGCATATTCTTTGCATGCTATTCAAACGCAAGCTTTTCCTCGGAAGTTGTTGCTGCTGCTGCTGCTGCGGTTCCATGGAGTGCATAGCAAATCTTGAAACGTGTGGATTTTCCAACACAAAAAGGGTCTGATCCATGTAAATTCCTGGGGGCTGTGAATTGAAGAAATCCGTAAAAAAAGAAATCCAAAAGAGCAGTTTCTTTACACATGCCTACTTGATGTAAGCGAGAATCTATTTCATTTACATTTTGTTAATGCTGCTTCTATCAAAATGGATTTCAAATCAGTGCAAACATGGCATAAATATCTGGTGCAATTAGGCAGCAAGGCATTAGATTTCCAGATTTTTACAAGAACTCCCCATTTTCATTTGAGCAGTAAAATAAGAATCTTAATTTCAAACCATTCTAATTCCACAGCCGCACGTCTCAGATTCTCTCTGATTGCTTCGCAGCTAGATTGGCAGAAAACAAAATCCTGGTAGATAGAAATGGGGCACCTTTGAAAAGCCACCTCTTTAGGATTAATGGGGCAATTAACAAGGACTCTGACCCTAAAGTGATGGGTGTTTCAGAGAAACTCATTGACACAGAAGTCTGGCTCCACGGTTGCTATAAATCAGGCACCGCTCCCTCCACTGAATTGCGTGGCAATGCCAGTTTACCCCATTCAAGGATTTGGCTCTGAGTTCCTGCTCTTTGCAAAGAGGATACAGCCAGAAGTTCCTGGCCCTGCAGGAGACTGGAGTCAGACTGTAGCTACGGGACCAGAAGCCCCTCCAACAACAGCCCCCCCCCCCCCGAGGTCATAATGTACTGATCAGGGATGGGAGGTGTTGCTGCTACATGTTCTCTGTCAATCTATCTGATGAAGAAAAGAAAAACAAACAAGACATGAACCGTGTCAATGGGTGGGAAGGGGAGGGGGAGCTTGAATCATGTCCGCTGATAAGATGCTGCCTCCTGCCACTGTCTGCAAAAAAAAAAAAGAAGGGGAAAAAAGCCCACTCCAGGCAGGGCGTAATAAATGCCTGTTGGTGGGGAGAATGAAACAGCGAGCAATCAGATGTCTGTTTATTATTGTACGTTCACAGAATATAATAAATCCTCCATCTCCCTCCCTGCTCTCTGCTGATTGATTCTTCTCTCTGGCCTAGACAAAGCCTCCCCTTTGTGCTCGTGACCAGTTTATCAGGCTGTACAGACATTCTGTGGAAAAGAGGCTGTTTCTTTTTCTTGGTATGTTTATCTGTCTTAAACCTGCTGCCCCTGGCTGTGCCCCCTTTGTTCAAGGAGCCAAAGGCAGCTGCTGTGCAGATGCCTTCAGGTTGGTACCAGGTGGAGGCAGGATGCTGAGGCTTCAACAGTCCTCTCTGTAGAGGAGGGAGTCTGGGCTTTCCCCCATCCTATATTTTATACCGTGAAATAATGACAGTGTGGTAGGTTCATTGTCACAGGTACTGAGAACCAGTTCATGAGCGTATTAAGTGTCCGGTATTGCTTTAAGGCCTGACACCAGTGTTTCCCAACCCAAACCTTCCAGATGTTTTCAATCACAACTCCCATCACCCTTGCCCATTGTCCAGGTTGGCTGGGGCTAATGGGAATCCAAGTCCAAAACATCTGGAGGTAATTAGGTTAGGGAAAGCTGCCCTACACAGTCTGGGCCCTACCTAATTTATAGAGACCATCTCCTCTTACATTCTTTCTGTGGAAATCACAAAGGCATATAGAAAGATAGTGTTTGCTTATGCTTTTTCTTCTCAAAATTTTAATTTTGGACTGGGTTAAGGCAAGCATGTAAAGTTGTGGGGTTTGACTATATACTCTTTGAATTTTACTGGGTAGTTTAGTTTAAAATTGTCACCTGTCTCGAGCACTTGGGATTCTACAGCAGACTAGAGATGTTAATGGATCTCTAACGCCTTTCTTCAAAAGAAGCCTCTTAGAAGCTGAGGCATGTAGCAGGGCATCAGCTGTGCAAGGTTTGATCCCACGAACTCTGAGATGTTTTGGACTAGATTTCTCATCTGCAAAAAGCTGGTAAAGCTATTGATCTATAGACAAAAGTGTAGATATATGGGTGCAGATGCCGACTGATAGGGAACAAGCAGCATCAGTGGGATGCAAGGGTGGGGGATATCTGTCCAATGGGGCCAAATCAGCCCCCCAAGAGTCTCATAATGACACCCCCTTTCTCTTGGCCCCACCCTTTTGCCCTGACTACCCATAATTTGGTCGTTTCCCAGGTTTGTGCAGTTTGTTTTTCCATTCTAAAAGGTTGAGATGCTTCTCCTGAGGCTTAGTTACTGGCAGTAAGAGCTATAAGCTACAATATGTATTTTGCTCCACCTTTGCTCCACCCCTTTGCCTTCAGCCTTGCCCACCAGTGGGATGCAGCCACCAGACTTACAATGGATGGAGATCAGCTAATGTTGAGAGGGAAGGCAGGGGGAGAGAATGTTTGCCTTTCCTCCATAGCACAAGGTGCTTATAGTTTGGCAGGCAGGACTCCACAAGTCATCCTGATTGGGAAGGAACTGGCATTGATGTGTATGGGGAGACAGTGGTTGTAAGTTTGGATTCAGTCCATTGTCTTGTGCTATATTTTACACTGGAAAGACCAAGACGCACAAAAAAGTGCAACATGACCAAAGCCCAGAATCGCACCTGAATTGCTAGATGTTAGATAAAAGGAAGTACTTGCTTCATACAACACATAGTTAAACTATGGAATTTTCTACCACAAGATGTGCTGATGGCCACCACTTTGGATGGCTTTACAAGGGGGTTGGATAAATTCCTGGAGGAGGAGGCTATCAACAGCTACTAGTCCCGATGGCTATGTGCTACCTCCAATATCAGAGGCAATAAACCTATGTACACCAATTGCTGGGGAACATGGAAGGGAGGGTGCTGTGGCACTCATGTTTTGCTTGTGGGTCACCCATCAACAGCTGTTTGGCCACTGTGTGAATGGAGTGCTGGACTAGATGGATCCTTGGCCTGATCCAGCATGGCTATTCTTATATTCTTTGAGGAAGCTCAAGGAAAGACTGCTGTATGGGCTGACCAGATGGCTCTGAAGAATAATAATGGAGCCCTGTACTTGACTTCTGCCAGATCTACACCTTGTGACAAATCATTGTGAATGTGGAATAAAATGGTATATGGAATGTGGATTGCGCCCCAACAGTTATCAGTGCACTTCAATACCACTATAAAGCAGTAATGTATATCTAGCATAAGGCAGATAGATCAGTAATCCTGCGCTGAGCTGAAAAGTTTGGAAGTGTTAATCCATTAACAAAAAAAATCCATGGGGAGAACTTCATTTTCCCAGCAACAAGATTTTGCAGCTTAACAGTGCAAGCATATGCAGGTTTACTCAGAAGTAAATCCCATGGTGTTGAGTGCTCCTGTTTAGTTCCTATTAAGTCTGTATAGAGTTGCAACCTAAATGATGGGAAGGAGTGATGACATCCCAGCGACAGATATTGTCACTCTGTCTTATGCAAAGAGATCTGGATAGTCCAAAATACATTGATCTACAATGAAAACATCCAATGAAGTGGGGAGTGCCCACAAAAGCTTGTGCTAGAATAAATGTGTTAGCCTTTAAGGTGCCACAAGACTCTTTGTTGTTTTTCCATAACAAACTAATACAGTTATCCTTCTGGAAATTGAATCTACAATGGTGCTTCCACCCCACAACCACGCATCTTCCTCATTTTCATCTTAAGAAGCCCTTAAAATACAGGTGGACAACTGAGTTTCAGAAAAACGAAGTTGTTTGCTTAAGAATCATAGGCAGAGCCAAGAACTGAGTTGTTCATGTTGCAAGGGACATCACAGCACATGATACATTTGTCTTGCATTTATTGATGAACCCATAGAGATGCACGGGCCATGTGGCTGGTTGCACGAACATTCTCCGTCTGTTGAACTACTGCAGTTTACAAGCGCTCATGCGGAATGTAATCCATGACCAACCAGCTGATTCTAGGACACACAACACTTCTACAGACAGAAGGGACCATATAGAACATCCTTGCACAACCTGATACTCATTTGATGTGTTGGACTACAACCATTGGCTATGCTGGCTAGGAATGATGGGAACTGTAGTCCAACATATCTAGAGGGAATCAGGTTGGAGAAGCTTGGTACAGAAGAGCTCTCTGACTTTAAAGCATTCACATGTAGATGGTTTTCATGCAACATTTCCCCCCCCTGTAATGTGCTAATGAGTTCCAGGCTGTTCTTCAAACAAATGGATGGAGCCAGTGAAGATTTTCAGTTTACAATTATGTGCCTCCTCTCTGCCTTGGGGCAGTTCCAATCCAGCTCTCTGGTTGATGTTGTAAAGATCCGTCCTTTACAACTTTAAAAATGTAAAGCAATGGATCATGTGTTATCTGCTCATTCTGTTGACTAAGATGTCAGAGAATCGCTGAGTGAGTCTAGATTCCAGTCTTATGACACAGAAATCTTAGTGGGTGGCTATAATCTTATTTTTAAACCCGCAGAGAAAATTAAATAGAACAAGAAACGTAGAGATCCCTATCTCTGATCTTTTTTTCTTTTCTTTTTTTAACCATGTAATGCACCAGGTGCCAGCACGTTTCCAGGATACAGGTCAGGTTTTGATAAGAGGCAGGCAAAGTTTAACCCTTGAGTCTCTGGAGTACTTAGTCTGATTAATACCACTAGCTTTCAAGCTCCAAATGCATTGCAGTCAAATATACTAGCAGTGCTTTAATCAGAGGAGTGATATGGGCTCTGAAGAAGGGGGCGGCGGAGGGAGAGAGAGGTGAAGAAAAGGATATGAAAACAAAAGAGGAAGCCAACTCACCAGATTGGTTTGGATTCTTGCCATCCTGGCCCCTTTGGTTTGCTGCAGTCCAGAGCTGTGTGTCTCAAAAACAGAGGAAAACCTTCTGGATGAAGAGATTTAGGTTTGTTTTTTTGTTTTGTTTTGTTTTGCTTTTGCAAAGGGTGCAGAAAATCCCCTCCCTTCTGTCCTCCAATGATCAGAGGTCACTGCTATAATGGTTTTTAAATCCCTTTTCTTTACAAAAAGACAGAGAGAGAGAGAGGGAGGGAGGGAGGAAGGATTCCAAGAAGGGGTGGAACTGGCTCCAGGGTGGAGCAAAGTGACTTCTGCTGGGTCCTCTCTCTTCTGGCCCTTCAGTAGACCCACCTGACAGTGGCGGCAGCAGATAGGATGATCATGTGTTCTATTTTATAGAAGGCAGTCCTCTATCTGAAGAGCTGTCCACTCAAGTCCTGGTTTAAAGATCAGCCCCATTAAGAACAGAGAGCAGAGGCCCTGAAGTTGTCCATTAGTTCATGACTCCTGTGCAGGATCTACACTACTGCTTTAAAGTGCGCCCAGGACACACTCCATATACCATTTTCAAAACTGTTATAAAGTGCTTTAAAACAGTAGTGTAGATCCAACCCTGGATAGCAGACTGAGTTGTAGGTAATAGAGGCTGGTGGCTCCTATGTCAGTGGGGTGGTGAATCCAGAACCAGTCAGAACTCTAAAAGAAGCACCTAAGATAGCTCCTTTAGAGTTCTGACTGGTTCTGACTGAAACCCGGACTGGTTTCACTGCCCCACTGACATCAGAGACACCAACCTCCATGGGCAGCACACACACAGCTGCCGGGTTACAGTCTTCTCACTACAATGTGATGCATTGTATTTCTATTTAAATTGTGAGTGTTTCTGAATTTGCAGCTAGAGATATAAATATGATGCAAATTCCTGTCCTCTTCTGCCCTCTTCTTTGGTCATACATTTCCTCTTTTCTGGCAGTTTTAATTCCCCTCAGTGTAGTATTGCTTTGGGGCATTGTAGAAAATGTTAATGTTAGGCAGTTCCCAGCAGGGCCAACCCAAGACATTTTGCAGCCAGAGGCAAAGGACAAGATGGCGCCCTGCCCATTCCATGTACAGAAACTGACTAGACTGGCAGATGAAACTTACCTAAATGCAGGGGACAGGGCAGTGTCTGCCATCTTTGCTGAGAGCAGGAGGCTAACTTAGAGGGTAGAATCATAGAACAGTAGAGTTGGAAGGGTCCTAAAAGGCCATCAAGACCAACCCCCCTGCTCAATGCAAGAATCCATCTTAAAGCATATCTGACAGATGGTTGTCCAGCTGCCTCTTGAATGCCTGTAGTGTGGGAGAGCCCATGGCCTCCCTAGGTAATTGGTTCCAAGTTTTACCTGATGTCCAGCCGGAATCTGGCTTCCTGTAACTTGAGCCCATTAGTCTGTGTCCTGCACTATGGGATGATTGAGAAGAGATCCTGGCCCTCCTCTGTGTGACAACCTTTCAAGTATTTGAAGAGTGCTATCATGTCTCTCCTCAGTCTTCTCTTTTCAAGGCTAAACATGCCCAGTTCTTTCAGTCTCTCCTCATGGAGCTTTGTTTCCATGGCAGGGCAGGCCACCTGGTGCACACACCTCTCTGACCTCCATCCCCCAGCATCTGCTGCCTGAAGCAGACACCCAATTCTGCCTAATAGTAGGACCGGCCCTATCTTCCTGACCCAGCTCCCATAGCAGCATAGCGGAGGACCTGGCCAGGGTGCTGGAGCCCCAGCAGCTGCCCATGGATACCAGATGCTGGTGCTGGGCATCCTCTTGGGATATAACCGCTGGGAAGTGGCCAGAGACAACAATCCTTCTGCATTACTTTGAGGCAGGTGAACTGAAGGCAGAGGGCCGAGTTGAAGGAAGCATCCTCGGCTGCTGTTTTAATCTAAGCCTACTACAGGAATTTTGTCTTGGCCTGGGCTCCACTCTAGGACAAAGGGAAAGAATTTCTGTGTTTGAGGGATGCCAAGAAGCTCCATAACATCGTGGACCTGTCAGTAATCCGACAAGCAAGCCGTCAGGAGCGAAGCAAGAGCTTAGGAGGGCTTGCACGCCGGTTTCCTTGCCAACATACATTTTTGGTTGAACATGCACCGGGTTCCACTGCTGCAGTTGGTTTTCATCTGGAGGGAGGGGGAGGCCCAGCTAGGCTGATATTTCACCCGCTTCCAGTCAGCAGTGCAAGAATCTCTGACTTCCAGTGACAGAGAAGGCTCTGAGAGATGGTTTCCATTAGTGTATGTATATACACTATACGTAGGGGTGTTGACCAGGGTCACTGAACCACATCAATTCTAGCTGTCAACAGAACATCTACTTGCTCCACGCTGCCCTCTGTAGGCCTCAGGGGCATGCTGTGCAGGCCTGGAAGCGTTTTTGGTGTAAATGATACTATGTCGTACTCAAACCTAAACTTGGATTGTTGAGACAGATCCTGAGGCAAGATGTTTCAGTATTAAGGCAATGATCAGGTTTCTTTGCCCCAGATGCAAATGTCTCTTTTAGGCCATCAATTATTACATCAGAGCCAGTGTGGTGTAGTGGCTAAAGTGTTGGACTGGGAACTGGGAGATCCGGGTTCTAGTCCCCACTCAGCCATGAAAACCCACTGGGTGACTTTGAGCCAGTCACAGCCTCTCAGCCCAACCTACCTCACAGGGTTGTTGTTGTGAGGATAAAAATGGAGAGGAGGAGGATTGTGTACACTACACTGCCTTGCGTTCCTTAGAGGAAAAAAGTCAGGATATAAATGCAATAATAAATATCAGAGGAATAATTGGATCCCTTCCCCCGCCCTTCCCAAATGAGCAATTAACCCTAAAATCAATTTAGGATTAAGAAGACTGTTAGCCAAGTAGCAAATGCTTTCTGCTCAAGGTAAAACTGCAGTTTACTTTATGGCACTTTTGTACCCATCAAATGGCAGATAATAAAGAGCTGAGAGGCAACATAATTAAACTTGAAGACAGATGCTTTCAGCATAGCTTTTAAAAAAACCCAAAACCTCCAACATGGTTATGTCTTAAAATTGGAGAGTATTTTCTCGACGCAACTAGCATCTCTCATTTACAGGATGTTATTAAACATTACTCCACTGGAAAACTTTACTGAGGTTGCCATGTGAAAAAGTAGTTGTAGAAAGTACACTTGAGGACTGAAAGCAGAGGTGCAGCTGAATATGAATATATCTATGTCTTTATAAAGGTTTCCTGCAGCTCTGCTCTGGTACTGGCAATGCTCACTCGAAAGTGCCCTGCCGTAATGCGCTGAGTGTTTTGCTGTTGTTATTCCTTTCATTATTCCTTTTCCTGTATCCCCAGAACCGAAGCAAGAGATAACCAACTATGCAGGTGCACATGATAGTTTGAAGCTACTTTTGTGCAGCAGGGAGTTTTGAAATAGGCCATAGCAGCAAACATCCAACGTTTACAGCCAAACATTTGCTTTCATAATCTTTTTGCATCCGGTTATGCACACGCCCATGCCCTGACAAGAATTGAAACCGACCATTCAGAGAGGAAGATGGTTGCTCCTGCCATTTGCATTTTGACATATTTCCTTTTTTAAAATTTGATGTTGCTGCATCTAAACAACCTTTGATTTGGGTCCCAATTGTCTACAGCAAACTTTAAGAACATAGGAAGCCGCCTTATAGAGTCAGCCCAGTATTATCAGCACTGATTGGCAGTGACTTTCAAAGATTTTAGACAGGAATTTTTCAAGCCCTTCTTGAAGATTCCAGGGATTGAACCTGAGACCTCCCTGCAAAGCATGTGTTCTAACCACTGAGCCATGGTCCCATTGAACCTGTCCAGATATAAAAGTAAGAAGAGCATAAATCTTCTTCCTAATAGGGATTGTCTTTATGGCTAGTTGAAAACCTATCCTAGGGCCTGTCTACACGTCGTACTGAAGGCGCATGCATGCGCCCCCAGTACGCCCCCTAAATGATGGTGTAGACTGCAGCCCAGAAGAGACGGAGGAGGAGGAGGCTGGGGAATCCGGCCACGTCCTTGCCACCTCCCCGCCGGCCTCCTGCTGCCGGGGTAAGAGCGACCCGGGTCGGAGAGCTCGGCGGAAGCGGAAGCCGAGCCGGGTCGCTCTTACTCCGGCAGCAGGAGGCCGGCAGGGAGGCGGCTGGGGAACCGGCCGCGTCCTTGCCACCGCCGCTGCCGCCTCCTCCCTGCTGGCCTCCTGCTGCCAGGGTAAGAGCAACCTGGCTCGGAGAGCTCGGCTTCTGCTTCCGCCGAGCTCTCCAACCCGGGTCGCTCTTACCCCGGCAGCAGGAGGCCAGTGGGGAGGCGGCGGCGGCGGCGGCAAGGGCGCGGCTGGATTCCCCAGCCGCCTCCTCCTCCGTCTCTTCTGGGTTGCACTCTACACCATCGTTTTGGGGGCGTACTGGGGGCGCATGCATGCATCTTCAGTACGACGTGTAGACAGGCCCCTAGTGCTTGCCTGCTTAATAGTTCCTTGCCTGCTTAATACTCTCTGACTCTTCTCCTATGTGGAATTGGCAATATACATCTGTCTTAGGTCTCAGTGACCCCTTTCAGACAATGTGCTAAACGTTAAGGTTAATGCATTTCGTTAACCATTTTGTGGTTAAGCAGCATGGTTTAGCGTGTTGTCTGAACGGGGCTGTGAACTCTAACTGTTCTTGCCATACTCACACAACACCCTGTCTTTGACCTGGTGCCTCTTGTTTCAGTGTGGACATTGTTGCGTGGACATCTTTCTTCACAAACCCTCTGCCTTCAGATCTCCATGCTTCGTTTACTTTCCTGCACTGTTTTTTTGCCAGCTTCTGTGCATTGTACTTCACTTTATGTCCTGATATGAAGCAAAGTAACAGATTTCATTTGAGAGCCACACACTTTTCTTTTTTTTACTGTAGCAGCTGTGATGGCCTGTGATGATCCTTGCCCCAGGCCAGTGCATGCTCGAGGAAAGCTCTTTGTATTGTCCTATGAACAGGAACATGTTCCACGCCTGCCAGCCAGCCGCATTGAAGGAAATGATGATGTAACAAGGGGAAGGCACCTGCGGCAGGCCCAGGCCTGTACAACCTGAGTGACTGCATATTTTTAGCTATACACTCAGCAGCATTGAGTGGGTGGCCCATGTGTTCTAGGGTGTTTCCAGATGACAACAAACATCAAACCACCACCACCCCAAAATGGATGGAGGATTTAATACTATATTGGTTTTCTGACAATTGTGCACAATCCTAATCCCTACAGGTTAACCAAAAAAAAAAAAAAAATTGCCACTACCCACTGGTGTCCTCGCGGAACCCTGGGCAAAAAGCCTCAAGAACTGGGTTGGGAGAAGCAGAGCCTTCCTTCCACCCCAGCCTTGGGAAGAGGGGGGCAGAATAGCCAAAAGGGGGGGAGGGGAAAGGAGCCTCCCTCATACTTTTTAAATTATATATATATATATCCCCCTCTCCCTAGTTCACAGTCTCCAGCCATCCCTCCAGCCTGCTTCCTGTGATGGATCCATACCTGAATGGCAGTATTTATTTAAATTTAAAAGTTCAGGAAAAAACCCATAATGAAATGAGCACATTAAAAAAAACTTTTAAACTGTAACAATTTAAAAAGATGCGTCTGGATTGCCTTCCTCAATGCAGAGAGAGTGGGAAACCAGTAACAACTCCAAAGGGAGCGCATTCCAGAATCTAGGAGCATTCCAACTCCAGTGCGTTCTGGAATTTGAGAAAGCCCATTTCCATGTGCCTGACAAGCAGGCCTCTGCAAGTGAGGGTCTCTTCAAAAGGACCATTCCTGCTGATCTTAATAACTGAGCAGGTTCATACCCAAATTTGTTGTACCTCAGATAACTATGCCCTATGCCATTTAGAGGTATGAAGGTTAAATCCAACGCCATGAATTGATCCTGGAAACCAACTGGCAACTAGTGCACATCTTTCAGTATTGAGGTGATGTGACCGAGATACCAAGCACCAGTTAGCAACACAGTTGTGGTGGCTTAATAACTGTCCCTTAATGGTAGAAGAGGAAAAGTGTTCTGCCACTGGGGTAGCAGGGAGGAGGGACTAAATAGCAAGTGGGAAAACACAGGAATACAATGGTTTGAGATAAACATTGAGCGTCATCAGACGGGGGAGGGAGGAATCGCATTTCCCTACCCTTGCTTTCCCCCCACTTCCATCCCACAATACTTCCTTTCTTCACATGGGGAAGAAAGAGAAAGTAAACAATGACTACTTGGCCCATTCAGTGGGCGTTTTTTATCTCACTGCTTTTCCTGCACACAGCAGGAAATGGCAGTACAATTATTATTATTATTATTATTATTATTATTATTATTATTATTATTATTATTATTTATTACATTTGTATATCACCCCATAGCTGAGGCTCTCTGGGCAGTTTACATAGGATAAAACACTTAAAAACAATATACAAAAATTTAAAATCACAAAAACATACAATTTATTATTATTTAGCTTTCCCCCCCCAAAAAAAAATCGGATTTACTGGGGTCTTATTTTGTCATGGAAGGAAGACCAGAAGGAACAGGAGACGTGCGGGAGGTGGACAGCAAAAAACTGTGAGTGGGCAGTAAAGAGCACGTGGTAAAACGCTCGTCTGATGATGCTCTTAGTCTGGATTCTCAGGAGTAAATTATGAGTGAGTGAAAAGTATAAATACTGGAGAGAAAAAGGCTAGTGATGAAGAATGGCTAGTTTTACATCAGACTTTCCAAGGACAGACTATAACTTTATAAAGCTGGAGGAAGCACAAATGAAAAAGGATGAGAGAAGTGTACTTGCTACTCCTGGGAGTTACAGACAATTTCTCATTCTGATGTTTCTAGCTGGGAGGACACCATGCCCTTCCTTAGGCATGGCATCTTGTCACCACAGCTGCCTCCACAGTTATAATGGAATTGGCATTCTGAGGCTGCTATTTAGTAAGCTGCGTTAAATCTCCATATTGTTGGTTTTGCAGAATTGAGCAGGTGACTTTCTTTCCCAAGAATTATCGTGTAGGGTAGGAACGATCATTCCAACATGGAATTAACATGGAAGAGTAAGAAGATGCAGTGTTTCCATCATGTTCCTTCAAGCGCAAATATTAAACAAATCTCCACCTGACTAGCTCAGGAAAGCGGCTGGTAAACAGCTGCTGAATCCCACTCCGGAGATGTTTGCATTTTAGAAGCAAGCCCTTGTCTATACTGGTAAAAGCAGCTGTCTGTTCTAATGTTCTCAAGTAGAGACTAGGGTTGGGGCAGAGCTTCTAAAACTCCGGAACATTTTTAGCAAAAAAAACCCTTGGAAAACTGAATTTGTATTTTAATTTCAAAAACTGCAAACACACTTATCCAGGAATAAGTCCCATTGAACTCAGTAGTATTTACCTCTGTGTAGACATGATAGTTGCACTGTAAATATATTTGGCAGGGAATCTGCATGTAAAGAGCTTAAAAATATTTATTTGGTACATGTGTGGCCATCAACAGTGAAATCTTTTTTGGGTTTTTTTTAACTGAATGGTATCTCCCCTTGAAAATAATGATTTAAAAGTACCCCTTTATTTATTTATTTATTAAATTTATATACCGCCCATAGCTGAAGCTCTCTGGGTGGTTTACAAAATATTACACATACATACACCCCCACATGAGCGTGCGTACACCACTCAGGACCTTTGGAAAGGAACAAAGGGGTTGCACAGCATGATAGATTGCAACTTCACCATTGACTATTGCTCTGAAGAACATCAATAAATATTTATTTTAAAAGGATGCAATTAATTTTGCTGTGCAAGTAAAGTTGACTGTAAGGGATTCAATTGCTGACAGATGCCACAGAGAGTGCAGTGGTGGGGTTAGCACTATGTTGAATTTTCCCCACTCCCTGTGAAAGAGGCATGGTTTTTTTTTATATAATTCTTTGAATTTGAATAATACTGAAGGATCTTCTTTCTATTTTTTTTAACTTGAAAAATGCCCCTTTTACCTACAGTAGGGTGACCATATGAAAAGGAGGATAGGGCTCCTGTATCTTTAACAGTTGCATAGAAAAGGGGATTTCAGCAGCTGTCATTTGTATATATGGAGAACCTGGTGAAATCCCCTCTTCATCACAACAGTTAAAGCTGCAGGAGCTATACTAGAGTGACCAGATTTAAAAGAGAGCAGGGCACCTGCAGCTTTAACTGGTGTGCTGAAGAGGAAATTCCCCCAGGTTCTCCATATATACAAATGACACCTGCTGAAATTCCCTTTTCAATACAACGGTTAAAGATACAGGAGCCCTGTCCTCCTTTTCATATGGTCACCCTAACCTACAGCAGCATGTGACTCTTTACAGACAGGCTTCTCCAGCCCAGGAGCACTTCTCCTGCAAAGACAGGCTGCTACAAACAAGAACAAACGGGGCTTTTGGAGCTGTAGAAAAAACTCTTACCTTGCTTGCTCTATGTTGCTGCTAGAAAGAGCAGGTTTTTTCCTAAAGCTCTAACAGCCGGGTTTGCTTTTGCTTTGCAAAGAAGCTTCTGCAGCGCAGGAGCACGTCTTCAATGCCCATAGGAGAAGATGAGGTCACATGGTCTCCTGAGAGTTCAGAAAGAGGTGCTGGGCTGGAGAACCCTCTCTATAAACAGTCCTGAGCTACTGCAATTGCAGGGGTGTTTTTTAAAACTACTACTACTACTACTACTACTACTACTACTAATAATAATAATAATAATAATAATAGAAAGTAGATCACTCAGCCATCGCCTACACTTAAAAAGGTAAGCAGAAAGTCTGTCCTCCATTCCAAGGAGTAAGTTATTTAAAATACTAACCTCTCCCAGCCACTTTCAACAGAGTTTCACTCACCAGCCACCAGCCCCCTACAAAATGCCAAAAATGGAAGAAACAAAATATTCCGCACAGCACTATGCTGTGCTGCTCCATATAGGTACTGCTATTGTACACCTTTTCCCCCCCCACAGTTTCAGAATTATGACTTTTTGTGAAACAATTTGACCATGAAAAAACCAAACAGACTGGTATTTTTTAAATGACAGCAACAACAGTATTTATTTCTTTATTCTGCCCCACCCTACAACTTAGGATCATGTACAAAATGCACTCCAAAATCCCTGGAAGGCAAGGGATACCGGAAGCATCAGGCAAACACTAAGCCACTCATAATCCCTGTTTTAGACCATCCTGCAGCATTGAAGGTAGTTGTATATGCCAGCTCACCACCCTAGCCCTTGAATGGTGTGATTTGACTTGTCTCAGGAGGCCTGTGATCATCTTGGTGTTGTTTCACAAGGGAACAAATTGCAGGTGGTGAACTGAGTCCCTGGCATGTTGCACTCCACACTTCCTGCGTAATTAAAAGATGAGCCCCCATCACTCACAAGCTGCCAACAGCAGGAGCAATTAGCAGGGGCAGGTGTAGCTGTGGGGCATGTGAATCGGCTCACAGCTCAGTGCCTGTGAGTCAGGGAGAAAGGCAAGGCGCATGCAGGTGGCCCAGCTGGGAGCTAGTCCAGCTGCATGCTGAGAGCTGTCAAAGCTGCCCTGGCCATCAGTCTCTCCAATAGCTCCGACCAAGAGCTCTCCATTTTTATACAGCACCTATCCGCCAGTCATGATGAAGTACATACGGTGGGTTGGAAAGTACTGAATGGAGAGGTGTCCAAGAACTTTGCGAGAAAGAGAAATTGGAGTGCAAGGTTGCAATCGGAAAATGGCCGTTGGGGCATGTGTAAATGGGACTGCATCAGTTGCTGAGTCAATTAATATTGAACAAAGGAGAGAGAAAGATGTGCATTGCCGGGGGTTATCTGGCTTCTACTCTGGTGGCAGGACTCTGCCTGTCCTGCTACCTGAATTAGTTACTCATTCAAATTAGAGATCTTGCATAAATATAGATATTTCTAAAGGGCCTGTCAGTACAATGTGTTATCAAATTTCTCTCCCGATAGTTCTGCAATCACCTCTTCTCCTCACTTATGTCTGCCTCTGTCCACCTCACTTGTCCTGTCTCTCTGAATGACAGCAGGACCTCCCCAACCATAACCTGAGGTTTATCCTTAACCCTCATGTGCCACTGAGACCCTTCTCCAGCCACTAAGAGTTAGTAGTCAAATTGTGTGGCCAAGCTATGCTGTTTCACGGCCCAATTCTTGCCTGGGGAGCCATCCCTCCCCAACCCCAACCCCAACCTGAGGCTTAACTAATATGCCACTGAGACTTGCTTCCAGCCACTAAGAGTCAGTAGTCAAGCCTTCCTGGTGGCCCACTCAGTCTGTCTTGTTGGGCAAGGCTCTACTAAAGCACTGATTCCGGCCCGGGTAGCCATGCTTCCCAAACTTAACCCTAACATGACGCTTCACCCTAATCCTCATGTGCCGCTTAGATTTCCTCCAACAACTAAAAGTCAGAAGTCAAGCAATCATGGTGGGCCACTAAGTCTGTCTGATTGCGTTAGGTTCTATGAAAGCCCCAGTTCCTGCCAGGAGGGCCGTACCTCCTCAACCCTGACCTAACCCTAACACTTACATGCTACTGAGACTTCCCTTCAGCCACTAACTGCCTCACATTAGGTTTAGGGTGAGGGTTCATGTAGGGTGACCATATGAAAAAGAGGACAGGGCTCCTGTATCTTTAACAGTTGTATTGAAAAGGGAATTTCAGCAGGTGTCATTTGTATATATGGGGAACCTGGTGAAATTTACTCTTCATCACAACAGTTAAAGCTGCAGGTGCCCTGCCATCTTTTAAATCTGGTCACTCTAGTATAGTTCCTGCAGCTTTAACTGTGGTGATGAAGACGAAATTTCACCAGGTTCTCCATATATACAAATGACAGCTGCTGAAATTCCCTTTTCTATGCAACTGTTAAAGATACAGGAGCCCTGTCCTCCTTTTCATATGGCCACCCTAGTTCATGACTTCCTGGGCAGGAACCAGGGCTGTGGAAGAACATAGCCAAGACAGACAGACAGACAGACTGAGCCACCAGCATGGCTTGCCTACTGACTTTTAGTGGCTTGAGGGAAGTCTCAGTGGCACATCCATAGGGTAGCCAACCTGATGGCCCAATCAGTCTGTCTGGCCCAGCTGGCTCCTACCCTGGGAACTGGGTATCCCCAACCCTCTGCTGAGGCAGTGGCCTTCATTGACAAGAGCCCCACTGGACCTCCTCCTCCTTCTCCTCAACATTGCAATATGTTTGTTCATCCTCCTTCCACACTAGTTCAGACAACCATGCTGATAGGAATGAGGAGCACTAGATGCCGCTGCCTATTAGCTCATTGTTTCTCTGCCTGGCAAGCAAGCAGGAGGCAGCAATGATAAAGAGGAGGAGAACCTGGTGACAATGTTGGTAGGAAGGTGAGGCACCCACAGGTGCCTTGCCCACAAATCTACCAAAACCTGGAACCAGCATTCCTTTGATGCTGCTCTGATGTCACAGTGTAGCTAGCCTGTTTTGCTGGGTAGTGGGGAGTGCTTAGGGTTCTTAGAATTTCAATGGATGGGTCCAGGAACAAACTCTGCAAAATTAACTCTCCATCACCACCAGGTTAACAGGCAGTATTTTTTTTATTTATTGGATTAATATCCAGCTTTTCTGTTTTTAAAAATAGTGGTTAATAATATACAGATTCAAAACAAAATCTTAAGCATTACATAAAATCTAATAAATTCAAAACACAACAAGGAAAGGTAATAAACATTACCAAGACAATTGAAAACAAATACTGACCAGTTTATACGTCAAAGTCCTGCCGGTATATAAAACACAGGCTTTGGAATTATACCTTGCATGTGCAGATTGTTTAAATGGTCTCAGAGCTATTTTACTGGAAAGGGGCAAACATTGGTTCTAGTCCCACCTTGCTGATTGATAGTACCTCATCTAGGGTTCATATAGAGTAGGGGTGTCAGAGAGAAAGAAGGGAGGTTTACCTAGGGTGACCATATGGAAATGGTGGACTGGGCTCCTGTATCTTTAACAGTTGTATTGAAAAGGGAATTTCAGTAGGTGTCATTTGTATGCATGCAGCACCTGCTGAAATTCCCTCTTCATCACAACAGTTAAAGCTACAGGAGCCCTGCCCTCTTTTGTATCTGGCCAACAGGGCAGGGCTCCTGCAGCTTTAAGTGTTGTGATGATGAGGGAATTTCATCAGTGCTGCTTGCATTCAAATGACACCTGCTGAAATTCCCTTTTCTATACAAAGATACAGGAGCCCTGGCCTCCTTCCCATGTGGTAACCCTATGGAAACCTGGGTCCTTCTAGATGCTGTTGAATTGCCAACTGCTAACAGCCCCAGCCATAACTGCTATTAGCTATCTGGGGGAGGGGGTACTTTCACATTTAATGTGGGATGGGGGGGATGTCAAATTTTAAAAGCAGAAGAGACATACTGGTGAGGAGTTCTGAACTTTTCCCTCTTAGCCAGGTGTTTTCCATCAGCCAGGTTGGAAAAGCACTTGGTGGAAGGGGCTGTAGAGAGACAAGCCATGGGTGATGATAGGAAGGTTCAGCCCCTGTCATGTGCATGTTACTTTTCTTCTTTCAATCATTTGGTTCTGTTTGAATGCAAACTTAGCAAATTTCACACTTTTGAACTGATATGCAAACCAAAACTTAGTTATCCTTTGGAATTCGTATTTGTATGGATTTTGCAATGGAGTTCTCTAATCAAAAGTTAGAACATTCAAAAATGCATTGCATTAGGAAAATTGTTTGCAAAAATGTGTATATTAGGCAAGATTGCATAAAAATGCATTAGCAGAAGCGTGCACAAAATTCCTTATGAATTTTCATGCAAACCTTTTATTTTTATTTTTATTTTTAAAAATCAGAACATTTGGGACAATCTGAACTTATGATTATCAAAGTTCGAGATGAACCAAAAATCTGGAAAACTGAGAGAAACAGAAAATGAAAGATTTGTCCACTTCTGGTTCCTATTTCCAGCTCACAAGTCACTGTGTAGAAGCAGCCTCAACAAAATGTGATTTAAAGTTGCCCCCCCCAATCTATTTTAAAAGCTTTTGGGGGTACTGTATAGACTCTAGTGAAAGAAATCCTGTAGGTCCCAACAGTGATCATCTGCTTTGCCCAGAACACAATTTCCCATCAACTATTTGCCTGGATTCTTATCCATTACCCAAAAATGTAGACGGAGAGCGTTGTGGGAGTCATAGAACCATGTCTGTGTCGAATGGCTTTATTTATGATGGGTTCTACAAGGCCAATATTTATGAGCACAGAGATTAAATTTATGCAGGCTGTAGGTGAGGTTGATGAAGAACTATAGATAGGTCACAGGAGTGTCAGTATGGAAAGATCTTTGGAGCTTTGCGCTAGGGTTTACCAGAGTAAACTAAACCAAGATGAAGATGAGATTCCATGAAATAAAGTACTTTAAAGTTTAGTGTATAAATCTCATTCCGCTTTCACATATCACGGTATACACTTCAGATAGGGTTCCCTACTCAGCAAGTTGTAGATATTTCCTCTCCCCACCAGTGGCAGGCAGGACAAGGTAGACCATATGCTTTGTGCGCAGAACGTTCTAAGTTCAAGCCTGACAACTCCACATAGGGCTGTAAAATCTCCTGCTTGAAACCCAGGAGAGCTGCTGCTGCCAGTTAGTGCTGCCAATACTGTTCTAGATGGACCCATGGTCTTGACTCAGTATAAAGCAGCTTCCTATGTTTCTGTGTCAACAGCCAGGCTGATTGACTTGGTGATGTTTTTAATGAGACACCATGTTTCCTTTTGAATGATTGCTCAAAAGAATCTGGTGGAGGCATTTTATAAGTGAGAGAGAAAATCAGTAGCAGCATATAACAGGGTTAGTGGAGAGGGATGGAGGTGGAGAAAAATCCCACCAGCCGATTTCAGCCAGTTCTGAAACATTGCTAGCAGCAGGCTGGGGGCAGGTGTGTATGTACATGGATGTGTTTTTATTGCTTGCGCAATCCTATGCATGTTCAGACAGAAAAAAGTCCTACAATTCCCAGCATTCCCCAGCCAGAGAGTTGCAGAACTTTTTTCTGTCTAAGCATGCATGGGATTGCACCCTTAAACTGCTGGTTTTCCTGAGTGTCAAAGAGAGAGTACACTGAGAGCCCAACGAACTGCCATGACGCTTGTTAGCGCAATGGAGGACTGAAGCATTAATAATGCTGTTTTGGGAGCTGCTTTACAGAGGAGTGGGTCTTCGTTGCTCAAGGAGGAAAGAAGGATGAGCACAGGATGGGTCACATTACAAGGATGTTTGTGTGAGTTGGGGAGCTCAACTCGTGAGGGCTGACCCGGAGGGAGAAGCTGTCCCTCTCATCCCCCTGATACCCTTTGTAAGAGGGAGGCAGTGGCGGAGGTAATAAATTTTGTGTGAAGGTGACCTTTTTTTCATTTGTCAGCCCTATTTCCTTGGGCTGAAACTTATTACCTACTCAGATACAGGCAAAAAACAGAAACAACTCCTTGTCTCTAAATAGCCTCCTTTCAAAGAAATGCCACATAACAGAAACCTCCATTAAGACATCATGGATGCCCCTTATATTACAGCACCACTGAACCCTGTCCCATTGACATTTGACAGATATCTTTGTGTGTAGGAACCATGTGTCACCATCAGGCAGAATATGTTAGCCATGCAGTTACCTTCTTTTTTATGAAGAGAACGAAGGGGGTCATGAGAGATGCAGCATCTCTCTCACAAGCTAGGTGGTAACAGGCCAGGCCAAGAGCCTGCTGCTTTACTCACAAAAGTTCTCCACCTATTAATCTTCTTGCATGTGTGGCCCACCCTGTGACAGGTGGAGACCACCATATGCTCCAATGCTCAACAGGAAGCTGCTGGCTGGAATTATCCTAATGAAGTTGGCGAGAGGTGGCATGCATGACCTCTACTTCCTTTGAAAGAAAAGTTGAATGCACACCTGTGTGGATCTACCTGCTTTAGGTAAAAAGGGTGGACTGCCTAGCCCAGAATCATACAATCCTTTTGGCCCCAAGAGCCACATGTGATGCTGGGTTAAGGGCCTTACACATATGTACACATAGAGAGATGTCCACGTATACACACATACATTGATTCTGATAGAAATCATTCTTTACTTGCTGCTAGCAGTGGCAGAAAAAGAGCAATCTATATGAGAATCTCTAGGGAGTAGAAAGTACAGGCATTGGGAAAGGTGGAGGCAGTGGTGGGAAATTGGTGGCGTTAGGTGGGTCAAATCTGGTGGTTATTCGAGGATCGGGGGGAAATCCTCTACGCATGTTCAAAGGTACTTCTTTGTGACTACTTCACATCCAAGAATGGAGGCTTACAAACAGTAGAGCGTTGGTAAAAAGTCAGTCAGTGCTGTAGTCTGGAGATATTCACAAGGACATTGAACAAATGCTACAAACTTGCTTATTCTGAATTTGACTGCTTTTCTCTCTTAACTGCTTGGTAGGGTTAAAAGTATTGGTTTTGCCTTTTGAATAGAACTCTGATCATTAAACAAAAACCTATGGTTTACAAAACAACATTAAGGCTCTACAGTTTTCAACCAAGCACTAAAAAGCAGGGAAATTGAGAGTTAAGGCTCACAAGCCTTAACGCCACATCCTCCCTAAGGAGGCAGAAAGTGCAAGTGAAATTCTCATTCTCCCAAAGCAGATAAACCATGAGGACAGGATGAAGAATATGATATGCAGAGGTGACTGTGGGGTTGTGGAAAGCTGTTAGCGAACAACTTAGGGCCACCTACTTCTCTTTTTTTGTTTAGATCAGCCCTTCCCCCAACCTGGTGCCCTCCAAAGGTGTTGGACTACATCTCCCATCATTGCAAGTCAGTATGTCCCATGGGCAGGAATGCTGGGCCCATAAGCAGTCCAAAATAACTAATTTTCCCATCCTAATTCTGAGAAAAGAAAATTACCAGTTAATGAATCACCAAACGTTGAGTCCAGGCCAGCTGAAGAGATTTTGGACTTGTCATTGGGCCCTCATTGTATAATGAAGCTCCTGGTGAGCGATGTTACTGAGAATTTCCTCATCTTTCCAGCAAGATTATCTTACAATTAACAACTTGCTTGTGTGTGTTCTTTTATTCTTCATTTGATCATTGCTGCTGCTTGATTTTCAATATGCACTCATTTGAAGGGGTTTATGGATTTTGTTGTAGTTGTCTCTGAAAGTGCTGTTTATTTAGGGACCATGGCTTTTTGTGAGTGAAGTGTTTAAGCTCCCCCCACAACGCAATTTCTTTTTTAAAAAAAACCATCCCAAGTATTTGATTTTTAAAGAATTTTTATTCCTTGAGTCCTTATCTGACTTCATATTGTGACGCAGTCACTGATGGAGCCTTAGAGCTGATCAGAAGGGAGCGGGGAGGGGTACAGGAGAAGAGCCCCCATTGCACTGGGAAAGTGGGTGGGAAGGAGGAATTTTTCAGGAAAGTTCTCCCCTCCTTTGTCCACCCCACTCTGGCAATCCAGTCTGACTGGGAATCACAATATGAGTATATACTGCTCAGGCTCTTCTTAGCTATGATGGGTTTTAATGTTGATAACTGGGGAGGAAGATGTAGTGTAGGCAGAGCCGGCGCTGCCATAGAGGCAGCTCAGGCAGCGGCCTAGAGAGCCAAGGAAAGGAGGGCGCCAAACAGCGCACCCGGAAGCCACTCTCCTAGAGCGGCTTCCAGGCGCGCTGTTCCAAAGCCGCCGCCCCAGCCGCACCCCAACCCCAGCATCCTGGCTTCAAAGCCAGGACGCTGGAGTTGGCGGGCGGGGCGGCAGCTTCAGAACGGCGCGCCTGGGCATGCCATTCTGAAGCCGCTGCCCCGCCCCCCAACCCCAGCGTCCTGGCTTCAAAGCCAGGAGCGGGCGCGGGGGGCGGCTTCAGTACAGCTCACCTGCCTAGGACGCAAAATAGTCTGGCACCGGCCCTGAGTGTAGGGAAGGGTTTGGGGCCACAGAGTCCTATCTTGAAAGAAAAGCATTACCAATTTAAAAAATAATAATTAAAATTTAGGGAAGCACTTCAGCCCCAAATAATGCTCTTCTATTTTGCCATGGCTACGACATGTAGTTTTGTCAAGATATATAGGAGGTAGCCACTTCTTTTTTGACTGCCTGGAGTTGGTTGTAGTTAAGGGAGATTCCCCCTCCCCCAAGTGCTGAAAGCAAAGGGAAAGCTAACCTATCCTCTGCATCAGTTCCATCCCATAGAAGCTTCCACCCACACTCTTTCTTTTGTAAAAGTTTGTAATCCAATGCTTGGGTGCAGGATCAACCTCATTAAGAAGTGTTCTGAGCATCTTATGTCTACTCAGTACGTCCAATTGTCTTGAATGGGGCTTACTCCCAAGTAAGTGTGCTGAGGGTCTTATGGCTACCCAGAGTAAGTCCTGGCTTTCCTGGAGGCTGCAAGGAAACAGTACAGCAGACGTCCCCTCCCATTGGTAATGGTTTTCTTTCATGATAAGACGCCCCAGCCCCAAACCTCTCCCTACACACACACACAAATGCATATCTTCCTCCCCAGTTATCAACATTAAAACCCATCATAGCTAATAAAAGCCTGAGCAGTATATATCCATATTGTGATTTGCAGTCAGACTGGATTGCCAGAGTAGGGTGGGTAAAGAAGGAGAAAACTTTCCTCGAAATATTCCTCCTTCCCACCCATTTTCCCAGTGCAATGGGGCTCTTCTCCTGCATCCCTCCCCATCCCTTCTGATCAGCTCTGAGGTTCCCCAAGTGGCTACGTCACAATAGGAAGTCAAATAGGAACTGAAGGAATAAAAATTTCAGGAAGATTGGTGAAACATTTTTTATTTTATGAACATTAGAATGACCACCACCCCAATTACCCCTTTATAATGGTAGAATGCTTTATCTACTGTCTGACTTTAACTACAGGGACACTGCTACGTCCCTGTAAATGAAGAAAGTCACTAGATGTGGGTGGACAAACTGCACCCTTTTCCAAATAAGACTGAAATACTGTTGATCAGTCAATCAGCTGATCCAGGTAGAGATATGCAGCCTGTTTTGGATGGGGCTGTACTCCCCCTCAAGATGCAGTTTTGCAGTGTGGGGATGCTCCTTAACTCGGAGCTACTTCTGGATGCTCCAGTTGGGTCTAAGAGTGTGTTTGACCAGTTTAAATTGGCATGCCAGTCAGCTATGCCCTTTGCTGGAGAAGACTGACCTGACGATGTTGATTCAGGCCTTACTAATTTCCAGATTGGACCATTGTAACATGCACTACATGGGACTGCTCTTAAAAAGTGTCCAGAAAATTCAGCTGGTCTAAAACGTTGCCACCATGGTGTTGATTGGGGGATGGGAGGATGAAATACAGAACTCCAGTTTTACATAGTTTCCATCAGCTACCCATTCTGGGCTCAATTTATGGCTTTCTCTAAAATCTTCCCTACCATGTGCTACATTTTACATCTGAGGCCTAGTTGTGTGTTCACCAGCAGGTAGTCACGCAGAATCTTTTTCATTTTCGTACCAATATTATGGAATGTTCACCTCAGGAAGGTCTTCCTAGCCCCATGACCGTTGGCCTTCCTTTGCTGGGTTTAAACACAGGTGTTCCATGACTTTGGTAACTGAACTCCTGTTGCTATGTTGCTTGTTGTTTCGGAATTGGTTGTATTTCTGTTGTTTTGCTGTTATAATTGTTTATTTGGCTGTTTTATTGTGTTTTGCTTTGTTTTTTTTAAAAAATTGCCCATTAGCTGCTTTGAGTGTCATTCAAAAGAAAAGTGAGATTTTTAATTAATAACAACTACAACAACAATGGTTATTATCAAGACATTTAGGGCACAATCCTGTGCAAATGACAGTATGTATACATTCTCCATGCTGGCTGGGGAACGCTGGCATTTCTAGGACTTCTTTCTGTCTAAACGTGCATAGGATTGCACCCTTCAGTCATTTGAAGAACAGAATATGGTCTTACTGCAGGGATTTTCAGTTATGGGTTAGTAGAATGCAGGTATACTGAGAAGCCTGGACTTTCTTATCATTGAATCTTGGAAAGATGTATTGTAGGATTTAAATGATGTGCAACACAGATTTTAGACATTTTTACCCAGACTTTACTCCTGCTGAGTTCAGATAGTTTTACTCACTAGTGAATGTACATTGTTCTGTAGCCTGACAATCCAGGCCTCCATGGCTAGAATTATAATAGTTAGATAGCAGGAAATCTAGAAACTATGTTATATGAATTCTGTCCCCAGCCATCTATAAAACACATCTGACATTTATGGAATTAATTAAAACCTTTTGTATTTTTTTAATACTATTTTTTACTATTTTTATTGATAACCTTTTGTATTTTTAAAGATTTAGGTTGGATGGGTAAATATTTCTGATCTCTGCCCATTGATTTTTGCTAGCTTTTATATGTGTTTTATACTTGATATTGTAATGATACTGCTTTGGTTTTATTATTTTATCCTTTTAGCTGTTGTTATCTTGATGATTTTTAGAGTGTCTTGGCAGACCATTGCAGATCAAAAAACAGAGCTGACTTTTTATGTAATAAAGAAGAGATGAGCAGGGTTGTAGTTGGATTAAGGACCCAGGAGAAGGGCTGACAAAGTGTCCAAGTAATATAATTACTGAATTTTTTCCAGATTCACGTGGTATTAAGTTGTCTTAGCGTAATCAGGGCCCATTGTCCCTAATTAACCGGCATGGAGAGCAATTTAAAGAGAACATTAGCACTACTTGACATTAAAGAAGCATTAGTGAGGTAGGGCAGGATCAGGAAAGAGAGATGGATAGGAAACCTGAAGGACGGATAGGAAACCTGAAGGAAGACAGCAGCAGAAATCTATTCTATTTATCTGTAAATGAGCTGTTTTGTATGGTATATTTTAGTGCTGCTTTCTCACTTCTAAAAAGTACTATGACCCACTCTGAGTCCTAAGGAGATGATGGCCTGGAAATCCAAATAAAGTTTAGCAGACAGCATCTATTTGTTAGTCCATTTTATTTATGTGGGTCTTCGTCATAGGGAACCTAAGATAGGTGATCAATCCGACAGTTTCTAGAATTGTAGTGCTAGGCTCCCCAAGGATCTGTCGCTCCTGAAAATGCCAGTGTTTTATGCTCTTCACCTTCAGCCTGCACAAAAAGCCCTTGTTCCTGAAACACCGTGGTCAGGTTAAAGCACAATTTGTCTCCTGCTGCACCTGCTGTGTGTGTGTGTGTGTGTCTAAGCAATTGGATGCATGCCCGTGTTCATATACCCTTCACCTTTCTCTCCTTGGGGGAACCAAGCTCAGAAGCTCTTCCCCCCACCCCTCCTGCCTCTGCCATCCCTGCTGGCTGCTGCTATTGCTGCATGTGAAGCGGAGAGCATTGTTTGAATGATGAGGCTGGACTAGGTTAGATAGACCCTGGTGCCTCGAGAGAGGGAGAGAGCAGTCGCCTCGCCCTTTCTCTCTCTCTCTCTCTCTCGCCTGCCCAGAAATCAGATCAGAAAGGCAGAGAAAACAGCTGCTATCTTTACGGAACTCCAGGGGAGACAAGAAGTTGATGATGGGGGAGGCGCATGGAACCACCACATCCATAGCCTTGCCGGCGCAAGACTTTCTGCTGTGGCATCTTTCCTAGTGATGCTGGGGGACCTGCCACGCTCTGGGGAGGACTTACCTTTTGCCCACCTTCCTGGGACATGGTTGTGAGCAGGGATTGCAGCTGAGACCTGCCAGCCACCATGCTAAAGTTTCGAGCGGACCGCCGGGTCAGGTAGGATGCACCAGGTGATGGTGATGCAAAGCTAGGGAGGGAGGCAGTGGGTCAGGGCCTTGTCCTCCCTGATTTGGGGGCTTCTGTGCTTTGTATAGCAGCTAAGGGAACTTCATTTTAGTCGGTGACTGCTGCATTGCAGTGCTTGGGGTAGCAGATGCTTAACTCAGGAGTTTGTGGAACAGGGGCCAGGCAAGGCAGCTGCTGGGGGAAAAATATTTTAAGGAGGTGCTGGGGAAGTTGGCTTTGCTTGTACTCGTGCCGAACCCTGAAAGCTGGAACGGGGTTGTGAGGGGGGCGGGAAAAGGAGGCAGTTTTTTGGATGCATGCCAGCGGGAGCTGCAGAAGCCACACACAACTACAAAGGACACTGGAGGGAGGAGGAAGGAGCCTGAGAATAAAGGCAAACCTGCTTCTGGCTGAACTGATTAAAGAACCTTTCTTCTGAATAAAGGCCAAAAGCAAAGCAGCGCAGTGGCTAAGAAGAGTCCCACCGGCAATGCTTGTCCATGAATAACACGCTTGGTGGCATCAGCAGCTCCACCAGGAAAGTTAGCTTTCCTAAGGCTTTGTAATGTGCACTCAGATTTAGTCTTCCCCCACCTGGCTCCAGTTTTGAAACAGAATGCAACTTGAATTTATGGTGCATTCCTTGTTATGGGCATACTGTAAGAAAGAGGCAGATGTACACTGTTGGTATACTCCAATGTTAAACTGCAGGGGGAAAGCCCTAATGAACAGTCATGATAAGACAGCACTCTCAATGCAACCTGATAAAAAAGAGAGCTCTCTGCCCCAAGGACCTTACATTAACATTTTAACATTAGGAAAAGAACAAAAGGAGAAGCAGAAAGCTAAGGTGGGAATAATGAATATGAGCAAATGCAATTGCAGATACTTACAGGTTTTGATGTAATTGGGAATAAAGACAGGTTTAAGCAATAGGTTCTTATCTGTCATTATTGTGAAATGCATTGCAAACCCTGATTCTCTCTCCAATCCTTGTACTGAGTCATGGCAGGACTGATGTTGCCATAATCAAAAGTTTATAACAGTCTTTCCATGTGGGGATATTTCCATGTGAAATATCAGCCTGACTTGTCTCTGTAGTTAGGAACTGATCAGTTGCCTGGTTTATGTCTCATCAATATGTCATTGGCTATGCTGTGGGTTTTTTTGTTTTTTGTTTTGTTTTGATCTGCAGGAGCAGAAGCACTACTTTCCACTCCTTATTACTTTTTTAATAAAAGTCTATTTGGTTGTTGTTGTTCCTTTTGTTTTCTTGATTTAAATACAACATTTAAAATATAATAGGCCCAGTCTTGGGCGCAAAGTTGAGTCTTCTTTCATTTGCGATATGAACTAATGAAATTTTCTTACCTGATTTTGTGGCAACAAAACATCAAATGGAATTATATACTGGCTAATTTCGTTGTAAAATAAAGTCTCAGGATGCTATTTCACATTTTCTGCATAGTTTGGGGGCTGGGGCTTAGTAATGGACCTTATTTGAAAACTAGGTGTTCTGTGGAGCCTGTTCCGACAGCATGCTAAGTCATGGTTAATCCTCTAATGCTTTTGCAGCATTAGTGAGTGTGTTTAAACCGTGTTTATGTAGCCACCGTGGTTAGGTTCACATGACACGCTAAGCCATAATGTTTATTTCAAAATGCTTAACCACTGTGGCTTAGTGTGTTGTCTGAACAGGGTCACAGTTGTAATATGCTGGCTGCTTGTATGTTGACTTCATGTAGGCAGCATAGGCCTATCTCTAGTAGGCATAGAGGCCTGAAAGCTACATTGTTTGGTTCATATACCTGTAGAAACAGGATAATTCCCAAGTCTGTCTTTAGGATGCTGGTTTGCACATAATGTTAACCCATGGTTTATTTAGCCCATGGTTTGTTGCCCTACTCAGAGTTTGCCTGGAAATTGAACAAACTGTGGTTTGTTTTCTCATTCTCTGGGTTGTTTGTTTCCCTCCTCCTTCACTTTGCTGTAATATTAGCATGTAGAGCAGCTTTTTTTCCTTTTCTTTTTACCACTCTTGCTTGCTGCCTCTGGAGCATGCCAAAACAATCTATCAACAACTCACAGTTCTGGGTGTAACAACAATTCATGGTTTAACAACGCAGAGCTTACAACCCAACAACAAATCATAAGATCTTTTTCTAGGTTGTTCATGGTTAACAAACCAAAATAGTAACTTAATGGTGGCATTGTATCTAACGCTAATAGCCATGTTGCAAATATATCCTGAATTATCAGGTTTGTGGATTGCATATTCTTGTGAAAATACCGCAGGTAAAACCAGCCCCATTTTAAGACCCTGAGAAGCCCTGGAAGCTGAATGTTCATTTGACCCTCTTTGTAACTGCAGCCTTTGTTGTACTGCATTGTTTGTTCATGAAGCTGTGTCCCCCTCAATCTGTGAGGCCCAGGACAATTGTTTCCAATCCTCACCCCACCCGCAAACAATCTGAATAAACTTACAGAGCAATATATAGATGAACAACCTTTTTTTTTTTAGATCTCAATGCATCACTATTGCAATTCGCATGGCTATAAAATTGGCAAAGACTTCTCTCACCTCGCCAGCTTGTACAGTTTGCAAAGCTGAGCCCAAGCAACCTGCCAGATGGAAAAGCTGGCACATGCAGATTCTAGCCTTTCACCTATAAAGTCCCAGATCTCCACAGTTCCACTGTTCTGAGAACTTGAGCCATCTGGGGCTGCTTTGCACATTTTATGTCTAGAGAAGATCACAACCTTAAACCATCCTTGGATATTTATACTGGCCCATGTCTTACCTTTTCTCCACCCTTATCTCTCACATAGCTATTGCTAAGAGAGACATGTTCATGATCCAAAGGGCTATAGCCAATTTTTTCATTGCATTTTGATATGGTAATATTAGCATCTGGTGACATTGCCATGTTGTTTCTAATACCATTAATATTTCATTTGGGGAGATTGGATATTTACTGTGTCAGGAACATTTGAGTTTTACGTTTTGGTTTGCATGGATAAGCCAGAATTCATGAAGTCAATAGCATGGTTCCCATTCACTTTAATGCTGCAGGTTTACATTCAGTGTACATGACAGAATTACAAATGCACTCTCTCTGTAGTGATCCTTAATTATACTCAAGAACATCACAAATAAGTACAAGATAATCCAAAGCCAAATTTAAGACACAGAATGGGAGCGTAGGATTGGATCATGCCAATGGTCCATCAGCTGGTTATCTTAATGGTGATAGTACCTTACTTGTTTCTGAGTTGTGCGTGGCATTTTGGTTGTGCAGGTTTCAGGATGGAGTGAGGACAACATAAACACCCTGTGTATAGAACCCGTGTCTGGACTAGAGATATATCCTATTCTGACGCTTCTCTCCTGTTCAATGCTGAGGCATTCAGAGGTAGTATAAGACTGGGCACAGTACCTTAAGTCCAAGCAATAGGTAGGTCCAAAGATCGACAGGCAGGCAGAAGTAAGTTGTCCACACTGCAAGTTAAGATGGCAACAAAGAGATATCAGGACCCTGGACAGAACCCAGTGGAGCAGCAGACACAGTTAAAGTCAGTAGGCAGGTAGTCTAGTGTTGTTTCAACACTAGTCAGAAGCCAAGTGAAGGCTGAAATAATGGTACAGGGGAGGTGTAAGATGTTGACACCACTCCTCTATAATAATTTTTAAAAAGCTAGTTAAAGGGGTAGCGCACTCCAGCAATGCTGGTAAGTCGCATGACATACTGGCTACTGTTTCTGGGACTAATATAGTGGTAAAGGCAGGATTCCAGAAGGCAAGGGAATTTCTGAGGGAGGTGTCATTACAATCCAAAGACTTCAACAGGGAGATAATCCCAGCTTGGTTAACAGAGAAAGTACAGTCCCTGGCAGTTCATCTGTCTAGTCATCTGTGGAAGTCTCTCCAGGTCAGGGTTCTCTAGGAGCTGCTTTCTGAGTGACACATGGCCTTTAGTGTCCCTACAACTCGTCCTTCAATGCACCCCCACTCCGGATCTGTGTTCTAGGCCATGGCAGCATCATTAAACATGACTGGAAATTCTGGGATGATGTGGGGAAATTACCAGCATCTGCCCAAAACTTTAACAGCATCCTTGCAAATGTGAAGTGATGCTCATCCTTTTTTTGCCATTCCTTGCCAGGCTTTAGTTAGGCTTAGAGACACTAGTCAGACTATAAGTTTGAACCCTTTCACTGACTTTACTGATGGAGTCATCCACCATGAAATTGTTCAATCCTATTATGAACATCTTTACCATTAACTTTCACACCATCCCATGGCAATGAGTTCCATGTTCACCAGCTTCTTATTAACCTATCTATTTATAACCCATATCGTTTGGACGAGGGCTGCATATGAATGGGGAGAGGGGCTTTGGAGAGCAAGAAAGGCAGAAGAGAGTCCCTTCCAAAAAAAATCACTATCCTGAAGTGCCAGTGGAGGTAAGGGAAGGAGGGAGCTGCTTGGGTGAAGGGCAAACAAGGAGAGGCAAGGTTTGGTGTGTGTGTGTGGGGGGGATATATTTAATTTTATTTATTTATTTTACTAATTAAATTTATATTCCATCCAACTGGCAGATGCCCCCAAGGCAGTTTGACAATCATTTTTAAAAAATACACCAAAAGAACAATAAAAGAACAACCAAATCAATACGACAATTAAAATATCTAAATACTAAAATATTAAAACATTTAAAATATGAAAGAGCTGGCAGTAAAGTTAATATTCAGAGCAACACATTAAGGTTAAATGCCTGCTGGAAGAGGAAGGTCTTTACCTGGCATCTAAATGCCTCTTCCAAGAAAATCACTACCCTGAAGTCCCAGTGGAAGTACGGGGAGGAGGGAGCTGGATGGGGAGCGGCAAGCAGGGGGAGGCAAGATTTGGTGGTGTGTGTGTGTGATATACTCTATTTATCTTTATATAGAGATATATTAAATTTATATACTGCCCCAAGGCAGTTTACAATTATTATTTTTAAAAAACCTAAAACACCAATGTATACAATGAACATATACAATGAAGATGAGAGGTGGATCTCCCTGGGAAGGGCATTCCACAGGTGGGGCGGTGGTGGTGGGACTATAGAGAAGGCTCTTTCCCTGGTGGCCAGCAATCACACCATTGTGAATGGTGGCACCCGGGGAAGAGCCTCCAAGGAGGATGGGTGATTGAGAATTGGAGGATAGTGAATGGTGTGGGAGGCTGTGGCGGGAGTGGAAGCAGGAGACAAATGGGAGGCAGAAGTTAATATGGAAAGCAGGGGCTGTAGAATTTTGGTAAATTGGAGGAGGCAGGGGAAAAAAGTTTGTCTCCTTTTAATCCTTCTCCCTCCCTTCCCTGCAGTTTCATCCCTACCATTAGGCAGAGTGAGGTGGTTGCCTCAGGCAGCAGATGCTGAGTGATGGAGAGGTGTTGGAGGACAGAGCTGTATGTTCCACACACAGCCTGTCCTGTTTTTTTTAGCTGCCCTCAAATATGGCCGAGGGCTTGTCTCTTCACCAGTGTTGAAGTCAGATTCCAGTCTGGCTGATGACTCTACATGAATGGAGCGGGGGGCATCATCTTGTTCTTTACCTGAAAATACCTTAGGCCTGGATTTCATCTGGGTCACCTCTTCCCCCCCCCATTAGGTAGGTATTTAGCATCTGAAAAACTATGCTTCCCCCATACATTTTCCCCATATGACTCTCCATACATTTTCCCGTATGACTCTTGCTATTGTTGTGCAATGCTCTTCATGGTCTTGCCATCATTCCTAACATTTGGTGCTGTCGTGGAACTCCAAGTGAGGTGAGCCTTGTTCCAGGAAATTGTTCATGGAAGTCAGCTGTATCTCCTTGATTGCCCCCACCCACTTTGTCTTTCGGAATTCTTCACCTCCAACGGGTCTTTCTGCCACTTCTGAAGAGTTCATTGACTCTGTGCTTCTCTGCAATAATGAAACGGAGTCTTGCATTTGTCAGCTGGCTTGGGAAAAGGAGACGGGGTGGTGGTTGCTCAAAGGATATGCTCTTTGTTTTGGGGGCCACTGATAAAGTTTAAAGATTAACATGTCTGTCTCAGTGCTCACCTTCTGGTCAGTGCTTGATGAATATATCCGTAAATAAACAGATATTACGGAAATGCCACCAGGCTTCAGCACTCTTCTAACCCACAAAAGTAAACCTCATTGAAACAAAGCATGCTCATAGGTTGCATGTGGTTTGGAAGCTTGGCTTAGAACACAGCTAACCACTCTGTTTTGTGGTGATTTTGGATTTAGATATGCAACCCCACTTGGCTTTGGGGGGGAAACAGGGGAGGGTGCTGCGGTTGATCCTGCCACTCCATATACATTTAATAGTAAGGGTGGTTTAAAACAAAAACCCTAATTTCAGTGAACGTAAAGCCAAGTTTAGCAAGAATGAATGAAGGCCAAGTTTGGGAGCCTGACCTTAAAATGTGGAACTTTTTTTAAAAAAATAAATGGTTCCTGTTTTTAAGGAGTAGGGTTTAGTTCTTGGAATACATGTTAATGCTTTCATAACCCCATGGAGAAGAATTTGCTTTATACTACACTGAAAATTGCTCTGGCTCCCTGAAGGGGATTGCTTGTTTTCCAATGAAAGGGGCCAAATGAAAAGCTACCTGCCAGTTACTTTAATTGGAGGGGGTGGAGAGAGGGAGACTCTCCAAAGAAAAGTTTGGGGGTAGCAACCCCAGAGGTTAACCACACCCTAAACTCCTTAGCGAGAGAGAATATGGGCTGAAGAGGTCGGCCATCATTTCTCCAAGTCATTAAGTTCTGTCATTTCCACACCCACTGCTCCTGGGGTCTTGGAAGGAACCTCGGTCCAAATTGTCCATAGCAGCCTTCAACTGGAGGCCACAGCCTGATGCCCTCCAGTTGTGTCAGACTACAATGGCCATGTTGGCTGTGCATGATGGAAGTTGTAGTTGAACACAGGTTGGAGAAGACTGGTCTTTGAAGAGATTTTTAGCCTGGAATTCTTTGTCATCCTGATAGTTGCTGGGGTTGTTTAGTGACTTGCTTAGTAGGAATCTTTGTCCTGTGTTCATGCTCACTGTATTTGGGTAGCCAAGTCTTTGCTGTGTTCATTTAAAAGCTAAGACTAGACAATGAGAGAGGATGCAATAAAGGAGAAAATTTGCTGTATGCAAATGATGAAACGGTGTAGAATTTCTCACACACACCATGACAAGCCAACTGGGGATTTGTACTTATGCAGTTCGCACAACAGTCAATCATGTGTCCATTCGGTCCATGATATAGCAGCAAAATCAGCTCTCAGTCTGTAAGAAGCCCTCAAAAGCTAGGCCATATTTACCCTTCTTTGGGGGTGGGGGTGGGGGTGGGGATGAAAACCTGCCTTTTGTAAACAGGCACAGAGAAGTAATAAAGCCCAGCAGACCAAGATAACTGAATTTGTTCTAATTAAAATCTGTATCCGGAAAAGCACATCACAGAACGCTGCTGCCCTGATTTGTTTTGGCGTCTGTAATTTAATATTTTTGTGTTAGTCAGAATACTGCAATAGCATTTGTAAATGTACTAAAAGCTTATGGGTTAGGTCCTGTTATAGATCTCTGTTCAAGGCTGGAGCTGTTCAACACAGTAGGGGGAATGAAGTGCTAAACTGAGGCAGTAAAATTCTGGTTTGTGCAGCTTTAAATGCTGTGGATGCCATTTTTTTAATGGTGCCCCATGAAAATGCTTCTCTGCATATAGTGAACTTAGCACATTGAGGAAAGATGTGCTAAACCTTTCTCTCTGGTGAGCTAATTTAGTGTATTCATTCAGGTTGCATAATTTGGAGGCGCATTAAAAAATAAGAGCTCCTTCCACCTGCTGTCTGAGGTGGTACTGTCCAGCATTCTTCCACTTCTGCATACTGTGAAAATCATCTCTTAGCTTTAACTCGGCAAGCCCTCTAACAGGTATCATTCTTTTATTAAATATCTCTCATTCTTTTGGGGCTCTGACTGGAGCAACTATTTTCTGCACCAATGTAGTATGCCAAGTACAGTTCTATATGGCACATTCAGAAATGACACAGAGCCGTGGTTCGTTTGTTTGATCATTCATTAATTTATTTATTCTATTCCTGTACTGTCCAATAGCCAAAGCTCTCTGGATGGTTTGCCAAGATTGAACCCACTCAAATACAATATAATAACATCATATAAAGCCAGTTACATACAAAAACATAACAGCTTTAAACAATCAACAAGAACGAGAACAAACGATAAATCCCAAGACCCATTGAAAACTTTATCATATCATGTGAGATGCCTGAGAATAGAGGAAAGTCTTAACCTGGTCCAAAAACATGACAATTTTGCCACCAGCAATCCTCAGTGGGGAGAGTGCTCCATAACTGGGGGGCCACCACTGAGAAGGCCCTCTCCCTTGTTGCCTTCCTCTGAACCTCCCTTGGAGGAGACACTTGGAGGAGGACCTGAAATTTAGTATATGTGTCATTTCACACTGGGAGATGTGCTCCATCAGATAATTGCCTTTTGAAGAAGAAAAAAGTATATTAAGGCATAAATTTGTAAATAGATCAATGTGAGGTGAGGGGGAATTAAAAAAAAGAAAAAGAAAGTATTTGTTGTGATTGAATGTTGACTTTCCAGTTGTTGTTTTCAATGTCACTGGGAGGCATGCAAAATTGATAAAAGACTGACCCTTCCTTCCGTCCTTCCTTCTTTTCCTTTCCTTTCTTTTTTTCCTTCCTTCCTTCCTTCCTTCCTTTGTTCCTCATATTGGCAACAACTTTTTTGCTAGTGCCAGTCCCATTCCTACAGCAATGGTATCACAAATGACTTCTGCAAGCTCCTGTTGTCCTTTGCATGTGCTCTAAACCAGTGGCTTTCAGCTGCAGTTTGTCATGACTCGTGTTCAAAGAAACCAGTTCACAAAATGTTTCATTGGCACAAGACTTGCTGGAGGTTCCAAAGCCCTCTTTCTGTATCTCTACCAACAAACGGTGGCCATGATAGCCCTTGAGCAGCTGTCAAAAACAGGCTGTCTAGCTCCTGTTGTCTCATTAATGCATCAGCATGAAAGGGCCTGTATTAATAATTCTCCCACTACCGCAATGTGTTTTGGGCCCCAGGTGTTGAATGATGATGTCTCCAACCCAAATCTCGACTGCAATTTGTGAGAACTTTAATGATAGTGTTTGTGGGGCAGATGGGGCAGGGAGCTGTGTGTAGCAGAGCTGGGACCTTGAGTGAGGTTTTAGTCTGACTGGCCGGGTGTTATCCACAGGCTGCTGAACTCCTGGTTTGTTTCTTAGTGCCTGCGCAAGTCTTTCATTGATGTATTATGTATGCAGTTTCCTTTTCATTACAGCCATCATTGCTGATGCTGTTTATACCAGGTGGTGCCAGATCTGTATGGAGAAAACTCCACAGAGCTTGAGATGGTATGAGATGGTAAATGCCATGATAGCTTATCGCTCAAAATTGAGCGGTTACATATCACCGCTCTATATGTGCTACTATTCATTGATTCCTAGGATGCAGCCTGTAGGATGCAAGCATATTTTAGGCAGCAATGTCGGGCTAAAGCTTGTGTGTGTGTCCATTAGCTTTCTGCTTCTAAGTCAAGCTCAAAAGCAGGCTGTAATTTCCACCTGTGACATAGACATGGGGAAAATGAAAACATTTTGGATACCTGCTCCGGAAGTGGCAACGTAAATGCTTGTTTTAATGTCTGAATTGATCACAGGCAAGGAGTAGTAATACGAGGGCCAGTCGTTATAAATAAGGGGCCTCTTCACACATGATAATGTAAGCCTATGCGGCAGCGTCTTGCTATTTATTGTTTTACTCTGTACAGCACCGTGTACATTAATGGTGCTATATAAATAAATAATAATAAATAATAATAATAATAATGATCACTCCCTCTAATAGTCAGTGCAGATTTATTTATTACATTTCTATACCGCCCAATAGCCGGAGCTCTCTGGGCAGTTCACAAAAATTAAAAACATTCAAAGTATAAAACAACAGATGGCGAATGCCAACAGAAATGGAACCAAAATGGGGGCCGTGAAAAACGAGAGGGAGGCATGAAAATCTAAGGGGACGAAACAAACACAAAACAGCCCAGTGATGATTGGACATGGTCAGTAACCATGGAATGATGACTGTTGGTTGGAAAAGAGAAATGGAAAACTGAGGTGGGAGAGTGGAATACCCTATGTGTGCTCCTTACAGTATACAGTATCCGGGAAAAGGGCATGGCTGACTGGCCAGAACCCTGAACAGGAGCACTCTTGCTAGGAGGTGACGATGCACTAAGACATTTGATTGCAAGTCTCAGTTTTGTTCCTCGGTGTACAACTGAGATGTTTTAAGTGCGCACTGAAAAAATATTAAGGATGACTTCAAAAACACATTTGCAGGCATGTGTGTCATACAGTTGCACTCCGCTGAGGGCCAGGATGGACAGTGATACATGGAGACACACCTGAGGTCGCTGCTTTGTATTGTGTGAAGCGGGCCGGCCCAAAGATATAGAACTTTTTCAGTTCCTTTCTCTTCGATGGTGTTTTCTGTGCCATTGGGAAAGGTGCTAAACATGTTGTGCTTCAATCAGCCTTGTGTGAAATAGATAAAAGAGCCGTGCTCTGGGTTACAAAATAGTAAAAGCATCCTTTTTAAAGTCTGCATGGTGCTGATAAATTCTGGGCAGCTATTTAAGGCAGGGTGGGCAGAAGGTAAATCTGGACCTACTGGTTGATTTCCAGTAGATCAGCAAGGATTTCTGATTCCCCAGTTGTTTAACAATAGTAGCAACAAAATGAAACACACACACACACACACACACACACACACATCTTTGCTCTAAATTAAACTGCTGAGTGGACTTTTGTGTGAAAGGACTGTGAGATCAATTCTGTTTTGGTGATAAAAGCAAATTCTTGTGTTCAGAATTCTTTAACTCTAACTGTGTGTCTTTTGAGCCAGGCTCTGGCTGGGGGATCTCATGGTTTCAGTAAAAACAAACCTGGCAAGCTTGAAGTCTGTTCAGCCCTGGTTTAATGCTGCAATCCTATATGCACTTAACTGAATACAGTGGGCTAGCTTGAATGTAAACTATCTTATGTAAACCGCCCAGAGAGCTTCAGCTATGGGGCGGTATACAAATGTAATAAATAATAATAAATAATGTCATTGAAGAAGTGGGCAATACATTGCCTGTAGGCCAGATTTACCCCCCTATCCTTTTTTGTGGGCACCACTGTCCCACCACCACTTCTACTGAATTTTCCACCAAAATTCAAAAAGGAAGTGATTCCCCCCGCCCATTCCCCCCCTTTTAAACTAGCTCAAATTTGATGCCAGATTTCAGCAGAGTGGCAGCGCAGCAACTAAAAAAGGCTTGTTTAAAAGAAAATCAGCCCTGTTTTGATACAATGCTGCTGAAATTCAGTGCTGAAGTGGCAGGGGTGGAGCCCCCTGTGGATTCCAGTGAAGGGGGGAGTTTGCCCCTGGACCCTTGGAACTGGTCCACTCCTGGTTCATTGCAATGAGGATGAGCCACAGTGAGCCTTAAGAACATAAGAAGAGCCATGTTGGATCAGACCAAGGGTCCATCTAGTCCAGCGTTCTGTTCACACAGAAGCCAACCAGCCATCAGCCAGGGACCAACAAAGCAGGACATGGTGCAACAGCACCCTCCCACCCATGTTCCACAGCAACTGGTGCACACAGGCTTACTGCCTTGGACATTGGAGGTAGCACACAACCATCAGGGCTAGTAGTCATTGATAGCTTACTCCTCCAGGAATTTATCCAACCCCCTTTTAAAGCCATCCAAATTGGTGGCCTCGGGCTCATACCCTCCTTCTCTTCCAGCACAGCCCAACCAACTCAGTCAGAATTACTTCTGAACAAACATGCATAGGATTGTGCTGCTGAGTGCTGGACTTCTGGGCTTCCATGTGTGGTTCTTTCTGACTTTCTTTTGTAATGACTAGTGGTTTTATGCTAGTATTAGTCCCAAATCTGCAATAAAAGCTTGCAAAAACAACATATAAAAAAAATTGTGGAGTGTGACCTTGCAACCATGGCAAATTCTCTCCCTGCTCCCTTTCCTGTTCTCCCATTCAGTATTAGAGAGGGGGGAATGTGTACGCTTCAAAGAAAACAATAAGGAGATTTCATTAAATGTGATGGGGCATTGTGCTGCCTTATAAAAAACTTCTTCTAGTCAAGAGTGGACCATGGATGGGCCAGATGGACCACTGGCCTGACAATAAATACATTCTTCTGTTATTTTCTCTCTCTCTTTTTTTTTAAAGGTACATTGGTGGTGTTCATCTTTTAAACAACTAATAATTAGTAATTAAAATGCTAATTAATAATTAGTAATCAGATAAAAATAATTTGTCATCAGTAATTAATAATGAGTCATCATATTACACGTGCATGGAAGGAAGGAGGAAAGTTTGTAGACTTAATTCAGGCTTCCCTAACCCAGGTCTCTCCAGGTGTTTTGGACTGTAATGTCCATCATCTTTACCATTGGCCATGGTGGCTGATGGGTATTGTAGTCCAAAACATCCAGAGGGCACAAAGTTGGGGAAGGCTGACAACTGATGCCACTGGCTATGACATGTATATCCACTGCTACCAAATGGCAATAGATGCTGGGTGGTTGTTTGACCAAGTCTTAATTCTGTAGTATTAAATGCATCTTCACCCAACAGGCAAAGTGTATTTCAGTCTGAGCCACCTGATGAACTCATAGCCTTTCCCGCTTTCTGTTTTCCCAGCCATAATGAAAGACAGAATACTTTTCTTCACCCAGTGACTGGCCAGATCCCAGAAGAAAACAACCAGTTTGACTTGCAAAGGTAAATCTTCTCTACTAGTACTCTCCATTTTGGGCCTAAGAGTGGTGTTTCATGAAAGAACAGAGTGAAGACACAAAAGGGTGAAATGTGCCAACAAAGAGCAAATAATATCCCATTTGCCCTAAAATCCAGCTCAAGAAAGAAAGGCAGGGATTTACTGTAAGGCAACTTCTGGTGCATGTGCAGGCACATTGACACAATATAGATCCATCTCTTATTGAAGCTGTTGCAAAGATGCTTCATTGTTTTCAATTAAATTTGACCAAAGCATGTTTATGTATCCAATTGTGCAAAAGATAATACCATACATAAGACATAAAGATAATTCTTCAGGATGCTCTATACTATGTTTCTCTACTGTTTTGCTTCTCAATCCCAGATCTGCCTTGGACATGTCAAACAAAGCAGGCAGCAAGCGGCCGGCAGCAGTCAACAGTGAATCATCCAATCATACCATGGTTTCAGAGGTACCTCAGGAACGACCAAATGGCAGGGTATGCTTAGTGCAGCAGTATGACCTTGAATGGAGGCCTTGATTCTTTTCCATCCTGTGGCTAAGTTCTGCTATAAAAGATTGCCCAAGTTATCTGGGCCTCAAGTTTCCACATCTGTAAAATGGTGACAACAGTACTGACTTGCCATTGTGCAATGCTATGCGATATAAGACAAAGATACTAGATTATAGCTAACAGTAAACCTCAAAAATTAGGTTTGCTGCTATGCCTGTCCATGGAGATCTTGCTGCAAATGGAACTTCTCGGCGTAAATGGAGAATATGGCCCAATGGGAAAGACAGAGTTGGAGGCTGGATTGCATGTATCATAACCAATATTTTATCCAGCACCCCTCAGCAGTGTGCCAAGACTATAGTCTAGTTCACATGCTACTGTATTCCAGAGCTTCCAATTCAATCACTCTCACTTAACTCCTCCTGCCATTGGGAGCAGGTAAACAACCCAGGAATACTTCATCCTTGGGTTGTTTAGTGGGACGCTTGAACCTGGAACTCTGGCTAATCTCCACCACAACAAGCCAGAGTTGGAATCCAAGAATAAACCCTAGGTTCCAATTCTGGCTTGTGGGGGAGAGACAACCCACAGTTCTGGGTCCAATGTCACTCTAAACAACCCAGGTTCTGGCGTTGTTTAGCTGCTACCACTAGCAGAAAGAGCCACTTGGGAGGGATCGAGTCATGCAAACTAGCATGCTGATTTTTTAAAACGAAACTTGGGTTGCCATTGTGTGCCATTTGATCCTGTGTTTGCTTTTGACATTCATTCTGGATTTGACTGTGTTTTCTGATGGATTTGTGAAAGGAATCTGTGCACTCCATTGCCTGGGTCAGCTGCTGTTTGCCTTTGGGAGACCTGTTCAGTAGCCTGTCTCTCGAAACCTTTCTCTTTCATTTCCCAAAGGCCTCACGCTCCTCCAGGAAGGGGATTGCTTTTGGGAAGCGTTCCAATTCCATGAAGAGGAATCCAAGTGCTGCTGTGACCAAGAGCGGCTGGCTCTTCAAGCAGGTGAAAATCCCAGCCTCAATTACATTGTCAGACAGAGAGGATTTCATGAACTGATGCCATTTTTCCACAAGCTTCTTCTCCTTTCCCTTTAGTTTCACAGCCCAGCTTGCATTTCTTAGGGCTGCCAACAAGGTGTTTCTGGCATAACCATACAATTTTACCTCTACCATATGGTTTTCCTTTGGGCATTCTGAAGTGAGCTATTGGTTATGGAATCATCCATCCATCCATCCATCCATCCATCCATCCATCCATCCATCCATCCCAAGCTTTTCCCCATCATGGACTCCATATAAAACCTAAGGGTGTACTTTTTGATATCCACTCAATTTGGACTCTTGTCTTCCAGAATATCACACACACACACACTTGAAAAGCCTGGGAACTGCTATCCTGCTGTACAGCTTGTCAGGTTCTCTACATGGCTTCAAAGGCCTGCTGCATTGTTTTCTGTCACATCCTGCCTGGACATCCCCTAAATAATTCCACTGCTCCATTGCTTCTGCCGAACTTGGTACCACTCATGCCCTCTCCTCAAGAGGCATTTTTGGAACATCAACAACTCTATATTGTATGTAATGCTGTGACATTTGTTTGCTTTCAATGTCTCTTTACAGGCCAGCTCTGGAGTGAAGCAATGGAATAAACGCTGGTTTGTACTGGTGGATCGCTGCCTCTTTTACTATAAAGGTATGTAGCAGAATCAAGGTCTGAAAACACTGCACAAAGTTGTAGACATTTAGAAGACCCTCCAGTTCCAAAAATACTTTACAAGCTACACATAGGCAAGTACAGCTGGAGTGCAGTCTTCATCTCCAGGCTTGGTCTGGGTCTTTCCCATTGGGGTCAAGCTACAATCCCTTCAGATACATCAAACAATATCCCTGTCCTTGTATAATGGAAGGATGAAGGGCTAGCCTTGGTGATGGGCAATAGCATTGCTGTTATGGGAACTGACAGTTTCTTTTTTGACCTGAAGGAATCATGTGCTGGAGATGGTGGACACAGAGCTGCTGAAGGAACAGGGCATGGAAAGAATAGGTTGAAGGAGGGAGGAATAGAATGCCAAGGTATTTGAAATGGCATGGAAAGGCACGAAAGCAGTTTGCAGCTAGAAACCAGAACCATCCAATGAATCTGAATGGTAGGAGATGTAGGACCGATAAAATGAAATGCTGCTTCACATAGCCCAGAGTTAAACCATGGAATTCACTTCCACAATACAGTATGCAGTGATGGCCACCAGCTTGGTTGGCTTTAAAAGGGGATTAGACAAATTTATGGAGGATAAGACTATCAACGGCTACTAGTCATGGTCAGTATACCTCAAAATAATACCAGTTGCTGAAGAACATGAGTAGGAAGATGGTCTTCCTACAGGCACTGGTCGTCCACTGTGGGAACAGATTGTTGGACTTAGGTGCATTTTTGTTCTGATCAAGCATGGGACTTCTTTTGTTCTTATGACATGTCCATTGTAATGTCATGGGTACCAATGACATTTATGACACACCAAAACCACATTTCACGCAATAAAAGGGACATAACACTAATTCTTTCTGGGCTGAACAGTTTGCCAGCAAGTTTGATTATGGTTTGAGTGCTTGTAAAGAGCACAGAGCAGTGGTCTTTCGGCGGGGTGGGGGTGGGGGCATTTTTCTCCCTCCCACTGATGTCTTTGTCCATTTTCTCTGCCATTTCTCCTATAACTGTTCTACCAACTGTCTCTTTTAAGCTGGGCCATTTGCTCAGAAATTCTCAGCACAAAACAAATCTCAGCAAATAGGTAGAGACAAGTCTGTGGGGAATTTGAGAGTTGGCTACTACTGCTGAGTTGTGGGGGTTTTCTTGTTTGTTTTTTAAAGAAGAGGTGGCTGTGGGTAAATGGATGGAAGTCATCAGTAGATGCTTAAAGCTCATTTGCAAAGCAATTAAGATTCTGTTGTACAATGTACTGAGAGGGATCTACATGGGGTGCATGACATTTGATATTTCTGGCATTAATATGGCATTTTGCAGCATCGGATTGCACATGAGGCAGAAAATGGGTGTTAGTCTCTCTCTCTCTCTCTCTCTCTCTCTCTCTCTCTCTCTCTCTCTCTCTCTCTCTCCCCCTCCCTCCCTCCCTCCCCCCCCCCCCTTGGCACTCTGATAATGTCTAAAGCAAGCTGTGCAATTATAAACTGTACAAGGGAATGTATGTGGCACGTGTCATGATGTCTCTAATGGCCAGACATGGTACAACTGTTCCCTTATTTCTCTGGAACAGCTGATTTGGATCTTTAGTTCTTTCTCCCACAGGGTAGGTTCACTGACATGAGTATACATAACACATATACACACAGCCCTCCTGTCAATCAAGCTTTCCTCTAAAAAGGACTAACACTGATCCTTCTGGCCCAAACGTAGTGGAATGAGCTGGTTGTGATTATGCAAAGAGAAGTAAAGAGGCATGTGTGGGACATAACACATACAAACAACCTTCCCCAACCTTGTGCTCTCCAGATGTGTTGGACTGCAATTCCCAGAATCCTCCAGCCAGCATGGCTGGCTGGGGATTCTGGGAATTGCGGTCTAAGGCTGTCGTACAAGATGAGAGTGTCCAATCAGTGGAGTGTGAGGCATACTCTGGCCTGAAAAATGCCCAGTGAGAATTTATAATTTTAGCACACGCCACATCATCTAGCAGCCAATCCTTTTGTCTTTCTGTGCTCGCTACTGCCGAATAGTGACCTCCAACGATACTGGAATATTGAGTCATATTGGTGTTCATGGATGCCTCCCAACCTTTGGTTCTCAAAGGCCTGAAGTCGGAGCCTCCTCTCTGGCAGTGTCTCTCAAAGGGGGATGGGGTGGCGGCGGCATGAATAATTAACTAGACAGTATTGTGAGCTGTCAATGTAACTGATACATGTGCAAGTGGGTGTGAGTGTTTGCTGGTCTGAGACAGAGAGAATAAGAGGCACGGATGCATCAGGGCGGGGAGCCGTCTCCCACAGGTAGATGGATGTGCAGGCACAGAATTTCCATGTTGGTCAAGGGAATCATCGCTGTCAAGACTCCAGCTCTTATTTTGGCAGCAAGGAGGGTTGTGCTGGCTTGATTCTTGCTTTGGAATGGGGATGAAGGGCCCCTTTTGTGTGAGATCCTCCAGGCTGACAACATTTCTAACTTGGTAGCTGAGAGAATAGGATGACTAATTGTCTCATTCTACTTGTCTAATTCTGCCGCTTTCCCTCAAGCAGATGAGAAGGAGGAAAGCATTTTGGGCAGCATCCCGCTTCTCAGCTTTCGGGTCGCAGCTGTCCAGCCATCAGATAACATCAGCAGGAAATACACCTTTAAGGTCAGTATGTGGCTGAGGAGGCGTTCACAGAGGTCGCCTGGTGTCCTTGGATGTCCAGCTAGTGGCATGGTTGAAACTTCTGATCCTATGCGGTAGGATCGGAAATGGGTTGTAGGCTGATAGCCCTTCTCTGCTCTTCTAGTGCTTATGCTCTTGGCTTCCTGTGAATTTCATCATTAAAAGTGGGCAGGTTTCTGGAGGCTACAAAGAGGCTGTACGAAAGATCTAAAGCCAACGTTCTCTTTAGGCCATGGGTGGGCAGCCTCCAGGGCCGGATCTACACTATTGCTTTAAAGCGCTTTATAACAGTTTTATAGCGCTTTAAAGCAGTTAAAGCGCTTTATAACTGTTATAAAGCACTTTAAAGCAGTAGTGTAGATCCGGAACAGGTGGTGGGCTCATCTGGTCCATGGAGATTCCCAATCCATGGGCCATGCCCCTCCACTTGCCAAGCCCTGCCTCCTGGCTACAGGGAGCTTGTGAAGAAGGCAAGGAGAGCAATCCCCATGTTATCTCCAATCACAGGTTTCTGGAGGCTATGGAGAGGTCTGAGGGCCAAAGTTAAGTCTGCCCTGAAGGTCTAAAGCCACTGTTTACTGTAGGCGAAAAGGAGCCTGACTTTCCCCATTTGTAGCAGTTCTGCCACAAGGGTTTTCCCAAAGTGTATGTCCTTTGGCCTCTTTAGTATCAGAAAGTAAATATTTGAGTAATTATCAAAGCAACACAAAAAATACTGCCTCAGGGAGTGTTGGCCACTTTTGTGGGAAGGTAGGGCAGGGCTCCTGTGCCTTTAACATCTGGATGGACAGGATGTGCAAAACGTCACTAGGCAGACTAGCATTGAATCCAACCATGAGAGAATGGGAGCCAACATGACAATAAGGCTGAGACGGAGAGGGGCCGTCATGCCTGCCCAGTGCCACACCTGCCCCAGCTTGGGCTTAAGACGTGAGAGAGAAGGGAGTTAAAAAAAACCCAACCCATTGTCTTCCTCCTGCTCTCTCCCTGAGCTCTCTCCCACACTCAACTCTCTCTCTCTCTCTGCTACTAGAAAGCTCTGGGGCTGATTCTCCTTGGCCGGTGCCTGGCTTCCTTGAGACAGCCATCTACAGGCCTGACAGGAAACTGCCCCCCCCCCCCGACACCCAGACTTCCTGGAGGCAGGAGCAGTATATTACGTAACTGCAACAACAGGGCCATGCTTTCCCTGTCCTCTTGCTCTCCCTCTCAGCTAGCCTGGTTTTTGGCTCTACTGCTGAGGCAACCTGGGCCTTGTTGGTCCATCTGGCAGTGATGTGCATCCTGTGCCTTGGTGAATCACAAGGGCAAATGTGAGTCACCAGATGGGGGTGTCATGGTGGGGACCCGATCAAAGATGCAAATGCGTGAGATTGATGGTACAAGCTCCATATGGGCAAGAAGCTAGGATGCATCAAAACAGGCCAGTTTATACAATTGGTAGAATCAAGAGAAGAAAGCTTTTTCCTGGACTGTACCAACTCAGGCAGCAGTTACAGATTTCTCACTTTAATGCTCCTTCATGTGAAATGCTCCCTACTTATGGAAAGTTAGCACATCAGGACTGAGCCTAACATTCTCAATGGTTTTCTATGTGGGGAAAATCCCCACCCCCTTCCCACCCTGCCCAGAGAGTTTTCAAAACATGCAGTCTCACCAGCTGCAGCCCTGGCATGGTACTGAAATCCAGGAAAAGCATTACCACTTGATTTTGGTGGCTGCGTGAACTAGCTATAAGGTCCTGGCAGGCATGGATCAGACGAAGCGAATGAATAAAGTAAAGCCAGGAGCCCAGCATGACTGGAGTGCAGACTTCTGGAGGCTTCCAAAGCACCTGATGTAAAGCCTGCCTGGACTTGCTATAAGTCAGCTTCAGATGAGGCTGCAAACAACAGGTGGTCCAAGGCATTGGAACAATCAAGCCTGCAAATGTCCAACCAAGCGACTCATCACAAAATAAACACACACAGAGAGAGTAACTGATCTCTTTCTTGACAGTTGTCATCCCAATGATTTAAGAACACCAACCATCTTTCTGTAAACTATTCAATGATTTACATTCCTTCTCTAATATGAACTAAGCAAGGCTTCTATTTCCTTTTATGGCCAAAGTTTTCTTAAGCATTCAGGTGCTTTGGTTCTAGCAATAATGTGAAATTTTGACAGTCCTCATCCTTCTGTAGTGAAAGGGCTAAGGCTGCCATCCTTTATCCACTTACTTGGGGGTAAGGCCCATGGAATTTAATGGGACATAGTTCTTATTACACATGTATAGAATTGCATTGTAAGAGACTGAGCTGTGAACCTGGAAGAACCCAGTTCAAATCACACCTCGTCCATGCATTCAATAGGTGGCCTTAGGCAACAAATGAGAGAAACAAATTCTCAGGATGCAAAAATAGGTTTATTAACACGACGCCTGGCATGTTTTGGGCTGTCTCTTATTTTGAGGCTTCTTCAGGGGGTAGAGAAAGGTGTCTGCAGAGTTTCTCCCAGCAAAAAGATTGTCTCCTATATTAATCTACTGGTCGCCAGAAAAGTGTAAAAAATTACAGAGGTGTACAAAATAAGTATGGTCTGGAGAATGTACATGGGAAGACATTTTTCTCCCTCTCTCAAAATACTAGAACCTGAGTTATCCCATGAAGCTGATTAGTGGGAGATTCAGGACGGATGTTTTTTAACATGTCCAATTGTTAACATGCCCTACAGGATGCAACCATAGCTCCCCTGACAGATGGCTGTCCAGAGTCTGCTTAACCTCCAGTAAAGGAGAGCCCACCACCTCCTGAGGCAGCATGTTCCACTGTGGAACAGCTCTTAGCCTAGGAAAAATTATCCTAATGTTTAGCCAAAATCGGCTTCCCTCCATTTTCCACCCACTAGTTTTAGCCTGGTCCTCTTGAGCAACAGAGAACAAGTCTGCTCCATCTTGTGCATGACAACCTTATAGAATCATAGAATAGCAGAGCCATCGAGTCCAACCCTTGTTCAATGCAGGAATCCACCCTAAAGCATCCCTGACAGATATCCCTTCAGATATTTAAAGTCTCCTATCATGTTCTCCAGTTAAACTTCCCCTCACCAGGCCAAGCATACCCAGCTCTTTGCTTATACAACTCGGTTTCCAAAGCCCTCCCCCATCCTGCTTGCTCTGATGATGGGATGTAAGGCAGGGGAGATTACTGTCCTTGCAGCATTCCACCAGGACAAAATGAACAGCACCTTCTCGTCCAACTTCAACCTCATTCTGAAGCTCCTCATAATGCAGTTTCAGAAAGATACGGAGCTGGAGGGGCCATCACCCATTTCATATTTCCCATTGGAAACGATGGTGCTGGCAGGCCAATCCACACTGATCTTTGGAAAGGGAATTGAGCAGCTGTTCCTGCAGATTCGGTTTTCTTACATACGTTCCATGAGGTCCCTACAGAGCTGCCTGGGAGAGCTGTTCACACTTCCAGAATAATGGCACTGAAAACTTGCTGAGGAGGGAGGACTGGCCAAAAGGGAAGAGCATGGCAGCTAAAGTGCATTATTTCTGGATGCTTGATCGCAGTCCCTCAAGCTTGCTGAGGGGACTTCGAGGCTGCTTCTAAGCTTAGGCCTCTAAGGGGAAAGCACGTCTTGTTGACTGATGTATTTACTACAGAGGCTGTGCGCAAAAGCCGTAAAATGTTTAAGAGCCACAGGGACGCTTCTTGTTCCCATTGATCAAAAATCCTGAACCTGCAATGGTCATTGGACAGGTGGTCAGATAAAAGGATGGAGATTCAACCTCACTAGACTTGCGGGGGGCTGCAGTGTGTACAAGAGAGAGAGAGAGAGAGAGAGAGAGAGAGAGAGAGAGAGAGAGAGAGAGAGAGAGAGAGACCTTTGCCTACTTTTTGAACATGAAAAACTATTTTTAGCAAAAAAAAAAAAAAAAAAATCCCCAATTTGCTGGGTTCTAGGGAAAGGATGTTTTGCCAGCTATTGCCCTACCTTTTAAAGGGCTAGCACAAATGCTCATGCATTTGTGCCATGAGCATAATATAGTCCAAAAATAATATAGTCCAAACAAATCGGCAGGGCATGGGCAAGGATGTGTGGGAACATCTGTCTGTTATTAGAAAACAATGAGACACCTTAAAGGCTAACACATATTTTTGGCACAAACTTTTTATGAACGCTGTCCACTGCAGCAGATACAGCTGAGAAGTGGACAATATTCATGAAAACTTATGCCAAAATAAATGTCTTTAAAGTGCGGCGGAATTGTTGCAACAGACTAACCTCTGGAAACTGTTTCTCTTATTAGTAATTGATCAGTCGATCAATAAATCATACATCCTGTCTATTAGCAGGCTGTATTTGGCCAACATGATGATGGTAAAGGCACCTGACTGAGCGTTTCCGACCAATATGAACCTACCTGTATACTATGCTCATCATCTGAGGCTCTCCTCTAAGTGCCTTCTTCAAGGGAGGCTCAGAGGATGGCAGCAAGGAAGAAGACATTCTTAGTGGTGGCCCCCTAAATTACACTCTCTCCAGTGAAAATTGTCTGGTGCCAACATTATCATCTTTTGGTCGTAGGTTAAGATTTTCCTCTGTTCCCAGGCATTTGACAGCATATGAGAAGGGTTTTTTTAATGGGTCTTGGGATTTACTGCTGGTTGTTTAAAATGGTTAAACCTTGGTACATAACTGGTTTTATATTTTGCTATTAAATTGTATTTTTAGGGTTTAATCTTTGTAAACCAACCAGAGAGCTTTGGCTGTTGGGTGACATAGAAATATAATAAATGAAATTAAATCCATGGGATCAAATGAGAATCATCAATTTCCTATGTGCTGGGGATCATACATAGAATTCTTCATTCTTTAAATAAATAAAGCAAAATTAGGGAATCCAGCATCACTTGAGAACTGCCCCCCTTGGCAGTGTTATCGTTAGTTTGCATTGACGTACAAGAGGCATCTTGCCTTTTATATCTCCTTCTTTGACTAGTTTCAACCAGAGTGTTAGGGGAAAGCAATAAATTGTAATTTGCTTAGCACGTAATTAGTTTCTACTTGTCAAATCTCCACGGTGTGAGGGGTGTGACAGTAAAGGAGCAGTGAACTAAGCTGTGAAATCTAAACACAGAGCTCCTACAGGGATGAGGCGAAGGTAGGCTGCCTGGATTTCCCCTGCAAGAACAAACAGTCTTTCCCTCCTGTAAGTGCCAGAGGAGGAGGACATTGGCACATGTAGCAACACTCCGTCACAATTCACCCAAATCTCTTTCTTTTATATCATGCAATTTGGCAGAGGAACCTTCACCTCCTGAGTATCATAGAATCAGATTGGGAGGGGGGGCCATAGGCCATCTAGTTCCAGCCCCAGGGTTAATGCTTCCACAAGGAGATGGCTGTCTGGCCCTCTGCTTGAAGCCATGCTCATGTGCTTGCCCTCGCATGTGCTCACATTTTATGACAGCCCTGCCATATGCTCTGTTCTGTAGTGGCAACAGAGTATAGGACTGAGCAGTGGGGATAGGAGACCTTGGGCATGGCTAGATGGGGCGATATCCCAGGGATCGTCCCAGGACTGTCCCTGTGCGTGCACATGACGCACACAGCATCCCAGGAGCAGGGAGGGATGATTCCTCCCTTTCCCCAGGATATCCCTTTACCCATTAACTTTGATTTTTCCATGGGATGATCCTGAGAACACGGAACATGTGGCCCGCTGTCACATTTTTTTCCTGGCTCCTCAAGAATAATACAAGGAGCCGGGAACCAGGCATGAGGCATGGAGCTCCTGAGGAGCTCTGTGCCCATCGGGGGTGGGGGGAGCTTGAAGGTTTTCTTTTTTAAAAAAACTTACAATTTCGCTCGTGTGCTCGTGTGCTCCTTTTTCTTTAAAATTAAATAAATTCAAAATGGCGGCCACAATGTTGCACACTGCGTGTCGTCGAGGGCAATGCTCTTACAATCATAAAATTGCGAGATTGTCGCCCTCCACCCCCCTCATCTAGCCATGCCCCTTGTCTCCTTGCTTCTTGTGGTGGACACTGCCTCCTGCACCAAGGCGGCAGCAGCTAGCTACTCTGCTTCACCAGATCTGCGGGAGCTCAAGGCAGCGCAAAGGGGCTGCCGCAAGACACTTAGCAGGAGAGGGATAGAACAAAAAGGGGAGAGGCTATTCATAATCTCTGGCTGTGGTAAGCTTGTATCCTGGTCCTACCACCACCAGCAGCAGCAACATCCCCTAGTCCTACTGAACAGGGCTGCACGTGGAATTTTAAAATCTTCCCCAGCTGGACACCCTCCAGAAACGTTGGACTACATCTTCCATTATTTCCAGCTGGGGATAATGGGAGTTGCAGTCCACACGTCTGGAGAGTATTGGGCTATTATAACTTACTTTTGAGCAACAAGGGGAGAAGATCTGAACCACTTGGCCTCCCATGTGTATTTATGTGCGTGAATTGGTACGTGTGAATGTGTGTGCATATGCGTACATGAGGATGAATGGACTCTAGGCAAACCTGTCGGGGCTACTCTCTAGGGTTCCCCAAGGGCCATGCTCCCCATTCCCTGGCCCCACCCCATTTTCCCCAACCAACGACCTTTGGGTACTTTCCCATCCTTTGTGCAGTCCCTACCCCTTTTTGAAAGGTTGAAATGTCTATCCCAAATTAGGGACCAGCAGTAAAAGCTTTAAGCTACAACATGCTGGCTTTGGGGGGGGGGTGTATTTTTTTGCCACATCCCTTTTGCATTTGGCCTGATCCCTTTCACCTTCGGCCCTCCAACCACTGAAATGTGGCCCCTGAGACCTTCTCTGAAATTGAATTTGTCCCTTGGGTTGAAAGATGTCCCCTACCCCTGCCTTAGACAGATAACACACAACCACACATTTAACATCACATCTTGTTTGGCCCTATACCCCTAAATCACACATGTGTAAATACATGCAGAGATACTCATTTCTAGAGAAAATTGTAAATTAAATAAATAGAAATTTTCTGGGTTACTGTAGATAATATAGAGTGATTGGTGCATTTGAATGTTTGCGGTTTTCGTGTGCAAACTAATGCATCCGGGGGGCTGCCTGTATGCACCCAAAGCCCTGTGGTGGCTGCGAATCTGTGCTGTGTCAGTTATACAATGCAGCCACAGATTCGCAATCACTATGGGGCTTTCCCTGAAACACTGAAGAAAAAAAGTCAGGGACTTAAGCCCAACTTTTTTTCTCCTGAGCAAGGTGAGTATGGCATATTTGCTGTCTAGCTCACTCCAGAGTCACGGCAGAGGTGTGGCCAGGCGGATGGCAACCCCTGATTGGTTGCTGTCTGCCCAGGCAGAGGACAGGGGTCAGGCCCAGCATCAGAAACCCCACACTTTTGCTGCAGCATCAGGATTAGCCGCTGCTGCCCTGCAGCAGTGAAAGTGCCAGGTTTCAGCAACTCTTTTCGAATGAGAGATATAAAGAACCCTCTAAAACAGGGGTGGGCAACTTGTGGCCTTCCAGATGTTTTGACCTACATTTCCCATCAGCTCCATGGTGAGGGATGATGGGAGTTATAGGCCAAACATCTTGAAGGCTACAAGTTTCCCGCCCCGATCTAAAAGATGTGGCCAGGCAAGCCGCATGTTCTTTTGTGTTTTTTTTTTTTAAAAAAAATATCTGGAGGATTGAAAGGTAATGAGGGAGAGATTAGTAAAAGTATATTCAAATCAGGGACCCTTGGGAGGTGTTCTTTCTTATGCAAAACAAACCTTAGCACACCCAATAATGTAAACTATGTGCGCGCACGGACAAGCAAATCCACAAGTTACATTCCTACATTATTTTCTTGATATGCATCTCTTCTATGCTATGGCACACATTACGTTCTATTATATCGCCTACTGCTTGTTAAAATGGCATCATAAAGTTTTATGCAGATGTGTCAAGGCTGTGCTATATAGTATTTGTACCCATTTTAATAATGACAAAAGACAATGAAAAGTGTGTGTAAAGGTGTGGGGAAGGATATTTTAAGAACTGGAGACTATGAGTACATAGGTTTTATTTATGTATCTTCCTGCCTGCTGTGGGGGCGGGGGTGGGTGGGTGGGAGGAAGAGTGTTTGGATCTTAGGCATGGTGGCTCCAAGAGAAACACATTACCTTTGAAGCCTGCTTCTCTGGGCATCTTGCCTGTCTTTGGCACAGGGACCTTTTCTCTCTCCATGGTGTTGCCTTGAGAAGAAGTCTGTGCTTGACCTCTGGACCACTTCACTGGCACCACTGGTGTTGGATGGACTGTCAGGTCCCAGTCTAACAAAGCAAGGATCAGTTTAGAACAAATGGGCAGAAGGTAGATCTCCAGATGTTTTGGACTTCAACTTCCAGAAGCCCCTGCCACCATGGCCAATGGTCAGGAATCCTGGGAGTTGAAGTCCTAAACCATCTAGAGGTCTACATTCTGCCCACCCCTGGTTTAGAATACAAAAATGTGTTCTAAGCATCTTCATAAGGGTCTTCCTGAGGTGAGGTTTGATAAAAGTTGGTATTTGATTACTGTCATCGCTCACTTCATTCTGGAGTTGCCTTTAAGATCCCAATGTTACACTTCACACAGGATAGAAGATATCCTTTTTAATGACTTGTCATAAGCCTGTAGAACACTTTAGGGAGGGGAATCTTACAGTTGAATCATAAACATATTTATAAAGTACATTCCACAGAGTTCAATGGGACTTACTACGAAGTAAGTATGCATCGGATTTCAGCCTTAGACATCGAAGCACAAAGCCCTCCTTGAGTGAAAGGAGTGTGCCAATTTTTGCTAGCTTTCCCCAGACCCCTGGCTGTGTTTGGTAGCAAGATAACAGAGAATCATCTCTGACTGTTTCCGTGTTTTGTCCCTTTGTTGATTAAGAAGGGAGGACGGGACACCCAGCCCATATTTAGGAGAAAGTTTGTCACTGAAAGGATAGACCTAGATAGTACTGCTCTTTCCTTCATCCACATCCATATAGTGATACTGTTTATGGCATGCTCTGCTACTGCAATCCTGGCATACCCAGCTTTCCCTGGCACACCAGGAATACTGGCTCAGGGCTGTTTCATGGGTTGAGATGCTAATGAATGTTCTCTCCAAGATTCTCATGGATTATTTTAAGGTCAGACACAGGGCCAATGTGATCCTGGTTTTAAGATCAGAAAGCATTGAGCATGTGCCCAGTTCTGCTTCAGCTCCCTTTCCATGGTGACCGGCTCTGCTCCTGCTACGCTTCACCTGCTTGAAACTGCTCCCCATTGGATTGCTTGTTGGGTGTGGCTGACCTGTTCTCTGTCTTCCCTCTTTTTCCGCGTGAGGATCCCTCGGACAGGCGATCTCTTCTGATAACCCGTCTGCAATGCCACCACCCAGGCACCAAATAGGTAGTATTTTCCTTCCATTTCCAAATGCATGCATGACAGAGAGGAAAGATCAAGTTCAGATGGGTGCAAATAATCCTGCATGCTTTATTCGCCTCCAATCATTCCAAAAACTGGGGTGGGGAAATCTTAGATTTCTTTGTCTATCTGATAAAACACCTAGACATTCCCAAGTCTTGGAGACTAATGGAAATACAGAGGTATGTATGTGTAACCCAATGGAGATGGGGATTATTTAAATATGTCTGCTTCACATGCCTTCTGCCTAGAGAATGCGTGCCGTCTTTACAGCCAAATTAAAGGTCCTAATCCTTGATTTACACTGAAGACAGTGATATATTTCCATAAAATGTCAACCAAGAAGGCAGAAGATGTCTTACAAGGGTACTCATCAGCACTCACTGGGCTGAATAATGACAACTGGACGTGACCCAAAGCAGATGGGCAAAAATAAGCGAATGAATATGTATTTTCTGCTGCAAAATTTTGAGTGAAATCAACAAACCATGAGCAGCAACAACAACATGGAAGAGGGGTGTTGTCGTTTTGTTTTTGTTTTGACACAATGAAAACCAAACAAATTGAGGCAAAATGCATAAAACAAGATTTATGTGTGTGTGTGTGTTTTAGCAAAATTGGCTTTTGTTATAATGAAAAGTGTGTTTTCATAGGTGGTGGTGGAAAGATTTCAGTATGAGTTAAACCAGGGGTTTTTAAAAGCAAATTTTCCAACTGCACAAATGCCCTGTCAGACACACACACCCCTGCCCCCGCCCAAGCCAAACACATTATTTCGCTATCACAACTAGGGAAATTATCACCAACACTAGTAACACCTTAAACTTTATGGCAGATTGACAGGGCCATACGGATACCCAGGAAGGATGGCTGACCACGAGAAGTACACCACTGGTTGTCACCTGTAGCCCCCAATTGAAACCGCTGCAGTGGATCATCAGTGAATTCTAATCCATCACCAGTCCCAGCCTACAGACAACCTCCCAACCTGAAGCAGATGCTAACCAGCAATAGTACGCAGGACAGAAACACAGGCAGAGGGACCAGACCATGCAATAGACCCAAGTGCCAACTCTGCCCCCACATCTATTCAGGCAACACTGTCACAGGACCCAACAACATCAGTCACACCATCAAGGGCTCTTTCACCTGCATCCTTATATAATCTGTGTTACATGCCACCCCTGACTTTGTCTGTTGTTAAGTTTTTAATAAACACGTACACCTAACACGTGTGTTATTTTTCACCACTTTTTTCAACTGCACACTATCAGATTTCCAACTGCACATTTCCCCCCAACTGCACATTTTGTGTCCAACTACACACTAAAAAAAAAAACTGAGTTAAATAAGCATACTGCAAATGATACATGGGTCAATAAAATCCAGATTTAGTGAAACTACCGCTACTACTAGCAGCAGCAGCAGCAGCAACAACAACTTTCCCCTTCTCTTATCATAGTGTTGTGAAACTAATGCAGGGGTTCCCCTGTTTTTGTAATGGGAAAAGCAGCTCTATCTTTAAAGGGGAGAAGATTCTGCTCCCTTGTTTCTGACCACAACTAGGGCTGCTGGCATTTGCTTCATAGATACCCCAGAGAATATTAGGCAACATATACACGTGCACAGATCCAGCAAGGGAGATCCGTGTTGAAGCAGATTTTTGCATGCTCTTCCTCCTCTGTATGTGGATGCATGTAAACAAATGTGCTGCGGTGGGGGAGGGGAGCTCCATTCAGCACCCATGGTACTTGCATGCTGATGGGGGTGGGGGCAGAGAGGATGTCTCTGGATCAGGGCCTCGTAGGGTGGCCATCTGTCCTACTTTACAAAGGACAGTTCTCTACTTGAAGGTGCCTTTCATCTGAAGAGCTGTCCAGTCCAATTCTGGTTTAAAGATAAGGTTGTATAATAAGGGTGAACCATCGGGGACCTTGAAATTGCCCATCCACAGTTAGTGCCTGGATAGCAGACTGAGCAGGTCACCTGAACAGAGTCTTTCCCACTATGGTGACATCTATTGTACTTCTTTTTAATTTATAGCAATTCTTTCCAAATTTGCATATTTGCCTATCAATCAGGCTTATGTGCAAATGTTATTCAAATCCATGTCCCCATCCATCCTCTTTTTTGGTGATGCGTAAGTGGCCACCCTAGGGCTTTGGTCCACAGTGTCACTCATGGAACTGAGCTTCTCAAGAACCTATGTCCATCTCCTTCAAAACCAGGATTTCTAAATATGTGTTGGGAAAGAAGCTGACAACATCAAAAGGCAAAATTTCCCCCAAAGGTTTGTAATCTGAAAAAGTGTAAATGGGAAACCCAGCATTATTTTTCCCTAGACGCATTTCGAAAGCGTGCAAACATAATCAACAGCTATTTAGCGTTATGATCTGAAAATACGCTTTTTCATTTCAGTTTTCCCCAGCTGACAAACTGGAAATAAAAACTGGTTTGAAATTATAGCAGGCAGGCTTGTACATGCTAGGTATGATGCTAAGAGCATGAAGACACAGTTTCTCCTATGATCCCTGATAAACAAGTGCTCTCGAAACTAATTGATTCTTCTTCTTCTTCTTCTTCTTCTTCTTCTTCTTCTTCTTCTTCTTCTTCTTCTTCTTCTTCTTCTTCTCCTTCTCCTTCTCCTTCTCCTTCTCCTTCTCCTTCTCCTTCTCCTCCTCCTCCTCCTCCTCCTCCTCCTCCTCCTCTGTCTTCACTCCTGTCTGTTCTACAGGTGACGGTGTGCTGGATGGAAGAGACAACTGGGAATAACAAGAAGTCACTCTCTCCTCAGGCGGAGCACGCTGGCATCCGGACTTACTTCTTCAGTGCTGAGAACAACGAAGAGCAGGAGTCCTGGATTCAAGCCATGGGCGAGGCTGCCCGGGTGCAAATCCCACCTGCTCAGAGGTCAGCTGTTCAGGGGGAATTGTAGATCTGGGATGTATCCCAGAACTGTATTGGCTGTGGCTTTATTAAACTGGGGGCCGTTACCTTGGGGCCAGAGTGGACTTTTTAGTAGGGCTGTGCTCCGCTCCGATTCAGATCGCGAATCCGGAGCGGAGCGACCCGATCTGCCTTCACCAAAGGCGGATCCAAATCGGGTCGGGGGAGCTGCGAATCGAGGCAAAGCGGTTCGCCTCTATCCGGAGCTCTGAACGCAGGTAAGTGGGGGGGAGGGAGGCTCACCTGGTGGCAGTGCTGCCACAGTCCATGTGGCGACAGAGCCAGGTAAGGGGGCAGGGGGGAGGGGGGCTTACCTGTGTCCGTCGCGGTCTGCTTTGAGGCCTGGGCCTCAGTTGAAGCCTGCGCCAGACCGCGACGGGGGCAGGTAAGTGGGGGGGGGCTTACCTGGCACCACCACCACTGCCACAGTCTGTGCGGCGACAGCGGTGGAGCCAGGTAAGGGGGGAGGGGGGCTTACTTGCGTCCATCGCGGTCCATCTCAGGCTTCAACTGAAGCCCAGGCCTCAAAGCAGAAGCCATGGCCTGCTTCCGCTTTGAGGCCTGGGCCTCAGTTGAAGCCTGTGCCAGACTGTGACAGACGCAGGTAAGTGGGAGGGAGGGGGGCTTATTCGGCCAACATTTTGTCCCCCCTTCCCCACTTACCTGCCTCCGCTGCCCACCGCGGAGGGAAGTAAGTAGGGAAGAGTGGCAAAATCTCGATCCGCCCCTCTGGAACTTGCTTTGCGGAGCGGAGCGGGGGAGGGTCGGATTGACCCAAAGCAGTTCGGGCCCGATCCGAAAGTTCCAGATCGGGCCACGAAGCGGTTCGGGGGGGGGGGGTCCATGCACAGCCCTACTTTTTAGATGCCTTTGGATTATGGCAAAATCAAGTGGCTGAAAAGAGCTGCTGATGCTTGGGCACTAACCTAGAAATTTGATATTCATCCTCTGCTTTATCGCACGACTCCTCAATCTGACTGCTAATATAATGTTTTCTCTGAAGTCTTTAGAACGGGTGTGGAACCCCAGGCCTGTAGGCCAAATTCGGCCTGCCCAGTGTCCTTCCAATCCAGCCCTCTGGGAGTTCCCCAGAATGCCAGGGCCCTTCAGCTAGCCTCCCCCACTCCCTGAAGTTCCAGAAATTTGGTAGTTCCCCAGCGTTTGCATCGTTCCTCCCCCACCCCCCATTCCAAAAGCTTGAAATGCCTCTCCTAAGGCTTAATTACATGCAATAAGAGCTTTAAGCTAAAATATACTAATTGGGGTGGTTTTTTTGTTTCGTTTTTGTATTTTGGCCCTTTCCCCTAAGTCCCACCCGCCACTGGAATGTGGCCCCCGAAAGCTTTTGCAAAATAGAATTAGGCCCTTGGGCTGAAAAAGGTCCCAAACCCCACCTTAAATGTTGCCATTATTTCAAAGAAGGTTCCCGGACCCCTTGGAACAGCTTTGAAACTACCTAAAATAGATACCGTTCCAAAGGCTATGAGTGATCTTGATCTTGATAGGCTGATCTTGATAGTGATCTTGATAGGCTGGAGTGCTGGGCTGAAAACAACAGAATGAAATTTAATAGGGATAAATGCCAAGTTCTACATTTAGGGAATAGAAACCAAATGCACAGTTACAAGATGGGGGACACTTGGCTCAGCAATACTACAAATGAGAAAGATCTTGGAATTGTTGTAGATCACAAGCTGAATATGAGCCAACAGTGCGATATGGCTGCAAGAAAGGCAAATGCTATTTTGGGCTGCATTAATAGAAGTATAGCTTCCAAATCACGTGAGGTACTGGTTCCTCTCTATTCGGCCCTGGTTAGGCCTCATCTAGAGTATTGCGTCCAGTTCTGGGCTCCACAATTCAAGAAGGACGCAGACAAGCTGGAGCGTGTTCAGAAGAGGGCAACGAGGATGATCAGAGGTCTAGAAACAAAGCCCTATGAAGAGAGACTGAAAGAACTGGGCATGTTTAGCCTGGAGAAGAGAAGATTGAGGGGAGACATGATAGCACTCTTCAAATACTTAAAAGGTTGTCACACAGAGGAGGGCCAGGATCTCTTCTCGATTCTCCCAGAGTGCAGGACACGGAATAACGGGCTCAAGTTAAAGGAATCCAGATTCCGGCTGGACATCAGGAAAAACTTCCTGACTGTTAGAGCAGTGCGACAGTGGAATCAGCTACCTAGGGAGGTTGTGGGCTCTCCCACACTAGAGGCATTCAAGAGGCAGCTGGACAACCATCTGTCAGGGATGCTTTAGGGTGGATTCCTGCATTGAGCAGGGGGTTGGACTCGATGGCCTTGTAGGCCCCTTCCAACTCTGCTATTCTATGATTCTATGATTCTAGGTAATTTCAGTGAGATGTGAGGAACCATAGTCTGGAGGCCTTGAAGCAGCTTGAAAGTGATGGCTTCTTTAGAAGGTGTTGTGGCCAATAATTTAAGGCATTCGTCCCCAAGCTGGTGCCCTCCAGTTGTGTTGGGCTCCGATTCCAATCATGGGAGTTGTAATCCAACACATCTGGAGGGCAATAGGATGGAGAAAACTGATTGAAGTGGATATATCAGAGCTACAAGGTGAGTAGTTCTGTGCTTTTAAGAGACTAACCAAAACCCACAGTTGCCCAGAACCTATTCTGTAGTGTGCTCTGAAGCAGAGTTCATGCCTTTTCTATCTGTCTGCTCCATTCAGGCATGAGAAGACCGATTCAGAGAACATCCCTCCTGGCAAGAACCACCAGCACCACCACCACCGCAGTGTCCCAACCAGGGAGCCTGCCAAAGCTGAGCCGGAAGCCAAGACCAGAGGAGAAGGTGATGGGCGTGGCTCCGAGAAGATTGAACAGAAACCCGAGCGAGGGGAGAGCAAGAAGGAGCCGTTGGCAAAGGCCAATGGCATTGTGAGCCAAGAAATGCCCTCTGAGCCGGGAAGCCCTTATCCTGATGCCTCCCGTGTGCCACCTGGGGTGGAGAGACCCACACAGCCGAACGGCTGGCAGTACCCATCTCCTAGCCGGCCCGGCAGCATGGCCTTTCCACAGCACGATGGCGAGGCTGCAATGCCTCGTCGGAGCTTTGCCCCTCGCACCAACCCTGAGAAGGTGGCCCAGAGGAAGAGCTCCATGACACAGCTGCAACAGTGGGTGAACCTGCGCCGTGGGGCTCCAGCGCCTGAAGATCTCCACAGGTGAGGTGGTTGAATGCTTGGCTATAGCTTCTCTAAGGATTAAATATGGGAGAATGGTGAGGAATCTCACCAAACCAAGAGATGGCAGGTGGACACTACAAGGTTAAAAACAGAGCTGCTATACTAGTTTGACAGCAGAAGTAGACAACCTTTTGGGCCCGTGGGCTCATTTTGGAAAATCCGAGACACAGTCCTGGGCACAACCATTAAATTGATATTGTGGGTGAGCATGGCTAGTCACACTGGACAAGTATCCTGCCCAGAGGCATTCATGGGAAATTAAGGTGGCCGCAGCTAGAGGGCTCCATTTTGCTTTGAAGCAAGCCCAGCTGCTGGTAAGAAAGTATAAAAATATCACAAAGTTATACAGGCCATTCATGTATTTGCAATCCTCTGTGCAGGGAGAAAGGGGTTCCTGTGATGTCAGGAAGTGGGGTTTCGGGAGGGAGGGAGGCCCACCCCCTGACATCATGCAGCTTCTGGCGGGTGGCCTGGAAAGAAATCCAATCCCCAGGGTCAGAACAGTTCCCTACTTTGGCACAACTCTACATGCATAGGTCTCCCCACACCCCTCACTCGCTCTGTGATCAGAAATGCTGGGGAAACATTTTTTTTTTCGTTTTCGTGCAGTAGGGAACCCTGCTTTCTAGGGTTCCCAATCATGGAGAGAACCAATGCTCATTTATTTGTGCATACATAAGCTCTATTTTATTATTTTCTATTTGTTTGTGTTTATTTATTGGCCAATAAAACACAATAAAAATACACAATTGAACAATATAGAGTACAACAGGGTTTTTTTAATAAAAAACAACATAAAGTTTTTATAAGCAGATGAATACTTAAAAGGCCTGGGCAAGAAAAAGGTTTTCACCTGGCACCAACGAAGAAAACAGAGGCCGTGCCAGGTGAACCTCTTTGGTTTTATACCTCCACCTGAATGCATAGAAGTGGGGGAGCAGGGGTGCATGCTCCAGCACCACTCAGTGTACCATGTGAAGAGGGGACAAAGGCTGAGCATTCTGTTTTTCCTGAAAAGTGAACAGAAGGTTAAGCATCAGTGATCTGGTGCAGTTCACTGTTACAGCCATTCCTTACCAACCTTGAGAACCTTCAAAGAATCATAGAATAGTAGAGTTGGAAGGGGCCTATAAGGCCATCGAGTCCAACCCTCGATGGCTAGAGATATATATGGCCAGATATATGGCTTCTGTCTTGGTGTTCGTCAGAATTTTAAACCATCTAACACTCAATGAGTGTCATCACACAGGGGGAAATCATGTTTCCTTACCATCATTTCTCCACCCCTGCTTTTGTCCCTCATTGCTTCCTCTTTCTACCCGGAGGGGAAAGAGGAAGTAAACAAAGACCACGTGGCCCATTCAAGGGCCGTTTGTATCACACTGCTTTTCCTGCACACAGCAGGAGATCGTGGCACATTCTGTTTTTTGAAAAGGCTGGGTTTTGGGGGGACTATTTTGATTTTGTGATGGAAAATGAGCTGAAGTAGCGGGAGGCACGTGGGAGGCAGACGTCATTGTCTAAACAACACACGCACAGTGCGTGATAAAACGCTCATCTGATAAACCTCAATATGATGTATGTTGTCTCTGTGTGTACTGTCTGTTATGTGTTTTCAAATTTTGCATAAAAGTTTTAACCTTTGCAAACTATCCAGAGAACTTCAGCTATGGGTCATAATAATAAATAATTTTATATATTTTAAAATGACAGATGTGTATACATGAATGCATACACATACATGCATCAACAAGGTAGGTCATATGCAAGACTGTGAGCATGAAACTGCTTTTAGTGCTTATTATTTATAAGGGTAATAATTGAAAATACACCACCACTTTCTTTCTGAGAGAAAATATTGTGCCATATCTATTACTTTATCAGCACTTTTCAGAAATACAGTTGGAGGTTAGGAGGCACCATAACTTAAGTTATAAGCTAAAATCCACGTTAGACTTATGCCCTCTGTGGGTTTTGATACAGATGTGGATAAATGCATACCATGTACCAGCAATGTCCAGCAGACAGGGAAGGCAGAGATAAAAGTGCTGGGCAAAACATTCCAGAATATATATGTCTTCTTTGAGCAAAGCCAAGATTTACATTCTTCATTCTCATTCTTTCCTTTGGGGCTCTTAGCCCGACCAGGTTCTACCCAATGTCTCGAAGAGTCCCTGACTACTATCCCCCCTACTCACCCCAGTACTCTGAGGATTTCCAATACTACCCTCCCGGCGTGCGCCCTGACAGCATCTGCTCTATGCCTGCCTATGAGCGGGTGAGTCCTCAATGGACTGTGGATGACAAGCGGCACTCCTTCCGCAACAGTGGCTCCTACCAGCTGCGGGAGTGGAAGGAACAGCCCGGCTACGGCAGACAGGATGTGCCCGTTTGGATCCCAGGTCCCACACGGCCGCCAGTGTACTATGACGAAATGGATGCGGCCTCTGGCTCCCTGCGCAGGATGTCACTCCAGCCTCGCTCCCGGTCGGTCCCCCGTTCGCCGAGCCAAGGTTCCTACAGCAGAGCCAGAGTGTACTCCCCTGTCAGGTCACCGAGCGCCCGCTTCGACCGAGTGTCTCCGCGGAGTGAGGAGATATATGCAGAGCCAACAACGTACATGATGAGGCGATCGGTCAGTTCCCCAAAGGTAACCCTCCCTCCTGGCTCCACTCCTACTTTCGAAGCATCTTGCCACTCTTCAGGAGAAAACCAGCAATGGAATTATAGGGGAGGGGATTGCCGTAGCTGCAAATGGAGGGATCATTACCCACATGTCTCTGTGGTTGTGCATGCAGCAAGCAGAGACTGAGGGGTACTGAATAAGCCAGCCTTCCCCAAGTTGGTGCTCTCCATATATTTTGGACTACAACTATCAGCATTCCTTACCATTGCTCATGCTGGCTGGAGCAGATGGAAGTTGCAGTCCAGAACATCTGGAGGGCACCACTAGGTTGGGGAAGGCTGTCCCAAGCCGTGATGGAGGTTTGTTGACTAACTGGGCCAGGAGAGGCAGTCATGGGCTAGAACAGGGGTGAGCAAATTGTGGCCCTCCAGATGTTTTGGCTTCATCTCTCTCACCATTGGCTAGGCTGGCTAGGGCTGATGGGAGTTGTAGGCCAAACCAAGTTGCCTACCCCTGGGCTAGAATAAGAGGGAAGACTGCAGACAGGAGTAGCAGCAGAAATGAGCAGCACTTCTTTCATTTTCAAATAGCTTAAATTTAAGGTATTTATATCATTTTATACCCTAATTTTATACTGAATGTTATCATTTTACACAGTAAAATGATACTGTGGGAAGTCTTGAAAGGTGGCAAAGAAACATATGAAATGAAATATGGAAGTAAATTTCTAGAATGGGACTTAAGATTGGGAATTATGCCTGCATGTAGCTCTCTGATCTAGAAATCCTTCTCCGTAATCTCAGGGATTGTGCTGCAGTACTAAGGAAATGCCAGCCTACACGTGCTCAAACCCAGTCTGTATTATGTGCCCCGGGAGTCATGCAAATTAACCACGAGGTTTATGAGTTCCCAGCAGGAGCGCAGGGGTCGCATGCAAAAGTTGGAGGGAACTGGCATGTTAGCGGTGCCGGGAGCATGGCATCTCCAAAGGGTTGCTGGTGCGAGACTTTAAAACGTTCTTCCTGTGGCCTATGGCTTGAAGAGCATGACCCCCAGAGCAATGTTAAAGGTCATCGGAAGAACTGAGGGTGGAAGCAACCGAGGAATTGAGTGGCATTAGAGGTTTCAAGGGCAGGAGCCTGGGGTAAGCGTGCCCTGTCTTTTCCTCCTCTGTTGCAGGGATGTAGAACCTCAGGTCCCAATATGCCAAATCTGGCCTTCTGGGCTTCCCCCAAAAGGCCCCACCCCTTCCCTCCAACCACTGATGATTTGGAGGTTTCCCTGCTTTTGTGCAGACCCCCCCCATTCTAAATTTTTTTGTCATGCCTCTCCTAAAGCTTAGCTACTGACAGTAAGAGCTTTAAGCTACAATGTGTTGTTATTTTTAGCTCTAGGCCTTTCATTTGTGGCCCCACCTGTATCACGTTCAGCCCCACCAACCACTGGATTGTGGCGCCCAGGAGGTTTTCCGAAATTGAATCCGGCAAAAAGAGGTTCTGCACCCCTGTCCCAACAGAATTGTGCTTAGTTCCGGCTTGTAGCGCCAACCCCTCTTTCCCAAGAGCACCATTGTCTTGCGTCCAGGATGGAACTCCTTGGTGTTCCTACAGTTGGCATTCCACCGCTTTATTGACCGACCCCCCCAGGCAATTCCTTCACTCTCCATGTTGTCTGCATTGCTGTATTGTGGGTCATGTTCTGTATCATGGGGAAAGTGTGTGGGGACTGGATTCACCCGATAGTGACCTAACCATCTCATGTGTGGTTTCTTCTCTTTCCTCAGTATGATTATCTGGGTGACAGGAGGCCTGTCCCTGCAGGGATGTTTCCTTTCAACTATCCAGCGTCCCCTACAGTCCACGACAAAATGGTATGTCCCATTAGCATCCCAGCATTCCGCTAGAGATGTATACATTTCCTTCCCAAGGCTGGGGTTTAATTTAGAGGTGGGAGAAAGGAGGCCATCCATCACGAGAAGGGCAATTGCTTATTGGACATTGAACAACTGTCCTGTTGCAGTAAGTTTCTCTAGTGTGCTCAGTCAAGAGGCTTATGTTGGCTGAATGAGTCCAGCCTGGGTATGCAATGTACCATGACGATGCAAACTGGCAAATAATTTTAATCAATAGCCTGATCGGTTGAAGAAGGGGCTGATTAAATAGGTGCTGTTTTGAGGAAGAGGAAGGAGGGGAGAATTAAGCAGGGAATTTATGGAGAAGGAAAACCAGCTCCTGTTCATACCTCTAGCCCCCGTGTTTACACTCCGTGTGCTTCATTAGCATCCAGAAGGAGTAGCATCTAGTGATAGCATGTAGTGTGAAATGGGCTCCCACTTGGAATCTCGATTACACAGAAACATCATTCATGTCATTTTTCTCCCTCAAAGAAAGTGGCAGAATTGCAATCCGGAGCTCAAGCAGAGGCCACGTTTCACTCCGCAGGTTGACCGCATGATGGAGAGGAAAGCTCCATCGCGGCTCCTCCATCAGGCTACTGCAGAATATGAACTGAGGCACACTGTTAGTTGCTGTTGCAGGCTTAACCCAAGCACTACCCCTTAGTTCAGCCTTTCTGCTGCCCTGTGAGTTAAACCAGGGATGGGGCATGTGTTGGACTTTAGATGTTGTTGGACAGCAACTCCCATCAGCCCGACCCCTCCTACCCAATGTGGAGGGATGATGGGAGTTGCAGTCCAACTGCTTCTGGAGGGGCACACGTTGCCTACCCCAGCCTTTCCCAACCTGCTGCCCTCCAGATATGTTAGACTGCAACTCCCAAAATTCCCACCCAGCAGGGTCATCGGCTGCCCTAAACAAATAGCCCCTTACTGATTGCTGGAGTGTCAATCGTATTGTAGAAAAGGGTTTGCTGGGAAGCAAGCACGTTTTACCTCTGGGATATCTTCCCTAATCCCAGTCCAAAACAGGAGAAATTGGGGGAAGCAAAAGCAGGAGGACTACTTCTACTGCCAGACCTTGTGATCCTCTAGGGGAGACCTGGAATAGTGGGGGACAAAGGGGAACGTTGAAAAGGACAAGTGTAGAAACCCCTGTCATTGGCTGTAGTTTCTTCCTTTGCTGTTTTTCCTCACTCGTTCTACTTCTTTCTTTCTTTGGTTATTTCACTGCGGGGAAGCATCCATGTGGTGGGGGCAGAAACCACGGGGAGTGGGACTCTGCCCAGTGAAACGGCCAGCTTCATTTGCTCCATGCCAAGGTCCTTGACCCTGCCTGACACCTTTCTCCCGTGAGAGCCACCAGTAAATCCTGGACTGGATTAAGGTGCCCTGTGGAACAGAACTCTAGTTGCACGCCTGTTGCACGCAGCTTCTTCCCTCACCCCCCTGCCTTCTCACCAGCTGTGCACAAAAGCAGATGCATGTGGCTGAACTAAGAGTGCAATGTGAAGATCCTGGTATCGCCGAGCAGGTCAGGAACAGTCTCTCTAATGACTGATGCTCTGTCCCCAATCTCCAATTGCTCAGGGAGGGGGAGGGGAGGAAATGGATGAAGTCAATAAATGAGGAAAGAAGGAGCAGGATAAACTACTTTTAAAGAGCCCCGTAAGGATCTGGACATTTCCAGCTCAGTCTAGCTACCTCCAAGCAAACACAGAGGAGCCCCAGGGCTGACCACGAAGTGACACATTCTTTCCAGAATTAATCAAAAATATTTCTGTACTTGCTGGAGAAGCTGCTCACCTGGGCCAAAAGTGTGCACAAGTGCTTCCAACCTACCTACTAGCAAATAAAGGAACTTTGCAAGAGGTCTAGCTTTGAAAGATCCCTTCATATTTATTTGCAGCATTTGCTCCACATCTAAATGGATTCCGGAGCAGTGAACAACGAGAGATAAAATGACACAAAGATAAAAAGAATAGAACATGATATTATCGTTATTCTTTTCAAAAACAGAGTACCAATTAAAACATGGCTGATGAACTGAGGAAAAGTGCTGTTTGCAGGAGTTCCTGAACATAGCACTGTGACCTCCAGAGGCAGGGAGTTTCATAGGAAGGGGGCCACCACACTGAAGGCTCTTCTCTAGGTGAACTCCAGTCAGGCCATAGGTCCATATGGAACCACCAGGAACATGCCCTCTGATGACCTTAGTGACTGGACAGGTTGGGACAGGAGAAGGCACTCTCTCTGGTATCCCAATCCCATGTTATCTGGCACTTCTCCACCCCACCTGACCTTTCTTGGCTGGTGATGCTTTAGGCAAGAAATGGGGAGCTTTCCCCAGGCCCCTTCTCCCCAGCCCCCTTCCCATCAAATGGAGTGATTTGGAGAAGGACAGCGTGGCCCTCTTGTGAATCCACCCCCTACCTGGAAGGAGGTGATGAACAGCTTGGGGAAAGAGCACCAACTACATGGGGAGCTACCAGGATCTCCCATTGAGAGTCCCTCTAGGGAATGTAAATATATGTAAATATATATATATATGTCCTGATCTGAACGGACTGCTGAGCAACTACCATCCACTCACCCACCCACCCACCCACCCACGTCTTTTTAAAAATGCTTGGTGAGGCTGAATGTTCCCTATCCTGTATGGGGCAGCTCAGTGCCTGTCTCTAGCTCAAGTTGCACCTAACTGCTTTTGCTTCTTCTTTGTGTTTGTTTGTTTTGTGTTTCCATTTTGCCGCATGCCTAATGGCTCCCGATAGGATGAACTTTTAGACCTTCAGTTGCAAAGAAACCTAGAGTATTTGGACCAGCAGGTAGGCCGAGGCGGCTGTATTCCTCTCACTCCTCTCAGTGAACCCTGCTGCTCCCACCCCTCCCCAGTCCTGCTGTCAGGTGTCCGTGTTACTTTCCCCTTCTCCTTGCCTCCCTCCCTCTCCCCTCAACATCTGTTCTGCTCCCTCTCTTGGCATTGAGGCAGCACTAGTGGTCTTTGGTGTGTTTCGTTCGTCCTTCCCGTTATCAGTGGCACTTGTGTGTTTGGAGGGGCGGGCGGGGTGTGGGTGTGTGATGCGCCGCTTCTCTGGAAATCTGAGGGTTCTGCCCTGCCATGATTGCGGATGTTTTTGTCCAGTTTGGTCCCTGTTGCAGAATTCCCACCTGAAATGCCACCCAGCTCTTCAGAAGTGAGTAAGATTTAGGGTGGGATCATCACTCACTCTGCTCTCCGGGGGGAAAGAGAGTAATAATGACCCTAGATAGAACTCACGGTGGCAGCTTATTTCTAATGGGAGCGATATTTTGGTTTTGGTTGGGGCTGTTTCCATTGATTCCTTCTGCAGCCCAGCAGAGAGAGTTCTTCAGTGCAGCACTTGGGCGCTCTCATGCCAGCACCCGACAGTCTCTTGTAGCTGCTGGTGCCCCAGCAAGACCCACTGATACCTGCCCTGGTCCGGCTTGCTTCAGCTATCCTGCTCACCCATACTGTTGGCTGCAGGCTTATCTGGGGTCACTGTGAGTGAGAAAGATTGTGAGTGAGAAAGAAGGCACTTTTTTGTATGTGAAATTCCACATATTGGATTATGAGATCTTTTCTATGCACCTGTGAATGCATGAAGTATTTGTACATGGCACTAGGTACACGCCCAGTTATCTGATTAGGTCTCTGGACACATCTAACCTGATCTCAGAACCAGACCTTCAGCTAGTCAGGATTGGGCTGTAGAGAAAGTTCTTCTAGGGATAGGCAATTTCCAGAAGGGTCCCCATGTTAGTCTTCTGCAGCAAGAACAACAGACTTGTGGCGCCTTAAATCAGGGGTGGGTAACTTGTGGCCCTCCTTACGTTTTGCCTACAACTCCCATCAGCCCTAGCCAGCATAGCCAATGCTGAGGGATCATGGGAGCTGAAGGCTGAGACTTCTGGAAGGCCACTATTTTCCCACCTTTGCCTTAAAGACTGACACATTATTGTGGCAAAAGCTTTAATGAGCTAGAATAGAAGTTTCTGTAAACTGCCCAGAGAGCCCTGGCTATGGGAGCGGTATATAAGTTTAATAAATAAATAAATATAAATAAGTTCATAAAAATGTGTTAGTCTTGACGGTGCCATGAGACTCTGTTGTTTAAGTATAGACAGTACTATTTACCATTCAGATATTGCATTTTTAAAAAACAGGGACAAAATTGATGGTTAAACTGAGGGGTTTTTGTAACTATGGATGATTTCAGATAAGGCTTTTACTTTGCAAGAGCCCTGCCTCAAACACAGAACGGGGTCCAGCTGTTGTCTCATCCATCTGTAAATGTCCCATGTTTTCCCCATTGTTCTTTTCATCTTTTTTCTTATGAGAAAACAATATATTAAGGATGAAAAGGCGGAATAGCTACACAGTGTCTTTCGATTGGTAGCACTTGGAGCCATCCATCTGGAAGTACCCTATGCATCAAATATCCAAAATAAACTGTGTTTGTATTAAGGAAGTGTGTGTGTGTGTGTGTGTGTGTGTGTGTGTAAAGTTGTGATAACCAAGGAGAACATTGGGGTGTATGTGAAAAGAAGAGGAATTTCAGATATGCTGTCAAGACAATCAGTAGTATAAATACCAGCTTTACCATAACAATTCTGTTCAATGACCCCCAGAAAAGTGAAGCCTCTCCATTAACTGTAGTAATTAACAGAACAAACAATTCACCCAAATAACTTTCCCCACAATCATTAAGTTCAGATGAAACAATCTTCCATGCACAGTACATTGTGGTCAAGGGAAGTTGTTGGCCATAGAAAACAGGGAAGTAAAAGTCTTTTGAGAAAAAATCAGCAGACATTAGGAATGTATGATAATTTCTTTTTGCTCGAAAAACATGCAACATGTCACGTTCAACGCCCCAAACTCAATTGCAAGCACGGGTCCACTAAAAATGTTCATAAATTGCCGAACATGTGCTCACATTCAATTCATGCAACTTTTCCAGTCCAATTTGCACAAGTTTCCTAATTTACACAATTTACACAAAGGCAGAAGCAATCCTGCTTTCGTGTATGGATGAAAGTTGCACAAATATGGAGGAAGTTGCACAAATTTCATTTTGAATTGCTGTTCAATTTGGGCAATTTCCCAGATTGTACAGAGCAAGCAGTGATTGAAAATGTAAAGAAGAATCGGGCACAAGACAGTATTCAGAGAATCCTGGCGATTTCTAACTTCACTCGTCTGCCTCCTCCCTAGCAGACACGATTAAGCTGGAAATAAAAATGAAATCCCGCTGCAAGTGCTGATGGATGGCTGATGCTGGCCTGCAAAAGCCTGCATTTCAATAAGCAAGCCTGCTCCAGAGACAATCTCATTATGGTTTCGGAGTCAGTAAATCCCCCATCAGGAGAGTAATTGCAAAGATGTGCGTGTCTGTGATGGACTGCTGAGGAGGAGGAGGAGGCACTTAAAAATTCTCCAGACTCTGCTACCAACCATCACTGGTAGTGGGACTTTCTCCCTCTCTCCTTTAAAAAGACTAAATATATTTAAGGCTTTCCATCTCTTTCTCTTCCACTTCTTACCCATGGAGAAAGACTGATTTAAAGTAGCGTGATCAAGTGCAGCCTTCTGAGTCCTATTTCTTTGTTATGCTCTGGTGATTTGTGGTTGAAAGTCTACTGAATCAGAGAGTGTGTGTGTGTGTGTGTGTGTGGAGAGAGAGAGAGAGAGAGTCATCAGCTTCACTTGAGTAATGGTGATTTATGTCAGCAAAAGATCATCTGACCCTTGGGACTTTTGTTTAAACGATTGTTGATTTATTACACATTTTTAAATCCCTCAGTTCTATAAAACCTTGCAGAGCTGGAAGGAATTAAAAGCTTGCACACACACACACACACACGTGTGTGCGCGCACACACACCACACCCTTTTCCAGAATCTATGTACCGTATTTCTTCAATTCTAAGACGCCATCGATTGTAAGACACACACTAATTTCAGTACCACCAACAGAAAAAAAGCTTTGATTCTAAGGAATAATAAATGACCTGTGATTCTAAGACGCACCCCGTTTTTATAGATGTTTATATGGGGGGGAAAGTGCGTCTTAGAATCGAAGAAATACAGTATGTAACATAGATTACAGTATGCACAGAGCGGGTGCACAGTAGAAAGGTCTCTTCAAAGCAAACAGCTGCGGATAACTCAAGCAAGCAAACAATCTAAGGCACAACCCACCACCACCACCACCCTGCATTGCTAGCTAATGGGATCCAGGGGTGGGATTCATTTCTGAGCCCAGATATGTTGATCAGTGGAGGAACAAAAATCCACTCACTTAAGGCTAATTTGCATTTCCTAACGAGGAAGTCTATGGGGCTGTTCACATGACATGCTGCATTTAAGCTATGATGAACCATGGCGCCCAAAGCACCGTCCTGAATAATCAACCCCCAATCGTGGGTCGTCATGTCATGCAAAGAAGCGATGGTTAAACAATAACCTCGCATAATCCTAGAACAGGGTTGTTTAACCTTCATGTACCCTCCGCTGGCTGGCCTTGCATGGTTGGGGGTTGAATATTGAAGGGAACCGTAGCTTGTTGTGACTTTAGCCACAATGAACCTGGCCTTTGTGCAGTTTTCTCCCCGTTCTGAAAGGCTGAGATGCCTCTCCTCAAGCTTAGTTACGAGCAGTAAGAGCTTTAAGCTGCAGTATGCTGGATTTTGGCCATGCCCCTTTGACCCCACCCACTCTTAGAATGCAACCCCAATATGAAACTCAGCCTTTGGCATGAAAAAGATTCAACACCCCTGTACTACACCTTCAAACAACAACTACAACAACAACCCTGCTTCGGTTATGCTGCTGCTCTTACTGAAAATGGATCGGTGTGTGGCAGTTGTGGTCCCTCCTCTGGAGCATGACACAAAGCAATAAAGGGGGCAGGCAGTTCCTGAAAAGCTCTTCCAGTTTCCTCTGTTTGTTCTGGCCACTGGAAGAGGGGATCTGCTCAGGGGAGGCTGGTGACTCGGGGATTCCATGCTGGGTCTTAGTTACAACCAGCCAGAAGTCTAAAGGAGCTATCCAAGGTGCTGGACCTTATCCCCAAAATGGGCCCAACACCTTGGGTAGCTCTTTTAGACTTCTGGCTGGTTATGACTAAAACCTGGAATGCAATCCAGGAGCCACCAGCCTGCCCTGGATCTGCTCTCCCTTTGCTGGGATTCTGAAATAGGCAGAAGAGAGACCAACAGGTATTTGTTTAAAACCCAGCTCTTGTCTCTATCAGGTAAATCTTGGAGTGCATCTCCACACCATCCATCATCCTATCTCTAAAGGTTGAAACAGCCATGATGTGGGAGATAAATTATCAGATCTCTCGAGATATAACTAAATATCTATATATCTTTAAGACAGTTCAGGGGGCGGGGGGGCTCTGACTTTGATCAGAGCAGCGGTGCTGGGGAAGGGTGAGTTTAAACTCTCCCCCCCCATGTGTTGTTTCCTCAATCTAATACCACCCCCTAAAGTTGCTATTAGACCCCAAACAGAAAGAAGACAGGTAGCTGAGCAGCTTTTGAGGATCGGGGTGGGGAGTGATTAGGGAAATTGCATGGGGGGAAGACTCTTATAAAAACTGGTCCCATGCACTGCTCCTCTAACGAAATTAGCATCTGGCTGCTTTGAAGTCACACACACACACACACACACCAGCAGATCCAAGCACAGATCTCGGTTCCAATAGCCCCTGATGCCCCAGAGAGAGGAGTGGGGGTGGGAGTACTGCCTTTGGAGGATTATTAAAAACAACATAGAGGATTGTCAAAACAAAACAAAACAAAACATGATGCTACTAGGCCAAGATAAGAGGGTCTCAGGTGATGCCCCAGTATGATATCTTCATCTTTGTGAGCTGTAGGATGGCTTTGTGTCCCATTGCTTCTCTTTAGTGTTTCACCGGCAATCCCATTTGTATGTTAATCGAGCCACTCTGTGAAGGTTTTTCACCCAGTGCAAATAACTGCATGGGGAGAGTATTAGGACCATGTTGGGAGGAAAGGAGTTAAGCTGTCCCTCTCCCCACCTTCTGCAGTCCCGGATGCTGCTCAGGCTCCCCCTCCCTGTGGCTTTTGTTTACATAACAAACAAACAAATGTGCATGTTAATGCAGTTGGGCAATTAACTCTCTGAGCACCAATGTGCTTTTGGAAGCAATCTCTAGTGCTCCTTCTGAGCACCAACACACTTTTCAGTCCTGTGGGCTTCTTTTTGGTGTACCTTTGCCTTGTAGCATCTGAGCAAAGGCAATGTTCTGGGTGTTTCCAACTTAATGTAGTGATGACACACAGGCGCACGTGTCCAAGACTGAACCGAGATGGCTCTATCTCCACCAGCATCTTGACTTTTTCCTTCCTTGTCTGCCGCAGATGAGTGAGAGCGAGACTTTGATCAGTATGGTGAACAGAATGGTGGAGAGCTCCTCCCCTAGGGCTCAGCTGTACATGCAAGTAAGACATCACAGCAGCTCTGCCATCCACCATGCCATTCCAGCTGCTTTTGCATGGCAGAACCATTCCCGGTGTCACCCTTCCACACCTCACGTCTGCATCCATCTGTGAGATGCCCATTCAACATTTCATCCCTCAATGGCATTTATGCATGGAGGCCTATGAGGCACCCATGTCCCAGTGTGCCAGTGGTTCTAGTGCAGGGGGATTCCTTGAAATGTTTTAAGGCTACCTCTTTCCTTACAGTTTGGAGAAAGATGGAACACTGCAAATATCTGGATCTTAATCTCAGCTGTATTATCAGCTCTGTGTCGCTTTCTGCTGAACTTCTTTTCTCTCATCTTGTTCTCTCCATAAGTATGTTAAAAGGCCGGGTTAGAACTTAAAGCCTCCCATTATGAAATACTTGGCATGCCGCTTTGTGTGCTAAAAGAGAAATCATATCCCTTGATATTTGTTTTTAAAAAGAGAACATTGTTTTCTTCCTTCTTGTCCATTATTACATTTGCACACATCCACCGCACATCTTAAAAATGGTTAGATTTTAGCCTTAGCTTCTATTATTAACCAGCTACTAACCTTTAGTCCATTCAGGGCTTTGAGTCTGTGTGAAGTACTTTTTCACACAGCACATAGTTAAACTATGGAATTCACTACCACAGGATGTGGTGATGGCCACCAATTTGGATGGCTTTAAAAGGGGGTTGGATAAATTCCTGGAGGAGAAGGGCTATCAGTGGCTGCTAGGCCTGATGGCTAAGTGTAACCTCCAGTATCAGAGCCAGTAAGCCTGTATACAGTAGTTGCTGGGGAACATGGGTGGGAGGGTGCTGTTGCACCTGTGTCCTGCTTGTGGGTCTTTGGTCGACAGCTGGTTGGCCATGGAGTGCTGGACTAAATGGACCCTTGGTCTGATCCAGCATGGCTCTTCTTATGTTAACCCTAAACTGTTCCTTAGACTTGAAATAAGTGGAGTGGGACACTGACTTCTGCTTTGTTCTCTTGCTAAAGGAGAGTGTAAGGCAGGAGTGGGGAAGTTGTGGTCCTCCAACTCCCATCATTCCTCCCTTTTGGCTAGGTTGGCTAGGGCTGGTGGGTGTTGTAGGCCAAAACATCTGGAGGGCCATCCCTAATCTTGCCCTCTATTTAAAGGTGTCCTGTATTTGAAGGGCTGCCCAGTCCAGCTGTAGTTTAAAGGTGAAGAAGCATAAGGATTTTAACGTTGCCCATCAATATTCACCATGTGGGCAGCACTCTGAACAGATGCACAGCTCACCTGGTCAATCTTCCCCACTAGATATAAATTTATATACATTTACATCTATACATATACATTAGCACATGCAGATTCTATGCAAATTGGTATCCTCCTTTTAGGTGATGGGTTTCCTCATTCTAGGTTATAAATAAGTGGCCAGCTTAGGAGAGTCTGCAGGTAGGCTCCCATCCAGGCAACATATCTTCCAGTCAGGTCTAGAGCATGGCTCAGCTTCCGTGCTTAATATTACTCAAGGCACACCAATCTGGAATCTCATTCAGAAATTGGGGTTCAGCCTATATCAAGCATTAGGTGTGACTATTTTTGTATACATCTGCAGATTGGCAAGAAGAGATAATGCCTCTGACCATGCAGAGAGTGCTTTTTCTTAACCATTGGCCAGCCCAGATGCATATAAAGGGCTAGAGAGATAGGCTTGAATCGAGTGTTGTCCTTCTGCCAGCAGAATGGAAGCCGCTGGTGAAAGGGATTTCCCCTTGGTACTGCAGCCCCCTGTGCGTCCCCCAAATCTGCTCTTGGAGGTGGGGGAGCATGTTCGGGGGCTGCAGTGGGGTGGACAGGTGGGAAGCTGGATGTAAGCCTAAGAATTATGAGTGCAAGGAGGAACTCTGTCTTCCTAACAGCCTTGGCATTGCTCATATTATACATTAAGCAATCAAGTCAATGATAGGATCATAAGAGCTGCATCTCATTGCAATTATAACCAGCCATCCAGCAGCCATTTTTGCCTTCCATCATAGTTTTTGTCACCTTTATCACAAAAATGTTCTTTCTGATGAATTTGCTACTCAGTATATTATTAAGGTGGATTGCAGTAGAACATGGCTAATAATTACTGGTTAGATGGGATCTTTGGATAAGTTTGGCGTGGGCCTAGCATTGTTTTATTTGTTTGAGAAAATGAATTAGTATATTTGATGGAATGTTCTAGCTGCTATCTCCAACTGGGGCTTTGTGCACAGTGCTCACTAGTGAGAACTTCAGCATCACCAAGGGCAAAGGAGTAGTTTTAAGGGACCAGAAAATATTATTTCGGGGGCGGAGGAGGGCATGTTCTAGAATGATGAAATCAGGCATATAAGAAACAATTCACAGAATCGCCGGCGAGGAGGTAGGTGGGTGGCGGCGGCGGCGAGGACGCCTCTTCCTCGTCTCTTCGCCAGGAAAGCTACACGATCGCTTTGGGGTCGCACTGGGGGCGCATGGAAGCGCCCTCAGTACGACGTGTAGAATCCCTCCCATTGTCAGTCTACATCCTTCCAGGCCCTAGAGAGCAAAATAAGGCCTCCTCAAACACGTGTTTCTCTCTCCCCCAACTCCCCCCACTACACACACACACACACACACACACAGAGAGAGAGCATCTGGCAAAGTGGATTCCAAACAGGTATTTCTCCATTGCTGCAAAGTCTGCCACAAAAGAAAACTATATCTCCTTTACAGGAAGAAAAAAATCAGCTATTGCAAGTGATTTCATTAACCAAGTAGTTGTGAACCAATCCAAAATAATTTCATATACATTTCAAATTGGACCAAGACTTGATTTAACATTTAGATTTCAGCCCAGCTGCAAACAACAGTTCGTGTCTGCCAGGAAACATCAGATAACATCATTACCCAAGACTTGGGTTTGAATGGTTCCCATATGAAACACAGAACAAAGACTGAAAGCATAATCTTTAGCTCTTGACTCTTTGCTCCAGAGTTTTCAAGAATAATATCCAGAAGGGATTGTTGTTTCTCTGAAACTTTACAAGAAAATGGGAAGCTGCCTTATCATGAGTCAGATATTTGGTCCATCTAGTTCAGTACTGGCTACAGCAGGGGTGGCAACTTATGGCCCTCCAGATGTTTTGACCTTCAGCCATCATCTCTCACCATTGGCTATGCTAATGGGAGTTGTAGCCCAAAACATCCTTGTGGGCCACAATTTCCCCCCTAGTCTATACTGACAAGCAGTGGCTCTCCAGGCGTTCATACAAGGATCTTTCCCAGCAATACCTGAAACTGGGACCTTCTGCGTGCAAAAGCATGTGCTCTAACACTGGGCTCTGGCCCTTTCCCTTAACAAAAAAGAAGACCACAATGTTCATACTTAAATGGAGAGTGACGTCTGGGGCATGGACCTTAACATCATGGATGAGGGTTCTTCCATATCAGAACTCATTGCATTTATTTATTATTTGTTTAAAGCATTTTTATAGTGCCGCCTCACCATTTCTGGCATCGAGGCGCTTTACAATAACACGTAAAACAATTCCATTAATACCATTAATACCATCAGTGGGTGTTAATGCCATCAGTGGGTACTTCCATTAATACCATCGGTGGGTACTTCCATTAGAGAAGTACCCACTGATCAGTTCCTGTCATGCAGTTGTGAAGAACAGATTTGCTCCTGTTGTATTATCATGCCATTGTGGTTTGTTTGCTTGCTAATGATAACCTCTGGTTCTGATGTGGTGCCTTTCTTCTGTGCTGCGTTGTATCAATGCTAATCAGTACTCTCCTGTGATACTCTTACACCCCTTTTGGGTAAGTAAATGTGACTAGCTACGTCACTGTTCTGGAGGGAAATAATGCCATGTTCAGTTTTGCTTTGAAAAGTTCACATCAAATGCCAGTGCTCTAGCCTAGCTGCTTTGGACCTGGCTTTCTCTCGGCGTTAGTTTCCCTATGTGTCAAATAGTGGTTGCTAATAAGCTGGGGAAAGTGGGCATTGTGTGAAGAACCTCAAATCACGCCACTACATGGCTGCATCTTGAAAAGCATTGCCCCGTGTTTATGCAGCTTTATAAACTTCAGCAAATAAACTGGGAATAGAACCCAGGGGGCAGCTGACATTGGAGCCTTGTAAAGGGTTGTTGTCACAGTGATTGTAAACAATATCTGACCCTTCTCCACTCTCATTCAGGTTTCTCCTTAACTCAGCCTCCCACTGAAAGCCAAACTGCCCTGGCCCTTCTGTTTCTTGAGGACAGGGCCCTGGCAATCTGTCCATTATCTACCCTCTTATAGCAACATCCTAGACTAGGGGTCTCTCCACATCCTTTGCACTACAACTCCTACAATCCCTGACCATCAGCCATGCTGGCTGGGGCTTATGGTACTTGTAGTCCAAAACATCTGGAGAGTGCCAGGTTGCCTACCCTTTTCCTAGCCATTGGCTCCCATCTGGCCAAGACCTGCACCCAGGAAGCTCAAAGCACTGCATGCACATAACAGCCACTGCTATTAGGCCTACACAACTCACCGCAAATGCTTCTTGGTCTTGTGTGCTGCATACTAGCTTTGTATATCTATTAACTCACTCTCTCTCTGTGTGTGTTAATAGAATATGTGGAGCAGCCCTTTTGCACTGTAGCAACAGTCATGTTTTTAGGAGCTTCCCCTCCCCCATCACTAACCTGAATTTGAGTGTGGCTGTGAGAAGAACTTTAAAATCTTCTCACAATTGCAATAGCCGTGATTATGAATAGAAGCTGCTACTTATGGTACAACTGCTTGTGTGTAATTGCCTGTGAGCTGTAACGGCGGTGGCACGTCTAATGTTTGTTTATTTATTTATTGCATTTCTATACCACCCAATAGCCAAAGCTCTCTGGGCAGTTCACAAAAATTAAAACCGTGAAAGTCTGATTTGTTCATAAATTTGAGCAGTCACCTTTTTAAAATAAATTAATTCCAGAAACGTCTCCTTTGTTATAAACGTGACTCTCCCCTTCTATGTAGATAAAAAATAAATAAGTAGCCCTTTTATGATCTGTTTTGATTTATGTAGATAGCAGAAGAGCAATTTTCTCACTGCGTTGTACGAAAGAGCTGTCTCTCTAGACACAACATAAGATGGCTGGTTTAAAAGGCAGGAAAAGCAAGACAACATCTGCCTTTCCCTACAATTATCCTATCTAGTAAAGGTTGCTTAAGAGAAAGATTTGGTGGAAGGAGTTAGAGGCGTGAGCTGTAGGACCTGAAAACACCATCGGTTTGTTTTTTTAAATTTCTCCACTAAGCAGAACCAGCGTCAGATTTCCACAGGGGGGGCTGGGGGGGCTTGTTGTGGCATGTTAACCTTCAAGGAGGAGAGAGCAGCAATGACTTGTTCTTGTTTTTGCAGGTGTCTCATTTCCCCGAAGCCTACAGGGAGGCGCTGCACACCTACAAGATAAGCGAACAAGATACGGATGTAAGAGCACCCCTCCCTCACTGCCACCTGCCTCCCTACTCCATTGCCCTTCCTGCTGTCACCTCTCCACCCTCCACCCCTTGGAGGTTATGCCTTTATTTTCCATTTCTCTCCAATCTCATTAGATGAGCCTCTTTTCTGCTATTGGAGCTGCAAGGTCTCAAGTGCTCCTGGTCACCATCATCGATCTGCCAGTCCTGTGGCTTCCTCTTTGCCTGTCGCATCTTTCCCTCGTACTCCATGTGTGTGTTTTCGTGCTGGTGTAATTGTGTGTGAGTCTCCCCTGCTTGCATTGTGGCATATCAGCAGCCAACAAACTGGACCTCCTGGCTGGGGGCCCGGTTGATCTCTGTCAAAATGGGCAAATGCCTTTTATGATGTTCTCGTGGACCTCTGCACTGTGAACCTCGTGCTTCACATTTCGTTTTTCTCTTTACTTCATGACAGAAGCTTCTGGGAAAGCTTTGTGAGCAAAACAAGGTGATGAGGGAACAGGAGAGGCTTGTGCAACAACTTCGCGCTGAGAAGGTAAGGGGCGTGAATCGCAGAAAGCCTAGAGGCTTTCTGAAGTTGGAAGCTCATTGCATAGCTAAAAATGTATTTGCTAGATGGTGCCTGTCATAAAGAGGTTGTCATCTTCAGAAAAAATATTTCCAGTTCCCCTGAAACTAGGAGACAAAGAGGCTAAAATGGACTTTGTTGGGGCCAGACCTACCATTAAGCAGTGTGAAGGAACCACCTCAGGTGGCAGATGCTTAGGAGGGGGCAGAGCTGTGTTGGAGGACAGAGCTGTGTGTGCCAGATGGCCCACTGCCTTCTATTGCCATAGGGCATGCTGTCCAATCCCTAGTGTTGAAGCAAGATTGTGAACCGCCCAGAGAGCTTCAGCTATTGGGCGGTATAAAATGTAATAAATAAATAAACTGTCAGTCCAGTTGGCAACTCTCTATGGAATGGGGAGATGCCATCATGTCCTTCACCTCTTGAATTGCTCCTAGGTTTTGTATCAAATGTATTGATTATATACCCTTCAAATCTTAGGGTAATGTCTTCATGCAGCACCCCTTCTCTCCGAACAGTGTGTGTTGTCGTGTTTTGTTTTGAGATTGTGGCTTTTGCTCTTTTTTTGAATCTTGTGGTAGAGGACTTCATCACATCTAAGCAGATGAGCAAATCCAACTTTATTGCCCATGGCCTTATTTACCTTCCACCCAGTAGCATGATAAAACTTCAATTGCATTTAATTCCTTTTCCGGAGTTCCCTTTGAACAGAACAGAAAAGGGGATGATCCTAACACTTTAGAAATTGGAGAAATGAGATCCAGAAAAACCAAAGGACCAAGGCTAGAAAGGGAATGTAATAAATAATAACTAGATTACAGAAATGATTCCAAGTCTTTTCAATTTGCTTCCTAACTAACTACCAGCATTTGTTTAAAAATAAGCTTTTCCATGCTATTCTCATCACTAGGAGAGTCTAGAGAGTGCACTGATGGGGACACACCAGGAGCTGGAGATGTTTGGGAGCCAACCGGCGTACCCTGAAAAACTGCTGCATAAGAAGGAATCCCTTCAGAATCAGCTGATCAATATCCGGGTGGAGCTATCCCAAGCCAGCACGGTAATCAAAGAAGTCTCCAGTACTGAAAGCAATCCCCTCCTTGCTTATTTTGACAGAGATCCCAGAGATCACCTAGGACGCTTCAGAGATGAAGGACAATTGTGCAGGCCGGCGGGGGGTTGGGGGTGGGAGAGAGGTGCAGGTACTTGGTCCCAATGGATCAGGTAGCTTTGACCCAGCCAGGCATTATTTATTTATTTATTTATTACATTTCTATACCGCCCAATAGCCGAAGCTCTCTGGGCGGTTCACAAAAATTAAAACCATAGTAAGACAATGTGCATGCACTACCTTGTTCAGCAACAAGCATGCACTACCTTGTTCAGCTGTTCCCAATAAACCATATCTTTCAATTGAGCAGAACAGCTCAGCGTAACCTCTGGTCTGTGTCCAGCCTGGATGGAAAGCATTGTCCAAGCATGAGCCACCTGGCTGCACATGGGCTTTGCCCAGCAGTATCCAATGCTTCAGCAGCAGCATGAGCTGCATCAAGCAGCCTTGTCCCTCCAGCCTGAGTCTGCATGGATTACTTGCTCTGGTTGCTTTGTCAGTGCACGTGCTGTGAGTGTGCCGGGGAGACCTGGGGTTGAAGAGAGGAACGTTTTGCTAGTTCAGCATTGTAAAATGAGTTCTTTCTTTCTTTGCTTTTCTCTGCTTTTCTTTTTTTTCCATGTAAAGAAAAGGAAGGGGAAAGAGAAGGCAAGGGAGAGAAAAACCTTCAACCCAATGGGAATGTTCAAAATCACCCCAAATAAATCCCTGCATGCCACGAATATGTTCTGTGCAAAATCACATTGAGACAGTCGGTGAAAACCTCTTGTTTTGAATGAAATCCTCTTTCTGTTCCCATTGTTTGTCCATTAGCCTCTCCTGAGGGCACAAATTTCATGCCAATTTGAATTAAGGCTTGTTTCTTCACACATTCAGCAAGTAAATTTCAGGAAAGAAGTCGCTCTTAGGAGGCGAGCATTTTTACCGATGCAGGTTTCTCCTCTTATTCGAGGTTTTGCCCAGCACTGAAGTGCACACCCAGGTTGGGCTGGCATCCAAACGGTTGGTTGGATTGTTAGCATTTTAATGCCAGTTCGTACCTGTGCACTCCAGGGTACACAGAGTGGGGATGGCAAGTAAATGTGTCGATATCTTGATGGGACTGTTTGTAAATCCCCACAGGCACTGGCCAACAGCACCATAGAATATGAGAACCTGGAGGGTGAGGTGTCAGCCTTGCATGATGACCTATGGGAGCAGCTGAACTTGGACATCCAGGTGAGAAAATGAAACCTCCAGACCACCCAAATCTAAGGGAAATGCTAGCGAATCCAGAACAGAACTTGACACAAAGGGGGAGGTTCAACTTCCTAGGTTGTCAGACAGTTTTGCTCATGAGCAGATAGAACGATTCTACCATTATTTTATTCTTGTAATGTTGTGAACAATAACCATCAGTATTCAGCAGAATTGCCCTTCTGCATAATGAAGACATCAGCCCTTAAAAAATTCTGACCATTGAGTTGTGTAGGTTTTTGTAGATTCAACTAAAACATCAGAGCCAGATTTAGGAAGCATGAATGCATGTTGCCCCTAAAGTCTGTACACTGCTACCATGTTCAGCTCACACCTATTGTGCATGCACATACCAATTATGTGCAGAGCTGGCTATTTGCATGTGCTATTTACTGGGCTCACAGGCAAACTGTCATTGAACTTTTGGTTCAAATCAGATGTTAAAATATATTAAGAAGGGACTCTGAAACCCTCCTCTCGCCTACACCTGTGGTAAACAAAGAAGTACAACATTTGCTAAGGAGTCCTTGGGGGGATCCGCACGTCGCTCCCAGAGCGCTTCTATGCGACCCCAGTGCACCCCGAAAACGATAGTCTGACTTCCCTGTAAAAGAAACGATGAAGAGCCGTCCATGCCGCCACCGCTGCCGAGGACAGCTCTCCGCCAGCGAGGAGAGCTCGGCAAAAGAAGGCAGGGTGAAGAGTGGAAGAAGCTCTCTACCCCGCCTTCTTTTGCTGAGCTCTCCTCACCGGCGGAGAGCTCTCCTCGGCGGCGGCGGCGGCATGGACAGCTCTTCATCGTTTCTTTTACAGGGAAGTCAGACTATCGTTTTCAGGCTGCACTGGGGTCGCATAGAAGCGCTCTGGGAGCGACGTGCGGATCCCCTCCTAATTCCAGGGACGCACTTAGAGATTTTTTCTAATAGCATCTTCCTGTCACAGAGTCCTATATTCCCCTAAACCATGATCTTTATAAAGCTTCGTTCCTCTCTTCACTTTGAGGGTTATCATAAATCAAATTGCACTCTGCATAATTCAAGATTCATTTTCTTGCCCCCCTCCCCCCCTCCAAATTTAAGCAATTTCTGCCGGGCATTTCTTCTTGATCCCCTTTCTTCTGATTCTACTGTCCTGTGTTTATACCATGCATAATTTTGTACACCCCTATAGGTGTACAAAATTATGCATCATATAGAGAATGTGGACTGGGAGACATTTTTCTCACTCTCACAAAATACTAGAACCTGGGGTCATCCCACGAAGTTGATTGGTGGGAGATTCAAGACAGATCGTAGAAAGTACTTCTTCACACAGCACATAGTACACTACCATAAGAAGTAGTGATGGCCACCAATTTGAACAGCTTTAAAAGGGGGTTAGATCATCTTTTAGAGGAGAAGGCTATCAGTGACTACTAGTCTTAATGGCTATGTGCTACCTCCAGTATTAGAGGCAGCAAGCCTATGTACACGAATTGCTGGGGAACATAGATGGGAGGTTGTATTTGCTCTCATATCCTGCTTGTGGGATCCTGGTTGACAGCTGGTTGGCCACTGTGAGAAAAGAATGCTGGACTAGATGGACCCTTGGTCTGTTCCAGCAGCGCTCTTCTTATGTTCTTAAAGCAGTCCAAGCAATTAAGCAGCCATTCTATGGGTTATTGGTAGCCTGTTTTCAGTTCCATTTTAAGCCTTGTAATTGATAACCTCTCTACTTTAGAGGTAGGCACAAAGAAAATGGCCAATGCTGGGATGCATGCTATTGATCATAAGGCAGAAGTGACTTCATGGTATTGTTTAGTTAGCCTTAAGGCCAAACAGACATTACTTAAAATGTGTCTATCAGCTATGTTGCTATTTCCCCGCCCCCATTTTTACTCTAGAATAGGGTCAATGCCCCTTGACTGGAGTCCTAGCATGGAAGGTAGGGGAGTTTTAAAGATCCAGATCAATGCCACTGTGTCTACTCAAGAGTAAAAATGAGGGGCAGGGAGAGTTGTAATTATAGACACACATTTAAAGTAATGTCACTTTTGGCTCGTAGAACCCTTCAAAGTAGAGTACAAACATTTGCCCATTTCAACTTCCCAGCTCTCCTGTCAGGTGAGTCCCTCTGCTACCAGGCTGAAAAGGCAGATTGTGAGACGTGGAGGACGTTGAATTAAAAAGCTGTCCCAGAGCTTCGCCCTAGTGACTTGCATTAAAGTTCAGAGATCTGAAGCCTCAGGACAAAAAAATACTGCTGGCATTGTCGTGTGTCACTCATGCCAGATAGAGTAACGATGTCTAATCCTTGCTTTCCTTCCTATGTAAATGACACTTGACCTTCTTGCTGCCCTAGTGAAAGAAGCCATTGTTTTCCTTAGTTGCTCTGAGGTCCACTTAGTTTCTAGACTCCACACATTTAAGCACCACCCAGGTTTCTGTGAAACCCGATGTGTGTGCATGTGTGCTTAGTGTGAAAAGAAAACCTCTGTTCTCCTTTGTGTTTATTTGCAATAGACAGAAGCAACCAGCTTTTAACCTCATGTTGTTCACTCTCTCTCTCTCACACACACACACACACAAACATGGTGTGAGGAATGTGGCAGTTGTGTTAATATGCCTCTGGATACTGCCTCTGATGCTAGAAGTATATAGTTATCATGACTAGTAGCTACTGATAGCTGTATCGTCCATTTCAATCAAGCGACCCCCACCCCTGTGCATAACTGAAGTGAATCACGCATATTGTGAGGACTGATCACCAGGTAAACTAGCTTATGATCCAAGCTTAAGGATGTTACATACTTTGAATAAAGGTTCCATTTATTTCTAAGAATGTTTGTGTTTGCAGTCTTAGGTGCACATTTGAGAAGATGGTTGGAGATCCATGGAAGGATCTCCTGGGATTTTTTTTTTAATTCTAATTTATTTTTAAACTATTCTACTACACCACCACCACCACTCAAAAAAGAACTTTAAGCAAGTTCTAACAAACCATTTAAAACAAATCACATTTAAATCACATCAAAGCACCCACTGCCACGTGTGTTCTTCAGTGGCCTGGTTCAGACAACACGCTAAACCATGCTGCTTCACCACAAAATGGTTAAGGGAATGCATGCATTCCCTTAACCATTTTGTGGTGAAGCAGCATGGTTTAGTGTGTTGTCTGAACCAGACCACTATCTAATAACCAAATTAGACATGGAAGTTGAGTCAGTTCATTAGTGTCAGACTTTTGTATCCCAGAATGCAACAGAGTACTCTTCATTAAAGAAGGTGGGAACAGCAAGAGAGAATGGTGCGTGTGTGTGTGTGTGTGTGTGTGTGTGTGTGTGTGTGTGTGTGAATGAGAGAGCACGCACTTGGCATAGGATAGGGGTGTGTCTCAAGGTAGTATGCTCTGCTTGCACTCCTCTTCTGCAGCTTGAGAGAACCCAGTATCTGTTCCAAAATGCCATAAGCGTCCAGTCCAGGACATTTGAGTGGCTCTTCCAAATGGAAGGCAGGAGCGTTACTAATTCCTGGTGGAACTAATTGATTGTAACAGTAGAAGGATCAGGCTGTTTCCGTGCTTCAGCTGGAAAGGTGCTCAGCCTGTTCTCATGTTTTAAGTGATGATAAGGCTGTGTTTGTATGTAGTCTTGTTCACTGAGTAATTACAGTGATCTTTAACTCCCATGGTAACTGTTTTACTTCTGCTTTGTCTGCACACACACACACTTCCAATCTGATTCAGTTCATCATCTTGATTTGCCCTGGTGTCTCCATGCCTGAATGGAACCATAAGAACAAAATGTTTAGGGCTGAGAGGTTGAGGATGAGGACACCTCCCAGGTGTACTGAGACATAAACTTGAGTGAACAGAACAGCCACATCTGTTCTCGTGAAAAGTGGAACACACACACAAAATGCCTGTGTTATACCCTCTGTGTTACTGAAAATATATCAAGCTGTTTATTCATTGTGCTAAAAAAAATGATGGGGGAATCCAATTTCAGTCCTTAAAATTAATCATGCAAATTAAGAGCAATTTATGCAAGTATACATATTATACATTTTTGCCCTTTCCAAACCAATGCATGAACAGAAATGCAGTTATACTCAGGTATTTGCATTTTTCCAATTGTTACAGTGTAATTTCCAATCAAAAATACATGAAAAATGCATATATGTGGAAATAATGTACAAAACTGCACTATATTAGGAGAGATTGCTTGAAAAAAATGTATATTAGGAAAAAGTGCGTATAAAGATACGTGTATTAGGAGAAGTTCACATGAAGATGTGTACAAATTTGCATGAAGATTTTAAAAAAGAAATTGCAAACTGATACCAAACTGGGACAAAACAAAATTAAGGTTGGAAAAGTTAGAAACGGAGTGAAACCGAAATTGCCAGATTTGTCAATCCCTACTAGACGTGTTATGCTTTTTAAAAGTAACAGAAAGCAGAGATGCCCAGTGATCCACATTTGGAGCTTTGTACCAGTCTTTGCAATGCTAAGCAACAGCCTCATTTTAAGGGGGAAAACAGGACTTTCAAGGCAATGGCATTGTTTAGACCCAACTTCTAATTTCTAAAGCACTCTGAGATCATCCATGCATGCTAGATGGCTGCTTTTTTTCTCCACCCCAATTGTCACTGGGCTTGAGATCATCTGGAGAAATGAGCAGGCAGTGAACTGGAGCCACATGGATACTTTGCTGTGATTTCAGCAGATCCAGAATGGTCCTGCAATTACAGACAACACAGCAGAGTCTATGTATATGTCTTACTAGTACTGCGCACAGGAAATTTATTCATGCAGCCAGAAACAGTCAGGAGGGCCATTTCTTGGAGCACTCCATCAGCTTGGATGTAAGCATCATCCACAATCCAGTGGATGGATTATAACAGTGTTCTAACAGCTTATTTCCTGAAAGGTCCATACGCCAGTGACTCCTGCATTAGCAACCTTGTGTGAAACTGTACAAATGGCTTCATCGGGGAATTAGATCAGCTGTTCATCAGCTAAGAGGAGTAATTGCCAGGAGTCACCATAGCAAAGTTTCCTCTGGAGAACCCAGGCCAAGTCTGGAGTAAAGTTCACTCAGGGATTAGGGTAGGGATGTACAACCCAAATCACTCGGAGCACACTCTTCCATTTTAAAAATAATAATAATTCCGCAGGGATGCATAACCACATTAATTATGAAAAAGTATTTTTAATTATAATTTTAGTATTCTCATCTCTGGAGCATTTTCTCTCTGCACTTAATCTCTCTGCACTGCTCTCCCTCCCTCTGAACCCCTCTCTGTTAACCCACCTCCCTCTTTCTCTGTTCCATACCGCATTCTCTTCTCCCTCACTGTATATCTGTTAACTCATCTTTTCCCATTTTTCCAATCCAGGGTTCCCCCCCTGCAGTCACATCTCTTCCTCTTTTTTCTCTGTTGCCTGCAATCACTTCCTCCTTCCTGCATTGAGCAGGGGGTTGGACTCGATGGCCTTGTAGGCCCATTCCAATTCTGCTATTCTATGATTCCCGTGGGGCAAATAACACACTATATGGAAATTATTTAACAACCACCCAATGAGAATTAGTTTTAAGTTTATTTTTATTTTTTAAATAAAAACATTTTTACATAGAGAAATTGAGGGGGGGAGAATGTGCTTAACCCTTTTGCTGCCTGCCATTTTCTGCTGCAATAACCCTTCCCTCCCACCCCACCCAGTGCTTTTCTACTGCAGAAATAAATGTGTAAATAATTTTTAGGGAAACGGAACATAAGAAGTGCCGTGCTGGATCAGACCAAGGGTCCATCTGGTCCAGCACTCTGTTCACACAATAGCGAACCAGCCATCAGCTGGGGACCAACAAGGCAGGACATGGTCCAACAGCACCCTCCCACCCATGTTCTCCAGCAACTGGTGCACACAGGCTTACTGCCTCAAATCCTGGAAATAGCACACAATGATCAGGGCCAGCAGCCATTGATAGCCTTCACCTCCAGGAATTTATCCAACCCCTGGAGGCGAAGGATATCAATGGCTACTAGCCCTGATGGTGTGTGCTATCTCCAGGATCCGAGGCAGTAAGCTCTGTGTGCACAGAGCTTTTACTGAAGAGAAAAAAGTGCATGGACCGGGAGCAGCCAGATCATTTATATTTAAAGTTATTATCCTTTCCAATGCCTTGGCCCTTCCAGAACGAAATGCTCAATCGGCAAATCCAGAAGGAGATCTGGCGGATCCAGGACGTGATGGAAGGGTTGAGAAAGAACAATCCCTCTCGGGGCACAGACACTGCAAAGCACAGAGGTAAGCGCCACTCCTTTTATCTCCAAGTTCAGGGTTTGTATTCATCATATCTGTATGCTAGGATAATCATGCCTTCTGCCGGCACATTATCTGAATATCTGCCACTCCCTTCCACAACACACCTATATAATTTGTTATCTGCCATCTGAAAACATTTACTTGTTTCTGCTATTTTGCTGTTGCAACCAGTGTAGGAGGACTGTTTATTGTAATTTGATGCCACAACTTCAGGGTTGTCCCATTGTTCTGAAATTATCCAGATTTGAGACATACCTTGTGGCTTCTGAATTGTGTAAAACAGCAACAACAACCAGGCCTGGATTTCGAAGGAGACAGACAACAAAGAGGTCCTGAAGCATGTGACAGCTTTATGATTCCTTTCAGTTTGCATAAGTCATTTCGGAAAGTCCACTTTCAAAAACCTTGCATTTATTTATTTTTTAATTGACTGTTCTCCATGTTGCACACCCCAGAATCCATGGAAATGAAGGGAAATGCCTTTTGTCCAATGGACATGGTGAGGCGGGGTGTGTGTGTGTGTGTGACTTTTAACCGTAGAGTAAGAAAATCTGCACAAAGAATTGTAGACCTTCATTTAGACAATCCCTTTGTATTGGCTGTGTTCATCCTCAGCAATATGATGGAATCTTGAGCTCAATCACTGAAGTCAACGTGCAGCATGTTTGCTTGCGGCAACCTGCATTCAGAGGCCAGAAATACTGCTTGTCTTTCCCAGGGCAGTCAAGGTCTATTTATTTGAGCAGGCATTTGGTTTTTGACTGAATGCACTGAGGCTCCTTCTGATGGTGCTGTTGTTGATGCTGTTGTTGTTATTTAGATGCTGTTGTTTTTCATTATGTCTATTTTTAAAAAAAATTAAGCATATTACATTTTATATTGTGTCATTACACTTTATCATCTGCTTTGAATACTTTATCTAAAATAGCGAAACTATCAAAATGACTAAAATAAATAAAAATCCATTTAGTTAGCACACCTTATCACCACTTATACTCTTATTTATCCTCCTTGAATTTGTCAGATCTCATTTTAAAGCCATTTAATGTCTAGCAGCCATCACCATATAATGTAGCAATGATCCCAGATATGTGATGTGTGAAGATATTCCTTTTTTTGGTGCATTCAAGTGCATTCCACTGATGGAAGCAGTTCTGTCAGTGGAACAGTGAGGGAGCTGATTTCCTTCTTCCTGCCTCTCTCTCTCTCTCTCTCTCTCTCTCTCTCTCTCTCTCTCTCTCTCTCTCTCTCTCTCTCTCTCTCTCATACACACGCGCGCGCGCGCACACACACACATACACCCTCAAAATCTGCTCTGGAGTGCTGGTAAACCATCCAGAGCATATTTGAGGGCAGCACAGAGAGATGCAGCAGGGAGGAGAAAGTCCCCTCATGCTGGCAGACTTGTGTGTTGTTAGGTTTAAACCTTTTTTTCATCCCTGAATCTATTGCAAATCTGCATTTGAGTTCTACCGTCTCTCTATCCACTTTACCCATGCTGTGCATAATTTTATAAATCTCTCTAATCCCCCTGCTTCCCCTTAACTGTCTTTGTTCTGAATTAAATAGCCCCCAGTGCTTTAGCTGTATCCTCCTAGGAAAAGTGCTCAAACCTTCTGATCATATTGGTTGCCCTTTTCTGCATCATTTCAAGCCCTTCAATATCATCTTTGAGATGTGGGGCGGGGGAAAGGGGGCGACACCCTAATTGTGCACACTATTCCAAATGCAAGTGCACGTTTCTTGAATACGCGTATTCCCTTCTGTCTCCTGCATCAAACCTACGAGGCTCTAACGCCCTCCAATGACTTCCACCTCACTAAACTAATGACAATCCATTAAATGGTAAAGCTCACATGATTTTTTTCCTACATCACTGTGAATACATATATGCTTTCCCCCTTACATCCATATGAGAAAAATGTGAGCGCAGTCCCCCTCAATAATAATTTGAAGGTTCTGGTTTCCAGCCCTGAAGCTGCATGAGAATGCAGGGTAACATCTCCCTATGAAGATGCAGGGTAATATCTCCCTATGAATCCATACGTAACTGCTGCACATATTGCTTTGCTCAACCTAAAAACATGAAAGCGTTATCAGTCCATGACAGAAAATAAAAAGTGAAACTAAATGCTACATTATATGCATAGCACATAGCAGATCCTAACTTTTATTTAACCTTAGTGTAAGTGCATGTGAGTCCAGTCAGACTCAGGACCACCATATATGGCTAGGCCGCACCCCCAAATAAATTCCCCCTCATGCAGGGCACCAGTTGAGGGGAGAGGTTTCTTGTAGCCCCCACATGGAGGGGGAAAGCAGAGGGGTGGGGAAGTTTAACACACACACCCCACTACCCATTCATGGTGGTCCTGATCCTGACTATGGCCCCCTGCACAGAAGAAGAAGAAGAAGAAGAAGAAGAAGAAGAAGAAGAAGAAGAAGAAGAAGAAGAAGAAGAAGAAGAAGTAGTAGTAGTAGTAGTAGTAGTAGTAGTAGTAAGGATCATCTATACAGTATGCATTTCACATCGCAAGTAATTTAGCCCTAAAATACTAAAACGTGTTGTGGAAAGCTAGGTATTTCCTTTAAAGTTAGGTGGGGATTTTTGAGAGCCAGTGCAGTGTAGTGGCTGAAGTGTTGGACTGGGAGTTGGGAGATCCAGGTTCTAGTCCCCACTTGGCCATGGAAACCCACTGGGTGACTTTGGGCCAGTCACAGGCTCTCAGCCCAGCCTACCTCACAGGAGAGGAGGAGGATTATGTACACTGCCTTGGATTCCTTGGAGGAAGAATAAGGAGGGATATAAAGGCAACCATCATCATCATCCTATGCATTTTGAGTTCCATAACTTTTCCCAGCTTTCTTTCCATCTCTAGCTTACCATTCCTAATGACTCATCAGTGGAAATGCATGGAAGGTTGACTCATCATTCTTTTCCTTTTCTGCTCTTTCTCCACAGTGGCCCTGGGCCCATCAGGAACCTACAGCTCTAACAGCCCAGCCAGCCCTTTGAGCTCAGCCAGCCTCACGAGTCCACTGAGTCCTTTCTCCCTCGTGTCTGGATCGCAGAGCTCCCCTACCAAGCAAGGCAGCAATGAGGTGGGCCAATTTAGCTTTGCCCAGGACCACTGAAGATGCAGCAAACGCAGGGACAGGCAACCTGGTGACCCCCAGATATTTGGAATTACAGCTTTCATAATCCCTAACCATGAGCCAGATTGACAAGGGCTTCTGGGAATTGTAGTTCAAAGCATCTGGACCACCACCACCACGCCATGCTCTAAAGCTTCTGTTTTGATGATTACCATTCCACCAGTAGGTGGCAACCCAGGTCTTGTTCTGACATGGGTGGTAGAGGCTACTGAAGTAGATTTTTCAGACAAAAGTCAAAGCTATACTAGAATGACCAGATTTAAAAGAGGGCAGGGCACCTGCAGCTTTAACTGTTGTGATGAAAAGGAAATTTCACCAGGTTCTCCATATATACAAATAACACCTGCAGAAATTCCCTTTTCAATACAACTGTTAAAGATACAGGAGCCCTGTCCTCCTTTTCATATGGGCACCCTGTCAGGAATAACTAGCACAAAGTATAGATTGCCGGTAACAGAGACATTGATTCAGAATGTCAATCAACTGCAAAATGCGACACCTGGAAATGGCCATTAAAACACAACAAACCATGAGTTTTTTAAATTTTCCCTTAGAGTAGAAATTAAATAGACCAGATGTTAATCACTATAAAATAACATCCATTGCTTTTGCTACCCCATTGACTTTTATTTGTTTAGCGGAAGCTGCTGAAGTTAGCAATTAGGACAGTAATTAGCAGTGGGAAGTTTACCCTACAGCAAGGCAGGCTCTCTCTGTCCGCTATGTTTGCTCAGTTAGCAAGTTACAAATGCTGGATCAGGACTAGTATCACTATAGTGTTAAAGGGGAAATTGTGTCTGCTGCTTTTCCAAAATGATCTGGATGCAGCTTTAGTGAACCATTGATCTCTACACCACATCAGATATTTACATTTAAACAAAAACTAATGGTGGCACAAAGAAAAGCTGCCATACCAAAAAAATAAAAAAATAAAGTAAAATTGAAATCACCTTGTAGTGATGGCTGCTATGTAGTGCATTGTGAAGTGGTTTCCATGGGTTGTATCCCATGTTACTCCTACTTAGTGTAGAGCCATTGAAATGTTTGGCTAATGTTGGATACAACCCTAAAACTCTGTTCAGACAACATACTAAGCCACGGTGGTTAAGCATTTTGAGATAAACATTATGGCTTAGCGTGTCGTGTGACCCATTCCTAACCATGGTGGTTATGCAACCACAGTTTAAACATGCTCACTAACCATTTGCTGCAAAAGGGTTAGCGGCCTAACCATGGCTTAATGTATCATCTGAACAGGCCTTAAGTTAGGGCGACCATATGAAAAGGAGGACAGGGCTCCTGTATCTTTAACAGTTGTATTGAAAAGGGAATTTCAGCAGGTGTCATTGGAGAATCTAGTGAAATTTCCTCTTCATCACAACACTTAAAGCTGCAGGTGCCCTGCCCTCTTTTAAATCTGGTCATTCTAGTATAGCTCCTGCAGCTTTAACTGTTGTGACGAAGAGGGAATTTCACCAGGGCCGGATCTACACTATTGCTTTAAAGCGCTTTATAACAGTTTTATAGCGCTTTAAAGCAGTTAAAGCGCTTTATAACTGTTATAAAGCACTTTAAAGCAGTAGTGTAGATCTGGCCCATGTTCTCCATATATACAAATGACACCTGCTGAAATTCCCTTTTCTCTGCAACTGTTAAAGATACAGGAGCCCTGTCTTCCTTTTCATATGGTCACCCTAATTCCTGATAGTTTTGCGGCATTTGTAGGATCAGCATGGCTAGCACAGTTACTGCTACAATAAAACAGCAATGGTAGCTCTACCCCAGCCTCCTTCATATGCCCTCACCCTTCCATAGAAGCATCTCTCATTTAACATCCTTCCTACTGCACATCTTGCTATGGCACTACTACTGTCACTGGGGGAAAACCAGTCTGGAAGCCCCTAGAAGTGTCGTGAGTTTTAAGCCAAACTCATAACCTTTTAACAGTTGGGTCTGGAACGGGCCTTTTGACTTTTGTCTGAAATCTGGTGAAATTTCCTCTTCATCACAACAGTTAAAGCTGCAGGTGCCCTGCCCTCTTTTAAAATGGTCACTCTAGTATAGCTCCTGCAGCTTTAACTGTTGTGACAAAGAGGGAATTTCACCAGGTTCTGTTGAAATTCCCTTTTCTATGCAACTGTTAAAGATACAGGAGCCCTGTCCTCCTTTTCATATGGTCACCCTACCTAAGTGATGGACATTAAAAAAATACATCAGATTCTCATATATATCACAGCAGTGGACATGCAATAGGCAGGGATACTTCGAGCACCCTACAATTTTGGAAAGATTTGGTTGTGGTTGTTATGTGGTATGAGCTTTACAGCCTATTCAACTCCTTCTTATGCCACATAGCAGCCTCACATCTACCCATTATAAATGGAATTCTGAGCCATTGCCTTTGGATACAAGGCAAAGATGGTTAGGTATGGTATTGCCAGTGTTACATCCTTGCCTATAAAAGTTATTGCAAAAATGGATATCCCTTATCTATTCTAGTAGGACAGGCCAAATGTTTTGAGTGAGATTTCTAGCCTAGAGTAGGCTGGGTGGGGTTTTTTTCCAACCACTCAGAGTCAGGCCACATCTGTCATGAAACCCAAGCTCCTCCTGACCCGAAACTTCCATCAAGTCTAGCCCCACTCACCTTTCCATCCCTATGCATGTGTGGGGACCTCACTTCCTCTGTGGCTACAACCCTGTGACGTTGATGCATTTGGAATCACCAAGGGGTCTTTCAAGCCTACAGCAGTTGTCTCCTTTGATCAGGGGTGAAGAACCTCAGCCCCGGTGGCCAGATCTGGTCCTCCAGGGGTCCCAATCCGGCCCTCCGAATTTTGCCAGAATGCCACACCATCTTCCTTTCCCCTGATTGGTGGATTCCTGGCTTTTGTGCAATTCTCTCCCCCCCTCACAATTCTAAAAGATCAAAATGCCTTTCCTAAGGTTTAGCTATTGGCAGTAAGAGCTTTAAGAGCTCCAAATACAGTGGCATTTTGGATATTTTGGCCCCACTCCCTTTGCCCTTGACCCCTCCCACCACTGGAATGCACACCCCCCCCCCGAGAGCTTCTCTGAAATGGAATTTGGCCCTCGGACTGAAAGAGGTTCTGCACCCCTAACCTTAGGTAGTAGTTTGCACTGTGTGGCAGTCAGAAGACTGCAAGGACCTTAAAATATCTGTATTCTGGAGAATGTGCCTTGAAAGAGATGCATTTTTATTTTGAAATGACAGATATTTTTGAAGCGGTTGAAAGTCCAGCCCCCTCTTGTATTGTGTACATGGTTCAGTCAGTGACCCTGACAGGCTTGCATGGCTTGAGATTTGGGTTGCCCAGCCAGGAAAAAGGCTGGGCCGGATGACGTCTGGGCTATTGGGGTGCTCAGTGGCAGCTGCCCTCCCCTGGGTGTTACACCTGTCTCTGTTTGAGTCTGTGTCTCACTAATTCTCTTTTCCTTCCCATTCTCACAGTTTCTCTGCTCTTACTCCTAACACTTCTCGGCTTCCTCTTCACTCCAGGAGCCTGGTCCACCTCGACCTCCCCTCCCCAAATCATATGTGCCCTTGGAATCTCCTCCGACTGTCCCTCCGCTCCCTAACGAAAGCCGCCTCTGGCCGTATCCTAACTCCCCTTCCTGGCAGCAAAGCAGCGAGGCGAAGAGGGGACAGGTACCAAAAATGGAGTCTGAGAGCTGAAGGCATGCTCTGTGCTCTGCCACACTCCGCAGGAGTTGGGGAGGGATATGGAACCAGTTGGTTAACAAGGCATCTGTCTCAGCCAACTTAGGCACCCTTAAGCTCATTATGGATAATAAGGGCGGTTTCACACCTAGTGTTTTGTTCTTATATGTGGATTATATCCAGGTATGAGACATGGCATCTGCCTAAAGCTTCTGGGACCATTTGCCATTTGGAGAATGTAAGGAGCTACATTCTCTGAACGGCTGGTTGTGATCTACCCTAATCAAGGATGAGGGTAGAAGGTAGGAGCGGGACTCAGATCTCCCATCAGTGACCTAAGCTAGAGAGAAACAATCCCCCACCCCCAAGGGCTGAATCAAGTTAAAAGGAGGATTTCTAATTTGGTGTATGCATGTTTGCTTCAGGTAAAGAGGTTTTGCAGGTTTTGAAACAATACAAAAACCTATAAGATCTGTTTGACCAGAGGCAACAGTGGGGAAAAAGAAATATATATATACATAGGAAGCAACACCTCTCTCAACCAGCTTTCAGCTCTCTTAGAGCATCATCAGACGAGTGTTTTATCGTATGCTCACTACTGCCCACTTACAGATGTTTGCGCATCCTTTAGATGATGATGTCTGCTCCCGCACGCCTCCTGCTCCTTCCGCTCATTTTCCCCTCACAAAATAGACCCCTTTTAATCCGTCTTTCTTTAAAAAAAAGGAATGCGCTGCCATTTCCTGCTGCATGCAGGAAAAGCAGCATGATATAAATGGCTCCTGAATCGGCCATGTGGTTATTGCTGCTTCCTCTTTCTCTCCCTGTGTAAAGGGACTGTCGTGATTGTGGGACAGCAGCAGGAGGCCATAGTGACAATAGGGAAATACAAAAATCCCCCTGCCTGATGGCTCCCTTAAAAACAATTGTCTAACTACAACCTTAAGTGGATGCAATCAGACATCACAATAAACCATAGTTTAGTGTGCCATAGTTGTATTATTATTATTATTATTATTATTATTATTATTATTATTATTATTATTATTAGTATCCCGCCTTTTGCCCAATACTGGGCCTCAAGGCAGTCTTACAAAGTTTAAAACATACATTGTAAAACCTAGGAAAAGAAATGTAAAAAAACAAAAAACCACCCCGTTTAAAATACACAACAAAATTACAAGTCATTAACATAGATGGAGGACCAAATTACTCTCCAAAGGCCTACTGGAACAAACAAGTTTTAGCCTGCTTCCGAAAGCCCATCAAGGAGGGAGCCAGTTTAGCTTCCCAGGGAAGAGAGTTCCAAAGCACTGGAGCAGCCATTGAGAAGGCCCTCACCCATGTTTAGTGTGACAAGAATGAGCTGCAGCAAGCTTTGGACTCATGTACTCCCTTTCTCCACTGCTCCAGCATCACTGCAAGGAGTTCAGGAACTTTTGCTTCCAATTTCACTTAAATGTATTGGTGTGTCCAATATTTACACTAGTGGCCAAACTTTCCGTTGCTTTATTGGCCCTTCTGTCAAGTGGCAGAGTGATATGCGAAACATGTCTGTAAGCAAAAATATCATGAACAATAACACATTTATCTGAGAATAACTTTCAGCTCAATTTATAATATGACCTTGGGTTAAAAGTTTCACAGCTCAACCACGGTGAATTTGATCTACATTAAACTCCACAAAGGTAGTTGAAAGGCTTTAAAGCTGTTGAGTTAGTTTTTTTATCTCAATGTCGAGAGGGGATATTGTGTCACTGGGAACTCATAAGAGCTTATTTGATGGATACAGCCATTATAGGCCAATTGCAAGGTGAAGACGAAAACCTCCAGACTTTAAAATTGAGCTTCCTTTCCCCAGCGACATTTTGCAGGCTTTGCACATCAGAAACATGAGGTTGTTGCTAAAGCTTAGAGGATTCAGGGGAAACTCCACAAAACATAACATGAGCAAGGTCATAGAATTAAAGAAAGAAAAAAGATATTTAGGCAGTTGTTTTGCTGCTGCTTCTTTTTAAATGACGTTTCAGACAGATTTTTTTCCTCCAGTCATAATATCTGCAGCTCCACGAAAGTTTGTTTTTCATTAATGCAATATTTTTGACTAATACCAATCATTCTGACTGTCCATGAAGCTATTAAGGAGGTTGAGTAATTTCTACAAAGCGAAGGGAAATGCCTTTATGATACAAGGGAGATGGGAGTAAAATGCTTATTCTGGGCCAAATCCATATAGAGCAGCCTTCCCCAACCTGGTGCTATCCAGATGTTTTGGACTTCAACTTGCAGCATCCCTGACAGTTGGCCTGGCTGGCACTTATGGGAGGTGGAGTCGAAATATCTGGAGAGCATCAGGTTAGGGAAAGCTGCCACTGAATCTTCAAGCCTTTTTCACCCCAGAAGTTCAGTTCAAGCTGCAGCAAGACCCATATGATGATGATGATGATGATGATGATGATGATGATGATGATGATTATTGCATTTTTATACTGCCCAATAGCTGAAGCTCTCTGGGTGGTTCACAAAATTTATTCTGTTCATGTTTTAGTTGCTATCTGAACTGAGGTGGAGGTTATTATAATGTATGTAAAAAATACAAGACTGACAGGTTCTTTGGTGCAAGTGACCCATATAATGGTTGCAGTTGCTCTGGCCCATTCTGCCAGCCCATTCTGCGTCATTCGTCTCTGTGGCTTTTAGTTCTGTTATCCTATCCCATTCCCCATTCCCCTCCCTGTGGCAGCCATCTGTATGATTAGCAGAGACTGCCAGCAGAGATGCTCTTGAGATGAAGCAGAAGGATAGGGGCCTGCGCAGGGTTTTTTGTGCACGTGTTAGAATGCCCACCCTTCCCAGAAGAGGAACTTTCTCTGCAGAAAAAAGCCTCTTCTCCAAGCTGTTGCTAATTTTCTGACCAAAGAAGCAATGGTTTTCTGAAGGACTGTTGGTCTTTTAGTGTTTCTAGTTTCCATTTGTAGGATTGGAATAGTGATGGCAGCTATGTTATATCTATCGATCGATCCATCAGTCCACCGATCAATCTACCTATATCCAGCCTGAAATTTCTAAATCCTATTAGCAACTGGAATAGGATGGGCAGGGGGTCCCCCTCATTCTTTGAGCATTGACCCACAGAGGCATGATTTTCAAAGAACAAAACCCAATGCTTTAATAAGCTTGGATTGTGGCTGGTAAGAAAGGCTCTGGAAGGCTAGGGCTATATAAGACACCATCACCCACAACCTGACTGTGGTTTAAGCTACAAATGAAGAAAATCCTTTCCATCTTTGCCCCCAGAGCCAGTGCTTTTGGTACAATGGGCTTTGAACGAACCCCACACATCTTTGGTTTGCTTCTGGTTCACACAAGAATTTGCCTCCCACATTTTCCCCAACTGATTGACTCTCAGTCATTGGGCACTGCTCTGAGTTCTTTTCTAATGATGGAGGGGGGGACCCTGCACAGGTACTTCTTCTGGTGACTCTTTCCTTTCCCTGTTTCTGTCTGGACATTTCTCTTTATTTTTGGCATGTGTGTTTGTGTCTGAAATTTGTGTAGTTAAGGAAAGTGGCAGCTGTCTGAAGGCAGGACGTCTCTTCAGCTGCCCTTCCAGCTCCTCACCGGAAATGTATTTGCCCCCCACAGTCCAAGTCCAGCTTTGAGCAGAGCAAGAAGGACCATCACCGGACATTGGCCTCCAGTTCTACAGTGGAAACTGGTCTCTTGCAGACAAGGCAAGATCAAGAGGTGGACAAGCAAGTTGCTCTCAACAAAGGTATCTGTGAACAGCATGCCGTTTAGGAGGGGACCTGGTTTGTTTTACCAATTTGTATGTTCTTCTAACCCAGAACTGGGGAACCTCAGGCCTGCAGGCCAAATCTGGCCCTCCTGGGGTCCCAGTCAGGCCTTCAGGGGTTCTCTAGGTGGCCCCACCCCTTTTATCCCAACCACCAGTTGATTGGTGGCTTGCTGGCATTTATGCAGTTTTTTCCCCTTTCCAAAAGATTGAAATGCCTCTACTAAGGTTTAGTTACTGGCACTAAGAGCTTTAAGCTAAAATATGCTGGGATTCTTTAATATAATTTTGCCCTGCCCTCTTTACTCTCAGTCCCACCAGCCACTGGAATGCAGCCCCTGAGAGCTTCTCCAAAACTGAATTTGGCCTTCAGGCTGAAAGACGTTCCCCACCCCTGCGCCCCATTTGAGATGACTGCATGCAACAAAAGCCAAAGCTCCTCTATCTTTTGGTTGTTTGGAAAAGGGAATTTCGGCAGGTGCTGCTTAGCTTACTCTAGTGGTGTATGATAGGAAAAAGATGCATCTCTCAAAACCTCCTCTTCTACATAGCAGTTAAAGATTTAAGGCCCCAGTCCTCATTTTTATTTTGACGAACCTGTGGTCTTCTTTGACCTCTGCATCCTGATCTCTCTCAAACTTTTTTCCTTTGTATTTAAACTGCTGTTTCTATATGTTTTCAAATGGGTTGATTTTAAGTTGCCATCACCATTGAAAGGTGGCGTCTATACATACTTTAAATAGTAATGAATAACATTTTCAGTGAAAAATGCCCTGATTTTCACGACACTTTCAGATGTCCAATCCTGCTGTCCCTGCCGCTTGTTAACTGAAAATAATGTTGCTGTATGTATTTGGGGGACGGGGGAGGAGGAAACTTTGGCAGAGGGAGATGAAGCCATCACTCCTTGTGACAAAGGAGTCACATTGTCCCAAATAAGGATCTATCTGAAATATGGTGATATCTCCCCATCTGTATTGCCACGGCCAGAAACCTGATTTGTTTCTTCTTGCTAATGAAATATCTTTCTTTACCATCCTCCAGTTGGCATTGTTCCCCCAAGGACCAAGTCACCCATGGATGATGATAACACCACACTCACATCAGGCGTAGTGAGGAGGAGTGCCAGCAACCTAGCCAATGGGCTGAACTCCCGGGTAAGGCCCAGTTTTGCAGGCTTTTCCGTATTTATTTTATGTAGTTATTTCTAATGTATATTAGTCACCCTATAGCAAATAGCTATAATAAAATGAATACGCTCCAAGAATTTCTGTGCAACAACCCAAAAACCAGTACAATAAAACAATCCGTTGAAACAGAGAGATGAAAATAAACCAGGCATCAACTACATAGAGTGCTAAAAGATATCACTGAGTTAAAAATGACTTTCGCGCAGAAGCAAATTATGCAGAGGAATAAAAAGGGCTGTGAAAATAAAATGTTCTTTGCTTGGTACTGAATGCATGACAAAGTTTTAGTTTTGGTCAGTAATTACAGTTTTGCTTCTGAAAACACACAGGATGCCATAAACTCACAGCTACACAGTGCTGTCAATTGATGGAGGGTATCATTACCTCCTCCTCCTCCTCCTCCTCCTCCTCCTCCTTCTTCTTCTTCTTCTTCTTCTTCTTCTTCCAGCAGTGTATCCTGCTGTTTCAATTTTCTTCTTTTTCCAAATCTAACCAGACCTCCCCCAACCTGCAGGTTTGGTGGTCGCCTTGTCAGCATGCCCTCAGGTCTCTGGATGCTCCCAGATTGGTTCAAAATAAGATCTCCTTCATTCATGATTTAACAGTGGATGAGATGTCCACTCTGACATGCATAACCAAGACCTGGGTGGGTGAGCAGGGAGGAATTAGTCTCTTCTAGCTGTGCCCTTGGGGGTTCTTGGTTCAACATCAGGGTAAACCTGTGGGACAGAGAGGGGAGATGCTGCGATCTATAAGAATTCCATCTCTCTCTCTCTCTCTCTCTCTCTCTCTCCCTCTCTCTCTCCCTCTCCATGCTCCCTGCCTGTCTGATTACTAATCTGGTTTGTTAGCACCTTGTGTTGGGCCTACTGGACGGATTGGGGATTCTGTTAGCATACCACCAATCTTGCTGCCCAAGAATTTCTCTACCTGAACTGACGGACATGGTCTCAGATGTGCTGTTGTTGAGATCCTCCAGACTGTTGGTTCTGGGGAACATCAACATGTGTGCCAAGGGCACCTTGTCTGGAGCAGCTCAGGATTTCATGACCTCTATGACAGCCATAGAACTGTCCCAACATGTTCTTGGATGAGACCAATTATTTGGATCCATTTCCATTGAGGTTTAGGGTGTGTTTTGGCATGGAACCAGCCTTGGTTGCCCTCGATGGTGACCTATTTTGGGAGAGAGACAGGATGAATGTGACCTGTCTCATTCAGCGTTTGATGCTGTGAGCCATGGTATCTTTCTGGGACAATTGTCTGAGTTGGAAGTGGGAGGTACTGCATTGTCATGGTTTTGCTTGAACTTGGATGGTCAACTCCAGATAGTTATGCTTGGGGGATATTTCTCAGCCCCATAGATTCTCCAGAATAGGGATCCACAAGGGCAATTTAGCCCCCATGTTATTTAACATCTACATATATGTTGAGTGCAGTCATTGGGAGTTTTGGACTGTGTTGTCATCAGTATGGTGATGACAGACAGCTCTATTTCTCCTTTTCATCCTCATCTGGTAAGGCTGTGTGTGAATATGCTAAATCAGTGCCTCACTGTAACAATGGACTGGATGCAGGCTAATAAACTGAAGCTCAATCCAGACAAGACCAAGATATTGTTAGTAGGTGGTTCTTCTCATTGGATGGAGGGTGTTCAACTTGTTCTGGATGAAGTTGCATTCCCCCTGAAGAAACAGGTTTGTAACTCGGGGGGGGGGTTCTTCTGGAGCTATCTTTGTCACTTGAGGCTCAGGTGGCCTCAGTGGCACAGAGCACCTTCTACCACCATTGTTGATCGTCCAGCTACGCCATATCAGGACAGGGATATCCTGGCTTCAGTAGTCTATGTTCTGGTAACCTCCAAGTTAGATTACTGCATTGTGCTGGATGTGGGACTGCATTTGAAGATGGTTCAGAAGCTGCATCTTATGGAAAATGCAGCAATCAGAATAATAAGAGAGACCTGAAGGGCCACACATATAACACCAGTTCTGGCCCACTTGCATTGGCTGCCTGTATGTTTCCAAGCCTGATTGAAGGTTCAGGTTTTGACCTATAAAGCCTCACATGGCTCGAGACCACAGTACCTAATGGAGCTCCCCTCCCGATATGAACCTACCTGTAAACTACAATCATCATCTGAGGTCCTCCTCTGAGTGCCTCTTCCAAAGATGGTTCGGTGATGGCAACAAGGAAGAGGGCTTCTTGGTGGTGGCCCCCCAATTATGGAAGAGTCTCTCCAGCGAGAGCTGCCTGTCGCCAACACTATCATCTTTTCAGTGCCAGGTTAAGACTTCTTTCTAATCTCAGGCATTTGACAGCATATGATGGGTTTTTTTAACAGGTCTTAGGATTTCTTATTGTTGATTGTTAAAATTGTGTGTGTGTGTGTGTGTTTGTATGTTGCATGTAATTATGTTGCAATATTATATTTTTTATGGGTTTTAACGTTTGTAAACAGCCCAGAGAGTTTTGGCTACTAGCCAGTTTAGAAATGTAATAAATGAAAATAAAGCCACACACCTTTTGCCAGTCTTGCGTTCCCACAAACTGTTTTGGCAATGGTTGCCCAGCTCTTGGCTCTGAGGCTTGATTACTACCCACCCTGAGTGAGGAGCTTTTCCCAACAGAAGCCAAAATTGTGTTCCATAGGGCTGTCCTTTGTCTACAAATAAAGTTAAGATAAATCCGGTTTCTTGTAATCGGACACTCTGAACCTGCCCTCAACATAGGGCAAGTCATTAGGCACAAGGAAGATCCCAAGGCTGTATATAAACATGAGGATCCCATTTTCTTTCCCCCATCCCAGGACAGACCAAAGAGTGCTGTGTTTTCGAATGAGATGAAGGCGAAGATGAGCGTCGAGGAGCAGATTGATCGCATGAAGCGCCACCAAAGTGGTTCTATGAAGGAGAAGAGGCGGAGCTTGCAGCTTCCAGCCAACCAGCAACAGGCGGATAGCCCTCTGTCTAAAGCGCCTCCCTCTTACAAAGTGGTAATGTATCCCTATACCAGCCAACCTTTGTAGGATGGAGTTACCATTAATCCCACCCCTCTGGCCACTCAGGCAACTATTTCCACACCTGCTTTGATGCTAGATGCTTTCTAGAAACTGCCTGGGCAAAGAAGGACCAAGGATCTTTTCAGAGAGCTGTTCTGCGGACCTGAAGAATACACCAAAATGGGGACTAGAGCTGCTTGTCTTTAAGAGCAAGATCTGGGGGTGTTTCCAGGTAGAGGGCTCCTAGCACTACAAATCAAAAGACATTGGGGCTGTTCACACAACACGCTAACCCACACTCAGTGGTTGAGTGTGGGATGTTGTTGAAACTGTTTTTTAATGAACTGTGGGTCAGAGTCTTGTCTGAACCTAGAATATTTAACCACCGTGAACTACCCAGCAACAAACCATGGATTCTCGAGGTGCTTGTTTGAGGAAAAATAAGCACACTACATAGAATCACAGAATTGTGGAGTTGGAAGGAACCACAAGGATCATCTCTAGTCCAAACCTTTGCAATGTGCTGGAAAACCAATTATTTATTTATTATTTATTTATTGCATTTCTATACCTCCCAATAGCCGGAGGTCTCTGGGTGGTTCACAAAATTAAAAATTAAACCAACCATGAGAGATGGCTGTCCAGCCTCTTTTTAAAAACCTTCAGAGATGTATAACTCACAATAGTCTCCCTAGGTAGACTATTCCACTGTTGTACAGATCTTACCGTCAGGAAGTTTTTCCTTATATTTAATCAAAATCTAGGTAGGTGTAACTGGTACCATATTTCAGGTCCTAATTTTTGTGACAATGGAAAATAGTTCTTCACCATCCTCCCTGTGGCAGCCTTTTATGTACCTGAAGATGTCTGCCCTCAGTCTCCTTTTCTCCAAACTGAACACCCCAAGTTCCATGGTTAGCATACCACCCTGCAGAAAATGTCCTGGGTTCAGACAACATGCTAACCCATGGTGCAACAACAATCCACACTCGACCACTGACTGTGGTTAGCATGTTGTGTGAGCCCAGTCATTATGCATCTTTTCTGTCTGTTCATCTTTAAAAATGGAATAAGTGGTGGAAAAACACAAAAGGGTTACAAATGGAATATGATGACACCTAGACCCCCTGTAAAATTCTGTGATTGCTCAGCAAAAAGCCTCATCAGAGTGTGATTGCTCCATAAATGCCTCTTTTGGCTTGGGTGAGGGGAAATCAGCAACTTCCTTTACATGGGAAAATTGAATGACAGAATGTCATTTAGACTTTGTTCCCATAAGAAGCAATTTAAGAGCTGAACCTGTATCTTTCTCATTCCAGATTTCAGTTTGAATGCTCAAATGACTGTATCCCCGCTCCCCCGCATACCCACACACCATGAACAAAGATGCTTTCACCTAGAAAACTGACTTTTTCTCCCTGACATTTAGTTTTCTTTATGCAGGGATCATTTATGTGAGTCTCTGCCTGATACTGTACAGCTGCTGTGTGTGTGAACAAAGCATAGAGCAGCCTTCCTCAACCGGCTGCCCTCCAGATGGTTTGGACTTCAACTCCCATCAGCCCCAAGTAGCACAGCCAATAGTCAGGAACATGGAAATTGTAGTCCAAGGCTGCTGGAGGGCATCAGGCTGGGGGAAGGCTGCCATAGAATGTGGCAAACGAGGAAAGAATGGAAGCAATGTAGCAGGGATGAAGACAGAAATGCTGATAATACCTTATAGGGAGAGACCTGCATTAGTATTGTATCCTGACTCTAAAGTGTTACGTTCATCATATGTTCTAGGTGCGCAGACATCGCAGCATCCATGAGGTGGACATATCTGATCTGGAAGCTGCATTACGCTCTGACGACTCTGGCAAGATGTATGAGACCCCTCGAGAGGAGATTGCTCGCCTGCGTAAAATGGAACTAGAGCCTGAGCATTATAATGTGGACATTGGCAAGGAGGTGAGGTCCAGTGTCTATCTGTGGAACAGGAACAGGATCCCAAGGATTTGCAGTGAGCTTTAGTTGCCTGTCCTGCAAATCAAAGAAGCACATGCATGGTTGGAGCAAGATGGTCCCTGAGAGACACCACTTTGTATAGGGTGTGGGCCTGTATAGCTGTTAGGAAAGGAGCTAAGATCCGGTCTTTCAACTTTTTCTTCTAGACAAGATGCCAAGACAGAGGGCAGTCTGAAGAGAGTTACACAGCTAAATCTGAAGCTTAGAGTGCTTTGCATAGGATCTGATCTAGAACATTTCTTAGGAACCAGTAACATCATGGCCGAGGGCTGGATACTAGGGAAAAGTTAGAAACTATGACCTAAGTTAAGCAAACCTTCATTGCCACCTTTTGAACTCAATGCCTGTCTCTGCCTGCTCTTCAGCTTTCCACCCCAGACAAAGTCCTTATCCCAGAAAGGTACATTGAGTTGGAACCTGATACTCCACTGAGCCCAGAGGAAATGAAAGAGAAACAAAAGAAAGTGGAAAGGATAAAGACGCTGATTGCCAAATCCAGGTACAATGCAGGCTGGAACCTCCCTTTTCCCATTTCACACATTTTTGCTTTCACTTTCTGCCATCTGGTCCATGATCATCAATCCACATTTAATTTTAGCTTTGGAAAGTTCATTCATTAGTACTGGTGATTATCAGCAATGTCAGAGAGCTTCTTATTGTTCAAAGTGTAAAAGGGCTCGTTATAGTTCAAGAACAAGGCTCATTATTCACAATTCTTTCTCCTTTAAACCCCACCCCACCCTTTTTAAGGCATATATTAGTCTCTGAAAACACGGAACAAATGTTAGCAGATAACAGTGTGCCTTGTCTGTAGCACTTGATCTGACTGGCATGATATATCCCACAACAATCCCGACCAAGATGAGAACAACCACTTGTATCTTTTGAAAATAGTTTTTTTGGGGGGAGTGGGCAGAAATCCATATGTGTTTCAATTTTTAGAAATTAACTGGAAAGTTAATTTTCCTGTTTTATCATAAAAAAATTGGAAACAATATTTGAATGCATTTCAGTGGTTGAAAATTTGGTTTAAGTATAAACCACACTCAAGCATGTGGAGCAGAGAAATGGGGAATGTAGGGGATTTCTTCAGATAATTTCCATTTGAAATAAAAGCCCTTTCCAGTTAGCTTTGATCAGGTCCCCATCATTCTGGGTGGCAGACAAATATTTAGTAGGAAATATGCCACCTACGATTCTCCTATCCTATTGACTTACCACTCTGGGTATTGTGACTGTCCCTTGGTTGAGATGTGCTTTGTGACAATCAGTTACTAGTGAAGACGACCCTAAGAGCATCATCAGATGAATATTTTATAGCACTCTCATTACTGCCCACTTACAGATGTTTGCGAGTCTTTTTGATGATGTCATTCACCTCCCATGTGTCTCCTGCTCTTTCTGGCCTTCTTTCCATCACAAAATAGACCCTGGTAAACCCCTGGGGTTTTTTTTCACCCCCCTACATGCAATAGTCCAAGCATTCAGTAATTATAATGAATCAAAGCAGAAAAATACAAAATACATTATTCACATGAACCAGAGAGACCAATGTGCTACAGGTAGAGTGTTATGAAATTCAGTGTTACCAACATACTGTACATAATAAATTGATACTAATCCATAGTGAATGTATTGTGTTCCCTACTTCCTTTTGCCAATTGTAACTTGTTTGTTAATTTTTTTTTTTTTTTTAATAATTTTTATTCATTTTCAACACTATATAAACATAAATGAACATTTCCAAAATATAATTGAAACAAACACAATAAGAAAAAGAAATACATCAAATATCTGCTTCATACATATTGAATAATTGTTGAGTACAAATATCAAAAACTATTACATATGCCTTATCACACTACAACATTTTCATTCTTAACATAAAAGTGCACCCCCCACCTCGGGATCATTCTTGAGTCCAAAATCTAATCGTTTCTTCTGATGGTGGTTTCCCATTTCCCTTAGTAAACACGAACACTAGGAACTGTTTCCAAATTCCTTCGAACTCATTTATTTTAGTTACGCCTTTTCTCCACTTAATATTACATGTCAGTTTATCATTAATGGCTATGTCCCATACTACTTTATACCACTCCTCAATAGAATATTCCCCTTGGATCTTCCAGTTCCTAGCTATCATCAATCGTGCTGCAACCAACAAACTCGATATCAGCTCTATAATTCCTTTTCCACACTTTATATCTTCAAATAGTGACAGCAATGCTATTTTTGGTGTTTGTTCTATTTTCATTCCCACTATTTCTTCAATTTCTGAGAACACCATCTTCCATAATCTTTGTACATATTTGCATTGCCACCACATATGTAAATACGTTCCTTTTTCCCCACATCCTCTCCAACAATTTGCTGAATGTTGATCACTTATCTTGTTCAATCTAACCGGGGTTAGGTACCACCTCCATAAAATTTTAAAATAATTCTCCTTTATTCTTACTGATAAACTTCTCAACACTCTTTGTTTCCATAGTCCCTCCCAGCTCTGTCGCCCTATTTGTATCTTCAAATCTGATTCCCAAATCACTTTCTCTGTATTCTCTCTAAACTCCTTCTCTAACAATATTTTATATATTTCACTCATTAATCCTTTTGAAACTATACTACCTCCTTTTCCTTTCTCCTTACTTACTACTAATTCTTCAAACCTCGTCATCTTTCTGCACATTCTATTATCTTTAATCCACTTTTTATTCCATTGTTCTAATTGACCATATTCTAGCCAAGATAGCTTCTTCTCCTTTAACAAATTTTCCATATCTTCTCTTGTTTTAATATCTCTTACCCAATCCTTTAATTTTATTTTATTTTTCTCTTTTAATATTTTACATAATCTACCCTTTAGATCCTCTGGGAAATTCTTTAACATTATTATCGGTGCTAAGGGAGAGTTGCTCGGAAGCAGCTTCCCTTTAAATTTGCTCCAAATTTCCCATTGAGTCCTCAGGAGTGGATTATCTATACTTCCAACCCATTTTCTTCCTCCATCTTTAAAAAAAACATTCTCCAGATTCATCTCTACCTTACTTATGATTTTTTCTTCCATCCAGTATAAATCTCCTACTCCCATAATTGCTTCTACAACATGTCTTAATCTATTTGCTACGTAGTATAATTTTATGTTTGGGAGACCCATTCCCCCCTTTTTTTGGCTTAGGTACCAATTATTTTTATTCACTCTTGCTCTCTTTTCTCCATTACAATATTTATTAATAATATTTTGCCAACTTTTTATCTCGGTTTCTGATATTTTTATAGGTAGCATCCTAAATACAAAATTAATTTTAGCTAATATCTTCATTTTTATCAAAGCTATTCTCCCAAACCAAGATAAATTTAATCTTTTATATTTCTCCAATTTCTCTAATACCTCCTTCTTTAACCTCGTTAAATTTTCCCTTTCTAAATTCTCTAGATTTTTTGTAATTTTAATTCCCAAGTATTTAATCTCATTCTTAACTTTCAATTCCATCCCCTTAAATTCCCAATCCTTTTCTTCCTTCTTAGTATAGTTAAACAACATCATCTCTGATTTAGACCAATTTATTTTTAACCCTGTAATTTCCTCAAATTCCCTCAACTGATATTTAATTCTTTCTAATTTTCTTAATGGATTCTTAATGGTCAATAAAGTATCATCCGCAAACATGTTTAGCTTTATCTCCCTTACCTCTCCAATTCCTTCTAATTCTTTATCCTCCCTTAGTGCCTTCGCCAAAACTTCCATAACCATTACAAAAAGGACCGGCGAGAGCGGACATCCTTGTCTCGTTCCTCTGGCTAGTCGTATCTTTTCAGTAAGTCCGTCATTTACCACCACTACCGCCGTATTTTGGGAATATAACTGTTCTATTACATTTTTAAATTTATTTCCAAATCCCAATTTATCTATAATACTCTTTAGTGCCTGCCAGCTCACACAATCAAAAGCTTTAAAAATATCTAATGCCATAATACCTGCCTTAATATTTGCTTTTTTTATTACATTTATTACATTTAAAACTCTACCCACTAAATTATGCATATGTCTTCCTACCACAAACCCACATTGATCTGCTCCTATATATTCTGCCAAAAATTTATTTAATCGTTTGGCCATAATAGATGTAAAAATTTTAGCATCCTGATTTATTAAAGAAATAGGTCTATAAGAATCAGGATTAGTCAAATCTTTATCTGGTTTTGGGATCAGAATTATCACTGAATGTTCCCATGATTCAGGTATCTTCTCTCCTGATAATATCCTATTATAAAGTTCCATTAATTTTGGAACTAAACAATCTTTGAAGACCTTATAATATTCTGGACCCAAACCATCTGCTCCTGGTGATTTACCCACTTTTAACTTATCAATAACTTCTTCAACTTCTCTTTGAGTTATTACTGACTCCATTAACTCCTTATATTCTGATTTTATTTCCTTCTTTATAAACCTTCCAATATACTCCTCCACCTTTTCTTGTTGAATTTCTTTACCCTTGTACAATTCCTGATAAAATTCCTGAAAATTTTTTATTTTAGCTTTCATTGCATGACAATAATTCCCTCGACTATCTTTCAACGTTTCTATCCCATTCCTCCCTTTTTCTTTTTGTGTGAGCTTGGCAAGCAACCTCGAGTTCTTATCACTGTTTTCAAAATATTCCCTTTTCATATACATTAAATTCTTTTGAATCTCTTCTATATTTAAGTTTTCTAATTGTTTCTTCTTAGCTTGTATTTCCACTAATTTATATTTATCTTTACTTCGCCAATATCTTTCCTCCAAATTTTTAATTTCTATCTCTAACTTTTCCTGTTCTGCACGTTGTTGTCTTTTTAAACTACATGTTTCTCTAATACAGATTCCTCTTGCTACAGCCTTCATGGTGTCCCAAATGACTGACCCAGCTGTTCCTCCTTTTTCATTAATTTCCCATGCCTCCGACAGTTCCTTCCGAATTTTATCTACTATTTTATTGTATTTCAATATCTTTGTGTTCAACTTCCATCTATATGCCTCTTTATAATCTTTCTTAACTGTAAATTCTAAACTTAACAAGGCATGATCGGTTACTTTTATTACCCCCATTTCCATTTTACAAATCCTCGTTGCAAAGTCTTTTGAAACAAATATATAATCTATCCTGGAGTATGTATGATGAACTGGGGAAAAGTATGAAAATCCAGGCCTATTCCCGTAAAGTAAGCGCCACGAATCTAAATAATCATTTTCTTTTACTAATTTATTCAATATAGTCATATTGTTCCTCTTTTCAGCATTAGTGGGATTTGACCTGTCCCTTTTATTATCCATAACCATATTAAAATCCCCAGCTAATAATGCACACCCCTCCTTAAATTCTTCTATTTCTTTGAACAGCTTTATAAAAAATTCTCTATGCCTCTCATTTGGGGCATAAACATTAATCAAAGTATAAACCTTTCCCTCAATTTTACCTTTTAACATAAGATATCTACCCTTATCATCCTTTTTTACCTCTTCTAATATAAACCCACTTTTTTTTGAAATCAAAGTGGCCACTCCATTTTTTTTTGATGTCCCTAATGATTTTTCATAATAGGCTAACCACTTTAATTTTATCATATTCGAATTCTCGGAGCCTTGGTGTGTCTCTTGGATCATTATAATATCTGATCCCTCTTTATTTAGCATTTGTTCTATTCTCTTCCTTTTCACGACTGCCCCTAAACCTTTAACATTGAGTGTTGATACCTTTATCTTTTTATCCATAATCACCCTTTTGAAATCTCTTCCGATCCCTTGTGCTCAGCAATTCAAACTTGCTTACATAAAAACACAAACTCCATACATAAAACCCACACCCTCCTACCCCGATCCCTCCTCCCCTACCTTCCCCCCCTCCCCACCCCCCCACTCTAATCCCCCCCCCATATCCCCGTGAGTCTAATACTCCAGCCATCTACTTTAAAGGGGGAGGGGGGAGGCAGTGCTGTGCCTGGCCGGCAGGTCTCTATATTAGCATTTTTATTTGCAATTATCTCCAACATAATTAACAATTCTCTTACTCTCCAGATGTCCCAGCCTCATTCCCTCCCCCACCCACTCCAGCCCCATCTGCTTCCCCATCCAGACCCAGCCTCTTCAGCATATCTTTACCTTGATCCAATGAGGTTACTCTGTATTCCCTCCTCCCATATGTAAATCTTAAGAAAACCGGGTAACCCCATGCATAAGGAATTTTATTCTTCATTAATGTTTCCGTTATTGGTTTAAGACTACGTCTCCAATTTAATGTGCGTTGAGAAAGATCATTGTAAATTTGCACTGGTTTGCCTTTACACTGTATCTGAACCTTAGATCTCAATTCTTTCATAATTTGCTCTTTTTTGTAATAGTTGCCAAATTTCACCAATATGTCTCTAGTCCCTTTGTAGTTTTTCCCCCCCACACGGTAGACTCGGTCCAGATCCGATCCGTCTATTGGAATGTCAGGCGTCAGCTCCTTGAACCAGTTCACGATAATTTCTCTAAGATCTTCTCCTTGCGTCTCCTTCAGCTGCTTTATTCGAAGCGAAGATCTACGAGATTGATCTTCCAAGGCGATCAAACGCAATTCCCATTCTTTAAATTGTATATTAGTTGATTTTTCGAAAGCCTCTTGTTTCTTCTGGTCCAGATCCACTTTAGCCTCTATCTTTTTGATCTTATCCGAATTTTCCATCGTTTTATCCATAATAGTACGCATTTGTTTTCTGAATTCACTCATTTGCTGATCCATTTTTTTAAAAATAATCATGTTATTTTCTGCTATAATAGCCTTGATTTCCATTAAAGAGGGAGGGTTACTACCACTTTCTTTCCCCCCTTCTGCCATGTTTCCTTCTTTATTTGGTATTGTATCCAAAGAGACTGGGTCTATATCTTCCTCTTCCTGTTCAACTCCAGGGGCTGTACTTCCCAGGAAGGAGAGGTAAGCCAAATTATGATTTGAAGGTTTCTTTTTTTGTTTATTAAGCTTTTCCCAACTTTTGATCTTTTTTTTAACGTTGGGCATGGGTCCCTTCTGGGTAGGGCATAAATCTTAGAGTCCAACTCTCTTCCTTAGCAACTTATGCTGGCTTCTCTATTATATAGCACTCACAGCTCCTTCTTCACGAGGAGGGGGGAAAAATCCAGTTCACAACAGCATTCACTAGAGGGGATCAGATTTAATCACTCAAAGTCTCTCACATCCCACATCTCCCTCACCGAATGCCAAATGCAGCTTTTTTCACCCCTTCACCCCCCTTCTCGCCACGCCAATAAATCCAGTCAACCACTTTAACCTTAGAAAGCCAGCATTCCAATCGTTCCCATGTGAGATAAAGATGAGAGGTTATATCACAGATCAATGTCCAGCAAACATAAATTCCTTCTTTTTAAACTGCGTCAGTCAGCGTTTACTTTCACTTTTCATAGAGTTGCCGTTTAGACAGACATTGCATTAATCATAGTTCATCTCACCTCCCTTCTCCAAATCTCTCCACTTTCCCGGCTCCTGTTGGTTTTATAATCATTTTCTGTCAGTTGCTCAAAGATTTATGCCCATTAAAAGAGAGATAATTGCCTTTTCCGGCAAGCGCCGTTCAGAGCCTCAGAAGAAACCCGCCATCGCTCAGGCTGCCAAGCTCCGCCCCCCTTGTTTGTTAATTTTTAAGATAAGGCAATCTTCCAAACCCAAGTCCACCAGGCATCCAGTGTTTTTTTAATGAAATGTGCCGCCATTTCCTGCTGTGTACAGGAAAGGCGGCTTGATCAAAACGGCCACTGAATGGGCCATGTGGTCATTGTTTACTTCCTCTTTCTTCTCCTGTGTGAAGAAAGAGGACGTATTGTGGGACATAAGCGGAGGGAAAGCGACTGTAAGGAAACGCGATTCCCCCCCCCTCGCCTGATGATGCTCCAAGCCTTCTCTCTCACAGCCTGCAGAATGTGGTCCCCCTCAATGAGGGAGAAGTGGACGTGTCCCAGGACTCCGAAACCCAGCTACAGGAGCAGGAGAAGCGAATAGAGATCTCCTGTGCCTTGGCCGCAGAAGCCTCCCGACGGGGCCGCATGCTCTCTGGTAAGGTGCAAACTCCTGCAATCTCGCAAGAAAGCTTAGGCTGTAGAGTAATACATTCCCAAAGAGACAGAGGCTGCTGCTCCCCTCACTGAGTTCTGCCAGTGATAGTTTGTTCTGCATTTAAGTGTAGGATATATAACTCGTAAAATAAATGAATTGGAGATGACCGTAATTCCCTGGTGCAGGCAAGAAATGTGCTTCAGAAACAAGACAGATTTGACAGCTGGAGTGCTGGCTGGTCTAAATTAGTGTCACTGCTTTAAATTAGTTATAGTGATTTATAAAGGCCAGAGAATTGTCTGATGAAGCCAAAATATGCTGCTGCACTGCTTTGGTTTTATGCGGGTGCCAACGTGTCAAAAGGGGCATATTCGCATTGCTGCCAGCAAATGCCAGACAATGTCAAACAATATATTAACTGGTCTGGGCTGTCATGGTGGCAGCTTCAATGGCAGATGTCGTATTGAACTTTCCTGTCTTCTCCTTTAATTTGTAGTCCTTCAGGAGCTATATCAGACAATTGGGCACCACTTGTATATCCTTAAGTAATGTGCAGGCAACATCATTTCAAATGAGTTAAATATACACTGTATGATATTAGTGGTTGGGTGGCCCTTTTTATAGTGGGTGCAACCTTATACCCACTTTGTCCACACCAGTGGATATACCCAAAGAATTTGAGGCATGGAAGATACCCCCCACTTGTGTAATTACAACCGGTTCCCAATCCGGTGCCCCCTGGTGTAATCTGGCGTACTACAACTCATGGATGGCAGAGAGAGGCGAAGGCTTGTAATTCAACACATCTGAAGGTTACTAGGTTGGGGAAGGTCTATTGCCCTCCCCCGGGGACGTTCCACTCACTTCTACGAGAAGAAGCCTCTTAGAGAGTTCTGAGATACGATCTGGTTAAAGTAGGGGTGTATGAGAATTTCAGTTTTGCTTGCATGCCCTGTTTGCAACTTTGAACATGAGCATGAGCATGTGTCTCTCAGAAATGTTTGTAAATTGCACATTCGAATTGTGCAAGTTTCCTACATTTGTGCAAATTTTGCAATTTGCGCAAATTTGCAAGTTACGCAAATTTTGCAATTTACATAAATTTCCACTGTAGACTGAATCAGCTCTACTTTCGTCTATCCAGAAAATTTAGGAAATTTGTGCGAATTGAACGGGGAAAAGTTGTGCAAATTCCACATTGGATCGCTGCTTCATTTCCCATTTGTGCAAAGCAATCTGCGATTGCAAATGCCAATGGGGAATTGGACATGAGATGAGCAGTGAGCCAGTGTTCGGGGAATCCTGGCGATCTCAAACATCGCTTGTTCGCCCATCCCTAGCTTGAAGCAACTTCCCTTCCTGAGAGTGACAATGCAGAACAGAGTCCTCTTTTTAGTTCAGTGATGAGAAAAGAGTTTTTTATTCCCAGCATGTTGCTGTGCTGACATGTAGAAGTGAGTAATGGTCTGAGGCTAGAACTGGATGACATTTAAAATTTGGGGGCCTTTTTAAACTAGAAAAAAAAGGCAAGAATGAGTGGCACGATAGAGGTGTCTAAATTATGCATGGAGAAAGTTGATGGAGAGACATTTTTTTCTCCCTCTCTCACAATACTTGAACCCAGGATCAACCTATGAAGCTGATTCAAGACAGACTAAAGGGAGTGCTTCTTCGTACCATGCATAATTAAGTAAAGGAATTTACTGGAACGGAAGGGTGCTGGCCATCAACTTTCATGGTTTGAAAAAGGGATTAGAGAAATGTCTGGAGTATAAGTCCCTTCAAGTCTGTTAATCATGATGCCCCTATGGAATGTTGATGTTCTGGGACAGCCTGCCTCTGACTGACTGCCAGCTGATGGGGAAGAACAGTGGGGAAAGGTTATCGGCCTCGTGTCTCACTTGTGGGTTTCCCATAAGCATCAAGTTGACCACTGTGGGAAACAGCATGCTGGACAAGTTGGGTCTTTGGGCTGATTCAGTAGGGCTGGATCAGCTGGGCTCTGGGGTTCAAATATGCACCATATGCCCATCCCACCTTATTTTTGAGCTGCTCTGTGGATACCTTTGTATGTCTGAAATATGCCCAGTCCTGTGCCACTTTCCTATGGGGGCAGTTGAGTGGGAAGCCATACGACATGGCGCAAGGCAACAGAACAATGTGCTGTTGAAAATGGCTTGGGAACATGCGCACTGTGCATTTGAGGTCATTGCCTTTAACTGCTGCCCTGGCGTTCAAAGAATTGTATTTATTTACTATGATGGATTTTTTACCGTACGTATGCATGTCCCATCTTTTTGCCAAAAATGGCACACAAGGCAGCTCACCATAATTCAATGCAGGTTATAAACCAAATCTAATTAAACCATAATTTCACTTCCCATAGTCAGCAGTCCTCTGGCTAGCTATTCCTTTCTGAACAATATGTTGCTGCTGACAAGCCTGCTGAAGAAGCTGCTGGGTGATATTTGACTGCCTCTCTGCCTTGTGGACAGGCCTGGTGCAGGAAGCCAGAGCAGAGGATTAATATTCGAGCCACATCTGGCCTTAGAACCTATGATGAATCGCTGCATATATGAGGGCTGCTCTGAAGATGTTCCTCTTCCCATGAATAGTAATACTTGCTGCTATTTGCTGAAGAGGCGCAGAGCAGAAAAATAATTCCATCTTCCTTCAGCTGCCTGGCAGGAGAGGTTTGCGGTGCCTGTTGTCCTGCAAGGCAAATGCTGGGCTGCTCTCCTCCTTGCCTTACTTCACGTTTTTCTCGGTGGGACTCTCATGTCCTCCTGGAGGAGCCATTTTGTACTGCTCTGGGATTTCCAATCATGCTTCCTTTTCCCGTTCTCCTAACCACTGTTTGCTCTATGAAATGGGTTTTCCTTGCCTTTCCTTCCATTTTCTTCCTTCCTGGCTGAAGCATTATATGTTCTTCATGCCCGGTCTCCATTTCTCGTTTTCAGCTCAATGTGCCACCCCGAGCCCTCCCACCTCCCCAGCTTCCCCGACTCCACCGACCAAGTCCCTCTCGTCTGACTCATCCCAGGGCACCGATGGCCATTTTATGCGTGTCTGAGCCATAAAGTAAGCACATTTTCTATTATACTTCATCTCATTTGTTATGTTGCCTCATTCTCTTGGAGAAAAGAAGAGGGTAAGCTTCTTTTTCAAGAGTTTCCTCTCTTCACCAACCCATCATTCCCCCATCCACTGATATCTGCTAAGTTAACACGTTCTTCTTTGTCACAAGAAGCCCAGTCTCCTTCCACAGAGTAAGTGCAACTTGCTTTAGCATTGAATGAAGATTCCATAAATGTTCCTGGAGTTCCTGGGGGCAAGGTGGCTTAGTAGTGATTCACCTATGTCAATGTATACCAATATTGGAGCAGGCCTCCAAAAATGAGTATATTGGCCTGGCTTCAGGTGTGAGCAGTGAAAGCAAGAAATCCCTTGTTCATATCCCACGTCACCTATGAATGTTCTACAGCAGCCTTCCCTAGCCTGGTGCCCTCCAGATGTTTTGGATTAGAACTCCATTGGCCATAATAACTGGGCCCAAAACATCTGGAGGGCACCAGGTTGGGGAAGGCTACTATAGAAACAGCCTGAGTTGTGGGCATTTTCCCCTGTTTTTTTGTTTGTTTGTTTTGTTTTTGTTTTAAATAACAACCAAAAGCAGGCTTGGAGACTATAAGGAGACAAGTAATAGCGAGTAGTATTACTTGACCCTTTTCCCCTCCTGTTGCTCTTCTGCTCAAAATCACCCCCCACCCCCCCAGGCTGCATGGAAAACAACACAGGCACCCATATCTGCAGGATAAAAAAATAATAACTTGGGAGCCATTTTGAACTAAAAATAACATTTTTAAAAAGTGTGAAGCAGCCACATCCTGCATGCTCCTCCATTTACACTGGCATGGCTAGAGCAGAAAGAGACCAATCCCATTCCATTGGTGATAACAGAGTTCTAATTTCCAAGGACCAATCAAAAGTTCTGTCATACATTTGCTAATAAAAGTAAAACGTTATGATACTGATTCATCTTTGCCATGAATTTTTAGACAGTCTAGTTGCCTAAATAAATAAATAGCGCCAATCCCAATTGACATGGATTTGGCACCACCTTTTCTGGTGAGCTCTGTTAAGGGTTTGAGAAAGGTCCTGCTGCAGAAAGGTAAGTCTTTTTTAATATCAAAGTAACCTCTCCCTGTTAAGACAAGCCTGTCAAATTCACAGCCTCTGCTGTCCTGCAAAGGCAATGTCAAAGGTCCTCCCAGCAGGCCTGCAGCCTTAGATTCTAATTACTGTTTCTCTCTCTCTCTCTCTCTTCTTCCAGCACAGGCCCTGGCTGCTGTGAATGCTGTGAAGTTCCACGGAGCCACATTTTAACACCCGAGTCTGCATCCTGACACAGCCACTTAACGATGCACACGGCCGTTGTTTTGGTTCTTTCAGAACACCCCCTCCTTCAGCTGAGCTGCATTCAGGAAGGAAAAGCTGCCTCTGAGGAGAATGGGGGATGTCTCACCTTGGTCCTAGTCCCCACCCCACCCCCACACATGCACCTCCACTACTGCCAAGGCCCATACCAACTGCCCAGACAAGTCCTTTAAAGCTGGTAGCAGATGGATGCAGCGTTCCAGGCCTGTTCCATTCTGCAAGGGAGGTCTTACAGGCATTTCCAAGGCAAAGGACCAGCAGCTAAAGATCAGCTGTTACTTAGAATAGCTCAGCACTGAACTGGAAAAGCAACGCTGGTGACAGCAGGAGAAGGCGAAGCTTCCCACGCTAATGTAGCCATCCCCTGAGGCTTTGTCCCCTTCCGCCAACTTGTTTTTGGGGGAGGAGAATTGTGTGAAGAATGACATGTCACTGCAGCCAGGGACTTCACAGAAGTGAGCCCCAGATATATATATAGATATTCTTTCTCTCACCCTCATCCCAACACCCCCGTTGGTCTCCTCTGCCAACCAGAATGGCTTTAGCATCTTTATTATCACGAGCTAAGCGACCTGTGCACGGCCACGCTTCTCTGCTTATGCTCGCAACCATTCGCAGGAAAAGGAAGAAAGGGGAAGCACAAATGGACAGACGGAACTTTGTGGATGTGGCAGGTGAAGAAAAAAAGAAAGCTGCCCGTCTGAGAGAGGGTGGGTGGAGAAAGCAGAAGAGGCTTTGGAGGCATCTTCTGATTTGTGGGAATATTTGCTGTGGCTGTGAGACGCTGGCAATTTCTTCTTTTTCCAAGCATAAGGGTGGGATGGTTCAGAAGATATGCGTAATGTATGTGGACATGGAGCAGAGGTGTGAGTGAAAGATAGAATGGGGAAAGATGAGGGTGGAAAAGTTTTGTTGGCTGGGATTAGACCTAGTGAGATCTATTTCTCTGTAGATACAAAGCAAAATCAGGACTGGGTAGGTGATATTTCCTTCTTCTCATATCTGAGCCAATTCAGCATAGTGCCATTGAGTAAATGCCTCCTGAGTTCTCCGGGGCACACATTTAAGTAACGGAACCAGGCAGAAAACTGTCTGTTGGATAGATCACTGCATTAGCCACACACTTAAGAGTCTCTTTCACCAGCCCTTGAAGCAGTAGGTCCTGCTAATGAAAACAGGATATTTGAGTACATGGAATTTGAGCCTGAACTAAATGAGATGAGCCATGAGTCAGTCCCCATGGCATAGATGAAGCGATCCGCTCCTGGCAATTGTGGAGAGGACACAGTGAGGCCTCTTCATTCTCTGCCATTTGTAATTTCTGTTCTGGCTGTATGCAACAGTAGAGCAACTGGTAGGTGATTTGGAAGGAGAGCTCTCTCTCTCTTTCTCTGACACACATGCGCGCGCACACACACACGTTTCATCCGTCTCCTCCACCAAGGCCATAGCTGCATGATAATTATTACTGCTGTGATCTTTCAGAGGAACTGAGCTCCTGTATCAAGAGCGCAGGACCACGGCTGCACCTGCTCCCATCTCATACCATTTCAAATGAGCCCGCTCTTCCAGATGAGCCCTCATTGTTTCCTCAATAGTTTGAGAGAAGGACTAATTGTAACAGGAGCTGGACCAAATGAGAAAGCACAGAGCGAGAATGTGGGAGATTTATTCATTTTCAATGGATACCGTTGGAGTTTCTCTCCCCCACCCGCTGAGATTTATTCAAGTAGCTCTGTCTTGCCCCCATATTAAGACAGGGGTCTTAGCAAATCAAGGGTCTCATTTGGATTTCCTTTCCACACTGCAGTTGTCCACTGAAAGGGAGCGGCTGGTCTGGATATCATTTAGGGCAACTGTAGCAAACTTATGTTCCCAGGGGCTACCCTGTTCTCCAGACAGTGATCGAAGGACAGGCAAGAAATCTGTTTTGCTGCACAACCTGATCCCTGCGCAAGTAGTCAGGCACTGCGCTAAAGTTGGCATCACCTCCCAGTAAGGGCTATGCACTGTCACGTCATAGCACTCGGGCATGGACAGGGCATTACGTCCAAAACTCAGAGAGATGGTTGGACATGGGCAGTTTTGAAAGTCGTTGTGGAACAAGAGGCCGTAGCTCAGTGGTGGAGCATCTGCTTTGCAGCAGAAGATCCCAGATTCAGTCCCCAGCATCTCCAGGCAGGGCTAAGAAAGAATCCTGCCTGAAAACTTGGGGAGCTGCTACCAGCCAGCGTTGACATTGCTGGGCTATATGGACCCATTGTTTGACTTCGTAAAAAGCAGCTTCCCATGTTCCTAATCCTTTTTCATAACCCAGTTTTCACAGTGGGCCAGTTTATGTGGAGCACTAAACCAAGGTTTAGAGTTAGATGAACTATAGTTAGCCTTGAGCTCATGTACACTCTTCCTCTGGCTTGAGCGGTGAGGAGGGGAGTGGAAACTTCCGTGTCCATTTTAAATAGAACCCAAGTTCAGCATTGCAACAGAGTAACGCAGCTTCCTATGTTCCTAAAATTAAAGTGTGGATTCTCTGACATAGAACTTTTAAAGAAAAATATATATTCTTCTAACTAAGACCTGTGGGCCAGTTTTTCCTACCAAAATGTAGTAGGGCCACTCTGGCGGCACATGAAATTGCTTCACAGGCTGTCAGTCTGCCATATCCAATATAAGGTCGTGCTGGATAAAGTCTTCCCAAACTGGTTCCTTCATTCTATCCCAAATTACATTTTTATGGAAGTCTCTAAGATTGTTCTAACTGTAGGTCAGAATGCAGAAATGGGTTCCTTACAAAGACAAAATGGAAGATGCCGCAGGTGGCGATTGGCTCTTTAGACTGTGATTTTTTTTTTTCTGAGTGACAATTTAGTTCTGTTGAAATGCTGATAGGTTGACAAAAGAAGTTAGCAACTTCATTCTGGCCTTGGTTTTGACACATACATGCCCTTAAATTCATTTCCCAGTTTTATTCAAAGATACATCAAAATTGTTTCTGTACAGTTGCTTGGAATAAGACTGCTTCAGTTTCTAAAAGCAAGGCTAATTTGGATTAAACATGAATTGGTTTCCCCTCTTCTGATGGCTCTCTTAGCTACTGTTATTAGCTTAGGGGAATGGACTTGGCTGAAACTGGAGGCAGTCGGGCAGCTCTTGAGGATTTAATTGCCTTCCCCTGTGTTTTCCTCCAAAATTCAAGCACTACCCAATTACGTTTTGGTTGTATGGAATATTATAGTTGTATGAAAGGTTGGCCTGGTTTTGGTCTGAAACAGAAAGGGCTAGTTTCAGAAGTCAACATGAAGTTTCTTTTAAATTATAACCACCTTCCCAGTGCAATCAAGTAAGCTGCCTGGGTACCACCAAGGAACTCGACTTTGCAGCCTAACTCTTTCCTTACTGTGAACAGGTCTAGTTTGCCATCATCAAGTCTATTTTGGCCCTAAGGGATTGGAGTCCTGTTTAAGGAATGAAAAAAAGACAATTGCAGAACGTCCAAGTCACCCTTTCCTGACCTGGGGCCCACCCTACAGTTTGGACTACAACTCCCAGAATTCCTGACCATTGGCCATGCCAACTGGGGCTGATGGAAGTTGAAGTCCAAAATCACTAGAAGGTGCCAGGTTGGGAAAGGCTGATCCAAGTGATTTGTTTTTCCAAATGGAAGAATGGAAATGTACTCTTCACTAAAGCTGCAATCCTAGGCAAACTTACCTGGGAGTTAGTTCCATTGAACTCAGTCGAACTTACTTCTGAGTGGCCATGTATAGGACTACACTGTTAGGCCTTAGCTAGACCAGGCTATATCCCAGGGCAAACCCCAGGATCGTCCCTGTGCATCCACATGACGCACAGGGGATCCCAGGATCAGGGAGGGATCATCCCTCCCTTGTCCCAGGATACAGCTCTCCCCTTTGGGCCCGTTTCTTCCATGGTCTTGGGCTGAGCCTGAGACCGCGGAGCCCGGCTCCGCACAATTACTTGCGCGGAGCCAGGAGCCGTGCACAGGGTGCAGTGTTCCTCAGGAGCGCTGCGCCCATCATGGGTAGGGTGGAGGGAGCGGGGAAAGTAGGCAATTTTTTAAAAAAACTTACCTTTGCGCATGAGCATTCATGCGCTCCATCTCCTTTAAGATTTTTTTTTAAAATGGCGAGCGCAACACCTCTCTTTCTGAGGTCGTCGCGCCTTACGTGTAAATGAGGGCGAAATCTTGCATTAATCGCAACGTGAGGTCTCCCCTCCTCTACACTGGAACAAAAGGTAGGTCTAGCTTAGGCCTTAGACTCATTTCCTCCTTTAATGGTGCTCCAATGTGGGAGTAGGTCTGTGGGATGAGGCTGTTGTGGCAGAGTCTCTATAGCTGCTGTGCTGATTCCAGTGTTGGTCCCCCTGCTAGCCCAGTGGGGAACTGCAAAGTGAGTTGGCACACTTCCCACTGGGGAAAGTGTTGTGCAGATCTCACAGTCTGGGACTGCAATTTTATACTTCTCACTGAAATCAGCAGGGATTACTTCAGAGTAGACATGCCTAAGAATGTACTGTTAGCCTTCAATCCTAAACGTGCTGGGTTGGATCCAGACTTTTATCATGCTTAGAGTAGACGCATTGACATCAATGGGAGTAAAATTAGTCATGGTTAACTTATCACATTGATTTCATTGGCTCTCCTTTAAGCATGACAAAGTCTGGATTCAACCCACATACTAAAGGAGTACGATCCCTTTGTGCAGGGTGGGATGTCTTTCCGAGTATACATGCATAGGATTGTGCTTTTAATTTTATACAATTCTGTTTTCCACACATTCATTTTAAACACCAAAGTAGCTATTGGGGAAGCTCCCATCTCATCATTTCTGATAATTCATCATAACAGATTTTAATAGGAGTCATAGGCTTTCAGCACCAAAGAAGATGCTAGGTGCCGAATTGATGGCTGAATCAGAGATGTTCTGTCAGGTTCTGTTTCCCACACATTCATTTTTGCACCAAAGTCACAATGGGTTTGGAGTGTGGGGAAGGCTCTCCCCTCACCATGTCTGAGAATCCACCTCAGTAGATATTAACAGTAATCACGTGCCTGGCCCTTATCAAGAACTGTTGGCAGACTGTCTTTAAATCAGAATTTTCCCACCTCCAATAAAAACTAAGGATCCATTATTATTATTATTATTATTATTATTATTATTATTATTATTATTATTTAAAGAATCCAATTAGCAATATGTAGAACACTCCATGGAATCAGAGTTTTTGTTTATTTCCTTCAGCAATACATTTGACATTCCAGAATAATAGTTAATAACAATAATTAATTAATAAAAAAAATCTTGTTTCTGCTCCTGCAGAAGCAGCTGTTAGCTCATAAAAACTGTCCTTTCATTGTCCTCTACATGCCTTAATATATGTTTTATGGAAAGTATACAGTGATGTATGGGTGTGTGTGTGCGTGTGTGTGTACATATATATGTACACACATATGTGTGTGTGTACAAATATATGTTTTTCTCTTCTCACCGTACTGCTTTGTTTTGTGTTAAATTTCTCTCTTCATGGACAGGGCTTCTGAAGACAGCCCTGCTACTGAGTTTCTGAAATGGAGACACTTTGGACAGTTTATTGGAATAATTAAAAAAAAATACAAAGAAGACATATTTAAATGAATAAATAAATAAATATATTTTCTGCTTTTATTAAAAGCAAATTTATTTAAAATAAATAAAAGCTGTGAGTATAAGATGCATTTATTTCTTTGTTGTTGGCTAAGAGAACACTTTGTACGTCAGGGGCCTGTCTTCAACTGATGCCATTTGGCATAGCTCATTTGAAATTAGGGAAGCTACAACTTAAATGTGTTGAGACTCTGGCCCAGAAGGTACATTGTACAGGTAGATGTGTAGGACTGTAGCATATCAGGGACCGCAAAGATTGTCTTGCTGGTACACAGCTATCCCATTGGGATCCTTGCAATATAGGTGGCTTTTTAAAAAAATGTCAATGCCACTCTTTGTTTTTATCTCCCTTTTGTTCACGTGAATGTGTTTCGGTATGGCTAGCAGAGAGGCGTCCCTCCTAAGCAGCTGTTTGATTTTCCCCTCTCTCAATTGTGATCACTCTCCTAGCTGCTGCCCTTATCTCCACACACCCTACTTCATTGGGGAAAGGTGCACCCTTTCAGATGGCACTTGATGTTTTCTAAACCAGGAATGGGGAACATGTGGTCCTCCAGATGTTGCTGAACTTCAGGTCCCATCATCCCTCACCACTACTTATTGTTGTTAGGGCCAATGTTACAGTCCAACCAACTCTGGAGGGCCACACCTTCCCCACCATTGTTCTAAATGGTGGTAGCTCAATAGAGAGGGGAAATAAGAGCAGATGAGAGGCCTACATTAGCTTCCTGAAGGATTGTCTGCTTGGGACTTCAGGGAAAGATCTCTTTATTCTACCTCTTTTGAAGACTTTGAGGTAGCGGTCCTAATTGTGCACATGTTTGAAAGATATGGAGATCACCTTGAAGGGGGAATGGCGTATTAGGGGAACCATTCTACTAGTGTTTCAAGTTAGAGGGGGTGAAGCAAGGACTGTTCCACATTTTGGAGCCGCTACTCTTTTTTCTGTCAAGGAAAGTCTAGGTGCCACCAACTCTCCTTCAACACAATCATCTCTACCCCTAATTCTAGCACTTCTCTCTGCCATTATGGAAGGTTTTTTAAAATGGCACAAAGGACATTAAGGAATGTTCTCCATCACTTCTCACCATCCCTCTGCTCAATTAATAGCTAGGTAGAATCTGTGACCAATTATTTGCTAATGTCACTTTAAGCATTTTGAGGTTACAAGCTGTGGGCTCTCAACAGAGTGCATTTAGAATCACAATTTTGCAGTATTGTGGGACATGTTTTTAACCTGTTTTATTTTAAGTGGTGTTTTCCCCTCTCTCCTTTTAAGAACACTTTCATACGCCAGCAGCAACTGTAACCAAGAAAAACGGCATTATTTATGCACATTGTTTGGAGCAACATTTTGCTAGTTGTTAGACAGGTTTCAAAACTATCAAAGAAGCAATGTGATGTTGATGTCTTTATTTTGTATAAAAGTGACCTTAGATTATGACAATTTAAAAAAATAGCAGTCTGTGATTAAAAACAGTGTAGCTTGGGGTTCTTCACACCAAACCAAGGGATAATCTTTCCAGTAATTAAACCCACAGTGGCTTGCTTAATATCCCCTCCCAGCAGCATTTGTTCTAGATGTAGCTACTTTCAAAGGTCAAAATCTCACACAAGGAAAACAAACAAAATAGATAAATAAATGCATTTGTACCTTGCAAGTTTGTATAAAGCAAATAAATAAAAATTGATGGTTTGTAAACAGATGGTGTGCTTCTCTCATTCTTCTTGGCCTGTGTGTATGAGACTTGGGGAAGGGAAAAGGGGGCAGCAGAGAGTGGCACAAGGGTCATAGAGTATGCTGCTCTCACCACTATCCCTCCATCCTGCAACTATAGGGGTGCAGGCTTACGGGCCAATTGGCTTAACTCCTCTGAAACACATTCAGTCGTGCCTTTCTGATAAGATTAGCTGCTATCACATTCTTCACCAGCTTCATGCATCATGATAATTAATCACTTTTACATCTCAGAATGTTTGGTAGTAGTAGTAGTAGTACTTTATAGAGCACAAGATGATAAATCCTTGCCTTGAAGGCTTACATTCTATGGTCAGATCCAATGGAGGCTGCTGGCTCCTATGTCAGTGGGGCAGGGGCTTTGCTCCAGGTGTCAGTTGGAATCAGTCAGAACTCTAAAAGAGCTATCCAAGGTGCTGTACCCAATTCCCCAAATAGGGACAGCACATTAGGCCTCAGCTAGACCTACGGCTCTAGCGCGATGGAGGGGTGAGGATCTCGTAGTATTGTTATCGCGCGATCTCCCCCTCTGTTTACACGAGGTATGCAATGGCCTCGGAGGAACAGGACATCGCGCCTACCATTTTGTTTTTTGTTTTCTTAAAGGAGAAGAGCGCACGGATGCTCATTATTATTATTATTATTTATTTATATAGCACCATCAATGTACATGGTGCTGTACAGAGTTAAACAGTAAATAGCAAGACCCTGTCGCATAGTGCATTCTCATGCACAAAAGGTTAGGGTTTTTTATTTTAAACTATTTTTCCTGCTCCCTCTACCCCATCCCCAATGGGCACAGAGCTCCTGAGGAGCTCTGTGTCCTGTGTGTGGTTCCTGGCTCCTCGCAAGTAACCGCGAGGAGCTGGGACAAACCATAACACCCGCCCACATGTTCCGCAGTCTCAAGATCAGCCCAAGACCATGGATTAAGTGGGCTACAACTGTAGGGCGATATCCCAGGGAAAGGGAGGGATCATTCCTTCCTGCTCCCGGAATCCCCTGTGCATCATGTGGATACACAGAGACGATCCCAGGGTGATCCTCGGGATATTGCCTTGTCTAGCTATGGCCTTAGATACCTCTTTTAGAGTTCTGACTGGTTCTGAAAGAAACCCAGAACTGATGGATTTACTGCCCCACTGCTCTCAGAGCCACCAGCCTTCAGTGACTGGATCCAGATTAGAGAGAAGTGAAGGTCTTGTGATAGAAGGGAATGAAAATTGGGGGAGGGTTTGTTTTTGTTTTTTCCCCATCAATGAGTCCATGCTTTTTTTCCCATTTCCCCCTGACCCCAAGCCTTCATATACTGTATAATCCATACCGGCTATTTCTTGAACAGAAGGGCTCTTTCCACTCACAGAAGACACCAGGACCAAGCAGAGGCCTTTGCCAGAAGAAGGCAGCCCTTTCTGCTGCTTTGGGCCTTTACAGAAGGCACAGAGGTCAACAGGAAGGAGGAATTGTGAAGAATGCCTTCTACCCCCCCTTCCTCCAATGTGAATAGAACTCTGCTAATGAAAATAGCAACATAATAAAACATTAACACATTTAAGACTCTAAAATATTGAAGTTCCAGCAGTAAAGTGAATAATCAAAGCAACAAATCAACGATTAAATGCCTGCTCAAACAGGAAGATCTCCCTGCAAAGGGCATTACACAGACAGGGTCACTGCAGAAAAGGCTCTTTCCCTTTTCGCCACGCATCTCACCATTGTGGATGGCAGCATCTACTATATGCGATGGGCAGTATCCATTGCTGCGGTATCACTCACATAAATGACGTTATGCCAGCATACACAATGCCAATAGTGCTTGCTGGTGTGGTGGTTTCCCTACAAAACCTGTCTTGCCAGGAAGCACTATTGCCATTATGCTAGGGATAGGTTACACTAGCGCAATATCATTTCTGCCATGATGGCTACTGCCCTATGTGAATGAATAAGGGCTTAACGCCCTGCCAAACATCAATGTCTGTCCTACAGGTATGGTTGAACTACATGAGCTTCTGTAGCTTTGAGGATAAGGAAGGAATGTTATCTCCAGGACCACAAGAACTACCTTAGAGAGCTCCCCCGTCTAATGGAATCAGTATACTCTGTCCAAGCTGAGCAAACCTGGAGGTAGTGTGGGACCACCTGAGCTGTATATTTCATCCCTTTCCCCGTATGGAGCCAACATATAGCCATCTCTTTCACGTGCACAGCTGCACCCACAATAAGGAATACTTTCAGTATTCAATTAAGGGCTGTCCTTGTGTGCCATTATTAAAGGATATATCAGCTGCAGTTCCCCGATGTTAAGAGAACTGAGGCTCAGATGTTAAATTAACATGCAAGTCAAGCCTATCATCATAAATAGAGCCATGCACATAATTCTCCACCCTATTTGTGAACAGAGAAATGGGGGGGGGGGAGAGATTTTACTAAATTTCTCCAGGAAGAAGAGAAATTCCCAAACAATTTCTCACAGATAGGGCTCAACATTGGCAGGAGGTGGAGCACAGCTTCTTTCTTTTTTCTCCAACCTTTTTTTTGGGGGGGGGTGGTTCTTTATACTACTAGCAACAGTATCAACTGTGTGGGCAGCCTGAGCCCTGTTTTGCATCCTCCACAATGCAGATGTGAGGTGTGCAGTATTGGTCTCACTCCAGGGAAGAAGTGGTGCTAGTCCATGTGTCAAAAATCTGTCCTCTAATTTCCTGGATGTTTTCTTCCCCTATGAAAGAAGGTTCCTTTTTTTCCCCTGCCTCATTCTTAGAACATTTTATAATTTATTTTGACTTTCTTTTAGTGGTGTTTTGAGCTTACTTAATCACTGTGACATGACCGAGGGTGCAGTGTATGTGTGTGAGAGAGAGTGAATGTTTCTTTCGCTCCATTTCTCTGCAGCCTTCCAGGCTGTCTGCACTTCCTGATCTGAAAAAAAAAAGCCTTTTGAAAGGATCTACTTCATAATGTCTTTCTGTGGGCTTTAATTCAAATGTAGGAAACTGAGAAGGCTGCAGGCTGCTGGAGAACTGCTGGCTGAATGAAAGATGGGACACTCATGCACACACCTGAGCCACCCCATAAGTCAGCCTTCCTCAACCTGGGGCGCTCCAGATGTGTTGGACTACAACTCCCAGAATGCCCCAGCCAGCTGGCTGGGGCATTCTGGGAGATGCAGTCCAACACATCTGGAGCGCCCCAGGTTGAGGAAGGCTGCCATAAGTAAATCAGGCACAAGAATCCAGAACTATCCCATGAGAGTTTCTCCGGGGTGAGGTGAGGGGAATCTCCTTTGAAATTCTTTTCAGAACCTTTTTTTTTTTTTTTATCAAACTGAATGAGAATGGTTGAAAAAATGTAGGAGAAATTTTCAACATGGCACTAATTTAAATTATTTGTGCCATAGTTCAGGTTTCACCAGGACATATGAAAGAGGACCGATACATAAAATGATTGCAAGTACATTTATTTTAAGTCATGAAAATAAACTTCATAAATCAAAAGTGCTGAATGATTCACTCATTTGAAATGGGTTTCCTGCCTGTGTCCTTAGCCCAGCACCAATTTATACCTTCTTGTGTGAAAACATCTCTGTCTTGTGCCTTATAGAAATGTAGTCCATGACTCAGATATAGCTAATGCGGATGTCTTTGGCCGCTTAATTAGCCTGCTACAATGGTGTTTCTCTGTTGGGTGCATACATGAGAGCTGAACAAGCATTCTCTTTACAGGAATATGCCCATGCACTAGAAAAGCAAAGGTTGAGTCAGAGAAAAACATTTCCCTGAAGTTAATGGATCGTACTTACTTGACATAGAGAGCAGCGATGGGCAAGTTACTATGCGTGGTCAGATGTGTCGATGAACCATATATCTGGCAAAGAACATTCCCAGATCCTTATCTGCCATTTACATACTTCCACCCTGCCTTTTGAGTACTCCACAATACAGGTGTGGGCAGACTCCAGCCTTTTGGGATCTTTTTTTTAAAAAAAAAACTTAAACTCCAAGTACCATCATCCACAGCCTGGTACAAAAGACATACAGTTAGAATTAAAGAATTCTGAGCCCAGGAATTTGCTGTGAGTATCAAGGATGTACAGACCTCAAACCACTTCTTTCCAAAGGGCTTCCTCTCTTTTACCCTAAACTTTCCTTAGTTTAGCAGTATAATTTAGGATATGTAGGGGGGGGGAGTAATTTTTGTTTCTTCCATTTTAAATAATTGGGACTCACAAACCCTTGCCCATCAACCACAAATCACCCAGAAGGCTACCAGTAGATCCGGATCTACATCCTCTTCAGCCTTGCCCTTCTAATGTTCCATAAGATGTGGATTTGCAGTCATTTTCCAGTGACATCCTATAATATTAAGGGGGCTACAGATATCACCAAACCGACACATGATTATTTCAATTTGCATTAAAATTGCATATACAAATGTGTATTTATAGATGCAATATGCAATTTAAAAAAAAAGGGGGGGGGAAGGCCTACAATTCCCAGCCTACCCCAACCAGCCAGCCATACTGGCTGGGACATGCTGGGAGTTGTAGGCCAAACATGCATAGGATTGTGCCTTAAATTGCTAGAATTTAAATAGAACTATAATCCATCACAGCATAATGGGGAAGATTGTAACCAGGTAATGTTGCACACCTGCTCAGTCTACTGTCCAGGTTCTGACTGTGGATGGGCAATTCAACACCCCTGCTCTCCCTTCCTCTGTTTTCGTTGTTGTTGTTGTTTGTTTGTTTTTTAATCTTTAAGGAGGACTTGGATTGGACAAAACTTCAAACAGAGGACATCTTCAACTAGAGGACCATCATCTGACAGCTCTTCAAAAAGAGGACTGTCCTCTATAAAGTAGGACACATGGCCACACTACAACCCATGCTTAACAGCTGCAAGTACCAAAAGCAGTAAGGGGAACATCCCTCCAAGGATAAAACAAAAAGCCAGGGCTAACATGGAGACACACATTCCTTCTTCTAAGTTGCAAAGGTACTCACATAAATAACATCGACCTTTTCGTGGCAGTTTCTTAAATGCCAGCAGTGAGGAAATGCCTTGTGGTTTGGCTCAGAGGGACCCTTTTCTCTTGATAAACACACCTATTACATACCAGCTGCTTCTCTCAGCTTTCCCGGGCAGACCTAGGAGTAGAGGGAGCACAAGAAACTGGGCTGCCCTGCTTGGAGAGACTCCACAGTGACAGTGCGGTTAACTTTAAGAGATGTCTTCCCTGCGGAGTAGTTAATGATTTGCAGGGTGACGCAGACAGGGCTAAAGGCCTTTCCAAGGTTCACTAGCTGAGAAATATGTGGAAGTGTCAGCATCCTCCTCACCCCTCTGTATCCTGACACTCACAGATACACCTGAACATCTAGACCCTTTCTAGGCCTACAACAGTGAAGATGATGGAGATCACAGAGATCCAGAGTGAGTATAAAATCTCCCCCAGCTTGTGGTGCAGGAGTTACTTATTCATATATCAGTGGTGTCGAGTTAACTCAGGAAGTTTAACTGGGCCTGATCAGGGCTTCTCTTTGCCAGCTCAGTTCCTCTTTGAGGTTACGTCACAACAACCTCCACTTCTACTGTTACACTCCCACATTTTTTTTGTTTTTGTTTTACTGAAGTTTAGAGAATGTGATCTTGGGAAAGAAATGAAATGAACCTCTTGGCCTCTGTTCCCAGACGACAAAAGTCAGATTTTTTTTCCAGTATAATCTTTAATAGGCATTAGTGGGCTCAACCCAACAGGTAGTGCACTCCTAGGAAAGGCCAACAGGGGGTGCTGTAGGATCACACTGAGAGGTAGGCATGTGCTCCGTTCCGATTAGGAGCGGAGAAGCAGTAGCGGATTGGCCTGCTCCGCCTTGCCCAGAGGCGGAGTAGAAGTGGGCCGCGGACCCCTAGAAGCAAGGCGAAGAGAAGCGACCATTTTTCGGAGCTCCTAGTTCAGGCGGAGCGCTCCAGTCGCCATCTTGAAAACATTTCGCCATAGGATTGCATTGCGGGAAATAATCGCGGATAACTAGGTTGTTTTTGAAGCTATTGTTCTGGAAATTCTTGTGCACAGAGAGTCGTGGATGGGGGTCATTTTGAGACTACTCTCACCTCTCTGCGTCGTGCGGGTCGTGTGCTATATTTTTTAAAAAATCGGGTCAACAAACAGGGACAGCGCGGCTCAAACGGCGGTTTTCGGCTTTTCGCCCATAGGATTGCATTGTGGGAAAGAATCGGGGATAACTGGGTTGATTTTTAAGCTATCGTTCTGAAAATTCTTGTGCACAGAGAGTCGTGGATGGGGGTCATTTTGAGACTACTCTCAGCTCTCTGTGTGGTGCGGGTCGTGCGCTAGAATTTTTTTAAAAATCGGCGGGAAAAATACCTTTTTCAAAGGGCTGAGGGGCAGAGTCAGCTCCCGGTCATGATCACATGATCCCAAAGTTAGAGGAGGGCATAGGCAAAACAGGTAACTTGGGATTCTGGGAAACTTCTCTTTCTTAATCTGAACGGACTTTTCCCCGTGTTTTTTAACACAGTAGCCCCACCAAATGCACAAACACAACCTGAAATCATATACTAAGCCAATAATAAGAGAGCACTGCTACCCACCCTAACTTTGGGGAACAACTGAAAAGATGTGGTGCAAGGGGATGAGCTCCCCTAGGGCATCTCATCGTGGACGTGCCCCCACTCTCTCCTGCACTGGAAGGCCATCAGAGCCTTCCAAAGAGAGTAAAACGGTGGAGCAATGCCTATCATGAGTCGAAGTGAGCGTTTACTTCTTAGTGGTGGAGCGATGCCTATTATGAGTTGAAGTGAGCGTTTACTTCTCAGAGCTGTTGGTGAAGCAATGGCTTTCTTGAGCTGAACTGGCAGCTGCTTCCCTCTCCCCCGGGCACGTCCCCCTATTACTGGTAAAAGACAGATATAGCCTTTTTTTAAAAGTTCTTCTTGTTGTTTATTCAGCAACACTGCTGCTTTTAATTCCACCCCTCCTTTGTTTATTTATTTATTTATTCCATTTTATATGCATTACTGGCTTATCCTTGGCTCACTTCCTTATGCCCCCAGAAATGTCTGCTGCCTGCCTGCCTGCCTTCCCTCTCTCCTCCCCTGCCCGCCTTGCAGGGATGTTGTGTGTGTCTGGCTTTGACTCAGGGGAGAAGTCCTTCCTGTGCTCAAGTTCCAAATCCATTTTTCAAGTGTGGAAGAAGATTCATATAGGTTGATCTCTACTCCCCAATTCATGGCATGTTGGGATTTCCTTTGAAATGGCCCCATTGAGAGGTCTGCAGGTTTAAGCCCCGCCAAAAAACAGGGGATGGTGGGACTGCCTTGAGTCTCGGCGTGCGGCGTATGTATCCCCGGATAAGCTGTCATGGTGGTGAGTTTGAGGGTTTTTTCTAACGTGCAAATTGACGGAGCTATTGGAAAGGGGTGTGAATGGGTGTTGGATTTTCATAAATTCCCCAAAAATCAGGGGATGATGGGACTGCCTTGAGTCTCGGCGTGCGGCGTATGTATCCCTGGATAAGCTGTCATGGTGGTGAGGTTGAGGTTTCTAAAGTGCAAATTGACGGAGCTATGGAAAGGGGTGTGAATGGGGTGCCCGATTTTCATAAATTCCCCAAAAATCAGGGGATGATGGGGAACTTGGCGTCCATGTGTATCCCTGGATAAGCTGTCATGGTGGCGAGTTTGAGGTTTCTAACGTGCAAATTGACGGAGCTATGGAAAGGGGTGTGAATGGGGTGCCCGATTTTCAAAAATTCACCAAAAATCAGGGGATGATGGGATTGCCTTGAAACTTGGCGTGCGTGTGTATACCCCCATGAGGTGTCATGGTGCCAAACGTGAGGTTTCTAACTTGAACAGAAAAAAAGTTGTATACTTTTTTAGCTTTCAATGCAACCCTATGGGGGGGGAAACGGAGCTCCGATCCGGATCCGGAGCTCCGAGCGGAGCGGAGCGGAAGTGGGCGGAGCGGGGGCGGAGCGAAGCGGCCCGCTCCAAAAATCACGGATCTGCAAGTGAAGCAGAGCGGGGGGTCCGTGCACACCCCTACTGAGAGGCATTAGGGAGGGATGAGAAAATTCATTCCGTTTGCATTTTTAATGCAATTTAACACATTTGCACTTCTCAAACCTATCCATGAACCAGAATGCACCAATACAGCAACATTTACACATCTCCAAATGTTGCAAAGCAGTTTGAAAATGTAAAAATGTGGAAAGAAATGCACACGAAAACGCCCATGATGAGCAGGGGTGGAGCAGTGGCAAATGCATGCAAAATGCCTATGATGGGGGAAATGTATTTATTTATTTATTGCACTTTAATACCGCCCAGCAGCTGAGGTTTTCTGGGCAGTTCACAATTTAAACCATAAAGTACAACATGGCAAGGCACAATATAGAACTTTTAAAAGTTCAAAAGTACCATTTAAAACCAAAGTAATATTCAGCAGCAGTTACAGCCTATGGAAAGCCTGTGCAAAAAGGTGTGTTTTCAGGAGGAGCTTAAAAGATGTTACATTTTCTGCCTCCTCAAATTGCACAAGCGAGGTTTTTCCAGAGGTTGGGTGCCACTACAGAAAAGGCCCGCCACTGAGGTTCTTCATGGCCCCATTCGATTCCTTTTGGAATGACCAGCAAGACCTCCTCTGAAGATCTTAAATGTCACCTGGGTATCTGTAACAGAAAGCAGTCTGCTAGGTATCCTGGTCCCACATTGTTTAGGAGTTTATATGATAATAACATAACCTTGTATGTTGTTTGATAGCTAATAGGCACCCAGTGCAGTTCTTTTAACACAGATGTTATGTGAGCATAGCCAGGTGTCCCCATGAGCACTCTAGCAGCTGCATTCTGCACTAGCTGCAGCTTCTGAACCACACACATGGGTAGCCGCAAACTGAGCACTTTGCAGTCGTCTAATTGTGAGGTTACCAGTTCATAGATCACTGTGGTTAGGCTATCCCTATCCAGGAATGGGCATAGTTGGCATACCAACTGAAGTTGGTAATGGGCACTCTGGGCCACTGAGGCCACTGGGCCTCCAGTAACACAGATGGATCCAGGAGCACCCCAAATTACAGATCTGCTCCTTCAGAGGGAGTGCAACTCCATCCAGAACAGGAAAACACATCAATTCCTGGATCTGGGAACCACTATCTTATCCTCATCCAAGCCATATCCAGGCACCGGTTCATGGCCTCTCCTGATTCAGATGTCACATCGAAACAGAGCTCCATCTTGTCACCATACTGGTGACACCTTGACCCAAATCTCCTGATGGCTGCTCCCAATGGCTTTATGTAGATATTAAATAAAGTTGAGGATGGGATGTGCATAACAATGTGTATAACAGGGGGAAATGTGCATTAAAATGTTTTATGTTAGGGAAAATTGCTTGGAAAAATGCATATCTTTAGAAAAGTATGTAGAAATGTGCACAGAAATTCACCAACTAATGCAGAAATGGGATGGGATGAATGTAAATGTTTGAAATGTGACAAACTGAGCAGAATCGAACTTGACAAGTGCAGCCATCCCTATAGTCTGCACACCTGAAGTAGCAAGGGCTGATTCCAAATTGTGAAGGGAATAGGGCCTGCCTATCTTGCCAGAGCTTTTGGTTGGGCAACTGTTCACTGTCTGCCAATATGTTCTCCAGCAGGATCCTTCCACGAATGCCTAACACCCCGCTCCTGCAAAGTGACTTGGGGGTAGGAGAAACCGGGCAATCAAATTTATCAAATCATAATATCATTTGCACTGATATTTGTTTCTGCCAGGCACTGGGGCAAGCTTCTCTAGCCTTTCTGCTAAACACCAGCCAGCCCACTCCTCTTCTCAAAGTTCTCTGGCAAATGTAAGCCATGCTGGTAAATGTGAGCATTGACTGGTTGATTGAAAAAACAAATTTTGTTAGTTTTGAATAATGGAGTCAGTGCCAGCTCCTGGTTTTGACGTTTCCTTGGGCAAGACACGCTCAGTGGGTGGCCTTCCTTTCATGAGTCTACCTTCTTACCAGCTCCTCCTCCTTCTCTTCCTCGGTGTGGCTACCTCCTATTTGCTTGCCAGGCAGAGCACCAATGAGCAAAAGGCAGTGGCATCTACTGCTCCTCCTTCACATTACCACCGTTGTCCGGGCCAGAACAGGAGGAGGGTGAACAAACACATTGCAGTGGTGAAGAGGAAGAGCAGGTCCAGGGGACTCCTGTCATTTGGTGCTCTGCTGGGGTGTGGGGCCTCACCCTAGGCCAACTCTTGATGCCAGCCCTGAATGAAGCCATGCCTGAAGTTGGGGAAAGATAGCTACATGGATGGATGGCAAGGCTCAAAACCATTTCTCCCCTGGTCATTTGCTGCCATTTAGTGCCTTTCACTTATGGTTTTTGTTGCACTGATTTACTACTCAGTGGTTGGTTCTGCAGATTACTCAATGTGTAATATCCTCCTCATACATTCAGCTCCTCTCTGGTTGAGGGGCTAATAGCGTAGCTGTGAAAGGAACTGAACCATACCCCCATGATGGTGAGGCAAATGCAATATACATCTTTCATCATTTGTGTCTGCTGAACTTCTGATTGCATCCATTTCGTCTGTTGCAGAGATTGGTGTGGGACTCGTTGGCTTTGGGGTATTCTTCCTCCTTTTCGGAGTGATGCTGTATATGGATTCTGTGCTTCTGGCCTTTGGAAATGTGAGTTTCTTCTACAGTCCCAGATGTTTTTCCCCAAGGCAGAAAATAAGTTTTTGCATGTGATCACATAAAATATTAGACCGATTGTCTGAAAGACCTCAAAGCTTCAATAGATCATCTTAAGGATCACTAACTGGACTTTATAGAACGAGTACTTAAAGAACTGATGCTGTAGTGCTAGGCAAGTTTGCTTGGAGCTACGTCCTACTTACTTTAATTGGGCACTTGCTTCCAAGCAAATGGGTATAGTCTTGAGCCTTTAATGGCAAGGGGAGTTGGCAATCCTAGCCCATCACAGAATTCAGGACTGCCCAATATGGAAGGGTGCAAGGAGATGGGTGTGGAACAATAGATCAGCTGAGGAAGGCAATGTTGAAACAGCATGATGCCCATGCCCAGCAGCTTTTCATGTCAACAGTGGCCCTGTTCAGAAGACACCTTAAACCATGGCTTTAACCATGGTGAATAAGGCAAAAAGCCTTATTCATATTCACCATGGTTAAAGCTGTGGTTAAAGGTGTCTTCTGAACAGAACCACTGAGATAGCTGAACTATTCCTGCTAGGCTAGGAAAAGGGAGACAAAACAGCCAATATTCTCCTTCCCTTCTGAAAACAAAGGATAGAGAATTATTGAAGGTGACATGAAGTTCATCCATGGGGATTCAGCCTTCATAACCAACATCCCTAGGAGATCCTATACAGAGCCTGTTGCCTGTCACTGTAATAAACCTAAATCACCTGAAGAGAGCTTTTCCAGTGGTGGCACCCCGCTTGTGGAATGCCCTTCCCACAGAGGCTAAGTTGTGATCTTCGGGGCACTAGATGAAGACCTTTTTAGTTTCCCAGGCTTTTAGCATGTTTAGATCTCTCTACTGCAACTGACTTTTACTCTGGTTTTTACTTTGATTTTATTGTGTTCTTGCATTTTGTGGTTTTAATTTTTGTTTTGTGAACCACCCAGCAAGCTTTGGCTATTAGGTGATACAACAATGTAATAAATAAATAATAAATTATATATATATATATATATATATATATATATATATATATCCTTGAGGATTGTTCTTCTCCTCCCTAGATCCTGTTTCTCTCTGGCCTGGCCATTATCATTGGATTAAGAAGAACCTTTGGGTTCTTCTTCCAGAAGCAGAAGCTTAAGGGAACCAGTTTCTTTCTGGGAGGCATACTCATCGTCCTACTGAGGTGGCCAATCCTGGGCATGCTGTTGGAGACCTATGGTTTCATTAACCTCTTCAGGTGATTAATCAAGGGGTAATGCTTTCACGGGAAACTGTGTAGACATAGGTGTGAGATTCAGGTCAGGGTTGTGGGTAGCTGAATCTGAATGCAGACTTGGGGATTTTAGCCCACACCTTTACCCAAGGCTTCTGCTTCCAGATTCTTTGTGGGGTTAAGATCAGCTCCTTTATACATTTTTTTTTTTTTACCCCCTGGGTTTTTTCTTTCTCTGCCTTTGTATGTGTTTCATTACACAACCACTAGGTGGTGCTGTGGTAAGGCAGAATTGCACAAATACACGAGTCTCATCTCACAATTTCTAAATAATATCACACTTTCCTCGATCTAAAAAAAATCCAGGGAAATAGTTGCAATGAACGGGAGAGGACCTAGAGAAGGAGGATGTCATGTAAGGACATGCGAACTACCATGAATGATGAATCACAAGTGCACAACAAAAGCCTTATGTAGAAAGACTCTTGAACTCTCCAACTTCCCATTCCTGTAAATCATGGCTGGGAAATCTCTTTCAGCCTCAGAGCCAAATTCAGTTTTGGAGAAGCTCCCAGGGACTACATGCCAGTGGCGGGAGAAACAGGCAGGGTAGGGTTAACCCTCCCCTCCCAGCATGTGCTGGTCCTGATCCAAATCATGGCTGTGAGCAGTTACACCAAAGTAAAGTAAACTATCAGGCCTAGCTACACACTGCACAATTAATGTAACATGCCATTCATCCCCCAGGCACGGGATGTAAAAGGTGTATATGGGTGAGAATAATTAAACACTCCCCTCTTCCACAGATTACCTTCCTACAGCTCCTCTGCCCAGGAACTTTTGCCTCAGCCAGGGTCACTTCCAGTACTGAAGCCTCAACTGGGAGAAAAGCCCCTGAGAAAGGAGCAGCAGGGAAAAGAAGCTATGAGCAGGGGAGAAGGTTTAGCAGTCCTCACCTCTGTTCCCCTCTTGCATTTAAAATTAGAGCGCACACACACACACACACACCCCCCTTTCTATGAGGTTGGGGTAGCTTCATATTTAAACTCACTGAACTGATGCTGTCACATCTAGTTTGGCTCTCAACTTCCTTTCCCGATTATCATTTTCAGCAGTGATTAACAACGCTTTCTTTATTCTCAGGAGTTTTTTCCCACTTGCCTTTGGATTTCTGGGATCTATTGTGAATATCCCATTTTTGAGCAAGGTAATGAAAACTTTGGGGAATCATGTTTTCCTGCAGGGAAAGAAGGATTCTAACTGGGTGGTTTAGTAAGAGAAGGAAGCAACTCTGCTTGCAAAGTAAAGGTACAAAGTCAGCTAACCAGACCTTCCAACTGTTATCGAGCTTCATCAGACGAACTTTTTATCGCACACACGCTACTGCTCGCTTAAGGAGGTGCACGCGTCCTTTAGACGATGACATCCACCTCCTGTGCACCTCCTGCTCTTTCTGCTCATCTTTCCATTGCAAAATAGACCCTTTTAATCCAGCTTTTTAAAAAAACGGAATGTGCCACGATTACCTGTTGTGTGCAGGAAACACGGGGTGATAAAAACAGCCTCTGAATGTCCATGTGGCCTTTGTTTACTTCCTCTTTACTTCCTTCCGGGAAGAACGAGGAAGTGCAGAGAAGTGACAGCAAGGAAACGCGACTGTGATGACACTCATAAACTAAGGCCATGGCTAGACCAGGCCTATATCCCGGGATTGTCCCAGGATCATCCCTGTGTGTGCAAATAACACACAGGGGATCCCGGGAGCAGGCAAGGACAACCCCTCCATTTGCCTGAGATAATCCTTAGGTCTAGCTAAGGCCTAAGAAACTTTCTAGATGACATTTTTCACTGCTGCATTTAATTTTTCATTTGTTTAAATGCACAGTAATGTACACTCATGCATTTCAGCAGAGAATATTTTTTAGGGAGGGGGGTGAAAAGAAGGAAGGAAAACAAAGATTATGACATTGACTTCTTGTTGCAGCTGTTCCAGAAACTTGGAGACCCCAGCTCCATGGTATAACTTGGATGAATGGCTTGTTTCCAGAGACGACTTCCCCTCCTACAAGAAAAGAGACCTCTTTTTTATATAAATAGCCTGTTGTCTTCAAAGTGATACTTCATGTTCATACCTTTAATTGTCTCTATATGATCACCTGTAGGAACATGGCAGGTTCTTATCCAAGCAGAAATTGCCTGGAGGAGGTGTTGATTGTATGAGCAATTACAATTGTACAAAGGGTAGGGGTGTCACCTCCTGGTGCTGGTTCATACACTAGCAGGCCCTGATGGGGCTTTTAAATGTATAAACAGTGGCCAAGTGAGCAATGAGCACCAGTACTTGGACACATCCCCATATGCCACAAGAGATTCCTAGTGACAAACCCAGCTTTTAGGACTTGTTGTCAAATTGCTCCTAGAAAGACACATCTGACTAGGATCTTCACTTTTCAAACAGCTGCAGTGGAGCTGGTTAGAGAAGCACCCAGCTTCTTTCACTCACATGATGTACACCAGCTTTTCCCAACCTGGTGCCTTCCAGATGTTTTGAACTTCAACTCTCATTAGCCCTACTAGTATGGCCAATGACCAAGGATTCTGGGAGTTGTCAACTAAAACATCTGGAGGGTACCAGGTTGAGGAAGGCTGGTGTACACACTGATTCCCTTGTAGCATGTGGCCAAATAAGTTATGCAGGTTTTTGAAGCCCTATGAAAAACTGCAAACCCTGTTTACCAGTGATAATAATGGGGTAAGTGTATGCCCCATAGGCAACAGTAGTTTGGTTCACATGTAAGGTCAACCCATGGGTTGCTGGGTTTGTGCAGGAGCAAGCGAACATGCTGTCTCTTGCCTGCTTGCCAATTTGCATCCAGTATAGCAAACAACCTGGGAATGCCCCATTCCTGGATTGTTCAGCATGATGTCTGAACTCAGCACTATGGGTTGTTGAAAAGGAAACAACCCAGTGTTTTAATCCATGGTTTGTTTTGGGGTTAAAACTCTGGGTTGCGTCCCCACAACAGCTTAGTTTGTTTGAGAAAATGGATGCAAAATGGAAGCATCAAGTGCATGGGAGGCTGCACATTCACTTGCTCTAGTGCAATTTAGTACAATCTAGTACATTTAGTAGAATGTAAGCCTATGCGGCAGGGTCTTGCTATTTACTCTTTTACGCTGTACAGCACCATGTACATTGATGGTGCTATATAAATAAATAAATAAATAAATAATAATAATAATAATAACAACAACAACAACCCTGCCTATTCATGGGTTAAATAACGCATGAATTGGCATTACGTACAAACCAGGTCAATGCTTCTTTCATACCACCTTAAACTTTCTACAATTGGCAGCCAAATGATACACTAGAATAAAGGCATAGGAAGACCTAGGAAATACAGAATTAAACATAGTAATGTATCAGAAAATTTGGAATTGCAGAGACTAATTGGACTGATTATTTATTTATTTATTTACAATTTCAAAATTTGTCTTCCCTCTCTGTGCAATTTCAGTAAATGGGAAAGGGAACAATAAATAAGGAAATGTGAAATGTCATTCTGTGTTTTCTGTCTATTTCAACATTTCCAGTAAAAAAAAAAAGATTGTATTGGGGCAGGTTTTTTAAAATAACCTGTAATTTAAAAATACACACATCTGCCTCTAGTTTGGAAATGTGTGTCCCCCCCTATTTTCTATTTAACAAAATGTAAACATATTTAATTATTTTAAAAAAGTAAACAAGGTATATCAAAATGTCCTTGATACTTGTATGTTTTGCCCCATGTGGCAAACAGCAGCTCCAGGAAGGCAATTCAGTTTGCAAAAAGCAGTATTGGGGGAGGGGGGGAGGGTTGAATACATGCATATAAATGTATCATCGTGTATATAAATCTGCCAATTTCAGTTTAACACTGCATGTATCTGACAAAGTGGGCAGTGTATGCCAGAATAAATTTGTTAGCCTTCAGGGTGTCCCAAGACTCCTTTTTGTTTTTGCTGCAACAGACTAACATGCCTACCCCTCTGCAAATTGTTACAAATATTGATAATGCAAATCTCAATAAAACAATGGAATCCTACTATTACAATAAAACCATTAAAACATGACAATAATAATCTATCAGAAAGGCACCAAAACAAAGAAGGTCAGGCGCCAAACACTTGTGTCAACAAAAGGGTCTTTAACTTACATTTAAAACTATTCAAGGTGGGGGGTTAATTGCACCTCTCCTCAGAGGGGGTCCCACAAATGTGGGGGCCACCACTGAAAATGCCCTGTCTCACATCCCCAACCTCCTAACCTCATTTATGTACTCTTCATAAGCAATTTTCTCCTGTTCTGGGGTTGGGAAAGATCCATGACCAAAATCCTGGAAAATAGCTGCTCACAGTGGATTAGTTCAGAAGACAGGGGAAGAGAGGATGGATGCAGGAGTAACAGAGGAGTGCTGTTGTTATCTTAAGCCTTAGTTAGACCTACCATTTAATCCACAATGGAGGAGGGAAGATCCTGCGATGCGATTATCGCGAGATCCCTCCTCCTTTTACATGTGAGGTGCAACGACCTCAGGAAGAGAGGCGTCGCACCCAACATTTTTTTAATGCGACAAGAGCGCAGACCGCTCGAGCGCTGAAAGGTAAGTTTTTTTAAAACAATTACTTTAATTTCCCCGCTCCCCCCACCCTACCTCCAATGGGCGCAGCTCCCGGCTCTGCACGAGGAATCTCGCAGAGCTGGGTCAACCCGTGGCAATGGGCCAAGACCGTGGACCGCGGAAGAACCAGGTCCAAAGTGTAGGGCTCTATCCCAGGGCAAGGGAGGGATCATCCCTTCCTGATCCTGGGATACCCTGTGCGTCATGTGGACACACAGGGGCGATCCCGGGGTTTGCCCCGAGATAAAGCCCCATCTAGCTAAGGCTCTGCTACCAACTTCCATCAGTAGCCAGAAAAGGGAGTGCAGAGTCTGTTTTCTCAGTAGCAGCATTAATAACTAAAGAGCATCCATCTACAGCTTGCACAGCTAGTAGTTCAGTACATTACTACAAAACTAAAAGTGTAGGGAAACGTATGAGCCAAATATTTAGAGAAGGACCACCCGCTTTGCTTGAAAATGTTTATGTTGCAGAAGATGTTAACCCAGTTAGAGAAATCGCCACTAGCATTAACACTGAACTTCAGGAAAAGTATCTCCATTGTTAGACCTCATGGAGATATTTTTATATATGGGTAAAGCCCGGAAGTTAATTTGGTTTGATTTTATTATTTATTTATTTATTTATTTATATAGCACCAACAATATACTTGGTGCTGTACAAAATATACAAATAAAACAGCGATACCCTGCCTAGAAGCTTACAATCTAAAATCACATTAAAACATATGAAGGGGGGAAGGGGTTCACAAAACAGAAATAAGAGAATAATTATAGTAATAAGAACAGTAAATCAAGCTAAAATACCAAAAGCTATTGAAAACAAATGAGTTTTCAAACGTGTTTTAAAATCTACAATGGAACTCGTGGTACGTAGTTGCTCTGGAAGAGCATTCCAAGCAAACGGGGCAGCCAGAGAGAATGGGCGAAGCCGGGCAAGAGAGATAGAAATTCTTGGGCGGGAGAGCAACATAACTTTTGAAGAACAGATTTATTTGTTATGAATGTTTGCTACTTTGACACATGAGCATAGCATACAACCTGAGAAGAGAATCCTACAGGATCCACCTTAGCTACATGGTGAGCTTTATTTGGACTAAAGTTGATGAATAAATAAATAAATAAATGAGAAATGCCAGTAAGATGTCCTGATTAATATCAGTTTGGATACTGGGCTTTCTGGTTCTATACTGAAGCAGCCACCTGAGATTTAATCAATCTGCTACTGAAGAAGACTATCCAGATGAAATGTATTTGACAAAAAATAATGTTGATTTTCATTGGATTGCTCTTGTCAATTGTTACTGTTTATAGGCATTTCGTCTGTTCTTCAATAATTATTGTGCGCTTTTCTTGCTCTGGAAGTTGCTCAATTTTTGTGTACTAATTGTTCTGTGCTTGTATTTTTCTTTTAAATGTTTAGTAATGTTTTTATAAACTATTTTATTGCCAAGGTATTGTGATTTCTGTGTAAAATGCCAGCCTTTCCCTGATTCTTTATTTCCCTTTACTGAGACCCATAGGACTTACGTTCCATAGGAATTTGATAGGACTTACTCCCAGTTGTTTATAGGATTGCAGCCTTAAAAACAGGAGATACAAGGGGCAATGGCTTACTCAAGACCTCGTGGCTTGTGGCACATGCAGGCAACCATTTTGAATATTCAGTCTGTTGTGTCATCCGAACCCAGCAAGGGTGAATTGTTGGCATAGTTGACAAACCACACTGAATCAATGGTTGTGGGTGGTCCGTTAACTATGACAACAATCGACCTTCACCAGGTCCAGACAACACAATAAGCTATGGCTGCAGCTTTAATATTCAAAATGGCTGCCTGCATGCACTGCAACCCACTATGGCTGTGGTGATCGTGCCTTGGTAAACCTAGGTAAAAACATATCTACCCAACTAGGTTAAGAGAGAGAAAATAGAGAGAATAATGCAGAAGGGATGCTTAAACATATATTTTATCAGGAAAGAGTGAAAGCGGGAGTGTTAAAATCAGAGCACGAAAGAGATGCTATATTCTGCATTCTTGCTGATCAGTTTTAGAGCATCATCCAACAGGCGTAAATCACGTTTCTATACCGTCACTTTTCTGTCCCACAATAGGGACAAGCAGCTTCTGCTTTCTTCTCACGGGGAAGAAAGCGGAAGCAGCAATGACCATGTGACCCACTCAGTGGGCGTTTTTATCGCACTGCTTTTCCTGCACAGAGCAGAAAATGGTGGCAAGTTTCACTTAAAAAACAAAACAAAACCAGATTTTCTGGGTCTTATTTTGTTGTGGAAAATAGAGCAGAAATAGGGGGAGACATGCAGGACACGGACCTTGTTGTCAAAAGGACTAGCAAACTTTCCTAAGTGCCCAGTAATGAGTGTGCTATGAAATGCTCACCTGATGATGCTCTTAATGTATTGAACCCAAAGAAGTTCATTCAAGATTTGGCTCAGCTGCAAAGGATGGGGAGGGGGAGATTGGTTTTTTTGGGGGGGGGGAGTTTAAAGCAAAATTGCCTCACATGGCAATCAAGAGAAATAGGTATGTCAACTCTTTCTGATGTAGAATCATTTAGGGGAGGGGATTAAAAGATAAAAGGTAGAGGTGGATCCAACTTTGCTGATGTCACGCAAGGTCATACAATAAAGCAGAGGGGTTTATACTGCATGCGTGAGAGACATGAACTCTAAAGAGAAGCGGTTCTCTCATATTTCAAGAGACCAAACAGAAGCAACGGAAGATTCTTGGCAACAACATCTAAAAGAGAACTGAGGTAAGTAGAGAGCAAGGACTTTTAAGCCTCAAGCTGCAATCATATACACACTCAGCTGGGAGTAAATCCCACTCAGCACAATGGGACTTACGTCTGAGTAAACATGCATAGGCTTGCACCACAAGGCTGCCAAAGCATGCATATTTATCTGAGCGTAAGAGTCCTTGAACTAAGTGGGAGGTTTAGGCTGCATAAATATGTGTCTTTTTTAATTCCAGAAGCGGTGTAGGGCTTTTTAAATGACAGAAATCAACCACCTACTACTCAGAGATGCATTTTAATTGAATGGAAATTTGATAAATAGTGTATAGATAGGATTATTTTTTAAGGCCGCAGACACTTTTTTTCTTAGAGAGAGAGAGAGAGAGAGAGTGAGAGAGAGAGAGAGAGTGAGAGAGAGAGAGAGAGTGTGTGTGTGTGTGCGTGTGTGCGTGTGTGTGTGTGTGTGTGTGAGAGAGAGAGAGAGAGAGAGAGAGAGAGAGAGAGAGAGAGAGAGAGAGAGAGTGAGTGAGTGAGAGAGAGAGAGGAGGAGGAGAAGTTGTTTGAGACAGCCTTCACTTCCCATGGTATACTTTTATCGGTCAAGCAAGTTTGGCAGGATTTGAAAAACCTTCAAAACTAGTTTACCAGTGGTGAAAGTGGAAAAGGGTTCACACCATAAGCAACAAACTCTTTTCCCAACTTTAAATCTCTTTTTAACACACACATACACACATACACATACACACACACACACACACACACACACACACACACACACACACACTCTACTGTCTGTCTTTAACTTAATAATCCCTGTTTGTTTTGAACATTTTAAAACTGAACAGGACCTACTTTTCCTACTCTCAAACTTTTCACCTCAGTTGGGTTGGAACCCACAGTGTAGAAAGCCCTTTGAGAATCATCGCTGAGGTAAACTCTACAGGGGATGGAGGGTCACTGCAAAATGCCAAAGGGATTGGGAAATTGGGACGGGCTGCCCTCTGAGCTGAACCCCATCCCATTTTCTACTCCCTGGCTCACGTCTACTCTCTTCTATGAGACATAGACATGTGACAGCTTGTGGGGCAATGCCTGACCCCCAATTAGCATTTCTCATTGTTGGTTGGTATATAATAATGAGATTGTTGCTTTTGTGTCTGCCTATACTTTATGAGGATGTGTGGGGCTTTGGCACAGACTAGTGGTGTGGTGGGTTTTTTAATTTGTTTTGTTATTATTAACAATTGTAATTATACTGAATCAATTCAGGCAGGGCAGGGGTGGGGAGGCTTCTCTCAGTGACACGAATGTGTGGAGGTGGTAACTCAGTTGGTGTAGCGGGAGCACTTCTCTCCTTAGCATCCTAATTGTTCAAGTCCAGCTCCTTCCACGATGTCATGCTAAGTAGATCCAGATGAACTGAATGAGCCAGGTAGAGCCTTGCTGAATGGGAGAGAATCTTGCTATGGGGTGGGAGTGGGGATGGGGGGCAAGGTAAGAGCCTGTTCATTCTCTTTTTTTTTACAGTAGCTAAGTTTCCTGGGAGCTGGGCCCCGTCTTGACAGTGGCGCATCGGTGCCACAAGGCCTCAGGCTCCCACATTGGCACTCCTTCCTGGCATCGGCACAGGAAGGAGCGCCAATGTGGAGTTGCTGCCACCAAAGTCAACTATGAATTGCTGTAGCTGAATGTGAACTAGAACCCGGATCTCCTGGATCCCAGTCCAACACTCTAGCCACTACACCGCACTCACAAAGGAAACCAATTCTATGATGAAAGGTTGAAGGAGTTGGGTATGTTTAGCCTGGAGAAGGGATCATTAAGAGCCAATATGATAACTATCTTCAAATATTTAAAGGGCTGTAATAGAGATGAAGGAGCAAGTTTATTTCCTGTTGCTCTAGATGGCAGGACTCAAACCAATGGGTTCAAATTACAGGGGAAAGAATTTTGATGAAATATTAGGAATATTTCATTTGATGGACCTGTCAACAGTGAAATAGACTGACTTGGAACGTAGTTGATTCTCCTTCATTTCAAGTTTCTAAGTAGAGGCTTTATGGTCACCTACCAAGAAATTGGAGTAATGGATCTCTGGCATTAGTAGATTAGAGAACCCTTCCAGCTCTATGATTTTAAGGGCCAAAACAGACATAAGTTTAAATCCATATATAGCAGCAACATCTTTTTTTTTACTCTAGAGTAAATACAGGCCCCAATCCAGATCTTTAAAGCCCGCCTACCCCTCACACTAGGATCCTGATCCAGATCAGGCCCCCTGCACCTATTCTAGAGTAAAAGAAAAGAAAAACATAGCTGCTAGATACAGATTAAAAATACATGCCTGTTTTGGCTCATTTTCTTGTTAATATTATGGCTGAACAAGAGTCTACCTTCATTTTAAATTTACAGTATTATAAACTCAACAGTTTTCTCTAAACCAAACGACTTGTGTTACTAAACCATACGTACAAGCACATAATCTAACATACACTTATCCATTTTTCTCCTAATTGCACAGGAAACTGACATTCAACAGGGAATAAGAGTGATTGCCTTAATTTCTGAATGGCCTTCCATAAGAAGCAATTGTCCTGATACAGATTTGAAGCAGGGGATGTAGTCAGTACTGAATTAGTGGGTCTTCTACTTTAGTGACCTGAGTCATTTCCCTGGCATTTATCCTCAGAAAGAGCATTTCTTGGCTTTAATAGGGAAGGAACGGTAATGGAAAAGGCTGCAAATCATATTTTCAGCAAACAGCCCTCCACATTCCTTTTTCTATTAAAATAAAATATCCAGCTTGTTAAGAGATGTAAAAGTAGCTATACATTTTAAAAAACCTGTCTACAATGGGAATGAAATGGGTCCCACATGGTGAAAGAGACGTGCAATCAAGAATTTCAGCCACTGAACATTTTTGAAAGATGAGATTATTGATGATGATGATGATGATGATGATGATGATGATGATGATGATGATGATGATATTGATATTAAAAAGCCAAGAGCTGGGTGGGACTCTGGTGTCAGGTAGGAAGGGAAGTGGGATGCAGGTGTCTTCTACCTCCCTGATGGTGATGGCGACTTCCTCCTCTTGGCCCCCTCCTCCTCTAGGGTGGCCACATGTCCTCCTTTATGGATGGCAGCCCTCTATTTGAAGCTTGGGTAAAAGTTAATGAACCCTAAGAAGGGAGAGCAGCAGGGGCCTTGATGTTGTCCATCAAAGACAATCTGGTCAGAAGACTGAGCAGGCACACAGGTCTTCCCCAATAGGGCGAGATGCATTGCATTTCAATTTAAATGATAGTCATTTTGTCTGTATTTGCATTGGGTACGTGTAAGCTAACATATGCAATTTTTGTGCAATGCTGTCTTCTTTTGTCCTCTTTCTTGGCCACGTGTGTGTGGATGCCAGCAGGCCCAGCTTCAATTAAGCTTTCAGTCACTACACACGGCGCTCGCAGAGCATTAATTGCACAGCCAATCCAGTCCCCTCCGCCACCCCTTGTGAAGGGGAGGAGCCACCTCAGAAGAGTCTTCTCTTTGACCATCACAGGCATTTTGAGGTAATGCCCAGGCAATTTCGTACAGAGAGAGGAAGCGTGATATATGCTACATCTGTTTTAGGATAGTCCTGAAAGGTTGCTGCTGTGCGTTGCTTTTATGCTGACCCTCAAATGTGCAACCTGCTGTGATTTGATGGCAATTTCGTGAGGTCTATGTTCTGCTCTTCCAGCCGGTGGGTAGTTGTGGTTAAAGATATATGTACTGATTGCCCTGGGGATTTTAAAATGGTATTCTCCAAAGCGCTTTTGCCATTGGGTATGTCACTGAAGCTCATGTGGCTTGTGTTCACAGGGCACATGCAGTGTGACACTAAGCATGTCAGACGGGGTTTCCTCCTGAATACGTGTGCTTAGGACTGCAGCCTTAAAAGCACTTCACTCTCTATGCACATGTTAACTTTATATTCATGAAAGAAAACTCTTTCTTGACATGCCAGGTACAGCAGAGGCAGGCAGGTAGAGCAGAGGCAGGTGGCTCCGATTTTGGTGGGGCTGTGAACCCATACTGGGTTTTAGTCAGAATCAGCCAGAACCCTAAAGGAGCTATCCAAGGTGCTGGACCTTTTGGGGGATTGGGTTCAGGACTTTGGAAAGCTCCTTTAGAGTTCTGGCTGATTCTGACTGAAACCCAGAATGGATTCACAGCCCCACTAAAGTCAGAGCCATCAGCCTCCACTGGTTAGGTACCATTTAACATCTGAAAGTTATGACTCTCCATTTTACTGAATGATCAGTCCTTCTCACACTATACTCAGGTAGTGAGTACAGCTAAGTATTACCATGTTGGGGGGGGGGGAGAAGCCTGAGTCTTGCAAAAGTGCAGGAAAACTCTTTTAAAAAACACCTAAGGGGACAACACCCCACCTCGAAAAGCCCAGTGAGGACTTGCCATGATCTGGAGCCACAGAATGTAGGGTGACAGTTGGAAAAGAAAAACAGAACAGGGTAGTTTTCAGGTCAGTTGTAAATTCCACACACATATCTACTTGCAAATGACTGAAGAGGTCATCTGTGTGCTAAATAACGAATGGAATAGATTCCCTTCCCCTTTTCAGAATTTAGATATATGTGAAATCTGATAGGAAGTGCTGGCAGAAAAGGGGAACCAGGCTTCATTTCGTAATATTGAGTGTGCTCCATTGCACTTGAGATGCTCAGTAGCATATGTCAATGAAATGGAACGGAGTAAGGGAAAATGATGTTTCACTGGCCCTGTCTATGGGCCTGTCTTGATGAGGGATTTGCCCCAGGGTGGATACACAGTGGTGGCAGGTCGTTTATATGATGCAGCCACCATCACAGAGCCATCCCAGGGCTTTCCCCTGGAGCTCTGATTTTAAAAACTTGGGAACTTACCCCGACTTTTTCCACTTGGAGCGAGGCGACGACGGCATCAGCCATCTGTCGCCTTGCTCCGGACCTGCTTCGGAGGCATGTCTGGGCAGATGGCGACCCCTGATTGGTCACCATCTGCCCGAACGGGGTGGGAAGGGTGGGCCAGCAAGCTGGACGGTCGCTGTCCTGCCTCCACACTTCTCTGGCATGAGGAAAAGCAATAAAGGCAAAAACAAAAATGGGGATGCAAGGCGATGCGGGCATCCCGGTGCATGGGCACGGTGCCTCCTCCAAAGAAAAGGTAAGACAAACAAACAAAAACTGGAAAATGAGGAGGTGCAGGTGCCCCGGTGCATGGGCGCTTCTCCTTGCCTGCAAACCCCCACACTCACTCCTTTGCATGCGGATGACACGAAGGAGCACAGATGTGGGGGTTGGGGGCTCGCAGCACCGATGCGCCATCATCAAGATGAGCTCTATGTGTGATATAAATAATAGCATGAGTGCAACTCAAAGGCAATTATATTACGGTTTTATACTGTTGTTTTATACTTTGAATGGTTTTAATTTTTGTGAGCCGCCCAGAGAGCTCCGGCTATTGGGCGGTATAGAAATGTAATAAACAATAAATAAATAAATAAATAAATAAATAAATAAATAAATAAATAAATAAATAAATTGTCTGAGTGGCTAGAAAGCCATGCAGCTGTCATTTCAGCAGTTTCACCCCCAGCATTTTATTTCCAATGTGTTTACTTTCAGCATATCCCCCACTTTCTTTTCCTTTATCTGTAATTTCAGATCTGCTCCATCCCAGGATGAATCTAGTCAGTTCCGTGCTGCTGCTGCTGCTGCTCCTGTTACTCTTCAGAGCTCCACTTGGAAAATTGACAGACAGCTATATCCCTCTTAAGGGCTCCAAGCATCCAGGTAACAAGTGGGGTCGGTTCAGACGGAGAATGTCATCAAATGAGCATTTTATTGCATGCTCATTACGCCCAACTTACAGATGTTCGCAGGTCCTTTTGACGACAACATCGGCCTCCCATGCATCTCCTGTTCCTTCTTGCCTTCTTTCCATCAGAAAATAGACTGCTTTAAATCCCCCCTTTTTAAAATGGAACGTGCCGCCATTTCCTGCTGTGTGCAGGAAAAGCAGTACAATAAAAATGACCAATAAAAATGGCCATGTGGTCATTGTTTACTTCTGCTTTCTTGCCCTGTATGAAGAAAGAGGAAGTATTGTGGGAACAGAAGTGGGAAAGGGGGGAAGCGATGATAGGGAAATGCAATTTCTCCCCCCCCCCTCATCTGATGGCACTCAGATTCTTATCAGGTTTAAGGAGAACCCTGAAGGGGAGAAAAAGCTGCTGCCATGCGCTTAAGCAGTTATTTGAATTTGATGTACAAGAGAAGAACAATGAGGAAATATATCGAGGTGATTCTCAGTTCCATGTTGTATATTGTTTTTCAGTTCCATAATGTTTTCAGTTCCATATTGTTTCTATATTTTGTTCCTTACTGTCCCAATATTTTTATTTCTTTATTATTGCATTTATATCCCGCCTTTTCCCCCTCCAAGGAACCCAAGGTGGTGTACATAATCCTCCTCCTCTCCATTTTATCCTCACAACAACAACCCTGTGAGGTAGGTTGGGCTGAGAGTCTGTGACTGGCCCAAAGTCAACCAGTGGGTTTCCATGGCTGAGTGGGGACTAGAAGTAGGATCTCCTGACTCCCAGGCCAATACTCCCAGGCCAACACCATACTGGCTCCAATGTATGGGTTGCTTTAACCTATATTGGATGCCACCATGCCAATCCACATGGCTGATGGAGACCACTGTGGACTCTGCAGTCTACGTGGCTGAGTCTCAAAAGTAGAGGGTATTCAGGAGTACAGGAGTACTTTCCTTTTACTTCCCTGCCTATTTTATTTTTTATTTTATTTTTTGAGAAGGCAATGGCACAATAGTAGAACACATGTGTTGCATGCAAAACATCCCAGGTTTAAGACCTAGCATCTCCAAGAAGGACTGCAAAAGCCCCCTAAAATCTTGGAGAGCTACTGCCAGTCAGTGTTGACCAGGGGTGGAGGACAACTTACAGCTATTCAGAGGTTTTGACCTGCAACTCCCATCAGTCCTAGCTCGCATCGGCAATGGTGAAGAATAGCGGAAGTTGTAACTCAAAACATCTAGAAGTCCACGAGTTGCCACCTCTGGAGTAGACAACTGTGACCTGGATTGGTCTGATTTGATATAAGGTAGCTTCCTATGGTCTTGTGCCTTTTTTTTTAACCAGGCTACATCCCGTGCCCCTCAGCACTTGCTAGAGCTAGACAGGGTGATATCCTGGGGATCATCCCCGGATTGTCCCTGTGCATCCACATGATGCACAGGGCATCTCGGGAGCAGGGAAGGATGATTCCTCCCTTTCCCTGGGTTATTGCCCTACCCATTAATTTCAATTTTTTCCACGGTCTTGGGATGATTCGGAGACCGTGGAACGTGCGGCCTGTCATCGCGGTTTCTCCCCGGCTTCTCGCGAGTAACACGAGGAGCCGGGCACAGAACTCCTCAGGCGCTCTTTGCCCATCAGGGGTGGGGTGGGGGCAGTGCGAGCTTTTTTTTTTTTTTTTTTTTTTAAAAACACCTTACAATTTCAGTCGAGCACTCATGTATTCCTTTTCCTTTAAAAAAAAAGCCAAAATGGCAGCTGCAATGTCGCGCACCACGTGTAGACAAGGGCGACGATCTCGTGATCATAAAATCGTGAGATTGTCACCCTCCATTCCCCTCATCTAGAAATGCCCTATGATGGGGAGATGATGTGTAAACCTATGCTGTGCTGAAACCCACCTGCCCTTTTGCTGCCTCTTTTGTTTCCCTGAAAAGACGCAGTCTTTTTTGAGCCTCTTTTGCAGGGATGTTGAGGATTTCAGAGACATTTCTCAGGGGGTTGGGCTTCCAGGATTACCTTGCTGGAAGGATGTGGCTGAGGGGAGATGGTGTGTGTGCTGTTTATTTTATCATTTTTATCCCATCCTATCCACTCTTTGCCGCCTCCCTGGCTGCTTGAACTTTCTGAAAAGCCCCCTGGAGGACTTAAGTAGGACTTTCTTCCTTGGGCCTTTCCAGTACTGCTGCCTGCTGAATGCCTGAAAGCAGAGCGTCTCCTCCTCCTCCTCCTCCTCCTTCCTTCCTTTTAACAACATCTGCCTCGCTCAGCTTTCAGGCACACCGCACCACCTCACCCCTCAGCCAACTCCTTCCATTAAGATAAGCACTGACACACTGCACCCTGAGAAGTTTCTCCAAAATTCTCACCCCTTCCCACAATTTTGGATGCAATTTCTTTTGGCTCTTTCCCCCAACGAATGGTTGGAAATAAAATTTGGCACAGTGCTGTCATAAGATTCCCCAACATCACCACCAGTGAGTCTTCAACTGTCCCCTCCTTATAAAGTCTCTCATTCTCCACAGGTGAACCTTCGAAGAACGTTGCCAATCTGATCCCCTGGGCTGATGTCATCCCATGTGCAAAAAGGATGTCCACCTCTGGGAAAGGAGGACTGAAAACCATACCAAGCCTTCTGTGCAAGCGTCAGGAGCATCAGCTGCAGTTCTGGCAAGGGACGCATCCAGCAAGGAGCAGAATGCTTGTCATCCCACAGGGGGCGTTGCTGGTAGAACGGGAGAATGACCTTTCCACGTACAACTGGAACTCGTTCGGCTTAAGATACGGCAAGAGGCAAGCAGTGAAAGCCAAGTAGAAAATTTGGAGGTGTAGAACAGCTGTAGCCAAGTGTGGTGGTGAGAGAGAGACTGCAAGGGAGTGCTACGTGCCAGTATTGTGATGGATTCCTTCCTCAGTGTTCCAAGAGAATGGAAGGCTATGCCACACCACTTTGGGTTCTTGATTATTTGAACCTCACCACAAGATGCTTTATGCTAGAATTTCAGGAAAGAGGGGAAACAAATGACACAATTGTGCAAAGCACCCTTCCCAAACCTGATGCCCCCCAGATGTGTTGGACAGCAACCCCCTAGTTGAGGCATGTCGGGAGTTGTAATCCAACACATCTGGAGGTTGGGGAAGGCTGTTGTTTATTCCTTTCCCAAATGCCAGATTGTGTGTATGTATGTTGTTGTTGTTTTGTTGTTATTGATGATGTTGTTGTTAATAAAAAAACTATGTTGAACAGTAACATCCCCCCCACTAATTTGCTTATTGTATTATTTTTCTGCAAAAAAGCCAGCCAGCCACAATTTGAATCTCAAATATGCAGTTGACACAAATGTCGCAGTTGACATTTTCACAATAACTACAGGGAACTCAATTTTTATTTGAGTGTTCAGCTCAACGTGAAATTTGGGGGGTTGTTTGTGGAATATTCTGCAGAGAGGTCCTGCTCATTTAACTTGTGAAATTTGTTCAGATTAACAGAATTATTTCAGGACTGCCTGAAACGGAAAAGCATCAGCCTTTTGATATATAAGCACATTCCAGCTTTGAAAAATGCAAGATAATCCATTTAGGCTGCAATCTTATGGGCTTCCCAGGGACTGCAGAATATAGCAGATCTCCCTTTATGCGGGTGGAGAATGAAGTCCACCCTAGAGCATTTGCAGAAAGATCCAGTGATGCAGTTTACATGACACTGACGGCTCGTCATGTGTTATTTAATCAACTATGAGCTGTGGTGCGTGTTGGGCTTGTATGGCCACCATTTTGATTGTACACCCCAATCAGGCTTATATGGTGCAACCCCTGATCAGCCCAATCAGGGATTGTACAATCAAAAAGGTGGCTGCACATGCCTGGCACACACCTCAACTCATCGTGGGTTAAATAACCCATGATGAGCCAGCCATGCAATGCAAACCAATCCATTTGCTTCTCTTCCATTGGAACTCAGTTGTTGGAGAGGGCAAATAGTGAGTGTTCTGTAGTCATGTTTGGCCAGCAACTGGAGTGGCTTTGTCCTGCCTTCCCAAGTCACACACTCCTCCCAGAATGGAGGGGGGGCATATAGCAGCCCTGGAACTGGTATACTGACTTCCCCCACCACAAGAACCAATGCGAGGGGAAATAAAGAAGGGGCGGAGCATCAAGGAATCACAAAAAGCAAGGACACACACACACACACACCTCCCTTCTGCCTAGGGCTTTGGATTTTATAGCTCCTCTGCCACAGACTCTGCCTTTTCCAACCCCATTGAATTGCTCTGCTCAAACATCACAAAAGTTCCCATAGAACTTCAGTTTTTTCCCCTCACACAACCAACAATTATTATAATTGTTACTTATAAGAAAAATCCAGTTACCTATGGAGAGGCATGTACGGATTTTGTAAAATCCATTTCATCTTTTCACAGATTGTCTGGTGCCTTTTGTTCCACTGTCCTGGGCAAATGCAAACTTGGGCAAATGAAACAAGCCTCCTTACCGCCCATCACTGTTAAAGATGAGTTGCTACACATTGCTCCTATTGAGAATTTGAGTGCCAAAGCATCATTGAGCCCTTGTCTCATGGGATAATGGGTGGACTGCCAAGTACCTTCTCTATTTCTCCTGGCCTTTGCTCGTAGATAGTGACTATCCACCAGCAAACTCTCTTTTCCCCCCCACCTCAGTTCATTATTGGCTTGGCAGGAGCTTTCTCAGACAATTCTTGGGAAAAGCTTGTCTGTCTTCCAAGAGTTCTCTGCTGGCTCATAACACATTGGTACATCCATGTCCTGCAGCAAGTTGGCAAACACAAAAGTCAACTAATTGGGGGTTTCCCCTGGAAACAACATAACATAGCAAGTGTGTGTGCATGTGTACTTACTGAGGAATAAGTCCCACTGGACTGTGTGGGACTTACATCTCAGAAAACATGCGCGGGAGTATTCCTTCCATCCAATTGTAGACTGCAAGCCTCTTCATGGTGCTCTGCGCCACGAGATCAGGAGCTCTCAGGTCACATTAGCATTCCTTGGGTGCTTCCCAATGATGCTTTCATTGTGCAGTTCCACCCCACCCCCACCCCCCACCCCGACTCACGGAATTTTACTGGATGGGCCCAGATGTCACTGCCTTCACTTTGTAGCCATCCCATGCTTTCCCACCACTTCTTCTATCTTTTCTCTTCCCAGGGGAAAAAAATAAGTTAAAGAAGAAAAGATGGAATACCTGTGCAATGCCAGTTGACCGTTAACACTGGGAGCCCTCCAACTTGAAGCATACCTGGTCATAACACACACACACACACACACACACACACACACACACACACACACCTCTTTCACTTTCTGTTGTTTTCCTTTTCCTCCCCACCGTTCTGTTTCAATTAATTTCCATTAATTTCCTCCTTCCCAATCTTCTCTTCCAGTTTATTTCCGTTATCCCTTCCTCCTTCCTTCTGTCCAAATGTATTTCTCTTTGCACATGCATACCCATTTCCCATTTTTGAAGAAACAGCCCTATCACTAGGCAGAGTGAGGCAAACACCTCAGGCAGCAGATGCTGGAGGATGGAAAGGACAGAGCTGTATCTGTGCTATCCAGCTTGCTCTGCAATCCCTATGTGAAGTTACTATCCTCATTTGAAGTGGAGCCTAAGCCGCCTCCTTGTGAATATGACATGCAGGCAGGTACAATTGTAATTGACATGCAGGCATTGTAATTGACATGCAGGCAGGTACAATTGAAAGGTGCCTGTTATGGCTCAGGGATTTGAACAAAACTGCAAGCTCATACCTAAGGTTGGATCCAGGATCTGCCTTCTGTTGATAGAAGGGCTCCACTCATGGAAAGTGCCTTTGCCCAATTTTCAGGAGTCCCCACCCTCCACACTGTATCACAGCTTACCCCATTTAGCAGGGTCCCCTGACTATCTGTGTAGCATTTTCAGGTGGTTGGAAGGGTTGCTGTGGGGAGGAGGGGGCTGGGAAGTCTGCTTCCACATGCCTAGTTGCACCCACCTAAATATGGTTCCAATCCTTAGGATCCAACCCAATCATTTCCCTATCTGATACAGTTTGATATACAGGGCATATACACTGAGTGATGCTTTAAAAGGTATTGCAAAGAAAGAAAATGTCAGAGTGAGGCACTGCCAGTGTCCATGTGATGCTTCCACAAGACTTGTGTGTCACATTCTGGCTCTATATGACTGAACTGTGGTCTGTGACAGAACCAGGAATGTCATTTCTCTCCCCGACCATGAAAATGCTCTCTCTTCTCTTGGTTTAACTTCGTCCCCGTATCCTGAAGCGATGTGAAAGATACTGCCCTTTTCTTGGTGGGATTATCCTCTGAATGTAAACAAGGCCTACTGGATGACCTGGAAGCGGGTTTATATCTGCCATCTCCTCCCCTGGGTCTTTCTCATGTCCCCTCCTGAGCTAAGAAATGAAAACAGGAGTTGGTGATTTGTGACCTTCTGGCTGGAAGGGCTTGCTCAGAGGCCAACAGGCTAGGCAGTGTGACGCAGCCCAGAGCTTGAAAGGGTGGGAGTCTCTCACTGCCTGTGTGGGAAAAGGCAGCAAGGCAGCCCACTCTGGTTCGCACATCAGAGGTGGTTCAACAATGAACTTCCAGGGCAAAGCCACCAAGAAGCAGAACGGGCAGCCAGGAAAGGAAAAAGAATGGAGTTAAAAGAAGACAAGAGGTTTCAGTGGGGAAGTCTGCTCAGGTAGAGAGGCAGAGAGAGATTCTAAGCGGGGAAACCTGCATCTAGAAAGGCCACTGTTTTCCTGACTGGTGCAGTTCACACAACCCAGGGGTGCAGAACCTCAGGTCTGGGAGCCACATCTGGCCTGCGTAGGGATCTCGATCTAGGGTTCCCTAGAGGGCCAAGTTTCTTCCCCATGACTCAATCCCCTTTTTCCCAACAACCAAATCTTGAGATATTTTCTGACTTTTGTGCAGTGTTATCCCCCCTTCTGGAAGGTTGAAATGCCTCCCCTAAGGCTTAGTTACTGACAGTAAGAGCTTTAAGCTAAAATATGTTGCTGCCATCCTAATTTCCCTAGAATGGCTCTAGGCCGTACACTGGGGGCAGAGCTCAACCCTTGGGATGAACCCCACACCCATATATGTAAACTCTGCACCTATCCCTGTAAAGAGCCGTGGCAGGCTGTGCCTTTTCAACTCAAAGTGGCCAAGTTGGACCTGACAGCCGTGGACTCATGTTTTAAATCTATACCCATAACAATCATGCACAAAGCTGGGGGAGGATCTGAGAGAAAAGCACTTGGGGAGAAGGGCTGCTAGAAGAAAGGCTGCCCTACTTTCTCCCTTTGCTCCTTAAATTGGATCCCATCCCCCCCCCCAGTTTACATTGTTGTGGCACACCCATGTCAAAGAGATGAACCTGCCATCGTCATAGGAACCCAGGAAGCTGCTTTATACTGAGTCAAACCATTGGTCTGTTTTGCTCAGTACAGTGCTGACTGGATCTCTGGGATTTCAGAGAGGAGCCCTCCCAGCCCTACATGTAGATACCAAAGACTGAACCCGGGAACTTTGGCAGGCAAAATATGCTGAATGATGCTGAACGATGTCCCTTCCATTTCCCTACCCGGTTTGCCTTTAAAATGTCTCTGGTACCCTAATTGCGCTATATGTGCTTGTTAATGCAAAGGCACCCTTTTGCCAAAAAAATGGTTTTACATTCACATTACCGACCAATTAAAGTGGAGTAAGCTAGCGCTCTCTCTCTCTCTCTCTCTCTCTCTCTCTGTGTGTGTGTATGAAACCCCACTGAGTGCTTCCCATGCCTCTGTCTGTCATCTAAAAATTCTCACCCAGAGGTTACTGAGGCAATCACAACACAAGCAACTTGGATGACGTTTGGAGGAGCTTGCTCACAATATTCTTACGCTGAACAACTTTCATGGCAGCCCCTCGGTGGCCTTTAACCCATTTTGACAAAAAGGAGTTTGGGAAAATCCCTGCCCACATGCATGACGCCCAAGGCAGCCTGTGGGAAAATAAATAAGGGTCTGTTCAAAAGAACTAGAACGCACTTGCAAGCTCCCACAGAGGTGGAAGGTTTTGTTGTTCCACTAAAAGGATTTGTTGTTTCCTTACTGTAAGACAGTCCTAGTATTTGGATCAGTTAGTTTAGTTTACATACAAATTACAAACCCAGAATGCAAGTGACATGTTTTACTCCCTTGATAGAGGCCCAGATTGTCCACAAAGATTACAGACTGAAGGCCAACCTAGAGTTCTCATTCTCAGGTGGCTTCCATGCTGTGGAGTACCTTCTACCAGCTTTGGTTGGTAGCCCAGCTGCAACCCTATCTAGATGGGGATAGGGTGGCATCAGTAGTCTATGCTCTGGTAAACTCCAAGTTAGATTACAGCAAGACATTGTACATTTGGCTGCCTTTGAAGACAATATGGAATCTGCAGCTACTGCAGAATTTGGTGGCCAGGTTGTTGACTGGGATTAGGGAATGCCAATGTGAACATACCCTATTTCTTCGATTCTAAGACACACTTTTTTCCCCATATAAACATCTCTAAAAATGGGGTGTGTCTTAGAATCGCGGGTATGTCTTAGGGTTTTTTTTTTCTGTTGGTGGTACTGAAATTAGTGTGCGTCTTACAATCGATGGCATCTTACAATCGAAGAAATACGGTATAAGCTCAGTCCTAGTTCACCTGTACTGCTTGCCAATTTATTTCTGGGCCAAAATTCAAAGAGATAGTTTAACCAATAATGTCCTACATGGCTTGGGACCACACTATCTCAAGGAGCACCTCTCCGGATATGAACTACCTGGTCCCTGAGGTCAGCTTCAGAGGCCCTTCTCTGCATTCTCCCTCCAAGAGAAGCTCGGGGGATAGCATTTCAGGATTGGGTCTTTTCTGGGATAGGCATGTGTTTGTGGAATGGTCTCCCCAAGGATCTTGACTGGCACTGACACTATCATATTTTGGGTGCCAGGCAAGGACGTACTTATTTCCCCAGGCATTTCGACATTAGTTACAGCCCAGTTGTAGTGGGCTACTTTTATGGTGTACATTTTAGGCTGTTGAAGGTGAGGGGACGGGGATATTACAGATGAATACTTTTCATATTGCTTTTAGATTATGCTTCTATGGTGTTTATTTTTATGTTGATTATAGTTTATATTGATTTCAGTTTTTTTCTGTTTTATTACTTGGAGACGTCTGTATTGTGGAAGTTGATTCGAATCTACTTTTTGCATTAGGAAACATCAGTGTTTTCTCACAATTGTAACATCTTTGTGTGCATGTGGTAGTGGTGGGGATGCATTTAATTCTTTGAGATGAGAGGAAATGTCAGTTATGAAACTGCTCCAGGGATAGCATTTGTGCAAACTGTATAGATATAATCAGGGCTGGCCCAAGACATTTTGCTACCTGAGGTGTAAAGATGCCCTCCACCACCATTCCATGTACAAAAGCTGAGCAGATTAGCAGTTGATTCTGACTGGAATACAGGTGGTGCCCTCCACAGTAACTGAGGTCAGCAGGCTAGCTTAGGGCCTACAGGGCAACCCCTGTGGCACACACAGCTCTGTCTTCCAACACCTCACTACTTCTCCATGATCCCCAACATCTGCCATCTGAGGCAACCACCTCACTTCTGCCTTGGGCTGACCTTGATTTAGCACTAATAGTCTGGATGGCATGTATCCAGAGAAGCTCACTGATTTCAAAACCCCAAAATATTGTCTGGATAAACAAGGGGTAGGCAACCAAGCACCCTCCAGAAGTTTCTGGACAACTCCCCCTATAATTCTTTACCATTGGCCCTGTTGGATGGAATTGGGGGGAGCTGCTACTCCTGGGATAAATCTTGAGTGGGGGAAAGTATCACAGTAACTAAAAGTGCAAGCAATGTGCTTGAAGAGTTTTTGGAGACAAAAATGCTAGGCCAAGTGCAGATAGAGAAATATAGGGAAAGAGATCCATACACTATCTCCTGCTTAACGCAGGTAAGAATTAATACAGAATCTGTAGGCAGAGGTTTCTGTTCAAAAACTGTGCAGTTCTATTGATTTTAGTCTTCATTACAGCTAGAGAGGAGACCAACACACACTAAATATAAGGCATAGATTTCCCCATCTAAAACACTATTAAATAAAAAGAGTAAGACTGACGTACTTAGAGGTATTTTTAAAAATGATCTTTGATGTGCCTATCTTGATTTGTCTCATTGAGTTACATACATTGAGTGAATGGTGTACATGCAAAATAGTGTGTGTACAGAAATGCACATTAGTGTGCTCCAAGTCAGCTGCCCTTTGCCAGGAAGGAAGGTCAAGTTTCATACCTCAAAGGTGCCCCCTCCCCTGCCCCAATTGGCAGGATTTATTACCTCCTGCCTACCAATCAAAACTGAGCAGAAACCCAAGTTGGGCAGAGGACGTTTCACTATAAAAACCCGATGGACTTGGCTTCTCTTTTTATACAAGAAGAAAAAAGAGCTCCAGAGGGAATTTTCCCATACCAAAAGTGAGGTACAATGCAGCGTTGCTGGGCCTTTGCGGCGGTTATCTGCTTCTTGTGTTTTTCCAGTGACGCCTTCCAAAGGTAAGGCCATCCTTTTGAGTCAAGACCTAGCAGATGGTGTGTTGGAGAACTGTCTTTTTCTGCTTATGCTAAGCATAAATGTTTAAGCTGTACTTCACATGGCAAATTAGAGCCTCTCAAAGAGCAATTAGGAGCGAGGGAAATTGTCTGCTTTTGCATTTTTTGAAGGCCACTTTTGTGTGCAAATGGTGTCATTGTGGTAATCTACAGACATAGGAGATATAGTAAACATCCCCATCAAAACTGAGGGTGGTGTCCATTAAACTGGCCTAGCTTATAACTATTAAAAAAAAATTTTTTTTCCTATTATTTCCAGAGGGTAGCTGTGTTGGTCTAGAGTGCCATCTTAAGTACTTACAAATTTATTCTGACATAATTTTTTTATGGACTGTAAATAGTCCACTTCATCAGGTAGTTGTTTCACATCCTCACCTAGAATAATAGACACCCAAATCCAGTGAATCAACAATGATCTATCTTTCTGACATGCTTTTTAGTGGGTTTCTAAATACATATTGTTGGTCTTGTAGTTACTGCTTAAACCAGCTTGGTAACACTGGGGGTGTCATCACACGGGGGGAAATCGCGTTCGCTTACTGTCACTTCTCTGCCTGTGTGTTTGTCCCTCATTACTTCCTCTTTAGAAAGAGGAAGTAAACAACGTGCACATCCCCCATTTGGTGGGCCGTTTTGATCCCACTGATTCTCCTGCACACAGCAGGAGATAGAAGCAACTTCCGTCTTTAAAAATAAGTTGGACTTACTGGGATGTTTTTTTTTTTTGTGGCGCAAAGAAGGCTAGAAGGGGCAAGAGGCAGACGATGTCGTAAGAGGGACCCATGAATATCTGTGAGTGCCGAGTAACAAGTGTGCAATAAAACACTCATCTGATGGAGCTCAGGTTTAAGTAATTATGATTTCCAACTCCAGCAATGGTGTATTTTTGAGGAGCAACAGTGTCTCCTCTTAGCATCACTTTCCATGCAGCTCTGCAGCTCTCAATATTTGGCTTCCCATTGTTCTACTTGACTTCCAGGTTCAGTTTGTGTTGCTTTGTCTGTGCACCTATTCCTGCCTCTGTGCTTTGGACAGTGGAAGCATGGGCTTTCAATAGCTCTGCTACCATTGGTGTTGCTGCTTTGGTTCCCTAGCATCGCTTCTCCTCCCCCGCTTTTGTTGCTCAATACTTCCTCTTTCTCAAGGAGAAGAAAGAGGAGGTAAACAATGTGCATGTGGCCCATTCAGTGGGCTGTTTTGATCCTGTTGCTTCTCCTGAACACAGCAGGAGATAGCGGCAACTTCTGTCTTTAAAAATAAGTAAGAGTTACTGGGGTGTTTTTTTGTGGCACAAAGAATGCTAGTAGGTGCAGGAGGCAAACAACATCATGAGAGGGACCCGCGAAAATCCGTGAGTTCCCAATAACGAGCGTGCAATAAAACACTCATCTGATGATGCTCTGTTTGGTGAGAGAACTGGTGGGTGATGATCGTTTTACCAGAGAAAGAGAGCAAAAAAGGAACCTTTGGGAGGAAAGCGAAGTTCAACTTTGGGCATATTGATTGGCATAAATTATCCCATTCTCAGTGGGAGGGGATAGAGGCATAGGAGGCTGCCTTAGACTGAGTTAGAACTAGGGATGTCGGAGAAATCCGCCATGGAATCAAGTGAGTGTGGATTTCTATGAATCCAGCCTGTGGATTCTGTAGTGGACTGGCTTTTCCTGAGCTGCATGGATTCTGTGTGGTCTAAAAAATTAAAAATGAAGGAGGCTACCTGCTTGAGAAAGAAACAGAAAGCATTGCTTATCCATTAACTTGATTTACAACCTGCCTTTCTACTAAAAATGGCACTCAAGGCATTTTATTTCCTTATTATTTGTGGGGTGCAGGGGATTAAAAACAACCCAAATGTAAAGATCACATGTTTCCATAGTTTGGATGCCAAATATGATGCGACACTAAAAAGCAGCAACATTCAGGACAGAAGAATGTGCTTCCAACGACTGCTATATGCCTTTTAAATAAAATAATTGAATTTTATATTTTCTGTAAAAACTGCTTAACACTAGAGAAATGGCTTGCTAATCCATTGCAGGTATTTGCTGCCATCTAGAGCAATTGAGTGGACTATATGAAACCAAGGCAGCTTCAGCATGTGGATCAGCTCCCTGAAAAAAGGCTGGCTCACCCTGGTAGCAATGCTATGAAGCATAGATTGTGAGCTCCATCTGACGAGCGTTTTATTACATGTTTATTACTGGGCACTCAAAGAGTTTGCTCAGGTCATAGAATCATAGAATAGCAGAGTTGGAAGGGGCCTAAAAGGCCATTGAGTCCAACCCTCTGCTCAATGCAGGAATCCATCCTAAAGCATACCTGACAGATGGTTGTCCAGCTGCCTCTTGAATGCCTCTAGTGTGGGAGAGCCCACAACCTCCCTAGGTAACTGGTTCCATTGTCGTACTGCTCTAACGGTCAGGAAGTTTTTTCTGATGTCCAGCTGGAATCTGGCTTCCTATAACTTGAGCCCATTATTCCGTGTCCTGCACTCTGGGCTGATCGAAAAGAGATCCTAGCCCTCCTCTGTGTGACAATCTTTGAAGTATTTGAAGACTGCTATCATGTCTCCCCTCAATCTTCTCTTCTCCAGGCTAAACATGCCCAGTTCTTTCAGTCTCTCTTCATACGGCTTTGTTTCCAGACCCCTGATCATCCTGGTTGCCCTCCTCTGAGGGCAACCAGGGCTTGTCTGCGTCCTTCTTGAAGCGTGGTGCCCAGTCCCTCAAATGACGTCGTCAAAACCCCTCGTTAAGTCAGATATTTTTTTTAAATACAGAATTGCTGCGCTCTCCTGCTGTGTACAGGAGAAGCAACGCCATTAGAGCAGCAGGCTCAATGGGCCTTGTGCTCGTTGTGTATTTCCTCTTTTGAAAGAGGAAGTAGCTGAGGAACAAAAACACGGTTGGAGAAGCGACGGTAGGGAGCGTGTTTCCCCCCTCCCCCGGTGTGATGGAGCTCCCAATTTCCCATCAACATGGTTCTGCAGGGTCAGTACTTGCAGCAGTGTTCAGCTCGATAAGGATTTTTGAAGGAAGAAAAAAAATAGGTTATAGATAAGTTTTTTTTATTTTTTATTTACTATTGCATTTATAAGCCATCTTTTTTCCACCAAGGAACAAGCAGTCCATGACAAAAAGGGTGTTGGGTATCTAATTCTCTGCATTCATTGGCTGGTTCCAATTTCAAAGCAGGTTTCATTACACAATGGCCTGGTTCAGATGGTCTGGTCCTACCAGTAGACAGAGAGAAGCAATTGCCTCAGGCTAAGAGGAGAGACTTGTGTGCCATGAGACCTGCTCTGCACCCCCAAAGTTAGTCTGCCACCTCTAGATGCTGTGCCCTGTCTTTACTGTTGAAAACAGATTAATCTGCCAATCAAGTCAGGGGGGTTGTATATGGAATGGGAGAGGGTGCCATCTTGCTTTTTGCCTTATGCGACAAAATGTTCCAGGCTAGCCCTGATGATAAACCATCGTTTATTTTAAGAATAAACCTAGATGAGCCTCAGGATCAAAAGCTCTCCACCTCCACCCCAGCGTGGTTGCAAGGAGGAGTTTAAAAGCATTTGCTTCCATTTTAGATTAGCCACAGCTTGCAGTGTTACTATAGTTACCCAAACCTGATGAACTGTGGTCAACCTTAACTCTGGTTAGTGGAAACAAACCTAGTAAAGAATTAACCACAATTTAGGGTTCTTATGTAAAAATAAACTTGTGATTTATCTAAAATGGAAGTGGAATTTTCCACTCCCTTCCTCACAACTGCACCGGAAGAGGAGTGTACCTGAGCCAAAGCTCACTGGAGTTCATCCTCATCACCCTAAAACTAGGTTTAGTATTATGCCTAAACTGAGCCACTGTGAAAACAGGGTTATGAAAAGGATTAGGAGCATAAGAGGCTGCTTTAGACTGAGTCTGTTCATTGGTCAGTCTAGCCCAGTATTTATTTATTTATTTATTTGTTATTATTTATTTATTGCATTTCTATACCGCCCAATAGCCGGAGCTCTCTGGGCAGTTCACAAAAATATAAAATACAATATAAAAGCCAAAGCAGCAGCATTTGTTTATTGGGAAGAAGATGTTCAATCATGCCATTGTGACGGAAGGATTGTCTATAGTATTTAGTTGTTTAAAGAAGCATTTATCTTATTTGTGCAAAGCCCAGTATTATCGACGACTGGTAGTGACTCTCCAGGGTTTCAGGCATGAATTTTTCCAACCCTACCTGGAAATACTGGAGATTGAACCTGGGATCTTCTGCATGCAACACATATTCTCTACCACTGAGCCCCCCCCCCCCCCACACACACGTCTGATGCAGAGTAAGGCAGCTCCCTGTGGTCCTAATCCTTTCCATAACCCGGCTTTCACAGTTGCCAATTTATGTGTAACCCTAACCCATTTATTTATTTTTATTTATTTATTTATTACATTTCTATACCGCCCAATAGCCGGAGCTCTCTGGGCGGTATAGAAACCCATATATCCAGGGGTCCATAAATTGTGGTTTGGTTTGGGAGCCAACTCTTGTTTCTAGTCTCTATTGAGCTTTGGCTATTGGGTGGTATAGAGAGGGGGGGAATACATAGGCTTTCAATGAGGCAAGATGTTTAGGATTACAGGGGAGTAGCCATGAGTGGTTGGGTACAGCAATAGCAATGCCTTCCCTGCAAGCCATTACACAGATGCTACATTCCAGGATAAAAATCCACTCTGAAAAAGATGCTCTCTGCCTCTCCATGTTGCCAGCAGCTTTCAAAACATGTTCCCCCTATGATGGAGGTTTTCCCTATTGGTCACTAGTATTAAATTTCTAGTTGCCATGGGTAACCTGGTCATTATTTTGTTGACCTCTGCACATATTGCAGACATGACTGGGTTTGATCAACTCCCTTGTTTAATTCTCCCCCTTTGTATATATGCCTTTCAGGATTTCACTCAAGAAAATGCCCTCAATCCGAGAAACTGTACAGGAGATGGGCATGAAAGTGTCCGATGTCCTCCCTTCCTTGCAACATGGGATATACTATCTTGGTGAAGGGACTCAGAACAGAACAGCACCAACCATCCTCACAAACTACCAGGATGTGAGTGTTTAACATGCTCCTGAGGAAAGCGACCAGAAAATCAGGGAAACTGAAGCAGTTTCTAGAGATACTAGTGAACAGACTCCACTTTGCACAAGTCGCAATAGCTGTCAATTTGATACAGAGAAGCTTTCAAGCAAAGTTACACAGTTGCAGGAACTGGAGAAATTGTGCCCTTTGGCACCCCTAGGCATGGCTTCTGCCATGGTGTCCCCCCCCCCCCATAGCCCTAAGGGTGGTGTCTGTTCACTCCATTCCCCTAAGTGGGGGATGACCCACAGCAAAGCAGGCATAGAACTCGAGCCCTCGGCCTACTAACTCCTCTGGCTTCAAACTGTATCAGCTGCAAAGCTATGCACTGGTTAGGAAGGTCTGCCCCTACTGACAGAAAATGATACTACTGACATTGAAATTAATTGAAGGCGTAATCCTATGCATGTTTAGACAGAAAAAAACTCTTACAACTCCCAGCATACCTCAGCCATCTATGGCCACAGCTAGACCTAAGGTTTATCCTGGGATCATCCAGGGTTCACCCCTGCCTGAGCACTGGATCCCCTGTGTGTCACCTAGATGAACAGGTTTGACCCCTGGACGATCCAGGGATAAACCTTAGGTCTAGCTATGGCCTATGTTGGCTGGGACATGTTGGGAGTTTTAGGCCTTTTTTCTGTATAAACAGGATTGTGCCTTAAAAGTCATGAATATGTTTTAAAACAAAATAACTCCAAAGTGCCCACCCACAGGGTCCCCCTAATATGCATGCCAAGTTTCAGGTGTCTAAGTTTCACCGTCATAGAGCTACAGTGTGGACAGACGGGCAGGTAGGCAGGCAGACAGACATCCTTTTGTATTATTATTAGTTTTCTGAAATGAGCTGTGATGATTTTTTTTAGGAGTTAGCAGTCCCATCACAGCTCTCTCTCTCTCTCTCTCTTTACAATGTGTCTTTCAGGTGCAGTATTATGGTGAAATTGGTATCGGAACACCAGCTCAGGTCTTCAAAGTTGTCTTTGACACAGGTTCGGCCAACCTTTGGGTGCCATCCCACCAATGCTCCCCACTGTTCAGTGCCTGTGGTAAGTTTTGGGGAGAATCAGCCATAGTCATGGGAAAACTGTATGGAGATTTCTAGCTTCATGCATTTTCATGATCTACAGCTTCTAACCATTTCCTGATACGGCATAGGCTATGTTAATTCCCACTCCTTCTCAACATCAAGATTAACAAATAAGAGGTTAGTAGGGATCCTCATGCTTGTGCACAAGGTTTTGTACAGGTGTGTAATGTGTATGTTGCTACATTGGCCGTTTCTACACCTGTCTTTTTCCCCCGGGATCGTCCCGGGATCATCCCTGTGCATCCAAATGACACACAGGGGATCCTGGGAGCAGGCAGGGATGATCCCTCCATTTTCCTGGGATAATCCTTAGGTGAAGAAAGGGCCATTGTTTCACATGTATTATGGATTGCTGGATGTAGTGTGTTGCCTTCCCTACAACAGGCTTTTTTCATTTCTGGCACAACAGATTTACATCCAGAAATCTGCTTCTCTATGTTGTTTGTTATCAGCGACTTGCAGCCATGAGTTGCAGGGACATGTTAGATGGTTGGGCTATAAGCTACCAAATGGTGGATGGGATTCCTCCCCTATTTTTGATGCTGGTTCATCTTTTTATCCCCACCTCCCACAGTTCCAACAGGAGAGAAAATAATTGTGGCAGCTCCAGGGGTGACATAGCTACCCCCTCTGGGGATGTGTCTAGAGAAGGGGGAGGCTATCCTGATGCACCCCTGGAACACTTCCCTTTTGCCCACAGCTCCACTTGGGGGCAGTAACAGCACAACAGCCAATGTATTTTATTTTTTTATTTATTATTAACTTCACATATACTCTACCCTTTCCCCTCTTATGAGGAATCCAATGTGGCATACATAGTACTCCTCCTCTATTGGTATTCTCACAACAACCCTGTGAGGTAGGTTAGGATGAGAGTCAGTGACAGACTCAAAGTCACCCATTGAGTTTCATGGCTGTGTGAGGACTAGAACCCGGATCTCCAACAAGTTCAATAGGAATGCACCCCTGGCTCAAATCCCATCCATACCCTTGAGAACAAATCCCATTGAACTGGGCAGAATTTATACTTCTGCATAAGATGCATAGGAATATGCTGTAATTAAAGCATTCATTCATTCATTGTGGTGTGTGAGCTGTTTCTACTGCATTAATATGACCTTCCTGAATGCTAATAGTCCATTTCTTTCTTTCTTTCTTTTAGTTTCACATAGCCGCTACGACTCCTCCAAATCAAGTACATACAAGCCAAATGGAACTGAAATTGCAATACAATTTGCCCATGGATACATTAAGGGTTTCCTTAGCCAGGACATTGTCAGAGTAAGTGCACCAAGGCGATGACATCCTCCTTTCCTTCAGCTCAGGTGCCTTCTTGCTTCTGAAAGAAGGGAGCTAGTGCAAGGCTTTCCTGGATCCCATACAGTGTCACTGGGTGAGGTCTAAGCTGTGGGTTGTTGCAATGTCCGAACCCGGCGAGGGTGGGCGGCTGGGATGATTTTGTTTCAGGGTGGTTTATAAACCACACCAGCCAGCCATCTTCATGACAACTCGGGCCGGTGGAAGTAATTAGGCTAATTAGACAACTTGTGACAAGCATGTGTAGGGAAGGAAAATGAGCCACCAGGGCTTATTTTTCCTCCAAGGACATGTGAACCTGGTCAGTATGTCTGATCGGGAAGTTGCCTTCACAGCACTGAGTTGGTTCCGCTCCACTGTCAAACCCCGCAGTATCGCTGCTGTGGGATAGCGGAGAGCAGTCTTGATGGAGGGAGCAGCGCAGGCCTTCTGGTGGCCATTAGGCCTGCCAGGCCTGCCCCCTCCTCCTTGCCTGACTTCTAGTGACCAATCTGAGATTGCTTTTCACCTGGAAATGCCCCGACACAGCAGCAAAGCGAGGACTGAAGAGCTCTCTTGCCCTCTCTCCTGCAGGAAAAGTCAGGGTAAGTCCCTGGCTTTTATCCTGCGCATCTTCGCTGCTTTACCCCACAGTGGCTCTGAATCAGTGGCTGCATCATATAATCAGCACAATTGCCAATTCAGAGCCACCGTGGGGCAAAGGTGTTTAGACAGGCCCTAGGACAAACTGTAGTTTAAACTATGCTTTACTGAAACAAGCCAAAATCAACTGTGACTTCTGATCCTAATTTTTTCCCAATAATCCAGTTCAAATTAACCATCATTCCAAGTTTTGGACATAACAACACGATTTAATTTGTTTGGACAAGGAAGCAGATGCTTCCAATCTCCTCCTCTGGCATATACCGGAGGCGGAGAGGGGAGGGGGTTCATTTGGGCAGGCTCATTTGCACAGCATTAAGGTATGTCCAAATTGGACCAATGTTTAACAGCTTTGGGCTTGTACAGTCATGTTTTTAATAGGCTGTTGCAGTGGGTGGGGGAATCTGTTCAACCAATGGTGGTGATGGACGCCATCGGATTTCCCCCATTGCTATGTTTGTATTATTCAAGTCTGTGGTATAGAACAGCCACATGGCAGACCCCATGCTAATTTAGGTAGCTAGTGGAGCTGATGTAGAAAAGACTTGAACTATACAAAGGGTGTTTGTGAGTGTGAGAGAGATGTTTTTAGTCCCATTGCTTTGATAATACTGAATGTAGTAATTCACTTTCAAAAATGCACAACTCCTTTGCTCCTAAGCAGTTATTTTTCCTGTGTTCTTCTCTCCAGGTTTCTGACATCCCTATTGTCCAGGTGTTTGCAGAAGCCATAGCACTAGCTAACAACCCTTTCATCTATGCCAGGTTTGATGGGGTGCTTGGGATGGGATATCCCAGCCAGGCCATCGATGGTGTTACCCCAGTGTTTGATAAGATAATATCTGAAATGGTCTTGACATCAAAAGTGTTCTCTGTTTACTACAGCAGGTGGGTGATGCCAGGAACATAAAGTGCATACCCCAAACAACTGGGAGCAGCCCATAACTTGACCAGGCTTGAAGAGTGTTTACAAAGTATGCTTTGGATTCAGCGACAGAGGCTGGTGTACCTGGAAGGAGAGGGTTAATTCCCTCAGTTTTCCTCTCATAGCTCAGCCCATTTGGAATTTGAGCATGGGTGAATTTGAGTGATGACTCATTGTAGCTCAGTCCTAGGGTCTCTCTTGAACGCTAGTGCTCATGGTGAATGTTGTACAGATAAAGAAATGAGAGCCTCCGAGTATGTGCAGAGTGCATTTCCCTCAACAATGAGTAACCTCGGAAAACATCCCTGGGATCTGACAGACAGCAGAAGAGCTGGGTGGAGACTCTGAAACAGAGACTTTTTTTTAGCTTTGGATGCCAGACTGATCAAGGGCTTTGCTGTCATCAGGGCTCTGTGCAACGTGGCCCTGGGATACATGTTCAGCATGGGAAAACAGAAATAAAGTTTGTGAGAAAAATATTTGGTGTTTTATAGCGCTTTCCCTACAAGAGCGGGGAATGGTGGCTCTAATGTCAGCCGGGCGACGAATCTGTTCTGGTTTCAGTCAGAACTGTTCAACGTGTGGAAGCATCCCCATCAAGTTCCTTCTGAGCTTAGCAGCAATCCTCACAGTAGCTGTGGGGGAATAGCATTTTCCAGCAGCAATATAGTGTTGTGAACTATCCTTGTTGCAATGCAAAGTATTTTGGGGGGACTTGGGCTAGATCTACACTGCTGCTTTATAGCGGTATTGAAGTGCACGTATCTCTTTTGGGGCACAATCCACACTCCATGTACCACTTTCATAGTGTTATTTCCTGCTTTTTATTCCACATTCGTAATGATTTGACACAAGGTGTAGATCTGGCCTTGATTTTCGAATGGGTAAGTAGGACCCATCAGCTACAAAAGACATATATAGACCTGTTTCACACATAACAACAACCCGGAGTATGTGTTGAGTAAGGGTTGGCGTTGAATTGTGGGTTATTGTTGAATTTTGGTTTGCAGTGACGTGTGAATCCTGCACTATGGTTTAACTAGGGGTTGTTAACCATGAACAACCCAGAGTTCACAACCCAACAACAAACCATGGGTTCTCTTCCTGGGTTGTTTGGGGTTAACAACCCATATTTAAACCATAGTGCAGCATTCGCACAGCTATGATGAAATAACAAAAGATATACAGCTATTATGTCACTATTTGTATTTACTTTTTCTTTATCTTTTCATTGTGTCTGTCTAGGCCATTGACAAAGACAAAATTGTCGAAATGTGTTTGGCCTCCTTGTGATTTGTTTTTTTAATTCTTTTAATGTACATATTTGTCAACAAAGGAATCAAGTTGTAACTGCTAGTGCCATTTATGTTGTTTTCCTTAACTCGCTTGCTATCATTTAGTGCTTTCTGTTAAGGACAAGTGTGGTTTTTCACTTGTGGTTTCAGGATTTGCACATAACTTACAGTTCAACAACTCATACTAAACCCATGCTCTGGGTTGTTGTTACATGCAAAACAGGCCATAATATAACACTGACAAATGGAAAAAAAGATGCCTACATCTATGGAATCTCCTTGGGGCCATGGCTATGAGAAATGTGATAAGCACCTACACTTCAAATTGTACCACTATGCTGCTGCATATTACTGAGGGTACAAGGTTCCTTACCCCTTATACATTTAGAATCTGACAGGGTGTATCTTCTCTCCCCTATGGCCTTCTCCTACACTCATTTTGAGGCATGAGTGTGTGCATCTCTGCATTAAAGAATAAACCCACACCTTTACCAGACTTTTTTTCTTGTGTCTTTCCATATTCACCACGGGCTCCTTTAGACAGTAACCATGTGATTTGAAATTGAAAACTTCCCCTCTGGGCCATGCTCTATAAAGTGGCAGAATTAATCCCATGATATTTTAAATACTGGATTATCTCTGTTTTTTAAAAAGCAAGATTACTGGGGAAAAGTGCAGGACACATCCTGGAGGTGGACGGTGTCATGTAAGGACCAGCAAACTTCCATGAATGGCCAATCATGAACATGCAATAAGTCACTCATGTAGAGAAGCTCCGTGACTGTGTTTCTGATTTTTGACCTAGAAACTCTGAGTTGAACACTGGGGGAGAAATTATCCTCGGAGGAAGTGACCCATCTTACTACACCGGGGACTTCCACTATGTCAGCATTAGCAGGGAAGGCTATTGGCACATTGGTCTTAAAGGGTAAGTGTTATGTAATGTCTAAGCTTTAAAGTCGGGGTGGGGTGGGTGAAAACAGACTGGCAATCACTCCATAATCAACTAAACATCTATACAAGTATATTGGTGTCTGGATTTTCAATGAGCAAAACCATTTGCTAAATATCAGACCTAACTATGCAAACTAGATGCAAAAGGTGCTTCCAGATGGATGGCTTCGAGCACTACCAGCCAAAAGGCAACATTGTGCAGCTACTTTGCCTCTCCCTCCTTAGTGGATTTTCGGGTAAGGAATAAAAAAGATGGAAGAGGCAATGGGAAAACATGGCAGAGTTACAAATGGAAGACGTCTCTTCCTGCCCACCCACCCCCCAAATTCTGTGAATGTGGTAGGCTGATTACACAATAAAAGCCTCATCTGGAAGTACCCAAACTCCAACCCTAAACCAGAACTATTGGCCATTCCTTGTGTTACTGTTGTTATAGTCTGTAATAGTCAGTTTCACCATTCCTCAGGCTGATGTTGCTAGAGTGTGCTACTGAATTCGTCACTGGCTGAGGGCTACTCTATCTGCCTCTCACTCTTCCTTCTCTTCCTCTTCACACATGGCTCCAGTCCCATAACTGTTTCTTCAGCTGGTGTTCAATCCTTGGCCTTCTCTCTTCTCTTGCCTCCTTTCCTTCCTGTTTTGCCTGCTCCTTCTACCCTGCCCCCTCAACAGCCTCTTTTTAGCCAACATCTCAGTCTCCTCTTCTCCAGCCTTTTCACAGCTCATATTACTAAGCTTTTAGCAATAGGGAGTGCAGACACATCACACATCTCCTTGCCTTTTCATGGCACCTTTTTATCTCAAGTTCTTTACAAAACTCTCCATCCTCTAGCAGTTCGAATAGCCCAACAGCAGGCATTGTGTGAAACTCCTATGAAGTATCCATTCATTGAACTTGAGTTCTTTGCCGGGGGGGGGGGGGGCACAGACCCAACTCTTTTGAGCTTTAAAACTCTCTCCTTTTAAAATGGTAAAAACAATACTGAAAGCTTTATTTATTTATTACCCACATTTCATTATAAAATGCCAAAGCAGGGTACAACCAATAAAACACAATAAAATTGCACAATATTGACCAACCCCCCCCACACACACACAAAAAAAGGAAGGAAACAAAAGGAAATGGAGGCAAAGGAAGGAGTGATATTTTCATATGTTAACCTAAACTTGTTAACCTAAAACAAGTCGATCTATGATGCCACTCTAAAACATATACAGACTGGAGATGTTTGTGATGTGATTCTCTTTCTGTGTTCTGTGCTGCATTAACACATACATGGCACAAACCTCACAAGGCGTTGAATGCTATTTTTAGCCTCACACGTGACAGTTCCGTTCAGAATTTAAGAAGCTACTCTATGGGCATTTCTACATGAGGCTTTTATCCTGCACCTTTACCGGATCTTCTGCTTCCGGATTCTTTGCTCCTTTACCTGGGGGTTGTTGTTTTTTTCTCCCCGTTTTTCTTTCTCTGCATTTCTATATGTTTCATTACACAACCACTAGATGGCGCTGTGGTGTAGCAGAATTGCACAATTACATGGAGGGTTTCATGGCGTCATTCAGGATATACCAGACTTTCCTCATTAGAAAGGGGGGAAATGTGATAATGGTTGCAAAGCATGGGAGAGGCCCTGGAGGATGATAAAATCATGTAAAGGGTCTGCAAACTATTTGTTTGTTTGTTTGTTTTTATTTAAAACTTTTGACCAATCATGAATGCACAAGAACAGCCTCATGAAGAAAGGCTCTGTATGTTAGCTTAGGCATCCTATTACTTATCTTCTCTAAGCTATAGAAGGGTTGTGCTGTGCTAAAATTGGGATGGATAAAGTAGGTCTTTCAAACATAACTGTCTTTTATTGTTATGTAATATGTCTGTTAATAAAGTCCTCCTATGAGCTAATGTAGCATGCACACTACAGGATCTCAATGTCCAAAAAGTAGTAAAATTGAATGACAGCATCCCGTGGATATATACCAGGCTGATTGTGGTGTGGGTGGGTGTGGGGATATAGGGGTTTGTCTGAAATCTGAAAGGCTCTTTTGCTTTCTCTACAGGGTATCTGTAGGCAGTGAGATGCTGTTCTGTCATGAAGGTTGCACAGCATCTATAGATACCGGGACGTCCTTTATCACTGGCCCAGCCAGTTCTGTGGCTGTTCTGATGAGAGCCATAGGGGCTACTTTGGTTGAAGAAAGCACTGTAAGCAAAGTGAACACCTCCCTTCAAAGGTTGTCCTCTCCTCCAGGGGAGGGAAAGAAAACAATAGTCCAAAAAAGTCATGAGAAAAATAGGCATTGGATCTGAAATCTGGTTGCCTGGCCATGCGTGCAAGCACCCTCTTGGTATGCTAGAAATACTAAAGCAGCAGGTACAGTCTCCCAGTCTGGAACTGGCAACCTTAGCACTGCCCATTCTCCTTCTGAGTAATTTGCTGGTTCACACAAAAAGTGAAGAGGTCTAGAGGAAGCAATTTTTACTGGGAAGAAACATAGATTAGTATCTGGGCTGGAGGGCAGGGCTCTCAATGAGATTGGGTTCACATGGCCAGGGGTGCAGAATCACAAGACCAGGGGCCAAATCCAATCCACCTGGTCTCCAATCCACCCTTACGGGATTCCCCAGTTGGTCACACCCCCTTCCCTTGGCTCCACCCTCTTTCCCCCAACCACCGTTTGATGGCTTTGTGCGATTTTTCTCCATTCTAAAAGGTCAGCATGTCTCTCCTAAGGCTTAGTTACTGGCAGCAAGAGCTATGCGCTAAAATGTGCTGGCATTTTTGCCCTGCCCCTTTAGCCTTCAGTCCTGCTCACCATCTCAGAATGTGATCTCCAAGGTGGACCCCAAGGTGTGGACCCCAAGGTCTTCCTTTTCCTGAAATTCCTTTCTTCTTTCACAGTATGTCGTTGAGTGTAAGAAAATCCATTTGCTGCCTGATATTTCCTTCCATCTTGGAGACAGAGACTACACACTCAGTGGCTCTGCCTACGTCCTTCAGGTGAGATGCCCGATAATGATTCACAATAAGTGGGACTGACATTGGGAAGCTAGGAAAAAAACAGGAGCTGGAATGGACATACTTACGGTGCAATCCTATGCATATGTAGACAGAGAGAGAAATCCTACAGCTTGCAGCATGCCCCAATAAGCCATGTGGGACTTCTTTGTAGGACATTTTTCTGTCTAAACATGCATAGGATTGCAGTGTTATTTCCACGTGAATTCCAACAAAAAGCATGTTACTCTCATGGAAGTTACTCCTTATAGGATTACTTGCAATTATAACAAAGCAAAACAAAAAAGTTTTGCAGAGACAACAAATAACAGCACCACTAACAAAGGGGAAAAACCATATCCATTCACTGTAACTATTCACAACACAATTGGTTTAAAAATAAGACTCAAAACTACATTAATGAATGTTATATATATAACTTTATTGCATATTAGCCACCTGGGCCATTCGCAAAAAGATAAAACAATAACATACCCACTGCGAGCTTGCCACAAGCCAGCGGAAGTGCTACAAATAAGAGTAACTAGGATAACAATTGTCCAGGTTATATTTACAATGTTAACCAACATATAATATTGGATATTAAAATTAATCGTTTGAGACAATCAGTGGTTCCCGGGCCTCCATAGCCCGGTGTACAAATTTCGCAGTCCTAAAAGATATATAATAGTCTGTACCAGCCAAAAGAGTAAGGACTACACCTTTAGAAGTCATGAAATTAAACCTGGGAATTAAAGGCTCAAGGTATTGTTTCCTCAGCTCCGCATACCTTGGGCACTCAGCTAGGAAATGAATTATATCCTCGGCTTTAGGGCAACCTGCTGGGCAATCTACATTGGTGCTAGGGTGATTTTTAAAGCGTGTTTGCATTACAGCTTTTTCTTAACCACCCTTTCTTAAACAGCCAATATGCACGAAATATCCATTTTTGTTCAGCCTCAATTTTAAATCTACAGAAATGGAAGCTAAGGCAACTTTTCATTGATTGGGCTGTAGTTATGACATAGGTGAAGTGGAGATTGCAACAGAGTTACACTGCAATTCTAATCCCCTTACTAAGAAGTAAGTCCAATTTAAATCCAGTGGGCCGACCTAAGGGGTTTGGAATCTGATTGTTTGATTCACCAACCAAAGTCACTCATGTAGAGCTGTTTTGATGGAGGAAGGGATCCAATGGCAAGGCAGGTTCTCAACCACCCCCCAGTGCTGGTTCCCTGTTTTTGAGGGCCCATGGCAAGACCCACTCAATGAGGGGGCCTCCCACGGCAAGTCAACCTTCTCACCACCATTGCCACCAAGTTGCTATTGCTTTTCATCATTGTTACTACTTGCTTACTTGACGGGCAGAGAGCCAGTGAGCAAGTAGGCAGTGGCATCTACTGCTCCTCCTTCTCACAACTACCATATTTCTTCGATTCTAAGACGCCATCGACTGTAAGACGCACACTAATTTCAGTACCACCAACAGAAAAAAAGCTTTGATTCTAAGAAATAATAAATGACCTGCGATTCTAAGACGCACCCCGTTTTTAGAGATGTTTATATGGGGGAAAAGCGCGTCTTAGACTCGAAGAAATACAGTATTGTCTGGCTAGAGCAAGAGGCAGGTGAACAAGCAGGTTGCAATGATGAAGAGGAAGAGCAAGTTCAGGGGTCTGTTATCAATAGGCTCATTGCTGGGCTGTGGGCCCTTGGCAGGTGCCTAACGAGGACTACCTTTGACGCCAGCCCTAACTTTTCACTTTGGTCTCATTCCCAAAATATGAAACAGCACTGTGTACTTTTCAAACCTATGCACCCTATAACAGCCTTCCCCAACCTGATGCCCCGCAGATGTGTTAAGAGAGCCAGTGTGGCGTAGGGGCTAGAGTGCTGGACTGGGACTCATAAGATCTGGGTTCTAGTCCCCACTCAGCCATGGAAGCTCACTGGGTGATTTTGGGGGCAGTCATGGACTCTCAGCCCAACCTATCTCACAGGGTTGTCGTTGTGAGAATAAAATGGAGAGAATTATGTATACTGCCTTGGGTTCCTTCAAGGGAAAAAAGACAGGGTCTAAATGCAATAAATAAAACTCCCATAATTCCCAGCCAGTGTGGTCAATGGCTGTCCCACACATCTGGTGGGCATCAGGTTGGGGAACGCTGCCCTATAGTGTAGGATCTGAAAAAGTGAGCAAAGATCTCTGTGAAAAGCAGAGAGGGGTGAGAGAACAAATTCTGGTAGGGGCTTTTGAGACTGGAGAATTAGAGCACAGCTCAGCAAGGTATGAAATGGGGAAGCTGCTCACAGACCAACACTGACTGGCATGATCCCGTATATGGAGCTGTCCCATTGACTCACTTTCCTGCTTGGTTGGACCTTTCTCTCTGCAGCCTACCAACTATGGGAAAGAGCTCTGCGTTGTGGCCTTCTCCGGTATGGACATTCCTCCTCCCCTGGGTCCTCTCTGGCTCCTGGGTGCTGCTTTCATTGGGCAGTACTACACCGAATTCGACCGACAGAACAATCGCATTGGCTTCGCCACATCTCTCTGACACCAGGAGAGTCCTATTTTGGAGGATGCCAACATTTGAGGAGGGACTACTTAAACTGTGAAAGAGAATGGCTTAATAATATATTGTTTTCCAAAGCACAACATGCTTGTGTCAATGTGTATGCAAAACCCACTCGTGATTCTGTTGTCCAGCGAAGGGCTATACACCAGTGGTGACACCCTGAATCACATAATCCTTGGACTTCACTCTCCTCTTCCTGTATTGTCCACTGAAGTCAGGTAGTTGAAAGCTTGTGATTTCCATCTTAAAGCCAGGATACTTATATTCTTTCCTATCTTAAACTCTCCTCTGAAGAGTTTTCATTGAAGACTTTCCCTTTCTACTTAACACAGGAAATAACCAGAATGTGGACAACTTTTGTGGCTACTTGCTTCATTTTTTGAGGTTATTAACATCAGTGCAAAAAGGCGACACTCCACACATAGCATGCTTATCGATTGAGGTATGATCAGGCTAGATATTGAATTGAAAGCTAATGAAGGAAGGTGAGAAAAACAACTTTGAGGGTGAAATCCTATGCATGTTTTGACAGAAAAAAATCCTACAATTTCCATAATGCCTGAGCCAGCATGGCTAGATGAGGCATTCTGGGAGTTGTAGGACTCCCCTCCCCCCGGTATCTATCTAGTCCAGCACTCTGTTCACACAGTGGCCAACCAGAAATAAACAGGTAACAGCACCCTACTGCCCACATTCCCCAGCAACTGATGTATGTAGGCTTTCTGCCTTGGCTACTGCAGGTAGTGAAGTAAAATCACATCTACATTACATATTTAAACTGTTTGAAAAATATTTACTTTACCCTAACAATATGGATTTCACCCAAAGGGCTTTGGGAAAAATAGTCTTGTGAAGGTGGTGACAATAGAGCTTGGCTTTCACAGCGCTATATTTCCTGGGGACCCTTGAATTGGAAATGTGCTAGGATAGCAGTGCCTCAAACTTAAGAGGTATACTACAAAGTCCCTATTTAAAACCCACATTCTGATCTGGTAATGTTTTCAATTAACATTGCTAGCCTGTAAGTCAGCCTTCCCAACCTAGCACCCTCCAGATGTGTTGAACTACAACACCCATAATTCCCAGCCATTGGCCATGCTGGCTGGGAATTCTGGGAGTTGCAGTCATAGAATCAAGGAATCATAGAATAGTAGAGTTGCAAGGGGCCTATTAGGCCATCGAGTCTAACCCCCTGCTCAATGCAGGAATCCACCTCAAAGCATCCCTGACAGATGGTTGTTTGGCTGCCTCTTGAATGCCTCTAGTGTGGGAGAGCCTACGACCTCCCTAGGTCATTGGTTCCATTGTCATACTGCTCTAACAGTCAGGAAGTTTTTCCTGGTGTTCAGCTGGAATCTGGCTTCCTGCACCTTGAGCCCATTATTCCGAATCCTGCACTCTGGGAGGATTGAGAAGAGATCCTGGCCCTCCTCTGTGTGACAACTTTTCAAGTATTTGAAGAGTGCTATCATGTCTCCCCTCAATCTTCTCTTATCCAGGCTAAACATGCCCAATTCTTTCAGTCTCTCCTCATATGGCTTTGTTTCCAGACCGTTGATCATCCTCGTTGCCCTCCTCTGAACACGTTCCAGCTTGTCTGCATCTTTTTTGAAGTGTGGTGCCCAGAACTGGACGCAATACTCAAGATGAAACCTAACCAGTGCCAAATAGAAGGGAACCAGTACCTTGTGCGATTTGAAACTACACTTCTATTAATGCCGCCCAAAATAGCATTTTCTTTTTTTGCAACCATATAACACTTTTGGCTCATTCAGCTTGTGATCTACAACAATCCCAAGCTGAATATGAGCCAAAATGTGATGTGGCTGGGCTGCATGAATAGATTTGGAAGTACAGCTTCCAAATCGCGCGAGGTACTGATTCCCCTCTATTCGACACAACTGGATGGCACCAGGTTGAGTAGGCCTGCTGTAAGTGATTGCATGGTTGAAGGCTGGGGAACTCGTAGCCCTTCAAATGTTGCTAGACTACAACTCCCATCATTCCTGACTACTGGCCATGCTGGCTGAGGCTGATGGGAGTTGGAGTTCAGCAACATTCGGAGGGTCACAGGCTCCCTCCTCCTCCAATTGTTGTACATTTGTACACATGTGCTGAACAGTGGAGATGCCAATTTAGGGTGAAGTCAATTTTTGAAGACATAATTGAAAGTCTTCTAATGATAATGATGACCAAGGGGTTAATTTATTATCACAACTTTTTCCTTCAGTGATTCTAACTGTAAACTTCTGAAGAAGGGAATGGGCAAGGCACAGGGCAACTCAATGTGCATCTTCCCCCCCCCCCCCCATCAGGACTGAAATCCTTGTTGTGGTCTCACATTCTGAACATCAATAAACTTATCTGCAAAGTGAGGTTTGCTCTTTTCACACGGTGCTCTTTTAAAATGATCTCTGTAGGGAAATATAAGTTTATTGTAATGCGTGAAGTGTGCTGCAACTGTGTGGTTTACAGCACAATTCTGTGCATGTCTACCCAGAAGTATGCCCCACTGAATTCTACCGTAGACATTCATACAGTATAAAAAGAAAAGAGATGCATCACACCTCTCCTTAAAATGAGGGCAAATGAAGACACAAATTTGCATGCAAGTTGCATGTGATAATTTATCTGTATTCTAGGAACACTGCTTTACAGTGGCATGGTGGAAATTTCTGAAGTGCAGGCACTCATCATTACAGTTGCCACAGCCATACCCCCAAGTAGAGTTGAAAAATGCAGGCAGCTGCATTGATCCATATCAACAAATCCAATCTAACAGTTTTCACTTCCACCAGGAGCAGTGAAGCTAACTGCCCATTCAAGACCAGGCCACCCCAAAATATTTTGCATTAGAACAGATAACATATTGTTGCTCATAACATTCACTTCCTCCCAGCTACTGTGAGGATTGCAGCTAAGCTCAGAAGGAACATGGAATTCCACGGGGGCTGGCAGGTGACCCAAGTACCCCTGCTAATAAAAAAAGGGCCAGTGTTGCATCCCTGTGAGCCCTGGTTCCATTACAACGCTGTATTGCCATTAGAGTGGAAAGGGGGAAACACAGATATCTTTACTTTCATGTCAACAATGAATCCCACAGTGCAGAACACATGGTCCCCAATGGTCTCACCATCACCCATCTCTACTATGCATATCGTGCAAACTGAAGATGGTAAAATTGATTGTGTATCGGATACTTTTTGACTTCATTCAAAATCCAGTCTACACCAATGCATACTTTGTGGAATTAGTCTTGCACACTTATCAGAATGGAGAAGGCTACTCTATCACCAGCAACTCAAGACATAATCGCTCCCAAATCAAACATGGCAGTAGCACAAACAATATCAAATACAGTAATAAATACACAAATTAGGCCAATGGCTTTAAAAACAATATATATACATCCCTATAATGATTCCATCTTAGCTCCTGGTTCGCCTTCAGCAACCGAGAAACCGAAGTCCAAAGTACACCTGACAGCTTTGATAACCCCAAACAAGGGAGGATTTCATTCTCTTCCAGAAAGAAATCACCACTCAGTATTTCTGCCACTCAGTCTCTTCAGCTAAAACATCAGAATGACTCTGAGCCCAGCCTATTATCACCTCTGCCAGTAAGTGACAGGACAATTTCCTGCCTGCCTTTGTGAAGGACATGAAGATTTTGGATGATAGCCACTAGTGACCAGCAACTGGGAGATATTAGCACTTCAAACTGTAACCAACAAGGCAATTAGGCTAAACTGAGTCCCACAAAGAAGCTAGGACAATTATAGCCATTCTGATTAAAATAATTAGTCATTCAACTTCATCAGAAAAGGAAAATCACTCCCTGAAGCTCTATGGCCCTTATTCAGCTACCCAAATTAGTTTGAATTAGTTAGCTGGTTGTTTATGGAAGAAGTATTTTCTTCCCTGTTACAAATTAGCACAATTGAAAAGTAAATGACTCAAATTTAAATGAGCCTCTCCCTTCAAAGTTTACTCACCTAAAGGTGTTTTTGGCTATGCTTTACTAAGGTCTAGTTTAAACAAGCAGTGAAGGAGATGAACCTGATTCTTGACTGAACCACTATCGGAGTACAGGTGGTGCTCACATGAGTTTAATGCTCCTCCATTCAAAAAACTAACATGCCTAAGAGAAGTTCACCACTCTGCTGCTAAGATCATCTTCTTGGCTCGCCGCTCTGACCATGTTACTCCACTGCTGAAATCTCTTCATTGGCTTCCAATTCACTTCAGAATCCAATATAAACTTCTCCTGTTGACCTACAAAGCTTTTCACTGTCTAGCTCCTTCCTATCTCTCCTCTCTCATCTCACACTATTGCCCCGCTCGTGCTCTTCGCTCCTCTGATGCCATGTTTCTTGCCTGCCCAAGGGTCTCTACTTCCCTTGCTTGGCTTCGTCCATTTTCTTCTGCTGCCCCTTATGCCTGGAACGCTCTTCCAGAACATTTGAGAACTACAAGTTCAACCGCAGCTTTTAAAGCTCAGCTAAAAACTTTTCTTTTTCCTAAACCTTTTAAAACTTGATTTTGTTCTGACTTTATACTGTTAGTTTTACCCTACCCAGTGCCGGTTTACCCTACCCTGTGCCTGTTTGCATTCTCTTCCCCTCCTTATTGTTTTATTATGATTTTATTAGAATGTAAGCCTATGCGGCAGGGTCTTGCTATTTACTGTTTTAGCCTGTACAGCACCATGTACATTGATGGTGCTATATAAATAAATAAATAAATAATAATAACAATAGAAGGGTTCTAGATAGGGGAGCCACTTACACATTGCCAAAATAGAGGACAAAAAAGGACACAGAATAAAAGAACTTAAGAGCTTTGGCTATTGGGCAGTATAGAAATGTAATAAATATATAAAGAAAAGTCGTGCTGGATCAAACCAAGGGTCAATCTAGTCCAGCGTTCTGTTCACACAGTGGCCAACCAGCTGCCCACAGGAAACCCACATGAGTGCAACAGCACTCTCCCACCCATGTTCCCCAGCAACTGGTGTACATAGGCATACTACTTCTGATACTGGAGGTAGCACATAGCCATCAGAACTAGTAGCCACTGAATCAATACCATTAGAGAGATATCTCATCCCCATTTGGTTTTTTTTAGATTGTCAGTAAATAATTACTCCAATTCCGAGACTATTTAACTCAGCAATGAAACTGCCCTTGAGCTTTTCTAGGGCTGCTGAAAGCTGCCTTCGCATATGTAACCTTTCAGATGCTTGGAGCCATGTCATGCTAATGTTTTTAACATGTACATATAAAAATGTGGTATAAATATCACACAATACAATGTAAAATTAAGCAAAAATTAACATATGGAGCTGTCTCAAGACCTGGATATGGCTCCATGTGTTGATTTATGTCATTTTACTTACCGATTTGTGAAGTGTGTGTGTGTGTATGTTTAATAAAACAGAGATGGTTCTGAACATCTGAGGAGTTACATACAACAGAAAATTTGTCAAAGGTGTTTTGAGGTATAGAATGAATGGTTGTCAGGTGTACTGTCAGCATGCACCCAATGCTTTTATCAGTGAGAAAACCTACAGTGGTTCATGAGTTATGGTTGAACACAATGTACAGAGGCTGGGAAATCATTTTTCCAACCATAACACCAGCCGTCTTTCAAACCACAATGTACCTTGGGCAAAGGACCAGCACATGTGTGGAAAGCGATGAAAAGCAGGAGCCCATTGGGATGCACACGTCACTGTTGAACCACAGGGCTCTGGGACTTAGCAATCAACAGCCTGAGTGCTCGGACATGTGAGTTAGTATACAGGCCAAGTCAAAGTTGCCACCTCACTCCTGAGAGAAATCAGCTGAGGGAAAGTCAACAGTGCTGGGGTTAACAGCTTGGTACCCATAGCCTTCACCCCATAGCCTACTTCCCATTAGATCCACTAGGCCATACCATGCACCACTATCAGCAGTGATGGGGCTAACAGCTTGAGTGTTGGTTGGCAGATAGGAAGTTGAGATGTCATACTGGACGGAGAGAGGAAAGCCAGCACTCAGCACAGCAAAAAGTTAACAGGGGCTGTGGCTCAATGATAGAGCACCTGCTTTGCATACAGAAGGTTCAATCCCCAGCATCTTTAGTAGGATTGGAAAATCTCTCCCCTATTATTATTATTTATAACATTTATATACCACCCCATAGCCAAGGCTCTCTGGGCAGTTTACATAGGATAAAAACAACATACCAAAATTTAAAACCACAAAAACATCCCTCTCCTACAGGTGATGGTTCTCCTAGGCCCTCTCAGCCAGCCAGTTTATATATCCCTCCCAGGAAGGGAGGAAGGACAGTGGAAATTGTCCAAGCAGCTGGCTTAGTATCTGGGACCCCAGTCCTGCAGGGAGTGGCAGTCTGTCAGGCAGAAAGTCCACAGGGAAGAGCAATAGTGATGGCAGTAGCAGCAATGATACAGACCGGTAGCAGCAAGCACTGTCTTCTCCCCTGGCAATGGGTTTCCCTCTCCTGCAGGTGATGGTTTTCTAAAACCCTGGAGAGCTGTTGACAATACTGGGCTAGATGGACCAACGGTCTGACTCAGTATAAGGCAGCTTCCCATCCTAGTAGGGAGAGAATTCTATTCTGTCAAGATGCTGTTGCAGAAAACGACTTATCCAGTTTCCCCATCAATCTAGTTTCTCTTGATGGCAGAACATGCAATAGAGTATCTGATGATGACTGCAAACTCCAGGCAGGTTCATATAAGAGGCTGACTTTCAGTGGTCTTGATCCAAAACCATTTAGAGCCTTGAACTGGGCCTAGAAACAAATTGGAAGCCAATGAAAGAGGCCTATCCATTGCTGAGGTTAGTGCCACTGCATTCATGCCCTGCTTCTCAAAAAATGTTTGGATGGCCACTGTTGGACAGAATACTGGACTAGATATGGCTTTTGTCTGATCCAGCATGACTCTTCTTTTATTGTGTTCAGTGTAATCAATCTAAGACTGGAGTAATGTGCAGGGCTGGTGCCAGGCTATTATGCCCCCTAGGCAAGGTAAGCTACTTGCACCCCCCCTTTTTTATTTTATTTTTGGCCAACTTTGATTCAGCTGTTCAAGAAGAGTTTCTGAACTATTATATTTTCCTTTTATTATGTTTTCTTCTTCTTAAAACAGCTAATTTGTATAAAACTGTGACCCTTAAAGGACAGTACTGCGCTCCTCTGAGGTCTGCGCCCTAGGCAGCTGCCTAGTTGGCCTAATGATAGCGCCAGCCCTGGTAATGTGGTCTCCAAAGAACATATAAGAAAGCAATCTGGCTAAAGCATTCTCCACCAGCTGAAGTTTCCAAACATTCTTCAAGACACAGAGAGTGTATTGCAGTAATCTAAATGGGAAGTGATTAAGGCATGGATCACTGTGGCCAGAACCATCTTCTCCAGGAAGACGTGCAGTTGGTTTACTAGCCAAAGCTGGATAAAGGCACTCCTGGCCACAGCAGAAGCAATGCTGGAACTGGAAGTGCTTGCAAGCCATGGACCTGATCCTTCAGAGGAAATACAACCATCTAGAACAGTCTGTACTCCCAGTCCTGGCTCAGATTGTCTACCGACCATCAGAACCTGGTTGTTAGGAAAGTAACCTCTAAATTGAACCATTACAATGTTGCAATGATGGAATGAGGGTATGTCAGCCACTGCACCACACTTACCTTAATCATGACTGGCACCTTCTCCCCCAACCCCCCGGGACATTTCAACTTTAACAGTTGTGAGGTAGGTAGAAATTAGACAGGTGCAGCTCTCCCCATGGCTACACCACCATGCTGGGATAAGCTCTGTACGCCTCTGTTTACAAGTTGCTGAGGGTGCTGTTACACTCACATCCTACTTGTGGGTTGATCACAGTGTGAACAGAACGCTGGACTAGCATGGCTCTCCTGATGTGCTTAAGCTGCACCTATTGAATTCTTGCATGTTACACACCTGCTGGGCGGCTCGATCCTAACTACATTTCCTTGGAAGTCAATCCTATTGAGCGCAGCGGGGTTTCCTTCCAAAGAAACATGCTTCAAAGAGCGGAAGGCACAAATGTCGGGGTTGACGCTTCTCCCCCTTGCCTATCCTTATGCGAAGCAGCCTTCCCCCACACTCCCTGGAATCTAGCCTTACTCAGGACGAGGCTCCTCCTTAAGGAACAGAGCTGGCGTGCTTGGCGTTTACCTTGAATCTCCAGCCTTGGCTGTCAGCAAGCTGCTGCTGCTGCTGCTGCCGCCAACGGAGCCTGGAGCGGTACCCAAGTGCACCTTACCTGGCTGGATGACAGCAGCAGCATCCTTTCACCTGCTTGACTAACCTTGCAGTGCTGCTGCAGCGCGGCTGCTGCTGCTTCGTCTTGAGACGAGGCTGGCCTTGGCGAACGCTTCCTCCCTCTGACATCACAATCCGACCAGCGCCGCCTGTTCCAATAAGATCCGACTGCGCTGGGGGGAGGGGGTGGGGCCGCGGCGAGGATGGCGGAGTGACTCATGGATTCCTCCCGGGGCTGGCTCCGCCCCCGCCAGCCCCTTCCCAGCCCCTCCACATGGGCTCCCGACCCGCCCCCCTCCTCCAGCCGCTGAGGGGGTGGAGTTGCCGGCGGCCCCTAAGGGTGCGCTGCCCTTCCTTCCGTTTCCCGAACTCTGCCGCCCCGCACCTGAAGAGAGCCGCGTGGTGGCCGCCGGGTTGCCTCTGGGGCATGGAGGACGACGACGACGCGGAGAGTCCGCGCGTCCCCACGAGCTGCTACCCCGCCATCCAGCGTGTCAGCATTGCGGTGGATGAGACGAACGTCCTGCCGGGGGCTCTGCAGCTGATCCGAAAGCTGAGACCACAATGGGAGACCGAGCGAGTTAAAACCAAGGTACAGACCACAGAAGCGCTGCACGGAGTTGGCTGGTGGCAGGCGGTGCCAAGGACCACAGAACCTCCCCGAACACGCTCGCCTCTTGCTCGCTGGGCTGAGAACCTTGGGCTGGTTGTGGTAGGGCAGGAGGAAGAGTAAGGGGCGTGGGGAGGCAGGAAGGGAGGAGGTGGGAATGGCGAGGAAGGAAGTGGAATTGGCCCCCCAGTCTTTTGAGAGCATTCAACAAGTCTAGGTTGGGGTTTGGATGCTAGGGTGGCTTTAATTCTTTCACTGTTGAGATGCACCCAACACATTGTCTTAAATTTCGATGGGCTCGTCTTGCAGAAGATAATTTAATATGATTAAGCGCCCCGCCCCATCACCTCCATAGTACTTTTAACCACCTTGGATTGGATCCATTTTAGGAGTAGACTCAGTTAATTCTTATTGATTTCAATGGGTCTTCTCCTTCAGTGGATCCAAACCCTTGTCATATTAGGATGGTCAATTATTATTATTATTATTATTATTATTATTTATTTATATAGCACCATCAATGTACATGGTGCTGTACAGAGTAAAAGGATGGTCCCACCCTTTCTGTTCATGGTTATGGGTCAAGCAGGAATTCGAATCTGTGACTGCAGTTTGGAGTACAGTACAAGGTAATGAATCCACCTCGCAGCCATCTCTGGTGTCCTCCAGATCTTTTGGACTACAGCTCCCATTTTCACTGACTATTAGCCATGCTGGCTGGGGCTGATGGAAGTTATCATTGAAAACATCTAGAGCGCACCTTGATGGGGAAGGCTGAATTATTTCACAGGCACAATCCTAAATATGTGGTGTACAATGCACCCGTTCTATCCCTCAGAGTTTCTAAGCGTCAGATGAATGTTCCACTCCTGTTTCTCCCCAAAAGGTCTCTTAGTGGTTATAAGTAATCGATTCAAAAATGAATAGATTACATATTGTATATGGCTCATTATGTTCCTTTCTTGTTTAAGCAAGGAGATCAGTTAATAGGGGAGTTCACACACAAGACAGTGTAATCCAGATTCGAAGCAGAGGGATTTGGCAGTCACTGCCTGCTTATAGCCAGGCCATTTAATTTCTGTTCTTTGATTCAGTTTTCACATCTGCAAAATAAAAATGGAATGAATTTCCCTCTTTCCCCATTAGTTTTAGGGCATGGCTCCATAGGATGCTCTGGGGTGCGTTCAGTTTTCCAGTCTGGGATGTGCAATCCCTGCAAGGCACACATGATCTGTGCACAATCTTATCTTGTCTTCAGAGCAGTTTTAGGGAATAACAAGCTGTCTATGGCCAAAGCTATCCATACACACACTAAGTAAGGATAGATGATTTTACCACTCCTAGTTATACTATGGCAATGCTCAGTTATGGTCCATGGGATGAAATAACCCTTTAGTTTTTTGTGAACCGCCCAGAAAGCTCCGGCTATTGGGCGGTATAGAAATGCAATAAATAAATAAATAGTTAAATGCAACATACAGAGTCCCTGGATCAAAACTTTTAATGGCACATTCTTGTACCACATCAATGAATGCAACTTGGTAGACATGAGCTTAGATAGAGACCTCAGCAATTCTGCATGTTGGCTCCCCGAATGAAACTGGGATACTCTAGTTAAGATGAGAAAGGTATGCTCAGTTTCCTTGAAATATTTTCTACAGAGAGTGATGCCCTACTCAGATCCTGTTCCAGATTAACTGGTATAACTTTACAGGGGCATTGATCGTCTGATTTTAACATCTCGATTTCTTAAAACGAGGTGGGGAATCTATGAACTACAAAATGATATTAGACTCCAACTTCCATTAGCTCTAGGCAGCATTACCAATGCCAGGGATGATGGGAGTTGCAGTTCAGCAGCAGCTGGAGGGCCATAAGTTCCCCAGCCCTGTCTTCAAGGCATGGCCCTTACCAGTGGAATCTGGTGGCTCCAGTGTCCTTGGGGTGGTGCGTCTGCTAGGTTTCAATCTCAACCAGTCAGAACTTTAAAGGAGCTATTCAAGGTGCTAGAATTCTGACTGAAACCCAGCGCAGAGTCACCATCCACTGACATCGGAGCCACCACTGGCCCTTACATACTTCAAGTTGTGTTTGCACCTGCCTTTCCGAACAACAGCAGCTTATTCCCATGTTACTGAAGTGAAGTACTTTGATCCTGATGTTCATGTCTGCCTCTCCTGCTTCAATAAGGCATCACTGTTCCTCTTTGCTTTGAATCCATGCTGCGAGGAAAAGTAGATTGTACTCAATAAGGGTACTTCCAGACTACGTTTTTATTGCACCATCACACTGCTTCAAACACAGAATTTGCCAAGGGGTCTAAATGGTGTTGTCTTCTACTCGTAACTGTCCCGTGTTTTCCCAGACACTTCGTCCATTTTTCTTCTAACCTCAGAAAATCCAAAATGCAATGGAAGGAGGGAGACACATGCCCAGATCTGAACCAATGAACATTTGGGGGAATACTCACTTTATAAGTGAAGTGAGCTTTAGGAGCTGAGCAAATTTGTATTAGGTCATTTGTATTAGGTCACTGGACTAGGTCATTGCGAACTTCCGTGGGTGGGTGGGTGGGATAGCTAATACCCTGGAAGACAGAAGCAAACTTCAAAGTGATCTTGATAGGCTGGTGTGCTGTGATGAAAACAGCAGAATGAAATTTAATAGGGATAAATGCCAAGTTCTACACCTAGGGAAAAAACACACCAAATGCACAGTTACAAGATGGGGGATACTTGGCTCAGTAATACTACAAGCGAGACGGATCTTGGAATTGTTGTAGATCACAAGCTGAATATGAGCCAACAGTGTGACATGGCTGCAAAAAAAGGAAAAGCTATTTTGGGCTACATTGATAGAAGTATAGTTTCCAAATTGCACGAGGTACTGGTTCCCCTCTATTCGGCACTAGTTAGGCCTCATCTTGAGTATTGTGTCCAGTTCTGGGCATCACACTTCAAGAAGGATGCAGACAAGCTGGAGCGTGTTCAGAGGAGGGCAAAGAGAATGATCAGGGAAACAAAGCCCTATGAGGAGAGACTGAAAGAATTGGGCATGTTTAGCCTTGAGAAGAGAAGACTGAGGGGAGACATGACAGCACTCTTCAAATACTTGAAAGAGTATTTGAGAGAGGAGGGGCAACTTCCTGACTGTTAGAGCAGTACAACAATGGGACCAATGACCTAGGGAGGTTGTGGGCTCTCCTACACTGGAGCCATTCAAGAGGCAGCTAGACAACCATGTGTCAGGGATGCTTTAGGGTGGATTCCTGCATTGAGCAGGGTGTTGGACTCGATGGCATTATAGGTCCCTTCCAACTGTACTATTCTATGATTCCTTGATAACGCTACTTTCAAGCATCTGAGTGCAAAGAGCATTAAATCACTGCTCTAATGTCCAGCCCTAAGATAATAGCAAATTAAAACTAGTTGCATAGTTATTTATTAAGAATGTTTATATTTCACCTTTCCAGCAGAATATTGCTTAAGGCAGCTAACAAAGGTATTTCCCTAATACGGATTTTGGATTTTTTTCCCCTTATGGCCAAGATATCTATCTACCTTTGTTTTTTGTGTATAAGGAGGGGAAAACATTCACCAAGATACACCTTTTTAAAAAAGAAAAAAAAGGGGGGGAGAGAAAAAGGCTTTTATGAAACCCATTGTGGTGAAAGAGTACATTGAATATAAGTTCCCCCCCCCCCCAATGTGCTCTTTAAAAAGGAGAAGAGAACCAGCACCATCTGCGGGGAGATCCCAAAGCCTAAATGGAAATGATAGTCTGGGTTTGAAAGGATGAGAGTGGCATTGCTGATGTTTGTTAGCATGCCCAATTTGGCTTTGTGCCCTCAGCAAACAGACTTCTAGCAAGCGTGGGGAGTCAGTGACAGAAGGATCATTACAAATTTATAAATTATCAAGTATAATCAAACAGCGAGCGAGTGAGCAGTGCGGAAATGAATGGTAAAGGTCATCTGCAGAGAGCCAAGAAAGAAGGTACTAAACACTGGTCTGTAAGCTCATTGGGGCAGAGATTCTGTCCATATGCTATATGCCTGTCTAATAAGTAGTGCTCAAAGTACAGGAGATGCCTTTTGTGACTGTCTACTATTGTTTTAGAAAGTTACAGAGGCTCATAATTTGGCTAAAATTTGAGTGTACATTTTGTAGGTTTCATTACACACAGATCTCCCACCCCCGGCATTAATCAAGCCCCGTCCTATATTTGCCTAGATGGAGAAATTGTGGAAATTAGAGAGTGGAGGTAGGCAAGGTGTTTAAAGTAAAGGAGGTGGGGGTATAGGAATAGGAAAAAGCCCCACCCCCATAAACCCTTCCCTTTACCCACATAAAATTCCATTGTCCTTACCGTGAAATTAATAACGTCAAACCCTTCAGTTCGTGGCATTCAGAGTATTGCCACAATCACCTGGCTGTTGTAGTCAAGGCATAGTAATTGTATGGCATTAGTAGCTAAGAGAATGAGGAAAGCACCACCTTTGGCTTCCTTTAATATCCCCCCTATAGGTGAGTCAGCTGGAGATGTCCATCCAGGACCAATCCTATCATTAGGCAGGTGCAGGCAACTGCCTCAGGCAGCAGATGCTAGGGAAGGGGGGAATGGAGTAGCAGTGGAAACCTCCCAAATATGCCTCTTAAACTCTCCAGATGTTCTTTGCTGTAGGTGTGTATGCCATACAACCTGTCCTGAGCCCCCTACACTAGCTTGCTGCCTCAGGTGGGGTGGAGGATGCTAACCCATCACTAGTGTTAAAATTAGACTCGGCTACCAGTCCAGTCAGCTTCTGTATATGGATCAGAGAGAGAGAGGACGCCATCTTGTCCTTTGCCTGAAGCAATAGAAATGTCTTGGGCTGGCCCCCATGTGTCCATCAATAGCGGTCAGACAAAAGGCTCTTGAAGATCCAGCCTTCAGGAATAATGACCCAGTTTGCAGCCATGGTACATGCTGGGCACAATTTGAATATGTAGCCCCCACTTCGGGGGTTTAGTACCTTTCCTGCCGCTTTGCAGATGGTCTTTACCGTTCTTTTCCACATTGCTCCCTCTGTTTGATTATACCTGACAATCTATAAATTGGGAGTTGTTGCGTCATGCAAAGCTATCTATCGGGGGTTATGCAAGGCTTAAACAACCTACAACAAGCCAAGAATTATGTGTGGATTGTTTAACCCTTGCACAAACCCTGATGGATGGGTTCAGACGATATGGCAACCCCCTTGCCATGGCGCAACAGGGATTAAATTATCCAAGTTCGGCTGTCGTGTCGTGCAAACCAGCCCATTCTCTCCTGCCTCCTGTAGCATTCAGGGGTCGGGTTTGACATCAGACAAACCATGGGAAAAGACTGGACTTCTGGTTCATTGCAGCTGTGAGATAGTGGATAAGTTTCTCTACGCCTTGGATCAGTTTAAATCCATACCCTAGATGCTGAATCCCAACCTAAATGAGGCTATAATCCTAGACGCACTTACCCAGAAATAAGTCCCAATGAAGCTTACTTATGTGTAGCTATAGGACTGCACTGTAAAGCTCCGTTAGGGATGGGCGAACAAGCCATTTTCAAACATTGTCTCACTGCTCATCTCGTGCCCAGTTCCTGTTGGCATTTGTGATCACTGCTTGCTCTGTGCAAATGGGGAAATTGCACTAATTCAGCAGTGATCGAACGTGAAATTTACACAACTTCCCCCTGTTTGATTTGTGCAAATTTCCTAAATTTATGCAAATTTCTTCCATAGACTAAAACGGGGCTGGTTTGATCTATGAGGGAAATTTGAGCCAATTACAAAATTTGTGTAAATTTAGGACATTGGAGTAAATTTAGAAAATGTGTGCAAATCGAATACGAGCACATATTCAGCAATTTACGAGCATTTTCGATAGGCACATGCTTGCGATTGCACTCAAAGTTGCAAAGAAAGCATATTCACCTATTTGCGAGCAAAACCGAAATTCTCATACATTCCTAGGCTCTGCTATATTTAGGTCCCTTTAGTGCAGTCTTCCCCAACCTGTTGTCTTCTAGATGCTTTGGATTACAACTCCCAGGATTCCTGACCATTGGCCATGCTGGTTTGGGCTGATGGGAATTGTAGTCCCAAAACATTTGGAAGGCACCAGGTTGGGGAAGGCTGCTTCGCTGGGTTGGATCCTAATGCTGGGGCGGGGGTGGGGGGTTACTGGTTGGAGATCAAGCAGATTTTGTTGCTACTATAGTATTTATATTGCACCATTGATATGCGTGGAGCTTTACAGAATTCAAGAGGATAGGTTCCCTACTCTGAGGACCTTACAATCTAAAAATGTGACACTGGGGAAACAACCGAGGCAGTGGTAAACAGCGAAGGAGTATGTGGTTGTTTCAGTTGCACGGTCTGAGGCTTAGCTACACACTGAGTTACTCTAGGGCATGGGAGCAGTTGCGGCAGGCAAAGACGGCGTATGGAACCCGCAAGAGAGAAACTTGTGTTAAGGGTAGTGATTATGCATGAAGCACTCTGTCTATTGGGAGTTGTACAAGGTGCCTTGTTTTGGTTTCTGAAAATGCTGCAGAAATGGATCACATATTTTCTGCATAATCCTGAGTGCCAAGAGCATGCCTTTTCACCTTTTCTTTCTTTTCTTTTTTCTTTTTGAAAATAAAAATCTTGGATTTTAGAGACTCAGCAGAAGTTCCTGGATTTGAGATTGTAGTAGGTAGGAAGCAATTGTGACTATACAGCTACCTGGATCAGCCTTCCCCAACTTAGTGCCCCCCCCCCCCAGCTGATGGATGCAGGGAGTTACAGTCCATCGCATCTGGAGGTCACCAGGTTAAGGGAGGCTGACTTTGATCATTTCTACTATAGGGCTGCCTCATATATATATATATATTTAATTTCATTTATATCCCGTTTTTTTTCCTCCAAGGAACCCAAGGTGACATACATAATCCTCCTCCTCCTCCCCTTTTTATCCTCACAATGACAACCCTGTGAGGTGGGTTGGGCTGAGAGTCTGTGAGTCACCCAGTGGGTTTCCATGGCCGAGTGGGGACTAGAACCCAGATCTCCTGACTCCCAGTCTGACACTTTAGCCACTACACCACACTGGCATAATTACCTGCGTGTTTAGCAAAGGACTATTGCAAACATAATGGGCCAGAAGGTAGAAAGGGAAACTGCTGGAGATATTAACTGAAAAACTTATTAACCATGAGAGCTTCTGAAAGGCTAAATGTTCTCCTTTAGGATGGAACGGCTGTGGGTTACACAACAAAGAGAATAATATTTGCACAGGGCAATTGAGGAATGATAGATAAGCTGCTAAAAAAATTCATGTCATGGAATGCAACCAGGGAGGGGATAAAAGGCAATAATCCTATTAAGGCTTGTAGGGGTGGGGGAACCCTCAATAAGCTTTATAGCAAAGAACAGTTAAAAACAAAGCCAGAGTTCAGGGCATCAGCATGGGGATATCATGGGAACTTAAGAGCTGTGCCACTCATGTTCCCCAGCAACTGTATACAGATGCATAATGACTCCGGTACTGGGGGTAGCATAAAGCCATTATGACTGGTAGCCATTGGTAGCTTTGTCCTCCAGAAATTCATCCAGTCCCTTTTAAAGCCATCCAAAATGGTGGCCATCACTACATCTTTTGGTGGGGAATTCCATAGGTTAACCATATGCCTGAATCTCCCACCATTCAGCTTCATAAGATAATGCCATTGGGTTCTAATATTATAAGAGAGGGAGAAAAATGTCTCCCTATCCACTTTCTCCACATCTTGCATCATGTCTCTACACCTTCCATCATCTCTCCCCGTATTCGCTTTTAAAAAAAGCAAAAGCTAAACAGTCCCAAATGTTGTAACCTTTCATCATAGTGGAGTTGCTCTTGACACTTGTACAACTGCAGAAGTATATGCAAACAACTGTTTGAGCCATTTTCCCACCAATTGACTACTACTTTCTTCACCGCTATGACCTCCTGGTTCTGTTTGGAAGTGAGCAGGCATTACTGCCCAATTTCTAAATGGTTAGCAAAGTTGGTCTCTTCCCAACTTGGCCCTGTATCCTTCTTATTATGGAGTGTACCAAAGACACCCATAGATAGACAGACAGATACTACATGAGTCCAGGCAGGTAATGAAAACAGATTCAACTTTGGCAAGCCTGGCTCAAATTAAACCCCACTCTTGCTCCAGGTTTGAGGGGGCCCTGAGCAAGGTATCTTGTAGGGTGTTCTCTGCTCCTTCTCCATTAGAGGGTCGTAGGAAGTTTACCTGGTGGTAGTGGGCAGGCAACACTCTAAGCAGAGCTCTGAACAGTGCCAGACAGCTGGGTTTAGCCGATATTTTAATCCCCCACAATGCCCTAGACCACTGTTATGTTAGGAGCATTTTGGGGGAAATTAAAATGGTGGCTAGACCTACCTCTAAGCAGCAAATTTTAAGGGGCCCTGGGGCCCTGACAGCTGCCCAAACATTCCAGGTACTGATGTTAGCCAAACGAAAGCAAAGCCTCCCCGCCCTAAATTAGGTTCTGAAAAGAATGTTTGTAGGGAAGAATCACGAATGGGTTTTTGAGGTTGGTTCTGCTACCAATCATGACTTCTTGGCCTGTGCATGTGCTCAGAGCCACCTAATTCTTAGTGCATGTCCACCTGCCTGAACCACTATTTTCCACTTGGCTGAAATTGGTGGACTCAGGTTTCTAGAGGAAAAAAGACCCCCAAGGTAGAACCCACAAGCCTGAAGTCAACTCTGGCCTGCAGAAATGCCTGAGGATCTAAAATTGCCCTGGGAAAAGTGTTGTTTTGAGCATCTATGAGGAGCACACAGAGACAGAGTGGATGTGGAAGTCCAATTGCTTGTTTTTTAAGCAAGGGAAAAAAAAGATAATTTCATATGCTGAGGCAGTGAGCCAAGTGCGGAAGAAGACAGAACAAAACTCTCTGTCCATCTGTGCGGAGCGGTCAAAGCAGCAACACAGGCGTCCTCATCAGAGACGTCTCCATTGATCGGAGACTCCATTGCCACCCGCTCCATTTGTTTGTGTCTCTGGATCCTACATTTTTGTTGTTTTGCATTGCCAAACTCTTTGCCCTAATTCAGGGATGCGTCTCTGAATTATGCATTCTTGTCAAGAGCTCCTCTGGGCTTGGGTATAATTGATTGATTGATTCCACCCCCTATCTGGCTTATCAATTCAGAATGACCCCCCAAGTCAGTTGACACTAAAAAATAAACTAAATGGAATTAGCCTAGGGCTGCCTCTATTCCCACTGACATTGCTCTCGAGTACTATATCTCCGCTTCCATTAGTTCTCACTAGGTCAGTGTGACTGTTCTCCTCCACTTCCATCCCACTTCATCCACTTCTTTTGAGTGCTGCCTGTTGGGTGGTCCCTTGTCTGATGCACACTCATTTTACTCTCTTTCCCCAGGATGGCAGGTCTTTTCACTTCCAAGTTCAGAGAGGCAGGAGACAAGTGTAGGAGCTGTACTTCAGATCAGCTGCTGAGCTATGACTTCAGTTGTCTCTGAGAGAAATATAGCTCAGGCACAGTCCACACAAAACCATTTTTTAAAAAAACATTCTTGGCCATTTTTTTTTTCTTTGGCCCTTGTACAAACCAGCAAAGATGCATACGTATGACTTCCCCTCCATCCACTCTCTACAAGAATGTTCTCTCCACTTCAAGCAATTTTACATACTTCATGCACTATACTGGGGCTGGGCAGAAGGAAGATCTAGATCAACTAATAGATATCTGGATGATCTGAAGTCAGGGCTGGCCCTAACATTAGGCAGAGTGAAGCAGTCACCTCAGGCGGCAAATGCTGGGAGAGGGCAGCAAGGTGTCGGAGGAGAGTTCTATGTGCCATAGAGCCTGCTGTGCACCTAACTTGCACTGCTGCTTTCAGGTGCAGTGGAAGATGCTGTCTCATCAGCACTGAAGGCAAATCTGCCTGTCCAATCAGCTTTTGTACATAGAATGGGAGGGGGTGCCATCTTGTTCTTGGCCTCAGGCAGCAAAATGTCTTGGGTCAGCTGTGTCTGAAGTAGATCAGCAAGGATTTCTGACTCCCACTTGTCCAACAATAGCAGCAATGAAATGACTCATTCCATCCTAAATTTGATTGCTGAAATGGAGAAACCTTGCAGGTAATCAGGAGCTAATTTATGTGTGAAAGGACTGAGAGCTCCATACAGTTCTGGTACTCAAATCAAATTCCTGGCCTCAGAATCTCTTTGCACCAGGGTCCAGTTGGTGGTTCTTCGGGTTCTAGGAAAAACAACCAAGGGGTTCCCAAAGCCTATAGTCTGCCCTCCTCTGTGTTAGACTGGTTTAGTAGTAAACAGCTGGGATTGTTTAGCCCGGAGAAAAGGCAAGTAAAAGGAGACATAGCGGTGTACAAAATTATGCATGGTGAGGAGAAAGTGAATAGGGAGAAATAATACTAGAACCTGGGGTCTTCTCATGAAGCTGATTGGTGGTAGATTCAGGACAGATAAAAGGAAGTACTTCTTCACACAGTGCATAGTTAAACTATGGAATTCACAACTACGTGATGTAGTGATGGACACCATCTTAGATGGTTTTAAAAGGGGATTGGACAAATTCCTGGAAGATAAGGCTACCAATGGCTACTAGTCCTGATGGCTCTATGCTACCTCCAGTACCAGAGGCAGCATGCCTGTGTACACAAGTTGCTGAGGAACATGGGTGGGAGGGTGCTGCTGCACTCATGTCCTGCTTGTGGGTTTCCCATGGGCAGCTGGTTGGCCACTGTGTGAACAGAATGCTGGGCTAGATGGTCTGATTCCACATGGCTGTTCTGACGTTCTTCTTATGTATTCCTGCTGATTTTATGATGCGTGTATCCAAACAGTTATTTGAAATCATTCTTTATGAGCACAAATTGCCCTTTTGCACAAACCTCCCTCATGCAGGCCAAAACAGAAGCACGTTCAATTCCAGTTTATATTCACAGTGATCTGTATTGGGATGATCCATTCCCCACCAGTCTGCCCAGCCGCATGTAGTTATTATTATTATTATTTATTTATTTATTTATTTATATAGCACCATCAAGGTACATGGTGCTGTACAGATTACACAGTAAATAGCAAGACCCTGCCGCATAGGCTTAAAAACCGGCTCTTTGTTCTTCCCAGCCACAGAATCTATCAGAAGTGCTGCTCTGATGGATTAAATCAACCTTATGTTGGATCACACCTCCCACTATCCCCAGCGCATGGTGGCTGAGGACAATGGGAGTTCAAGTCTAAAACACCTGGAGGGCACCAGGTTGGGGAAGGCGGCATTAAGCATTGGTTCGTTTAAAAAACAGGGTGGATTACAAGTCTTTTTGAACCCAGCATCTCATGTTATAGATCTGTGCCATTCTAATATTAGAACTAGACTTGCATCATCTCTGTCATCAGCAGAGGACAAGAGCTAATCACAGGGATATTATACAACCCATCTTTTATTCAGCCAGTACAACAGCACTGCTATAGCGTCTGACTTCAGCGTCCTGTTTTCCCCCTTTTTCTTTATTGCTGCTCCTTTGCTGATTCTCATGCCTACAAAAAAGAATATACGGTATCAGCTGTTTTCAAACGGTTTGCACTTCAGAATTCCCTCTAAAGAGCTCAGGGCAGCATACGTGGTTTTCTCCACGCCCCAGTTTATGCTCACAACACGCCTGTAAAGTTGGCCAGGCTGAGCTCCATGGCTTAGTGGGGTTTTGAACCCTGATCTCTCTTGTGTCAGTCCTACACTCTTAACCACTGCACTATGATAGTTTTCAGGGCACAACCCCAAAAGATGTGTACTAATGAACAATGCAGATGGCTCATCCCAAGGCATTTGTTGCCATGGTTTCCACTTTGGGTCCTCTCCCTACTGCTGTGACTACCCAGTCTTGGTAGCAATTTCACTAGCCTCTTTTGCACTGCCTTTTATTTCTTATCATGAAGGTTATGGCAGCTGAACTTGGTTAAAATATGGCATCCGCAGGAAATTTGTACATTCTGGGTAGAAAGTTATTTGCTTCTTTTTTTAAAAAAAATGTTTTATTAATCCATAGTATTAGGATTAAAGAAGCACACTTCTGGAAAGGTAATAAAAAAACACAGGAGGGTCTTTTGAACCTGGAGAAGTGGACATGGGTGATCAGTATTACTTGTTTTTAAAATCTGAGGCACCAGCAGAAATTTCTAGTAACAGAGATAGTAAGGTAACACAAGGATCTTGCTGCTTCACATACTACATTTCTTCATGTGTGAAGCTAAGAGCTGCAGATTCCTTTCATGCAGTTGTGTTCAAACAAACGCTTGGGTTGTCCACCGCAAATCATGGTGTGGATGTTCTATGCCTATAAATAATAACAAATGACACAAAATTATGCATGGTGTGGAGAATGTGGATAGGGAGACATTTTTCTCCCTCTCTCATAATACTAGAACCCGGGGTCATCCCATGAAGCTGATTGGTGGGAGGTTCAGGACAGATAAAAGGAAGCACTTCTTCACACAGTGCATAGTTCAACTATGGAATTCACTACCACAAGATGTAGTGATGGCCACCAATTGTGATGGCTTTAAAAGGAGGTTAGATAAATTCCTGGAGGAGAAGGCTATCAATGGCTTCTACTCCTGATGGCTATGTCCTACCACCAGTATCAGTGGCAGTAAGCCTGAAGTCACCAGCTGCTGGGGAACATGGGGCACGAGGGTGCTGTTGCAGTCACGCACTGCTTGTGGGTTCCTGGTCAACAGCTGGATGGCCATTGTGCGAACAGAGTGCTGGACTTGATAGACCCTTGGTCTGATCCAGCATGGCTGTTCTTATGTTCTTATACTTGGTATTTATATAGCACTATGAAATGTTCATAACATCCCTGTGAGGTAGGTCAGTGTTGTTACGCCCACACGGCAGATGGCAGGCCTTAGATCACCTGGCAAGTTTGCGGCAATGACAAAAGTTGAATTGGGGATAATAGGCCATCATTGTGTCTGGAGCAGTCTGGAGGTGCAGCCACACTGCAACTCAGGAATATGCTGTTCGTCACTGGCACACAGTTGCATGATGTCTTGTGGACCTAGCTTGGTTACACAGAATACAGCTTTGTTCTCCTTTGCCGCTGCAGCTTAGAGCACACTGTACAGAGTCTATGGCTCTGCAGCTCCTGCTTTTCTATAGTTCCAGACCAACCTTCCCCATCCTGGTACCCTCCAGACGTGTTGAACTACAATACCCATCACCCTCGTTGCCCATGTTGGCTGTGGATGATGGGAGATGTAGCCCAGTCCATCTGGACAGTGACAGGATGGGGAAGGCTGGCCTAGACTGCACAGTTGTAAAGGAAAATGAGAAAGTGTTAGCTCTTCTGCATGCAACCTAGTGGAATCCAAGAGCAAAAATCTCCTGCTTTGCCAAAATGGAAGGGGCAGCCTACTCGACCCCCTAGAAACACGTTTTCAATGGCTACAGCCACTGTGGTCTCCATCCAGAGTTGGACAACACCTTTAATATGACCAATCAAAATTCCACAAAAATGTGCACGCTTTTGAGTTCTCTAGAACTCTTTGTCACTGATGATGAAGAACTCAAACGCTTGCACATTTTTGTGGAGCTTTAGTTGATCCTAATAAAGGTGTTGCCCAATAGTGGGTTTTGTATTCCTCCACACCCCACACCCAGGCATGGACCAGCACAGCTATCTTTGTTTTTTATGTGGCCTGAATGTTATATATGCCTAAGATTTCCTCTAAACACCGTGGCAGCATGGCAAGCTCAAGTGAGGGCATTTCATCCTTTCAAAATGGAATACCCTTTCCTCATTAAATCAACGGGTTGTATCCAATCTTAATCCTATTTCGGGTAAACCCATTGAAATGAATGGGACTTAAATTAGATTAACATTGGATACAACCTAGTGTTTTCCCTTCTTCCAACTGCCTGCGCGAGCAACCCTGGTTGTAGTCATACAGCATGAGCTAACATTCATCTCCCTCTCTCTCTTCATTCCTCATCAAGGTCTTCACCGAAGGCATTACCAACAAGCTCATGGCTTGCTTCACGGATGAGAACATGAGGGACGCGGTCCTGGTGCGGGTCTATGGCAGGAAGACAGAGCTTATCGTGGACCGGGCTAATGAGCTGAGGAACTTCCAAGTGCTTCAAGACCACGGTTGTGCCCCCAATCTCTTCTGCACCTTTGAGAATGGCTATTGCTACGAGTTCATGCCGGGGAAGGCACTGGGACCGGAACATATCCGGCAGCCAAATATGTTCAGGTGTGTGTGGAATGGGAGGGTTAGATAAATCGTTTTGATAACAGTCAACAGAGGGAAAATATCTGCTTTAAGGTAGACCTGCACAGGAATTGATCCGCTTCTAGTTTGGCTCTGTAATGCTAATGGGGTTGTGGTTGAAGGAGATGGTACACACAGCAACTTTCCAAAACTTGTTGCCCTCCAAGTTTTGGACCACAGCTCCCAGGATTCCTGACCATTGGTCATGCTGATGGGGGCTGATGGGAGTTGAAGTCCAAAACATCTGGAAGGCACCAGGTTTGGGGAGGCTATGGTAGAGCATTAAAGAACTGCTCAATAATGTTTCTGCTTGTGTGTTATGGAGAATGCTCTCCATGCAGTGGTCTCCCTCCCTCCCTTCTCTCCATGACATGAACCTCAGGCATGTTTCGTTTGTAAGGACTGGATGCAGTGCTCCAAATCTTATTAGATAAATAACTCTATTCTGATGTGTCCTCATGGGAGCAAATCCCAATTTTGGCAGATGCAGAAGAGCACGGAGATAGCAGGATAGGGCAATACTTTACTGTTAGGGCAGTAAAGTGGAAATGCTATAATGTGACACTTTTGTTTTTTTATAACTATTTTTTATTTCCACATGCAAAACAATTCAGAATTACAATTTAAATTTAAAACAATTTTATTTTTTTCTAGAGGTTGCTACAGCTATTTATTTATTTATTTATTTATTTATTTATTTATTGCATATTTATACTGCCTGACAACCAAGGCTCTCTGGGCAGTTTCCAAGGCTCTCTGGCTAGCTTTTATTGAAAGCTTTTATTGAAAGCAATGTGTGTGGCCATTAAACAGTTCTGTCTTTGTGATTTATTTCAGGCTAGTAGCCCAAGAAATGGCAAAAATGCACAGGATTTGCACCAATGGGAGTCTCCCCAAGCCCTGTCTGTGGCACAGACTGTACAAGTACTTTAACATTGTGAAAACGGAGTTTGCCAGAAAGGCATCACATTCCAGGTAAAGAAATCAAAAGCTAATCTCTAGCAAATGCATTAAGTTACCCAGCAGCTTTGGTGCCTTCTGCTGTAGTTATTTTAAGCATCAGGTGCAAGCATAGGGGGCCAAGCGATGAATTGGAAAAAGAGAACTCATTAGAGCCAATTAAAACAAAACACCTCTCACAGCAGAAGGGCAAAGGCCTGATTGGATCCGAAGCATCACCCCTGAAATGTCAGAATAAAAAGGACAAGCTTTTCGATGTGATTGGCGTTTCTTCCAGTGATAAATTGTTATAAAGGCACAGATCATTCTGCTTGATGCCAGAAGCTAAGTTTATTTATTTATTTTTATTTATTTATTACATTTATATACCGCCCCATAGCCAAAACTCTCTGAGCGGTTTGCCCCTTTTGAACGAACTACCATCCACTGCCTTTTAAGATGCATGAACATTGATTATTAAAATTAAATAAATATTTATACATTTTCAGAAAAAAGAATGGCAGACCCTGGAACTGCTTCCAGAAGTTTGTCATGCATCTATCCTCTTCTCTAAAATAAATGCATTCTCCAATGCTGAAACAAATGCATTCTCCAACGCTGACATTGTATTTTAGGCATATCCAGAGACACTACAGCAAATCCTAGGAGCATACCCTGTCATTTATTTACTTATTTACAACATTTATGTACTGCTCCACATCTAGACAGATGCTTTTAAATGGCTTTGCAGCATGGTGTTTGCATTTTTGGTTCAGAAATAACCATTGATTCTGGCAAATTCTCAAACCGTACTGAAATGTACAAACTTCTACTTGGAGCATGCCTAGATACAACTTACACTGTGTACTTTCTGCTCTTATTTATTTATTTATTTATTTATTTTTACATTTATATCCTTCCTTTTTTCCCTCCAATGAACCCAAGGCAGCATCCATAATCCTCCTCTTCTCCATTTTATCCTCACAACAACCACCCTGTAAGGTCAGTTGGGCTGAGAGTCTTTGACTGGCCCAAAGTCACCCAGTGGGTTTCCTTGGCCTAGTGGGGACTAGAACCCGGATCTTCCAACTCCCAGTACAACACCTTAGCCACTACACCACACTAATAGCCCTGTACCACTCCTAGCTGGTCCGTACTGCCTCCCTTAGTGCAAATGGGTGAAAGGGCAAAGACTCTGAGCACAGCGCATTTCAGATTGCATCTGACGTGCACTAAACATGGTCAAAGAAATAATGTAACTGCAGAAGGCTTAATAGCATACAAAGGTAAACTAGCCCATAGGCCGTTAATGGCTAATCCGTAATAGGATGAAGACTCAGCTTAGTGGCGTGAGCCAGCAGTGCTACAGCACTCTTAAATCATTCTTTGCACTCACAGACCTTTCCTGCACAATCAGAGAAACCTGGAATTGTTTGTTCGGGGGGGGGGGGGGGGGGCTCGATATATTGTATCAACGGCTGCTGTTTACAGAGAAAAATGTACCCAGGGCATTTCAGGCACACCCTCTTGCCAGCGCTCAGGTCAACGTGAGGTCGCTGTAGGCTTGCATTGAATTCCAAGCCTTGCCATGCAGAGAGCCGTGGCTGTTTGCAGTCGGTTATCCAATATGAAACTGAAGGGAGCCAAGAGCCCCTAATTTCCAGGCGCTCTTCTATTCCTCACTTTTATATGGTATGGTTGGCAACTTTTGTAAATAATAAAATAATAAAATCAGGCCTTGCTGCCCGTTGCAATATTCGATTACTAAGGAAATAGCTCGGCAAAGCAAGAAAAGATAAAGATAAAAATAAGTAAGCAAGTCATGGAGCTCACCCAAACACAACTGCAGAAGTATGGAAAGAGCAATCCATATGAAGATCTCTTGGGGTGGGAGTAGAAAGCTCAGGTTGGGGAAAATTCAGTGGCACAGTAAAGGCCTTGTACCTATTTACCATAAGGCTACAGTTAAGCCTTCATCTAGTAAATAAGTTCGAGACTGAAGGAAGTGATGCAGCAAGCCCATAAAACTGGGTTGAGGAACCTCACATCTGGGGGCTGCATCCGGCCCTCCAGGGTTTCCCAGACAGCCATGCCCCCTTCCCCTGGCCCCATCCACTTTCCCCCAATCACCGATCATTTGGTGATTTCCTGACTTTTGTGGAGTTGTTTCTCTGCACACACACACACACACCATTCTATAAAAGGTTGAAATGCCTTGCCTTAGACTGATTCATCGACAGTAACAGCTTTTAGCTACAATGTGCTGGTATTATTGTCCCCACCCACTTTAGCCCCCTGCACCACTGGAACACAGCTCCCCAAGAGCTTCTCCAGAAATGAATTTGAAGGAGGTTCCCTACCCCACTATAGAAGAATGTGTTATTCCTCCAAAGAGCCACCATTTTGGTTTCATGCAGAAGCTGATAAAGCATGTTAAGGCACAACCTTAAGCATGTTTAGACAGAAAAAAGGTCCTGCACATCCCAGCATTCTCCAGGCTGGGGAATGCTGGGAGTTGTAGGTCTTTTCCCCCCTGTCCTAACTTGCCTAGGATTGCACCCTTAGAGTCCTTTTGGCATGATCTAATCCTTCAGATAGCTCACATATTACTAGAGGCGGTTTAGAGTTGAAAATGGAAACCTTTTCATTCTTAAATGGTGACTATCTAAATAAGAGAGAGCCATATGGGGTCACTCAATCATGAGGTCTCCATTTGTGTGGTCAATTGGGATCTGAATAGCTAGTGAGCATTGGACCAGACACTGAATTCAAATTAAAGTGCATCCACATGTTCCTTTTAAACTGCATTATATTGAGAGTTAACTATCATGGGATAACCTAGGGGCAGTGTGTCCTAGGATCTGTCTTTCTCCAGAATAAGTCAACCCTGCCTTACAATTCTTACTAATTTTAGAAAATCCGTCTCTCACACTTAAGAAAATTCTAATGTCTGCGAGTGGATGTGGCCTCACTTTGTCTTCCTTCCCCAGCCTCCATCAGGAAGTGCACATTCCCAGCCTAGAGGTGTTAGAAGAAGAGATTCGCTGGATGAAGGACCATCTATCCCAGCTCCGCTCTCCAATAGTCTTTTGCCACAATGACCTTTTGAGCAAGAACATCATCTACAACAAGGCAGAAGGTTTGTTACCTTTACTATCGTAGATGCAGAATGCTTTGCAAAATGCACAGATCCTTACCCTGGGAAAAAAATTCCAAATTCAAATGTCAGAGAAGTCCTCTTGCCCCTTTCAGAAGCAGCTCTTAAGCCAGAGAACCTACCCTACTCCCAACTGTTTCTGTCTTTGCATTTTCAGGTCATGTCCGGTTCATAGATTATGAATATACCGGCTACAACTATCAAGCGTACGACATTGGGAATCATTTTAATGAATTTGCAGGTGAGTTAAGCTCCTCTTCCCCCCCCCACCCCCTTCTCATTCTCTTCTTCCTGGAAGCAAGAAATACATTTTCAGATTCCTTTTGTCTTATCTGAAGGAGGCATAAACTGAATCTACATCTTTATTGTTCCCAAAACAATTCCTGATATAGGTGGGGTTTTCAGGCAGACCCAGACCTTTCTATAATCTTAATTTCATCCTAGATCAAACTGTGATGCCAGCACCGGCATTATTATCTTTCCTTGCAAAGGGCCTCCTCTCTTGTCAGCAGACGCATGTCTGCATGGTGCTGACTGTGCAACCCTATCCTTCCTATGCTAGATGCTCACCTGTGAGGACACAAAGGACATCCTCCCCTAGGACCAACATGCAGCAGCAACAGCATCTATTTGCTATTTTATTTTATTTTAAGCATTTCTTGGCTGCCTTTCAGGGCAGAACCCTGCCAAGGCAGGATACAGCAATAAAATATATGAAAACAGTTAAAATAATAAAAGAGATAAAAACATAAACACAGTAAAATAGCAATAAAAACAACAATAAAAGCCCAACAACAAAACCAACAACAACAGCAAAGGCAACAACAGCAGTTATATCAAAAGAAGGCCAAGGTAAAATAAATGTTTTCAAGGCCTTCTTAAAAGCTTGTGATGACAGAGCATGGCAGGCCTCCGATGGCGACTTTTTCCAAAGGTGTTGGGCCACTGCAGAGAAGGCCCTCTCCCATGGGGTCTCCCATCTAATTGCTCTCCGGGGTGGGAAAATGAGAAGGGCCTGTATTTCTGATCTTTAACTGCAGGCAGACTATCCACCACACCTCTCCCCAGCCACTGCTGCTGTCATGTTTCAATACCAACAAGTTCTGGAAAGTTGTGGGCTCTCCCACACTAGAGGCCTTCAAGAGGCAGCTGGACAACCATCTGTCGGGGATGCTTTAGGGTGGATTCCTGCATTGAGCAGGGGGTTGGACTCGATGGCCTTATAGGCCCCTTCTAACTCTGCTATTCTATGATTCTATGATTCTAAAGCTGATGCTCTGTGTGGGATTTAAGAAGGTTATGCTTCTTTTAAAATCACACTGCTGAAAAACGAGAATAATATATGGCATAGTACCTTTACTGTAAACAGTCATTTTAGATTGTTGTAAGATTATTTCCCTCTTCTCTCTCTCTTTCTCTCTCTCTCTTCCTCCCTCCCTCTCCCTAATTCTGGCTCAAAGGATGGATTAGAAGCAAGCTCCTTTTGAAGGGCCTGCATGTAATTATCCAGGTCTCTCTATTAATTCTCTGCTGAGCTTTTATAATACAGGAAATCATTGTATAGCTAATTATGTCTGCTACCATCTCAGCTTGTGCTCCATTCCGTGAGGATCATAAGAGCTAAGCAGGGTCAAACTGGAAGATTTTCAGACGGGGCCTGCAAGAAGTGGTGCAGAAGGTTCAGTCGGTGGCATTTCTCCAGAACGAAATCCATGTGGAAAACCAGCTCACTTGTAACTTGGCATGCTTCCAGACGAGGCTTTTATTGTGTAATTGTGCTGGTTCATTCATGGAATTTTACAGGGGGTCAGGCAACCTTGTCTTTCATTTGCAACCCTCCCGTGTTTTCCTACCATGTCTTCCATCCTTTTTTCTTACCAGAGAAAATCAGTTAAGGAGGGAAAGACAAAATAATGCAGGCTTCCCCCAGCCTGGTGTCCTGCAGAGGCGTTTGACTACAACTCCAGTCTGTGCTGGCTGGGCATGATGGGAGTTGTAGTTCAGCACATCTGGTGGTGCATCAGGTTGGATAAGGCTGGAATAGCTCCACAATCTTTTGGTTTGGCAGCACTAGGAACCCCCCATTTGGAAGCACCCTCCATCAATTCTTGTGCCCAGTGAAAGGGAGAAAAGCATGAGGGAGAAAGGAAAGTGAAAGCGCAAGGACTAGCCAGTTTGTTTCATTAACGTAAAGTCTTTGCAGGCTGTAGGTTAGTTATAAAGTATTTCATTCCATTCTAAGTATGCTCACACAAGTCTGTTCTTAGTAAGCTGCGGTAAGGGAGAGGCTCCTCCCTCAGACTTCCTGTTCCGTTTCCCAATTGTTTCCCCTTTTAGATCCCAGGGCTCATTGACACCAAGCTGGATATTCCACTATGAAAGCAGTATATAAAAGGCAGGAGCCACACTACTGCTTTATAGCCATATTGAAGTGCACTGACAACTGGTTGGGGCCCATTGACACAGACCATATACTGCTTTCATACCACTTTCATAGTGCTATATCCTGCTTGGTGTAGCTGTGTCATGGGCCCCAACAGTTGTCAGTGCACTTCAGTACCACTATAAAGCAGCAGCGTAGATCCTGTAGCATAGTTCAATACTGCTATAAAGCAGTGGTGTGGCTCCTGCTTTTTATATACCGCTTTCATAGTGGAATATCCAGCTTGGTGTAGATTTGCCCCCAGTCTCTCCACTTTAGTTCCATTTGTCTCAATTCACAGTTCTGCCCATGAGAGGAGTTAGTGTTCCTTTCTCCAAACATTTTTTGTTTCTTCCATTTTAACCAGTTTGCTTACAACAACAATGCAACTTGAACTGTAGATGCCAGTTCAATGGCATGATAACTTAACACGGCAGACAAACCTTGAAATTTGTACTTTGCCGTATATTTCAAAGCTTTCATTTTTGGCAGTTCATGGGGGGTTGGGAGGAATTAAAACACCAATTTCTACTGGGAGTGAGTAGGCAGGAGTTCCCTTCATCTTGTAGTTGTAGGAGGTGGCCAAGGGGCTTTTTCTGATTGTTCAAACAATCCAAAGTTTATTGTACTAGCCAAAGGCCATGACAAATACATCAAAAGAAGCATCCATACATATTTACAGTAATACAAATACCTAGAAAATACACAGATAACTTGAAATTTACCATAACTAAAACACAGCTTTCACTCAGCAGTCTGAATCTCCATGACAGTTTATGGCAATTTTGTCTAGTTCTCTCTTCCTTATCTTTTTTGCTGCCAGTGCAATCAAAGCCACTTTATGTGTCACATAACTGTTGGTATCACTCAGAATTAAAAGAACAGTTTCTGCAAGGGCATTCCTATATCCATGTGTTAACAAGGGTTTCAGGAATCTCTCTCTTGGGTCCCTATACAGAGGGCAAATTAACATGTAGTGAACAATGTCTTCCACTTGATGTTGGCCACAGATGCAGAGTCTGCATTCAAATGGCACCTTGTGGTAGCATCCATCCAGAACTGTAGTTGGCATCACTTGGAATGTCAGTTCAATAAAAGCATTTCTTAGGGAAAGTGGCCTCAGTTTGGACAAATAGCTGGCTCTGAAATGTTCTGTTTTCAAAAGAGGGAACCACCGGGAGAATTTAGAGTTTTTAATTAGTTGCAGATCCCTCCTAGAATCTATCCAAAACAGCCAATCCCTTAGTTGCTTCTTATCCATATCAGCTCAGGAAAGTAATAGCTATGCAGGAACTTTTGGAGTATTGCCATCCAATAACAATTTTTGTTCATTTCCAGGTAACACATAGCTGGAATACGTTCATTTGGCAAGGTGGCAATTCGTTTAAAATATTTTAACTGAGCACTCTATTCTTTTCCTAATTGATGGCCATCCAGATTCTGTATGCAAAAAAGCTGCAGGGGTTCCAGATGGGAGAGAGAGGAGTTTTCAAAGAAAATTGTTCTGCATAATCTCCAGGGCATTAATGATGGAGTTGTCAAGCCCCCAAATTTCAGACCCATAAAGCATTTGCGTTATTGCTTTGATGTTGAAGACTTTTAGGGCAGGTTCAATCAACTGTCCCCCTTTATTATAACAAAACTTCACTAAAGCCCCTATAGTTTTCTGTGTTTACTCTCAACAATATCGCAAGCTCTTCACACAGAGGCTTTAAACCCGGCAATGCTTCCTGGAATGCCCAGGAGACCATGTGACATCTCATGAGCATTCAGGAACTGCTGCTAGGCTAAAATCCTCTAAGAGTCTGCAAGCAAAAAGGGGGCTTTTAGAACGTTAAAAAGGAAAACTGAAAAAGAAAAGAAGCCTAAAGGTCTCAAAGCCAGTGGAGTCTGGTGACTCTGATTTCAGTGGGGCTATGAATCTATTCTGTTTTTCAGTCAGAACCAACCAGACCTCTAAAAGAGCTATCAAAAGTGCTCAGCCATAGGGTTCTGCACTTCTGATAGCTCCTTCAGAGTTCTGGCTGGTTCTGACAAACTCAGAAGGGACTCACAGCCCCACCGAAATCAGAGTCACCAGAATCCACTGGTAAAAGCCCCAATCTTGCTTGCCATTCCTGAATGCTCAAGAGACCACACAATGTCATGTGGACTCCTGGGTATTCCAGGAAGCATAGCTGGGCTAAAAGCCTCTACATGTAGAGCCCATGACGCAGTGACATTTTGGGCATTTTGAGAGTAAAAACAAAACAAAACTGATTGGCAACTTCCTACAATTACAAAGTAAAGGGCCCCCCACCTCATTCTGTTAGAAATGTCATTGAAATTCTCCCCCTCCCTGTGAAAGAGGCGGAAAAAACATTGCCTCTTTCACAGGGAGGAACAGGTTTTGTGAAAGGGGGGTGGATGGGCAGAGCTCAGTTACTGCACTACTTAAAATCAACCCAAAGCCTCCCAGTGGCTTTGCTGAGCTTCTGATCATGCACTGAAGAGGCCGAGTTTTCACTCATCCCCAGTGTTGACACAAGCTGCCCTCATTGCCCGTTCCATCTCATGCCCTATCCATTGCCAACTTCTCTTTCCAGGGCTGAATGAGGTGGATTACAGCTTGTATCCCTGCAAGGAGGTCCAGCTGCAGTGGTTGAGATACTACCTGCAGGCTTATAAGAAGCTAAGCCAGGAGGACCAGGGAGGAGGAGGAGGAGGAAGCAAAAGCAGAGGAGGGAGCGGAGCTGTGACTGAAGAAGAGCTGGAGAGCCTCTATGTGCAAGTGAACCAGTTCGCACTAGTGAGTATGCGCATCGTGAAGGAAGGGCGAGGAAAAGAGGGAGAGAAGAGAATGTAGCCTACACTGGAGACATGAGTGGACAATTCACATCATTCCAAGAGCCTGGTTTATTTCTTATTAACTCAAGAGGGCCATATCACTATATTTATCACAGAAATGTGGTGGTCGTGATGGTTGCTGCTGTTGTTATAATTCTAATTTCGTTTGCTTTTTAATCCCATTCTCTGTTAATCCCCCTTTCCTGTATGAACCCCTTAACACATTCTCCTTCCCGCATGTCATGGATCTTTCTGTCATCTCATTGTCCCTTCTTTTTACCCTGTGACATACTCTATCTCTGTACCTGATCTCTGTTACTCTTCTCTTTGTTTGTTTTTCAGTCTGCCCAGTGACAAAAAGTTCTCTGGGCATATTATATGAGAAAAGAATTAAAACAATACATAATAAAAATGGCAATAAATCACCACAGGAAATACGATAATAAAATATATAGAGGCAGCCAGTCCAGTGGTGTACAGGCAAATCTAAATGATAAAATCTAGAATCTGAAATGCCTGGGAGAAAAGGGTTGTCTACTCTTGGCGCCCAAAAGATAAGAGTGTGGGCACCAGGCGTATTTTCTTGGGGGGGGGCATTTTTGTTCTTCTCGATTACTCCACTGCATCCCCATCTCTCACTCCTCAGCTCTTTTTCTCTCTGCAGCTTGTAGCATTTTGCTCTATCACTTTACACTACCACAGGCCTCTATGTATTCCCAGTATTTTACTATTTTTATTCTTTTCATGACTCAGTTTTCTCTACATCCCATTCCCCCCCCTTTTTTTTTATTCTCATTCTCGCTCGCTCGCTCACTCTGTTTCTGTTGTCCCGCTGAGTGGTGCATTTAGTCAATTTTAGGTTCCAGACAGTAGCCCTCTTTAGATGGTAATGTGTATTACTTCACTTATAAATATGGTACGTCAATTCTGCTGTGTTTGGGGCCCCTCCTGCTACTGTAGGGTGCCCTGGGCATCTCCCCCAAAGCTCTGCCCTGACAATTGTACTGCTTCCACCCCACTCCACCCCCACACACAATCTATCTGTTGAGTAGGGTGGCAACAGCAAAAGGCCCGCCCTTTCTTACCATTTTTCACAGTGAGGAAGTCTCGGACCATGTAGTGGGCCTTCAGAAGGTAGGAAAAGTAGAAGAAACTAGTGGCAACCAGTTAAAATGGACCCCTTCTTGCTCCCCTCACATTCTCACGCTTCATATGGGTGGCCTGTTTTAAAAATAAACAAATTAATAGTTGCATACATATGTTCAACCTTCACGTTATTTAAAAAAACAAAAACACCTGCGGACACTTTAAAAATAGCTGCAGAACAGTTTGGTGATTCCAGAAGGGGACTGTACTGGAGACGGCACAGACACGAGTCAATAAGTGCAGGCCTTTCTGTGGTTCAAACTGAATCCTGTCGTGCATGTCCAAAATCACATTTTCAGAGCCTGGCCCAGGACAGAAGAAAGGTATATGTGTAACTGAATGTAGTGAGAGCGCCTTCACATCACCCCACTGCTTTCAAGTTGTTTGCCTTTTTTTGCCCAAATTTTCATTTATTCTCGTTCACACACTGTAAATACGTGTCTGATATTTTATTTTATTTTATTTTATTTTATTTCCCCAGGCCTCCCATTTCCTGTGGGCTTGCTGGGGCCTGATTCAAGCCCAATTCTCTACCATAGACTTTAATTTTGCCAGGTGAGTGGGTTTGGATGCATCAGGAAAGGAAGTTTAACGGTGAGGGAGAGAAATCTGTGGGTGTTGCTTCTTCCTAGCACAAGGAAAATTCTGAAGCACAATGACAGTTGTTGCTTTTATGATAAGGGAGACGCCAGTGACAATTGCTCTTTCATTTTGATTGGGATGCCAGAAATCAGCATAAGATCTTAAATCTACAATTCTATATAGGCTTACTTGGGAGAAAGTTATATTGAACGTAATGGGATTGACTTCTGAGTAGACATGTATAGACTTGCATGTTTGTGTAAGTGGTGTTAACATCTTTCTTAGGAACAAGGTCTATTTTGAGCCCTGATAGCCATAGCAACTTCTCCTCTAGCAATAAAGCTGAGGGCTTCGAGATCAGAGAGCATAACTTCCAGGTGGGCTTGAGCCTCATTAACCCTCATTCTAAAAGTTCATCATCATTCAAAACCTTTAGACTGTCAGTGACCATTAGGCATTTGTGCCATCCAAAAACCTGCCTTTCAGTCTCAGCCTAAATTAGTTCTCTGTAAAAGAGGCACCCCTCTATTCTCACAACAGTCCCATGAGGTAGCTTAGGCCAAGAGTGCCTGGCTGCCCAAGGTCACCCAGTGAGATTCATGGCTGAGTGAGAATTTGAACTTAGTTCTCCATCAGTCCTGGTGTGACTCTCTAACCCAGGGCACCTTGTGGCCTTCCAGATGTTTTGGCCTACAATTCCAATAAGTTGTAGCCAACATAGTCAGTACTGATGATAAGAGTTGGTAGGCCAAAACATCTAGAGGGCCACAAGTTACTCACCCCCTACACCACACTTACTGTAATGTATAAAGCACCTAACATAATTGTGTGTGAACACAATTATAGGAGTTATATAAATTATAGGAATATATGTAATAATAACATAATATATAATGATACATTTTAATTATAATATTGTTATTATATAATATAATATATGATTAATATTCATATAATTATAAGAATTATTTGAACACAGTTATATGAGTGGGACATGGGAGAGAGCCTTCTCTGTAGTGGCACCCCAGTTGTGGAATGCCCTCCCTTTGGAGGCCTGACTGGTGCAAAACACTGGCTTTGTTTCAGCGCCAAGTTAAAATGTGGCTTTTTATCAAAGCCTTTGAGGGTTAAATTTGCACAGAGTTTAGTTTTTACTGTCTTTTTTTTTTTTACTGATATTAACTGTTAATGGTTTAATCTGGTTTTAGCTGTTCAAATTATTTATTGTTTTATATTGCTTGAATTGATTTTAGCTGTACTCTGCCCTGAGATCCCAGTGATATATGGCGGGGTACGAATGTTTTAATAAATAAATAAATAAATAAGAGTATATGAGTGTGTGAATAGAGGTTGCGAGGGGAATGTGTATGAATTTAAATAGGGAGGCTGGGGTGTGTGTGTGAGAGAGAGAGTGTCTGTATGTATGTGTGTGTGTGTGAGAGAGAGAGAGAGAGAAAGAGAGAAGGTTATATATCTTGCGTGCAAAAATGTGGTAAGTGGATGTATATGGTGAGAGAATGAGGTGTGTAAGTGGATGCATATGGTGTGGACTGATATTCAGGCACACACATACAGGAAGGGTACCTGTGGAATTTTGCAGGTCTTCACATATATACTAAAGATTACAGAACATAGTGAAACTACTGTGGGCTAGACTTCTTTGGAAGAACTAGATATAACAACCCTCTCTCTCTCTCTCTCTCTCTCTCTCTGTTGCTCTGCAGGTACGCAGACATAAGATTTAAACAGTACTTTAAAACAAAACCTGTGGTGACATCCCTCAAAATGTCAAAGTGAGGTTAAAGTCCAAAGAGTTGTCTAGTCCTCAAGATTCCATACTTATTTTCTCTGGTGTAGAGCACCTGCCACCCTGTCCTCCTGCAGCTGCTGAGCGGTCAGACATCAAGAAACAAGGATGGAAAAGGAAAGCACACCTCCTATGAAGCCAAAAAAAATTAAACCAGGCCCCTGGGACACGGCTGTGCCACCCATGGATTATCTGTCACATGCTGCTTTCGGAAGGTGATGTTAGGACATGGCTGCTGGAGAGAGATTTCCTTCAAAGAGTCTGGGGTATTAAGGGATGCTTCAAGTGCTTCTAGGCTTTACAGAATGGGAGGCAAAGAGTGAATGGGGGTGGGGTGGGGGATGGCTTTGAGATTTTTATAGCCCTGTTGGGGAGAAAGTCTGAGTATTTGGATTTTTCCACAATCCATGGGGATTCTGCTCTTTTGATCTTGGGCTAAATGGAGGAACGCTTGGATCTCTTTACCACATTGATAGGAACTGTTTGAGTCCCTTTCACATCTGCTGCAACCCCCACACTTACAGGCAGGATTCTCTCCCCACCCCTGTTTCATTCAAGCAATTCAGACAGAGGGTCTGGAACAAGTCTCGTCTTGCTCAGCAATGATTTTTTTTTTTTAAAGGTATGAGTGACACAGGCAGCAGGAAAGACCCAAAGTTTTTACAGAAGCATTTGGACTTGGGTCAGGTTGTGAGCTAATGGAACAACCCTCCCCTTTCCCCCTTCTCCATTAACTGGGACCGGGGTTGTCTACACTGCAAGTTTTACTACAGGTTACTGGCACTTTCAGCATCTACAGCATAAATGCTTGAGAATTGATGTTGCCACGGTCAGATGAGGTGTGCATACAGTTCAAGCTGCACAGCTTTGAAGAAGGCTGAGGTGATGGGGAAACCCATGATAGATATGCCTTTAGCAAAATAAAATGGATATATCTGGTTTTCCCCAGTACTCAGTCATCAGGATAGCCATGTGTGGGGCACATTCAGCTGTCTCTCATCCCTGCCACCCACCCACCTGACCCACCCACCCTCTATTTCATGACATCACAAAAGTGATTACATTACCACTGGGAATTTGTCAACTCACCCAAATCTTTATCTTCAATTCGTGTTGTTTAGTATTTCTAGAATGTGAAATTGTATGTGTCTCTGTTGGATTGGATTGCACTTTTTTCCTTAATTTTTTAAAAAATGAGAATAGCAGGCAAATGAAATTCATGTCAACGTATTGGAGGAAGAGAGTTGCACCAGTAAGGCCTGGCAATGGAATTTCTAACTCAGGAACCTGACGGATGAACACTTCACTGATGATTTAGCAGTGCGGACAAGAGCAGACGACTCAACGGCTGTGCAAGCACTGTAGCAAACACTAGTGTAGACAAGCTCAGGGAGGATCCGCTGCTCTCCCACTCCCCTCCACAGTCCTTTCAGCAACTAGCCTTCCCTTGTATGTAAATAGAGCTTCTATTAGCCTTAGATTGTGAACAACTGGAACCAACTTGAAACATTCCTTATGAACTGTGAACAGCTCACATGGTGCTTTGCCGCCCAAGGTAGCCACTTGGGTTCCTTTGGCAAGAGGACCAATACTACGCACACACCCTATGGGTTTAGAATGAGGAGAGGGCATGGCGCATCACAGCTTTGTCCCAAAGGTGTTGAAAAATGGATGGGAGAGGCACAGTGGGAATCAGGATTCTAGTGTCCAGCCCTTGTGTCTATAGATGCAGTCAAAATCTACTAAATACCATTTTACTTCTTGTTTTTTATCCCCACAACTAGGCTTTTGTTTTCTGTAATGAACCATTAATATAGTCAAGAAAGCATGATCTTTCACGTCCTTATGATGCCTCCTCTGCTTAGTTAGGGACTTAAATATCCCCGATGATCCAATTTTCAGTGAATGTGTATTTTGAAGCAAAGATAGAAACAGTAAGTCTCCCGCAGTCTTTTAATTGCTGTGCTCTTATAATTAACTTCCTAACCTACGGGTGCATAGCTCCCAGGATCTGGTTTCCTGTGGTTTGTATGCCCTGGTATAGCTGATGCACAAGAGTTGTTAAGAGAGGCCGTTATGTACCCCCTAGAAATTACCTCTGCCCAAGTAAGGAGCAGGCTTCATTAGTCACACAAGAAGAAGGACGGGAAGCAAGACAGTGACTGAGTATAATTCTGGGATGCTCCATAGGTGATGATGAACAGCTGCTCCAATCTATATAGGGACCTATCCTATTACAAAATCAGCCCTTAGTGCAATTGCACATTGACTAAGGGGAGCAATTTAAGCCTCCCAAAATATGTGTTATAGTCCACATGGAGTTTCTCATTTAGAAATGCAAGTGTTGTTTTTGCAAAGAGTAGACCTTGTATAGATAGCCAGGAAACCTTCCGACAAAGGCCTGGTGTTACATTTTGCATATGCATTGTGTTGTGGGGAGTTTACACGGAAGTTGGAATCACTTGCACGTGTGATTGCAATGCACTGGGAAAAGAGGAAACTTCCAACATCTTGCCCATGGTCAGACATATGATCAACAATTCTGCTTATAGGCAAGATCTGTGAATTTCTGTCTTTGATGATGTCCTGTTCTCCTGCAAGTTGTGACAGGAATGCCTTCAGCTTTAGGAAAAACCTTCCCATCGGTGGGGGGTGGGGAGTATTGGTTTAATGAAATGATTAACCAAGTTCTGTAGAAGTAAGCTGTGAATTCTGTGTGCAACTGATTAGGAAAAAGCAGTACTTTCAAAGCTGGGAGCATCTCTTTCCCAAGCTGCTTTCCCACACCCAAAATGCTGCCAAAGTGGAACTTGTACAGTAGCTTTAAAAATGGGCTGCTGAGTGCATTTTAGGCAGGGATACCTTCAGAAGGATCAAATTCCATTGGGATTTTATCCTGTATGGCAGGGGTGGGGAACATGTGGAAATCCAGCTCCCAACATCCTTGGCCCTGGTGGTTGGGGCTGATGGGAGCTGGAGTACACAGCATCTAGAGGGCCACAGGCTCCTCACCCCTGCTATAGAAAGCAAAAGGATCAATGTCATGTAAGGATTTATGAAGTGAATGACCCCTCTGTATAGCAGCAGGACTTGAAATTACTTTGAGATGCATGGAAGGCTCAAGGAGGGTCCCACCCCTGAACAAGTCCTGGCCCTCCCTTCATTTCCATTTTAAGGTGTTTCCAAGGTTTCATACTGTATTTAGTGTACAGCATTTGTTCCACTAGGTCGTAGTGTGCCGAGGTCCTTTTCTGTGATAAAATAGATGCCACTGCTATGTGAACACGTCAGGGAGATCTAGACTGTAGAAACAGGAGCCACTCAGCTGTGTAACATGCACTTCCCATGCGGTTATTGCATGTACAATTTTCTCTTGTGGATCAAGCATAGGGGAAACATCAAGCCCTCTTGTCAGAGCAGTTTTGCAGTGTACAGTAAACAATTGAGTTTTTTTACTGTGTTTTTTTTAAATAAATAAATATGTATGATTGTTTTAATGGATAATTGTGTAAACAGTGCATTAAACTAGCCTTTCCTAACCTGGTGCCCTCCAGGTGCGTTGGACCACAACCTCCATCATTCCCAGCCAACATGGCCATGCCGGCTGGGAATTATGGGAGTTGCAGTCCAGCACACATAGAGGGCACCAGGTTAGGAAAGGCTGCAACAGTGAGGATTGGGGAAAGGCCAAGGTACACGAGTCTTTTGAAAAATGAAGGCAGGGACTCCTCAACAACCATACCCACACCATGCTGGCTCATGCTTTTATGGATGTCTGTGCGCACCCTCATCCTTTGTGTTTTGATTTTTATGCCACAAGGCAGCGCTGTAGACTCATGAAGAAGGAATAATGTCACTGTTGCATCTGAACACAAATCAAGTCAAATCTGATGTATAGGTGTTGATGTGTAACATTGTACAATGTACTTGAGAGGCAAGCTTTAGTGCGTAGTTTTGCAATGTTAAGAAGCACACCTCAAAATATGATCCTTTTTCAACTCCGAAGGTCTTCAGAGCTATCATTTGTGTGTGTGTCTGTGGTGGGTCTTTTTGTTCGTTTACTTGGGTTCTTTTCTATTAGGGTGAAACCGTTAAGTGGCTTGAAGTAACAGGACAAAAGCAGGTCATCTCACAAAGATGTTATCGGCAAAATGGGCAGGGCTTTCCCAGTCCAATGCAAAGCCCTCAGTCAATGAACTGGGAAAGGGTAATTTCCCAAAGATTAGAATTGCATTTCTAAGCCTGTAATCTAACACAATCTTTATTGGGAGGAAGTTCCATTGAACTCAGTGGGGCTTACTTCCGAGTAGACATAAAGAGGATTGTACTGCTAACTGGTTACCTAGGGCGCTCTGGCTCACTGAGACATTTTTTCCTCGAGGTCTTGATGTCAGCATAACCACTTTTTGCATTAGTAATTCTCATGTATTCAGTTCTATGTATATGAATACAACATTTCTCTGTATCATGTGGTAGATGCTGACAATATCAAATCAATTGTGTGTTCTTACAGGAGCAAGAGAAAATCAGTGAAGTTTATTCCCTGAATGAAGGGAAGAAAGGAACCTTTTAAAACACCAGATGTCTCTTTTTGTAAAGGCAATGTGATAAAATTAAAACTGGAGGGGAAATGCCTTTTTCCTGAGCCATCGAATATTCTTACATGTCAATAGTGGTTTGTGCAAGTTTACCTGCAAAGCAGTTAAAGAGATGCTTCCCTAATAGGATGTATGTAACACAAAAACATGACTCGTGTTTCTTTTGAGCAAAAAGCAATAATTAAGAGCCCGAATATAGTTCTTTTTGATAGGGAACTAATGAGTTCCAAATAGTGGATTGGATCCAGATGTACATAGAAGTCAGACCAAAGGCCTATCTAGTCCAGTATTCTGTGCACACCATGGCTAACAAGATGCTCACAAGCAAGACATGAGTGCAATAGCAGCCTCCTGCTCATATTCCTAGATTTACTCATACTTGGACAAGTGGCATTGAAATCAATGGGACTTAAATTAGTTGTGACTTATTTGTCCCATTTATTTCACTGGGTCTTTTCCAATTATGAGTAAGTCTGGAGCTAACCCAGTGCCACAAGATTCAAGACAAATGTTGGGGCCTGAGGGGAGGGGAAAGGCATCCAAAATAGTGCCCACCTGCCCCCACTGAAAATACCACATCACATAGTAAGCCACTCCATGGCTGCGATGCTTCTTCGAAATAGAATATTGTCTCTTGTCATTAATTGGCTAGTTCTGGGAGAGAGAAGAGGAGGGAATTGCCACCAGCACATCATCTGGGAGGCATGCCAACAAAACTGCATCACTGACCGAGATAAGACCATGGGAATTCCTCACCACCCCCTCGGTCTTCTGACAGGCACCAAGTGTCATTCACCTGCCCAAGGTCACTTCCATCAGCAGATCGACTTGAAAGCAGCCAGAAAACAATTCCATCACATCAACACTGCATGGTGTGTTTCCACTCCACAGTGTACAGACATTCTCATTAGGAGCTATGCACTATTGATTCAGGAGAACGCCAACTTTCTCAGCCACACTAGTATTTGAATAATTGCCAATGTATTCACATACATCTGGGTTGCAGTTTAAGTTTGCTACTGTTACTTTACTGGGTGGATTGCAGTTTTTGACTGCCAGGGGAATTGCACATGAAAGGCTGTTTTTGGCCTTTGCTTTTGCAAAGAAAATACTGCAGATCTTGCTAGACAGGCCTCTCTCTTCCAGTGACATGGGATAGCTGGGACAGGGAGGTTGGTTCTCAGGATTCCAAAACACGAACCGAAAACATCCAACCTGTTCTTTTAAATCAATCATAATTACAGGGTTTTAAAAAATCTAAAGCAATGCCTGAGGTGGGTGAGGGGGCAAAAAAGGTAGGACAATTTCAAAAGTAGGAGAAAAAAGGAAGTTGGGTGGTTAAGCCAGACTCAATTATTTCCACATAAAAAGAAGTGGGATGTATCCCAACCCACTTTTGAAGCATTATTTAAAGACTGGTTTGGCAAAACTAGCTGTAGGACATTTCCACTGCATGGGAACCAGGAGCTTGAAACCTGATACCCTCCCACAGCAATTACAGCCGGAGATTTATTTATTTATTTACCTCATGGTGTTGAAGGCCCTTTGAAGATGATCACTGCTCTTGATGTGTAGGCCCAACCCACTTTTGCCTTTAGTAAACACATTTTGTAGGTGTTTCTATAGTTTAAAAACCCTGCTTTAATTCAGAAGGAACATCCCTAGAAATGTTTTTCTCCTATCTACATCTTGGCTCATGTATTATAAACATTTGTTTATAATGTATTATAAACATTATAAACAAAAGGGTGGGCTTGAGATTTTTTAAAAAAGCACTTGAGCATGCAAAATGAGTCTGTCAGTGTGATGTCATTCTGTAGATGCAGGAAATAGGGAACCTATATTTATATGCATTGTCTCCTGTAAAAAGCTGTGATCCTAAATTCAGGGTGCTTCTAGACTAGGCTTTTATTGCACCATTACCCTGCCACATTCACAGAATTTTACAGGGCATCCAGACTATGTTGTCTTTCACTTATAGCCCGCCTGTGTTTTCCCACAGCTTCTTCCATCTTCTTTCTTAGCACAGGAAATCGGTTAGGAGGGGGGGGAATGGAATTGTTGCACAATGCTAAGAGCCCTCCATCCAAAAGCACCCTCATTTGCTAAGGAGTAAGACTTACTGATCATGGAAATTTCCATCTGAGCAAACAGGTATAGGGTTGTGCTGTTATGCTGCAATCCTGTACATACTTCTGTGGGAGTACATTGAAATTGAACTCAGCAGGGCTTGCATCCAAGTAAACATGCACAGGATTCAGCTGCCTGGCCCACATCTAGAGCTTCCTAGTCAGGCCCATTTTCAGGTAAACCAGGGCTGTTTTGTCCAGTGTAATTCCTGTATTTATAGAACAGTCAAGAGAGATTCCCAGGGTCTTAGGATGTTGGATGTATTTCACAACAGTAAGAACAGATTTCTGCTCCAAAACAGCCTCTTTATTGTACCAAGAAAAAGAAAATCCATTATAAACAAGTATGTTGAAATATACAGGTTAAGTTACTAGTCTCATTAACAAAATAAAGCTCTATCTATATGTACAGATATTTGGGGGGGAAATCAAAACAAAACAGCAGCCAGTTGCCAGAGCACACGAGGGTGGGGTGGGTGAGGAAATGAACGAATCTATAAAAACAGGAAGGGGCAAAAGCCATTTCCAAGATGCTTCTGCCCAAGAAACGCATTAACTCTTTTCGTCTCCATACGCCTGTTATAAGCCCCTCTTTGCTCTACCTTAGCTGTTTTAAGATAAATGTGAGTTGGAGGGAATAAATAACCAGAGAGGTGCAAGCAATTATGGCTTATCGAAGCCAGCCAGGGGAGCGAAAGCAGCCAATGCCAGTCACATGGATGGTGACAAGGTGATTGAAAGGTTGTCAAGGAAGGCTTAGAGGACACACTAGTTCAGAAACTAGACAAGAACTTTATTGTCTTTCTCAAGAACAGAACAGCCAGAGGAAACTCTTTACTCCACCCAGGTACAACAGTCCAGTGCCTCCTAGTGAGACCAGAGCAGCCTTTGCCAAATTGGTGCCCTCCAGATGTAAGAACATAAGGAAGTGCCACATGCTGGATCAGACCAAGGGTCCATCTAGTACAACACTTTGTTCAGACAGTGGCCAACCAGCTGTTGACGAGGGACCAACAAAGCAGGACATGGTGCAACAGCACCCTCCCACCCACGTTCCCCATCAACTGGTGCACACAGGCTTACTGCCTTGGATATTGAGGTAGCACACAACCATCAGGGCTAGTAGCCATTGATAGCTTTTCTCCAGGAATTTATCCAACCCCCTTTTAAAGCCATCCAAATTGGTGACCACCACTACATCTTGTGGTAGTGAATTCCATAATTTAACTTTGTGCTGTGTGAAGAAGTCTTTCCTTTTATTTGTCCTGAACCTCCCACCAATCAGTTTCACAGGATGACACCCCAGGTTCTATTTTGAGAGAGGGAGAAAGATGTCTCCCCATCCACAGTCTCCACACCATGCATAATTTTGTACACCTCTATCATGTTGCCCCTTAGCCTCCTTTTTTCCAGGCTAAACAATCCCAGCTGTTGTATCCTTCCCTCATAGAGGAGATGCTCTAGTCCCTTATTCATTTTAGCTGCCGTTTTCTGCTAGATTACACCTCGCATCATCCACCTGCTGGATGAACTCCTTTCTAGTCCAACATATCTGGAGGACCCCAGGGTGGGGAAGGCTGCACTAGATTTTAGAATGCCAGTATCCACACAAAGATCAAATTTCAGATGAGGAATTGCATTAGCCTGTTGCAGCATAGATAACAAAGAGCCCTGTACATGATCATAAAAGACTGGGTGCTTCCAGCTGGAGGCTGCCTAGTGCTACCTGTCATTGCTCTTTTGCTAAAAGCTTCAACCATATGCACATCAGGGATCTAGTGCTCATTTTGGTGTGCGCATCTCAGTAACTGCAGCACAGGGCAACAGGACTATGGCTATGCTTGCTTCTGAGTAAACATAGTTACAATTGAGGGCTGTGAGCTCTATGGACCTCTCAACTGAGAAATCTAGGAGAGTATTGTGTCCAGTTCTGGGCTCCACAATTCAAGAAGGATGCAGACAAGCTGGAACGTGTTCAGAAGAGGGCAACCAGGATGATCAGGGGTCTAGAAACAAAGCCCTATGAAGAGAGACTGAAAGAACTGGGCATGTTTAGCCTGGAGAAGAGAAGATTGAGGGGAGAAATGATAGCACTCTTCAAATACTTAAAAGGTTGTCACACAGAGGAGGGCCAGGATCTCTTCTCGATCCTCCCAGAGTGAAGGACACGGAATAACGGGCTCAAGTTAAAGGAAGCCAGATTCCGGCTGGACATCAGGAAAAACTTCCTGACTGTTAGAGCAGTGTGACGGTGGAATCAGTTGCCTGGTGAGGTTGTGGGCTCTCCCACACTAGAGGCCTTCAAGAGGCAGCTGGACAACCATCTGTCAGGGATGCTTTAGGGTGGATTCCTGCATTGAGCAGGGGGTTGGACTCGATGGCCTTGTAGGCCCCTTCCAACTCTGCTATTCTATGATTCTATGATTCTAGTCAAGTGATTTCACTGCTCTCTAGCCTAGTCAATTTCCCAACTGGATCTAATCAGATTAATACAATCTAGTCAATTTCAGTCTGGTTCTGAAAATTTGCCAGTTTGATTTTTCCTGCTTGTTAGTAGCTACCCTATTCTACCATAACAGAATGTCCACGCCCTCCCAAAAGTGTCTGGCTAGGGCAGGGGTGTAGAACCTCTCTCAGCCTGAGGGCAGAATTCCATTCTGGAGAACATCTTGGGGGATACATTCCAGTGGTGGGCAGGGCCAAAATACTCTCTCTCTAGAAGCCAACATGAATTTGTCAAGAACAAGTCCTGTCAGACAAATTTGATCTCATTTTTTGATAAGGTAACCTCCCTTGTGGACCGTGGGAACGCTGTGGACGTCATATATCTTGACTTCAGCAAAGCTTTTGACAAAGTACCACATGACATTCTGATTAACAAACTAGCTAAAAGTGGGCTAGATGGAACAACTATTAGGTGGATTCACAGTTGGCTACAGAATCGGACTCAAAGAGTACTTATCAATGGAACCTTCTCAAACTGGGGAGAGGCAACGAGTGGGGTGCCGCAGGGCTCAGTCCTGGGCCCAGTGCTCTTCAACATTTTTATTAATGATTTGGACGAGGAGGTGCAGGGAACGCTGATCAAATTTGCAGATGACACAAAATTGGGTGGGATAGCTAATACCCCGGAAGACAGAAACAAACTTCAAAGTGATCTTGATAGGCTGGAGTGCTGGGCTGAAAACAACAGGATGAAATTTAATAGGGATAAATGCCAAGTTCTACATTTAGGAAATAGAAACCAAAGGCACAGTTACAAGATGGGGGATACTTGGCTCAGCAATACTACAAATGAGAAAGATCTTCGAATTGTTGTAGATCGCAAGCTGAATATGAGCCAACAGTGCGATATGGCTGCAAGAAAGGCCAATGCTATTTTGGGCTGCATTAATAGAAGTATAGCTTCCAAATCACATGAGGTACTGGTTCCTCTCTATTCGGCCCTGGTTAGGCCTCATCTAGAGTATTGCGTCCAGTTCTGGGCTCCACAATTCAAGAAGGACGCAGACAAGCTGGAGAGTGTTCAGAGGAGGGCAACCAGGATGATCAGGGGTCTGGAAACAAAGCCCTATGAAGAGAGACTGAAAGAACTGGGCAGGTTTAGCCTGGAGAAGAGAAGATTGAGGGGAGACATGATAGCACTCTTCAAATACTTAAAAGGTTGTCACACAGAGGAGGGCCAGGATCTCTTCTCGATCCTCCCAGAGTGCAGGACACGGAATAATGGGCTCAAGTTAAAGGAAGCCAGATTCCAGCTGGACATCAGGAAAAACTTCCTGACTGTTAGAGCAGTGCGACAATGGAATCAGTTACCTAGGGAGGTTGTGGGCTCTCCCACACTAGAGGCCTTCAAGAGGCAGCTGGACAAGCATTTGTCGGGGATGCTTTAGGGTGGATTCCTGCATTGAGCAGGGGGTTGGCCTTGTAGGCCCCTTCCAACTCTACTATTCTATGATTCTATGATTCTCTCTCTAAGCATATTGTAGTTTAAAGCTCTTACTGCCAGTAACTAAGCCTTAGGAGAGCCAATGTGGTGTAGTGGCTAAGGTGTTGGACTGGGAGTTGAGAGATCCGGGTTCTCCACTCGGCCATGGAAACCCACTGGGTGACTTTGGGCCAGTCACAGACTCTCAGCCCAACCTACCTTGTTATGAGGATAAAATGGAGAGAAGGATTATGTACGCTGCCTTGGGTTCCTTGGAGGGAAAAAAGGAAGGATATAAATGTAATAAATAAATCTTAAAATAAATTTCAAGCTTTTCAAATGGGGGAAACCGCCCCAAACCCAGGAAATCACCAAAATGATTGGTGTTTGGGGCAAAGGGAGTGGAGCCTGGGGAAGGAGACCATGGCCTTCTAGGAACCCCAGAGGCCTGGATTCAGCTCCAGGCTTGAGGTTCTGCACCCCTGGGCTAGAGGATTGCAGATAAGATTGCTCCCAAGTAAGAGGGTGACTGATCAGGCCATAGCCCTATCAATTACACCAGAGAATGCTCAAATGTCTAGCCAATTTCACAACCAGATCTAACTAGAAAACCCCAGCTAGTCAGTTTCACAACTCAACCAGAAAACTTGCCAGCTTGACTTTCCCTGAATCTGGAAATGCACAACCAGTACTAGATGAAATAGAGAAATCACCAACAAAACATCCACCTTCTCCAGGGACCGCTCCTCCCACTGTTCCTCAACTGCACATTTTCCTATCCACACCTGTAAAGGGATTGTACTGCTATTCTGCTCTTTCCTTTCTTCATACAGATTTTCTACAACAGGAAAAAAGGCAGAAGCTGCAATAGGAAAACATGGGAGGATTACAACTGGATGACATCTTCAAGAACCCCTGTAAAACTGTGTGGACCAGGCAGGGTAATTACACATTAAAACCTTATCCGGATGAGCCCCAGCACATTCATTGTGAAATACACTTTTGTGACCTAGAGCCCACATTGTCAGATGCAAGAAGAGATGCATCACTGTATTATTATTATTTTTTAAAGGGAGAAACACACCTTTCCCTCTGCAAGCATCATTTTGCCTGTAAAAATCTATAAATCGTGGTCCCCCAGATTAGGTCATATGAAAATAAAGCTTGATAAATGGTCTCCTTAATTTCACCCAATGAGGGGTCCTTTGCAATGCATTCTCAAATGGCGCAAAGAGTTTTTCTTGAAATTATTTATCATTCAAATTAAAGGTGGAAGTTGGGGGGGGCGGTTGGAATGAGGAACCTCAGCTCAGACTCCATTCTCCTCCCTCCCTCCATTTTTTTCTCCTTGTTCACGTTCACATCATTTCATCTGGAATGAAAGATGCAGGAGGCATCCACCGAAAGACAAGAAAGGTCTGAAATTTAAGTATGTGTGTGTGTGTGTGGCGAGCCTCTCGTCTCTGGCCCTCCCCTCCAAAATGTAAGGGAGAACTTCGACTTGAAATTGCCCTCCTGTCAAAACTGGAGCGTCAAAAGAAAGCAAACCCTGTAGCTCTACTAACTGGGCTTTCCTGGTGCCATTCCAGGTTCTGCCAGTAGAGAGCAAAAGCTTTCCACGTTGAGATGATCAAGCACCTTTGCTGTTTTATACACTACATTGGTACTCACTGGGAAATTGCAAAAGATCAATGTAAATGTACAAAACGTCTGAAGAGGGCCATCCCAAGTGTGAGGAAGTGGAGATAATACATGGCGGAAAGGGCTGTATGCAAACACAAACACACACACACATTTATATATAACTTTTTAAAGACCATGGTCCTGTACAGTCCCTGGGCACCCCCTCCCCCTCCCTCTGCCACATCCGCTCCACTGTCTGTCTTTTCACATGCTGAAATTAAGCACTATTCACTCATTGGCCTAAGAACAGTTTAATTCAAAGACGCAGAACCTATTTCAGCCCAAGGACCCCATTTCATTTCAGAGAATCGCTCATGGACCCCATTCCAGTGTTGGGCAGAGCCAAAATGTCAGCATATTGTAGCGCGAAGCTCTTATTGCCAGTAGTTAAACCTCAGGAGAGGCATCCCAAACCTTTTAGACTGAGAGGAAACCTGCACAAATGCTGGGAAGCCACCAACCAAGCTGGGTTTAGGGGAAGGAGGTGGGGCTAGGGGGTGGGGCCTTTTGGGGAAGTCCAGAGGGCTGGATCAGGACACCAGGCCTGAGGTTCTCTACCCCTGGTTTTATTAACTTAAACCACTGCCGGGGCTGCTCCTCCTTTTTATTCCACAAAGGGATAACAGGGAGTAGAAATGGGTTAGAGGGATGCAGAAGCCACACACTCAAACCTGGGAGGATTTGTGTGCAAGCGACAACTTGCATTGCAGCCATGACTGCTGACATCTGCAGCAGTGTGGCATAATTAGAATAACTCAGTGAGAACCTCTACCCGAGCAAATTCTTGCCTTCTCATACGGATGCCCTGGGGCCTGTATGTTCTGTCCCTGAAGAACCGAGCCCGCTTTCTGCTGCTCCTGCAGGGCATCCTCTCCCACTGTGTATACTGAGAGCTGGCAAGCAAACAAGTGCAGGAGGGAAACGGGCAGTGGCTTAATTTACAAGCTGGGCCAGGGCTGCCAAGGGTATAGAGGGCCCCTCCGAGACCTCGGCTGTTATTCATTCACGTCCAGAGCTAAAAATGGCTCCATGGGAATTTACTGGCAAGGGCCAGTGGGAGTAGAAAGAAACAAACACAGGACAAAGTGAAGTTGGGGCGGAGGGAAGAGGCAGAACAGGCTGACATCCGGGACGAAGAGGGAACAAGTGTTCCACCCAGATGCTGGGGGTGAGCAACGCGGACAAGGTCCCCCAAGAGGTCAGCTGGAGGGTGGTGACTGTGGGGCTAGCATCAGCTGGGGCAGTCGGCCATGGGTGTAAACAGGTGAGGCTCTGGTCAGCTGGCTGCACACCAACTTTCACGGGAGGGAAGGGGAGAGAGAGAGAGGGCTGGAGCCATGGACACAAGGGCTACCCAGCCACTGAGCACTTGCTGCTTAATTCCAACATAACTGAATGCTGCATGGAAGACAAATGCTGTCGCAAAGGGAAGAAGTAAGCTTTCCCCAGCTCTGCTGTTGCTCCCGAAAGCATAAGGCAGAGGCGGGCAGCATGCAACCCTCCAGAACCTGCTGGGACTGCAACTCCTATGATCCCTCACCATTGGCTATGCTGGTTAGAGCTGATGGGAGTTGCAGTCCAACAACATCTGGAGGGCGACAAGTTATCCACCCCTGGCAAAAAAGGGTAGTATGAATCCGATCCAAAGATAGGAAGGTGAACTTGCTGCTCTACCTTCCAACTCACCCCCAACCCCTTTATGACGCCACAATAGTCCCCCCCTCTTATTTAACTTCAACACAGCTTTGGGGTTAGCCCAGTGCCTTCACTGTGAGAGGGCAGGAACTCTGTCCTTTAAGCAGGGAGGGGTGGGGGAAGCCATGTGCCAACACCAGCTGCTTTACAAGATTCGGGTCGGGTCGAACTCTGTCTCTCTTCTAGCCCAACCCTGGTGGGGACTCCCTTCCTTTCCAGAGACAAGATAAATGAGCCAGAAGGCCTACCAACGCCATGGACACCCACACACGGGCTGGACCCTCACTTCCTCTGCTCTGTGCCCAAACAAATGAAACAAACAAACAAACAAACAAACAAGAAGCTGCCTTCTCCCGAGTTGGATCCTTGGTCCATCAAGGCCAATCAAGTCTAATTTGACTGCCAATGGCTTTTCAGGGCAAGATCCTTTCCGCTGAAGATGTTGGGGATGGAACCTGGGCCCTTCTGCAGGCGAAGCACATTCTCTGCCTCAGAACCAGAGTCCTTCTCCTTGGATGAGCTCGGGACCACCACCACCACACCAGCCCAGCTGCTGCCCTTCCCAGTCCCCTACAACCACACTGCAGAAGAGGAGCCAGCACTGGCCTGCTCACTTCCTCAGGTCAGACGGCTTGAAGGAAACCCTCCCTTGTCTCCTTCCAAGCCAACTCGTGGTTTTGTGCAGGAAAGAAGAGGGCAAAGGCCGGCAAAGTGCCCACCACCACACGTGCGTCCCCCACAGCGCCCTCGGCTTAGTCTGTGAGAACCACCAGTTCACCATCACTCTTGTCTTCGCCCTCCGAATCCTCGTCTTCACTGTAGTGGTACATCTCCCCATCAGGCACTGAATGACTGTCCTCAGCCCCGTCCCCTTCCTCTGGCTTCAAGCTACGTGTGTTGACTATGACCGGCATGTTTGGTTCCATTCCACGGGGCAAGTAGCGATCCATCAGGGGCGGAGCCAGCTGAATCCCAACTGATCGCTGGTACATGAGGTCTGAAGAGGAGGGTGGCATCTGGCTGCCTTGGGGCCTAGGAAAGACATTGCACCATAAGAATCTTGGCCTCCGCCCTTTGACCCTGCCCACCTCTTCTTGCATTCATAATATTACCAACAACAACACATATCCTACCTACCCACGTGGGAACAGATACATTGGCTGGGGTGTTTGTGCAATGTTGGCCTCTAGTGGGCTGAAGTGGAAAAGATTAACTGTTGGCCATGACCCTTGAACAAGCCGAACGTTGCTTGAAATTCTCGCCCAGAGCCCAAGAAAGCTTTCTGGGCTGCCGGCATAGCATGAAGTGCCAGCTATGCTGATATGATCCAGCAAAGCATTTAATCACATGTGTGATCCCTCCAAAGTCAGTGAGGCTTGGATATGCTTAAAGTTAAGACCCTGGTTTAGTTGTTTGCTTGGGTCAGTGTAAATTCAGCCAAGTCCTTTCCACTAAAGTGAAAAATAAAATAAAATAAAGAATGCAGCTGCAGAGGCCTCCATCGGAACTACCAGGAAGTTTTTGCTGGCCGCAATTCTGATTTACTGGATGGACTGAGAACCCACGTCCTGCTGAACGGATGGGCCCTCTTGGCAAACCACATGCTGCGTGGCCTTCCCAAGCTGGCTGCATTTCAGCAACCGGAAGCTCCCAGTGCAGAGAGCTGTGCTTGGGAGCAAATGGGGGAAGGGGACAGGGGAGCCTCACGCAATCAGGTAGCCCTGCCTGGCGTCCTGGCGCCGGTTCCTCATCAGTGCCTTGTATTCACCAACGCGGAGCCGCTTCCCTTCCACGATGCAGGTGCGCTTGGGGCGGGGCTTGTATTTGTAATTGGGATACTTCTCCAGGTGCTGGCGGCTGAGCCGCGCCTGCTCCTCATAGTAGGGCTGCTTCTCCTGGTTCGACATTGATTTCCACCGGGAGCCTGCAAAGACAGGAAAGAGGCGTGAGGAGGGACTTCACCACGGTTTACTTTGCTTTTGGCTGCAACCACATGGCCTTCATCAGTCTGGCGCTAGGACAAAACGCCTACCCTTTGTAACTTAAAAGGGGATTGGATTTCTTTATGAAGAAAGCAGAACGGGGACAAAAAAATGGATGTCAGCTGATCATTTATATATTTTAAGTCTGAAATGAGAAGACCAGATAAGTCATCACTTCACCAAGTGTGGAATAATCTTCCCCAAACAGACAACGGTGAGAAAGTAGTGCATCTTTTTAAAAAATGAGCTGGATCTCATCACACCATGCATTATATGAGAGCGTGTTGGGAACGGTTCTCCTCCCCAGATGGAATCCCCAAGACCATAACATATTTATTTATTCTTCATGTACTTATTGCATCTCCATATCACTCCTCTGGAATCGATCAAGGCCGTTTACAAAGAAAATTTAGGAAACAAAAATCGTAAATAAAAGACATAGTAAAATGTTCAAAACCAACTTTAATAAACAGAACAGTTTTAAAAGCCAAGTTAAAACAGATGTGTCTTGATCCTCCCCTTTCTTCAAGAGAGAGTGGGACCAGTTGCAATTCTAACGGGAGTGTATTCCAGTGTTTGGGAGTGATGCCCAACAAGTTGGGGGTCCACAGAGTGGCCTCTCCAGCTGAATTTAATAATTGAGCAGGTTCATATAGCTACATTTCAACTCTCACCACCCATCAAGAAAAGAGGACTCTTCTTCCCACAGAGTGTGATGCTTCCCAGGATTCTGTGCAATTATGCACTAGTTAGGCTGGGCCTGTGCAACTCGTGAGCCATCAAGGCAACACACAGCCATGTAGAGGAGCCCACCAGGGGCTTTGACCAACCTCCTGTTCTTGCTGCCTAGGAGAAAGGGGTATTTCAGCTCCTGCAGGCTATAATCCACAGCTCATGGGATTCATTGGGCTTGGTGGATCACAAACTGTGTAGGCCTTGATTAAGCAAAGAATAGACCAGATGGAACTCATGGACTGGATCACCCGTTGTCAAAAGAAAACTAACCCTATCCTTTTGCCCCTTCAAAAATAGCAAATGTGCCTTTAAAGAAAGTAAGAGAAGGTCCCTGTCAAAGATTTGCAATCCACTTTAGCTAGGTGGACGGACCCTAGACTCCTCTATGCATATATTCCATATTTGCACGTGAACAACACCCTTGACATGATGGCAAACTTGTTCTGCGGCCCTACAGTGGGGGAAAGTTACATTTGAGGTGATCAGCTATTGTCAAACAGGAAACAAAGATTAGAAGGATAATTTGTATGCATCAGTATATTTAAAGAGATGAACTACACAATTCAAAAACAGCATCTTGATTGCTGGACAAGTGGCAAGGAGGTATACAAGACCCAAAGGCCAAGGCAGCCAATTCCGAATGTGAAAAGCCAGGGAAATACACAGAATTTTTCTTTGGCTTCTCTTTCCCTATAAATGGGGGGCTCCAAAGCCGCGGTTAACTGGCAAGCCCACCTATGGCTAATTAGAGCCCCTCCCTCCTGTTGACCTTTTCTGTCACCTTCCTACGCTGCTCTTTGAATTCTTTCAAGCGCAAGGTATGGTGAGCAGGTGCAACAGCTAAAATAGGCTGCCCTGCTGTGTGATTTGAATTCCCTGGGCTGAGTGACCTTTACCGTCATTCCCACCAGAGTCTGCACGAAGAATGCAGGCTGGAGAGATATCGAAGGTTTCATCCAGGCAAGTCCAGGGAAAGAAGCAGAGGAAGAGGATCAGTCTAAGATTACTTTAGCAGATGGAATTCAAAGGCTCCGCTAACATTAAGAAAAGAAAAATGATGCCTGGACAAATGTATGTGGCCGTGGCCTCTTAGAAGGGAACTGTTGCAGATGAGGGTGAACTACCTCTCTAACCATCAAGTAAGCTCAAAAGCAAAGCAACCCTGAGTTCTTCTTTTCCGCTTTACAGAGACCAGATCTATACATGCTACCGAAATAGGTGGTGGAATCTGGAGGTGGTAGAATGGACTGTACCACTTCTGACTCCAGGTGGTAGATACCATTTTTTGAATTCTCTCTTACGTTGTTGATTTTTTTAATCCTTCCTGCAAGTAGAAACCAGCACAGCAGGGAGTAAGCCTTTCTACCTGATGTACTAGTTTTCTACTTGCAATTAGATGTTTGGTGGGGGTTTTTTGGTTTGTTTGTTTTTTCAAACTGAAGGGAGCATTTGAAAATGGCACTGTCCACACCTGTATTAAGTGGTTCAGTCCATTCTACCACTTCATTCTGCTGCATGTTTAGATCCAACAAGTGCATTAATGTCGGTGAAGTATTCGACCACTGCAAATGACACAAATTCATGCATCAAATGTCACCTGGAAAACCATATGAAACTTAACAGGCCTATTACTATTGAGACAAAGCCGTCCCCCCTAAGCTCTTGAACACTGTCTGATACACTCCCTCAAAGTGTCGGGTGCAGTGTGAAATAGGCAAACCACCACAAGACCCTTCAACGCTCTTGGTCAGTGTGGGTTGCAGTCAGCACCAGATCACATCCTAATACCCCGGCCCCTGAAAGAGGGAGCCCTAGTTTATTTTAGAAATAATGTACGAGCCCAAATTAAACATGCTGAGAGCAACCCACAAAAACCTGAGGCTGAAGCATTGCATGTTCACTCCCAGCAGCATGGATGAACTCTTGAGAAACCACACTGGTGTCTTTAAATAACCAGCCAGGCTATGCTGTCTTACGATGAGGCTACAGCTCAGCACTGGGCCACATCATGGGAAATGCACATCTGAGTGAAGGTGAACCACTACTGGGGAGAGTTATTTTTATGTAACAGAATACTGAGTCCATATTAGGCATCGTCTTTATTAAATGTAGAATCCATCCTCTAATTATGGTGTACAAAGGAACCAGACGAAAAGCAAAAACTTCTGGAGGTCACCCATAGCAAGTTTTGAAGGCATCAATCCTATACCCACTTATCTGGGAGTAAGCCCCACTGAACTTAATGAAATTTACTTCTGAGTAGACATGTAAAAGCTTACGCTGTCAGAGCATTATTTAGCACTTTCCTTTTTTAACACTCCTGCTCAGGACGGGTGTATGCTTCTATCCAGAGTTCACAGACTTCTACTTTTTTCCCCCTGGGTTACACTTCCAGTGATAGGAGGTAATAGGACTTTTCAAAATGCATTTATTTGAACAGTCGTTAAAGCACATCTTACACAGAGGGTTCATGGCTCTAGTTTTCTCCCAAATTCAGTGTTTGCAGAGACAAAGGATCACTACAAATGAGCTCTTTGTATGCTACCTCCCTGATCATGGATGGATTACATGGTAGCTGCCATGCATATGCCCATTTTTTTTACATTACAGGACTGCAAGGAATATTATTTAGCAGAGCTCACTTCATGCAATTAAGAAGAGCATTTCTTTCTTCATTCTCCTTTCTTTATTGACTCCCCTGATGGTCAGCATTTGGATGCATCCCTGCACATGGAGTTTACAGTTTTTTGGCCTTAAAAAAACAAAGTCGACTGTGCGGCCATAAGAAAAATTCCTAAATCCTATAGTGTAATAGCCTTATTAGGCCAACTCAGAGATCTCAAAAAATGTGCAAGCTTTCAAGACCTGAAACCATCAGACCACCCGGCAAACCCCAATCTGAATGACTGCAAACCCTCCATATCACCTTATGACTCTTGCCTGATGGGGACGTCCAAAGCTTGCACATTTTTTGGTGATATTTTATTTGTTGAAGGTATTACAGCTCTTTGACTAAGGTCACCATCCTATCTATGCATGTTTAGAAAGAAAACATCCTACAAATCCCCGTGTGCCCCAGCCCGCCATGTGGGCCTGGGCATGCTGGGAGTTTTAGGATTTTTTTCTGTCTAATATACATAGGATTGCGCCCTAAGTAATATTGTAATGTACCACATATATAAACATAACAACAATAAGTACAACAACAAATAATGGACTCCTGCTTTCAGACCATGCAAACAATGATTCCTAAAGACTAGCATATCTGGACTGCTTGCAAAACAAGGTTAGATATATGTGGAGGAAACATAGCAGAAGATCTGCTATATTATTATTATTATTATTATTATTATTATTATTATTATTATTATTATTATTATTGCTCCTTTCCAGGCAAACCCCTGGGGTTTATAAGCTTGCTATAGCAGGGATAATTGCCATACACTGGATCTTCTGTTGAATGATAAGTACAAGGCAATCACTCGTAAAGTGGCTCAGCTTGCTACGGCCGCTGCAAAAATCCAATGCTGTTTTGTCAATTCAAATGTTGTGTGTTGTCATGGTGATATATTTTTGTCAGACTTGGACGTTGCCTTTTAGATCATCATTTTTAGGCTACATAATCCGTTTTATTATATATATATACACACACACACACATTGGATATACTTTACAGATTATTGCATTTGTTTCTGGCACCAAAAAATGCTGTTATGGCCTTTGTCTGAAACAATAAAATTGACTGATTGACTATTTGCCTCCACAATTTGTTAATATATATATTTATCACTATCTACTTGTGGTGCATAATTAGCAAAAACAAGACTGTAACACCTTGTAGTATACAGCAAGGGGAGGCACTTTGTTCTGTATCAAAAACATAAGACAATCTGACTAGCTCATCTTGTAACCGGCACAAAATTGGGTGTAAGTGGCACATATCTAGCTAAGGGAACTGATGCAACCCTTCTGAGATGGCAATGCTACAGGATGCTTTAGAGATTATGACCAGTTTCATGACTCCCCCCTCGGTGGATATACTTGGAAACAGATCCTATGGATTTCAGTGGAACTTGTTCCCCAAGTCCCATTTATTTCAATGACTAACTCAAGTCCCATTTATTTCAATGGGTCTTCTCTTAGGACTTTAGATGGACACTTCTTTAGTCTCTCCTTGAACCTAGATATTCTTGCTCTCTGTATTGCGTAGGCTGGCTTGGTGATGAGCCATTCTTTTCCCCAAGTTCTAGATTTGGAAGATAACAATGAAGCTTGATGAGAATGAATGCAGGCATTTTGTAGATCACACACATTATCCCCCCGCCCCTTAGGATTTATGCTTGATCTCCAGGGCCAATCGTTGCAAAATTGTGAATTCGAAAACTGACATCCTAGGCATGTTTATACCTCGATGGCGGCTGGAGAGAATCTTCCCTCCTGGAAGTCTTACTTCTCAGTCCCAGGTTTTCAAGCTCTGGCTCTCTGGACTGATGCCAGTCCACATTCTGTTTCGCACCAGCCTGCAGCAAAGCATCCAAGCTCAGCATCCTGCTCCTGAGCCGGAAGCCTTATTTCCTTGTTTAAGAGGAAACAAAGCCTCTTAAACAACAAGGTGCCAAACGGGCTCGCTGCTGATGCTTGGGCCGAAAGACAAGCCTGGCTACCAAGAGGAAGGGCTACCTCTGTGCAAGCTCAGCCCCTAGATCTGCTGCGACAGACAGTGTGACTGACAAAAAAGGTCGAGAACACCCTGGCTAGGTCAATGCGAAGTCTGCAGTTCATGTCACTCACTTGAGAAAAGGCCCACAACCACAGCTGTATATATAGCTCCCTGAGAAAGGGACTGTTTTGGCTTCCTCTCTGCTCGTGTGGCTTTCCTTCTTTGTCTTCTTCTTCTTCTTCTTGAAGGGCTGCTTTCATATCTGTTTTGCATGCTCAGGTGTCAGCTCCGAAGAATCAAACAGTTGTGACAGGCAGTCCCCCCAGAGACAGGGCTGAGGATTTGCTTTTGTGCTTTTATCGCTGCAGCGCACGGCCCACTGGTAACCTGCACAAGATTAGCAGTAATTCCTTGCCTGAGGCGCATGGGGCTAAGAACGTGCCTTACAGAAATACCAAACTCTGCCAGGAAACAGAACTCAAGAAAGGACACCTGCCTGGGCAGACTTCCTTACCTAGAATCTTACTGATGCTTGAATTGTGCATGTCTGGAAAGGCCTGCAAGATCTTGCGCCTCTCATCCTTGGCCCACACCATGAAGGCATTCATGGGGCGCTTGATGTGGTTGTTGTTCCTGGATTCGGGGAAATGACGCGAGGCTGTGAAGAAAGGACCAAGCAGCAGCAAGTAAGGAGATGCTGCAAAATGGAACTGAACAGAACTCACTACATACGAGAGTTTGTGCATAACAGAATCTAGAATCTAGAATATTTGTCTACAGCACAAGGCCCATTACAACCACAACAATAAAACAAGGTGTCTGTACAACGGCCAAAATTCTTACAAACTCAGAGGGAGAGAATTCATGTAAAAAAGAACCAAACTGAGAGAAAAGGCTGAGATTTATACTGGTGAAAAAATGATAGATGCTGGTATCAATGATAACAGAAAATTATAGCAGGTGATCCCCTCTGCAATCTATGCCTGATTTCTTTAGAAAATTTTGGTGGATTTTTTGCAAGCGTTGCAACCTTCATTGTAATGGCTTTACTATAATCTGCTAACAGATCACAGATAATATCAGCAGTGGGCCAACCCGCTCTTGCTCTCAGAAGATCTCCCAGAAAACTGTTCCTAATATCTTTCTACAATGAGCAGCGTAACAAGAAATGTACTATATCTTCCACCTCCCCCGCACTTTGCACATAACAACAAACCTGTGACCCGAATAGCTTCCCTTGCTAGTCCTTATACTCATTGCCCACTCATCTCTCTCTCTCTCTCTCTCTCTCTCTCTTTCACCACATACATCTTAGTATTCCTCCTCTACTTAATGGATCCCACTCTGTATCTGCTTCCTCTGTTTCAATAACCCCAAAGAGCAACAACTGTTGTAAGTCCTTAACATATAGAGTTGTGTCATTCAGTACAGGACAAGGTTCCTGGGCCTTTAAATGGATACACAGAAAGGAGAGTTTTGGTAAGTGCAACTTGCCCCAGTACTGTAGTACTATGATGAGATGACAAAATTCACCCTTCTATACAACTTACACAGCACAGCAGCATTGGCCTGTAATGAAATCTGGCAATTTATTTATTTATTTATTTTTATTTATTACATTTTTATACTGCGCGGTTCACAAAAATTAAAACCATTCTTCTTCTAAGACCTCTCCCATGCTCTCCCCACAAAGTGTATAGATGGTAGAAGATTGCTGCTGATCATTGTGGGGAAACATTAAGCCTGTATATTATCAGGGGGGCGGGCGGACTCTACTTTTAAGGGAAACAGAGAGCTTCAGGATTCTATCAAATCATGTCCCCATCTTCCCCTGAAGGAGCATGTTCCACTGCTTGAGAACTCATGGACTAGATCAGAGGTAGGTAACCTGGTACCCCCTGGAAGTTTTGGACTATGAGTTCCATCAGCCCCAGCCAACATGGCCAATGGTTATGAATTGTTGTAGTTGTAGTCCTGGATTAGATTATGCAAAGACACATAGTTCATTCCAACATGTGAAGATCTTTATTTCTGGAAGCCGTAACAAATATGATGCGGATTTCACAGATCAGCTGTATGTTAAACTCACGAGAAGCTGAGAAGCTGGTTCATGGATGACATTGGCTCTCAGAACCACTTAAATAGTATCCATTCAAACTAAACAGATTTTGCAAAAACTTTGCCCCCTCCCATCCCGCCCCCGGCCTTATCATTGGGCTGTGGAATCCACCAAGGTGTTGGCTGCAGCAGCCGCTGTGAGAAACTCAGCAAAGAAAAGCCCCAAATTCCACCCTGGAAAAATGCTTATGAAGAACAACTGTCATTACCATCCCCATCACAGGTTAACATGGACTCATCCAGCCTCTGCAAGGAAGTCTCCTCAGCCTGTTCTTTTGCGGGTGAAGAATCCATGCTGGCATGGTCCTGAAAGCACACGGGAAGGTGGTTTATCGCATATTATCGGGCCAAGCAAGATTAGAAGTGATTAGCAGTAACAATTCCCATAAAAGCATGGCATGGCATCCAGTCTATGTTTGAAAAGACTGGATTCTTTTACCGTATGTTAGTTAAGATGTCAAAGAGAAGAACCACATCTAACTGCTAGGAATAAGGAGCCTTAAATGCAGGGCTGCACAGCCCAAATGCTGCTCCTTAGCTGGGTTGTGAAGGAGCACATAAAGACCAGTATGCAACACAGTCTTCAGGACAAAAGGGACCTGGGAGGCAGAAATAGCAGGATTTCCTCAGTTTAATGGCAAGTCCCATTCCTGCATTGAGCAGGGGGTTGGACTCGATCACTTTATGGGCCCCTTCCAACTCTACTATTCTATGATTCTATGAAACAAGAAGGAAGGCTCCAACTAGCATTCTCAATAGCTCATGCAGGCATTACTCTGAAGAGGGAATGAGGTCAGTTTTGAAAAATTTTTAAGGAGTTTGTCAACAGAACAAGTATTCCCTGTTCTATTGAGTGATGGCACCTGAAGTTTGGAATTGGTGAGTTCAGAGTACAGCCTTCCCAAATACAAAATTCTAGCTCATTATGAGACAATCCCAAAGCTCTCCAAAGTTCAGGCTCAGTTCGTTATTAGCTGGCCCCAGCTCCAGTCTCCCCAGTGCCACAGCCCTTTGCTTACTTGCGGAGTTGACTTGGCAGTGACGGCGGTGAAGAAAAGAGCTACTGCGGCAGCCCTGTAGCAGTATTTTCCAGGGCTCCTGATACATCAACAGTTCTCAGAGATCCTGGTGCCTGAGATGTAGTTTCTGCATCTAAGCTATAGCATCAACTCTTCTTGTTGCCTCTGCCAAGAAGGTTTTGGTGGGACAGTGGAGGGGGAGGGCTTGGAAGTTGACTGGGGAGGCTTCTAGGGCTCACATGGAGAGTGGGGAGAAGAATTAGGAGGCCTATAGTCCTTGTCCAGTTCCCAATGACTTGGAGCGCAGAGTGGGCCCAGGCTTAAAATTAACTAATTCAAGCCCAATCCACATCAAGTCCCCTCATTTTCAGTGAGCCCATTTTGAACTTAGCTGTGGGAAGTTCTTTCACTGTTATTTCTACTGAACAAGAGGGCTTTGGAAAAACCTAGATACCAGTTACTATCTTTACAGGTGGAGTTACTCCACTAGATTCCGCATTACAGTTATACGTATCTACTTCCTCAAAATTCTGATTCCCATTCAAGTGCTTTTAACAAAGAAGACATCCTTATTACATCTCTCCATTTAAGACCAGACCAAAATGGATATCTGAAAAAGCAGAACCACCTACTTTCCTGTAGGGATGATTTGGAGAGCCATCGATCACTCTGCTTTGATTGTGTAGAAGCTGCCGAGCATCCTGGATTGCTTTGGTTATAGCATCTCCCTCTCCAAGGAACCCTACAGTTGTAAAACATAAATAAATGGTGTCACATGGCCATGTGACAGCATCTACTGTCCTTGCCAAGATCCTCAGCTCTTAGGAAGTTACTCAGGGAAGAAAGTCATCCTCTACACAGGCATGTCTCCCAGGTTCAGGAATCCTCTATCTATTGTCTTCTAAAGCACCAAGTGAATCTTCTTTTAAAGCCATCAACTTTTCCTCTCACAAGAAAAAGGAAGACTTAGGATGCAATTTTATGAGTCATAGGATACCGCGGACCTCCCCTTGTGTGGGCGGAGAGGGAGGTTCTCTCCACCCACCACCCACCCCAGCTATACAGGTCTTCTCCTCCATGGACAACAGTGGAGCTTTCCTCTGCCATGGATGGTGGCACTGCTTTGCTGGCAGTAAGGGCAAAAGGGTGGTCATTCTGAAGCCATCTTAAGAGAAGATCAGAGAAGGCTTTGAATCCACCAGATACAAGCCCCCTCATTTATTTATTTATTTATTTATTTATTTGGAATATTTATATACCGCTCCCCATTGAAAAATTTCAGAGCGGTATACAAGATAAAATGAAAATAAAAACAGAATCAAACAGTTAAAACAAAATTTAAAAGCAGCAAAAACAGAGATTCAAGGCTGCATATTAAGGAAAGGCTTCTTGGAATAAAGATTTTTCAGGAGGCGCCGAAAGGTGTACAAGGTTGGAGCCTAGCTGACCTCCAGAGGCAGGGAATTCCACAGGAGGGGCGCCACCACGCTGAAGGCTCTTCCCCTGGTGGATTCCAATCGGAGGATGGATCTATGTGGAACCACCAGGAGCAGGCCCTCGGATGACCTCAGTGACCGGGCAGGTTGGTAAGGGAGAAGGCGCTCTCTCAGGTATCCTGGTCCCAAGTTGTTTAGGGCTTTGTACTCAAGTACAAGAGCCTTAAACCTGGCCCGATAGCAAATAGGCAGCCAGTGCAGTTCCCTCAGCAGAGGAGTTACATGCTGGAAAGGGGCAGCTCCAGACAACAGCCAAGCTGTAGCATTCTGCACTAGCTCCACTTCCGGAGCAGCTTCAAGGGCAGCCCCACATAGAGCGCGTTGCAGTAATCCAATCTTGAGGTTAACAATGCCTGTACCACCGTGGCCAAGCTATCCCTGTCCAGGAGAGGCCGTAGTTGGCGAACCAACCGAAGATAGTAAAAGGCACTTGGAGCCGTGGCAGCTACTTGAGCCTCCAACGACAGAAATGGGTCTAAGAGTACCCCCAAACTACGAACCTGTTCTTTCAGAGGCAGTGCAACCCCATCCAGAACAGGCAATGGGCCTGTCTCCTGGACTCGGGAACCACTCACCCACAGGGCTTCCGTCTTGCCAGAATTCAGTCTCAGTTTATTGGCCCTCATCCAGCCCATTACTGAGTCTAGGCACTGGTCCAGGACCTGCACAGCCTCACCTGATTCAGTTGTCACAGGGAGATAGAGCTGCGTGTCATCAGCGTATTGATGGCATTTAGCTCCAAATACCCTAATGACGGCTCCCAATGGCTTCATATACTGTAGATGTTAAATAACATTGGGGACAAGATGGTGCCCTGTGGCACTCCATAGCTCAATTGTCAAGAGGCCGAGGACTGGTCACCTAATGCTACTCTCTGAAAACGACCCCGTAGGTAGGACCAGAACCACTGTAACACAGTGCCTCCGATGCCCATCCCACTGAGTCGATCCAGAAGGATACCATGTTCGATGGTATCAAAAGCCGCCCAGAGATCGAGCAGGATTAACAGGGTTGAATTCCCCCTGTCCCTCTCTCGATAAAGGTTATCCATCAGGGCGACCAAGGCTGATTCAGTCCCGTAACCAGATCGGAACCCAGACTGGAATGGATCTAGATAATCAGTATCCTTCAAGAGTGCCTGCAGTTGCTCCGCCACAACCCTCTCAAGTACCTTCCCTAAAAAAGGACTGTTAGCAACTGGGCGGTAGTTGCCTAATGCCATCGGGTCCAGGGTGGGCTTCTTCAGGAGTGGTCACACTACTGCCTCCTTAAGGACAGCAGGGACCACCCCTTCCCGGAGAGAAGCATTTATCACCCCCTGGACCCACCCAGTCAGACCCTGCTTTTATAAGCCAGGAGGGACAGGGATCGAGAGGGCAAGTGGTTGGTCACATTGCTGCAAGCACCTTGTCCACATCATCAGGCCACAATAACTGGAACTGATCCCACAAAATTGGGCAGATGGTGGCATCGGACACCTCAACTGGAGCTGCACTGAAAACAACGTCAAGCTCGCTGCGGAGAGAAGCGATCTTGTCCTCAAAGTGTGATGCAAAAAGGTCACAGTGGGTCCTTGACGGAGCCAGGGCCCCATTTGCTGGGGATGATGTTAGCAGCCCACGGACCACCCAGAAGAGCTCCGCTGGATGGCTACTCGAGGACGCAATGGAGGCAGCAAAATAAGCCTTCTTTGCTGCCCGCACTGCCATGCAATAGGCACGATTATGCGCTCTACAGCGTGTTCTGTCATCTTCGCCTCGAGTCTTGCGCCATTTGCGCTCTAGTCAACGTCCAGCCTGTTTCATTGACCACAACTCCTTAGTATACCAAGGAGCAGAGTGGGCTGTACAGGACTGGAGAGGGCACTCAGGTGCAATCAAGTCGATGGCCCTCCGCATCTCACCGTTCCACAGTGAGGCTAGGGCCTTGGCTGGATCACCAGCTCTCTCCACTGGAAAATCCCCAAGAGCATTCAGAAATCCATTGGATTCCATCAGTCTCCTGGGGCGGACCATCCGAATGGGTCCCTCACCCTTGCAGGAGGGTAGTAACGCCGTGAGTTCAAACCTCACGAGGAAATGGTCCGACCATGACAATTGGGTTACTTGGACCCCCACCCACCCCAATCTTCAGACTATTCATCTCACAGCTTGGAGCAAAAACCAAATCAAGGGTATGCCCTGCTTCATGTGTTGGGCCAATGACAAACTGAGACAGCCCCATGGTTGTCATGGAGGCCATAAAGTCCCGAGCTGGAGCTCCAGAGACGGCCTCAGCATGAAAGTTTAAGTCACCCAGAACCACCGTCCTGGGCTCCTCCAACACCACACTTGAGACATGCCTGTTTCTAGACATGCCTCCAGAACCAGGGGGAACCATTCCTGGAGCTGGCGTAGGGGATTTTCCTCCCATTGGAGACAATGGGAGACACCATTTCAATAAGCCAAAAAAGGTGTGTTGGGGGGAGGGGCCTTCCCTCATTTTGCCCTGCTAAGCGGAAGCCCAGTAGGGCTAAAGAAGTGGCATTTTCCCCACTATGGATTCTCCCTCCGCTGCCCCCAAAGGATTGCTGTTTCTTATCCTGTGCCTTCAGTTATCTGCAGTTATCATGAAACTGCAGAGTGTGCACCTCTGATACAAAACAGATTAGCTCTCATCTATGTTCTCTGCATCCGTTTATCGGGAAATAACACCCCCACCTCGTTCTGCTTGTGCCATTATTTCTGCAGACTAGAATCCCACTTCCTCCATAAGGAGGCTTTTGAAAGGAAAAATCCACCTTCACTATCTGATTTTGAGTATGGCAGGGTGATTAAATGAGTAACAAATTCAGTTAGTGATCCTGAAGATGTGCCTCTAGAGAGAGAGAGAGTTGTTTTCTCATAGCATCTTCTTATTCAGAACCTGAACAAAAATGTTATACGCATGTAGGCTTGGAGGTCATCACCTACATATTTTTTTTAAATTACTGGCATCCTAGGCAATGTAATACATTTAAACTGAGCATGTTGGCTTAGACACATTAAGTTGCCTAATACCAAGTAAGACCATTGGTCCATCTAGCTCAGTATTGGCTACACTGCTGGGCAGAGGCTCTCCCAAGGCTTCAGATCGGGTTTCTCCCAAGCCGACCCGGAGATGCTGGGAACTGAAGCTGGGACCTTTTGCATACAAAGTTTGTGCTCTGCTGCTGAGCTACAGCCTCTCCTTCCTTGACTCGGGTGCAATAATACCAATACAGGAAAATAACCCCAAAGAGAACCTTGAGGAATGCCATGCTCAGGTCCTTCCCAAATCCAGGAATGGGTGAAATTCTTTTTCCGAGATTCACAAATTGTGGATATTTGGGGCAGTATCCAAGGATTACCACTAGCACAAAAGGAAGCCAACCTCCGCTAGAGCAACTGGAAACTAGCCCAAGCTAGTATTTCCAGAATGGAACAAGTCAGTGGAGCTTGCAGAACGCAGCTCTGCTGCCCTGCCCTGCAATGCTAGCTTCAGCTAGTTTATAGGGCTGTTGTAGCAAACGCAAGCTTCCCGTTGCAGTAATGGTCATTCCCGCTAGCACAATCTGATGAGTGCTGGCAAACTGCCAGCACTGGATACTCCGCTTTGCAATGAGTTCACAATTTTAAGTGATCCAAAGAAGGAATCACTTCTGTGCCAGCTCAGAACCAGAGCAAGGGACATCTCCATGGACCTACCCAAAGGGAGGCTGGGCGGGCTGGCCTGCAACTCCCGCGAAACTCCATGGTTAGGAGTGAGGGACTGACAGCTGCTGATCTTGAGACTAGGTGAGCTGGAGGCATTGGGGAGCTCAGAGCCTTTGGACTTTGCTGTTAAGTTCAGTGGCTGTGAAGATTCCTGCAAAGGAAAGAGAGAATTAGGAGAGTAGAAGTGCATCCCCACCAGGGAAACAGGAGACAACAAAGAAAACCGTTCCGGAGTTTCACCTGGCTCTGTAGGTGGCCTGAGCTTGCAGGTCTCTTCAGGGCTGATGGAGGCGGGCTGTGCAGAAGCTGCATGGGGTACTCCACTACAGACAGTACAGAAACAAAAGTGGGTGGCGATTATGTACGGGGTCATGGCTAGACACAAATCTTTCTCCCTGCAACAAATCCAAGGGATCAAGACTTTTGCATTAACAACTAGGAAATAGGCTCTCAGACTTCGGCAAATCCATCTTGATTTTGATTAAGTTATGCAAATAAAATTTAATTTTATGCAAGTCAGATTTGTTCAGCAGCCAATCATATTTCCCTGGTGTGTGACCCTGAATAAGAGGGGGCATCCTTGCCCCCTTCACATATTCCCTATTTTTCACAGTAGACCAATGGAACACCAGCCCGCAATATACTTTGGCAAATGAAGTGGTTCCATTAGGTGGGACCCAGACTAAAGCCCTATGCAGGCATTCATCCTCACTGTGCATAAGTGAGATGTTAGCATGCACAACCTGCCCCCAAGCGCCCATAGCTTCCTCACAGACCTTTGGAACCTCCCAGTCAAGGGAGCAGTGGAAGCGCGTTAGCCATACGCATGGAATCGGCAAACGCTTGCATAGAGCTTAAGTTATTTCCCATTGGAAACAATGGCGCTTCATTTAGACATGGCTAACTTTTCAAATTGAATGCAATTGACTTAGTATGGATACCACCCATTAAATAAAAGTGCTCCAACTTATCTGGCTAACCTACCAATTAACTAATCACCCAGACTGGCGTAGTGCCATTGACTGTCATGGTTGTAGTCGTGAGGGAATCACCCTCACATCCCAAGACAAAAGTACAAAACCACACAGAATTACCCAGAATTCCATTTTTCCTAGCCTCTTCATACCTGGTTTGCAAGGGATTGGTTGAATGGGAAGTGTCATTTGAGCATCTGGGGTGACGGGAAGAGGCTGGTGGCTGGGGGGGAAGGCTGGAATCATTACATAGGGCATGTTGACCTGCTGAAGAGAAACGAGCGAGGGAAGTAGGGGACAGAGAGATAGTCACAGCCAGATAAAAAACTACTGCCAGAGAACAGCACCACCCATCCAAGATTAGCTTCTCCCTTAATTAGTGTAATATCAACGGATTAGGCAGTCAATTTATGGACTCTCCCAACATATCTATGGAAATAGAAAAGTGAGGTTATCCACACTGCAATGAAGGAAAATGCTGAAGCTTCGGGCTAAACTAAAGTGATGCTAGAGATGTGCAATGCATTTCCATTGTGTGTGTGTGTGTGTTGTTTTTCTGCATAAGGGTTTAATTGGGGCTGCAGTGCAGGGGCTGGTGGTTAATCTTTTGCCCCCACACCATGACCACGATCCAAATCGCTCCTCTCCACATAGGGAAGGGGCCAACAAAGCGCAGTGGTGGGGGACATATTTTGCATGCAAAGAGTCCAAGGTTTAATCCCCATGAGAAGAGACCCAAATGGCAAACTGATGTATGTCCATAAGACTCTTTCATACCTTCGTCCCCCATTTGTGCCTGGTGGCAGGCATGACTGCCAGGCACAATGCATCTCCCAAAAATGAGACTCGAACTGCCTTCATTTCAATAAGGCTTGGGATCTTTATGGCATGCGAAGGCTTGCAGAGTATGATTCACTTCCCAAATCCTAGACACATTTTATTTTGAATGTCCCGTTGATTTCAATGGGACCTGTTTACAAATAAGGGGTTTAGGATTGCAGCTGTAGGCATTTAATCCCTTGGCATCTTGAACTGCTTCTTTGTTCATTTTCATACACATAGAAAAAAGCCTTCTCCAGTTATACAGGGAAGCTATAGATGAACAAGGCACCAAGGCTGTGTCCCCTGATTTTCAAGCTAATATCTCTAATTAAATCCATCTTCCTTGTGATGCCCAAAGAGGGGGAAAGGATCCCTTTTTACCTGGATCTGCTGTTGTAGCAGGTTGATCTTGTGTTGCTGCTGAATAAGCTGTTGTTGTTGCTTGGCAATCTGCAAGAGGGAAAGACGCTTCAGAACCAAGGTGCGAACTAACTGAGCTTTTTCTCTAACTCCCTCCCCCTGGAGGCCCAACTGGCGCCACCACTGGCTTAATTTCAGCGCCAAGTTAAGTCATGGCTTTTTAACAAAGCCTTTGACAGCTAAATTCACCAAGCCTGTACATAGTTTTAATTGTTTAAATTGGTTTTAAATTCTATACTAGTTTTAACTTATTAATTGTTTAATTTGTTTTTAGCGGTGTATAGTTATTGTTTTATATGGTTTGTATAATTTTACCTTTATACCACCCTGAAATCCTTGTGATATAGGGCAGGATACAAATGTTTTAATAAATAAATAACTCAGTACCACCTGGGCAGAATGGCTCACCTCTATCAAACTAAGAGAAGGCCCCAGTTGGTACTGGGAAAACACGGCAGTTCATCCATGCAGGAGCCAAACACACACATGCAGCCAACGACAACAGCTGCAAGCGAAACCAGGCACCAAAACCCTCAGCTCAAGTCACACCATGCTCCCCATTCAGATTTTCAAGTTCTTCTCCAGCTTGATTACTACAGAGAACCTCCCCATCACCCCATGAGCCAGGGCAGAGCTACTGCCATTCTACAGAAGGAGCGTCCCTATGGTGAAACGAACAAGCTGAGTATTTGAGATGAATGAGCACATGTTTGAACCAATCTGTGTGTGAGATCAGTGCACAGACAGGCAAATTATCAATGGGGGTGGGGTGGGGGGACAAGGCGATCGTGTGTACAGTGTTGCATCAGAACTGGACCTTAGAAATGCATTTGATGATTTCAAAGAAGGCATAGATCTCAGGTGGTATCCTCATATTAGCCTCATCCTAAAATGGTGCCGTCCAGATGTTTTGGACTATAATTACCATAAACTCTAGTCAACAGGACCAATGGTCAGAGATTGTAGGAGTTGAAATCCAAAACATCTGGTGGGCACCAGGTTGCTAAACCCATCCTAAAACCTAAGCTTTTGTGGTTAAGTTCTAAATCACAAAGGTATGCAATCCCTTCTCTGAAATTTGCTGGCACTATAAACTCCTCCTGTTGCATAAGAGGCAAAAGCTGTAAAAGATTACGTAGTCTTCAATGTTTCACAGGACTCTTTGTCTTTGCTGCAATGGAATAGCAGAACGACTACTTTGAAACCTCGTTTTCACACCTATGCCAGTTTATTCTTCTTCTTGAAACAGCACGTTCTAAAGGATACTACAGGAGCAGACAACTTGTTCAGTACTAAGAGCAGGTTTCCCCAACCTGGTGCCCTCCAGATATGTTTGACTCCAGCTGCTATTACCCCCAGACAGCATTGGCTGTAGTCCAACATACCTGGAGGGCATCTGGTTGGGGAATGATGATGTAGGGCTATGTCAAATAGATTGTAAACTGGAGGTGGCAATTAACTTTTATACAGTTATGAATAATACTTTTGGTTCTCATTTCATAAATATGGCAGACATAAAGTACAGTTGATGTATATGTTGCATTTATTCTTCCATATAACTTCTCAGAAATCTTGACCTTTAAAAGTGGGTAGAAACATTTTTTTTTGTATGTGTTTTTACTTTTCTCCATGTCCCATATCATTTCACAAGTTTTCCTCAATATTTCCATGTACCATGAGAGCTAGTTTGATTTTTAATATGGGGATCGAAGGATTCCAGCAAGTAACCATGCACAGAAATCTCTAAAAGGCACACAGAGATGCATCAACATAGTTCACAAATCACTGAAAATTAGTCATAATTGCACTTGATCCATTACAGTTCCATAGAAATTGATTGCACTATATTTATTATTCATGTGGCCCATCTCAAGTAGTTCGTGGATTGAAACCTACACGTGCGGGGAAAGTTATTTTCACTGATAGCTGGGAAATAGGCATTGCCAACCCCAAATACACTGAGTTTGTGATCATGAGAAAATGAAACAGGATCCCAGACTCATTAAAAGTCAAAGGTTGTAACCCTTTGCACATTTACCTGAACACAGTGGAACTTGCATCAGCATCAGCATGCATCTGATTGCCCTCAGGAGGTGTATAATTATAGCTAACAAATCCCTTTAACTCTTGGCCTGTCCCCATACAATAACTAGGAGACTGGGGCCGCAACCTACATATTTACACCATCATTATCTCCCTGCATCACGATCAACATATTATTGTATGAGTTTTGCAAGCTTATTCACTCTGTACTGAGGTGGATTCCATTTCTGAACATGCATTTGCTTTGTGTTGTAAAAGTGTTCAATGTTTAGGATTTTCGTGTGGGTGACCCCTATCTTACAACAATCACACCATAGTATAGATAGCTGTACTATTTCCAAAATGTTTGCCTTTCCAATATCATTTGAGGCCATTAAGCTCTTTAGCTCTATTAGATCGAAGAACTGCCAAGATCTCTTTTCAAGGTCACGCAAGGTCTTGAACGTTCCACCACCTTCTGAAGTCATATTCCAAAGGCTGAGAAGGGCAAAGGCAGTCCCCAGATAGTGTTCTGCTGTCTACCTGTTCCTGTTGCTGCCTCGCCAGTTCCATCTGTTGCTGCTGCTTCTCAAACAACATAGCTGCCATGTTCTTCTGCTCTGAATGGGCCGTCAGCAGCTGGTCCCGCAGGATGGACAGCTGGTTAATCATGACCAGCAGCTGCAACTCCTTCTCTGCCAGGCTTTCTTGGGTTCCTGGGAAGAGCAAGACCCCAAAGAGAAGGAGGGATGAATAATTCTACATCGTCAACATTAAGGCTCTATATCTATTGTCTGTGAAAAGACATCCAAGGACTAACCACCATTTTTTTCACATCTCCCCCTCCTATGGTGGAGAGAGAGAAGAGAGGTCTATCTCCAAAGAGAGAGATGCTGCCTTGCAAGCCTCCTCAGAGAGGCTGTGGAAAGGGCTGGCATTGGAGAGCACAAAAGGAAAGCATGCTGGCAGAGGCTGTTGAGCCACAGATTCCAAAGCCCTCCCATTCTCTTGACACCCCTGGAACGGAGGAAATATTATGCAAGTCCTAGAGCTGGCATAGTTAATTCCCTGTCTGCTGGGGTCAATGGGAGAGAAAGAAAGAAAATGGCTGAAAAAGGCCAAATAAAAAAGCAGGGAGCCACACAACCCTGACCTTCCTTCCACCCTGCCAATGTGAGCCAACAGGGCTTTGGAACAGCCAGTTTCTCTGCTGTAGGATTGTTCTGTTAATCAATGAAGTGCTTAGTTTACTTGATTACAAATCTTTTGATTCATTAAAAAGGTGCCCCAAAAAAATTAGGCTGCAGATTTTAGGAAAATATTCTTTTTAACGCAGGTTTAATGAACATGCTTCCAAAAACCACCATCTTAGAAGAGGCATTCCTTCTTCCCTCTCACACGAGAGGGTGACGGGTTCCTATAGTGGCTATTGTTCCACACATAGATGTATGCAGACTTAATGGATAAATTAATAAAATAATACATTCAGACCCAGACCATGAATCAATTAAGATTTCTTTCTTTGGATGACAGCCCTCGTGAAATCACGCATGAACAGTTTTGTGAGTTATAGACCAATTATGGTAGTAGAGTGAGTTCCCACCAAAGACTAAACCACAAATTTCGCAAGATCCATGAGCTGATGGCTGGAAGCCATGTCATGTATTATAATAAGGCAAAACTCTTTGCACTCTGACGATATGATGACATTAGGGCTTCTGACTTGACTTAAGTGATGTGAGGAAGAGAAGGACTAGATTTGCCCTCTCTATCCAATCGATCAAATTACGTCTGCCCTCCATGATTTGGGGTTCTAAAGCAGTCACAGGCAAACTAGACCAATTGCTTACCTTTCACCTCTTTAGATTCCATGGGACTTTTCCCTAGAAGTCTCTCTTTCCAGTCACTGGACAGTAATTTCTCAATGGTTGGCATTACTGTGGCAATAAGAATGTTAGTGCACAACATGCAGGTGGTGTTGTGGTTTGAAAAGAGAACGTTTCAGAACATATTTGAATTAATGCATTCATAACATTGAATAATAACAAATGAAGACTAGATCAGCTCAAGTGGAATAAATCTCCAAGGACAAATCCCTTAAAGGCCAAGATGGTCTTGAAAATTCATTCATTCACAAGGTGTTCTTATACATCTGATTGACCAAAAAAAAACCCTACGACTGAACATTCACTCCCTCTTCTACTATATACTGAACCTAATGCTATTCACTCTTTAAGGCTTGATACTTGGCTAATGGGCCTGTTTGTTTTGATCTAGTTGGAACATTCTAAAACCATTACATGTTTTTCAGTAAAACTATATTCATTTGCAGCAGTTAAGGATCCACTCCAATAAGGAAGGGGTAAGAACGTAAGAAGAGCCATGCTGGATCAGACCAAAGGTCCATCTAGTCCAGCAGTCCATTTACACAGCGGCCAACCACCTGCCGACCGAGAACCCACAAGCAGGACATAACTGCAATAGGGGTAAAAGGTATATAAACATCTGCCTTTCACTAAGTCAAACCAGTTATCTTTCTAGCCCAGTACTATCCATTCCCAATGCTAGCACCTCAAGATGCCTCAAGAAGGATCTTTCCCAGCCCTACAACTTGAGGGCCTTTAACTAGAGATGCTGGGGATTGAATCTTGGATCCCAGTGAATGCAACACCTGTCTGGCACTACACAATATGGCCCTCTTCTCAGAAAGAATTGAGAGGAGGAAGGGGCGGAGGCACATGCGATGGTGAGCACAATGGCTGTGAAACATCTTTCCTACCTTCTTTTAAGTTTCTATTGAAATCCAATTTTTCCCGGTTGCTAACTGCTGACTCGATCGCAGGGTTCCTGGAATCTATTGCCTTGTCCACTGGAGATGAAGATTCCTGAAAGATAGTGAGTCACTGTCAATCACCAACAGCCTTCAGGAAATTAAAAAGGGAAGGATAACGGAGACCCTTATCTTTACAAAGTCTTTCCTTTCATGGAGGGTGTGACAGAGCACCCTGTAGTGAATGAGCTGCAGACCTGCTTGCTTGGTAAGTCAGGGGCTCATTTAATAGATGAGGAAATTAGCGAGAAGATTCCTTCCCTCCCTACCCCACCAAAAATATTTTAAGCCCACTGCATGTGGAAATAATTAAATTGCCGAAGTGGGCTGAAAATCAGCCCTTAAACTAGTGGCAGGGAAGGGTGAGCACCTCAATTAGCATGGTCATGGCATTGGGAGGCTAAAGGCCAGTTGAGGAGAAGAGTAAGAAGACACCTTACACCTGTTCCCTCTTCTGGTTCTTCCACCAATGGAAAGGTGTTTGGTTGAGTTTGCCCTCTGGTTTGTTGGCGCTGATGCTAAATGCCAGGTTGGTCCAAATTACAATCGCTCTCATTTGTGCATTACTGGTGGGGGAACAGCTTTGCCCTAATGAGTACTTGGTACAACACCAACACAAACTCAAGGTCTGGGCGAGGGTCCCTATATTCCATTTCCCTTGCCAGGCTTCCTGTCCATTTGAGTACCAACCTTGGGTGTTTTATCTTGTGTTGAGAATTTGGCACAAATTAGGGTTTCTGCTGGTGTACTGCTCACTCAGCTGTCCATCAGTCTCCCTGCCTGAGCTGATGGAGACAGCCTCAGATTTGGTGTTGAGAACTACCAGGATGTTTGGCTTGGGATACTTCAGCATACATGCTGAGGTCATTGGTTCTGGGGCAGCGCAGGACTTCCTGGCTGCCAGGGCAATATTGAGGCTGTCCCAACATATCAACAGTTCAAAACATGTAGCAAGTCTCCCCCTTCCTGCACAAGGTGCTCAAGGAAATGGTTACTAATCAATTCCTGGCATTTTGGGATGAAATTGATTTTCTAGATCCATTTCAATGTAGCTTCAGGTCTGGTTTTGGAACAGAAACAGTCGGGACAGGGCAAGTGTGGCCTTATTGGTTTTCTTGTACTTCTCAGTGGCTTTCTTGGTCAATTTCAAAAGGTTGTGCTGGAGAAGTATTGCTCTACCCTATGACAGTAATACTAAGGGGTTCTATAGGGCTCTATTTTATTCTACATGCTTTTCAACATCTATGTGAAACTGCTGGGAGAGGCCATCTAGATGTGTGGGTTGAGGTATCACCAACATGCTTAATATTAAGCTCTACCTCTCCTCCTTTTCATCTAAAACAAACTGGGCAGTTGATGTTCGAAACCAGTGCAAGAGTAGGATAATGGACTGCATGAGGGCCAATAAACTGAGACAGAATCACAACAAGATGGATACACTATTTGTGGGTATTTTGTCTCTCTGTCTGAGTAATCTTTAAACTGTTCTGGAGGGGGTTGCACTTCCCCCTAAACTTTCAGCTGCACAATTTGGGGATCCTCTCAGATCCATCACTGTCACTAGAGCCACAAACGGCCTCAGTGGCTTGTATCACCTTTCATCAGCTTAGGCTGAAATACCAACTACATCCCTAACCTGGATTGAGATAGCTTTGCAAGAGTTATGCACAATCTGGGACCCTCCTGTTTGAATTACTGCAGTGAATTATACATGGAGCTGCTTTTAGAAATGGTCAAGAAACTTCAGCTAGTACAGAACAGGGCAGCTAGATTGTTAATGGGGACTGGCTGATAAGGCACATTATGCCAGCCCATTTTCAGTTGCAACTCAAAGTCCTAGTTTTAATCTTTAAAGCCCTAAGCCACTTGGGGCCAGATTAGCTGAAGGAGCATCTCCTCTCATATGTATTTACCCAGACCTTAAGGTCATCATTATCATCATCATCATCATCAACAACATCTGAGGCCCTCCTCCAGGTGCTCCCACCAAATAGGTCGAGGCGGGTGGCCACTGGAATGCCCTCTCCAGAGAGGTTTGCCTGGTACCTACATTATGATTTTTTTGGCACCAGATGAAGACATTTTTTATTAATCCAGGCGGTTTAGGAACTATTTTAATGCTTTTAGATCTTTTCTCTGTATTACCCCTACTTTTGGTTTTATTGTGCGTTGCTTTATTTTATCCCAGGTGCTGGTTACATCTTGCTTTTATCTTGGCTTCATCTTGTGCGGTTTTATTACCATTGTTTTACTGTTATCCTATATTTTATGTTTGTCATTCATCTGTACACCGCCCAGAGAACTTTGGTTGTAGAGCAGTTTTAAGTTGCAATAAACAAATAAACAAATCTTTTTTTAAGACTGGATTTTTAATGGCAAGGTAAATATGAAATTGTGACACAGAACAGATAGAAAGAAAAAAATAGCTCAGCCTACTTTGACTAGTAGTAACTCTCCAGGAGATGAGAGTACTGTCCAGCCCTGCAACCTCTTCCTTGGAAATACCCGAGATTGGATCTCACACCGTTTCCAGGCAAAGCATGTGTTTTACAACTGATCTGTGGCCCCTCCCTTTGATGTACATAAAAATTCCCACATCACTGCTTTTTCAAAACCTCTGGGTTGCCTTAATAAAATTTGATTTGATACTTTTTACTGACATGGCTCTTAATTTAGCAAAAATGTAGTGGCCACTGACTAGCTCATTTTGTAATCACTGGCAAAGAAGTTCACTTGACCATTTAAAAGTCACTTTCTACTGATACATGTCAAAGAGCCCAACTACACAGAATGCAAGAGACCAGTGAATGGATCTCCCAGTGTTTCTGTTTTTACCTCAAGATAGCCCCGGAGGGGCTCCAATTTTGAGTGGAGCAGCAGTAGTGCAGGAAGGCTAAAGTGCTTTCGCCCCCTCTGGAGAACACATATAGCCCAAGTGGGTCAGGCAGTGGCTGTGGGTGGGCATGATTTAGATTGGGAAAGCAGCAGGTAGGAAAAAGTTTTTTAAACCCCTGGTGTGGTGCTGCTACTCTGATCACACTTGGACTTCCTTGCAACTGCCTTCATGGGACTATCAAACATCAGGAGATGGACCTCAGATCCACATTCACAGATGCAAATGCAACATCCACCCAGGGCCAGCCCTACCATTAGGTAGACTGAAGCGGCCACCTCAGGCAGTTGATTTTGGGTGTCACAAAAGGGTAGCCAATTGTTATTTATTTATTACTGCTATGTTAGTAATGCCAGGGGAGGGCAGAAGCGCTTGTAGGGTTGGCTGCTATGCCTAAGGCAACAAAATATTGTGGGCCGGCTCCCAGTGGGATTCTACTTCTTTGCAGCCAGACCCAGGACCCTTGAGAGCAGATAAAGCAGAGAGGCCTGCCTGAAGGAAAGGAGGCTAGAACAAACCCAAGAGACTTTTCCCTACCTGTGTGACGGTTGGGGGGTCGATAACTTCACTCAGCGGTGATGGCAATTGGTGCGGTTTGTCAGAGCCGAGTGTGGTGCTAGCTGCTTCCTCCTGTGTAGACCTGTAGCAGCTCTCGTTCTTCTCTTCTGTTTTAATAGCACAGTTCACCATGTTCTCAGCTCCATTGAGCTCCAGCTGAGGAGAGGCAGGGCTCCTCATGGACATCCTGTGGGGACGGTGAGAGACAAAAAGATTAACATGAAGAAAAGAATGAAAGAAAAAAACAGGAGGTAGGCCAGTCATTCATTCACTTTAGAAAAGTATCAGCTTTCCGACGGCCAAACAATGCGCAACGTGATTTCGACGGAGGACGAGTAGCACGGATAATTAGATGGCTTCTTCCTCACTGGAACATTGAGAGCCACACTCCACACTGTTTAAATCCAACGGGAGCTTTGGCGGCCCCCGAAAGAGTGTGTATGTATCAATGCATTTAAAAGCTCTTGTGGGAATGCCAATTGGCCATTAAGGAAAGGAGTATGAATGGAATAAACACAACAGAATAGAACAGCCCACCTTATCATATGCTCGAGGTGTCGAACAAATCAAGCAAGAAGAAAATCACAAAAGAAAGCAAATTACAATAAAAGCCTAAAAATACACCAAACACCAAACCCAAACCAGGATAAAACAAAGCCCCGAATGCTAAATTACATATATGTGCTTTACTTTCTTTCTTTTTTCCTCCTGAAAGTTAAAAGGGAGCTGCTCTAATGCACCTCCTCAGAGAGTTCTAAAGCCTTGGGGCTACCACAGGCAACTCACTCCTCCTTCCCACCATTAGTCTTGCCTCTCAAACAGTGCAATCTGATGCGTGTCTACTTAGAACTAAGCCCCATTGAGGTCAATGGAGCTTATCCTTGGTCCTGAGTGTGTATTGGATTGCCCTGTAGACAGAGGGCATAGCTAGACGAGGGGGTGGAGGGGGATGATCTCGCAATCATCCCCCTCGCCTACACGTGGTGCGTGACTTCCCAGGAGGAAGAGGACATCACACCCGCCATTTTGGACTTATTTATTTTTTAAGAAAAATGAGTGCACGAGCGCTTGAACGAAACTGTAAGGTGTTGTTGGTTTTTTTTTAAAAAAAAAACAACTCGCGCTCCACCCCACCCCACCCGCAATGGGCACAGAGCTCCTGAGAAGCTCCGTGTCCCATACCCGGTTCCTGGCTCCTCACGTTTACTCACGAGGAGCCAAGACAAAACCGCGACGGCGGGCAACACATCCCGCGGTCTTGGGATCATCTCAAGACTGCAGGAAAAATTGGAATGAAAGGGTAGGGTGATATCCCGGGTCAAGGGAGGGATCATTCCTCCCTGCTCCCAGGAAGCCCTGTGTGTCATGTGGACGCACAATCCCCGGGATATCACCCTGTCTAGACAAGCCCTAAGAGTGCTCCTATGGGGAGAGGTGCTGTCCAAAGATAGCCAAGTCAAAGGCCATGGAAAGGTGAGGACCAAAGACTTAAAACTAACCCCAGAAATTAACCACCAACTAGTACTGGGCTCAGAAACTAACCACCAACTAGTGCAACTGCAGCAGAACTGGTTGAATATGTTTGAACCTCACACTGTTTGTTTTTTCAAAAAATGGAACACTTTGCCAAAGCTGCATCAGTAGCATCTCCAAAGCCCTGGAGCCTGCTTCAGAACCACACGTTCACCACATTGTGCTCCATGATGGAAGAAAGGCAGGATACAAATGTATGAAATAAATAAAATAAAATAAAAATAAAAATGGGGGTTCCCAATTTGTGGCTCTCCCACCCCTTCCCTTTGCAATGGTTTGTTTTGTTTTAACTCTTTTTCAAGGAGGCTAGGAATATTGTAACGCTCCAGCCACTTGTCAGAGTGCTTTTGCGGAAACTAAGATGGCGGGTGGCTAGAGCCTGAGCTGGCGCTGCACTTTGCAGTGCCCCCAGCCACCCTGGAAGCCCTCACATTGATACCTGGTAAGCTGCCGGGGTGGGGGTGGGGAGAAGCAACTGAGGGCAGGCAAGGAGAGCAGCAGAGCTATTGTGGCAGAAGGAGGTGGCCAAGGATATAAATAATAATAATAATAATAATAATAATAATAATAATAAGTGTGGTTTTGTGTTTTGGTGCTCCAACACTACCTCTGCCTTACACTCATTTCCTTTGGGAAGTTACTTGTTTCTGAGTCTAACCAGTTTGTCTTCTATGAAATGAGTGTTTAGTCATGTTATGTGGGGGTCAAAAATGGAGTTTAGTATTTGGCGCTCAAACCGAACCTCTACCTTGTATTCAGTTTCTTGCACAACTTACTTGTCCTTCGTGGCTAGGCGCACCCCACAACAACTACTTTGTGACCAGCCAAAACTTTTTGTAATGGCTATTAGTCAAATACAATAAAATGTTCTGATCTGACTAGCCACAACTTATGGCAGCCATTTTATGGTGGTGCCCATGACAGTTTCTCTGATTTCCAGATGTGCCCTCGGGTCCAAAAGGGTTTGGTACCGCTGCCCTACAACAACATCACAATACTAGACTTCAAAAAACAAAAACAAAACACCATGCAGAGATGTGGCCAGGATTTGGCATAAGAGAAAAATCCTGAATCAGGTACAGGACATAGCCATGTATACATTCTTTGTACATGGCCATATACATACATGGCGTATAATTTTCCCCTGCACATAATGATATCAATGTAGGGGAAATGTTACAAGCAAACTGGCCCTCAGAGGCAACTTGCCCTGGGCCGCCTACGTCTCCCAGAACCTGAACCAACGCAATGCAACCACACAGCCATTTTCCAGTTATGCCAAGACAAAACAGGAGCAGAAGCACAAAGGGTTTGGGGCAAGAGCAGCCATTGCAACTGGCCAAGTGCCACCATCGCTGCCACTCGGAGCTCTGGAAAAGCGCAGGGCAGTAATTACATAACAAACAAAGCCTGTCTCAAGCTGTGAATTAATCAAACTGCTGAAAATAAAACCTTCCTCTCAGGAACTTCAGACAAAAGAAATGAAAACAACAGGGTTGGCTGGGTAATGAAAAGCCAGCACACTGAATACGGGACAAAAGGAAGTGGAACAATAGGGTGTTGGACAAAAGCAATAAAGTAAAGGGAAGTGTGACAGCTGAACAATGGCGCACTGTGCACGCCAGAGTTTCTGATCTTAGCAGGGCTTTTTTATCTCGGTTCCCTGCCCTTCTCTGAACAAATCATTGTGCTTTTCAGGCTATTGGGTTTCCTTTGCCACTTGCTTTTTGGCTCCTAGAGCCATTCCAGTCTGAAACCTGCGTCTCTCCATTCCCATCCCATCCCTGGTACGGTCCTATCCATGCCGCAGCCCACCAGAGACCAAATAGATTCATCTTCCGGAGACAAAAGCCATCCATGTGTTGGGGAGGAGCACCGATAAGTGACAGGAACTCATCCCCCACCCCAAGAAGACACGCCAACTGCATTATGTAGTCTTTGGCTCACACATCAGATGGCAACAAAGCAGGTCTCTCTGCCACTGGCTTGACACTGCCAAAGGGAAGATGCTTTGGTCTCTATTTGCCCTGGTTGTTGTGTTCAAAGTGCTTGGCTAAGGTGCCCGAACATCATGTTGGGCAATTTTTTAAAAAAATCCTTGTCAATGCAAAATTAAGGGCACTTTGAGCCAGAGGGAGAAAAAATTAGGCTGATTCAGTACATCAAAACAACAAGAATTGTACAGAGCCTCCTCAAGACCAAATAGCAGAAAAGAAGATTAGTAGAGTCAGCATATGTGGCAGAGCTAACAACAACAACTGTTAGCTTTATTATTATTAAAGGATATTATATGAAGCACTTCACATACATTATCTCAGTAACAGAGATAAGAATATTTGCCCAGAAATAAATCTCACTGTGTTCCTAGAGCTTACTCTCAGGTAAGTGCAGGTAGGATTGCAACATACACATTCAAGAATAGCTCAATATTATTAGACCCCAATTGCAGGTTGGGAAATACTGAGGTAGGGTGACCATATGAAAAGGAGGACAGGGCTCTTGTATCTTTAACAGTTTCATAGAAAAGGGAATTTCAGCAGGTGTCATTTGTATATATGGAAAACCTAGTGAAATTTCCTCTTCATCACCACAGTTAAAGCTGCAGGAGCTATACTAGAGTGACCACTTTAAAAGAGGGCAGGGCACCTTCAGCTTTAACTGTGGTGATGAAGAGTGCATTTCACCAGTTTCTCAATATAAACAAATGACACTTGCTGAAATTTCCTTTTCAATACAACTGTTAAAGATACAGGAGCCCTGTCCTCCTTTTCATATGGTCACCCTAACTGAGGGAAAGACATAGTAGCTAAAGCCTCTCTGGAAAGTTCATCGCAGAAGTGAGATTTGAAGAAGGGAATTCCTGGTTCACAGCTCAGTCATGTAGGCACTACAGAAGCCTTCCTCAACTTGATGCCCTCTAGCTGTTTTGGACTACAACTCCCAGCATTCCTGACTATTGGCCATGCTGATGCAAGTTGAAGTCCAAGACATCTGGAGATCACCAGGTTGGGGAAGGCTGCACTACAGTATTATCTAAAATTATTTATTTAAAGCATTGATATCCTGCCTTTTCCAAACATTCAAAATGGCTATAAGTAACTTTCAGCAGGCAGCAAGAAATTCCCGAAGCACTGTTTGGCAACCAACTGCACAACTCTGTACTTCTTTATTAAAAGGCAGTGAATGCCATGCTTCCAGTGCAGCACTAACCTGGAAAACCACCAGCAGTGCAGAAAGCAACCATCTGGGCATACTCTATAACAGATTACACTGGGTGAGAGATTGAGCATTCATTTCAATAAGCAGCACAATAAGACCTCATAAGGACATTATGTATTCTCAGCAAGCATGTAAACACTTTGAATGTGTGGTTGGGCTACACTTTCTCTCCATTGATGTGTATTAACTTGCTATGGATCTAAGATATCCATTGTATAAGAACTTGAGAAAGATGACCTCACGTCCTCCCCACTGTCGGCTGTTTCCCCTGCCACATTCCCATGGATCCAAATTGTGATAAATGTGAACTTGATAAGGTCTGACTACCTCATAGGAACACATTTCTCCTTAAGAAAATATAGCATCTGGATGCTTGTAAATGCCAACCAGGAGCATATATTAGCTGGCCACAGATTCCAAGGGTAAGTAGCATCAAGGTTTTGCACACAGAACATGGAGTCCTGATATGTATAATATCTGGATCACTCTGCTGTTCTTAGTCTACTTTGGATGGACATCTGCTGAAGGTCATCACCAATGCTAGCCATATGGAATAATACATATCTGCTTGGAGTCTCTTCTTTGTGCGAGTCCTCAAACTACCAGGAAAATCTATACCCATCCCAAAGAACCACCACAGCGCTTATCTCCAGAGCTGCATGGTTTATATCAGGGCGGGGGAGAGGGGGACAAGTGATCCACAGGCCGTATGTGGCCTCCTCTGACTATATTTGCATTGAATTTGCCATCATAGCAGCAGCAAAAAAGCAGCAATTTGTCAAGGAAACAAAGAATGCTGGGAGTGCGCTCCTGGAACCATGGTTTTGCTTTTAAACCAGGTGTGTGCTGCTGGCATTCCTTGAGCAAAAGCACTTTTTTCACCACCCTAGCAAATTTGGAGTTGGGGGCAGGTTATAGTCTTCCGTGGGTTCTTGCAGTGTGGAGGAGCAACCCTCTGACCTCTGAATGTTCCCCATCCCGGTCAACTTGGAGATCATTATTCAATTGTTCTGCATATGCTGCCCCTGCTAATCCCTTGTTCCGTTGTTTGGACTTGAAGGAGATTGATGTAATTTGGGGGGTTTGAATGCATTGAATCATCCTGTTCAAGACCTAAAAGCAAATAAATCTCTTGTCTGGAAGTGCTGGCTGGGGATGATGGGAGTTGTAGTCCAACATATCTAGAAGGCTGAAGTACACAGCCCACAGCCCACCTTTGGCATGAACCTAAGAACATAAGAAGGGCTATGCTGGATCAGACCAAGGGTCCATCTAGTCCAGCACTCCATTCAACTGCCTCATGCTCTAGCACTCCCACCACTTCCCTGGCTGCTCTCCAGCTTCTCACCTCTTGCTGGCCTTGGGGCGGGGCGGAATCTGCTCTTCCATGACTTCTATAGCAGAGTATAAAGATGGGGTGTGAAGTGGCTATGGGAACTCTGCTTGGATCCCAGTATCTCCTTCGCTAGACCACGGGAGACCAAGCAATCTGAAACTGACTTACATAGTTCCCCTGGTAAAGCAAAAAATCTGGCTGAATTTATTTTATATCAACAGTGGGGCCTGATACCGAGCATTTGTTCAATTTGAATATGCTACTTTATATATGTAAATTTAGAAATAATGACTATAATAGAAACATAAATACAATGCACTTCATCCTAGAGGGGAAGACTGTGACCAGGTGAACTCTCTGCCTGCTCAGTCTGCTGTCCAGGGGCTCACCATGGATGGGCAACTTGAAGGCCCTTTAGCTTTTCCTTCTGGTGGTTCTTTATCTGTAAACCAGACTTGGCCTTGGCAGCCTTTCAAATAGAGGACTGTCCTCTGAAAAGTATGACACAAGGCCACTTTAGTTTAAATTGTCCACTCTTATTTTAAAGAGATTCATGCTTCCGATTCAGACCATTCATGCTTTCACACGCACATGGCTGCTATTTACCACCATCTTTGTCTGGAGACATCAGGGCAAACTCTCCCTTTTGTTGTTTATTCATTCAGTCGCTTCCGACTCTTCGTGACTTCATGGACCAGCCCACGCCAGAGCTTTCTGTAGGCTGTCGCCACCCCCAGCTCCCCCAAGGTCAAGTCTGTCACCTCCAGAATATCATCCATCCATCTTGCCCTTGGTCGGCCCCTCTTCCTTTTGCCTTCCACTTTCCCTAGCATCAGCCTCTTCTCCAGGGTATCCTGTCTTCTCATTATGTGGCCAAAGTACTTCAGTTTTGCCTTTAATACCATTCCCTCAAGTGAGCAGTCTGGCTTTATTTCCTGGAGTATGGACTGGTTTGATCTTCTTGCAGTCCAAGGCACTCTCAGACTTTTCCTCCAACACCACAGTTCAAAAGCATCTATCTTCCTTCGCTCAGCTTTCCTTATGGTCCAGCTCTTGCAGCCATAGGTTACTACGGGGAATACAATTGCTTTAACTATGCGGACCTTTGTTGTCAGTGTGGTGTCTCTGCTCTTAACGATTTTATCAAGATTTGTCATTGCTCTCCTCCCAAGAAGTAAACGTCTTCTGATTTCCTGGCTGCAGTCAGCGTCTGCAGTAATCTTTGCGCCCAGAAATACAAAGTCTGTCACTGCCTCCACGTTTTCTCCCTCTATTTGCCAGTTATCAATCAAGCTGGTTGCCATAATCTTGGGTTTTTTTGAGGTTTAACTGCAACCCAGCTTTTGCACTTCTTTCACCTTTGTCATAAGGCTCCTAAGCTCCTCCTCGTTTTCAGCCATCAAAGTGGTGTCATCTGCACATCTGGGATTGTTAATGTTTCTTCCTGTGATTTTAACTCCAGCTTTGGATTCGTCAAGCCCAGCACGCCGCATGATGTGTTCTGCATACAAGTTGAATAGGTAAGGTGAGAGTATACAACCCTGCCGTACTCCTTTCCCAATCTTAAACCAGTCCGTTGTTCCATGGTCTGTTCTTACCATTGCTACTTGTTCGTTATACAGATTCCTCAGGAGGCAGACCAGATGACTTGGTATCCCCATACCACCAAGAACCAGGGTTCCTAAACCTATCTGGCAACATTTGCAAATTTGCCTTGTTTGTCTATCCCCATTGCTTTCAACATACAGCCCTCCAAGCAAAGTTCAGCTTCAGGCGATAGACCCTCTTTTTCTTTATACAAGGGATGTTGGCAGGGAAACAGCCCACGCTGAAGAAAATTGTACGTGGAGAGCCTGAGGCCATCTTTCTCAAGTTATCATACAATTCATTTTACAGAAGAGCTCAAAGAATCTGCAGAAGGTCAGGGTAAGAGAAATGTAAAAAGGCTCTTCAGGGCACCCTGTCCTGCAAAGATACAATGAGCCAAGATGAAAATGAACTGAGCATAAAGAAACCCATGCTTTCGTTCCAGTCCTTATTACTTCAGAAACCCTGTTGAATGCATAACCCCATTATGCTGAGGGGGAAAGAAAGCCATATTCTTGTTGCAGGTCTCGCTTGCTCGCTCACTGGTATGTAGCCATGTAAGAGGACTGCATTGTCATGCGGACAATGAGGGAATCAAGAACAATCAGTTGGTGGTGAGCTGAAAATGTATTCATTTTAAAAGAGAACACAAAAGGAAAAGTTCCAATCCTCCAACGGGTCAGATTCCTATTGTACTTAACCTTTTGGTACCACTGGAAGTTTACTCTCAAAATGGCTCCGTTACTTTAATAGGTATCTGTTTGAAAGGCGACCCATTGTATTTTTATTACATGGTTAGCCGAACAGAAATACAGCCAGTTATACTTGTTACATGGCTTGTTCCGGCGATGGGCCCGTTCCCTCGTTCTAACAGTATCAGGTAGTTACCTCAAGGGGGTGGGGGGGATGCTCTGAACAGCAAACAATGGGGAAAAGAACAATTGGCTTGGTACATGGAAACCTTCTTCCTGTAATAGGGCTTTTCTTTTAATGTTTGCTTCTCTTGCACTGGGTAGGAGGGCTAAGCGAAGCTTGAAGTCTTCTAACGTGCAAGACAAAGAGAGACAATAATGGATGAGACCAAGAATTTTACCAAGGTTCAAAGAGAAATTGGCATCTATCTATTTGGATGATGAAACAACCCAGGTAGTAAAATAGTTAAGACTGCAGGACATTGGCTTGTTCGTATTATTAAATAATTAAGTTAGCATTTATATATCACTCACATGCAAAAATGCTCTATGATAAGCAATATTTTCTCATCCTGACAACAACCTTGTGTAGCAATTAATCATTCCTACTTCCCTAACTGGATGCTGAGATTTACAAGTTATTGACGTACCAGACTGAACATATGAAGCTGCCTTATGCTAAATCAGGCCACTGGTCCATTCATCTCAGTGCTGTCTAGTCCAACAGGCCACAACTCTCCTGGCAAGTCTCAGGCAGGTGCCAGCTCTGCAACTTGAAAACCTTTCAATAGGAGATTTCAGAATTTGAACCTGGGGCCTTCTACATGCAGCGTATGTGTGCTTTGTCCCCAAGTTATGCCCCTTTCCCACCACTGCATCCACAGCTAAACAGATTTAAATGTCCCATCTCCAACTCCAATACTCTATCCACTGAACGATGCTGGCTTTGGGAATAATAATAATAATAATAATAATAATAATAATAATAATAATAATAATAATATTTTCTGACCTGCCTCTCCTTCTGGATCGACAACACAAATACAAAAAACCATAAAATACATATAATTGATTAAAAGCATATAAAACTAATACGTTATTAAAAGGCAGCATATTATTAAAAGGGAAGAATTTCCTTAGCATTAGAAAATAAGAACAAACAATTCAGATGAGGCCTTTATGAGGACACGACTATAAAATAGCAACTCACTCAGAGCCATATTCTGAAGTCACTGATCATCAACATGGATTAAGGCTGCATTCAATGGTCAGATTGTTAGTTTTATTCGCATTTTAGAACTTGCACATATCAAATTATCACAGACCTAACCATTCTGATGGGATAGTGACAGGCTGGAATTTGACAAACTGATCCATCCAAAGTAGTCCTGAGCTAAGGCTGAACCTCACTCTGAAAATGTGATGCTGCTGGCCCACTTCTGGAGTCAAGATGCTGGTTTGAACCAGAATGCTGGATGCTTTAGCTGCACCCTGGCAGCAGCCCTGTACCGAGAGATCGGCCTATGCGTCACTGAAAGGGCAACGTTATTACCAACGTCTAAACCAAACACCTAACATTATGCCTTACTTACACATCACTGGGATCTTTATCTCAAAGAACCTTGTCCTCGGAGGTAGATAAACACATCTGGTTGGAATAACCACTGAGAATAATCAAAGCTGGGTCAATTTATCTGTAAGCCCAAAACCTGAAATCTTGTGATGGCGCCAGTCTCTCTCAACAGCGGCTGTGCAAATTTTTTCTCCCTCAATTGTTATTTCTTTGTGGCATACATCCTGCTATTCTCTCTCTCTGCACTGCCACCCTTCCTGGCTAAAACCTGACTCTATCTCTCCTGTTTAATCTGCAGGAGTGGCTCCAATGCCAGCAGCAAAAAATAGCCACCCTGGGACTGGCTCCATGTGAAAATCTGTAGCCCTGAAATCAGGAAATGGCACCTTTTTGGGTTGGAGGAAAATCTTTAACAAAGCCATATACTGTGACCAAAGAGAGCTAACCCTCTAATTTTGCTGACTTCAGGTCTGCAGTCAATGTCACCTCGAATTTGGATGGAACAAGATCTAAGGGTCAGATAAAACTTTCCCAATGAGGAATGAGTATGCAGTTACTGTCCTCTTTTAGATGACATGGGGCATGTCTACACCTAAGGGTGTAATGGGAGGGAGGGGGGAGGATTGCGGATGTACCTGCTTCTGAGATCCTCCCCCAGTGTCTAGATGGCTGCGCAATGTCCTGAAAGTAAGGAGGGACATCACAGCCGCCATTTATTTATTTATAGAAGGAGCCGTGCGCGGGTGGCAAAAAAGGTAAAACAAAAACATGCCCACCTACTCCCGCCATCCCAGGGATGGCAAAATTGCTGCCCCCCACTCTCAAGGGCACGAAGCCACCCAGTGAGGCTCTATGCCCATTTCAGGTGCTGCAGTACACCAGCCACGGTCCTCGAGATGATCCCGGAACCGCAGGGAAAATGGGGTAGCTCAGCAACCAGTTATCCCACGAAAATGGAAGGTCGTCCCTGCCTGCTCCCAGGATCCCCTGTGTGTCATTTGGATGCACAGGGACGATCCAGAGCCCACCCCGGGGGGGGGAGTGGTCTAGACATGCCCTAGGTTTTGACACTATTTCTAAAAGTATCCTCCTTACTGTGTATTGATAATGCAAGGTTTTGTGTATTTCAGACAACACAAAATCCTGATGAGTAAGGCACAATTGCAAATATGGAAACTTTAAAGCTAGGGAAATATTAAGTCCCCAGCGATAACTGAAGAAACTGCATTCACAGCTTTCTGCACTGCCTTGGGATAGGAAGAGCTGTGCAATTGGTCAAATTCTGCAATAAGGCTCAATTGTCCATACAGATGGGTAGGCAGGTAGGAAAAGCAGAATTGGATAATACATTGGCATCTTGGCCATATTGGGCCATACCCTAGACAATGTTTCAAGCACTTGTCTCCATGTTTCCATTCAGTTCAAGCATAAAGCTCAACAGTGAGGGAAATGCGGCAAGGGTCTCTTGCTTAAGCAGTACTAGTAAGTACAAACCCCATGCCCAATTCTTAACTGGGGCAGGACAACCTCTACCCTCCAGTTCTTGAGGGATGCATGTGACCACTGTTGGATTATTGGATTATTTGAGCTGTTAAAACACACAGAGGGGCAGTTTACATTTAGTCCCCCAACTGCAGAGTCCACTTCATCATACTCTGCCCATGCCAGAATCAAAACCTTTGGTTCTAAGGTGTCTACATCGGTCTTCTTTGAACAGGTGCCCTCCAAGTGTTAGACTACAACTCACATCATCCACCAGCCAGCAGGCCATTGAATATGCTGAGAATGATGGGAGTTATATCCAGCACATCTGGAGGGCACCAGGCTGGGGAAGGCTGGGCTACATATTTTGGCTCAGGATGCATCTCAATATCAAATAAAATTCACTCAAAAAAGCTTACTTGTCCTGCTCTGATTCTTTGCCCACCTCCCACCAGCTCAAAATGAAGCAGAACTAGGAATGTCCAAGAATGTTGTTTCTGTTTGCAAATCATTCAAATATGTCTTGTTTGTAATCCCAAATGTGAGCAGGAGCACTTTTTTTTGGAGACATGTTTGCAAATTTGCAATTATGTTTGAAAACTGGGTTTGTTTTTTAAAAATACACAGGGCATAGCTAGATGGGGCGATATCCCAGGGATTGCCCCGGGATCGTCCCTGTGCGTTCACATGATGCACAGGGGATCCCAGGAGCAGGGAGGGATATCACCTACCCTTTTTTCACGGTGTTTCCGTGGCCTCAGGATGATCCCGAGACCGCGGAACATGTGCCCGGGCATCACAGTTTGTCCCGGCTCCTCACGAGTAACCATTGGGGTGGGGGGAGCAGGGATTTTTTTTTTTTTAAAGAACACTTATGGTTGGCGCTTGGGCGCTCCATCTCCTTTTTAAAAAAATCAAAATGGCGGGCGCAATGTCCTCTTCCTCCTAGGATGTCGCGTGCTGCGTGTGGACAGAAAGGGAGATCTCGTGATAACCATATCGCAAGATCCTCCCTCCTCTGTCACGCTAGACCGGGTAGGTCTAGACATAGCCACATTTTCATGCTTTAGCCAATGGGGGTAAAGCGCATACTTTTGAAAAATATGCACAGAAATGCATGCTTTTCCCATTTAAACAAGCTGAAAAACTAGCCAAAAATAAAAAATGGAGTAAACTGAAACAACCTTCTAAGTGTTTTTCAGAGAATTTAGTGGAGCGCGAAAATCACTGGATCTCCCATCCCTAAACAGAACTACATGGCATGTTAATGGATACATACAAAAGAAGGCACATCCTTGCTATGTCCGGTGCATCTTGTTGGATTTGTTTAAAATATACATAACTTGCCTTTCAATTAATATTATTCAGGGCAGCAAGTCTGAGCTGTTAAAAGCAATATATAATAATCGAAACACATTATCATTTTTTAAGAACACTCAGTAAAATCCAATTCGTAGCCATAATAATCAAAGAAGTAAAACAGGAGATTAAAGGTAATGAGGGCATCCCAGAAGTTCTCCAGAAGGGGACCATCTTTGCCTGGCACTTAAAAGCCAATAAGAAAGGAGCAACGTAAACTTCCCTAAGGAAAGAGTTCCCAGCTCTAGTGTCACAGTAAAGACAACCCTTTTTTGTGTACTTCAAATGGTGGGGTGGGGAACAGACACTTAATTTCATTTTCCCTTCCTGTCAATGTTTGGAATCCCAAATCATCCCAATTATGGGAGATTGATCATTAACAAATATTTGTTGGAAATTTAGTCCAGAGCATCGACAGCAAAAAGAATAATCTGTAGCAACTGTATTGATGCTATGGTGTATGAGGTATCAGACTGGTGGCACAGCCAAGTGTTGTGGGGTGTGGCTAAACGATGTGAAGCTTGGATCACTGTGGCCGAAAAGTCTCTTTGCCTCTCTCCCAGGTCCAGAGACAGGGAGGTGATAGATGATGTGGAGCAGAATTGCAGTTCTCACCAGCCTCTTCTACTTCAAAAAGCAGCTATTTTCAGAATCCACAAGAGAGAGAGGCTGGGCATGGGAATCCAATAGGGTCATCCCATGAAGCTGATTGATGGGAGATTCAGGACAGATAAAAGGAAGTACTTCTCCACACAGCGCATAGTTAAAAGACAGAACTCACTACCACAGGATGTAGTGATGGCCACCAATTGGATGGTTTTAAAAGGGGGTTAGATATATTCATGGAGGAGAAGGCTATCAATGGCTACTGGTCCTGATGGCTATGTGCTACCTCCAGTATCAGAGGCAGTATGCCTCTGTACAGCAGTTGCTGGGGAACATGGGGGGGAGGGTGCTGTTACGCTTGTGTCATTCTTGTGGGTCCCTCGTCGACAGCTGGATGGCCAATGTGTGAACAGAGTGCTGGACTAGATGGACCCTTGGTCTGATCCAGCATGGCTCTTCTTATGTTGTAATGTGTCAGGACAGGCAGGGCTTTCTCTTCAGAAAGTTTATTTTCCTCAAACTTTAAGGTTGGGCATAACAGAACAAGGTCCAAGTTTCTGCTTGAAATAGTAGCTGTCTCCCATGAAAAGAAATAAGCTGCTGAAGTAAAATTCAAGCAGCATTACAATGGCTCAAATATAAATTATGCCAGAATTCTGCTGCCTGGATTCTGGGATTAGCCTGGAAGCTGAGGAGAAGCTCCTCCCTGGGCCATTGTTCTTGTTCGGGGCCCTGCCTGTTAACAAAGAGTGGTACATCCCAGAAATAAAGCACCACCATACCCTGGAAATATTGGAGAACTATGTCATTTTTTAGCTGGGCATCACAGAAATTATGTTTCAATAACCCTCAAACATCTACGTATGATAATTTTGACTATGACACACATAAGAGCCGGAACTGTACCCAACAGCTTGGAAGGAACCCAAATACCGATGCATCATCAAAACCATCTCACTAAGCGAATGGATTTTGCTGGCTTTCCAAGCAGGAGAGGTACATTGCCATCACTTCATATGTTTCCAATGGTCTATGAAAATGGGGGCGCTATTCTCATAAGGAAGCTGAAAGCATTTATTAAATATGTATAGATAGCATTTATGAGACATATAATAAATGCAAACTGCTGAATCTGCCTAGCAAAGTCCAGTCCCAAACACGGAGGCTCGAGTAAATAATAGGTCAAAGCATATCCGGACAAGCATGTGAAATCCACCTTTTTGTCTTTTTGTTTCATATTCACTGGGAACCCAGATGATTTCCTATTCACATCTCACTCATCATCAAAACAATTTTTTAAAAAATGGAGGTAAAACCAAATTTAGAAATAAATCTCTAAAGAGGAACAGGGGGAGGGAGGGCAGAAGCTAGCCTAAGTATTAAAGCAAAAGAAACCTTAAAAGGGATTAAAAATGCAGTCGGTATTCAAAAATTCAGATGTTTCGATCTGAAAGACAAAGATTAATCAGAATCATTCAAGAAAAAGCACCATTCAGAAATGTTGTCAATTTAATCAAAACCCTATTTAAATTAAAACTTTTGGCGGTGGCGCTTTTTAAGATCTCTGGGTTGTCTTTTTTTAATATGCATATATGTCTGACTTCGTTCACAACTAAACAACAAAGGTTTAAGTCCTCAAACAGAAATGACTCCAAGCTTCAATAGAAAAGCCAGCAAAAGCAGAAACACCTTTTAACTAGGCTATCTATAAATCTTTGTAAACTGCCCAGTGAACTTTGGCTGTTGGGCGGTATAGAAATGTAATAAATGAAATTAAATGCAAAACAAGTGGTTTGTGGAAGGCAACATTCAAAATATCAGCCTCTTACACAGGGCAAAAACCCTCCTATGTGTACAGCTAAACCATATTTTAACCTCCAAATGTGTGGTTTTTCATATACCAGATTCTATTCACACCAAATGTATGACAAAAGCAGAATGCTGACAATGTCCACATTGTAAGCAGAGGCTTCAGTTGATAAAGACTGGCCTCAACAATAACGGGTGCGCTATAAGAGATTTATTTCTGTACAGAAGAACCAACAGACAAAACCAACATGGTGTGTGTGTGTGTGTGTGTGTGTGTGTGTGTGTGTGTGAGAGAGAGAGAGAGAGAGAGAGAGGACCAGCCCACGCCAGAGCTTTCTGTCGGCTGTCGCCACCCCTAGTTCCCCCAAAGTCAAGTCTGTCACCTCCAGAATATCATCCATCCATCTTGCCCTTGGTCGGCCCCTCTTCCTTTTGCCTTCCACTTTCCCTAGCATCAGCCTCTTCTGGCCAAAGTACTTCAGTTTTGCCTTTAATACCATTCCCTCAAGTGAGCAGTCTGGCTTTATTTCCTGGAGTATGGACTGGTTTGATCTTCTTGCAGTCCAAGGCACTCTCAGAATTTTCCTCCAACACCACAGTTCAAAAGCATCTATCTTCCTTCGCTCAGCTTTCCTTATGGTCCAGCTCTCGCAGCCATAGGTTACTACAGGGAATACCATTGCTTTAACTATGTGGACCTTTGTTGTCAGTGTGGTGTCTCTGCTCTTAACGATTTTATCAAGATTTGTCATTGCTCTCCTCCCAAGAAGTCAACGTCTTCTGATTTCCTGGCTGCACTCAGCGTCTGCAGTAATCTTTGCGCCCAGAAATACAAAGTCTGTCACTGCCTCCACGTTTTCTCCTTCTATTTGCCAGTTATCAATCAAGCTGGTTGCCATAATCTTGGTTTTTTTGAGGTTTAACTGCAACCCAGCTTTTGCACTTTCTTCTTTCACCTTTGTCATAAGGCTCCTTAGCTCGTCCTCGCTTTCAGCCATCAATGTGGTGTCATCTGCATATCTGAGATTGTTAATGTTTCTTCCTGCGATTTTAACTCCAGCCTTGGATTCGTCAAGCCCAGCAGTCGCATGATGTGTTCTGCATACAAGTTGAATAGGTAAGGTGAGAGTATACAGCCCTGCCGTACTCCTTTCCCGATCTTAAACCAGTCCGTTGTTCCGTGGTCTGTTCTTACCGTTGCTACTTGTTCGTTATACAGATTCCTCAGGAGGCAGACCAGATGACTTGGTATCCCCATACCACCAAGAACTTGCCACAGTTTGTTATGATCCACACAGTCAAAGGCTTTAGAATAGTCAATAAAACAGAAATAGATGTTTTTCTGGAACTCCCTGGCTTTCTCCATTATCCAGCGGATATTGGCAATTTGGTCTCTAGTTCCTCTGCCTTTTCTCAACCCAGCTTGTACATCTGGCAATTCTCGCTCCATGAATTGCTGGAGTCTACCTCGCAGGATCTTGAGCATTACCTTGCTGGCATGTGAAATAAGTGCCACTGTCCGATAGTTTGAACATTCTCTAGTGTTTCCCTTTTTTGGTATGGGGATAGAAGTTGATTTTTTCCAGTCTGATGGCCATTCTTGTTTTCCAAATTTGCTGGCATATGGCATGCATCACCTTGACAGCATCATCTTGCAATATTTTAAACAGTTCAGCTGGGATACCGTCGTCTCCTGCTGCCTTATTAGCAATGCTTCTTAAGGCCCATTCAACCTCACTCTTCAGGATGTCTGGCTCTAACTCACTGACCACACCGTCTGAGCTATCCCCAATATTATTATCCTTCCTATACAGACCTTCCGTATATTCTTGCCACCTTTTCTTGATCTCTTCTGTTTCTGTTAGGTCCTTGCCATCTTTGTTTTTGATCATACCCATTTTTGCCTGGAATTTACCTCTGATGTTTCTAATTTTCTGGAAGAGGCCTCTTGTCCTTCCTATTCTATTGTCTTCTTCCACTTCCGCACATTGCTTGTTTAAAAATAATTCCTTATCTCTTCTGGCTAACCTCTGGAATTTTGCATTTAATTGGGCATATCTCCCCCTATCACTGTTGCCTTTTGCTTTCCTTCTTTCTTGGGCTACTTCCAGTGTCTCAGCAGACAACCATCTTGCCTTCTTGGTTTTCTTTTTCTTTGGGATGTTTTTTGTTGCCACCTCTTGGACAATGTTGCGAACTTCTGTCCATAGTTCTTCCGGGACCCTATCTACTAAATCTAGTCCCTTACATCTATTCTTCACTTCCACTGCATATTCATTAGGAATATTAGTGAGCTCATATCTATCATTATAAATAAATAATAATAATAATAATAATAATAATAATAATAATAATAATAATCTGTGGGTCTTTCCTATTCTCTTTAGTTTGATTCTAAATTGTGCAATAAGAAGTTCGTGATCTGAACTACAGTCAGCTCCAGGTCTTGTTTTTACTGTCTGTATAGATGTCCGCCACCTTTGGCTGCAAAGGATGTAGTCAATCTGATTTCGGTGTCGGCCATCTGGTGAAGTCCATGTATAAAGCTGTCTTTATACATGGACTTCATGTATAAAGTGTTTGTTATGCACAGTGAGTTGTCCCGGCAAAATTCTATCAGCCTGTGTCCCGCTTCATTTTGTTCGGGCCAGATCATCAACTAGTACAAATGAACATGATGACACTAGCCCACTGCAAAATGATCATCTGATGACATTGTGCAATAGCAAATAAAATAGCTGGGGAGACAATCCCTCTTTATTGTCAAGGCTTGCTTTCTTGGTTTGCTTCCAACACCCTAAGACGCAGCAAGTTAGTAGTCGTGCTAACCCAGCAACAGGGTTTTATTCATATTTACATTTCAGATCTAGAGTTACTTTTGACTTGAGACATCTAAAACAAACACACACATACACACACACACACACAGAGGGGGGGGGGCTGAGAATATTTGACCCGCATTGCTTTCTTGTACTGTTAGAAAGCAATTAAGCTAAGAGTGATTGTCGTGCTCTTAATACACAAGTGCAGAGCAAGGCAAGAGTTTTTCTAATCAAGGGTCTGAGAATTTGGATGCCAGAAGCTACATATCAGGTAAAATTCTTATCACACGTCTACTATTTTTGGGTTTGATCCCAAGGCAACCTGGAGGTAACAACGAGTGTAACAGTGAAGAGGACTGGGCAGATTTCCAGAGGCCAGGGCAGGGTCAAATTCTAGAACATGCTATGTGTACTCTCATACTTAAAAAAAAAAAAAAGTTCTACGCAACATAAATTCTTCACAAACAAAATTTGAAATTCTGTGAGCTGAACACATTAAGATAACTGCTTGTTTGTTCATTTAGTGTTGCAATGTGTTATACGTGGGGCTACCTTTGAAGACTGTTCAGAAGCTTCATCTAGGAAGGATCTACACTACTGCTTTATAATGGTTTTGACAACTGTTGGGGCCCAGGACACATTCCATATACCGTTTTCAAAGTATTATATCCTGCCCGGTGTAGAGCTGGCCCTGGTTCAAAATGTGGCTGCAAAACATCTGACTGGGACCTGTTGAATTTACTAATTCTTAAACATCTTCAGGGGTTACCAGTACATTTCTGAGAACCAAATTGCTAGTGCTTATGTTTAAAGCACTACATGGCTTGGGACACTGCTACCTGAAGGAACGCCGACTTCAACATCAAACTGCTGACGTGCTAAGATCATTGTTGAAGTCTGCTGTCACAGCCTTAAGAGCTAGAAGCTTGTTTAAAAAATAAAATAAAATAAAATAAATCAAGCTGACCTGCTTGCTCAGGATGCTAAGTTCTGAAACTAAATAGCATGCTTTACACTTGTGGAACTGCAATCAAAGAAGCACACAATACACACCTCTTCTGAGTATTGTCCTATTTCAGTTGGATGTTATTTTATTATTTCAAGCAAGAAGGACTCTACTACATAAGTGTCTGCCCAAGATTAAGTCAGCCGTTTCAGCCATTGCCACCCACTGGCCTCCTTCTATTCAAATGGCCATTGCTGCTTCCTGAGTCTTTGGGATTGCTCTCTGCTTGTCTTGACCTCATGGCCATAGAAACAACAAGACGGGAAGGCACTTCCGAAAACAGAAGAGAAATTACTCACCTGAAATTTGTTTTGTTATGCCCATAACACTTCAGAAAGGACTTTCCTTCCTAAGGGGCTGCTTATCTTTCTCAAACATGCCAGAAAGAATGTTTCCAGTGCTTCTTCTGTCATAAGGAGCAGTACCAGCTGCATACATGAGCTTTACTTCCAGGTTATATTCTGGATTCTTCCTCTGTGTCCGTTAGCTGATCACTGTATCATAGGGGCCATCAATGAATACCGACCCAGAGGGATCAGATGAGGTATACTAGCCTTCCCCAAACCAGCACCCTCTAGATGTGTTGGACTACAATCCCCATCATCTTCATCCAGCAGGGCCATGGGCAGGCTGTGGATTATGAGAGTCCAGCACATCTGGATGGTGCTGGGTTGGAGACGGCTGAGCAACACTGATTCAGGTAAACTATAGGTAGGCTGGTTCATATAAGCATATCCATCACTTGATTATGCAAAATGTGCTATTTGGAGCAGAATGTGTGAACTGACTTAATGCAAAGCATTGTCAGATGATATGAAAGGTCTATCTGCGGTGTTTCATCTGCAGTGGCTCATTCACACATACAACCCATCACTAGTGCTACGATCATGCAACAGGCAGGTATGAACCACTCATGAAAATTCCAAAAGAAGGGAGAGAACGCTGACGGTTTCCAAGTGAAAAATATATTGTGGGACTTAGATGTAAGTAATAAGTTGGACCTTCAACAAAATATTCCAGTGCAACATCATTCCCCAACCGGAGTGTTCCTGTTCAGGGTTCCAGGCAACCAGTCAGTCATGTCTTTTTCTGGGATAAGCTGTAAGGAGTTCAAGTAGGGGCCTCCATTTCCCCCATCCCAGTTTTCCATGTTTCTCTTCCAACTGACACTTCACATTTTGCCACTACTGTGCATGGTGTTGGTGGGAGGCTGTCCCCTAGGGGAGGGGTTACTGAACATTTTTTTAAAAAAAACTCCTGAAAACCTTGGGATTTCCCTGAACATGCCAATGCCTCCCTATCGTTTCTCTGTGGCCCCGTTTTGGCTCCAGTCCTATCGGCACTCAGCACCTGTGTTCGCAGTTATAGGGAGCAATGAGATTTAGACATAACAGAACAATCAACAGCAACTTTAAAATTATTTTCCCCGTACAAAAAGTCTTGCTTGGAATCATCTATTACTGCTTATCAAAATCTATCATTCAGGATCAAGATGTCTCACAATGATCAACTTAGGAACATGGGAAGCGCCTTATCCTTAGTCCATCTAGACTAGTATTGGGCAAAAGGCAGGATACAAATGATGATGATGATGATGATGATGATGATGATGATGATGATAATGTCATCAACACCGGCTGGTAGCGGCTCTCCAGGGTTTCAGGCAGGAGTTTTCCCAGCCCTAACAGGAGATGCCAGGGACTGAACCTGAGACCTTCTGCATGCAACTGAGCTACGGCACTTCTAACTTTGTTGTGGCCAAGGAGTGGGGCAGGGATCCACTGCTTCAACAGAATGCCCCACAATCTAGCGATGACCAGAGTGCCTCCATGTGGACTAAAAGTGGCTACTCAAAAATCTTTAAGTAGAAGCTTGTCTACACTTACACAGATCTTGCCAATATCTCTTTGTACCCCTTTTAGACATTTTAAACATTGCAAAGCACTTAGAAAAGAACATAAGAAGAGCCATGCTGGATCACACCAAAAGTCCATCTAGTCCAGCATTCTGTTCACACAGTGGCCAACCAGCTGTCTGCAAGAAACCCACAGGTAGGACATGAGTGCAATGGAACCCTCCTGCTCATATTTCCCAGTGACTAGTGTACATAGGCTTACTGCCTCTGATACTGGAGATAGCATATAGCCATCAGGACTAGTATCCATTGATAGCCTTCTCCTCCAAGAATTACCCAACCCCCTTTTAAAGCCATCCAAATTGGTGGCCATCACTACGTCTTCTAGTAGAGAATTCCATAGTTTAACTATGTGGTGTGTGAAAAGCTATAGGCATATTCCTCTATTAGACTATCATGTAGGAGCAGAGAAGGATGATGAGACCCTAAAAGCAGAGAAGGACGATGAGACCCTAAAAGCCAGGCTCATCCCCAACAATTTCAATCATTAGGATGCCATCGCCCTTCAATTAATTCAATATAAATTTGCCACTGATACTAACACTGTGCTCTAGGTGCTGTGTCTGCTTGATAGTATTAACAGCACAAGTGATGTTAATACTAACAATCAATGACAAAGCATTTCCATGTTACACTTCGAAAAGTCAGAGATGGCAACGAAAGCCCACATGTCGACACACAAGTACATGCACATATTCTAAGGCAGCAGGAACTGACTCAGAGTGAAAGATGCTTCCTGTCATCTTTTCAGCCCAAACCAAAAACAAACTTTAAATTCAGTCCCCCCCTACAATAGGTATTTGCTTATTGGTTCAGTCAGCACTCCACCAAGGATCTCAGGGGGCATACATGGGGCTAACCCCACTTCATCCTCCCAGCATCCCTGAGAGGGGGATTAGGATGAGAGTTAGTGACTTTTGGTCAAGTCAACTTAACAGGCTTCATGGCTTAGCTGAGATTTAAGCCTAGATCTCCTCAGTCCCTCTCTTCCTACATGACTGAGAAAGCAAAGAAGAGTTAACTCAGAATCAAGATTTTTCTTTCCCATCCCCCAGCTAACTTTTTCATCTGCTTCCAAATAAAAGTGACGTAATGTCGCTTTCTGTGCTGATGACATGTCCATCTTGCCTCCTCTATCTCTGTGCTAAATCAGTGCTTCTGACAACATATCTGGCTCACAATATGAATCCACCTGACCGATTCTATGCTATCAATACTATTTATCGGAGTAGCCAAACTGACTGAGGTCTTGGCTAGACCTAAGGTTTATCCCGGGATTGTCCCGGGGTCATCCCTGTTCATGTAAATGACACACAGGATATCTCAGGAGCAGGCAGGGACGACCCCGGGACGATCCTGGGATAAACCTTAGGTCTAGTTAAGTCCTTAAGGGTTCCAATTTTAGTCTGAAATTTGCACTCAGAACAGGGCTACAAAAATGGCTTCAAGGCTGAGGTTGCTCAAGCAGGTTTTTTTGTTTTTTTTTCAATGAATCCCTATCCTATGCTAGTCTAGATTCCTACATTATGCAACTGTTTTGAGGCAGAGACTGCCTTCAACATCACAGGAAGTACGTGCACAGCACACGCCTAGTGGAAACAAGTAGGACCTGCAGCAAACTGTTGCAACATGGAGTGCTTCTGTTCAGTGTTTCAGTCACCCAAGCCCTCCTGCAGAATACTCCATTCCTTTCCCCATCCCACCTGGTTTCTTGTCCCCCACCACCACTGCCCCCATCCATCAGCATTGTGTGGCCAACAAGCACACACAGTTCTCACTGATTTGTTTTTGTGTGTCCTCTGCCCTTTGGGAGTTTTGTCCTAAGGATTTTTTGGACTTCTACAAACCTTGGGGTTTCCTTGAGCCTGCTCATACCTCCCTCTCGTGTCTGAATTGTGCCATTTTGGTGGCATAAGCAATGGTCCTCATCTCTGAATATTGGAAATAGATGGAGAGATTATTCCAATGGCTCTTCACCACACACGTTGCCTGCCATTTGTGGCACACTACAGTTTGGTTGTCATAAGCTAATATACTAGCAAAGCACATTAAAGGGATACGTCCTAGAAACGCAATATATAGACAATTCCTTTGGCAGGGATTTAGAGTTGTCATCACAATTTTACTGCAGTGGTCATTCTTTTCCCTGTGCCAAGACTGCACAGGGAAAAGAATGGACTAGCATTGGTTGGAAGAGGGCTCAGGCCCTGGAATGTAGGGTTTTCAAGTAACTGGCACTCTTATTCAGAGCACAGAACATTGGCAAATGCCATGATGTAAAAACTCCTGTTAGTGCGCAAAGGGCTTTAGGATCATTTGGTTTTTTACACCATTCAGATTTTGCTGATTTTTGCAAAGTTACAAAATCAACCAATCACCCCTCCGCTCCCCTTTGACCTTGTTGTCCGTGTTATAACCAGGCACTTTTAAATCTGTACAAACAATCTTAAGTCATCCCCACTTATACACTCACTCCCACGCAAAATGACATACGCTCACAGTTAGAGACAGACACAGATATGAAACACAGATATGAAAAGTTAAGTAAATACATTAAGAGGAAAAGGGAAATTCAAAGAGTAGCAATATAAGAGAGGGCTTTGGGTGGGTGGGGGCATCCTCTAGTCTTGGGATGCTACAGCCATGAAAGCTCACCTGGCACCCACATTACTATCTTTCTGGCACTAGGCGAAGAGTTTCCTGCTCTTTCAGGCATTTTAAGCATTTTAGAGTATTCAAGATCTACTATTTTAGCCCCCACACTATGGCTTTAGCCAGTGGTGTAATGCGAAATTAAACTTAAAAGAGGATTGGACAAATTCCTGGAGGAGAAGGCTGTCAATGGCTACTAGTCCTGATGGCCATGTGCTACTTACAGTATCAGAGGCAGTAAGCCTTTATGCACCTATTGCTAGGGAACATGGCGGGGAGGGGGGTTGAGCGGGGGCTTGGCCTCGATGGCCTTATAGGCCCCTTCCAACTCTACTATTCGATGAGGGTGCTGTTGCACCATGTCCTGGTCAGTTGGCCATTGTGTGAGCAGAGTGCTGGACTAGATGGACCCTTGGTCTGATCCAGCATCAGGGCACTTCTTATGTTCTTCAATTCTGAAGAGAAGGTGCTCATCATGACAGTTCACATAGCCATCCCCCTAAGGAGAATCCCCCAAAGCAGCCAGGTATATAAAGTAGGGCTGTGCAAATCCAGGCCTCAAGATTCGAAAAATTACATCCCGACAGCCATTTCATGACGGATCCACCATTTCATGATGGATCCGCCATTTTAATTCACAAGAGCCATAGGCCTCTGTAAAGATGGAGCAGCCTACAACTCCCAGCATGCACTGGCTGGAAGGGGCTGAACTTACCAGAGTCCAGGGACAATGGGATCTTGTGACCTCCCCGCTGCTGCCGCTGTAGTCACTCACTCACAACCACAAGTGCTTGCTCACTGCCGCAATCAGCCAGCCACCGCCCCAACGCAGTCCAGGAGACTCCAGTCCCTGGAAGAGTCCTCGTATGTTCTCCCATTAAGTGTTCTGTCTTCATTTTCACAGAAATGTATGTGCTTTGCACCTGCTCAACAGCAACGAAAACTTCCCTGGCTCCTTCTAGTTCAGCACTTCCAAGTTTTGGATCCAGAAAAGTTTTGTGCCATTTCACACTGCATCTAGCAAGGACAGAGTGTGATGGAAACATCGTCCTTCGCTAGTACTGAAGTGTCGATTATATTAGCCATGTGCTAATCTAAGGGATACAGTCACATGTTCTTCATTAGGAGCATATTATCTAAGCACCAATCTGTCCTCATAGAATCATAGAATCATAGAATAGCAGAGTTGGAAGGGGCCTACAAGGCCATCGAGTCCAACCCCCTGCTCAATGCAGGAATCCACCCTAAAGCATCCCTAACAGATGCTTGTCCAGCTGCCTCTTGAAGGCCTCTAGTGTGGGAGAGCCCACAACCTCCCTAGGTAACTGATTCCACCGTCGCACTGCTCTAAAAGTCAGCATCCTAAGAAGGTGCTTGTAAGAGATCTTCTAAAGACACAACGGGTACCTTCTAGACCAGATTTCCCCATCCTGGTGCCCTCTAGATGTGTTGGGCTATAACCCCCATCATCCCCAGCCGAGGAATAATGGGGGTTACAGCCCAAAACATCGGAAGGGCACCAGGTTGACAAAGGATGTTAGAGACAGTGCCCTTGGTTTATCAGCATTTTGGGATTAAGTACACACACAAAATGCTGCGTCTCACCATCACCCACTTGTTTGCCCACAGAGATACACTCACTTATGCCAGCTTGGGGGTGGGGCGGGGGGTGAGTTGTAAACTCATCACTCCTATTTGTCCACCCTGAGGAAGGACTCCTGCTTTATTTTAGTGCCTCGGAGGTAACAAGAAAGGGCCCCGAGGTTTTGGTGCAAAAGAAGTTCCTTTTATTGCAGAGCAATAAAGCAAGAGGGTTTCGAAAGAGGAAACTTTGCCTCGGCATTGCTGACTGGCTTTCAGTTACACATGACCCACCCTAAAGTTTAGGAAGAATGGCATTTGTTTTGTTCCACGGCGCTGGACAACAGACAAGAGGCTCTTTGTGTCCCTCGGACTCCTGAGGCACCTGTTCCCGCACTACTCCATGCCTCACAGTGCGCCCTTATTATTTATCCCTGCATGTCCTACTGCCTGTTCTCTCCAGCCATCAGCTTTGGCAACCCCTTCCTACACCTGCCTTGATCTGGCACCTTGTTCGAAGCGGAGGCTGTGGGCAAGCTACAGTTGCTCTGCAGGCACATAGCTCTGCTTATGTCAGGCATGTGTTATGGGGAGCGCATGGCACCAGGGCACAGAGAACAGAGAGGGAGGCACGAGGCATTCCATGCTGTCCCGGCAAAACTGGCACTGAACTGATAAAACCCTTAAAGCTGCACAGCTGCTGCAGTCAGCAAGAGCTGTGGGGCTGAGAGGGCCCTACTCAGAAGCCATATATAGCCTGATAACACAAGCAAGATCCAGAGGCTGTTATCCTGAAACGAGAACTCCCCTCCCTCAGTTTTCCCCAATCTGCTGCTCTCCAGATGTGTCCGACGACAACTCTAGCATTCCCAATCATGGTCGGCCTGCTGCCGAGGGGATACTGGGAGTGGTAGTCCAACACATCTGGAGGGCACCAGGTTGGGGAAGGTGGCTGTACGTACCCTGATGGCATGTAGTGGCGCAGACCCTGAGCCATAAATGAGGAAGCCCCTCCTCTGAATTTTGCCTCTGACATCAAATCACTAGGTGGGCTTTAGACAAGCCAGCCCCTCTCAGTCCTCCAGCTGTAGTCCAAGAATAAATAATATTGAGTTACCTTCGATCAGAGGCAGGCAAAACGTAGATTTCTGAGTGAATTACAGTAGTTCTATAAGGGGTCCTGACTAGCAATAGTTTAACAATAACAAGAGAAAATGCAAGGAAAACTAAAATGAATTCCCTGCCATGGCTGGCCTTGTGTAAGCCATTTTTATCCTGCCTCAAGGCTCCTCAGCAGTAAGGTAGTTGCCTCTGACTGAGTTTTTTGTGCAGCTCTGCTAGTCAATTTTTCAATCAGACCATTGGTTCATCTAGCCCAGTAGCGTGGATATCGACTGGTAGCAGCTCTCTGGGGTTTTAAGTAGAAATATTTCCAGCGCTACCTGGAGATGGTGGGGATTGATTCAGGAGACTTTCTGCATGCAAAGCATGTACTCTACCCGTTGAGCTACAGACCCGTACCACGGGATATGCAGGCATCCCAGTCTATGGCTCATAAGATACAGTAGAACAGCCTTCCCTAACCTGGGGCCCTCCAGAAGTGTTGGACTGCAACTCCTAGGCTGGGAATTATGGGTGTTGTAGTCCAACACTTCTGGAGGGTAAACCTTTAATGACTCAGGGTGTGGGGGGTGGAGAAAAGAGGAGTTAGATGCAACATGCAGGTTAAGGAAATGGAGCCAATGATTTACTGTAGCCTCCCCCAATCTGGGGCCTTTCCGTTGTGTTGGACTGCAACTCCTAGGCTGGGAATTATGGGTGTTGTAGTCCAACACAACGGAAAGGCCCCAGATTGGGGGAGGCTACAGTAAATCATTGGCTCCATTTCCTTAACCTGCATGTTGCATCTAACTCCTCTTTTCTCCACCCCCCACACCCTGAGTCCCAGCCACTATTTTCACCTGGTTGATGCACCTTGGTGCTATGGTAAAAAAAAAAAAAAAAAAAAAGGTCTCACAAGGTTGAAGATCCAACAACTCACCTCCACCTTACAGCTCAGTCTCATGTATGCCTACTCAGAAGTAAATCCCAATTAGTTCAATGGGGCTTGTTCCCAGGTAAGTATGTATTAAAATTGCAGCCCTAAAAAAGGCATCTAAGGACTATAATAATGATCTGTATCAGAAGCACACAGAATTCTCTAAAAGGCTATATAAATGCTCATTACTATGATAAATTAAAACGGGAAAGGACTTCTAGACTGTTTCTATCACATCCCTTTGCCAAAGGACTACTTTGGGTCATTCACAGGTTTCTCCATTTAACTGAGAATCTACACACAAAGGATAGCAATCCTAATAGTGTTTACTCTATCACATTTCCCAGCACTAGGTGCATCAAGAGCTCTTGGTCTTGCCAGGGTTGGAGGGCTTCAAGTTGTCTACAGGTGCATCTAACCACTATATCATGCTGGCTCTCATTTTGTAAACAAAAGATCCTGTCCAAAGCTTCTTTTTACTTTCATGCCTTAGGCCCTTTCTACACCTCCTGGCATTCCAGGAGGGAGGGGGAAGGCTCTCACGATATCCTGATTGTGAGAGCCTCCTCCAGCAGGCACACGAGGTATGCAACGTCCCAGGAGGAAGTAGGGATGTCGCAGGTGCCTTCTTCTTCTAGCAGTGGGGCCAGTTGCACAAGCGCGAGGCCCCACTCCACCAAAAAAGGGGGGGAAACTGAAATCGCCCCCCCAACCCCTCCCTGCCATCCCAGGGGTGGCGAAATTGCTGCCACCCTCTTCCCTGATGGGCACGGAGCCACATTGTGTTGCCCCATGCCCATTTCTGGCGCTGCACTTACTCGCGAGGGCAGGCGCCCACACCTCCAACAGTCTCAGTTTCTTTATCCCTGGGAAAACCTGTGCTGCCCCTGCCCCCGGGAGTCCCTGTGCATCATTTGGACACACAGGGACTCAGCTGTGACCAGACCAGCCTACTGGGCTGGTGTAGAAATGGCCTTAGCCTCAATCCTATAAACCTATCTACAGACAGGTAAACCAAAACAAACCAGACAGCCATTATAATTTCACCTTATATATTATTATTATTATTATTATTATTTATTTATATAGCACCATCGATGTACATGGTGCTGTACAGATAACACAGTAAATAGCAAGACCCTGCCGCATAGGCTTACAATCTAATAAAGTTGTAGTAAACAATAAGAAGGGAAGGAGAATGCAAACAGGCACAGGGAAGTGTAAACAGGCACCGGGAAGGGTGAAGCTAACAGTATAGAGTCAGAACAAACTCAAAGTTTAAAAGCTATAGGGAAAAGAAAAGTTTTTAGCTGTGTTTTAAAAGCTGTGATTGAGTTGGTGAGATGATGCAGGCCAGAAAAATCACTTACACACAAAGCTGTTATGCAGTGCAGACAATAAACAATTGGGGGCAACTTACATCCATACCATATTAAAGGCATTTTGCTACCAGGGACCCACAAACCTTACCACCTTATATTTGCTAGCAAATCACCAATACAGAATTGCAGCTGGCTTTGAACATAGAACAAGCTTTGGCAGATGTCATCACAGTGTTTGAGAACACCAGAATTTCAAAGAAGATGCTCCATTCTTGTCAGACTTCCAAAAACCCTAAGGATAGTCAAACACTGCAACTCGAATGTTTCCCTTCTTTCAGACATTTGGATTGGATAATATTCCGGCTTGTCCTGCTCGCCTTCCATGTAGCGCTCTGCACTCTGCTACAGCTATACCTGTCTTTGAGAGCAAGGAGATGTAAAGCAACAACAAAAAGCAGACCTCAAGGAGGCGTGTTCTGCACTACACTCCTTTGCCTCTTTGCTTCAGGCCATGCTGCTGTTGTGAGACACAGGCATAGGTTCCTGCATTTTAAGGGCAAGGTTCAGGCACCCAAGGTGATGGAGATCAAAAGCAGAACAGACCTCCTGCTCTCTTCGCCATCCCTACCCCCATCTTCTAGCTGAAAGGATTTCTCAGTTATAAGCAGGGACAGCTAGCAAACAGTGTTGTAAACCTTTAATGACTTTGCACCACCAGGAACCATATTGTCTGTGTCCCCGCTAATCAATCTTGCCTCCCCTCCACCACCACCCCATTCAGAGAAAAGACACGCAAGGCCCTTTCTGCCACAGCATGAAAAGTAGTGGTATTCCTTAAAGGTGACACTTACTTTAAGTGCGCTCAGCTGGGATTGCTCTCCTCTGTAGACTGTTGTCTCTTTTACTGCCTGAAGCCCTGCTGGGCTCAGGGTCATGCTGAGTCGTTTTAAAACGACATGGCAATTTTCAGAGCATCTCGTCTGCAGCTTATATTCACAAGTGTGAAAGGTGGTTAAAAGTAGCTATAGGACTTGCACCCTACAGTGATGTGTTCTGGCTGCTCGCCCTGCCACTGGTTTTCCAGTAGGAACTGGTACCAGGAAGGAAGTTCTCCTCTTTGTCTCCTAGCTGGCAATGGTTTCAAAAGAGTTAATGCTATGAATTGCCTTTGGCAGTCCGCAAGCCACTGATTCTCGCACTAGTAGTCCACTTATTTCAGAAGTCCGTTCAGAGGCAGAAAGCTCTCCTCCACATCGGATATAGAATTGGATGGGGCTTTTCTGTAGCTGCGCTTAGGCGCTGGACCACCCGGTCTAGGAAGGCCTACCACACTTCCCGTGTGATGGCCTTCTGCTGTTTTGTGAAGACCTTTCGTTTTTTAGACAGATTAATTTTAGTTCTCTTGGTATATGAAACCTTGGTTTTAAGCTATTTATCTTGGGGCCTTCCTAGACGAGACCTTAGCGCGCCTTCTGACCCGGCTTCCCTGCTGTGCGTCCAGATGACGCACAGGGGAATCCGGAGGCAGGCCGCGCTGAGGCCTCCTCCAACGCGCCATAAGCCAATGTGCTTATGGTGCGCTTTCCCCCCAGCTCCGGCCTCAGGCAGGGGCTGGGGAAAGTGTGGAGAGTTCCGCGGCTTTTCGCGGCTCCTCGCTTACTCGCGAGGAGCCGCGAAAAGCCGCAGACCTGGCACAGCGCTCATAGGAGCGCTGTGCCCATCGGCGGGGGGGCAAAGGATGACAGGGTGGGTGGCACGGGGGGAGGGCGGCCCCTTTAAAATAAATTTAAAAAATGGTGGACGCCGCAGGGACGCGACGTCCCTACGCGTCCGCCATGTGGTAGCCTGGGGGAGGCGCGCTAACGTTAGCGCGCCTCGGCCCCGCCTCCCTGCTGGCGTAAGCCGGCAGGTCTAGCAAGGCCCTTGGTCTTCTTGGTAGTTTTCTTAATTATCTTTATCTTACTATTCTTTTTAAAGCTATAATTGCTTATTATTTGTTTGAGGGATTTTCAATTGTATTGTTACTGCTTGTCATGAGTCATCTTTTAACATTTTGTCAGAAAAGCGGGATACAAATATGTGAAATAAAATAATGGGCAGAGCAAGCCTAACAACCAGATCCACTGGCTAGGGTTAGGGTTGGGCAGACAAGCGCTTCTGCTGGCAGAGAGGAGCTTCCCAAGTGGGAGGAGGGGGGCATCCACCCTGGAGGCTACAGTTATGTCCATGGAGAGCTCTGCAGGAATAAATTAACTTCTTGGCAGTAGGACCCAAAGCAGGCCAACTTTGGATCGAGGCCCTCTGTTCTTACAGGATCAGGCTCTCCAGGTTGGCATAGCTCCTTCCCACCCTCCCCCACATTAGTTTCAATGAGGGAAAACATATTTTAAAGTGAGCCACCAGCCTAAAAACACAATGAAATCCACTTCCCTCCCCCCCCCCATGTCCCATCTTGACTGGCATAACCCAGCAGGGCTTTGGAATGATTCGTCCCTTTGCTCCAATCGCCTCCCCCCGCCCCAGCAATTCCAGCTAGGACCACTCTCTGTGATTGTTTGGAGGACTTCTGCTCAAATGACTCTATCTTTACTTCCTTACTGCCCCTTACGTCTGTAAATGCCTGCCAGAACTGCTTTTTAATGCCATTTCTCTCTCTCCTCCTTCAAGCCCTTCCTCAAAATTTAACTTTCCACAAGGCCTTTTGCACAACCTCCTTAGCCCTTCATCCCCTAATGAAACTAAGTCCATATATAAGTAACAAACAAATGCATATTCTTCCTTTGCCTACTCTGGCCTCCATCTCTCTTCCCTACCTCAGTTGTCTCCCTTGTATCAAATTTAAAATTGTAAACTCCTCAGGGCTGTGACCTAACCTTTGTATTCTCTATAGTGTCATACACATTGGTAGCACTATGTAACAGAAAGTAAGAGAGCCAGTGTGTTGTAGTGGCTAAGGTGTTGGACTGGGAGTCAGCAGATTCAGGTTCTAGTCCCCACTCAGCCATGGAAACCCAGTGGGTGACTGGGGCCAGTCACAAACTCTCAGTCCAACCTACCTCACAGGTTGTTCTTGTGAGGATAAAATGGAGGAGGAGGAGGATGTACGCCGCCTTGGGTTCATTGGAGGGGGGAAAAGGTGGGAAATAATAATAATAATAATAATAATAATAATAATAATAATAATAATAATAATATTGTTGACCCTGGCAGTAGGTTAATAATAGGTGCAATTAGCACCTATTTTTTCCCTTACACAGATTTCCCACCGCAGTCAAGAGCCACTTTATAGGTGATAATGTTTATACGTTATGTGTATACTGTTTATACGTTATGTTAATGAGTCTACACATGTCTGTTTATCTGTATGCACACACCTGCAGAAGCCACAGACAATTACAGCTTCCTACCATGCACACATATGGCAAAAGACACACATATATGTTGATCACATTTGACTTTACACAATACACACACATTTTCCTATACAGAAACAGCACCTGTTTAGGAAAATCAGTGCATGCAAAAAAGATCCAAGACTGGCAGCCTAGATCCCAAAACAGTACAATAGTCATCATCCCAAACATTTTACCATGCTTTGATCTGCTTACTGATGCCAAATCTAGAAAACACAAAAGGTGCAAAGCCTCAGAATCCTACACTCCAAGGTCCCACTTACATGACAAAATGACTCCAGTTGTATTTTCCCCATCATTACCAACCTGTACACTTCCAGCAGAGTAAATCGGAAGAGCTGTAACTCCAAAGTGAAACATGGGAGTTAAGATTTTCACAGGCTATAATCAGATGCACTAGTTGTGGACACTCTCTCAAAGGAGTCAGAACTACAGGTGGTAATCAGTTGTTTATGTAGTGCAATTCCCTTATCAGAGGTGGCATGATACTCTTCTCTACATACTGCAGCAGCTATTTCCTGCTTCGCTTTGTTATGTGTATCAGGGTGAGCGGAAGCAAGATCAACATTACTGGTGGTTCTCTGAGTGATTTGCCGTAGACCAGGCAAGAGTCTCCAACTCCCAATTGTTTAATAAGAACAACAACATTTTTATATCTATATTAGACTGCTAGAATCTCTGAATTTTAGCGTCTTAGATTTGCATTTTACTATGTAGAATATATGGCTCATGGGGTGCAAGAGGTAACAGGATCTGCCCCCGAACCACCATTTTGCATCTGGCTTCCATTGGTGGACCTGGGGGTTCTAGTAAACAGAAAATGAGCAAGTCTGAAATCTGCCTTCCCCTGATGTATATGATCTTGATAAGTGCTAATAACACCGGGTGAGAAAACCAGGGATGTTCAAGTCGGGTGAAATTCTCCAAACTTCACTCCGAATCTCAGTTTGGCTTGCTCCCATTTTTGTTTGTGATCTATTTTTTCAAAAGTGCACATTTCCCCCATTGACAAAAGTGCATATTAATGAGCATTTCAAAGTCCACTTTCCCCCCCCAAAAAAGCTGCACCTTTTTTTTCAAAAGCTACTCATTTTATTTAACATGATCACAAGTTTGGGAATATGCAACATCTTCGAAAAAAATGCACTCCAGTTCAGCATGTTTGAATGATTTGCAACTGAAACAAAATTTGTGTACATCCCTATAAACTACCCTTTATAGCTACCCTTACTTATTGTACAATCCCTTGTTATAATGTCTAAATTGGCTCTTAAAATATTTCATAAAGTCAGGAATATTCAGTATTGTAGTGCAATCCTATTCAGGATTACTTAGAAGTAAGATCCCTTGTGTTCAATGGCACTTATTCCCACGTAAGTGTGCATGGTGATTGCAGTAATTGGCTCTTACAATACTTCTCATACAACTAAAGTTAGTTCTGGATCTACCCAACAGAAGCCCAGAAACAGGGATGATTTTGTGCCTTCAGCCAATATGGTGCAGTGTGTGGTTGATGTTTACTACCCGTTTCTATGGGAGGATCTCCACACACCCACTCATTTGCCATATTTCCAATATATCAAGACCCTGGGGAAAATGACAGCCTTGGGTTGCCCAATGTTGATGTCCTTCAGCCACAGAAAGTTACAGCTGACACCACTACAATTTAGTTCCAGTAGCTGACGATATCAATAAATTGAAGTATACAGGTTAGAACCAGATTCATTTAGTTGACCTAATAGCACAATCCTATACATCTCTACTCAGAAGTCTCATTGAGTCCAACAGGGCTTACTCTCAGGTAAATGTGTATAAGATTGCAGCCTTGATTCCCATTGAAATCCAAGGGACATAAGTCATGACTAATTTGTCCCATATATTTCAATGGGGTGCAAGTTCAACTAATAATCCTACGTGTGTCTACTCAGAATAAAGTCTCACTAAATTCAATAGAACTTGCTCCCAGGTATAGGATTGTAGCCTTAGTCTGGATCCAACCCCATATATTTTAACAATATTATTTAACATGCTTCCAGACAGAGGGCTCCTAGCACTAACAATCAAAATCTGCAGCTATTCTGATATTTTTCTCCTTAATGGATTCTTTCTGGTAAGAAAAAAAGCAGTAGGAAAATATACAGAACTAGAAATTGGTGACACTGATGTCTGCTTCTCGACCCCACCCCATAAAATTCTGTGAATGAGGCAGGGATAGCACAATAAAAGCTTCATCTGGAAGCACCTTACCTGAACGGAGGTGCTCTGTTCAGAAATGACTGCTGTATTTTCTAATGAAAAATGAATCCTGTGATTTAACATTCAATTACTAACTTGGGTTTAATTTTTTGTACTTCAGCCAACTAGTTTAAATCTTAGTTATTTCCATTAAGCAAATTGTGCAAAAGGAAGGTGAAGTACTAGTATGAGTGCCCTTTATGCTTCCAAAGGAGCATCTTTTTTCTCACTGTAAACAACACTGGGTTCAATATTCATTTCCTTTCAATTTTTAAAAAAATGCAAACAAGGTTGTTTAGGATGGATTTGATCCTTAGATAACACACCTTGCACTGTGATGAGCAATTTGCCTGTACTTCACACCTGTTGTTATTCAAGGGAAGTCTTGTTTACTGATACACTTAAATCAGTGTAAGCCTGGATTATAGCAATTGAGCCTGTATCCATTAACATTTACATCTGTGTGCTAAACTGATGAAACCAATCCAATCTGAAGATGAAGAGGACTTTGAGGCACATGGACTTGACCAAATCCATTTTTAACCTCACTTAAATGTCATCAGTTTAATGTCAAGGTGGCTTCAATCCCTATTTTCATGATTTTGAGTTCAATTTAGCATAAATTTATTTAAACAAAACAAATCTCTCGGATCATCCTATTTAAATAGTTGTTTACTTGTTTGGCTTAAGCCTGTTTGCAGTCTCTCTCTGATATGTACGCGTTTTGTTTAAACCAAGCTTTCCTATGGAAACTTATACCAGTTTAACAATGCACGCTGAAGCCAAGGTATATAATCTTCCTTGCATTTCTATAGTCTTTAGGGTAGTTATTGTGGTTTAAATGAGGATAGTGAAAACGTACAATCCAAATGTCCACTGAGAGTACAGGAAATGAGCTTTTGTCAAAGGAAGAGGGAGCACTTTGAAACAGTTTATCTATGTGACTGTTTATCTATGGGGGCATTATGGAACCATGTTATGTAAGGGGGAAATCTCCATAGTAGAATATATAACATTTTTGAAAGACAACAGGATCAACTCTCTCTCTTCACAAGCTTCCTAGGGGACTATACAGCATGTTGATCGATCAGATTTAGGGGAACAGGATCCTGTTGCCATCTTAGAATGCAGTGCGAATAACCCTACTTTTATCATTGTCATTGCCTATTAACAGGGATTAATTTCCCAAATCAGAGATGCTGAAGAGCAAGCCTGCCTCACAACCATGCTATCTGCTCTGGAGGTCCTGCTTCTAATCCTAGGTGTGTACAAACAAGCTGTGGTTATGTGGTGGGGAGGCACTCTGCACATGATCACAAAGCACTTTGGTTTACTAATCCTTTACATATTCTAGGGCTCAGGTTTGGTACTGAAAACAGATTCCAGGGCCCAACATGCTAAGCTATTAGGTTGGGGGTGAGGGAAATTGATCATAAATCCTTGGCAAGGGATGAGACCTTGCATTATGGCTAGATTTAGGCATTTTAGTGAGTATTTTAGATAAAATGTTAGAATGACATATACATTTCTCCTATGGTGGCTATGGTCTCATGTCCCATCCTTTATTTATTGCCATACTTATCAGCTATCCACGTGGAGTTTCCCAGCTCACCCCCTTCCTCTCTGCATACTACAATGCATTCTAGAAACCAGATTCAAAGGGCTGTTGCTCACTCACACCTAGATCAACTATTTCTGAGCAGCAATAAGATCAAGGGGCGAAGATTAGGGTGACCATATGAAAAGGAGGACAGGGCTCCTGTATCTTTAACAGTTGCATAGAAAATGAAATTTCAGCAGATGTCATTTGTATATATGGAGAACCTGGTGAAATTTCCTCTTCATCACAACAGTTAAAGGTGCAGGAGCCATACTAGAGTGACCAGATTTAAAAGAGGCCAGGGCACCTGCAGCTTTAACTGGTGTGATGAAGAGGAAATTTCACCAGGTTCTCCATATATACAAATGACACCTGCTGAAATTCCCTTTTCTATGCAACTGTTAAAGATACAGGAGCCCTGTCCTCCTTTTCATATAGTCACCATAGCGAAGATGGGACTTTAAAGGCAAGTCTCTTCAATCTAATGCTGAAACAATAATGTTGCCTCCTGCAAAATGCTCTCCTATGCACAGTGTGGCCATGTGTCCTACTTTACAGAGTAAGGTCCTCTATTTACAGAGGCCAATCCTCTATTAGAAGGGCTGTTCAAGAGCAGGAACCAGAAGAACCAAGCGTAGGGACCTCGAAGCTGCCCATCAACAGGTAACACCTGGGCCTCAGCTAGACCTATGGGTTTAGCACGACAGAGGGGTTAGGATCTCGCGATACTTTTATCGCGAGATCTTCCCCTTTGTTTACACGTGGCATGCAACAACCTTGGAGGGAAAGGACGTCGCGCCCACCATTTTGGGTGTTCTTTTTGTTAAAGAAGAGCACACAAGTGTTCTTCTTTAACAAAAAAAGGTAAGTCTTTTAAAATTTTAAATTAATTTCCCCGCTCCCCCCACCCCCGATGGGCACAGAACGCCCTGCGCCTTGTGCATGGGTCCCGGCTCCTCATCAGGAACCGGGACAAACCGCAACGCTTGCACACATGTTCTGCGGTCTCGGGATCATACCGAGACTGTGGAAAAAGCGGGCTTGAAAGGGAGGGCAAGATCCCGGAGCAAGGGAGGGATCATGCCTCCCTGCTCCCGGGATCCCCCGTGTATCATGTGGACGCACAGGGACAATCCCGGGGATCGCCCCGGGATTTCACCCCATCTAGCTATGGCCCTGGACAGTAGACCTGCACAGTCACACAAGTCACCTGGTCACAGTCTTCTCCACCATGGCGTTATACCTTATATTTCTAGTTAAAGTATAACAATTCCATATAAATTAGCATATGAAAATGTTATGCAAATCTGTGTTTTCTCTCATACTCTTTTTTGCTGCTGCATTTCCACTTTTTTGGCGATACATAAATGGCCATCCTACCTTGGCAGCTACCAAGCACAGCCTATGAAGTACAGCACATAGGGACAAAGGAAGCTGCTTTATACGGAGTCAGACCATGGGTCCATCTAGCCCAGTATCAACACTGGCTGGCAGTGTTTCAGGCAGAAATATTTCCAGATCTCCCTGAAATGCTGGGGATTGGACCTAGAACCTTCTGCATGCAAAGCAGGTGCTGTACCACTGAGCCACAGCTCCTCTCGATCAACCAACTTAAATCTGCATGAATTTTGTATATGCACAAAACAATGCCTATGAATTTAGGGGGGAGGGGAGCTACACTTTGTTGTTTGGGGACGCATGCCCATACAGTAGCAGGCATCATCCTCAGAGAGGCATTCCGTCATCTGAGAGAAGAAGAAATATGGTACGTAAGCGTTCTTGCATGTTTCAAAAATCAGAAGCACCTTTTTAATCCATCATAATGTTTTCATCCAGCCTTCCTCAACCTGGTGCTCTCCGGATGTATTGGACTGCAACTCCCACCATTCCCAGCTAGCATGGCCAATGGCTATGCCATCTAAAAGAAACAGTTACCAGGTTTTGTCTAGTATAAGTAGCTGGCACAGTCAGCACATACAACACTCTCATTCTTACACCAGTAAAGAATGGGGAATATTAATGGGAATAAGAATTCCTGCTAAGAGCCATGAAATGGCTGAATGTGGTAACTATATATTCCTAAATGACCATATATTTGGCCAAAAAAAACTATGTGTTTTACCCTATGATCTCTTCCATTACCTGCAAGGAAGCAATAATAGCTCTGACCTATGATGTGCAAGACAAAAGCATTGTTAGGACACATGCATTGAAGTGGGCCTCTTCAAACACTGCATTTTTATACCACAAAATTGTTTTTCTTGCCATGAATTCGCTGAAGAGGGAGGGTGAGTGTGAGTAAAATAAACCCTCATTTTATAAATTACAGTGGACGCACACTTGTCTTATACAGAGGAGACATCCCGGTTTGGTCCTTGGTGTTTGGATATTAAGACCATTTGGGGGGGAAAGGCCGTCAGAAAAGCACAATAGAGATGGAAGAACCCTTTGTGTCTGGATGGAAGACAAGCTTGGATTGGCTCTTTATTTTGGTATGTTTTTACTCCGAAATTCAGCCCAATGAGAATCTCCTTCAATGAAAACAGCCACTAATTTCAGACCCTAAAGTATTGCTATCATCCTCATTCAACCATGCATGCAAAATCCCAGTCAATTGCTTTTATTCCCCTCCAACTGTGCAAGTGAAGCAGTGCTGATCATCATAAAAGGTTATAGGCCAGTAGATTGCACAAAGGGACTAGTAAACATTCTTGTCATTTCCCCCACCCAAGGCAATTCAAAACGCTATTTCATTTCTCAGTGAGAGTCAAGAATATAATAGCTGGCAGCAGAGATTTGGACAGAAAAGATACCAGACTGTAACGCGGGTCGAGAATGAGCATAGATGCTAAGGAAGCACTCTGTTGCAGAAAGGCAGAATTTCAGTTCTATATCCAAAATTGCATTTTTTCAGATTTTAGCTGCAAGTAAGAGCCTGAACTGGAGGATGTGATCAGTGACAGAGGAAGGGGGGGGAACCCTCTTGCTTCAACAAAATTAAGAATAGGGTGCTAAGTTCCAGCTGTTACAAAAACACTGGCATTTATTATACTTCTATCGCATGGTTAGGGGACCTCTTTCTGCCTGCGGGGGCCATGCTCTAGGGGTGGGTGGGGCGAAAATACAAAAAATACCAGTATAATGTAGCTTAAATCTCTTATTACGCAACTGTTTAGAATAAGAGAAAGCTGCACAAAAGCTAGGAAAACACCAAATGATTCATAGTCGTGGAAAGGGTGTAAAAGAGGGCAAAATCCCTGAGGGCTGAATTGGGATCCATGAAGGGCCGGATTTAGCCACCAGGCCTGAGGTTGCTCACCCTTGATCTAGTTTGGTAACACTAAAATGGTAGTTCAAGCAAGCAAGATGAATGGCTTGCTAAAGGAAGGTAAACATCCTCCAACTTAACATTCACTATGTAGCATACGTGGAGCAGTAAAGTCCCCCCCCCATACACACACACTGCAAGTCCAAGCATGACCAATGTCTAGAATATTCTTGGTACTTTAGCACCAGTTGGCCCAAGCTCCTGTCAACATGTGCGGGAATTCAGTCCAGACATTCCATTCCTGCCTTTATTCTGTCTTTATTACTGTTACCAGTAGGCCCAAGTCAGACCAAAGGCCATTGTTTAGGACTGGAACTGTTCCAGGTTTGGACATATGGCGTTGAAGCAGGTGGATTAAGTGCAGTGAGCAAGAGCCTTGGTTGGGGAGAAGAGTCAAAGTTTTTGAATAACAACTGAAGTTTCCTAAAAGTTTCAGCTTCCAGCTAGGCCAACTTTCCTCCTGTATGAAATGAAAGGAGTGCTTTGAACTCAACAGCTTCTCAGCCAAGAATCCAATGATTAAAAACTCATTAGCACAAAGGAAACAATCTGGTTGGAGGTGTACACAGCTTGCAGTGAAGTCGGCAACAGCGCAGTTCCTCTAGGCATAGCAGGGAGCATATTTCACTCAGTGGGAATAGCGAGATATTCTTCAAAGTGGGGGGAAAGGGTCAGGAGAGACTATTGATTTGTTGCTCTGAGAGGGGAAAAAACCCTATATTCCAGTGGTTGGGCAGTTAGGTAGCTTACATCTGTCACACACAATCTGTCATGCCAGGAACAAGATAAACAGGACACCACCACCTTTTGCCCTTATAAACAGTTCCAGAGATCAAGAGGTTAGGGACCAAAGCCCCATCTTTAACCATTTAAGAGTTTACGGGGGCTGAGAGACAGTATGTTTCATTTGCCAAATGCTGATGGTTGTAGATGGCCTCAGAGCAATAGAGATATAAGGAGAGGATTGGCACCGGCCTCCCAGTCAGGGGTGCACACAAAGGAAGGGGATGATTTGACAGTCAGAAAAGGAATGGGTCTGGATGGGAAGAAATTTCTGTGGATCAACAGGACAACTGTTAAGTTGTTTTGCTTTAATAGCCTCCCCCAACCTTGTGCCTTCCAGATTTATTGGACTAAAACTCCCATCATCCCCAGCCAGCGTTCTTACTAATCTTTCTTACTAACCCACAAGGATAATTTAGACCAGAAGCCCTACAATTGTAATTTATTCCTCCACCCCCTCCTCTTTCTTCTTTTTTTAAAAATAAAATACTGTAAATGTCACTTTTGCAAAGCCCTTCTGTTGACAGGTGGGATCAAGAAACTAAGACTGGGCAGAGTTGCGAGGGAAAGACTAAACCCGTCTATCAGACACTACTGTGAGAGGGAGGAAGCAGGTTTACCCCACCTTGGTGCTGCCCCTTTGCATTTTCATGGGGTTGCTATTCATTCCTATGGAGAAAAAGCAAAGCACTGCACTTGGTTAGTCCACCATGCGCAAAGCCTACCGTCCAGTGGCCAGCCTTCCACTGACAGAGACCCTAGGGTGCAGTCACTGTGTATTTGTATATGGCAGCCTTCCCCACCCTGGTGCCCTTCAGATGTTTTAGTCTTTAACTTCCTGCAGACCCAACCAGCATAGCCAATGCTTAGGAATGCTGGCTGTTGAAGTCAAAACATCTGGAGGGCACGAGGTTGGGGAAGGCTGGTGGACAGAGATGCACTGCACACCTCAGGTATCTTAACAATATACGAGGCCCCACCCCCTTCCACAACACACACACACAAAATAACACTCTGTATCATATACATCTGAATGCCATCACACACACCCCTGTTAATACATTCCACTGTCATGCTGCTCATTGTCCTACTCAAACTGGCTAAGGAAAAACACCGGAGTTCTCTAACATCTTTCAAACAGCCCTTAGCAATCCCCTTCTCAATCCTCCGGCTTCTAATTATGCCCATTGAGCTCAGCCATTCTTCCCCAGTCTTACAAGTTTTTAAGAAAGAAGTGACTCCAGGTCCAACAAATACACACAAATGACACTAAACATATTTAATTAACATGTTCCACTGTACTCAGTGAGGCGTCCTTCAAAATTAACATTTAGGATCGTGCTGCAATTCTAAAAACTAGAGCAGAGGTGGGGAACCTCAAACATGGGAGCCAAATCTGGCCCTCCAGGGTTCACGACAAAGTCATGCCCCCTTCCCCAGCCCCTTTTCTCCAAGCTTTAAGCTAAAAGATGCCAGTATGCTGTGTATTTTTGCCCCACCCCCTTTTTCTTTTGACTCCACCCCCTGGATGCAGCCCCTCAAGAGTATCTCTGAAAAGGAATTCAGTTTTCAGGCTAAAGAGGTTTCCCATCCCAGACTTAGACAGCAGTCTTAAATGTGAAATGAAAAATAAATAAACAAACAAACAAATAAAGCTAATAGAAAGGTCAAACACCAAACACTGATAATCAGGGTTGTTCCACATTAGAAACTTTATAGCTTTTTAAAGCACTTGCTCTCCCTGGTTTTGCAGATTATTCAAGGATCAATCACATCTTACATTATTATTTTTTAAGGGGTACAACTGAGAGGTACTGGGAAAGGCTCATTTTAAGAGCTGGTGTGTGCATAGACAAACTATGTTTTCAAATTCATATATTTATTGATTTAAATTTTTTTAAACTGTTCTACATCTTTAAAACTCCCTGAGCAATGGAACAGTAAAGAAAAAATGGTCAAACTACAAAAGAATAAAACTACTGAAGAGCAAGTTATACCAATAAAACTGTGGCTGGTCATTCGGGGGGGGAAAGCTTGCTTAAATAAGAATGTCTTGAGTAGACACTGAAAATAAAGCAACGTTGGTGCCTACCTGACAGGGAATTCCACAGAGAGGGAGCCGGTACATTAAAAGCGCTCCTCCAGGAGGATTCTAAATGGCTCTCAGGCCCATGTGGAACCACCAGGATCACCTCATCTGATGACCTCAGTGACGAGCAAGCTGGTAAAGGAGAAGGTGTACTCAAAAATATGACACTCACCTCCTGAGGTCATGATGAGTGTTCAACCTACCAGAGAGGAGAGATTGGTGGACACTCGTAACAGTGTCTTTTGTGTAGCAGCACCCCAGTTGTGGAATGCCCTCCCCAGAGAGTTCAGTCTAGCCTCCTTATTACAGTCAGGCTAGCCTCCTCCTTAGTGTCCTTCAGATGTATGATGAAGATCATATTATTCCACCAGGCTTTTAACAGTTAATGGAGCTCTCCATTTTTACCATTAATTCCCAGCTTGAAAACATGCTTTAAGTTACGGATTAATATTATTTTAATCTTTGCAATTTTTATTGTACATTGCTTCAAGTACTTATTGAGTGGAGAGGCAATCTGAAAAAATATTAAAAATAAATTTAAAAACCTTCCTCAACGTGATGCCCTTCAGATGTTCTGGGGACAGCCAACTTTAAAAGGTGACATGTACCAAATGGTTAGTGTGCATGTTTAAACCATGGTTATGTAGCCACTATGGTTAGGAATAGTTCACACAACGCGCTAAGCCATAATGTTTAGCTCAAAATGTTTAACCTCAGTGGCTTAGCATGTTGTCTGAACAGAGTAATCCTCTTATTTTACTGTCACCAGATGGCAACAACCCTCAGTCTCACCACTGTATTCAAATCAGCTACCCTGAGATGAAAATCCCTAGATACTTAACTACCAATTCCTGAATCACACAGTTTTTTCTTTTCTCTTAACCTGTTTTTAATATTAATGTCACTCACACACGCCGACACATCTACTGCAAAACCCAAAGATAGTGTGAGAAATGGAAGTTTAGACAGGTGTCTGCGTACGTCTGGAGCAACATAAAATTTAGCTCCCTGAAACAATAAATTTACTATAATCAACACACTACACACTTGCAGCAAAGCCCTTTTCAGCATCACTCAAGCCCTGTTAATCCTCAAGTGAGCTAACAAACTTCTGGTATCTGTCTGCACTTAATTAGCTTACCCTTGTACCAGATGATCCGTACCTGCAAAATTCATGTACTTCGGGCACTCACTGCTTCTTTGTTGCAAAGCAAACACTGTTTGGTATACAAATGCTAAATAAATGCATTCCAAAATAAATGTTAACCTTCTAACCATTTGATAAACAAGAACTGCATCCACTGAATAACAAAGCCCTATTCATGATAGCAATTTCCTACAACCAAGCTATCCTGTACTAGTCAACTGATCACACATATTCAACAGCTGCTGAACAGGGTCAAGGGGACTGTACTGATCACCCCAAAACTTCCATAGATTTTTTTCTTCTTGTTTTACAAATCAAACCATTGTATGAACAAAAGAGAGTAGAGAGCTAGAAATTTGATTTCCAGTTTTGCTAGACTTGTCTGCCACTACCAAAAATAACTTGAGGGCATTTATTGCCTGCATTTTTTTTTATACCCCAATACTTTACACCAAAGGGCCAGTTCTCACATTACAGACCCTATATGGAAGCTGTAAGAAATACTTCTGAGTAGCAATGGCTTCAAGGACTGGCTGCAACCTCTGAGAACAACTCAACAAGTGGATTGTTCCAAGGACACAGGCAGCCTTAAAGCCCATGGTAGGCACCTTCAGGAATAGTGCATATGTAGCACAGGGAACTACTGTGGAAATGTTTCCAGTGTCTCTGAATGACAGCCATGGAAGCATCTACTGTGGCTTTTTCAAGGATGTATAAAACTTGGCGCTAAAGTGTGTTTCTTACAGAACCAACACTGTTTAGATGGAGAAGGTCCTATGAGAATGACAACATTCCATTCTGGTAACTAGGGGCTATAACTAGGGGCTATAATGAGGTATAATTCTCTTGAACTTCAGAAGGGTGGGCAGCATACAATAGCAGAGATCCAGATCAGTGGTGCAATGGTAAATGTTGAAGTGCTGGAGCTCTTCATGATAGTCCCAGTAGCCATAAGAGTCCCCTATAGCCGCAAGAGTCAAAAAATTCGAGCAGCTGCATTGATCCATCTCAACAAAATAGTTCTAACTGTGAGGACTGCAGTGAAGTTCAGAGGGAACAAGGAACCCTTGGAGCAGAGGAGGACAGATGGTGGATGACATCACCATCCCTGCTAATCAAAAAGTCCTGGCTCTTGACTGTGTGGCTCCATCACAACACTGGTGATTTGACTTTTTATACCCCATAAGAACATGCCTTATACTGAGTGAAACCATTGGTCCATGTAGCCCAGTTTTGTCGATACTGATGGTAGCAATGGCTCTTGAGGCAGGATTCCTAGCCCTACCTGGAGAAGTTGGGGATTGAACCAGGGACCTTCTATATGCAAAGCATTTGCTCTACCAGTGCACTACAGCACTCCCACCCATCTTTCTCTCCCAAAGGACCCCCATGAGGGCTTACTAACACATTTTAGAAACAATGCGATATAATTTATACCACTTACAAAAATGTACAAAATAAGAAAGGCGCATCAGAAACAACCACCCCTCCATTAAATAATCTGTCTACGTCTAACAGCAGTAGCAGCAGCATGTTAACTTGTTCCGAAGGCATTCACAAGCAACCATATCTTCACTGCCTGCTGAAAAGTGAATGGTGATTAACCCAGGTGGACTTCTAAAGCTGGCTCCAGCTTTGAGGGGCAAAATGCCCTCTGGTGAACCGCCCCCCCACCTCTTTGTGAGCCCTGACATCCGTAACTGACTGCAGTGGCAAGCAGCAGTGCTCCAAACAGCAGCAGGTAGCTGGGAGGAGCTGCAATTTTCACTTTCCCACAATGCCCTATACTGATGCTACATTGGGGGTCTTGCGGAAAATTAAACCGGTAGCTACTCCCAGCCACTGGGCCTAATTTTATTTTTTAAAGGGGGGCTACAGGTCAGGTTCAGCAATGGGCTCTGCTAGGTTGTGCAGGCCTGAGATGGATGACGCCATGGAACCACCCATATCAGGTAGGGTGACCATATGAAAAGGAGGACAGGGCTCCTGTATCTTTAACAGTTGTATTGAAAAGGAAATTTCAGCAGGTGTCATTTGTATATATGGAGAACCTGGGGAAATTTCTTCTTCATCACAACAGTTAAAGCTGCAGGTGCCCTGCCCTCTTTTGTATCTGGTCACTCTAGTATAGCTCCTGCACCTTTAAGTGTTGTGATGAAGAGGGAATTTCACCAGGTTCCCCATATATACAAATAACACCTTCTGAAATTCCCTTTTCTATGCAACTGTTAAAGATACAGGAGCCCTGTCCACCTTTTCATATGGTCACCCTAATATCAGGAGACCTGGGGGAGCCCAGGCCCTCAAGGGAGATGATTACAGGTCCTTCCCCATAGGAGGAGGGGAGTTCTGCCTCTGTGGCAGAGGCTGGATGACTACCTAGACTCTGAAAAAGTTGTCACCTGAAGAGGCAGGACAATAGGGCTCCTTTGTGAAGAAGGGCCTTGCTCTCAATGAGTCCTTTCCTCTTGGTGAGTCCAAGGCCCTCCTCATGAGTAGGACTTTTGCCAGAGGTCCTGTAACAAATTATGGCTGAGCCCACTTGGGGGCTCTAGAATCTCTGGTGATATATGTCTTCAGTTCCAGTCTAGCTATTGTTGGAACAACATCTATCTCACCTTTTAGTGCCTTGTATCCTGTTTTCCTTCACTTGCCTTGTGTTTGGACCACCATGCTATGAACTCTGTTCTTGGATTGTGTTTCTCCTTGACTGCTCTCTTGTGTTTGGACCTTGGCTGTACTTCAGACCTCTCTTCTGGAAACCACATACTTGACTCTGTGCTCTAGACCCTTACCTGTTTACTGCCTTGTTTACTGCCTCACTACTGGACATGCCCCTTAGTTTGCCCTAACACTGAACATGATTTAGCCTTAGCAGGACAAAACAAGATATAACAAATGTCACAGGCTGGGAGGTGGAAATACTCACAGGATGATGATGTCGCATCACATGAGTCTCTCTAGATGCTAAAGGGGAGAAAGGGGCTGCTGTTTTCACTGACAAATGCTGGTCATTCCTGAAGTCTGGTTGTCTTCTAAAAAGCAGGGGTGCCATGTACATTTTTACATTTAAGGTGCACTTGTAAATATCATGTGATGTGTAAAATACACAGATTCCATGACAAAACAGCTCTATTAACGGTCACAGAAGTAAGATTAAGACAATTAAAATGTCAAGCAGTTAAAAACAAACACCTGAACATTTTTTATTCATGGTGGCCAGTATTATTTATTTTTAACCTTATGCCTCAACTCTGCACGTAGCCATGTTTATTGCCATTGAATGTTTAGTGCTATTCACACGAATCAACCCCAGATCAGATTGACTGAACAGTTAAGCAATTTTCTCCCTCCTGGCTGAAGCAACCCTTGCTTGTCAGAAGTGTGTTATTTGATTCTGGGAGTCCAAACCTGGCATACATACAAAGGTGTTAGCAGCCAAAAAGACATTGTACCATGGGGAGAATAAAACTGGGTTATAATATTTGTTTCAGAAAGTAGACTGTCCTCAAAAAGTTGTTCTACAACCTTAGATAAGGCTTGGAATTTAGGAGCCAGCATATAACCTCAGGCTATTTGCCTGTTGCCTCCAGATAAACTACACTAATTTGGATGGAGCGTAAGTCACAAACATAGCTTCCATTCTAATGGGTACATAACCTACTATGGCCAAATCCTAAATAAGCCAGGCTGAATTTTCAGCAAATGTAATTATACCAAGCAGCACAGTGCTGGTATTTGTATAAAATACACTAACTGCAACTCAAGAACAACCACATATTATGACTGTGCATCCATTCTATATCCCCCGACCATCTACTGGCAAACAGCAATTGCACAAGAATCTCTCAGCAAAAGAACCAAAAGGATATTAAAACATTTTCATCTTGCATGTACATTTCCAGATCCCACTGCTGTTTTTAATCTGAATTTTAAAAACTGGTAGCATTCAAAATTGTGAATTCTGTGCAAATAGGTATGTTCAAATAAATGAAGAATTATACAGACCAACAGAGCCTTGAGCATCATATTCTTATGTATTTGTGTAACACGGACCAGAGGGAGGGGGGATACTTCTGCTAGCAAATACTAACAGAAGTATATCTTATTAGCAAAAAGGATATTTGCTACAGACATCTAAAACGGTCAAGCTAGGACAGATCTTTAGGCCAATTCACACAATCATGCAGAAGCACACCTACGTTTGCCACCAAGTGTACACTTAACAGGAATTTGCAGACAATCACAGCTCCCTGATAAGCTTAGGTTTAAACACCCTGCATTTGTCACATTCACACTTTACATGTTGAGATGGTTACCTGAACCACAATGGTCAAAATCAAGGATTCCTAGGCAAATATATACACTTGAAAGGGTTGAACATTTCTCCTTCCAGGGGCAGCCCATTGTACCTCATGGAATGCCACTCCAGAAGGTCCCACAATCTCTGGATCAGCTTTCCTGGTGGTAGACATTTCTGCTAGTGGGGAAAGGCTGCATGTGCAAAACATTTGGATCTCAGTCTATAGCTATACTGGGCTTTACAATTCCATTCAATGGATTTATGCCTTGATAGAGTATTACATGAAAACCTGCTCCACTGGTAATTTATATCACCACCACCCCTTTTGAACTTTAGCACTTGCAGCTGTCTTGTGAATCACCTTGATAGTCCAATTTCTATAAGTTGCTGCCTGGTTACAGTGGCAAAAAGGACCAAGAGTTAAAGGAGTCTGAACTCCAGCACATGCAGGGCCTCCGTCCAGGAGATGACTAGACCTGGTCTCAGCACAGCAGCAGCCGTCAGTGATGTTGCACCAAAGTTCACCTTGCACTTCTGCATTACAGGGAGAGACAGGGCAGGATAAGGCACTGCCTTCTCTGCCTTCCCATCTTACAGGCCTTTCCCATGAGCTAAAACACAGTGCCAGACACACCTAATAATAAACAATGGGGGCACAGTCCGCCTGTCAAGAATGTACTTGGACTTAGCTGCCATTGTGCAGCAAGTTGTTGTTTATGCCACTATCACTAAGTTAATTCTATAGGATCAGACTTATCAGTCCTTTAATTATCTTTATAGAACCAAGAATGGCGCCTTCTAGGCAGAAAAAGGAGGGGAAACTGGGCCACACTGGAGTCAATTACCAAAGTTTCTACAACTTCAGTGGAGACGCTGCTATGGCAATGAGTGTTTTGGGACGAATGGTGTTCATTCATTTAAAGCTGATCTTAAATGCCAACGGATTGACTCTCCTCTAAGGAAGGACAGGCTGAAAATATCTGGATTTATTTGGGTTTCTACCATGCAGCACAGAAGCATTATACTCTTTTGTGTTGTAGATACAGTTGCCCTCGACACCTTTCTACTTTAAATGCACATCTTGCAGTGATGAAGTTTGTTAGAGAAGTTTTATGGCCCGTCCCCTCTACTGCACTCCCATCCCATATACTCAAATTAAAAGACAAAATGCTGTGGTCATAATAAAATGATAATCCGGTTGTAATAATAATAATAATAATAATAATAATAATAGCCCCTAACACAAATAAATAATGCTATCACGGAGAATAATAGCCCCACAGTAAAAGCCAGGATCCAGAAACAAGCTGGGTTATGATCAAAATGTAGGAGAGGACCTCTTTCTCACAGGTTATTTACAATTATGCACATGCTACAAAGGAACTTAAAGGAACTGAGTGTGATCTGCATAGAGCAACACCTTTTTCAAGAAAGCAGTTTTTATTTTGTTTTTAATTGGGGAAGAAAAATCCAGGTTCAGGTTATAGTCCTACCAACTCCTCTTTATAAGTGAGAATTAACCTCTTAGCTGGTTGGTGCCTGACTGCTTATTTTATAACATGCTTGGTGACCTCTGCTGGTGCCTACATCTGTAAGAGCGTCACCCTGCCTATCATCCATTGACTATGAAATCATTGTATTACAGAACCCCACAGACTGGCTGGCGAGACAGTGCCCCTAGTCAGTTATAAATATGCTGTTTTGTTTTGGCCAGGAGATGGGGTGGAGTGGGGTGGGGGAGCAGGAAGGAAACGGGGAAGAGGAGAAAGTCCTCCGATTTTCGTTGAAAAGGTCTCCCCCATCCCACCCCAATTGCTGCCTCCCAGCCCTGACCTGACCTATATGATTAAGTTAGCTCTACCTAAATGAATCTCTGGCAAGAAGCAAGATCTGATAGGGTCCCTGTCCATGAACAGAGAAATCCATACTAAATAGAAAACCTGGGAAATGGTGCAGAAAACCTGATGGTCTGGTTTTATTTCGGGGTTGGGTGGGTTGAGGGAGAAGAGGTAGACTTTAACCCCTTCCCTTCTGGGAAATTCTAGGAAATGATTGCACTCACTGTCCAACAACTATCCTGAAGTGGGGCAGCACTTTGGGGGTATTAAATTCATACACACGGCTTGCTCCAGAGTAGTTTCACTGGCCTCCCATGGAAATCAACAGAATGACTCCAAAGGGAGGGGATTTTTGTGTGTGGACTACATGCAGCCTGTAAGAAGAGATTTAACCAATCCCCCCCACACACACACACACACCTTGATTCTCATGAGGCATCTCAGAAGGGGATTTATAGACTGCAGTAAGTGCTTCATTGATTCCCTACACTGGTGTTGTCCCGTAGGTTCCAATACATACATATATACCCACACACACCACACCACAGACACGCGCGCGCGGGCGCGCTACAACTGGTCAGCAGCGAACAGAGATTCCTTTATGGAGTTTGCCAGCCGGGACTGACTAAACGAGCTTTCAAAACCAAGCGCCCTCCTAAAAATTAAATTTCCAACTGAGCTGGTTCGCTCCTCCTCCAACAAGAGACGGCACGATGAATGAAGTTCACAGGTCTTAAGAGGGAAGGGAAATAATCATGTATGTATTTATTTTACACCGCGCAAGGAAGAACTAAGCCAGCGCGTGTGCGTATGCCTGATTTCTCTAGGGCAAAGCAAAAGACCCCACCGATCTACAAGTTCTCAGGCGCGCCCTAAAGACCCTTCAATCCGCGGGGGGAATCCAGAGGCTTCTATCCACCCCCGATGGCCTCAGCCCGGGACTGAGAGAGAGAGATGTCATGCCAAGGGGATAAGCGGGTAAGAGGCACGGGAAGGGGGGGTCGGGGGGGAGAAGCGAAACGTGGCTGGGGTTTCCAAAGACCCGGCAGGCGGCACTTACTAAGCTGCTTGGCTGGACTCCGCGCGGCTCCCTCCGGCAGCGAGCTGCTGCTGCTGCTCTTGCTGCTCCTTCCTCTTCTTCTTCTTCTTCTGTCGGGCTTGGGCTGTTGTCTTCCCAAGCGCCCCGCCCCGGGGGCAGGCCGGACCCGTCTCTTTCCCTCCCTCTTTCTCTCTGTACACAAGAGGCGGCTTGCTTGGGCTGGGCGAGCGCACGCGGCTGCTGGCGTTGCAGGCTCCGAGGGGCGGAGGGGGGGAGGACCCTCCTCCGGCCATCGGTGCGTGCGGTTTCCGAAGAACACCTCTTCCTCGCCCCCACAGGCGCGGGTAGATATTTAGTTTAATTTATATCCCGCTCAAGGCGGCTAACGGTAAAACCCGATTTAGAAAAAGCCAAATCTTAATTAGAGCTTGAAAACGTAACTGGAAACGCAACAACAAAATAAGCGGCACTCTTCAGCCTGAAAGAGACAGGTTCGAGTCAGGGTGCTGGTTTTGGTCTTGCCTTGCTTGCTTCTATGTGCCAACCAAGGTTTCGTTGCCTGAGCGCCCTTTTAGGCTTGGCGCCGGGTCATTGGCCCCAAAGTTTCAGACACCCCCTCCCCCCGCGGGCCCTGATCAGGTCGGCGTGATTGGGCACCTGCTGAGGCCCCACATACCAGCAGGGGCCAATTGACAAGAGCCCCCTAGACTTGCTCCTCCTTTTCACCATTGCAACCTGCTTGTTCGCCCGTCTCATGCTCTGGCCCAACCAGATGCTCTGTCTCATGCTCTGGTACTGAGGAGGAGCAGGAGATGCATGCCACTGCCTGCTGGCTCTCTGGCCTTAGCTAGACCTAGCGGGACAGAGGGGTGAAGATCTCGCGATTTTTTTTATCGCGAGATCGCCCCTTCTGTTCACACGCGGTGCAACCTCAGAGGCAGAGGTGTTGAGCCTGCCATTTCAAAAAAATATTTTTAAAGAGACTGGAGTGCACGAGCACTCGTGTGCAAAATGTAAGTACTTTTTTAAAATTAATTATTTTCCCCGCTCCCCCTACCCCACCCCCAATGGGCACACAGCTCCTGAGGAGCTCTGCGCCCCGTTCACGAGTCCTGGCTCCTTGCGAGGAACCGGGACAAACCGCAGCACACGTTCCGCGGTCTCAGGCACGGCCTGAAACCGTGGACAAACCGGGCCTAAAGTGTAGGGCAAGATCCCGGGGCAAGGGAGGGATCATCCCTCCCTGATCTCGGGATCCCCTGTGCATCATGTGGACGCACAGGGACAATCCCAAGGATCGCCCTAGGGTTTCGCCCCATCTAGCTAAGGCCTCTTCCTGCCAAGTAGTAGCAATGAGGAGAAGGAGGAGCAATAGCAGCTGGTGAAAATGGCGTTGAGAAGGCGGACTCATTGAGGGAAGGAGTGTCTTGTCCAAGGGCCCCCAATAACCTGAAGCCAGCACTAGCCCTAATTCTGATTTAGGGTCTAGAAAAGAGTGGAATGGTGGAAGAGGGCAATTACAATATGGTGTAAGAAGTTAGGGCCACTATAAATGAAGTGCTGGGCGTGTTATGGCAGTGGGAGGCAACAACATCAGGAGAGGGGAAGGCAACTGGGACATCTGTGTACTTTATCCCTTCTGCTCTACCTTCCAACCTCAGTGATTCTGGTGGTTTGCCTGCACTCCCCTCTAGCGTGAAGATGCTGATGATGAATGCCAGGTCAGCTAGTGGGAAAGGTAGTGTCATCTCTGGCCTTACAAGATGAAAAGCATGCCAACCTGGCCTGGGTCACCGAAACCTAATTGGGTGAATGGGAAGGAATTAATCTCTCCCAAATGTGTAGCACCAAGCTCTACTAAAGGGGGAGGGAGTGAAAGCAGCCTTGGTCTATAGGGACTCTATCCCCCTGGTCAGATATCACATCCAAAAGTCTGCCAGTTTTGAGTGCCTGTAGATGCTGGGCACCCAAGACAGGATTGGGATTCTTTTGGTGTATCACCTACCCTGCTACCCAACAGGGTATCCCTGACTGAGGTGGTCTCGAGAGTAGTATTGAGGACCCCAAGGCCTATGGTCTTGGAGGACTTTAATGTTCTTGCCAAGGCTACTTTGTCAGGAGCAGCTCATAATTTCATGGCTGCCATGTCAGCCATGGGCCTGTCTCAGATAATATCTGGCTGAGCAGATACAGCAGAACACATGTTGCACCTGGTTTTCTATGCTGGATTGGGAGGGAATGATCTGTGGGTGGGGGAGCTAAGAAGTGACTACTTTGGCATGGACGGATAATCCCAACTGTAACCTCTGCAGGGATGGGGAACCAAATTTGATGGTCCACCCCCAGAGGCTGATGAATCAGGATGGGTTTCTGAGGTCTCTTGGGGATTTTCCTGCAGGCTTAGCCAGTGGTCCTGCAAATGTCCTGATCACCACTTGGAATGAGGAAATGACCTGGGCTATCGATATGATTGCTCCAAAACGTCCTCGGCCTAGTCATAGAACCATGTCAGCTCCTTGGTATTCCAAGGAGCTGATGGTGATAAAATGACTGTGTCGATGATTAGACTTCAAATGGCGGAAGATCCGGAATGAGTATAATTGAACACAGGTAAGACTCCATATGCAATCTTATTCTGTGATGGTGATGGCAGCAAAGAAAGCTTACTTCTCCGCCACGATTATTTCTGCTCAGTGTCATGCAGCGGAGCTCTTTCAGGTTGTGTGTAAGCCTTAGAACACAACGTCTTGAACCCTCAAAGGCCTGCTGTGAACAATTTTCCAGATACTTTGCAGATAAAGTCGCTCGTATTTGTGCTAACTTGGATACCTTTAGATCCTTGTCCGTCCTAGCTTGTGAAATCTGCCAGAGCTGGGCTCTGGACCTCTTGAGTTGGTAAATGCCTCCTTGAGGCACGGTGAGTTCCTCGCAGCTTTGAAAAAAGCAGTGGTGAGGCCCTTGTTGAGGAAACCAAATCTAGAGCCTATGGTTTTCGATAACTGCTGCCATTCTTGGGCAAGGTGCTAGAGCCTCTAGATTCATTCCAGTTAGGTTTCAGGCCTGGTTATAGAAAAGAATCCAACTTGGTCACCCTGGCTGATGGTTTATACCAGGGAAGTGCAACCCTATTGGTTCTTCTGGACCTTTTAGCAGCTTTCCATACCATCGACCATGGTATCCTTCTGGATTGTTTATCTGGATTGGGCTTAGGAGGCACAGTTTTAAAGTGGTTCCGATCCTTTCTGGAGGAGCAGTCTCAGAAGGTGGTGTTTGGGGACTTCTGTTACATTCCATGTCCATTAACCTGTAGAGTACCACAAAGTTCCATTCTGTCCCCAGTGCTTTTTAACATCTACATGAAACCGCTGAGGGAAGTCATCAGGAGGTTTGGGCTGAAGTATAATCAGTATGCGGATGATACTCAGCTCTACCTCTTATTTCCATCTACACATCCCAGGGAGGCTGTGGAACTCTTGAACTCTTAAGCCTCAGTGTCTGGAGGCTTAATCCAGACAAGACAAAGCTAACTGTGGGTTGGGAAATCAACTACTCTGGATGGAGGTTTACAACTGGTCTTAGGTGGGGTTGTCCTCCCTCTAAAAGACCAAGTACTTAATCTGGGAATCCCCCTGGACTCTGCACGAACTGGAGAACCTCAGGTTGCCACAGTGCCCAAGAGTGCATATTATCAGCTTGGGCTAGTACATCAGCTGCAGCTCTATCTGGAGAGGATGGACCTTTCCTTAGCTATCCATTCACTAGTGGTGTCCAGGCTGGACTACTGTAATATACTGTATGTGGGGCTGTCTTTGAAGACAATTGAGAAACATCAGCTGGTGCAGAATGCAGCCACCCAAGTGTTGGTGGGGTTGAGGCAATTCAATAATATAGTGCCTATAGTATGCCAGCTACACTGTTTACTGGTGTGTTTCCATGCCCAATTTAAGGTGTTGGTTTTGACTTTAAAACCTTAAATGGACCAAATTCCTAGGAACCACCTTCACCCATATCAGCCTGCCTGCACTTTTAAGATCAGCAAGAGAGGCCATTTTCATCTGCCCACCTATGAGAGCAGTTAGGTGAGTGATCACACGTGAGAGGGCCTTCTCTGCAGTGGCCCCACACTTCTGGACTAAGTTGCTGTCTAGGGTCTGACTTGCGCCATCATTGCAGACTTTTAAGAAGCCTTGAAAGCATATTATTTTACTCGGGCCTTCTCCTGATATGATTGTTTCTGTTTTATTGTTGGGTTTTTATTGCTGTTTTATTGTGTTTTATCACTTAATGGTTCTATGTGTTTTATTGCTGTAAGCCATGTTAGGACAGCTTCTGCCCTGAAAGGCTGCCAAGAAATATTTTAAATCGATCAGTCAATAATTATTCAGAACAGCTATCAAACTCACTAGCTCTGCTGGCCTCTTCCTTCTGATCCAGACAAAGTTGAGCACTCTTAAGTCGTGCTGATTTCATTGACAGGTTTACCTGACCATGCTTAAACCTTTCCCAATAAAAACTACAGGACTCTTTTATTTCATTTTGGCAAACTAACAGTCCTTCACATGCCTACTCAGCTGTAAGTATAATTCAGTTCAATAGGGCTTACTCCATGGTAAGTGGGTGTAGGATTGTAGCCTCAGTGAATCTCTGGAGATTCTCAATACTTCCACAAGGAGATATTGTTAGTAAATTTGTATTTGCTTTTAAGACTCAACATTGGTGCAAGGTTCAAGCTATTGAACAGCTTCCTGACAATTACCATGGCACTTTTGGGGATATCGAGTAAGGTGACCATATGGAAAGGAGGACAGGACTCCTGTATCTTTAACGGTTGGATAGAAAAGGGGATTTCAGGAGGTGTCATTTATATGCATGCAGCACCTGGTGAAATTCTCTCTTCACCACAACAGTTAAAGCTGAAGGATCCCTGCCCTCTTTTGTAGAATGTCCAGATACAAAAGAGGGCAGGGCTACTGCAGCTTCAACTGTTGGGATGAAGAGGGGATGTCACCAGGTGCTGCATGCATACAAATGACACCTTCTGAAATTCCCTTTTCTATACAGCTGTTAAAGATACAGGAGCCCTGTTCTCCTTTCCTTAGCAAGTGGATGCCAGATTTGGTGGCACAAATCTGACTGTTGCTGTTTTGCTTTTGTTTCTTTAAAAAAAAAGGTGTATAAAGAAATGAGAAAGTCAACCAACTCTTGGGGAAATTCACTTGAACATAACCACTTGATTTCATACAGTTTAAGCATGCAAGCTTTTAGCAAGGTTTTCAACATCTTGCTGGACAAGGTGAGGCTTCAAAGTAAAAGCTGTGGTTTTGTTGCTGTAGGCCTATAGGTAGGGTGACCATATGAAAAGAAGGACAGGCTCCTGTACCTTTAACAGTTGCATAGAAAAGGGAATTTCAGCAGGTGTGATTTGTATATATGGAGAACCTGGTGAAATTCCCTTTTCATCACAACAGTTAAAGCTGCAGGAGCTATACTAGAGTGACAAGATTTAAAAGAGGGCAGGGCACCTGCAGCTTTAACTGTTGTGATGAAGAGGAAATTTCACCAGGTTCCCCATGTATACAAATGACACCTGCTGAAATTTCCTTTTCAATACAACTGTTAAAGATACAGGAGCCTGTCCTCCTTTTCATATGGGCACCCTAACTAAACTCTACATTCTTGTTTCAAGTTGGATAGAGAAGAGATTATATAGAAGTAAATAGCCTCAGCATGCCAAAAGGACTCCAGGCCAAATGCAATTTGATTGGCATGTTCAGGTTCCAACTGAATGCAGTCATTTAATAAAAATTACACCATAGAGATGCAGGGATAGAGTGTTTTCCCCCACCTGTGCTATAGTTTCGCCACCCAAATAGCAGCTTTTAATTTAGTACTTGAATTTCAAGTCTGTGTATAACTAGTCTTTTGTCAGGGCCATGAGTTAAGTCTTCATTGTTGCAGTTTAAATCTTTAAAATATGGCTTTAATCTACACAGTTCCCTTCTTTCTATGTGCTGGGGAAAAGCACAAAAAGGAGATGTGTGCCTTCCTTGACTTATAAAATCAAATTCTTTTTCTTGGAAATGTAGAAAGTGGAAATGATTAACGTTTCTTTGGAATGTCAGTAAAATAGCATATAGACTCCATCAGTCCCTTTGGCTAGGAGTTATCAAGAACCAGGGTGCATCCAGGGAACAGGGTTCCAGTTACTTATAGGGTGACCATATGAAAAGGAGGACAGGGCTCCTGTAATAGAAAAGGGAATTTCAGCAGGTGTTATTTGAATGCATGCAGCACCTGGTGAAATTCCCTCTTCATCACAACAGTTAAAGCTTCAAGAGCCCTGCCCTCTTTTGTAAATGGTCACTCTGCAGTTTTAACTGTTGTGATGAAGAGGGAATTTCACCAGGTGCTGCATGCATACTAATCACCTGCTGAAATTCCCTTTTCTATCCAACTGTTAAAGATACAGAAGCCCTGTCCTCCTTTCCATATGGTCACCCTAAATTACAGCTGTTGTCAAAGTTCATATTTGCCTGCTTCAGGCTACGTGTTTGTCCAGGTCATAATGCTCAGATATGCGTATTATGAATTGAGAGTAATTTCCTCCAGAAGTTCTTCCCTGGCTTGGAATTTTAAACAAGATTCTGCACATATGCAGTCAGCATGCAGTCTGACCAGGCTGCTTTGTGGGAGCATGTATAAAAGGTTATAGTTCTTGTTTGGTAATGCTGGTCTTAGGCCATGGCTAGACCTACTTGGTCTAGAGATCTCGTGATGTGGTTATCGCGAGATCTCCCCTCTGTCTGCACGCGGTGCGCGATGACCTAGGAACAACAGGACATCATGCCCACCATTAAAAAAAATTTTTTTAAAGGGGATGGAGCGCACGAGCACTCGTGCAGAAAACAGTAAGATTTTTTTTTTTAAAAAAAAAAACTTAATTTCCCCACTCCCCCCACCCCACCCCCGATGGGCACAGAGCTTCTGAGGAGCTCTGTGCCCCATGCACAGCTCCCCGCTCCTCGTGGTTACTTGCAAGGAGTCGGGACAAACCGCAACGGCGGGCCATACTTTCCGCGGTCTCGGGATCATCCCGAAACCATGGAAAAACCACGGAAAAAGGATAGGGTGATATCCCGGGGAAAGGAAGGGATCATCCCTCCCTGCTCCCAGTATCCCATGTGCACCATCGGATGCACAGGGACGATCCCTGGGATATCACCCCGTCTAGCTGTGGCCCTATACTCTCCGTCAAACTCTTGTTGATTGCTGTGAAACTGTATGAACTACAAAGGCCAATTGCTTTGTAGATGCAGGTGCAGAACCATTTACTCTTGAGGAAACTGACACTGCTGTGAACTAGGCAGGATCTACACTACTGCTTTAAAACAGTTTATAACAATAGTAACAACTGTTGAGGTCCAGGATACACTCCATATACAGTTTTCAATCCATTTTCAAAGTGTTATATCCTGCTTGGTGCAGACCTGGCCTTAGTTCACATAGCTGTGAACTATATAACCAGCCCAAATGAACAAACAGCTTTTTGTTTGTGAGGATCTTCTCTATTTAGGGTCAGTCAGTTTTCTTGGTTGTTTCTTGCACATGCTTTATGTAGTCCAAATCTTTAAAGCCCTCTTGTTCCTATATGTGTTTGGAGGGTGGGTGGGTACTACAGAGTAAGGGAAGCCAAACTACCACTTATCAGGGGGGCAATTTAATAATGCACATGTACTTGGCACTATCCATGTGCATGCGTCACATGAGATTTTCACCAAGAATTCTCTGAGAAAGCCCACAATTTCCAAATTGGGCTGGTTGGCATTCGTCCACCACTAGTTCCTCTGCTTCCAGTTGGAGGCTGGAACATGCAACCAGAAGCATCCTAGAGACACACCATCCTTCCAGAAGGAAGGGTCCTAATACTAATAGTGAGGAGGCAAAGCGCATCTATTCCATTGTGTCTTGCTTAACAGATTTTCTGCTGTAAGAAAAAAAGACAGAAGTGGTGGAAAAACATAGGAGGGCTATAAGTGGAAGATCGCATCATCTGGAAATACACACATACACTGAAAAATTTCGTAAATGAGTCAGGGTGCGATCAAAGGCTTGTCTGAAGCTCTCATGCAGTAACCTTTCCCACCACACTCACTACAGACAGTCAGCCACAAGGAGCACATAGCTCCTAAGTGTCTCAGACAGCCGTTTGCAATGGTGAACCAGTGGCATATGTGATCCATGCATTCAAATGTACATCCCATTGAAAGCTATGTAGTACAGATGGGTGACATCCACATTCAGATGTATATCCAGATACAGATGCCATTGGTCTACATTGTAAATATGCACCCCTATTCACATTGTGCTTTACTAGTCAATTATGTACATCTCGAGCAGGTGTACCATTGGTCCAATTATCCTGACAGTGAGGTTGCATGCCCTCTTCCCCATAATCCCTGCAAAGGTGAAAAATCACTAAACACTTGAAAGGCCCAATCCTATGCATGTTTAGACAGAAATAAGGCCTACAACTCCCGTCATGCCCCAGCCAGGGGGTTATAGGACTTTTTTCTTACTTCTTTTTTTTTTTTTTTTTTTTGTCTAAGCATGCATGGCACTGCATCCTAAAAAATCTAACACTACTTAATTCACATCTAAGATCTAGGATTGAGAAACCCTTTCTAATTTTATTAATGAATGACCATTGAGATGAAACAGCATAGGTATGCTCCCAATTAAAAGATAAAAGGAGGGGAAAGATGAAAGAATAGTTTGATTTAAAGCACAGAATAATAAATTTCACAGATTATCTATGTATCTATAGCTAAAGTGACCTTGTTTGTACATCAGTGATCTAAAATGTGATTTAAATAACAGGAAGGTGGATTATTTACTACATTAATCTACAGATTGATGCAGTAAACTAATTCTATTTTAGCCACTAGAAAAGTTGCCATAAGTTTCTGATCAAACTTGTTTAGAAATTGCTTGCCCTATAATTAACACAACCTATTTCTTTTACATCGTGCATGCACACGCATGCACACACACACACATGTATGTGTTCAGCACTGTTTTAAATCAGACGGAATCCCTTCTAACTTCAGTATCCAACCCAAAGAAGGAAAAAGGAAAACAACATCCTGGTGTTTTGATTTAATGCCTCTCCAGGATTGTACACTGTACATTGGCATTTTAAGGCAAGGGGCCTCAGATGTGGTGCCAAACATGGCTTTGATCGATGCTATTCTTACTCTCTGTGGAGCTGCCCCAATAAGCACACAAGTGCAGGAGATTTCCTGAAAGATGCCAGTACAACAGGCCCCAGCTTAGCCGTGGGAGACAAGCCCCAGGAGGTCAAAGGCGGCTGATTGCTTTGTTGTGAGATTGCTCATCAAAGCCCTTTTATCTCAAGGGTCTTCCTCTCCTAAGCATTCTTTGGGCCCAGGCCTTTTTTATTTTATTTTTTAACCCTTTTGTGCTAGGACACTGTTAATTACTCCACCATGTTGCAGGCATTATAAAACAACAACAACAACAACACCCTACTCCCATTGATTTATTCTGGTTGTAATAAACAGAAAGAGGGGGGGCGGGGGGACACCCATCCAGAAACAACTGGACAATTAAAAAAGGGGGCCTGAAGGGAGAACAAAAACAATTAACAATCCCAAAGGAGGAAAGAGAAAGGGCTTTGTTCTGGTCGCTATAGCAACAGCTGGGGCCAGAAGAGAAGGGAGGAGTGAGCATCACCATTGAACACTTTCACTTTCCTTTCAGCCATTCCAATTCTTTCTCCCATCCTCCAATATTGACAGACAGTGGATGGTAGCAGCTTGCATGTCCTGGAGGCAGATATACAGCAGAAGCATAGAAGTGATAGCCAGACCATCCAGTCTCATAGATGCACGCATACACTCAAGATGCTTTTGACAGATGGGCAAAGAAGGCTAATGTAGGGTTTGCTGGAGAAAGAGAATACCAGGCCCCTTCTTATTTGAATATATTATCACCCTGTCTGTTGCTGTTGTTGTTTATTGTTATTATTATTACATATTAATCCATGGTTCTCCGCCATCTTACCTTCACAGCATTGTGAAGTAGGTTAAGATGAGAGATCATTGTTGGCCAGAGGTGCCTTGACTCTTTAAAGCCACTAATCTATATTTGTAACTAAATGAACAAAGACGTAACGTATGTTTTCAAAGCCTCAAGAATGGATTGTCTGGGCTATAAGCTTCTACCTTTAAAGCCCACATAAAAATCATTTTAAATTAAAATAAGCACAAATAGAGGGACTCCACAAGGCCTTCAGGCACTTGATGACAACAACCCAAGAACCAAAATGTTACGGATGATCTTGAGATGGAGAATGAAACCAGAGAGGCATTTAAAGGAGAAAGTGTTATCATAATGGAGGACTTAAACCACCCTCACAAAAAGTAGATAAATGCATGTTCAGGTCATGACGAAGAGGTAAAACATCTAGATGCGCTAAACTGCTGTTCACTAGAGCTGTGGCCATGCAACCAACTATGACCCAGGACTTAATTGTAAGTGGCAAGTACTGTGTTGGATGTAAATGTTATTGAACTGATTGAAAATAATGACCACAGTGCTATAAATTTAATTTAAAAATGAAAGCAGGAACATTAAAAGGCCTAAGAAAATAAAAAGGTCTATGTTGAGACTAAAATATAGTCTATGACCTGATTTGCACAACACAGCAGGTTATCTGTGGTCAATTAACCCACATTTTTTAAAAAAAAAAAATTGTATAGATCTGTTTTAACTGTGCATGTTTTAATTTGTAAAGCCGGTTTGAGTCCCAGTATTGGGGAAAATAAATATAACAACAACAAATAAATGTAACAGCAACAGCCAAAGTGTGGAGCATATGCAGCCACTGTTTTGAATATGTAATCCCCAACCGAATCAATTGGAGGTTGCACAGCATTGCCTAAACCTGGTCCTCGTGGATTATTCATGGGTTAAGCAACCCTCACTTGACCCATAATTTGAATAACCCATGATAGCCAGATTTGGACAACATGACGCAACCCCCAATCAGCCTAATCAGGAGTTCTGCAAACAAAATGGTGGCCGCATGCACCGGTCATGTGCCACAGCTCATCACAGATTAAATAATCCATAATGAGCCATCTATGTCATGCAAACCGGTTTATTGTGTACTGTACCCATGGAAGATATGTCCACTTTCAGGATCATAAGGATGCACTGTTGAATAGTCCTGAAGTCTTGACAGGTAGTGCATGCTTTCTCCACATCCTCAACAGCATCCATCTTATACAGTACATGTATCCTTGGTTTCATTCTGGTCAAGGCAGTGTGTGTTTCACGGAGCTACTGAAGGAGCTTGGCCAACCTTCGGTCAGTATTCCTATTTTAATAGGAATTTTAATAGAACCTTGGGGGCTCTATTTGGGCCAGAAGGTGACTCATAAATTTACAAAATTATTATTATTATTATTATTATTATTATTATTATTATTATTATTATTATTTATTACATACCCCACTGCATGCTCAGCCCTCTCCACACCTTCTGATAAAATAAGGCTTTAGTTTTTCAAAACAAGAATCTTTACACCCACTGCAGACCCAACGGTATACTTGAGTGATCCAAGTTTTAATTTGTTGTGTTGTAATGGATGCAGATTCCAGCTAGGGAAGTAAAAAGACCACTTCTTGGAGAGAAGGTGTATCTCCAGGCTGGTCAGAGTATTTCAGTCCGTCAATATATTTGCATTAGCCTGTTCAGGTGTGTACAACAAAGAATACAGAGAAGTTGCAAAGAAAACTGCCCTGGAGTCTGACAGAAGCTGATGATGCAACATTTTTTTTCAAAATACTGAACAACCCTATCGAAGTGTTTATGATTCATTAGAATAGCAAATGTTCTACCATAATTCTGTTGGTGGAATGTCTTGACTCCAAACATGATAACTAGTAGGTGTGTGCACTCCGCCCTGGAATTAACTTCCATGGAGCATTCAATCTTCCAAAGTGGAGATTGGCTGCTTGTAAACCCATCAAATAATATCAGAGCAGAGATGCACCCAATTGGTGTTTCTAATGTCTCTGAAATTATTTGACCATTTTGTGTGTGTGGTGTGTCTAATTGAAAACCTCCCAATAAGGAACATGGGGTAATGGGGTGGGGCAGTTTTGATCATTGATATTATTGACATCTGTGGCTAAACAATTAGGAATTGACACAGCGCTGTCCGTGACCGTCTTCTGTTCTCAAGTTGCAGTGTTTGGGGGAGGGAATTTTCTCAAGGTCCTTGATTCCAAGCTTGGTCTTGCGGCATTCATTAGGGTCAGAAAGAGAGAGAGAGATTCTTTTATCTTTGCACACATGGTGCAAAGTGAGATGGGGGGCATTTGTTTGCAAAGTGAGATTTAGAGGAGGAGAGAGAGATCTACAAGATCTCGAGATGACTCTGTTTCTTTGCAGAGAGAGAAGGAGAGAGAGAGGGACCTGTTTCACATGTTCCACAACTATTGTGTGCACGTGTGCCTGCCTGTTCTGTTAAAGCTTTTCCCTCCAATGTGCCTGCCTATGTCGCTTTGCAGGGCTGGGTTGCACATTGTTGTTGTTGTTATTTCGCCTTAATAGTTTGCCGTGCTGTAGCTCTCCTTCCTCAAAGTTGAGCCTTCCCAGCAGCAATTGGCTTCAAAGTTCCAAGTGTCTTCTTCTTGTACTCGTATGTTTGTGTGTTTTAGGGTTGTGCAGTACACACAAGCTGTACACAATTAATAAAGCACACTTTGATAACATTCCATCATGAGGCATGGGAAACACTGACTGCTGTTGCTGTGCTGGTTCTGGCCATGCACGGAGAGAGTGCAGAGCTGGTTGGTTGTGCCTTTCTCACTTGGACTCATAGAAGTCAGCCGCAGTGTGAAAGTGCTGCTGGGCTGGCATCATCAATGAGTAAGCTTCTACACCTGAGTCAGGTAGGCTGTTTTTCTCAGTTAAACTATTACTCCTATTGGCTGGCTGGGCTTCCAGTATAGGGAGTGGGGGTGCCGTCATCCTCATCATCCTTCTCCTCCCGTGTAGCCTTCTACGGGGAAGCTATTGATGCTTTAACTTGACTCGCTTCAATGTGCTTGACCAATAGTGGGGGAAGAGTTGGGCAGGCTGGGTGCTGCTGTTGTAGCATTTATTAATATAGTTGCTTATTTATTATTGTGCTAAGCGTGTTCCCACTGCTTCATTTCCCTCTCCCCCACGAGAAGTGCCTGAGAGAGGACATTTGAGTTCAGACTTTAAAAAATTCCCTATAAATTACTGCATACATGAGTCTGCTCCAAAATGGGCATGCCCAAAGCCCACTTTAAAAGCTGTCACAGTGCCTATTTTCAAGTGTTTATCTTTAAAATTGAGGGAGCTGTAAGCATTTCTGTTAATTCCCATTGATGAGCATGTACCAGTTACCCAAAAATGGAACAGTTCTTTGACAGGTAATTCGATAAGGTGGAGAGAGGGACCCACTCTGGAAATCAAGGCAGAGAAACACCTCTATGGAGCTCCAGATCAAATTTCGAGGTGGGGAAGACCCACTTTGCACACCCCTAATGACTAGCCCCTTCCTTATCCAGATGGGAGCACCGCCTTTCTGAAAGTGCCAGTGAACGACATGCAAAACAGACGGTCCTCTCTGTTTTGTGTGACCTGGTATGTGATTACACAGTTCAAATACCATATGGATGGGATTAACAAATAACAAGGGTTTGTGAGACCATAGTGGACAACTAGGTTTGCAGATTTCAAGAAAGTCTGAAACTATTAGAACCCCCTTCTATAGGCAATCTCCCATCCAATTCTTGAGAAGACTAATGCCATTTCAGAGAAGCTTTCAGGGGCGGAGCTTTCCAGTGTTGGGTGGAGCAAAAGGGATGGGGCCAAAGGTACCAGCATATTTTAGTTTAAAACTCTTACTGCCTATAACTAAGCCTTAGCAGAGGTCAGTGGTTGGGGGAAAGGGGCAGGGCGATTTGAGGAACCCTGGAGGCCCAGATTGGGATCCCGGGAGGGCCAGATTTGGCTCCTGGGCCTGAGGTTCTACACCTCTGCCTTTAGAAGGTAATGGTGTTTTGCTGGAATTCTGATGTAAGTGTGCTTACTTTGATCAAACCAGTTGATCCAGTGCATGAAAATAAATTCTGATCAGTCAGGACTGGAGAGACAGAAGACTGGGGATGTAAAAAGACAATGCTATTGCTGTAATGGAAGTTGAAGACAGAATTCTAGCTATCCTTTTTCTCTTCCAAAGAGCTGGGAGCGTCTGTTTTGTCTGTTTCTTTTGTCATTGTAAGACCTAGAAGCCTCACAATACCGCATCTTTATTCTGGGCTGGCTGAAATTTTCCAGCAACCCAATCTTAGGTTACATTCAACTGAGTCCTGGGAACAAACTAGACAATGGCCTGACCCTTTTACAGTTGATTGGAGGGAACACAGAGAGGGGAACAAGCCAGCATTTACTTCCTGTGAGGAAACAAACCATTGTTTAGAAGTGGGCACAGGTCTTGTTCCTTAACAGCTCATGTGGGAACCCATAATCTAAACAGTTATATTTGCTACTAAGAACAGTGGGTACATGCAAGTTGTTCGCTGCTTTTTTAGCGCCCAACCCTTAGAAGAAAAGAAGATGAAGGGAAAGAGGGCATGGCATTAATTAATTTTCCTTCCTTGAAAGTCTTGGTGGACTTGGATATGCTAAAGAGGATCAAGATAATTTCCTCTTCAAGAAAATGGGTGGGGTTTTCTTCTTCCTTTCCAAGAGGAGAAATGACAGAGGAAGATTCCACTTCAGTTCTCCCCTAGGTCCTGTGGAATGTACAGAGAGGGTAAGGGAGAAGCCACCAACTTTTTTGGGAGGGGGGGATACACCCAAAGCCCCTCCCAATTCAAGATCTTACACAAAGATGCTGTTAGATTCTCAGCTTTGACAACATATGGTATACATTTCCCTGTAAAACAAAAAAGGGAGAAGTCAAAATTCCCAGAAAATCAAACACTGGGCCACACTTCAGGTATCTGTGCTGCACATCTCGGGCATAAGGAAACATAATTCTGAATCCATCCCCTTGTAACTGTTGGTAATTTTGTCCCCTATATTAGAAATACTGGATTTCAGAAGCAGGAAAATATTCACCATCTTTATCCATCACATAGGAGGATTAAGATGAAAAACAAAAAGCAATTGTTATTTTTCAGATTATTGTTTTAAAGAGAGAGAGAGAGAGAGAGGCATTCTCTTCCCCCCTCTATTTTTAAGGTAACTGCTTTAATGTTTGAATACGCTTGTGAATGACTTCTTAATAAAGGTTTAATTGCCTAGTATATTTATAGTAGAACTTGTCCTCTGCATTCAGTCTTCAGCTTGTCTTCCTACCATGGTAGAAGAAACACCTGGGCCTTTCTGATATCATAGTACCTCTTCAGGAACACAAAAGCTGGCTTTGCTATTCTCTGTACCAATTATTATTCTTAGCCAGAATCCCTCAATTCCCCCACCCCACCCCGCAAACAATCACTATTACCAAGTTGAGGAAGAAAAGATAGAATAATTGCAAAGAAGAACTTTATGAAAGGACACAGAGACACAGCAAAACCAGCCCCAAAACAAGACAAATGAGGATTTAAAAGACAAACAAGCCAGGAACATGTCATTTGGCACCAACAAATGGACAATGTAGAAAGAAAGATAAAACCCTGGGCAAAAACAGTACTGAAGGGGAAACAATCACAAGCTTTTAACATCAAGGAAAGAAAAGCATGGTGATGAGGAGACCAACAAAGCATCAAAGAGAGGAGTAGCTAAAAGGCTCAACAAAGACTAAGCTAGAACAAAAGACCAAGAGACAGTGAAAGAACAAAGAATGGAGAACAAAGACACTACTTAGAAAACAAAGAGATGGGACAAGCCCCACCTACTAACCCCCTCTAGGGATTATGACTCAGCTTTTAAGGAGAGGTCCAAGGATATTTAGGTGGCAAGGCAGCCTGAATTAGTTTATTCCAGGAGTGGGTAACCTGATACCTCCAGTACTTTTGGACCATAGCTCCCTTCCGCCCCAGGCAGCATGGCCAATGACCAGATATAATGGGAGTATTTTTATTCTCTCTCTTTTCTCGCTCGTGGCATTTTTTTCTAGAATGGACATGGCAGGCTTTGCCAGGTCATGCTGTCTTTTACAGTTTCAGGAATTTCCTGACTATTGCGCTTGTTTTAAGTATGACTGCTTTCTGGATGTTGATGTGGCTGTATTTTGGTAGGCCCAGTTTCTGAAGGTTTTCTGTAAAAATAAATAAATGATGTGATGCTGGTGACTGATGTGACTAATGGAATAATAGTAGCTTTTTCCTGTTGCCATAATTCTTCCATAGCCAGTGGTGTATACAGTATGTTTCTCTCTTTTCCTTTTCCTTTTCTTGGTATTGCTATGTCATTAGGTATTGCTGTGTCAATGAGGTACGTGTGTTTTGATTTTGTGTCTATAACTGTTGTATCTGATTGGTTACGAGGTATTGTTTTCTCTGTATGAATTGTTCTGTCTCAGTATATTTTGTGTTCTGCATTTTCCAAGATTGTTTCAGGTGAGTATGTATAGTATGGTGGAGGTTGTTTAATGAGGTTGAATTTGATGGCCAGTTGTTGGTAAATTATTTTTGCAGCTGTATTGTGTCTGCCATTCCTGCCAGAATTTTACATCCTCCTGTTAATTTTACATCCTCCTGGGTCTTAGCTAGATGACGAGTTAGCCCGGGCTGATACGTGGGATCGCCCCTGTGCATCCAGATGACGCACAGGGGATCCCGGGCTCGCACAGGGGTCAACCTTCCCTTGCCCCAGAGTAACGGGCACCACTTTTGGCCCGGTATTTCCCACGGCCTCAGGCTGAGCCTGAGACCGCGAGCATGGAGACCATTCCGCCACTTTTCCTGGCTACTGCAATTACTCACGAGTAGCCAGGAAAAGCAGCAGACAGGGCGCAGCGCTCCTCAGGAGCGCTGCAGCCATCAGGGCTAGGGTGAGGGGAGTGAGGACAGCCATTAATTTTTTAAAAAAGAACACTTACCTGAGTGCACGAGCATTCGTGCGCATGGCCCCTTTAAGACAAAAAAAATGGCGGACACGACAGGGTCCTTTCTTGACCTCGTCATGCCTAAGGTGTAGACTATGTTGAAAGCCCGCAATAGTTGCATCGCGGGCTCTCCCCTCCTCGCCACTGGATTATCAGGTAGGTCTAGCAAAGGCTACTGTCTATTGATTCTTGGAATTTATTACATTTTCTACATGAATCTATTGTTATACTGTTATCTTTTATGATGTATTTTTGATAGATGATGGTGATGATTTGTATTTCTATACCATCCCATAGCCAAAGCTCTATGGGTGTTTTACAACAATTCATAAAAACACAGATTACAACATAACAAAAGCAGCCTAAAATTTTTAACATGGAAAAATTAGGGCAATATAAACAGCTAAAACAATTTAAATAAACAATGTTTTATTTAAGGCTTGACTGAAAGTCACCAGATCTCCTCTCTGGTGGTAAAGCTCAAAGATAACTGCAGTGAGATGAATTTAGGGTGATCTAGATCTGAAGCCACAACTGCACAGTTCTGTCATTCTTCTAGCCTAATTCTTTGAATCACTGAGCTCAGGTTCATCAGTTCAAGCACAGAAGTCTCACTAAGAGTCAGCACAAGAGGACAACTTGCCTGTGGAAATGGGGTGGGCAGACTTCAGTCTTCAGGGATCGAATTTGTTTCTACCTCAGATGCTGAGTCCTATCAACCAGAGTCAGAAACAAAATGGTGGTTCAGTGGGCAGAGTCAATTATCTACCACACCCCATGTACTACACATGGGTATATATACAAATCTATACATGACGGATTCTTTTACCAAAAACTCTAAAATTGTCCAGCAGAGCTGAAGAAATATCTCGTCAAAACCAACAAATTAGCATTCCTGTTTTACAAATGAGGAACACTGAGGCCTGGCAAGAGCCAGGCAGGGAAAGAAGAGGACAGAGTAGATTTCCCTTCTGTATGAAAGACAAAAAGCAGCTAGATGGGCCTCTGAACCTGTCTAGCTGTCTTACCTTTCAATGAATGGGGAGGGGATTGGAGAGGCCATAGGATACTGCACTACTGGTTCTTTCTCCTCCCCTCTTCACTTACCAGCACACCCCTTTTCTACCTCTCTGAATTCTCTTACAAAGTCACAGTTGCAGCCTTGTAGGAAAGCTTTCCATAGTGGCTGGTAGGGAAGATCCACAATCAGATCTCCTCCATGCCCGTAGCTCTGACTGGGTGCGGAGGAGGAGAGCCACAGCATCCTATGGTCCCCTAGATAGCATCTGAGGCACCATGGGATGCTGTGGTTCTCCTCCTCTGCACCCATACACCATAGTGTAAGAAAGCATAGGTTTGGTCTCATACTGCATCTTATGACCCACTTAGAGGACCTGCTGACTGCTGCTGGGAGAGGGACAGGAATCTGCCTCGTCCCCTACTCTGGCGATGAGAACTGATGGCCAGCAGGTTGTTTCTGAGTGAGGGCTCTCTCAGGATGATTGGGTGTCCTCTTTTACAGGGGACAGTACTCTCCGTGAGCCCCTGCCGAAGGAAGTGAGGCAGGTGGCTACTACGAGGAGGGTTTTCTCTGCTGTGGCACCCCGGTTGTGGAACGAGCTCCCCAGAGAGGTTCGCTTGGCATCTACATTGTTTTCTTTCCATCGCCAGCTGAAGACTTTTTTATTTTCTCAGTCTTTTAACACCTAATTTAACTTAAATTTAAACTTTGCTGTTTTAATCTCATATTTTAACCTATATTTTTGTTGTGTGGTATTATTCTGGTTGTGCTTTTTATATTGTATTTTGTATTTGTGTTTTAAATTTGTTGGTTGTTTTTATGCTCTTCATGGTTTTAATTTTTTGTGAGCCACCCAGAGAGCTTCAGCTATTGGGAGGTATAAAAATGTAATAAATAAAATAAATAGATAAATAGATATTTGAAGGGCTGCCAGAGGACCATTCTCTTTCTGAAGGCATTCTCTATTTGAAAGGCTGTCTATCTAATTCTGTGTCAGAGGCAGCAGGCCTGTATACACCAGTTGCTGGGGAACATGGGGAGGAGGGTCCTTTTGCACTATGTCCTGCTTGTGGGTCCCTGGTCAACAGCTGGTTGGTCACTGTGGGGACAGAGTGCTGGATTAGATGGACCCTTGGTCTGATCCAGCATGGCTCTTATGTTCTTATGTTCTTATTTATTTATTTTTTATTTATTTAAGGATTTTTATGCCGCCATTCAACCAAAAAAGGCTCTCACGGCGGCTTACAAAAAGTATTTCTTGACAGTCCCTGCCCACAGGCTTACAATCTAAAAGACATGACACAAAAGGAAAGGGGATTGGGAGGGAGGAGGAGGGGGGGAAGGAAAGCAAATTCAGGCACTACAATCTTAGTTGCAAAGTTCAGCAGTTACAGTTGACAGCAGGAGGGAGGGGGCTCTCAGCTGGAGCTGGACCCAGGCACGGTGGAGAGGTGCCTGGCTGCTGCTTCCTCCCTCACTGGTGGCCTCTGCAGTGACAGTTGACAGCAGGAGGGAGGGGGCTCTCAGCTGGAGCTGGACCCAGGCCCGATGGAGAGGTGCCTGGCTGCTGCTTCCTCCCTCACTGGTGGCCTCTCCAGAGACAGTTGGTAGCAGGAGGGAGCACTCTCAGGAGTCAGTCAGGGCTGGAGAGAAGTTAGTTAGAAGCTATGTTTGTTTGAGGCAATAAAAGTTTTATTTTTATATAATACTGCATTCCTCATTTGCAACAAACCTATCTTTGAAACATGCCCCTCTCTAACTCCATCCCTTGTCTTCCTTGGGGAAAAAATGGAGGATTGATTGGTGTTCTTATTCTGGTTTTAAAGATAAAGAGCCATAAGGACTTACTCATCAATAGTTAGCACCCAAAAAAGCAGAATGAACAAGTAGGCGCACAAGTCAGCTGGTCACCCCTGCCACACTATGGTAAGATGTACTGTGTTTCTTTGTAAATTATAATTATCATTTCTAAATTTGTGTATATACATATACATTAACATATGCCAATAGGGCTTCGGCTATTGGGCGGTATAGAAATGCAATAAATCAATCAATAAATTTTATGTAGATTGCGGTCCTCTTTTTTGGAGTTGCATTTCCTCTTTTTTGACAATTCATAAGTGGCCACCCTAGCTCTCAATAGCTTCTTTTGACCAACATAAAACTGCACACCCGCCAACATTTGACAGTTTCTGTCCCACCTTTCCCCCCAGGGGTTCAAGGCAGCATAAATGTGGTACCCAGGCAGTATTAAAACCCAGGCCAACCTCAAATCCGGTGCCCAAGCATAATTTCTCTGGGCCCAGTACAAACTTGTAACATGGCCCCTCTCTAACTCCATCCCTTGTCTTCCTTGGGGAAAAAATGGAGGATTGATTGGTGTTCTTTATCTTGTTGTTTTTTACTTTGCATTGTTTCAACTCCTTGTTTCTGGCAGTATAACATGAAATAATTCTATGTGAGTGATCAGGACTTATTGTTCCCCATCCCTGGGATCTTGTATCAGTTCTTTGATGTACCCTGGAGACCAGAGGCCTAGCTCATTTACTGACATTTTCTGGTGTCTCTAAACCCTATCAGCAATAAGGACAACTACCGCCTCTGTTTTCAGATAGTGGCCATACTAGTCTATTGCAGAAAAACAACAAAGTCTCGTGGCACCATAAGGGCTAACAAATTTAGTTTGGCATAAGCTTTCATAGTCTATAGCTCAATTCATCAGATGTAAATTGCAGGTATGGGGGCCCCAATCCAGATTGGGTCTGGAGCAAGGGGCTTAGGGTTAAAACCTTCCTACTCCCCATATGGGTCCCAATCCAGATCAGCTCCTCTGCACTGCTTATTTGTCTACTCTCTTTCTCTCAGGGCCTTGCTAGACGAGGCCTTAGCGCGCTTTGAGGCCCGGTTTCCCTGCTGTGCATCCAGATGATGCACAGGGGAATCCGGGGTCAAGCCATGCTCAGACCTCCCTTAACGCACCATAAGCGAATTCGCTTATGGCGCGCCTTTTCCGCAGCCCTGGCCTGAGGCCGGGGCTGCGGAACGTCTAGCAAGGTCCGTGGCTTTTTGCGGCTACTCGCTTTGCGAGTATCCGGGAAAAGCCACGGACTGGGCACAGCACTCATACGGGGGGGGGGGGGGGGAAGGCTGGACTGGCAGGAGAGGGGGAGGGCCGAGGGTGGCACAGAACGGGGACGGAGGGCGGAGGGTGGCACAGACACGGGAGGGAGAGCCGAGGGTGGCACAGATCGGGGACAGGACGGAGGGCGGAGGGTGGCACAGACCAGGGAGGGAGGGCCGAGGGTGGCACAGATCGGGGACGGGACGGGGGGTGGAGGGTGGCACAGACACGGGAGGGTGGCACAGATCGCGGACGGGACGGAGAAAGAGTGGGCAGGAGGCATGGGAGGGGATCAGGAGCGGATGGGGGGCTTAAGTAAAAAAAAAAAACGCTTACCTTGCCCGGAGTCTTCGGGGCGCACGTGGCCCCTTTAACCCAAAAAAAAAAAATGGCCGACGCTGCAGGGCTTCTATAGTCCCTGTGCGTCGTACGTCTATGAGGCGGGGCGGTGCGCGCTAAAGTTAGCGCGCCGTCGCCCCGCCTCCCTGCCGGCTTATCCGGCATCATCTAGCAAGGCCCTCAAAGTACAAGTCCTAGAGTTTCCTGTACAACCACATTCTCTCTGCCGCCATCTATATGACAACGGGATGGCTCCTCATTGAATATAAACCTAAATTTTCGTTGATTCGAATCTAGGCAAAGAACATCACATTGCAGCAGCAACAGCAATTTATCTCCTGAATTATTATTTTTTTGAAGTGCAGTTATTAATGCGCACATACACATATACGATGATACGGAGCACAGACGAGCGAAGCTATAAATGTTATCTGCAGAGCTCCAGGGGGAAGAATGTGGCAGCAAAGTAGGATGCAAGGGGGTGGGGAGCAGCACGTTGCAAAGGACAACCCTCCAAAAAGAAAAGGTTTCCCAAAGGCAGGAGAAGCACAGGGGGCGGGTGGAGAGGCGGTCAGCTCAGGGGGATGTGGCATTTAAACACATTGAGCTTTTTTCCAATGAATGAGAGGGGGATTGAACACGTCCCCTTCCTCTGGCTGCCCATTCCCCCTCTTTGTTTTCATATTATAAGCTCTATCTACAGAGCTACGCAGAATCATATAATTCAAAATGAAAACAGTGCGAAGGAATGAGGGAGCCAAAGGAGGACACGACTTTGTCCTGCCCTCAAAGCTACGCCCACATGTCAAAATGCAATTTCACTCCCCCAACAACACTTAACTATAACGTGGTGCAAACTCGGACGTTGATCCAAAACTCGCGGTAAATCGCAACTATGAATATGAGTATTATCACGTTAAAAACCCTGCGCTGTGGCAAATGGATGGCTGCGTCATGTGTACTGAAACACAATTCTGCACATTTAGGTTGGGGTAAAGAACCTGTATAGACATCCCCTCTGTTTGTCTCTCTTTCTGTTAGTGTCTCTGTGTGTGTCATAGAGCACGGATTCTCAATGTGGGTGGGACCAGCTGCCTGTCCTGTGTTTTGCTCTGAGGATGCCCTCAGAGCAAAAGAGGATAGGCAGCTACTCTGGAGAGCCCCACTGGCCTCTAATTGCGGCATTTGCCACAGTGGAAGAGTGGAACCGGCGGGGCTCTCTCAAGCACAAATTTATTTAAATTCCATCTGGAGCCAAGCCAGCCAATGAATTCCTCCTCCAAATAAGATCAAATAAAAGAGATTATTAAATTAATCTGCACCCTGCCCCAGATCATCCCAAACTAATGGAAAAAAGTTTTTTTCCTTAAGCTAAATTGCCATACAGGGGGAGATTTTGAGGGGGGGGTGCAGCATGGGTGAGGGGTGAGTTAACCCTCCCCCCACGGTGGTAATCCACCTTGAAAATTCTCTCCTGTGTGCTAATCAAGCTTCAGAAAAACCTTTTCTGAAGACCTAACCACTCTCAAACTCTTCTTTACAGCACGAAAAAGACAGATCCTTCCTCCAAGTAGCCTACAGTGTAAATGCTGACAGTGAGAGATGCAGGAGGTCCCAGAACGAGTGGAATGGAGAAAGGGGCCTTAGCTCGACCTAAGAATTATCCTAGGCAAATGGAGGGGTCACCCCTGCCTGCTCCCGGGATCCCATGTGTGTCATTTGGATGCACAGGGATGATCCCGGGATATAGGCCTGGTCTAGCCATGGCCAGAGACAATTAGCCACTCTATTAAACATTCCTCAGAGCTGGTTAATACATACATGCAATGATGTAGTAGACAATTTTGAAGTGCAGGTGCTCTTCATGACAGTCTCCATAGCCACGCCCCCAAGGAGACTCCAAAATGGCAGGGAGCTGTGTTGATCCCTGTCAACAAACCAGTTCTAGTAGTTCTCTTCTCCACCAGGAGCAGGTGTTTTGTAAAGGTAATGGGTCTTAATTGCTCATTCAATACCACCCCAAAATACTTTGCATTACATCAAGAAATAATACATTGATGCTGAGGAAATATATTTCCCTTCACTACTGTGAAAATTGCAGCTAAGCTCAAAGAGAACAGGGAGTTCCAAGAGGGTGTTGGTGGGTGGCAAATGACATTTGTGTTCCTGCTAAGCAAAAGTTCCAGGCCTGCATTGCTAAGAGCCCTGGCTCCACTACACATCTATATATCATAACAGTGTACGTAATATCCTGGCCCCTCAGACAATGGGGTCTTGTTTTGTTTCTCCTTCTAAGAAGTGAGATTGCTGGGAACACAGAGTTGGGCCTCTTCCACGGCAGTGCCAGTGGAGGCTGGTGACTCTGATGTCCATGAGTTTCAGTCAAAACCAGTGAGAACTCTAAAGAAGCTATCCAAGGTGCAAAGTACTTTGGATAACTCCTTTAGAGTTCTGACTGAAGCTCACAACAGATTCGCTGCCCCACTGACATCGGAGCAACCAGCCTCCACTGTGCAGTGCCAACTCTCCGGAACTTTCCGCCCAAGCAGATCCATCACCCGTCTTCCTTGATACTCTTCCACCGACAAGTAAAGCCTTTTCTTGTACACAGGAGCTTTCCACAGCTTCTAATGCTGATATTGATGCTGCAGCAGCAGCAGCAATTCTCCATGTTTTTATAGTATATTTGACATTGTTTTTAATTATTTTAAATAGCTTTGAATAAATGTCTTTAATTGGAAAAGCAGCCCATAAATGTGTAAATAAATAAACAACTCTGTGACTCACTGCTGCATGCCTGAACTACCTTGATTAAGAAGCGTGGTGTCAGTGGTGGTTGATCTGTAGTCGTCCAGGCTAACTTTACACTTGTTTGGTAAGCAATGTGGTGCCAGTAATGTGGTGCCACCTTGCTTGGTATCCACCTAGATGTCTTACCCCTCCCACTTTTAAAAAATAATATATTTTTACCAGCAGCTGGGTTCACTGGGAAATAGGTTTCTGCTGGTGCTGCAAATTGAGAGTTCAACAGAGTTGTTTAGTGTGTTGGGGCTCAGCCCCCTCTTCTACCTTGTACTCAGTCTTTTGGGAAGGTTACTTGTCCTCCTGTGGCAGCCATTTTGTGATGGTGCCCAGGACAGTTACTCAAATTGCCTAATGTGATGGCCCAAAAACATTACCTATATCTGCTTTACACAAGTACCCAGATAGATGCATACTTCCAAAGGGGAACTTGTGCAGGAAGCATGTGAAGGCTATATGTTCCCTGTAGACGTTCCCATTCAAATTAATGCAGTTGACAGTGGTTCTTTGTAATTTCCAGAACCACTTGGCTATGTGCCAGTGACACCCACTATCTGCTTACATTAGCTTTTTCTAGATACTTTAGTGTGGTGGTGGGTGATGCATGTAAGGTCTGTATTATCCAGGGCAAGATCTGCTTGAAAACTCGGTGGGCATCTATCACATCCTTTTTATTTCCTGTATGATTAATCCCAAAAAAATTTAAGAAATGTTAAAATAGCAACCAATTGTAGAAATGTGTGATGAATGTTTCACTCACAGGGGAAAACTTTGCATTAGTCTCCTAACAAGTTCATTTCAACAATTGCTGTTAAAAGCTGAGGGAACAACCAGTTTTAGTGACAGGACATATCTTCATGATAAGACAATCAAGATCAGAAAAGAGCTATGTCAACTTGAAAGTTTAAACCCATTTGTACAGGCTGGGTTGTCTTATGAGATTGGCCGTGATATGGGGCATCTATAGTAGGTTCTGTTCATAGCCCCAATTCTCCATTCCTACCTTTACTCGAAGTACAATGTACAAACAGCATAATAAATATCCTGACCCTTCAAGTCCAGAAGGCTGAGAATACCCAGTGTGTTTGCCAACGTGTTTTTTTTTTTTAACTGAGGTGTTGCTTTACATTACAGCAGCAATTCTTGGGTTGTTTAACCCAGGAAATATCTGGGAGGGGTGGGCAAGCACAGTGCGTAAGCCATTTCAGATTTCAATTAACCCAAGAATGCCTTGTTCGTGGGTTGTCTAGTGATGTCTGAACCTGGAAACCTTGTGGGTTAAACAACCCAGAGTTAACCCAACAATTGCCCATAGTTTGTTGGTGGGTTAGCTCTAGGTTGTTTAACCCATAAAGAACTCAGTTTCTAGGTTAAGATATCACAAAACAACCTAGGAATGGGGCTTTCCTGGGTTGTTGACTGAAAACTGAAATGGTTTGTGCAAGACTCGTGTACTCTGCTCATTGCCACCAATTCCTGGGTTAAACAACATAGGAATTGCTGCTGTGACATGAAAATCAGGTCATAGTATATGAAAAGCGATTATTCCAGGCTGTTTGCTGGACTAGCTGAAAATAAGATCCAGGAATCAAGGTCTGTCAATTTACCAGTTACTGAAGGAATTATTAACCGAGATTCTTTAGAGCCAGAGGCTGATGCTCAGTAAACCTGGTAAATTTAATCAGCCTTATGGATGGCTGCATATTTTGCGGAAAACTTGGGAACTACTTGCCATAGACCTCAGTGAGAAAGAATGTGACTGCACTGACCTATTGCCTCGTAATGGATTCTATTATTATTATTATTATTATTATTATTATTATTTATGCAGTACTTTCTAACAAAGTGCTGTACATGAGATAAAATAGGTCAGGGAGTTTACAAAAATGGAATAAATACAACAATTCTAATAAAAGACCTAACTGAAATTAAAAGGATATAAAAATAAAACCTTTAAACCCCATATAAAATGTGTTGTGGCCACTGCAAAAACTATCAGCGTGTTTTATCTCAGGAACAGCCAGCCAACCCCCTCTATTCAAAAAGAATGTTTTTCGAACCTTTCTTGAACACCTCCAAACTCCAAGCTTGTGCTGTCCATACCTAATGCTGTACCCCGTCACAATCTGTATTTCATTTCCAGGATGTTTCAAATGATAATTGGAAACCTTACAAAACAGGTAACAACTTGACCACAATTTCTGTTAAAGCTAGCAACTGTTGTTTGGATAAAGAGTTTCACAACTCCTTCCACCCTGACATTTTTATCAGGGTCTTTAATTTATCTTTCATAAACATTTTTAAAAATCTGATTGTGCTCACATCCTCTTTCCTGTTCCGCAATCTTTGCTCAGTGAGACCTCTTTTCTGCTTTGCTTTCCCCCCCCCCTCTGATTTGATACACACCTTATTTTCAGCCTTTTCAGAGATGTCTCTTCACAGATTGTCCCACCACCATTTTCTGTTGCACACTCCTGCAAATCCAAAGAAGTAGAATTATCATATTTTCAGGACAATCCTAAACATGGTTACTCAGAAGTAACTCACATTGTGTTCAGGGGTGCCTACTCCCAAGAGACTGGCAGTGGGGACACTGGGAATTGTGAAGTACCACAGAGTCATTCGAAACTGGCTACAGATTGAACAAGTCCAATTAAACATTCCTCATACTGATATTATCCCCAAACCTCTTTCAATGAAAAGCTCTTCTAATGACTCTACAGAGGCCTTAGCTTGACCTACCTGTTATTGCGCGACAGAGGGGTGAAGATCTCGCGATGTTTTTATCGCAAAACACACACACACACTATTTACATGCGGCATGCGAGAGCCTTGGAAAAAGAGACCGTCGTGCCCGCCATTTTGTTTTTTTAAAAAAGAAACAAGATGCACATGAGCGCTTGTGCACAAAAGGAAAAAACAATTTCCCCCACTCCCCCCACCCCACCCCCAATGGGCGCAGAGCTAGTGGAGCTCTGTGCGTGGGTCCCAGCTCCTTCCATATCTGCATATATGGGCAGAAGATAGCCAGTGTGGATCAAGTGCTGGACTTGGAGCAGAGGAACCTGAGATCAAATTGCTGCTGAGCTATGAAGCACAGCCAGGGGCCTCAGTCCTCTTTGCTTTGGCTACTTCATGGAGTCATTGCAAAAATAAAATGGGATTGTTTCATATCAACTCCCTTGAGGGCTGTAGAGTTAAGGTGACATACAAATGATGATGATGATGATGATGATGATGATGATGATGATGATTATCCCGCTGGGCCTCAAGGCAGCCAGTATTATAATCCTAATGGAAGTATTAGCAGGAGGAAATCCACAGTTGCCCACTTCACAGAGGAAGAGGATCAAGACTCATCTTTTTGATTTGGCCTTTTAAATGGTTGTTATGGCTTTTATGGTTGTTTTTAATGTTGTACTGTGGTTGTTTTTTATTATGGTTTTATTTTCTTAATTTTGGTAAACTGCCTTGGTTGGTTTCAGAAAGGCAGTTTGGAAATAGAATACAATTAAAAAATATATTATTCGTGTCTCCGTGCCAGCTACATTTAATTCTTGACATAAGTGCTGTTCACATGTTCCTCCATGGATACAATAAACACGTGTTGGAGTGGGCCCCGCTGATCCTGGCCCCTGATGCACCTACACATCTGTGCAATATGTTGCAGCAAAAACAACAAAGTGACAGCAATGGTGAAGCAGACAGTGTCCACAGAATCTTACACCAGAATAAATGTGTTCATTCTTCTTCGTGGTCTCTGTACATTACACTGATGAGCTCTGCGCCTGCTTAATTCGGGAAACTTCTATAGCCTAGAGTTTTGGCGGGAACCCGGTGCGTACTGCGCATGTCCCTAGGGGTTCCTGCCCAAGACCCTCAGTTCTTCATTTACCACCATTGTGGTAGCTTCAACTGCGACTTCTCCGTTCTTCGAACTGCCTAGAGTCTAAAAAAAAGAAAAAGAAGGTTTATTATTTCCTAGTTTATTCTATCTTTCCTATCCTCTCGTTCTTCAATCTATTATCTTTGCGTTTTTCTTTCCTCGGCTTAGTTTAGCGATCTTGATCGCTGCACTTCGGCATAGGGCCTTTAAGGCCCTATGCCGAAAGTGCGTTCATTGTGGGGGTAAACTTCCACCCACTGACGGACACTCACTCTGTGTTTTGTGCTTAGGTGAAGGACATAAGGTGGAAACCTGCCACCACTGTATGTCCTTCACCAAGCAAACAAGAAAGCATAGAGCAGATCGCCTTCGATCCTTGCTCTGGGATAAGGCCCTCAGGGCAGTAGAAACGCCATCTCATACCAGCAGACACATGCCGACGCCTACCCGAACTCAAGACACGAGCGCGCTAGACCTAATTCAGGTATCCCCAACCAGGTCGCCTCCAATTTTTACTATGCCAGAACCTCCACAGCCACCTCTGGCTAAACAACGTGCCAAAAAGGTTAAGAAAACCAAGCACCTTGACCTACAAAAGAAAAAGAAATGCAAGGAGCAAGTATCTCTACACCGCACCCAACCACCATCGGCACCTCCCTCGCCACCAGCGGAAAGGCAGTCATCGGTACTGAGGAGAATGCCCACGCCGGTACCGAGACAACACCGACCCCGGTACCAAGGAGAACATTAACTCCGCCTCGCCTATCTTCTCCTGTACCGACATCCCGAATGATGCCGACAGCTTCAGTCTCCGAGGGAGAATTGGTGGAGCCATCACCTCCTATCACGGCAGGACAGGCTACCTTACCAGCCTCCCCTAGCCAATCACAGCCTCTGGTCTCGATCCCAGCTGAGACTGGAATCGACCAAGCTCAACACCAAAGAGATAGATCAAGATCCCGTCACTGGGATACATCATCTCAGTATTCGCGAGGAAGGAGACCGGAATACTCGGACTGGGAATATTACCGTCCACCTCACTATGAGCGCGACCCTTATCGACACCACGCTCCGTACCGAACCAGGTCTCCCTCGCCGCCGAGACACGAACACCGACTCGACCTCACCCGTCATCGACGTCGATCTCCATTGACCTCAAGACACGGCACCCGAGAGCACACTACACGGCAATCTCCGGTACCGACACGACACAGGGTGGTCGATACCGAGCTGCCCACCATCTCCCGTAACGGATACTAACCTTTCGTCACGATGTCCACATCTTCAATCACGTGACTCCTCCGATGATTACGAGTCGGACTCCTCCTCCATACGGTCCCGAGCACCATCCACACCGTCGCCAGACTCCATAGTAGGATCTCGTCAACCTCCTTCTCCACCTGAGGATGTAGCAAATTTTTCGAGCACATTCTTCAAATGGCTAGAACACTAGGCTTAGAAACACAACAACAAATAGAACGCCCAAAGGACCCTGTTTTCGACGCTGTAACCACTGAAAATCCTACTCAGATCTCCATACCATACCTGCCTACTCTGTTACAAACAGCCCAACAGGCATGGACCAATCCATCCTCGATGATCCCAGCCTCTAAGCGCTTGGACACCATGTATAAGGTTCAAGAGGGAGAAGTATCCTTCCTATGCTACTCCTTGCACCAGTCAGGCCTGAAGCCCGCGTCCCTAAAAGTCTACCTAGCAGCAATTGCAGCGTATCAGGGACATACTAACTCATATCCAATATCCTCACACCCTCTTGTGAAAGGTTTTTTAAAGGGTCTATGACACACATCAGTCTCAGCACGCTCCATAGTCCCTACATGGAGTCTCTCCATGGTCTTGCACGCGCTTACTAAAGCCCCATTTGAGCCCTTAGCAGCCATCGATCTAAGACTTTTGACTCTCAAGCTAACCTTTTTGGTCGCCATTACTTCAGCAAGTAGGGCTGGAGAGCTCGCAGCTCTTAGGGTAGATCCTCCGTACCTAGCTTTCCACAAGGATAAAGCTATCTTACATCCTGATGTCAACTTTCTTCCAAAAGTGGTTTCTGACTTCCATGTGGGTCAGGATATCATCCTTCCCTCCTTCTTTCCAACACCATCAACACCACTTGAACGCACTCTGCATTCCCTAGACGTTTGTAGAGCCTTGGCTTTTTACAAAGCCAGAACAGAATCAATCAGACTTACACCTAGACTGTTTATATCTTATGCAGGAAAGTCTAAGGGATTAGCCATCTCTACTCAAAGACTCTCGTCTTGGGTAGTTCAAACTATCAAACTAGCTTACGAAATTGAAAAACTACCAATCCCGTCACAAATCTGAGCACACTCAACAAGAGCAGTAGCCACGTCTGTCGCCTTTGGAAAAGGCGTTTCACTGATGGCACTCTGTAGAGCGGCAACATGGGCAAAACCCTCTACATTTATAAAACATTATCGCCTCGACGTACGCGCCAGACAAGACTGTGCCTTTGGTCGAGCCGTCCTCTCAGAAATCCTACGTTGACAACACCATCCCATCTCCAAGGTAGGTTAGCTTGCTACTCGCCCATCAGTGTGATGCACAGAGACCACGAAGAAGAAAGTCAGGTTGCTTACCTGTAACTGAAGTTCTTCGAGTGGTCATCTGTGCATTCACACAACCCACCCACCTTCCCCCCTTGGTGTTGTGGGTATGTAAATATATAGTATGATGTATATGCAAATATTTCTCTCAGTACTTCTTGGCCACAATGTCGGTCACTTAGGAACTGAGGGTCTTGGGCGGGAACCCCTAGGGACATGCGCAGTACGCACCGGGTTCCCGCCAAAACTCTAGGCTATAGAAGTTTCCCGAATTAAGCTCCGCACAGGCGCAGAGCCCATCAGTGTGAATGCACAGATGACCACTCGAAGAACTTCAGTTACAGGTAAGCAACCTGACTTTTTAAGTCTCTTTAAGGTTTGTTGAGAAACTGATCCCCAGATTAAGTATTATTGTGAGCATCTTCAAAAGCAGAGCCCTCCGTAGTATGGTGGAGACAAAACAGTAGATTGCCAAGGGATACAGCTGAAAGTACCAAAGCAAATCAATAACCACCTGCAGCGAGGTTGTTCCGGCTGATGCATCCTGTCTGGACAGGTAAGACCCACACAAAGCGGAGTGAAACTTGCTACCAGGCCTTTCTGCCTGGTTCCACTTCAGAGGGTTCTCACCTGTTCCAAAATCACAATGTCCACAGAGAAGCAAAGGGGCCAAACATTCTTCTCCTGCCTCTCCCTCACCGAAAGGGCTGTGCCTCTTTGCACTACAGATTGACCTCAGAGAAAGGGGGTGGGTGGGAGAAAAACACCCCAGGATCCCTCTCCTCCTTCCATCTTTTTCTCTCTGCAACCATGCAAGGAATATTGTTCAGCAGCACTGCACAAAAAGCATCCCTGAAAATAGAAGCACCGGGGCAGAGCCTGCCAGTGGCTGTGTGAGATAACGTCTACTTGCAAACACTGGTGCCTTTGTGTTGCTGTCACTGTCCCTATTGTTTGGGAGCCTATTGCCTCGGGGATATTGTTCGAGTCTTTGTCTCAGCCCCGCTTCTTTTTGTTTGACTTTACTTACCATTTCATTCCTCTCCTTTGTGCTCAGGTTCCCTCTTTTGTCTCTCTCCTCTCTCTTTCTCTCTGTGGGATTTGTATTTAGCAATTGTTCCAGGACCATTGGGTGTTTTTGTTTTGTTTTTTAATCAGTTTGCCCAGGGGTTCTTTTCTCCCTCACTGCCTTACCTATTCAGGTGGGGCTGTTTGGGAGGGAGGGAAAAGAGGAGGTTCCACAGCTCAAGGCCTGGAAAACACACAAATCAGGAAGGGGCAGGAGGAGAAGGGACTGCCTTTAGAAACTATATAAGAACCACCCAGCATTGTCTGAAAAATGGGTTTCAAAATCTAGCCAACCCAGCACCCTTCACCTCTGGCCAAACTGTTTTAACAGTCATAAACACAAGTTCCAGATAACCAGATTTCCAGGTTCCAAACGTATTTCAGATTCCAAAGAGGACACCCACAGGGTCTTTATTTTAACACATATAGGGGTAGTATCGAGCATTCTGGCAAAATCTGCTCCATACACTTAGCATTTATGCAGTGTGCACCAAATAGGACTGGAGAAGCATTCCCTATTTTACAGATGACAAAACAGGCTTAGGAGCTGAGCAGGCTGAAGCAGAATTATCAGTCACACAGCCAGGAGCAGAACTGCTGTTATGAACTGGGATTCCCCTAGATCTGATGTCAGCAAAGCAATTCTACTTGCAGAAAGTCTCTTCCTCTAATGGAAAGGCATATCCTGGATCAACCCTATGGCCTGGCTTGCACCTAATGCTAACCCATGGGTTATGTAGTCCATGATTTGTTGCCCTATCCAGGATTTGACCTGGTTCACATGTACTGTCAACCCAGAATACGGGTTGAGAATAGGTTGTTGTTGCATCATGGGTTGTTACATGTGAACCCTGCACTACAGTTTAAGTATGGGATGTTAACCACAATCAACGCAGAATTCACAACCCAACAACATACCATGGATTCTCTTCCAGAGTTGTTCATGGTTAAAAACCCATAAGAAAACAATAGTGCAGGGATTGCACCTAATGACAACCCATACTCCACCCATACTTTGGGTTGTTCTTATGTGTAAACCAGGTCAAAGTCTGTTGCTTTGTTTAAGGCTGCAGGTTGGCATGGCCCTAGCTACCATTGTTTGACTCTTCAAAACATATATCCATTGGAGAATCCTGGGCTGATATTGCACTTTCAGCCCTAAGCACAGCTCAGCCAAAGCTGGCTTTGCTTTAGACCCCTTCTGCCAAGTAGCTGAGTGGGAAACTAATGCTGGGTCACGTCAGGGCTGGTGTGGGTTACATGGTGTGGGTTACAGGGATGAGCTACACACTTTGGAAGAGTACCCTATCATCAGACACAGCCCAATGAAGGCACACAGCAATGCATGCCCATTCTGTGATCTCACCCAGAGAAATCTGGGTTGTTTGATTTTTTTTTTCATCCACATATTTTCTTTGTGACTTCTGCTGCATTTCCATAGGGACCAAAACAATAGCAACCTCCTCTTTGTATTTGCACATGCAAATTCCTCCCAGTAACCTGGTGCTCTTGGCTTGCCATGGTGGCGAACAAAGCCACACTGGAGGATGCAGGGATCCTACGCTGCAGGGATCACATATACCTGGTGAAGCTGTACATCTTATGTAAGACAATTGTGTTGATGTCGATAGATGGGTAGGGAGAAAGAAAGCAATCCTTACTTTCTAAAGTGTACGGGGACTCATGCGTGTAAGTCAACATCCTTCCTCTGTAATCTCAAGTGTGCGGAGGCTGTAGGCTATTACACAGTAGTGAAGGAAATACACTCGGCACATTGCTGGAGCAGTAGCCTCTTTCCTATTGGTTTGTGATATATTCCAAGATAAACTCTGCTACTGAAAACAAAGGCTGGTACACACAGTACCGTTCTTTGACACACAGGCAATTTCAACCCACCCGTGGCTACACACACATCTGCAGTTTTGTGGATACCCAGGAGCTAGTGAATTAGGAATATAGCAGGTAGGAAATTTATAAGCAGCCACAACCCTTTCTCCAGCCATTGTGATAACATCATCATTATTAACTGTATTTCTGTATTGCCTTTCTGAAGCCAACCAAGAGAAGAATCTATGCTGGCTGTAACTGAGCCTCACTGATATGTTATATTTCTCCAAATTAATGGATTCTCGAGGACTAGTGGGATGGCTTGCATATACACATCATGTATAAACAGGCCCAAATTCTCCATATGCCAGTGTGGGGTAGTGGCTAAAGTGTTGGACTGGGAGTCGGGAGATCCAGGTTCTAGTCCCCACTTGGCCATGGAAACCCACTGAGTGACTCGGCCTGTCACAGACTTTCAGCCCAACCTGCCTCACAGGGTTACTGTTGTGAGGATAAAGTGGAGAGGAGGAGGATTATGTATGCTGCCTTGGGTTCCTTGGAGGAAAAAAGGCAGGATATAAATGTAATAATAAAAATGCTTATGGTATGCTGTTTAGGACAAAGTAGATAAAGAGTCGATGCAGTGCTGTATAGGAGCAAAGGCTTTGTATGAGCCTATCTTGTTTCCTGCAAACTTTACTGCCCAGGACAGGATCTACACTAATGCTTTAAAGCAGTTTATAACAGTTTTGACAACTGTTGGGACCCAAGACACACTCCAAATATCATTTTCAAAACTGTTATAAAGTGTTTTAAAGCGCTTTAAAGCAGTAGTGTAGATCCAGAAAGAATTCTTAGATCTGTTTACATGTGTAAGTTCGGAACACTACAGGGTTTATAGACAATACCCTCTTCCCCTTCTCCAATTTCCCACTTTTCCCACCACCCATTCCTTGCACTCCTCCCATCTGCGGACCAGGGACTGGGAAGGGGGAGCAGCCTCTGTTGTTTATTGGCATTCCCACCCTCAGAAAGCATGAGGCAACAGGAAAACTCCATAGACTGTAGCCAGAGCAAACCAAACAATGACCCTCCCCAGAGACAACAATGACCCATTGTCTTGCATGCCTTTTCAGTCTTTTCCATGCTGATGCCCGAGAAGCCACAGTTAACAAAGGAACAGCTCAAAGCTACAACTTCCTCCTGCTGCTGAAGCAGGACACATCCTGCTTGGCTGAGAGGGCAGACTTCGGGAGGCATCGCCTTGATCTAATAAGGGCTTTGGACGTTCTGCTGGCAAGGGCAGGGCGGTGTGGGGGAGTCCTCAGGAAGCCTTTGGGATCTAGTGGGTGTGTTTAGCAATGGATGGAGTGGACTGGGGGTCATTATTTCTGCATTGCTATGGCTTCCGTGAGCAATAAAGCATTGTCATCTGCTGGGGGTGAGGTCTGGTTTGAATTCAGGGCAAAAACAGCAGTAAAACTGAGAGGTTTTAGCTATGTGGGACATCAAATAATTAGTAAGGCATATTTTGTAGGGCAGATAGGGTGGCCATGTGTCCTCTTTTATTAAAGACAGTCCTCTGTTTGAAGGGCTGCCCTTTCCAATTCCAAGGTAAAAATAAAAAGCCGTAAGAAGTTAGCACCTGAAAAAACAGACTGAATTGGGTCACTATCTTTCACACTATGGTAAAAAGTACTGTATTTCTATTTAAATTGTAATTATTATTTCTAAATTTGCATGTATACATATGCATTAACATAAAAACTTTTTTATGCAAATCACTGTCCTCTGTTTTGGCAATTTGTAACTGGTCACTTAAAGATAGGGGTGGGCAGACTTAAAGTGTGTGTGTGTGAATTAAAAGCTCAAGATCCACTAACTAGAACTGGATACAAAAGACATACACTTAGAATTAAAGATTTCAAAGCCCTGAAGTTTGTTTTAAGTACCAGAACAGATTTCATAGTTCTTCTATATAATGATCCGTGGTACTTCAAGCTTTCTTCATTTCAGTCATATAATGTAGGGGTGGTCACTTTGTTGCTGCTATTGTTAAATATTTGAGAGTCAGAAATCCTTGCTGATCTGCTGCAAATCACTGCCAGTAAATCCAGATCTATATTTGACACCCAAATATATTTCTCTATGCCTTCAATAACAGCATCAGCTAAGGATAGTGTGTCTCCTCTGAATGAATGCTTGGAGGCGGTAATGGGCTGGATGAGGAAAAACAAACTGAAGCTGAATCCAGACAAAACAGAGGTGCTTGCTGTCAAGGGCTCTGACCTAGGTTTGGAGGTGTGTCAACCAGTTCTGGATGGGGCTACACTCCCCCTGAAAGACTGTGTTCACAGTTTGGGGGTGCTCCTGGATCCGTCGCTCCAAATGATAGCCCAGATAGATGCAACGGCCAGGAGTGCCTACTATCAGCTTTGGCTGATAGTCCAGCTGTGCCCCTTCTTAGAGTCAGAAGACCTAAAGACAGTAGTGCACACGCTGGTAACCTCAAGGCTTGACTTCTGCAATGCACTCTACATAGGGCTTCCTTTGTACCTAGTTCAGAAACTTCAACTAGTTCAAAATATGGCAGCCAGGTTGGTCACCAGTACATCTAGGGGTGAGCATATTACCCTAACATTAAAATCACTCCACTGGCTGCCAATTAGTTTCTGGTAGGCATGTGCTCCACTCCGATTAGAAGCGCAGAAGCAGGAGCGAATTGGCCTGCTCCACCTTGCCCAGAGGCAGAGTAGAAGCGGACTGCGGACCCCTAGAAGCAAGGTGAAGAGAAGCGCCCATTTTCAGAGCGCTCCGGTTTCCGCGGTCCGATCCGATCGCCATCTTGAAACATTTCGCCCATAGGATTGCATTGCGGAAAAGAAAGGGGGATAACTGTGTTGTTTTTGAAGCTATCTTTCTGAAAATTCTTGTGCTTGGAGAGTCATGGATGGGGGTCATTTTGAGACTACTCTGAGCTCTCTGCGTGCTGCGGTTCGTGTGCTAGAATTTTTAAAAAAACCGGTGGGAAAATACCTTTTCCGAAGGGCTGAGGGGCAGAGTCAACTCCCGGTCATGATCACATGATCCCAAAGTTGGAGGAGGGGATAGGCAAAATGGGTAACTTGGGATTCTGGGAACTTCTCTTTCTTAGTCTCAACGGACTTTTCCCAGTGTTTTTTAAAACAGTAGCCCCACCAAATGCACAAACACAACCTGAAATCATATACTAAGCCAATAATAAGAGAGCACTGCTACCCACCCTAACTTTGAGGAACAACTGAAAAGATGTGGTGCAAGGGGATGAGCTCCCCTAGGGCATCCCATGTGGACATGCCCCCACTCTCTACTGTACTTGGAGGGCAATTAGAGCCCTCCAAAGAGAGTAACCCGGTGGAGCAATGCCTATCATGAGTTGAAGTGAGAGCTCTACTCCTCAGCTCTCATGATGAAGCAATGGCTTTCATGAGTTGAACTGGCAGCTGCTTCCCCCTCCCCTGGGCACGTCCCCCTATTGCTGGTAAAAGACAGATATAGCCTTTTTAAAAAAGTTCTTCTTGTTGTTTATTCAGCAACACTGCTGCTTTTAATTCCACCCCACCTTTGTTTATTTATTTATTTATTCCATTTTATATGCATTACTGGCTTATCCTTGGCTCACTTCCATATGCCCCCAGAAATGTCTGCTGCCTGCCTGCCTTCCCTCTCTCCTCCCCTGCCCGCCTCGCAGGGATGTTGTGTGTGTGTGGCTTTGACTCAGGGGAGAAGTCCTTCCTGCGCTCACTTGGAGTTTTGGAAGTTCCAAATCCATTTTTCAAGTGTGGAAGAAGATTCATATAGGTTTATCTCTACTCCCCAATTCATGGCATGTTGGGATTTCCTTTGAAATGGCCCCATTGAGATGTCTGCAGGTTTAAGCCCCGCCAAAACTCAGGGGATGATGGGACTGCCTTGAGTCTTGGTGTGCATGTGCATCCCTGGATAAGCTATCATGGTGGCGAGTTTGAGGTTTTTAATGTGCAAATTGACGGAGCTATCGAAAGGGGTGTGAATGGGGTGTTGGATTTTCCTAAATTCCTCCAAAATCAGGGGATGATGGGACTGCCTTGAGTCTGGGCGTGTGTGTGTATACCTCCATGAGGTGTCATGGTGCCAAACGTGAGGTTTCTAACTTTCACAGAAAAAAAGTTGCATACTTTTTTAGCTTAATGCAAGCCTATGGGGGGGGGGGGGGAAAGGAGCTCCAATCCAGATCTGGAGCGGAGCGGGCATGGGCGGAGCGGGGGTGGAGTGAAGCGGCCCGATCCACAAATCGCAGATCTGGAAGTGAAGCGGAGCAGGGGGTCCGTGCACACCCCTAGTTTCTGGGCAAAGTACAAAGTGTTGGTCATTACCTTTAAAGCCCTAAATGGTTTGGGTTCAGGTTACCTGCGGAATCGCCTTCTCCCATACAGTCCGCCCCGCACACTCAGGTCCTCTGGGGTGAACTTACTTCAGTCAGCTAAAACTAGGCTGACATCAGTTTCCCAGAGGACCTTTTCTTCTGTCGCCCCCAGATTGTGGAATGGCCTGCTGGAGGAGATTCGTAAAATTAACTCTCTGTGTGATTTTAAGGCAGCTTTAAAGACTAGCCTTTTCCGGCAGGCCTATCCAGATCAATGTAAAATCAAGAATTTTTAAGATGTATTGATTCCTGTACTAATGTTGTTCCCTGCCTCGATCCAAAGGGAGAGGTGGGTAAGAAATAAATAAATATATTATTATTATTATTATTATTATTATTATTATTATTATTATTATTATTATTATTATTATTTTGCCAACCCTTGTTCTAGGACATGGCGTGTGGTACACATACACCCACACCAGTTATACAGGTTTGATGGGGGAAGGCAATATGAGCTGTCAAAATTAACTGACAAGAATAAGGTCAAATGTTTACATTTAAGGAAAAAAGTACCCAATGCCTTCAAACCTTTAACAGCAGAATATGGTGAGACACACCCTGACTTCTCACAATTCTTCTCGAGATACTGATAAAGAACAAAAACATGGTGATCCAAGAAAGCAAGCTACAAATTAATGAAGAAATGAAAAAATGAGGAAGACGTGGGGGGCGGGGCGGGGGGGAACCCTCCCTTCTTCAGAAGTTAGTGGGCTTCCTACTACCACAAGCCACCTGTCAGATACTACCAAAGACTGACTGCTGCTGCAAAAAAATAAAAATAAAATAAAAATTGATTGGAGTCCACCCGGGGAAAGAGCCTTCAGTGTGGTGGGCCCCTCTTATGGAATTCCCTGCCTCTGGAGGTCAGGCACGCACCACCTTTGTATTCCCTTTGGCACCTCCTGAAAATGTTGTTGTTCCAGGAAGCCTCACCTTGATGACCAGCCGTGGTTCACTTTGCATTTTGATTCTTTTAAACATCTATTTTTAATGTGTTTTTATTCTGTTTTATTTTATTTTATCTTGTACACCACCCTGAAATTTCGAATGGGGAGCATAAATAAATGAATGAATAAATAATAGTTGCTGACTGTTTGCACATTAGATTTGCCATCAAAACCTGCAAAGGAGAATTCCGACTACATGATTTTGGGGCCTGCAGATGTGGGCCAAGGGACATAGAGCTGCTGGGGGAGACTCAATTTCCCTTTATCTATTGGCCAGTGAAGTTGCAGCTGCACCAAAGCTTGCTTTCTGCTTCTCTCCTCATTCCTTTTTGACTTTTGTATCATGCCTGTTAAACTGCAAGCCTGCAAATTGGGGGGGGGGGGGGAAGCTATCTTTTCTTTTGATATTTCAGTACTTGTAGATGATGATGATGATGATGATGGGACTCATTTATTTCAGCTCTAATTCCTCTTAAGGCGCTGCTCCCAGAGGAGAAGGGACAGCCTGTGGGAAGGAAGTCCTGGGATAGTTGTATTGTCAGGAAGTGAGAGGGTCTAACGTGGGGAGGGACGGGGCTCGGGAGCTGTGATCCTGAACAAGGGCGGGGAGTGATAAAAGCAGAGTTCTTTCACCACCTGTAAAGAAAACAGAGGTGGAAAACACCAGGGAAGAGTGGGGGGGGGGGAAGGGGGAGAAGAAGGGGTACACAGCTGTTCTTATGCCTACTGGAGTGGATATAAGGGTGGCAACAGCCCTGCCCCATTTCCTGTTCTGCAGGAAGTCCCTATGGGTTAAGTGGGTGACAAGTGGATAAGAACTGGTGATTAGGCTGAAAAACATTCATCCTATCCCCCAACAGATCTATGAACCCAAGCGCTTATCTATGAACACTATTAGGCAATTCAAAGGCTTCAGCTGTTGCGGTGAACTTTTTAGATTTTAGTACAGTTGCACAACATTTTGTCACCCTGGGAAGGGCCACTAATCTTTTCTTTCTTTTCTTTTTTAATGCTGGAAAATCCTGCTCACACACATACACACAGGGACTAAAGCAATCATCCTACATGTATTTACTTGGCTTTAAATCAAGGATGAACAACTACGGGAGGTCCAGGGGCCATTGTTGCCCCCTGGACACCCCCTCCTGGGTTGCATGTCATCCCTGTGGAAGCCAAGAACTTAAAAAGGCAGCTGTAGTTTGCAAGCGATTTCTACCCTTTTGGTGCTGTAACAGCTATGGGGTGTTTCTTTTAACCTGAATTTTTTTGGTGGGGGAGCAGGGGTGGTGGTGGTGGTGCAGGCTAACCCTAAACCCATCCCTGGTTTAACTAAAAATAAAGACAGCTAGCATTCAGAGGCATAGTGCCTCTGATATTAGAGATAATATACAACCATCCTGACTAGTAGCCATTGATACCCTTATCCTTCATTAATTTGTTTAATGGCCACTTTAACATTATCCAATTTGGTGGCCATCACTATATCTCATGATAGCACATCCTTCCCCTTTTGCATGGCATAACTATAGGTTACACTGAACTTAGTGAGGCACCTCAATATATAGGCTGCCAGGAAGCTGTGCTTCAGTTAGTCTGCTTTGTTGTTTTTAAAACATGTTAAATTTGGCCTTTCTTCTGCATGTAAATGGCAGGCGTAGAGTATGAGGACAGAGCTACCTAGTGCCCTATCCCTTGATGGCTTCATAACACTAAGGCAGGTCCAAGTGGCATTTGCAGTGGAGAATTGGTAGGATGTGGTAGGGTTGCTTTACCCTTCCCTGCCTTTCAGTTCTCACTTGTAAAAATGCCCCGGGAGGAAACATTTAATGTCTTTGAACAGCTGGGATAAGAGCCTTGAAATGAGCCAATGGGGCAGGAGGGAAGCAAGGGGCATATTTGCAAAGGTGAATTTATTTATTTTATTTTTATTTATTTATTTATTACATTTCTATACCACCCAATAGCCAAAGCTCTCTGGGTAGTTCACAGAAATTAAAACCATGAGGAACATAATAAAACAACCAACAATGTAAAAACCCAAATACAAAATACAATATAAAAAGCACAACCAGGATAAAACCACACAGCAGAAATTGATATAGAATTAAAATACAGAATTAAAACAGCAAAATTTAAATTTAAGTTAAATTAGGTGTTAAAATACTGAGAAAATAAAAAGGTCTTCAATATATAGGAAGGATTGTGGGCTTCTCATAGGCATCTGGTTGGATACTCTCTGAATAGAATGCAGGACTAGATTTAGTCTGATCCACCACGGATTTTCTTATGTACCTCCATCCCCCATCCCTTAACAAACATGGGTTTGGGAATATGCATCTTTCCAGGTCTTAGGGAAGAACACATTACAAGTCCAAATTATAAAAGTGGACTTGATGGGCTGAAGAAAGGTGCCATTACTCCCACTTCCCAGACATAAATGGACTTGAGGAGATTTCCCCTTAGGTCACACATGAAATCTGTGGCATAACTAGCAACTGATCCAGATTTCAAGCCCTCCCAGAGGCCTGAAACTGGCATTGTTCACCACCATCTCGTGCATTTTCTGATGGAAGGGAAGCATGATGTTGTGTTTCATTTGGCATTGCAAACCCTTTTCTCCCCAAAGACTCATGAATGCTAAACCATGCAACCCTCCAGCCCAAAGGATATTCTACAGAAAATATAGTAAAGTATTTTGGAATTAGTAAAGAATGTCCTTATAGCTTCTATTGATTGCCTCACAGGGCAGGTATTGGCCTGGTTTGCATGTCACAAAAGCCACTGTCAGTTAACTCACCTGTGGGGGCTCTGGGATGCATGCCAGCTACCATTTTGAGTATGCAAGCCATGGTGGGGGCCACCATGGCTTGTCATGTCATGCAAACCCAGGCATCATGGGCTATTTGAGGGTTAAGCAATCCTGTTCCATGGTTATCTGAGGGTTGTTTAACTCTCAAATAACCCACAACGCCAAGATTCACGCAACACAACAAACCATAGCATGCCCATGCCACAGCATGTATACTCAAAAAGGTGGCTGGTGTGCATCTTGTCTCACAGGTGAATTAACCCACAATGGCTTCTCATGAAGTGTGAATCCACCCATTGTTTCCCTATGGTTTTATACTGGCATTAGTCCCTTGATCACTTAGCATTTGGACTCTCAGCAAAATTTGTCAATTGCCTCAGTTAGTATCAGGTTTCAGCTGACAGCAGGCAACATGAAAATTCTGTCTATGACAATGAACACATGTCTTATCCCTTTTGCCACTTGATGATTGTCAAAGAGTGATGAACATGCATATGTGAACTGCCCCTTCAGCATCTCTAGAATAGCCCAGAATCGTTGGTGATAAATAGTGTTGTGTTGTCTCACCAACTATGCATCTTTGCTCTTATTTCCATTACCTCTCACTTCCTAAGGGCATTCCCAGCTTCCCCTGCAACCAAACCTGAAGGAGAACAGGAAGTACCTCATATGAGCGGTACCTGTTACCATTGGCTTTATGTGATGTTGCCATTTTCTAGCGTCTGGACTCAATAGTAAATTTGGACTTGCAGTAATCAGAACAGAGATTGAACACTTGGCCAGTCATCCACACCCATAGAACGTTCTCCGAGACAGACTTACATCCTGTTTGCCTAACACCCCTCAGCCAAAGCTATTTGCATTGCTCATTCCTATGTAAAAAACTAGGTTCTATGTAAAGTGTAGAAAAATAAAAATAAAGCCTAAAGCAATTCTCATCTTCATGGCATACAAATTCTCCTTCTGAAGATGTGTTTGACAAAGTCACTCCAACAGCATCCAAATAAATCCTTTGACATCAGGGATGGCAGTGGTGGGCACAGACCCTTTCATTCCAACAGGAAGACCAGATTTTTGCCATATTATTGCAATTACTGATTACCTGCACTAGCAAACAGGTCTCTATATCTTTTAACAGTTCTGTAAGATGAAAACAACATCAACAGCAGTAGGTGTAGTTTAAGAACGTAAGCAGAGCCCTGGTGGATCATACCAGCATCCTGTTTCCTAACGCAGGCAATCAGATGCCTCTTGGGAATCCCATAAGCAGGACATGAGGGCAATAGCCTACTGCTGTTCCCCTGCAACTGGTGTTCAGAGGCATATGCTGCCTCTTAGGCCATAGCTAGATGGGCCGATATCCCGGGGCAATCCCTGGGATCATCCCTGTGCATCCACATGACGCACGGGAGATCCCGGGAGCAGGCAGGGATGATCCCTCCCTTTCTCTGGGATTTTGCCCTACCCTTTCACCGGTCTCGGGCTGATCCCGGGACCACGGAACGTGTGGGTGGGCATCGCAGTTTGTCCTGGCTGGGAACTGCGCCCATTTTTTGGGGGGGGGGGGGCGGGGAAAAATATTTAAAATAAAAAACTGACCTTTTGCACATGAGCGCTCTTCTCCTTTAACAACAACAACAACAAAACAAAATGGTAGGCCCGACATCCTGTTCTTCAGAGGCTGTCGCGCGCTGCGTGTAAACAGAGGGGGAGATCTTGTGATAACGATATCGCGAGATGCTCTCCTCCATCACACTAGACCCATAGGTCTAGCTGAGGCCTTAAAGTGGATGTAGCATATAGCCATCATCACTGGCAGCCACTGATAAGCCTGCCCTCCATGGATTTGTTCAACTCCCTTTTAAAGCCATGTAAGCTAATGGCCAGCCAATGCAATTTGTGACAGCAAACTCCACCAGTTAATTGCTTTATAAAGTAGCACTTCCTTTGGTCTGAATCTCCCCATCACCTTCATTAGATGTCCCCAATTTCTAGCTTTATTAGAGGGGGAGAAAAACCTCTCTATCCACTTTCTCCTAACTATGCATAATTTTATACACCTCAGTCATGTCCCTGCCACTTGCCTTTTTTCCATCCTAAAAAGTCCCAAACGTTGTAACCTTCCTTCCTTAACCTTGCATGAGATTATCCCATCTATATAACAGTAATCTTAGCTTCCTTTGCTTCCAATCATTTATTATTTACTTGTTGACCGCAACCACTACTACCACCACCACCCTTCCCCTGGCTTCCCTGCTGAACCAGCTGCTGCAGTGATTCCTGGCTGCTGTTCTGGGTACCTGCCCAAAGTCCAGAATCAATAGTCTAAAGCTGGAAGCACTAGGCTTCTTGCAATGCAGTGTTGTGGATTACCCTCTCCAATCAGTAATTTGACCTGTAGCTGAATTCCATGTGGTGCATGATGGACAAGTCAGCATGCATGCAATGTCCAGGGTGACCATATGAAAAGGAGGACAGGGCTCCTGTATCTTTAACAGTTGTATTGAAAAGGAAATTTCAGCAGGTGTCATTTGTATATATGGGGAACCTGGTGAAATTCCCTCTTCATCACAACAGTTAAAGCTGCAGGTGCCCTGCCCTCTTTTGTATCTGGCCACTCTTGCATAGCTCCTGCAGCTTTAACTGTTGTGATGAAAAGGGAATTTCAGCAGGTTCTCCATATATACAAATGACACCTGCTGAAATTCTCTTTTCTATGCAACTGTTAAAGATACAGGAGCCCTGTCCTCCTTTTCATATGGTCACCCTCTGTAGTAATCTTCTAGCCATGTTACCTGCAGTTAATGGGAGGCTTGTCCTCAGTTTAGCAAGCCCTAAATCTCTTAGGAGACTCTACCATTCTTTCCACTTGTGTGGAGAGGATCCTCCCTGACAAATCTTTCCTGCCACAGGAACACCATCCTCCTATTCTCATCTAACCTACCTATTCTGTGTCTCACTTTTAAGACACAAGAAACAGTGGTCCAAAGTGGTTTGATGTGTTCATAGGATTTTCACCACCATAGCCACAAGCATTTCTAAGCCTCCCTACCCAGCCTTGAAATCCTTACTGTTCACCACTACACAGGAAGACAGGTGGATTTTGGACTTGTCAAAACAGTGGCTAGTACTGATAATACTACCATGGATTTGCTAATCCCAATAACATCAAAGTGTAGACTGTGATAGGACAACATCTGTAAATATATTTAAAGTGCCTAAGGGTTTCTGAAGTGTCACATTGGGAAGCTTCTCTATATTAAAGACTAGAATAACCCAGATAGTTTGTGGATACTTGAGATCAGCAGCCTTCTCCAGAGTCATCTCTAGCTTTTGCTGAAATGAAAAAAAACCAAAGCAAAACAGGCCTGCATGTTACGGAAAAGTACAACTAGCAAAACAAACAAAACAGGTTTCAATGAAGCAGAAAGTCAAGCATACATGATTCTAAAAACATACCGGAATTCATTCTCTTATTTGTTTTTGCTGTCAACTTAGAAAGGAGAGCCTTTTTCTCCTCCCAGCAACAGGAATATCTCAGGATACAGAGATGTCAGAGCAATGATTAGAAGGAGACAGGTATGCTTTTTTTTTTTGGCTACTGCAGTAGTTGAGAGGTTACAGTCCACAACTCAAATTCATCTTCCTTCTACAGAGTTGTGGAGCCAGTAAATCAGCAAGTAATAACCTGGCTCAGGTCCAGGTTATCTGAAAGACCGTATTCTCCCATATGAGCCTGCCTGTACTCTGAGATCTTTTGGGGAGGCCTTTCTCTCAGTCCCATCAATATCCCACGCACGCCCCATGGGTATGCGGGAGAGGGCCTTCTTAGTGGCTGCTCCAAGGCTCTGGAACTCCCTTCCGAGGGAGGCTAGGCTGGCTCCCTCTGTGCTACAGTTTTGGAGGCAGGCAAAAACTTTTTTTGTTTCATCAGGCTTTTGGAACTATATTGGACCTGTGTTAATGCATTGGATCTCCCCCTTTAACCTGTTACAGTTTAAAAAAATTTAAACATGTTTTTAATTTTACTGTAAGTTTAATTCTATTTTGACTTTTGTAATTAATTGTACATGTTTTAATCTTGTAAACCGCCTTAAGTCCCAGTAATGGGGAAAAGGCAGGATATAAATTATTATTATTGTTAATAATGTTGGCGGGTCTATGCTTCAAGCAGAGGCTACTGCCATTTTACAAGGATGCCTATTCTTGCTAAGTGCAGCCACGCCCCCTGCTGTCCAAAAAAGTGATTACTTTTCCCATTAAAATTTGGAGTTTGTTACAATGCATTTCTTCAGCATGCAAACATACACACACACACTCATATCATTCTTGCAAGGACAATCAGAAGAAAATACATCTTGCTCAGAAGCTATTATTACATACCAGATACAGATTCAGGAAGAGACAACGCTAAGAAAATTGCCCAAAGTAAAAACATCAAAACACCACTAACCATTATCAGTACAGGAAGGGATATGTTAGTTGTGTTTGGTACTGAAAAAGCCAGGGGAAATGTGCCTTCATGCACTGACTGACAAGGGGCAATGCATAAAATTCAAAAAGCGGAGTTTTTAAGATTGAGGAACTATTTTAAAAAAAGAAAAGAATTAGGAGTCTGTAATGGCCACACAACATAATAATAATGTGCATGCTTTACAGAGGAACCAACAAAAAGATCCTTGCCCTGAAGAACTTACAACCTAAAATTTGATAGAGGTCATTGTCACCAGTGGTTACCTTCTTCTGAAGATCTCCCACACACATTGTCCGAAGGCTCTGGTGATGGGTATTGACTTCCTGCTTTCCCAATTCTGCCATTTCCAGCCCATCTCCCATCATTTCACCATCTCCAACGTTAATTTTGTGTGGCTCTACTCCACTTCTGTGATGCTATTCTATATTGTGTTCTTTGTCCCATCTCAACTTTAATTTCAGATGGTGGTGGGCTGGCTCGCCACATTCATGTGATAATATCCTTCCAGGGTTGCTCCATGGAGATTTTCAACATGATTCTTATCATTTATTTATCACAGCTATATCTTGTCTCCTCTCCCTAACCTCTGCCTTCAACCTCCACCTTTGGATTGATTCTCATACTCACTGCCTTGTGATTTTTTTGATTATTTTCATAAAAACTCCCTAAACCCCCTGTCCAGTCGTCAGTGTAATTCCTTCATGATTGCTCACAACTGCTACTTCTGCTTTTTGTGACCTGCAACAGCCTTGGAAGCAGTTGTCCCCTCCTCTCCTGTCTACTTAGACTATCAGAGCTTTCTCTGAAAAGCTGTTCTCATGCAAGATGAAGAGTTCACCTGTTTACACGTGTTTTTTTTCTGTACATGTGTACTAGACTGTTAGTCTAAAGGTTCTCATGTGACAGGCCATTGTTCCATGAGAAATTGTGTTTTAAATCAGCTAAATTCTCCTCTCCCTTCCTCTAACACCCCAAAACAGGTGCCTGCATGGCCATCCAATCATCAGTCACCTTTTCATTACAACTGTAGCACTTTCTCTACAATTACTGTACATGCAGCCAGTGTCAACACAAAAAGAGTTTCACAGTTGAGTTGATTAGCCTACACTTCCTTCCTCGTACAAATTAGCATGTAGAGCGTTGATTCTGATACCATCAGAACAGTGGAGGAACAAACAATTAGCCAGGAAAGACAGATGCTGAGACAAGCTATCCTTATACAGATCACTTTTCCCCTGCCCCTGCTAGAAGCAATGAGTGATCTGAATCAGGATTGCTGGAACATGCGTGGATATGTGCCATCCCCAACTCAGCATCCCATGTGGCTTTGGGGGATGAAAACATTGTGTATATGAGCTAGAAATTGTATGCCTATTGAAAAACATGCTAATACCACAACATGATTGGATCTCCCAATATATTTACTTTCACTTAAAAACAACCTGGAGATGGGAAATTACACTATGGGTATTTTCCTGATTTAAATGCCTCCCTCTGAAGCTATTTGTCAAACTTGTAAAATTTCAGCAATCAGAATGTAGGTGAATGGGTGCTAACGAAGACTTCCAGTCAGTGGACCTGACTTCAGTAGCCTGCATAGCGAATTATTTCTTCCAAGAAGTAGCAGAACTGAACAAAAGGCAAATATATAGGAGCTTCTATAATATGCAGGTCACACATATGCTCCTAGCACGCAGGATTTTGTTTTAGCAGCACACTGGCAGTAGCTAAGCAAAGATGAACTGGATACAATTAGTGAATGTTGCAAATTCCAAACAAAAATCAAACACATGAGGCAACACAATAGTCACAAAACAATTGTTTGGGGTTGTTTGAATAAACACTTAAAGTACAAACTCATGTCCACTTATATGGTTATAGTTTTTAAGGTTGTTTTTAACCTGTTACTTGTATTTGTCTGTGTTCTATTTTTGCAAACCGCCTTGATTGGTGTTTCCACAAAGGCAGTACAGAAATGTTTTAATTCAATGAATATATCAGGAAAGAGCTATTACATTATGCATGCATCAAGAGAATGTCAGTGGGGAAGATGTGCATTACTAGGGAGTATTTCTGGACCACTAAACATTTTGGAAGTTTTCAACCTGTCTCTAACAGGGTTAAACAGTGCAAGTCAACTCCCAAGGTATCACACATATCTTTCAGTATATGACACCAACTGGGATCCATTTCCTCCAGCAACAGGTAATTCCCTTGGCTAGTATTTGTTACCTTAAAAACTTGCATCTTCTAATGTGACATTTTACTGTTTGTAGCCTTGTAATCTGGGCTGTACAATTAATTCTTTATTATGTCATTACAGAACTTGTAGTAAAGATTTCTGTACAAGGTACTTTGGAGAATAAGGAAGAAAAATGTATTAACAAAAAAATTTATTTAGAAAGAACTACAGGTCCACGCCAATGTAAAAAAGTTATTGAAAACTATACAAGCATGAACTAAATAACTGGCTTCATCCTTCTCTCTCTTCTCAGACACCAGGGTAGAATTTGGAAGTGACAGCGTTAAGTTCCAAACACTTTCTTCTTTAGGTTTAGAAATCAAAACAATAATCAGCACAATGGATAGCAATTTCTAGTTAGAAACACTTTGTAGAAGAGTAATATTGTCTCCTTTTAACATGATCCGACCTGTAATGGAAAAATAGTGCTTATTAGACCTCATTGAATAAAAATTGTGTCTTTTTTATTGATTCATTTTCCAGATACATGTATAATCCATCTACCCTGCATAATCATAATGAATATGTACCATTAATATTACTCATATTAACCTATCCTCTTTTCCCTTTCCGTATCCTATATCCCCAAACACCAATTAAAGCATTAATTTGTTCACTTAACTTATCTCAGTAATACCCCAGGATAGGATGAACTATAAATGTAAATATAATTAAGACTCAAAGTAGGTAATATTACACCTGCGCTAAAAAATCCTATACTTAAGCCTGGACAACTTATCTCTCAACATTCTTTCTTGGAAATGAACCCCACGGCTATGGAAGAATTACAATTACTTTTCCTTGGCATGCTGATATTTTATCTGTTATATTTTTATATCACTTTTTTAATAAAAATGCAGAGTTATACATACCAGAATATCCCCAGCCCTAAAAGGTGATAGCTCTTCACTATTAAGTCATGTTTTAATCTTATGTAAACTACCCAGAGAGTTTCGACTATAGGGCGGAATAGAAATGTAATAAATAAATAAATTAGAGGCTCAAATCATGCTGAGAGGATTTAGCCTTTTCACCACCTTCCAACAAAAAAAGTTAACTTTTTTAATGTGAAGAATGTGCAGTGTCCACAATCAAGGCAGTTACACTCACCTAGCTGTTTCCTTGATTTTGTCTTGGAGTGAATCTCCTCAGCATCGTCCAGAACCAGGTTCATATATTCATCAAACCCCTATGAGCCAGAACACAAGTCAGTGAATTCCCATATTTAAGGGAAGAAGAGCAAGAGGAAAAAAGTAATACCAGTACTGGATTTAGTCAATTTGTCAATCTCATCACACAGGAGTTTCTGCTCCATCTGCTCTTCTTTTATTTAAAAGGCTGTATAATCCAATTTTTCAAAATTCCCATGGTGGCTTCCAAAAAAGAAAACAGCACTACAGTATCTTAATGGCATAAACACAGAGCAGTATAAAGCCAATAGAATATATAGTCACAACAGAACTCAGAAGCAGCAATAAAAATATAAATTATAGTTCAATTAAAGGTCAAAGAAAAGAAAATAGATTTAACCTTGTGAATTAAAGTTGATACCAGGTGAATCATCCTGGAAAGGTGGGGGACTGAGAAGGATCTACATTGAGTCAATGTTTATATGGAAGCAAATAGGCCGTTATAAAGTTACAATAGTTACAACAGGCCTTCAAGGACAAAGGGCAAACATGAGCGGAACGTGGGCGCACATTTAAGTCCCATCCCCATTTTCCCATGCGCTTGGCTATCAGTTATAAGACCGAGTTCACGATCACAGGATCTTTGTAAACATATTCAGTTGAATGCGCTTAAAGCTCTTTACAGACCTGTGTGCCCAACACGTGAATGTCTAACCGGCAGCTGGGTGTACAAGGAGATTAGCGGTGGCTTACCTTCACATCCACATACCCCTTTTTCCCTACATGTGAGCAGGGCATAGGGCTCTAATCACACTGACTTTCAAATGTTGGGTTTCATAAAACAGGACTATCATCAGATAAAATCTGTGTGATGATTTCAGTCAATGTATTTATATTCTGCCTTTTAATTTAAATTCATAAGACAGCTTCACAATATAACCCCCATCCCCCCTATTATACTCCAAGTCAGTAACACACCAGAAAAGCAGGATAAGACAAATGAAATTCCTCAGAGAGGGAGTTGCACAACGTTGGCACTACCACAGAAAAAGCCTGAACTTTAGTCACTACCCAAATAGACCTCCAAAGAATACCTTAATGTAGGGCAAGTCCATATGAGAGACCTTCCTCTTTAGCTGGATTCATAGGAAGCGACGTTGTACGATTTCCCTACCCTGAATGAAGTGAGGTGGCTTAACTATCAGGGAGAAGGCTTTTTTGGCAGTAGCACTCCAGTTATGGAAAAGCCTTTTGAGAGAGGGTCACCTCGTGCCATCCCTATGGCCTTTGCAATGGTAGATAAAGACATTTCTGTTCACGCAAGTCTTTTAAATAACTCATGTGGCCTGGGCATCTCAGTTTTAAGATTCATGTTTAATTTTGGATAGTGTGATTTTTCTTTTGTCATATTTTATGAAGCTTTTGATTATATGGTAGTATGCTCTATTTTGTATTTAAATTGCTTTTATGTTTGCTGTAAGCTGTCCAGAGAACTCTGTTATGGGATGGCATACAAACGTCACAAATACAGACTCAGACCATTGGCTCGTCTAGCTCAGCATTGTCTTTCTCCAGTCCAGAGGAAAGCTTGGGCTCATCCCACTCAGCCTGGTTCTCCTCTTGCCATGGTGAGAAGGAAAAGCAAGATTATGGAATCTTGTGAATCAGCCAAAAACATGCTTATTTATTGTACCACTTAATTAATTTTGCTAGCAGGCTAAGACACAAAATTCAATTGAAACTTAAAGCAACAGGACTCATTTTCCAAGTATGGACAAGACTGTTGTGTGTGTCAGTGAGCGAGAGAGATTACAGTACTCACAATAATACAGCCTTCTATCCGCATGTTCACCTGTTCGTACAGCCACACCTGAATCCTAGACCTCTGCAAAGTAAACAGCAAAGGAATTACTTACATAGTTGTTCCAAATAGGCAAGTTCATTTGCTCGAGCAGATGTCCCTGGTCCTCTGGCAAGGTAGGGCTAGTGATGTGAATGGAAGACAATCTACACCATTAGAAAGTGATAATTCTTGTGTATACTAGATGCATGTACAATAGGGATGTGCTCCGCTCCGATTAGGAGCGTAGAAGCAGTAGCGGATTGGCCTGCTCCGCCTTACCCAGAGGCGGAGTAGGAGCGGACCGCGGACCCCCTAGAAGCAAGGCGAAGAGAAGCGCCCATTTTTCGGAGCTCCGAGTTCAGGCGGAGCGCTCCGGTCGCCATCTTGAAAACATTTCGCCATAGGATTGCATTGCGGCAAATAATCGCGCATAACTACGTTGTTTTTGAAGCTATCATTCTGAAAATTCTTGTGCACAGAGAGTCGTGGATGGGGGTCATTTTGAGACCACTCTCACCTCTCTGCGTTGTCTGGGTCGCGGGCTATATTTTTGTGAAAATCGGGTCAACTGCGCGGCTCAAACTGCGTTTTCGGCTTTTCGCCCATAGGATTGCATTGAGGGAAAGAATCGGGGATAACTGGGGGGGGGGGGTTTAAGCTATCGTTCTGAAAATTCTTGTGCACAGAGAGTCGTGGATGGGGGTCATTTTGAGACCACTCTCACCTCTCTGCGTTGTCTGGGTCGCGGGCTATATTTTTGTGAAAATCGGGTCAACCGCGCGGCTCAAACTGCGTTTTCGGCTTTTCGCCCATAGGATTGCATTGAGGGAAAGAATCGGGGATAACTGGGGGGGGGGTTTAAGCTATCATTCTGAAAATTCTTGTGCACAGAGAGTCGTGGATGGGGGTCATTTTGAGACCACTCTCAACTTTCTGCATCGTACGGGTCGCGGGCTAGAAGTTTTTAAAAAATCGGCGGGAAAGATACCTTTTTCAAAGGGCTGAGGGGCAGAGTCAGCTCCCGGTCATGATGATCCCAAAGTTGGAGGAGGGCATAGGCAAAACAGGTAACTTGGGATTCTGGGAAACTTCTCTTTCTTCATCTGAACGGGCTTTTCCCCGTGTTTTTTAAAACAGTAGCCCCACCAAATGCACAAACACAACCTGAAATCATATACTAAGCCAAGAATAAGAGATAGAAACACAGCACTGCTCCCCACCCTAACCTTGGTGAACAACTGAATCGATGTGGTGCAAGGGGATGAGCTCCCCTAGGGCATCTCATCGTGGACGTGCCCCCACTCTCTCCTGCACTGGAAGGCCATTAGAGCCTTCCAAAGAGAGTAAAACGGTGGAGCAATGCCTATCATGAGTTGAAGTGAATGGTCACTTTTCAGTGGTAGAGCAATGCCTGTTATGAGTTGAAGTGAGCGTTTTACTTCTTCTCAGAGCTGTTGGTGGCTGTCTTGAACTGGCAGCTACTTCCCCCTCCCCCGGGCACGTCCCCCTATTGCTGGTAAAAGACAGATATAGCCTTTTTTAAAAAATTCTTCTTGCTGTTTATTGAGCAACACTGCTTCTTTTAATTCCACCCCTCCTTTGTTTATTGATTGATTTATTCCATTTTATATGCATTACTGGCTTATCCTTGGCTCACTTCCTTATGCCCCCAGAAATGCCAGCTGCATGCCTGCCTGCCTTCCCTCCCTCCTCCCCTGCCCACCTCGCAGGGATGTTGTGTGTGGGGTGCCCGATTTTCAAAAATTCCCCAAAAATCAGGGGATGATGGGATTGCTTTGAAACTTGGCGTGCGTGTGTATATCCCCATGAGGTGTCATGGTGCCAAACATGAGGTTTCTAACTTGAACAGAAAAAAAGTTGTATAATTTTTTAGCTTTCAATGCAAGCCTATGGGGGGGGGGAACAGAGCTCCGGATCCGGATCCGGAGCTCCGGGCGGAGCGGAGCGGAAGTGGGCGGAGCAGGGGCGGGGCGGAGCGGCCCGATCCGGAAAATGGCGGATCTGCAAGTGAAGCGGAGCGGGGGGTCCGTGCACACCCCTAATGTACAACACTCAAAATATTTTCAATGTGTTTATGAAGTTTAACTCAATACTGAAATATGCTGCTGGTCCTTAAGATTTGTTTACTAAAAAGTTGGAATTTTAAATTTTTATGCTTACTTCTCAGACGGCAAAAACTGACACAGATTCATAGGTAGCAAATTGTGCAGCAGTTTCCATCTCTCTCTCTAGTATTGGGTATATTCAGCGTTTTGCTTATACATCCAAAAGTGTTTATATTTTGAGGCTGTGATCCTATGTGCTTCCCTCTGAGTAAGCGCCATTAAACTGAGTGACTCTTACTTCTGAGTAAACATGCATAGGATTGCTCTGCAAATTTCATAAATATGTTAAACTGTTGTAAATTATGCAATGTATGTTATTAAAGCATAAGTTTAGGTTTGATAAGGAAATATCGCATATATTTTGATTTCCCTGCAAAACCCCATTTTCACCATGGCTTCAGAATTTCTGGAATTTTTACATGCAGCAATCAGCATACACATCTCTTCCCTAAAGTTCTCAGTAAACTGCAGAGAAAGATATCTCTTACGCCACACTAACCTTTGGAGAAGCTTTTGCCTGTTCCAAAGCACATGGAGACCTACTCCTTTTCTTCTTTAGAGGATAGGAGTGACGGGGCACACTGAGTAAACACCAACCTCAATTCTACTTAAGAGTAGACCTATTGAAATGAATGGAACTTATGTTAGCTATGACGAAGTCCCATTCATTTCAATAGATCTAATCTAAGTAGGACTTATGTTAGATTTTATCCACTGAGCTGTCACACTGAGCTTTGGAGCAGGTAACAGTGGTGCATTGTTAGTGCCTGCTTCAAAGGGCTTTGCAATCTGAGAGACCCTCCTTGGTTTTTGAGTTCTCTGGCATGCACAAAGGACAGGGAGAGATTTGCAGTAGGTAGAAAAGCTAACACCTAGCATATGAGACACCCCCCCTTCCCTTTCATGCCCAGTAGGTTGGTGGTGAGCACAAACCATGGCTTGCTACAGAGCAAGTTCGAAACATGTGGATACTCCCAATTCCAAACAATGTTTGTTAGATACTGAAGTATGCATATTATCTCATTTTGTGTGAAAAAATATACTGAATTCAGAACAAAAATCAATTTCTTCGATTTTATTAAGAATCTAGGCTCAAACTGTTCTATATTATTTCAGGACATTATATTTTTAGGCTATTCAATCCCACACTGCAGCTAAATGGCTCAAGTGCTGGACTTGGATCTTAGAAGCCTGTATTCAAACTAGAGCAGCCAGGAAGTTTATATTATCTCTTTAAAGCACACTGTAAAACATCAAAATAGTGTGTAGTAAAAACTCTGCCAAAATCAGTACCTTGAGTTGTGATCAGAAGGCTGAGTTTTACAACCTGAGTGATAACAGTGTTCCATGATCAAAACTTAAGCCCCAAAAATTAGCACTTTAAATTTCTTTCTACTTTCAGTATACTGAAAGATAAAGCTCAAACCCTTTTACAAAAATATAATAACTGACAAAGTAGAAGTGGTAATACTTTCAAATCCATGGTATAAAGAGCAATAGAACATCCAGAAAGATTCAAGGGGGCATACAGAACTACTTGCTTTCTCAGTGGCCACAGCAAGATCATCCTGTTAGCATAAGTGACTCCATTTTTGGAGGAAACTATGAAGTAGCCATTATGTAGCAAGCGAGGCGCCATGTACTCACGGGTGTCGTCTTGTGTCTGCCTTATCTACCAAAAACAGGAGCCTCTGTCTCCAACACGAAGGTTAGTTTACAGTTGAGCAACGGGATTGTTTAGCAAAGATTATGAAGACCGTTATGCCCCAGTGTTACGTTCTGATTGGTTCATGCTGTTACTAGGCACTGCCCTTTGCAGGCTACAAATGCTGTCCCAAATTCCCTGTTTCTTGGTCTGACTGCTCGCCTTTCAAGAGACCAGACCTTGATTAATAATCAATAAAGCGCTTTGAACCCTCTGTCACTGAAGTGTGGAGTCGTACTTTGGGGTTGATTGGATCCTGTCTCTGGGGCGAAGAACTTGTCTAACAATCCTGCTGAAAGAGACCCACATTGCCCCTCCACCATAGCTTTTCATCACTTTTTATTTTCTTAAGGATTTGGTTTGTGGAGCAGTTAAGACTCTTTTGCTGCCTGTAATAGTTACCCATAATTTCTGAACTACCTTGAGTGTTTTTAAAAACAGAAAGGTGAGATTAAAGTTCTCTGGCTACTTTCCCATTAAAATTTAGCGCCAGGCACATGTGACAGAGTAGAAAGATTCCCTTCCTGTGAACAAAATCAGATATACTGAATATCACTGATTTAAACAATTAATTTCATCAGACACAGAAATTAAAGATGTGTTTACTTACATTTTGTAGGTATCTGAAGATGAGGTTCTGGAACAAATGTATTAAGGAAAAACAAATATACAAAAAGCAGCACCTAGCAAGTTGATTATGACATTAGAATAACACCCTCCTGAAAAACTAGAAGCCACAAATTAGTATGACTTTTAACAGCTTCTAAACACAACTACCATGCCTACCACCAAATCCAATCTCAACATGGAAACCAAAGGGGACAACTATTACCCACATCCTGTTTCACATGATACATATATTCCCTTGCAGACTGAGGCTTCCCATCTACTTCAGAAGATGCTTTTCAACATTTAGGAAGACATGCTAAAGACAAATAAGGAGAACCTAAACAGGTGACTGCTTCCCTAGTCTAATGAGCCACATTTATTATCTTTTATCGTTACATTCATAGCCCACCTTTCCTCCAAGCAGCTGACATAATTCTCTAAACCACCCCATTTTATTCTCATAAAAACCCAATATGGATAGGTTAGTGTGAGAATGTACAATTGCCCCAAGTTCACTCAGTGAGTTTCATCCAGAGAAGGGATTTGAATCTGGATCTTCCAGTCCAACCCTAACCACTCCGTTATATAAAGTGATTTCAGCTCCTACAGCTATTGTATCAAAAATTTCTCACAGAAAAGAATTTGCCTGTAACTCCTCTTCCCCATGCATTTCATTCATTGACCTTGTTCAGATGACATGCTAAGTAAGCCACAGTGGTTAAGCATTTAGCGTGCGAACCATTTCGAACCTTGTGGCTACTTAACCACGATTGGCTGAATTAGGTTAGCAGTCAAACTTGTTAGCAGAAAAGTTGTCTGAACACACTAAGATGTTACAGGCCACTCTAAAAAAACGTTCTCTGGGGCAGTTTACAGGGTTTAAGGGCTCAACCTGATGCATGTTTAGACAGAATAACAGGCCTACAACTTCCAGTCTTTTTTTTCTGCCTAAACTTCCATAGGATGGCACCTTAAAATAAACATTAAGACCAGAACACCATAATACAAATCACAGAGAGAATACAAGTCAAGAATTCTGCAACAGTCTGAGGGGGCCTCTGCCTCCTAAAGCTTCCCTCTTAGCATAACGACCTCTAGAACGCAAACCGATGTATTTTTGGATGGAAGAAAGTCCTACAACTCCCAGCATCCCCCAGCCAGCCATGCTGGCTGGGGAATGCTGCAAGTTGTAGGACTTTCTCTCTCTCTCTCTCCTTAAGCATGGTTAAGACTGCGGCCTTAGCCTCCCAACCCAGAAAACCTTCCATTTTCCTCCATCCCTACACAACCGGATTCCTCGCCCCGCGTTTGCCTCTCGGGCCCTTTTGCTCCATTTCTGAGGACCAGCCAGGTTTGCTTCCCGCGCGCCAGCGGAAGGATACGATAGGCTGTACCATCACCTTCTGCACCTTTTGGCCCTGTCCGCGATACGCCATGGCCGAAAGCTGGGCTTAGGAACCCCACAGGTGAAGGAAGCCGCTGACGAAACTGCCACTCAACAGGACCTGCACTGGGCGGTTGGTTTCTCTCTCTCTTTTCTTTAACGTTCTTTCTCTCTCACACGCGCGCGCGCGGAATCACGATCAACCGACGTAGCTAAGGACTTCCGCCACAGACCGGAAACTACGCACGGTGCGCCGTCTCGATCATAATGGGAATGCTCAGCGGGGGATCACGTGATTGCAAGGCCCTTTTCCGGGGGCCCTTCATTCTTTCTCTTTCCCCCCTCCCGCCTCCATTTCCGCCATAATGCTTCCGGGCAGGATTGGTGGAGCTTGGTTACAGGCGCCATCTTAGAGGAGGGCAGTGGCGGCGCTGACGCCAACGGCTCCAGTTCTGCCTCCTGTCCAGAGAGAAGAGAGAAACGCTCGGTGGCCTGACGACCGACGACTCGCTGTGGGCAGCGGCTCCTTCTCGGGGATCGGTAAAGTCCCTGCGCGCGGGTGACAAGGGCCCGGGTCCCCTCCACACACGCATGCCAGCCACGTACATACGAATAGGGGCCTGCGTTCTTTTCGACGGGGGCGGCTTCCCGAAGGCCCGTGGCCTGGTATTTGGCCGCACGGTATTTACTTTTGAGGCCTGCCCTCCTCTGGCCTCCCTCGGGCCCTGCTCTCATTTACGCTCTCGCTCTGTGCTTTGTGTTGTTAAACGCCCTGTTCCGAATCCCTCTACGAGGCTGTTTACTTCGTCGTGACATTTTATTTATTTGTAATCTGCCCTACCAATTCGGCTCTCCCGCCCCCGCCGAAAGATGTCTCTTCTGCTTCCTTTTGCTTTTTACCATCGTGGTATCCATATTACCACTATGCTTTTGATTTCTCTGCCCTTCCAGAGCCAATGTTGTCATCCTTTCCCTGCCCTTCAAGATTTGTTTTTTAAAAAAACCTTTCTTTCTCCCCATTCCCCAGATCATTGCGGGCATCTAGGAAAGGTAGGATTAACTGGCCTAACTCCAACGATGATAAAAGTAGGGCGAAGGAAAGGTACCAAGCTACGTGATTTCCTGGAACCACCCCCGCCCAACATCCTAATCTGAGAATTTAAAACCTTGGCATTTTTATTTCCAGTAGCAGTGATGCGATAGTACTCGCTAGCGTTGCATTCAGTAGCACCGCAAACGTAGCAAAATAAGGAGCTAGAATAATTCTGGTTGTCTCTTGTGGTTGACATGGGTTCTCTCACTTTAGGAACCCATCCAGAAAACAATTAAAACAAGATTTTAAAAACAAATTGCCATTTCTTAATACACAGAAATATATTGTCTATTACAGCATTCAGCTGAAGGCATTTTATGTTCATTTCCAAAACAGGTAGTCCTCATTGGTGCTTGCTGCACTTAAAAGATTGAACTGTACACCTAGCATGTGTTGATTAATATCTTAGAAAAATAAATTTTGAACCTAATACTAAAATATTATGGAAAACAGAACTGATGCTGTCTGATGCTTAGGCTGGATAAAGATTACTATTTTAGTGAAGCCAGGGATGGCCTTTGTTGCAGGAAATACAAAGTATTTCTAGTAAATTACCTAGGCAGCAATTCCAGTGATAAATTAGGTGGTGGTTCTTCCCACTGCAGATCTGTTGCTTCTTAAAATATGTATTCATACAACTGAGGAAAGAGAAAGTTAATTAATTTTATATTAGAGTGAATTTAGGCACAATGGGCTTTCTAATATATAACCTTTTTCTAATATATAATCTTTGTACATCGGATGCAGAATGTCTTTTTCCCCAGTCTTCCTAATGGGAGAAGGTGGAGTATATTTAAGTGGTGACGAATCTATGGTGGTGTCCCAGTGCATAATCTGGCACAGAAGGCAGTGTGAGAGGGACAGAGCTGCTTGCTAAAACTATTGGGAAGGATTAGTTTAAGAATAAGAGCAGCTACACAGTTTATGCAGCACTTGTGTTTGCTGCAGGTAGTCCTTGTTTCCTGCAGCAAATGTGTAAAGTGTGATCAATAGACACACCTGAGCTGCAGCTCCTTGATGCACATGTTCAGGTGTTTAAGGACAGAAGCATCAGTGTACCTGCAGCAAACACAATTGTGAGACAAACTGTTGAGCTGCTGTAAAGAAAAGCCAAGTCACAAAATACTAGTCCTGCATAGTCATTTTGTTAAAGACCTGAGGCTTACAAATGCACCTACTTCTACACATGCTTCGTTTGTTGCAAGAGAGACCTTGCTTATAAAGAGCAATACAGTCAAACAAGTTGTCTCGCCTGATTTTAGAGCAAAGATGCTCATTGTCGACATATATTCCATAGTAGATCTGTATGTAAGAAAAAGTGTTAGCTGTGGCAAGACAGGCACTAATGATGGTGCTATATAAATAATAATAATAATAATAATAATAATAATAATAATAATAATCAATACTTCAGTAGTATCTCCAAGCAGAGCATGCTATTTATTTGGCTGTGGCAATAGGCAAAATGAATAATCTTGGGGATGATGACTTTGGCCTTTCATCCATCTTCCTGGACAGTAGAACACAGTAGCAGCTTGGATACATTCCCAATATGTCTATTCCAGAGGGGTAGCTGCATTAGTATGCTTCAACAAAAACAACAGGGTCTTGTGGCATTTTAAAGACTAGAAAATATATTATTGCAAAGGCTTTTGTGAGCCAGAGCCAATTCGTCCGATATTCATATTAAGAGAGATGGTGTGGAAGAGTAACTGGACTAGCTTTCTAGCATCACCAAGAGGAAGAAAAAAATTGGATATGAAAGAATTCTACCCAGGAAAACCAGAACTGTTTTATATGAATTGGCCATGGAGAAAACACAACTTACTTACAGAGGACAATATTGACCACATCCATATGCCAGGAATTGGGGAAAAGACATCTGTATGAAACTTTTTCTACACTGACCCCCAAATACCTATTGACTTGAAACCTGCTTTTTTAAAGATAGCATCCCTAAAGGGTGGTGAAGGACTTGTTTTTGTTCCTACGTTGACAATGATCCACATATCTGTTTTTCTGTAGTCCACATATTTTCATTGGGATCTGACTATCAAAACTGAATGGAGCAGTATTTTTGAGGAAAAAATGAAGTTCCAGTTATGGCTTGACATTGCAGAACTTAAAGAATGTAGTGCCAGTCCCCCAGTTTTATCTCTACTTTTATATGTTGGAAGAAACCCTGTAAGCTCCATTCTTTTTCCTATGTCTGGCGTGCATCATTGAGAGAAGATTGCTGAAAGAAACTGAACTTGTCAAATATATAGTTGAAAATGTGCAACTCATTTTTTTAATGTTTCATATCATTTTTCCGCACAGTGACATTGCCTGTTTGTACAGTGTTGAGAAGAAAAGTTTTGTTTGGCTTTGGGGAAAGCTGTAAGGGAACAAAAGTTCATTTAGCTTTCACATACAATCCACCCATGGAGTTGCTAATAGTTATAGTGTATTCTGCATTATTTTTTAAAAAGCACCTTCCTTGTCTACCTCAGATAGTTTTAGTTCAGCAGTTAGTATTTTGTAAGAATTAGCAACAGTTGGCATGTGGCTTTTCCTCAGTACTCCCCCCTCTTCATTGTTTCTAAGGATAGAGTTGAACTGTGTGCAATAAGAGGCCCCAAACTTATCCATGCACCATGGTTAATGTTTAAATGAGCAATCCAGGACAACTCCTGAGCACAAAAGCACTAAGAATATGTTAGTAGATGCTAGAGCAGTTAGATTTTAACTGACTCACTGAAATGGTGACTATCAAATATTTGGGGAGCTACAGCTTCTTAACCACCTTTCACATCTGTATTTAAAGGAATAGAGAACTTCTCTGTGAATATCCAGTCTTTAAATGCTGTAGGAACTTTTAAACAATCTAAAAAGCAATGCAGGAGTGGCTTGGACTTGTGATGGTTCATGTGTATGAGACATCGTTGAACCATTTGAGAAGGCTGCAATCTGAGTCAAGTGCCACTATTGGTCCATCAACTCTGATCTTACAGAACATGCAGAGAAGGATTATTGAATCCATCTGCTACAACAATAACTAGAGCATTTCAAAAAGCAGTTTTTGCTAGTCAAATAAAGTGACTGATACAGTGTGACACAGTTGGAAGAAAGGGATTAGAATTTGGCAGACCATTCAGTTTACATTTGCCAGAGTAGCAATGCATTTTCCTCAAAAGTTAACTGATAATTACTTGACTCTAAAAGCTGAACACGAAACTTCCTGGGTTCACCGAGATTACCAATATCATCTTGAGAAACTAATTGGCTTTCAAATACAATTCCGACTATCAGAGTACACCAGAGTTACTCCATTATTTTTGCAGGAGAAGATGGAAGAATCATTCTTTCCATTTTCTTAATTACTTGTTTTAAACAGTTAAGGTGTTCACCTAGTAAAGAAAAGAGATAATCAATTCTTGGCTTCATCTACATCGCAATATTAAATGAAGTAAATAATGACCTGTTATCAAAGTTAGAATTATTATTTATTATTTATTATTATTTATTTATATAGCACCATCAGTGTACATGGTGCTGTACAGAGCAAAACAGCAAATAGCAAGACCCTGCCGCATAGGCTTACACTTAAGTATACACTTAAACCATGGCAGATAATAAGCAAAATATTTTATAACGTTTGTTTAAATTGAAGGTTGCAATTTAATAAACCAAACATACTATGTCATATATTAGTTATGGTAGTACGTACAATAATATACCTCTTATATAAGAGATATCTTCTGTATGTATTTACAAAAAGGAAATACCTTAAGTTCATTTGCTTCTTAATTTTTTCCAACTGGGAGACATAAAGCAGTATTGTTAAATTGATTTTTAAAGTGATTCATTAATCCATAATTCCCCAGAACTATATTTTGGTTGATAATGTGGAGTAATAGTGAATTATATGATGATGTGAATTTGACAGAATATTTCTCCTAAATGCAGATTAAACCTTCTGGAGCACTATTATAATTTAGTGCAAGCAAATCAAGCTTAATTCCAGGGGGGGAAAAACTGGGGAGGGGAGAGAGAAACATATAACAAAAGTAAGTTGCTGTAAATAGCAGATTTTAAAAAAAATTATAAATCCTGATTTAACATGGGTGACTAAAGTTTAAAAAAAGCAGACCAAACTTCTCTCTATTAGAATTGGCAAAATACAATACCAAAAACTATTAAAAATATTCAAGTATTTATGTGAGTAAAAGGTTCCAACCTTTTATTCTTTAATTGCAGGAAATTACATATATTCAAAATAAAATTTAAAAGAGTAATCAGTGTTCTTGCAATTAACACTTTTTTTAAATCATGTTGTGGCTGAAGAGACATCAGTTTCTAGGATATTGGCCCTGCAACATTCTTTCAACTTTTATCACTGAAATCCAGTGACTAATGGTGCATCTTTGCAGGGATGTTTGTGGTAGCAGAGCAAAAGAAAGCACTGAAGAAAAGAAATTGAACATTTTAAAATCAAAATTAAAGTATTAAATTTCCTTGATTTTATGCAGCCAAGCCTGTTGCTTTTTCAGGTGTTGTATCATGCAGTTACTTTCTGCATAAAATTGATTGCAATCCAATTTGTCTAAAAATAGTTCTTAAACTTGTGACTATATACATCATGTGTGTACCTTGTTTCTAGGAGTATGTGCAACATGCATGTATCTGTTTGTGCTCATACATGTGTGGTAAACAATTGGCTTAAAAATACGTTTGTATGGAAAATTAACTACTCTATTTTGAGTTTCCCAAATTTGACTTTTCATTTGTAACATAGCCTTTTGCTACCATGCTTCTATATACATTGTTACATGTATAAACACATACAGTATGTAAGAAAGGATACATATGTGAATATGCATATCAAAGTTTATACATAGAAGTATTTTTTTTAACTATGCAGTTAATAAAGATCGGGGAAGATTTTTCCTTTTTTCCAATAGGTGAAGAGATCTTGAAGACCAGAAATTGAAACATTATGTTTTAAATTAATAAAAAAAAAAAAGTTAAATTGTCCGGCTGTAGAAGACGGATCTTCTTCTTTGCAGCTGATTTGAAACACAAGTTCATCTTTAAATGAACTGTTTATTTTGAAGAGGCAATTAACCTTCACTATCTCCAGTCTTCCTGACCAATCAAATGGACATGCTTTCTCCAGTAGTTGTAAATCACCCTCTGTCTGAATTTTGAATGAGGATGAGATGTGTTTCCTTGGCAATGTGAGGAAGAAAAGTCTTTCTATCCCATTATTATCAATTCATGGATTGAGTGTTGATTCGACCTACAGGAGAAAAATAACTGGAAGTCTTTGAAGATAGTTACTTGCTGAACTTACCAAGGTATATCTATGAAAAGTGTATTCATTTGTGAAGGTTGGGGAGGTGAACTATAATTCAACCTATGTTTTTGAAAGTATTGCAGCAATTGATAACATATAAATTAATATCAAAATGGCTAGATGGCAGCAGTTTTCACCAGTGGTTGAGGTTTATCCAGTAGTATGTTTGAATGTTACTCTGATAATTTAACTTGGCACACGCCTCAGTCATAGGCTATCAGCAAAGTCCTCTCAAGTCAGCATTGCAAATGTGGTGGTTAAGAAATCAAGCAAAACCTTGCCAAAATATTATACTTATGTTTTCTGTTAGTTGCCAAGTATGAAACTTCATTTTGCTGTGTATTGCATTTATTATAGGATCAGGGCATTAGTGCTTACATTAATATGTAAAGCAGGAGTGAGCAACTTTGTCACTTTCCACCTCGCTTCCACTCACCTCCCCCAGCAGGCAGCAAAATGCTACGGACACTTAAATTACAAATTTGGGTTTTTTTCAAGCTCAATTTGGCTTTTTTAAAGTGTCCATAGCAATTTGCCACCCAAATTTGCCAGCAAGCTGCCTACTTTTTTTTTCACTGCCACTAAGGATGGTGGTGGTCACACCAAAGAATGGGGGCACATGACCCACAGACTGTCTGTTGCCCACCCTAATTTGAAGAGCACCAGGAAATTGGAAGAAATCAAAGATTGGTTAGTTTTTACATTGGGAACCAGTGATAGCAAACCTGTGTAGAAATGGGTTGTTGTTTTTTATCTACTTACCAGACTTTGGAACTTACTTGTTCATTGACACTGAAACTAAGAGAGTAATGGACTTTCTGATTGCTAATGTGAAGACCTCTTTTTATTCCCCTACATCTGCTGTTTCCAAGATTATATTTAAAGAAGATACCATTAATAGAGCCTATAGAAGATTGCACCGTTTCAAATCAAGCTGTGCCCAGCCATCACGGAGAGAATTCAGCCATTGGTCTCTCCACCATAAGCTTGCAGTAAAGATTCAGTCCAAGATGTCTAATCAAGGAGATGATTGTTACTTTTATTTCTACTCCACATGTACCAAGGTTTGCATTTTTTTATGCTTCCATTATTGCACGTATAATGTAAACTGATAAACCCAATCAAAGACACACATATCTTTTATGGTAATTTTTAGTGGATTTCTTGGTAAAATCATGGGAAATAATGCAAAGTTGTAATCAAACCTCCAAAGTTATGTTCATATATTGGAAATGCATTCAACAGCAATTCAGTGTAACACAGGTTTCTAACTAATGTATATCTCATTTACCAAGTGCTTTTTGTGTTACATATTGGGTCAGTTCACATGACACAACAGCCCGTCGTGGGTTAATTTACCTGTGAGGAGCTGCAGCACCTCTCCTGGGGGTTGCTGTGGCTTATATAAATAACTTGATGGTTGTTTAATCTTCAAATATCCCCTGCTGCCTGGGTTTGTTGTGTTGCCTGAACCAGGTCGTTCACATAGCATCAGCACAAAGTTTTTAAAGTAGGGGTGCCGAACCACTTTCAGCCTGAGGGCTAAACTCAGTTGCTGCATTCCAGTGGTGGGTGGGCCCAGAATACCAAAACTACCAGCATATTTTAGTTTAAAGCCCTTACTTCCAAAAACTGAGCCTTAAGAAAGGCATTCCAACCTTTTAGAATTTGGAAAAAAGTTGTGTAAAAACTAGGAAATTGCCACAGTTGGCAGTAGGAGGAAGGGGAGTGGTGCCATCTGGGAAATTCTGGAGAGCCCCTCCCTCAGCACCCTCAAAATTTGGAAGTTTGGAAGCAGAATTTGGGGAATTGCAGGAGGGAGGAGTAAAGAAAACAATCCCGTTGTGCAATTTATTTATTTATTTATTTATTTATTACATTTTTATACCGCCCAATACCCGAAGCTCTCTGGGCGGTTCACAAAAATTAAAACCATTAGGAATTTGCAATCCATTAAGTGCAATAATTTGCAATCCATTAAGTACAGCATTGGATTTCTCCCTTAAGAGTTTTCTGCCTGGGTGACCTTGTTTGTTTTTCCCTTTCATTCTCCATAGGGGGACAGTTGCCCCTTCCGTCACTGTGAAGCTGCCCTGGGGAATGAAACTGTCTGTGTGCTCTGGCAGGAGGGGCGATGCTTCAGGAGTATTTGCCGGTTTAGACACATGGAGATTGATGTAAGTGCTTGTCTTAACTATATATTCTAGCAGTGTGTTTAATCTGACAAGGAGGGGTGTTTGTTAAAGGAAAGCTTGGATTGTTGAGAATAACTGGATTGTGGCATTCTTGGTATGGAGCCTTTTGCTGAACAGCTGTGAAGAGATGGATATGATTTAGAGTTATGAAGCTATTGTGCCTGAAATGAAAAATGAAAATATGCGAAGTTTTTAGTTTGCAAGGTTGTTTTGATAACTCCTTTGTTTTGAATACAAATGCAGTGATACATCGCATGTTCTGGATGGAGTTGCACTCCCTCTGAAACATCAGGTTCATCATTTGGGGATACTCCTAGATCCATCATTGTCTCTGGAGGCCCAAGTGGCCATGGTGGCACAGAGTTCCTTTTACCAGCTTCGGCTGGTTTGCCAGCTATGGCTTCTCCTGTACAGGGATAGCTTGGTACAGGTGTTGAGGAAATCAAGATGGGTGGTCTGTTTACTTATGCTTACAGGTTTAAGAAAATAAATTGCTTTGGCTTTTTTATTATAAATCATAAAAATTATGCTTTCAGCATAACTAATAATATATTAAGATTGCAATTACTTTTTCATATCTGCCGTTGTTTCTAAGAAAAACCCTATATGTTAGCTTTGCCTGCAATTAATAAGCAGTCCTTCAGATCCTCCAGAAGTTGCCACCTTGCAGCACTACAAGCTGCTCATAATAAATCTTTTCTAAGATAAAAAAAAATCTCTTAAAAGTCTTTAACCACCACTCAGCGAACCCCAAAAAACCACTCTTTTAAATTCCTCCTCACAGGCATTAGCAACCTTAAGACTGGATTACTGCAATGTGTGCTGTATGTGGGGCTTTACTTAAGGCTGCTCTGGAAGCTGGAGCTAGTGCAGTACGCAGCAGCTCGGCTATTGTCGGGAGGCACCCCTTTGCAGCATGTAACTCCTTTGCTGAGGGAACTGCACTGGCTGCCTATTTGCTACTGGGCATGATTTAAGGTTTTGGTATTAGTAAACAAAGTCCTAAACAACTTGGGACCAGGATATCTGAGAAAGCTCCTTCTCCCTTACCAACCTACCCAGTCACTGAGTTCATGAGAGGGCACGCTCCTATGGCCTGACGAGTCCACCAGGAGAAGAGCCTTTAGTGTGGTGGCCCTTTTTCTTTGTAATTCCCTGCCCTGGAGGTCAATCAGGTGCCACCATGGAGCTGTTTCCGGGGCTTCTTGAAAACAGCTTTTTTCCAGGAAGCATTCATTAACTGACCAGCCATAATTTTTATTGATATTCTGTTTTAAAATGAACAATTTTAATATCCTGTTTTTAAACTTTTTATTGTTTTTTTATGTTCTTCTCCCCAGAATCTATTTTAGATATGAAGCGGTTTACAAATATTGAAAATAAATAAATAAATAAATGAAGAGACTGTTCACAATTTGAGAATCATAGGTTGAGACTGTCTGCATGGGTTGCTGTGTGATAAGTCACCATAGATCATAGTCTCTAAGCATCTTTCTATAGCTTTATTCTGATTTGGAGGTGCTGGCTTGGGGTGGTAATAAATAATTTGCTACAGTTGGTGGCCTGTAGAAACTTCTGCCCATAACCTTGACTGCCTAGTTAACACACTATGCACACAAGAGAATGTACTTAGGAACTTACAAAATGACTTGTGCAGACAAGAATTGTGATCCACCTTATAGAACAGCATACTATCTGGTTTTTATCAGTGTACATCAAAAGTCTTTAACTTCGATTTTTTTTTCTACTGTAGCTAACCTATTTTATCAGGAGATGTAGCAGGCAATAGAATTTGGAAGGAAAAGAGATAATATAGGATAAGAGAGAACTGAAAAATACTTGCCAACAACCCACAATGCTCCATGTATGAGTGGCATGCATTTCACAAATGCACTGTGTATGGGCTGTTGATTCTCCTCCCTGCTGCATCTCCATGTACCATGTTGCCAAAGAGTTTCCAAACTCTAAAGAGCTGATTTTCAGGAGTTGTGAGTGATAGGTAACAAAATAATCTGCTGTAGTCCTTGGATTCTGGATGTTCTGATTTAAATGGTTTCTTCATAGATGGGTGTGTGTCCCTGAAGAAATGGGTAATATTTTTTTAATCTGTGGAAATATAATTACATTTTGTGTTGTCATTTCTTCTCCTGATACAATTCTTAGGCCTTATGGATTATATTGCTGCTATCATCTCAGTATGTTGTTACCTGATGTAGTGGGCATGCTGGTTGTTCCTAGTGTACACTTATAGTCTGTATTTTGTCTTCAGAAAAAGCGCAGTGAGATTCCATGCTACTGGGAGAATCAGCCTGTGGGCTGTCAGAAGTTGAACTGTGCATTCCATCACAACAAAGGACGTTTTGTCGATGGGCTTTTCTTACCTCCAAGCAAGAGTGAGTTTTATTTTCACTCTTGGCAATTCCTGCTGATCTAATGTAACTACAGAATATTTTCCATTCTAGCTTTAGGTTTTCATACCTTTGTAAGGAAAACCACATCTGATTCTTTTGGTATGTGTTTTTCAAGCAGTTGATCTCTCCAGCACAAAACCCTATGGTGGAAAGACGTTACATGGGAATAATTTAGAAAGTAACTAAAAGAGCGAAGTGTTGTGTTTTGTTAAACGAAGCCCTAACTGCAGCTTACAAATGAAGCCATGTGGAGGTAGCTTTGTGAAGCCACCTATTTGTGTTAGAGATTGAGATTAACATAAAAGGTAGAAATAAGGCCACCATATCTTGCTTGGTGGGTTTTTCAACAGAACTATATGAGGTCATAATAGTCATTGAACACCTAATAAGATTAATACTGGCCACAATTCATTGAAGATTGTGATTCTAGTAGAGAGGTTTCACAATCTGTATATGGATTGGATTCAGACTTAGTCAGGCTTAGAGTAAATCTATTGAAATCAGTGGACCTAAGTTAGTCATGACTAAATTAAATCACTCATTGATTTCGCTGGGTCTGCTTTATGTATAACTAAGTCTATATCCAATGCAGTGGTTTTCAGCTTGTAGTTCATGGGGTCTTCTTTTTTTGTTTAAGCTGTTCTTTCAAATGTGACTGAGTCCACAGAAGAAGAGATGAAGGCTACACAGATCTCACTGCAGCAGAATAAGCTTTCTGTTCAGTCTAATCCATCCCCTCAGCTGCGTGGGGTAATGAAGGTGGAAAATTCTGAAAATGTACCCAGCCCCACTCATCCACCAGTTGTTATCAATGCTGCAGATGATGATGAAGATGATGATGGTGAGCAAAATACAGTTTCCTAAAGCATGACATTTCTCTGTAGTTTCAATGCATATCTCAATAAGGTATTCATTAATTCTTTATACCCCATGCTTCAACCTCGGGTTCCCAAAAGACATAACATATAAAAATGTAATAAATTTCATATCAGAATGGAGACAACATTAAACCCATAGAAGCGGAAGATGACATTAGCGCTTTTCCCCCCAGCAGCTTCAATCATTTCCTCATATTTTCAAGGTCTGGGAGAATAAGTGATGCCTAGGTTAGCTGAGATGCAGAACAGCCCTGCTAACTAGCAAAGAAGACAGTCCCTGCCCCCTTAGGCTTACAATTTAAAAAAGACATGACTCACAAGGAAAAGGAGTTCGGGAGGGAAGAGGGAAAAGAGAGAGTGAGAGGGAAAATTAAGACTGGCAACAGGGCTGATGGGATTGTCCTGCTCCCAAAGGAGGGGAGTCGAACTGGAGCAGGCCCTGATATTTTCTCTACCTGCTTCTGTCCCCCTTGCTCTTTAGAGTGGCACTTTGTGTATTTTTGCATTTACTGTATCACAAACTCAGGATGCAGCCTGCTTTATGAAATGTGACTGCATCGCTGTAAAAAACAAAGTTCTTGTCCTATGTGACCTGGAGCATTTGGTTTAATTGCTCTGTTTTGTTTCTTCACACTGAAGTTTGAACCTAGTACTTATAAATAAATCCTTTAGGATTCTTTTACACTATATATCACCTGAAAGTAGCAGTACTAATGGAGAGTTACAGATCTTCAAAATACCTATTTGTTTATTACTTAATTGAGAAAGCAGGTGAGAAAACTCAATGAACCTTAATGATGTAATCTATATATGTCTACTCAGAAATCAAGTCCGGATTATTTAATGTAATTGGGTATAGGATTACAGCCTAAGGCAACAGTCCTATGTACACTTGGGAGGAGATTCCAGTGAATTAAGTGGACTTCTGAGTAGAATAGGATCAAACTAACAATGTTATTTCTTTCAGATCAATTATCCGAAGAAGGTGATGAATCTAAAATGCCTATTCAGCAACCCTCTGGAGAGGTTCCTAATGGATTGCGGGTAATTTCTACTCGGAAAACAGTGACTAGCACAAAGCAAGATAAAGGTAGGAACTAATGTGCTTGATAGGTGAACTGAGTAGACCTTTAACAAATTGACCTGGTTCACATGTTCACTGTGGGTTAAACAAGTTACGGTAGCTAATTTAGGCTGTGGTGCATGCCAGGCACCATTTGTACTGCATTTGTAAAGTACTGCAAATTATTTAGCTTTAAGCTTGGTTTGCAGGTTGTGTCTTCCTATTTGAAAGAAGTAGTAAATGTGAAATCTCTGTTCATAAGCATGCACATATCACTCTTATTTCTACATTTTTCAGATAATAGTTTGAATTTTGGGATTAAAACCCTTGAAGAAATCAAGTCAAAGAAAATGAAGGAAAAATCAAAGCAACAATGTGGTGAGTTGACACCCCCACTGTCCTTAGTAGTTTGGATTGTAACCCACAATGCTTTATTTGGAAATTCTGATCTTTGTGATTTCTGGGAATGTGTGCTGCTACATTGATGAGAGGTCCAATGTAAGCTGTTACTAGCTTCTGCTTTAAAGCTTTGTACATATAAAGTTATTGCTCTTATCCACCTTGTTGGAACTAAGAGCATTTTTTAAATATAAATTGTATAACACTAGCTGGAAAGGGGTTTGTTTTTATGCATTTTAGCTGAAAAGTATATTTTTAAAAAATAGAGGACTCCCTAAACAGACTGGGTATACTGTTCAGTAATGATCTGGTTTTGTTTTCTTTTACAAGGTCTCATGAATCTAATAAACTAATTAAATATATTACATTATTTCGGGCAGATCTGATTTGTAAAGTTTGGTGTGCCTGCAATCATTGATTAGCTTTTCCGGGCACCACAGTTGAGTCATGGTTATTGGGCTGCTTTGCTTTGTTGCAGAAACCTTTGCATAAATCATATTTCTGGAAGAATAATTGAGTCGAGTCCTAAGCCTTGTTGCACAGCAAAGAAGTATCATGCCGGGGTACTGATCAACTTGGAAATTGATGTTTTAGCAGCATTGCAAGGAGATTACTTGATTATTGGTCACATAAATGTTGCATCTGGATGATATCCAGTGTTTTCCTTGGTTATTAATGAATTGTAGGTGATATTATGTGATGGCTGTGTGTGAGCTCTGAAGCTCCATATTCAAATGTCACCTTAGCCACAAACTCACTAAGTGCCCTTAGGAAAGCCATTATCCTTTGCAGTGTTAGAATTATATTCCATATGTAATAAATAAATAAAAATAAATATTTTACAGGGTTGTTTTAAGGATTGCTAATATATGCAAACTTCTTTGAACATTCACAGTGCTGTCTTAGGCATGCTTACACTGAATTACTTTCAACGGAGTTCAGTGGGGCTTGTTCCCTAATAATGTACACTTAGGATTGCATCCTTAGTAAATAGTGGCAGTAGTGAAGCTTAAAGCTGCTTTATTTTTCTCTCCTTAGACATTCCCTCTGAAGTCACTGCTCAAATCCAGACTCATCCAGGCCCAGAGAAAGAAAATGTACGGACTGTGGTCAGAACTGTAACTCTATCTACAAAGCAAGGTAACTGTGACTCTGTTTTGTCTTCAGTTTAGCAATTCCTTAGGCTGTAGTGTTTCTGCAGATGCCCTTCCTCTCTATTGATTAGCAGTGGTACTCTGCTACAGCTCTCCTCCAAACTGGATTGACGTATGTTTCACAGCATATATCTTCTCAACAGGTATAGCACCATGTTGCTTATCTAAAGGGCAAAAGTTAAGAGCTCAGACCCAATAGCTATTCTTAGTTGTGAGTCACTACACTACACTACACTACACCCTAGGGTCAATAATGCAAATAAACCAGTGCAAGTATATTTCAAGCAGTTAAATACAGTTACATAGATAAAGAAGAACTGTAAACTGTCCAGACAGCAATTGCTACAAACTGTTGCTAATATTAACTTGCAGATGTTAAATGTTGTATAAAATAGTAGGCTATGCTCAGTTTATTGATTAAGCAAGAGGCTTCAATGAGAACATCCCATAATACTGAAATATACACAATATACTTGAAAAATCTGCAAACAGTCACCATGAAAGCACTATTTTGTTTGATTTAACATTAATATTTGCTGCAAATTGGGCAACTTTAAAATATCTGCTATGTACATTTGTCCAGCCAATTTTATCTGCTGCTAATTTTTAGTTGTACTACGAATGTAATGTTGATATTTTTAATTGCTTGTCTGATTTGAATGCCTTGCTGTGGGGAAGTGGTGTATACATTTTAAATATGAATACTTTTCCAAGTAGCTCATTATCAACAAGGCAACCCTTGGGTGGCTACTAAGAAGAGCCAGTGTGATGGTGTAGTGGTTAGAGTGTTGGACTGGGAGTCGAGAGATCTGAGTTCTAGTCCCCACTCAGCCATGGAAACGCTCTGTGTGACTTTGGGCCAGTCTGTGTGCTAGAATTCTGTGAATCTCAAATGCTTTTGTACTCTACCAGCAATCTGGTTAGCAGTTTAAATTGTATCCAAATAATGTGCCTTTTATGTTCTAGTGCTCCTCCAAGTATATAGGTTGCTTACAGTTCAGATCAGTATTGGATTTTGTTCAAATTATGATTATTGATATCTATTTTTGTTCATTTGAAAAGAAGAATCCTTGTAGATAGTTAATTCCATCAAAGGCGTTTTCCTCTAACCATTCAAATGTGTAAAGGAAAACAAACCTTTAATAAAAAAATTAAAGTTCCTTGCTTTCACTGTCTCAGGTGAGGAGCCTCGGATTCGATTGTCTCTTGCAGAGAGACTGGGAAAACGGAAGCCTCCCATAGGTGAGACTTGCATGTGGGATAAAAAATACTGCTGGAATGTTGCTTGCCTACACTTCCTCTGCAAAGCATCTACCATTCATTTATGGCACTGAGTAGGATCTGTGGCAAGGAGGATTTTCATTATACTTGATATGTTAGTAACTTTTACTCCACTCAGCTACATTTTACATTGCAAAACCCTTTTTGCATAAAAACTGGCAGTCGTATATTTATTTTTATATTAAAATTTATATCCCATTTTTTAGGCAAAGTGCCTACTCAAAGCAGTTTACAATATCATATGAGTAAATAGCAGCTATAATTGCTACTAGAAGTTGAGGCCCATGTATAATATATATGAAGTATTAGCAAGAAGCTAAAAAACAAATCCCAAAGCATGAAAATAAAATCTTTGCATTTTCACTAGAAGTTGCTGAGAGTGGCCTTCCCTTAAAACGTAGCCTTGCTGAAAGACTGGGAAAGAAAATGGATTCCCTGGAGAATGCAGACAAAACAGTGAAGAAAGGTATGACTGTTTAATCAGTAAAATGTATTCCACTTTTTCAGCTATAGAGAATTTGTATTCAGTTATGAAAATCTCTTGATCCTAATAATCTTTTAAACTGCCTAATCCTTTTTGGGGGGGTGGGGGAGGGGACCTGGAGATGGCAGTGACCATAAAACTTGACAACTGCCTTTCTAGCTTTTCTTGTAGTGCACAAGTCTTTAGGGCACCACCCTATTTTTACTGAAGGAGCACTCGGAAAATCCAGTGCTGTGCCAGCAGATGCCCAAGAGAGCAGAAGGCTCAACGGATGTGATCTTCCCTTCTCTGTCCTCCTGTCTGTTGCTTCCCCCCCCCCCCCCGATGCATTTTTGAATGGAATCATGGGGGCGGGAGCTGGGAGGCTTCAGGATTCTCAGTAGGCTCAATGACTCCCCACACCCTTCCCCCTCATTCGCCTTCTCAGCCGAGGTGAGGGAGCCACCATGGTTCTTTCTGTAGCGCTACAAGGGGCGGGGATACTCCCCATTTAGATTCCCCCTTCTGAGGTTGTGTACAGCCTTGGGTGAGTGGGGTGGGGGGAGCTCCTACAAATTGTGTGGTCCCCGAGGAGCATAGGATGGTACGCTTAAAAATGTTTGACTACTGTTTTATGCCAGGATTGAGGAATCTTATATAAAGTTTTACCAAAAATTATGTATGTACCCTTGCTGTCTCCATACACAGCCATGTGCACATCCTGTCCAAGTAAGGATCCTGAGTAACAACAGCTGAAAATCAAGCACATTTCTGTATAGTGTGCATAATTTTATGCTTTGATTCAGATTTTTGAAAACTTGTTCCTCGTTGAAGGGATTAGGGAATAATACCACTTTACGGTGATCCTTGTAAATTGCAAGAAGTCACATGTAATGAGTCTGGACTTCCAAATTAAGCAATGGGAGAACAAAATAGGAAACTCCTATGACACTTTGTTTATCACTTTTTTCCTGCAGTACAAGTTCCCAAGTCTCTTAAAGAGAGACTAGGATTACCATCTGAGCAGAACAATATGGAAAAAGGTAACAATTGATTTTCTTGGAATACCCTTTCTTAGAATTTCTTGCAGGTGGATCTCTGTCTTAGTGTAATCCTGGACTAAATCAGATAAAGGACAATCTATTGCCATTGTGTTTCTTACCCTATGGCTTTAGAAGTCCTGTGCTTGATGAAATAAGAACTCTTGTGATCAGTAGTCAGTATCTGTTCTTCAACACATTGTATGTCTTTCATTTCCTGACTTTGAGAACTTGCTTCAGTATATGAAAATCTGGCACAAGTTAGAATACGACATGTACATCTTGGAGAAGCACAGACAACCTATTTAGAATGATATTAGGAGATCAGGAAGCGGGTAGGGTGGGGGTTAACTCTCAGGGTGACATCCATATTTTTATGGCAAAACTATACAAAAGGTATAACACTCAAAATTTTGACTGGAATAAACATGTACGTTCATTTCTTCTTATGAGTATTTTTGTTGTTCCGGTGATGTAGAGAATGCTGCCAAAACAGCAGGTGACATCCACGTGAAAACACTGGAAGAAATCCGTTTGGAGAAGACTAGCCAAAGAAAGGGAGAAACTCAGTCCAAGCTCAGGGTTGAAATAGTTTGTACCACAGATGATCCCAATCCAGTGACAAAGCCATCTCCTTCAATCAGAATCAAAACCTTTTCTGAAGTCCTGGCTGAGAAAAAACAGAGGCAAATGGAAGAGGAACGGATAAAAGCTGAAAAAGAGAGCATTACCAAACCAAAGCATGAGTGTGAGCCTCAGAAGCAGGGCTCTCTGGTTTTGGCTCTGTCAAGCAGAAGAAAACTAGAGGAGCCTTCTGGCAAAGCCAGGGACTTTGGAGAGGTGCGCATCAAAACTCTGGAGGAAATCAAGCAGGAGAAAGCTCTCCGAATGCAGCAAAGTGCAGACAGCACCTCAAAGACACAGGTGCAACCCGAGCGAAGTCCAGTTGGGAGGAGACTGCTGTGCATTACAAAGCCAGCTGCAGGTACAACACATTCCATGTTCATAATACATTTTTTTTCTCTTCTAAATACTCATATTAAGAACATACTGTCCTCCCGATATGTATTGAAGTAGATGGTGGTTTGTATAGAAGAAGAGGCATGAAGATAATCCTCTGATAGACTTGGTTCCTGGCCTGGAGCATAGATTAGAACAATTTCAGGGATTTGATATTATATCTTAGCTGAGAGTAAACGTGGAGGAACCTCACCTACATGCCGCACTGTTTCTGAGACCATTCTGCCTGGTTGTAGTAGCTGAGGAACAAACTAGAAGTAATAAGAGAAATGCAGAGTCCCTAACCCATTTTTTCTTCTTAGCACTAATGTTTCACCCTTCTGCTGAGCAATTATTTTCTGTACGTGGGCCTTTCTACCCAGCATATTTTTCATTCTCCCCAACCTCCCCCACCCCCAAGCTTTGAAACCAGAAGTGCATTACTCTGTATCTCAGCAACTGGGGTCACACATTTGCAAAGATAACATGTAGTTTGTACTTAAATTCAAGTGGGTTTGGGCACATGACCATTCTAGCTTATTTTGGAATTTTCTGTGATAAATTTTAATGCCAGATCAAATGTTTCTGGAAAAATCTGTCTATTGAGCCAGAAGTAAAGATATGTAGTGAATAATTGAAATTACTAACTTTTTGACATATCACTAGGATGTACATTTATGTGGTCCAGGACTGGGCAGAATGTGTTCTTCCAAATTCTTCTTCAGTTGTTTAGGAGTCTTGAAGGATCAGCAGAGCACTTCCATGTCATTTGGGCGTTAAACCCAGGCTATGAGCAGTGTGATATCACATCACATAAATTGTGGAATGGGAATTTATCAGATGTGTGCCTGGTTGGGTAGATACGTTCCAAATGTGTATGAGCATGCTATCTGACTCAACAGTAGTGGAGAAGAGAAGCTTATTTGAGCAATGGAAGAAATGGCTCTCTCCATAGAATATAGAGCTTCATGAATCTTGGTGTTAGAATGTAGGATTTCATTTCAAACAAGATGGTGGGCTACTGGGTATGGTAGTCATCTGGTTAACCTACCTATCCTCACAAGTCAGTGTGGTCTTTTTAGCAGCCCCTGGAAGGGAAGAAAAAACATCCCTGGAGCTGAAGTCTTCTCCAAGAACTTCCACAGCAGATGCTACTGTGAAGGTGAGTCTTCACAATGCTGCCTAAAAAAGTGGGGGCTTGGTAATTGTGCAACACTATACAGTGGGTATAATCTAGCATCTTTGAAAACTACCCATCAGCATCACATTTGAGAGTGGTTGATGTACGATATTCAAATCCTATATGAATGGGGGGGGGCTCATTTAGACTCTATTAGTTATACAGGGCAATAATCCAATAAGGCCAATCCCAGTATAATATATTTTGACAGTAGCCTATTGTGAATAGGATAGCATGCTACCAGCTATGTGGCTGGGCTTCCAGCCTATGGCTATGAAAACAGCAACACAAAACTTATAAATTCTGAACTAAAGTCTTACACCACCATCCAGATCCTGGCAACCTGAGAAAGCAAGTCAAGATGGTGCAATCTTTTTTATCTATTTCCTTGTGTATAGACATAGGGCAGTAGCCAACGCTGCCTGTCTGCAGCCAGGGCCCACCGATGCTTCCATTCCGTCAATGGTCAGCCTCTCCAATTCCATTGTGCAAGCGGCACCCACCACTAGCACAGTGGAGATTTAACTCTTCTAGGGGCAACCCAGAAATGAGTAGAAACTCCGCTGACCTGCCCCATTCTAGAAAGTAGCATTTCTCTTTGTTTCAAGTTTCTCCCGGAAGTGCTAAATCAGTGGTGGGGCTGGCTGTTCACGGGCAGTCACCATTGGACACTACGCCATAGACTAAGCTTTATTAACATATATCAACTCTTTAATATGGACTTTTGTTCTGTGTTGTTCAGTTTTATTAAGCTTATTCCAGTTAACCAACTGTATACTCAGTGGGGGCTTATCAGTTCTCAGTAGAAGCTGCATGGTTTGTGTGACTTTTTGGTTCCACGAAGAAGTGCATTGTTTATGTATTTTTGCTCTGGTCATGGGAAATTGCACACTGCTTCTAGACTGAACTTCCACAGTACAGATGAGGAGACTGAATCTCATTTTAAAAACCTGCATTTTAGCAAGTCTGAGGTGAGAAGATAGCATGGTGAACTCTCTAAAGAGCTTATGTAGTTTTCCCTTGGGAAACCTCTCTTACCTCATCTGTCTATTTCTCTGATTTCCACCCAGCCTTTGAATGACAGTGTGAGCAATTCACATTCTAAGGTGTATGTGAAGAGCTTAGAAGAGATAAAAAAAGAGAAACAACGGCTAAAACAACAGCAAGAAAAGAAACCCCATGAAGAACAATTAGCTATGCCACTTTCTGGGGAAGAAATGGCAGAAGGGAAGGCCCCAGTCACTACAAATCCTGAATCCCCTGGGATAACAGGGAAAAGTCATCCACTTACAAAGAAGTTATTGGTGAGATCCCAGGAAGTAGCACCAGAGAACTTGGGATCAGAGGAGTTGAGACTCTCCGTTCAGTCTCTGGAACGAAGGGCTAAAGGTAAGTGGCATTTCTATGGTAGCCTGAGTAATAGAAAGGCTGGCCTCCTTGTCTTGTTGACAAGAGGCAGAAAGGAAGCTTTTAAAATTCTTCTATCAAGGTGATTCATACCTTTAAAGGATTGAGTAAACTTTTCAAGGAAGGGTTGTTTCAAAGAAGGGCCATAGGTTATGCTTAAGTACTAATCTACCCCATGAGCTAAATGACAAGCTGCATATTTTAGTCATGGTCTTTTCCTAATGTATTTGGTACAAAGAAGAAAGTAGTAATAGGATAGCCCTAGTAGATGCTAGCCATTGCTTGACTTGGGACTGCTTCCCGTGTGTGTCTAAAGGTCCATGAAAACATAATGTTGCTACACAAACTCTAGAATTGGAAAAGTACCTAGAACTTTCATCTGCTATCTCTTGATAGATGTATGTGTGTTTTCTCATTTCTGTTTTCGTCGATCTTAAGGGATTGCTATTTCTCCCAAGACTGTTTCCAAGAGGTTTAAAAATAATGTAAAAAGTAAAGCTCAGATGCTGTCAAGCTGTTGGCCAGGAATATCTGGTATGCCACTGTTGAGACAAGGGCATAAACAGCTGTAGTATTAAAGAGATTAAAAAAACTGCCACCAAATTCCTAGAAAATCTGCTTAGCTAGGTAATTTATCCCCTAGTCTCTTGAGCATGGGACATGTGATAAAATCACATCCATTTCCAATTGTTTAGCTCTACCCCTATGGTGAAGAGAGATTACTAGTTGTAGTTGTTCTGCGTTAAAAAGTTCCTTCTTGCAGGGTGCTGCAGCCTGTTACTTGCATTTTTCATGCAGGTGAGTAACTGAAGTGCGTGAAGAACACTGAGTGTGTGTGGTGGAAAAAGTTAGCGCAGCACTCTAGAAATGTAATTTCCTAAGTATTTTTATTCTTTATAAATCTCACATATGTAAAAAAGGCTCTTTTAAGGAAGAGGAGTGCTATTCCAAGCATCTTGTACTATTCTTAAAGAGAGTGAGGGAGAAAAGCGAAAAATTCCCTTTTTATATTCATTGGCTGACTTTCATATTCTAGCTAAACCCAAGATGAATGTGAAACCATCCGGAATGAAACCTTTGTCTCCAGCAAAGCGGGCATTGAAGCGTAAATCATCAGAAAGCCATCCCTCTGTCGCAGCAGTGAAGCCTCTGAGCCCCATCCCAAGCACAGAAAAGAAAGAGCTCCCACCTGAAAATCCAGCTCTGGTAAGAGAGACTTGATCATGCAGCTGGATCATGTCAGCTGAAACCCCATGATAGTTGCAGGAGTTACACTGTCTTGAGACCTACGTGCTATGGCTGTATCTTTGCACTTCATTAAATCAGTAGCAATTTTGCAGTGTAACATTTTCAGTGCTAACTGTCCAGTCCTCTTTGGGAAAGTACCAGCGTTGACTTATCTTGAGAGAGGGTAACTTGTTCTTTTGAATAAGAGGAGAGAAAATAAGAAAAATGTGCAGGAATTAAGCGGCATGTTGATGGAGAGGAAAAGGAACCTGCAGAGAGAGCTTATTTTTTTTTAATCTCTATTTTTTCTCAGGCAAGTGATCCAGTCCTTCCAAGGGACACTGTAGCCTTAATTCCTGAGAGAGTATCTTCCAACAGGTAATGATTTAATTTATTAATAGCCATATTGTACATCATTGGGACTGTTTCCCAGAACATTTGTACAAACTGAATTGGATTGTTTGCTAGTCACTACTAAAATGAGATCCTACGAAGTTTAGGATAGAGGCCTTTAGCTTTTCCCCCTTTAGGTTTAAAAATGGAAGGACAGATGATAGACGGGCATTTGGAATAGAATGAAGTTCACGTGACTCCATAAGAACCTGGGATATAATATATTCAGATGGAAAATTGCAAGCCTACAGTGGCAGATTCTGAAGAAATGCAAGTTAGCGTAATAGTAGGTAAAGGTATAGGTAAAGGTATATATCATTAAATATATCAAAAGACAAATCTAACACAAATAATAAATAGTTTTCCTTTCTGTTCCAAAGTAAACTCAGTTTAGTTAGCCAGATAAAAGAGAAAGTAAGATGTTTCCAAACTAGCACTCATTAGATCAGGAGTAGGCACTCTTTTGGGGATGTGGGCACATTTAGCAATTTGAGAAACTGCCCTGGGCACCACCACAACATGGCTGCCTTGGGAGGTGTGGCAAAGGATGAATACCCTGCCCAAAAGCCTGAATACAACAGATGGGGCTGAGCCCCAGCAAAGAACTCCTTTGAATCTATGATTTTCAGCACCTACAGAAACCTATTTCCCAGCAATCCCAGATGCTAAGAAAAATGTTAATTGACTAAAACACAGTGAAAGGGGCAGGGCACCTTGGTGGCCACCAAGAAAGGTGTTCAAGAGTGCATTGGTGTCCACGGATACCATGCTGCCTTCACCTGCTTTAGATCTTACTGCAGAGAGGACAATGCCATATTCTGGGTGAAGTTTATATCTTCAGACTTCTGTCATAGGTGGGCTGCCTTTTAAATCCAAGTTACTAATATCTTCGAAACCACATGGGATCTTCAGCTAACTTTGAAATCACAGGTTAACTGCACCTAGCCTGGCAAGGTTCTGAAATCAGATATTTGTCCGTGCTTCAACCTGTGTACCATGTCTGACTACAGAATACTAGTCTGTTAATCTGTTGCAGCAAAACCCAAAGAATCTTATACTATAAGGATGAATACATTTATTTTTATATTAGCTTTTATAGGTAAGGCTGTACTTTTTCATTTGGAGTAGAGACTTGCAGATGAAGTTCATGCTGCAATAAATTTGTTTTAAGGTGACAAGATTTTATGCTGCTTTCGTCATTTCTAATATTCCCCATAGTGACCTGTATTGAATACTGCTCAAGTTACCTTAACCTATATTACTTTAAAAATAAAACAGAAGGTTACATATTGTAAAGTTAAGGAAATGGGTGGTTACAACCAATACTGCTAAAAGTATTTAATACCCTTCCTTCACTTGGCAGCTGACATTGCATGCTATAAAATGTTCATAGACATACTCTCTCTTCCTGCTAATCAATGTATCCTGGCCTGTTGTAATATAGTCTAGATGTCACTGCCACATAATCTCTACTTTATGTACTTGCATCCTGCCTACTTTAGTTTCATAGCTATAGTTAATCGACAACATGTTTGTTGCTAGAGAAGAAATTTTGAAATGGCTTTTTAACACTGCAACCAAGAATTCCCCAAGTGTCCAGATAGAATCTTTGTTCCCCACTTGGAGATGTATAATGCTGTTTTCCCTCTTTGTGAAGTTCTGAGCTGCAAATGGATAACCAGGTGGCCTCCACGTTGCCAGCAGAGATAGCAAGCCCAACCTCTTCTCATGCAGCAGTGAAGACACGCAGACTGAGTTCAACAGGAGCTGGGAAGACACCCTCCTCGGTTGAAGACGACTTTGAAAAGCTAATTTGGGAAATCTCAGGAGGCAAATTGGAAGCTGAGATTGATTTAGACCCAGGAAAAGATGAGGATGACCTCCTGCTTGAACTTTCTGAAATGATTGACAGTTGATTTTTCCATATAGTTTCTTTTTGAGAGAAAATCAAAGCTATATCTTTTGTTGGATAACCAAGATTACCCCTTTCTAGCTGAGGAGTTATGACAAGTCTTAAAGCACATTTGAACTGGTTGAAGAAGCTGGCTGCATTAGATTGTCCTGAATTGCCCTGCTGGTCAGAGAGATGTCCCTATATGACAGTCCTGTTACTATTCTGCCCACTTTAAAGACTTGGAGAACAAAACCATGAACATTTCAACTAAGAAAAATCTGAGACCGTTCATAATCCCACAGAGTGCACTTGTTCCATCAACTCAATGATCTTCATGAAGATTTTTACTGAACTGTTTTCCGGCTATGTGGCAAAGTTCAGTGTCCATGTATTTCAGAGTTTTCCCTTGCTTTGTGATTTTTAAAGGGTAATTTCTATGTTCTTGAGTTACTATGTCAACTCTGAGTTATGTAATTATTTTTTAATTTGATTCTAGATTAGCAGTACGGTTTAAAATGTAGAGGAGGGGAGAAGTAATGCTCTTGGACCAAACATGCTGCCACAGTGCAGGTGGGGCCTTAGTCCCTCTTAATGTTGAAGACGATGCAATATGTTCAGAGAGAATATTGAACAGCCTGCTTTATCCTCTGCCCAATCATTCTGTATCATCTTGAGGGGTTTCCACTAGCAAGCATAAACTCATGGGGCAGAAGTTAAGAAATCCCCTTCGGATTATTGTATCCATTCAGCAAATAATAATTAAAAACATGCCCTAAAAGGGTATGCAAAGTTATTCTCAGGTTCTTCTTTTCTTTTCCTAAACTGAGAAAATGATGGCCCACTCTGCTGGCATTGCATGGGTCATCAGAAGCAAAGCTTTGGAAAGCTGTCCTCTGGCAGATAAAGTAGTTGGAGGGCTTGTTCCTGTGTATGCAATCTGCCCTGCCAAATCTGTAGAGTTCTCAGCTGTGGTGTAATTGCCCACCCGTGAACTTCCTTTGGCATCCATCTTCAGCACTCTGGCCCACACATTAGGATTTTCCAAAAAACCTGCAGTGGGCCTTTGGAGACTTGGGTGTATTGTGTATCATACCATTCTTGATATTGTTCTTGTTCATTCTTCACTCCATATTTTATAATCACTTCTTCCTTATTCTTTTTACCGCTACTTTTAATTAGTCAACTCCTGCTACTTACACCTCTAAAAGTGTAGGAATGGTGCAGGATATGTTTCTGGTTGTGTTCCTAGCAAGAAAAAAAAAATGTTGCTTGATTCTAATGTAAATACAGTTGATTTAACGGGAAAAACCTATGCTTTGCATATTCAGTTTGAAGTATTGCCTCAAGAAAGAAAAGTTGAAAAGAGACATTAAAAAATAATAATTAAGAATTGCCATCTTGAACGAATTGCTAGTTTATGTATTGCTCCAAAGAAGTTGGAAAACAATGCCCTTCAATATATTGGAGAATCAATAAAACTTCTGGCTGATTGTGAATGAAAAGTAACAGACATTTGAGACTGTGAATAACTTTTCTATGTTGTTTGCAAGAGTTCCTGACTGCTTAAGCAGGATGTTCCGTTTACAGTCAGGTTTTTTCATTTTTTTTCTCCTGTCGAAGAAAATTCCTCTCTGGGTTTTTACATACTCCATTATGTTTTGAACATCTTAGTCTTTCATTTTCTATTTAAATCACTGTATCTGAATCAGACATGTTTACCATTGCAAGTGTTTGTGTTTTAAATAAAGCTAATGTAAGAAAGATGTTTCAATTTTTTATTTCATCTGTCTGGGGCAGAATAGGATAGGAATTCACCGTGTCATGGTTTCTCAACTCTTTAAAGACAGGGCTGAAGAGCTAGATTAAAACAATAGTTTTATAGTAGAGATAATCATTGGATTGTATTAAATAAGAGTCAAGTAGATCCTGAATTTAAGTTTGTAATTGTTGTAGTTTAATTATGCATGTGTCATTTCACTGTCATACCCCTACTTCTGGAAGTCACAATTTGATCCCAGCTCTCTCATGCATGACTGTTAATCTATTTCAGAGGTACACAAGTTGCATCCTCTCCCAAAGCTTTCATTGTGGCCCCCCATGGGAGCACCACCCATGCTGATGCTGAATTCCTTCCTCTAGCACTCCTGATACAGATCTCTCCTCACTGGGAGCACAGTGGGGGAAGAGCCATCTGTATTGGGGTAAAAAGAGGCCTCTTCACTCCATCCCCTGATGCTTCTCAGACGGATCATTCTCCCCACATGCTGCTAGTAGTGAGGAATGAGAAATCTATATCAGGATCAGTGGTGTGCCTAGCCCCTGAATCAGCACCACACTGGCCCTTACAGCTGAAAAAGTTGTGTACCCCTACTTCTTTTTCACCTTGCATAAAATAGGGTGGTCTACTTCTCTAGGAACTTGCACATAATTGGGTGACTTTCACATGCTCCTTTGTATTTATATAGTGCCATCAGTGTGTATGATGCTTTATAGAGTGCAAGTGGATAGGTACCTGTCCCATGTCATCAATCTAATTGCTATTTACTGTTTTACTCTGTACAGCACCATGTACATCGATGGTGCTATATAAATAAATAAATAAATTAATAATAATAATAATAATAATAATAATAATATGCTATTCAGGTACACATGCTTAGGTTAAGTTACAGTATAGTACCAGGGCTAGGTTTTCTTCCACAAAGGAAGGAGAGATTTGAAGGAAGAAAGAAGGGGTCTCATGGAGAAATTCTGGAAGGCAGTTCATGCATAACAGGCAGTAAAAGGAAACGGGCAGAGTGTTTCAGGGAGCAAAAGACCTTTAGATGCCCGAGGGTAGTGGAGCTGGACAAGGGAAGGTCACAGACAAGGATGTCTTGGATTTATAAGGGTAGAGGAAGTTCATGCCTTTGTAGGTAAGGACTGGAAGCTTGTGCATGTGAACAGGGAGCTACTGTAGGGATTCAAGGAGGAGCATTATTGGAAAAATAAGATAGGCGCATAATTTTGGAAGCAATGTGTTGGATGTGGACAGATCAAGATGAGAATGGGATATAATAGTGAAGACTGCAATAATCAGGGCGAGAGATTACCACAATGTACCTTTTGCAAAGCTGATGGCAACAATGAATAAACTATATCATTGCACATGAAACTGATTCTTTTCAGTGCTGCTCATCTACCTTTAATCACTCTTAAATCCTAAGTGCCCCAAGGTTCATTCTTCTGGACTCAATACTGTACCTGAAAAGAAGAAAAAAGGGCTACTTCTGCCCTTATTCCTAGATTGGATTGCAGATTCCTGAATTATGGCTAAGAGGTGAAGTTTGGATTTACGATTATTCATAGCTGATGGTATTTAATTCATATTGTACTGTTCACTCAGCCCTGCTACAAGAGATTCCAGAAACTGACCTAAAATATAATGTAAAGATAATGCTATACCATTGAATTATGATCTATTGGAGCCATCTGGACTGGTAGCCACTGATAGTTTTATCCTCCATGATTTTGTCTAATCCCTTTTTAAAGCCACCCAAAATGGCCATCACTACAACTTGTCAATAGTGAATTCCATAGATTACGTGCTGTGCGAAGGGAGTGCTTCTTTTTATCCATCCTGAATCTCCCACCAACTAATTTCATGGGACGACTCCAGGTTTTCATGGGAGACTCTCCCTATCCACTTTTTCTACACCATGGCTAATTGCGTACACCTGAATCATGTCTCCCCTTTGCTTTTTTGCTAAGCTAAATGATAGTAGATGTTGTAACCTTTTCTCATAAGGGGGTTGCTTCCCATCAAAAACAGTTACTTAGAGAAGGGAATCAAAGCAATAAACTAGTATAACCGCAAAAGCAGGAGAACTGTGCTGAAATGTAAGAGAGGAGGCTGCTATGGGCTAGGTGTGGGCAGAAAGTAGTTCCCCAGGTATTTTTGACAAACTACCAGCATTCCTGACGATTGGACATGCTTGCAGGGGCTTTTGGGAGTTGAAGTTGAAAGTATTGAGATCTGTCTTCTGGCCCCCCCCCACCCCTGTTCTAGGGCATAGTCTGAGGGCACAGGATCTAGCGCCCTAATGGAAGAGTCTGGTGTAGTCATTGCTTGATTGGGAGACTGCCTAGCAGGAATAGAACATTTGTTGCCACAATAGCGGAAATGCAGGATATGAATGTACTAAATAAGTGAAAATAAATGAATAGCCAGACAGTAAAAAATGAAATGCTATATTACCACACTAGGCATAGTTTTCAAGAATTTGGTAACAGAAGACATTTTATTGAACAAATTTAAGTTTTGTACCCTTGGCAATAGAAGTTGCCTACAGGATTGTGCAGTTGGAGAAATAAAAGGACCGTGCAAAAAGTTGGAGTGTACCTATAGCTCTAGGGCGTTTTCGCAGGTGACAGAATAACCTCTGTGCATTGCTACAAGACATAATCAAATGCTGTAGTCTTAATGTACCTGATGCTTCTTTTTTTAAAAATTCCATATGCAATGTTAGGGCCTTTCTGGACAATATAACTTTACTATTTGCACTATGCATGTACAAGTGTGGACCCAGCATTATTAACATGGTACCATGTCTCCAAAGATTGGGGAAGGGACTTGGCTGCTATTTGGGAGGGAGGACAGTGGCTCAAAAGATAAAGAGTACAATGCTCTGAATGCAGATCGTCACAGGTTTAGTCCTTGCCTGAGACTTGAGGGCTGTGCCAGTCAGAGTAGGCAGTACAGCACTAGCATGTTTGACAGCTTCATATGTTCATTACTATTTCATTTAAACCAAAGGATGATTAATTGCTGGCTTTCTGCAGAGACCAGTACAGAAGTTTTAAAGTAAGGCTGGGCAGACTTTAGGCTTGTGTGATCCTCTAGAACCCTTAGATTGGGGGTGGGCTGGAGGTAGATCTCCACATGTTTGGGACTTGAACTCTGAGAAGTCCCTGGACTCGCACAGCTACTAAAAACTTTTCAAAGGTTGGTACTAACCCCCACATAGTAATCTAACCACTGATTTGATGGCTTGTTGTTAGGGGTTGTGATGGATTTGAGTGTTGGCTTTCTTCTGTTGCTTAGTTGCAAGATCACAGTATGTTGCTCCTGGGAATGTGCCGTTCTTGCCCCATCTAACATATTCAGTGTTTTCATGAGTTTGGAATGTGGCTGTATAAAATAAGACCTCTGTTGAATCAAACCAAAGGCCTGTGGTGATCCAGCATCCTATTCCTCACAATGGCCAAACAGATGTCTATGGGAAGCCCACAAGCAGGACCTGAGGGCAACAGCTATCTCCTGCTGTTGTTCCCCAGCAACTGGTTTTCAGAGGTCCATCACCTCCGACAGTAGAGGTAACATATAGCCATCAGGACTGGTTGCCATTACTGGCAGTTACTGCCAGTATACTCCCCATATTCACACCACTTTGTAAATGTTTATTTTTATGTTTATTTCATGACATTTGCAGGGTCTCTGCATTCCCCCAGCATGCGTACTGGAATCCTCAGTCGGCAGCCTTACTTAATAAAACACAAATTTAAGCAGAGAAACAAGCTCCCTTTCAGTAACAGTCCTGACATTTGAGGAACTTTGACTTATTTGTTGCTTCAAATGGATGGCCAGAAGACAGCCTTGAATATACTGTTAGAACTCCAAGTGATTTTGCAGTAGATCAAGGATTTCTGGCTCCTGCTTGTTTAACAATAGCAGTAACAAAATGACTCTCCCCTCTCCTGAAATATCCTACTGAAATGAAGAAATTTTATGGGTAACCAGGAATGGGTTCTGCTGTAATAATGTGAGCTCTGTTCAGTTCTGGTCCTCAAAAACTCATCCCTGTAATGTAAAGTGCATGTCTTTTGCATATGGTTCCAGCTGGTGGATCTAAGGCAAGGGTGCATAGAAAGTCGATCTCTCGATTTTTGAACTTCCCTTTATACATATATAGTGCTAATGGAAAAGTTGGGAATTTAAAAATGGTCTGGAAAAGCCGTCAAGGGAATGTGTAATTTAAAAAATACGGCATAAGGAACATTAAGACTACAGCTCCTTGTAAGAGGGAGCAGCTTGAAAGGGGCAGCGGAGAGACTATTGCTGAAGAAATCCTCGCTGGACCTGAAAGATCTCAACAACTTTTGTAAACCGCCCAGAGAGCTTCGGCTATGGGGCAGTATAGAAATGTAATAAAATAAACAAACAAGCTTAGGGTGATAGCAGTGTCGCTTTCCTGGGCAAGGTCCTTGAACAGGTGGTTGCCAACCAGCTTGATACTCTTCCAATGAGACTGATCATCTGGACTCATTTCAGTCAGGAATTAGGCCAGGTTTGGCATGGAAACAGCCTTAGTCACCCTAAATATACATGGGGGGGGGGAGGTACGCTGATGACACCCAACTCTACTACTCCTTTCCACCCAATTCCAAGGAAGCAGTTTCTGTGCTAAACCGCTGTTTGTTGGCAGTAATGGATTGGATGAGGGCGAACAAATTGAAGCTTAATCCAGATAAGACAGAGGTGCTCCTGGTCAGTCGAAAGGCAGATCAGGGAATAGGGATTCAGCTTGTGTTGGATGGGGTTACACTCCCCCTGAAGACGCAGGTCCGCAGCTTGGGTGTACTTCTGGATTCAGCCCTGAGCCTGGATGCCAGAAGTGCATTTACACAGTTAAAGCTAGTGCGCCAGCTGCGCCCGTTCCTAGAGATGTCAGACCTGGCCACGGTGACACATGCCTTAGTTACATCCCGATTGGATTACTGTAACGCGCTCTACGTGGGGCTGCCTTTGAAGAGTGTTCGGAAACTCCAGCTGGTTCAAAGAGCTGCAGCCAGATTGTTGACCGGGGCTGGTTACAGGGAGCACACAACTCCCCTGTTAAAACAGCTCCACTGGCTTCCAGTCTGTTTCCGGGCACAATTCAAAGTGCTGGTTATGACTTATAAAGCCCTATATGGCTCGGGTCCAGGTTATTTGAAAGAACGTATTCTCCCTTATGAGCCTGCCCGTGCTTTGAGATCTTCTGGAGAGGCCCTTCTTTCAGTCCCATCTTCTTCACAGGCGCGCTTGGTGGGAACATGGGAGAGGGCCTTCTTGGTGGTTGCTCTGGTGCTCTGGAACTCTCTTCCTGGGGAAGCTAGGCTGGCTCCCTCCTTGATGGGCTTTCGGAAGCAGGCTAAAACTTTTTTGTTCAAGCAGGCCTTTGGAGAATAATCCAGCCCTCCATCTATGTTAATGTCTTATAATTTTGTTGTGTATTTTTTAATTGTTTATGGTTTTGTTTCCCTCCCCCCCACCCATGTATATTTTAAACTTTGTAAGGCCGCCTTAAGGCCCAGCATTGGGCAAAAGGCGGGATACAAATAAATATAATAATAATAATAAATGATAACCTATGTTGGGAGAGAAACGGGGGAATGTGACTTGATTCTCCTGGGTCTCTCAGCATCTTTCAATACCATCAACCATGATGTCCTTTTGGAGTGATTGTCTGAGATGGGAATAGGAGGCATTGCACTGTAGTGATTTTGCTTCTACTTGGATAGTTGGCTCTAGAAGTGGTATTTGGGGATTATTGCTCAGTCCCATGGATTTTGCAGTATGGGATTGTGCAGAGGTCAGTTTCATCTCCCATGCTATTCAACATCTACATGAAATGATTGAATGGTGTCATTGAGGGATTTGGAGTGTGTTGCCATCAGTATGCTGATGACACACAGCTCTTTTTCATCCTCACCAGGCAAGGCTGTGGATATACTAGATTAGTGCCTAGCTGGAACAATGGATTTAGATGACTAATAAACTGAAGCTCAAACCAGGCAAGATGAAATTGCTGTTACTGGGTGGCTCTTCTGACAGTGTGTTTTCAACTTTTTCTGGATTGGGTTGCACTCCCCATGAAGGAGCAGGTTCATAGCTTGTGGGTTCTGATCATCGTTGTCACTTGAGGCTAAGCTGGCTTCAGTGACAGCATGCCTTCTACCTGCTTCAGTTGGTGGTCCAGCTATGCCCCTACCTGAACAAGGATAATGTGGCATCAGTAGTCTGTGCTCTGGTAACCTCCAAGTAAGATTACTAGAATGTGCTGTATGTGGAGCTGCCTTTGAAGACAGTACAGTAGCTGTAGTTCGTGCAAAATGCAATGGCTAGATAAATAGAAGGGACCAGGATGTCTGAACTTGTAACAATTCTGGGTTGCTTGTAGTGTCTGCCTGTATGTTTTCAAGCCCAATTAAAGTTTACATCTGGGACTGTTTAGTTTAGAGAAAAGGCAAATTAGGCATGGTGAGGAGAAAGTGGATAGGAAAACATTTTACTCCTCTGTTAATATTAGAACCCGGGACAACCCATGAAGCCTATTGGTGATATTCAGATAAAAGAAAATACTACTTCACATAGTGCAGGGTTAAACTATGACCACCAATCTGGATGGCTGTGAAAGATTAGACAATTTCATGGAGGAGAAGGCTATTAATGGCTACTAGTCCTGATGGTTATGTGCTACTTCCAGTATCAGAGGCTGTATGCCTATGCACACCAATTACTGGGGAACACAACCATGAAGGTGCTGTTGCACTCACTTTCTACTTGGGGTTTCCTCTCAGACAGCTGTGGGAACAGAATGCTAGACCAGATGGACCTTTGGTCTTATCCAGCATGGTTTGTATGTTCTTCTTTTCTTAACCTAACATAGATACCATGTAAATTAGTCAAAGGCAGGCTTTTGGAGATCTAAAAAGCTTCACACAATTATACATGGGGTATTTTGAAGTTTAATTAGTGTGAACTTGTAGGCAGCAAAATTGAAGTTCATCCTCTTGGCAGGATTTAAAGTTCGTAACTGCCAAAGAAAAGTAATGACTGTCACAGTAATTGTTAGTGCTCTTGGAAAGTAAAGTGATGAACATCTAATACACACAGAAAAATGAATGAGGGAAATTGGATGTGCAAAGGAGATTACCATGGAAGTGCTGGTTTAAACCCATAAAGCCTTAAACAGCTTGGGACCGCAATACCTGAAAGAGCATCTCTCCTGATGCGAACCTACCAGTATGCTACGCTCATCATCTGAGGCCCTCCTCAGAGGAATGCTTGGAGGATGGCAATGAGAGAGGTGGCTCTGTTGGTGGTAACCCCAATTTTGGAATGCTCTCTCCACTGTGGTCCACCTGGCACCAAGTCATCTTTCTGGCACCAAGTTAAGACTGTCCCCTACTCTCAGTCACTTGACAGCATATTATGAGGTCAGTTGTTTCATTAGGTCCCAGATTGGGCAGTATAGACATGAAATAAATGACCTTGGGTTTTAGTATTATGAGGGTGAAAAACATTTGCTTATCTACATTCTCCATACCATGCATCATTTTGTACACCTCTATCATGTCTCTCCTTACCATTTTTCTAAGCTAAACTGTCCCATGTGTTGTAACTTTCTCCATTGCGGTGGTGCTCAAGCCACTTGATCACTGGTTTCTGAGATGTGCTGTGTACATGAACTTAGCAGGGCAGCCTGACTATGTTTGTCCAAAAGGATGGACACACACCACCACCACCAGGTGAAGTTAAGAGGAAGCAAAGCTGGTATGTTAAGCAAAACCCTGGAAGAAGTGAGACTCCACATATTTGGACCACAAGTACCTACATCGTTAGGGGTGTGAGATTCAGAAGCAAAATCCAGCCACATATACACAATCACTTATTTTTGACTCCTTTACACTGCAACATTCATGACCAAAAACATACCAGGAAGCGTAAAAGAAATGGGCCACATTTTTGTATCTTTTTATTTACAATTGGATTAAAAAATGCTTGCCCATAGACAATGGATGGCCTCTTCAGTTCAGTCTGACTTTGTCAGCAACACACTGTGGAGGACCATATGACAGCGACGGACATAGAAGACAGAGGCAGTAAATACTCGGCACTGATATCTATTGAGGCTTTGCTTGGTTTACATCTATATTTTCAATTATTATTTTTGTTTTTGCCATAGAATGAGGCAGTGATCTGCTGGGTTCAACTTCTCTGCTTAAACACAGCAAACTATACGATCTGAACAAGCAACCCCAATCCAGTTTTCTAGAAATTACATCAGTGAGTTTGCATATGATACAGGCTGAAAAGCCAGCGGAATTGTTCAGATAATAACAAGACCCAAAAGCAGCGAACAAACTAGCTGAAAATGACTAAAAATGACTACAGATTTTGGTCCGGCTTTTAAAAGGATGGAGCCCAATTCTAAAGAAATGAAGATGAATATTTAGTGGCCAACAGAAACGTATTATATTAAGGCCAGTGCAAGTGACATCAGTCAAATTTGGTGACACAACTTAAGCTGAGGTATCACTATGAAGCCAATAATGAATTGCACCCAGACTTAAGCCACATTTAGAATAGACCTATTGAAATCAATGGGACTTAGCTATGACTAAGTCCTATTGATTTTGATGTATCAGAGTATGAATAAATCTGGATTCAACCAATTGTTTTGAATGTATTCCTGCTTACTGTTTCAAATGTCTCCTTGGAACTGGATCTGAAACCCTGAAAGACCTCAATAACATTTCTGTAATGAGCAGAAGATCCGATCTCCTCTCACTCCCCCTCCAGTTCTCTTATTGCCATTTCTCACATACCAGTTCACACTTGAACTAGTCAGAGAAAGAACTACTTCCACATTACAAACCTATATATGATTTTGCCTGAAACCCTTGAGAACTGCTGCCAGTCTGTGTCAACAATACCGGACTAGATAGACCAATGGTCTGAGTCAGTATAAGGCAGCTTCCTAAGTTCCTAATGAAAGCTGCCAAGCATCCCAGTTTGGTGATTTCACACCTGGTATTGGGGAGTTGTTAACTCCCATTATATCAATGGAGTGATGTTCATTGTTTGTACCAAATAACCCTAAAGAGGCCTCTTCTAAAAAATACTTCTAAATTTGGCTCTTTTCTGTTAGTTCATGTTTGAGAAAATATGAGCCACGAAGGCCGCTACTCTAACCTATTCCCTCATCCTACAGAAGTACCTCAAATGATACAGCTTTAGCAGATACATTGTGTAGTCCTCTAACAAGTACCCATTAAAACTGTAATATTTGAAGGGGCTCTTAGTATACACCCATTTATCATGTGGCTTTTAATCTCCATTGGATCTAGGCCCTAGGATTGCCAGTATGGTATTCCTAGGGTTGGTTGCAACCTTAAGTCTCAATAAATTTCTCTATCACTCATCATTCAAGTCAAGAACAAGCTGCAAATAACCAGTACTCCCAATTCTGCAAATGACAGAACAGCAAGCTTGGGCAGTGGTGGGCTGGTTGAAAGGCACAAAAATGGCAGCTTTTACATCTACCAAATTATGGCACAAAAGGAACACAGGTCACATGGCAACAAGAAGCACAGAGGCCACAGAAATCAGACAATGCTCGTGTGAATCATAATTTGGCATTTTTGAATGGCAGCATAGAAAAGACAACACTAGGAAAATGTTTAGCTACATAGCCTGCTAGAATAACCCTTTTCAAAAAACAAAAAACACAAATCTGTATCTCACTTGCAAATTTGACAGCAAAGAGGACTTTGAGTGAAGAAAATCATGCTCTTTGGAGATTCACACGGCTGTCTGCTTCTCCTATCAGCCTGTTTTGGAAACTTACAAAATAATTTATGTTAGTTAAATCTTAAGTAACGTAAGTTATTTTGCTAAGTTTCCAAAACAGGAAACATCTGTGTTGTGTTATTAACATCATCTGGCATTTTAACATTATACATGAAAACACAAAAGCATTTGTGCAAGTTTCTTTTGGGGCCCAGCATGTTAAAATGCATGCACCTAGGTGTGCAAGCTTTACACACCAGTGATGTGGCCCTGAGAGAAACTGCGATGACAATGCTGCCCTTGTAAAATCTGTTGCACTGCTGGCGAACCTTTTTCAATGCGGCAGAGCCACATTAAACCCTGCATGGGCAAGTGCTTTTCACACACCTGCAGTCTAAGTCACACCATTAAATCTCCAAATCAGGAATGAATCCCAACTGCCAAAGGCTTGGTAGACAGGAATTGCCTACAATGTTGGAGAGGAGGGTTGCAAGTTCCCAGATTCAGTTCAGGAGGAGCACAGGAAATGGAAAACAAGCAGGTGCCACCTCTTCTATTATAGTGTGGCAATATTTATTTATTACGTTTAAATACCGCCCCATAGCTGAAGCTCTCTGGGTGGTTTCCCCAAATTCCCCAAATAGAAAGCTTGTGATCACAGCCCCATCACCCTTTATCTAAACAGGATGATGACTGGAGAAACATGTTCTGAAAGAAACTGAGGATTTACATCTAACAATATTTTTTATTATTAAAGTTTCATCAGAAAATGCTGGTCATGTGCTCCAAGTCCAGTGGAACTGACCAGATTTTTACCGCCATTGAATCCTGCACTTCCAGTGCATGTTTCTCCTCCATGCAAAAGGCCCTCCCACTTACCTCCTTCCTGCATGCACAGGACAGGACTGGATTCTGCTTATGGTATTTACTTTTGCTGCTATCAGACATGATGTGACTGAATTAGAGTACGCAACGGCTGAATTAAAGATGTTTTTAAAGTCCTCTGTTGAAACACTGAATTTCTAATCAAATTCTGCTGCATTGCATTGAGGTATCAAATTGTCCCCTCTTGCATTGTACAAGTGTCAAGAGACTACAGGTAAGATTAGAAAATGGCAAATGTTTCCTATAGCAGAGCTTCCAATTCTTTCTATTAAAGATATCTGATGGGTCAAAAAAAAAAAAAAAAAATCTTGAAGACTTTCTTGAAACACATCTTTTTTGGCTAAAGTGTGTGGATTGCTTCAGACATCACACTTTTAGCAGGTAGCCCATTAAAATTGAGGAAGATACACACATCTCTTTCAACCTATGTGCACTGTGAAACCATTATTGTGGAGCACCTTTCACCAGGCTTTTACGATGTACACAGAGGATATGATGAATGCATATATCCACTACCTATGCTGCCAGATGCAAGAACATTCTCAGTCTTTGAAAATGTTCATATTAAAAGTAAAATGTTTGAACAGGGTTTTTTAAGCTTTCAGTACTACACCCTATACACCTACTGAAATAGGTTTAATTTCATGTAAGAGCTTAAGTACACATTGCAGATATTTATAGTTTTGTGGTTGAGTTTTCTTGGAAAGAATTAAAAATAGTATAAACAAAATTAATACATTATTTGTTTCCAGATGTTATGGGACTGTGGATGGGATTGCTGCCCTAAGTTGCCCCTCTAATTTTGTGACTTGGTGATTATAAATCCACTTTAAAAAAAGGCGCAGCATGCCGCCTGCTCTCCATTAAAATACATTATTCTTTTGGATTTCTTTATGGCATCTTTAGCCTTGGCTAGTATTTGATGGCTATTTCTGGGCCTTGCTAAGATGGCAGAAGTTGCACTGAAGGGTTTTTGTGCACCTATGCACATTGTATGTTGAAGACTTCATATCAACTTCGACTTCAGCAAACATTTTACACTATAATTTTGGTTCCAAGCTAGACATTTTACATCCATTCAAGTTATCCTTCATCTCAGCTTCAGTAGATGATCAGTGACTTCATAAACTGATGGGACACAGATTGAAGACATCACGGTTACAAGTGGGCACAGTTTATTCTCTCAACGCACTCGCGCATTGTTTCTGCTCAACAGCAAAAAAAGCTTTATTAGTTCAAAACAGCATCCCTTCCCCTCCTGTTGCACCTTAAAAAAATTGGCTTGATTTCCCCCATCCTGTTTCCCATCAGAGCATTAGCTATGCTTGGAGTTCCAAATATTCCGGAAGAAGCTCATTGTCAATCATTCCAACCCCGCCCCCTCTGCTTACCCCTCCCCCAAAGAAAAGAAATCTTCCCAAGAACCATATAAATACATGCAAAACATCGTACATAGAGATTAAATAATATCAAAATGCAATTACAGATCAGGTGCACTTTAAGCTGGACTCTAGATTATGGCAAACACACCAGGGTACATATTGCTTTGAAACCACCATTATTTTTAATGTCATGCATACCACATAATATTCAGTCTTTTGTTTTGTCTTTTTTCCTTTTTATACAAAAATACCAGTGCTTATTATACTAGTTACTGAAAAAGGGAAACCATAAATTCTTATCTGCATGCTTCTTTAGAAAAGCCTTTAAATTCAAATAAATATACATACAAATATTTATTTTAATACTGTATATATATTTATTTATGGGCAGAAAAAAAATGAACATGTAGTCTTAGCCATGGGTTCATTGAAGGGCACATGAATTTGCAGATAGGACTCCTTTTGGTTAGTAAGGATATTGTCACCACAAACAACAACCAAAAGAGTTAGGATATAGTATCAGGTTAGCAGTGACACTGGCTACAATAAATATCAAAGCTGTTCTAAAGGTATTGGGGATAAAAGAGGGATATCTATATTCTCTCCTCAGCGGTGCAGGCAGGTTCTTCTTCTTTCAATAAATGCTCTGCTGAGAGAGAAAACCCAGACTGGTGAAGAGCAGAAGGTTGTTCATGAAAGATTCCATGGTACATCTGGAAGCTGCTGTTACCTTCCCCTCCTTTTTAAAGCTGCAATTGTTATTACACCTGCAGCCACCTCAATCATTTGCCCATATCTCACCAAAGGACAAAGTGGGCCAGAAAAATTGGCAGAACTACACAATGTCTGGAGGAAAGCTATGGAACAGGGGCTGTTCATAGATAATGCTAAGCTACCGCATGGGTAAATTTCCCCATGGGACTTAGTGGAGAATGCTGGCCACCATTTTTGAACCCAGCATCATGGGTTGTTTGAGAAGGGTAGACAACCATCAAATAACCTATAGCTTGTTTTAGAGTTATATATCCTCTCAACCCATGGCGCTGGGTTTGCACAACACAACAAACTACGGCAAGCAGAGGCTCCCACAGGCGCCCATGAGCACCCAGCACAACTTAAGAGCCCCTGCAGCGAAATTAAGCCACAATGGGCTACCTTGTCATGCAAAACGTGTCACAGATTCTTTGAATTAGAATCATTGGGCCAGTTCACATGATCAAACAAGCCTCGGTGGCTTATTTAAATCAGTGATCCATGTTACTGCCATTTGCTTAATTACCCACCCGGGTACACACTGCTGATTTAAACAAGCCACCATGGCTTATAAGCCACAGTGGCTTGTTTTGATTGTGTGAACCAGGTCATTGGGGATCTTCAATGGACTTGTGTCCATTTCCAAGGAAAAGCCAAGTGAAACGCATGTGGAGATTTCTACAATTCAAACAGTATTCTTAAGCACGGTTGTTATTTACATTTCTATTCATAATTGCCCATGGCTAAAATTACAATTTGATTTGTTTTCTTCCTGGAATTGTCATCTTTTTAAATAATATCTTTTTTTAAAAACTTATTGCACAAAATGTTTGAAAAATTAAGTCAGATCCCTGTGCAACTCAATAAAAAGAACCAATTACATAATTCTAACTCCTAAAAATGGATATTCTTCATTGCACACAGGAAGTGATGTAATGTCTTTGGTACCAATCTGCCAATCTATTTTAAAAAAAGAATAAATTCCTACTATTAAGAACTGGATGCAAAATTATGTCCAGGATGCTTTTCTTAAAAAACAACAAAGCATTCCAAGGCAAAGTAACACACACATCACAGGATATTACCTCATTTCCTGTCTGGCATGGCACAACCTTGAATTATCCCCCTCCCCCACATGATAATTTTATTGGTTGCAAAGATCATTCTGTCCCTCATGGTATGCTTCAGAGAAATTATAATATATCCCCATTCCCACCCAGTAAGGGCAGACTATGCATAGAAGGCAGACTTCTGAGCATGAATCACCTTACCTGGATGTTATCCAAATGTTCATAAAAGGATGCTGCATGGGGTAAAAACCAAGGCCATTCTGTACTATGGGACAACTGTGTGCTGATCTCTGCTGGATTGGGTTTACTTGTCTTTCTGCTAACAGATGGCTGGTCCAGTCAAGTTTGGATAATGCTGTTTATCTGTTTGGGGAGGTAGGGGGGACTTATTTGAAAGGAGGTTCCCCTTCTCCCTCCACCCCCACAGCACGTGCCATGGATAGAACTCAACAATGTTGGCCATGTGTTTGGCGAGCGTGCGCATACATTAATCTGCTGATCAGGGCTCCTGCCTTTTATCTAGAGCACTCTACCTTGGCCACATGTTTTATAGTTCCCCAATAACTTAAGCCGCTCAACTGCTGCCAGTTGTATCATTGAAACTAAAATAGAAAAAAACCCTCAACCTTGTTTTACATTAAAAAAACGTATGCACAATAAACACTTATACCTTAAGCAACCAGCCATATCAACATAATTTATATAAAAAACATTTCTGTATAACACAACTGACTTTAGTACAAAGATGGCTGTTCAGAGAAATGAAGCTGACTGGAGTCTGACCAATCACTAAGTTTCAACTGCCAGCCATGTGACTACATTCCACTGCAGTTACATAACTCACAGCTTTGTTTCCTTTAAACAAAATACATATGGCTGACTTAAAAATATCTGTTTCTGATCTAAAGAAAACTATATATTTTTTGCATAATATTTATATAATTATTTCCCCCCTCCCCCACTGAGGAAGCTAGACACACACAAAAAGAAAAAGAAAGAAAAATGGATTAAAATGTAGGCCAGACTCCTCATTGCAACCTGTCAATTACAGATTTCTGGGAGTGACAGTTTTTTCTTTTTCCAAAACATGTTTGAGGTAATAAAAAAAATATATCAAACATTAAAAAAAAATCAGTGTCCCCTCCCCCAAATATTTCATAAATATTTATGCAAGCGCCTAACACCACCATTTGTTTCTGCAAGTATTTAAAATAGAAAAATGATCATTGAAACAATGTAACCTTTAGAACAGAACTAAATAAAAAAGATTTTTTTCCTTATCTGGTAGGTCACATAGCAAGAGATGGCAGTTTCCCTCCCTAAATTCCTCCCAGTGTTTATAGTTCAGATGAAAGGAATGAAGTGGATTTATCTGGAAGGAAACAAGGGGTAAGGGATGGGCGGATGCCTTAGTTGCAATTAAGATGGCTGATGATCGTTATTTTTCCCCACCCCAGATAATGGCAGTTGGTTGAGCCTAGTATGAATGTCCTTTTTACGCCAGCCCTGGAATAGAAGACCTACCGAGAAGGACTTTTCATCAGCCTAGCTTGAACTTGTGAAGAAATTCAGTGACTAATCCACAAGGTGAAGGGGTTTGAGTTTAAAAGTGAAAATCAAAACACTCCATTCTCATTGTTTTGTTTAAGGAACACTTATCTCGTGGCAAAGTACCGGGCTCCCGTGTGGCAGACGGTGCTTTGGGCAGTGCTTAGACAAGGCACAGAAGTTTCTGCTGTGCGTTCTTCGAAAGGAAAGGGGGACCGGGGGTGGGGTGGGGAGAGAAGAGCCACCAACAAGTCGTGTACAGTTGAATGTTGGGATGGTGGCGGCAACAAAACCTTCAATACAGCTGCTAACAACTAGGTCCTCTCTTTGCTTCCAGGTAGTATTTTCCAAGTAAACCACTCTGTAGTGACACAAGCCCACTGTGCCAAATTTCAAGAGCTGCTCTGCCTCCAGCATCACCAAACTGTGGTTGCCCTCACTTCTCTGAAACAAACTGGCCCTCACTTAGATATGCCCAGAACAGTTTCAGCAGGAGGCCCCTGTTTAGCTCTGAACTGCACAGCTGAAGTGTAGTTTTCTTATCTGACCAGCATACATATTAGGAAATGTATATCAAGATGAGGCTGACACCGTCCTCATTTGGCGCAAGAGCCAATTCACCTTCTCCAGCATTCACTTTAGACCGATGAGTGGCAAATATCACTGTGGGAAAGGATCGAAGCCAGTTTAGGTGCAATGAGAAGGGAAGGCACTCCTAATGAGAAATGTGGAGATGTGTATTGGTACACCCTATTCTTAATAATTGAGGAAGGTGCTTTGTATCGCAACCAATACAACATGGCTCTACAGAGCCAACTCATGCACAATTTTCACCTGAAAAAGCACTTCACACAAATGTTCATGCCAAGATTCCTTTTTGTTACATTTTCACTCTTCAGTATGCAAAATGCAGGAGAAGTTATAGGAACTGATAGCGTATTACCAGTGGTGGCCTGACTGTACTGATTTACATTGTGTGCTCTTCAAAGACTGGACCTCTTCCCAAAACAAGACTTCTGAAACCTGGGCAAGGGCCATAGCTTGGACTTATGCCACATTCCTTGGGATCAATTCTTACGAGAAGTGAGGTTGGGATGTTTACTGTACAGAGCCAATGACTAATTCACCTGATAGTCAAAATGGCAAAACTGAAATCAAGCAAATTAAATATAAGAAATAGTTATACCCCAAGAACTTCAGCTAATGTAGAATTCCAAAGTAATTTGCTCTTAATTCATATACAACTCCTTTTCATCAAAAGCCACATTCCACCTGATTTCATTCTCTCAGAGAACATGTTGCTGTCATAGCTCCTTGTTGCTTGGCCTTATTCCAACTCACATCATTTAAAAGGCATTTTAAGACTTTTTAGTCATGCTCATCTCCTGTGGTTGATACTACCACGGAAACAGAGAGATACACAAACAGAAAAAATGGTAAAAATCAGGTACCATCCCCACCCCCTGGAAGACTGGGTTCACTTTCATATCCAATACCTGATTCAGATCCCCCTTTAATTACATCCCCTTGGTGCTCATTCCTTTCTCCCCAGGGACATATGACAACATCTAGGATTCAGATTCCACAAGCAAAAAAAGAAGCCATCCCAACAACTGCATCATCTGAAGCTCTACACACAGCTCTTCAAGAGAATCTGAACCCTGTTTCTTTAAGCATGCAACAGCAATGAGAGAAAAGCCACTATTACAGACATGTGGAACTCAACTGAAGGAGAAGATGTATCAGATTGGCGGTTTCTCTCTTGAGGGAGGCACCTCTGCCAAAATAATTGCTGAGGAGTAAAAATCTAGCTGTGCGTTACTGTGGCTCCTGCAGCTAAATAATCATAAAGGGGGGGAGGGGAAGAGGAGTGAGGATAAAATAGGCATATAGGGATGAGCACTTGACAGGAAGTGGCCGCAGTGTGTGGTCAGACGTTGGTGCCTATGTTGCATGGGTGGGTGGGGGAAGGAGAAGGAGGATCAAAGTTCAAAGGTCAAACTGATGTTTCCAAGCTGTGTAAAGGGCTTTCTGGCTCCGGAATGGTGTCCTCAGCGATATTGCTGTCCACTGCATTGTTATTTCTGTTGAGGGGTGAGGACTCGCCTGGGCTCTCCTCACTTTGCTTTTTGAGTTCTTCAGCTTCCAGGTCTTCATCGGTGCCATCGAGGAATGGTGTCCGAGGCTCGTCTTCCTCCAGGATGAACTCTGGGTGAGTCATGAAGTTATGAATGGAGCTTCTGGATTCGGGTTTCTCGAGGCCTTCATACAAGGAGCTACGGAACGCATTCACCACTTTGATCTGTACCAAAGAGGGATGGGGGGGATAAACAAACACAAGCAAACACAAAAGTGAGTAGTAGGCAGAGGGAGCCCTTAAGGACTTTGGGGGAAAGAAGAATGCAACAAGTATAACAAAAAAATAACAGCAGCAGCAGCAACAACAACAACAATAGTAGTTTTTAAGAAAAAACTAAAATCAATATAAAAAGAGGGCTTATAAAGAACCAGCTTGGCCACATGGGTCAAAGGTCAGGCACTACGCGTGTGATGGGGCAACCAAGTATGAGGAGGCTTCAGGAGCTGCAAGAAAAGACATGTCACATTTCTAAGACAATAGCTTTGAAATGCATGAACACTCAAAGCACACTTGTTCTCAATGTGTGTCTGCATGTTCAACAAAAATACCCAAATGAAACAGCTCAAAGTGGCAAGTGTAAGACATATACATTCACAGAGTGTGATTTACTTCAAGGCAAAATTAGGGTGGGACGTGATGGTGTCAGTTGCAAATTTTCAAACCTATAAAGATTAATTGGCTGAAAGTGTCACACACACAAAAATGACTTCAGATAGTGCATTGCAGCAAACCCAAGCAGAATGCCAAGAATGATGAATGTACCAGTGAGCATGCAAGAGTAAACCAGATGACAGTTGCTAAATTGGAACTCAAGCTCAGGAGCTCCAGAGCCACCTTAGTGTCATCATATTTGGAAAATGGTCAGCAATTTCCCCAGAGCAGTCACTAATTTCAGAGTTTGCTCTACAATTCTACCCAGCACTCACAGCTGCTCTGTACAGAAGACTTTCAGTGCTCTTGGCTTATGAAAATAAGGTCCCAAAGGCAGGAGTGGGGGAAGCATGGCCCATGGGCTGCAAATGGCCCACTGCCTAATTTTTCCAGATCACCTGATTGGTCCCTCCCACCAATCAGCTGACTAGCAGGGAAAACGGGGCGTGGCTGAAAACCCTGCTACTCTGCTGCTCCTTCTTCCCCACCAGTCCTTTGTTTCCTGCCAATCAGTAGAGGGGGGATTTTCACCAGGATCACATGGGAGAACCCCAGGGAACGCGGTCTTCAACAGGAAAAAGGGTCCCCACTCCTGTGCTAAGGACAGCACATTCCATTTGTAGTCATGAGTACAATTATGGCTGATCACAGACTAGACTTTCTTCTTCACCTCACTTTACTGGTGCAGAGAATTCTCTATAAAAGTGAGAAACAAGCTTGGATTCCCAAAGATACTTAAAAAATGAGGCCTCTACACAGATGGCTCTTGAGAAGTAACAAATGCAGCTTTAAACATATTCGGCGACAAAGTGTCAAAGGTCTGCTTTCTTTGGCTGTTTTGAGATTCTTGGATTCAAACTTTGGAAATTTTTATTCCTCCAGTCCCCATATTAATCACAGTTTGCTCGGTCATGTAGGTAAAATGCAAATCACATTTCCAGAACAAAAAGGCATTGTGGACACTAGAGTAGAGAAACCTTCCCTTTACATGATGGAAGCATATTTCTGTAAAAGTTACGTTCACCTCAGACCAACACAACAAATAAAAGTGATGAGCAGAGTTTTCTATAGCCCAGCCTATTCACGCAGACATTAAAGATAGTTACATCAGCTTTCCATTAAAACTTACACACAATGCAAAATCCACAGAGACACATCCAAAAAGCAAATTAAAATAATGTATAATGATGCAATTAATATTCTATGCAGAGATGGCCCAAAATTAGTACCTTAAAAAGACAAACAAACAAAAAGATCTAAAGAATCCCAGATTCAAATAACCACCTAGGCACATTTACAGGAAAAATTCTCCATCTCCCTTTCTACCCAGTTATTAAGTGGTAGCAACACTCCAATGCCATCACAAATATCATGTTGGTCATGCTTTCAGTTCTCACTATGGAGTTTTCAAACACAAAAATGCTTAATTTTTACTTTGCTCATTGCTTTTCTTCTGCAACCCTCCAGTGCCTACCAGCCACAGTTACAGAACTGTGTTTGTAACAAAAACATAGGTCCAGAACCCCGATTGGAGGAAGGAACTGGCAGATGGTTGGAGGGTTAGGCACCTTCCCCCCACATGGTGCTTTTCCATGGCAAATTACCCCATCCGTATTACACTTTGCAGAGGAGAAGCAGGGGGAAGGTTTCAGAACACAAGTTCCAGTTCCATTGCCCATATTTTCAACTAATATAAACTATGGTTCAATCCTCTGTATTAGGGGTGAGCAACCCCCCCCCCCCCTGCCCCAGTGTAGCCCATGCAACTGAGTTCTGCCATGGTTCTCCATAACTTATTTAATACGTTGTTTTCTTCTCTTTCCTTTCCAAATGCCATCTAAGATAGTGGTCATCATCTCATCTTGTAATCGTGAATTCTATTATCAACCGCATTGGCTGATCCAAGTTCTAGTTTTATAAGAGAGGGAGAAAAATCACCATCCACATTATCCACGGCTTTATAAATTCATGTGCCACTTTAGTTGTCTTTTTTCCTTTTGCTTTCCCTCCTTCCCTCCCTCCCTCCCTCCCTCCAGATGACGATAATTACCACAGTGTTCTTGGTCCTCTCGTTCCCAGAGAATAACAAGATATGGTCATATTCTTCAAGCTTGTTCACGTATAAATTAATCCTTAGGTGCCCTTAACTTATGCTTCTAGGCTAGCCTCCAGGTTTTTTTTAATGATAATTTCGTCTTCACAAGAAGCATCAATCTTTACCTTGGTTGAAAAGCTATCAAGTTCTTGTTGAACTGGCAAATATCTGTACATAGACAATTATGCTTGGTGTGTCTTACTTGGCTAAACCATCTGATTTAGTTATTGTAAAGCCAGCCAGCTAAAATGGAAGCGCTTTTCTAATGCAACATCCCAGCCCAACTCCAGAAAGACAATGGAACTTCCCAGAAATCTTTGGTTTCAGAATGTTGACATACACAGAAAGATAAAGGAGTAAAGCATTATTTGAAAACTCTTTAGGATGGCAACTCAGAGTAAACTACACATTGCTTTTAATACATGGCATGCCTCTACATCTGTTCTTTTACCAAATCAAAAGTAAATGTAGCGATCTGACCTGGGTTAAGAATGTAGTCTTGGGGTGGGGGTGGTTAACTCTTTGCCTCCTGCTGTGGTCCTAATCTAGACTGTGCTGCCCTCCCCTTGCACTGGCAAAAAAGAGCTTCCATTCTCTTCAGTTGAGGCTTGAAGTCCCCCAATCCAAATGAGGACCACAAGCACTGTGTGTACATGTGTGTGTGTCAAAGCACCATACACTAGGATCCAGATCTAAATTGACCTGTTACACTTACTTTTGAGTAAGGATAGCCCATATGTAGCGGCATGCTACGTATTAATAGTAACATGCAGTTTGTCTCTCAGCCTACAAGATCAATGTCAAGGTAGCAGCTAATGCCCTGTGCTGTAGGACAATGACTCTTACACACAACAGTAAAACTTCTCTGGAGATGGATACTAATGTTAGAGAAGTCTCTCCATTTTTAAAAGGAAATACACCAAGCAAAATGTCATGATGTCCTGTATGTGAGAATGTCTCCTTGAGTGCATCCTTCTTATCTAACATAAACAAGAACCCTGGCTCCAGTGCTGCTGTGTCAGAGTTAACTTCTGTAACTTACTGTCAGGCCAAAGGTATTGTTGACAGAACAGAGAGAATTGTTTAGCATAATTAGCTATGCCCCAGTGTTATGTTCTGATTGGTTAATGCTGCAACAGGGCCCTGCCCCTTGCAAGCTCAAATACTGTACTGTATTTCCTATGTCTTTTGTCTGATTGCTCCCTTTGAAGAGACCAGGCCTTGATTACTAATCAATAAAGCGCTTTTGAACCCTCTGTCGCTGGAATGGTGGAGTCGTGCTTAAGGGCTGTTTGGATTTCTTGTCTTGCCTTGTTCTACCCGTGAATGAGTATTAGTTAGAGAAGTTGGCACGCCCTGGCATGCAGTAATTGAGAGGGAAGTTCCATGATTTTAGAAAACTGTGGAACATGCACTGACCTCTACATCGCTAGGATGGGAGCACACCAGCATGATCTTTATTATTGAACTAAATGTCTCCTCATGTGGAGCTGGAAAAGTAGGCAGTGCTGGGGAGCTGGAATTAAGTACTTTTCTGAACACATAAGGTGGCAAATGAATAGTTTTGGCAATAGTTATAGATCGGTGCTGGATCTTGACTCCATGCACAGGGCATGGATCAAGGAGCTGAAGCCAAACAGAGAAATAACCCCAGCCCCAAACCACTAAAAACAAAGAATGTGTTGAGTTGAATAAACACTACCTGAAAAACTCTATTTTGGCTCTAGTGTTGGGTCACCCTGAATCAGAAACGTGAAGCTGTTCATTTCTGCAGTTCCAGTTGCACTTCTCTTATATTGAGAAAATGTTTTTAAGATAAGCTACCTCTTTAAAATGGTTGGGGGGAAAAAGGATGAACAGTTATAAAGTTAATTTTAAACAAAATGACATAACTTAAACGAAATGCAGAATTTGCATTCATCTTACTGTAAACATGACTTTTGTTTTGCTGCATACTTGTTACTAGGGATGTGCTCCGCTCCGATTAGGAGCGTAGAAGCAGTAGCGGATTGGCCTGCTCCGCCTTACCCAGAGGCGGAGTAGGAGCGGACCGCGGACCCCCTAGAAGCAAGGCGAAGAGAAGCGACCATTTTTCGGAGCTCCGAGTTCAGTCGGAGCGCTCCGGTCGCCATCTTGAAAACATTTCGCCATAGGATTGCATTGCGGCAAATAATCGCGCATAACTACGTTGTTTTTGAAGCTATCGTTCTGGAAATTCTTGTGCACAGAGAGTCGTGGATGGGGGTCATTTTGAGACCACTCTCACCTCTCTGCGTGCTGTGGTTCACGTGCAATATTTTTTTAAAAATCGGGTCAACCGCGGGGCTCAAACTGCGTTTCGGCTTTTCGCCCATAGGATTGCATTGAGGGAAAGAATCGGGGATAACTGGGGGGGGGTTTTAAGCTATCGTTCTGAAAATTCTTGTGCACAGAGAGTCGTGGATGGGGGTCATTTTGAGACCACTCTCAACTTTCTGCGTGCTGTGGTTCACGTGCAATATTTTTTTAAAAATCGGGTCAACCGCAGGGCTCAAACGGCGTTTCGGCTTTTCGCCCATAGGATTGCATTGAGGGAAAGAATCGGGGATAACTGGGGGGGGGGTTTAAGCTATCGTTCTGAAAATTCTTGTGCACAGAGAGTCGTGGATGGGGGTCATTTTGAGACCACTCTCAACTTTCTGCGTGCTGTGGTTCACGTGCAATATTTTTTTAAAAATCGGGGTTTGGGTTTTTTTTTTTTATTATTATTATTATTTTGGAAGCGATGACAGGCACATTCAACTCCCAATCCTGATGAGAATTCATCTCCTCAGAAAGCATCCTCCTCCAATCCCAGCGTTGGAGGGGGGACTAAGGCAGACCCACCCTGAGAACTTTCTGTTTTGTGTCTCTTTGTGGGTTGGCGTTCGTGGAGGGAACACTTACTTAGCTAGTGCTCCTGCTTTGGAGATAGATTAATTTAATATAGGTTTAGTTTGGCGCGTGTGTGTGTTTGTTTGCTTCTTTCTGACTTGTAGCTTAGTTTGCCCTGTGTTTTCCCCTTACTTTGATTTAATATAAACTTTATTTTTGAATTTTGGAGTGTGTGGTTGGGTTGGTTGCCCCCCCCTTCCCTGTATTAAAGCCTGACTGTTCTGCTTTTGTGAAAGCTTTCTTTTGAAAGCATACACACACTTTTTGTCCCATTTCCCTACATTTATATTCTTAAACATATTTTATTATATTCTTTCACATAGTCCATTAGTATATATTCTCATACATATTATATTAGTATTCATATTTTGTTCTTCTTATAGTAGTGGTTGGTTCTTTTTCCCCCTCCCCTCTCTTAAATCCTGATTGTGTTTCCTTCTATCTTCTATATACCAAATATACCAAAAAAATTGGATTCTCTTTTTCTTCTCTGTGTAACTTCGACGGAGTGGGCTGCTTTTGTCAAGTTCAACAGGCAGCCACAGATTGAGCATTTTGGGGAAAGCATACGCACACCATTTCCCTATTCTTAAACATATTATTATTATATTCTTTGACATAGTCTTAGTAGTCTATTAGTATACATTCTCATACATATTAGTAGTAGTATTCATATTTTGTTCTTCTTATAGTAGTGGTTGTCCCATTTCTTGTCCCATTTCCCTACATTTATTAGTAATATTCTAAAACATATTATTATATTCTTGTAGATATTCTTAGTAGTATATTCTCATACATATTAGTAGTAGTATATTTTATTGTTCTTGTCCCATTTCCCTACATTTAAACATATTATATTCTTCTTATACATATTCTTAGTAGTACCTTATACATAGTATTAGTAGTATTAATATTTTGTTAGTCATCATGAAAAGAGAAAGCAGGCGTGCTGAAAGCAGCAAGGCTCAGTCTGCCAGCAGGGCTTCCTCTCCTCCTGTGAAACTCAAACGGGCAACTCCTTGGCTGACTGCTCCAAAACAGAAGCAGGACAAGCAGCAGGCAGAGCCACTCTCTTCTGCAACTTGTGCCCGGCGTTCTCTTTTTGAGGGTGGGAATGGGAAAAGTGCCCGTTTGCAAGAGGCACGTGGCAGCAGTGCCATTAGAGGAGGAGGAGTATCCCCAACTCCTTCATTCTCCTTTCAGCCCACGAGCCCGCTGATGGACCTAGACGAGGTCCTCAGCACAGTGGAGGGGGGGGAGGAGGAGGAGGCGGTGGGCCTCCAGGATGTGGGGGCTGAGGAGGAGCAGCAGCAGGCCGAGGCTCTCTCCCCAGTCTCATCCCACACCCCTGTTTCTGTGGCAACACCAGAGAGCTCAGGCGGGCAATTGGTGGTGTCACCACAGAAACGAAAGACAAGCATCGTGTGGGACCACTTTGAGTTGGGAGCGGATCCCCGCTTTGCTGTCTGTCGCCACTGCAAACTCAGCCTAAGCAGGGGTTCATCGACAGGGCATTATGGAACCAGCAGCATGAAGATGCATCTTCATAGGCAGCACCAGGCGATCTTGCTGGGGAAAGAGGCGGGCAAGGCGACTGGTTCCAGGGGAAAGCCGAAGGCTGCTGCTGGCACTGCCACTCTAAGCTCTCCATCTCCCATCCCCACAAGGGTTAGGCAGGCAACCCTGCAGGACATGGGGTGGGGGAAGTATTGACCCACAAGATGGCGTTTTCCAATGCCCACCCAGGGTGCTACTGTGTTGGGGCATCTGCCGGGACTGACTCCTCCCCAATACTAGATCTATGACATGTCACTCTGCCTGCCCCTCTGCTAGCCTGTCCTCCTCGGTGACCGACTCGCTGGGATGGTTTGCGTTTGCAATGCGTGACTAACTGCAATGCTGGCTTAGAAACCAGCCATCACTTCCTTGTGCCCCCAGAAATGCCCGCAGCCTGCCTGCCTGCCTGCCCGCCTCCCCCGGGGTGCTGCTGTGGTGGGGCATCTGCCAGGACTGACTCCTCGCCTACTCTGCCTGCCTCTCTGCCCGCCTGGTGCCTGGTTTGCTCCCAATCGTCCTCCTCTGTGCCCCTCAAGGCGTAACTGCTGGCTTAGAAAGAAACAACCAGCCATCTTTGCCTCACTTTGCGCCCACTTATGGGTTGGTTTGCTATGCGTTAGTGCTCAAGCCATCCTTGCGGCACTACAATGCATGCTGCCTGCCTGCTTTCCATTGATGGTGCTATATAAATAAATAATAATAATAATAATAATTCTCCCCTTCCCGCCTTGCAGCGATGGTGTATGTGTCTTGCTTTGACTCAGGGGAGAAGTCCTTCCTGCGCTCACTTAGACTTTATCAAATTCAATAATCCCTTTTTCAAATGTGCCAGAAGATTTAGGGTTATCTCGTGGCATGTTGGGATTGCCTTGGAACTGGCCCCATTGAGCTGTCTGCAATTGCAACTTTAAATCCCTGACATACTGGAGTGTTCAAATTTCAAAAGTTCCCCTAACATCAGGGGATGATGGGATTGCCTTGAAACTTGGTGTCCATGGGGACACATGGGTAAGCTGTCATGGGACCAAAGGATAGGTTTCTAACGTGCAAATTGACGTAGTTGTAGAATGGGACTTGATTTGGGGTGAGTTAAAAAGTTTAAGCCGCGCCAAAAATCAGGGGATGATGGGATTTGCTTGCAACTTGGCGTGCATGTGGACACATGGATAAGCTCTCCTGGTGCCGAGTTTGAGGTTTCTAACATGCAAATTGACGGAGCTATCCCAAGGGGTGTGAATGGGGTGCCCGATTTTCATAAATTCCCCAAAAATCAGGGGATGATGGGATTGCCTTGAAACTTGGCGTGCATGTGGACACGTGGATAAGCTATCATGGTGCTGAGTTTGAGGTTTCTAACGTGCAAATTGACGTAGTTGTAGAATGGGACAATTTGGGGTGAGTTAAGCCATGCCAAAAATCAGGGGATGATGGGATTTGCTTGCAACTTGGCGTGCATGTGGACACATGGATAAGCTCTCCTGGTGCCGAGTTTGAGGTTTCTAACATGCAAATTGACGGAGCTATCCCAAGGGGTGTGAATGGGGTGCCCGATTTTCATAAATTCCCCAAAAATCAGGGGATGATGGGATTGCCTTGAAACTTGGCGTGCATGTGGACACGTGGATAAGCTATCATGGTGCTGAGTTTGAGGTTTCTAACGTGCAAATTGACGGAGCTATCTAAAGGGGTGTGAATTAGGGTTATGGGAGGTGCGTTAGAGGGTAGAGCCGCGCCAAAAATCAGGGGATGATGGGATTTGCTTGCAACTTGGCGTGCATGTGGACACATGGATAAGCTGCCCTGGTGCCGAGTTTGAGGTTTGTAACATGCAAATTGACGGAGCTATCCCAAGGGGTGTGAATGGGGTGCCCGATTTTCAAAAATTCGCCAAAAATCAGGGGATGATGGGATTGCCTTGAAACTTGGCGTGTGTGTGTATACGCCCATGAGGTGTCATGGTGCCAAACGTGAGGTTTCTAACTTCAACGGAAAAAAAGTTGTTTACTTTTTTAGCTTTCAATGCAAGCCTATGGGGGGGCAAAAACGGAGCTCCGGATCCGATCCGGAGCTCCGAGCGGAGCGGAGCGGAAGTGGGCGGAGCGGGGGCGGGGCGGAGCGACCCGCTCCGAAAAATGGCGGATCTGCAAGTGAAGCGGAGCGGGGGGTCCGTGCACACCCCTACTTGTTACTTTGATTCCACCTTTTTGCGTGGTAAAGCAATAGTTTTCATTTCAAATGGTTATATCCAGCTGGGTGTCCCTCCAGTAACGGAAGGCTCTTTGATCCATCATAAGCTTCCATCAGCAGAAGGGGGTGATTTTGGCAATTCACTCTCCCCTTGCAGCCTCCATCCCTAAAAAACTCCTCTGGAGAGTTGGGGACCCTTTAAAACAGAGTGGGAGGTGGCAAGAGGGGCTGCAGAAGGGGAGGGGGATTGCAAAAAACCACCTTTCTCCTCATTTCACTGATAGACTGGATTAAAGAGAAGGATCCCAAAGAGACAGAACTTAGACTATTGAACTGTCTTTGACCAAATGCTTAGGTTTCTCAGAGGCTTCTTAGGCGTTGCGCAGTGAAATGACCAATAGCTGGCTCATCACCATCAATCTGCCCTTGAAATGCGCAGATACAGCAGAATGTCAGGTGTATTGTAGGACATGCTCTCAGTTCATGCAGAGTGACAATGAGGCCCACGTGAAAGGGATGTGCACTTAGAACTCATCAAAGAATCCTCTGCAACACACAGTGCTTCCATAGCAAATATCCAGGGGTTCCTTGGGAGACACATTGATATGGAAAGCATTCTGCAAAGGTTGAAAATGTGAGAAAAACTGCTCTATGGTACCAAAGCAGTATATGGTACAGTTTATAGTGATTTACTCTATGCCAAATGTGTGCACACCACAGGTAGGACATTTATTTATTACAAGTCTGATATCCTGCCTTTCAAGTCCCAAAAGGGACCTCCAAGGTGACCAATAACAATCAAGGTATTTTGGGGGGGAAAGCCTACACTTTGCAAGGCATGTAATAAATCAGATCCATCATCAAGGGAAAATAAATGTACAACCCAGACTAATAGCTTTGGTTCTATAACCATCTGCTCGGATCTGAGTTTTTAATAAACAGGATGAAAACCGAGACATTTTCCCTTTTTTCACAGGTGGAAGGGAATAGAGCACACACCATTTAGCTAACCTCTGGGCATCTGACAGACCCTAGTTTCTTTAGAATCTTACCTCACATTCTTTAGAATGAACCAGAAAATATTATTTCATTATAAGGCCTACCATTAGTAAGTCATATGACAATGGACTGTCCATATCACATTACACTTCTCTCCACCCTTTGCAGTTTGCTCATGAACTCCTCCTTTTCTAATGAATCAGCCTTCATCAACACAGCACTTGGGACTGCTGAGGATTTAAACACTGTAGAACTTTCCACCAGGTAGTAAGAGAGAGAAGGAGAGACAGGAGTGTCAGAGAGGTAGCTTTAAAGAGTAGCAGAAATGAAGTAGGGAACTGCATAGGTAGTCCACAAAAGGCAAGAGCATAATTTTGATGCAGTTATTATAGAATGGGAAACGATGCTACTCTCTCCAATTATCTGTTTTCTTCCCACCCAGCCCACTTTAATTAGATAAACATTAATAAATTGAACTTGAATGTGCCATCAAAAAATTCAGCGTTTACTTCCTTGGCTGAATGTGGTGCATGAAATTAAGAACTGAATATGCTCTTTTTAAATAAACTATTGCATTGATGTAAACAGAGAAGTAAATGCCAACAGCTGCACTCCTTCAAAAACTCTTAGTGTATGCGTAAAGACAAAAATGTCAATATTGGCTAATTACAAAATGCACATTATTAAGAAAATTCTCCTTCTTGAAACATTGGTCACAAAGAAGGGAGAACATCATCATCATCTAAAATAAATAAATACTGAACAACACTTATTTCCTTGTAAAAAACCAAATTAGTAGAAAATGTATGATTCTGGATGCAAATCTTCTTTTTTAAAGCCAACTTTTCTGGAGAAGAAAAGTGTATTATTTATGGTACTGACTGCTACCTCCTTGTAGATTTACAATGCAGCCCCCCAAAGAAATGGGAACAATTAGTAAGATTTGTTTATATATTATTCTGCAGGCCATATTTTCACACCTGTTATCTCTTCATTATTATTATTTATTGCATTCAGGCAGGAAAAGATGTTCCCTGCATATTTGGAAACCCAGTATTTAAACAACTGAATCCAGGTTTGTGCATGCAGGTGAAGCCTACTTCTATGTAGAAGTAGAACACAAACTTAGGAATCACTGTACTTGTAGATTCAAGAAATGCTTTACAAATGGCCTGGAAGTTTAACTTAAATGGAGAACCTGGGACTGGTCTACAGAAACTTTTATAAATAACTAGTAACTAAAAAGCTGTGTATGTCACACAGATTACCTGATATGCTATAAATTGTCAGTTTTAGCAAGATGAGTCCCCCCCAACCCTAAACTGTAGTTCTGTATGGATTACAAGAGCATTTGCCAGATTAAGAGCATCCATTTTATGTTTAATCTGTATTGTGACATACCAATTTACATTTGCACCCCTAATTTCTTAGAGCTGAGATGCTTGCATAGAAGGAGAGCCAAACTATAATTGTTACAAGTGCTCAAAAACTTATAGCACAAGCATATTTTCCCAGTCCTGCCTCCTAATATTGGGGCTTGATGTAGAATCTGCAAAATCCTGAAACTGAAGGTGCTGAATGAGCTAGCATCTGAGACCTTCTGCTGACTGGTATAATGTCAATGATACAGGCTTTCAGAAAATGTTGCCCTAACAGCCTAATCCGAAGCATGTTTACTCAAAAGTAATTCCCACCAAGTTCAGTGGAATTTACTATGAAATTGGATTGCAATTGAAGGTTTCTAGAATCCTTCATGCAGAAAAGTTGCCTTTCCTGATAACTAGATTAACATGAAAATAGTTTCTGCAAAGGAAAGTGATTCTTGTTGAAAACCTGCACTTTGGATAGACATTTTCCCATCTCAATATTTAGCTGTGGTTATTAACTCTACTAGCCTTCTTTCCCACATCTTTCCCCTGTCAAGGAGAACATGAAATATTTTGTGCCCCCGTGAGAGTATGGAAATCATAATTCAAGTTCTGCAAGAAGGAGAAAAGGTTGCAATAGAGAAGAAACAGAAAAAGAACCAGATTTTTTTTTTTAAAAAAGAAAGTTAAAAATGCAAGAGCATAAAAAAAAGTTGTATACACATACACACAGATTTGCTTTTCCCCACACTTCCTCCCAATTCTCAAGACAAGAAACCATGAATCAAGTTATGGGTTAAAAGAAAAGGGAAAGAGAACAGATTTGGTTAGGGTCTGTGCGAGTGCCCTTTGGTGGCTATTAGGAAGTCATGCATTGAATAGACTATCACTCACTGCCCGCAGGAGGAGATGCAGCAGCAGCAGCAGCAGAAGTGGTGGGAGTGGAATTGACGGAGGAAAGAGCTACATGGGTTGGGCTAGAAACATTTTTTACATCGTGGTGTTGGCTCACGATGGAAGGCTGTCTCCTGAGGGCTCCCTGTAAAGAGGAGGCGCCGGTCTGGAATGTGTAAACTACGTCCATCTGCAAAGAATCAGAAAGTGAGATAGCTTTGTCCCACAATCAAAAGAGGAAAAGGAACTAGGAGAGTGGAAGGGGAGGCTGGGCAGACAAAGGATACAGATAAAAACAATACAGAACAGAAGTGGAAGGGGAAAGAGGAAAAACCCAGTACATCCCCGTAAACAGTTTCAGCAGTTAATCCAAAAGGTTGAGCCACTAAGTAAAGAAATTCCAGCCTTTCCCCCAGTTATTCTTGTTGGCAACAGGTGCAGTATTTTAGAGTCTAACAACGTTATATGCAAATGCATGGAATGAAACCCTTTTGATCCTATTGTCTGTTGAAACGCAGCTTCAGGATGGCTCAACAAGTAATAGAGAAGCTGCAAGAGAGAAAATATGTACTTAATGGCTATTTTTTATTTCGCTGTTCACATACTGTGTTTCATTTTTATCTGTCGATTTCATTGTTTGTTTTCAGCCTGATTTCTGTAAGCAGCCTGGATTTTTTTTTTTTTTTTTAATATTGAAGAGCAGGGGATAAATGCTACTTGGGTTTCAGCAAACAGGTTTGTCTATAACGTGCAGGGTGAGATAGCAGCTGGCGGGAATCTGATATAAAGCGAAAGCCTGAATGACACCAAAGTGCAGTCTGCACATTTGGAATCTTCAGTGGAATAAATAGTGCGTTTCCAATTGCTTGTTATAATGTAAAGGTCTCCAAGAGACACAAAGGGCCAAAGACAGGCAATTCTAACTGAGGAGTAGCATGTGCCACGCTTATCTCCAAGGACCAGGCCCTGAGTCACATTGGGTTGTTCTGCTTGGCCAGCGTCAGAAAACAAGTAAAAAAAAATAACCAAGCTGGAATTAATTGCAACAGCAGCTTGTCAATTCATCCCAAAGCAGAAAGGGCACAGCAGCATGCAGAGATAACACAACAGCAGATAGTTTTCTCCTTACTGCCCCTAGTTTTGTGAAGACAGGCATAGAAAAGCTGCTGCATTGGTATAACGCCCTGCTCCTCTAGCTACTGGCAAGTCATTTCATCTCAGCTGGAAAGGCTTGCTAAGAAAGGAAGGGCTGAGGCGATCATATTTCTGTAAACCACCAAGAGAGCCCTGGCTATGGGAGCAGTATATAAGTGCAATAAATAAATAAATAAATAAATACCCTGATGCTGACTATTTCTGTCAATAAGTCATGCAAGCAGTAAAAAGAATCCCCTGTCATTTCCCTGAAGGTAGATAGTTATAGGGCACTCTGAAAAATCTGCAATTCCAGGAGTTTTGATTTCCAGATTCAAGGCTGATATGCTCAGATCTACATTAAACACCACACATAAAAACCCCCAACAACAACCCGGGGCATCTCACATTTGCATAGTGGTTGCTGTAGCAGGCAGCACTGTTCATTCGGTGAGCATGCAAAGCTCCATCAGTAAACTGGTCCTTTCACAAACTGGACATGGCCAGCTCCTCCTCTTCCTCCTTATTGGCTTGGTGGGGGCAATTTACAAGTCAGGGTAATTTTACACCATGTTATGCCTACTTGTACCTACCATTCTCTGCCATGTCTGGAATACAAAGAGGAGCATTTTTGATACTGAATGGCTCTTCCTCCAAAGGTTTTGCGGTGGGTCAGCTGAAGAAACTAAACACAGCCATGTCTCCAAGCAATGTGCGATTCCGACCCCAGAGGGTCTTTGTGCACCACAACCTACCTCAGTGGCACATCCCAGGCAGTGTGTGACATGCAACAGTGACCCTGCCTAGCTGATACAAGACAGTACCAGAGTTTAATGAACCCATACACTGCTTCATACTGCATGCCCACATGCAGCGTTTGGTGACCTCAGTGAGTTCAGTCTTCGTTTGCACCCTTTGCACGTGACTTGTGTGCGTAGATGTTTTTCCTTTACCATGCACAATACAAGGAACCACACTCAAGGTGGCATAGGTTACAATCCCCACATGTAACATATAGCTTGCATCCAGGTCTCATGCAGGCATTCATCCAAGATCACTTCCCCTCTTTAGGGCCTGGTTTCCTGTCATGGAGGCAAGCACCTGGACTAAAACAATGGCAAATTTCTGAGATTTTTTTTTTACCTTATAGAATTAATATGCAAGAAGAAGAGAGTCATGACTTAGCACTAACTTAGGACCTCCATCCCACAAAGCTCTGTGATCCTCAAATCTAACTCCCTGTTCATCCCCATCAATCTGTCCTGGTTGCTAGGGCATACCATACACTAGATATAGTTTTTAAACCATTTCATCTATCCTTCCCCAACCTGGCATTCTCCAAATATGTTGAATTACAACTTTCACCATCCACACTCACTAGGGATGATGGGAGCTGTAGTCCAACACATCTTGTAGGGTGCCAGATTGGGGAAGGCTGATGTTTCGACCTTCCAAGGAACTCATTAGGGCTACAAGGAAAAGGTTAAATTAGCATCCCCACATCTAGAATCCGGGAGGATAGGAAGAAGGGCCAATGGACAGTGGCTAAGCAGAAGTTCACAGCTTTGAACAGCTATCAAGACATTTTATAAGAAGTGTGTGGCTCTGCATTAGCATATCTTGTGTAGCATTACCATGTACCACTATGCTCATATTCTCTCCATCATCCCTTGTCACGGATTAGAGGGACTCTAATCCCAAGTAGAAATTTCTATACTTATGTACAAATTTTCTTAGCAGGTTTCATATCCTGAAGGGAAGGGATCTATCCGGGAAAATAATGATATCATGGAACAACCAGATGGCACCAACAATCAGGAGGGTCCCAGTAATAAAGGCCCATCATTGATCTCAGATTGCTGGCAACAACATATGGCTTGGACCAGGTTATTTGAAAGATTGCCTGAATCTATATCAACCTGCTAGAACCATAAGATCATCCACCAAGGCCTTGCTCATGTGCCCACTATTAACATCTGATTAGGCTGGCAGGCACAAGAGATAAGGCCTTTTCTGTGGTGGCCCCATACTTCTCAAACACACTACTATGGGATGTGTGCATAATTCCCTCCCTGACTTCTTTTAAACAGGCCTTAAAGATCTGGATGTCCCAGTCTGCTTTTACATTAATGGATTCCCATTTTTATTTTATAAACTGGAATTTATACTGTTGCTAATTTAAACGTGTTATGGTGCTGCTTTAGCGAATTGTTTTTTATTGTTTTAAGATGTTATCTTCTAAACCGCCCTGAGGAAGCTCTGCCTCAAAAGGCAGAATTGAAATATTTTAAACAAACAAACAGAAGACTGGTGATAATTGCTGCTTGCTGGAGGTTTTTACATTAGGAGAGAGGGAGGTCTTGAGATGGCTAACCATCCCAAACTGTCTGGAAGCTGTTGCTTCATTTTCACTATACTCCAAAGTTGGGCAGGCATCATTAGAAGCTCAGCTTCAGGACTGGGTGAGAAGGGCAAGCCCTGGAACCACTCTGTTATGCTCATCTTGGGCTTGTGCCATGTGGAATTCCACTTGCGCTATATCCTGATAAGATGATGCCACAAAAGGAAAGAGCAAGTCCCCCTCCGCCTTCCTTAATAGTTTTTTCTTTAAAAAATGAGTTCTGTTCTAAAGAAGCTGGAGTGTTGGTGCTCCTGTTTGTGTCCTGTAATAATGATTGTGTTTAATAATCAGCCAGTCTTTTAACAACATAAATAGCTGGCCTGTTGCTCATGTAACCTTAGCTGGACATAAAACTGCAGCTGATTTCTGGTCAGTGAACACAACCAGCTGGATGGGGATCCAGAATCTAGGTGGATGGAGTCACAAATTGTCACACACTTGCCTCACACATTCACACAGTTGTCAAAACACACCCTATTTGCCCATGAAGCAAAATGGTGCGTAACATTTGATAAAGAAATAAAAATAAATAAATTTCTTCAAGATGACGTTCCCCCTTTTTTGTACTACCGGAAAGCTCTGTCTGCAGGTCTGTCTGTGTATTTGCTCTTCCGTAAGAAGGAAACTCTGCTGTGCTGGCAGACTAGGCCTCTTAACAGCCAGGAACACATCCCGCCCCCACACTTGATTTCCCAGCAGCTTGTTCTTCCCTTTTGTGGCATGATTCTTAAGGAACTTCCTAATCCAGGTTCACTGTTAAAGGACATGAAAAGAGGGACAAGGATTTACATGCGGACTAGAGGCCAGAGCCACAGGGTTTGTTTTCAGAATGTCCCTTGGGGCTGTAAATTGACCCTCAGGCATTCTGTACACAGTCCAGAAGATCTAATTTTGTTTGGAAACCAGGCATTGTTTGGAAGTTCCTGCAACACAGGGGCAAGGAGAGAATGTTGGCATCAAATGGTCCATCTTTGGCTGTGCCTGAAGAGAGGCAGGGGGATTTATCTCAGAAGCAGGCACCAATGCTTAGAAAGAGTCCTCAGTTATATGTAACGACCCAGATGCTCAAGCCATGCGGCTAACTGATCCCCAACTCCTCCCGCAGTTTGAATGCCGTATCCCTCTCCATGACATGCAGCTCTGATTTTATTGAGATGGGCTTTGATTAAACCAAGGGATAACACTGCAGCCCAAAGTCCCTAAGGGAGAAGAAATCAGCACTGTACCTGAGTCTGTATTCTGTTGAGGCCCCGGAACCACAGGATCTGTCCCCGCCGTAGCTCCATTTCGGCATGGTCAATTTCATCGAGACCTTCAGGCAGCTCCTCATCTGCCATATCTTCCTTGGTAGTGCCATGTCCTGCCTCCGTCAGGAACTTCAATCGACTGGTTGGAACGGTGGAGATCAGCTACAGAGAGATGGGACACTCCAGGTTAATACTTCCCTGCTCTGGGGCTTGTATGATTTTGCTTCTCAGCTTGACTGCATGTCTGGTCACCACAGGCCATGCCATCCTAGTAATGCTAGGCACCATCATGGGATTTTTTTTATTTACTCATTTATTTAGAAAAAGGATGGAGAAAGGTGGAAAGTTTGATCGATTCATTTCCACTTGTAACTGACACCCGTGCTGACTTAATTCACTCAGCTGACAGCACAGAATTGGCCACCCTCTGCTGTGATCTTCGCCATGTATGCTTAAATGTTTGGCCATGTTTTTGGAGGTAAGCAGGAGCTTTGTTTAATCACTTTGAAACCCATCAGCACCATCACACTTTGCGTCCACATTGCTGCAAATTGGGGTGGGAGGAGATGAAGCTGCGGTACAGTGGGTGTGTGGGTGTGTCTGTGGTTGAACCTCTGATGTCTCCCGTTATAGGAGACCAGGTGGCAGGTGAAGCAAAAGGCCCTTTGCAGGGGCTCTGGAGAATCCCTGCTAATCGGAGGGCTGGTTTTAATGAAAATTACCTTTGCTGCTGTAGCTTATTGTGATGTCTGAACCTGGTGAAGGTGACTGGTAAAGGACATGGGTTCTTGGTAGTTTGTTAACTGCCCTGGCCACGTTCTGACATTGCTATGAGCCATATTGGTGAGGGTAATTATGTAAATCCATTTGGCACGTGAACAGCATGAACAGGGTGGCTAACAAGCCACCGTGGCTTGTTAACCATCCTGCGATCATGAGAAGCCAGGTCACTGTCAAAAATACTGGGCTAGATGGATAAAAACATTGATTCAGTTTCAAGCAGCTTCATAGCCGTTTGCACATAATTTACCATCAGCTTCCTTCTATGGATAGAAACTGTGTGTGGGGTGGGGGAATAACAGAGATGGAAAGTTTCTTATCCAGGGTCTCAAAGCAATAAAAAAGAACCTGAATTTATCTGCAATGTAGGTCAGTGGCTATAATCAGAATGGTACTCCATGTCTCATCCACCGCACTGGGGTTGGTTGTGCTTGTAAAATAAGGGGTGATATTGCTCTTTATGCCATTATAAAAGTTGACTGAGGGTGCTTCCAGCCAAGGGGCCTCTAAGTGCTAACAATTAAAGGGCGTTGTGCAGTGATTCCATCTTTTCTTCCTTCTTTCCCCTTAAGGAGAAAAAATGGAAGAAGTGATGGGAAAACACAAATGGAAAGGCTACAAGTGGAAGATGATGATGTCTGGATGCCCTGTAAGATTCCATGAATGAGGCAGAGCAATTGCACAATAAAAGCCTCATCAGGAAGCACCCTGAGACAGCTGCCATTGCACCTCCCAGAGAGGGATGGAGATCTGCTGATTTTGACAGAGAAATAAAACCAACCAACACCCCTCAGTTCATCTCTAGTTTAACAAGTAATGGGAGTTGGAACTAGTTCATTGAGTCACACAAGAGTGTAGCTTGTTTGAGCTCTCACCTGTCCCCAAAGCAGCTCTCCTACGCCAATGAAAATACACCAGAACCACTGACTCAAGGTGAGTCCAGAACAGCTGAATGGCTTCCCACCAAATTCCACAATGATGATCTGCAGCATGACAGAGAGAGAAAAGAGCATTGTAAGGCAGTCTTCAGTAAAAATACAGTTACAGAAAGAATTGTTACCCTCTACAACAGTAGTACATTTTCAGTTGTCCCCAACCTGGCCCATCCCCATGTATTGGCCTACAACTCCCATCATCCACAGCAAGCACTAACAAATGGAAATTGAAAAATAGAAATTTATTATTTATTCTCAGGGGTTCAGGGGTGAGGCAGTTTTTAGTAGGACTGCACACCGTTTTGTTTTCAGATCTGGATCCAGAATCAAAGTGGGCCAATTTCTGGAAATGGGCCTTTACATCCACTGTAGTTTGCAGCATTAGATCTAGGAAAATACAAAGCACCCATCTTCCTTAAGCATGGCCACTCTCACAGAGGAAGGACAGCTGCTGGATGAGAGCAGACGGGTCAGGTGGGTGGGTGGGGGCAAGAGCTAGCCGGGTTCAGGGTGAGCAGGAGGGGGGCTCTGCTCAGCGGCTGCCCGGGGAATTGCAACATTCATCCTACTTCGAATGTTTGGATCTCACTTCAGATCCACAGCACAAATTGATATAAGAGATCAAATTGATATAAGAGATATAAGAGATATATGAGATCAAAACAGCAGAGTTTAAATTTAAGTTAAATTAGGCATTAAAATACTGAGAAAATAAAAAGGTCTTCAGCTGGCACCGAAAGGAAAACAATGTAGACGCCAAGCGAACCTCTCTGGGGAGCTCGTTCTACAGCCAGGGTGCCACAGCAGAGCATATTATATTTCCTATATTATTTATTTCCTATATTATATATAGGAAACACATTAAATGGCATAAATACATGAAGAGGTACAGTTATAAGGAGCACTGAAGAAAGAAAAACAGAAGACCATCCCACTAGACTCCAACGAAGTCTGATGCTGAAAAGTACAGACATCCAGAAATGATAAACCAGAAGCTACTTAACTCTGACAGTTAACCTTTTCTTTTCTTTTTTTGAAAAAGTAGGGGTTGGAAAAGTGTCCCACACCAGAACTCCCAAGAATAGAAATTTATGCTACATTCAAATTTTCCTTTCTTCAGTGGTTCAGAGATATGGCAGAGTTTAGTTCTGTGATGTAGAAAAGTAGCTCATCTTGAGGGTGAGATAGTATTCTCTCGTTTGCTAGAAATAACTTTTTAGAGGACATGTCGATCAAAGGCTGCATCAGAGGAGGCAAATGTATTGATGCAACAGTGCCTAAGTCAAGTCAATATGTGGACAAATTAGTGGGTTGCTGTCCTGCTCATTGATTCAGTCAAGGGACAAACTGTATAAACTGGGAAAGCAGCAGATCTTCTGAAGGAATATGGTTGACTACTTTCCACTGACAGATCCTGTGACGGATAAGCGAGTTGAAACTCTTATCCATCTAGCTTGTGCAGCAATACAAATATGATTTTCTAACAGATATGATCAAAGACTCTAACTTTCCAGAACACTAAGATTTGAAAATATGCCCCACCCCTTTTTGGGGGTCCAAAACCAACTGACTCAGCTGTTCTAACTAGGGATGGGCCCCTTCGTTTTACACTAAATCTGAGGAAGCATTTCAAGGAGAACCCTTGAAACTGAACCAAAATGTTCATAGTCATACCTTGACTATGACTTTGGTGGCTTACTGTGATTCTAGTGATCAAGTTAGGCCTTTGCACCCAACATACTGTCAAATGTTCCTTCTCAGGATTTTATGTTGGATTGGGTTGGGGTTGGGAGATATCTGAGAATACAGCAACTCCCAGGGCCTTCCTAGACGAGGCCTTAGCGCGCATTCTGTCCCGGCTTCCCTGCTGTGCGTCCAGATGACGCACAGGGGAATCCGCAGACAGGCCGCGCTGAGGCCTGGTCTTACCCGCCATAAGCGAAGTCGCTTATGGCGCGCCTTTTCCCCAGCTCCGGCCTCAGGCCGGAGCTGGGGAAAGTGTGGAGAGTTCCGCGGCTTTTCGCGGCTCCTCGCTTACTCGCGAGGAGCCGCGAAAAGCCACGGACTTGGCACGATGCGCTGTGCCCATCGTGCCAGGAGGTGGGTGATCCGGGGGGGGGAGATGGCAGAGGGCGACGAAGGAGACAGCGAGGTGATGGCAGAGGGCGACGAAGGAGATGGTGGGGGGGCGGAGGGCGACGGAGACGATGAGGGGATGGCAGAGGGCGACGAAGGAGACAGCGAGGTGATGGCAGAGGGCGACGAAGGAGATGGTGGGGGGGCGGAGGGCGACGAAGGAGATGGTGGGGGGGCGGAGGGCGACGAAGGAGATGGTGGGGGGGCGGAGGGCGACGGAGACGATGAGGGGATGGCAGAGGGCGACGAAGGAGACAGCGAGGTGATGGCAGAGGGCGACGAAGGAGATGGTGGGGGGGCGGAGGGCGACGAAGGAGATGGTGGGGGGGCGGAGGGCGACGAAGGAGATGGTGGGGGGGCGGAGGGCGACGAAGGAGATGGTGGGGGGGCGGAGGGCGACGGAGACGATGAGGGGATGGCAGAGGGCGACGAAGGAGACAGCGAGGTGATGGCAGAGGGCGACGAAGGAGATGGTGGGGGGGCGGAGGGCGACGAAGGAGATGGTGGGGGGGCGGAGGGCGACGAAGGAGATGGTGGGGGGGCGGAGGGCGACGAAGGAGACGGCGAGGTGGGCGGATGGGGGGGGATTAAATTAAAAAAAAAACCTTACCTTCTCCGGCGGCTTCGGGCCCCACATGGCCCCTTTAAAAAAAAAAAAACATGGCCGACGCTGCAGGGCTTCCGTCGTCCCTGCGGGTCGGCCGTCTAGGAGGCTGGGCGGCGCGCGTTAAACTTAGCACGCCGTAGCCCCGCCTCCCTGCCGGCTTATCCCGGCAGGTCTAGCAAGGCCCCCAGTCTCTCTCCTTTTTTAAGCAAACAGCTTCCCTTTCATTTATTATAGGGGTGGGCAACTTATGGCCCTCCTGATTTTATTGGACTGCAACTCCTATCAGCCCTAGCCAGCATAGCCAACGGTGAGGGATTATGGGAGTTGCAGTCTAACAGCATCTGGTGAGCCACACATTGCCCACCACTGCTTTATCAGGAGGAGAGTCAGAGTGGGACAAGAACTGGCCCAGCAGTTTAGAAACAGACAAATGGAAAGGGATGGTTGCTCCCAGTTCTTCTTTCCTGAGCAAGCTGTCCACCCTCCCCTCCTGAGAGACTAGCAGTAGTACTGCTGCCCAGAAGCATGTGCTGGGAACGCCTGACTAAAAGGTGTAGGATTAGACTATACATTTCCTCAAATTTCCTCCCTTCATTTTGAAGCTGAAAAAAGTCAGGCATTGTGGTGAAAATAGACACAACAAATTTGGAGTCATGGCTTCAAATAAATAATGGCTTTTTTGAATGAACTCTATACAGGGGTTTTCTTGTGTACAGAGGGCCTTGTAACAAGCTTGGGCAGCATTTTTCCTCCTTCCCTGAAGATTGGATCTTTTGTTCATGAATCTATTGAGGGACAGAGCACAAATCAGGAGCCTGGGCAACTCCTGGATTTGAGACCAAATAACTGACAAAAGGTGAAAGCTACCCTGCAAAGTTACTAAAGCAAAGCACTCTCAAGCGAACTTTATACCTATTTCTCTCCAGAGAATGGCATGTTTTGTTCATAGCTCAACTACTTCTGTTTGGCTCTTTCCACTCCTGTTCTGCACCTCATAAGGGGAAGGGAGAGTTGTTTGTTCAGGAGAGGACAGGCTGAGAACTGCTATCCGTCACCAATAGGTCTGCACTGCAACTATGAGGACTATGATGCAGTGAGGCTGGAGCAACCACTGCTGGTAATTGGGCTGAGGTAAAAAAAAGCAAAAGGGGGGGAAATTGGAGAAGCCTCAAGGAACTCCTTGTTACACCTCATTACTCTCTTGGCATCCATGGACTCTACATTGCTTTGAGATGCAAAATGGATGACAGATGCAGAAGTCAGTGAACCAGGAATAGAGTGCTGACCCCCAAAACTGTGACTGAGGGAAAGCTATCATCACCGCTTTCCTCTGCGACAGTCAAAATGGTGGCTGCCTGTTGTGAACGCCATGAGGTCTGGCTGAATGATGTGAAGGATGGGTAGTTGTGGCTGAGCAGTCACTTTGCCTATTCCCAGCCAAAAGTTGAGAAGGGGGGGGAGCTATGGAGGAAACATTGGTGCTCCCCAGCTTCCTTTGCTTTAATGCCACCTGCTTTCCTGTTCTGAGCACAGGAAGCCAAGCCAGGGGAGAGAAGGCCATTCCTTCAGCAGCACTCTTCCTCAGGTTTTGTGGTAATCCTAACAAATCCAGAGTCTGAGTCTCTGCCTAAAATTATGCATCTGTCATGGAAAAGAAATAAGCTACTGCTGAGGTAAAAATCCAAACAGCTCACATCTGAGCAATGCCAGAACCCTGCTGCCAGCTAAGTAGGCAGGGCTGTTTCTAGGGGAAGCCTCTTCCCTTGGTGCCATTCTTGCTGCAGGACCCATCTGTCAACAAGAAGACATGCTTCCCCACAACTAGAGGCCGTCCCATCCCTGGACCAGTGGAAAATGCCAGTGATTGCTAACCTCCTAAGCAACTGGAAGAGCGACAAGCTGCTGTTGGAACATTTCATGTAACCCATCCCTGACCACAAGACCTTGTGTAAGATTAAAGCTACAGGCAATTTCCTCTATTGTCCCTATAGTTAAGTATGCAAAAAGGAAAATTCTGTGAATGTCTGTTCTTGATGAAAGGAAGACAGCCATCGGGAAAGGGCTTTCCTTGAAAGAGGCTGGGAAGGCACTCCAAGATACTTCAACTGATGAAGTAAGTGTGTGTGTGTGTTTGTGTGTGTGTGTGTTCAACCTCCCTCTGCTCCCCAAAAGGAATAGGGAAAAGTAAATGAGTGAATAAATCTAACCCGTAGAGACTGAAAAAAACTAACTCAGAACAAAAGCCTCCTATAGGAACTAATACAAGAGAATGGGCAGCCTTGCCCCCTGAAAACAAGAAAGGAAGCTAGGAATCTCATTACTTGGGGTGGGGGGGGGAGGGGGGAATCACCCCAGGGAAGGGTGGAGAGAGAAACTGACCTCAAAAAACTGAAGTTTAACCACCCCTACATAAAAGGAGAAATGTCAGAAAGGAATAACAGGCACAAATAACAAGGTGCTGGCCTTAACCAAAAACAGACAATTTTTTTTAAAAAAAGGAAGAAGTAGTTAAGGATATATGTGTGAATTAAAATTTAATACAAATTAAATTAAATTATTAACACTTTCAAAGAACACTCTTATACATTTACAAATGAAGTAATAAAATAAAACCAGTGCTCATTAGACTCTGGCCGTACGTGTTTCGACTTGTTGAGTACTCAACAGCCTAGGTAGATCCAAAAATTACATTATGTTATATAAACAGGAAAAGAGAGAAAAAAAGAGAGAAAATTCCTTTGCTTCTATCTGAGGCACTAACAAATGCTTTTCTGTATATTTTTAGTGATTGGGCCACTGATGAAGACTAACAAGTCGAAAAGCACGCAGCCAGTCTAAGGAGCACTGTTTTTATTTTATTTCTTCATTTGTAAATGTATAAGACTGTTCTTTGAAAGTATTAATAATAAAATTTCATTTGCATTAAATTTTAATTCACACATATATCCTTAACTTCTTCTTTTTTTTTTAGAAAGGAATAACACCCTTACAGAGAGTCGGCCAGACAGATGGTAGCCTAGCTGTCCTCCTTCCCTTGAGGAAAACAGAACATCAACGGTAAGTACAGAATTTCTATTTCTCTCCTGGAGTAGAGGAGGATAGCTAGCAAGCAACGGGATGTCAAAAAGCAGTGGGTACCTTAAAATCAAGAACGCTCTAGGCCAGCGGTTCTCAACCTGTGGGTCGCGACCCCTTTGGGGGTGGAACGACCCTTTCACAGGGGTCGCCTAAGACCATCGGAAAACACATATTTCCGATGGTCATTTATTTGTAATTAGAAATAAATATTTCACAATATATAATTACATATTGTTTTTGTGATTAATCACTATGCTTTAATTATGTTCAATTTGTAACAATGAAAATACATCCTGCATATCAGATATTTACATTACGATTCATAACAGTAGCAAAATTACAGTTATGAAGTAGCAACGAAAATAATTTTATGGTTGGGGGTCACCACAACATGAGGAACTGTATTAAAGGGTCGCGGCATTAGGAAGGTTGAGAACCACTGCTCTAGGCCAACACTGTCTAGGGCTACAAACCCTCGAGTAAAACCTATGTTCCAAAGGCATCTTTGGAAGAGAAGGAAATGTTCATCTTATAGTTTTGTTTTATCTCCTAGTATATGGTATGCACCAAGGACCAGGTGATTTGCTTGCGAATCTCCTCTGATGGAGCTCATTCCCAGAAGGCTGTAGAGGTGGCCACCATCCTCATAGTGTGTGTCACAATACCCTCAATGAGTGGGAAGTTATTGGAACTGCAGGCTATGGCGATATTTAGTTATTTTTTAATTACAGAATACTCTCTTAGCCACTGGGCAAGAGAGGCCATGGAGACCCAATTTCTTAAAGAAGACAACCAGCACACTATGCTGGTTGTGTGATTTGTCCTGTCTATATCAAACTTGCTAACTCTGCATATATCTACAGAATGTCATTCGAGAGCTGTGACTGGAAGGAGGACAAATTTATTGTTTTATACTGTATGTTTTTATCTGTACACCGCTCTGAGATCTTAATGATATAGGGCGGGATATAAATGTTTTAAATAAAATCAGTTCTGAGGCAACGTGAAAAGCTGAGCTGACCTGATTGCAAGACCACATTGTCTTGGTGAAAAACACACAATTCCTTCCTTGAGAAAGTTGTTTTCCAAGACCTTTTTCAGCCAGATGAATGTGAATAGAGTGATCATGAAGACCTAAGGCCTAAGAGCTACAGAAGTTGCCTCTGCAAAGGGAGGCTTTTGGTTCTTCCATCATAATGATCTACTGGGAGCTTGTTTGAGTCTGAAGGCAAGGCTGCCCTAGACATGAGAGCTGGAACTGGGGCATCTACCTGGGGTGTAGTCAGATCTTGCATTATAACCTCTGGCAAGAAGATCAAACCAGTCCATACTCCAGGAAATAAAGCCAGACTGCTCACTTGAGGGAATGGTATTAAAGGCAAAACTGAAGTACTTTGGCCACATAATGAGAAGACAGGATACCCTGGAGAAGAGGCTGATGCTAGGGAAAGTGGAAGGCAAAAGGAAGAGGGGCCGACCAAGGGCAAGATGGATGGATGATATTCTGGAGGTGACAGACTTGACCTTGGGGAAGCTGGGGGTGGCGACAGCCGACAGAAAGCTCTGGCGTGGGCTAGTCCATGAAGTCACGAAGAGCCGGAAACGACTGAACGAATAAACAACAACAAAGGTAGCAGAACATGTCACAAAAGTGATGGTGAGATTTTGGCTTATAAGGTTTGGCCCACAACCTAAGTTCGCTGGAAACAGAACTGCCAGAGTGGAGGGTGGAGCTGCAGGAAAATCTGAGGCAATACCAGATGGCTTGGCTGGCTGAGCTACTGTAGTGGGCCAATCCTCATCTGGGAATGTTAAGTGGAGAGTCTCCATAGCCTTTGCCAGTACCCTAGTGAAAGTGTCCTGAGGGAAAGGTCTGCCCTGGGCTGGTTTTTTTTAATCTTAAAGCCCTGAGAAAGCTCCCTGTCCTCCCTGTCTGAACCCCTTGGAGAGAAGGCCCAGGAATCTGAAATGCAGAGGGCAACCTCTGAAAACATGGTGGGACACCCCTGCCCCCATACCTGGGTTTCTTTTAACCTGAGTGGCCTTAGGAGAAAGGGTAATGAGAAACAGACTTGATTTGCCTTGAGAGGGCTCCTGCCCTGAAAGGTAGCCATGAAATATTTTAAATAAATAAATAAATAAATCCTTTTGTTACTGAATGGTAATGTATGGACCCCTGAGGTAAGTTGGTTTTGCTAGATGAGGGGAGTTGTTTCCTCCCCCTGCTTCCTGTGCAGGGCTCTCCAGGAGAGACTGGGAGGAAAATGGCCACGTTTTCCCAAGCAGGCTTTAGAAAGGGAGGAAGGATACCGACTGCTCATGGATCTGTAGCATCCCTTGGGACAATAAGAAGAGGATTGAGATTTATAATAGCTCCTTTGATGGTGACTATCCTTAAAATGATTATGGGAAGACCGGTCCCTAGCCCTGAGAGGTGATCTCTCTCTGGAGCCTCTACTTGTATTTCAGGGTGTGGTAGCGTATGCTTGAGTTAGGCAGTGATCAAACCTAGCTAACAAAACCAGGATGAATGCACTCTCTTTTGACAACGAGGGAGTTTGGGAATGCTTGCCCATCATATGCTTCAGAAGCTGTTGTGGAGAATGAGGCAGAAAGGCTGAGTGTCCTCCCGCCTTACCCCATAAGGGAAGTGACAGTCTCATGTCTCTGTGCAGCTAGGGCAGTCGTGATTCCATGTCCAAGGACTGTGTCTCCTGCTGCAATCCCCACGGCCAAAGTGATGTTGCTGCTGGCTAGCATGCTTACAGGGTGGTGCCTCTGTGGCAGTAACTCTGAATGTGCTAAAGTCCTGCTGACACTTACCACACAGGAAAAACTAAGGCGTCCTGAGGGAAGCAATCCCTCTCCTCCCCAATCAATTGGCCCATGTGCCAGAGTGGCACGAGCAAAGAGGGATTCTCTCTCTGCTTTGCTTACTGATGCTGCCGCCCCCTCGAGCCTCTTGCAAGTCAGGTGCCTGACTGCATGGAGGTAGAAAGTTGTCTAAGGTGGAGGGGAAAAGACCACCCTCCTCTGGAAATGAGCTGGGATGTCAGAAAAATCTCTTTGGGGGAGTAATGTAATGACTTTTCCTTGGCTCAGCCCCCCAAACTACTGCAACTACAGACAAAGTTGCTCACTTGGTTCCCCCGCCCCGCATGTTTCCCACCCCCTCTTAGCCCATTCCATTTACCTGGGCAACGAAAGTTCCTAGCACCACTGTGCAGAAGATGGGGTTCCGGAAAATGGCATCAAAGACGTTCCTCTCACCATGGATTTTGCGAGCATTGATCTCATTGAACAGTTGCATCATGACAAAAGTGTTGAAGACGATGGTGTAGTGCTCGGTGGGTGGTGAGTGGAGGGGAGTATTCCGGCCACTGTCTATATCAAAAAATTTCTCACCTATCAGGAAAGAGTTTTTAGAGAAGATAAGAATATTCCTTCCTTCTATAGATGCCATCATTTATGATGCGACTGCATAATATACAACATAACCCCCCTATTAGACCTAACTGCAATAGTGACTTGCATTTCATTAATCAGCCCATGCTCTGCACAGCATTGAATCTTTCCTCCAGCATTCAATTTGGTTTGCTTAGAATGTCACCTTTCATTAAAAGGCTAGGTTTCTAGTCCTCATGTTGTAGGAAAAGTTCCAACATTAATACCTACAGAACATAGGAACCACACTGTGAAAGCAAACTAGGCAACCATATGGGGCAACTACATTCCAGGGATGCCTGCCTCAGTTGTGTGAATGCCCTGGAGAAAGTTGTTGCCAATACATGGGGAAGGTTTGCATAGAGGCAACTTAGCAGCATATTGTGTGTTCCAGGGGACATGATCTTCAGCCTTCTATTTTCCATCAGCCAGCTGGTACATAAGACCCAATTGTAAACGAGAGGAAGTAAAAAGTTGACATTAAACATAAAAATAAGGAAATATCTTGGTCAACTGTTAATCATGTATGTGGGGATATAGTTAAGCCATAAAGTGGGGCTTCTATGCTCTGCTCTGTTCACTGTTCTTCCACAAGTCTCCAAATTTGTCTTTAAGAATGAGAAATCACTCCTGTATGTTTGCAGATAGAGACACCACTATACAAAGGATTTAAGAACATGCATGACCATTCAAAAGGGGTCAGAAATTCACTGGATGTATCTCTGAACCTTGCAGTATCAAACATGGAATTTGATTTTCCCACCAGTTTCTGGACTACCTTCTTGCAATAGAAGTGGGTTTACTAGGTATCAGAATCAGCTGAATGACTGGTTTCATTTTATCAAATGTACAGGAAAAGGAATTTTGGCTGAAAACCTTCCTATACGTCAAAGCACCCAACCAACAGTTGCCATGGAGATGTTTTAAATTATTGTTGGTGCTACCCCGGAAGCCCCATTTTGGGGGTATAAAATAGTAGTTTCTAAATATTTTAATAAACAAACTCTACTACAATCAGGGGTAAAACAGAGAACAGAATCTACCTTCCAAGACCCAGCCTGGTGCTTCTATGCCCTGCCTCCCCTAACTCCCTATGCCTCTCACCTGCAAAGAGCAGCGTGAAGATAATGGTGAGCTGGTACACAGCATGCCCCAGGATGTTCTTCATCATGGTGCGGGAAATTAGTGGCTTGTTGCGGCCATATGGCCTGCGCATGAGCAAGGACTCCGATGGGGGTTCTGTGGCAAGAGCTAATGAGGCAAAGGTATCCATGATCAAGTTGACCCACAACATCTGGACAGCCTTCAGAGGAGAGTCCTGCAAAAGGAGAACGATCTCTTAGCAAGAAGTACATCTTAAATCTACTCCATGACCATTCCGCCCCATTTCCCCAGCCTTTTTCACCTGGAATTGACATGTGATAAATAAGCTCCAAAGGGGCTATTAGAATAATAATCTAGGGACGTTGACTTTGCAGCCCAATGCAACTCATGCTAATACTGCTAACTACTAACTATTAAGTCCCAGTGGGGTGTTAAGCCAGAGATCACATGTGTCTCCGAAAGTTCTTTTGTGCAACTTGAAGGCTTCTGCTCTTAACAAATTTCAGAAATCCCAACTTATCTAGTCTTCATTGTTGCAGGGATGCTTGGACAGATATGACTGCAGAAAACTTCCTATGTACTCATCAGTGTTGCAATAATCTGATCCAAATATAGAGTAATTGGGTAATTGGGGGTCTATTAGCTACAATAACCAAATACCACATCCATTTTAAGAGTCAATTTATTTCTGATTACCAGAAGCTGAGGACAAAGAACAAGCGATTGCTCTCTCTGTTTGTACCCTGCCTGGGCCATCCAGCCGGCAACTGCTGGAAATGCTAAACAGGTGGATCTTTGTTCTGATCCATCAAGGCAATTTTCTTTTATTCTAATCCAACCCTTTCTATAACTCAGAACTTTACACACTCATCTGAATCAAGACCAGAAATTTTGACTGAACTACTAGCTTTCAAGGTGTTATTATCGATTTATAAGACTCCAAACACTTCAGCATCAAGTTATCTATGATAGGGATGGGCAGAAGATAGATCTCCAGATGTTTTATACTTCTACTCCCAGAAGCCCTTGCCAGCATGGACAATGGTTAGGAGTGCTGGACGTCCAAAACATCTGGAGATCTGTTGTCTGCCCACCCCTGATTTAAGACATCACTTCCTATTGTATAGGCCATCTGGTCTTTACATTCTGAAGCGGAGGCCTTGCTTATGTAACATGGCCTACTGATGTTCCCTTGGTCCTGGTGTAGAGGAGGGCCTTTCCATTGCAGTGCCTACTATGTGGAATGAGCTCTCCACTGAGACTAGGTGGTCTCCTAGCATGGAGTGTTTGTGCTGCCAACTTAAGAAATATTTATTTGCTTGGGTGTTTCCCTGACTGCCAACATTGTCAACTATCCTGTTGTTTTGAAAGAGGTACGCTATTGCTTTATTATTTTATTGATTGCTTTTATTGTATCTTGTTATAATTTTATTTTGTGAACTGCTTTGGGACCAAAAGAAAAGAAAAGTGGTATATAAATGTCTTACAATAAATAAGGCCCCAAATAAAAGACACCCAACTTTCAGAAAGGGTCAAACTATCCAACATCTTTGCAGTAGAAGCAGGAATAGAACCCAGAGTGACTGGTTTTAACATACCCTGTTCCATGGCACCAAACATTAACCCATAAAGAAAATCCCTCCCCATTTAGCTGAGGTTACCTGTGTGATACAAGCACCCGTGAAAGCCACAATCACAGCCACTACATTGACTGTTAGTTGGAACTGGAGGAATTTTGAGATGCTGTCATACACGTTGCGGCCCCACATCACTGCCTTGACAATGCTTGTAAAGTTGTCATCTGTCAAGATAATGTCTGAAGCCTCTTTAGCCACATCTGTGCCAGCGATGCCCTGAGGAAGACAAGATGACAAAGTGGAGCAGTTATTGCTGCTTTAATTGGTTGTCCACAGAGATAGGCTTGCACCCAAAATGTCAAATGTAACTTAGTTTCAGACAAGGACCACAAAATTGCAGTAGGAATTATATGGATAGTCCCATTAATGTTCTGCAAGGCAGGAAGTGGCAACTGATTTGCATGTAGTAAAAACAATTGCTACTTGAGAAACTAAGCTCCCAGCCTATGCAAACAATTCCATTACTTTGATTCCCCCTTTGCAAACCCAAAGCTATGATGAAAACCTAGCCAGTAACTCTGCTCAAATTCCTCCTCCTCTGTGAAGAGCCATGGCAGTGGATAAAGGAGGCAATTAGGCTTATTGCAAAACTCAGTTATGAACACATGGTGGCAGTCAGCTACTACAGAATCTGCCATTGCCAGAACAATCCCAGCAAGCTTCAGAAGCATTAAGCAGGTACCCTGCGGTGACCAATTTTCCCTAATGCTTGCCTGCTGTGTCCTACTGAGCCCAGGGATTGTGAGATTCTGTCCTGAGCTGTAATATCCCTGACTTCTGCAAAGTGCAAAAACTGAAACAGAAAATAGAGCAGAATAAAAATAGAGTTTTAACACACACACACACACACACACACACACACACACACAGAGCACACTATTCCCCAGCCTCTTAAGCCAATGCTGATTAGCTCCGTTACGCCAAAGCACACACCGGAAAATCACTATCCCCACATACTGCTGCTTTTGCCTTGCAACACAGCTCTGCAGAATATTAGTCCATACCATAGCAAATCCAACATCCGCTTTCTTCAAGGCGGGGCCATCATTGGTGCCATCCCCAGTCACCGCTACCACTTGCCTCCGTTCTCCAACAGTACTGTCAATAATTCCTGAAAGATGAACTAAATGTCAGTAAAGGACAAGCACAAACAGAGCCACTGGACAGCAAAGCATGCAGCTTGAAAAGCAACTGGTCAGTTCCCAGAAGCAATTGAAGTGGTAGTTAAAGACCACCACCCCAACCATCTATATGAAGCAGCCCGTCAACTAAGATCCTTCTGTGCATCCCACCACCTGCTTACATATGGTTGGCAGGGACATGTAAGAGGGCCTTTTTTGCTGCAGTGAATCTCCTTAGCCCTAGAATGCTCACATGGTTCCCACCTTGCCAATGCTGTTGACTGAAGACTTTAGTGTTTCGGCTTTTGGTCTGCCCGCCATTTAAAAAAATATTTTTATTTGTTTCCTGGCTCTTTATTGTTAATTTGCGGCTTGTTAATTTTTAATTATTAATTTTGACTGTTGATTTTTTAAAACCGCTTTTAATTGTGTAAGCTGCCTTGAGCATTTCCTTCTGGAATTAGGTAGGTGGGTTATTAATTTCCAAAAAATATAAATGAACTCAGTGGCTTTAGCTGTGCAAGTCCCATGCCTTCTCTTAGTGTTCTGCTTCTCACTAAGGAGGCATGCCCATTAGCCAAGGAAGGCTCTGCTCCCTCCAGTCTCTCCCCCGGCCACTTCCCTGAGGACATTTGAGGGCCACCCCCTCAGTTGACCTTACCTTTCACAAGTGTGTGTTTATCAGTGGGCGAAGAACGTGCCAAGACTCGGAGCTTCGGCCAGATTTTATCCAGTTGCTCTTGCTCCACCTGTAGGGTAAAACCATGAAAACACAAACCAGGTTGGCCCCGAACCAGACCTTTAAAACCCCTTTCCCTACCAGACAGAATTGGCAGAAGGTTCTAAGAACTCCCGAGTGACATCTGTTTAACTAAGGAAAGGTTAATTTCATTTGATGAATTATAAGGGGTGGCATCAAAATTTCATGTAGAGAGAAAGCATTTTGCCAGTGCTAATATGGATCCCACATAGCATCTGTGGGCAAAACCAGCCAGTTTTCTGTGGCTAATACATTTGTAAGTTAGCAGCAAATGGCTGGTGTCAGCGTGGTTTCAAATTAGGAAGCCACAGCACATGCCAGTAATATTAAAGACTGGCATGGGGGCAGAGAAGCTGCATTCTAGCTTAGCCAAGTCTGTACTTCTGAATGGAGAATCATTCACTTCAGGTGGCTAAACTGCTTTGTACGAAGATCACAAGATGAATACACTCCCCAGAGATCACAAGACGAATACACTCCATAGGACGAGGCATGTTTCAGAAGGAACCAAGCAGGGAGTGCTCCTCTAGATAAATTGACAGGCTCTTGTGTGGCCTCAACTCCTTATTCATCTCACCTCTCCTTTTTCATTGCGGATAAGCCGATTGAATTCTTTTCCCTCCAAACACAGGAAGTCCTCTCCAGGCACCAAAATCCCACACTTGGTTGCAATGGCACGTGCTGTGTTGATGTTGTCACCCGTAACCATCCGGACAGTAATACCAGCACGTTGGCACTTTTGAATGGCTTCAGGCACCTATGGGTGAGCAATGAGATACACACAGCTAGTAAGCTGGGAAGTGTGAGTCAGGAGAAAATAATGGATAAACCAGAAAGAAGAGGCAAAAAATCCTGCACACACCTTATTATCTTATATACCAATAGGATAGTAGTTATATACTACTATATACAAACTCATTCTCTTGAGCGTGGATCCTTATATAGGCAAAATTGCACCATCCACACACAAGAGGGAGATATCAGTAGGCTCAAAGAAACTTCAAGATTTGCAGAAGTAGAAAACTTTTTCAGTTGAAAAAAAACCCTGGAATCCTAAGGGAGGGGACTCCTCCTGCTGCCCCCCCCCCCCCACCAAGCAAAATAAAGATGGAGCATACAAAGCTAGCTGTGAATTATGGGATTTGTAGTCCAGTATGTCTGGAGGACACCCAGTTAGGGGCTGCTGTGCTAGAGGGTTAAGACTGAAAATGAAAAATTCTCTTCCATTTAATAATAAGTAAAAGCTCTAAGAGCAAATCACCCCAAACCGCAAGTTTCATGAAACCCACATGTAGACTGTCATGCATGATGACCGCACACACACACACACACACACGTATTTCACTGTATACACATGCAATATCCTATGCATGCTGGGAGCCAGAGCCAATTGTGGCTTCCCAGCACATGTAGTACCCTTGTAGCCAGGCAACATGTTTCTACTGAATAGGCACCACCACTCTCGCCTCTAGCAAGATGTAACCTTGTTGCCACCCCTAAATGACACTGTGTTGTTCGGGATCCTCTGGCGCCAAAATGTGGGTGGGTAACCACTCCCCCGCTATGGGGTGGCAATGCAGCAGCAGGTCAGCCTCCCACCTTGCCCTGCATCGCTGATTGTAGTGGCGCGTCACTGCTCTAATAGGTTTATCTTGTACAGAACAAGCTTGAGCAGGGCGAGAGGGAGACATTACTAAGAAATCAGCAAATTGAATCACAGCCTCCAGAGCTAGTGCACACAGGGCATCTGTGAAGCCATTCCAACCCCCAGATACTTCAACATCTAATTAAGGAAAGGCGCATGCAGGGGGCTGGTTCTGAAATGTAATCAAGAGGTAGGCATGGGACCATTTATTGTGTTAGGTGAGTTGTCTGCTTGTCACCCCTGTGGTAAGATGTGAGGGAAAACAGAGTGTGGGAGGTTCGGGAGGAGTAGAGTGAGGAGGCAGTTGCTGGATGAAAACAAATGTGTCCCTTGTTCTCTCAGTAGCCTTCATTACATGTCAGAATACCTGTGTGGAATTTGTGGCCATATTCAGCACAAGACAGGGTTCCCGTGTCCTTTAAGAGGTGCCCAGAAGAGAGAATGTTGACATTAAAATGTCTCCTAAACCTGCAGCATCATGACAGGAGAAGCAGCATCTGCCAAAATTCTCTCTTCTAGGCAACTCCTAAATATGGCTGTCAGCAACTTTCCTGACAGTAGGAACTATCTTGAGCACAGTAGGGTGAAATTCAATAGGTGCAACTTTCCCCCAGTTGCTGAAATTCCACAAAGAAAAAAAAATGCTGTGCCTCTTGATTTGCTCCCTGCTGTGTAGCTGCCAAAAGTTACACATGGATCAGTTTGGAATGGAGGTGTAACCCTACTATTAATCTGACAGAAACCATTTCCCAGACTAGCAACCTTATTAGCAATAGCGTCACAGTGGACATTGACTGACCGTTTCCTGACAGTACAGTTGTCTTGGAGAACGAGGAAGCACTCGGAAAGTTTATGAGACTTCTTCTAAAGGAAGCCATTGGCACAACAGCAGAAGCAGGGGAAACAGAAAGCATAAGCCAGATCTGAAGACCAGCAAGTGGAAGACACAGCGAAGTCAAGGCAAGGAAGAGGACAGAACAGAAAGGTAAAGGAATCTAATACATTGAAGGTCACAATGGATGATCTAAGCAGGAGAGTCAAATGAAGAGAATAAAAGATGAGAAGTGGCATAGTAGTAGTCAAAGAGGACAAGAGTCTCAGGGGATACATCAAGGAACATGGTTTGGAAAAGATCAGATCACAAGTATAACCATCAGAATGAGAAGTGAGGGACCAAAGCTGGGGTTGAAGGAGGTGGCCAGGAAAAGTAATCTAGAAACAGCAGGAACACAACGAGAGACAACACGGAGAGAGAAAGAATATGATTAGAGGTCTAAGGTGATGTAGTGCCCTTCACACTAGGCACAGACATAGAAGCAAACCATTCTGGTACCTCTGGCCGAACAGGGTCTTCAATGCCAACTACAGTGATACAGGTAAGGTCAGACAAGATCTCATTTTCAACATCCCAGTCGGGTTCGACACCAGCAGGAAAATCCCGGTAGGCCAAACAAATGGTACGCAGCCCCTGGCAAGCCATTGGCTCGATCACTTTTTTCACCATCTCATCCCGATCCTTCACCTTAAATATTCGAGGTTCCCCATTTTTTTCTAAGATCTTTGTGCATCTGCATCAAAAGAAAACATGGATTAAGGGAATGAGCATGTATCTTAAAGGCTGTGTTCACATGAGCAAAGTCAAACAGTTTTAGAACTCTGTATAGCAGGAGATGTGCAATATCTGTCCCTCCAGGTGTTTTGGCCTACAACTCCCATCAGCCCTAGCTAGCATAGCTTATGGTGAGGAATTATGGGAGTTCCAGCTCAAAACATCTGGAGAATTATAAATTGCCCACCCCTGTTGTACTGGGTAAATCAAGTGGGTGTGCTTTATTGATGTATGGAGCACACACTCTTTACATATAGGAATATATTATCCATTTTTTTCCTCACTATAGGCTTGGGTTCAATGAAATCCCAGCAGCAAATTGCAAGGTTCCCTTTTATCATACCCTCTCTCTGCCTCAGACAAAGGCACTCTGGGAGAAAGAAGAGTAGTCCCTGTTTTGACTGGCTTCACATGGAGCAAACAAACAGTTCACAAGAACTGTATATTGTAATAGGGCCGGAGATATCAAATTGTTAGCAGTCTAAATTTTGCTTAGATCGATTGCAGAAGCTGATAGAAATCCTCAGCTGCCTTGAGCATTATGTATAGAAAGGTGGGACAATAATAATAATAATAATAATAATAATAATAATAATAATAATAATAATTTTAATCTAATTCATATTTAGAATAGAATCTCGATGGAGCAGACCAAGAGACCTACATCCATTTGTTGTAGAGGCAGGAGAAAGAGTGGCTCTAGAGAAGAAGTGGAAGGTGTCTCCTTGTCAAGCACAGAGCCAGATCTTTCTTCTAAAGAGCCTGCCTGCCTAGGAATCAACACAGACATTATCTTAAACTTGTACGTAGCAACTATCTCTTCCCTCACAACTTTATTCTAGAACAAGTCAGGGGCCCTTATCCTCTCACAGCAAGGGAGGAGAGTAAAAACAACAACCCTACCCTCCCATGCTAGAGTCCCAATCAGGCCCCCTGCACATATGGGTCTTAAGTAATGTCTGTTTTGCACCCTAGTGTACAGAGTGAATAGTGCCCAGTCTACTAGACTACTGGATGGCAAAATGTAGGAAGAAGTAGAAGGATGTGACTAGCTCTTTTTTAGTCATGCTTTGGGGACGCAAGTATTTTCTGTCCCTCACCCATGGCTAGGGGATTCATCCTGCCTCTAGGTGCCTAATCTCTATGATTATCCCATTCTCTAACAGTGAGCTCCACAGATAGATTTTCTTGACAGAAAATGGGCTGTGGGTATGACTTTTGTCAGAGAAAATATGAGAGGGAAAGAACACTTTGTGGACAGAACTGGAGAGAGTGAAGGAGTCTTTCAAATGCAAGAAAACCGTTACTTAATAGCATACACTGCTGAATGTACATGAGAGCAAAAAGTATTTGTGTCATTAGTGTCTTTCACTTCAACAACAAAGCTCTCCAATGGCTATTAAGACATATTGTTGGGCCAATGTAAACAGTGAAAAGCAAGAGACTGCAAAATTATGCAGTTCTTGCCCTCAGTGGATATGTAGGACATGAGCTAGCAAAATTAAGAGTGTGTGTTTGTGTTGTGTTGTGTTGGCCAATCTCTTATATAATTCTCCTGAGAGTGTAGAGTGGTGATGGAAGAAGCCTGTCCCATCTCAATTTAGAACAGGCTGGTCCTTTTGGATCTTTTTTTTAAAAGTGCGTTCTTGGGAAGTGCTTGAGCTTTTCAAAATTCTCAAAAAACAAAACAAAAACCCAACCTGATGGAGCTCCACCATTGTTGCCAATCCACTCATTTACCAGTGTTCATCCCCCCCATTTACCTACACTATGGCTGGGTTCACACAACACGCTAACATACCTAATGCAGGTTGTCGCTGAATCATGGGTTATCTTGTTGTCTGAAAGCACTGCGTTTTCCACAGGGTGGGTTATCATTTTGTCAGAATGCAATGCTTTTTCTGCAGAGTTGGTTGTTAACAAGTATGGCTTGTTAACTAGGACCTAAGCTACACCTGGAGACCTTCCGGGAGTGGGGAGGGATGATCATGGGGTTTTGTGCTTCTGGGATCATCCCTCAGGGGCCACCCGCCAGTGAATTTTCCTGGAAGTGAAGGAGGGCCATTCCAGGACACCATTTTTTAAATATAAGTGGAGACATTTGCGCAACAACACGGGTGCGATTCTGCGCAAAGGTACGATTTTTAAAAAACATACATGCCACCCCACCCCCCCAAACTTGGTGTTGGAAGGCGCCGAGAGCCATTGCAAACATGGTCAAAATGCTCTCCCCCTTACCCCTGATGCCCAGGGACTCTCCCCGCACAGCTCTTTGTCCGTTTCCTGAGCCCCGCTACTCATGGGGAAGGGGGAGGACCCCGGGAGGGAGAGCCACACCGCCCACAGACCTCAGGATTGTCGCAAGAGCAGAGAAAAAAATGGGGGCAAAAGCAACCCCAGATATTGCGGGAGAACTGAGTGGTCATTCTCGGTTCACCCCGGGATTAGCTGTGCATCATTTGGACTTGCAGGGACAACCTTGAGTCCACGCCAGGATAAATGGCAGGTGTAGATAAAGCCTATGCTGAACAACCCAATAACAAGCTGTGAGTTCTCAAGATGGTTTGTTCAAGAAAAAATAAACAAGCCACCCTGTGGAAAATGCACTGCATTCAGATAACATGATAACCCATGGTGGATTAGTGTGTTGTGTGAACCCAGCCAGGGAAACAGCGGAAAACTGTGAAAGGATGGAAAACAGCAGCCTAGATATTTGGCTCAAGCTCTTCTTTTATGGGCAAACTAGGCATGACACCATTCATGCAATTAGCAACTGCGTGAATGGCTTTTAAAAAAAATAACAGCAGGTGCAGGAGCGCTGATCTATTACTGGGATCCTGGCAGCAATGTATGTCTCTGTGTGTGTCTGCATAGGGGACCTTAATCCTTTGCTCCCACTGCTGCCACAATCCAAATCTAATTTGTATTGGAAGGAATTCTCCAATTTGCACTGATGGAGCAGGTGTGCCCCTCCCTGAGCCATCCAGATCAGGAATGCGGGCAAAGGGTTAAAGTCTCCCTACCTCTCCACCAGGATCCTGATGATGATTGGTCCCTCCATGCCTATTTATTTTAAAAAAATTAATGCAATTGCTAATTGTGCGAATATTATCATATCTAACTTGGATCTTCTACATGTTCAAGCTTTTTGCAATGCTCACATCCTACAATGTGAATGGGAAATGTAGTCTTTTATTCCTCCTGGAATAAAACAGGATAAAAACATACACAGTTAACTTCCCAGAGTCCACACTGGTAATACAGGAACAGCTTTAGAAGCAGCCCTTGGTGTTAACCTTAGCTCCTGTTTTCCGTCCTCTATTCCCCCTTTCAACTTGGTATATGCGGTAAAGGGTCGTAGTAGGAAGCTGGCGGATGAAGAGGGCTGGTGCCAAGCTGTTAGAAACCAAGGTGAAACATATGGGTGAGTCTTGGGCTAAGTTCATAATGAGTGTGTTTGAACCGCCGAATGACCTGGTTTGCATGTAACAAGAAGCCACCTTGAGTAAATTTCCTCATGGAGCTTCTTATCATGGTGGAAAGGAAAGGAACCTCTCGTGCAAGCACTGAGTCATTACTGACTCTTGGAGGGACGCCAGCTTTTGCTGATGTTTTCTTGGCAGGCCTTATAGTGGGGTGGTTTGCCGTTGCCTTCCCCAGCCATTATTACCTTTCCCCCAGCTAACTGGGTACTCATTTTACCGACCTCGGGAGGATGGAAGGCTGAGTCGACCCGAGCCGGCTGCCTGAAACCAGCTTCCGCTGGGATCAAACTCAAGCCGTGGGGAGAGTTTCAGCTGCAGAAACTGCTGCTTTACCGCTCTGCGCCACACGACCATTTTGAATATTTAGGGTGGGGTGGAGGCAAGCCATAGCTTCTTATGTGCAAACCCAGCAAGGGTGGGTTGCCGGGGTGGTTGAGAAGCCAATGACTCAGGGATTTTTGAATGGGGAGGGCTAATTGCAGAAATGGGAGAGTTGGAAACCATTTTCCATCTCTAGTGCAGAGATAACTAAGAAAGTTAAACACAGTAGTAAAGCATATAAGAGGAGCCTCTTAATTTCCTTGCTATTCTGACCACTTCTCAATTTAACTCAAAGAATAAGCCCTTCCTTTGACAATATCGTTTGGCTTTTCTACAGAACTGCAAGAAAAACCAGAGAACGATTTGGAGGAGTTGCTCTCAGAGAATCAGCCCAGCAGGAAACCAAAGAAAGATAGCTAGTAACCTTTCCACTTCTGTGGATGCTACCAGAGCTTCTTTCAGATTCCCCATTCTGCATGAAGGACAGTTTCTCCTTGGAATTTCCTGTTTACAAAGAGAGCTCCCCCATTTCCAGGTCTGTCCTACAGTTCTCCTGGAAGGATTTCATAGCCCCCTAATCATAGAACAGGGAAGCATATGCTACAAATAGTCACTAGAGGCCCCGAGAGAGCCATTAGCAGAGAATTTAATTACTTGCGCAGGATGATCTCAGACGCTCCTTTGCTGTACATGCGGAAGCTTCCATCTGGGTTCTTCAGTACCGTACTCATGGACTTGCGAACTGAATTGAAAGTGTAGACCTTGTACAGCTTTTCCTCGGGCACTTCGTTGCGGACAGCTTGATAATCCTGTTTCAGGTCCAGCACAAAACCCAGAAGTGCACACTCTGTCTTGTTGCCAACTTGACGTGGGAGACCTCCTTCTTTCTCTGGTGGCTACATTTGCCCAGACAAGTGCAAGATGAGAAATTAGTGGTAAATCACAGGTAAACAGCCATGACCATTACATTCTAATAGAACCAGATGACTGGTATGCAAAAAAACAGCATGCAAACCAATTCAGTGTAGTAGGTAGAGCATTGGACTTGTACCAAGACAACTTGGGTTCAAAACTCTACTCAGCAATGAACCTCAATGGGTGAATTTGAGCCAGTTACAATCACTCAGCCTAACTTAACTCATACAAAGATTAAAATCACAATGGGGAGAGAGGGAGTTAAACTTAATCAATGAAAGTAAGGATAGCCCTGCTGAATCAGACCAAACACCTATCTAATCCAGCATTCTGTACCTACTGTTGTCAACAAGATGCCTATGGGAATCCCATAAACAGGACATTAAGGCAATAGCCTCTTCTACTGGTGTTCCCCCAGCAACAGCATCCACAGACATACTGACTCTGATCTTTGAGGTAGCATATAGCCATTACTATTAGAAAGCCTTATCCTCCATGAAGCTGATTCCCCTTTGAAGCTATCTAAACTGGTGGCCATCACAGCATCTTGTGGTAGCGAATCCCAATTTCATTGCCAAACTAGATGTGACTGTAAATGCATCTCTGCTTTGATGTCAGTGGAAAATTGCTCCCAAGGGGATTTCCTCAGTACCAGCATTGGGGAGGAAAGTGTTAAATCCCCCCCTCCATATCTGCTGTGAACCTGATAATTATCAGCCCCTCCAAGTGATGATATTTACATTAAAAACAAAACTGAACGCAATATGCATTAACAACCCATCTAGTTTAGTCCCAACTCTGAGCTCTTTGGAGGAAAGGCATGATAAAATAATAACAACAATCTAATGGAAAACATTTGGATTTGTCAGTGGTGGGTGCCTATCACTAATGAGTAGAATTTCAAAGCTTAAAAAATGACACTGAGTAAAGAAAAAATCCAAAGCCAGTTAGCTAGATGGGTGTTATTTTTATCTTTCAGAAGTCAAAGCCTTAATCTCTTTAGACTTCAGTTCCTATCTGTGAAAAAGGGATATTAGCAGAATTTTCTTACCTGTCAGATTTGTCAAGCAGAGGGCTCTTCTGATCTCAGACTGACTGTTGGGTATTCAAATTCCTCCTTGCCATTCCTAGATCAGAGGAGCCACCTGTTCAGCACTTCCCTACCTCACAGGAGAGTTTGGAAGATGTATATATTAGACATTTTGGAAAGAACTTCATATGCTATTTTTTTCTGAAACAGAAATTACTTTGGCATTTGAAAAAAGAAGGAGCATTTCATTAACACATGACGGGTGTTGTGTGTGTTCTGCTGGGAATATATAAATAGGGAAGCCAATACATGCATCAGAGAAACACATCCATGCCATCTAGCATATGCTACTTTTCCCAACAGAGAGATTAACCTTGTTTGATTTTTTTTCATCAGACACACAGATAAAAAGTTAGTGACAAGCGGCCTGCTCTGCTCCCACAAAACGTATTGCAACTTTTCTGTTCATCAGTGAATATACTGCAGATAGGGTATGTAGAGTCGATAGGGTCAGTTCACATGGTCACCCAGCTTAAAAATAGTGTTCTTTATAGGGATGGGGTGAGCTATTTGCAGCAGAGACACCCAGAAATGTAAACACCCCTTTCCAAATTAAAAAGAGCAGAATCGAGGCAGGTATAGCCCACTATGAGCAGGCACTCAGGTCAACTCTGCTTGTTCAAGCCCCTTATCCTCTGCCAAAAATGAAGAAGCTACCTTGGGGGTCATGGATGGCATTGTAGCAGGTGATGGGAAGGACTCCATGAAAGGTGGGAGAAGCCTGCCAGTCATCTCCACCTTCCTCTGACTGTTTGAGAAGATGTTGGTAGCATAATGACAGCATCACTATGCTGCGAGCATTTTCACGTTTCAGATGGTTGGGGAAAAGGGGAAAGGCTCCTGTTACCCTGTCCTGGTTCTCAAAGGTGACACCCCCCCCCACAAACATACTTGGGGACAGGTAGTGGGTAGCAGAGAGGACTGGGCTCCTTCAGGCATTCCTTTGAATGCTCTAGAGTAATGCTTGCAGGGAGCAGATTCATTTTCAGAGCAAGCACATAGTTGCTTGCCCATTTCAAACTCTGTGGTCGAAGAAGAAGGCACGCGTGCTTTATCCCAGGGCACACAAGCATTCCACACACAGTCATTACTAAGGGGGAAAGGTCACACAAATCAAGCCCTATGCACACCTGGACATATGCATAGAGCACACCTGGCTTCACACAATTCCTTACATTTTTTAATGTATTTGTTACACTTCTATCCCATCTTTCCTCGAAGGAGCCCAATGTGGCATATATGATCCTCTTCTCCATTTTATCTTCACAACAATCTTGTGAGGGAAGTTAGGCTGAGAGTGAGTGACTGGCCCAAAGCTGCATTATTATTATTATTATTATTATTATTATTATTATTATTATTAGTAGTAGTAGTAGTAGTAGTAGTAGTATCCCACCTTTTGCCCAATACTTCATGGCAGAGTGGGGACTAGAACCCTGGTCTCCCTAGTCCAATACTCTACCCACTACACCACACTGGCTCTTATGCACAATGCGTGCCCACTCTTTCCCCCATGGAATGACAAGATGCTCACAGGCTGAGTGTATGACTAGTCCCACTGAATCCTTGCTCACTGGTGGACTAGAAAAGGGTTTCAAGTTCTAGCTCTTCTACCATAAAGTAAGCTGCGACTCACCAGGATTTTAGAGGTGTAAGCGGAGTTTATTGCAACACCATTGACAATGAGGTCCAGGATCTTGGGCAGGATGGCTTCTGGGTCAGGGATCTGTTGGTAGTGGGTGTCACCCACATAAGCTTGCACCACAGTCATACGGTTCATAGTGAGAGTACCTGTCTTGTCTGAGCAGATAGCAGTGGCGTTGCCCATTGTCTCGCAAGCATCCAAGTGCCTAACTAGATTATTATCTTTCATCATTTTCTGTGTGAGGAAGACATAGGAATTACTGAGAAGGGATACAGATACTCATTGGCACAGATGGTCATTCAACTAACATAGTGACAGCCTAGAGAAGGAAAGGAATAAACGGGGGAGAATGACCTCCTTGCAATCTGCCTCACTGGCAAATTGTTTAATTAAACTGCCCCCTTCCCCTCACACACACACCACCACCACCACCAAGTTCCGGCTTTCAATGATGCAGCCAAAAAGAGTGATCTCCATATTAAAGTAAAAATAATAGATAAACAAATAAATAAATAAAAGTGAGATCTACCTACCTAGGTTTTCAGTATTTGGGATTAAGGGAATTTCTACACGAGGCTTTCATTTTGCACCTTTACCAGGGCTTCTGCTTCCGGATTCTTTGTTGGATTAAGACTGGCTCGTTTACAGGTGCTTTTTTTTCTGGGGGGTTTCTTTGCCTGCTGTTCTACAGTATATCTTTCATTATACAGTCACCAAACAGCACTGTAGTATAAGTGAATTGCGCAAATACATGGAGCATTTCATAGCGCTATTCAGGATATACCAGACTGTCCTCAATTTTTTAAAAAAACCCTACGATAATAGGTGCAAAGCACGGGGGAGCCCTGGAGGATGACAACATTGTGTAAAGGATTCATGGCAAACTACCATGAATGAGCAATCACAAGCACACAATAAAAGCCTTGTGTAGAAAGGCTCAAACATAACATTTAAATACAGAAGTTAGAAAATCTGCCTCTTTCAATTTGAAGGCTTCAAACCACTTTCTCCACGTACATCTAGCCCAGCCTGGTGCCCTCCAGATGTGTTGTACTGCAACTAATGGCCTTGCTGGCTGGAAATGATGAGAGTTGCAGTCCACACATCTGGAGGGCACCAGGTTGGGGAAAGCTGTTTATTTTATTTATTTATTATGATTTTTTAATTTTTAATAATTTTTACATTAACAAGTAACTTTATCAAATGCAGTCACACACATAAATTATTGATGCAACTATAGATAACACAATTAGAATATTGTATCTATTGTTAATTGGTCCAGTTCTATATCACATTAGAATCTGGTACTCCAAAACTAATTGGGGGCTCATCTTCTATATTCAGTTCTAAGCAATGCATTAAGAATGTGTTCCAAGTTACCACAGGTTGGGGAAAGCTGATGTAGCCACAGAAAATGTGGGCATGCATGCCTGAAACTAGGGATGAGAATTCTGACTCAAATTGACCTGATCTGCACCCCCTGGACTAATATACAGGTCAGAGCCTTCAGGTTTCACACTCTGCTGAAAAATACATTTAGGATAAAATGCATTTATAAATGTGTACATTTTGACAAAATATGTATATACACACATATTTTGTAAGAAAATATACTGAAAAATAAAAATACAAATATGTATTTTTATATAAATTTTGTGCAGAATTTTTTTAAAAAAGAAATTGCCTCAATGCAAAAACGGGGCAGAACCACTGTAAGAATGAACAAGCATGAAATTGACACGGTCTAGAAATACACTGTTCCATCCCTATCCAAAACTCTTTTGATGCACTTCAAAGAAAAAAGGCATCTACTCCCCACTCCCATATACAATACAACCTTTGATACAGACCCAAATCTAGCCCTTTTTTTCCTAAAAAGAAACCACCCAATACACTGATTCATCCCTTCACGTCCCCAAGCCTACATCAAGCCCAGAATCTCCTTTAGAGTCCACCTTCTCACCTTCACAGAATAAGCCAAAGAGATGGTGACAGCCAGGGGCAAACCCTCAGGGACAGCCACCACCAGCACAGTGACACCAATGATGAAGAACTTCACAAAATACTGGATGTAGATGGGGGTACATTCAGCCAGCCACTGCCTTTTCTGAATCCCAAAGTTGTCAATCACAAAATACAGGATCAGGATAATAACTGTGATGGCTGACATGATCAGTCCTGTGGAGAAGCAGGAAAAGAAAAGAAAAAAACTAGTTGACCTTGAACAGATCTCCAGCAGTTCACAGGACTGACTGCATCACAGCCAGAACAAGAAGGCAGGCTAGGCTGCAAGTCTGGATTAAGGCATACTAGTTAGAGTTTAGTGGGAGATTATCAATCCCCCAAAAGGACAAGAAAGGAGAAAACTGTTAGCTACCCATAAGCAGGACCTCTTGTCTCAAGAACTATTTGAGAGACATACAAACTGCAACAGAGCTCATAGGCCACATGGTACCTACGAGGCAAGTTTACTTGGCCTCGGGACTAATCACTCAATCATTAAATGGGTATCATTAAACCTTAGCAGCCCCCTAGAACCAGCCACGGGGTTTGGACATCGCAACAACCTATGCCCGGTGAAGGTAATTATGCCAATTATACAGCTTGTGACCAGCAGGGATAAGAAAGAAAAACAAGCCACCCTGGCTTATTCTCCCGCCGTGATGATGCAAACCCACCCAGGGTATAAAAGACCCTTAGCCTGTTTCCTCCTCTGAGATTGTCCCAAGGTCATTAATGTCATAGTAATTTGCACCTCTGATCTACCAATTGTGTACTTGACCTTATTAAACATAACACGCATATGCTTACAGCTTTTTCTTTCCTTTTTAAAATAGCAAAGCTGTTTTGGGAGGGGGAGATTTGGAGTGGAGAAGTGGCACATAGGGAAAGGTTAAGCACCCTTCCCTGTTTTTCTTCTCCAAATTGCCCCACTTGAAGCTTTCACTAAACAATTTCTTTAGAAGGGCACCAGGGTTTTTGTTGTACACATTTGCTTTCGGTCTGACCCTAAGGAAACCAATTTAATGAAGAGCCAATACTGCTGACAGAATTCTGTTGTGGGTCTTTGCACGGTGGAAGGGTTAAAAAGACTCAGAGAAAAGATTCCACCACACTTTTGAAGCAGCAACTAACATTTTATCAGCTCAAGCCATTAGTCTATCTGGCCCAATATTGTTTCCACTGACTTGCAGCTGTCAGCGGAGGCTGGTGGCTGTGATTTTGGTGGGGCTATGAATCCCAGAGTGGATTCACAACCCCACTGAAATCAGAGCTACCAGCCTCCACTGGCAGCAGTTCTCCAAGTCCTCAGGCAACCCACCTACTTGATATCCCTCAACTAGGGTTGCTGGGATTGAACACACAACCTTCCAGTTAAAAGGATCTTGGGTAGCAGGGCTAGGAAAGCCTTCTGCATAGACCTCGGAGAGTTATTGCCCATCAAAATAAATACTGAGCCAGATGCGCCAATGTCCTAACTTAAGCTAATGCAGCTTCATATGCAGCAGAAAAACACACTGGGAGAGTTGGGCTGAGTTATGTCAGATTCTGAACTCTGGAAAACTTGTGGTACGGTGGTTGTGGTAGGGATCAGCGAACATGTGTTATTCGAGCTCATTGAGGTTCTCTGAATTCCTCCTTGGAGATCGAATAGTCTCATTTGTGGCCCCAAACATGAGTGTCATTATTTTTTCCCTAATCAGGAAAATGCACATTTTAAGAGTGTGCATTCCCCCCCTCCCCAGGCTAAAACATGAAAATGTGGATTTTAGGGGGAAATGTGTACTTGCTCAAGTGTGCACTTTTGAACATGAACACAAGTTCAGGAAATTGCAAAATGTTCCTGAAAATTGTGCTCCTGCCATTTGCCTTCCTTGCTCAGGCACAACTTAAATTTTAATAGAACCGATCTAAACACCAGGGAGCAGCCAAACCCTGCCCCTATCTACATGCTCACCTGCTTTCCCAATCTGAACTGCCAAGCGCGTGAGCTTCCCTTGCAATACTGACTTCTCCTTCTTTGGGACTTTGACTTTCTTCTTCTCCTTCTCCTCGTTTTCCACTCCTTCTTGGCTTTTCAGTGGCTGGATCTCAAGGGCCACACCATCCTGAGTTTTTGCTGGATCCAGGATGAAACAAACAGTGGGTGAGTGGGAAGAACAGCTAAGGAATGCCTCAGATGCAACAGAAAGAGAAGGAAAGATGGCACAGAGAGAGAGAGAGAGAGAGAAAATCCCAGTGCACAGGAACCCCAACAGCACTCACAGACACTTGGTAATATGGAAACCTAGAAAGTCCAGGGAGCCCTCCTTCACATCCCACTGGAACAGATGACTGAAGCAGCTTGTGAAAATCCCCTCAAGCAAATACATTTCAACATTTAAGTTGACTACAGCGGGAAGGAAGGGCAGCCTTGCTAGGAAGGCACAGAAGTCACATCTCTGGGGATCTATTTCCCGGCTCTGCTTGCTGACTTGCTGCATGTCCCTGTGCAAGGCATCTCCTCCATTAGCACTTCTGTAAGATGGAGTTATCAGTACTTACCTCGCTGAGGTAGCAAGATGGAGGGTGTGAGTGTACAAAACCTAATTTGTGAATAGCTACAATACTTAGACTCCCATGGCATGACTTAAACTAGCATTCTACTCCTCATTAGAGGACAAAACTGGCTATTTTAGAGATAAGTGAGAGCAACCAAGATGCACTTATTATTCTTGCTTAGACAGACAGGCAAAGTGAAAGACAGCTTCATGATGGCTTACACCTGGAGTACTTAATAGCTCAAAAGAGGTCTACACACTACCCAAACTTTTTGATTGTTAATATTCAGGAGGACGGGTCTCTTATAAATCAGCAAACAAGATCAACTCTGATTTTAAATTGTGATCAAAACAGTGCCATCTCAAGAGTGCATTCTGGCAATGAGTTCCGGCAAAAGCTTGAAATCTTTCCTCTGATCCAATCCCTTGAACTCTCTGTTAAATGCCAGTGGGAGCTATTGCTTTTCAAAGTATGTAGACAATATTTGTGGAGTTGTGGGGAGAAGGAGGAGTAGAGGAAGGTTAATTATGAGGGGGCAAGGACTGAGTTAACTAATGAGAAGTGAATCTGTTAGTCCATTTCCAACCCCCAACCCCAACTTGTGTGATCCAGCTCCCAATGTCTTTGGAGCCTCTACTAAATACAAGAGGCAGATCCTCAACTGGTGCATATCAGCATAACTGCAGCAATCAACATCACCTACTAGATGCGTGGATTCTGTCCCTAAATCCCCAGAATACGTAAGAGCTTTTAACAAAGCCAAATGCTGCAAGCTTTTATGCTATGTGCTTTCTTCTCATCACTTGTTTATGGCTCATTTGGACATTTGTAAGCACTGAGAAGTATTTTATACACAGTCTGAAATACAGATCTCTCATCATAAGCCAACATGAGATGCCATCTCTTCTCAAAGTTGTGTGGGTTCAAAGGAATTTGTGTGTGGCTGCTTCGCAACTGATCTGCACAGTTGGGATTTAAGGACATGGCGAGGGGTGGGAGGGGTGGGGAGAGGAGGGGAGAATCAATCCCAAAATAACCCATGAGTTCTTATCAGGAGGGAAAACTCAAAACTGCTGAGAAAAGGAAGAGAAAGAGAAAGGTGAAGGTGCAGGAGGGAAAACAGACAGGTGCAGAAATGGGCTTCTTCACCATAGCCTGGAAAGAACAGGGGGTGAAACATATCAGAGAATAGACACTCACTTTGATTCAAAAGGCCATGAGAAGAACAGAGTGTAACGACTACACATGCTGGACCCACCACAAGGGCCTGGTTTAAAAAATGGTCAGATTTGGGGTTGAGACAAACCTGGGCGATTTGGGCAAATATGTAACCAGCCCAACTATACAAAGCTAAAATATTATGGCATTCACAGGATAAGAAGTCATTATTTAGATTTGACAAGAGCTCATGGGTTCAAGTGTAGAGAAAGAAAGCCTTTTTAAGGCTCTTTACACCATTTGTGTTTGTTTTGCATCCTGTATATGATAGCCCATCCCTACTTGATGAAGAAAAGACATATATACACCCCTCTCATAGTATCAGGCCAGAAATGCTCTGCTAGTTGAGGGTGCTGTGGCACCAGGCACGGAAAGGTTCCCAGCAAGGATGAAAGGCCAGAGGGCAGAAAGAACAGGGTGGGTGGCTAGCACTGTGGTAATCATTACACCCTCTTCTAGAACAACAAGGCGAGATTCCCGCCGTAGCGACAAAGAGCACAGACTCATGGGAAGAAGGAAGGAGGAATGCTCAGTAGTTAGTGTGGTGCTGGTTCAAAGGATGGAGAGGCAGGTTACCTTTGTTGCGATTTTCGGGGGCTCCGGGTTTTTTACCTGTTCAGACAAAGAGAGAAAGGGTGGAGCACTGAGCACACGGTTCTTGACATCGATGTCCCTGCTGGTGAGGACACCCGTATGCGGGGGCTCAGTGCTCGGGGAGGCTGCCGGACAGGCGACGAAAGCTATGTGCGACAAAGCTGCCATCTGGGCTAAGCCAGAGGAGGGCCGGAGGAGCTCAACTTTCCTCCCAACTAAATGCCACTGCAAATCCCCACCTATTGGAAGCAGCCCTCGTGCTACTGGAGGCAACAAGCCGCTATGGAAACAAGCCTTAATTTGAATGAATCAAACTGTGTTCCTGGGACTAATCGATATTTGGTCCAGCTCCCAGCAATGCAAGGAGCGCCTTACGTAGTGCTGGGAAAGTTTGTCCCTGGGCATTAATTCCAAATGGAGTTGCTAATCTGGAGCAGGGGTGGGCAGACTTTAGGCTTGTCAAGCCTTGTGTTCTGCTTTTTACTAACATCCCCAGATCCACCAGCCAGAGCCAAGTGCATACAACATACACTTAGCATGCAAGAACAGAGTGCCCCTGAGCACATTCTGAGTCTAGGAAGTCATTTTTAGTTCCAGAATGGAACTGAACTCACAGCCGTTTCTCATAAACGTCCACTCTTGGTTATTTCAAGCTTTATTCTGTTCAGCAGTTTAATTCGGATAGGAAAAATAATTTTGCTCTTGCTCTCGTTAGATAATTGGGATCAGAAAGCCCTGCTGATCTACTGCAAATCACTCAGATCCACTAGCAGATTCCTATCTACTTTCTGCCCACCTCTGATCTAGAGACTCTCAAATTCTGTTACATCAAATCTTCCTAAATTAAACAACTTCAACAGTGTTTGGGATACCCTTAGTTAGAGAATCTCCTTTCTACTGGAAACCCCAAGCCACTCAGGTTACATTCCAAAGTGAATGCCTGATAAGAAACAAAATGCTTTTGAACTGCCCTTTTCTTAGGAACAAGATCTTTGCATAGTAGAAGGGCTGTTCAAAACTTCCCCAGAACTGCTTCTAGGGAGGTCCGAATCTTCCTTGAAATTCAGTTCTCTAATACAGGACAGTTCATAAACAGTGCTAACAGTAGTAGGCAATTCATATATGCCACAGCCATATAAGTCCATGGACCAAAGAATTGTATAAACCCCCAAAGATCAGAGACAGTTGTCACTTCTAGGGAATGACCTCTAGGGAATGGCCTTGTAGGAAAATTTCACCCTTTTATCAATCATTCACTGCTTTGTTTGTAAGTATGGAGTGTTAGGTTAAAAAAAAGTTTGTTGGGCCAACTAGTCTGCATTAAGTATTTAATGGTTCGTGCCCTACACAGATATACTTCTGCATAAATTCCATGGAATTTGATGGGATTTACACATACACAACTGTACAACCAGACTGAGTGAGAAGGGGAACAGTCATTCCAACAGTGATGCTTTATTTTAAAATATGAAGGTGTCTTTCTTTTTTTGCCCAAAGAGGAAGGACACCCTTGCAAATACTGTTATGGTCGTTATGCAACTAGAATACAATCTGAATATATTGCTTATTATTTGGGTGTGGTGGGAGAAAGAGGTCTTTTCTGCTTAACTACACCCGACTAACGAGTTGCTTCAATTCAGCAGCTCCAATGTGCATGGAAGGGGTGGAGGTGGCACCTGTGCCCCATTGACATCAATACTTGGCATGTCCTGCATGCACACATTTCTTCTCCAATCAAGGAGAATAGAAAACCTCTGCCTCTGCAGAGTCGTGTATGTATAGAAACTCTACAGAGCCTTGGATGGCAGCTTTGCACCCCAAAAGAAGTAAATACCAACTTTGTTAAGCAAGTAGCTGCAGCCATTTCAATTTTAACTATTTTTGCATATAAATAAATTAGGAGAAAGAGGCAACTTCCATGCACACCAAGAAACAGGATCAACAGGATCCATTCAGCTACTGGGGAAACAGCACAGCTATCTCTCCTCTGCCTCTGCCTCTTTAATGCTTCTGACAAGCTCTGCCTGTTAACATTGTCTCAGTGTGGAGGATGCTGGAGATTCCATCATCCAGTCGCTTTTGATTATCCCCACATGGCTTGCCAGGATGGATTTAAAGCATAGATGCCTCTTCTACTAACTATGAGCAAGTCAGACCTGCGGGCACAGTTTCTGTTTTTGTAAACCACATACCAATGTTCTCCTTTCACTGTCTTCAGTGGAAAGTGAGAAAGCATGAAAGCCTTATTTGGAAGCTAAAGCTACTGTGCAAAAGACAGTGTGAATTAGCACAGCTTACATGACTGAGAGCCAGCACAGTCCAATGCATGCTGTTGGACTGGCCTTGCTTCAAATTGGCTGCTTTACTATATATCCACTCTAACCATGTTTAACATCTCTGGTCATCGTTACCCAGTTTGAGCATATTATTCTGCAAAATTGGAATAAGAATGGCATATTTCACAATGTTGTTCTGGGAATGAACAAGTTGATGAATGTAAAGTACTCTGCACATTAGAAGGGTTTCAAAATTAATTCCTTGTAGCTATTTTTAGTAAAAACATGGTCTAATGGAACCTGAAAACCTGTCTGCACTGCCCCCAAATGACACCTCTCCCACTCAAACTATCCAAGGAAAATGTCAGAACAGAGGCATCCTATTATTTTCCTCTGCTCCAACTTTAGTTAGGTGCCTCATAGTTTCTGATTAAAATAAAAACAACAACACAGAGGAGAATTAAATACTAGCTAGTGATGTCTTTTGAACAAGGGGGTTTGTGGAGGACTTGGATCATCCTAAGGATGGATCAACTTCCTTTTCAGGGCTCAAAGAATATTAGAACAATCCTACTAGAACAGACTAAGGGTCCAACAAGAGTATCCAGACAGATGCTTTCAGGAAGCCCACAAGCAGGACATGGAGGAAACAGTCCTCCATGCCATGATTTGATTTCAGCACCTGGAATTCAGAGGTATAATGTTATCATGGTAAAATAACCACTGACAGACCTTTCCTCCATGGATTTGCCTTAATTTTATATACTAATAGTGAGCTTATTCTTGGACTATGCCCCCGTTAAACACCCTCTAAGTGGATTGGAGAACCCAAATCAATCCAATGAAGACTGAGCATGCTCAGTAGACACACAATGCTGACTGATGTTGGTGTGTGTGGAATCTGAAACTAAGAAGGGGGAACGGAATGGAGTATTCTGGAAAAGGGCATGGTTGTTTTTCTGGATCCCTGTACAGGTGTACTCCACACTGCAGCGTTTTGTTGCAGTTCCCCCCTTGTCCTTTTAAAAAGCCATCTATACTAACAGAAGAAGGTGGCTCAGTGGATAATTTCCCCCCCAAAACTAGCTTACAGACAGCTGTTGCTGGGGAAACGCATCTCCCCTCCCCATTTTTGGCAGCCCTGAGCTGCAGTTGAACAGGCAACATGAGAGTTAGAAGCATCATCGTCATCAACAACAAAAACACCTCCCCTATATCTTTTGTTGGCATGCCTGCACTGGCTACACCTTGAGTTTACAGCACCAGGCATAGAACTCCCAGCATCTCCTCCTCTTAAAGCTCAAAAAATCTCATTTCAGACACTCATGCTAAGGGGGACATGCGCTCCGCTCTACTAACGAAGCATCAATACAGCTAAGGAACTCTCAGAAGAGGGTTCCTACAGAAAGCCTGGCTCCTGTATCTTCTTACCTTTCTTGACCTTCTTCTCCTCATCCCCTTCTCCAGCACCCAGAAGAGTAAAAATTATTCCAGTTTGTGAGTTGATACCCACAGCTGAGACCAGCATTCGACCAGAGCCTTCCATCACATGAGTACCTGGTAAAAAGGAGTGTCAAAAAGAGAAACCATAAGAATTGGATAAAGTACAATTCATCCCATGAAAATCTTCAAACAGTAACTGGGAGATGAAGTCTAATTTCCAGGTCACAATGTGAAATCTAGACTGACTGTGGATCCCACTGCTCTGTGTGTGCACCAATGTATGCATGAAGCTCCGGTGTGTGCTGTATTCTCAATTCAGCTCAATAGCGGGACTACACAGCACATGCAAAACAGTGCATGCACAAAGCTCCATTAGCAAACTGGAGTCCATACGCCCACAAGAACATAAGGGCAATTCAGTTACTGAACCACTGTTCCATTTTCCTTTGATAGATCCCCATGGAAAAGTAAGGGATCAGTGATAATACAGAAAATTGAGTATTCTCTCAAGACTTATAATCCGGTTTCATGTTCCAGCACTCGTCACCATGTGCTTACTGGGTCTAAAACTGGTAGAAGAAGCTTGCTATGTTGGCAGTTCAAAGTGTGCATGTCTCTCAAGCAGAGGATGAATCTTTAGGGCTGTCAACAGAGCACTTCATTTCTTATAAAGTGCAAGGGTGGAAAATCCTGGCGACGTTTTCCTGAAGCATCACAAAATAGCTTCTCCATCACAAAAGAACTCTCAGCATACCCAGCAAGGTTGGCTGTTATTGTATGCAGATACCAGCACGATAAGAGAACAGTCCATCTTAACACCAAAGGCTGGAATTCACCTTCCTGCCCCTAACATGTGCGGGGTTAAGAGTCAGCAATCAAGTTTGACAGACTTACCAGAAAGCAACATGGGGTCTTTATCCAGAGACTTCTTCACGTGATCTGACTCCCCAGTCAGAGAGCTCTCATCAATTTTCAGATCATTGCCTTGGATCAGGATCCCATCTGTTGGCAATAAGTCCCCTGGAAGAATCGGAAATCAACAGATCACCATGGTTCCCAGCTATTCACCTTTTTTTTCCAGTTTCTGAGGGCTAAAGTACGCATAATTTGTCGCTACAGCTCCGTTTCTTGCTTTACTTAAATACAGACATGTGAATACACACTCCTTACCAGGAACATAGTACAGGAGAGTGCTTCTCTCTTCCTTCCCCAACATGGCATGAAAAAACCCCACCCCACTCCCATGATGCCATTGGGAACTTCCCCCCTAAGTGTTCTAGCCATATTGGTGGGGGGGATTCCATTCCTACCATACTCTGGAGGGAAGAGGTAAGCCTCCCTCATCACAAGCTATGTTCCCAGTAAAGATTTCACCCTGTGCTTCTAATTAAATTAAATACAAGATACAAAGCTGCGTGCCACATATTAAACAAACATCTAGTCTGGCCCCAAGATCCATTTGGAATAAAGGATAGATTCCAACCCCACAAGACACATCTCAATTCCACAGACAGATGAATTATGGAGTTGGTGTGACATTGGGAGGGGCGAAAGGAAGTTCACATTGTGGGGTTTTTGAGACAGGCTAAAAGTCCAGTTGCAGTCATGTGGTTTTTAAAAAAGAATTCTGGTGTTTTCATTTTCAACATTTTCTTTTGGGGCTCAGAAATCTCATTTGCCCAAGTACTGAATGGATAAGTGCTTGGATCTTCACAGTGCAAATTTTGGTCCTGTTGATCTCCTGCTCACTAGTCTTTCCCATAATGCTGACCCCTCAACACTCCCATCACAATACTCCATGCACCCATTGCTCTTCTCAGTACACCACACATCCATTAGCCCTCTGCTTCCCAGGCCTGCATACACAGCTGTTACATTCCTATCCTTGCCACTTGCCCATAAAATCCTCCCATTCCACCCACCTATCACTCATCTCCAACATCCAGCCAAAACAAGACTCCTCCTTCTGCTCTCCGACCAACTTGCCCTACCCCAGCCACCTCTATCCTTGGAAATGAGGATCTCTGGTAGATACCAGTGCATGGGCAGTTCACATAGTTTGGGAATAACAAATGAGAAAAAACAGAAGTGGGCTATGGGCACCAGAATTTGGAAACACAGAAGCAGAGGATGTTTTTGTTTTTGAGCTCTCCCACAGCGGCAGAGACAGCGAAGGAGAAAATAATCAAGCTAGTTACTATTTATACCACTCACCATATTTGATCTGAGCAATGTCCCCCACCACAATCTCAGCCACGGGGATTTGGATAACTTGCCCTTTGCGGATGACTGTGAACTTTTGCTCCTGTTCGATACGGCTCTGGAGGCCCCGGAACTGTTTCTCTTTGCTCCAGTCATTGAAGGCTGTGACCAGCACCACAATAATGACAGAGAAGAGGATGGCTGCTCCCTCAATCCATCCAGCTTGAGCTTCACCTTCATCCTCTGCGCTACTTTTTGCTTCGCCACACACTGTCATAGGATGAGAGAGGGAGAGAGTGAAGGCATTGCTTTCAATAACACCCTCTGCCAGTTGCTACTTGGAGCACAAAATACAATAAAATAGCATTAATGTTCTAGGTACTTGTATAATGGATAATACTTGCCCATCGGTAGGATGGGCAGGGGGTGAGAGGGAGGATCTAATGTTCTCCAGTCTAGACCACCAATACAGTGCACTTGAGAGCAGATCAGTGCACACCATGCCTGAAACTCAAGAGTAACAAAAATTGTTTTTTTGTACATCCTATGCACATTAACCTGGAAGCAAGTACTATTCAGCTGAGTATGACTTACTGCTGCTGAATAAATATGCATAAGATTGCATATGAAATCTTATGGCACACCAGTACAGGGTTCATTTAGTGCAAGGTGTCAGCCTGTGCAAAGTGCATGGTTGAAGAAGAGTTCATTAAATGAAAACACACACACACACACACACACACACACGGGGAGCCCACCCACAAGGCACAACAGTGTGCTTATGTCACTGACAGAGGACATTCAAGAAACATGATATACTACAAAGTACCACTTACTCCTTTTCTCTGGCAATCTGGCCCTATAATTTCCCTAAACTCAGCAATCTCAAGCCACCTTTTCTCTATGAAAAAATGAACAAACACCAATCTACAAAAAAATTATAAAATTTTTAGGATTGGGTGAATCCTTTGACATTCTCCTTGGCTTGGCCTTTGGGCTTTTTACCTGAGTTTTTTCCTGCCCCCAAATCAGAGAAACCCCAGAGAAATTTTTTTGTGAACCGCTTAGGGAGCTTCGGCTGTTGGGTGGTATAAAAATGCAATAAATAAATAAATAAATAAATAAATAACCAAACTGAGCACTCAGACCATGTTGCACTGCCCCCTCTACCCTCCATCCCAAATATAACCCCTTTTTTTCTTCCCTATACACATACCTTCATAGCAGAAAAATAAACAAAAACTATCTTAGGCCATGAAGACTGTACATACTCATACACATGTACAGCACTTGATTTCTTGCAGTTGGATGTGTGAACAGAACAACAACAACAAACCAGAAAGGGGAGATCATCCAAGTCAGGACAAAAAAAAAAAAAAAGGGAGAAATAGGTTCTCAGGATGCAAATAAATAAATAAATAAATAAAAATCCTTATTTCAATTTTTTTTTAACATCCTGAGAACCTGTTTCTCCCTTTTTTTCTGTCCTGGATGTGTGAACAGACACAGATGAAACATTTTGTGTTTGCAATGATGTTAGAAGACATGAAGGTGTCCATCTATGGTTTAACTCAAGCAATGGCTACTTCACATGAGCAAATCACTTGATGCTGCTATCTGCAAGTGATGCATATGCAAGCATGGACCATTTCACAGGATCATTTGGTTTGTAGGGGCCAGTATAGTACAGCAGCTTAGCGAAATTCCATGTGTTTGCATCTGTGGAGGATTGGTTTTCCTTTCCTTTGATAATGTTGAACAATGTGTAAAACGTGACCTCTGAAAGTTTCAGATTTGCAACACAAAGTGCAAGATTGGAATGATGGTGAGATAGTGCATGTTGTTGACTTCTCAGACAAATGGGTAAGAATAAAATCTTTATAACTCAACGAGGGTTGCTCCTATGAAAGGATTGTTAATGACTTTTTTGTAGCAAATTTTATGCTCTTTAATTTTGTATTTGAGACATCTTTTCTGTGAGATTACAAATAATAGAGTTATTGTGCGAAAACTGGATTTGGCCGCCATTTTCCAAGATGGCGGCCGTTATGATGATTTCCCAAGATGTCCCTATATTTCATTTTAATCTACATGGTCATAAATACCACCATACCAAATTTCACACTTGTATCACAATGTGCACGATTTGGCCAGAAATTGTTGTTAAGCCGCTGCACTAAGTAAATTGTCAGGGTGCAACATCATCCTACAAGCCAGAAACAGTCGTGGCTGTGGTTTTTTGAAACTCCCTCCCTAAGATAGTCACTAGCACCTGTGCCTGCTTGCGATGAGGAAGCAGACCAGAGTATGCCAGGCTTTAACATCCCTTAGGACTGTGATTTTAGCTGGTTTGTCCCTGTCTACTGGTTTTGAGGTTGCTACGTTTTAATTACGTTTGTAACAGTTTTAATGTGTATTCTATATTACTATCTGGGAAGCCACTCTGATTTTAAGACGAGTGAAATATAAATAAAAGAAACCATCCACATGTTGGAAGCAGTGCCAAAAGACAACAGCAGGTGCCTGCAAAGTAAATGGCTCCAGATAATTCATGCAAGTAACCAGATGTTACAGGGTGCAGCACAAACCTCCCTCAAGGCCATAGCTAATATAGACTGATACAAATTTCTTCCCAAGCCCAAATATGGCATAGAGCAATCAATTATACACCCAGAGCTGTGAATAATTCAGAGACTGCACTATGCAGGTGTGGAATTTGGATACGGGTATTTTGTTTATTTAGAAAAGAAAACTTACACCTTCCCACACTTAAAGTAGTACTTGCCAGCTTACATGAATTGCAATTAAAATAAAAAATAAAACTCTTAAAAGGAAGAGTGCACACAAAGGGTTTGACCACAAAGGGTTCTGGGGTTCCTCCAGTGCCCCCAGAAGAATCCCCCTGGAGGGAAGCCATGATTATTTCTGATCTCAGATCAGAGATGGTAATAGCTGGGATATAGCTGATGGGGAATTTGGCCGGTGCCAGGAAGAGTGTAAATATATGAGAAAAGAAGCTTAAAATAAAGCAGTAGCAGCAGCAACGATGTAAAACTTTAGTATCAGATGATGCTAAAAGCAGTGTAAACCAGATTGGCTTTGCTAGCACCTAAAAAGAAAATAATTATGTTGCCAGGAGAATTTGCTTAAGGGAATTTCACTGCTGGAGCACCACTACCAAAAAAGGCCCTCTCACCATTACCCACCCACCCAACCTCTGAAAGTGAGGTGACTTGTAGTTGGCCTTCATTTGATAGATGGGTAGATTGATATGAGAGACGGAAGTTCTTCCAGGGTAGAAATCCCCTTAATGAATTTCAACTTCGCAATATTATCATGCAAAGAAGAAACTTTCTAACCCAGAGGACAGCAAAGACAGGACTGAGAAGTGTGTGTATAATATCTGGCAGCATCTCAGACGCCAGAGGGGAGAGTAATCAACATTTTCAGTGCTCAGAGGGTGAGGCTCAGGGCCCCATGTAGCTTTTTGCTACTCCCCATGGCTAATAAAAGTATGCAGAATGATAATCTGCCTGGGTCTCATACATAATTCAGCTTTCCTGGTTTAGAGGGTCACCTTGGCAAGTGCAAAGCATCCTTGTATTTTAAGTGTGAGCAAACTCTGGGCTGATAGTTTATATCACCAACATCCTATTTCGAGTTATGGCAGTCTGTAAAGCCTCAGGAGGAGAAAACACACAAAAATGTAAACCCTTGATCTGTTGAGCAACGCTATCTCATAGCTAGGGAAACAGAAACAAGATAAACTTTTTAAAGGATGTTTTCTGATGGCAGTTTTAAATGGCCTCAGCTAATGAAATTGAATTAATTTTGAGCCTGTTTATTATGCACAGGAGGCCTGTAAAAATAATGCCATCTGAGAAAGCAGACTGACTAACATCCTGGTTGTGTGAATTTTGATTTCCTGCAGGTTCAACATGCAAGCACTGTGGTCTCTGGCAAAGGACATGGAATCTTAAGAACATCAAGGAAAAGCGAAGGGTTAGAGAAGGACACTGTGAAATGTACGAAGTATCTACTCCTGTAATCTGGCTGACACTTACATCCCCACAAAATGTTCTACTGAGCTTTGTTGCTGAGCTGGTAGCAACACAAGGCATCTGCAGAGAAGCCCCTTCCTGCTTTTCTTGTTATTAAGTGCGGGGCGGGGGTGGTGGAATTGGATGGATCATTACTGAAAACCATATAGCATGCAGAAGAGGAGAATTATTGCTATATCCCCAATCTGCAGAGATAATATCTTCCTAGACGATGATAAGATATCCTCTGATCAACTTGCTTTTATCTGTGAGCCTGATGGATGTTGCTAAAGGCTTAGTGGAAAGCTTTTTGAAATGCCTGTGGAGGTTCATCCACACAGCAGGCGGTAGCTGACGCAATTATAAACATATTTGCCAGTGAAGGTAAGCTCTATAAAAGGAGCCGTTTGTTGAGCCTCAAGGGCCACATGGGAAACTTATCAAGAGCCACAGGCTACAACTAATTTTCAGATTTCATTTATCCAGAAGGCAAATGATGACCACAAGATATTGGCTCACAATGCCTGTTGCCAGGCGACACTTTCAGCCACTCTGAATAACCAGGACCCTTGTGGTACTAGGCCCAAGAATTTAAAGACTACTTAAAATCATGGAGATTGAGAGGAAAAGAAACAATGGGAAGCCTTGGTTCCTTCTCACTAACTGGGCACAGAATATAACTCTGTATATTCTAGTTATCCTGTAACGCAGCCTCCCCCAACCTGGTGCTGGCTGGCAACTCTGGGAGTTGTATGCCAAAACATCTGGAGGGTTCCAGGTTGGGGAAGGCGGGTCGGCATGCAGAGCCTTGCTGCTGCTGTAAGCAGCCACTTTGAGGTTGTTGTTTTTAAAATCTTCAGAAGCCGGGGATGGGGTGGGGGGAAGGGAGAACCTCTCAGTCACCTCATAAAATTAACTATTCCAAATTTCAGGAAAATCCATCAGCCCCCAAAAGTAGCTGAAACTGCCCTCTTCACACTTTTGCAGGAGACAACTGATCCTTAAATGTGTGTATGGGGGGATGTCATTCCATCTTTAGTAGAAGAAATCTCTGTTTTGAGATTTCACTAGGTGCTGCCTAGATACTTTCATCTAAGCCGATCTTCACAGCCATAAGAGCTAGAAACATGGCTTAAAAAAATAGAATAAGGATGAAAGCCAAGATTCTCAGGGTGCTAAATTCTGGTTCAAATAACATGGAAACATAGAATACACACTGTTATACAACTTATCTCATGTCTAACGCTGCAATCCAATACCCACTTAGCTAGGAGTAAGCCCATTTAACTCAATGGCAGTGACTTCAAAGTAGAGATGTATACGATTGCATTGTAAAACAGTTTTAGAAATTGAAGCATACAAACCCTTCACACATGAGAATTTTAGACATGGGATGGTTTGTGGCAGCAATCTAGAGTTATCCCAGCTCCTGTGCATTTAATAGCTGAATGCTAAGAAAACTTTGCTGCTGAGCTTCTGTTGGTTAACATGGGTATCCCTCTGGAATTAATTCTAGAACTCATGTACAATACGTTAACATGTCTGTTTCAACATTTCCCTAATTCAATTTAATAAAAGGAAATAATCATCTTTATTTAGGGACTTTTGAGCCCCTGAGGGCTCAGAGATCTCTGGATACAAGGCCCTAAATTAAGAAATTATAGTCACACTGACACATTTGAGGTAATAAATCTAAAGAGCTGTCACAAATTGATGTTCCAATATGAGACATTTAAGAGAAAAGTGATAAGCTTAGGCAGAGATAAGTCACAAAGAACAGATGGTATTCGCTGAGAAGTGCTGAAGAATCTCAAAAATGAAATTACAAATACTACTAACTATATAATATCTCCTTAGGTGCCAGAAGACAGTTAAAGTAATGCCACATTGTGTGTGTGTGTGTGTGTGTGTGTGTGTGTGTGTGTTTAAAGGCTGTAGAGTTGTTTGTGGAACTGTAGGACAGTGAGTCACTTCAGTCCCAGGAAAAAAAAAATCAAGAAAATTGCAGTAGTCAGGAGAGAATTGGTACAGTCCACCCACAGGATGACCTTATAGAACAGCCACAGAGTTCCTGCACAGCCTGCTAAAAGTACATTTAAGAGCGAGACTCAGGCTACGCCTTATGAGAAAGTCAAGTCCTGTAAAAATAAACAGGACCACAGGCTTGGAACAGCATAAGGAACACAAAACAAGTGCTGAACAGGATAAAGGCCCGGAGTGAGATTTACGCTAGAACTCAGACCTTAACTCACAGTGGGATGGATGGACTCGAGAAGAAACTGAGGCAACACTTGGCAAGAAGGAGGACCCGATATCTTGAAAGCTCACCACTCTTTAGAGCAGATCCAAAGATAAAGGTTTCTAGGAAGGACAGAAATCTCCTTAAAGACAGGATTACTGGACCTCGATAAAATCAAGGCAAGAGGAGCAGACAAATGTTTTACAAGAAAAAGAATTGATGACAGAAGAAAGAAGCTGGATGCATAGATAATCATGGGCCATCTGTGCAGACTCTTCCAGGTAGCAAATCAAGTTATGCTCTGGAATAACCAAGCATAAGTAAAAGTTATCCTGGGCTGGCTTCATAGAATCACAGAATAGTAGAGTTGGAAGGTGCCTATAAGGCCATCAAGTCCAACCCCCTGCTCAATGCAAGGATCTACTTTAAAGCATTCCTGACAGATGGTTGTCCAGCTGCCTCTTCGATGCCTCTAGTGTGGGAGGGCCGACAACCTCCCTAGGCAATTGGTTCCACTGTCGTACTGCTCTAACAGTCAGGAAGTTTTTTCTGATGTCTAGCTGGAATCTGGCTTCCTGTAACTTGAGCCCGTTATTCCATGTCCTGCACTCTGGGAGGATCGAGAAGAGATCCTGTTTCAGTCTCTCTTCATAGGGCTTTGTTTCCAGACCCCTGATCATCCTGGTTGCCCTCCTCTGAACATGCTCCAGCTTGTTTGCATCCTTCTTGAAGTGTGGTGCCCAGAACTGGATGCAATACTCAAGATGAGGCCTAACCAGGCTTAGGACAGGAGAACTCTTTAAATCCTCTGTAGACACCCCACTCTTTTATATCTGACTGCCGATGTTTCCTCATCACTGCCTCCCCTGCCCCTTGACATCTTTTTTCTGGGTTCAGAGCAGAAAAGTGTCATGATTTATGTTGCAAACTACTACCAATGGAAAATGGCGAGACCAGGTGTTTGACTACTACATGACAAAAATGGAGCAAAATGTCCTGCTTATGGATAAGATGGGATGGCCTTGGGAATGTTGCTGTAATCAAAACAAGGGTGAAGAGAAGGTGCCCTGCAACCATTTTACACACTAGCAGTGCTGCCATCTTTCTCATTTAATATCTTAGCCTGATCATGTGGACAATTCAAACTTCTGGAAACTTAAAGGGAAGACTAATACTGAGTTTACAACTCTCCACCTATTAGTTTAGCAGCTTTAGACAGAGGACTCAGCTGTGGGTGAAAGCATCCAAATAAACACTTTTTCATCTCCAGACTTCTAATTCATGGTATTTTATTAAGGATTTAAGATTTAAAATTTTAACAATCGCTAGTATCCAACTGTGCGCGAGCACTAACACTAATGATCTTGTGCTAGTGTAAACCAAGCTTGTGCAGCGTAAGTACTGCTTACTAGGGTAATGGAAGAAAGTGATTTGTCACCGAATTTCAGCAGCAAATCACCATCTTTCCTCATGGTCCCATAAAGTTCTACTTGCATTGCACAAGTGTTGATTTACCCTAGCACAGTGGTCTTCAACTGGTCCAGACCTGAGACCCACCTAGGATTCACAAACTGCAACATGGGGCCCACTTTCACCATTTTCTCCATGCCCTACATGGCAGCAACAGCTCTGCCACGACCCATCTGCACTGATCTTGTGACCCATTTTGGGGGTTGCAACCCACCATTACTGCTAGGACTAATGGTGGGTCCCAGGATAGGGCCCGGAATTTGGCAATAAGAAATAGCAATATTACTTTTTAGTACAAGGATACATTTTAGGAGAGGACGCGACACAACTTTTATAAAGGGACACTGTACCTCTCTAATCTTTTAGAAATCCTTCTAGATTTAACAAGCTGATGGACCCAATTCTAAAATTTGCTATTGGAATAAATAAATGCTTTGGATAGGGCACACCACTACAGTGTTAGCTATCTCACACAGTATGGTATTAGTCTGGCAAAAGAGGGAAACAGACCGACAATGGAACCAATTACCTAGGGAGGTTGTGGGCTCTCCCACACTAGAGGCATTCAAGAGACAGCTGGACAGCTGTCAGGGATGCTTTAAGGTAGATTTCTGCAATGAGCAGGGGGATGGATTTGATGGCCTTGTAGGCTCCTTCCAACTCTACTATTCTGTGATTGTATGAACCCTAGCATTGCAATCATCATTGTAAACATTTAGGATGATATCATAGATTGTAAATAGGATGATCTTACAAAACTAAATGGCTTCGCAGTGAAATGCCAAATGATATTCAGTGCGATGAGTGCAAAATAATGCACACTGGAAACAACTCTTTAGTATAAGTATAGAATACTGAGCACTAAATTGCCACTCAGATCTGGGAGTCATTGTGCATTGCTGAAGTAACCAATGCACCACAGCAGTCAAAAAGGCAAGCGGAAAGGTTAGGAACTGTTAGGGAAGGAGTGAGGAGGGGGAAATAGCTAACAATGGCCACATCAAAAATTGCTGCTGTGTGCACAACTTGGTTATGTGAGCTGTTCTATTAAATCACAAACACAAAAAAAGATAGAATAGAATGGCAAAATATTTTTTTTGAGAAAAGGGAACAAAAATATCAAAAGCAAGGACAATTTCAATTGTAAGGAAATGCTTTGAAGTCTTCCAGTATTTGTCAGCTGAGGCATGGCATCACAGACATATGCCAAAACTATGTAAAAGTCCTACCTACCAAAAAATTAAAAAGGAAAGAAACATTGAAGAAGAAATTGTATTTTAGTCTTCTCTAATAAGCTATGTATGTTGATACCTTGCATGGATGGTGATTCCAACACTTCTTGTCCAAGAATACAATACACAGGGAGCAACTCAATGAAATGAACAACTATCAGATTTCATGAAAAGCTGATTTCACATAATGCACAGTTAATCTATGGAACTCATGGCCACAGGATTTGTGATTTTCCTGCCTAGCAGGAAAAAAAGCAAATAGATTCTTGGAGAGTGGGCATATTAGCTGCTACCATGATTTTAAGAGTATACAACTGCTAATTTGATTTCCACTTCTGCCTTTAAACTTTGAACTCTCTGCAGCATTCAGTCTAGTCACCACCAATGACAGGATGCTGGTTTGAATTAATCATTGGCCCTACCCAATTTGCCACTTATTAACAGATAAGCCAGAGGGAAATGGCCGCTGTGAGCAATGCTAAGTCAAGGCCCTATAAATATCACTGAGTGCTGGAACAATCTCATGGATAAAACAAGACATTAATCATAAGCTTATAAAAATCAGCCAGCCCAGGCTCACCTATTGCCTTACCTTACCATATTTTAGAATCAGTGGTGAGTGTAAAAGCACTTAGTAGCCTGAAATGTCTAAGTACACACCTAACAGATTTGCATCGATAGCTTTATCACAATGTATTTATAATGTGCTCTCAAAACACATGACAATCGGACCTACCTAACCTATTATGTTCTTTCAGGTCCGTGGAGCTTCCTGGGGTTGCTCTAGACCCAGGGGCATGTCCTCCAAGCCCCATCCTTACAGAATTTCTCCCAGAGGATCCCCCTCCATTGGGAGGGGAAGCAGCATCTGGGGAAATCCCAGCTGCTTTCTTTGATTTCAGATTGGAGATGACAATAGGGATGTGGCCAGTTGAATTGTTTCCGCATGGTACTCCCATGGGGATGCTAACACTAAACAACTCTTTTGACCAGGGACTGGGATCTTTATCTAGGGCAACATGCACAACTGAACTATCTGAGATATTTAAAAGTACTCCTCACAAGATTTTCTTCTTCAGCATCTTCTTATTTTCAGATATCAGATACCAGGAAGCTTAGGGTCTGTTGCCACCGCCTGTTAAAGGTAATGGAACGCTCTCTTTCAAAATGAAGGAAGCTGGAATGGTGACAGAAGTGAAATTGGTGGGTAACTGGGGGTCCTCCAGATGTTTTGGCCTACAACTTCCATGACCCCTCAGCATTGTCTATGCTGGCTAGAACTGATGGGAAGTGTAGGACAAAACATCTGGAGGGCCACAAGTCGCCTACTCATGGACAAGAATCACCAATGTGCAATATTTGCAGAAAACTGTCATAGCTTGAGTGCTTTGAAAGGACTGGAAGAAGTAACGCTGTTCTGCTGCCTGCCTTATCAACACAGATGGCAGAGGTCCTTTCCAGTCAGCACTAGCCAGCTTCATCTTTTGGTTACTGAGCCTATAATCCCTGGTTTGGGATAGTGTTAAACTACTTTTCTATGGAGCATGACATCTGCTCCCCCCCAAAGCAAGATGCTTTCAGACTTACTAAAACACACCTGGATGGGAAGAGAATTTCATCTCAGCTATCCTCCTTTCTTGTTCAGTATTGTCACAACCTCCTTACTGTCAAGGATGTGGTTCAGTTTGAACTATCAGCTTACAGCAGTAATATAGACAACCCAGATAGCAGCAAATGATATCCTTTATGAAAAAGCTTGGTGGTCTGGTATTTCAGGACTGTTTTCTTTCTTCTGGACCTCCACTACAGTTTCATTTCTCAGTCTTGACCCCAATCAAAGTCCATATATTTAAATGTTGTCATAATGGATGCATTTTCCACTGCATGAACAACAATCTACGACCAGGATTCCATCTTCTGTTCTATTACACAATTATGTAGCTCTGGTAATATTTAATTACTATTTAAATAGAAATCAGTTGCATTCTTCACTGAAATTCAGTTTAATGTGTTTATTAGGATACTGAAATGTTGCACAACATCAGAGACAGGAAATAAAAATCCTGAATCTATAGCAAACTACAACTGTGTTATTTTTTTAATTAACAAAATGGAATGGGGCTGGGACTTGGCCAGGATGAAAAAAACAACTCTCTTTCCAGATGTGTTGAAGTCATCAGGAGCAACTCCGTTAATTGAAATAACTTCTTGGATCAAACGGCATTTTAGTGTTTCATTGCACTCAGAACTATTCTGTTAAGCTGAAGAGTGGGAAGCCTAGTATGCGAGGGTGAATGCGAAAGTGGGCAGGAAAACACAGCCATGCTGCCAGCGGGGAAATTCATCTGAGGAGAATATCTATGTTTGGCAATCAGGTAAGCAAACGAAGAGGGGAGAATATAACATTTTTCAGCCAGGGAAAATTCAGCAGAGATTAATGGTTAATATCGATTTACACTGACTGGCCCAGACAACAGCCACAGCAGTCAGTTCTTAAGAGCACTAACCCTTGCATTTATGAAATGTGATGGATCTGCTATACATTACAAGGTGAACCATTCATTCTAAAGCAATAGCCCACTGTGGGATAAAGGGAAGACAGCTTCCCTTTGGAGAAGGCTCAAATCTGGAACTCTCACACAGGCATGTCTGACTTTCCCCTAGCTCAACACTGCCTGCCCCCACCCCCACCACCTGCTGCTCCACTGTGATCTAAAGTCTCAAAACTGGAGCAGGTCAACAGACTGCAGTAATAAATGGACAGGAAAAGTGGACCTACTGAACATCGTCGTGCTTTGGAGCTTGTATAGGGATGGAAGGAGACCCTGTGGCTATTTTAACAGAGTCTCCATCTATCCCACACCGTGGTGCATACTCACTTTCATTGTCGCCATCAAGAGGGTGATAGAAAGACAGGCCCAGGGAGATTATGGCTGCAATTTCCAAGATGATTAACGTGACATCCTGCAGTGCTTCCCAGACTAACTGCAGGAAGGTTTTGGCCTTTTTGGGTGGGATGAAGTTTTCGCCAAATGCTTGCCTTCTTTTCTCCAGATCTGCAGGGTTTCCAGACAGGCCTGCAAACAAAGAAGATAGAATTAAAAGGGGGTGTCAAGGAAGAATGATTGCTTTGATCCCACTCTCTGAACCCAGTACCCCTCATCTACCACAACTTTCATTGTCTATATTACGTAAGTACTTCCTACATTCCCAAACACAGAGAACTCTGATGGTAAATATTGTCTACAAATACATGTTGTGAGCAAGAACACATTATATGAAAAAACTGAAGGCACTGTGAATGGAAGGGTGCCTAAGACACATATGCATTTACTCACTCTCTGCAAGGATGGGCAACTTTGGGAGGCCAGGGGGCTATTTTCACCCCATGGACATCACCCCTGCTGGCCGCAATCCACACCATCCACAGGACGCCCAGCCAAAAAAAAAAAAAGAAGGAAAAAAGGAGAAGAAATCCCTGGTAGCCACAAAAGGCCAAGTTTAGTTTGCAAACAAGCTACATTTGGCTGTTTTGTTGTTCTGTAGCCACTACAGATGCCATTTTTGGTGTTAAAAATGTCTTTAAAAATAAAATTCATAGGGTAGCAGAGGGAGGCTGGGGCTGCATTGGGGTGGGGGTGGGAGACTACATGTAGTCCATGTGTTGCCCGCCACTAATTTAGAGTCTAGATCATGATGCAGTTTTGAGAAACTTTGGCACACATGAAATAGAATACATATATCTGTGATCGTGCAGGCATGGAATCTAGTATTTGCTGTGAAAAAGGTGGCATACTGATAGTCTCGGCTGATAATAAGAATAATAGTTTCAAATCCTCATGATTATAGAGAAAAGGCTGGAAAGCATGAGTAATATCTCAAAACTATGCAGAAGTCATTGTTGGAGTAGACTGGGAAGAACATCCAGTGGTCTACATCCAGGAGTACCTCTAATCATATTCCTCTGCTGCATTTTGGTCTACAGTAAATTTAAAATCAAGAAACAGTCCCACTAAAAGGCAGCTGCACAGATTGGTAGTGATCTCTGCCCCTGTCTTTTTGGTTTTTTCTAATCATCTTTGTTACAGCTATTTAAAGCCACTTTCCCTCCCAGCCACAACCTACTCTTCCCATGGCCACTTAAATCTTGGGGTGGGAGAACCAACATTTTAAATAACTTTTATGCAGAATAAATTAGTCACAGCAGAAAAGTATTAAGCAAAGTAGATAAACACAAATTACTTTGTTTGCATAATTCATTTTAATCATGGAATTGCATAATTCATTTTAATCACAAATTGGAATTCTTGAAAGGTTAAATAAACAGAGACCCATCTTAAAAACAAGACTACTGATGACCTTCACACTTTTTTTTTAAAGGGGATTGGGGGCCCATGTCCTTTCTCTGACAAACGCTATAATAGGCTTCTCCAATCTGGCATCCTCCAGATATGTTGAACTGCAACTCCCATGATTCCCAGCCAGCATGCCCAGTGGCCATGTTGATTGGGAATTATGGGAACTGTAGACCAACACATCTGGAAGGTGCCACATTGGAGAAAACTGCACTATAATGTAGGAAGGGATTTTTTTTTACCTTTGTCTTCCTGTGAGACACATTTATGTGTTCAATAATACAAAAGAGAGACTCATCATCCCTATGTTTGACAAACGAGTAAGCAACAGAATACATCCTTCCCACATTAGGATGTTCATCATGGGAGTGGTTTGTGTGCCCATTTCAGGGATGGAACCGACTGCAAAAAAAGAGGGCCAGCTATCCATTTCCACTAATTATATTATTTTGCACAGGAGATGGTTGTTATTAGAGTGGACCTCAGAAACAACGGAGGAACCCCAGCAGAGACTGCATAGCTACTCCCTTTTGGATGATTCATGGTGTCAGGAATGCAGGTTTCCCCCTCCCTCCAACCCCATGAACACACAGACTTGCCTCCAGCTCCAATGCTGGAACTTGAGATACATCTCAAGCAGGAGAGAGAGAGAGAGAGAGAGAGGGAAGAAGCAGTAAGGTTTTGGATACAATGGGTGACTGGTTTCGTTCAAATGTCAAGTTGGCGATCGACCGGAGTGATATGAGGAAGAGGTGACAGGCCAGTGAGTAAACTGAACTCATTTCACGGCTGCCAGTTCAAATACAGAACCAAAAGTAAGAAACTTTTTCTGCACGCAAGGGAAGAAAGGGGACTGCTGGACGGGATAGCAGAACTCCTGCCTCTTCCCCACGTTAACCTCATCTCCGTATTTGGTCAAACAATATGAACATACTCCCACAACTGCTACCTTTTACACAGCGTGGCAAATGAAGTAGAAAACCAGAGCTGCCGATGTGCTGGCGAGTCTCTTCCGCACACAATTGGAGGTGGATGGCGGCAGCAGCCAGTGTGGCGCCACAGCCTCACCTTTAGGATTAAGAAGGAACTGCAACCCTGTGGAGGGGAGCACGGAATACAGAAAGTGTGTGTGTGTGTGTGTGTGTGTGTGTGTGTGTGTGTGCGTGCTTTTCAGGGGCACATTTTGGCCTAATAATGTGTTTTGGCCCAAGTGTAAATGCTGGCCATCCTAACTGACTCCTTCAAACTCAAATGTCTTTTCTAACACAGCCACTCATGCATCTCTCCTCATCCAGTTCTTTCTCTCTGAGCCAAATGATACGGTACACTAAGGTACACTAATTGCATAGCGGATGGTTAGCGTTATACTAACTCTAGTGTAAGCATCAATTGAGTATTTTTCCTTTTGTTTTTTGAACCTCTCCCAATGGAGTGGAGGGTGGATTTCAAGAAAAAATGGTGGTAGCGGGGAAAGGTTTAATCTTTCCCTCCTGGTGCATGGTAGTGCCAATTTGAATTGGGCAATGCATGCTTACAGGAGAGTAAATAAAAAGCTATCCCTCATGGTACACAATTAGTTTCCCTGTGTAGTCTGTCTGTCTCTCTCTCTCTCTCACACACACACACTTCCAGCTTATACATTTATTTATGTCAAACTACATGTCCCATTAAATATGACTTTGAATTTCATGCTTGGGATACTTATTTATTTAGTAACCAGCAACTGTGAGGGTCTTGATCGTGACTGGGATAGCAACTGCTGGTTATTGAGATTGTTGTTGTTAAAGCAGGAGCATCCCAAGCACAGGATTCCAAGACCTGTTTAATGTCACCCTTCAAAGAGCTTGGAGCAGCATTCCAACATCACAGGGCCTGTGAGGGACTTGGATTGACAGATGGCTGTCCCAAGGTGGCCCAATGAGCTTTATGGCAGAGTGGGGATTTGAACTCAGGTCTCCCAATCCAAGATGAACTTTCTGGCCACTGTACCATATTGGCTCTTTTGTCATTGAGCATAGAAAATTTATTTTCTCCCCTAAGCAGATACTGCTCCCTGCCATAGAAACTGTCCTCACCTTTGAACACACACTGCCCCTGTCCTTTAAAGCTCCACATCCTTGGAAATGTGGAGCAGGTTTAATTTTGTCCATGGACCTGAGGCTTCTCTCCCTCCCAAAAGACCAAACTGTCACTCACTGGGCAGGAGATATCTAGAGCATGAACACATTATATCCATCAGCATTTTTAATTTTAGTTTAGTTTTACTTGTCACGTGGGCTGGAAAATCATCAGGTGACAATGTCTCATAGGATCGGAAAATATGCGGCTGGTGGTTTTAGGACTCTAATATTTTTATGCCAATCCATTCACCACATTTTGTGTTCCCCATAACCTTTTGGAAATGAGCATGACTCAACAAGCCACACCAACAGCCTCTGGCTTTCCATGCTTTCATTTCTATAGCATGAGCACATCACACTCTTGTATGATATACTGGTGGAGGATTCTCACATAAGATGTTTCTGTCTTTGCTCCTCCCAATAGAAGTTCAACAAAGTGAACTGTACCCCACAGAATGGTAAACGTGATGGGAAAAGCTTACATTTCAGTCTTTCACTACAAATTTTGTTTAACTAACCCAACTTCAAAATTATTTTTGAAGTGCTACAATGGGACAGAAAATGACAAATGTTCCATTTTGATGCATTTTCTTTCTTCATATTGACAACTTTCTTTTCTGAAAGAATGTTTGCAAACCTACTTTGAAACACAAACAGACACAGACAAAACGCAACTGCAACAAGAAATGACAAGGCCCCCAAGAAATGAAAACTTGTTTGTTTGTTTTTCTTCTAATGACTGCATTTCCATTATTCTGCTGTCTCAAGGCCACTTCACATAAATGAAATTTCCTATACAAAAGGGATTTCTATGTGGGAAACTATCTGTTCTGCATATTACGTTTTGATGAACACAGAAGTGCTTGTTTTGCTATGCACACTTGCAGTAGAAAGCTATTGACAACCGTGCTTTCCCACTGGGTATACACATACAAAGGAAGATATGAAAATTCATAGCATGTGATAAGCTACAAATAGGATCTACACAAACTGCCTCAAGGGAAGCAGCTTTCATGTAGAAGATGTATCATGTAGAAAATGTATCTTGGGTGAAGTAGCCCACAGTCAAGGGAGTTCTCTCTATTAGCACAGAGGTGGGGAGAAGGTAGATCTAGATCAACTGGTAGATCTCTGAGTAATATGCAGTAGATCAGCAAGGCTGATTTTACTGACTCCCAGTAAAAACAGCAAAAAGAAAATGATTTTACCAGCCCAAATTAGGCTGTTGAAAAGAAGAAAACTTTGGGTAACCCCAGCTAAAGGACCACAAAAATGGACTTTTGTGAGAAAGGGCTGAGCTCACTTCAGTACTGAAAATGAAGTTCTTGACTCAGAACGCGCTCAGAGGCACTCATTAATCCTCTGGTCAGTGGACCTTGGAATTCTTATAAAAACAAAAATATAGATTAGACAACCTGAAGTGGGGCCACCCCCAGAATGAGGGTGCTGGCAGCAAGGAGCTGGCAGTGTTATCTTGGGTAGGGTGGGGGGGAGAGAATGCATTCAGAAAAGAAAGGAGGAGATAAATGCCTGCAAATATTGAGGGGGAGGCATTTCTTTTTCAAAATTACCTCCAGAGATAAACACATTGATGTGCCACCTCCTTCCCCCACCCAGCGACAAATATTAGTAGCTTTGCTTCATTGGAGTTTCCAAATTCCCAGGAGAATTCATGCCTTGCCAACCCCCTTCCGTAGATATGAGACAACCTGAGTTCCATAAAAAGCTGTAACCCACTGATAGCGTTAAGAATCATGTCATAGAACCTAATGTGAAACCCCTAAATCCTTCTACTGACCAAAGTATTTACACATCAGGGTACTTGCAACAGATGCAAAGTACCTCAATATGTATTTCACAAGGACAGCATTCTTCCTCAGGGACAAGGGATAACAGACATTGGTATTAATTAAAACAACAACACCCTTGAACAATATGCTGCCTGCCTGTGGCAGTGTAATGACCACAGAGATGCTTAATCATTATACTTTTTGTTCCACCCTTCCCGCAAGGCGCTCAGAGCAGCTGTACATGATTCTCCCTTTCACTCGTTTTATCCTCACAACAACCCCTGTAAGATAGACTAGGCAGAAAGATGATGACTGGCCCAAGAATTTTAACCTGAGTTTCTCTGGTCCTAGCCCAACTATGGCATACCAGATTTCATTTGGTGATATCACCAAATAGGCTAAGCCCCGATGAATGGCCACACGTTACTAAGTAGATGTGATGCCTCTCAATATAGCAAATGACTTGCCCAAGATTAAACAATAAAACCTTGGCAGAGAGAGAGAGAAACTGAACATATCTCGAGTGCTTTCCCACAGCGCTAACCACAAAGCCGTCTGCGGCTAAGAGCTACACAGATTCATTCTCTTGAGAACTACCACTGTGCCTCTTTTAAGCCTTTCTGATGTAATAATTTCTAGGTCCACCTCACACTTAAGACACTCAGAGCCAGAGACTTGGCAGCTCCCACAATGCTTTGCTTGGGCAGGAAAGGTCAGAAGAATGCCCCTACATAATAACAATCTGGATGTCACTTTCATTGACATGTGGGATGCCGCTAGAGGTTCCCAGCAGGAACATAAGCTCAGGAAAACTTGCCAAACTCTCTGGCTGGTGATATACATCTCTCCCCAACTCCTATAGATGAAGGGGGAAGGGAAGGCAGAATCTTGTTCAGCTAATGGAAGCTGCTGCCCTAAACAAATTTATTTATTTTATTTATTTATTTATTACATTTTTATACCGCCCAATAGCCGAAGCTCTCTGGGCGGTTCACAAAAATGTCCAGTGTTAAGAGAGAAATCAATTTTCCTTTTATCCAAGAGCAAGCACATCAGAGTAGATGGGAAACATAAAAGATGGAACCCCTATAGAGAGAGAAAAGACCGACCATAGTACAGCACAAGCTGTTGTATCTTCCTAGCTCTCTAAAAGAGAAGAGAGCAGGTGGATTCCAGATCCACAGAAAGAAGAGACTGTGACATTAAATCACCCAAGACCTTTTGCTAGTACCACAACAACATTTTCCAAGCCAGTCCTTTCTAGGTCTAGAACTCTGTCAGGGCCAGAAGCAGAGATGGAACACAGACCTCATGGGGTTTTTCAGGCATTGTCAGGGACCAAAGGCTGAGTGGGAAGCGTCAAGGAAGATCAGCTTTCCCACAAAGTAACACAAAGTGTAGGACTAAGTAGGGGCCTTCCTAGACCTGCCGGTGTAGCCGAGGCGTGCTAACGTTAGCGCGCCTCCCCCACGCTTCCAGACGGCGGAGCCGCAGGGAGGACGCAAGCCCTGCGGCGTCCACCATTTTGTTTGTTTGTTTGTTTAAAGGGGCCGCGGGTGGCCCGAAGACTCCGGGAAGGTAATTGGCTTTTTTATTTTTTATTAACAGGGGGGTGCGAAGGATGGGAGGGTGGGTGGCACGGGGGGAGGGCGGGTGCGATCGCGCCGCCGCCGCCCGATCGCACCCGCCCTCCCCCGGTGCCACCCACCCTCCCATCCTTCGCCCTCCCCTCTCTTCCCCCCCCCATCGATGGGCACAGTGCTCCTATGAGTGCTGTGCCTGGTCCGCGGCTTTTCGCGGCTCCTCGCGAGTAAGCGAGGAGCTGTGAAAAGCTGCGTAAGTCTCCACACTTCCCCCAGCCCCGGCCTGAGGCCGGAGCTGGGGAAAAAGCGTGCCATAAGCGACTTAGCTTATGGCGCGCTAGACCAGGCCTCACTGCGGCCTGCCGCCGGATTCCCCTGTGCGTCATCTGGACGTACAGCAGGGAAACCGGGTTGGAAGGTGCGCTAAGGCCTGGTCTAGCAAGGCCCTAAGTTATTCATTACCAAAAGGTATATAGTAACAGCCAGCAACTTGGACAGCTTTGAAAGTGGACCAATTTAGGCATAGGGCTATCAATGGCTACTAGTCATGAGGTGTATAAATTATAAATGATAGCACTCTTTATGAATGGGAGCATGTTCCCCGCTTTTTCCCTAATGAAGCATGTTCAGTGAAGAATTATGTAGGATTGTCCAGAACTCTTTTCTGCTCCACTTTCTAGAAATCAAACAGATAGCGGGCTGCACTCTACCAACAGGTACAGGAATAAGCAGGTATGTAATCCACTCGACTTTAAGAATGAGTCCGACTTTTCCTACCCCTCCCACCTTGCTTAAACTCCTGTGTGTGTGTGAGAGAGAGAGAGAAAAACACACATTAAGGGCATGTTAAACTTTGTACAAACATGACCCAGAGGTTGCAATTTGAAACAGTTTCATCCAGTGGAGTGATTTTTTTCAATGGGAGTACATACAGTGGAATTTACTGGAAAAGCCTGGAAGTAGGGTCCTATCAACTACTGTTTCACAATCCATTCCTGGGAAACTTATTTTAATGTTTAAACCTAATGCAAGCTTCTCCGTGGGATCTCCTTCACAGATATCATTTGCTTAATGCTCCTGTAAAGGAGAAAATTAATGCCAGTGCAAGTCTCACTCTTGAGGTGTAGGAAAGTAATAATGAACGCTGGAGTCCCTTGTCAGTATTTAATACAAATACATCTTGAAGCTCATATTCATCTCCCCATCTTGGATGGTCTACGTTTCCACCACAGTTTTCAGACTATGGACCAATTTGCAGCAGGTGCCAGCTACGAAGTGTGCAGCAGGTCTCCTTAAAACAATCTAAACAAGCTCCCTTCCCAGTCAGGCATGTGGTCCCTGCTCATGATCTAACCAGAAACAGAATTAAAGGAAAACAACAAATGTGAACAGGGATCCTTTAATTACATAAAATAATAATGACATAAATAAATAAATAAATCCAAACAAATAATAACAAAAAACCTAGTAAGTATGTAGATAGTAAATAGGTGTATGCATGATTTAAATCAGTGAAATTTGAAAATGCTTAATCTATTTAGGATGTCCATTTATAAAAGATGTTTGAAGAGAATTGTTTAGTCATCCTCCATTTGAAGTTGTGCACAGAAAAGCCAAAGCCTATTGTTGAGTATTTTTGCTTTTATTAAAATATATTGCTTTTTACAGATTTGTTCTGATGTTACTAGGCCACTGATGATGACTTTTGTGTGGAAGCGCATTTGGCTTATGTTGTAGCATATTTTACTTTATCAGACCTACTGGATGATGATGATGATGATGATGGTATTATGAGTTTCACATATGCCAGTGCCTCTCCTAGATGTTAAAAGGAGTTAATGAATATCTCATGTGATACGATAATGAAGTGTCTATTTTTGTGTTGCCTCCATAGAGGATACTTGAATTTGTCAACAGACGTAGAGAGACATAATTTTTTGCCAAGAAGGCACCATATTGTATCAGTCATCACAGTAGTCCTGCCCTAGTTCCCAGAAGTACTATTCTTTTAAAAAATGTCTTGGAAGACTTTTAGAAACTGCAAAAGCAGGAGGGTAAATTAATGTTTACATCAGCCTTCCCTAACCTAGTGCCCTCCAGAAGATGATGATGGAAAGTCTGGCACATCTGGAGAGTGGCAAATTGGGGGGAAGGATGATGTAGACATTAGAAATATGGAACAATAAAAGCTGCTATTTCTTGGTTGAACTATATTTGTTCTGATTAATAATAAATATATTTTCCTTTGCTACTTATTACACACATATTCCATTGCCTCACTGTGTCCTCAAGCGTGGGATCACGTGGTCTGTTGGGCTGTTTGGTCCAAGTGTGCCATGTGGACGATCACCCTCCTCAATCAAGTTTTTGATCCCTTGTATCTTCAGGGGCTTGCATTAGACGCCCTGTGACATCCTTTTCAACTAAGTATTCTGCGTCCACACTGTACCAGTACAGTAGCAAAACAACACAAAACAAAGAAGCAAACAGTGGAATCAGTCACAACAAAAAACAAACACACAAATTGCCTAAGGCGTGAAAAAGCAATTCAACTGAATACATATGTCACCCTTTATGCAAAGTGCAGTGGACAAAACCAGCAGAGGGATAACTGAGAGAGGGCATAAGGACATGTCTAGCCTTGCTAAACCAATATGGTAGGTTCCCAGGTCCATGCAACATTTCTGTCTGACAAATACTGTGTTGTTTTAACACTGCAGTCTCTACCATAGGATAAGAGAACATACTGTAAAACCAGAACTGTGAAATCCATCCTTCAAACTCATATCAATACATATAGTTGCAACATATCAATCTTGTAAATAATCCCACAAAAGTTACTGCCCTGCTATGAAGTCACAAAGAAGAGGGAGCCCTGATTCTGTGAGGAAAGAATGGAAATGCAAGCTACTAGCTTCTCATCAGACTAGGAAAGCAAGTTGTCTTCTACCAGGTAGGCTGGAAGAAGATAAACAGAGCTGCATTTCCATGCTAGCCACAAGCCCCCTCTCCAGTCAACATGGAAACCAAGCAGGCAATAGGGAGAGAAAGAGATCTGTCCCTCCACTGCCAGGCCGCTCACTGACCTGCATGGAATTCCTAGTCACCTACGGCAACCAGGTGAGTTGTAATACAGGGTGGGCAGAAAGTAGGTCTCCAGATGTTTGGGGCATCAGTTCCCATCATTACTGACCATTGGCTATGCCTGCAGGGGCTTCTGAGTGTTGATGTCCAAAACATCTGGAGATTTATTTATATATTCACCATTTATTGCACTTATTTCCCACCTTTCTTCCATTGTGGAACTCAAGGTGGCTACATGTGGTTCCCAGGTGGACTCACATAAGAACATCGCCTCCAAGCACTCACCAGACCCGGACCTGCTTAGCTTCAGCAAAGTGGCTACCTTTTGTGCCTTCAGACCATGTCTTGGGACCTATTTTGAGACCTACCTTCTAGTCACCCCTGCTGTAATATATGTAATAGTGTCTGCCAGTCCAGGATTGAACTCACACCTCATGTGAGAAGCCATAAAAACAAAGGACTTCAACGTGACCACAAGAGCTGTGCTTGGATATCACTATAAACTATAGCAACGATTGAACAAAGCCAATGGCCACCTGTTGTAGTGGGAGAGAAAGAGAACACAATGCAGCAATGAAATCCTACTAATTGGAGAGTGGAGTGGGGGGGGGATTGCATTGTTAATGACATATCCAAGAAACTACACTAATTTGGGGCTTGTGGAAATGCTGTAGGCATTCAGTAAGGCACCAATGCAGAGAAGGTGTTAAATTAGATTTTGGGGGGGAACAGCAGAGAATTCATGTTAATTGCAGCTGCTTTTAGAATCTTGATCCTGATGTCTGCCTGGGCTTTAATTTGTTACAAAGAAAGCGGAAATCATCTTTCCTTCCTTCCTTCCACCCTTTGTTAGCCTTGGACAATAAATCTTTGGACAATACATCCTTGGGCTTGAAATCTCTCTTCCAAACTGCACATACATATGTCGTTCTCAGAGGGAACAGTTACAAAACAAACATGATCAGATAAGAACATATACCAAGCTCATGCCAAAGATTAAGGATGCAATCCTATCAAACTCTGAGTCTTATGATCATCCCATGCAGGACGGGAAGAGCAGCAGGGGTGATCTTTGCCTAGCATTTTTCACTTAGATGGGCTGTTTTGTTCCTGTTTTGCTGGGGGGCTATGGGGGGGGGGGAGGGGGGAGGAAAAGAGGCTGTAGAGGCCTCAAGATAGCTCGAATCTTGGCCCCTCCTCCCTGCCCAATGAAATACCCCCTTTCCCCCCTTTCTGAGCACCTGGCATGGTTCTTTCAACACTGGCTGCAAGGGGGCGGGAGTTGGACCTTTGACTCCTCTTCCAAGGTCAGAACACTGTCTCTGACCTCAGAGGGTGGGCTCCAAACAATCCACTGACTCCTCAGAAGCTGTCTAAGGGCCATAGAATTGCTCCCTCCAAAATTTAAAATCCATAATTGGAGCTGATGAAGATGATGAAGTGTTCTGGAGGACTCAAAAGCTTGCACATTTTTGTAGAATTTGGATAGTCCCAATAAAGGCTTTTGGATCCCCCCTTTCATACTAGCAAGGAAAAGGCTGAGAGGGAAGCCAATGATGAAGTCATAAGTGGGTAGACCATGTGTAAGAACTAAAGGAGAATACGGGCTGGGGTGGGAGTTTAAAGGTTTGAGAGAAAAGCAACAGATTTATAAGTAAAGGAATAGCTCTTGGTATTGTTTGTTTAAGGATAGGGACTGCTCATTTTATCACTGAGCAAAAACTCCATCCAAAATTGTTTCTGAAATTACTTTTTGGATTGACAAGGTTAGCTGACTAGACAGGAGGATAATGATCTCCTCCGGTAAGGCAAATAGCGGAGAGCTGGGCAGGTGCATTGGCCTTGCTATTATTTATTTATTTATTTATTTATTTATTTCTATACCACCCAATAGCCGAAGGTCTCTGGGCGGTTCAGGCGAAGCCACAGCTGCTCTGCTGAGCCATGTCCTGAAAGGGCCCTGATCGTCATTATTCCAAATACACTTGGGGACATGTGTAACTAGGTAAAAGCACTTCTGGCATAATTAAGAAGAAGAATTCATCATGTTGTAGAACTGTTCCTGGATTGCAGACGTCAAGTTCTAGATAGGGTTGTCAGAGAAATTCACAACAGAATCAAATGAGTTTGGATTTTTATGAATCTGACCCATGGATTCTGCAACGGACCGGCTTCCGAGTCACATGGATTCCATGGATTTGAGGACCGTTGCTGTTTTTTTATTTTCTGAAATATTATGTAAATTTAGTCATACAAAAATATGTAAAAACAAAACAAAACAAAAACAGCAGAAATGTGCATTTTCCCCATAGGTTGAAGCATGAAAATGCACATTTAGCAAGGGAATGTGTGAATTTCAAGAGGGGTGTGTGTGTCTGCATCTATGCAAGTGCAAATGTGTGCAAAAGCAAATTTGTGCAAATTTGGGAAATTGGGAAAAATCTGATTCTGTCAATGAACGGACGATGGAATGAAAGGCACCTGGCAATCCATGAAATGCAGACAGAATGGTTTTACAAAATCTGTAATAATCCCTAGCTGCAGGAGAAGAAACTACAGGAAGAATGATCTCCCAATTTCTACTTTTTCTTTTCATTTAAAAGAAGCAGAACAAAACTCCCTGCACAAAAATGGCTAGATTAGAATGCTTCTCCTTAACCTGCCTGTTTTCTATGTGAAGAATATGAAATATGAAAACAAATATGAAAACAATCAATCACGTAACCTCTCACCTGCAGTGAGAGTCCACAAATAGTTTTACCACATGACGTGGGAGGGAGCTAGGGAACAGTGCTCATCTGAGACATTTTGCTGCCTGAAGCAAAGGACAAAAAAGCCACCAGCCTCCATCCCATGTACAGGAGCCAGCCAGACTGGCAGCTGAATCTTACTTCAACACTGGCAACTTAACAGTATTCTGCACTGCACTTGAGGGCAACAAGCTAGTAGGGCAGGCCATGTGGCACACACAGCTCTGTCTCGTAACCCCACAGTGCTGCTCCCTTCCCCACCCCACCCCAGTATCTGTTGCCTGAGACAGCTGCCTCACTCTGCCTAATGGCTGGGCCTTCCTTCCTAGGGAATCGAATGGTAGTCTGGTTAGAGGCTAGTGTCTTCTAATGGGCTAAAAGGCTTGGCAGCCTTCCCCAACCTACTAGATGTTTTGGATGGCAACTCCCAGGATTCTTGACCACTGGCCATGCTGGCTGCAGCTTCTGGGAGTTGCTATCCAAAACATCTGGAAGGCACCAAGTTGGGGAAGGTTGGCTTACGATTTTCAAAATCCCGAACCCCTGTAAATTTAATTAAAAGCTTTAAATTTTCTTTAATTGCATTTAAAAGCTGCAAAACAGGCTGGGATTGTGTTCAGATGCAGCTTCCCCAAGCATGGTGATACAGAAGGATATGGGAGAAGGGGCTAAGAAAGAGACAGAGGGGTGGAAGAGAGTGGGCACCATTGCTGTTACTGCCAGTGTGTGAGTCAAGGTTATTCTGGCTGACCCTCGTCTCACCCCAGGGAGTGAGAGAGTTTTAATCAAAATTATTCACAGTACAAGACTTTGAATCGGAGAAGCAGCCATCTTTGACATACCACTTCCCATTTCTCCCATGGAAGGGCCATGGCTCAGTGGTAGCGCACATGCTTTGTATGCATAGTATCCTGGGTTCAATCCCTGGCTTCCTCATGTAGGTTTGGAAAAATTCCTGCTTAAAACCCTGGAGAGCCACTGCCAGTCAGTGTCAACAATACTGGGTTAGATAGACCAAGCAGCTTCCTGTGTTCCTCTCTCCCCTTTCTCCAAGCCAACCCTGTTCACAAATGCCAACATGAAAAAAATCTAAATTATTATTTTAATCCTGCATTAATACTAATATCAACCATCAGAAACTTTTTTACATTGTAAAAGAATCTTAAGACTCTTTTTTTAAAACAAGAGCCTGAATTTTGGGTGGCTTATTCACTTTCCCTCTTCCCCCCGTTTCTCAGATATATTACAACAGTCCAATTTTTAGGTTTCTAGTAATATAAGATTTAAATTGAACATATGCAAAATGTGAAAATCTCAACATTGATTTGAGGGGGGGGGAGGTGGTGAAAACCATTACAAATACTAGCAACCATGTCCAACTAGAAGTACCTAAGACCTATGGGAAAGGAAGCTGCAGGGCAAGGATGGATACAACCCAAAGATTCCAATCTCTGCTTCCAAATGAGAAATCTTTGTGGAAAACTTGACAGCAGAAGATCCTTAGCTAATCCCAAGAGTTTTTAGAAGGTTCTAATCCTGTGAGCTCATCATAGCCCAAATTACAACAATGACTCAAGTGGAGAGGAACACAGGAGTGTTTAAAACATACATCCTCTCTGCACAGGCACCCTCCCCCAACCTTTGTGTCCTGTAGATGTGTTTCCGTAATTTCCAGCCAGCAGCGCCATTGGGAATTATGGGAGTTGCAGTCCAACACATATGGACGATCGCAGGTTGGGGAAAAGCTGTTTTACAGAGGATTCTGCAGGGCACAGAGAAACACATTCTGGCCAAAGCTAGACAGGGCAAAATCCCTGTGCATCCACATGATGCACAAGGGATCCCAGGATGAGGGAGGGATGATCCCTCCCTTGCCCCGGGATCTTGCCCTCCCCTTTAGGCCTGGTTTTTCTGCGGTCTTGGGCTGAGCCCGAGACCGTGGAACGTGGGGCCAGGCACCGCGGTTTGTCCTGGCTCCTCGCGATTCCTCGCGAGAAGCCGGGAACTGCGCCCATCGGGGCGGGGTGGAGGGAGCGGGAAAAGAAAATATTTTTAAAAAACCACTCACTTTTTGCGCACAAGCGTTCATGCGCTGCTGTCCCTTTAAGTAAAAAAAGAAAATGGCGGGCGCAACACCTCTCCCTCTGAGGTTGTCGCACGCCGCGTGTGTATTGACAGGGAGATCTTGCAATAAAAATATTGCGGGATCTTCACTCCTCCACCCCGCTAGACTGCTAGGTTTAGCTCTGTCTTCTGATCTCCATTGCTCCAAGTCGCTATGCAGAGTCTCTTAGCAAACAATGAAATGAATTTTGTGATCAGAGAACGGCATGGAGAAAGCTATTGATCCAGATCCTTGACTCTTGAGAGAGGAGCAATTCTAAACTATGAGCCAATCCTTGATAGTGATAATTAAACAATGAATGCCACACTGTCTTGATCTGAATAGGGTTTCTGGAAAGAAATGTGAATGCAAATTTTAAAGGCCTAAAATAATGCACTGATGAGGGATTGTTAATCATAATTCAGTCTCTACTGCAGTTTGTTGGGGATAACCTCAAGCTTGTGAAAATGCCTTTACGTCAACTAAAAGCAACCAAATCCAGAGCTTATAATACATTGCCTTTGCTCTGGAACACTTTGTTGCTCTCCAGTGGGCTCACTGCTAGGTATGGAAGGGCAAAAGCAGCAAAACCGGTACAGAAGGGAACCGGGCACACACACTCCGGGCAGCAGGTGTGCTTGGCTAGGATTCAGAAGCATTGGTTGCCCACAGAGGACTCTTATATTTTAATAGAGAAAGACAGAGAATCTCAGTAGACAGTTGGGATCAAAAAAATGGATTGAATAATTTCCTCATTGCTTACAGGGAATTTTCTGGGCCTTCCATTCAACTCTGCCAAGCAGCATCCAAGTCTGGCATGCAGTGCTCATCGTGTCTGAACTCCAGAGCTCTGTCCAGATAGCAGTGTCCCCAGGGCTGATTTTGTGCCAATGCACAACACTGGAAGTGGAGAGGAAAGAAACCTTAATGAAGAGGTTCCAGCTGGCATAAGGTGCTTGCTCTTCTGTTTCTGTAGATTCTGCTGGCCCCCAGTTTTCTATCTGGATTAGTAGTGATCAATGCAGGAACAGAGGACTGCTATAGGCCCTGTGTGACTCAGCAGGTACCAGGCATGTTGGATCCATGCACCTGACATTCAAAAACCAAACGCTCTGTCTGGGAATGGCCACAGTTTTGCAAATCCACCTTACCCACAGCTTACATGGCCGCCCCAGAATTTCAGTTAGCTTCGGCCCATTTCAGATGGAACGGGAAACCTCAGCCCTGCACAGTTCCCCTTCCCCTGCCCTTTCCTGGCTGCAAGAAGATCACAAGCATCCACTTTTAAACAAACCACAAGCACCAGAAATGCCATCTAGAGGGACAATAGCTCAGTGGCAGAGCATCTGCTTTTCATGCCGAAGGTCTTGGGTTTAGTCCTCGCAATCTCCAGCTATGGCTAGGAAAGAATCCTGCCTGAAAACCTGGATAACTGCTGCCAGTCAGTGTCAACAGTACTGGGCTAGATGGACCAACACAGTATAAGGAAGCTTTCTATGTTCCATCAGTGTTAATAACTCCTATTCAGAAGCCAGGCCTCCCCACTGAGGCCTCAACTGTGCTGCCAAATCACTGGCGGAGACTGCATGAGCTTCCCACACACAATCAACACCCTGCTGAGAAGGAGGATACCAATTGAGTGGGAAAGACCCAAGGAACAGGCCCTTCCCACATGGTTTTAATATTCATATACTCTCCAGGTGTGTGGGAATATAACAAAGTGAAGCCGCTCCCACACTCTTGGTGCGTATGCAAAAGAAACCGATGTCAAATCCAGTTCCTTCCCACCCATGGCCTGCAGCCTCCCCTGTCTGCCAATAATTTCTCAAAACAACTAAGCAATGTCTGGATAAATCAAGCAATCTCTCACTTCCACGGACTCCCAGATGGGTTGCATGAAAAACCACGCTCCTTAGAAGGTAAGAGAAAAGATTCCTGTAGGCAAAGCGAAAAGCTGGAGGGTGGTTGAGGGGGAAATGAGATCGGGAACAGGGGTGGTGGTGGTGGGATGTAACAGATTATTTTCCCAGGCCACAGAAAACGTCTGTTCACATCAGGCCTTTGATGATGTGGAATACCTCATTACAGGCAACAAAACCATTTGTACCTGCCAAGGTCAAAAAGTGGGACAGAGGAAGAGGGGACGCATAGAAGGGTAATAGCACAGAGCAGGAAGCACATAAAAACGGCGGCAGGCGTGACTCTAGCTTACTGAGTTATTTTGCAGCAGCCTCAAATGCACTGAGAATAGCTAGCAGCAATAAACCAAACGTGAGACCATTTCGGAGCCCATAAGGGAAGGAGAAAAATACAAGGGTGAGAGGGGGAGGTAGAATTGATGGCCAGAACCTTGGTAAAGACGTAACCAGGCCAGTGACTAGGCAACTTTGCTCATATACTCAGGGCCCAACTTTGCCCCCAACTGCCCAGCTGGAAGCCCGTCCTGACATCCCTCATGCCACAGGCCAATCTGGGAACTCAGAAGTAGGTCCCAGGACTGAGTGAAAGAATGCATTAGTAACTGGGTAGCAAACGTCTGTGTGACTTCTTTCTCCCTGCCCTCCTAGTCTAAGGAAGGTTCCAGGCTGGCTTGAAGTATTATGTGGGGACTCTTCTGGCTTTGTTGGGAGAAAGGCAATGGGGAATAAGCTGACAATGGAACTACAAGGTGGGAAAGGATGTGGAAGGGAGTCACTAAAGAAAAAGTACTCTTGGACAGCCTTCCCCAAATTGGTGTCATCCAGATGTGCTGGACTACAATTCCCACCCACCCCAGTCAGCATGGTGTCCACAAAGAAGATGCCCAAACAGCATCTGCATAGTGACTGTAAGTTTACCATATAGGCTGTTGCTATGTCATGGATAGTTTCCACTCAGTGTCCAGGAATTTCCAGTAATGGTGTGAAAATTCCTTATGCAATCCATTAGAAAAGGTGCCCTCTGCAGCTGCCCTATCCAGCTGTGGGGAATAATGAATGGGCAAGCAGGGAGAGTGAGGATGAGCATGATAGCTGCATCCCCCCTCCGCATGCTGAAGGGCAACTTTTGCAGTGGGAGGGCTTTTGTATCCGTGATGGCTCCCTGCACGATTTAGAACTGGAAATTGCATGGCTTCACATAGCTCTACCCCGGTTTTCCATCTGCAAATCCCAAGAAGGCCGTGGAACTCTTGAACAGGTGTGTGGAGGCGGTTTTTGGATGGATAAGGGCAAACAAGATAAAGCTTAATCCAGACAAGAGGAAAATGCTAATAGGCAGGGAAACTGGCTGATCTGAGCAGGGGAATGCACCCAGGTCTGGGGGAGGATGAGGCTGCATTCCTCCAAAGGACCATGTCTTCAGTTTGGGAATTCTTCTGGATGTGGTGCTATTGGTGGAAGCACAGGGGGCAGTAGTGGCCAGAGTGCTTATTTCCAGTTTAGGCTGGTACGCCAGTTGCAACCCTTCCCAGAGAGTGTGAAGCTCACCTCAGTATGCATGCACTAGTTACATCCAAGGCTGGACTGCTGTAATGTGCTCCTCGTGAGTTGTATTAATTGGGGCCAGAGGGTCAGAATACACTACAATTTTGTACCAGCTGCAGTGGTTTCCAGGGTGTTTCTGCTCCCTGTGCAAAGTGCTGGTTTTGGTCTCTAAGCCCTAAATGGTTTGGGGCTAGGTTGCTTGAGGGACCACCCGCACCCTTGTAATCCTGCCCGTGCTTAAAGACTAGCATTGGAGGTCCTATGCACTAGCCCAGCTTTGAGATCAATGCGACTGGCAGGCATTAGAGATAGGGCCTTCTGAACAGTGGCCCCTACCTTCTAGAAATCCCTCCCAAGGAATGTGTGCCTGCCCCCTTCAGTTGTTATATTTAAAAGGTCTTTGAAAAGGCACCTGTTCCAAATGGCTTTTAAACGATGTATTATTGGTCATGCTGCAATTTTATTGATGTTTTGCTCTAGGGAAAGTTAGCATTTAAAAGCTTTATTCCAGTACTGCTGTATTTTTATTTATGTAGTCATATTTTTTATTTCTAAATTGTATTAGTTGCTCTATAGCTAAAGGCTCTCAGGGTGATCTGCAATAAAAACAAAGAAAAAAATAGCATCCATGTTTACAACAGAAACAGCACAATAAACAATCAATTAAAAGCAGCATAGGCTAGAAACTAGAATTAAAGAGAACTAAAAGTATAAAGACCAAATTATTTAAAACACAACAGTGGAGAAAGAGAGGATTAAAAGGTCTAAGAGAATAAAGAGGTCTTTGTCTGACGGTTTTAATTTTTGTGAACCGCCCAGAGAGCTCTGGCTATTGGGCGGTATAGAAATGTAATAAACAAACAAACAAACAAACAAACAAACAAAATAGGCACCAGGCAGGCCTCTCTGGGGAGGGTATTCCATAACTTAGGCAAATGGCTACTACCATAAAGGCCTGCTCCCGAGTAGTAGTCACACACCATACTTCAATATTCAAGGGTACTTGGAATGGGACCTCTAATTACAATCTCAGGGTTTGAGTATGTATATATGGGAAGAGATACTTCTCAAGATACTGTGGCCATAAGGTGAGATGGGCTTTATAGGTAAGCACCAGTAACTGAAGTTGGGCCTGGAAATCAACTGGGAGCCAGTGAATATGATACAGGACTGGCATAATATAACACCCAGTTCGAATCAGCACCCTAGCAGCTATATTTTGTACTAAATAAAGTTCCAGAGCATCTTTATGTGCAGCCCTACATACAATGCATTACAGTAATTTAAATGGGAGCTTTAGCCAGGATCAATGGATCCATACTGTTTGTTCGCTGCCTTGAGAAGATTTTGCCTTGCTCACTTGCCATTCCTCCTGGCCCACACTGGCCCAAAGAGACCCACTGAAGTCCCATTGCTTGGAGAAACAAACTCTTGGGCCTGAGCTTGGGTCAAGGAACTGGTGGGTCAAGGAACATGAATGCCTCTCCCACACTAGAGGCATTCAAGAGGCAGCTGGACAACCATCTGTCAAGTATGCTGTAGGGTGGGTTCCTGCATTGAGCAGGGGGTTGGACTTGATGGCCTTGTAGGCCCCTTCCAACTCTACTATTCTATGATTCTATGATTGAGCAGCTACAATGAAATTGGCAGGGAAATGGAAACCAAGTTCAAATCTCAATTCCATCTCAACTGTACCATTAAATCTTGAGCAAGTGTCAACCTAGAATCCAAGATGCTCCTGTCATGGTTCAGAATGCTGAAACCCACTCCCTATCAGAGGGTGTCTCCGAAGACCCAGGAGGATGGGAAGAACCAAGCTCCTGAATCTCCTCAAGAGGCTGTCCTACTACAGAGGGGAAGAGAAAAGGTCCCAGCAGACAGGGAGCCCTCCGTGTATCAGAGACAGTAAGCCTGTATACACCAGTTGTTGGGGAACATGGGTGGGAGAGTGCTTTTGCACCATGTCCTGCTTGTGGGTCCCGGGTCGACAGCTGTTTGGCCACTGTGGGAACAGAGTGCTGGACTAGATGGAACCTTGATCTGATCCATCATGGCTCTTCCAATGTTCTTATGTTCATGCCCTGCTACTGAAGTGCCTCTACCCCTGATCAATGACAACACCTCCCAAGGACTTTATGTCTTCCCAGGAGGACATGATCCTCTTCCTCTCCATTTTATCCTCAAAACAATCCTCTGAAGTAGGTTGGGCTGAGAGGCACTGACTGGCCCAGAGTCACTCAACGAGCTTCGGAGCCAAGTGGGACTTGTTTTTCTTTTAGAAACAGCAGTCATAGGGGAAGGGGGAGAGGAAGGGATCCAAATTCAGACCGTGGGGTGTGTGTGTGTGTGTGTGTGCACATGGGGGGGAACTCACCCTTTCCCCTTGCACCATTTCCAATAAAAAATCATCCCCCTCCCCAAGCTGCTATTTGCACTTCTGTAATCACTTTTGGGGGCAAATAATCATCTGGGTAGGGACATTTCAGCAGGAAAATGTTGCAGGGGAAGGGTCAAATCTCTTTCCCCACATCTGCTTAATTCAGATTGAAGACCCCATAGCTGCTATTTCTAAAACTGAAACAAGCCAAAGCTAGATGGTCATATATCAACTGTTATCATCCAATTCCGGGTTTAATTGACTCTAGACAAGCACTGGAGCAACACAGAGGAAGGACCCTAAGAACCTGCCTTGGTCCATCTAGCTCGGTATTGTCTCTAAATGCATTGACAGGCAGGAGTCTTTCCCATCCCTAGTTGGGGATGCCGGGGATTTAACCTGTGACCCTTTGCATGCAGAGTATGTGCTCGACCACAGATCTATGCTCCTTCCCCCAAATCCCTGCTTGGCAGAGAGCCTTGAATCTGGCCAGTTTTAATCACCCCCCAGCATGACCCCCATGGAGCTATCCATGGTCCTGACTACTTGCTGCCTGACCTGTAACAATGCCATGCCTGGCCAGGATGCTCCTACAGCCCCCAGCCTGACACGGGATCTCTCTGAAGCTGGGAGAAGAGGGGTAAATGCAAGTTGATTGTCAATGTACACAAAATAAGGATGGGCCTAGCTTGCTTCTGCGATGTGACCGCGACACTGGGCCATGGCCCATCCAGTGGGCCACCCCCCAGCTGGATGTGCTCACCGGCTTGGCACAGGAAACACATGCTTCTGTGATCCAGATTTGGCATTTCCACCAGGACAGCCCCCCTTCTCTAATTACATCTTTAGATTGCCTTTCCCTTGCCACTTCCAGTTCCCAAATTGCAGCTGTGAAATATGCTAATCCGCTGCTTACACCACGAAACAAGAGAGCTAATAATAACCTGCAACTTTTCAAAGCACAAAAAAGGGTAGATGTCGGCGGCTCACCCTTCCTAGTGCAGCTGCCATCCCACGCTAGTTGACTCCTTGCGCTGCATGACAACTGGCTGGTGCTGGCCCTGGCCCCGTTTCCTTTGCTTTCTCTGTGCCTGCCCCTCCTAGGAATCCCTGCGTACTCTACGAAAAGAACAAATGCCCCTTCTCTATCTCACGAAGCGGGGCCACGCCTTTTCTTTAAGCCAACTATTGTTTAAGGATTCCAAATGCTTTAAAGTTTCATGGAGCTCTTTCATCAGGCTGTTCAGGTTAAACAGAAAAGGAGAAGGAAAAGCAGGGGGGAAATCCTCAATGCCTTTGAGGCAGGTTGGACATCAGGAAAAACTTCCTGACTGTTAGAGCAGTACGACAATGGAACCAGTTACCTGGGGAGGTTGTGGGCTCTCCAACGCTGGAGGCATTCAAGAGGCAGCTGGACAGCCATCTGTCAGGAATGCTTTAAGGTGGATTCCTGCATTGAGCAGGGGGTTGGACTCAATGCCCTTCCAACTCTACTATTCTATGATTCTAGGTCATATTCCCCAGCCACTGCCATTATCTGCAGACTTTCAGGTCCAGCTTGATGAAGAACTCGGTGAATTCAAAGACTTGTTTCTGGCAATTTGAACACTAGTTAGCCAAAATTAGAAATACGTTTATCATCTGCTCTGCATTTCTTGATCTGGTTAGTACAATTTTTTGATGTGTTCCATGCTTTCCCCCCCCCCATCAACAGTCCCCCACCCCCACCCCACTCCCATGATTTTGGATGATGCAAAGACCCAATATCCACTTTTACAAACCAGACTTCAGACAGGAGTAGGAAGCTTGATGACTTGGTCTGCCTGTATGTGATTTATTTCTATTCTTCTCTGCATGTTAGTTAAGTCTCAAGTCATTCTCATGAGTTCTCTCCCTCCTCCCACCACTTAAGAAAAAGTCTTCTGCTGAGGATTTTACAATTGCATGTTTAAAGTGTTGTTAGTGCAATAAGCATGGATTGTATATTCTTTTATTTCTCATCCTGGTAATGATTTCCAAAATATCATCAAACCATAGGAGGTGTCTGTGTGTTTGTGAGGCCACAATAAAGATAAAGATTTAACAGGCTCCTCTAATGAATGATAATCATAATGTCTAATTCACATGCTTTTTATCTGCATTTTTGGACCATGAAAGCAGAGAATTGTGTCCCTCTTCAAACCAGCACAGTTTGCAACAGGGGTGTTGAATTTTTTTTCAGCCCAAGGACCAAATTCCATTTTGAAGAAGCTCCCACGAGTAGGGTGACCATTTGGAAAGGAGGACAGGGCTCCTGTATTTTTAACAGTTGTACTGAAAAGGGAATTTCAGCAGGTGTCATTTGTATTATGCAGCACCTGGTGAAATTCCCTGTTCATCACAACAGTTAAAGCCGCAGGAGCCCTGCCCTTTTTTGTAGCTGGTTAACAGGACAGGGCTCCTGCAGCTTTAACTGTTGTTATGAACAGGGAAGTTCACCAGGTGCTGCATGCATACAAATGACACCTGCTGAAAGTCCCTTTTCTATGCAACTGTTAAGGATACAGCAGCCTTGTCCTCCTTTCCATATCGTCACCTTACCCAGGAGCCACAATCCAGTAGTGGGTGGGTCCAAATACCCCCAAATACCAGCATATTCCAACTGTAAACTCTTACTGCCAGTAACTAAGCCTTAGGAGAGGCATTTCAACTTTTCAGAATGAGGGGGAAAGTGCAGGGAAACCACCAAATTATTGGTAGTTGTAGGTAAGGGGAAAGGCTTTCTGGGAAACCCCCAAGAGCCAAATTGGGACTGCAGGGTGACCAGTTTGGCATCTAAACTTCAAGCGCTACACCCCTGGTTTACAGAACATTCTATGCTGCCATATCAATGCCAGTTCCGAATGGGTATCAATGGAGGGCTCAAATTAACACAACAACTCAAGCAGTCACACCCTTCTTTTGTAACACACTACAGGGAGAGGAATTCTACATTTACATTAAAGATGTTCCTGCTATGCAATGCCCCATGGATGCCATCATCATATTGGGTTTCCTGGCAGGAATATTTAGGAACTGGAAAGATCCCCAGCTACAGATTTTCTGTTCTGTGTGAAAGGGACAGGTGGAAGCTACTCCATAGAAACATCAATAGTTTTTGTTTTTCAAATGTAGATCTTCCCAAGTTAGATTTAGAGAACACATTTGCTTTTGGAGACTGTGTACACTATAGTTCATGACATCCAAGTGCTGGCAGCCACGTTAGTGAGGAAGCATGGCCATACACATTATGATGGACTCAGTAGTACCCAGGGTTTGCCTTCAAATTGCTAACCTACCTCCAATTCTTCTACATTTGCACCCCTTACTTGCTGCGTCTTATTCTGCCAGCATCATATATTATTTTAAAAGACAGGGACCCTAGATTAAAACTGGTGACATCACTCAAAGAAATCCCACAGCCTTTTCTGTTTTCTCGCACTATTCAACTCTTTGCTCATATATACAGTTCTGGAATTTGCACATCCCACTTTCTGTGCCTGGGAGAAGAGAGAAAAAAGGCAATAAAAAGAGCCAGGCCAGGAAAGAGATAACCTGTTTGCCAACACTGCTGTATGGGGCCCTTTAAGATGTTACGGAATTTCATTTCCCAGCCCAGTGGAGCCCAGTGACCAACATCCAAATCACATTGGGGTTGTGGCAGCTGCTTGATTGCTTTGGCCTATTGCTGCTCCCTGCTCTGCAACACATTCACACTGGCCAGAATCAGCCAGTTTTCCACTCCCTATGAACCCATGTGGTGGCATGCAAAAACTGGCAGCTTTTGTTCATGGTGATGAGTCACGCAACCTTCGAACGGCCAAGGAAGAAGCTGCCATGGACTGAAGAAAAGGAAGGGAAGGGAGAAGCAGCCGTCACGAGCCTGGAAATTCTTAGAACTGGCCTTGTTCTTTGTTAGTGTATTTAGGCTGCAAACCTATGCATGTTTAGATGGGGAAAAAGTCCTAAAACTCCCAGCATGCCTCAGGCAACCATGCTGGTTGGGGAATGCTGGGAGTTGTAGGACTTTTTCCTGTATAAACATGCATAGCATTGCACCCTTAGAGGCTCATAGAGACACCCTTGCAGTAAAACAAATACATTTTACCTGTCAGACTTCACACAATGCAAATTCATTGCACATAGATTATTAACCCAGCAGATGATTTTCCTCTCCCATCAACAGCACGTACCATATGTCTCTTCAGAATTTGTCTAGCAAATTATCTTTGCAGCAAAGAAAAAGAAAGACGGAAAGAAAGGAGATAGCTCTTGCTGCCAAGCTGTATAATTTTTATGCAGATTACTGGTCCCCAGTGGGGCTGATTTATAGAGTCAAACCTAACCATATAAGTCCATGTCTTTGAACTGGAACTCATTATTGACTGGCAGGAGGAGCAGCTTCAGCGAGAAACCACTTTCCACCAGTCCCCTGGAGCCCACAGGAACCTCTCCTCTCCTTACCTTCCACAGGCGAGGTCTTCAGCCTCTTGCAAATGTTATGCACGCCCCCATAGGTGTCATTGATCCGGGTCACTGCCTCTGAGCTGCGAAGTTCCATGAGGTTCCGCAGGTCCATAACAGAGCAACCAAATTCCCCCTCATGGCCGCCTTCGATAACAGAGTTCCCCGGATGGTGATCTGCAGAGTTGTTCGTCATCTTGACAAAAACGGAGCGGGATTCAGCGAGAGATGCCGGGCACTACTTTTGTCACTTCTCTGTCTCTTTCCTCTATGAAGTCAGAGCAAGCGATGCAAACTTTAGAGCTCCACGCAGAAGGCAGCCCTCAAGTTGTCTGGCCTGTAGGGCACCAGGGACAAGATCTCTGGGGGTGGGTAGGGGGAGAGGATCCTGTGTAAGATGGCTGGGCAGGAGCGGGAGGCTGTGAGGGCGGAGAACCAGCACTTCCTTCTGCAGTTCCCCAAGTGAAGCTAGCCAAGCCCAACTTCTTCCGATGAAGGTGTAAACAGGACGTGCATGTTACTGTGGGAGCAACCTTAGCAACAACCAGCCGGCATCTCCCAGAGAAAGAGATGGGTTCCCTGGATACTGCCTTCAACCGAATCTGCAAGATAAGGATTTGAAACAAAAATTATAGTTAATAAGAGGCCCAAGAGACTGGCTAATATGCACATGGGTACGATGGATGCAGACATGACAGCGCAAGTAGCGATAGCGGGAGGGAAATTGCTGGGGATGTTGCTGCTGGGGAATTTTGGCTCCCTAAAGGACCTCTTAAGTCAGGGGTGCACATCTTTTTCAGCTCCAAGGACTAGATGTGATGCTGGTTTGGGGGTGGGGGTGGTTAGGGATCACCCAGACATGCGCATCCCCCCTAACACACACACACACACACACACACACACACACACACACACACACACGTGATCCTGGTACTGACAACTACTTCCTCACTGCTAGCAGTGGTGGGGAATGATCGATCTGTATGAGGAACTCTGGGGCTGGTAGTGGAGAGTACAGGCACTGTAGAAATTTGAGGGGGGATTTAGTGGTGGCATCCTGGAGGAAGGGGTGCAGTAAAGGCTTTGGGGGGTCACATGCAGGTTCTGGGCTCCTGTTTTAAGTGGACTTGAATAAAGTGACTCCATTATTTTTCTATGAATGATAAGTTCACCGAATTTGGTTTGCATCCTCACAGCTTTTCGGTTCAAATGGCCCTGCTCTCAGATACACTAACACATCCCCAAACACCACTTGATCTGATCTTATTTAGGTCCCCAAAAGGGCACCAAGCACTTGAGAGCCTGCTTTTTAGAATATAAGCTCATTAGAGAAAAGATAGCAGGACACGGTGTACAAGGAGTCTGATAGATCAGTTACTCCCCTGATCCCAAGGGCTTGAGGCTTAATTATTCTGTAAAAGCCAGAGTCGTTTATGCCACATTTCTAGATTCTGGATACAAGAAGTAAGGGGCCATGATGTGATTTGCGAGTTTTAAGACCCCAGTTTTAGCTCAGAGCAATTTCTCCCAGCAATTCCTGTAAAAAAAAAATCCAGTTCTGAAATATCTATTTAACAAACTCCTCCTGTGGCTTCAGCAAAGCAAAAAGGAGCCAATGCCTCAGATTTAGATCAGCCTGTCTATTCAAAGGAGTTAATGTGATGAACGTCCCTCCCCCTTGTGGGGAAAGTGATGGGCAACCCCTCTGCCTGCCACAATCCTTCTCCCAAACTTGGAGCTGGGAAGGAGAACAAAGGAGTGTCTTTGCAATAGGGCTGTACTTTAGAGGTGCTCAGAGAAGCTTTGAACACGATTCAGCCCCAATCATCCTCATGAGCTTGGACTGGGGAAAGGGGACCTGGGGATCTTTTCTGATCTCATATTGCCCTTCAGAGGTGCTTTGAGCATCTCTGAAGTTCAGTGTGATATTTAACCTACCTTTCTACTTTTAAGAGTGCTCAATGCAATATTTTTGAAACACTACAAAATAACAATTAAAAATAACAGTCTCTCAAAGTAACAGATTGTGGTCAAGTTTCAAGCCTGCACAGGTTGCATTTCCATCCATAGATATTTACTCAAAAGTAAGACCTATTGAATTTCCTTGGTTCTTGAAAAGCAACATACTTGCTTTTAGATTTTCCAGTCTCAGCACTCTTATGTGTGCTATGTATGCCTGCTCTGTCTGTCCCTATAGTTTCCTGCAAGGCCCACCCAGAGGAAGTCAGTAAATTAAACCCAGGGGTGGAGGGTGGGATTCCATCAAGTTCAGCTGAGAGTGGTTGTTATAGAACATGGACCTGCCAGGAATGGTGAGGCCGAGTTTCTGGCAGACCCAGCCAGGCAACATTATGGCCTGTTAATCCCTCTGTTTTGTAGCCTGCAGGAGCACCTGCCTCATAAAGCAAATGGGCACATGAGAACTGATATTATGGTCTGCCACTTCGTTTGTCTTTAGTAGTCTGTAGTCCAGACTTCTTCAGAAGTAGGAATAGTGTTATGTGGTTGGGTTCAGCCTAAATTATCTCCAGGGGTCCCTTACTCAGTGCCTCTGATCGCAAAGATTGAGGATTTCCCCCAAGTCTGTAACTATTGAAGTTACTAGGCCTGTTGAAAATAGATTTTTAAACATAAGCAGGAAAACAGTGAATACCCCTTTTAACTTGTTAAATCAATGAAAACATGCCACACAAGAAGTCTTTTAAGATATGAATGGTTTATAAAGAAAAGTAAATGCAAAAGTACATCAGATACAGAACTGAAATGTCAAACATGCAATGATTAGAAAGAAAATACATGTGCATAGTATGCAAAACATGCTACAGTTTAACTGTTTCTAAGGCCTATTAGAAAAGCAGTGAGTAGGCAAAAAACAATGTTGTAGGCCCAGAAGCACTTTGTAAAGGTTTCAAAGTTGTACTTAAAACTTACACCAGCCCCAAGCTAGTTAAATGAAGTATTTGAAGTTTTCAACTTTATAGGAGTATGGTCCAAACTCTTAGAAAAAAGGAAGGGAGCAGTATGTATGAATTGCTGGGGTGTGTGTGTTAAAAGGATTGTATAAGATACCTATTCAAAGGAGAGATCTGAACACCAGGTTATCATGGATCCAGAGGAACGTTGAAAAAGTTCTCTCCTAGAAGCTAGGGTGTAGAACTCAGCAAAGTCCAAAGTCCAAAAATATTTTAAAATGAAAAGTTCTTTGTGAGCAAAATCAAATAGGGGGCGAGCCAGGTGCCTGGGTCAGAGAAGCTGGTCTTAGGAAAAGATAGCCCCAAATAGTCTCAAAGCCAAGGGAAAACTTGTTCCAAAAGAGAAAAGAGGACTCTTCTTTTCTCAAAAAGGAGGCAAGAACCAGGCTGAGTCTGCTTCTCAGACTTCAGGCAGCAAAACGTTCTGCTCTCAAAGAAAGCGAGGCCTGCTTATGAACTAAAGTTTCACTCCCATTCAATTCCATAGCTTCTTTATAGTAGGGTCTAGTCACACTGAGGGGATTGCTTGTCCATGTGCACACACACACACACACGTCACAGAAATGCTTTTAATCCAGATGGCAGTTATTCCCTCCTCCCCATCCCCTGCTCCTCAACATTCTGAGTGCCACATTCTGAGCTTCCATAGGCTTTCATTAGCAATATAAAAAAAGTAAAAAAAAGTAAATTGAAAGGCTATTCCATCAAATATAAGATAAAAAGAAAAAGATATCATCAGGATTTTAATTAGGTAAGCCCTCACATGATCACAATGGGTGGACAAAAAAATTGCCACTTTTTTTTAAACAAACACTTTAGCCAATGGAGGGTTTCCCCACCCCCACCCCCAACTTTAAACTGCCCTCCTTCCCTCAATCTTTCACCAATCTTTTTGAAATTTTCAGGTGATGTAAAACCAACATTTCTTTCTGGCAAAAGTAAATTTCAGGAAGATCGATGAAACCTTTTTGATTTTACAAATGTTAGAATGACCAATCCCCCGATTACCCTTTAACATGGTAGAGTTCTTTCTTTTCTTGTTGAACCTTAATTAAGGACTCACGGCTATGCATTCTTAAATAATGTTAAAAGCATAGTGGCAGCTCTCCTAGTTGTAGCTTGTCACCAGTGATGTCATACAAAGTATCCTAAGTGAATAAATAAAATTCCTCCCCTGAAAACTGCTTTGGGGGGCTGCCTCTGGGCCTAAGTTAATCCTCCCTACCTCCATTCACTTTGGAAGGGAAAGGCAGGCTCAGCCTTCCTTTACCCTTGAAGTAACTTTTGTAGGAAGGAATCTGTGGAACTTTGGGCTGGCTGAGTAGAGGGAGTGTCTCATTCAACAGTATTAACTCCTCTCTCCTGCTTATGTAGGTTGAGCAGCTGCACACCCCCTCAAACTGCTGGTTCACATGATACCGCCAGGCCATCATAGGTTATTTAACCCACAATGAGGCATGTTGCATGCAGCTGTCAGTCTGAATATGCAACCCCCAATTGGGGTGATCTGGGATTGTGCAGTGTCATGCGAACTGGGCCACCGTGGGTAATTCAAGGGTTAAACAACACTCACATTAACCTACTTCTAATTGAGGACTGTGTCCTGTGAACTGGGCCAATTTGTCCTGCAGAGATTCATATCTGACCCATGAATACCAACAGCCCGGCCTTGGTGTTCACAATTGCAGCAGATCGCCAGACTTGGACTGGAAACCGTTACACTTTTTGTTCTACAAGTCCCCTATCTCACCTTTCCGTAGATCAGGGGTGGGCAACTTGTAACCTTCCAGCTCCCATCAGCTGTAGCCAGCATAGCCATTAGTGAGGGATGATGGGAGTTGTAGGCCAAAACTATCACACATTTCCGTTTGCCATTTTCTGATTGCCGAGTACATTCCAGCCACTGTTTTATTGATCTTTTTTTTAAAATATAACATTTTGTGTTTTAATTTTACGAGTCTGAAATAAATACAGAAATACATAATCTGGGGAGGGGGCACTATTTGCCCAAGCCTGCCATAGACCAACTCCCAATATCAAAATTGGAAGGTGTGTGTGTGTGTGATTTTCTTAGTTGAGAATTGTAGATTTCTGGGCTATATATAATCAACAGAACAGACCTTTCCTTGATAAACAGGCAACATAATGATCATAATTTTTAGTAAGACGTCACAAACCACATTTAAAGAGAGAATGAAAATGACCACTTCCATACTCCCCCAAGTTGAAGAAAGAATACTGTTATCTAGTAAGAGCCAGAGTCTACTATTCCCTATTTCGAACTAGACACAGGGACAGAACACGAGCTAATAAGCAGCTTCCACCACATACCAGTGCACTCAGTATTGTCAAATGACAATCTGCCTGAAGGAAATCGCCAGTTGCAGAAGGATAGAAAAAGGAAAACTGTAACAGATGGATGTTGGAGGAATTGAGGGGGGTAAGGAAATGTTCAAAGGACAAGCTGTTATGCTCCCTAGTCACATCCTCCTCAGCCTTGATAACAACAGGGCAAGTTGTGCTGCCATCCTTCACCCAGAATCCCCAGCTCAGTAAAACCCTTGAGCCAAAAGATATGAGATTTGGCAGGGCCGCTCCCCTCAAAAAGCAATATCCTAGGCCACCAGAAGAGGATTTCTCAACAAGGCTCTCTGCCCAAGTTCCTTCCACACTGTGGGGCTAGCTATATGTTACACGCAAATGCATATAACTGAGGGCTAGGTATGATGATGGAAATGAATATCTGCTCTCTAAACTTTTTCAGACAGCAACTGGATCCAGAACAGGAGGCTGGTGCTGGGAAGAGAGGTTTAACTTTTTCCTCCATGCCATATTTCCCAATGATAATAACCTCCCACAGTTGCTATTTGCCCCATTAGGGAAAAAGCATATGCACAAATATACTTTTCTTAACAGGGACCCTAGCACCATTGGGTGTGTGTGTGTGCGTGCAATTTTACGTCACAGGGGAGAGGAGTTTAAAGTCTCCTTTTCCTCTGGCACAGCCCCAATCTGGATTGCACCTCCCCCGTCCAACAACTACTATTTGCAAAGAGATGTATTAATTAACCTTTATTACTACGTGGTTCAGGGCCAAGCTAGACAACACCATCTTTTTAATGAACAGCAGGTTTGGAAGAGAGGAATTCAGAGCAGAGAAACAACGTTAAGTTATCATCATCATATTATTATTTACAACCTGCCCTTCAATGTTTCCTTTTTCAAGTTGACTTAACTCTTTTACTACCAGCCCTGTGTTTACTCCACTCAAGTGACCTCCCCACTCCCATGACATTCCCAAAGTATATGACAACTATTTGTGTGAAACGTGTATCTAGTTTCTTTAGTTCTATGAGGCAATGTGATGTAACAGTTAGTGCTGGATTAGGCTAGAGACATCTACATTCAAATCTTCTCTCAGCTATGATACTCACAGGGTGACCTTGAGCCAGTCACTATCTCCCCAAACTACCTCACAGGATTGTCGAGAATGTAACATGAGGGGAGAGATAGAGCTATGTACACACCCCTCCTTGGAGCTCCTTGGAGGCAGGGAGGGAGAAAATAATAATAAATAATTTGAACAAGATTTAGAGCAGGCTAAACTTATTCACTCACATTTAGATTCAACTCTCAAACATCCTTGTACATCTGCCAACAGGGGCATAGATCCCCACATGCTTACCCTAAACATGTAGCAGCTGATGTCCCAGTTTAAACTCAAGCTGACTACGTTGGATGCCACACAGGTAAGCATTTCTAGTCATCTGGTCATGCTGTTTAAATTGGGCCTCAGCTACTGCTCAGGAGGAAGAGAGACTAAACAGTGTTCCAAGTGATAAGGAGTGGATATGAGGCAACTTGGTTCTGGTAACTGAAGATAAAAAAAGTTAGCAAGTCTTTCAGCCTTAGATCTTGAAGCTGGAGTCATATGGAGAAGAAAAACAGCAGCAGCATACACTCTCGCTACTTATGAAAGACAGTAAAGCCCACAAAGAGAAGAATGATCTAGCAGGGCCCTTGTGCCTTTAACAGCTGCTTAAGAGGTGTACATTCAACTAATGCAACTCCATACCACAGGAATGTTGTGATAGAGGAAGATTCACCTGTTGACTTGCTGCCTTATGCCCGATGACAAATGCACAGGAATAGAGGGAAGAGCATGCAATGTCGCTAAGTAGATTATGCCCCCAGATGTAACAGCTATTAAGGAAGTTTTCATGAAAAAAGCAGTAACCAGAAAAGCACAAACACAGAAAAAATGCTGCAGTGTTTGAGAATTCTGTAGACAGCTTGAAATAGAATTTCTGAGATGTGTCAATTCAACTGCTCAATTTATTTCCGTCAAAGCTCCAATTCCCGGGCCTGCTGGAACTATTCTATTACATCTCTGTAAAAGATTCCCAACCAGCAAGTCATTCACAGTTTCATGCTACATATTATGCAACCAAAATGGCAATCTTGGAAAAGAGTTGTACTCGGACAGGTATTTTTGTGTGTGGATGGTGTGGTGAAGAAGTACGGTAGGTGAAGGGCCTGGGAAAAGATGGAAAAGCCCTGGAACAGAGTATTGGTAAAGGCAGGTTCCTATGTTACCTGGAGAAGTAGATGCATGTTTATTTGCCCATCTGATCCATTGCTGACAAATCCTGTACTAAGAGACACAGGTAGAAATTGCTCATCTATGTTTAAAGGCATTAAAGCTTCCCATGGTAGGAGGGCTAAGAAGGCAGATCCAATTAAATGAAACCCTGCTGTTTAATAGTGTGTTAGGGAGGGGGAGGGGAGATTATTATTATTATTTTACATTTTTTCTTCTTCTTTAATAGCAAATAACATCTTCTGAAAAGAGCTTAGCAGTTAAGAAAAAGACAGCTAATTAATATTGTGATGGTGGAGTCCATAATTACCCCTCAAGGAGCCTGCAGGGCACCTATCATTATCTTCCCATTCCAAACAGCAAGATTCCTTTCCTTCTCAGAACGAAGAGCTCCAGGGATTCCTTGCCACAAGTTGAGAGAAGGGAGATTAAAAACAAAATCTCTTTAGGGAGAGAGAAAAAGTCCTCATTTACTTTCAAGGATGACTTTCTAACCTCTGAATTGGTGTTCAAGGTCAGCCATCAGGAAAGCATGCTAAGAGACAGTAAGAGAAAAGGGTGATTCCAGAATGGTGTTCCCAGCCAAGTCTATCTGGCCTGATGGATAGGCACAGAGAGTGCTGCCTTGGATGTCAAAATAAATGAATTTCCATCATTTTTCTATGCATGGTAAGTACACAGGATTTGGTTTGCATCCTTGCAGCTTTTCACTTCAAATGGCCCTGCTCTCAGATACACTAACACATCCCAAAATGGCACTTGATCGGATCTTATTTAGGTCCCTAAAAGGGCACTGAGCACTTGAGAGCTTGCTTTTTAGAATATAAGCTCATTAGAGAAGAGACAGCAGGACACTCTATACATGGAGTCTGATAGATCAGTTACTCCCCTGATCCCAAGGGCTTGAGGCTTAATTATTCTATAAAAGCCAGACTCATAAATGCCATATTCCTAGATTCTGGATACAAGGAGTAAAAGGCCATGACTTGATTTGTGAGTTTTAAGAGCCCAGCTTTAGGTCAGAGCCATTCCTGTATATATAAAAAAATCCACCTCTGAAATACCTATTGCTCAATTTAACGAACTCCTACTGTAGTATCAGCAAGGCAAAAAGGGAGTCCACATCTCAAGATTTAGATCAGCCAATCTATTCCAAGGAGTTCACACTGAAACTGAATGTTGTCTGGGCTCCCCAACTTCCAAGACTCCACAAACACAGAATTCCATGCAGAACTTTTTAAGCATGGGAGAAATTTCGATCCCAAAGAATCTTTGCTTTAATATTAAAACCTGCAATGTGTTTATTTGTAGTATTTTTATTCAATACTTTCTCCATGGAGCCCAGGTCTACATAGCCTTGGTTGCTGCACTTCGTTTTATCCTGTCCTGTGAGGGAGGCTATGATGAGATAGAGCAACTTCTCCAGGCCCACCAAAGGAGCTCCATACCAGATTTGTATACCAGATGAAGAGTCCTGACAACCTGCCTCGCAACCTCCATCCATGTTCCCCTACAACAGGGGTGCTGAAGCACTTACAGCCCAAGGGAAGCAGGGGATCAGTGGGAAGGCACATTCCAGTGATGGAAAAATGGGATGGGGCCAAAGTATCCAAAATACCGGCCTATTGTAGCTTAAAGCTCTTATTGCCAGTAACTAAGCCTTAGGAGGTGCATTTCAACCTTTTAGAATTGGGGGGGGGGGAAAGCAACACAAAACCCAGGAACCCACCAAGCAATTGGCAGTCAAGGGGAAGAGACACATCCTTCTAGGGAACCCCTGGAGAACTGGATTGAGACCCCCAGAGGGCCACATTTGGCCTGTGGTCTTGAGGTTCTACACCCTGTCCTACACACTATTACTACATTACCCATTATCTTCTGCACTTTGGAGATCCATATGACCAAATGTTCCCATCTGATGAGCACACTTGGTCAGCAAACATTTAGTAATTTCTGTACAATTTGCATTGGAGTAGAAGGAGGAAAGAGATAGCAGACAACCGAAATGTCTGGGGGTTCTAAAAATCTAAAGAATACCTTCATAACTGCAAGTGCATAGAGCATGGTACAAAAAATACTCAACACAAAGTGAGACCTAAAAAGACCAGAGGCAGGGAAGGCAAGGATTGAGTGGAATAACAAACAGACTGGTGTGTAATGGAACTGGTTTACATTAATAGCAGAATATTAAGTGAAAAACTGGCAGGGGGAGGGGTAAATTCAGTACAACTGAGAGTCCACCACCTCTTCTGCATTCCAATGTGATTGTTCACATCACGGCTAGAGAGAACAGAGAGAGGTTCTCCTGATGGCTTAAATGCAACATAGCTACGACACACTGGTAATTCAGCAAGATATTTAACTAAGCTCTTCCATGATTTTAGGGACTGTAACAAAGTGTGTGTGTGTGTGTGTATAATGTGTGGTGGGAGGGGCCACGGTTCAGTGGTAGAGCCCGTGCTTAGCATGCAGAAGGTCCTAACTGATTCCCAGCATCTCCAGGTAGGATAGGCAAAATTCCTGCCTGAAACCATAGAGAGCCACTGCCAGTCACTGTCAATAATGCATGGACCAATAGTCAGTATAAGGTAACTTCCTATGTCAGTGTGAGAGAAGGAGGAGGTAGTGAGATAGAGCAGGTGAATGAAAGGTCTTGGAGGGCCACTGCCAGACCAGAATAAGTGATCTTAGGCTTGATGGACAAAGAACGTGTCTTGGGATAAGGCAGCTTCTTATGTCCCTAAAAAAAAGCTGCCTATTGTTACCAATATTTTCTGACAACACAGAACTAGTGAGGTATGTTGGACACATTCTTTGAATGAACGCTCTGCTTGTGTGGGCCCGACCAGTTGACTGTCACCCTGCATGAATAGAGAGTTCACCCTAAAACATTCTCCCCACAATCTTCTGCAATGCTGAGGGAAAACAAATTGATGTAGAAAAGATTCCCCAAGGTTAGAAACCCACTGGAGGCAGTTCGGCAAAATGTCCAGGTGAAGCCGTTTACCTGTGAGCAATACAGAATGCACATGCCTGCAGACACACAGACATGTCGAAGTAGAATTGGCTATGGAACTGAAACTAAAGAAGACTGCAGAAGGTAAAAGAAAAGGGAGAAGGGCTGGCAAAACTTCTAAAGCCCAGTAGCCTAAATGGCAAAGTGGGACTTTAGAGCTCTTTGGAATTACATTAATGGGCTCATTTTGATTGAGAAGACATAGCGAGGGGAGGACAAAGTAGGCAATGTCGCACGGGAGGCAGACATTGCAAGAGATGGGCACTGCCAGGCTCTGGCTTTGACAACTTTAAGACGAAGAAGGTGAGATTTGGGGAGAGTCAACCGCCTCCCTAGCCTCCTCTCCATCTGCTCACCCAATGCTGCCTCGTTTCTACTAAGCCCCATCCAGCCTCATCAATATACTCCAGAGTGCAGCCAAAGCCTCTCCCCAACTAGCACGTTCACCCACTCACACATCACATACGCTTCTCCTTGCAATTTCTGAGTTTAACCAAGTGAGAAACGAGAGAAGGGGGAAGCAAGGAGGGGGTGGGGAGGAGAGAATGAGCACACAACCGAGGGGTGTGGAGGAGGAGGAGGAGGAGGGAGCAGCTGATGATAAATGATGGCTGATGCAGTGCTGCAGACGAACCTGCCCGGAATAATAAAAGGCTGCATTACACCTCTGTCCTGCCAGGCGGAGATAATATATTCATGGGAACAGGGGAAGCCCCTTCCTAGCAACAGTATGCAGGACAGCAAGCGGCAGGGCAGCAGTGCAAATGACAGCACCTGAGGCCATCATTCTTCAGCCAACAGACAGGAACAGGGAAATGATGCTGGGAATGAGATTTGAGCCCCGTCCATTTCTGCATCTGACAAACCATCAAGGCAGCAAGCAGAAGCCGGGGGGAGGGGGGTTGCAGGGGAAGAAGGAACAGCCATTTTAGGACACTGGGATCCCTACCCATAATGTCTGTCTGGGAAACAGACTATCGGGCGAAGGGGGGGCAGGAGACGTGGATGCAAAAGTCAAAGAGAAGTTGTTTCCCTAACTCTACCGTTAGGTTCTGAGGAATTTTCAATGGACATTTTAAAAAAAGCAAAATGCAGAAATGAAGTGGTTTCCCACAACCATACATGGGAGGAAGCCTCTCTGAACACACTGGGATTTATTTCCAAAGTCAATGTGCATAAGGTCAAGATGTGGGTGTATTAGGACGGAGGAGAAAACAGGCAGAGATGCCATCCTGCCAGGTAGGAATCTAGCTTCATTTCACCTGTCTCTCTTCCTTTGACTCCTGTAGATTATCAGCGCCACTATTCATTAATCGACCATTAAGCCTTCCCACAATCCTAGTTTGCCCATCTTATGAAGAATGTAAGCTCTTTGGGGCAAGGACCATGTCACCTCACTTCAGGATTCTAACTGATATCCAGCACACTACTGGTGCTATCTATCCATCCATCTATTTATCTATCTGCCGACCTATCTTTCAAATGTATTAGTAATACCACCAGCTCAGGAATGCAAATTAAGGTTATGTGTGTTTTTACTCATCCTTCTTCCTGCTCCAAAGTTGTCAGGAAGTGGGAAGGTTTGCAAAGAAAGCAAAACAGCATAGCATACAATGCACCTAGCATTAATCCTGCAGGCAGCCAGAGTTTGGGAATACAGTTATGCTAGTGATCATATCTGACTGCCATCAAGGAGTCACTAAATGCCTGCCAGCTTAAAGTCACTGCATGAAACAATTGCACACAATCACTAATGCACAACAGTCCTAGGAAAAAGAAGCACTGGAGACACATCCTAATACATGCACAAAGATAGCATCTGAAACTTGCATGTTCTAAGATTGTTCAAATCTTGTGCAGGTTTAAATTTCCTTATAGTTTAAACCTATGCACGTTTAACTAAAACAACAACAACAACGTCCCATTATATTCAGTGTGTAGATTGCTTCCAGATATGTTTGTCTGGGATTCCAGCATAAATAAATACATAGATACCAATATTTATTTATATACATACATACAATTCATCAATAGCACTTCATCCACTAAGGATCCCAGGGCAGTGTACACATCATTAAAAACAAACAAATCCAGTATAAAGGCTGAACAATTACAAGTTAGAAGGCAAAAAACAAAACAACTCTTCAACCACTGAACCTTTAAAGTGTAAACTTCGATCTAATTCATGTTATTGACTCACAGTGCAATCCTTTAAACATGCACACTTACTGTGGAGTTATTCCACTGAAGTCAATGGGACCCATGTCTGGGTAAACATGCATAGGATGCATTGTGAATGACCAAGTACAGAAGCAGGGAAGTTAAGAGAAACTCCAAACTGACACACAGTTGGTAAATCTAGTAATATATCTAACTGCACTGGCCAAACTACATGCCATCTTCCCTTCAGTTGCATCCTTGTTCCTTGATGCCTCTTTGTCCACTCCCTGCGTAAAAGGGGGAAATAATAAAACAATGCTTTAGGGCCCAATCCTATAACTGGGAATTGTAGGACTTTTTTCTGTCAAAACATACATAGTATTGCTCCCTTAGTCAGCAAATGCTGCATCCTCCAATCTTTTTCATGTTTGTACTACCAATGCTGATGGGCACAATATCATTGAAGAATTAGGAAAGAAGGAAGTGACTTAAGGAGAGACATGATAGCACTCTTCAAATACTTAAAAGGTTGTCACACAGAGGAGGGCCAGGATCTTTTCTCGATCATCCCAGAGTGCAGGACACGGAATAACGGGCTCAAGTTTAAGGAAGTCAGATTCTGGCTGGACATCGGAAAAAACTTCTTGACTGTCAGAGCAGTATGACAATGGAACCAGTTACCTAGGGAGGTTGTGGTCTCTCCCACACTAGAGGCATTCAAGAGGCAGCTGGACAACCATCTGTCAGGGATGCTTTAGGGTGGATTCCTGCATTGAGCAGGGGGTTGGACTTGATGGCCTTATAGGCCCCTTCCAACTCTACTATTCTATGATTCTATGAAGGCCAGACAGTGAGTCTGTCGAAGAGTTGGGATTTGAGCTTAGTCTACCCTGTCCATCTGCTAAGCATCCAAGAATTGCACTGCTTTATATGTCTCACATTATTGGTTATTCCAATCCTAATACCTGCTTTTTTTCTCCCCTAGGAGTAAAAAGAACTTTGACACCTACTGACGGATCTGGAACCAAGATTGAGAAAAAAGAGAAATGCCCTTGATCTATATCCACTTCAGCCCAGTTAGCCTTAAAATGTCATTAAAACAAAGCCCTCACCAAGAAAACATTTCCAGACCCCCAGTATCCAACAATGTTAAATGCAAGAAACCCCATCCACCACCTCCAAAGAATCATCATCATCATCATCATCATCAATCCATTTGCTCAACATTTTTTTCTTTAATTAACAAATGGCAGGTGCAGGTATGGAGAACCTCAGGGAGGTTATTTCTCACCACACAATAGCACCCCTGAGAATGTAAAGGGTTCAATCGTCTACTCACTAATCCTAGCCATACTCAATACATCTTAGATTAGGGACAGTTTTTCCATAGGGACAGAAGATGTAAGTGCATCCCCCCAACCTGACTGAAACTGACACACACACACATACACACACACACTTCAGAGTGGTAACAGTGGTATCCTTTGGGATACTCAGAATGATGTGCTGTAACTGAAGTCCTAATCACCACAGAGATTCTCCCTGCCATCTTAAAAACTACACAGCTGCGCAAAAACATCAGCCCAGCCAGGAAAGTACCACCACAGTTTTCACATGGCTGCTACTCAGATACTTGGAAACTTAGGCCTTAGCTAGATGAGGGCTTATCCCGGGGATCGCCCCAGGATCATCCCTGTGCATCCAGATGACGCACAGGGGATCCCAGGAGCAGGGAGGGATGATCCCTCCATTTCCCCAGGTTTTTGCCCTACCCTTCTAGCCCGTTTTTTCCACAGTCCCGGGCTGTTCCCGAGACCGCAGAACGTGTGGCCGGGCGTCGCAGTTTGTCCCGGCTCCTTATGAGTAACCATGAAGAGCCAGGAGCTGCACATGGGGGGTGGGATGGGGGGAGCAGGGGAAATTGTTTTTTTTAATAAAAAATACTTACCTTCTGCGTACGAGCGCTCATGCGTTCCGTGTTCTTTAAAAGAAAAAATGGCGGTTGTGATGTCGCATGGCACGTGTAGACAAGGGCTATGATCTCATGATCATAAAATTGCTAGATTGCCTTCCTCCGACCCCGTCATCTAGCTGAGGCCTTAGAATGTTCTTCTAGAACCTATGCAAAGATACCCCCAAATTGCAGTGAACTGCCTAGCTTCCAACAAGGGCCCTACATGCACAGCACTACTGCTTTAATTAAGCTTCAAAACTTTGCAAGGAGTGTTTTCCAACAAGGAGGGAAACTTAAGTATAGTACATATATGATTAACAAATGTTTCTGCACATGCTGTTTCCTCCTGGGATGGATTGATGTTGAAGTGTAGTAACTTCTACACAGTTCAGGAGGAGCCATAAAGGCATTAGAAAACCATCAGATTCCACATTGAACACTGTAGCTATGTACAAGGATTGCCCACACATTTTCAGCTGTGGCTGTACCTTTATAACCATGAAGAACTAGAATACAGCTTTTCATTCATTTTAAAAAATGGGGCAGGGGGAAGAAGGAGAAACAAGATGAGTGTTTGAGACTGTGAATTAAAATTCGATATATACAAAAGGAGCAGCCCTTGCTAAAAGTCCTGAGGCAAGTGTTTGTCTTTGCAGTAAGCCTCTTATGGAATGGAATGGACGCCTGGAAGAAGAGGACTAGCCCTGTGATTCAGGATGTCCACGTGGGAAGAACCCAGAGTCAGCAGATAGTTCCCAGGTCTACCAGGAGGTGTTGAAATGCCACTGAATTCCATATAGCATAAATCTTTAAGGCTGATCAGACAGCAAAGGATGATCTTTCTCCGGGCTGAAAGCAATTAGAGCAGGGCACAGCCCTTCAGAAATCAAAGAGCAGAGATCAAGAGCAGGCCTTTATTCCATTCACTTTGGCATCCAAAGGGAGTTAGGGGAACGTGTTTGGGCTGATTCAGTAGCGCGGTCTAGCATGCCTCCCTGGCACTTGCTTCCCAAATCCAAGGACAACAGAAATCCTACATCCTTTCCCCACCAGCATGTAATCAACATGGGTTCTAAGCCAGATGTTTCTCTGCTCCCACCTGTCAGCCTCCATCTGTTTACAGAAAAAAGGTGAAGCTCTGATTTGGCAGCTCTCTCCTATCCTGATCACAGTTGTGCCTTTTACAGGGCTGCAAAGAAGGTCCTTTTCAGCCATTTGGTATGTGCAAGTTCAAAAACTGAGCCAAGACTTCTCTCGGGTAGAATGCAAGAGTGAACCAATGGCCAAAGTGGATGGAATGATCATGTGTTTCATTTCATGTGTCTACCCCTTTTTACATACAAAAGCAGAGAGTGTTACTCTAACTGTGGAAGACACCAGTGAACCCTTTACTCCTCCGACACCTTTTATCCAGTGGTGTGAGGTGGAAAATTTTCCGCTGTTTTATTTTTCTAGAGAAAATATAGCAGTTTCAAAGCAGCAGTTAATGTTTTCAGGTGATTATACTTAATAAGTATGTGAGAGAATACATATATGTCATTAAAATACACATATGTCTCAGTGTGGAATGGAACTAATAATTGCTGGCAGCGAAACTGAAGGTGTCCCGACCATCCCTGGCGAAAGCGCTCTCACTGTCTGAGGCAGGAGGGAACGTGTGCTGCTGTCACTACATTGGCCCTTTCCTGTCACCACATCACCCCCTCTTCCCCCTGCCATCACCCCCCTTCCCTTCCCTTCGCTGCCATCGTGTTGGCTCTATGGAGAAGCCGGAAGAAGCTGTGAGGGCCTCATAGCCAGTTCTTCTGGCCACACAGCTCTCCATAGTCAATGTGGTGGCAGCAAAGATAAGTAGTGGAGGGGATCATGAGGGAAACAGAGGGCAGGTGGCTACTCCAATGCGACCCACTGGCTGCTCTCTTGCTGTGTCAAATGTAGGCCTCTTACCCTACTTTACAGGAGGGCTGGCCCTGGCCCCATCGGCTTCAGTGGAAGAGGGTCGAACACCTCCACTGTTGAAATAGATGAGTTACAACAGATGACTGGCTGTCAACGTATCATGCACACTTCTTTAGGTTGCTAGCATTTATTAGCGTGTCAGCAGTTTTTAGAACCTGTTTCCCTTGGCAATGTGCCACCTATCCCAACCTCAGTGGGCTTACCTAGTGGTGGCAGGTGCACTTCACTCAATGTCAGGTGGTAACCAGTCATTTTAATTTCCCATAGTGCCCCAGAATGATACTACGCCAGGAGCATTGTAGGGAATTAAAATGGCGGCTCCCTAAACCCAGTCACCTGGTGCTAATCAAAGAGCCTAGGACTGGTATCAGTGGTCATCCTGGTCAGGACTCTAGGGCCATAGCAGCTGACTGCTAGTGCCACATGCTAATACAGAACCTGATTCAGAGTAACAAATGATTCAAATACTACAAGTTTCCTATGCAAATAGCACCTGTACAGAGGAATCAGCCTGCATCCTACCCTCACATATAATCATGCTCAGGCACATGTATTTTGCTTCAAATCCAACTGCATATTTCCAATAAACTACCCACATACGTATGCAGTCATTGCATGAGGCAACCTAGAAGCAAATAATCCAAACAAGGAAGGGCTTTCCATGCAGAAATTGTGTAACATTTGAAACAACCCTAACAACAAAGCAAGACACATGGGACTTGAAGAGCTGTTAAAAGCGCCATTTGGGTGAGGCTGTGATATCTCACACCAAGGTGTCTTGCACATTCAGGCATACCGACAGCTGTGACAACCCTGCCATTCATCATCAAGGCAGGGCTGAAGAGTTTGGTTCCAATGCCAAAAAGGTTTTCCCCACCCTCCTTCCCCCAAACACACCCACACCTCATTTTACTGGGACTTCCATGCCAGCCAATTAAAACCTCCAATGTTTCTTTTCCTACCTGGCTGCAATGATCACACTCTTTAGGTTTTTGATGCTCTGGAAAGCTTATTACTTTAACAAAGGGAATAATATTTGTACTGCTTAAGCACCTTCTCAAGGCCAGGACTTCTTGAGGACAATGTTTCAATGGGGAACAGATAAAAATGGTATATATATGTGGTGGTGGTGGTGGTGGTGGTAACTTGAGGCTAAACTATATTATACAAAGGGGCAGAATATTTCCAAATTTGTGCTCCCCGGAATCAGTGAATTCTCTGCTCCTCACACAAAGCTACAGTACCTTTACCACAGCAGTTCACATGAGTGATACTTGTGAGAAGCATTAACCCAAATTGCCCGACCCCACCACCACCACCAGTTATCTGCGAGCCACTGGCAGAAACTGCTTCTAAGTATTACATGTCAACACTTATTAAGTGCTTTTCATGGTAACTGTGCCAAAGAAAGAGGCATGGCAAACTGGTCATAAATGACATAAGGAAAGGGTCTTTATTAGAGAAACTACGGGAGCAAATCTCAAAATAATGTGCATGTGCTCTCTTTAAAAAAGAAGAATCTTAAAAGCCAACTAATTTATTATAGCATAGGCTTTGATGTTTTAGAAGAGTCCACTTCATCAGCTGCATGGAGTATATCTGATGCATTTGATGAAATGGACTTGTAGCCCCAAAAGTTTGTACCATAATAAATTTGTAGTCTTTAAGGTGCCAAAAGACTCTTTGTTTATTTTACAACAGATGAACCCGGCCTACCCTGCTGGGAACGGTTACAGTGGAAGGCTCTCAATTTAAATGTTACAGTATGGACTACAGTACCAACAATAGTGGCAGGGTAGAAACCCAAAGTAAATATTTTTTAAAAAACATAGACTCTGTCAGCTATACTGGTGCACAACTAGTGTATCTCCAGCCAGAGGCACATGAACAGATATGTGCAGCGAGCTGAACAGGGCCTGGGTGAGCACCACAATGCAGATTTGCTTGCAGGTGCATGCCTGTGCCAGCTGTGCTCACGGAGGCTTCCTTCCACAAGTAGATCTCCCTTGCTAGACTGAGGTGATTAGGTCTTCCTGCTGTCATCAGCTCACGTTCTCTCCGAAGGTCCCTCTCCTGAGTGTGTGCACGCAGTTTCGATTTAAGGGTCAACAGGTGTGTGTATGATTACAAGGCAGGAGGTTGCATTTGCTGGGATGCAAGCAACTCCTGAATCAAATCCTTAACAACTTAGCCCTGCCGGCAATTGCCCAGTAGACCATGCGGCTGCCGTCATCATCAGCCAAACATTTTCCTTTCTAAAAGGGTGCTGAAGCTTACTAACACTGTGAACAGACACTTTCAGTACAAAACAAGCTTTGAAAAGTCAATAGCTAATAGGCTGGAGCCAGACTTAGAGGAAACCTATTGAAATCAATGGAATTTACATTAATCCTGATTAATTTAAGCCCCATTTATTTCAGTGGGTCTGTTATAAGCATGATAAAGTCTAGATCCAACCCTGTTGTGTTTAATCACAGAAGATGCTTCAAGAAACCCAAGCCATTACAAAACAACTTTTATTTTATTTTTAAAAAGAGTTTACAAAATGAAAACCTTCCTAACAGGCCTAAAAAAAAAAAAAAAAAAACTTGGGTAATGATACTTTCCTCTCCAGGGCAAATCATGGTGTTTTATACGGAGTGATTATAAGGCTCCCATCACACCTTTTAATTAGCACTCAGCACCAGGGCATATTTGAGTGCCAAGCAAGGTTGACTCACCTCTGCAGAAGTTATTTTGTCAGAAAAGGGAGAGGGGGAGGAAAGGAGGGGGAGAGAGAGACAGAAGGAGGGAGAGAGAATGAGTCTGAAGCCAAGCACCAAAGACACTGCAAGGGGGGGTGGGAGAAACCAGGGAGAGGAGATGTGTTAAGTGCTACCTCTGGGGGTTATTTCTGGATACGAGAACACCATGTGGAGACAGTACTGTTGACTCCACTGTTACGGGAGAAGGCACCCAATTCTCACCACCACCCCTCTCTCTGCCTGCACCCATGCTACACCCTGGGCTAGAAGAAGGAGTACTTCACATTTGATAGCCATGTAACTGTTGCAAGAAGGGTCTGTACGCCAAGTGTCTCAAGATTTCTTTGGCTTGGGTTTTTAATGTGCAGAAAATGAAGCTCACTACACAATTCAGGTTGGGTGTACTTACTCCTCTCCCAAGAGCAGTATATCAGACAACAGAAGCCTTACGTTAATTTTGTGCTAGCCCCACAAAATCCCATGAATGAAGCGGTTGTGATGGGATCTGCTTGTGTGTATGTGAGATTCATGGGAAGGTATTTCGATCCCTCCCCGAGGTTTCAACAGCATAATCTAAAAATAAAATAAAACAAAAAGCCATCTATGCTAGTAGCTATCAACACACCCTGTGGCATTGAATTCCACAGGCTAACTATGCCTTGTTTCAAGTAGTACTTGGGCTGCCAACATTGACTGCCCCCAATTGTTAACTTTTATCCTACGGGTACTGTAAATTTCCTGTCAGTGCTGCTTTAAAGTCATTAGATGAGTGCCAATTTCGTGTCATGATCATTATTCATGTCACTTTCGATCCTGAGACAGGCTTGGACAGCCAGTCTCTGGAGTGAAATAGACATGGAATTAACATGCATTTCAATATATCAAAGCAACGTTGACACAAATTTTCAAACCCTCAAGATTCATTTATTCTGTGTGTGTCTTACACGTACACGCACGGAATGGGCACTACGGAACCAGAGCACAGGTCACCTTTCATGTACACATTGAAGTTATCTATTATTCAGAGTCCGGATCAGCAAGATCCTGACAAAAACTGTAGTAGTGTAGTTCTTAACCAGCACAACATGAAGTTGAATCTTCCTGGTTTGGTGCACCCACTGCAGCTGAGAAAGATACCTAGAATGCCATCACTTTTCACGTGCCTTCAGTTCCTCTTTCAGCATGCTGTTGCTATTAGCAAAGACAATAATAACATTGCCTCCCACTGTCTTACTAGTTGAGAATAGAATGCTCAGACTACTGGAGACAACATTATGAAATGTGCATTGCATTCCTCAGTGCACCCTGGAGGAAGAAGGTTCCTCCGCATCACATCTTTGAGACCAGTGAGAGATGAGGGAACATCCCTTCTGTGTTGTTCAGTGTGCAGACACCATTAAGGGTTATGTTTCAGCATAGCTTATCTGAGCAAATCACCTCAGTTCCTGCATGCAACCCCAGATATGACTGGCTGTAATCGGTGTTCTGGCTGTAATAGGTTGTGGCCTGTATACCTTTCAGATCACAAGGGGTGTGCGCACCTATACATCAAACATATACACCTCTAGCAGCATATGGAAGGATAGACAGCAAGCCAATGCTTTCTCTGCTCTGCATGCTCTTTTCCCCACAGCTTAATAAGAGGCCAGTGAAACCCTGACATAAGCAGTTAGTTTATAAAGCTGCATATCAGAGATTACAGCTTTGGACAGAAATTTATCTTGGCAGAATAATTGAAAAAGCAGGGGAAGTAGCTGGCTGAGCTAAGAAAGGATGGACAAGCCTTCCTTTCCCTAATCCTTTCCCTCTGTACTGCAGATTTCCACGGAGAAAGCAAAAACTGATTTATTTAAGTAGCCCAGTGGCAGAACATTAGCCACCACGGCATCCATTGTGCCCCGAAGCACTTTGGGATTTATGGGCAGCAAGGGCGGGGGATGGTAACTGTGCAGACTCAAGCATGGGTACGCACACAGACACACAGACACACACACACACATGCACACACACACCAACCCATTTACCTTCGCAACTGAAGTTAGAAACTGCCCACCTGGAAACTTTAGACTGGCAGCACTTCCTGTTCACCCCACAATGTGTGTTTCATTTTAATAACAGCCTGTCATATTAGGTTCTCAAGAGTACAAAAGTGAGCAAACCAAGGCACAGAGAGGAGGCCCAACCTCCTCAAAAAAAATCACAATGGGAAGGGGAACTAGCGACACAGCTGGGAACACAGGCGCTTCCTGTTCAAATGGAACCACCAAGCAGGTGTGTGGGATGTTTGCCGGAGACCTTGGAGGGAAGAGGGGTGGCGGGGGTGGAGAAGAATTTGATTCATTTGGACCCCAAAAGTTTTTCACTTCACAGAGAAAGGGATGCCTGGGGCCATAAGCCATTTCTCATGTTCTGTTACCAACGGAATAAAGGCATGAGATGTACAGAATAGTGCAGGTACCTCCCAAAACAAGGGTGTCCCCTCCAGACTGTACCTCATATACTGTTCCACCATATACACATGTGTATCACTAATCCAAGACCGGCTAATCCCTGCTAACTGGTCAATACTGACAGAGGGGGGACTTGAGAAGAGCCCTGGGCTAGCAGGCACAGCAAGATCTGTGTTGTTTATAACTGTCAAGTGACACTAATGAAAGGCGCTGGGAAGGTGAGTCATCACAGCTTGGTCCACAGATTTAGAGGGAGGAGGATCATCTGGGGCCTGTTTTAGGGGTTTCTAAGAGATGGAGCGGATCATCTTGGACAAGGAAGTGGGGAGAAGGGAACTGCTTACACATCATCTCCAAATCATCCAACTCTCAGACGAGGGCAACCAGGATGATCAGGGGTCTGGAAACAAAGCCCTGTGAAGAGAAACTGAAACAACTGGGCATGTTTAGCCTGGAGAAGAGAAGATTGAGGGGAGACATGATAGCACTCTTCAAATACTTAAAAGGTTGTCACACAGAGGAGGGCCAGGATCTCTTCTCGATCCTCCCAGAGTGTAGGACACGGAATAACTGGCTCAAGTTACAGGAAGCCAGCAGTACGACAATGGAACCAGTTACCTAGGGAGGTTGTGGGCTCTCCCACACTAGAGGCATTCAAGAGGCAGCTGGACAACCATCTGTCAGGGATGCTTTAGGGTGGATTCCTGCATTGAGTGGGGGGTTGGACTCGATGGCCTTATAGGCCCCTTCCAACTCTACTATTCTATTATTCTCACTGTTTCCTCCTGACTGAAAGAAAGGAACAACCAGAGGCGGAGGGGACCAAAGTGACTCACAAAGCACCCTCCTGAAATTGAGTGGAATTCCTGGACGCAAGGTGGTCAAGAATATACAGGGAGGGGGTGCCAGGGCAGACATTCAAAAACAGTAATGGAGTGGTGGGCTGGAAAAACAGATTTGAACAACAAGTTAACGGATAAGGAAAGCAACCTGGGACCAAGCGGGAAGGGGTGCTAGTGGCTTTTCAACTTTCATCATGAATTAAATGCCCCCCCCTGCAATTTTCTGGTTTGTAAGCAGTTTGGCCTGAGATTTTAAAACATGCCTCTCAAAGCCTCCACCTTCTGAATTTTTGTGGCTCTTAAAGCCTCAAGAGCTCTCTTAGGGGGGGAAACAAGCAAGCAGTGGCAACTGGAGGGAAGCAGATGCACAAGTAATGAAAGAAGCATCGTTAGAAGTATTTGGCCATGCAAATGGGTCTAAAGTGACTTTCTAAATGTATACAGAATAGAACCAGGCTGGCCACTTCCCTTTCCCTTGGCCTAGTCCAGTCCTCCTCCTCTGGATTAACTTTCCACTAGCTACAGAACATCCCTCTGCTCTGCTCAGGAGCAGAAGCTGCCACCAGCATGCATATCCCTCCTCCCTACCCCATCCAGAAGCTCCACCACCTGGCCTTTCTGTTTGCCTCCATACCCAGTGCCTCAGACCGGTCAGCAACCTCTGTGGCTGTCGAAAGCAAAAGCATAAAGAGGTAGGAACAAAAGCAGCTAAGAAACAGATCAAATTAAAATTCCCAGCCTCCCACATGGTGCTGACTCCTACACACCTCCCTGCCAGCCATAAGCTCTTCTGACGAGCTGCAACTTGAGAGGCGGCAATGGGAAGGGTGAGCTGTTACCATAGGAAGCGCACTTAAGTGCAACGCTTGCTCCCGCTAAGAACATTTACTGGCAATGACGGGAATCTGGAAAAAGCAACTGTGCAAAGGCTCCACCCGGCTTGGACTCTCCTGCCAACACCTCCACCAGCTGACAACCACTTCTCCCCTGTGAGCCCTTTAGAGTTGGGAGTATGATCCACGAGAGCTCTTGATGCCTGTATTACTGTTCCTATGCCAGTTCCACACTGGCTTGTGAATAATCACCCAGGGATGTAGGATGCATCATAGAATTCACTGTGGAATACGGCAATGAGCTTATAAAAAGAGCATTGGTGCCAGCCAGCCCAATGTTCGGGATCAGCAGCTGCAAGATGCAAATGTGCAGCCACAGGTTTACCTCTCATGAAGTGGGCGATCGTCTGTCCAAGTTTACGCTACAATAAATCTGTTTTGTTTTTAAGGTGCCACAAGGCATTTTGAGGTTTAAAAGTGTGCATGAAGAGGGGACCTCAGGAACAGTTTAAAGCACAGGTAGGAAACCTGGTGGCCTCCAGATGATTTGGACTGTATGCCCCATCATCCCCAGCCAGCACAGCCCATGGCCATGGATATTGTAGTCCAACCGCTTCTACAAGTCTAGTAGGTTTAAAGCTATTGTACAAAATATAAGGAAAATGCCAGTGAGTAAAGTAATAAAATCATAGAATAGTAGAGTTGGAAGGGGCCTATAAGGCCATTGAGTCCAACCCCCTGCTCAATGCAGGAATCCACCTCAAAGCATACCCAACAGATGGTTGTCCAGCTGCCTCTTGAAGGCCTCTAGTGTGGGAGAGCCCACAACCTCCCTAGGTAACTGGTTCCATTGTCATACTGCTCTAACAGTCAGGAAGTTTTTCCTGACGTCCAGCCGGAATCTGGCTTCCTGTAACTTGAGCCCATTATTCCGTGTTCTGCACCCTGGGATGATCAAAAAGAGATCTGTGTAACAACCTTTCAAGTATTTGAAAAGTGCTATCATGTCTCCCCTCAATCTTCTCTTCTCCAGGCTAAACATGCTCTGTTCTTTCAGCCTCTCCTCATAGGGCTTTGTTTCCAGACCCCTCGTTGCCCTCCTCTGAACATGCTCCAGGATTTCAAAGCAAAAAAACAAATGCACCTCTACAGAAAGAGGTCAATCATGTCAGTACCACTGCCAGAGTGGCCCTCAGCACCAGTAGGGTTGACATAAATCTGCTGTGATGGGGAATGCAACCCCCTCCTTTTCCAGTCAGAATAGTATGACATGCCAAAGACCCTGCACTGAAATCACAGCAATTAATACACCCATCCTAGTCACGCCCAGATGCTACACTGGCAAGGTGATATCCAGAACATGGCATAGTGTATAGAGCACATCTTGTTTGCATGCAATTCTCTCTGTACTCTGTAACATATTCACTTGTCGATGTATCTCTAGAACAGAGGGAAAGCAGACAGTACACACACGCACACACCCTCAGGGCATGGGCAAGCCATCTGTTGCACATATCAGTGAATCAACCTCAGCTATCTGCTATCTAGCTGGACAGACAGGCACAGCGGGACAGACGGCCACATAATCTCATGGACAGGCAGGTATCAAAACACAAACCAGTCTGGCCAAATAACCGAAGATCTGTCAACAGAGTCCTGATCCCTCCCCACCAGACACTGACTAGATGGAGGGAGGAGGCTGCCACTAAACAAACACCCTCCTCCTCCATACAGAGATCTCCTGGATCCCTGCCTGGACTCACTGTCTACGCTTCCCACTACACTCCCTCAACCTCAAATACTGAAAATTACTCAAGTTACTGAAGTCACTCAGACTCAGTAACACAAACATAACATTAGCTCACTAATTATTTTTTTCCAGCCCACTGCCAAGGCTGAAATGTCTTTCCACAGGTTGTTGGCTCCACGTACAGACCCAGCAAGCAACATTCTGCTTTGACTCCCAATGGCAGGCTCATCCTCCAATAGGAAGGAGGGTGAAGCATACCAGGTAGGACTATCACGTGCTCTGCTGACGAACCAGGGCTCTGTCATCATGCAGTTCTGCACTCGGGTACAGTTACCACTCCTTACAAAAGGAAAACTATGTCTGGAATGCCCAAAGACAAGCCAGAGGAGGAAGCTACGGGTCAAGGTTAGCTCTATAGGAAGGAGAAAACAAAAACAGGGAGGACACTCACAGCCACAACTAAAGCAGAGAGCAATCCAGAACTTAAGAACAGGGGCGTGGAATTTGGACATCCCCAGAACTGTGTTTGATTGGTGGGCGGGGGGAGGAAAAAATCAGAAATGTAATTGTACATTTGCTGAAGGTCAGGATGATTTGTTCAGACAACATGCTAAACCATGACTTAGTGTGTTGTCTGAACAGACCCAATGAGATATTTAGATGATAAAGCACCCCATACTATCACCTAAGTTCTATATGAGGGTTAAGGAAACCTCTTTCAGCCAAGGGCCATATTAAATTTTGGAGACGCTCTCAGGGGCCACATTCCAGAGGTGGATGGAGATAAAGGCAAAAGAGGTCAGAAATAACAACTACTACAACAACCCAGCATATTACAGCTTAAATCTCTTACTGCCAGTAACAAAGCCTTAGAAGAGGCATTTCAATCTTTTAAAATTGGGGGGGTTATGCACAAAAGGTGGGAGACCCCCAAACAGATCAGCAGTTTAGGAAAGGGGGGGACAGGGAAAGGGGATGTGGCCATCTGGAAAACCCTGGAGGGCCCCTGAGCCTGAGGTTTCCCAACCACTTTAGTCCTTGTCCAGGAATACCAGTACAATATTCTATTCACACAGAGAGCACAGCAAACCATGGTTTATCATGACAAAAATGAGCTGTAATGATCTTTGGGCTCACATGCTCCTCCCTCGTCTTTTTTCCTCTGGTGTGGCCATGGGAGATTGGTGACCATGAGAGATCGGAAGCTTTTGCTTCCATTGTTGCTTAACCTTAACTAGAGTACCTTCATAACTGATTGTTTGCTTTCAAATAAGCCAGAGTTAATAAACCAGAGTTAAGATCAGCCTTCCCCAATCTGATGCCCTCCAGATATTTTGGACTACAACTCCCATCAACCCCCACCAGCATAGCCAATGGTGATGGGATCTGTAGTCCAAAAACATCTGGAGGGCGTCAGGTTGGAGAAGGCTGGTTAACATTCAGCACAATTTTCTGGTTCAGGCCAGCTGTGATCAATCAAAAACTGAAGCAAAACTCCCCTTCACAGTAGTGCAATAAGAAATGGTAGTGTTGGAAGGGGGCTATAAGGCCATCATGTCCAATCCCTTGCTCAATGCAGGAATCCACCTTAAAGCATGACTGACAGGTGAATGCCTCTAAGTATGGGAGAGCCCATAACCTCCCTAGGTCATCGGTTCCACTGTCATACTGCTCTAACAGTCAGGAAGTGGGGGGAGGGTGCACACAAGGCAGAGGCTCACACAGGCTCATTCCAGGCATGGTATACCATGGTTTATTGTGATGTCCAAACACAGCCAGTGTTTACTGCTGCAGGGCTGATAGCCTGATTACTACTATAACAACATGTAGATTGTAAAGCAGGAGTGCAGAACGGTTTTTTGAGGGGGGGCTGAATTGCCCCCTACCAGGCCCTCTGTGACCCATGCCCACTGACCCCATTACCCTTCTCCCCTGTTCATTTTGCCTTTCTCCCAACATCAGCTGAGTCCCTGGGCTTTGCATGGTTCACATTTTCCCCATGGAGTCAGCCTACGCTATGCAAAAGGACTCAGCTTGCGCTGGGCCACTTCTGCCCATGCTGGTGAAGTCAGCCCCCCTCCCCCCAGAAAGCCTTTCTGCCCCCCTCCAGCCACCGCTTGATCACAGATAACAGTGGGGATTCCTCCAGGGGAGTTCCCCTAGGGCACGGGGCCAAGCCCTACCCCATGGAGGAACCCAAGGAGGCTCTGCCGGCCCAATGAAGTCTTAGGCCCAGAGATTCCACATCCCTTAAGTGGCACAGCAGGAGCGGGCTCAGCCTTTAAAAAAGAAAAAAAGACAAACTTTAAAAGAAATAGTCACATTAGCAAGTGGAACGTGTGTCACTCATCAGTGATGACATCAGCACCGTGGTGTTCAGCTAACCACATTCCACGTAGAACTCAGGAGTTCCTACCTTATTATGGGTTGTGTGCTGTGAAAATGTGTTTCCACACAACAAATGTTGCTCTGTAAATGGATTAACTGTAAAGGCCCGGATCCTGGCACGGTGCCACACTAATCCTCACCTACAATATGCAATGCAAGCTCCATAATAAAATGCATCTCAGCGTTTTGCAAGATGTGCAAGAACCCGCCTGTCTGAATCTACACGTCAGAAGGAAACAGCAGCTTAGACCTTGCTTCCCCCTCTGCCTAACAAACAGGTTCCTGAACTAAAGAACCAATTGCTAAACTAATAGATTTGCCTGTAGTCCAGTGCTAGTAAAGCAGCAAGCATATTCAGAGCTTAAAAAGAGCAAGAATTGCTGCAACCTACAACTCTGGTGGTTGTTGTTTATAAAGCTAATAAACTCAAATTTAGAGAAGGTGAGGGGGAAAGAGCAAAGAAAGAAGTGGTGCTTTCCTTGGAATCGTACCTGCTAAAAGCATATTTTGAGAAGTGCACACATGCAAACAAAAAAGAAGGAGAACTATAAATTGCACCAAGTTGTTGCTTAATGAAAAAGAAAACTATTTTGGAATGTTCCTTCTCAAACAAAACTTTTCCATAGCACATCTTAATGACCCAAAGGAGCTGGGATTTCTTTTTCTTTTAAAAAAAATCTATTCACAATTCAAATTTTTGTAGCACAAATTGCAAATATTTTCTGAGCAGACAAATGCAAATCCAGTCTTCTATCTGCTCATCAATTCAAATGATCTTGCATCAAAGGAAGAAAACAATTAATCTGTAACAAGTTTCTCAGGCTCACAAATGGTTCCCCAATTCCAAGAACTGAGTCAACCTTTTTTAATACAAGAAAATGCCGTCAGACTAACGCACATTTCTTGCTTTACTAAAAATGTATTCAGGTGAGAGAAAACCAACTCTTGGATTATAGTTCCATGAGAATCAGTAATATTTTAAGTCTCTCCTTCTCAAGGTATTTTCCCCCTTTGGAGGCTACACTGTAGAGCAGGCAGAAGAATTGGGCTGGGGTGGTGGTAGTAGTGAGGGAGTTGTGGGGAACCTCTTGGAAGGTTGTTAGGGGAAATGTTTCCATCTAAGGCATTGGTATGTCTTTCCAAGTGTCTGCAATAAATCATCCAAAGCCGCACACTCTTAGTTTTCAGCACTGCTGGGACTAAGGGATGGATTGGGGACAACAGGGAAACGACACTGCAAATGAGCGTAGGAAGCAGGGCAGAGGGGTTCATTTTGTAAACCAAAATCTGAATGCAATGGATCACTGATTCCCATTCTTCGAAGATCTGGCACCAGTTCAGGTTCAATATTACTCAGAATATCCACTGGGCGTGTACTGGAGGTTGAAGGAAAAATGGAACTGGGTTGGGGTGCTAAAGATGCGGCTGCCATTCCCAGACTTATTACTCAAGACAAATCCATTGCTGCATAACCTTAAGTAAACCGCTTCTCTCTCCTTCCTTCCTACCCCAACCTACCCAACCCACAAAATTCCCCATCCCTTTCTGTGTTTGCACAATTTTGGGGGCCTTTTGAGAGCTATTAAAGAAGCATCTCAACCTACTAAAAGGGGGTCATGGAGGGCACAAAAGCAAGAAATGAGCCATGGGATATAGTATATACTCATGCAAGCAACACAGGCCAATCCATCAAAAGATGGGCTGGACAGACGAGCCCCTTTCCAAAAGCCATCTCAAGGTTTACGAGATGTTGCTCTGGTGTAGCTGGCTTGGAGGATCAGAACTTCCTCCTCCTCCTCCTCGAAGGAAAAGAGAATGCAGGGAGAGAAGGGCCAGGCTACATGAGTGGAAAGATTCTAGCTATTTGCACCCTCTAGTCTTGGTTTGCCTCTGCTGGCCATTCTCAAAACCAGCTGGGAAACTTAAAGGAGAAGAAACTCCAAGGTGTACAAGTGAAGAAACAGCCTTTCTGTCAGGAGATACCACCCCAGAGAGCCTAGAGTAGACATTTTGCATCCACATTGGATGTTCATATATGTGCATGTCTGGAAGGTACTTGCACATCACATGCTGAGCATGAGCAACAGCTGTGCATTCGGAAGCGCCCATTCTTTGAAAATGCTGGGTACACTTCACAGTTTTACTCGCCCACTGATGGGGGTACTGAATTGTTAAAGTACTTCCACAGCAGAGAGAAAGCTGAAATTTGGTACACACAGGCTGGCTTTAGATGTCAGACTAAACCATAGTTTAGCATGATGGGAACAAGCCTCAGGATCACATGCTTTGCCCCCTCCTCCTGTGGTACGGATGTAAGATTTATATATTATATTTGGAATAAATTGGAAGCTTTCACTTCCGGTTTCCATTAATGGCAGTTTAGCATGCTGTTTGAAGCCTAAACTCTGGTTAATGTTAACTGCGACTTGTTTAAACAAGCCAGGTTCAAATAATATTTCTGAAATTTGTAATGTTATATGTCAGTTTGTTTGATTATGCTTTTGGTTGCTATTGTTATTATAAATTGTCTGTCTTCTGTGGATAGTCCCTAAAGAAGGCCTTTGTGTTTGGAACGTACTGGGCTCCATATAAACAATTAACATCTTGAGACATTTTCTCTCCTTTTTGTGGTTGTTTTATTGGATGCTTTCTTGGGAAGGGGGGGTGTTTGTCTCAAACAAACCACAGTTAACATTAACCACAGTCTGTCTGGTTGAATGGCATGACAAGCTGTGATTAAGCAAAACTGGAAGCAAAACTTTCAGACTCTTCATTGGGTCAGTGGAGGGGAGGAGAGGAGCGCAGGGGGTTTCAAGGTAGCTAAACTAAGGTCTAGCTCAGCCTACTCCAACTGGTGCCCTCCAGATGTCTTGGACTACATTTTCTATTGGGAGCCAATGATGAGGGTTGTAATCCAGCACAACTTGGTTGGAGTTGTAATCCAATACACATTGGAGAAGGCTAGTTCAACGTGATGTCTGAACTGAGCCATAAAATCCAACATCCCTTGATTATCACAACATAACTAAAATTATCTCTCTCACTTAAAGCTCATATACTGAGATTGCATCCACACTCGAGCCCATTAGTGCTGTTGAGACATTGGAATTAGCTAGAAGCTGAATTAAAAGAGTTTCCACACCATACTAAATATAGAACTATATTATCCATCAATGCCTTTTGCCATGGCCAAGACAATTCTATAATGTTTATTCACATGTAAGTCATGCTCAGCGAAAAGTCCCTTCTAAAGTTAATTAAAAGTTTCCTGTTCCAGCCCATGTTATTACTTTCTGCAGTGCAGTTGGGGTATCAGTCATGAACTGCCCCTTAATTAGTTGTTTCCCACAAAAGTGGAAGGCTTTAATTGCTGATTTCCTATCATTTCCCCCATTTCTTTTATAGCATGATTTGTTTTAAAAGAAAAGGGTAAACAATAAAGAAAGGAAGACAATAATTAAAGCTCTGTACCTTTGCAGGAAACAGAAAATAATTAAGGAGCAATTAATCACCAAATTCCAGTCAGGCAGAACAGGAAGTATTAAAATGAGTTAACCTGCAAAACAGGAAGTTTTGGGTTAAAGGCATAAGCCTTAGTGGACAACGTTTTTGAATCCAGGTGCCACACTGGCCCTACAGAATCCATTGGGGATGGATGAATGGACAGGATTTGTGGTGGGTAGTCCCAGGATACACACACACTTCCTCTCTTAATCCCAGTTGTGATGATCAGGATCATGGAGCACGGGAAAAGCTTTAATCTCATCTACCCCATTCCATCCTGATCAAAACTGCTGTTCTCCTGCTGTTATTAGATGTGAAGAAACAGTGATCTCTTGGAGTTCTCTGCGGAGGTGGAAGAGCCAAGCAACGGGGAACCTGACAGAGAAGATGGGACCAACGAGCAAGGTCCTACCCTCTTCCTGATGATGAATCCCTGAAAAGCCTTACTAGGCATTTGCATTTTATTTCCAAAAAACCTGAGCACCACCACCACCAATCAGGTCTAAAGCCACATACACAAGGACAACACAGAAAACACTGGAATGCAATGATGTGTCAGTGACATTATCTGGATTCTCCAGGAAAGTGAGTGAACAAAGGAGGACAATTCCAGAGAAAAGGGCTTGTGTGGAAGCAAGCCTCATAGCAGTCCAGCCAGATATGACATGGGTATAACAGACAGAACGTTGGGTTGTGGAAGTTCTGAGACATACTTGGGATTGTTGATGGTCTGTTGCTGCCCTCCTTTGTGAAGCCAGAAACCCCAGTTGTCATAGCTGGATCTGGACAGGAGAATGAACAATACACAGCAGAAGCTTAAAGAAACATGAGAAAAGGCCTTATATGAAGGAGAAAAATACATGTGAAATACTTGAAAGGTTTGTGATTGGATCTCCTGATGTTTTATCTTCACTTAACAGCAATTGTTTGCAGTGGGCTCCCAATTTTTATCAGAACAGTGGCCCTGGAGGTAAAGATCTTTTGGGGGAGGCCCTTTCAGCTGTCCCATGACCGTTGGAGGCACATTTGGTGAAGATGTGAGAAACGGCCTTCACAGTGGCTTTTCCCAGGCTCCAGAGCTCCCTGATGAGGCTAGCTTCTTCTCTGATGTCCTCTTGCTGGCAGGCAAAGATGTTGTTATTCAGGCAGGCCTTTGGCATATAAACTGTCTGTGGCTGAAGATGTTTTTTTTAATTGGTTGGGTGCTGCTTATTTTTATTGTTTTGGTTTTAATTTATTTGTTTTTATGTTGTGCTTTAATAAAGATTCTGTTTTTAATCTGTGTTTCTTTTCTTTCTTTCTTTCTTGTTGGCCAAATGGCAGGATAGAAATTAATTAATTAAATAAGTAAAGCCAGAGCCGCGCCCCCCTCCCAGCTGATTTTAAGTGACCATCAAAACATCCGGAGATCTTATTATGGATCTGCAGTGTGGCCCCATCACAGACCATTGATCCATCTAACCTACTACAGTACTGCCTACTCCAGTGGTGGAGGCAACCTGGAGTTGTAGCACCCATGTCCGGCTTGTGGGTTCCTGGTCGACAGCTCATCGGCCACTGTGTGAACAGAGTGCTGGACTAGATGAACCTTTGGCCTGGTCCAGCATGGCTCTTCTTATGTTCTTAACATCTGTAGGGCACAAGGTTGCCTCTACCCCTGGACTACTCTAATTCGCAGCACCTCTCTTAAGGTCCTAGGGATTCTTTTCCAGCAACTACTACTTAAATCCTTTTAACTGGAGATGGCAGGGTCAAGCCTCTGTAAACAAGGCATGTGCCACACCAAGGAGCTACTATGGCGACACTCCAAAGTTTCATGCAAGCAACTCACTTGCAAGAGACCTCTGATCCCAGTCCCAGGGAAACAGTACGATATATCCACTATTTCCCTGACCTTGGAGTGCAGATAATAATTTTGTAACAAACACAGACACACACATGCAAGCAGCTCCACTTGAAGGCAGAACAGAAGGAGCTCAGTAGGCTGAGCAAACCTAAGCAATTTTATGGCCGGTAGCAAAGCTAAAGTGAGCCTAAGGGACTAGCTCTGAAGTCTACAAACAGCACAAACTTCACATGTATCCAAGGCAGAGTTGGGCCCAGGCCAAGTGGTGAGATAACATGAGCCCCACCCAACTTGCCCACAGTGAAAACAACTCTGAGAGAAAGACCTGGAAACTGGCAGTGTAGCTTCTCAGCCTTGGCTTCAATGATTTATTTCCTAAGCATGTGGAGTTAATGGGGTGGGACAGTGGGGTGGGGGAAGAGAGAGAGAAAAATGAATGTTTGTGGGCTGCATTCAGACCAGAGGTGGTGTTGAAAGGAACAATTTGGTGGCTCCTCTTCGGTCTACCACAGCACAGCCTATGACCAGGCCTGGTACTTTGAATCAATTCTATGTAAATACAGTGATTTCTGAGAATGGGCGAGTGTAGGCCTGAGGGTTGAGCTAGAAATCCCTGGTTCAAATTTTGGCTCAACAATCAACACACTGAGTGTTCTTAGGGCAGAGGTAGAGAACCTTTTTTTTCCTGTTGAGGCCCACATTCCCTTGTGGTAATGTGTCAGGAGTTGCACACCAGTAGTGGACGGGGCCAGAGCCAACACTGGGCAAGGCTGCCACCCCTCTCTGGCACTCCCTTTCCCCCTCCCTCCCCTACCCACGTCTCCCTCCCACTTACTCCCCACCCAGCAGGTTGCTAGGAGAAAAACAGAGCACTCTTGCTAAAGGTCCAAACTGATTGCTTGTAGAATGCTTTTGAAATTAAGCCAAGGGACACTTGCAGTTCTTGGGCTGGAAGTTGCTCACTGATGTCTTATGACAAGCTTTCGCTCCTATGTGCAATATGGAGATAATAATACTGACCTATCTTACAGGGCTATGGTACAGACTGCTGAAATAAATGTAGGTGAAGCCCCTTGCACAAGTGAAATGTGCAAAGTGAGTGCTACACGTTACTTAATGGCATTTCATTTTGAGAACAGATCACATCTTCATGTAAAATCCATTAAGTGGGAAGCTGAAACTAGTGCAGAATGCTGCAGCTCGGCTGTTGTCTGAAGCTGCCCCTTTCCAGCTAACTCCTCTGTTGAGGGAACTGCACTGGCTGCCTATTCGCTACCGGGCCAGGTTTAAAGTTCTTGTACTTGTGTACAAAGCCCTAAACAACTTGGGGCCAGGATACCTGAGAGAGCGCCTTCTCCCCTGCCAACCTGCCCGGTCACTGAGGTCATCCGAGGTTCTGCTCCTGGTGGTCCCACATAGATCCATCTTCCGATTGGAGTCTACTGGGGAAGAGCCTTCAGCGCGGTGGCTCCCCTCCTGTGGAATTCCCTGCCTCTGGAGGTCAGGCAGGTGCCAACTTTGTACTCATTTTGGTGCCTCCTGAAAACATCATTATTCCAGGAAGCCTTTCCTTAATGTCCAGCCAGAAGTCACTGTATTTGCTTCTTTAAAAACCTGTTTTAAGTGTTTTATTCTGTTTTTATTTTCATTTTATGTTGTACAGCGCTCCAAAATTTTCAATGGGGAGTGGTATAAAAATATTGTAAATAATAATAATATTATTTTAGATGATCCCACTACAAAACACAGTAACCCTGTTATCTATTCAAAAATACAGCACATATGGGATCCTAGTGGCAGAAATATCCTGTGTGGCTCTGGTCTGAACCATCTACTTCTCTGTGTTTCCTATCATGTTCATGGCTGTTAAAGCCATGTAACCAAACAAGGACATGCATCATTAGCCAACCGATCAGCAAAGCAGTGGGAGAGATCAAGGAGACACCAGGATTCCAAAGACTGGGGAAGAGATACGGAAGACACATACTAGACAGAGAAAAGAGCAAAAGTTCAGGCGTATTTCACAGTCCATTTAACAAAAAGCCAAAGCCAAATCATTTGGCAAGATCTTCTCATCTCTCTACCAGACAACATTCTAGCGGGAGCAGATAAAACTGCTGGTGTTGGCAAAAGCTGTCTGCTGGAAAAGGCTTCAGTATCTCACCTTTTTATCATGCTATATACCTCTGTAGAATGGGCACAAGTATGAAATGACTCAGCTGTGAAGACTAGACTGTCACAGCTGAATCACATTGATGCCTGCCTTAAACGTCTCCATGGCCTATAGCAAAGATAGGCCTATCGCAGCTGCCCAAGATTAGAAAGCCAAGAAAGTAGATGGCCCTTCCAAACCAAGCAACATTTGCTGCCCAGACATGATTAAAGATGACATGGGTATCAGAGAACACATGAAACCTGACTCATCTTGCAGCATTGTCCAGGACAGCAAATAAGCAGCAAAAAGAAAAAAAAGAGGGGGGGGGGGGAGAAAAAAGGAAATAAAGAGGAGGAGTGAATTAGGCTTTTCAGTGTTTTCGAAATAAAGGACATGGCTTGACTGCAGAACATGTACAAACAAGGCAGAGTGTGTGTGTGTTTTTACACCACCACCACCGTTGGTATCTTTTTTTGAAACCTGTCTAAGAAAGACCACAGAAATTCAGGGAATGGCATGCAATTATCATTTGGGGAGCAAGTTTAGTCCTTTGGTTAAGAAGACACAGGACTATTGTGTTCCAGAGCATGCAACATACCCATATGACTTTGGAAAGGGCACCAATTACAATGTTTTCAAAAGTTGCTTCCAGTCTTGCTTGAAAGGTCATAAAGTCAAATCTGTGAGTAGTGGATTATATCCGGGCACAAGGATAGTTCCAAAGAGTGACCACTACAAGCAGGACTCCTGTTTGGAAGTGCTGTTTATACATGCCTATTTCTAAAACAGGAGCGGGGAATAGGTGGCCCTCCAGATGTTGATGGACTACAACTCCTATCAGCCATAGTCAGTATAGCCAATGATGAGGGGAGCTGCAGTCCATCAACAGCTGGAGGGCCAAATGTTCCCCAGCACTGGTCTAAAACTAGATGGGATGCGTCCCTAAAAAGCAAGGGCTACAAGTTGCATTTTTATGTTGCATTTTATGGTTTTAATTGTTGTGACTCACCCAGAGAGCTTCAGCTATTGGGCAGTATAGAGATATAATAAATAAGTTAATCAAACAAAATGAACTTTAAGACTTGCATAGGTGCGTGAAGAAGGACCATTCCCCTGGACCTACTTATTGTTACAACAGTCCCCCATCCAGAGGAAAGTGCTCCCTGTCACAGATCCCCATAAGAAGAGGAACGGCTCTTAAATGCAGTCATTCCATCAGGCTGCAACAGAGGGAGCATAGGAGGGTTGTCTCATCAACGCTACCGAGAGACCAGCTGTGTTTGGCCCTCCCTCAAGTGTCACCTAGCCACAGCCATTCCATCAATCGTTCCATCACAGCCGATCATTATAAGAAAGGTAACTTTTAAAGACTGATGGCCGAGCTTGCTTTCCTCGTCCGCCCCACATTCTCCACCTTATTTTCCTTGTATGCCATGACTTTTAGAATTGAAGCCTGAAGACAGGAACCATCTAACTACTGGTCTTTGTGAGCTTCTCTGGGTAAACATGCTTTAAATAAGCCAATATAATAAAATCATAATAATGCATGTGTGTCTGTCTGTCCATCCGTTAGCACCATGGTGCATGACCATGAAATACAGACACCTGAAACTTGGCATGCATACTAAGGGGCCCCTAGGGGTGTGTGCCTCCAAGATATTTTGTTTATAAAATGCATTAATTAATTTTAATTAATTAAAATGTGTCCATGTGGTTGAAGCCTGCAGTAACATCTTCAGCCACTTAGGGGCAGACTTCCTTAACCAGCACATAGTTCAGCAGTCTATACAGTTTAAAGCCAGTGGAAATTAGTAGGAACATGCCTGCTCCTTCCCACTGCTGTACGGCAGCTCCACCTCCGAGAATGGAGTGGGCTGACCCCTCGGTCAGAGGGCTATAGGGAGTGCCAGAGAGCATGGCTTCACTCAGACAGGAGGAGGGGGGAGTTTAACATGTCAAACTCTGACAGCTTTGTAAGTTGGTTTGAAGACTTTGCTGTAATAAAATTAAGGACTATTGCAACTCGGGCGAAGCATGGACTGCTCACTAGTAAATAAAGGCTGAGGGAGTAGAGGGAAGTGTGGCCAAAGGACCTGTTCAGCTACCTTTTCCTGCTTACCTACACTTTGCTTTCAAACTCATTTCTACCTTGCCCTCATCCCACTATGTCAGAGATCCAATCTTGACACGTAGTGCTGCTGCCACCACATCTGGTTTGGTTCTAAATGAGAACCGTGCATCTGGATTTGAAAGCAAAATGCAACCTACAGGTCAAGTGGAAAGCTCCTTGAAGGGTGCAACCAGAAGACAACACAGCCCTGACTGTCTTTGACTTGTCACCCCCTCCACCACAGCAAAGGAAGACGTCCTAAACCTTCACCCCCCAGGTTTTGTGAAATGTGCTGGGACTCCTGGACAAAAGCCCTGAAGGTTAACTGTTTATAACTAAATCCCTTGCTACTAGTCCTACGCTCAGCAATCATGAGAGAGAGAGAGAGAGAGAGAGAGAGAGAGAGAGAGAACGAGAACAAACACACAGAGACTGGGCACTTCTTTACTTCCTTTTAAAGCACAAAAATGGAATTCTGTCAAATACAGAGGTGTTCCCTCCTCTTCCCAGAGGGATCGTCACACAGCAGACTGCAGCAGGCTTCCGCAAGCAAAGAGATTCCCCCAACCCAGCAGATGGGTTGTTCCCAGCAGAGTTTCCGCCAAGCCTGCACGTGGGGCCATCTGCACACTTCTGGCTCACAGGGGACGGGATTGTTTTGGAGAAAGCTTCCCCTCTTTTTGAAGCCAGGTTCGTGAGGATCTCCCCCCCCTCCCCGGGAACACAAGTGATGCAGCAAAGGGAGATCTTGGGCACGCAAAGTCAGCCAGTGATCACAAGCGGATCAGAGGAAAGGACGTGAGCGAGGAGGACAAACTTTAAAAATACATGGCAGGACTGACAACTCAGGCAAAGCAAAAAATAAAATAAAACAGCCCTCCCTAGCCTCTGTCATTCAGGCAACCTGTGGTCTCTCGTGGCAGGATTGATGTGAGACAGGCAAGCTCTTCTCTGGATGTCTAAACTCACCAGGGGAATAGTGATTCAATGCAGACAGGCATTCTGGATACTAGGAACTTCCATCCCCCCTCAAAGGGACAGAGGACTATCTCTTGTGTGGTTTAAGTTTAGGGATGCATAAATCTCTATTTTTAGAAATCTATCACTTGTTTCCCTCCCCTTTTTTTTTTACAGACATTCCTGAAGCAGGGAACAACTATAACACATCCATACGATAACACAAAATGGAAATAAAATAATAAGAATTACCACCAAGGTATATAAATTGAAATATTTACTGCTCTTTACCTGCAATAAGTCACTTTGAACTCTAAAATATTCTTTCCCTAGTTCTGGCTAAGGATAAGAGCAAGTCCCAGCTTGATCCATCCCATGGCAGAAGAGTTACCATCTGAGCGTCTCTCTGGTTACACTCCTCAATCAGAACCAAAACCCCTTTAACGGTGGTGAGAGATGGCCTAGATCAGGAGTGTGGAAGCTGTGGCCCTCCAAATCTTGTTGGATCACAAATCCCATCACCTCTGACTATTGTGCATGCCTGTTGGGGCTGATGGGAGTTTAAGTCCAACAACATCTGGAGGGCCTCTCTGCCACCTATCACCTACACCATCATCCCTGGCCCTTCTAGGACTGGGTGCACACACAATTTCCTGAGACACACTCCCTCCCCCAATTTTGATCAGTCACAATACATGTTTACTGTGCAGACAGTCCAGTAAAACATAGGAATTCTGTTTGCACAGATAAAGATTTTGTTATTTTATTTTATGATTGTTCATTTATTCATTCATTTGATTTGTATCCCACCTTTCTACCAAGAAAATAGAATTCAAGGGGGCTTGCAATCATAGGAATTATTTTTTTAAATAAAAGCGTGATTAAAACAATAAAACAAATATATAAAAACACAATAACAGAATAACAATAAATATTTATAAATATTTGATTTATATCCTGCAAATTTCACCATAAATGCTAACAACCCAATAAAAACACGCAATAAAGCAAACTAAGCACTTAACAGCACAGCAGATAAACAATCAGTAAAGTTGTGTCTTCCCACGTGCCATAACTAATGCGTAAACTCTTCTTTTGCCAGATGGCTTCTTGATGCAATCACACTCCTTTCCTGATTATTCTTATGAATTTGCCCTTCAACACTGTCATGCTAGAACTCCTAGCATCCTGCTAATAAATAAATTAAAAATCCAAGGTATGTGTGACAACAAAGCAAAGCTCTGGCTTAAAGGAAATTTGCACATGCATGCACACATGCACACACAAAAAGATGCAATAAAATGCATTCTGCACCACATTCCAACTACTACACTTGCATGTTGAGATTATAAAAGCACAGAATACATACAAGAATACCTGGTCGTACAAGAGCTACATTTCCAGTGGCTGATTCAGCTGGTTCTCATGAGTGTTTGCATGTGAGCTAACATTGGCATTGTATCCCCAAATGCATTTCGCTTTAGTTTAAGGATCTCAATCAAGCTACTCCACACCTCTCAGCCAAAATCCTACAAATAAACTTCCCCTGCAGGGCATCCCTCAAAGTGCGGAAAGGAATTCATAGAAGAGCATTCATAGAAGAAAACAGTAACAAGAATCCCAGGGGGATGAAGGGATGAACAGAATGAATGATCAGATGACGTTCTATTGTAACATGAAAAGAGAAACTTCCACCCGCTCAGTGGAGGACAGAGCTAACAATCACACTTTGAAAAGCCACACTCAACGCCTTCCCTACAGCTTCCCACCTGCTCATACATTTTTGCAGTTTGCACAAATCATCTTCAACCCTGATGTTACTCTTGTGATAACTATAATATAAGAATTGTGCTGGGATTTTTACTACAGGGCTCCTACTGCATGTTTTACACTAGATTAAAAAAAATGTAATGACCATTTTCTCTTGTCCTTGTTGAGAAAACAGGTTTCATGGGGAAAGGCAAAAGCCATAACGCCAAACCCCAGAGCCAGGTTTCCCTTAGGATGATCCCTCCGTTCTTCCAGTAGTGATTAACACCTCAACGCTATGCATGTTTTCTTAGAAGTAAGTCCCACTTTGTCCAATGGAACTTATTTCCAAATAAGTGTGCATAAGGGTCATTACCCAAATCTATTTTGCTATATGCAAAACCACCATGCTCCCATTTATGCACGTGAAGGGGAGATGTGCATCTCCAAGCATACAGAAGACATATTCCTGGATGGGCAGTAAAGCCAATCGGGGCTTCCAGGCATAGGGCCACCTCGGGCTCCTAAGTGCTTGGAGATGTGAATCCCGCCTTTGCATATATAGGTGACAAAACTCAAGCATTATACGAAATGTGAACCACCCCTTAAAGGAGGGGTGTCAAGTAGGGGTGTGCACGGACCCCCCGCTCCGCGGGCCGACTTCCTGGTTGAACCGCGGGCTCAATTGAAGACGCTGACGGACCGCGGACGGAGGCAGGTAAGGGAGAGGAGGGCAGGGGGGGGTTACCGGGCCCTGCCGCTGTCGCTGCAAGGGCGACAGCGACAGCGGCAGGGCCCGGTAAACCCACTTACCTTTCCGGCAGAGCTCCGGATCGAGGCGAAGGATCCGCCTTCACCTCGATCCTCTTTGCCATGCTCCACTGGCCCCCCAATCCTCTTCGCCTCCGCCTTAAGGGCAGGCAAAGCCCCCCGCTCCGCTTCTAATTCGCCGGTCCGATTAGAAGCGGAGCACATCCCTAGTGTCAAGCCTCTTTCAATCCAAGGGCCAAATTCAATTTTGGAGAAGCTCTCCAGGGTTGTATTCTAGTGATAGGTGGGGATGAAGGCAAAGGGAGCAGAGCCAAAGATCCCAGCATATTTTAGTTTAACGCTCTTACTGCCAGTGACTAAGCCTTAAGGGAGCCATTCCAACCTTTTAGAATTGGGGGGAGGGGGGGAAGGACCTGCACAAGAGCTGGGAAACCACCATACGATTGGTGCTTGGAGGAAGGGGGAGTGACCGTCTGGGAAAACCAGGTAGGCCAGATCCAGCCTGTGGCCCTGACGTTCACCACCCCTGCCTTAAAGCCACAGGAAGAGCCTTCTTAAGGTAGCTCTGCTTGTGGCCAGGCAGGGATTTCAATGATGATCTATTTTGCACTCTGGTTTGAAGAGTGGCCCAGGACTACATACAGAGAACAGATTTACAGTACAATGCTACAAAGGGGTCAAACAGAACGGGCAGGGAAGACACATGGAATGGTGGTGGAATCACCGTTGCCAGCTGACAAACACGTCTCAGCTATTTTTGGCAGGAGGATGAGAGGATTCCTATCATGACACTCTCTTGGGGGCTTAAAATAGGCTGTGTCATTTCCTCCCACTAAGAGCTGTGGCCCGGCAACTGCTGCAGAGGCTGAGAGGTGGCTGGACCCTGGAAACTCTGTCAAATTCAGGCTTCAGTTCTCTGTCATGCGCTGACCTATGCCATCCAATGATTATTTTAAATTTTTTAAACCTGCTTTCAGATTAATATGAACAAAAGGCTCTTGAGACCCTATTAGAGCTGTAACAACCAGGAGAAATCCCCACCCAAAGCTGAATTCATCTTCGTTGCTAATGCACATCACATAAGCAACTGTGGCATATGACAGTGACACACTCCAGATTATAAGGTCCTCTTTTCTTTTCTTTTTTATAAGGAATTGGTTTAAAATAACAACCTCGTCTGAGTGTGTGACCCCAGAGAGGGAAGGAGAACCCCTATTTTAGAGATGATCAAAAATAGCCGTGTGCTTGGCTATGGCAAAGCCAATCTGGACTGCATCGAAAACGAAAGCAGCCCTTTGTTCTCTTTCTGATCTGTTTGCTTACAGGGGAAAGCTCTGCTTGGAAAAATGCAGTTCCATAACCCTTCCTCTGAAATGCTCTTTGCACAATCAAAGGTTTCCCTGGCAATGGCTTTGATAAACTTGAAATGTTTTCTTTTCTTGGAGTAATCAATGCCCAATTACCCTTTTAAGCATTATTTTATTGTTGTTGGGTTCCACTAGCCAAACTCCCACTGGGAGAGACAGTTTCCTGCTGTCTGTTTTCTCTGCCCCCCCCCCAATCTTATGAATAACTAAGTCCCATGTTCCACACATGGGGTGTGTGTGTATGATGATTCTAAAGCTACATGAGTATACGAGGTGGTTAAGGCCCTGATCCCTTTTCTTCTGGACCTGACTGCAGAGCAGGGTGGATTGGATTGGCCATGCTTTTTCCAGAAGGCTGTGAATTTGTTTACCCTGACTTTAAAGTTCCTTGTCCTACTCTAAACAATGGACTTCTGGTATTTGCCAACCCTATGCCCAAATCTATGATGTTGTTAGAACTGTGCAGCATAGCTGTCAAGGGACTACACTGCAACTGTCAGGGAGAGCACAAGATGGAATTGCAAAGAATAGCAGCCATTTCCTGACCTTGGGGCAGGGGAAATGGATGATTGCTGAGGATGGAATTATACATAGTATCCCTAGAGCTGGTCAAGACAGAGAGGGAGCACCAGCTAAAGACTCTACATGGGCATCTAGTCTGGTCCATCCCATATTTTGCCTCTGTTGCTTCTGGTTAAGCTAGTGGAATGTGTTATTATCTAAAGGAGGGGGTGGGTGGGAACCATGAAAGCCTGCGGGCTTCCAATTTTGAAAACTACGGATAATGATTTGATATGACTGCACAGGTGTGCATTTTTCTGAATGTGCATGCATTGGCTGGTACATTTTATTGGCTGGGACTTCAGCACACCTATATGGAGTGCTTAGATGTAGTGGCATACAAGTCTACAACCACATGCTGTTCTCTACCTGTGGGTTTCATGCTTCCTCTACTTCCCTCCCTCTCCACCCTACCCTACAAAGAAGTTTGGCCCATGTGAAAAAGGAAGGAAAAAGGTGATTCTATGAAGCAGCCCTCAAATTACTACTAAGAGATAGCCCTATTTTCATGGAAAGCAGCAAGGCAGCCTCTGGGGATCTGCAAGCACACTGATGTCTTTGACAGCTGGCATCAGGGACTTGGAGATCTGATGCTGCAATCCCTATGGCTTGCCCTAGACAGCCAGGATTGCTAATAGAGTTGCAGCACTCTTATGTAGCCTTTGTGGATCTAAAGGTAAATGCCACATGTACTGGAGAATGACTGGCATACGCACAGTTCCTTGCATGGGACACCTCCAAGATATAAGTAAAAAGGTGCAAATCAACATCCCAGTTCAGGGTAATTTTGGAATTTCAGTGCATTAAAACAACAACAACACATTGTTACTCTAACCTAAAATCCTAGAATTGTCACAATGAAGTCCCAGAGCCGTTACACTCCAAATTCCTTGGGATTTAGGCCATGGCTAGACCTACTGGGTCTAGAGCGGCAGAGGGGGTATGATCTCATGATATGGTTATCGCGAGATCTCCCCCTCTGTCTACACACGGCGCGCAATGCCCTAGGAGGAAGAGGACGTCGCGCTTGCCATTTCATTTTTTTAAAGCGGAAGGAATGCACGAGCGCTCGAACGGCAAATGTAAGTGTTCCTTTTTTAAAAAAAAACCCACTCCCCCCACCCCAAGGTCTTGGCTCCTTGCGGTTACTCGCGAGGAGCAGGGACAAACCGCAACACCTGCCCACACGTTCCATAGTCTCAGGATCATCTGGAGACTGCAGAAAAAGCAGGATTAAAGGCTATGCCGATATCCCGGGGCAAGGGAGGGATCATCCCTCTCTGCTCCCGGGATTCCCCGTGTGTCATGCGGCGATCCCCGGGATATCGGCAGATCTAGCCATGGCCTTAGTATAGCAAATACAGTATGCATAGATGACTTCAGCTCATAGCAAACAGTGGTGGTCTCCTAAATAAGGGAAAAGGGAGCGCCCTTAGGTTAGAATTTGCAGCTCCTCTGCTGAAAGTCGACAATAAAAGAGAAGCTTATAAAAAAAACAAAAAACCTCCATCTGAGACCCATAAAGGGTTAAACAAAATTTCAAAAAGTAAATGCAACAGGGGAAAAAAAAAAGTCCTCCACTCCAAGAGAGAGCCAGCTTGCTGCTAGTCTCTTTCCTCCCTCACTGCCCCCCCCCACTTCCCGGCAAGCCCTGCTCCTGGGAAAGTGTAGGCTGTTTTCCATATATATCTGCAAACTGTTCCATGCAGTAAGAAGGCTAATTAAAGGGAGGGCGGGAGAGAAAGACGCATGTAAAAGACCGAAAGGCAATAGTTATAAGAAGAATAGTGCCTGGGACAAGGGCTAAATTAGAACCTTACAGAGCTGTGCTTATGATAGCCCTGGAAGATCAGACCTAGTCAGAAAGAGAGAAGCACTAGAAAATGCACAGAGAAGCAACAGTAAGAGTGCATGCAGTTTAAAAACACACACAAAGAGACAGAAATTTTAATCTCAAGGTCTACCTTATGCTTTCCTGTCATTTACTTCAAGGAGGATCAGTTTTTTCTTCTCAGTAGTTGTCTGCATTGCACTAGAAGTAAGCTTTTTAAAGTTGGGATTTTAAATCACATTTCTCTTTGCTGTTAATGATATGTTTTTTATTGGTCTGGTTGAAATTATTTTATGCTGCTGCTTTTAGTAAACATTTAGCCCTCGTCCCAGGCACTATTCTTCTTAGTTAAAAGTTTTATGGTGGTTTTAAGCATTTTGTTTTATGATTTTAACTGTGAGCCATCTTGAGTAAACTGTTGTGTTGAAAGGCAGCATATGCATTCTCAAATAAAACATAAAATAAAATGATTCTCAGTGGAGCAATCTCCAGCTCCTGCTGAGCTTATCTACTTGTAACATTACACTTGACCAACACAAACAAATATTTTCAGGCCCTCCTCTGAAAAAAGACAAGAGGAAATTCAGGCCTTACTGGTGCACGCAAGCATCATTTTACATGTGCACATTATTTGCAGTCTACTAGCAAACAAATTTTACCCATGCACCTGGCTCTTTGACCTTCTAATTTCTTCCCTTCACTCCATCCATCCTCCTCCTATCACACAATACTCTTTCCTGATATTGTTGCAGAGTAGCAGCTGTGGAGGACTCTTTCCCAGCAGGGTCTTTCTGCAATGCCTCCTAGCCATCAGAAGAAAAGAGCCCAGAGATGGTGGTTGGGGACATGCCAAGCAAGGAGAAAGGTGCTTAGACAAGTAAGAGGTATCATCCAAGGGAACCCAGCAAATGCCAGGACGGTGCACTTAAATACTAGGGCTGTGCACGCCCCCCTGAACAGCTTCGGATCCCAATCCAGACCTTCTGGATCAGGCCCGAACTGCTTCGGGTCGACCTGGACCTCCCCAACCAGCTCCGGAACTGGAGCGAGATCCGGAGGTCTGGATCCATATTTGGATGCCATTTTGCCCCCCTTCCCCACTTACCTGCCTGGGGAAGGGGGGACAAAATGGCGTCCGAATAAGCTCCCTCCCCCTTACCTGGCTGTGGCAGACGGCAGAGCCAGGTAAGCCCCCTCCTCCACTTACCTGGCTCTGTCACCATCACCGCCCTATTTCCAGCCTTAGGCATGGCCAGTAGTCGAAGCCGCCGCACGGACTTAACTGGCGGCTTCGACTGCCACTGACGCCTAAGGCCGTAAATAGGCTGTGGCCTACTTCCAGCCTTTGGCATCGGCGGCAGTTGAAGCCGCCGCACGGAGGAACCAGGTAAGCCCCCCTCCCCCTTACCTGGCTCTGATGCTGCTGCCATATGGACTGCGGCAGCAGCGGACGGGGGAGCCAGGAAAGCCCCTTCCCCACTTACCTGGCTCCAAATCTTTGGAACAGTCCAAATCGATTTGGACTGTCCCGAACTGCTTTGGATTGATCCGGAACTCTCCCGATCCAATCCAGAACCGGGGTTTTGGAAGTTCGGATCGGCCCGCTCTGCTTTGGATTCGAGGATCCAAAACTGGGCGGAGCACATCCCTATTAAATATTTTACCATCTAGGATGAGATCCTGAATGACAGTGCCAACAGGGCTCCCCTTCCTATGTTTTTTTCCTTCTGTCCATTTCTTATGAATAACGAACGAGTAGACATCCCTTGTCTCACATGACCCTTTTACACGGGCTATGATTTTGTTGCAAGTTGCACCGAGGTTGCAAAACTATCAAACCCTGATTCTTCTATGGAGAAAGTATACTTTTTGGTAGCAAAGTGCAAGGACAGAATCTGAAGTCTCCTCTTTTTCTGTCAGGTTTGGCACTTGGCCTTTCTTGAAGAACCTGCACTCTTGTCTAGAGTATGTTTAGAAGCATGTTCAGGCACTCCGCCTTTGGCAATGCAAACACTTTCCTTGGATCCATCTCCCAACTGTGAAATCCCCACCTCTAGGGCAGGGGTGCAGAAGAAGGTCTTTCAGCCTGGGGGCTGAATTCCATTTTGGAGCAGCTTTCTCCTCCCCCACAAATAGGGTGGAAAATTTTGCAGGGCCATTTGCACACAGCTCTACTCAATCTTACTCATCATTTCTATCATATGAAGGGTATGAACATTTGCTAGGATATGATGTGTCAAGGAGCTCAAGCATCCAAGTCCTGCTAAATGCCTGCCTGTGCTGCTCCCATGGCCAAGCAAGCTACTGAGATTGGGCGGGGTGGGGGATGTGGAACTTCTTGCTCACCTCTTAGTGGTCACAGGGAGGGCTGAATGAATGGGTAGATTTCCCCCTGACTGAACATCCCTTCTCCTGAGTCTTCTGAGGTTGAAGGTATGCCAACAATGCTTCCAGAATCCCCCAGGTAGAGAATTGAAGTTAAAGGTACATTCCAGCCAGATTCCGGCTGGACATCAGGAAAAATTTCCTGACTGTTAGAGTTGCACGACAATGGAACCAATTACCTAGGGAGGTTGTGGGCTCTTCCACACTAGAGGCATTCAAGAGGCAGCTGGACAGCCATCTGTCAGGGATACTTTACGGTAGATTCCTGCAATGAGCAGGGGGTTGGACTCGATGGCCTTGTAGGCCCCTTCCAACTCTACTATTCTATGATTCTATGTCATGTCTCTGAATTTCTCCAGAATCTGTTCCCCTGGATCTTAAGTTAGGTTTTGTCTTCCTTGCTTTTGTTCACTCGTTAAGGAGAAAACCTTAAAACAGATGCTGGCTTTCCTGGCTTTGTTACCAGGGTAAACCCAGCAGAAATCTGAGGTAGAGATTGTTCATTGTGCAACAAATGTGCATTTGTTTATTTATTGTGCGCAGTCCACAAGTCTTCCCTCAAGGCTGCAGGACTGTTGAAGGAATATCATATTTCCCAAGCTCTTAAAAGACAGTGTTTTCTAGCTGGGGAAAATGCAATACTTCCTCCAGATGGCACGTTCATTGCCAATGTGAAAGTAGACAGCTGCAGCAATCAACTCTTATTTGAGAGTCAGTGTGGTATGGTGGGTGGCATTTTGGGACTCTCCTTGGGGGCGTGACCATAGAGATTATCATGATGAGTGCCTGAACTTCAAAAATTTACCACTATGCCACTTCTGATCCCAGGTTCCAGTAGTGAATGTCTTGTTCCACTCATCATCTCTCAGCCTAACAGGGTTGTTGGAGGTGGAAGAATCCTTTACTCTAACCTTGGCTTCTTCTAGAAAGGGTGGGATAAAAATGGCAAATGTTTACTTGTGCCCAAGGCAGTTCCCTTGCCCAGCATGCTCATCTCTGGGTTTTATCCTCAACACAAAACTTCAAAGAAATCCTAAAGCCATTCATCATTCACCATCAAAAGCAGATGGAGAAAAATATGGTTCTACTGTCGTAGAATAAGACAGCTGAATAAATTTCCCCAAATGAATGGATTCTCCAGGAGGTTAGTAGGCAGAGAACTGGTGGAAAATAAACAAATAAATAAAATCGGAAAGTGAAAAGTCATTTTCTTTGAACAACAAATGCCAAGAAAGTGACAACAGAAAAAATATGAAATACTTTCGAAGGAAAAAGATCTACAGTGTTTGACGGCGTTTCCGCACTGATCTCGACAGCTGTGGGAAATGGATACATTGTGATACATTCTCCCATTTGTGCAGTTAATCCAGTGGGAAGGGGAGAGGAAAAAGAATAGAATTTATGCACAGCAAGGGCTCTAGAACAGTATTCTGAACTGCCGGAAGTATCGTTGGAAAAAGAGGGTAATAGCAGCCACAGGCGGACTGTGGAACTTCTGCTCTCAGATATTCCATGGGTATCTCTAGGAATTATTTGTTCCAAGCATAACATCACTGGCTGGTTTCTTTAGTATCAAAAGCACACATTTGGAGGTTATCTAATGCAAAGTTTACTTCCACAGGCCAATGATGCTTCCTGTATATATGTAAAAACAAATGTATAGGGACATGGTTTTAGCCTATATCAGAAATCCTCCTCCTCACCCTTCCCATAAGATACACATGGGGCCAGAGCAAGGATGTGGGTGCTTCCCTCTAAAATCAGATCACATCTTCTCCAGTTGTCATGTCCAGCTCCTGGAGTTAACATAAATACATCCCAAAACATGGGCTGGGGGTGCAGCTGAAAGCTGAACTCCTCCAACTCAATCCTCAAACAGTTAACCCTGCACATTTTCAGCAGCAAGCTCCATCCAGTATGATGAAATCAGATTGCATAAAGCAGGCTTTGTATTGAAAAGAGCAGATGCAGTCCCCGCCATTTCAAATCAGCAATTCTCCCTACGTTGATAAGCAGTGTCTTAGGGCCAAGTGTCAGTGTGGTTTCAGTTGTCCATTTCTTAGAAATTTCCACTGCATTTTGTGGGAGCCCCTCACTTCCATCCCATTTCTTATATGGAAGCGCTTACTATACCCCAGCAGGATACAAAGCTTTCCTCTTCCAGGGTTGTTAAGCCTTTATGGCGCAAGTTCCAACTTGCTGGGTCTGGCTGTCAAAACCAGTTTGGAGTGTACAGGTGGTGATCCCTGCCACTGTCTAAATCCAAGTGCAACATACTTCTGAATTCCCGGTGCTGGGAACTTCCAAAAGATGTTGCTTACCATCCAATCCTTGTAAAATATCTACAGCATCTGTTAGAAAACTGTGAGAGCTGGTATAAGATGTGATCCTGGAAGATTTCAAATCTCACCTCAGCTATGAAATTACCAAATCAATGGCTACCCCATGTGTACAAGGAGGAGAGGAGAAAAACTCAAGGTGGCTAACAATAGTAAAATACATATTAAAAACAATGTCATTTAACGACATAAAATGAAACCAGTTAAAAACCTCTTCAACAACAAACCAGTTTAACATGACAAAGGCCTGCCTGAATAAAAATGTCTTTGTCTGCCAGCAGAAGGACAAACAGAGAGGAAACCCACCTAGTCTCCAACAGCAGAGAGTTATAGAGCCTAGGAGCGGCCACTAAGAAGGCCCTTTTGCTGTAAGAATAAGATAAGTAAGAGGCACTTAACATTAGAGAACCAATTTATTGTTATGATTATGTGCGTGCCAATATTATGCAACATGCAAAGTAAAATTACATAAAGTTAACTTATATCTCCTGCCATGGAAATCTCCTAGATAAGAACTACCCTGTGTAATGACAGTGGATACAATAATGCTACATAATTGCTGAGGGCCTTTCCAATTTAAAAGGCATTTTTAAAACCCTTTTGCACATCATCTGAATAAGCCCCTATAGAGCTCAAACAGTAGGATTTCATGTTCCTATATAATGAATTGGAGGAGTGAATGTTTTGGAGGGGATTTGGATGTGCACACAGGGTGGGGAAGAGACTTCTCAACAACCCAACTTTGGTCATATTGAGTGATGAGAAGCCTGCCATCTTCCTACAACAGAAGCACTTGTTAGGATATCTTCTGGCATGCATTTATTGATTGATTGGATAGGATTTGTACTCCATCTTGATTTGTATCCCCCTACTGGGCAGAGTGCCTTTCTACGAAGAAAATGACACTCAACGGGACTTGCAATCATAGGAACTAAAACATTAACAAAAATAAAAAACTTGATTAAAACAATAATAAAACAATAACCTTCCAGACCGGCTTACACACGAAAAGCCTGCTTGAATAAATAGGCCTTTGCCTGCCAGTGCAAAGACAGCAGAGAGGGAATGAACCTAGCCTTCCTCGGCAGGGAGTTCCACAGCTTGGGAGTAGCCACCAAGAAGGTCCTCTCTCGCATTGCCACCACACACACCTCTGAAAGTGACAGTACTGAAAGAAGGGCAAGCAGGCTCATATGGGAGAGGTCAGTCCTTCAGTAGCCTTGTCCAAAACCATATTGGGCTTACAGCACTTCCATTTTTTTTCCTGGAAACAGACCAGTAGCCCGTGAAACTGTAGTAACTGGCCCTGATCAACAGTCTGGCTGCAGCATTTTGAACCAGCTGAAGTTTCGTAACAGTAATCCAAATAGGATGCAAGTAAGGCATGTATTATGATGGCCAGTTCAGATCTCTGCTTGGAAACCACAGGGCCAGTCCCACACATAAGACATTCATGGCAAATCTACTTCAGCAGCTGAACAAGCTGCATGTTCCAACTCAGGGCCCCTACACACATAGAGCAACACACTGCTGGGTCCAAGCCTCAAAATTCAGTGTCTGCCTGTAACCTGCACAGCGATAACAATTTCTCGTAGATGCCCTATGAAGGCACTAATACCAATGTCATTTAGCTGTGGAAGATTCCGGGGGGGGGGGGGGAGAGAGGGCGTCGTCGTTCCTACAGCTTTTTAAGTTTTCGGTGGAGCCATCGTCCCAGCCTCTCCCAGAATAAAACAGGCGATTATACAAAGACTAGGAGCAAAACGAAGTCTGCACGAAACCCCCCCCCCCCCAAGTTAAATAGTTAGATAATAAGGCAGTCTGAAGGATTTTATAAGCAGAGAGTTGGGAGCAAAGCAGGAATGAACTGACTACGCCGCCATCTCCCACAACATCTTAGGAACTGGAGAATTTTGAAATTTGCCCTGAATCAGACACACGAACATTAGACTGCATCCGACAGAGCTGAAAGGATATTCTCTTTGCAGGCACATCAGCATCTTCCCCTCATCTTCTCTGTACATATTGGCATACTATCCCTGCATCACTCACCCTATTGTATACAGAAACAAATGAACATCAGGTTCTATATTTGGTCTATACAACAAAGGATGCTGAAAACTCAACCTCAGCCAAGTCTCTGATGGTCTGGCTTCCTAGGAGAGTCAAGGTGGGTCAGAAAGACACAAAATGGATGCAACTTGGAAAAAAAGGATGCTGATAAATGGGCAAGTGGGCTGATTATTATGATCAGCAGCTAAAAGGGGAGAGAAGGGCAGGGAGGGGCACCTGGCATTGCAACACTTATTGCCTTTGCTAGATTCAACAGCCTGGTTACTTAGAGATGCTGTTAACAGATTTTCAATCTGACTTCTGAAGCAGAAAAGGTAGGCCTCAAGACAGCTACCAAGGCACAGTAGCCATTGCAATTGTTCACATTCCCACAGCAGTCATAAATCTGAAACAGAAATGAGGGGAACAAGTCACAGGTTTCCCACAAATCAAGCTGATCTCTCCAGAATTACACAGGGAACAGGGTGCGGGGGTAGCAATCTGGCAGTGCAGCGCTTTGGCTAAGAAGAGTCCACCCCCAGTCAAAAGTTACAGGCATTCCCCTGAGCCTACCCTTTCATGGGTCCTTACCAACCTCCCCGCCCCCGGCCCTAAAATCTAACTGCCTCCCAGAGCCCTGCTGGGAACTTATGCATTGCAGCAGACCACAGCATGTTCTATATACCATGATGCTGCGCACTGCAGCAAATCAGTGCATCCTGCAGGGATTTGATGCATTACACGTTCAACTGCAGCACATTGCAGTGACATCAGAATCACATAGCGGGCTGCCTGACAGAGCAGAGACAGAGCAGAAGGGGGGAAATGCAGGGAATAGGAGCAGGGGGTGGGGGAACTGTGGCAAATTCTTGCCTTTGGGCCCCTTCCCAATCCTTTTTGTTTGGCGCCACTCAGGGTTGCTAAATGTGAGTCATTTTGTAGCACAAAGTAGCCACACATATTAACAACCGGATCCAAGCAGACACTCAAAGAAGCCACCCTACATCTGGAGAAGATGAGCACGATCATATGCAGATGGTGGGCCTGGATAGAGGAAGGAAATGCATGGTAAAAAAAAAAAAAACAGCAGAGGAAAGCCAGAAAGTGAACAGAGGGTGGAGGGGGCAGAGGTGGGGTGAGCTAGCTAGTGGGCTGATTCACAAATCATGCCTGGTCCACGTGGCAGTTGTTAAGATGTCATGACCGCAACAACTGAACAATCTGAGTGCATCATCAGAAGTCTTTCTTTTGGAGGTTCACAGTGGCATAGTGATGAATGCACCATTTACCTGGTGAGCCAGAATGCTCAAATGCTGCACACATGGTATTACTGCCACATGGAGTGCTTTCAAGAAATCCCCACAAAGCAGTGGCTGCAACACATACACTTTCCCCAGCATCTAGCACTCAGGTATACTGCCTCTGAACATGGAGGTTCCATTGAGCTATCATAGATAATGACTGTTAATAGAACAATCCTCCATAAATTTGCCTAAAAACTATCAAAGCATCATCACTATATTTGTGGTAGAAAATAACATTAATTAATTGTCCATCTGCAGGAAGATGGGCTTCCTTGTGCTAACATAGATTCTTGCACAAAGAACATGAGGCATTTTTTTTTCAGGGAAACTGGGATGGTCTATAGGTCAGGAAGTTGGATCTGAAGACTGCAGCCCTTTCAGGGGTAATTCACATTTTCAACAGGGAAACTGCAGACATTTGTATGCAATTCTGATATCCATTGGCTGGGCTGGACAACTCAATTCAAATCCTTCACAGAGATAACCAAATTGCAAGAGGAAAGGGGTATAGACCAGGCTGGTTCAGATGTGATGCCAAACCATAGTTTGTCACTACATGAAGGAATATTTAAAGAACTGTCTGCTCATATACTTCCTCCTTTTCTCTTGCCTCTCTTCATACACTCCCTTCTCCCTCTTCTTCTCTTGCCTCTCTTCCTTCCTAGCTTCAAGAAAGCTATAGTTTGCCATTTTAGCCCCAAACAACAAACTATGGTTTGCAATTTCCCTCAAAACCAGGATTAGAAACCATGTTTTGATCCTGGCTTCCAATCCCGGTTTGCAGGGCAAGTGCAATCCATCATTTGCCAATTCAGGCAAAATGCTAGGAAGGGAGGGAGGGAAGGGAATCACAGCACAAAGGAAGGAAAGTGTGAGATGGATGAGAAGGGAAGGTACAAACCAAGGGATCTTTATATAATCATTCAAATAGCACAAAACCATTGTTTGGCATTACATCTGAATCAGCCCACTGTCTGTACTGTCATATACTGGCTTCCCAACATGTGTACAGTTGGCAGAAAGATGCTCACAAATTCTTAACAAAGAAGTGTTTTTTGTGAAGAAAGAACAGGCATCTCCCTGGTATCTGGTTAAAGGCAGCACTTTGGCAATAATGTGGGGGGTGAGAGCAAGAGCTTGGGAAATAAGAATTTACCAACTGCACTATTTGCCACTTACCACATCTGCATTTAAACCTTTGAAAATACCACGCAGAATGAAGGAAGTGTTAAGGGGTCCAATAACGGTCTATTTGGCCAGGGGACCATTAAACACTGGCCTGGGAACAAGTCCATGAAACACCGGCCTGGGAACAAGAAAGAATCCAGAAGATCTGACCTCTGTGTTGAATTCAGGTCTAAACTGAGTTGGCTTCTTGGGGCAGGAATTGCCTGATATAAAAGAAAAAATGCCATCACAAGGTTTGCTTTGTCTTCTTAGGCTGAAAATTCCTCCTTGTACACATTGAAACTCCGATGAATCCTGTGTTCAAATGGGAGGACCACAAGAGCCTTTGTGGGGTGAAGATTAAAGCACATAATGTGCTCCATTTTTGCAACATCCACATACAACCTTTCAACCGCCATTCATGCACTACCAGCCATACCCATATTTGACAACAAGATCTGCTTTGCTTTGATAGCAGGTTGGGATTGAATTTGTAAAGGCTTACTGAATGCAGACTTTCAAGGTATGCACTGATGGCCTTCACACACCACCTGTTGCACCACAGATAACCCAGACTGGGTATGCGGCAGGGTCTTGCTATTTACTGTGTAATCTGTACAGCACCATGTACATTGATGGTGCTATATAAATAAATAATAATAATAATAATTGTTGTTGGGTAACTTGTGCTCATCTCCCTTGCTCCCCATGCTGTCGCTCTTTAAAAGTTTAGACAAATAAGCTGATTTCTAACTGCACCACTGAAACCACAGTTAAGTGAAACACAGAGAAAAAGTTGGACTGGGCAAGGAACTAAAGTGATACTGAAGTGGGAATATCTTGTAGAGCTGTAGAAGATGGGTATTTAGTGGAAGTGCAAATTTTGAACCAAGAGTCCAAAATGTTGAAGGGAAGAAAACAGGGCTGCCACAATTGGAACATTGGGAAATTGAGTAATTTCTGAACTTAAATTGTAGAAATTTGGATTCAGGTATGTCCAGTCCCTCTTTCAGCTCAGCAGTATAATTCGGGGGTTATCCCTGCCCATTATGACTAGTGAGCTACAACCATAAAGCATTATGTCCCAACTTTAGGAGAAAGCCTTAATATAATCTTAAGCACTTTCCATAAATTAGGAAACTAATTACACAAGATCTCTTGCTAGGATGGGACTGACTGGGCTTTCAATAGTTGGAGAATGGGATAATTCTCTACCCCATCACTTACTTCTACAGCTCCCTGCATCACCTCCCACACTGTTCCAAAGGGTTATCCAGCTTCTAGCATAAATGGGTGGCACAAGGGGCTGCAGAGGATGAGAGAATCAGCAAACATAGCCTCCTCATCCCACTCATGGAAGGCTCTTCTGGATTGAAGAACCTTCTTTCAATAGAGAGGCACAATTGGATACAACCCAAAGTAAACAAGCTAAGTTTTCTCCTGAGATTAATACCAGTGTTTTCCTTTCACCCTTAAATGGCTTCTACCCATCAAGAATTTATAGGTTCCAATCCACAGGTCTATTTTAAAGTAGTGCTGACATATGCCAAAGGTACTACTGCAGGAAGCTATTACTTAACATTGTGGTGAACCTGCCATCACCACAGACTGCATGCAGCCACCAGCCTAATTTCATGCAGCCCTCAGCACTACGGCTCTCTGGCCCATCCTCAACCTAATTTCACGTGGCCCACTCTTGCTCTCTGGGAATTTACTTCCTCTTCTGCTGTGTATGTGTATGTGAGAGACGTAGAGAAGGGATGGGGTAGGGGGGCAAAAGATGAATGACTGGGATCAGAACTGACCAAGGGGGAGAATGCTGGTGAGAAGAATGGGGGAGTGCATCTGAAATAAGAACATTGTATATGCCTTCACTTCATCCATGGATCTTCATGCATAGATAAACCGCAGATTCCATGTACAGAGTGCAAACAAGGATCTCCAGATGTTCATGCACTGAACAGAACCCTGGCACTTCAGAAGGTACAGTAAGCTTAAAAAGCAGCTCGTTGCTGTTCCCCGAAAGATTTTTTAAAGGCTTCAAATGGTTTGATGCTTTCCTGAAGCCGGCTACGCAAGTAATCATCTGCCCCAATGAATAGTGTTAAGTTCCATTTGTCATCCAGGAGATGTCCCAGTAATTACAAGTTCCCAGGAGTACAGCAGCCTGTGGCTTTAAAAACCTGACCTTCAACAAGTGAGCCAGAATATTTTTCAGTTCTCAGATGTCCTGTGTTCGAGAGAACCTCCTGAACTGTCATTCCCAAAGGGCGAGTTCAGTTATGTCGCTAGGTCACCAGGTTGCTGGCACCAGGTGTTGGCAAAAGAGTGGTGCTAAGACATAACAGATGAGTTATGTCGTGGTCAAGTATGGGTCTGACTGGCAAGCCTTAGACATAAAATTCTACGGAGGGATTCCCTAACTTTAAGGAAGAAAAAGAAGAAAAGAAAGGTCAGGAATTACTGCGATAGAAGATGTCCACTGCAGTCTTCCTTAAACTAAAACTAAACCATTTTGTCAAGAGCTTTTTTTACTAGCTTCTGACATTTAGGAATGCAGAGGGCCACATTAACACATGTGGGCTAGCCAAGTACATCACTTATTAGAACATCTTTTTGCTCATCATTAGTGCCAATGACCCCGGCAATACTTTTAAGTCCACTATTTGGCAAAGGGTTTAACAAAGTGATATCAAGACAAGTACGTTTTGTTTTGCAAGACTTTGAACACATTTGGCAAAATCAACCTTTGCTCTCTTCTTCACAGGATGTCCCTTTTGTGTGCTGAATTGCACTTTGTCACATTATTTTGGAAGCAACTAACAGCACTGAAAATGGGCAGGAATAGAGAAGCACAGAGTACTGGCAAAACAGTCCAGCAAAATGTTTCGCCCCTATTCACCTTTGAGGTCAAAGAATAAACACAATTTGTATAGAAGTTCAAAGAATAAATAAACTACAGTGTGTGTGTGTGTGTGTACGCACGTGTTTTTGTGTGTCTGTTTGTGTTCATCACCGGCAACTGTCCCTTTAGCCAAAGGGTATCATCACTATGAGCATACATAAAAACAATAAAAACAGTTTAGGTCCTTATATGGTTTCCCAAACCACATGGGCAAGTACAAATGAATGGATCAAACAATTAATCCCATGTGGTGTTAGTCCTGATAATGGGGGAGAAGGAGGAAATGACTCACCCACAAAGGCACATAAGTGTACAGCAAAATCAGAGAAGAACGAGCACTGGATTATCCATCTCAGCACACACAACATTCTTGCAGACTTGAATTTGAAAATATGTGCTTTCAGCGCAACAACAGCAACAAAATTGTAGCACAGCAACGAATATTGCCCCTTGTAGAAAATGCAATACATTTTACAGCAGTTTTCAAACCCCAAAAGGCAAATTTCAGGTTATAAACAAAATCTTGCACATCACAGAATGCCACACAAACTGCCTCTAAAAGCTGACTAATATTAGTACGTAGGAATGTTCTGTGACTTGTCCAGGCTTTGCCTTGAGTTATCACTATGGAATGTTTCAAGTCACTATCAGACCGCAACCAATTCCTTTTTACAGTTTTATAATTTAAAGTATGAGTTTAGGCTCCAGTCCTAAAAATACTTACTTGGAAGTAAGCTCTACTGAACCAGTGGGACTTACATCTGAGTAAACAGACATTGGGCTGCAGTTCATGTCTCAAATGGAAATTAGATCAAAAGGTAGCCAGCCAGCACTTAAACTTAAATCCCTCTATCACATTTCACTTCTGCAATCTCACCAAAGCCTCTCCAGATGTTACTAACAACAGTGCTGGAGACAGACAATTTTTGAGAGAGCAGCTTCATTTCCTGTAGTGTACATACACATTTCTTGTTGTCCTACCATTACATCTGGGCCAAACAGGTTTTTGAAGTAACACAACAGGAGTGGACACCCTATGGCCCTCGGCCTAATTTCAAAAGCCCTCTTCAAGCAATCAGTTCAGACTTCTGGCAAAAGTGATCTGACTCTTCCTCAGGGGACGGCTGAATGAGCAGGAAAGAAGAGAGAAAGAGAGAAAAGAGGATGAAAGAGAGAGAGGGAGAGAGAAAGGGGTGCACACCTTTAGCTCAGGCCTCACACAGTGCTGGCACATGGCCTCTGACAGATTATCTTTGCCAAAAAAAGCCACCACTCGTAATACAAAAACCTGCAACACGTGTTTACCAGAGTCAGAAGTGAGATGAGTAAACACACAACAATCCATCTTTCCTACTGATACAATTCTCCCCAAAAGTTACCGTCCCACACCAGAGGGGATGTTGCGAGTGCCCGATTGTGTCCGGGAGTCTGGAGGACACCCCCAGGGTCCACCTCCCCCTGGCCCCAGTCAGGCATTCTTGGCACAAGCATGGACCCCACTCAAGCGCTTGGCAGAAACCCGTCCTCGTACCAAAACTGCACACTCCCCCTCTGCCTCACTGGTGGCCGCCATTGACACAGGGAGGGAGTTATAATTTCAGTACAAGGGCAGGTGGAAGAAGTGGTTGAAAAGATGACAGGCGGACTGGACAGGAAAAACACATAACTGCTTCATCTCCCGCTTCTACAGCAATTTAAAGGTATAGCATAATTCTCCAAGTGGCAACTTGGCAACCCTACACATCAGCTCCTAGCCTCTCCCCTTCTGCTCCTTCTCAGACTTGTCTTTCTAATGTAGCTTGAAAGCCTCCTGGGCATATTTTCCATGCGACTTTTATGAGGGTTATGAGGTAATCATTCATGTTGTCAACTCTTGGCAAAATAGAAGCCTACGTAATGTCAAACTACTTGAGGCAAAGGCGAACTTCTCAAGAGAGAGGAATTTTATTTATTTATTATTCGATTTATATCATGACTTTTTCTACCAAGGAACCCAAGGTGGTATACACAATCCTTCTCCTCTCTATTTATCCTCACAACAACAACCCTGTGAGGTAGGTTGGGCTGAGAGACTATGACTGGCCCAAAGTCACTCAGTGAGCTTCTATGGCTGAGTGGGCACTAGAACCCGGATCTCCCAGCTTCCAGTCCAACATTCTAGCTGCTACACCTCACTGGCTCTCTTTTGAGGCTACTGTTGCTCCAGAGAAACATGTAGAAGAAGCAATTTCTAACTATCCCACTGATTAGGTTCCCCCCACCCCGAAATTGTTGTGACAGGATACTGTGGGAACCATCAGGATGTCATCAGTCTATGTCCCTTTTCCAGACTATGCTGGAATCAAATCTGTAACATGTAGTATTTACTCAGAAGTAAGTCCCACTGACCTCAACAATGCTTAGTCTCTAGTGTGCACTTAGAACTGACACTTAAAACTCTTTTAGATTGTTTGAGAAGTACCTGACTCATAAAATAATGAGCTATATATGAAACAAGGGCCTTTTCTTCTATAAGAAGGTATTTTCTCTTTGGGAGCCAGCAACTGGAGTGAAGCTCTTTGCCAGGTGCTGTATGCTAGAGGGTAATCTAGCTTTCTGACTGAAACTTAACAAGGGTTACTTGAAAATGAGTGGCAACATCCTCTGGAGCTACTTTAAGTATCCATGTGGTTACTATTACTTATCCCTGACCTGCCAGCATTTCACATACTTAGCAATGTCAGAGCCTAGTTTTCAAAAATAACAGATGAGACACTGGCCATGTTTGAAGAATCATATCTCAGTTTAATAAGCCAAGATATAAACAACACTTTTGCCCATGCACATATCCCCTCGGTTCTTCTCTTTGCAGCATGACGAAACATACCAGGACACCTCTAATTCACCATAGTCTCATGTTTCATCTAAACTAGAAAACTATGATTACCACCTTCAGAACAAGCCAGGATATTAAGCCAACTTAATATCCTGGCTTGTTGTTAAAATGGTAACCACACTTTCCCAGTTCAGAAGAAACAGAAAATGATGGTTCATTAGAGGTTTCCTAGTCTGTTTGCTCCTGCTGTAAAGGGTGGAGCAATCAAAAAGCGTACACATGGAAAAGACTTGTTTGTATGTCGGAACCAGCTCAGTAAACCTGTGTCTGAACTGCACCACTTCAAACTGCACATGAGGGATCACATGATGGAATACTCATCCATACCGTCCCTCCCTCATTCCCTGAACAGAGAAAGATAGATGTCAAAGAGAAGAGTGAAGGCAAGCTTCTCTGACAAGCTTGCTTTTTGCATGTTTAAGAACATTTTCGGGTCACTGTGGGGGAGCATTTCTATCATGTGAGTTCCCATATGCAGTCTGTGAAATAATGAGGACAGATAGCACTGCCAAGATGCGTGTGAGGGGAAAACCAATAGAAGCTTGAGATAATTCGGGTTTATTTATTTACAATATTTATATACCATTCCCCATTCAAAATTTCGGAGTGGTGTCAAGATAAGACAAAATAAAAACAGAATAAAACACCTTAAAATCGATTTTTAAAAGAAGCAAAATGAAAAGTGAACCTTGAACCGTGGCTGGTCATTAAGGAAAGGCTTCCTGGAACAATGACATTTTCAGGAGGTGCCGAAAGGAATACAAAGTTGGTGCCTGCCTGACCTCCAGAGGCAGGAAATTCCATAGGAGAGGGACTACCACGCTAAAGGCTCTTCCCCTGGTGGACTCCAATCAGAGGATGGGTTTCCCACACAGAGGAACTGCTCAAAGCAGAGGTTCACAAAAAATTGAGCTGTAACTTTAGCTCCCCTCCCCACAATGTGGTGCCCTCCAGATGTTTGAGACTACAAACTCCCATCAAAATCAGCCAACATAGCCAATAGCCAGGGATGATGGGGATCATAGTCCAAAACTTTCAGAAGATGCCACATTGGGAAAAGCTGCATTAGACTGCTTTTACCTTCAGTAACCTGAAATTAAGAATGCAATTCTTATGCATATTTAGGCTGGGGGGGGGGAATCCTATGACTCCCAGCATGCCCCAGCCGGCCATATAAGACTTTTTCTGTCTTAACTGTGAATAGGATTTGCACCCTTAATTACCTTCCCAAGCCGTCTTTTGAAAAATTCTTCAAAGAGAGATGCTGCTTTAGCTGTTTTGTATTTCTTAGTTTCAGGGACCAGCCAAACTCCACAGCTGTATGCAGAACAAAAGTTGCAGCATTTCAGCATCCTCTGTGACTTTGCAAGGTGTTCTGGGGCACACCTCTTCAAACGTGCAATGCAACTGCTTCAGTTAGGAACCTTGGGCTAGCCCTATTCTGGGCCCTATTCTGGGCCAACACAGAAACTATCGTCAAAGGCCTTAGCTAGACGGGGCTTTATCCCAGGGTAATTCCTGGGATCGTCCCTGTGCATCCACATGATGCACAGAGGATCCCAGGATCGGGGAAGGATGATCCCTCCCTTGCTCCAGGATCTCACCCTCCACTTTAGGCCTGTTTTTTCCACGGTCTCAGGCTGAGCGCGAGACCGCGGAACGTGTGGCGAGGTGTCCCGGCTCCTCGCATTTCCTCGCAAGGAGCAGGGACCTGCATATGGGGCACAAAACTCCTCGGGAGCTCTGCGCCCATTGGGAGTGGGGGGAGTGGGGATTTTTATTTTTATTTTAAAAAAGGACTTACCTTTTGCACACAAGCGCTTGTGCGCTCCTGTCCCTTAAAAAAAATATGGCGGGCATGACGCCTTTCCCTCTGAGGTCATCAACAGAGGGGGAGATTTCACGATAAAAATATTACGGGATCTTCACCCCTCCGTCGCGCTCGACCGCTAGGTCTAGTTGAGGCCTAAGTTAGATCATTCAGAGATCAGCAACAAAACAGTAAGAAGAACAGTAGATGGTTTGTAGGGAGTGTGGATCATTTAATATCTAACTTTGACCCCCTGACAAATGAGAATAAAGTACAGTGGAGATATATCGTGTGGAGGCTGCACAGAGTGCTTCTGGTTACTTTACATTAAGGGTAGGCAGCACTCTGGGTAGAATGCAGAATTTATCACAGAGCCTTTCAACATCCACAGATATCCTGCTGAACAAAAGGAGCCCCCTCATGACTGAAACTGGAGACTGGACGTGGGGGTCTTGGCTGCTTAATTCAAGCCCTGCTCAAAGAAAGAGCAATGGTGACCTGTGGAAAACATCTACAGATCTTAAAGAGGGGTGGGGGGAGTCAAAGTCAGGCCCAAGCACTTGGCATGCAGGAAAATACACCAAACTCCTTTCCTACCCAGAATGTCTTCTTTCGGAGCTCCTACCTTTTCCATGCCATACAGCTATTAATGCTGCTTCCACTTTCTGGCAAGTTTCAAAGCAGGCCCAGACTGGCTTAGTGGTAAAAGATACCCACTCTCCCTCAGCTCCTAAGGACAGCTGGCCTATTTTTAGACATGGGAACCAAAGAAGCCATAAAGCACACCTCTCTGTGAAAGGTTAAAATGGTGCCACGTATTCCCAGTTTGGGAAAGGGATAGGAAGAAAGCATACTGACCCCATAGTCAATGGCCTAGTAGCAACCAAGCAAAGAACTGATCCAGCAATAAGTCTGTTGCAGCAACAACAAAGCCAGCCTTGTGGCATCTTAGAAACATACAAATTTATTATGGCATAATCTTTCATGGACTAGAATCATACATCTAATGAAATGGACTGTAGTCCACAAAAGCTTAAACCATAATTAATTTTCTAGCTTTTGAGGTGCAACAAGACCATTTCTTATTTCAGCTTTTGTTTTTAAAGTTAAGTTTCTAGTTCACCTCATTGTGAAGAAAGAAAATTTATCAGGCATTGACAGTACAAGTCAAAATGGCTGAATAAGCTTTTCACTGGTGAGGGAGTAGGACTTTAGCACCCCACACAGTTCGTTCCCCTTCCCCGCTGGCACTAGGGACATATGGAACAAATTATGCAAGATACATCTGTAGATTAAGTTATGCGAAGTGTAAAAAAAATCAAATCATACAAGCAGCAGAACTTCAATTATCAGTGCAGAATTTTGATTTTCTTAATGCAACACACAGACACACTTGTCCATAGTATCTAAATAATTATCTTCATCGTACATCACAGTCGTATGAAGGAAGGATTATGACATAATTAATTATCCCTGTTCTTCATACAGGGAACTGACAGATACACAAGAGAGCCTTACACTGCAGTCTTTGTATATCTTTTAGGAAGTTAAGCCCCACTGAGCACAATAGGACAGATTCCCAGGTAAATGTGTATAGTTTGCACTCTAAAAGGCTTTCTTCAGCTCTCTGAACAAGCAGTGAACCTAGTTTTCTTCTTTCCTTGCCAAAATGCTTTAGCCATTCAATCCACACTTTTAAAGCAAAGCCTGGATACCAACAGTTATGGTGACTAAAACATCTCTAAAACAGTTAGGTATGACGTGAGTGGATGCATATAGCTTGATCTCTCAAAAGAGTCTATGGCCTTAGCTAGACTTAAGGATTATCCCAGGCAAATGGAGGGGTAGTCTCTGCCTGCTCCCGGTATCCCATGTGTCATTTGGATGTATAGGGATGATCCCGGGATATAGGCCTGGTCTACCCATGGCCTAAATGACCCTTTCTCAGAGGTGAGAAGTTAATTCTGTCCCCTTGCAACAAGTCAGAATTTCACTGACAAAAAGAGAACAACCAACAAGCTCATTTCACTGGAGTTATCTTCCCCAACGATAACTAACTTTGGGATCATTCAGACAATTGGCAGGGGGATAAACTACAGTGTGATTTTCTGAACCCTGCACATGCCAGCCGCATGACCGGAATTATCCTAATTTCCCATGGCGCTGGTTGCCGCCACAGTGACTTTTCACCCAGCCTATCAATTCTACTGCAAGTTATAGGCTGTAGGATGGGTATGGCCGAAACACAAGGATAATTAGAATAATCCCAGTCATGTGACCAGCACGCATGGAGGAAAGAACTGTTGCTACATGGTTTCACGCTTGATCGTCCAAACCTGGTCTTTCACTAATGACAAGGGAAAGGTTTGAACTGGTGAGAGGAAAGAGTCCAGGTATAACATTATCACTCCCCTCTTGTAAACATGCTTCTCATGGTGGTGAGAATCAAGAGAAGGGCCTCACCACAAACATCATGAAACCTAGGCAGACTTCTATGGGAGAAGGTGAACTTTCAGGTAACCTGGACCCAATTCATTTATTAGAATTAACTGAAAAGTCATGTAGGAGTGTGCAAGCTTTTAAATCTATCGAAAGTGAATGGTGAACTTAAAATCTTGCTTATTTCTTTGTGGCTTTTCAGTTGGAAGGCATTTCTGCCCTTTTACCAAAGAAGGCTGGCCAAGAAATAAGCCATCATGATGACTAAAAACATTCAAGACTCTGTGTCTGCCATATCAGTGATTCCATTGGACTTTGGGAAGGTCATGCTGTTGCACCATGTCCTGCTTTGTTGGTCCCTGGTTGACAGCTGGTTGGCCACTGTGTGAACAGAGTGCTGGACTTGATGGTCTGATCCAGCATGGCACTTCTTATGTTCATTCAGGCAGATGGTCTTCTCCCCATCTCTCCCACAAATGACCCATTTGTAAAACAGGGCCAAGAATCCTCCTTCCCGATCACCTGTTATCTATCTAAATCTGCTATTACAGACAGAATTGTTTTTCTTACGATTTTGTACAGCACTAAGGCTCATTAGGCTCTCTGGTGCATATAATAAATACAAACACTAACAACAGTAAAAACAAGCCTGCAATGAGTTACAGGGAGCACTTCAAGGAGAACGCACCTTGTGTGTATCTCATCACTAAGGGGCTAGATCACATATTGGTGGGGATGAGAGGTACATTCTTTAACACCACCTGAAAATTCTGTCCTGATCTCTCTTTTAGAGAATGACAAGGGATGCAAAGAAGTGTGTGTGTGTGGGGAAGAGATAACATAAAAGCATCACATAGATTAAGAATTCAAAAAGCTCCTTAACATTCATGACAGATGCTATCATTCAACCTAATAAGCATACTGTGAACGTCACCTTTTCCACATCCAAGCTTGACTGGTAGACAGCAAGGGGAAAAAATACATATAGCCATACAGAAAGATGGCTCTGATAAGACTGGAGGGGTTGGCATTTGTCCTTTGCCTGGAAGGGCAGATGTACTTTTATTCTCCATAGCTTAAACAACAACAGAAAGGATCCAGAAAAAGGACACACAGGGAAGGAAGTACAATTTCCACCCAGAAGTCATTGGAGAGAAAATGGAACACACAAAGGTACAACCAATTGCATGGGCAACAGTTATCCTGAGGCAGAAGGGATGGCAACAATTATGTGGGGAAGCCCTACTTGATTTGCCTTGCCCATGCGGTTTATTTTATTTACTCAAACAGATTTATATCCCAACGGTTTACTGTAATCACCCCGCCCTGCTATTGTAATCACAATACACAGTGTGGATAACAACCAATTAAAAAAACTACAAAAGCCATTTAGAAAACAATACAAATAAAAGCAAGAGACAGGAGAATATAAAATCATCCTAAAACAAAGACTCAGCAAGCCAAAAAACAACTACCAGAATAAAAATATTTTGACAAGGAGATGAAAGGTCAAGAGTGAGAGAAAGAGCCAAATGGACTTCCTGAGATGACCTAGTTTATTATTATTATTATTATTTATTTATATAGCACCATCGATGTACATGGTGCTGTACAGATAACACAGTAAATAGCAAGACCCTGCCGCATAGGCTTACAATCTAATAAAGTTGTAGTAAACAATAAGAAGGGAAGGAGAATGCAAACAGTTTGCACGTAATGTCAAACCTACTGTATGGGTTGTGTATGGATTGTCATTGAATTGTGTGTTGTTGAACCATGGGTTGTCCCAAGTGTGAACCCTGCACTATGGTTTAACTCTAAGTTGTTAATCACAAAACAACCCAGGAAGAGAACCATGATTTGTTATTGAATTGTGAACTCTGCATTGTTCATGGTAAACAACCCGTAATTAAACCATAGTGCAGGATTCACAAATAACAACAACTGATTCAACAACCCATACTCTGGATTGTTGTTACATGCTAACTAGGTCAAGGGCTTCCACAGTTTGTGTCAGGGTTGGAAGCATGTGACCCTCCACATGTCATTCGGCTTCAACTCCCCTCAGGCCTAGCCAGCATGGCCAATGATGAGGCACGATGGGAGTTACAGTCTAAGAATGGAGGGCTACACATCCCCCATCCCTGGTTTAGCCGCAACAACAGAGAAGACACTATTGCATGGCCCAACCAGTCATGAACAGTCAGGCTTCACTCACAGCCCCAGCAATGTGCCACCGCACCATGAGAGTAATAGTTCCCACATTGCTATGAGGTGTGAAGTCAGCCTTGCCAAGTGCGAAATCCATGAGTGACCATTTCACATGTTAAGTCAGAAACAACACAAGTTGCTTGTATGCGTGTAAGCCACACATCAATACAATGCCAAAATATTGCATCCCAATTGTTAGAACAGACTTGCAAGCAAAGAAAGCACACCCAACGAATTCTATCAGCCTGCAAATCCACAATGCTTCTGTGTATGGGCGGCATCAGAGGTAACCTGGTAAGCCCCCAAAGAAAGGGTCCTTACTCCAGATAAACATGTGTGGCCAACTGCAAGCCTAGAAGAGGATGCTTTATTCATCACTACCCTATTATTCCTCACAATAGCAGGGATTAATTCTCTGCACAAATACAGCTTTGCCTCCATTCTGAAGTGCAGCTATTTGTTAAACCCAGTGTGGTAGTGTACACAGCTGCAAAATACATAATTTCTAATTAATGGCTTGTTATATTGCACTGCGCATACATCAGCTGAAAAGCAGTCCTGGCTCTGAAGCATTCATAATCTCAATATACACAGGCAAAGGGCGAGATGGAGACAGGGGCTGGGAGCAGGGATCCGAGATAAGCCACCGGCTCAGCATGCTGCAGCAACTCAGCCTCATAGCTGAACACCAGCACTGGGACCACAAGACTTCAAACAGATCCTGGGGACAGATCCACAAACTTTAACAACCGCATTTACGCAGTGACAGGACTCTTGGCAGAGGATGCCCTCATTCTTTAAAACACACTCAGACTAAATAAGGGCCTTACATTGTGCAGTCAGTAACCTCCTGACTTCTATATAAGGGCCAAAATAGATCTGCCAACAAGACTGCTTTTAAAAAAAGAAAAAGAAAAGAAAGTGGAAACAATGCAAATATGTCCCCCTGCCATATTTGTTTTAGGATGAGTATTGGAGAAAGGGAGGGTTACCCTTTCCCTCTGCACCAATTTCCTTATTAAAATCACCCTCTCCCAAGTTTCTATCTGCCCCAAGAGATGAAAACAAAGACACTTGCATTTTATTTGTCATCTGCCTCCCCGCCCCCACTAGTTGTTCCAACAGCAGCTTCAGTAAGGGAGTACATTTCAATCAGAGATATAGTTGTTGTTAATTTCATTTCTATATTGCCAATGGCTCAAGCTCTCTGGGTAGTTCACAAAAAAATGCACATCACAATACAAGACAATAAAAACGTAATATAACATCTCTAACATTCAAATGGTAAAACAATTTAAACAGGTAAAATGTTTACAATTAGAAACTGGACCTGATAGAAACAAACTGTCTTAAATGCCCCAGTATATGGCTGGGAGTAGAGGACAGAGGCGTTGGGAGAGGCACCCTGTCAGATACTGTGGTTCCAAGCTGTGTAAGGCTTGATAGGTAAAACCAGCACCTTGGATTGGGCTTGGAAACATACACTGCAAGAGGACCAGAAGTGTGTTGCGTGCTCAGGCCTCCTGCTCTGTGTTATTAATCTAGCTGCCACATTCTGCACAAGCTGCAGCTTATGAACGGTCTTCAAGGGCAGCCCCACACAGAGTGCATTGCAGTAATCGAACCTGAAGGTTACTAGAGCATAAGCTCTTGAAACCACGTTATCCCTTTCCAATAGGGCCATACCTAAGTTACCATCCGAAGCTGGTAGAAGGCAATAGTAGAAATGGTACAAGAGAAAAGAGTTCTCTCTCTCTCTCTCTCTCTCTCTCTCTCTCTCTCTCTCTCTCTCTCTCTCTCACACACACACACACACACACACACACACACACTACCACTGCTTCAGTACTATTTGTTGGCTTGTGTGGCTGCTTTTAAAAAAGGCAGGGGGGTGTTACTCGCGTGAAGGGTATTCCCCGAGTATATGGGGCTGCTCTACTGGCCCTGCCTCCAGGGTCACACCATTTCCTTGGCTGTGGCTCAATAGTGGATGTCTGTAAAAGGGAAATTTATGAGCACAGCTATCTGTGTACGTAGGCCTCCACGCATACAGGGTTCCCATTCCTGTGGAAACCTACATATATATATATATATCAGAAGTGGACAACCCAGGGACGGCATGCAGACCCTCCCACCAACCAGCTGATTAGCAAGAGGAAAGCTGAGCAGTGAGAAAGAGAAGCATATCCAGGTGAGCAGTGAGGGAAAGGGGGCGGGACTGCAGATCCTGCTCAATCCTGATTAAGATTACTGTCACCCCCATCCACTGCAAATAGCCTTTTTATTAGAAGCTTAACTGCAGAACAGAGGGGCTATCTTCACCAGGCTCATAGGATGGGAAGGGTTAAACCTCCCCCACACACTGACAGGGACACACCAAGCAGCAGGAGCTAGACTGCTGCATTCTTTCTTCCCATTGCTCAGCTATTTCCCCACTGCTAGTTGTGTAATGGATGGATAGAAGAGAGGTGAGAATATAAATCCATGTGCATGTGCGCACCCAACCACCCATTCTTTCTCTTGAGAGAAATGAACCATGTGAGGTGGTGATGAACCTGAAAGAAAGGAGTGTGAGGGGCTCTGCTCCCACCAACACACAGCATGCAGCCCCTGACAGAGACTACCACCAAGGGAACGCAGCCAGCCACCAAAAAACGTGGCTCACTCCTACCATTGAGATCTACGTGCACAGGCTTCCATTTTGCAGACGTCCATGCTCAACTTATGGACACCAGGATAAGACCTGACCATCTGTCAGGGATGCTTTAGGGTGGATTCCTGCATTGAGCAGGGGGTTGGACTCGATGGCCTTGTAGGCCCCTTCCAACTCTGCTATTCTATGATTCTATGATAAGTGGAGCAGATTCTCCACCCCTTGTACTCATGGAGGCCCCTTCACATGAGTAATGCATGAAACAGGGACTAAAGACATCAGAAGACCTCCCACATCACTGCTTGCAAACGGCCAATCCAACTCCTGCGTCAACCATCTTTTTTGCTGTGTTAACACTCATATTCTTCCATTTATATACCTTTCGCCCCTGCCTTGTTCCTTTTGATTTCATCTGCTCTTCCACCTGTGCTTTACATTCCATTTTAAATTTGATTGTTTTTACACGTTGATGTTAGCTACCTTGGATATTTTAATTTCAGAAACGGATGGCTCCCATATAAACCTGACCAAGACACAATGAGATTCACAGGCAGAAATGGCAAGGCCTTTTCAATGGTGTCTCCACCTTTGCCAAACTCCCTTCCATGGGAGGTGCTTTTGTACCCTTTCTTTAGCTGTGTTTAAAACAGGCCTTAAATACGTTTTTATTCCAGTCTACTTTTAGTTACTTATGCTGATTCGACATTTTAAAACTGTTACTGCTCATCTGGATTGGGATGTTTTTAATGCTGCCGATTTAAATTTAATGTATTTCATAAGCAATTTATATTTTAAATTGATTTTATAATGATTGTGCATTATATTGTTTTAAAATGCATTTATATTTATTTGGTTACACAGTGAGCCACTTTGCGGAGTCTATGTGCCTGGGGAAAAGTGGAGATATGAATACTTAAGTAAAATATATGAAAGGTGTAATAGAATTGCCTTAACAGGACAAGCAAAAAAAAAAAACAACCAAAAACCCAAACACCTCATATCTTCCTGGAAGAATTTTGCTGTTAAGTCCATAAAGGTTACTAGCCAACAAACGTTTGCACTAGCCTGCCTCTCATGTCAGTCATCTGTGGTACATGAGACTGTAATAAAAATAGGCCTTTACTAAATATCAAGAGAGAGACACATTAACATTGCACTAGACACAATTTTGTATTCTTCTTGACAAAATCTTCCCTACCTGTTCACCTGGAGGTAATTCTTAACCACAATTCACAAGACAAGTCTGCCCTAGTGTTTAACCTGAGAGATCAGAGATGACTCTTTAGTTTAAGAGCAAAGCAGTAAGTGCAACGTTGGTTCTGACACTGATTTAACGTCTGCTGAACACCAGCAGTGCTTTATGCCTTTTAACCTTGAAGCGACCAAGTATAACAGCCTTGCAATTCCTATCCTCCAAAGAATCAATTCAATCCCCAATCCAATAATGGAGGAAAGACGAAAAAGATAAAACAAAGCCTGCTCAATTCATCACAATAATTAATTCGAATTTGGGGGAATGGTAATATTTCCAAAAGGTCCTTCTTGTGGCTCTTTCTATATGCCAAGGTCAATGAGGACACCACGTTCCACCTCTGGTTCACCAAATGACCTGCCAGATTAGCTTAAGCAATTAGCATCACCTTTCTTGCCTTCCTAAACCTGCTTGTGAAATGGGGACCATTAAATACAGATGCCCTCAATCAAGTTACATGGTTTGGGCCAGCAAAGGACCATGGCATCCTCAGGCAGAATCAATGTTATTAATATTTAATCTGCCACCATACAGACCCTTCTTTTCTTCATGTTCCACATAATGAGTGGCCAGACTGTGTTGCTTCTGGCTCTCTCTTTTTTTCCAAGCACCAATTTGCCACAGAAACAGGAGAAAGAAAAGGAAAAACAACAACAGGGAAGGGGTATAAGCCTATGGAAACTTCGTTTATCCTTTGACATTAAAGCCAAAAGCAGCTAATTAAAATACCATCAAAGTCAGATGTTTTATTAGCTCAGCCTTGGAAAACCTTGGCAGGGGACAGAGGAGAAGTCAGCTCCCATGACCAGCTGGAACACAGCATCTATACCTGACTAGTATATCACCTGCGGATGTTCAGGCAGGTAGCAAAAAAAGTCTGACCAGAGATGTTATAAGAACAACAGACTTAGCAGTTCAGCCTCACAACAGTTACTCTTTTTAAGTTTGTTGTGGAGGGAGGAGATATAATCTGCTTTTAATTATTAGGCAGTATTAAGGATGAAACTATTAAGGGTGCAGATTATCCCACATATGTCCTTTGCCTTCATATGGAGCATCAATTCCTAGCCACTATCAGGGATAGAATACTTAATGGATCAGGAGTCTCAGTCAGTCTGTTAGTTTTTCCTGTTCAGGATTTCTTCTGAAGTGCTCAGCTCCACAGAGCTAGTGCCTCCACCCACTTGTCATTATTTCTCAGGACCGCCATCTGATCATATCCATCACCAATTCCTATGCACAATTGCGCCTACGCTGTTGACAGCACAGATACTGAAAGCTTTCATCAAGTTGTATAAGGTTTCCATTTCTCCCAAGAGTCAATGCTCTACAATTTGAATATCCACCTGTGACCATCCATGATCAGTTCCTGGAAAGGTTTGAACAGGAATGCCAGTCCAGGCATACTCCATAGACAAACTACCAGTGAACAAAATCTCTGCCTTTTCTCTCATGCATACACACACCAGAGTCAATGCCATCTAAGATGTGCTAGGCATGCTTTTGTAAGTGGAATGTGGGCGAGGAAATCCCCATAACAAGTAGGGCTGTGCTCTGCTCCATTACGGATCCCCAGTTCCGGAGCGGATCGGGGGAGGTCCGGATCAGTGCGGATCAGAACGGTCCAAAGAGATTCGGGCCATTCTGCAGCTCTGGACCCAGGTAAATGGGGGGGAGGGGGGCTTACCTGGCATGGCCGCTTCAGTCCGTGTGGCGATGGAGGCGGAGCCTGGTAAGGGGGGAGGGGGGCTTACCTGGTTCCATCGTGGTCCAGGCAGTGGCTTCAACTGAGGTTCAGGCTGGAAGCAGGCCTGTTTCCAGACTGAAGCCTGGGCTGCAGTTGAAGCCGCTGCCCGGACCACTATGGATGACAGAGCCAGGTAAGTGGGGGGGGGGGGCTTACCTGGCTCCGCCATCTGCCGCCGCCAGGTAAGGGGCTTATTCGGGCCTCCGCCACCCGCCGCGGAAGCAAGTAAGTGGGGAAGGGGGGGCAAAATGGGGCCCGAATATCTATCTGGACCTCCGGATCTCGATCTGGTTCTGGAGCAGATTGGGGAGGTCCAGATCGACCCAAATCAGTTCGGACCTGATCCAGAAGGTCCAGATCGGGATCCAAATTGGTTCGGGGAGGGAGTGCCCAACCCTAATAACAGGGCAGTCTGCTTAGGCAATTATAGGAGAAGGGCTGGAAGAAGGAAAGGTTCATATTATATCTGAAGTAAATATACTCTGCAGTTGTCTTTGACGCACTGCCACCTGTTTTGGATTGCTTCCTGTGTAACATTTTCCCTCCTCTGAAGCAATACCTGTGAAAAATATTATGTGATTGCAATATTGATATGAATCTTGCATTCCAGCTCAGTGTTTTTATATTTTCCTGACTGCCAGGGTTATACTTCATCTCCCATGCAGTCAGGGTACTTTCAGCAAGTAGCATCTGGCCCATTCCCCACAATGTTCCATTACAAATGGCAAAAAGGCACCATCTTCAATCTCTGTTGCCATTAAGCTTATGCAAGCCCAACAGTTTAAGAGGTCCTTTGCAAACTCCACCTATGGAGATTGTTTGGCATTTTTTAAGAGGGAGAAAAGCTTTAAATAATAAAGACTGGGCACCAATCTACTTTGAAATGTTAAATATAGTGGATTGGAGCCAGACGTGTGCTCAGCATGGTTCCACATAAGCCAGAGGAAGACAATGGGGGTGGTAATTCCCACCAATAACTCCTCCTTCTCTGCAGCCCACCTAAAGCTACTCTGAAGGATTGGCGGACCTTCCAGAACCATGCAGGAAGAGGTGCTGGAGGAAGGAGGAACCAGATAAAATTGTCACCCCCTCCCCGTCCTTTGGTGGGATGCCTCTGCTGCCTGATTCTCTCCATTCACAAAAGTAGCCCTTCCCTTCACAGATGGACAAGTTTGGATCCAACCATATGAAATTGAGGTACAATGTTGCCTCTGCCCTCATGCGCCAGACTCCCGCTTTCCGACCCTGCCAAGGAAGTCCCAACATCCGCCCCAGACACGGCAGCATTTCAGGTGCATTGCCAGAAATATAGAAGCAGCGCAACAATAAGATATTACTATAATGCTCCAGGGATGCCTCATCCATTAAAGTTCTATCATAACCAATCAGACAAGTGATGGATAGAAGCTGGAACATCTCAGCAGGCAGTGTCATCAGCTGGCAAACTTTGCCAAGATGCTCTGAAAGGGAAAGAATCTCACAACACTAAGAGTCAAACTATGTGTTACATGAGAAGCAAGCCAACATGGGATCTCCTGATGGTTCTTGTTTTACTTTGAGAGTTGTGTTGGGGCTTTGAATTTAATCAAGAGCAGTGGCGGAAGGGAGGGGGTGCTTAATCCTTTCTGTGCTTCTGCCCCACACAAAGGCTTGAAGCTGCTGTTAGGAACCACAGGGGGAGGGGGGAAATAAGAGGTACCTAGCACTTCTGCATCACCAAAAGAACTAAAATGCTATTTTAAAAAACACACAAAAAGTTTCCATTTACCACCATTGTAGAAAAATGTTTTCCCCAATTTAAAACTTTTAATCTATACTTACAATCTTTTTTAAAAAATAGAGAGACTATTTAAAGAAAGGTATAACACTATAATACTATATTTAAAAAACACTTTCCAATCACTACTATCTTAAGATTTTTTTAAAAAAAGTTATTAAACAAGTCTATTCTACACTTCCAGTCGACAGCAAATTTTAAAAACTTTGTTTTTTGACGTTTCATGAGTAGTAATGGGCAATCAAGCTTAAATGAACAAGCAGTGTTAAATAAATAACTGATTTTATTTTGTATTTTTAAAGGATGGCTTGGGTTTTATTTTTCATCAAATAGCTGCTACTCAATAGCTACATTGGACCTTCTTTACTCACAGCAGCTATATCATGCCCAATGATATGAATATCCGGGGGGGGGGGGGGAATGCACAAGCCCCAATAATTTGGAGGAGAGTCAATTGCAATTCTTCTTGTAGCTTACAGAAGAACTGCATTTACTTATTAGCATTATCCACCCATCTGGAAGCAGCTTAGGTCTTTTTTCCTTCAGAAAGAAGAGGCAATGAGAAAGCCAGCTTTACTGCAGAAATGAAGCAAAGTCTCTTGTCGAGGTACCCCATTATAAAGCATGCCAGCCCCATCAATATTTGAGATCCAGAAGCAACCATAGGAGGGACCACAGCTCAGTGGGGTAAGCACATAATTTACATGCAGAAGGCTCCAGGTTCAATCTATGGCATTTGCCAAGTAGGGCTAGGAAACAATCCTGCCTGGAACTCTGGAGAGCAGCTGCCAATCGAAATAATAATAATAATAATAATAATAATAATAATAATAATAATAATAATAAATTTCTTACCCGCCTCTCCACTTGGATCGAGGTGGGGAACAACAGTGAATATATCAACAATACAGGGCTAGATGGACCAATGCTCCGACGGTATAAGGCAGCATCCCTTATAACCATTTTTATAACCTTATAACCATTATAACCATCCTAACACCATTTTTGTACAATAGGCAAACACAGTTCTTCCCTTCCCTGATGATTACATTTACTGGGTTCAGAGGATCATGGAGGGGGAAGAAGCCATTGTGGCTGCTCCCCCACTCCATCCCACACACAACCACCATTTGCATAATCCCTGCAATGCAGCACAGGTCAGCATGCTGTCTGAACCTGGCACAGCACACATCAGGGGTGGTTTTTACCCACCCTACAACCCATGATGTGCAGAAGAGGTTGCAGGGTGTATACAAAGTTACCCCCACTGCACCTGGTGCCAGGTTCAGATGATAAGCCAACCTGCACTGCATCATGGGGGTTACACAAATAGTGGTCATGCACACGCCCCATGAGGGTGGGAGAAACCACAATGGTTTCTTCCTCCTGCACAATCATTCAAGTACACCCACAATCTCATTATTGTCTTGAGTAGAGGTCATGTGGGGATCCTGATAAGATAAATATTTCATAGCAATTGTCTAAATGTGGAAAGCCTACGGATGCTGCTAGTCTACAAAACCAGCCTGATGTGATGCCCTTTGTAACAGGCTGACCCAAATATAACAAGCTCCAACATGACCAGAAGCATGTATTAAAGAGAGATAGAGGGTGTGAAGACCTCCTTCACAGAAGGCCCCTAAGAAGTATATGTGACTGTAGCTTTCAGGGTACTTCTGAAACAGACCCAGGACTAGATGGAATGTGGCTAAATCAGAGTTCAACCTTCTCTCCTCCCTCGTAGCATGGTGTCAATACAACAGTGCAAATGAGGACAAATAGCAAGCAGGGAGGGAGAGTCAATTGATCTGAGCGCTCATCAGCATCATTGGTGCAAATCTCTATTTGGCCTCATTGTCACAGTGAACAGCCCCACGGCTGCATCGCAGCTATTTCTGAACGGAGCAGGAAAGGATGGAGTAGATAAGAGGCAGAACCTGTCTCCCCACAAAACTAACTGAGCAAAAAGTTTAGTATTCAAAGGCTGAAGTCTCGGCTCCACCACCATTTCCACACACATCTGACGGTTCCAAAAGGCCTGATGGGTCATTCAGGTCAATGATCTGCAACAAAAAGGGCTCCCAAGTCTGACCAGGTAGTTCACCTGTGCCACTGAATTTCTCCAGTCCCATTAAAACAAGGGGAAAGAAGAGAAAATATCCACAAGAGGTATCAGCGAGTGCCAAAAGGTGAGAAATGGAAAAATACTTCAATAAGGTGATCCAGATCAGATAAACATTTCAGAGCAACAGACAAAAGGCTTGAAATGCTTAACGCTTGGAGCATCCACGCTTGTGAATGCCACGGATGGAAGCTACCAGCCAGATTAGGCAATAAATAAATAAATTAATAAATATATGAGGAAGGAGCTGATTAGGTTCCAGGGATATGAGCATGTTAAACACCACTAACAAGAATAAGAGGCCAAGGATGTACAAGAGGTGTGCTGGTATGTTTCCATCACCAAGTTACCTAGACTTGTAGGGCTTTAATTGTGGAGGAAGCATGGAAGTTCACAGAGGCATCCCAGAAGGTGTGGGAAAGTGTCACTTTGCACTGGAAAATGTTGTCATCCCTCATGCCATTTCAGAGACGTTCTCGGGGGGCCACCTCCCAATGCTGGGGTGGGGCTATCTGGGTAACTCTGGGCCTCAGCTTCTGCCTAGAGAGTGATATAATTTAACATGTTCGTTTTACTTGTATTTAGTAAATAACAAAGCTAAGGGCTCAATCCTATGCATGTTTAGACACTTAAAAAAAGAAAAAGTCCTACAACTCCCAGCATTCCCCAGCTAGCCATGCTGGGGAATGCTGGGAGTTATAGGACTTTTTTCTGTCTTAAGTATGTATAAGATTGTCCCTTCTTTTTTAAAAAAGTAACACATATTATTTTTTGTCCCAATTCACAATTAGGATTTGATCTAAAATATTTGTAGGGGGAAATTAAATCATATTAGGTGTGCTTTAAATATATTATGTAAAAAGTTTTAGTTGAATACTCGTAAAAAAAAGTCTAAAGACAATAGCATGTTCTTCCCCTACATAGTTTAAATTTAAGGGGGGAAATAAAGGTCCTGAAAACTGTTGACTCACTAATAAAAGTTAGCAAGCTAAAGAACTGTGCATGATATGTTGGCAACCACTCATATATTTCAGCAGAGTTCAACTGTCTTCCACCAAGATCGTAGGGATCGCTTCAGTTTTGCTGTCACCACTTATTATTTCCATTTCACACAGAGACATACGTGTATTTCAATGACACATATGTATTCTCTCACATACTTGCTAGGGATAATCACCTGAAAAGATTAACTACAACTTTGAAACTGACACATTTGCCTAGTATTATATTTGCAATTGGCACCCATGCATTGTTACTAATGAACTTCTGAAATGGAAAATTTTCCACACACAAAAAAAACAGCACTGAATTTTTTTCTGCCCCTCATCACTTATATTAACAGAAAGAACCAATACTCTTTGTATTTAAAAGCATTACTAATATGCCTTTTGGATGCAGAATAAATTGTATCATGAATTGTAAACTATTTTGAGAAGTAGGCTTGGGATTCACATTCTCTTCAAAGAGGTTGTCTATCAACAATGACAATAACAACAAAAAGTCTGAAAACTTCCAACCCAGTATAGCTGGCAGGGGAAAGAACCTATTTATTACAGTAACATCTGACGTATTTAGTAGCACCAAAATTTATTACAGAAGCAAGTGCAGTGACAGAGAGGATAAACCCTTGAACTAATGAGTGCCACAAGTCAACAATAGACTTGGGCTGGATCTACATGGATGCTTTTTAGCAGTACTGAAGTGCACTGATAATTATTGGTGCACATTGCACATTCCAGACTGCTTTCATAGGCTCAGTTCAGACAACATGTTTCTCTACACAGTGGGAAAACTCCACTCAATGGTTGAGTTTGTAGGGGGTACTCTCCACACAACATGTTCTAACTCCACCATTGTGTGACTGTGGGCTCCCATGGAGTTGAGTAGAAGGCAACGTGATGTTTGATTGACAGTTCTTCCACCCTCTCCTCCCCCAGTCCTCCTGATGGTATCCCATCTGTCATTGCTGCAAAATAAAAAAACAATTCCAGTGGCTCTCCTAAAGTGGCACTCACTCCTTTTGCTGCTCTTGCCAGAGAACTCTGTAGCCAGTGGGAAAAGTCCACTCAATGCACAGAGGCCTCCACACAATACAACGGTTGTGCAGGAACTCTCCTGGACGGTTTTCTAATAAAAACTCCACAGTGGAGTGGAGTTTTCCCTCCAGGCAACACATTACTCAACGGTGGTATAAAAACTCCACCATGGAGCTTTAAAACTACAGTTGAGAAACATGTTGTCTGAACTGAGCCATAGTATTATTTCCTGCTTTTTATTCCACATTGCCCAAAATACTGCAACAAATGTCATTGTGTGTCCTATGAGGTATAAATATGGGAGAGGAATATAGTATTACCATGATGTCATTGTAATGATTTGACTCAAGGTGTAGATCCGGCCTTGGTAAGACAACATAGCAAGCAAAACAATGAGCCTCCTATTACCAGCTGTGGTACAACCATGCTCTTCAGACTCTGGTTAGCCCATCTGCCCAGCTCCTTTAAATACTTGCTGGAGGAGTCTGGGAGTGCTGAATGAACAATTGTGTTTGACAAAAACAAGACAGAAAAACAAGACACCAAGCTTGTTAACACTTGTAGGATGGGGATAAGCAAGAATTCTATATCTATTCCAAAAGCCTCTGTGAACAGACTAGCAGTCTTTGACACATGTCATGTTTTCCTGTGCTGCCCAAGTACTTAAAAACATAAGGAAAGCCATACTGGATCACACCACTGGCCCATCTAATCTAGCATACTATTTGCACAGTGGCCAACCAGCTACCCATGGGAAGCCCATGAGCAGGACATGAGTACAACAGATTGTCTTCATGTACTCCCCTGCTACACAACCTTTCTTCTCATACATCTGCAATTTTTACTATTTGTTTCTAAAATACGAATTTGTACAGTTGCACCCATATACACATACACCACTGATATGGGACAGACTCTTGAGCTTGGAAGTGGAAACCGCCCAGAGAGCTTTGGCTATGGGGCGGTATATAAATGAGATAAATAAATAAATAAAATAAACCTGGGTTTGGATTCCCCTCAGCTAGGATGATCAGGTGGCCTTAGGCAAGATAATTTTTTTCACCCTAAACAATCTCACAAGGATGATGTGAGAATGAAGGTTTATTCTGAGTTCCTTGAAGAACACACTTGCACAAGAAATGAAATCAAAAATACATTTTGATACACAAATGTATCACAGTTTTGAAAACTGCGCCCCAAAAAGGGATCGGGAGGATCAAACTTGATACATGCTCATGGAGTGGTGAGTGTTAACTTTTAGTTTTTAAAAAATCCACAAGGTGTCCCAGTAAACAGGTGGAAACCCACTCTGATTTTAAAAGGAAATGCCTGAATAATTAAGGAGGAGGAATGGAATAATGACTGGTAATAAGGATAATGTATAGCTTACATCCAAGTCTTAATGCCAAAACTGTGCCTGTTGCATTTTGCAACTCATTCAAACTGTGCCTGTTCTCATTTTGAATAGTTCATACAAGCTTTTTTTCGTGGGGAAAATGGAAAGAGTGGAAGATTAGTCTGTTCCTGCTCCTCATGCAACAAGCAGGTCCACATTGTGTAAAAGAAAGCAACAACAAACACTTGTGGGGGTGGCACTTCCTACAACCCTGGGACAGCCAGCAAATCAACTATCAATTCCCTCTCTTTGATAATTGCACAAATGGATGCCGCAGTCACAGGTACCCGATGACTATCTTAGTCAGGTAAATGCATGATGCTTGAAATAGGTGGCCAGCAAAATATCCAGTACTGCGGCATTGAGTGGCTTTCAAAAGTGCCAAATGGCAGCTCTTGGTTTGTCTCACATGCGGATGAAAACACAGCATACACAGCTAGGCTTGTTGTGGTGTCAAAGAGAGTAAAGCCTACACTACTAGATATATTGCTTGAACTCTTGATGGCTTAAATCAGATTCCCCTGAAAGAGAAGCAGCAGAGGACTTGGGATCTAATCAATTTCTACAGTTCTTCAAATAGGGAGTGGCACCTCTTCTGGAGAGATATGACACATGCTATGGGAGAGAGACGAGGTTGAGGTCTACGTCTACGTTATGCTTCACTCCAGGCTATCTGGGGAAGCTTCCAGGCAGGAAGCTCCTAGAGATGTCTTTTTCTCCTTAGCGGATTTTCGCCAGTAAGAAAAAAAGATGGAAGGAGTAGCAGAAAAATGCAGGAGGGCTATGTGTGGAAAACAACATTGTCTCTCCACCCTCCATAAAATTCCATAAATGAGGCAGAGCAATGGCCTGAAAACACCCTCATCTGCAATTACCGAGTGATTTTTGATGCTCTACTGTAGAACAGAGAGAAAATGGCCAGAGACAGCAAAAAAAGCATTAATGCTGGCTAACCACAATTTCATAGTCCTGAAAATACAGCTTCCCGTGCTATTTTCTTGTGCTTGGCTCTGCTGAGGATTTGGAGAGTTCCGACTTCAAAGCTATCTTGAACGTTCCCTTGCCCATACTTCTGCTGGTGTATTTCAGATACAAGCTTTACAACTTCAACCCTGTTATATCTATCTCTAAAAACAACAATTAACATAGAATGGAGGGGTTGCACTAGGAATAAAACAGTATAATTCAATTTAAGAGCTCTTCTGCACATTATGGAAATTCAATCCAGATACGTTCAGGATGCTTAGATCAATAAGATAGTAACAAATCATTCTTTTCACAGATTCATAGGTGTTCAAATGATGGGGGCTTGGAATACGATTCATCCTGGCAATTACTGAAGTGGTGTGGGTGGGTGTGCACACACACACACACACACACACACACACAGGGCAGTGGCTCTCATTTGGTCTGGCAGGCTGGTACAAATAGCGAAGCAAGGTTACTAAAGCACATCAAAATCTCACGAAAAGAAAACCAGCCAACCTTACCCTATTGCTGCAATTCAGACCTGATTCATACTCCACTGGGGCATAAACAGATCTTCATATTGGAGAAGAGCACACCCAAGACCCCGCCAAATCCTAAAAGCAGCCAACGTACTGTCCCCGCTCCCCTCCCAGCTCTGTCATAGCAATTACATTTTGATTTTCTGACCTGTCATATCCCCTTTTATTCTAAACCTAGATTTGCACAGTCCAATTTAGGCTTGCAAGAGCTGCCAGTATTTCAACCCTGCCACACCTCAGCCATGCCACAAACCTATTGCTCCATCTTGAGTGGGACAGTAGCTCCATGACACAGAACTCCACATGTGCAAGGACCCCTTGTTCAGTCCCTGGAAACTCCAGTTAAAAGACCCCAGGAAGCTGACAATAACAATCATGGGACTGACATTGTGTAAAGACTGCTCCTTGTAGCTTTATGTATTGCACACGCATGCATACATACACAGAGAGAGAGAGAGAGAGAGAGAGCGCTGCTGCTGCTTTCAGGCGCCTTTCCTCCCTTCACAGGGAGTGGTACTGGGCAGGGCTGAGCTGCGCCATTTGAAGCAGCAATTCACACTTAGCCTGCACTTACACCCAGTTAAACAGAGACCACAGTGAACACCTCTTGCAGCACTTTAGATGGGAAAGGTGCAGGACTTTTACTGCTCCTTCCAAACCAAATCAAGTTGTAGAGCTCCTCTCTCTTCTCTGGGGTTTGTTAAAGGGAGGCACCACTAAAATGCAACACAGCCAGAACACAGGTTGTAGACCTACAGGCATCCAGAGGACACACATCAGAGGGGGGGGGGGCACTGCCGGAGGCAGAGAATGCTATGACTGCAGAGGCAGGTAGACACACACCAGAAGAAAACGGGAAGGGGCAGGAAAGGAATTTTAGCAGCACCGTCCTTTGCCCAGCAGCAATCCACTAACAGATGGGAGTTTCCCCACAAAAGAGTTGTGCTGTTTTCCCACCTGTCAGGAGACTAGCAGGATTGCTTTGGCACTCAATGGGGGGTGGGGGAGAGAAAAGAACATGGGGTCCTTCCGTCTGCTACAGATGGATACACAGCCATTTGGCAGCCCAGATTATCAAGTGTGTCAGACTGCAGGGGTTCCGCACTGCTACCCAAAGGAGGACTTCCTAGTGTTAGGCAGTGGGGGCGAGAGAGGAAGGGAGAGAGAGGAAGATCTTTGTGGAGTGTGGAAAACACCATCGACAGAATACACTCACACACACACACACTCCTAGCGTTTAAAAGCAGAATCCTATACATGCCTACTCAGAAGTAAGCCCCACTGAGTTCAATGGGACTTACTCCCGGATAAGTGTGTATAGTGTTGTGTTTTTAGTTTGGAGGAGAGCATATTTCAGATTGTAACTGAAAGCCATTACTACTGCCCTCTGGAGTGAACGTGTTTTAGGGATGAAAACAACCCTACCCAGCTCTTGATCAAGAAGCTTGGAGGACTTTTGCCTCTACCACACCCCTGGATGTAAGAAAAAGCCACTGGCAAATATGAAGCACTTTTATATGCATTTCCCATGTCCCCTTGCAGTTTATTGCCTCAATATATCACATCCACCTCCCCTTGTCTTGTAGGGCAAGTATTCAAAATTGCTTAACGCAGATGGCTTACTTCTTAACTCTCCTAATCAGGGTAGTTAAAAAGTGGCAAATGCTATATCACCACTTCCTCCTCCCTGCATCCCCAGCCCCTTTCAACGCATGCTAAAGGGCGAAGTGGGATTTGTAATTTGCCATGGTGAGATTACAAAGGGAGACGTTAAGTAGTATTAATTCCCGTGGTCTTCGGAGGTGTGTGGCATCGGTTAATATATGGATTGGATCCAGATGTAGTCATACTTAAAGTAGACCCATCCAAATTTCCTCATACATAAAGGAGACCATGAATATTAATGGCTGATCTGTTAGTCATAACCAACGCAAGCCCCATTGATTTCAACGGGTCTACTCTAAGCATAAGTACAACCCATCCAGCTATCTAGATCTACATGTGAGTGTACTGGGGTGTGGAAGCGATGTTCCGCTCAACTTACGAGTGCCTCTTAGAAGCAGAACAAGTTATACAAGCCAGCGCTTTCTCCTACTTTCTCCCCCTTCTTCACTGCCTCGGGCTATGCGGGCATCGCCCCAACTTGCTCCCTCCCACCCATGGCCGCCCGCGCAGCCCTTGATGAGCAAATCGGGCCTGGCCGGAGCCGTCCGGGCTCCAATGTCGCCGCGCTCCTCTAAGCCATGCGACGAGGCCTGGGGAGTCTCCTGCCGCCGCCGCCACCCCTCCCTCCCCCGCTCCCTCCCTCTTCCCGGCCCGATCCCCGCAGTGGCACAACATTCCTTCACACCCGCCCCGCTTTGCAACACATGTTGCCAAACACTTAAGACCCCCTCCCTCCTCCTGTCTCTCTTCCTCACTAGGGCTGGCCGCGAACAGGGCCTCTATGGGGAGAAAGAAGCGGTGGGGTGGGGTGGCTTCCCGCTCTCCAGCCGCCGCGCCCCTTGGAGGCGACGGATTAGCTGGCATCTTTCAAGCTTCCCCCCGCCCCGCCGGCCCCCCCCCCCTCCCCGCGCTTTCTTCTGCATCTGTCCGTCTGGCAGCCAGCAGTCCATTTGTCACCGCGGAGCAGCAGACCCTGCCGCGAGGGAGGGAGGGAGGGAGGGAGCGAGCGAGCGAGCCACCCCTTTTCAAATTAAACATCTACTAAACGGTACTCGGTGACACACAGACCCAGTATTGTACTCCCGACCGGTAAATAATCAGGTTACTGTGCTAAAGCCCAGGAGGACTGAACACCGCATACTAAATACTCAAGCACATGCAATGCTGCACACGCACACCTCACTCTCGTATTTCTTGTAACTATTCGGGCCTCCAAATCCGGATCGGTTCCCTCCCCCGGTGCGCAAGGCGCTGTCCTTGAAGCGCCGGCGCCCGGGGAGTCTCCTAGACGCACACGCCTGACACCGCGTGTTTTACTACTAGGCATACTCGCAGATTTATACTTCCCCCTCCCTTTCAACATCCTCCCCTCCCCGCCCCCGATCCGTTAAACCAAGTTATCTCCTCCACACTGGCGAGATCGCTTCTTTGCTTAAGGAATTCCGATCTAACCACCTTTGGTTAACATAGAAGTGTTGTAATATTGGGGGGGGGGGGGTAGGCTTGAAACGGCGGTTCAGGAAGAAAAACCTATCCGGCACGATCATACTCCCAACCCGCATTTCTGCATGCAACAAGGAGTAGTAACACGAACGTTTCTTTAAAAAGAAAAGAAAAAAAAAGATAAAGTTCCGATTTCAACACCAAGAAAAAGGAAGACAAAATAAATGCTGGAAAACAAAGAGCTTCAACGCTCGGCTTCTTCTCCGATCTTAATTTTATATCACCAAACCCACCAAGCAACCGGATTACTGTTTTTTGGCAACAGCCTGTCTCAAAAACATCGAATAGAGACACTGAACTTCGAACATGCGATCTAGCCACACACACACACGCACGGCTCCGAGGACATTCTTTCACAGGTCTCCCCACCCCCCGCTTCTCGATTTTAAAATCTAATTGAACACAAGGAACTCCTTGAATTTTCCACAGCTCATTATGGCCGGAAAAACTCTGAAGCATTCCCTTCCTAAGGTCTCTTTCTCTCCCCACCCCTCCGGCAAGTTAAAAGAGAAACCGGGCGGTGGGTATTTGGGAAATCGCGTTTAGGCAAAAGCGAAGGACCGACTCGACGCCCACAGAGTCCCAGGGATTGTATTCCTATTCCACCGAGAGCTTCGGCTATGGGTCGGTCTAGAAATCCCAGGAATTGAAATGAACGCCCGTTTACCCCACCCAAATCTGCCTCCTTTGCTCCTTCCTCCTCGCCCCCCTTCCCCTTAACTTTGCTTTCCGCAAACTAGCTCGAGAAGCAGGCATGGAAAATAATGTTTGCAACAGTTCCCCCCCCCCTCCTCCCCGTCCTTTCTTCAGCCAAAGGCGGGGGGAGGGGTGTGGCGGAGTCCCATCTCCTCCAGGCCCATGAATAATAATTATTCAGAATAATGACAACAATAACAATAATAATAATTAAAAAGAACAGCTGGCTTACTTGTTTTGCCCCTGGAGTGGGAGAGGAGGCGACGCGGCGGAGTTCCTTCCAGACGCGCGGACAACCCGCCCAGGCGCTCCGAGGTTGCGGCTTCGCTTTGGCTGAAGCGGCTGCAACAGCGTGCGGCGAGCACAGAGCGACGGCTGTGCGCCACCGAGGCGATTCATAGGCTGCGGCTGCTCCTGCTGATAGTCCTCCGCCTCCACGAGCCCAGTCCGCTGGCTGGGAAAACCCCCTGGATTTCCATGGGGGGCGGGAGAGAACGGAAGCGCGGGGGGCGGGCGGGCGGAAGGGAGGGAGGGAGGAAGCGCTGGAAAGCTTCTTGAATCCTGACCCCGCCGGTCTCTCGCGTCCCGAAGTTTGCAACAAGCAAGGACGAGGAGGGAAAGATAGAGGAGGAGGGGGGTGGGGGGAGATGGCTCGTCTTGTGGAAGGCGGAGGGTTTCTTAAAACTCTAGCGGGCGAGAGGTAATTAATCTACAGAAATTGGGGAGTGGGTTGTCCCTCGGAGAGTCTCCTCTCCTCTCCTCCTCTGCCTCTCTTTTCAAATCCAGCCTTTGGCGAGCGGAGTCCCTCCTGCTCTGAGCAGTGAAAGCCTAAGAAAATGCTCGTCATGGCAACGCCACTGCCTAGCCCGGCCAGACTCACCCCCCATCCGCCAAGGGAGGAGGAGAAGGAGGAGGGACTCTCTTAAGGTGGTTTCGCATTCAACAGGCCCGGCCCTGCCGGCTTGGTATTTTTAAGGGGGAGAAAGGGAGATCTGGTGCCCCGGAGTGCGCCTCTGGGGTAGGAGGTGTTGCGTTCGCATGACCCTTTGCATGCAGAGCCAGAGGAGAGAGAAACTAACTAACTTTGAGCCACTGATCTGCTACTGAGGGATGGTGGGAAATAGGACGGGGACTGGGGAGTATTTTTTAATGTTATTCTACTCCATCTGTGGATGCTACAGGCAATTATTAAGCACCACTCCTTTGACGAAAAAGGCAACTTCTTAAATTATTTATTATTGTGAATTTTTAAACAAAATGAAAACCATAAAATAATTTTAAAAGATGAAAATAAAGTCATAAAATATAGTCATATGTCTATTAGAAAAGGAAACTTTAGGAAGGGGGGGGAGAGGAGTTGCTGCTGCTTTCTTTCCACCCACCATTTTTCCTTCCTGCCAGGCCTTCTAACTGAGACAGCTAGAAAATGATATATGATTGCAGGGACTGGGACAGGCGGGAGGGGGAAGAGATTTTAAAAGGAACTTCTTAAACGTCTTTTTAAAAGATGCAGAGATTCATCATCTTCATCATCATTTCTACTGGGCTTTGGGAATAGCAACATGGTTCTTATAAGTATTCTTGCAACATCTAGAAAAGGCTTCCCAACATGGTGCCTTCCAGATGTGTTGAACTACAACTCCCAGCCCTGGCTGGGGATGCTACGAGTTGGAGTCTGAACACATCTTGAGAGCACCAGGTTGGGGAAGGTTGATCTATACATAGGCCCAGTTCATATTCAAGAGAAACATCTTGCCAAAGGGCCTACCAATGAGATTTCAGTCTACCTGTCTCAAAACCCTTTGAGGAGGCAGGGAAGTGTTGTGTGGATGGTTTAGTCATATATAAACTTAACATCAAGATTAAATTGATTGTTTTGAGTTATGGTATACTAAACAATGACCCTATGCTTTGCAAATGATGGAAACTTCTACTATTTCCATTCATGTAATAGCTACTATTTCCATTCATGTAATTTTAGAGGGGGCCTCTAAAATCCCATGCCAGGGAGCAAAAGAGATCTTTGCATACTTCCATGTCAAAGAAACACAATTAAATGAGATACATTCTAGAGTCATTGTGACGAAACAATCTGCCTCCTTATTCCATCTCTAGGACCTCAAGTTAGATTGTATGAACAGGTGCTTTGACATATTTGCTCAGTTGAGCCATATAGTTGTGGGCAAGGGGAGGGCAGGTTTACGTTTGCATGATGTAACAAAGCACCTCCAAATGCTACTGTTTTGATAAGACAAGATTTCACAATCAAATATATTTCTATGGTTGATGGGAGCTCCCCTAGAGTGGTTAGAAATTTAAACTGACCAATCAAGGGCCTGAGAGGACCTGATCATGTATTCCTCAGGTGATTCCAGCATGTATCTTGTAAAGGGATGGGTTTGGTGTGGGTGAATGGGAAGGGTCACTTCAGAGGTTTTTGGTACCTACAGATGCCTGGTTCTGTCTGCGCAAATCTAGGCGTGTCTTTTAGTTAGGGATGTGTTGTAGAAGGAAGAAGGAGGGAGGCTGGATTTGTCACAGTGTTACAAGTATCTTAAAGATACAATGTGTGAAGTAGTTCTCAGTTGAGCTGCTGGATTTTTAATCATCTCTTGCCTTCAGGAGTTTCAGCCTCGAGTAGCAGATAGTGCAAAAGGCAAGTTGCAGAATTCATGGAGTTCTTGGGCATGAGGCCACCAGCATCAGTGCACAGTATAGCAATTACATCACTCCAATAGAGCTGCGCTGGTTGCCAGTTGTTTTCCTGACTCATTTAAGGTGTTGGTTTTTTAACCTTTAAAGCTCTAAGTGGCTTAGAACCTGGCTATCCAAGGGAACATCTCCCTTGGTATGAACCTACTCAGAGACTAAGATCAGCAGGAGAGGCCATTTGAAGACACCCACACTTACAGAGATCCACTTGTTGGGCATACAGGAAAGAGCTTTCTCCTGTGTTGCTCCCAAACTCTGGAATGCACTCCTCCTGAAGTTGTGACTGGTTCCCACTATCTCTGTTTTCAGGAAAGTAAGAAAGACACATCTTTTAAATTTAGCTTTTAAAATAGGTTCCTGTGGTTCTTAATGTTGCTTTGGTTGGCACCCTTCACACATAATAGCAGCAAGTCATGGGTTAATTAACCCATGATTTGCCATGGCATGTGCTGCCATCATTTTGAATATGCAACCTCTGATCAGCCTGACACTATGGGTTAATTGTGGGTTAAACAACCCAAAGTTAACTTAACTAATTGTAGGTTAACTTTGGGCTGTTTAACCTATAGTGTCTGGGTTTTCACATCATGGAGCTACCTGTAATTGGGCTGTGCAAAAATGGGGAGATCTCTCACACCCTCTGTCAGCACAGGGGCTTGGGAGTGATCTCACATTTCCCAGTGAGAAGGGCTCCTACATATCCAAAATGGTAGCAACATGCAACCCTATCAAAACATGGGTTAATTAATCCATGATTTGGTCCTGACACATACAAACCAGGGTATTGTTTTATTATGTATTTACCTGATTACTGTTTTCTTTTTTTTTAATTTAACACCCCCATAGTGGATTTCAGAAAGGCAGTGTAGAAACATCTTAAATTAATAAATAAACCAGTGTCCCCTTTCTCTTTGTGGGCCCCTTCTCGCTAACATCGTCATCTGCTCATTTGCCCTCTTCCTCTGGCCCAGAAGAAGAGAGCAGGTGAGTGAGCACCTGGTGACTATGGCTTCTCCTTCTTGCCATCACCACTTTACCATCACCATCTAGTCCTGGTGGGGCCAAGAGAAGAACCATGGCAAGTTCTTTCCACTACTACCAGGCACCCCTCCCATTGGCATACAGGAGATAACCCCAGTGGCTCCTGCAATGATGTAGGAGTCCCTGGGGTGACCAACTATTTCTGTGCTTGGCACTGACACTAGAAGAGTGTCAGAGTCAAGGAGAAGGGATGGCGAGTGAATGTGTGGCAGCAGCTGTTGCAACAGTGGACTTGTGTGCATTCTGATGTTTCCTTTGCACCCCAGCTGCCCCGTCTTCTCAGTCCAGCTCCTTTTCTCAGATCACTGCTGTGCAGAAATAGGAGATCTCTCTGAGCCTGCATCAGCACAGGGGCCTTGGGAGTGATCTCACATTTCTCAGTGAGAGGGACTCCTGGCAGTGGTGGAGAGAGCAGAGTGTGTCGCTCTGGAAGGATCTTCCATTTCCATTGGGAAGGGTACCCAGAAATGCTTCTCATGTTGCTGGGTGGAAAGTGGGAGATTGACCCACATCTCCAGTTATGGTGGGTCTTCATCTGGCAGTCTGTGGACCCCAGTAGGGGCCCAAGCACACTGACTGCTGACACATGACTAACAGGAAAGTACAGAGAATAGGCATTACATTTAATTGGATGTTGAAAACCCTAATTGCATATAGGGGTTCACTGTCCTGTGATTTAGCTGAGACTGGGAGAATTCAGCTGGGTAACAGGACCATGATTTCAGAACCAGATTTACTATGAGGCTGTGAGAAAGGGTCATAGATGAATGGGAGTGCACATGTTTTTCATGCAAAAGGTCCCAGGTTCCATTCCCCACATCTCCAGCCTAAAAGAACAGTTAAGTTTTAAAGCAGGGGTGGGCAACATGCAGGCTGCAGGCCACCCTTGTCCTATGGTGTGGCCCCTGCTGCCACCGTTGCCTGTACTGCACCACTGAAATTCATAGTGGCGGGGGAAGTAGTTCACCATCATTGAATTTGGCAGTGCAGCAACAGGAATGCAGCCTGCAGAATGAGTGTCCAAGGGGAAAGTGGCCTCTGGACCCCTCCTGAAGGTTCCCATCTCCACTTCAAAGGATCATCAGTTAAAAGGACAAGTGAAAAGATTCAGGTTGGAGGTGATATGAAAGACCTTTGGTCAAATGAAGAACACAATCCTGGGCTAGATGGATAAATGGTTTGACCTGTTATAACTATGACAGCTTCTCATGTTTCCACGAGGCAAGTTAAGGTACTGCCCTCTCAATATGCTGCCAGCTTTGTGCGGTCTACAGGTTTCCTAACAGCAGTTAGTGTAGGAGAGAGACAGCTCAGGTAAGCACTTTGCCAACACACCAGCTTGAGGAAGGAATCATCAACTAGGTGCAGTTGGAGGTAGTGGTGGTGGTGGTGGAGGAGGCAGCCAAGGGAAGGGAGCAACCATCACAGATATGATTATAATGGTGTTAAATGTTTTGCTGTATTAAACATATGGAAAGCCATCATGACTGGATGACAGAAGTGTCCTGTTTTGTCTCCTTTTGGAGAGGAGTGCTGCAAGAGCTGCAGAAACACACTTTTTTAAATGACTGGCTAACCATGCAATCCTATGCTTGCTTACCTTGGAGTTAGATCCACTGAACACAGTTGGACTTTGTCCTGAGTCAACATGCACAGGATGGCTCTGGGTTGTATCGAATTAGGCTGATGGAAGGCTTTTTGATCCAGCAGAGGCTTTTGTGGCACCCTGCACCAGCTCTTATGCTGTTCCAAAGGGGTCACCCAAACCTCTGGAGCAAATTGGAGGGAACAGGGGGCTGTTGAAGGAAGGGAGAACGAGCAACAACCCCCCTACTCCTCCCACTCCTGGAAGGCTCAAAGAATCTTCCATCCGTGCAGGGGCAATTGGATACAACCCAATACGCTGGTATTGATTTCTTCCGAGATCAATAACAGTGTTTTCCTTTCACTCTTAACTGGCCTCTGTCCATCAAGAATTGTTATCTTTCGTATCAGAATATCTAATTTCAAGCAGTGGTGACATGTGCAAAAGGTACCAGTGTTGCTTAAAACTGAGGTGGGCAGCCTTCAACCTAATTCCATGTGGCCTTCAGCACTATCTGGCTGTCTGGCTCACCTTCATCCTAATTTCATGTGGCTCACTCTTGCTTTCCAGATAATTCCTTCCATTCCAGATCATTCCTGTTTATGCTCTGTGTGAAGGGTGGGTTGGTGGTTCGGAGGGTAGAGAATGAATCGGATGGGGGGGGGGAGTTTGGGAAGTTATGCAATGCCTGAAACCCTGCAAACTCTTGGTTCTGGCTCCAACCATGTCAACTGCAGTCCCCGTAAGAACATAAGATGAGCCATGTTGGATCAGACAAAGGATCCATTTAGTCCAGCATTCTGTTGATACAATGGCCAACCAGCTGCCTGTAAGAAACCCACAAGCAGGACACAGTACAACAGCACCCTCCCACCCATGGACCCCAGCAACTGGTGTTCATAGGTTCACTGCCTCTGATACTGGAGGTAGCATAGAGCCACCAGGACTAGTAGCCATTGATGGTCTTCTCCTCCAGGAATTTATCTAACTAATTTGAAGCCATCCAAATTGAGGGGCATTACTACATCTTGTGATGGTGAATTCCATAGTTTAACTATGCACTATGTGAAGAAGTACTTCCTTTTTATCTGTCCAGTCAGCTTCTTGGGATGACCCCGGGTTCTAGTATTATGGGAGGGAGGGAGAGCCGGAGAGAGAGGTCGCTCTATCCACATTCTCCACACCATGCATAATTTTGTACATGTCTCTCCTTAGCCTCCTTTTTTCCTAAACTAAACAATCCCTGCTGCTGTAACCTTTCCTCACAGGAGAGTTGCTCCAGTGTTTTGATCAGTTGCTCTACCACCTCCTGAAGCAAACTGTTCCTTGTCAGAAAGCTCTTCCCTAAGAAGTTTCTCCTAATGTTTAGCTGAAATCTGCTTCCCTGCAATTTCCATCCAATGGTTCTAGCCCAGCACTCTGGAGCAACAGATGACAACTCTGCTCCCTGTCCTGCATAAAGAGCTTCAGTTGTTGGGCAGTATAAATAATAAATAAATAAATAATAAATAACAGTTCTTTAGATATTTGGAGACTGCTATCACGTCTCCCATTAAACTTAGCTTCACCAGGCTAAACCATGTCCTTCATAAAATGCAGGATCCAAAACTGGACAGAGTAGATAGATGCAGCCTCAACAAGGAATGCTGGAGAAATCCACAATGGAATCAAACGAGTTTGGATACCTGTGGATCTGACCCACAGATTCCACAACAGACCGGCTTTTCCTGAGTTGTAGCAGAATATGCATTGTAGTGGGTAGAATTGATAAGAATGTATTGTATCTTGTAAGTGTGACTAGTTCTGTATGTATGTGTTGTGAGATAACTATGAGTAATAGAATATATTCTTAAAAATAGAGAGAGGCTGCCAAAAATGCATTGGTTGAGTGCTTGAAGCTGCACATAGCTTAACTTAGAAGGGATGCTTCCAGCTGGGTGTTGCTGGCATCAATGGCAGACCTGGTTACATTGAGAAAATGGGAATAATGGTGTGAACAAATCCATAACTAAGGATGAGGCTCTTAGCACCCTGAAAGTTATAGAAGGCCAGGGTTTCATCAGTTTGGGAAAGAGATCCTGGGAGAACTAGAAACCCACCATGTGTGCTTAGGCCGGCCTTGCTCCCCATGCCCTCCAGTTAGGTAAATATTAGGGGTGTGCACGGACCCCCCGCTCCGCTTCTCTTCCAGATCCGCGATTTGTGGATCAGGCTGCTTTGCTCTGCCCCCGCTCCGCCTATGTCCGCTCCGCTCTGCTGCGGAGCTCCGGATCCGGATCGGAGCTCCGTTTCCCCCCCATATGCTTGCATTGAAAGCTAAAAAAGTATACAACTTTTTTTCTGTTAAAGTTAGAAACCTCACGTTTGGCACCATGATACCCCATGGAGGTATACACATGCACGCCAAGTTTCAAGCCAATCTCATCATCCCCTGATTTTTTGGGAATTTTTGAAAATCGGGCACTCCATTCACACCCCTTTCGATAGCTCCGTCAATTTGCACATTAGAAACCTCAAATTCGGCACCATGATAGCTTATCCAGGGATACACATGCATGCCAAGACTCAAGGCAATCCCATCATCCCCTGATTTTTGGCAGGGCTTAAACCTTTTAACTCACCCCAAATCAAGTCCCATTTTACAACTATGTCAATTTGCATGTCAGAAACCTCACCTTCAGTCCCATGACAGCTTACCCATGTGTCCACATGGATGCCAAGTTTCAAGTGAATCCCATCATCCCCTGATTTTTGGGGAATTTATGAAAGTCGGACACCCCAGTATCTTAGGGATTTAAAGCTGCAGACAGCTCAATGGGCCCATTTCAAAGGAAATCCCAACATGCCATGAATTGGGGAGTAGAGATAAACCTAAATATGAATCTTCTTCCACACTTGAAAAATTGATTTGGAACTTGAGCACAGGAAGGACTTCTCCCCTGAGTCAAAGCAAGACACACAAAAACCATCCCTGCGAGGTGGGCAGGGGAGGAGGGAGGGAAGGCAGGCAGGCAGCAGACATTTCTGGGGGCACAAGGAAGTGAGCCAAGGATAGTTTCAAAGCCAGTAATGCATATAAAATGGAATAAATAAATAAATAAATAAATAAATAAAGGAGGGGTGGAATGAAAAGCAGCAGTGTTGCTGAATAAACAACAAGAAGATTTTTTTTAAAAAAAGGCTATATCTGTCTTTTACCAGTAAGAGGGGAGTGGACGTGCCCAAGGGGAGGGGGAATCAACTGCCAATTTGACTGGTCCTGTCTAGGTACCAGTCTTTAAGAAGCAAACGATCACTTCAACTCATGATAGGCATTCTCTCCAGTGATTTACCTTTGGAGGGCTCTGATGATCCTCCAAGGTCAGGAGAGTGCACTGGGCACGTCCACATGCCTTAGGGGAGCTCATCCCCTTGCACCACATCTATTCAGTTGTTCCCCAAAGTTAGGGTGGGTAGCAGTGCTGTGTTTTCTATCTCTTATTATTGGCTTAGTATATGATTTCAGGTTGTGTTTGTGCATTTGGTGGGGCTACTGTTTTAAAAAACACTGGGAAAAGTCCGTTCAGACTAAGAAAGAGAAGTTCCCAGAATCCCAAGTTACCCATTTTGCCTATCCCCTCCTCCAACTTTGGGATCATGTGATCATGACCGGGAGTTGACTCTGCCCCTCAGCCCTTCGAAAAAGGTACATTTTCCCGCTGTTTTACCCAATTTTCCCAAAAATTCTAGCAAGTGAACCGCAGCACGCAGAGAGCTGAGAGTAGGCTCAAAATGACCCCCAGACACAACTCTCTAAGCACAAGAAGTTTCAGAAAGATAGCTTAAAAAACAACACAGTTATCCTCTATTCTTTTCCACAATGCAATCCTATGGGCGAAATTTTTCAAAATGGCGATCGGATCGGTCCGCGAAAAGAGAAGCGCTCCGCGTATGGGCGCTTCTCTTTGCCGTGCTTCTACGGGTCCCTGGTCCGCTTCTACTCCGCCTCTGGGCAAGGCGGAGCAGGCCAATTCGTTTCTGATTCTCCGCTTCTAATCGGAGCGGAGCACATCCCTAGTAAATGTGAACCTTTGATTCTGCTTGTTAGGTTGAGAAGAAGCTAGATTTTACTACATTATCAATATGCTTGCCATTATCCTCATTGTACTCCGAGTGATTATAACTTGTGTGTAATTAAGAATGTTTGTGATCTGACTTAGTTAAAGTTTGTTATTCTGTTAGATGATTTGAGCAATAAAAATATGTTCTTTAAAACCATATTTGTGTTTTCTGGCTTAAGAGAAGTTTCAAAGACCACTACCCATATACTTTAAGTCTTGAAGCCCAAAACACTTGGTACAGATTTGCAAATCTATCATGCAGAGTCTGTCTTTTAAAGCCATTGTATTCTCTCTTGATCTGATGAATCTGAGTTTGAGAAACAAGCTAGTCAGATAGAGTGAAAAGCTGTTACTTGTTGCAGAGACACACAGATTCTGTGGACTTGCAGAAATTTTGCACAAATTTAGTAGTAGAAAAATATGAAAAATTAAAAAGTACCAGCTGAAAATGCACATTTTCTCTACAGACTAAAGCATGCAGCTGCACATTTTGGAGGGTTTGTCCATTTTGGGGGTATTTTCCCATTTGCACAAGTGGGAATGTGCACAAATTCAGGAAATTAGGGGGAAATCTGATTCCGTCAATAAGCGGACGAACGAAAGGCAGCCGGCAATCCGTAAAACACAGACAGAACGGATTTCAAAAAATCCTTATATCCCTAGCCATATTTAGTTGTCCCGCTTGCAAATAAGCTCCACACATGAGGAGGGGGAACAGGGATGTGCACGCAGGCTCCAGGCCCCTCTCTCATCATCCTTGTCACACTCTATGTCTAGAGGGCAACTGTCTGCAGAGGGACCCTCTGCTATCCACACAGCCTCTCCCAGACAGGTTAAGAACCCTTATTTTCCAGAGTTCTAAGATCTCAGGGAGACTGTGCATGGATACAGGAAACTCTTCCCCAGAGGCAATCACCCTCCACATGTAGAGGGCAATGAGAATGACAAGGGAGGGGGATTAGTGCGCTCCTCCCTACTCCTACTCCTCTAGAGTAGAGCTTATACCAGGGGTGGGGAATCTCTTTTATCCGGCAGGCCAAATTCAGTCTTGGAGAAGCTCTTAGGGGGAGTGTGTTCCAGTGATGGGCAGGGCTGAAGGCAAGTGTGTGTGTGGGGGGGTGCAAAATACAAAAAGTAGAAAAATGCCAGCATATTTTAGCTTAAAGCTCTTACTGCCAGTAACTAAACTTTAGAAGAGGCATCTCAGTGTTTCAGAACAGGGGACAACAGCCCCAAAGGCAGGAAACCACCAAATGCTCATTGGTTGGGTGAAAGGGAGTGGAGCATGGGTCAGGGGAAGGCGGCATGGCCATTGGGGTAGCTTTGGCTCCCAGGACGGCCGTATTTGGCCTCCTGGCCAGAGGTTCCCCACCCCCGCCTTGCACACAAGGAGAATGACTGAACAGGTTTGTTGTTGTTTTTTTAAAAGAACTTCTCTTGATCTGGACACTGTATTTCTGTAAATGCAGCCTAAGCTACCTGGAAGGAAGCCAATACTTGTCCCTTTGATTTCTTGTATCTAAATGCAGGAGTTATATTTATCTCTGTTGCATTTCATCATGTTGGTTTTTCAGTCCACTGTTTCAGTCTGTCAAGATCATTTTGAATCTGGATTCTGTCTGCTACAGAAGGGCAGTATTTTAGCTCACCTAAATCATCCCCTAACCAATGACATCTCCTAGACAATACTATCAATGTGAACGTAGTAAGAATGCATATTTCAGTTAGGCACAGCATTTAGCAGAGCACAAAAATTAAGGGCATCTTCATAGGTGACACTGAAGTCACTTTTAAAATTCAGCACAGTTCCAATATCACAGATTCTTTTGCAGCTCCACATTTTGTTCTGTAGTATTTTCCTACTTCTATTCCCCATTATTTTAAATCTGAGGAGGCCATGCCACTTAAGTGGAGAGCTAGTTGCTTAATTTACAGTGATGGCCTGTAAATTAAGCAACTTGTACCTTTTCAAGATTCTTGTTCATCTGTTATAGAAAAGGCACATCAATATTTCAGTGTGAATGTAAATCCACTTTCCATCTGGGCCTGTGATACAATGGAAAATTTGCCTCTTGCGGCGTTCAGTCATTCAGAATTACCGTAAGATAAACTAAAAAGTGTTATTTCAACATCACTTATAAAAATGAATACAGTCAGCTACTCACCAAGAAGATTTTTAAAACTTGTATCTCCTGGTCCTGTTCTTCCTTTGGTAGGTTAGCCAACTTTTCATTAGTCCTTGCTCCTGCGCTTTTAGCAGAAACTTGATCTGTAGACATTAGTAGGAGGAGAATATTTATCTTCATGATGCAAAAATAGTTTCTATAGTTGAAGCCTCTGTTAAAGGCACTGGAGCAGGCCAGGCCTTTTGGGTCGGTGGTGGTGGGGAATTTTTATTTATTTATTTATTTACATTTATATACTGCCCCACAGCCAAAGCTCTCTGGGCGGTTTACAACAATTAAAGAGTTGGCCACATCACCAACTGGGGGATGTAGATGCAAAATAAGTCAGGGTTCTTGCACCTACAGGATTGTGTAGAAGAGGGAATTTCAGCTTGCATTACAAACTACGCCTGCTTTAATTCTCTCTCCTACACAGCTATTAAAGGTACAGTAGCCCTGTTTTCCGTTCCATCTGGCCACCCTACTTCAAACACAAGTTATGGGGGAATAAGCATATTTCCAGACAAGGGCATTTTTGCACAAGTACTGTTATTCGGTTGATAGGCAGGACCTAGACATCTTTCTTCAAGGGAGTGCTTCTCTTGCAGGCCACAAATCACAGGGGGTTGTTGCTGGGGAAATCGGATTATTCCTGCTACCACCACCACCACCCTCCTCCAGCTATAACCAGGGTGGGCAGACTTCAGCCTTGCAAGATGGCCTTTGTTTTTGGTTTTTGCTCAGACTCTGAGATTCACCAACTGGAGCATGGCATAAAAGATGAAAACTTAAAATGAAAGAATTCTGAGCCTTGGAAATTGTTTTGAGTATGGGGACAGAACAGAGCTCACAGTCCACACAGAAATCTACTTCTGATTACTAACAACAACAACTCCACCCCAAGTGAGGTTTGTTCATTTCAGCAAAATAATTTGGCAGAGGAGAGTCATTTTGCTGTTGTGATTGTTAAAAAAATTGAGTATTAGAAATCTTAGCCTAATGACTGCAAATCACCCAGAGAGCTACCAGTAGATCCTAATCTATATCCCACCCACTCCAGGGGCAGGTCATTATTTAGCCAAGGATAGAGGAGTCCTATTAGTGTGTCCCCTACACCAACTCACAGCTGCCTGAACTCCAAGCAAACTGCATCACTACACAGTCTCTGAGTCCATCACAACAAAGACTCTCTGTTGCCTGTTCTGTTCCAGAGTGAGGCTGTGCATGCACAAAAGGAGTAGAACTATCTGCATATTCCTTGCTGCTTTGACTCTACTCCGAAACATCAGCGATCTAGGCAGGTTGTTGAGGAGGACTACACTGCCTAGATGCCATACATGGGCATATCTAGTCCTACCACGAGCCAACCCAGGGGACTGAAATACTGAGTGAGGAAATGGGTGTCAAGGAGGATTCCCACAACCAAGCAGATGGTTGATTCCTTGCGTAAAAGATTGCCTTGCGTGTGCAGGGGGAGCAAATGGGTAATTGGTTATTGTATTTTCCTCCCTCCTCCTTGATGAGAGCAGAGCACATTTTGCAGCAGCAACAGCTTGGTGGAGAGAGCTCACCCCACCCCCCACCCCCATTTTGTGAAAACTGAACAATGTATTACTGGTGCTGCATGGAGGCTAGCACAAGTATAGTGCTTGGGGGACTTGGCTGCAATAGCCCTAATTCACTATACTCTAAGTAAGGAACAAATTGATGGAAAATTTTGAGTCAGTGTCATGGGATTGGGAGAAACTGACACAGAAATTTGTCAACATGTTTCCAAATACATTTTGCATGCTAAAAGAGTTATCCCACCTCACTAAACAAAAAGACAAATGGCACGATCCAGTGGGGAGTCCATTGAAATGAATGGGAGCTGTGCAAGAGCCCTGCAGCTACCGTCCTATGCATACTTTCTTGGGAATAAGGCCCAAGGAACTCAGTGTGACCTGCGTCTGAATAGACATGCTGCCCTCCCCTTTTTTGTTATTGTTTAATGTTGACATAGGTAATGATATAATTTAGGGGGAAATACGTGTGGCAGACATATTTCCCTTTACGTACAGATCCATAGTTAAATGTAGCCACTGATATTGAAAACATTGGATTAATTCCTATGAATGAACTGTAAGGAAATTGTTATTTCTCAAAGTTATTTCTTTTCCATGGAAGTGAGTTATGCCCAATGTTCAGGAAATATTGCAAGAACTGGAAGCTCTCTCTTGCATTTTAAATACTGGTCTAGTAGCTTGCTCATCCAGGGACCTTTCCCAATGGCACAAGAGAAGACAACTAAGAACAGAGGCAGTGTGGTGTATTAGAGTGGGACTTGGGAGATCTGAGTTCTAGTCCCCACTTGGCCATGAAGCTTACTGGGTGTCTTAGGGCCAATCATTGACCTTCAGCCTATCCTGCTTCATGGGAGTAGGTAAGCCAACTTGGGTTCCTTGCGAGAGGAAAAGAGGCCAGATATAAATGTAATAATAAAAACTAGATGGGACAGACAGCTGCTCCAAGCTAACAAAAAATAAAAATACACACCAAAGTTAAGCTCTATTGATTTCAGTGGCAAAGTTAAACACATACTTAAATCTCTCCGAATGAATACAGTGGGATTTTAAAAATGCTTAACTTTAGCCCGATCATGCCAGCTGTGTCTCTTATTTGACTGAAAAGGGTTCAGCCGGTATTGATGGAAAGTAATCTGCGCAACAGTCATAGCTGACCTTTGAATCAAGGGAGTACCTGAAATACTCCTCCAAGATAAGGACTCTGTTGTGTTGACCGCTGTGCAGGTTGACAGTAATTATTACTAATAACAATAATAACAGGTCTCCATTCAAAAGAATTTAAGGGAGACATGTCAAAGGCACAAAGGGACCTTTCAAAAGGAATGGGCCATATTTATGTCTGTGAACAAATCTTTCCCTCATAATGTTAAAATGAAATGTGGATGGGGGAAGAATACAAACCTATCTTCCCTCCCCCTCCGCCTCCTCCCACCCCCACAAGTACTTATAGTAAAAGGAGAGCAATTGAGGCTTCTGCTGGTGCAGCACTTTGAAGATTTGAGTCAAGGATGAGGGGAGGCGATATAAGCATCTGCTTCATAGATACATAAAGCATCTGCTTCGTAGGTCAGACCAATAGTACTTCCAAGGACTCACAGTGGTTCTTTGACGGGGGTCTTTTTCACCTATATCAGGGATGGGCAACAGGCAGCCTGCATGCAGCTTCTGCCACCTCCTTGTGCCCCTGCTGCCAAAAATTACAGGAGTGGCAAAAACACTGGTGGCTAAAATGACCACAATGCAAATTTGGCGGTGCAGCAGTGACAGGAGTTTGACCCACATATGGGAGGAGGAAGCAAAAAGGTCTCTCCCCCCCCCCCCCCGAAGTTGTCTACCGCTGATTACGATTGTGTTAAACATTTAAAAAGGACACAGCAGAGGGTGCTCACCTCACCTGCATTATACACCTGGCTTAGAAATATCATCTAAACATCAAAGCCATATGTTAAGGGCTCAAGTGGGGCCTCTGCTCTTATGTATGTTAGAGGTCACAAGGCCACCCATTCTTGCTATCTTGTGATCCCTCTGGATGAAATCTTCCCCCACAAGGCCAGAGTATAAGAGACACCAAACAGGCCTAGTTGGTTCCCTTTACCCACACCAGTGAACTACCCAGGAAATATGAGCACTATTGGTAGTGAAGAAAGATGAACAAGACATAGGATTTTATAATTTTAAAATAATCAAATTAAAGTTAATTTAATACAAGATATGTAGGATGACCATATGAAAAGGAAGACAGGGTTCCTGTATCTTTAACAGTTGCATAGAAAAGGGAATTTCAGCAGGTGTTATTTGTATGCATGCAGCACCTGGTGAAATTCCCTATTCATCACAACAATTGAAGCTACAGGCATTATACTAGCTTGACCAGATAAAAAAGAGGGCAGGGCTACCCAGCCTACTCTACCCCTTTTAACTCCCACTAATGTAGCTTCATCTATCCCTAAAGCCCTGTCCCTTATTTATCTTCTCAAACCTGCACACCTACACACAAGCCCCTCCCACCTTTCACTCACTCTCCACCATACAATTAACCCAGGCTTCTATTTAACACATATAAACATTAATACAAACTTAATGTGGCAAATGTTGTGATTTTGTCACAGACTCCAGCTCACATCACCCCTAGCCAACATAGCCATCAGGGAGGGATTATGGGAGTTGCAGTCCAACAACATCTGGAGGGTGACATGTTTCCCAACCTTGCTGCAGGAGAAGACCTGACAACTCAAGCAATGGAGAGGTTTTCTCCTTTTTTCCTGACTGATCCCCTGACATGATGAACATAAGGCATGAATTCCAGACGCTGCCTTTCCTAGGACTTCATCACCATCCCAGGAACAGTAGCACTGTTTGGATTTCTGCCTGCAATGCAGATGTTGGAGGGGGAAAGTTGGCAACCTTGGCTTCATCTTGACTAGCATGGGAGGAGAGTGCATTGCTCTTATTCTCCACAGTATGATGAAATTGACTCTGCTCCTTCAGTGTTATACAGCACAGCTATTTATTCCTAAAACCTGGGAAAACATCCAGGTGGGGGTGGGGCAGGCAGAAGTAATGGTTCCCCTCCCCGCATTACATCCACTGTTCTGAGAAGAAGCAAAAATCCCAAGTTATCCGAGACAGGACCTGAAGGGAGAATCTGTGCATTTGTGGAGGGAGCTTTTATTCTTTGCTTTCCTGATGCACAGTTGTGAATCTCCAGTTTATAAAAACAGAGATCTGCTGTGTTCCCTGACAGTTTTCTCTAATGGGCTGAAATGGGCACATGCTATCCCTGTGAGAGCACACCTGCTCCAATTTTGCCCCATTAGAGCAAATAGTCAGAGAAGGTAGCAGATCTCTATTTTTATAAACTGTTAATGGACAGCTGTGCATCAGCAAAGTAAAGGATGAAAGCTCCTCCCACAAATGTGCAGTTTCTGATATAAATCGGGGTGAGTTAATGCAGCATCAGACATGTTAATTAACGCAACCCTGCCCTCTGCCCAGCTCCGTCTATACGACAACAGGATTGCTCCTCATTGAATATGAACTCGAATTTTCATTGATTTGAATTTAGGTAAAGAGCATCACATTGCAGCAGCAACAGAGATTTATCTCCTGAATTTTTTTGTATAGTGCAGTTATTAATGCACACATGTGCACATATGATGCTATGGCAAAGCTATAAATTTTATCTGCAGAGCTCTGCAGATTCATAGAAGAGGAGAACCGAGGGTTGCTGCCCATTCCCCACCCTTTGTTTTAATTTTAAAAGTTCCATATGCGGACCTCTGCAGATTCATATAATTCAACATGAAAACGGCAGGAAGGAACGAGGCAGCCAGAGGACGCAATAGGTGGGAAGGCGGGGAATCAGCCAATCACATTGTTCTGCCCTCAAAGTTACGCCCACATGTCAAAATGCGATTTAACTCCCCCAAGGACACATAACTCTAATGCGGTGCATACTCGGACATTGATCCAAAAGACTCGGTAAATCTCAACTACGAATATGTACATGATCGCGTTAAAAACTCGGCACTACTGTGAATGGACAGCTGCGTCATATGTCCTGAAATGCGAATTTGCACATTTACATTGGGATAAAGAAGACGTATAGACAACTCCCCAGCTTCCAGCAACCAATCAGGGGTTGCCATTCACCTCTGCCTTGACCCCAGAGCAAGGTCACACAGCGGAAGGGCCATGGTGACCTCACTTTGAAGAAAAAAGTCAGGGTAAGTTCCCAACTTTTTTTAACATACAGCTCGGGCAATATTCTAGCAAAGGAAGAAACTTGCTGTGGTTGTTGTTGGGGTTTTAATAACAGTTTGCTCTGCATAAATCAGCAGACAAAAGTTTTCACAGAGCACAGGCACATTATAACTTGCTAACGTCTGCAGATCAAGCCACTGTTAGAGGAAGAGGAGCAGCAGGCTGCTAAAAACTTGGGAACCCTAACTACATTTGTGTAATACCAGTGATGACTGGGGTTAAGGGCTGCTGTAGAGGGTCTTGCATCATTTTTTAGCGTTTCATAGAAAGGAAGATTCCACCGGAATGTGTGACTTTTCTCATTTTTGCAGCACGGTGACATGAAAAATGACATCTGGGGGAGTGGGGGAGGAATTCACTCTTAAGTAACTCTCGTTTCTGCTTCTGCTTTGGTTCTTGTTAACTTCCTACATCCAGGTTTTGATGGAGACAGTAAGATTTATAGCCTCTGCCAAGCTATCTTGCTAGTCACTGTGGGATTTCTCCGTAGCTTTCTGTTTGCCCCTTTGGCCTCTCTGTAAGTAGTGGATGGCAGCTGGATATTTATTTGTTTCTTTTGTTCAGCAAAGAATGAATTATGAATCTGAGTAGGAGTATTAAGCACACAGGGCCTGACTGCACTGGGCCCAGGCACATGGCAGTAGCCAGAGCATCAGACTACAGGAGTGGAGCAGGGATGGCGGGGTGGGGTGGGGTGGGGTGGGGTGGGGGCAGAAAGCTGCCCTTTGAACAACCACTTTAGAATAGGATAGAAAAAAAATCAGCTGAGATGCAGGAATCAAGCCTCCACTGTCTTACAGGTTTCACCTTACATCAGTGCAAAGGTGCTGGTATAATATTGTTTCAAGCTATTAGACAATAAAGAAAAGAAGCAACCAGATAAAGTAGGGTAAACAAGTGTTCAATGCCACTAATAGTGGAGAAGGTCACACACACACATATACACACACACAGAGGTAGGGTTATATTTTTTCCTCTTTCCATGACACATCACACTTGCTAAAAGTCTTCTATAATACAATTCAAGAAACAAGAGGACCATCCTTCTTTGCATACGGTCACCTCCAGCTGGAAACATCTTTCCATCTAAACTGCAAACACTTGACCAAGTCTAAATCTATAGAGTTTAAACCAAGGGCATGAACCCAACCCCAAACTGAATAAAAAGCATGCATTAAACATGATTTGTTAATGGCCTAGCATTCCCCAACACGAGTCCCTCCAGATCATTGGCCATGCTAGCTGGGGCTGATGAGAGTTGTAGGCCAAAACATCTGGAGAGATCCATGTTGGGGGAAAGCTGGGAGATCCAGTATAGTAGCCACCCCTGCTTACACTGGTGCAAGTTACTTACAGTGAAAGAATTAATAGAATATTATAAGTGCACGAAGAGTGACCTGCCCAGTACAAAACAAACACACAACCCTTCTACCCATTCCAGTGATGTATCCAGGCAACAGGAGAAACGAAACCCACAACCCAGGCACAATGTCCTAACATCATTCTTGCACTGCTGGAAGTATTTAACCATATCTCTCCCTGCAGACCATGGCCAGTGAGGGTTGCACAAATGTGGGACAATTTCCAGAGGCATAATCTTAGTCTGTTGCAGTAACAGGTATGGGAAACAGCAATCTTTCTTACTGTGTGGCTGCAATCCTAAATGTGCTTACTGAGGAATACATCCCATAGAATACAATGGGATTTACATCTAAGTAGAGATTGTGGTTTTTATGTTTTGGCGATATATTCTTGCTTTGAAGAAGACTTTTCTTCCTTCATCCTTTGCTTTTTGTACACTTAGCCTGACAAAGAGTTACGGAGAACTCAAAAGATTGCACAATTGTTTGTGGCATTTTGGTTGGTCCTAACAACAGTATTGCCTAACTGTGGGTTTTGGATTTTTTTTTCTTGTGTGAGTGAGTGAAAGTATGGCTTTGTTGTGGAAATGGTATCAGTTCCTCTTTTCAACTGTAAAATAACCTGAACAGTGTTTTCAAGACAACTCAAAATTTCCATGTTCAGTTGTGTAAATTAATATCGAATTCACTATTTTAAATGGAAAGATAAAGGCAACGAAGCATAGCAATGAGAGAGGGTGAGGGATAGGGATTAGGTTTGCACCTACAACACTCAGTGGTTGAATGTGGGTTGTTGTTGAACCATGGGTTAGCCTGATGTCTGAACCCAGGATATTTTCCACAGGGTTGCTTGTTAACTATTCAGTGTGGCTTATTTTTCTCAAAACAAGCCACCTTGAGAACCCATGGTTTGCTGTTGAGTTGGCATGCTTCAGAAAATGTCCTCGGTTCAGACAACACATTAGCTCGCAGTTCAACTAACAACCCACAGTTCAACAACTACCCACACTCAACCACTGAAGGTTAGCGTGTTGTGTGAATAGCTCCAGTGAAACAACAAGAGTAAGCTCAAAGCAAGCATCAACTGCCCTAAAGTGGTAAATTTAGTATTCCAAAATGGTATTTTAGGAACTGAGGACCAGACTTCTAATCCTGAAGCTAACAAGTGATGCTACTTCCTCTTTGCAATGCTGAATATGCCATAAATGATGATCTGCACACTTGTTCCAAGCAGAAGTGCTTTGCAAATTTGAAATTGGAATCTTCTGAGGTGGCCTTTAGGCTGATTTCCCTGAATCACTTGGGCTTTGTGGATGTTATTTCCCTCTCAGACAAGAATGTATGACAATAGAAAGTGGCATCCCTTCTCCCCTTCAGAAAAGGGTTGCCTTCCAGGGCCACTATTACTTTGTCAGAAGCATGTGCTAGATGTCACTGCAAACAATTACTTTAACTTCGCTGTTAATTTTCAATTGCCAATGCTATACTATGGGGGTGCTGGTAATATGAAAGGGAGGTGACTGAATTCAGACCAAATTTGGGGGATATGTGAAAGCAATTTTGTCTAATCTTCAGCATAGCTAGGCTGCTTTAAACCCATTCATTGTCAATGTGGTTTTAGCAGGCTAATTGTGTACAGAACTGCAGCCTTTATGCCTATGCAGGAGTGCATTTTCCTAATGTGACACACTGGAATTGGCTGTAAGCTGGCCCCTATATGTTTTACCATTCATATTCATGTATAACATTCACATCCTAATTTTTCCAGTGGCTACCATAAAAGTATTTCCCCCCACACACAAAGAACATGCTAAATCTGTATTGCATCATCTATTGCGCCTAACTCATTGTTGTGACTTTGTAGGGGCCTTCGTAGAAGTGTGCTATGTCTCACTTGCAATTTTTTTGTGGCACATTACAAAGTAGTGTGTGTGCATTCATCATGTACAGTTGGTCAAGATTAAATGATCTGTTGGTATTCTCTAATTTTGGATTCCACGAACAGCAGACCTATTTAAACTGTTTACCTCATAATAACCCTGTGAAATAGATAATTCCTGATAGGGCTGTGCTCCGCTCCAGATCCCCGAACTGGGAGCGGAGCGACCCGATCTGCATTTGCTAAGGATGGATCAGAATCGGGTCAGGGGAGCTGCAGATCGAGGTGAAGCGGATTGCTCCGCTGCAGATCACTTCACCTTGATCCGAAGCTCTGAATGCAGGTAAGTGGGGGGAGGGGGCTTACCTGGTGCTGCCGCCGCAGTCCGTGTGGCGATGGCGGCAGAGCCAGGTAAGGAGGCAAGGGGGAGGGGGCTTACCTGCCTCCATCGCGGTCTGGTGGCGTCTTCAACTGAGGCCCAGGCCTCAAAGCAGAAGCAGGCCATGGCCTGCTTCCGGCTTGAGGCCTGGGCCTCAGTTGAAGCCACCACCGGACCACGACGGAAGCAGGTATGTGGGGGGAAGGGGGGCTTACTTGGCTCCATCACCCGCCGCTGCTGCAGTCTGTGCGGCAGCAGAGCCAGGTAAGAGGCTTATTTGCCCATTTTGTCCCCCCTTCCCCACTTACCTGTCTGTGCCGCCCACCGTGGAGGCAAGTAAGTGGGGAAGGGGGGGAAAAATGGGGGGTGAATCTCGATCCGACCCTTCGGATCTCGCTCCGGATCTGGTTCCGGAGTGGGTCGGGGGAGGGTCAGATCGACCTGAAGCGGTTTGGGCCCAATCCAAAAGTTTCGGATTGGGCCACAGAGCGGTTTGGGGGGCTGGTGCACAGCCCTAATTCCTGATCCCGTTTTATAAGTGTGTGTGTGTGTGTATGTGCACATGTGTGTATGAACTGTGACTTGGTTCAGAACATCATGCAATGGATGTCCACTCATGCAATGGGACTTCTCCATCTCCTCTGCTGTAGTCCCCCCACCCCACATGCCCCCAAAATATATTCCAGAAAGTCTCTCAACCCTCCAGAGCAGATCTGGGACATGCACAGGCATGCTGGAAGTAGGGGAAATCTGTTTGTCCACCAGTTTTACTTCTTTTACTTTTTTAAAAAACGGTTTTTAATGCTTTATGTGTGTATGTTCTGTGTTTCAGAATTTTAAATTTTGTATACTTGTTTTTATCTCAATTTTAGAATTTCTGTAAACCGCCCAGAGAGCCCTGGCTATGGGAGCGGTATATAAGTGCAATAAATAAATAAAATAAATAAATAAACAACACCATTGTATCCAAGATGAGGCTGATGCATAAGCAGAACTGTATCCTTAAATCAATGCATTTCACTGCAGCTTAGATGTTGGCAGTTTTGCATAATCTTCCTTATCTTCATCAAATCTGTGTGAAAAGATTACCAGAATATCACCAAATTCATATAGGATCAATTACAGAAGAAACGTAAGCAAGCCTTAATTTCATGGGAACTAAATATGTTTCTCTAGCTAGAGATAAACAATAGTTCTTTCCCCACTAACCCCACCCCGTCTGCTGAGAGTTTACAGGCACAATCCTATGTATGTTTAGACAGAGAAAAGGGATACAATTCCCAGCATGCCGAGCTAGCTATGTTGGTGCATGCTGGAAGTTGTAGTCTTTTTCTCTGTCTAAACATGCATAGGATTGTGCTTTAAAGGAGTTTGAAGTTGTGGATGCTTGTATTGTGGACTCTGGTAAGCAGGCTTTGCAGATTTTGTCGCTGTTTTTAAAGCTGCAAAATGTGATTGTTCAGTCAATGTTGGGACAAAGAAATATGTACGTACATGGAGGGAAACGAGGCATTTCTCCAGCTACTTTCTTCAGAATTATTGTCTGTCTCCAGCTTAATAGGCCACCAGGAAGCCATCAATGCACTTTATTCTCATAGCAGAGAACTTTCATTGTCGCCAATACACAGAGGAAACTCTATCAAGTGTCATCATTTGCCAAAGTCACCCAGGGAATCTGTGTCAGAGCAGACTCCTGAACTGAAAGAAGTGGTTTTGGGGTCTTCACTACATGAGGTGACTCATGTAATGTGTCATTTAGGGTGATCACTTACATATTGTCAAAAAAGAGGAAAAGCATCATCATAAACAGGTCAAAAGAGGACATAGTTTTGTGTAAATTTATGTATACATACATAAGTGTGTGCAAAGGGTGTGCCAAGTGTGCTCAGGTACAACCTAATGTCTCAAGCAATAAGAGCTGAATTGAGGGGGCCATTGAGTAGGTATCCAGAGGGGGATCCAGACATGGTGGGAGCGGCCCTCTGGCTGCTCCGCCACCATGCCGAAGAACCACTGCCTCCGAGAGAGCACCATTGCTCCTGGCAGCAGGAGCGAAAAGGAATTGCTGTGTTGGGAGCCTCTCTGCCAGGAGCTGCACCTCCTCGGCCACTAGGCCTCTGCTGGAGTGGCTGTGCCGACTGACCTCAGGTGTATAGAGTTGCATTCAAACGGGACTGGGCGCACGCAGTGCTGAAATGTCACTCACGTGGCGGGAATGGCCCTTTGGTTGCTCCGCTGTCCCCCACCCCCAACAGTGTGCTGTTGCTCTGGACAGTAGGAGCAAAAAGGAATTACTCTGCTGGGAGCCTCTCTGCCAGGAGCTGCAATTCAAAGAGGCTAGGAAGAGGGCCACTGGAAGGTTAATATCGCCTTGTAAGCCCCTCCTCTGGCCAGTGTCACCACAAAGCCCCCCCCCCAAAGTAGCGGCTTGAGGAGCATCTCCTCATTCCACCCCCTTAATGGCAACAGACCTCCCGTGGTCAGGCAAGCTGAAGTAGGGCATCAGTGTCTACAGCATTTATTGATTGATTGATTGCATTTCTCTATACTGTCCAATAGCTGAAGCTCTTGATCTCAGAGAGTAGCCTGAGCTAAACTCTTCTTCCTGACAAACTCATTTTCTGTGGACAGGGATGGCTCTGGGGGAGGGGTGTGTGGAAGAGCGGTCGGTCGGTCATAAGCACAGACCTGTGGCCTGAAGCAGTGGAGGCCGGTGGCTCCGATTTCGGTGGGGCTGTGAATCTATTCTGCATTTCAGTCAGAACCGGGCAGAATGCCAAAGGAGCTATCCAGAGTGCCGAACGTAAGTTGGGGATATTGTTCAGCACTTTTTTAGGGTTTTGCCTGGTTCTGGCTAAACCCCAGAATGGATTCATAGCCCCACCAAAGTTGGAGCCACAGGTCTGAAGTGGTACAGTCAGTCCAAACTCAGCCTCCGTCACAGCACAGCTGGACAAGATAGTAGTGGGAGATCATGGTTGTCTCTCCTCGTTTGTTTTTATTTTCAGTGCAGCTGTGGGTGGGAGCAACTTAGCTTAGGACCATAGTGTGGAGTTTTGTTTTTGTTTTTAAAGAGACCCTTCTCCCTTTGCTGTTTTTCCAATCTGATTGACCTTCTTTCTGTATTGATCCAGGGAGCAAATAACTCTGTGTGTGTGTGTGTGTGTGTGTGTGTGTGTGTGTGTGTGATTCAGGTTGGGGGAGATGGCACAGGGTAAGTGTCAAATATCCTTCCTCACCCCCATGCCACAATCCCAATTTCCCACCACCACCACCACCACCACCACATTTACCCTTAATTAAAAACACCTTCAGGAGATCCAGTTACTGATATCCTGCCACCTCATCCAATTTGTCCCCGAGGACTCGTCCTACATCGCCCTGATGTCCAAACTAATTTGGTGTTCATCCTTCTGGGATCTCCAATTGGACGGCTGCCAATCCTCCATTATCTCAGCTGCTGGTTAAAACGCACACACCCAGCCCAACCAAACAACTCTGAGACGCTAGGAGATATATAACAGTAATTCAACAAGCACAGTACACCAACATCCCATTGACTCCATCTCATCACCCACTTCTCCCATTGCCCCTGCAATAAGAGCAAAATGTGCCTGGCAGCAACAGAGGGTTTCCTTTTGGCAACGGCATTCATTAGATGGTGCAGGGCTGGTATTACATCACTCAAAGGCATCATTAAGAAGTGCAAATGCTCATTTTCTCTGCCTCTCACTGCATGAAGCCCAGACTTTAGAATTCTGCTAATATCCCAAGTGCTGAGATCACCCAACCTTCAACTTCCAGGCTGCCTTTAGACCCCCGAACTGTATAATTAAATCACGTCCCAGTAGCTTGCTATTATTGCCGCTTCCCAACCAGTGGAAACTGATGGAGTTGAACTAGCATCTGAAAAAAAACCCACAGAAAAGTAAAGGGGGTTGAAAACCACCACTTATCATACAGACCAGTCTCAGCCTATTGTTTCCTGGGGCTCTGCCATCTATCATGTGTTGTTCTTGTCCTACATTCAAACTGTTATCTCTTTGAAGCAGGAAATAGTTTTCTTTTTCTTTTCTTTTTTCTTTTTTCGGTCTTTAGTATACAGCACAGTGGGACTCAGAGTCACAGCTGGGTCTCTAGAGGTAGATACTACTAAGAAAACGCTTCAGGTTAAAAAACTATGGAATGTCAGCCATGCTAATTTTGAAGGACTAATGTCATTTTCTAGTTTGCTCAACTGATTGAAGGTCTTGTCTTATGATCACTTCAGTGCGTGGCAGCTGCCCAAAAAGCCTGTTTTGTGCTAACTTTTCTAGATGCTTCTGTAAGTTTTCCACAGCCATGAACTGTTAAACCCACACTGTTTCACACATTCAGATTTGCTATGTACAGCCAATACTATACATGTTTACTCAGATGTAAGATCCAAAGCAATTCAAAACTGTCGAACACAGAAAGACCATTCAGTGCACCAAAAGGGTTAAAATTAGCTGGAAAACAAGATAAAATTAATAATTTATCTTGGTGCTCTGCAGAGGCTACAGAGCACCAAAAGGGCCACATTTTGCATCAAACAAACTAAATTTGATTGTTAGGGCATTCCATAGCCACTACGGGCACATTCTTAATTTAAAAATTGTAGTGGGGATGGCCACAATGTGGGACAGAGGGGATTCCTTGTGCCCCATAGGCTGGTATCTCTATCTCTATCTATCTATCTATCTATCTATCTATCTATCTATCTATCTATCTATCTCTAGACCTATGCAGGAATTTTCCCACTTGCATGTAGGGCTAAAGTGTGCAGATGGAGGTGGGCATACATGTCCCCATGTGCCCAGTACACTGGTAGACCTCTGTGTGTTGAGTCTGGACAAGGCAGACCTTCATGCTCAAATCCTCTCTCAGATCTTTGTGCTCAACATGCGAAGGTCTAGCTGGGAATCCTGCATGCAGACATCTTGGGGCAGGATGTGTGTCCACTGATGTGTCCGTCCACATTTTAACCCTACAGGTTCTTTCTCATAATGTGTGTGTGTGTGTGTGTGTGTGTGTGTGTGTGTGTGTATGTATATATAATATATATTCTTTTGGAATTTCAAATCTCTCTACTGTGTGTTGCTGAAGCCCATCTGAAAAAAGAATGTGACTGGAAAAAGTTTAATGCTAGTCTGGCATACTCAAAAAAACCTATGGCACAGCGGATCAGAATTTCCCTTTGGAACCACCAGCATGGCCTAAGGAAGAAGGTGGCAAAGAGGAAGGGAGACATGGAAAAGGAGGCAGGGCAAAAATGAATGCTGCTGCTGCTGCTGCTGCTGACTTACCTGGCTTCCTCACAGTGTGGGGCTATGGTTACAATGCTATTCCAAATCATATTACGGGAGTTGAAATCCAACATATCTGGAGGACATCAGTTGGGGAAGGCTGGCAATAAAAGTGTAATCCTATGCATGTTTAGAGAGAAAAAAGTCCTGCAACTCCCAGCGTTCTCCAGCCAGGTTGGTTGGCTGGGGAATGTTAGGAGTTGTAGGACTTTTCTCCATCTAAACATGCATAGGATTGTGCCCTAAGTCTCGTAGAGCTCAGTGGGGGCTTACAGCATTGCACTAAAAGGAGCAGGCTGGGATTTATGAGTCCATCTAGTCAAAGCTATATTTAGCTCTATTCTTTATAGAGGGCTTGAGCTACTGGCATTACTGGGAAACATTTTTTTTCTTAAAGACATCAGGCAAGGTCTATGTATAAATCGGCACCATGCCATTAAAATAAATCAAGCCTATCCCCACCAGTGATCAGCATTCCTATCTTAAAATGTCAGGCCATACCCACAGTTGAGGACTACCAGTGTTGTGCTCTGATGAGAATCTAACTATTCATAGCCTTCAGGGCTAGATTATATATCCAGCAGAGTCAAATGGGAAAGATTTCTCCAGACTGTACTTTGAGGTGTAAGTGGGGATTGCATATTTGAATGGTTGAAGAACATAAGAAGAGGGTATATTGAGCAAATAAAGAGAAAGAGGGAGAGAGATGCATTCATATTTCCAGGAAGAATGTAAGAAGAGCCAATTCTTCGGGTGGGAAAAAAGAATTATGCAATGCTGAAACCCTGTCCACTTTTGGCTCTGGCTCCACCCGTATCAACTGCAGTCTCCTTAAAAACATAAATAGAAATTTGGAAAAGTCTTTTCTGTGAATATAGCAGGCTGAAAGTTTAATGTAATGTGTTTATTTATGAACCAATAGAGCAGGAGACACAGCCAAACTGACAAGTGGTTTTATGGTAGCAAAATAAAGAAAATGTGCATTGTTGTTTACAGTTCTTAGTTTCTTCAAATTCTATTCAAATCCTGCCTGTTCTTAAGAATACTGGTGTACAAATCTAATAATAACAATCCATAGTCCCTATGATCTTGTTTTCACTCACTCCTGACAAGAAATCACACAGCTAAACACATCTACCCTCCAAACCCAATCACCAACCGAACGCCTCAGACCACTCAGCTCCCCCATATATTCACTCCTCCCCCCTTTCCACAGCATCACCAGCCACACCCACTCAGCCCAACATTCCGCATTCTCTAGACATACTCATGCAGAAATACCTAAAGGAATAGAAATGTGGGTTTTTGTGGCCATCCCTATTTCTTGTGGAAGTGCATTCCATAGTTTAACTATTAGCTCTGTGAAGAAGTACTTCCTTTTATCTGTCCTGAATCTCCCACCAATGAACTTCATGAAGGATGGAGAAATGAGATTGTAAGAGGAGAAAATGAAAGGGAAAGAGCTCTAGCCAGAAAATGAACAGATATGCAAGCAGTGTTTGTGGAGAAATGGCGAAAAGGAGAGGTGGGTGGAAGTGATGGAGGGCTGAGAAGAAATGGGGCCTCTCCCCAAAAAAGAAATCTCTGTGGAAGGGAAGGGAAGGAAACCAAGGACGTAGTGAGAAATCAAACATCAGAGCTACATACACAAAAAGGCGAGCACTTTATAGGGATAATCACTATCAATAATACATGCCTGTGACATGGTACTTGATGGCAATTAAAAAAGCATTATGCTCCCTCAGCCAAATCTAAATTATTCCTCACAGCCTCCCTGCTCACCACGTCTTATTAGAGTGTGTCTCCTTGCGTGCACAACAGCTGAGCACAGGGAGCCAGAGTGAGAGAGAGCACTAACGTAGGGAATCATAAATGTTTGATGTCAGAGAAAAAGGAATGGGGAGACTTGTGCATGTGAATGTGAAGTATGGCAACATAATTATGCAAATACCGAAAACTCATTTTGGGATTTTAAAGAAAGCAGTGGAGGCTGGTGGCTCCATTGTCAGTGGGGCAGTGAATCTGCTACAGGTTTCAATCATCATCATCATCATCATCAACATCATCCCTGCTAATCAAATTCACAGGTTTTGATCCTATGAGCCCTGCCTCCACTACATCACTGCTGAAACCTCAGGTGTAGATTTTGATGGCATGTGGCATACACAGTGGAGGCCAGCTCCAGTGTCAGTGGAGCAGTAAATCCACTCCGGGTTTCGATCACAACCAGTCAGAACTCTAAAGGGGCTACCCATGGTGCTCTTGGATGGCTTCTTTAGAGTTCTGACTAAAACCTGGAGCAGATTCACCACCCCACTGACATTGGAGCCACCAACCTCCATTGGACATTTGGGGGCGTGGGCTGGAAGGGAAAGGGGGGAATCTCCCCCTCTCTGTTGCACTGATGGAAGACATTAATTGGAAGGATGGGCAACATTTGCATTAATAATGTTTAAGGCTAGCTAAGTTTCCCACAACCCCAGGGGTGCTTCCAGACAAAGCCATTATTGTACCATTGCATTGCACTGCCTCATTCATGGAATGTTATGTAAGATCCAGATTACATTGTTTTCCATTTGTGGCCTTCCTGTGTTTTCCCATTGTTTTTCCCCCCTTACAATAGAAAATCTGTTCAGGAAAAAAGATGAAATTGCTACACAAGGCCTTTGATCAGTAGCACTAGGAACCATCCATCTGGGAATATCTCAGGAAGCTTCATAGTTAAGAACTCTAGTTAAGCACAGACTCCAGTTTCCCTTAACTGGACCCTTAGCTGTTGTTGAGGCAGAAGGGAGAAATTTGCTGTGGAAAGGGTTGTGAGGAGGGAGGCTACAATCCTGCATCCTACTACTTCTTTTTTTAAAAATGATGGTTAAGAGACAACCCTTTTTTATCTGGACAGCACTCAGATAAGAACATAAGAACATAAGAAGAGCCATGCTGGATCAGACCAAAGGTCCATCTAGTCCAGCACTCGGTTCACACAGTGGCCAATCAGCTGTTCACTAGGAACCCACAAGCAGGACATGAGTGCAACAGCATCCTCCCACCCATGTTCCCCAGCAACTGGTGTATACAGGCTTACTGCCTCACCTACTGGAGGTAGCACATAGTCATCAGGACCAGTAGGCATTTTTGGCTTTCTCCAGGAATTTCTCTACCTCCCTTTTAAAACCATCCAAATTAGTGGCCATTCTGACATCGTGTGGTAATGAATTCCATAATTTACCTATGCCTTGTGTGAAGAAGTATTTCCTTTTCTCTGTCTTGAATCTCCCACCATTCAGCTTCATGGGATGTCCCCTGGGCTCTAGTATTATGAGAGAAGGAGATGCTGCCAGTCAGGAAAACTAACCACTAATCAGTGTTAAGGATAATTAGGGTATTACAAGCTTTGACATGTAGTAGTTATTATGTTGGACTAGACATAGGAGTTCAAATCCTGACTCAGCCATGAAGCTCACTGGTGATCTTGGGCCAGGCACATTCTCTCAGCCTAACCTACTTTGCAGGGTTGTTGTGAGAAGAATGGGGATGCTGTGGAGAGCCCTGGAAATCATACTGAACTCCTTGGAGGAAGGATGAGATATAAATGGGGTTAATATTAAATGTCAAAGAATGCAGGGTATGTGTGTCAGGAAAGAGGAATTTAGACTGAGATACTACTGTACAGTGATATAAGGGGATTGTTTAGGGATGGGTGAGAAATTCCATCAAAATTTTAATATGAATTTATCAGATTTGCACCTCCTGGACCAATTAGCGAGCTGAGAGTCACATGCCGAAATCTGCACTTTTCCCAACTTAGCAGAGGAGTTCTTTGGAACACAATGCACATTTAAAAAATGCCTATCTTAATGGAAAGTACACACAAAATGTACACATCAATGAAAATGTTTTTGGAAAAATGCACACAAAAACACATCTGTTCAGGAAAAAAATGCACAACAAATAGTGGTAACTTCTGTGCAAAGTTTTTTTTTTTTTTAAAAAAAAAACACCTCTTAAATGTGTGTAGAAACAGAGTGGCGTGAGCATAAGTCTGACATCCAATCATCTTGACAAGCACAACATTCATGGATCCATCACTAGAGCTGTGTGGAAAAGCACCATGCCCAAACCACTACCCTTCGTACACAAACTCTTTGCACTTGGGGGACTTTCAGTGGAAATGTCTCACATGTTTTCTGCCTTTTTGCTAGATGGAAGGGTAGGAAATGCAGCATCACAATCTTTCCCTTCAAACAAAGGTACTTCGAGCCTGCTTGTTCCATCAGATCCTGCGGTGGATTCCTAGTAGGGGTGTGCACAGACCCCCCGCTCCGCTTCACTTGCAGATCCGCCATTTTCCGGATCGGGCCGCTCCGCCCCGCCCCCGCTCCGCCCACTTCCGCTCCGCTCCGCCCGGAGCTCCGGATCCGGATCCGGAGCTCCGTTTCCCCCCCCATAGGCTTGCATTGAAAGCTAAAAAATTATACAACTTTTTTTCTGTTCAAGTTAGAAACCTCATGTTTGGCACCATGACACCTCATGGGGATATACACACGCATGCCAAGTTTCAAAGCAATCCCATCATCCCCTGATTTTTGGCGAATTTTTGAAAATCGGGCACCCCACACACAACATCCCTGCGAGGTGGGCAGGGGAGGAGGGAGGGAAGGCAGGCAGGCATGCAGCTGGCATTTCTGGGGGCATAAGGAAGTGAGCCAAGGATAAGCCAGTAATGCATATAAAATGGAATAAATCAATCAATAAACAAAGGAGGGGTGGAATTAAAAGCAGCAGTGTTGCTCAATAAACAACAAGAAGAACTTTTTTAAAAAGGCTATATCTGTCTTTTACCAGCAATAGGGGGACGTGCCCGGGGGAGGGGGAAGTAGCTGCCAGTTCAAGACACTGACAGCCACAGCTCCGAGAAGAAGTAAAACGCTCACTTCGACTCAGAACAGGCATTGCTCCACCACTGAAAAGTGACCATTCACTTCAACTCATGAGAGGCATTGCTCCACCGTTTTACTCTCTTTGGAAGGCTCTATGGCCTTCCAGTGCAAGAGAGAGTGGGGGCACGTCCACGATGAGATGCCCTAGGGGAGCTCATCCCCTTGCACCACATCGATTCAGTTGTTCCCCAAGGTTAGGGTGGGGAGCAGTGCTGTGTTTTTCTATCTCTTATTCTTGGCTTAGTATATGATTTCAGGTTGTGTTTGTGCATTTGGTGGGGCTACTGTGTTAAAAAACACGGGGAAAAGCCCGTTCAGATGAAGAAAGAGAAGTTTCCCAGAATCCCAAGTTACCTGTTTTGCCTATGCCCTCCTCCAACTTTGGGATCATCATGACCGGGAGCTGACTCTGCCCCTCAGCCCTTTGAAAAAGGTATTTTTCCCGCCGATTTTTTAAAAACGTCTAGCCCGCGACCCGTACGATGCAGAAAGTTGAGAGTGGTCTCAAAATGACCCCCATCCACGACTCTCTGTGCACAAGAATTTTCAGAACGATAGCTTAAACCCCCCCCAGTTATCCCCGATTCTTTCCCTCAATGCAATCCTATGGGCGAAAAGCCGAAACGCAGTTTGAGCCGCGCGGTTGACCCGATTTTTAAAAAAATATTGCACGTGAACCACAGCACGCAGAAAGTTGAGAGTGGTCTCAAAATGACCCCCATCCACGACTCTCTGTGCACAAGAATTTCCAGAATGATAGCTTCAAAAACAACGTAGTTATGCGCGATTATTTGCCGCAATGCAATCCTATGGCGAAATGTTTTCAAGATGGCGACCGGAGCGCTCCGCCTGAACTCGGAGCTCCGAAAAATGGTCGCTTCTCTTCGCCTTGCTTCTAGGGGGTCCGCGGTCCGCTCCTACTCCGCCTCTGGGTAAGGCGGAGCAGGCCAATCCGCTACTGCTTCTACGCTCCTAATCGGAGCGGAGCACATCCCTAATTCCTAGAACTCCTATATATATGAGCTCACTAAGCCAATAGGCATAAAGCAGGGGTGGCAGTGGAGGCTGGTGCCTCTGATTTCGGGGAGGCTGCGAATCCATTCTGGGCTTCAATCAGAACCAGCCAGGAGCTATCCAAGTGACGAAACTTATTTTGGGGATAGGGTTCAGCACCTTGGACAGCTTCTTGTGTGGTCTATCTGGTTCTCACTGAAACAGAGAATGGATTCACAGCCCCATCAAAATCGGAGCTACCAGGCTCCCCTGAGGGTGGGAGAATTTATTCAGCCTGAAGGCCAAATTGGTTCTGGGCATGTCCAAATCACGCAAGGTACTGGTTCCCCCCTACTTGGCACTGGTTAGGCCTCATCTAGAGTACTGCATCCAGTTCTGGGCACCACACTTCAAGAAGTATGCAGACAAGCTGGAGTGGGGTCAGAGGAGGGCAATAAGGATGATCAGGGGTCTGGAAACAAAGCCCTATGAAGAGAGACTGAAAGAACTGGGCATGTTTAGCCGGGAGAAGAGAAGACTAAGAGGGAGACATGATAGCACTCTTCAAGTGCTTGAAAGTTTCTCACACAGAAGAGGGTCAGGATCTCTTCTCAGTCATCCCAAAATGTAGGACAAGGACTAATGGGCTCAAGTTACAGGAAATCAGATTCCAGCTAGACATCAGGAAAAACTTCCTGATCGTTAGAGCAGTACGACACTGGAACCAATTACCTAGGGAGGTAGTGGGATCTTCCACACTAGAAGCATTCAAGAGGCAGCTGGACAGCCATCTGTCAGGGATACTTTAAGGTGAATTCCTGCATTGAGCAGGGGGATGGAGTCAATGGCCTTATAGGCCCCTTCCAACTCTACTATTCTATGATTCTGTGTATGTCTGAGGTGGGCTTACCCCACTGTTAGCATGCAGCCCAATGTGATTGCCTAGATCTCATCCACTCACACACATACTCATACATATGCACACTTGCACACACTGACTCCCTCCCTCCCACATCCCTCTCCCCCACTGCCATCAGGCTTTTGATGAACCTTTGTCAGTGCAAAAGATACTAAAGGAATGGCACAGACCTTGCCTTCTTATCTGATGATTTTATCAGAGAGGACTCTTAACACGGATAAATTAATTAATACTCTTACTGCGTGTAGGCAGGGCCTGGGATGACGGAGGCGGTAGCTTGTGCTTAACTCTTCTAAATCTCTTCCTCAAGTAAGATTTATTCATTATTAATTTCATCTGCAGCTCTCCGCAACAGGGAACCGCCAAGAATAACACCCACACTGAAAACAAGGAGAATGCTGCTGGCTAGATCTCTGATAGGCAGAACAGACTCATTTTTCTCTCGGAAATTACTTCATTGTTATTAGCTATTCTGTAGCCTATAGGTGTTTTATGAGAGAGATTTCAGGCCTCAAGTGTCTTTAGAAAATGGCAGTGGGGTAGCTTCACTGCTACGAAAACAGCAGGGTCAGGTCACACAAAGAATAAGCAATTTGGGAGGGAAATATATTTGTGCATGTGTGGGTGGGCTTAATTCCAGTCGTACTTAAGTATTTTGTCCTTTCACAGCTGTGAAAAGGAAAAAGAAAGAATTAAGGAATACAGCTTCCTTAAATTATCCAGCAGGTTAATAACACAAGACCTAAGTAGTCAGATGCTGACATGGTGGAGGCATTCACACAAGCTGCCTTCTTTTACTCCAGGTTGCTTAACTGACAAGACACGCTGTATCCTCACTTTTCTATTCTCAGAGATTATGGTTACCACACTGGCTGGGTTCACACAACAGGCTAACCCATGGTGGGCGGAAAGCTACGCTGGGTCGGTGGTTTTGCAAACAACCTACTGTACTCCCGTCAGATGATCAGGCAAACAAAGCTACACAGAGGAGTTTATTATTTCACCCCCTTGCTCCTCCTCCTGTAGTTCTCCTGCCCAGCCAGGCAGGTATCCCAGCTTTCTTTGTGGTGGGAATAGAGATCGCTTGAGAGGAACAGAGTGGTGGCAGCGTTTTGGCAATCTCTGTAACCCACACTGGTGTGACAACATGCTAACCCACCATAGATAAAATACCATAGACTGTGGGTTCTCAGGGTGGCTTATTTGGGGAAAATAACCCACCATGGAGTGGGGAAAACATCCTACAGAAGATGCGCTAACCCACCATGGGTTGTTCTGGAAAGTAAATCATCATGGGTTAGCATGCTGTGTGAACCCAGTCTTTGTGTTCTATGGTGGGATGTTGAACCCCAGGCCTGTGAGCCAAATCCAGACAGTCTTGGGATCAAATCCCTCCCACAGCCCCTCTTTCTCCAGACCACTGATCATTTCATGGTTTCTTGTGGTATTTTCCTCATTCTAAAAGTGTGAGATGCCTCTCCAATGGGTTTAGTTACTAGCAGTGGGAGATGTAAGGTAAAACATGTTGTTGGTGTGTGGTGTGTGTGTGTGTTTGTGTGTGTGTGTGTGTTTGTATTTTTCCCCAACCCCTTTTGCTTTTTGCTCCACCAACCACTGGAATGCAGCTCACAAAACCTTGTCCAAAATTGAATTTGGCCCTCAGGCTGAAAGAAGTTCAACACCCCCGATAAGAATGACTTGAGGGGCCACAGCTCCAGTAGGTAGGGCATGTGCTTTACATGCTGAAAATCATAGGTTTGGTCCCCAGCATTGCTAAGAGAAGCTAGGAAAGACCTGTGTGTTACCCTGGAGGGCCATTGCCAGTTGGTAGGTAGACAATGCTAAGCTAGATGGGCAGGTGGTCTGTCACAGTATAACGCAGGTTCCAATGCCTTATCTTTCATTCAGAAAAGGACCCTGAGAAGTACAGACTAACTTTCCTGGCTGAATGGAATTCTCTGTTATCTGTCCAGGGACATGCAATGGAATCTGGTCTCCTTTGCTTTATCCTCGGTCTGCTTGCCCAGGGTGGCAGTGGCATTGAACTGTCTGAGAGGTGATCTGTGACAAAATGCCAGACAGTCTCTTGGCTGTGTGCCAGAGGGTTGGACACTGGGGCTCTGTACACCTGCATCCATGTCTTGCCAAATGCACCCTGCAAAAAATGCCACAAGCCACTTTGTTAAGGTAGAGATCCCCGTGAGGTGGAGCACACTACACCTGCATTGGCATTCCCAGCACGCAGCAAATGCAGGTGCAGTGTTATGTAAATGCAGCTATCATCACCCTCACTTTAACACCTTGTATGCACTCTGCAACAGCTCGGGCTGACACTACTAACAGCAACAATGGTTCAGGGAGAATGCTTCTGGCCCTGTACCTTCCCTTTTGGCAGCTAGACAATGAATAAACTCCTGGCCAAGTCCAGTTACCTGGAAGGAGAAGGGAGACACTGCAGATGTCACCTCTATTCAGCTGTAAGGAACTTAGCTGAGGATCTGGCTTTCCTACAACACCCCCTCCAAAGTGGTACCTCCCACCTCACTCTCAGAGACACATTGACTGAGAGATAGTAAAAATGATCAAGGCTTCCTTCCTGGCTAGGTAGGCATTAATTTATTTTAAACATGTCTACTCAGACCTTCCTCTGAGAGGAGCACAGAGCAGCTTAATAAAACACCAATAAAACAACCATAAAATCATACTTTCACCATAAAACATTTAAATATGACAATAATAATCTGACCTGAAAACACCAAAATCAACAAATCAGGAGCCAAATGCTTGTGTAAATAAAAAAGCATTTAGCTTAAGTTTAAAAATAGTCACAGTAGGAACTAATCGCTCCTCTCCTGGAAGGGATTTCCATAAATGGGGGGCCACCACTGAGAATGCCCTCTCTCAAGTCTCCACTGTCCTCAACTTATTTACATGGGAGGAACCACAACAAGGGCATATCCTGCAGATCAGAGTTCCAGCCATTCTAGCCATTGCACCACCCTGGCTTTAAAAAGGAGGCAAAGATCACCTTTTAATACCCCACCACACCAGCATTTTATCATACTCTTGTCATGTCTGGTTTGTGGTTTTGCCGCAAAACAAATGATGTTGTGCCTGTCCTGCAGACACCCAGTCCCTTCCCTTCCCCTTTTTGTGTTTTCCTAGAGTGGGGGAAGTCTGGATTATTTCTACCAAAAGGAATTAAAGCACCCTTCAGCCTCCATGTAGTGCCAGCCTCTTGCTATTTCCTTTGTTGGGGGTTGTGTGCTTTGAAGGGAGACCTGGCTGGTGAAAGGGGAGGGCAGGGCAGTTCTCCTCCAGCACCATGTTGAACCAATGGACTTGTGCTGAGTCTGTTGAATGGACTTTTACTGCTCCAACCCCACTCTCGTTGCCTGCAGAAATGTTAAATTGGTAAATCGCTAGACAACAAAGCCATAACAAGGGGGGAAAGAGTCCATGCCCATCACAATGTTACATAGGGTGACCATATGAAAAGGAGGACAGGGCTCCTGTCTCTTTAAAGTTGTATAGAAAAGGGAATTTCAGTAGGTGTCATTTGAATGCATGCTGCACCTGGTGAAATTTTGTCTTCATCATAACAGTTAAAGCTGCAGGAGTCCTGCCCCTCTTGACCAGATACAAAAGAGAGGAAGGCACCTGCAGCTTTAACTATTGCGACAAAGAGGGAATTTCACCAGATGCTGTATGAATACAAATGACACCTGCTGAAAATCCCTTTTCTCTACAACTGTTAAAGATACAGGAGCCCTGTCCTCCTTTTCATATGGTCACCCTAATGTTACAACCAATGAACTGGAGGTGGAAGGAGAAAGGGCAGGGCAGGACAGGGAGGAGTGGAAGAGCAAACAAGAGAAAGGGCGGTTTCATTGGTATAGCGCAATACCACAAACTCACGTGAAAGGGCCATTAGCTTGACACGCTAATCAAATGGAGCTAGAAATCGCAGAGACAAACCAGGGGGAAAAAGTAGGTGTGATGGAGCACTCTGTGCCTACTTCACACATACAGTGGTGGTGGCCCAGTCTGGCTCCTTGCAGTTACTGAATGACTCCAGTAAAGCTGCTTGACACTTCCAAGAAGAAAGATCTATTGTGCCCACTGTTGCTCCTCACTTGCTAGGTGGGAGGCACTTGAGAGTACAGAAGGGACTTTGGTCCATTGGAAAAGCATTCTGGACAGGGAGACAACTCTGCAAGCGCCATCACACTGTGGGTTAACACGCTCCCTACCTCGCGTCTCTGCCCGTGTTTTCCTTCCTCATTTACTTCCTCTTTTCAAAAGAGGAAGTACCCAACGAGCACAAGGCCCATTGAGTCTGCTTTCCTAATGGCGCTGCTTCTCCTGCACACAGCAGGAAAGAGCAGCAATTCCGAGTTTAAAAAAACATTGGACTTAAAGAGGTTTTTTTTTTGTCATGTGAGGAAGGCCAGAAGGGGCTGAAGGCTCATGGCAGGCAGATGACGTCATGTGAGGGACCTGAGCAAACTCCGTGAATGCCCAGTAACGAGCATGCAATAAAACACTCGGATGGAGCTCTTCTTCTTCTTCTTCTTCTTCTTCTTCTTCTTCTTCTTCTTCTTCTTCGCTGCTAGTGAACATCCCGATGAATTCAACCTCCTGACCCAATTAACTCTTCTTCTTTCAGGGTGACAAAATGACAAAACATCTATTGTCTCCTCTGAAATAAAAGAAATGAGATAACTGTGTTCCTCTATTGGCAAATCTAAGAGTGTTTATTATATCACACTCTAGGAGAATAACAACACAGCGATTTACACTGTGCACTGCAGTATGCGTTAAAGCCAACATAGAGAGCAAATAGCAGCTGCTAACCCCTGCTATTATAGTGTAAACACACAGCACCACTATTAAAGCAAAAGCAAACAGAACGAGAACTCCAAATCAAGCTTTCCCCACTTCCCTCTTGTCCCTGCGCTGCTCCAGCCTGGTAATGTTTTCGTTGCCGGTTGTCCTTTCGAAGAAGGAGGAGGGCGGAGGTGGGGGAGAGAGCCACCCTCTCGATCTAATGGATTGCTGCAGCCACACCTTCTGAGAGAGGCATGCTACAGGCTGCCGGTTGCTGCAGCCCACCTAATATTTGCTTGTGAGCACAGCTGCAGTTTGGCGGAAGATGAGCGAGGCAGGCTTGCATCTCATTGTAATGCAAGGCGTAGCTCTGAATAGAGGAGCAGGAGCAAAAGGAGGAGGAGGAGGAGGAGGAGGAGGAGGAGGAGAAGAAGAAGAAATAGTAGTAGTAGTAGTCGTCAGCTGCATGCAGACAAAGCAAATATTGAGAGACCCAAAAGCTGTGAATTGCACTTGTGACTTGCCTGTCTGTTCATGGAATGTGAGGAGGAGGGTTTCTCCCTTTGATAGTAGTGCCTCCACCCCATGTGTACATAGATGGACTCTGAAACAATGAGTAGAAGGACATCCCCTTCCAGATCAGCAGGTTTCCCAACCCACTGCATTTCCATCTCCTCTGGGTTAAGTTTCAGCTATTTTGCCTCCATCAATCCTATGTTGCTGAGATGAGAACCAACAGGTCCATTCCCTACTGGGAACTGTTGCATCCACTTGAATTCCCAAGTGGGTACAACAGTTCCCTACTCAGTGGCTGGGTTCACACAACATACTAATCTATGGTGGGTGGCAAGATACACTGGGTAGATGGTTATGCAAGAAACCTACAGTGCTCCTGTCAGATGATCAGGCAAAGAAGCTACACATAGTAGTTTATTTCTTCCACCTGTAGTCCTCCTGCCCAGCTGGGCAGGTATCCCAGCTTCTTTTGGAATAGAGATTGCTTGAGAGGAGCAGAGCATTAGCAGCATTTTTGGCCACTCTTGCTGAGCAGCTCTGTAGATGATCTCTGTAACCCATGCTTGCGTGACAGACAACACACTAACCCACCATAGGTAAAATAACCATTACTGCAGACCATTAGTTCTCAGGATGGCTGATTTGGGGGGAAATAACCCACCAAGGCAGGTGGGAACATCCCACAGACAACATGCTAACCCATCATGGGTTGTTCCAGAAAATAAACCATCATGGATTAGCATGTTGTGTGAACCCAGTCAAACAGGGTCCTGACTACCAACCCTAACCTTTCCCAGAGCTCTATATTTTATTTACCAACATCTAAGGCATAGGTGCATAAAGTCAGGCCTGGGGGACAAATCTGTCCCTCCAGGGTTCCCCAGATAGCCAGCTCAGGCCCCTTCTTTCCCCTGTGACTACTAATCACCTGGTGGCTTCCTGGATTCTGTGCAGTTTTTTCTCAATTCTAAAAGGTTGAAATGGCTCTCTTAAGGCTACATCACCATCAGTGAGAGCTTTAAGCTAAGCTATGCTGGTATTTTTGGCCCTAGTTCCTTTTGACTTTGGCCCCACCCACCACTGGAATGCTTCTCTGAAATGAAAATCAGCTCTCAGGATGAAAAAGGTTCAACACCCACCTCCCCAATCTAAGAGATGTAGTTTGTTAGGGTCTTCCCTCCTTTAACTGGACTAGTAAATAATATTGTTTCTTATATACAATGTAACAAAGGAAAAACAGTTGTGGCTGTGAGGCAAAAAGAATTGTGGCTCCCCCCCCTTTTTTGTGCTTATAGAGGTGTAAAACTCTCCTTGTAGCATAGGATTCTGGATCCCCCTTTCTTTTTGCGGGCATCAGGTCTTGTATAACTAGAGACAGGAGTTGGGTGATGTCGAACTGCATCCAAGAAAATTTCCTTGGGGAGGTTTGGTGAAATTTCCCTCTCATTCACTGCTCAATGTATTTAGGGTTGAAAAGAAGTCAATGACTTGAATTTTTTCCCCTTTCCCCCCTTCCTTTTATTCAAGTCTGGTTTGACTTCCTTGTTTGAGCTCATTTCTTTTATTCATCTGATTTTTGTTGTTGTTCTGGTATGTGCCTGCCCACATATTATGGTACACTGTGGTTATTGCATGTATTGATTGGGGAGGCTGATAAATAAATGGTCATAGTTTAAAGCTCAAGGCTGAACTAAATGGACTTTTGCTCCTTTGCAATCTTGACTTCAATGGGGCTTACTCCTTGGTAAGTGCCACAGGATTGCAGTCTATATGAATGTACATTGAGTGCCATAATGGTGTAGTAGTTAAAGTATTGGATTAGCATGGTGGGGAACTGGATACAAATCCCCACTCAACCATGAATCTCACTTGGTGATGAACTCCCAGCCTAATCTATTTCACAGGGTTGTTGGAAAACAGTGAGAGAAGAAGCTTGCATTCTATTCTGAGCTCACTGGAGGAAAGGGTTGGACAAAAATGTAATAAATAATAATTAATGCTAAGTGTCTTGCAGCGTAAGCATATTTCCCACTCATTTAGTGTGTATGCAGTGGTCTATTGCGTCCTTTGTGATTAGGCCTCAAGACCTGTTAATCCACCTGTTGTTTTTTCCAGTATCTATCAACCCATTTTGGGGATGGGTTTCAGGACCTAGGAGAGCTCCTTTAGAGTTCTGGCTGGTTATGACTGAAGCTCAGAATGGATTTGCTGCCCCACTGAATTGGAGCCACCATTCTCCACTTATCTAGCTGCCTTATTAATAGAGATGAAACTCTAAAGTACCTGAGGGAAAAGCCCTTTGTCTGCCTTCCCAACCTGGCACCCTCCCAACGTGTTGGACTGCAGCTCTCAAAATGGCCGTGTTGGCTGGGAATGATGTACGTTGCAGTCCAATGCATTGGGAGGGTGCCAGGTAGGGGAAGCCAGCCCTGCGTTATACAGAAAAGGCCTACAGATACTAAACAACTTGCTCACAGACATCCAGAGTCCCTGCCAGTAGAGATGCTGCAGTCAACATTGACCCTGTTCATACGACATGCTAAGCCACAGTGGTTAAGCATTTTGAGCTACACATTATGGCTTAGTGTGTTGTGTGAACCATGACTTAGCAAGTCATGTGAACCATTACTAACCATGGTGGCTACATAACTATGGGTTAAAGATGCTTACTATCCATTTGCTGCAAAAGGTTTAGCGGCCTAACTATAGCTTAGTGTGTTGTCTGAACAGGCCCATCGAGTCCTCTACAATGATGCTATGCCTATTGCATTATATTCCTATGCTGTTAAATGCACCACTACATTCCCCACCCCTTACTAGAGGCGAATGAGAGTAGACACGGTGACAAGAGGGAGCCGAGATGCTGTTCTGTAGCTTCTTTCTCCCAGACAGTGTACATGGCAGACAGTACACAAACTTTGTTTATTTTCCCAGCTCTTTTTTCACAATACCCCTGTCCTTTGTTTCCCTCCCCCTTTCTCCTCCAAGTTTTTCCATCCTTTCTCCCAAGCATCCTGGGAAGTATGGTCATCACGGTAAGACTACAGAAATGCCCAGGGCCAGCCCAAGATATGTTGCTGCCTGAGACAAAGCACAAGAGTGTGCCTTTCACCACTCCTCTTATAAAAGCTGACCAGACTGGCAATTGAATCCTACTTCCACACTGGCAATGGGGCAGCATGTCATTTCATTTCATTTATTGCATTTTTATACTGCCCAATAGCCGAAGCTCTCTGGGCGGTTTACAAAAATTAAAACTACAAGAATATTTAACAATATACAATATTTAATAATATAAAACTACAACAACATTACAATAATATTCAAAAATATACTAAATACAAGTGTACAGCAAAATAAACCAGGTAAGATTTTTAAAAAAACTTCGTTAGAACAACATTTCTCCCCCAGAAGCAGCACTTCCCAATGTTCAGCTCCAGCGTTGTTTTTAAAGTCTCCAGGTTGGGTGGGGGCAGGGGAGCAGGTGGAATAGCTCACCCTTGATGGTCCAGCAGGCTCGCGTGTGGAAAGGCAGGGATCAGTTTGTTGCCGCAAGAAGCTACTGCTCTCAATTGTAGAGAACGTAGCGGACACTGTACCCCCGGCCAGGAAGGACGGCTTTTGCACAGCTGTCATTGAGGCAAACTAAGGTGGGTCCCATTTCAATCAAGGGCTCCTCCATGATTGGGGAGCAACGGGGTACGAGGAACCTCCGGCCAATCTTGTAAGTGCTGTTACCCCCTGCTGGCTTCACCTCCACCTCGATGGCCGCTTTCCACCGGGAGGCCTGGCTAGGATCTAAAGTCGCTCTGGTCCATTGCTCATACAGGCAGTAGGCCGGGCGGAGCCACAGGAGGGTGGAGAGTCAGGAATCCACATAGAACAAGGGAATGGGATAATCTAGTACCAACAAGGAAGAGGAAGCATACCCAAAAGATAACAAACTGGCGATGTCAAACAACAGTTTTATCCACTGCATCTTTGAATCAGAATAATAGGCAAGATATATTGAGGGTCTCCTTTTTATATAGACCAGTTCTCCCAGCAACGCCAGAGTTACAACAGACACGAAGGGGCTGCAGCAGCTGAGGACTGCTATCTTGCTTAGGGGCACGCACAGGTTTGTTCCCCAAGAGGAGCCAGGAAGGATGCCCACACTACCACCGCTACATCCCCCAGTACCTGCTGCCAGAGGCAGCCACCTCCCACTACCTAATGGTAGGGCTGGACCTGGAAATGCTCCACAAATGATCCAAAAGCAAATTGCTACTATTGTTATAACACAGTTTCCGTATGGTAAAAATGGAGCAAGAGGGAGACAAAGACAAATGGTTTGTGATAAATGCACCTCTTTAAGACCATATCTGTTCACAGGAATAGGGAAACATGCACTCTCAGATAGTGAAGATTAAATGGCTATGCTAACAGAAACAATCTGTCTACAATTTGAATGGAAAATGGTTGTTCTTATATACTGCTAGTGTACTGCTACACACATATCCACAGGGAGAGGAAAGTGGAATGGCCTCGAGGGGAGGCTATCTCTAAAATAAGCAAGGAGACCTGACAAATAAACAGCCATGGAACAAGCACTGCAGGGTCAGAAGGGTATGTTAGGGGGAGTGGGTCATGTGGCGCTTCTGTTTTCATGAACTATCCATGCAGCCCAGTGATGGTACTCTAAGGTATCAAGGTACTCTAAGTACTCTAAGGTATCACTCTAAGGTATTAGAGGTACTCTAAGTACTCTAAGGTATCACTCTAAGGTATATATCACTCTAAGGTATACTCTAAGTACTCTAAGGTACTCTAAGGTATCAAGGTAAATGCACTGAAAGCAGCTATGCATAAGCTTGCTGCCCCCACTGCCTTGTGGGGAGAGATGAAGGCTGGGGGTGGGGGAATTCACCCTGTCAAAACATTGAAGCCAGGCTCTATCAGGCATTAGGTGGGCAGCCTGCACACCTCTGCAACCAAACTGGCTCCAGGTGTATTGGGAAGTGTATTGAGGAGGAAGAGGATGACGAAGAAGAAGAAGAAGAAGAAGAAGAAGAAGAAGAAGAAGAAGAAGAAGAAGAAGAAGAAGAAGAAGAAGAAGAAGAAGAAGAAGAAGAAGAAGAAATGCCCTACTGGCACACTAGCCATGAAGGGATATAGATTTAGAGTTTCGTGTTCAAGCAAAACGGGGAGAACTCACCCTCCCTTGCTTTCACTCAAAGGAGTTTATTTTATTTATTACAGTTCTATACCACCCAATAACTGCTGCTCTCCGGGCACTTCACAAAAATTAAAACCATAAAATACAACATGATAATTACAAAAACCTTTAAAATTTTATGCTACAAAACTGTGCAATGCCTAGAGAGACTTACTGACTTTGTCTGTGAGGCATTTAATACATTAAATAATAATACATATGTGCATATATACCCTGATGAAAGAAGATAGCTGTGAAATCATAGTGTAAGATTTGGAATTGGTATAAATATAACCAGTCAGGGATCCCTTACACCAGAGGTGGGAACCTATGGCCTTCCTGGTGTTGATGGACTCCAGCTCCCATTGTCACCAGTTGGAATGGCCAATGGTCAGACATGATGGGAGTTGTACTCCAGAAATATCTAGAGGGGCACAGGTTCCCCATCTTAGTCTTACACAGGCTAGTAACACTGGTTGTAAAGGATTCCAAGTTAGGGGAAGACAAGATTGGTTGAACAAGTTTAACCTGGCAGAAGTCATTGCCTCTACTTTGGATAAGAACAACGATCACTGACTAATGGAAACAATCACTATTTTAACAATGTAATCTTGCAATGCTAGAGATGGTGTGGGTGGGTGTGCACGTGCGTGTGTGTGTGTGTGCATGCTTGAGAGGGACTTAAATGAATCTGTATAGTTGATTAGCTCAGCACCATCCCCCAAAGATAATAGCATGATTTGTGCATCAGTTAGTCAGCTCCTCTCCGTTACTGGTGTCTGTATGCAAGCTGTCTGCTACGCTCAGTTCAAAGAGCAGAGATGGCCCTCTAATTTCTGCTTGAGTTCCTGGGAGAAAGGAATTGCAGCCACAGTGGAAAGAATGAAACTAAAGAGGACAATCCTTTGATATGATCACCATGATGTTCATCTGTTCTCCATGATGTTCACTTGGCTTTTATCTGGCAATTGTTCTCTCCCACGCAGGGATATCCCATGATGGCTTTAATCAGGCACAGCTATCAACCTCATTCCATCCATATACTTTTATATATTACATTTGTATTCCAGCTTTCTTCCAAGGAGCTCAAGATGGTGTTGGTTGGAGTCATTGGTGGCTTTGCCGAAGAACAGCTTTTCTTCCAGCAGCCATATTAATAACTCAATCATCAACCAATATCAGGTCTAACAGAGCAATCCTGACCCCCAGACCTGTTGTCTTGTGGGGATTAGGATGGGGTGAAGGCACCCTTCACCAATGGAGAACAGTTTCACACCAGAGGCCTTAATTTCATTCACAGAAAGTTTGGCATGCATAAATCTACTGCCAACAGTGTTCCTACAGGAGGAGACCCCCAAATGGACCATTCTAGCAGTGGAACAAGCCGGGTTGGTGGTGACTTTGGATTCAGCCCCTCCATTTCTCCCAAGAAGCTCCAGGATCACTCCCCTTAGCTATGCCAATCTGGAGGTTGCTTAGTTAATTTCTCTTTTTTGAGGTCAGTGCGTGTGTATTAAATAAAATTGGCATGGGAAGATGGCGAGGAAATGCTGCTCTTTACTTCCTGCTGCAGCTGCCAGGAACTAAGGTGCCCATATGGAAAGGAGGACAGGGCTCTTGCATCTTTAACAGTTGCATAGGAAAGGGAATTTCAGCAGGAGTCATTTGTATATATGGAGAACCTGGTGAAATTCCCTCTTCATCACAACAGTTAATGTGCAGGAGCTATACTAAAGTGACCAGATTTAAAAGAGGGCAGGGTACCTGCTGAAATTTCCTTTTCAATACAACTGTTAAAGATACAGGAGCCCTGTCCTCCTTTTCATATGGTCACCCTACAGGAACCAGCAGAATTTTGGAAGTGGGACTCCAAACAAACTTCAAATGCTTAAGGGGGGGGGCAAGGAGAAGCTGGACACATAGAACACACAGTCTCTCTCTCTCTCTCTCTTGAGCTGAACATACCTAAACTTCTCATTTTTCTTTAAATCTGCCAAACTCCTTTGGCGCCAATCAAGGTGTTTCTCTTTTTTTAGCCTCCAGGCATGGGGTGTGTGTGTGATGAAAAGGGGGGAGAAGTGGGATGGTTTAAACGTCCTCTACCTGAGTGCAGTGGTTCTGATCTGGATCAGGGCCTGCTTGCTTACATGGAAGTAAATAATAAAGCGAGGATCAGCTACCAGCAACATATTTAATGTTGTGTGTAGTTTATCTCTAACAATGTATGCACAATCAAAAACCTCCTACTGGGGAACACACGCATGCACACACATGAACAAACACACCAGTGCAATGTTCATAACTTGAAATGAAACACAGTGGATCATTTTCACTGCCCTGGTAACTAGATGCTGTTCTTCTTCTCTCCTAGTGAGAATAGTTGCTGTATTCTGTCACCTGTTATTTAAAAGCTCAAAGACACTGGTTGGAAGGCACTACAGGTATTAAAAGCCTTTGTGTGCTGGAGAACTCCTGCCTCTTTAAAAATGAAAGCCAGCGCAAGGAAGAGACGAGTCATGACAGAGTGTGATGAACCTGCCAGAGTCTACAGATCACTGAAGAAAGAAATAGCGATGTCTGCGAGGTCGATTAGAGCTGGGATAGTTTTTGCTGTGTTCTGGTGAAGCTATGGAAATTGGAGGGGAGAACTCCTGGCAGAGGGGAGAACATAGCAATGTGATCAGTGAGGGATGTATTTCATTGTTGAAAATATTTGAGGACTGGGAGGGTGGGTTTAGTCACAGAGGCCTTAGCTAGACCTACCTGAAAGTCCAGGGCAGAGGAGGGAGACCTCACTTTGTAAATAACGCGAGATCTTGCCCCTGTTTACACGTAAGGTGCGATGACCTCAGGGGCTGTCACAGGGCCAAAAGATACAGTCGTAGGGCTGTATCCCAGGGCCAGGGAGGGATGATCCCTCCCTGATCCTGGGATCCCCTGTGCATCATGTGGATGCCCAGGGATGATCCGAGGGTTCACCCCGGGATAAAGGCTGGTCTAGCTAAGGCCAAAGACTTGTATTCAGAATGGGTTGCAGGGCCAAAATTAATAGCTGACTGGCCTTAGGCTGTTATGACAACATCCTGCCTCAGTAGGCATGGGAACCGCCCAAAGATTTGGTACAGAAAACAGTCCGATTCACCTGAGACAGATTTTGTGTGTTACTGCTCCTGGGAGAGAGAACAAGCGAAGAGCAATGAAACCTGGAACAGTCCTGCAATTTATTACTTCAACATCCCTCCCACAAAACACTGGGATTGGAGAGTCCTGATAAAGCCATTATTTATGATTAGAAGCTAGAGATGTCAGTCACAAAACTATACCCCCTCTGCTTCCTCTCTTCTCCCCCTAGCCTAGTAATTTTCCTCATATGGAAAGCTTGCTGTGGGGGGAATTCATCAATTGTCTGCACCTCTGGGACCCTCTGAATCCCAAGTCTTCAAGAGTGTTCAGATTCGGTCCTCTTCGGAGGTGCCCTTCTTTGATTTGGACATCTTCCAAATCAGTTTGATTCGGTTTGGGATTTGGCTGAATCCAAAGCACATCCTAACTGACCAGTTCCTCTTCGAGGGCACTGTGGACTCCCAGAGCCAATTCAACTAGTATTTCCCCCTTTCCTTACTACCTTACTCTAGTATGAACCTAAATGGCTTGATCTTGCCTTGTCAGTTGCCCTCGGGCCTGGTGTGACAGCTGTCCTTTATTGCCCTCCCTCCAGCTGCTGCTGGAACCCGTCACCTGTTGCCTGAGCCATCCTCTCCTTTCTATCCCATCAGGCCCCTCTGCTTTTCTGTTACTTCCTCCCATTCTTACAGAGGAGAAACTTGCACTTCAGTACAGCAGCAGAAAGTCCCTCTTGTCTATGGCTTCTGCAGTGTTGGTGCTTCCACTCCGAAGTTGGCTCAAGATTTGCTGCCATCTAGGGTGGGAGGACACACAGTTGCTGCTGCTGGGGGTGATGGGTAGTGTGACCCTCTGAGCACCACTGCCAGGTATGGAGTAGCAGTGGGGGAGCATGAACCACAACCAGCATGCACATTGATGGTGCTATATAAATAAATAAATAAATAAATAAATAAATAAATAATAATAATGTGCACTGCTAGAGGAGTGTGAGCCAGCACCACATGCTCTTGCTGAGCAGAGGGAATGTGAACCACAAACACCCCCACCTTTCCCTCAATACCTGCTTTGAGGGGCCCTTTTTCAGACCAAGGTATGAGCAGGGATGTGGGCTTGGAGACTGTCTGTGCCGTGGCAGCACAGGCAGTCTCCAGGTCACCTCTTCACCAATGCTGCACTCTGAAAAAGGTCCCCTCAGAGTGAGGCATTCAGCTGGGCAGGCTCTGTGGAAAGTCACTCTCTTGCTGTGGCCAGTGTGGCTCTGCAGAATAGCCACCTGCCTATGCCTTAGTCAGAATGAGGCATACAGTGGGCTGGTGGCTGCTGCTCCAGAGGACCCCAGTGGCTGTGTCCCTGCTGCAGTATTTGCCACAGCAGGAGAGTGGCTAGGGGTGGTGGTGGCTTCAGAGCGCCTGTCCTATGCCTCCTCCACCCTTCCTGATCTGCTGCCTAAGGTGAGGATTCACTCTGCCTCATGGGAAGGCTGGCCCTGCTAGGCAGCTGCCTATACTGGCCTTCTAGTAAGACCAGCCCTGGCCAGATCTACATCTTGTGTCAAATCATTACAAATGTAGGGTGACCATATAAAAAGGAGGACAGGGCTCCTGTATCTTTAACAGTTGCATAGAAAAGGAAATTCCCTCTTCATCACAACAGTTAAAGGTGCAGGAGCTATACTAGAGTGACCAGATTTAAAAGAGGGAAGGGCACCTGCAGCTTTAACTGGTGTGATGAAGAGGAAATTTCACCAGGTTTCCCATATATACAAATGATACCTGCTGAAATTTCCTTTTCAATACAAATGTTAAAGATACAGGAGCCCTGTCCTCCTTTTCATATGGTCACTCTATACAAATGCGGAATAAAAAGCAGGACATAACATTATAAAAGTGGTATATGGAATGGGGATTGTGCCCCAACAGTGATCAGTGCACTTCAATACTGCTATAAAGCTAGGGTGACCATATGAAAAGGAGGACAGGGCTCCTGTAACTTTAACAGTTGTATTGAAAAAGGAATTTCAGCAGGTGTCATTTGTATATATGGAGAACCTGGTGAAATTCTCCCTTCCTCACAACAGTTAAAGCTGCAGGAGCTATACTAGAGTGACCAGATTTAAAAGAGGCCAGGGCACCTGCAGCTTTAACTGTTGTGATGAAGAGGAAATTTCACCAGGTTTTCCATATATACAAATGACACCTGCTGAAATTCCCTTTTCAATACAACTGTTAAAGATACAGGAGTTCTGTCCTCCTTTTCATATGGTCACCCTAATAAAGCAGTAGTGTAGTTCTAGCCAGGGATGGAAATGTCTGTTGTCTGGCCCAATACTTTGGCTACAATCCTCCATCCACATACCTGGGAATGAGCCCCATTTAATCAATGAAACTTACTTCTGAGTAGACATGCAATGTATCAGATTGCATTGCTTAATGACTTAAATTTATGGGAAATGTGGCAAACATGTGGTGAATAAGCAGTGTGTGCATTGAAGATTGTTCCAAAGATATCCAAAGCTTCCCATCCTGGGTAGCACCAAAGCGTTAACAGCAGTAGCTATAGGTAACCTGCTGAAGTCATAATTCTCCAACCACTGAGATGTTAGTGCTTCACTTATTAAATGGGCTACTCTTTATAAAGTAGCCATAAACACACCCTTACTATAATATATTGCCAGTATTGATCATCCTTCTCACTGGCTTTTATGTACATGCACCTATTCCTAGCCCAGGCTCTCCATTTCCCCCCCAAGGAGACTGTTTAAACTTGATAGAATGACTTGTCTTCACAACACCAGAGAGTTCTCCTTCTTTCTCTCCACTCCCTCTCTGTGTATGTGTGTGTTTTGCCTTTTATAGCTGTAGTCCCTATGTGTACTGGGGGAGCTGTAATCATGGTCTATCCTTAGTCTTCCTTGTGACAGATGCTGCCTTTGTGGATGACAACAGGCCTCCTTCAGCAGCGCTGCAAGGCATGAAGGCATAAGCAGATGACCTGCACAACCAGGAGATACATCTTGCTTCTGCTGTTGCCCAGAGGGACCTGTCAGAAGGAAGAGTCAGGTGGGTGTATGTACTAAAAGAAAAGCTGGGGGAACATCACTGGCAGCTAGTTTGATGCTCTTTGACCTTCCACATTTAGCCCAAAGGGCTCAGTGTCATGGTCGAGCTCTCTGGCCCAATCACCAATTATGGCTATTGGACTTGGCGTGGTCACTGTGCATGCCTATCATACTTTGATCATGTATGTGACAACTGTGTGCCATAGACAAAGCTGCAGGATCATACCTAAGGTACTCTTGATTCTTTGCACATGGGATGAGGGGTTGCTCTCGAACTTATTTTCCCCTGCTTTCGTCTTAAAGACACAACAGCTCCTCTTTGAGCAAATAGTCTCTAAGATGGAGTGTGTGAGATACAGTAATGACAGTCTGTTCATCTGGTAAAGCAACTCCAGGAACTTAAACATGACAAGATAGTGACCACAATGAGAAGAAAGTGCTTTTTAACTGGTTACATTTCATTTTCATTTATTTCATTTATTCAATTTATAAGTCACCCGATAGCTGAAGCTCTCAGGGTGACATATCTAATAAAAGCAAAAATAAAACTATTGATAAAACAGGTAATAAAACACATCACACGATACTGTTTTTAAAAGCAACAAAATGCAGCATTAAAAGAGATAAATAACTGAGCAGCATGGAGAAGATGATTTAAAATGCAGCATTAAACATACTAAAAATAAAGCAAGCTGCAGTTAAAATACTTTTAAAAGACCATTTCATTTATTTGGTTTAGTACTGTGCCATGGTATTGATGAAAATCACCCCTCCCAGCTGATATTTACATTGGAAAAGAAGGCACCCATTGGTACCCATTGCAATGGCAATTCCTTCCTGATGTAAATACTAGTGTGTCTGTGTGATCCATGCAGTGGAGGCTGATGGCTCCGATTTTAGTGGGGCTGTGAATCTGCTCCGGGTCTCAGTCAGAACTCTAAAGGAGCTATCGAAGATGTTTAACCCTATCACCGAAATGGGTTCAGCATCTTGGATAGCTCCTTTAGAGTTCTGACTGAAACCCAGAGTGGATTCATAGTCCCACTGAAATTGGAGCCACCAGCCCTACTGGATCTATGTGCAGAGGCACCATATCTTTGAATGTGTGGACATACAACGTAAAAGTTGCCTTCATAACCCTGCTTATAGGCTTCCTCTAGGTGTATATTTAACCACTGCTGGAAAAGGGATGCTGGACTGGATGGATCCTAATTCTAAATCAGCAAGGTTGTTAACATTCCTAAACCAGGAAGGGAGAGCGTAGGAACAGGGAGGACTAGGTATTAATTTATTTTATTTAAAATTACTTTTGGGCAGCTTTTAAAGGTGGAACTCTGTCAATGTGGCATACAAGATTAAAAACACACACATTCTACCATACAAATTCAATAAATACATATTACATTTTTAAAAAATCAGTATTATTATTATTATTATTATTATTATTATTATTATTTATTTATTTATTTATATAGCACCATTAATGTACATGGTGTCAGTTACAATGTACAGTAAAAACAGAAATTACCAATAATAACTTTGTAATAACCAAATTAATCCTGTTCAGAGGTGACTAAACACACAAGGAGAGGGAGCACACTATCCCCCTTCACTGCAGCTTTCGAGCTTTATCACACCAGCGTTATACTGTGCAATCACTGCGAATTGTGTTCAAAGGACTCTGAAGTTTTCCATCTTATAATCTGCTTTTATTGTGAAGTACTCCCATGCATCCTGCTTTAATTGTGCTATAAAGTCAAAAGACTCACCATATTTTGATACTAGTTTTCGAGCGTATCATCCGAGCGGCCATTGGGGTGCAGGAGCAGGATTTGAAGAAAAATTAAACAAATGCTTACATCTGTGTAAGCTTTAAAGATAAAGATGGCAAAATCGGAACAGTAATAGATATTAAGAAGAGCTTTAAGCATACCAAATTTGAATCGGATTGGGTCATCCGTTGATTTTTTATGATTTTTTTTTACATTCCCCCCCTTAACCCCATTTCCTGGTATGCAAAGGATCCTGCCGCCCGGTAGCAACAACAACAACAACAACAACGGCGACAGCTTAGCGCTGTAGGGGATAATTCGAGGAAACAGGTACATGGGATGAAGCTCTTCATCACCGTCCACTTGTGGAGAGCAACTTTCTGAAGAGGAGAGCCTTCTTTATCCTTTTATGAAGGCTCTCCATGTGGTTTTGAATGCTGATTTTTATGAGTAGATGGCAGTGACAGAGGGGACAAATCTAGCGTGCTCCCTTTCTTCATGCCCTTAAGCGCCATCTGATGAGCGTTTTATTGCATGCTTGTTACTGGGCGCTCACGGAGTTTGCTCAGGTCCCTCACATGATGTCGTCTGCCTCCCACGTGCCTTCTGCCCCTTCTGGCCTTCCTCATGTGATAAAAAATCCCGCTCATTAAGTCTGATTTTTATAAAAATGGGAATTTCTGCTCTCTCCTGCTGTGTGCAGGAGAAGCAGCGCCATTAGAAGAGCAGACTCAATGGGCCTCGTTCTCGTTGGGTACTTCCTCTTTTGAAAAGAGGAAGTAACTGGGAAAGGAAAACACGGGCAGAGAAGTGAGGTAGGGAGCATATTAACCCCAGGTGTGATGGAGCTTTTAGTCTCTCCAGTTTAGGAATGCCTGAATAGGACTCTAGTCAGATACAAATCCAATATAAAGAATGTGAAGACCTTATTTAGGACTGTTTCAGATATTACGACGACATATGTGGCCAGTCATTTTTCCACCCATCCTTACGCACATCTTGAAGATCCTAGTAGTCCAAACAATGACTTTCATGCAGAAACATGCATGTGTCAATAGCAACTGCATGTGCTTTTGCCTTGCTATGTACACGAGACATAGTTAAAATAAGCAGAGAGATGTGGCTCTGTGTACAAGCGGCTGTGTCATGGCTGCATGGTGGCCTGTATGTGAGGGTCAAGTGACAGTGTCAGCAGATGGCACACAAGCATGCAGACATGTGGGGAAGAATATGCATGAGTATGTGGGGAAGAATGGCATTATATGCAGCTGGTCCTTGCATTTGCTTTATGAGGTATGAATATGTGGGTGGCTGAGAAGACTGTGCAGTGTGTAGATGATGCTCACATGACTCTGGCAAGATTATCTTTCTAAGCATAGTCTCCAAGTGTACCCATTAAGCAAAAGCAGTACCTACATTCTCATTAAGTGTACCAGTTACTGGTGCATACCAAAGAAGTATAAATAAGATCAGACTAGAGTGAATTCTCCAGATGTTCCTATCTGGTTTGTCCAATCTCTCTCTCTCTCTCTCTCTCTCTCTCTCTCTCTCTCTCTCTCTCTCTCTCTCCCTCTCCCTCTCCCTCTCCCTCTCCCTCTCCCTCTCCCTCTCCCTCTCCCTCTCCCTCTCCCTCTCCCCCTCCCCCCTCTCCCTCATGTTGTGTCTTCCTTAGCTAGATCAACACTGCTTAATGTACCCTTATGCAGTCTGATGATGGCACAGGATAGAGGCACTTTGCTGAAGCTCAGCAGGTTTTGATCTGACCAGAGCTTGGAGGGGAACCTCACATATGCCATGTTGACTTCTGTGCTGGAAGAAAGGTGGAATATAAATGTATTGAAATTCCCATGTGATGGTGGTAATGGGATGTCAGTGCACAAAAGAAAACTTGGAATGCTTCCAGGTGAAACTTTTGTGGTGCCATTGGCCTGCCTCATTCAGAGAATTTTGCAATGGGTCCAGATGATGTTGTCTTCCTCTCATAACCCTCCAGTGTTTCCTGGAGGATCTTCTGTCTTTTCTCGGAGTGCAGAAAACACACTAAGGGGAAAAAAATTGGAATTGCTGCACAGTGCCTCAATCTGGAAGCCCCCATTGTCTCAGCGGGTTATATACAGGCAGAGTTGTGCTTCCCTTGTATGGGTGAAGAATGTGGCTGTGGCCCCATTCAGAAGACACCTTAAACCATGGCTTCAACCATGGTTGTTAAGCCAGAAAGCCGGGTTGTGTTCAGAAGACACTTTAAACCATGGCTTTAATCAAAGTGAATAAAGCAAAAATCCTTGTTCACCGTCGTTAAAGCCGTGGTTTACGATGTCTTCTGAACACGGCCTGGCCTTCTGACTTAACCACCATGGTTAAAGCCAGGGTTTAAGATGTCTTCTGAATGGGCCCAATAAGTGATATTGTAAACTGAGTTGGATCTAGCCTTGCTCATAGGCCCATTGAAATAATGCTTTGGGGTACCCTCGCTTTCTGGGAGCTCTATTTCTTCCTCTGAGGAGGATTACTCCAGTGAGGACACAAGAACTGCATTGCCCTCACCCACCCCTGAATCCTCCAAAGGCCACACCCTGCTGCCACAGGAAGTGGCTGTGTGTACTGGAATCTCAGAGATTCTGCTGTGAAACAAGGTGCTTGGGGAGTGCAAACCTTGTTTTCCAGCAGAATTGGGCTCCCCAACAGCTGTGTGGTGGGCAGTGGTGAGCCCCATTCTGCAAAGAAACAGGGTGCACAAGGATCAAATGCCCTGTTTCTCTGCAGAGAATGTAATCCTGTTGGGAAATAAGGCCACCTGGGGACCACATGCCTTGTGTCCCAGTGGAATTCTGCTCTTGACAGCTCCCCCACTGCCCAAAAAGCTGCTTTGCAAGCAATAGGAATCTCAGTTCTCTTGGGGAACAAGGTGCATGCTTCCCATGCTCCTTGTTTCTCAGCAGGATCACTGCAGCATAGCAGTAGGGATTTTTGGTGGCATGGCACTGGCGGTGGTGACCAGGGGGCCACGTAAATGGCCTCAGTGGGTCGTATGTAGCTCAGGGACTGCATGGTGTCAGGGCTCTTTTGCATAGGCATGTTGATCACCTGGTAACTGCAGCTCCTACACAGCTCAGGGGTGGGAAACGGAGAATATGGATTCAGCGTTGTGCTCACCTGCACGCAAGCCCTGCCAAAGCAGGCAAGCTAATTAAATGATAAATGTCAACTGCTTCATAATGGCCACCTGAACAGATGAAACTGTGCATAAACTAAAGACCAAAGAGTCGTTCGCAGGGCTGCATGTTTGCAGTTGTGGTGTGCTATTTCGGGCATGAAAGTGAATTGAAGGCGGAGTTCGGTGCTTGTATAAAGAATTTTGCATCCACAAGACGGGGTTGCGAATTAGGTGGAGGATGAAAGCGGCCCTTTATGGAGCCTTACAAGTGGGCTCCAAGCAAGGACATGAACCCTCCTTGTCAGATATATGAAGCCAGCAGTTCCCTGAAAGTGAAAGCAGTCGAGTGCCTGCAATTGCCTGCATAATCTGAATGTAACCTTTGGGGAGCAGAGTTTCCAGTGCTCTTTACGGTGCTAAATAGCAATCGTTCTGCTCTGTGAAGCTAGAAATTGGCTGCAGATATCATCACCCAGGCATTTTAGTGTGAAGAATAGACCCTTCCCTTCATCATTAAGGACTTGCTAGGGAGGGGAAGAAGAAAGGGTTGTTAGAGGGGGCTGGGGATCAACTCTGCCACTGAAGGCTTTGCGGCGGTGAGCAGCCACTTGGTAAAGGGATCCTCAGAAACAATTTCCCAAAGAAGTCATAATTGATGAAATAGGGTGAATTGCCCATGCGAAAATGCTGCTGGGATGAATCAGCTGGGTTACAACCGGACCTCACTTTTCTGCACACAGGGCTATGTGGTTTAGTGCTAAACAGGAAGATTAGTGAGCTAAAAAAAAAAAAAGTCAGTCAGATGAGGAGGAGGATGAAATGAACCAGAGCCAGCCCAAGACAGTTTGCAAATGCCACTCCCAAGTCAAGGCCAGCCAAGTTATTTTGGCACCTGAGACAGAAAAATTCCGCAAACACCTCTCCTCTTCCCTGGCAGTAAAGCTACAATAGTGATAACTTGCTGTCCTTTCATGCCACCCAAAACCGGCTGCCTCATCCTGCGTAACAGTAGGGGCAGCCCTGAAGTAGACTCTCGTTCACTTATGCTGCTTACATTCTAGAGCCCACAAATTGTAGAAAGCTCATGCCATAATTTGACGCTGCTTTTTTGTCATAGTAAGAAGTACAAAGTTGTGAGAGGTTTTGTGTAGAGGTCTTTCTGATGTTCGCACGTCTGGATTTCTTAATCAGTGCCTCCCCCACCCCCACCCCCGGTGAGGTTTTCAAGGCCCCTCTTGCATTAGCAGTCTGTCAAAAGCAACATGGGAAAATGGCTTCAGCAGGAGGGAGCAGTAGACGTTGCTCTGCCTTCCCCCTCAAAATGTGAACGGCTACAGCCTGTAGGGCTTATGGCTGGATCTCGATCTCTCTTCCCCACCCAAATCTATGAATGTTGGCAGATTTTCCTTCAGAAATTTGCTTAAACAAACAAACATTTGCCCCACCTTTTCCTCCACTAGGCACCCAAAGCTGGGCTAACAATATCAGTCCAAAAAGCAATTTAAAACAACTTTAAACACACACACACACACACACACACACACACACACAAAATTAAAACCAGACTAAAATGTGGACAAGATGGTAAAGGCAAGCTGAATAAAATAGCTGCTGGAATAAGCAAGTGGAGGGAAAAAAAAACCCAAAAGAAAGGGGTCAGGCAGGTCTTCCAGGGAAGGAGTTCCCCAGCCTCGGGGCAACCACAGAGAAGGCCCTAGGCTGGTCACTTATGCTTCACCAAAAAGATGAAAATCATCTCCCCAAGAGGAGGACAAACAGGACGCAGCACATGCCATATAAATAAACGGCAGGTGTTAATTCATATGTATAGATGCAAGTTTAGAAAGAATTGTAGTTCCACTAGAAATACAATACGTCTCACTCTAGTGGGGAAGACTGGGGCCAGGTTACCTGTTTGCCTTGCTTAGCCTGCTGTCCAGGTGCTGTTGATGGGCAACTTCAAGGCCCTTGCTCTCACTTATTATGTCTTTTGATCTTTAAACCAGACGTGGATTGGACAGCCCTTAAAACACAGCAGGTGTGTGCAGCACCCACCCTGGCCTTTTTTGCACCCCTTCTCCACTGCTGCTACCAAATTTTGCCACCCAAATCTGGGAGTGCAGTAGCAAAAGAACGGCTACTTTTTCCATGTTTGAAGGAAAGCAAACCATGGATTGCTACTAAAATGTGGCAGCGTGGCCGCAAAAGGGGGCAGTTTTAAAGAAAAATCTGCTCCTTTTTTGCCACTGTTCTGCTGAATTTGGGTGGCACACTTGGTGGTGCATGGGGTGGCGGCAGCAAGGGCGTGGCTCTCAGGTTGGAGGGGATTGGTCCCTGGACCCCCAGAAGGTGCTCACCCTTGAAATACAGGATGCTTTCAGATAGGGGGCTCTCCTCTTGAAGGTCGGTCACATGGGCTTCCTACCAGAGAAATAAATGCTGTCCCTTCCGAATCATTCTGTTAAGAGTTTTGATGCTTTCGGTTTTCACATGGTGCATGAGTCACTTGAGGAGAGGCTGTCCCTACAGTCTCATGAGTTGTACTAGCCAAAAGGGGTCACTGAGAGAAGGGAAACACCATGCTGACCTGCACGGCTTTACCATGAGATGGTGTTCAGCTGGCCTCATCCTGTCCAAGAAGAGATCAGGGGGTGCTGTTTCCGCTGCTGTAAAAAGAGAAACCACTGCAGTGGGAGTGGACTAATTAAAGTTTGCTGTTGCAAAACTGCAGCATGCTGGAAATATTTATCCACAACTGATGAACTCACTTCTGCTTTTGATTAAGGGATATTTTAGTGGACAGGGTGTGTGTTGTAGTACTTCCTTACCCATAAGGCAGCCTTCCCCAGGCTGGTGCCCCCACATATCATAGAATCATAGAGTTGGAAGGGGCCTAAAAGGCCATCGAGTCCAACACCCTGCTCAATGCAGGAATCCACCCTAAAGCATCCCTGACAGATGGTTGTCCAGCTGCCTCTTGAGTGCCTCTAGTGTGGGAGAGCCCACAACCTCCCTGGGTAACTTATTCCATTGTTGTACTGCTCTAACAGTCAGGAAGTTTTTCCTGATGTCCAGCTGGAATCTGGCTTCCTTTAACTTGAGTCCATTATTCCGTGTCCTGCACTCTGGGAGGATCGAGATCCTGGCCCTCCTTTGTCTGACAACCTTTTAAGTATTTGAAGAGTGCTATCATGTCTCCCCTCAATCTTCTCTTCTCCAGGCTGATGTTGGACTACAACTCCCATCATCCCAAACCAGCATGTCCAATACATCTGAGGAGCACTTGGTTGGGGGAGGCTGCCTTAGAGACATGAGTAGGGAGTTTCCCATAATTTAGCAGAAGCTGAAGCTAAATTAAAGCTTCATTCATTCGATCTAATACATTGGTTTCTTTCAATACAAAACATCATCAGTACCTCTACTAAATATTTATATCCAGCAGAATGCAGTGTGCTATGCAGAAGAATCCTAAAGTTTCTGCCCAGAGGGTCTAAAACAGGGGCAGGGAATGTGTATATTGTTGGACTGCAATTCCCATCAGTCCTAACTAGCATAGTCAATGGTGAGTTGCAGTCCAACAGCATCTGGAGATCCCCACAGTTCCTACCCTTAGCCAAAAAAGAAAAAGAAAAAGAAAAAAAGACAACTAAGGAATCCTTGTCTTTATGTGCCCTTCTCTTTAATTTATGAAGGGAACTTCATAACCACTGTAGGATAAAAATATCTTAAATGTCTGCATTAAATCTGACACAATGAAAAGATATGGAAATAAATGGATTTGTGTGGTGCATCAGAGCGACAGTGTAAAAGGTGCACTTAGGAATAATTTTGATGGCTGTACAGTGACATACTGTTTGGGCTGGCTTAGGTATTAGATAGAATGCCAACACATCTAATATCATTGTTTCATGTCTTGTATGAACTGTGGTTATTTGTAGATGATGACTTTTTCATTTGAAGGATAAATAGATTGTAAACAACAGATGACTAACCATGGGGGAATGAGAGAGAGAGAGAGAGAGAGAGATGCAACATTTCAATGCCTGATTAGCTTTATTCTGAAGATCTTTCAATCTACTGTGAGTGTACTTAATAAAACAGGAAGAAAAATGGACAGTTTAAGGGAATGAGGGACCCGTCCTAAATCCATAATTTGCCATATTGATGCCACTGCACTGTCTGATGGTATTGCTGCACACAAAGGAGAACACAGTGAATATCCAGCTCTTTCTGCTGGCAAGACAGTCACTGTTGTTTCAAGCCATGTGGCCTTTCTATTATGCCAAGTGGAGAAATGGCACTCCCCCTAACTTTAGAGAATCCTGGTTGTTGATGGGGGATTGTGTATAACTGGCTGGTCTAGAGTGGACACTTATATCTAGGGCTGTGCTCCGCTTCGCTTCAGAGCGTAGAAGCAATAGCGAGGCGGCCTGATTCGCCTCCAACAAAGGCAGAGACGAAGCGGGTCGGAGAGCTGCGGATCAAGGCGAAGAGGATCGAGACCAAGCAGATCCTTCACCTTGATTTGGAGCTCTGGAAAAAAGGTAAGTCGAGGCTTACCTGGCGCTGCAGCAGTCCGTGTGGCGATGGCAGCAGAGCCAGGTAAGGGAGCAGGGGGGAAGGGTCTTACCTGAGTCTGTCGTGTTCCGGCAGCGGCTTCACCTGAGCCCGAGGACTCAAACCAGAAGACCAGGCCGCAACCGCAGCCTGCCCTTCCGCTTTGAGCCTCGGCCTCAGGTGAAGCTGCTGCCAGAACGCGATGGACACAGGTAAGGGGGAAGGAGGGAGGGGGCCTTACCTGGCACCGCTACCGCAGTCCGTATGGTGACGGTGGTGGAGCCAGGTAAGGGGCAGCGGGGAAGGGTCTTACCTGAGTCCGTCACGTTCTGGCAGCGGCTTCACCTGAGCCTGAGGACTCAAACCGGAAGACCAGGCTACAGCGGCCTGGTCTTCCTGTTTTAGTCCTCAGGCTCAGTTGAAGCAACCACTGGACCATGATGGATGCAGGTAAGGGGGGAGGAGGGCCTTGCCTGCCGCCGCTGCCACCCCCGCCGCTGCGGAGCTCCGATTTGGATCCGGAGCTCCACAGCAGAGCGGAGCAGACCATAGGCAGATCGACGCAGGGCGGAGTGGACTCAATCTGGGATTTGCAGATTGTGTGCGAAGTAGGTCGGGGGGTCCGTGCACAGCCCTACTTATATCCTCCCTCCAAAAGAGAAAATGCATCACCAAAATAGAGGACCAGACAGGACATCATCATCTAAAGAATTTGTGGAAAAAAAACTGTGAGGAGGGAATGACAAGCACATAATAAATGCCTCGTGTAGAAAAGCTGTATGGCCAGGTGACCTGTGTGCCTGCTCAGATGCTCACTGTGGAGAGGCATCTTCAAGGCTACTGCTCTCCCTTCAAATGATTCCTGATCTTGAAACTAGATATGGACCGGACAGCCCTTCAAACAGAGGATGTCTTCAAATAGAGGAGGAGCAGGCAACTTTGGTGGGGAGGGTTCCAGTGGCAATTGGCGGGAGATTCAGGACATATAAAAGGAAGAACTTCTCACAGAGCACATAGTTAAACTATGGAACTCACTACCACAAGATATAGTGATTACCACCAATTTGGATGTCTTTAAAAGGGGGTTGGATAAATTCCTGGAGGAGAAAGCTACCAATGGCTACTGGTCCTGATAGCTGTGTGCTACCTCCAGTATCAAAGGCAGTAAGCCTATATACACCATTTGCTGGGGAACATGGGTGGGAGGGTGCTGTTGCACTTGTGACCTGCTTGTTGGTTCCTGGTCGACAGCTGGTTGGCCACTGTGTGAACAGAGTGCTGGACTAGATGGGCCCCTGGTCTGATCCAACATGGCTCTTCTTATGTTCTTAATTTTTGCCCCCTGGAAGGCCCCCCCCAGGCCACACTCCATAAGGTGCAGTAAAAAGGTCCCATTTAGCTTCAGGACAAGCTAAAGTTGACCTTCTTAGTAATCCAGAGTGCTAATGCCACCATTTTTGCTGATGGTGGTGAAGTGTGTGTGTGTGTGTGTTTGTTTGTTTGGGGAAAAGGCTGCTGTTGCAATCAGCAGTGCAGAGGGGGGGGGATGCAACCTATGAGCCATGTGTGGGTTGCCCACCCCTGAAATAGAAGCTTGTCCACTGGAAGACCTTCAAACAGAGGACTCTCTTCTGTAATGTAGGACACATGGCCACCCTGGGCTGCTGCATGTATCTGGAATGATATGCCAGGGTGAGCTGAAACAATTGTTGTCTGGTCAGGCAGAAATACTAACAGATTTCTGAAAAGAAGGAGGGCAATTTTCATTCCATGCTGCTGACGTTGCTTTGGAACTAGCACTGCCTGCCAATGCCTTTGCCTCCTTTTGTGTCCCTCCAATGCCTGGACAATCTGTATAAGTAAATAGACTATTTATATGGGCATGATAGATGTTATTCCTCCAAAGGAAACATGGACTATTAAGGTGTTACAAAGCACCCCCAAATTCTCCTGTTTTGGGAAGACAGCACCTCTATCTGGAAGGGGACTAGGGATTTTTCGTCTTGGAGAAGAGCAGAAAAGCAGGTTCCATAAGATACTGTGGCCTTGCACATCCCAAGTGGGGCTACAGATTTCTTGCATGCAACTTTCGGGCCAGCCTTTGTGCTCTCAGTTCCTTCATTCCTCCACGTTAATACTTGTAAATTTCACATCTTGCCTCGTTACAACAACCACAGAAGCCCCCCCCCCAAGATGTCTAACTGTGATTAAATGGAAGGAAAAAGAAAGAATTCAGTGTCTTTTAAAGCTCTGAGACCACAAAACCCTAATATTGTGTAAACAGACATGCCTACCTGACTTTTTTTTTTAAAAAAATCATCTTTCTTTAAGACAATCACTTCAAATCCCCTTGGCTATCTTGTTTACCTGGACCTATGAAAGCAGAAATATCTATCCATCCATCAACTCCCACCCTTTCTCTCATCAGGAAAGAAAGAAGAGCCCATTGTCTTCTTTTCCCCCTTAATGTCTGACACTCATGAGCAATCATAGGCCTCAGCAAGACGAGGGTGGTCAGAGGGAGGCAATCTCGTGATTTTATGATCACGAGATTGTCACCCTCGTTTACAAGCAGCGTGCGACATCGCAGCTGCCATTACTTTTCCCGCTCCCCCCAACCCACCCCTCTGTGCCCTGAGGAGATCCTGGCTCCTCGCAGTTACTCGCGAGGAGCTGGGACAAACCACGATGCCCGGCCACACATTCCATTATCTCGGGATCAGGCTGGGACCATGGAAAAACCCAGGCTAGAAGGGTGGGGCAAAATCCTGTGGAAATGGAGGGATCATCCCTCCCTGCCCCCAGGATCCCCTGTGCGTCCAGATGACGCACAGGGATGAATGAATGAAATCTTTATTGCTAAAAGCAATGAGCCATCACCATTTAACATAGTTAGAAAAATAAAATACAAGTAAAAAGATGAGTTGTACATAAGTGGAATAAAAAATAGATAATTTAAAATAAAATAAAAAAGATAAACAAAAATACAAGAATATAAAAATACAAAATCGCATTTACATAAATTAAGAGCGCCACAGTGGGGAACTAGAACAACACATTTAAAAAGGGCAGAATCTTCAACTCCCTATTACAATACTTGTAAATGGTCTTGATGCCTAGCTCTCAACTTACTTGCAGCCAAGGCAAATTTTGCAACCAGAGCAGTAATAAATACATTATTGCCAGCCAGGAAGATACAGATTTGTTCAACGCAAGGTCGGTTAGAAAGGTAGCGAAGAATGTAGTCAAGAAATTTTTGTCTAGGGGATGTATATAAAGGGCATCGCAACAGATAATGGCCTTAGCTAGTCCTAAGGTTTATCCCAGGATCGTCTCTGTTCATGTAAATGACACACAGGATATCCCGGGAGCAGGCAGGGACGACCCGGGGATAAACCTTAGGTCTAGCGAAGGCCATGGTTGAATGTCCTCCACTTCCCCTGACTCACAGGTGCAGAGTCTCTGGTGCACAGGGGTGTTATTGAATCTTCTCTTTAAATAGGCGGAGGGCATACACTGAAAACACAAAGCTGTAAATGCTTTTCTAAGTGGTGCCAGCGTAAGATCGATAAAGTACTGCTCCAACCCCAAAGATGTATTGTATATTGGGTACCAGGAAGAATATGCCATTTGGGAAAGTAAATGAAGGTCCCGTCATTTGGAATCAAGGTAATTTTTTTCTTTGATGAGATGTTTGACTCTGTTAGAGGAATAATTTGGTAGGGCTTCCACATTAATCCTGTAACGATAGAGTATCATACTGACTGAGTTTGCCCAAGAACTTTGAGACAAGGATTGTAATTGCTCTAAGTAGCATTTTTTGGGGAGCCGGGAATCACTCACGCTAGGGATGATCCCGGGCCAATCCCGGGGATAAGCCCTCATTTAGCTATCCCTTCAGTTCAGATGGCTAACCCCCTTTTTTCCCTCTTGTCTTCCCTTCGTTTCCAGCAAAAGAGCTCAACAGAGCTTCCCAGCGCTTCACAAGTCACCATTACCTTCTATTTTCCTTCTTTCTTTTCCTCCCCCTTTCCTAATATTCCATCCCGCTCCAAACTCCAAAAGTCCCTGGCTTTAAGAGCTCCCTGTTGATCTTTTACGCCTCTCCGTCCACTTTCTTCCCAAACCCCTGCGTTTGCTCTAACCCCCCTCCTCCAAAACTCTCCCACAATTCCTCAAAAGAGTCTGTTTCTCCCCCTTTCAAATTATCCCAAGCTGGAACTTCTTTTCCCCCCTCCTCCTTCCTTGAACAGCTACACACACTCTCACTCACTCACACGCCTTGCCAGGAATTAAAACTACTCTTTGAGGTGCTGCACTTCATTTTTAAACACACTCACACACTTATTAGAGAGTAAAGCTGTTCTCTTTTGAACACTAATTGACTTTAAATGCTTGATTATCTTTAACCTTCTAGTGTTGATGTATGATTCTAATTCCATATATATATATATATATATATATATATATATATATATATATATATCTTGTTGTGTGATTTTAATTCATTTGAAATTCTTCTTTAATAAAACAAAGAATTGCTTTCAAAGACCCTGTTGTGTTCTCTCTCTCAAAGCTGACTTTTCTAAGCACCCAGATTTCAGCACCAAAAGATCCCTCATGTATGTGTTTGGTTTACATGTATGTGATTTGCACATCCATGTAAATTAATGCATACTTCATAACAAAGCCTTAGGGTGACCAAATGAAAAGGAGGACAGGTCTCCTGTATCTTGAACAGTTGCATAGAAAAGGGAATTTCCGTAGGTGTCATTTGTATATATGGAGAACCTGGTGAAATTCCCTCTGGCAGGGCACCTGCAGCTTTAACTGTTTTGATGAAGAGGAAATTTCACCAGGTTCTCCATATATACAAATGACATCTGCTGAAATTTCTTTTTCAATACAACTGTTAAGTATACAGGAGCCCTGTTCTCCTTTTCATATGGTCACCCTACCTTCCCTCAACTTGCTATTTTTTGGGGAAAGAGACGCACGAGACATTATTTTAAATTTGTCTACAGTTACTAAAGCAACTCCCTGTCTCCTGTTTTCAATAAAAGGGCAACTGATATATTATACAATGTTTAGAATTTTTAAAATTCAAGATATGGAGCAAGACAGACCAACATTCTACAATAAGGGTGCAATCCTATGCATGTTTAAACAGAACCAAGTCCTACAACTCCCAGCATGCCCCAGCCAGTTATGTTGTTTGGGGCATGCTGGGAATTGTAGGCCTTGTTTCTGTCTAAACATGCATGGGATTACACCCTAAGAAATTCTAATTAGATGCTAATTTGGCCTTCCTCTGTAGAGTTCTTAACCTAATAGCTAACTGAGCCCTGGGCATAGGAATATTTATTTAAAAGATCTGTCCACTAACAAGACAAGGAGGGTAGGCTCCCATGGACACAACTGCAAGTTTGGGTGTACTGAAATGAAAGCATTGCAAATACAACTCAGCGAGGAACCTTATTTAAACTCAGGGGAAAAATAAACCATCCAGCTCATCAGTCATCACATCATGTTGCATGAAGAGATGTTCACGCAGCCTTATAATGTGTTTTTACGCAGCTATTGTCTGCCAGCAAAATGTCTCTCATGCAGATGTGAATATACAATTCTGCCCATCCCTTGCCATGGCTTTTCCACTGATATGGCTACAGCATTAGGTAACGACTTTGGCACATAAACATTCATCTAGTCTCCTCTGATGTGTGAATTAATCTGTCATTAATCAATTACACTCAATTACTCATCAAAACATATACAAAATAACCACTAGGACACGTTCAGCAGATTACAAATATCAGCTGATTGCTTGTTATGTCTAGTAATTGTTTTGTCAGTTGTGCTGCCTAATAATCTGGCTAGGTGATTAACAAGAGTCTGTTCTTTCGGAGGACATTTTACATCTCATTCCTAAAAAACAAACCAACCCTGTTCAATGATTTTGAATGGATTTAATGAATAGGAAAGATGCTAGTCATTATTAAATTATTTGGATGGGGAATATTTATGACATGAGGAAAAAGGTGACTTTTCCTTTTGTGAATCCACTTCCAGGTGATCAGATCTGTGTTAGGAAATACAGATAAATGATAGAAAATTTAAAACATCTGAGGCCAGGTGAAAACACATTTAAAGGCAGAAGGATGCAGGCCAGGGTATTAGCAAGGGCGGATTAGCAGAGAACGAAAGAGCTGTGTAGAAGAATGGAAACAAAATGGACATATTTTGAAGGATCTGGTTGTACTTCCTTGGAATTTAGGATTAAAAGATACTCCCCCTTTATTTCACTTCATTATCTAGCTGCCCAATCAAAATTCGTATTGTTTAAACAACCAGTTCTATTGTTTCCCCCAGTAAATAACAAGACAGATATATTCTTCCACTGTGTAAATATCATGTAATCTTAACCATTGTGTCACATTGCCTGGGATATATTGAGTTGGTTGTAAGTGTTTGGGGTTTGCTTAGAAAATGGTAGCGCTACAATAAAAATTAGGGAACAGTCTTATCCACTCTGGGAGGGTGGTTGAGGAGCTGCCAGACATTCAAACCTCCTTCTCTATGGCCAGAGGCTTCCCTGATGTGGCTAGGGGTGGGTGAGAGTTATGTTTCAGTTCATTTTTTATATTAACCAAAATTTGCACATTTCTTCATATTTGCGATGGAAAGAACTTGAGGTTTGGATGTGGGAGAAAGAGAAAACAACAGATTTGACCCTCTCTGGATGTAGCAGCAAAAAAGATTTGTTGCTGACCTGCCTGTGGTGTTCTTTTGGTGGTTGGATCCAGAATGGGGTTTTCTGGAGGTGTGTCAGGGAAGGCTATGTACCTGCAAGATCCTATGCCCCAAAATAGGGTCTGAAAGTATGGTAGCCCTGGAGCTGGCATCAGTGATTCACTCCCACTGGTCAATAAGAGGCAAATGGAGTATGTTGACAAAATGCCTCCACCTTCCACCGTAGCTGCTGTTATGTGGGAGGGCTTTGTATGTGGTGATGGTTCTACCACTGACACCACCACCACCACCTCCTCCTCCACCACCACCACCACAGGTACTTTAGATTGCTCTCCAATTAATTAACAATCAACAGATAATGACATAGTTCTTTTGTGCTTGTGGCTTAGAGTAGAAGCACCATGTAACCATGCAAATAGGTGGTGGGGAATGAATGGCTCTCCAGATGTTGCTTGATTGCAACTCCCATCAGCCCTACCTAATGGTGAGGTATGATACAAGTTGTAGTCCATCAACATATGGAGGGCCAAACATTTCCCATCCTTGATGTACATGATAAAGGTACAGATGCTGGACATAAAGGCATAGATAAAGGCATAGATGCTGGACTGAGATGTTTTGCTTCTTGAATGGAAGGCTCCTGCTGCACTAAAGACACTAATTCTGATCATAAGCTAACCCCCCTCATGATGCCACCTATGCAGGGCCAGCACTGCATAGGTGCCCTGAGCTCATGACTCACAACAAGCAGAGTCACCCAAGATGAATGCAAAATAGCAGGAAGGAGATCTGACTCAGACAACCTGAGAATAATGATCAGTCTACATGAACTCATGTATTAGTGTTGGAGGGAACACACACAACTCTTTGTTTTCTTTTTTCAACAGAAAGGGCAGTCCTTTTTTTATCATAGAAGATTGTGAATATGAAGAAATTTGGACTGAAGCTGCCAATGTTAGGTGTAAAAGATTTATTATTAGTTTTGAAGGAAGTGAAAATGTTTGCATGCCTGAGCATTAGATATTGCCTAGAATAAAGCTGCTAAAATAAATTAACCCCATTGCCCCAGGAAACAACACTCTGGCAAGTAGAATCTCTGATGCGATGGCACGCTCAACAAGTACGTGCTCTTAAGTGGGGGAGAGATGACAGAACCGCACTGGATGGGATGCAGATCTTTGAAGAGATCAGAGGTATGCCATCAGCACCTTGCTAATAATTGCAGATGGTTTGGACGGCTGCAGGTGGGACCGACACACATCCTGTGACTGCTGTGAAGAAATGTTCTATAAATAAGAACTGTCTGGCATTACCTAAGATGGGGCTAATAATAATATGTAGTATTGTTCTATAGCCTCTCTTAAGGTTATGAAGGCAATTGCTCTCGCCTGTAGTCACCCAAGGCTGCCCTAAGACATTTTGTTGCCTGAGGTGCAGCAGGAAAAATGCCCCCCACTCCTAGGGTGACCATATGAAAAGGGGGACAGGGCTCCTGTATCTTTAACAGCTGTACTGAAAAGGGAATTACAGCAGGTGTCATTTGTATATATGGAGAACCTGGTGAAATTTCATCTTCATCACAACAGTTAAAGCTGCAGGTGCCCTGCCCTCTTTTAAATCTGGTCACAGTATAGCTTCAGTATAGCTCTTGCAGCTTTAAATGTTGTGATAAAGAGGCAATTTCACCAGGTTCTCCATATATACAAATATCACCTGCTGAAATTCCCTTTTCTATGCAACTGTTAAAGATACAGGAGCCCTGTCAAGGTGCACAGTGCCCAAAGCCTGTCAAGTAATGTTGGCAATTGAGGCAGAACTTTTGGATTGAGCCGATCTGCTTCGGGTCGATCCACCCCGCCCTGCTCCACTCCACGGAGCAAGATCCGGAGAGGTGGATTGAGATTTTGCCCCCTTCCCTCCTTACTTGCCTCTGCGGTGGATGGCGGAGGCAAGTAAGTGGGGAAGGGGGGACAACATGGGGGCTGAATAAGCCCCCCCTGCCCCCTTACCTGGCTCCGTCATCACTGCCGCATGGACTGCAGTGCAGCCAGGTAAGCCCCCCCTGCCCCCTTCCCTGCCTCCGCCGCGGTCCGGCACAGGCTTCAACTGAGGCCCAGGCCTCAAAGTGGAAGCAGGCGCTGGACCGCGATGGAGGCAGGTAAGCCCCCCTCCCCCTGCCCTCTTACCTGGCTCTGCCACATCACTGCATGGACTGTGGCGCCAGGTGAGCCCCCCTCCCCCCTTACCTGTGTTCGGAGTTCCGGATGGAGGCGAACCGCTTCGCCATGATTCGCAGCTCCTCCGACCCGATTCGGATCAGCCTTTGTCAGAGGCGGATCGGGTCGCTCAGCTCCGGATCCATGATACAAATCAGAGCAGTGCACAGCCCTAATCTACACTACTGCTTTATGGGGTTGCTGGAGCTCAGCACACACTCCATATACCATTTTCAACCCATTTTCAAAGTGTTATATCCTGCTTGGTGTAGATCTGGCCCTTTTAGCAATGCTTTCCTACTTGAAGAAACATCATTCATATATCTACAGGATAAAATCAAGGTGAGCAAGATGATAGATGGTATCAAGGAGCTGTTTTCAGTAGTCTCACGCCAAGTCGCAGCCTTCAGAACTGGGACTGCTATCCATGAAGAAAAATGCCTTATTAATTTTTGTTCCACTCCATCATTAACTATCTCTGTGTGATGTGCGGGTGCTCCTAATCAAAACAAAACACACGACTGGAACCCTAACTGCATGAAAGAGTGTTTGACAGCATTTGTCTCCATCTTATTTAACAAACACCTCCTGTTTAAGACAGATTGTAATTCTCTGTACCATGACATGCTGCCCAGGCTGCATCTGTTCTATGGAAACATTATTTTCATTTTCAATCCAGCTAAAAAGTCACACACACAAATATTTATCTGATAATCTGGTTTGTTTTCTCTAGGATTTCCTATGGATTTTATTTTCTGTTTGAAGATCCTAAGCCACATAACACAAAATGATAAATGAAGAATATTTGTAAATTTCAGAGGCAATAGCCCATACATCAAAGTATTTGCCCAAGATATGCCTTGGGAATGGACAAATCAACTCCCTGTCCTGTCCCCCATTTGCTTTTTGTTAGTGTTTACCTCTGTTCCTGCCTTGTTGTCTTCCAGTGTTAATCATCAATTAAATTTTCTCCCATCAATATAGATAGATAGATAGGTATAGGTATTTATTTATTTATTACATTTCTATACTGCCCAATAGCCGGAGCTCTCTGGGCGGTTCACAAAAATTAAAAACATTCAAAGTATAAAACAGTATAAAACCATAATATAAAATACAATATAAAAGCTCAAGCAGATAAAAACAGCAAAGCAAAATTACAAATTTAAAACACCAAGTTAAAATTTATTTATAGACTGTTAAAATGCTGGGAGAATAAAAAGGTCTTCACCTGGCGTCTAAAAGCATATAATGTAGGTGCCAAGCGAACCTCCTTAGGGAGCTCATTCCACAGACGGGGTGCCACAGCAGAGAAGGCCTTCCTCCATATAGATATAGATATAGATATGATTCAGCACAATGAGCATTTTACTATGCATCTGCTTCTCTCTATATACGCTAGGGCTGTGCTCTGCTCTGTTTCAGGTTGTAGAAGCGGGAGCGGAGTGACCCGATCCACCTCCACCAAAGGCGGATCTGAATCAGGTTGGCTGGTCAGCGGAGTGACATGGAGCAGTTCTTTCATTTGCAGAGCGCTCTGCATGTTTTCAGGGCTCCACCTGCCATTTTGGAATTTTTTCCCCATAGGATTGCATTGGGTGAAAAATTGCCTATCACTTCTTTGTTTTTAAAGCTAGATCCCTGAAAATTACCGTGCTTAGACATTGATGATTGGGGGTCATTTGTGTCGATTTTCAGAATTCTTCGTCATGCGGTTTGCTTGCAATTATTTTTTATTGAATGGGTAAAGCAAGAGGGGGGAACCCATTTTTTTTAACGTTGATTGACAGGTTCATCTCCCAATCATGATAAGTGATCAGCCTATGCGAAGCATCCTCCAATCCCAATGTTAGAGGGGGGCGGTAATAAGCAAACCGGGATAGTTAGTAACTTTTCTTTCTTTATCTTTGGATCGGACTTTTTTTCAGTTTGTAGTGGATTGGTGAAGCCGTAGCCCCAGCAAACTCTCTCACACAACCTTAAATAATATACAAAGTAAAATAACAGATAGGCAACACGGCACTGCAAGGTACCCACCATAACCTTGTTGAACAACTGAATAGATGAGGTGCAAGTGGATGATGTGCTGTATGGCATGTGGATGTGCCCAGTGCCCCTGGTGCCCAGGGTCATCAGAACCCTCCAAAGCGGAACCAGTGGAAGGAAGCCAATGTTTTGCATGAGTTGATATGTAATGTGGCTTCTCAAAAGCAGGTACCTAGGCCCGATCTACACCAAGCAGGATATAACACTTTAAAAATGTTATGAAAACAGTATATGTAATGTGTCCTGGGCCTGAACAGTTGTCATAACCATTATAAACCGTTATAAGCAGTAGTGTAGATCCTGCCCTGAAGAGGACCGGCCAAATGACTGGTGGCACAGTCCACTGTTCCACTGGGCACGTCCACGTTCCCCTTACTGGTAATAAAGTCAGACAGTGTTTTTGTTCTAATTCTTCTTCTTGTTGTGATTATTAGTATTTTTATTGTTATTGCTATTACAATTATTGGCTGGGCATACCCTGGAGTGTGTGAACTGTGATGGAGGTGTGTGTGTGTGTGTGTGCATCTTGAAAAACCAACACGTTATAGCACTTTGAAATGAGTGGATGGCATGAAAGAAATTAAGTTTTTAGAAGTATTGCGACCCAAGCACGGCAAAGCAAGGTCTGAGTTGTTTATCCCATGAACAGCTATGTGCTGTATGCTCAGCCAGTTTAATAATTTTCTATCTTGAAGTTCCCTGTGTTCATTTTTGACATGGTTACCTGAGAGGAAGATTCTGATTTAGGTTTAAATTTAAAAATTCCCCAAAAATCAGGGCATGATCTGAGTTCCTTCAAAGTGGGCCTGAATAAGGATCTATGTGGAAGCTCTCACTGCACCCAGTTGCAGGTGTGTTTCTGGAAAAAGGACGGAGATACATGCATTTCTGTAAATGGGGAAATATTTTTTAAAATTCTCTAAAAATCAGAGCATGGTCTGATTTCCTTCAAAATGGGCATGAATAAGGATCAATGGGGAAGCTCTCATGGTGTCCAGTTGCAGGTGTGTAACTGGAAAAATGATGGAGATACATGCATTTCGTAAATGGGGGAATCTTTTAAATATTCTCCAAAATTCAGGGCATGATCAGATTTCCTTCAAAATGGGCATGTATAAGGATCTATTTAGAAGCTATCATGTTGTCTATTTTGATGTTTCTAACTTGAAAACTAAAAAAGTTATAGGCATTTGACATTTTCAATGCAAGTCTATGGAAGGGGGGAAGTGGAGGTCCTGGTCCGGATCCGGATCCAGCACGGAGCAGACCAGACCAGAGGTAGATCATCCCAAAGTGGAGCAGACCCGATCCAAAAGTTGCGGATTGGGATCCGGATCGGATCGGGGGGTCCATGCACAGCCCTAATATATGCCAATATTGGTATTGTATATGTGTGGTTTCTGTTTTGTTTTGTTTTAAAATGTAGTTTTACATGTTTGCAAGACAGAAAGTTGGTTACATTTGTATGGGCCAAAAAGTATTTTTATACATATAAAGAACTGGGAACAGTTAACCACATCTGGAGAACTGTGAAAGCCAGGGGACCACAAAATTCCACTTTGCATACTGGCCTGGCGGGGTTGTGGGGATGGAGATGGATCAGGTGGTTGTGTTAATGCAATTAATGCACATTTTTTTGTTATGTAAACTGAAGCCCCGGAAGTGGAGGGGGTGAGCAGCTTTGGCACCATAAGGGGTGAGGAGGCAGCATTTAACCTTTTTCGCACTACTGTGGTCCCAATGATAATCCCCTCTCCAGCTGCTATTTGCATTAGGAGAAAAGTGTCTGTTGGCGTCAATGGAAATTTTTGTCTTGGTGCAAACAGCTTGGGGAGGAGGATTTTCCTTGGGTCCACAGCAGGACGAAAGAGTTAAACTTTCCTGCACAACCACCTACTGTGGTCCTGAGGTGCTCAGGTTCTATTGGGGCTGCTATTTATATGACAAAAAAAGCATACATTACTTAGGATGGCCATTGATGAATCACCTCAAAAAAGAAGAAACATATCACCAAAAAACGGGACAAAAAGAGGACAGTGATTCACATATCATTTACATATACTAATAAATATATATGAATGCATATTTAGGAACCATTACTATAACTTAAATAAAAATACAGAACATCTCACCATAGCAGGGGAGACCACGACCAGGTGACCGATGTGTCTGCTGTTCAAGTGCTCAGTGTTGGGGGGCAACCAATCTTATGGCTCATATTCTTTAAACTGGAATTGGACAGGACATCCCTTCAAATAAAAGACTGTCCTCTGTAAAAGAGGACACCTACCACCCTAAGGTTACTTGCATTCACACAATTAACATATCTAGTTTGGCCCTGCATAGTTACAGTTTTCATATAAACTCCTGGTAATTTATCCTGTGCAGGATTCCTTGAAATAACCAAAGGAGGGGAACTTCCATACCTTTCAATGCGAACATTCCCAGGCAATGAAATTGTTTCCTTTTTCTTGTAGCCCCGAGAAAAGATTCGGAGCTGGGTGGCAAAACAGTGAAATGAAGCATTCAAGCAAGAAAGCAATATGTGTGTCTAGAGAGACATCCGGCTGCAGCTAGGTAGATGAAGAGTGAAATGGAAAGATGTCAGCAACAGAAAGCCGAGGCACAATGAAGCCAGCCCTGTAATAGGAGAGATAGAAAGGGGATGATGGATACTGCTTAGAAGCAAACAGACAAACATATGGCTAGACGGACAGTTGCCATGTGCTGCAAGACAGATGGCTAAACACTCAGGTAAAGCCACTAATAAAGACCATCAAGTGAAATGATGGACAGACGGGCTAATGGTGGAGATGGAGATACTGATAAACAGCACATGCACGTCCTCTTTGCCTGAAGCAGATGTCAAAATCGTTTTCAAAAGCAGGGGACCTCCATCGGGCATGCAGCAGAAGGGTTAGCCTGTTGCTTTGGGGAACGATTGAGGGAAAGGATGTGCTTCTCCCCTAGGAAAACTACCTCCATTCAGTAGGGAAACATGAAAATGAATGCCTCAGGGCGGGGACAGCTTGTTTACTAGCTGACTCTGAACCTCCTGTCAGTAAGTGCAGGTAAGGACACAAGTATAGTTTGGTTCAGGGGTACTATAAACAATGTGACTCAGTCAGGGTGGAGGGTTTTGCGGGAAGCAGCAAGGAGCATGATCCTAGCAAAGCGCATGCCCAGCAACTCCAGGGGAAGTGGTGCTGGGTGTGGAGTCATAGCCATAGTCATGGATGTGAATCAGTGGGTGTCCAGAGATGTGGCCAAAATTGGTAATGCAAGGCAGGGAACAAAGCAAGATACAGAGGAAGGGCAGGTAAGGAACAATAGGAGAGACTCAAATTGGCAGCTCAGGAAATGCACAGGCAAAGCGCGCCATGCAACAAGTTGCAGAATCATCTCAACTGATTGTCAAGCAGGAATTTTATTTATTTATTTATTACGTTTTTATACCACCCAATAGCCAAAGCTCTCTGGGCGGTTCACAAAAATTAAAAACATGAAAAGCATAAAAAACAAACAACAATTTAAAAACATGAATACAAAATACAATATAAAAAGCACAACCAGGATAAAACCACACAGCAAAAATTGATATAGGTTAAAATATGAGATTAAAACAGCAGAGTTTAAATTTAAGTTAAATTAGGTGTTAAAATGCTGAGAAAATAAAAAAGGTCTTCAGCTGGTGACGAAAGGAAAACAATGTAGGCGCCAAGCGAACCTCTCTGGGGAGCTTGTTCCACAGCCGGGGTGCCACAGCAGAGAAAGCCCTCCTAGTAGCCACCTGCCTCACTTCCTTTGGCAGGGGCTCGCAGAGAAGGACCCCTGTAGATGATCTTAAGGTCCAGGCAGGCACATATGGGAGGGGATTGAATTTAAGAAGAGCTATGATGGATCATACCAAAGGCCTATCTAGTACAACATTCTGCCGCCACAGTGGCCAACCAGCGACCTTTGGGAAGCTCACAAGAAGTAGGTAAGTGCTGTGTTTCTCAGCAACTGAGAGGCATACTGCTTCTGATAGTAGAGGTAATCCAGGAAAGGGTTATAGCTCAATGTGTCAGAGCACATGCTTTGCATACAGAAGGTCCCAGATTCAATCCCCAGCTTTTCCAGGTAGGAGAAGAATCCCACCTGAAACCCTAGAAAGCCATTGCTGCCAGTCAGTGTTGACAATACCGAGCTAGATGGACCAATGGTCTGACTCAGTATGAGGCAGCTTCCTGTGTTCCTATGTATGTATTTGTCTCCCTTTTAAGCCATCCAAATTGGTGGCCATCATTACATCTTGAGGTAGAGAATTCCATAGTTTGACTATATGCTGTGTGAAGAAACATATAGTCTGTCCTGAATCTCCCACCAATCAGCTTCATGGGATGAGAACATTTTTGACACCACACATCATTTTATATATCTTGATTGGATTTCCCCTTGCTCACCCTTTTTCTAAGCTAAACAGCCTTGGATGTTGAAACCTTTCCTCATAGGGGTGTTATCCCAGCCCCTCTCTGAGACATCATTGAAAGGTGTTTCGTTGAACAACACTTGCTGATGGAACTGTCATGCCCTCTTTTTCTTTACGGCAGTAGGCCTCGACAGTCCCATTCTCAAAGCTCACCTTTCCCCTTGCTACCACATGAATGCACATATTTTCCAAGCAAGGGACTACTTCTTCTGAGCATCTGTGCAAATGGCTTCTGTCCGGAGCCACTTCCACACTTCATGGGGTGGCTAGAAGCCCAGTGCTTACATTACTCATTCAGAAAGAAAAATGGAATAATTTGAACAACATGAACTGTGTGGGATTTATGTTTGTTCCCAAATGGTAATTTGATGTTGCACCAACACAGTTAGTAGAACAAACGGCCCTGATGCAGGAATATGGGTTCCCTCCCCTGTCTTGCCACCCAGTTCCTAATTAATGAAATGGAGACCATCGCCACAGGTTGTTATTCACTCAAGCACACTTAACCCAACAGTATGAAAGCTCTCAGCGCTATAATCACTCCGTCTGTAGCTGTGTCATGCAGGCCGCTCAATTCCATTATCACTTCACTATGGGGCCAAGCTGAGAGGGGCTTTGGTTGTGTCTCCAGGTAACAGCTCAGAGCAAAAAGCATGAGCAGACGAGGTGGCAGGATGAAAGCTGCAGCAGGCTGGGCAGGGAGAACACAGCAAAATGCCAGTGGTTCTCTTGGGATTGCTTCATTTCAAACTTGCCAGGGGCACCGAGAGTCAACAATTAGAGTTTTAGAATAACAGACAGTTCCATACTCTTTAGCTTGTTGATATAAGCAATCTTTGTCTGCAGAACAAGAATCAGGGGCTGTGTCTGTCTATACTGCTTTGCTTCCCCATTCCCCCAACCCCCACTGCATCAGCAGCAGCGGTAGAGTTACATGGCAGGAAGCTGTTTTCAGCTGGAGCCTCATCCTTCCCCCCCCCCAATGGTGGTGGTGGGGGGGAGAGAATCAGATTTAGCAGGAGAGGGTGGCGCAGAGGTGTCATGGATGTTCCTAAAACCTTTTCCCCATTTTGAATGGAGAGCAGAAGCACGCTGTGACTTCGAGGAGGCATTGCCGCTTGCTGGGTGCCTGGGATTCTTCGGCGCAATTGAAAAAGTTGCAGTAAAGCAACACCATGAAAAAGCGCAGTTTCAGGGTGAAAGTCCCAATGTGGCTGCGAGTTGGGGGCTGCATCACTTAAACAACGCAGCACCACTGTGCAGCCACAAATCCAGTATTTGCCCAGCCCAAAGGCTTGGGAGGAGGCGGGCTGTTGTGAGGGGGAGGAGCAGAATGAAGGCATCTGCTGTGGCGCGAAACACAGACCATGTGGTGTAGGGTGGGGCTGTGCCTATAAAAGGCAGCCTGCCTGAGGCATCAGCCTCTTTCCATTTTGGCTGTTTAAAGGAAAAGCAGGTATGGTGTCTTCTAGAAGAACAAGCCTACGGGACTGGAGTGTGAGGAGCGGAACGAGCAGAGCATTCAATTCAGAGGCCGGGATCCCTGCCCCAACAGTTTGGTGTCCACGGGTGTTGGCTTTCCTGCACCTGGGACGTGCCCCAGCCTGTTGTGTTGTGTTTTTTTGCTAAAATTGTGTGGGGGGGGTTCCCCTGGGGGTTGGGCGCCTGCTTCGCTGCGCCAGGGGTTCACTCCAGCCTGGATTGGGCTGCAGATCGGGACTTCTTTCTGTCCACTAGAGCATTGTTTTATGCCTGGGCCCTCCCCGGCTTGACCCAGCCCCTTTTACCTCATGCCTTCGCACTTTTGCTCATGAAGCAGAGGACGCAGGGGAGATTTTTTGTTGTGTCCCCTCTTCCTATCTGCATGCAGACCTTGGCTTTGCCTAGGCTGGGTCCTGCCTGCACTCTCCAAACGCGAGCGTGCGCCCCGCCCCGGCGCCTTGGCTGAGGGATTAGAATGAGTGACTTGGGCTATCTAGGGAATCTTTCCTGCCTCCTTCTTCCTCCATCCAGAGATGGGATTGGATACAAATTGAGTGATACTTGGAGCAGACTCATTGAAATCGATGAGACCTGTTAGTCATATTTAACCTATCCTATTGAATTCAATGGGTCTACTCCAAGTATGACTCAGTTTGGATCCAACTCCTGGTGTACATGTCATTCTATACAGGGCATTCAGGAAACTCCACTGTGATGTTTTTGCAGGGCCAAACTAAGCACTGACTATTAGAATTCGGTGTCTGAGGGAAACGTTTATGCCACAATGGATTGAAGTAGGGTTTGTGAATTTGAGTGAGGGTCTGTCAGAGGATCCCCCGGACAAAGCAGTCCTCCTCCGCACCCCTGGCTCCTCAAGCTGAAATTCAACAAAAGGATGAACTTGGAGCTACGAATAAAGCAACAATGCACAATGAACAATTCTGCAAAGACATACGTATACAATAATTAGCTTAATAGCTCCGCTGCAGCCACCAGAATATAGTGTGTGTGGATGTTTGTGAGTTTTATATATCTGGTTCCAAGGTTAGGCAATACCTTTATTAGGACCAACTAAAGGCCACAAAACAGTTTTCAAGCCTTTGAGTTCTCCTGAACTCTTCATCAGGCTAGATGGTTTACTCAGTAGCGCTGCACCCATTGGGGGTAGGGTGGGGGGAGTGGGGAAAATAATTTAAATTTTAAAAAGGACTTACCTTTAGCACACGAGCATTCATGCGCTGCTGGTCCTTTAATTTTTTTTTAAAAAAATGGCAGATGTGACAACTCTCCTGCTGAGATCGTCAAGTGTCACGTATAGACAGAGGAGGGATCGCGCGTTAAACACAATGCGAGATCTTCCCTCCTCCATCGCGGGATAGCAGGTAGGTCTAGCTAAGGCCTTACTGTGGTGATAGATTCTGCCCTGAAAGGCAAAATATGGAATTTCCCCAAAGTTCATAAGAAACAAAGATACCCATGCTGGTCCATGAGAATAATAATAATAATAATAATAACAACAACAATCCAAAACCTTGCTGTTCATTACTTATGCCCCAAGTCTTGCACATCTACCTTCACTGGGGCAATTAGAAGTGGATTTGCTTAACCATTTCAGTGCAAAATATTTTATTGCCTCATTTATCCTCAGTGCTGTACTAAAGGACTCAACCTGCCCTGCCCCAAATGACCATACCTTGTCCCTTTTCTTAGGACTTGCACTCAATATTGACTTTCTTTTGAGGCAAGATAAACGAGATGATGGTTTCCTTATATAGGTTTGTGTTGGGGATGATTGTTGTATGGCGAATACACAACAGATTACATGAATACAGATCCATAGATTGCCTGGGAGGCCACATTTCAGAACCTCCTGGTGGTGGGAAAGCAACAGCAGCAGTGGTGTAATGGAACCAGGGCTCGTAGGGACTCAGTGCTTGCATGGACACTGATGTCATTATGTTGTTGCCATTGTGGTCTTTGCAGTCCTTCCCATTGGACCAGAGGACCTCCAGCTGTGGTTGTGCCATCCCGCCAGTGGGCCTCTCTCTCTGCCAGGTAAGTGGCATTGCCACCATATCCAATGTACTCTCAGCTACCCTCCTGGGGAATACAGGATTGGTCCCTTAAATATGCTTGCAAAAATTTGAATTCCTCTTCTCCTGATTTGCATTTTACTAATATTCCAGTGTTGGACATTGTTAGGTGTATGACTTTTATCCAAAGCAAGTTGTTAAGAATACTGAATTTGGCAAGTGGATAATATATGTGATTCCTCAATGGAACTTAAGCTCTTTCCCATCCAAATATTATTCAAAGTAACATTTCAAAGATTATATTTGAAACTTAAAAATCAAAAATTTAAACTGAAATTCTGAAATTTTACCATATGTCAAATTTGTGCAAAATATCACTCTAGCAGGTTATACTTGGAAACTCCACATGCATTCCCCCACTTCCCCTGAAAGTATCAGTGATCACTTGTCCCCATGCCTAGGTGTTTTGGAAATAGGTTTTTGATATCATATCAAAGACGGTAAAACAACAGGTCCAGTTAGATCCTATCTGTTTTCCATAGGCCATAGAAACAATGGCTTCACAAAGACCTTATCAATTTCTAGTAATGACAGCCAGGCTTGAGATAACCAACAAATGGAAAAGTGCCATGGGTTACCCTGTTCAAAGCAGGTTTTCTGGAGTAGGGCAAATTGCTTTAGCTGAGAAATTAAGACACCAAAGCAGATGAAAAATCAAAACAAGATTTATTCATAAAAATATGGTTTCCATTTACTTCTTTTGTAAACAAAGACCCTTCTGTATTGTGACCACCAGCATGGCATCTGTTTTGGAGAGACTGCATTGTTTGAAAGAAAAGAAAAGAATAAAAAAGTTAGTTAACATTGCTGTTTGCTATGACAGAAAAGATTTTACCTTCTCCAATCCATCTAGCATGTTCCTGTAATAATAATGTGTTACAGAGCAGAGACACCACACTGACAACAAAGGTCCGTATAGTTAAAGCAATGGTATTCCCCGTAGTAACCTATGGCTGCGAGAGCTGGACCATAAGGAAAGCTGAGCGAAGGAAGATAGATGCTTTTGAACTGTGGTGTTGGAGGAAAATGCTGAGAGTGCCTTGGACTGAAAGAAGATCAAACCAGTCCATACTCCAGGAAATAAAGCCAGACTGCTCACTTGAGGGAATGGTATTAAAGGCAAAACTGAAGTACTTTGGCCACATAATGAGAAGACAGGATACCCTGGAGAAGAGGCTGATGCTAGGGAAAATGGAAGGCAAAAGGAAGAGGGGCCGACCAAGGGGAAGATGGATGGATGATATTCTGGAGGTGACAGACTTGACATTGGGGGAGCTAGGGGTGGCAATGGCTGACAGAAAGCTCTGGCGTGGGCTGGTCCATGAAGTCACGAAGAGTAGGAAGCGACTGAACAAATAAACAACAAACAACTGTTGTAATATTTTGTATTGTACTGTTATATTGATGAGATTCCAATAATAATTATTATTAAAAATCAGCAATCTGGTGACTTCCTCAAAAATCGGCATTGAGTGTTCAATTCTGATATGACTTCTCATTCCTCCAGAGGAAAAGGTTGGAGAGAAACATGATGCACTAGAGCCCTAAAGGCTACAACTCCACCCTGAGACCTGATTTCAATGCCAAGGATCAGCCCTGGAATATGTGAAGTAATCAGGCTTAGCACAATCTTCTGACATCAGCAACATAAAAGGCAGATCTGGGACGCACACTATAAATAATAGAAGGATGGATATGATGATTATGTACACACTGTTATTTGTAAGGTGCTTCCCAGCTCTGCCTTTTATGTTGCTGATGTCAGACGGTTACGCTAGTCTTGATTACTTCACATATTCCAGGGCTGAGTAGCAGAAATGTCTGGCAGAAGTAAAGGAACTAATATAGCTTATTAAGCTTTACCCTGTGTTTTGGCATAAACCCTCTCCCTCATCTTCCCTGGGAATACGTGATTCATTCACAAGCCTGCACGAAGAAAGGCCATCAACATTCCCTTTGGAGGGAGTGTGGAGGAGGACGGAGGCCAAGAGAAAGAACGGCTTGCCCACGGTCACCTGGTGAGTCTGTGGCTGAGCAGAGATTTGAAAGCCAGGCCTATAACGTTCAGTCCACAGGACCAAACCTATGGTCTATCCCTAGATCTCTCCCCCACCTTTAACTGGAGATCACAGGGATTAAACCTAGAACCTTGTCCTCTACCACTGATTTATGGCTCCTTCATGTACCTTTGTCCCCACTATCTCTTTCAGCCTCCACCCCCATCTCAATCCCAGCTATACTATTGGACTACTTATACTGGAATATTGTACAGGCTGGCTATTTATTGTAATTAGGAAGTGCAAAGTATTATTTATATACAAATAGATTAGATATGACGCACAAGCAATTCTTGGCATGGGCTCCTTTCCACTATCTGGGCACATCTCTATCCACACTGCAATCGCCTCCAAGACATAATACATTTGTTTCCCAATTTTTTAAAGAGACAAAGAGTGGAGAAGTGATTTGCATGATGTTACACGCGGAGTCGATGGCGGAGCTGGGAATGAGATGCAGGTCATGTCAGCTTTGGACTAATCTGCATACAAGTTTAGATCCTTCCCAGTGCTGCTGACGTCCCCTCCCTCTGTGGCATTTCTCCACTTGTTAATATATATTCATGCTGCTCAGTTGTTTGTTTTCCTGACAGGTGTCCTGAGCATTTAGCAGCTTTCTTCATGGTTAGCTGAAGCAGTTGTGATTAACAATGGGGAGGGGATGAAGAGAAAGGCAGACTTGTGAGCTTGGCTCTGACCTTGAAAGGCGATGGTTGGTGAGAAAGAGAAGCAGGGATCTGACAGGCCGGACGCAGAGTGGCAGCCAACTAATGCTGTCGAAATATTGACCAAGTGGGCAAAGTGGGTTATTTCACAGGTAGGAGATGGCTTCTCCCTCCCTCCCTCCCTCCCTCCTTCCAAGTCTAGAGCTTTGGAGAGGGCATTATCGAGTTTGAGCAGCTTCTCTGTTTGGATGGAAATAGCTACTGGCACCATCCCCAGAGAAGGTCTTGTTGCCTGGTCTGAATTGTCCAGGCTGTTTAAGCCTTGGCAGGAACACCTTAGAGTAACCCTGAGGAGTTTCTCTGGCCTAACACTCTTTTATCTTTTGCAAATACTCGATAGCTCTCCACATTGGTATGTTGAATAGGGGATAGTTGAGTGAGAGGGAGATGCCTAGAATAATTAATTTGGGAAGGGAAGAGGTGGTGAAGCCTAATTCTGGGGGTGTGGGGAGATTGCAGTGCATTATCAGCATTCTGACTGGTTCCAACTGAAACTTGGAGTGGATTCACCACCCCACTGACATCGGAGCCACCAGCCTCCACTGCAATGCATACTTCATGCAAAAGGAGAAAACACTGTGGATTACTTTGTGTGTGTGTGTGTGTGTGTGTGTGTGTGTGGAGTTGGCATGATATAAACATCGGTGAGCACAATAGTGTAAAAAGTACTCAGAAATATGATTTTAAAAGATGACTCACTACTGTTGCTGCCCCACAGCATGACGCCTGACACATTTTCATGCTTATCATCCAAAAGAAGCACCGAAACCAAATTATTCACAAACAAAGGTCATCGTTTTGGGTGCAAACAATATTGAATATCTGTTGAAGACTGCAGGAAATACACATATTATTATTTATGAATTCTTTAGTACTTTATAGTGTGCCAAATACTATAACATTAGTTATTCATCCACAAGCCTGTGAAGAAAGGCCATCAATATTCCCTTTGGTGGGACTGTGGACAACTGGAGCTGACAGAATTAATGCCTTATCCAATGTCACCCAGTGAGTCTATGGCTGAGCCTTCAACAAAGGCCATAGCTAGATGGGGCAATATCCCAGGGCAATCCCCAGGATCGTTCCTGTGCATCCACATGACGCAGAGGGGATCGCGGGAGCAGGGAGGAATGATCCCTCCCTTGCCCCGGGATATCACCCTACCCTTTCATCCTGCTTTTTCCGCTGTCTTGGGCTGATCCCGAGAACGTGTGGGTGGGCATTGCGGTTTGTCCTGGCTCCTCATGGTTACTCACGAGAAGCCAGGAACCATGCACGGGGCGCAGAACTCCTCAGGAGCTCTGCACCCATTGGGGGTGGGGTGGGGTGAGTGGGAAAAATTATTTAAAATGAAAAAAACCTGACCTTTTGCACACAAGTGCTCGTGTGCTCTTCTCCTTTAACAACAACAACAAAAAAAAAAAAAAACCCAAAATGGTGGGCGTGACGTCCTGTTAATAGAGGGGGAGATCTCGTGATAATAACAATATCATGAGATCCTCACCCCTCCATTGTGATAGACCCATAGGTCTAGTTGAGGCCACAGTCTACAAGGCCAAACTTAAAGCAGTCTGTAGATACTGCAAAATCAAGTGATAAAACATTTCCTGGACTATACCTCTTCAGGCAGCAAGTGAGGGTGTCTACATCTGAAGTTACAACTTCCTGAAATACAAAATATCTATTGATATACCCACTCAAATGTTTGGCTTTTAAACCTAATTTAAAAGTAAATTAACAAGAACATTTTTTGCCTACTCCCAAGATTTATTATTTTGAATTTTCAAGATTTTCTCCTTAGCCTACTAAGGTTGCAATCCTATGCATATTTAGACAGAAAAAAGTCCTACAACTCCCAGCATGCTCCGGGCACTTAGTGGCCACAGCTCTGTGCTGCAACAACTGCCTCACTCTGCCTAATGGTAGGGCTGGCCCCTGTAATCAGGCAGTACATAAGAGGCAGAAGGCAAAGGGGAAACTATGTTATTTGTAACTTTAGTGAGTGGTGTGGTTTGTTTGTCTTTTAGCTTTAAATTTATGTACGTTATACAACATACCTTCAAAGGAGGAAAGAAGAAAGCCCACAGGTCAATTGTAGGCAGGCAAGTTCCATGTGCCAGGTGTATATTCTGTCTAATAGACGCTCAGTGATTCTACTCTTGGTGTTTTAGGTTCTGGGAGTTCCATCAGATGAGCATTTTATTGCACACTCATTACTGGGTACTTACGGACTTTTGCGGTTCCCTTTCACAACGTCATCTGCCTCCCATGCCCCCACCCCTTCCAGCCTACTTTGTGCCCCCAAAACACCCCAGTAACTCCGACTTAAAATAAAGACATAAGTTGCCGCTATCTCCTGCTGTGTGCAGGAGAAGCAGCGCATCAAAATGGGCCACCGAATGGGCCACGTGCACACTGTTTACTTCCTCTTTCAAAAGAGGAAGTAATGGGGGACAAACGCGTGGGTGGAGAAGCAATGGTAAGCAAACACAATTTCCCCCTGTGTGATGACACTCTCAGTCCCCTTTGATAAAACACATTACACTCTGACAAAAGCAGGTCTTCAGGCTAGTGTGTTAGTAACCTGCTGTTTCTTACCTATGAGAGATGAGCAAGCTGGCCAACTTTTAATTAATTGGAATGATATTTTTGAGCGTTAATATAAGACACACTTGTGAAGGCAGAAGTGTGCTTCCCAGGCTGCGTGCATCTTTAATTCCACTGCCTTGAAAGCTTCTCTCTGCTGCTCTGTGCCCTGAAGTCAATTAAGTCTGAGAAATGGGCAATAGACTCCCCAAGTGGTAGAACATTATTAGCTTTGTCTCTGCCTTAGTATTCCTCCTGGTCAATAGGGTGAACTAAGCTTCTATAGGTGAGGCACTTTGTGGTCGTGAAGAATGCACATGGAATCATCCAGGCTCCACTACATTGCCACGTAGCCAGGTTCGGATTCATTTTATCCTTTTTTAAAACTCATTTTTCTATCTATATTAGGGTGACCATGTGTCCTCTTTTATGGAGGGCAGTCCTCTATTTGAAGTGCTGCAAGGGGACAGTCCTCTATTTTGAAAGCACCCTCTATTTGAAGGGCAGTTCATTCGTTGTCCATTTTAAAGAAGAAGAACCATCAGAAGGAAGACTTGGGCCTTGAAATTGCCCATCAGCAGCACCTGGACAGCAGATTGAGCAAGGCACACCTGTCGCCTGGTCACTGTCTTCCCCAGCATGTTGACATGCGTTTCTATTTAAATTATCTTAATTATTTCTAAATTTGCATTTATACGTATAAATTAGCTCATGCAAACGATATGCAAATCAGTGTCCTCTTTTGTCCTCTCTCTCTCTCTCTCCCACACACACACACACACACACAGAGGAAAAGAACGAAAACTCCCAAATATAAAATGTAGGCCAGGTTTGTAAAGATAAGTATCAGAGGTTTCGTTGCCAGTCTACACAAAAATACACAAAGCAATCTTGGTGTTTAGCTAGACATACTTAGCATTCCAGAAATGCGTACAAGATGACCAATTATCCTGAAACTCATTAAAAGACGGTTTCATCTGTTCCCATGCAAGTTGCACGCGGCTTAGCTGACAGGGCCACAGCCATGGCAGGAGGGGTTTGTAGGAACTTGTCCCCCCTCAAGAGATATATTCCACTGCTTCACTGGGAATTTGGTGTTTTTTTTAAAAAAAAGGAGTAAGTTTTTAACCCTTTTACTTGCAAAGGAGGGGGAACCAGGCAGAAGTATTGAACCTCTGTTTGAGAAGCTGTGGTGGGCGGGGCTGAAGGCACACGGGGCGGAGTCAAAATACCAGCCTATTGTAGCTTAAAGCTCTTACTGCCAATAACCCGGCCTTAGGAGAGGCATTTCAACCTTTCAGAATGGGGAGAAACTTCATGAAAGCTGGGAAAACAACCAAGGATTGGTGGTTGGGGGAGAAAGGGGTAGGGACAAGAGGAGGGCATGATTTGGTCATCTGGGGAACCTCTGGAGGGATGGACAGGGACTCCAGGTCTGAAGTTCAACATCCTTGATGTAGGTGGTATTCTACCCATTCTTCCCTTCCCCTCAGTGGTATCCTCACAACAGCCTTATGAGGTAGGCTAGGCCAAAAGGAAGCAAGATTGGCCTACTCATGCTTGAATGGGGATTTGAACTCAGGTCTCTCCAGCACTCTAACCACTATACCACACTGGCTCTTTGCACTCCCAGTGGCAATGTTCTGGTGAATGAGTGCAAAGAGCCAGTGTGGTATAGTGGGTAGAGTGCTGGACTAGCATTGGGGACCTGGGTTCAAATCCCTATTCTGCCATAAGTAGGCCAATCTTCCTTCCTTTTGGCCTAGACTACCTAATAGGGCTGTTGTGAGGATACCATTCAGGGAGAGGGAAGAATCATGTACACTACTCTGAGCTCCCTGAATGGAGCTGGAGTCTAACGATATCTAGAGGGCCACATGATCTGCACCTATAGTTTAGATGCAGCAATAATGGATGCCGCACAGAAATTGACTGTCATATGCACTATTTCGATCCAGTGTTGCCTACCTTGAAGAACTGCCACATCCGATCAGTGATGCACCTCAGGTGTTCCTATTTCCAAATGGGAACCAGACATCTGTTCCATTTTCTTCCCCTGATCTCTTCAGGTTCCAAGAGACCCATTCACCTGTGGCTGTAATCCCCATTTTAATCCCTTAATTGGTTTTATTTTAAATGAGCAGGTTGCTTATAGCTTCTGTGAGCAAAATGAAAAGCGGTCTTTAAAAAAAGAAGAATGACATGACATGAAATGAAAATCGCCCAGTGAAAAATCATTATCTGATCCAGTTTGAACTTCATAGAATAGTAGAGTTGGAAGGGGCCTATAAGGCCATCGAGTCCAACCCCCTGCTCAATGCAGGAATCCACCCTAAAGCATCCCTGCCAGATGGCTGTCCAGCTGCCTCTTAAATGCATCTAGTGTGGGAGAGCCCACAACCTCCCTAGGTAATTGGTTCCATTGTCATACTACTCTAACAACCAGGAAGCTTTTCCTGTTGTCCAGCTGGAATCTGGCTTCCTTGTGGGGATGTCAAGTCCCTGCAGGGGTGGAGGATCAATTCTGATGGTTCAACATCAGAGAACGATGGATCTGGACAGTTTAAAGGATTTTCCTGCACAACTTGAGGATGTGGACAATCTTCTTGGAGGTCTGAGACCCACCCACCACCTGTTTTCTCGATCCTTACCCTTCAATTTTAAAATCTGTCAGGACTGGGTTTACCATCTGGACCTGAAAAGCGATGGATGCTTCTTTGAAAATGTGTGTAGTTCCCACTGCCCTAAAGAAGGCAGTAGTTAAAGTTATTTAAAAGGTTGTTACAAAAGTCCAAATCTGGATCCTATGATCCTGGATAATTATTATAGTGTCTAATGTTCCATTCTTGAGCAAGATACTGGTGAAAGCCATGGCTTCTCATCTCCAGACAGTCTTGGATGTTGCTGATATTTAGATCCATTTCAGACTGGCTTCCACCTTGGGAAACAGCCTTGGTTGCCCTGATGGATGACTTATTTCAGGGAATGGACACTAACATGTATGAATCTACCTTACGATCACCCACAGTGGCCCGCTTGGAGTCCCATGAGGAAGGTCAGTTAGGTTGGTGGGCACAAGAGACAGTGCCTTTTCAGTGGTGGCCCTGTATCTGTGGACCTCTTTGTTTGTTTGTTTTTAAGTGGGCATTGAATGCCTTTTTCTTTTCATCTGTCTTTGGTAAAATAATGGGCTGGCTTCATTTTAAAGATGTGTTACTATTTGATTATTTTTTCTGGATTTTGGTCTGAGTTAGGAATTGCCGCTGTTTCTAGCTAATTTTTTAGATATTGGTTTTGTTTTTAGACATTTTATATGGCTTGTAAATTGGGTTTGGAAACTTTTGTTTAGAAAAGCGGCATTAAAACCCTTCAATCAACCAATGAGTGAATATGGCAGGGATGATGAAAGAAATTAATTTCTTAAAGCACTCTACATCTGTGCTTGGCTATGAATTGTTCTAGTAACTTCCTCAAGTTTCAAAAGCTTGGGATGGGTGGGTTGTGGTGACGATATTTGAGATACACAAGCCGAAAGCACTGCTTGGCATGAGGAGCTGTGCACAGAAAGAGTCTGCAAAAGAAAAAGAGAAAAAGTCACTTCCAATGTGTCTTTTGTTTCAACCTGCCAAAGAGACAGCCTCCTTATATAAAGCTTGCAAAGTAGGGCAGGCCTTTGGTACTTCTGCCTTTCTTTTGTCTATCTTGGTGCTTTGAGCATCACAGCCTTACGGGTTCACCTGCTTGCAAGCAGAAGGAAACCAGTGTTTTAAAGCACATTCACCTTGTAACGCCCTGCAGAGTGTTGCCAGCCGGGCAGGAAGGGCACACATTTCATTTGGCAGGAGGGTGCCTGGCACTTATGCCATCTTACTGCCGTGTGATGCAGATGCTCCACTCTGTCTCCAATGTCAGACAATACTGAGCACTTAGCATTTGAGTTCCTATCCTTTAAAAAACCAAAAAGCAACAACCCCAGAATTTTATGATGATCTGATTTACCAAAATAAAAAAAAGAGGATGAGAAGCTCAGGCAAGCTAGATGTCCCTTTCAAAGGCAGGCTGGATGGCTACTGGTGAATCACCAAAAAAAGAGGAAGGCGTCACCCCAAAAGAGGACAAAAGAGGACACTGATCTAAAACAGACATATAGTAATTCATCTGTATAGATGGAAATTTAGAAATAATTATTACACTTTAAATAGAAATGCAGAACATCTCAGTATAGCGGAGGGGACTGTGACCCGTGGGCTGTCTTCACAGCACTGAGTCAGTGCTGCCTTCCCCCCAAACCTCACTGTTTTACTCACCAGGGGTGGTGTTGGGTAATGCTGAAACCAAGGAGGGATTCCGGTGGTTGTCTGGGTACCAGAGCTGCTCCCTCCCTCTTCCTTCCAGTGACCAATCATTGGTCACCTTCCACCAGGACTGTCACCCCTCCACCCCAAATTGGCCCCAGAGTGAGTTCAGATGCCAGAAGAGCATTGCTGACCTCACTCCCATTCAAAAAGTCAGGGAAGTCCCCTATTTTTCAAAGCACAGCTTCATGGGAAAGTCCCACAGTGGCTGTGAAGCTGTGGCTGCATTATATAACTGACACAGCACAGATTCACAGCCAGCACGGGGCTTTGGCAGCATATCGACAGCCCCCTTCCCCGGTGACCAGTGTGCCTTGCTCATTCTGCTGTTCAGGTGTCCAGCTCTTCCTTCTGATTATTCTCTGTGTTTAAACTGGATTTAAACCCAGAACAGTCCTTCAGATATAGGAGTGTCCTTGTAAAAGAGGACACATATCACTGGCAAGTGAGGTCACTGAATCTAGATGCCTAGGGATCTTCTCCAACTCATTTCAGTCCAGGAGGAGCTTTTTAAAAATGAATTTGCAAATCTTATTCATCACACAAAAAGGAAATACGGCTTTGCATGCTCCCTTCCTCTATCGTATTTTGAAATTAATTCCACATCTCTAGAGGCCTTAAAATGTCTGTGCCTGTTCCTCTCCTTGTTGGAAATTTTTCTCGGAGGATTCCCCCACATCAATCATGCAGAGAAAGACATGCCTCGTCTCGGAGGAGGTATCATCCTTCATTTGCCATTCCTTTTGATTCATCTATCCTTGGGCCTGTCTCCTTGAACCCACTCCTGAACAGCGCTGATCAGATGCTTTCACATGATGTGGGCTTACCATGTGGGAGGACTCCCCACATTAAGATGCAGGGTGACCTAATTCCATCGCCTCTATAGCAGGAGTGTTGAAGCTCAGGCCCACGAGCCAAATCCAGACTCCCTGGGCTCACAGTCTGGCCCTCTGGGATTCCCTAGATGGCCATGCCTTTTTCTCCTGAACCCACCCCTTTCTCTTGCCCAGAAATTGTTTGGTGCGTTCTCGGGAGTCCCCCCCCCATTTTGAAAGGTTGAAATGCTTCTCTTAAGGCATAGTTACTGGCAGTAAGAGCTTTAAACTAAAATATGCAGGTATTCTTGGTATTTATGGCCCCAATCTCCGTTGTCTTCAGCAACTCCCACTTCTGGAATGCTGCCCCTGAAAGTTTGTTGAAAACCGAATTTGGCCCTTGGGCTGAAAGAAATCCCACAGCCCTGCTCTATATCTCTTCCTAAGCAAAGCCCCCTTTCCCTGCCTCTCCAAACCCAGAGGTTCCTCTCCCCAGATCTCTCTGCTTTTTATTTCAAGGGGAAGTAAATTTTTGATGAACCATCAATCCAGCTGATGAGAAAACGCAGGCAAGGAATATACACAGCCAGTAGTACAGCACTTGGCGAGGCATTGCTTAAAGGCTGAGGCTGAGCAATGCTTACTGGCAGGTGTGTTGACCTGAGCATCAGAATCTAACAGTGAAAAGTATTTTAAGTCCTCTTCAGCACAAGAAGGCTGGAGGAGTCCACAGTGTGTTTAAGCCTCCAGCATTGCCACTAGACTACACTCCGAGAAGCTGGGAGCTGCTTCCTCTATAACTTACAAACAGAAAAGAAGAGCAGGTCTTCTTTCCCTGCTTCAGTTGTAACAGGGGAAGTAGGATTTGCCGGTCTCACCAAGGGATGTGTGCATTTCATTGATTGTCAGGTGTCTTTCATTCCATGATCTGCTCATTGGCAGAGTCGGATTCCCCCCACCCCCAGTTTCCCGAATTTGTGCAAAATTACACTTGTGCAAACATGCAAATCCTTCCCCAAATGTGCATTTTCTATGGGAGAAATGCAGATTTTTGGCTGGTTTTTTTAAAATATATTTTTCTAAGACTAAAACTTGCATTAAAAACTGGTCCACAAAGTCTGTAGAATCTGTGCAACTTAGGAAAAGCCAGTCTGCTGCAGAATCCACAGGACAGACTCATAGAAATCCAAACTCATTTGATTCCATGGCAGCTTTTCTCGACAACTTTAGTCTCACCCATGGGGCCACAGGAGACCAGAGAGTAGCTGAGATCAAATGGAATTTGAGGATCTGACTATGAGGCATGTGGGTCCCATTCAACACATTACACTGAAAAGCAAGGAAAGATGAATTATGATTTATTTATTGCATGTATATCCTACCCTTCCTCCAAAGTACTCTGGGTAGCATACATGGACCCCTCCCCCCAATTTATTTCACAACAACCCTGTGTGGAAGGATATGCTGAAAGAGAGTAGCTGACTAAGTCTCCAAGTGACCCAAGGTCATATGGGTATGGACATGGCTAGACCTGCTGATATCTCAGGATCGCCCCAGGATCATCCCTGTGTGTCCACATGACACGTAGGGCATCCCGGGAGTAGGGAGGGATGATCCCTCCCTTGCCCCAGGATATCGGCATAGCCTTTAATCCCGCTTTTCCCATGCTCTGGGACAATCCCAGGAGCATGGAATGTGTGGGCGGGCATCATGGGTTGTCCTGGCTCCTCACGAATAACCAAGAGGACCCGGGACCCGGGCATGGGGGTAGGGTGGGGGGAGCGGGGATTTTTAAAAAACAAACAAACTCACATCTGCCGTTCAAATGCTCGTACACTCCTTCCTCTTTAAAAAACAAAAAAAATGGCAGGTGCAACATCCTCTTCCTCCTAGGACGTTGCACACTGTGTGTAGACAGAGGGGGAGATCTCATAATAACCATATCACAAGATCATACCCCCTCCGTCCGCTAGATCCAGTCGGTCTAGCCATGGCCTGAGGGTGGATTTGAAGCTGAAAACGTCATAATGTGATACTCTAACCTAGGGTGACCATATGAAAAGGAGGACAGGGCTCCTGTATCTTTAACAGTTGTATTGAAAAGGAGATTTCAGCAGGTGTCATTTGTATATATGGAGAACCTGGTGAAATTTCCTCTTCATCCCAACAGTTAAAGCTGCAGGTGCCCTGTCCTCTTTTAAATCTGGTCACTCTAGTATAGCTCCTGCAGCTTTAACTGTTGTGATGAAGATGGAGTTTCACCAGGTTTTCCATATATACAAATGACACCTGCTGAAATTCCCTTTTCTATGCAACTGTTAAAGATACAGGAGCCCTGTCCTCCTTTTCATATGGTCACCCTACTCTAACCACTATACCTCAATGGACTGTTCCTTCTTTCTCTCCACTGTGAGCCTGTGTGTTTATACTGAACCAGCCTTGGCATGCTTCCAGATAATGCTTTCTTTTTTTTATTGAGTGGGCTCCATCACACCTACTTTTTTATCCAGTTTGCATTTGGGGTTTCCCCCTCCGTTTCCTTAGCGAGTCGAGTGCTGGGGCATTTCCATGTCTGTGCATTCTTTCAGCTCGTGTATCTTTTCACCTGGAGCACTTCTATGCCAGTGAAATCTCAAGCCCCACCCCTTGGGAAAGGTTTACAGGGAGGGAGGGGGAGGCTTTGTTTGGCTCGTTTCAATAAGTGGGCAGATGAACAATCATTTTAATTTCTTTTGTGAAGGTGGTCAGGTCCCCTCCTTTGCTCCAAGGTAACTAAAATGCTTATATCTGTGTAAGTTTTAAAGGTAAAGAGCTCAAACTTTGCATGATGATAGCTCTTAAGGAGGGCTTTAGCCATGCCAAGTTTGAATCAGATCAAGTCATCCCTAGATCTTAAGGATTTTAAAAAACATTTTAAACACATATAGAACTGACTTTTAATAGTGTGGTCACTCAGAACCTTTTTTTTAAAGGTCTAAAATAGCAACTGGAAAAAGGTGCTCTGCAACCCCATGCTTATTTCTGCAGTCTTGCTTCTGTTTACTCAGAAGTAAGCCTCTCTCTGTTAAATGGGGTTTACTCAAAGGTAAGCCTGCATCTGATTTTAGTATGACTGGGGTGTAAGTGCAGCTGAAATCAATGGGATTTACTTTTGAGTAAGGGAACCAGCAGATCTGTAGTTTATGAACTTGAAGATGAACAGCTTCCCATGATCAAAGGAATGGAAGATCAATCCTTCGCACTAGCAAACTACCAGGAAAAGGGTTTAAGGGTTGGAATTTAAAAAAACATTAAAAAATCAAGGAATAACCCAATCTGATTCAAACTTGGCATGGTGAAAGCCCTTCTTAAGAGCTATCATTGTACCTGTCTTGTTATCTTTAAAACTTACACAGTTGTAAGCATTTGTTTAATTTCCATTAAAAATTCCTTAAAATCAAGGGATCACCCAATCTGATTCAAACTTGGCATAGCTAAAGCCCTCCTTAAGAGCTATCACTGTGCCAATTTTGAAGTCTTTATCTTTATAAATGAGGGAGCTGAAGGCAAGGATGTTGCATTTTCCACATTTCTTTTAAGGTGAAAATGCCAACTCAGGAGTAAGAACATAGTGTTAAATGGGACCGCTCTCCCTCCCCCTTCACAGTTGAGTGGAGAACCGCTCCACCCTCCTTTTTTGTTAGCAAGACCGCCCTTAGACACACATGCCCCCAGCAAAGAATGGGATGATCGATAGAATGCAACCACAGAAATACACGGGAGGGAGGAGAACATTTATTTTGCAGGGAGGAAAATAATCCAGACATTCTATGCTCCAGAAAGAAATGAAACATGGAGGATAAGAGCTGAAATAAGTGCAGGACGTGGATGATGTCATGTGGGTACCGGGCTGCAAAACTGCATACCAGGCATGGGGAGTGTGTGATAAATCACTGGTGTGTTGGAGCTCAGCAAATGCTCTGCCATGTTCATAGGAGGTAAAGCCATTATCGTCTTCCACTCATAACCTATCCTGTGTTTTCCCACTGCTTCTTCCATCTATTTTTTTCTTAATGCAGAAAAAGTGTTATGGAGAAAAAGACAGAATTGGTGCATGACGCTTCCTAACTGGTAGCACTAAAAGTCCTCCGTCTGGAAGTACCCATGGATATCGTGAACAAGGTATGCAGCAGAGTAAGCAACTAACTATCTTCTGCATACAAGCAAAGTATGTCAACCACTAACCCATTTTTTCCTCTGATGTTCTAAGTAAATTGCTAACTCACAGTATAAAAGGAGCAATGAAAAGGACTTTTCTTAGGCATATTTCATTGCTTTGGAATTTTGCTGAGAATTCAGTATTTTGTTCTATTTTTAGTAGTTGCTTTTCAAGTAAATAGTAAAAACAAAACAACACACACACACACACACACAGAGAGAGAGAGAGCGAGAGCGAGAGCAAACTCCAAAACCAACAGGTAAAGCAGTATTGGACAATGGGTGTTCCTGAAATATACACATAAAATAATAATATAAACAAAGTAAAATATCCTGAATCTCTCTTCCTTGCTTGAAATCAAATCGTGAAATTACACATGCAGCAATCCTAAGCAGGTTTACTCAGAGGCAAGGTCCTTAAATTCAATGGACTTACTCCTTAGAAAGAATGCACAGTTAAGCAATTTTAAAAATAGAGATCAGAGGAGCACACCACAGGGATAATACATTCCCAATAAATGTAAATAGAAGAATATTGATGGGGCCTCAGATAGACCATGCTGGGACTCCCAGTATATTCCAGGAAAGGTGAGAAGACCATCAAGAAACCAGCTGGGCTAATTTGCTCTCTGCCACTTTTATTCTTGTTAATGTCATAATTTTGCTTTAAAAAAATCTGGATGTTTGCATACCAGATTGAGAAAATATTCACACACGGGCAGGTGAATGTATATATGTATTTGATTGTGTGTGAGAGAGAGTTAACAACAGCATCATCCACTAGGAATGCTCTCTGAACCTGCCTGCAGTTTGATAATGACTAAACAAAACCAAACCAAAACAAACACATTTTATACATTTGCAAAATTGAATCTTATAAAATATAAACATCATTTTCAGCCAACCAACCCAGCACTACCTGCAACATTTCTTCGAGCCCAGCAGCGGAGTTAACAATTTGTGCTGCAATATCTGAGGACTTCGGAGAAGAGAGCACCACTCTCAGAAGCTAAAGTAATTGGTCTTTTTTAGGCTGGCATTTTAGGGACAGTGCTTGCAGTGCATAATTCCCCCAAGCTCACCTGCTTTGCTTTGGAAAGCGCCCCATGACTCCCTCCTTAATAATGAAACAATCCTGGAACATAAATCTGAGAAGCAGCCAAAAAGCATAACAGGTTGATGATTCTTTGCCAGCAAAAGAAGTTGAAATTAAAACTAAATAATGAATCATGTGTTGGAAGTAGATACTACTTTCCAGGCGTATGAGTAGTTCTAAAAAGAGTAGGTTGAAATTCCTATGGAATTCCCTGCCTCTGGAGGTCAGGCAGGTGCCAACTTTGTATTCCTTTCAGCGCCTCCTGAAAACGTTGTCGTTCCAGGAAGCCTTCCCTTGATGACCAGCCACAGTTCACTTTGCATTTTGCTTCTTTTAAAAATCTATTTTAATGTGTTTTTAGTCTGTTATTTTATTTTATCTTGTACACCACTCCAAATTTTGAATGGGGAGTGGTATATAGATAATGTAAATAAAATAAAATAAATATGATGCACTTGCTCACTGTTTGTGACATCTGTGTGGGTCTAGAGCGGTCTATCAAGATGGCTCTGTGTGGCGTCCAGTGGGGTGGGTGATTGGCCAGATGGCTTTTTGGTCTAGATATTTTTCAGCTTCACAGTGTCATTACTAGAATATGTACTTGATTGTAGGGATCCTTCTTCTGCAGTGACTACAGGATATACATATATGTTGAATTCAGGATGGAAAAAATTCTTTCTCATTGATTGTAGTACAAAGTTCCCTGTTGGCATCAGACTAGATTACATACTTGGCTTGAGTTTACTCTGTCGTCTAGGAAATGGTGATATTTGCTTAGACTAATGTTCTTCTCCATGGTGCCAGTGACATTTCAGCTGCTAATTTCCCAGGAATAGGAGTCAAACGGTCCTACATAGTTCTTCCCTGGGAGGCAGATTTGTCATGTAATTAGGGCATAGCATCGAGAATAAAGCAGTTAAACAAGGCACAATTCCTGCACTGAGAATTCCTCAGAATTGTTTGGATGTAAACAACTGCTCCCTTTGCAGTCAACATGTGGAGGTCATTAATTTGGACTAAGTTGTCTGAAAGGATTCAGTGTCCAATGGACTCCATAGATATGATGTGGAAAAGTTAGCTTGTTCATTGAGGCTACCCAGAAGCACCAGACTGCTTCGGGCCTCCTAGTTCTACAGATGGCAACAGCAAAAAATCAATCTGGGTTAGAACAAAACTACATGTCTGAATTCATAGTCTCTGATCCAATAGATGATCTTGTGCAAGAAATGCTCCCACTATGGGTTGTAGTTCCATACTTCTTTGGTATGGTGCCCATCAGTTTATCCATGGTGGTTCTAGGCTGTTGAACTCTGGAAGTCCCTATAATACTCACTTTTAAGCAGGAAGCATGCATTTTATGCCTACAAAGTTTTGCAACAAGAAGACTCAAATTCTGTGATTGGAATAAATTACAGCATTGACGTGAATTGCGTACCTGCATATATTGTGTTAGTGGTTTTGTGGGTGCAGAGTTTTTAAAGAATTTGGGTCAGGGATAAAGAATGGGGTGATAGTTGAGAATGGGGAAAAGTATGGAGATGGATGACATGATGGCAATTTGAGGCAACAGGGAAAGAAGTAGGAAGCTTGAATAGATTTCATAAGGCCTAAGCACTGATAAGGCCCAGGCACATCTTAATCACCCACATGTTTAGTTTTTTAACAGTTTTTAATGCTTTATGTGTATATGTTCTGTGTTTTAGAATTTTAAATTTTGTATACTCGTTTTTATCTTAATTTTAGAATTTCTGTAAACCGCCCAGAGAGCCCTGGCTATGGGAGTGGTATATAAGTGTAATAAATAAATAAATAAATAAATAAGCACTGATCATTAGATTCTAGTGATCAGAACTCATGAAAAAGGATGTCCAACCAACGATACAAACTACTGCACCACCTCCAGACCATTATCCCTCCACTCAACCAGGTGGGTGACATGTTTAGTTTGTATGCCATCGGTTTAGTGGCAGAACTTATCAATCATTTCAATCCTACACTAATTGAACATATCCGCTTTTATACCATATTAGACATAAGATAAAGCAAACTGAAATCTATGATAGAATAGAGCAATGGTCTTCAACTGGTCTAGACCCGAGACCCACCTCAAAATTCCAACCTGCAACATGGGACCCATTTTCACAGTTTCCCAACATGGTGTCAACAGCTTTGTTGTGACCCATCTGGACTGATCTCGTGACCCATTTGGGGGTCACGACTCACCAGTTGAAGACTACCGGTTTAGGGCATGTCCAGCAGTGACACAGAGTCAGAGATAGATGCAACCAAGGTTTCTTTTACTCATGTTGTTTTGGAAAAGTTTTCAGCTTGTGCAGCTTGGTGATAAAGACAGGTTCCCAGAAATTATGATACCCACCACCTGCTTTATGGATCCATCTCCTTCCTGTCTAATACAGCACAAATGTGGATACCTTCATTGAGCAGCAATCAGTGTAGCAGGCGCAGAAATGATGTTATTTATTTATTTAAAATATTTCTGTACTGCCTTTCAACACAAAGCTTCCTTCAAGGCAGTTTCCCAAGTTTTTAAAAAGGAAACAATCAAATATAAAATAAAACAGTGGCCTAACACATTTAAAACAGCTACAAGAAAAACAACAACATTATAAAATAAAAATGGGCATAGGTTCTTTAAAAACTGATGGTAACATCTAAGTCTTTAAAGCCCATTTAAAAGTAACTAGGGAGGCAGCCGCTCACATAGCCTGTGGGAGGGACTAGCCATGTATGTGGTGGCCCCCCATAAGGATGGGGGGCCACCACACACATGGCCCTATCTGTTGTGCCTGCCAACCAACTAGATCTTACTGCATCTTCTTTGTTTTGGTTGTCTGTGAAGTTTTTATGATGGAGTTTTTCATCAGAGTACTACCTCTTTTCAGTATAAAGACTAGAAAATCAGGATATATATCCCAGGAGTGTGAGTTTGGAGTCTCCTTGAGGGGACTGGCTATGGAGGGGATGGGGTGGATGGGTTCATGCTGGGTTTTGGCATTTCAGAATTTACCATTACACTGCTGCTAGTAAGGGCCTCTTAGCACAGCTTCCATTAGAAGCACTTGCTTCCTTTATTTCCCCCCCAGAACTTTTAAAACATGCATCTCACTGAAGTCTTGAGTCCTCCATCTGTTTCACTCTCCCCATGGTGTACTGTGCTGCCTTACCGTGCACCAGCAAATATCATGAGGTGGGGAAGTCAAGAATGAATGAAGCAGGAGGATGGGTAAGAATTAAAAAATGGGAATCATTACGAAATAAAAGAACCCCTCCGCTGCCTCGTTGACAGCAATGACATGATGCAAAACAGCTTTTCAAGTTCTCAACACCTAAGGCATCGCAGATTTTTTTTTTTTTTAAAAAAGAGCTGATTATTTATTTATCTTGTTTTATTTTTAGCTACTACTATTCCACACAGGTGTTTTCCTTCTCCACCCCCAGCCTTCTCAGCTCTGTTCAAATATGTTTTCTGGGGCATTCAGCTCTGAGATTTAAAGGTGTCATCTTAGGTAGTCTAAAGCAAAAGTATGGATGTAGGTAGGGATGTACGAGTTTTCCGTCTGCATTTTGCGGAGTGCCAGGCGCCTTCCATTCCATCGTCTGCTCAGTGGCAGAATTGGATTTATTTTCCAGTTTGCCAAATTTGCACAAATCCAGACTTGCACAAATTCACACTTGCACAAATGGGGAAATCTTCCCCAAATTGCATTTTCATGCTTTAACATATGGGGGAAATGCACATTTTTGGCTGTTTGTTTTTTTATTTTACGCATTTTTTTTCTACGCCTAAATTTGTGCACAATTCTCGAACATTAAAAAAAAAAAAAAAAAAAAACAGCCCACAAGTCAGTGGAAAGCATGTAACTTGGGAAAAGACAGTCTGCTGTAGAAGTTGTGGGTCAGATGCATAGAAATCCAAAGTCATTTGATTCCGTTGCAAACTTCTCCAACATCCCTAGATGAAGGTCTTATTAAAGCTAGCCTAAAGTGTGCTCTTGGGGTGGTGATATAAATATAATTATATAGAGTGGTACAGAGGGTCATGCTGAACTTTACTTCTCCTGCAGAAGTCCAGCGTTGGGGTAGGGAAGGTGTATTGCTTCATGCAGAGAAAGGCAATCCCAGAAAGCCAACTCTTGCAGCTGCTAGGACAGGGCTGCACAATCTCTTTCAACCCGAGCACCAAATCCCATTTGGGAGAAGCTCTTGGGGGCCACATTCCAGTGGTGAGAATATCCACATGTTGTAGCTAAAGGTCCCCCTTGTCAGTCACTAAGCCTTAGGAGAGGCATCTCAACCTTTCAGAATGGGGAAAAAACTAGTGCTGTCCCTAGCATTTCTCCTACCATTCTTTGCCAACCATTCTCATATATATGTTATATGTTGTCTATGTATCTACTACCTGTTTGTGTGTTTTTATGTAAATGGTTTTTAAACTTTGTATACTGTAATTTTAATGGTTTTTATTCTTTGCAAACTGCCCAGAGGACTTCGGCTATGGGACAGTATAGAAATCATCATCGTTATCAATAATAATTAATAATAATAATAATAATAATAATAATAATAATAATAATAATAATACGTACATGAGCCAACCACATGGTACACCCAGGATGATTCTTATTGACTCAAATGGGCCACATAATTATCTCTCTTCATCTCTCTTCCTCTCTCAGTCGGGCACAGTGGAGATGCCCAAATTTCAGAATTCCCTACCTAACAGGGCTCCTTTCTACACCTAAGGGTTATCCCATGAAAATGGAGGGATCATCCCTGCCTGCTCCCAGGATCCCTTGTGTGGCATTTGGATGCACAGGAACGATCCCGGGATGATCCAGGATATAGGGCTGGTGTAGACATGCCCATAGAGTGTCTGGAGCCTTTGTTATGATCTTTTAGATACCAAGGGAAGTACCTCTTCGGCTTTAAATGGCATCTGATCTGGCCTTTAGGATACTTGCTCCCCATTTTTGTGTGTGTTTATGCTTTTACCAGTTCCCTGAATTGTTTTATTGAATTTGTTACCTGCTCTTTTTATATTATATTATTTATTAAGTTTTATTGTTTTATTTATTGAAGCTGATTGTTAGATGGGTTGAATTCTCATAAAAAAAACTTAGGATATAAATCCATAAGAAGAGTAAGTAATGAGTAATTCTTACTATGGCTAGTCTTCTGCACTTAGTTAAGCCTGCACAAGTTCTGTCGACCTTCATGGAATCAACCAGTACCAGTTGTTGTGGGCTGGCTGGGAATGTTGGGAGATGCAGTCTAACACAACAGGAGGGAAATAACTAGGGGAAGTCTGTCCTAGGGAGAAAGATTATCTTCAAAGTGCCCTACAGACTTCTAGGCTCTTATGCAAATACCACTTGCCCTCTCTTTCAGAAGCCCTATGGTCCTCTCCATACAAGGACACTACGGGCATAGCTAGATGGGGTGATATCTTGGGGCGATCCCCGGGATCGTCCCTGTTTATTCACATAACACAAAGGAGATCCCAGGATCAGGGAGGGATGCTCTTTGAGCCTGCTTTTTCTGCGGTCTCGGGCTGATGTGTACGGGCATCGCAGTTTGTCCCGGCTCCTCACGGTTATTCACAAGGAGCCGGGACCTGCGCAGGAGCTCTGCGCCCATCGGGGTGGGGTGGGGGGAGTGGGGATTTTTTTAAAAAAAAACCACCTACCTTTTAAAAAAGAAAATGGCGGGTGCAACGTCCTCTCTCTCCAAGGTCGTCGCACACCACGTGTCACATGTAAACAGAGAGGAGATCTCACGATAAAAATATTGCGAGATCTTATTATTATTATTATTATTATTATTATTATTATTTATTTATTTATTTATATAGCACCATCAATGTACATGGTGCTGTACAGATTACACAGTAGATAGCAAGACCCTGCCGCATAGGCTTACAATCTAATCTTCACCCCTCCATGGCGCAATACCAGGTAGGTCTAGCTGAGGCCATAGTTTCTATGAATGCTCACAGTAAGGCACATACTGGGTCTGAATAACGCAGAGAATTTTGTGGTTACTTCTGCGTAGAGTGATGCTGTGGCTGTTCTTCTCAAAGAGATGCCTCCACACCCACCCACCCAAGCAGTAGATAAAATATAGCGTTTACCCCCCCAAGGCAACTTATAATATCGGAAGGTCAGCTACTCTAAGAGGGAGCAAAGTGAAAAGTCCCATTGGATGTATTTGTAACGCTCTAGAATTGACAAATGGTCACTTGGTTCACAGCACAGAATTAAGCCAAACTACACAGTGGGCATTATCCAACAGTATACTGTGCCTCTGCCAATTCCATGCCCACCATTTGCACGATGGAGATTTAGTTCTTCTGGGAACAACTAGAAATGGACAGAAATGCTCATTTTTGGCATGGGGCAGGTGAGTGGAGCTCGCATAAGTGATATTTCATGTGCGGCTAGGGCTGGGCAATTTTGTCAATTATGGTTCTCCCAGCAGAGAGATGAAAGTACCTTGCAACTCTGTTTACCCCAATTAGCCAGGTACTAAAACAACCCACTGGACTGCAGCAAAAAGTTTCTTCTCTTTGGAGAAAGGAAATTCAAGGCTTAGACAGGCTCTTTGATTTCCATAGCAACCCTAAAACATTTATCAGTCGTGATTGCAGTGTTGCCCAAACCTATTAGTAGCAGGGTTTGAGGAAAATACTGCCTTCTCCTGCATCCTTTCCAGTTGCTTTTGTATATATAAAAAAAGAGAGATGAGAATGCACGACGTTTCGTTCGACTTTGATTGTGCTGATGTCTGTGCTATTCCCTGAATTAGAATCCTAGAATTGTGGAGTTGGAAGGGACTACAAGGATCATCTAGTCCAACTCTCAGGAAAACCAATTAAACCATCCATGAGAGGTGGCTGTCTAGCCTCTTTTTAAAAACCTTCAGAGTCTCCTGTTTTCACTGAGTTTAACAAACCAGGCCTTAGAGCCCTGAATATAAACCTGTTTAATAAACTCGTTACCTTACCAATTCCTGTGTGGAGCCTGAATCGCTGGTCAATGTCCAACAGATAACATGAAAGGAAAAGCAGATTCTCCAACAGTGGAGCGAGCCTGTGATCTACTATTGGTGCTTGAATAATACACTATGACTCATGTCTTCAACATCACTTTCCCAGAACTTTGACTTCTGCATTCCTGTTTTTTCCCTTCATTGTAAAGAATAAGTCTGTCAGCCATTGTCCAGAGTGGATGATCTTACTTTTTGTGGGAGTGACTCAATGGAGGGCGCTAATATTGCAGGCCCTTCTGCCCTTTCTCAATTCAAAATATGGCCCTGCTTCAAAATTGCTGGGGGGAATCCGCACGTCATTCTCAGGGCACGTCCATCCGCCCCCAGTGCACCCCGAAAACGATCGTGTAACTCGCCTGTAAAAGAGCCGAGGAAGAAGCATCCTTGCCGGCGCCGGCGCCACCCAACTCCCTCCTCGCCGGCTGGGACGGAGAGCTCGGGGGAAGAAGACAGGGTGGAGAGCTTCTTCCGCTCTCCACTCCGCCTTCTTCTGTTGAGCTCTCCGAGCTGGCTGGCGAGGAGGGAGTTGTGTGGTGCCGGCGGCAAGGACGCTTCTTCCTCGGCTCTTTTACAGGCGAGTTACACGATCGTTTTCGGGGTGCACTGGGGGTGGATGGATGCGCCCTGAGAACGATGTGCGGATTCCCCCCCCCCCCGGTTGACCACAAGGGTGTAAGCCCTCCATCATTGACCTCTGCATTCTGAACAGCTCCTAGCACACAGCAATGAATAACTGTAGCAGCATTATAGCGGCACTAACAGCTATAATAAAAGCATTCAGTAAAATGCAACTTTCATCAACCATGGGGCACATGGGAAGTAACTCATGTGTCCTCTGGTATTACAGTGAAAACATCTGTATTCTCCTTATTTTGTAGAGGAAAATATAATATCCTATCAGTCTTCTTGGTTGAAAATTCTCAGACAAGCTCAGTGGGGCAGTTAGGGCTGGAACTCAGGGCTGTAGTCCAGAGCCCACAGCCCAGTCCCCCTCCACACATACACACAACGACCGCCCAGAGTGCAGCGGGTGCAGCAGCAGCAGCAAACAGGTCTCTCATCAACACCTGGGCTGGCAGGGGCATGTCGGAGAATCCTTTTCTTATCCTTTTTAATTTCTAAAAGATTTTCATTGCTGAGGGTGACCAGCTAGGCATGTACATGATTACAGATGCTCATGTTATTATTATTTTTACATATAATAACCCTTTTCTACAACAAAATGATAATTATTCTCTAATAATTCTGTTCGGCTTCAGGGCGGCAGAAGCATAATCCATTTTATTTCTGTAATCACGAGGGCGCAGTGATGGGTTTTAAAAAGTGGGTTTAAAATCCCAAACTGCGCATGGTCTGAGTGATGCTTTCATTGCTGTTGCGAGGATTGGCAAGCAGTTCTTTGTTGGGTAATTTGCATTTGGCGCAATGTATCTGGAAGGCAGAAGTGGTTGTAAAGCATGGAGTGGCAGGAGCGAGGTGGGGAGAGAAAAGAAATGCCACAACTGCAGTAACACAACGTGGCTATCTTAAAGGGGAGTCATATGTCTAGGGCCTAACATTATCTAGGTGCCCCACTGGACACGTTTAAGGCCATGAGGCATTATGTTTGGTTTAGTGCAGGGCTGAGTACCCCTTATCTGAACCACTTCGGATCCCAATCTGGACCTTCCGGATTGGGCCTGAACCAGTTCGGGTCAATCTGGACCTCCCTCGATCCGCTCCGGAACTGGATCTAGAGAGAGATCTGGAGGTCCGGATTGATATTTGGATCCCATTTTGCCCCCGCTTCCCCACTTACTTGCCTCCGTGGTGGACGGCGGAGGCAGGTAAGTGGGGAAGGGTGGACAAAATAGGGGCCGAATAAGCCTCCCATCCCCCTTACCTGGCTTCGCCATCTGCCGCCACACGGACCATGGCAGCAGCGGAACCAGGTAAGCTCCTCATCCCACTTACCTGCTTCCGAAGCTTCAGAATGGTCCGAATCACTTTGGACCATTCCAAACCGATCTGGACCGCCCCTGATCCACTCTGGAACCGGGCTTCGGAGGTCCGGATCGGCCCACTCCGCTTCGGATCCGGGGATCCATAACACCCCTAGTTTAGAGCTATATTTGCAAAAGTGGATTATTAGTTAGATGCAGAACTTAAACTTAAAACTACTTCTGTCTCAGAAAAAAATGAAAATTTATGGACGTGCCCAGAAGGAGTGAAGATTCAGCAGTCAGATTGCCTAGGAACATAGGAAGCTGCCTTAACTCAGAACCTTCTTCCATCTTGCCCAATATTGTCAACACTGACTGGCAGCAGCTCTTCAGGGCTTCAGGCAAAATTCTTTCCCAGCCCTACCTGGAGATGTCAGGACTTGGGCCTGGGACCTTCTGTGTGCAAACAGGTGCTTTACCACAGAGACATGGAGCTTTTCTTAGCCATATTCCTCTTTCACACTGGACCATCGTATTTTACAAAATTCAGTCTGGTTTGCTATCTGATGACATTATTGTCCTCTAAAATTCTGGAACATCTTTTCATAGAATCATAGAATCATAGAATAGTAGAGTTGGAAGGGGCCTACAAGGCCATCAAGTCCAACCCCCTGCTCAATGCAGGAATCCATCCTACAGCATACTTGACAGATGGTTGTCCAGCTGCCTCTTGAATGCCTCTAGTGTGGGAGAGCCCACAACCTCCCTAGGTAACTGGTTCCATTGTCGTACTGCTCTAACAGTCAGGAAGTTTTTCCTGATGTCCAGCAGGAATCTGACTTCCTGTAACTTGAGCCCGTTATTCTATGTCCTGAACTCTGGGAGGATCGAGAAGAGATCCTGGCCCTCCTCTGTGTGACAACCATTTAAGTATTTGAAGAGTGCTATGTCTCCCCTCAATCTTCTCTTCTCCAGGCTAAACATGCCCAGTTCTTTCAGTCTCTCTTCATAGGGCTTTGTTTCCAGACCCCTGATCATCCTGGTTGCCCTCCTCTGAACACGCTCCAGCTTGTCTGCGTCCTTCTTGAAGTGTAGTGCCCAGAACTGGACGCAATGCTCTAGATGAGGCCTAACCAAGGCTGAATAGAGAGGAACCAGTACCTCACGTGATTTGGAAGCTATACTTCTATTAATGCAGCCCAAAATGGCATTTGCTTTTCTTGCAGCCATATCGCACTGTTGGCTCATATTCAGCTTGTGATCTACAACAATTCCAAGATCCTTCTCGTTTGTAGTATTGCTGAGCCAAGTATCCCCCATCTTGTAACTGTGCATTTGGTTTCTATTTCGTAGATGCAGAACGTGACATTTATCCCTATTAAATTTCATTCTGTTGTTTTCAGCCCAGCACTCCAGCCTATCAAGATCACTTTGAAGTTTTCTTTCATTTCCCTCTATTTAAGCTACTGTGGGGCTGCGGCAGGGCAGGTGACTGGCTGGCTGGCTTACTTCTTGGTAGCAGTGGCAGCTTCACACCCCGTAGGGGCTCTGAGGACAGGAGAAATGGAGGAGGAAGAGGAGGAGGAAGTGAGAATGTGCTTCTCTCAGCAGGTGCAGATGGCAGCAAAGGCGTACAAGAAGAAGGTGTTGCTGTGGACTTTGGATCAAGCTGTTGCTGCAGCTTTAGCCAACCTTAAGAACATAAAAAGAGCCATGCGGGATCAGACCAAGGATTCATCTAGTCCATCATCCATCTAGGATTACACAGTGGCCAGCAAGCTGCCTGTGGGAAAACCCACAAGCAGAACGTGAGTGCAACAGCACCCTGCCGCCCATGTTCCCTAGCAACTGGTGTACAAAGGCATACTGCCTTTAATACTGGAGGTAGCACATAGCCATCCAGACTAGTAGCCATTGATAGCCTTATTTCCCACAAATTTGTCTAACCCCCTTTTAAAGGCATCCAAATTGGTGGCCATCACCACGTCTTGTGGTAGTGAATTCCATAGTTTCACTGTGTGAAGATGTCCTTCTGTTTATCTGTTCTGAATCTCCCACCAGTCAGCTTCTTGGGATGATCCCGGGTTCTAATATTATGAGTGAAGGAGAAAACTGTCTCAGCAACCATTTTCTCTACACCATGCATTACCTTTCTTTTGTCTCATTGGCAGTATAGCAGCCCTTCATCTTGCTTGCTTCTACTTGTTTTTAAAAAAACCTCAGATATGTCCCTGTGCTTTTTGGAACACCCAGCCCTACCATTAGGGAGAGTTAGGCAGTTGCCTCAGGCAGCAGATGCTGGTTGGCATAGAGAAGACGGCGGCAGCAGCTATCCCCTGCTGGTTCTCCTATGCCGGCAGGCACTGCTGTGCACTCCAGGTAGAGATGTCAGAGAAATCCGCAATGGGTTCAAATGAGTTTAGATGAGCTTTTCCCAAGTTGGGCGGGTTCCATGGACTTGCTGACCATGGAATGCGACCTGAGAAGGCCCTCTCCTTTGTTGCCACCCTCTGTGTTTCCTTTGGAGGAGGCACTTTGAGGAGCAGCTCAGATGTTGATTGTAGTGTCTGGGTGAATTCATATTGGAAGAGGCGCTCCATCAGGTATGGTGGTCCTGAGCCACGTACAGCTTTATAGGTTAAAACCAGCTTCTTTAATTGGGCTCAGAAACGTACAGTACAAGTGGTCCAGAATTGATGTTATATGCTCAGACCTTCTGGTCCCTGCAATCGGTCTGCCTGCCATGTTTTGCATAAACTGCAGCTTCTCCAGGGGCAGCGCCACATAAGAGCATAATCCCCCAACCTGACCCCCTCCCCCAACAGCAGCAATGATAATTTTAGCCTTTGAGGCCAGATGATAAAAAAACCTGAATGGGCCCCCTGTATCATCATCATCATCATCATCGTCGTCATCATCATCATCATCATTTGGCAACCCTGTGGGCAAACACACTAGCCACCAGGTCACAGTCTTCCCCACTTTGATGAGTCTCATTACTTTTAGATTTACTGTAAATTCTGCATCGAGACATATAAATTAGCATGTGAACATTTGGGGCACATGTGTGTCCTCTTTTTTGGCGATGCTTAAGTGGACGCCCTAATTGAGAAGCCAGCCTTTACCCAATCCTTGAACGGTTTAGTCACTCTTGCACCACCTTTTGGGATGCATCAAACCTGAAATGCTTAACTTTAGCTTCCTTCCTAAAGTGCACCAATAACAAAGCACAATGGATTAAGCCTAGCCACCATGAAGAAGGTGAATTGTAATTATAATCCCCTGTACAGAGATCAGTTTAAAAGGAAGATTTGAATTAACCTTTAACAAATAGTAGGCTTAAGGGATTTGTCCAGGATCAAGATGGGGTTTAGTGACAGTCAGAGTTCTGAACTGAAGCCAGACAAGTCCTGTTTTCCCAGAAATTTAGTCTACACTTTACCCCCAAGGCCTATCTTCGCCCGTGGCTTGCTCAAAAGACACAAGAAAATGGAATTCAAGATTCCAAGTAAATAGCATGTGAGCTACAGAAAGAGCCAAGTGTCTTTCTCCTGTCGGTCATTACTCAGAAGCCACAAAATGGAACTCCGTTTTATGTCCAAGAGGCTTGTTGTATGCCAAACTGTGAAAAGAAACTCTCTCAACTTACTTCTCCAGGAAATGTCACTTTGCCTGTCTCTTCTACAAAGAATCAGAAAATGCTGGCGATATCTGCCCTCCAAATCTTAAGGGTCATTTTGTACTGGAACATGCCTTCTGAATCATCACATACAGATAGCCCTGATTTAAGGGATCTTGAATGTGCAGTTTCAGTGTTTCCATTTCTTGCTTGTTCATCATGTGGGCACAATGCTTCAGCACTGGTCACCTGATGGTCCACATTACATAGTCAGGGCTGACTCCAGGTTTCAGCCCCTGCATCCCACCCACCCCCCAATGCAAGTCCATCTGGCTAATCAACATTTTACTTCCCCCAACACACCAGAGTAGTGCTGTCTTGGGCAATCCAGGAAACATAGCTCTTTCTAACTAGAGCTGTGTTGAAAATTTCTCCCACAAAATTTTCTACCATTTCTCATTCAATTTGATAAAAAAGAAATTGCTTTCCAAGAAATTCATAAGAGAAGAAATTTTGGAGAAATTCTCATGGGTTTGGTTCAGGGTTCTTGTGCTTGCCTTACTTATGAGATGGATGAGGAGTGTGTGTGAGTGTCCTGTCTTTCATTGTACAATCTGATAGTCTGTAACCTCCTTGGCTTCCTGTACTTCCCGTCCAGGGGAAGACATCATGAATTTATTCCTCCCATAGGGCCTAGTAAAATCAGGAAGTATAGACAGCCTGGGAGACTGCAGAACAATGGTGAGATGTGCAATGAAAAGAAAAATGCAGAGAGTACCCTCAGGCACCTCACAATGATTAGTTAGGGTGAAAAATACCACCCACCCACATTCAAAATAAATTATAAAATACCCTGAAAATTGGCAGAAAAGTGGAAGCCTCTTTCATGGGGGAAGAAAACTTTCAGGAAATTGGAGGACAGATTTTGGCACAGCATTAGCTCCACCCTTTCTGTGGAGCTGGATGCAACAATGCCCCTCGCCCACACACACACACATACACACACCTCACACTTGCTACAGGGCTTTCAGGGATGGAGCAGTGTTGGCAGCCCCTGTGTTATGCACAATCACCACCTGAGAAATGTAGCATTCGGAAGACCCCAGAGAAAGGCCTTTTGCAGTTCTATAATGCTTGCCAAGGGTGATGCCTACCTGTGAGAAATTGTTGGAGAATTTCTCCTCACTCTGGAGAAATTGTCTGCCCAATTTCTCTACCCACAATTAGGGCGGAGAATTTCAAGAGACCCCTTGTGCACAGCTCTAGTTTGAACATGCTGAGTGGCTTCTAGAACCAGCCACTAACACTGCATCTGAATGAACAAGTGGGCAGGCTGGCCAAAACAAGCATCTGTACAAGTGGAGATGAGGCAGATGTCAGGGCTTTTCAATAACAAAGAAGTCCAAAGCAAAATAGGGCTACAATAAAAATGTCCTGAAAATGTCTGACTTCAAAAAGTTTCCACGGCCATTTTGACTCTTGTAGGCTTTGTCAGACAGATATCATCTGCCTGCTTGTTGCTGTTATTGCCTCGTTGGGCCCACACTGGACACAGACGCGTAGCATCTTAGAAGTGAGTTACCATGCACTAGGGGCTTGTCTTGACAAAAGGTTTGCCCTGGGGTGGATTCAGAATGGTCGCAGGTCATCTGCCATTGTGAAGCCATCTAGGGGCAAAAAACAGAAACTCTGCCTAAAAAAAGTTGGGCTCTTACCCCAACTTTTTTTGCTGTGGAGGCGTGTCACAGCTGATGGTGCCCCCTGATTGGTTGCCATTGACTGGACAGGGAAGGGGGCGGACCTCTAGGAGCTCCAAGTCAGGAGAGCTGGGTCAAGGTGCCATGCGTCCCTGTAAATAATAACAACAAATAAAAGCTTTGCATTTACAGATTAAAAATACGCAAAAAAATGGGGGGGGGGAGGAACGGGCTCCGTTCCTCTCCTCCTCCCCATTTTTTATTTTTTATTTACAGATAAAAATAAGAATAAAAACGGGGGAGGGGAAAGGAACTGGGCAGCCAGAGGGAGGTCAGAGGGAGGAGAGGTGGTTTGGGCGACATGCATCCCTCTCCCCCTGCCCTGGTGCTCAGCATGGTGGCAGCAGCAACTCTGCACTCATGCTCCTTCCTGTGCAGATGCCAGGAAGGAGCAGAAATGTGGGAGCCCAAGGCCTCATGGCGTCCACTTGCCTCCATCAAGACGGGGCCTAAGATGGGGTAATTCAAGATGCTGATGTCCAAAGTTGGTAGGATCTCCTCTGCTCCTGGGCCTGTGGATGAGTATCTGTGGCTCCTGTTTCGCAGGTCTCATGTAGATACCTTAGTGCTACAATACATGCATTCCTTCTTCAGCATGTCTTGATGATAGGGCCTCTAGCGGTCAAGCATCTCTGCAGGTTTTCATAGCTTTTCTAGCTATACCTTGTTAAAACTGAAAATAGCTCTGAGAACTATGACAGCAGCAGGCTCATTCTGGTGTGACATAGCATACCGCACAGCCTGGGCATGTAAATATTTCTGACAGGAGTTAACAACATTGGTGGCATACTATCCGTGCTTTCAACTACTGTCAAAACTTGGCGTGTATCTGAGGGTGGATCTGCAACAGGTTATAATGCAGAGAAGTAGACGGAATTGGCAGCCGTGGGAACCTGCCTGCCCACTGGTAGGGTGGCCATGTGCCCTCTTTTGCAGAGGACAGGGGACTGTCCTTTATTTCGAAGGTGCCCTCTATTTCCAAGGCTGTCAAGTCCTTAAAGAAAAAGGACCATCAGAAGGAAGAGCTTTGGCCTTCAAGCTGCCCATCCATAGTGAGCACCTGGACAGCAGACTGGGCAGGCCTGCTGGTCTCCTGGTCACAGCCTTCCACATTATGCTGAGACATACTGCATTTCTATTTAAAATATAGTCATTATTTCTAAATTTGCGTCAATATATATTTAAATTATCATATGCAAAATTTATGTAAATTGTTGTCCTCTTTTTTGGTGGTGCATTTCTTCTTTTGTGGTGATTTATAAGTGTCCCCCCCCCCCCCATCGCCCAGAGGTCTTGCTGCCTCTTTTGAAAAGAGAAGAGCATTCAGTTTCCCATCCTTTCTCTGAAAGTTCTTCATTTACCCAGAGATTTCCATGAAGGAGATGTTTGGGGAGCTCTGATGAGGGAATAGTTAATGAGAATTCTCTAAAATAGAGCTAATTAAATAATCAAGAGATGCTTATTAGTAATTAATGGAACTTCCTGAATCGCCTTCACAATCTGCTTTCCTCCCTTTAGGCTAAAATTAAAATATTTCAGGGTCCGAGACAGGAGCCCACTTCTCAGGTAGACTGAAGTGTTAGGATGGATCTAAGCACAACCAGAATCTAAGTCAAACATACACCTAGGGCTCAGTGCTCTTGCATGGGGTCTCATTAATTAACAAAATGAATTTAATCATTTATACCTCACCTTTTTGCCCAAAGCAGGCTTTTAGGGCAGAGATCTAAAGAGCATCCCATCAAATTCCACACCATAAAGCAGAATCTTCCCATGACCAGCAGGACACCAGTGGGGAGGTGAGAGAGGCTATGAGAGCCAAAGGGCTGTCAGGCAAATGCAGGCTCAAGCACCCATGTCTGTGTGCCTGCCAGCCTGCCTCTAGTCTCTCTCCTGTTCTCCTTGCTTTTGCAGAGAATAACAGTCATGAATGGATGCGTGCCTATGTATGCCCCATCCATTTTAGGTTCTGGCCACAGCAACTGTTGCAATTAGAGATGTCAGAGAGATCCACAACAGAATCAAATGAGTTCAGATCCTATGAATCCAAGCCACAGATTCTGCAGTGGACCGACCTTTCCTGAATCACATGGATTCCGCCGACTTGTGGACCATATTTTACTTTCCAGAATTTTATGCAAATTTAGTTGTAGAAAAATACATCACAAAAACATACACACATGCACCCCACAATTCGCATTTCCTCTGTAGGCTAAAGCATGAAATACACATGGGGTGTGTATAATATGGGGGGGGGGGGATTCGGGCATTTTCATAAATGTGAATTTGCGCAAATTTGGGAAATTGAAAAAAACCTGATGCCATCAATGAGTGGCCCATGGAATGAAAGGCACCCGGCACTTTGCAAAATGCAGATGGGATGGACTTTACAAAATCTGTACATCCGTAGCTGCAATACAGAAACTGACTGAGGTAACTGGACCATTTCTTACCTGCAAAAGTTTCCTCACCCCTGCTGAAGCTGTTCATTCCTGAACCAGGGAAATGGATGCCCCACCACTGAACTCTCAGGTTGACTTCTCACCCTCACTGTGCTACCCTCACCACCAGCATGCGTTACCAGTCAGAGTTATTTGCACTGCTTCTGTTTCTGGTGGACAGCAAAAGACCCTTCTTTTCACATTCCCAAGGATATAGAGGGTAGCGTGCTATATAAATAAATAATAATAAATAATAATAATAGGAGCAGTTTGGCTATTATGACAGTCTTTGGAGGCTGCCTGAAACAAGCTCTATGTGACACTGTAATGGGTAGAAAAGTTTGACACCATACATCGCTTTGCTCATGTTTAGACTCTCACCATTACTAGACGTTCCTGATCTTTATTGAATCAATCCACTGGGCAAGTTTTAGCCATGGAATGGAGCAGAAAGCTTGTTTCAAGTAGCCTCCAAGTTGCACATATGACTTATGTGTAAACCTGGCCCAACTTGCCTTCTGCTGCTGATAAGTGAAAACCTTAGTTTTTACCAGGGCAGAATTAAACAAAACCCAACTAAAATTTGTGCTGCTATTATTTATCTAACATTTTTATTCTCTTGTGTTTTATGTTTCCACTGCCTTATTGTAATTATTTTTGCTCTCCATTTCCTTGAGGAATTTTGCTTGGACAGGAGGAGGAGGATAAATACTATAAAGTAGAAACCAATAAACAAACAAACTCTTAATTTTGTGTCCCTAAACCCACAGCATTTCCTGTGAAAGCTTATTTTTGTGTCAGTGACGATGATGCTAGACTGCTTCTGTAGCCCCTGAAGGGATTGGCTGAAGTAAACAGTTCCTGAGTCACGGAGTGTACCCCCCTCTCTTGCTGAGAAAAATTACCTTGGGGTGCAGGAAAGGAAGGAGACAGACAGACCAACTGACAGATCTGTCAAGCCACTTGGCAGCCTTGGGATGATCCCATTTAAATTGGCGCAATTAAAGCTGTGCAAAACAGTGCCACCTTGCTACCCAACGCTGCCAAGTGCAGCTCTTTCATAACGCAGCTGCTTCTGTGGTTTCTCTCCCTGAGTCCCATTTCGATCCATCAAACCCAGGTGCCTGCCATATCAAACCCACCCAGAGGAAGAGGGCAGAGGAGGACACCCGAGACTTGATGAGAATCCATCAACCCGGCATTGCCTTTCCCAGTTCCCAGGCTGCCTCAGTCTGTCAAATAAAGTTGTGATGTTCTATTGGGTAGCGATCGGCATCTCTGGAGTCACTGGTAGGGGTACAGATGGGAGTGGGCAGGAGAAGAAAGGAATAGGGGAGAAAGAGGGTTGCCAGTGGCAGAGCTCCAGGCATTTTAGACCTGCACTGCAAACAGAAATTCATAGGTAGCACATTCACAGTGAAAGCTTCCCTTATTGAATTGTTGCCTGCCGGGTGGCTGTTAAAGCTACAAAAGCTCAGGCGGAAAGCACACTTACTTTAAAGGCATAGTTAGCAGTTTTTACTGTACAGTCAGCACCAGGGCCTCAATGTGGATCAGGACCTGCCTAGCTTGGGATGGGTAGGGGGGCCTTTAACCTCCCACTTAAGTACAAATCTGGGTTTTTTGAGGGGGCGGTTTTTGCACCTTCAATTCATAGTGCCAAATAGTGAGCCATTACAGCAAAGGGATCACTGTCTGACAATCTATATTGCAGAAGCACAGATCTGGAATAGGAAGAGAAGGGTTAAAGCCCTCTTTAACACACACACACACACCCATCCTGCCCATTCCAAATTAGAGTCCCAGTATGAATCAAAGCCCCTGAATTTATTCTTGAGTAAAAAAAGGCATAGCTGTTTGCTAAGCCTTTAAGGACGTGTACTTTTCAAGAAAAATGTTATGACATAGCCCTACAAAGAGTTAGCTCTTGTTTTGGTCACTTTCATTTAAGAATGTAACAGAAATTTACTGCGATACCATATTTCTGTTCTTGAGTTCAGCTGACATCAAGAGTATAGAAAGGAGATAAAGCCTAGGCTATTGGTTGACCCACAGATGGAAGGGATACAAGATTTAACTGAGGCTAAATTTCTCTATATGTTGTATCTACTGTTAGTCCTACTTAGAGTAGATGCATTGAAATGAATGGGACAAGTTAGTCTGCTTCATTTCAATGAATCTACTCTAAGTAGGACTAACAGTGAATACAATCCAAAGAGTTTGAGTAACAATCCAACCCTTGCTTAAAGTTGGAAAGTTGTTACCCTGATATATTGCAAATAATTATTTTAGTTAAGATTTCTGTTGATTTAAGGAAGAGCAGAGACAGACATTTTGTGGCTCATAATTTAGCTTAAGATTGCCCTCTACTTCCATGCTTTTTAATGGCATATGATGGGGCATTTATGCCAGCTGTTTGAACAGGTCTAGTATTGTATTGAAATTGTTTTCAAATTTTGTATACTTAAATGATCATGCTGTATTTTATCTTGTGAATTGCTGTGGTCTGCTCAGAGAGCTTTGGCTATTGGGTGGCATGGAAATAAATAAATAAATCCATTTGTTTAAAATATTTTTATTGATTTTTATTGGGATTTTTTTACCCAACTTGGGTCCTTGCTGGAGGAGAGTAGGTGAAAAGTGAATTATTATTTTTAAATACATCTGGTTCATCTTTATGGATGCCCCCCCCATCAGCACAATTTAAGCACAGGTGAGATTGTGCTAACCTACTTATGTGTGGGATGGCACATGTGTCTCTGCTAATTATATTTATTTATTACATTTTTATACTTCCTTATAGCCGAGGCTCTCTGGGCAGTGCACAATTAAAATCTTAAAAATACAATAAGTATACAATAAATCAAAATGTTAAAAGATAAAAGCACTTTTATATTTCAATATTAATATTGAAACCATTCCCTTATTGTTTGCAATTTTTACTCTTTATAGAGCCCGGCTATGACTTTTTAGGAAGCTTGCAATAAACTTCTTATCAACAGACATTAGCTACCTTGACAATTACCATGGGAACCAGAGAGCAGAGTAGATTGCAACCTACTATAAAAAGATGTTGGTTAGGGCTTGCAGGGTGACCCCAGTATGAGCATGTGGGTCATTTTTGGTCCACTTCAGGCAGAAAAATATCTTGGGTCAGTGGAATATCATTTCCCCATACCCCATCACATTTGGGTAATGGTAATGTTTTCAGATGATCCACCAACATTCTTTTTCTGTAGTCTGTGATATTTCAATACCAGGGCAACCTTTTCTGATGACCAGGCCATCAAATGTCCTTTTTGTTGACAGAACTCTTTAGGCTGGGCATACCTAAATCATCATGATGAAGTATTATTCCAGATGGCCATCAAATTTCTGTCTGAATTCATTACTGCCCCCTTCTCCTGAATGTGCTGTCAACCTCAGCACACCTAAACAATTCTGATGGGGGTAGTGTTTCCCCTTGGCCAGACCATAATAATAGAAAGTCCTTTGACGTTTAAAATCAGGAGCTGGAACAGCCAGCACTGGTAAAAGAAAGGAATGTAACAGACTTTCCTTGGCATTTGTCACTCCAGGGAGAAAAAACAGCAACACTTCTGGCTAGACCTGGAAGGCATATGTACCTACCCCACTACTATAACAATGACATCATGTAGCTCTTGTTGCTGTTTGGGAATAAAGTTGACATCTTTTGGATAGTGGCTTTGGCAGGGTAAGGGCACTGAGCATGCTCTTTTCTGACTAGCTCTGCGAGTCTTTCACACCACTGCAGGTTTCCCTGAATAAGCACAATTGCAATCCTTTGTATTTCAGGTGTGTTTGAGTGCTACACAACAGATGAAAGAGGCTTGGATCTACTTGCACAGAATTTAGGTTCATCTTGTCCACCTGAACCATGCTTCATTTTGTAGTAGTGAGTTTGCTCTGTAGCACAAGTTAAAGAAATCGGATGAGAGTAAAGGGGAAATGATGTTATACCAGCACTGAAACTGAAGCTACGTAGTACGTTGTTCGCCCTCTTGACTTGGAACCTTCCCCCTTCTTTTGTCTGTTCCACTTGACTATTGAATTCAGGCTCCACACAGGTATTAGTCACTGAAGCGGTTTGAACAGTTACTTGGCTGGGCTCTTAAAGCAGGGCTGCTGCTCTTAGGCCAAGTGAGAGGGTAGGGAAGGGATCCTTAAGGGTCTCCCTTTAAGGGGACAGGTACAGTTAATTCTCTAGGCCTGGATATAATCTACCCCTAACCTCACACATGTGGAGTAGGATGGCCACACACGCATCATCATCAACAACAAAAAAGAGGACACCAGTTTGCATGTGCTAATTTATAGGTATAGATACACATTTAGAAATAATTGCTATAATTTAAAATACAGTGCATTTCACCATTGCGGGGAGGACCTTTCCCAGGTACCTTGTGTGCCTGCTCAGTTTGCTGTCCAGATGCTGATTGTTAATGGGAAACATCAAGGCCCCTTGTCCCGCTGGAGCTTGGTCCAAGCCTGGCCCCTGACAAAATGCAGCTGGAGAGCAAAGTCAGTGCAGGCTGCTCAGGCCCTGCCTTGGGAGGCAAGGCCTGCTGAGATGCAGAGTTCCAAATACAGACTGGAAGGGCCGTCCAACTGAGAGCAAAATCCATTAGCAGGGTCATTTAGCAATGCCAAGGTCAAATGTGGAGGAGAAGGCAAGGGACGAATGCAGTCCCACGAACAAGGTGACACTGGTGAGCTAGGAATCATGAACACGGGCAGTTCACCAGGCAGCTGGATCGCACAGAGCCTGGTGCCAATGCAATGTAGTCATGATCCTATGCAGTCCCAGTGCCAAAATCAAAGACACAAGCTCTAGAAACAGATAAAATCTCTCGGATAAGAGCCGACTTAGATGCCATCATTATAGCAGAAGCTGACAATGAAGTGTCCAACAACTCCATGAGTAGGATTACACTGGATCAGTTTCAGTTGGTGAGTACTGAGGAAGTGGACAAGCTGCTTGGACGAGTGAGAAAACGACTTGCCCTCTCGATCCCTGTCCTTCTTGGTTGGTTGCCCAGGGAGGAGATGCAGTTAGATCACAATTACAACATATTATTAATGCATCTCTCAGGGAGGGTAGTTTTCCATCATGCTTAAAAGAAGCGGTGGTACGGCCGCTTCTAAAAAAGCCCTCCCTGGACCCCCTGGGTCTTAATAACTATAGACCAATATGAAATCTATCATTTTTGGGTAAGGTGATCGAGAGGGAAGTTGCTCATCAACTCCAAGCAGTGTTGGATGATACAGATTTTCTAGACCCATTTCAAACCAGCTTCAGAGCAGAATACGGAGTTGAGACAGCTATGGTCGCCTTAGCGGATGATCTACACCTAAGTATTGACAGGGGGAGTGTGTCCCTGCTGGTGCTTTTGGACCTCTCAGCGGCTTTTGATACCATCGACCATGGTATCCTTCTGGAACACCTGAGGGGATTGGGAATCGGGGGCACGGTGCTCCAGTGGTTCCAGTCCTACCTCTCAGGCAGGTTCCAGATTGCTTGGGGACAGCTGCTCTTCAAAAAAGGAGCTGCTGTATGGCGTACCACAAGGTGCTATCCTTTCCCCAATGCTATTTAATATTTACATGAAACCACTGGGAGGGATCACCCGGAGGAATGGGGCAGGGTGCTATCAGTATGCTGATGACACCCAAATATATTTCTCTAAGCCTTTGTTAACAGCATCATCTAAGGATAGTGTGTCTCCTCTGAATGAATGCTTGGAAGCGGTAATGGGCTGGATGAGGAAAAACAAACTGAAGCTGAATCCAGACAAGACGGAGGTGCTCGCTATCAAAGGCCACAACCTAGGTTTGGAGGTGTGTCAACTGGTTCTGGATGGGGTTACACTCCCCCTGAAAGACTGTGTTCGCAGCTTGGGGGTGCTTCTGGATCCGTCGCTCCAAATGACAGCCCAGATAGATGCGACGGCCAGGTGTGCCTACTATCAGCTTCAGCTGATACGCCAGCTGCACCCCTTCTTGGAAGACCTAAAGACGGTAGTGCACGTGCTGGTAACTTTGAGGGTCGACTTCTGCAATGTGCTGTACATGGGGCTACCTCTGTACCTAGTCCGGAAACCTCAATTAGTCCAAAATATGGCAGCCAGGCTGGTCACTGGTACACCTAGAGGTGACCACATTACATCAGTTTTAAAATCTCTTCACTAGCTGCCGATTAGTTTCTGGGCAAAGTACAAAGTGTTGGTATTACCTTTAAAGCCCTACATGGTTTGGATCCAGGCTACCTGCGGGATCGCCTTCTCCCATACAATCTGCCCTGCACACTCAGGTCCTCTAGGAAAAATCTACTTCAGCTAGTACAAACTAGATTAACAACTGTTACCCAGAGGACCTTCTCTTCTGCTGCTCCCAGACTGTGGAATGGCCTGCCGGAGGAAATTCGTCAACTTGACAGTCTTTTAGAATTTAGAAAAGCAATAAAGACTGCTGGATAGCAGGCCTATCCAGTGAAATTTTAGAATGTTTTAAAGATGTTTTAATCATGTATGGTATGTTTTTAATCAATTTTTCAAGTGTATTTTATATCATGTTTTTATACTGTTTGTTTTATACTTTGAATGGTTTTAGTTTTTGTGAACCGCCCAGGGAGCTTCGGCTGTTGGATGGTATAGAAATGCAAATAATAATAATAATAATAATAATAATAATAATAATAATAATAATAATAATTTCCAGGGAGGGAATTTCTTCCTCTCACAGAAGAAAATGTATGATGGCATTTGGGGGAAGGACACATTCTAGCTCCACCACCCGCTCTCTTGCTGACTTCATTGCCCTCCATGAATTGGAGGCAAAGGTCTGCATCAGGGAGCAATTTCCTGCTACCCATGTAGGTTCCCCATGTGATTTAGTTCCTTGATTTTTCATGGTTCTAAATCAGTCTCACCCCAAACTTGGTGCCCTCCAGAGATGGTGGACTACAACTCCCACAATCCCCAATGACCCTGCTAGCTGAGAATGATGGGAGTTGCAGTCCAACATATCTGGAAGGCACCAGGTTGGGGCAAGCTGTTCTAACTCATGCAGGCAGCTTGCACAAGTAGAGAAGGCTCCAGCTTCAGCAATTGCCCTTCAAAGTTATGGAAGGTGAGGGTGACAAGGGGGGAGAATTACTAGGCTCACCCTTGTTCTGCCCCCTTGTGTGTTGGTACCACACTGAAGAAGAATGTCTGAGTAGGGCTTATGAGGTGCTCAGATAGGATGGCATTGGGGGTTGTATGACTGCCAAGCAGAGATAATGCCAGTGGATATGGCAAGAGACATCTCTCCCTAAAACAGTACTTCTCCACAAATCATTAAGTAGGACAGGTTTTTACTGGAAGACCACCCTTACCTTTTATCAACTCCTAGCCTCTTAATAGCTGTATTGCCAGTATAAGAGATAGGAGTGGCTTCCGGTGATTGCTTCATAAATAAATTTCCAATATTTAAGCCAGAAAATCTTTGTCCATTGTTGGTTATGACTCTCTGAAAAGCTACACAAGTTGTGACCTTTCACAGCAAGTTTTAATGGCTCTTGCCCGGATTCACTTGGGGGATTTATTTGCTACATCACTCACATTTTATAGCTCCATTTATCTCTGCTGCTCTTACTGCCAAGCAAGTCCAGGAAGACATCCCTGTGCCCTAGGCCTGCAGGAGTCAGACATGAGAACATTAGCAGACATTCTAGCAATGGGAGTGGGGACCAGAGGAAGCTTGGAGAAGCCCCAATCTGGAGATGAACAGCCATTTAGTGATTGAATTGCTGTGTTCATGCCCTGTAGAATTATTCTGTATTGGATTATGCTTGTTGCAATGAAACTGACAACACTGATTGGCTCAAAATGTATGTAGGAAGCCTCAGAATGCTCCATTGCTCAAAGAATGTAACAGTTTGTAGTCCAATTTCTGTTAGGAAAGAAGAAACTGTCAGTTTGGCTGGGATTAAACTAGTGCTGTGCTTAAACCACACCTGCCCTTTTGCAACCTCTTTGTTTACCTGCAAAAAGAGCTAGCTGTACTTCCGCTCCTTGTGTGAGGATGTTGAGAACACCACAGATATTTCTCAGGCTGCAGGGCTTTAGGACTTAGGCGGGATTTCCTCCCATGGGGCTTTCCAGTGGCTGCTGCCTGCTAAGTACCTGAAAGCTGAGCAAGAACAACTTCTGCTTCTGCTTCTCAAAGCAAACCAAAACTACCTCTCTTAGATTTCAGCCACTCAGCAGGTTCTAACCCCCTTCCCACAGTTTTCAGTTACAAATTCTTTTTGCCCCTCCTGAATGTATGGTAAATTTGTCCCAGTGCTAGAATCATCCACATACTGGCGTTGGCTGAGGCCTGGTGAAAAGAGGTCCCAGGAGGACTGAAACCAAGAGCCAACATGCCCTCTTGACCTTGCAGTGAGCTTTATGGGTGAAGTGCCTTTTCACTGGAATATTCACCATCAAGTTTCCACTTGTGTACATTAATAAAGGTGTACTAGGGCTTTCCCTGAAGTGCTTCGGAGAGGCCATTTTTGTCAGGACCATAAGTGGGAGAAAAACAACCCTTCCCCACTCCTAAGGTCCCAAGACTACTTAGGTCTCCCCATAGCTGTTACTTGCATTCACACAATGTCACATCTAGTTTGGCCCTCAGAAGGCAGGGGGTGACATCTGTCGGGACTCACCATTGAGTCAAATGGAAGTGTATGAACATATGATCCACCTCTTTTGCGAGTGTAAAATTATGCCATTATAGGGAGCAGGCACAATCCCCAAGCAAGCATTGGATTTCTCCTAAGCTCTGCTCCTACATCATTCCCTCCCTATTATTTCTGCCTCTCACACCAGGGAGAACATTGTGATTTAAAATGGCATCTGGCTGCAGCCTGGACCGGTCAATTCAGCGCTTTCTTTTGCTGCCTGCCAGGCCTTTGCTGGCCATTATTGCTGTTGCCTGCCTGTGGGTTGTTTGGCACCTTGGATCTCTTGGTACCCTTGGTGACCACCCACTTTGCCTCTCCTTAGATATGGCCCTGACACCACCCACTTTTTGCCCCTTTCACTGGCAGTGCTCTGTTAGTAGCAGCATCCCACTGGAACCAAGGCGTTGCTAAGCCAGCAGCCATGTTTTCCACTGATACAGAGCTGTGCCCTGCCAAAACAGGTAGACGTAGGAGGTATCCCGACCCATACAGCAGCAATAACGTAAGGATGAAATTGCTCTGTTAACTCTAGCACATTTTCTAAGCAGCAATCATTAGAAAAACGAGATCAACAGCATCAAAGCAGCTAGGTATGAGGCTCACAGGGACAGGTATCCCCCATGTATAACATAAATCGTCCCTCATCCCCCAATTGTATGTAGTGTGAACCAGTAGAGGCTGGTTGCTCCTATTTCAGTGGGGCTGTAAATTCAATCTGGGTTTTTAGTCAGAACTCTAAAGGAGCTGTCCAAGGTACTGAATCCATTTTGGGGTGGGATTCAGCTCTTTGGATGGATCCTTTTGAGTTCTGACTGGTTTTGAGTGAAGCCCAGAGCAGATTCACTGCCCTAATGAAATAGGAGCCACCAGCCTCCACTGGCATGAACTATCCTCAAAGAAGACCTTGAAAGCAATTCTTCCATTTATTTGCATGCTGGTGAGAGTTGGGCTGTCTGAACTTTGTCCTCCCAAATTCACAGCCTTGGGTTTTCTAAGAGCATCGTCAGTCGAGTGTGTATCTCACAGTCATTACTGGCCCACTCATGCTTTTTCATGTTTCCTTTGACGCCGCTGTCTGCTTTCTGCACATCTCCTGCTCCTTCTGGTCTTCTTTCCATGACAAAATAAGACCCAGGTAAATCAGATATTTTTTTTTTAAGAGAAATGTGCCGCCATTTTCTGCTGTGTGCAGGAAAAGCAGCAGGATAAAAACAGCCACTGAATGGGCCATGTAGTCATTGTTTACTTCCTCTTTCTTCCCCGTGTGAAGAAAGTGGAAGTATTATGGGACAGAAGTGGGGGGAAGCGATGCTAGTGAAATGCAAGTTTCCCCCATCTGATGGCGCTCTAAGATGGCTTCTTCTTTTCATTCCCAATGTTAGTTCCTAACAGCACAGCTTAACACTAAGCAGCATTCATCTATTTTTGCTTAGCAGAAATACGATCCTGGGCTCCCAGTCAATAAATCACTCGCGACACCTTGAAATTAAAGCCATTATTTTGATAAATTGGTTTTTATTTCTCTTTCTAACAAGGAATCTTGAGAAGGCAGCTGTGGGAAGGGTTAGTGGAAAGTATTTTAACCCCCTCCCCCTCAAAAAAGGTTGCTGGAGGATGCATTTATTACATGATTGGCATTGTAAATGGGGAAGGGGAAATGTTTTCAATGGACTGAGTCTTTGAAAAGGGGAACATTTGTTTGCATGAATGTGTGACTAACATATGCCTACTCTTTCAGATATAGATATATGAGTGGGTATGGGTGGGTGTAAGAGAGAGAACCCTCTTTTCAGATGTGGGGTGGTCATGTGTCTTATTGTATAGAGGATAGCCCTCTCTTCAGAGTGTTGTCAGAGAACAGTCCTCTATTTTGAAGGCATCCTCTATTTGAGAGGATGTCCAGTCCATGTCTGGCTTGAGGATACATAGTGTGGCTTGAGGAGAGCAGAGGCCCTGAAGTTGCCCAACCACCATTAGCAGACTGAGCAGGCACAAAGGTCACCTGGTCACAGTCATGGAGTGCAGGAGTGCAGGATGGGTGGGAGTATTTAAAAAAGGAAATTTTAAAGGCACATTTACAAACAATTTCAACAAAGAGAAAAGATAGAAGACAACAGAGGAAACCAATGTGGCTCCACAAAAAGCTTAGAGATGACCTGAAAACAAAAAAGGATACATATAGAAAGTGGAAGGAAGGCCAGGCTACAAAAGAAAAGTACAGACAGGTGGCGCAAAAGTGCCAAAATGGTGTCAGGAAGGCTAAAGCTGTGAATGAGCTGAGATTAGCGAGGGATGCTAAAAGCAGTAAAAAGGCTTTCTTCAGATACGTGAGTAGTAAAAGACAGAGGAAAGAAATGGTGGTTCAACTGCTTAATGAGGATGGCAAATTGATAACAGATGACAAAGAAAAGGCTGAAGTGCTCAATTCCTACTTTGCCTCGGTCTTCTCCCAAAAGCAGGTCTATGACCCCCCTGAAAAAAGTGAAGCAGAAGTTGAGGGGGCAGGATTGCAATTTGGGATTGATAAACAAATGGTCAAAGAACACCTAATTTCCTTGAATGAGTTCAAATCTCCAGGGCCCGATGAATTGCATCCTAGAGTAATGAAGGAGCTAGCGGAAGAACTCTCAGAACCTTTGTCTATTATCTTTGCAAAATCATGGAAGACGGGTGAGGTGCCGGACGACTGGAGGAGGGCTTACGTTGTCCCTATCTTCAAAAAGGGCAAAAAGGAGGAACCTGGGAACTACAGGCCAGTCAGTCTGACATCCATCCCTGGAAAATTCTGGAGCAGATTATAAAGAACTCAATCTGCAAACACCTTGAAATCAATGCAGTGATTACTAGAAGCCAACATGGATTTGTCAGGAACAAATCCTGTCAGACTAATTTGATCTCATTTTTTGATAGGATAACCTCCCTTGTGGACTGTGGGAATGCTGTGGACGTCATATATCTTGACTTCAGCAAAGCTTTTGAAAAAGTGCCCCATGATATTCTGATCAACAAACTAGCTAAAAGTGGGCTAGATGGAACAACTATTAGGTGGATTCACAGTTGGCTACAGAATCGAACTCAAAGAGTACTTATCAATGGAACCTTTTCAAACTGGGGAGAGGCAACGTGTGGGGTACCGCAGAGCTCAGTCCTGGGCCCAGTGCTCTTCAACATTTTTATTAATGATTTGGATGAGGAGGTGCAGGGAACGCTGATCAAATTTGCAGATGACACAAAATTGGGTGGGATAGCTAATACCCTGAAAGACAGAAACAAACTTCAAAGTGATCTTGATAGGCTAGAGTGCTGGGATGAAAACAACAGGATGAAATTTAATAGGGATAAATGCCAAGTTCTACATTTAGGAAATAGAAACCAAAGGCACAGTTACAAGATGGGGGATACTTGGCTCAGCAATACTACAAACGAGAAGGATCTTGGAATTGTTGTAGATCACAAGCTGAATATGAGCCAACAGTGCGATATGGCTGCAAGAAAGGCCAATGCTATTTTGGGCTGCATTAATAGAAGTATAGCTTCCAAATCACGTGAGGTACTGGTTCCTCTCTATTCGGCCCTGGTTAGGCCTCATCTAGAGTATTGCGTCCAGTTCTGGGCTCCACAATTCAAGAAGGACGCAGACAAGCTGGAGCGTGTTCAGTGGAGGGCAACCAGGATGATCAGGGGTCTGGAAACAAAGCCCTATGAAGAGAGATTGAAAGAACTGGGCATGTTTAGCCTGGAGAAGAGAAGATTGAGGGGAGACATGATAGCACTCTTCAAATACTCAAAAGATTGTCACACAGAGGAGGGCCAGGATCTCTTCTCGATCCTCCCAGAGTGCAGGACACGGAATAATGGGCTCAAGTTAAAGGAAGCCAGATTCCAGCTGGACATCAGGAAAAACTTCCTGACTGTTAGAGCAGTACGACAATGGAATCAGTTACCTAGGGAGGTTGTGGGCTCTCCCACACTAGAGGCCTTCAAGAGGCAGCTGGACAACCATCTGTCAGGGATGCTTTAGGGTGGATTCCTGCATTGAGCAGGGGGTTGGACTCGATGGCCTTGTAGGCCCCTTCCAGATCTGCTATTCTATGATTCTATGATTTCCACTATGGTGAGATGTATTGTATTCCTATATCAATTATAATTATTTTTAATTTTGCATCTATACATTTATTATTATTGGGTGGGTGGACACCCTGCCATCAGGGAAGTGTATCCATGATTCTTCTCATTGAGGAACCCCAATAAGTTTCAAAGAAAGTCCATGGTTCTCTTTGTTACACTGTTTTAGAACACCTGATTCTAATGGAACATCATGTGTGGCCTTTAGGACACAAATCAGCAGCTTCACAAACCACTGTGTATGCTCCTTGTTTGACCTGGTAATTTTAAGGTCTAAACGTTATCAGCCTTCATATTCATACTTTGAGTGGAGTCTCTCTGAGTCAAAATCCTTCAGCCAATGTTATTGCCTTTCTGAAGGTTCATTTTTAAGCATCTGTCATTCAGCGCATGGTTGTATTCTCTTTGTGCCTCATACTAAACTTTTGCAGTGCGTAACTTAAGAGGTAAGAAGAATTAGAGGTTCCAGTTTCTTATTCACAACCATTTTATCCTCCACTGGGAACCTTTTCATTAGCTTCAGTATGACGGATCATGGACCAGCATAATGGCTTCAGGATTTGGCCCAACACTCTGAGTGGGGAGCTTGTATTAATTAACTATCAATTATCCCAGTCACAGGGCATTTCCTGGGGATTAATGATGGACTGGGAGGACTTTAATGACTTAGATGCATCCAAAGACCCCATTAACCCAAGCTAATCGCCAGAACACACCCTGTGCCAAGGTCATTGCTACTATTTTAAGATGCATTTTTATATTTATACGAAGTGCCTAAATGGATTTTCGCATAATGGACGATGCAATTCTAATTTGTGTATACAGCACAGTTTCTTGGCGAATGGATGCCTTGTATATTAGCAAGGCAAACTACGAATAATTTCACCCTTTTATCTGGAATGTAAAGCACCACCGCAGAAGCCCCCAGTGGACAGCTGACTTCACCGGTTTCCTGGAACTAATCACGTAAAGAGGTTTAATGTATGGAACTGGCATGAAAGAGGAGACCTCAGTATTGCTATTCCTTCTAGGTCACTCACTCTAGGTCACTGGTTTCCAAATGGCGCTCAGGACCTGTCTGTAGATTACAGGAATATTATGGGTGTGTTGCCAGTGGTCAGTTTGCGGAATATGCAACAAACGAGGCTAAGAGACAGTTACATATGGATTTAATGTGTAGGTGCCCAAACAACACAAAAACCTCTACAGGCGGATTTATTACTAATATTTTGGAGAATAATTTTTTCTAGTTTATTTTTTCCTAGGATGTGGCATCTTTCAGATGCATGTTCACCTACCCAAGGCTTCTGCTACAGCCACAGCCACCCATGACATGCACCCCTGAGTTCCCTACGTAACCTCCGTCTGCAAAAGTTCACACACCAAGTGCGGCACCTCCTTGTTTGATGCCTGGCAGTGATGGACTGTGACCACCTGGACCATCTGCTCCAATTCACCAGTGACTTGATGGAGTCCTGCATGGGCCACAGCTGGCTAACACTCCTTGAAAATTATATTCCTGTTATTATTACAGCCTAAAATGCCACTGGTGTTTTTTGCTCTAAGGTGACATTGCTTATTAATGCTTAGTTTGTAAGGCCCATATATGTTTCTTGGGAGTGCGGCAGCCTGTTATCCACTGTCTTATACTCAAACATTTATTTTGTCAGTTTGTTCAGTCTTATGTATAGAGCTTTACCTGTTCCTTGCCAGTTTCATAGTCTTGCTGCCTTCTCAGCTTCCCAGACAACTGAGATCATTTTGAATGTTTAGCCTACCACCTAAAGCACTTACAGCCATTCCCAAGTTTGTACAATCCTTCAATTTGATAGCTGCACAGTTTAGTCTTTCATCTAACTCATTCTTGAAGATGCTTAACAGTGCTGGGTCCAATCATGTTCACTGCTGATAAAGCATAGGCACTACTTTCCGACCATATTGTTTTTCATCAGACTCCTTAGGGTGCAATCCTATGCATGTTCAGACAGAAAAAAAGTCCTACTACTCCCAGAATTACTGCCCTGGGAATTCTGGGATTTGTACTTGTAGGACTTTTTTCTATCTAAAGATGCATAGGATTGCACCCTTAGTCACAAAACAAAGCTACCTTCCATTTTCTATTTTTTAAAAGAGCAGCCTTCCCTAAACTTGGGTCTCCAGAAATTGTTGGATGAAAGCTCCCATCACCCCAGCCAGCATGGCCAGTGAGAAAGGTTGATGGGATTTGTAGTCTAGCAATGCCTGGGGAAAGGCTGCATAGAGCAGGGGTGGGCAGAAAGTAGATCTCCAGATGTTTTAGATTCCAACTCCTAGGATTCCTGACCATTGGTCATGTTGAAAGAGGCTTATCTGAGTCAAAGTCAAAAACATCTGGAGATCTACCTTTTGCCCACCCCTGGCATAGAGGATGCCATATTTAAGTAGAATAAAGTGTTTGTTATAATACCAGCAACGTATTTGAGCTTGCTGGTTTTGTCTAATTTGCCATTAATGAAGCCATGTTGACTCCATTTCTTCTCAGTCCTTAGAAGTTATGGTTTTCTCCTAAGAGAGCTTTTGTTTTTGTTGGGCAGCTGCCATCTTTAGATCAGGCAAATCCCACTATTGTGGGTAGACGGTCATCCCAGAGAGTTCCAGACTACTCCACTGTGAAGGTGACTGGTTCCCACAGATCATATCATCAAGCACCACCCTGATGGAGGCCTTAGCTAGACCTACCTTTTATCACACGATAGAGGAGGGAAGATCTTGCACGGTGTTTAACACGAGATCCCTCCTCTGTTTACAGGCGACGCGGGACGATCTCAGGAGGAGAGGTGTTGCACCCGCTATTTTTAAAATTTCCTTAAAGCGACGGAAGCACACGAATGCTCGTGCGCAAAAGGTCAATGATTTTTTAAATTAAATTAATTTCCCCGCTCCCCCCATCCTACCCCCGATGGGCGCAGCTCCTGGCTCCGTTCGAGGAATTGCGCGGAGCCGGGTCTACCAGCGGCAATGAGCCACACATTCCGTGGTCGCAGGCTCAGCCCGAGACTGTGGGAAAACTGGGCTCAAAGTGTAGGGCTCTATCCCTCCCTGATCCTGGGATCCCCTGTGCATCATGTGGATGCACAGGGACAATCCCGGGGTTTGCCCCAGGATAAAGCCCCATCTAGCTAAGGCTTCAGTGTAGAAGTCCAGACCTGAGCAATTTGCAGAGGCTGAGCTGGCCTTTTGAGATGATTCTACCTATACTAAGCTTTGTACCGGAAATGGAGATAGGGTGTAACAAAATGAAAGCATATTCAGCTGCTAGTCTTGGGGAATAGGTTTTCTGCACAGAATGCTTTAGCATGCAGTTCCATGCATGTTTAGACAGAAAAACTTCCCATAACTCCCAACATTCCCCAACAAGCACGCTGAGAGTTGTAGGACTTTTTTCCTGTCTAAACATGCATAGGATTTCACCCTTAATCTCCAGAAACACTGAATCAGAAAAATAGACAAATTCCCAATACAAACTGTAACTGAGTTGCTTTCAGCCAACTGTTTCCAAGCCACATAAATATGCAATAAATACAAAATACAAAAATAAAAATAAAACTAACACTGTCAGCTAAATTTCTTCTAGAAGGTGATTTGATCATCAGCTGGGATCAAGTCCTACCTGTTCTGTTATCAGATGGGGAAAGGTTATCTAAAGTATGTCTAACCCAGCATTCTTGTCACATATTTTGTTTCTTCTCTGTCCCTCACTGTCCTGAAACTATGCATGTTTCTGCAAACATGTTTTTCCTCCTTATGGGATTACAAACTCAAAACATTGCTTCTTTTCTGTAAATGTTTCATTTCTGAAATTGTACCCCTCAATAGGTTTGTGGCACTGTGACCAAAACAGGAGGCTTGACCACAAGATTGTAAAAAAGGCAGGGTTTGGGTCTAAATTTAGCCATACTTAGGGTAGACCAATTAACTAACTAAGTCCCATTGATTTTCATGGCTCTGCTCTGTAATGGCTTGACCATACCTGGATCCAACTCCAGAACTGTAACTTCTGCTGGCAGACAATGTTAGCAAGATGTCAGTAATGCAAATCAATCAATTAAATCCATTAATGAAGGAAGAGGGGAAAGATGATGGCCATAGAGGAACAACAAGAATACTCTCCACTCTATTAATGCTACAATGTCTACCTCTTTAATGCAGGAATCCAGACACTGGGGCAGCTCAGTGGTAGAGCACTTGCTTTGCATGCAGAAGGTCCCAGGTCCAACTCTGGCATCTCCAGGTAGAGCAAGAAAAACTCCTGCCTAAAACCCTGCTGCTAGTCAGTGGTCTGATTCGATATAAGGCAGCTTCCTATGTCCCTATGATGTGATGCACCCCCTCTTCATGTGCATATCAGCAGGAAATTGCATGAAATCCAGCTTGTTCGGGTACCCCCAGAGCAAGAACTTAGCAGAGTCTATGCACTAAGCTGGAGTGAAAATTGTGGTTTCCCCTTTTGTGCTTGGAATCTCAAAGTCAAACTGTATAGAATATGTCTTCCAAATGGACTGACCAGGCCAACTGTGCTGGGGAACTCAATTACTGTCTGCTCAGTTTGATACCCTCTGGATGTAGGGTGACCATATGAAAGGGAAGACAGGGCTCCTGTATCTTTAACAGTTGTACAGAAAAGGGAATTTCAGCAGGTGTCATTTCTATGCATGCAGCACCGGATGAACTTCCCTCTTCATCACAACAGTTAAAGCTGCAGGAGCCCTGACCTCTTTTGTATCTGGTCAAAAGGGTCTGGCCAAAGGCACTGCACACTTCCCTAATCAATCCACCTTTCCAGATAGCACCATTATTATTACTTTGTAATATGAAATGAGCAAGGTGACTCAGGCTTAGGGTTTCTGTGTTATTTTCCAATTTCCATGGAGTTTTCTGTTCAGGAGATGCTCAAGGTCGGCTGAGATGGAGTATATCTCTAGTTTCTAGCCCCCTTGATGTCTGATCAAGAAAGGCAATACAAATGTATTTTCTCAGGAGGTGCTGTGCCATATGGATTCACAGAAAGGTGGGGCACACTCATTTTGCAGACAAACTAACCATAAGATCCCACAGGAAGGAAGAGATACTCTTATCTTGATCTTTGAAATCTTATTTTGAAGTAAGTCCTATAGAAACCGAAGCGGCTTGTTTCCAAGCTAATGTTTTCCGGAGCAGGGTGTTAGACATAAAGATCAGCCACCCTGAACCCTTTGCCTTGTTGCATCATTCTTGTGAGTGACTATTTAACTTACCACTCCCCAGAGACTGAATTTATGAAGCCACTGTTAGCTGTTCCTAAACAGTTCAAGAGATAAAGAGTTTTGAAAAGACTTCAGGAGAGTGCAGAGCTCAAGGGTGATGTCTGAAATCATGTTTTTGATTGTATTTTCCAATTGTTGCTCTTTACAAACGTTAGTACCATTCTGAAAAAGAACACTTCATTTTCAATACATGGAATGCTTTTGATATAATACCAGTCTGTTTATTATTATTATTTTCTAGGCTGGTGCATAGAATTAAAATGAAACAGAAATGGTGTGCCTCATTTCAAAGTGTGTTGTGACCCTTATTTGAAAGATCATTTCCCCATTTAAGAGCTGTGTCGTTGAGACCAGTGCTCAACTGGTTTCCTTTCTCCACCTTATGCTGCTCGAATTGACTCTATCTCCTTTACATAGAGATCCCCTCTGTCTCTCCTCCCCTCCACCAGCTCCCATGAAGGTCAATAGGAAGAGCTGATTCTGTTGAGTCAGCTTGTATTCCTTTCCCGCTTAGCTTCTCAAACAATCTGTTTATATCTGCCAGACGGGCTCGTCTTCATGAAGAGTTTGCCCTGGGGTGGGTTCAGAGTGTCGGCAGGTCATCTACATGATGCAGCCACCATTGTGAACTGATTTTCCCATGTGCTCTACATGACACCGTCGCCATACAGTTGTTGTCTCATGTCTTCCCCTTTTTGCGTGTTATTTTGCTATGGGGAAAATGCTGTATTTTTTGCAGTCATGAGATGAAACCACCATCATCTCCTCATGTGATCCTCCCATTGTGCTATGTCCTGCTTTGTGTGTGAAAGTATTGGGCAGTGCAGTGTTGACATCAGGTTCAATTGGGAGTGTCTCCTCCTGCCCCTTCACCATTTCGCTCCTGTTCAGCTCCGTATTTCAGGAATGTCTGAGCAGATAGGGGATGGGGATGGTGGTTGCAACTTGCAACAGACGTGAGCACATGCAGTCCATTTCCATTTAATCCCCTCTCCCAGTGAACACTCGAATGAGAAAAGTGTTACTGTTGCTTTCACAGGGACAATACTGATTTGCATGTGGGGTTGGAGGAGGCAGACCTCTGAAGATGTGGACTTCTGAACTTGTGAAGAATCAGCCCTTAACAATGGGATGGGGCTGCTGTGCACCTGCTGCTCAGAATACTTTTAACCATTTCTATTCAATACACACACACACACACACACACACACACACACACACACACACGAGAGAAGTGTAACCCCCTTCCACTCAATCCCCTCTCCCAGTGTATACACAAATGAGAAAAGTGTTACTGCTTGCTTTTACAGAGACAATATTATGCAGATTTCTGAACGTGTGAAGAAGTGTTTCATTTCATGCCGAGAGAGGAGAGGGGCTACCAATAGCATCCTGCCAAGCTCCACCCACCCTTGTAAATGGCATATAGTGTTATGCATAAACAGAAAACCCTGCTGTATAAAGACCCCATTTAAATCCTGAAAAGAATCCAGAACAAGAAGAAGCAGTAAATCATGGGAGAAAACGCCCATCTGAAGATACCCGGTGAAGGAACATAGCTCAGTGGAAGAATATGTGCTTTCATGCAGGAAGTCCCAGGTTCAATTCCAGATAGAGCTGGGAAAGATTTCTGCCTAGAACTGGCAGTCAGTGTAGAAGTAAGCCAATGGTCCTCACTGTGGCAGCAAATTGCGTAATTTAATTCTGCATTGAGTGAAGAATTTCCCTTTGTCTGTCCTGAATTATTATAAACTGCTCAGAGAACTCTGGCTATGGGGCAATATAGAAATGAAATATACTCATCTACTATTACTAGTCCATTTCATTGGGTGACACCGGCGTAATCTACACCAAGTAGGATATTGCACTATGAAAGCGGTATGAAAGCATTTTTCATACTTTGTAGATTAGGCCACCAAGTTCCACCACTGCGAGAACGAGAGAAAAAATTCTCTATCCACTTTTTTGAAACTGTTGGCCATGATAGCTGTGGATGATGGGAGTTGTAGTTGAGGAAGGCTGCTCTAAACCATGTCTAATTATACCAATGTCTATCAGTTCCTCATGTCCCAGCTACTGAGTTGTCTCTCCTGCTTTCTTTAACTGCTGTTCATTATAGAGAAGTTGCTCCAAACCCCTTGACATTTCGGCTGCCCTTTTCTGCAGCTTTGCCAGCTCTATGATCTTCATTTTGAGATGGGGTGACAGAGCTGTTCATGGTATTGCAAATGCATCTGCTCCATAGATTAACATAATGGCATTACAATGCTAGCAGTTTTATTTTCAGTCCCTTTCCTAATAATCCCTAGCATAGAAATTGCCTTTTGCATTGCTGCTGCATACTGAGTTGACATTTTCATTGACCTCAAGATGTCTTTCCTGGTTAGCCACTAACTAGTTAGCTAGCTAGCTCCTGGAATTAGGCCCAGGCCCTAGCCCTAACTCTAACTCTAACCCTAACCCCCCAAATGTGCATGATTTTACAATTTCTTTATAATGAATCTCATCATCACTCATTCATCCAGTTAGGAGGGATCGTTTCAGAGTTCTTTGCAATCTGCCTGGGTCTTCACTACCTCTTGCCATCCAAAAACTTGATAACATCAAGTTATAATGATTATCCAACAAGGATAATCATCCTTGCCTCCAAATCATTTATGAAGAGGTTAAACAGCACCTGATCTGAAAACAGATCCTTGGGGAACCTCCTGCATCCTTCCTTCCATTGAACGAAGTGCCGGTTGGTCTTTCTTCCTCCCCCAATGTTGCTTCTCCAGTTAAAAATCACAAACAGCGTTCCTCTTCAACTTCTTTAAAATGCAATAAAATTGGGCAATCCGATCACAGATCTCCCACGTCATGACTGTTTCTGCCCTTGGTGTCAGCAGCATGGAAATGAGGGCATTGATGTCGTCTTGAGAAAGCACTGGTCTGGGACTGCAGACATATGGCAGTGCCTCTGTGCTACCTTCCACTAGCCACAGGGATGTCCTTTGCCTAGCATGAAAAGGCAAAAAAACCCAGCTAGAGCTTGTTTGTGCTCCTGTAGTATTCAGAAGGCATTTTAATGGCCTGCTATTTAGGAGTGAGTGATGCTGCAACCAGCCTCTGCATCCCGAATAGGGTGCCATCCATTGCTCTGAATAACAAAGGGCAATTAGTAACTATCTAATTTCATAGGCTTGCAACATAAGTAGATTATCACTGGTGTCAAAGGAATAGTGTATTTAATGCACCAAATAAACAGTTTGTAGTATGAGCAGAACATAACTATTCTAGTAGCTCTTATGGAATACCGATGGGACCAGAGAAAATATCCTGACACAGCCTTGTCCTCCCCTTGCTTTTTAAGAGCTGCCCCTTCCTCACCACTCTTGCTCCTTTTTAGAAAGCTTTCAACAGAAATCCCTAATTCCCCGTTTACTCTTGTTTTGTTCAGCAAAAGGATTTTTGCCTGTCTTATGATGCAAACCACTATTTCTTTGGGCATTTCCAGATGTAGTGTTGTGGATGATCAGTACTTTCAATCATCCTAGGTGCAGATTCCTATTCTGATAGCTACTAGTCCACATGAATAAGGAAGATCAGCATGGATGGTGCAGCTGCCATTATGAGAAAATCATGAAAGTTGATCCAAGCCAGGGGTGTTGACCCTTTTTCAGCCCTAGGGCTCAATTCAATTTCAGAGAAGGTCTTGGGGGGGTCACAATCAAGTGGGTGTGGCAGAAGGCAAAAGGGGCAGGGACAAAGGCAAATGGGTGGGGCCCAAATACATTTTTTTTGCATATTTTAATTTGAAGTTCTTAGTCACTCCCAGTAACTAAGCCTTAGGAGTCTTAGAATTCAGGGGTGGGGCAGAGGGGGGGAGCCATAAAAAATCAGGAAGCCATCAAATGTTAGATAATCAGAGGGAAAGGAGGCAGAGCCAGAGGAAGGGTGAGGCCTTAAGGGAAACCCAAAAGGGCTGGATTTGGACCCCAGATATTGAAGGTCAGGTACGCACACCTGAGGTTCAACACCTCTGCTCTAAACTTAACTGCCCGAGTAGGAACCAGTTCTGTGACTAAAGGTGTCACCAGTTCTCCCCTCTCCTCAAAGTCAAACAACTCTCTATTCCACTGTCCACTAGAGCACTCGCTTGAGCCATTTCCAAAGATCTCTGATGGAATATACATGTTACAGTTCCGCACAAAGACCCAGTTTACCAGAAATCTGCCTCCAGGTGATAAAGATAATTGTTAGACTTGTAAACATGTCAGCATTTATTGCCAACCTCTCTCCACAATCCTGGAGAAGGACAAGATGGCATCCCCTGCCCCATTCCACATTCAGCAACTGGAAAGGCAGTTGACAACACTGTCAACACTGGAGACAGGACAGAGACCTTTATCACATCTGAAGGCATCTAACTTAGGAGGTGCAGGCAGGCTGCCTGGTCACACAGCTGTGTCCTTCAACCCCTTACCACTGCTCCCGTCCCCACCCCTCATCTGCTGTCCTTGAGGCGGCTGCCTCACTCTGCCTAATGGTAGGGCTGGCTATGTGAGTCTCAGCATTCAAAATTCTGCCCTGGTCCAAGAGATATTTTCTGTCCAAACGATTCCTCCTCGGGTAGCCATGCCATCCACACTGTGCCTCTTCCATCCTAAACCCAAGGCATCTGCTCTTGCTTAAAAACTAGGGATGTGCTCCGCTCCGATTAGGAGCGTAGAAGCAGTAGCGGATTGGCCTGCTCCGCCTTACCCAGAGGCGGAGTAGGAGCGGACCGCGGACCCCCTAGAAGCAAGGCGAAGAGAAGCGACCATTTTTCGGAGCTCCGAGTTCAGTCGGAGCGCTCCGGTCGCCATCTTGAAAACATTTCGCCATAGGATTGCATTGCGGCAAATAATCGCGCATAACTACGTTGTTTTTGAAGCTATCGTTCTGGAAATTCTTGTGCACAGAGAGTCGTGGATGGGGGTCATTTTGAGACCACTCTCACCTCTCTGCGTGCTGTGGTTCACGTGCAATATTTTTTTAAAAATCGGGTCAACCGCGGGGCTCAAACTGCGTTTCGGCTTTTCGCCCATAGGATTGCATTGAGGGAAAGAATCGGGGATAACTGGGGGGGGGTTTAAGCTATCGTTCTGAAAATTCTTGTGCACAGAGAGTCGTGGATGGGGGTCATTTTGAGACCACTCTCAACTTTCTGCATCGTACGGGTCGCGGGCTAGAAGTTTTTTAAAAATAGGGTCAACCGCGGGGCTCCGTTTCGGCTTTTCGCCCATAGGATTGCATTGAGGGAAAGAATCGGGGATAACTGGGGGGGGGTTTAAGCTATCGTTCTGAAAATTCTTGTGCACAGAGAGTCGTGGATGGGGGTCATTTTGAGACCACTCTCAACTTTCTGCATCGTACGGGTCGCGGGCTAGAAGTTTTTTAAAAATAGGGTCAACCGCGGGGCTCCGTTTCGGCTTTTCGCCCATAGGATTGCATTGAGGGAAAGAATCGGGGATAACTGGGGGGGGGTTTAAGCTATCGTTCTGAAAATTCTTGTGCACAGAGAGTCGTGGATGGGGGTCATTTTGAGACCACTCTCAACTTTCTGCGTGCTGTGGTTCACGTGCAATATTTTTTTAAAAATCGGGGTTTGGGTTTTTTTTTTTTATTATTATTATTTTTTTGGAAGCGATGACAGGCACATTCAACTCCCAATCCTGATGAGAATTCATCTCCTCAGAAAGCATCCTCCTCCAATCCCAGCGTTGGAGGGGGGACTAAGGCAGACCCACCCTGAGAACTTTCTGTTTTGTGTCTCTTTGTGGGTTGGCGTTCGTGGAGGGAACACTTACTTAGCTAGTGCTCCTGCTTTGGAGATAGATTAATTTAATATAGGTTTAGTTTGGCGCGTGTGTGTGTTTGTTTGCTTCTTTCTGACTTGTAGCTTAGTTTGCCCTGTGTTTTCCCCTTACTTTGATTTAATATAAACTTTATTTTTGAATTTTGGAGTGTGTGGTTGGGTTGGTTGCCCCCCCCCTTCCCTGTATTAAAGCCTGACTGTTCTGCTTTTGTGAAAGCTTTCTTTTGAAAGCATACACACACTTTTTGTCCCATTTCCCTACATTTATATTCTTAAACATATTTTATTATATTCTTTCACATAGTCCATTAGTATATATTCTCATACATATTATATTAGTATTCATATTTTGTTCTTCTTATAGTAGTGGTTGGTTCTTTTTCCCCCTCCCCTCTCTTAAATCCTGATTGTGTTTCCTTCTATCTTCTATATACCAAATATACCAAAAAAATTGGATTCTCTTTTTCTTCTCTGTGTAACTTCGACGGAGTGGGCTGCTTTTGTCAAGTTCAACAGGCAGCCACAGATTGAGCATTTTGGGGAAAGCATACGCACACCATTTCCCTATTCTTAAACATATTATTATTATATTCTTTGACATAGTCTTAGTAGTCTATTAGTATACATTCTCATACATATTAGTAGTAGTATTCATATTTTGTTCTTCTTATAGTAGTGGTTGTCCCATTTCTTGTCCCATTTCCCTACATTTATTAGTAATATTCTAAAACATATTATTATATTCTTGTAGATATTCTTAGTAGTATATTCTCATACATATTAGTAGTAGTATATTTTATTGTTCTTGTCCCATTTCCCTACATTTAAACATATTATATTCTTCTTATACATATTCTTAGTAGTACCTTATACATAGTATTAGTAGTATTAATATTTTGTTAGTCATCATGAAAAGAGAAAGCAGGCGTGCTGAAAGCAGCAAGGCTCAGTCTGCCAGCAGGGCTTCCTCTCCTCCTGTGAAACTCAAACGGGCAACTCCTTGGCTGACTGCTCCAAAACAGAAGCAGGACAAGCAGCAGGCAGAGCCACTCTCTTCTGCAACTTGTGCCCGGCGTTCTCTTTTTGAGGGTGGGAATGGGAAAAGTGCCCGTTTGCAAGAGGCACGTGGCAGCAGTGCCATTAGAGGAGGAGGAGTATCCCCAACTCCTTCATTCTCCTTTCAGCCCACGAGCCCGCTGATGGACCTAGACGAGGTCCTCAGCACAGTGGAGGGGGGGGAGGAGGAGGAGGCGGTGGGCCTCCAGGATGTGGGGGCTGAGGAGGAGCAGCAGCAGGCCGAGGCTCTCTCCCCAGTCTCATCCCACACCCCTGTTTCTGTGGCAACACCAGAGAGCTCAGGCGGGCAATTGGTGGTGTCACCACAGAAACGAAAGACAAGCATCGTGTGGGACCACTTTGAGTTGGGAGCGGATCCCCGCTTTGCTGTCTGTCGCCACTGCAAACTCAGCCTAAGCAGGGGTTCATCGACAGGGCATTATGGAACCAGCAGCATGAAGATGCATCTTCATAGGCAGCACCAGGCGATCTTGCTGGGGAAAGAGGCGGGCAAGGCGACTGGTTCCAGGGGAAAGCCGAAGGCTGCTGCTGGCACTGCCACTCTAAGCTCTCCATCTCCCATCCCCACAAGGGTTAGGCAGGCAACCCTGCAGGACATGGGGTGGGGGAAGTATTGACCCACAAGATGGCGTTTTCCAATGCCCACCCAGGGTGCTACTGTGTTGGGGCATCTGCCGGGACTGACTCCTCCCCAATACTAGATCTATGACATGTCACTCTGCCTGCCCCTCTGCTAGCCTGTCCTCCTCGGTGACCGACTCGCTGGGATGGTTTGCGTTTGCAATGCGTGACTAACTGCAATGCTGGCTTAGAAACCAGCCATCACTTCCTTGTGCCCCCAGAAATGCCCGCAGCCTGCCTGCCTGCCTGCCCGCCTCCCCCGGGGTGCTGCTGTGGTGGGGCATCTGCCAGGACTGACTCCTCGCCTACTCTGCCTGCCTCTCTGCCCGCCTGGTGCCTGGTTTGCTCCCAATCGTCCTCCTCTGTGCCCCTCAAGGCGTAACTGCTGGCTTAGAAAGAAACAACCAGCCATCTTTGCCTCACTTTGCGCCCACTTATGGGTTGGTTTGCTATGCGTTAGTGCTCAAGCCATCCTTGCGGCACTACAATGCATGCTGCCTGCCTGCTTTCCATTGATGGTGCTATATAAATAAATAATAATAATAATAATAATTCTCCCCTTCCCGCCTTGCAGCGATGGTGTATGTGTCTTGCTTTGACTAAGGGGAGAAGTCCTTCCTGCGCTCACTTAGACTTTATCAAATTCAATAATCCCTTTTTCAAATGTGCCAGAAGATTTAGGGTTATCTCGTGGCATGTTGGGATTGCCTTGGAACTGGCCCCATTGAGCTGTCTGCAATTGCAACTTTAAATCCCTGACATACTGGAGTGTTCAAATTTCAAAAGTTCCCCTAACATCAGGGGATGATGGGATTGCCTTGAAACTTGGTGTCCATGGGGACACATGGGTAAGCTGTCATGGGACCAAAGGATAGGTTTCTAACGTGCAAATTGACGTAGTTGTAGAATGGGACTTGATTTGGGGTGAGTTAAAAAGTTTAAGCCGCGCCAAAAATCAGGGGATGATGGGATTTGCTTGCAACTTGGCGTGCATGTGGACACATGGATAAGCTCTCCTGGTGCCGAGTTTGAGGTTTCTAACATGCAAATTGACGGAGCTATCCCAAGGGGTGTGAATGGGGTGCCCGATTTTCATAAATTCCCCAAAAATCAGGGGATGATGGGATTGCCTTGAAACTTGGCGTGCATGTGGACACGTGGATAAGCTATCATGGTGCTGAGTTTGAGGTTTCTAACGTGCAAATTGACGTAGTTGTAGAATGGGACAATTTGGGGTGAGTTAAGCCATGCCAAAAATCAGGGGATGATGGGATTTGCTTGCAACTTGGCGTGCATGTGGACACATGGATAAGCTCTCCTGGTGCCGAGTTTGAGGTTTCTAACATGCAAATTGACGGAGCTATCCCAAGGGGTGTGAATGGGGTGCCCGATTTTCATAAATTCCCCAAAAATCAGGGGATGATGGGATTGCCTTGAAACTTGGCGTGCATGTGGACACGTGGATAAGCTATCATGGTGCTGAGTTTGAGGTTTCTAACGTGCAAATTGACGGAGCTATCTAAAGGGGTGTGAATTAGGGTTATGGGAGGTGCGTTAGAGGGTAGAGCCGCGCCAAAAATCAGGGGATGATGGGATTTGCTTGCAACTTGGCGTGCATGTGGACACATGGATAAGCTGCCCTGGTGCCGAGTTTGAGGTTTGTAACATGCAAATTGACGGAGCTATCCCAAGGGGTGTGAATGGGGTGCCCGATTTTCAAAAATTCGCCAAAAATCAGGGGATGATGGGATTGCCTTGAAACTTGGCGTGTGTGTGTATACGCCCATGAGGTGTCATGGTGCCAAACGTGAGGTTTCTAACTTCAACGGAAAAAAAGTTGTTTACTTTTTTAGCTTTCAATGCAAGCCTATGGGGGGGCAAAAACGGAGCTCCGGATCCGATCCGGAGCTCCGGGCGGAGCGGAGCGGAAGTGGGCGGAGCGGGGGCGGGGCGGAGCGACCCGCTCCGAAAAATGGCGGATCTGCAAGTGAAGCGGAGCGGGGGGTCCGTGCACACCCCTATTAAAAACAGACTAATTCAAACCTGCTATTTTGTTGAGACAGGAAGGAGGGAGATAAAACGTGGGCCCAGCTTCCTTAGGAGAGTTCATTACTGTGCTTCTTCGTGGTATGGAAACTTTTGCTTCAACTAGCCCTTGTGACTGGAAAAAAAGCCAGTTAATCACAGCAGAACAACCAGAGCTTTTAAAAAAGGCATTTTACAAGGACAGCTGGAGGGAGTGTCTTTGGACATTGGCACTTGTGAAATCTTTCTTCTTCTTTTCTAAAACAAGGTTTGAGATGGGTCTTTGGGTGGAATTTCTGTTAGTCATGGAGTACATAAAAGGAGAACTCTCTCTCTCTCTCTCTCTCTCTCTCTGTGTGTGTGTGTGTGTGTGAGAGAGAGAGAGAGGGGGGGACAGGTTTAGAGGGAGAGAAAGGAATACAAACAAAATTCAAGTCTGTCAGAGTTGGAGACAGCTCTGCAGACATGGGTGAGCAGTGAAGAGGCAAGGGAAAGGTCTTGCTACTTAAGGTCAGCTTCTTTGTAAAGGTCTGATGGAAGCCTTTTTTCTAGCAAAACAAAAACAAAACAATGTGCCCCCCCCCCGACATTTCTTGCTCTGGCGGCAATGGTGAGGATGTTTCCATCTTAAGGTCACCAGGACATGAGAAACAATAGCTTGCTGTTTTAAAAAAGCACATAAAGAGAATGGAATAGATAGCTACATTTCTATCTACATTAAAGAAAAGGCAGAACAATTTCATAACAAGTACATAATAAAACATCAATATCAAAACAATTCATTAATAATACCCATTTCAACCACTAGGGCCATATTCCGCAATGGAGCCTGAGACAGTGTATATATGGATGCTTCTGACCCCTTCCTTGCCTACTATATTTTAGCCTTGCAACAAAACTATGAAGTAAATTAGACTGAGAGATCTTGATTGGCTTATGGACAGAGTGGTCTGGATTGCAAAGAACAAGAAGAAGATTCTGTGGGGGAAATGGCAAATGCTACTTTATACGTATAGATATACATATAGAAATGATTACTATAATTTAAATAATAATAATAGTAATGTGGATCTCACCATAATGTGGAAGACTGCAACCGGGCCCCCATGTAAATGAAGATGCTTTATAATGCAATTCTGTTTAAAGCTGGATTTTCAGGCATTCGAATTGTCTCCTGCTGTGGTACAGGTAGCCAGTACAAATATATATTTTTAAAAATCCACTTTCACTGGCCACACAACACCTGAAATCGCATTAGCTTGGAGTTGGGTGAGTGGAGTCACGTAAGTAGAATGTAGCAGTGAAGTCCAATTGAAAGTAAGGAGTTACTGCTGAGTGAGCATATTTACCCCACTCCGTCATTTGTCAGGATGTGCGGAGATTTAAAACCACAGGCAAAGGGATTCTCCAGAACCCTCTCTCTGATCCTGTGCTCAGTGAAGTGCAATTGAAGGCCAGGGAAGCAGCCGGGAGGGCAGCCAGTGGGGGCAGAATGGCGGCTCCTTCCTGCACCCCTGTGCCACCCCCTTTTGCTTTCTTTCTTGTAGTCCTCCCCACGGCTGTGTTATTAAAGTTATGTGAAGGCAGACACACTCCTCCCTCCACTCCCTGCTGTGCTCAGTAAGTGCAATAGAACTCAATGGGGATTATATTGGGGGAGACATGCTTAGTGGGTTGTTTTAAGGGTCATTTAGGGAAATCGAAGCACGAGGTGAGCACCTCCAGAGAAAAGCGAGGTTTAACACAATTGGCTTCTCACTCCTCTCTGCTTCTTGCTCTTAAGTGCAGTAGAATTCAATGGGAATTACATCGGAGGAGACATGCTTAGTGGGCTGTTAAGGCTCATTTCAGCCAGATCTACACTTTGTATCAAGTCATTACGAATGTGGAATAAAAGGCAGGGAATAACACTATGAAAACATTCTAGGGAATGTGGTGCCCTCACAGTTATCAGTGCACTTCAATACCGCTATAAAGCAGTAGTGTAGATCTAGCCCAAGGGAATCTACAGCCGCCATTGCTCGTAGCTGTGAAGGTTTGGCGAGGAGGGAGAATGAGAGTGAACTCTCATACAGGCTGATCTGCATAGATGAGAATGAGTGAAGGGGGGGGGTAAAGAAAAGGGGCAGCCCACCCATGGTGACACAACATCAAAACACCCCCCCACCCCATGCATACACACACACACACACACACACACACACACACAGCTGCATTTACTTTGGAGATATGGGGCACCCTGCACAAGAACCATGTTGAAGCCATGGTAAAGAAAAAATCTATTGCAAAATGCCTTTTTGAAAATTCAGGTTTTACAGCATGAAAATCTGCGCTTGCTGTGTGTGTCATGTGATACGATTGTCTGGAGTGAGTAAAGTAGAATCAGAATAAATGCCCCATGTAGATGGCCCTCTGACGAGCAGTGTGCCTTGCTCATACTGCTGTCCAGGTGCTGTTAATAGGCAATTTCAAGGCCCAGCTCTTTGTTCTGATGGTTCTTTACCTTTAAACTAGGGATGTGCTCCGCTCCGATTAGGAGCGTAGAAGCAGTAGCGGATTGGCCTGCTCCGCCTTACCCAGAGGCGGAGTAGGAGCGGACCGCGGACCCCCTAGAAGCAAGGCGAAGAGAAGCGACCATTTTTCGGAGCTCCGAGTTCAGTCGGAGCGCTCCGGTCGCCATCTTGAAAACATTTCGCCATAGGATTGCATTGCGGCAAATAATCGCGCATAACTACGTTGTTTTTGAAGCTATCGTTCTGGAAATTCTTGTGCACAGAGAGTCGTGGATGGGGGTCATTTTGAGACCACTCTCACCTCTCTGCGTGCTGTGGTTCACGTGCAATATTTTTTTAAAAATCGGGTCAACCGCGGGGCTCAAACTGCGTTTCGGCTTTTCGCCCATAGGATTGCATTGAGGGAAAGAATCGGGGATAACTGGGGGGGGGTTTAAGCTATCGTTCTGAAAATTCTTGTGCACAGAGAGTCGTGGATGGGGGTCATTTTGAGACCACTCTCAACTTTCTGCATCGTACGGGTCGCGGGCTAGAAGTTTTTTAAAAATAGGGTCAACCGCGGGGCTCCGTTTCGGCTTTTCGCCCATAGGATTGCATTGAGGGAAAGAATCGGGGATAACTGGGGGGGGGTTTAAGCTATCGTTCTGAAAATTCTTGTGCACAGAGAGTCGTGGATGGGGGTCATTTTGAGACCACTCTCAACTTTCTGCATCGTACGGGTCGCGGGCTAGAAGTTTTTTAAAAATAGGGTCAACCGCGGGGCTCCGTTTCGGCTTTTCGCCCATAGGATTGCATTGAGGGAAAGAATCGGGGATAACTGGGGGGGGGTTTAAGCTATCGTTCTGAAAATTCTTGTGCACAGAGAGTCGTGGATGGGGGTCATTTTGAGACCACTCTCAACTTTCTGCGTGCTGTGGTTCACGTGCAATATTTTTTTAAAAATCGGGGTTTGGGTTTTTTTTTTTTATTATTATTATTTTTTTGGAAGCGATGACAGGCACATTCAACTCCCAATCCTGATGAGAATTCATCTCCTCAGAAAGCATCCTCCTCCAATCCCAGCGTTGGAGGGGGGACTAAGGCAGACCCACCCTGAGAACTTTCTGTTTTGTGTCTCTTTGTGGGTTGGCGTTCGTGGAGGGAACACTTACTTAGCTAGTGCTCCTGCTTTGGAGATAGATTAATTTAATATAGGTTTAGTTTGGCGCGTGTGTGTGTTTGTTTGCTTCTTTCTGACTTGTAGCTTAGTTTGCCCTGTGTTTTCCCCTTACTTTGATTTAATATAAACTTTATTTTTGAATTTTGGAGTGTGTGGTTGGGTTGGTTGCCCCCCCCCTTCCCTGTATTAAAGCCTGACTGTTCTGCTTTTGTGAAAGCTTTCTTTTGAAAGCATACACACACTTTTTGTCCCATTTCCCTACATTTATATTCTTAAACATATTTTATTATATTCTTTCACATAGTCCATTAGTATATATTCTCATACATATTATATTAGTATTCATATTTTGTTCTTCTTATAGTAGTGGTTGGTTCTTTTTCCCCCTCCCCTCTCTTAAATCCTGATTGTGTTTCCTTCTATCTTCTATATACCAAATATACCAAAAAAATTGGATTCTCTTTTTCTTCTCTGTGTAACTTCGACGGAGTGGGCTGCTTTTGTCAAGTTCAACAGGCAGCCACAGATTGAGCATTTTGGGGAAAGCATACGCACACCATTTCCCTATTCTTAAACATATTATTATTATATTCTTTGACATAGTCTTAGTAGTCTATTAGTATACATTCTCATACATATTAGTAGTAGTATTCATATTTTGTTCTTCTTATAGTAGTGGTTGTCCCATTTCTTGTCCCATTTCCCTACATTTATTAGTAATATTCTAAAACATATTATTATATTCTTGTAGATATTCTTAGTAGTATATTCTCATACATATTAGTAGTAGTATATTTTATTGTTCTTGTCCCATTTCCCTACATTTAAACATATTATATTCTTCTTATACATATTCTTAGTAGTACCTTATACATAGTATTAGTAGTATTAATATTTTGTTAGTCATCATGAAAAGAGAAAGCAGGCGTGCTGAAAGCAGCAAGGCTCAGTCTGCCAGCAGGGCTTCCTCTCCTCCTGTGAAACTCAAACGGGCAACTCCTTGGCTGACTGCTCCAAAACAGAAGCAGGACAAGCAGCAGGCAGAGCCACTCTCTTCTGCAACTTGTGCCCGGCGTTCTCTTTTTGAGGGTGGGAATGGGAAAAGTGCCCGTTTGCAAGAGGCACGTGGCAGCAGTGCCATTAGAGGAGGAGGAGTATCCCCAACTCCTTCATTCTCCTTTCAGCCCACGAGCCCGCTGATGGACCTAGACGAGGTCCTCAGCACAGTGGAGGGGGGGGAGGAGGAGGAGGCGGTGGGCCTCCAGGATGTGGGGGCTGAGGAGGAGCAGCAGCAGGCCGAGGCTCTCTCCCCAGTCTCATCCCACACCCCTGTTTCTGTGGCAACACCAGAGAGCTCAGGCGGGCAATTGGTGGTGTCACCACAGAAACGAAAGACAAGCATCGTGTGGGACCACTTTGAGTTGGGAGCGGATCCCCGCTTTGCTGTCTGTCGCCACTGCAAACTCAGCCTAAGCAGGGGTTCATCGACAGGGCATTATGGAACCAGCAGCATGAAGATGCATCTTCATAGGCAGCACCAGGCGATCTTGCTGGGGAAAGAGGCGGGCAAGGCGACTGGTTCCAGGGGAAAGCCGAAGGCTGCTGCTGGCACTGCCACTCTAAGCTCTCCATCTCCCATCCCCACAAGGGTTAGGCAGGCAACCCTGCAGGACATGGGGTGGGGGAAGTATTGACCCACAAGATGGCGTTTTCCAATGCCCACCCAGGGTGCTACTGTGTTGGGGCATCTGCCGGGACTGACTCCTCCCCAATACTAGATCTATGACATGTCACTCTGCCTGCCCCTCTGCTAGCCTGTCCTCCTCGGTGACCGACTCGCTGGGATGGTTTGCGTTTGCAATGCGTGACTAACTGCAATGCTGGCTTAGAAACCAGCCATCACTTCCTTGTGCCCCCAGAAATGCCCGCAGCCTGCCTGCCTGCCTGCCCGCCTCCCCCGGGGTGCTGCTGTGGTGGGGCATCTGCCAGGACTGACTCCTCGCCTACTCTGCCTGCCTCTCTGCCCGCCTGGTGCCTGGTTTGCTCCCAATCGTCCTCCTCTGTGCCCCTCAAGGCGTAACTGCTGGCTTAGAAAGAAACAACCAGCCATCTTTGCCTCACTTTGCGCCCACTTATGGGTTGGTTTGCTATGCGTTAGTGCTCAAGCCATCCTTGCGGCACTACAATGCATGCTGCCTGCCTGCTTTCCATTGATGGTGCTATATAAATAAATAATAATAATAATAATAATTCTCCCCTTCCCGCCTTGCAGCGATGGTGTATGTGTCTTGCTTTGACTAAGGGGAGAAGTCCTTCCTGCGCTCACTTAGACTTTATCAAATTCAATAATCCCTTTTTCAAATGTGCCAGAAGATTTAGGGTTATCTCGTGGCATGTTGGGATTGCCTTGGAACTGGCCCCATTGAGCTGTCTGCAATTGCAACTTTAAATCCCTGACATACTGGAGTGTTCAAATTTCAAAAGTTCCCCTAACATCAGGGGATGATGGGATTGCCTTGAAACTTGGTGTCCATGGGGACACATGGGTAAGCTGTCATGGGACCAAAGGATAGGTTTCTAACGTGCAAATTGACGTAGTTGTAGAATGGGACTTGATTTGGGGTGAGTTAAAAAGTTTAAGCCGCGCCAAAAATCAGGGGATGATGGGATTTGCTTGCAACTTGGCGTGCATGTGGACACATGGATAAGCTCTCCTGGTGCCGAGTTTGAGGTTTCTAACATGCAAATTGACGGAGCTATCCCAAGGGGTGTGAATGGGGTGCCCGATTTTCATAAATTCCCCAAAAATCAGGGGATGATGGGATTGCCTTGAAACTTGGCGTGCATGTGGACACGTGGATAAGCTATCATGGTGCTGAGTTTGAGGTTTCTAACGTGCAAATTGACGTAGTTGTAGAATGGGACAATTTGGGGTGAGTTAAGCCATGCCAAAAATCAGGGGATGATGGGATTTGCTTGCAACTTGGCGTGCATGTGGACACATGGATAAGCTCTCCTGGTGCCGAGTTTGAGGTTTCTAACATGCAAATTGACGGAGCTATCCCAAGGGGTGTGAATGGGGTGCCCGATTTTCATAAATTCCCCAAAAATCAGGGGATGATGGGATTGCCTTGAAACTTGGCGTGCATGTGGACACGTGGATAAGCTATCATGGTGCTGAGTTTGAGGTTTCTAACGTGCAAATTGACGGAGCTATCTAAAGGGGTGTGAATTAGGGTTATGGGAGGTGCGTTAGAGGGTAGAGCCGCGCCAAAAATCAGGGGATGATGGGATTTGCTTGCAACTTGGCGTGCATGTGGACACATGGATAAGCTGCCCTGGTGCCGAGTTTGAGGTTTGTAACATGCAAATTGACGGAGCTATCCCAAGGGGTGTGAATGGGGTGCCCGATTTTCAAAAATTCGCCAAAAATCAGGGGATGATGGGATTGCCTTGAAACTTGGCGTGTGTGTGTATACGCCCATGAGGTGTCATGGTGCCAAACGTGAGGTTTCTAACTTCAACGGAAAAAAAGTTGTTTACTTTTTTAGCTTTCAATGCAAGCCTATGGGGGGGCAAAAACGGAGCTCCGGATCCGATCCGGAGCTCCGGGCGGAGCGGAGCGGAAGTGGGCGGAGCGGGGGCGGGGCGGAGCGACCCGCTCCGAAAAATGGCGGATCTGCAAGTGAAGCGGAGCGGGGGGTCCGTGCACACCCCTATTAAAAACAGACTAATTCAAACCTGCTATTTTGTTGAGACAGGAAGGAGGGAGATAAAACGTGGGCCCAGCTTCCTTAGGAGAGTTCATTACTGTGCTTCTTCGTGGTATGGAAACTTTTGCTTCAACTAGCCCTTGTGACTGGAAAAAAAGCCAGTTAATCACAGCAGAACAACCAGAGCTTTTAAAAAAGGCATTTTACAAGGACAGCTGGAGGGAGTGTCTTTGGACATTGGCACTTGTGAAATCTTTCTTCTTCTTTTCTAAAACAAGGTTTGAGATGGGTCTTTGGGTGGAATTTCTGTTAGTCATGGAGTACATAAAAGGAGAACTCTCTCTCTCTCTCTCTCTCTCTCTCTGTGTGTGTGTGTGTGTGAGAGAGAGAGAGAGAGGGGGGGACAGGTTTAGAGGGAGAGAAAGGAATACAAACAAAATTCAAGTCTGTCAGAGTTGGAGACAGCTCTGCAGACATGGGTGAGCAGTGAAGAGGCAAGGGAAAGGTCTTGCTACTTAAGGTCAGCTTCTTTGTAAAGGTCTGATGGAAGCCTTTTTTCTAGCAAAACAAAAACAAAACAATGTGCCCCCCCCCCGACATTTCTTGCTCTGGCGGCAATGGTGAGGATGTTTCCATCTTAAGGTCACCAGGACATGAGAAACAATAGCTTGCTGTTTTAAAAAAGCACATAAAGAGAATGGAATAGATAGCTACATTTCTATCTACATTAAAGAAAAGGCAGAACAATTTCATAACAAGTACATAATAAAACATCAATATCAAAACAATTCATTAATAATACCCATTTCAACCACTAGGGCCATATTCCGCAATGGAGCCTGAGACAGTGTATATATGGATGCTTCTGACCCCTTCCTTGCCTACTATATTTTAGCCTTGCAACAAAACTATGAAGTAAATTAGACTGAGAGATCTTGATTGGCTTATGGACAGAGTGGTCTGGATTGCAAAGAACAAGAAGAAGATTCTGTGGGGGAAATGGCAAATGCTACTTTATACGTATAGATATACATATAGAAATGATTACTATAATTTAAATAATAATAATAGTAATGTGGATCTCACCATAATGTGGAAGACTGCAACCGGGCCCCCATGTAAATGAAGATGCTTTATAATGCAATTCTGTTTAAAGCTGGATTTTCAGGCATTCGAATTGTCTCCTGCTGTGGTACAGGTAGCCAGTACAAATATATATTTTTAAAAATCCACTTTCACTGGCCACACAACACCTGAAATCGCATTAGCTTGGAGTTGGGTGAGTGGAGTCACGTAAGTAGAATGTAGCAGTGAAGTCCAATTGAAAGTAAGGAGTTACTGCTGAGTGAGCATATTTACCCCACTCCGTCATTTGTCAGGATGTGCGGAGATTTAAAACCACAGGCAAAGGGATTCTCCAGAACCCTCTCTCTGATCCTGTGCTCAGTGAAGTGCAATTGAAGGCCAGGGAAGCAGCCGGGAGGGCAGCCAGTGGGGGCAGAATGGCGGCTCCTTCCTGCACCCCTGTGCCACCCCCTTTTGCTTTCTTTCTTGTAGTCCTCCCCACGGCTGTGTTATTAAAGTTATGTGAAGGCAGACACACTCCTCCCTCCACTCCCTGCTGTGCTCAGTAAGTGCAATAGAACTCAATGGGGATTATATTGGGGGAGACATGCTTAGTGGGTTGTTTTAAGGGTCATTTAGGGAAATCGAAGCACGAGGTGAGCACCTCCAGAGAAAAGCGAGGTTTAACACAATTGGCTTCTCACTCCTCTCTGCTTCTTGCTCTTAAGTGCAGTAGAATTCAATGGGAATTACATCGGAGGAGACATGCTTAGTGGGCTGTTAAGGCTCATTTCAGCCAGATCTACACTTTGTATCAAGTCATTACGAATGTGGAATAAAAGGCAGGGAATAACACTATGAAAACATTCTAGGGAATGTGGTGCCCTCACAGTTATCAGTGCACTTCAATACCGCTATAAAGCAGTAGTGTAGATCTAGCCCAAGGGAATCTACAGCCGCCATTGCTCGTAGCTGTGAAGGTTTGGCGAGGAGGGAGAATGAGAGTGAACTCTCATACAGGCTGATCTGCATAGATGAGAATGAGTGAAGGGGGGGGGTAAAGAAAAGGGGCAGCCCACCCATGGTGACACAACATCAAAACACCCCCCCACCCCATGCATACACACACACACACACACACACACACACACACAGCTGCATTTACTTTGGAGATATGGGGCACCCTGCACAAGAACCATGTTGAAGCCATGGTAAAGAAAAAATCTATTGCAAAATGCCTTTTTGAAAATTCAGGTTTTACAGCATGAAAATCTGCGCTTGCTGTGTGTGTCATGTGATACGATTGTCTGGAGTGAGTAAAGTAGAATCAGAATAAATGCCCCATGTAGATGGCCCTCTGACGAGCAGTGTGCCTTGCTCATACTGCTGTCCAGGTGCTGTTAATAGGCAATTTCAAGGCCCAGCTCTTTGTTCTGATGGTTCTTTACCTTTAAACTAGGGATGTGCTCCGCTCCGATTAGGAGCGTAGAAGCAGTAGCGGATTGGCCTGCTCCGCCTTACCCAGAGGCGGAGTAGGAGCGGACCGCGGACCCCCTAGAAGCAAGGCGAAGAGAAGCGACCATTTTTCGGAGCTCCGAGTTCAGTCGGAGCGCTCCGGTCGCCATCTTGAAAACATTTCGCCATAGGATTGCATTGCGGCAAATAATCGCGCATAACTACGTTGTTTTTGAAGCTATCGTTCTGGAAATTCTTGTGCACAGAGAGTCGTGGATGGGGGTCATTTTGAGACCACTCTCACCTCTCTGCGTGCTGTGGTTCACGTGCAATATTTTTTTAAAAATCGGGTCAACCGCGGGGCTCAAACTGCGTTTCGGCTTTTCGCCCATAGGATTGCATTGAGGGAAAGAATCGGGGATAACTGGGGGGGGGTTTAAGCTATCGTTCTGAAAATTCTTGTGCACAGAGAGTCGTGGATGGGGGTCATTTTGAGACCACTCTCAACTTTCTGCATCGTACGGGTCGCGGGCTAGAAGTTTTTTAAAAATAGGGTCAACCGCGGGGCTCCGTTTCGGCTTTTCGCCCATAGGATTGCATTGAGGGAAAGAATCGGGGATAACTGGGGGGGGGTTTAAGCTATCGTTCTGAAAATTCTTGTGCACAGAGAGTCGTGGATGGGGGTCATTTTGAGACCACTCTCAACTTTCTGCATCGTACGGGTCGCGGGCTAGAAGTTTTTTAAAAATAGGGTCAACCGCGGGGCTCCGTTTCGGCTTTTCGCCCATAGGATTGCATTGAGGGAAAGAATCGGGGATAACTGGGGGGGGGTTTAAGCTATCGTTCTGAAAATTCTTGTGCACAGAGAGTCGTGGATGGGGGTCATTTTGAGACCACTCTCAACTTTCTGCGTGCTGTGGTTCACGTGCAATATTTTTTTAAAAATCGGGGTTTGGGTTTTTTTTTTTTATTATTATTATTTTTTTGGAAGCGATGACAGGCACATTCAACTCCCAATCCTGATGAGAATTCATCTCCTCAGAAAGCATCCTCCTCCAATCCCAGCGTTGGAGGGGGGACTAAGGCAGACCCACCCTGAGAACTTTCTGTTTTGTGTCTCTTTGTGGGTTGGCGTTCGTGGAGGGAACACTTACTTAGCTAGTGCTCCTGCTTTGGAGATAGATTAATTTAATATAGGTTTAGTTTGGCGCGTGTGTGTGTTTGTTTGCTTCTTTCTGACTTGTAGCTTAGTTTGCCCTGTGTTTTCCCCTTACTTTGATTTAATATAAACTTTATTTTTGAATTTTGGAGTGTGTGGTTGGGTTGGTTGCCCCCCCCCTTCCCTGTATTAAAGCCTGACTGTTCTGCTTTTGTGAAAGCTTTCTTTTGAAAGCATACACACACTTTTTGTCCCATTTCCCTACATTTATATTCTTAAACATATTTTATTATATTCTTTCACATAGTCCATTAGTATATATTCTCATACATATTATATTAGTATTCATATTTTGTTCTTCTTATAGTAGTGGTTGGTTCTTTTTCCCCCTCCCCTCTCTTAAATCCTGATTGTGTTTCCTTCTATCTTCTATATACCAAATATACCAAAAAAATTGGATTCTCTTTTTCTTCTCTGTGTAACTTCGACGGAGTGGGCTGCTTTTGTCAAGTTCAACAGGCAGCCACAGATTGAGCATTTTGGGGAAAGCATACGCACACCATTTCCCTATTCTTAAACATATTATTATTATATTCTTTGACATAGTCTTAGTAGTCTATTAGTATACATTCTCATACATATTAGTAGTAGTATTCATATTTTGTTCTTCTTATAGTAGTGGTTGTCCCATTTCTTGTCCCATTTCCCTACATTTATTAGTAATATTCTAAAACATATTATTATATTCTTGTAGATATTCTTAGTAGTATATTCTCATACATATTAGTAGTAGTATATTTTATTGTTCTTGTCCCATTTCCCTACATTTAAACATATTATATTCTTCTTATACATATTCTTAGTAGTACCTTATACATAGTATTAGTAGTATTAATATTTTGTTAGTCATCATGAAAAGAGAAAGCAGGCGTGCTGAAAGCAGCAAGGCTCAGTCTGCCAGCAGGGCTTCCTCTCCTCCTGTGAAACTCAAACGGGCAACTCCTTGGCTGACTGCTCCAAAACAGAAGCAGGACAAGCAGCAGGCAGAGCCACTCTCTTCTGCAACTTGTGCCCGGCGTTCTCTTTTTGAGGGTGGGAATGGGAAAAGTGCCCGTTTGCAAGAGGCACGTGGCAGCAGTGCCATTAGAGGAGGAGGAGTATCCCCAACTCCTTCATTCTCCTTTCAGCCCACGAGCCCGCTGATGGACCTAGACGAGGTCCTCAGCACAGTGGAGGGGGGGGAGGAGGAGGAGGCGGTGGGCCTCCAGGATGTGGGGGCTGAGGAGGAGCAGCAGCAGGCCGAGGCTCTCTCCCCAGTCTCATCCCACACCCCTGTTTCTGTGGCAACACCAGAGAGCTCAGGCGGGCAATTGGTGGTGTCACCACAGAAACGAAAGACAAGCATCGTGTGGGACCACTTTGAGTTGGGAGCGGATCCCCGCTTTGCTGTCTGTCGCCACTGCAAACTCAGCCTAAGCAGGGGTTCATCGACAGGGCATTATGGAACCAGCAGCATGAAGATGCATCTTCATAGGCAGCACCAGGCGATCTTGCTGGGGAAAGAGGCGGGCAAGGCGACTGGTTCCAGGGGAAAGCCGAAGGCTGCTGCTGGCACTGCCACTCTAAGCTCTCCATCTCCCATCCCCACAAGGGTTAGGCAGGCAACCCTGCAGGACATGGGGTGGGGGAAGTATTGACCCACAAGATGGCGTTTTCCAATGCCCACCCAGGGTGCTACTGTGTTGGGGCATCTGCCGGGACTGACTCCTCCCCAATACTAGATCTATGACATGTCACTCTGCCTGCCCCTCTGCTAGCCTGTCCTCCTCGGTGACCGACTCGCTGGGATGGTTTGCGTTTGCAATGCGTGACTAACTGCAATGCTGGCTTAGAAACCAGCCATCACTTCCTTGTGCCCCCAGAAATGCCCGCAGCCTGCCTGCCTGCCTGCCCGCCTCCCCCGGGGTGCTGCTGTGGTGGGGCATCTGCCAGGACTGACTCCTCGCCTACTCTGCCTGCCTCTCTGCCCGCCTGGTGCCTGGTTTGCTCCCAATCGTCCTCCTCTGTGCCCCTCAAGGCGTAACTGCTGGCTTAGAAAGAAACAACCAGCCATCTTTGCCTCACTTTGCGCCCACTTATGGGTTGGTTTGCTATGCGTTAGTGCTCAAGCCATCCTTGCGGCACTACAATGCATGCTGCCTGCCTGCTTTCCATTGATGGTGCTATATAAATAAATAATAATAATAATAATAATTCTCCCCTTCCCGCCTTGCAGCGATGGTGTATGTGTCTTGCTTTGACTAAGGGGAGAAGTCCTTCCTGCGCTCACTTAGACTTTATCAAATTCAATAATCCCTTTTTCAAATGTGCCAGAAGATTTAGGGTTATCTCGTGGCATGTTGGGATTGCCTTGGAACTGGCCCCATTGAGCTGTCTGCAATTGCAACTTTAAATCCCTGACATACTGGAGTGTTCAAATTTCAAAAGTTCCCCTAACATCAGGGGATGATGGGATTGCCTTGAAACTTGGTGTCCATGGGGACACATGGGTAAGCTGTCATGGGACCAAAGGATAGGTTTCTAACGTGCAAATTGACGTAGTTGTAGAATGGGACTTGATTTGGGGTGAGTTAAAAAGTTTAAGCCGCGCCAAAAATCAGGGGATGATGGGATTTGCTTGCAACTTGGCGTGCATGTGGACACATGGATAAGCTCTCCTGGTGCCGAGTTTGAGGTTTCTAACATGCAAATTGACGGAGCTATCCCAAGGGGTGTGAATGGGGTGCCCGATTTTCATAAATTCCCCAAAAATCAGGGGATGATGGGATTGCCTTGAAACTTGGCGTGCATGTGGACACGTGGATAAGCTATCATGGTGCTGAGTTTGAGGTTTCTAACGTGCAAATTGACGTAGTTGTAGAATGGGACAATTTGGGGTGAGTTAAGCCATGCCAAAAATCAGGGGATGATGGGATTTGCTTGCAACTTGGCGTGCATGTGGACACATGGATAAGCTCTCCTGGTGCCGAGTTTGAGGTTTCTAACATGCAAATTGACGGAGCTATCCCAAGGGGTGTGAATGGGGTGCCCGATTTTCATAAATTCCCCAAAAATCAGGGGATGATGGGATTGCCTTGAAACTTGGCGTGCATGTGGACACGTGGATAAGCTATCATGGTGCTGAGTTTGAGGTTTCTAACGTGCAAATTGACGGAGCTATCTAAAGGGGTGTGAATTAGGGTTATGGGAGGTGCGTTAGAGGGTAGAGCCGCGCCAAAAATCAGGGGATGATGGGATTTGCTTGCAACTTGGCGTGCATGTGGACACATGGATAAGCTGCCCTGGTGCCGAGTTTGAGGTTTGTAACATGCAAATTGACGGAGCTATCCCAAGGGGTGTGAATGGGGTGCCCGATTTTCAAAAATTCGCCAAAAATCAGGGGATGATGGGATTGCCTTGAAACTTGGCGTGTGTGTGTATACGCCCATGAGGTGTCATGGTGCCAAACGTGAGGTTTCTAACTTCAACGGAAAAAAAGTTGTTTACTTTTTTAGCTTTCAATGCAAGCCTATGGGGGGGCAAAAACGGAGCTCCGGATCCGATCCGGAGCTCCGGGCGGAGCGGAGCGGAAGTGGGCGGAGCGGGGGCGGGGCGGAGCGACCCGCTCCGAAAAATGGCGGATCTGCAAGTGAAGCGGAGCGGGGGGTCCGTGCACACCCCTACTTTAAACCAGACTTGGGCGTAGTGTATGGGAAGGTTCATGTCGGGAGAGGCATTCCGTCATGTATTGTGGTCCCAAGCTGTGTAAGGCTTTATAGGTTAAAACCAGCACCTTGAATAATTTCTTGATGTCCAAAAGGAACTTTCCTCTTAATTTTTTGATGGAGGGGTCGTAAGAAGTGCCATGCTGGATCAGACCAAGGGTCTATCTAGTCCAGCACTCTGTTCACACAGTGGCCAACCAAGCACTGAGTAAATTGGGAGTTTGAGGCTCGTGGTTTTGTCTGTGCATGGATGACTGCACTTCATCTGTTCATGTATTCTCTCCTAGACTACCAGCTGTTAAACACTTGGCCCTTTAGTGAGTTTGGAAAGAAGCTCCCCGTAAATTATATAATGCATTTTGTTTTGGATGATTTTCTGTACCTACTCCTTATGACACTGAGACTGCCCACACCCTAATGCATGACGTATTTTATGATCAGCCTCCAAATGTTTTTGGCAGTGAACTTAAGAACTCACCTGCCAACAGTAGAGGCTGGTGGACTCAATGTCAGTGGGGTGGCAAATCCACTTCAGGTTTTAGTCAGAACTCTAAGGGAGCTATCCACAGTGCTTCACAGTCAGAATGTAATATCTTGGAGAGACCCTTTAGAGTTCTGACTGAAACCCGGAGTGGATTCACTGCTTCACTGATGTCTGAGCGACCAGCCTCCAGAGAAACTGCATGAATTCTAAATCAGTAGTGAGTAGACGTTAGGCTTGTGGAATCTACTTCTTTTTCATTTTTGTTTTACTAGAGTCCCAAGATCCATCTCGTTGAGTGTGATGGAGAAGACCTACTCTTTGAATTACACAATGATGAGCTCAGGAATTTGTCCGGAGTACCAGAACTGAATGGACCTCCCACACAAAAATCCACTCCTGGATATTCCAAGCTTTCTTCAGTTCAGCAGTATAATTTAAGATGTTGTTGTGGGGGAGGGTCATTTGGTGATGCTGTTCTTAAATGATTGGAAGTCCAAAATCCTTGTGGATCTATTATAAGAACATAAGAAGAGCCATGCTGGATTAGACCAAGGGTCCATCTAGTCCAGCACTCTGTTCACACAGTGGCTAACCAGCCATCGGCCAGGGTTAAACAAGCAGGACATGGTGCAACAGCACCCTCCCACCCATGTTCCCCAGCAACTGGTGCACACAGGCTTATAAATCACCCAGAGATCTACCAGTAGTCTGATATCTAGTTTATGCTCATCCTGCTGGTGCATCCTTTCTCCCTGTCCTTCAAACCAAGATTTAAAAACAAAATGTACATGTAGGCCTTAAAGGTCACTGTGCTCCCCACTCCCAACCCAAGATAGAGCCCCAGCTGTGACAGTAAATGTGCATATCATTCAGAGGCCTTTGTCTGCATGTAAATCCACTAATGTTATTCATGGACAATGGCCTTTTGCATTCACAAATAGTACCCCCACAGGCTCTGGTGTTTTGTTTTTTTAACTTCAGAGTTGCACTTGGGAGGTTGCAAATAAGACAGAACAGAGAGTGCATGTGCTCCTGTTTCAAAGTTATCCTTCCAGGCGTGAATGAAAAGAAGACTTGCAAAGAAAGTTTGCTCATGACCAAACATCTAGCAGTTTTTGAAAACAGACCTACTTTTTTTTAAGCCTGAGTGCAAATTCTTAACCAAAAGGCAAGCAGCATTGAAGATAGTCTGACTCTTTTTAGGTGGTAGTATTTCCCCCTTCTCAGAGGACTTGTTTGATCGCATGCAAGATAGCAGTGCAATTCTTGCTGAGAAGACTTTGTAGGCTCCCCCTCTCACCATTTTTAGCTGCTCATAGCACTTTTTGCATTGAAAATGCCTTTCAGCCTTTCTGCTTGCAGTCTGTACAAAGAAGGGCACCCTCCTGGGGGCAATCTGGGAGGGCTGGCCTAACATGTTTTCCTGAAGCAAAAGACAAGATGGCAACACACACGCACACACACACTGCCAATTCAATCTGAATTTGCTATTGAGTGCCCCTATTGCACCTGAGATCAGTAGGGGAGGGTAAAGGGTACAGGGCAGGATGCAGGTACACATACAGCTCTGTCCTCCAACACATTGCAGCCACCACCACCACCCCCAGATATGCTGCTCTCTAAAGCGTCCATTCACTGTGCTTAATGGTAGGACTGGTTCTGCAACCTGGAAGCACCAGGGAGTCTTTGTTTTGATGTGATGATGTCTGAATGGGATGCCTGGTTGTTGACTATGAATGGATGCATGTGCATGTTTGCAGTGTGTGTGGGTGGGGAGGCTGTAGATTTCTGTGTGTGAGTTGGGGGGGATGATTTGGAGGTGATATTCCTATTAAATAATGCATTTTGACTCATAGACCATCCTCTCTGATTTGTTTGATATAATTGGCATGACTTATATTTTGTAAAAATTGCTAATAATTGTTCATTCTTCTTAAAAATCATGATAATGGCAACCCTATTTTTTAAATCAACATGGTTGTCATCATCATCATCTATCTCTCTTTTCTTGCTTGTGGTGGTTTTACTAGATGAACATCATGGGCTTTGCCAAGTCATGCTGTCTTTTACTGATTCAGAAATTTCCTGACTATTGAATATGTTTTATGTATGACTGCTTTCTGGATGTTGGCATGCATGCATTTTGGTAGGCCTAATTCCTGAAGGTTTTCTGTAAAAAAAATAATGATGTGATGTTGGTGACTGATGCGACTAATGATCACATCAGTCTTTAACTTTATAGCCAATGGTGTATATTTCTCTCTCTTGTCCTCTTCCTTTTCTGCAACATTTTTGTGATTAGGTATTTATTTATTTATTTATTACATTTCTATACCGCCCAATAGCCGGATGAACATTATCTGGGCGGTTCACAAAAATTAAAAACATTCAAAGTATAAAACAACAGTATAAAACCATAATATAAAATACAATATAAAAGCTCAACCAGATAAAAACAGCAGCAATGCAAAATTACAAATTTAAAACACCAAGTTAAAATGTATTTATAGACGATTAAAATGCTGGGAGAATAAAAAGGTATTCACTATTGCTCTGTCAATGAGGTAGGTGTGTTTTTCTTGGTTGTTTTTGTCTGTTATGTCTGGTTGAAGTTGAAACAAGCTAAGAGGTGCTAGCCTTTAGTCCATTTTGTTCCATGGCTAACGTTTGCAGGGTAATAGTATTTTATACTCTTTCTGAATGCTTGTTTGCTTGTTTGTTGTACTAGATTTTTCTGTACTTGTCAACTGCTTCATTTATTCAGTGGTAGCAGTATGCTGAATGTGTGAGTATGGATATGAGAAAGGTGATGGGGAAAGAGTGTTAAATATTAGGAAAGGTTAGACTATGGTCATCCAGTGAAGGACTTGCAGTCAGAAAAGATATTTGAGGGAAGGAGAGACTGTATCACACAGAGTATAGCAAAAGCTTCAAAGTACAGCAAAAGCTACAAAAGTAGGAATGAGTGAAGTTAATTTCTGATACCTTGAATGGCCTGGTTCAGACAACATGCTAAACCATGCTGCTTTTTTGTGGTTAAGCAGCATGGTTTAGCATGTTGTCTGAACCGGGCCAATGTCTCACTTGTTCTTTATTCCAGTGATTTTAACATTAAGATGTTATGTAGAACAGATTTGTCCAAATTGTGTGCTGTGAAATCAGACCTGTGACCAAAGCCATGTTTGGGTGGGCAACCCCCCTTGGGGGCAGCCATGTTGTCCTCCTTTTTGGTTTCCAAAATATGGTCACCCTATGTTAAATGAATTTATATGTATAGATGCAAATTTAAAAATAATCATGATAATTCAAATAGAAAAACAGTACATCTTGCCATAGCGTGGAAGACTGTGACCAGATGACCTCTGTGCTTGCTCAATTTGGTGTCCAGGTGCTGTGGATGGGTACCTTCAAGGCCCTTTAGCTCTTCTTTCCGATGGTTTCTTATCTTTAAACCAGACTTGGACTAGACAACCCTTCAAAATGCCTTGAAAATAGAGGACAGTTCCATGGCAGCCCTTCAGATAGAGGACTGCCCTCTGTAAAAGGGGATACTTGGCCACTCTATTTGGGGGCAATGAAAACATCTTCCCCAGTAGTGCTATGGTGGTACTAGCTATGGTCCTACAAAATATAGTAGTATCCACATACGAACGTAGTGTTTGTACAGGGGCAGCCATCTAGTGAGTTCATCAGTTTGAAAGCAAAGCAAAACAAACAATAGGGAGATGTGCATTCTTACACTGGAGGGCAGGTGGGAAGAGCATACCTTTCAAAGGGAGAAAAAAATACACAAAGACAAGCTTCTTTAAACAGTGGGAGGAGAGCCAGAGAGGAAAGTAGACATCTGCACTTTTAAAAGGCTTTAAAAAGCACTACACAAGCTCTCATGTAAAATGGGTAAGCGCTCACCTTTTGCCAAATTACGTAAAAACGCATTGAAAAACATTATCAAAGCTGCACAGGACTTTTGCCACCACCTCAGTGATGTCGCAGGGACTTTTCAATAGAGACATAGGATCTGAAAATGTGTCCCTCCCACCTGTTTGCCTGCTACCTTGATAGGCAGGATCTACACTACTGCTTCATAATGGTTTATAATGTTTTTGACAACTGCTTGGGCCCAGGACACATTACATATACCGTTTTCAAAGTGTTATATCCTGCTTAGTATAGAACTGGCCCCAGTATTGTTTCCACTAAGTGGCAGTGGCTCTCCAGGGTCCCAGAGGCAGAGGCCTTTCCCAGCTTCTGCTACTTGATCCTTTTTAAACAACAGCAACAACAACCTGGAGATGCCAGATGTTGAACTGGGCATCTTTTGCACAGAGAGCACATCTTTTATTGCTGAGCTATATGGTCCCGCACCAGTTGCACAAAACAGTTTCATTTCAGGAGGACGGGCTGTACTTCCCAGGGGAGGTTTCAGATTTTGAGTGTGATCAGACAAGCGTTTTATTGCACGCTCATTACTGCCCACTCACAGATGTTTGCGGGTCATTTTGACAATGACGTTTGCCTCCCATGTGTCTCCCGCTCCTTCTTGCCTTCTTTCCATCACAAAATAGACCCCTTTAAATCCATTTTTTTTAAATGAAATGTGCTGCCATTTCCTGATGTGTGCAGGAAAAGAGCCACAGTAAAAATGTCCACATGGGCATTGTTTAGGCCCTCTTTCTCTCCTCTGTGAAGAAAGAGGAAGTATCATGGGACAGAAATGGGGGAGGGGGGATGCAACAGTAAGGAAATACGATTTTCCCTCTGCCTGCAGTGCCATGACTCCCCCCGCCCAAAACCTGGTTTACTGGTAATGGAAGTACAACGGAAAAGCAGGAAAATATATATTGCATGAAGCAAGTGGAGAACAAGTACACATCTATGCCTTTGAATATGCATTGTCTACATATACAAGCCCTAGGAAATATTTGTGCTCCTGCGTTGCTGTTTATTTTCTCCCTCCCTTCTCCTCAGAGTTTGTCTGCGTTCATGTGTCAGCAGTTTCCTTCTGTGCAGACAGATGCTGCTACTGCCCCAGGACCCGACTTGTATAGAATATAGAAATGCTCCTGGAAGGTGAATGCTGCAGGCACAAGCTGTTATACAGGAGCCCTGGAGGATGGTGGCGACACGTGACACCTTGGCGTCAGGCACCACAAGACAGAATGGGCTCAGCGCCCATCTAACAGCCCCGCCCAGAGAGGCAAAATGCCCCAGCTTTCTTTATGTCATGCCATAAATTCACAGCTTCTGCTAAGAGCATAAATGAAGGGCAGAGAGTTCACTTGATTTCACAGAGTGCAATTCTTACCCTTTTAATCAGTGGATAAATAAGGTTCAATGCTTTGCTGGGTTCAATTATTTCTCCATAAACATCCTCCAGAAGAATGGAAAAAGGCTTAGGCTGCAATCTTACATGTTTCCTTTGCTTAAATCCCATTCAAGTCAATGGAATTAAAGCTGCATAACAATGCAGGATTGGAACCTTACTAAAAGGACAACTTAAGTCAGGGTAGGCAACATGGTTCCTGTGGGTCCTCCCTCCTCCTCCACACATTTTCTTACTGGCAGCTAGGATTGCTGTGTTTCTGTTGGTGCTGAAAACTGGCTTCAAAGGAGTTGTTTAACGTGCAGGGCTCAGCCCCTCCTTCTGCCTTATACTCAGTATTTTCGGCAGTTACTTGTCCTTTTCAATGCCTTCCATGGCAGCCATTCTGATCAGGAGCCCAGGACAGTTTTTCAACTTGCCAGAGGTGCCCACAGAACCAAACAGACAGATATTAGTGTACGAAGAGGACTACTACAGCTCTTAGCAAAAGAGCAGCAGAATATGCCCCTCCCTCCGCTTTTATCCAGAACAGGGTTAGAGTTGGGCAATTAAATATGTTATGACAATTGGTGTTTTTTTTTAACAGATCCATTCATTAAGGGAATTTCCATGAATGCACTTCTTGCAAGAGCTCATTCTTGTCAGCAGGCTTGGAAGGGATCCTATACAGCCATTTCTTCAAGTATGTGTTCAGAGCAATTTTGAACCTGTGTTTATAAGCGCATCACCCTATGTGAACTTTCCCCAACCTGGTGTCCTCCAGGTGCTTTGGACTTCAACTCCCATCAGCCCCAGATGACATGGGCAATGTTTAGGAATGCTGGAAGTTGTAGGTTGGGAAGGGTGTCCTATGGCATCATCCTTATTATGGAAAGAAAACTGCATTTCAGGGATGCTGTTGTGGGACAGCAAAATGTGTCTTCCACCCCAACACAAGGAAGTCTGGCCCTTAGTGGACAGGGATTCTTCAGGTGCTGCAAGCTATTTCTGTATGCAGAGCACAAGAAGATGCGCTGTCTCCTCCAGGGATCCTTGCGGTGCAAAAAACTCACCCTTTGCACAGCCCGTAGCGATGGTGGGCATTTTGCTAGGGGCGTGTAAGGAGAAATATACAATGCCAAGTTTGTGGCAGATGGAACCAAGGAGCAGAGTCTGAAATTTGGCTATTTTGCCACTACTGTATAATTTAGTGTGGCCACATGACCTGCTTTATAGAGAGGTTTCCTTTATTTGAAATCATTCTCCATTTGAAGCGCTGTCTGGTCGAAAGGAAAAGTGCCATCAGAGCAGAGAGCTGGGCCTTGAAGACAGGCCGCCTGGTCACGGTCTTCCCCACCATGGTGTGTCACACCATATTTGTATTTGAATTATATCAATTATTTCTAACTTTGCATCAATACATATAAATTAGCATATGCAAGTTTTACGAAAACCTGTGTCCCCCTTTCTCCTTGTTTGTCAGCGATGCATCAGCAGCCACCCTATTATGGCCACTGCCAACCCTGTCAGCGGAGCACAAAGGATAATGTTGTCACAGCTGGATTTGACTGGGAAAGAGAACAACAGGCAGCAGAAGCTTCGTGGAAGCAAAAGCGCAAGAGGCGTCTTGGTCCTCAGCCAGGCCTCATAGGGACAGAGTGATGCATTCACTCTATTTCCATCACATTGGTGCCCGAAGCTAATAATATTGCCCTCCCCACCCCACACATTTAACCCTGCTCCCCTTGAAGTCAGACCATAAGAAGCTCAACAGGCTGAGCAAACCTAGCAATTTTTCTGCCAGTGGAAAAGCCGAAGCGAGCCCAACGGACCGGCTCTGAACACAACAATTAGACAACGCTTCAACTGTATCAGAGGCTCTGCTGGATATAGGCCAAGCAGTGAGATGGCATGAACGCCACCAGATTTGCCCACGTTGGAAACAAACAACCCCAAGAAAAAGGCTTGTAGGCAGATTTCTAAACATCGGAGAATGAAGCCCCACCCCTTCCTCCTTCTCTTTCTCTCTCTCCCAAGCAATTTAGTTCCTCTGATCTTAGCCCCACCCTCAGCGGATTTATTTCCCAAGCATGCAGAGTTAATGTGCTTTTGCGAGGAGTTGGCTGCGTTCAAGCAAGAAACAGTCTTGAAAGAGAGAAAGCGGGGATTCAAGCACTTCTGTTCTGGCTGCTGCAGCCCTGCCTGTTATTTAGTCCATAGTAGGGTGACCATATGAAAAGGAGGACAGGGCTCCTGTATCTTTAACAGTTGTATTGAAAAAGGAATTTCAGCAGGTGTCATTTGTATATATGGAAAATCTGGTGAAATTCCCTCTTCATCACAACAGTTAAAGCAGCAGGTGCCCTGCCCTCTTTTAAATCTGGTCACAGTATAGCTGCAGTATAGCTCCTGCAGCTTTAACTATTGTGATGAAGAGAAAATTTCTCCAGGTTCTCCATATATACAAATGACACCTGCTGAAATTCCCTTTTCAATACAACTGTTAAAGATACAGGAGCCCTGTCCTCCTTTTCATATGGTCACCCTAGTCCATAGCCTTGGACAAGTCACATGCTGACACATTTTCTAAAGTGTCCTTTAGTTTCTTTTACAGAGGAATCTTATGCTGGCCAATCACAAATAAGCTCAACTGAATTCAGTAAGACTTACCTCCAGGTAAGCATGTATATATATATATATATATATATATATATATATATATATATATATATATATATTTTCTTGGAAGGAAAATGGATGAATTTTCCAGGTGCTGTGTACCATCCCATACACATCTAGGGGAGGTGTTTTCCAGGTGAGAAGCAGTTTCCATGCAGGTTTGAGCCCTGGTTCCTCTTTTATTTAAAATGGATTCTTGCACTGTTAGCACAGGTGAATCAATACAATTAATCAGGGCAGGCATCAAAAGTAGGCAAGGTTTGGCACTGGCGAAAGACCCCCACCTCAGCAGGGGCCCACTGACAATGGCCCCCTGGAATTGCTCCTCTTCCTCATTGTTGCAAACTGCTTGTTCACCTGTTCACCTGTTCATCTTTACCCCCTTCCCTCCCCTCCTCCTCCTCCTCCTTCTTCTTCTTCTTTCCTCCAATTAACCCAAGGCGGAATACATAATTCTCCTCCTCTCCATTTTATCCTCACAACAGCAACGCTGTGAGGTGGATTGGGCTGAGAGGCTGTGACTTGCCCAAAGTCACCCAGTGAGCTTCCATGGCTGAGTGGGGACTAGAACCTGTATCTCCCAACTCCCAGTCTAACACTTTAGCCACTGCACTACAGACAATGGTGGTGGTGAGAAGGAGGGGTGATTGATTGATTGATTGATTGATTGATTGCATTTTTATACTGGGCAGTTCTACTGGCTTACCACCTTTCAAGCAAGCAAGTGGTAGCAATGATGAGAAAGGGGAGCCAGAACAGCTGGCGACAATGGTGGTGAGAAGGTGGACTCGCTGAGGGGGAGGTCCCATAGAGGGTGTCTTGCCCATAAACCTGGCCCTGCACGTATTCCAGGGGTACAGAACTTTGTTCAGCCCAAGGGGCAGATTCCATTTTGAAGGAGCTCTGGGGAGGTCACATTCCAGTGGTGAGTGGGGCCAAAGGCAGTAGGACAAATACTCTAACAGCATATTTTAGCTTAAATCTCTTACTGCCCATAACTAAGCTGTAAGACGCTTAGTATACTCAGCCTTTTAGTATAGGGGAAAAGCTGCCCAAATACTGGGCAATCACTCAAGGATTGGTGGGTGGGGGTGGGGTGGGGAGGGGAGACGGGGAAGGAGGCACAGTCTTCGGGGTATCTCCAGAAAGCCAGATTTGGCCCTTGGGAATGAAGTTCTGAGATTCATTCCGATGGCCCTGCTGTGCTGGCTCATGACCAGTGAGCCCCTCATAACTTTGATTCTTTCTGTCAGAATCAGGCCCTGCTCACTCTACCATGATGCAATCAATACAGAAGCCCTATGACAGCAGCAGTCCTACCCTTGCAAGGAACAGCGTAACCTTCATAGCATCTTTGCTGCCGGTTTTCAGAGGAGTGTCCTGGGTGTGTGTGTGTGTGTGTGTGCATGCATCTGCGTGCATGCCAGCTTGCCCTTGTGTCCTTCAGGAACGGGTGTTGCAATGAGGAAACCGGTTGCGGGCCTGGCTGCAGATGTTTCTAGCTTCCAGAGCAAGGAAGGGGGCAATGTTCTCTCTCAGGGATGTCATTAATCACAGGTTCTTCATCCCTGCTTTCCTATGCTGTGATTCCCAGCAGATGGTGACGGTCATTCTAGGCAAACTTCTTTCCCCTTGCAATCATGCAGACAAAGTGAGCACAGCCTCGTTGTGCATTGTCATCAACCTTCCCCAACCTGCTGCTTTCTGGATGCACTGGATTACAGCTTCCATCAACCCCCAACCAACTTGGCTGGGGATGATGAAAACTAGTCCTACCCAGCTGCAGGCTCCAGGTTAGGGATGTCTGATTTCCCACCTGTCTTCTTTGATTTCCCCTCTTTTCTGCCCTTCCTTACATTTGGTCGGTCTAGATGGATTCCACAATTCCTGCTCTGCTCAGTAAAACTTTCCATTCACTGTTCCAGGAAAGTGTAGGGACCAAGCCCACCCGAGTTTGACTGGGTTCATAATGCAGAACCTGTCATCATGGCTCAGGCGCCTGATCCCTCTTGGTCAGAGGCAAAGGTGAACAAATCTGTCCCATTCATGAAAAAAAATGCAATTGTCTAAATGTGCTTATCAGAAATGTAAACCAAGCAACATTCTCACTAGGGCTGTGCTCCGCGTCTCCTCTGACCGGAGAAGCAGAAACAAATAGGGGGGGGGGGCTTCGCCTTCCCTTAAGGCGGAGATGAAGAGGATCGGGGGAGCAGTGGAGCGTCGTGGAGCAGATCGAGGTGAAGGTGGATCCTTCACCTCAATCCAGAGCTCTGCAAAAATGGTAAGGGGGGGTTTACTTGGCCCTGCCACCGCCGTTGCATGTGCGGCGACGGCGGCAGAGCCAGGTTAGGTTACCTGCGTCTGTCGCGGCCCGTCGCCAGCTTCGCTAGAGCCCGTGGCTCAACCTGGAAGTGTAGGCTGCAAGCGGGGCCTACAGTTCCTGGTTGAGCCGCGGGCTTTAGTGAAGCTGGTGGCGGGCCAGGACGAAAGCAGGTAAGGGGGAGGAGGGAGGGGGCCTTACCTGGCGCCGCCCCCTGCTGCTGCGGAGCTCCAATTTGGAGCCGGAGCTCTGCAGCGGAGTGGAGCGGACCCTAGGCGGATCAAGGCGGGGCGGAGCGGGCCCGATGCACAATTTGCGGATCGGGAACGGAGCGGATTGGGGAGGTCCGTGCACAGCCCTAATTCTCACCCATCTACGTTGGCCAAATTCAAGAGTTACATCTATTTTCCCTGCCCTGCAGCTGTTAAAGATGAGAAGCCTGTGGCTACCCTCTTTGTAGGGTAGCATATTCTCTTATGTAGGGAATAAAACCCAGACTTTTAAGGGCAAAGCAAGCAAAACTTTCTCCCTGGATGGATGGATGGATTGCTCCATTTCACTTTCTCCCACCTTCACATTGTTAAAATCTCAAGTTCTTTCTAACCTGTTTATGAAGAAATTTTCAAATTTTAGCAACTCCTTATTTTTTTAAAACTGAACTGAACAAAATTCCCAACCATCCCTACTCAGAGGAGAGTTCTGAAAACTGCAAGGATGGAGACAATTGTGTCCCTGAAGCAGTCTCCAAAGCAGTGATCCCAGCAGAATCATCAATGGAAGAAGTCCCCAGGAGACATGAAAGTATCCATCCCTGACTCCAAAGGATGTAGATCTGTCCTTCCTACTTGGATTCAGGTGACTCTACCCCTGAACTACCTGCAGCCCCAGAGGAGTTTCTCATACCCAGGAGCCACAGGAAGCATTTCAGCCTCCCCAGAGCAAACACCTGCATATTAGAATTGGAGATTTTATTTATAATTTATTACTACGTGTATGCCCTGCTTTTTGTCTTCTTGCAAAGAACCCAAGGCAGATTACATGGTCCTCCTCCTTTCCATTTTATCCTCACAACAACACTGTGAAGTAGGTTAGGCTGAGAGTCAGGGACTGGTCCAATGTCACCCAATGAGCTTCATGGCTAAGAGGGGATTAGAACCCTGGTCTCCTGAACCCCAGTTAAACAGCCTATTCGTGTATCACACTGCACGAATCTGTCAATTCCAGTTTCTCCTTTTCCCAGTCTGTCAATTTCAGTTTCTCTCAGTTTCTCCCTTTCCCCCCTCCTTTTCCCAATCTTAAGTTTAGTTCATGTCAAATTTTGAGAATTTCTCCAGTCTTAAGTTTGATTCATAGCAAACTCTGAGATTTTTTTTTTAAAAAAAAAGGTGGCACAAAAATTCATAAGCACTATTGTGCATATTTCTCTTACTGCACCCATTTTTGTAAGTATTTTGCCAAATATACACATTTTTGGGCAAGCAATTTTCCTAATATAATTCATTTTGAATGTTATTTCCGCTAATATATGTATTTTTGTATGCATCTTTTGATTGGAGAACTCCATTACAAAATTTGGAGAAATGCAAATTTCAGAAGAGAACTGAGTTTTGATTTGCAGAGTGGTTTGAAAGTGCAAAATTAGACATGTTCACATTAAAATGCAAGCTGAATGATTCCCCACCACCACCACATCTGTAATTAGAATGCAGCCCTTCTAACTTCCCATCTGGGTCCCTCCAGGGAGGTGGGTCTGTAGTCATGCCTTTCTCTTCAGGACTATTCAGAGCTTCACTTATCTCTGAGCTGCCCACTGCCTAATATCCAGCCTAATTCTGAATCTTGTTACACAAAAAGCTCTTCCCCAGTTTGGACTCTCGGTTATCTGACCTGCACCTTGCCATGTTTTTTTTGAAGGCCACCACACATTCCAAGGAAGATCAAGAAGAGAAAATCATGATTTCTCAGTACTAGAATGAGCAGCTGCAACTCTCGGACTCACATGCCCCTCCCTGCCCTCTTCTCCTCTTTCATACCTGTAGGAATGAGATCAAAAGCTTCTGCTTTCACACTAGCTTCAGTTCCTTGTGACATCCAAACTTGCAGAACTGATGTTTTTGAAACTACAGTTGGTGAGAATAAGCAAGGATCAAACCATGGTTTCAGATCCTGGCTTGTTCTTAAACCATAGTTTAAACCAGGGTTAGGATGCCTTGCACCTTCCAGATGTGTTTGACAACACTTCCTACAACCCCTGACCATTGGCCTTGCTGGATGGGGCTGATGGGTGTTGTAGTCCAAGACATCTGGAAGCTGACAGGTTGCCATGATTAAACTGAGAGTTTTCTGAGTTTAAAATCAGAAGTGAAAACTTTCACTCTCCTTGGGGCAAAGAACAAGAAGAGAATGGGTGAGCTTAGGGCTTGTTCTTATAGAAGGAAAACATCATTTCCTGCTTCTAGCCAGCAGTAGCATTTATTCAAGCACAGAGTGGTTGCAAAGGAAGGAAGCTTTGGATCCCACAAAGATAGAAAAATGCCTTTTCTTTCATCTGCTCATTGTTTTCCTTGAGAAATCTAGGAAACCATCTTTCTGAGGTTACATTTTCCATCCCCACTGAAAATACTGGCCTGTGGCACGCCTGGGAATCCTCGTAACTGGGTTTCATTGCTTTGCCCAGTGGCATTTCCTGCTGTGACACATGACGGATAGCAACTTGGCTTTTAAAGGAACGTTATTTTCTTTCAAGGGAATGTTGCATAAAGACCGAGTGACTTTTGGACTCACAGTAAAATGCTCTATTGAGCCTCTTAATTAAAATGTTAATGAGTTATACATTCACCTATGCAAATATTGAGAGAGCTTGCCAGAGTGTCAGATAATTCAAAGACGTATGGGTGCACTCTTAGGAAATGAAGGAGGATGCTCTGTTACTTAGGAAGTGACTTCCGTTGTTCCCAGTGGATTCACATGCAGTTCTTTGTCTAGTGCAGGACATTTTTTAAAGCACTAATTCACCTATCCAGTATTGGAGCTTCTTTTTCAAGCTTGAATGGGCAGGTGGCAGATAGGTCATGTGAAACAGCCAATATTCCCCTGGCGTATTGCAACTGGCACCTGTGCAATGTTCTGTGTGTAGATCCACACATGTACCTCACACAGCTCTATTTGTTTCCTAAACAGCAGCCTACTTCCCCCACATCATATGGGAAACTGCTTTTGAACTGAGAGTACTCTAAAAAGTAGTCCACAATATTTCAGAGATGATGAAAGTTTTGAAAATCCCACTAGGTATGCGTAACCTAAACATAACTATTTGGATCCTACTTCTGAGCCCAATTCCAGGTGCTGGTATTGACCTACAAAGCCTTACATGGTTCATGACCACAATACCTGACAGAACGCCCTCCTGATATGAACGTACCCGTACACTATAAATATCATCTGAGTGCCTCCTCCAATGGAGGTTTGGAGGATGACAATAAGGAGAGGGCCTTCTTGGTGGTGAGCCCTGATTATGGAACTCTCCTCATTGAGATCTGCTTGGCACCAATATTGTCACCTCTGGGCTTTTAACCTTTGAAAATCATCAGAGAGTTTGGGCTATTGGGTGGTAGAGAAATGTAATAAATGAAATGAAATATTTTCAATTATTTAAGCAGTGCTATCTTAACATCCAAGTGATTCTTGGTTCCAGATTTTATCAACATTCTATTATTCCATTTTTGGCATTACAGGGGTAGGGGGATGAAAACTCTGGTGAAAGAGGCTGGGAGAGGTGAGAATTTTGGAGAATTTTCTCTTTGGTCAGGGGGCAGGGTTTCTATATGCCTTTTTAAGGAAGTTTTGAAAGGCCTTCTATCTATCTATCTATCTATCTATCTATCTATCTATCTATCTATCTATTTTTAAAAAAACACCTCCAGCACTTACAGGAGCCCAGGAATTCTTCCTGAATGCCTATTGGAGAGGGTCTCCACATGGTCTCCAATAGGCATTCAGGAAGAACTGCCAGGCTCCTCTAAGCGCTTGGGGTGTTGTTGTTGTTTTTGCTGTTTTTGAATAAAAAAATAGAAAGAAGACTCCTAAAAAAATGGCTACACTTTTAAAAGGTGTGTGAAAATGCTGTCCCCCCTCCCCAAGGAGAAAATTCTCCAAAATTCTCCCCCTCTCTGTGAAAGAGGCAGAAAAAACAATGCCTCTTTCTCAGGGAGAGAAAAAAGTTCCTGAAAATAGGAGGCAGGATTCGGCACACACACAATATCTGTCTTCATCTGTCGTTAATAAAGTGGTACAAACGCATGTACATACATCTTTGAAGTTTGAATATCTACATAGCATTATCTGTTTGCTCATAACTCAATCTCTAACTAAGCCTATGTGTGTGCAACTGAAACAACCACGTATTGCTTCTCTGAATTGACCCCTGTTCCCACTTCCCTCCCATTCCTGTGTTGTTTCCTTTCATTTGAATTTGACATTGTGAGCTCCTCAGGGCAGGGACCTGTTCTCTTCTACTCTGTAAAGGAGCCTTCCCCAACATGGTGCTCTCCAGATGTGTTGGACTACAAACCCTATCATCGCCAGTCAGAAGGCCCACTGGTTGTGTTATTTGGAGATGATAGGAATGGTAGTTCAACATCTCTGGATGATGCCAGGATGTGGAAGGCTGATGTAAAGCGTCGTTACTGATGGACCTATATAACATTATTATTATTACATAGGTCCTGTCTATAAAATAACCAAGGCAGCATGATGTATGTGGACTGGAATAGTAGAAGAGTGATGCAATCATTCATAAATATCATGAACAAAAATGCTACATCTATTTTACCTTTGTTTGCTTAATTGTATCCTAATCACCAAGGCGTTCTGGATCATCCCTTTAGTTTCTTGTGCTTCTTGGCTGACATTATAATTACCATTCACTAGCATTCACAAATAATGCACCTAATATGCTTCACAGTAATTTTCCCCTCACCTACATACGAGTAAGAGTTTTAAAGGTTAGATGATTAAACGCATCCTATCAAGAGTTCATATTCTTATGGAAATCAGGAGTATCTGAATTGTAATGTGAACAGGGCCTTAAAATATCTAATTGAAAGACATCAAAATCACTTAAAATGCAGGCTTCAAGAGGCTTACTCTAGAGGAGTAAACATCAGTGGAATTAATTGAGACAGCCCAATCTACCAGTGAAAGTGGAGATACTGGTTCTTCTTAGCCAATTTAGTTCCAGTGTGGATAAAAGGACTGAGCCCAGGGTTGTAAATCCTTTTGAAAGAAGAAGACTTTATTATGGGTGCATTGCAGTCTACAACCATTAAAATCAATGAAGGATTTCCCAATTCACTGGATTGTGGATGGCACACTAAGACTTTACAGTCTGGTCTTAAAAACATTTACTAGGATATAAAGGGGGAGTCACCCAACCACTGGGCCTGTGGTGACCAACTGAAAACACTTCTCAGGTTGGCTCCCTCCCTGCCCTTGGCCAACTGATTGTATTCAACTGTTATCATCCTCAGGATAAAACCTTTTTCTTGTCACTGTAAATGTTGGTTTTGCAACATTTGTAACACAAATGCAATCTTGCTGAGTGGCTACACGTAACCAACTGGCCTTGGACAGGCAGCCTTTTCCCACACCCACCCAGCAGCAAATGGATGTGTGAATTCACTTGCAGCAGTGTCAAAGGTAAAGCCCAGTTCTTCAGATTTTAACATGGAAAACAATGGTTTATGCATATATATATATATATATATATATATATATATATATATATTAATATATATATTAATTAGGGTAAGCAACCCAGCATTTTCCAGATTGTTAAACTACAACTCCCATAATTCAACACCATTGGCCATGTTGGCTGGAGCTTATGGGGGTTATAGTCCAACACACCGGGTTGCCTTCTCCTGATATATATCATCTTCAATAGGCAAGCTTCTTCTGTATTGTCATAACTTTCAAGACTTCTTTGCACTCATAACTTCATTGAGTATTTCTTTTATTCACACTAATTTTGTTTCCTTTTTACTCAATGCTCTTTCTCTTTCTCTCTTTCTCTCTCTCTGTGTGTGTGTGTGTGTGTGTGTGTGTGTGTGTGTGTGTGTCTGTGTGTGTCTGGACTTAGCTAGACATAAGGATTATCCCAGGCAAATGGAGGGGTCATTCCTGCCTGCTCCCAGGATCCCCTGTGTGTCATTTGGATGCACAGGGATAATCCCAACACGATCCTGGGATTTAGGCCTGGTCTAGCCATGGCCTCTCTCTGGCCATAGCTAGACCTAAGATTTATCCCTGGATCATCCAGGGGTCAAACCTGTTCATCTAGGTGACACACAGGGGATCCAGTGCTCAGGCAGGGGTGAACCCTGGATAATCCCAGGATAAACCTTAGGTCTAGCTGTGGCCTCTCTCTCTCTTTTTACACTTTAGTCATGATGCTACCTATACAAAGAAGATCTGTTCAGAGGAGATATTTTTGAGTCCTTTGGCTAAACAAAAATGAAAGCTGATCCCCAGGAACTGGACGTCACTCAGAATTCAAAGACCCATCAGTACTCCGTTTCTATTAGTACTTTAATGTTCAGTGACTTAAAAAGGAGGCGGCCATTTGCAGGAAAGGTGTGGAATGGCACATTGGTGTTCTTGGCTCTTACCCAATTGATAGGTTGCTGAAGGGGATTTTTAAGCATTGTTGTCTTTTCAGAAGGGAAAGAATGGGATTTGGGGGTGAATCAAAATGATGATGATGATGATGATGATGATGATGATGATGAAGATGAAGATGAAGATGAAGATGAAGAAGAAGAAGAAGAAGAAGAAGAAGAAGAAGAAGAAGAAGAAGAAGAAGAAGAAGAAGAAGAAGAAGTAGTCAGTGCTTCCCCTGAGGGTGTGACATATGGAGATCCCTTTGAATGCTACCTGGAAGTAGTGCCTCTGCTCCCTCTACTGGACTACTACGATGCTGCATGCTGCTTTGGAATGCTTACACTTAAAAGCTGCTGACTTCACTCGCTCAAGAAGCATAGGAAGCTCCCTTAAACCAGACAGGTCAAGTAACTTTTCTGTGCAGTATTTTCTACAGGCAACAGTTCTCTGGAGTCTGCGGCACAGGTCTTTCCCATCCTCTGCTACTCTGTTGCAGTGCAGCCAGAGCTCACAGGGTCAAAGCATTGGTGGTGGTGGGGGGGGAGGTTTAATTAGCAGGGATGGTGACATCATCTGCCACCCCTCTCAAGTTTCTGTCTTCCACTTTCATAACCACATTCCATGGAGGAAACATATGATGCTGGATGTACTTTCCCAAGTACAAAACATCATGTTTTGAGTGCATGGGAAGAGAGTTTGTTTGTTTGTTTGTTTATTTAAGTACTTTTATCCCGCCCTTTAGCCAAAAAGGCCCTCAAACAGGCCCTCCTTCCATCACCAGCTGAAGACCTTTTTTGTTTTCTCAGTATTTTAACACCTAATTTAACTTAAATTTAAACTTTGCTGTTTTAATTCCATATTTTAACCTATATCAATTTATGCTGTGTGTTTTTATCCTGGTTGTGCTTTTTATATTGTATTTGTATTTGTGTTTTTAGATCGTTGGTTGTTTTTATGCTCTTCATGATTTTAATTTTTGTGAACAGCTCAGAGAGCTTCGGCTATTGGGTGGTATAAAAATGTAACAAATTAAAAAATTAAATAAATAAGGCGGCATACAAAAATATTTCTTAAGACAGTTCCTGCTCACAGGCTTACAATCTAAAAAAAAATGACACAAAAGGAAAGGGGATTGGGAGGGGGTGGGGAAAGCAAATTCAGGCACTTGATTCTTAGTTGAAAAAGGGCTTCCATCCTTTCCCCTTGAGTGCATAGGAAGAGGGTTTCCATCCTTTCCCCAAATATTGTCCAGGCTTCTACAACCTTTAAAGGTTATGTCAGTGCTATGGATGCACATAGCAGCCCCATCCTGGCATCCAGGAATTTGGGAAGGAAATACTTTCCCACAAAGTATCTCAATTCAAAGAGAAGCTATATGCAGCTAAGTTCTGTTAAACCTTTGAATGTCAGAAGTACAGGGTCTTCAAATGTTCAGAAGCAGGGTCTGCTGAGAAAGATGCCAATCCTATTCAGAACACGCCACCTCCCTCCTAACAAAGTCCAGCTTTCCAGTACAATGGAAAGGCTATGCGCTACAAACATGTAACAAGTGCTCTTACTGGACAATATTAACTGAAAGTGCAGATAGAGATCCTAGGTCAGGGATGGGCAACTTGTGGCCCTGCACATGCTTTGGCCTACAAACCCCCATAAGCCCTAGCCCAGCATAGCCAAAGATCAGGGATGGTGTACGCCAAAACATCTGGAGCACCACAAATGGCCCACCCCTGTCCTAGATGAAGGGCTAACAAGCTAATGAACAGCCTGATGAATTGTGCATTGTATATTCTATTCTATATTGAACCTGTGACCTTGCAGATGTTGCTAGACTGCAATGCCCATGATCAAGGAACTGGTAATATCTGCCAGTTCAATATTACCAGTGCAATTCTTTACATACTTACTCAGAAGTAAGTGCCATTGAATTCAGTGGCACTTACTCACAGGTAACTGCATATAGGATTGCACCCTAAGGCTGGAATCGTAGGCACACTTTCTTGGGAGCACAGTGGCAGCTGGGGCAGATACTCAGGAGAAGATCATGTGTGGCAATCGGCAGCTGCATACCATGCATTGGAACAAATTACCTGGTTGTGGGGGATTTCTCTGCCACAGGTGGGTGGGGGAGGCAGTGGCCCATTTGCCCCCAATATAGAGCCACCTTTACATGGGAATAAATCCTACTGAAGTCAGTGGCACTAATGTCTAAGTAAATATACATAGGGCTGGGCTGTAGCTTACGTACCTTGACATGGCAGCTTGTTACTGCAGCCTTCCGCTTAGAAGAGCTGACAAGCTGGCTTTGATACATATTTATGAGATGCCCAGATCTGAAAGCCCCAGAGAATTTAAAGAGCCTTAAGTGGCTCAGACTTCGCTCTCTCCTTTCCTCCCTCCTCTCTCTGTCTTAAGCATTTGGGCACACACAAGGGCACTGAAGCATTTAATTAAAGAATCATTCAGGATTTACAACAATATAAAGAAAATTGGGTCATTTTGGCCTCCCACCAATCCTGCCACCATCTCTTTTGGTTAAGTATGTTGAGTCATCAGTATCAATGCTAAAGGGAATCTATCCCTTTTGACATATTCACAGTTTGACTTACCAGTTTTAGTTCTTCTGACTTTTCAATCTAAGCATGTTCTTTTCAGAGAGGGGTATCTGCGTCCAGATGGAGGGTTCCTAGCTCTATCAATCAAAGGGCATTCTTTGCCTCCTTAACATATATTTTTTTCTGTTAAGAAAAAAAGGTGAAAGAATGAATGGGAAAAGATGGGAGGTTTGCAGATGGAAGACGTCATCATCTGAGCCACTTGTAACATTCTGTGTTTGAGGGTGATTGCAGGATAAATGCCTCATCTGGAAGCACCCAGGGAAAGGAGACAGAAGGTTAATTTCATTTCCGCCCCCCCCCCCAGTGAAATTGGACTTGTTCTTACACTGGATCAAGACCCAATTGTTATCAGTAGCTCTTTCGACCTAGAAAACCCACTCTCAGACAATCATTCCTGTTCATTTGTCCCAGAATACTAGACCGCATTTGGGCAAAAGGAAGAGGGGCCGACCAAGGGCAAGATGGATGGATGATATTTTGGAGGAGACAGACTTGACCTTGGGGGAGCTAGGGGTGGCAACGGCCGACAGAAAGCTCTGGCGTGGGCTGGTCCATGAAGTCACGAAGGGTCGGAAGCGACTGAAAGAATAAACAACAACAACAACAAACAAACAAACCAGCTACATTTATGTTCAGACCTATTGATTTCAGTGGGTCCAGAGCCACTAGGTATGATGGGCATGGTCCAGCCATAGTTAAGCACATTTAAATCCCATTGAATTCAGTAGAAGACTTAAGCACATGGTTAAATGGGATACCTTCTAAGCACACTGGAATCAATGCAAAGTAAAAGTGCTTAAATATGGCTGGATCATACCATGTGGCTTGCAGCCCAACGGCTCTGCAGTTGTCTTCCATCAGGGGTTCGTCAGGGTCGTTCATTGCAGGTCTTTCAGGAAAGAAAGTAATTTGCCTAAAATTTGCATGTGCTAATTATTATGTATAGATGCAAATTTAGATGTAATTATTATATTTTAAATAGAAAACACAGTACCTTTCATCATACTGTGGGAGACTGTGGTCAAGTGACATTTCAGACTGCTGTTGAGGTGATGTTAATGGGCAACCTTTCTTATGGTTCATTATCTTTCAACTGGAATAGGACAGTTTAAAGGCAGCCTTAAAATAATTTTAAACCAAAGAAAGAAAGAAAGAAAGAAATCTTAGCTATGACTGATCATGTCCATCATACACACAGTGGCTCTGCTTTAATGGCTGGAGGAGAATTGAGAGCAGATGGCTCCCTCTGGTCCTTGGTCTGAACTTCAGTGGCTAAGCGAGCACTGCTACCGACAAAGCTATTTGTGGGAAGAAGCAGTTGAAACAGATCTGCTAGGGAGAGACTCCACACTAGTCCTTTTCCTACACAAGTAAGTTAAGCAGCAGCCCCCCACCCCACCCCTGCAAGCGTTAAAGAAACCTAGAAGGCCTGATAGGCCTCTTCTTGTATTTTCAGAAACTGGTGGCTTTGGCTTGTAGGGAAGCTGGAACACTGGTGGGCTGTTTGAGTCAGACGTTCTAAGGTTTCGCCTCAGTGAGCTCTTGGAGGCAACGAAAGAAGTCTTTCCGATTTCCCAAATGTAGCTGAGCCAGAGTATGTGACAGATGGCTCGCTTGCAGTGCCCACTCCTGTCCTCAGGCTGGGGACAAATGGATGAACGGAAAAGAGAGAGGATTCGGGCACGTGGGCAACAGCATGCGTTAAGATTTCAGTGAGAGCATCACGTGGTATAGTGGTTAGAGCAGCCTTTCCCACCTGGCACCCTCCCTCCAGATTTGTTAGATTGCAACTCCCATCATTCCCAGCCAGCATGGGGATTATGGGAGTTGCAGTGCAACGTGTCTGGATGACGCCAGGTTTGGGAAGGCTGCGTTAGAGTGTTAAATGAGGACTCAGGAAATCCGTGTTCAAATCCTCCCTCAACCGTAGAGCTCACTGGGTAGCTTTCAGCTAGGCCAGATCTACACCAAGCAGGATCTGACACTTTGAAAATGGTTTGAAGACTGTATATGGCGTATGTCCTGGGCCCCAACAGTTGTCACTACTGTTATAAACCATTTTAAAGCAGTAGTGTAGATCCTGCCGGAGTCACTGTCTCTCTGCCTGACCTACCTCACTGGGTTGTTGTGAGGGCAAAATGGGGAGTGGAAGAACCATGTTGCCATCCTGAGCTCCTTCAAGGAAGGGCAGGCTAAACATATGTAATAATAATTTAAAATGTTCATATACTACCTCTAAGGGCCATAGAGCCACAACAGTATAATAACAACAACAACAACAACAACCCACCTCTCCCTCTGGATTGAGGTGGGGAACAACATGGAACAACTTTTGCCTCCCAGGGCTTGTCTACATGGGCACTTTACCCCGGGGTAGCTTCGGAGTGGCGGCAGGTGATCTACATGACGCAGCCGCCACTCTGAAGTGACCCAGGGGCAAAGCCCCAAAGCTCCACTCTAAAAAACGTCAGGCACTTAACCTGATTTTTTAAGCTTGGAGCGAGGCTCCACACCTCTGCGGAGTCTTTTTAAGGGAGAGGAATTAAAGACGGTGTTGGGAGGGGGCGGGCAGGGATCTCTGGGCTCCACTCTGCAAATAAATATTTTTTTAAAAAAAAATGGGGTGGGGGGTGGGAGGAGAGGAATGGGGCAGCAGGGAGCCTGCCGCCACTGCCAAAACAAGCACCAAGGAGGGGGGAGGAATGGGGCAGCCAGTTCTCCTCCCTCTGAGCTCACTCTGGCTGCCCTGTTTCTCCCCCCCCCCATTTTTATTTTTAATCTTTAGTTGTGAACCTTAGCATCTAAAGATTAAAAATTAAAAAATGGGGGGGGGGGGGAGGAACGGGGCAGCCAGAGCAAGGTCAGAGGGAGGAGAGCTGGTTGCCCTGTTCCTCCCCTCTGCCCATTTTGCCAGCATGGGTGGTGGCAACTCCAATTTGACACTCCTTCCCATGCAGATGCTGGGAAGGAGTGCCAGTTCAGGAGCCCAGGGCCTCGGGGTCCAGACCCGAGGCCGTCAAGACAGGGGCCCATTGTCTCTTTTCCCCATCCTTTCCCTTCTGTTTGTGTCTCCTCACTATCACAAATTAGATTGTAAGATCCTGAGAGCGGGGACCTATCTTTCTTTTATGTCACTCTGTAAAGTGCACTGCAATAACCACTAAGGTGTCTGGTATTCCATTGACTGGAATTGGGATTCGTTTTCTGGCTCAGCTATGATATGCCATGGAAGGAGAAGGTTGCAAACATCTCTTTGCTAGGGAGTCCCACCTCCCATTTTGCAAACTCTTGATCTGAGGTGTCCCCCCTCCATATCTACTGCTGCATAGCTCTCCAAAATGGATCTTCCAGCTTCTGACAGATGTGGAAATAGATGTTTATTATGAAGAAGCTGAAGCTGCCCTACAGGAAATGCTTAGGTAATTTGTGTGTGTGATTTCTTTCTTTCTTTCCCTTGGTTAGTGCTCAATTTGGAGCATCCACAAAGTGCTTTCTGTAAACAACTGGGAGGTTTCCTTAGAGAGGTTGTATATCCGAAGTCAGTGCCCCCATGTCAAGCCATATTTCCTTAGAGCTCATTTTGGAGTTGTTACTCTTGTCTCTCTGTTGATTGCAGGAAAGGAGGCAGGGGGTGGGGACCAATTTGATGCAATCCAGAGAAGGAAAAAGCAGGGAAGATCAAAAGAAAACAAAGTCTTCTTGCTTCTCCCTGTTGTGGTGTCTCTTCCAAAGCCCTGAGGGATGCCTGCCAGCATTTGAAAATACACACAGTAGATTGTGCTATTCACCATCAGCACCTTCCATATGGCTGGGGATGATGGGAGAGAGTCGCAGCCCAACTCATCTGGAAGGTGATGGGTTGGGGTAGCCTAATCTACAGCTTCCTTCCTGCCTCCTATCACACTTACCTCAATGTTGAAAACAGGGACAATGATAAAATTAGCTCAGATATTTAAATATTTGCATTCAAAATCTAGACACGTGCCAGAATCAGTTAAAAACAACAATAACCAAGCACTGTGCCAAATTTTTCAATCTAGTTATTTTTGACCATTAGTTGGAGGGAGGGGTGAAAAGAAATTGCCCCTGAAAATTGTGGGAAGGGGTGAAAATTTTGGAGACATTTTTCAGGGTGCAGGGCTTCAGTGCTTACCTTACTCTCAAGAGTCGACCTGTGTGGTTCATGTGCACTTTCTTTTGCTGCCTCTTTAGCTGCTGAGTGAGGGATGTTTTGTTTTGTTGTTGTTTACTGGAGGAGGAGGAAGAGGAAGAGGAAGAAGAAGAAGAAGAAGAAGAAGAAGAAGAAGAAGAAGAAGAAGAAGAAGAAGAAGAAGAAGAAGAAGAAGAAGCCGTCCCCAAGGGAGGAAGTCTGACTTAAGTCCTCTAAGGGAGCAATCCTATGGCTGTGAGATAGTATTTGGAAGGACATAGCGTTGTTTGGTTTCTGGGCTACAAGGTCAGAAACAGAGATCCAACTCAGAGCCCAGAAACCATGCTCCCCCTCTCCCTCATTGCCAGCATGTTTCTGGATACATCTCCATGCTAGGAAATGGAACACAGAGACGAGAAAAGGGAGCCTTCCCAGGGTGAGGAAAGGAGGAAACTGGGGCTGCAGCCATAGGAAAAATTCTCTTCAAAATTTGGGACGGGTCAATGGAGGCTGATGGCACCGATTTCAGTGGAGCTGTGAATTCTGGGGTTTAGTCAGAGCCAGAACTCTAAAGGAGCTACCCAAGGAGCTTAACACCTTGGATAGCTCCTTCAAAGTTCTGACTGAAGCCTGGAGCAAATTCACTGTCTCACTGACATCAGAGCCACCAGCCTCCACTGTGCAGCTCAGACTCATTTCAATGAAGCTTGCAAAGCTTGCAAAGGAGAATTCCCCAATGGAATACTGTTTAGCTGAAGTGACTCAAACCATGGTTTTCCCATAGATGTTGCAAAGAACAGCTCCCTGAAATGTGGACATTTTACAGATCAAGTTTTTTCTACAACTTATGATCACCATGCCAAGGAAAGTTCCACTTACTAAATTTCCATTTTCTGCCTGCTGCAGGTGGGATAGAAGCATATGTATTGTTACAGTCCCCTGAAGAACAGAAACGTGATGGGCTTGTTCACAATAAACCTCATTGCAACACAAATCACTGTTGTATAGGGAGGGACTATTTCCACTTCCTTTCATATATGTTTAAGTGCATCTTTGGCTTCTCACTTGAATTTGTCCCACTTAGGAGAGGGCCCAGAGCTCAGAGGTAGAGGATGCATTTCAGATTAAGCCTCCAGCTGAAAAGATCTCAGGGCTAGGAAAGGACCCAACTTGAGACCCGGGAGAACAATTGCTTGTCAAGGGTGGACAATGCTGGCCTTGATACACGACTGGTCTGACTCTGTATTTATGGACGATAAGGCTTTCAATGGCTAATAGGCCAGATGGCTATCTGCTTTTTCCAGTATCAGAGGCAGTATGCCTAGGTGCACCAGTTGCTGGGGAACATGAACAGGAGGATGCTATCACACTCATATTCTACTTTCGTATTTCCCCACAAGCAGCTGGTTGGCCATAGTGTGAACAGAATGCTGGACAAGATGGACACTTGGCTCTTCTTAAGTTCTTATATTCTTAGTACAAGTTATCTCGGATTCTCTATGGGTGTAGAGCTAATCAACAACTATATTAGATAATATACAAAAGAGAACCTTCAGATGACTCATCTTATGTCTCTCTCCAGGGTTGTTGCAATACAGTTTTGGTGTGCAATAATTCATTGATCGCAGCAAGCTCCCTCCATGATCTATAATCTTGAGTCTGCTCCCTCTTGATTATCTATCTCACCCACCATATATCAGTAGTCATGCTCTGCTGCAAACTTAAGAAATGAGCAGTTCATCATAAGCATTATTAACCCTCCGAAGAAATGTATTAATTTCCCCCCAATCTTTTTTTGTGTGCAAAACCTAGTCCTAGAGGAATACTCGGGTTAATAAACAGAATAAATCTATGCTTTTGCATATTTTATACCTTTGTTTTGACTACTGTGGAGGTCTTTAGAATGACTGTTTTAAAGACAGGGATGCCCCATTTGCTTTTTGCCAAAAATTTATGCTTAGATCCATGCAGCACAGCAGCTGAATGGTTGTGCTGCCCATTCCACACTGCCCAGTTTCCAGACTGAAGTCAGGCTAGAAGTCCTGGAGAAGAGAGGTCTACTACTGACTGTCACTGGATACCTCAGAGGCTCCCAAATGTGACTGTGGTGGCTTCATAAGGCTGTCAGTAATCCATCTGGTCTTAGATGAGCTTGTACTTTCCCTAAAGGACCCAAGTGTGCAGTTTGGGTGTACTCCTGGACCCAGTCCTAACTGCCAACAGTGGCCAGGAATGCCTTTTCTCAGCTTAGGCCCTATCTGGAAAGGGAGGGTCTTGCCTCAGTTATTGCGGCTCTGGTGTCATCCAGGCGTTGCTACTGTAATGTGCTCTACATGGAGCTTCCTTTAAAGATGGTTCAGAAACTTCAGTTGGCTCAGAATAAAGCCATCTAGACATTGATGGGGGCTGGACAGCCTTCTGATGTGACACCAGTATTTGGCCAGTTGCCTTGGCTGCCAGTACATTTCCAAATTTAATTTAAATTGCTGTTTTTAACCTTTAAATCCTTAAATGAATTGGGTCCAAGATTGGGGAACCATTACTTGTCCATCTAGCTGGAGGTTGGACAAAATATGGTCTGGGATGGGAGGCATGTGCCCACTCATTGATTTCTATGACTACATACTTTTCTCTTTTACAACATATAGGTTGTTTAAACTTTGTTCCTCGTCTGTCCACTTAATAAATGTCCAATTAATAAAGAAAAATCAATTCTTATGACACTGAACACTCCCCTAGAGACTACAAATTCTCTGTGTGTCCAAACAGACTTCAAACCATGTTATGGGGGGTTTCGCTACCTAGGAGTGACTATTACAAAAGACCCACTGCAGCTGCTTAAAAGAAATTTTGGGAAACTGTCTAATCAGATCCTCCATGACCTTACTAAATGGAGCCAACTAAAACTCACATATCTTGGCAGAATAGCCGCAATAAAAAAGGAAATTTCAGCAGGTGTTATTTGTATACTATATTTCTTCGATTCAAAGACACACTTCCCCTCCCCCCCCATATAAACATCTCTAAAACCGGGGTGCGTCTTAGAATCGTGGGTGCATTTATTATTTCTTAGAATCAAAGCTTTTTTTTCTGTTGGTGGTACTGAAATTAGTGTGCGTCTTACAATCGATGGCATCTTACAATAGAAGAAATACGGTATATGGGGAACCTGGGGACATTTCCTCTTCATCACCACAGTTAAAGCTGCAGGTGCCCTGCCCTCTTTCAAATCTGGTCACTCTAGTATAGCTCCTGCAGCTTTAACTGTGGTGATGAAGAGGGAATTTCACCAGGTTCTCCATATATACAAAGGACACCTGCTGAAATCCCCTTTTCTATGCAACTGTTAAAGATACAGGAGCCCTGTCCTCCTTTTCATATGGTCAAATATATATATATATATATATATATATATATATATATATATATATATATATATCTCCCTACCTGGAGATGCCGGGGAATGAACCTGGGACCCTCTGTCTTCCAAGCAGGTGCATTGCCACTGGGCCACAGCTGCTTACCTTGAATTACTGAACAAGAGATGTATCTGTGATCCAGTTGAAGACATACCAACTGACTTACAGCAAGTCGGTGTTCACTTCTTTAGTCCAAGAGACTCGTACTTTGTAACTCTAATCTCACCAAACTAGAAGCACATTGTCCTGAAACTAGTGTCACTTACTTCCATGTTAGTGCTTAGTAATGGAATATTACGTCTTATTCAGCAAAAAAAAAAAAAAAAAAATGTTTCGGATCTATTGGACTCCACAACGCCTTTCCAATAAGGGTTTGTCTAACTTGCACAATTGCTGGAGATGTAATACATCTAATGCTTCTTTAAGTCATATGTTTTGGCAATGCCCGGTAGTTGCCCCGTTTTGGGAGGAGGTTAAAATAAGGATGGACTTTGTACTGAAACAATCTATAATATGGAAGAACGTGCATGTCCTCCTAAATTATGTACCGGTTTCTTGGAAGTTAACACATGGTCAGTGCAGATGGATCTGCAGAGCCCTTATGACAGCCAAAAGACTTATATTATCACATTGGAAGGACAAATTCACACCTCCTATAATGCAATGGATGAGGACCTAATAATAACATTATCAACTTTTGAACTAGTGTTATATAGACGCAACTGGCAAGTGGATTAATATACAGATATTTGGTCTGCTTTTCTTGGAACCTTTGTATAACTCTCCCCCCCTTTTTTTAATAGTTCATAACGATGGAAATGATAATAATTCTATATACACAATCTATGGTTTTTTTCATTTTCATGATGTATTTTCTGTTTAGTTTGTTGATATTCACAATATAAATTTATTTATTTTTTGAAAAAACCATGGAATATGAGTCATAAGACATTAGAAAGTCTTTTCCCCCATTCATTTTAGGATGATGATGATGATGATGCCCTGAACATTTCACTCTGAAAAAGAATGAATAGTTTGAAAGCTCACTTTTGGTGTGTGTTTTATTTTTATTTATTTAAAAAACTAGTTGGTGAAAAAACCCTGCACTGTTTCACTTGCTTTTTATATATTATTCGAAAACTGAATATTCTTTTTAACTCTTGGAAGTTTTCTGGGAAGGAATCATTTCAAAATTACTGATTTCCATGACCATGGTACAAAAGTCTGTTATGTGCTGTTTGCACAACTTCCTACATATTCCACTTTTGTCACTTTTAAATTTGCCTGAAAATCCAAATTTGCCTGAAAATCTTTATGGACCAGGGAGCATAACAAGAGCAGTTCAAAGACATTTTGCTGCTGGTTATGGAACTGCAAATGCCACCACCCCCCCCCCATGCCGACTCCATTGCCTGCAAAACAAGTTGAGTAGTACCCAAGGCTGGTCAAGTTATTTTGGCAACTGAGGTGGAAACAACCACCACCCCACAAGCACCTCTCCCTGGTTGTAAAAATATGATGATAATAAATTGATCAACTAACAAATTTGCTGTCCTTTCCGGACACCCCAAATCAAGTGCTTGTGGTTTCCACTTCACTCTGCCTAATGGCATGTCCGGACCTGAATTTCTATACATCCCCATCCTTACTCCACCCCCAGAAATTCATATTGAGTTTCTCTTTATCCACACAATGTTCCTCAAGTTTGTGCTGTCGTCTGTCTAGCTATAAAAAACACACAACAACCTTCAAATGCAGAAGAAGGAGACATATGGGCTATGTGGGTGGTCTTCACCCACTGACCTTTTGCTGAATTCTCCTCTGTGAGGGGCTTACCTTGCGTCTTGATAGTGGGAAGCCTGCCAAGTGAAACATTGTTTTGTGGAGGCAAGGAAGTAACTGGACTGTAAGGTGGATGTGATTGTGGGTGTCTGCGTGTGTGTAAGGTGTCAGAGAGAGAAGCAGAAAGAGATGGGGGGAGAGAGAGGGAGGGAGAGAGGGAAATTTATGTTTCCTAAAACCAGTCCCATCCCAGAGGTAAAACCACTTCCATTTAATAGCCCATTCTCCTTTCCCAACCCTGCATTTTATTTTTTATTTAAGGATATATATATATATATATATATATATATATATATATATATATATTCCCCACTTACAGTGCATTTGGTGTCATTTTATACGAATAACCCAGCGCTCCCAGAGCCAGCTCTGCAATCTAGGGCCCTGAAATCCACTGAAAACAAAGTGAATAGATGGAGTGTGCAAACTGCAAATCAATGTGGCTAGAATTAAATATTGATTTTCTTTTTCCTGGACAGCTACTAGCCCATGTAGTCTACATCCCAACCTGCGTAATCCTGAAAACAATGTCTTTTTAAAAGCTAATCTGTGGAGCAGGAATTTCTCCATTTTCTGACCACAGACTCTCATTTCTCTGCGTCTAAATGTCCTTGGTGTGTATTAAGTTGAGGCAGGGGGAAAGGCTTCTTTCTGGCTACCTCATAATAGCCCCTGCCCCCAGCTTACTGTACTGAAGGGCAATGAGATATCAATCCAATATATTTCTAGCAGTGGATGAATCATGCTGTAAGGCTAACATTCAGATCTAGGCTACAGAGAAGAAATCAGCCAGTAAGCCCAAAGTAATTTTGCTAGCTTAAAGCCAATGGTTAGCAACCAGAGCTTAATTAGAGCCAAGGTTCCCACAACACTCTGACCCATCCAGTGTGGGTTGTCTTTCAACCATGGGTTATCATGTTGTCTGAACAGAGTACGTTTTCTGCTGGGTGGGTTGTTGTGTTGTCTGAACACAGTGGTTTTTTGTGTTGTGTGAATACTGCACATTTTACACGGGATTGCTTGTTAACCATGCAGTGTTTTTTTTTTTAATCACCCTGAACAATCCAACAATAAGCAATGGGTTCTCAAGGTGACTTGTTTCAGAAAAATAAACCACACTGCATGGTTAACAAGCCACCCTGCAGAAAATCCTCTGAGTTCAAATAACATGATAATCCACCCTGCAGAAAAATTACTGCATTCATACAACATCACGTTCATACAACCCAGGTGGGTTAGCATGTTCTGTGAACCCAGCAATGAATGCCAGGGTTCAGTACTGGAATACCCACTTAGTCAATTGAATTTTTGAGCTGATACTTTCCATAAAGGCTAAGGATAGGTAACAACCCAAAGCACATCATCCAAACACTTGAAACTCACTTTTTAAAAACCTAGTAAAATACCTCCTAAAACGCATGACTAAACATGCTACAAAAACACAGCCAAAATAAAACAAACCAAAGCACATCATTCCTCTAATAATGAATTCAAGTGGTGAATGTCAACAGAAATTAGGCTAAAATAGGACCACTGAGAAACGAGAGGGACATATTAGCATGCTCACAGGAACCACATGGTTTGCAGAAGTAAAACTGCAAAGGGAATTAGCAGGGCTGTGCAGCAGGGAACAAGCATGCTGCCTCTTGCACATCTGTCCCTTCTGCTTTCAACCAACTGTAATCAACAACTCAGGAATGCTCTGCTCCTATGTTATTATCATGACATCTGAACTCAGACATTCAACCCAGCAAGAAACCATGGGTGATTGTTGGGTTAAACTCTGGGTTGTTTACTCCCTAAACAACACAGAGTTCTAGATTCAGATGTCATGATTACAACCCAGAAGTGAGGCATTTTTGGGTTGCTGATTACAGCTCACTGAAAGCGGAAGCAACGAGCACACCAGAGTAGCATGCTCACTTGGTGCTGTATGGCACCTCCAACTCCTGGGTTAAACAACCCTGGAATTGCTGTGATCTGTGAACCAGCCCACTACCATCTAAGGACCGGTCCCCCCATAAGTCCATTAAGTCCTCAGTCTAAAATTCCCTGACTATTCATTGATCACATCTTCATGAAGTTTGGAGCCTTCCCTGCAGAAAGACAGGCTCCACATATTCACACCAGATGTAGCCAGTCAAAAGCCTTCACACCACTTGTTAATTAGAAAGGCTCATCTCCATTCCTTTCTGTGCCTGAAGAAGGTCCTGAGGTCTGAGCACACACAGTCTCTGGTAGCTCGCTAGGCCAGATCCTTGGGACCCCTGACAATATTTGCAGGAGAAGATGTGGGCTTGCAGGCCTCTTATCTGAAAGCCTACTGGAGGGGATGCCTTACTGTGTCTATGGCTTTAGCTAGACCAGGCTTTATCACGGGGCGAACCCCGGGATCATCCCTGCACGTCCATCATCCCTCCCTTGCCCCAGGATACAGCACTCCCCTTTGGGCCCGGTTTTCCACGGTCTCGGGCTGAGACCATGGAATGTGTGGCCCATTGCTGCGGTTTGACTCGGTTCCGCGCAATTACTCACTCGGAGCTGGGAGCTGCGCATGGGGCGCAGCACTCCTCAGGAGCACTGCGCCCATTGGGGGTAGGGGGGGAATGAAATTATTTTTTAAAAAAGCACCTACCTTTAGCACATGAGCCTTCGTGCGCTCCTCTTCCTTTAAAAATAAAAAATGGTGGGTGCGACACCTCTCTTCCTGAGGTCGTAGCACCTTGTGTGTAAATGAAGGAGGGCTCTCACATTAATTGCAATGCGAGTTCTTCCCTCCTCCATCATGGACTATCAGGTATGTCTAGCTAAGGCCTATGTGTGCCTGCTTCTGTGATACTCACAGGGATTCCCAGCTGCTTGTTTCTCTTTGTCCCCAGGCTTGGTCTGAAGTTGAGTTGTGCACCACTTTGGTTCCAGATCTGAATTCAGAACTGAAGTGGGACACTTCAATCTGCTTCAATCTAGAGTAGGGCTGAAGTGGTCCAAAGCAGGTCGGGGTGATCTGAAGCACTTCAGATCGCTTCAGAGTCCAGACAACCTGGACAGATGGGCCAATTATGCTTGTAATGTTGCATAAATGGCTGCTCTACAGCTGCCATTTGTGCAGGATTTGCTTTATGCAAGTAGACAAATTGCCAATGGTGACTCCCTTGAAGAGGCAGATGGCTGTGGGCACTCGTGACAGGTCCAGGTAAGGAGCAGGAGGCTCGCATGGCTTGATGGGTGGCTTGCATGCTCATTGGGCATGTCCAGGGGGTTGCAACCAGGGGCAGATGCTCAGTGGGTGCCCAGGAACCTGCAACATCCAATTGATTCAATGTCCAAATCTCGTTTTGGATCCAGATCCGAAGTGGGTCCAAAGTTGTCCAAGGCAGATCGGGGCCACTTTGGACATGAGACAGCTACCTTGATGAAGCTAAACAGGGCTGAATGTGGTCAGTGCTTGGAGGGGAGGCCATCTGGGAACCACATGTAACCACCTTGGGTCCCAAAATGGAAGAAAGGTGGGATATAAATGTAATAAAAATAAAATAAATAGTCTCTCTTTGACAGTCTGGTGGTTTGTGAGCTGCCTATGCTTTCTGTGGGAGTGCTTGGCTGCTTGGATTGTACATTGTGTGTGCATTTATTTTGCTGTGGGGGTGTAGGTTGTATGAATGCAAACTGTATTCTGGAGCATTTGCTAAGGATGTAACTACCTGTGAGATGTGCATGCTCGCACATCATGAGTTGTGGCTTGGTGCTGTGAGTTCCCTTGTGCATCCATGAGTGCCAGAGATTGTGCAGGAGAGAAAACTGATCCCTTCCCATCTATCTCTATGTCAGGCTCTTTCCGTTCTATTCCATTGCAAAGAGAGGGAAAGGAGACAAAGCTCTGATGTGGAAGCTGATCGAAGCCGATTAATATAATTACGATATTGCCAGCCTCGCTCTCACTTTCCCCACTCGTTACCCTAATGGTGATTATTATACTTATTATGTTCTCAGCGTCCAGTGCTTATTGATTCACTCCATTGCAGTGTTTTTAATCAGGCATCCGAAACATGCTATTATTGGTTCAAGGAGGGGGGTCACCATTGAGCAAATGAGGGTGGGAGCAAATGAACAATAAAAGGATAAAAAACATAAAATGCCAGCAGGAAAATCAAGCTATGAAAAGAGCTACTTATTCTGCAGCCTGCTGTGAGACGGAACTATCCTCCATGCTAAGTGAATGGCAAGAACTGGAGCCCAAGACAAAATCTTCTATACAGCTGTTTGAAATAATATAACCTTCTGAAACTATTTGCTTTATCATTTATTTTTCAGACTTCATGGCTGTCTGCTTGGAAACCAGAAAGAGACCAAAAAACAAAACAAAGAACCAGCAGCCTGGAACTCTCTCTAAGCAGGAAGGTCCCAATGATATCTTTTGAGCCAACAGGATATCTTTTGTTTTTTTCCTTTTCTCTTGGTTTCTTCTGTCATTGATTTCACACTGACTGCCAAAAAACCATTGCTCAGACCTGGTTCATCTTGTTCTTGTCTTCACTGATTTTATTATTAAATAAAATCTACTGTAGTGGCATGGATAAGCTAACATGAATTCAGTAGAGGTAATGTTGTTTGGCTTGCACCTGTGTCCTGGGGGCTGTCTATATAGATGAAAGCCCCAGGGTGGGTGCATGGTGCCGTGGGGTCAATTATATGATGCAGAAGCCACCATGCAGTCATCCTGGGGCTTTTCCCCGAAGCTCCGAAGCAAAAAAGTTGGGGGTTTACTTTTTTGTCAGGAGCATGGTGAGGAGAGCCCATTGCCATCTGTCACCACTGCTCTGGGGTCTCGTTGAAGGCATGGCCGAAGGATGGTGATCCCTGATTGGTCGCTGTCCATCGGAGAGGTGAGCTGGCACGTTGAATGGCCACCAGAGTGCCCCTGCACTGCCTCCGTGGAGTGAAAAATCTCCCTTTTACTGAGGGGAAGGTTCACCCTTTCCCTGGATTCAATGCCTGCAAGGTAAGGAGTAGAAAGCTAGGGAGGGGCAGCAGCAGTAGCAGCAATGGTGGCAGCTCCCCCTCATGATCCATATAAACCCCGCGCTTGCTCCTTTGTGTGGGGATAATGGGGGTGCAACCCAGCAGGAGTGAAAGCATGAGGTTTTGGGGGAAAGCAGTGCAAACTCGGCACTGTGAAGATTCCTACTTGTGGGTCCCTGGCTGACAGCTGGTCGGCCATTGTGTGAACAGACTGCTGGACTAGATGGACCTTTAGTCTGATGCAGCGTGGCTCTTCTTAGGTTCTTACCTCCATCTTTGAGATGTGATGTTTCCTCACTTTTACTCCCCCTGCCTCCCCTGTTTTCCATCTCTCCCATTCACCACTGAGTCACCAAGAGGCTATTATGCAATCATAGGAAACATTCTAATTGCAGAGATAATGCAGGGAGAATGACACATGCCAGTTCTGAAAGCGGCTGCATTCAGTTAGAATTACCCACATGCATATTTATAGCCCATACCCCTGATTGAAAAAGCCTTCTCCAGCAGCAGGGATGCAACCAGGAGGCAGAGAACAATCGGAGAGCAATAATATACAATCCTGTTCAAGGAGGCGGTGGAGGAGGAACCCCTCCCCCTCTTTTCCCATGCACAGTTTCAGCACGTTTGACAAGTAAAACCATCCAAGGGAAAGCAGCCCCAATCATGAATGCAAAGATGGGGACGGATTTTTGTTGTACGATGCACCCTCAGCTCCTGCTGCGCTCCCACTGCTAATGCTCATTATAAGCACAGCATATGCACAGTTTGGCCAGGATTGATCCTCTGAGCAATCATTAATTCATAAGCACAATAGTGGATTTGTTTGTGGGTGTGTGCATGTTCTCATGTCTGTTTTATTGATGTGGCTGTAGAAGGATGCAATTGGCTGGAGAGCCCTAGCCTCGAACTTTTGGTTGCTCTTAGTAGCTAGCAGTATGAGCAGCTAGCTTAGAACACTGACAAAATCTGGAACTCATGGCTCCATTGTTTGGGGTGCTTTTTTGAAAGAGGGATTGGCTTGAATCCACTTGCCTACACCGACATTTATATCTAGGCTGTCCTTCCAGGTTACTCAAGGAGCTCTCTGGGCTTGCAGGAGGCCCAGTTGTTCACCCAACTTCTAAAGCCAAATTCTATGATGGAATAAATTATGCAAATCAAGCAAATTTTTGCATACACAAATTAACATCAGTTGCGCAAGAGAATATGAGGGCAGCATTTTTAGAAATGAGAAGACTGGAGGACAGGAAACATCAACATGAATCCTGACTTTTCATACCGCTTTCATAGTGGAATATCTTGCTTGGTGTAGATGAGCCCCCAGAGTGCTGTGGTTGAAATAGGGAAAAGCTGGCTCAGGTTGTGTACTACACACAGTTATTGTCCTGAAGCAATGGGAGCAACTTCTCCCTGTTGCTACCATGATTGACCCCAGCATCAGTCACTTAAAACCTAATGGCATCAAGAAAGGAGAATCCTTACAGTAGTACAGAAAAGCCTGTGCTCAGGTTCCCAAATTCCTAATTACAGTTGCTCCCATGGTACAACCTCCACACAAAAAAGGATGTGTGTTATCATGGGCAATGACAGGCTGACAATTCTTCCTCCAGGCCTTTGAGAAGCTGTCATCTGTGCACAGCCATAACTGATTTGTAGCCTTGGAAAGAGTCTTGCCTCCCTGACAGCATCTGCCTTCTGATGACCACCTATGGGGAAGTGACAGAATATGGGGACAGCATTGTTAGGAAGAGGAACGGAGAAAAGAGGAATGGGCTTGGGATGGGATATCTCTTGCGCAGCTGCCAAACATCTGGATGGCCAGGAGAGAGAGAAAAAGGTCGCACCAAATACAACAAAGGAAGGAAGGAATGCAAACCTCATAAAAGTACTGAAAAAGAAAAAAGAAAAAATGTTGGAAATTTTATTAAAAACAATAAATTGGTCCTCACATTTCAGTAAAAGCCTTCTTTAAAAGTGTATTTTCATACTAAAATGTTTCCACAGTGGAAACTATATATGTCATTTGTATTATGAATATTTGTATACACAATATATTTGTATACACAAGCACTAGTTATAAAACCAAACCATACCATATTTACCCTATGGAAGGTTTTGTCATTAATAATCCTCTCTCTTGCAGAACTATGGAATTAAATGGGTACAGTGTATGAGAAATTTCATAGTGTGAAAAAAAATCTAGTCATTATAATTTTTATGAGGACAAAGGAAACCTAATAAAAAATAAAGTAACACACACACACACACACACACACAGGAAAAATAAAATCACATTTTCCATATTTACTGTACTAATATTTTTAGGTCAGTCCTGTGCTGTGGGAATAGTGTATGGCCTTAGCTAGACCTACCTTTTAAGCCAGGATGAAGGAAGGAAGATCTCGCGTTGTGTTTAACACAAGTTCCCTCCTCCATTTACACTTGAGGCGTGACGATCTCAGGAGGAGAGGCGTCTCGCACGCCATTTTTTATTTTTAAAGAGGATGGAGCACACGAATGCTCGTACGCTAAAGGTAAGGGTGTTTTTTTTTAAAAAAAAAAAAAACCCTACTTTCCCACTCCCCCCACCCTAACCCCAATGGGCGCAGCGCTCCTGGCTTCGCGCAAGTAATCGTGCGGAGCCAGGTCAAACCGCGGCAAAGGGCCACACGGTCTGTAGTCTTGGGCTCAGTTTGGGACTGCGGAAAAATCGGGCCCAAAGGGGAGGGCTCTATCCCAGGGCAAGGGAGGGATGATCCCTCTCTGATCCCGGGATCCCCTGTGCATCATGTGGACGCACAGGGACGATCCCGGGGTTCGCCCCATGATAAAGCCCAGTCTAGCTAAGGCCTATGTCTCCAGTAGGCTCCACTGAGGTTTATCATACAAAAAGTAAGAAAGGATAGGTATGGAGTAGTTATTATCAGGTCCTTTAATGTCCTGATCAGCCTAGATCCAGATACTTTCTCCTAAACAAATTAGGATCAACTAAGATCAGCTAAATTAAGGCTGCTTCAGGTGCCACCACTATCTACAGGAGAATCTCTTGTTCCAAAGTTCTTTCATAACCTGGGAATTCCAACTGTGAAAGCAATTGGGATATCTGAGTTTCTGCACCTTACTCCCTCCAGCTGTTATACAGATGTATACCTACTCTCATTTCAGCAATATGTTTCCCATCCAAATCATAGAATCATAGAATAGCAGAGTTGGAAGGGACCTACAAGGCCATCGAGTCCAACCCCCTGCTCAATGCAGGAATCCACCCTAAAGCATCCCTGACAGATGCTTGTCCAGCTGCCTCTTGAAGGCCTCTAGTGTGGGAGAGCCCACATCTTTAGCCCCATGTCCATTTCACATCAAAGAATGTCAGCAAATAGTCATATGCCATTATGATTAAAGTCAACAGTTATACTGTTGTGCAACAGAAGAATTCATTTATAGTTATTAATATTATCGTACTGGAGAGGGTCCATAGCTCAGAACTAGAGCTCATGTGTTTCATACAGAAGGTCCCAGGTTCAATAACAGATGAGGAGAAGTTTGTTTCGTTCGCATTTTAATGTGAGTGTACCTACTTTTGCACTTTCAAAGCTCTATGAGAAACAAAACTCAGTTGTCCTTTCAAATTTGCACTTTTCTGAATTTTGCAATGCAAGTTCTCCAATCAAAACATGCATACAAAAATACATATATTAGGGGAAAGGGCACACAAAAATGCATATATTAGTGGAAATTACATATAGTAGGGAAAACTGCTTGCCAAAAAAATGTGCATATGATGATGATGATTACATTTATATCCTGGCTTTTCCCCTCTTGCAAGGAGCCCATGGTGACTTGTATGGTCCTCCTCCTTCTCCATTTTATCCTCACAACAACGCTGTGAGGTCGATTAAGCTGAGAATCCCAATTCTGCATGTTAAACACTCCACCACACTGGCTCAATTAGGCAAAAGTGCCTACAAAGATACACAAATGTGCACAAAAACCTGTGTGAATTTTCATGTGAATTAAAACAAACAAACAAATGAGATGGACCAAACTTAAGTATGGGAAAAAAATGAAAAATGGAGGATGTCTGAAATTGGTAGGTTCATCCTCCCGTTCAGTTCAGTCCCCCCTCGGTTCAGTCCCCTTTCTCGATTTTCAAAAGAGAACAGCAAGTGATGGGAAAAGCCTTTGCCTGAAACTGAAAAGTTTGAAGTGTTCCAGCACGGTATGTTCCTAGATGCCCCTGTCTAGCTACAAGAGAATCTCTTGTTTTCTGTTTCCTTTCTAGCCCTAGTGCCATATATCATCACCTGCGACAGAGCTGGGCGTAAACTTCTGCTCCATTAGCCTCTCTTTGCCCGCCCTCTTCAGTGCTGTTTTTCAGTACTGGATGATGGGATGTTATAGAAATATAGCTGTAATGCCGCTCCTGTTTCATTCTTGGGGCTTGTCATGGCATTAAATGGAGTTTATATATGCATCCGCCTGTGCTCCTGTAAAACTGTCCCTTTATGCCTGCCTGTAGTAGCGGATTCCCTTTTGAAGAAGTCCACATGCTTCACTTAGGATGCAGAGCCTGCCTCGTCTCTCCTGGGAGCCATTTTCCTCCCTTCTTACCTGGCCCGCGTAGGTGTTTATCACTTGTTCCATCTGCAGCCCTTCTCTGACAAATACAATCTGTCTCCCCTGGGTATTTCCAAATACAATGATCCCCTTGCTGGAATGAGCTTTTCATTCCCAGCCAACCATCCATCTTTGGACGGAGGGGGGTGGGTGGGTGGTGAACCTTCTGGCAGGCCTAGGATGGAGGGCACAGCTATGGCTCCCCTGAGAACACCTTGGCTGCAAGTCCTTTGCATTTAATGCTGACTCTAACAAGGTTCTGCATCCATAAAACATTCTCGATTTGGCAGACATCCACAGGCCTTTGCGATAGCCCGAATCTCTTTTCTACACAGGCAGGAGCCATTTTCTGTTGGGAAAAGGAACTGGGAAGGGGGGGTTGAGTAGGGTGGCCACTCATGCATTGCCAAAAAAAGAAAAAATGTATCACACCGTTCACTCCCCCACAAAAGAAAACAAAAGAGGATCTGTGTAAAATTGGCACATTCTAATTTATATGTATAGATGCAAGTGTAGAAATCATTGCTATCATTTAAATCAGGGATGGGAACCTCCAGTCCATCAGCATAAACCAGGGATGGAGAACTCACAGAGGTTCCCCGTCTGGCCTGCAGAGCCCCCAAGGGCTCTGAGCCCCCCTCCAGAGGAATCCCTCCTGTTATTTCCAATCACTGATTGTTGATAACGGCAGGGATTTGGTTTGGCTTGTCATAAGGAGTTGTGTACTCTACCAGCAGATGGAAAGCAACACATGAACGGCCTGAAAGTGGGTGATTCTTGTCCGAGTTGGAATGTTGGCTGCTGCACAAAGAAGGCAACTTGGCTGGCCCTTAGAGGAGTCACTTTTCATGCACCGCTTGCTGTCCCAATTGGGATGGTGAGTTGCACACAAAGTCTATGGGCCTTGCTAGACAAGGCGTTAGCGCGCTGTGAGGCCCGGTTTCCCTGCTGTGCGTCCAGATGACGCACAGGGGAATCCGGGGTCAGGCCGTGCTGAAGCCTCCCCTAATGCGCCATAAGCGAAGTCGCTTATGGCACGCCTTTTCCGCAGCCCCGGCCTGAGGCCGGGGCTGCGGAACGTCTAGCAAGGTCCGTGGCTTTTTGCGGCTACTCGTGAGTAGCCGGGAAAAGCCACGGACTGGGCACAGCGCTCGTATGAGCACTGTGCCCATCGGGCCAGGGGGATCCCGGGGGGGGGAGATAGGGGGGGAAGGCCGGACCGGCAGGAGAAGGGGATGGCGGAGGGCAGCACAGATCGGGGACGGGGAGGGAGGGCGGAGGGTGGCATAGATCGGGGAGGGAGGGCGGAGAGTGGCACAGATCGGGGAGGGATGGTGGAGGGCGGCACAGATCAGGGACGGGGAGGGAAGGCGGAGGGTGGCACAGATCGGGGTGGGAGGGCGGAGGGTGGCACAGATTGGGGAGGGAGGGTGGAGGGTGGCACAGATCAGGAATGGGGAGGGAGGGTGGGGAAAGAGTGGGCAGGAGGCATGGGAGGGGATCAGGAGCGGATGGGGGGCTTAAGTAAAAAAACCCACTTACCTTCTCCGGAGTCTTCGGGGCGCATGTGGCCCCTTTAACAAACAAAGAAAAATGGCCGACGCTGCAGGGCTTCCGGAGTCCCTGCGCGTCGTGCGTGTAGGAAGCGGGGTGGCGCGCGCTAAAGTTAGCGCGCCGTCGCCCCGCCTCCCTGCCAGCTTATCCGGCATCGTCTAGCAAGGCCCTATGACTCAGCCAGCCTCTGGAAAGTAGGACACATGGCCACCCTGGGGTTGGGGGCAGAGAGACAGAGAGAGAGAGAATCAGTTTGGTGTATGCTGCAGACAGAAGAAATCTTAATCCCAAAGAGGATGTCAAACAACCATCATAAACCTAAAAGCCAAGGAATCAAACAAAAATCATTTTTTCATTCTGGGTTCAGGAATAAAGAGAGAGAAATGGAGGGAATGGAGAGGGCCTCAGATGAATATTGGAAAACCATATTTGAATAGTCATTTACTTGGCCAAATACACAGATCTACTTTTGGTTCGCTATAAATATTCATTTTCAGGCATAGGAGAGTGAAAGGGTGGAGAAGAGGAAGCAGTCGCAAGCCATTTGGCGTGTGCACCGATTACTAATGTGCTGGGTAGCTTCAGTGGCTCTTTGCGGAAGCGCTAGCACAATGTGGAGAAAAGCTGTCCATGGCCTCCTGCATAAAACCTGTGATTACTGTCTGCAATAACCAAAGATGGGGAGGAGCACAAGACAAAGCACTCCTGCCCTTCCTCTGTGCCGACTTAGCTGTGGAGCTGCGATCAACCAGTGGGGGGACGGGACACAGATGTAATTCATAGTAACGGGCTCATGTCCTTGAATATCCTTGGCAAATATTCAAGAAGAACTTCCTTCGATAGCGGCTGATTCTTTTTGGAATTCTTGAGAATCCATGGTGAGCAGTCAAAGAAATGCCTAAGAAATCTGGTCTGTGTGCAGGGGACCCTTGCACTGGGCTCCACACGTCATAAGGCCCCCTTCCCCTACCCCAGTTTTATATAAAACACCAAAAAGAACTTGCAAACTATAAGAGCAATCAAGGAGGGGAATAAGTTGTCTAGGAAGGCCGCTGGCATTCCTTGCAAAGAGGGATGCCAAAGAAAGTAGGACAAGCTTCTATCAGAGATAAGAACATAAGAAGAGCCCTGCTGGATCAGACCAAGGGTTCATCTAGGCCAACAGTCTATTCACACAGTGGCCAACCAGCTGTAGACCAGGGACCAACAAAGCAGGACATGGTGCAACAGTACCCTCCCACCCATAGTCCCCAGCAATATATGAACTTCAACTGTAGATTGTGTTCAGGTCCACATTCAGTTCCAGGAGGTGTGAAGTGGATAAATTCCAGTCAAAAACAAATAGAAATGAATTTGTCATCCATCCCTATATGAAGATTTGGATAACGATAAATTGTGGAAAAAGTGGGTGGGTGGGGGTCTGATCTCCAGTTTGGAAAGAGGACGATGGGGGAAAGTAATGAATATGGGCAGCCAGGGATCTGCTCTTTTTCCCAGGCTTCCTATTAGTTATAGTGTTGGAAGGCTTTCAATATTTTAAATGGAATTATATGAAACATTATGCCATGCAATGGCTGTTCAGAATTAGAATGATCTGTCCCATCACCCTCTTTATAAATTACCTAATCCCTATAGAAATGCAAGTATCTCTGGGATGGAAGAGAGCCATTATTCAATGCTGATTTGAGTAAGTGATGCAAAATATGCTGTCTTCAGTTGACAGCACCTGGGGAATGTTAGGTAGATGGAAGGTAATTACACAAATTGGAATTTGGGATAATTATTCATAGCCTAAATATTGCCCCACCTTTGGGGAACCCTTTTCATAAAATTCTTATCAACTAGATCTAGCCCCTGAGACCATGTTCCCGGTCCCCTTAATTCTACATTCGTCAAAGCAGACAACTAGGATCGGAAAAAGGAAAGAAAGAAAAGAAAAGAAAAGTTGATCGTGAAAACTTGCTTTGTTTATGTCTCACTTCTGTGGTAGGATAAGAAACTCTGGAACTGTATCATGTTCTGTTCACCACTCTGCCGCAAAGATCATCTGCTTAGCTCGCCGCTCCGACCATGTTACTCCGCTTCTGAAATCTCTTCATTGGCTTCCAATTCACTTCAGAATCCAATATAAACTTCTCCTGTTAACCTTCAAAGCTTTTCACGGTCTAGCTCCTTCCTATCTCTCCTCTCTCATCTCACACTATTGCCCCGCTCGTGCTCTTCGCTCCTCTGATGCCATGTTTCTCGCCTGCCCAAGGGCCTCTACTTCCCTTGCTCGGCTTCGTCCATTTTCGTCTGCTGCCCCTTACGCCTGGAACACTCTTCCAGAACATTTGAGAACTACAAGTTCAACCACAGCTTTTAAAGCTCAACTAAAAACTTTTCTTTTTCCTAAAGCTTTTAAAACTTGATGTTGTGCAGACTTCTACTGTTACTTTCTACTGTTAGTTTTTCCCTACCCTGTGCCTGCTTACCCTACCCTGTACCTGTTTGCATTCTCTTCCCCTCCTTATTGTTTTACTATGATTTTATTAGATTGTAAGCCTTTGCGGCAGGGTCTTGCTATTTACTGTTTTACTCTGTACAGCACCATGTACATTGATGGTGCTATATAAATAAATAAATAATAATAATAATAATAATAATAATAATAATAATAATGTTTGTAATTGAGGGTGTTTAGTGAAAATGATTTGTGGTTTTTGCAGACTAGTGACATCACCAAAATTCATGTATTTGGGGATAGAAATATATTTAGCCTGATTCGCTCTGAAGAAATATTCATCAAACTTTATTTTCCCCAAAGTTTCTCTGGCTTGGGGTGGAAAACACATTTATGTATATACATGGATTTATTTATTTTTATGTAGGTCTCATCATCATCCCTTCTGTATAGCTCTTCCAAGGGTTCAAAGTGCTTCACATACACAGGGTTGGATTACTTGAGAGGAACAGCTCTGTGCATGGAAGTTCCCTCTGCCCAATTTTAGGTGATTCCCTCTCCCCTCACACATTCATCAGGACTCCTGACTCTGGCCTAATCTACACCTACCGCCATTTTGCAATGGAGGAGGGATAATTGTGAGGTTTCCCGCTTCTGCAATCGTCCCTCATGGGGCACACGTGAGCTAAGTTTGACTTTGGGCCAAAGTTAATAATAACTAAAGGGTTATTATCATAGGATAAAAGTCCTGAGGTAAGAGCATCTGAATTTTGATTGCCTGAATATAACTTAGACCACTAATCCTATTTACTGTGTGGTCTGTGCAGCACCATGTACATCGATGGTGCTATATAAATAAATAATAATAATAATGAAGTTTACACTTTTCACAAGTTTGGCTTTGCAGACTATTCTTGACCATGGTATCCACCAGGTTTTTCATGGGTTGCTTGGCCCAATGGTGAACTAGCAAGTTTCTAGTCATTTGACTTAATGGACATGGAAGGCAAAATGTATTTCACACCATTGTTCAGTAAAAAGTAAATGTTTTTTCTACCTTCCAGAGTTATAGGCAATAAATGCAAAGGCACTAGATGATGAACAAGCATTTGGGCATTTGTCAGTACTTGAATTTAGATTTTTGATGTTTTGCATTTATTTCTGGTGGCCCTCTGGTGTTCTCTTAAACCCTACCCACCAACAATATCCTGGCTATTGTTCTGATTTCGTAAAGCTAAACTGCAGCATGAGATACTTTGGCTGATCATTTGGGAAAGTTCTTAGATTTATGAGCTCAATGGAAGACTTGAAGAGCCCATAGGATTAGAGAGGCCACTTATGCATCACCAAAAAAGGATGCAGATTTGCATTATATTTGATATGCTAATTTATATGAATAGCTTTCTTTCTTTATCAGATTTATATCCTGCATTACTATTTATTTATTTTATTGCATTGATATCTCACCATTTTCCCTCTTCCAAGGAACCCAAGACAATCTGCACAATCCTCCTTCTTTCCCTTTTATCCTCACAACAACTTTGTAAAATAGGTTAGGCCAAGAGTCTATGACTGAGCCAAAGTCAACCAGTGAACTTTATGGCCAATTGGGAACTAGAACCCCAAACTCCCCAGCCCCAGACCAGCACTATAACCACTACACTACCCTAGCTCTAGCAAAAATGGTGCCCATAAGAAAACCAAGAATTAAAATGTAACCTAAAACAAATGTTAAAATCACAATTGAAAATAAGAATACATAACACTCAACCCAAGTTTAGATGCAAGTTTAGAAATAATTGCTATAATTTCACTAGAAATTCATTGCATCTTATGATAGCGAGGAAAATCGTGGCCAGCTGACTTCTGTACCTGCTGAGTCTCCCGTTTAGGTGCTAAGTGTGGATGGGCAAGTTTGAGGTCCCATCCTGCTTTCCCAGCCTCTTATGGTTCTTTATCATTAAATCAGACCTGGCCTGGATAAGACACCTTCCAATGGAGCTGTGATAGCTTTTCAAATTGAGGACTATCCACATGGCCATCCTCGATAATATGGTCCTTAAAATTGGTTCACCCTTGGCCACCAGCATATTCCATTTTAGCTGTGGTGGCACCTAAGGTTGGAACTGCAGCCGACTGAGAAATGGCGGAACAAATATTCACTTCCCGGCGCCTTTTTTCACAATGCGACAATCCTCTGCTGAAAGGCGAGATGTATAGTTGTGTCAGTAAACCTGTCCAGCATCAACATGAAACTGCTTGTGGAGAGACGGGCTCTTTAGTGACCATGTCATCATCTGGTGGCAACATTGCCATCCATCTTTCCTCCCCGAGATGGATTATTGCATCCCGATGTCTGTGCAGCAGCAGATGTCATGGCAATGAGCAGTAGTGACCGAAAGCCTTTAAACCTTGTCACATAGCAGGCTGTTACGTCCTGCTAATACACATCAGTCAGCAGCAAGAGGCAAGGACAGAGCCGCTGACAACGGTCTACAGTTTTCAGTCGCTGCCCGCCATATTCTGCGTGAAATTCCCATTGATTAACTAATGAAAGCACCACCACGTTTGATGTTTTTCTACAGCATGCAAGCCAGGCAGGATTGATTCGACTCAGGAAAGAAGAAGTGGCACGATCTTGCTCAGGTTCAACCCTTTTAAGTCCCACTGTTGATTTCACGAGGAGAGATTTAAGCACATGCTTCAGCAGGCAACAAGGGTTACTCAAAGTGTCTTAGGTTGCAATCCCATGCGCACTTTCCTGGAAGGAAGCCTAATTGAAGAGAGTTGGGCTTGCTTCTAAGTAAACATGCATAGGATTGCCCTGGGGTATGGCTTCCATACATCGCTTGTCATGGCCCAGCAAGTGTTTTTATCCTCCCTTCATCCTCACAGCTACCAGAGTGGCATACAAGAAGCATAAAAAGATGAAAGACATGTTTTGGTATAACAACAGCTTCTTAAAACAAGTCAGAGGTATAAAAACAGCAGAACAGATTACACATAAAACAACTTAAAAACTTTAAAATAAGCAATTTTTAACATGGCGCTGGAATAACTGGGGTGTTGACACCACTCAAGCTTCCATAGGGAGAGTATTCCAAAGACAGGCTGCCGCCACTGGGAAGGCTTGCCATTAAATCTACCAGGGCCGTGTCTAAACCAGCCATTTATTCCAGGATAATATCAATGTCATCCCTACCGGGCCACATGATGCACAGCTGATCCTGCTGTGATCTCGAGTCTACCATTCAGTTATTCAGGGATATCGCTGGCTGGTTTTGTAGCGGTTTTCTTGGCTTTCTCACTACAATCCCAAAGTCTGCAGCTCATGTGACCCACCACCCACCACTCGTGAAGCTGTTGCAGTTCAGCATGAGCTCCTGGCTCAGCAAACAGCCAACCCGGTGTGAGGGGCGTGTGTAGGGGTGGGTGCATGGACATTGGCATGTTTCATTGCCATGTTTTTTTTTTTTTTAATACAAATATATCTATGTGCAGCAGCGCATTTTTGACACAGTACCTATCCTCCCTTGTGTTGCTATGTGTCTGTGCTGGTGCACATCTCTCAGGAGTTATTGAAAAGAAAATTCCATGCCCTGCAACGGCCCTCCTTTACTTGTGGGAAACTTCCCTCATGTGTGCCCCTGAGTATCGATCACGTAAGCTGGGAACCCTCACAATTATCCCTTCCCCCCTTGCAAAAGGGCTGTTGGTGTAGCTTAGGCCCAGGTTTCCCATGCGGCTTGAAGTGCATGCCACAGTTGTGGAGTTGTGACATGTTCATTTCTTGTGTATTCTCCCACTAATAATAATAATAATTTGACACAAAGCAGAGTAAAATTCTGTGATCTTATGCATATTATGAGAATTTGCTTGCATATTTTGATCCTTCTGCTTATGACCAGGAAGGGCTGGCAACTTTGCAGTGGACTGAAGTCCCACGTTCCTAAAATTATAAAGCCTACATCTGCTTTCTTAAGGACTGGAATCTTGGGATGGGAGGTTAAAATTAACATCATTATTATTATTTTATTTCTATACGCCCCATAGCTGAAGCTCTCTGGGGGGTTTACAACAGCTCATAAAAATACAAAATAACACATAATAAAAACAGTCTAACAATTTTAATGTAGAAAAATTTAAACCATGCAAACAGCTAAAACAATTTAAATAAACAATGTTTTCCCCAATACACCTGTTCTAAAACAGCAGACTTAATAGATGCCTCGTCGAGGGTAGTTTTTACCTGGCGCCGAAAAGATGACCGTGTCAGAACTGTAAGCTGAGAATCTCAGGATATTGAATTCTGCACCCAATAGCTGATTCTTTGCTTGTGGGGTACCCGAGCATATTTCTAGCTAAAGCTCTATTTTGACTCAAGCAAGGGGTTTTTAAGATGGTGTGCATTTTGAGAAGCCAGTGATGTGACAAGCATGAGATCTCCTGCTACCCAGGGATTTGTGATGGAAGCAAGCTCCTGCCTGTTGCTGTATGCAGTAGCTATTTGTGTTTGCTTCTCTGGCTTATTTCTCTGCTTCTCAGCAGAGGCCTTATGGATTATTTGCAGGTTGCATGTGCTATAAATTGAAACTCTGCCTGAACTCCAGGATTGCCCTCTGGGGTCAAACTCAGAAAAAAAAAGCCCCATACAGCTGCTGCCTTTGCAGCATTGACGGCTGGGCACTCTGGATTGGAAATCAAAGCTGAAAAACAGAAAGCGATGAAGTTAGGACAAGCGGTGTTGTTGTCACTTTCTTTGCACTCCTCTTCTATTTGCAGGCTCAGGAGCAAGTCACACTTCGGCTGCAAGAATCCCAGGTGGTCTCTGCCAGGCTAGCTTTTCTGCTTTGAAAGGGACAAGTAATGGGTCAGGTAAATACCCGGTATTTATTCCCCTGGAGTATCAAGGGCTGCACATGAGGGCAACCCAAGAGGAAGTGAAGAACACCAGGAGATTGTGATCAGGGTAAATGTTGAGGGTTGAGTTGTGGGTGGGGGGGAACACCCCATTTCCAGGGTATCGGCTGAAGCCATAATGGTGGGGCGGAGGGTGGGGATAACCCACCATCTTTCCAGAAGCTGCTCTGCCAAAAGACAATAATAAATCACTAGCAGTAGTCCAAAGTAGTACCGTGCTGAAAATTTCTTGTACATTTTCTCAACAATTCTCATTCAATTTGATAGAAAAGAAATTGCTTTCAAAAAGCAATTCAAAGGAGAAGAAAATTCCAGAGAAATACTCATGGGTCGTTTTTGGATTTTGGTGCCTGGTTTACATATGATCTGGCCGAGGAGTATGCAGGAGTGTCCTCTCTTTCGGTGCGCCAGCATCTCTCCAGCAGCCTGTAGCTATCTCGGCTTCCCACACTTCAATTAAAGCCCAGGGGAAGATATCTTGAGGTAGTTCTTCCCATAGAGCTTTTTCAGATCAGGAAGTACAGGCAGCCTGCGAGGCTGCAGAGCACTGGAAAGATGTGTAATAATAATAATAAGAAACACACACACACACAATTAAGTAAGCTCAAAAACTCCACTAAAAGAAATTCAAAATAAATTATAAAGTGCCCCAAGAATGAGGCAGAAAAAAGGAAGCCTCCTTCACAGGAGAAGAAAATATCCAGGGAATTGAAGGACAGATTTAACACAGGATGAGCCCCACCTCTTCCCTAGAGCTAGACATGACACTGCTGTCCTCCTCACATCTGCATTGTGGAGGATGCAAAATGTGGACCAGGCTGCCAACACAGTTTATGCAGCCTGTAGTAGCAGCATAAAAATAATAACAAAGACCTTAGAAAGAAAGAAGATCCACCCAGCTCTGTGACCATGTAAATAAATGCCTGGTCTGTGTGTGTCTGTGTGGAATACAGACCTGTCAACCTTCCACCATCCAGAGGTTATGTCTGCCCCATTCTCTTGCAAACTGCAAAGTCGCTGCCCTTTGTCACAAGGGGTCTCCCTCTCCATGCTTTTCATTCTTCCAAACATCACTCAATATCATAGAATAGGCTGGAGTTACAGACTACCTCACCTTTAAAGGATACACAACCCATCTTTGTCTACCGAATTCCAGGCACCATTTCCTAGTGGTTTGGAGGACAGTTGCTGAGCTGTACACAGACAAATTATGCAGCACCTAAGTACAGTGTGTATCTGGAGAGTGCCCAGTGGTTTTCTGTACTAAAAGGTAGAGTACTATGCTAGCTAAGAGTACAGGTTATGTGCCAGGTAACATGGGAAAAGAATGCTAGCCCATTTTGAAACATCATTAGGGTCTCCCCTGTACTACTCTGACACTCTTACTACACCACACTGTCTCTGATGATTGAGGATCACCTGGGTATGGAGACTTAGAAAAACTTGTGGGCTTTTATTAAGCTAGCAGGATTCCCCTCTGTGACCCTGCTCAGAAGACACATTAAGGCTGTTGCTAGACGATGGGTTAGCCTGGTGCAAGTCCCGGGCTCACCCCTGTGTATCCAGATGATGTATAGGGGATCCCGGGCTCAGGCAGGAGTAACCCTCCCTTGGCCCAGGATAACCGGCACTGCTTGTGGCCCGGTATTTCCCACAGTCTCAGGCTGAGCCCAAGACCGCAGGCATGTAGACTGGTCAGCCGCTTTTCCCGGCTACCGCAATTACTTGCGAGTAGCTGGGGAAAGCAGCGGACGGGGCTCAGCATTCCACAGGCCCATTGGAGCAGGGGGAGAGATCGGGGGTGATGAGATCGCGAGGGGTGGGAACCAGAGATTGGGGGGAATCATGGCCGGGGGGGGGAATCGGAGCTGGGTCAATGGTGCGCTCCTGTGCACCCGGCCCTTTAAAAATAAAAAAAATGGCAGATGCGATGGGTCCTTCCTGCAGCCCGTCGTGTCTGACATGTAGACTGGGGCGACAACCCGTGCTACTTGTAGCGCAGGCTGGCCCCTCCTCCTACACGGATTATCAGGTAGGTCTAGCAATGCCCTCAGCCAGTGGTCAAGCATTTTGAGCTAAACATTATTTTATTTATTTTATTTATTTTTTATTTTATTTATTACATTTTTATACCGCCCAATAGCCGAAGCTCTCTGGGCGGTTCACAAAAACCGCCCAGAGAGCATGTTGTGTGTACCATCTCTAACCGTGGTGGCTACATAACACGCTCACTAACCATTTAATCACGCTCACTAACCATTTGCTGCAAAAGAGTTAGCAGCCTAACCATGGCTTAGTGTGTTGTCTGAACAGGTCCTGTAACTAATAGCAGTTTCTGGGAGGATTTTGATTGGAGCTGTGACACCAGGGGAAAGTGTTAGATCCCCCACCCCCATAACTTTGTTCCAAATCTTATACACACACACACACACACACACACACACACACACACACACACACACACATGCACACTGCTCCACATGTGTGAGGACCCAGGACCCAGCACTGTGCCCATTGGGGGTGGGGTGGGGGGAGGTCAAGGGTTGGTTTGTTTTTTAAAAAAACTCACCGGTTTGCACATGAGTGCTCGTGCGCTCCTCGATTTTTTAAAGAAAATTAAATGGTGGCCGCAATGTTGCATGCCACATGTAGATCAGGGCAACGATCTCATGATCATAAAATTGTGAGATTGTCGCCGTACAAACCCCTCATCTAGCCATGGCCTCTATCTCCAGATGTACCAGGGGACACATCATGCAGTGGTGCTGTACACTGCATGATTTGTCACTTCAGTTCAATTAAACACATATGTTTAATTATTGTTACTGCAGAAAATGGAGAGGAAGGGATGTATTTGTAATGCAAATGAGCATTCTGGCCAGTGTCGGTTAGTTAGATCTGCACTGGAAAGTGACTGAAGCAGGAAAACTAATTTGAGCCTCGTGTATATGAAAATGCCTTGAGTGGGAAGACACTTAATTAGATTGCAGGAACATTTTGTTTCAGATATAGACCAGATCCTGTTTAATTTATACATGGAGATCCTTAAGTTGCTTTGCATATGGAGCACATATCTGCCCATTTGCTATAATAACAGCTGTAATAAAATTCTAGGCATAAATACACATACACATAAATACAACTTGCTGCTATGAGGCACATGCCAACTCAGTGCTTTAAATAAAGTTGCTACCAGTGATTTATCCTGCTCACCAGGCAGGGTGATGGGCAGCCCAGGACTTAGTTGGCCACAGAGTCTACTTTGAAGGCAACCCTTAGCCTGTGGTTGTTTAGCTAGGTCTCCATTGAGTCTATCCACAAAGGCCATTCATTTTCCATCCACTCATCGATTTTCATTTGGCCATTTTTTTCTCCTGGTTTTACTTAGGCTCAGATTGGGTCTGTAATTCCACATCTTAGAAGAGGTGGATGTGGTTATGAATTGCTGTACACTCTGCTATCCTGTTTTGGCAGAGAAGGTAGGGTTGCTGTTGTTTTCCCTGAAGCCCCTCATCATCTTATGCATCACCAAAGAAGAAGACACAGTTTTGCATAACATTTGCATACGTCAGTTTATAGGTATATGTTAGCCTATAGGTGCAGGTCGAGAAATAATTGCTAACATTTGAATTGAAATACCATACTGGGGAAGACTGGGAACAGGTGACCTATGTACCTATCTTCTCAGTCTGCTGTCCAGGTGCTAATTCTTGACGGGAATTGGGCAACTTCAAGACCCGTATTTTCCCACCTTATGGTTCTTTATCTTCAAATTGGACTTGGACTGAACAGTCCTTCAGGACTCCTTCAAATAGATGACTGTTCTCTAACAGGCTTTCAAAAAGAGGACTATCATCTGAAAGGCAGGATGCATGGCCACCCGACCCTGCCTTCACCAGGTTTTAAAGGGAGATAGATGAGTGCCAAGCTGCTTAGACAAAGGGACAAGTGAAATGTCTTGATGTGAGATTGTCTTTGTGCAATTGAAGCCAAAATGCACTGATCCTTTTGGCCACAGTATCCCATTGCTTCTGGATCTATTTGCTCTCCATTGAAAAAAATCCAAGCTTCTTTCTCCAAACAAATAAACACATACATACATACATACACACTTTCGAAAATAACGCTGCTGGCAATTATTCCTCCATCATAAAAAGATGTCTGCTGGGCTGGAGTTGTTGTTGCATTGCCACCAGTGGACCCAATGAGAGGAAACGGGTGTGGGGGAAATTCACAAGATGATGACCTTGATCCATGTGGGGAATGTTCCTAGCCATTATGATGGGGAAGAGAAGAACTCGCCACGGGATGTCAGTATTGGTGACATCTCTGTTGTGAATGTAAAGTACAGCGTAGCTTAGTGTAGGGTGGAGAATTCAGAGCTCCACACCTGAGTTGGCAAATGTTCTGCCTACCGACCTTGGGAAAATGCCTCCCTTATGTTTTCCCATAAAGATGGCAATAACAACCCAGATTTCCCTTCCTGTTCAATGCTGAGCATCTTTGACATACGATGCAGGCTCAAGGACGGCTTTGTTCCTGGAAATTCATGACACTCCTCCCAGGCTCCAATATGGTACATTTTCCAAAATTTGGCAACGCAGCCCTTGTGGGAGGACACACGGACAGGAAATGTTGCTCTCTCACTCCTGAAGAGCAGCAGAATGCCAAGCTGGCATGACCCTGGAAGCTCAGTGCGACGGTGGCTCTTAGAGCCAAGTAATCAATACATGAAAATCCAGCCCAGGCTGGCAGAGAAGGTGACCTTGAGAGAAAATGAGGGAGAGGAGACTTGTATGAGATGTGAAAGGAGAGATGGTTTATGGGCACGTAGAGTGTGTGTGGGAGGGGAAGAGTGAGCCAGGCAGAGCCCATGTCCTCTACACATCTGCCTCTGTGCCTGCCGCATGCACAACAGTGCAAGGGGAGGGAGTATCCCATGGACAGAAGAAAGCACAGGACCGTACAAGCAGGATGGAGAGCAAAATAGCTGGCCAGAGCAACAACAACAAAAAGAGCCTCTCGGTGTAGAAGAGTGTTAAAACCCATTTTATTTGTTGTTTTATTTACAAAATTTATAAGCTGTTCTATATCGAAACAAGATTCCAAAGCAGTGAACAGTAAAGAAGAAGGTGAAAAGAGGAACAATTCAGAAGAATAACAATATTTTCAAAACCAAGTTATACCAATAAAACCATGGCCATTCATTCAGGAAAATCTTGTCCAAATAAAAATGCCTTTAGCAGAAAAAAATTTGTTTTCTCTAGGGTGTTTGCAGAAAGGCTGTGTTTTTGCATGCCTCGATTAAGGAAAGCTCCTGTGATATGTTTGGATGGTTCCACAAAGGTTTTACTTTGGGGAACTGATGGACCCTTTCAGCATCTCTGGGCATGGCTAGATGGGGCGATATTCTGGGGATTGCCCCGGGATCATCCCTGTGTGTCCACATGATGCACAGGGGATCCTGGGGGCAGGGAAGGATGATCCGTCCCTTTCCCCGGGATAACGGGGACCACTTTTATCCCGACTTTTCCTGCAGTAGCAGATCATCTCGAGACCACAGGATGTGTGGGCACCAATCCTGGTTTCGAACCGGGCATAAGGCACGGAGTTCCTTAGGAGCATGGGGGGAGAAGGAGGTGTTTTTTAAAAAACTTACTTTTCGCTGGAGCACTCTTGCGCTCATTTCCAATAAAACACACACACACAATGGCGGGCGTGACGTCCTCTTCCTCCCAGGACGTCGCGTGCCACATGTAGACTGAGGGGGGAAGATCTCATGATCAGCATATCGCGAGATCTTCCCCCTGGTCTAGACATGCCATCTGATGCTAGCTCACCCACACCTGGCACGTGAACTCTGCCCTGAGCATGTGCTGGTCTTCTTCACGTCAACACAATGGAAGGGGATAGAACTGAGACCAAGGCCAGATCTACACCAGCTCTGCACCTTGTGTCAAATTATTATGAATGTGGAATAAAAAGCAGGAATTGACACCAAGGAAGCAGTATATCGAATGTGGACTGTGCCCCAACCGTTATCAGTGCATTTCAATACTTCTATAAAGCAGTAGTATAGATCTACACTTTGTGTCAAAGCATTATGATCCCACCATGGTAATGCTATATCCATCTTGCGCATGTACACCTTGTAGGGCACATGATGTTTGTTGCAATATTTTGGATAATGTGGACTAAAAAGCAGGAAATAACACTATGGAAACAGTATACGGAATATGTAATGTGCCCCAACAGTTATCAGTGCATTTCACTACTACTATAAAGCAGTAGTGAAGATCTAGCCCAAGGCAGGATGTAATCATGGCAGCCATTTCAGCTTTTATTTTATATTAGGAAAAGTTTTTTCAGGGTTGGTTGGTGGAGAGTCTCAGGCCTTTGCTAGTCCTACAGGATAATGCAGGATGGAGGAGGGGTGATCTCGCGTTGTGAATAACGCGAGATCCTGCCCTCGTTTTCACGTCAGACGAGGTGACCTCAACAAGAGAGCTGTCTGCCTGCCATTTTTAAAAAACTTTTTTTTAAAAAAGTAAGTTGTTGTTTTTTAAAAAATTGAATTCCCTGCTCCCCCACCCTGCCCCCGCTGGGTGCAACGCTCCTGGGGACCGCTGCGCCCCATGCACGGCTCCCGACTCCGCGCAAGTAATTGCGCAGAGCCAGGGTCAAGCTGCGTAAACGGGCCACAACTTCCGCGGTCCCAGGCTCAGCGCAGGACCGCGGAAAAAGCGGGGCCAAAGGGTAGAGCTATATCCCGGGGCCAGGGAGGGTTGATCCCTGCCTGAGCCCGGGATCCCCTGTGTGTCATCTGGACACACAGGGACGATCCCGGGTATCATCCCGGGGTATAGCCTGGTCTAGCAAAGGCCTCAGTGGCCTTCTCTTGGATATGTTCATTATTAAACAGCAAACAAGCAGTTTATTTAAGTGGATTTATTGGACTTCCTCTTTATAGCTGTACGTGGGACTGCCTTTGAAGAGAGTTTGGAAGCTTCAGCTGGTGTAGAATATTAGTGAGGTCGGGCAATCAGCTCATATGTCACTGCTACTGCATCACTGTTTGCAAGTGCATTTCTGAGGCCAATTGAAAGTGTTATTTTAATCTTTAAAGCCTTAAATTGTTTGGGCCCAAGCTCCAGGAAACTCTGCCTTCTCCTGTATCAGCCTGCCCAGGTCATCAACAGTGGTCCGTCTCATCTGCCTGCCACCAATATCTAAAGAGGAATTAGGATTCCTAAGCTTTGAATGTTTTCTCCATGGGGAAATCAACAAATGGCTGTGTTCTGCCAAGAGGCATTGGTGCTTATTATGATCCAGAAACAATGAACACACTGATGGGTGAAGCAGAAACAAGCTAACCAAGAACTAAAGTAAAAACAATACAGAATAATGATGCTGGCAAGAAGAAATTATGGAGCAAAATTATAATGCTTACACCCCTATGGTAGCTGGGAATCCCTAGTGAGGGCAAAGTTGATACAGCACCTTTGTGATCAGCCTGCGTCGACACTCTGCTTTGAAAACATCTCAAAGACCTATATATTATTATGCTCAGACCTAAGTGGCTCTGTTCCAATAGCAATAGCTTCAAGAATGTTGACATTCCTACAAGCTGAGAACCCCAGCCCTAAAAATTGACAAGTAGCCAGCTTAGATAACTATACCAGGCTGGAACAGACCTTGCGGTTTTTCTAACTGAAGGTAAACGCAAGCTGCTTTCTTGTGCCAGTGCTATGTCCCTCTTGCACATTTATACCTTGTAGGACACACAATGTGGTATTTTAGATAATGTGAAATAGAAAGCAGGAAAATAACACTGGGCCTGTTCAGCTATGGTTAGGCCACTAACCGTTTTGCTGCACATGGTTAGTGAGTGTGTTTAAACTGTGGTTATGCAGTGGTTAGGAATGCTTTCATACAACACACTAAGGCCAGATCTACACCTTGTGTCAAATCATTGCAAATGTGGAATAAAAAGCAGGGAACAACACTATGTAAGCGGTATATGGAGTGTGGACTGTGCCCTAACAGTTATCAGTGCACTTCAATACCACTATAAGGCAGTAGTGTAGATCTAGCCCGAGTCATGGGTCACACGACACATAATGTTTAGCTCAAAATGCTTAACCACCAGGGTTTAGTATGTCCTCTGAACCAGGGTCACTATGAAAGCAGTATATGGAATGTGTAACAGCTATCAGTGCACTTCAATACTACTATAAAGCCATAGTGTATCTTCCCGGTCAGATAGCTCTGGTGGGAGGAGGAGATGATGTCTAGGCATAAAAGTGAACAATTGTAATGCACCACTCATTCCTTGAAATGAGGAGTTAGGGCTTTCCATATTTCTACTAAAGGCAATGACTTCCATTTTGGATTCCATTTGCAGGCATAGTAGCCCCTACAGAGGGGATCAAGTTGCCAAATGTCAGACAAATAGGTGATAGGTTTGGGGCAGGGAGCCTTTAAAGCAGAGGATTTTTTTAAAAAACAGGTCTTATACCTTTTCCCATTTTTAGCAGAATTGCATGAAATTTGGGTGCATAGTAGTTCCTTATAAATTTGGGCAGAATTTTCATGTTTTTGACAGACATCGAAATGACTTTTATATCTTAGCTTTCTAAATATATATATTTCCCATAATATACACATTTTGTATGCATTTTAATTGCAGAACTGTATCACAACATTTGGAAAAGTGTGAATATCAAAGTATAAGTATTTCAGTCTGTAGGCGGCCCGAATACCTCAGATGTAAATCACTTTGGTTCATTATTTGGGCTTCAGTGTAAGTGGATGCACACCCCTAATATAGAAGCACCAGCACATGTATTCTGGGTCCATTACTCTTGGGTATATATGCATATGGAGTTATGGTATATGCTTTTTCCTCTTTGCCTGGTGGTCCCAGGGAGGGAGTACTTACTCAGGCTTCCATGTCCCAATACGTTCTGTTCTCAGGTTAGCATTCAGCAGGCACAGTTAGGATGACAAACAGCTTCATTTGTATTAAGAACAACACATGGCAACATAACCTTCTGGTCACAAGGCAAAGCAACTTATGCAGACTTCTATGTGCGCCAACATACTTACAGAGAGAGATGGAACAAAACCAGATCCTAGGGTGACCATATTTGGGAAACCAAAAAGGAGGACAACATGGCCAACCTCAAGGAGGTGTGCCCACCCCAACATGCGCAGCCCCTGAGGAGGCATGCCCATCCTAACATAACTGCCCCCAAGGTCACATGTCTGATTCTACAGTTCACAATTAAGACAAACCTGCTGTTCTACATAATATGCTCATGTCAAAATCACTGAAATAAAAAACACGTATCTGAAGTTAACATGTATTTTTAGTTGCTGTACAAATTTCTTTGTGGTAGTTCTTTTTGCTGTCCTGATACAAGATCAATAGAAAAGAAAATCTATTATTTTCCTCTTTTTTTTCAGAATTAGGAAAAAAAAATCTAAAGAAGACTGTAGTAAGGGGGGGGGGGGGGCACACCAGTGCTAGTCCAAACAGAAAAAGGGAAATATGCAGTAAAGAAAGATTAGAAAGGGAGGCAAAAGGTGCAATCCTCTAGCCAAAAAAAAAAAAAGTCCTACATCTCCCAGCATTCCACAGCAAGCATGTACAGGATTGTTCCCTAACCAGAAACAAGCCTCACTGTGTTGAATAGGACTTATTCCCAAGTTAGGTTGGAGAAAGAAAAGAGAAAGGATGACTGAATCACTGTAGCAATCTTTTATCAGGCCCATTCAGGGCAGATCCATACAGAGGCTTTGGGATGCCCTGAAGGCGCTTTAGGGCGTCCCAAAATCGATGATGTACACCCTACCTTAACCGTTCCAAGAAGAGGCGGAGGAGGAGGAGGAGGCCCCGCATCGCCCCTCGCGGGGACAGGATGAAGAGTTGCTTCGCCGGGGAATCAGCTGCCACCCACCTACCCGCCGGCCTCCTTTTGCCGGCAAAACAGCCACCCGGGCCCACCCCTCGCTCGCAGGCAGCCGGGCACGCCTCCTTTCCAGAGTGGGTATCTCCGTCTCCGGAGCTCCCGCCCCCCGTATCCTCGCCCCCTCGCCGGGATCGCCGAGGTGCTCGGTTGGCTGCACTTTAGCGGTGCCTACTCGAGAGTAAGTCCTGCCGCACCTTGGCCCGCCAAGGCGGGCGTCACACACTGCCCACCCGACGGCGTTAGGGCGGCGGTCGGGGTTTTCCTCCTCCTCCTCCGCCTCCTCTTCTTGAAACGGTTAAGGTAGGGTGTACATCATTGATTTCGGGGCACCCTAAAGCACCTTCAGGGCGTCCCGAAGCCTCTGTGTGGATCTGGCCTCAGTTAGCGTGACCCTATGAAAAGGCGGACAGGGCTTCTGTGTCTTTAACAGTTGCACAGAAAAAGGCATTTCAGCAGGTGTCGTTTTTATATTTGGGGAACCTGGTGAAATTCCCTCTTCATCACAACTGCAGGAGCAATACTAGAGTGACCAGATTTAAAAGAAGACAGGGCACCTGCAGCTTTAACTGTTGTGATGAAGAGCGAATTTCACCAGGTTCCCCATATATACAAACGACACCTGCTGAAATTTCCTTTTCAATACAACTGTTAAAGATACAGGAGCCCTGTCCTCCTCTTCATATGGTCACCCTACATTCAGTGTGATTTAATATTAAGCAAGAAAGAGTGGCTCTCTTTAAAACATTGTTTTAAATGCAAGCAAAGAATACCTTTCCCTCCCCCCTGTGTCCTCCTTTTCCTCCTCCCTCCCACCCCCAAGAAGCACCCAGTTCACCCATGCAGCCAAGTGTGGGTCCAGGCTCTGCGCTGGGGCGCCGCAGGTGGGTGGCTGCTCCAGCTGCTGCTGGTCCTCTTCTGAGCTGCCCTGGCAGCTGGCCAGGCATGATTCTTCTTGGAGCGCAAGCATGGCCCTTTCAATTTGTGCTTGGTGGGGAGGGGGCGCATGCGTCGTCTATGTCTCCAGGAGGTGCGCAGATCAGCTACGCCAGCCCCAGTTGCCCAGGAGATCCCCGAGGTTTTCCTGGTCCTCTGTTCACCCTACCAGAGCCACACCCAGAGCATCAACACGCACACCAGCCACTGAAAACATGGACTTCTGTATTCTCCCATTCTTGCCTTGTGCTTTCTCTCCTGTCTTCCCCCTACCCCTACCCAAACCACTGTGCACCCCTGGGATAAGTGATGAAAGCCAACTGCCTGGCTAGACCTCATGCAACTCTTGTTGAGGCTGCATTGCTCCCTCGAGTCTCCTTTTCAGAGCTCTGTCCAGTTTAATTTGAGCGTTCTTAAATGAGTCAGCCTCCCTCCCTCCCCCCTACCCAAGGGAAAGGCCATTCTGTAGACTAATAGCTCTCCTGGCAAGTCAGCAAATGGCCACTAATGGCTTGCGTTTTCTCAAGACCAATCCCTTTGCTTCTCATCGTGTGCCACTCATTTGGTCCTGGATAATTTCCCTTGCATAACCCAAACATATATCTGTGCCAGCTCAGCCAGGCCACACCCTCACCAGAAACTAGGCCACGCTCTAGAGTTTCAGTTCTTCTAGTGCGGCTCCATAAAGAGAGCCCTTTAGCCACCCTATCGGTCCGTTCTGTCAAGCACCCAGTGTGATTGGTTTTCTATGCGTCATCAAGCACCAGTATATGTGCCCTTGAGCTTAAACTGCGCTGATGTTTCCAAGCCTGTGAAAACACGCTAAGTAATATGGCAGCCATGGGACCTTGCATACCTCTGCAGCTGGAGCTCAGCTTGAACCAATCTGTTCCTCAGCTTTGGCTGATTCCTCAACAGTAGGGTGACCATATGAAAAGGAGGACGGGGCTCCTGTATCTTTAATAGTTGTATTGAAAAGGAAATTTCAGCAGGTGTCATTTGTATATATGGGGAACCTGCTGAAATTACCAGGCCTGCCTGCCTTCCCTCCCTCCTCCCCTGCCCACCTCGCAGGGATGGTTTTTGTGTGTCTTGCTTTGACTCAGGGGAGAAGTCCTTCCTGTGCTCAAGTTCCAAATCAATTTTTCAAGTGTGGAAGAAGATTCATAGTTAGGTTTATCTCTACTCCCCAATTCATGGCATGTTGGGATTTCCTTTGAAATGGGCCCATTGAGCTGTCTGCAGCTTTAAATCCCTGAGATACTGGGGTGTCCGACTTTCATAAATTCCCCAAAAATCCGGGGATGATGGGATTGGCTTGAAACTTGGCGTCCGTGTGGACACATGGATAAGCTCTCATGGGACCGAAGGTGAGGTTTCTGACATGCAAATTGACGTAGTTGTAGCATGGGACTTGATTTGGGGTGAGTTAAAAGGTTAGAGCCCTGCCAAAAATCAGGGGATGATGGGATTGCCTTGAGTCTTGGCGTGCATGTGTATCCCTGGATAAGCTATCATGGTGCCGAGTTTGAGGTTTCTAACGTGCAAATTGATGGAGCTATCGAAAGGGGTGTGAACCGGGTGCCCGATTTTCAAAAATTCCCCCAAAATCAGGGGATGATGGGATTGGCTTGAAACTTGGCGTCCATGTGAACACATGGATAAGCTATCATGGTAGCGATTTTGAGGTTTCTAACATGCAAATTGATGGAGCTATCGAAAGGGGTGTGAATTGGGGTTATGGGTGGTGCATTAGAGGTTAGAGCCCCGCCAAAAATCAGGGGATGATGGGATTGCCTTGAGTCTTGGCATGCATGTGTATCCCTGGATAAGCTATCATGGTGCCGAGTTTGAGGTTTCTAACTTGCAAATTGACGGAGCTATCGAAAGGGGTGTGAATGGGGTGCCCGGTTTTCAAAAATTCCCCAAAAATCAGGGGATGATGGGATTGGCTTGAAACTTGGCGTGCGTGTGTATACCTCCATGAGGTGTCATGGTGCCAAACTTGAGGTTTCTAACTTTAACAGAAAAAAGTTGTATACTTTTTTCGCTTTCAATGCAAGCCTATGGGGGGGAAAACGGAGCTCCGATCCGGATCCGGAGCTCCGCAGCGGAGCGGAGCGGAGCGGACATAGGCTGAGCGGGGGCGGAGCGGAGCAGCCCGATCCACAAATCGCAGATCTGGAAGAGAAGCAGAGCGGGGGGTCCGTGCACACCCCTAATCAGAAGTCAGTCATCTGTTTGAAGCCACCCTTTATTTGAAGGACTCTCCAAATCTGGTTTAAAGATAAAGAACCAGAGTGGGGTGTGTGTGTTGAAATGGCCACCCTGTTCTGTACAATACCATACATGTTATAGCACTACATAAATATAGCTATAATAGTTCCTGATGAATAGAATCAAAGTGGGTTATACAGGCAATCCATCTTTCCCTGGTTTGTCATTTAACTTACTGATCTGGTTCACACAGCACAACTCACCATGATCACCCATGGAGGGTTGTCATGTTGTGCGAACCTGGTGCAGGGTGATTATTTTTCCATAAACAAGCCACCCTGAGAATCCATGGCTTGTTTTAGGATTGTTGATTCCCATGGTGGCTTGTTGTGTTGTCAGAACCCAGCAGGGCAAATTTATCGTGGGTTGTTGTGACTGGATATAGAACCAGCTAGTCAGAGCTGCAAAAACAAAACAAAACAGGTAGATATGGAGTAATTCTGCCTGGGATACATGCTGGAGTTAGCAGGAGGACTGAAGAGGAATGAGGGGAAACAAGCTATGGCAAGCCTGATCATCTGTCAGGTTAGCAGGTGAACAACCAACCCATGGTGGCTTAATCACAGGCTGGCTTAGCATGCTGTGTGAACCCTGACATTGCCTATAGCAGAGGAGGTGATTTCAATTTAATACCCAGTTCCATCTCATCCCATCAAATACTATTTGTTCCATAAGACACTGTTCAAAGATGCTTCTTTGCTGTCCTTTTGCGCCGGACGTCCTTGGGTCTCAGCAGTGGGGGCTGGTGGCTCCAATGTCAGCAAGGCTGTGAATCTCTTTCAGTCAGAACTAGTCAGAATTCAAAAGGAGCTGGGTTCAGCACCCTGGATAGTTCCTTTAGAGTTCTGACTGAAATCCAGACCATATTCCCAGCCCCACTGACATCGGAGCCACCAGCCTTCGCTGGGTCCCAGTCCTCTCCTCTCTTGTTTTCTCATTCCTCTGGCACAATCACCATTCAAACTCTGGGTTTCCCAGCAACCAGCATATAGACATTGCTGCTAACTGAAGGCAGTAGCTCACGAATCTCATTGATTAAGACAATCAGTTTAAATGTTAAAACAGCAGCAGAAGGGAGATAAAACTCAAGCAGCTGAGATTAAGAAAGCAGTTTAGAGAGGCGGATGAGTGTTTGATAACATTCTATTGCTCCACCTAGCGGCTCAAGGAGGATAAGCTAATCTTGATTCTTTCAAGGTATTAATCAAATTTTCTTCTGCATTGTGCAAGCAACTATTTCCATCCCTTTGTAGGCCCCAAATAGTGCTGCTATTAACAGTAGTAGTAGTAGTAGTAGTAGTATTAGAAGTAGTAGTGATGGTAAAATATTCCTTTACATTTTTGGAGATTAAAAAAAACAACGCTTGTGGGGAGTTGCTGCTGGTATGCATTTGTTTAGGAGGAAAGAGAAATAAATAAATACCAGGAGACTGAGGATTAAAGGCAAGAGCTGACCCCTGTAAATCCATACCCATTACAGAATGTATACCGGTTCTTCCATAATCTCCACCTTCATCTGTAACCTTTCTGCCATCCACAGCCAGAACAATGGGGTAGTTAAATGGAAGTTTCACTAAGGAGATTTGGCTGCTGCAGATTAGGAACCCACGTAAAGTGGATTTATTCCGTCACCTTTGCCCCCATGTCCTTGCCTACTTTCAAGGTCATGGAGAAAATGACCATGTGTCTGGATACCAAACACTGTTTTTGTGCATGGGAGCTGCCTGGCCAGAAATCAAATAGATCTTATGGCTTTTCTGATGCAACTAGGGTTGTTGAGCAAAACCCTTCTCTAGAAAACGCAAAGCAAGATGTTCTCCCGCCCCTTCCTCCATTGCTTCCTAGAGGCTGCAGCTTTCAAGCAAAGGAACATTATTCTCTTCCACATTATTTCCATCTCATTGAATTTAACAGAAGGTTGGAGCTGAATCCAGATCTGGGCTTGATGTTTCTTCAGGCTCCTGTCTAGCTGAAATAGAATGGTTTATTATTTTTTAAAGAAGTGTTTAAAACAAAGAAGAGGAAAAAGCTTATGGTTGCATGTTGTCTTGGAACCTAACTATTATAATATGAGGGAGGGAGAGAGCCACTTCTCCACAAATCTATGAGGCTAGCTGTTAAAGCAGCTGCAGTTTCTCCAAAAGTTGATCATCTGGGACATCAATGCTACATCCCAAATCATCATAAACAATTCAAATTGTGTCGGTGGTTCTGCTTTATTCCTGGCTTATAGCTCTGCAAACCTTTGCAGCAGCCAATAAGACGAACACGCCATCCAAATTTCTTTTGTTGATATTGTTTTGGCAATCGCAAATTGAGATAATTTTTTCAGGGTCCAAAAAAATATGATATCTACTGAGTTCATAAATCTCTCCCAATAATAGGGAACATCCAGAACATTTCCAGCAAATCCCCTTAACACTATGGTAAATACAACACTGCTGATGTAAATTAAAAGTAGGGCTTCTGAAAACCATCAATCAGAGCCAAAAACCAAAACCAAAACCCATCTGAGCTTCCCTAAGGCTAGCAGGTGCTTACAGAGATTTTTTTTCCTTCCCAGGCATAAGATGGTGCCTGACTGTCTGCTTGGGGGAGGAAGAAGGAAATATCAAAACTGTTCATGCCCAGCAGCAACCACAATGCCTCCAGATTTGGACTGAGAAAAAGGGAATGGATCCTACTGCTACAAGGGGTAGCTCTACTATTATGGGTGGTTCACAATCAAAGTGGGGCAGGGGAGGAGTCCTCATTGCTTCCACTGCCACCCCTTTGTGGGTTTCTCCAAAGTAATCTACAGTGCAAAGGGAAATCAAATAAACTGCATATGCAATTTTTATGCAAATTTGTGTTTTCTTTTGTCCACTTTTCTTGGCAATACGCACATGGCCAACCCCGAGTGACGGCAGTCTGTAGTGTGAGTCATGTGATGACTCAGGCTGCCTTTTCTCTGTTTGGTGCAGATCTAGAGCAAAGGTGAGCCACCTGGTGCTCTCCAGATGCTTTGAACTACAACTCTCATAATCTCCAACCATTGACTATGCTGGCTGTTGGGGACTGTAGTCCAAACCAGCTAGAGGGCACCAGGTTGCCTACCTGTGATCGAAATAAGTCCTGCTCACATAGGGTGCTATTTGCTCCCTGAATCAAAGCTGGAGCTGAATGTGGTTCTGAGACACTCAGATTTTATTGTCTCCTGTAAGTAGCATCTTTTAGTTTTGTTTCCCTAAAACATTGAGGGGGAAGGACAGATGTAGTTAAGTGGAATGACTGGCAAGTCCACCTTCTATTCCTAGGGTTAATTTACCCAGGTCTCCAATCACTGTGCTTTTTTACCTGTGATGTAATTCCTGTCCTTCAGCTAAGGCTGCATAATCCATACTGGTGTCACAATTATCTCCATCAGTCTAACAGGCAAAGACCAGCAAGGGCTAATACTCCCACTATGAGTCAACTGTAGAGTGAGAGTTGTGTATGTGGTACAAGGCAGATACACATACATTCAGAAGGTCAGGTTGCAACCCAGCGAGCCCTCCTACCAATAATAATAATAATAATAATAATAATAATAATAATAATAATAATAATAATAATAATAATTTCTTACCCGCCTCTCCCTTTGGATCAAGGCAGGGAACAACATTAGTACAACAAATCAAGACATCTTAAAAATTCTTGATTTCATATTCATCTGGGTAGGCCTGCCAGAAAAGGCTAGTCTTAAATTCAGAGAGAGAGAGAGAGAGAGAGAGAGAGAGAGTTAATTTTATGAATCTCCTCCAGCAGCCCATTCCACAATCTGGGGGCAACAGAAGAAAAAATCCTCTGGGTAACAGTTGTAAGCCTAGTTTTCCACTTCTCCCCAAACCCCTCAGACTCCCTGTCCACTGTAATGCAAAAGAGAATTAGTGATGTATAACAATTTCATTTCTGCTTGCAGAACGTGAGAACATATCTTGTGTGCAGTCTTATACACAAGCGTGAGCAGGAGAATGCATTCTCCAAAAAATGTTAGCAAATTCTTGAACACGTGCTGGGAAAAGATTGCAATGGCACAACTTTAAAAATGTGTCATTGTGCATTTCTCACTTTAGTCTATGGTAGAAATTTGCACAACTTTGGAAATTTGAGCAAATTTTAGATTTTTGTGTACAATGTTCATATTCAATCATGTTCATTTTGCATAATTTCCCCGTGATCACAAACATGAGCGCAAATTGAAGAGAGATGAGCATTGAAACTTCGTGAACTCAAACACCTCTTGTTCACCCATCCTTAATGAGAATTTTCCTTACTTTAGCAAGTGGGAGACAAGAGTGGATGACAGGAACGGGTCTGGAAAGAGAAGTTGCAGGGGCATCTTCCTTCTCAGCTCCAGAGGTAGGGTGACCATATTTTGGAAACCAAAAAGGAGGACAACATGGTCGCCCCCAAGGGGGCGTGTCCAGTACCAAGGGGGCGTGCCCACCCGAACATAGCCTTGATCACACCTCTGATTTTACAGCACACATTTAAGACAAATCTGTTCTACATAACATCTTCATGTTAAAATCACTGAAATAAAGAACAAGTGAGAGATTCAATTGTATTTGAAATTAACTTCACTCACTCCTACTTTTGTAGGTTTTGCTGTACTTTGAAGCTTTTGCTATACTCTGTGTGTTACATGGTCCCCTTCCCTCAAATATCTTTTCTGACTGTATCTTCACTCATTGCAAGCTGCTGTTGTTGTTAACAGGGTTTGCTACTGGCCCCAGATCTGTTTCAAATTTGGTATGGCTAAAGCTCTACCTAAAAGCTATCATGGTGCCAACTTTCAGCTCTTTATCTTTAAAAATGACAGTTTTAAAAATAATAATTTTAAAACCTCATTTTTAAAAAAATTCCTAAAAAATCAATGGATGAACGGATCTGTTTCAAATTTGGTGTGGCTAAAGCTCTACCTAAATCCTATCATGGTACAAAGTTTCATCTCTTTATCTTTAAAAATGACAATTTTAAAAATAATAATTTTAAAACCTCAATTTTTAAAAAATTCCTAAAAAATCAATGGATGAACGGATCTGTTTCAAATCTGGTATGACTAAAGCCTAAGAGCTACCATTGTGCCAAGTTTCATGTCTTTATCTTAAAAAATGATGGAGTTATAAGCATTTTTGTTAATTCCCATTAGAGCTGCTCTTTGAAAATAATCCGGATTTCTCCTCCCCCTCCCGGATTCGCCATCAAAAACCCAGACAAATCTGGGCAAATCCGGTCATATGGTTCCCCAGTTTCAGTCAAAGGTTGTCTCTCCCAGCCCTACTTGGAGAGGCCAGGAATGGATCCTGTAACCTTTTACATGCTAAGAATGTACTCTGCCACTGAGCTATGCACCCCACACACAAATAAAGCAGGAGGGTTCTCTAAGTAGCACCCTTACCAGAAGGGCTTGTTCCTTGCTAGCCCTGGATATAAGCACTAAAGTGAGCGCCTCTCCATTTTATTGGAGACACCACTATTCCAAGGTTAAAATTAGGATTGCTTAGCACATCTAAAGAGGTTTTGATGTTTCCCGAGCCATAATCTGACTCTCAGGCCATAGCTAGATGGGGCTTTATCCTGGGGCGATCCCTGGGATCGTCCCTGTGCATTCACATGATACACAGGGGATCCCGGGATCAGGGAGGGATGATCCCTCCCTTGGCCCGGGATATGGCCCCATATTTTAGGCCCGCTTTTTCCATGGTCTCAGGATGATCCCGAGACAGCAGAAAGTGTGGCCCACTGTCACGGTTTGTCACAGTTCCTCACGGTTACTCGTGAGGAGCTGGGACCCTTGCACGGGGGTGCATCAGGGTGGGGTGGGGGGAGCAAGATTTTTTTTTAAAAAAAAATAAAAAACTCTTCCCTTTTGCACACGAGAGCTTGTGCGCTCCTTCCTCTTTTTCAAAAAAATGGCAGGCGCGACGACCTCTCCCTCTGAGGTCATTGCACACCATGTGTAAACAAAAGGGGAGATCTCGAGATAAAAATATCATGAGATCTTCACCCCTCCATCGCGCTAGTCCAGGTAGGTCTAGCTGAGGCCTCAGTGTATCTTCCTTGCACTTTCGTAGCTCAGTATTATTGTGGTGGTGAAAAAGCACCAGCTGCAGCCTACATGATAAGCTTTGATGTGCACAAGGCACTGTGTTCTTCTGCAGCACATTCATTGGATACTGGGCTGGAATAAAAGGGTCAAAAGGTCAGGACTCAGAGATGGCATCTAGAGAGCTATAAAAATGATCAGAATGACAGCAGCAGCAGGAGCAGGTGGTGGTGGTGGTATTAAGCTTGGGGATTTGTGTGGGAGTTCAGGACTGGAAGGTTAAGATGGAGGTTCTTCAGCACAGCACCCTAGCAATGCAGGACTGGAGTATCTGTGCATCAGGAGTAAGATGTACCCATACTGAGATGCCAAGATAAAGCTGCAAGCAACCATGGTTGTGTGGAAGGGAATAGTAAGATACTGTCAAGGTCTGAGCCCTCCCTGCAGGCATGTAGTCACACAAAGAAGTCGATACCTAAGTGAATAGGCTTTATTATGCTAAGCAATCAGTCTATCAGCAATTCCCATTACAGACTAGGTCATCTTATTGCAAAAGTCTTTGATTACACTGACATGACTCTAATAGATTATCTAAAGATTTTTTTTAGAGATGCACTACAGCAGGACAGACGGTTGTTGCGAGTCAGACAGTAATCCCAACATAGACCCAGAAAGGCTTTCTAAGGCCAGATCTACACCTTGTGTCAATTCATTATCAATGTGGAATATAAAGCAGGAAATAACACTATGGGCCTGCTCAGACAACATGCTAAGCCAAGGTTAGACCACTAACCCATTTGCACCAAATGGTAAGTGAGCCTGTTTAAACTGTGGTTATGTAGCCACCATGGTTAGGAATGGTTCACATGACATGCTAAGCCATGGCTCACACGACACACTAAGCCATAATATTTAGCTCAAAATGTTTAACCTCCATAGCTTAGCATGTTATCTGAACAGGGTCTATGAAAGCAGTATATGGAATGTGTCCTATGCCCCAACTATTATCAGTGCACTTCAGTACCACTATAAACCAGTAGATCTAGCCTCAGGCCTAATCAACACCAAGCAGGATATAGCACCATGAAAGCAGTAAGAAAGCAGTATATGGTATGTGTCAATGGACCCCAACAGTTGTCAGTGCACTTCAATATCGCTATAAAGCAGTTGTGTGGCTCCTGCCTTTGATATACCACTTTCATAATGAAATATCCTGCTTGGAATAGATTAGTTTCACCTTCAGGGAAGATCTTCCACTAGAGACCTCTGGTGATGGGCTAACCTGGTTAAATGCCTTCCTTTCTTGTGCTGCCCTCCCTCTTTCCATCTCATACATGCATCAGCTGATCTCCTCCCCCTCTGAAAGTTGCTGAGTTTTCACGGAAGGAGAAGTTATGGTTGGGCTTTGAACCAACTGATTAAATGGCCTTTGGCCATTTAATGCTTTCCTGTCTCTGTCTCCTTGAGCTCCCTGAAGCTCGGGTTCCTCTCCTTCTGACCCTGATGATAAATCTACTTCTATGGCCTCTGCAGGGAGTCTGGGCCCAATCCTGACAGACAGATCCTTAGAAAAGGAACCTCAACTAATTGGTAAATCTCTTGTAGCCACTCACAAATTTAATTTAAAAAAGATGCACAGTGTCAATATTCAAATGTGTGGGTTTTGTTTTTTTTGTTTTTTTAAATAGTACTATCCTTACATTTCTCTCTCCTACCGAAGCACATCAAGGATTGATGGTCCTTATGCAGCCTAGTTCTAGATACTCCCACAGAACGGAGGCTAAGCTGAGGAAGGGAGGAAGGAAAGAGATGCCAAGAGAACAGTCCAACAGCATCAATATCCTCCTGGCAGTAAGATGAATGCCAGGGCCACTTCCCCTCGAGATCTGTTCCTGGTTTGGACTGCAAGCAGCGGAGGAGAGCTTTGCTCAGTAGAAGCGGCCTGTGGGCAGGCGAGGCAGGCAGAAATAAGTGTTGGGAAACAGGCTCAGGTTGATGGGGTTGCCGTCCAAGCGAATGTCCTCCAGTGCCCGGCGGATGTGGCTGGGGTCTCTGCTGTCACAGAACGTGTCTCCGTGCATGGTCTGGATGTTGTTGTTCTAGGCAGGGAAACAAAAGGGAGAAGGCAGCCCCAAAGGGCCAAATGAAGTGGGAGAGTCACAGAGCTGAGCAATGAAGTCTGCACCTGTCCCTGTTGCGTAGAGAGCAAGGGTTGGGGTCCTGACTGAAGGAATAACGGGCACTGTGTGAGGTGCAGCTCCTCTTCCTAAGTGCTCCCTCACCCCCGAGCAGGACTGATTTCCTATATCTGGGAGAGAGGCATTAAGAACATAAGAGCCATGCTGGATCAGACCAAGGGTCCATCCAGTCCAGCACTCTGTTCACACAGTAGCCAACCAGCTCTTAATTAGAAACCCACAAGTATGGCATGAGTGCAACAGCACCCTCCCACATAGGCATACTGCCTCTGATACTGTAGGCAGGTAGCACATAGACATCATGACTAGTATCCGTAGATAGCCTAATCCTCCATCAATTTGTCTCATCGCCTTTTAAAGCCATCCAAATTGGTGGCCATCACTACATCTTGTGGTAGTGAATTCCATGGGTTGTGATCAGGCAGGAAGTTCTGCACTCCTCACTCACACAACTTTTTTCATTCTGCAAATGGGACCCTTTCATCTGTACTTGTTATGTGATTATGGCAGGTCCAGGTTTAGATGCCCAGATTGGTCACTGTCACATCCAGTTTGGCCCACAGATGACTAGGAGCACATGCACAGATTGACAGAGGCACTAAGACAAATGCAGAACCTCCAGCTTGCAAGCCAAATCTGGCCCTTCTGGTGGCCAAAACTGGTCTTCTGGAGTTCTCCATGTGGCACAACCCCTTTTCCTCCTGGCACCAGCCCTGGCAGTTTCCCAGCTTCTGTGCAGTATTTTTTTCCCCATTCTGAAACGTCAAAATGCCTCTTTTAAGGCTGAGTTACTGGCAATAAGAGCTACAATGTGCTGGTATTTTGGAGAGTTTTGGCCACACCCCTTTTGCCTCTGGCCCACTCACCACTGGCATGTGACCCCCCAAATACTTCTCCAAAAGGGAAATCAGCCCTTGGGCTGAAAGAGCTTCTGCACTCCTTTGCTTACTTCCCTACTTTCTCCAGCTCCAGCCCTAACAAAGTTAAGTCAAGCCATCTACCAGAAGGTGTCAAAAGTTGGAACTGTCAACAACACTGAAGCTGATTGATTGGCCAAGACTTCTGCAGCCACATCTGAGATGACAAGCAGCTTCAAGAAAGGGGTGGAGCAGAGCCCAAGGACAACATTGCAGCAGATGTCTGAGCCCACCCCAACCTTCCAGTTGGACTAATCCTGAATTGAAGTGGGGGAAAGCATCAGCCCCCTCTTACAGGAGGAAAGGACAGCCCTTGCTGTATATACTTTCAAACTGAACCACTGTGGGCAAAGCAGACAAGTTAACAAGCCCCCATTTGAACCTGGGGACACTAAAGTTAACGGGAAGTGAACTACATCAGTGTTAGCAAGTCATCATAGGTGGCCAACTCCCTGGACTTTAAACTGCTCAGGGTCTGATTAAATGCAGCTTGGCCTCTTAAAGTACAAGGAGTTGGTCAGATACCTAATTTGGGGTATCACAATGGGCAGAGGTCAGCTTGTCCATAGGCTTTGCCTCAGGCAGAAGGAACTCCAGCTTCTCAGGGACACCAGACAAGGGAAGAACAGGAGAAGATTCAATCTAAGTGCACTTAGAGGAACACACATCATGGCCCATGTTACGGCTCAATTCCATGTTTTTCATAGTAATCCAAAAGGAAATGAATGAAAATGACCAGCTTTCTTAAGGGCCCATCCTTCAGCAATGGATGTCCTATATTTGTTTTCTAAAGGTCAGTATCACCATCTCACCTGTAGATGCAAAGACCTCAGTCCCTCAGGAAGGGGCACTGGGATATAGTCCAATTTGTTATCAGACAGATGAAGGAACTGCAGCTTCTTCAGATCCTGAAAGCACAAGTTAAAACCTCATCTAACTTTCAAGTCAGGACTCTCAAAATCCTAAATGGAAACATGATTTTTCAAAGGAATTCAGTCTGATTTTGCCTAACATAAAGAAATCCAGTCAAAAGGGATACAGCCATATAAGCTCCTGGGGGTTCCTCATCAATTATTTGGTTAATTTCTATAGCAAAACTAAAAAAAGAAGGACTGAATCCTCTCTATCTGGAAATGATTCCCCCAAGTCCCAGATAATGCTGTAGGCTGCCTAACTGCAGTCAACAAGTAGCGATGCATGAGAATTCCATTTGGGGGGTGAAAACCCAACAGATTTTTGTTTCAGCCCTGCTGGATTTTGTTCCACCCCCACCCCCACCCCCACCCCCACCCCCGGCAAAGGTCCTTCCAAAACACAGATTCCATTTTTGTTTTTAATGTCTGCAATTTGTGCAAATTGGGTTTGGGGAAATCTTGAAGTTTGCACAAAAGAAATTGAAAGTTTTTTTAAAAAAAATCTTTATTGCAGATTGCAAGTACATATATTCCACCCTTGTCAATATCCTTGTCAGTTCCATCCTCTCCACACACTACTTCATTTAACCCAGCAGAGCCATACTTGTCAAAGAACGTGTCAATTTCATCCTCCACTTTGCAGCTTCCACAACACAGGGGTGGAAATTGACATGTTCTTTGACAAATATGGAATATGCCTCACATAGCGGACTAGCTATCGTGTGCACTTTCCTCAGATTGCTATTTTTTTTTAAAAAAAAAAAATCACGATCCCCATTTGCGCAATTTTTAAGACCCCCCCCTACCCAAATCCAATTTGCACAAACTACCACTTGTGCAAATCACAGGACCTGGGAGAATTGTGCAAAACATTTCCAGAATCATGGGGGCGAAATCTGCAACGGTCCACTGCCACTTACCAGAATGGAAATTCCATCAGGCTTAAATGGAACAGAATTCCTAGCACCACACATCCTTATCTCCAGGGCTTAGACCTGTTAAGGGGACCACTGAATGCCAGTGCCACTATCATTGGACCCCAGGTCCCATGACTACTTGTCGTACACTGTCCCCTCTCTGATAAACTCTTTGTACTGATATCGGAGGCAACAACTGATGTGGAACATCATCAGCATGGAAGGGGAATCAACCAAATAGGAGCAATGATTTCTGGATTGGACATTAATATAGGGTTGAAAAAATGGAGAGAAGCTCACTTTGAAGGCTTCGGGTTGAATCCCTGCACTCTGGATCATGTTAAAGCGGGCGTCCAGCTGCACAATGGTACTGGGCAATTCCGGCAGGGAAGTCAACTTGTTTTCAGGGAGGACAAGCTCTTGCAAGGAGGGTAGCAGTCGGAAAGAGTTTTCATCCACCCGAGAAAGGAAGTTGCTCGTCAGGTCAATTCGCTTCAGTTTTGCTGAGGAAAGATGGTTGGGATAAAATGACCCATGCATTTTCAGTGATCTCTTGGAAATTAGCCGATGTGCATTACTACTAGAATCCGGGGTCAACCCATGAAGCTAATTGGTGGTAGATTCAGGACAAATAAAAGGAAGTACTATTTCACACAGTGCATAGTTAAATTACTACCACAAGATGTAGTGATGGTCACCAATTTGGATGGCTTTAAAAGGGGGTTGGATAAATTCCTGGAGGAGAAGGCTATCAAGGGCTACTAGCCCTGATAGTTTTGTGCTACCTCCAGTATTCGAGGCAGTAAGCCTGCGTGCATCAGTTGCTGGGGAACATGTGTTGGAGGGTGCTGTTGCACCATGTCCTGTTTTGTTGGTCCCTGGTCAACAGCTGGTTGGCTACTGTGTGACCAGTGCTGGACTAGATGGAACCTTGGTTTGACACTTCTCATGTTCTTACTGTTCACAGGTTATGTGTTTCCTATTTTAAATGGGATGATGCAACCTCCAGAGAGAATGGGAGGAGATGGACTTCCCTATCACAGACATCCCATATTAACTTGGGAGTAGACTAGGATGGAATCCCATCTTGATGTGGCTAATGTATGATTGTCTGCATTTAAGCCCCCATATTACCTATCTGAACACCACAAGGCCATTTCCTTCACCATTCTATCCCACCCCTCACTTTCCACTGGTCTCTGGTGAAACTAACACAGTGGTAACCCTTGTCAATTTCAGATACTCCATCAGTTTGTTGTTGTTTTAATTAAAACATTACTATGTACGCCCACAATGCTGCACAAATAGTCTGTTCTGAAGATTGTGGATGTTTCAAGAGATATGCCAATGAAAGGCTGATGGTTGTGTGCTATCTCCAGTATTTGAGGTAGTAAGCCTGTGTGCACCCATTGCTGTGGAACATGGGTGGGGAGGGTGCTGTTGCACCATGTCCTGCCTTGCTGGTCCCTGGCCGATGGCCGGTTGGTCACTGTGTGAACAGAGTGCTGGGCTAGATAGACCCTTGGTCTGATTCAGCATGACACTTCTTATGTTCTTATGTTCTTATCAATGCATGCTAATAAAATATTCAGATTTGCAGGATATACTCCTATCTTAGCATTTAGGGACTATGATTAGAATCTCAGATCTCTTTGTTGCAAAACAGCAGCACACCTTCACTCCCAAGGAAGCTCATATCTACCGTTTGATGCATTTTGGTAGCATTAGCTATTCAAGTACTGATGTCTCAAACAAATCCTTAGCTTTTTTTGATTCACAGCCTGAGATTTCCTCAGCCTAATGACAGGTCTTGTGAAAAGAAAATATGCCCCTGGTATTAAACATTGTGTGATCACATCCAAATGCCAGCCTCTCATTTTGGCATTGGTGCAAAATTTTGAAAGGTGAAAGCCACACTGGCCTTGATGCTTTCCACTGGCAAAGAACGATGCATTATAGGCTCTCAAATGGAAATGGTTATCCAAAAGTGCTCAGGCCTTTTCATCTCCAAATCCAGGCACATTCAGATGTTATTTTTAAAAACAGCTTTTGGGTCACATATTTACTCAGGGTTATTAATGTGACGCCATAGACATGTGGCAAACTTTGTGCCAGACATGCGCTGGCACTTTGTCACAGAATGCTAAAAAATGCTGAGGTTCTCTTTTGCACATACATGTAATCAGCGAATGAAAGATCAACCCAGGGTAGGAGTCAAATTAGTGTGATGCTGCACAATAGAGAGCAATTTGGTGTTTATATAGAGCTCACTACTATCCTTTGATTATGTTATGCATGATCTGAAGACAATATGGCTGCACAATTGCTAATGTATTTGTGGAATCCAAGGGTCACTTCAAGAAACCAAAGTGGCCTGTGAATATATGGGTTGCATGTATCTGGGCTGAATCCAGATGAGCAGTGAAAGTGGATGGTTGTGATTGCCTCACCACTTGTTCAGCTTTGTAATTCAACCCAGAGTTATCACATGCTGCAGAATCCACTTTTAGAAGCTTTGTGGAGGCACACAATAAATGTGAATACAGTTCCAAGTAGGATGCATGGTGAAGTAGTTATGCTATGCTTGCTAGGTGCCAGATTCTACATAGATTCATTCCATTTACATTCTCCAACATACTGAGATCCTATTCACATGCCCATTTAGCATTTGATAGCTATTGAAAAAGTCTGTTGGATTCTAGCCCGTGGTATAACAGCTGCATAGGCATCCGTCACCATGTGCTGGAGTCAGTTTTTGACATACCAATGGATTTGTCACAGAATTTGGAGTGGGAGGTCTCACTGCTATCATGCACCTAGTGGTCATGAGAACAGGTCTAATTTGCCATGTACTTAGCCCTAAATCTGGCATGGACTGAGTACCTGCTTTCAGTCCAAATGGAATCCAAATTACGAAATAAGATGTAGTGTGAAACTAGGCTCTGGCATGCCAACATTTCTGGGTGAGACAAATGCATTTCCCTTTGCCCCCAGGAGAGCTGAGGGAGAAGGGGAAAGTGAGGTACAGGTGGCCTTGCTTGGAACAGAGAGGATGACTGTTGGAACGGAGAAGTGAAGCAAGCTGCAAGACTCTGAAAATCGTAGCCGGGAGACCTAAGGACCATAGCATACCAAGTCCAATGAAGTCATTGGCTTGAATCCTGCTGATGCGATTGAAGCGGGCATAGAAGTATGCAGTCTCCAAGGGCAGAGGAGGGATGTGTTCTAGATCGGTGTCATCGCAGTACACAGAGGTGCTGATGCATACACAAACCAAGCAGGTGGGAAGATCTGGAGGCAGGAGAGATCATGACACACACACATTATGTATAATATTTTTATTGTGCTTTTTTAACAAAACAAAACAAATTGTGGGGGGAAAGAGAAGAAAGAAAATGAGAGAGAGAGAGAGAGAGAGAGAGAGAGAGAGAACAACAGCAACAGTCTAAAAAAGACAGGAGATTATGCATAAGCTTCAACAAAAGCAGGCCAAAATGTCCATGTATATGCCCATTCACAAATGACACCTATATACTACCCATAAAAATGTTGATAGCATTGTTAGATCCTCTGTCCATTGCAACATAGGAGGTGAGCATTTGTCCTTCCAATATTGTAATACCATTTTTTTCGCTGTCAAAAAGGCTCAAAAATCCATTTAACATGTGTTAACTTCCAAGACACAGGTAAGTTTATCTGTATTATGACCTCCTCCTCAATAGAAGCAACTATTGGACATTGCCAAAGCATATGGTTGAAAAAGGCATTAGGTTTATTACATCTCCAACAGTTGTGAGACTTGGACAGACCCTTATTAAAAAGATGTTCTGGAGTCCAATAAATCCAAAACATTTATATATTTATTTTTTCTGAATAAGGCATAGTCTTAGATCAATAGATATTTCATGTACAGATGCTAAAACCGCAAACCACTGATTAGACAAAATGGAGTAATCCAGAATTCGATTCCATTCCTGTCTTAGACCCTGACTGTCAAATTTGTATACACAAATTGTGGGTCGATATTACAGATCAGCCGCTATAAGTATTTTCAATAACAATGGAGACTCTGGAGCTGTAAAAGGCGCCAGTCCAAATCTAGATTCTAACGCATGCTACAATTGCAAATATTGGCATTCAGCCTTAGCAGGCAAATCATATTTGGCATGCAAGTTAGAAAATGACAGAAACTGATAATCAAGAACCAATAACTGATCAAGGGTAAAAAATCAACTTATCTATCTAAGTCCACCACAAAAACATTTGCTTTCTAATTTTTAAATCTGGTTTTCTCTATAGAGTTAATTGAGCATGAGAAAATGGATCAAACTGTAGTTGACATGATATTATATACTGCACCTTTCTAACAACCAGAATTCTTGGAAGGGATCTATCCATTCTAAAATGCTGAGAACCTAATGTCATCTATTTAGGAAAAGGCTGCTAATAGAAAGATTCGAAAAATGGCCAGGATGAAAAAGAATTTAGTACAAATCAACAAATAGGCTTGATGGTATGAAGCAAGGTCCCGAAAGCCAAATCATCCTTCTTTAATTGGAAGTTGCATCCATTACACAGATATTTGTGGTTCAGAGGAACCTCCCCAAAATTTCCATAAGAAAGCACTGAGTTTTTCAATATATTTGCCAGACATAAGCAAACAAAACCCACATATAGCATAAACAATCCGAGGTATGATATTCATCTTTAGTGTATTAATTTTGCCCCATAAACTTAAAGTCAAAAAACCTTGCTGATCTTCTGTAAATTATCCAGTAATGTAACAATATTTCCCAATCTACCTTTTGCCCACCCCAGGCATAAGAAACTGATTTTGTGAGAATAGAATATAGCATTTTCCATATGTCATTTTGTGGTTAGCATCTCAGATTAGGGCCAAGGAAAACATGGGTTGTAGTCACTGGTAACCTTGCAACAGCCATTCCGCTCAAACTAACATATCTCAAAGGACTGTTGTGAGAATAAAATTAAGGAAAACCATGGCCATAGCTAGACCTAAGGTTTATCCCGGGATCTTGCATCCCTGGATCGTCCAAGGGTCAAACCTGTTCAACTAGGTGACACACAGGGGATCCAGTGCTCAGGCAGGGGCGAACCCTGGATGATCCCAGGATAAACCTTAGGTCTAGCTGTGGCCCATGTATGCTACTACGCTTGGGAAAGGGTTAAGATCACTATATGAGCAGGGCTCCTGCAGCTTTAACTGTTGTGATAAAGAGGGAATTTCACCAGGTGCTGCATGCATGCAAGTGACACCCTGTGAAATTCCTTTTTCTGTGCAACTGTTAAAGATACAAGAGCCCAGTTCTCCTTTTCATTTGGTCACCCTAGGAAGGGTGGGATAAAAATGTATCAGATAAATGGTACATTTGATATTGCTCTCCCCTCTGCTCTTGTATTATACCCAACTGTTTTCTTTGAAATTGTATTGGGGTGGAGGGCACAATGCATATCATTCTCAGCTGTGAACCATCTAACCTGGTAAGAAGTCCCCCTCCCCCTCCTGCCCCAAGATTCTGGATTGTAATTTTTAAGCAAGGCTGTTGTGGCCTCTTTAAAACAAGATTAGCAGTAAAGGTTGGGCTGGCACTTTGTAAATTTGTTTTAACTTGCTAATGTTGATCTTATGTTGTACTTATGTATTAAGCTTAGATTACTTCATTGTAATATTGAATATTTGCTATTTATTGTTGATTTGGGGTTGTATCCAATGTTAGGCTATCTAAAAGTGTACAAGAGGTGGTGGTGTTCTGTTAGTGGTTGCACAAGTGCTGGTGGGACAACTAATGAGTTGCGCAATGGCTAGTGTAACTGCTTATGCAAGTGAAATCAAACTATTAGATTTTACACTTGTGCAATAATAAAAATGGAGTTTCCACAAGTGGTAGAAGTTTTGCATTAGTAAAGGGGAGGGCAACCTCCAGCCTGCAGGCAAAATCCAGTCCACACTGGGGCGCAATTTGCCCACAGAAGGTGAGCACCCTCCGTGGGCCCCACCCCCTGCCCTACCCCTTCCCAAGCTCCACCCCCTGAGGCTGAGCAATGTAAAGGGGAATCTCGTTGTTATCTCCAACCCGAGATTGGAGATGTGCCAGGGATTCCTCTGCCCCACTTCCCATACTGCTTGCAGCCTGATTGGAACACGAGCGGCATGGGAAGAAGGAGCCCAATTTGGCCAGAGCTTGCAGGAGTCAGGCTGCTCCTTTCCAGGGCGTTCTTGGGAAGGAGCAGCCTGACTCAGATGGGGCTCACACAAGTCGGCTGCTGGAAGCTTTGGCCAAGTCCCTTTCTCTGTGCAGAGAGGCACAGAGATCCATGCCTCTTTCTGCTTGGAGGGGGGGAAATAAAAATGGGGGAGATGATGTCATGGGAGGGGGAGGGGGCATGATTTTAAGCCCCACCTCTGACATCATCTAGCCTGCTGGCTTGGCCTTGGGAGGGTGGTAATCTGGCTCCTGGACCAAACGTAGTTGCCCTCTGTGGCGTTACATCCCACAAGTCAGTTCCCAAATGTATGTCTGCAGTTTGTAAGTCTGTGGGTTTTAGAATGTTGGCCTGAGTGGGTGGAGTTAGAATGTCTTGGGAGGGGGGAGGAGTGATATATAAGGGAATGACTGAGGGGATTGTGGAGGGACTTGTTAGGTACTCTAAGAGTCTTTAGTGCTCTCTGTGTTTAGGGTACTTAAGTTCTGGGAAATTTGAGGGTCAGTGTAGAGAGTGGTGTCTTTAGAGTGTGGTGTGCACGTAGTTGATGTATATTAATCAATACCGATAATAAAGAAAGTTCAAGATTGATTGTGTGAGAAAAAGGAAAGCACGTATGTGAGTGAGTGAAAGGATTGTATGACAGGTTTCAAAAAGGTTTTTAAATGGTTTATTTGAAACAAAGCTTGTGTACTTTTGAAAATAAATTTTGATTGTTTTGTTTTTAAACTACCACAAAAATCCCACGTGTCTGTTTGGCATTTATCATCTAAAGTTTACTTATTTAACACCCACTCTGACAATCATTCACCTCAGCACATATAACTCACAGTGTTTTATTTTATATATTAAAATCCTTCTCCATTTAACCCCTTTCTCCACATAGTTTGGAGGAAGGTGGTTTTTATCCCTTGCCTCAGGCGTATTGAGCGTTGGTGCTTGGCTTGAGCAGGGAGTAGCCTCGGCGGGGTCTGGTGTTCAGAGCCTGTGTCGTGGCACCCACCTCCCCTGCATTAGCGGAATGACACCATTCAATACAACCCTTTGCCTTCTATCGGAATTCATTGTCATCTTTCGAAAAGGAAAAAAAATCTGACTTGCTTTGATAAGTTGACATTTATTGTGGGCCACTTTGGACAACATCGACTGTAGAAAAGCAGCTGATAAATATACTGACTAAATATAGGGTGACCATATGAAAAGGAGGACAGGGCTCCTGTATCTTTAACAGTTGTATTGAAAAGGGAATTTCAGCAGGCGTCATTTGTATATATGAAGAACAAATGGTAAAATTTCCTCTTCATCACAACAGTGAAAGCTGCAGGTGCCCTGCCCTCTTTTAAATCTGGTCATTCTAGTATAGCTCCTGCACCTTTAACTGTTGTGATGAAGAGGGAATTCCTTTTTCTATGCAACTGTTAAAAGATACAGGAGCCCTGTCCTCCTTTTCATATGGTCACCCTACTAAATAGCACCAGGTCAGTGGAAAACCTCACAGCGTACTGCAAGATTCAGTTTGTGTTGTGCTGACGTGGAAGACAATGCAAGGTGTCAGATGAGCCTTGTTCGCAAGTGAGAGCTAAATTCACTTAAAAGATAAAAAGAGAAACCAATGAGTCAAGTCCAATTAAGAGATGGATCACAAAGTACTCCTCCAAAGAGCAGCTTGAAATGAATCAGCTTGGGCCAAATCCAAACTTGGGGGTGCAACGCCTATTTAGCTGATGGCGTTACCCCAAGGTTTTTGTTTGGCCTCTCATATTTAAAGAAACAAATGCAAAGGAAATGGCATTATTTCTGCGCTGAGAGACCATTGCGGCTGTCTGGAGCCAACAGCCCATTGCAGAGACAAAGTGATGATGGCAACATGACAAGATTCCAGGCACCAATTAATAATGCTTGATTTTTTTAAAAAAAACAACCCCAAAACCCCCAACAACCCTCTATTTGGAGGACTAAACAGACCCCAGATCTATTAGCGGAGGAGTTCAAAGCAGAAAGGCAACAATTTTGCTCAGCCTACTACTTAATTTGTCCCAGTTCAGAGTGACAGAAAATGAATAAAGATATTTATCCCTCGCTACAGGATTTTAATTGTCACTAATCTAATTGCTACTCTGTCCGATTGTCGCTGCGTCTCTGCTCATTAAAGTGTTGTTGCTTTGCCGGTGTTTCTGTTTATTTCTGAGCAGTTCCTTTCTCAAGCAACTCTCATGTCTCAGAGGAGAAGCTCAGCCATTTTTACACAGGCCGAGCCCATTACGCTTCTTCCCATCTGGTAGATGGGAGGCGGAGCGGGAAGAATCCAGCGTCTCTCTAAAACTTCCAACAGAGTGCATTTGTTTATACAATAAAAAGAAAAGCTGCTTTTCGATCAATTAAAATACTCCAAGTGACATGGAATTTAAAAACAACAACATCAAGACAAAAGTAAAATGCAACAGAAAAATAAATCAGGATCAAAGCCAGCAGCAGAAAAAAATACAATTAAAAAGATTAACATTAGCAGCATCATTCATTTAAAAACAAAACAAAAAACTACACTGCATTGAACAGACATGTTTTCATTTTACAGTGAAAGGAGGACAGGACCCCGAGGAAGCCAGCCTTGCTTCTAGAGCAAAGGTGTAGAACCTCTGGCCCCCGGGGTATGACAATCTAGCCCATGGAGCTTCCTGAGACCCGCACTTGCCTCAGCGAATGGCAGAATATGAAAGAGAGCCTTTCTTGATGACCACAGATAGTGAGAAGGTACATATGGGAAACCAGTCCAGCACACAGCATACCAGGGCATTTGCCAGGGGTAAATCATGTTCCTGAAAGACCCAGAAAAGGTCTTGCATTTAAAACAAGGTGTACGGTTGTATGACTTGTGTCTTAGGCCATGGCTAGACCAGGAGATATCCCGGGGATCGCCCTGGGATCATCCCTGCCTTTCGAATGCCTGTAGTGTGGGAGAGCACATGACCTCCCTAGGTAACTGGTTCTATTGTTGTACTGCTCTAACAGTCAGGAAGTTTTTCCTAATGTCCAGCCGGAATCTGGCTTCCTGTGACTTGAGCCCATTATTCCGTGTCCTGCACTCTGGGATTATCGAGAAGAGATCCTGGCCCTCCTCTGTGTGACAACCTTTCAAGTATTTGAAGAGTGCTATCATGTCTCCCCTCAATCTTCTCTTCCCCAGGCTAAGTATGTACTTTTTTTGCTGCTGTCACTCAGCTGAATTTGGTGGCACAGCAGTGGTACTTTGGGGACACTTTGGGAGTTGTGAGGCAGGGCATGAATATATATGGTCCACGGTCTGTGTGTTACCTGCCCCTGTTGTACATCAAATGGGTAGATTCTAACCTATGGTATCTGCACAGTGCTGCTTATGCCCCCGGCTTCAGCTTCTGCTATAGAAAAGGGCCTAGTGGCATCAAAACTTCGGGGTCTGGCTTACAGAAAGGCACAGTACAAATAACAACAAGAAGAAAACAATAACATCATAAGAACACCAAGAAGAAGAAGCCTAGAGAACTGCTGCCCATCAGTGCAGACCAGTGGTAGCCAACTTGGACCCTTCCAGATGTTTTGGACTACATCTCCCATAATCCCTGACCATTGCAAATGTCGATTGGGGTTTATTGAAGTTGTAGGCCAAAACATCTAGAGGCACTAGGTCGTCCACCCCTGGTTTAGACAATACTGCATTTAATTGGCCAGTGGTCTGATCTGGTATAAGGAAGATTCCTACGTTATCCTATGTTAAGTCCCATCCACCATATGCAACTCTTAATATCCTTAGAGGAGAGGGGGGGCTTGCTAGACGAGGCCTTAGCACACTGTGAGGCCTGGTTTCCCTGCTGTGCGTCCAGACGACGCACAGAGGAATCCGGGGTCAAGCCGCGCTGAAGCCTCCCCTAACGCGCCATAAGCGAAGTCGCTTATGGCGCGCCTTTTCCGCAGCCCCGGCCTGAAGCCGGGGCTGCAGAACGTCTAGCAATGTCTGTGGCTTTTTGCGGCTACTCGCTTACTCACGAGTAGCCGGGAAAAGCCACGGACTTGGCACAGCGCTCATATGAGCGCTGTGCCCATCGGGCCAGGGGGGGATCCTGGGGGGTGAAAGCCGGACCCAGCAGGAGAGGGGGGGGGAGAAGGCCAGGCACCGGGATGGCATCGGGGAGAGGGAGAGCGGGCACCACGGGCATCGGGGAGAGGGCGGGCGAGCAGGGAAAGAGTGGCCAGGGAGGCATCGGGGATGGCAGGGGGGGGGGATCAGGAGCAGAGGGAGCTTAATTTTTTAAAAAAGACACTTACCTTGTCGGGTGGCTTCGGGGCGCACGTGGCCCCTTTAACAAAACAAAAAAAAATGGCCGACACTGCAGGGCTTCCGTAGTCCCTGCGCGTCATGCGTGTAGGAGCCGAGGCGGCGCGTGCTAAAGTTAGTGTGACGTCGCCCCGCCTCCCTGCCGGCTTATCCGGCATTGTCTAGCAAGGCACAGAGAGAGAGGAGATGATTTTGAGAGTTGGTCTTCCACTCACCCTGATCTGTTATGGACCCAAACAGACCTGGTCCCTTAGGCGTGACTGCTGTGGAGGTTGATGGGCTCCTTCGTATTGTTTCTGTTGCCTCAGCAGTTGTGCTTGGCGGTTGTGCTAGGTTTTTGTTGGGAGGAGCCAAGGTGCCAACCTCAATCTGAAAATGAAGCAAGGGATATGTCTCTCCATAGTTATGCACAGAGGCAGCATCAATATTTCCATTTTACAGACAGGTAAACCGATTCATAAGCTTCTACAGAATTCCCCAGGTCAGAGATTCCCAGTTTTTTTTGTATTCATTTTTTCAGCTTCAATCCTGCCTTCTGATGGCTGACTCGTATTCTCCTCACTCCCACCCTGTACATAAGTAATCCAAATATCCTTGGGTGGATAATTTCACATATATGCCATCTAACCACAGATGTAGTTGTGGGCCTGTTCAGACAACACAGGTTCTATCCCTGGCTTCTCCAGGCAGGGCTAGGAAATTATCCTTCCTGAAACCGTGGAAAGCCATGTTCCAGTTCTCATAATAGAATATATTATATAAGTTTGCATCTATTTGTATATTACATGCCCCCAAAGTTTCTAGCTTTCAAACTATTAGGAATCTCTGGTAAACAGTGAAATGTAAGACGGGAACAGTATGGATATTGAGGATAGGTATGTTATTGAGTCCAGCATTGATGTACAAGGAACTGTACAAAAGTACTTAGAGCTGAGCTTCTCAGCAGTAGCAATTATTTACTCAATGGCATATCCCACACTTTTGTGGGGGTTGGGGGACTACCAAATACACAAGGCCCTGATTATACAGCACCTTGGATGCCAGGTCCCCATAATCGTAGATATCTTCATAATTACTAAGATCAATGACCTCCCCATAGTTGTCCAAGTTGAGGTCATAGTTGCCAAGATCCAGGTTGTCGTAAGCAACAGCATTGTTGTCGTGCTTCTCCTTCTTCTTCCTTCCATCTTCCTTGGGAAGAGCAGACAGAGCCAGTGCCAAAGTCAGGGCAGCTATTGCACCCACCAAGGCTGCAGTCTGCATCCTGAGCCTGAAGAGAAGGTGGGGAGCAACAACAGTGTGCGTTCAGCATCATTTTTAAAAAGCTAGCATGCGAAGAGCTCCTGATCTCCAACACAGACTCTCTAGTACACCCTTTGGCATATCATTCTATTCGGGCATCAGTTTTGCATCTATAAAATGAGAGCAACACAGGACTAACTGGCTTGACCGAATAACCAAATTCTGCCTATTCCAGCAGGCCTATCCAGTGGAATTGTAGGATGTTTTTAGGAAGTTTTTAGGATGTTTTAATAATGTATACTATGTTTTTAATTCAGTTTTATGTTATGTATTTTATACTTCTTCTTGTTCCCCGCCTCGATCCAGATGGAGAGGCGGGTAATAATAATAATAATAATAATAATAATAATAATAATAATAATAATAATAATAATAGTTATTATTAGGCTCCAGTAGGATGGCTATTATGGGCACTGCTTCTCAAAACTTAACATCAGGGCATAGTTTAAGCCTGACAGCTCTAGATTGGCCTCCCCCCAACTGATGCCCTCCAGATGCTTTGACAGACAACTTCAGCATTTCTGACCATTGGGGATGAAGGGAATTGAAGTCCAAAACATCTGGAGGGAACCTGGCCTGTGAAGTCTTCTCTAAAACCTTTTTTTCAATGCATTGTCATCATCATGTTCTTTTGCAGGTCACTTTCCCAATTTATGCTCAAAGCAGCTCACAAGAAGAGTGACATCAGGATAATCAAGATATAGGTACAACAAAAGGCCTATCTGAGCATTGTGCAGAGGAGGAATAAGAAATAAGTCATCTTCTGTGCATGAGCAGAGTGCTCTGCTCTCACCATTACAGAAAACATGACCACCACCCCTCTGGTTCCCCACAAATCAACAACAATTAGGGCAAAGTGTTTCCAGTGACAAAATGGCACCAAGCCCCAGCACCTAACGTTTTAGAGCTTTTTTTATTGCTTTTTACTGGAACAGAAGGAATAAACGTTTCTTTCCCAAGGTTAAACACAGTCTGTGGCAGAGTCAGATCTCAAGGGAGTTCCAATCCCTTTTTTTCTCCCCATTAAGCCATCCTTCCTACTATCACGTCTCTGTCTCTTCTGCGATCTGACAGCTGGCTTTCTTGCACCAGCTTGTGAAGCCTCTCCTTTAGCTCCTTATTATGACTACACCTTCCCTTGCTTTCAGAGACTGCCTGACCTTGCCCTGCAGCACTTTTCAAAAAAGCTCCATTCCAAGCTTCATAAAGAAGGGGGTGGCGGGCGGCGGGGAGGTTCACAGCAGCAGAGAACAAATGGCTGAAGCTGCTAGCCCTGAGGGGGTTATTACTCTCCTTCCCCTTCCAGTCATTTTCATGCTTGAATGCTTGGCTGTGCTGGAGAGGCCCAGAGACGCTTCACCTCTCGCGTGCAGCTTAAAGGACATTCTGGTTCTGGGTGGCAAAGCAAGAGGCCATTTCAGAAATAAGGAGTTATGGTTTGCAACACTGCTCATTACAGGCCAAAAATGAATGCTTTATTGCTTTCATGCACACACATTCATGTAGGGATGTATTAACACATGCATGCAGAAATCTGCATGTAACATTCATATTTTCTTTTTCTTCTATGTGCACACATGCGCGCGTGCATACACACACACACACACACACACACAAATTTATTCTGCACAGATCTTTAAAATAGGCAGTGGTAATAAAGTGCCTTGAAATGCAGACTATTAATTTCCACAGAACTTCCATAGATCAAACCAAATGTTAGATGGATCACACTGCAGGAAGAATGTGTGCAGCCTCTTTTAGTATGCACACACACAGAGAGACACCAAATTACCAAATATTTTGTCTAGCACAAAGTTGAAGGAGCCAGTCTCTATTTTTATAGCATGCAATTGGGGTTGCTGTTGTAACACACACACACACACACCAGTTGCATGCACAAAGAACAACACACACACCTGAGACATGAGCTGACTGCAAAAAAAAAAAAAAAAGTAAGTAAATGACCTTTCAGGAAATTAGAAAAGAGTCCATAATTTTGGCTACCCATAGGGAACAGGTCCACAGTGGCAGAGGTATTTGGTACAAGATTTGCCCTCTATGCAATGTAAAGAAAGACTGTGCAATGGAATTTAAAATTGATTCATTTTTTCTTGGAAGAAGAATCTGTTTTATTCAAAAGATGTTGGTGCTTGGAGAGCAGCCATATGAGGATTGTAATCTGTTTGCCAAAGCATTTATTCAATGTGTTCCTGTGTTTATGATTAGTAACAGTTATTATTATGTATATAGTACCATCAAGCGTAGATGTGCACACATTCGCATATGTTCATGAACTTCATACAGTGATGCAACACATATGTCCAATTCAGGAAGCAGACACACCTAAGCTTAACCACATGAGCATTCAATGATACATATTGCATACACCATATGATTTGGTTCAGGCACAATTCAAAATGTTGATTTTAACATTTAAAACCCTAAATGATTTGGGACCTGGGAATTTGAAACTTCCCAGTCTCTGAGGTCTGCAAAAAGTGGTGACTAGGTAGAGGGCTTTTTCAGTGGTGGCACCTCTATTACTCTTATTCAGATGGAAGATTAACACCATGTTTTCCACCAGCTTGTAATGGTTTTAAGGGAAGATTTTGATATGTTGTGGCTATACATTTTTGAACAATATTGGATGCTTTATTGCTGCTTTCTATATTGAAATAAATACACACATACACACACCGTTATATGTTTACATATCTATTCATATACATAAGTTAGGGTGACCATATGAAAAGGAGGACAGGGCTCCTGTATCTTTAACAGCTGCATAGAAAAGGGAATTTCAGCAGGTGTCATTTGTATATATGGAGAACCTGATGAAATTCCCTCTTCATCACCACAGTTAAAGCTGCAGGAGCTATACTAGAGAGACCAGATACAAAAGAGGGCAGGGCACCTGCAGCTTTAACTCTTGTGATGAAGAAGAAATTTCACCAGGTTCTTCATATAGACAAATGACACCTGCTGAAATTCCCTTTTCTATGCCGCTGTTAAAGATACAGGAGCCTTGTCCTCCTTTTCATATGGTCACCCTACATAAGTGTACTCATGTGTGCACATATGGCAATATACAATTCCTACAAAAGTACTCTTGCAAGCACATAAAAGCACATTGTCACATACAGAGATGCACATACATTCATGTAAGTATTCACATATGCATGCATCTGCAGGTAACATTTTTTTCTTTCTCCTATATGTACACACAAACACACACACACACACACACTTGCATGCAAACGTATTTTGCACAGATCTCTAAAACAAACCATATTAATAAAATGCCATGTATGGAGGTCTGTGGTCCTTACTCCCCACAGATCTTCCATAGATTAAACCGACCAGGAGGTGTGTAACTGACAAGCTTTTGAGCCTCAAACTACTGCAGGACGATTGCGTGCCTTGTAGATTAGCCCCGATCCTAAAGAATCTTTCAACGTAACTTCTCTAAACTGAATATGAAAGATCCTGAGCCCTGATTGTTAGGGACAAAGAAGAAAAGGAAAAAGAGCAGCTGTAAGAAGAGCAAATGACAGATGTACGTACCACTTTTGTTGCTTGCCTGCCTTGAGCAAAGGGGCCAACCTCAGAGCTCCTGGAACACAAGTGTTATGGGACGAAAAAGCTTATAATGAGAGTAGTGGTGTTAGGGAGGACACAACTGTGCAGAAGTGATGGATGGGCTGGGGGTAAAACAGAAAGGCCAGCCAATCAGTGTGATTTCTGTTCCATCTGTCACCAAATTGCCCCCTCCCCTTTTACCCCCAACAGTGTCCCTTAACAAATTCCACTGAAAGTAAACATGCTCAGTGAAACCTTTTCTCCAAGAGGCTGGCCTTCTTCTTGGGATTGGGGAAGGCGGGCCTGGGACCAGCATTGTCCCTTACCCAGACTTTGCAGTAGTTATGCAGAGATTGGGAAAGGTGGTGGGTGGGCTGTGAGGATTGTTCCAATTGACAATGAACGCCCTACTTCTGGGAATCTCTCAAAACATTTCAAATGGGACTAGTGCCCAGCTAGAGTTAAAACAGTCATTGGGTAATTGTTGCCATCTTTTAAAATTGCTTTTGCTTCTGTGCTAAGTTTTAAGAGCAGTCTGTTCTTCAAGGCACAGGAGCAGAGCCAGTAAAAATATTAGCAAACCTCATCCTGATAGGTATTGCAGTTCAGTCATTTCCCCACCACTTTAAAATATGCATTTTTAATGTATATTTCTATTCTGCTCTTCAGCCTCAAAGAGTCTCCAGAGTGGCTAACAGCTAATAATAAATTAAAACCAACCAAACAAATTCCCAGCAGAACAATAAGAACTGAACAGCAGGCTCAGTATTAAAACCCAAGCAGCACTTTGTTAAAATAATATCTAAAAGACATTGAAATTGCTTGGGCAAATAAAAAGGTTTTTACCTGGCACAGAAAGGATATCAAAGTCAGCACCAGTCAAGTTTCCAAGGAGAGGTCAGTGGGTACCACCACTGAGAAGGCCTTTCAACTTTTTTTTTTAAAAAATAAACAAACTAAATAAATAAAAAAATAGATTTCTCTTCTGATGGCTTTTGAGACTTTAGGCCACTCTTTCAAACTTGTGCATCTCTTAGAAACATTGTTTGTAAAACATTTCTTTTAAAAAAAATCGTCTGTAACTATCACACTTCTACCTTTCATTTTTTTAAAAAAAATAATTGAGGGCTTGTGATTAAAATTAATTCCCTGAAGCTGGCAAAAGTAAAACATTATTTTGAGCTTTACTAAATTAAAAAACACATACATTGGCAACCTCAATGTTCCCTTAGGATGTCCTACAGTGCATCCAATTATCTTTTTTCACTGGCGTTGTAGTACAAAGATGCCACAAGAGAATCTCATTCCTTCCATTCATGTGCCATTTAATGCTCCAGTCTGTACCATGGCATAATTTCCTCTGGGCCTAGTGCTGCTTTCTGTCTTATCGTATGATGGGTTTGGTTGAGGTCTGTACTTATATTGTGTACAACTCTATCAAGTCTCCCCTCTACTCCCCTTTTTCCGAAGCTAAAAAGTCCCAAACGTTTTACCTCATAAGAGAATTCTTCCAGCCTCTTGATCAGTTCAGTTACCCTTTTCTATAACTTTTCCAGCTCTACCAATATCCTTTTTCAAGTGTGGTGATCAAAACTATATCCAGTATTCCAAGTGTGGTGTCATCATAAATGTGTATAAGGGCATTATGATAATTATTTTTTATTCCTTTTCTAATGATTCCCAATGCGAAATTTGCTTATTCTTTTTTACAGCAGCTGCAACTGGGTCAACAATTTCATCAAGCTCTCAATCACAACAGCTAATCATATCAACATAAACTTATCAAATTTAAGTTTTCTAGAAATCACTGTGGGAATACATTTAGAGTCCCCCATTTTGAGGGGTAGGTGTACAAATGTCCTGTTTTCAGGTTTTTTTCTAGAGATTGGGATGTCTTGTACTATACGTTTCCAAATGTCCATGCTACACTAATAATTTCAGAAGTGTGTGTGTGTGTGATATGTAAATTCAAAATATTCAAATGTAGCTATCAATAAGAGCACAGAATAATTTGCATGTAATAAATTAATTATGATGTATAGCATGTGTTGTCCATGAGGCAAGTGGGTGATCATGAAAGCATTTTGCCAATTATCCATAAATGGGGGGGGGGGAATATCGCTTATTGATAGGCGCTTAACAACCTGTTTCTGTTTTTTTAACAGCATTCCAGTGTAGAAGTGAAGATTTGGGTGGCCAGATTCCTACACATTTAAGAGCAGAGGGAGTTTCAACAAGTGTAGCTTGTCATGTAAGCTAGGGTGACCATATGAAAAGGAGGACAGGACTCCTGTATCTTTAACAGTTGTATTGAAAAGGAGATTTCAGCAGGTGTCATTTGTATATATGGGGAACCTGCTGAAATTCCCTCTTCTACACATCTATTATAGCTGCAGGACCAGTGTCCTCATTTGCATCTGGCCACCCTATGAAGATGCTTCTGGCATGGAGATAAAGTTATGTGGAAAACTTTCCAGACAAAATACCTGTGTGACAGGTTGCTGTCAAAGGCACAAAAAGCAGGACTAGTAAAAAGTTGCCAACTCTATTTATTGTCTATAGAAAGTTTCCGCTCACACATTATCCCCTTCCTGTACTTTCACACAGACAATTATATTGATTCTAATCTTCATCACACTGGATGTGTTCAGATGATTGTGCAGTGGGAACAAGCCATTGTGGCTTCTCCCCTTTGCCCTGTGTGTGTCCCACATGTAGCCTCTATTTGCATCATCTCCCTCAATGCAGCATGGGTTGGTGTGTCGTCCAAACCCAGAACGTGGTGTGTCAGGCGTGCCTTCATATCTGCCATACAATCTCTACTGCATGTCCTGGGTTGTAGGGTGGGTATGAAGCTACCCCCACTGTGCCCCATGCTGAGTTTGGACAACCCACCCTGCATCACAGGAGATTATGCAAATGGTGGTTGTGTGTGCAGCATGTGCAGGGGCAGTGGGGGGGTGAACCCCAATGTCTTCTTCCTCCTATGCAATTGTCCCAGCCCAGTCGCTTAAACAGACTTGCCAACTGATCAATAAGAAATACCTAGGCTGCTTTTGTGACTTTAACAGCAGTTTGAAACACAGAAAACGACAGGTGAAACTTTTTATGGCATAGAGATTACAATTGTCACCTGCTAATAGCCTTGGACGAAACGTAAGGTAGAGCAAGGCAAATGGTTTGGTGTTGTGGATGCATGTGTGTTTTAAGCAAATGACGTTGAAACTTACACAACAGATTTAATAGGATATAAAAAGAAACCAGCAGACCATATTCCAAGTGTTACAAGCATAAATCCAAGTAATTCAACAAATATCGATGGGGTTATGCTAGTTTGCACTGGTGTAACAAAGGCCAAAGGAGGCCCCATAGATAGATAGATTAAATTAAAAGCAAGTTTCATGCCTGCATTACTGTTAAAATAAGTGACGCCCAAGCATGCCCAACCCCAACATGGGTACCAGTGGGATATGCTGAGTTTTATCAGGAGGAGTGTCCAATGGACTGAGGTTGTTTGGTCATGAGGGGCAAAATCCAGAATCCCCTGTTGACTTGCAGGGGCTTTAGATCAAGGCTCCACCCAGGGAGTGGTTTGGAATGGGGCAGAAATTGGGATAGCTAGCGAGAAGAGGATGGGTTGTACATGTTGTTAGCTGCAGAGCTCCATTCATATTTAGAATGGCTGACTTCCATATTGGTTTGGTGGAACCTAAGACAGGCGATAATAGGGAGGGATAAAAGAATACCTGGGGGGGGGAGTAATGTGAAGGAGAGACTTCTGGATTTTCAAGTCAGAGAGGGATAAAGAAAGTGTAAAGGCCAGAAGCATGTTGCTTTAGGGACAAGGAAGGGAAAAAGCGGGAGACATAGGCCAGATCTACACCAAGCAGGATATGACACCAGTTTGAAAACTGTATATGAAGTGTGTCCTGGGCTCCAACAGTTGTCACTACTGTTATAAACTGTTTTAAAGCAGTAGTGTAGATCCTGCCATAATGAGATAGTGTAGCTAAACATTTCCAAAGAGATTCTAATTGTATAACTACCCTTCACCGGGAAGGGAAAAGCATATTGTGTCTTTGGCCCTCTTGATTATTGTGAATGTCTACCTGATGAGTGGTCAGGGACTTTCACAAAATACCCTTAACAAGTGGGACGTTTTTCTGATAGATGGAAATCTCTCTTTAGCCTTTCAAATGGAAGGTGCATCAAAGTTTGGGAAGGTGACATCCATAAGAAGTAATGGGAATGTCAATGAAATAGCTTGCAGGCAGTTGTGAAGTTGGACTTGTGAGAGAGGATCAGGCAGACAGAACAAGTTGTGATCTGGCTGCAGGTACAAATCGGCTGCAGCTGTGAGCTGGGCCAGATCTACACCAAGCAGAATATGGCAATTTGAAAACATTTTGAAAACGGTATATGCAGTGTGTCCTGGGGCTTGTCTATACGGATTGTTTACCCCGATGTAGCTGCACATATTCCCATTTAAGGACACACGAGTCAGCCGTCCATTTGCAGTAACATCGTGTTTTAACCGCAATAATGCACATATTCGCATCAGCAATTTACCACGACTTTTCGATCATGTCCGAGTTTGCTCCGCATTATGGTTATGTGTCATTGGGGGAGTTAAACCACATTTTGACAGGTGGGAGGAGCTTTGAGGGTAGGAGAATGTGACTGGCCGATTTCCCACCTATCGGCTGGCTCATTTTTTCATGCTGTTTTTCGGTTGAACGATCTGATCCTACGGGCTCCACATAAACAAAGAGGCAGAAACACTCTGCCATCCTCTACGGCCTCGTTCCTTCCCCCTCGCTCCACTTTTGCTGTTATATTATTTCGAATCAACAAATAATTGGGTTTATACTTAATGAGGAGCAACCCCGCTGTCGTATAGTCGAGGGCCTGGGCCCCAATGGTTGTCACTATTGTTATAGACCGTTTTAAAGCAATAGTTTAGATCCTGCCCTGGTTGAAGATGAAACACATTAGGGCGCAGAGGCTCTCTCTGGGAGTCAAGTTCAGGATCTCTATTTACTTCCGCTATGATCTGCTTGTATATTTGTTGTTCAAATATTAGAAATATGCCTTAGAAAATGCCATAATTTTCCAGTCCTATGTCATCCAAAGGAAATTAAACACTCTACCGTTGCTTCACAGCTCAGGGAAGTGGGAAAAACAAAACAATCTCTTCAAATCCAAAGTGAAAGGAGAAGTGATCCTGAGAAAGACCAATGAATGAAAACCCTCAACATTCTGAGTCTGTGTGGGGTTCATAAAAGCCATTGGAACCCAGGGTTGAAAGGTGAAAATACATGAAAGATCCTCAATTGGAGAAGTTACATACAGATCCAGAACCTAGTTTTCTTTCAAGAAACCCACAATGAGTTCCATTTCACTCCGTTGCAAAAAGAGAAAAGATAGACTTGAATGGCTATGAAGAAGAGTTTAGAATACGCTGCAAGGAGCCTGGCTCCTGGGGCAGATCAAATCATGAGGCCCAAAAGGGACTCGAGACCTGGCAGTGAGCTGAGCAAACAAAGCTCAATAAGTATCACATGATTAAATTGCGGGGGAAGAGAACTGGGCCTTGCACTGATGGTGCAAGATGAGTAGAATAGGAAAGTATTCTATTCTGTTTACCCACTGGGGTCCCCTTCTGATTCTCTGTGCTCATATGCAGGGATTTTAAAACAATTAAAACACCTTTACATGGAAATGTTACCTGGGGACTGTAACATTTCCTGAATGGATCTCTGAACGGAATCCAAGGTTACCGTTATTTTTAAAATCACGTCCTGCTCATGGAAATGGCTCTGGAAAAGTTACACAGATGACTCACATAGCATTTCCATATGGGAAGTGCTTTTGCAAAACTACTTAGAGGTCTGCCTCTGAACACATAAGACGATTATGTCAGATGCTGTCTTGAGCACTCAGAGGGCAGCCTTTAACTTTCAAGGTATTGGTGGGGCCTGGTGAATACTGAAGCTAGGCAGCCTAAATTCAAATCCTTATTCCCTTGCCTTGAGCATGCTCTCTTATTTCTAAGCCTTAGAACTACCACCACACAGGCTGGATACAAGGTCAAATGAGGACCAAACTAGACATGAAGCTAATTGCATCTTTGCATTTAATGTGGACGTTTCTAAAAATGCACATAGCGACTTGGGTGACAGTGGGAGCTTTCCTCCTAATGTAAAGAGTAGATTCAGAGGAGCAATTTTTGTCAGGATCATAGCAGGGGAGGAAAGGTTAAACTTCCATTCCTTCATGGGGTGGCCACGTGTCCTTCTTTACAGAGGACAGTCCTCTATTCAAAGGGATGTCAGTCATCTGAAGGGCTGTCCTGTGAGAATAAAGGGCCGCAAGAAGAGTGAGAAGAGGCCTTGAAGTCACCCATCCATAGTTAGCACCTGAACAGCAGACAGAGCGGGCAGACAGGTCATCTGGCTGAGGTCTTCTCTGCTATGGTAAGAAATATTCCATTTCTATCTAAATCACACTGATTCTTTTCAAATTATGCAGAGTAGCATCCTCTTTCATCTTCCTTTTTCATGCTGCATTTCCTCTTTTTTTGGCAACGTGTACATGGCCACCCTAATTCCCTGCCTGCTGTGATCATGATCATGGTCATCCCCCATCACATGCAGCTGCTGTTTGCATCTAAAAATGTGAACATTCAACACAAAGACACCTTTTGCATCACATCTTTTTTGGCCCTGAGGCAAGGGCTGAACCCCGTTAAATAAAAACAACAACAACAATGTTGTTGTGGGGCCAGTAACTCTATATGAAGCTCTAAGTAGGAAGGCAGCAACACAAATGTTGCATGCTAGATGCGTCCATGTATGCTGCCTTCTCTGTTTTTTTAAAATGTATATATGGAATGGTATGGAAGAAATATTATTGTAACTTCTAGTTGTTTTGTGGATACTACACATACATGCCTAAGAAGAATCTCTGCAACACTCCTAAGGGCTCAGAGCCTCCATAAAAGAAGAATGTTGCATAAAAAGAAGAGCTGCACTGAGAATAGAGCTTCCTGCAGCCAAAAAAAGGGGGAAGCAGAATGGAGCAGCAAAGAGAAGGCGCTGGGGAGGTAAGGGCAGGATAGGGTAGAGATGATAATATATATTTCCCCATGTCTAACATAGACTGGAATCAAGTCACTGCGCAAAGCCAAAGTTCCAAGGAGTGGCGATTGCTGCGAGGCTTAGAAGACAACGGACTGCAAGAGTCGGAAGCACATCATCAGGTCCAAGGGGATGGGTGGCTTCAGCTGGTTGCCATCTAGGCGCAGGTAGCGGAGACGGGGCACGTTTTCAAGATCCGAAGATGGTTCGTGTAAACTCATCAAAGAAAAGGGGCATATCTGGGTCCCATTGATTTCTACAGGGAGAAAAAGAAGAAGCGTGGCAATAGGTTAGGAGAGTTACACTGGGCGGAGAGCATTGATTTTGCATTTCTCTTCCCACCCTGTGGACATCCATCAATGGTCAGAGTTATTGAAAAAGCAAGTGAATATGACTGCAGTGGTTGCTCTTCCCCTTAAGGTATGTGTTTCCATCCATCAGTGTGAAATGACAGAAGGAACTCTCCTTGTCCACTGTGAAGAAGCCTTCCCTGCTTATTCTTCAACTCCCATGTCTTTCCCCATTACATAGTACACGATAATTCAGTAATGCATCTATATAGATTACACAAGACATCCTCCAAAGGAGGCTGGCACTTGTGCCGCTGAGCACCAGCATCTCATAAGTAAATATAGTTTTGAATGCATGTAGAAGGAAAATGTCAGAAGTGTGTAAATATAACATTCCAAGGGGGAATCTACACTACTGCTTTAAAGCGCTTTATAACAGTTTTGACAACTGTTAGGGCCCAGGACACACTGCATATACAGGTTTCAAAACGTTTTCAAAGCGCTTTAAAAGCAGTAGTGTAGATCCCCCCCTAGTGTAGATCCCCTCCAAGGCTGCTTAGAAAACAAAGTAATATGTTCAAACCTTGTACCCAGCTTACAATAGCAAGGCAGTTTTGCACTTGTTCCCTCCATGTTATAATTGTCTCTGCAATATCCATGTCATCTCTGTGCTATTGGACTATTGCAAGCTGTAGATTATATTATGGTCTGCTTTAAAGTATAATGAACATGTGAGGGGGTTTGCCGTCACACCATGGAAAGCAAGAAAGCCCATTGTGGTCCTTGTTGCTATCCATGGCATGAAGGCAAATTTCTGCAGCAGGAAGACTTTTACATCCATGTAGGCTCCCTGCACTGTTTAGAATCCAGGGTCCTAAACTGTCCAGGGATCCTTCATGGATACAAAAGGCTACTTGCTGCAGACATTCGACCTCAACACATGGACAGTAATGAGGACCACAGTGTTCATTATACCCTTAAGCAGAGTGCCTCAATAGGGCTGTAAATGTAATGGAAAGATGTAGTTAAATGCTCATAGAAAAATATAGTAGGCATATGATTTTCTGTGAATGGTTAGCATTTGGATATACGATTCCATTCAGATTTGATGATGGGCTGCCATAATAATGAGATGTATACCTACAAGTTCTAAATCTATAGAAGAGTTGAGCATTGTGACCGACACTGATAAACCTGAGAAACTTCCACATGTGTAAGATGTGTGGCTACAACTCCCATCAGCCCCAGGCCTTAGCTAGACCAGGCAAAATCCCAGGGTGAACCCTGGGATCATCCCTGTGTGTCCACATAATGCACAGGGGATCCCAGGATCAGGGAGGGATGATCCCTCGCTTGCCCTGGGATCTCGTCCTCCCCTTTGGGCAAGCTTTTTCCACAGTCCTGGGCTAAGCCCGAGACCGCAGAATGTGTGGCCCGTTGCCATGGTGTGACCCGGCTCTGCACAATTCCTCGCTGGGAGCTGCGCCCATTGGGGGTAGGGTGGGGGGAGCAGGAAAAGTAATTATTATTATTGTTTAAAAAAACCTTACCTTTAGCGCACGAGTGCCCATGCGCTCCTTCCTCTTTAAAAAAATTTAAAAATGGAGGGCGTAACGCCTCTCCTCCTGAGGTTGTCGCACCTCACGTGTAAACAGAGGACAGATCTCGCATTAATCACAACGCGAGATCTTCCCTCCTCTGTTGTGGACTATGAAGTAGGTCTAGATAAGGTCCCAGCCAGCATGGACAATGATTAGGGATGCTGGGAATTGTAGTTAAAAACATCTGGAGGGTACCAGGTTGGAGACGGCTACTCTAGAGAAATGTTTAATGACTCTAGGAGGGTACGAAGTAGCCACTGTATCTTTCTCTTAAAGCCCCATTTGAGATGTTAATTTATCTGTCACTAAGCTGACGAAGCTCAGGTTCATAACATCATTTCATGCCTTATCTATTGATATCCTTCCTTATATCATTTCCTGAAGACTGTCACTCATTTATTGGTCCACATCATGGGGATACGGTCATCTTCCAGTTACCCAAGAGTAACAAGGAACTTTGTTTGCACATCCACCATGGATTTTATGTTATTGTCATAGGTTGGTCTTCCTAGCTTGTGTTTCTTTTACTCTCTCAATGAGCTGAGCAAAGTCACCTAAAATGCTTTAAAAAAACCCATATATATATATATATATATATATATATATATATATATATGATTCTTATCCTTTTTATCATGTTGGGACAGAAACAGCCTGGGTGTTTCTGGTCAGATTATTTTTAGGCTAGTTTCTTTTCTTTTATGTGTGAATGCCTTGTGATTCCAATATCAATAAACCACTTCTTGACTATGCTTGTGGGTCTAAAGAAGCCTGTCAGAAAAAGACTCGTTCAAGGACACAGATCCATATATGCAATAAAGCCCAACAAGATTAATTGTTTTTGTTTTGTTTTGCATGTTAGTGGTAACCAGATATTGGGGCTTTTTATAATAGAAGCTGAGATATTACTGAATGCCTAGAATAGCAGAGCTCATGACAGATACTAAGGCCTTAGCTAGACCTAAGGTTTATCCCGGGGTCATCCCTGTTCATGTAAATGACACACAGGGGATCCCGGGAGCAGGAAGGGATGACCCCAGGACGATCCCGGGATAAACCTTAGGTCTAGCTAAGGCCATTGTATCTTTTTGTAGGTTAATTTTTTTTAAAAAAAGGGTGCCAGTTGTAAAGGATGATGGTGAGTGTGGTAGAGAGAGGGCAGTCCTTCATGGTTCCAGGTTTTGCATGATAAAATATTCTGCATATTACAAGTAGAGCAGATATGCTAAACAATCGGAATTAACATCCTGTTGCCAAATCACAAGCAATCAGTGCATTTTATACAGCGTGTCATGGCATCAGAATAGCTTGTTGTTCTGGAAATGTGAAATATTCAACCTTGAGGTATAAATACTTCCTGCCCAAGAACAGAGCGGGAAACCAGAGAAGCAATTTACCGAGAATCCAAATGGTTTCCAAGAACCTCAGGTGGTTTCCATAGATCATCACTATCTCCAAATTCAATTCCATGAAAAGGGTCATCTTGCTGAGTGCCATTTGTCAGCTAACCCAACCTGGCTCATTCCTGTGTGGTGTACACTGTGTGCTATTTCACAAATTCCACTTTCTCCACCATCTGGCCCCATGTCACCCCTTCCTGAAGACCAAACTGGATTCATGGATCAAGTGGACTTGTCTTTACAAAGCCACATATGTCACTTTTGGTCAGCCAGCTCCTTATTAGTTGGATTCAAATTCCAATTAGTCCATCCCTCCAACTTATAGAATACTTAGATGTGCCCCAGTGAAGTTGGAGATGAGGCAAACTTAAAGCACAAGATCAAATAATGTGGGAACCGATCTATCAAAAACAGCATCGAAACAACAATCATTAGACCCAAGGAAATAGTAAATTGATTAACCCTCCTTCCCATTTCTAACTACCAATAAGAGAGGTGGCAAATGGACAAGAGTTGAGAGTATCCTTGAACCATTATGAAGCTGTAATGAAGCTACCCACTGATTATCAGTATTGTCACTAAGGCCTTAGCTAGTCCTCCCAGTCTAGCGGGACGGAGGGGTGAAGATCTTGCGATATTTTTATTGAGAGATCTCCTCCTCTGTTCACATGCAGCATGCAACGACCTCAGAAGGAGTGGTGTTGGGCCCACCATTTTGTTTTTTCTTAAAGGGGAAGATGCGCATGAGCACTTGTGTGCAAAAGGTAAGGAGAATATATATATATATATATATATATATATATATATATATATATATATTCTCCGCTCAACCCACCCCCACCCCGATGGGTGCAGACACATTCAGTGGTCTCGGGCTCAGCCCGGGACCACAAAAAAAACGGGCTCAAAGGGTAAGGCGAGATCCCAGGGCAAGGGAGGGATCATCCCTCCCTGATCTCAGGATCCCCTGTGTGTCATGTGAGGGCACAGGGATGATCCCAGGGATTGTCCCGGGATTTCGCTCCACCTAGCTAAGGCCTAATACAGTCATTGTTATCCTAGGATATTTTGGAATATATAATTTTGTTGTTGTTTACTATACAAATCACCACTGCTACCCTGATATAGATTGACATATTTGCAGCATGAACAGGGTGATCCTAGGAACTTTGTCAACAATGATTCTTAGGGCTATTTTTATGTTCATTTTTCCTGCCATCTTGTGGCTACAAGGGGGCAGAGCTAGGATGCTGTCTGATTACTCTACCTCTCCTCTCTCATGTAGTTTCTCTTTCTGTCAAAAATGCAAGCTAGGCAGCAGAGGAAAGGGCTCTAGGCTGGCATGACATTGTGGGGAGCTGAAGTGCCTCTCTCATTGAAAAGTAACTAATGAAGCAATTAGCACCCCTCTGACTGAAGTACTAATGAGACCCCATTACCAATCAGTAAAGTATCTGCACCCACAGGTAGCAAGTCCCTGCTGTGAAGAAATGCTTTGATCCTTACTGTACAGATGGAATAACTGATGTTCTGAAACACAAGCATAAGTTTCAAAAGAAAATCCCCAATCCTTTAGATCTCTTGACTTTAACAGAAGTCCTGGAGGGGTTAAGAAGAACCTTGGGGCTGCCCACTGAAATGTTACTCTCTTGAACAAGGGTGAGCAGAAAGTAGATCTCCAGATGTTTGGGGCTTCAATTTCCAGCACTCCTCACCAGTGGCCTTTTTGGCAGGGGCTTCTGGGAGTTGAAGTCCAGAACATCTGCCTACCCTTGATCTAGTACAGCCCCCTGCTCAATGCAGGTTCTGCAATGAAGGATGCAGCTAGTACAGATGGTCATCCAGCCTCTGCTTAAATACCTCACTATGGCCTTAGCTAGACCTAAGGTTTATCCCGGGATTGTCCCGGGGTCATCTCTTTTCATGTAAATGACACACAGGGGATCCCGGGAGCAGGCAGGGAGACCCCAGGACAATCCCGAGATAAACCTTAGGTCTAGCTAAGGCCTGTGTTGAATGCTGCTGCATTAAGAAGAAAAGGACCTAAGTAAATCTGAGCTTCACATTTACTCCATCTAGAAGCAGGTCTCTAGCCTTTGTGCTTGCAGACAAAAGATTTAAAAACTGACCTTAGGATAACCTTAGACTAGAAACTCCAATGCAAGTGTGAATCTGTCACGAATTTAAAACAAAAACTCATAATTTTAAAGCCAAGAATCATTAGTCTAAGATCCTGCCTGTGTGTCATTGATCATAGGAGTTATCAATGTTGCATCAGTGAGCTAGCTTAGTTGAAAAGGAATGTTTTTGCCTTGAAGCTGCCAGATGTGAATAATGTTACTCAGATTTTAAAAGCAGTTTCTGGTTTTGGGACCCGTCATATAAGTAGGCTTTATTGGCCTAAACTGTTGCCCTTCCAGGGTGCCAGACATTTAAACAATTGTGAAAAATACAAGGCATTTGGGCTTGTGTTAAGTGTCATAGCTTATTATTTCCTTCACTTGTTAAGAATTTTTGGAAGGAATTCCACATTCCTGCTCCCCTGCAGATGTTTTCAATCAAGGCAGCAGGTGGTGGAAGCTCCAGCAATACAAACAATCTGGGGGTAGGGACGGAAGAGGCTTTGTTATTTCCCCAACGATGCTTGGGCATTCTGTAGGATGGCACTTGTGCTATGAAATGACTTGGGCTTTGCCTGAAAGTGCATGAAGCAAACATTGCTAGAATCTCAATCCCATTCTCCATTCCCAGATAAGCCTTATACATGCATACTATTCAATAGCAAGCCATTAACTCATGTCCAGCCGGAATCTGGCTTCCTGTAATAACGGGCTCAAGTTACAAGAAGCCAGATTCCAGCTGGACATCAGGAAAAACCTCCTCACTGTCAGAGCAGTACAACAATGGAACCAGTTACCTAGGGAGGTTGTGGGCCCCCCCACACTAGAGTCATTCAAGAGGCAGCTGGACAACCATCTGTCAGGGATGCTTTAGGGTGGATTCCTGCACTAAGCGGGGGACTGGACTCAATGGCCTTATAAGCCGCTTCCAACTCTACTATTCTATGATTCTATCTGGGTTTTAAATTTGAGGTTATAAAGCATGGAGCCTCTTGATATTTTGTCTCAATGTTACTCTTGATATTTTCTGTATGCAATTGCTCGTCATTTTTACAAAGAGGGGCCGCAGTTCACTGGTAGAGCACATGCTTTGCACACAGAAGGTCCCAGGTCAATTCCTGGCATCTCCAGGTAGAGCTGGAAAATACCCTTCCTAAAACCCTGGAGAGCTGCTGCCAGTCAATGTTGACTATACTGGGCTAGATGGACCAATGGTCTCACTCAGTATAAGGCAACTTCCTAACATACAAAAAAAAATCATTTACAGTGCTCTCTCTCAGTGTTGTTAATATCTTTGCAGTCAAATAAAAATAAATAAAACATGGAACCGTTAGAATCTCTAGCATTCTATGGAAGAGCAAAAGGTCTCAATTCAAAAAAAAGGGCATGAGATTTCATATTCGTTATATCTCTGATCATTTGAAGCCACAGTTATTTTGAGATCTTATTACGAATGCTGGGCCATTCATAAAGAACAGCCATATTAGCTGGCTTGGTTCAGGCTCCCTTCCCAACAACACATGTTCTCCTGTAGGCCTAAGCAATTGCTGGTCAGTGCAGACTCACTTTCAATTGAATTGTCATTCAAGTAGAGATGCTCCAGCTTAGGGCTAATGTAGGGGATGTTGGTGAGGTTGTTGTGCGCCAGGTGCAAGACCAGCAAGTTAGTGAGATTGAACGAGTTCTTGGGCAGCCCTTTGTCAGAGAGCTTATTATAGTTAAGCCTGATGAAAGCCAAGTTGGCGAAATCTTTAAAGTAGTTGCTGGGGATGTTGTCAATTTGGTTCTCATCTAGGAAGAGCTGGTGGATGGCTTTGGGTACCCCAGGCGGCATCTTATGCAGCCTGTTGTGAGCTAAGTTGAGCTGCATGAGGTTCTTCAGCCCCTTGAAAGTATTCTTTTTGAAGTTTCCATCATTCAGCTCATTATGATGTAGGTCTAAGAGAAGGAGGTGGTCCAGCTTGCTGAATACATTTTCAGGGATCCTCTTGATCCGGTTCCTGCTCAGTCGAAGCTGCTCCAGATTGGGAGGCAGATTGTTGGGCACTTCCCTAAGGTTATTCTTCTCCATGTACAGGAAGACAAGGCTCTCCAGCTTCTCCAGCACCCGAGTGTCCACTGTGTCAATGCGGTTGTTGTCCAGGTTGATCCACCTCAGCTCCGTGGCATTCTTGAAGGACTCCTCAGAAAGTTTATCAATGAAGTTGTTCTGAAGGTAGACATAATGGACCCTGGGTGGGATGAGGGGCACTTTTCTAAGGTTGCGGCTGTCACAGTAAAGGGCTGAAGGGAAATCTGGAGGGCAGATGCATTCTCTGGGGCAGTCTGGGAAAACTGACGGGGGTCCTAGCAGAGGTGGAGGCAACTCTGTCGGCTCCACTGGTTCAGAAGGTGGGGGAGTCGGACGCTTCTTTGGAGGCTTGGCGCGCCTCTGTCCATTCACTTCACAGACCAGCACAAGAATGAGTGGGAAAATTAGTCTGGCAACCCCCTTCATGGTCTAGATAGTTATCTGTTAGAAGACAAAGAAGCAATTAAGAATAGGTCTATGACTCATATATACTAGCTCAGCTTTCAACATTATCTCAGCTTTCTCCTTCATAGAGTGTTTCTAAGTTTCTCTCTGGTGCTAGGTTTGTCTTACTAGAGTATCTCTAGGAGGTACAGTGTGGGTTTTAAAAAATAAATAAATCAGGACTAAATAGGTTAATTGGTGCACAACCTTTAACTGATTGGCAGAATAATCTTATATACCAGCTATGTCAGGAATTGGGGCTGCTACATCAGTTATGTCAGGGGTGTGGAGAGATATAGATTGGCTGATGTATCCTAATGTTCAGCCTGAGGAAGGGAGAAATACATGAGAAAATGCAAAAGCAGCTTAATCATGGGAGACACACCCACAGCGACCCTGGAAATGCTGCCATAGCCTACCAATCAGGTATTGCCCCAGTGATGATGCAACACACAGAGAGAGCCAGTGGATTCATGATGATGGGGACGTACCACTAGCACACATCTAGACAAGGTGCAAAATGACACTAGAGTACTCCCACTCTGCCCCAATGGCTCAGCCAGCAATGAACTTGATACTGCCAGTCCCCCAGTCCTTCAGGCAGGGGTTCAAATTCCCTTATGCTCCTAACAACACTGTTTGGGACACAACACAGAAAAGAAAGGAAGGAGAGCCTACACAACACAGCACAGCACGCACATTGGGATAATAAATCCCAACTTCAAGGTGATTGGTGGGAGAGTCAGGTAGATAAAAGGAAGTACTTCTTCACACAGTGCATAGTTAAACTATGGAATTTGCTACCACAAGATGTAGTGATGTCCACCAATTTGGATGGTTTTAAAAGTGGGTTGGAAAAATACCTGGAGGAGAAGCCTATCAATGACTACTAGTCCTGATGGTTATTTGCTACTTCCAGTATTAGAGGCAATAACCAGTTTCTGGGGAACATGGGGGGGGTGCTGTTGCACCTGTGTCCTGCTTGTGGGTTCCCGGTCAACAGCTGGATGGCCACTGAGTGAACAGATGGACCCTATGTCTGATCCAGCATGGCGCTTCTCATGTTCTCCCTGGGTAGAAGGCTTGCAGAGAGCACACACATCCTTCCTGGGGCAAGGGTTCAAGACCTACCCAGGGAGGGAAATATTATTTTGCCAAGCAGCCTAGTGGAGGAGCCAGGAAAGGCAACAGTCTTCAGACAGAAGCAGTCTCCATTGGCTTACTCCATAAGGCACGGGGTTTGGAAGCAGGAGCTATCACCATGCAAGTCACTTTAAGGGCACAAGAGAGCATATCAATGAAGTTGTTCCATTGGTAAACATAACAAATGTCACTTTTCTCAGTTTCCATGAGCTCAAGGGCTGCAATAGGAGCCCTAGGAGGGTGTAACAGCCCATGATTTACATGTAGGAGGACCCAGGTTCAAATCTAGTGGATGATCCCACACTAGGAAAGGCAGGGAGGTCCCACTTACGTAGGCACACTTGAGCCAATCAAGAGGGGTTCTGCATTGACCAATGAACTGTCCTCTGCATAGGGTAACCAGCCCTTCCCCCCCTCTTAGCCAGGTGACTAGTCTGCACACACCATGTTGCCTGTTGCACCTGCCTAGCAGGAGTCATTGGCCTTTCCCTTCCTCAATCTCCCCTTCCCCCCTCAAAAAGAGTGCCTCATATTCCCTGGCAGAAGGACCTATCCCAGCCGTGCGCCTTAAGAGGCTTGCTCACTCACGAATTCTTATCTACCACTCCCTAGCAACAAAAACACAACATGTATGGCAAAGCCAAAGGGCTTCTCCACATTTAGCAAAAATAGCTAAGTGACTTCTGGAGTCTTCATGGGTTTAATGATTGGCACAATACACTCACTCCCCACCCTGGTTTTGCCAGTTCCTTTCCAGATGTTTTGATTTTACCACCAACAGATGGCACTGTTTTATTGCGCAATTTCAATTTATTACAGCATTTTCAGGCTTTTATCAAATGACGGATTCCTGTTTGAAAATGGCAGGAGAGGCATCTGAGGTTGATGATGTCATGAAAAGGACACATAAACTTCCACAAAAATGACAAATCATGAGCGTGCAATAACTCTCTTGTGAGGACAAAATCTCTTTATCTAAACAGCATCCAAGATTGATTGGATACAGAAAGACACAAGTGGAGGTGCCAACCAGCCATCTTAGCAGGATTCCTGTGTCTTGGATGTATGCAGGAGCATGATGTTCGTGCCTGGGTCCTAGAGTCTCCTTCTATTCTACAGCTAACTCCTTCTTCAATGCTGCACTGATCCATTTTCAGATTGGGTGGCAAGAGACGGGGTCACTGTGAGCTGTTGACAGCTACATGTCAGATACTGCCTGCTACTGCGTGTCAACTGCATGTAAGTTGCTGTCAAATGTCAGCTGCCAGAGAACTGTCAAACATTGCAAATTCGTTAGATGTCAAATGTGAGTACCTACGACATCTGGCGAATATTCAGAGAATCAACCTTCATTGTCCATAAAAACACTGGGTGCTCCAGTCCACTTTAATTCCTGACCTGTAAGCACTGTGAGGTCACAGTTGTTATGAAGAGGGAATTTCACCAGGTGCTGCATGCATACAAATGACACCTGCTGAAATTCCCTTTTCTACACAACTGTTAAAGTTACAGGAGCCCTGTTCTCCTTTGCATATGGTCACCCTATAAAAGAGGCAGATGTGATTTCCTGATTGCAACCTGGCACCCCTACTTGCCCTGTGTTGGATGACTGCAGGATCTGTGCCAGTGCTAGTTTCCATCCTTCAGTACATGAAACTTCCCTGGGAGAGAGTAATTGCATTTACCAGGGATGCCTCCAAAGCTCATGGCTGTGTGCTATTACTTGTTTCTTCATCATGCCATTTCATCTTCTTTTTTAGAATACAAAATGAAAGTGATTTACATAACAAACACTGCAGTTGAAAATATTTTATGCCTATTTAGCCTGTTGCATTTATATTTCTCTTTCTAAAAAAGCATTCTATGGCTGGCTGGCTGGCTGGCTGGCTGGCTGGCTGGCTGGCTGGCTAAAATGCACTGACTTATTTTATCTGTTAAATTCTCTTTTGTGTGAAATATTGTCCCTCCAGGCAGCAAATATTGGAAGATATCTCTTGCAATACCATACCTTGCTGCTAACAGAAATGTGAATATGAGTAGTTCTTTTTCTGAATTATGGACTGCCTTTAGTGGAAAGACCTTCATTGTTATGGGTAGCTGATGTGAGAATTGAAATATGGAATTGGATATTTTCCTCCAAAAGAATACTCTTTCAGAGCAAACTCATATGGCAAAAATGTCTCTACTCCCCTACAATTTTTGTAATATTTCTCTCTCTCCTTTAATACATTGTAATGGTTGTTAAATGATGATCTTTTGTATACTAGATTTTTTGCTAATGGGTAGTGATTAGCTGTTGTTTTTGCAGTGTCTGCTAATGGCTGAAATATGTTTTTTCTATCGCCCATGATGGTTAGTGCCTATTTTCCAGTCAGGAGAGATCTACCAGACAGCATGAGGCTGAGACCAGTGTTCTGTCATCTATGTGTTTGCCTAGCATGAGAAAATGTGTATTTATGTCTTCGATTTGTATCCCATCTTCTTCCTCTGGAGAGCTCAGCCCATAATACATGGTTCTCGCTTTCCCATTTTAGCCACACTTTCCCATTCTGGCTTATTTATATTACAGTGGGTTGTGGAATGTGCCAGCTGCCCTTTTGAATATTCAAGATATAGCAGGCAGGTGCATGACTTATCATGTCATGTGAACCTAGCAAAGGTGGCTTATATGAGGGTTAAACACCTCGCATAACCCATGGGGTTTAACCCTCACATAAGCCACCTTCAACAGGTTTGCACAATACATAATACAGGTTTGCACAATAAGCCATGGCAACCAGTTGCCACAGCTTGAATATTCAAAAGGGTCACCAGCATATACTGAAATCCACCATGGTTTAAATAAACCACGGTGAGCTGCAGCGATCCTGCAAACCAGCCCACTGGCTAGCCTATTGTCAGGCGGAGAGTTTTTCCGCCGAGCGGGGATTTGAACATGGGCCCTCCAGCCAAAGTCAACCTCTCTGCCCACCATGTTACATTGACTCTGGTTTGCAAAGAAGGAAACAAAGAAGAATAAATACATCTAAATTTTGCAACTGGCTGCGAAAGGAGTCTTGTGGAGGGGGCTCCAAATGTAGGCTGCTTTTTTCCCTTGGGGAAAATTGATGCTGCTTTGCATACTAATTCTGTCTGAACACCTCTCTGCCCCTCCATTCTCAATATGTGTAGTTTGCTCCCAATTCCACACCACCAGGTACATTTTTAAAAAATCTATGATGATGAGGATGAGGATGAGTACATTCATGCAGCCTTTTAATGATTTTTCTAATTAAAACAACAACAACAACAACAACAACAACAACAACAGAGGAATAACTAAAAATCATACATGCCCCACATTCATCACAGTTTCTTTCCTTTCTTTTTCAGTGTAATTATTTCACACCTTAAGAACCGCAGTATGCATATACCTTGATGGCATGCATGACTGTACCTAAACCCTACAGCATTGATTCACTCCTTTCCATTACTTGGGGGTGGGGGTGGACCTTACACTGATCAGGGATAGCACAAACAGTGCACTTAAAGTCCTCCTTTAAACAGTAATCTGGAAAGGCCCTTCTCAAGAGTGTCAGACTCCATAAAGAAGAATAAGTGAGCTTCTCCTGCTTACAGCTGTGAAGAAAATGGGAGCAGATTGTAAGCAAATACAACAGCATCCTTGAAAGTTGCAAAAAAAAACCCTGCAGTAGTAGTCATAGAAGCTGAGAGGTGAAGTGAACTGTTGCCTTCATTTTTCACTGAAAGGCTAACATATTGGGAAGTTAGATGTCTCTTGGTTTTTCATGGAAGAAAGAGGAACGAAGACCACACAACTAATGTATTTTTTAAATATTTCCACCACCTGATGGCAAGCATTTTAACTTCCCTTCCAGTCTTGTCTGAATTCTGTGCAAAGTAGATGGTCCCCTTCCTGCTCATCGAAATATGCACTGAGTACAAAGGTAATTGCTCACATGGGAAATTTAAACCAAAGCAAAACACTGCTGAGACAGAAAGCCACACATAGAACATGACTTTTATTTTTGTGCCTTCATTTATTTTCTCCTCTTCTCTGATTGTGATCATAGGCAGGTGCAAGGGGTGTGCCCAGGAACGCCCTAATGTCTCAAGCAATAAGCAATGAATTGAGGGGGATCCAGATGCAGTGGGAACAGTCCGCCAGCTGCCCTCTGGCTGCCCCGCCACATCCAATAAAGCACTGTTGCTGCCAGCAGCAGGAGCGAAAAAGAATCGCTCTGCTGGAAGCCTCTCTGGCAGGAGCCGTGCTTCAAAGAGGCCAGGAGAAGGGTCCCAAAGGCTAAGGGCATCTCGTAAGCCCCTCCTCCAGTCAGTGTCACCACAAAGCCCCACCAATGCTGGGGCTTGGGGAGCATCTCCTTATCCACCCCCCTCACCTGCATGGGCCCTCCCAAGGTCAGGCAAGCCAAATGAGGAGTAGGGCATCAGTGTCTGCACTGTTTAATAAATGAACGAATAAAAATAATGTCCTTTGTGACTGAGTAGTCAATAAATGTTTGTCTTTTTTAAAAAATCCCTGGGTGCACATCCAAATAGCTTCGGCTATTGGGCAGTATAAAAATGAAATAAATAAATAAAATGAAATGTGCTGTGCACACCTATGATTGTACTTATTAAATACTCTAATAAGTATTTGGGATGGTGTATCTAATTCTGGGACCACATTATTTTGTGTGTAACATTGCAGGGTGGGATTTGTTTGCATCTCTCTCCCCTGTTTTAATGTTGCCCCAAGATTGTCCTACAAAATACTCTGATAACCCTTTTCACCTACTGGAGAAAAGCAATCAAAATTTGGCTGAATATCCGAGTTCATTTATATCTCACCTTTCTTCCATCATAGCAACTCAAATCAGTACATCTAAGATTCTGAATGTGGTTGTACCATGTGTCCTTGGGCTATGCCCTGAGTATACTTTGTTTTGTTTTTTTCAAATTATGGAATTAAATTCTCCCTCACTGTTTCCATTCCAGCCGTCAGACTTGCTGAAGCATTAAGCTTCCATTCAGGCATCGAAGCGGCATACCAAAAACGCAGCAACAATTATGACTAGATTTTTAAAGAATGTGACAACGGAGAAGCAAGGAGTGCTTTGGATCCCCTTAACATCCCCAAGGTGGTTTGCTCCTAAAAGGCACAGTGATTCTCATCATGAGAACCATGTAGAGCAACTTTGCCCAACCTCCAGATGTGTTGGATTACAACTCCCAGCATCTCATAGCCAGCCATGGGAGTTTGTAATTCAACACATCTGGAGAGCACCAGGTTGATGTAGAGAAAATTAGTCTCTCGTGTCCAAGTGCTTTTGCAACAGTTCTTTTTGCAACATTCTTAGCAAGGCAGAAGCAATGCTGAAGTGCTGAGGTTGAGAATATTCCAACACGATCTATCTGGCAAATGATCATGCAAATCTTGGGAACACATGGAGAAGAAAAGTATATCGCCTAGCTAGGGTGTGATGAGGTGGGCGAGTTGACTTTCTTGGCTTCCAAGGATCCTCCTACAGAGTGGAGGGGAGGAGGGGAAACCTGACGGTTTTGAACCTCAACATTTTCATTCCATCACAAATTTTACCAGCACTGCCACCAAGTGTTTGCACTGAAACCTGCATCACACTTTTTTCTATCAGTTTGAGGTGGGGGTTGCAAGCAGAGCATAATTAACTTACGAACCTCAAATGGTTCCAGGGGGACTCTGGACCCATTAGACATCCTGCCAAAATGGTTTACTGCAACTTTGGAACACGTTCAATGGAAATATTGCCTTGGTGATCTATGTTTAATATGAAAGCTGACTCACAAGACAAGAAGTCAGTAGCAAAGAGTCTAAAAGGTCTCAACTGCAGCAGCCAGCAAAACTGGAATAGATATTTCTTTAGGGTTCAGATCCATACTCTGTCACAGTCTCCCTTTGTAAGCTTTGGTAAGTCACATGGGCCAGATCTAGACCTTCTCTCAAATCATTACGATCCCGTCATGGTAACATTATATCCCTCTTTCACGTTTATACCTCATAGGACACACAATGACATTTGTTGCAGTATTTTTTGATAATGTGGAATAAAAAGCAGGTAATAACAGATCATCATCAGATGAGTGTTTTATCACAGGCTCGCTACTTCCCACTTACGGATGTTTGCGCATCCTTTAGATGACGTCTGCCTCCTGTGCACCTCCCACTTCTTCTGCTCGTTTTTCTGTTGCAAAATAGACCCCTTTTAATCCATCTTTAAAAAAGAAAAGAAAAAGGAATGTGCCACCATTTCCGCTGTGTGCAGGAAAAGCAATGCGATAAAAACAGCCCCTGAATGGGCCATGTGGTCATTGCTGCTACCTCTTTCTCTCCCTGTGTAAAGAGATCACCACTATTGTAAGACAGCAGCAGAAAGCCATAGTGACGGTAGGGAAATGCAGAAATCCACCCGTCTGATGATGCACACAGTATGAAAGTGGTATATGAATGTGTAATGTGCCCCAACAGTTATCAGTGCATTTCAATACTGCTAGAAAACAGTAGTGTAGAACTGGACGCCGCCCTGAGATCCCTGTGATACAAGGAGGGATGCAAATGTTTTAATAAATCTCTACCTATAAAGCAGAAAGAATGTGTGTCCCAAAATGTTTACCCACTTCCATATACGGTACTGCCTTAATGCTGTTCATCCAGACAGGTCTTCGTGTACATCAATCAGAAAAAAACTAAAAACATGAATTTTGGGTTTTTAAAGTATTTTTAAAGAATTTAATAAAAACCTAGGTTTATGCCTACAACTCCCAGCATGCCTTGGGTGGAACTCCCAGTGTGCCTTGGGTGGGAAGCCAGACTTACTGGCCTTTAGCGGCCATTGTGATTCCTAAGCTCAGTCTCAAGCAGTCAACCCAATTCCACAAAAAAGGAAATAACCCACATAAATGGGCTGCATCCATTTGCGGTGCCTCCTCCCACCTGCCATGGGTGGTTTTAAAATCATAACTAGATACAACAACATGTCTTTGAGAGGCCGAACTCTGGACATGCTCAAAGGCACCCTGTCCTGATATCGGTTTTCTCAGAAACTGAGGGAAGCACACACACAGCCTTCACCCTTAAGAGGTAGGTAGGAAAGGAGGAAAGGGAAGCACTCTGTGCATGCCCAGTAACAGGCTTGGTGAAGGGGGCAAGTGCTACTGATGGAGCACTTTGTGGGTGAGAGGCAGTCCCAGCAGGACTTGGCCAGAGTTGTGCGTGTCCACTGACAGCCGCTTGCCTCCCCTCCTTGGCAATGCTACTCCTCGATTCTGTGTCGAGCAGCTTCAGCCACAGAGGAGGAAAGTGCCTCTCAGAGGACATGGGCACCCGAGGGCTGTCAAAGGCATGCTGGGAGGTGTATGTAGTACTGGCATCACGATCTCTCAGTCCTAACCCACTAAATGACTTTCCCCAACTGCCACTAACTATGCCCACCATTCCATTCTAGCCTTAGCTGTCAGTCATTCCTCCATTCACTCTTCTGTTTCAATAGCCTTGGGTGGGAGGGAAGATTTATCAGGCTGTGGCAGCTATCATCTGGAAGTGGCTTGCCATCCTGGGCCTGAAGGGAGAGTTCCTGGGTTGACTGCCTCAGTTACTAGGCCACACTGGGAGCAGAAGGGAAGGAGGTCTCAGCTCTGGGCAAAAGGCATTCTGGGAGTTGTGGTTTTTATTTTCTGTGGAGATGAAAATCATGATGCCAACTTCAATATGGCCTTGGCCAGGCACTGAGGGAAAGAGAGAGAGAGAGAGAGAAGAAACTAATTTAATTTGTTTTAAAGTTACCTCACAGGCCTAGGACATGGCTACCTTGTGGGGTTGTCATGAGGATAAGAGACCGGGGGAAGTGAATTTAATTTATTTAAAGGTTAACTCACAGGCCTAGCACTGGCATGCTACTTTAAGATGGTGGATCCGCTTCCTTACTATATGTTATTCACATATCTGGGCAATGCCGGGTATATTTTGGAAACATATTTTTAGGTTTGCATCTTTTTTAGCTGGTAGAAAGGATGTTGTGTGTCCTGATTGTTTTCGAAGTTTAGATGGCTGCTCCGACCAAGGCATGATGGGAGGTGTAGGCTTTTCAGGTAAAACAAAAAATGTGGTTTATCACAAAGCTCTAATTTAAAATACAGTTCTTATTAACACAGTTTTCCATTTATTTTAACAAAACTAACTCAACCAAACTAAAGAAACCAACCAACCTAAAGATGAATAAGTTGCATAGAAATTTATTATATATCAATGTTATGAACATTATTCATGGACCCTAGCAATGCCAGGCATATCAGCTAGTAATAAATAAATCTAGCCTTGGTCTTTCTTTGAAAGTTTGTCCAGAGTCCCTTTGTAGAGTCACATTGAGCCTTGGGCCATGTCTTGATGGTGGCGCATCTGCGCCATGAGGCCTCAACCTCCCGCATTGGTGCTCCTTCCCGTTATCTGCACAGCAAGGAGAGCAAATGCGGGCTTTGAAACCTAGCACCCCGTTCCTCCCCCTCCATTTTTTTAATATTTACCTGTAAATGCAGAGCTCCATATTTACAGATAATTGTTGAAAAGCAGGAATGCGCTTTCAAGCTATTCGATTCGAAAGTAAGCCTACCAAACTCAAGGGAGTTTGTTCTCAGTTATTTCTACATTTTTCTACATTTTCTTTGACTGCTGGTCCATGGAGGCATGAAGGTGGCCCAGCTGGCCCACCCCCTCCCCTGTCCAGCCGATGACGACCAATCAGGGGTCACCGTCAGCTGGGGCACACCTTTGCTGCAGCTCTGAAGTAAGGCAACAGATGGCAGATGTCGCCTCACTCCAAGATAAAGAAGTCGGGGTAAGTGCCTGACTTTTTTACACCAGAGCTTTGGGGGTTTGCCCCTGGATGTCTTCGCGATGGCGGCTGCATCATATAGATGACCTGCCACCACTGCGGATCCACCCTTGTCAAGATGCACCCTTGGTTGAGGGTACATGGGCATTCTTGGTATTTTCCTTCATCCAATCTGGTGCCCTCTAGATGTGTTGGACCACTCTTCCGAGCATGAGGTGGGAGGCGATGGGAACACAAGAACATGAGAAGAGTCCTACTGGATCAGACTGAGGGTCCAACTAGTCCAGCACTCTGTTCTCACAGCGGCCACCAACTGTTGACCAGGGACCCGTGAGCAGGACATGGTGCAACAGCCCCTTCCCACCCATGTTCCCCAGCAACTGGTGTATATAGGCTTACTGCCTCAGATACTGGAAGTAGCACATAGCCACCAGGACTAGGAGCCATTGGTAGCCCTCTCCTCCAGGACTTTATCCAACCCCCTTTTAAAGCCAGCCAAATTGTAGTCCAACACATCAGGAGCGGGCCCCCTTGGGGAAGGCTGACATGAAGCTGATTTTGAATGCCTTTATTAGCACCGCAGGGCAAAAAACAATCTGGGGCTTCCTGTCAGAGGTATCAGATGTTTTTATTTGAACAGCAGGAAAATGGAGGGGTGGTGGTGGCAAACAATGATCAAAATGTTGCCTTAAACAAAAAGCAATTAACAAAATATCACTGAATCAGGTGGGACAAATCTCATTACTGGCATGTCAGTACTGACTCATGTTAGAAGTAGGGAAGCTTGAGGATTTTGTTCCACATATATATATATATATATATATATATATATATATATATATATATCAAACTGATCAGATGTATACTTCTCTGACTAATATGCAGAATGCAGTTGTCCTTCAGTCTTCATGCTTCTCTGAATTTTATGATACAGTTCTTGGCTCAAAATTCAGCCCCGAATTCATAAAAAATACATCTTCAGGTTAAAATGCACAGAAAAACATGTATTTTGTGAAAAATCCATTAAAATAATGGGAAACTTTCATGCATTTTTTAAAAAATTGCAGATTGATGAAGAAATGGGATGGATCAGACTTTTGAATGAATACATGCAAAATTGACACAGACTGGAAATAGATGGACTAAGTTAGAATTATTTTGGAAAGATTAGATAGAAAAGAATTTATTTATTTATTACATTTTGATACTGCCCAATAGCTGAAGCTCTCTGGGCGGTTCACAAATGGCACTGTATATTTTCAAAAATAGTTTCAGCCAACTCCAAAGGCCTTTCTACACCTCCCGGCATTCTGGGAGGGAGGGGGGAGGATCTCGCGATATTCTGCTCACAAGGTCCTCCCCTTTGTCCACACACGCATGTGACATTCCAGGAGGAAGGAGGGATGTCACACCTGCCGTTTTCTTTCTTCTTTTTAACAGAAGATGAGTGCACTTGCACTCCAACAAAAATGTGAGTACAAAAACACACACAATGATCCCGCTCGTCCCCCCGCCCCCGTTGGACACAAAGTGCCTGAAGACCTCTATGCCCCATACCCGTTTCCCGCCTCCTCGTGTTTACTCGCAAGGAGGCGAGATGAAGCTGTGATGGGAGCCCACACCTCCCACGGTCTCAGGACGATTCCAAGACCGTGGGCAGAACAGGGTTTTCCCAGGGACAAAGGTATTTAAATACGACAAAGGTATTTTTTTTAAAAAAAAAAAAAAAAACCTCCCGCTTCCCCCACCCCACCCTCGATGGACACAGAGCTCCTGCGGAGCTCCATGCCCCATGCTCGGTTACTCGCGAGGAGCCAGGACGAAACTGGGATGGCGACCCACACCTCCCGCGGTCTCGGGATGATCCCAAGACCGCAGGAAAAAACAGGATAGAAGTGTAGGGCCATATCCTGCGGAAAGGGAGGGATCATCCGTCCCTGCTCCCGGGATCCAATGTGCATCATTTGGGTTAGACAGGGTGATCCCCAGGATATTGCCCTGTCTAGCCATGTCCTTAGTTTAGTGGATAACATGCTTGCAATTACAAGCTGCATTCATGATAATACCTAGGTATGGTATTATGACAATGGCATTTATGGAATTTAACAGAAAATGACCTCCTTCAAACAGAATTGTTAAGTCAGCAGACTGGCTTCTGGAAAGAGATAGCCGTGCTTTAAATGCTAAAGTCAATTCAGCAGAGCTGTGAGAGATATTTCCATAAGATTACATGATGATGCGACAGTCTGTACAAAGCATCTTGTTCTCTCTTAGACGAGGAAGGTGGACACCTGTTCATCACTGAAAAATGAGGACAAAAGAGGGCACAGATTTGCTTTAAATTGGCATATACTAATTTATATGTATAGATGTAAATTTAGAAATAATTACGAGAATTTAAATAGAAATACAAAACATCTCATGGTGGGTGTGACCAGGTGACTGATTTGTATGCCCACTTACATGGTCTTCTGTCCAGATGCTAACTATTGATGGTCAACCCCATCCAAAAACTGTCTCCTGGCAGCCTTCAAAAAGAGGACTGTTCTCTGTAAAGTAAGACAGATGGCTACTCTAAGACAAGCCATTAGACTCCCATTCTATATTGTGACCTTTGTTTTAAAAAAGAAAAAGAAGCAAACAGCCTTACTCTGTGCTTTTTTTTCTTGCTGCAGTGACGTGGGTCGAAATGACTGGCGGAACTATCTGGCCATATAGGCCTGGAAGCTACTAGCATATTACAACTCCTTGCTGTGTAGTACTGTAATACCTGCAGCTGTCACTGCAAACATAGTGCAATGGTGTGGAAATGTTCGGAGCAATACATTAAATGGTGTGTTGGGAAATGTTCAACGCAGCGCATTAAAGGCTTCCTGAGGTTTATGTGTGTCTCTCGTGAACTTAACGTATGTGGGGAAAGCCATAGATAAAACTTTCTATAAGAAAGTTCTGACAACCCCCTTCTTCTTTTCAAACCATCCTCAGAAGAGATTATGAAATAAAAGTGCTTAATCCTGCCTCCAGAAATCGTTTTCCCTCCTGAAATGTCTTTCACACACAGCTGTTTACACCCCTGGGTTCCAGATTCCTGTTTGCAAGATGAGCACATCTCAAGGACATCGGTGGGGATAAAAACAACCTGGGTCTAGCAGGGCTAGGGTTAACCAGTTCCTTTACTCCAGTCCTTCCACCTCCTGAGGGTGCTTTGCAAGACAGAAATGGTGATTTGGGAAAAGGTTACATGAAGGAACTTGTCCCCCGCCCAATACTGGCATTTGCTCAAATCTTTGGGAGAGGCTTTTCTCTCTATCCCACCACCACCAGAAGAGCATTTAGTGATTTCACAGGAGACACCCAGAGATACTCAAAGAACGCCTTGCTCCAGGATATCAAGCTGGCCCCTGCCCTTGTTGCCTGGCCAAAACATTCTTATTCCAAAAAGCTTATGGTCTGGCTGACTCCCAAACCTTGCTGTCCAATGTTATGCTAATGATGATTTGCTGTGCTATTTTTGCTGGTTTTAGCTCATTATATGATTGTTCTTAATCATGGCATTAATCTCATTGTGAGTTGGAAAGGCAGGATAGAAATGTAACCCTGCATCATGCAGCTCTCTTTCTAGAGTTCAACTGTTTTTAACCCTGAGGAGTTATGGAAGAAGGGCTGGATCTGAGAGGGGAGAGGTTCTGTGGAGACTGTGGCCTTAGCTAGACCTACCTGACAGTCTGTGATGGAGGAGGGAAGATCTCGCGTTGCGATTAATGTGAGATCCCTCCTCCGTTTACACGTGAGGCACGACGACCTCAGGAACAGAGGCATCCGCCTGCCATTTTTTAATTTTTAAAGAAAGAGGAGTGCACGAATGGTCGTGCGCAAAGGTAGATGCTTTTTTAAAAAATACTTAAGTTCCTGGCTCCGTGCGAGGAATCGTGCAGAGCTGGGTCAAACCGCGGTAACGGGCCCGAGACTGCGGAAAAAGTGGGCCCAAAGGGGAGGTGGAGGGTGAGATCCCGGGGCAAGGGAGGGGCGATCCCTCCCTGATTCCAGAATCCCCTGTGCATCATGTGGACACACAGGGACTATCCCAGGGTTGGCCCCGGGATTTCGCCAAGTCTAGCTAAGGGCTGTGAGTAGAGAAAAGGAGACAAAGATTATGAAGAATGTTTCTGAGGAAACTGAGAAGATTGAGAGAGAAAGGCCACAGCTAGAACTAAGGTTTATCCTGGGATCATCCAGGGTTTATTTTTTTATTTTTTTATTTATCATACTTATACCCCGCTCCTCAGCCAAAAAAGGCTCTCGGAGCGGCTTACACTTAGCAAAAAAGACAGGGTTCACCCCTGCCTGACCACTGGATCCCCTGTGTGTCACCTAGATGAACAGGTTTGATCCCTGGACGATCCAGGGATAAACCTTAGGTCTAGCTATGGCCAAAGACAGAAAAGGGAGGTCCTGTAGAGGATGACAGACCATGCATTAGAGCTTCTCCATACAGGGCTTATATTGTGTGATCAAGATTGGTTGCTCGTGGAAGTTTGTGGGTCCTTTACATGATGTCATCAACCTCCAGGGCCCCTCCCATGGTTTATGACCCTTATCCCACTTTTTAAAAAAGATTGGAGATAAACAATAAGGGACATTATTCCTATCTATTGGCTGTGTGAAATAACAACATAGCACTATAGTCACAGCACCATCTAGTGGCTGTAGAATGAAACATATAGAAACATATAGAACTTGCTGAGAACGGAAGTCCTAGATTGCAAACCACATGTCTGCCTGTGTAAAGGAGATGATCTTAATCCCACAAAACCTATCTTTTTGGATTGTATAACTGTTGGATTCCCTGCCCTCCATTTTATTGTTTAGAGGCTTGTTTTAAATGGTTTATTCATTTAAACCATTTGTTTTGCTTCTTGACCCCCTTCCCCCTTCCTTGTTAAAGAAATTCTAGTTCTTGTTTTATTCGTTTCTCACTATTCCCCCCCCTTCCTTGTCTGAGCCCTGTTCAGGAAACATGGGCCCTGGTGGGCTGGAGGTGCACTAGTTCGGGGTCAGCATTTTTCTCCCTCACCTATTCCAGTACTGTATGAACCCAGGGCCCAAAGTTTCCACCGCCCCACAGGGTTGCTGGTAGGGAAAGTGTGGTTACATAAATATTGTAATTAATAAGTAAAGTAATAAAACATGTCATTTATTATTGTTAAATCCCCACAGCTCACACCAGATTACTTGTGCAAGTTCACTCAAGCAAAAGAAGCTGATTAACTCTGACCCCTCCTCCTAGTCTTGAAACGGCCTATCCAAACCACCTAGCTGGTTGTGGATTTCCTTTGAGGGCTGTTTATGGGTCCGCTGTAACTTAATGTCTTTTTATTGTTATTTCAAAGTGGGTAATTGTATGTTTATTTTCGATGGGCTTTTCTTGTCCTTGTATTTAACTGATTTGTAAGCCACCTCAAGCATTGGAAAGCTGAGGTAAAAATGATTTTTAACGAATACATCTTTACATTTAGATACAAAATCTGCCTATTTTTCATATATATGCAGGATGCTCTAGTATTGTGGGTCTGCTACACAATAATTTTCAGAACTTAATTGATATTAGCAAAGTTGTTAGATCTGGAATCAAAGCAAGGAAACTGGCATTAAACCAGCATTAAACCTCCAGGCATTTGGAGGACATGCAGATACAAATTTGGTACGTATTGCCAACACAGTAAAAAAACAACCAAGACTGCACCTATTATTAAATGAGAACATAATATGGAGGGTATGTAAAGACAAATTTCCTTTTATGGCTCCAAGTTCGGAAGAATCAGGTTGCAGGGCATCTGTGTATTTTCTGAACCATGCCATCAAAACTAGCGCTGTCAAGTGGCTACAGCAGTTTATTCTATCACATGCTATTTAGATGTTATGTCAAGTGCATGGAGGCTGCGGACGGCGGAGCAAGCATGGCCAATTCTTCCCCAATGCCCACAAATGGGTTGAGTTTATCCCAAATGTATGAATATGTCCTAGGAATGGGATTGAGCTGAGCATTTTCAAAGGAACTTCACTACTGAAAATTCTGAAATCTTTCCACGTGACAGATATCCTGCACTGATAATCGCAAAGCAACCTCTGGCCTCAACCTGTCCCCAAGCCCAAATGCCATGTGCCAGTGGTCCCATGTCTGCAGGGACCTCTGCCCATATATCTCAAAGCATGGAGACTCTGAATGCAGGAGCCCTACTGTTTATTTTTCAAGGTGAAAGATAATGTGCACAGCGCCTACATGTGTTGGGCTGTAGAAATGTGCAGTTGTGAGTTCCAAAATGTGAAGGTCAGGTGCAACAAGGAAGCAGGGCATGTGGACAGAAGCCTCTTAAAGAATAAAACTATTTTTTCCAGCATCTTGAGATTAGTTCGCTCTGATCCTTAGTCTATTTAGATTGTGTGCATGTCATCTAAGCACCATTGTCAATGAATGTCATCAAACCCGGGGCAGGGGGAATCACATTTCCTGACCGTCGCTTTGCCTCCTGCTTCTGTCCCACAATAGGGATGAGCAGCTTCCTCTTTCTTCACATGGGGAAGAAAGAGAAAGCAAACAGTGACCATGTGGCCCATTCCATGGGCATTTTTATCCCACAGTTACTCTTGCACATAGCAGGAAATGGCAGCAAGCATTGTTACAGCCAAAAAAGTCAGATTTTCTGGGACTTATTTTGTGATGGAAAAAAGAGCAGAAAGAGCAGGAGACACGTGGGAGGATCGCTGCATTGTCAAAATGTCCTGTGACAAACCGTGAGAGGCCAGTCGCGAGCGTGCCATAAAATGCTTGTCTGATGACACTCAATAATATGTGAATTATAGCTGTAGATTCTTCAACCATTTGGAATCATCCATGAATTAGACTCTTCATGCTCAAACATGGCTCGCTCTTATGTGGAATAGTTTGCGCCTGTGTTGAGCGGGATGATTCCCAGCAGAGTTGACAAACCTTGGTGTGTTTAATTTCATTACCAGCCCAGCAAACACCTAGGAGTCATGCTGCCAGTGATATCATGTACATAACCAGCCAGCTTCTCCAATAGACAACTCTTGCCCATTAACAAACAGCACTATATGGCTGTCAAGTTCCTATTTGGTCTGTGCTGAGGAAATGTCAACCGCATTAAGCTAACAAGCAAACACAGGACCAACAGTAGACAGAGACAGAAGTCAAAAAGTCTGTCTGAAAACCTTTCGGGAAATGGTGAGACCTGTCAGTAAGCAACCCTGGGTACACTTTCTCCAGTGACAGCAGATGCTTTCCTATGAAACGCCCCCCTCTTATTTTCATATGATGGTCTGGCAGCTTCCAGATTTGTTGTTACATCATCAAATAATCCCATTCCCAAATTCACACACACACACACACACACACACACACACACACACACTGCAAGATCTCCTGTCTGAGGCTGAAGAAGAGACTAGGGCAGGGGGGAAGAACTTGTACCACAGGACTGTTGACATATTGCATTAGCGGAAAGCTTGGCTCCCTTTGACATATTTTGGCTGAGCCGGCTCATCACATTCCTGAGCATCGGAGTAACTGACTTTTTCCATAAAGAGATTCTGTACCTTATCCCCTCCCCTGTATTTGCTGCCATCTGCTTCATTTTAACCCTAGAACTCTTTGGTTCCTGCTACGTCCAATCAAAGTGATGGCATTCGGGGTGGGGAGGTGGGGTGAGGAGACAGAGAAGGTTGGAGTGAACATTAATCCCAGTCAAAAATGGTTGAGAATTAGACTCAGCAGAGACATATTAAAGTTTTGTTTTCCCCTTTCTCATGTGAACTGTGGGCAGAAGAAAAATAGTGAACATCTCAGGACCAAAACAGACATTTCTTTAAATTCATATCTAGCAGCTATATCTCCGCCCCCCCCCCCCCGCCGCCATTTTTGCACTAGAGTAAATGTGTGTGGTTGATCCAGATCAGGACCCTAGAGTAAGGGGTGGGGTGGGGGTTAAGATCTAGAGCAAGGCTCCCTGCACCTCTTCTAGAGTAAAAATGAAATAAGTCATAGCTAGATATGGATTTAAAGTCATGTCTGATTTGGCTCTCCAAGGATTTTTTCATCAAAATGAACTTTTCTAAGAGACTCTAGTCTATCCCCCCACCACCAAATTAGAATCACCACCTTTTCATTTTAACTCCCCTCTCATTGTTCCACTGGATCTTTTCTTGTAAGAGCGAATTAATATAGATCTGGAACTGTGGCTCACTCTGGAGGTGAATAAATAGCATGCAAAATGTGAACATTTCATCTGGGGGGTTTCCCCTAGAGGCATTAGTTATAAAAGAGTTGCCAATCTGTTTTGAATTAGCTTAGAACTTTATAGTTTCTGATGATGTAGTCTGTGACTATGTCATTTATTTCTATATTTATATAGTTGGGCTTTTTCAAGAATACAATACGTATTTGTCTACTAGTTTAGCACTGAAATAACATTTTATGAGCTGAGCAAACAAATTATAAAGGACAAATGGCAACATTAAAAATGAGAAGACTGGAAATAAGTGAACTTTATATATACTAAACCCATTCAAATGAAATCCAGAGCAAGTCATGCCTAAATCCTACTGCTATCAGGAGTGGCCATAAGTAGCCCTTGGGCTGGATCTACCCTCAAGACAATTTTATCTGGTCCTGGTGACTATACCAAAATTTTATGAAGGTATCCCAAAAGGTTTGGCTACTGCTTCAATATTGATGAAAAGAATGTTATAAGGAAAACAACAACAATAACAAGAGAGCCATATTGGCCATAAGAAAAATCCCCAAATCCACTCAATATAATACCTTTATTAAGCCAACTCAAAGATCGCAAAATATATGCAAACATTTTAAGAAACAAAAGTATGTTATATGTTAGACATCTCTGTGTGTGTGTGTGTGTGTGTGTGTGTTTGTGTGTGTTCATACTATGTAATCTCTTGCCTAAGAACATGTGCTACATAACTATGAAGCCCTTACTACAAGATGATACGAACTTTATCATGGAGTCTGAGCAGGACAGCACCATATCGTTCAAGCCCCCAGACCATTATCTGGGGTGGCCCCTAAGTATATCAAAGGTGTCCATCCTTGGCCTAAATCAATGGGCTCTAAGCATTTGATTTTTGGTTTAATGTAAAAGCATTGAATAACTACTTTTCCTAGATTCTTCCATTATCAAAAATAGTTAATATTTTTAAGATTCTCAGAGGCTTATATGTCTGACTTTGAAAAGTCAGATTTCTTTATTTTCTAAAGATGGCCTAAATATTCAAATGACTTCTTAAATGATTTTACAGAGGTTTCCTTCTAAGGAGAGAACATTAGTAATGTTAGTTGTGCATTCAGCTTCACTCTGGATCTGTTCTGGGTTCTGGCACAGGCCAGATCTACACCAAGCAGACACAACACTATGAAAGCACTTTGAAAACGTGTATATGGAATGTGTCATGAGCCCCAACAGTTGTCAGTGATCTTCAGTACTGTTATAAAGGAGTACTGTAGATCCTGCCCAGGAGAATGGGCATGGGGGTGCAGGGAAGACTTCTGGTGAGATTGTCTCCCAGCCGGTTCCCAGCATCTGCAGTTGGCCATGCCTATTTCACATGAATAACAGACATCATGGAGGCTGGTTGACACTGAATCTACAGGGTGGCATCATGAAACATTCCTATGCCTTGCAGTGAGCTCTGTGCACAGAGATCTATGGCACAAAAATAGCTCAGGGCAAGGCAAGGCTCCCAAGCAAATTCAATTTCAAACACCTTCCATGCCATTTGTTCTTTGTATGAAATTTGAAATGGAACTTAGTTACTCATAAGGAGGTGTATGTATTTCATTTTTCTTGAGGAGGGAGACATTGTGATGGGAGGCCCATTTGGAAATTCCTGTCCAACTTTCAATCCTCCTTGGGTGGTTGGAGAAATTGGGGTTTTTTTTCTGCATCAGTTCCCCATCAGTCAAATGGATATGTTAAATCATCTCCTCACAGAGTCATTCTGAGTACAAATGAGAAACATACTGTAAAATACAATTTTATCATCATCATCATCATCATCATCATCATCATCATCATCTTATAACTGTGCCATAGTTTGAAAATCTGCCTTTAGTTGGCTAGTATTTTTGTAAATTATAAATTTATACACCTTTTCTATTGTGGAATAAAATAGAAATATGCGCTAAATAGCAGTGTGAATGATATGATAGGCCATTCCCAGGGAAGATTTTAAAAATGGCAAAGTTGCTTAAAATAATTTTAAGGAAGCACAGTATTATTTGGGTGGGTGTGGAGCTTCCAGACAAGAGTTTTATTGTGCAACCGCCCTGTCTCATTCATGGAATTTTATAACATTGTATTCCATTTGTAACTCTCTTGTGTTTTCCTTCTGCTGCTTCCTTCTTTTTTCTTACCACCAAAAATCTGTTAAGGTGAGAATAGTGGAATAACTGCCCAATGCATTCTGATTGGTACTGCTTGCAGCCCTCCATCTGGAAGCTCTCTGGGATACAGTCTGGTGCACACACCCATGCTCACTTTGTGAAGAGAAGCCAAGCTAGAGCAGAAGCAGTTTAAACAAACTGAGATGAAGCAGAATGCATTCACCACAATCCATACTTCTCTTCCCTTTCGAGCTTGCTGTGCCCAGCTGGTAAGCTAATAGAAGTGGGAATTACCAAGGCTGGAACTACACTACTGCTTTAACGTGCTTTATAGCAGTTTTGACAACTATTGGGGCCCAGGACACACGCCATATACAGTTGTCAGAACTGTTATAAAGTGCTTTAAAGCAGTAGTGTAGATCCGGCCCACGTCATATGAATGAGAAGATACTTCTTGTTCAAGTGCTCTTCTCTCAGTTTCAGGATGGGTAGGTGCTATCTTCTTGCTCTCAAGTCCAGAAAATAGCAGCCAGGCCCCATTCTCTTGCCTTGCTTTGTAGTGATGATGGCTACAAAGTCTGAATAGGGGTGGTATGCTATATAGTGCCATGACTGAAAAGGAAACATAAAGTGTAAAAAAACAAAGAAAGACCGGGTAACCATAAGGCAAGAAGAAGAAAACTGTGTAGGAGATGTACTTTAGCTACAGGTTTGACTATTATAAATGCTGCTTTTGACAGGCTAATCATGCCATGACTCTAAACCCCGTTAATCCAGTGGAATTTATTTCTATATAATGTGTTTCAGTTGAGTAAAGTTGGTGCACTGGATTGAATGTTGGATTAATACCAAAGAGACTTCAAATTTCTATCTGTCCATGGAGTTCACAGGGCCAGTCATTATCATTCAACATAGGCTACCTCATAGGGTTGTTGAAAGGATAAAAGGGAATAATCGCCGTATACCCCAATCTGGGCTCCTTGGAGGAAGGGCATGATACAAATGTGACTCATAATAGAGGCCTAGGGCTAAACAACATGTTATGGCACCACCAGACCTATGTCTTTAAGCTCAATTTTGCCCAGTTGTATTAGGAGTACAGCGCGATGTAAGTCCAAAGGGGACAGGGGGCAGAAACTTCCATCCGCCCTGTAGCCTGTGTCCCCCCCCCAAGTCATCTTCCTCCCAGCTGGCTGGAGGGAGTGGAGTGGCCACTTCTGCATTTCCAAAAAAGATAAAATATACCACCAATGAAAGAGGACATTGGTTTGAATAAAATGTGCATACGCTATATGTATAGGTACAAACAGAGAAATAATTGCTTTAATTAATCAGAAATACATCTCACTTTAATAGGGAAGACTGTGACCTATGTGCCTGCTGAGTCTGCCAACCAGGTGCTAAGTGTGGATGGGCAACTTCAAAACCCCTTCCTCCTCTCCCTTCTTAGGGGTCTTTTACCAGACTTGGACTCAACAACTTTTCAAATGGAGGCCACTTTCAAATAGAGGTGAACTGTCTCTGACAGCCCTTCAAGCAGAGGACTGTCCTCTGTAAAGGCCACCATACAGGAAGGGGCTGCTCAGTTGACGATATCAGCCAAGTGAACACATGAAACTGCCTTATACCAAATCCATCCATCAATCTAACTCAATATTGTCTACAACTGCTTTCAGACAGAAGTCTTTCCTAACCTACCAGGAAATGCTGGGAACTGAACCTGAGACCTTCTGCATGCCAAGCATGGACCCCACCACTGAGCTATAGCCCCTCCAATTTTCAGCATCCACCTACCCTCTAAACTGCAACCTCAATTCCATTTTACCCACGGGACCTTGCTGTCATATATAGTTAGAAATTAAGATGATAGCCTGGGTAGGGCTTCTAGTGGCCAAGGACTGGGGTTCATCATTCAATCAGTATAGATTCTGGACTCTGGCCATAACACTCAGGCCTTGGCTGTCTGCTTCCATACCTCTTTTGCCTTCCAGTGTTTATATGAGTCATAGTCCTTCTTTCCCAGTCTATGATAAAAACATTCACATTCTGGAGAGAGAGACAGAGAGAGAGCAACCACAAACCAAACTTGTTATGAAGCCAAAGTAAAGACTACAAATTCCATGTGCTTGTCTAATACGTATAATCAATTTCCATTTGAAGAAGTTTATATATTTTACTGAGTCGTTTAAATTTCTCCCTATCAGAATAAGCTGTCAATGGACAATCTTGTTGTGCTCCCCATCGTATAATGGCTGCAATACAGTCCATGTACGGTGTACCTGGACTTAATAGCAGCACCTTGGTAAAATAGTCTGTCAAAGGCTCTTTCTCTGCCATCTCCAAAAGATATTGAAGAATAGAGAGAGGTAATGCTGAAGACTATGTCACGCCACACAAGTATTGAAAAGTCAAGCAAGAGGAGCCATCATACCATTAAGTAATCCAAATTATTTTGGGGGCTGATAAAGGAAAGAGCCACAGTCCTTTTCTGAAAGAATGAGCTTTCTGCTCATGCATATAGATAGGGTGTTTCCTGTACAGAAAGCATCTGGAATCAACTGGCTGTTTGATTCCTATTATATTGCCAACACACACACACACACACACACACACACACACACACACACACGGAGAGAGAGAGAGAGAGAGAGAGAGAGAGAGAGAGAGGCCTTTGATTAATGTTTGTGCTCTTTTTCAACCCTTAGGGCTCACTTTATGTCTCCTGCAGCTATACTTCTTAAGTATAGATTTCAACAACAGCAAGCAAGCATCATGCATGTATTTGTTGCATATAAAGTTACCATCCAGAGTGCACAAATATGGTAGAAAATCTCTCTTTTGTCTTTTCTCCAGTCAGCTTTCACAATATAAAATGGGAACTGGTGAAAATTCAAGACAGCTGCACCTTCAGTATCTCCTGGTACTTCCGACAGACACTGCAGTTTCCACTGAGATCTTATGTCTAATTGGGAATTTCTTGCTCTCTTGGACAGGCATTGTAGCATACACAATTTGGGAGTGCAGGACACATCCTGCAACAAACGTAGGTCCTTTTTTACCCTTGGGCAAATCCCATAGCTTAGTTCTGAAACCCAGCAATTTTTGCACTAGTCTCCATCAGCCGCTTGAGCCTATGAAGGTTTAAGCAATAACAGGCAATGCTGAAATAGGTCACCTGAACCCCTAAATAAAAGCTACCTAATGAAAACTAGTGGTGGTATAGTGGTTAGAGTGTTGAACTGGGACATGGGAGATCTGAATTCTAGTCCCCACTTTGCCATGAGGTTCACTGGGTGACTTTGGGCCACTAACTGGGGCCTCATCTACACCAAGCAGGATATTGCACTATGAAAGCAGTATGAAATAGGGATGTGCTCCGCTTCTAATCGGACCGGAGAAGCAGTAGCGGAGCGGGGGGCTTCGCCTGCCCTTAAGGCGGAGGCGAAGAGGATTGGGGGGCCGGCGGAGCGTGGCGAAGAGGATCGAGGTGAAGGCGGATCCTTCGCCTCGATCCGGAGCTCTGCCGGAAAGGTAAGTGGGGTTTACCAGGCCCTGCCACTGTCGCTGTCGCCCATGCGGCGACGGCAGCAGGGCCCGGTAACGCCCTCCGCCCTCCTCTCCCTTACCTGCCTCCTGAGTGTTGCTGGTGGAGCGCTCAACAACAACAAATAACAATAACGAACACTTTCATATAGCACATTTCAGGTGTTCAAACGCAATAGCCTTGTAAAGTAGGTCAGTATTATCAACTCCACCCACCACCCCCATCTTGCAATGGCTCAGTCTGAGTAAACAGTGGTTTGCCTTTGGCTACCTAGTGAGTTTGTGACCGAGATGAGATTTAGAACAGCTCACACTGTGAGCCAGTATAGCATACCAGCTACTTTTGATATTTGGCCATTCCTATAGGCCTGTTATTTTTGCCACTGACTTTGCACCACAGATACCTTTGGGATTTACTTGGTTCCATTTCTTGGATCACTCTTTGCCAGTCACAAAGAACAGATGAGGCTTTCCAAAGCACTAACTCTCCAGCTCCTATATTTCGAATACATTTGCACTGTCTGTAATTCTACTGCTCAAACTCTCCCTTCTCCCCAGGGGATGAGTGACTGTATAAACCCACAATTGCTTATGTTCTTGTTATCCATTCTCCCTCTTTTCACAGTGGAAGGAAAGGCTCCAGACCTCCCCCCCCCCACTCCCCGCCTTCTGTATATCTAATCTCTGACAAAATCACATGAGTTGGATTCTATTCCAGTGGGAAGGGCGATACACATGCCGCATGAAAACAGATCTCCCCCACCCTTGGCAGGCACATGACTTTCTAAACCCATCAAGAATGGAGGTGCTGCTGATTACAGGGGTGGGAGTGGGGGGACCGGCATTGTCTCATAAGCCTACTTCAGTAGGCTTTTCTTTCAGTGCAATGAGCAAACTTTTAAATGTTGCTCAGGTTCCTAAGGAAATCTCTGGGTCTCAATGGGAGCAGGTCTTAGTCACCCCACCCAACCTATTTATTTAGGGAAGGGTTGGGAGAAAACACATTTCAAAAGTATATATGATATGAGCCCTGGGGATTCAAACTGAGTTATCTATGTAGTTCTCTCTCCCCACCCCATCTCCACAAGAAAAGATAGTAATGAATAGCATATGGATCTGAGGCATCTGAAATGGGCTGCCAGATAGATTCCTCTGACCCCTTTGATCAATCATATCAAATACATGCCTCTGATGATCTAGGGCTGTGTTCCCTAAGGAACTGTGAATTCAGTCCTTATATCTGAAACCGAATCATATAAAGACTAAGGATGCAACCCTATGTCTACAAACCTGACAGCAAGCCCCATTCAACTGAATGGGACTTACTCCTGTGTAGGATTATGCTGTAAGTAACTTTCCTCAAGTTTACATTGGGAAGTTGGTGATAAAGGCCATGGTTCAAGGCTATCTTTCTACAGACCATGACTTGGTAGTAAAATGTATTGAAATCAGTGGGGCATGGTTCCAAGTAGTTAACATTGGTGAGCATCCTATGCATGAAGTTCAATGGGACTTACTCCCACATAAAGTGTATAGGATTTAAGACAGAGTCTTTTAAATCCCATCAATCACTGTATGTGCTATCACCTTTTAAGTGTTTAAAAACTTTTGAGGACTGGAGCTGGGGATCTAGCTTCTGAGTATATATGATTCCTCCCTTCTGAAAATCAGCTGGTTGTGACAACAGAGAATGCAGTACACTGTTTCACCATAGACTTAAATTTTCCACCTCCCAGTAATGAAAAGAATGTGTATTCCTTCCCTCTAAGAAAAAATGAAGACCACAAGATTTTCTCAGATATCAGTGTGTGACAAAGAATGGAATCTTCATTTACTAACTATTCCAAAACTCTTTCCCACACCAAGACCATTTACAACTGTGATTCAAAACACCAAACAAATGCTTTTTATACAGTACAAGTAGAATGAACAGATGCTGCTTAGAAGAGAAAAGGATACACATTCCTTTCTTAAGAGTAAAATTCGTGCTCTTGGAATCTGTCTCCCTTTACCCACACCCCTCTCTAAAGTCTTGATTCTGTCTCTTCAGTGACTCCATATTACTGCCGGTGAGCCATCTGAATTACTCATCTTGCTTTTCCATGTGTGGGCTTGAAGCCTAAGAGATATATGTGGGTGGGTGCAACGCATGGATGAAAAGGGGGTTCCCTAAATTCTGCTGCCATGGAAACAGCTTCAGCATTCCAGCCACTACTGTCACATGCAATGACTCCCCCCTCCTCATTTGCTTGACAATACTCTTGTGACCACCCAAAATAAAAGCAGCCTTTGAAGAACCAGGCATGAAATACCTGTTGAATGACATGAGAAAGATGGTAGATAGGAAAAGGTCCCATATAACCACTGTTTAAGGAAAAGGTGCCTTCTAGATTTTTGCTAGGTGAGGACATTCCCAAGTAGGACACATGGCCAGGGCTTACCTGTTGCCACCTGTCCTTCCTCCTGCCTGTGTGTTTTAATTTCCAGGACTCTTCCTCCCCCTCTTCCTCGTCTTCCTCCTCCTCCTCTTTCTCCTCACTCCAGTCCGGTTCTGATACAAATGAGCCTCCTCCAAGCTGTGCGTGTTTTCTCTGGTTCTGTTCCTCAGAGATTCTCTCAGAGAGGGTGGGTGGGAGCGAGGGAAGGAGGAGAAAGTCACAACAATAACGTCTTTCTCTGGCAGCCAAACTCCTCAGCATTTAATCCACACACACACACACACACACACACATGTCCTCCTGCCTGCCTGCTGAAAGACTCGTGTGTAATAACATTTCCTTCTGCCGGGGCAAGAGAGCACCTCGCCAGTGTTATTAAACAAATCACATTTAAACAAAAGAAAAAAACCCAAAAAACTTTCACTCTCTATAAGCACACTATCATCTCCCAATATTATGGTAAATCAGTGTGTCTAGAAGGAACGTCAGCCAAACTCAAGAGGCAATAAATGCTGTTTTTTCTGTTTTAAAATGAACGGCAGTATGCCATATGCCTTTCTAAATGTAGTTGATTCATTGACTGTCTTGATCTTCCTTTGTGCTACCATTATTAATATTGACAATGTCAGGATTTGCCTGCTCGACTGTTAAAAATCCCCCCCTCCCTGGGACCTTGTCAGTTTAAGGGTCAAAGGCTGCCATGGGAGACAATTATAGTGACAGTTAATGCTCCTACATGAAGAGCTTTTCTACATGAGGCATTTATTGTGGCTTGTGATTCCTTACTCAGGATTATTTACGGGTTCTTTAGACGATGATGTGATCCTCCAGTTCTGCTTCTGTTTTTTAAGAGCACTTTCTTGGGTGGGGTGGTTAGAGTGCAGAAAATGAAAGCGAAAGATTTGCCTGTCTATTTCCATTAGTCTGCTATAGCATGGTGCCACCTAGAGGCTATATAGTGGGAAAGCAGGAAAAGAAAAGCATTTTGTGCAGAACTCAGATCTTAGTTCTGCAATGAAAATGAAAAGTAGATACAGTAATTAACAGCTGCATGTAGAAAAGCTCAAAAGGTCCAGTGGCCCAGACTTTCATAAACTGCAATGCAATGTGCCACTAAAAATCTGCATGTGGTTGAATGCAGGGCTTTGAGGCATAGATTCCCACTCTGGCTTGTCAGAGGAGAGACAGGCTAGAATTCCTAGTTTGCACATCACAGCAAAATACCCAAGAATGAAGGTTTCAGTGAAACCAACAGGTCACCATGCACCATCATGCAGTCCCATTCGCAATAACCCAGATTTTGTTTTTAATTCTGGATTATTCTGATGTGTGAACTAGGCCACTGAGTTCAATCCCATGCAGATTTACATGGGAATAAAGGCCTTTACTTCTGAGTAAACAGAAGTACTTTTGTGAAGAGAAGTAAATTCTGTGTTTAGGATTGCACTGTAAATTTATTTATTTATTATTTTATTTATTTATTTAAATCACCCTGAATAATCATGCTTGGAATTGCACTGTTACTAAGGGCTTTACTAGACCTACCTTAAAATCTGGGAGTGTGGAGGGGCGAGCCCGCACTGCAACTAGCGCGGGCTGTCGCTCTAATCCACACAGGCTAAAGGAAAGCCCCATCATGTCTGCCATTTTTTAATATTTTTTAATGTTTTTATTTTTTTTAAAGGGCTGGGTGTGCAGGAGCACACAAGAGCCAAAGGTAAGGTTGTTTGTTTTTTTTAAAAAAAGGTTTCCCCGCTCCCCCCTATCTCCCTCCTGGCCCTGATCTCCCCCCCTGGCCGCAATTTCCCCCCCTGGCCATGATCTCTCCTCCTGCCCTGTGTGTGGCTTCTTCCAGCTACGTGTGAGTAAGCCGTGTAGCAGGGAAAAGACGTGGAACACTGGACACACAGGGGTGAGCCCGGGTATCAGCCAGGGCTAAACCCTGGTCTAGCAAAGCCCAAAGAGACTAATTGTAAATCTGTGTTAAAAAATACTGTAATCCACACTGAAGGCCTGTTAGAGATTATGGCTCTTTTCACATAGTTTTTAGTTGTCACTCATTTGTTCAAGGGGATCCAATCCAGGCATTTTTCTTCAAGGCATGATGATGTTTTTATAATTATAACAACCCCACCCCCCATCGCCAGCCCCGGTGAGGATTGCAACTAAACTCAGAGGGAACGGGCAGAAGATGGCAGCATCCCTGCTAATAAAAAAAAGTGCTGGCGTTGCCTGCCTGTGAGTCCTGGCTGTATTACACCACTGTTCACATCTGTCTTTTACACTGCACCTGATTTGCAAAGTGGTTCACAACATAGAATGACACTCAGGCAGAACAAAATCTTACAAAAATATCAAAATGCTGACAACAGTCACATAAAACCAAAGATCAGATCAGTATCAAAATCAGCAATAAAACCGATAACCCAGTAGTGAAATGATTTAAGAGCAGCTTAACACATTAGCTCACCCAAGGGCCATTTGAAATAAAAGCAGGTCTTGACTAAGCTTCTTCTAAAGACCAGGAAGAAGGGATCTGGCAAGTACTTCTTGGGTGGAAGGTCTAATAGATGGGTGCTTCCAATGTACATGTTTGATCTAAGGGTGTCCTCAGCCCAGCATTTTATTATGCACTCGTTACTGGGCAATCATGGATTTTTGCGGGTCCTATTCATGTTATCGGCTCTGTCCCATGTGCCTCCCACCCCTTCCAGCCTTCCTTCTGAGACAAAAAAAAAAGACCCTGGTAAACCCGAATTGTGTTTGAGATGGAATTTGCCACTATCTCCAGCACAATCAAAATGGCCTACTGAATGGGCCACATGCACATTGTTTACTTCCTCTTTCAAAAGAGGAAGTAATAAGGGACAAATGCGTGGGCGGAGAAGTGACAATAAGGAAAAACAATTCCCCTCCGGGTGATGATGCTCTAATGAAGGGGCCTGCATAGCAATGGTGGTCTCTGTTCATAATGAGGCATCTGCCCCATTTCTGGAGGTGAGAAGAAAAATCAAAGGATGGAAGGCCTGACGGAATCTTGATACGCTGCCACAGAAGTCAACACTTGTGAAGGTTAGAAGTATCATCAAGGATGGAATTTGATTGCTGCCAAATGGAAAAATACACAAAGTCAACAGAGAATGAAGATTCTATTTTTCAGCACGAATCTTTTAATTGTTTCAATTATATAAATGTCAGAGGATGATAGAGTAATTTGGGTAAATCACCCACTACATTGCTCACTGATTCTCTGTGCATGATGCTGTCCACATAAAAGTAAAGCAAAATGAAACCATCAGGCAAAACTCTTGTTATTACAATGCAATTGGCACAATAGCAATGAAGCACAATAGCAATGAAGCTCACATCAGTTTCCAGTAACACTAGATGCCCTTGTTAAGAGAGCCCCTTATTTCAGAAATTATTTCATTGAAATTAATTTGGAATTATAGCTGTCCACCCACCTTCTCTCTCTGTCTGTCACACGCACACACACACACTCATTAAAACGCCATAATGCTGCATAAAATAAGTGGGTATCTTGCACTTCAAAATTAGGATTGACATTTTGATACATCAATTTGAGATCGCATCCAATAATACATTAGATGAATGTTTGCTTTGTGTAGTCACATATTAGAAAAGGAGTACCAACTCAAATTCCAGTTCTTGCAAAGTTTTAAATACATGGTTTGGAAAGCACGCAAATTGGTTGCTTTGCAAAAAAAAAAAAATTAAAAAAAAAAATCTTGACTACAAGAAATATTTATAGCCATGTCCTGAATGATACATCTTGGAGCGTTGTCCAAATGCAGTCCCATTGATTTGCAGTGGAAAGAGCACCCATGGCTCTAACAAGTTACCAAGAAACTACAGCAATAACTGCAGCTGTGATTTATTTATTTATTTATTTATTTTTATTGCATTTTTATACCACCCAGTAGCCAAAGCTCCCTGGGCAGTTCACAAACATGGACAGACGATGTTGCTCTTAAGGCATCCATTTTGTACACACAGAGCACTTTGCTGCCAATGGTGAATCATTTTCTGGACTCAGCCTACTTTAGAAGGAATTGTCATTGGGACACCCTGAACTCAGATGGAACAATGTATTGGCCCTTTTGCCATTTTCACACAGTCCAGCATTTTACTGGAGGGCTCATACAGGGATAAGATTGAGGATAGGGAAACTGGAGTGCTGGTATCCATCTTTCTCATCTGCTCACAGCAAATGTTCCTTCTTTGCAGGGTAAATATAGCCCTTAAATATAACCAGGGGAACATGGACTGGCTGGTAGTGCAGAGCAGCTGGCTCCCTGAGAGAAGGGATTGCTGTGTCAATGAGCTTTCTCTCCTTTTCTTGTATGCATCATTTTCAAATCTAGCTCCCTGGCCCTAATGAGCTCTCTGGCACTTTCTCTTCAAGGAAACTGAAAGACATTCCTGTGGGATTGTCCGTGAAGCTTTATATAACTGGTGCCCCATTGGCTTTGATGATTTTCCCAAAGCACTGGAATGATCTCCTTCTGTCGGCTCCTTTCCTCTCCTCCTCTTTAGGGCTAATTTCCTTACTAGGCAAGCTGCTGTAGGAGGCAGTCCTTGCCAACCATTGGATCTGTTTCTTTCACTGAGCTTGTGCAAGCTCATGAACTATCAGGTTCATGCTAAGCCCAGCTCAGAAGAGACACTGGCTCATAGAAACACTTCTGATTCTTCTGAGTAGTGCAAGAATGGCCAACTCAAGTGAGAATGGGTCCAGGCCAGAGGGGGGTGATTGTAAGAGAGAGTGTGACTGTGTGCATGTATCAGTGAGTGAGGGATTGTGCCAGGACTGCATCTTTATCCAGAAGCATGTCCAATTGAATTCAGTGGGGCCTACTCCCAGTGGGGCCACTGTTTGCATCCGCTCACTTGATGTACTCTGGGAAAAGCACAGAAATACAAGGCATCAGTTAACTACATTTTTATTCTGCCCTTTCTCGAAGGAGTTCAAGATGCTCCTATTTCATCCTCACAACAACCCTGCGAGGTAGGTTAGGCTGAGAGAGATAGAGTGGCCGAAAGTCACCCAGTGAGCTTCATATCTGAGTGGGGATTTGAAACTGGGGCTGTGTGGCAGTGCCAAAGAGGGCTCAATGATACTTTGTTGCTCAATGGCCCACAAAAGCCCGGAGCTAGCCCTGCATGTTACCTTCTCAAGTGGGAAGGAGACTCAGTCCTATGGGTTCCATGCTCGTTAGATGGAAACCCCAAATCTTGGAGGCTTCAGAATATCCAACGCCCTGGTGGGCTGCTGCTGGCAGGGCAAGGGGAGCGATGGAAGAGATTTTCGCCTCTCCATCCTCCTGTTTGTGCATTTTCCTCTAGATGGGCCTCTGTGCTTGTCTGGAGTAGTTGGACTGCCAGGGATGGGGATGGGGCTAGAGAGGCCATAGGAAACATTGTATCCTAGCCTTTCCTCTCCTCCATACAAACTGGAATGCCCCCTTTCAGACCTCTCTGAGGTCCTGCAAGGCGGCTTTTTCAACCTTGGAAAGCAGACAGTGATTATTTCCACGTGGCTGCAAGGGGGAAGGGGAGGTGCAGGGGGAGGGATTGGATTCTGGACATCCCCCCTTCTGAGGTTGTAGCAGTGTTTACAGCCTTGGAGGGGGGACTCTGCTGAATGTTGTGGTTGCTGAGATGCCCTCCGGGACCATAAGATTGCTTAGGCAACAGCTAGACCTAAGGCTTATCCTGGGATCATCCAGGGTCCGTCCCTGCCTGAGCACTGGATCCCCTGTGTGTCACCTAGATGAACAGGTTTGACCCCTGGACGATCCAGGGATAAACCTTAGGTCTAGTTATGGCCTTAGTCTAGACTCTAAAGTTCCCTAACTGCACCACTGGCTGCTGTGCTTAGGATTGCAACAATGAATTTTTTGCCTAGACTGGGTTATAAAGGCTGGAATGGGTAAAAAAAAAAAAAAACTTTTGCTGAGGGCAGTTACAAAACAGATGCTGTACTTTAGCCATGCAACAGAATCAAATGGTAACGTGTGTCCTGGAATTTTCTATTTTTGGCTCTGTGTGTGTGAGAGAGAGAGGGGGGGGAGGGAGGGAGGTTATGTGTTAATACTTCATGCACTCATAGGATCTACACTACTACTTTATAATGGTATTGAAGTGCACTGACAACTGTTGGGGCCCATGACACATTCCACACACCACTTTCAAACTGTTTTCATAGGCCCTTTCTACACCATCCATTTTTCAAAGAATCATCCCTGGATCATCCCTGTGCATCGAAATGACACACAGAGGATCTTGAGAGCAGGGAGGGATGATCCCTCCATTTCCCCAGGATGACTGAGGGCCTTGCTAGACCTACCTGTTAATCCGGTGAGGAGAAGGAGCGAGGCCACGCTGCAGCTAGTGTGGGCCGTTGCCCCTTTCTACACATAAGACGTGACGGGGTAAGGGAAAGCCCTGTCGCGTCGGCCATTTTTAAAATAACTTAAAGGGGTCATGTGTGCAGGAGTGCACCGATAAGGTAAGTCTTTTTTTAAAAAAGGTTCCCCGCTCCCCCCTGCCCCCGATTCCCCCCAATGTCTGATGCCCCTTGCTCACCCCCCGCTCGCCCATCCGCTCGCTTTCCCCCTCGCTCGCCCGTCCGCTCACTCGCCCCCCTCGCTCGCCCGTCCACCCCCCCCACTCACCATGTCCACCCCAGCTAGCCATGTCCCCCCGCTCGCCTGTCCTCCACCCCCCCGCTCACCATGTCCACCCCCCGCTCACCTGTCCACCCCCCCCCGCTCACCATGTCCACCCCCCGCTCACCTGTCCACCCCCCCCCGCTTGCCATGTCCACCACCCCACTCACCTGTCCAGCACCCCTCACCTGTCCAGCCCCCGCTCACCATGTCCACCCCACGCTCGCTCACCCACTTGCCATGTCCGATGCCCCCTCCACACACCCCGTCCGTGATCTCCCCCCCCCCCGCCTGATGGAGTGCTGTGCCCAGTGTGCGGCTTCTCTTAGCTACTCACGACTAAGTGAGCAGCTGGGAAAAGCCACAGAACTAGCTAGACCTAGGCCACAAGCGGATCCAGTTATCCCGGGTCAAGGGAGGGTTTAGCCTGGCCTGACTCTGGGATCCCCTGCGTGTCGTCTGCACGCACAGCAGGGAGCCTGGGCCTCGCACCGGGCTAAACCCTCATCTGGGAAGGCCCTGAGATGTCAGTTATCCCGGTTTTACCTGCAGTCCCAGGATGATCCCAAGGGGTCGTCAGAGGGAAGGAGCTGGGATGGGGGGATTCCAGGGCCCTCGGGGTCGGACCTTTTTTTTTTACCTTAATCTTTGTCTTTCTCTTTAAAAAAAATGGCGGCTGCGATGGGTGCAACGCCTGTGACATCGCACAGCCCATGTGAACTGAGGGCGATGATCCTGGAAGCGGGTAAGCCTGGGATCATCCCTCTCCCACCCTCTATTCTCGTAGGTGTAGAAAGGGCCACTGGTTTATATCCTGTTTGGTGTAGATCTGGCCTCTCTCACACAATTCCACCACACACACACACACACACACACCACCTCCCCACTTCACTCTTTCACACACACACAGGTTCCCACTCTGCTCTTCAGCTGTACTATGCAATGAAAAATTAAGGATGGGCAGAAGACTAGATGGAAAAGCGAGTGGAGGGAAAGGCATGCTGTGGTTAAGGTGACCATATGAAAAGGAGGACAGGGCTCCTGTATCTTTAACAGTTATATTGAAAAGGGGATTTCAGCAGGTGTCCTTTGTATATATGGAGAACCTGGTGAAATTTCCCCTTCATCACAGCAGTTAAAGCTGCAGGTGCCCTGCCCTTTTTTGTATCTGGTCACTCTAGTATAGCTCCTGCACTTTAACTGTGGTGATGAAGAGGGGATTTCATGAGGTTCCCCATATATACGAATGACACCTGCCGAAACTCACTTTTCTATGCAACTGTTAAAGATACAGGAGCCCTGTCCTCCTTTTCATATGGTCACCCTAATGCTATGCTCTTCTAATGCCAACCCCACCACCACCACACCACCACACACACACACTTCTGTTCTCTAGCTTTCCAATACTGCACTGGAAAAAAATCCCTATAGCAGGGTCTAAGAGCACATAAGAGTAGGAAGAAACACAGAGAGGCCACTTTACATTCTGAGGCCTGCTTGAAAGGCTCCTTCCCCCCAGGGGTCTTTTCCCAGTTGCATTCTCACATTCTCCGTTGCTTAGTTTTTTGTTGTTACTTTGCTGCTGGGCAGGCACTATCTGCCTTTGCAGCTGCTGAAGCTCCGTCACTCACTGCAGGAGGTCCGTCACTCACTACTGCTGCTCCTGCTTGCAGACTTTCTGCGCAGGAATGCACATTCTTTGAGGTCTTTTTCCTCCCTGGCCTAGTATAGCTCCTGCAGCTTTAACTGTTGTGATGAAGAGGAAATTTCACCAGATTCTCCATATATACAAATAGCACCTGCTGAAACTCCCTTTTCTATGCAACTGTTAAAGATACAGGAGCCCTGTCCTCCTTTTCATATGGTCACCCTAGATGTCATGGAATGCTGCTTGAGTATGCCCCATAAAAAAGCTGGATATAAATATATATTTCTGGTTGTTATTTTAATAATGTATTTGTTTTTATATCTTTTAAGCAGTTTTATGTATTTTATAATATTTTGTATTTTATGTTGTTCCCTGCCTCGATCCAGAGGGAGAGGCAGGTAATAAATTATTATTATTATTATTATTATTATTATTATCATTATTATTATTATTATTATTATTGTTATTATTATTATTATTTATAAATAAAATGTCCATGACCATTCTGATTGCTCAGGCTGAAAGTGTCAGCAATAGATGATCAGTGCAGCTGTTTTAGAGGAAGTGAGACCACAGTTTGGCTTGAAAAATCTCACACAGGACTTGAAGTCAGACAGCCAGGCAAGAAAAAAAAATAACTTGGAAAAGGAAATTTGGAGGCCAGGGGAGTAGGCCAAGAATTCAAGGCAGTACAACCAAAAATGGTAGTTAATAGGTCTGAATTTCCATCTTGAACTAACAAGCGTAATCTTTGGCTGCAGGTTTCTCGTGCAATAAAATTCATTAATAGTGCAAAGCAGCCCAATTTGGGTCTTGCTATTTACTGTTTTACTCTGTACAGCACCATGTACATTGATGGTGCTATATAAATAAATAATAATAATAATAATAATATTACTACCTAAATATATACCAAATAATCCCAACAGAAAGCTGCAGAAACTGTGGACCTTTCCACAATTTGAATCAAATGATGTGAGAACACAGAACATCTTGTGATTGTACAAACGGCATGAAGCATCTAAACAGAAATGTGTATTTAGAAAATAAATAATCTGAAAGGGAAAATAGAAGACTGCAATTCAGAGTTTTATATAAACTCATTATGTGCAGCCAGGATTGGTTTGTCTGCTAATTGGAAAAATAATAAACCTCCCACTGTTGATGGGGGTGGTTTTTGGAAAGACAATAAGGGGAATAGCTGAGATGATAAAACATTCTAATTATATCAGAATTGAAGCAAACAGATGAATGTTTTGCAATAAAAGAAAGTGCAGGTGCAGCCCCCCCCCCAATCTGGATCAGGAGCATAGAAGGGAGGGGAAGGGTCAAAATTCCCTTCACTATGCTAGGGTTCCAATACAGATCAGGTTGCCTGTGCCTACTGTAGAGTAAAAAAAAAAAAAAAACTATGGGGCTGTCTATATGCTCTAAAGTCCCAGGGTGGCTCCAAATCCACGCAGCATCAGTTATATGACACATCTGCAGATTTGGAGCCACCCCAGGGCAAAGTGTTGCAGCCTCGAGACTGCAGTTTTGTCCACAGTTTTGTCCACACTTACCTGGAGTAAGACCCTTGAAGTTGCTAGCACATACTTCTGAGTAGATATACATAGGTTTGCACTGCTAATTGCCTCTATTGCTTTTGAACCAGATTCTTTTTTAAATGCCTCCCTTTTATTTTATTTTTAACTCCTCCTGTCTTTTCTTTGTTTTAGGAAGCTATGGGGATAGGATGGGGGGGGTTTGCGGGAGAAAATTTTAAAAATCCCTAAAAATCAAGAGATGAAAGGATCTGTTTCAAGTAAGGATCTGCTTCAAGTAAGGCTTACTTAAGAGCTATCATAATGCCAAGTTTCATCTCTTTATCTTAAAAAATGACAGAGTTGTAAGCATTTTTGTTAATTTCCATAGACTATAATGGAGCAGTATCCAAAAATGGATTGGGTCTTATATAGTTATAAGTAGGGGGATTTGTGAGAGCTGATTCTCTAGCTTGAGACCATTGCCTAAAAGTGTTTAACAGACCAAGATCGGGTGAAGAAAGAGGGGAAAGCATTGGTCTCCACTGACCTTATGAAGACCAGGGAGTATTTTACAAATACACACACACACACACACACACACACACACAATTTCCTTTCCTTTGATTAATCTTTCCAGTGACCATAACAATACAGCCCTGATGAGTTTGGTAGACTTTCCCTCTCTTCCCTGCTCTTTCCAGAGGCTTCCTAAAATTGCTGTGTTCCTGACCCTTGAGTAGCTTTACTGAGTCACACATTTTTTGTTTAATCCACTCATTGGTCAGTTCCCTGGCTCTCTTGTCTCCCTGAGACAGAGATTGTTCCCATGCATGTGCACGCACAGGACAACACCTCATATCTCCAATGAATCACTGCAATTTGTATAAACAAGTACAAGGCTTTGTGAAGACTGCCCTGAACCATTTGTTGACATAGTATCTGCCTCAGTTGATCAAGGAGTCCTTTAAAATGCTGCATCACTTTTTGCAAGAGAAGAGATTCTAAAATACAGACAGATTCTTGGAAATTGTGTTTTGCTTCCCCACACAGCTTTGCAGATCTTGATTCTCCCAGGAAGATTGCATAGTCATGAATGAACTACATAAGCAACATTGGTCCAGAAAGCATTCCTGCTGTGTGTCAGATTGGAGGGAGGGGAAACACCCCTGTTTAACAGCAAGTATGCCTCTGGGTAAAGTAAGAACCATTTCTTTCTGCTCCCAAGAAGCCTAACTGTTGCAGCCATCCTCTGATGTGAAAAAGATCTCCTAGCTAGTGTCATGGGAGCCCATTGGATTCTAGGGCCATGATTTCAACAGGAGCTGTCACAAGCCTCTCCCATGCCTACTCATGCTCACAGACTGAACTATTCCATGGATCTGTCCATTTTCTGGAACTTGGAGCTCACTGTCTCCAGTGCTCAGGTGCATGGCTCTTTACCATTTAAAAACAAAGCACACACCCCACTGATAGTAGCCTGCAGCAAGACTATTCACTTTTGTTCCATGAGGATGAAACAGGCAGGAACAGTGTGCAAGCTCCCATACAATTGGATTGGTGCTAGTGATTTGCAATAGGGGGCTTGAAATGTCAAATAGTCGGGGAGCATATGTAATTTCATGGCAGAAGTTTTGAAAGAAATATGCAGTTGGTTTTATTTGATCAGAAACTAACTTTAGATACATAATTTACAGGGTGTCACTCTATGGGGTGTGGCGTATTGTTTTGATGTTGTCATAAAGATGGCCACCTTCAAAATTCACAAAATCATCAATATCTCCATAAGTAGCAGACAGATTTTAATTTATCTCATTTTAAAGATAAATCAGAGAGCTACAGAACAGCAATATAATTTCCATGGTGTAACTGGTGTGACACATAATATTGATAATATAGTGGAAATATTGATGATTTAGTGAACTTTGAGGATGGCCATCTTGATGACATCAATATTATGTGTCACACACCAGTTACACCATGGAAATTATTGTTATTCTATAGCTCTCTGAATTATCTTTAAAATGAGATCTTATAAATTAAAATCCAACCACTACTTATGGAGATATTGATGATTTTGTGGATTTTGATGGTGGCCATCTTCATGACATCATCAAAACTACACACCACGTCCTGTAGAATGACACCATGGTAATTATGTATCTAAAGGTAGTTTCTGATCAAATAAAACCAACCGCATATTTCTTTCAAAAAATTCTGCCGCAGAGCATCATTTTTCTACATATGTTCCTGGACTAAAAGTAAAAGCTTCACCCCTTTAAGAACTGAACCCGCAATCTCCACTGAAGTATGTAACACAGCCCTTGCCCGATATACATATGATGATCCCATCCCATACAGGTGCATGAGCCTTGAACAAAAAGCGTTTGCTTTAATTCTGAAATTACATTTTTTATGTTTCTAAAATTACACCATAGCCCATACTGGGCTTTTGTACTGTGCCCCCAAACATGGTACAAACGATTTAATATAACATCCAGCCTGTCGAAGAGACCTAGCAAACTCTCTTGAACTTTTTGGGTTGCTCCTTAAAGAGGGATGTTTTGGGTTTTTAACATTCTTGCCCCATCGTAGAATGCCTACAGGTTTTGATGAGTGCTCGCTTGCATTAGCCAAAGCCTGGATTATGGGCGGTGCCGGTGGGGAGCTGACCCATGAATCAGACAGTGGAGACTACTTTCTCCTGTTTTTGGTAAACATTCTTCCAAATGTGGTTGTACTAATTGTGACTAATATGTTTTGAAACCATTAGATTGGAGTCAAAGGATGCATCTGGCAACTTTGATTCATCGTTAGTTGCTACAGTCAGTCTCTGTATTGAAACCATTTTCATCTTGTTTTTGTTCATCTATTTTCCCATTTAATGTATTGCCTGAGCTAGACTGCAGAAATGCCTTGCCGGTTTTGAATAATTGGAGGGTTGTTTGGTGTCCTTTAGTTTCTTTTTCTCCCCTTTGTTTAATTTCCTTACGTTTCTGGCTGGCTGATTTCTATTTGTAGCCAGATATGGCAGTATGATGTGTACACTAGTCATTTGCTTACATATATTTTGGGCTTGTAAACCCTACCAGCAGCACTGGCTCCCAATGTCCCTGGGATCAATATCTCTCATTAGTATGGTTCTTTGTTCCTCCCACCAGCGGTTAGTCCTTCCTGCTTATGCATAGGAAATTCTGGAACTGATAGTTTTTAAGAGAGTATTACAGATGTCAAAGCACAAATGTCAATGGGTTAGATTTAGAGTTAGTCTAGAGTAAAGTCATTGAAACCAATGGGTTTGTCATTACTATAGTCATGACTATAGTAAGGCCCATTTATTACTGTGGGTCAACTCTAAGTATGACTAAGGGCTCATCTACACCATACAGGATATTCCACTATGAAAGTGGTATGAAAGTGGTATATAAAAAAGCAGGAGCCACACTACTGCTTTATAGCAGTATTGAAGTGCACTGACAACTGTTGGGACCCATGACACATGCAATATACCGCTTTCATACTGCTTTCATAATGCTATATCCTGTTTGATGTAGATGTGTCATGGCCCCCAACAGTTGTCAGTGCACTTCGGTACCAGTATAAAGCAGTAGTGTAGATCCTGCAGTGCACTTCAATACCACTGTAAAGCAGTAGTGTGGCTCCTGCCTTTCATATAGCGTTTTCATACCAGTTTCATAGTGGGATATACTGCTTGGTGTAGATGAACCCTAAATCTTGATCTAACCCTCTTTTTAACTGCATAGGCAGGAACTTCTCTGTTCTGGGGATGGATCTGGGCCAGCAATTCTGTTCAGATTGATGCTTGTTCTAGACTAATACTCTGCTTCTTAGTGGCTCAAGCAAATTTCACAAGAAGGTCTGGAGATAAGTACATAGAAACAGGGAAATAACTTTCCATAAATATTCCCAAACATGTCCTACAATTTAGCCTCATTTTCCCCTTATTTCCCTCCCCACACCCCAGATTTCTGGGCCCTAGTAAAAATCTACTACTCTCCCCCTGCCCCACTTTGACATGCTTGAGACCTGGCTGTAGCAAAGGAGTTGTATGGGACACATGCAAATTATAGTTTCCTATATCTCCTGGTTCAATATACTGGGATCTGAGGCACTGGAAACTACCATTCCCATGCATCTCAGCAACAATGGACATTTCTAAGCATGGATGAGGCCACCACCAGCTACTTCTCCTTGCCACCAATGCCCCACCCTTCATGTAACAACCAAACTACACCTTACACTAAAGCCATAGGCAGCAGCTATTCCCACCACCCTTTTCTATAGTTGAGAGGGATGAGTGTCCAATGTTTATTGGGACTACTCTGCACAGGAAGGGGAGATTTAATATTTCCCTCCACTGCCCCAGTTTTACCAGTAATCCCCCACCACCCCGTGCAGGTACACAGCTTAGAAAAAAAGTCCCCATTGGTCTTGACTATAAAGATACACCATAATCCCTCTCCTCTGTATCCATTTTAAGCATTGCCTCTACAGAAGCAATTTTTGGAGGCCTCCACATGGGGCCTCTAATATATGAAACAGCCATGCATTATTGTTATTGTGAAACCCTCCTGCTGGTGGAGTGTTGAACTGGAGCACACCAACACCATAAAACTTTTATTCATACAATAAACTGCCCATGATGGCTGAAGGATGCTTTTGTGTTGCTTTTAATTTATGTACACTGGCAATAGATTCCATCTTCTGAACATCCAAGCCAAGAGGAGAGCCTAGCAGGGCATAGGGGGCAGGCCAATGCCTTTTGCAAACCAGTGAGCTTGCTTGTCCTCCTGCCCAACCCATAAGATCACCCTTCCTTGTTTTCACACAATTGGCTCTGCATATTCTGTCTATCACCAAACACTTTGGTCCGGACAGCCTGGGCTTATAAAATGTCTTCTTTTCCCCTCTCACGTGGACTGGGATGTTCTGTTTTCCTTGTTCTTTAAGGGATGATGACGGGAGTGGTGCTGCTTGAGGAACTGGAAAAAGTGAGGTCACACCCCGAGAATTCTCCTTGTCCTCCTTTGCTCCAGCCAGGTGCCGAAAGCAACACAGGGGAACACATGTTTTGAACGTTCCTGGGATAGTTTGGTCATTAAATCCATGGGCAAATTTCCCCAAAGAGGATGTGGAAAGTAGATGCACCCTCTCTAGTGTTGGGGAAATGAAGCAATGGAAAGAACTGGGCAAGTCCATTGAGTCTTATAAATTTTGCACTCAATATACAGCTCACTCTCCTCTGCTTGGGTTATTATTACCTTCTTCTGGCACCTGCTTCAAGCTGTTTGGACCTGGTGGCCTGAAAATAGAAAAGAACAAACAGGCAGGGCAAAAGAATTTAATACCAAAGTGGTGCTCCTGCCCAGTTGTTGTTGTTGTTGTTGTTGTTGTTGTTGTTGTTGTTGTTGTGTGCAGGAGCCATAATTCACTGTTTACCCAGGCACCAGAAGAAATGGAAGGCAAACCCAGAAGCTTTAGATCAGCCTTCTCCAGCATGGGCCCTGCAGATCTGTTGGATTGACGGCAAATCTCATTGGTCTTGCTGGCTGGGAATTGTGGGATTGTCATCCATAATTATGGGAGATCCAAGCTATTGGCTGGGCTAGCTGAGAATGATGGGTCTCTGAAACATAATTTTGGTAGATGCATATCATTGGCCAGAACACACCGGCTTAGGGTTTGTTCTTATATCTTTAAACTCCTGCTGCTGGAAACTGGAATGATTGCATCTACTGCCTGGCCTATGTTCATTGACACTAGCTGAGACCTTGCATCTTGGATTCTGTCATTTCATAGCATCTGCATCCAGACTTTTGCAGAGTATGGCCAAAGAAATCCAACTGGCGAGGCAGTTACTTTCTGTTGATACGAATGAAATTGTATTGGCTAGTCAGTCATCATGAAATAGAAACACATTGTAAAAAGGGATTCCTTAGTGGAGATCTTAATGGGCCAGTGTACAAAAAAGCTGTTGCATCCTCCATTGCCTGCACCATCCAGTTTCAGCAGTGCAGAGTGACACACTTGAGTGCCATTATACTTTCTCTGCATGTGAGCTAGAGTCTTTGTTGGAAGAGGTTTTTATCCCCCCCTTTTTTCTTTTCTTTTTTTGCCTCTGTGGTGTTGCAAAGACTTCTTGGGAGGTCTGGCCTACAGGGGGATAATCTCATTTGCTATGGAGGCTGGAACATTCCCCTCCGCCCAAACACACACAGTTTTTGTGGTGGGTTTAAAGTACAGTGGGGAGGAAGGGAAGAATTTCATTAGGTTTCACATTCCTCCGACACAAAATCATCCAAATATTCATCTGAAGTTTAAACCTTTATAGAACTAAAGACCACCACCACCACGATCATCATCATCATCATTCATAGAAGTAATAGTATCTGGCTTCCATATCGACATGTTAGCTCTTGGCCTGCCATACTAGCCCTTTTCAGACATAACAACATAAGAAGAGCCATGCTGGATCAAACCAAGGGCCCGTCTAGTCCAGCACTCTGTTCACACAGTGGTCAACTAGCTGTTGACCAGGAACCCACAAGCAGAACACAGGTGCAGCAGTTCCCCAGCAACTGGTGTACACACATTCCCCAGCAACTGGTGTACATAGGCTTACTCCCTCTGATACTGGAGGTAGCACATAGCCAACAGTACTAGTACCCATTGATAGCCTTCTCCTCCTGGAAATTTATCTAGACTTTCAACCTGTGCTGAATAAATGAACATGGAGGTGGGGTGTCTATAAAAATAAAGTCACACAATAGTTTTAAAATATCATAAAAACAGCAGCAATAAATCTCTCTAGGGCCAAACTTAACACACTATACATCAGGGTGTTGAATGTTAGGCCTACAGGCCAAATCTGGTCCAGCTAGGGCCCAACTGGCCCTCCAAGTTCCCCAGTGGGCCACTCACCCTTCCCCTAGGGTGATCATATGAAAAGGAGGACAGGGCTCCTGTATCTTTAACAGTTGCATAGAAAAGGGAATTTCAACAGGTGTCATTTGGATATATGAAGAACCTGGTGAAATTTCCTCTTCATCACATCAAGTTAAAGCTGCAGGTGCCCTGTCCTCTTTTAAATCTCATCACTCTAGTATAGATCCTGCACCTATAACTGTGGTGATGAAGAGGTAATTTCACCAGATTCTCCATATATACAAATGACACCTGCTGAAATTCCCTTTTCTATGCAACTGTTAAAGATACAGGAGCCCTGTCCTCCTTTTCATATGGTCACCCTATCTTCCCCTGACCCCATTCCCTTTCCCCTGACATCCACTTGTTTGGTAGTTCCATGGCTTTTGCACATTTTTCCCATTCTAAAAGGTTTCAATTAGTGATGTGATGAAAATGTTGACCATTCCATTTTCGGCATTTTGCGGGGGGAAACAAAAACTTGGGCGAAAGAGGCTGGCTGAGTTGAGAATTTTAGAGAACTTTTCTCCTTGGGGAGGAGACAAGGTTTTCACATACCTTTTTAAATGTAGCCAGTTGTTGAAGGGCTTTCTTTCTTTCTTTCTTTCTTTCTTTCTTTCTTTCTTTCTTTCTTTCTTTTCAAAACACCCCCGGCATTTTCAGGAGCCCAGGAGTTATTCCTGAGTGCTTACTGGATGGAGCGAGATCACACGGTCTGCAATAGACATTCAGTAAGAACTGCTGAGCTCCTCCAAATGCTGAGGGAAGGTGTTTTTTAAAAAAATCAAAGAATAGGAAGAAGGTATGTGGGAACCCTGTCCCACTCCCCAAGGAGAAAATTCTCTGAATTTCCCCCTCCCTGTGAAAGGCAGAAAAAAACAATGCTCTTTCACAGGGAGAAAGTTCCCAAAGGGGGCAGGATTTGGCATAGCACTAGTTTCAATGCCTCTCCTAAGGCTTAGTTACTAGGAGTTAGCGCAATAAGCTTAAAATTTGCTGGTATTTTTGCTATTTTTGTCCCCTTTGCCTTTGGTCATGACCAAGAGCCACCAAGAACTTTTCCGAAATGGAATTCAGACCTTGGACTGAAAGAGATTCAACACCCCTGCTGCTATACATCAAGATCCAAATGCCTGAACAAATGAAACCGACTTCACCCTTTGTTTGAACACTTGGACCCTGAGGGCAGACCTCGTATCACCCTAGGAGGAGGGAATGCCCCGTCCCAAAGGGAATGCCCCATCTTGTGTCACCACTTTCTTAGCTTCAGCTGTTGATGGGACAGGGAGAAAGGCATTCATGCCGATCATAAGGAAATAATAATCTGCCGACAACAGAAGCATTTGCTGAGGGGATGTTGTCTGGCGGATTAGTGACAATTGCTCAGTCCCTCCAGGCAAACTGTGCTTAATTGTAGAATCCGTCTCTGCATCAAAAAGCAGATATGGGTAATACTTGGCAACTTAGCCATTCCCTGACTGTTCCCAAACCTCCCCGGTAGGGCATGTTTCATAATTGCCTCGTTAATATGCAGAGACCCGTGGAGGTCTGAATAAATGAGTTTAAAAGACACCAGGCTTTTTATTCATCCCTTTAGCGTGTTAGAAGTTGCCATGTTTCCCAGGCCGTGCTGCCTACAAATAATCAGGAGGATGTGTTTCTCCTCAACCCATTTGTAAAACCTCCCCTTTTGCAATTCTTCCAACTGTGCCATCTCCAAGGATGGCTTGTCATTGTCACGCTGTAAGAAATAAAACATTTACAGTAATTAACTATTACGATGACATGTTAAATGTAGCAACACAACAAAGCAGGACCAAATTATAACTCCCGCAGGCACAGTAATGCAACTGAAGTATGGTACTTATTTACATATAATGGGATATAAGACCTTCTGTAGTATTAAAATAATTAACTAGCCTTCCATTCGCCAAGCACTTAGTCCATCATAGGGTGCAATGCTATGCACCGTCTTACGATTCCCGGCATTCCTCAGCCAGCATAGCCAGCTTGGAATTGGAGGACCTTGAAGGTGAAAATATACACCAAGGTTGCAATCCTATGCTTATTTTCCTGGGAGTAAATCCCATTCAACTCTATGATACTTACTTCTGAGTAGACATTCATAAGATTGCACTGCAAATAAAGAAGGCCAACTTGGGCCTAATCTACACCAAGTGGGATATTGCACTATGAAAGTGCATGAAAGAGGTATATAAGAAGCAGGAGCCACACTACTGCTTTATGGCGGTATTGAAGTGCACTGACAACTGTTGGGGCCCATTGACACATACCATATACTGCTTTCATACTGCTATATCCTGCTTGGTGTGCCTCCCCTTTTATATGCCACTTTCATAGTGCAATATCCTGCTTGGTGTAGATTAGGAGATAGTATTAGGATTCAAATTTGGGTCTTGTTCTGTTTGAAAAGAATGACTTCACAATCATGTGTACCAATTACCACAGCCTAAATGAAGAATGGGCTACTTTGTAGTCTTGCTGTGTAGATTGTTTTGACATGTGAGTGGCACTTTTTGCAGCGTTCTTCCTTCCCAGCGGATATGTTTTCCTTATTCTTAATGTCGACTGTGATTTAAGATGCCGTTGAATCAGTCAGTATCTTCCAAGAGTTTAGCAATATACTTGATAAATCAAGTGTTTGAAGTGTTTTGGATGGTCTTAAGGGAGGGGTTTCCACATCTTGTTTTGACGGCCTCCATTGTGACAGGTCTTCCTCTCTAGCACATGTGGGAATAATGATATTGCTGGATAGAAGCTCGGAATATCTCACGGAATGAATGGAAAACAGAGACCTTAATATTATCCACTGATGAGTGCAGTGATACTAACGATGACATAACTCTGGTCCTTCAACTACTAGTGGGAAAATGCTTAGGATGATAACTGAGATGGAGACTTCAGCTTCCTGTAGCAAGTTTGCATATAGTGAGCCTAGCTTATCCAGGATTGCTTTATGGCTGCAGAACTTTATTATCTAGAGATGACTTCTGAATGAACCATTAACAGGATCTGCTTCTCATTAGTCCTCAGGTTCTGATTCTCATTATCTGGAAATCTGAATAAAGCTGGGACTTTATATACACCCCTTTTTATCATACATACTTTGGCCTTAGTTAGAACTAAGGTTTATCCCAGGATCATCCAGAGGTCATCCCTGTTTATGTAAATGACACACAGGGGATCCAGGGAGCAGGCAGGGATGACTTCGGGACGATCCCGGGATAAACCTTAGATCTAGCTAAGGCCTAGGGCTGCCCAACATTACCCAACAGCAGTGGTAAGGTAGAAATATTTCTCAATATTGATGAAGGAACCTAATGCAACATATTTCACTTCTGACTTCCAACATCATATTGCAGGGGGACATTGTGTAAATATGAAAGTTTACAAATCGCTCAGCAGACATCCTCAATAAGGATTTTTCAAATATGGCTTTCCACATAGGATTTTCAATGCCATTATTTAGACTTCAGGATACACTATACCAACATGTCCCTCTATTTAATCCTACCACCACCACTGCCAACTACCAAATAATCCAATTAACACTTTTATACATGTGTAAGGCTAAACTGTTCCTTTAAAAAAAAACATAGTTCATATAAGATGTAATAATTTAATATCATTTGATGCAACATGGACAAATAAGTGTAGAAATTCCTTTTAATGAACAAATAAAATTCTGCATCCAACAAGTCTTCTGCACCAAGAACAATATAGTACTAACATCCAGTGAAGGAGATAGCACCTTGCTTTCCAAAAATGGTCTAATTTACAATGTATTTTTTAAAATTTTGTATGTATAGCTCATAGGCAGGGCAATCTTATCATTGGGTCAGAGCACTCAGAGGCTGGAGCACTCTGAGATTTCCTAAACCCTGCCAGGCTCCTGCCAGCAAGGTAGGAATGTACAGATTCTGTTAAATTAGTTTCTTCTGTGTTTCAGGTATCTTTCATTCCATTATCTGCTCATGGACAGAATTGGATTTTTTTTGTATGAGAATTTTGATTGTTTGCAAGTGCCCGTTAGTGCAGGTGCACATTAGCTAATGCACATTAGCACTAATGCACAGTTGCACAAATGTGCATTTGCAAATGAATGAATGTGCACAAACGGGTCTTCAAGTCCACAGGTCCTGGAAAGAGTCATTCTGCTGTTTAATCTGCAGGAGTAGAAATCTGAATAATTGAGTAGAAAGCCAAAATCATTTGAATCCATTGCAGATTTCTCTGATGTTCCTACAGCAGGGTAAAAATGTGGAAGGAATGGAGTTTGCCACTCTTCCTGCAGATTTCTTTTTTCTTTTCTTTTTTTTAACTATTTCCCTCCCATTGCTCACAATGGGAAACCTCTCTAGGGCTAGTCTAAATGTACCCCCATATTGAGAGCACGGTCAAGGGCTGGGAGGGCTTGGCTTTGGATCCTTCAGATCCAGAAACTCCCCCTCTCCACCCACACCATGCCCCCTGATCCTCCCCCTTCCCCCACCCCTGATGTTGGAGCTCAGACATTGAAGAAGTGAGGCACATCGATCTTTCTTCTGTGGAAGGGTGGGAGATAGGTCCTCTTCCAAGATCAGAGCAATGTTTCCAACCTCAAAGGAGGATTTCACATTTATCCTAAGGCCCCTGGATTGCATCTTTGAACAATGTGCATATTGATATCGATGTATTTGTATAAAATAAATGTTTGCATTAGAAATAATGATTGCTTGCATCATCTCACTCATTCATCCACCATGTTATGTTAAATTGTGTGACCCAAAGTAAGGAATACACCAGATAAATTTAATATATCACATAAAATGTTGATGTTCCAGTAACTGGTGGTGGTTTGTGCATGGGAGTTAAAATGAGGACCTGTTTGCTCCAGAGTACATCATGCAGGTGGAATGACATTTTTTTCAAGCTCTATCTGTGTGTTTCTGTGTATAAACATCACTATAAGCCAAATTTGAAAATTCTATGTTGGAAGCTGAAGAAAGCTTCTTCTTCTTCTTCTTCTTTTTAAAAGGAACTACAGAATTCAATGTTGAAACGTTATCTAGAATTTTAAACCCATAATATAATGAATTTATAACATGAACTTGCTGTACAGAGCAGCTTTTAGGCTCTATGGCTTTGTGACAGACTTCTTTCTAGCATTTGCATTCCAGGTGTTCTTTGGAAAGTGTCCCATATACTCCATCTGGGCTGTGTGAAAGACTGTCTCCCAGGTGATATGCTATCTTACATATAATTTTGTGTACAGGGAACACTTATCAAATTTGCAGATTACACAAAATTGGGTGGGATAGCTAACACCCTGGAAGACAGAAACAAACTTCAAAGTGATCTTGATAGGCTGGAGTGCTGGGCTGAAAACAACAGAATGAAATTTAATAGGCATAAACGCCAAGTTTTACACCTAGGAAATAGAAACCAAATCCACAGTTACAAGATGGGGGATACTTGGCTCAGCAGTACTAAAAACGAGAAGGATCTTGGAATTGTTGTAGATCATAAGCTGAATATGAACCAACAGTGCAACGTGGCTGCAAAAAAGACAAATGCTATTTTGGGCTGCATTAATAGAAGTATAGCTTCCAAATCGTATGAAATACTGGTTCCTCTCTATTTGGCCCTGGTTAGGCCTCATCTAGAGTATTGTGTCCAGTTTTGGGCTCCACAATAACAGGCTCAAGTTACAGAAAGCCAGATTCCAGCTGGACATCAGGAAAAACTTCCTGACTGTTAGAGCAGTACGACAATGGAACCAGTTACCTAGGGAGGTTGTGGGCTCTCCCACGCTAGAGGCATTCAAGAGGCAGCTGGACAACCAACTGTCAGGTATGCTTTAAGGTGGATTCCTGCATTGAGGAAGGGATTGGACTCTATGGCCTTATAGGCCTTTTCCAACTCTACTATTCTATGATTCTAATATATATATATATATATATATATATATATATATATATATATGTTTTTAACTTTTGTAAACCGCCCAGAGAGCTTCAGCTATGGGGCGGTATATAAATGTAATAAATAATAATATATATATATATATATATATATATATATATATATATACACACACACACACACACACACACACACACACATGCATTTTCCATATGTATGCAATATGCAGCTGGTAGCCAGACATGACATATATTGGCTAAATTTTACACTAAGCTTCAATGCTAAAAACAAATATCCATCTTAAAAAAAAAAAATCCTGTCCACTTCCAATTGTACTGCTTTGGCCCAATTCCCCTTCCCTCTTCCCTTACCCTCCTCCCTTGGTTGCTGCATTCTTCTCCTTTCTGGATTAGTCACAAGGATGTTGTGAAATCTTTGCACACAGAGCTGAAAATGGGAAGTGTTTTTAACAGTGCTAAAAAAAACCCGATGAAATTGATTGATTATATTTGTGCGAGAGAAAATCCATTTTGGGGAAAAATACATTTGGTGAAAAATGGGTAACATTTGTTGCATTCTGGATGATACATTGCAAGATAATGTCCATCTGTTTTCTCTTTTTTCATTAATATGCAATTATATGTTTGGGTTTATTCCGGAAGGAATTTATTTCTTATTTGATTTTGCATTTTTGTGATATCATAATAAATTTCTCCTGTGGTGTGTTTTTTTAAAGTCCTTGAGAAGCAGTGTGTTGATTTGACTTAATCCCTAATATACATCCCAAGATTTCTAACGGTATTTTTAGTGTGAAAGGAGTATTGGAAAGAATCAGAAATGCCTATAATGAATCTGTCTTTCAGACTGAATCTTACTCTGCTCACATATGTGGAAATCAAATGCCCTCCAGTCCCATAACACCTGAAGGCAGGTGGAAGTAAACTATTTTTACTGAGGTGGGAGCAGTGCCCAAGCATGGGAGGAAAGTGGTACATTTTACTGGAGCTTGAAGATCTGGAGTGGGGGCTATCCCAGGCTGCAACCCCATTAACATGTGTGGGGGGGGGGATGAGGCTAAATTGTAGATCATGCTTGGGGTTATTTACAGAAATGTATTTTCCTGTATCCCTGTTCCCATTGTCCAGTTCTTGGTTAGATTGACTGGAGCCAATCAGCGTTAGAGAAGAACAGTCAACATTCTGAACAGTAAGTTGCTGATGTGCACCCTTCTCTAGAAAAGAGAACTAAGCCTTGTAGTTTGAGAGACAGAGACATGCTGGCTGGGTTCACACATCACACTAACCCATGATGGGTGGCAGGCTACACAGGGTAGGTGGTTATGCAAACAACCTACTGTGCTTTTGTCAGACAATCAGCCAATCAGCCAAACAAACTACACAGAGTAGCTTATTTCACCTCCCTTGCCCCTCCTCCTTCTGTAGTCCTTCTATCCCAGCTTCCTTTGCAGCGGGAATAGAGATTGCTTGAGAGGATCAGAGTGGTGGTAGCATTTTGGTTCACTTTTGCCAAGCAGCTCTGTAGGTGATCTCCATAATCCATGCTGCACGACAGATAACACACTAATTCAACATCGATAAAATAACCCTTACTGCAAACTGATTTCTCAGGGTGGTTTATTTAGGGAAAATAACCCACTGTGGGGGAAGGGGGACATCCCACTGATAACTCGCTAACCCATCATGGACTGTTTCGGGGGGGGGTGTAAAATCCAACATGAGTTAGTGGGTTGTGTGAACCCAGGGGGGATCTACACGTTGGTGCGAAGGTGCTTCATTTAGGTACGTCTTTTAAAAAGGCGCACGGAAGCGCCTCTTTCTTCACTATGTGTACTGGAAAACGAGCGTTGGAGCCGTTGGTGGGGGCTGTTCCCCACCCCACCCCCGTCCCCTCCAACACGCTCCGTCGCCAAAATCGGATTCTCCCTCCACCCACCCCGCACTCATCTCTCTCCACCTAAAAAGTGGAGCTGGGGGTGGCGGTGTGTGTGTGCTAAGCATGGCATTTGTTTAAGTTACTCTGACACAGGAAGGAATAGATGTGGGCAGGGAGATGTGTTTACTCGGAAGTAAGTTCACCCTGCGCACGGAGGGTACATCTCCACTCACTCCCACCCCCACTTCTACAAGGCGGACACTTTTAGTTCTGCAAAGATACATTACCGTGCTCCTTAAAAGCCGAGCGGCGGCTCCTTCACAAACTACGATGAGCATGGAGCAGTTGGTGGGGGCTGGGGAGTTGAAGCAGAGCATTTTCCAGTACACACAGTGAAGAAAGAGGCGCTTCCGTGCGCCTTTTTAAAAGACATACCTAAACGAAGCGCCTTCGCGCCAACGTGTAGATCCCCCCCAGTTGCTCTCCCAAGAATTACCAGTCCTAAAGTTCCTTATGCATAGGCAGAAGAAGGGACAACTGAGACAAAGCACCATAATAATCAGTGATGTTGATGCCAGTGACAGTGTGATCCAGTGCTCTAGTAGAAATTATAGCCTACACTCATGAAAAAAATATACATACGTTGTACTAGGTTAGGTCCTCTAGCTGTTTTGTCTATGAGGTATGAACTTGCAAGACAAATTTACTTTGGGGAAATCGTTAATGATCTTGCACTGAAAATGATAAAACAAATAAAGCTGTAAAGTGAACTTGTTTATTTATACAATATGAGCAGCCACATTGTTCCATTGGAGTAAAAAAAATAAAAATGTTGACAGGATAATGCCCTTATTAGAAGCAGGCAAAAAGCTTCACAGCACTCTATTTCAAAAGGGGTTGTTGTGGTTTTAGGCCATGATAGAAAACCCTGCAGTGCAGAGCATCGAATTTCAGAAACGTAGAAAATGCAATTTTAGAATTAAAATAAACGCTTTTCTTTCATGACTCAGGAGACTGCATGGATGAAATTTGCAGAAAGGAAGCTGTGTTAGGCCGTAGCTAGATCTAAGGTTTATCCCAGGATCATCCTGTGTTCGTCCCTCCCTGAGCGCTGGATGCCCTGTGTGGCACTTAGATGAACAGGTTTGACTCCTGGACAATCCTGGGATAAACCTTAGGTCTAGCTACGGCCCCAGTCTTTTGGAACAAAAGCAGCAAAGAGTCTTGTGGCACTGGAAAGACTAACAAATGCATGAGATGGGATTGTTGTAGTGTGTGTGTGTGTGTGTGTGTGTGTGTGTGTGTGTGTGTACGTGCGTGCTCTCTTGTGTGTTTTTACTGGGCCCACAAAAAGTGATGCTTGAACTCTGGGTAGAAGCCTGCTTCTGATTTCCTATGAGATATCAAGCAATCCTTATGCTACAAAGATGCTGTTGTAGTGATCTCATGTTAAAGCAATGAATGCAGAGACAACCCAAGACATTATATCACAACCGCCATAACCACACAGATGTCAACAGCAAGAGGCATTACAGCCTTTAGTGGCTTGCTGTTTAGCAAGGTAGCTTTGCACAGAGTTCCCAGCATGCTGACTCTTTCCCACTAGCCCTTATTATGGGCTGCGGACAGTAAAGCTTGCCAAACCACTGTGCACCTTGTGCCAGGAGCAGTGCCACCAAAGAATTCCAACCCTAGGTAAACAAAGCAGAACCCCAGTTGTAGGCTAACATTGCAGGACAAAAGCTTTTTCACACTGAAGTCTGTTTTGAAAAGTGATGACTACTCTTACTTCGCTGGCCAACCATTTCTTGCAGCACACAGAACTCTTTGACGAGGGTTATTACTGTGGAGCATTCAGTGGAGCTATGGAAATCATTGCTTGGTAGCGATGCATCTGGCATTTATCATGCTCATGGGGCTGAAAGGGTCCCAGAAAACTCTGGGCAAATCAGCCCCTGAAACAGCTTCCCAGAGATTTTCAAGCTTTCCAAAGCCAACAGAGCTGAAGGGGATGATAAGCATCCCATGACTGGTAGGCAGAGATAACGGAAAGGTTCTCAACCCAGACTGAGCCAGTATATCGCTTTGGCTCAAAGCTCTCTCTGACATCTTCTCAGTGATGCAGCTGATAGCTCCTTGGGAACTATGAGCTGCAGGATTCTTTCAGCCATGTTATTGACCATTTCCTACAAGATACGGTAACATTCATTCCTTCTCCTGGAGGAGTTGGGAATTTTGCTGCTGCTGGGGAGGAAGGAGAGCCTCCAACAGCTTCAAACATGTGGCTTCATTTTGTTGTAAAATGTTTTATGGTGGGAAAGGGGGCAGAACATGATATTAATTAGCTCTGTGTCTCACAGAACCAAAGTCAATGCTGGAAAGAAGGCAACTTCTCTGATCCTACTGTGGAATAATGAGGTAGTGCCTTATGAAACGGCCTTGTGTTTCTCCCGCACCAACACCATGTGTTCCTTCAGCTGCCTCAAAAATTGTGCTGTCTGGTTGGTGCATCCACTGTCCGGAGCTCTTCCAATGACACACTGGCCAGAAGGAATGGCCTTCATCTCCTGTGCTTCTAAAACCCTCCTCTTCCTCAGGGGAGTGTAACCTGAAATTATATTTGTTCCTCTGATCAGTAACCCACAGTCTGCCCTTCTGTCGATGGGAATAGAGATGGACAATGACATTTGTACATTCAATGCACAAAGGCTCTGTACAGATGATAATTTAAGGACTTGAGGCTTGGAGACAGTACTGTTGTAGACCTGCATTGTCCACAGGGTACATTTGTTTTTTATGTTCTGCCTTGATCTCAGGTCAAACTTAATTCATAGTCTGGAAAAGTCCAGCTATACTCAGACTAAGGTTGGTTGCTACCAGATGGAGGACTCTGAGAACTACTAATCAGAAGACATTGTGCAATTATTCCATCTTTTTCTCCTTCATGGATTTTCTGCAGTAAGAGAAAAGATGGAAGAAAACACGGGAGTGTTATAAGTTGAAGGCATCATCATCTGGACCCCCAGTAAAATTCTGCGAATGTGGGAGGATGATAGCATCACATAAGCCTCATCTGGAAGCACCCTCAGGCAGTCTGGGAAAAGTGCAGGCCAGAAAACATGTGCAAGTTATGTGTACATTTGGTCATGCTGTAGATACGTATTGAATAATGTCCACGGTAAGTAACATATTCCTCATCGGCACCGGCCAAGCTCTTTGGAACACCTAATTTAAAAACAAAACAAAAACATAATCATTTAAAGTATCTGAAAGGATAGCTAAATGAATCAAAATAAGGATGGCAAAGTTTCCCTTTTGGATGGAAATGGACTAGATCAGAAGCTGCTTGTTCTGTTCGAGCAATTTCACATCTCCTTGGAATTCTGTGGTACTAGAGAGAACAGCTACAATTAAGAATTAGGAAAAGCTGCAGTAAGGCTCCCCGTATTGATACAGTTATATCAGCCTTCTAGTATTGGATCATGGCTAAGGAATAAATTACTCCTGTTACTCCAGGGGGAAAAAACATCTGCACATGGCCAAACTCACAGCTGTGCTTGTCTCCCATGCATTCCTCAGATGCTATTTGCTCACAAGCAACATTTAGGCAGGCTGGAAAAGGAAAGTAATTCCCTTCTCCCCTCTTCTGGTTTCATTCATATATAGTTAAGACTACATCCCCTGGCACAGGTCCTAATAATAATAATCTTCCATTACAGGCCGAAAGCTGTGCCAGAAATGACAGCTGATGTCCCTTGCTGGAAATCTGTCTCACAGCTACACCAACAGTTTCTACAGCGGATGGGAAAGGAACAGTGAGTTCTGTGTAATATGATGGCCAGCCCACACTAGCTCACACGCAAACAAGAGGGACATTCAGTAGGAACTCAAACGTTACACATCTCCCTAAAAGGTGGGGGGATGACTCAATGCCCGGTCAGTTCATGGAACTCATTGCCACATGACATTACTGAGTCCAGGATTTTAGCAGGAATGGAAAATAGCAGTGCATAGATGTATGAAATTAATATTAAGGGCATAATAATTGCAATCAATTCTGAAGGTTCACAGAGAAGTAGGTGCCCTGGATTCAAGAATTATCCTACGCTATAGAGCCCATACAGATAATATCTTCTGCAGTTGCTTCACAGGTGTTTGAAGATATGTTTGGACATATTCGTATAAATACTGTGGTGTGCTTCTTTGGAGGTAAGATTCGTAAGTGCAGTATTACTAACTGGAGCACATGCAATGATTGGATGAAGTCCTTATGCACATGCTGCTTTGGTTACTGTCCTAGAGTAATTATGCCATTTTGTGCGCAGTAAGCTATGTTCCTGTATTACGAGGAAAAATAAATGTCGTACTGATGTCTTTCCTATAGTTTTCTCTTTGCTGATCTTGGCCAGCACTTAGTAGGAAGAACTCTGTGCTTTGTGGGTTATGGTTTTCTTGATGACTAACATTACAGGTAATTTCTTCTTCCTTGAAGTCTCTGCTACATATTGTTCCCTCTCCAGAGTGCCATAGGGCAAAAAAGAGCCAGTGTGGTGTAGCAGTTAGAGTGTTGGACTGGGACTCAGGAGATCTAGATTCTAGTCCCCACTCAGTCATGTAGCTCACTGGGTGACTTTGAGCCAATATCAGCCTACCTCACAGGGTAATTGGAGAGGATGAGGACCACGTAAGCCACATTGGATTGCTTGGAAGAGTTAAAAGCAAGGATACACATGTAATAATAAAGAAAGGAAATCAAGCCAATAAGATCCACAGGAAGAGCCATGCTGGATCAGACCAATCTAGTCCAGTGTTCTAGAAGAAGAAGTGTGGATATGAAAGGGTTTGTCTACATTCCCCTACTTTTCTCATCTTTGGAGATGAATTATACTCCTGCTTTCCAAAGTGGGGCTCCTTTCTTTCTTCATTGCTTAATGTCTTTCCCTACAGAGTGGTACAAAGCAAAATGAAGGAATCTAAGAACTAGAGGGTGTAGGGAAGCAAAGTGTAAGGAATGGGTAAACTCTACTTTCCCTAGTCCGTTGGCTAAGCAGATGCTTCTGGGAAGTCCACAAGCAGGCATTAAGGCAACAGGCTGTTCCCATTGCTACCTCCTCCCCAGCAATTGCCTCCGAACACAGATGTTTCATATAGCCATCATCATCATGGTTAATCACTGTTGACAGACCTTCCCTCCATTCATATATCTAATTGCAAGCCTGGTCTAAGGCTAAGTCAATGGCCAACATCACGTCAACTGGCAGCGAACTTCACATGAAGTGTTGTATAAAAATGACAACTTTTCTTTTGTTTGTCTTGACTGTACTGCCAATCAATGTCAATGGTGTGATGAAAACAGGAGAACATTTTTCTCCCTCTCTCGACCCATTTAACCCACCCCATGCATGATTTTATAAATCTCTGTCATGCCTCCCTGAATTTTTCCACCCTAAACTAAAATAAAAACAACCCACCCGCTATAACATATTTCCAGCTCTATAATGTGTATTTATTTCTTATTAAGATTTATACTCCACCTTTCAGTCAAATTATTTGGATGGCTTACAAGACAACATTTTAAAATATGATAAAATGACAAGTTCATAGAAATTAGCTTAAAACAGTAAATCTATCAAAGCAGCATTAAAATAGACAAGGCAGAATAAAACAGATAATCAAAAGTTTAAAAGCCTAGGAAAAAGAAAGGGTATTTGCCTGGCACTGGAAATTCATCAGAGGAGGGGCTCAGTGAAGTTGAGGCACCACTGCTGAAAAGCTTCTTTCCCTGGTCCTATATACACCAGTTGCTGGGGAACACGGGCGGTAGTGCGCTGTTGCACCCGTGCCCTGTTTGTGGGTTCCTGGTCAACAGCTGGTTTTTCCACTGTGTGGAACAGCTGGACTAGATGGACCCTTGGTTTGATCCAGCATGGCTCTTCTTATGTTCTTATATCCTTTCCAAGATGGTGCAATCAGAACTGTATGCAGTATTCTACATGCAGCCACACTGAAGATTTGTGTACAAACAATTGGCCATGTTATTCTTGATCCCTTTCCTTATCAGCTTTAGCATGGAATTTGCCTCTTCACTGCCACCACATCCTGAGATGAAGTTTTCATTGAGAGCCAGTGTGGTGTAGTGGCTAGAGTGTTGGACTGGGAGTCGAGGGATCTGGGTTCTAGTCCCCGCTTGGCCATGGAAGTTCACTGGGTGACTTTGGGCCAGTCACAGCCTTTCAGCCCAACCTACCTCACAGGGTTGTTATTGTGAGGATAGAAATGGGGAGGAAGAGGGTTATGTATGCCACCTTGGGTTCCTTGGAGGAAAAAAGGTGGGATATAAATGTAATAAATAATAAATATTGCCATAATCCCAAGGCCTCCCTTTTGGTGAATCATTACCAGTCCAGATTTGATGTTAGGATTTTGTTACAGTATACATCATCATTTGCCATTTTGTGGTCTGTTTCCATGCCAGAAGAGAAACTCAAAACTCAGGTTCTTTGTAAACTGCCCAGAGACCTTCAGCTATGGGGCGGTATATAAATGTAAATAATAATAATAATAATAATAATAATAATAATAATAATAATAATAATAATAGGATTCATTAGTTACCCATTCATATCCTGTTGATATGATAGCTGTTATACCCACACTCTGGGTATAACACTGTTTAACCAGTCTGGGTGGTTAAACAGTGGCAAAAGAGCAGATTTCCCCCCACTCTTTCAATGCATATTTATGGGTGAAGTGCTGGCTGCTTGCCCCTAGCTTTTATGTATTCACCATCACATACAGGATACAGTTTTGAGCACACATTGGCAAAAGCTGACAATATGTCATTTGTGCTGGCAGGCTAAAAGCTGGATTTTATGCATGATGGCAGGTGTATCCAACCAGATGGCTATAGGCAAGGGGCCAACATGCCCAGTGGGGGTTCAACATTTTCCCACAACCATATCAAACCCGGCAGCCATGTATGGATCACCCCTGACTTTAAACATAGGAGCTGCTGCCTGGAAGTTGCTACAGCGTCTGGGGCATGGAGACACAGGTCCTGATCATTGGATTCAGCATGTTAGAGATCTGAGAGTTATGACAATAATAAGTGTCAGTATATAGGGTGGATTTCAAAACTCTGGACCGTTTAATATTATGGGACTGAGATACTGTGTGAGGATAATGTATAAAGTATATAGGGTTGGATGCAGATTTAGTCATACTTGGTCATGAGTGTGGGTCTCAGAGTAGATTTCATTGATTTCTCACTGATTTCAATGGATCTACACTAAATATGACTTTGTCTGGGTCCACCCCATGGCCTCGAAATGTGACTTCTGGGTTTATATAGCTTTAAATGAACAGCTTAGAAAAGCATTTGGCAAGATTTATGATCAAGGCAGAAACTTGCTTGTTTGGCTGGCACACTACGATATCCTGTCTACTATATTATATCCTGTTTTAAATTCATATTTTTTAAAAATCGTACTTAATTCAACCTGTCAAATGCTGAAATGCAATATGCCATTAAGCTAGGGCATTTATGTAAACTTTCCATTTTCCCAGACATAACAACATTCTCTTTATTAACTTATTACCGCCTGTGTCCAAATGCTTATTGTAGGACCCCACCTGGTCCCATGGCAAAGACATTGGGGCAGGAGGCAATAATTAGTTCTAATTCATTTGGATGGGGCTGTGCTTCTGTACTAAGTTATGTGCCCTGCTCCAGCGTATACACAACACACACACACACCATACCTGAAAGCCTGCAGGTGTAGAAAGGGCCACACACACACACAATCCATCCCCCTCCTCCTTGGTTTGTTCCACTTTTGGCTCTTGCTCTGTTCACAGGAAAGGATGGTGGACAGATCACACCGGTGACTTAATGTGCAAGCAGTTTATATTCCCCACTTTGAAGAGAAAGGTCACCCCTGTTCTAAAGTCATTGGCCCTCCCATCCGAAATCCCTTTACTGCTCAATTCTCCACATGACTGTTTATCTTTTGGCCCACTTGGCTTTCTTTGCTATTTATTTATTTCTTGTGCATTTTTTTCATTCACCCTGTGGTGAGATCTAAAACAGGGGTGGGCGAGCTTTTGGGGCTGTGGGCACATTTGGTAAGTTCCATTGAGAAACTCTCCTGGGCACCACAAAATGACTGCCATGAGAGCAGGACAAAAAACAAGTAACCTTCTCAATTTTCCACACCAACAGAAAACTGTTTCAGAGTAATCCCAGCTGCTGGCAAGTAAATTTGTTAACTAAAAAAATAAATAAATGGGAGGGGATAGGGCACTTTGGTGCGCTCCAAGAAAGGTGTCTGGAGATGCATTGGTGCCCATGACCACTATGTTGAAAGCTCCTTTTACATAGGTTATCCACAGTCTCTCATGATGCTCTGCTCTATCTTCTGTTTCCCCCAGAATTTCCAGCTCTTGCTTATTTCTTTCTTTGTATGTTTTGGGGAATGGTAATAGCAGGGAACTGAAGATGTTGACATGGACTGTCTGTAATGGTGCATTCTTTAGGAAGGCTGCATCCAAACTAAACATAATTTGAATGATGGAGCCACTGTGGAAATATACTCTGCCTGGGGTGCTGCTAAACTTGAATGACAATGTCACCATTCCGGCCAAATCAATGATTTCTCCTCCAGATTTGAGCTCAGGGGTTCAGCAGGATTGCAGCAGGAGATGGCTGCACACAGCACCCATAGCCTAGCATTTATGATATCATCAGCCCATCTCAGGAGCACTTTTGCAACTTATTAAAAAGACGTGCATATATATATATATATATATATATATATATATATATATATCAAATGAAACAATGAATGGGTCTTTAGTTGGGTAAATATACCTGTGTCACTTTCAACATTTTGCTAAAGGCAGATCTGAAAGCTCACCTGAAGCATGGCAGGAAGGGGCAAGATTCTGATAAGCGAACATGTTTGTATGAAGCCTAAGTGTTATTAGGATAGGTTGGGCACACTCAGTGTGCTTACTAACGTAGGTTTTGCATTCAAGAGGCAGCTGGACAACCATCTGTCAGGGATGCTTTAGAGTGGATTCCTGCATTGAGCAGGGGGTTGGACTCGATGGCCTTGTAGGCCCCTTCCAACTCTGCTATTCTATGATTCTATGTGGGGACAGTCAGCCAGAGGTAGAGTAAACTTCAACAGCACTAAGCTGGTTCTAATTATCCATGAGCACAGCATTTAGAAGAAACACAGCAAGGAACAGCTTTTTCTTAAGGAAAAGCCTAACACATTCCAAAATGCTCAGGGAAGTGACGGAAATGGTTAATTCTCTTAGGAATCTACAGAAGTTGCTGCCAAAACATAGCAACTGCACGAACCCTTTATTGATTTTGCCAAGCAGGGGTGCTTTCATAAGACCACTTTACTAAGTGAAAAAATAACCTTGTGCTGAGCAGGGCCAGCCCTACCATTAGGCAGGGTGAGGCGACCATCACAGGTTGCAGGGACAGTGGTGGGAGCCTCTCTGGCAGTTCTATTAGAGGAGAGGGATGTGTATGCCACACAACCTGTCCTGGGCCCTCTAAACATTGCCGATATTGAACTCAGATTCAATTGCCAGTCCAGTCATCTTCTGTTTGCAGACTGGGGAAGGGCACAATTTTGCCAGCAAAATGTCTTGGGTTGGTTCTGGTGCTGCATGTCAGAGCTCCATCAGATAAGCGTTTTATAGCACGCTTGTTACATAGAAACTGGCTCTATGCCCTCCCTCTTTTTAAAAAAGTTATAAAGTAGGCCACACTGCACCCTTTCCATGAACTCATATTTGGGCTTTATGGGGCCAGGACCCCCAGTTTTCACCTCTGCAGTTTCCCACAGAACAGACCCAGTCACAGTTTGCTTTGCTCCTTCGAAGACACCCGACGGGGGACCACAGGTCTTGCTTCCAAGGAGAAGGCAGAGCAGCAAATTCCTGTTGTATTATGTGAAGTTCCTCTTAACGCATGTTGGCAGCTGGGGACATGGAAGGGGAGCCAGCTGACGTGATCAGCCGCTCCCCCACTGGCGAGCGACACAGTCACATTCTCTGTTGAAAGGGCCTCAGTGCTAATGGCAGCCAGGCTGGTGATTCTTCTGAGAAGGAAAATTCTTTCCAAAAAATGTGGTGTACGGCAGTTCACATGATTATAATATCCTCAGGTCACCCCCTCCGTCAGCTTATTTTGCCTTTACAAGCACATATGAAAGAGTGTAATAAGTACATGTTCACTAAGGCCTACTACAAGGAAAGCTGCCCTTCCCTCCGGGCCACCTAGCAGACCCTCAGGGAGCGAAAGGACTGCAGAGAAGAAAGAGGCCAAAGTGACCGCCTGCCCTTTGTCTGGAGAATCAGAGTAAGGGATGCATGCCCTGAAACCTCTTGGGCGTCCTGCTGGCTCTTGTGAGTCATCTCGTGGTTGTTGAGAGCTCCCAGCCATCATGGGAGAAATAGGGAGCCAACTAATGGAGGACATGGAATTTACTGAGGTGACAATATTTTGAGCCTGAGAGTTGGAGAGAGGCTTCTACAAGTCCTCCTCCTTCATGGCCCAGCCTCAGTTTGGTCAGGTGGGCAGAGCAACCCACCCACTCTCTCTATCAGGGTTACATCAGGCATTAACTGGTCACCATATCTGGAGCCAGGGAGTATTTTTATTTCATTCTGTTCAGGTGTATGTGTGTGTGTTACATTCCTTGGGATTTCCCTTTAGGAAAATGTAATGAATTTACAACTGCTTCATGTCATGATTATTTATTTATTTTATTTATTTAAAACATTTATATCCCGCCCTATATCATTAAGATCTCAGAGCGGCATACAGATAAAAGCATACAGTATAAAACAATAAATATGCACAGTTAAAAACAAATTAAACCATGAACCAAGTTAAAACAATATATAATTTAAAAGCAGTTAAAACAATGTGCCATCTTAGTGAGTTTAACCATCAAAGGCTTTGTTAAAAATTATGGCTTTTCAGGTAGAACAATGAACAGCAGAAGAGCAGGGGGATTAAGGCCCATAGATGGTGAAGTTGAACATTTCTTCCAACGTGATCAGCACAGGGATAGGGGGTGGGGGTGGGGGTGGGGAGGTCTCTCTAGTGCAGGGTAATGACCAGTATCCAGCAGTATAGTGGGCGAGGCAGGGACTGCCCAGTGGATTCTGTGCAAGTACTGAAGATGGGAGCTGCGCTTAGCTTAACCGTTTGCCGGAACACAAGGCTTCACCATAGGCAGACGACTCAAGGGGCAATAGCAGCATGGTTCCTGAGATGCAAGGAGAGAAAGGGAAGGCCCCCTCCCATATTTGCTGATCTCAAGACGAATCTTTTTACCTGTACAGCTTGGCTAGCACTTTGGGAAGGGAAGGGAGGGGATGGTGCTGTGTGTCGCAAGGCAGGTCACCTCCTTTGAAGTGGCAACTTGAAATGCACTTGCAAGCACTTTGCCAAGAGACGGGAGGGGGGAGATTATGTTGGGCATCCTGTTTCCCTTCTGATCATGTTCATGTGCCCCCCCGAAAGATCCCTAAAATGGGAGGGGCTGTTTCTATGGGGGCGGGGTAACAGTTTCAGGCTTCATTTTTGCTCCGCATTCTTGCAATTCTTCTCCCTGTTGACTCCCTTGAGAGGATCTTCATCTTTTTCTTCTCTTTAGAAAAAGGTTTTGTTCATCATCAGTTCAGCTTCTCATTGCTGTTGCAACCTCCCTCTTGTTATCTTCCCAGCTCTTTTATTTATTTTTGTTAATATCGTGCTGTTTCCAGGCAGGCTGGAAGGAGAAGATTTACCCGGCTGAAGAACATGACTGCTGCACAGATGCTGCAGGAGCCATGCCAGACACTAAAGCAAAGCAAACTTTGGTTATTGGGGGAGGCTGTTAAGCTTCATGCAAAGGAAGGTGGCACACCAGGCACCTCTGTTCACTGAAGTCTGCAGTTGCTGGCTTTGCAGGAGCGTCAAAGAAAGTTTTTGAGACACACGATGTGGGCCTCTCTATTAACCCTGTAGCCTGCTAACATGTCGTTACGTTTAGCAAAACTTCACGTGGCTGTGGACGGTCCTTCCCTTCCCAACTTCTTAAAGAGGCACCAGTGACAAAGACAATTACCACAGGCCCAAGACCATCTCCTAATGGAGCCATTTCCAATGGAAGATTTGCATCACCCTTTTAACCTTTTACATCAAGGTCTTGAAGCAATTAACATTCCTAAGCAGGGGTGTTGCTAGGCACTTCAAAGATTCGGGCCCCAATCTTCCCATTGGTATCAATGGAAGGCTTTTTCTAAGCTTAATTGCCATGTGGAGGGGGATTTGGGGGGCACAGTGTCCCAGGGCCCCCAATTGTGACACCCCCACACACATACCATCATCGCAGAGAAATTTAGGGAAATCCTCCTTTGGCACCAATGGAAAGATTATTATTTTTTAAGCTTAATGCCTATACAAGGATGGGTTGGAAAGGGGGCATTGTAGCATGGAGAACGGAAGAAAAAAACACCTTTCAACCTCAGCTGCAATCTTGAAAATTGCTCCCTGCGTGGCATTAAAGCTGAGGTGGGGGAAAATTCCATTGGCACCAATGGAAACTTAGGTCTCTGAGGTATGGATCCGGGGCTGTGAGAAATAGATTCAGGGCCAGGGGTCCAGGAAGTTCCTTTCTCTGGTGGTGACACTTTGAAGACAGGAGACTGTGGTAGGCAAAAGTGGCCTGAGGTTTGCACATAATGTCTGCAGAATACCAATTATGCCCATCACTCACTACAGACCATCACAAAGTCCAAAGCAGGAGAATGCAGAATTAACAGAAGTGCTTTGCCCTGTTCTGGCTGTGGCAACCCAACAACCTCCCCTGCCCGCCATCTCCAGGTAGGACTGAGAAAGACCCCTGCCAGAATTGCTGGAGAGCCACTGCAAGTCAGTCTCACTACATGAATGTACAGTGGCCTACTCTACACCAAGCAGGCCATTGCACTATGAAAGCGGTATATAAAAGGCAGAAGCCACACAACTGCTTTATAGCGGTATTGAAGTGCACTGGCAACTGTTGAAGCCCATTGACATGTACTATATACCTCTTTCAAAGTGCTATATCCCGCTTGGTATGGCTCCTGCCTTTTATATACCACCTTCGTAGTAGAATATCCTTCTTGGTGAAGATTAGGCCAGTGTTAGGTGGTAGTAGGCAACTATCTACATTCAGCCCAGGACCTCCTCCCAGCCAATGTGGGGGTGGGATGTAACACCTTTTTCTCTGACCAGAATGACCAGATGCAAAAGATCAAAGGGGTCCTGTTGTGCAGAAGAAGGCATTTCAGGTGGTGCAGCTGGGGTGAAATCAGCTGCACTCACTGATTTTCTCCCAGCAGTAAAAATTGCAGCAGTCTTGTGCTTGTTCTCATCTCATCACCTTGTTCCTAGTGTTTTATTCCAGCTCTGCTTTTCAAGTGTATCTCACCTCCCACATAATGCAAATGACTGTCAGCAGTCCTCCCCCAACCAATAGCTTGCCAGCATTGAAAGAGCTGCAGTGGGTTTCCGTTCTCTCTCTGAGCACAGTTCAAAGTGTTGGCATTTCTATTTAAAGCCCTAGATATGTCTTAGGACCCCAGAATCCAAAGGAATGTCTGCTCCCAGACCAAGCTGTCTGTTCATCAAGGTCACCGACAGAGGCTGTCCTCCATGTGCCCTTGCCAGCTGAGGTAAAGTGGGTGGTGACCAGAGAAGAGAGGGAGAGGCTTCTCAGTGGTGGCATTCCTTCTGTGGCATTCCTCCCTCTCCTGCCTGGCACAAACATTGTTACCATTTTGGTGCCAAGAAACAATGTTTTATTGCAGCCTTAGTTCTCTTCCATGTGAATGAGATCCCTTGAAACCATGAGGATGGAAACTGAGGGCACTGAAAAGGGTTGGAAACACTATTAAAGCTTTTCATGGTTGCCATCTGTCTAGGGCCATTTCTACACAAGGCATTTATCATGTACTCATGGTGATTGTTCACTCACAGAAGTTTGCAGATCCTTTTCACAATGTTGTGAACTTCCGGTGCCTCTCCCATTGTTTTAAAGCTTTATTCCTCCATTTTATAATTCACTGAAAATGCAGTAACTATAAACCACAATCAAAGAGGTTGTGTACTTCCAGAATTGTGAAATATCGCAGCACCATCTACTGGCTGTATAAATGAAACATGGAATTTATGCACAAAGGAAAGGGGAAAGGGGTGAGAAGCATGTGTATTGTGCTGAATGTAACCCCACAAAGACTCTGGAAGATCAAACCCTGGTAAGAATGAGGGATTTATTTATTTATTTGCTTCAATGTAAAGAAGCCCTAAGTTGGAAACTGTTTGGCTTGGGCAGAGGTTTCCTGTCACTTCTCCACACTCTCCACATTGGTACATGCAGAAGTAGGATCTTCACTTGTATAATCTCAATTGAAATAAATGGGAGTTGCTCAAGGACTGTTCATAAACTAGCTCTTGAGAATCTCTCAATCATTTCAGTAGGGTTTGTGAACTGTACCTAGAGTTTCTCTTCTCTTGATCTGGGATGGGTTGCAGGCAGTTGTTGATGCAGCCATAACTAGGGATGGGAAAGAAAACTATGTTTCTATGAGTTATTCATTTCAGTTTCATCATTAAAAATGTATTCATTTCATTAAAATTTCATTCAGTTCCTTTCCATTTTCATTCATTTTCATAACTGATTTGGAATTAGTTATTTCATTTTGTTATAAAGATTTCTTTTCATTTTTCCATGGGTGTCAATTGGAGACCTGGCCAGTGATCTGCTGCCTCTAATATCCAACCAAATGGTACAACACTTTCAGGCATTCTACTGCTACTGCTACTACTGGGCATCAAACCTTTCATTTTTCAGACAGATAGTACAATGGGTTCCTTTTTTAAGCTTCCCTGTGGGAGACTTAGGGCCTTGCTAGACCTACCTGAAAATCGGTGCTTCAGGCGCTGCAAGGCTGCGCTACAATTAGCATGGGCCGTCACGCCTATCTACACATCAGACGCGATGAAGCCCTGTCCCGTCCGCCATTTTTGTTGTTGTTGTTGTTGTTAAAGGGGCCAGCATGTGCAGGAGCGCACCATCAGAAAGGTAAGGGTTTTTTTTTAAAAAAAAATAGGGTCCCCCCCGTCCCCATCCCCCGATTTCCCCCCCATGACCTCCCCTGGCCTCTGATCCCCCCCCCCGTCCCCACCTCCTGGGTCCTGCCACTGCTGCTGCCGCTGATGTCCCCAGCCGCTCTGTCCTGCTGCCGCCGTCACTGTCTCCAGCCGGCGTTTCCTGTTGTCACCATGTCCAGCCTGTGATGCCTGCTGTCGCCATGTCCTGCAGGCCGGATATGGCAACAACAGGAAACACCAACTGGGGACAGTAGCAGCAGCAGTGGGACAGAGCGGCTGGGGACATCGGCGGCAGGACACAGGAGGTGGGGATGGGGGGGGTGGCGAGACATGGATGTGGGGACGGGGGATCAGAGGTCAGGGGAGGTCGTGGGGGGATCGGGGGAAGGGGGGCGGGAGTGCTGTGGCCCGTCCGCCACTTTTCCTGGCTACTCGCGCATAAGTGCGGTCCTGAGGCCGGGACTGTGGGAAAAACTGGGCTAAATGTGGTTTCACTTACCCCACGCCCAGGGAGGTTTCACCCCGCCTGACCCCAGGATCCCCTGTGCGTCATCTGGATGCACATGAGTGAGCCCGGGGCGAGCACCGGGCTAAACCTCTGTCTAGCAAGGCCCTTAGCTGCTCTTCTGGGATCCCTCCAATGTATTTGTCAATTTCACTTCTCTCTCTCTCCCCCCTTCCTCCCTTAAGCTTTCTGTACCACTTTACAGGCTTTTCCAGAGCGCTGTAAATTTTCAACCTAATAGAAGCTAATGAGAAAAAGCTCATACAAATAGAATAATAACAGGATTTTTCAATTGCAATTGATTCATTTGAATTTCCAGTATCCTTATAATTAAAATGAATGAAACAAATGGGGCGTATTCATTTAATTTTTCATTTGTTATAGAAACAAATGCACACCACTAAATCTTGAAACACAAATGGCATAATATAGGCTGAAATCCTACTTGAGAATAAGTCCTGTTGAACTCAATGGAGCTTTCTTCTGAGTAGACCTGTATAACATTGCATTGTTACCCTTTCAAGAGATAGATTCCAAATAAGAACTAACTTGGCCAGTGATTTCTGTGTTGATTAATGCTAATGACTGCAACCAGATTTATTAAAAATTTCAGTAGTGTTTAGTAAACAACTATCTCTTGCAGGCTTGTTGTCTTCCAAATAAATGTTTGTAATAATCTTCCCTGACTAAAGTAATCTATCACTGCTGCGGCAGCCAAAAATAGTTCCCTGCCTCCAATTAAAAAGCATTTCATCAGGTTATTTAATGAAACGCTAATTATTAAAACCACATGGGTTTTTATAACTCTCTTCCAGAAACCGCTTACAAAGAAAATTATAATCAATCCAGTCAACCTCGATCTTTCAGCTGCTATTCAGAATTTAAGTGACCCCCATCAATAGCCACTTCCTTCCAACTGAAATTATTTTGTAATTATTTGTTTAGGGGGGTGTATGGTATTTCTTTCGGGCCATTATAGAAAAGTGCAACTGACATTTCATCTTGGGCAGCAACTGCATCTTGAGTAAGCATTCTTATAATTAAAAGCTCTTCCCTGATGTGCTCATGGTAAAAAAATGTAAAATACAAAACAACCACAATTGTGAAATCACGATATCTACACTAAAGGCTTAATAAGGATATAAAAAGAGCTGTGCTGCACCAGACCAGGGGTCCATCTAGTCCAGATGACCACGAGAAACCTACAAGCAGAACATGAGTGCCCATGTTCCCCAGCAACTGGCATACATAGGCATGCTGCCTCTGATACTAGAGATAGCACATAGGCATCAGGTCAAGTAGCCATTGATAGCCTTCTCCTCTAGAAATTTGTCCAACCCTCTTTTAAAGCCATTCAAATTGGTGACCGTCACCACCACATCTTGTTTAACTTAGCTCTATAGTTTAACTACGTTCTGTGTGAAGAGGTACTTCCTTTTGTCTTTCCTGAATCTCCCATCGATCAGCTTCATGGGATCACCACTGATTCTAGTATTATGAGAGCGGGAGAAAAATGTCTCCCTATCCACTTCCTCGATGCAGAATTTAGTCACTCCTCAATCTTTTCTCCTGTTACTTGCCTTTTGAGCTGGTTTAACATTTGTTTACCCTAGGGAACATTTTGAACTGTAGTACTGTCAAGTAGGCTAGAGATCTCCAGCGGAGGCTACTCATCACAGAACTACAACCCCTGGGATTATTTGGAGGAAGTCATAACAGATAAAAATGTAGCTTAGATATACCTTTTCCTCCAAAGGTGGAGGAAATGCTCAAAGTCCCCTTTACGCTGATGCAGTATTTGTTTCTTGTGTTGCACTGTCTTTGCCCTTGCAAACTGCAACTCCACTATGCAATCAAAGGCATTTTCAAGGTGGGGTGGGAGGCAGAAGTGACCCTGGCCAACAGCACCGGTAATCTCACCTTGTCTTCTATGCATTGTCAAGCTCAGTCTAACCTCACTCTCTGCCCCTAGCATATTCATCTGTTATCCACGAAGACTGTCACATCCACAGCTAGATCTGTAGTATTGTTGGGTAGTTGCCAAGGTACACACCACAGCAGGGTGGGGCACTACCACCCCTGGAACTCCACTGCCTTACTGCCACTGCCTATTCACCTGTTCCCCTCTAAAAAGGGGACAATAACAAGGAGAAGAAGGAGCAGCTTCTGCCTCTCTCTGGGCAGCTGTCCAGATCTGGCACAGAAGGGGGAAGGCAAGTGAATGGGCACTGGAGACAGCATTAAGAAAGAGAGAGGACCACTCCAGGCAGGCGCCCACAGACAGCATTTTGCCCAAGCCCAGCCCCCAAAGAACATGGAGATGGAGGCATGTCCCTTTTGGCATTTCTAGGCATGCTTTCCATTTGCCTCCACTGACACTCTGCGTACACATTTGCAAGTAAAGCAAATATCACAAAAATCCCATAACTCTCTAGTGCTCTCTAATCCAAAGTAAACCGAACCGGAGTCACACCACCCTTGGAACCTCTCACTGCTCAGGGAAATGAGGAACATCATGAAACAGTTCAATTTCACCGATGGTCAGGCCAGATCTCCCTTTCCCCCAAATAACAAAGATAACCACCATTCTAATATTCACGCTGGCTCTGCTATTTGTGATTGGTTGCTGGTATTTTGCGACTCCAGGGTAACTTTTTATCTGAGGAAAGAAAGAATGTGAAGTTCTAAAACCATTCATGAAAACGCTAATTGAGACTGTAGCTAAATATCCATCCACCACCCCATCCATCCCACCAGAGTTGGATCCCATCAGTTTGATCCATTGTTTTATGTTGCACCTCCTGAGGGCAGCCTGTTTCCAATCCATAGGATAATAATATCCCTTTCCAGGCCAACAGGAATTCAACTTGAAGGCAAGGCTTCTGCCTGGCTTCCCTCTTTACAGCCCAATCAAGTCAGATGTTTATACGGGCATTTTAATAGCCAATATCAAGTTTGACAAAATGCAAGCCATTCATTTCAAAGACCCCTTTATCCTTTTCCAGCTTTCATCAAGAGGCATGATAAATTCAGCCAGGGCTGTTTCTGTTCAGGTGATTTGGGGCCAGGATGGGGCAGCGGGGATGTGGGAGATGGAATAATGTACATTGGGCACACCTCGTGTTTAACCATTTTAATCGCTCTCCATATTCCTGCTCAAGGTTTGGGAGGGCATTTCAGTTTGAATTAAAATGTCAATAATAATTTAGCCACAGCATTTCGAAGGGGATCCTGCGTCTGAGCCACGGAACAAATGCTCAGAGTGCCTTTGTAAGACAAGCTCTAGAGCCTCCCTTTGTTATTATTGACATTTCTTTGAATTTAACAAAGCAGAGGTTAGCAATAACTAAAGAGAATAGTTCAGACACTGACATCAGTTTCTCTCCCTGCTTTCCTCTGTGTTTCATTGGGTTGTTTTTTTTCCTGTGGGTGGGAAAGATTAAAAGATTCTTCTTGCTTTAACAATCTTCCTTGTGCTGGCTGATGCTTTAATGAAAGATCTCCACATCTTTAAGGTTTTCCTGCTGGGACTCGCAGAAATAGCAGCTTTGGCAGTATTTTGTTTGGAGCTGATAAATTCAACACCAGGGGCTTGTCTTGAAGAGGGGTTGCCCCAGGGTGGATGAACAGTGGTGGCAGGTCATCTATATGATGCAGCCACTATCATGAAGCCATCCAGGGACAAACCCCCAAAGCTCCACTTTAAAAAAAGTCGGGCCCTTACCTTGACTTTTTTCTCTTGGAGCAACGCAACAAAGGCATCTGTCATCTGTCGCCTTGCTTCAAAGTTGCAGCGGAGGCATGTCCCAGCTGATGGCGACCTCTGATTGGTTGCCCAGCTGGGACAGGGACAGGGGGCAGTTCAACAAGCTGAATGGCCGCTGGACCACCTCCACAGACCTCACAGAGCTTGGTATAAATAAATAAATAACTTAATGAAAAGAGACTCCAGCTAAGCGCAAGCACACTGGGACAGGTGGGAGGGGCAGCCAAGTAAGCCGACTGGCAGCTGGGCCTCCTCTATGCCTCCGCAGAGTAGCACATTTAAAGTAAAAAAAACAAAAACCACCTGGACTCAAGAGAGGTGAGAGGAGGAGGCCCAGTGAGCTGAATGCCCACTAGGCCACCTAAGCACCTCTGCACATTAACACAACCCCGGGGGGGGGGGACACGGAGTGCCTGTGCAATGACGGTGGTGGCTGACGGCAGCGCCTTTCTAAAAGCCCTACACTTGCACTCCTTGCTGTGTGGGTAACGCGAAGGCGTGAATGCAGGGATCGAGTGCACCTCCATCAAGACACGGCCCAAGATTGTACTTATCACCCAGAAACTGTTCTATGCATGTACCTCACTTTCAAGCGGTGAGAAATTTAAGGGGCTCTAGTGCTTACCCAGCTTCCTTAGACAGAGACCACTGGAGACTTATGGTGTCACTGTGATACAAAGAGCATAATCAGATGAGTGTTTGATTGGATGCTTGTTACTGGCCACTCAAAGTTTTTCGTGTGTCCTTTTGACGACGATGTCTGCCTCCCACATGTCTCTCACCCTTTCTTCTCATTTTCCCATCACAAAAAAGACCCAGAAAATCTGACTTTGTTACAAAAGTGGAATAAAAAGCCGGAAATAACACTATGAAAGCAGTATATGGAATGTGGATTGTGCCCCAACAGTTATTAGTGCACTTCAATACCACTAGAAAGCAGTAGTGTAGATCTAGCCCACAAGATAAGGTTCATTGAATTAACACATTAACTTCATCCCACATACCTGCTTCCCTCGAATTATCCCCGTAGCGCTAAGCTTTCGTTGTTGTTGTTGTTGCTATCGGGCTGCAGCAATCCTTTGAATACCAGGAAGTGAGTTTAAGGGGGAAATGTAAAAATATAATTAAAAAATCAATGGATGATCCAATCCAATTCAAATTTGGTATGCTGAAAGCTCTCCCTAATATCTATTACTGTGCCAATTTTGGTGTCTTTATCTTTAAAGCTTACGCAGATGTAAGCATTTCTTTAAAATCCTGCTCCTGCGCCCCAGCGGCAGCTCGGAAGATACACTCAAAAAGTTGTGGTTAAATACAGTGAGTCTTTTGGCTTTATAGCACAATTAAGGCAGGATGCATGGGAGTACTTTACAATCAAAGCAGATTGTAAGGTGGAAAACTTCTGAGTCCTTTGCACACAATTCGCAGTGACTGCACAGTATAACGCTGGTGTGATAAAGCTCTTAGCTAGACTGAAGGATTATCCCAGGCAGATGGAGGGGTCATCCCTGCCTGCTCCTGGGATCCCCTGTGTGTCATTTGGATGCACAGGGATGATCCTGGGATGATCCTGGGATATGGGCCTGGTCTAGCCATGGCCACAGATTCATGTTCCCCAATAGATGTCCAGGAGAATTTCCCACAGAGAGAAAAATCAGCTCTCTGCCCCCTTCTCAGACACAGTTCCAGCACAGTCTAACTTCCTGCTACACATGAAAACCTTACTTGTCATCTCCACCTATCAGCCATGCCTTGTTGGGCCAGCTTCGCTCCTATTGAAAGACATCACCAGAATATTACTGGCCATCAACGGTGGCCTTCTATGTGAGCCCCTGCCAAAGGAAGTGAGGCAGGTGGCTACTAAGAGGAGGGCTTTCTCCACTGTGGCACTCCGGCTGTGGAATGAGCTCCCCAGAGAGGTCCGCCTGGCACCTCCTTTCGTCGCCAGCTGAAGACCTTTTTATTCTCTCAGTATTTTAACACTTAATTTTAACTTAAATTTAAATTTTACTGTTCTAACTCTGTATTTTAATCTTATATCAATTTTTGCTGCATGGTTTTATCCTGGTTGTGCTTTTTTATACTGTATTTTGTATTTGTGTTTTTAGACTGTTGGTTGTTTTATTATGGTTTTAATTTTTGTGAACCACCCAGAGAGCTTTGGCTATTGGGCGATATAAAAATGTAATAAATAAATAAATAAATATAATTTTTGTCACTTCTTAAGAAACACTGCCTTGGGGCATCCAGACTGATAGTTCTATTTGCAGAAACCTTAGAATCCAGAGTTGCAGAGTTGGAAGGGACCCTGCATCTCCTTGCAATCAGAGGCAGTGCTCACCGGGCACTGAAAGGTCATGCATTAAAAAATCCCAAAACATAAGGCCATCTTAGCCTGGGAAACTGTTTTAAGGCCTGAGACTGGGGCCTCATCTACACCAAGCAGGATATTGCACTATGAAAGCAGCATGAAAATGGTATATAAGAGGCAGGAGCCACCCTACTGCTTTATAGCGGTACTGAAGTGCACTGACAACTGTTGGGGCCCATTGACACAGACCATATACCGCTTCCGTAGTGCTATATCCTGCTTGGTGTCGCTCCTGCTTTTTATATACCTCTTTCATACTGCTTTCACAGTGCAATATCCTGCTTGGTGTAGATTAGGCCAGGGTTGAAGGGGTTCTTGAGGAGGCTTCTGTGCCGCAGGACCTCTCAGGTTGACCCAGGTCTAGAGTAGGAGAGAGGTGTGCATAGGGATCAGACTCCTCCTCCTCTGAAGAGATCTCCCCTGGGCTTGGGTAAGCCGTAAGCCTGGGACTTCCCAAAGGTCTTCTTGGCCTTAAGTTGTGTTCAGTGTTCTACAATAATAATAATAATAATAATAATAATAATAATAATAATAATAAATTACAGGTTACCCCTCCTTTCAAAGGTGGGAGATCGCCTTCATTGAAAAGATTGCAAATGAAGAAATGAAATAAATAAATGGCCCCTGGTGACATGGGATTCAGCTCTGGCAAAGACGAATGCCCAAATGGGAGGGTTAGAATGTGTGTCTTACGTGGGGTATTTTTCAGGGGCTGAATTTGCTTTTTCTTCACAACTGGTCCTGCCAGTCTCCTGACAGCCTCAAGTCTATCCCAACTGCAGGCATTGGTAATCACAGGCCCTGTGTTAATAACGCAATCTGTATCATCCAAACTGGAATGCCATCATGGGTATCTCCCGTGCAACACTGTGCTGCACTTTTCTGATTAAAATTGCCCACAGCTCTTAAAAGCCAGCTCAATGAAGGAAGCTTTATGGCTTTCCTGGAAAATGCTGAGGCTCAGACTTCGATTAATCTCCAAGGAAATGAGCTCATGGTGGTGAAAGTTTTGCTGCTTGTATTTAGGGCATGGAGACTGCAGTCAAAAAAGTTCTATTGGGCATGACAGAAGAGCTGGAAGGAGATGAGTTCCAAGGCATATGAGGATCAAGCTATTTAGGGCTATACAGGTTAAGAAAAATAATCCACTACCTGAAAGGACAAAGTAGATGCGACAGTGGCAGATCAATGTGTCAGGCTCAGGTTGCCACCAGAACCCTACAAAGTAAAGAGAAAAGGTGAGTGGAGGAAACTGAATCATTCCCTTACCAACTTTTGCTATCTCCAAACTAGTTTTTGCTGTTTTATTTTTCTCCTAGTGGCCGGGGTGGGTGGGGTGAGTTTTGTGACTAAAGGAAACCCTATTGGAAAAACCCTACTGGGGAAAATGGCTTTTAAAGTGAGTGTCTGGGGAGATGATGCTCATGCACGTCAAACCTCTAGATCTCTCCTCCTCCCATTTTACAAGGACTTGATGAGGGTTGTGTTTAGTTGCACCTGCGTTGTGCCTGGAAAGTGATGGGAAGCCCATGCCGATGACAGAGCATCAATGCAAACTGCTCTTGCTGACCCTCCCATGTCAGAAGACAGGGCTGCTGTGTCCTGTCATGCTTGATTTTTCTGGACCGTGTGGCAGAGGAAACACATCCTTTGAAGGCTTCCCATCATGCGGAGAAGGTGGAGAATGAGAAGAGCTATACTGGCAGCCTCCACACCATGTGACCACCATAGGGAGGCCTGCATCATGGCTGGGAAATGAGCTGGACGGCAGTTTATAACACTGCCAAGCCTTTCACCTTCTCAAGCTCCAACATTCAATAACAAATGTATTCTGCATTACACAGATGGAAAATAAATGTCTCTCCAAGTTTAATGACTGTAGATATTTTAATTTTGAGCATTTATTTTTTGCTTTCAACAGACATGGATTGGAAAGTACCGAGCGGCATTTAGCTGCCAAGGCAGTAAAACTGACTGTCAAAAGTATTCCCAGGACAGAACCCAGGAGCACCAATCGCGGCTGCCTGAGACCAGTGCTGTGTTTACTGTGGAGAGCTTTTATTGAGGGATTGGAAGCTGGCCAGCTCAGGCAACCCCAGAGGACAGAAGGCCTGGGCTCTAAAGAACCTATGGAAGAAAAAAAAACAGCAATTGGAAGTTAATATTAAACTTTCCACCAGCACTTCTAAACACTGTAACAGCTGCTAGCTCAAAAATGGCTATCCCTTACAAAGAAGGGTATCCTCTAAGTTTTTCAGTGAAACAGAACAGCTGTTGCGCTGGAAGGGGTTTGCCTCTTCTGATGGAAAGAAGTGACTGCTGCCTTTGGATTTATAAGCAGGAAGGAGATTTGGTAGAGTCACTTCCTTTGTCAGTAGTTTTCAAAGTGAGGACGTACAGAGCCTTCCTGGGAAATTTCATTGGCCCTGCATAGGAATCACTTTGCCTTGAAACCACTTGGATATTCCTCCTGAGTCAGAATTTCATTTTTTTAAAATTATTCTTTGTCTGCTTTATGTAAATCCTCCAAAAATTCTCTCCCTCTTTCCACCCACCCTCACAGTGTACCCTTTCAATGTTCTTCAGATGTTTGTCCCCAGCAGAAATGCCTAAATTCACCTAGGAATTTTGCTAGTCAACTAGACCAGTTAGCTTCCCACAGATAGCATCTGGTCCCTTACCTAATAGAAAGATGCAGGATCTGCACTATTGCTGTAAAACGGTCTACAACAGCAGTAATAACTGTTGAGGCTGAGAACATACCATTTTCATATTTTGCTTTGTGTAGATCTGGCCAGGATGTGCGATACAGGCAAAATTTAGTTCAGACCCTGCTTCAGTTCTTTGGAAGATGGGTCCAAGATATCGGGGGATCAGATATTTTTATGAGGGAGAACTGCAAAACCACATTGCAATAGAAGGGAGAGCTCAAATGGGAGTCATGTGGACTTCCTCTATAGTTCATCTCTGAAGTTACTCTGAGAAATGAAGGGTTCCCACCTTGTCATGCAAATGGAAACATTGTTGTTATGGGAACCATAAGAGAAGCCATTGAAATTTCTCAGGAAGCAAAATTCAAAGCAGATTTGAGTGTTCCTCATCAGGTGACATATTGGATGCATTTTGAGGCAAGCATTGATAAGACTAGCATTTCACACTGACACTTTTTTATGCTCCACTTTTGTATTATTATTGTTACAATCCCCATGGTCCATTTATATATTTTAAATAGACGAAGTCAAGAGGGCATATTCAGGTTATTTTAGAAGTTAAGTAATATATGATCTGTGTGGTGATCTTGAGTAAAGAATTCCTACTTAAGAACACATGAATCAAGTAGATCAGACCAAGATCCACAAAGAACACCTTGGGTCAAATCATTATGAATGTAGAATAAAAAGCAGGAAATAATACTATGAAAGTGGTATATTGAATGTGGATTGTGCCCCAACAGTTATCAGTGCACTTCAATACCGCTATAAAGCAGTAATGTAGATCTAGCCCAGCATTCTTTGCAAGAATCCCAGTAACCACCAAGCACTAGAAAGACCACATGAAACTGACCAAGGCCTAATCTACACCAAGCAGTATATTGCACTATGAAAGCAGTATGAAAGTGGTATATAAAAAGCAGGAGCCACACTACTGCTTTATAGCAGTATTGAAGTGCACTGACAACTGTTGGGGCCCATTGATACCACTTTCATACTGCTATATCCTGCTTGGTGTGGCTCCCGCCTTTTATATACCGTTTTCATACCACTTTCATAGTGCAATATCCTGCTTGGTGTAGATTAAGTACAGGAGTCCACCAGTCATTTATGGGTTACCTTTTGCTCACTCCAACTGTAGATGGTCCATTTATATGTGGTTCGGAAATAAGAGATATATTAGGGTGACCATATGAAAAGGCGGACAGGGCTCCTGTATCTTTAACAGTTGCATAGAAAAGGGAATTTCAGCAGGTGTCATTTGTATATATGGAGAACCTGGTGAAATTTCCTCTTCATCACAGCAGTTAAAGCTGCATAAGCTATACTAGAGTCACCAGATTTAAAGGAGGGCAGGGCACCTGCAGCTTGTCCTCCTTTTCATATGGTCACCCTAGATATATGCTATATATACATGAATGATAGAGCAGGTAAACATGATAGAAGAGCATCAGAAAATATGCTGTATTTATTGCTAAGATTCATGTTAGAAGTTACTGTTCTACAGGCTTTCCTCAGTTAGTATTCAGAGGACTCTGAGCAAACTCTAAACACTGTGCCCTAAAATGAAAGATGGCATGGGTTTGATAGTTCAGCAAAAATTGGTTTCAAGAGCCAAAAGAACTTTGCCTTTAATCATGGTTGCATGATTCAGCATCTCCAAGGCCCATAACTTACTGTAATATTTGGACAAGTACGACCTTGGGCTGAGAGAGAGAAAGAGGAAATGGTGGGTGTAAAGAAAGGGGCCAAGAAAAAAGATGTATATGTGTGCGCAAGCACAAAATCTATACAGGCCATTTATCTTTGGGTGCGGACTGGGGCTGGAGGAATCCATCTTCCCCAAAAAGCTTTCTTTTTAATGAGGAAATGAGACAGTGAGAGTTTAATAGGAAATAAAAACACATAAAATGAAGAGAAACGGAGGAGGCAAGCCTGGAAAAAACTGATCCATCCATGCAGCTGTCCGGCCAGCTGTCCCAGACCCTGGTAACAATTCCTGCAGCTGCTGTGCAATTGCTGGTCTCTCAACCATCCCTTCCCCCCATTGCAAGGTGAAAATAAGGAGGTTTTGTGTTGCTTTCCACAACTGCCTGCTTGCCTCTGCTGTTTTTGCAGGAAGGGGGTGTATGTCTCCGGATCTTCTTTCTTGACAATCTGGTGCAGACAGAAAACAGCTGCACTGATTCACAATAGAACTGGTGGTGGAACAGATCTTGCTCTTCATCCTCATCCTCATCCCTGCTACCACTTGCTTGATCGAGAGGCAGAGAGCCAATGAGCAAGTAGGCAGTGACATCTACTGCTTCTCACCATCGCTATTGTCTGGACCAGAGCAAGAGGCAGGTGAACAAGCCACATACAATGGACAGGGGGAGGAGAAACTCCAGGGGACTTTTGTCATTGGGCCCCTCCTGGGATGTGGGTATTGGGCAGGTTCCCAACCATGCCTACTCTTGATTCCAGTCCTGGCATGGAGCTGTTAGCATGGATTAGGGAGGGAGAACCAGAGATGTTCAAGAGCACTGAAATTTTCCAAACTCCACTTCCTACCTCAATTGAACTCACTCCCATATTTTTTTTTTGTTTCATTCAAATAGGAAAAGTTGTATTTTGAACAGGAAAAGTGCACATTTCTGTGGACATTTTTAATAGTGTGCATTCCTTCATTAACTACAGCGTGAAAATGCTTTAAATGTGTGTGTGTGTACATTTCAAAATGCATTTTTCACACACCCATTTCAAAGTGCATTTTAGTGGTGAAGCGTTGAGGTTGAACAGGGCAATTGGCTCAGTACTCTCAAAAGACCAGCCAAGATTGCAAAAAAACAAAGAAAAATAAAAAACACCTCCCTATAAGAAGATTACACTGTGTCATAAGGTGCCGGGTAAAAGAAATGATGGTAAGAATTGTCTCTTGGCAAGAACGTTTTAAGATGTGAAGCACATTAAGGACTCATTGAACTAAAGCCACATGAACTGATTCTGTTCCAACCAGTGAAACTTTCTTATAGGCAGCTTGACAAGATGATTTAAACTATCACTTTGTGCAATATAGTATAGTTTTCTCTTGGCCTTTTCTTGCAACCATAAAGATAGATACAGCCAGGCAGTCAAACCATTTATGGATCAGTATCTCTATGAGGAGGTTAATGAAACTCTGGGACACAATCCTTAGCCTTCTGTCTACAAATAACTCTTGTTGACTTTTATAGAAAACATTAATATACTTGATGACTTCCTAAATCTCTCTTACAAAGGTATGAGCTGTGAGGACTTACTATTGAGTACAAGAGATACAATTCCTCCTCCTACCCTGCAGCAGAATCTGATTGCCCAGAGAGAATCAAGAGTCCCTGTCCTACAAGCCCTGGATTTACTGTGCATGGTTCCCTATTGTTTACATCATAGCTAACCCTTAGAATGGACCCATTCTTTGAGGAAGAACAGATTCTCTCATGCTGAGGAAATACCTCCAAAGAGCAGGGAGTGGGGACTTGTGGAAGTGGGGAAATTCAATCATTAGAGTCATAGGCATCTGGGTTTGTGATGGACATGTACAACACATGTTGACTTGCCTGCCTGGTCAGAGTTACCATGCATCATTCTAGATAGCCATGTAGATATAGGACTTAGCTAGACCTAAGAATTATCCCAGGCAAATGGAGGGGTTGTCCCTGCCTGCTCCCGGGATCCCCTGTGTGTTATTTGGATGCACAGGGATGATCCTGGGACAATCCTGGGATATAGGCCTGGTCTAGCCATGGCCATAGCAATGGAGTCAGGAGTTGTGGCGCCCATTAGCACAAAGATGAAGGGAAATTTCATTGTGAGGTCCTGGAAGCCAATTTAGGTCACTAGGTAGGAGTTTGAAAGCCAGGACCTCCAAGGTAGCTTTCTCTGAAATGCTACCTGTTCCATACACATGACCAGCTACACAGGCAAAGCTGCAAAGATTCAATGTGTGGATGGAGAAGGGGTGTTAATTTGTCAAACACTGGGGGACATTTTGGGACAAGCCAGGCCTGTACAAAAGGAACGAACTCCACTTAAACCAGACTGCTGCCTCTTAACATCAAAAAGGTGGCAGAGCAACTTTTAAACTGAGTTGATGGCAGTCAAATGGCACATACTTGTTGGCTTTAACTTGAAAATGGGAAACCGAGTTCTGTGATTGCACATCTACTTGTCTCTCTATGGCCCTGTACTGTTTTGGGTTGTGGGTTCTGTCAATACTCTGTTCTGTAGCATGGGTTCAGGGGTCTGCTATGGATCAGAGGTCCTCAATATGACAAAGCTTACAGCAGCACCAGATACCACAAATCTTAAAACTCCAGGAATACTCCAATGCTTTTAAGGTAGAAAAGCCTAGGAGAATAAGATGGTCATCACCTGGCACTGAAAAGACAATTGGAATAAAAATGCAATACATCTCATCACAGTGGGGAAGACTCTGGCCAGGTGATCTGTTTACCTGCTCAGTTTGCTGTCCAAGTGCTAAGTGTTGATGCAACTTCAAGATCCATGCTCTAATCTCCTTTCTTATGGTTCTTTATCTTTATCTTAAACTTAGCTAAAGCTAAGCGGGTGTGGGTATGGTCAGTGTTTTGAGGGGAGACCACTTAGGAATTGCATGTAGCCACCTTGAGTTCCACAATGGACATACGGTGGGATATAAATGTAATTAAATAAATCAGTAAAATAAACTGGATTTGAACTGGACAGCCCTTCGAATAGAGGACACATTCAAACAGAGATCTGCTTTCTGACAGCCTTTCAAATAGAAGGCAGTTTTCTGTAAAGTAGGAACATGGCCACCCTAACAACAGTCTTCTCTTGTTTTCTTACCCCACCTCACACCTTATATGCAGTGGCATTCTGCCTGAACATGGAGTTTTCATTTTGCCATCATGACTAATAGCCTTTCATAGGCTTGTCCTCCAAACAAATCCTAGTTTGGAGGATGTTCCTTATTCCAGAACACACACTACATTCAAACTTGTGGCCTTGTGTATTTTTTGCCTTACATGCATATGTTGTGAGCTTGATTCCTTCTTTCTCTGGGAAACTCTCACCCGTTGAACCACTCTCCAGCATAATTGACTAGAGAATCTATGTACCACTTCATGTGTTAGATTACATCTCCCAAGAAGATACACCTTCTGCTTGCTGGGGAAATTACTTGCATGCCTTTTTTCTGGAAGCGGTAATGAATTAATGCAATCTCCTGTAGCAAAAGAAAAAGAAAGGAAGGAAGGAAGGAAGACAGGACTTGAGAAATAAGAATTCAAGACAGATTTAAGCCAAAGAATTTCAAATGTCCTCTTTCTTAAGAACACTATTTTAAAAATCTGTTGTTTTTTCTTAAATAACTACTTTTAAATACTGTGGAGCCCTGAATATTTATGTTACAATAATGAAGCAAGTCCCTGAAAATGATGCAACACTAGAGAATATGCTTTCATTAAGGAAACACTTCCAGTGACTTAAAACTGACTCAGAATTTCTGGCTTCCAAACACATACTTGGCATGTGTCAATGAATCTGCTATAACAATTTTCCATTTTCATCCAAAAAAACATATATAACAAAATGTTGGCTTCTTCATTGTGCTCCATATTTCAATGTGTCACTTTCCCTATTGGGTTGGAGGAGGGCCACTGCTCCTCATTTCAAATACAGAGAGTTATGCATAGATCTGTGTGAACAGAGGTAAGAGAAGATGGGCAGTGAAAAATTCCACAGGCCTTAAAAGTCTGAGAGCTTCACTGAACTGATAAGTAAATGAGTTGGAACACAGAGTATGATATTTTCTTTATCTTCTCCGTTGTACCCTGTTTTTCTTTCTCTAGTGAAAACTCAAGATAGTTAACAACTTCAACAACAATTAATACGGTGACAATATACACTCATAAAAATATTATTAGGATGCCTTGGGATTCCAATCTGGCAATAGTCTCTAACCTGTCATCTTTAATAGCTAGCAGTAGGTCTCAAAGTTCTAGCAGAATGCACAGTACTACTGAAGCTGCCTCATATCACCATTGGTTTGTCTAAACCAGTACTACTTTTGTTTACTCCAACTGGTAGTTGACCAGGTTCTCTCAGGCAGACCCGGCACTACCATTAGGCCAACTAGGCAGCCACTTAGGGCACAGACCTCAGAGGGTGTTCAGAGGAGGGCAACCAGGATGATCAGACGTCTGGAAACAAAGCCCTATGAAGAGAGACTGAAAGAACTGGGCATGTTTAGCCTGGAGAAGAGAAGATGGAGGGGAGACATGATAGCACTCTTCAAATACAAAAGGTTGTCACACAGAGGAGGACCAAGATCTCTTCTCGATCCTCCCAGAGTGCAGGACACGGAATAATGGGCTCAAGTTAAAGGAAGCCAGATTCCAGCTGGACATCAGGAAAAACTTCCTCACTGTTAGAGCAGTACGACAATGGAATCAGTTACCTAGGGAGGTTGTGGGCTCTCCCACACTAGAGGCATTCAAGAGGCAGCTGGACAACCATCTATCAGGGATGCTTTAGGGTGGATTCCTGCACTGAGCAGGGGTTGAACTCGATGGCCTTATAGGCCCCTTCCAACTCTACTATTCTATGATTCTAGGGGCATAGTACTGTCCTTTAAGAGTCACAATTTTATACAAATTAGCTGTTTTAAGAAAAAAACATAAAAGGAAAATATAATAGTTCTGAAAATCTTCTTGAACAGCTGAATCAAAGTTGGCAATTTGGGGGTGGGGTTGCAAGTAGGGGTGTGCACGGACCTCCCGATCCACTTCTCTTCCAGATCTGCAATTTGCGGATCGGGCCGCTCCGCTCTGCCCCGCTCCGCCTATAGTCCGCTCCGCTCCGCTGCGGAGCTCCGGATCCGGATCGGAGCTCCGCTTTTCCCCCCCATAGGCTTGCATTGAAATCCAAAAAAGTATACAACTTTTTTTCTGTTGAAGTTAGAAACCTCAAGTTCGGCACCATGACACCTCTTGGACGTATACACATGCATGCGAAGTCTCAAGCCAATCCAAGCCTCCCCTGATTTTTGGGGAATTTATGAAAATCGGATACCCCATTTTCAGACATGGACTGTTCTCTGACATTTTGACAGATAAAAAAAAATGGAAGCGGGCACCCTCACAGATGCCATCTAGATCCACATTCATGCCAAGACTCAAGCAAATCCCATCATCCCCTGATGTTTGGCGGGGCTTTAACCTCTAACGTGCCACCCATAACCCCAATTCATACCCCTTTCGATATCTCCGTCAATTTTCATGTTAGAAACCTCAAACTTGGCACCATGATAGATTATCCATGGATACACATGCATGCTGAGACTCAAGCAAATCCCATCATCCCCTGATTTTTGGCAGCGCTTAAACCTTTAAACTCACCCCAAATCAAGTCCCATGCTAGAACTACGTCAATTTTCACGTTAGAAACCTCAAACTCGGCACCATGATAGAATATCCATGGATACACATGCATGCCAAGACTCAAGCCAATCCCATCATCCCCTGATTTTTGGGGAATTTATGAAAATCGGACACCCCATTTTCAGACATGGACTGTTCTCCGACATTTTGACAGATAAAAAAAATAGAAGCAGGCACCCTCACAGATGTCATCTAGATCCACATTCATGCCAAGACTCAAGCAAATCCCATCATCCCCTGATTTTTGGGGAATTTATGAAAATCGGACACCCCAGTATCTCAGGGATTTAAAGCTGCAGACAGCTCAATGGGGCCATTTCAAAGGAAATCCCAACATGCCATGAATTGGGGAGTAGAGATAAACCTAAATATGAATCTTCTTCCACACTTGAAAAATGTATTTGGAACTTCCAAAAGTCTAAGTGAGCGCAGGAAGGACTTATCCCCTGAGTCAAAGCAAGACACAAACCATCCCTGTGAGACGGGCAGGGGAGGAGGGAGGGAAGGCAGGCAGGCAGCAGACATTTCTGGGGGCACAAGGAAGTGAGCCAAGGATAGTTTCAAAGCCAGTAATGCAAACCATTCCTGTGAGGTGGGAGCAACACAGAGAGATGCCTTTTCTTTTGCATCCCATAACTACTAGGAGGCTAGGAGGATAAGAGTAAAGCTTTGTGGTCCTTGCTTCAGAGTTGATTGACTGCACTGTGATCACAGCCATTACTAAACAACAAAATAATAATGTTAATAATAGCAGTACTAATTAATATTAATAGCAATAACAACAACAACAACAATAAGGAGTTGAACCACAATGAAAGCCTGCCTGACTTCACTGAAGAGGAAAAGCCAGGAGAGCTTGGGCTATGGGGTGTAAAATGGAATAAATAAACAAATAAATAAATAAAGGAGGGGTGGAATTAAAAGCAGCAGTGCTGCTGAATAAACAACAAGAATAATTTTTTTTAAAGGCTATGTCTGTCTTTTACCAGTAAGAGGGAGGTGGACGTGCCCAAGGGGAGGGAGATTAAGAAGCAACCTTTCACTTCAACTCATGAAAGGCATTAGCTTCAGCACAGGGCACGTCCACATGCCCTAGGGGACCTCATCCCCTTGCACCACATCTATTCAGTTGTTCACCAAGGTTAGGGTGGGTAGCAGTGCTGTGTTTCCTATCTGTTATTTATTTGCTTAGTATATGATTTCAGGTTGTGTTTGTGCATTTGGTGGGGCTACTGTTTTAAAAAACACTGGGAAAAGTCCGTTCAGACTAAGAAAGAGAAGTTCCCAGTATCCCAAGTATCCTATTTTGCCTATCCCCTCCTCCAACTTTGGGATCATGTGATCATGACCGGGAGTTGACTTTGCCCCTCAGCACTTCGAAAAGGTACCTTTTCCCGTTTTTTTTACATTTTTTTAAAAAAAATTCTAGCAAGTGAACCGCACCACGCAGAGAGCTGAGAGTAGGCTCAAAATGACCCCCAGCCACGACTCTCTAAGCACAAGAAGTTTCAGAAAGATAGCTTAAAAAACAACACAGTTATCCCCTTTTCTTTTCCGCAATGCAATCCTATGGGCGAAATTTTTCAAAATGGCGATCGGATCATGCCGCAAGAAGAGAATAGCTCCGCCTATGGGCGCTTCTCTTCGCCGTGCTTCTAAGGGTCCGCGGTCTGCTTCTACTCCGCCTCTGGGCAAGGCAGAGCAGGCCAATTCGCTTCTGATTCTCCGATTCTAATCGGAGCGGCGCACACCTCTAGTTGCAAGTAGCTCACCTTGCCTAGGGCTCAATATAGTCTGGCACCAGCCCTGCTCTCAGGGTGTCTCTAAATGAGCGATTAATAGCATGCTTGTGACTGGACACTCATGGACGTTTGTGGGTCGTTTTGAGGAGGATGTGAACCTCCTGCACATCTCCCACTCCTTCCCCCAGTTATTCCATTGTTAAAAAACCAACACCTTGGATATACCGATTCTTCTGAAATATCTCAGGATTTCCTACCGTGTGCAGCCGAAGTTGTGCTACAGAACACCTACTAGAGGGTGCTGTCTCATTCAATACTAGGGAGGAGGGGAAGTTTTCAATTACAGACCACGCAGTCGCCCCTCTCCTCCAATGTAATTCAGCTCAATACAATTGCAGAAAAGAAGCAAGAAGCAAAGCGCCGCTAAGCAAACGCGATTTCTCTTTAATCTAAAGAAGCCCTTAGTCAGAGGTCTTTTGCAGCCCTGCTACCTGAGATCCTGGACATGCCGGGATTTGAATGTGAAATCTTCTTCATCCAGTACAGCATGTGTGCTACCAGTTAGCTATAGCCCAGATCTACAAGACAAAACCTACCCTTATGCTCTGAGCATACAATGCCATACAGTCCAACCATCTCTATTTTCTGGTACAAGCCTCTGGTAAATCACTGTCCCTACTTTGTCTCTGGTTTTGCCTATTGGGGATGCCTTGTTAAAATGTTGTTAGCATGAGTTGCTAGAGATGTCATGCTTCAGCATTCAACAACCTCTTCGGGGTTTCTGGAAGTGTGTGTAGGGGAGATGCAGGTTGGCTCTCATGAACATACCCTGTAAAATCAATGCATACATGTGAACACTAGAGAACTATTCAGTGGGTAGCCTGCCATTACACTCACTCACACACACACACACAACGTATATGTTGCACCGTAGATTACATGTTGCATATTATGTTTGTTAAGACACAGAACAAACACTCTCGTGATTTTTTAATCAACAGAGGATATGCTGTTTTGCCAAAACTAGAATAGCACATACTGTAGCAGAAATTAAAGAGCCTTAAATCAGAACCTCCTTTTTTTTTTTTTTAACAAAATCTAAAACCAGACAAAATGTGCCATTTTAGGAACAAAATGTGCAATTTCGAAAGAAAGTTTGTGCAGTTTGAAAATTCAAGTCAGGGAAAAGTTTTATTATGTTAGCTGTTGTAGAAGTAACTGATAACCACATCAACAGTAACGTTAGCATTCCAGATGTCTCTAAAAACCTAGACCCGGATCAAGCATATCTATTTCTCTTCCTCCTGCCAAAGAAGCTCCCAGCTGATTTCACTGCAATTCAGAATGTTCATCAACATTTCAGCTACAAGGGAAATCTTTCTAGAACACGGAGAATCTTTTCCTAACAAGTAATGTATAAAGTTATCAATGTTATGATACTAACCAGTATAATATTCTAAACAGGGACCATTGGAGCAAAGCTATGTGAAGCAGTGTAGCCAGTCCGGACTGCAATGAAAAAAGCCTCTTTGAAGCTATTTAATGATTCAGTAACAAAGAGCTTCTCTACATTAAGCAAAAATCCTGCATTCTTCCTGGGTTTTCTTCTTCCAGAGTCTTTCCGGGTTTACAATGGACTGCGTTATATGGCGAACATGTGATTTGGAACTGAAAACTTCCCTTCTCAATGCTCTTTGTGTTCAATGAGCCAGTGCTATCTGGTGCCATTAATTTATCTCCAATCTTTTTGAAAGCGGATAAAGGGGGGGAAAGTGTAGAAGACATCCTGGAGGTTGATGATGTCATGTAAAGGACTGCAAACTTCCATAATAAATTGCAATAAATCGCTCGTGCATAGAAACTCAAAATTATTGACAAATGTTTGCTGTCATTCATTCTAGACACTTTACTGTCATATTTACAAACAGGAAAATTCTGCCTGGGGAGGGGGCATTCATCCACCATGACAATTTCCATTTGGAACTAAGCTACCATTGAGCTCAGTTCAGCTCCCTACATTACATCATGTCCACTTCACATCTGCTATTTGTTCTGCCTTTCTGCTACATAAATGAACTTTTTTGTTCAGTCTTTTATCACCTTTAAAAGTTTTCTTCTTTCCTTCCTTCCTTCATTATCGCTTGATCCCAATATGTCACACCCAGCCATGATATGAAAACAGAGGGAGGAGAAAAAGTTTAGAATCATGGCCAAGGCCAGCAACAGAGCAGGAAACAACTTTGAGTGAGATGAAAATATGAGAGAAAAAGGAAGCTGGGAACTACTGTGATGATCGTGCAACTGGCATAAAATCAAAGGCCATGTTGCTGAAATCTAGACTCTGATCAAATCCCAGGGTAATCTTTTTGATCAGTACATAAGCTGTGACCTAGTCCTGTTTCTAGATTTATTGCCTTGGTTCATATGGGAAAGAATTTGAAGTGCCCCCACCCCACAATCCAAAATCAGAGTCAGATGTTTCTAAATAATTTATTTAGACGCTACAGTATTGCATGTCCCAATCTTTCCATAGAGGTGACCTAAGATTGGGATTTCCAAAGAACGCAAGAGACTTGAAGGATCTGTGGGGCAAGGAAGACACTGAGGGGAAATTGGTTGATTGATCAGCATGTGAGGGGTGGGAAGGAACTTCTAGCCCATATCCAATGGGAGTGAGTTTTTTCATGACCATATGGGCCTGGACACACCCTTGGGGGCAGGGGCAGAGCCTGGTTACTCAGGCTTGCCAGTAAATATTGTTTTGACACTTCCATGGGCCGTAGGAGAGGCAAGAAGAGGTTGTTTCACCTAACTCCCCTTCACAACAGAACAATTCCAGGAAATTTGCTGGCAGGGATGTCTGCACGTGAAGGGTAGTAGTATAAGCTACAGCCGTGCACAAATGGCCTTTCAATATTCTTCATCCCGTTTGTGGGCAGAGAAACTGAGGGGACAATTTCACTGAACTTCTCCAGGGGAAGAAAAAAAATTCTCCAATAGTTTCTCACAGATAAAGTCACAATGGGCAGGTTTTTTTATTTTTATGGTGCTACTACTTTTGGCAGTAAGTACTTTTCGAGGCAGTAAGCCTGTGTGCACCAGTTGCTGGGGAACATGGGCGGGAGGGTGCTGTTGCACCATGTCCTGCCTTGTTAGTCCCTGGCCGATGGTTGGTTGGCCACTGTGTGAACAGAGTGCTGGACTAGATGAACCCTTGGTCTGATCCAGCATGGCACGTCTTATGTTCTTAATAGCATCAACTGTGTTGGTGGCCTGGGCCCCATTTTGTATCCTCCATAATGCAGATGTGAGGGGGGCAGTGTTGTGTCTAGCTCCAGGGAAGACGTGGAGCTAATCCTGAGACAAAATCTATACTCCAATTCTCTGGACGTTTTCTTCCCCATGAAAAAGGCTTCTGTTTTTCTGCCTCATTCTCAGGGCATTTTGTAATTTATTTTGAATTTCTCTTAGTGGTATTTTTGAGCTTTCTTAATCACTGCGAAGTGACCGAGGTGCTATGTTTGTCTTTTTCTTTCTGTTACACATCTTTTCATTTCTCTGACACCTCTTAGGCCGTCTGCATTTCCTGATATGAAAAAGCCCTATGGAACTACCTCATGATGGCTTCCCATGGGCTTTAACCAAAGCGCGGGAAGCCAAGAAGGCTACAGGCTGCCAGAGAGGTGATTCTGCAATGAAAGAGTGGACACTCCTGCACACTCCTTGGCCACCTCATAAGTAAAGCAGGGACAAGAATCCAAAAACAACCCATGAGAATTTCTCTGAAATTTTCTTTTCCTTCGAATTGCTTTTTGAAAGCAATTTCTTCTCTATCAAATTGAATGAGAATGATTGGGGAAATGGTAGGAGAAATTTTTGGCCCAGCACTAGTGTAAGCCCCTGTATAATGAGGAAACTAAGACATCCTGACAGGCAAGAAAATGGTATCTAAAAGGGAAAGACTTCTGGGCTAAGAGTTTCTTCTTCACAGCCACCACATTAGCATTCACTGTTGTTAACAATTTGAAAAGCTACTGTAAAGCTATGCACTGAATCTTTGAAAAGTTGTTTTGTGTCGTTAGCATTTTGACATGGTATGTTTGTATTGGATTTGTGTGTGTGTGTGTGTGTGTGTGTGTGTGTGTGTGTGTGTGCATTCTAATGTCTAAGTTTGGGATAATGGGCCTGAAATAATTTCCAAAACTGTTTTATAGTTATTTAACAGACATGGCTGTTAAATCTGCAAACTACTTGGATTCTTAGCAGATTTATTATCTAAGTGCTGCCAAACGGCTATTTGATGATGAGTCCACTGGTGATCTTGGATGGATTTGAACTAGCAGCATAAAGTATTCTAGAGCATCGTTAGAGCCCTTTAGAGATTTGGTTTTGATACACTGCAAGGTTTTTATGTGGCTTAGATGTTAAGCCTACCACACACCCAGCTCCATAAATCAACCTCGTCTTCTGCTTGTAATGTGTTTCAGCTAGTTGATTTCCTTCTAAAGCTGCGCATCCATTTCTGTTCCCTGCCTTTGTTTAAGAGCTTTTGCCTTTTGCTCCTTCAAGCTAAGACCTCAGGGACAGGCAGCTTTCTGCTTTCTATGCTATTTCTTGAGATCTGTTAATGCTCTGGGTTCTTTCTGTCTATCAATCAGTCTGACATACTCTTTAAACTATGGATTCATTTCAAGTCAACTGGGACTGCAGTTGGATTTTCACTTTTTTAAAAAAATATATTAAAAAATGTATAGATTATGCTTCAACTGAACAAAATACTTCCTTCTACACCCAAGCTCTGGTGGTATTTAGGGTGTTCTTAGCAAACTGCAAGAGTCTACATGTAAAATGAATAATATTGCCATCTCATACGTGGAAAATATTCAATGGATATTGGCCCCAGATTCCAATACAAGCTTCACACGCTCTTATGTGTGAAACAAGCTGCCCATGGAGAATTAAATGAACTTTTTAAATTGGAGCAGATACAAAATGCTGTTTCAACCTCAATGGTACAGCTGCAATGAATTCTCCCCAAAATTCTCCTCAATATTTTCCTTTGTGCATTTGATGTTAGATCCTTCTCCAGTTGTTATCTTTGTATGCTTGAGCTTTGTCAAAGGTTTTGCTCTCTATATTTGATGGCCAATGATAACTTATTTCACTATTTCATAGCTGACCAGCGTGCAGTTGTATTTAGCATGTGACAATAACAACACTGGATGTGCAGTCATATAACACAATGGTTATCAAAACTTCTACCTTCAGGGAATGTTTTCAACATCAACATCTGCCAAGGAACTTCTGCATATTGCAAAGGATTCTGGGACATATTCTAGGGTGCACACTCAGTTCACCTGGGTCAGTGTTGAGCCTCACCATTTTCCACTGTGACCTGGAAGCATTCCAGAAACATACCCAATATTCCCCAGTGGCTGCACATTACACAGGTAGATCAATAGCAAGAGCAAGCTGTCTTTCAGCTGCTCTTTTCATTGAGGAACCCTTGAAAACATTCCAAATAATCCAGTTCTATTTGGAAAGCCAGGCTGAAAAGGAAAGGACGGAGGAAAGAAAAATGAAAAGAAAAATAGAATTTAACTTTGCAGCCGTCTTCCCTGACAAAAAAGCCCTTTAGTCCTTGTGCTCCAGGCTCTGCAAGAGAAGCCAAAAGTAACATTTTGGGATGGGAGCTAGAAGGGAGTGTGTTTATTTTTTAGCACAGCCTCTGAAACAGTACACACATGTGAGGGTAGTTGGGAGACACCAGAGCCAGAAGTACAGCTGGCGTGAAGAAAAAAAATGTAAAATGCTGAAAGGAAAAGCTGCTGGAATAGGGGAACTCTGTTGATTTACATCAGACTGAAGATTTAACCCAAGGCAACCCATGCAAAACTCACTTTTCTTCCCCAAATTCCCAAATAAGTCTACTAAGGCCATTGCTAGACAAGGTCTTAGCGCGGTGTGAGGCCCGGTCTCCCTCCTGTGCATCCAGATGACGCACAGGGGATTCCGGGGTCAGGCCGGGCTAAGACCTCCCTTAACCCGGGATAAGTGGATTCGCTTATGGCCCAGCTTATGGTCTAGTAGGGTCCATGGCTTTTCCCGGCTGCTCGCTTACTCGCGAGTAGCCGGGAGAAGACACGGACTGGGCACAGCGCTCATAGGAACTCTGTGCCCATCAGGCCGGGGGGGAATCACGGGGGGGAGATAGGGGCTGGGGGAAAGGCCAGACCCGGCAGGAGAGGGGGAGAAGGACGGGCACGGGCATGGCGGACGGGGGGCGGGGGAAGAAGGATGGGGGACAGGGCATCGGGGATGGGCAAGGGGGGAAAGAAGGATGGGCGAGCGAGTGGGCATCGGGGACGGGGGAAAAGAAGGACGGGCGAGTGAGTGGGCAGGGGGGCATCACACATCGGGGGAGCGGGGAACCCTTAATTTTTTTAAAAAAGCACTTACCTTTCTGGTGGTGCGCTCCTGCGCACATGACCCTTTAAGGGGGGAAACAGCGGAGCACGCGACGGGGCTTTCCCTTGCCCTGTCGCGTGTTGACGTGTGGAAAAGGGCGACGGTGCACGCTAGCTGTAGCGCGCCGTCGCCCTGCCTCCCAGACGGATTTTCTGGTAGGTCTAGCAAGGCTCTAAGTGTCCTTTTGAAACTCATGCAACTTTTCTGTGCCCAGTTCTTTTTGCCTAAATGTTGGGGACCAAAGTGGAAACCAAAACCTTGGAATTCCATTCCAGCCCCCAGCTCACTTCAAGTCCAGGACAAGCAATTTACCATTCATAAAAAGATTCCTGATGGATCAGACTGTTTCTCTAGCTCACCATCTCCTTTCCCACAGTGGTTATCCAGATGTGCCTGGGAAATCTACAAATAGGACTTGAGGGCCAAAGCATCCCCCTGCTATTCCCCACTGCACAACAACTGGTATTACTCAGAGGAAAACTGTCCCCAAATCTGAAGGTTCCATATAACCACTATGAGTAGCAGCCATTGCTAGACCTACCTTCTATAAATTTCTCCCCATTTCAAGAGATCTCACCTGGTGGCCATCACCGCATCTTATGGCACTGGATTCCATAAATGAATTCTGTATTATGTGAAGAAGTGCATTCTTTTGTTTGTCTCCATCCATTTCTTTGGATGACCTGAGTTCTAGCATTATGAGAGGGAGAAAAAAAATTCTCTCCACCCACCCCTAAATAATTCTGTGATCTGGTTGCCTATTAGAAAATACTGTTATCGACCCATTGAAATGGGTGTTTCTGGAGCTGAGCTTGCCTACAAGATAGTTTACAAGAATAGAGAAACTAGGTTCTTTAGAGCACAGTCCTATGATATTTGCTCTGGGGTGAGTCCAAACTATGTTTAGTAGGGCTTACTCATGAGTAAGTGTCTATAGGATCTCTGCTCTCAGCAGCTGCTGTGCCCCACTCAGTCCTGTTCATGAACATTTGAGCAAGAGTGCTCTCTATTGCAGGCACCTCCTACTTGAATGTTTAGAACACCTCGAGATTGGCTCCAGTAGTTCTCACAAGTTCTTAGAAGGTCTCAACACCTTTACAGGTAGATTGATACAGAGCAATAAGAGCTTCTTTAAATGAGCAATTTATAGTGCACTCCTTACTGGCTACTCATGGAAGTTCACGGGTCCTTTTGATGACGCTGTCAGCTTCCTGCACATTATTATTATTATTATTATTATTATTATTATTATTATTTATTTATTTATATAGCACCATCAATGTACATCTCCTGCTCATCTTCTCAGGCCATAGCTAGATGGGATTTTATCCTGGGGTGATCCCTGGGATCATCCCTGTGCATCCACATGACGCACAGGGGATCCCAGGATCAGGGAGGGATGATCCCTCCCTTGCCCCGGGATTTCGCCCTACACTTTAGGCCTGCTTTTTCTGCGGTCTCTGGCTGATCCCAAGACCGCGGAATATGTGGGCTGGCGTTGCGATTTGTCCTGGCTCCTCACGATTACTTATCAGGGGGAGGGGGAGGGGAGCGGGGGAAAGTGTAAAAAAAGACTTACCTTTTGTGCACGAGTGTTTGTGCGCTCTGCCCCTTTAAGAAAAAAACAAAATGGTGGCCACGATGACCTCTCCCTCCGAGGTCATCACACACTGCATATAAACAGAAGGGGAGGTCTCGCAATAAAAATATCACGAGATCTTTACCCCTCCGTTGCAGTAGACTGGTAGGTCTAGCGGAAGCCGCAGTTTTAGCGTCAGAAAATAAACCTCAGAAAACCTGGCTCTTCTGAGGTTGTGTTATAAAATGCCCACTAGAGGGTGCTGTCCCATTGAACTGTACTGGCCACATGGTCGCTGCTCTCTTCCCCATGTAATTGTGCTAGTTTTAAATGCGGAAGAGAACTGGGAAGAGAGCAGCGGTAAAGAAACGTGATCCCCCTCCATATCTGAAAGTCCTCTAAGTTTGCATAAACATCCTGAAGCATGATCTACAATAACCATAAAAGATATAAAGTAATTGGTTAGAACGAAGCTTGATACACACACACCACCACCACCACTAAGTATTTATTTATTTGTTTGTTTGTTTATTTATTTTTCTGTACTGTCCAATAGTCAAAGCTCTGGGCAATTCACAAAACTAAAACCTTAAAATACAGCATGACCATCATCATCATCATCAAACATTTTAAACAGCAAAACCCAAGTAAAAACCAGATAAAAGCCAGCAGCAGAGTAACAAAATGAAAATACAATAACACATATTAATTCAAAACTGTAGGAGTAAAAAGCCTGGGAGGGGGGAGGTTTTCACCTGGTACAGAAATGTCTACAATATAGGTGTCAGGCAAGTTTCTTTGGAGTGAGCATTTCGTAACTAGAGTGCCAAAACTGAAAAGGCCCTCTCCTTAAGAGCTATCAGCCTCACCTCATTTAGGGGGTCCTCTGAAAATAATCTTAGGGTCCAGGCAGATATGCAGTATCCATTCCCTCCCCTTCCCAGACGTGCTTGGAATCTGGTTCCTCCTACTCTTTTAAACAGCAGCTGCAATGTTTTGCAATTATAATGTTTCAATGGTAGTACACTACCATCAAATTAAAATAATATATGGACAAACAAAGGCAAAAAGTTAACTGTGTAGCCAAGCAAATGCTGATCTTATGCATGTTTAATGGAATTGTGAGTATGGGGAAATTTTCCAGAAAAGCATTGCAAGCAGAATAAAATACATTAGGTACAAAGTTCCATTAAAATACATTATTAGGTACAAAGTTCCGTTATTATACTCCTTCTGGGATATTTATTTATTTATTTTAAAAAATGCAGCTAAAAAAAAATAGTGGAATCTACTATTTATTTATTTATTTCATTTCTATACTGCCCAATAGCTGGAGCTCTCTGGGCGGTTCACAAAGATTAAATTAGAAAATATAGTAATTATTGTCTATATTTTGCAAAATATTCAAATCAAATACAGCTCCCCACAATAAGATGGGACAAAGCGAAATTGATATTCAGTGTTGACTAATAAGCATACATATTATATAAGAATCTGGGAAGGGTGAAGAAATATAGGTCTGTTGCTTTTGGAACAGCAATAGCCTTTTTACTCTCCATTCATATAAAGCAGGATGTTTTGGATACTGGTTAAGTTCTATTGTACAAACAGAGTTTAACTTTAGCAGAACCTCTTTACTAAAAAAAAAAAATCTTTGAGAAGGTGGCTCTAAAGGGTGTAAGGCAATTTCATGAGGGAGAAGTCTATCAACATCACTTACCCAAAGCAGAGTGGAATTTTTGTCTTAGGCCTTAGCTAGACATAAGGATTATCCCAGGCAAATGGAGGGGTCGTCCCTGCCTGCTCCTGGGATCCCCTGTGTGTCATTTGGATGCACACGGATGACCCCGGGACAATCCCGGGATATAGGCCTGGTCTAGTCATGGCCATAGACTTCCCCAAACTGATGCTTCCCAAATGTGCTGGACTACAACTCCCAGGGTGCCCCAGTCAGCCATGCTGCTCTTTGTGTTCGTATGCCCATGAGGCTGTGTGGGAGGGGAGCAAACAGCTGACAAGAGCTGTGGCTGACTTGAAGCCTGGGCTCCCTGGCAACATCCAGCTAGGGACTGTGTTGGAAATAGTACTCTTTGCCTGTTCCATCCCAAAGGGCTCTGCTGTTGGGTGATACATGCATCCATTTTGTACTCAGATCCAATCCCAAATATTTCTAAGGAGTCATACCAAAGTCCTGGAGCATAAACCTAGCTATGGCTTAATAAGCATAACAGCTAAAATGGAACCTGCCCGTTCAGAGGCAGCATACCTTTGATTCTGGTGGCAAGCAACATCCAATGGCATCAAGCCCTTGTTGTGAGCTTCCCACGGACATCTGGATAGTCACCGCCAGGTAGAGCAGTGGTTTGGATAGGTCTTTGATCTCATCTTGCAAACCTGTCCTTAGGTACACATGCTCTTTAATCATCTGGCTTTGCTGGTTGCATAATTTGGGAGAGCCACATTTGAGACACACTCTCCATATAGCTTCATTGTTCCTTTACCTCCTTTGTTGCTGCAGTTTTTTGTTTGTTTGGTTGGTTGATTTGCTGGCACAGAATTCCAGCCCGTCCCTCTCCCTTCCCCACAGCTGGATCTTCACAGCTATTTGGAGTAGCCACTAGGGGTCAAACTTTCACATCTGTTACTAATTGTCCACGGCATTGGAAAGAACAAGCCCTTTGCTTGCTGCATTTCCTCATTCCCTGCTAGCAAATTATTTAACTCAAAGTATGATCACTAACAGCTCCCTACATCCAACGTGTGAGGGAGGCGCGACTATTAATCAAGAGCCTCTTATAGTACCCAGAGGGTGATGCCTCTGTGGACATTTGTGAATGATGTTGCTCCATCTGTGCATAATGCCTGTTAGGGATGTGCTCCGCTCCGATTAGGAGCGTAGAAGCAGTAGCGGATTGGCCTGCTCCGCCTTACCCAGAGGCGGAGTAGGAGCGGACCGCGGACCCCCTAGAAGCAAGGCGAAGAGAAGCGCCCATTTTTCGGAGCTCCGAGTTCAGGCGGAGCGCTCCGGTCGCCATCTTGAAAACATTTCGCCATAGGATTGCATTGTGGCAAATAATCGCGCATAACTACGTTGTTTTTGAAGCTATCATTCTGGAAATTCTTGTGCACAGAGAGTCGTGGATGGGGGTCATTTTGAGACCACTCTCAACTTTCTGCGTTGTCTGGGTCGCGGGCTATATTTTTGTGAAAATCGGGTCAACCGCGCGGCTCAAACTGCGTTTTCGGCTTTTCGCCCATAGGATTGCATTGAGGGAAAGAATCGGGGATAACTGGGGGGGGTTTAAGCTATCGTTCTGGAAATTCTTGTGCACAGAGAGTCGTGGATGGGGGTCATTTTGAGACCACTCTCAACTTTCTGCATCGTACGGGTCGCGGGCTATATTTTTGTGAAAATCGGGTCAACCGCGCGGCTCAAACTGCGTTTTCGGCTTTTCGCCCATAGGATTGCATTGAGGGAAAGAATCGGGGATAACTGGGGGGGTTTAAGCTATCATTCTGAAAATTCTTGTGCACAGAGAGTCGTGGATGGGGGTCATTTTGAGACCACTCTCAACTTACTGCATCGTACGGGTCGCGGGCTAGACGTTTTTAAAAAATCGGCGGGAAAAATACCTTTTTCAAAGGGCTGAGGGGCAGAGTCAGCTCCCGGTCATGATGATCCCAAAGTTGGAGGAGGGCATAGGCAAAACAGGTAACTTGGGATTCTGGGAAACTTCTCTTTCTTCATCTGAACGGGCTTTTCCCCGTGTTTTTTAACACAGTAGCCCCACCAAATGCACAAACACAACCTGAAATCATATACTAAGCCAAGAATAAGAGATAGAAACACAGCACTGCTCCCCACCCTAACCTTGGGGAACAACTGAATCGATGTGGTGCAAGGGGATGAGCTCCCCTAGGGCATCTCATCGTGGACGTGCCCCCACTCTCTCCTGCACTGGAAGGCCATTAGAGCCTTCCAAAGAGAGTAAAACGGTGGAGCAATGCCTATCATGAGTTGAAGTGAATGGTCACTTTTCAGTGGTGGAGCAATGCCTGTTCTGAGTCGAAGTGAGCGTTTTACTTCTTCTCAGAGCTGTGGCTGTCAGTGTCTTGAACTGGCAGCTACTTCCCCCTCCCCCGGGCACGTCCCCCTATTGCTGGTAAAAGACAGATATAGCCTTTTAAAAAAAGTTCTTCTTGTTGTTTATTGAGCAACACTGCTGCTTTTAATTCCACCCCTCCTTTGTTTATTGATTGATTGATTCCATTTTATATGCATTACTGGCTTATCCTTGGCTCACTTCCTTATGCCCCCAGAAATGCCAGCTGCATGCCTGCCTGCCTTCCCTCCCTCCTCCCCTGCCCACCTCGCAGGGATGTTGTGTGTGGGGTGCCCGATTTTCAAAAATTCGCCAAAAATCAGGGGATGATGGGATTGCTTTGAAACTTGGCATGCGTGTGTATATCCCCATGAGGTGTCATGGTGCCAAACATGAGGTTTCTAACTTGAACAGAAAAAAAGTTGTATAATTTTTTAGCTTTCAATGCAAGCCTATGGGGGGGGGAAACGGAGCTCCGGATCCGGATCCGGAGCTCCGGGCGGAGCGGAGCGGAAGTGGGCGGAGCGGGGGCGGGGCGGAGCGGCCCGATCCGGAAAATGGCGGATCTGCAAGTGAAGCGGAGCGGGGGGTCAGTGCACACCCCTAATGCCTGTATATCTTCTTTCAGAGGGGAAGCTGCCTGAGTTAGCCTGTTGCAGCCAAAAAACAAAGAGTCTCGTGCCATCTTAAAGACTAACAAATGTGTTATGGCAAAGCTTTCATGGACTCTGTCCAGTTCATCAGATGCGTGAAGTGTCAGCCTCAAGTGGGCAGTTTTATATATTTCAGTTATTTATTTGTTATATTTATTATTATTATTATTATTATTTATTTATTTATATAGCACCATCATATTTCTATGCCACCCAATAGCTGAAGCTCTCTGGGTCATTCACAACCATAAAATACAACATGATAAAATACAATATAAAAGATTAAAACAACACTATAAAAGAAAAAGAAAAACCCAAATAAAATCTAGCATTATGCAACAATGTTAAATACAGTAACGGGTTTAAAACAAAAAGACGAAAATTGAAAGACAAAAATGCCTGGGGAAAAAGAAGTCTTCACCTGGCGCCGAAAAGAGCACAACATAGCTGCCGGGTGAGCCTCTCTGGCAAATTCATTCCACAACTGGGTTGCCACAACAGGAAAGGCCCTCTTCTTAGTAGCCACCCAGCTCACTTCCTTTGTTGGGGGCTCCCAGAGAAGGACCTCTGAAGACAATTTTAGGGTCCATTCAGGTATATATGAGAGGCAACAATCCATGCTTGGAGTGTGGGGAATTGCCGACAGTGATGTCAGAAGGAACTGAAATGCAGAAAGTACAGAGAGAGATAATTACCTTAACAGTGGCCACTCACAAAACTTTGTAGGGTGACAAAACAGACATCATTACATCGGTGATCTGATTAACACAAATAGTGTGATTGCTAGTCTTTGTTCAAACCACAGGAAATAAATCTTTCACTTGCGATCTGTCTTTGACGTTCTTTCAAAGCGGTTACTCACCTGCAACGATAGATCTCGTAGCAGAGATACAGAGACAGGAACCAGACCCTGTGCCAGATGCCAAGTCTGTCCCCATGTCTACACTGCCAACACTATGACAGGACCTAATAATGTCCTTCACAACTTCAGGGGTTCATACACCAGCTCATCTTCCAGTGTGATCTATCCTAGGGCTGTGCAAACTTCGGGCCTCAGATCCGAACATTCGAATCACGATGGCCATTTCATGACGAATCTGCCATTTTATGACTGATCTGCCAATTCAATGCACAGCCCTAGGTCCCCAAACAGCTTACAACTCCCAGCATGCAATGCCTGGGAGGGCAGTGGGTATACATCTACTTGCTGCCACCATCACCCACTCCGCCAGCAAGATCGGCCTCCTCCGACTGGCCTCTGCTCCTCCAGCTGACTTCCTTGAGATTGGCCAGCCGGCCTCCACACAGCCCTAATCTATGCCATAATTTGCTTGCAATGCCCTTCTGCATTCTAATAAGACAAACAGGCCAGTCTTTACACCAGGGCTGCACAATCTTTTCACCCCCAAGGGCTACATCCGGTGTTAGATATAGCACCAGGTGTTCACACATATGTGTACACTTATGCACACACACACACACACACAGCATGCATACACACAGGGAAACACACAAACACAGACTCTCCCAGAACCCCATGCACACACACACATCTCACACACTGAGCAATGGAGAGGTTTCAACCTCCCCTCCCTGCCTGCTGCTGAGAACCAGGGTTCACTGGAGGTTGGGGAGATTAATGCATCTACCAGACCCCAATGATTTCCTGTGAGATTAATGTTTCTCTGCTGCTAGTAGCAGAAGAAAAACAGCAATCTTGAAGGCAGAGTCACTGTGTGTGTGTGTGTGTGTGTGTGTGTGTGTGTGTGTGTGTGAGAGAGAGAGAGAGAGAGAGAGAGAGAGAGAGAGAGAGAGAGAGATGAATACCTCCCTCAGCCCCCAGTGATTTCTAGCACGGTCTACGTAATAATAGAGGTGGGCCGGGACAGGCCTGTCCAGCTCCTTTGATCCACCCTATCTGTCCCTTTTTGCAGAGATTATTCACACCAGCTCCAGACACATTACAACACATTCATTCTTCTGTTCCCACTGAAAGAGGATTAAAGTGAAATGAATTTCAACAACAAACTCCTCATTTCGAGCATCATCACACGGGAGAAAATTGCTTTGGCTTACCATCACTTTTCCGCCCGTGCACTTTTCCGTTTATCCCTCATTACTTCCTCTTTTGAAAGAGGAAGTAAACAATGTGCATGTGGCCCATTTAGTGGGCCTTTTTGATTGCGCTTCTTCTGTCTTTAAAAATAAGTCAGACTTACTTATGGGAGTGGGTTTTTTATGGTGCGAAGAAGGCTAGAAGGGGCGGGAGGTGCACGGGAGGCAGACAACGTCATGAGAGGGGCCTGTGAAAATCTGTGAGTGCCCAGTAACGAGTGTGCAATAAAACACTCATCTGATGGAGGTCTTCATGGTGAAGTGTATCTCCATTCCTCCTAGCATTTGGTCTTGTGAATGTCACCAGAATAAGTTCTTCTCGACTGCTTCTGGTGATGCCTCTTCTCCACCACAGTGAGGTTGTTTTATTTCCATCCTGGAAATCAAAACAACAACAACAACAACCTAGTATTGTAAACCAGGAGAGCCAATAGATCAGCATGCCACTGCATTATGTGCACTCTGTGCTACATGTGATTTTGGTAACATAGCTGAGGAAATGATAATGGAGCAAACTGTTAGGAAAACCTCTTCTTCCAAACTCCAAGAGAAACTTTTAATAGAAAGAAAGCTTACTTTGACTGCAGCTGTTGAAATAGCTAAAGGATTGAGAATGCCATTCATCATGCCAAAGCCCTCTCTTCGGCCCCACGTAGTCCTCTGGCTGCTCAAGCCATGGAGATGCAAAGAATTCAGGACTAGAAAACTCCAAGAAACTCTCCTCCACTTCAGTTCTGCCCTGCAAAGCAAATTTACAAGGCAAACAAGGTTACCGTTGTGGAGATCCAACCCACGGAACTGATTTTCCAGGGTGTCCTGCTCAAAAGTTGGCTTGCAAGAAGTCCCAGAAAAAAAGACTTTTGGACAAAGGGTGCAAGTCTGCTGTGCATGCCCTGGTGGACAAGCATTCTGATGGGGATGAGGATGTTCTGCCTTGGGACAGTATTTTAAGTGTGATCACCCATCACACACACCTCCATACTGTCAGGTGAAAATAAATGGACATTAACTCAGAATGCTACCTGACTCTCCTTATACCACAATTCCTGTTCAGCTATACCAGACACTATTTTCCAAGCAAAGTCTTAAGTTGTTACCCAGTTTTGAGCAGTCACCTTATGTAATGCTTGTTAATATAAAGAAGGGGACGTATTGTATCCTGTTAAATATTAGTTTGAATTTTGAGATGTTTGTCCTGGGTGAGACCTGGTAGGGAGAGAGGAGAAGGGAAGCACAGTGGAAGGAAAATGGAAGTGTGCTTATGGCTGGGAATGGAGCTGGCGATAATCAATAAAGTATTGTTATGGACTATTGGGATTTCTTTCTTATGGAAGACCAGGCAGACACAAAATCTGGGACACGTTTACGTGACTTCACTGAACATTATGCTACATGTGGAGAATCACATGTCGTGCATACATAGGGTTGCCACTTACGCATTGCTGAAAAGAAGAGGAAATGCATTGCCCCCCCCAAAAGGACAAAAGAGAACACAGATTTGTATAGCATTTGCATGTCCACATGTAGAAATAATTATTATCATTTAAATAGAAATACAATATATCTCACTATAGTGGGGAAGCCTGTGACCATGTGATTTGTGTACCTGCTCAATCTGCTGTGTAAACAGTTCAGAGGTTCGGGGCGTAAGACAAGATGCCTGTAAGAAACTCCTAACTTTGTTTCCTTCAACTGCTCTTACCGTATTTCTTCAATTCTAAGATGCACTTTTTCCCCATCTCTAAAAACGGGGTGCGTCTTAGAATCGCGGGTGTGATTATTATTCTTAGAATCAAAGCTTTTTTTCTGTTGGTGGTACTGAAATTAGTGTGCGTCTTACAATCGATGGCGTCTTTCAATCGAAGAAATACGGTATAATAAAGAGACTTGAGGTTGTTGTTGCTTTTCATCAGGCCTGTCATTAATTGCAGTATCTGTTTGCAGTATGGGATGAATTAGAGGGAGCAAGAAGGCAAAGGCAAAGTGATTTTGACCTGAAAAATAAGCCAGGGTTGTTTGAAACACACCAGAGGGAAGAGAAATCAACAGGAAATGCTGATTTCTTAAACACACACCAAACAAGCAAGTTAGATTCAGAATGTAGAATGAAGTTGCTACTGAACACATATGGCCAAGGAAAGGAAAACAGTGTTTCTGAAATGGAGGAGTTGAAATGCTCTTGGAAATCCAACATTTTCTAAAAATAGAGGGAATGGAACATTACAAACATCCAGCTCCTTTCTCTTAAGCACCAAGTGTGTCTCCTCCATGCTGTACTTAGTTATGCCCAATGGCAGCAATCTGGACAGAAAGTCTGTAAGCAGTGAAGTTGAATAGTGAGTCAACCCGATTCTTCTCAAAGAGCTGCAGAAATAGCAGAGCAGCAAAAGGCTTCAAGGGACAGGAGGAAGAAGACTTCACACAGTTCAACTATTGTTGCTCACAGTCCAGAGGCATCTATTTCATTGTGAACTGCCCAGAGAGCTTTGAGGATTGGGCAGTATAGAAATGGAATGAATGAATGAATGAATGAATGAATGAATGAATGAATGAATGAATGACAGTTTACAGGTGACCATGTGCATGGCAGCACACAATGCAAAACTCTTGAACACAAGTGTTGGACATCACCAGCTGGACATCAGGAAAAACTTCCTGACTGTTAGAGTAGTATGACAATGGAATCAGTTGCCTGGTGAAGTTGTGGGCTCTCCCACACTAGAGGCCTTCAAGAGGCAGCTAGACAAGCATCTGTCGGGGATGCTTTAGGGTGGATTCCTGCATTGAGCAGGGGGTTGGACTCGATGGCCTTGTAGGCACCTTCCAACTCTGCTATTCTATGATTCTATGATTCTATTATTCTATGATTCTATGATTATTAAATTCTCCTAATGGTCCTGCACCCACCCACCCTCCTTGTCTATTTGGATCTCTGCCTGCCTTAGTAATCTTGATGCCATCAGCTGTTCTCCTATGATGTCACAGTGAAACTTCACAGGTAGGGGAGAGTTAAGGTCCTTCTGAGCTTAGGTGCTCTGACATCACAGAAAATCTGGCTGTGGGGGACGGACAAGTGAATAGTAAGCAAGGACATGGAATACTTTAAGTAATTGTAAGGACCATGCGCATTTTGGGGGTAAGCCAAATGGAAAAAGTATTGCTAACGTGCAATGAAGTTTCAGCTAATACTTTGTTAATGCAGGTATGAGACAGATGAAAAGACAGGTGAGGCTTGCTGCTTATCGCATGTGGCGCTATTATGTATATGTTCCTCACTTCTCTGAACTTACAGGTGAGATTCCTTGTAGGAAGAAGATATACTGGAGATTTATAAAGTTTTTGTAATATGTTTATAAACAGGTTGAGCAGGTAAGGAGAAAGTAGCTATATATACAAATAGTGCTAGCCCCAAAACAGCATTAGTTCAGCACCCTATGAAAAGCCTGCCAGAAACATCTTAGTTATGTTCCCAGCCCGTTCCAAAAACCTCAGAACAAGTTTTGCTTTTTCTGGCCATATTCATGCTACATAAACTATTCCTTTTAGCCCTACCCTGCAGCTAAGTATGGCTCCAGGTACAATAAGCATTTAGGCAAAGCAATTAGTGGCTATAAATAAAACACCTGTGTTGTTCATAGCCAACAGGTTATGTGAATCGCCCAGACAGCTTCGGCTATTGGGCGGTATAAAAATGTAATAAACAAACAAACAAACAAACAGGTAGGCTATGCTAGAACCTAGAATGAGGTGGTATCTCCACCTCATTCTAGGATCTAGCATAACCTGGCCCAGAGTGGTGTAGTTCCCATGTGCTTAGAGTGTTGGACTGAGACTTGGGAGGTCTGGATTCAAGCCCCCACCTGGTCATGAAGCTCAAAGGCTGACTTTGGGCCACAGCTTAACCTACCTTAACCTGCTGCCACCACCGATGTCCCCAGCCGCCCTGTCCCTCTGCCCCCACTGCCGCCACTGTCCCCAGCCGGCTTTTCCTGTTGTCGCCATGTCCGGGCGGTGATGCCTGCTCAGCAGGCATCACAGGCCGGACATGGCGACAGGAATCGCCATGTCCTGCAGGCCAGACATGGCGACAACAGGAAAAGCCAGCTGGGGACAGTGGCGGCAGTGGCGGCAGTGGCGGCAGCGTGACAATGCGGCTGGGGACATCGGCGGCGGCAGCAGGACACAGCAGGTGGGGACAGGGAGGGATCGGAGGCCAGGGGAATTTTGTGGGGGGGAATCGGGGGAAGGGGACGTGAGAGCTGCAGCCCGTCCGCCACTTTTCCTGGCTACTCGTGCGTAAGTGCAGTAGCTGGGGAAAGTGGCGGAACGGTCCACACGCCCGCGGTCCCGGCCTGAGCCCAACCTGAGGCCGGGACCGCGGGAAGAACTGTGCTACAAGTGGTTTCCGTTAGCACGGTGCCAGGGCGGCTCGAGCCCTGGCTGAGGTCGGGATTCTCTGTGCGTCATCTGGATGCACAGGGACGAGCATGGGCCTAACCCGTGGTCTAGCAACGGCCCCAGAGAGGGGAGGGGGAGAGTGTCTCTACATTAAGGGGAAATCACATTGCTGGTTCTTTGGCATGATTGTTGTGGACTGCATTACATGAGCAGAGAAGGGCAATCACATGTTTTGAATTGAATACTTCCCCTCCCTCCACTTTTATTGAGACAGCTTCATCTAGTGGTGTAAGATCCTGCTTTCCCCCAGATATTATTTCATTAAATGTGGTTCTTTCATAGAGAAATTTCCTGGAGATACTGCAGGAGATGTCCTGGTCATTGACAACATCATGTAAAGGACCCAAAAACTTCCATGAGTGGCTAGTCATGAGCTGCAATAAATCACACACACAGAGAGAGAGAGAGAGAAAGAGAGAGAGAGAATAGAAAAATGGAAATGAGCAGGTGAATATTTTTTACAAGTCATGCTGAAAACCCATTGGAAGTGGGAGGTGTTTTTGACACTACTGAAAATGTTCTGGGGAAATGGCAAGTCATTTAGGTTCAGCTTCAAGAATGAATGCAACTATTCTGGAGTGGAAATAATGGTGAATGATGTCTCCTTTCACCCAAAAATACAAGCAGACCAACGATTGCCAACAGATAGAGGAAGAGACGCTGAGCCTTGAGCATTGACTGCACTGCACACTCTTCGCCTAGTTTCTTTTTCTGCCCTGTTGTGGTTGGTTGCTGCTTTTTCAATTTACCCTGACACACTATCTGGCAAGCACATGAGGTATTCTTAACTGATATTGCCTATGAGCACATCATCTGCATAATCGAAGATCCAGATAATATTGATGAAAACTTCTTAAAACTTTGGATCTTGAGAATCAGGTTGTGACAAGTGCAAAATGAATGGATGCAGCTGAGTTCAGCAGAAAGCCCGAGTTTTCAGGTTCTCAAGTACTCCCATAAACAGCTCCACATCTTTGCTCGTACAGTTGAAGGACACTTCTAAAAAAAAAAAGCCAGAATCAGAGGCACCAGGCTGCAAGAACAGATGCAACCACTAAGGATTTGCATTTCCCTTTGTATCTGTTTGTTTTCTCCCACCTCATCATATGCTCCCTGGTCTGATTAGCTCAGTTTCCCTTGAATCCTGGAAACCATTAAGCCAAGAAAGAACACACAGAAAAGAGACCCATAAACCTATCCCCCATTGACCCAAGAACTGTGCTTTGATTAAGAGGTGTGTGTGTGTGAGAGAGAGAGGGGGGTGAGGGAGGGAGGGAGGGAGGGCATTGATTCCATTTCCTTTCCCACTCCCTCCCAGTCATTTGCTCACTTAAATCAACAACGAGCAGAACTGCCTGGGCTGGATTCTATAGGAAACACTGGAATTCCTGGCTGGCTGCTTGGGATTTTTCTTTCCAGCTATAGAGAACCTGGGGAGCCAAAGAGACCCAGAGTTTACACATCAGCACAGCAGTGTCCTCATCTTTTTCATTCTTTCATTATTGGGGGCAGGGGGAGGGAATCCAACTGCACACTTCCTCTTCCAACAGCAGCCCTGCCTCTGTTCCCAAATAAAACAGTGGTGGATGCTGCTGCTGAGGGGGAGCTGGGTTTCATTAGCCAAGAAGGGAGCTGGAGGAGGGCAGAGAAAGAGGGAGAAAGAACCAATGCAATTGTAGGAACAAATAACGCTACTTTCAAGCCTCTTCCATGCATTTTCAAAAGCAGTGTAGGAGGGAATCCACACGTCGTACCGAGACCGCTTCTAAGCGACCCCAGTGCGACCCCAAACCGATCATCTAGCTTACCTTTGGAAGAGACGAAGAAGAGGCGTCCTTGCCGCCGCCGCCGTTACCCACCGACCTCCTCGCCGGCCGGCGAGGAGAGCTCGGCGGAAGAAGGCGGGGTGGAGAGCGGAGGTAATGCTTTTACCTACACTGGCCTTCCCCAACCTGGTGCCCTCCAGATGTGTTGGACTACATGGCTGATTGGGACTGCTGGGAGTTGTAATCCAACATATTCTGGAGGGCACCAGGTTGGGGAAAGCTGAGGTAGTGGGCAACACTAGGGAAGGAAAGCTGGGAAGCAAGAACAGTATTGAATCCTGTTCCTGAGCAGGGTTCAAGGCAGTGGAGGCTGGTGGCTTCAATGTCACTGGGGCGGTTAATCTGCTCTGGGTTTCGCTCAGAACCAGTCAGAACTCTAAAGGAGCTAACCAAGGAGTGAAGCCCAGAGGAGCCATCAGCCCCCACGGGTGCTGGGTGTATGTATGTGATCAAAGACACCAGGCTGGCAAAGCTTATAGGTAAGGTAGATATACGCAAAGGTTCCCACAGGTTCCCACTTTCAGTATAAGATCTAAAGGCCCAAACAAGGACAGCCTCCTCCATCTCTTCCAAGACTATAATCCAGTAAACTCTAAGCACAATGCACCACCCCCAGTTTCCATCATAGAAACTATAGCATCACTCCTCTGCATGCTGCTATGCTGGCTGACCAGCCATGATCAGTACACATTTTCCTACCTGGAGATGCCAGGGATTGAACCTGGGATGCAAGGCATCCCAGGTTCATGCAAGGCATACACTCTACCACTCAGCTATGGGCCCCTCCCTTGAAACCTGATTCCTTGAAGGCTATTTATGTCTCTGTTCCTTACTGGGTGTGGCTTTAGTTATCCTCTTTGATCTTTCTCTGCAAGACCTGTTTAATGCAGACGATGATATCTGTGTAGCGTACAGCATGTTCTGTTCACTTTTGCAATATGAGATGCGAACAGAACTTTTCCTACCATTGCTTCTGTTATTCAGGAAGGGGATGGGGTAAGGAGTTTGTTATTCAATGGGAGTTTTCCTATATTAGTTGTCAAGAATGCTGCTCACACGAAGCTTTGATCACCAGGATCAATGGCTGTGCGGGCATGTTGGCAGCACCTGTAATGCTGTCAACACACCCAGGGAGACAATGAGCCCCATCACAACTAGGTCGAAACATGTGACTCCCGTTACTTCTCTGTTGTCGCTCCGACGTTGCTTCCTGAAAATAGGAAGTAATTAGGCCCATTCAATCCAGTAGGAGAGAGCAGAAACCAGACTTTTTCGGGGGGGGGGGTTGTGGTGCAACGAAGGCCAGAAGGTGGGGGAAGATGAGAGACAGGCAGACAATGTCATGTGAGCAATCTGTGAGTGCCCAGTAATGAGCATGCAGTAAAACGCTCATCGGATGGAGCTTATTGTATGCATTTGTGTTAAGGATTTCAAAAATTACAGACTATTTGGTGGATGTCGAAACAGCCAGAAGTGTCGGTATCTGTAATGATAGAAGGAACAATCTACCTATTGAAAACCATGTAATTCTGGGACTATGTTGGGGACACGTACACTTCAGGCTCCTCATTGCCCTATGATTATATACCCTTGGGTTCTGAATGCTCTCGACCAGAGCTGTTTTGCACACCACCACAAATGCACATTTAGGCGGCTTTGTTGCATGGACAGTGTAAACAGTCCAACTGAGTATGTGTCAGATGCGTCACACCATTAGTTTGATGGAAGCAAGAAGTCTCTATGTGCTGATGCTGAAAGCAGTTGCCAAACAGTGGAGGTACTTTGAGATCAACTTGTTCAATCCATTTAGGTTGGTCCAATTTTCCCTGGGCTTGGTGCTGGGTTTTGTTGGTTTCATTTCATCATGATGCTCCTCCAGGGGGATGGGCAATCTCTGGGCAGACATCAGTTATCCTGTGTGCTGAGGAGCAAAGCTCTGAGCCAAGGAAGAAGGATTTTTCATCAGGATGCTTTTCAGGACACGGCAACCCTGTCTGGGGAAAAATCTGCTAAGACTGAATATGACTAAAACCTAAATTTACATAGGTAATGGAGTGTTTTGCAGTGGATTAGTGGAATCTCTGAAGCATAACATTGACTGGAAGCTACCTGGTAGTTTCCAATGGATGAGAGAGCCGTGGAGCCTTGCTGTCTGTAATATTTGCTCTATTTACAAATATACAAGCCGGGGCTAGTGCTGGTCTTGGTGCTGCAGATGGGCCCCTGCCCAGTGCTAACCTACACCTGACATTGCTTCCATCTCCGCCACAACACACAATGTTGGTCCTTGCTGATGCCAGCCTACCCCTTCCTTCCTATGGATATGATCTCCTGGATATGATCTACATTGCTATTTGGGAGGGGGGGTCTAACAAGGTGACCACCTGCTGCAGAACAGAGCCGAGCAGCAGGTTGGCTCTCATAATAAGTGCCACCATGCCAGGTAAACACATCCACAGGGGAAGAGGATAAGATGAGTGACTTGCTGGTAGTTGTAGCAAGCAGCAGCAGTGCTGCACCATGGCTTTGAAGGCAGTGGGGGTAGCAGGTACACCAAGTGGGAGCCCCAGTGGCAGCGGCAGCAACATTGGCAATGGGCCCTTCTGAGCCTGCCCTTGGCAAGAGCCCAATGATGCTTTCCTCTGATGTTGGCTCTGCTACAACCAGAGCATATTGGAAGGAAACTCTCTCCTGTGAACCGTGCATCAGATTCCCAGAGAGAACCCCTGCACCTTAGTGGTACTTCACTTTCAGCTAAGTCATAGCTCTCTCCCCTCTGTTTTCAAAAACTGGCTACAGGCCATTTTATTGGCCTTCTCTCTAGCTTTGGTATTCCAAACCACCATCAGATGACGTTTTAGGGCCTTGCTAGACCTACCTGATAATCCGGTGAGGAGTAGGGGTGAGGCCGCACTGCAGCTAGCGCGGGCCGTTGCCCCTAGCTAGACGTAACATGCGATTGGGTAAGGGAAAGCCCCGTCGCGTCGGCCATTTTTTTAACCTTAAAGGGGCCATGTGCGCAGGAGCGCACCAACGAAAAGGTAAATCTTTTTTTAAAAAAAATAAAGGGTTCCTCGCTCCCCCTGCCCCCGATTCCCCACCACAATGTCTGATGCTCCCCCGCCCAATCACTCACCCGTCCGCCACCCACTCGCCATGTCCGCCCCCCACTTGCCATGTCCACCCCCACTTGCCATTTCCCCCCCCCCGCTCACTCGCCCACCCCCCACTCACCATGTCCGCCTCCGCCCACTTACCCACCCCCCGCTCGCCATGTCTGATGCCCCCTCCGCCCCTGATCTCCTTGCCCTGGCCCCATTCTTCTTCCCCCGTCTCTCCCACCAGGTCCGCTCTTCCCCCCCGGCCCCCATCTCCCCACCCCCATGATTTTTTAAAAAAACCCAGCCCGATGGGCACAGGGCTCCTATGGAGCGCTGTGCCCAGTGCGTGGCTTTTCCCGGCTATTCGTGAGTAAGCCGCGTAGCCGGGAAAAGCCACAGAACCAGCTAGACCTTTCACAGCCCCGGGCTCAGCCCCGGGGCTGCAGAAAAACCAGGCCACAAGTAGATCCGGTTATCCCGGGTCAAGGGAGGGTTTAGCCCGGGCTGACCCCGGGATCCCCTGTGCGTCATCTGCACACACAGCAGGGAACCCTAAACCCTCGTCTAGCAACGGCCTCAGTCAAAAGCCCAGCGGTGGATTTATTCATATTTATCAGGAGTGTACACAGCCCAAACCCATAACAAAGCAACCCTCGAAAACCAGTGGTGGGTGTTTTTAGGCACTGAAGAGCAGATCAAGTGGTTCTTCAACCTGTGTATCCCCGCAGCTCTTTGTGAATTCAACAGTCCCTTCTCTATTCAAAAGTGATGCAGTGTCTCTGTGTATAAACAAGAGTGCATAAACAGTGGAGCTAGGGTTGCAAAGAGGAGAAGGAATTCACCCAACCCTGCAGGTTCAGGGAGCGTTCTGGTGCTGCTGAGTGCAAGTGAAGCAAGATGAGAAATTGGGTGATTGATGCCAGGACAGGAAGACGCTTCAAAGGCATTTTATTTGAATATTTTGTTTGTTTTAACTATTAAACAGGTGCTGGTCAGTCACAGTGGAATTCTAATAGTTTTCCCAGAGATCTGGCATTTTTCTTCATGCAATACCTCAGACACTTTTAAGAGGAAAGACGTCCACCCTCCTTCTGCCCTATTTGGGAGCCAAGTTCTTGTCCTGTTGATGCTCTGTGCTGTGTTTTTGAACCCAAGGCTGCCAAGTAATTTCATTCCAAAGTAGTGGAAACTGGAAACGTTATTTGGCTCTGAAGCATCCCACAAGTTCTGAGGCCTCATGTGCACCTCTGGAAGGGTAAGTGTAAAGGCTAAGTGGCCTGCTGCTTCCCTAAAGAAAACAAAGGGACATCCTTAGTCAAATATAGCTATAAGCATGGGGGGTTGGAGAGGATTTATGACGCCACAAGGGCGTGTTCTCCATTGGAGTGTTAACTGCCGCTCCGCCAAGTGGTGACATTCTGACTTTTGAAGTACAGATACTCATCATGACAGTCCCCATAGCCACGCCCCCAAGGAGAGTCCAAATATCCAGGCAGCTGTGTTGATCCGTATCAACAAAACCATTCAAGCAGTTTTATCTCCACCAGGAGCAGGTCTTTTTGTAAAACTAATGGAATTTGATTGCCCGTCCACGACCAAGCCACCCTAAAGTACTTTGCATTACAGCAGGGAACAATAAATCATTGCTGGGGAAATTGATGCCCCACCAGCTGCTGTGAGAATTGAAGCAAAGCTCAGAGGGAACAGGGAAGCCTTTCGGATGGGTGTGGGGATGACCGGAGCATCCCTGCTGATTGAAAAGCATCCGTGCTGCATCTTTGAGAGCCCTGGCTTCGCTATGCCACTGCCTCGACCTATGCTCAACGTGTAGATTTGTAAATAGACTCAAATACTATGAAAGGCCATAAGGCTCCAGGGACCTCTTTCCAAAGGAAACCAAACCCAGGTAAGCACCACACCTTTAGAACTTCCACATGGCTCAAAGAAGTGGGGTGAGTGTGGCAATACGTAGGAACTGTGCCCTGGAGAATAGGGTCCAATGGAGAGCACGGAAGGCAATCAGAAGCCCTTCAACTTACGTTTTTTCTGGGTTTTCTGTAAAATTCCATATATTCCCTGAACTCTTAGTTAGGAAATAACTCCTATCAGTTCATTTTCTATTCCATGCTTCAATCTAATGGTGAATAACAGCATTTAAAAACAAACAAACACACAACTAATTCCTTCCGTATATTTCTTCAATGGGCACAACACAATCTAAGGCTTTTTCAAGAAATTGTGTATGGATACATGCATAATTGCACATGGTTGTGTGTCTGTGTGTATCACTGGCCCAAAATCCTGTACGCATAGTGGAGCATCAGGACCAGTTGAATATCCTCCCCCAAGTATAAAGTATGCGCATATGCCTAATCTATGGGATTTCCTTTTACTTTATTTAAGGGGTAAGGATCACATAGGTTGGGTATATGGATATACAAGTATATAGCCTGAATTAGGCAAACTTTGGTTTGCATGAACCATGGCGTGTCTTCAAATCAGAATTGTGGAAACCTATGTCCAACAACAGTTGCTAGTTCTGATTTGGAGTCAAGCTCTGGTTTGCACAAATCAGTCTGCAAGCTATAGAGATAACTGCAAACTATAGCCCTCTTCAGAAGTTGAACTAGCAGGTGGCAACAGTCTCTGTTCCACTAACCACATAGTGGCCTTGTTCAGAAGATGCCTTAAACCATGGTTTTAACCACAGTGATTTCACCATGGTTAAAGCCATGGTTTAAGGTGTCTTCTGAACGGGGCCATTGAAAAGCACATCTGCAACATATATGTGGATGTAGGCACACCCAATCTCCACACAATTGGGAGACCTATTTTTTTCAGATTCCCAATCATGCAAAACCTTACATCTATGTGTACATTTGTATGTACTGATACATGTTGGGCAAATTACACAAATTCGGCAAGGATTTGCACGGATTGTTCAGAAATCTGTGCAAATTGCAGGACTTTTCCACCCAAAATGTGCAGAATGTCTAGAAAATCTGCAAACTCGCCTGACTCGCTAGGGTTGGGCACTGCAGCAGGAACCAAAGTGAAGTCCGGGGGGAGCCTAGGAAAGCATATCGAACTCCACCCCCCCAAAGGGATTTCTTTGACATCCCTACCCCCATGTCTTATTGTATTTCCCATGAGGCCTTTCTGCTGAGGAGGGGGAAGAAGCAGTGTAAACTCTCTGGTGTAAGATATTCCATAGAAAACAACGGATTCCCTCCACATTGAGTGAATTCACGTGAAAAAAAATGGGTTGACATTTTAAGTCGATTTTTGGTTCTGCATGTGTTAGCTTAAACTTGGGAGTGTTCAGTGTATGTCCACTGACCAATTTGCTGCTAAAATATTGAAAATTGAAGCATTCTCTTAACCCACACTTGTGCATATCCAAACAGTATCAACAGCAAGAAGTGCTATGTATCAGGTAGGGATGGGATGAACCTGTCATTTTCAATTTCCTCAGTTTCTCTTTTTTCCAATCTTATGTTTGGCGCATCCCTAACTTTGAAGAGAGAAAAATAAAATTTGGCGTGAAATTTCATATGCATTGTTGTACACCTTTCTCTTACGACATACATTTTGGTATGCAATTTGCCTAATAATATACACATTTTTGAAAGAAATTTTCCTAATATGATGTATTTCTGAACATTATCTTCTATAATATACACATTTTTGTGTACTTCCTCCTAATATATGAATTTTTGTATGAACTTCTGTTTAAAAAACTGCACTGCAGAATTCAGAGAAGTGTGAATTTAGAAGCACAACTGAATCAACCGATATGTAGGCAATCTGTTACACATGATACAGCGATCCAAAAATGAAACAAACATGCACAAGTAGTGCATCTAGTTTATATATTTGTATATAGATATTTTAAAAATTAAATCTGTTTGCGTGTTGGCTCAAAAGTGCAGGTCAAAAGTGGAGAAAACCGCCATGGAAGGCTCTCTCTCGAGAGAGTGGACAGCAGCACACCAGCACTGAGAAAAGTCAACACTGAGTGCCTCCAATTACATCTTTTTCTCATCAGACACGTTTTGGTAGTAGTAGCAACTGAATTACCTGCTCTAGCAAGTATTCTGACATTCTCGGGGTGTGTGAAGAGAGAATATCCATTAAGTCCTGACATCTTGGAGGTTTCTGAGAGCCTATATGGACGTTACTGATCAGCCTCTTCTTCCAACACAAAGACTAATGCAGATGTGCAAATAAAACCCAGCTTTGAAATCACACTTTGTCCTCAAATTAATTTGCACATTATTGATTTGGTACAAACAACTAGAACAGTTTTTTATACAGTTCTTGGTGTCTTTTTAATCATGCTGTGCCGTCCGTTTTTCTTGTCGCTGTAATCTGCCATGAGGACTGGGACATCAATTGCAATTTGGAACTCTAATAACCTCTGCAAAACCCACAGTCAGGTTTATTATATAATGAGGAAGTCAATTCTTAAAAACAGCAGCACAGTTTACACAAAAAGAAGTAAGTGGATGTGAAGGCAAGATTGTTGCTAGGCTCTTATAAGGGGCAGGGCCTGGGCCCGTAGGACACAAATCCGCATAAAAGCTATGCAGGGGGAGAATAGTGGGGGGATATTGCAGCATGTTGGGGGAGAGTTAATCCTTCCCTCCCAGCTGTACTCCCCTTTGGAAATCACCTCATACATAGCAATTAAGTTTGTTTGTTCAGGGGGGGATCCCATTTGGCACCAGTGGACACTCAGGGCTTGAGCAAATAGCCCCAAGGTCCTGGAAAATAAGATTTGGGATCTGGATCCTTTGGGCCCAGGCCTACCAATCCTTCTGCATGAAGGGAAACTGAGATTATATAGCAATAGAAGGCCTACCCAGTTACATTTTAAGAAGTCTGGCTGTTATTTTAACGATGTATTGGCTTTATATGCTTTAATCAGTTTTATGTATTATATAATATTTTTGTATTTTGTGTTGTTTCCTGCCTCGATCTGGGGGAAGGGGCGGGTAAGAATTTTTATTATTATTATTATTATTATTATTATTATTATTATTATTATTATTATTATTTCCATGGGTATAAAAATTGCTGTTACATTAATTAGGCTCCCCCAATCCAGCATGCTCAAGATGTGTTGGACTACAACTCTCACTATCCTCTGCTGGGATGCTCAATGGTAAAGCTGACTGGAGATGATGGAATATGTGGTCCAATGTATCTGGTTGGCACTAGTTTGGGGACAGCTGCATTAGATATAGTGAGAATTATCCTGCTGAGCACACCTGTCCTACCACCAGATTACTATCACCTGCAATCTAGTAGCCTTAATGGGTCAGGAGAAGCCAGGTTTTCTGTGTTTCCTGTGTAATGCTAGAGAAGAAGGAAGAGCATGGAGAAGAATCATGGAGGCTATCTTTGTTACCCATTTTTAAATTCTTCAATAATACATGTTCTTAATGGCTCAAGCCAACCTCATCCCTTGATGAGATCTCAGACCTGTCATTATCAAACTTAGATCCTGGTTTCTCCAGCATCTAATCAACCTGTGAGGAGACAGTGTTAATTACCCTAGGCTCCGTAGCCCATGATCTGAGTTATAATTAAGATGGAACAGCTCAGAGCTTCCATGAGTAAAGTAGTTTCCCAGCACTTGGAGAGTTGGTAGCTGGGTGTGCATTTAATGTAGGGCTTGGGTGTTGTTCCCTTCCCCAAAGAAAGTTCTCAGCTCAACAAGAAGCTCTTTGTGGTGCCTGCAGATTTCCAGTTACCTGCTGTTATAAAGTTCTCAGCTGTGAGGTAGATGACTTTTGCCCTTTCTGTGCTCTATCTTTGGGGCTGCCTAAATGCTCGGAAAACCCCAGGATGCGGAGTACATGACGCAGCAGCAAATCATGCTCCTACCCCGGGGCTTTCCGCTGAAGCTGCAGAGAAAAAAAGTCAGGGATTTACAAGATGACATAAGATAGCCCCTAAGCCTCACTCCTGAGTTGCAGTGGAGGTGTGGCCAGGCTGATGGCAACCCCTGACTGGTCGCCATCCTCTGGGGTGGAGGACAGAGAACATGACCAACTCCGGAAACCCCGTGCTTCGTTTGCAACATCAAGATTAGATGACGATGCCCTGCAGCAGCGAAAGCACAGGGGTTTGGATCATCGTGGCAGTAACTTGCCACCGAAAAGACAGCCTCCCAGTCACATGATGACATGTGGTTAGAGGTCTCAGTACTATCCAGAAGGAGGAGATAATTAATTGAACCTCACACAGTATTGAGCACCCAAGTCCAGAAAAATTGAGGAAGTAAAATATTGGAACAGTTTTGCGATTCTGATGATACCACTCAGCTGCTTAAATTTAAGCAGATCTTCCAAGAAACTAGATTTGATGTAGGGATGTGCAAATCAGCAATACTCACTGAAGTTTTCTGAATTCCATATCAATGCCCTTTCCAACTCAGGCCATATCAAATTGCGAGCTTTGTTTTTGTTTTGTTTTTCACGTGAAAATCCGGGCATATTTTCCCAAATGAACACATCAATTATGTGAATCTTTAAAATGCATGTATTCTTCTCCCATTGATTAAAATGTATTTATGCACATTTTTCAAATGTATGCATGCTTCCCCCGCCCCCCAGTCTGCAAGTCATACTGCAAGCTCGAAAATGTATGGACTGTAGGTTTCTTCTGAGTCCATGTTCAGTCCGGAAGGTACTCGGTAATTCCTGATCAAAAACAAACTAAAACAGGTTTCTCATACATCCCTAGATTTTTAAGAACCAGATAAGGAGGCCATGCAACATTACACTCAGGCAAAGTTTAGGGTACTATTTAAATAGCTTCAAATGCATTAGCTCATTAATTTTATAGCATCTTCCTAAGGTAGACCACCATTATTATGACCCTATTACATGGGGCTGAAGCTGAGAGATGGTGAATTGCTTCAAGGCATCTGTGAGTTCATGACTGAGCTGAAATCTGAAGCAGGGATGTACAGCCTATAGTCCTTCTTAATCAATTGTATCCATATTTTAACCCAGGGATACAGAACCTTTTTGAGCCCGAAGACCAAATTCCATTTCAGATAAGTTCTTGGGGGGGGGGGGCCTGCATTCCAGTGGTGGGTGGGGCCAAAGACAAAAGGGGAGGGGCCAAAAATCCCAGCATGTTTTATCTTAACGTTCTTATTGCTAGTAACTAAGGCCTTAGCTAGACGGAGCAAAATCCCGGGGCAATCCCTGGGATCATCCCTGTGCATTCACATGATGCACAGGGGATCCCAGGATGAGGGAGGGATGATCCCTCCCTTGACCCGGGATCTCGCCCTACCCTTTGAGTCCAGTTTTTCCATGGTCCCGTGCTGACCCTGAGACTGCGTAATGGGTGGCCAGGTGTCGCAATTTGTCCCAGTTCCTCGTGGTGGGAGGAGCAGGGAATTATTATTATTATTTTTAAACTTACCTTCTCCTTTAAGAAATAAAAAATGGCAGGTGCGACGCCTCTCCCTCTGAGGTCGTTGTGTGCCGTATATGAACAGAGGGGGACATCTCACGATAAAAATATCACAAGATCTTCACCCCTCCATCCCACTAGACCGGTAGGTCTAGCTAAGGCCTCTGACTGAGGAGAGGCATTCTGACCTCTTAGAAGTCAGGAAACCACTAAAGGGCCAAGTTTAGTCCCCAGGCAGGCTGGACTTGGCCCCCAGTGCCCTCAGGTTCTGCACCCTATTTCAACCACTGTGCTACAAACATCAGTTTGTAACAACAACTCTTCAAGACGGCCCAGCTTCCCATGTAAATCGAGGTGATGGGCATAAAGGCAAGCAGAGCAATGGAAGGGAAGGAAGCTGGGTGACATGGATGGGTGCTTTAAGGGTTAAGAGCCATTAGCCCTTGGAAGGGGGTGGGAATGAAAGCCCAATTAATACAAGGTGTGGCCCTTGGGTGTCAGTTTACATGCGGCGTGTGACGACCTCAGAGGGAGAGGACGTCACGCCCGCCATTTTGTTTTTGCTTTAAAGAGGAAGGAGCGCTCGTGTGCAAAAGGTAAGTGTTCTTCTATTTTTTTAAAAAAAATCCTGCTCCCCCTACCCCAGCTCCTCGCAAGTAACTGCGAGAAGCTGGGACAAACCGCGACGCCCGCCCACACTTTCCACGGTCTCGGGATCAACCCGAGACCACGGAAAATGCAGGCCTAAAGTGTAGGACCATGTCCCAGGGCAAGGGAGGGATCATCCCAGGGATCGCCCCAGGATTTCGCCCTGTCTAGCTATGGCCTGAGATAAACTACCAGTGTTATGGTTTCCTATGGAAGCCGTAGGACTCTGAAGATCTAGAAGTGGTAAAGCCTCCTTAATACACAAAAGGCGTTTACTGAAAGAGGGGAATGGATATCCTCTTTGGATTCAGAATTTCCAGCATGGTAGTGAAGCTGAAGTCTGTAGCCAGCCACGTTGTCTCAGAGTGTTTGTTGATTTCTTGAACAGAAATCTCATTTCAAGAATGTTGTTTGGGTTGAAAAAAATATCTGTTATTGGGGAAAGTGAGGTCATGGGTGAATAGAATCCAAAGGAAAGCCATCCAACTACAGGCCTGACCTTTGAATTAACTGAGAGAAGGACAATTAGCCACTGTTTGCAGACAGTTCACCAAAATCAGGACAGTGTCTCTTTTACCCAAAGTCTAGAAATGTTTCACATAAATCATCCCAGTAAACTTTAGAGCAGCGGCACAGAACTTCTTTCAGCCCAAAGTCCATTTTGGAGATGCTCAGGCAAGGGGGTGGGTAATATATCAAAAAATAGCATCATTTATTTATTTATTTTAGCTTAAAGCTCTTACTGCCAATAACCCAGTCTTAGCAGAAGGGTTTCAACCGTTTAGAATAGGAGGGGAAATGCACAAAGCTGTGAAACCATCAAACAATCAGGGGAAAGGGGAAGAGGACCTGGTCTTCTGGGGAGCCCTGAAGGATCAGATTGGGGCCCCTGGAGTGCCAGATTTGCCCCACAGAGCCTGAGGTTCTGCACCCCTGCTTTACAACAACTCCATAAGGTAGGCCATCATTTGTTTGAAGTGTTGCTGCAACCAACTATCTACAAAGAGAAAAGAGAAAGGCTGACAGAGAGAGGACCTCCAAGCTCCTTCGGTCCTCTGATCTGTGCTGACCTTCCTTCCCATAGTAGACTGATAATCTTAGCTAGACCGAAGGTTTATCCCGGGATTGTCCCGTCCCGGGGTCATCTCTGTTCATGTAAATGACACACGGGATCCTGGGAGCAGGCAGGGACAACCCCAGGACAATCCCGGGTTAAACCTTAGGTCTAGCTAAGGCCCTAGAGTTGCTGGCCTCACTTCCTTTGTCCTCATTCTTCATGCTCTTGCCTCTAGAGAGGATGGAGGGAGACCCTCTTTGGGTCTCCCTCCATCTTGAGTTGGGGACCCTCCTATTTGTTGTTTATTCGTTCGTTCATCTCTCCTGCTGGATCCGCCCTTTCCCCCCTGGCCCCCATCACTCCCCCCCCGCAATTCCCTCGCCCCCCGGCCCGATGGGCACAGCACAGCTTCTCCCAGCTACTCGTGAGTAAGTGAGCAGCCGGGAAAAGCCGCGGAACCAGCTAGACTTTCCGCAGCCCCGTTCTCAGCTCAGGGCTGCGGAAAAACCAGCCCAAAAGTGGTGCCAGTTATCCCGGGCCAAGGGAGGGTTTAGCCCGGCCTGACCCCAGGATCCCCTGTGCATCATCTGCACGCACAGCAGGGAGCCCAGGCCTCACAACAGGCTAAACCCTTGTCTAGAAAGGCCCTAAGGCTAACCATGGTTAATCTGAGATTTGAAGCAGGGATTTCATTTAAAGCTCCATCACACCGGGGGTTAACACGCTCCCTACCTTTGCTTCTCCGCCCATGCTTTCATTCCTCTTTCAAAAGAGGAAGTACACAATGGGCACAAGGCCCATTGAGTCCGCTGTTCTAATGGCGCTGCTTTTCCTACACACAGCAGGAGAGAGCAGCAATTCCGAGTTTAAAAAAAATCAGACTTAAAGAGGGGGGCTTTTTGTCTCACAAGAAAGGCCAGAAGGGGCGGAAGACATCTGTGAGGGATCTGAGCAAACTCCGTGAGTGCCCAGTAATGAGCGTGCAATAAAACGCTAGTTGGATGGAGCTTTTACAAAATTCTACACCTGCGCTATTCCTGTTTTAACCACTAAGTTACACCAGTTTTAACAAAACAACAACTGTGAGCAAGTGAGGCAAATGGATCATCTCTAACTCCCCAATAACTGAATCTCCCACTTCCTATTTTGTCCCAATGCTACCTTGCTCCACGTTACTATTCTTGTCATTATCATCACAAGTCCAATCATGTTAATTCAATTTTGGGGTGTCTCATATGTTATTCCTGTCCTGCTCTTCCAGTCATTGATGCTCAGCCCTGCTGTATCCCTCTCTAGCAGTACGTCAGAGCACTGTACTACTTGTACTGTAGTAGTGGTTAAATATAACAAGCATATTTACTTACTTTCTTGCTTGCTTACAATATTTACATACTACCCAATAACCAAGGTTTGCTGAGCAGCTTACAGTAAATACAATTGTGAGCTGTGTCCCTCTCTGTCGAGGAAGGCTAAATTGGCTGCCTCTCTGATGTTCTTCTGCCAGCAGCCTAAAGACATCCTTATTCAAGTGGGCCTTTGGTGTGTAAATGAGCTTGTTGGGTTGAGTTGCTGTTTTTATTCTGTTATTGTTGGGCTTTTAATTGTACTTTTCATGTATTTGTTTTATTATTGTTTTAATCAAGTTTTTATTTATCAATGGGCAGAATCCAATGCTGCTCATCAGCTGGTAGGAGTGTATGAGAAATTCATTTCAGTTCGTTTTTTTATTTGGATTTTATGCAGTTCGCCCCTTCCAGACTGAACAGGGACTCAGACACATTCTGCAGTCAAAGTCCAAGCTTGCAATGTGATTCGTGGACCAAAAGCGGGTGGGGTGGGGAGACAGGGATTACAGCATACATGCATTTGAAAAATATGCATGAAAAAATATATACTTTTGAAAAATGCACACAACTATGCTTTAATCAATGGGAGAAGAATGTGTACTTTTCAAAAATGTGCACAACTGATTAGGGTGACCATATGAAAAGAAGGACAGGGCTCCTGTATCTTTAACAGTTGTATTGAAAAGGGAATTTCTGCAGGTGTCATTTGTATATATGGAGAACCTGGTGAAATTCCCTCTTCATCACAACAGTTAAAGCTGCAGGAGCTATACTAGAGTGACCAGACTTAAAAGAGGGCACGGCACCTGCAGCTATAACTGCTGTGATGAAGAGGAAATTTCACCATATATTGGGCAAGCTTATTCAATCTCACGGCCTCCAATATCACCTGTATGCCGATGATACACAATTATATCTTTCATCTCCGGAACTTTCTCCAGATGTTCACGATCGTATCTCAGCATGTCTTTCAGATATCTCAGCCTGGCTGCTTCATCGTCGTTTGAAACTTAACATGGCAAAGACTGAATTGCTTGTTTTTCCTCCTAAACCTTCTCCTCACCTCTCATTCTCTCTTACTGTCAACGATGTCACACTTACTCCGGTCAAGGAAGCTCGTAGTCTTGGCTTTATATTTGACTCCTCGCTCTCCTTTACTCCTCACATCGAGGCTGTAGCTAAATCCTGTCGTTTCTTCCTATATAATATTGCCAGGATTCGACCATTTTTGTCTGTCTCTTCTGCCAAGACTCTCGTTCACGCACTGGTTATCTCTCGGCTGGACTACTGCAACCTTCTTCTCTCTGGCCTTCCTTCGTCTCACATCAGTCCGCTGGTCTCTGTCCACCACTCTGCCGCTAAGATCATCTTCCTGGCCCGCCGCTCTGACCATGTCACTCCACTTCTGAAATCTCTTCATTGGCTTCCAATTCACTCCAGAATCCAATATAAACTTCTCCTGCTGACCTTCAAGGCTCTTCACGGTCTAGCTCCTCCCTATCTCTCCTCTCTCATCTCACACTATCGCCCCGCTCGGGCTCTCCGCTCCTCTGATGCCATGCTTCTCGCCTGCCCAAGGACCTCCACTTCCCTTACTCGGCTTCGTCCTTTTTCTTCTGCTGCCCCTTACGCCTGGAACGCTCTTCCAGAACACTTGAGAACTACAAACTCAATCACTGCTTTTAAAACTCAGCTAAAAACTTTTCTTTTCCCTATAGCCTTCAAATATTGAGTTTGTTCTGACTCTATACTATTAGCTTTACCCTACCCGGTGCCTGTTTACACTTCCCTGTGCCTGTTTGCATTCTCCTTCCCTCTTTATTGTTAACTACAACTTATTAGATTGTAAGCCTATGCGGCAGGGTCTTGCTATGTACTGTGTTATCTGTACAGCACCATGTACATTGATGGTGCTATATAAATAAATAATAATAATAATAATAAAATGACACCTGCTGAAATTCCTTTTTCAATACAACTGTTAAAGATACAGGAGCCCTGTCCTCCTTTTCATATGGTCACCCTACAACTGATGCATACATTTGGAAAAATACAGAAAAAAATAGACATGGATTTTTGGGTGAAAACAGAAAAACAATGCTTGCAATCTGATCTGGACTCAAGTCGGAACAAGCTTTGAGATGGAATTTGTAGAACTTCAGCCAGCTCAAGTTTTGCTGATTTGCACATCCCTCTCCACTAGCAGAGCTGGCCACTAATTCTGGTCCATGCGTGGCCTGCCCCACTAATTCTGTTGTGCAAGTGGCCCCTACCACTTTCAGAAGAATGATTTTGCACTTCCAGGGCAAAGCCTCGAAACAAGCAGAAATCCTCGTTTGTGGAAGAGGGCAGATCGGCAGAACTCCTTTATGCAAGCGCAGCCAACCTGCACCCTTCCATAAACGAGCATTTCCACTGACTGCAGGTTGCCCCCTGGAAGCGCTAGATCACTGTTTACAAGTGGTAAGGGCCACTTGCACAACAGCATTGGCGGGGTGCAAAAGAACCGCTGGGGGCTTAAGTGCCCCGACGGATATTGCCCTATGATTGTAAGCCACCTGGAGTTCCATGTTAAAAAGGCAGGGTACAAATCAAGTCAATGAATAGAAGCACAAAACAAACATGAACAGAATAAAACCTGCAACTGCTTAACATGCGCAACAGAAGATAATGCTTCAGCAAAGAATTTTAAAAGCAAAGATGTCAAAGGTGTTAAGATTAAAATACCCTTGGAAATAATAATAATAATAATAATAATAATAATAATAATAATAATAATGTCTTCAACTGGCATTGAACAGACCATAATGTAGATGAACATCTCTGTGAAGGGCATTGTGCACCCAGGATACCACCAATGGAAAGGACCTCTCTCTAATGGCCACCTGCCGTACTTGATTTAGCAGGGGCACCAAAAGAAGGACCTCAAAAGATGATCTTAACATCTGGGTTAGGTATATAAAGGAGGAAGCGATAAGTCAGATAACCTTATCCAAGAAGTTAAGAGCTTAAAGATTCAACTGACTAGGAGCCTCTACAAATGGCAAACAGATGGTCATATTGGCCAGCCCCAGTTAACAACATCACTACTCTATTTTGGACTCTAACTGAAGTTTCCAACACATTGCACTAATCCGAACAGGAGCTTACCAGAGCATGGATAATTGTAGCGGGACTATCGCTGTCCAGGTAGGTTCACATTTGTCATATTAGACAAAGGTAATAAAAGGTGCTCTGAGTCACCAGGGCCACTTGGGCAGGAACTACACTACTGCTTATAACGGTTTATAATGGTTTTGACAACTGTTCAGGCCCAGGACACATTACATATACCATTTTCAAACCTTTTTAAAGTGTTGTATCCTGCTTGGTGTAGATCTGACCTTGGTAACAATGCTGGCTCCAAGAGCACCCCCAAATGTTGAGCCTGTTCCTATGCACATTTCCTCAAAAGCAGGTGTCACTGAATACAATGGGATTCACACTCAAGTAAATGTGCATAGAATTGCAGCCTTATCTTTAGGTGTTATGTGTACCATATGCCCTACATTTCTATACAATCAATTTGGCAGTTTGATGACTGTCTGTAGGGTAGGCCTATCATTCCACCATAACCTGAATTTCACCATTTATTCAGTGTGCCAGAGACCGAGAGTGAGATTTATTTGGAAAAGGGCACTCACTGCCAGTGTCAATATGAGAATATTTTCTGTATTTCAAAGACGGCAGAGAGAAGTAGAACTGGCAGGAAGGCGTCTGCACGGATGAAAACAGTCAGACAAGCCAGCCAGAAGACATGAGGCCTGTTATCCACAGTCCTGTAGGGAACTATCTTTGGAGTCTGAAATCAATTAGCCTTGCTTTTCTTCTTCCTCCACATCTGAAGCTCTGTTTATTCCGACCACTTCTTGGTTGCATCCAATAGGTCCATCTAGGCATGTTTATAGTGCTTTGTTTATATATCATACTCAAATAAACAGGAATCTCATTGTAGGAGTGATGAGATCTTTCTTGTATCCCAAAGGAAAAATGTCCCTCTGAACATCTGCAAATCTTAACTCATGTAAATATATGCAAGTATGTATAACCCCACTTTCTTTAGCAGAAAACCCTTGTGGTGGAGGGAAACTATTGGATGTGTGTGCATGAGATAGGGAAATGCCAGGGTACCCAACATACTGGGTGGCAGCACTAGTCTACCAGCCCCCACATTTCCTGAAAGAGGATAAGAGAACAACCAATTGGACAGCTTAGAATACAAAGAAAAGAAATAACTAGGATTTATTTAGCAGGCATAGGCAAATAAGGGAGGAAGCAATAGGAACAACTCAGATGGGTCTGATATTTTAAGAGGTGATGGAATCCAATAACTGAGTTAGGCAGAGGTGAGTATGGCCATAGCTAGACCTAAGGTTTATCCCTGGATCGTCCAGGGGTCAAACCTGTTCATCTAGGTGACACACAGGGGATCCAGTGCTCAGGTAGGGACGAACCCTGGATGATCCCAGGATAAACCTTAGGTCTCGCTGTGGCCTATGTCTCTCAAACAATCTCTGTTTGTGGTATAGGCCTGACCACAACTGACTGGTGTTCTATAGCAGCAGAATCAAGTGTTTCATCTGCTTTCAGACAACAGAAATCCAGATCACTGTCTCTGTATACTAAATGCATGTTAAGCTACCACACATATCCCATTATAGTTATTGCCTCATTTCATGTGATTGAGGAAGTGTACATTGGATTAGAAGGGGTGATTTCAACTGTAACCTTTATTTTGGATCTTACTCAAACATGAAAAGGAAAAGAACAATGAAAAACCTCTCACCACTGTCAGCTTCTTGAAGAGGAGTCAGGCAGCCATGACCAGCATGTCAGAGCTTTTTAAAATGTGCAAGCAGGCACAAAATGGGCAGTTCCAGGGGGGGAAATATTCCAAAAGAACATTTATCCAGTTCAAAATTCAGATCATGCAAAAGTAGTATTATGTTAGCTAATGTAAAAAGTGATGGACAACAACATGAAAAGTAAAATGAATAGTCTAAGTTTCTCTATAAGCCCAAACCCTGATTATGCATACATGTTTCTCCTCCCCCTGCCAAAGACATTCCCCACAGACTCCATTGCTACTCTTAGAGTATGTCTAGATGAGAGGAGTGGAGGGGGAGGATCTCATGATATGATGATCACAAGATCCCCCCCCCCTCTACCCGTGCGCTTGCCGTCCAGGAAGGAAGAGGACTTCACACCTGCAATTTTGTTTTTGTTTTTTAATTGAGAAAGAGCGCAGAAAGCACTCCTACGAAAGTGTAAGGTGTTTTTTTTTAAAAAAAACGACAACAAACAACCCACTCCCGTTCCCCCCACCCCACCCCTGATGGGCATGGAGTTCCTGAGGAGCTCCACGCCCCATGCCCAGGTCCTCACAGTTATTCGGGAGGAGCCAGGACAAACCGCAATGCCCAGCCACACATCCCACAGTCTCAGGACAAGCCCAGGACCGTGGGGGAAAACAGAATTAAACTGTAGGGCCATATCCCAGGCCATGGGAGGGATTATCCCTCCTTGCCCCCAGGATCCCCTGAGCGTCATGTGGACGCACAGGGATTATCCCAGGGCGATCCCTGGGATATCGCCCCATCTAGCCATGCCCTTAGAGAGTTTTCAGCAATGTTTCCAAGAAGAAGGAAATCATTCTAGAACATGAGGATCCCTTTCATCGATATTTATAAAACACCTATAATTTTCTAAGAGCTCATCAAATACTGAAAAATAAAACAGTCTTTGCCCAGAGGCTCACAATCTAGTAGATATGATATAAAAGGGCGGGGGGAGAATTGAGAGGTGATATTAAGGCAATCATTAGAGCTACAGCTTCTTGTCTGGCTAATAAATGGTGCCACTTGGTCTCAGTTCTAATAGGGGATCTTGCTGGAAGGGAAAGGTGAACCAAGCCCCCTGCAGCCTATGAAGGGGGTCTAGTTGGTCTCCCCCTTGCCATGATGTTCTTCCTGGGAGGCAGAGGATAAAGCATCCCAGTGGGCCCCTGGCTGGTGGATGAAGCCACAAGGTGCTGCCCTTCAGCTCTCCAATCTCAGGGCAACATGTGATATTATCATTGTTATGCTAAGGGCAGTGATGCTGGAAAATATCCAATATAATATGCTTAACAGGGCACAGGGCCGTTGCATCTCCCTGGTTCTGTGCATCAAATCCAAATTCTTAGAAATCCAAACTCATTTTATTCTGTCTCGAATTTCTCCGACACCCCTATTTACAGTTAAAGAGCAAGTGTCCAGGTTGCAACTGGTAACTCTGCATTTTTCACACTGAAAACACCCTCCCGAAAATGCTGAAATGAGATGCGCTGGGAGAATGGAAGTGGAGATCATGAGTAGGCCTTTGATCGAACCATGGTCAAATCCCTTCCTGTTGGGTTACATTTGAAACCAGCAGGTCTTTATTTCTCAAAGCCGGTTTATTAGCCTCAGACTCAATTTCCTGTAACTAAGTTGGATACAACTTCTGTCAATAAGAAAATGAAGGCAGGGTCTTAGTGGCTGAGCATCAAGTCAGAAGCCAAGCGATGAGACTGAGGTGAGAGGTAGATTAGATTGGCACAGAATTCAAGTGGGGAGGAAGGCTAAGGCAGTCAGACTATTCAGTTATAGCAAGAATTCTACATGCTGGGGAAACAAAACATTTACAAAGCCAAAAGTGAGGCTGGAGCACGTGGAAATATAGGCAACGTTGTAGAAGGTGCTTTAAATTGCTCCCCCTCGTGCTTATCTCAAGGTACAAGGATAAAATGTTTTGCATTGCAAGCCTCTCTTTCCAGAATCCTACAATCTGCATGCATGATGAATCACTGCATAGAGCAGCAAGTTGAACTGACACCATGGAGAGCAATTCAAAGCAACGGCTTTATATGTTCTCTCACCGAACACTGCCCATTTTCTAGGACTGAAGGTGAACCTTAAAAAAATGTCAAAGTTCCAGGCATGGTTGAAATTTGCCAGATAGCCACTTCTTTCCCATTGGTTACTGTGGTTTATACAAGCCTCATGAGGGAGCTCTACTGGATTCCTACCTGAAGGACCTTTCCAGCAGTCCAGTTCTGAATGGATCTTACCACTAAAGTCACTGAAGAAAATATTTCATGATGTTCCCACCAGCTCAACTCATCTGCGCTGCTCTGAACATAAGTGCATGAGCCCCGAACTATATGTGACGGCAGCAGACCCAACTCTCCATATGGGTCTCCCCAGTCACATCTAAAGCAGAATGTTTACATTGCTCTTTTCTGGGAAAGGCTTAAAGGATAAGGAGAAAATCCTGAAAACGTGATCCAACCTTCCTTCCCCTTTTCATCTTAAAACTCTATGTAGACATCATGACTTCAGCATCACTATTATTATTTTCTGTGTCTCTCTCTCTCTCTGCTATTTCTCCACACCCACACTTGCTTTATGTAACCTCTTGCCTGATTAAGACATCTGGAGATCTCAAAAGCTAACACACGTTTCATGACCTTTGAGTTGGCCCAATAAACATAATACGCTAAAATGGATTTGGAATTAAAAGATAATAGATGCAGCACACTCAATTGCCTCTAATTTTAGGAATTAGTGTTTCAGCACTTTCTAACCCCCACAGTTTAGAAATACAGAGTGATTCAGTCTGCATTGATCTTAGCTGTTCCACAGAATTAGCAGGGACCCGCACAGGTACACAGCAGTCTTCCTGCCTTAACCACAGGAATCTTACAGGGCAAAAACTTCTTTACTCCTGATCATTGCCTGCACTACAGTGCCCAACTGGGCATATACCCCTAGAAGGCTACATAAAGAATCCCTTGCAGTGTATTTGACTCCTCTGGGAACTCTTTGGGGTGGAGAGTTTATGAAATAAATAAATATTGAAGTTAGGCAGGCGCTGATGATCACGGACAGAACCATCTCTGCAGTGATGTGCCCCCACCAGGTTATGGTATTGTCTTTAATTGCCTGCTGCTTTTCATGTTGGTTTTACCCTCCTGTTTTAAATTGCTATGCTTTATATCAACCTTCCTTGACTTGATGCCTTCTGGATATGGCTGTTTGGAGAATGCTGGGAGTTGCAGTTCACTGCATCCAGAAGGCACCATGTTGGAGAAGACCTCTTTATACTATTGCTCTTGTTTTCATGTTTGTTGTATTATTTGTGTTACAGTTTTATTTTTAGCTACCATGAAGTAATTATGGATGATAGTCTACTGGCACCAAGGGTGAGAGTCCTGGAGTTAATTTGGACTTCTACTTATCCCATAATTAAAATAAATAAAGTATAAGGCGGTATATAAATATATTTATTAAGTAAGGACACAATCCTATGCCTGTTTAGAATGGGGAAAAGTAACATGACTGGCTGGGAAATAGTGAGAGCTGTAGAACTTTTTTCTGTCTTAACATGCTGCCCCCTAAGCAAATTCGGGGACAATCCTATGCCCACTAGGCAGCATCTGAGGGGCCATAGGATAGTTTGGATTCCCAGTTCCAAGGCTGGGAGACAGCACTTCCACTTCAGAGCTGGGAATTGGAGCTTCACCTCCCCTCCACCTCCCCATCACAGCCAGTATGGAAAGAGCCATGCCGGCTGCCTCTCCAAGATTGGGAAAGTGACCTTGGAGATGGGGACAGGGGGCGTTTCATTGGGAGGGGAGGAGACTGGAGAGCCCTGGATAGGAGCTAAAATGTGCATATGCTAATTTATATGTAGAGATGTACATCTAGAAATCATGACTGTAGTAGATAGAAATACAAAACACCTCATCTTAATGGGGTAGACTGTGAACAGGTGACTCATGTTCCTATTCAGACTGCTGTGCAGGTGCTAACGGTTATGGGGCAACATCAAGACCCCTACTCTCTCACCTTATGGTTCCTAATTTTTTAACTGGACTTGGAATAGAGAGCCCTTCAAGTAGAGGACTGTCCTCTTTAAAGTAGGATGCATGGCCACTCAAGTGCATGTTCAAGGGTGCATCCTCAATGTATACAGGGCACTGGCTGGGCCTGTCATGCCTCACCACTGTCCTGCATGAGCTAAGTGTGTGACCTGGAGCACACTCAACACTCTCATGTGGCAGCCCATTGTAGAGAAACATTGGTAATAGTTGCAGATAAGCTGCCTTTCTGAGAAACCCAGCTGCCATTACTTCTCATTGGGGATATGGTATGTTAAATGTGTTTTAAAGGTCCTATAATTGAACAGTCTCCTGGCTACTTGCATGGTATGGTTCAGTCTCACTGAGTATGACTTTCATTTATTCCATATTTGAGTGTAGGTCTCTTGGAGCTTTGCTTAACTACCAGGAAGTTATTCTTTCATGTCTTGTCCTTCATAGAAGAAGAAAAAGAGGAGGAGGAGGAGGAGGAGGAGGAGGAGGGAAGCTGTTCATTGTCCTACCTCTGTCTGCTGAGTGCTGACCTGAGAGCAGAACTTATTGGGGCATGGAAGCCTGAGTAAGTATTCCACCTCTGGGACTCACAGGCGAAGAGGAAATTTTATAGGGGATAAACTTCTGAGGAACCCCAGGAACAATTTGGGGGTCACTAAGCTAAGGGACAGAAGCCCAGTATCATCCCAGGTCTTACATTCATGTCCTTTGAAGAGGCAGGGAAAGCAGTATTAGTTTTACAGTGGCTGGAACCTTTAGGAGTTCCCAATGCTAGGATTTCAAAGGGATTTGGGTGGTCAGACTCTTTGAAGAAAGCCTTAGAGCAAAGGGTTCAGTTGTTTTTATTATTATTATTATTATTTATTTATTTATTTATTTATTTATTTATTTATTTATATAGCACCATCAATGTACATGGTGCTGTACAGAGTAAAACAGTAAATAGCAAGACCCTGCCGCATAGGCTTACAATCTAATCACTCGGATTTATTGGCATTTGGGCCTTTCTATTTTCAGTAGCAGAGGGGTTTTGTGTTGTGTTTTTAAAAACCAACAGTTATGTCTTGAAGCTTTAAAAATACCACAGAGATTTATATGCAAGCGGAAGGCAACGGCCTTGGACTGTGAAGTCTGCTGCTTATCCTGAGGCAAGCTGGAATGGAATGGAATTTGGCTTGGACCAATGTGGCCCATTGTGTAGATAAACAATAATTGAGAGATTGGTCTCAAGCAAGAGTTCTCAAACATTGACATTCCAGTAACATCATCAACAACAACAGCACAAAAATAGTGTTGGAGCACCTAGGGAATGATGGGGTCAAGGCAATCACTTTTTTCTTAAGCAGAGATCTGACAGATATTAAGCAGAGATCTGACAGATCTGACAGTACAAGTTGCTAGTTGATCAAGCCACCACAAATCAGTTTAGTTAGTATTGACAAGGTGATACGTATGACATACAACCTTATTGGGCTTTGCCACATACTGTCTGGCAAAGAGAAGAAACACTCTTTGGGAGGCTCTGCCTGTTTCCTGCCTGTTTCCTCTTTGCCATATCTGCTTAGCCCCATCTTTTCATTTCCCCAATTATTTATTGATCCTCTTTGGGAATGGTTACCTGCTCTTTTGGCAGCACTAAGGCAGTGCCAACAGTGGGAAGGTGAAGAGCAATACCATGGCCTGAAAGATGTTGGCCACCTAAGGGACCCAGGATGGTTAGAAAGTGGGCAGAAAGCATTGTCAATTTGCTTACTGTGCAATTGGCTGAACTAGTTTGCTGTACACCCCTCCACTACTATTGGTGGAATAAAGGAGCTACAAATTCACTGAGATGTGGGTGCCATCTATGGGGGGAGCTGAGAATGCTACATGGGAAGGAGCTGAGAATATTGCAGATTTCTCAACTGGTTTATTTATTTATTTATTTATTTATTTATTTTTATTGCATTTCTATATTGCCCAATAGCCGGAGCTCTCTGGGCAGTTCACAAAAATTAAAACCATTCAAAGTATAAAACAACAGTATAAAACCACAATATAAAATACAATATAAAAGCTCAACCAGATCAAAACAGCAGCAATGCAAAATTACAAATTTAAACCACCAAGTTAAAATTTATTTATAGACTGTTAAAATGCTGGGAGAATAAAAAGGTCTTCACCTGGAGTCTAAAGGCATATAATGTAGGTGCCAAGCGAACCTCCTTAGGGAGCTCATTCCACAGCTGGGGTGCCACAGCAGAGAAGGCCCTCCTCCTGGTAGCCACCTGCCTCACTTCCTTTGATGATCCAAGAGCAGGAATTGGGTCTGGCCTGCCCTAGCTGCTGAGTTGACCATTAGTAACCAAGCACCACCTTAGCAGCTCAACTCCGAAAGCAACACAGACCCCTGTGAGTGTACATGGGCAGGCTGTTCTCTTCAACCTATCCAAAGGGAAGATTTAATGTTTTGTTGGGATACTAGCACAGTGTGGATCTACATTTCTGCTTATATCGATTTTTTGAGCCTTTCTAACATTGTAACTTGTATCGCTACCTTGTATACCGTTGCTCAGTAGCGTTACTTACCTTTTCTTGTAATGTTGTTGCAGAACACACTGTTCGTTGCCCCGTTGTCTGTGTTGTTTCTTCTTCTCATTTCTGTGATCCTTGCAGTTCCCAGACTGTCCTTTCTCTGCACCTCCCACTTCCTTGTTTTTGTATTTTCCGCGCCTCTCTAGCTAGCATTCCTTTATGCACATGCTCTTAATTTCAAATCTTTGTGGCGGGAGTTCTTCAGAGAGAGTGGTTTGTCAGAGTTGTATGTCTCTTGAGGAAAGTGTAGGGATGCCTGGTGAATGGAATGTGTTAAATCTTTCTCATTTTTTAAACATTATTTACATGGCATTACATGCAACCTACCTTGGGTGAAAACTTTTTTTAAAAAAAAAATTAAAGGATGCACATATGCTCATTTCTAATTTAATTTATTTTTTAAAAAAAATTAAGGATGCGCATACGCGCATCCTTTAATAAAATTTTTTTAAAAAAAGTTTTTACCCGAGGTAGGTTGCATGTAATGCCATGGAAATAATGTTTAAAAAATGAGAAAGATTTAACACATTCCATTCACCAGTTCTAACAACGGTTACTGAAGGCACGTAGAGGAAGTTACATCAGACAGGAATTTCGGTGGGGGATCATGTAACATTAGTTTTGTAATGCGACACAGAAGACATCGTAACAACAGAGCACATTGAAAGAAGTCTAACGACGCAGAAGTGTTACAATGAAAGGTAAAATGGTACAAAACCTTTCTGTATAATGATATAAGGAACACATTAAATGATCACTGACGTCATCCGGAGCTATCTATAACGTTACAGCTACAGTAATGTAGATTCGGCCTGTCTTGAAGGATATCTCATTGGTAACTGACATACCTCAATGTCTGAAGCAATACTTCATTATATATGTATGAAACAGTGTAATATGCTTAGCAATTTCCCCCCAGATTCCATTTATACTTCTTCCTCCCCTATTCCAGAAGAAATTTACATTCCTTTGCTTTTAAGTTGTTAGAAGTGGGCAGGAATTGTCTTCCAAGGCACTAAGTCTTACCTGCGTTACTATATTTTTGAATGTGCAGTTAGGGTAGTCATGTATCCTACTTTAAAGAGATACTTTAAAGGGTTTCTCAGCTGGACATCCTCTATTTGAAAGTATTCTATAGTTTATGGGTTGTCTGGTCCAAATACACTTTAAAGATAAACAACAATAAGAAGCTTGTAGAACAAGAGCCATGAAGTTGTTATTGTTGTTGTTACTATTATTATTATTATTATTAGTAGTAGTAGTAGTAGTAGTAGTAGTAGTAGTATGCTGCCTTTTGCCCAATACTGGGCCTCAAGGCAGCCTTCCAAATTTTAAAACATATACATTTTAAACCTAGGAAAAGAAATGTAAAAAAAATAAAAATACAATACAATATTAAAACATAAACAATTTTACAAGTCCTTAACATAGATGGAGGACCAGATTATTCTCCAAAGGCCTGCTGGAACAAACAAGTTTTTGCCTGCTTCCAAAAGCCCATCAAGGAGGGAGCCAGTTTAGCTTCCACGGGAAGAGAGTTCCAAAGCACTGGAGCAGCCACCGAGAAGGCCCTCTCCCATGTTCCCACCAGGCGCGCCTGTGAAGATGGTGGGACTGAAAGAAGGGCTTCTCCAGAAGATCTCAAAGCATGGACAGGCTCATAAGGTAGACTACGGTCTTTCAGATTACCTGGACCCGAGCTGTATAGGGCTTTATAAGTCATAACCAGCACATGGACAGCAGACTGAGCAAGGCACACAGGACATCTCATCATAGCCTTCCCCACTATGGGGATAGGTATTGTACTGCTATTTAAATGATAAAAAACATTTCTAATTTGCATCTATGCATATGCTAACTTATATGTAAACTTTACACAAATCTGTGACCTCCTTTGACCTCTTTTTGATGATGCATTTCCTCTTTTTTGGCGATATGTTAGTGGCCACATTAAGTGCGCTTGTGCCAAATATTTTCAATGGCTCTTTTCTCTGTTAACGGAAGAAGGGTTACTGATACACACACATTGCTTAAGAAACAGGCAAAGGAAAAACAAGTTAACATTTTGAGAATGAATGGTTTTGGATGCAAATTCAAATCACACATGCTAGAAGATCAAGATGGAGCACAATGCATAACCTTGTATGTTTGCAGGAGCATGAAAACAAATTCCTAGGGCACTAATCATGAATTAAAATAAGTAACCCACAGAGAGATAATTACTTAAAAATAAAGGAAAGGATTGTTTGAACTTTCTCAACAAAGACAAAACAAATATGGTTCACTTGATGTTGGTCAATCCCACCTCTGCGGGGTGCAAGTAGATCAAAGAAGACACACATTGTGAGTGTATGTGTGTGTCTTTGTACTTTAAATTAGTTGAGGGAAGATCTTTAGGAAAGCAAAAAGCTCCTGAAAAATAAATTTCCAGCACTGCTAGTCACTATCGAGGCAAGAGAGCACAGAACACCCAGGAGTGAACTGACTATAGAGGCAAGTTGATCAACCATCTACCTCATTGACCAGTCCAAAGGTACAGGAGAACAGGACTCTCAAGAGATGTGTGTGCGGTTGGGCGTGGGCTGAAGCTTGCACCTCCAGTAGGAGGCCTGCCTCACAGTTTGAAAACCCTGGCTTTAGAAAGCAGCATTGGAGAGAAGGAACATTTAGCACAAAGCAAGGAGATCACTCACCCTGTGTACAGCAAAGAAAAAACAGAACATAGTTCTGCTTTTTAGTTGCTTTTCTAAGGGTTGCTTTTCTAAAGGGATTTGACTTTAGCCCTGAATGGACCAGATCTTATTAAGGGGCAAAACGGGGTCTGAGCTCTTTTTAAAATCTGTAGTCAGAAGACTCAGGGCTCATCTACACCAAGCAGGATATTCCACTATGAAAGCAGTATATAAAAGGCAGGAGCCACACCAAGCAGCATATAACAGTATGAGAGAGGTATATAGTATGTCGCAATGGGCCACAACAGAGGTCAGTGCACTTCAGTACCGCTATAAAGCCGTAGTGTGGCTCCTGCCTTTTATATACTGCTTTCATAGAGGAATATCTTTCTTGGTGTAGATGAGCCCTCAGAAGTCAGCTCCCAGAACCTCAGTGCTATAAAACGGAGTGGGTCCCGTCCCCCCGCCTTAATGTTCTTGTTAATATAGCAATTGGGCATGTTAAGCAAATACTTTGGATGATGGCATGTTTGAACATTTCTGAGCTGCAAACTTTAATCTACTGGTATGAGAACACTCTTGTATTGTGCTGTGAGTGAAAGATGGTAATTTCTGTGTGTGTGTGTGTGTGTGTTTTGTTGTTGTTGTTGTTAGATTGCTAGCTAAAGATGCTTACTGGATGTGCACCGAAGGCCATTTGCTGTTCTTAAATTCAGGAATACAGGCCACCCACCTACCTGCCAGAGTGGAGGGCTGAATTAAACAGTTTTGCCATTTGAAATGTGGCTATCAAAAGGAACAAGACAGTGTTTTTGCAGCTGGTTGGCAAGTAGCTTTGGGCAGCTGCAAGGGCATATTGTCACTTTTGGGGGACTGATGTTGCTTTATAGATTGGTGCTGTCTTAAGTGTCTGCTTGAACCACCTTCCCCCCCATTCCTGCTAAGCTAATAGGTTTGTAAATAAATAAATAAAAATACCAAAGGCTTCTTAGATCTCACAAGGGAATAACAGTATAAAAAGGAAAGGAACCTCTCGTGCAAGCACTGAGTCATTGCTGACTCTTGGAGGGACGCCAGCTTTCGCTGATGTTTTCTTGGCAGGCCTTATAGCGGGGTGGTTTGCCGTTTCCTTCCCCGGCCGTGATTCCCTTTCCCCCAGCTAACTGGGTACTCATTTTACCGACCTCGGGAGGATGGAAGGCTGAGTCGACCCGAGCCGGCTGCCTGAAACCAGCTTCCGCTGGGATCGAACTCAGGCCGTGGGGAGAGTTTCAGCTGCAGAAACTGCTGCTTTACCGCTCTGCGCCACACGAGGCTCAACAGTATAAAAGGCCGCTACTAAAACTTCCTTTCACTCAGGGAAGTGCGGACAGCAAAATGCTATAAATCAGTACAATTAATCAACTAGAACTTTAATTGCAGGTTAAAATCCACAGACATCCCAATTTATCACCGGAGCTGACAATAAGCAAAAACTCTGGGTTTTTTGTCTCCCAGCATGCAGGCCACATAGATACACCAGTTCCATTTCATCTGTGCCAAATTTGATGAAAACGAAATAAGAAGTTGTTTGTTTCTGATCTGCATCTGTGGTAAACTAGCAGATAGTTCAGAAATGGAAGCTATTTCATACTCCGAAACTTTGCAGGGAAAAAGTTCTCATGAAAATTCATACTTATTTTTGTGCTCATTTCTCCTAATACATGCATTTGTTTGTATGCAATTTTGCCTAATAGGCACATCTTTCTTCAGGAGTTTCAGAAACATAACTTTTCTGACCATCTGCAATATGTAAATTTATTTCAAGTTATATTAAAGTAGAAAATGGTGGGTATATGGACACATCGATTGATGTATTGTGGTGAGTTAAATCAAGTTCACACAGCAAGACTTGAAAGAGTAGACAGCTGCAAAAGAAACACTCCAGGGATACACGACAATCTAAGAATTGTCTGCATATTCTTGAACATCAAAAGATGAATACGAAATAATAGCTGTACCTCTGTGCTGGGGGACAATTATATTTTTCTAGTGAGATAACCACTTTAAGAAAGGTAATAACACCAATCTTGTTAATGAACTCTAATTCTGTGTCAGTTTCTCATTTCTTTTTTCTTTCTTTTTTGCTGAGGGTGGGGTGGGTGGGGAGATCAGGCACACCTCATGCAGGAAGATTGACTTGTTTCACCCTTGGTCTCTGTATTTCCCCCCCCCTTTTTTTTTTTTCAAATGTTTGGTTTGTGCCCAGTCTCTGTTATATAAAGATTATCCTCACTGGCTGCTGGTGGTAGCATATATGACCCTGGAAGATGTTCATGTGATTCTTCAACACTGTGATGGGTGCTGTTAGGCTCACTAATGCTGTTGACAGAATGCATGGAAGGCAGAGCCACCATGTGTGTTATATTCATGGCTTGGTTTGTAGGCGTGTTCTTCTGTGGGGTGATCCGTCACTGCTGATGAGGAGCTGATTTGCTTTAGGGGGCTGTCTGTAAGCAAAGACAGTCTTACCTGCTGCCCACAGAATTATTATTTTCCAGGATAGCACTAACAATAACAAATTTACTATGGACTATCTGGATAGTGTCTGGAGTAGTCACAGACAGTGCAGGGGAGATATTGGGCAGCGTGGTGTCAAGATGGCAAAAGAATGGGGAAATCTACAGTCTAATAGTGACAGGGGAGAGGTCACAAGAGACTGATGGGTCCGGAGGACATTGCAACCTGCATTGAATGGCATTTTCTTAAGCAATCTGACACAGAAGCCAAATTGTGCTGCAGAATTTGTCAAATCCCTTTCCACTTGCAGTTGTCATCACTGTTGCTTCTACATACGTAGCCGTGAAAAGATCCTCCATTTCTAAACCACACAATTTATTTTCACCGTTTCAGCCCAATCCCCAAAATCTAGATTTCTTTCAGTCTAACCCAATTGCTTCTTCCTGATGGGAAATACAGGCAGCATTAGCGAGAGACTGTTAAAAACAACAACCAGGGTTCCACTAACTTGTTAAACAGAGAGAGGCTGAAAAAACTGCCAAGCCCTCTGCAAGGAGAGAGAGAGAGAGAGAGAGAGAGAGGTTTCTCTAGTTATTTATAACGCCAAGCAGCTTTAAGGTCTCTTCACTCTGGTTTGCAAGCTGACTGCTGCTTAGAGGTCACTCCAAAAAAAAAAATCCCAGCAGAACCCATGGCCTTCCAGCGCATTATTTGATCAGGCGTCTGGGCGGGCACCAGCCTTGGCAAATTGAACCCTGCATACACATGCTCTTTAGTACACAGGATCACACAGCCGGACAGTGAAGCTCTGGAATAAGGTGTCTCTCAGTCTAGGTGAGTTGATTTCTGAATTGCATATTTTGTAAAAGGATGTTTTGGCAATCCTTGGTGTGCAGGGGCCAAAGAGGCGATTGCAGTTTCTTGACAGGGACTGGCATAGTGGTAACCTAGGGTGTGTCAACATGTGAATAACACAGCAATGGGGCAGTGAGCGAGGATACAAACCTGTCTTGGTTACTGGGGAACCATTTTGACCTCATTAACAATCACTTTTCCGCCTTCCCAATTTGAGAAATTCTTGGCCGTGGGAGGCAAGATGAGATATCCACCCAGTCTGCCAGACCCCATTCCTCAGCCTCCCTCCACTTAATGCCCAGGACACTGTGTCCCTGGCTGTATTGTCACTGTATCAGAGTATTGACAAAAAATAAGAGTGCACATTGGTGACAATCATAACATAGGGAGAGATTAACAGTTGACAATTGCTGGATTTTGACTGGCACATGGAAGTTATCAGTAGGACACCCACGCTGCAGAGCCCTAGCTAAAGGGTTATAATCTCAGTTCAGCTGAATGAAGAAGCTAAAATGTATTCCTTGAATGAGTATGCTAAGACTTCCATAGCCAGTGTTCTCAGACTTTGAGGATGCCTATAAAGTGCACAGCAGATGGGAATGAATTCCCCCCCCCCAATAAATATTGCTCTATGAAAAGAACTACCAGGCAAGGGAAACCTTCCAGGAACAGTGTAGTGGAAGAGAGCTCTTTCTAGAACTGTCAAGGACAGGCATTCAACGAAGGAGCTGTAGAAGAGAGACCCTTTCTTCAAGGGATGTTCTGTGGAGATGAGAGACCCTTTCATCTCCACAGTTGTATTTTTAGTCCAAAATCCATATTGGGGCAATAACTTTTATCAGGCAAATCAAAATGTCACAAAACAGTGTAAACACAATGAAGAGTCTTGTGGCACCTTAAAGACCAATAAATATATTCTGCCATATTTTTGTGGGTTATAGTCCACTTCCAATTTTAATGTCTTTAAGGTACAACAATTTTTTCAGTCTTTAATGTGCTATTTTGCTGTAGTAAATCAACATGCTACTGTTGCAAATAGTGTGCAATCTTTTGAGTTCTCCAGAACTCAACAATCATAGGTGCAACCTGAAACCACCACAGCACCTAGTGGAGCCTAATTCGAATACCTGCAACCTCTTCCCACATTCCACTTCAAGACGTAAATAAATGCTGACTCCATGGTTTCAATATCAACCAGATTTTTTCTCCTCCCTCTCCCCCTCCCCCCCCCAGCTTTGTTTACCATCTAGTCTAATGAAGAGTTCTGGAGAACTCAAAAGCTTGCACACCATCTTGTGGCATTTTGGTTGGCCAATAAAGGTATTGCCCAAATGCGGATTTTGGAATGTTTCTTATGGCCAACACAGCTACCTTTGCTTTTTGGTTTTTTGACATGGACAGAAGTGGCAGACATCCATTTTCCAAGTAGGAGGAGGAATGTTTTTTCAGGCAAAGCGACACTGGAATGCTATGAGGAGTGGCATTTTCTGAAGACTTGCCTGCATGCCAAGCCTCTCCGATGCATAAAGTCTAAACACTCCATGTAGTTTCTCAAATACAGTTGCAGGAGCTCATGTACATGGAGATAAAGGGAAAGTCTTTCCATTCACCATTTGTTTGAGAGCGTGTGTGAAGCAAATGCATAGCAGTTACATAGAAGCTGAATGAGGTTCAGTTGCCATGTGTCCAAGTAGCACTTGTTTGTAGACATATTTCCTCATCACAAAGCTTGCGGGAGGGGTGGCACTCAGAAAATGTTCACACACAGAGACTCCAGTAAGTGCATCTACTATAATTGTGAGTAGCATGTGGAAGATGGTTGCATAAATGTTGCGGACTTCCATTTGGATACTGCCTGTGACATCACAGTGACAAGTGACACAGCAACTTTCTAGTACCATTGGAAATACCATTGTGGCCCTTGTAACATTTCTCCCTCCCCCCTTCTTCCCGTTGTAAATACTTTGGGTTGTATCCAATGTTACTCTAGCTTAAGTCCTATTCGTTTCAATAAGTCTACTCTAAGTAGCATTAACACTAGATTCTTCTTATTTCTCTCTGTTCCCTTTTCTTTTTTAAAGATCAAATATGGTACATCACTTCTCTGTATGGGTTGGAGGGATCCCTATGGCATAAGGCAGCCCTGTTTCCCCCTGTGTGTGTGCAAGCAGAAAGTGGCGAGCCAAACTAGGATATGGAGTTGGATCTGCTTCCCACAAGAGGAAGGGACCTTCCGCAAGAAGGAGGTCTCCACTGGCGGAAGGTCCCTCTACCTGGTTTTGAGGATCCCACCCACACCACAGCTCACCCCATTCAGCAAGGTCACTGGCTGGCTGTGTAGCATGTTCAGGGGGCTGAAGGCACTGCTGTGGGAAAGAGGGGCTAGGAAAGTCCACATTTGCCAGCGCAGTGATCCACCATAAATCTGGATCCAACTTCTTGAATGCATGCAAAAAACTCCCATTCCCTGTAAAGTTCTGGTGTGATTCCAGCACACATGTTGAGGAGGGAGAAGGAAAATCTGTTACACCCCATGGGGAATTCTCCATGTATGGGTATTTTGTTCATGTGGAAAATGTTCTATCTTATTATTTTTACTGTTATTCTTTTGAACTTCTTTAGAAGCTTAGTGCTCTCAAACTCATCATGCATACAGCCTTACATAGATCAAGAACTTCACAGAGATTTAGAGTGGGACTTAAATCATTTGGGACATGGAAATGATCGTATTTGGCTGGATCCTGCCCCAGGATTTTCATCTGCAAAAGCCCTTATTGCCCAGCTGCTGGGGCTTCCATCTCTTTTTCTTCCAGCAGGACTGCTGTGCCAGGGAGCCACCATGCTGGTCAATGTGAGGACCACAGAAGTCAGAGGACTGTATCTTCTTTGTCTGCTGTGCCAGTATTTGAAAGCAAAAAAGCAATAAACATACTTCCCTGGCAGACCACAGGATTCTGTACCAAAACAAGGAACATGATGGAAGTATGGAAACCACTCTGTAAGGTTCGGCTATGGCGCAGAATACAAATAATAATTTTTGTTGTTTATTCGTTCAGTCGTTTCCAACTCTTCGTGACTTCATGGACCAGCCCACGCCAGAGCTTTCTGTCGGCCATCGCCACCCCCAGCTCCCCCAAGGTCAAGTCTGTCACCTCCAGAATATCATCCATCCATCTTGCCCTTGGTCGGCCCCTCTTCCTTTTGCCTTCCACTTTCCCTAGCATCAGCCTCTTCTCCAGGGTATCCTGTCTTCTCATTATGTGGCCAAAGTACTTCAGTTTTGCCTTTAATATCATTCCCTCAAGTGAGCAGTCTGGCTTTATTTCCTGGAGTATGGACTGGTTTGATCTTCTTGCAGTCCAAGGCACTCTCAGCATTTTCCTCCAACACCACAGTTCAAAAGCATCTATCTTCCTTCGCTCAGCTTTCCTTATGGTCCAGCTCTCGCAGCCATAGGTTATTACGGGGAATACCATTGCTTTAACTATGCGGACCTTTGTTGTCAAGTGTGGTGTCTCTGCTCTTAACTATTTTATCAAGATTTGTCATTGCTCTCCTCCCAAGAAGTAAACGTCTTCTGATTTCCTGGCTGCAGTCAGCATCTGCAGTAATCTTTGCGCCCAGAAATACAAAGTCTGTCACTGCCTCCACGTTTTCTCCCTCTATTTTCCAGTTATCAATCAAGCTGGTTGCCATAATCTTGGTTTTTTTGAGGTTTAACTGCAACCCAGCTTTTGCACTTTCTTCTTTCACCTTCGTCATAAGGCTCCTCAGCTCCTCCTCGCTTTCAGCCATCAAAGTGGTGTCATCTGCATATCTGAGATTGTTAATGTTTCTTCCTGCGATTTTAACTCCAGCCTTGGATTCGTCAAGCCCAGCATGTCGCATGATGTGTTCTGCATACAAGATAATAATAATAATAATAATAATAATAATAATAATAATAATAATGGTGGCAATTGCTGGAATTACTGAGAAAGCAACTCCAGACTAGGATTGTTTCCACTCATCATCATCATCATCATCATCATCATCATCATCATCATCATCATATTTATATCCCACCTTTTTTCCTTTTGCAAGGAATCCATGGGGGTTTACATACTCCCCTTCCTCTCCATTTTATCCTCACAACAACCCTGTGAGGTAAGTGACTGGCCCAAAGTCACCTCATGAGCTTCATGGCTGAGTAGACTACAACCAAGATCACCCAGGTTCCAGTCCAACATTCTAACCATTACGCCACTTTGGCTCTCTTCATTGCTGTTTCAATCTCGGAGCTGAAGACTTCTGCTGATGAACCCCGTTCTTTCACACTGCGCTGTGCAAACAGTGCTCTCCTCCATTGCGTCCCTACTTCACAGGAAGCTGCCTTTTCCAGGTTATCAAACTGTTTGCCCATCTAGCCCAGAATCGGCTACTCCAGAGGTGCAGAACCTGAGACCCGGGGCCAAATCTGGCCCTCTGTGGTTCAAGTGCCCTTCCCCTGGTCCCACCCCCATTGCCCCAGCCACTGCTCAATGGGTGGTTTTCCTGAAAGGTTGAAATACCTCTCCCAAGGCTTACTTACTGGCAGAGGGAGCTTTCAGATGAAATATGCTGGTTATTTGGCCCCGCCCTTTGCCTTTGGTCACATCCCTTCACCTTTGGCCCCACCCACCACTGGAATGCAGCCCCCAAGAGCTTCTCCCAAATGGAATTTGGCCCCTGGGCTGAAAACAGTTCAACACCCTGGTCTACTCTAACTGGCAGCAGCTGTCCAAGGTTTCAGGCAGAGGTCCTTCCAGGAGCCTGTTAGCTGAGGCACCTTTTTAACTGGAGATGCCAAGGATTGAACCCGGCACCTTCTGCGTATCAAGCATGAGCTCCACTGCTGAGCTACCATTCCTCCTTCTCCCTCTGGCTACAGGCACAACAGATCTGAAGCCCCTTTTGTTCCTGTGACCAGAGTCAGGGAAGCATAAAAAGAAGCGTGTGTCTCCTCCCTTCATTCCCTTCATTCCATCCCCCCCCCCATTTGCACATTATTCACGAAGCCACTTTGATCTGTGCAAATATGTTTGCTATTTTCAAAAGTCTTTCTGCTAGTGGCTGACATCCTGTGAGCTGCTGGCTGATTGCCTTAATCTCGACTGGCACTTCAAGCATTTGCTAATCAGACGGAATAATCAGTCCCTGAAGTCAGGCAGGATTACTTCTGCTCCTGGATGATTTCCAGGGCATCTGGGAAACTGGCCTGGTATACATGTTTGATGGTACATTTATGGTACATTTAATACCATGAACTTAAGGCCCACCTCCCATGAGAGCGCATCTACAAGTATCCTTGCTGAGGAAGAGGAGGTGGGTATTGACCAGGGACCAGGCCTTCTCAGTGGTGGCACCCTGGCATTGTTATGCCCACCTAGGACTATAGGCCTGGCACATAATGCTTAATGCGTTTGAGGCACCAGGTCATTTCTTTGGCCTTTGAGGCTGGAGATGAGAAGATTAAGGAGAGACTTGATAGCAGTCTTCAGTCTCCAAAGGCTGTCATGTGAAAGTGAGAGCAGAGTTATTCTCTGTTGCTCCAGAGGGCGGAGCTAGAACCAGTGGGTAGAAATGATGGGGAGGTAGATTTTGGCTAAACTTTAGGAGAAACCTCCCAACTGTGAAAGCTGTTGGTCAATAGAATAGATGGCCTTAGGAGGGGGTGGAGTTCTCCTTCACTGGTGGTATTTAAGCAGAGGCTGGTCACCCATTGGTCCAGGATGCTGTAGCTTTATCCTGCCTTCCAGAGGCTGGAGTATATGAATTCCAGGTTCTTCCAACTATATGATTTAACCTGGTTTGATGCTATGATTTAACCTGGTTTGCTACTTCTAGATTTTTTCATCTGCAATCCTATACACGCTTACCAGAGAGTAAGTCCCATTGAACTCAATGGGGCTTACTTCTGAGTGGAGGTGTATTGGGTCAGACTGAGAGTCTCTGGTTTATCTTGGGATCGTCCCAGGGTCATCCCTGCCTGCTCCCGGGATCCCCTGTGTGTCATTTACATGAACAGGGATCACCCTGGGATGATCCCGGGATAAACCTTAGGGCTAGCTAAGGCCTCTGTGTTTTACTTCTATATGTTTTAATACTCTGCTGCTGTTTTCAATCTATTTTTTAAATAAAAGTTAATGTTTATATTTTCATGGTTTATTATTCATGTTTGTGAATTGGCTCAAAAAATCCCCTTGATGAGGCAGGTTATAAATCCAATCCAATCAATCAATCATGCATAGTTGCAATTGCTCTTAGCATTACAAATAATATATATTTTATTTACTAGAAAAGCCAGTGTTACATAGTGGCTAGAATACAAATTAAGGCACAGTCTTTCCCCCACCAAACTGCTTTTGACCCTGCATGCTTGACATAGAAGTTTCAGTAGTTGAGATTTTCCCTATGCAGTTAAGTAGCTCTTCCAGCGCCTTGACCTTAGGCCTTCTGCAAAGTGTTGCTGTCCTTGGGATCCTCTAAACAAATGATTTATGGCACACTCATAATCAGCCACTCACAGAGGTTTGTGGGTCCATTACATAGCGCCATCAATGAGCAGGACATCTCCTGCACTATCCCCTGGAAATCTCACTTTTAAAAGAACCACAGACAATGTGGTAATATCTGGAAAAAGCAGGATGTCCAAGTGTGTTAACTCAGCGTTGTGCAATAATTCTGCCACTAGATGGCGATGTCTCAATGGAAGTGAAGGGAGCATGCAGAGAGGGGAAATTCAATTTAAACCACATGGCCAGCCATGTAATTCAGCCTATTTCAATCCCAGAAAGAAAGCAGAAGCAGTAACCCATGGAAAGGCAACAGGGTTGGTTGTGTGTGTGTTTTTAATGTAGAGAAGTTCCTTTTTGGGGGTAGCCCTTTGGCCACCACCTGAAGGCAGCTATCTTCCCAAAAGCCTCGCCCACAACTGGAAAGTGGCTCCCAAGAGTGTCTTCAAAATTCAATTTGGCCCTCAGGCTAAAAGAGGTTTTCCATTCTTAGCTTGTACAATCAGTGGAATGAAATAGTAAGGCTCTCCCTGGACTTTCACACTTCAGTCTCCAAGTGGGGCATTGCATACTTGAATGCTTCCTCATTGGGGGGTGGGGGGCCCTGGTCTGTATAAAACTAGCTCTTAAGAAGGAAGTTTCAGCCTAGCTTTCTTTGAGCAGGGCAGCATTCAAATGAACAGTCCCAAGACATGTATACCTGTAGCCTGACATGAAAAGCTTTACCCCTTGATTTTGTTGATGGAATAAATTGCCTCATCTATGGAAATCCTGCATATTTATTTATTGCATTTTTATACCACCTGATAGCCAAAGCTCCCGGGGCAGGTCACAAAATGCATGTGTGAACCTCAACCTCACAGAGGTGCAACTGACACCGATCTTGCAATAATTTTGGAACCAGGTCAAAACTTTTCTATCTGCCCAGGCATTTTAAGTTCATCAGTCTGTTTAATTGGGGTCGGGTGGGGAGCAGGAGTTACTGCCACTTATTGATTTATTTGGTTATATTTATTACATTTCTAGATTGTTTTGATTACATATTTATTGTCTGCTACCCTGATTTCTTTTGATGAAAGATGGTTTGGAAATAGCTAAATAAATAAATAAATAAATAAAATAACCTTCCCTTAATGTATCACCCTCTATAGGTTGGTGCAAAGTTTGTTGCGCAATGCACTGGGCTTCTGTTCTCATTGTGGCTGGCCTCTGCGGAGTGTCTTTGAGCCAGTATTATGACCAGTATGACGACATCTTCTGGCTACAACAGTATTTACGCAGCCAGTCCTCATCTTACAGCTATTCGCCATATTACGAAGATGAGATCCCCCCATATTCGTCTTACTCTTATGCACCCGCTGGATCTTCTGTCGGGGAGCCTGTCCCTGAGCCCCCTGTTTCTAGGGAGTGCCCTCAAGAATGCGAATGCCCTCCTAACTTCTCTTCTGCCTTGTACTGCGACGCACGCAATCTCAGGTATCTTCCTTTTGTGCCTTCCCGGATGAAGTATGCCTACTTCCAGAACAACCACATTGTGACTATCCAAGAGGGGGCCTTTGACAATGCCACCAGCCTGGAGTGGCTTGCATTGCACGGCAACCAAATAACCAGTGAGAAAATGGGCAAGAGGGTCTTTGCCAAGCTCAAGAGCCTAGAGAGGCTCTACCTTGACCATAACAACCTGACCAAGATGCCTACCCCTTTGCCGCGGTCACTGCGAGAGCTTCACCTGGCTTATAATCAGATCTCCAAGGTCCCATTTAATGCCCTAGAAGGCTTAGAGAACCTCACGGCCCTGTATCTCAGCCACAACCAGATCCATGAAATGGGATCAAACCTCAAGGGCTTAAAGTCTCTGATTCTGGTGGACCTGAGCTACAACCAACTCCGGAAAGTCCCTGATGGCCTTCCAAGCTCCTTGGAGCAGCTTTACCTGGAGCATAATCACATACACACTATCCCAGATGATTACTTCAAGGTCTCTCCCAAACTGCTCTATGTACGGTTGTCTCATAACAGCCTGACAAATGAAGGGCTCGCCACTAACACTTTCAATGCCAGCAGCCTCCTCGAACTGGATCTGTCTTACAACAGGCTTCAGAAGATACCGCGGGTCAGTACAAGCCTGGAGAATTTCTATCTCCAGGGGAACAAAATAAACGGTGAGCAACAGCGTTCTCTGTGGTGAACTCTGATGGGGTGGTGTCAGAGCAGGACATGCTGTGGGTGGGTAGGCCATTTTGTAACGGCAAGAAGAGAGCTAAATGCAAGCAGGCAACCTGCAGTACTAGGACCACATGCGGCCCTCAACCTAACTCCAAAAGTCCTCTACATGCAAACAGTTCAGGCCTCTGGCAAGAGCAATCTATCCCTTCCCTGGCAGCCGGCTGCATGGGAAGGAAGAGGGAGGGAGGGAGAGAAAAGGGGGTAGAAGAAAGAGCCCTTTGCTAGACCTACCTCTTAATCCGTGCAGCAGAAGGGGCGAGCCTGCAGTGCACCTACCGCGGGCTGTCACTCTAATCTAGACATCAGGCACTACGGGCTAAAGGAAAGTCCCGTCATGTCCGCCATTTTTTTTTTTTTTTTTTTTTGTATTTAAAGGACCAGATGAGCACGAAAGCTTGTGCACTTAGGCAAGTTTTTTTAAAAAAAAAAATGTTCTCCCCACTCCCCCCACCCCAATCTCTCGCCCCCCTCCGATCTCCCTGGCTCCAATCTCCCCCCCCCCCCCGGATCTCTACTGTGGCTCCGATCTCCCCACCTGGGGCCCGATCTCTCCCCCTGCCCCAATGGGCACAGTGCTCCTGCGGAGCGCTGTGCCCTGTGCGCGGCTTCTCCCAGCTACACATGAGTAAGTGGCATAGCGGAGAAAAGCCGTGGAACGGGCTAGACCTTCTGCAGTCCCAGGCTCAGCCTGGGACTGCAGAAATACCGAGCCAAAAGTGGTGTCCATTACCCCGGGGCCAGGCAGGTTGACCCCTGCTTGAACCCAGGATCCCCTGTGCGTCATCTGGATGCACAGGGGTGAGCCCGGGTGTCAGTCCAGGCTAAACCCTGGTCTAGCAAAGCCCAGAGAGAGAAAAGAGATGACACACCCACTTTGGGCTTTTGCCCCACCCACCACTGACATGTGCACTCACAGATTACCCATGGGGAAATACAGCTCTCAGAGGAAAGGAAAAAAACTTGCCCACCAACAGAGTAAAAAGTTCTAGGACTTAGGGTCCTTCCAGGTGAAGAGGCTCATTGCAGTACCCATCAAAAGACATTGTGCAGCTATTCTGACTTTACCTCCTTAAATGGATTTTCCATGGCAAGAAAAAAGATTGAAGCAATAGTGAGAAAGTTAACAAATGGAAGACGTAATCCCTCCCTGCTCCCGGGATCCCCTGTGTGTCATGTGTTATGGTCCAGGGATCATCGCCCCCCCGCCCCGCACACACACACAAATTGAAGCACAATACAATCCTCATCTGGAAGCACCGCTAGACACTGGCCGGCGGTATGGCGAGGCCTGAGCGCCCGCATTGGCACTACTTCTGGTCATCTGCACAGGAAGAAGTGCAATTGCAGAGTTTGGGGAAGGAGAGGCCGCCGCGCCCATCCGAACCCGTGTGCATCATGCTCCTAAGAGAGGCATAAGGAAACCTAGAGCTTGGGTACTGGTAATAATCTGGTGAAGGAGCCAGGAAAAATGGGTGTAGAAGGAAAGAAACCAGAGGAAGGAGGAGTCTGAGGAGGAGGGGCTATGTTGCATTCCCTGAGGAATGGGAAAGAAGGACAGGGATGGGTTGAGGGAGAAACAAAGAAAGAAGACAACCTAGAGCATAGGAATCTGGGAATAACTCCCTTTCTTGTTGTTGTGGCCAAAGAGACCAAAGACTTTCCCTGCCCCACCGCTTCTTCACACATGGCCTACGTTTGCCTCGGTGTTTCCCATCTAGATGCATTTCCTAATATGTTTGGATCAGTTTAAGAAAGAACATCTGATCCTTCCATTGCCAAATGGCAAATTTGTTTTAGTTGGGACTTCTTACCCCTTTTTAACCTTTAGCAGTGTTATTATTGTATTACATGGTGCCAGTCATCATAGATACCAGTGACACGCTCATGTTTCAAGGTGAGATGAGCATAGGAAAACAAACAAACCCACAGATGAACGGCAATGGATGATATTCCCCTCTCATGTACACACAAGTGTATTAAATTACTAGAGAAGTAATGGCACAACAAGGAGGTAGAAATTCACTAACTTTGTGTTGTTCAGATTAGACAGAGAGCAAAAGAACAAGAAATTTCTTTAACATAGAAAGAAGGTTACTTTGTCATGTAGAGTCAATTCAGGTTCTGTTTGGTCACTATTACCTAGCACAGCTCTCCCTAACCTGGTTCCCTTCAGCTGTGTTGGGCTACAACTTCCATCATCTCCAAGACAATATAGAATCAAAGAGTTAGAAGTGGCCATCAAGGCCATGTAGTCCATCCTCCTGCTCAGTGCAGGAATCCAGTTTAAAGCATCCCTGACAGATGGCTGTCCAAGCTCTACTTGAATACCGCCAGCAAAGGAGAGTCCATCACCTTCCTAAGAAGTTAGAGAGTTTTTGTTGATGTTCACCTGAAATCTGCATTCCTGTAACATGGCCAATGGAGTCTGGAGGGAATCAGGTTGGGGAAGGCTGACCTTGCAGTTCTTGAAGGATCATGGTGTTGGGCCTTCAGATCAAGTATATTTTCTGCATAATTCTCTAGAAGTTGGTTAGGTACCCCTATACCTGTTGTTCACAATTTATCTCCAGTGAGAGCAACAGCAAATAAGAGTGCATAGGATTACAGTGTTAGGCAGCAAACTTATACCCACTTTCTTGGGAGAACTGAACTCATGAGGGTTTACTTCTGCCTTTAAATATTTGGTCTACATTTAAATTTTCATTTGAATAGTAAAATATTATATCCTCCATAGAACAGGGTTCTTGTAGAACAAGAGACACAGAAAGACAATAATGTGTATTGGAGGAAATACTTGCTTAGCTCTGTACCAAGTTTAGAACCATTCTTACAGTCTGGGCAAATGCTCTCTGGGGACTTTGAGAGCAGACACCTGTCTGGGTGCTTAACGAGTTACTTTAAATAATCTGTGGTTCAAAATAATGCAAGGTCATTTACTGTTTTGCCTTATAAATACTTATCAGGTATAACCTCATCTCCTTGAGCCTAAATCTCACTTCCATACCTCAACCAGGAACACTGGCTTGGGATTATCCCAAGACTGCAGAAAAAGCACATTTAAAGGGTACAGTGAGATCCCGGGGCAAGGGAGGGATAATCCCTCCCTGCTCCCGGGATCCCCTGTGTGTCATGAGGACGCACAGGGACGATGCCGGGGATCGCCCCGGGATATCGCCCCATCTAGTTATGGCCTCCGATGTCCTGCAAGAGGTCTGAGCGGCAGGGCAGACTTTCTGTGCTGTTTTGATACAGCATTAGTGATGCCACACATTCTTGGAGGAGAAAGGCACAGCTTAGCACTTGGAACAGCTCAACAAATATTGCCATAGTCTCAAAGCTTTCCTTCAAGTCTGTATCTGGCTCTGTGTGCAGTGAGGCCCTTAAACTATTTCTCTGGGTTTCTCTTTATTTCTTCTCTCATTTTTCAAGCAACTCTGCAGCTGACCTTTAAAAATTTTTTAACGAGTTTCTCAGAAGACCTTTGCTGCTTCTTTTTTCCATAGTAAATGAGGAATGCTGCAGAGCAACAAGACATGGTAGCAAAGTTAGTTTTAGACGTAGAGCTGGTGGCTGGCCGGCTGCTGAGCTTTTAAAGATAATGCTGCTTTCATCTCTTGGGCAGAATCGCTGTTCTTCTGTGGCACATCTCTGAGGAAAGATCCCCATTTGTCTTTCTCTCGTTCCTTCTCATCTGAACAGCTGAAAGATGTTTACAAAATTCAAACCCTCATCTCTTCTGTGTAGGCAAAACGAGACAGTGGCTAAGGAACTAGACTGGAATTGAGGAGACTAGAAACAAATGGGGTTAGGGTGCGGGTGTGTTTTCAGAAACTTGAAGCTGGTTTGAGAGAACAGTTGCTGCTCGTGCTGTGCACACTTGTGCCACTTCTTGCTCTGGCAAGCAGACTTTGCAGGCATTTGCATCATTTCAAAAACCTGCTAAAACTCTTTGGTTAAAGGCAATGGTGCAGCAAATTGCTGTATGGATATAGCATGAGAAGAGAATCCTTATTCAAACCACTTTGCCTGTCTTAAAAGCTACTGCTTTTATAAAAACAACATATAAATTATATATTGTTTTCATACTGTATGGCTTTATAGATATTTTTCTTTTTAAATTGTTTTTAATATTTTTATGCTGCCTATGGTATTGTTTTATTGATTATCTTGTTTATCTTGTTTTACCTTTGTATGCCAACTAGGCAGCATAGAAATTCTAATAATAATAATAATAATAGGAAGAAGAAGACTTGCAGAAACTGGATCTATCAAAATACGTCCACACCAACATCCAGAAAGCAGTCATACTTAAAACATGCTCAGTTGTTAGGAAATTCCTGAATCGGTAAAAGGCAGCATGACCTGGCAAAGCCCGTCATGTCCATCTAGAAAAACCACCACGAGTGAGAAAAGAGATAATAATAATAATAATAATAATAATAATAATAATAATAATAATAATAATAATAATGCCAATCTCCATCCTCAGGTCCTTTTCAAACACTCTCTCTCAAACCATGGTAACTGGGAATTTGCCACTAAGGCCAGACCAGCTCACAACATCAGCTCACCTTCTCCCTCCTCACCGCTGTAGCAGCGTGTGCAGGGGCAGCGTCAAGACGAAGCCTGGTTGGGCATTTGCCAAGGGTCCACACCCTGGCAGGGGTTTACTGACAAGAGTCTCTGGAGTTGCTCCTGCTCTTTACCATTGCAATCTGCTCGTTCACCAGCCTTTTGCTCTGGCCCAGGTAATGGAGGTGCTGGTGGTGAGGAAAAGCAGAAGATGCCACTGCCTACTTGCCCAGTGGCTCTCTGCCTGTCAAGCAAGTGGTAGCATTAATGAGAAAAGAGGATGAGAAGCAATAGCAGCTGATACCAATGGTGATGAGAAGGCAGACTCACTGAGACAAGCTGGAGCATGTTCAGAGGAGGGCAACGAGGATGATCAGGGGTCTGGAAACAAAGCTTTATGAGGAAAGACTGAAAGAACTGGGCATGTTTAGTCTGGAGAAGAGGAGATGGAGGGGAGACATGATAGCACTCTTCAAATACTTGAAAGTAGGGGTGTGCACGGACCCCCGATCCGCTTCTCTTCCAGATCCGCAATTTGCGGATTGGGCTGCTTCGCTCCGCCCTGCTCCGCCTATAGTCCGCTCCGCTCCACTGCGGAGCTCCGGATCCGGATCGGAGCTCCGCTTTTTTCCCCATAGGCTTGCATTGAAATACAAAAAAGTATACAACTTTTTTTCTGTTAAAGTTAGAAACCATGAGGTGTCAACCATGACACCTCATGGATGTATACACATGCATGCCAAGACTCAAGCCAATCCCATCATCCCCTGATTTTTGGGGAATTTATGAAAATCGGACACCCCATTTTCAGACATGGGCTTTTCTCCAACATTTTGACAGATTAAAAAAATTGAAGTGGGCACCCCCACAGATGCCAGCTAGAGACACATTCATGGAAAGTTTCAAGCAAATCCCATCATCCCCTGATTTTTGGCGGGGCTCTAACCTCTAACGCACTACCCATAACCCCAATTCACACCCTTTCGATATCTCTGTCAATTTTCACGTTAGAAATCTCAAACTCGCCACCATGATAGATTATCCAGGGATACACATGCATGCCAAGACTCAAGCCAATCCCATCATCCCCTGATTTTTGGGGAATTTATGAAAATTGGACACCCCATTTGCAGACATGGACTGTTGTCCGACGTTTTGACAGAAGAAAAATTGAAGTGGGTACCTCCACAGATGCCATCTAGAGCCACATTCATGGCAAGACTCAAGCAAATCCCATCATCCCCTGATTTTTGGCAGGGCTCTAACCTTTTAACTCACCCCAAATCAAGTCCCATGCTACAACTATGTCAATTTGCATGTCAGAAACCTCATGTTCAGTCCCATGACAGCTTATCCATGTGTCCAGATGGACACCAAGTTTGAAGCCAATCCCATCATCCCCTGATTTTTGGGGAATTTATGAAAATCGGACACCCCATTTGCAGACATGGACTGTTCTCCGACATTTTGACAGATAAAAAAAATTGAAGCAGGCACCCTCATAGATGCCATCTAGAGCCACATTCATGGCAAGACTCAAGAAAATCCCATCATCCCCTGATTTTTGGCGGGGCTCTAACCTTTTAACACACCCCAAATCAAGTCTCATGCTAGAACTACATCAATTTTCATGTAAGAAACCTCAAATTAGGCACCATGACACCTCATGTATGTATACACATGCATGCCAAGACTCAAGCCAATCCCATCATCCCCTAATTTTTGGGGAATTTTTGAAAATCGGACACCCCAATGGCAACCTCTCTCAGGGTGGCTCTGCCTTAGTCCCCCCTCCAACGCTGGGATTGGAGGATGCTTCATGAGGTGATCAATTCTCATCAGGATTGGGAGTTGAATGTGCCTGTCATTGCTACAAAAAAAACCCAAAAAAAAAACCCCGCCGGTTTACCCGCTGTCCCAGTTTGTTTACCCGATTTTTTAAAAAAATCCTAGCAAGCGAATAGCAGCACGCAGAGAGCTGAGAGTAGGCTCAAAATGACCCCCAGCCACGACTCTCTAAGCACAAGAAGTTTCAGAAAGATAGCTTAAAAAACAACACACTTATCCCCTATTCTTTTCCGCAATGCAATCCTATGGGCGAAATTTTTCAAAATGGTGATCGGAGCGGTCCGCGGAAAAAGAATCGCTCCACCAATGGGCGCTTCTCTTCGCCTTGCTTCTAGGGGTCCGCGATTCGCTTCTACTCCGCCTCTGAGCAAGGCGGAGCAGGCCAATTCGCTTCTGATTCTCCGCTTCTAATCGGAGCGGAGCACATCCCTACTTGAAAGGTTGTCACACAGAGGAGGGCCAGGATCTCTTCTCGATCATCCCAGAGTGCAGGACACGGAATAATGGGCTCAAGTTACAGGAAGCCAGATTCTGGCTGGACATCAGGAAAAACTTCCTCACTGTTAGAGCAGTACGACAATGGAACCAGTTACCTAGGGAGGTTGTGGGCTCTCCCACACTGGAGACATTCAAGAGGCAGCTGGACAAGCATCTGTCGGGGATGCTTTAGGGTGGATTCCTGCACTGAGCAGGGGGTTGGACTAAATGGCTTCATGGACCCCTTCCAACTCTACTATTCTATGATTCTAGAAAGGGGGCCCACTGAGAGTGACTTCCCACTGAAGGTGACTTGCTCAAACACCTGGAGCCAGCACTGAGTGTGCAGATATTAAAGGGATACGCATACACTTTCTGCATGAAATTTGATTTATTTTAAGAGTTTCCCTTTCATGAATGTCCCCCGCAATATGTGCAAAATAGCACTGATGGTGCTAAAACTACTGCAACTATTCCCAACCTGAAATGAGTCAAGGCCATGTCTTGCTAATGTTTTCAGCACAAACAAACATCTCCCCAGCATGTTGCAGGTATTTTGGGGCCATAAATACTTGCCATTGGGCCTCACACCCCACTCTTAACTATAGCATCCCACCACCCCTGTGACCACTTGCTCCCGTTCACTTCTCCCCTTCCCTTATCTTTAAAAATCTATTCACAGATTGACTTAGTGGCTGCTTTGGCACCGTTTTTAATGGTCTTCTTCCAAGAAGTGTCGAGGGCATCATGTAGTCAGTCAGATTTGGCTGTCCAGTGATGTCATTGAAAGCAAATGCCCTTACTCCGAATTGGCTGGCTTGCCATCTTTGACGACAAAACGCGGCCAAATCTGATTAGTTTTATGATGTTCACTATTTCTAGAATGTAGAAGGATGAAGATTTGGGAAGATGTCCCCTCCTACATCCAAAAAATCTCTCTCTCTTTCCCCCCCCCCTCAGTGAATCTGAACCTTTGGAAAATTCAGCATAGCACTAAATTAATCCATTGGATTTATTGCTTAAGGAAGGGATAGCTAGAAATGAACTGATTTTTTTTTATTTATTAGAAAAATCCATACCATCTGTGTTTCATGGGTTATGAGGCATCTTTTGTTTCATTGATGGACTCAGATTTTATTTTATTTTTTACCAAAATTTCATTCTATTTGCACTAATTCACATTAGTGCTAATTCACATTAATGCACATCAGAACAAGTGTGCATTAACACTAACATGCACTTGTGCTAATCCCTCCCAAAAGTGAAAATCTGGCTCACAAGTCCATGGAATCCATGGCCGGATCTACACTACTGCTTTAAAGCGCTTTATAACAGTTACAAAGCACTTTAACTGCTTTAAAGCGCTATAAAACTGTTATAAAGCGCTTTAAAGCAATAGTGTAGATCCAGCCCATGTAACTTGGAAAAGGCCAGCCCACTGCGGAATCCACAGGCCAGATTCATAGAAATCTGAACTCATTTCAATCCGTTGTGGATTTCTCTGCCATCCCTAGGGGTTGGGAATCTTTATGGGCCATGGGCACATTTAGCAATTTGAGAAACTGTCCTGTGCACCATCACAAAATGGCTGCTACAGCAGACATGGCAAAGGACCAGTAGCCTCTGCAAAAGACCAAGTACAAGGCAGAGGTGGGGTGTGAGCCCCAACACAGTAACCAACTCATTTGAACCACAGTTTTCAGAACCAACAGAAACCTATTCCACAGCAATCTTAGTTGTCAGTAAGAAAATGTACTAATTATTTTTAAAATGTGGGAGAGGTAGGATACCTGGGCAAGTGCCAAGAAAGGTGTCTGGGAGATGGACACCATGTTGCGTACCCCTGCTGTAAGATGTTGCGAGGGCCAGAAGGGTAACTAGCTTTTTTCAAAAGATCATGGAAGTACATGGAGGATAAGTCTGTCTTTAGCTACATGTATAGCCAGAAGGGCAGTCATCATGTTCTAAAAGAGTATAACAGAAGGGACTGCTTGCCTAGGCTTGCACTGGTCTATAACATCAGACTGCCCCCTCCTCGAAGCAGGAATGCTTCCATGTGGCCCAGTGGACTGACCCAGCATGGCAACTCTACTCTTGCGTACCTCTGCTTCCCCAGCTACTAGTCTTGACTCTGAGCACTTTAATTTTCATCATCATCATCATCATTATGATGATGATGAGGTTTCTAGCTTCACCAGCATCCATGTGAGCCATCCTTGGCCCATTCAGCAACCTGCCTCTTCCCCGAGGAATGCTGAACTCTAGACTCTTCCTGTTCTGAACCTTTCCTATCACTATCTTGCCCTCATAGCACATGTAGTCTTTTCCAGCTTTTAAACTAGGAACAGCTGTTTCAAGGAAATCTCTTAATTTACTGCCAAATTCTAGACCTTGGTTGCCCTCTGGCTGCTTAATAAGAACATTGCAGCCCCCTCTCACCGGGATCTCCACTAATTTATCTCTGCCTTTAAGCTTTTCAGAGTTCACTGGAAGACTTGAAATGGTTGCACTTAAGAATAGCAGAGGTGGGAACCAAACCAGTTGCTAGAACTGAAATTCATACTTCTTCCTGCTCAGCAAGTCCTAACCCTTTTATTCTTTTGACGCCAAGGAATAACATTTGCGTATTTCCTATTACCTCTAGCTCCCATAAAGTATATGCAGAGGAAAAACAAAAGGACAGGTCCCTGCCCCAAGAAAGTGACAAACTAAAATTCAACAGAAGCAGCAATTAAAGGGAGGAGGAGAAGGTGGAAGAGGGGGTAAACAGGAAAACAATATGTATTCAGTTCAGTTACACATAACGTACTAGGGTTATTCATACAACACGCTAACCCACATTCAGTGGTTGAGTGTGGGTTGTTGTTGAACTGTCGGTTGTTTGCTTGAATTGTGGATTAGTGTGTTATCTGAACCCAGGACATTTTTTCACAAGGTGGCTTATTAACCACCCTAAACTACCCAACAACAAACTATGGGTTCTCAAGGTGGCTTGTTTGAGAAAAATAAACCACACTGCATAGTTAACAAGCCACCTTGCAGAAAATGGCTTGGGTTCAGACAACACGCTAACCCACGGTTCAACAACTCAACCACTGAGTGTGGGTTAGTGTGTTGTACAAACCCAATCTATGAACAGTAGTAAGATTACTTTTTAACTTCTGACCTTTTGTATGTGCATGTGGACGTGGTATATCACATGCAAGAGCGTCCTAAAATCAAGGGCCCAGCTGGAAGGCAGATTTGGATGTACATGTAATGCTTTATGTGCCTGCCCCATGTGATTATGCTGTCCTCCTTTTCATATGGTCACCCTAGGCATGTAGGTGCTTAAATAAGGTTCCTTACTGCTGCTTAAGAGAACAATGTAAGTGACATGAGATTCCTTCTTCTTTCCCCCCCAGAATTCACCATTAGCAGCTTCTGCACCATCGTAGACATCATGAACTTTTCCAGGCTGCAAGTCTTGAGGCTGGATGGAAATGAGATCCGTCGGAATAATGTGCCCTCTGACGCCCCACTCTGCCTGCGATGGGCCAGCGTCATCGAGATTTAGCCTTTGCTCCTCACCTTAACTCCACCTCCACCCACTTTCCCTCAGAATAGGGCCAGATCCTTCCTACCATCACAACGGAGCAGAGGCCTACTTTCTCAATTTAACACACTGCTTCATTTGACCCAGCTTCTGCAATTGTATAACATGGGAGGGGTTGATAACTTGATCCAACAGATGCTGCTCATATTAGCCAATCAGGTAACAAAACACATATATTGGCCCACCTCTTTCCCACCTTCTCTCTGTTCTCTCTCTTTCAGCAGCCAGTGAGTTTTCTGCTTTTCATCATCACATGCTGTCAGACAGTGTGTGTCTTTCTTTTGGGGAGGGTGGTGGACAAGAGTGTTTGCTTGTTAGTTTCATATGTGTAGGGTTGTTTTTTTAGAAGTTTGGTACCAACTGGGATGCCTTTGGGATTTGCTTTTTCCATGTAGGATGGCTGTGGTGAAAAAGAAGTGTGTGTGGTGGGGCGAACGAGATTGAATCCAAACAAAATAAAAACAGATGAAACAGTTGGCCACACAGCAAGGAGCAATTAGAAACAGGGAAAGGGAAAAGGAGAAAGAAAATTACCAACATGATAGGAGCCAGCACTTCAGCTGGTTTTCAAAGATGAATACATCTCCCCCAGTATCAATTGCTAACCAAGAAGCATCATCATGGCATTTTCTCCCTCCCTCTCTCTCTCTCTCTCTTTCTCTCTCTCTGTGTGTCTCTTAAAATAGTTTTCTCATGCTGATTACAACAGCATAATCACATGGGGTGGGGGGAATCACAGTTCCCTACTGTCACTTCTCCGCCCCCACTCCTGTCCCACATTACTTCCTCTTTCTTCCCAGAGAAGATAGAGGAAGTAAATAAAGACCACGTGGTCCATTCAGGGGCCATTTTTATCTTGCCACTTTTCCTGTACACCGCAGGAAATGGCGGCACATTCCATTTCCAAAAAAAAGGTTGGATTAAAAGGGGTCCATTTTGTTACAGAAAAAAGGCAAGAAGGAGCGGGAGGTGCAAGGGAGGCAGACGGCATCGTCTAAATGTTCAACACTCACAATTGATTGTCAGCTTTTTTATATTTCTTCCAGTTTTGTTCAATCTGTAACTTTGCAGCAGAAACATTAAAAAATGCTTCCACCGGGGATTTTGAGGCTATTGCATTTAGATAGAAATTTTTTTTAAAAAAAAAAAAAGTGATCGTCGGATCAAATACCCCAAATCAAACATAGCACATATAGTTTCTCAAAATTGGGCAGGTCTATCTTAAGTGTAGAAAATCTCTATCCATCTCACATCTGTATGGAAAAGCCCCATTTCACTTCCAGAGGATAAAAGGGATAATTTTTTTTACAGATGTGTAAATTTCTGATGGCATTGAGATGCACTTCAGGCTTCCAACACACTGCATATTATTAACTTCTTCCAGCCTAGACAAGAAGGATTTTGTTTCTACCTTCTGCTATAATGCAATTCAGTTTATTAATCAGCGCTTGCAGAATACATATATGCCATATTTCTTTTCCATGTGCTGCTTGGGTGCCTAGAAAGAATGCTGCTGTTATTGAAGCAACATTCCCAGCCAGTTATAAAATGCAACGTGAGCCAAGTCAGCAAAAAATACCAGGCAAGTCTCATTCAGCAAGGTATCATTCAACCAGCACATCATGAGAAACTGAGGGCTTTATGACAGTACTGCTTTGCAAGTGCCCAGTTGGATATAGCAATCCAATAAAAGTGGCACCTCAGATTTTTACAGCAGAACCCTCTTTGAGTTTCCCATGTGTTTAATTGCATTTGTTGTAACTCGTTTGTTTGGCTGTAGAATTGCCTGGGCTGAATTTCATGCGTGTTGTAGCACTAGGTCCTGCCCTAAGAACGTATGATGCTTTCACAATGAAGCTCTTGTCCCTCAACCATGGAGTTCTTTTGTTTCTGTATGATTCATGGCAGGGGAGAGCATGGAGGTGTAGAACAAGGCGCAAGTGAGTTTTATGGGGATCCTGAGAAGCTCAAAATGCCATCAAAGCCATCTGTATTAAAAGTGCATGCTGGTAATATAAAAGAAATGTGTAGAAGCATGAACTGTAGATATCATTACTGATCAATAAAACCCTTTTTATAATTGCATGGAATGTCTTGAAAACTACCAATTACACAGGCTAGGCTTGAAACATCTGCTGTTAATTAGAAATGGGCAGGAAATAAAATCTGCCTTGAATCTTTCAGCTACACTTCAGGCCTTGGTAGACCTACCTGATAATCTGTGTGGGAGGAGGGGCCAGCCCGCACTACAAGTAGCATGGGCTGTCACCCCAGTCTACACGTCAGACGTGACGGGCTGCAGAAAGGACCCGTTGCATCTGCCATTTTTCTTTATTTTTAAAGGGCCAGGTGCGCAGGAGCGCACTATCAACCGGTAAGTGGTTGGTTTGTTTTTTAAAAAAGGGTTCCCCGCTCCCCCCAGCTCCTATTCCCCCCATCTCCAGTCCCCCCCCGGTTATCTCCCCACCCCCGATCTCTCCCCCTGCCCCAATGGGTCCAGTGCCCCGTCCACCGCTTTTCCTGACTACACGTGAGTAATTGCAGTAGCCAGGAAAAGCAGCGGACCGGTCTACATGCCCACGGTCTCGGGCTCAGCTTGAGACCACGGGAAATACCAGGCCACAAGCTGTGCCGGTTATCCCGGGCCAAGGGAGGGTTACCCCTGCCTGAGCCCGGGATTCCCTGTGCATCATCTGGACACACAGGGGCAAGTCCGGGGCTCACACCGGGCTAACCCATCATTTAGCAATGGCCTTCTAAGGTTGATTCTGCATAGGACATTTGGGGAATCAGATATATGTATATTTAATTTTTGTGTCCATTCCCTGCAAGCCACAAGAGAACCTGTGCTCAGTAGGCCCAGCATGAGCTTGTCACAGAGGGATATCTGTCGGAAACTCCTCACGTCACATTGCATTTTCTAGGGAAGGACGATGATACTGCTTCTCACGCATTTGTTTTAATGCTGATTTGCCAAACTGGAAATGCAGGAAAAACATAGCTAGACGCTTCTTTTAAAAAGAGGCTGGTAATCATTCTGGTTGTGAAAATCCGATTCCTAGAAAAGACTTCAAAAATGCTCTCCTTTTTTCAAATTAGACCCTCCCTTATCAGTATTCACACTGGAAAGCTCCCAAGGCTCAGCGCTACCCTGTTATGTGAATTGCCTGCAGGCAAATCTCATGGGGTTACAACTCAAATCTCAGAATTCCATCGGAAAGCCCTGGTTGCTAGATCCAACTTCGCCTCTAATCTGCAGTGTTGCCTTATATAGCCAATCCTCCTCCTTGCCATTTCCTTCTTTAAGCTTGTTAATCTGTTTGGACAAGGATTTCATATTATGGGATTTTTGCTTTTTTTTTTAAACAGGGGCAAACAGCTGATTTTGTTGCGCGGGAACAGTTCCATTCTGGGTAAGCCCCCTGACACACACACCCATACCTGGCTCAGTTTTAAAAAGAAAATAAAGAAAACAAAAGAAAGAGACACACTATTTAAAATATATTTATTCTGGGATCCTGAATATGTCTACACAGAAGTAAGATCTATTGAGTTCAGTTGGGCTTACTCCCAGGTAAGTGGGTATATGAATGCATCCTTAAAATCACATCTAGTTTGGCTTTTAAGTAGAAAACCCAGCACAAGAGGCTTGAGATCATTTGGGGAATTCCATTAGATTCCATCAAACGGACCAAAGCAGGGGCCGGGAAAGGATGCTTTGTTAACACCCACATTATTTTAGTCAAAACCTGTTGGCATCCTCATTCCTACATGGTGGGGAGCAGAGCCAAAGGGGTGCAGAGTTACAGATGCAACACTTACCTGTGTTCACTATGCAACAAGGTGGGAGGAAACTCCTGTCCCAACTTCTGCAAGGCTCCATCAGTTTCATAGTTGGGCCAAAAGGGTGACCATATGGGAAGGAGGACAAGGCGCCTGTATCTTTAACAGTTGCGTAGAAACGGGAATTTCAGCAGGTGTCATTTGTATGCGTGTAGCACCTGGTGAAATTCCCTCTTCATCACAGCAGTTAAAGCTGCAGGAGCCCTGCCCTCTTTTGTATTTGGTCACTCTAGCATAGCTCCTTCACTAGGGCGTAAACCTAGGTTTTTATTAAATTCTTTAAAAGTACTGAAAACCCCAGAATTCACAACAGTGAAAACTACAGGTGCCCTGCCCTCTTTTGTATCTGGTCATGCTAGGAAGGGCTCCTGTTGTGATGAAGAGGGAATTTCACCAGGTGCTACACGCATAAGAATGACACCTGCTGAAATTCCCTGTTCTATACAACTGATAAAGATACAGGAGCCCTGTCCTCCTTTCCATACGGTCACCCTGAGCGCACCCTCTTATCAAAGTTTCAATATAATAAATACAACAAATCAGGTCATTTTTAATCTGCCACAACCTACAGGTTAACAGTGCCATCCTTCAAGCTTCCTTTTGGATTATCACATGCATGGGATCTATTATATGTGATACCAAACACAAACAGTTGCCAATGGAATTTAAGAGTCTGGGTGCAGTTTTATAAGGATTGTGCAAACATTTATTGGTGTACACTGAATGTGCTGTGTGGTGGTGGAATTAATCTCACTGGCTCCACCTTCTCTCTGCATGTTCAGCATAATTTGTGATTAGGGATTTGAAAAATTCAAGCACGTCAAAGCTCTCCGAATTCCAGCTCAAAGTTCATCCCAACTCAAGTCCATATCAGCTTTGTGTTTTTCTTCTTTCTGCATGAAAATCTGTGAATATTTTCAGGCATGTTTTTTCCAGATGTACACATCAATTGTGCACATCTTTGAAATGTCTGTGTTCTTCTCCCACTGATTAATGTGCATTTTTAAAAAGTACATGTTTTTTCATACACATTTTTCAAATGTACACATGTTGTCAAATGCATCTGGGGGGGGGGGGTGTCCATGAAACACATTGCAAGCTCGGAAATGTACATGCTTCAACTGCAAATCGAGTCCATGCATGGTCCGGAAGGTGCGAACTGGGTAAATCCTGATCAAAAACAAACGGAATCAAATTTCTCATTCATTCGTACTGGTGATAGAGTTTCTACACCCCACCCGTTGGTGAAGCTGAACCAGTAGTTCAGCTTCACCCACAGTATAGTAATCAATTTTGAAGTGCAGGAGCTCATCATGACAAGTCTTCATAGCCACACACCCAAAGGAGAGGCATGGAGTGTGTACTGATATGTTTTCACAGTCTTTATGCTGTGGCGATATTCAGAGCTGAGCAACTTGGATATGTGCTTTGCCCACACACCCTGAAATAAAAACACAAGACAGCAAATGAAATTAGGGCCACACCTTTATTTAAGTTAAGCAACTCATTAGCCATATCCACCTTCACACAGGAGTGCAGACGTCCTACAAACTAAAGGAGAGACTTCAGAGGACCCCCCATTCTCCTAGCTGGACAACCTTAAATGTGCCAAAGCTATCAAGGGCCAAGCTCCCTTCCCATACCTCCTCAATCTGATTGGCAGGGCGTTTCTACATTAAGGGGAAAAACTGCAGCCTTACTAGGCTTTTTTTCCTTGTGTCTTTTCACATTCACTAAGGGCTTCTTTAGATGGCAACCAACAGTGACCACGTGATTTGTAACTGAAAATTTCCCCTCTGGGTAATATTCTACCTATAAAGCGGAAAGTATGTGTGTGTCACTTATTTCCCAAAATGTTTACCCACTTCGAGATATGGTACTGCCTTAATGCTGTTCACCCAGACAGGTCTTTGTGTACATGGATCAGAAAAAAATCTAGAAACATGAATTCTGAGGTTTTAAGTACTTTTAAAGAATTTAATAAAAACCTAGGTTTACGCCTACAACTCCCAGCATGCCTTGGGCTGAACTCCTAGCATGCCTTGGGAGGGAGGCCAGACTTACTGGCCTTTGGTGGCCATTGTGATTCCTAAAGTCAGACAACCCAATTCTACATAAAAGGAAACAACCCACATAAATGGGCTGCATCCATTTGTGGTGCCTCCTCCCACCTGCCTTGTGTGGTTTTAAAATCATAACTAGATACAACAGCATGTCTTTGAGAAGCCAAACTCTGGACATGCTCAAAGCCACTCCGTCCTAATATTGCTGTTTTCTCAGAAACTGAGGGAAGCACACATGCAGCCTTTACCCTTAAGATGGAGGAAAGGGAAGCATTCTGTGCATGCCCAGAAAGAAGCTTGACAAAGGGGGCAAGTGCCCAGCCCAGTCCTTCAGTACAGGCTCCTGATGGAGCACTTCGTGGGTGAGAAGTGCAGGCTGAGATAATCCCAGCAGGACTTGGCCAAAGTTTTGAATGTCCAATAAGAGCTGCTTACCTCCTTGGCGCTGCTACTCCTGGATGCTCTGTCAAGGAGCAGCATTGACAATAAGAGGAGGAAAGTGCCTCTCAGAGGAAATGGGCACCTGAGGGCTGCCAAAGGCATGCTGGGAGGTGTAATACTGGCATGTCACTATCTCTCAGTCCTAGCTCAGCCCCCACTTTCCTGACTTCTCGCTAACTGTCTTTGTTCTCCTTCTAACTGACTTTCCCCAACTGCCACTCACCCGCCCACCACTCCATTCTAGCCTCAGCTATCAGTCACTCCTCCATTCACTCTTATGTTTCAATAGCAAAGTCAGGCTTTTACATAAAAACCATAAACTTTATTCAGTAATTCTTGCATCTGTCTTGGATTGTTGTGATTTAGTTATAACGGGGGGAACACAGCATAAAAAATCTTATCAAGTTAAAAGGCCTTGAATTTTTTAATTTTTTTTTAATCACTTGGCATTGGAAAGCCATTAATGCAGTCACTAGGCAAGCCTGCCTGTGAAAAAGAAATCCATAAGCAGGGTGCCACAACTAAGATGGCCCGCTCTCCAGTTGTCTTCCACCACACGTCAGATGGTGTTCAAACATTAACATATTATTCATGGACCTAGGCTTATGCCTACAACTCCCAGCATGCCTTGGGTGAGAGGAAAGATTTATCAGGCTTTGACAGCCATAATGTGGAAGTGGCTCGCCATCCTGGGCCTGAAGGGAGAGCACCTGGGTTGGCTGCTTCAGTTACATCAGGAGCAGAAGGGAAGGAGGTCGCAGCTCTGGACAAAAGGCATGCCAGGAGTTGTTGTTTTTGTTTTCTGTGGGGACAAGGGAAATTATGATGGCCCTTGCCAGGCTGTGTGTGTGTGTGTGCGTGTGCGTGTGCGTGAGAGAGTGAGAGAGAGAGAGGAGGAGGAGGAGGAGGAGGAGGAGAAGAAGAAGAAGAAGAAGAAACAACTAATTTAATTTGTTTTAAAGTTACTTCACAGGCCTAGAACATGCCTACCTTGCAGAGTTGTCATGAGGGTAAAAGAGGGGGGGAAATGAATTTAATTTGTTTAAAGGTTAACTCACAGGCCTAGCACTGGCCTACTACTTTAAGATGATTACCTCACAGACATATATCTTAGGGGTAGAAACTTGAAATTTGGCACGCTGGTAGGTCTGGCTGTACAATGTACCAGTAAAATCTAAAAAAACCATGAAATGTTGGATTTAAAACATTTTTAAAGAATTTAATGAAAACCCAAGGCTTATGCTTACAACTCCCAGCATGCCTTGGATGGAACTCCCAAGAGTATTCTCTTGCCACCAGACTATGACTCACAGTCATGACCAGTACAAATTGCTATTATTCTTTCAGGACATTCCATAAATAAAACCTGTTAAATGTAGATATTATACAGTAAATTATGTCAATAAAGTATTCTGAGTTCTGGCTGCTTTCCTTTTTCATAGTAATAATCTCAGAGTACATGCATACAACAGTTCCCTGCATCCACTGAGATCCGCTTCCCTACTATATGTTATTCAAATATCTGGGCAACGCTGGGGATATTTTGATAACATATTCTTAGGTTTGCATCTTTTTTAGCTGGTAGAAAGGGTGTTGTGTGTAGGGCTGTGCAGGGACACACACACACACACGATCCACCTCGGAGAAGGCTGATCCAGAGTCCCTGAAGCAGCCCCAATCTGCCTTGAGGCTGCCTCAGGGATTCCCAATCCACCTCAGCTCCGAAGCCGAGGCAAAATTCAGACCCTCCAAGGCGACTCGAAGTTTTCTGGATGCCAACTGAGCAGCCGGCACCCAGAAAACTCTCCCCACTTACCTGGTGCCTCCGCCGTCCGCTGCCGCAGACAGCAGAGGCACCAGGTAAGCCCCCTCCCCCCCTTACCTGCGTCTGCCATCCGCTGCCACTGCCGGCTTGCATCCGGCGGCTTCCACTCTGACGACGCTGAAGCCCGGAAGTAGGCCGCGGCCTACTTTCGGGGTTCAGTGTCCTCAGAGTGAAAGCCACCGGGCACAAGGCGGCGGACCCAGGTAAGCCCACCTCCTCCCTTCCCTGGGTCCGCTGCCACCGCCAGCTTCCCTCTTGTGTATGGATGTACATGAGGATTGAAACTTGGAGGATTGAGTTCACTATTAGTACATATGATAGTCTTTTGGCTGTGTGTGAATTTTTTTGCTGCTTCCCAGGGTTTTTCATGTGGTACTACAAGTACAGCTCAGACAGAGCCTTTCAACATGCAAGCACTGCATTTATTTGTTAATGTATGTATGTATAATATATATGAGCCACTGTTCAGCAGAGCTTCTTTCACAAGAAAGATTAGCACACGATAAGCTTAAAGCCCATATGAACTGTTGTTGTTTTATCAATCCACCTGTATCTTTTCCTCTGTCAAGCCCTATTACGTAGCTACCGTTCAGACAATTTTTACAGAGTACAGATATACATTCACAAATGATACCCCCTGGAAGGGTTTGACTGTTTACACCATTCAGAGAAACATGAAACAGAATCCCGCAAGAGATGTGCGCCAACTTCCAGTTGGATACTCCTTGTTTGGTCTTTCAGGATAAAGTGCTGCTGACCGAGGGCCTTCTATGGGCCGAGTGAAATTGCATTGCACTTATTATTTTTGCCACCAGATGTCAATGTTGCATTTCCCTTGCATGTGCTTGGTCCAGTATAACTATTAGGAACATAGCTATGCTCCTCTCTTGCAGCAAAACCAACTATTTTATCTACCTTAAAGAATATCACGTGTATTGCAACATGAGATTTTCGAGGCAAATGCCCAGCCTACTTCATAAGAAGCAGAAACATACAAAGAACATAAGTCCATTTAAAGGAAGTTGCCTTTAGAGTCAGACCATTGGTTCATCTAGCTCAGCATTGTCAACACTGTCTGGCAGCGGCTCTCTGGGATTTCAGGCAGGAATTTTTCCAGCCCTTCTAGGAGAAACTGGGGATCAAACCTGGGGCCATCAGCATGCAAAGCAGGTACACTATCACCAAGCTATGGGCCTCATATGAAGTCAGACAATGCATCTATCTAGCTTAGTATTACCTACTCTGACAGGTAGCAGCTCTCCAGGATCTCTTTCCTACCACTTGCTGGTACTAGATCTTTAAAATAATAATGAAAAAAAGAACACAAAAGTAGCAGGGATTGGATCTGGGACCTTTTGCATGCAAAGCATGCAGGGCTGGACCAGGAAATGTTGCTAACTGATGCAAAGGAGGATAACGCTATCAACGGCTACTAGTCCTGATGGCTCTCTAGTGCCAGAAAAGATAAGGTGCACTCATGTCTTGGTTGTGGGTTTCCTGTGGGCAGCTGGTTGGACACTATGTGAACAGAATGCTGGACTAGATGGACCTTTGGCCTGATTCAGCAGTGCTCTTCTTAAGTTCTTATGTTCTTAAAATATTTTTCTAGGGCTGTGCTCCGCTTCTCTTTGGTTCAGAGAAGCAGGAGCAAGGCGGCCTGATTCGCCTCCAGAAAAGTCGGAGGTGAAGAGAATCCGGAGCTCCGCCTGCAGGTAAGTGTGAGGGGAGGGGGACTCATCTGGCGCTGCTGGCACCGCCATCCATGCGGCAGTGCCAGGTAAGGGAGCAGGGAGGAGGGACGCTTACCTGTGTCCGTGGCGGGCTTCAATTGAGGCCCCGGTTGAAGGCGGAAGTGAAGGCCGAGGCCTCTTCCGGCTTCAAGCCGGGGCCTCAGTTGAAGCCTGCAACGACAGACACAGGTAAGGGGGTGGGGGGTTGGCTTATCTTGCGCCGCCGCCGCTGTCCATGTAGCGACGGCGGCAAAGCCAGATCTCACTCCACAGAGCGGAGTGGGAGACAGGCGGAGCGGCGCGAAGAGGATCAGGCCCGATCCGGATTTTCCGGATCAGGCCATGAAGCGGACTGGGAGGTCCGTGCACAGCCCTATATTTTTCTCCTCTCCAAATTCCACATACAGATGCAGATTGGACCGGCAGTTGGGACTTAAATCAACACTGACAATGTGACAGCATTTGCCACTGCACCGTAAGGCAGCAAGCCACTTTAGGGGGTGCAGGACACACATAGGTCTGCCTTCCAACATTTTGTTACCTCTGTCTGCCCCCAGTATCTGCTGCCTCACTCTGCCTAATGGTCCCCCACCCTCTTTCTAGGTTTCAGCTTTTATAAGAATTTTTCATATTCTCTTTGCAAGTTTCCTAGAAACAACTTCCAAAAACGGCAGCCATCATGTTTGTCTCTGATATAGCAAAAACAATGAAGGATCCTGGCCTCTTCCATAGGGTGGCCACCTACGTATCGTCACGAAAGAGGGGAAAGGGGACAAAAGAGGACATTAATTTGCATAACACTTATACATGTACATTCATATAGGTGTACATTTAGAAATAATAACTACTTTAAATTTTTTAAAAAATACAACCTATTTCACCGTAATGGAGAAGAGCAGGTGACCTGCGTGACTGCTTAGTCTGCGGTCCAGGTGCTCACTGTGAATGGGCATCTTCATGGGCCCTTCTTGCTCCCTCCTTATGGTTCTTTGACTTTAAAGCGGATTGAGAGTGGACACCTCTTCATATAGAAGATGCCTTGAAATAGAGGACTATCCTCTGCTGCTCTCCAAAACGGAGGACTGCCCTCTGTAAAGTTGGGCATCTGGGGGGCCCTAGATAGAAAAGCACCAACACAGACCCTTTTATAGAGAAGGGGTAGGAGAGAAAGAGGGATGCAAGCCTTTGCATTCCAGTGAATAACTGCAATACACACACACACAACTTGTATGGGACCTGCCTTCTGTACACAAGGAGAAATCATCAAATAAATCAAGACTATAACAAAAATGGAGGCATCAGGCTCTTGCAGATGAGATAAGCAGGTCAACGAGGTAGGAGACTCTCTGGGAGAGAAACTGGGGCAGGGAAACAAACAAAAGAATAATGTGATACAACCAGACCTGACCCACTTGCCATGCTGCAGGTGTCGAGGGCCGAGGTGCCTAACAAAAGGAAGGAGACAGCGGTTGGGTGGTTTGTCTCTTTCAGACTATAGTCATGCTCCTTGAGGCTGGGTGAGAGCATCAAGAGATCAGCTTTCAGCTTGACCCATATTGCAAGGCAGATTTAAACAGGCCAGCAACACCTCACATAAGCAGGCTGGTGTGAGCAGGCACCTCACATAAGCATCTCATCCATTACAAGTAAGGGGAGGTGTAAGGTTAAGGAAGGAGCAAACACAAACACACACAAATCAAGGACTGAGCCTGGGGACTCCAATGTGGTGCCTGTGAGCACCAGTGCACCCACAGGCTCCTATCTTGGAATCTACCAGCTTCCCTGCTGCCCCTCCTAGTTTTTATTTTATTTCTTAAGATATTTTTTTTCTGGGGGACTGGTATGCTGAAAAACAAAGTGCTGCCTTCCAGAACCATCTGTATTTAGGTTCAAAGGAGTGGCTTTGTGTTATGGAGCTCAGGCCCCACCTCTGCCGTATACCTTTCCTAAAGTCTTGGGCTAAGGTTTTTTAGTCCCACCAGTTGGCCTTCTGGGAAATGAGTGTTTTATGACCAGCCATGCTCACTATGGTAGCCCTTTCACGAACAGGCAAGTCCCTCCCACAATGGCAGCCATTTTGTGAGAGTGCCTGTGACACTCCCTCAAAATTCCAAGTGTGTCCACCAACCCAAAAAGCTTGGAGACCGTTGGGAAGCAAAGAGTTTGAACATTGCTGAATCTGTGTGTCCAATTCATACTTCTACATGCTCAGCATAGATTTCATTGTATGATACCCTCTTTATATAAATACATTGCATGCTTGTGTTCTTCCTCGACTTCTCAGGCTTCTTGAGCTGATATGCATTTGATTAGTTCTTCATTAAAGCATTGCAGCAGCCACTGCATCATTGGCTCTGTATACTGAAATCGTGAAATCTTACCTTCATTGCACATTGTTCCTTCGGTACATTGTGGTTGTTCTAAATTTCCACATGCAGCAGCTTCTAGAATCCAGTCCACACACAAACCTGCTACCCTGCACACAACTGAACAGTTTGCATGCTATCAGAAACTTCACCAATTGAAATGTGATTTATGGATGGATGGAGGAACCTTTAATCATTTAGGACTTCAGAGAAAGTCTGTGCTTTCCAACATCATCTATGCAGCTGTCAAAAGCCAGATCACATGTGTGCGTCATGTCATAGCAGTCGCACATTTTACTCAGCCTACTATGCTGACTTTAGGCATGCTACCATGGATTAATGTAGTCATGTGACTGCTGACTGGCACATGCAGAATTCTCTCTCTCTCTCTCTCTCTCTCTCTCTCTCTGGTTTTAGCATTTAACCATAAAAAAGAAGCAGCAGTTACAATCAAGTGCAAAGTCTGGGGCACAGAGAATTATGTATATGCCTATTGACAATCACAGAACTGCTTCAGCAGTATAAATAAAAAAAATATTCTGCAATGCGAAGATTAAATAATAGGATTCTAGGCTGTAAAGCAATCATGCACCCTCAGTCTCAATATCGGTAATGATTATTGTTCCCACATAATGCTAACTCACAATATGGGTTGTTGAATTCTAAGTGTTATGATGTGTGATGGAGCTACATTAACAAATTATGGTTTTTTAATCATGAACAACCCCAAAAGAGACCCCATGGTTTGTTGTTGGGTTGTGAACTCTGGATTATTTATACCATGAGTTGTCATTATGTGCAAATCCAGAATCTTGGGTTGTTCATGGGTTGTTTTGCTAGTCTACAAAGGCTGCAGGCGAGAGCAGTAATAAAAACCCAGCTGCTCTACATGCCAGTACTGCAGCGCCACAAAGACATTTGGGATATAGAGAGGGAGCAGGGGAAGTAGGATGGAAACAAACAATCCTGCGACTGAGAAAACAAACCACGTGGTTGTTTTTTCAATCATCTGCCAGACAAACCCTGAGTACAGCAATCAACCATGTTGCTGGCGGCAACATGGTCTCTTCAGAATGGTTTGTATTGTATATAAGACAAAGAATACATTGTTTTAGACAAACTATGTTTCAATGTTTTACAATCCTAGTTGCCCACATGCTCACAGAAATCTTACTAGAAGCTGTTATTATACCCTCGCCATAGATGGGAAATTTAATTCTAAGTCCACACACACACACAGAGAGAGAGAGAGAGAGAGAGACAGACAGACAGACTGACTGACTGACTGACTGACTGACTATGGTTTTGAAGGCTTTGAAAGCAATGTAACGAAGATCCAGTTCCAAAATTTATTTTGCAGAATCATATTGGTTTTTCCCAAAAGCTGAACTATTACAAATACTAGTACAGAAAAATGCCTCACAACCACAAATTATGCACACACACACACACACACACACACACACACACACCAGACTCTTACTAACCATAATACTAAAAACATTTTTAATGGAAAATCAGAGAGGGCTGTGTTCCAGTGCAAACTGCTTTTCACTGCATAATTTTCACTAAAGGCTTGGTGGCTCTGGCAGAAAGGTGATTATCAAAATCCATCCATCATCATCATCATCATCTTCATCATCATCTTTTCTGTTCACACCCAAGAATACATCCTATTCTATTTGTGTTTGATAATGTAATATGAGAATAATACAAGTGCTGATCTGACTCCCTACAGCACAAGTAGCTATATAGCTCCACCGGACGAGCGCTTTATTGCACACTTGTTACTGGGCATTCACGGATTTTTGCGGGTCGCTCTCATGATGATGTCTGCCTCCTGCATGCCTCCCGTCCCTTCTAGCCTTCTTCGCATGACAAAATAACACCCCAGTAAGTCCGACTTATTTTTAAAGATATCTCCTGGTGTGTGCAGAAGCAGCACGATCAAAACAGCCTACTGAATGGGCCACGTGGATGTTGTTTACTTCCTCTTTCAAAAGAGGAAGTAATGAGGGACAAACATGCGGGTGGAGAAGTGACAGTAAGCAAACATGATTTTCCCGTGTGATGATGCTCATATTCTCCATGGTGGACAGAGGTACCGTGAAGGAACAGGAAGGGCACTCCCAACTACTGTAATGCCACACCACAAGTAAGCATTTTTGTTGTTGTGAAGATGGACTAAGGTTTCACTGACACACACACACACCATTTTTTTTAGTAATCTCTGCCTGCCAGCAAAGATCACCAATATATCTATATGTATATGTTGATGACTTATGACAAGAGTGACAGGAAATCCGAGTTTCATTTCGGAAGCATAAACAGCTACAACCACATAGTAATCATAACTGGGGTGTTTTTACATACAAGTCCTAGAATGTCCTTGGCTTAATTCTGCATACAGAAATTGGCTGCTATGCACATTCTCCTCCACATTCTATGTAATGCTAACAACAGTGACATATGGCACAAAGATAGCAAGAGGGCATTGAAGGAGTATTTAAACCTCGTGTATAAAACAATCTTTGACTTCAATGTTAATAGAGGCTAAGAGAGTAAAGTTTCCACTTGGTTTCAATTAATGGAAACTGAGGCCATCAAATGCTGGCAGGAGAAGCAGAATTAACAGACAGAGGAAATCTATGAACATTTTACTTTAGATAATCAACGTGGAGTATACCCCAGATGTCACACTAGGCCATGGCCAGTGATAGCACCTTGCTTAAGCAGGACATACAGATGGAACGATGAAGTGCCACATGCCTTTCTGTAACCTGCACGAAGTTTGGAGGTAATGGTTCCATTCGGAGGTGTGGAAAAGCTTTGCAGCATACTCTGGCATTTAAAAGTTTGCCCAAAGCCCATATTATTTCTAGAAACATACCACAACTTGCTGCTTGCAGTTTTTCGCAACTTAATCACACCTACACATCCAACTCAAAGACAGCCAAGTGGGCTAGGAGGACTGGGAATCTGGGAGCCCGGCTGCTGTTGTGGTGGAGCAAGAATTTGTGCCATAAACTATTTGTGTTTCAAGGAAGATTGTAAATTCCTGCACATTCAGCTGTTCAGCACCACCCTGCCTTTTCCTGTGCTCGGAAGCCCAATACACACTAGTCTTTGTTCCCTGGACAGAACCTTGCTTTAGAGTGCCAAGATCCCTTACAAAACTAACACAGTTCCTAGTGCAGCAAAGGAATGCTAAACACACACACACACACACACACACATGTCTTTCTATTGCGGGGGGGGGCTCTTTTCCAACCCATCCTCTAGCCCCAATGCCCTCAAGTCTGGCCTACATTTAAGAACAGAAGCAAACAGATTGGTAACAGTACACTTATAGGGGTTGTGTATTTGGGCATAAACATGTGTTTCAAGAGGTCTGGTTCAGAGGAAGGGACAGGAGGTGTTGTGGGAAGCAATACGGCTCAGAGGTGGGTCCCAGAACCAAGGAAAATGTGGTACAAGTATATGGTCAAGCCCTTGCACCCCAATTCCCGAGCAATGAGAACTCCAGGGATGTGAGTGTTACCCAGGGTTTTGTTTCCTTGGAATCAGATCACTGGAGACACATGATACTTTGGGGATAAAAAGTTTATTTTCACACATATACAAACTGAGCATAACTGGAGGTTAACAGCACGCTCTCATTCTCTCTCTCTCTCTCTCTCTCTCTCACACACACACACACACACACACACACACTAGATACTGCACCCATTAGATTTTTAGTGGGGCCCCACCAGTGCCACAAAATTCTTGTCTCTTTTTCGTTCTCATTCCAATACAACAGGCTTGTCCTTCGCTTACTGGTTTACATACAGCCCTGGATTACCCCCCTCCTTCATGTCATCATCTATGTCTTGTTAAGCCATCTCAGCTCCCATTGAAATATATTGCCTGAACAATACAGGTGATCAACAATCTTTTGTCAAGTCTTAAGAACTAGGATGCAGACAAGCTGGAGGGGGTTCAGCTGGAGGGGGCAATGTGGATCATCAGGGGTCTGGAAACAAAGCCCTATGAGGAGAGACTGAAAGAACTGGGCATGTTTAGCCTGGAGAAGAGAAGACTGAGGGGAGACATGATAGCACTCTTCAAATACTAGAAAGGTTGTCACAGAGAGGAGGGCCAAGATCTCTTCTCAATCATCCCAGAGTGCAGGACACAGAATAATGGACTCAAGTTACAGGAAGCCAGATTCCGGCTGGACAACAGGAAAAACTTCCTGACTGTTAGAGCAGTATGACAATGGAACCAATTACCTAGGGAGGTCGTGGGCTTTCTCACACCAGAGGCATTCAAGTGGCAGCTGGACAACCATCTGTCAGGTATGCTTTAGGGTGAATTCCTGAATTAAGCAGGGGATTGGACTTGATGGCTTTGTAGGCCCCTTCCAACTCTACTATTCTATGATACTATGATTTCTTCAGGGTAACCGACACAGATAGCAGCAGGTAATCCAAATGAAGGAGGCAGCACAGACTTTCTGTTGGCCATTTGGCTTGCCAGTCCTGCCCCCCTGCCCCTTGCCTGGCTTCCAGAAACCAATTAGACATTACCTTCTGCCCAGGAATGCCCCCGGCACAACGTTGGAGCAAGGTCCGATGGCAGAAGAGCCAATCTAACCTTGCTCCAGTGGGAAATGTCAGGGTAAATCCATGATTTTTCCAGTGCGCAGCTTCATCTATTTAGCCCGTGGTAGATGTGAATCAGCAGCTGTGTCATATAACTGACGCAGCACTGATTCGCAGCCACCGTGGGGTAAAGACGATGTTTAGACACCCCCTGAATCAGATCATTGGTCAATCTAGCCCAGTACTGTCAACACCGACCAGCAAAAGCTCTCCACTGTTTCAGGCAGGTCCAGGTTCAATCCCTGGAAATGCTGGGATTGAACCTGCTGCATTCAAAGCAGATGCCCTACCATTAAACTATGGGCCTGCCTTCAAGAGCATAAGCAGTTTTTTGCAGAAGACATACAGCTTCCTCTTTTGAACATTTCCCCATATGAACAAAAAGAGGAAGGTTAACTCACACTTCCTCTTTGGGTATTTCCAAAAAACACACAGTTGATCTCAAATTACAAAATAGTAAAAAAATAGATTTCATTATATTTGGTCCTGTTTAGTATGCTGGCTTTGCAATTGTCTGTGGTTAAAATAAACTATTAAATTAATATTAAACTCCTTTTCTCCCCATTTTCCCACCACTACCATCTAATTTTTAAAAAGGTAACTTATATGGAGCAGGGACCTGTGACTCCTCATAGATGTGTACTCAGCTCAACCTGAAACAGGTTTTTGTACCTGACTGCAGTCACAACCCCACAGTACAGGCCCGGGATGACCAAAATCCACCACTGCCATAAGCACAGGCCTTTCAAATGCACCCTGGATTACGGAACAAAAAGTCCTGTGGAGTTAAATGCATGGAAATAATATTAAACTATCTTGAGGATATAGCAGTTTCTCCCTTTTGAAATCTTGGCCCATGTTATCCCACAAATGTCAAAATACTACAAAATTTTTCATATTTCACCCACACATTCATAAGGATCCAAGTTTCCGGAGTCTAACCAAGGGATGGGCAAGTTTGAAAGTTTTGCTTTCTCCCACTTTCAGGGTTTTTTATATCTCAAATTCTTTCCATCCAGATTATGAATACATCTGGGGGTGTCCTCACGGCACCGGGTTAGCGCTGCTTTCCTCTCAAACCCTGCATTTCCTCTCCCCCAAGTGGGAGGTTCCTGGACAACCATCCGGAGACCAGAGCCGCTGCCCTCTTCCTGGTGGAATTGCAGATCGTCTTCCACCAGGCACCACCCGGCACCTCCGCTGCAACTCCAGAACAAGGCGAGGAGTTGTCGTGACACCATCTTGCATGTCCTTGCCTTGCTCTGGAGAAAAAAGTTAGGGTAAACCCCATTTTTTCTACACCACTTCAGAGGAAAGCAGCTTCGGTGGAAAGCGCGGGACGTGTGTGCAATTGCAGCGGCATTGTATAATTGACGCCACATCGCCGCGCACCCACCCTGGGGCTTTCTGAGCCTTTAGACAGCCCCCTGCTTACAAAATTAAATAAAAAACCCAATTTCCTACATATTCCTAGCCTAACCCCATCCAAATTATTTGTTCTGTTTGAGCGGCCCAGACATATAAACATATCTGTGTACGTTTCCAAGTCTATGCTTAGTGTGTGTGTAAATTGTCTGGGAAACAAAAGCATAGTTCAAACAAAGAGAGTAGGCAGAGATCCCCGCCTGGCTGAAGCTACTGTCCGGCCTAATCCAGCTGCGTCAGCAAGGTTTACAGGGCTGGCTGGAGGGTGTGGGGGGCGTCCTTCGTGTGCCGCTCAATGAAATGGGATCGGTCTTTAGGAAAAGCAGGTCAGAGATGGGAAAATATCCTGCAGCCACAACAAGCAGCTGCCAAGGCACCCCTCCCTAATCTCCCCACCAGGCTCTTTTCTAAGAGGTCCTCCCCCCTCCCGCCCTTCCTGGCTTTGCACTGTGCACAAACCCTTTAACAGCTCTGAAAAAGAGAAAACCCTTTTATCTCTCCAAAGTGGAGAAGCCCCCATTGGCCCAGCAGCCTCCACCGACCAACCAATGAGATAACTGTTGCCAAGGTGCAGTATGTAAGCTTGAACTGTGCTGTGTGCATGTTTGGGTTGGGGAGGGGAGGCGAGGGAGGGGCTTTTTCATTCTGTTGCCGGGATATACAGGCAGACTCTGGAGAGGAGGTGCCTGATGCAACAGGTGGCCCTTCGGGGCTGGGAGTGGGCAAGGTTCCATCCATCAACAGCTTGTCAGCCCAGCAGCACCGTTCCCACCCTGCAGGGATGGAGTAGAGCGGCTTTGCATTCTTCTTGGTCAAACATAAACTCAGTACGAAGGCTCCCACACCCCTCCACACACACACATGCACAAAAACATGCAGCATCTAGGAAATTAACATTACCTTTTGGAAGGGGTGCCACACATCCTGCATTTGTTTTAAAATAAGTTTCCATCTCTCGCTCTTGCTCTTTTTCTCATCAGACGCTTTTGACTCCACACAACTAACCCCAAAGGAGTAGGGTTTCTCAAAGTTCAATCTGTAGGGCCATGGCCTCAGGTTAGGTCAAGAGACGGAGGGCAAGGGCAGCATGGACACCAGACGGTCCTGGCTGGAGACACATGATATCGCCATTGTTTCTGTCTTTTTCCAGAGAGTTGACAATGGTGTGATGATGTCAGCATCATGGTTCGTAATGTCCAAGCACATTCCTCACACTGTTAGCTCTTTACATAGGCTTTGGCAGTGCTTTCATTATGTAATTGGAAATTAATTAAAATTTCTTATTGTGAACTGCCATGGGATATATTTCCTTGAAGGGTGGTGGTATACAAATACCTGAAATAAAATAAATAAAATGCAAGCCGTTTTAACACAGATGGCTAGAGCTGAGATTAAATTTCTTAGAAGGCATTTTTCTTAAAAAAGCTTCTGAGAGGTTTCTTTTTCACACCCTCTTATAAAATGAAAGCCACTTTACAGAGCTGTCTTCGAATACACTCCCATCATTCTTTTGTGGCCATTCTCCCTACTCCTCATATATCACTACATACACAAAATGCCTGGATGGACTTGGACAAGTTGTCATTATTATTATTATTAACAACAGCAGCAGCAGCAGCAGCAACATCTCTCAGGCTCATATGCTCCAAGCATCCCTGTTTATCAGGGACAATCTATTCAACATCCTAACTTGTTTTGGGGGGGATGTAAAGTGTTATGGTCAGGCGACAATGTGTGAGAAGGAGCTGGCTGTTTTTAACTTTTGTACACTGCCCAGAGAGCTTCGGCTATGGGGCAGTACATAAATGCAATTAATAATAATAATAATAATAAGAAGAAGAAGAAGAAGAAGAAGAAGAAGAAGAAGAAGAAGAAGAAGACTCTCTTGTTTTATGGGGCCAAAGACAATAGTGACTAATTTCCTCTTTAGATGACGCTTAGTGTTGGGTATGAGTGACACAGAATGTATTTCCTTAATGCATGAAATACACAAAAAAAGCCAATAAATCTCTTAGCATTATTATTATTATTATTATTATTATTATTATTATTATTATTATTTACATTTATATACAGCCCCATAGCCAAAGCTTACAAAAGTTGAAAATAGTGAACATTAAAAACAAATATACAAAATTTAAGACAAAAAAAGAACATAAAATACAAACAAAAACAGACAATATCCGTTTAAAACAACTATTCTGGGATCAGTTTAAAAACTCAGTCTACGCTGTTAAATGCCTGGGAGAAGAGAAATGAATGAAACATACTATGTTTCATTCATGGACTCAATGTTTTTTACCCAGTTTTCCCATTTTCTGGAAATTTCTAACCTTAGACAGACTTTACGTGCCGCTGAATGCCTTAGAACAACAATTAGATGCTACTATCACTGTGCCACGCAGGCTGATTTTAGTATAGTCAGAATGGGCATTGGCACGTGTTCTCTGTTCAGCTTGTGGGTGCTGGGTGTGCTGATTGAGTATCTTACTCGTTTTTTTAAAAAAATCTGGGGAAATCAATAATTTGCAACTGAAGGTGCCTTTAGGCACGACACTGAAAATTAGTAGGATACAGGATACACAAGGCCAAACTAGATGTCATGTGGGAGATCCACAACCGACAATCTTTTCTTTTATTAAAACTAGCCATGTGGTGATGGTGGGGATTTGGTTCAGGGTCATAGTGCTGAGGAAGACGAAATTAAAGTCTCCTTCCACCCCGAGCAAATCTACACGTAGTACTGAAGGCACTTGTGTGCGCCTCCAGTGCGCCGTCAAAACGATGGTGTAGACGGCGAAAGAAGAGACGGAGGAAGAGACGGAGGAGGCGGCGGCTGGGGAACAGGCCGCGTCCTTGCCACTGCAGCCACCTCCCCCGCCACCGCTGCCTCCCCGCCGGCCTCCTGCTGCTGGGCTAAGAGCCACCCAGGTCGGAGAGCTCGGCGGAAGCTCTTACCCCAGCAGCAGGAGGCCGGTGGGGAGGCAGCGGCAGCGGCAAGGATGCCGCCGGTTCCCCAGCCACCTCCTCCTCAGTCCCTTCCTCCGTCCCTTCTTTCGCCGTCTACACCATCGTTTTGACGGCGCACTGGAGACGCATGCAAGCGCCTTCAGTACTACGTGTAGATTCCCTCCCCGTCCCATTTCCCCAACAAACCAACTTACCCACAAACCATTGCTATCCAACATGGAAGGGAAAACATACCAGTAGCCGTATAGTATATGTGTGTTTTACTCGTCACAATAGCAGCTTCAGGGGGCTATTTCTATCAAAGAAACAGCACAGGGTGAAAGAGTTACATCCTCCTCCACTAACATTGTGGTCAATTTGGGATCCCCCCCCCCCCCGTGTTGGCTGCTTTTAACAAAAAGGGAAAATAAATTCAGGAGACAACAATGTCTAGTTTGGCCTAAAGTAGCTGCATAAATAGAACCCTGGAGGCTTTGTAATTTGTCCTGTTCTCAAACCACTAGATCTTTTTAGAATGTTTTTAGAATGTTTTTTAGGATGTTTTAACAATGTATATTATGTTTTAATTTAGTTTTATGTATTTTACTGTTTACTGTTGTTCCCCGCCTTGATCAAAATGGAGAGACGTGTAAGAATTATTATTATTATTATTATTATTATTATTATTATTATTATTATTTTGTATTTCCCAGATGCAGTAGCCATAAAACCCAGAGAAAAGAATAGCTCATCTAAGGATAGGTGTGTGACTATACCTTTAAGGGACTTTCCTCAGCAGGATTAGGAAGTTAGGTCCAGGGGAATGGTTCAAGAAAGAGAAAGTAATTCAAGGACACCTATTGCATATAGTTTCTTAATAAAATGATTTGTTGAATTTCCCAAACTCTTTAGTTTCTATTCATGCCCTCTCCTCTTTGTTTAACTGACCATCTGTCTTGCTGTACTGTACACCACGCACCATTATGCGCTAGCAGCGCGTGTGCCATAAATATCAAGACATGCTTTGTTTTCCTTTCAAAAAGACATGTTGGTGATCTGTGCCGTGGCTCCAAAAGGGGACTGCAAAGGACAAAGGCTCAGCACTGGCATTGCCTGCAGAGAATTCTGTGCTGTTTTGGCTTTCTTCTGTGATTATGCTTGACAAGGTCAGGATTCTGTCAGCCAGGGCTCATTTATGCTCTTACCTCCTTTAAACCTGGCAGTTTTTCACTCTGACACCAGAGAAAAGGGGACAGTTACTCTGGGTCCCAGCTCTGCTTGGGATTTGTTCTCCCCCTAACACACAAGGCACGCTGCATGGGAACTGAAGAGAGTGAAAAGACACCAATCCAATCCCGCTGGCTAGAAGCGTGTGTGTGTGCACTCCGGGGTTACCCTTGGAAACGGTGCTTCAGCTAACATCTGCCATGCTGGTTCTTTCAGGGGGTGGAGGGGGGAAAGGCAGCAGACATTCTTCCTGCCCTTTTGTCTATGCATCAAGCAGAGGTGTTTTTAAAAATAAAAGCACAATATTTCTGGCTTTCAACATGAACGGTTGCCCCTAGTCCACTCAGCTATACACAGGTAGCTGATCCACTGAACTGGAGAAAGAGCAAGTTTTTTTTTTAAAAAAAAGTGCTTAAAGCACTGAGACCATTTTCACATGGGGGGGGGGGTTGTTTTGTTAAATATATATTTCCCACATCTCTAATTCAAATGTAAAATCTACATTCCCTAGAATGGTTTTGAAATGACTCTGCTCTGCTTTCTATCCCACATTAACAACACACATGTGTGCACAAATAGCACAATAGGCTTAAAGGCACTTCTAACACTGTGTGGAAAAGCCCTCAGGATAGACTTTGATTTTTTTCTATGATCTTTCATCAATTTGATGTTATGCCAGCTTCGCAAAATGCCTTGTCAGCTATTTTGAACAATTTCCCCTTAAGTCAAATGAAAAGAGTGAGGGAAGTAATATTTTCAATCCATCTTCAGCCGCCTTAATAGGAGTCTGTGTTTACGGGTGTGATTGCAATATCATTGTTTAACCATCCCTCCCTCCCTCTCCCTCTCTCTCTCTCTCACTCTCACACTCACACACACACCCCTTTAAAACAATGTCAAGGGAGTGTGTATTTATTGCTTATGACCCGCATTGTCAAGAGCACTGGCCAATAGCTATCCACGTTACTAGTGCAATTGTAAAAAATAGCTCGGGAAATTAACTATGTTTTCCTATGTGTGTTTTGTGCCGGGGTTGGGGGGAGATACTTCCCAACGTCTAAACGATTCCTATTAAAAACCTTTTCCTAGTCCTCTGCAACAATTGAGCAACCACTGTGCATTTCCTGTGCAATAAAACAATTGTCTGAGCAGCCCCTCCTAAACCCAGAGAGAGCCATTTGGGGAAGGGTTTTTTTAAGACCAGGAAAGGCCCTGACCTTTCCCCGCCCATTCCAAGCTGGCGGATACAGAGTCTCTCTTACGCTCTTAGCATCAAATATACTCAGAAATCTAGTTAGGGACAAGGCAGCATAAAAACTACCGACTCTCTTATGTCAACATTCTGCTTGTGTGTATGAGAGGAGAGGGTTGGGAAACAGACCCTTTATTGCTGAGAAGGAGAATTCCTACAGAAATAACAGCTGAGGGTTCACTGAGGGTGTCTGGCAGTGAGAGAGAGTGCTTTGATCCCATCTCCGGTGCCAGCTAGTGCCAGGTCAATCCAAGCTGCCCTGAGGGCACAGGGTGACATGGTTTCAATGAGTCAGTAATGCAAGCAGGACCAAAGCAGGAGACAGCAGAGAGAGACAGCACCGGGATTACTGTAAAAATTATGGGGGTATATCTGCTGAGCCAGATTCTAAGCTCTCAGATATTAAGTAGTGTTCAGAGAAGGAAGGGATGGGGAAGGTTCAGTGAGGCCCTGTAGCTAAAAAGCATGTCCAAACGTTCTAGTTGCTAGCTCATCCAGTCTGTGCCTGCCTCGTGTACTTCTCTTCATCGTTTGTTTATATTACCTTTTCTCTCTCCTAAAACTGCCATCTCTCTCCAGGGTGCCTCAAGCTGTTGGGGCAGGGAGGGGGCGGGGAGGTGATGCAGATCACAAGTTATTCTTTTCCTGTCTGGCCACGTCTTATTGGGAAGACAGGGTGAGGGGAGGGGGGTTAGTCTCAGATTGCTAAATTGCTGAATCAGGAGAACAAGGAGGTAGTTGCAACATGGCCCTTTACCCGAGCAACCTTCACACAGTCCTACAGTGCACTGACTATAGCAGCTATTTCCCTCTCAGTCAAGCTTTGTTTACAATTTTCATCTGGTTACAAATAGGTAGGGGGCACCATATGGCAATATTATGAATCATTAGAAATGGTTTTTCTTAATCAGTTATTCACAATGTTTCCAATTTGCAGAAAAAGAAAAAAAGATTAAAGATCGATCAAAAGGACATAAAAACATTATGAAACATTATGGGGTGTCTCTTCTCTGCATGGTATTCCGTACCATACAAGCAGGTGTAGGTGCAAAGTACGGTACAGGATGTTTCCATAGTAATATGTTTCTGATTATTCTACCAGCAAATAGCAGCTTGCAAGCCCCAGAACAAGAGGAAAATGGAGGCTACAACTTGGTAAAGAAATGCATGAATCCATTTTCGCTTATCCTACAAAATTAAACGTTCTTAGGGCCAAACTAGATTTGACAATTCTCTTGTGGTTTGGCCTTGTGAGGCTGGGATTGTTTTTTGTTTGTTTTTAACTAATAGCTGGTGTCCCAGCCTCCATCAGGACCATGGTATGGAGGGGGGAAGGCTTTTTTTAACCCTTTGCACTGCCACAGTCTCATTGGAAACCCTCAAAGGTTTTGTACATTAGCAAAACTTGAGATGATCAAAGTTCTCTGAATTCCACCTCCAAACTCATTTGGACTCCTGTCTGTATCAGGTTCCTAGTAGGGCTGTGCACCGCCTTGGGCTGAATCCCTGAAACCAAGGTAAGGCAGGCTGATTCGGCCCACCTCAGTTCCAAGTCAGTTCCGGGACAGCTCAAGGCGCCCCGAAGCTGAAGCCGATCGGCACCGAAGCTTTGGGGTGCCTTGGGCCACTTTGGAGCAGCCCTGGGTCCTCCCTCCTGCTTTCCTGGCCAGCCATGAGTCCTTTGAATTCACCTCCCTCTCCCTGCTCTCCCTGCACACCTGCTGCCATCGCCACCACATCACCTGCTCTCCTGCTGCCATCGCCGCCACATCACCTGCTCTCCTGCTGCCATCGCCTCCCACCACTTTCACCGCCCGCCGCCATCACCACCGCCACATCACCTGCCACAACCAAAGAACGTGGCATTCCTGAGAACAAGGCTGTGATTTCAAGATATCACAGGAGTTCTGATTAGTACCTCTGTGGCCACAAACTATGGTGGCCATAGAGGTACTAATCAGAGCCCCCGCGATACCTTAAAATCACAGCCTGGTTCTCAGGAATGCCGTGTTCTTTGGTTGTGGCAGGTGATGCGGCAGCGGCGATGGCGGCGGGCGGTGATAGTGGCGGGTGGCAATGGCAGCAGGAAAATAGGGAGAAGGAGGTGAGTCCAATGGACTCATGGCCAGCCTTGCTACCGGCTTTCCTGGGTGCTGGCTGTGCAGCCAGTACCCAGGGGCTTCTAAGGTCAAGTCGCTTTGGGGGGGAATCTCGCCTCAGCACCAAGGCGAGGTGGGCAACCCCCAAAGCACCCTGAGTTGAATTGGAGCTGTTTCGGGGGCTCCAAACTGGCCTCCGAGGCGAATGAGGAGAACTGTGCACAGCCCTAGTTGCTAGCTTTGTTGTTGCTGCTGTTGTACATGAAAATGAATGCATATTTTCATACATTTTCCAAATGTATGTATCAGTTGTGCACATTTTTTAATACATGCATTTCTCCCGTTGATTAAAGTGAGCTTGTGAGCATTTTTCAAATGTATTTCTGTTGTTTTTCTGAGAGCTCAAAGCTGTACAGACTTCAACCACAGATTGTATTCGGGTCTGTGTTCAGATCCATGAGGTACAAACTGGGTAAATTATTGTAAAAAATGATCTGAAACTAATTTTTTACCCATCCTGAATCCCCTGCATGCCTGTTCTTCACAATGGCAGGGAAGTCCCTGCTTGTGCCCATGGGAGTTTTCTGCCATTCTGCCCTCTCCCCATACATCAGGGTCCTGGTCTGGCTCAGCCTCCCACCCCTCCCCTTGGCACCTCCTATTTGTTTTTGTTTTTCTAAAGAGCAGCCAGGGAAGGCAAAGCCACGTGACAAACATCAGGTCTAGTTTGGCACTTAAAGCTGTGGAGGAGCCATCCTCAAGAGAACGATTCTGCCAGAGACAGCAGGCTGTAACATTACACTTGAGGAGGGGCCATGACTCCGTTGTAGAGCAAATGCTTTGAATGCAGAAGGTCCCAGGAAGAAAGGCAAGATTTGCTCCCAATAACATGATAGGAAAGCAACGGGTCCATCACACCTACTTTTTTTTTCCAGGTACAATCCACGGTTTCCACCTGTGTTTCATTAGCACGTCAAGTGCTGGTCCCTTTCACGTGCCTTCCTGGTGTCGCCATTGAATCAGCAAAATCTCTTTTCACTTGTTCACTCTTCCACTATTGCGCCCGCCCCACCTCATCCCCTTCTCCTTCGCCCTCCAGTTCATTGGTTTTTGTGGTTGATGGACACTGTGATGGGCGTGGGTGCCTTCCTCCCCCCACCCCTCTGGTTTTGTTGTCTAGCGTTTTTAGCGTTTCATCGGCTGGGCACTGTTTTTGCCTTTAGAGGTGAGATGATGCTCCCTTCTCTGCGGGGTCTTCGCACACCCTCTCTCCCTCCCTCCCCCTTCCCGGCTGAGCGGTTCTACAGACTGGAGGAGAACTGCCCCCGCCCTACTCTTTCATCAGCAAGACTGTCCTTCAGTGTTTATGTCCCCAAGAAGGGATGTTCTGCGACATAGCGCAAGGACAGCAATACACAGGGATGGAAGGGCAGTTTTATCCTGTGTGGAGAAAAAATACCACACTTTCCCCACCCCAGAAAAACACAGCAAATGGAGGGGAAGAGGCAAGATGACTGCAGGACACAACATCATGTGAGGGTGGCGGGGCAAAACAGTAAACAAGGCAGGACAAAGTGCAATAAAATGCAGGTGTGATGGAGCATCAAGAAGGAAGTGGATGGATTCCAAGGAGGGAGGACTAATCTGGCAAACTCAAGATAAGTGACATGGGATTCTGGTTGGCACAGGTAGAAAGGATTGAGATTTGGAGAGGCTGAAGAAGTTAGAAACAGAAGACGTTACAGCACAGATGTTACCTAACTCTAAGCTAGAAGACAAAAAGGACTTCTCTTGAGGGGGGTGGGCGATGTTGAATGTTGCAGGTTGAAAGGTTCTTTGTTCAAGGTCACAGGGGCTAGTTGTTCTTCTCTGAGACAGCACTGTGGAATTAGGGCCCAGCAAAGCTGTGTTAATGAGGCCTTTTGGTGAAAAGCCTGGAAGGGGAACACATGGTTGTGCATTCCCTTGGACTCCTGACTAAGAGAGGGGCCAGAGTTCACTTTCCATGTAGAAGGTCCCAGGTTCAATCTGCAGCATCTTCAGATAGGGCTAGGAAAAACCTTTGCCTGAAACCCTAAAGAACCACTGCCAGTCAGTGTTGACAATACTGGGCTACACGGACCAATAGTTCCACTCTGTATATAAGGCAGCTTCCTATGTTACTGCATTCCTATTTATTTCAATATCAGCAAAACCCAGATCTCAACAAATCAAATACCTAGGTTTGTTTTAAATCTATGAGGGATTTACCACAAATCACTGCTGGCATCTTTATACTTGTTCTTTGATTTCTATTAATAATCATAGGCCTCCTGGAACAATACTTGCTAGACAAATCTAGGTTAGTTATTACTCTCATGGCATATCAGCCCTGCGCAGGAGGTAGAAAGAAGACTGTCTTGGTGTCTAAACTAATGGACTAACTTCCATAAAACTTGGTCGATCCTGGAGGAATACATTTGAGGGTAGATGAACATAGTTCTTTACAGAATATAGTTTGTAGATACAGAAGTTATTTTCATTTCTTCAAGAGTTTCATTACTGTTTAAGGCATCAGTTCTCTATCAACTTACTTCTGACGAAACCCCATGAAACTCAGTAGAACTTACTTCCAGGTAGAAGTGTATAGGACTGCACTGGGGGGGGGGGAATTCAAGGGTATTTTTTCATATAGCACCAACCATGCTATTTGTGTGTACATAAATGTTGTTAAACTATGAGGCAAAAAGTGGGAAAGAACCATTTTAAAATGAAATGTACATTTAGTCAATGCAGTTTTCACATTCCCATTACCAATGTGAGACATGAGAATATATATATATATATATATATATATATATATATATATATATATATATATATATTCATGTATAAATGTAGTGTAAACCCTAAGCGGCTTATTGTTTTTTAAAAGTGAAAAATTCATGCTCAGATAATGAGAGCTTTAATTTTCGTTCTTTTTCCAAAAATCAGGATAAATGATCAAGTAAATAATGGCAGTGTTGTTATCTTTGGTGGGTGAAGCTCACACTTCTAAAGAGAAACTAAGCTCAGCTTTTGACTGGTGTGGGGAGGGAAATCTACTAGCCCTGTCTCTCAACAGACCTAATGTCCATAAACAGAGAAGTCACTGTGCACAAACAACGTCTTAAAAGCATAGACCAAAGTCACACAAATGGGACAGTACATTTCATGCAGTCAACTGATCAGACCATTTGCATCTGTGAAGAAGTTCTTCTCTATGTGTGGGAGATCAGATGTGCTGAGGAAGTGCAGGCACAAGCACAATCTAGCTTCCATCAAATGTCTTCTTAGGCCTACACTGACCTGTGAATGACTCAAGATAGGAAGGTGTATAGCTGAATCACACTAACAATGCAATCCTATACATTTCTGCTGACTTCTAGGTAAGTGTGTATAGGTGCAGACTCATTTGGGAGTAAATCCCATTGAATTCTGTGGAATTTCCTTCTGAGTAAGGATGCGTACAGGAACAGCTCAAAACAGTGATGAGGTCACCAGTTGGGCATTTGCCAGAGCTCCAAGTTCAGCAAAGGACCCATACATAGGCATGCACAGCACATTTCATTAGGGTGTGCTCTCAAGGAATTTTTTTTTAAGGTGAACATTTATTGAATACTCAGTCATAAAGGACATTTTTTATTCGTTTATTTATTAAGCACTGTAGACACTGATGCCGTACTACATGTTCAGCTTGCCTGACTGTGTGGGAGGGTCATTGCAGGTGAGGGGAGGATTGAGTAGATGTTTATTGCTTGAGACTGGGCACACCTGGCACATCCCTTGCACGCACCTATGGACCCATAACTCCACCATGTTCGTTTTAAACACCGCACATGTACATTTGTACACACAGAGACTGTGTTTAACCCTTCCAATAAATATGGGGTGGTTGGAGGTAGGAGATGAAGGTGCAATCCAATTTTCCTCTGCTCTCTACACATTGTGATAGGGATGTGTGAAGAGGGCATCTTTAGAGTGGGTACAAGATGGTGCTAGGTCAGCATCTCAGTTATAATAACACTAAAGAGCTGCAATGGCCCTCATCACAGTATTCTATTGAGACAACATCTTCTGAATAAAGGAGCTATGATGATGCTGTTCTTCACTTTACAAATGAGCGTTAAGACTGATGCTCATTTGTAAAGCATCAGTCATGAACCTAACACAATCTTATGGGCCATCCATAGAAATTATTAATTAATTAAAGTTTGTTTATAACATTTTTATATCCTGCCCATCATCATAAAACAATCCTACAGTGGCCATAATATACAATATATTATCATCATAAAATCCAATACTTATAACGGAATGAAATACAAATGACAATAGCAAATACTGCTGGTGGCAATCTTTACAGATAGTCAGGCTTTTCACTTCAGAATGTTCATTTCTGCATCCTGCTGTTATAAAGGACTGGCTAAAGTTTCAGTAGATTAGTACAAATCAGTATTCACCATCAGGAAGAGCCAAGCATATACCATGTCCAAATAGAGCCAGAAGGAATTTCAAACTTTCCACACTCTTTCAAATAATTTACAAATACAAGCTCATTGCTTCATCCCCCATATCGCAGTCCCCCAATAAAAGGCCTGTCTAGAGGCACAAATCATGGCTGTCTGCACTGCACAAATAAAGGCCAGGCTGTGTTTTAATTTGCTGTGAAACTTTACAGCTAGTTTTCATCCTCTCACTCTGTAGTGTCTGGCTTTTCTTGTCCTTGGAGTTAGAGGGAAGTTGGGAGTGGCTTTGGTAACCATTTTCTTCTTCAAACATCCTTCACTTAAGAAGAATTTGTATTTTTATGATTTGTAAACTGCCCAGAAAGCTTCAGCTATGGGGCGATATATAATAATAATAATAACAACAACAACAACAACAACAACAGCAACAGCAGCAGCAGCAGCAGCAACAACAACAGGGCCTACCAAAATACATCCACACCAACATCCAGAAAGCAGTTGTACTCAAAACATGTTCAATAGTAAGGATGTTTCTGAGTCAGTAAAGGGCAATATTGACTTGGCAAAGCCCATCTTGTCCGTCTAGTAAAAACACAGCGAGTGAGAAAAGAAAGATGAGATAATATAGTTTAGAACCCAATAATTTTATTTTAAAAAGAATAAATCCAGAACAAGCAATTTAATCAACAAGAAATGTGTAATGCCTAATTTCTTGTCCATTATGATTAAGCTACTGCATCACAAACAGTGGGTTGTGAACCAGAACCTAAAGTAGTATCCTATGCTTAGCAAGTTGGGCATAGCCAGTAAGCTCATCTATACTCACCATGAAGAACAAATCTTCAGTATATGAAAGCACAGTGATAGAAGTGGGCTAACAGTGACTCCGCTGAGCAATTGTGGTGGTCCTCAAGATACCACATAATATAGAGTGAGCCTGACTTAGCCAATTCCCTGGGCTACTTCGGACACATTGACGGAAAGGTTATGTATACTTTGTGCTAATATATAACATTTCACACCAATGTAACTGAATCTTGTACCAAGCAAGGCTGGGTTCTGTAACTTGTAAAAATTATGCAGATTCAACAAAACTAGCTAATTTATTGTTTTGCATAATTTATTGTGCTTCTGCTAGTTACAGGGATGGGCAAAGAGCTATACACAGCACATTACTGAAGCCTGGTCCCTCAACCACTGCTTAGCACCCCCTCCTACATCTTTTGAGACTTTGTGAGTCATTACACACACAAATTCAAAACTATTTGTGCAATCTTAAGCACTAGAAATGTCAGTGTCCAATATCAGTATTGGCTCCAGATTTTGGAGGGCCCTTGGACAAGACACCTCAGTGCCCCCACCCTCAGTGAGCCTACCTTCTACCAGCATTGTCACCAGCTGCTGTTCCTCCTCTTCTTCTTCATCCTCCTCCTCCTCATCGCTACTTCATGCTTGCTTGCCAGGCAGAGAGCCAATGAGAAAATAGACAGTGACATCTATAGTTCCTTCACGACACCATTGTTGCCTGGGCAAGAGCGAGAGCAGGGTGAACAAGCAGGTTGCTATGGTGAAGAAGAGAAGGTCCTGTTGGCTTTCGGGAGTAGGTCCTCTGCTGGAGTTGGGGGGATCGGCAGGTATCTAACCATGGTAACCATTGATGCTGCTCCTGCCCATTTCCAAATACCATGCTTGCAGAATATCAGAATACATGTGAGTCACAACTGTTACATTCTTAGAAGCTGCTAGTTCTAGCATTGCTGCCAGAACTGAGTTTCCTAAATAAATCAATTCTGCTAAATACTAGAATAACGTAAATAATACAAGAATTCTGGGTACAAATGAACTGATGTTAGTGGCCCTTTGTTTTCTTTTCTGTTCCAACTCTTCTTGCTAAACATGTTATTCACCAAAAGCTCTTTCAACTTGAGGAATTTTTCAAAACAGAAGAAATTAAGATTTCTTCCAGACAGACAGTTCCTCACAGAACAAATGCAAAAGCATTGTCCAGTTATTCTGTCTTTCTCTGCTTAAAGGATTTTTGTGTTTGGTAAAGAAAAAGATAGAAGAAACTGGAAAAATATCCGATAGTTACAAATAGAATCTGGATCCCCTGCAAAATTCCATGTTTGAGGCGGAATGATTGCACAATAAATGACTCTTCTGGAAGCACGCTAAGCCTCAAAATGTGTAGGGAGAAAAAAATTAAAGAAAACAAGTGGTGCTGATTAATTAAAGCTGCAATCCTATACTCTCTTACCTGGGAGTAAGCCCCATTTAGTTCAATGGGACTTTCTACTGAGTAGGTACATACTGGATTGTACAGTTATGCCTGATACTATGCCAAGCAAGAATAGAATGGAGAAGTTCTGGAAGGCTTGTGTATTAGCCTTGGATCTTGTTATATGTTATGCAACCCAAGGATGAATACCCAAAAACTGTGGAGGAGGAGGAGGTGGAGAAGGAGAAGAAGCTCTCTGAAAAGTCCTGTGGCACTTTAAAGGATAACAAATGTATTATTACATCTTGGCTGGATCTACACTACTGCTTTAAAGCGCTTTATAACAGTTTTGACAACTGTATACGGAGTGTGTCCTGGGACCCAACAGTTGTCAAAACTGTTATAAAGCGCTTTAAAGCAGTAGTGTAGATCCTGCCCTATCATAGACAAGACACAGTATAGCCTAGGAAGGGAGTTGGTACATTTATATACACTCCCGGAGAAACAGTCTTACACAGAAAGGCAAAAAAAAAAACATTCAAGAGGCAGGGATTAACACTATTTTAGTTAGCAATTCATTTCCAAGGCCCGTCAAAATATACCTTGCCCAGCAACTCTAAAAGCATATGACTATGTACATTTACACGTCATAAGGTTTCACATTTGAATTTTCACACAATATCCAACTCCTAGAATACTAGCATTTACAGGATTTCAAAAGTCACTACATGCAAGCAAAGTTGTGCTGTTCAGTTCCCAAATGCTGCGCCAAGCCAACCCCATAGATACAGTTAGTGGGTTAACGTCTGCTTCAAACACACATTCGTAACACCCTAGCAATTTGTACATATAGAAAAACGGTATGTTATCATAGCATAAATATGTACTTCTTGCTCTTACTTTTTAGGATAACCAACCTGACATCCACTAGTATTTTAGGACTCTTTGAAGACAGCATCCTGTGCTTTGTAAATAGCATCAAAACAAGAATCTCATTCAAGAAGTTGTACTTGCTGTCTGTCACAGGGTTTGTGGCACTACATTAATGGGATTTGTGCCACCATTGTTGCACCGCCCACATTGAACGTGATGCTTCATTAAGCTTAGTAGCAATCAGCACAAGGATCCATGACTGTCAGGTGTGCTGATTCAACACACCCGAGACTGACATACCTCTTCATCAGTAAACGTCATTGGCCTTCCATCACCTCCACCACAAAGACGAGTTTTAATCAGTTGGTTTAATAGAAATATACTCCTCAGGAAAAGAACAACATTCCCAAGCTTAAATGAAAACATCTCAGTTTTTACCTGGCAGCTGCAGGGGCCAGAGGACATAACAGACATTTATTGACATTGTTACATATTAGATGGAAGTTTTCTGGATGTCTCTGGAGCAACATTTGCAGTGTACAACAGGAAAGTCACAGTATTTCCAGCATTGGATTATTAAAATGCTGGATGCCAGAAAAGGAGCAAAGAGGTTGTGCAGGTTTCTTGGGATTAAAATTTCAATGGCAGCTTTTGAAGAAAAAGGAGGAGGAGGAGGAAGGAAGGAAGGAAGGAAGGAAGGAAGGAAGGAAGGAAGGAAATGACTAAAGATTGGGAATGTGTCGCAAACAAAGCTTCTGGAATCTGACATGAATTGGTAGTGATGTGCCCACAACTGGTTTAATACTTCACAGACGTTACTGCTTCTCTTCCAGAACATTGCCTAGCTGTCATGTGTCCTACTTTAAAGAGATCAGTTCTATGTTTGAAGGGTCCTCAAAGGACCGTCCTCTATTTGAAGGCATTCTCTAGTTTATGGGCTGTCTGGTACAAGTCCTCTTTAAAAATAAAGAACAATAAGAAGCCTGTAGAGCAAGAGCCATGAAGTTGTCCATCTACATACTTGGACAGCAGACTGAGCAAGGCACACAGGACATCTCATCATAGCCTTCCCCACTATGGGGAGAGGTATACCTACTTGCTCAGAACATTGACATTATCTAGAGCAGGGCTTTCCAGAGCCACTGTGCCTGCAAGGCCAGGCTGAGGCACCCTCAAGGTATTTCCCCTTTCTACAAATGCATGGTGCAATCCCTCCATTCGCTTTTATGGGGCGGGATTCCTCCTTGCCAAGAAATGGCTGGAGGGAGGAGCGAGGTCCATCCCCCAACAAGGACCCTTGGGACAATAGGGTCCTTGGCAGGGATGATGAAGGAAGGAGAGAGAGGGAGGGAGGGAAGGAGAGAGAGGGAGGGAGAGAGAAGATGGACAGACACATAGGGAGACAATTCAGACAATACAATACCCAACGTTTGTTTAAATAGTCATTTAAAGGACCCCTTGGCCATCCTTTCTTCATTCCGTCATCTATTTATGTTTTAGTGCCATCACTGTGCACATTGCACTTTACAGAGTACAAGGGGACAGATCCGTGCCCCGAGGATTTACAATCTAAAAATTTGACACAGGAAAAAACAAAAAGCGGAAGTAGCCACCTTCCACATTCTTGGAGATAAGCCCCAGTTAGCATGGCCAATGCTCAGGGGTTAGGGGAGTTGTAGTCCAAAACACCCAGAGGGAACCAAGTTGCTTAGCACTGCAATGGAAGAAGAGGAGGAAGGTGGAGGGAGGGGTAAACAGGGAAAGAACATGTGGTTCTTTCAGTTGCATCTGCTTAGGCCCATCGGTACAGGCTGGACGAGTTGGCACATTACAATAAGCCATCCTGAAAATAAGGCACGTTCGGATGGTGGTTCACTCGCTAACTCACGTTCCTCCCAACAGACGATCAGGCACTCCGTGGCTTGTTTCTCCTATAGTTCTCCTGCCCACTCTCGACATGTATCCATGGGCCTTTGCAGCACAACCATAGCCGCCTACTCCATATAACGAGCACAAATGTGCTCAATTAACAAAGTAGAGTTTATTTTGTGGGGGAGGGATTCACCTTTGGGGAGATTTGTTTAAATTTAACTTTATTTTGTTTTCAGCTTTGGGGAGATTTGTGCATATTTAATTGTGTTTTTGCTTTTGCTTTGACTTCCAGGGAGATTTGTTCAAATATGCTAAAACAAACGCAGTAGTTACTGTGAATAAGTGTAGCAGTTACTGTGAATTTGCGCAAATCTCCTTGAAAGTAATCAATCTTTCTGGTCTGTGTTTGTACAAATAATGGCACCTCTGTGCCATGGCTCATGCATGTGCCTCCTAAATTGGAAATGTTAGAATAACTCATTGCAGTCCATGCATGGAACTTGTCACCAAACAGAGAACTGAACTGAATTTTTCCATTCTTTTTATTTTCACTGAACATAGAAAGGATGTTGTATGATGAATCAGCCATGAACTCTCTGGCAGTCTTAGGTAAGTCATACTCTCAGTTCCCCTTCTGTAAAATGAAAACAAATTACTTCCAACCTCAAAGGGATTTTGAGATGAGTGAGATCATTAGTATCAAGAAGATCACCTCCTAATAATAAAAATCTGCCAACGTGCTCTCTTTGGGACAGTTAATTTGCCTGTTTCACTTCTTTGACATGCTCACAGTATCATGAAGGGCAGTGAATAAACACAGTGAACCAGTTTTCTGAAGGCAAAAAACAACAACCCAGGAACCCAAATGTCTTTTTTGCTTCTTTTGAAGCCACTCCAAGTGACCTCAGCACTAGAAGATCAGAGACTCAGCTAGCATTGGAACTGTGGGTAGTATCCAATGTTAGTCCTACGTACAGTAGCCACATTGAAACAAATGGGAGTTAAGTTAGTTGTGATTTCATTTCAATGGGTCTATCGATGTAGGACTAACATTGGATACCATAGAATCATAGAATAGCAGAGTTGGAAGGGGGCTACAAGGCCATCGAGTCCAACCCCCTGCTCAATCCAGGAATCCACGCTAAAGCATCCCTGACAGATGGTTGTCCAGCTGCCTCTTGAAGGCCTCTAGTGTGGGAGAGCCCACAACCTCCCTAGGTAACTGATTCCATTGTCATACTGCTCCTTGTCGTACTCCTCCTTGTCATACTCCTTGTCGTACTGCTCATTGTCGTACCAACCTGAGATGTCTCTGACTCAGAGTCCATGATGGGAGGAGAGGAGTACTGAATGTAGGTGTTGTCTTACGAATTGCCAGAAAAGAGGAAATATATCACACACACACACAAAAGGGGACACCAATTTGCATTTTTTTAAAAAATGGCATATACTAATGTATATGAATAGATGCAAATTTAGAAATCATTATTAGAATTTAAATGGAAATACAGTATATCTCACCTTAGTGTGGAAGAGTAACCAGTGTGTCTTGCTCAATTGGGTGTCCAGGTGCTGTTGATGGGCAACTTGAAGGCCCAGCTCTTCCTTCTGATGGTTCCTTATCTTTAAACTGGACTAGACTGCACAGTCCTACAAACAGAGGTTGACTTCAAAATAAAGGACAGTCCTCTGGCAGCCCTTCAAATAGAGGACTGTCCTCTATAAAAGAAGACATATGACCCCCCTGGGCTGAATTTTGCCATTTGTATGTATGGATTTATTTATTTATTTATTTATTAGTTTACGAGTTGCCTTTTGTCCCAAGTAGGACCCCCAAGATAACATACGATTTAAATTTTAAACAATTGTAAAACTTTGTTTACAATTTTAAAAAAAAGATTTGAAAACTTTATTTTAAAAAAAAGCAATTAAATTTTTTGAAAACTTGTAAGGCCGCTTGGAACATTTCTCCAAAGAGAAATCAGCATGCAAATCCTGAAGATGTGAGTGAGTTCTGCTGCCCTGACCTGTATAATGAACAAATAAAAGGAGGCCACTTTGCTCCCAAGCTCCCTCGGCCCATTTGTGCCCCCCCCACCTCCCCAAAAGACAAAAGGTGCAGCTTGGTGATGCGTGAAAGAAGAAACAAAACGAAAAGCGCCCCTCCCCTCCCCACCCCTCTAAGCTCCTCCACTAGACAGATGGCAACAGTTGCCCCCACACCAGTTGCGTGTTGCAGCGAACAAGCGTCTTTTATCCCACAACAGGTCATAAATGAGAATGGTGCAGACAGCAGCCAAACACTTCGCGGAGGGATGGCATGAGAAGGGGGCAGGGGGGAGGGGGCGAGTCTGCTGCTGTCACAAAGGCCAGCGGAAGAGAATAAGCAAGTCAAGGGCCGCTCCCATGTGAGCCCATCTGTCCGCTTACGGGCGCTCCCTCACTCGTGTGCTTCTCGCTCTGAGCAACTGCCAGCGCAGAACCACACACAAGGGGCCACTGCATGGTGCTACGATCATCCTCGGCTTGTGGCCTCCCTTCACATCTCTAATACGTTTAACTTCAGCACCACATGCGGGCGTAAGCGCACAACGTGGTCCTCCACAATCATTTCAGCTTGCCAAGGGAAGCTTGTTTGGCCGCCTTTCAAATGGGTTCCTACAGCCATCTTGTTGTGGTGGGCATTTTTATTCAGATCCTGTGATATGTTTTTAGTTTTCTGTCTGCTGATAAGTTTGTGTGTGTTTTAATAACAGTGTTGTTGTGGTTTACTGCTGCTTGTTCATTTGTTTTATTGTTAGAAAGACATACACGCCTTCATCCAAATTATTTATTTATTTATTCATTTATTAAAACATTTGTATCACACCCTATATCACTGGGATCTCAGGGCGGCGTACTGATAAAATCAGGACAATGTAAACATAAATAATATACACAGCTAAAAACATATTAAATCATTAACAAATTAAAACCGGTACAAAAAAAATTAAAGTAATAAAAGCAATTAAAACAATGTGTAACCATGGAGAACTTAGCCCTCAAAGGCTTTGGTAAAGAGACATGTTTTAACTTGGCACTAAAATGAAGCCAGCCTCGGCACAAGTCGGGCCTCCAAGGGGAGGGTATTCCACAACCGGGGTGCCACCACAGAGAAAGCCCTCTCCCATGTCCCACCATAATGTATGTCTCACGTTGGTGGAACACAGAAGAGGGCTCCTCCAACAGATCTGAAATCTTGGGCAGGCATATATGGGGAGAGGCACTCCTTCAAGTACCGAGGTCCCAAGTCATTTGGGGCTTTAAAAAGAAGGTGCATGCACACACACACACAGGGAGAAATATGACTTATTATCAAAATGTGAGGCATAAATACTCAGAGAACGTAATATAATTCATCTGAAGAACTACCAGCCATGGCTCTGTATTCTTGCAGTGACTTCACCCATAGCAGTGACGGTGTAGGAAAACTTCATGTGCTAATCTGATTGTGAACTTGTGGTGACTAGCAGAGCAATCTAAGGATGTACGGATGTTGTTAAATCTGTTCTGTCTGTGTTTTGTGGATTGTCAGGCATCTTTTTTCCCATCATCTGTTCATTGACGGAATCTAATATTTTTATGGGGATGTACGAGAATTTTGTTCCACTTGCACAACTGCATATTAGCACTAATTCATGCTTGCTGTAATGAGCATTAGCTCTAATGTGAATTTCTGCAAATCCCTCCGAAAAGTAAAAACCTATCCACAAGTCAGTGGGATCCACATGCCTTGGAAAAAGCGAAGTAATCTGAACTCATTTGAATCTGTTCTGAATTTCCCTGACATCTCTAGAACAATCCTATGTTTGTTTACTCGGAAATAAGTCCCATTGAGCTCTCTAGTGAGTGTGTTCACGCTTGCAGCCTAATAAATATTAACTGATCCTGTGCATGCTCCGAATGTATGTGTCTGTGTGTATATGCATTCATGTGTGCAAAACTACAGTAGTACCTTGAAGATCTGTGCATAGACTGTGGCAGTCAAGTGCCAGGCCCTGTACAAGGACAGAGCAGGAAGGTGGACCATACTTATCAAAGGACTTTGATGTTAAATAGGAGACAACTGCTGAGTGCAACAAACCAGACAAAGAACCAGAGGAAACAATGAGACAATACAGGTCAGCACAATGAGTGGCAGCAGTCTGTGCATACCAGCTGTCTAATCTACAATGTTATTTATTCTACCAGAGTTGTCAGCTCTCATGTGTTCATCACAAGTATCACAAAATCATCAAGCGTTCTTAAAGCTCCAGGCATAATAAAATGATGAGATTTGCAGGTTGCTGTGTTTCTGCAGACGCATCATTTAAGAGGTGTCAAGCACTGCATGCTACATTTTGGGTTTTGCATACTTAGAAAGCCAACATGGATTCTGTAAAGTTCTAATGCTGAATTTCTTCTTTGCACAGCCTAACAATGCTGAAGTTAGTTATGAATTCCCAGTTGCAGAAGCTTGAAATAGTGCTCAGTCAGTAAACTTAATAAGGATCTAAAGTTTATATGCATCTGCACCCCAAAAGAAGCTTGGGCCTAATATGATTCAATGTCATTTCACAGGGCTAAGCCCTCATTGACACAAGGTGTAGGCTGAACAATAATGCTAAGGGAAGGATGATCAAACGTTGTCATAGTGAGTTCAAGCTGAATCAGAGAAACCTCTCAATGCCTTATTTACATGAGACTTTTCATAACTTTATTGTATATTTTTAGGTGCAATTCTATGCATGTTGAGACAGAAAAAAAGGCCTGCAATTTCCAGCATACCCCAGCCAGCACAGCTGGCTGAAGGGATGCTGGGAATTGTAAGACTTTTTTTTCTTTCTAAAAATGCATAGGGTTGTGCCCTTAATCCCATTTTATAGTGCTGCACTTTATCATCACAAGGATGTTTCTTGCTTGTAATTTACTTTTGTGTCTGCTGGTGATGGGGGTGAGGACAGGAGAAACGCTTTCCAGAGAAATTAATATTCAAATGTATGTGGCCACCCTAAATCTGGCTACGCAATGACTCCCAGGTGTGTGTGTGTGTGTGTGTGTGTGTGTGTGTGTGTACAGTCTATTAACGCCACAGTGGCTGCACAGTGGCACTGTGTTTTTTATATGACACAGCTGCCAACTTGCAGCCACATCGGATTTTTACCCCCAAAACTGCACTTTTCTGTGGTGTCGTTTTACTGTGACTTTTCGGATGGCTGCAATGCCACCGCATTGTTTCTTTTATGTGTCTCTGGTGGCTTGGGTTCAGAAGCCTTCCTAGGGGTGGATCCCAGTGCAGCGTAAGCCTGGAAACACAGGGCAGGGGGTGGACTTGGCAAGTCAAATGGCTGCCGTTGCTGAGTATTTTCCTAGTTGAATAGCTCCCTCCTGCCATCTAGCTTTTTCAATTCCACCTCGCAGCAGCGATACTGCGGGGTTTTGAGGGAATCAGCATACAAAGTGATGTTGGATAGACACACACCCCGCTTCTTCATAAACAGTGCTAGAGTGCAGGGGGAGAGGTGGGGAAGCACCCTTTCAAACAAGTACATTATTGCCCCCTTTCCCATTTCTGGACCCCAATGGCTTTCCTTTCACATACAAATTATAACTGAATTACAAGCTGGACATCAAAATAAGGTTGCAGGTCTTCAGCATGCTTACTTGAAAGTCCACTTTCTCAAAATCAAGGGAATTTATTTCAGAGAAAATATATTTAGTATGTAATATAACATCATTTCATTTTCAGAAATCTAACATTTGGGTCAAAGCTTACCTGCCCCCAGCCCTGAAATAAATAAATAAATAAATAAATAAATAAATAAATAAATAAATCATGCTTCCTCTTCTGGGCTCTGCACCAATATGTTTTCCCCCACCCCACCCCCGGTGTCACCACTGTTACTCTTACTAAGCTAGCAGCATAAGATGCAAAACAGTCTGGTTCTATTCATAGCAACCTTTCTCATTTGACCAGATTGCTGCAAGCTGGGACCACTCCATGCTTAAATGTAAAGTGGAATAGAAGAAGCTGCCGTATACCAAATCAGCCCATTTGGTCCATCTAGCTTGGTCTTGTCCACATGAAGGATAAGCAACATGGTGACCCCAGACACCTTTCTTGTTGACCACCAAAGTGCCCTACCCCTCCCACTTTAAAAACAACATTTTTGTCAGCTGGGGTTGTTTAGTATGTTGGGGCTCAGCTCCTACCTCTGCCTAAAATGTAGCCTTTTTGTCATTTGCCATGCCTCCCAAAGCAGCCATTTTGTGGTGGTACTCAGAACGGTTTCTCAAATTGTCAAATGTGCCCACTGCCCCAAAACGCTGGTCACCTTTGCTGATTGGCAACAGCTCTCCAGGGTTTCAGGCAACCCTCTTTCCCAGTCCTACTGGTAGATGCTGGGAGGGGGGATCTCTGCCACTGAGCTAAGTGGCCACCATACACATAGGGTCATGTAAACATTCCTTTGCTCAAAATGAAAACTTTTTAACATAATCCAGGAAAATCACAGGCAATTACTATCTGGCACCATTCCCTGGTGTTAAGCAGATGAAGGTAGGGTGCCCAACTGTCAGGATTTCCCTGGATTTGTCCAGGGTTTTGTTCTGTCCTGGGTGTTGGGTGATCTTCTGTAATTTTCTATGTCTGGGAATGACACGCTTTCCCCTTTATGCCGGGGGTGGGGGGATGATGTGATTTCCGGAGATGCTTCATTCCCCCCCCACACACACACACACTGATCCAATCGGGGCCTTAAAAGGGAAAGCGTGTTATTCCCAGATATTATAGAAAAGGTCCCAATTGGAGCAGAGGAGGGAAAAGTGCATATTCCCCTCGCCACGCTAATAGTGGCCGACATTAGCATGTGGGGGGGGGGGACGCATTTTCTGGAGGCCCCAGAAAGCATGCTTCCCTCCCCCACAACCGCCCTAGGTGTCCTCTTTTTTGGTTTCCCAAATATGGTAAACCCACATGAAGAGGTGGAGTAAGGATACATTATCCCACAAGATGCTTTAGGGATGGCTTGTAGGGGAACTGAAAAAAACGATCATACATTTGCATTCACATATATGATACTTGGTGGTTAAGGCAGAAGGTTGGCAAAAAACCTCACTGTATCCACTGGTAACTTCTCATGTCTACGCTTGCCTTTCTAGGGAGGCTTACTTCACCTTTTGAGAACAATTATAAGCAAATCCAGCTATATAGAGATTCAACATTTCCCCCTGAATCTCTGATTACATGTTCATTTTTGTTCACCAGATTATTGAAATAATGCTTCTCATAGAGTAAACAGCTAATCCTTTTTTCAAGCAAATGAGGGGAAGGAGTGTTTTTAGTCAGAGCTCTTCTGCGTCTCAGGCCCTGACAGGGTGATGCCTTTGGCCTCCCATTGTTCTTCACTGGGAAGTTATCATAGCATCAGGAAGTGCTACAGAAACAGTTGCTTACATTCCTACATTTTAGTTTTAAGAAATAAGGGGATTAGAATATTTAAGGGCTCCTGCCCACACCCTTAGCTTTGTACTCTCCATTCCTGCAATTCTGTGTGAAAGGAAGTGGGTGGACAATGAAATTAAGGAGGTGCCAAGTTGTTCATCTGAGCAGAAAATGTGCGGTGGTGGTGTTTTACATGTTGTTTCTTATGGTCAGCATTAAGCCACCCATCATTCTGTTTTATTGACATCTTGGGAAACCTCCATGCAGATCTAGCCCAAATAGAGGACACAAAAGTAAAGCATTTTCTATGACCTGTAAAGTTGAAGATATGTGTTATGACAGTGTGTGTTTATGTATGTTCAAGCTTGTTCTTAGGTATACTCTAGCATGCCCAGGCATACTAGGGAGAGCCACTTCCCCATAGGGAGATTCCATAATGCTGAGGAATGTATGCAAATATCAGAATCGCATGGGCAGGGCCAATCACAGCGATCTTTCCCACCCAATAGTTGTATGGTCAGGATTGGGTGGGACTCTGTACTTGCCAACCATCAACTGGGAGTGCAGGCAAAAGGAGAGGGACCCAGTGGAGCTCCGCCCTCCCTGCTCTCAGGAATGGGCCACACCTGTGAGGTGGAAAGGAGCCACAAGATCAGCCTTTACCCTACTTTTTAAAAAATTCTAGCGCGTGACCCGCACCACGCAGAGAGGTGAGAGTAGTCTCAAAATGACTCCCATCCACGACTGTCTAAGCACAAGAATTTTCAGAACGATAGCTTAAAAAACAACCCAGTTATCCCCGATTCTTTTCTGCAATGCAATCCTATGGGCGAAAACCGCCGTTTGACCCACGCTGTCCCTGTTTGTTGACCCGATTTTTTAAAAAATATAGCACGCGACCCGCACGACGCAGAGAGGTGAGAGTAGTCTCAAAATGACCCCCATCCACGACTGTCTAAGCACAGTCTAAGCACAAGAATTTTCAGAACGATAGCTTCAAAAACAACCCAGTTATCTATGGGCGAAATGTTTCAAGATGGCGATCGGAGCGCTCCGCGGAAAGAGAAGCGCTCCGAAAATGGTCGCTTCTCTTCGCCTTGCTTCTAGGGGTCCGTGGTCCGCTTCTACTCCACCTCTGGGCAAGGCGGAGCAGGCCAATTCGCTCCTGCTTCTGCGCTTCTAATCGGAGCGGAGCACATGCCTAATTGGTACACAGTGTTGTTCTGTTGAACTGATATACATGGCCATAGCACATCATTAAAGTCAAGAATGTAACAGTATAGAAATAAAAATTAGTCATTGATATATGTATGTGAAATAACCCATTAAATGAGTATTCCAAGCTAAACAAGTAAACAGAAATTGTTTAAGAAAAAGCATCTGTTCTTTTACAGAGTTTAGGACAAAGAGCTAATACATATTTACCCATAGCAGTAACAGTACCATTGGAATGGTTCCTCCCCATACAGTCTAGGTGACCAATGTTCAAAACAGGTTCAAATGTCCCTGCACTTGAGTGAAAATGAATTCAGTGAAATATCTTTCTTCTCTCTATTTGATCAGACTTAGGCCATTTCTACACCAGCCCAAAAAATGCGGGCTGGTCACGGCCGAGTCCCTGTGCATCCAAATGACAGGGGTAGTGGGGGATGAGCACACATTTTCCCAGGGATAAATAATCTCTGCGAAAATCCGATTCCTTCCACGGTCTCGGGATCATCCCAAGACCGTGGGAAGTGTGTGGCCGCCCATCCCAGCTTCTTCCCTCCTCCCCACGAGTAGTGGGGATCAGTAGAGGAAAGGAGCCATGCCAGGAGGAATTGGGTTTGGGGAGCGGTTTTGGGGTTTTTCCCCACTTACCTTTCACTGGAGCACAAGTGCAACTACTTTTTTTAAAAAAAAGGCTGCCTCCACTCACGCGACATCCCTCCTCCCACACTAGCCATTTGGACGTGGAGGATGATCCCAAAAGGAGGTAAGTCTGGGATCACACACCCCCTCTACACCTGTATGGTGTAGAAGGGGCCTTAAACTCACTGCCACCTATAAATTGAAAACTCAATTGGACAAACATTTTAAACATCTACTAAGCAGACAGTATTACAGGGATTTTGAACTTTATAATATTTAATTTAATGAATGGTAAGCACCTTCTTGCCATGGACAAACACAGCTGGAACTCAGTACAAGCTAAGCATTTCCCTCCACACCATCCATACACTGCAAATAATCGCCAAGAACATGACACATCTGAAGCTATTGGACTGTGATATGTCCTTGGGTCTGTGGCTTAATGCAACCATCTGGATGGTTTGGACTACAACATCCATCAGCCTCAGACAACATAGCCAATGGTCATGGGTTATGGGAGTTGTCATCTAAAACATCTGGTGGGCACTAGGTTAGGGAAGGCTGGTTTAATGTAAAGCCCTGATCTTTAATCTTTGCTACAACAGGGATCACTATTTTGGATTGCTTGATTTCTGTGGACCACCATATATTATTAAATTGCATCCACCATGAAGGAGAACATTTGAAAAGCTTCCAAGTTCAGTTCAACCACTGTTTCCCCCTTTGTATTCATGATTTCGTGACAAAGATACATAGGCCCATGTGGGAGAACCACACGCACAGCTAGCGTTTTGCACCACTAAAGTAGCAAGCTGGTTTTCTGTTTCAATTTTAAAACTTAAAACTGCAAAGGAAGCTGCCACTTCAGCCCACCTCTGGCTCTTTAACATTTCCTCTGTTACTTTCATTGTGATCCTGGTGTCCTGAGATCCCTATTTCACCACCACCACCACTGTAAGTATAATTTATGAAATGCACATGATGCGTTTGGCCCATGTGGATCTCCCATTTGACACTTTAATGATCCTGGATTTTTGATGAATTAAATGTTGGTTGTCCCGGGCAGCTGAAATGAATGGAAAGCACTGAAGCCATGACTCGAATTAATTCTTTTCCCCTCCCCTCCCCTCCCCTCCCCTCATAAGTTTCAGGCAGGCAGGTGTTGAAACTGTGCTCCGGGCCACAGACTGATTTCCCCAGATACACAAGCGCTTGCCGCTTTGCTCAGACTGTTGCCTGACTGGTCTTAATGGAGCCCAGAGCAAGAGCTCTTCCCCCTCCCCCACATCAGAAAACAAAGAGAATTCAGGAAACACCTGGAGGCCGAGGGCCGGCGCACGGGGACACAACACAGGCTCCAAAGAGAAGCTCTGCAGCGCGTTTCTCTCTCTGCACCAGCTGCTTAAAAATAAAAGCTGAATCATTCGTCAATGCCCCACCCAGGGGCCATGAGGCGTTTACCTCCCGATATGATGACAAGCTCCAACGTGCTTTCTAGCTCCACAATGCTCCCCCCCTTACATGGACAGTGCCACCACCATTCTCCGTGCATGGTTGAACCAATGCTGCCAAGATGGCCTGGCTTTCTTAAGCACCAACCAGCAGTGGCGGCACAAGCGGGGGGGGGGGGGCGATTCTGGGGGTGGGGACATGCACAGAAGGGCAAAGTACATTTCTAGGTGGGCGAGATGTGTCCCATATAAGATCTCTGAAAGAGAAATAATGGTACATTTCACATTAAAATTTCCCTCCTAAACGTATTATTTCTGAAAAGAATGGGGAAAGGGTTACTTTAGGCATACACCACAGAAGGGGAAACGGATTTTAATTTTGAAAATATTAATCTATGGTTAGATTTTTATTTTATTTATTTTGTATTTTTTGCTTTTTTATTATTAGGCAACCCGGATATAAATAATAAACTAAGTTAATTCTCTCTTCTGTGTGTCAGGGGTTCCCTCTTTCCCTCAGTGGATGGCCACACTGGCCTGTTGGCATCTTGAAATTTAGGTCAACAGCTGCAAAATGTGTAGCCTTTGTTGGCTCAGGAGCTGCTTCTGAACTGTAGAAGAGCTACAGAGGTGATAAGAGATGGAGCTGCTATACATGAAAAGTGCCTTTCTTTTAAGTAATGACAGGAGGCCAGCAACTGGGGACAGACAGACGAGTGGGGTGGTGGCAAGCTCCCCCTGCTCCCCCCCTCCGCCCCAGCACCAACTTTGAAATTCTACTCTGAATTTACAACCAGGTTATTCAAAAGGGGGCAGGGGGCGGAGGGGGGGAGGATATTTCCATAATGGTTCATTGCTCCATATGAGTGAGAGACATTGGATGAGTTGGACACCAAAGCCTTGTTCAAGCATTTTACTCATGTGCATCCCAACTTGTGAGCAGAGCCATGCTTCTGACATCATGCGTATCAACTAGCCATACCCCCTGGTGTCCATGCATACCAAAGGGACTGAGCCTTTGGGCATACAAGGGACAAAGACATCTGCACTATACACAGGGATGGCAGGGAGCAGGGCTATCATTGCAGCCTCTATCATGCATTGGGATAACATCATCATCATCATTATCATATTTCTTACCCACCTCTCCCTCTGGATAGAGGCAGGGAACAACATTAAATACAATACAATACATAAAACTGGTTAAAAGAGTGCCTAAAACCAATACAATATTAAAATAACAATCATAACGTCTTCAAATAACATACAAAAAATACTTGACTAGAGCTCAAGATTCACAAGCAAAGCCACACTAGAGGCATCATTTCATCTGTTGGCCATAGTGGCCCCAGTACCTGAAGTTTCATATAAGTTTACAATTAAAGAACAATGCTTGCAATTGCGGCATTTGTTAGTATCTAGGTTTGGCTCTGCAACTTTTATAGCATCAGAGTCTCCATCATTATTGGAAACACTTATTGAAGCATGGACCCACGATCCATGCCTAGAAATACTTGTTATTGGGGAATAAATATGATATACAGGGTTCCATGCAGGAATGGAATAGGGAACTGGATTGTCCCATTCTGCCGAATCAATGGGTCGCCGGTTTGGCATCTGTACCCGTCATGCTTATCTTAGACCATGTTCAGATGACACACTAAGCCATGGTGGATAAGCATTTTGAGCTAAACATCATGACTTAGCATGTTGTGTGAACCATGACTTAATGTTTCATGTGAACCATTTTAAACCATGGCGACTACATCACCACAGTTGAAACACAATCACTAACCGTTTGCTGCAAAAGGGTTAGCAGCCTAACCATGGCTTAGCGTGTTGTCTGACCAGGCCCTTAGGCTGCACCTTATTCAGCAAAAAACCTTTGTGTCTACTGGACACCACAACATCTCTTTAATAAGGAATTGTCTAATTTCGTTAATTGCTGGTGCAGCTAATGCATCTTTTAAACATATGTTTTGGCAATGACCAGCAGATGCTTCAATTTGGGAGGAGGTTATTATATCGGCACATTTTGTAATGGAACAGTCTTTAATATTTGCTGATGTGCACACCCTTTTAAATTATTTACCTGCTTCTTGGAAATTAACGAATGTTCTGCGTAAATGGATTCTTCACACCCTTTTCATAAGACATCTCTTTTCCTACACATGTGAAATGGCCTTTAGATGTACTTAAGTTGCCGAGTCAGACTTACGGGGGCTCATTAATGCCAGTCATAGACTCTCTTTACTTAGGTTATGACATTAAGAGCTCCACCAGATGATTGTTTTATTGCACACTCGTTACTGGGCACACACAGATTTTCACAGGTCCCTCTCACGACGTTGTCTGCCCACATACACCTCCCGCCCCTTCTAGCCTTCTTCACGCCACAAAAACCACCCCAATAAGTCCGACTTATTTTTTGAGACAGAACTGGCCGCTATCCCCTGCTGTGTGCAGGAGAAGCAGCGCAATCAAACAACACATTCTTTCAATAGAGGAAGTAATGAGGGACAAACACAAGGGTGGAGAAGCGATGGTAAGCAAACACAATTTTCCCCTGTGTGATGACACTCTTAACTCTCAAATGCAGGTTTATTTGTGAAGCCCCCTACAGAAATATACTCACAGCAGTAGATATCCAAGCTAGCTCCTTCAAAGTTCTGACTGGTTCTGACTAAAACCCAGAGTGGATTCACAGCCCCACTAACATTGGAGCCACCAGCCTCCATTGACTCACAGTTGTCTCACTTGGGAGCATGTGGGGCTGTCAGCAGGCTTGTGGCCAATGCAGCCTTCCTTGGAGAAATCTTTCATAGACTCATAGAATTTTAGGCTTGGAAGGGACCTTGGAGGTCATCTATTCCAACCCCATGCTCAATACAGTCATCTTGCCATGACAGCAGCCCTGATAGATGGCTGTCCAGCCTCTGTTTAAATACCTCCAGTAAAGGAGAGCCCATCGCTTCCAACTGTTACACTCAGTTGCGCCACTAGATCTATACCTCCAGGCACAGGTCCGGGAGGGTCTCGCAGACCCAAATGACAGCACCCAGTCAGCAGTAGAGGCAACAGCAACTTTCCTTTCTTTTCCTTTTCCAAAAAGCCCCTTGTCTTTATTTCTAAAATGTATTAGTCGCTCGAAAGCTTATAGTTCTCAGGGTGATGTACAATAAAAAAAGCAAATACATTTTTGCACGCTGTTGCACGCTGCTGCAGAGCGAAGCTCCAGACAGCCACAAGCACCATCTTCATATCCCAGAGTGCTGTACTTCTGGGCTGCAATCTGAGAAATTAAAATGGCAGGCACAGCTGTCTAGGCATTTCCCCTTACAGCAGCCAGCATGCCTGCCCTCCAAAACGTTTTTGAAAATAAAGAGAAAAAAAGGGAAGATGTGTTGGCAACTGTAGCTGCTGCCTGCAATTGGTCGTTTTCACGTGAGTCACTTTTTCTTCCCCCCCCCGCAGTTTTTATTTTTTTACCAAGGCTGTCAGGTGCACTGGTTTCAGACAGCATGTGTCCACCCTCCCCGCCTGCCACCTTTGCCTACCAGATGGCAGGAAGGGAACAAATGGCTCCCTTTTTCTCTCTTTCTTTTAAGTGTGTGTGTGGTGGAGGGGAAGCAAACAAGCAACCAGAACAGCACAGGGGTGGAGAGCTGGTGGTGGTGTGAGGGGTCCCAGAGGGCATCTTAAGGATCTTCTCAAGTTGGACAGCACCAGTGTTTTCACTATTGAACAGTTCTTACCATGATGAAGTTACTCCTGATATTTATCCAAAATCTGCTACCTTGCCATTCCTACTCATTTGTTCTAGTTAGGGCTGCACACTGCCCCTACCACACAGCCTTGATTCGCCGATTCAGAGCTTCCAAATCATCCCCGATTCAACTCAGGGCACCTCGGAACCATCCCAACCCACTTTAGATTTGGTTCCAAATCCAAAGCAGGTCGGCTGTTGCAGTTTCACAGGCACAAGGCCAACCAGGAGTCTATAGGGCTCCCCTCTCCTCCCTCTCGCACCCCTCCCTTCCCAATCACCCTCCTCTCCTCCTGCTACCCCACCCACTCACCCACCCACAGGACTTACCTGAAGCCTCCGCTTGTGCCAGTGAGCTACCTGTCCTCCAAGAGAGCCGCTCTGTCCTGCCGTAGATCTACTGTTGTAAACTTCGGCAACCAGAAAAGGCCACAGTGGCTCTCCTGGAGGATGGACGGCTCACCAGTATGAGGGGAGGTTTCAGGTCAGTCCCACAGATGGGCAAGGGGCAGCAGCTGGCCATTTGGCTAAAGTGCTTTGGCCCCTTCAGGCCAAGGCAGCCCAATCTAGTCCTGAACCAGATTCAGGTCGAGGCAGGCTGAATCGGCTCGCTTTGACTCAGATTCGGGATTTGAGACTGAGGTGAAGCACACCCAGAGTTCAAGTTCTACCTGCTGAAATAACAGAGGACACACCTGATCTACCTTCTGCATGACAGCTCTTCTGATATTTGAAAAATGATATCATGTCTCCCCTTAATTGTCTCTAGCCAGGTTAAACATATGCAGCTCTTTCAACTATTTCTTATAGGACTTGGTTTCCAGACCCTTCAACTTCCTGGTTACCCTTCTCTTGACTTGCTCTAGTTTGTCAATGGCTTTCTTAAAATGTGGCACCCAGAACTCAACACAACGTTCTAGATTTGGCCTGACCAGCACAAAACAGAGCGGAAATATTGCTCCTTGGGGGCAGGGGCACATTATATGTGAACTGACCATCAGTCTGAGCACGCTATCTATTAAATGTGAATTTCAAAAAATCAGCCTCACGCTCATGCCATCATTGTAAAGATGAATTACAATCAGGATTATAAACTAGCTTGGCATACCAGAAGGGCTATATTATATGCTCTGAAAGGGTATCTCTTCAACGCCCAGAATTTTTTTAAAAAAAATTTTAAATTTCGTAAGGTTCCAAGCCACGGAAGTGGTATGATTTTTTATCAGAATGCAACTGGCCAGTAACTCTCTTTACTGCACACTGCACTCAAAGTGAATCGATACACACACACATACACACACACACGAGACTATAATTAATCTAATAAAAAACAAAACAAGACATGGTTACATGCTACACAATAAGTGAAACATGCAGGTTAGCCCTGTGATAATAGTGTAAGAGAACTTTCGTTCTGTAAGTTAAGAATATCAAGCGCTTTCATTCTGATGAACTGGGCTATGATATTACTGCATGCTTTCAGGAGTGCATCTACACTACAGATTTAAAAATGGTTTAAAAACAAGTTCCTCTTCTCAGAAAATCTTGGGAACTGTAACATTTTTATCTGTAACATTTTAATCCTTGTAACAACAAAGATATTAAAATAATCCGTGGAAATGGGTGTGAGGGAAAGGCAGGTTCCTTTTAAGTGGGGCATTTTTATTTACACAAGGTCTTTATACAGGCTGTTCTACAATCTGGCTAGAGACAGCTGGGTACACAGAACTGTTGGTGCCGCTGCAAAACATGCAAAGTAGAGGTTTGTCGGGTAGGAGCAATTCCACATAGCTCCTCCCAGCGCCTTTGTGACTCACCTGGGGTTTTGCTGCTTACAGACAACAACGTGGGTGTCTTGAAAAAGGTGTCTTGATCTCAGGCACCAGCTGTCTCCATTTACCAGGAAGTGCAGAGAGTCTTTCCCCAGGAGTTTTGTCTGACAAGCAGCAACTGTAGAATTGAGTGAAGGATGGGTAAACAAAACAAACAACCCTGTTTCCAGTTCTTGCTGTGCCACTTTGCTTCTCTGCTATATAATCCAAATAATCACAAACTCTGAAGAATGTTATTGAAAGGGCTACTTCACACATACATACATTTTATCCAGATGGTTGGAGGTGCACTGATATGGGGCAGAGGGTGAGGAGAGTTCCTTGTGCACCAGAGTACAATGTCATGTGTGAAGATCACATCACATGCATTTTATTAGAAATCTAAATTTCTGTGTTTACAGGAAGCTGTTTTGTGCACCCACTGTAATGGAACCAGGCATGATCTCCTCCACACATGATGACGAGGGGATGTCACTTGAACCCCCTCACATTCTGAAAGAATGCATGACATGAGGGGGGCACATAGTCATGCTACATAGCCCTGCCCATCTCTTCTGATATTGGCCATGGCCCCAATAGCCATGTGGAGGGGCCCTATGCATGTGTAGCTCACCAATTCAAGGCAGGCATACAGAATCAAGAGGCCTTTCACACAGTTATCAAATACACCATTGGCATGGTGTGAGGCTTGAAAGCACATCCGGTGCAGATGTACACAGTGTGCCCTGCCTTACACAGTGTGTAAAGCAGGTCATGTGTACCCCAACCTTTAACCAAGTTATATGGTGGGGGTTCCTTACTAGGAAAAACGACATGGGTGATATGTCCTTAGGCACTATCTTTACTTGAGCAGTGTCCGAAATTACTCTCCATCAAACAACATCCACCCCATGACATACATTTCATGCAATTTATTTTTTACTGGCAGGATACCTTCCTCTCATGGATATCAAAATGCTTTCCAACAGCAGGGAATGGTCAATATTCCTAAATAACAGAATAAGAAAATGGATTAGGTGCTAAATAAATAAATACATAAATAATGTGATACAGAATTTAAGAAAGAAAGAAAAGGTTGAGAATTTGAGTTACATTCCTGAGTATCAGTTTGTATGTTTAATATACATCACTATAACATCTTGGGCATAAGCATGCTTAATTTATGTATTATAATTATACAGCTCTCATTACAGGACTTGCGTTTTTCCAAGGCCCAAGTACATAGCAAAACTTTCCTGATGGTAATTGCTTCTGGTATTTGTTGTTCTTGTTGACATTGTTAATATTCATAAAGCAATTGTTTCAATTTTCAAACAGATGATTAATAATAATTTCTTTCTTACATGTCTCCAAGGAATTCAGTTATGTCATTATTATTATTATTATTATTATTATTATTATTATTATTATTATTATTATATTTATTTGTATCCTGCCTTTTGCCCAATACTGGGCCTCCCTACACACACACACACCTTTTTCTTCACTCTATTAGCCATGTAGGCTAGCCCAACACTGTATACTATGATTGGAAGGGAGTGTCCAGGTCTCAAAATGACAGTCACCTTATGCAGGCATTGCCTCTTTCAGAGTTCCATCAGACGAGTGTTTTAGTGCACGCTCATTACTGGGCACTCACGGATTTTCGCGGGTTCCCCTCACAACGTTGTCTGCCTGTTGTGTGCCTCCCACCCCTTCTAGCCTTCTTGGCATGACAAAAAAGCACCCCAGTAAGTCTAACTTATATTTAAAGATGGAAGTTGCTGCTATCTCCTGCTGTGTGCAGGAGAAGCAGCGGGATCAAAACAGTCCACTGAATGGGCCACTTGCAAATTGTTTACGTCCTCTTTTAAAAGAGGGACAAACACATGGGCAGAGAAGCAACGTAATCAGTTGCAATTTTCCCCTGTCTGATGACGCTCTCAGATGCTGCCACTCAAAGTGTCGACAGGGAGAGTGGGGCCAGCATTAAGGATTGGGTTGTGTCTGCACCCTCACCAGCACCACACGTTTTGCCCTCACTGTGCTGGCTGAATGCCTGCATAGGACTACTTTTGTTTCAAAACCCCATGAAGCTACTTCCAATTGAGGATATACAATACTGGCCATTAGTCTGACCTGGTTAGGTTGACCGTATGAAAAGGAGGACAGGGTGTCGTGTATCTTTAACAGTTGTATAGAAAAGGGAATTTCAGCTGGTGTCATTTGTATACATGCAACAGCTGGTGAAATTCCCTCTTTATCACAACAGTGAAAGCTGCAGGAGCCCTGCCCTCTTCTGTATCTGGTCAAGAGGGCAGGGCTCCTGCTGCTTGAACTGTTGTGATGAAGATGGAATTTCACCAGGTGTTGTATGCATACAATTGACACTTGCTGAAATTCTCTTTTCTATGCAACTGTTCAAGATACAAGAGACCCTGTCCTCCTTTTCATATGGTCACCCTAGTCATGGATAATGGAAATTTTAGTCCAAAACATCTGGAGGGCACCATGATGGGGAAGGCTGTTCTAACCACTACTGGCTTTCACTCCATACCTATCACTCTTTCGTTGGCATGAATAAAATTAGTGGGACTGAAGCATTGTTGTTGGTGATATATGTTTACCACTTGCGGTATGCAAATACCTTTTGGTGATGGAAAACAGTTACCCATGTCCCACGGTAATCATTTCATTATCATTCTTAACTATTATAGTGCTTGCCTATAAGCATACCTCAAAAAGAAACAGGGACGCCATCAGTGTAGTGCCTATTGTTCTAGGTCACACAGGAAGTCTGCAAGAGCAGGAAACTCATGCTGCACTTTGTCAGTTAAAAAAAGACAACATCCTAGCACAGCCTTCCCCAACCTAGTGCCCTCCAGATGTGCTGGACTACAACTCCCAGGCAGGTTGAGGGATTCTGGGAGTTGTAGTCCAACTTATCTGGCATGAAGGGCAAGGCCGCCCAGGCATCTCAAGCCAGCTATTCCACTGAAACAAGTTTCTTTTCTGAAACAAGAATGAGGTTGAAATACTTTGCCTGGGTTTCATGATGTGATGGAAGAGGTGAGCATACACAGAATGAAAGTATTGTGGAATGGGGCAGATTGGCCATCAAGATGGCCCAGCAAATTCTGATTACTAAGGTGCTTCCAGACAATGTCAGAAGATGTGCAGCCATTCTGTCTCCCCCACCTGCACCCCACCAATGAATTTTTTTCGCAGTAAGAAAAAAGATGGAAGAAGTGGTAAGAAGGTGACGAGAGGAAGAAGATGACATTTGCACCCCCATAAAATTCTGTGAATGAGGCAGGGCAATGGCATGATGAAAGCCTCGCCTGGAAGCACCCCCGGTAGAGATCGAGGTGTCAAGAGCTTAATTGAATCAGGGACTGTTTGCTAGGCTTTATGAATGCAGGTTACAGGTCTGTGGAGAGGCACTCCAGAAGACAATTCAGTTGCAAATTCAGCCACTGAGATGGGCTTGGTGGTGGGGAGAGAGACAAAGGAAACAATCCACACTTTACCTGGAGCTAACTGGAAACTCCCTTTGAATTAATTGCTCTGGAGTTCACTAGTATAGGCTGGCTAGACATGTGCTCACAATCTTAAGTATATACTGATAGGCCATCTATGGACTTTACACACAAAGCCATGCAGGGGAAAGCAGATGGAACTGAACCTCTCACCATTTGGGGGCACTGAAAGTAGCATCACTTCTATTTCCTGCTACCACTGATATTCCCAGGGTACTGTTTAGATTGGTTCAGCAGAGGGGGAGACTTTGAGTAGCCATAGCATGTGCTATATTTGAATAATATTTGAATGAACTTGAATCTATTTAAATAAACAAATAAATGAATACATTTGAATAGCAGCAGCAGCAAAATATCCTTAAAATGCTCACAGATGCAGAGTTTCAATGTTCCATCCAACAACAAAAAATCTTAAGCCTGAAGAAACGCAACCATTGGTGGACTTCAATGTAGCCCTTGCTTAAACAGCCATGGTATCATGGAGGTTGTAATTGTGCAGGTATAATTAAGTATGTCTAATAACACTGAGAAGAATAATGCTTCAGACTTTTTGATCATCCTGGCTGCCAGTGACTCAAGGTGATAAATGATGGTGAATCACTCTGTCACCTGAGAACATTCACCCAAGCACAATTTTTATATCAGGCAGTTCGGTCACTTGGAGGAAGCTGTGCATCTCGTTCTAAATAGAGCTCTGGCGTCTACACGACTGATGGGCAATCAGCTACTTATCTCTTTCATGAGCTCAGGATGTTTCAAACAGGCGAGAGTGTGGAGCCTTTTCAAAGAGTTTCTGGCACAGCATTCTTGTTGACCTGGGTTTATGTACATTACTCCAGAGCACTGAAAAGGTGTGGATGGGTTTAAATCTAGTCTGCATTTAGACATGATACCCCAGATACATGTCACACTGCCCTTGTTCTTATTGCTTATAATAATACAGGGTGGTATTATACGGGGTGGTATTATTAATGCTCTTTGATTAATGCACTAGTCTTCAACTGGTGAGTCACCACTAGTGTGCTGCAGCCTTCTGCAACATGGCTCGCAACAGCATCACAGCCACCAATCAAGTACATTGTAACAAATTATGAGTGGGTCCCCAAATGTGAAGAAGAGAGACCCTTAAAGTTGGGTCCTGGTCTGAAAAAGTCAAGGTCTACTGCTCTAAGGCTTTTCCTGTATTTCTATGTATTGTGGTATGTTAGGGTAACTGGACTGACCCCAAGACACATGAGTGGGATGAGGAGGGGCTTAATTGCCAGTCACACTTATAAATGAATATCAAATAAGTCAAAATAACTCAATCAAGTAAATAAAAAATAAGTCAAAATAGCTAAACCAAGTCAATAATAATAACTATATCACATCTATATCAAATAAGTCAAAATAACAAAATCAAATAAATAAAAGTTAGGCTGCTATGCATTAACAGTGTGATGTGGCTGCAAAAAAAAGCAAATGCTATTTTGGGCTGCATTAATAGAAGTATAGCTTCCAAATCACATGAGGTACTGGTTCCCCTCTATTCGGCACTGGTTAGGCCTCATCTTGGGTATTGCGTCCAGTTCTGGGCACCGCATTTCAAGAAGGATGCAGAGAAGCTGGAGTGTGTTCAGAGGAGGACAACAAGCCCTATGAAGGGAGACTGAATGAACTGGGCATGTTTAGCCTGGAGAAGAGAAGATTGAGGGGAAAACATAATACGGTAGCACTCTTCAAATACTTGTAAGGTTGTCACACAGAGGAGGGCCATGATCTCTTCTCGATCATCCCAGAGTGCAGGACACAGAATAATGGACTCAAGTTACAGGAAGCCAGATTCTGGCTGGACATCAGGAAAACTTCCTGACTGTTAGAGCAGAACAACAATGGGACTAATTATCTAGGGAGGTCGTGGGGTCTCCCACACAAGAGGCATTCAAGAAGCAGCTGGACAGCCATCTGTCAGGTATGCTTTAAGGTGGATTTCTGCATTGAGCCATGAGGATGGACTTGATGGCCTTATAGGCCCCTTCCAACTCTACCATTCTATGATTCTATGAACAAAGCAACATAATAGACTATGAACAAGCAAATGGGCACAGAAACATGATCTGTTTTTCCCACAGATGGTACACATGATGCTACTAAAGGTTCTGTGCAAACTTGCCCCATATGAGAGACATGATCTCCAATTCTAGCATTCTTTTACTACCTATATGGTACCATATGCTTTCATTCTACATTGGCAGATGCAACACATATTGAACTTAGTAAGACAGCATGACCTCTTCCAGTCAGGCTGGTTTATATGCAATCTCTCAAGGCTACACCACTTCCCAGCTATGCAGTCTACAAATGCTACTCCTTGGAGATGTTGCACTAAAATTACTTTAAGTAGCTCCTTCAGTGCTAATATTGTGAGATCTGAAAGATTAATGATATGGGCTTCACATTCTTCATGGCTGCAAGAAGAGAATTAGCATATAAATGAAAAGACCCAAGTCCACCACCAGCTGTAAAACTGGTTATGCTATAAGGACTACAGGATATCATTGCTAGAATCAAATTGACTTTTCCAAGGAGCTAGAATGACTGTATTAAATATAGTAGCAGTAGACGTAGTTAAAAGGGTTTTTTCCCCAATACTGTACGGTCAACTTTATAATAAAAGGTATAAATACTGAAGTAGAGAATCTCTTTTTTCCCTTTTTGTGCTTTCTTGCACCTTCCTGCCTTAATATTGTATGCTCTTATTTGCTGCTTATAAATCATGCACTGTGTTAGTTTGTCCATGACAGGTACTACTGTTAATATTTTATTTTTTATGTTTAACTTCAGCAGCTACAGTGCAACACAGTTCATCCAGGAACTGAAATTAGTTTTGCTTTCATTGCAAAAGTACAAAATACAGTGAAACATGCCAGCATAGGCTTAAATGAGGGGTTCACAATTTGTGGTCCTTCAGCTGTTGTTGGACTACAATTTCCATAAGGTGTAGTCAGCATAGTCCATGGTGAGGGATAATGAGAGTTGCAGTCCAACAACAGCTAGAGAGCCACCAAATTGCCCACTCCTGACTTAAATAATATAATACACAAGAGAAAAGTGACACAAAAGGATGATATCCTCATTTAAGGAGGCAAAGGCTTGGTTTCAATGTTTAGGTTTTTTGACAGTACTAGAACTGAGCATCCAGGATCCTCTCCCATTTCATGCTATATTCCTGGAATGGCTATTCCTGGAGAAAGATGTTCCAGCCTTTCCTCAGCCAATTATTTTGAACTTGTGTAACCTCAGCATGAAAACCTGAGTAATGAAGTGAAGGATGGAATTACAGCGTAGACCCCAGCTGTCATTTCCATGACAACTGATCTTGGGAATGGAGCTTTAAAATAAGGTCCAGTTTCTACCCTCTGGCTATTGTAGCATAGCTCTTCTTATTTTATTCCAGTACAAGTTAGAATGTGGGGAGAATGGTCTGTCCATGGGGGACTGAACGCTAGGCATTCCATGGAACCATGCAAGGGCCTAGTGCTTCCAGACAGACCGCTTTTAGTGCCACAAGGGTGGTCACTGACGAATCACCAAAACAGGACAAAATGCACCAACCCCCACCTCCAAAAAGACGAGTACAGCAATTTCCACATGCTAACTTAGATGTATAGCTGCAAATTTAGAAATTATTTTAATTTAAATAGAAATACGGTAAATTTCACCATAGTGTACAAGACTGTGACCAAGTGACTTGTCTGCTATCGAGGTGATGACTGTTGTTAGGCAACAGTTCGTATGGTTCCTTAAACTGGATTTGGACAAGACAGCCCTTCAAATACAGGATGCCATCAATTAAGAGTACTCCTCTATAAAAGAGGACACATAGCCACTGTAAGACATTGCTATTCTGCCTTGCCCACTTCAACAGATTTTCTTTGGTAATAAAAACAGATGGAAATGATACAAAAGCTTAGGAGGGTCACAATGAAAGATGGCATTGCCTGAACATCTCCACCCCACCCAATTCTGTGACAAGGCAGGGTGGTTGCACAATAAAAGCCTTATCTCAAAGCAGCCTTTAACTGCTGATGGATGGCAATGCAGAAAATCCTTGCATGGTTGTTTTCAGACAAAATACACTAATAAGTCTTAGCAGTAAGCTTTAGCATATTTCATTTCCGAGAAATGACAGCCCATTTTGATTCCTTTTTGCATTTGGATATACAATCCCATAGGATTGTTCCCTTACTAGTATCACCACACCCTAACCACAGCATTGCTCCCTTTCCAAATTGTGTCTAGAAGAGTCTTCTGGGGCAAAAGATACCCATCTGGAGTCCTGAGGCAGGGGGAGGGGGGTGTCTCAAGCACCATGCATTAGCCTCCCCTGTCACTTACTCTGAACAACCCTGGAGTTATCAATTCAAGATTCTGTGTGTTTAGCCCTCACGTTGAGTTTTAGTCAGATGAATGAGCTTCTTAAAGCAATCTGTACATATTGCAGCTTTCAATCAACTGCAATTGATTGTTCAATAGCATCACAACCCACGAAGCCCCACCAGGACTGATTTTGTGCACGTCAACTGTTCCCAAGCACTCTGAACTAGAGCTACAAAAACTTGCAGAACTAGTTTGACCAGAGACCACCTCATGACCCCAAAACAGACGTGTATCTTGCAAGCAACAATGGCTCCACAATATTACTTTCAACTCAGTTATATGTGGACTACGTTTATAAAGCAGCAATCCTATGCTCCCTGGGCGAGCAGCTGAAGGGCCATAGGTGCTGTGGGTCTCCCTCTCCCTGAGCAGAGAGAAAGGTCTGAAGAGAGAAGCCTCCCCTGGGACAGTGGAGAGCACTGCCACTATTGATCCTGCTCCACCACTGGTCTGGACAGTAACAGGGTATTCTGCAGGCAGTCATGGAGCCACAAGAGCCCCATACCCACCTCCGTGTCCCTGGCACAGCCAAAACAAGACCCAGGAACTACACCAGCCCTGGAGCTAGGGTAACTCAATTCCCTCCTACTGTCATCAACAGCAAGGAAACTAAAGCAACATCTCAGCACATAGATGTTGAGGGGAATAAAAACTCCACCCCCTAAGCCCTGTGGTATTTTCACTGCCATGGATTCGTGCCCACACCCCCACCCCATAGGATTGCTCTGCCCATCATAATATTCTTTATTCAGGAGCCAGATATGCTGGAACCATTTATGCAAAGAATGAGCCGGTGCCTTAGATCTTTCCAGCAACATATTGAAATTGCTATATTTTTATTAAAGTAACAAAAGTGTACATTTCTCAATATATCTGTACATTTTGCATATAAAAACACTATTGTACAACAATCATTCCCCCTCCCCCAACACAAAATAGCTTACAAACTTTGTATTATTTTCAGCAATTATGAAACTAGGTCCCGCTCAACAGTCCAGCTCAAGTTTTGCAAACGTTTTTGAAAAAGAGGGTGTGGGGGGGGGGGGAGAAAAACAGACACACACTTGCACCCATAGGCTGTTCCTAAGACACAGTTCTTCAGCACTGGTTGTGTCAGGCTTGTAATTCGAAGGCAACAAAGAGCGTACATCAATTCACAGCTTTTACATGCACAAAGTTACAAAATGGATTCTGTCCAAATTTGGTTGTCTTAATGCTAACAAAAAATAATCTTAATACTAGATTCCATGCCCGGTACAACAGCATGATATTTGGTAACCTTTTCTGCTTCCCCATCAACCCTTCAAGGATGTTGGGAAGGAAAAAACAAAGAAGATGGAATAAGAATTTGGTTTTTAGAAGCACCCTTCGTTAGTAAGGAAGGAACAAGATGAACAATCAAGATACCTTTAAACAGAGTTGCATTAATCATGCCAGCCTGGCAAGCCAAACGAGTTACTGGCATTTGGGAAATTCCAAGTAGAGGCAGAGAGTGTAGCAAAACAAACATTTTTTTTCCTGGATATGTTAGAGTTCCCACTCATATCATGTTTTCAATGCACCAGATAAGGAACCAGGCTCCCAGTCATACGGAACAGAAACTTTCCTTGGAGGGTGGGGGGAACTACAGTGCAGAAAATATTCCCCTCATTGTGCCGCCAAATATTGCACAATTATGCTAACGGAGTGGCGACACTTTTCCGTTTTTTTAGCTTATAGGGGACCCTTAGTGCTTTACAACTTTCGTATTTACTGACTGGAGGGTCTGATCCTTAAAACAAGAGCTTCACATATTGAGCTGGAAGAAACGAAATGATTCACAGATGGACTGATGCAGCTGCAATGTTTCAAGTTAGGAATTTGGGGTACAATTAAGTTTGCCTGGGCAAGCTCCATTGAAATAAATCCAAAGTTTTGCAAGAGTATAGTTAACTGTCTTGCTAAGATTCCCATTCATCTCAATAGGGATTGCTCAGGAGAACTTCTTGGCAGATTATGTCTTTTTTTTTAAAAAAAAATGTTCTTAAAATGTACAAAAGGCCATCCTTGAATGTTATGCCATCACAGGGCTGAGACTTCCCAATTCAGACATTCATGCACTCAAGCACATTTTAGGAGTCATCTGAGCAGTGTTAAAAAGTTGTTGCTTTGAGAACAGGACACTGTCCCACAGAAACTGCTCCTCCTCCAGAGTGCCCAAATTTTAGGAAACATATTGCACAGTGTCTGAGAACTCAATTCACAAAAGGCAGAGGAGGAACAGGCCTGGGGATGCAAAGGAGTTGACTCTCCAAAACCAGAGAAAAGCCAAGCAGACCACGTGCTCTGAAGCAGATCCAAGAAGATAGGTTTTTTAAAAAAAACACTTTTAAGTGCCCTGGTTTTGTAATCACTTCTCAGCAGTTATTGGCAGCATTGTCAGGAATTTTACAAGCTCAAGGTAAAGGCAGCGGAATAGACAAAACCCTGGTGAAGGCATTTTCCCAGCAGGTAGATTTAGTTCACATTGACCTGGCCATTGCACTTTTGCTTATGGGAATTGAATGCTAGAGTAACCAGCCAGTTATGTAGCCCAGATCCTGGATCTCTTTAACAAGCAAAGTTCCTTATGATTCCACAGACCACAGGTTCAGGTGCCAACTGGAATTTTGCATGAGCTTGAAATACAGGATGAGCGCAAAATCGTGCAGAAAAATCAGGTTTTTGTGCAAAACGATGGGCTGACACTTAGCAACCCACCACCCAGTGGGCCAAAGAAAGTGGCTATAATTGTGACTAGGTGTTTGTAGCAAAATGCTTATGCTATGGAAAGGGAAAAGTTGCTCAGATTAGGATACCAGGTGAAGCTGGTGATGAAGCAACTTACCAGTGTTAATAAAATGGAGATAACCTTTGAGAAAAGAAAAGTGCTAAGGCTAGAATGAGGTCATGACATCCCAATCAACATGTTCATTGCTTAAGTACTACCACCCTGGCATTCTGGCCTGTAGGTTCACAGTTGCTGTAGCACTTGCCCCATAGTTAGTCACTGCTTAAAAGTGCTGTGCCTTGCCCCACCCCCTGTACTTTTATTTCCAACCCTGCATTTCCCAGACAGGTAGGTCAACCCTCCAGAATTGTCATCCAACACTAATTAGGTAGATATTGGCATTTTTTAATACACTTGCAAGCTTGCAACAGCTTTAAAAAGGCACCTCAACACCACTCCACAGAAGAGTGGTGCCTGCTATTGGATTTCATTTTGGATTTTCTCTTTTTTAAAAAAATATAAATAGCTCTTCATTTTTTAAAAAATACATCCTCGGGTGAGGTATACAGTAGCCCATGTCTTGGCAGTGTAAGGACAACTGGGAGTGCTTAGCTGGAGACTGTCATCATGTAGCTTTTAGAAGGGCTGGTGCGCCCCAGCATCATCTGGTTTTTGCAGGTGAGCATCCCGTAGGAGCTCACAGGTGCTGCAGATGCTTCATATAGGACACAGATGGATCCATCCTCACCAATCCGGTAGGATACCTCATAAGGGTCCACCCAGAGTGTGAGTTCACTGGGCAGAAGCTGATACAGCTGCTGGAGGCTGAGTCCAATCTGGCTAGCTGCCTTGCTGATGATAGGATCCATTTTATGGTTGATACGGATACAACGGTAGCCAGACCCTTTGAAGGGTTTCTCGGGGAACCAGTGATGTTTGTAATGCTCTGCAAGGACACAAAGAGAGACACCAAAAATGGTAAGTGATTGCAGTGGATGATTGCTGAAATATGAAATAAAACACTTTTTACACAAAGAAATGTACACCTACAGTTGCTCGCAGTGTGTTTTGTTTCGTGCATACATCCTATGCCTTTGTGAACCGCCCAGAGAGCTCTGGCTATTGGGCGGTATAGAAATGTAATAAATAAATAAAATGCCTTGGGTTTGGTCCAGTCTGACACAGGCTTCAGTACAATCTCTCATTCTCTTCTACTGGTATGAGATTAGGGTGTTCTAACATTCCCTTTTTTGTATAGGAAGAAACTAAATCATAGCACAATGAAAGGTTTGTCCTAAGAGGCAGCTCCCAGCTCAGATTATTCTCCCCTCCCACCAACAATTCAACTACCATCTTCCAAAGGGAATATTAAACTAGGCTACAGGGATAGCAAACAAACAAGTTCAGCCTACTCTATTTGAAGCTTGGCAATAGGTTTGTTTTTTGGTCAAAAGCACCAGAAACTTAGAAGCCTGGGACTGAAAAGTCCAGAAGGTTTAACTGAATGCATTAACCAGAGTACTTTACTAATTACTCAAAGCTCCTTAGCAGGCAGTTTTATTAGCATACAGCCCTAGCAACACTGTCCTCTGCTAGTGTACAGCTCTATCCCATAATTAGTTTGTTTAGAAAGCCCTTCCAACTGAATTCATATATTCATTAACACAATGGTGGGGGCAAAAGATTATAGCAGCCCTGTCAATTGAGGCCACTCACAGTTACAAGCAACAGAAAGACATTAGGACTGCAATCCTTTGTCCACTGACCTGGGAGGAAGCCCCATTAAATTCAATGGGGCTTACTTCAGAGTAGAAGTTTAGAGGATTGTGCTGTTAAGTGGTCTCAGCTTGGATGCAGCTTCCAAGCTCTTCACAAAGCAGAAATACACATACACGCCTTCACAACCTAGTGTTAAGCAATTTGTTGAACAACAAACCTTGACTTCAACTACTTTCAGAGCAGACTTGACCATAACACAAAACACATTGCAACTGTCGATACAAGAGGCTTCAGACAAAGCCACACATTCTCAGAACTTAGCATATTGTGCACAGAAGCTCCGAGGAAGTTCTCCTGCACAAGACCCTTCAACTACCAGGCAATGGTCCTGTTCCCATTCGTTTTGTTGGGTCCAAAGCCAGTAGGAAAGGGCTTGCCCGTGGATTAAACTTGAAGTCCCTAGCTAGCTTTCTCTTTGACAAGAACAAAGAACGTCCCAGATTTTTTTTCCCCAGCCTGGTTTGTGCCTCATTAGCTTATTGTGAACCGCCCAGAGAGCTCCAACTATTGGGCGATAGAGAAATGTAATAAATAAATAAATTCCTGAAGCCGCAGCTATAGCAACTTTTGTTATTTAATATTTACTATTGTATTTAAACCTCTGTCTGTGAGAGTTTATTTCAGCAAAAAAACATCCCCAATAAGAGAATGCTTTGCTAAACAAACAAAATACGACCCCCATTGCATTTTATCCAGCAATAGGAGAGGCAGATATAAATCTAATATATAGTTTAAGGAGTTTTTTTAATAAAAAAAATTAGAGCGTGTGATGGCACAATCTGAGTTTACAGATATTCTAGAAATTTGAATTTAAAAAAATAAGAATTGTACAGGTGGGTAAAGAGAAGAGAAGCTTCTAGTAGACCAATGGCCATCCCACATTCATTCATGATGACAAGGAAGTTATGCCTAGTGTGCCCCAAACCTGGCCAAGGAAATGAGGCCGAGTATGTCAGACACCCGAACCTCGAAAAGTCTTCCCCAACCTGGCGCCCTCCAACTGGCTAGGGAAAGCTGGGACTTGTAGTCCAGCCTATTTGGAGAGTATCAGGTTGGAGTGGGCTGCTCCAGAGTGTACTTCAGAGAGAGAGAGAGGCGCAGTTCTCACCTGTAAGCGCCTCTTCGAGAGCCCCGCTGAAAACCTGAATCTGCTGTTCACTAACGCAGCCGCGGGTGCGGAGCAAGCTGGACACGAAGCCTACGGCGGCGGCGATTTCCGGGACCATGTCCGCCCGGCTGCAGTTGTTAACGCAGCTCCCGTTCCAACGCTGGACCTGGTTCATGGCTGGCTTGGTAGTGAGGACCGGGCGGCCCCTTTAAGGCTCCGGAGGAAGGGGGGGCACCAGTTCAAGAAGGATGAACCGACTGCGTGCGCGCTTGCTTGGCTGATCTGTTCGTGCCCGGCCGGCCGCAGAGGCAGCGACTGCTTAACGATGGTCTTCCGAGGAGGTTTCTTTCACGTCCGCCGCTCTCCCCCTGCTTGACTCGCCAGCCTCCGGCCGCCAACAGGACGCTTAATACTCTTGGAAACCGAGGCGTCACCAGCCTGCGGGCTCCTGATTGGCTGAGCTCCCCTCGGCATGCTAATGAAGCTGTGACTTCAGCAGGGTGGAAGTTGTGACGCGGGTGCTGGGAAAGCCAGGCCCTGAGAACGTGGTCAGAAGAAAGCAGCTGGGGTTAGTTGGGAGGGCGGGGGAAGGTTGCTGCTACCGGGCTATTTATAGGGCTTTGCCTAGTAGGGGAGCTTGTGGGATGAAGGGAAACGAGGCTCCCATTGCAGGCTGCATTTGTCTAGGAATCAGAAAGATACGAAGTACCGTACTGAAATGGACAAGCAAGGGAAGCCGGCCACGGAAGTCTGGCTTTTTAAAATCGGTCTGCATCTTACCAGGAAATGAAAATATATGTTTTGTATATCTTCCTGCCTGTTTTACTCTGAGCTCCCATTCAGGGTGCTTATGTGTCTCCTTACTTCCAATTTCTCAGGCTTAGGATCAGGCAGCCTTGAGATACCCCTGAATGCATCTACTTGTGAATAAGCAACTTAGGCCTATTGTTTCAGATGGGCAAGCTCACGCCAGGGGCAATGCTCTCGATGTGATGTCTGTCCAGTCTTTTTAATTTGCTAAGTGCTTTGTGGCAAACGTGAAATTGGTTCAAAGCTACAGACTCTATCACTTTATGACTGTACCACTTTAATGTTGCTTCCTTTAGCATGTAAAAACTCCATGCACATAGACAGCTAGCACATCAAGCTGAGTAGAGACATGATCTAGTACAGGATCCAGCCAATTCAAATCATAGAGTATTAAAACCATTGTTAGTATCACTGACATTGATTGTGTTGATTTTAGTTGTTTTGATTACATTTATATCCCACCTTTCTTCCAAGGAACTGGAAGCTTATGGTTATGTGTGTCCTTTCTCATTTTATTCTCACAACAACCCTGTAAGGTAGGTTAGGCTGAGGGACTGTGACAGGCCCAAGATCCCTCAGTCAGCTTCATGGCTCAGTGGCGGATTTCAACTATTCTCCCCAGTCCTAGTCTGACACCACACTACTGCTCTTTAGTACACCTAAGGGAATTCCAAATATTACATGCATTAATTAGCCATATGGCTTTATGTTTTGTTTAATTTTGGTGGGTTATGCATAGATAATTATTTATGTATCACATATGTATCCGGCCCTTCATCCAACCAGTTCATTGATGTCATGATGTGCTTTCCTGACCCCCTGCTCATATAATTTTTGATATTTTTAACAGTTCCACTCGCCGCCCTGACACACTTTTAATGCTTTTAAAATATTAGATTTAGGGCTGAGTGCTTCTCAGCTGTACTGCTTAAGAGGGGATAACAATAGAGGCTATATCCCATCCATCTCATATGCAGCGTGAGGCCATTTTGTTTTTTAATGAAATGTTTTCTTTGCAGGACGTGTGCTTTTGTACATGTATCTAGTCTGCCAGACAATAGTCTACTTCGTATAAATAAATATTGTCAACAAAATGGCCTTGTATTGTGAAACCTTGAATGATTTCCTCCAGATGACAAAGAGGAACAGAGGCCAAACAAAGAACAGAACATGCAGTGCAGAACATACATCTACTCAGAAGTAAGCTCCTTGAATTCAATGGCACTTACTCCCAGGTCTGTAGAGAACTGCAGTTTCAGAATTATCCTGCCTCAACTTCTCTCTGACATATTTGCCACCGCACCTAACTAATGAGGACACAATCATTCACTCTTCAGCGGGCATTCATGGAGACTTTCAGTATTAGATATAACTGGATTTAGAAGCAAGAGTTTGTATTTTTAGCCATTTAGTGATGACAGTTTGAATCTGCTGTGTGGGTGGGATCTGCGATGTTGCTTTGCTAACAAAAAGCATGTGTGGTTTTAGTATGTTTTACTGAAGCGGAGCAGCTGAAACTAAGATCAAGAGAAGGCATGATGCTTCACGAAACTATCAGCAGATGCCTTGCAGAACGCTCATAGTTCTGATCCACATAGGGGGGATGACTATGTTTCCATCTTCCAACACCCATTTTTATCAATTTTGTTTGAAAACATCCAATGGGCAAGTACGAAATAGTCATATGCTTGCTTCCCACACTCTCCAGGCAGAGTTGACCCCAAAGGAAAGAAAATCCCATATATATATATAGAGAGAGAGAGAGAGAGAGAGCGTAAGCTAAACCTTTTACAGTTTGCTGCCTTTAGTATTCCAAGATCTGCCACCCAAGGGAACAGCTCGTCCTGTTTCCAGCAGATTGTAAATTTTCAGTAGGCTTGTTTGTTTATTTTCAAAGTGATATCCTAAAGAACCCCGGAGGATCTCAATGAATATGCAAGGGCTCAGGTGCAACTGGTGTGGAACGCAGCAGCCAAAGAACAGTATGCAGCCGCACCTACAAGTATTAATTCAAGACAGGCAGTAGTCCAGATTTTCAGAAGGTTTTGAAATAAGTATCTTTTCCTCTAAAAAAAGGTGTCTGAATTGTATATTCAGGGTTACTGCAGATGGGGCAAAGATAACCATGTCAATCAATGGGATACTTAAGAAATTGCATAGTTTTCAACCAGACTGCTTGGATGATACGCTCATCTGGAGATACTCTCCTGGTGGTAGCCAGGATTTCAAAAGTTCAGTCCATCATGGCTCAGAATAGGGCCTTTAGTGTTGTGGCACCCAACTCTGTACAATTACAAATTTGGCAGATTCCTACCCTTCCAGGTGTGGAGCACCTCCTGAAAACATACCTTTCGCAATAGGCATTCCCAGTCAGATAATCTTGTCCGCTGTATGAAGACTTGTTTTGTACCCAGCTTGGGAATGTCTTTAAGCAATTTATAAATATAATTAGATAAATAAACAAATTATGGGACAAACTTGCTAAATGATAGGGCAAGGCAAGCTCACTAAAAAACAAGGCAATCTTCCATTCCCCCCGCCCCTCCATCTCCCATGATGAAGTATCTGCATCATTGGCTTGAAGGAATCAAGCAAATCTCTCGCTATAACCAGCTTTGTCTCTGTAGGCTTTGCAATAAACCAATGGATTAAAGTCATTTAAAGGCTTTTTATTTTTAAAACAGTGGCACGCATGGAGAGACATACATGGAAGCAATTGCAATTGAAAACTTTGCTGTTGTAGGTTGCTCCCGCTTAGGTTACATCTCTGCAGGGTATTGTTCCTCTCCCCTTGAATCTTGATCAATGAAGTGCTGATGTGGTAATAAAACAGTAGCAGTGCTTCATAGATTACTTGTTTTGCTTCCTTGATTACTGAAAACATGCATCTGTCTGAGACACACTAGCTAAAACAGGAACTTTTCCTTATTCATCACTGCTGTCCTTCCTTAAATCGGAATCTCCCAGTAATTCACTTGATGAGTTTTTTGCTTTGTTTTGTTTTTTAAATCATCTACACCACACCCTCATCTGCAAGAGGCAATGCTCTGTTTATTTGGATTTTCCACCTCCTTTTAACTGAAGCCAAGTTTCCCCCCCCCTACAATTGCAATTAAACTTAGTGGGACTTCTTACTTCTGAGTAAACATGCATGTAATTGGGCTATGAGTCATTTATATGTGATGCTAGCAACTGAAGTCAATCTAACTGAGCTCAGTAAGGATGGCCATTTATGCATTTCCAAACGAGGACAAAGATTTGACTAACATTCATATATGATGATTTACACAGAGAGATGAAAATCTAAAAACTATTGCTATAATTTAAATAGAAATACAATACATCTCACCATAGTGGGGAATAGTGCCTCCTGTCCAGGTGCTAACTGTTGATAGGCAACTTCAAGGCCCACACATTCCCTTTATATGGTTCTTTATATTTAAACTGGACTTGGACTAGACAGCCCTTCAAATGGAGGTGTCTTCAGAGGTGAGCAGAAAATAGATCTCCAAATGTTTAGGGCTTCCAACTCCCAGGATTCCTGACCATTGGCCATGCCAGCAGGAGTTTCTGGGAGTTGAGGTCCCAAACATCTGGAGATCAACTGTCTGAAAGAGAGGACTGCCCTCTATAAATAGGTCACCCTACAAATTGGGTTTACTTCCAAGTAAACACACACAGAATTGCAGCTTTTAAAAAAGTATCTGAGCCACTTGGGTATCATTTATTAACTCTATAAACATTATGAAAACAGGATGGAATCTGGAAGAAAGTCAGCTCAGTATGGGCAACTTTTGGCCCAACAACTTCCATCACCTGTAACCATTGACTATGCTGGGTAGGGGCTGATGGGAATTGCAGGCCAAAATATCTGGAGGGCCTATAGGTTTTTAATTTGTACAGGTAAGGTTGCGCTTTTTAAAATTAAAATAAAAATTGGGCTTTCAACTGTGCCTTTAATAGCAACCTGTTTCACACAAATGTGTAGTACAACTTTGGGCCTGTTTACTGCGAAGTAAGCTCACCTGAGTTTAGTAAGAAAAAGTAAGAAGTAAGATTAGGATTACTTTAGTATGTGAAGTTTTCCTCTGCTTCCTCTATTTTATGGCGATAAGTTTTATCTGTAAAATTTTGCTTATCAGTCAGTTATTAAAGGCAAAGGAATAGGGCAGTTTAATTTACAGCAGCTCTGTTTATGGCTAAACTCAAAATGTTTTCAACTTTATGTGTGGAAATATCTCCAGTTTTAAAGGGTTTTGCCATGTCAAGGCATTACAGGGCAATCTGGTACATGACTACTCAGAAGTAAGCTCTATTGACCCCTAAGGGGTTTATTTATGCCCAGCCAAGTGTATATAACAGGGGTGCGGGCCAAATCCAGGCCTCTAGGGTTCACCAGATGGCCATACTCATTTTCTAGGGTGACCATATGGAAAGAAGGACAGGGGTCCTCTATCTTAAACAGTTGTACAGAAAAGAGAATTTTAGCAGGTGCTATTTGTATGCATGCAGCACCTGGTGAAATTCCCTCTTCATCACAACAGTGAAAGCTGCAGGAGCCCTTCCTAGCATGACCAGATACAAAAGAGGGCAGGGCACCTGCAGTTTTCACTGTTGTGATGAAGGGGGAATTTCACCAAGTGCTGCATGCATACAAGTGACACCTGCTGAAATTGCTTTTTCTATACGACTGTTAAAGATACAAGAGTCCTGTCCTCCTTTCCATACAGTCACCCTACCTTTCCTCTGCCAATGATAGAGCGGTTTTCCTGCTTTTGTGCATTTCCCCCCATTCTAAAAAAGCAGAAATGCCTCTCCTTACACTGGCACTAAGAACTTTAAGGGCACAGTGCTGTGCATGTTTAGAAAGAAGTCCTACTACTCTCACCTTTCCCAAGTTGTAGGACTTTTTCTGTCTAAGCATGTGTAGGATTACGGCTTAAGCTACAATAAGTGGGTAATGTATTGTATTTTCGCCCCGCCCCCTTTGCCTTTGGTTCTGCCCCTTTTGCCTTTGGTCCCGCCCACCACTGTAACACAGCCCCTGAGAGCTTCTCCAGAATGGAATTTGGCCCACGGACTGAAAGAAGTTCCCCACCATTGGTGTATAAGATGGAATCCTTAGGCTGCAGTCTAATACATCGTTACCTGGAGTAGTAAACCCTATTGAACTCAAAGGGACTTACTTTTGAGTACACGTGCATCAGATAAATTGCACTGTTAATGCTCCGTTTGCAGGAGACACGTAGAAGTGCTAATTAAACTTCAACGTTAAAGGAAGTGATTTTAAAAAGAAATGGTTTTTAAAAACAACTTCTGTTTGGGGTTCACTAGTTTTTTGATCGGGCTGCTGTTAGAAACAACTTTCTTTTTAAGCCTCTGAAAACAAATATCAGTTTTTTTTATTAAATATCTGTTTGCACAGACAAATCAAACTGGCTCCAAAACCTGTTCTCCTAAGGAAGAAAATCATTGCAATAGAATTCAGGCTTGGGTTTCATATGCGCTTACCAGTCAAATGAGCTTAGGTGAAGACATGTGTAAATATCAAGGATAATTTTTGATTTTCAAACTGGGGTCAGAACACGGTGACAGTTGGTCAGGTTATCAGGTTTGTAGGAAATAAGGAAATAGAAGCCAAATAGTGGCAGAAAATGTAGCCATTCTCCACCACACCACATATTTAATGCATTGATTGTCTTTTAAAGGATCGTTGCCTGGAAGCACCCATTTCAAAATAGTTCAAATGCAGTTTGTTCATTTAATTGAAACATTTATATATGCCACCTTTTTTTAAGAGATTGCAAGGCAGTATACAAAAATTGCAGTGCAATCTTATCCATGTTCAATGGGACTTATTCCCAGCTAAATCTGCATAGGACTGCAGCTTTAAAAGAATGTTGAATAACAGAAAATACACTTGAAACAAGACGCAGATAAACAAATTACAAGTTGAGGACTAGATAGTGAAAATATTTTAAAATGCTTGGGTGAAAAGCTTTTTGCTTGAGGCCTAAAAGACAGCAAAGATTTAGTTAGTAACCTAGGGCATTGCTAGACCTGCCGGGCTAAGCCGGCAGGGAGGCGGGGTGACGGCGCGCTAACTTTAGCGCGCACCGCCCAGCCTCCTAGAGGGCCGACGCGCAGGGACTACGGAAGCCCTGCAGCGTCGGCCATTTTTTTTGTTTGTTTGTTTTAAAGGGGCCACGTGCGGCCCGAAGACTCCGGACAAGGTAAGGGTTTTTTTTTACTTAAGCCCCCCCCCCATCCGCCCTCCCTCCCCGTCCCCGTCCCGTGTGTCGCCCTCCGCCCTCCCATGTGTTGCGTCTGTCACCCTCTGCCCCCCTCGCCCTCCCGTGTGTCGCATCTGTCTCCCTCTGCCCCCCTCGCCCGCCCATGTGTCGCATCTGTCTCCCTCTGCCCCCCTCGCCCTCCCGTGTGTCGCGTCTGTCTCCCTCCGCCATCCCCCTCTCCTGCCGGTCCAGCCTCCCCCCCCCCCCGGATGCCCCTGGCCCGAAGGGCACAGCGCTCGTAAGAGTGCTGTGCCAGTCCGTGGCTTTTTGCGGCTACTCGCCGCAAAAAGCCACGGAAGTCTCTAGACGTTCCGCAGCCCCGGCCTCAGGCCAGAGCTACGGAAAAGGCGCGCCATAAGCGACTTCGCTTATGGCGCGTTAGAGGAGGCTTCAGTGCGGCCTGGGGCCGGTTTCCCCTGTGCGTCATGTGGACGCACAGCAGGGAAACCGGCTCTCAAGGCGTGCTAAGGCCTCGTCTAGCAAGGCCCCTAGACTTTTGTTGTTAAATTTTAACAAAGCATCGAATTGCCACCTTTTCCCTGCTCCTTTGTCAGAGTTTTCCCCATGACTGTTATCTCCATACCAAGAAAAACTTCACCTGTTTTATTTCTTTGCGTCAGGCTAAAACTAGCCAGAGGCAGTAAGGGCCAGCCAAAAGGGTGGTACTTGTTTTTCTGGCTTTCCCTGTAAGGTGAGTGGGGGAAGTCCAGTGGCTGAGGTGTGTTTGTGTGTGTTTTAAAGAAACTTTATTTGACCTTTGGTACCAGGAAAATAATATTCATTTCCCTCCCGCAAAAAATGGGACAAATAAAGGCAACGGGCAGTAATGACAGCATTGTCCTAGATGAGTGTCTCAGTGCTAATATGAGCTTGTCAACTGTACCAACTTCCATGATGTATTGTTTTCTGCTTTTGCAATTTGCCGACTGATTCAGAAATAAAGTCACTTAACGTGCAATTGTAGAAAAAGTCCTACAATTCCTGACATGTCCCAGACAGCATGGCTACTAACATTAAAGAAATCTTCATTAAAATAATCTGGGAAAACACCCCTTTAATGCATAGTGCAGCACACCCCTGTATTAAGCCATTCTTTTCAGACAGAAGGAACTACAGTAGTCATACCTTGCTCTTGTTTGCATTTCTGTTGCCGGTGCTGTTGTTCCGCCATTTTGACACAAATGGAACAAGCAGGCACAGTTATGTCTGAAGAAGAGTGAGTGATCTTATTTCTCCTGTGGAGCAACTAAGAGAAAGAATACTAAGCAAGCATGAGTATCAGGTCTCTTTCTAGTCTGGTTCACATATGCATGTACATCATTTGATTACTCAATGCTTGGTCAGTACTGTCGCCATTAAACAGCATTGGGTCTGAGAATATCATGGGGAGAGATGAAACTTCTTCTATGATGATGCATCAGCAGTATGAACATCAACACTTGATACTGCAGTCGTGCAATTCTGTTTTTAAAAAACTATAATTTGAATGATTTAATCTCTGCATCTTTTATTGTTTTACTTCTCACATTCACTGCTCTGGAATCTGTTTCAGATATGGAGCAGTATACAGATTTTGTAAGTAAATAATAAATAAAATAAGTACACATGTATGAAAATAAGCACACATGTATGAACCTCTATTAACTCTGCAGATCTGTGCTGTTTTGTGTCTCAGCATTAAGCGATGATCTGCATGTGTGAATGAGCCATTACAGGTCAAACATTGCAAGTATAACTTTCTTTTCCCCCCTCACATTGCTTTCCTGTGAAATCAGTTTGCATGTTCATTGGCAAGTGCTGAAATAAGAAATCATGTGATAAAGCCCCTTGTAATCCTGTCTAGATATATTTAGCTGCCATATTCTAAGTCAGACCATTACTGCCCACTCCAGCTGGAAAAGGGTCTCAGACTTGGGCCTCTCCCACCCTTTTTTAACTGGAGAAACCAGAGACAGAAGCAAGAACTGTTTGCATGCAAGCAAAGTATCTGCTCTACCTCTGCCCAGCATCAGCACCCACAAGCAGTTACTGGGAGCCTAGCACCAAGCAGACCCCACAGTGCTGACACCCACTGCCTTGGGCCCACTACCCAAGGCAGCAGGCAGCTAGGATCTGCCATTGCGGCAAGTTTCAAATGGTGGGGCATCATCATTGCCTGCCAGGGCAGCCAGAGGGTCCTATGGAAACACTTTGCTGAAGGCCCTCCCAACCTGGCTCTGCCATTACATTCTGCCACTTCTCCTTCTAGCCATTCTTTTACATCTCCCCCTTCTCAGTGCTCCTGTTCTGCTACAGGTTTCATCAACTTGCAAGAGCAACTCCTATTACAGAAAACATGACATGAAATGCAGCTTGAAAGCTGGCCTGACCGTTTGTGAAGGAAAATCCAGTCTGGTAGACTTTTAGACACCCAAGATAGTAGGATGGCATTATAGATAGAAGAAGAGTGGCCATGTGTCCTACTTTACAGAAGACAGTCCTCTATTTGAAGGCATCATCTCTTTGAAGAGCTGTCCAGTCCATGTTTGGTTTAAACCATAAGAAGTTAAGAGTAGCAGGGGCCTTGAAGTTGTCCATCCACAGTTAGCACCTGAACAGCAGACAAGTCACCTGTTCATAGTCTTCCCCGCTATGGTGAGATGGATTATATTTCTATGTACATTTTGATCATTATTTCTAAATGTGCATCTATACGTATAAATGAATATATGGAAATGTTATATAGATCTTGTCCTCTTTTGTTCTCTCTCTCTCTCTCTCTTTTTCGGCAATGCATAAATGGCCACCCTAGATAGGAGGAAGGGTGAGAAGCTGGAGATGTTCCTTTTAACTATCAGAGACCATAGCAGTCATTGCAAGTTGCTTTGATTTCTCTGAGAGATGATGCCTGCATTTGGCCTCTCTGAACATCTCAGGACATTTCACTGGTTACATGCTCCCCCACCCTTGCCTTCACCCTCGCCCTCAACGTGACCCATCTTTACAATACCCTTCCTTACAACAACTAGCCACTGTGGGCGTGGAGACTTTAAAGGGGTGGAGAGAGACAGGCTCCAGACAAAGTTCTACAAAAGCTCTGCTAGGCAAGGTGCATGTCTGACACGTCTGTACCTCCTATAAGCATCTGGTTATTTCTGATCCATCTGCTTTATAGCTAGCATTGAGTTTTTAGCAGCTGTTGTTGTCACAGAGTCAGGTTGCAGCAGGGCAAGGAGACTTGTCTCTGGCAGCAGGCGTGATATGGGTGTGTTCAGCATTTAAACTCCATGAACCTCTTCAAGCACCCAACTCTTAAACATCCAGGACTTTCTTTGGGACAGAGAGCAGGGAAGTGGTTTCAATATAGTCTTGAGAGTCCATTGTGGTGAGTAAGAATAGCAGCCTGATCTTATGCATGTATACTTGGGAGCAATTCCCAGTGAATCATGTATTTATTTAATGCAGGACTGGGCAATTTGTGCTCCTCCAGATGTTTTGGCCTACAACTCCCAACATCCCTTACCAGTGGTTGTCCTGGCTAGGGCTGATGGGAATTGTAGGCCAAAACAATTGGAGGGCCACAAGTTGCCTGCCTCTGATTTAATGCATTTTTAAGCCACCTTTCAAAACTGCAGTCTTCCTAAGACGACTATGAAATTTCCTCACTGGGACTTTCTCCCAAAGTAAATGTGCAGAGCAGTGTGGCTTAAGCAAGCATTGAGTGCAATACTACTGGATAGGGAGAACAGAGGTCTATGGTCATGAATAGCAACAACAAAATCCAATCTGCTCTGATCCAGCCAGGATGAGCTAAATTAGCCTTCCCCCAACCTGGTGCACCTCCAGAAGTATTGGACTACAATTCCTGACTTCCATAGGCAGTATGCACAGTAGCCAAGCTAATCTAGATGGATCAATGGTCTGACATGGTATAAGACAGCTCCCTGTATCCTTTTTAACCACTGTGGGAAATTGGCAGGTAGTGAAAAATCCCCTACCTGCTGAAATTGCCTCTTCCTCAGCTCTTAAATGTACAGGGGCCATTTCCTCTCTTCCTTTGCACCTGGTCATATTGGCGTTGGACAGATTTGCAAAAGCATAAACATTGCAGAACGAAGAGTGGGCACTCAGTTATCAGTTCCAAACTTAGGGACTGTTTTGTTGTGCAGGGGAAACAGCAGCTATGGAGATCGAGCTATTCATCTGGAGAGCTTCTCCCTGCCATACCATTTTTAAGGGCCTGGGAGCACCCTTCAAAGCTCCCTATTGATCATTGTAAGGACTAATTTGGGAGTTGCAGGACTTTTTTCTGGCTGGGAATTGTACATAAGAACATAAGAGGAGCCCTGCTGGATCAGACCAAGGGTCCATCTAGTCCAGCATTCTGTTCACACAAGTGACTAACCTGCTGTTGACCAGGAACCCACAAGCAGGACATATAGTAAGTGCAATAGCACTCTCCCACCCATGTTCCCCAGCAAGTGGTATGCATAGGCTTACGGCCTCTGTTACTGGAGATAGCACAGCTATCAGGACTAGTAGCCATTGCTTGCATAGGATTGCACCCTAAAGCTGTCTCCCAGAAGCCAGAGGGTGTCAGGTTGGGAAAGACTGCACTAGAATCATAGAATCATAGAATCATAGAATCATAGAATAGTAGAGTTGGAAGGGACCTACAAGGCCATCGAGTCCAACCCCCTGCTCAATGCTGGAATCCACCCTAAAGCATACCTGACAGATGGTTGTCCAGCTGCCTCTTGAATGTACTTAGAATGTACTAGATGTTTCCGGAGTGTGTTGTGTGCCTGGGAGGAACTAGTTAAGAGCAACATCCACACTTCCATTTGCACGAGGAGAGAGAGGCCGTGGTCTGAGAGAGCTCTTCGTAAAACCTTTACATAAATAAAACTTAGCTGGTTTAAAGATCAGATTTTATTTGGTGGTATAAAGCAGTCTTACTAAATTTTGATACAACAAAGTCCACATCTCAACACCAAGAACATTTGAACTTTGGACTGGGAGGGAATACCTAGGTGGGAAGACAGATGAAAGCCAAGAGCAGGCTGAAGAAATGGGAACCAGATATTCATGTAGTGACATCAAGGTATCTTAATTTATGGTTTAAGACTGCACTTCCAAACAAAAGGCCTTGCAGGGAGGGGGAATTAGTTTCTGAATAAACTAATCAGTTGGAATTATTTCTGAATAAACGTGATTAGGATCAGGCTGCAGAACTGATAGTGCTGTGATTCCATGGGGAGTAGAGAAAGAACCAAGGAAAGAGAGGGATGAAAACAGTCAGTCAGTTAGTCAATGGCTACAAGTCCTGATGGCCATATCTTCCCTCCAGTGTCAGAGGCAGTTTGCATCTGAATACCAGTTGCTCAGGAACACAAACAGGACAGTGCTATTGCCTTCATCTCCTGCTTGTGGCTTCCATGGTCATTTGACTGGCCACTGTGTAAACAGAATGCTGGACTAGGTAGGCCGCTGGTCTGATCCAGCACAGCTCTTCTTCTTATGCTCTTCAAACCAAGGCTTACAAATCATTCTTTAGATAATCTTCTCTGTACTCTAAATATTAACACCAACCCAGGGAGCCAAGAATGATGAAATGTCTGGTTTTCCACAGCTTTGATTGTTGCAGTTCACAAAACCAACGTGCACCCTAGAATCCTGTCATACACTGTTCTGAAGATTTAATCTCAATCTAAGTGATACTATCTTCTTAACTGAGGGGTGGAAGCAAGAAGAAGTCTGAATTAGTCCTGAGAACATCTGACACCACCCTGGGATTGTTGAGGTAGTAGTGGAGCTGACACACCTAGGCGGGTGTTGCCAAGTGACTCTCTGAATGCTCCCATTGTCTGCAGGTGACCCTGTGGAACTTGTCACATTTGTTGTTAATCGTTTACAAGAACTCCTGGGAGAGAGGTGGCTCTATTAGACAGCTAGCATTTGTGAATGTACTGAAGAAGGGGGCTACCATGCCCATTTTGGATTCCAGAAGTGGTGGAATAGTAGAAGTAAATAACTAACAGCACAGTCCTGTGCATGTTTACTCAGAAGTGCATGGCTGCTGATTGGCCATCCACTTCTGTTCTCCACATCCGTGGCAGGTAGTGCTATTAACTCAGCAGCCGTATGCTTGAACAATGCTGAAGTAGAAGCCCTGGTGTTTCTGGGTCTACCCCATGATGCTCTCTGGGCATCTGCATCCCCCTTCTCCATTCAGCAGTGCTCATCGTGGTCCACAAACGTACCCCTCATGAGCTGCCACCAATATGGATAAAACAACTTGCATTTGTGCTGCCTTAGGTTTTGTAGCTAATGACCATGGCCGTTTCTACACCAACCTCAAAATCCGGGCTGGTCACGGCCGAGTCCCTGCGCATCCAAATGTCGCACAGGGACTCCCAGGAGAAAGGAGGGACAAGAACGGGTTTTCCCAGGGATAAGTACTTCCTGGGAAAATCCGATTCTTCTTGCAGTCTCGGGATCATCCTGAGACTACGGGAGGTGTGTCCACCCATCCCAGCTTCTTCCCTCCTCCACGCGAGTAGTGGGGGTTAGCAGAGGGAAGGAACCGGGCTGGGAGGAATCGGAGGTGGGGGGAAAGCAGGGTTGGGGCTTTTTTTAAAAAAAAAAACCCTCACTGTTCATTGGAGCACACATGCACTCAGCTTCTTTTTTAAAAAAAATGGCAGGTGTGACACCCTCCTTCCTCCCGGGATGTCGCGCCCCCATTTAGACTAAGGGGAGGATCTTGCAATCAGGATATCACAAGATCCTCCCCTTTCCCTCTACACCGGGCTCGTGTAGAAATGGGCAACGTCTTTTCTTCCTGACAGATGGTTGATGCCTTTAACAGCTGTATGGACTTCAACAGATGCAGTTTTTCCTAGCATGCAGATGCAGTGATAAGGGTAGTTACATCTGTTCTACTGTGTGCATGTGAGTAGACACACCCCTATACACATTGTTTCCTTTTTTAAAGTTAAATATTCCAGACCAAAGTTCAAATGAAAGCACTGTTTTCTCAGTGTTTAGATGTTGATTCTGTTGGTTCAGGATTGTATGACTGCTTCATGCCATCGAACAAGCTCTGCTTTCTAAACAAGCTAAGTTTTATTTAAGTAAAGGTTTTACAGAGAGCTCTCATGGACCATGGCCTCTCTTTCCAGTGGAAGTAGATGTTGCTCTTAGCTAAGTTCCTGGTACCTCCCAGGCAGCACAGAACACTCCGGCCACATCCGGTGCAGTTTTTCCAGATGTATTGGGACTACAACTCCCATCACCCCCAGGAAGCATGGCCAATGCTCAGGAATGCTGGGAGTTGTACTCCAAAACATCTAGACGGCCCCAGTTTGGGGAAGGCTGCAATAGAGCAACAATCCCCTATACCAATATTTTGTAATGTCACAACTATTAGTAAGGTTTGTAATAACAGGCTTGGCTATTGTAACTGCAATAAAGCAAGCCAGATTTAGAGTGCAGAAAATGTGCTTTTATGCATGTGATAGGATCTACAGTGTAAAACAGGATGCAAGGCTGAGGAAGGCAAATCTAGTGCAGCGGTGGGCAGAAAGTCTGTCTCTTCTGCCAAGACTCTTGTTCATGCATTGGTTATTTCTCGGTTGGACTACTGCAACCTTCTTCTCACTGGCCTTCCTTCTTCTCACATCAGTTCGTTGGTTTCTGTTCACCACTCTGCTGCTAAGATCATCTTCTTGGCTCGCCGCTCTGACCATGTTACTCCACTTCTGAAATCTCTTCATTGGCTTCCAATTCACCTCAGAATCCAATATAAACTTCTCCTGTTAACCTGCAAAGCTTTTTACTGTCTATCTCCTTCCTATCTTTCCTCTCTCATCTCACACTATTGCCCCGCTCGTGCTCTTCGCTCCTCAGATGCCATGTTTCTCACCTGCCCAAGGGTCTCTACTTCCCTTGCTCAGCTTCGTCCATTTTCTTCCACTGCCCCTTACGCCTGGAACGCTCTTCCAGAACATTTGCAAACTACAAGTTCAATCGCAGCTTTTAAAGCTCAGCTAAAAACTTTTCTTTTTTCTAAAGCTTTTAAAACTTGATTTTGATCTGACTTTTATACTGTTAGTTTTACTCTACCCTGTGCCTGTTTGGTGCATTCTCTTCCCCTTCTTATTTTTTTATTATGATTTTATTAGAATGTAAGCCTATCCGTAGGTTTTGCTATTTTATTGTTTTACTCTGTACAGCACCATGTACACTGATGGTGCTATATAAATATAATAATAATAATAATAATAATAATAATAATAATAATAATAATAATAATGTAATTCTGAAGTTTTGGACTTCAGCTTCCAGCAATCCTGATCACTGGATATGCTGGCAGGGGCTTCTGGGAGTTGAAGTTCAAAGCATCTGGAGATCTACCAACCCCTGACATAGTGGATCTTTTGTAGTGTTACAGCTGTCAGCCCTTGGAGCTCTAGAGCTTTGTGTATCCCATCCAACCATATGCCAACTTGCATATCACCTGGCGCTCCTGGGCTTAGTATCAGCTTCACGCCTACTAGATTGTCATTTCTGAACTGCTGTTACTGATGCACTTGAGGGGGTGCCTGATTCTAACAATAAATACAGCTATTATGCTCCTGTGATATTTTGCTCATGCTTGACAGCCAGCAGCAATTCAACTCAGGATTTCCTGGAAAAGAAAGTTTGGCTGCCATCATCCCAGAGACCTGAAAAAGTGGTCAAGGACGAATACGATGGTAGTCAGTTGGATACCTGACACTACAGAGAGGGGGAGGGAATCTATTCCTTGTTTGTGTAACTAAATAGGAGTTACGAAGTGGCACCTTGAAGAAAATCTGGTTCCCCACGAGATGGAGGAGTTGTGACCAAGGGAAAGGCACGCATGATAACTTGTCCATGGGGGTGGATAATAGCCATGGTGGATGTGATAATACATTGTGGGTGATAACTTTGAGATGGAGGGGGAAACCATTTTTCCAGGCCCAAACTATAAGAGGGAAGCTGAAAGCAGGAATGGCCTGGACATCTGGGCTTTTTATTGCACTGATGAGAGCTTGGCTACATCAAGATACCTTTCTTTTCTACATTTGTGTGTAGCGGCCTTAATGATCGCCTCAGAGGGCTGTTCAGGGTTCTGTGGGTCATGCATAGTCCTCCTTGCTTTTGTTCTCTTTCTAGCCTGCCTATTATAACCGAGACAATTGTGTTGTTCACTCAAGACTCCTTCCTAGCAACTACCATCAAGAAACTTGACTGCACTTTCACTTAAAAGGCAACAACAAAAGATGCTTTGGGGAAGGGAGAGCAAACAAATTGCCTGTGGCAGGTTCTGATTGGGGCTCCACAAGCTCAGCCAGGAGGCCCTCGTCACCCTGCCAGGAAAGTCAGAGCTGAGACTGTCACTAGCTGGGCAGAAAACAGGAGCTAGAAATACTAATAATGAACATTTCTATAGCACAGCCTTCTCCAATATGCCTTTCATATAAGTTGGACTGCAGCTCCCATAAACCCCAGCCAGCATGGCCATCCGGCCTTTCAACAACCTGTAAGGTAAATCAGAATCATTAGGCCCTGTATTGCAGATGGGGGAACTGAGGCTGACAAACAGTGTTTTGCCCAAGACCATCTAAGTGAGTTCATGGCAGAGGGGAGATTTAACCCAGGGTCTTCCGGGCAGGATCTACACTACTGCATTAAAGCGCTTTAAAGCGCTTTATAACAGTTTTGACAACTGTTGGGGTCTGGGACAAACTCCATATACAGTTGTCAAAACTGTTATAAAGCGCTTTAAAGCAGTAGTGTAGATCCGGCCCCTGATTCATAGCTCAAAGCTTCATCACACCAACCCGTTTTCCCTTGAATTATCCCATAGTGTTGGAAACCTGTTGTTGTCGTTGTGTTCCATCACACATCCTATTAAGGAAACACTACTTTCCCCCTCCTTTTTTCTTCTTCCCTTTTTTTAGTCCAGCATTATAAATTAACTAGGGTGTGTGTGTGCGCTCGTAGTTTCCCTTTCTCCACGTTCTTCTCAAGGGGATTTGTGGGGTGGGGGGAATCGACGACCTTGCCTTCCATGTATTCCTTTCCTAGCTTGTCTTTGGTTGAAGCTCCCAAAGCTGATGCTTACAGCGGGGGACCTATACACACACAATGACCAAGTCCCTTTTCTTTGCCCTTTGATTCAGGCTGCAATCCTATTACCTGGGAGTAAGCCCCATTGAATTTAATGGGACTTTCTTCTGAGTAGATGTCTGTAGGATTTCACCATCTCAAACCTTTGAAAAGGCTTCAGCTTTGAAGTGTCCAAAACAATAATAAATAAATAAAAAGCGCCCCTCATTCCCACAGGTAGGCGAAATGGGTATGGAGGGGGAGAAATGAAAAAGAAATATTTCTCTTCGAAATATTAAGAATCCATGAGTCTACTTCTCTTTCTATAACTCTCCTACATCCTTCGTTTTCTACAAAGGGCAGGGCTCCTTGGCGCTTGCTGTGGGGCTGATGAGGGAGGCGGCTGGGCGCCGTGGTGTGCGCCCGGGAGTGCTTGGCCTGTTGTGGGCTCCGCAATGCTAGTTTGGGGGGGTTTACTGGTCGGCTCTGCCCTACATCATCCTTCCGTGCCCCCAGTGGCTGCTCAGGGTATAAGAAGAGTCGCACTTTCCACGATCTTATTTTTGTCGCTTTTTGGGGGGGGAAGAAGCGCAACCACAGCAGGGCACATCGGAATACTTCACCATGATTGCAGATTATAGGGTAAGCATCATGGGAGTCCCATGCATTGAATTTGCTGGGAATGCAGAGCATAACACTGGTGTGATGAAGCCCTCAATCTCTTAGCTATTATCCAACACCCCCTTCCCCAACCTGATGCCCTCAAGTGCCAGCCCAAGACATTTCACTACTTGAAGTAATGGATTACCCTCACATAGACTGTATAAATGCATGTTCTGGCCACAAAAGAGAGTATTACAATTTCTCAATACACTAAAGATGCAATCCTATGCAAGTTTAGAAAGAAAAATGTCCTACAATTCCCAGCATTCCCCATCCAGTTTTCTGTCTAAACATGTGTAAGATTGTGCCCTAAATGTCTATGCCCTGGACAATTGTTTCTGGAACCCACCGGAGGGGAAGTGACCCTAGACTTAATTCTAAGTGTTATCTTTGAGGACCTAATGCAAAATGAGGGCATTGTTGACTGATTGCAAACAGTGACCACACTGCTATCAAGTTTAATTCATATGTAAGTTAAAAGTGGCCAAGCAAGTCAAACACAGTCATATTTGTCTTCACAAGAGGAAACCTTTCTAAGATGAGGGGACTCTTAAAAAAAAGTAGCTGAAAGATGAAGGCAGGAGGATCAAATATCTCCAGAATACTTGGAGGATACTCAAAACCACAACAAAAGAAATTTATTTATTTATTTATTACATTTATATACCGCCCCATGGCCAAAGCTCTCTGAATGTGTACTATAGGGCCAGGTCTACACCAAGCAGGATATAACACTTTGAAAATGGTTTGAAAACTGTATATGGAGTGTGTCCTGCACCCCAGCACTGGTCACTACTGTTATAAACCGTTTTAAAGCAGTAGTGTAGATCCTGCCAGAGTCAGGGAAGAACGGTGTTAAGGAAGCTATTAGAGAAAAGAGGACTTCCGTAAGAAAATGGAAAAGTTGCTCAAATGAGTAGAACAAAAAGGAATGCAAACTCGCACAAACGAAATGCAAATAGATAATAAGGGCTGGGGGGGGGGAAAGAATTTTGAATTTTGACTGCTAATAACATTAAGACCAACAATTTTTTAAAAAATCTTAAAATACATCAGAAGCAGGAAACCAACCAGATAGGGAAGCAGTTGAATTGTTGCATGGCAACAGAATTAAAGGAGCACTAAAGGGGGATAAGGAGATTGCAGAGGAGCTGAATTTATTCTTTGTGTTTATCTTTACTGCAGAAGGTGTAAGCCAGACATTGCGCCTGCAATGATATGTTCAGGAAGAGAGTCTGGAAATCCAAGCCAATTGTGATAACAAGAGATGAAGTTAGTCAGCTTTAAATGGGGATTAGACAAATTCATGGAGAATAAGGCAATCAACGGCTACTAGTCATGATGACTATATATTGCCTCCAGTATCAAAGGCAGTATGTCTCTGTATACCAGTTGCTGGAGTTGATGCTCTTGCGCTCATGTCCTGTTTGTAAACTTCCCATAGTGTGAACAAAATCCTGGACTAAATTGACCTTTGGTCTGAAATCCATGAAATTTCAACATGTAAAAGAAAATAAAGAAAGATCACACCATAATTGTCGTCCCCCCCCGCCCGATTTTAGGTTTGTATATATCCAAATCAATAAATATATATATCAATAGATGCATATGAAATGCACATATATGAAAATACAACTTTTTAGTAATTATACATAAGCTTCAACAAACAGATCAGATATCCAAATAAGTATCCATTCGAAGGTGACATGCATCTATATGCCCATTCAAATATTGAAAGCACTGTAAGGAGGTGATCGTTTATCCTTTAAGTGTTGTAATATCAGTTTCAATGTTGTCAAAAGTGTGGGGGAAATCCATTTATGCTGGCTATTTGTTAATTTCCAAGAAGCAGGTAAATAATTTAAAGGAACACGTACATCAGAAAATATTAATGACTGCTCCAGTACAAAATTTATCCATATAATAAACTGCTCCCATAAAGAAGCAACTGCTGGACATTGCCAAAACATATATTTAAAAGAAGGATTAGCTGCACTGCATGACCAGCAATTAGCCAAATTAGACAAACACTTATTAAAGAGACATTGTGGCATTCCATAAATATTAATCAAAAGGTTTTGCTAACTAAGATGCAACCTAAGATTCATAGACGTGACAAGTAGAGCCACCAAAGTGGCGATCCATTGATTAGGCAAACGGAGACAATCGAGTTCCCTGTTCCATTCCTGCTTAGAAGCCTGTATATTGTATTTATTCACCAATAAGTATTTATAGACATGGATCACGGGTTGTTTTGCCTGACCAGTTTCAGTAAGTACTTCCAATAATGATGCAGGCTGATGCTATAAAAGTGGCTGGGCCAAACCTAGATGCTAACAAGTGCTGCAATCGCAAATATTGCCAACTTCAACTCCAAAACGTAACTTGCCAGCTCATTAGGAATGGGCTGCACAGTTAAAATCTTACCCATTCAGCTATTAGATACACCATTGTAGAGACACACATAGGAATTGTGGTTGGCCATAAGCATGGTAACTCCATGAATTTGTTCATGCTTGTTGCATACCCAAGTGGTAGGAAATCCCAGGGCGCAGTACAGAGTGAGACAATTTTCTTGAGATAAGAGAGTTTGGGAGATTTGTGGTCTTGGTCTAATACATGGTGGTGATTTTCAAATATATGCATAAACCAGGTAGAAATCAAGCAGATAGTGCTAATCCCCCTGGCGCAGATTTGAGATTCCCAAAGATTGCTTCATAGCAGTCACTGCCAAAATTTCAATGGTTACTCTCTCTGTTCACATTTTAATAAGCTACATTATTTAGATTAAGGGTGGGTAACATGTGGAACTCCAAATGTTGTTGGACTACAATTCCCATGAGTCCCAGCCAGCAAAGCCAATGGTGAAGGAGGATGGGACTTGCAGTCCAACTGCAACTGAAGGTCTGCAAGTTGCCCATTTCTGCTTTAGAGCAAAGTCAAACCTGTTTGAGTGCTCAACCAAGCAGGTGAATGAGAATCTCTTGACTATCCATTAATTAGCATTCATTGTTAGTGGCCAAATCATAACACCCTGTTCCTTATCTTGTTTTGATATATTTCTAAGGGGATGTGAATAATAGCAACGTCAATAGCAACATCATACCAAGATGTTGTGGAGTTCTCTCCCCAGTAAGGTCCACCTGGCACCAACATTGTCATCTTTTTGGCACCTAGTGAAGACTTGCTTCTACTCCCAAGCATTTGACAGCATATGATGGGGCTTCTTAATTTGATTGTTTTACTGGGTCTTGGCATTTTAAACTCTTTTTAGCTATTTTAAACAGCTTTAACTTTTTGTATGTTTTAGCCGTTGCTGTAAGATGCCTTGAGTGCTTTTTAGAGAAAGGTGTCTAATAAACTTTTTTAACAACAACAACAACAACAACAACATGTTAATTGGCAGGTGTAAAATGATTGATGGTTCTCTTTAATTTTTGTCCTGATATCTTGTCACCTGAGCACTATGAGTTTGATTCTCAAAGTCAAAACTAAGGGGAGAGATGTGCCCAGTGCCTTGATTGCTGCTTAATACCATTCAGCTTTTTAAAAATGGCAGCATGTGGCCATGTTGTGTATCCTACAGAGCAAGGCTATTCCTGCATTCATCCATGACACAAGGACTCGGTATCACACTCTATCAAGCTGTTGTGAGTACGGTAGTAATCAGGAGTTTCTTTCCCATCTTCTGAAAAGGCTTTCATTATGCTATGGGCCTGGAAGATCCATTGGCGTTTACAGGCCGATACAATCCAGCAGTTGTATCTATTGTATCACTCTGCAGGAAGGGCTATGATGAGCCATGGAGTCAGGCAGTGTGACAGCTTTTACTGCTACAGCATATCAGTAAGTACAAGGCAATAGTAGTACACACCCATAAATGAAGCCCTGTTTTCCTCCATACGTAACATGTAGAAATAGGAGTCATTAGACAAATGATACAAACTAATTATATGTCATTTGGAGTGTTTTGTTTAATGTTGAAATCATGTATGGAACAACATATATGCAGCACTGTACAGGGACACAGGCCTCATTTTGATGGGTCCATAACAAAGCACTTATATACAGACTGCAAGGGCAGAATTAAACCAGCCCGCATCTACATGGCCCACATTTCCATAATATAATCTGATCACCTTGCCCATTTTAACAACTCTAGAAGCCCAAGTTCACTTGGGAAATATGTTCAAAAGCAGAGACCTGAGCCTACCTGAGGCTGTCATCCACACCCATTTGTATATTGTGGGCTGATTATAGTGAACATTCAAATGTTGTAGACTAAAAGTTACAACACGATAACAATAAACAATGGTGGTTCAACTAGCCAACTCTACACAGCGTTGGTTATTTGTGTTGGATATTTCAGCCAAATAACCAACTGTTCGTTAAAAACCTCCCACCACACAACACGATAACCCCCAGTGGGTTAAGTAACACGGTGTTGTCCAAACCGTGTCATAATAGATCACTTAAAAACAAAATGGAAGAACTAAAAAGCCTGGGAACCGAAAGCTCATTCCATAACCAGGGTGCTACCATTGAAAAGGCCCTTTCCTTAGTAGCCATCTTATTTGGAGGGGGGCACCCAGACAAAGCTTCTGAAGGTTAACTTAACGTCCAGGCTGGCATATATGGGTGCAGACAATCCTTCAAGTAACCTGGCCCCAAGCCATTTAGGGCTTTAAAGGTTAAGCCCAACACTTTGAACTGGGTTAATTCCAGTGCTTTAGAATGGATTAGAAGTCAGTGCAGATCACAAAGCCTGAAGGCAGAGCTCACTCCTGTTTTACTGGCCCCTACAGATTCATTTGTTCCCATCTCTGCATTATTCACTGCCGATGCTTGACCACCTTCGCTTTCCTCTGGAGCCAGCTGTGGCTGAACCACTTGTGTTACTTTTAAAGTACAGTGGAAAGAAGAGCCAAAAGATGGGTCTCTGACCTGCTGACTAGATTTGGTTCATGGGCCACCTCATGCTGGCTTGACTGTTGTTGATTTAACATTTGTCTGGTATAACAGGTAAGCAATTTCACGAGCTCCATCACACCTAATTTTTTTTCCTGGTATGCATCCGTGATTTTGACCTCCATTTCATTAGCAGGGCAAGTGCTGGTTGCTTTCACAATCGTGGCTATACCAGGGGACTCTCTTTTCACTTGTTTGCTCCCCCATTATTGCACCCACCCCTTCTTCTTCCCCCTCCAGTTCATTAGTTCTTGTCAGGTGATGGACATGGGTGCCTCCACTCAGGACCTGATTTATTTATTTATTTATACAGAGTGTTCCCAACATTGGAGTGATCACAGTGGTTAAAGTTTGGGGAGTCACAGGGAGGACTTCCTTATGTCACAGAAGTCCCCAAAATGTCTGGGAAGGGGGGAGCGAGGAGGACCTTAAGCCAAGCACAGTCCTCCTGACAGTACAGGGGTGATTTTCTTCACCACCTCTTTGCTTAATGTCAAGCCAACTTGCCAACTTCAACACACTCTTTTCCGCATGTCTTGTTGGAAAAGCATCGCCAAGGCTTTCCCCCGCCCCTTCTTCAGCGTTTAAAAATCTGAGCGCATCCCCCGTTTTCATGCTCCACACCCCAGTTATTTTATCCCCCCTCTCCCAATCACAGTTAATAACACTTAACAACATAGGATCACTGCATGTGTTCTTCCCAGCCAAAGTCCCAAGGAAACAATCAACGACTTTGTAGGTAACAGGAAAATCCCAGACCCATCAGCCAATGTTATGGATGTAACCAAAATGCTTACAGCTCCCTCATTTTTAAAGATAAAGAGATGAAACTTGGCACCATGATAGCTCTTAAGAAGTGCTTTTGGCAAGCCACATTTGAATAAGATCCCTTCATCAGTTGATTTTTTACAATTTTTATTTTTCCCCTCAAACCATTTACCCGCATAAACATACACTCTGATTCTACATTAATCCACCCATGCACATTTATGGAGGGAGCTTTTATCTTCCATAAATGTGCAAGGGTGGATTAACACCACCCAGAGAGCTTTGGCTATGGGGCGGTATATAAATGAAATAAATAAATAAACACAGAATCAGAGGTGTAGGTGTGTTTATGTGGATGAATGGTTTGAGGGGGGAATTTAAAATTCATTATAAAATCAACAGATGAAGGGATCTCCCTCAAACTTGGCATGCCTAAAGCACTACCTAAGAGCTATCATGGTGCCAAGTTTCATCTCTATGTCTAAAAATGACAGTGGTTTTTTTAAAAAATATATTGAAAACCTCAAACTGGGAAGTGTTTAAAATAACTGGTAGGCAGACACACGCAATCCAAGAGAACCATCCACTCTGATCCACACGGATGCCATAACAGCAATGTGGGTGGACATATTAGCTAGGTAACAAGCTGTATTTTCCAGCTACTCTGTAGCTTCCCCGCCCCTCTTGCAATCCCCTTTCCCACTGGTCTCCCAGCACAGAGAGAGTAATAGGGATGGTGGATCAAGGATGATAAAGAAATCAAGAGGTAACATAGGAAGCTGCCTTATACTGGGTCAGACCACTGGTCCAATACTGTCTCAGTATTTTTGACATACAATGACTGTCGAGAGGCTTTTTAAATTATTATTATTATTATTATTATTATTATTATTATTATTATTACTATTATTTATTGCATTTTTATAAGTTCTAAGATTCCATACAGGAGTCCTGGCTCAGTGGACCTTTCAAATACCCATAAGATCCAGGCATCAGCCTTGCTAGTACTGGCACCGGCCATATAAAAGAGTCCTTAGTTGGTGTAGATGAGAGGGGACAAGGATGCTCACTAAACTACTTTTTTTCGTTTGTGGGAACATATGTAATGCATTCTGGAGAGGAAAGGCTACACCCTTTTCACATCTGAGCTTTGTAATCTTTCCATTGGAAACACACATCACAATGAGCTATTCATACACAGCCCAAACCCCACCTTCACATCTGCTTTTCCCTGCCATTATGACTTGGCTCTGCCCTCTGAAATAGCCTTCTCTAACCTGGTGCCCCAAGGGCCCTGCGGATCAGGAGCGATGGGAATTGTAGTCCAACGCATCTGAAAAGTGCAAGGTTGGGGAAAGCTGCTCTGAAGTATCAAAAGATGTTGCTGTCATCAATGAAATACAGATCCAGATGGACAATGAATTTGTATTCAGATTTGGTAACTGGATTCTGTGGTATGGTCCATTCAAACCCTTCCACCGCTCAAACCTTTCCGTCTTCAATAAACATAAGGCAATTTGAGTTTTTGTATGCAAAAACCGTCAGCTGTGCCATTCATAAGTAGGGGGCAAATGGTATTATACAGTAAATGATTATCTATCTATCTACCGACTGGCCCTATCATTAGGCAGAGTGAGGTGACCACCTCAGGTGGCAATTGCTGCAGAGCTGTTCCTCCTAAACTTTCCAGCTGTTCCCCTCTGATGGACAATAGAACTCTACATGCCACATGGTCCCTTCTAAACTAGTCTGCTGCCTCAGGTGTGGCAGAGTACACTGTCCCATTGCCAGCATTGATCTAAGATTCAACTGCCAGTCTAGCCAGTTTATGTACTTTGAATGGGGCAGAACGCCATCTTGTCCTTTGCCTCAAGCAGCAAAAATGTCTTGGGCAGACCCTGGTAGCATGGGCATCCACTCATAGGGGCAAGGAGGTATGACTGTCCTGTCCCGTCCCCCTGGATACCAGTCATGACACGGTCTGTCTCTACATTCAGTGTCCAGCCAGGCAAGGCTCAGGACAAGTCAGGTCAGTAAATTAAACATGGGAGGAATACTCTCCAGTTTAACCAGTGCTGCAAGCAGCAGCATGACCAGGCTCCTCCACACCAAAGTAGCTCCATTCTAAGAGTGGCAACAGCACCTCATGCTGTGCATACCTGCCCCATGGGCTATCTCTAGTCACCAGTGCTCCACAACATGGCTGGGTGAGGCCCAGCCAGGGGAGGTTAGTAAGTTAAACTTGGGTGGGAATTCCATCAAGCTCAGCTGAGAATGGCTGGAAATGTGAATGGTAGAATGCGGACCTAGAAGGGGCAGCTTTCTGACAGGCCCAGCCAAACAACACTGTGGCCTGTTAGGTAGGGTGACCATATGGAAAGGAGGACAGGGCTCCTATATCTTTAACAGTTGTACAGAAAAGGGAATTTCAGCAGGTGTCATTTGTACGCATGCAGCACCTGGTGAAATTCTCTCTTCACAACAGTTAAAGCTGCAGGAGCCCTGCCCTCTTTCTATCTGGTCATGCTACAAAAGAAGGCAGGGCTCTTGCAGCTTTAAGTGTTGTGATGAAGAAGGAATTTCACCAGGTGGAGAATTTTTATCGCACTCTTTTTCCTGCACACACCAGGAGATCGTGGCACATTCCGTTTTTTAAAAAAGTTGAATCAAATAGGCTCTATTTTGCAACGGAAAATGAGCAGAAGGAACAAGAGGCACGCAGGAGGCAGACGTTGTCATCTAAAAGACACACACACACATCTGTAATTGGGCAGTAGTTAGCATGTAGTAAAATGCTCATCTGATAAACTTTATGGTCACCCTATATAACCATCAACTTTTCTTCAGATGGTGGAGAAATAGACAGCAGGCCTTCCTTAACAGATCTAAATGGGGAAGCAGAGTCATGCATGAACATCAATTGCCACCTTGATCTATACACGCACACACATGAATACACTACAGTGGCGATACAATACATTTATAATGGTGGATCCATGATCCCCAGAATGAGGCTTTTAAAAAATAAAACCAGCTGCTTGGGCAGGAAAACTCCCAAGCAATTTAAAAGCAGGACCGAAAGCTGGAATAGTGCAAGAAGCAAATCATCTATAACAAGATTAAAACAGGCTCATTCCTCCCCGCACAAAAATGATATATGAGCCAAAAGAGGTTTTATGATGATGGCTGTTAAGTATCCAAATAGTACTTCGGGTATGCACAAGAGCTTGGCATGCCCAGTAGCATTTTAAGGAACGTTCCTCCCCTTTTTATCAGCAGCCTGCACGGAACTAGTTGTAGAGTTCTTTGGATCCTGGCCCAACTATTTTTGGCTCTGACCCCCTAAATCCAGGGGCAGGAGGATGTGTTCTTTTGCAGACAGGACATAGTTGGCAGATTTTTCTAGAAGCCTCTGGTGTATTTTTGCGGGTTTGGCAGAGGCTCAAAAGAATGGCCAAATCTCAAATGGGGACATACTATAGACGGCATGATCTAAAATGGCTCTGGAATGAATGCTGAACAGAAGCAAAGAGTTCAAAGGGCATGACAACTTCACTTAGTGGGACCACTGTTTAGTCACTGATCAGAAATAAACCAGAGGATTTTCACTGTTAACCAAGTAAGTAGAAAGAGCTATTGCTTTCCTAAGAGATTTCCCCTTCATTGTTTTCAATTTGCTGCTACTTTTATCATTCTTGACAATGTGAGGAAGGGTTGTGTTGTGTTATCCTATCTGCCCTTTTCATTTTGCGAAGTATTTCACCATTCTTACTGCATTTTATCCTCATGAGAATCCTGTGAAGTAATTGGAGACCTCACCTGGAAAGGAGCATCCTAGCTGATTTGGATCTCCAAATTCAGTCTCCATCTATTGTGCCATCCCGATCATAGATTCTCTCTGATCACCTGTTTTCATTTGAAAAGGTTTAGATCTAAATCCAAACTTTTGGGCTCATTGACTTCGATGGCTAATGGAAACAGCTGCTCCTTCCCCACTTTCTTGGGTTTAGATTCCCATCCAGCCCCAACACACTAATGGCTTAGATTTTTCTACATGGGGCTGTTAATCCTTTGCATCTACTTTTGGTTTCATTGGAGAATTGAGATCCGGGACCTACATGACAAGCATTTCCTTTCCTGCTTTTCCACTACATAACCTCTAGGTGATACTGTGGTATAGTAGAATAGCGCAAATACACAAGAGGAAATCATGCTTTCTTTTGCCATCAGAAATGATACCCCATTTCCCTGCTCTTAAAAACCTCACAGAAGGTGTGGTTTCCAAACAGAAGCAAAACTGGAAGGTCATGACATCATCTAAAGAACCCATAAACAGCTATGAGTAGGGGATGATGAGTGGCGTAGAAAAGCTCAAACTGGGAATTAAAAACAAACCCCAAATGGAAAGTACCAGTATGCTTCAGAGAACTCTGGAATTTGCAAAAGTACAAAAACATCTTCTGAAAAAAATCCTAAGGGGCCAAAAGATGACAATGAAGAAGAGGAAGAAAAAGGACCAACAACCCCAATCGATGAGGACTGAGCATCCTCAGTAGCTATGGCATGGAGTGCCAACCATGGTGGGGACACCATAGAACTGGAGGGAGGGAGAGGTGTGGAATGCCCTGCTTGGAGGGAATGGCTGTACAGGAGCTCTTCTTTTAGGAGGGAGAATGCACTGCAATGTGTTGCAGATCTCATCAGGTACTATCTTTCATCAATTGTCTATACAGTTCTTGGTGCACTAGAGCCTTCATCTTAGTTGGCACTACTACAATGGAAATACTATCTAAACTACACACATTTGAAGTATTTGTGGTGGTTGAGATCCTCTGATCATCCTCTGGAAGTTTTATTACAGCAATAGCCATGTTCTCTAATATCACCAGGGTTACACATCTTAATGTCTGCTCTCTGTTACTGCTGTGTAATTATACAGGGCTGCATAATGACCTTGGGGTGAAACTATGAGGTCTGCAAGTGCCTAGCACATAACAGCATAATTCAGGGCTGAAAATTCAACCAATAGGGAGCATCGTCTAGAATAACCTCATTGGCCTTTCACACATGACATAGTAGTAGAGGTTCTGGCTGGTGGCTCCCATGAGATTAGAAATCTGGGTGTAACCCTAATTTATGACAGAATACTCATTACAAGAAAATCAGATAAAATTGCAAACTAGCCTCAAGGTTGTGATGGCAGGAAGGAAGCAGAGATACTTTCTGTCCACCCTGTGCTAAACTAGCCTGGCTGTCTCTCAGAAGAGTTGCAACAAAGCTTTATCTACCCAGGATTGCTACTTTCACACACACTCACATGAACTCTCAAAATGAATCGGTGTAATTTAATATGGATTAAAACTCCTTTATTCCAATTTACTTTAACCCTGTCTTTAATCCAAGTAAGATAAATCCAAATTAAGAGTGCCTACACAGAGACCTGGAGGTAAAAACGAGGGTTTTTTATTTTGCAAATGCTCATTACTGAATTCTCAGGCACATCTATGCATTTATTCATTCTGTGAAAATCTCCTTGATCACTTTGGAGTCATTTGCCTTTCTTTAATTCTCTAGCTTGCAATTCGGAATCTAACTATACTTGCATAAACACCATTTGAGTCAGTAGGATTTATTCATGCATAATCACATTGCAAGGTTGCTGTTCTGTAAATTGCAAATAGAAATTGGCATTTTCATGTATTTTGTTTGTTAAAGACTCTTAAAACACTTCCTTATATGCCTCACAAAATTAGGACTTTCTAACTACATTTGAGTCATGTGAATCAGTTATGTTCAGTAGAAATTAATTTTGCAGAAAACATACATCCATCTCCTGCCACAATTCAAATGAATAAATCCTTCTTAAATTCACATGTTTAGTATGGGTTAATGATAAAATAAACAGTATTAGACTGGGGCCTAATCTACTCATCAAGTAGGATGATGAAAGCGGCATGAAAACGGTATATAAAAGGCAGGAGCCACACCTCTGCTTTATAGCAGTATTGAAGTGCACTGACAGCTGTTGGGGCCCATTGACACATACCATATACCGCTTTCATACCCCTGTATCCTGCTTGGTGTGGCTCCTGGCTTTTATATTCCGCTTTCATAGTGCAATATCTTGCTTGGTACAGATTAGGCCTGGGACTCATTTTCCCCAGAGTCCAAAGAAGACTGAAGCCTTTAAGATGAGTGTGGGCCCTTCAAATGTTTTGGCCTATATCTCTCATTAGCCCTAACCACCTTAGCTTTAAAAACATAAGAAGAGCCCTGCTGGATCACACCAATGTCCTACCTAGTTCTGCATCCTTTCCCCCCACAGTGGCTAACCAGACACACCAGATGGAGGCCTCCTAGTGCTATAGATCACAAGACATTGTGTAGCTATTCCATCTTTTCCTCCTTAATGGAACTTTTTTTCCTCCTGTCCAGAAAAAAAGATGGAAGAAGCTGTGGGGAAATATGGGAGGTTTACAAATGGAAGACAAAAGGGAGTTCCTAGCCAGTGGTGAGAAACCATTGTGCAGGTATGCCATCTTTTTTTCCTTAACATATTTTGGGGGCGGGGGCAGAAAGACGATCAAAGTGTTGGGAAAACATGGGAGTATCGCAGCACCTGGACGGGAACGATCTGAAGTTGTACAGGTCTGTAACAAAATAGCTGACCATTTTCCTCCTTTGTCGTTCGTTAAATGCAGTGAGAATTCCACTTTTTTCCCATTTCAAGAGGCCCCACGGCTTGTTGGCCTGGCTGAGGCTGTTGGGAAAGCATAAATAATCACAAATCTAAATTAAAAAGGGGGGGGGGAGGAATGACGCCAGGAAGCACATACAGAGTTCACATCGTTTTTATCAGCAGCCCTCGGCAAAGGCTCAAATTGTGCTGAGCTCAGGAAAGGGATTTTCCAGTCCTGGGATGTTTTTCTGCAGCCCATTGTTTAAGGGATTAGGGTTCAGTAAGTGACAGAGGCCAGCTGTTCCCTCACTCGCCCCGCCTCTCGCTCTCAGCCAATCCCCTCCGCGGCAGCCTGCGCCCAAATTAGGAAAGCATTTCCCTTCCTGCTTAGCCAGCTTCTGACGTGGCCGGCTCTCGCGCGTCAGCAACAGCAGCTCGCCGGTAGGTGGTTGGTAAGCGCTTCTGAAAAACATGTGACGTCGGCGGCAAACAGCGCGAGCGAGACGCGCAGAGTTAACCCTTGCCCATGATGGGAAACAGCTGGATGGGGTGGAAGAGATCAGCAGTCGGAAACAAGGTGCGGCTTCCTTGGGATACCGAAGAAGGAGTGTGTGTAACCAGGAGAGCTACACAGAGAACTTCGTAGCAGAGAAATGTTTAACCAGCAAGTGTTGCAGCTAGCACAGAGTGGTGAATTTGGAATATTCTTGTTATTAGCAATATGTATATGTTGCTTTATTTGTTTATTTATTTGCAAATTTTGTATATACCGCTCCATATCTGAAGCAGATTCTGGGGAGCAGTGAACATAAGAAGTTAAAAAAAAATACACACAGTAAAACACCATTAAAGTTATGCTTTAAAAACTCTTGTAAACCGCCCAGAGAGCTTCGGCTATGGGGCAGTATATAAATGTAATTAAATAAATAAATAAACAACAACAATACAGCATGCCAATCCAAACCTAATACTTCTTGGAATAGAGATGTTTTCAGGAGGCGCTGAAAGGAACACATTGTTGGCGCCAGCCAGACCTCCAGGAGCAGGGAGTTCCAAAGAAAGGGAGCCACTATGAGCTAATCTACATGCCCTGTTTAGCCCATTCTGGATGTGCGGTGGTGCTGCATTGTTTATATGACACAGCCACCAACTTACAGTCACACTGAGCTCCCCCCGCCCCCTTTGAAACGGCACTTTTTTTTTTGCGGTGGTAGCTTCCGTTCAGGTACATCAAAGCCCAGAGTAGGTCTGGATAAGTGCGGAAAGGCAGAGTAGAGGGCGGGCTCGATAAGAGTAGAGGGCGGGCTCACTGCGGCTTTTCTGGCTGGATAGCCCATGCTCCCTCCTGCCGTCAGGATTCATTGTTCCCACCCTACAGCTGAAATGTTGTGGGGTTTTGTGGGAACCAAGCAGTAAAGTAGCATTGTAAAGAGCATTGAGAGCCAGTGCAGCCTTCCTCAACCTGGGACGCTCCAGATGTGTTGGACTACAACTCCCAGAATGCCCCAGCCAGCTGCTGGGGCATTCTGGGAGATGCAGTCCAACACATCTGGAGCGCCCCAGGTTGAGAAAGGCTGAACTAGAATGTTGGCCTGGGAGTCGGGAGATCCGGGTTCTAGTCCCCATTCAGCCATGGAAACTTACTGGGTGGCTTTGGGCCAGTCACAGGCTCTCAGCCCAACCTACCTCACAGGGTTGTTGTTGTGGAGATAAAATGGAAAGGAGGAGGAGGATTATGGATGCCACCTTGGGTTCCTTGGAGGAAAAAAGGTAGGATATAAATGTAATAATAAATAATAAAGACACACCACACCCCCAATTGAAGACTTCAGATGTTACTTCTGGATTTATATCCTAATGAGTACTTCTAGAATGCACCTGTAACCTCCAATCGCCCTGCCTCAAACACAGAATTTTATCGTGGGGCGGGGTCCAGACAGCACCACCTTCTACTGGTAACTCACTATAACCTACTTGTTTTCCTACTGCTGCTTCTGGCTTTTTTCTTACCACAGATAATCTGTTAAAGCTGGGGGAGATAAAACAGCTGTCTTTTGATTGTAGTTCTAGGAGCCCTCCATCTGAAAGCATCCTGAGTCACAGGCTCACCTGGTGACTAGGTGGTATGTGATTTACTCTTCATAATGCATTTCCCATCTGCAAAGCAGGCTGAATGAGAGAGGGATGGGATAGTGGTTTGTGTTTGCTTAAATTGAACTGTTGGGGGCGCAAGAACTATGCGTTGTTGCATTGCAATCTAAGAAAATAGGTATTTGTAGCGAATCCTTTCAGGTTTAGACCTGAATGAGACCATATGATGACGCTCTTTCATGAGATTGAGCCTGTGTGATGTCATGGTTAGAGTGTCAAGCTAGGATTGAAGAGACCCAGTTTCAAATCCTCACGCAGCCATAAAGCTTCCTGTGTGTGACCTTAAATCAGCAGCTACCTTCCTCAATCTAAACTGTTGGTTAGTCTGTTCTATTCCATTTTACAGACATCACTCACTAAACTGGGGCAAATAAGGAATTAGCAGCAGGCGGGAGAACTAAACTGTAGTTCCATTAGTCTCCTGCCCAGGCCTCTGCAATGGGCTCAGCATTGAGAGTGGCCATGATCAGGGCCAGTGTGCCCTCGGCATAGTGCTGCTGATGGACCCCCCATAGCCGAAGTCTCGTTGCCTAGCTGAAATTTTCCAATTACTACTCCAAAATCACTCCACTATGGTAAACACCCACTTTGAATTAATAACAGACTTTTATGAACTTTGGGCTTGGTAGGCTATGCTGGCTGGGGATGATGGGAGTTGCATTCCATCGCATTCGGAGTGCACCAGGTTGGTGGAGGTCTGTTCTGTCTTATTCCAGCTTTGTGAGATCTGGTTCTGGTTCCCCACTGAAGAGAAAAAGCAACTGTTTACAACCCCAAAAGCACTCTCTTCTTTGTCGTTCTGAACAAAAGATAAGTCCTGGCTCCAATTAAGAACTGCCCATTTCATTACGGCGACCATATGGAAAAGAGGACAAGGCCCCTGTATATTTAACAGTTGCATAGAAAAGGACATTTCAGCAGGTGTTATTTGCATGCATTCAGCACCTGGTGAAATTCCCTCTTCATTACAACAGTGAAAGCTGCAGGAGCCCTGCTGTCTTTTGTATCTGGTCGTGCTAGGCAGGGCTCCTGCAGCTTTAACTGTTGTGAAGAAGAGGAAATTGTACCAGGTGCTACATGCATACAAATGACACCTGCTGAAATTCCCATTTCAGTACAACAAAGATACAGGGGCCTTGTCCTCTTTCCCATATGATCAACCTACTATTTGGTTTTTCTGAATTCATAAGCCACTTCTTTTGTGTGAAATCAGAAAACAGCAGCCACACAAAGAGCTAAATTGGGGGCAGCAATTGCAGGGGAGGGGTATGGGGGGATAGTAGCAATGATCCCTGATACTGACAGAAGACACACACACACACACACACACACACACACAGTTTGCATGGCAGGTTGCATGCCATTAGAAAGGATAGCAGTTGTGTGATTTTGTGAAACTGATTAATTGGTTTTAAAAAAGGATCTTAGACTAACTTCTCTTTCTGTTGCCCAACGCTGCATGGACTATAACATAGCTTTTGGAAAAGGACACCCACACAAATACTGTCATCTGCTGCTTTTATGACAAAGTCAATCCTGCAAAGGATTCACAGTACTCCTTACATTAAAATACTCCATTGCTCAAAACCAGCACAGAATCTGAGATAAATCACTATCACTAGTAGTAGGTGGGGAAGTTAGACAAGTTCTGGACAAATTGATTTATTTTTAAAGGTTTGCATACACACACACACACACACACACACACACACACACTTTTAATGCTGGGAAAAGATGTTATCTATTGTTAGTGATCAGGTGAGGCTGGCTCTTTAGCATGATAATATTACTTGGAACCCTGTTGCTACCTTGAGTTTTGTTTACGTGATTAAGGGTTGCAAGCTCTTCACAATACATCATTCATTTTTGTTCTCCCAACTAAACTTGGGTGTGTGTGTGAGTGTGCACTTGCAAGGAAAGTAGGGTGACCATATGGAAAGGAGGGCAGGGCTCCTGTATCTTTAACAATTGCGTAGAAAAGAGAATTTCAGAAGGTGTTATTTGTATGCATGCAGCACCTGGTGGAATTCCCTCTTCATCACAACAGTTAAAGCTGCAGGAGCTATGCTAGTGACCAGATACAAAAGAGGGAATGCATAAAATGACACCTGCTAAAATTTCCTTTTCTATGCAACTGTGTAAGATACTGGAGCCCTGTCCTCCTTTTCTTATGGTCACCCTAGACCTGTGTTATGTTACATTTTAGATTTTTAAGACTGACACTGTACTTCTTTGCCTCCGTTTTCCTCCAAGGTAAAGCTACATTTGCCATTTTGAAGTACAAGCATGGAGTTCAGCCATCTCTGTGCTGAGTAGAAACAGATCCCTGAATATAGATGAGGTTATCAGATGTGCTAAAATTAAATCCGCTTTGCGAGTGAATCAGTCCGTAGCTATTTTCCCAGCACATCAGCAGTTTGCCTACTGGCTAATTCAGGAGAGTCTCTCTAGTGTTATTCGAAGTTTGGTTTGGATTTTTATTGACTTCAGGCATGCACACACACATACACGCATTTATATTTCTAAAGGCCCACCCTTGTGTCTCTCCTGTAGAGTTGGTGCCCAGCACAGGCCTCCGTCAGAATTATTTCATGCAATAGCACCCAAGAAACATGGGCTAGTAAAAATGTTCATCTTCAATGACCGTGGAACAAATGCAGTCTTCTGATATTTATAGGCTCTTGCAAGTATTTAAAAGTAAAAGCCATTTTTGTCAGGAAGCCTGGGAGGGGCAATATTCTTTGGGAGCAGGGTGCAAAGGACTGTTAATCTCTCCCTGCCCACACACGCCACCTTTCATTCACATGTCAGAGTATGCCACCTCATCTAGATTATTTTCTTTTGTCTTTTTGTATGGTGAGAGTGAGCAAGTAAACAAGTTGGGCCATTCCAACACCAGCAGTTCACTCAGTTCTTAATCAATTTAAATAAGGCCCCAAAAATGTCAGGTTGAGGTTGTGGACTTTGTGAGATCTGTGTTGACTGGGTGCGTCGTGTTTTCATTTGAAAGAACCTTTGACCAGGTTCACATCAACAGGCGTTTCAGTTTAACAAACCCATCATTCTCTTTGTCCTTTGCTGTGTTGCCAAGATGGACAGAGACGTCCTGGGAATGGCCGCAGAGAGGATGCTACTCTAGAAAGAGCAAAGTATTCAGGAAGAGGGATATTCATTCTAGCTCTCTCCTGAACTTTAAAGAGTTAATTTAAAAAGTCATTCACTTCTCTCCCAAGTTAACTTATATTGACTTTTGCAGTCACTGTTGTAGGAAGTGTTGTCTTAACTGGTTCAATGCACTTGATTCTTACTATATGGAGACTGCAAAAGCCAGCACATTTTTGAAGGAAAATGGTTGCCTGAATCTAAAGGAAGGTGTGTGTGTTAAAATGAAGACCAGGTGTACCCTTAATCCTGAACTGCTTGTTGCAATATTAACAGAATAAGATCCTGTTTCCACTAAAGAGAATTGTCATTTTCTCCCTTGACAGCAGAAGAGAAGTAAGATATCTTCACCCAACCTGGCATTCTCCAGATGTGTTTGGAATTATAGTCCCAACACATCTGGAGGGCACCATGTTGGGGAAGGCTATTCTCAACCAGAATTTCACTAGACAGACTCTTCCTTGTGGAACAAACATAAGAAATGCAGGCCTGCGCATAAAGCATGTGAGCTGTACAGAAGGTGCATGATTAATGCCTACAGAACCACCTTAAATCTAAGGGCTCCTAGCATAAAGGGGCCATTCTGACACTCAACATCAAGGCAAAATGAACATTCAGAAATATGTAAATTTTTATTATAATATTGTAAATGAATATTAAGTAACAGAGAAAGGGAAGGAGAAAGGACACAAACTTTATTTTTGTGAGGGGATTTGCATTGGGTTGGAGTGCATTTTTGCCCTCTCCGTCCATTATCATCATCTCAGCAGAATGAAAATATGTTTGCCTAAGCCAGCCTTCCTCAACCTGGAGCGCTCCAGATGTGTTGGACTGCACCTCCCAGAATGCCCCAGCCAGGCTGGGGCATTCTGGGAGGTGCAGTCCAACACATCTGGAGCGCTCCAGGTTGAGGAAGGCTGGCCTAAGCACTAGCAGGAAGTGGGTTGTTTTTTTCCTGAAGAACATTCAGAGTCAAACATCGCTGAGGATTTACAGGTGTATACATGGAAAATGCAGTTACTGGGCCCATAACATGCAATGCACAGGTACTGAATTTTGTACAGGCAAAAGTTCAAGGCCCTATATTACTATGAATCTCATGCTGGGGAGTTCACAAATCATTTAACTCTCAGAGTTGTTGTGTGTATGCATATAAATTGTAATCGTCCTCTGCTCACTGACAAAAGCAATGGAAATGTATTAATAATCAAAAGCTCACAAAACCTGAATCTGCAAGCAAAGCTTGTGGACTGAGCAATAGTTCTTAAACTAGATGGAAGCTCAGGAGTCTTAGTTGCTAGTGCCCCCTTGTGGCCAATTAATGAAGCATGCTGAAGACAGATCTTTCCATTTATAACAATAGAAAAAGCTGCTATAATATGAGTTCCATCAGACGAGTGTTTTATTGCACACTCGTTACTGGGCACGCATGGATTTTCGTGGGTCCCTCTCATGACATCATCTGCCTCCCACGCATCTCCCGCCCCTTCTAGCCACAAAACACACCCCAGTAAGTCCAACTTATTTTTAAAGACAGACGTTGCCGCTGTCTCCTACTGTGTGCAGGAGAAGCAGCGGGATCCAAACGGCCCACATGCAAGTTGTTTACATCTTCTTTCAAAAAAGGAAGTAATGAGAGACAAAAGCTCAGGCGGAGAAGTGATGGTAAGAATGCTGGATGTCTGATGAACTGCTGCTACTACTACTACCACCACTGCTAGAGAAGTTGAATCCCGCAAGGGATTCAAATGAGTTTGAATTTTTAGGAATCCAGTCTGCAGATTCTGCAGCAAACTGGCTTTTCCTGAGTCTCATGTATTCTGCAGACTTGTGGACCTTTTTGTCTTTTCATTTTTAGTTTCCAGAATTGTACACAAATTTAGTCGTACAAAAATATTCAAGTTGCTGGAAACTATTTTAATATATACACCATTTAAAAAAAAAACCAACAAGTTTTATACCTCTCTGATCTCTCTTCAACCTCTGCTGTGTAGCAATCTTGTGGCATTAGGTGTGAGCAATGAAGTGGCCAAGTTTGCTGATAATACCAAATTATTTAAGGTGTTTAAAACAAAAAGAGATTGTCAGGAGCTTCAAAAGGATATTTCCAAGCTAGGAGAGTCAGCATCCAAATGGCAGGTGCGGTTCAATGTAATCAAGTGTAAAGTGATGCATGTTGGGACAAGAAATCCCAACTTCAAGTATAAATTGATGGGATCTGAGCTGGCAGTGATCTTGGGATTGTGGTGGACAGCTCAATGAAAATATCAACCCAGTGTGCAGCTGTTGTAAAGAAAGCAAACTCCATGTTAGGCATTATAAGAAAAGGAATTGAGAATAAAACTGCCAGTATCATACTGCCTTTATACAACTCTATGGTGCAACCACACTTAGAATTGTGTCTACAGTTCTGGTCACCACATCTAAAAAAGGGTATTGTAGAGCTTGGAAAAGTGCAGAAAAGGGAAACTAAAATGATCAAGGGACTGGAGCAACTCCCCTAAGAGGGAAGGTTACAAAAGCTGGGATTGTTTAGCTTGGAAAAAAGGAGGCTAAGGGGAGACCTGATCGAGTTGTACAAAATTATGCACGGTGTGGACAATGTGGATATGGAGACTTTTTCTCCTCCTCCCATAATACTAGAAGCTAGGGTCATCCCATGAAGCTGATTCATGGGAGAACCACCCAGAGAGCTTGTGAACCACCCAGAGAACTTCGGCAATTGGGCGGTATAAAAATGTAGTAAATAAATAAATAAATAAAATTCAGGATGGCATTCCCAAGCCAGCCATACTAAATATACCTACTGAGGAGTAATCCGCAGCGGATATGGGTGCTTCCAGATAGAGGGCTCCAGACGCCAGCAATCAAAAGCCCTTGTACAGCTCTTCCGTCTTTTCTTCCTTCATGTTTCTTTTCCCCCCTGGTAAAAAAACAGATGGGAAAATTGGTCAAAAAACACAGGAGGGCTACAAGTGGAAGACAATGTCATCTGGAACCCCAAAAGATTTCAGTGTGATTGCACAATAAAAGCCTCATCTGGAAGAACCCTGACACACACTTCTGTAGAAGGTTCTGCTATTTCCTGTATCTCTGAATGGGGGCAGAATGACCTGGGGGGGGGGGATCTACACGACAGCTTTAAAGCACTTTAAAGCGCTTTATAACAGTTTTGACAACTGTTGGGGCCCAGGACACATTGCATATACAGCTTTCAAAACGTTTTCAAAGTGCTTTAAAAGCAGTAGTGTAGATTCCCCCCTAGTGAGATAATAAACATCACATAATAGATTTGAATTACTGCTGTTCTATAATAAGCACAGCCTGAAGCATTGTGAGATTAAACAATTGACAGTTTTGTGAGGGAGAAGGAGAAGGTTATGGGCAGTTTACTAACCTGGCTACCCAACTGAAGAGGTACAACAGTGTTGATGGGTTTATGTATGCTAGTTTGCTGGCATTCGTTGAGTGACCCTTGATGTATGAATAGTTTCCTATTTTCATCTGTGAAATTCTGGGGGTGGATGCCTTACAGAGGTTGGCCTGCTCCTGGCTGCTTAACAAAGGTTTAGCATGGAGAAATCAGCAGGTGGAAGGTTTTTGGTAGTATGGAGCTGTTGGGTAGAGAAGCAGCATGGCACAATGGTTTGAGTACTGGGGTAGGACTGGGGGGAGTAGGGTTCAAATTCCCACTCAGCCAGAAGGAATCCTGAGTGAGCTTGAAAAAAGCTTACACTCACCACCTCTCAGCCTAACCTACCTCACAGGGTTGTTGTGAGAATTAACTGGGGAAGGAAGAAGGAAAAGCGGGATAGGAATATAACTAATAAAATAAATTGTGCCAGAGGCTAGCACTTACTTATTGCTGTGAGTCAAACTGCTCTTCCAAAATTGTAAATCCTACAGTAGAGAGGATGCCATCAATTCCTTGCTTGCTCATCTATGAATTTGCCAGACATTTGTTTAGGCAGTGGCACCCGGTAGCGCCGATGCCAGTGGGATAGTGAATCCATTCCAGGTTTCAGTCAGAACTCTAGAGGAACTTTCCAAGGTGTGGAGCAGTTCTAAAGGAGCTAACCAAGATGGAGAGCAGAGCCAGTTCTGACTGACAGCTGGAGCCGATTGACTGCCCCACTAACATCGAAGCCATCAGCCTCCACTGCGTTTAGGATGGTCTTCCCTAACCTGCCACCTTCCAGATGTGTTAGATTACAAGTCCCACCATCCTCAGCCAGCCAATGACCATGCTAGTTGAGCATGATGGGAGTTGTAGTCCAGCAGATCTGGAGGACGCTGGCTTGGGAAAGGCTGCAGTAAGAGGAGAGGCTGCAGCTCATTAAACTAGTGTAGCTTAGAGGTTAAGACATTGAGTGACGAAGTAAAATGGCCCTGATGCAACCATCATCTCAGGCTTCAGCTCTCCCATGCCCCTGCCCGACTCCATAATATAGAAATCAAGATGTTAGCCTACTTTTCAGATATTGGTGTGCAGAATCTGGATTGGGAAGACCTGTTCAGCCATGACAGCCAATCACTCCCTGTCTAACAGGATAAAAACAGATAACCTCGCATACACTGCTTACTGCTCCTTGAAGGAAGACTAGGATACAAATATGAGAAATAAACTGTACACTTTTACCTTAGAAAATCTCTCAAGGTTGACAGAAGTATGTTCAGTATCCTAAATGCTGATCAAATATGTGTGTTTCACAAGGAGAATCTGGACTCCCTTGGGGATTTATCTCTTCTCCAGTTTTTATTCTTTTTGTTAATAATAAATATATTTAATCCTTATGGGTGCAGAAATAATATCCAAGTTATCAAGTCAGTGTTATATGATACTTTCTAAAAGCAATCCGCCCCTGTTCACCTCAAGTTGGATATATAATATGGCAGAAGAATCTGGTATTTTCCTTAATGCCCCAAAATGGGCTTGCCAGTTGTATATCATGAGGATCAGAGACAGGCTGTTCCAGATGCCTGAGAGGTTATAAAAATCACATAACGTTATAATAAGATTCAGGGTATCATGTGCTCTGTCATGTTGTATTTCTTGATTCCCTGAGATTTCTGAGGAGATCCATAAATAATAGAAAATGCCATGGTAGACAGCAGTTTATTTTCAGTGACTTGAGATGAATGATTTGCAGCAGCCTTGAGAGACAAGATTGTCTGAAGAAGCTTGAACTGCAAAAGGCAAAACTTTGCCACAGATCAGTAAGCAATTGGTCTCACTTTTGTCAGGTGACATCTATTTTTTTTTGACAACTTTATGAAATAGCTTTCCTTTGTGGGGGGCAAAGAACTCTGTATGTGGAAAAAAATAATATTTAGGATTTTAATGCTGCTGAGCTGATGTTGCCTCTGCACAATTCCTGCTATGAATACCTTTATCCAACTCCTGGGTAAATCCATCCCCTGGGGTTATACTTGTGCATCATTTTCTGCCTCTGCCCTGCCAGCTTGGTGTCTCCAGCCTCCGAGCCATCCATATATATATATATATATATATATATATATATATATATATATGGGTCATAAATGTTTGATGGCAGGCAGCTGTTATCTGTTATCTCGAGAGGAGGTTTAAATTTCCAAGCTTGTCTGCAAGAATTAATTAGACGCTGGCAGATGTTGGCTGGCTGCACCATGGTGCCATGTGGGAGCAGAGCTTAGTAAGTAAGTAATTAGATATGGTGAGATAATGGAAGGATCAGAAGAGTATTATTCCAGTTCAGAAAGGGAGGGCCGCAAGTGACTAATAAGAAACCTCTGAAGGAGTTTAATTCTGGGCACTGTGAGAGTGTTGTGAAGCCAAAAAGTACTCTCTCTCTCTCTCTCTCTCTCTCTCTCTCTCTCTCTCTGGCTAATGAGATTCAAGGGCAACATTAAACAAAACAAAACACAGGCAGCTGTGTTGGCCACCCTTAAGAAAAATCCCCAAATCTGTATACTATGCTATTTTTATTAGGCCAACTCCAAAAAATAAATAAATGTGCAAGCTTTTGAGATCTCCAGATCTTTTCATCAGTCAAGATGTTGCAAAGAACAAATTGGGGAGGGGGAAGAAGAGTGGAGAAAGGCTGACTGGATGTTGTAGTCAGGACGTTTGCATAATCAAGAGCCTTAAGAGAATATGGAGGAGGAGGAGGATTTGCAGACATTCAAAGGGCAACATAGAAGTTGATTGTTTGTCACCTAGACTCTCATTCCTTCTGCCAATGTGCTTGGACTTCAGTGCAACAATCAGAGGAGTGTCCTTCCAAAAGCATGGAAGCTACAGACCTTCATGGGTTGTGGGTGGCTGGATTTTTATTTTTTTAATCAGGTCCTGGGTTTTCTCTGGCTGATTGTTTTAAATTGCTATAGATGTATATTGTTGTTATGTGTGCTATCTATTTTATTTCCTTTTGTGGATGGTTTTTATACTTTATATAATGTATTTTAATGTGTGTGTTTTTATTTTTGTGAACCACCCAGAAAGCTTTGGCTATGGGGCAGTATATAAATATAATAAACGAAATGAAATTTCATGGCAGAAAAATCTACGCCCAGGGTTCAGGCCTGTGCAAGCGTTTCTTCCTTCTAGAAGGTATGTTGGCTTTTCATATGCAGAAAGGTTTTGACTCACGGGACCTGTCGTACAATCCACCATGGACATCCTGTGATGGAATGGTCCCCTGTACCACCATGTCTGCCCAAACCATTTAAATTGAGCTTTGGTTTTTCAGAGAATTGTCCCGGGGATTGGGGGGGAGGGGTGGACAGCAAATATCACAGAGCTGTCTCAAGGCCCATGGTACACATCTTCATTTAATTTGTCCCACGCAGTCACTTGTCAAATTGGCATTTCAGGATTTTGCAACACTTCAAGCAGTAATTGGAACTAGTCCAAAGTAGCTCCCTGTGCTGAAATAGATATATGTACACTTTAGGGGGGAGTCCACACACCGTTCCGAAGGTGCCCCGAAGCCCCTTGAGGGCGCCCCAAAAACGGTCGTGTAGTACGTACCTTAATCGTCCCCAGAAAAGGCAGAGGAGGAGGTGTGTTTTGGCAGCGCAGACTGTGGGCGGGCTGCTCCTGGCTCTGTTTCCCTTTAGCCAGCAGGCCCTGCGAGAGCTACCAGCAGCGGGGGGCGGCGGCCCCTGCGCGGTCCCGGGGGCGTGGGAGGCGCCCTCCCCTTTCCTCGCCCGTCGGCTCTCTTCCCTCCCATGACCCAGCCCCGCTGCTGGTAGCTCTCGCAGGGCCTGCTGGCTAAAGGGAAACGGAGCCAGCAGCGGGGCTGGGTAGTGGGAGGGAAGAGAGCCGACGGGCGAGGAAAGGGGAGGGCGCCTCCCACGCCCCCGGGACTGCCGCCGCCCCACTGCTGGTAGCTCTCGCAGGGCCTGCTGGCTAAAGGGAAACGGAGCCAGGAGCAGCCCGCCCACAGTCTGCGCTGCCAAAACACACCTCCTCCTCCTCCTCTTCTGGGGATGATTAAGGTATGTGCTACACAACCGTTTTCGGGGCACCCTCAAGGGGCTTCGGGGTGCCTTCGGAACGGTGTGTGGACTCCCCCCAAGTCATAGCCAGTCATAGCTACCTATTAGATCAGCCTTCTCCAACCTGGCACCCTCCATGGGCCATTGCTGGCTGGGAATGGTGGGAGTTCTGGTCTAACAAATCTCAAGGGCTCCAGGTTGGAAAAGGCTGTATTAGATCATGTCCATGGCTACTAACCCATTGCCCCTCCCCCTTTGCCCAGAACATTTTTGGAGTTTATTGGTTTATGTTTTAAGGACATGTAGCCCTTTAAAAAAGAAAAGAAAAGAATTTAATACAAAGCTCTTGCTCTCTCCCTGTCAGCAAAGCCTTCCCTTAAGGAACATTTGGAGGGAGTGGGGTGTTAGTCTGTGAGCTGCTTGGGATGTGATCTTGATGATTTCATCAGTTTATCCATTTGTTTGACATTTTGGGGAAATAGAAAATATTGCTCATCCACAACATCCAAAGAGTAAGGAGGAACCTGACAAGGAAATATGGCACAAAAGTTGGGGGGGGGGGGAGGAATCATAATTCTACAAGTGCCCTGCTTCGTACAGCAGGGCACCCAGTTCATGAAACCCATGGCATTAGGGTCACACAGAGAGCGCATACACGTCAGTTGTGATCTTTGTGGAATGCCTCTGCGTTGCCTGAAATACAGAAGACAGATTTATTTGGGGAATTGAACCCTGGCAATTCAAGCTGGAGCATTTTGCAACAGGGGGAGGAAACCGCAGTCTGTGTTTACTAGACCCTAATTATAGCTGCTCTCTGTGGTAGGGGAGAAGGTAGACGCCCCCACAGGGCTTCTAAGTAAGGATGTGATTATATACCTCATTGCGCTTTGCATCAAGTTACCTTCCCCACTGCGTTTGTTACAATGCACATGGTTCTGCACATGGGAAGCCCTCCCTGTGTCACCTCATAAAGCCCAAAGCATTTGATATCCTTCAGAAGACACCCAGTCATTCAACCAAAGCAGCAGAAACCGGGAAGGGATTACGTGGTGCATTTACGAGAATGCAAGCTTTCGAAGGCTGAGATGCCGTAGGGGCAAGCGGCGGAAACATCTGGCAAAAGCATTGTTTTTGAGCTCTGGTTCATTAGCCTCAATAAAGGCGAGCCAAACTCTATGAAGCAAAATGAGCCCTGTTATCTTGTCCCTGAATGTTGGTGTTGTGGGAAATTGGTCTTAGCTACATAACAGCATTGCACATTATGAAGCATTGTGGGGTGCCAGTGGGTGGGGGAATGTATGGTTTTGTTTGGCTTTGACTATTTTGGGAAGTTTGCTGCATAACTTCTGGAATTTGGTGAGAAATGTGGCTTCCTGTTCTTCAGTCGCCTTTTTTAATTAAAAAAGTGGGTTTCTGCTCTGCACCATCATCGAGAAACTCTTGGAAAATGTATTTGTTAAAGGCCCAGGAATCAAATAAAAGCTATCTTCAGAGGTTATATTTGTCAGGAAGCCAAGGTTCAAAATTTTGCCTGGCTTTCTAAGGATGAAATCCTGTGCATGTTTAGACAGGGGGGGGAAAGTCCTCTAACTCCCAGCATCTCCCCTATGAGGGAAGGTTACAATAACTGGGATTGTTTAGCTTGGAAAAAAGGAGGCTAAGGGGAAACATGAGAGAGGTGTACAAAATTATGCATGGTGTGGAGAATGTGGATAAGGAGACATTTTTCTCCTCCTTTCAAAATACTAGTGTAAGGGATGGGTGAATGGAACTGGGGCTGGTCTGTCTTTTAACGTGTTAATTTTATTATTATGGTTCATAGGAAGAGGGAGATAAGCGGCCCAGCTGCATGGGGGAGAATGGTGCAACCAGGAACCGCCTGAGGCATGTCCGCTTGGCCTTGAGAAACATTAACATCTCAGGCGGAGGTGAGAGATATCTACGTATGAAAAGCCAAAGGGAGGGGGGAAGGAGTCGGAGAAAAGAAACTATAAAATATACTTTGTGGGGGGAGTTCAGCGCGGGTGGCTGACTCCAAGGCTGGGTGATGTATGAACTGTAGTTTTTAGGCTTGCTTTTTCTGGGTTCTTATATATGCATGTTTTAATAGTTTTAGTTGCTAATCCCATGTAACCTACCCCTATCCTGAAATAAATGGTCTTAAACCTCAAAATTGTGAGCTATGAGTGTTTGTTCTGGGGATCTGTGCTAAATCCAGTCCAAGGGCCGGCTTTTGCTGGTGCGTGCTCCTTTACAACTAGAACCCAGGGTCATCCCATGAAGCTGATTGGTGGGAGATTCAGGACAGATAAAAGGAAGGACTTCTTCATGAAACGCATAGTTAAATTATGGAATTCACTACCACAAGATGTAGTGATGGCCGGGTTGAATAAATTCCTGGAGGAGAAGGCTATCAATGATAGTAGCCCTGATGGTTCTGTGCTACCTCCAGTATTCAAGGCAATATGCCCGTGTGCACCAGTTGCTAGGGAACATGGGTGGGAGGGTGCTGTTGCCCCATGTCCTGCTTTGTTGTTTCCTGGTCGACAGCTGGTGGGCCCCTGTGTGAACAGAGTGCTGGACTAGATGGACCCTTGGTCTGATCCAGCACAGCACTTCTTATGTTCTTATAATGGCTGCAGGAATACTATGAATTGTAGGACTTATTTTGTCTAAACATGCATAGAATTGAGCCCTAATTCTCCTATTGCAAATGCTTCCTTACCTTCCTTTTATCCCATCCTAGCCCTTTGCCACCACAATTTTGAACTCTGCATCATCATCATTATTATTATTATTATTATTATTATTTGTTACCCGCTTCTTCCTCTGGATCGAGACAGGGTCCAACACAAATGCAAACATAATACATTATTAAAAGGTATCTTAAAATTCAACTGGTTTGGCAGAGCTCTCCCGGTGTGTTGGATTACAACTCTCATCATCCCCAGCCACATTTGGAGGGCGCCAGTTTGGGCAATGCTGCCACGGGCATTGCTTCAAAAAACAACAAAAATGCCCACACCACTTATAACATGGAAAAACTATAATATTCAAGGAAAGGGTAAGTAGCTAATTTTTTTATGATTTACAACGATGAGTTAAAACTGCTGGATTAATCTAGGCTACTGAGTAACACCAGTTAATAGTTGAGCTATCAGCTCAATGAGGTCTTAGATGTGACAGTGCAAGCAACCTAGGATAGGCATCAGTGTGGCATGGAGATGCTGCAATCTCTTTCCCCTTGCGTCACCTTCAGAGATGGGGAATTGGGGCAGGGGGAGCAAGCCATTGACCCTCATTTCAGACTCTCCCCTTCTTGCTGTTCCCGGCTCCAGCATTCTTAGTTGTCATGTGGTATTAGATGCCACAGGCACTTGTCAGTTTTGACATTCTTCATTCTGACGACCGCATTAGGAAAGTGAAAGAGGGGGCCCAGACGGCCATTGCTTCTAGATGATGCCTCTGTTAAGCAGTTGTTGGATGGCTGCATGGGAATTTCAGCTGTCACCTTCCCACACAATGGATAATGTTACAGTGTCAGAAGCTGCTGTTATGCTGGGGAGAAGGCAGGAGATGATCTTGGGGGGCCTGGATGTTTTGCCCCATTGGCTGCCTCCTCTGCTGATCCACCTACATACCTAACAATGCCCTCATCCCAGTCCTGGGTGGAGCAGGTCAGAACATGCACCCATGAACTGTGTGTGGGAGAACTGCTTGTTTCCCCTTTCCTAAGACCAGGCACCAGCCGAGACAAAGGGAAGGAAGCAGGAAGGCCTTGGTGGGAGGAAGGGCTCTGTTCTATCACCCATCTACTGTGCTGCAGGCATGGAAAAGAGACCACACATCAGCCAGGGATTAGCCAGGCCAAAACATCCAGACCAGGCATGAATGCTGCAAAGAAGAATATCCAGTTTCTCTGGAACAGACCAGTCAGTGACTGAGGCCATGCGGACACACCAGCAATCACTGAAGTTTGATCTCCAAAGAGATCAGTTCTGGAGTGGCTGGTTGGCACATTTTGGCTTCTGGTTGGCAAACTTAGCTTTGGTTACCCCCCCCCCCCCAAGGTGTAGGTTCTGAAGATAGACAGGACCACGTTAACAAGCAGGAGAGCACCCTTCGATCTGCACTGGCGCATTGGGGTTGATGTACCAGGAGTCATCTGGGATTGAGATGACTTCCATAAAATGCCAAGACCCATTCTGATTGCCTTGCTCAGAGCAGAACTGGACTGGAGACCAGAGATTCCCTGGCAGATAAAGGATGATCAAACACCACCTTGCTCACCTCACATGCATTCTTGGTGAGCATTCCTTGGAAGCACCTCAGTGAGCATTCCTGGCCAGTGGAGGCTGGTGGCTCTGATTTCTGGTTGGTTGTGACTGAAACCCCCAAATGGATTTATAGCCCCACCAAAATTGGACCCACCAGCCTCTACTGCACCTGGCAAAAACCCTGAATACGCAAAAGAACTTGCAAATCCAAGATGCCTTTTCCACTTTACCCTGCAAGCAAGGGGGATCAGCAGCAGTAGCAGCAGGGTGGCCAGTTATGAATTGCCAAAAAAAAAGAGGAGAAAAGAGGACAGTGCTTTGCAAAATATTTGCATATATTTAGATGTATGCATGCAAACTTAGAAAGAATGACTATAAATTCAATTTAAAGAGAAATGCAGTAAATCTCACCATAGTGTGGAAGACGGTGGCCAAGTGACCCGTGTCCCTGCCTCCTCAGTCCATTAGCAAGGTGCTAACTCCTGATGGGCAACAGTTCTGATGGTTCTTTGTCTTTAAACTGGTATTGGTCAGGACAGTCCTTCAAACAGAGGATGTCTTCAAATACAGATGGTCATCTGTCAGCTCTTCAAGTAGAGGACTGTCCTCTGTAAAAAAAGAAAAAGAAAAAAGACAGTTGGCCACCCTAGGAACCCATCCCCATTCCTTGTTCTCCCAGGCCACACTGAGCACATGGTCCACTAGACTCCCCCCCTTTTCCCACTGTCTTCTCAAGTTTTACTCCACTGCATGTGGGAGAGGAAGGCCAGGGACTGGGTCACTGCTCGCTGAGGCAAGACTGTACCACTGCTGAGTCCTCTCTTGCTGCCCAGGAACTCACCAAGCTGCAGATTAAATGGCTACATCTGGAAATGGCGACAAACTGGAGGCATGACAGTTATGCCATTCCTTTTGCATCCCAGTTGTTGTGTGCAATAATTAGCACGCCAATCTGTTTGGGTCCCTGTGTGGGTCGCAAGTATGGAGTACATAGCTTCAGCACACTGGTCTGTCTCAAAAGCCACCACCTAAACACTTCCATAGCTATCGGGGGTGGGGGGAGTAAAAGGGAGCCATCTCTGCATTCTTGAAATGGCAACACCACTGATAACTATGCCATTTATCTACCCTCAAATGGGTCACTGATTTTGAAGCACCAACACCCTGATCTTAGCAGTGCCAAGGTCACTTGCTCTCACAGGGAGGGTCAACAAAGAAGTTTATGTTTTCAGAGAGTAACGATAGCAACACTGCTTGAATGGATGAACAGCGGCGGAAAGTGATATCTCGGCTGCTCCCTTCCTGGTTAACTTTTCACCTGAGACGTTATGTTCAAAATTAATTAAAGCAAGAGCGAAGAATGTCCTTTCCATACACATGGCTCTTTCTGTCACCCCAGTAACACACCCACTCAGTGCCATTACTCCGATTATTAATTTTAAACTCAACAGTTCCTGCTAACAAAACATGCATCCATAGTATCTGGTTCTGCGTTGTTATTCTTTTTTGTCCAAGGTTTAGTGCAAAGAAGTTGAAAGGTTCATTTCCCATGATGCACTGAGCGCAAGTGTTTTCAAGCACTCCATCACTTGTTTCTATTTCAACAGCAAAGAATTGCCGACCCATGGAAACAGAACTTCTCCTGCAGAGAATAAAAGCAATCGGGCCCTCCCTGATATACTGTTGTTAACCTTCCATGACCCTGCTGCCAGCACAGGAGAGAAAGAATTGTTTTTAAGAGAGAAGAAAGGGCTATTGGAAGAGGTGTCCTTTGCTTCTTTCTTCTGTCCCACCGTCACTTCTGGTCAAATAGGTTTTGCAAGGTTTTAGGGTGTTACAAAACCAAAGGAAAAAGTGGAAGGAGTGTGGACACTACAAGCAATGAGACCTCTTTCATAACACCTTCAAGCTATTCTCTGAAATCACTATCAACAAGTTCCAGTGGTAGGGCTTCTCTACACCAGGGTTTTATCCTGCAACTTTACCAGGGCTTCTGCTTCCAGATTCTTTGTGGGATTAAGATTGGCTCCTTTACCCAGCATGACACAGGCTGATTTTCAGGGTTTTTCTTTCTCTGTAGCTCTATATATTTTATTATTATTATATGGTGCTGTGGTGTAGCACAATTCTGGAAGAAAATGCCATACTTTCCTCAATCTTAAAAAAAGCAGGGAGATAAAGGTTAGAAAGCATAGGAGAGGCCCTGGAGGTTGACAATGTTCTGTAAAGGACCTGCAAACTTCTGTGAGTGACCAATCATGAGTGCACAGTAAAAGCCTCATTTAGAAAAGCCCTTAGTCTTTTAACTACCAAAGAAAGCAGCAGCATTCAGCCTGAGATGGAAGATCTGTTCAGGTTGAAACTTCAATTACATATTGTTTTATGAATATTGGCTGATCCCAAATAAAGTATTGTTTTACTGACAGACCCAGTTCACATGACTTGCCAGGCTCATCAGGGGGTGTTTAACCTACAATGACCCATAGTGCACGCCAGATGACATTTTGAATATGCAGGCCTGATTAGGGTGGTTCTGTGTCATGCGAACCTGGACACCATGGGTTATTTCAGGGTTAAATAACCCTTGCACAACCCTCCGTTTGTAATACGATGTGCCATGCGAACTGGGCCTCGGTGTGACGTGTCAAAACTCTCCCCAATAGCACACATGTTCAAGGTGCCCTTTTTTTCTTTCTCTACTTAGCTGTCTCATTGCTGAGCTAGACCAAATAATTCTCCCTCTTGGAGAGGCTCTTTTGAACACCCTCACTTGTGGGGCATGCAGAAAAGGGCTTTCTCCTGTGTTGCTCCCAAACTCTGCAATGCACGCCCTGGAATTGCAGCTGGTCCCTGCTCCCTCTGCATTCAAGAGGGCCAAGATACATCATTTTGATTTGGCTTTTAAAATGGTTTTAAAGGTTGTTTTTCACTTTTTACGATATTGTATTTGTTTATTAATTTTGTTTTCTGGTTTTTTGTAAACTGGCTCAGTTGATTCCAGAAAGGCAGTATAGATATGCAATAAATAAATAAAATATGTAAACACAGATGGCACTAGGGAGAGAATTCTACTCCTTTTGTGCAGTTCCAGGATAACATGTGAATGGGGGAGAAAGTGTGTATCTGTTCTGTGGAGGAATACAAGTGATGTATCTGCATCTCTGCAGCCTGAAAACTTCATATCTCATGGGAGAGAGAGTTGTGTCTATTCCTTCTTTGGATACTGTCCTTGAAGTGCACCAAGAGGAATGCCTATTAGAATGGTCTGCTCCCTGAAACTGATGGTTGTCAGTGAGTTTCCTATTGCCATGACTGACGTCTTTGTCAAAGACGCCATATCTCTCTGGAGATATGGAACTGGCCATTGATACAGGGCTTTTCTATATGAGGCTTTTAACATGCTACTTTACTGAGGCTTCTGTTTGTGGATTCTTTGCAGGATCAAGCTAGGCTCCTTTAAACGTGTTTCCCCCCCTGTGTTTTTCTTTCTCTTCCTTTCCTTGTATTCCATTACACAAACACTAGGTGGTGCTGTGGTATAGTAGAATTGTGCAATTACACTAGGCTTTATCCTGCCCTTCACAAATAATACCAGTATTTCCACTTGAATTGGGGGAGGGGGGAATCCCACTAAAATGGTTGCAAAGCATGGGAAAGGCCCTGGAGAACAACAATGTTTTGTAAAGGATGCGGAAACTACTGTGACTGAGAATCATAAAAGCACAATAAAGGCCTTGTGTAATTTTTTAAAAATGTGTTCAGAAATGCATACATTTGAAAAATGTGAATGAAAAAATCTGTATTTTTGAAAAATGTGCATGTACACACTTCAATCAGAGAAAAAGGTATACATTTCAAAAATGCACACAATGTATGCATAAATATGGAAAAATACATATGTATTTTTGTGCAAAAAGAAAAAAACAAAGCTCACAATCTGATACAAACATGAATTGGTGGAATTCAGAAAAATTAAACAAGCTTTTGCTGCTTCGTATATCCTTAGGAAAGGGTCACTTTCCGAACTTAGGCCGATTGGCTAGAACGCTTTCTGGAAAATCCTGACCTTTCCACAAACATGTTTTGCTTACATCCAGACTAAATAATTTAAAATGTTCTTTCTTTCTTTCTGGCATTTATATACCACCCGCCATAAATATTTATCCCAGGGTGTTTTACAATGCAAGTTAAAGCAACAACCAAAATAAAACACAACAACAAACAAAATCAATAGAACAATGCATAGCCAACAAAAAATCAAATAAAAGAGAATTGTGGACACTTTCATTTCCACTATTTAAAACAGAACTGGTTTAAAACGCCTGAGCCAAACCACCCTTAACCTAATACCTAAAGAATAAGCAGGTGCTCTGTGTGGAGATGCCTTTGAAAAGGGGCTGGAAACATCAGCTGGTGTGGAATAATGCAGCTAGGTTCCTAAATGGGAGCCTGTGATGGTGACCATGTGACGCCTTTGTGGTACCATCATCTTCACTGACTCCCAGTCTGTTTCCAAGTCCACGTGAAAGTGCTAGGACTAGCCTTTAAGCCATAAAGAGTTTGGGACAAAGATAACGGGAGGGCTGCCACTTTCTGTATGAACCTGCAGTCCCAGCTTCAGCAACCACCCCCCAAAAGAGATGAGATGGGTAGAGTCATGGGAAAGGGGCATTTAAATATATGGGATATTTAAATATACATGACTAAATAAATCTTGTGCATTTCGGCTTCCTTCTTCACACTTACGGTGGATTCCTGCATTGAGGAGGGGAATGGACTCGATGCCCTTATTGGCCCCTTCCAACTCTACTATTCTATGATTCTATTAACTGAAAGACATCTCCTAGAAAGCCTAAACTGCTATACCCTGTTAGAACTCTAGATGGTGCATCCCTCACACCACTGTGTTTGGTTTATTTTCCAGTCATAGTGGCACCTACGAAGGCAAAATGCTACTTCGCCAATTGCTAAACTTTTAAATATCCTTAGATGGTGTTATTGTATTATATGAGAGAGAGAGAGAGAGAGAGAGAGAGAGCTTTCCTCCAGATGTTTTTTCTTCTTGCTTTGGGGCTCATCTACATTTATGGTTCCCCATATCTTCATTCTCTGCAGTGTCCTTACATAGCATTTGCACCATTTTTGTACCTGAGTGCTAGTTCACTTAACTAAGAGCATAGCAAGTGCCTTGTACAGAGTTAGACCACTGGCCCATCTAGTCCAATATTGTCAACACTGACTGGCAGCAGCTCTGGCAGGAATCTTTCCCAGACCTACCAGGAGATGCCGGGGATTGAAACTGGGACCTTCTGCATCCAAAGCATGTGCTCCAACACTGAACTATGCTGCCTCCCATAGCTCAGTGCAGGAGGGATCAAGAGAAAACACACCTCCAGAGATCCTCATACAGATTGTTCTTTCCTCATTAGAGGTGTACAAAATTATGCACAGTGTGGAGAAAGTGGATATAGAGATATATATTTTTCTGTCTCTCATAATACTAGAACCCAGTGGGGTCATCCCATGATGCTGATTGGTGGGAGATTCAGGACACAAGAAAAGAAGTACTTCTTCACACAATGCCTAGTTAAAATAATCAAATTCACTACCACAGGTTGTAGTGATGGCCACCGGTTTGGATGGCTTTAAAAGGAGATTCGATAAATTCCTGGATGAGAAAGCTACCAAGGGCTACTGGTCGGACTCCAGTATCAGAGGCAGTAAGCCTGTATACACCAGTTGCTGGGGAACATGGGTGGGAGAGTGCTGTTCCACAATGTCCTGCTTGTGGGTCCCTGGTCAACAGCTGGTTGGCCATTGTGTGAATAGAGTGCTGCCGGACTAGACGGACCTTTAAACTGATCCAGCATGGCCTCAGGGCCGAAAAGGTTGTGCACCCCTGCCCTATATCATGATTCTCTGAGAATCCTTATTCAGCCTGGTTGTGCAGTGACGGGGCTGTGCTTTGTTACTCAGTCATTTCTCTTGCCTGTTATCCTTACCACGGAGAAGCTCAGCCTTGCTGCCAATATTTTAAGTACCTCATTAACACTTTGTCCCCACTCAGCTCCATTTTGCCCGGGGAAGGTGAATAAAGCAGAAGCTGGAGGAAAGAGGGGCAGTTTTACAGTATGCGCTAGGAGTGTCCTGTCCTCGTTATGTAAGAGATGTGACAGCTCCGGGTATATGTAAATGCTTTCCTGTAATATCTCGCTTCTGTTGTAATAAAGCCATGAGAAGTGCACCCCATTTGAATTGGCTCACCCAAAGCCCTGGCAAGGGGAAGCACCTGCAACCCACACACCAACACTGCCAGTGAACACCTTAGCACTCATTAACACATCAGCACTTGTTAGCACTCATCAGCCTAGGCTTTGCGCCCTATGCATGTTTTTACTCCCCATCCATGGCAAACGCACTAGCACCTCATTTTCCATTCCCCCTCTTTGTTATAGGGCAATCCCCTCCCACCTGCAGCCTTTAAACAGAATCCTCCATGCTCTAGGTCCGTATCTGGTTCAAGGTCATGGCAGCATCCTACCTGCAACTGTCTTCACTTTCTTTCCTACCCCTGGTCTCCTCCCCCAAATTTGCATTTGTTATTTGGCTGTCAGTCTAGTCATAGGAACATGGGAAGCTGCTTGAAATACAGAGTCAGACCACTGGCCCATCTAACCCAGTCTTGTTGACACTGACTGGCAGCAGCTCTCTGAGTTTTCAGGCAGAGGTTTTCCTAGCCCTACCTGGAGATACCAGGGTTTGAACCTGGAACTTGCAAAGTGAGCTACAGTCTCTCCCTTACTCAGGGGTTCAGGGGAATGCACAGCCTCATTCTCCCCCAAGACTTTTCACCAAAAGGCCTCATAACACAGAGAGGTTTGGGGGGCTTTGCTGGGTCCCAGTTCCACAGTGCTGTCTCACAGAAGAACAATTAGCCCCTGTGGCCTTGAACAAAGAATCTCTCAACCTGCAACATTCAACACACACACAGAGCCCAGAAGAGAAGTCCTTTTGTCCTCTGGTTTAGGATTAGGTAATATTTGTTCTCTAGCTTCTTCTGTTTCCAACTTCCTCAGCCTCTCCAAATCTCTGGTTGGCACGAGTAGAAAGGATTGAGATTTGGAGAGGCTGAGGAAGTTGGGAACAGAAGAAGCTAGAGAACAAATATTACCTAATCCTAAACCAGAGGACAAAAGGACTTCTCTTCTGGGCTCTGTGTGTGTTTTCCATGTCACTTATCTTGAGTTTGCCCCATTGCGATTAGGCCATTAGGCCCTCCCTCCTTGGAATCCGTCCACTTCCTTCTTGCCCTCTAATCTCCTGACATGGAACAAATCTCCCCTTCCTTTCTCCCCTATGTTATTCCATCTCATACAGATTCCCTTTACTGGGCTGTTCTGGTTTGTAGCTGCAATTGTAGGTTTTTAGTACTGACTAGGCCAGATGTTTTATTGCTGGTATGTGTCATTGTTTTTGAACGTTTGCTGTTTTGTTACTATATCAGTTCTTTTTATTATATAAATTTTATTATTGTAAGCCACTTTGGGAGGCTTAAAATCCCCTGAAAAGTGGCCTAGAAATATTTCAAATAAATAAATAAATAAATAAATTATCTCATTCCATCATCTCATCTCTATAGTCTCAAACAGATTGCTGCTGGTCCTGTCCAAATACTGGTTCTGCACTCACCCTGTTTGAATATTGCCCCTGTACACATCCAAGTTTATTTTTATTATTCTAAAGCCACGATCAGTGTTTCTTGTTACTTCTTCCACTTGGGCACCTCAAGAGAACCTTGGCTCTGGGTTAAAGACCCTAGAAACTTGCCAGGCAGTACACATGTATACTTGCAAATTGTGTACATGTGTATACAAGGACACATGTTAACAGTATGCAGGGAAATTATACTATTTGAGAGGAAGTGTTTATGCTGACATGTATGACACGGAGTCTGAATGTTTATTTTGCCTCTATAGGAAGCCAACACACAAAGAATTGCCTATTTTCATCTTACAGAAAAGCAACTTAGGATACAATTATAATATGACATATGACAAAGAAGCATTGTCAAATATATGGCTGACCTGGAATCCAAATATTCTAGGCCCGCATCCTTACTGCCTTCCTTTGTCCCATTCCATCCTTTCCAATCTACCCTCCCCGTACATGAGATGTTCTTTCCTCTTCCTTAAAACACTTGCGCAATCATGGTAGCGTTTTCAATCACAAGTCTTGTGTGTACCGTTGGAGCTTAATATTGATATAGACAAATAATCCACTACATGTTGCAATCACTTGTTTGCAACATTTTGTTCTTTCAGTGCATCCACTGTAAACCTCTCTCATGTGGTCAGATGGGACCGAATAAGTGAATTCTTATGTAACCTGAATATAAGCCAAAATGATTGTGCAATGGCTCCTTTATTCTTTTGGCTTGCTTACTCAGATTTTTAAGGTTTGGGGTTTGCTTCCCCCTGATAGGTAAACTAAAGACGTTTGAATAAGTTGTTTTACCTAAATCTGGACATATGCAAAAGATAATTCTTTTTCTGCTCTGATGTCTTTTTTGCCTGTTGTCACATTTTGCACACTAAAAGCTTAAATCCAGAAAGGCCCCTTACATGAATGGAAAGTCTTTCCACTCATTTAAATGGGAGCAGGGCTAGCCAGTTGTTCTTAAAATGCTGTTCTAAAAATGCTGTTCTAAATATCCACAAACCCCGGACACATATTTTTGGGTGGTAGAAATAGGGATAGGAGAACAAATGACTTTCACTAGATTCTTTGATCGCCTGTTTGAGGTACCCCTTGTTAGTTTGCATGCTTTAACCTTTTTGGTCAAATGGCATATATAGGATTGCATTCTGAGTGACAGGCATTGTAATGAGCAAGCCCCAAGGGCTTGATTCTTATTTTTTTCTATGAAAGCAAATAATTGCCACCACAGGCTAATCTACATCTACAGCCCTTCACAATGGAGGAGGGATAATCACAAGTTTTCCCGCTTCCAGGATCGCCGCTCACGGGATACTCGCAAGGGAGATTTCCCACAAGTAAAGGGGAGCAATTGTGGGCGGCCAGGTGCCCCGTGACGGCAGTTCCGAATAGGTATCAGGAGAAGTGGGCGGGACTGGACAGATGGGTACGGGGCATGGATTTTTTTTCAATAACTCCTCCAATTTGTGCACCAGAGCAGACACACAGTAATGCAGGGGGAATAGGTACTGTGTCAAAGGGGGATTCCACACGTCGTACTGAGTGCGACGTGAACGCGATCGTGTAACTTGCCTTTGGAAGAGCTGAGGAAGAGGCGTCCTTGCTGCCGCCGCTACCCACCTACCTCCTCACTGGCTGGGATGGAGAACTCGGGGGAAGAAGGCGGGGTGGAGAGCTTCTTCCGCTCTCCACCCCGCCTTCTTCAGCCGAGCTCTCCTCGCTGCCCGGCGAGGAAGTCTGTGGGTGGCGGCGGGTGGCAGCGGCAAGGACACCTCTTCCTCGGCTCTTCCAAAGGCAAGTTACACGATCGCTTTGGGGTCGCACTGGGGTCGCATAGAAGCGGCCTCAGTACGACGTGTGGAATCCCCCAAAGATGAGTGCCTGCGCATCAATATGTTTTTTTTTTTAAAAAAAAACCACTCGGCAATGAAACACACCGATGCCCCTGCACACTCCCCTGAGAGCAGATTGGCTGTTCACTGTGCCAGGAGCTTGCGCCAAACAGCAACAGCTTCGCGAAGCGGGGGCGCACCAGCAACAGACTTCAGGATTGTAGCTAGAGAGCTGGAAAAGCCGCTACGAATCCAGTCAGTGATATCCCGGGGAAACTGAGAGGTCATCCCGAGATCACCGCAGGAGTAGGTGAACATTATGTGGCCTAAAAGGGTCAACTGCAATATTATTCTGGAATAAATGGATGGTGTAGACATAGCCAACATGTGTAACATAATCCCTGACTCAGAGTAGCCCAAGCTGGGGAGAGGAGGAGAAGGGTTTTCCGCTTCCACTCTAATGGTGGCCGCCATTAAAATGTAAGGGGAAACCCTTCTCCCCACCCACCCCCACACATACCCATTGGGACCTGAAAGGGCCTCTTAATGCAAGGAAAGCCTTTAAGACCCCCCATCAGCAGGGCAGGGAGGCAGATTTACACAATTGCCCAAAGGTTGGGGGAATTGCGTATTTTCCCCTACACCGACAGGACTAGCGCTACAAGGGACCATAGGGTGAAAATCTGCTCAGCGTGTTCGCCAGGGCCTGAGAAGGCCGAGCATGGGGCATCCAGCGAGTTCTCAGGCCTTGGCAGATTTTTTTAACCTATCCCTATCTCCCACTTCCTGTCTTGGCTGGTAAATTTCTAGTAATCGTCCTCCTCCTCCTCCTCCTCCTTCAGATTCTGAGTCTGTTTGACCTCCTGAAACCCCTTCCCCACACTAGAGAGAACAAGCCTGATCCTGACAGTGTATGTGGCTTCCAATCTCACATAGGTTTTAGTGAAACTTGGTGGGGTGACTCCCATGACTGGAATATAGCAATTGAAGGATATTCTCTTCTCGGTCCTCCCAGAGTGCAGGACACAGAATAATGGGCTCAAGTTAAAGGAAGCCAGATTCCAGCTGGACATCAGGAAAAACTTCCTGACTGTTAGAGCAGTACGACAATGGAATCAGTTGCCTGGTGAAGTTGTGGGCTCTCCCACACTAGAGGCCTTCAAGAGGCAGCTGGACAAGCATCTGTCAGGGATGCTTTAAGGTGGATTCCTGCATTGAGCAGGGGGTTGAACTCGATGGCCTTGTAGGCCCCTTCCAACTCGGCTATTCTATGATCCAGCAATCACACCAGATGACCCTTTGCAGACCTTAAGTGGTGAGCTAGAACATAGGGGAAGAAGAGCTCCCTAAGGTACCTTGGACCTAGACTATGTAGGGCTGTCAAGGTAAGAAATGTAATTTGCCTGGAAAGGAATTGGCAGTCAGTGTAAAGATTTTAAAACCAGTGTTATGTGGTCTTCACATTCTAGGGCATCGTGGGAAATTAGAACAGCAGCTAGGCCCAGCTGCTTGGTGGGGCTTTGAGGATGAGGCCAGAATACATTTCTTAAGGGGTCCAGGGCAGGTATCCACAGTGGGCCTGGTCAGAGTGTTTGGGCCCTGGCAGCTATCCGAGGCACCAGATGCTACCTCAATCTCCTTATAGGAAAAGGCAGGCTAGAAACATAACAAAGAAATAAATGTGTTAAAATCTTGGTCTTGTTTGCAGTCTTTCACAGGAGAGGCAGGTCTTTTGCTGCAGCAGAGTTTCTGCCACTGGCACCATCACTGATAGTTCTTCAAATCAACCACCACTTCCTGGTACAGGTATTTGGCCACCCAGTTCTATCAATGCACCAAAGAGGGGAGTAGAAGAAGCAACAGATGGTTTCAGCTCAAGATGCCAGGCTGTCACACCTGTAAGGTGAAGGAGGGCTAGTTTTCAATGAAGAAAAACAACCTGCCCAAGGTCACCCAGAGAAAATAACAAAATTAGCACATCCTGAATTCCAATTCCAGTAATTCTGGATAACAGCTTTGCGTATGGTGGCCAGGTACCCTGCTTTACTGAGGACAGTGGGCTAATTGAAGGAGTATCATAAGACAGTTTTCTGTTTGAAGGACTCATCTATTTCAGGGGTGATGAACTTCTTTGAGCCTGAGGACTGAGTTCTGTTTTGGAGAAGCTCTTGTGGGCAGCATTCCAGTGGTGGACAGGGCTGAATGAATAATCCCCCTCAAATTATCCCCCAGGGATGGAAATTAGGGCCAGGCAACCCAATCAATTTCATGGGGTCCACTGGCTTGGGGAGGGTATGATAGGGGAACCCAGCTTAGGCTATCTATTTGACTATTCATTCAATTGGTGAAACAAATAGTATACGGAGTTCATGTGGCATGACTAGATAAACGCATACAGGCTTACAGATGCATATGTGCAAATGTACCACATAACATGAAAGGGACACATCAGAGCCATGAAATAATTATTTACGACATTTATATACTGCTCCACATCTAAACAAATTCTGGAGCAATGAACTTTTTCCAGGTCTAGCCTTTAAGGCACTGCCAAGCTTTTCCTTGGCAGCTGTTTTAAAGCCTTTAGTTTTGGTTTTTTTTGGTTTGTTATCATTTTGCATTGTTTGCTATTTTTGTGTGTTTCATAAAATGATTTATTTATTTATTGCATCTATATCCCACCTTTTTTCCTCCAAGGAACTCAAGGCAGCGTACGTATTCGTTCTCTCAATTTATCCTCACATCAAAAACTTTGTGAGGAAGGTTAGGCTGAGAGTCTGGGACTGGCCCAAACTTACCCAGTGAGCTTCCACAGCTGAATAGTGCCCAGAACCCAGATCTCCCAACTCCCAATTCAACACTCTAACCACTACACCACACTGGCTCTCAGTGCTGTGTTTTTTTAAAGAATAGAAAACTGGGGTAGAATTTAATAAGAACTAATTTGTGGAAATAATTATCAAGCACAATTGTCCAAACCAGCCAATCCTATGCTGATGTAACCACTAGTGACCAAAGTCCAGAAGTCAAATGCATGCCATAAATGTGGCCCTCTTCTATAACTCCATAACACCTATGATCTTAATACTATCTTGAAAGTGAGTTTAAGTGGGATTTCTTTCAAAGTGGGGGAGGGTTTTGGATAAGAAAATAACTTGCCCAGCACAGTTTCATCTGAAGGAGCCCTGTCCCCGTCTGAGAATCCTCTCCTAGGCAAGGAGTGCCTGAACTCTGGCTCCAAGGGGAACAACTCTCATCTTGGGAGGGACTGATGGGATTTGAGGGCCAACATCATCTGAAGGGCCATAAGCTCTCCAGCCCTGATCTGTGGTGACACAGCCCTCTTACTTATTCTCCAGGGAAAACGGTCTACCTGGCAGCTTCTTTTGCAAACTGCTTAATCTTGCTCTTTTGGAAGGCTGGGCTAGTTCTAGTGTTTTATAAAGATATTTTTAATTCTACCAGTTGACACTTTTATTGACGTAATTTGTTTTCTTCATATTTGCCCGAGCCGTTCTGTTAGGCATGTGGCTCAAAATACCAAATAAAATGTTGAAAACAACCTCAACGAATTTCCTGACCTGAAGGAAATGAATGGCTACATTGGAGCTAATCACCCATCCCCAAAGATGCATCATGGTATGTGAAACTGTAGTCTAACAGGGGCTCTTAGTAGAGTTCCAGGCCTTGCTGTAATGCAGTGTCCTTGGGAAAATCCATTTCACCCCCACTTATTGTGAAGACTGCAGATAAGCTCAAAGGGAATAGGACATTCTGAAGGGTGGGGATGGTGGAAGATGTCAGCATCCCAGCTAATAAGCAATGTACCAACATGGCCTACTTGTGAGCCCTGTACCACTACCCTGGGATTATCTAGTGTCAGTTTTCACAATGGGAGCAGATGGCTGGCTGTGGCAAAAAGAGCAAGCCAGAGACTACCCTCTGTATTTTCTGACAGCAGGCTTTCCTTCTCCCTTCCCAGGCCAAGGACATGACAGACAATCTTGCAGCAGCATATCTCGTCCCTGGACATAATTTTAACTGATGTTGCTCTGCCCAAGGTAAGTGAAATAGTAATAAAAGAAGTCTTAATAGAATGTCTAAAGCTAAAGGGAGGGAAGCAATGAGGGAGATGAATAACCTGAGTGTTGCAGAACAAACCCAATTTTGCATCCCAGCCAACCACACCTTTGAAGTTGGACCACATTTAGCTAATCCCCTTTGAAGCATCTCATCTCTCTTCAGTGACACCTACATTCTTGGTGATAAGATGAAAGCATACGTGGGCTATATTTTTGTCTATTGAAGGGGTAGAATAACGTGACACATCAAGGCAACAATCTTCTGCTCCAGCCATCCTTGCTTCATTATCATTATTTATTACATTTCTCTACTGCCCCATAGTCAAAGCTTTCTGGGTGGTTGACATAAAATTAAAAACATATACAATTTAAAACCATAAAAATATGCAGCATACACAACATACATTTTAAAAAACCCAATAAATATGCTTCTTCTGCCTTTATGCAATTCCAATGTGAGGTGGCTGCCCTCTGCCATCCCCGTTTGTACCCGAAAGGAAGCCTAGGCAGGTACAATTGAATTGGCTCACCTTTGTTGGCATCTTCTCCATAAAACTCCACATATATTGATATATCAGCAATCCCCAACCTGGTACCCTCCTAATGTTTTCAACTTCAACTCCCATCAGCCCTTGCCAGCACAGCCAATGGTCAGAAATGCTGGGGATCATAGTCCAAAACCTATGAAGGGCACTAGGTTTGGAAAGGTTGTGCTCTATAAACTAGTGATGGGAAGATGTGCCTCAGGTGAAATTGTTGTTTTCCTGTAGTCGCTCAAACAAGAGTTCTAATTTAATATGAAATCTCATTCAATGTGTCTAGGCTTTTCACCTTGGAGGTTTCCTCACACTCAGCTACATTTCCAGGAAGGATCCATCATGATGCCCCATCATTAAGCCACCTTCTATTAGGTCATCATTGCTAAGCTGAGACGTCCTCATGAAGGGGACCCTGGCTATGTGCAACACAGTTCTAAGTCAGCCATGTGCTGATGGCCTTGGCAGCCTTCCCAACGTACAACTTGAAGCAGCAAATGGACATTTGGAAGCAAGCAAAACACAAACATACAACCCAGAGCTATGAGTATCTTCTTCCCTGAACTACTTAATGAATTCCATAGTGGTCCCCAAAAGTTCCATTGGGCTCCCTCAACCATTCTATTTTGTAGGGACAATTTCCTTACTGGCCCCATTTCAGAACTCATGGTTCTGAGGGCTTTGGCCATAGAGTTTCCCAGTTCTTCTAGGGCTGAGGATAATTTTAAAATATCCATGTGATTGGCACCTGCCTCATAAAAGGGAACAGCTCCTCTGAGGTACATTTCTATTATTGCTCCTCCATTAGCATTGAGATAATTGTGAATCTGGGGAGCAGGCAAGGATTTCAGGGTTCTCCCAGAGGAGGAAATATATGAAAGGGAACACAGGCCAGGGTCACTGCATGGAAGCATTTTGTGGACACTCTCTCTGCATTGCCAAAATGTTCCAGCTGCATATGCATAGACAAATATAATCTGCACATTGGTCAGACTGTCTTGGAAGGGATCTGCCAGACTCCTGCTTTTCCCTTGGCTCATCTGAGCATATATTTGGGTACTATTAGCATATGGGGAGGGTACCCACTTGTGCTAGAGGGTAAAAAGTTTTCGTTACTTGGGGCCTACATCCAGGAGACATTTTCCCCATCCCACTCATGACTGGCCAGGACTGAAAATATGGGTAGGCCACTTTTGGCATCTTTGGGCCTGTGAGAACAGACCCAGTAGTGGGTCTTGTTCTATCTGCTTTACATGATGGAGGAAAGTGTTGCCTTAGTAGAAGGAACTCACAGGGGTTACAAATGGGAAGACTAATAGGATTTCTCTTTCCATGAGAATTCTATCAACAGAATTATAGTAACAATAATAATGACTGTGAAAAGCAAACACACTAAGTAAGGCCAGCGTGGCTGAACCCATGAATAACTAGTTTCTAAACCAGTTTTCACTGAGGGCAAATCTTGTCAGTTCAGTCTCTTCAACTTCACTTTGAGGTCTCCCGAGGGGTTAGCAGTCAATCTGGTGGTCATGAGAAAGCCATCCGCAACTGCAGTCAGTTTTTTCTGGGCTGGGCAGCCTGCATCGCTCCGTTGGGAATCGCTGTCTCTGTCCCTTGGTGTCATCTCTTGACTGGCGTCGGCAGTCACTCTTTTGCAGTGTGAGAAGTAGACCCAGCTGTTGTAGCCCTCACACTTATGGCATTGATTACCCTTAACAGCGGCGTTGGTCGCAAGAAGCACCTGATACGGACTTTTCCACCTTGGTTGCAGGACGTTCTTCCTTTGAAACAATTTGATGTAGATCCAATCTCCAAGTTGGAGATTCAATCTCCAGGCTCTAGTAGTTGATGCAATCTTTTGACTACCTGTGAATGAGAAGCTTGAACACACTTCATTAGGTTCTTGCAATAGTCAGACAGCAGTTCATCTACTAGCTCAGTCTGGCAAACCACTCTGTATATGGCTCAAAATACCCAGAAGATACGGGTTTTCCTCTCCTCTGAAACATGGTGTGTCCTTATATCCTCAATATTCCCTTTTCTTAAATGCAAAAAGAGATTTCATTAAATTCCAAGACCCCCAGGTGATCAGGCTGGAAGTTGGGATTTCATGAAGAGGAGTCAGGAAACTCAGACCAGCCTCCAAAGGAGGAAAAGGCCACATCATGCCTTGCAACAAGGTCACAATACGTTTAGGGTATCAAGACATGCTCTATGGGGTGAGTAATAAACTTTACATTCTTTACTTACAAAGGCGGTCAGGTCCACTTTCCTGTTTTGCTTGGTCTCACAGAATTCCTGGGTTGGGATTCGAGCGTGCTCCGGACCCACGGTTCCACCTGAAGGGGAGGCCAAGCCAATAGGGATTTCAAAAGGTCCCTTACCTTGGTGCGCGCTGGGATGGTGGTCCCCAAAGGGCTTCTATCGATCTGGTCCTGACGAGCCTTGTCGACTCCCAGACAAGGAATCCAGGTATTGTCATGGATTTCCAAGGCACTGACAAAGACATTAGCAACAGCATTCATTTCGGCAGCAAAAATTTTACATTACAGAGTAAAGAAACTCTGTTTGCGTGACTCTTTTCTGGAAGAATTAACTAAATACTTTATGAACTCATCCTTCAGGATTAGAAGCTGCTGTGCAGGAGGATGGTCCATATGGATTGTTGAGGTTCAAGGAGTCAGCAGGGTCCAGAGAAGCAAGGCAACATCTTGAGGTTAACCAACAGCTGACGGAAGCAGAGATCTGGTTCCAGCCGGACTGATTTATGCCTGGTCCTTAAGAAGCAAAGCAGGCTAATTAAGTCAGCATGTTACTTTCAAAGGAGGCACCAAGCTATGGATTCTTCCTTCTCTACCGTTCACATCTGAACCTATCGCATCTGTACAGATGAAGCATCTCTGGGTCTGCTTCCTGCACATAGGGACATCTGAGAACAATATTGGAGGAGCCAAGCTGTTCTTCCAAACTTTCTGTGGAGTACTGCTGGCTGGACCATGAGATCTCTTGCCTGAAGGGCATCAAGGAAGGTTTAGGTCCCTAACATCCCAATGAAAGGAATGCTTTAACGGGCAGCTGGGTAGCTATAAATCCATGGCATCCCAATGAATGGGACACTAGTTGTGTCTAACCCAGTTTTAAGTCTGCCAGCCCTTGAACGGGTGGCCGGGTAGCTAAAAGTCCCTGACATCCCAATGAATGGAACACTACCGGTGTCTAACACAATTTTAAGTCCACCAGCCCTTTAACGGGTGGCCGGGTAGCTGTAAGTCCCAGGTATCCCAATGAATGGGATACTAGCTGTGTCTAACAGAGTTTTTAGTTCACAAGACCTTTAACAGGTGGCAGGGTAGCTACAAGTGACTGCGATACCAACGAACGGGATACTAGCTGTGTCTAACACAGTTTTAAGTCCACCAGCCCCTTAACGGCTGGCAGGGTAGCTATAAGTCCCTAGGGTACTAGCTGTGTCTAATATAGTTTTTCATCCACCAGCCCTTTAACGGGTGGCAGGTTAGCTATAAGTCCCTGGGATCCCAATGAATGGGACACTAGCTGTATCTAACACAGTTTTAAGTCCGCCAGTCCTTTAACGGGTGGCCGGGTAGGTATAAGTCCCTGGGATCCCAATGAATGGGATACAAGCTGTGTCTAACACAGTTTTAAGTCAGCCAGCCCTTTAACAGGTGGCAGGGTAGCTATAAGTCCCTGCATCCCAATGAATGAGATGCTAGCTGTGTCTAACACAATTTTAAGTCAGCCAGCCCTTTAACAGGTGGCAGGGTAGCTATAAGTCCCTGCATCCCAATGAATGAGATGCTAGCTGTGTCTAACACAATTTTAAGTCAGCCAGCCCTTTAACAGGTGGCAGGGTAGCTATAAGTCCCTGTTATCCCAATGAAAGTGATACTAACACAGTTTAATATCCCCCAACCCTTTAATGTGTGGCAGGGTAGCTATAAGTCCCTGGGATCCCAATGACAGGGACACTAACTGTGTCTAACACAGTTTAATGTCCGCCAACCCTTTAATGGGTGGCAGGGTAGCTATACTTCCCTGGGACACTAGCTGTGACTAAAACAGTTTTAAATCCACCTGCCCTTTAACGGGTGGCAGTGTAGCTATAAGTCTCTGGCATCTCAATGAATGGGACACTAGCTGTGTCTTACACAGGTTTTAATCCACCAGCCCTTTAACAGGTGGCAGTGTAGCTATATGTCCCTGGGATCCCAATGAATGGTATACTAGCTGTGTCTAACACAGTTTTTAATCCACCAGCCCTTTAACGGGTGGCAGGGTAGCTTTAAGTCCCTGGGGTGCTAGCTGCGTCGAAAACAGTTTAATGTCCACCAACCGTTTAACGGGTGGCAGGGTAGCTATAAGTCCCTGGGATCCCAGTGAATGGGAAACTAGCTGTGTCTAACACAGTTTTTAGTCAGCCAGTCCTTTAACGGGTGGCAAGGTAGCTATAAGTTCCTGGGATCCCAATGAATGGGACACTAGCTGTGTCTAACACAGTTTTTAATCCACCAGCCCTTTAACAGGTGGCAGGGTAGCTATAAGTCCCTGGGATCCCAATGAATGGGACACTAGCTGTGTCTAACACAGTTTTTAGTCCACCAGTCCTTTAATGGGTGGCCCGGTAGGTATAAGTCCCTGGGATCCCAATGAATGGGATACTAGCTGTGTCTAACACAGTTTTAAGTCAGACAGCCCTTTAACAGGTGGCAGAGTAGCTATAAGTCCCTGGGATTCCAATTAATGTGATACTAACACAGTTTAATATCCCCCAACCCTTTAATGGGTAGCAGGGCAGCTATAAGTCCCTGGGACACTAGCTGTGTCTAAAACAGTTTTAAATCCACCAGCCCTTTAACGGATGGCAGTGTAGCTATAAGTCTCCGGCATCTCAATGAATGGGACACTAGCTGTGTCTAACACAATTTTAAGTCAGCCAGCCCTTTAACAGGTGGCAGGGTAGCTATAAGTCCCAGGGGTTCTAGCTGTGTCTAACACAGTTTAATGTCCGCCAACACTTTAACCGGTGGCAGGGTAGCTATAAGTCCCTGGCATCCCAGTGAACGGGACACTACCTGTGTCTAACACAGTTTTAAGTCAGCCAGCCCTTTAACAGGTGGCAGTGTAGCTATATGTCCCTGGGATCCCAATGAATGGTATACTAGCTGTGTCTAACACAGTTTTAAGTCAGCCAGCCCTTTAACAGGTGGCAGGGAAGCTTTAAGTCTCTGGGGTTCTAGCTGCGTCTAACACAGTTTAATGTCCGCCAACCCTTTAACAGGTGGCAGGGTAGCTCTAAGTCACTGGGATCCAAATGAATGGGATACTAGCTGTGTCTAACACAGTTTTAAGTCCACCAGCCCTTTAACAGGTGGCAGGGTAGCTATAAGTCCCTAGGGTACTAGCTGTGTCTAATACCGTTTTTCATCCACCAGCCCTTTAACGGGTGGCAGGGTAGCTATAAGTCCCTGGGATCCCAATGAATGGGACACTAGCTGTATCTATCACAGTTTTAAGTCCGCCAGTCCTTTAACAGGTGGCCGGGTAGGTATACGTCCCTGGGATCCCAATGAATGGGATACTAGCTGTGTCTAACACAGTTTTAAGTCAGCCAGCCCTTTAACAGGTGGCAGGGTAGCTATAAGTCCCTGCATCCCAATGAATGAGATGCTAGCTGTGTCTAACACAATTTTAAGTCAGCCAGCCCTTTAACAGGTGGCAGGGTAGCTATAAGTCCCTGCATCCCAATGAATGAGATGCTAGCTGTGTCTAACACAATTTTATGTCAGCCAGCCCTTTAACAGGTGGCAGGGTAGCTATAAGTCCCTGTTATCCCAATGAATGTGATACTAACACAGTTTAATATCCCCCAACCCTTTAATGGGTGGCAGGGTAGCTATAAGTCCCTGGGATCCCAATGACAGGGACACTAACTGTGTCTAATACAGTTTAATGTCCGCCAACACTTTAATGGGTGGCAGGGTAGCTATACGTCCCTGGGACACTAGCTGTGTCTAAAACAGTTTTAAATCCACCAGCCCTTTAACGGGTGGCAGTGTAGCTATAAGTCTCTGGCATCTCAATGAAAGGGACACTAGCTGTGTCTAACACAGGTTTTAATCCACCAGCCCTTTAACAGGTGGCAGTGTAGCTATATGTCCCTGGGATCCCAATGAATGGTATACTAGCTGTGTCTAACACAGTTTTAAGTCAGCCAGCCCTTTAACAGGTGGCAGGGTAGCTTTAAGTCCCTGGGGTGCTAGCTGCGTCGAAAACAGTTTAATGTCCACCAACCGTTTAACGGGTGGCAGGGTAGCTATAAGTCCCTGGGATCCCAGTGAATGGGAAACTAGCTGTGTCTAACACAGTTTTTAGTCAGCCAGTCCTTTAACGGGTGGCAAGGTAGCTATAAGTTCCTGGGATCCCAATGAATGGGACACTAGCTGTGTCTAACACAGTTTTTAATCCACCAGCCCTTTAACAGGTGGCAGGGTAGCTATAAGTCCCTGGGATCCCAATGAATGGGACACTAGCTGTGTCTAACACAGTTTTTAGTCCACCAGTCCTTTAATGGGTGGCCCGGTAGGTATAAGTCCCTGGGATCCCAATGAATGGGATACTAGCTGTGTCTAACACAGTTTTAAGTCAGCCAGCCCTTTAACAGGTGGCAGGGTAGCTATAAGTCCCTGCATCCCAATGAATGAGATGCTAGCTGTGTCTAACACAATTTTAAGTCAGCCAGCCCTTTAACAGGTGGCAGGGTAGCTATAAGTCCCTGTTATCCCAATGAAAGTGATACTAACACAGTTTAATATCCCCCAACCCTTTAATGTGTGGCAGGGTAGCTATAAGTCCCTGGGATCCCAATGACAGGGATACTAACTGTGTCTAATACAGTTTAATGTCCGCCAACACTTTAACAGGTGGCAGGGTAGCTATAAGTCCCAGGGGTTCTAGCTGTGTCTAACACAGTTTAATGTCCGCCAACACTTTAACCGGTGGCAGGGTAGCTATAAGTCCCTGGCATCCCAGTGAATGGGACACTACCTGTGTCTAACACAGTTTTAAGTCAGCCAGCCCTTTAACAGGTGGCAGGGTAGCTATAAGTCCCTGCATCCCAATGAATGAGATGCTAGCTGTGTCTAACACAATTTTAAGTCAGCCAGCCGTTTAACAGGTGGCAGGGTAGCTATAAGTCCCTGCATCCCAATGAATGAGATGCTAGCTGTGTCTAACACAATTTTATGTCAGCCAGCCCTTTAACAGGTAGCAGGGTAGCTATAAGTCCCTGTTATCCCAATGAATGTGATACTAACACAGTTTAATATCCCCCAACCCTTTAATGGGTGGCAGGGTAGCTATAAGTCCCTGGGATCCCAATGACAGGGACACTAACTGTGTCTAACACAGTTTAATGTCCGCCAACCCTTTAATGGGTGGCAGGGTAGCTATACGTCCCTGGGACACTAGCTGTGTCTAAAACAGTTTTAAATCCACCAGCCCTTTAACGGGTGGCAGTGTAGCTATAAGTCTCTGGCATCTCAATGAATGGGACACTAGCTGTGTCTAACACAGGTTTTAATCCACCAGCCCTTTAACAGGTGGCAGTGTAGCTATATGTCCCTGGGATCCCAATGAATGGTATACTAGCTGTGTCTAACACAGTTTTAAGTCAGCCAGCCCTTTAACAGGTGGCAGGGTAGTTTTAAGTACCTGGGATCCCAATGAATGGGATACTCACTGTGTCTAACACAGTTTAATGTCCACCAACCCTTTAACAGGAGGCAGTGTAGCTATATGTCCCTGGGATCCCAATGAATGGGATACTAGCTGTGTCTAACACAGTTTTTAATCAACCAGCCCTTTAACGGGTGGCAGGGTATCTATAAGTCCCTGGGATTCCATTGAATGGGATACTAGCTGTGCCTAACACAGTTTTAATCCACCAGCCCTTTAATGGTGGGCAGGGTAGCTTGAAGTCCCTGGCATCCCAGTGAATGGGACACTACCTGTGTCTAACATAGTTTTAAATCCACCAACCCTTTAATGGGTGGCAGGGTAGCTTTAAGTCCCTGGGATCCCAATGAATGGGATACTAGCTGTGTCTAACACAGTCTTAAGTCAGCCATCCCTTTAACAGGTGGCAGGGTATCTATAAATCCTTAGGATTCCATTGAATGGGATACTAGCTGTGCTTAACACAAGTTTTAATCCACCAGCCCTTTAATGGGTGGCAGGGTAGCATTAAGTCCCTGGGGTTCTAGCTGCGTCTAACACAGTTTAACGTCCGCCAAGGGTGGCAGTGCAGCTATAAGTCTCTGGCATCTCAATGAATGGGACACTAGCTGTGACTAACACAGGTTTTAATCCACCAGCCCTTTAACAGGTGGCAGTGTAGCTATATGTCCCTGGGATCCCAATGAATGGTATACTAGCTGTGTCTAACACAGTTTTTAATCCACCAGCCCTTTAACGGGTGGCAGGGTAGCTTTAAGTCCCTGGGGTGCTAGCTGCGTCTAAAACAGTTTAATGTCCACCAACCGTTTAACGGGTGGCGGGGTAGCTATAAGTCCCTGGGATCCCAGTGAATGGGAAACCAGCTGTGTCTAACACAGTTTTTAGTCAGCCAGTCCTTTAACGGGTGGCAAGGTAGCTATAAGTCCCTGGGATCCCAATGAATGGGACACTAGCTCTGTCTAACAAAGTTTTTAGTCTACCAGAGCTTTAATGGGTGGCAGGGTTACTATTAATCTATGTCATCCCAATGAATGGGACACTAGCTGTGTCTAACACAGTTTTTAATCCACCAGCCCTTTAACAGGTGGCAGGGTAGCTATAAGTCCCTGGCATCCCAATGAATGGGATACTAGCTGTGTCTAACACAGTTTTATGTCAGCCAGCCCTTTAACAGGTGGCAGGGTAGCTATAAGTCCCTGTTATCCCAATGAATGTGATACTAACACAGTTTAATATCCCCCAACCCTTTAATGGGTGGCAGGGTAGCTATAAGTCCCTGGGATCCCAATGACAGGGACACTAACTGTGTCTAACACAGTTTAATGTCCGCCAACCCTTTAATGGGTGGCAGGGTAGCTATACGTCCCTGGGACACTAGCTGTGTCTAAAACAGTTTTAAATCCACCAGCCCTTTAACGGGTGGCAGTGTAGCTATAAGTCTCTGGCATCTCAATGAATGGGACACTAGCTGTGTCTAACACAGGTTTTAATCCACCAGCCCTTTAACAGGTGGCAGTGTAGCTATATGTCCCTGGGATCCCAATGAATGGTATACTAGCTGTGTCTAACACAGTTTTAAGTCAGCCAGCCCTTTAACAGGTGGCAGGGTAGTTTTAAGTACCTGGGATCCCAATGAATGGGATACTCACTGTGTCTAACACAGTTTAATGTCCACCAACCCTTTAACAGGAGGCAGTGTAGCTATATGTCCCTGGGATCCCAATGAATGGGATACTAGCTGTGTCTAACACAGTTTTTAATCAACCAGCCCTTTAACGGGTGGCAGGGTATCTATAAGTCCCTGGGATTCCATTGAATGGGATACTAGCTGTGCCTAACACAGTTTTAATCCACCAGCCCTTTAATGGTGGGCAGGGTAGCTTGAAGTCCCTGGCATCCCAGTGAATGGGACACTACCTGTGTCTAACATAGTTTTAAATCCACCAACCCTTTAATGGGTGGCAGGGTAGCTTTAAGTCCCTGGGATCCCAATGAATGGGATACTAGCTGTGTCTAACACAGTCTTAAGTCAGCCATCCCTTTAACAGGTGGCAGGGTATCTATAAATCCTTAGGATTCCATTGAATGGGATACTAGCTGTGCTTAACACAAGTTTTAATCCACCAGCCCTTTAATGGGTGGCAGGGTAGCATTAAGTCCCTGGGGTTCTAGCTGCGTCTAACACAGTTTAACGTCCGCCAAGGGTGGCAGTGTAGCTATAAGTCTCTGGCATCTCAATGAATGGGACACTAGCTGTGACTAACACAGGTTTTAATCCACCAGCCCTTTAACAGGTGGCAGTGTAGCTATATGTCCCTGGGATCCCAATGAATGGTATACTAGCTGTGTCTAACACAGTTTTTAATCCACCAGCCCTTTAACGGGTGGCAGGGTAGCTTTAAGTCCCTGGGGTGCTAGCTGCGTCTAAAACAGTTTAATGTCCACCAACCGTTTAACGGGTGGCGGGGTAGCTATAAGTCCCTGGGATCCCAGTGAATGGGAAACTAGCTGTGTCTAACACAGTTTTTAGTCAGCCAGTCCTTTAACGGGTGGCAAGGTAGCTATAAGTCCCTGGGATCCCAATGAATGGGACACTAGCTCTGTCTAACAAAGTTTTTAGTCTACCAGAGCTTTAATGGGTGGCAGGGTTACTATTAATCTATGTCATCCCAATGAATGGGACACTAGCTGTGTCTAACACAGTTTTTAATCCACCAGCCCTTTAACAGGTGGCAGGGTAGCTATAAGTCCCTGGCATCCCAATGAATGGGATACTAGCTGTGTCTAACACAGTTTTTAGCCCACCAGTCCTTTAATGGGTGGCCCGGTAGGTATAAGTCCCTGGGATCCCAATGAATGGGATACTAGCTGTGTCTAACACAGTTTTAAGTCAGACAGCCCTTTAACAGGTGGCAGGGTAGCTATAAGTCCCTGCATCCCAATGAATGAGATGCTAGCTGTGTCTAACACAGTTTTAAGTCATCCAGCCCTTTAACAGGTGGCAGAGTAGCTATAAGTCCCTGGGATTCCAATTAATGTGATACTAACACAGTTTAATATCCCCCAACCCTTTAATGGGTAGCAGGGCAGCTATAAGTCCCTGGGACACCAGCTGTGTCTAAAACAGTTTTAAATCCACCAGCCCTTTAACGGGTGGCAGTGTAGCTATAAGTTTCTGGCATCTCAATGAATGGGACACTAGCTGTGTCTAACACCCAGCCCCTTAACAGGTGGCAGGGTAGCTATAAGTCCCAGGGGTTCTAGCTGTGTCTAATACAGTTTAATGTCCGCCAACACTTTAACCGGTGGCAGGGTAGCTATAAGTCCCTGGCATCCCAGTGAATGGGACACTACCTGTGTCTAACACAGTTTTAAGTCAGCCAGCCCTTTAACAGGTGGCAGGGTAGCTATAAGTCCCTGCATCCCAATGAATGAGATGCTAGCTGTGTCTAACACAATTTTAAGTCAGCCAGCCCTTTAACAGGTGGCAGGGTAGCTATAAGTCCCTGCATCCCAATGAATGAGATGCTAGCTGTGTCTAACACAATTTTATGTCAGCCAGCCCTTTAACAGGTGGCAGGGTAGCTATAAGTCCCTGTTATCCCAATGAATGTGATACTAACACAGTTTAATATCCCCCAACCCTTTAATGGGTGGCAGGGTAGCTATAAGTCCCTGGGATCCCAATGACAGGGACACTAACTGTGTCTAACACAGTTTAATGTCCGACAACCCTTTAATGGGTGGCAGGGTAGCTATACGTCCCTGGGACACTAGCTGTGTCTAAAACAGTTTTAAATCCACCAGCCCTTTAACGGGTGGCAGTGTAGCTATAAGTCTCTGGCATCTCAATGAATGGGACACTAGCTGTGTCTAACACAGGTTTTAATCCACCAGCCCTTTAACAGGTGGCAGTGTAGCTATATGTCCCTGGGATCCCAATGAATGGTATACTAGCTGTGTCTAACACAGTTTTAAGTCAGCCAGCCCTTTAACAGGTGGCAGGGTAGTTTTAAGTACCTGGGATCCCAATGAATGGGATACTCACTGTGTCTAACACAGTTTAATGTCCACCAACCCTTTAACAGGAGGCAGTGTAGCTATATGTCCCTGGGATCCCAATGAATGGGATACTAGTTGTGTCTAACACAGTTTTTAATCAACCAGCCCTTTAACGGGTGGCAGGGTATCTATAAGTCCCTGGGATTCCATTGAATGGGATACTAGCTGTGCCTAACACAGTTTTAATCCACCAGCCCTTTAATGGTGGGCAGGGTAGCTTGAAGTCCCTGGGGTTCTAGCTGCGTCTAACACAGTTTAATGTCCACCAACCCTTTAACAGGTGGCAGTGTATCTATAAGTCCCTGGGATTCCATTGAATGGGATACTAGCTGTGCCTAACACAGTTTTTAATCCACCAGCCCTTTAATGGTGGGCAGGGTAGCTTTAAGTCCCTGGCATCCCAGTGAATGGGACACTACCTGTTGTCTAACATAGTTTTAAATCCACCAACCCTTTAATGGGTGGCAGGGTATCATTAAGTCCTTGGGATCCCAATGAATGGGATACTAGCTGTGTCTAACACAGTCTTAAGTCAGCCATCCCTTTAACAGGTGGCAGGGTATCTATAAATCCTTAGGATTCCATTGAATGGGATACTACCTGTGCTTAACACAAGTTTTAATCCACCAGCCCTTTAATGGGTGGCAGGGTAGCATTAAGTCCCTGGGGTTCTAGCTGGGTCTAACAAAGATTTTAATCCACCAGCCCTTTAACAGGTGGCAGTGTAGCTATATGTCCCTGGGATCCCAAAGAATGGTATACTAGCTGTGTCTAACAAAGTTTTTAATCCACCAGCCCTTTAACGGGTGGCAGGGTAGCTTTAAGTCCCTGGGGTGCTAGCTGCGTCGAAAACAGTTTAATGTCCACCAACCGTTTAACGGGTGGCAGGGTAGCTCTATGTCCCTGGGATCCCAGTGAATGGGAAACTAGCTGTGTCTAACACAGTTTTAAGTCAGCCAGCCCTTTAACAGGTGGCAAGGTAGCTTTAAGTCCCTGGGGTTCTAGCTGCGTCTAACACAGTTTAATGTCCCCCAACCCTTTAACAGGTGGCAGTGTAGCTCTAAGTCCCTGGGATCCAAATGAATGGGATACTAGCTGTGTCTAACAGAGTTTTTAGTACACAAGCCCTTTAACAGGTGGCAGGGCAGCTTCAAGTGACTGGGATACCAACGAATGGGATACTAGCTGTGTCTAACACAGTTTTAAGTCCACCAGCCCCTTAACGGCTGGCAGGGTAGCTATAAGTCCCTAGGGTACTAGCTGTGTCTAATACCGTTTTTCATCCACCAGCCCTTTAACGGGTGGCAGGGTAGCTATAAGTCCCTGGGATCCCAATGAATGGGACACTAGCTGTATCTATCACAGTTTTAAGTCCGCCAGTCCTTTAACGGGTGGCCGGGTAGGTATACGTCCCTGGGATCCCAATGAATGGGATACTAGCTGTGTCTAACACAGTTTTAAGTCAGCCAGCCCTTTAACAGGTGGCAGGGTAGCTATAAGTCCCTGCATCCCAATGAATGAGATGCTAGCTGTGTCTAACACAATTTCAAGTCAGCCAGCCCTTTAACAGGTGGCAGGGTAGCTATAAGTCCCTGTTATCCCAATGAATGTGATACTAACACAGTTTAATATCCCCCAACCCTTTAATGGGTGGCAGGGTAGCTATAAGTCCCTGGGATGCCAATGACAGGGACACTAACTGTGTCTAACACAGTTTAATGTCCGCCAACCCTTTAATTGGTGGCAGGGTAGCTATACGTCCCTGGGACACTAGCTGTGTCTAAAACAGTTTTAAATCCACCAGCCCTTTAACGGGTGGCAGTGTAGCTATAAGTCTCTGGCATCTCAATGAATGGGACACTAGCTGTGTCTAACACAGGTTTTAATCCACCAGCCCTTTAACAGGTGGCAGTGTAGCTATATGTCCCTGGGATACCAATGAATGGTATACTAGCTGTGTCTAACACAGTTTTAAGTCAGCCAGCCCTTTAACAGGTGGCGGGGTAGCTATAAGTACCTGGGATCCCAATGAATGGGATACTCACTGTGTCTAACACAGTTTAATGTCCACCAACCCTTTAACAGGAGGCAGTGTAGCTATATGTCCCTGGGATCCCAATGAATGGGATACTAGCTGTGTCTAACACAGTTTTTAATCAACCAGCCCTTTAACGGGTGGCAGGGTATCTATAAGTCCCTGGGATTCCATTGAATGGGATACTAGCTGTGCCTAACACAGTTTTAATCCACCAGCCCTTTAATGGGTGGCAGGGTAGCATTAAGTCCCTGGGGTTCTAGCTGCGTCTAACACAGTTTAACGTCTGCCAACCCTTTAACAGGTGGCACTGTATATATAAGTCCCTGGGATCCCAATGAATGGGATACTAGCTGTGTCTATCACAGTTTTAAGTCAGCCAGCCCTTTAACAGGTGGCAGGGTAGCTACATGTCCCTGGGATCCCAATGAATGGTATACTAGCTGTGTCTAACACAGTTTTTAATCCACCAGCCCATTAACGGGTGGCAGGGTAGCTTTAAGTCCTTGGGGTTCTAGCTGCGTCTAAAACAGTTTAATGTCTACCAACCGTTTAACGGGTGGCAGTGTAGCTATATGTCCCTGGGATCCCAATGAATGGGATACTAGCTGTGTCTAACACAGTTTTTAATCAACCAGCCTTTAACGGGTGGCAGGGTAGGTATAAGCCCCTGGGATACCATTGAATGGGATACTAGCTGTGCCTAACACAGTTTTAATCCACGAGCCCATTAATGGTGGGCAGGGTAGCTTTAAGTCCCTGGCATCCCAGTGAATGGGACACTACCTGTGTCTAACATAGTTTTAAATCCACCAACCCTTTAATGGGTGGCAGGGTAGCTTTAAGTCCTTGGGATCCCAATGAATGGGATACTAGCTGTGTCTAACACAGTTTTAAGTCAGCCATCCCTTTAACAGGTGGCAGGGTAGCTTTAAGTCCCTGGGGTTCTAGCTGCGTCTAACACAGTTTAATGTCCACCAACCCTTTAACAGGTGGCAGTGTATCTATAAGTCCCTGGGATCCCAATGAATGGGATACTAGCTGTGTCTAACACAGTTTTTAATCCACCAGCCCTTTAACGGGTGGCAGGGTAGCTTTAAGTCCCTGGGGTGCTAGCTGCGTCTAAAACAGTTTAATGTCCACCAACCTTTTAACGGGTGGCAGGGTAGCTATAAGTCCCTGGGATTCCAGTGAATGGGAAACTAGCTGTGTCTAACACAGTTTTTAGTCAGCCAGTCCTTTAACGGGTGGCAAGGTAGCTATAAGTCCCTGGGATCCCAATGAATGGGACACTAGCTCTGTCTAACACAGTTTTTAGTCTACCAGAGCTTTAATGGGTGGCAGGGTAGCAATAAGTGCCTGGGATCCCATTGAATGGGATACTAGCTGTGCCTAAGACAGTTTTAAGTTAGCCAGCCCTTTAACGGGTGGCAGGTTAGCTTTACGTCTCTGGGGTACTAGCTGTGTCTAACACAGTTTTAAGTCAGCCAGCCCTTTAACGGGTGGCAGGGTAGCTCTATGTCCCTCGCATCCCAGTGAATGGGACAGTAGCTGTGTCTAACACCGTTTTTAATCCACCAGCCCTTTAACAGGTGGCAGGGTAGCTCTAAGTCCGTGGGATCCCAGTGAATGGGATACTGGCTGTGTGTAACACAGTTTTTAGTCTACCAGTCCTTTAATGGGTGGCAGGGTAGCTATAAGTCCCTGGGATCAAAATGAAAGGGATACTAGCTGTGTCTAACACAGTTTTAAGTCAGCCATCCCTTTAACAGGTGGTAGGGTAGCTATAAGTACCTGGGATCCCAATGAATGGGATACTCACTGTGCCTAACACAGTTTTAAGTCAGCCATCCCTTTAACAGGTAACAGGGTAGCTATAAGTCCCTGGGATCCCAATGAATGGGATACTAGCTGTGTCTAACACAGTTTAATATCCCCCAACCCTTCAATGGGTGGCAGGGTAGCTATACGACCCTGGGACACTAGCTGTGTATAACACAGTTTTAAGTCAGCCAGTCCTTTAATGGGTGGCAGCGTAGGTATAAGTCTCTGGCATCTCAAAGAATGGGACACTAGCTGTGTCTAACACAGTTTTAAGTCAGCCAGTCCTTTAACGGGTGGCAGGGTAGCTATTACTCTCTGGCATCCCAATGAACGGGACACTAGCTGTGTCTAACACAGTTTTTAATCCACCAGCCCTTTAATGGCTGGCAGGGTAGCTATTAGTCCCTGGAATCCCAATGAATGGGATACTAGCTGTGTCTAACACCGTTTTTAATCAGCCAGTCCTTTAACGGGTGGCAGGGTAGCTATTACTCTCTGGCATCCCAATGAACGGGACACTAGCTGTGTCTAACACATTTTTTAATCCACCAGCCCTTTAATGGGTGGCAGGGTAGCTATAAGTCCCTGGGATCCCAATGAATGGGATACTAGCTGTGCCTAACTCAGTTTTAAATCCACCACCCCTTTAATGGGTGGCAGGGTAGATTTAAGTCTCTCGGGTACTAGCTGTGTCTAACACATTTTAATGTCCGCCAACCCTTTAACGGGTGACAGGGTAGCTGTAAGTCCCTGGGATCCCAATGAATGTGATACTAGCTGTGTCTAACACAGTTTAATGTCCGCCAACCCTTTAATGGTTGGCAGGGTAGCTATTAGTCCCTGACGTCCCAGTGAATGGGACACTACCTGTGTCTAACATAGTTTTAAATCCACCAGCCCTTTAACGGGTGGCAAGGTAGCTATAAGTCCCTGGGATCCTAATGAATGGGATGCTAGCTTTGTCTAACACAGTTTTAAATCTACCAGCCCTTTAATGGGTGGCAGGGTAGCTTTAAGTCTCTGGGGTGCTAGCTGTGTCTAACACAGTTTAATGTCTGCCAACCCTTTAACGGGTGGCAGGGTAGCTATGAGTCCCTGGCATCCCAGTGAATGGGACACTACCTGTGTCTAACACAGTTTTAAGTTAGCCAGCCCTTTAATGGGTGGCAGTGTATCTGTAAGTCCCTGGGATCCCAATGAATGGGATACTAGCTGTGTCTAACACAGTTTTAAGTCAGCCAGCCCTTTAACAGGTGGCAGGGTAGCTACATGTCCCTGGGATCCCAATGAATGGTATACTAGCTGTGTCTAACACAGTTTTTAATCCACCAGCCCTTTAACGGGTGGCAGGGTAGCTTTAAGTCTCTGGGGTGCTAGCTGCGTCTAACACAGTTTAATGTCCACCAACCCTTTAACTGGTGGCAGTGTATCTATAACTCCCTGGGATCCCAATGAATGGGATACTAGCTGTGTCTAACACAGTTTTAAACCCACCAGCCCTTTAATTGGTGGCAGGGTAGCTATAAATCCCTGGCATCCTAATGAATGGGACACTAGCTGAGTCTAACACAGTTTTAAGTCAGTCAGCCCGTTAACAGGTGGTAGCTTTAAATCTCTGGGGTACTAGCTGTGTCTAACACATTTTAATGTCCACCAAACCTTTAACAGGTGGCAGGGTAGCTATAAGTCCCTGGGATATCAATGAATGGGATACAAGCTGTGTCTAACACAGTTTTTAGTCTGCCAGCCCTTTGATGGGTGGCAGGGTGGCTGTAAGTCCCTGGGATCCCAATGAATGGTATACTAGCTGTGTCTAACACAGTTTTTAATCCACCAGCCCTTTAACGGGTGGCAGGGTAGCTGTAAGTCTCTGGGGTGCTAGCTGCAACTAAAACAGTTTAATGTCCACCAACCCTTTAACGGGTGGCAGGGTAGCTATAAGTCCCTGGGATCCCAATGACAGGGACACTACCTGTGTCTAACACAGTTTAATGTCCGCCAACCCTTTAACGGCTGGCAGGGTAGCTATATGTCCCTGGCATCCCAATGAAGGGGATACTATCTGTGTCTAACACAGTTTTAAATCCACCAGCCCTTTAAAGGGTGGCAGGGTAGCTGTAAGTCCCTGGGATCCCAATGAATGGTATACTAGCTGTGTCTAACACAGTTTTTAATCCACCAGCCCTTTAACGGGTGGCAGGGTAGCTGTAAGTCTCTGGGGTGCTAGCTGCAACTAAAACAGTTTAATGTCCACCAACCCTTTAACGGGTGGCAGGGTAGCTATAAGTCCCTGGGATCCCAATGACAGGGACACTACCTGTGTCTAACACAGTTTAATGTCCGCCAACCCTTTAACGGCTGGCAGGGTAGCTATATGTCCCTGGCATCCCAATGAATGGGACACTACCTGTGTCTAACACAGTTTTAAATCCACCAGCGCATTAATGGGTGGCAGGGTAGCTTTATGTCTCTGGGGTACTAGCTGTGTCTAACACAGTTTTAAGTCAGCCAGCCCTTTAATGGGTGGCAGGGTAGCTCTATGTCCCTGGGGTTTTAGCTGCGTCTAACACAGTTTATTGTCCACCAACCCTTTAACTGGTGGCAGTGTATCTGTAATTCCTTGGGAACCCAATGAATGGGATACTAGCTGTGTCTAACACATTTTTATGTCCACCAACCCTTTAACGGGTGGCAGTGTAGCAATAAGTGCCTGGGATCCCATTGAATGGGATACTAGCTGTGCCTAAGACAGTTTTAAGTTAGCCAGCACTTTAACGGGTGGCAGGTTAGCTATACGTCTCTGGGGTACTAGCTGTGTCTAACACAGTTTTAAGTCAGCCAGCCCTTTAACGGGTGGCAGGGTAGCTCTATGTCCCTCGCATCCCAGTGAATGGGACATGACCTTTGTCTAACATAGTTTTAAATCCACCAGCCCTGTAATGGGTGGCAGGGTAGCTTTAAGTCCCTGGGGTTCTAGCTGTGTCTAACATATTTTAATGTCCGCCAACACTTTAACAGGTGGCAGTGTAGCTATAAGTCCCTGGGATCCCAATGAATGTGACACTAGCTGTGTCTAACACAGTTTTTAATCCACCAGCCCTTTAACGGCTGGCTGGGTAGCTGTAAGTCCCCGGGATCCCAATGACACGGACACTAACTGTGTCTAACACAGTTTAATATCCCCCAACCCTTTAATGGGTGTCAGGGTAGCTATAAGTCTCTGGGACCCCAATGAATGGGATACTAGCTGTGTCTAACACAGTTTTAAATCCACCAGCCCTTTAATGGGTGGCAGGGTAGCAGGGTAGCTATTACTCTCTGGGATCCCAATGAATGGGATACTAGCTGTGTCTAACACAGTTTTAAGTCAGCCAGCCCTTTAGCAGGTGGCATGGTAGCTACAAGTCCCTGGGATCCCAATGAATGGGACACTAGCTGTGTCTAAAACAGTTTTTAGTACACCAGCCCTTTAATGGGTGGCAGGGTAGCTTTAAGTCTCTGGGGTACCAGCTGTGTCTAACACAGTTTTAAGTCAGCCAGCCCTTTAAAGTGTGGCAGGGTAGCTATAAGTCCCCAGGATCCCAATGACACGGACCCTAACTGTGTCTAACACAGTTTAATATCCCCCAACCCTTTAATGGGTGGCAGGGTAGCTATTACTCCCTGGGATCCCAATGAATGGGATACTAGCTGTGTCTAACACAGTTTTTAAACCACCAGCCCTTTAACGGGTGGCAGGGTAGCTTTAAGTCTCTGGGGTGCTAGCTGTGTCTAACACAGTTTAATGTCCGCCAACCCTTTAACGGGTGGCAGGGTAGCAATAAGTGCCTGGGATCCCATTGAATGGGATACTAGCTGTGCCTAAGACAGTTTTAAGTTAGCCAGCCCTTTAACGGGTGGCAGGTTAGCTTTACGTCTCTGGGGTACTAGCTGTGTCTAACACGGTTTTAAGTCATCCAGCCCTTTAACGGGTGGCAGGGTAGCTACAAGTCCCTGGGATCCCAATGAATGGGATACTAGCTGTGTCTAACACAGTTTTTAAACCACCAGCCCTTTAACGGGTGGCAGGGTAGCTTTAAGTCTCTGGGGTGCTAGCTGTGTCTAACACAGTTTAATGTCCGCCAACCCTTTAACGGGTGGCAGTGTAGGTATAAGTCCCTGGGATTCCAATGGGAGGGACACTAACTGTGTCTATCACAGTTTTAAATCCACCAGCCCTTTAACTGGTGGCAGGGTAGCTATAAGTCCCTGGCATCCCAGTGAATGGGACACTACCTGTGTCTAACACAGTTTTAAGTTAGCCAGCCCTTTAACAGGTGGCTACATGTCCCTGGGATCCCAATGAATGGTATACTAGCTGTGTCTAACACAGTTTTTAATCCACCAGCCCTTTAACGGGTGGCAGGGTAGCTTTAAGTCTCTGGGGTGCTAGCTGCGTCTAACACAGTTTAATGTCCACCAACCCTTTAACTGGTGGCAGTGTATCTATAACTCCCTGGGATCCCAATGAATGGGATACTAGCTGTGTCTAACACAGTTTTAAATCCACCAGCCCTTTAATGGGTGGCAGGGTAGCAGGGTAGCTATTACTCTCTGGGATCCCAATGAATGGGATACTAGCTGTGTCTAACACAGTTTTAAGTCAGCCAGCCCTTTAGCAGGTGGCATGGTAGCTACAAGTCCCTGGGATCCCAATGAATGGGACACTAGCTGTGTCTAAAACAGTTTTTAGTACACCAGCCCTTTAATGGGTGGCAGGGTAGCTTTAAGTCTCTGGGGTACCAGCTGTGTCTAACACAGTTTTAAGTCAGCCAGCCCTTTAAAGTGTGGCAGGGTAGCTATAAGTCCCCAGGATCCCAATGACACGGACCCTAACTGTGTCTAACACAGTTTAATATCCCCCAACCCTTTAATGGGTGGCAGGGTAGCTATTACTCCCTGGGATCCCAATGAATGGGATACTAGCTGTGTCTAACACAGTTTTTAAACCACCAGCCCTTTAACGGGTGGCAGGGTAGCTTTAAGTCTCTGGGGTGCTAGCTGTGTCTAACACAGTTTAATGTCCGCCAACCCTTTAACGGGTGGCAGGGTAGCAATAAGTGCCTGGGATCCCATTGAATGGGATACTAGCTGTGCCTAAGACAGTTTTAAGTTAGCCAGCCCTTTAACGGGTGGCAGGTTAGCTTTACGTCTCTGGGGTACTAGCTGTGTCTAACACGGTTTTAAGTCATCCAGCCCTTTAACGGGTGGCAGGGTAGCTACAAGTCCCTGGGATCCCAATGAATGGGATACTAGCTGTGTCTAACACAGTTTTTAAACCACCAGCCCTTTAACGGGTGGCAGGGTAGCTTTAAGTCTCTGGGGTGCTAGCTGTGTCTAACACAGTTTAATGTCCGCCAACCCTTTAACGGGTGGCAGTGTAGGTATAAGTCCCTGGGATTCCAATGGGAGGGACACTAACTGTGTCTATCACAGTTTTAAATCCACCAGCCCTTTAACTGGTGGCAGGGTAGCTATAAGTCCCTGGCATCCCAGTGAATGGGACACTACCTGTGTCTAACACAGTTTTAAGTTAGCCAGCCCTTTAACAGGTGGCTACATGTCCCTGGGATCCCAATGAATGGTATACTAGCTGTGTCTAACACAGTTTTTAATCCACCAGCCCTTTAACGGGTGGCAGGGTAGCTTTAAGTCTCTGGGGTGCTAGCTGCGTCTAACACAGTTTAATGTCCACCAACCCTTTAACTGGTGGCAGTGTATCTATAACTCCCTGGGATCCCAATGAATGGGATACTAGCTGTGTCTAACACAGTTTTTAATCCACCAGCCCTTTAACGGGTGGCAGGGTGGATTTAAGTCTCTGGGGTGCTAGCTGCGACTAACACAGTTTAATGTCCACCAACCCTTTAACGGGTGGCAGGGTAGCTATAAGTCCCTGGAATCCCAATGACAGGGACACTACCTGTGTCTAACACAGTTTAATGTCCGCCAACCCTTTAACGGGTGGCAAGGTAGCTATATGTCCCTGGCATCCCAATGAATGGGACACTACCTGTGTCTAACACAGTTTTTAATCCACCAGCCCTTTAACGGGTGGCAGGGTGGCTTTAAGTCTCTGGGGTGCTAGCTGCGACTAACACAGTTTAATGTCCACCAACCCTTTAACGGGTGGCAGGGTAGCTATAAGTCCCTGGAATCCCAATGACAGGGACACTACCTGTGTCTAACACAGTTTAATGTCCGCCAGCCCTTTAACGGGTGGCAGGGTAGCTGTATGTCCCTCGCATTCCAATGAATGGGATACTAGCTGTGTCTAACACATTTTTATGTCCACCAACCCTTTAACGGGTGGCAGGGTAGCAATAAGTGCCTGGGATCCCATTGAATGGGATACCAGCTGTGCCTAAGACAGTTTTAAGTTAGCCAGCCCTTTAACGGGTGGCAGGTTAGCTTTACGTCTCTGGGGTACTAGCTGTGTCTAACACAGTTTTAAGTCAGCCAGCCCTTTAACGGGTGGCAGGGTAGCTCTATGTCCCTCGCATCCCAGTGAATGGGACATGACCTTTGTCTAACATAGTTTTAAATCCACCAGCCCTGTAATGGGTGGCAGGGTAGCTTTAAGTCCCTGGGGTTCTAGCTGTGTCTAACATATTTTAATGTCTGCCAACACTTTAACAGGTGGCAGTGTAGCTATAAGTCCCTGGGATCCCAATGAATGTGACACTAGCTGTGTCTAACACAGTTTTAAACCCACCAGCCCTTTAATTGGTGGCAGGGTAGCTATAGATCCCTGGCATCCTAATGAATGGGACACTAGCTGAGTCTAACACAGTTTTAAGTCAATCAGCCCGTTAACAGGTGGTAGCTTTAAATCTCTGGGGTACTACCTGTGTCTTACACAGTTTTAAATCCACCAGCCCTTTAACGGGTGGCAGGGTAGCTATAAGTCCCTGGGATATCAATGAATGGGATACAAGCTGTGTCTAACACAGTTTTTAGTCTGCCAGCCCTTTGATGGGTGGCAGGGTGGCTGTAAGTCCCTGGGGTTCTATCTGTGTCTAACACAGTTTAATGTCCACCAACCCTTTAACAGGTGGCAGGGTAGCTGTAAGTCCCTGGGATCCCAATGAATGGGATACTAGCTGTGTCTAACACAGTTTTTAATCCACCAGCCCTTTAAAGGGTGGCAGGGTAGCTTTAAGTCTCTGGGGTGCTAGCTGCGACTAACACAGTTTAATGTCCACCAACCCTTTAATGGGTGGCAGGGTAGCTATAAGTCCCTGGAATCCCAATGACAGGGACACTACCTGTGTCTAACACAGTTTTTAAACCACCAGCCCTTTAACGGGTGGCAGGGTAGCTTTAAGTCTCTGGGGTGCTAGCTGTGTCTAACACAGTTTAATGTCCGCCAACCCTTTAACGGGTGGCAGGGTAGCAATAAGTGCCTGGTATCCCATTGAATGGGATACTAGCTGTGCCTAAGACAGTTTTAAGTTAGCCAGCCCTTTAACGGGTGGCAGGTTAGCTTTACGTCTCTGGGGTACTAGCTGTGTCTAACACAGTTTTAAGTCAACCAGCCCTTTAACGGGTGGCAGGGTAGCTACAAGTCCCTGGGATCCCAATGAATGGGACACTAGCTGTGTCTAACACAGTTTTTAATACACCAGCCCTTTAATGGGTGGCTGGGTAGCTTTAAGTCCCCAGGATCCCAATGACACGGACACTAACTGTGTCTAACACAGTTTAATATCCCCCAACCCTTTAATTGGTGGCAGGGTAGCTATTACACCCTGGGATCCCAATGAATGGGATACTAGCTGTGTCTAACACAGTTTTTAAACCACCAGCCCTTTAACGGGTGGCAGGGTAGCTTTAAGTCTCTGGGGTGCTAGCTGTGTCTAACACAGTTTAATGTCCGCCAACCCTTTAACGGGTGGCAGTGTAGGTATAAGTCCCTGGGATTCCAATGACAGGGACACTAACTGTGTCTATCACAGTTTTAAATCCACCAGCCCTTTAACTGGTGGCAGGGTAGCTATAAGTCCCTGGCATCCCAGTGAATGGGACACTACCTGTGTCTAACACAGTTTTAAGTTAGCCAGCCCTTTAACAGGTGGCTACATGTCCCTGGGATCCCAATGAATGGTATACTAGCTGTGTCTAACACAGTTTTTAATCCACCAGCCCTTTAACGGGTGGCAGGGTAGCTTTAAGTCTCTGGGGTGCTAGCTGCGTCTAACACAGTTTAATGTCCACCAACCCTTTAACTGGTGGCAGTGTATCTATAACTCCCTGGGATCCCAATGAATGGGATACTAGCTGTGTCTAACACAGTTTTTAATCCACCAGCCCTTTAACGGGTGGCAGGGTAGCTTTAAGTCTCTGGGGTGCTAGCTGCGACTAACACAGTTTAATGTCCACCAACCCTTTAACGGGTGGCAGGGTAGCTATAAGTCCCTGGAATCCCAATGACAGGGACACTACCTGTGTCTAACACAGTTTAATGTCCGCCAACCCTTTAACGGGTGGCAGGGTAGCTATATGTCCCTGGCATCCCAATGAATGAGACACTACCTGTGTCTAACACAGTTTTTAATCCACTAGCCCTTTAACGGGTGGCAGGGTAGCTTTAAGTCTCTGGGGTGCTAGCTGCGACTAACACAGTTTAATGTCCACCAACCCTTTAACTGGTGGCAGTGTATCTGTAATTCCTTGGGAACCCAATGAATGGGATACTAGCTGTGTCTAACACAGTTTTAAGTCAGCCAGCCCTTTAATGGGTGGCAGGGTAGCTCTATGTCCCTCGCATTCCAATGAATGGGATACTAGCTGTGTCTAACACATTTTTATGTCCACCAACCCTTTAACGGGTGGCAGGGTAGCAATAAGTGCCTGGGATCCCATTGAATGGGATACTAGCTGTGCCTAAGACAGTTTTAAGTTAGCCAGCCCTTTAACGGGTGGCAGGTTAGCTTTACGTCTCTGGGGTACTAGCTGTGCCTAAGACAGTTTTAAGTCAGCCAGCCCTTTAACGGGTGGCAGGGTAGCTCTATGTCCCTCGCATCCCAGTGAATGGGACATGACCTTTGTCTAACATAGTTTTAAATCCACCAGCCCTGTAATGGGTGGCAGGGTAGCTTTAAGTCCCTGGGGTTCTAGCTGTGTCTAACATATTTTAATGTCTGCCAACACTTTAACAGGTGGCAGTGTAGCTATAAGTCCCTGGGATCCCAATGAATGTGACACTAGCTGTGTCTAACACAGTTTTAAACCCACCAGCCCTTTAATTGGTGGCAGGGTAGCTATAGATCCCTGGCATCCTAATGAATGGGACACTAGCTGAGTCTAACACAGTTTTAAGTCAATTAGCCCGTTAACAGGTGGTAGCTTTAAATCTCTGGGGTACTACCTGTGTCTTACACAGTTTTAAATCCACCAGCCCTTTAACGGGTGGCAGGGTAGCTATAAGTCCCTGGGATATCAATGAATGGGATACAAGCTGTGTCTAACACAGTTTTTAATCCACCAGCCCTTTAACGGGTGGCAGGGTAGCTTTAAGTCTCTGGGGTGCTAGCTGCGACTAACACAGTTTAATGTCCACCAACCCTTTAACGGGTGGCAGGGTAGCTATAAGTCCCTGGAATCCCAATGACAGGGACACTACCTGTGTCTAACACAGTTTAATGTCCGCCAACCCTTTAACGGGTGGCAGGGTAGCTATATGTCCCTGGCATCCCAATGAATGGGACACTACCTGTGTCTAACACAGTTTTTAATCCACCAGCCCTTTAACGGGTGGCGGGGTAGCTTTAAGTCTCTGGGGTGCTAGCTGTGTCTAACATATTTTAATGTCTGCCAACACTTTAACAGGTGGCAGTGTAGCTATAAGTCCCTGGGATCCCAATGAATGTGACACTAGCTGTGTCTAACACAGTTTTAAACCCACCAGCCCTTTAATTGGTGGCAGGGTAGCTATAGATCCCTGGCATCCTAATGAATGGGACACTAGCTGAGTCTAACACAGTTTTAAGTCAATCAGCCCGTTAACAGGTGGTAGCTTTAAATCTCCGGGGTACTACCTGTGTCTTACACAGTTTTAAATCCACCAGCCCTTTAACGGGTGGCAGGGTAGCTATAAGTCCCTGGGATATCAATGAATGGGATACAAGCTGTGTCTAACACAGTTTTAAATCCACCAGCCCTTTAATGGGTGGCAGGGTAGCTATTACTCTCTGGGATCCCAATGAATGGGATACTAGCTGTGTCTAACACAGTTTTAAATCCACCAGCCCTTTAATGGGTGGCAGGGTAGCTATTACTCTCTGGGATCCCAATGAATGGGATACTAGCTGTGTCTAACACAGTTTTAAGTCAGCCAGCCCTTTAACAGGTGGCATGGTAGCTACAAGTCCCTGGGATCCCAATGAATGGGACACTAGCTGTGTCTAACACAGTTTTTAATACACCAGCACTTTAATGGGTGGCAGGGTAGCTTTAAGTCTCTGGGGTACCAGCTGTGTCTAACACAGTTTTAAGTCAGCCAGCCCTTTAAAGTGTGGCAGGGTAGCTATAAGTCCCTGGGATATCAATGAATGGGATACTAGCTGTGTCTAACACAGTTTTAAATCCACCAGGCCTTTAACGGGTGGCAGGGTAGGTTTACATCTCTGGGGTACTAGCTGTGTTTAACACAGTTTTAAGTCAGCCAGCCCTTTAACGGGTGGCAGGGTAGCTTTAAGTCCCTGGGGTTCTATCTGTGTCTAACACAGTTTAATGTCCACCAACCCTTTAACAGGTGGCAGGGTAGCTGTAAGTCCCTGGGATCCCAATGAATGGGATACTAGCTGTGTCTAACACAGTTTTTAATCCACCAGCACTTTAACGGGTGGCAGGGTAGCTTTAAGTCTCTGGGGTGCTAGCTGTGACTAACACAGTTTAATTTCCACCAACCCTTTAACAGGTGGCAGGGTAGCTGTATGTCCCTGGGATCCCAATGAATGGGATACGAGCTGTGTCTAACACAGTTTTTAATCCACCAGCACTTTAACGGGCAGCAGGGTAGCTTTAAGTCTCTGGGGTGCTTGCTGTGACTAACACAGTTTAATGTCCACCAACCCTTTAACGGGTGGCAGGGTAGCTATAAGTCCCTGTGATCCCAATGACAGGGACACTACCTGTGTCTAACACAGTTTAATGTCTGCCAACCCTTTAACGTGTGGCAGGGTAGCTATAAGTCCCTGGGATCCCATGAATGGGATACTAGCTGTGTCTAACACATTTTTTAGTCACCTTTAACAGGTGGCAGGGTAACTTTAAGTAACTGGCATCCCAATGAATGGGAAGTTTGCTGTGTTTGTTTTTATGATTCTATTTTCGCACGCCTACAAATTATACTCTCACCGTGTGAAAAGTGAATTCATAATTTGTTTGCACACTTACCTGGGCGAAAGCTAATAAGCAACTTAATATTTTAAAAGGTAGCACAAGCAAGGTCTTACAACTAAGTTCTTTGGACAATTAAGAACAACTTTTAAAACCGTATTACACATTAATTATAATGCTTTTTGCCAAATGTTGGAAGTACTCAGAAAGTTTAAACCTAAGGAGATGGTACATTGTATTATGTTAAGTAACTCTGACAGAAACTTATTGAACATTTGAGAGTATTAAGAGGCGAAAAGAAAAATGACACTTTTGTAACAGAATGCCGGTGTTTTATTATACGCACAAACGAAATGAAAGCACACACACGATTTTGAAATATCTTTAATAGGTTATCATTACAATAGCTTCTCAGGAGAAAACATTAAAATACACAGCAATAAACTGACAGCCTTCCTTTTGATTTGGGACCTATCCTCTCATTAGTTAATTATATTTTAAATCTGCCTAAGAACTAATGTTAAATTTGTACTGTGTATTTATAGTGTTGGACTCTATAGTTGGACTTTATTTCTTTTTTTAAGAAGTATTTGCAATTTACTACTTACTCCTTGCATGCTGATATTTAAGTTTTATATTTGCAAATAAATTAAAATAAAATGCAATCCACAGCAATTCAAACCACGAAATATATTGTGATGTAAAATACAAAAGCACATTTATAAAGCCAGTAAGTAATCTTGGTAAAGGTTTTTTAATCCTATCACTGCTAGCCAGTTTTCCTCGAAATCACCATCCCCCAACCTGGCACCCTCCCATTTCACAGTTAAAGACGTTGGGATTTACTTCTAATTAAATACATGTAGAGGTGTGTGATAAAACCCTAAAAATGACACAAACCAACTCCACAACTGATCTCTCTGGGCAGTTCACAACAATTCAGAGCACAAAATGCATCATCAAATGAAATTCAATCCACATGTCAAACCACAAAATGCATCAAATGAAATTCAATCTACAATTCAATCCACAAAATGCATCAACAAAATGCAGTATTAAATGTGAAAGCACCATTAGAAAGCCATGAAGGAATCTTGGTAAGGTGTGTTTAACCCTGTTATGGCCAGCCGTTCTTCCTCTACAACATCCTTCCCCAACCTGGCGCCCTCCCATTTCACAGTTAAAGACGTTGGGATTTACTTCTAATTAAATACATGTAGAGGTGTGTGATAAAACCCTAAAAATGACACAAACCAACTCCCACAACTGATCTCTCTGGGCAGTTCACAACAATTCAGAGCACAAAATGCATCATCAAATGAAATTCAATCCACATGTCAAACCACAAAATGCATCAAATGAAATTCAATCTACAATTCAATCCACAAAATGCATCAACAAAATGCAGTATTAAATGTGAAAGCACCATTAGAAAGCCATGAAGGAATCTTGGTAAGGTGTGTTTAACCCTGTCACGGCCAGCCGTTCTTCTTCTACACCATCCTTCCCCAACCTGGCTTCCTCCCATTTCACAGTCAAAGATCTTGGCCTTGTTCAGTAAACACCCAACACCTTAAACCACAGTGGTTAATGCTTTTTTGTTAACAAAAAAACCTTAACCACCATGGTTTAAGGTGCCTTCTGAACAGGGCCATTGGGATTTACTTCTGATTAAACACACAAAAGATTGTGTGATAAATGCTAAAGAATGACACAAACCAACTCTCAAACCACAAAATACATGACAAAGTAAAATGCAACTCCCAACAATTCAAACCACAAAACATGTAATAAAATCAAATCCCAGGCACTTACCTTTCTTTGAAGCAAGCTGATCAAGCAGATAGACAAGCTGGGGAAGAGAAGTGAAAATGTACAATTACGTACAAGAACAAAACACACACAATAAGACTAAAAAAATGTAAAACTTACTAATTGCAATATCCAAAGAGACACCTTAGTTTTCAGGTGTCCCTCAAGCAGAAGCTGCATTTCAATAGGGATTCCTTGCTCATTTGCCATTCCGTACAGCCAGGAGGAGAAGGCCAGTACAGCTAGCTCAGATAAGCCATGACAGGCAAGGGTCAAGGGAAAATGTGGTGGGTTGAACCGATGCTAGTGTCTTGTCCACATCCTAGGCTCCAAAAACTGGGATTGATCCCACAAAACAGGATAAGACCATGCACTGGACACCTCAACAGACACTGAATCAATAGTGGCATTTGAGCCAGCGTGAAGGTGAGCACTTTTATCCTCAATGTGTCTTGCAAACTCATCATAGTGAGCCCTCGAGGGTTCTAGTATTGAATTGGGTGGGTTAAATGCAAGTAATCCCTGAAGCACTCTGAAAAGCTTAGCTAGACAACAGCTTGATGCCACGGAGGCAGCAAAGTAAGCCTTCTTTGCTGCCTTCACCACCATGCAGTAGGCATGATTATACACTCTTATGCATGTTCGGTCACCTTCATGATTAGTCTTACGCCACTTACACTCCAGCCATATTCTGACCTGTTTCATTGCCCTGATCTCCCCAGTAAACCACGGCACCGTCCAAGTCCTACAGTGTTGAAAAGGGCACTCAGGAGTGATTGGGTCAATGGTCCTTCGCACTGCATCCTTCCATAGTATGACAAGGGCCTTGACAGAATCGCTGGCTCTGGCTACTGAAAATTCTCCCAAAGCATTCAGGAACCACTCGGATTTCATAAGTCTCTCGGGACAGACCATCTTAATGGGTCCCCCACCCTTGCAGGGAGGGACTGCCAGTGGCAGCACCAGAAAGGAAACTCCGGGGGGGGGGGAGCACAGAAGGGGCAAAGCATATTTCTAGGTGAGCGGGCTGTGTCTCACATAAGTTCTCTGAAATAAAAATAATGGTATATTCTCACACTAAAACTGCTATCCTAACCATATATTCTGAAGTCATATATTGATTAATTTACCCAGTAGGTGTTTGTTTTTTAATCTAGCATGTATGAGCCAAATTCTAATTACAGTAGGTAGAAAAGCTTTCAAACAAGTTAAGAGATACTACACAAACATTTTCTTGACATACAGATTAGACAGACAGAACACTTTCTTTAGGAAACAGTTACTTTTGAACCAGTACAGGGTAGAAGTGAAGCAGAAGTTGAGGGGGCAGGATTGCAGTTTGAGATTGATAAACAAATGGTCAAAGAACACCTAATTTCCTTGAATGAGTTCAAATCCCCAGGGCCCGATGAACTGCATCCAAGAGTAATGAAGGAGCTAGCGGAAGAACTCTCAGAACCTTTGTCTATTATCTTTGCAAAATCATGGAAGACGGGTGAGGTGCCGGACGACTGGAGGAGGGCTAATGTTGTCCCTATCTTCAAAAAGGGCAAAAAGGAGGAACCTGGGAACTACAGACCAGTCAGCCTGACATCCATCCCTGGGAAAATTCTGGAGCAGATTATAAAGAAGTCAATCTGTAAACACCTTGAAATCAATGCAATGATTACTAGAAGCCAACATGGATTTGTCAGGAACAAATCCTGTCAGACTAATTTGATCTCATTTTTTGATAGGATAACCTCCCTTGTGGACTGTGGGAATGCTGTGGATGTCATATATCTTGACTTCAGCAAAGCTTTTGACAAAGTACCACATGACATTCTGATTAACAAACTAGCTAAAAGTGGGCTAGATGGAACAACTATTAGGTGGATCCACAGTTGGCTACAGAATCGGACTCAAAGAGTACTTATCAATGGAACCTTCTCAAACTGGGGAGAGGCAACGAGTGGGGTGCCGCAGGGCTCAGTCCTGGGCCCAGTGCTCTTCAACATTTTTATTAATGATTTGGACGAGGAGGTGCAGGGAACGCTGATCAAATTTGCAGATGACACCAAATTGGGTGGGATAGCTAATACCCTGGAAGACAGAAACAAACTTCAAAGTGATCTTGATAGGCTGGAGTGCTGGGCTGAAAACAACAGAATGAAATTTAATAGGGATAAATGCCAAGTTCTACATTTAGGGAATAGAAACCAAATGCACAGTTACAAGATGGGGGACACTTGGCTCAGCAATACTACAAATGAGAAAGATCTTGGAATTGTTGTAGATCACAAGCTGAATATGAGCCAACAGTGCGATATGGCTGCAAGAAAGGCAAATGCTATTTTGGGCTGCATTAATAGAAGTATAGCTTCCAAATCACGTGAGGTACTGGTTCCTCTCTATTCAGCCCTGGTTAGGCCTCATCTAGAGTATTGCGTCCAGTTCTGGGCTCCACAATTCAAGAGGGACGCAGACAAGCTGGAGCGTGTTCAGAAGAGGGCAACGAGGATGATCAGAGGTCTAGAAACAAAGCCCTATGAAGAGAGACTGAAAGAACTGGGCATGTTTAGCCTGGAGAAGAGAAGATTGAGGGGAGACATGATAGCACTCTTCAAATACTTAAAAGGTTGTCACACAGAGGAGGGCCAGGATCTCTTCTCGATTCTCCCAGAGTGCAGGAAACGGAATAACGGGCTCAAGTTAAAGGAAGCCAGATTCCGGCTGGACATCAGGAAAAACTTCCTGACTGTTAGAGCAGTGCGACAGTGGAATCAGCTACCTAGGGAGGTTGTGGGCTCTCCCACACTAGAGGCATTCAAGAGGCAGCTGGACAACCATCTGTCAGGGATGCTTTAGGGTGGATTCCTGCATTAAGCAGGGGATTGGACTCGATGGCCTTGTAGGCCCCTTCCAACTCTGCTATTCTATGATTCTATGATTCTAGACTCCTAGTGTAAGGAAAGTAAGAGCAAACTGAGGCAAGATCTACACCAAGCAGGATATGACACTTTGAAAAATGGTTTGAAAACTGTACATGTAGTGTGTCCTGGGCCCCAACAGTTGTCACTACTGTTATAAACCATTTTAAACTGGGGAGAGGTAATGGGGGGGGGGATACCACAGGGCTCAGTCCTTTACCCAGTGCTGTTCAACATTTTTATTTATGACTTGGATGAAGAGGTGCAGGGAATGCTTATTAAATTTGCAATTGACACAAAATTGGGTGGGATAGCTAATACCCTGGAAGACAGAAAAAACTTCAAAGTGATCTTGACAGGCTGGAGCAGAATGAAATTTAATAGCGATAAATGCCAAGTTCTACACCTGGGAAAAAGAAACCAAATGCACAGTTACAAGATGGGGGATACTTGGCTCAGCAATACTACAAGCAAGAAGGATCTTGGAATTGTTGTAGATCACAAGCTGAATATGAGCCAACAGTGTGATGTGGCTGCAAAAAAACAAATGCTATTTTAGGCTGCATTAATAGAAGTATAGTGTCCAAATCATGCGAGGTACTGGTTCCCCTCTATTCGGCACTGGTTAGGGCTCATCTTGAGTATTGTGTCCAGATCTGGGCACCATACTTCAAGAAGGATGCAGACAAGCTGGAGGGGGTTCAGAGGAGGGCAATGAGGATGATCAGGGGTCTGGAAACAAAGCCCTATGAGGAGAGAATGAAAGAATTGGACATGTTTAGCCTGGAGAAGAGAAGACTGAGGGGAGACAGAATAGTACTCCTCAAATACTTGAAAGGATGTCACACAGAGGAGGGTCAGGATCTCTTCTCAATCCTCCCAGAGTGTAGGACATGGAATAACGGGCTCAAATTACAGGAAGCCAGATTCCAGCTGGACATCAGGAAAAACTTCCTGTTAGAGCAGTACAACTATGGAACCAATTACCTAGGGAGGTTGTGGGCTCTCCCACAATAGAGGCATTCAAGAGGCAGCTGGACAGCCATCTGTCAGATATGCTTTGAGGTGGATTCCTGCATTGAGCACGGGGTTGGACTCAATGTCCTTAGAGACCTTTCCAACTCTACTATTCTATGTTTCTATGAAAGCAGTAGTGTAGATCCTGCCTGAGACACCTGTGCCCTGTACAGCTAGGAAACCCAATGCATGTTGTTCTGTATCTAACTTACAGCCATCTTCGGCCAGGGCCGCCTGAAGACATTTTGCTACCCGAAGTGGAATAGCAAATGACTTGATGCCCCCCCTCAAAAAATGTCACAGTGCACAAGCCAGTCAAGTCATTTTGGCACTTGAGGCCAGTTGACAACAGCTTATTATGCCTTAATAAAGTTGTGAGTCTTCACGATGTCACAGGACACCTTATAGCTTTTGAAACCAAAAGAAGAAGAGTTCCCTATGCTTCCCTTAATATCTGTTCACCTTTCTCTAGCAAGTGCAAACCTCTGCCAAGGAGGACTATACCACAACCTGGCCTTGTGGATCATATAACTAGCAGGTACAGTCCAGAAAGATGTTTTGAGAGCCAAGGAAACCCAGACACAAGCAATTCAAGCCAAACCACACTACATACCCACATATTATCTTGCCCCTAGCCCAAACGTTGCTGCTCACATCCCTTTTTGCTGCAGTGCCACTTCTGTCTCTTTAACCCAGATAAGGGGCCTGGGCAGCTTGGAAGAAGCAACAGGTAAAGAAGGCCTCTGGCACTCCATTGAATATGGCAGAAGCCAGTCCACCCACTCCTCCCCTTGCCAGGACCCTCACTGTCTATAATGGCAAAGTGTAGTAATTGGCTGGGCACCTCCTTCTGCATAATCAGGTAGTAGCTTACAATGGTGTTGTTTAGCAATTTTAGATACTTATAGGCCCCTTCAGATCTTAAAATGTATCAATTCAGTTCAAATGGCAGATATACCTTCCACACTGACAGCTGCTACATTCCTGATACTAGAGCAATTATATCAATCAAAAAATCGATCAAAAGTTTACTGGCTAAGTCTTCAGACCATTTCACACACAATAAACATGTGTTAAAAACAAACAATACATGAATTTTAAAACATTACTTTTAAAAAGTCTGTAATTAAGGTTATACAATATTTTAAAAGATCAAAGTACATGCTCCTATTAAGGCCCCACAAGATTTAGAAGCGGATACATGGCTCATTTAAAACACACACACACACACACGTACGTGTGTGTGTGTGTGTGTGTGTTTCAACACATGTGAGGAGTTTCACATTTAAAACTCATTTAAGGTGCAACCCTATGCACGCTTGGAAAGAAAAAAAAGTCCTACAATTCTCAGCATACCCTAGCCAGCATGCCCTAAGAGTTGAAGGACTTTTTTCTGTCTAAACATGCATAAAATTGTGCCTTCATCATGCCACACTAGCATGAATATAGGAATCAAATAGGATTTCCTTTTGCAGTGGAACATGCTTACTTAGGAGTAAGCACCATTTTGTTAACGGAAAGGATATGTTTTTAATTAAAAAACCTAAAAAAAACCTATGTTACCTGGTACAGAGTTTTCTCATGGAAAACCTAGCTGGTTCACTGTTGCAATTATTTGATTGAGACTAAAATACAGTTACACGTGAATGAAGGAGAGGGGCACTAATTTTAAGGGCACTAATCATTACTGTACTTATTATTTTCTTTAAATATGGTTAAACAGTTATCTTGCTATTCTATTTCTACAATGCCTTCATCGGTATCCTTTTCTCTTGTCTTTACTTCACCCTCCCTTCTTTTTCAGGCTGACTCTTATGCACATTTACCTCAGAGTAAGTCCTACTGATCTCTGTGGGGCTTACTTCTGTGTAGACATACTTCTGATTGTGCTGCAGCTCTGTTTTTAAGGTGAAACAAGATACACATCTACCATGTTTACCAAAAGAACAGCTTGAAAAAAGGGGGTTGGACACCCTAAAATTAGCAAGGGCAGATAAGAATTGTTTTAGCAAACATTCTGAAAAAAGTGCTGATGATGAGTCTTCCTTAACCCTCCCTCCTTTCTCTCTCAGTCTTGCTGGAGTCCAGACTTGGGAGGTGGGGAGAGAGGAAGAGCTAAGGAGAGAACACTCAAACATACAGCTTTTCTCTCTCTCCTTGGTCAGCAACTGTCGCGAGAGGTCAGGCAGAGCAGCTCATAGCAAGGAGCGGCTGCGTGGGGGAGTGAGCGGAAGAGCGAGTGAAGGCAGCGGCTGGGCCAGTGAGAAAGATGTCCTTGGCCTTCCTTTGCAGGAGCGGGATGGGGAGAGCAGCTGAATTTCATAGAATCATAGAATAGCAGAGTTGGAAGGGGCCTACAAGGCCATCGAGTCCAATCCCCTGCTTAATGCAGGAATCCACCCTAAAGCATCCCTGACAGATGGTTGTCCAGCTGCCTCTTGAATGCCTCTAGTGTGGGAGAGCCCACAACCTCCCTAGGTAGCTGATTCCACCGTCGCACTGCTCTAACAGTCAGGAAGTTTTTCCTGATGTCCAGCCGGAATCTGGCTTCCTTTAACTTGAGCCCGTTATTCCGTGTCCTGCACTCTGGGAGGATCGAGAAGAGATCCTGGCCCTCCTCTGTGTGACAATCTTTGAAGTATTTGAAGAGTGCTATCATGTCTCCCCTCAATCTTCTCTTCTCCAGGCTAAACATGCCCAGTTCTTTCAGTCTCTCTTCATAGGGCCACTCATATTGCCACTCTTTCCTGCTCCATTGCAACTGGGGTGGCAAGCTCTTTGTTTGGGGAGAGCATTTGCCCCCACCCCCGCCACTGTGTGAGACCAAATTTCACCAGGAAGTAGTCTGACCATGGCAATGGGGTAATTTCCATTCCCCACAAAATCCAGACCACCCCCTCACACCCTGAGGCAAAGACCGAGTCAAGGGTCAGGCCCTGCCTCACAGGCCCTGCCCTGTGAGTCGGGCCTGCGACAAATGGAGACAGCCCCAAAGTTGTCATGGAGAATATGAAATCCTGAGCTGGTCCTGTTAAGGCAGCCTCAACGTGAATATTGAAATCCCCCAGGACCAAGGCCCTAGGATTTCCCAAGACCACATCCGAGAGCTCCTCAGGCAGCTCAGTCAGGGAACCCATTGGGTAGCAGGGTGGGTGGTACACCAATAGTATCCCTAATCTGTCTCTTTGGCCCAGCACAAGGTACAGGCCCTCATAGCCTATCCCAGGGCATAGGGGATCTCCCGGTGAACAAGATTTAACTTTTATGGATCATGGCAACTTCCAACCCTGGCCCTCAAGCCTGGATTGGATCTGCACTAAATAACCAGATGGGCAAAGCTGGGTCATGTCTACGCCATAGGGTGACCACACAGAAAGGAGGACAGGGCTTCTGTATCTTTAACTGTTACATAGAAAAGGGAATTTAAGCAGGTGTCATTTGTATGCATGCAGCACCTGGTGAAGTTCCCTCTTCATCACAACAGCTAAAGCTGCATGAGCCCTGCCCCTTTTTGTATCTGATAATAATGAAAGTATTTATTTCTTACCCACCTCTCCATTTTGATTGAGGCGGGGAACAACAGTATAGCTCCTGCAGCTTTAGCTGTTGTGATGAAGAGGGAATTTCACCAGGTGCTGCATGCATAAAACAGCACCTGCTGAAATTCCCCTTTCAATACAAATGTTAAAGATACAGGAGCCCTGTCCTCTTTTCCAAATGCTCACTCTGCTACACTGCCCAGCTCACTGAACCATGGCTCAGTGATGAGTGAGGTCTTGTTGCAAGCTGACCTGGCACTCACCACCAGCACCACAACCAGAATAGCTGTTTCCACAAGGATACTGTTGTTTTTATGCTTATGTTTTTAAATTTTGTATATTTGTTTTTAATGTTTACTGTTTTTAACTTTAGTAAACATCCCAGAGAGCTTCAGCTATGGGGCAGTATATAAATGCAATAAATAAACCAAGCCAGAGGGTTCAGTAGCCAGTCCACCAGGAACCTGGGGGGTGGGGTGGGGATCTGATCAGGAAGGGCAATGGCTTGTAGCCATCTAGCTCCCCCACAGCTTCGATAACATTTCCTCCTCATTGTGCCAGACCTTCCCTTATCCATGACAACTGCTATGGCAGCACCCTCTACCTCCATCTTTCCCTCTCTTCTATCCTGGTTTGTAAAAATCCCTACCCCCGAATTGAGAGAGATTGAGAGAGAGATTGAGAGAGAGATTGAGAGAGAGAGAGAGAGAGAGATTGAGAGAGAGAGAGAGAGAGAGAGAGAGAGAGAGAGAGAGAGAGAATGAATGAATAAGAAAAGCGAGAAAGAAGGGGAGAGAAATGCCCAGCTTGCCCCACATTTGGGGGCAAGGCACCACTTGGGAACAAGCCAGGCAAGCCCCCCTCCCCATAGGTTTGGATGTTTATGAGCCTCTTCCAGGGGGGGATCTACACTACTGCTTTTAAAGCGCTTTGAAAACGTTTTGAAACCTGTATATGCAGTGTGTCCTGGGCCCCAACAGTTGTCAAAACTGTTATAAAGCGCTTTAAAGCAGTAGTGTAGATCCCTGAGGCTCTGGCCCAATCCATCCACCACCCAGTCCCCAGCAGCAAACCCTTACCAGCAAAGCTGCAGATTGAAACAGTCCAGGTAAGCAGGCTGGCCACCAAGCAGCGCTTGGAGAAGCAAGAAGGCACTCTTGCTGGCAGGTAAAGCAGCTAAGGCAGAGGGTGAGGCGTTTTGTGTGGCCCAATCAGCCCCATGCTGCCAGTTGGGCCTTTGTGCTGCTGGAAGGAAGGAAGGAAAGCCACGGCAGGGCTGGTACTTTCATGATCCTCTTCCAGGTGAGGCTTTGGCCCAATCCAGCCACCACACAGTCCCCAGCAACAGCCCCTTACTAGCCAGCTGCAGATTGAAACAGTCCAGATAAGCAAGCAGGCCAAATGAGAAGGCACTCTTACTACCAGGTAAAACACAGCTGAAGGGCTAGCTTTTTTGTGTGTGGCCCAGTAAGCCTCATGCTGCCAGTTGGTCCCTTGTGTTGCTCCCAGAAAGGCACAGTAGGGCTGGTTCTTTCATGAGCCTCTTCCAGCTGAGGCTCTGGCCCAATCCAGCCACCACACAGTCTCCAGCAGTAAACTTTTACTAGCAGGCTGTTGATTGAAACAGTCCAGGTAAGCAGGCCAGCCACCCAATAGAGCTTGGAGAAGCAAAAAGGCACTGTTGCTATCAGGTAAAATGCAGCTGAGGCAGAGGACTGGGTGTTTTTTGTGTGGCCCAATAAGCCTCATGCTGACAGTTGGTCCCTTGTGCTGCTCCCAGAAAAGAAGCCCATGGCAGGGCTGGTTCTTTTATCAGCCACTTCCAGGTGAGCCTCTGGCCTAATCCAGTCACCACAGTCCCCGATGGCAAATCCTTACCAGCAAAGCTGCAGATTGAAACAGTCCAGGCCAAGCGAGAAGGCACTCTTACTAGCAGGTAAAACACAGTTGAGACAGAAGGCTCATTGCTTCGTGTGGCCCAATTACCCCCATAGTACCACTTGGGCCTTTGCACTGCTCTCAGAAAGGACAGAAAGCCATGAGAGAACTGGTTCTTTTTTGAGTTTCTCCCCTATGCAAACTCTCTACCTAACTAAGGAACTGGGAATACTGAGAGATTATATGCACTGTGGCTCTGTAGCTGCAGCTGAATTGAGTCTGGCTCGTTAGTATTCACAGGTGGGTCTTCCTTCACTTGAGTAGACCCCTTTTGCTCCTGAGTAGGGATTTTCAGCCTTGAGCTTTTCCATGTTCTGTAATGTGACAAGGTGGCGCGCGCGCACACACACACACACACACACACACACACACACACATATATATATATATATATATATATATATATATATATATTTGTGGGGGAACTGGTTCTTCCAAAGCTGATTTTCTCCTGCAAAGTAGGTGCATTACTACTGAGCAACAGCGCCAGTCCTCAATCCCCTTTAACTCTGCTTATGGGAAGGAGGGGGGAATGGACCCCTTCCCCTTCTGTAGCTGAAGACTCTAGACTGGGGGAACCGATGGCTTTTGTTTCCTTTCAGTTAATTTTACTGTGAGGGAGCAGTGCATCTAATGGGTGATTTGTGGCAGAGGTTTTTCTTGAAAAGGGACATGGAAGTTTGGAGGTGGAGTCCAAGCGTCCCCACTGCCCAGAGGCATGGGGCCATGATGCTGAAATTGCTGGGTGCCTTTACCACCACCTGGGGGGGGGGAGGTGCCACACTGCTGCTGAAATCACTGAGCCTCTTCTCCCAGAGGAAAGGCTCCTGCTGAGACCACTAGGCTTCTTGCTTGCCAGTTGTACTGAAAGGGGAATTTCCACAGGTGTCATTTGTATGCATGCAGCACCTGGTGAAATTCCCTCTTCATCGCAACAATAAAAGCTGCAGGAGCCCTGCCCTCTTTTGTATCTGGTCACGCTAGGCACAGAATTAATTTTTAAACTTAATTTGTGTTTTGGGTAGACACTTCCTGCAGTTAGAAGCTCTACCTTTAAAGTAGACTACTTATTAGGAAGCAAAATCTGATTAACAAATACAAGGAGTTATTTACTAGACTTTACCACCATTTCAAGAGACAAAGGCAGGATCTACACTACTGCTTTAAAACACTTTATAACAGTTTTGACAACTGTTGGGGCCCAGGACACACCCCATATACAGTTTTCAAAACATTTTCAAAGTGCTTTAAAGCACTTTAAAGCAGTAGTGTTTCTTGAGAATGTTCTTTCTGTGCTACACAGCATTCCTTGACAGGCTTTATACTTGTAATTTCTACTTCTAAACATGCTACAGGATTTTGTTTACAATTTGGCATGGCAGAAACTTTAGACTGGGTTTGCTCACTCGAACTGGGGGGGGGGGATCTTTAAAAACTGGCCCTTTCATGGACTCACTTGGCTTAGGAATTGAAGCCTCAACTTCTCTAGCTGAGAGGAAATTTCCCTTCTGCATTTCTGGGAGAGGTTTCTTTGGCAGTTAAGAGTATTGTCTCCTCCAGTGGCTAGGGTTTTTGAGGAGAGTCTGGATTTCTGTTTGCTGCTTTGGGAAGTCTCTTTCTGACACTTAGATTCTCCCTCTGGCAACAATTGTGCACCTGCACTGCCTATACTTACTTTTGCTGTTAGCTGGGCTAAGTATCCTGGTTCCCACTGTAGCCCTGTCAGGAGGGCATCCTCTGAGCATTACACTGAAGCTTCTTGTTCACTTGAGGATGTCCATGGGGGAACCGGGCATCCCTATACTGCTGCACATGCTTCTCTCAAGACCTGCCTTTGCTCAGGAGTGCAAGAGCTGGCATCAGTGATTGGTGCTGCCTTTGCTCTATTAATAATGCCCAAACCTTATACAAGAGTACAGCTGGCTGCTTGTCATTCATGTCTTCCCCTAAAGAACTGAGTTCATTCCATAGGGAAAAAATCTGAATGGATCTATTTTCATTTCTGGGGGAGCCTGTTTTGAAACTCCCTGCCTACTGCTTCCACTCAGCAGGCTTTGTTGACCAGGGTCCTTGGTAACTGGCACGAGGTTGGGGACCCCTGCCTTGCTTGGATTTAACTGAGGAATGGGCTCCAGTAGGCAGAAGTTACAGCCTACAATGGCTCCAAGTGTGTCTTTTCCCCCCCTGGGAGGACTTCTTTAAGTTACCAGAGGTCCTTAGCAGTTTGGAGGCTTGCAAAAACCTGACTGTGTGAAGCCAAATATTGAAAACACTCAACTTTTCTTTTTAGATGCCAGCACCGCACAACAAGAGCTAAATCAAAGTGCACCCATGACTTGAGTGTACAAATACTAATGTTTTTGTAGGGAGACCATATGAAAAAGAGGGCAGGGCTTTGGTATCTCGTAGGGTGACTGTGAGAACAGAAGGACAGGGCTCCTGTATCTTTAACAGTTGTAGAGAAAAGAGAATTTCAGCAGGTGTCATTTGTATGCAAGCCACACCTGGTGAAATTCCTTCTTCATCACAACAGTTAAAGCTGCAGGCGCTATAATAGTGACCAGATACAAAACAGGGGAGGAATTTCACCAGATGCTGCATGTGTACAAATGACACCTTCTGAATTCCCCTTTTCAGTACAATTGTTAAAGATACAGAAGCCCTCTCCTAGTTTTCACATGGTCACCCTATCTCAAGGGGTATCTTAAAACATCATTTGAGGATGTGTGCATCTGCCTCTTTACCACTTTTGAGAAAGCTCAGCTTAGCCATGTTCACTTTGGGTCTGATTTTGTGAATTCAGAGCTATTTCACCATCCCTTAGAGCCTTTCCTTTCACAGGTCAAACCTCCCCGCCCCCTCGATGTTGCCTTTCCCCTTTTGTTTGTCAGAGTTTGATATGACCACAATGCCCTTTGCAAGATTGTGGGCCTGTTCAGAAGGCACCTTAAACCCTGCTGGTTAAGGTCTTTTGTTAAGCAAAAGGCCATGTTTGGGTGGGCACGCCCCCTTGGGGGCTGGACATGTTGGTGGGCATGCCCTATTGGGAGCTGGACATATTGGTGGGCACGCCCCCTTGGAAGCAGCCATGTTGTCCTCCTTTTTGGTTTCCAAAATATGGTCACCCTATCACAGGATGTCCCATGCGTGTGATTTAGAATGCTGTGTGGAATGGGTGTGTCCTTCACTGAATTCTACTCAGGCTTTCTTTTCATCCTCTGACAATGCTTCTCTTTGTTTATGCTGTTGTCTAGCCATACATAGTCCTGGGACTTTCACATGAGGAATGTCCCAAGTGTCACCAGCATGATAACAGCAAAAATCGCCATGTTACATCGTATATCTGTCTTCTGTATTATCATTCTAAACTTAGAACTGTGTCTCATGACTATTTTTTAAATGTGGTTAACCGAAGTCACAATGAGTTGACATCTCTGGATAATACTGGCATTATGCAGCAATCTTGGAAATGCTCCAACATGTTGACATTACAGTTCACCATATCCTGGAAATTTTTCAATATTTAGGTTTCAAAACCTAGAGTAAGTGCAAAGATGGCTTCATCTGGTCCACCTAGGGGTGACCACATTACACCAGTTTTAAAATCTCTTCACTGGCTGCCGATTAGTTTCCGGGCAAAGTACAAAGTGTTGGTTATCACCTTTAAAGCCCTACATGGTTTGGGTCCAGGCTACCTGTGGGATCGCCTTCTCCCGTACAATCCGCCCCCCACACTCAGGTCCTCTGGGAAGAATCCACTTCAGCTAGCAAAAACTAGATTAACAACTGTTACCCAGAGGACCTTTTCTTCCACTGCTCCCAGACTGTGGAATGGCCTGCCGGAGGAGATTCGTCAACCTGACAGTCTTTTAGCATTTAAAAAAGCAATAAAGACTGATCTATTCTGGCAGGCCTGTCCAGTGAAATTTTAGAATGTTTTCAGGATGGTTTAATCATGTGTGGTGTTTTAATCCATTTTAATGTGTATTTTATATCATGTTTTTATACTGTTTGTTTTATACTTTGAATTGTTTTAGTTTTTGTGAACCACCCAGGGAGCTTCGGCTATTGGGCAGTATAAAAATGCAATAAATCATCATCATCATCATCTGGCTAAAACTGTTCAGAAAAGTCAACTTGTGGTGATTGTACCACCTTAAAAACAGTTCTGAAAACTGCTCCCTATGTTTGTAACAGCTGTCGCTCTGTTACATTACAGGGTCTTAGGACTTTTATTGCAAAGCAGCTGCCATGTTCTCCATGCTACCACCACTATCTTAAACACATTGCATATGTATGCAGTACTCAGAGGAGCAGCCCCACCATGCTGGTTTCCATGCAATGGCTACTGATAAAATCAGTGACCTACTTTAAATAGCAGTAGAATGGAGAACAAGATAGAGACAACATGTTTACACCTAAAGAGCAGCAACTGGGGTGGGGTGGGGTGGGGTGGGGGGCAGCTGAGTCACCAAGCTATGCGTTGAGGCTAAGCCAAGGACCAGAACTTGAGCAGTAGAAAAGCAAGGCCCACACCCACCCAAGCTACATTGCCCATGCCCAGTAAGAAACTAGGAGGTTACTGTGGGAAGGGTCTTCATTGATCACAGCTTCTACACCCTTCCCAGGTCCCTAATCCCCCCCAATTGTTCCTCTCCCACACTTAAAAGATTTGGGAACCAGGCCCATAGGACACAAATCTGCATAAAATCTGCATAGGATAATTCATAGCTATATATAGAAATTGGGAAATAAATACTAGAATGTGTTTAAATTTGACAAGAGGCAAAGCCCAACAATTAATTTCTCATCAAAATCATCTCAAATAAATCCATTAATTTTTCACCCTGACCTGATTATCCCAAACCAATGGGGAAAAGGGGTTTTGTCTCAGCTTAATTGCCATGCAGAGGGGAGATTGTGTAGGGTGACCATGTGAAAAGGAGGACAGGTCTTCTGCATCTTTAACAGTTGTAAGAAAAGGGAATTTCAACAGGTGTCATTTGTAAGCATGCAGCACCTGGTGAAATTCCCTCTTCATCACAACAGTTAAAGCTGCACAAGCCCTGCCTTCTTTTGTATCTGGTCACTCTAGTATAATATGCATAAAATATATATTATATATACAACATATATACAAATGACACCAGCTGAAATTCCCTTTTATATACAACTGTTAAAGATACAGGAGCCCTGTCCTCCTTTTCATATGGTCACCCTAGCCAAGTTGCTGTATGTGGGATCAGGAGAGTTAACCCTTCCTTTCCCAGCTGCAGTCTCCTTGAAAATCACCCCCTGCATGGCAATTAAACAGAGGGGGGGGAACCTTAGATGGGCACCAATAGAAACTCAGGGCTGTGTAGAATAGATGCGGACTCCTGAGAGACAGATTTGGGGCTAGGGTCTCATGGGCCGAGCCCAGCAATGCCCCTGCCTGCCTTTCCTTTCTTGACCTTTCAGTCTGGGGATATCCAAACCTGGCACGTACTTTAGTGAGAGCCAGGAAAATAGATTATGCCAAGTCATTCATGAAGTTGTGTCCCTCGCTGTGATCACCACCTTATTGCAACATGGCATAATAACCACAGACATCCAGGAAACGCTGTTTCGGCATCATTCTCTCTGGGTATGAGTAGCTATAAATGCAACAGAGAAGGTGAGCTGAGCCAGGGTACAAAGATCTATTTTCTCAAGAACAGGAGGATCGTGCCGCATCTGCACTCAGCATGGGCTGGGCATTCTTTTTGGCAGGTAAGTTTGGATTCAGTGGCTTGTGTGTTATACGTTGTTGAAATGCTTTGCTGGATTTCATTCACTTAGTTATTTCCTATTGTGCTATATAAGAATATGTTTGAGACTGGGAAGAAGAGGAACCAATTTATAGAACACTCTGCCCATCAAAAGCCACAATTTTGAAATGATTGGGTTGTCCATACTGTTTCAGTTGACAGATTTGCAACATTAGAAAAAGCTATGGGGACCCAACGCAAAGAGCATCTCTACATTAAGAGGGAAATCACGTTGTTTACCTGGGGCTATTGTGCTTCCTGGTTGTTTAGCATGATTGATATGGGCTGCATTACACAAGAGGAGAGGGGCAACAAGGGGGAAGATCCTGCTGTTTCCCCGGGGCTCCTCTAAACAGCAGACATGTTTCAAGGGAATGCTTCCCTCCCTGGCATGTGTACAAAGTAGCAGGGCAGAAGAGTCATGTGCTGTAAGTCTGCAAGCCTCAGCACACTTACTTGGGAACTTCCACTCTTGGACAGTATAAAAATGTAATAATAAAATAAAATAAATAATAACCCCCATTGAACACAAAGGGACAAATGGGGAACTATTAGCACAAACCAGCAGAAAAAAGAAAAAAATATGTCTGGGGGTAGGGTGAGAAAAAGAAAAATCATGTATTTATGGTAGGGTGACCATATGAAAAGGAGGACAGGGCTCCTGTATCTTTAACAGTTACATATCAAAGGGAATTTCTGCAGGTGTCATTTGTATATATGGAGAACCTGGTGAAATTCACAACAGTTAAAGCTGCAGGAGCTATACTAGAGTGACCAGATTTAAAAGAGTCCATGAGCGGATCTACACAGCGCACTGAAGGCGCTTGCATGCGCCTTCAGTGCGCCCTGAAAGCGACTGTGTAGATCCTGCTGGAAGAGGCGGAGGAGGAGGAGGCTGGGGAATCCGGCCGCATCCTTGCCGCTGCCGCTGCCGCCGCCGCCCACCTCCCCGCCAGCCTCCTGCTGCCGGCGAAAGAGCCACCCGGGTCTGAGAACTTCTTCCGCTCTCCGCCCCGCCTTCTTCCGCCGAGTGGCTCTTTCGCCGGTAGCAGGAGGCCGGCGGGGAGTTGGGCGGCGGCAAGGACGTGGCCGGATTCCCCAGCCTCCTCCGCCTCCACCTCTTAGGGCAGGATCTACACAGTCGCTTTCGGGGCACACTGAAGGCACATGCAAACGCCTTCAGTGCGCTGTGTAGATCTGGCCCATCTGTGACCAGCAGCTGGTTACCACAAGTGAGAAATGTGACTGTGTTGTTTGTATGACTGAGTGTGGGTTTGAATGGTGAGTGAGTGCATAGGTGGTGTAGGTAAAGATGTTTTTGGGAAGCCGTGGTGCAGGGACACATGGAGGGGGAGCCACTATTCCAGTGATTGGGGCAGAAGGAGATATGGCAGGAGGAAGGGGTTGCAACATCAGTGTAGAACGGGTTTCAGGTGTCTTCACACTGTTCCCCTTCTACCCTCCTCCTCAAGTTCTCATGTATCTGGTAGCTCATCCACTGAGCCCTCTTTCCTTGTGGTGCTACTCTTTAATGCCAGGTCAGTCCGCAATAAGACTTGTCTTATTCACGATTTAATCCTGGATGAGAGGGCTGACCTGGCATGGATTACTGAGACTTGGGTGGGTGAGCTGGGTGGGGTTGATCTGACTCAGCTCTGCCCATCTGGGTACTCAGTGCAGCACCAACATAGATTGGAGGGATGGGGTGGGGGAGTCACCGTGATTCATAGATCTTCCATCTCTATCACCAGGAAACCACTCCATCTTGAAGCAGGCCTTGAGGGTTTGCACCTGGTGTTGGGCCAGACAGATTGGGGATGCTGCTGGTATACCGCCCACCCTGCTGCCCGGCATCCTCCCTGACTGAGCTGGTGGAGGCAGCCTCAAGTGTGGTGTTGTAGGAACCCAGGATGGTGGTTCTGGGTGACTTCAACTTTCATGCTGAGGCTGTCTCTGGGGCTCCGGCTCGGGACTTTATGGCCTCCATGACAACCATGGGGCTGTCTCAGTTTGTCATTGGCCCAACACATGAAGCAGGGCATACCCTTGATTTGGTTTTTGCTCCAAGCTGTGAGATGGGTAGTCTGAAGATTGGGGGGGTCCAAGTAACCCCATTGTCATGGTCGGACCATTTCCTGGTGAGATTTGAACTCACGGCGTTACTACCCTCCTGCAAGGGTGAGGGACCCATTCGGATGGTCCGCCCCAGGAGACTGATGGAATCCAATGGATTTCTGAAAGCTCTTGGGGATTTTCCAGTGGAGAGAGCTGGTGATCCAGCCGAGGCCCTAGCCTCACTGTGGAACAGTGAGATGCGGAGGGCCATCGACTTGATCGCACCTGAGTGCCCTCTCCAGTCCTGTAGAGCCCGCTCTGCTCTGCTCCTCGGTATACTAAGGAGTTGCGGTCAATGAAACAGGCTGGACGTCGGCTAGAGCGCAAATGGTGCAAGACTCGAAGCGAAGATGACAGAACATGCTGTAGAGCGCATAATCGTGCCTATTGCATGGCAGTGCGGGCAGCAAAGAAGGCTTATTTTGCTGCCTCCATTGCGTCCTCGAGTAGCCATCCAGCGGAGCTCTTCTGGGTGGTCCGTGGGCTGCTAACATCATCCCCAGCAAATGGGGCCCTGGCTCCGTCAAGGACCCGCTGTGACCTTTTTGCATCACACTTTGAGGACAAGATCGCTTCTCTCCGCAGCGAGCTTGACGTTGTTTTCAGTGCAACTCCAGTTGAGGTGTCCGATGCCACCATCTGCCCAATTAGACCCATTTCTGTCGTTGGAGGCTCAAGTAGCCGCCATGGCTCGGAGTGCCTTTTACCATCTTCGGTTGGTTCGCCAACTACGGCCTCTCCTTGACCACGGTGGTACAGGCATTGGTAATCTCAAGATTGGATTACTGCAACGCACTCTATGTGGGGCTGCCCTTGAAGCTGCTCCGGAAGCTGGAGCTAGTGCAGAATGCTGCAGCTCGGCTGTTGTCTGGAGCTGCCCCTTTCCAGCATGTAACTCCCCTGCTGAGGGAACTTCACTGGCTGCCTATTCACTACCGGGCCAGGTTTAAGGTTCTTGAACTTGTGTACAAAGCCCTAAACAACTTGGGACCAGGATACCTGAGAGAGCGCCTTCTCCCTTACCAACCTGCCTGGTCACTGAGGTCATCCGAGGGCCTGCTCCTGGTGGTTCCACCTAGATCCATCCTCTGATTGGAATTCACCAGGGGAAGAGCCTTCAGCGTGGTGGCGCCCCTCCTGTGGAACTCCCTGCCTCTGGAGGTCAGGCAGGCGCCAACCTTGTACTCCTTTCGGCACCTCCTGAAAACATCTTTATTCCAAGAAGCCTTTCTTTAACAAGCAGCCTTGGATTTCTGTTTTTGCTTCTTTAAAATTTTGTTTTAACTGTTTTATTCTGTTTTTAATTTCATTTTACCTTGTACACCGCTCCGAAATTTTTCAATGGGGAGCGGTATATAAATACTCTAAATAAATAAATAAATAAATAAATAAAGTTGTGTTGATATTTTATTCTATAAACCATTTTGAATTCATGTAAGAAAAGTGGTATGTAATGTTATTCTTCCTCCTCCTCATAGAATCAGCCAAGTGGTAGGTACCAAAGAGGCCACCTACCTGCCTAACCTGTCTTCCATTTTTATTTTTCTCTAGGTTTCACCATCTTGCTGTTTTTTCACTGCAGTAAGTAAAGCAACCACCCATTCGTCCCTATTTCCTAATAAAATGTCAAGAGAAAACAAGGTAGAGTAAGGCTCAGGTTTGTTGGCTTCCATCAGAACTTAGAACTCCATCAGAACCAGTCAGAACTCTGGTACTGGACCCCATCTCCCAAATCCGGCTTTGTACCTTGGATAGCTCCCTTAGAGTTCTGACTGAAACCCAGTGTAGATTCAACACCCCACTGACATCGGAACCACCAGCCTCCACTGGTCTTCCCTCCAGTTTGCCCCAGAAGTCCTGCCCCCACTCCCCAGCTAGCCAATCCAAGACCCAATTGATTCAACCTTTCCTGTTTCAAGCCGGCTACTGGAAGCATCACAGCACCACCATTGTGCCCAACCCAGGCACCTGAATTCCAAAATTAGAATAACTTGCTTCTTTATTTTCTCTGTGTTTTCCTATAAAACCTTTCCTACAATAATATGAGAACCAGCTCCGAACCAGCTCCAAATGGGTGCATGGATTGTCCCTGGTTTGAATTCATTGTAGTTTCAAATTAGCCCTTGATCACATAAACACGCCCAAGGTTGATGGACGTAAGGGCTATTATCTCAGGTTAAGTGTTTGGGTGCACCATCCATGATGTCTTTCACATGCTGTCTCATTTCCACAGGCTCCGCTTTCAAACTGGTATGCTATTTTTCCAACTGGGCTCAGTACAGGCAAGACAAAGGGCGGTTCCTCCCTACGGACATTGATCCCACTCTGTGCACTCATCTCATTTATGCATTTGCGGGAATGGAGAACAACGAGATCAAAACAGTGGAATGGAATGATAAGGAGCTGTACCAGCAGTTCAATGATCTCAAGAAAAAGTATGGAGACTGCTGGGGTGGAAAGGGGACTTTCTGGAAATCCCTAAAACCAGGATCTTGCAATGGTCCACTTTTACAATAATTGGGGAATGGAATTGAACATAAAAATTACACAGTGTTAGATAATTGGAAGGGGAAATTGTGCTCAAGCCAACCCCCTTACATAAAGTAGTAGCATCCATATACAACCATCAGGACCAGCCCTACTCTTGGGCAAAGTGAGACAGTTGCTTCAGGCAGCTGATTTTGGGTGTTATGAAATGGCAGGAAATGGTTAATTATTGAATTTGGTTTTATTCTATTTCTAATCCCAGAGAAGGGGATGCTTGTGAGATTTTCTGCCACAATAATTTGAGTAGCTTTGGGTACTATCCACCTTTCCTTGGGACGGGGTGCCAATAGTTGATCTGCTCCAGGAAGCGAATTGTCATGTGCCATGCCCGATTATCCTCTTTTTTTCATCACAATACTAAAGGCAATGGGAGTGTTCCTATGACCCTCTCATGTGTTCCCTGGGCATGCAAAGGAGAAGACCCACCCTGATGTGCAAGCTGACCACCCCTTTCACAGCCTGAGAAAGCAGGCTGTGCACGTGCAGCACTTCTTTGCAATCCAGAACCCTACCTGACCCCAATAGGTTTCTGATTTGCGACGATGAGCCTTAAATGCATACAGCTGTGCATATCTAAGGCTAGTGTCGGCTTCTGGTTTTGGGAGGCCCTTTGGGCAAGCCACCCTCAATAGGCCCCTCTTCCTCAGTGAGAGTACCTTCTTACTAGCATTGTTGCCAGCTCCTTTTCTTTCCTTCCTCATCCTTGCCACCATGTGCTTGCTTGCCAGGCAGAGAGACAATGAGCAAATAGGCAATGGCATCTTGCACACCTTCTTCTCACTGTCACTGTTGCCTGGGCCAGCAGAAGAGGACCACAAACAAGCAGATTGCAGTGGTGAAGAAGAGGAGGCGAAAGTCCAGGACACCCTTGTCAGTAGAGGTGTACAAAATCATGCATGGTGGGGAGAATGTGGATAGAGAGACATTTTTCTCCCTTTCTCATAATACGAGAACCCGGGGTCATCCCATGAAGCTGTTTGGTGGGAGATTCAGGACAGATAAAAGGAAGTACTTTTCACGCAGTGCATACTTTAACTATCGATTTGGCTACTGCAAGATGTAGTGATGGCCGCCAATTTGGATAGCTTTCAAAGGGATTAGATAAGGCTATCAATAGCTATGTTGTCCCTCCATTATCAGAGACAGTAAGCCTATGTACACTAATTGTTGGGGAACATGAGTGGGAGGGTGCTGTTGCACCCATGTCCTGCTTATGGGTTCCTGGGTAACGGCTGGTTCACCATTGTGTGAACAGAGTACTGGACTAGATGGACTGTTGGTCTGATCCAGCATGGCTCTTTTTACGTTCTTATGGTCCTCTGCTGAATGTGGGCCCTACTTCTAAGAAAGGGATTTCTTGTCCACTCTATCCACCCATCTATAGCTTTCTTTCCAATTGGATTAATGTGGCTGGAGATATCCTAGACATCTTTGTTCTTATAGGTAGGGAGCTCGTATTTCAGGATAACATCATGGAAAGGGTCTTATTTTTGATTGTGTGAAGTGGGCTATGATGGGTGTTTGCACTCTACAGCAGTGGAGGGTTCCCTTGAGCTCAGAGTGACTTCTATCATAGTGTATACAGTTACCACAGCCCAAAGCATTGCACATGGATCCGCTGGGGCTGTGTGCAAGAAGCCATTTTGAAAAGATTAAACTCCCACCAATCAGGTTTTGGGCAGGAAAGGTGAAGCAGGAGAAGGTGAATCCAGCTCCACTTTCTCTTCTTTTCCTGAACACCAAAGTGGGGGAATTTTAAATTGTTGTGTTTTGTTTTAAAGTGCTCCACGCTTGCCGCCCCAGATATTGGCCTGGAAAGGGAACTACACACACAGGGTGTTTTTGTGTGTTCTGTTTCTCATCCATGTGGGAAGTATAAGCATGGAAACATCCTCCTGTGGGCACTATAGTGCTACAAGTTCAATCAGAACAAGTTACCTTTACCTAATATGGAAAGATATATTTGCCATCTCAGCTGTGCAAGACAAGAAAATTTAACTCTACTCATTGATGTTTCCCCACCCTGCTCTTTTCTAGGAATCCAGCACTGAAGACACTTTTAGCCATTGGAGGATGGAATTTTGGTAGTACAAAGTAAGACATGAGCAACTTTATCATGAGTGGGCAACATATTGCTTCCCTCCCCCATGAGTTTTTATGCAACTTGCAGGATCCTATTGGAATCCTAGAATCTCAGTTTTCTTTGTGTTTTAAAATTAATTTTCTAACTTTCATGGATGTAGATTTAAAAAATAAAAAAGCAGGTGGCAAAAATGTTAAAAGGTCAAGAAGGAGGAATCCTGTTTAGAAAATTCCCAAATACATTTTAGGATTATCAGTTGTCATTGACTCTTTTTTCACTCTCTTGCTCACTGTACTAAGGAAAACAGTTACTGAGAAAATTAAAGGTAGGATGACCATGAAATCAAAATATTGAGAAATGTGCACATTAGCTCTAACCTTCCCATCTCATGATATATTTCTCATGTTTAATACTGAAAATGTTACCACTGATGTTAGTCCTTCAAATTCATCTCGGAAAACGATGAAAGGTGGAACATTAACTCGGGGGGGGGGGGGGAGACGCATGTTCCTGTGGATTATTTAATTCTTTTTCTCCTCCCCCTCTTCCATTCCCTGGAGATAATTCAGCACAGTGGTATGCTTTATAGAAGCAAAGAACACAAAGGAAAGACAGATTGAGCTACAATATTTCTCCTGTGGTGTCACAGAATAAAATGAAAAAGCTGTTTTTGCATCACAAATACTATCATGCCACTGCTTGATTTGTCCCAAAGCACCAATTATATATCTGCTCAATGCGTAGAATTCAGCAGCAGGGAGGGGAGCATTTCCCATTCCTGTGCACTGAAATGTCTGTGTCTGGGGACGGGGAGCATTTGTGCACATAAGCACATGTGCCACCCCACCCCAGCTGACACCAGATGTGGCCCTTGCAGTCAAAAAAAGCTGCACGTCCCCACAGAACACTAAAGTCTGTTTTGTTATGCACAGTCTTCAGGGAGCACCCACAATTTATGATGGTTCCATTCTGGCTTAATGAAATACATTGATGCAAAGAAGAAAAAATGCAGCCATAGAAACTAGATTGTGGGAGATGACAATTTATTCTGGATGTTGTAGTGGAAAAGAAGAGTTATATGATCAGGAATACATGTTGGAGGTTGCAGAACCCTATTCTAAACATAGCAAGTTATGTAAACAAAAAAATAAAATAGTTGCAATTAGAATATGGAAAGAAGACAGCTTACCCTACACATGGTTAAATTACATATTTAATCAGGTTGTAAAATTTGGGTTTTAAAGTTGTTGGTTTTTTTTTAAAAAAAAATAGAATTTTGTTTGGAAATGAGATTAAAATCTAGAACTAGGGTGAAGGAAGGCTAAAGTCTAAACCTGAAGACTAAAACAGAGGGGTCTTGGGAATCTCCATAGGGAAGGTTATTCTGTAGTCTTGGTACCATCACTGAAAAGGCTATATTTTGAACACAAAACTAAATGTTATCATTGTGGCTTGAATCACTTATATGTCACTTCCATGCTAGGTTCTCTGCCATGGTGGCTGCTCCTGCCAATCGAAAGACCTTTATTCTCTCTGTAATTTCATTCCTGCGCAAGTATAATTTCAATGGCCTAGACCTTGATTGGGAGTACCCTGGAGCCAGAGGCAGCCCAGCAGAGGATAAAGTGCGCTTCACTTCTTTGATTCAGGTACAATAAAACCCAGCAGATGACTACAGAATGTCAGCCTTACATTTCTGTCTGCAGTTTTATTCTAGTTAGCAAATTCTATGTGCAATAATAGGTAACAATTAAAAGGAGGATCCAGGAGTGTTGCAAAGACAGACACGATGAATGTCGTTTTCTCAGTGAAAGGTAGAATCAAGTCACAACATTTTGAGCCATGAATTCCAGCCTGGGGCCAAGGTGTAGTCAATCATTAGATTCCAACATGCAATACAGAGATGCAGTTTTCTATCATAAACCAAGGACGTATCCCAAGCAAATGATCAATGAAGAGCAGGTGTAGTGGTACATTTTGGAGTGCAAATGCCCATCATGATAGACCCAAAAATGCAGGCAGCTCTGCTGATCCTATTCAACAAACCAGTTCTAGCAGTTTTCATCTTCACTAGGACTAGGTCTTTCATAAAGCTAATGGCTCTTAGTTGACCATAGAAGACCAAGCCACCCCAAAATACTCTGCAGTAAAACAGGATTAGCTCACAATATATTGAGCTTTTCTACATGATGCTGTTAATCACTCTATCTATTTTCAGTTTCATCACAGAACTGAGATCCAAGCTCTACACAGAGTTTTTCTTTCCTGCTATTCTGCTACATAACCTCTAGATGGTGCTGTGCTATTGTGGAATAGCACAAATACACAAGTAGTTCTTTGGCTTTCAGAAATAATACCCCATTTTCTCTGCTCTAAAAAAACACATAGAAGCAGTTTCACCGCATTATCAAAAGAACCTGTAAACAATTATGGGTAAAGAATCATGAGTAAGGCATGAGTAAGAAATAAATTCCTTGTGCAGAAAAGCTCATTGTTGCTGGAAAAATCCATTTTCCCTCCAGTCATCATCCCTGGTCATCAAAAGGGCATGGTGCTTCAACTCTGTGAACTCTGGCTCCTCTATAACACTGAACTGGGACTGGAATAGGAGGAGGAGGAAGAGGAAGTAGTAGTAGTAGTAGTAGTTGAGGGAAGAGAAGACAAAGGGAAGTAGTAGGCAGTAGCAGGGCAAGAATGAGACAATAAAAGAAAACAGAATTAAACTGCAGAATTAAAATATTTAAAATCAGATTATAACAATATAAACCCATAGCTGGACAATCAGAAAAGACTTGTTTAATTGAAAATGTCTCCAGCAGGCACAACAAATCAAGTGATGTCAGTGCCTGCCTGACATCAACCATGTACTCACCACCACCTTTAGAGCAGTCCCTGCTTGCGCTGACAGTGGCAACTGTCATTTGATTGGGAGGCCTCTGAAGCTTCAGAAAACTGACGTGAGGCTCTGCCTTGGATCTGAAGCACAGTGTGTCTTGTCCAAAGTGGGCCAAGGCAAAGCAGCCCCTCATTCAAAGCAGGTTCTGGAGTTGTTGTTTCCCTCTGTGTGTGCCCCTAATCAGGACAACACTCAATGTGGAACAGTAAGCTAAAGGCTTCTTTAATAAAAAAGGTATAAGGAACCAGCATCCTGGATTTCCAACTACGTTGGGGACAATAGTGATTGAATCAGTATCACTATCACATCTGCACATTTCTGGTAGCTCTTCTGCTTTGTTTCTATTTGGATTTCCTTTTTTCAAATAAGACCTAAAGCAAAGCTAATTCTGTTATTGTTCACTCAACTGTTTGATTTAGGAAATGGTGAATGAATTCCAGGCAGAAGCCCAGCGGACAGGAAACGAAAAGTTGTTGTTGACAGCTGCTGTGGCAGCTGGGAAGGAAACCATTGACAAAGGCTATGAGGTTGACAAGATCTCACAGTGAGTATCAGCAGACAAACATGAAGCAAAGACGGAAAGCTATGCAGGAGAAGACTCACAAGCAAGCACGCTTGTGCACGCTTGCATTTCTAAAACAAGTTGGTCCATTAACTCAAACCCCAATGGTTGACAAAGAGTTAGTTACTTGTGTTGCAGCCAAGATTCTCACATTAGACGTCGAATAAACATATTGGTCTTTTCCAACCCCCTCTCCTTCTAGGTTACTGGATTTTATTAATCTCATGACATATGACTTCCATGGATCTTGGGAAAAGTTTACCGGACATGTCAGTCCTCTGTACCCAGACACGGTATGTGGTAAATGCTTCTTAGCTCATCGCAGTCTCTTAAACTGTGAAGTAGGAGAGAGCTCAAAGTTACAAAGCCAGTTTAGAAGTGACAATGGCCAGATCTACACCAAGCAGGATATAACACTTCGACAACGGTTTGAAAACTGTATACAGAGTGTGTCATGGGCCCCAACAGTTATCAAAACCATTATAAACCATTTTAAAGTAGTAGTGTAGTTCCTGCCAATCTAGATTAATCATTTTGACAGTCTTGCATTTCACCTTACATCCAGAAAACAATGAATTCAACATGGAGAGGAAGGAAGGAAGGAAGGAAGGAAGGAAGGAAGGAAGGAAGGAAGGAAGGAAGGTTGTTTCAAGGGTGACCCTTCCTGAGTTGGTCTAACGTGGCAACACTTATCCATGCCCAGGTTACATTGCGCTTAGACTATATTGCAATGTGCTCTATGCGGAGTATCCCTGAGGAGCGTCCAGAATTTTCAAATAGTGCAAAATGTAGCAGCTAGGCTGCTTAGCCACAGGGATAAAATAGATTTATTATTTATGGGTTAAATGTTACAATAACATAATGAAGTTGAGAGAGAAATTAATTGTGAGCACCGCAAACTGTATCACAACGACCCAGTTCACATGTCATAGCAGCAATCCCTGGATTGTTAAACCCAGAAATTGCAGGGACAAGTGGAGTGTGCGAGGTGTGTATTCATCATTTCCACTTTCAATTAATGACCCAGGGATGCCCTGTTTGTGGCTTAAACAACCAGAGTTAAGCCAGCAGTAAATCTTAAACTATGCAGAGTTCCAAATTTGTGCATCACAAAACAACCCAGGAACAGGGTGTTCCTGGATTGTATAGTGAAAGTGAAACAAAGAGCCTGGAGCTCACACACACCATTCCCCTGCAATTCTTGGATTAAACATCACAGGAAATGCTTCCGTGATGTGCAGGGTTTTGGCTACAACCAGGCAAAAGTCAAAAGGTGCTGACCCCTAGCCCCAAAATAGGTCCAGTCTCTTGGATAGCTCCTTTAGAGTTCTGTGTGGTTGTAACTAAAACCTAGAATGGATTCACAGCCCCACGAAATTGGAGCCACCAGGCATGGTGTGGAGAATGTGGATAGAGAGACATTTTTCTCCCTCTCTCAAAATACTAAAACCCAATGGGGGTCATCCCATGAAGATGATTGGTGGGAGATTCAGGACAGATAAAAGGAAGGACTTCTTCACACAGTGCACAGTTAAACTATGGAATTCACTACCACAAGATGTAGTGATGGCCACCAATTTGGATGACTCTAAAGGGTTTTGGATAAATTCCTAGAGGAGAAGGCTATCAATGGCTACTAGTCTGGATGCCTATCTGCAACCTCCAGTAGCAGATGTCGTGAACCTATGTACCCTAGTTGCTGGGGAACATGGGCAGGAGAGTGCTATTGCACCCGTATCCTTCTTGGGTTCCTGATTGCAGCTGGTTGGCCACTATGTGTAAACCACCCAGAGAGCTTTGGCTATGGGGCAGTATATAAACTTAATAAATAAATAAAATATGTGAACAGATGGAGTCTTGGTCTGATCCAGCAAGGATGTTCTTGTTCTTGTAATCATGACCAGTATATTAAAGGCTGTTGGGAAACTATAGGTCTGTGGCAAATGCAGTCTTCCCAAATGAGGGGGGGCCTAACCTGATGTTGTGAACTTCAACTCCTATCACCCCCAAACCATCCTTGCCAATGATCAGGAATGATGGGAGTTGTGGTCCAAAACATCTGGAGGGCACCAGGTATGGGAAAGCTGGCCTATGAGTTTGGTGTAACAGAAGGAAATGTTCTGACTACCAAAACTGGATAGTGGGGATTGAACTCATGCTTGCTCCCTTTCTTACCTCATCAAGGACAACACTGTGAAGTACTGGAAGAGCAAGGGAGCACCGGCTGAAAAGATCATCCTTGGAATCCCTGCCTATGGGCGAACCTTCACCCTTTCTTCCTCACAAACTGGGGTTAATGCACCAGCCTCAGGGCCTGGGACAGCTGGACAGTACACAAAGGAGGCGGGATTCTTGGCTTATTATGAGGTAGGCGATAGGTACTGTATATATAAGCAACAGTGGAGGCTGCTTGCCCCAATGTCAGTGGGGCAGCGAATCTGCTCTGGGTTTCAGTAAGAACTAGCCAGAACTCTAAAGGAGTTGTCCATGGTGCTTAGCAATCACAACATTGCACCTTGGGCAGCCCCTTTAGAGTTCTGGCTGGAACCTGGAGCAGATTCATTGCCCCACCAACTTTGGAGCCACCAGACTCCACAGAGGGAGGTGAGAGGGGAAGCAGGGCCCCATTTCTTTAAGCAGTGAGACATTGCAGAACCGCATCACTTCCCCCAAATTGGTTTCCTTTGTAAGGAAGCCACTGAAGACCTATTAGTGTTTTGTAACATTTGTTTGCTTTAAAAATATACATGTTGAGTAAAGGTGGAAACTGGAAAGACAGCTTAAACACCCCAATAGAAGTCTCAAGTTCACTGTTCTCAAAACAGATCTCCAGAGAGAGGCACCACTGATACTCTCAAAATTCAGCTCTGTCTGTCCCTATTTCTACATGAGGCTTTTATCCTGCACCTTTACTGAGGCTGCTGCTTCCAAATTCTTTGCAGGATTAAGACTGGCTCCTTTACACATGTTTTTTTCCTTGTGGGGGTTCCATTGCACAACTACTAGGTGGTGCTGTGGTATAGTGGAATTGCACAATTACACAAGGCTCCTATAAGGGCCTTCAGAAAAAATACCACACTTTCCTGGATTGGGGGGGGGGGGAATCCCATTGGAAACTTTTGCTTGAAAAGTCTCCAAAGAAAACTTTGGCCCAGCACTAGAGCTACATCATTGGATTATCCTGGGCTGTTAATATTCCTTTGTCAAGTCCAAGATTCTGGACAGGTATCCAGAGCAATAGTTCTGTTGACAGATTGTAATTCCATAACAAAATTTTAAGTGGATCAAAATACACATTCCTTTTTCTGCTTATTCATATGAAGAAACATAGGCAGTTTCTACACCAGCCCGAAAAACCGGGCTGGTCATGGCCAAGTCCCTGTGTGTTCAAATGATGCACAGGGACTCCTGGGAGGAAGGAGGGACAAGAACAGATTTTCCCAGGGAGAAGTACTCCCTGGGAAAACCCCATTCTTCCCACGGTCTCGGAATCGTCCCAAGACCATGAGAGGTGCGGCTGCCAGTCCTGGCTTCTTGCCTCCTCCCCACAAGTAGCAGGGATCAGTAGAGGGAATGAACCAGGCAAGAAGGAATCAGGGATGGGGGGGAGCAGGGTCGAAGCTTTTTTTTTTTTAAGTACCTTTTGTTCGAGAGCACGTGCGCTCATCTCCTTTAAAAAAAATAGTGGGGACACCCTCCTTCCTCCCAGGATGTCACGCCCACATGTGGCCTAAGGGGAGGATCTCATGATCAGGATATCATGAGATCCTTCCCCCCCTCCCTCCCTCTATGGTGTAGAAAGTAGGGGTGTGATCCGCTTCTCCTCGGATCTGAGAAGCAGAAGCAGATCGGGGGGATCCGCCTCTGCTACAGGCAGAGAAGAAGCGGATCGGGGGGCTGGAGAAGCATAGCGAAGAGTTTGTATGCATGGATCAGGTGTCATGGTGCCTAATTTGACGTTTCTAATGTGAAAATTGACGGAGATATCAATCTGTGAGGGTGCCTCCTTCAAAAATTTTATCTGTAAAAATGTCAGAGTAAATCCCATTTCTGAAAATGGGGTGTCCCATTTTCAAAAATCCCCCCAAAATCAGGGGATGCTTGGATTTGCTTGAGGCTTGGCATGCATGTGTATACATATATAAGCTATCATGGTGCTGAGTTTGAGGTTTCTAACGTTAACAGAAAAAAAGTTGAAGGCATTTTTGGATTTCAATGCAAGTCTATGGGGGAGGAAAGTGGAGCTCCGATCCGGAGCTCCGCAGCGAAGCGGAGTGGACCATAGGCAAAGCAGAGCGGACCCAATCCGGAAGTTGCAAATCTGGAAGAGAAGCGGATCGTGAGGGTCCGTGCACACCCCTAGTAGAAAGGGCCATAGAAGCTGCTTTTCTGACTATTTTCCCACGTAGCCCAGTGTTTTCTACTCTGTGTGATAGCTTTTGGCAGAAGATTTTCCCATCACTGTCTACAGTGAAGGCAGATACCAGATCGTGATGATGTTGATGATGATCATGATCATGAGGGGAACTGCATGTAGAGCTGAGCAATCTCCTTGCCTCGAGACAGCACCCCTTCCCTATCATGGGATCCCTTTGCAAAACATTTTAGAGGAACATTGAACCCTGCTCTGTTGTACTAACTCAAAATGCACCAGTTATAATCAGCCTTTTTCCGGCTTCTAAACTTGTCAGATATTGCAACAGTCTCTGATTTCTAAGCCTCCACTATGGTGAAATACTCATACTGCGTCTGTCTCAGCTAAGCCATCTGACAACACACCATTAACACAATATGTTTTGTTTCAGATCTGTGACTTTAAAAAGGGGGCTACTACAGTAATGATCCCAGAGCAGAAGGTTCCATATTCTTTCAAGGGAAACCAGTGGGTAGGATACGATGATGTGGACAGCGTTAAAAATAAGGTAAGAATTATATTATATTCATTTATTGTTGAGAAACTTCTGTTGAACCATGATAAATGTTATGCTTAGAAAATACAAGTTGATAGACATACTGGCAAGACAGGCTGCTTAGAGGCCAATCTTTATGTCAAAAATTTCTATACAAAAGGCAATTCTCTGCAGGAATTACATCATCACTGCATGTACACAATTAGCCATTCATTCCCAGTGCATATATACACAGTAAAATGTCAAATGTGGTTAGGCATCATGATTTATGTTGTCTACTGTAACTTATGTTGTTTACTAAGTTGTAATACGCTTCCAGAAACTATAACTACAGGATCTCAGTAGACAACCAGTCACTGTAAAGCTGTTTTCCGAAATTCATTCATTTTATTACATTTGTATACCTCCCAATAGACAAAACTCTCTGGGAAGTTAACAAAGATTGAAAACCATTAAAATGCATTGCGAAACCATTTACATACAAGCATATAAACAAACCACACAGAGATACACGCATATATTTAAACCATTTAAAACAGTCAACAAAATTGATTGAGGGCATGCCATGCATTGAAAATGAAGTGCTCTGAATTTTATTAATGGATTATATTCAGTTGCCCTTTCAGCTTGTAGAAGTGCTCAAATTGACATAAATAAAAACATACCTAGATAACTATCAATAAACAATTCAACATAGAACTTAAAAGCCACAGAATTTCTTTTTAAATTACAGGCAGATTGATATTTTTCAAAACCGTGGGTAGGTTTGATAGCGCACCACCATGAAGTCAAGCTGTAACCATATACATTGCTCTAGCATTATTATTCTCATGAGCCTTTGAATTCCTGCTTTCTGTTTCCCTCAGGTCAAATATTTGAAGCAAAACAACCTGGGAGGTGGAATGGTGTGGGCCATAGATCTTGATGACTTCAAGAATGCTTTCTGTGGTCAAGGAGCATACCCACTTCTTCAGGCAATGAAGAGAGAGCTGGGCTCCACAGGTTAATCACATGTCATTATACTTATTTTCTTTGAAACTATCACCCAGTCACAAGGCCTGTGGGGAACCACATATTTCTACAACACAGTTATTTAGCAAAGTCAAGACAAGTAGCTGTATCAGTGATCTAAGAACAAAACCAGACAAGATATCTGTGAAAGGGGAAGTGTCTCTATTGAAGCAACCTCCAAGTCCATGTTTGTGATTCAGGGTGTGATTTAATACACTTGTGCATCTTGAAACACCTCTCAAGTGGACTCCAAAGATGTACACATTCCATTTTAATCAGCGCTAATGCCATTGTCTCTATTTAAAACAATATAATAGTATGACAGAGGGAGAAAAACTTCTCTCTGTTCACTTCCTCCACACCATGTATTCTGCTCTATGAGCCTTTTGCTTCTTCAATGGAGAAGTGTTGTTTTCTAAACTACCAGCCCTAAAACATGTACATCTAGAATTAAAACACACTGAGTTCAGTGGGAAGAGATTTACTGCACCAAACACTCTTTCTAGTAAGATAGCAATACACTACTTCTGAACAACAATTCCCCCCCTTTCTACTGAAACCAATAGGACCACGTTTTTGTGACTCATTTTAAAATACCGTTAAATTTCAATGAGATTTAAACAATGTTTGTTTGTTTGAAAGAAACATGTATACCTCAACTTTCCTCAATTGAGCAATTAAGGGCATATTTTCACTACAGACTTAAATTTGTAGTAGCATCATCAAAGTCAATGTGAATTCTGCATATGGCCTAGGCATGCAAAGGACAATGTCTGCATGAGGCATGAGAAGCTAGATATCAGTGAAAGCAGCAGCAGCCATGCTGGAAACAATTGTGAAAATCAACGTCTAGTTGATATACACACACACACACACACACACACACACACACACGAGATTGCTAAACTATTCATGTGATTCTTCTGGCAGGCCTAACTCCATCCTTCAGACCTCCAATTCCAGCAGAAACTTCAAACTCTCATCCACCACAGACTGTTCCTCCGGCACCAAACAGCTTTTGTCTGGACAAGGCTGATGGACTCTACGCCAATTTGCAAGACACCACAATGTTCTATTCATGTGCTAACAAGCTTACTTTCAACATGCATTGCCCTGCAAGGCTAACTTTCAACAATCAGTGCAAATGTTGCGATTTTCCTCAATGAAGCCCTTCCCATGCAGATGGACTCCAAAGATGAACACATTCCTAGGGTGACCATATGAAAAGGACGACAAGTTTCCTATATCTTTAACAGTAGTATTGCAAAGGGAATTTCAGCAGGCGGCATTTGTATGCATGGTGAATTTCCCTCTTTATCACAACCGTTAAAGCTGCAGGAGCTCTGTCCTCTTTTCCATATGGTCACCCTACACATTCCATTTTAACCAGAGCTAATGTCATTGTCTATATATAAAACTATTCATATCTCCAATGAATTCATCCACACATTTCTCCAACTCCTAATAAACGAAGTGATGTTATCCATTGATATTTTACACCGGAATACAAACAATCAAGGTATTAGCACAGCCTTGCCCCAACCTAGCACCATGCAGTTGTTTTTGACTATAGCTCTCATCAGCCCCAACCATGGGATTTGTAGTCTAAAACATCTAGATAGCATCTTGTTGGGGAAGACTATATTAGCACTTCATAGTAGTTTTCTTAGAACAATATGTGTTCTTACTCCTTCTGTCCTTGCTTCCTACAATTGTTTTTAAATATGTATCAGAAATAAATGCATTTCAAATCACAGTAGTTATACATTTATTTCATTGCCTCTAATACAACAGGGTGAAGGCTTTGTGAGACTACGGTAACACTAAACCATAATGTCTGGTACTAAAATGTGTTTCCAAATGGTATCTTTCTATAATTTTACTGGCTCAAAAATCAAGCTAAGAATCCAAAAGACTGACCTTTCCTCTATTATTTTAGCCTTTTAGTGACTTATAATTCTTGGCTCTGTAAAGCTGAAAGCTTATTTCTGGTATTGTGAAACTACTAAGTGAACTGCATTTTTAACAATAGATGGTGCTGTACACTTTTCTTACTAATATTACTCTGTATTTTTTATCAGATAGTCCTTTCCTTAATCTGAGTAAGTCAACAATGTCCTTGAAGTCTGTGAAGGCCAAACTACCTGTGACAAAGAACACCTGTCATTAGCCACCCAATGGTTGTTTGCTTTTTGTTTTTTTAACCAAAATGCAGAAATGGGTGGTTGTGAATTTAATTGCAGCAGTTTTGTGGAGTAGAGGATTGAAGAGGATTATTTTTTCGCTGGAGCCATATTTTCAATCAAAAAGTTCTCTTCCTTGCCCCCATCATGCTATTTTCCTAACAGCAGGGGAGAAAATGCCAGCATTTCACGGGCGGTGGGGTTAGGGAAAAAACCTCAAAAGACTAATCATGGTTCTTCTGGCTCATGTGTGGCTGTCCTTTAGCAAATATTACATCTCGTTAATAGAGAGACTTGCTGCTGGCTTGAGCCGAAACCAGATTTTCCCATCATGGTAGTCCAAAAACACCAATCCATCAAAGACAATGCTTGGGGATTATGGGAGTTGCAGTCCAAAACATTTGGCAGGCATCACATTGGGGAAGACGCCCCCTGGACAATGAGGAATATAAGACAGGAGCATTCTGATGAATTTATGGTGCTCCCTTCCATCAAACCAGACCATTGGTCCATGTATTATGACTGTACAATGACTACCAGGACATCTCCAAGGTCTCAGGCAGGCAACATTCCTACACCTGTCACTTTAATATCATTTTAATTGGAGATGCCTGGCAGGGACTGAACCTGGAACCTCCTGCAGGCAAAGCACGTGCTCAAGCCCTGGGCTAAGGGCCCTCCCAGAGCAGTATTATTGACCTGTTGCAAATGGCTTATGCAAGTTTCTAAGTTACACCGAATTCTTTAGCAGCAAAGGTAAGTTAATCACAAAGTGATGTTACTTATGCAGTAAACACACATTATAAACCTTGTCATGCATAAGCTAACCCATTAGGAGTATCATAGGCATGTAAGATCCTCACTCATGGTGGGGTAGAGCTAGATTACCTTCCAGTCCGATGATTCTGTAGGTCTATGATTTGGAATTAGGGGAAGAAATGGAAGTATGAAATTTGGAATTAGTTCCTCCAGTTCTCAAAAATTGCATTTGGGTGTGTTTGCCATCTATTCCCTACCCTTGATAGAAGCTTTTGAAGGATTGGTTTGATGCAGTATTAAATTATTCATACACCCCAATCCCAAAAATGTTTACTCAGATAGGTCTTGTTGATGTCAGTGAGAGCTTCATCCAAAATGTACTTAGGACTTCGGTGTTATCTTACTCTCATCAATCCAATCACTAGCTCAAAATATACATAAAAATATCTTCCTTATCGCTCACATAAAAGTGTGTGTCCAGAAAAACAGGCACACTGCAAAGGAAAATTCCTGCCTACAACACATACAAAAAAGTAATGCTTATTATTGAAATTACGTTATATCATTTTTGTAAGTGGCTCACTTTTCTTCATAAGCGCATCTAACAATGAAAGGGTAAAACCACCCAGAAATAAAAAGTTTAAGGCCCAATCCTTAAAAGGCTTGAACAGACATTCCAGAAGTTATTTCTTCATTTCCTTCCGATGGAGAAATGGTGGTGAAAAGAAGATTTAACTCTCTGTTTGATTTGTCACACCAAATGAATCCCACAGACAACAGTTATTATTATTATTTATTTATTTATATAGCACCATCAATGTACATGGTGCTGTACAGAGTAAAACAGTAAATAGCAAGACCCTGCCGCATAGGCTTACAGTCTAATAAAACAGTTGTGCACAGCTGTGCAGGAGGATATTTAAAAGTAGCATCCCCACCAAAATATAGACAGCCATCCATCCTAGTCAACAACTGTCAGGAAATGGTGGAACCATATTTCCTGCCCACAGAGCCAAATTCCTCCCAAGGTAAAACATGGAGGTGGGGACGGGGGAAGTTGCTAAACTAGTTCTGTAGTTTGAAGCCACTCCCACCAATACCAGTCATAATTGCTGATTGCTTCACCACATCAGAATCACTAGCACTAGGGCACTGTAATAAATTAAAAGCCCACCATTAAACACAGCCACAAAATACTGGAATACTGAGTGTATCATGTGGTGAGTGCATCTTGTGAAGTGTGAGTGAAGTAGATGTTGCCATAATGAGGGGGAAATTCTTGTGTTGATTGACCCTTAGTCAATTTCATAATCCAATCTAGTCAGTTTCACAATCTGGCTAGAATACCTGTGGGTTGGTTGTTTATCAGTTGCACTATTCTTCCATAGCATAACTGAGAATATTTTTCTTAAAAAAAAAAGTTCCTGCTGCATAGGACTAGAGGATTACAGCGTTACAGGATTCCATTCAGAACTTACATATGTGTACTCAGAAGTAAACACTGCTGCTTTTCATGTAATTTAATAATTAAATAGCTTGCAAAAAGGGGGTGAAAGCCAACAGGGATATATGCATTTTGTAAAATCCATTCTGTTTGTGTTTCATGTATGGTCAGTTGCCTTTCATTCTTTTGTCCACTCATTGACCAACACAGTTTCTTTTCAATCTTCCAAATTTGCACAAATTATAATTTGTGCAAATTCACACTTGTACAAATTCACAGATCCCCTCCAAAATGTGCAAATCCCCCCCCTCAAAATGCACATTTTCGTACTTTAGCCTATAAGGGAAATGCACATTTCAGCTCAGTTTTTTTTTTCATTTTTTGTATTTTTCTATGACTACATTTGCATAAAACTCCAGAAAGTTTTTTTATTTTTTTTAAGTGATCCACAAGTCCATGGAATTCGTGCAACTCAGGAAAAGCTGGTTCGCTGTGGAAGTTGAACTCATTTGATTTCATTGTGATTTCTCTGACATCCTTAAGAGCCAGCAGCCTAAGTCAGAACAGTTCCCTAGAGTGAGAATAGAAGGTCAGAAAACAATAGATTCCGTTTGAGCCATTGAGGTCTTCATGGGCTTATGGATAGCGAACTGAGCTGACAGGACTTAAAGTCAGCCAACTGGCATTTCTTTATTGCCAAAGCCACAATTTCAGACCCTCTTCATCCTACCCAATGAATTTGTCTTTCTTGACAACAAACAATGCATTGTGACAATGGAGAGAGGTGACTTTCTATCTACAATGCATTTATGTGCATATTTATTCAGAAGTAAGTTCCACTCTGTTCAATAGGGTTTTCTGCCTCCCTAGTAAATTTGTTTAGGATTGCCACCATAATTTTGGGATGATTATTATTTTTATAAAAATGCCCAGTCTTTCGTGTAAGTAATTCTAAGAATTTTTCTACTATATTTGTGGCTCTTGTATGCCTTTGGCGTCAATAAGAAACAATTAAGGTCTGTATAAATATTTAAGTGTTAACATCTCTTATATCTTATTAGTATGTAATCAATTATATATTGATATATAGCATGACCTAAGCATTAGGCCCTAGAATCTAGGTGTGGGCACAGGCACAATCTGCAGTTAGTCTGTTCATCTCTGAACTTGCAGTGCGATTTGCAGTGCAACAACAAAATGTTTTTAAAAACAGGTACATTTGAAAATGCACACAAGCAGACATCATCATTGGAAGAAAAAGCATGCATTTCAAATAGCTGCACAATGCATGTTTACATCTGGGGAAATGTGCACAAAACTACACAAAATTTTCTGTGGGGGGGGGAAGCTTGTGATCTGATATGGATATGAGTCAGGACAAGCTTCAAGGTGAAATTTGGAGAACCTTTGAGTTTTGCAGATTCACACATCCCCCTTCTGATGTGGAAACTGCAATTACTTCATTGGCAATTACATCATAACTCAAACTTGCTTCCTTAGGAATTTGGAAGACGTTCCGTAAATGTATGTGTTGACATGTATGTGTAAGTGCAATTGACTCACTCATCAAACTGAGTTCACCCAGATCATCTAATAAAACTTTCTCAATTGCTACTAGTATTCCTGAATCATAACAACATAAGAAGAGCCATGCTGGATCAGACCAAGGATCCATGTAGTCCAGCACTCGGTTCACACAGTGGCCAACCAGGGATCGGACAGGGATGAACAAAGCAGGAAACGAGTGCAACAGCACCCTCCCTTCCATGTTCCCCAACAACTAGTGTATACAGACTTACCGCCTGTGATACTGGAAATTGCACATAGCCAGCAGGGCTAGTAGCCATTGATAGCCTACTCCTCCAGGAATTTAGCCAACCCCCTTTTAAAGCATTCCAAATTGGTGGCCATCACATCTTGTGGTAGTGAATTCCATCATTTAACTTTGTGCTGTGTGAAGAGGTCTTTCCTTTTATCTGCCCTGAATCTCCCACTTATTAACGTCTAGTATTATGAGGGAGAGAAATGTCTCCGTATCCACATTCTCTACGCCATGTATAATTTTGTACATCTCTATCATGTACAAAATGATAGAGATGTAATTTTGTACATCTCTATCATTGTACATCTCTATCATGTATGTATAGCCTCCTTTTTTCAAAGCTGAGCAAACCTATCTGTTGTAACCTTCCCACATAGGAGACATGCTTCAAATTCTTGATCATTTTAGCTGCCTTTTCTGGGCCGGATCTACACTACTGCTAAAGCGCTATAAAACTGTTATAAAGCGCTTTAAATCAGTAGTATAGATCCAGCCCTGTACTTTCCCCAGGTTGTTTTTTTTTTTTTTTTTTTTTTTACAACACCTTTCTTTAGGTGTGGCGACCAAAACTGTACACAGGATTCTAAGTGTGGTTGTACCATAGATGTGTATAAAGACAGTATGATACTGATAGTATTATTCTCAATTCCTTTTCTTATAATGCCATACATGGAGTTTGCCTTCTTTACAGCGGCTGCACACTTGGTTGATATTTTCATTGAGCTGTCCACCACAACACCAAGATCTCTTTCTTGGTTGGTCACTGCTAGCTCAGACACCATCAGGTTATACTGGGATTTTTTTTATTTATTTATTTTGTCCCAACATGCATCAGTTACCGTGCTGAATATTTGAAACTGTACATTTATAGTAAGAAAAAGGATGGAAGAAGCAGCGGAAAACATGGCAGGGTTACAAGTGGAAGATGATGACCTCTGGACCCCCTGTAAAATGCTATGGGTTGGATCCAGGAACTGTCTTCCATATGAGAAAGAAACTTTCTGTGAGAGAAGGGCTCTGCTCCTGAATGCTCCCTCTGCCCAATTTTCAGGGATCCCCTTCCACATTCGCACACACACCATAGCTCTTCCCATCAGCAGGGTCTCCTGTCTCTTCGTGTACCATTTTCAGGAGACTGGAAAGGGTTGGGAAGTCCTCTTCTGCTATTGCAATTGATCCAGCTTAAATCTGGATCCAACCCTATGAATGAGGCAGGGTAATTGCACAACAAAAGCTCTGTCAGGAAACACCCCCAGTGTCTCCCTCCCAACTTTACATTACAGGGAGATCAATAAAGATAAAAATCTAACATTAAAATTGTCTGGTGGAAACTCAGAGCATAGTAATGAGAGTATGAAAGTTTTATGACCCAAATGTCCTGACAACTTCATGCTCACAAGCTGTCCAGCAGTTAGCCAGACTCAGGCATTCCTCCACACACGTTTATTAAATGTGTGGAGGATGGAGAAAGGCTGTGCATCCTGAATCCCTCAGCCACCAATGTTATGCTCAATGCCCCAAACATCTGCGCATTGAATGTAGTCATTTTCAAAGAGGCACCTGCAAATGACCAATCGCTCACATAATGACATGCCACATGATGCAGTGGATTAACAACATTAATAAGATATTAATCTCATTAATATGTAGTCAATTATATATTGATATATAGCATGACCTAAGCATTAGGCCCTAGAATCTAGGTATGGACCCAGGCACAATCTGCAATTAGTCTGTTCATCTCTGAACTTGCAGTGCGATTTGCAGTGCAACAACAAAATGTTTTTAAAAACAGGTACATTTGAAAATGCACACAAGCAGACATCATCATTGGAAGAAAAAGCATGCATTTCAAATAGCTGCACAATGCATGTTTACATCTGGGGAAATGTGCACAAAAATACACAAAATTTTCTGTGTGGGGGGTGGGAAGCTCGTGATCTGATATGGATATGAGTCAGGACAAGCTTCAAGGTGAAATTTGGAGAACCTTTGAGTTTTGCAGATTCACACATTCCCCTTCTGATGTGGAAACTGCAATTACTTCATTGGCAATTACATCATAAGTCAAACTTGCTTCCTTAGGAATTTGGAAGAAGTTCCGTAAATGTATGTTGACATGTATGTGTAAGTGCAATTGACTCACTCATCAAACTGAGTTCACCCAGATCATCTAATAAAACTTTCTCAATTGCTACTAATATTCCTGAATCATAACAACATAAGAAGAGCCATGCTGGATCAGACCAAGGATCCATGTAGTCCAGCACTCGGTTCACACAGTGGCCAACCAGCCATCGGACAGGGATGAACAAAGCAGGAAACAAGTGCAACAGCACCCTCCCTTCCATGTTCCCCAACAACTAGTGTATACAGACTTACTGCCTGTGATACTGGAAATTGCACATAGCCAGCAGGGCTAGTAGCCATTGATAGCCTACTCCTCCAGGAATTTAGCCAACCCCCTTTTACAGCATTCCAAATTGGTGGCACACTTTTCTTCACCTCTCACCAAGTGCATTTGTCCCCAGACATCTATGTGGCAAAGTTACACAGAGGTGCAGTTCACCAGATTTTATGCTTGTTAGACTCACGATCACAACCTGGATTCAAGCATTATAACTACAATACAATACATGGATGTTCAGGGATCTCTAAGGCAGGGCAATATGTTCAAGTGAGTCGAGAGAGCAGGTGTCCTTTCTCCACACTTGGGTTGTATCAGGAAGAAGTACCATCCAAATGAGTTCCAAACTCTGTCTCCCTATTATTATTATTATTATTATTATTAGTAGTAGTAGTAGTAGTAGTAGTAGTAGTAGCATTTTGTATACCATCCCATAGCTGAAGCTCTCTGGGCAGTTCACATAATTATGTCAGTCCATTAGACAATAGGGGTTGGACTGGATGTTGGCAGATAATGATGAGGCCAAAATATCTAAAGGAATGTCTCCTCTCAAAAGTGCCTGCTCAGACCCTGAAGTCATCCATGTGCACCAGCTGAAGGAAGGTAGATGGGTGGCTGCAAGATAAAGTGCCTTCTTAGTTGTGACACTCAGTTTTTGGAATGCCCTTCCAAAGGAGACCTGCTTGGCAACTAGACTGTTAGCTTTTCACCATTATCTTCTATTGTCTTATCTTCCCCTAGCATTTTAGACCTGATGGTTGCATTTATATATTTTTCCTATGCCATTTACTTTTTAATTTGGGGGTTGTGTTTTATTCTTTTAGCTTCATGGAATCTGCCCAAAGAACCTTTGTTAATGAACAGATAAAAAACAAATAAATAAATAACATGATGATTGTGTGCTAAACAAAAGATCTTTGGCTTTGTGTGATTAGTAGTGCAAAGCTTACAATTAGAGCTGAACTTCACCCCACCTCTTGTCCCCGCAGCAAAAATGGGCTTATTGAATGGGTGATGGGGAAACCAGATAAGGTTGGTGAGCTGTGTTCAGCTTAGTGGTGAGCTAAAAAGTGTGCAAGTTTGGTTTCAAAATGTATAGTCCACAGTAATAATCCACAAAAGATTTCTGTAAGTTCTCTCAAAGTTCTCCATATAAAAATCATTATAAATCACAATGAAATATAATATCTCTAAATCATACTTAAAACTAAAAACTAATACTTAAGAGTCAACAGGAAAAACAAAAACGAAAAACCATCCATGGCAGCAGCAGCTCTCAGAACAAAGTTCTTAACAGGCATGTTGCTGCGAAGTTCACCTCCTCAGCCTTTTAGCTTAAGGCTGTTGACAAAGGCTGGGCTCAAAGGAACTGCAATACTGCTCCGCATTTGTGGTCAGCCCTGTTTACTCATTAGGGCTCAAATGTTCAATCAATGCATGAATGAAGAGTGACTGTGCCAGCTGGTTCTGCCCCTGATATGCTGTCCATCCCACCAGCTCTGCTTTTCTCGACACCCACATGTTATTTATTTGTATCTTATTTATATATCTCCCTTCCTCAGAAGGGGTAGAATCCAATTAAAGTCCTACTTATAGTAGTCCCATTGAAATGAATGGTATTCAGTTAGTCATGACTGTCTTAAGTCCCATACATTTCAATAGGTCTACTCTAAATACCCCGTGCAGTTAATATCCTGTGTAGATTGGACCCAGGACAGCTAATAACCGATACAAAACAGTGCGACACTAACACCATTAAAATCATAATTCTAAAATTACAAATACATTGAAAAATACAATAAAACCATCACTAAAACATCAGAAAGTAGATAAAAGACTTTTAGAAAGGCAACTTAGAGGCCCAACTGGCGCCAATGCTGACTTTATTCCAGTGCCAAGTAAAAACATGGCTTTTTAACAAAGCCTTTAATGGTAAATTCACCTGGCTTGCACTTTGTTTTAACTGTTTTAATTGTTTTTACTGCTTTTAAATTATATACTGGTTTTAACTTGATTAATGGTTTAATTTGTTTTTAGCTGTGTATATTTATTGTATATTTATTGTTTACTGTTGTAAACCACTCAGAGAGCTTCAGCTGTGGGGTGGTATATAAATGTAATAAATAAATAAATAAATATTGTTTCATATTGTCTGATTTTATCTGGACACTGCCCTAAGATCCTAGTGATATAGGGCGGGATACAAATGTTTTAAATAAATAAATAAATAAATCTTAGGAAACATCATCATCATCATCATCATCATCATCAAAATTGGGCTTGTAATCAAGAGTATGGAAGACAAAGGAAGGCATATGAACCTTGTTTTGCTGTGTTTTTCCATTTTGGCATCAGTTAGCTTTAAAAGGCAGGATGGGACAAAAAAATAAATAAGTCCAACACCCACAATTGTGGTTGCAACACTTTTCTGTGAGAGAATTGCACAATCATTCCAGGAATAGAGATAAAGTAGAGCAGACACTGAACTATGTTCTTTCAGTTCCACCCTGCTAACTTCCTATAAAGTAGGCTGGGACAGCACATCACTAGAAAGGAAGCCGTGTTCCCATTGTACGGTGGAGTACTCAGAGCCAGGATGGGTCCAGCGTCCATGTGGTTTGGTAAGTCTGCTCGATGGAATTTAAGGTTAAGTTTAGAGACTCTTGTGGGCTTTTTCCAAGTGGAGTTCCCAAGATTTGGCTTGGGATGGCAACACATCACCACAGCCCCAGGGGTACTGCTTAGTATGAACAAAATACGGAGGGGCGGGGTGAATAATATTTTGAATGTTTATGCTTATTTACCTTTTATGAACGCTGGCAAGAAACCCCACACAGTTGACTAGCTAAGCAGTTTTGATGTGCCTTTTTACCTAATATAAGAATGTCCCCTTCATTCATTTGTGTTGTTTAATTAATCAGAAGACAACACTTTGAACACTGAGGGTTGTAAGAGGGAGATGGTGATGATTTGGCATGTGCAGCAGGACTAGCCGTATCATAACATAATATTCTCCTCTTGATTTTTATTTTGCAGCAGGTGTAGTTGCGCTGCTAGTTCCACAATGCGGTACGTCACTATTTCCTTGTTTCTTGGTTTCTAAAAGGCATGCTGGGTTTAGAACTTCCTTGTCTTGGGATCTAGTAGGGTTTTGATATGCCCACAACTCCTTCTTTCGGTCATGCTGGAGAGAGAAAGGGAGGGTGACAGGAAAACCCTCCACGATGGGGCTTTGGCCATTATGAAGCACCCTAGGTGTTAGATTTCCAAAATTATCCTCTATTACTTTCCTCCCCCAATATAAATTTCAGAATCAAAGGTATATGTTTTATGGAAAGTACATTGTCATTATCATTATTAATTTCTAATGTACCTAAAATTAATCAGTGGATGTGCAGTATCAATGGTATGCAAATAATAGTCCTGATCACACATTCAATCCAGGGTGAGAGTACAGGCATAGGGGAAAGAGGATTTATTTATTTCATTTATATCCCACTGTTTTTCCTCCAAGGAATCCAAGGCGGCATACATAATCCTCCTCCTCTCCATTTTATCCTTACAACAACAACCCTGTGAGGTAGGTTGAGCTGAGAGTCTGTGCCTGGCCCAAAGTCACCCAGTGGGTTTCCATGGCTGAGTGGGGACTAGAACCCGGATCTCCTGACTCCCAGTCCAGCACTTTAGCCACTACACCACATCACATCAGTACCATCAACCTACTGACCTATGAACTGTCTATAACAGCCGTTTCCAACCAGAGCCCTCCAGATGACAACTCCCATCATACCAGATAGCATACAGCATGTTGTCCAACATGTCGTCTAGATTGGGGAAGGTTATCCTATAGGTTGAGCAAGCTGACTCTGCAAATTGCATGTGTATAGGCTTGTTTGTGCAAGTGCTTATCACGTGGTTGTTGCAAATTCCTAACAATTATTTGACTAATGCCCTCTCTCTCTCTCTCTCTCTCTCTCTCTCTCTCTCTCTCAATCTCTCTTATCAAAACAGCTTCTACCTTTAAATTGGTTTGTTACTTTACCAGTTGGTCCCAGTACCGGGAAACTTCAGGACGTTTTATCCCTGATGAAATCGACCCACATCTCTGCACCCACATCATTTATGCCTTTGCTAACATAGAAAACAATCGGATTGTCCGCTATGAATGGAATGATGACACAACGTATACGGCCATCAATGAACTTAAAACCAGGTAGATGTTGGGACTGAGGCACATGCAAGCTTCAAACCATAGAGGGGAGCCCAAATCCACGGCAGCCACTAACGCTGATAGAGGAGGAGGCTTGCATCCCTGCCGCAGCCCATGCAGGAGAAGGCTTATGGTTGTATGAGAATTTCATTTACATTTGCAAACCATGCACAAATGTCCCATTTGCTACCCTGTAAACTAATGTGAGAAGGAGAGCAGGTTCTCTGAAAATGCTTGCAAGTTCCCAAATTTGCGTCCGTACTGAAAAGAATTTGCTTTTTTTTTTTAAAGTGCATTTTCCCATTCAAAATATGCACTTTTCCCATTCGAAGAAAATGAAAAAAGAAGGCAAACAAACATGGGAAATGAGATGTGATGAGCTTCAAGCTGGGGTTTTTTGTTTGTTTGTTTGTTTGTTTGGAGAATCAGGACAATTGTAAAAATCACTTGTTCGCCCATCCCTAATTTGCCCATCTTGCCAGGAACAATGTTAAATATGCAGCTTAGCCTCTCCTGTATATTTTTAGCAGAAGATAGTTGCCACAAGGAACCTGATCAAGATCATGGTGGGCAGCATAGGGGTGTTTAACCCTTTCTCATCTGGCATGGGGAAAATATCACTCCCCTGAAGCTGTTCTTTGCATCAAGGGATGCTCCTGTTGACACCAATGGGATCGTCCCTCCCAATGCAAACAGCAGCTTGGGGAACCATTTTAGTCAAGAACATGATTGTCAGGGTGAAAAGGGACCCCAATCATGAGTGCCCACCCCAGCAGCACTGTTTACTGTGTAAAAGACCCACTCTGGCCTGCTTGCATTGTCTGCCTGTATGTTTCCAAGCCCAATTCATGGTGCTGATTTTAACCCATAAAGCCTTACACGGCTTGGGACCACAATACCCGACAGAACGCCTTTCCCAACATGAACCTACCCAAACACTGCATTCAACATCTAAGGTCCTTCTCTGGGTGCCTACTCCAAGGGAAGCTCAGAGGCTAGCAACAAGAGAGTGGACTTTCTCTGTGGTGGCCCCCCAACTGTGGAACAATCTCCCTGATGAAGCCCACCTCACACTGACATTGTCATCTTTTCAGCGCCAGGTCAAGACTTTTCTCTTCTCCCAGGCATTTAGCAATATGTAATGAGCCTGGGTTTGTTTTTTGGCTCATCATTTGTAAAATTGTTATAGCGGTTTTAAATGTATGTGCATTTTGCATGTTTTTGTGGTTTTTAATTTTTGCATATTGTTTTAAAATGTTTTTATCTTATGTGAGGCACAAAATGCCATGATTGCTTCTGCCACTGCAGTTTTCCATGGTATAATGGAATCAATAGTGCTCATCATTATGGTATTGTGGAAGGCAGGAGAGGCCTCACTTAGTTGAGGTGTTTGGGACTCAAACTTAACATCATGTAGAACTCTGTGATTCTCAGATCAGATAGATATAAATATACATAGAGATATAGTAAACCAAAGCAGTCTGATGCAGATTGTATCTGAGAAGAACTAAAGGCAACATTGGATAGATGCTGCTTGGCTCCTTCCACCCCACTTCTTTTCCAGCTCAAAAATATATTACAAATAGTAATAAGAATAAGATAGTAAGACATATGTTTTAATTTGTAAAGCCGCCTTGAGTTCCAGCATTAGGGAAAAGGCAAGATATAATAATAATAATAATAATAATAATAATAATAATAATAATAATAATAATGAATGCTATTTTCAAGTGGATTGAGTGCTACTTTCTAGGACTATTCCGCAGGGCCTGCTATTCAGAATATCTGGCTCCTCTTGTGCAGAAAGTTAAATGTGCAAAAACTTAATGGTCTTCAGGAAGGGAGTGCTCTTTAGATCAGGTTTGGAGAACCTGTGGCCCTCCCTGATCATGTTGTTGAACTGCAGTTCCCCTCAGCTTCAGCCAGCCTGGCCAATGGTGAGGGACGATGGGAGTAGAATCATAGAATAGTAGAGTTGGAAGAGGCCCATTCCTGCACTGAGCGTCCAACCCCCTGCTCAATGCAGGAATCCACCCTAAAGCATACCAGACAGATGGTTCAGGTATGCTTTAGTAGTTCATCAATGTCACTTCCTTCAAAATGTGGTGAGCTGGCCCTGCTGTGTTTGAGGGCCCTCCTCTTCCTTCTGCTTGAGTGGGACCTTGGACATCTGCTCCAAGGTCCTGTTCCCACTGTACCACTGTTTACTTCAGTCCAGCTGAAATACCTTCTGAATAACATTATGCCCTTCTTTTAACATTGACTTTCTTCATACTTACCTTCCTTAGAAATCCCAGCTTGAAGACCCTTATCTCTCTTGGTGGACAAAACATGCGCCCTGAACTGTAAGTTTAGGACTACTCATTTCATTCTATTCCACTTTTGCTGATAAAAATCAGAAGCGACAAAACCATTGGCTTCCCTCCTGAGGCAAGTTCCAGCTTCAGGGGAGCAATTTTCATTGGAAACACCGCTCAGGGTAGTGGGGGGGGGGTTTAATATGCAATGCTTATTAATCTTGTTTGCCATCACTAATAGGATGTTTTGAAGCATTCTACATGGAATGCCTAGAACTACCTAGAAGTTCAGCTGAATTCAAATTGGATCTTGGCAGGGTGGTGTACTCAGGAAAGGGAGCAAAATACCAAAAATACCAGCAAATTTTAGCTTAAAGTTCTTACTGCCAGTAACTAAGCCTCAGAAGAGGCATTTCACCCTTTGGAAAGGCCGTAGCTCAGTGGTCGAGCACCTGCTTTGCATGCAGAATATTCTAGGTTCAATCCCCGGCATCCACCGGGGAAGGCTAGAAAAATTTCTGCCTGAAACACCGGAGAAGCGTTGCTGTCAATCAGTGTTGACAATACTGGGCTGGATGAACTAATGGTCTGACTCAGTAAAAGATAGCTTCCTGTGTTCCTAATGGTGGGGAAACTGCACAGAAGGCCCATTCTGCCATGCCCGGCGAAGCCTGGGCATGGGGAGGGATTTGTGGGCGGAGCATGAAAGAGACGAGGCCACCCTCGCTGACGCTTGCTTGTGTCACCAGGGCTGGGAGGGGTTTAGACCAATATAAGGACGTGCCATACCCCTCCCAAGCCCTCTTGGGGGGGGGAGCGACTAAGCAAGTGGCTTGCCGCCCCCTGTGGCAGGTAGGGAAGGGCATCCAGAGGGAATATAATGGTGAGCTTCCAAGGCACTGTTACAGTGATGGGTGACTCCCGAGGGCTCCCAGTGTTGAGCCTTGTGGCCAGGCTGGGGGATAAGGACCACCTTTGAGGCCAACCTCTCTCACCCACCTTGAGCCTTCGGCATGGGTTGGGGGTGACAGGGGAAGGTCTCCCTACCCCACATTGGGGAGGGACAGCAGGGCGGCGAGACGGATCGCCACCCGCTGGACCAGGAAAGCTCGCCCCCTTCGCTTAGTAAGGCCTGACGCAGGCCTGGCTGGATGCCCTGTTGAACCCCCCTTTGCAGATCTTGAATAAAAGTGGCCCAGTTTAATTCCAACACTTGTGTTGTCTCTTTATTTCTTGCGTCCGTCCCACAAACCACCAAATGATTGGCAGTCAAGGGAAAGGGGATTAGCCTATATTTTAATTCTTTTTAGCATGTAGGAACTCACCAATACCAACACCCAAATATTATTGAATCAATCTCTTGGAATGGGAAAACAATGATTCCCTTAGTTTTTTATGGACAATAACAAAAATAATAATAAAAAATCTGACTGACTTTTATGTTTCCCATCTGCAATAGCTTTGGAAATGTAACTGCCTCTCCTGCCAGACGCTCAGAATTCGTGACATCAGTGGTGCAGTTTCTTAAGACCCATGGTTTTGATGGTTTTGACCTTGCTTGGCATACCACAGAATCAAATTCTAAAAGACGGTTGTCTGACCTGGTTCAGGTACATTCAAATACAAATCATCCTTATGGGCCTCTTCAAATGACACGCTAAACCATAGTTAGGCCACTAACCCTTTCGCAGCAAATGGTTAGTGAGTGTGTTTAAACCGTGGTTATGTAGCCACCATGGTTAGAAATGGTTCACACATGCTAAGTCATGGTTCACATGACACATTAAGCCATAATGTTTAGCTGAAAATGCCTAACCACCATGGCTTAGCGTGTCATCTGAACAGGGTCTATGTCACAAAAATTAACCAAGAAATGGATTCAAGAGACAGTTGGACGAATTAACAAAGGATATCTGAGGGCTTCTACTCTGTTGTGTCAGCTCCAGGAAAAAAATCCACTCACCTGCACCCCCTTACTTTGGAGGAGGGCCCGCCCTATCTTTAGGTTGTTCCAGACACCTGATTTTGGGTGTCATGAAAGGAAAGGAAATGATTAGTTATTGACTATATTGTTGTTGTGTTTTTACTGCCAAGAAACAGGAGAGGTGCTTGTGGGATTTTGTGCCTCAGGTGCCAAAATATTTTGGCATGCCTTGAGTTGCATGCACTTTGACTTGCAGGGCAGGGGTGCTGTTTGCTGTTCCACCTCAGGCAGCAAAGTTTCTTGGGCAGCCCTGCTTAAGGGTATCAAGGACTACAAGATCTGGTTGGGATTATACTGTAACAATCAAGCCATAAGAAAGAAACAGTAGACTGCCAACATACACCGAGATACAAATTGTTACTGCTGTTCTGCACAACTAGTGAACCTGAAAACTAAACCACTCAATAATTCCTAATTGCCTTTAGGATCTGTCTATAGCATTCGAGAGGGAAACTCGAAAGAATCCAGGGTCAGAAAAACTCATATTGAGTGTTGCAGTACCAGCAGGAAAGGAAACCATCAATAAAGCCTACGATATCAAGAAAATCTCAAGGTAAGTACTTTCAATGCTATTACACGCAAAGACAAATGTACTCTAGGCAGGTACTCAGGATGAATAACACACTCACTGGGAAAGTGCAGTGGGAAAGTACATTTCCTATTGGCTTCAGTTTAAAGGCACAGGCAAGCAAACAAATGCTATAAGGATTTGGGGCTTATTTGAACAAAAAAAAATTCCCAAGTCCTCAAAGCAGAATTGCATTCTTGTTATAACCAGTGGAGGCTGGTGGCTCCGATTTTGATGGGGCTATGAATTCATTCTGGGTTTCAATCAGAACTCTAAAGGAGTTGTCAAAGGTGCTTAATCCTAGCCCTGAAACAGGTCCAGCACTCTAGATAGCGCCTTTAGAGCTCTGCTGCTTCTGACTGAAACCCAAAATGGATTTACAGCCCCACTGAAACCAGAGCCACCAGCCTCCACTGATTATACCTAAGAGTTCAAACCTAGAAGTGTGCAGGGCTCCCACTCACAGTTCTGCTCTAAAAAGTTACTGTACCAGATTAATAATAATAATAATAATAATAATAATAATAATAATTATTTATTTCTTACCTGCCTCTCCACTTGGATCGAGGCAGGAAACAACAGCGAATATAAAACACATAAAAACTGATTAAAAGCATAGTATACATGATTAAAACATCCTTAAAACATTCTAAAATGATTTCTCATCAGGAAGTCTGATGCAGGTGGCTAAAGCTCACTTGGGCCTAATCTACACCAGTTGTTTATTGAGGAATTATATCAAAGTTGCCCCTACCGGGCCACATGACGTTCACCTACTCCCGCGGTGATCTCGGGTTGACCCCTCAGTTATTCAGGAATATCGCTGACCGGATTTGTAGCGGTTTTTCTGGCTCTCTCGCTACAATCCCGACATCCGCGGCTGGTGTACCCCCCCTTCCTGAAACTGCCGCAGTCTGGCGTAAGCTCCTGGCTTGCCGAACAGCCAACCCGCTGTCAGGGGCTTGTCCAGCGGTTTTGGACATGTGTGGGAGTGGGCATCCACTATTTTCAGCACATATTTTGATTGCTTATCAGCTTGTTTTGGCGCCAACCGTGTGTATGTTTTTTAACCCAAACATCGATGCGTAGGAGTGCATGTTTAACACAGTACCTATCCCCCTGCATTGTTGTGTGTCTGTGCTGCTGCGCATCTTGGAGGAGTTATTAAAAAATAATAATTCCATGCCCCGTACCCATCCATCCAGTCCCACCCACTTCTCCAGATACACATTGAGAACTGCCAGCATGGGGCACGCCTCCTCCCGCAACAGCTCTCCTTTACTTGCGAGAAACTTCCCCCGTGTGTGCCCCGTGAGCAATGATCACGGAAGCGGGAGACCTCACAGTTATCCCTCCTCCAATGCGAAAGGGCAGTAGGTGTAGATTAGGCTTTTGTTTCAACCTTACAGACCTTGAATATAAATGTAGCCACCATTAGACAGTGCCTTGATTTTCCATTTATTTTCCTTCTTTAGGTTTGCAGACTTCCTTAATTTCATGACCTTTGATTTTCACGGGTACTGGGATGATCACAGTCATAAATACACAGGCCATGGAAGCCCCCTTTACAAGAGCAAGGTGGACAGTGGAGTTGCATCCTCTTATAATGTTGTAAGTTGCTAATCCAGAGAGCATGTCAAAAGTTGCTGGGAACTTTTCTAGGTATAATGAAATGCCTACGCTTTTCCAGGAGTACAATGTGACTCAAGCTAGCCTTGTCATGACTCTGATCCAGATATCTGTGGCTACAGCTTGTTAGACTACAACACCAATCTTTCCCAGCCATCAAGGCTACTGGCCATATGCTGGCTGTGGGTGATGGAACTTGTGGTCCAACACATCTGGAGAGCACAAGCTTTGGTAAGGCTGCTTTTGGCATTCATGAAATAGGTAGTTGATGTTTATGGCAGCCTCACAAAGTGAGACAGGAGGAGAACATTTAGAGCCAACAAAAGCTTCAGTTACCTATTTATGTCAACATCTAGTTAGTCAGTAACAGAATGGGGAGGAGAGGCATTTGTAATGTGAATGTGCATGCTGGACAATATGGAATTTCCATTAGCACTAAAACCTTATTGAAGCAAGAACTATTTTAAGCCCTTTGGGTTGAAATGGCCCATTCTTATGTGTCACAGTTGTGCAGTCCCCGTGAGGTAGAACCAGAATTAGTTTAAAATGGGGTTTGACAAATCCTACATTTTTAAAGGCACATGGAACCCATAGAGTAGCCTTCCCCAATCAGGAGCAAATCTACACAGAGTTGTCGGGGCGCCCTGAAGGTGTTTGCGTGCGCCTCCAGGGCGCCCCAAAACTCCTAGTGTAGATGCTGATCTTCAGGCTAGAAGAGGCGGAGGCGGAGGAGGAGGAGGAGGAGGAGGCCCCGCATCGCCCCTCGCTGGGACGGGGCGAAAAGTTTCCGGCCTCTCCGGCCACGTCCTTGCCGCCGCTCACCTCCACCTTCGTAATTCTGTCTTTACCTCCCCCCGCCCGCCCCCCAGCGAAAGAGCCACCCAGGTCGGAGAGCCAGAAGAAGGCGGGGTCTTCTTCCGCCGAGCTCTCCGACCCAGGTGGCTCTTTCACGGGGGGGCGCGGGGGGAGGCAAAGACAGAATTACGACGGTGGAGGTGAGCGGCGGCAAGGACGCAGCCGGAGAGGCCGGAAACTTTTCGCCCCATCCCAGCGAGGGGTAATATGGGGCCGCCGCCACCTCTTCTAGCCTGAAGATCCGCATCTACACTAGGAGTTTTGGGGCGCCCTCGAGGCGCACGCAAACGCCTTCAAGGCGCCCCGACAACTCTGTGTAGATTTGCTCCTGATGACCTCCAGATGTTTTGGACTTTAACTTCCATCAGTCTCAGCCAGCATGGCCAATGCTCAGGAAGGCAGGGAGTTATAGCCCCAAACATCTGGAGAACACCAAGTTCGGAAAGGTTGTTATAGATAATAGTGATATGCAACAGAACTTGGACATGTGCATTGTCCCTCATGGTATACACACAGTCACTAATCCACCTTTCTTTCTCCAGGACGAAGCTGTTAAATTTTTAAAGAGGAAAGGTGCCCCAGCTGAGAAAATCATCATGGGAATTCCCACCTATGGGCAGACTTTCACTCTTTCTTCCATTCTGACTGGGCTTGGGGCCTCCGCCTCTGGTCCTGGAACTGCTGCCGAATTCACAAAACTGCCAGGCATAATGGCCTATTATGAGGTAGGACAGATTTGATTTGTGTTCCCATTTATGTTGCAGACCTGATAATTCCCCCTCTGTCTTATAAATCTCAATCAAGGAGATGATAGACTTATTCCAAAAATTAAGATGGAGTACCTCAGCCTGAAGTTCTGTCATGCTCTGTCTTAGAAAATGGTACATAAATACGTATGTATTTCAATATCCCACATACATAGAGTCACACACATATATGGGATATAAATCACATGTGATCCACGTCCATATAACTCTCTAATGTTCTTCATGCATTACTCACATGAAGAGCTAACATGAATACAGTGGGGCTGTGGGGCCATGTGTTTCACCCATCCCTAATGTTGCATGGTCCTTCCAGGATGGGGCTGAAGTTCTACAGTGTGGAGCATTTTTATCCATGTAGCCTACCCACCCTGATCATTCTCAAGAGCAGCACCATGTATGATGAATTACAGTAATCCAATTTAGAGATTACCAGAGCATGGATCAACTGTGGTCAGCGTATCCCTATCCAGAAATGCACAGCTGATGAGCCAACTGAAGTTAGTAAAAGGTGCTCCAAGTTACTGGGTCCACTTGGGCCTCTAGGGACAATTTTGGATCAAGGAGCACCCCAAGCTATGTATCTGCTCCTTCATGGGGTGTGCAATCATATCAAGACACAGGGAATGCATCAACTTTCCTGACCCAGGGACCACCAGCCCACTGTGCCTCCATTGGAAACCCACAACTCTTGCTAGCGCATCAGTCACAGGCAAGCAAAATGGAGATGTCAGGACAAAATGGAGACAACTTGCAATGGTTCTTTCTCTTTCTTGTAATGGTATCTAGGCAATCATATCAAAGTTCTAGCATTCATATTTAAGGTTCCCAATTTACTCCTATCAGATCTGTAATTTTAATCATGGTGCCACAGTGGAACGGATTGAGGAACAAGCCGTCCCCTATTCCCATAAAGGAAACCAGTGGGTGGGATATGAAGACAAGACAAGTGTTCAGACCAAGGCAAGTATTGACAAAGGATCTATTCCCCTGGTTCATTACATGATGTGATCTATAGATGCTGGTAAGGAGCTTACAAAAGTTATGTAAGTGTGAGGACTAGTCTGTTTATTCATAAAATCAGATATAAATAGAATGAAGGAAATGTCACCACTCTGGGCATTAGAGTGATTTTATTTAGAAGGCAATTTTCCCCTGTCAAAGATGAATAGTAGAATAAGAGTTGGAAGACCCCAGTTCCCTACACAAACCACTTCTTTACCAAACCTCCCATCCAACAACCAGTAGTAACTATGGGCCTGTTCAGACAACACACTAAGCCATGGTTAGGCTTTTAACCCTTCTGCAACAAATGGTTAGTGAGTGTATTTGAACTGTGGTTATGTAGCCACAATGGTTAGGAATGGTTCATGTGACACACTAAGCCATAATGTTAGTTCAAAATGTTTAGCCACTGTGGCTTAGTGTGTTGTCTGAACAGGGTCTAAGTGGCAAATAAACTATGGCAGGCAGTCCAGGTGTTTTAAAAGATTCACTTGTTAAACTGCTTTCAATCCAATGTTCTGTTTTATTAGGCCATGATACTCAAAATGCAAAGTGGATAACTCAGCTAAAGCTATTAAGTGGCTATTAGCAATCCAAGTAAAAACCTCATCACTTCTCTAAGTGACTAAGCCTGTATTCAAATACGTGTACCTGGGAGTAAGTCCCATTGAACGCTTTAAAGCCCTACATGGTTTGGGTCCAGGCTACCTGTGGGATCGCCTTCTCCCATACAATCTGCCCCGCACACTCAGGTCCTCTGGGAAGAATCTACTTGAGTCTGCCAAAATTAGGCTGACAAGTATTACCCAGAGGACCTTCTCTTTTGCTGCTCCCAGACTGTGGAATGGCCTGCTGGAGGAGACTTTTCAACTTAAAAGACTTTTAGCATTTAAGAAAGCTATTAAGACTGATCTCTTCTGGCAGGCCTACCCAGTGGGATTTTAGGATGTTTTTAGGATGTTTTAATAATGTGTACTAAGTTTTTAATAAATGTTATGTATTTATACTTATTGTTGTTCCCCACCTCGATCCAAATGGAGAAGCGGGTTAGAAATAAATTTATTAGTATTAGTATTAGTACTATGGAAATTAATTTCCAACAGTTGTGCATGAGATTGCACTGGAAGACATGTACAAGCCTGGCCAAATTTCTACCCTCTTGGCAGGTTGCCAGCATCAGAGTACAAGAAGCCGTTTTTAAAAAATCGATTTTTGCAACTACAAAAGCATGAATTGTCATAGCTTGCAATACAGCATTATGTGAGTTTGGCTGCAGTACATATCAATGTGCTGCTAATATTGCGTACTATGAATGTGAATGGATGCATATTGTGGCACTAGGTGAAAAACCACTCTTTAATAAAATACATTTAGAGGGGGCTGATGCCATATCGGTTAGGATTGTGCTTGAGTATTGTTGGTCTTCTAGCTGCTAACAAAACTGGTGGCCAGTTTTGTGCATCTGGAGCACTCTTGAGTGTGGGGTTTTGTTGTGTTTTTCATTTTAGTGAATCCCCTTTTCTCTCCATTAGGTTCAATATATGAAGAATAACCACTTGGGAGGTGTTATGATTTGGACAATTGAACTCGACGATTTTTCAGGGTTTTTCTGCAAAGATGGAAAATATCCACTACTTAGCGCTGTTAAACAAGAGCTGGATAAGCAAGAACCCAGTTTTGCAATTGAGTTACCTTAGTATCAGGAGACTCTTGAAGGCATAATGAAGCTTATGCTTTTCTTCTAGGGATGAATAAACTGCATTACCAATTTACATGAGGGTAATCTAGCAAAGTTTACTTGTTTCTTAACTGCATGCTAAAAAGCTACAGTACAAACACCCATGGGTAGCTTTGTATCATTCCATGATTAATGCAGTTCCACCCCTATTCATTCCGTTACTATGGACAAAGACATCACTTCCACCCATCCCTCTATGTATTACTGCAGGCTCTTTGTCACTTATTTCCTGGTCCCTTGATTATGGTAGTAGATGGTTAATTCTGTTTTCACTGTCTTAAAAACTAACATGCACTGTTAATGTTGTTGTATGCATTCATTTTTAAATATATACATGATGTTTTCAATAAAACATTTTTTCTGCCTTTTTTTTTTTTTTTGAAGGGATGTTTTTGGTTTCTTTACGGAGAAATGATCCATTCTGCATGTGTGTTTCATGATGATGGGGCTGGATCATGTGTTATTAATCTTGTTTTAAATGGCTTTGGATCCAGTTTTAGTAACACCTTAAAGTAGAGTTCAATGGGACTTGGTCTACTCTAAATAGCACTAAGTCTGGATCCAATACAGTGGCCCCGTTCAGAAGACACCTTATATCATGGCTTTAACCACAGTGGTTAAGCCAGAAAGCCAGGTCGTGTTCAGAAGACACCTTAAGCCATGGCTTTAACCACAGTGAAATAGCCTTTTTGCCTTAACCATCGTGATTAAAGCCATGGTTTAAAGTGTCTTCTGAACGTGGCCAATGTGTACAAAGAACATTTACTTCCTTTCCCCCTACATCAGGGGTGTGGAACATCATCAGGCTCAGGAGCCAAGCTGGCCCTCTGGGGTTTGCCAACTGGGCATGCGCCCTTCTTCTCTGGCCCTTCTCCCTTTGTGGATTTTTTGTGAATTTCTCATGTGAATTTTTTTCTCCATTCAAAAATGTTGGAATGCCTCTGAGTCTTAATTACCGACAGTAAAACTTTTAAGCTGTAATATGCAGGCATTTTTATTTTTACCCCTCCCCTTTTTCCTTTGGCCCCACCCACTACTGGAATGCAGCCCCTTGGAGCTTCTTTAAAATGGAATTTGGCCATCAGGATGGAAGAGGTTCCCCAGCCCTACTTCAGGCCTTCCTTCCATCTATTTAGGCAGCAATCCTATGGCTCCAAGCTTAGTTCCCAGAAAGCGTGCTCCCCTCCCCCTCGTAGCCAGCACAGTTCTCTCTGCCATGGTGATGGTGCCGTGCTTGTAAAGGAGGCAGTCCTCTGTGTGGAGAGGGGAGGAAACCATGACAGTGCTTTAGACAGCTTCCTCTATGTGTCCCGGCCTCCCCACCCCCACTCGGAACCTCCCTGGTTAGACCTGCAAAAAGGCACATCTGACCAAAAATGCAGGGTGCCTGGAGGACAGAGGTAGTGATCGCCTCCATCCTCCATGCACCCTGCATAGGATACTCATAAGGCCCTGAGATCTGGGGCTTTAGTGCCATTGGATGTGCCCTATATTCTGAAAAACATAAAAGTAACTCATTTTACATTTGTGCAGTACAATCCTATGCATGCTTACTCAAATGTACATCCCACAGTGCTCAGTGGAGCTTACTCCTAGGTAACTATGCACAGGATTGCAGTTGTGCCAAATAATCCTACACATGTAATTTAAAAAGTGCCATTGTATTCAGTGAGGTTTACTCCGAGTAATTGTGTGAAGGGTTGCAAGCTTAATACCGAAAGCAGGATATGTTGCTCTCTTAGGTAATTCACTGCAACTGAGGTATGACTGCCCAGCTGTGTATTCAAGAATTCATTAAAGTTTTAAGCAATGTCCATTATCACATATTCTCTATATAGGTTGGGGTTACTTCCACACTCTGAACATAACCTGTCCAGGTCCTAAACATGGAGTTAGATCCAGACTTTCAACTGCTGGAGACCTAGTAATGCTGAAGGAAAGGGAAAACAATTTTTGCCAATCCCTCTTCCTCCCAGAGGCCCCTGTGCCCACTGAAAATCTGCTCTGGAGCATTGTGGGACCCTCCACTGAGAGGCAGTGCAGGAGACTGTAGGGGAAGAAGCAACCAGAGAAATGGTACCCCCGCTTCTTCCGGCAGGGAATCTCTGCTAGATCTCAGTCTATTCTGTGAACAGAAAGAAGCCCTTCACTTCATGAAGCAGCAAGCCTGGATCCAACCCATAATATCTTATCTTCATGTTTTTAATATTTTTTATGGGAGATTTCCAAGGACAAATGTTATTTTGCATCCCACACAAGCACCCTCCACACTTTATTCACAAATGTGTTCTTTGGACACCTGAACAGGATGTAAGTCACTATACTAGAATGATAAAACGACAAAGAATCTTGTGGCAGCTAAAAGACTAACACATTTATCATGGCATATGTTTTTGTTGACCAGGGGCCACTTCTTCAGATGCATGGAAAGACAAAGGTGTAGGGGGTGGGGGGGGAAACACAAGGAGGTCAAGGAGCTTTTCGACACAAGACGTTTATTGTGCACTGGTGGTTCTTTATGGTTGTTTATGGATTCTTTGACAACATTGTGATTCACTTCTGTTTTTTAAAAGCACAGTCCTGGTTTTTTTAGCTTGGGGAAAATGGAGTATTATTTCTGAAAGTGAAAGAAACGGTATTTTCCTACTTGTGTAATTGTGATACTCTGCTATAGCACAACCCCACCTAGAGGTTATATAGTATAAATCAGGAAAGGAAGAGCTCTTTCCTTTCTCAATTCCGCAATAAAACCAGAAGCAGATACTGCCATTATCAGCATCATGTAAAAAAGCTCAACGTTCCGCTGCAAAAGACTAAAGGTGCTTCCAAATGGATAGCTCCTAGCTCAACTGCTCAGCAAGATGTTGTGCAGCTATTCCATCTCCCCCTCCTATGGTAGGAAAAAGCAGTGGGAAAACATAGGTGGGTTACAAATGGAAGAAGATGTCTTGACCCCCTATAAAATCCAGCAAATGAAGCAGGGCAGTTGCACAATAAATATCCTAAGCTGGAAGTTCCCCAACGCAGCTGTCCACCTAGGAATTGTTGCCTTAGCATGCTGATGATTATTACCTCTATTTTTCACTTTGTGTCTTATTGCAGCTTGAGGAAGTTTGTTTTGAATTGCAGCTGCAGTACAGAGACAAATACTTAGTCCTCCACTCCCATACCATGCCATGGCCCTGATCCAAATGGGGCCCCTCTGCAGCTGGTTTCCCTCCCCGCACCGCCAAGAAAAAAATATGTTGGGAACTCCAAACACAGAGCACCCATGTCACATATACTTTGACCTTGAGGAAGGATTTAGTGATATGCAATGAAGAGAAATGGGGCCAGATTATCTCACAGAGGGAGTAGGAGGCTGTGTTGGACAGCTTCTTTCTTTTCTGTGTGGCAGGTACCATGCAACATGCAAAGGGTGGGGGTCTCTGCCTCTACTGGCTACTGCAGAGCCACTTTCCCTCTCCTTATGAGTATTGATAACTTTCCTATGCAATGGAGATCAGATAAGTTTAAGGAATATATATTGAGGTAATAAGAGGTAATGGTTATATAATGAGATCTCCCAGGGCATTATTAGCACTTCCTTCCAACATATGTTATATTAGGGTGACCATATGAAAAGGAGGACAGGGCTCCTGTATCTTTAACAGTTGTATTGAAAAGGGAATTTCAACAGGTGTCATTTGTATATATGGAGAACCTGGAGAAATTTTCTCTTCATCACAACAGTTAAAGCTGCAGGAGCTATACTGCAGCTATACTGTGACCAGATTTAAAAGAGGTCAGGGCACCTGCAGCTTTAACTGTTGTGATGAAGAGGAAATTTCACCAGGTTCTCCATACATACAAATAACACCTGCTGAAATTCCCTTTTCAATACAATTGTATTGAAAAGGAGCCCTGTCCTCCTTTTCATATGGTCACCCTAATAAGTTATATATTTAGGAAGTTCTAAACATTACTTTGGAGACTTCATCATAACAGCTACCTCTTAACTCAGAAATATTTATGTTTAGTTAGATACTCTATCAGAGGCCATCAGTGGGGGAGAAGAAGCAGCCAGGTACCTCTCCATCATGCCTGGGTCCAGCTCCAGCTGAGAGCCCCCTCCTACCAACTGTCACTGCTGAACTTTGCAACTAAGGATCGTAGTGCCTGAATTTGCTTTTCTTTCTTTTTCCCTTCCTCCCTCCCAATCCCCTTTCCTTTTGTGTCATTTTTTTTTAGATTGTAAGCCTGTAGGCAGGGACTGTCTTAAGAAATATTTTTGTAAGCTGCCTTGTGGGCCTTTTTGGCTAAAGGGCAGGATAAAAATGCTAAAATAAATAAATATAAATAAATACACTATGTGGAATGGAAATAGATCTTCAATCACTAATTTAATTAAAACAGTTATAAAAGTGACACATAAATGGGAAGCATTAAATGGTCCTTTACTGTGCAATCTTGTACCTGTCTACTCAGAAGTAAGCCCCACTGAATCCTTTACTTCTAGGTAAGTGGGTGTGGGATTACACTGTATATGTTGAAATTTGTTAGAGTTTAGGAGGGAAGAAAAAATAGAATAAGGCTAAAGATTATGAAAAGCTGGAATCTTTTTTATCCCATTACGCTCTCTGCTTTAATCAAAATGTTCCAGTTGAAGTTTTATTGTTTGGAATTGTTTTTGATTATGGAAAAAATGTATACATTCTCTTTGTAAATGTGGCAGATTGTATACACAATTCTGATTAAAATGGGGGGGGGGATTATAGTGAGGTGTGAGGACCTGCTGGGTCTCACTGAGTTTGCGTGTGCTTAACAATGTACAGGCATAGTATTTGGCACTTAATTCTCAATGGTAATTAGGCATCCAGGGGCTCTTCCACACGTCGTACTGAAAGCGCTTCCATCCGCCCCCAGTGCACCCCGAAAACGATCATGTAGCTTGCCTGTAAAAGAGACGAGGAAGAGGAGTCCTTACTGGTGCCGCCGCCGCCACCCACCTCCCTCCTCGCCCGCCGGGACGGAGAGCTCGGCAGAAGAAGGCGGGGTCTTCTGCCGAGCTCTCCGTCCCGGCGGGCGAGGAGGGAGGTGAGTGGCGGCGGCAAGGATGCCTCTTCCTCATCTCTTTTACAGGCAAGCTACACGATCGTTTTCGGGGTGCACTGGGGGCGGATGGAAGCGCTTTCAGTACGACGTGTGGAAGAGCCCCAGCATTGCTCAAAACCTTTCTCTCAACTCCTCAAATCAACACACCTCAGGGTAAATAACATGGCAAAAAGGAGAAAAGAAAAACAAACTGACTTAAGCTAATTTGTTTTCAAAATAGCTGTTATCCTTCATGTCTCATATTGGCTCGCACATTGGTTTTCTTCCAATGTCATTTCTTTGGCATTGTAAGATGCATTTCCATCCCTATAATTACATGAGCAAACTTATTCATATATATATATATATATATATATATATATATATATATATCATATTTGTGTTCCTTATCGAATGCCCATTAACTTTTGTAAATAGATAATGGCCTTTACATAAGGCTTTAACATTGATTTAGGATCTGGGATGCAAAGGCAGCCCTTCTCTTTCAACGCATGCTTACTGATCCCAAACTTCAGAAGATTGGGGATCAAGATCATATTCCAAGGTCAATATAAATGCCAATGTAGATGTCTATATTAGTTTTGTCTACATATTAACCTTCTATTTAACTTTTGGGATGAGGGCATCTGAAGTGACGTATATTCAGCAAGAGGTGGGAAAAGAGAGTGTCTTATAAAAGGGGATAAACGGGATAACAAGGTAGTACACAGGTATCAAAATGGGCAAACTACTCCTTCTGACCGGTGAGTATGATGGAAAGGATTCAAGTAGGCAGTGAGCTAGCAAAAAATGAGCACTTTTAGATTTCCATCTATCTATCCATCAATCATTGTGTGTTGCTCTCTGTCTAGCCTATGCTGAGTTTGCTGGATCTGAGATACTTTCCTGTCTAAAAACACTTCTGTAGGTTATCTTTGATGGCCGTTCTAAAAAAACATTCATATAATGTTCCTAGAAACTATGAGGTAGGGAAAAAGAGGCCCCTAAGTGTATGGTAAGAACTTCAGAATAAGTTCAAATCACCACCGAGCATGTTTTGCCTAGATGGCAAGAAATGGTTCCAAACTGTAAGAACAGTTACGGAAAATGTTTTAGAACTGTATCCTGCTCTATATAACAAGGATCTTTCCGTTTACAGGTCTGGCTCTCCTACTGCACTTCCAGCTGAGTAAGTTCTCCCATGTTTCTTTTAAGTCCTATACAAAATTAATACATGAAAACTGCTTTTTCTCAAGTCCAGTTATTAACTAGCATGTGTTGATCAACCTTTACCATCCAAAACATAGGTGCATCTACCAATATTGTCTGTTACTTCACCAACTGGTCGCAGTACAGACCTGGAATTGCACGTTACATGCCTGAAGATCTTGACCCTTGCCTATGTACTCATGTGATCTATGCTTTCGCTGGCATGACTAGCAACCAGATCCAGACCATTGAGTGGAACGATGTGGCTCTCTATGGCGGTATCAATGGACTCAAAAGCTAGTAAGATACTTACACACATTAAAAACAATGGGCAAAATCCAGAGAACAATAGGGGTTGTGTTATGCCCAGACCACATTGACCTCAATGGGATTTTAAGCACATATGCTTTTTCTCTGGATTGTATCTAATTTCCTCCTTTCCAATTCAATTTAAATAATATGTCTGTTTTTTGCTATTTGTCACACATTTCTAATAGTTATATGTGATACAAGAAGCATAAAAGAAGATCAAGACAAGTTTTGGTAAAGTTGCTAAAGACTTCCCCAACCTGCTTTCCACATTTATTGGACTACAACTCCCATAATCCCTAGCAGAGAACTGTAGTCTAACAGACATGGAGGGGACCAGGTTTGGGAAGGTTTCTATAGGTTCATACCTGAGAGGGTGCTTGGTAGTTTTTCTTTGTTTGTTTTTATAAAAAGGAAATTGCAAAGGAAATTAGAGAGACTGCTCCTCTCACTGTTATATTTTGATATTAATAGTTGACTCTTCTATGCAAATCTTAATGGGCACAGGAACCCTCTTAGGATCTATCAACCCTACTTTCAAAGCCTTTAAAGAGATTTCAATTTTTTTAATTATTATTATTATTATTATTATTATTATTATTATTATTATTATTATTATTAAGATGGTCCACTTATAAGAGTTTGCAGATAGTTCAGACCTTTTTATGACCTTTCAAATATTTTTTTTCACAGCAATCCTGATCTGAAAACATTGCTGTCTGTTGGAGGCTGGAACTTTGGTACCCAAAAGTAAGATCCTCCATTCTGGATGGTTTATTTTTCATTTAGAATACTCACTAATCTTGCTCAACATTAGCTGCCATGTTTTTCTAAACCATAACTTTGCACATCATTTGAATGCTGTTGTTCCCTCTTCCCAATCCTTAAGAATGCTTTCATAAAGATATGTGTTCACACATATATGTAGATGTGCATCAGTGAGCCTTTCCCAGCTTGGTGCTCTTCAGATGTAATGGACTACACCTTCCACCATTCCCAACCTGCTGGTGGAATGATGTGATTTGTAATCTAACACATCTGGAGTGTACCAAGTTGGGGAAGGATGGTATAAGTTGGAATGTGAGGATGTTCCCTACATACATATATACTTCTCTCCCTCTCCTGAAGCCCCTGGTCTGCTTTTGGAAGCTGATACTTCCAGATGCACGAAGCAGCTAGAAAAGGCACTTGGCGGAGGGGCATTCCCATCTCACAATTTACACACACACACACACACACACACACACACACATTTTATACTAGATTGAATCCATGAAAAACAACCTGAGTGTGCTGATTGAAAAGGAAATGCTTTCCATGAGCAATAGGAAACTGGTTTCAAACAAACAAAGACACATGTAATGTGTGAAATCAATTGTTTTGTTTCTGCGTTTTTCACTTGGCTTTATCTTGCAGGTTTTCTGACATGGTTTCCTCTGAACAGAACCGCCAGACCTTTATTCAGTCTGCCATCTCCTTCTTGCGCAAGTATGGTTTTGATGGGTTGGACATTGACTGGGAGTACCCTGGGCACAGAGGCAGCCCTGCCGACACCCAACAACTGTTCACAGTCTTGCTCAAGGTTGGCTTTGACAATGTGCCCTCTCTGGGTTCTTGCACATGGTTTTCTGTGTGTGTGTGTGTGTGTGTTTGTTGTTCTATATTTGCAGTATTTCCCATATGCAACACACAACAACGTCATCCTGCAACAGCAGTCCCACACCTTTCCCATTCTCCCCATGATATTTCTTTATGCAGAAAATGCGGTATTATTTGCAGCCGCACAACAGATCTGTCATCACCATGTATTGCTGACATTGCGCTACGACACACTTTGTGCAAGCAGGTGTTGGGCAGTGAGGTGTTGAAGTCACTTAGTAACAATGATTGGGTGGGAGAGTCACCCTTCTACCCCTTCACCTTTCCGCTCCTGGGAACAACACTGGAACTTCAGAAGTGCAGTATACTGCAGTATCGTACAGAACAGCTGCTGCTCCAAATGCTTGCAGTTTTGCAACCCTTTCCACTCAATCCCTTCTCCCAGTGCATACTCAAACAAGAAAAGTGTTACTGCTTGCTTTGACAAGGACAATACTAACTTGCGCACATGGAGGCAGGGGGCAGACTTCTATAGTTGCAAAAGTGGATTGTATATCGAAGTTGCTGAGGGAGGGAGCGGAAGTGAAAAAGGGTGACAAAGAAGTTGTAATGGAAAAGTTTATGCCAGAGAGGGTAGACAGTAGGCATACAATGCTGCTGACATCCGATAACATCCTGCCAGGCTCCACTCACCAGTGTAAATGGCAGCTAGCATTATGCACTAAAAAAAACCACCCAGCTGTGAAAAGAACCGATTTAAATCCCCGGTAAGCTGTGGGATAAAAAGCCTGGTACTGCCTCCTAGCAATGGAAAGACATTTGTTCTGGAATTCTTCCCAGTGCTATTAGTCTGACCAGACAATAAAATCACTGGCATATGTGAAATAACAATCCTATGTGTTTGGGGGAGGAGAATATGTCTTTCCTCAACTTCTCCACCATTCACATTCCCCATAGACTTCATCTCACCTGCTAGAAATGCCATTAAAAATGTGAGGTTTTTTAGGCAAATGGTGGGGAAGCTTCAGGAGAGGATACTGGGACATGTGAGGGCAACAGAACAAGATGAATGTGGGGTCTTCTCACTTTTAAGTGAGTAAAGGATATGTCCACCATGTTTTTCATACCTATATGGACAGGAAGAGGCCATTATTTATGGCAGGTAATGGGAAACATTGTTTTGAATTAAATCTAGTTCCACTTCAGAATGGGTATAGGCACGTTGGTGTTTGTGGAACATCTCTAGCTGTTTTATTGTGTGTTGAGGCTCCTCTGTACAGACAGACACACATTCAAAGCATTGTGCTTCTGATCATTTTGCAAGATCATGATCAAGGCACGTTACCATTAGACATGCTATTCAAAATGAACCACTTGGTGTTTACAAGCATGGTGGAGGTTCTAACATGGTAAAGGCACATCCATACCCACTGTAAATCAAATGCAGAAGCTTTTCATATATGTAATGATTATCTTGATAAAGATGCATTGCATAATGAGCTAATGTGAATAATGAGGAAAGCAATACATCTTAACATTCTTATTATTCTCTCAACCAGAACCACGACATTTCAGAAAGTAACAGTAAAATGGTGTCTACACTGCAGTTACTTTCCAAAACATCATCATAACATTCTTACTGGCATGTCACCTCCCTGTGTCTGAAACATCATGAGTTGTAAGCATTTTTTAAATCAATGATAGAGGCATTTTTTCCAACTCAGATAAGTGAATTCTTATACACACACACACACATTTATTTATTTATTACACTTCTATACGACCCAATAGCCAAAGTTTTCTAGACACACACACACAAACTATATATCTATAACTATCTATGATATATACATACACAAATGCATACACTTAGATATATAGTTGTAAAAAGATATGGCTTTTTCTTCTTCTTAAGAGTATCCAGTAACACTTTGTTTCGTCCAATAACAGGAAATGTATGAAGCTTTTGAGACGGAGGCTTCTCAAACCAACAAACCCAGACTGTTGATCTCTGCAGCTGTATCTGCTGGTGTGGGCACCATCGAAACTGCTTACCAGATCCCAGAGATGTCCAAGTAAGTCACACATGTATATTTGAGCCCTTTGTAAGCAATATGAGGGAACATACATTCACAGTGAAAAGGCACTTGTGTCAGAGCAAGATTGATCATTGTTATAGCAAATGCACCGTACCACAGGACATCTGCTATAGTGGTCCCCGCTGTGGTAGCTTCTTGGTTTTGAGAGTATTAGTTGCCTGCTCTCTCCCAAAGTACAGTAAAAGGAACCCTACAATTCAGGACATGGTGGCTGGTTTCCTCATCACATATCAGGTGAGGAATGGCAAAATTCCTGTCTCAGTGCTTCAGTGAAATGCCAACAGCAGTAGAAATCAAAGGGAGAGAGCCTGCCCCTGTGTGGCTACTAGGGCTGTATGTGCAGCTTGTCAATATTATATACTTGTCTATACTTGTTAGAGGATAGACCCAAAATATCCCTTTTGTTCTGAACTAGATATGGAATACCTTACTAAAGTGTATTAAACTGGGACAGATTGCTCCATTCACCAGCCATAGAAAGAACAATTAGCAGGAATGAAGCACTGACAGTAATTGATCATTACTTCCTCATTATCAACTAATTAATCAATTAATAATGAATTGAAGGTGATAATTATCAATTACCTCAACGAATCTATCATTAATGGTGTATGTATGTGTGTGTGATGTGCATCACATCTATCAGTTGCAAATCTAAGGAAGTTGCCCCACACTCCATTACTAGGATCTTGGCAATTGGAGCATTGTACAATAACAATTGTACAACAATGAAGGACATATTAATTTGCCTATTACTTACCACTGTTTGAATCATCACACAGAATGGCATTGATGGGAACCTGAAAATCACCAGAGATGGCTTAGCATATCACCTACAACCGGCAGTATCCAATGCTAGTTCTAAGTAGACTAGGCCCATTCATTTCAATGGGTCTACTCTGTGTAGGAGTACCATTGGATATTGCCCAAAGCCCGCTGGTTTGAATCCTAATAGTTTTAAACTGATGCTTATTTTTGTAAAGTTCTGCTTCAATTCATGATAATTACCTAATGTTTAATTTTCTGAGATTTAAATGAATTTTTATATTCAAATGAGCAACAACTAAAGTAAGGAAGGTGGGGGTCCCCTGAGAGAAGTTGCTATGCTAAGTCACCATAGTGAAGACTTAAATATCAGAAAGGGATCCTGAGTTTTCCTACTGAATAAAAGGTGGAAAAGAAATTGCCCAACGGATGTACTTAATTATTTGCTCTCCCCCCCCTCCAAAGGTACATGGACTTGATCAATGTGATGACCTATGACCTCAGAGGATCCTGGGAAGGTTTCACTGGTGAGGATAGCCCTCTGTTTGCAGGACCTGAAGACCAAGGCTCCTATATTTACTTTAATGTGGTGAGTGAGTACAAAAATGAAGGGTTTTCTTGTAGCTCCAGGCATATCTTACATATCCAGTGGTTTAGAATAACTTCCTGGTCACTCTACCAATGTTCTCTTCACCAGGACTATGCTATGAACTACTGGAAGAAGAATGGTGCTCCAGCTGAAAAGCTGATGGTGGGATTTGGAGCCTATGCCCGCACCTTCACCCTCACCAACCCTTCTAACCATGGCCTGAATGCCCCAACCTCTGGACCAGGTAAAGGTGGAGCCTACACCCAAGAAGCTGGGACACTGGCATATTTTGAGGTAAATCTCTGACCTAGTTCTCACTGAGGTCCTAAACATGTGTCTATCCATACAAACATTCTGTCTATATAGAAAATTGGTTGTTATGATATGCTGAATTGTTACTGTTTTTAACTAGTTATTCTATGTATTGTTGTATCTGGCGATTGTATTTACATAGCTATAGCTCTAGATTCTTTCTGTAAAATTTCAGGCTCTTTGTTGAAGTGGGATTATGTATTAATAAATTAATAAAAAAATTCTTTCTGTGCTAGAGAGCAAATAAGACCAGTTCTGATATACACATGTGGTATAGGATGTTGCTTTAAGCATGGCTTTTGTGGGTGAATAGAATGTGATCTTTGTGTAAAGGACTTATTTCCATAAAACATTTCTAAGATCTACTGTGATTTCCACAATTCTTTGCTGTCTGCAGCTAGCATACTGCCATTTTTGAAAAGAGATGGAAAGTTGAATTTAAAGATAATCGAACAATGTTTAGCTAGCCTTATGTAACCAAACCAGATGCTTTCATGGATGCTTAATGAGACATATTGCTCCCACAGATCTGTACCTTCTTGAAGGGTGGTGCCACTGTTGTATGGAACGCTCCTCAGGAAGTCCCTTATGCCTATAAGGGAAATCAATGGATTGGCTATGACAACCCTAAGAGCTTTGCCATCAAGGTAAGCTTCTTTGTTGCCTCCATTTTGTGCCCTAATTCATGGCTTATTCAAACATTCCCTAAAAATGGAAGGAGGAAAAGACAAGGAAGGGTTGTTTTTAGGTCTGAGCTGACAGTACCCAGGGGATGGGTTGTGTGCAGATTTTCAGCAGTGTCAAAAAGTACTCACACATACCCAGCCTCTGACTAGTGCCACCACTGTCAGTAATTATTTCACCTATTTCCTGAACTGACTTCATTTGACCCCAGAGATGTCTGCGTGCAAGAAACATTGATTGATTACTTAACATCATTATGCCACCCCTTTGCTACTTGATCCCCAATTGGCTGGGATCGCCCATGCGACTAATCCAAGAAGAAGCCATAATTGGAAGGGGGAAATGGCACAGAAGTAGCAGCAGATAAGGAAACAGTGGTAGTGAACAGGGTTGAAAAGAAGGTGAATGCAGGGTGGAAATATTTCTACCCACCCCAAAACGGGCTATTTTCAGCTCAAAAATCAAAATAGAAGAATATTTAGCACATCCCTAGCTATTTTATTATTGATCTGCTAAAAATGTATAATGCCGTTTCCACTTGGGTGTTTGATTCTATTCTGATTTATAATGGTTAAAATACTCTAAATTGCCTACTGAAATAAAACTGGATTCCTTAATTAGCTTTGTTTTCCTGGTCTGAACCAGATACAAATTTTATTAATAATATTCTTTAGAGTTTCTTAGTTTTAGATAAACAATTATGAGACACCAGAATTGGATACTGAAGCAAAAGTACATTAAAATTGTATAATGGTCACTTACATCCACCAAAGTCCCATTAAGACAGGCTTTTTCTCCATTGTTTCCAACGGGTCTTAAATTGAACTATATTGCACCAAGCCCTACATCAGCTCTCAGCAACTTCCTCAAAAGATAATATGAGTTTGTTTTAACTATTTTGTTGTCTAGATCAGTTGACTAAGGGTGTGATCCTACATATGTTTAGACAGGGGGTGGGGAAACCCTGCAACTCCCAGCATGGCTGGCTAGAGAATGCTGGAAGTTGTAGGACTTTTTTTATCTAAACATGCATAGGATTGCACCTCAACTAAGATTTATGCCTCTAACAGTGTGATTCCAAACATATCTCCTTGGAAGTAAATTCCACAGAATTTAGTGTGGTTCGGATTACATCCTTAGCGCCAAATCCTATGTTTATTTAGACAGAAAAAAAGTCCTACAACTTCCAGCATGGCTGTCTGGGAAACTCACAGGAGTTTTAGAACCTTTTCCCTGTCTAAACATGCATAGGATTGCGCCCTTCATTACTTAGGACAATGCAAGGAAATGAACAGCTCTGATTCCCGAGGAGTCTTTTGCAACCTTCTGCTTGACTGTCTAATTCACAGGCTAAGTGGCTGTTGGAGAACAACTTTGGAGGAGCCATGGTGTGGGCCATTGACCTGGATGACTTCACTGGCACATTCTGTGGGGAGGGCAAATACCCTCTAATGAATGCCTTGAAATCTGCGTTGGGAGTCACCACGCCAAGTGAGTAACGTACTGGTGTTCTTAGGGATAAAGCGAAGTATGTGACCTGTCTAGAACCCCTGGGGCTGACAGGAGTTATAGTTCAACATAACCGGAGGGCACCAGGTCAGGGAATACTGCTTGTATCTTATTCATATGAAATACTGTGACTGATTCCTATTTTGTACCCATTTCCATCCTTTCAGGTTCATTTTCTTTGAGGCAATTTTGCAACAATGGGGGGTTCTTTCCAATGCAAATGCTGACTAACCTGCCTGCAGCTCACTCACTTCTTCTGCTTTTACTCCACAACTCATGTTGGTTCCTTCGTAGATTGTGGAGTGCAATGTGCAAACCCAGACCACTGGGTTGTTTAGGGTCTAAATAACCAGCAATTAACCCAGGAAAAACCATGCGTTAACAGCAGGGTTGTTTAGTTCTGGTTCATACATCACACTCCCCAAACAACAAAGTAGCCAATCGTAAGTTATGGAGTAAAAGCAGAGGAGGGAGGCGCACTTCAGCCAGCGCACCTGCTCTCTCCTGCTCATGCATCACAACCAATGTGTTGTTATGTGCAAAGCTTCAATGAAGAGGTTTTCCTCAGGATCACAGTGAGGGAGGAAAGACAAATTCCTGCCTCCCCCCCCCCACTATGATCCCCATAATTATCAAACAAACCACTGATATTATTTGCATTATTAAAAACCTGCATCTCAAAGATGCATCTAACATCACTTCTGGTTTGGTCCTAAAAGTCACCACCCGCACTTCCAGTCACTTTAATTTCTCCTTGCATATGATAGGAAAGGCTTATGGTCTTTCCACATAATCCTTTATTTGTAATACTTTTTGCTGGCTTTGCAGCTTGTGCTTTGTCAAAAGTGAGAACCTCTGTGATCCATTTTCTCGCTTTCCCACACTGGATTCCCATAAGTAGGAGTCTCCCACATCTATCAACCAATGACTCCTTTAAGACCTCATTTCTGGTTTATCTTTCGTGAGGAGCCTTGGGAAGGGAAGTTCTAAGTCCACTCCCATCTTTCTTTCAGACTGCAAAGTGCCAACAACAACCCTCGGCACCAATGCAAATCAGCCTGCCCAGCCTGCCACACCAGCCCCATCGTCGAGTGGCAGTGGACACTCTGGTGGCAGCGGACACTCTGGTGGCAGCGGAGGCACCTTCTGCAAGGGAAAAGCCAGTGGCCTCTTCCCAGATCCCACCAACCGGAATGCCTTCTACCACTGCGTGAACGGGAAGACCTTCCTCCAATATTGCCAGACAGGCCTTGTGTTTGACTCCAGCTGCTCATGTTGCAATTGGGCCTAAAGGGAACAGCCACCGAGTGCACATACACTTCTCTGAAGTCAAGAAAGGGAGGAAGCTTTCAGCATGATAAATAAAGATGCATTGCATTCAAGCAGTAGTCTGTGGTTTCTTTCGCCAAATATAGCCAAATTCCATTCGGTATCTATATTAAATCGAATACCTCAGTTACATTTTCTCACTGTGCTTTAAAAAATACATAGGCCTCATTTCTGCTTTATTTAATTTACTCATTTAATTTGAAAACCGATGGCTCACTTTTCAACAACAAAGTGAACGACAAAGTATGCAATAAAATAATATAAATCAGATAGCAAGAGTAAGCATTTTTTAAAAAAACAATCATAACAATGATTTTAATTCTAAGTGAATGGATGCAGCTCACATACATAGTTAATATTGGACTCCAACACCTGTCTGCACCTGCCAGCCATTGGTCTGGGAGTTGCAGTCGAAAAACATATGAAGGGCCATATCGCTATATACTTTGGCTTTCCCAGTAGCTTAGGTGGACAATGGATGTTAAATAAGAATGGGAAGCACAGTGAGTCCTTCCCAGTTTTGTAATGGAACTAATAGCTTTAAATACTAGCGAATCAAAACCTGGTTCATATCACCAGTCTTGCCTCTCCTTCACTGGTTACCACTGTTACATCCTCCTCTCCAGCTGGAGAAAATTGACCTCGCTATAGCTGGATGCCCAACACAAGAAATAGCTAAGCTCCTATCTCCAAGCATTAGGCACAGGTTAACTTTCTCCAACCATCAAGAAGATGGCAATGAAGAACAGGAGGAAGCAAGCAGGCAAGAGAGGATCAAAACTGCTAGCTTGAAATCTACATTCATTTCCTTGGTATGCTTGTCTGGTATTTCTATTGGGAAACCAGTCTAAAACCAGGCTGGAGAAGGTGCTGTGAACCCCTTTTTTATATTAATTCACCCTTGGAGATCCTCAACAAGCAGTTGACAGATTTTTTTTTTTTTTTGCCATACCTAGACCGAAGAAAGAGAGATAGTCAGGGCTGGCCCTACCATTAGGTAGAGTGAGGCAACTGCATCAGGTAACAGACTCAGAGACATGAAAGGGAAATACGTTCCTAGTTATTTAATCTGTTTTGATTATTTCTTGAAAAAGGAATGACAACGCAGTCTCAAACAATACCAATTAAAAAAAAAAAAACGAGACATCTAAAGAAGCCAATGTGGTTGAAAAGGCAGCTCACAAAGGAGTTGAAACTAAAGAAGGATGCTTTCTGGAATTAGAAGGAATGGCTTATGACCAAGGAAGTCTACAAAGTTTTAGCCCAGAAATGTAGGAATGAGGTCAGGAAGGCAAAAGCAGAAAATGAGCTAACACTAGCAATGGAGGCAAAAACAACAACAGCAGCAAAAAGGGCTTCTCCAAATATATCAACAGCAAGAGGAAAACAGCAGAGACGATGGGCTCACTGCTTACACCAAATGGAGAAATCTTAACAGATGACCAAGAAAAAGCAGAGGAACTCAACTCCTATTTTGCCTCTGTCTTTACATCCAAAGGAAAAGATGTGTTAAGTAGAATAGACCGGGAACAACAGGGGAGAGTGCAGTTCAGTGTGGTACAGGAACTTCTAGTCAATTTTAATGCCTTCAGGCCTCCAGGGTTGTAGTCCCCCTTTTCAAGAAAGGAAAAAAGAGGATCCCAGTAATTATCAACCAGTGAGTCTTACATTAATCCCTGGAAATATGTTAGAGCAGGTAATAAAGCAGGCCATTTGCAAGCATCTTGAAGTTAATAGTGTGATTGCTAAGAATCAGTGTGGCTCTATCAAGGAAAGGTCATGTGAGACAAATCTTGTCTCCTTCTTTGACAGGGTAACTACTCTAGCGGACAAGGGGAATGCTGTGGACATAATTTACCTCAATTTCAGAAAAGCTTTTGACAAGGTTCCACATGACATTTTCATTGACATGCTGCTAAAGTTTGGCTTGGATGGCACTCCAGTAAGGTGGGCCCACAACTGGCTGGCTAACTGCACTCAGAGTCAGCATTAATGGCTCTACATTGAGTTGCAAAATGCTGGCTAGCACCTCTTTGTTCTCTCTACATTGAGTTTGACAGCAATAACCAGCAGAGTACCACAGCGTTCTGCCAGTATTGATCAAAAATTTTATTAATGACCTGGATGACAGGATTGACGGACTTATTATCAAATTTGCGGATGACACAAAACTGGGAGGTCTGGCCAACACCCATGATGAAAGAATGAGACTGCAATCTGATTTGGACAGGTTGGAAGACAGGGCTGAGAGGAACAAGATGTCCTTTAACAGGGAGAAATGTAAGGTATCTAGGGAGGAAAAATGTAGGGTACACATACAAGTTGGGGGATTCATGGCTTGGAAGCACTACATCGGAGAAGGATTTGGGAGTAGTCATTGACAACAATCTGAACATGAGTCAGCAGTGCAAGTTAGCTGCAAGGCAGTTCTGGGCTGCATTAAAAGAAGCATTGCATCAAAGGCCTTAGTGAAGATTATCCCTAAGGATTATCCCAGGCAAATGGAGGGATCATCCCTGCCTGCTCCCAGGATCCCCTGTGTGTCATTTGGATGCACAGGGATGATCCCGGGACGATCCCGGGATATAGGCCTGGTCTAGTCATGGCCATAGACACATGAAGTCCTCATTCCTCTCAACACAGCACTAGTGAGACCACACCTGGAGTATTGTGTATGATTCTGGGCACTAGCCCTTTAATCATTTAAGAGTTTCATCAGATGAGTGTTTTATCACACACTCATTACTGCCCACTTAGGGATGTGTGCACATCCTTTAGACGACATCCTCCTCCTCCCGTGCACCTCCCGCTCGTTCTGCTCCTATTTCTGTAGCAAAGTAGACCCCTTTTAATCCGTGTTTCTTTTAACAGAATGTGCCTCGATCTCCTGCAGTGTGCAGGAAAAGCGATGCAATAAAAACAGCGCCTGAATGGGCCATGTGGTCTTTGTGTACTTCCTCTTTCCCCTCTGGGAAGAAAGAGGAAGTAATGAGGGACAAAAGTGGGGACAGAGAAGCAACGGTAAGGAAACACGATTTTCCTTGTGTGATGATGCTCCAAATTGCCCTTTTCTGCACATTTTCCAGCTCTACAATATCTTTTTTTAGGTGTAGTAACAAGAACTGTACACAGTATTCTAAATGTGGTCATACCATAGATTTATATAAGGGCAGTATGATATTGATAGTTTTATTCTCAGTTCTCTTCCTAATTTTGTTGTTTATTCGTTCAGTCGCTTCCGAGTCTTCGTGACTTCATGGACCAGCCCACGCCAGAGTTTTCTGTCGGCTGTCGCCACCCCTAGTTCCCCCAAGGTCAAGTCTGTCACCTCCAGAATATCATCCATCCATCTTGCCCTTGGTCGGCCCCTCTTCCTTTTGCCTTCCACTTTCCCTAGCATCAGCCTCTTCTCCAGGGTGTCCTGTCTTCTCATTATGTGGCCAAAGTACTTCAGTTTTGCCTTTAATACCATTCCCTCAAGTGAGCAGTCTGGCTTTATTTCCTGGAGTATGGACTGGTTTGATCTTCTTGCAGTCCAAGGCACTCTCAGAATATTCCTCCAACACCACAGTTCAAAAGCATCTATCTTCCTTCGCTCAGCTTTCCTTATGGTCCAGCTCTCGCAGCCATAGGTTACTACGGGGAATACCATTGCTTTAACTATGCGGACCTTTGTTGTCAGTGTGGTGTCTCTGCTCTTAACTATTTTATCAAGATTTGTCATTGCTCTCCTCCCAAGAAGTAAACATCTTCTGATTTCCTGGCTGCAGTCAGCGTCTGCAGTAATCTTTGCGCCCAGAAATACAAAGTCTGTCACTGCCTCCACGTTTTCTCCCTCTATTTGCCAGTTATCAATCAAGCTGGTTGCCATAATCTTGATTTTTTTGAGGTTTAACTGCAACCCAGCTTTTGCACTTTCTTCTTTCACCTTTGTCATAAGGCTCCTCAGCTCCTCCTCGCTTTCAGCCATCAATGTGGTGTCAACTGCATATCTGAGATTGTTAATGTTTCTTCCTGCGATTTTAACTCCAGCCTTGGATTCGTCAAGCCCAGCACGTCGCACGATGTGTCCTGCATACAAGTTGAATAGGTAAGGTGAGAGTATACAGCCCTGCCGTACTCCTTTCCCAATCTTAACCCAGTCCGTTGTTCCGTGGTCTGTTCTTACCGTTGCTACTTGTTCGTTATACAGATTCCTCAGGAGGCAGACAAGATGACTTGGTATCCCCATACCAACAAGAACTTGCCACAGTTTGTTATGATCCACACAATCAAAGGCTTTAGAATAGAATTTGCCTCTTTCACAGCAGCTGCATACTGGGCTGACATTTTCATCGAGCTGTCCACCACAACCCCAAGATTTCATTCTTGTTTGGTCACCACCAGCTTAGATCCCATCAGGCTATACTTGGAAATTGGGATTGTTTTGCCCAAATATGCATCACTTTATACTTGCTTACATTGAACCGTATCTGCCATTTGGATGCCTATTCTCCCAGTTTGGACAGAACCTTTTGGAGCTCCTCACAATCCCTTTTTGTTTAACCACCCTAAATAATTTGGTATCATTGGCAAACTTGGCCATTTAACTGTTCTAATTCCAGATCATTTATGAACAAATTGAAAAGTATTGGTCCTAACACAGATCCCTGTGGGACCCCACTATTTAAATCCCTCAATTGGGAGATTTTAGTTCTACTCTCTGCTTTCTGTTCTTTAAGCAGTTACTGACCCATAAGAGGATCTCTAATCTTATTACATGTCTGCTAAGTTTGTTTAGGAGTCTTTGGTGAGAGACTTTGTCAAAAGCCTTTTGGAATCCAAGTAAACAATGTCCACCAAATCACCCCTGTCTACATGTTTATTGACACTCTCAAAGAATTCTAAAAGGTTAGTGAGGAACAAAAAATGGAGGGAAAGAGGCGAAATGAGTGCAGCACAGGAAAAATGTCATGTGAGTACCGAGCTGCAAAACCACATATCAGGCATGTCGAGTCTGCAATAAATCACTAGTGTGATGGCGCTCAATCTGTACCTTCTCCACGTCTTCCTTTTTTCTCCTCAGAGAATTAGGACAGGAATGGAGTGGGGAGAGAATTTACTCACAGTGCAAGCTTATGAATGTTTACGCATTATGCCTCTTATTTCTTTTATTCCATATTACAAAGGCAATGGGTTGCAATAAAAAAACACCCAGCTTCATCAGGAGCTTCATCCTCAAAAACGTCATCTTTTGGATCTTTAGATTATTACTTCACATGCGTTGGGTTTCGAAGGTGTACAGGGCCCAGGTGTCTCAGTTTGCTCTTTCCTTACACTAAGAGTCTACCTTCCTGGTTCTGCCTGTTTTCTAAAGTAAGTGTTCTGTCTGTTTAATCTGTACGTCAAGAAAATGCTTGTGTAGTGACTCTACCTTGTTTGAAAGCATTTTGCCTTGAATTTGGGTAATACATGCTGTATTTTAAAACTTAGAGAATTAATCATAATATGATTTATTTCAGAATATATGGTTAGGATGGCAGTTTTAGTGTGAGATACACCATTATTTTTCTTTCAGAGATCTTAACATGTGGGACACACCCCACCTAGAAATATGCTTTGCCCCTTATGTACCACCACCCACCACCTGATTTTTTTTTCTGGTGCTGCCACTGCCTGCTTCTCAGAACTTTGGAGTATGATAGGGATATCTGTTTAGGCTAACCAGGGCCATTCACTCAGAGTTTTGTGGCTCTGGGAAGTGGTAACACAGGAAGGCATCTCTACATTTGTACAGGAGGGATCCTCAGGATCACCATTCACCTGAACACCACTCAACAGGGCCAGGGTGGTCTCATCCAATATCCCAACAAGTTAGCTGCCTGCCTTTAGAATTCAGATTCCAAAACAGATTCCACATCACAGATATTTTGTTAAATAAATGTTATACAATATGCCTGGGTCTCATCTGTTTATCTCCTCCTTTATTTGTAAAGTATTTGTACTCAGCCTATAAATATTATCAAAATCTAGATTAGTACAGCAAATACACAGCTCTGACTTCTATATGTAATCACTCAGTTAAAAGGATTATAGCATTATAATCTATCTACTTAATCTATTCTGCAAGGAATCTAATTGTACGGGTATAATAAAAGTATTGAAAGCCATGTTTTCTTAAGTTCTGATTTTTTTTAATGTTGCCTTGGTTTTGTACCTATAATGGAATTAGTTGTGTGCTGCTAATATTAGATGAATATCACGATCATTTGATGACTTTTACCACTGAAGTGGTAATAGGGCAGACATGTGATATAAAAAGAGGAGAGAAACTGTGTTAGATCAGTACAGCAACAAAGGCCAGATGGACACTTTGTGTCATATCCATATGATCTCATCATGATGACACTATATCACTCTTGCGCATTTATACCTCATAGGTCATACAATGACATTGGTTGTGGTATTTTGAATAACATGGAACAAAAAGTGGGAAATAACTCTAGAAAAGCAGTGCACAGAATGTATAATATGCTCCAACAGTTATAAGTACACTTCAATACCAATAAAAAGCACTAGTGTAGACCTAGTCAAGGAAGGCCAAGGTGATCCTACTTATGGGTAAGTACAAATATGAAATCATACTACAGAATTTATTTCCTGTCCTGGTGCAGGAAGCCCATTCTGCAATCTGGAGTCTTTATTCTTTCATGAATACTCTAGTTTTAGAAGACAGTAAGTTCAACCGGTTCTGGATGGGGTTGCACTCCCTCTGAAGGAGCAGGTTCATAGTTTGGGGGTTCTCCTAGAACCATATCTGTCTCTTGAGGCTCAGGTGGCCTCGGTGGCACAGAGTGCTTTCTACCAACTCCAGTTGGGGCCCAGCTATGCCCCTATCTGGACAGGGATAACCTAGCTTCAGTTGTCCATACTCTGGTAACCTCCAAATTAGATTACTGCAATGCCCTCTACATGGGGCAGCCTTTGAAGACGGTTCGGAAGCTGCAGCTTGTGCAAAATGCAGTGGCCAGATTGATAGCTGGAACAGGGAGGTTTGACATAACATCGATTCTGGCCCACTTGCATTGACTGCCTATACGTTTCCAAGCCCAATTCAAGGTGCTGGTTTTAACCTATCAAGCCCTACATGGCTTGGGACCACAATACCTGATGGAACACCTTTCCTGACATGAACCTACACTGAGCTCAACATCTAAGGTCCTCCTCCAAGTGCCTACTCCGAGGAAATCTCGGAGGATGGCAACAAGGGAGAGGGCCTTTTCGGTGGTGGCCCCCCGACTGTGGAATGATCTCCCTGATGAGGCTCATCTGGTGCCAACACTGTTATCTTTCAGGCGCCAAGTTAAGACTTTTCTCTTCTCCCAGGCATTTAACAGCATTTAACAACGCTAAGTTTGTTTTCTAACGGACCCTAGAACTGTTGTTTTTAAATGGATACTGTTGTTTTTATATTGTTGTTTTTATGTTTCTGATGATTTTTAAATTTTGTATACTTTTTTAATGTTTACTGTTTTTAACTTTTGTAAACCGCCCAGAAAGCTTCGGCTATGGGGCGGTATATAAATGTAATAAATAAATAAATAAACTGAATAGATTACAAAACAAGAGTGTGAAATCTCATTTACAATTAAGTCACCGTATTTGCTGGGATTTTACCAGAAACTACAAAGTGAATTTTATTCTTGCTGTTGTATGGAAAAGAGTTCACTCACTGTATCACCTTATAAAACTAATAATCTTGCTTCTCTCATTTCATTTCACGTGGTGTTGAAAAAAAATTGCTGTCTGAGATCTTTGGAATGGGAGAATACTCCAAATATTCGGAAAATGGAAAAGCTTTCAGTTTTGTATTCAGTTGAACTTCAAGTATTTCAGGTTTTTTTAAACCCATGTATAATTCTTAACAATGAAGCCCATGGCTACTCTTGGGCTAGGCACTAAAGAACAAAATAAATTGTTCCTTCTCCAACACAATCCGCAGAGTAAATACTCCTCATTATGATTTCTGTGGCAATTCAAATATCTCATATGCTTTTATTTAGAATCATCTATAAAAAGAATTATATAATGGGCCTAAATATGATTTTCATCAAAGACTTCCAAATGAAAAATTGTGTGCCACTCTGCTCTAACTTAAAATACTAGACAATACACTATGTTGCTATTATAATTATTAATCCATCAAAGTACACACACACACACACACACACACACACACACACACACACATTCAGATTTAATTTACTGGTAATTCCCTTTTCCTTTATAGGTCTGGTGCTCCTGCTGAACGCACAGAGAGACAAGAAGTTCACTTCTGAAAACAAGTGTTTCTCATCCATGCTTTATAAAAAGAGGCCATTCAAACACCATTGGTATTGTTAACTTCCCTTACAGTTCCATCCTACACAGGCCTATCTAGAAGTAAGCCTCACTGAGTTCAATGGGAAATGCTCCCAGGCAAGTGTACACAGCATTACAGCCCTAATGGGATAAACATTTGGGGGTGGGACCACAGCTCAGGGGTGGAGCAAATGCTTCACATGCAGAAATTCAGTTTTAAAAATGCATAAGTACATGTTAATGAACGGGAGAAGAATCTGTACATTTTCAGGAGAAGCACAATTGATGCATACATTTACATACGGATTTTCATTCAAAAAGAAAGAAAAAACAAAGCTTGCATTCTGATACAGACTCATGTCGGAAAGAGCTTCAAGATGGAATTCTGAGAACTTTGGTGAGCTCACGTTTTGCTGATTTGTGCATCCACGTATATACACACACGCACACTATCAAGCTTTCAGAATACGGGAGATCCATTCATGGACCTCCTACTATCTCATCTAGGTTGTCCCTGTATCCATATTGTACTAGGGTGACCATACGGAAAAGAGGATAGGACTCCTGTATCTGTAACAGTTGTATAGAAAAGGGAATTTCAACAGGTGTCATTTGTATGCATGCAGCACCTGGTTAAATTCCTCTTCATCACAACAGTTAAAGCTGCAGGAGCCCTGTCCCCTTTTGTATCTGGTCACTCTAGCTATACATAGAGCTTCTTGATTACAAAAGGATCTATTACCTAGTAAGTCAGAGAGACTGTTTCCCAGAACTAAATAAAGAGCTTCATTATTTTTAATATTCAAAATCAAAATTACTTATGACATTGTTTTGGGGGTGGGAGGAAATGGCATAGCTTTTCCTCTTAATAGGAACCTCAAATCTGGATCCTTTGTGTCCACCAAAATTAACATTAAAATATAATAGCAATACAAAGAACAGAAGCAACAGCAATGGGGGGAAATACCAGTGCTGACCACAGGATAAAAGCCCATAATTGGAGGCAAACAGAAAAAGAAGTGAGAGCCAATATTTGGCTCAATTAACACACTATGCAAATGTTGGTGTTTCATCAGTAGCTTAAAACTAGTGCACTCATATCTTTATGAAAGTTTATAGAGGTCCTTATCCAGAGAACTGCAAATACAACATTGTGCTTCTACTCTTGGAAATTATTGAGCCTTACGAAGCAGAGGCCACTTATAAGCCCAAACAGTGGCCAGTTTGCATGGGTTGGGGAGAGCAGCCATTCACCTGTTTTCCAGTAAAGGTTGACTGGAGGTGGGGGAGCAGGAACATCCAGACATCACCTGTTCATGACCTGTATCATCTGACTACTGATAAGCACTATGTAGACCTTCACTCACAATTGATTCAAATGTACGGAAAGAAAGATCAAGTGGTACAATCCTTTCTGGACATTGATACTTTGGACTGCAGATAGGGAGATGGCATGGCTGCATGCTCCTCAGTAGGAAAGATTCTTCTCTGCACACAGAAAAGCTAGCACATTAAGGAGACAATCAGACTTTCCAAACATACATCTGAAAATACTCCCTTGTGCAGGGAGACTCTTTTACAAGCAAACTGGTCCAAGGCTTTGCTGAAGTGTAAACTCTCAATGGGCCTGATAAATGCCAAATATGCCATCATTCTCAAAGCTGCCTCACACAGTAGCTTCCCAGTACATGTAATCACATGTTCATTCCTCATGTATGAAGAGTTGACTAACAGAAAGCTGGTTGAAGAACAGAAAGCAAAGAGTAGGATTAAATAGTCTATTTTTGCAGTGGAGTGCTGTAAACAGTGCAGTCTCACAAGGATCTGTATTGGGACTGGTACTTTTTAACGTGTTCATAAATGAACTGGAATTAGGAGTGAGAAATGAGGTGGCCAGGTTTGCTCATGGCACAAAATTATTTAGTGTGGTTAAAACAAGAAGGGACTATAAAGAGTGTACAAAATTATGCAGAATTTTAGGATACTTTTAGTATGCTTTTAGGATGTTTTAACAGTGTATGCTATGTTTTTAATCAGTATTTTATGTATTTTATGATTGCTGTTGTTCCCCACCTCAATCCAATCGGAGAGGCGGCTAAGAAATAGATGATGATGATGATGATGATGATGATGATGATGATGATGCATGGCATGGAGGGAGTGGATAGGAAGATGTTTTCTCCCTCTCCCATAACACTAGAACCCAAGATCATCCTATGAACCCGAGATATAGGACAGATAAAAGGAAATACTTCACACAGCACATGGTTAAACTATGAAATTTACTACTACAAGATGTAGTGATGGCCAACAACCTGGATGGGTTTAAAAGGGGATTGGATGAATTCATGGAAGTTGGCCACTGTGTGAACAGAATGCTAGACGAGATGGACCCTTGGTCGTATCTAACATGGCTCTTTGTGCATTCTTACTTTGTACATGTTTTTCTCTACACGAAGACTATCAGAAAGGTCATAAAGAACCATGTGTGGATTAGTGAAGCTGGAAAATAAAATACACTAATAATGGTCTGTCCTCTTGCCTTTCATTGTATTGACATTCTGATAGCGGTTTCAATAAGTGACAGCACACCTAAGAGCCTAACTGTGAAGCAATGTCATCACACAGCATAAACAGAATACACAATAGTTGCCCGCGGAGTCATTCAAACATTCCATTATGTGTGACCCAATGCTTTAATTTGCAAGTTAAATCATCTTGTTTCTAAATTAGTGTCCTTGACTTAATAATCCACAATTGCTACAAGTTCAACCACAGCTTTTAAAGCTCAGCTAAAAACTTTTCTTTTTCCTAAAGCTTTTAAAACTTGATTTTGTTCTGACTTTATACTGTTAGTTTTACCCTACCCAGTGCCTGTTTACCCTACCCTGTGCCTGTTTGCTTTCTCTTCCCCTCCTTATTGTTTTATTATGATTTTATTAGAATGTAAGCCTATGCGGCAGGGTCTTGCTATTTACTGTTTTACTCTGTACAGCACCATGTACATTGATGGTGCTATATAAATAAATAATAATAATAATAATTACTAGGGCCTAATCTACACCAAGCAGGTTATTGTACTATGAAAGAGGTATGAAAGTGGTATAAAAAAGGCAGGAGCCACAACAAGCAGGATACAGCACTATCAAAGTGGTATATGGTATGTATCAATGGGCCCATACTGTTATAAAGCAGTAAGTGTGGCTCCTGCCTTTTATACCGCTTTCAAAAATCATTTTTTCAAGATATCAGCCTGAACCGCCATCTTGAATTTTGGATTTCGTTTTAGAACAGTGGTTTTCAGACTCTAGTGATTTTTGGTCCAATTAGTCTAGTAAAGTGGTTTCCCAAAAATGAACGAAAAAATCTCTTACTTCAAATATAACCTAGATAGAACTAGGGTTGCCATATGTTCTGGAAAAGTCCTGATTTCCAGGAGATTCTGAAATGTCCCAACCGGCTGGGTAAGAATCCCGGATTCCTGGTCCAGCTGTCTGGAGAAATTCTGAACTCTAAAATGGTGCCTTGAGCCTTTTCAGTGGAGCAGGAGCAGCAGAGAGAAAGACGTATCAATGTAGCGCCTTTTTCAGACCATCACTGCTCCTCTACAGGCTCATCTGAGTCACTCACCGTGACTCACCTTATTGCGCCTGCGGATGCATAGAAGGACGGTGACCATATGGAAAGGAGGACAGGGCTCCTGTATCTTTAACAGTTGCATAGAAAAGGGAATTTCAGCAGTTGTCATTTGTACATATGGAGAACCTGGTGAAATTCTCTCTTCTTCACAGCAGTTAAAGGTGCAGGAGCTATACTAGAGTGACCAGATTTAAAAGAGGGCCAGGCACCTGCAACTTTAACTGTTGTGATGAAGAGGAAATTTCCCCAGGTTCCCCATATATACACATGACTCCTGCTGAAATTTCCTTTTCAGTACTACTGTTAAAGATACAGGAGCCCTGTTCTCCTTTTCATATGATCACCCTACATAGAAGAGGAACAACAGTGAGGAAAGGCTCACATGCTCTCCTCAGGCTACCTGAGTCCCATGCAATGCAAAGGAGCTTGGTGAGCTTGGCTGGTTGTGGTCAGACCTTTAGGGTAAGCGTGGGGCGGAGCTGCTGGGTTATCTGTGGGGGAAGAAAGAGAGTTTTGTGGGGGCAGGAGGGAGGGAGCCAGTGGGGAATGAGGGGGTGAAGGAGAGGAAAGAAGAAACGAAAGGAAAGTCACTCCCCAAAAAATCGCCCTTCAAAATCCACCTGCTTGGATTTGGGTTGCAAGCCTCAAATCTGTTACTTCGAAGTAAGTTGCAGTGAATTTAAGATGTCTGGTTTAACAGTTGTCTACGTTTTAATTGAAAAATTGGGCTTTGCAAAAATTGGGCTTTCCCTAGACGTTTATATATCTCAGTTTTTTTAAAAAAAAATCCCAGCCCCCACCTCCCCCCAAAATTATCCCGGTTTTGTGGATTCAGAATATGGCAACCCTACCTAGAACACATTTACAGTTCACTTTCAAATCTATCTAGCAGTTCTTTCCACTAACATTCCATAATCATATTCCTCCAAAATGTTATTTATATAGCAATACAAATACTGTTACAATTATTAGAAACATAATAGCTACTATCAATTCCATTTAAAGCAAACACATTCCCAAATTGGTCCTTATCTTTAGAAGGCTATCACCTTAGCTATGACATTTCCATGGCGGAGGACTACTATAGAATGAGATAGAGAGAAAATGGCATATTACAAAAGCGAAGTGGAAATATCTATTTATTAATCCATTAACTACCAATTAGATTTTTTTAATGGCTTATATGGTTATCTTTCATGATAACAAACCATGTGATAAAAGGACGATGCTATACCTATAAAAGGCAGTGGGAGACGGTGGAAAGTAGTACACAGATTCAACCATGGCGAGGCTGATTCTCCTTACTGGTAAGACTGTATGGTTTAATATTATTTACACATAATGTATGACTTAATGTTATATAGTATAATGTTACTAGATTATGAACTATGAAGCTTCATTCTTAAGCATTTCATTGAACTGGCTATTCTGAAATGTGACTGAGGCTGCAATCCTATATGCACTTACCTCAAAGTAAGACTTGCTGGACAGAGGGAGACTTACTTCTGTATAAACATACACAGGAGTGTACTTTGGCTAAGTACAGTACAGTGCCATAGAATCCCAAGACAGGTTGTCTGTAACAAACAGGTTACTATGCTGATTGGGCATTTTGGGTGTTGTAGTCCAACACATCAGGAGGACATCAGGTTGGGGAAGGCTGATTTTCAGGATGCCACTTGACAGCAAGAATGTCAACATTTAAAGAGTCTAGGTGGGTTATCGTAGTAAGTAAGGACTTTGTTCCCTTTTAACATTGTGAGATCATAATTCCAAATGCAGGGAACAAGGTACAGTTTTGGTATGTGAAATAGGGACATCCATTACATGCTATAGATCTCTCAATTGATGTTCAAAAGAAGGGGCATTTGTTACACAGTATATTGGATATTATGTTTTAAGGTAACAGTCAGTCTTCTAAAATATCAGGCATCAGCAATCGTAGTTCCTCCAAATTGATAGCCTTATGTACAAATTGAGATGGACATAAAGTAGACCTTTCAAAGTAAGAAGAGCCTTCAAATGTTGTACTTGGATTCTGAATAAAGAAAGCTTTTCCTATGTTGTACCAATTTAAAACTGTGATATAAACACTTATTTGCATTTGTCTCCTGCTGCAAATGGTGTTGAAAGTTGCTCCTTTTGCTGTCTGGCTAAATATTTAACACTTCGATCAGACCAAATAAATTCTAACTTTAACTTCCAACCAAGTTTTTACTATATATTCACAATATATGGGCATTTTTTCTTATGTAAAATCTCAGGAAGATATTATTATGCAGTGATTTTGGGGTTCAACATTTACTTAAATGCCTTTGTCTCTTAAGCCAATAAAATAAGTGTGCTCATTTAAATTTTTTCTAAGACTTTTTTTTCCCTATTCTTTGTTTTTATAGGTCTGGTTCTTATGCTGAATGCTCAGCTGGGTAAGTAATGAGTTTATAGAGCAATAGCAAAGCAATAGACTGATGCGTGGGCTTGGACATCTCCCGTGCCACTTTAATGCCACTTCAGGGACTTGCTTTTTTTTTTTAACTGGGAAGTAGGACAGATATCTCCACAATAAGTAAATAAATCTAATTACAAAGTATGGATCTGCTTAGTCTCAAAGGATGGAATGAAATTAAGTGAGGTGAGGATTTGTAAAATAGGTCTACAGCTATCAATGCAAATTTAGTATTAGTAAGGGCCCTTACCCCCTATACCTCTTTTCCCTATTAACATTCTTTATTGGTGCTAACCTCTGCTTTAAGCACATAAAAATACTTTAAAATTCATGTTCTGTCAAGATTCTTCTGAGACTACATATGATCCAGAATGGTGACAAATATTTGTATTGTCAGCTAATTCCATTGTCTAGCTTTCCCATTTCACCTGAAGAACAACTTAGGAAGTTTGCTGATTCACTAACAGTGCTTGGGCCCAATGTTATCTACTCTGTAGTCTTACAGAATTCAATCATCCAGCTACTAAATCTCCAATCTGAGAGCTAATTCACATGAACTCAGTGATTCCACAGACAATGCAAAAGTGACTGAGTGCTCAATTCACATTTGGTGCACCAATGTTCAGTTAGGATGGCCACTTACACAACTTCATTATTACCATTAAAAACGAGGTCAAAATAAGACACATATTTGCATAAATTGGCAGAAGCCAATTACAGGTAGAGATACAAATTTAGAATTACCAGAATTTAACTAAAAATACAATTCCTCTCGCCATAGTGTGACCAGGTCATCTGTGTGCCTGCTTAGTCTGGTGTCCAGGTGCTAACCACCACATCAAGGCCTCTGCTCTCATGGCTTCTTACGGTTATTTATCTTTAAAACAGACTTGGATAGTTTTCAGTAAAGTAGGACACATGGCCATTCTATCACCAATATGCTTTTGTCAGCTTTATGGAGGTACTGAAAATGTAGTATCATTTGGGAGCTGAGCACAAACCGAAGTTATCTCACCACTCCTCTTCCTGGATCCACAGAACCCATCACTCAGACTCATGAACTGGGCATGGTGTAGCCAAGCTAATCCATATATTTTATATCTGAAAATGTTCTGTATTTTCATGGCTCACTATGGTTCATTATGGAAAGTAGTATCATACTACCTTCTCCACTTTTCTTTGGATCACAGGCACTGCCTACCAGCTGACATGCTACTTTACCAACTGGGCCCAGTACAGACCAGGTCTTGGACGTTTCAAGCCTGATAACATCGACCCATGCCTGTGTACCCAACTGATCTATGCATTTGCTGGCATGAAGAACAATGAGATCGCCACCATTGAATGGAATGATCTGACCCTTTACAAATCTTTCAATGGACTGAAGAACCAGTAAGTAGCCCCATGCCAAACAGTTCTTGGTTTAATGCAGTCTGTGGATCAACTCACAAGAGTGCCCCTTTGAAAACCTGTGCACAATTGGTATCAAAGGCCTAAGATTCTATAGTATGGCAGGCAACCATGGGCCCTTTGATGTGAAGCTGCTATGATCAAAAACAAATATATCTAGAATGCACCGGGTATCACCAGGGATGTGATCACATGCAAAATGCATTAGTGTTCCATTTCCAAAGTAGCTATATCATTGTTGTGTGGCAATGCAACTTTATTGTAGCAAAAGCACCTTCATGACTTGGATCACAATGATTATGGACTAAATCCTTCAAAGAATATCATCTTCATCTATGGTGAATAGTATACCAATACTCAGATGTGTTGCTCTGGGCTTTCTACTTGGGGGTTTGGTTAGATGTTACTCTCCAGTGCGTTACAGCAACTGGGTTCATTACAACGATCCATTCTGTCAGACTAGGAGCCCTCCAACTTGTTCTGATGGCCAACCATTCCAATATATTTTAATGCAAATCATGTATATCCTATGCATGATAAATTAGCCCTTTTGGGGGGACTGGATCTGCTAAGAAAACAAGCTGGATGTATAATATTCTGAGATCAAGATTGTTTGTGGTTGCTGCTAAACCCGTAGCCAAAGTACACTTTTTTTTAGAAAAGAAATGGGTGGGGGAGTCATTGTGAATTTCCACTACTGTCTCCTTCAAATGAAAATGTCCTAACTTTTCCTGCTCTTGGAAAGTGGAACAAAATGGGGGGGGGGGGGAATTAGTCCCTTTGAATACCTTATTGAAGTTATCCATATAGAAGTTACTGCGTGAGATATGGCATTATCAATATTTAAAGTGCAATTGCTTCCCTTCTGCCTCAGGAAAATAATCATGTTGAAGATGCTGAATCAAACAATATGAAATTGAACAAGCTCAATCTCTTGTTTCTTTATTTACAGGAATGCAGAACTGAAGACTCTCCTGGCTATTGGAGGCTGGAATTTTGGAACAGCGCCGTAAGACCCAATAACAATTTCTTAGGAAGACTCAGTGGAGGAATTTGACTCCAAAATTCAGGGCGTGAATGTTCATCATCACCATAATTTGGGATTTGAAAGGAAGTTCCTCAAACAACTCACTAGTGATACGTGATGGTTTTCATGCTCTCCTGGGCATGTGGATTTGGCTCACTTAATTGAGTCTTCTAGAATTATTTGTTCTTTGATACTTGCTATGGGATCCTGAGTGTCTAATTGTGGCACACCATTTTAAAGATTGTGAGGGATGGTCTTTGGCTGGGGTGGGAGTGGGGAGGCTCCTATCATGCAACAAAGGGTTGGAATGGGTGGCCCTTTGTAGTTTTTTCTGAAGTCTGATGTATTACATATTGTTGGTATTACATTCTGCTACTGCAGAGTAGAGTGGTGTGCATGAATGCTAGTTACAGCTATTTCTCATATTTCTCCACTTCTCTTCTCTTACCTAGTTTCAATGCAATGGTTGCCACTTCTGAAACCCGCCAGACTTTTATCAACTCCGTCATCAAATTCCTTCGCGAGTATGAATTTGATGGGCTGGATTATGACTGGGAGTACCCTGGTTCCCGAGGCAGCACTGCTCAGGATAAGTCCCTCTTTACTGTTCTGGTTAAGGTAAGCTGGTTAAGCCATCACCTTCACAGTTTACAATCAAGCAAGTTCAAGTGAATGCTCATTAAGCGGTGGATCACATGCATTAAATTAATTACTGCCAGCACCATTATCAAGTACAATGCAAGCAGCAGATAAAATACATGTGGATCTTCTTTAGATCTATGGATCTCACATTGTTCTGCAAGGACTCAATTCAGGTTAGTCACTGAAAGCAAAATAAGCTTCGCAAGAGGCTAGACTCAAGTCAATTCAGTTAAAAACTAAACAAACAAAAATCATCCCAAAGAGCAAACCTTTAAATATTGGTTGGGATCCAGTTCTACATGGAGCCACATAGCTAGTTCTATACAGCCAAAAGGGCTTGGGGCTTGTATTCCTCAACCATCAGTTTCCCATGACAAAACATTATTTCATTCCCCCTAAACTGAGAGTCCTTTCAAATGCTGGGTGTAAAGTAAAAAAAAAAATCCCATTGGAAATATCTAAGCCCTTCAGATGCAGTCTTGGTTCTGCCATGACTGGCACTGAGAATGTGTGCTGACCTCTCGCCTCCCACTGAGCAAAGGAGCCTGGATTCTTGTCCATGATGTCTGAACGCAGAATTGTGGGTTGAGTGGGAGTTAACTGCCCAGACTTGTAACCCATAGCTTGTTCTTTGGGATAATAACAATGAAAGTAGATGAGTTATTGAGCAGGCTGTGCTGGAACTGAAAAAGAGGCAGAAGGTTGCCTTTGCTCTCTGCAAGCAATCCAATGATGCTATGGGTTTCCCTAGAAACCTGATGGGCAACAGGAATCTGTAGGGGTGCTAATGCTGTGAACCCACATCTTATGCTCAGGCTATGTGTAACCCTATATCACAGCAATGCAATATGCCTTATGTGATCTCCTTCTAAGGAAACTAGGTCTAGGTGAACACTGGAAGCCTTACAACTTCTCACTGCTCAGAACTAGGCTGCACACAAGTAACAATATATAAACAGGGATTTCCCTCTATCAAGTGAGAGCAGGAGGGTAATATATGGTGATACAGAAGTAATTTATACAACACTATTTATTTTTCATAGGAAATGCGGGAAGCCTTTGAGCAAGAGGCCAAGAAAACGAATAAACCCAGGCTCATGGTTACTGCTGCTGTGGCTGGTGGACTTTCCAACATTGAGTCAGGCTATGAAATTCCTCAGCTTGCCCAGTGAGTACTGTGATTTCAGATGGACTTGCGGATGATGGCACTAGGCAAGTCTAGGGTGGCCAGGTGTCCTACTTTACAGACGACAGCAGCCTGTTTTGGACAGCTGCCAGAGGGCAGCCCTCTACTTGAAAGTGTTCTCTATTTGAGAGCCTGTCTAGTCCAAGTCTGGTTTAAAGACACAGAACCACAAGGAGAGAGGGCCTTGAATTTGCTTGTCAACTGTTAGCCCCTGGATAGCATACAGGTCACATAGTCAGCCTTCCCGACTATGGTGAGATGTTTTGTATTTTTATTTAAATAATAGTTACTATTTTGAAATCTACATCTATGTATATACATTTGCATATGCAGATGTTATGCAAATTCATGCCTGCTTTGTCCTCTTTTATTTTTTGTGATGCATTTCCTTTCTTGGAACTGTGTAAGCAGCCATCCTATAGGTAGCTGATTAGAACATTACTTTGCAGGGAGCAGCAATTTTTGCCACAGCAACAAATAGAAAGAGGATGAAACGGGTGCCACAATCTCAGACCCCACCTCTGATACTTTCCCAGAAGCCTAGTGATCTTCCCCATGGCTCCCTAAATCAGAGAGAGATAGCTCTCCATGGTGCCTCGGATACTATTTGAGTGAACACTGGATGCTGAGTAGTCTATTGTGCCTGTACCATATGGCAGCAGCAGTACTTTCAGGCTAGTAAATCTGGCCACAACCCCTGAAGTTGTCACACCTGGTGAGAGGTGGAGGCACAGCCCTGTAGCAGCCGTGACTGACACATCAGCAGGATGGAGATGAGAAAGAGCTATAGAATTGGCTATTTTACTTGTCCTTCCTTTTACAAAGCCTCCTCATCATGTTTGGGGCATTTCAGGGAGAGCGAGCTATCCAGTTCACTGTGAGACAAAGGGAAACCCTACCCCATAGAAGCAGAAAGACTGGCACTTGTGGCCAGGAGCATTAAACAGGCAGTGCTACATGATCTGTGATAAGGGACATTATGCCAATAGAGGGCAACTGACTGGCACAGCTGCATGAATGGGGCAAAAGAAGCTATTTTAACAATGCCCAGGCCAGCTAGATGTTGCATATTTCAATTTCCATCAGTCTCAGCCGGCATAGCCAAGGATCAGGAATCCTGGGAATTGTAGTCAAAACACTGGGGGGGCGGGGTCGTCCAGGTTGGGACAGGCTGGCCTAGAGCAACAAATTGCCTAACCTGTGCAATCTATTGTCCTTTCTTTAAAGTGAATACAAATTCCCTATTGGGCAATCCTGTGTGCAGGATTCCAATCTACTTACCACTAATGGAACCTCCTATATTAAAGGTTACAAACTTCCTTTACAGAGTACAAATGCTGTGAATTCAAAACCAGGTTCAATGTACTGTTTCATTCCCAGGGTAATTGTTTGCCAAAACATTTGGAGAAAGCATGCTCAGCATGCACACAATGAGTAATCAGTTAATCGAGAAAAATATTCCCTTTCTGCGTAGGATTAAAGGAAAGTTGCTACAGAGATAAGCAGTATTTATTTATTATTTATTTATTGTATTTCTATACCTCCCAATAGACGAAGCTCTCTGGGCAATTCACAAAAATTCTCTGGGCGGTTCAAAAAAATATTATTTATGTTCAAATTGCCACCTTGGCAATCATCTAGCAAATTAGTTACATATGAAGCAAACCCTTAATGCCATTGTGCCCTGGTCCTGCACAGGTATTTGGACTATTTCCATGTGATGACCTACGACTTCCATGGCTCCTGGGAGGGATACACTGGAGAGAACAGCCCTCTGTATAAAGGTCCTGCTGACATTGGTAGCTATGTCGACTTCAACGTGGTAAGTATATTTGGATACTCTCGGTCACATATAGCCAAATGAATGCGCCTCATCAAAGCATCAAAAAGCCAGAGACCAGACTAAAGGCCTATCTAATCCAGCACTCCGTTTTCATACAGTGGCCAATCAGATGACAATGGGAAGCCCAAAAGTAGGACATGAGGGGGAATAGCCCTTTCCCACTGTTGTTCCCCAATAACTGGTATTCAGAAACATACTACCTCTGATCCATCATGATTAGTAGCCATATATAATGTTATCCTCCATGAATCTATCTAATCCCCTTATGAGAACAAATTAAGCAGACTTAAAAATTACTGACTGGGGGGTGGGGGTGGCAAATACTGAAGAATCATCCTAGAAGTAAACCTGGTTCAAATACGTTTTTACCTTTAAGCCATTGGAAAAACTCTCCTGTCTGTTTTCATTTTAGGACTTTGCCATGAACTATTGGAAGAGCAATGGTGCCCCAGCTGAGAAGCTGATTGTTGGATTCCCAACTTATGGACATACCTTCGTCCTCAGCAACCCATCCAATACTGCCGTTGGTGCCCCCACATCTGGGCCTGGGCCTGCAGGACCTTACACAAGACAATCTGGGTTCTGGGCTTACTATGAGGTACATGACACAGTTTGTGTGTGAAATTAGAGGAAGATTTTGTCATCATCATGCAGCAAGGGCCTGATCTTATTCCTCTAGAATCAGTGGGACCTTTGCCTCAAGACTTCATAAACATCACAGATGGAAGGCATTCAATACTAATAGCGCGGGAGGCGGGATCCTTCCACATAGGAAATGGGTTAGTAGGAGTTAGATGTTTCACTTTACAGAGGGCAGTCCTCTATTTGAAGGGCTGTCCAATCCAATTCCAATTTAAAGATAAAGATAAAGAACTATAAGAAGGGAGAGCAGGAACTTTGAATTTGCCAGTCCACAGTTACCATCTGGGCAGCAGAATAAGCAGGTACACAGGTCATCTGGTCACTATTTTCCCAACTATGGTGATAAGTACTGTATTTCCATTTAACTTATAGTAATTATTTCTAAATGTGCACATACATATGAATTATCATAGGTACATGTTATGCAAATCTGTAACTTTTGTTTTTGGGGGTGGGGATGATGCATTTCTTCTTTTGGGGAGATTTGTAAGTGGCCACTCTAGCAGGAGTAGATAAGGATTAGCCTGGATTTATTATGGTTTACTTGTTGGCCCATGTTGCAATGGAATTTTTAACATTGATTTGCAAATAAAAATAATAATGTATTCATTAGCTATTGCTGAGATTTCATGCGAGCATAAACCAGTTAATTGCTAAGTTGTCCCAAGACCATGATGGCTACTGTTCTGGAATTATGTTTCCACAAATATACTGTAGATATAAGCTATTGGCAGTAATAGTTCCATTTTATTTTTAATTTATACTGTGCCTTGTGCGGTATTGGGTGCAAGGCAATGAAAAAGAACCATGCACAATATAAATCACACTTTTTCTGTTCAGAGGCAGCATATGAAATCTGAATTCTGTATTCATAGCAAGGACTTTAAATTCCTTCCTAGAAGTTAAAACCTGTCTCAGGCCTTAGCTACACCGGGCGAAATCCCTAGGCAAACCCCGGGATTGTCCCTGTGCATCCACATGGCACACAGGGGATCCCGGGATCAGGAAGGGATGATCCTTCCTTGCCCCGGGATCTCGCCTCCCATTTGGGCCCACTTTTTCCGCGGTCCTGGGCTGACCCCGAGACCGTGGAACGAGTGGCCCATTGCGGCAGTTTGACCCAGCTCCGCCCATCAGGGGTAGGGTGGGGAGAGCAGGGAAATTAAATTAATTTTTTTAAAAAAAAACAAAAACCTACCTTTAGCGCACGAGCATTCATGCACTCCGTCTTCTTTAAAAATAAAAAAATGGTGGGCATGACCCCTCTCTTCCTGAGGTCATCACACCTCATGTGTAAACAGAGGAAGGATCTCACGTTAATCACAACGCGAGATCTTCCCTTCTCTGTTGCGGACTATGAGGTAAGTCTAGCTAAGGCCTCAGTGTGTGTGTGCGTGCACTCATTTATGGACAGTAGATTACAGGTTCAAGCAAGAGATCACAAAAGCCACTGAAATCTTCCAACAGGCATCAGCATCTTAAGAATCATATTCCAAAGGTAGTAAAAATGCTTGAGCTCAGATATAAACTGTGAAGATTGCGATTTCCTGCCATCTTTATTACTGAAGAGCATTTTTTAAAATGTGTTGCCCCTCCCAGCCATCTGGTGCATATCAGCTGGTGATACTGTGTGCTTTTCTCCTTCCAGATCTGCACTTTCCTGAAGAACGGTGCCACTCAAGAGTGGGATGCTCCTCAGGATGTCCCCTATGCTTACAAAGGCAATGAATGGCTTGGCTATGACAACATCAAGAGCTTTAAGATCAAGGTATGGTGAGATCCAATCTCACAAGTGTATATGTTCAGTCTCATGCACCAATGTCTCTCTTTCAGTAGATTTGGGACTGAGTTTTTGTTTCCTCCTTCAAAGGCTGAATGGCTGAAGCAGAACAACTTTGGAGGTGCCATGGTTTGGGCCATTGACTTGGATGACTTCACTGGAACTTTCTGCAATCAAGGCAAATACCCCTTGATCACCACCCTGAAGAACGCCCTCGGACTGGAAAGCACCAGTGAGTAACAGCAACAAAGAGCTTTCTTAAATGAACTATCATTTTCCAGTTGTCGGTTAGCATATTCAAAGTGACAATACAACACAGACTTGTTGGATCATTCACATCGTAGCCCTGGAAAATACTTTTAGAAAATACACACAAATGGCTCAAGCATGCAAGCAGCCACACAAATATTATGGGGTACATACTTCTCACTGCAGTTCCAATTTCTAAATACATTGCTGAGATACTCAATAGCGCAGAGATCCTGGTTCAAATCCCTGTTTGGCCATGAAAGTTACTAATTGGCCTTGGGCAAGCAACTCTCTCACAACCTAACTTTGCTCACCTGATAAATGGAGCGATCAATGTGATAAGAACAGTAAACCAGTTTGTAAAATTTATTTATTTTATAGCACATGGTGCTTTACAGAGTGCAAGAGGATGGGTTCCTGTCCCAATGAGTTAACAACCTAAAATTTGGCACAGGGGGATACAGAGGAAGGGAAGAGAAGGCTAAAGTGGAGGGGAAATGTGCAGTTAGCTTAGTACTTAGCTTTCCCCAACCTGGAGCCCTCTAGATACTTGGCTGGGCCATGCTGGGAATTGTAGTCCATCACATCTGGAGGAGATCAGGTTGGGAAAGGCTGGATCAGAGCATGAGAATTAGGAGTCTAAACCAAAGGTTTCACAGGAAAAAGTGGGTTTTGAGGAAAGATTTAATGATGTCATGCAATTCCAAGCAAATGGAGCAGCAAGGATTAGAGCAACTACAATCAATTTTGCTTTTGTGAAGCAAGTTTTGGAAACTATAGCCTGGAACATAAGTCAGGGTGGCTAACCCATAGACATTCACCTTATCTCTATTTCTGGCTCGCGGGCGTGGGTAGACATTTAGTAAAGGCCTTTTTGTTCCAACAAGTTCTATGATTTCATATGTTTCTGACTATAAATTAGGCACAATGAATGAATGACTGGAATGCTGATCCTGCATGTAACTTTGTGGTGTTCTTTTCTGTTTCAGGCTGCACTCCTCCTGCTCAGCCCAATCCTCCAATCACAGCTGCTCCCAGTAGCGGCAGTGGTAGCGGCAGTGGTAGCGGCAGTTCTGGCAGTGGTAGCGGCAGTTCTGGCAGCGGTTTCTGTGCAGGCAAAGCCAGTGGTCTGTACCCTGTGGCCAACAACAAAAATGCTTTCTGGCACTGTCTGAATGGAAGAACCTATGAGCAGCATTGCCAAACTGGCCTTGTCTTTGATCCAAGCTGCGAGTGCTGCAACTGGCCATAAAATCAGATTCTCTAGCTCTTACTTGAACATAAGCCTGACGCAAATTTCTTTTCAAGTTAACTCATGACAGCAAATAAATAAATCAAACATGCAAGATAAAACCCAGTGTGTTGTGCTACTTCATTATAACGTTTTGAAATTGCGTAATTATTTCTTTAGATTTCACTTTAAATGAAATTGATTTTGTGTTTGATGAAAAAGATAATTCATGTGGTCTTTAATTATTTCCTCTTTCCCTTCGGGAAGAAAGAGGAACTAATGAGGGACAAAAGCAGGGGCAGAGAAGCAATGGAAAGGAAATACAATTTTCCCCATGTGATGATGCTCCACATTGCCCCTTTCTGCACATTTTCCAGCTCCACAATATCTTTTTTCAGGTGTAGTAACAAGAACTGTACACAGTATTATAAATGTGGTCATACCATAGATTTATATAAGGGCAGTATGATATTGATAGTTTCATGTGAACCGCCCAGAGAGCTTCGGCTATGGGGCGGTATACAAATGCAATAAATAATAATAAATAATTCTCAGTTCCCTTCCTAATTATGCCTATGGAATTTGCCTCTTTCACAGCAGCTGCACATTGGGTTGACATTTTCATCAAGCTGTCCACCACAACCCCAAGATCTCTTTCTTGGATGGTCAGCACTAGCTCAGATCCCATCAGGCTATACTTGGAAATTGGGATTGTTTTTACCCAAACATGCATCACTTTACACTTGCTTACATTGAACCGCATCTGCCATTTGGATGTCCATTCTCCCAATTTGGACAGAACCTTTTGGAGCTCCTCACAATCCCTTTTTGTTTAACCACCCTAAATAATTTGGTATCATTGGCAAACTTAGTCATTTAACTGTTCAATTCTAATTCCAGATCATTTATGAAATAGAAAAGCATTGGTCCTAATACAGATCCCTGTGGGACCCACTATTTACATCCCTCTATTGGGGGCATTTACCATTTATTCCTACTCTCTGCTTTCTGTTTTTTAAGCAGTTACTGACCCATAAGAGGACCTCTCCTCTTATTCCATGACTGCTAAGTTTGTTCAAGAGTCTTTGGTGAGGGACTCTGTCAAAAGCCTTTTGGAAGTCCAAGTCAACAATGTCCACCAGATCACCCGTCTACATTTATTGACACTCTCAAAGAATTCTAAACAGTGAGACAGGACTTGCCTTTGTAGATTTTTTTTCAGCAGGGCTTGTCTTTTTATATGCTTACTAATGTTATCTTTAATAATGCTATCAACCAATTTACAGGGACCACATGTTAAGCTAACCAACCTGTAAATTCCAAGATCTCGCCTGGATACCTTTGAAAAATTGGTGTTGCATTGGCCATCTTCCAGTCCTCTGGTAGAGGCGAATGTTAGGGACATGTTGCATATTTTGGTTAGAACATCAGCAATTTCCTATTTGAGTTCTTTAAAACTCTAGGATGGATACTGTCTGGGCCCAGTGATTTATTTACTTTCAATTTGTCAGTAAGGTTGAAAGCTTCATCTTTTTTCACCTCTATTCATCTCAGTTCCTCAGACTTCCTTCCTGGAAACATCAGTTCAGGCAGAGGCATCTGTCCCATATCTTCTGCAGAGGAGAATGATGCGAAGAATTAGTTCAGCTTCTCTGCAGTCTCTTTGTCCTCCTTTAACTCCACTGTCATCCAATGGTCCAACTGACTCCCTAGCTGGCTTCCTGCTTCTAATATATTTAAGGAATTGTGTATTGTTGACCTTGATATTGTTAACGATATGCTCTTCAAAATGCTTTTTTGCATCTCTTGTTGTTTACTTGCATTGTGCAAGTTTGTGCAAGCTTTGTTTTCCTCATTTGGGCAAGACTTTCATTTTCTAAAGGAAGCTTCTTTTTTCTAATAACTGACATTGCTCATTAACTATGCCAGTAACCTCTTGGACTTGGTGCTACCTATCCAAACCTGTGGTATACACTTTAGCTGAACTTGTATTATTGTTGTTTTGACTAACTTCCAAGCATCTTGAAGGGATTTAGCCGTATTGACTCCCCCTTTCAATTTTCTTTTCACCAGTACTCATTTTAGAGAAGTTTCCTCTTTTGAAATCAAATATGGCTGTGTTGGACTTCCTGGGCAATTTTCCATTTAAATATATATTAAATCTGATAGCACTGTGGTCGTTGTTTCCAACTGGTTCAACATTTACATCTTGTACCAGGTCCTAGGTGACACCATCTAGGATTAAATCCAGGCCTGCCTTCCCTCTAGTCTGTTCCATGACCAACTGTTCTAGGGCATAGTCATTTAGGGCATCAACAAATTCAACCTCTGTGCTGGTCACCTGTGGGCTAAGAATTTTTGGCCTACTGCCTGGGGTGACAGATATGTTTTTTCTACTCTCCACTGCTTAGTTATTTCTAAGGTTATTTAAAGGGGTTGACATTTCAGGTTAATTTAATTCGGTCACATTTGATGCAGGAAATTCAGGTGGAGTTTGGATTAGTCAGCTCCTTGAGGCACCTTAATGTGATAGGTGATGCCTGAGGCCTGCTGCTCAGGACTGTGGAATAGGATAAGGATATCTGTTTAGACTAACCAGGGTCACCCAAATGAAAAATTGTGAGCCACTCTGCTCTAACTTAAAATACTAGACAATATACTATGTTGCTATTATAATTATTAACCCATCAAAGCACACACACACACTCAGATTTAATTTACTGGTAATTCCCTTTTCTTTTATAGGTCTGGTGCTCCTGCTGAAAGAGGCCATTCAAATGCCATTAGTATTGTTATCTTCCCTTACAGTTCCATCCTACACAGGCCTATCTAGAAGTAAGCCTCATTGAGTTCAATGGGCCATGCTCCCAGGCAAGTTTACACAGGATTACAGCCTTAATGGGATAAACATTTGGGGGTGGGACAAAAGCGCAGGCGGAGAAGAGACAGTAAAGAAATGTGATTTTCCCCAGTATGATGACACTCTGGGTCTTTTACAGACTTCTTACATTTGCTATCAAAGGAGCAGCAACACAGTCAAAATATTTTTGAGCAATGATCTTAATTTAATACTGCAGTCCTATTTATCTGAGAGATTTAGGAACTATTCACCTTGACTTGCAGGGTGGAGGGGTAGCATTTGCTGCCCAGTCTTGGGCAGCAAGATTTCTTGGGGCAGCCCTCCTCAGGTGTGATATAAATTGAATTAAAAGTGAGCCTTACAAACTTGTAGTAGTGTTTAACAAAACCCTGCAATTTCATAAATATGATGTCATAATTAGACCAAAGTGATCCCAGAGTTACAGTTCTATAGTCTGTATGATGTCATGCATGAAGATCACATTGTTTTTGAAAGCCACTGTTGATCTGAGGAGTGGGGGAAGTGATCAGAGAGTTGCTATTCTGATCCTTATTGGGTTTATGCTTGTCATCTGAAATACTGTTTGTACCATGCCAGGTGAGTAATAACAAGGTAAGAATGTAGATACTGTTAGGCTTCAATCCTATACCCCAGGGCTCCCCAACAAATCCCATAGCACCTGTAGGCATCTCCAACAGTGCCTGCAAAGCTCTCCACTTCTTCGTCTTCTTCTGGAGTTTAATGGCAAAGCAAGGACTGAAGGCCCTATTACCACCACCTACTGACATCTACTACCCAGGCAAATGAATTACAAATTACCAACTAGTTTACTAGATATCAAAAATTGCCATAAGGCGGAGACTACATAGGAAAGATACTTGGGGATCTTAAGAAAAATATGCAAAGCCCCAACAGGATCCCTGTTCTCCCTTAAGAAATGAAGAAAAGGTTCCCGCTCTCCCAAATATTTAATACAATCCCATATAATATGATCAATAGTTTCCCTTATTCTACAAGTTGAACAGAGGCCCGATTCCACCTGCCCAACAGTAACAGATTGCTTTGAGTGGCACAATGTCCAGTTGGTACTCAAAAACACAAACTTACCAAGCTGGACCAAGCTGATTAAGTAAACCAAAATTCCGTAAATTTGGACAAAAGAGGAAAAAAACTACATCCAGTAGTATTATCTTCTCAGTATTTTTGCCAGTGTAACATACACTCCCTTTGCAAGGAGCTCTTTATTTCATGGTGTGACAAGGGCAACTGAACTTCACAAAAGATGTATATAAGGCCTTCTTCACTGTATTATCTGCTACTTCATTCCCTAATATACCAATATGGGCTGGGATCCAACAGAATCCAATCCAAATTCCCACTAAACATAATGCAGAGCACATGGCCAATATTTCATTTATAAGATTATTCTTGCAATTTACACCTCCCAACTGAAGAGCTTCTAATCCAGAAAGCTCTCCACTTCCTGCCCCCTCTAAATTTTATTCAATGAGTTCCAATGTTGATTTTTAAAAAAACAGTGTTATGTCTGTTCTTCAATAATAAGAAAAATAATACTGCTGGGCAAGCCCACATCTGACAATGGAAGTGTTTGGTTTTTCAAATGAGAGGCGCCCGTGAAAAACAATTGCCAATATGGTCATGCCCAAAGATGGGAAGCTCGCACCCACCCCACTCCCACATGTGTGGAAATTAGCTGCAACATAAGAAGACCCATATTGGATCAGACCAAGCGTCCATCTAGCCCAGCATGCTGATCATAGTGGCCAACCAGCTGCTGTGAGAAACCCACACGTAGAACATAAGCTACAGATGATCCAAACGGAGAAAAACACTCTGCACATGCTCATAGCCCCTCTCCTTTTTTTAGTATTGCTTCCTGTACTTCAGGGCAAAGCTCTGTGATTGAAAACAGGTCCCAGGACTGAACAGGCATCAGGGATTTGAAGGTACCCCATCCCCTCCTTCCAAATCATGTTATTTATTTAATTTCTATACCGGCCAATAGCCGAAGTTCTCTGGGCGGTTTACAACCATTTCTGGCCGGTTTACAGCAATTAAGATATGTGTGTCGGATGTATAACACACACTCCCGCTCTCAGTCACCACGGCTAGATGGACAACTTGGTAATAGAAATAGAGGAGAAAATTAAGATGCACACAATAAAACGGACCCCACCCCTCCGTGTGTGTGTGTAGATAGATAGATAGTCATCGAACTGGTGCTCGCTCGCTTCCCTCCCTCCCCAGCGTTGCAAAGAACTAATAATGACAAAACAAATCTCTCCCAACTTTTCCCGCCCTGCCCGGGCAGCTTTTTTTCCAGCCCCCAGATCCGAAGCTCCGGCGCGCCGCCCATTTTCTCCGATCTTTTGTCAAGAACCCAGCCCAGCTCCGTTCCCATGGCAACTCATGGGGCTCACACACATGAACAGCGTCCGCACCATGTTCTCCGGGCAACGGCAGCTGGCGTGGGAGCTCACAGGTGAGACGGGCAGGGATTGGCCGGAAGGGGCGTCAGGTGCGCGGCTCTCTTGCTCTGGGCATGCTGAACGAGCTCTTCTTCCCCCAGTGGGTGCCCGCCCAAGAGGGCGCCCTGGCCGGGATGAAGCAAGGCGCGGCTCCTCTGCGGGGCACGGTAGCCCTTCCTGGATGAGCTAGCAGAGGTCAACCAAATGCATCTCTCTCTCTCTCTCTCTCTCTCATTCCCCCCCCCCCATGTTTCTTATGGGACGCAGTTGATAACCTACTGTGCAGTTCTATCGTGGGGGTGGTGAACATGGTTGGAATTTATAGTATTGGCAAATTTATGGGATTAGAGTTCAAGGATTCCTTAGCATTAGCTGCACAGCACCCTGAGATAGTAAGCATCTGTGGTGAAAGCAGTGGGAATGGAATTCATAATCCCCGTCTTCTTATGTCACTCAGTTTTAGACAAACCATAGTCTCTCTGTGACCGGGTGTGTTACTCAAAAGTTAGGAAGTTCACCCCACCCCTCTGCTCACCCTGTAATTCAACACTGGATATAAACAAACTGATATGGAACACCAGTTTGACAAACAGACTGTGAGCTCCATCCCACGAGCATTTTACTACACGCTCGTTACTGGGCACTCGCAAATTACTCACATGATGTCTGTCTTTCTCCCGTCTTCCGCCCCTTCTGGCTATTATTGTGCCCGTGGGGTGGGGGGGACCCAGTAAGTCCGGTTGCTGCTCTCTCCTACCGGACTGAATGGGAAACAACTGGGAGCATCAGCAGCAACAAAAGAAGTGACGGGGGCTAAGTATTTGACTAGATGTAATGAAGCTTTGTATCCTGGCTTTTCCAGTCTCCTTCCTTCCCCACCCAACAGAACACCCTCCTTTCTTCCTCTTCTGAGGTTGTTATTCCAACTTCACATGGGGTCAGAAAAGTAGTGAGGGGCGAGGAAGGGGAGGTCAGTTCTCTGACTTCCCCTTTTAAGGTCAGAGCACTGCTGTCTCCGACCTTGGAAGGGTTTTTCTGAACAACCCAGGGACCATAGGATTGCCCTCTTAAGTATACAGTGTAGGTATGTCCTCATGAAGTAGCGACTGCCGTAGGTGCCTGCAACATTTGAAGCTGTCCATGAGCTTGTCCTGGTCTTTTGTAAATGTTACATCTGTGACTAACAGATTGCTTATTCATTATGGCTTTCATTAATGGGTTTCCTGCGCAGTCCTATGGTCCCTGGGACGCTTATTTTGTTCACATTGCATACAAAAACTATCCCTAGCCCCTTTCTAATGCTTAAGCATTACCAGTTGTTTCAAACATTAACACCACCTTGCATAATAATTTAATTTCATTGCTGTCCTTCATTTTATCCATTATTCCAAGATGATTTGTCCTCAGTTATCCCCCATCTCATCTACACTGGCTCTTGTAAGCACGCAACCTAAATTTATACAGGAGGTGTTTCAAAGACAGCAAAGAACTCTTTTCGCTATTATTTATTATTTATTAATTACATTTCTATACCGCCCAATAGCTGGAGCTCTCTGGGCGGTTCACAAAAATTAAAAACATTCAAAGTATAAAAACATAATATAAAATACAATATAAAAGCTCAACCAGATAAAAATTGCATTGCTAGGACATCCCTATCCTCCCTGTACCAGAAGGCAGCCAGTCAGACCAGACATCTACGAACCAGAAGGAACTGAAACAGAATAGCAGCAACCATATAGTCTAGGCTCCAGGATGTGCTGGGAAGGAACTTCCAAATCCCAGCAATTCAAGCCACTGCTGGGATTTGGAAAGGCTTTCAATGGTTCCTTGCCAGTGGCAGCAAATGTTTTATGTTGCACAGAAGAATGACAGGCAAATACAATAGATAGAGAATCCATCTCGACATACTTTTTGCATCCATAATTTTCCAGCACATACTGTGAGACAGCTAGTATTATAAATTGACACTCATTATTCTTGGGCTCTGCAGAGGCACAGAAACGAACTTCATTTGGAACATGTCAAGAGAAGAAAATTTTCCCCTTTTTTTACGCACCAGACCGATTAGGCAATGAGTATGTACCAATTAGAGGTGACACTCATCGTGGACCTGGAACTTATAACCATGGAGAGGTGAGCTATACTCTCTTTTACCTAGCAGTGTATTTTCTCTGTAGATCTTTACTTTGAAGTAAAGGAAGGAAATTGAGTACTTATACGATCAGTTGGACTGTTTCCAAATAAGAGCACACCTATATCTATGCGTTCTAATTAAAAGCAATCATTCCTGCCTTGGAAAATTTCTCAAGGGAGAAATTAAGAGCATAAGAAGAACCATGTTGGAACAGACCTAAGGTCCATCTCATCCAGCATTCTGTTCACACAGTGACCAACCGGCTGTTGACCAGGAACTCACAAGCAGGACACAGTGCAACAGCAGCCTCCCATCCATGTTCCCCAGCAACTGGTGTACATAAGATGACTGCCTCTGATACTGAAATTGGTATAATGTGTGGTATAGTGGTTAGAGAACAGGGTTGGGGTAAACATGGCTGGGCACTTGCTGAGGGTTCACAGCCTAGCAGGGGCCCACGGACAACAGCCACCAAGTGTTGCTTCTCTTCAGCACTGCAACCTGATAGTTCACTTCTCTCTTGCTCTGTGATGGTGAGAAGGAGGAATACTAGATGCCACTGCCTACTGGCTCACTGGTTCTCTGCCATTAGTGATGAGACAAGTAACATCCCCCGTTGCTGAAAGGATTCTGAGTGAGGCTGTTTTGTTTTCAGTACTAGGTCCAAACACGTGTAAACTCAAATGAAGGTAGAACTATATATTGCATGTGGTTCCATTACTCTTTCCTGAGGGCTTTCTTTTTACAGTGCAAAATGTGAAGAGGCTGTTTGTCTGTCCTTTCAAAATCCACTCTCCCCAGCTGCTTTTCTCCACAAAGTATTAAAAAAAAATACTCATCTGCCATATCTTCCCCCCCTCACACACAGAGCTAGTTGGTGAAGCAGGGATTTTGAGAGAACGAATAACTGTCAAATAAAGAATTAAGCAGCTTTGTCCCCTCTCACCAGTCCTCTGCTCAATCTGAAGCCATCTGCAGCTGCTTTGAGCTATAAAAAGCAACCTCAAGGGAAAAAAAACGTCGGAGTACTACACCTGATGTAGTTCTGCCCTGTGAGAGTTTATTTGTGCATGCGCAGAGTGCCTTTTGTGCGTATGTGAGCACTGAGACCACATTCTCCTTGGGTTAGAGATATGATATAAAGGCCAGAGGGTCTGAGATCTAATGTGACTTGAGCTGTAGAACCACTAGAAATATCATTTTATCGGTTGTTATTTGGAATATAGTTAGTGATTTTCTTTTTTAAATACGTAGCGGAGCACCCTTCTGTATCTCCTGGCTAACAGACCAGAGAGTATTAAAGGTTACACCCTGGGAGCAAGAACAACCCCACGTTTTGGACTAATCAGCAAGGTAAAGGCATCTTTCATTGTATTTGGTGTTCTACAAATTCTGGTCTTATGAACTGTTAAAATGTGCTGTAATATAGTCATTATATATGGGACCAATCTGTACCAATGTAGCACATACATTCATCAAAGGCAGAACTACTGCAACTGTATGGTAAGGAGTTCTAGAAGCAATATGGGAGTTATGTAATTCAACTAAATGCAATCCTATTGGTGAAGCTGTCTTGAGTTCAGTCAGTGAAACTGCTACAAGCACAGCTGTCCTTAAAACTGTGGCTAAAGACCATAAATAGGTGCTGCGGTTATGGAATGAGATGTCTGCTTTTTTAAAAAAATAGCCTTTAATTGCTACAAGTAGGACTGTGCCCAATTAAAGAAATCTTAATTGATTGAGCATATGGATTTTAGTTTATTGATTGATCCATTAAAGCATACATTTGCATATGAGGAAAAAACCAGCAACTCTAAAAGTGGAAAAAGTACTTTCTTTGCTTTTTAAATTTCCCAGCAAAAGGTGAACCACTAATAACATTCTTCAGTTATGGCAGCAGTGTCCTGGCCATTCCCCCATGGCCCAATTCCACATTGTCATTTTTATAGTCTTATATTACTAGAACAAAGGACATGTGGGATTATATGGGAAGGAGGGAATACTTTTTTTAAGATGACATGCTGCAACACCTGCAAGCATCATTTTAGGGCTTCTCTACACAAGGCTAAAATTCGGCACCATTACCAGGGGTTACTGCTTCCAGATTCCTTGCAGGATTAGATCAGATCCTTCATACATGTGTTCTTTTTCTTTGGTGGTGGTGGTAGGGTGGGCGGATCTTGCTAGATCCTGAGATATAGCAGGTCCTGGAAATTTATCCCACTTCAAAGTGAGATAAAATCTCTTAGCACATTTTCCTCATTGATAATAAAGCTGCTATAATGGCCAGAAAGCAGGGGGGCAGGGAAGCTGGAAGTTGATGCCGTTGTGTAAAGGCCCTGCAAAAAAAGAGAGTGACTAATCATGAGTGCACAATAAAAGCCTCATGTGGAGAAGCCCCTTGATTGCTGGAGTGGCACGAGATATAAAACAGGAGAGCAGCTCTCCTGAATGCATAGAGAGAGGAACTATGGAGGGGCCATAGTGGTAGAACACACGCTTTACATGTAGAATAAGGGCTGGACCAAAAGATCTCTGCCTCAGACCGTGGAGAATCATTGCCAGTTAAAGTACACAATTCCCTAGACCGGTGATCTGACTCAAGATAATACAGTTTCATATGTACAGCATAAAAAATGCTCTTAGTTTAGTATTTTTCAGTAATTGTAGTAATATGCTTGCTCAATTCTTTAACTGGCAAAGGAAATTAGGGCTGTACTCCTAAACACACTTACTAGGGAGTAAGCCCATTAAACACAGTGGAACCTCTGATTAAATATACATTGGATTATGCTGAAGTGAAAGAGGTTGAAGGGAATTTTCAGCATCGTTTTTGGTTTATCCCTAAAATAGAAATATGAAAAGAACAGGGGTGTGTTTTTTTAAAAAAAAAATCAGTTTTGCTTAGGGGGAGATAGGGATCAGGTTTCATTCTCAGCTTAGAACTGGAGGCTAGTTGGGGCATTTATGGATTTTTCAATGGATGATTTGTCTCATAATTTCATTCTATATATTCAATTTATAGCACGCGACTCCTTGCCCTACAACATACCAGGCAATATGGATCAAAGACCACAAGCGTAGCAATATCCCATTTCGCAGTAACTCACCACGATTTTCAGGGCGGATTCCGGACAAAGAATTTTTCCCCGGGTACCATTTTTCATTCTTTAAACTACAAAGATGCCTGTTAGGATGGGAGCCTGAAAAATACAGGATGGTCTTAACACAAGTTCTAGAGTTGCCAGCGATGACAGATAGAACAATCCTATGGTGCAGGGGAAGGAGATTCCATGGCAAGGCCACTGTTGCAGCCAGGGCAAGAGGTGCAGGGGGCTTACCCCCCTTTTTTGGAGGGCATGTTTTTGTTCTTTATTATTTAGGGCCTGTTTGGGGGGCAAGCCAGTGGAACAAGGTGGCTTAGAACCTATGGATCTTCACCTATCACCAACATGCCCACAAAATGTCACTGGCAGACCACCACCAGTGGAACATCTATGCTCACAGAGCTATGTGTGGGTGCTCTGGGGTCTCCAATAATGCCATCCACTGGCAGGCCTCCCTCTCGAGAAGAGCAGCACTTAAGTTGCATCCAATGGCCCCTCAGCTTTATCATCACTCCCCAAATCACCCAGACCTATCATGAAATGCAGATACTTCCACAAAAGCAAAGACTGATTTAAGAGGATTTGTTTGTCATTATGTGGGTTTGGCCCTTGACTCAGCAATGAATGATCAGTAGCATCCAATATTGCTGCATCACAAGTTGAGTGGAATGTTTCATTTGAACACAGAACAAGTTGGCCAAATAAATTAACAGAACCAAGTATAAAAGTCTATTTTGCTAAACTTTTCATAATGAGGCATAATTTTTTGCGTAGCTTTGATGGTCGCTAATAATTGAAGTTCACCAACTTCTTTCATCATTAAATTACAAGGGTCCCCCATCCCCACCATCTCTTGTCTATTCTTTGGGCAGCTTAGCCATTTTTGACTTGAAAAAGTCATTTTTGACTTGAAAAAAATGTAGCTAATGTTTCTTTCAGAATAACTCATAAATTTACCAGTCCAGTTACAAACATAGAATCATAGAATAGTAGAGTTGGAGGGGGCCTAAAAGGCAATCGAGTCCAACCCCCTGCTCAGTGCAGGAATCCACCCTACAGCATACTTGACAGGATGGTTGTCCAGCTGCCTCTTGAAGGCCTCTAGTGTGGGAGAGCCCACAACCTCCCTAAGTAACTGGTTCCATTGTCGTTCTGCTCTAACCGTCAGGAAGTTTTTCCTGATGTCCAGCCGGAATCTGACTTCCTGTAACTTGAGCCCGTTATTCCGTTTCCTGCACTCTGGGATGATCGAGATGGAATATAATATGATGGAATAGAATACAATACAAAAGACATTATCTCAATGGATTAATGAGGCATATGTAAACTGCACTCTATAAGACCTAATATTATACAGAGACCATCAGAGCCTGCTTCAGTTGGACCCCACCCCCTACAGGACTAACTGTCATCTTCACCCTGTGGGGAAGAAGAAGGAGCTGTTGATCTGCCCCTCCATTGGGAGATGAGAGGATGGAGCAGGGCCTTCCCACCAGCCTGAACAGTCTCCTTAATTTCTTTTTATTTTCTCCCTCTTCCCTCCCCATCTCCTTTTCCTTGTGTGTAATGTCTTTTTTAGAATGTAAGCCTGAGGGCAAGGACTGTCTGTCTTCTTTACTGATCAATTGTAAGCTGCCCCGAGAGCCATTTTGGCTGAGGTGCGGGATAAAATTACTCTAAATAAATAAATAAAAATAAAATAAAATATTAGATCATTGCAGACATGATATGTGTTTTGAAGAACTCTCAATGTCTCTCTGTAGACCTGGAACGTATGAGCCAAACAAGATGCCACACAGGCACGTCACCTGGCCGGGAAAATTTGGATCCCCAGACTGGTCTTTAATACCAACACCAGTGAAAAGAACCCTCAGAACTGAGGTATGGAATTTAGATACAATTAACTAAAAGGTCACTGTGATTACATCTGTGTTAAAGTAGCAATTTTAAAATTTATTTTTTAGGGTTGTAGTTCTAGAGTAGCATCCGAGGGAGCTGCTGTCCTCCCACCAATTCCATCATGCAAACAGAAGAAACTGCTTGCACAACAGGGAGTTAGCACTTCTTAAAGCAAGCCCTGAAAGAAGTAGAAACGCTTGTTTCCATATTGGACAGGTTTGCAGAGCTCCGTTATGTGAACTCTGCTGACCTGCCTCAATCTGGAAACAAACACTTCCTCTTGTTCCCAGTTCCAATCTAAACTGTTAAATCCCAGCTGTGTAAAGATGGCACATGTGCAGCATTGGATACTACCCTAAATTTAGTTGATTCTAATGTTGGGGTGGATTAATGTCGTTCTTTGATCTCTGAATACAAGAAATAACAACGGCTGCCCGCTGCTTGAGGTGGGCAGGTGGTCTGTGCATATAATACCAATTGTGCATCGGCAGTGTTGGTTACCTATTCGTTTCTGAACTCAAAGGCGTGGTTTTGACTTTTAAAGCACATGATGGTTCAGGACCAGGTTATTTGAAGGGCAGCATGAGTCTACCCAGCTCCTAAAATTAGCCTTCAGTGAGGTGTGGGGGAGAAAGAGTTAAACTCTCCTCCCCATGCACCCCATTCCTGATCCTGATTGGGGGCACCCATGGGTATAATTAAACTCTAAAATCTAGACACATAACTTTCAATCACCCATTTAGTTTTGTGCCTAGTTTGGAGCTAACTAAAACCTTTTCGAAAGGCCCATGTTTGTTTTGGGGGGATTCCCTTGTCTGAAGCAGTTTGTCTTGCGTACATGGAGATATTAAACTGACAACTGTGCTGAGATATTTACTTCCTTATTGTGCAGTATAACATTTTTATTATATTTATATTTATTTTAGCTGCTCTCAGACAAAGAATTTAGGAAGCAACGGAACCTACTGGCCTACCTGAGCTTATACTATGATGACTAATTCTTCTGGTTGGAGTCTTTCCCCTCCTGTGGACTTAAGCTATGCATTTGCCTTTTCGTTAGACAGAATTGGGACATTGGTTACTTCATTTGTTACTTTGATTCAATAACCAGGCTGCTTCGTAAACAGCTTGTTTGTTACCCCCTTTAAATGCCTCTTGCTTTCCTGTTTTATTATCTAGTTCAAAACTCTCATCAAAACACTCATAATCATGAAGCTGACAGAACAACTTTAAACTGTCTTGGCTATTGCAATGGCATTGTAACCCTTCAGTTTCCTTTCTACCTGCCCCATGAGCCAATAGGCTAGGAGAATGCTTAAGAGAAGCTCAGTTTTCCACTGTCTCATTTTCATTTGCACACCAGTTTTGAAATATCTTGCCAGCGCTTTGAGACTTGAGGTCACGGTGCCCACAAAAAGCAGTATCTAACAGGAGACATTATTTCTAAGTCAGCACATCCTGATGAAATATTGGGATATCGAACCTTTTGCACCACCTCATGCTTAATTGTAGCATAAGGAATACTGGAAGCATGTGCCATGTAAGTCTGCTATGCTTGTGTAATATATGATAGGTGACCTGGCATGTGATGCCTTGCAACATAGTGCCTGCCTTTTCTATCTCTGACTGAGGGCAGGAACACACTGTATTAGCAGTGCAATATTCTTTATTTGAACACAATCCAGTTGCTGAGGCTGCAATTTGAAGTGTTTTCCCACTAAAAATTGTGTGTCCGTGTGTGTATACACGCACACAAACACACACAAAGCAAAAGACACAGGCTTGGTTCAGACCTATCAAAAAACATGGTTTCCTCAGGCTTGGGCGTTTCTCCCCTTCCATTCTTCTCCTTTTTTCATACCTGTCAGAAGGAGACACTTTTGGTATTAAACTAACCACCATTCCTGGTGATGTCCAAACTTGGATTAAGAGCAAGCCAATATCTGAAACCATGTTTTAATCCTGGTTTGTTCTTACTAATTATAGTTTAAACAAACCACAATCCCCCAAGTTCTGATATCACAATTCATTTAAAATCAAAACCAGAAGCTCTCCATCTCCTCCTTAGAAGTGCAAAAGAAGAAGAGTGGAAAGAAGCAGAGTGTGAGCTCAAGATTCTCCATGGCTTGTTTTTGTAGTGGAAAAACATGGTTTCTGCTTTCATCTGAATTGACACAGATCTGCAAAAAAATGTCATAAACATATACTCTATTGTGAACAACTATAGGCTCATCCATACAATCTGTCCCTGCTCTACTCTGCCACATGGGAGGAAACACATTGTTAATAGAAAACATATTGAGAGACTAAAACCATCTTACTCAGTACTGGTGAATAGTATAGTACTAGACCACTCTAATCTGCCAGCTCTGCTGTTTCTGCTATTCTATAAAAGTCTGTATGGTTTCCTTTAGGTATTCTTGATTTCTCCATGCAGTTGGTTTTCACCTAAAAGTTTCACACTGGAGCCTTGTGATTCCAGTAGATCATTGCCCATATTCCCTAAGTACATCTTGCAAGCTAGTAGATTCAAATTAAACCACAGAACCACTTGCCTCCTAATAAAGTAGAAATATGTTATTACTTGGAAAAGGAAACCCTCAAACCCAAATAATTTGCAGTATAAACCCTGGTTTATACTAGAAATTATATTCCACCCATCCAATCCCCAACTTATTGTTGTAATTAATAATTTACTTTTAATGGCCAAACGTCTGTCTTTGTATTACTGTAGTGAAATAATAAAATTCAGAAAGCAATCCTGTATCCCTAATGTGTCTCATTTTCAAGGGACAACAGATATCACTTTAACAGCAGGAGTTTCATGGGCTGTTCATCTGATGTTGAATGTGTGGTGCTCCTGCAGCTCTACTCACTCAGGCATCACAGGATGTATTGTTCCCAGCCGGAGAGCTACATGTGTCCTTGCTTTTTATAAACTTACTTTCTAAGGATAGAGGAAAACAAATGGCTAGAAGAGACACACACACTCTCCACTTAACATTGTTCACCTTTTCTTCCAAGTTTTTTTTTTAAAAAAATATCAAATGCATGAAAGAAATGTTTATTGTTGACACTATGGTGTTGTAATTTGAAATTATTTATGGTAAACCAATAATGTTTATTGCATGGATTCCGTTACATTTTTCATAGTGAAATAAAAGCATGTGAATTCCAAATTCTATATATACTAGTGTAAAGCCCATGTTGCCATGGGCACTAGTTCCTTCCCCTCAGTCCTCTCACCACAATGGGGCTCATGAATAATGCAAGCATTGCTCATGTGTAATGAATGCCCCCTCCAAAATTTGCATGTGGTGTGGCCTCAGCCCTTCCTCGCGTGCTGCCCCCAATCGGCTGCATCTGTCCCCTTCTGACTCCCCACTGGTGGTGACAGCCTAACCACACTGTTGGGCTGGAGCCCGCCTTCATGCCATACTATTATTTATTATTATTATTTATTATTATATTTATTTGTATCCCGCCTTTTGCCCAATACTGGGCCTCGAGGCGGCCTTACAAAGTTTAAAACATACATTGTAAAACCTAGGAAAAGAAATATATATATATATAAAAAAAAACATACATGTTTAAAATACACGACAAAATTATAAGTCATTAACATAGATGGAGGACCAGATTATTCTCCAAAGGCCTGCTGGAACAAATAAGTTTTAGCCTGCTTCTGAAAGCCCATCAAGGAGGGAACCAGCCTAGCTTCCCTGGGAAGAGAGTTCCAAAGCACTGGAGCAGCCACCGAGAAGGCCCTCTTCCATGTTCTAATTGGCCAAGCAGGGCTGACCATCACCCCGCTGGTAGAGACGCTGCCCTGCCTGGCTGGCGTGGAGAAAATTAATTAAAGTTTGAGCTACACTGCTCAAGCTTCAGTTTTAAAAAAAATGAGCAAAGCTGGTCTGGTAGATTTCTAGTAATAAGCCTTATACTAAGGTATTCTTATAAGATTTCAAATGGTTGCATTCAATGGTGTCCTTCTGCCAATGGAACAGACAATGCTATAGCCTTCTGCAGACCTTCCACATCTACTCTGGAGAGATAGGGGGCCAGCTGGAGTAGATTATGGGGAGTGGGGTGCACCTGGCTGCAGTGGGGAGTTGGGGAAGGAAAACTGGCATAACGTTAGTCCACAATGTTGAGAATCAAATAAACAGAAAAGGGAGAAAACCAGATTATGTCACTAGCTGTGTACAAATGGACTCATGATAGAGAACTCTGATCTAGATGGCTACATTCTCATGGGCTGTGAGTATCCTGGTTTCTTATTTGTTTGCTGTGTAAAGGTAATATGCATGGCCACAGATATGGGCATGTTTTGAATTCAGATCTTACCTAAAATTCATATGAAAGCTTGAACTAGATTTGATATGGATCAACTTTCACAACACACTGCTTGCCTGACAAATTCTGCATCTCCTGTAGTAAAACAAATTCAAATCAGACACATATCAAATAAGTGCTGGACTTTATGGGCTTTTCTACATGAGGCGTTTAACCTGCCACTTTATCAAGGCTTCTGTTTACAGAATCTTTGTGGGAATAAAATAGGCTACTTTGCAAATGATGATTACCTCGCAGACATATATTTTAGTGGGGGCCAGCAATGCTGGATATATTAGCTAGTGTGTGTATATGTGTCATTCAAAGTGAGGCAGTTATGAAACCTGTCTGAGGAAACCTTTGTTGGACCCCAACCATAACAAATAAAACTTGAGTATTTGACTTGATTTTTTGCTGATGTTTTAAACTGGATTATCTGGTGCAGCCTTAGTTTGATTTCAGATTTAATTCAACGTTATTTGTTGTATTGCTTGTTTTAATCCACATTGCAAGCCACTTTAGAAACCAGAGCTCAGACAGGATATAAATATTTTAATAAATCACACAAATGCATTTGTAGCACATGGTTTATCATATAAATCCACTTGAGACTAATTCTAACATTTAAATCTAAAAGAAGAGTTTAGAAAATTAGAGGTTACACAATTTGCTTTTCATTGAATTCTAATTTCACTGGGCTTTAGATTGATGACTTAGGGATATTGATGACTTTCTGTCATCTTTACCCTTGTTTATTATTACCTCAGTTTCTTAAGGAAGTATTTAGTGTTTTAATAAGGACATTTGCTCCTTGACCACAGAACGCGCCAGAGAAATCATCCATGCCAAGAGTCCAAACCATGGCTCCTCCATACTGTTCTCTCTTCAAGAACTCAACCTACAAATGAAAAGTTGTTTGTTTTTTTAAAACATTTTTTAAAAAGACAATAAACCAACACTTAAAGAGTACCAATCTCATAATGGGTCTTACATAACATGCCTCTTTTGTTTATTTTTTTGCTAATAACAGGTGACTGCAAATTGCTCTGGCTACTAAGTAGCACATTTACAATTTATTGTCTAAGTATAAACAAGTTATACTTAAATTCCAATGCTCAGTGGTTCAATAAGGCGTTTCCTGAATATCTAGAACACTCCATTCCCTAGAAACATAAATAAGATCCCCTTCCCTAAGAGGGAATTGCAGTGACTAGCTAAAGAGCATTCAGAATGGCTAACTGGGTAATTTCACAATGTACTTCTTGCTAGATCATTTAGGGATTTTCTATATAAGGCTGTTAATCTGCTGCAACATCGCAAAATTGAAATCCAAATACTACACGAAGAGCTTTTTCTTGCTTGCTTTTCCACTATGTAACCTCTAGGTGGTGCTGTGCTAGAGCAGAACAACGCAAATACACAGGAAGGAACCAGGCTCTCTTTTGCCATCAGAAATAATACCCCATTTTCATCTGCTCTAAAATAACTCAACAAAAGTGCTGTTTACAAACGGAAGTAAAACTGGTGGGTCACAATGCCATCTAAAGAACCTGTAAACAACCATGAGTAGGGAACAACAAATGCACAATAAATGACTCATGTAGAAAAGCTCTTAATTTTACTCAGAGGAAGAATAAAAACCTTGTTTCTTTTTCATCCCAGGATGAAACAAACAATTCTCTCTCAATCTTTTGCAATGCATAATAACCACTCTAATAGTGAGCTCTGCTGGTAAGTGCTCACAGGAATGTAATCAAAGCAGGGCAACTAAAAAACAAGAGGGAAGTATAAGCATGCAAATTCCAAGGTTTGCAGAAGTACAAAAAAATTAAAAGGTAAAAGCAAAATAAAAATATACCCCCAAACACCTCAATAGTGATTACTATGCATGCTCAGTGATCACAGAAGGGTGACTGTTGGAGTGGGATGGCGGTAGAAAACAGGAGCAGGAATGGAATATCCTGGAAGAAGGCATGTCTAGCTGGATAGAACTCAGTATTCCATGCTGCAACATTTGGTTGCAGATCCCTTTTGTTATATTCTTATAAAGGTGCTCCGACCCTCAGCTGTTGCAAATCAGCCATTTCTGTCAATGTAATCTGACTGAATCAATTTCCACTTCTTAAGAGCATGACTCGGTAAGTGTGGTTAGGAACTAGAACTTTCGCAAGAACTAAAGGATCTTCATACTCATAAGATATAATTATTACATGAAAATGGCAAGAACGCACCTTTAACTGAAAACTCTTTTTATCGTCGTATCCAACCCATTCTCCATCCTTGAAAGCATAAGGAACCTTCTGCTCTTCAATCCATGCCTTGGTAGCTCCTTGTAAAAATGTACACACCTGTCCAAATTATAGAGATCCTGCTTAGACAGAGTACAGAAGCTCAAGGGGAAGGGAGGGACACAAAACAATAAGTCTACAGTCCTAAACATATTTAATTCCAAGCTTCCCTGTTGGAATCAATGGTTATTTGACTGCTATTAAAAGTATTGTGTTTTGTGGACAACAGCCTTAACCTAAAGCCCTATTTCTAAGAACAAACTTCTACTTTATGCAGTAAAAAGCAGCTGGGGGATAGTTTATGTTAACAGCATGAATCAAAGCATGTTTATTCAGAAGGAAATCCCACTGAGATCAACAACGTGTAGGGTATTCCAAATGGAGGGCTCCTAGCACTAATGTTCAGAAAGCGTTGTGCAGTTATTCCATGTTCTGTAATGGATTTTCTGTGGTAACAAAAAATGATAGAAGACATGGGAAAAGCACGAGAGGGTTGCAAGCAGATGATGACAATGTCTGGACCACCCATCCACCCACCCCCGTAAAATTCAGTGAACAGGGCAGGACATTTGCATTTGCACATTAAAAGCCTCCTCTGGAAGTGCCTTTTACTCCCTAGTAATGGTGCTCAGGCTTGCAGCCTGACAAGCTGGTCCTGTACAATTTTACTCAAACGTCATTTCTGCTCAGTTGTAGCACTGCTCCCAAATAGGCATGCCTAGGATTTCAGCCTTTCTTTGCTTATATTCTAGCCTTCCTCCAAGAAGCTACAGCAGCAGGCACAGGGCAGAGCTAAAAGTTGTGCCACATCGATATCATCCCATCATAGTGATGCTATATCCCTCTTGATCATTTATACTTCATAGCGCACACAATGACATCTGGCAGTATTTTTAATAATACAGAATAAAAAGCAAGAACTTAGTTCTGCAGATATTTACAGCAACTCACATACCCTAAACATAGAACAGCCTTTCAAGAGCACTTCTCAATGTGCTTCCTTCTGGGGTTCTGGAAGGCAGCTTTAGGATAACTCCATACCATAACTGAGTATGTATCCATGGAGATGTTAAAATCGAAACCATTGCCCACGTGGTGCTATTTTGCTCTTTGTACAGAAATATTCATGAAGAGTTAACCCCCTTATTATCACCTTATCCAGGGGTTCAACTAATTATTACGTTAACTTTTGAACTCTGGACATTTATTGTCTGTTTTATGCCTTATGTTCAGTTAATTGTTCTAAATTGCAATGGCCATTGGCTTGGTGCAAATAAAAATTTGATTAATTGAAAGCAGGAAAGAACACAAGAAAAGCGGTACAGGGAAATGCCTAATGTGCCCCAACAGTTATCGGTGCACCAATAAAAAGCAATAGTGTAGATCTTGCCACAGGTTGTCCCCACAATAACTTTGTGAGATAGGTTAGGTTGAGCAAGAATGATCTACCTAAGCAAGCCACCCACTGGAGCTTTCTGGGTAGGAATTTCCACCCGTGTCTCCCCCAGCCCAACACTATTCACTAGCACTCCATTACCAATACATTACTATATATTTGTAATAAAATACAAGAGCGGAATTTACCTCATAATACGCCAAAACACCAGAATCTTTGGTGTAGTTTCCAGGAGTACCTCCACCAGAGGCTGGAGCACCAACGCCAGTGTTTGAACTAGAAAGTTTGAAAGTTCGTCCGTATGTTGGAAATCCCATCATTAGTTTCTCAGCTGGAGCTCCATTGTCCTTCCAATATTTCATGGCATATTCCTGAAGTACAGACAACAAAGGCACATTTTTATGTGTTTTAAAGCTCAAAGCAGCCTGGACAAAGTTGCAGGGCAAGGAGGGGGAAGGGCAGGCAGGCACAGAGAGGTTACTTAACCCTTTCCCTCTCTGGATTCTCAACCCAAGCTGTCTTTTCATAAGCAAGAGCAGGGAGATCGGGTCTCTCCATGAGCATTTCTACACCTGGGAAAATCCCACAACTTTACCGCAGTTTTCTGTTTCCATTTTTGTCCCACGATCATGATATGCTCTCTTTACACACATTTCCCTTCCCCACTCCCCTTTTTCCCTTTTAACCAAGAGTTCTATATGTTTTATTTATATAGCCACAAGAGAGCACTGTAGACTGCCTCTTCTTATATCGCAATTTCATCTTTACATGCCGAAACAGAAAGGAGGTTTCTTCATTACTAGTTTTTTCCATTTCAAATTAAGCTGCGGAAATCCTTCCAAAATACAAGAGGCACTGGAGGTTTAGAGCGTCATGTAATCAACCCAGAAACATCATTGAGTGGCCAGTCACAAGTGTGCTATAAATACCTCATTTAGAGAAGCCCCATGTCATTCACATATCTTTGTCTTTATAAGTGAAAAATCAATTTCAAGTTAGGGATGGATGAGAATTTTTGTTTGGTTTTGATAAGTACTGTTGAATTTGACCTGTGTTGGCAGATGGGAATTTCATTTGGGTTGATAAGAACTCACCAAAACTCTCAAATTTCTTCATAAACAGGACAGAAAGAATGGATTTTTTAAACTGAAAAGGGACAGGAATAATAAACAACCTCTCCATACTCTCCCCTTTTCCATCAGTCATAACCTACCTGGTAGCTTTAAGTGGGGGAAAAACATAGAGGAAAGTTTCATGCATGTTCACAATGAAACATGTATCTTGAGCTTTGTTAGTCATTTTTCATATGCCTATGCTTTATCCAGTTCTCACTGCATCCAGTAGAAACGTTTCCACTGGAATTTACCTATGAGTTTCATATTTGATTATTGTTTGTTCTTACACAGTTGTAGAAAGGAATTGGGTCATAGGCTGGTAAACCCTTATGCAGTGGGCTGTTGTGTCCTGTTATGGGAGCCCAGGGTCCATGGAAATCATAGGTCATCACATTGATAAAATCGAGACTCCTGAATGCAAAATTTAAAAAAAATATGGATGTAAGTCTAAGGAATTATGTCTTCCAACATTACAAAATCTATGATCTAACAGCCACAGTGTTACTGGAATAACAGTTCTTTTGCTTCACAGCCAGATTAGTTGTTTTAGTGTATTAGTTACTTTAGGACAGTGGTTCTTAACCTTTTTGGTGTCACACCTCCCTTGTGAAAAATCTTTTGATCCACGCCTCCCATGTGTTAATGGCCCAAAATTTAGGCTTAGACAGGACAAGTTTGCATTTTTTAGTTCTGTCTCTGGACTAAAAAAATGCATATTCAATTAAATGAACACAAACACAAGCAATTAACAGTTTTGTGGAAATAAAACCTGTATTTAAAGAAAGTATTTCTAATAGCTAGACACATAAAAGGATAATTTCAAAATAACTTCAATGTGGTTTGCGCTCAGCAAGAGTAGTTATTCGAGGGACAATGTTAGACCTTGCTAGGCGCATATAATCTCTGGCATCCAACCAATTTCTAGCTTTGGTTTTTATGCTGACAAGAGTTGAAAAGCATTTAAGAGTTAACAGCATTTAACAATGCTAAGTTTGTTTTCTAACGGACTCCAAAACTGTTGTTTTTAAATGGATACTGATGTTTTTATACTGTTGTTTTTTATGTCTCTGGTGGTTTTTAAATTTTGTATACTTGTTAATGTTTACTGTTTCAGCTTCGGCTGTGAGGTGGTATATAAATGTAATAAATAAATAAATAAATATCCAGATTCACACAGATAGGTGGTTGGAAATGGAATTAATGATGAAATAGCTTTCTTTGCCAGAACAGGATATGCAGCCACTTGAGAGCACCAAAATTCATCAAGATTTTGACTGAAGAAATCAAATCAAGTTTAGGGAGAAAAGGCCTATGCTGGGAGTTGTAGGCCTTTTCTCCTGTGCTCCTACGCCAGCAATTGGAGACCATGTGACCTCACCCTCTCCAAACAGCATTCAGATAGAACTCTTGGGCTGCTGCGTTTTCAAGGGGTGCTTTTAAAAATATAAAAAAAATTGAAAGAAGAAAGGAACAACTGCTTAAACTTCAAAAGATGGAAACCCTGTCCCTTTCCCCAAGGAGAAATCCTCCCAAAAAAATCTCCTTTCCCCAGCCTTTTTCTCCAGAGTTTTTGTTTTCCTCCCACCTCCCACAAAATGCCAAAAAATGGAATGATCAAAACTTTCGGCCTGGCTCTACTTTTTGCAATAAACCGGTGGAAAAGTGACTTAGAACAAAGCGGTCACTTACCTTGAAAGATTGTTCTTCACAAACGCTAACGCACGTGTAGCAGGTAACGATTACTACGATAATGCATGTGGTGTACAAATGAGCTACGTTGCAGCTCCCAAGATTAGTAGAAAGAAATAAGGTTGGGCCAAGCTGTGCTATGTACTTGTAAAATAAACAATTTATAGTTGAGAGGCTACTCACACCTCCCCTGGAGTCGGTTCAAACCTCCCCTGGGGAGGTGTACCCCCCTGCTTTAGGATATATGAACAAGATTCCATTTCAGTAGAATTGATGCTCCCTAAAAGCCCTCAAAGCTCAGAAATGTTTTCAGAAATACCCAGAAATTTGGCCTAAATAGAATTATCTATCCAATGCCTATAATAAAATGCCATGGCATAAATACAATGATAAATGAATACCATCTTATAAACCATAGTTTGTGAAGGGCTACCAAACCAAAGTATCAAACCCCCATAGGGATAGGTTTCAAAATTAGTGAGGTATTATATGATCTTCAGGCGAGCTGCTGTAGTGTAATGGTTTGTATTCAGGCTCAGCACCAGCACATTTGGGCAGCTGCTGGAGCCCCAGCAGGCTCACCACTGTGCTGACATCTATTCTAAACCCATTGCACCTAGATGCTGTTATAATTTCCCACAAAGCATCCATCATAGTGTCACTCTGAGGAACTATTGGGAAATAAAATGGCAACTTTGACCCACTTGTCTAGTTCTGGTCTCAGTGCAGCTGCCCAACACTTCTGTCACCACCAGCCCACCACTACCACCAGATAAGGCCACCAGGGCCAGTGGCCAATGATGGGGCCCATTGACATAGAAGGGCCCCCATGAGAGGACATTCTTCCAATGCTCCTCAAACTTGGAGCCAGTCTTGTCCCATCATTTAGTGTTATATGCAAGAGCCGCAACAATAATCTTAGAATAGTATAGTACAGTTCGAAGGGGCCTATAAGGCCATTGAGTCCAACCCCCCACTCAGTGCAAGCCTCAGATATGTCTGCTTACTTCCCCTGGTGCAACCATATGGAGATCACAAGCATCCACTTCCATTTCTAAACTAACCACAGTTCCTTATTACATCCAAACTCAGGGAACAGTGGTTTGTTTAAGCTATGGTTCATGAACATGGTTTGTTCTAATCTAGAACCATAGTTTGCTGATATACATCTGGAAGCTCAAATCTTGGTATCAACTAGGTATATTAGCACCAACTATGGTTTGGTGCCGTGTCCAAACTGAGCCGCCATACTAGCTTCAGTAAAATAAAAACTGAATCTAAACTTTCCCATATGTGGGATTTGAGTCCTTTGTGGAAATAAGGTGGCAGGAAGGGAGAAAAACAATCATTCCATTTTAATTGCTTTCTCACTAGCAATTTGTAATCAGATCATTCAGAGCTAGTATTCTACAGAGAAATAAGAGTGAACCACTTATCAGAAATCATGTGCCTTACTTCCCCAGGGCAGCAACTTCATATCCAGCATCCACAGTGTATTTGTTGGAAGGTACTGCTGCTGAAAGCAGCAGCCGTGGCCGTCCTGTTGCATTGCTCTCTTCTGCAAAAGCAGCTGACAGTTCCTTCAGAGGAAAAAAGCAGTAGCAGTGTTGGTATTGCTCATGTGCAATAGAACAGAACATATCTCAGGTGAAAGCTGGATTTTTTTTCAGATTGGAAATTTCCCTCCAAAAAAATCATAAGTATAAACATCTGCACACACAGTTCTCTGGGCTCATCTACACCAAGCAGGATATTCCACTATGAAAGCGGTATGAAAGCAGTATATAAAAGGCAGGAGCCACACTACTGCTTTATAGCGGTATTGAAGTGCACTGTCAACTGTTGGGGCCCATTGACACATACCATATACCACTTTCATAGTGTTATATCCTGCTTGGTGTAGATGTGTAATGGTGCCCAACAGTTGTCAGTGCACTTCAGTACCACTATAAAGCAGTAATGTAGATCCTGCCTTTTATATCCCGCTTTCATAGTGAAATATCCTGTTTGGTGTAGATGAGCTCTCCTCCCTCCCTCTCTCTCTCTCTCTCAAAGGTGTGTGTGCTCAGATGCATGATCATGCAATTCAGAATATGTGGCCTAGTTATTCTTGCTGATAGCTGATTCTTCTTTTTGATAATCAGTAATTCACAATGTAATCCTACTCATAAGTAAGTCCCATTAAGTTCAATTGAACTTCCTCCCAATAAAGATTGCAGCCTTACAGGCCAAACATGTAGAAGGAGTTGGAGGGGGGATCCATGGTGAACTTATTACTATTTCCTATGCCCTGTTGGCTCAGCGCAGCCAGGCTTTTTTCTTTTGGGAATTCCCTGCATTCATTTTTTTTCTTCTTCATTTCTGTTCCAGTGACACCAAGAATATGGAGATGAACTACACCATTCCTGGAGCTTGCCATCACGGCGCCACTTTGCCGCCATGCTGCCACCAAACCCCGCAGTTTCACTGCTGTGGGGTGGCAGCAGCACATAATCCCACGAAGGAGGCAGTGCAGGCTTTCCTGTGGCCATTTGGCTCACCAGACTGGTCCCTGCCCAGCTTACGGTGACCAATCAGAGGTCGCCTTCCTCCTTGGAATGTGCCTGGCTCTATACCGGAGTGAGGTCAGACAGCAGGAAAGCTGTGGTGACCTCGCTCCTGCGTAAAGTCGGAGTAACTCCCTGACTTTTTCAAAGTGCAGCTTCATCTATTTGCCCCGCAGGGGGTGCCGATTCGCAGCCACCATGGGGCAAAGATGACATTTAGACAGCTCCCCTGGATTTGTATCGTTCCTAGGCCTTTTATGGGTGTTGGAGAAACAAGAAGGCTTTGGATCCTGTGAATCCAAGGCTGTCTCTAAAAACCCCTTTCCCACCAGCACTTTGCGGTACATCTGCATCCATGGAGGTTTCTGCAAGTGTACTAGAGTCTCCTTTTTAATACAAGTGGCATCCCACTGCCAAATTAATCTCCCCTTCTGTGATGTAGGCCTAAAGTAACTTTCTCCCCATTTATTTCAGAATTAATACATTTAGGATAAAAATAATGCAAAATACAGTATACCATTATTTTCCCAAGATCTTAACATATAGGACACATCTCACCCACCTAGAAATATACTTCACCCCTTCTGTGCCCCCCCCCCCAAGATTTTTTTTTCTGGTGCCTTCACCGTATGCATAGGATTGTACTGTTACTCAAGTGAGACTCTATTTTAGACATCAATAAAAACTGTAATTTTAGACATCAGTTATCAATAAAATAATTCGACTACAATTATTCACTGTTGTGCTTTTAAGAACGGTTTTCAGACTTACTGTGTCAAAACAAGGGCAAGCCACGAAATCTCCTAAGGTTTGCAAGACCCTTTGCTGAAGCTTAGATGAAAATCAATACGTTCTCAGTTTCTCACCTGAGTCAATATGGTGAAGCGCTGCTTATCCTCTGGGGGGCTGCCTTTGGAACCTGGGTATTCCCAATCAAGATCCAGACCATCAAACCCATATTTGCGGAGAAAATTTATCACAGATGTGATGAAGACTTGGCGATTGCTTGGAGACGAGACTATAGTAGTAAACCTAGAAGAAATATCTTCTTCTTTTTTACAAATCTATTTTTTTCATTTTCATCCCCCCATGCTTCACTTCACTCTTATTTTTGCAGAGCATAATGAACATCTAATAAAACTGGCAGAGTTCTCATAGCAGGACGTTTACACCACAGTGCCCTCCCACCTTTACCACGTCTTATGAGTAGTCTCCTTTTGTTTCATTTCAAGGTTCAGACAAATATAGGGGGACATTTTGGCCAAACTCCTGAAGTGAAATGAAAAGACAGATGTATTGATTCAGGGGAGAGAAATGATTCAGTGGAAAAGGGGCTTAGTTTGTGCAAATTAGCAGCTGAAATTAGTGTAATCCATGCTAATTGTGGGTGTACTTTGAATAAATTGCACAAATGGAGCAAAATTGTGCAAATTTTGGCCATAATTTGCACAAATTGAAAAATACAGAAAATCCGCTAGTTGGCCCAACCTTCTGTAGACCATGTTGGCTGCACAGTATAAAACACATGGTCTTCGATGTCTATATACTAATGCCCAGAGCATGGGAAACAAACAGAATGAACTTGAACTCTTATTACATGAAGGCAAATACGACTTGATAGGTATAACTGAAACTTGGTGGGATGACTCCCATGACTGGAATATAGCAATTGAAGGATATAACTTGTTCAAAAAGAACAGAAGAAATAGAAAGGGAGGTGGAGTTGCACTATATGTTAAAAATACCTATCCCTGCACAGAAATACAGGCGGATGAGATTGGGAGCCCCGTCGAGAGCGTCTGGATTAAAATAAATGGGGCTAGGAATAAAAAGAATATGATAATCGGAGTCTACTACCGACCACCCAATCAAGGAGAAGACAAGGACGAAACTTTTGAGAAACAAATTGCCAGTGTTTCAAGGAAGTGTGATGTAGTAGTGATGGGGGACTTCAATTACCCTGATATCTGTTGGGAGACCATTACTGCCAAAAGCGGCCCTTCCAAGAAATTCCTGACATGTATGGGTGATAACTTTCTCCTACAGAAAGTGGTGGAAGGAACTAGAGGGTCAGCAATCCTTGACTTGTTATTGACCAATAGGGATGACTTAGTGGATAAAGTGGCAGTTACGGGAACTCTGGGGGAAAGTGACCACGTCATACTTGAATTCTTGATTATGAAGGAGACAAAAGTCGAGCGTAGCCATACACGTACTCTGGATTTTAGGAAAGCTGATTTTAATAAACTCAGAACTATAATAAGTAAGGTCCCGTGGCAAGGGAGCCTAAAAAGAAAAGGAGTGCAGGATGGGTGGGAGTATCTAAAAAATGAAATTTTAAAGGCACAGTTACAAACAATTCCAACAAGGAGAAAAGATAGAAGACAACAGAGGAAACCAATGTGGCTCCACAAAAAGCTTATTGATGAACTGAAAACAAAAAGGGATACATATAGGAAGTGGAAGGAAGGCCAGGCTACAAAAGAAGAGTACAGACAAGTGGCGCAGAAGTGCCGAAATGGCGTCAGGAAGGCTAAAGCTGTGAATGAGCTGAGATTAGCGAGGGATGCTAAAAGCAATAAAAAGGCTTTCTTCAGATACGTGAGTAGTAAAAGACAGAGGAAAGAAATGGTGGTTCAACTGCTTAATGAGGATGGCAAATTGATAACAGACGACAAACAAAAGGCTGAAGTGCTCAATTCCTACTTTGCCTCGGTCTTCTCCCAAAAGCGGATCTATGACCCCCCTGGAAAAAGTGAAGCAGAAGTTGAGGGGGCAGGATTGCAGTTTGAGATTGATAAACAAATGGTCAAAGAACACCTAATTTCCTTGAATGAGTTCAAATCCCCAGGGCCCGATGAACTGCATCCAAGAGTAATGAAGGAGCTAGCAGAAGAACTCTCAGAACCTTTGTCTATTATCTTTGCAAAATCATGGAAGACGGGTGAGGTGCCGGACGACTGGAGGAGGGCTAACGTTGTCCCTATCTTCAAAAAGGGCAAAAAGGAGGAACCTGGGAACTACAGACCAGTCAGCCTGACATCCATCCCTGGGAAAATTCTGGAGCAGATTATAAAGAAGTCAATCTGTAAACACCTTGAAATCAATGCAGTGATTACTAGAAGCCAACATGGATTTGTCAGGAACAAATCCTGTCAGACTAATTTGATCTCATTTTTTGATAGGATAACCTCCCTTGTGGACTGTGGGAATGCTGTGGATGTCATATATCTTGACTTCAGCAAAGCTTTTGACAAAGTACCACATGACATTCTGATTAACAAACTAGCTAAAAGTGGGCTAGATGGAACAACTATTAGGTGGATCCACAGTTGGCTACAGAATCGGACTCAAAGAGTACTTATCAATGGAACCTTCTCAAACTGGGGAGAGGCAACGAGTGGGGTGCCGCAGGGCTCAGTCCTGGGCCCAGTGCTCTTCAACATTTTTATTAATGATTTGGACAAGGAGGTGCAGGGAACGCTGATCAAATTTGCAGATGACACCAAATTGGGTGGGATAGCTAATACCCTGGAAGACAGAACTTCAAAGTGATCTTGATAGGCTGGAGTGCTGGGCTGAAAACAACAGAATGAAATTTAATAGGGATAAATGCCAAGTTCTACATTTAGGGAATAGAAACCAAATGCACAGTTACAAGATGGGGGACACTTGGCTCAGCAATACTACAAATGAGAAAGATCTTGGAATTGTTGTAGATCACAAGCTGAATATGAGCCAACAGTGCGATATGGCTGCAAGAAAGGCAAATGCTATTTTGGGCTGCATTAATAGAAGTATAGCTTCCAAATCACGTGAGGTACTGGTTCCTCTCTATTCGGCCCTGGTTAGGCCTCATCTAGAGTATTGCGTCCAGTTCTGGGCTCCACAATTCAAGAAGGACGCAGACAAGCTGGAGCGTGTTCAGAAGAGGGCAACGAGGATGATCAGAGGTCTAGAAACAAAGCCCTATGAAGAGAGACTGAAAGAACTGGGCATGTTTAGCCTGGAGAAGAGAAGATTGAGGGGAGACATGATAGCACTCTTCAAATACTTAAAAGGTTGTCACACAGAGGAGGGCCAGGATCTCTTCTCGATTCTCCCAGAGTGCAGGACACGGAATAACGGGCTCAAGTTAAAGGAAGCCAGATTCCGGCTGGACATCAGGAAAAACTTCCTGACTGTTAGAGCAGTGCGACAGTGGAATCAGCTACCTAGGGAGGTTGTGGGCTCTCCCACACTAGAGGCATTCAAGAGGCAGCTGGACAACCATCTGTCAGGGATGCTTTAGGGTGGATTCCTGCATTGAGCAGGGGGTTGGACTCGATGGCCTTGTAGGCCCCTTCCAACTCTGCTATTCTATGATTCTATGATTCTATGAAAAGGCCCAAACTATGGGGGTCAAGTTGATGAAACTCATTGACTTCCATCCTCCAAACAGATTCCTCTGAAATTTCTACTCTAAGCCTAAGATGTTTGGCTGCCTGAGGCAAAAGAGAAGATGGTGGCCCCACACACAAACACACTCCAACTAAAGTTGTCTAGACTGGCAGCATGGGCGTCCACCGGAATTTTTCTGGCAGGGGGTGGGTGGAAAGCTGCAGAAGAGTTTGTGGTTCTAATTTGCATGCATAGCATGCACCACGACCGCACAGGTGTATGCTCTTTGCTGCTTAGTGTCACATTCCATGATATTTAGAATCCTACAGAGAATAGTAGAAGATCCTGGGAATTGATCAGCACTAATGCAGTCGAGCGTTATAGTCCTGAAGTATCATGAACTCCAACAAAACTTTATTTGGAACAAGAAAAAAAATCAAAATGTAGAAATGCAGTACAGCTGTCTTAAGAGTATCATATTGTATATTTTATAGCATTACCACCTTTATCATAACATTGGAAACTTCACATGACTCATGCTAGAATGACTTATTTCACCTTGGAAACACTGGTAGAAAACTATTTAGAACAGTTTTCCCCAACCTGGTGCCTTCCAGATATTTTGGACCAACCCTAGTATTTCTGACCATTGGCCATGCTGGCTGGGGCTGATGGGAGTTGAAGTCCAAAACATCTGAAGGGCACCAGGTTGGGGAAAGCAGCTTTAGAGAAGAGCAGTGGAGTCTGTGAAGAGTGTCTTTAGCGGTGAAAAGAAAAATGGGTATGCTTGATCAGGTTTTAGATTTCCAGAGGAGCCTGGACTACTTACTTTACTTTTCACATCATTATCAGCCATTTGTTACATCAATTAATAATACATTTGCATGGCTTGAATTTCGAATTAAAGCAATACCCATACACAGCCTCTTTCTATGAACAGAATAAGGAGAAAGTTCTCACTTCTCATTCTCAAAGACTCCTCCTCCAACAGCCAACAATGTGAGCAGCTTGTTATTTCTAGAAAACAAGAAAAAATGTTCTGTGAAAAATACATATTCTGTGAAAAATACATCAGCGACTCAGCCCAGAATGAGCCGCAATATTAAAAGCTTCTTCTCTATCCTTGTGTTTTCCAACAGTTCCAAGAAGGGACAGAGAAGGACTGTTTCCCTCCTTCTTCCTCATAGATATTTCCAGCATAACTTTTTCTTTTCTATGGATATCTGAACACTCATGAGATTTTCTAGATGAGGCTGGTTAAGCTGTTATTGCGTGACGGAGAGGTGAAGGTCTCGCGATGTTTTTATCGTGAGATCCCCCCTCTGTTTACACGCAGCACGCAACGACCTCAAAGAGAGCGGCATCACGCCCACCATTTTGTTTTTGTTTTTGTTTTTTAAATAGAAAGATGAGCACGAGCACTTGTGCACAAAAGGGTTGTTGTTTTTTAAAAATATATTTTCCCCACTTACCCCACCCCACCCCCGATGGGCGCAGTGCTCCTGAGGAGCTCTGTGCCCCATGCATGGGTCCCAGCTCCTCGCAAGAAACCGCAAGGAACTGGGACAACCCGCAACGCCTGGCCACACATTCCGTGGTCTCAGGCTAAGTCTGGGACTGCAGAAAAAATGGGCTCAAAGGGGAGGGTGAGATCCAGGGGCAAGGGAAGGATCATAACTCCCTGATCCCGGGATCCCCTCTGCATCATGTGTACTCACAAGGACAAACCCGGGGATCACCCAGGGATTTCGCCCCATCTAGCCATGGCCCTAGTTTAATTGTAGAAGTAAGATTGAAGCTGTATAATTCCTTTATTGCCTTTCCATACTTTTTGCTACATAACTTCTAGGTGGTGATGTAGTACAGCGGAATAACACAATTCCACTGGTGGGGTGGTGGGAACTAGTGCTTTGTTTTGCTTTTTTTTAAAAAAAAAAAATACTGGATTCCCGCCCCCCACAAAATTGCTTTTAAAAAGCAGAAATCAAACTGGACAGTGATGTTGTCTAAAGCACCCGTAAATAACCATAAGTAAGAAATGATGAGCACACAATAAAAGGCTGGTCTAGAAAAGCTTCACATCTTAAGGCATGTACAAACATTATTTTCAAAGGCTAAACACATCTCTCACTTCAAAGACTCACATAGAGCTTCAGCACACTACCATCATAGCCTGCTTTCGTGGCACAATCCATGCAAAGGACTCCCATGACGCTCACGTTATTGTCTGCTATTGGGGCAAAGGACTCGGATGACTTCGACTATGTCCTGCCCTGATTGCGATTCTTCCTTCCCTTGCACCGAAGGATTTTTGTCCTCCTTAAGTGCGATTCTTCTTGAGTGGCCACTGGGGGCGCAGAAGGATGACGAGGTGCAGAGCTGCCTGGCTGGCACCCTCGCCAGTCTCCAAACGAGCGCCGTGGAGCCCGAAGCAGGCCCAGTCATCCCAGAGCACGCGCCGGAGCAGCGCAGAGGCGTGGAGGTTCGTGTGATGGAGTTCATTGACGACAACAACAACAGCTTTGCATGGATTGCGCCATGATAGCAGGCTATCACAGTTGTGTGATGAAGTTCATACTCTGGCTCACCATGCAGATGTGTTTACAGTACAATAAAACAAGCATGTAGTCCTTCATAATGAACATTTGCATTCCTCTTAAGGCTTGAAAAGTAACATCAGAAGCAGCCTTTGGCTTCCAACCTAAGACTGCATGTGAAATACACAGTCGAAGTATGCCTGCACAAAGCTTATGCAGGAATTGGGAATGGCCATGTAGTGCATTTGATCCCTGGAAAGCATATCCATCCAGACCAGAACCTACTCTGGTCCTTTCACCCAAAGTTTTGTCTCTCCACAATATTCTTTAACATCATAAAACACTTTCTTTATCAGAGAGCTTCTTACCAGGAAGAACCCAACTACATAAGCATGTATAACCTAAGAAATCCGCTCCAGAATCCCTTGCATTGTCACAGAAGATGCTGGAGGTAAAATTCTTTCATCATACAGAGTTCTGCATAGTGCTTCAAAAACATACAAAAGCTATTTGGCCAGAGGCAATAGTGAGACAGAAAGATGAACATGTATATTGACTCTATCGCACCAATTTCAAGTTTCTGAAAAAACATAGTCCATCCACACAGTCCCAGTACACTAATAACTGTTCTGCACAGGTGAACAGCAGCCATGGTAGCTCTAACCAATCCCACTCCGTTAAATAACAGCATCCTCCAAATGGCTGTTTCTCACATAATGCAGCAACAAACACAGATTTGCTACCAGGTGCTTTCAGAAAAGGCTTTTATTAGACATTCACCCAGCCTCATTCATAGAATTTTGTCTGGTTCCAGACCTCGTCATCTTCCATTTGTAACCTTCCTTCATATCCCATTGCAAGTTTTTCTACAGAAGGCTGTTTATCAGCTGTTAATCCGCTGTATCTACTTCCAGTTTTCTTGCAAAATTGAGATCTGAGCATTACACAAGAGTGTTTCCTTTTCTGCTTTCCTGCTACATGACCTCTAGGTTGCACTGTGGTATAGCAAAATAGCACAAGTACACAAGAGGAAATTGTGCTGTCTTTTACTTTCATAATTAAATGTTGTATTTTCCCTGTTCTAAAAAAACTCGCCAAAAGTGTTTGTTTGATGCAGAAGGGAAAGTGGAGGGTCACAGTGATGTCTGAAGAACCTTGAGTAGGGAATGATGAGCGCACAATAAATGGCTTGCGTGAAAGAGCCCTGCTTCTTCCATCTGTTTTCTGACCACAAAAAACATCAGTCAAGGAAGGAAAAATGGAATAGCTGCACAATGCATTTGACTGGTAGCTATAGGAGCCCTCCACCTGGAAACACCCAAGCGTAAGTTCTGCAGGAACATGAGTATCTCTGTGTGTATCTTGCCACATTCACACTGCTACATTCAAATTTTTAGATGAACATTTGAAAAATCTTGTTTGGATACTAAGGCCACAGCTAGACCTAAGGTTTATCCTGGGATCATCCAGGGTTCGCCCCTGCCTGAGCGCTGGATCCCCTGTGTGTCACCTAGATGAACAGATTGACCCCTGGACGATCCAGGGATAAACCTTAGGTCTAGCTATGGCCCTAAAATACACAATGTCTGTAGAACCCAATAAAGCACTTCATGTTTTGCTTCTGTGGTTGGTGTTGTTGTCACACAATAAAGCAATGTCATAATTATAAAAATGCATGTATTTTGGAGATTACTTGCCTGTCCTTTAAGGCATTGAGTTGACCATAGAGTGTTTCGTCATTCCATTCTGTAGTGGTAATTTGGCTGTTATTCAGGCCAGCAAAGGCATATATCACATGGGTACACAGAAAGGGGTTTATCTTATCAGGTGTGAATGTGGCTGGAGCTGCCCTGTACTGAGCCCAGTTAGTGACATAACACACAAGTTTGTAGGCTGAAACTGGAAAGAAAGGCAGAAGGTGATGCTGGAAATGGCTAAGACTACATGCAGTTTGTAATACACCGATTTTCATGGTTTCCTTGAAATCCTCACCATGAGACTTGCTTTCCTCCAGGGCAGAAACACCACTGCCACACAAAATCAAAGGTTCAGAGGCAGAATGTTACAGTGTTTGGGGAAATGATGAACTAGAAACAACATAAAGCACAATTCAAGAGGCAACTGGACAACCATCTGTCAGGTATGCTTTAAAGTGGATTCCTGCAATGAGCAGGGGGTTGGACTCGATGGTCTTATAGGCCCCTTCCAACTCTACTATTCTATGATTCTATGAAAGGGGTGCGGCCAAGAGAAAGGGGTGGGGCTATCTGAGGAACCCCAAACTGTATTTTGACTCCAGGATGGCCAGATGTGGCCCCAGGGCCTGAGTTTCTGTATAATCGATGATGGGCCAGTTCAGACAACATGCTAAGCCTCAGTTAGGCTGCTATCCTTTTGCAGCAAATTGTTAGTGAGGCTGTTTAAACAGTGGTTATGTAGCCAGCCTGGTTAGAATTGGTTCACATGGCACCCTAAGTCATGGTTCACATGACATGCTAAGCCATAATGTTTAGCTCAAAATGCTTAACTACTGTGTCGCCTAAACAGGTTCGGTATCTTCCACTTGTAGCCCTCCTGTGTTTTCCCACCACTTTTTCCTTATTGCAGAAAAGCCATTAAGGAAGGAGGCAGAGCTGTACAATGCCTCCTGAGTGGCAGCACTAGCAATGCTACATCTGGAAGCACCCTACATTTTGAGAATTTGTCCCCCACTAGCAAGCAGAAGTGAAGAGATACATACCGAGTTGCAGATTCAGCAAAATGGTGAAACCTGCACAGCAAGAAAAACAAAAATGTTAAACGTAAGGAATAGATGTGAAGAAGCCATCATAACTATTTTGTTCTATCCAAAATGTTGACAAATGACAAATCAGTTTTGTGAAGTCTGACAAAATATGCATTGGAGGGCCAAAGTAGATGCAACCTTAAATGCATCTTTGCATTTATGCAGGTTTTGAAAAATGCAACTTACATCAGCTATGGGAAGGACAGATTAGCTCAAAGCAGGCATAGAGGGAGGAGTTTAACCCCTTCCTCCCCTGCATCAGTTCTGAGTAAAGACGTATTTAACTTCAGCCTTAGCTAGACCTAAGGTTTATCCCGGGATCGTCCCAGGGTCATCCCAGCCTGCTTTCAGGATATCCTGTGTGTCATTTACATGAACAGGGATGACGCTGGGATGATCCCGAGATAAACCTTAGGTCTAGCTAAGGCCCTCATGTCTGATTTTGCCCTGGCTTTTTTTTTAAAAAAAGTCCATAGTTGGGGGAAATGGAACTTTTACTGCCGTATACAACTCTATGTAGAAGTTGTGGGTTCTAATACTACAGAAACAGAATCTGTTATTTTCTCTAAGATGAATGCCTGTGTAGCCACACTTCTACACAAGTAGATGAGAACTCCACTATCTTTAGCTCCAACCCTCTATTCTCCCAACCCCTGGGCATCCAAGCTCCACATGTCAATCCACAATGGCCTACATAAATGGGGAGGAAATCCTATTGTCAGTATCACACATTTTTCTGGTGTACCAGCTAACATTTCATTCCCCCAAAACACAGGGGTCTGTATCTTTCAGTTTCTGGGAGAGAAATGTAGCTGGTACAGGTAACTCCTTGGGAAAGAATCATGGACCTATATTAACAAGTAGTTCAACTCCCATTCATTTCTGTGACGTTATTTTATTTATTGGCTACTGTCAAATGCAGAAAATATTCAGCTTACTCACCTGCCCACAGTAGTAGCTTCCCCATACTGACTCTTCCACCTAAGCAGAAATTGGGGGTGGGGATGGGGGGACAGATTATCAAAAAAAAAAAAAAAAGAATGAACGTGTATTTAAAATAAATACATCCTTAAAATCCTTAAAATAATAGACCTAAGGTTTATCCCGGGATCGTCCCATCCTTAAAATAATAACACCCTCCTGACTCATGGAGAAACTGAATTCTGCAGGCATTCATATCTAGTGCTCCTTGCTGTACAGAAACACTCTCTTACCTGGGTCAGGAGCGGATCTACACAGAGTCATCAGGGCGCCCTGAAGGCGCTTGCGTGTGCCTCCAGGGCGCCCCGAAACTCCTAGTGTAGATAGAGGCGGAGGAGGAGGAGGCCCCGCATCGCCCCTCGTGGGGACGGGGCAAAAAGTTCCAGGGCTCGGCGGCTTCGCTGGTGAATCCTTGCCACCGCCGTCGCCCACCTCCCTGCCGGCCTCCTGCCCGGGTGGCTCTTTCGCCGGTGGCCTCTATCTATACTATACTATACTCACCGCCGCCGCCTCTATCTATACTAGGAGTTTCGGGGCGCCCTGGAGGCGCACGCAAGCGCCTTCAGGGCACCCCGACAACTGTGTAGATCCGCTCTAGGAGGCAACAACATCCTAGCCAATTACATAGAAGACTCTTGCATGGAGGCTGTTAGATATTTGACTGCGTCTACATCTATATGAATCTGCAGTTATCTTTCTTGGGGTAGCTGATTATTGTGGCTCTATCCAATAATTTTAATAATAATAATAATAATAATAATAATAATAATAATAATAATAATAATTTCTACACTATTGAAATGCTTCATTATTAACCCAGCCTTGTGTGTATGTGTGTCTCTCTTTGAGTTGTTTGTGTGATTTCCTGTAAATACCTTATAATGCTTTATTTATTGCATTTATATAATGTTCCACATCTAAACAGATTGTGGGGCAGTCAACAATACAAGATAAAAGAATAAAAAGATAAAAGAAATAAAACACTATATTAAAATTAGCATTTTTAAAAACAGAGTAACAATAAGTCATGGCTGGTCAGTCAAGGAAAGTGATGATAATTTCAGGAGGCACTGGAAATAAGACAGAGTTGGCGTCTGCCTGACCACTAGAGGAAGGAAGTTCAATTGAAAGGGGGCCATCACACTGAAGGCTCTTCTCTGGATGGACTCCAATCTGGCCATAGGTCCATGCAGAATCACCAGAGCATGCTTTCTGATGACTTCATTGACCAGGCAGGTTGATAAGGGAAAAGGCATCTCTCAGGTACCCTGGTCCCAAGTTGTTTAGGGCTTTATACACTAGTACCCAAACCTTAAATCTGGCCTGGTAACGAATAGGCAGCCAGTGCAGTTCCCTGAGCAAAGGAGTTGCATGCTAAAAAGAGTCAGTTCCTGACAACAGCTGAGCTGCTGCATTCTGCATTAGCTCCATCTTTCATAGCAGCCCCACATAGAGTGCATTGCAGTATTCCAGTCTCGAGTTTACTAATGCCTTTATCACCGTGGCCAAACTATCCCTGTGCAAGAGAGACCATAGCTTGTGTTCCAGTCAAAACTAGTAGAAGACACTCTGAGCTACCATGGCCATTTGGGCCTCTAGCAACAGTGATGGATCTATGGGGAAAAACTATGAACCTGATTTTTCAGAGGGAGTGCAACCCCAGAACCGGCAATGACCCTATCTCCCAGTCTTAGGAACAACTCACTCACTCACAGAGCTTCCATCTTGCCAGGATTCAGTTTCAGATTATTGGCCCTCATCCAGCCCATTATTGAGTCTAGGCATAGATCCAGGACTTGCACAGCCTCACCTGATTCATCAGCAGGATTAATAAGCAACTACTTAGCAGATTCTACTTCTAGCTACATTTTAAGTAACTCATATTCTCATAAATGCAAGTTCCAACCATTCAGCAAGAGATTCAAGATATAAAACAAAGCCTCGACACTCAAATAAAACCCCATTTAAACATTTCTTCATGGAGCTACAGACCTGACCCAATCCTGCAGTTCAAGCCGCACGACTCTCTGTGGTGTTGTACCTCTGCCTAACACAGAGACTTGTCTCCACTTCTGTATAAATTATGCTTCCTTGCTTTCCACGCCCTGCATTTATTTCTTACTGGAACTCTTTATATCCTGTCTGAGGCAAGGAAAGAAAGAAAGAAAAGCTTAAGAAAACAGAAAAGGCGTTATGAAACATATTGTGCAACAACTGTCAACACAAACATTTATATCCTTCCCTATTAACTATATAACTGGTCCAAAAGAGGCAGTTGGCTCCACACAGATGTGGCCATTCCCCCCCTCCAAAAAAAATACAAGTAAAATAAGCTTAAACTGTTTGCATCCATATACCCGATAAAGTTCTCTGACATAGTGCTACTCAAATATGTTCCAGCATCAAGTAGTCCAATAGTCTTCAACGTTTTGGGAGCCAGGACTGATCTTTAACTACAACCTGCAATGTCAGAGACATTGTTAACTGTTCCTGTCTCTGGACAGAAGAAGGGATTTTGATAGATGCAGGAAAAGAGGAGCATGTGAACATTCATCACTGTAGCAGGACCTTCATTGCCTGCCTCCCATTACATGACCCAGCAGACCTGCTGGGAGGACAATCAACCAGCCACACCAAACTCTGTAAACTGTAACCAATAAAGTTGTGGCCATATTTAACCCATATAATTTGACTATGAGCCTTTCAACATGAAGCTTTTCTTGTGCGCTTGTGATTCCTCATTCACTGTAGATTGCATGTCCTTTAGACAATATTGTTACCCTCTAGGGCCTGTCTCACAATTTGCATTCATTATCGTGTTCCCCCCACCCAAGGAGAAAAGTCTAATATTTTTTTCTGAATGGCATCATAGAAACCTATTATAACGGCACAATTCCAGTTTACCACAGCACCACCTAGTTATTATGTAATGGAACATATAGAAAAGGAGAAAAACAAAATAGAAAGAAACATGGGTAAAGGAACCAAACTTAATTCTACAAAGAATCTGGAAGCGGAAGATCCCTCGTGTAGAAAAGCCCTTTGTATGGTCATGTTCATCTCCCTGACTGCCCGCTACCCAACAAGTGCTGTTGGAGCAAAGCTACACCTATTGGAAATGCCCTTTTTATTTATTTTTATTTATTGCATTTATCTTGTATATGCTGCTCATATTCTGTTTCTGAACCATCTGAGAGGAGAAGCATCCCAAACCAGTCTCGACTTCAACTAAAAAATTTTTTTTCCATTAATCAAGCATTGTCAATATATTAAAAATGATTTTAAAACCTAATTCAGTAGCCTCAGCACCCAATTTCATATCTGAATATTGGGCCTATTTTACAGAATGAAGCTGTCTATACACAGCTGCACACTCCGGCTTCTAAATATGACCTTGTGCCAAAATAGTTAGTTATTTGTCCAAAGGAAGAATATTATGTGAGCAATGGCCCTAAGACTTTACACTTCCCAGGGATTTTAGTGCTTGTAGTTAGGGTGGCCATATGAAAAGGAGGACAAGGCTCCTGTATCTTTAACAGTTGTAGAGAAAAGGGAATTTCAGCAAGTGTCATTTGTAGGCATGCAACATCTGGTGAAATTCCCTCCTCATCACAACAATTAAAGCTGCAAGTGCCCTACCCTCATTTGTATCTGGTCAAGGGGGCAAGGCTCCTGCAGCTTTAACTGTTGTGATGAAGAGTGAATTTCAACAGGTGTTGCATGCCTACAAAGACCCCTGCTGAAATTCCCTTTTCTATGAAATTGTTAAAGATACAGAAGCCCTGTCCTCTTTTCATATGGTCACCCTATCCAGTATTTATGGTCTTGTGAGTTGTGAAACACCAAAGGAAGAAGTCTTTCCCAACATTGCCAATTCAAGATGGCCCAGGTACATATGCTATGTAATAATAACAGAGTTGGTTTAACTATTAGGACGGCCTATAGCTCAGAGGCTGAACTCTGAGTTACAATCCCTGACATCTCCAGTTACAAAAAGGATCAGGTGGCAGAGGATGGGGAGACTCTGTCTGAGGCCCCGCAACCTCTTTGGACCCGTGGACATATTTGGGAATTTAAGAAACTGCTGTGGATGCCACCACAAAATGGCTTCCATGGAAGGTGTGGATAGTCACAAAGTGGCTGTTGTGACAGCCTGGCTAGTCAAAAGTGTGATTTATTTTTTCCTCAAACAAGCCACCTTGAGAACCCATGACGTTGTTGGGTTGTTCAGGGTGGTTAACAAGCAACTCCATGGAAAATGTGCTGCCTTCAGACAACACAATAACCCACCCTGCAGAAAACACACTGTATTTAGACAACACGATAATCCATGGTTCAACAACAACCCCACGCTGGGGGGATTAGTGTGTTATGTGAACCCAGCCTCTGACTTCTCTGGTATCATATAATATAGGAGCACTAGCCATTTTTTTTCAGTTGAGGGGAAATGTAAAATACTGTACTGTAGCCCTCTCAGTATTATGAGCTTTCAATTATAGATCATGTGGTCGCCCCTCTCTGCCTGTGTAATGCAGCCCATTACAACTGCACAAGAGAACCAGGAAGCAAACTCTGGTAAGACAATTCAATTTCCCCTTAATTTAAAGAAGCTCTTTGTTGCTTTTGCTATGTTTGCAAATTGTGATGTAAATATCTTGCATATTAAGATTGGCCACATGACTGGTGTCACATCCAGTTAGGTCCCCAATCACATGTTTTCCTAAAATGTAGAATCTAAATCACTACAGTCCCCACCTTGATGTGTTTCTTATCACACCTGAATGTGATGTATTCCTGTTCATTACAATGCCTATGGCAAGAACTTTTCCATCCTTACCACTCTTGTAGACAGTACATTGGGAGTACGTGGATCAAGTGGAGCCCTGGAGGGCAAATAGAATGAGCCCCAAAAGTGCTTGGTACTTCCAGTATCCCCAGATTAGCAAACGTGTGGTAATAAACCATTACAGCATTGAAGACAAATTTAGTCCAGCTCCTGGTAATATGACGCATTTCATTTTTCAAAATGTTTGGTGATGAACTTTTCTGGTTTTCACTTGGCAGAACTGCTCATTCATGTGGCAGGTTAACACTACTAATCTTATTTAAGAGACAGTTTCTTGGAGTCCTCATCTTTATTCTAGCAAGATTCTAGTGTCCAAGGTTGCATTCCCTGATTCTGTTAGTTGGTGCTAATGTATCTTCCTCCATGCTTTCTGTTCCAGATAGAAGCATCTTCAAAAACATCTGATTCAAGGTATTGCCCACTGATGTTCAACACATCAAAACTCACAAACTACAAAAGCTTAATTTGTGGGGAGATTTGTGAGATTTGTTAATTTGTGAGCTTAATTTGCAATATTACTAAATTACCAAACCCTCATTAACACAGTACTTGTCTTTCTGCTTTTGCTGTTAGCAACAAAAGGGAAAATAGAATGTCTGAAGTAAAAACTTTCAGGTATTTAGTTCGTAGATTCATTTTTCACTAGTCTCCTAGAATGCTTTGTTTCGGCATTTACCCCACAAGTAAGACTGGAATACGGTGAATATTTGAAAAGGGGGACAGGGCTCCTGTATCTTTAACAGCTGTATTGAAAAGGGAATTTCAGCAGGTGTCATTTGTATATATGGAGAACCTCGTGAAATTTCCTCTTCATCACACCAGTTAAACCTGCAGGTGCCCTGCCCTCTTTTAAAGCTGTTCACTCCTGCACTTTAACTGTTGTGATGAAGAGGGAATTTCACCAGGTTCGCCGTATATACAAATGACACCTGCTGAAATTCCCTTTTCAATACAACTGTTAAAGATACAGGAGCCCTGTCCTCCTTTTCATATGGTCACCCTGGTGACTGGAACCACTGTAATACAATGCCTACAGTGCCCAGCCCACAAAGTTGATCCAGGAGGATACCATGGTCTATAATATTATACTTCTTTTTAATTTGTGGAGAATTTGTGAGATTTGTTTATTTGCAGGGTTAATTTGTGAGATAAGTAAAGTATCAAACCCTCATTAACACAGTATTTATTTTTCTGTTTTGTTGTTAGTGCTAAAAGGGAAAATACAACATTTGAAGTAAAAACTTTCAGATATTTAGTATGTGGGTTTGTTTTTCACTAGTCTCCTGGAATGCTTTGTTTCATCAATTAAAAATACTATTGGACGAATCATGAAATGGGCTACTAATGTATTTTTTAAAAAATAAAAAAAAACCTCCCAGCAGAATGGATATTATTGGTGGAACAAGACTTCCCTGTCCTCTTTTCCCCCTCCAGCCTCCTTTACATGCTGCAGATCTGCTGTGGAAGGTTGGAGGATCATCTGGGGAACATTTAGAGGGAGCATGGAGGGAGGAAGAGAGAATAGGGAAGTCCTGTTTCCGCTAGTGGTCTCCATTCTGCTGGCAGAAGGAGGAAGTTGAATTCAAGCCACGAAGTGACACAAACTATGATGGTTTGTTTATTATGCATTAAAGAAAGAGCACCCAGCCCATGTATTTTACAGAAAGATATCAGCACAAACACACTTAAGTCATGCCTGTTGAATTATATTTGCTTTATTTGTTCTTTTAAAAGCATGTTTTCCCTGCTCTTTAGCCAAAATGGCTCCCAGAACAGCTTACAAATATCAGGAGCAGCAAAGAGCTCAGACTTACAGTTTAAAAGACACGGCATATAAGGGGAAAGTGATGGGGATGGAAGAGGAAATACCCAATTCTTATGATATGTGAAGAAAATGGCCTGCTGTGGGCCACAAAGCTACATAATTTTAGGATACAAACCTATGTTTAGATAGAAAAATGCCATACAACTCCCAGCAAGCCCCAGCTAGCCATGCTGGTTAGGGAATTGGGAGTTGTAGGATGTTTTTCTGTCTAAACATGCATGGAATTGCTCCCTTAATCATTTCTCTTTGCTGGAAACCATCAGCTGATATTTAAGGGAAGTTGCAGCACTTGCAGCTATCATCAAATACTAAGCCAGCTGAACAGCTGAAGCTGAACGTCTGCTTGTTAGAACATATATAGAATTTGGTCCTGTCTTCTGGGTCCGCATAGGTGCCATCTGGCTGGTTTGCACAAAAGTTCCCAGGCTTTGTTGTTGTAGTAGTGGTATCTGGGGAAGGAGTTGGCTTTTCAGGATCAGGCTCTGTTGGTGTGGTAGGGGTATCTGGAGGAGGAGGATCAGGCCCTTCCCCAGGGCAGTCTGGCACAATGGGCTCTAGAATGAATATTGGACAAGTTAGTGAGAAAACCACACTCATGCTAAATCATGCTAGATTGATCTTCACATTTCTAAACCTCTAAGGAAAGCTGATTGGGAACTCACATATACATCAGATGGTCAGTCCACTTGTATTCTTATAAATGCTATTATTTTCATTGGGGAGTATGAGGGGTGGGTAACTTGTGACCCTCCAGATATTTTGGCTTATAATTCCCATCATCACTCAGCATTGATTCTGCTGGCTAGGGCTGATGGAATTGTAGGCAAAAACATCTGGAGTGTCACAAGTTATATATTATCCTGCTCTACCCATCACCTGGAAGCATGTGTCTTTGATTTAAATGCAGTTTACTTATTGCATTGTATTTAAGGGGGGAAGTTGCCTGCCCTAATCAAAGGAGTGATTCAAACTTTACATAGCAGATGTACTTCCTGCTTGGATGCTGCCTGAGCATATGAAGGAATGATGTTTGCTGGTGATTATGTGGGAGCGTATGGTTGACACACAACTGGACTTGTAAATTACCTGGGTGCTACTCCTTCCATCACTTTTTTATAGGCATCAGCCCCCACCCACAGGGTGCTTCAAGAAGTAGGCCTCCTAGCACTAACAATGAAAAGACCTCTGAACCAGGCCAAACCTCAGTCACTGTGAATTCCTCAAAAGCCTCTCAACTGTTTTGCAGTCCCAAGATCATTTGGTACTATTTGAAGGCTAAGGTCATCACAGGACATGAGTATTCTCATGATGAGAAGCCCACCAAATGGAACACAAAGAAATCAAAGGGAACCTGGCTCAATCTTATCGTCTTTCCAAAGTTAAACAAATGCCTTTGTGTGACAGCTTGGACAACGGCAAGTGATGGCAAGGCAATTCAGAGGGTGGCAGTGGCCATGTTGCTGAGAACATGTCCTCACTGCAGTGCAAGGATCCTAGTAACCTGTATGAGAGAAAGAACCCATACATTTTGCTGGTAATTTGCAAATGATACCAAATCACCACTTGCCTTTAAGGCATATATGAGAATTTAAATAGTAAGTCAAGTGGTCTTTTGAAGTTAACATAGTCCTTCAGTATCCAGGCGAATGTCATCATAACTGAGCAAAAAGGGCTCAATGACTCTTCCAGTGGTAAACACCATCTTACCATTTGATTCAAGAAGTCTTTTCAGCTCAGAGATTAAAGGATTTTTTCCTTCATTGCAGAAAGTGCCCAGAAAATCATCCAGATCGATGGCCCAAACCATGGCACCTCCAAAATTGTTCTCTTTCACGTACTTGACCTAACAAACAACACACATACAGCTATTTAACAAAAACTTTACAGAATCTCTTTTCCATTTCACGTCTGTTGCAAAGACTACTTGCTATTTGTAGGGTGATGTTTCTTATCTTTGCTAAATAATATTTCAGTGTGCACTCAGTCAGAAAGTTTTCACTTGCCCTCACAATATCATAGAGCAATATAGAAGATGCATAAGAAGAGCCATGCTGGCTCAGACCAAAGGCCTCTCTAGTCCAGGACACTTTTCCAACGATGGCCAACCAGATGCCGATGGGAAGCTCATAAGTGGGACATGAGAGCAATAGCACCCTCCTGCTCATGTTCCCCAGCAACAGGCATACAAAGGCATAGTGCCTCTGATACTGGAGATAATATAACCATCATTTCTAGTAGCCATTGATAGCCTTATCCTTCATGAATTTGTCTAATTCCTTTTTGAAGCCGTCCAGGTGGGTGGCAATCTCTACATGTTCTGGTAGTAAATTTCATCATTGAATTATGCACTGTTCTAAGAAGTACTTGCTTTTATCTGTCCTGAATCTCCCATCATGCAGATCTTACTGTTCAGAGGATTAAGTCCAAGCATATTCTAATATATGGAAAATGGTAAAATTTAAAACACAATAGTCTTACTTTGTGTTTGTAGCTGCAAATGTTGTCGTATCCAATCCATTCATTCCCCTGGTAGGAATACGGAACTTTCTGGTCATCTATCCATTTTACCGTGGCAGACTTTAAAAATGTGCAGATCTGTGGAAACATCACAAAAGGTTTCATTTTGCAAGTCCTAATACAAAAACAAGTCAAGGACATCAGCCTCCAGGAAGTCTGCTTTGTGATGACCAAGCAGCCTAAAATCTAATAAGGAGTGAGTAGGATTCTTGGATGAACCTTGTTCTCTGATATCACAACATCCCCAGACCATCATATATTTCTCTGGATAAACTCTTATTACTCTGAGTCTAAGCCAAATTTCGATGTCAAATATAGTTAGGTCAAATCTTATCTAAAGAGAGAGCATGAACCTGGGAACAGAGGACAATGCACAGAAGCCGTGGTTCAGCAGCTATTGGACAAAAGAAACAATAATTGATAAACTAAATAACTGTCTTTAAAATTGCTCACACGCATCAATATACACACTACATAATAAAACATTTAGGCTGTAATCCTATACACTTACCTGGGAGAAAGACTCATTGAACTCAATGAGTCTTATTTCTCAGTAGACACACATAGGATTGCACTGCTAATGGCAAAAACTAATTTAGCCTTATCCTGCAATTAAGTGCTCAAACAATCTAAGGCAGGATCTACACTACTGCTTTATAACGGTTTATAACAGCATTGACAACTGGTACCATATTTCTTCAATTCTAAGACACACTTTTTCCCCCATATAAACATCTCTAAAAATGGGGTGTGTCTTAGGGGGTTTTTTTCTGTTGGTGGTACTGAAATTAGTGTGCGTCTTACAATCAATGGCATCTTACAATCGAAGAAATATGGTATATGGAATCTGTCCTGGTCCCCAACAGTTGTCAATACTGTTATAAACCTTTATAAAGCAGTAGTGTAGATCCTGCCTTAGGTTGTTTGAGCACCTAATTGTAGGATAAGGCTAAATTAGTTTTTGCCATTAGCAGTGCAATCCTATGTGTGTCTACCGCATTCAGAGTGTTATATCATGGGGCTTGCCTTGAGGCGTTTGATGCAGCCGCCATTGGGGGCAAACCCCAGAAACTCCACTGAAAAAAAGTCAGGCACTTACCCTGACTTTTTTGTCCATGGAGGCATGTCACAGCCAAAGGTGCCCCCTGATTGGTCACCATCAGCTGGGCAGGAAAGGGGGCGGATCTGCAGGAGCTCAGGAGAGCCCCCGGTAAATAAAAATGGGGGTGGAAGGAGAGGAACAGGCCCCACGCCTCTGTATATATAAAAAATTAAAATGGGGGAGGAGAGGAACAGGGCCCATACCTCCCCCCCCCGTTTTTTTTTTTATTTGTGTAGCTGCACAAATACAGATAATAAAAAGTTTTAAAAAATGGGGGGGGAGAACGGGCAGCCAGAGGGAGGAGATGTGGTTCGGGCATCCTGCATCCCTCTCCTCATCCTCCTCTGGCTGCCTCATTCCTCCTCCATCCCTCCCGGTGCTCAGTGCTCCAGCAGCGGTGGCTGAAAGTCCGCACTTGAGTTCCTTCCCATGCAGATGCTGGGAAGGAACGCAAGTGCGGGAGCCAGAGGCCTCATGGTGCCAAAGCAGTGCTGTCAAGACGGGGGCCTGCTTGGTGTAGATCTGGCCTAAGACTGAGTACAGGTAATGAGAACAAGTGTTCTTCCAAACAGAGGGCTCCTAACACTACTAATCAGAAGCAACTGTGCTGCTATTCCATCCTTTTCTCCTTACTGGATTTTCTGCGGTAAGAGAAAAGATGGAAGAAGCAGTGCGAAAACACAGGAGGGATACATGTAGACAACGTCATCTGAACCCCCTATAAAATTCTGTGAACAAGGCAGGGCAATGGCACAATAAAAGCCTCATGTAGAAGCACTTAAAATCAGTAGCTTGTCCCATCAAAAGAGAAACTAACATGCAGCAATTCACAGAGGGGTTATTCAATGGGAACCAATAAAATGGACTGAACCTTCAAACAATACACTAGTATTTTAAGTTGCCAAGGACATTTGCATAATGGCAATTTCTCATGAATTTACATTATTGACCAATCCTGGCAAGGAGAAGCCCATGATAGAGTCTGACAGACGCACGGGTTTGGAGCACATAGCTGTACTGACATGCAAGGAGCCTGTATCTACTTAAAGGTCAAGGGTGAGAAAACAAGGGTGGTCAGAGAAAACCCTTCAGGACCATGGACAGATCCAAGGACAGCTTGTGCTGACAAGGGCTGGTTGCTGACAGGGCTCCTAGTCTCTCATCCTAACTGTCACTTCCAGGATCCATCCCTTTCTGATGAATTGGGATCTTTAAAGCAATAGACCTCCAGCCTGGAGCTTGGCACTCTGTTGTCTTTCCTCTTGCCAGGTATGCTGCCTGCAGGTGTGAGTAGATCTAACACATGAGGCCTTTTTGGAACCAAGATTCTGTCTCCTTGGTGAGATCTGGCTCAGTTTCTGCTGGTTGCTAGATTCAGGCTCAATGTCAGGACCCAGACCTGGTGCTTCTGTAAGTAATGCTACTGACTCAGCCATCTCCTTTCTTAGTCATTGTCCAAGGCACTGTTGGTAGTCTACTATGGAGAAATATTGCCCATCAGAAATGGCAATTGAAGTTGATCTAGCACTGTGCTAAATGCTGTGTGGACCAGCTATTTACAGAAAAGCAATGCCTCAGCAGTGGTAAAAGGCTCTACTGTGGAAGCAGGTAAGTGAGTGTAATCACATCTTTTTTGGCAAGCAAAAAAAGCCTGATGAGTGAGACACAGATCGAAAGAGCATTTTAAGGGTTGGCTTGTCTGCTGCTCTATTGTTTTAACTTCTTTAAAATCTATTTTATTTGATTATTGTGTTCTTGGGGTTGGATTCAACCATCACATAAGCAGACAGATCTGTTTGTGCAACAGGACTTCTCCATCTTCTCCTTTCCCTTGCAGTCCCCCAGACCTCCAGAGCAGATTTGGGGGTGTGCAGGAGGCTGCAGAGAGGGAAGTCTGTTCCATCATTGGTTTCTCGTCCACTGGAGGAACAGTACCAATGGAGTCATCCTTTATTGTATTATTGTACTTTATTTTGTTTTGATTCAGCTTAGTCGTTTTATACAGGTCTGATATCCATTCGAAATGAAGAATAATTTAAATATATATATTTAAACACAATAAAAATAAATAAAATAAATAAATGAACAAGACCAGGCTGTTTACCTCATAATAAGCCCAGAAGCCTGCCTCACGGGTGTAAGGTCCAGATGAGCCAGCACCAGAGGCAGGTGCACCAACAGAAGTGTCTGAGGTAGTAAGCCTGAAGGTGCGTCCATAGGTGGGGAATCCCATCAGAAGCTTCTCAGCTGGGACGCCATTGTCTCTCCAGTATTTCATAGCATAATCCTGGGGAGGTACAGTTGGGAGGGGGATTAGAACTCAGCTCATTCTTTGGCCTCTTGAACAAAAATACACAAGTGGTATTTACAGGATCAGGAAGCTTACACAGTTGAAATACTTGAAATCGCCCTGGTCTTTGGATCCAACATACAAGGGGCTGTTGTGTCCTGTGAAAGTATCCCAGCCTCCATGGAAGTCATATGTCATTACACTGATGAAATCTAAAACTCTGGCATAAATAAAACAAAACAAAAGTGAATGAGGTTATTTAATAGACCAATGACACAGGAAATGCTAGGACCAACACCAACCAATGTTATGTCAAAGACATCAAGCTTAAATCTTCTTAGGTTTGCACCAATGTCACTGATGTGCAAAATGGGAGTGTTAACATTGCCTTGGTAGTAGTTTTGCAGTCAGTTGGCGTGATACAGTTTTGACCAATGACTTAGGACATGCGAGAATCAAATTCAAATGGCTTTTCGGAAACCCCAGTTAAGCTGCACATTACTTACTTTCCTATCTCAGCAATTTCATATCCTGCATCAATGGTTCCTTTGCCAGCAGACACCGCTGCTGTGATTAAAAACCTCTTCCCTTCACATTTATTGCTCTCAAAAGCAGCCAACATTTCCTATGGAGAGAGATGGGGAGACATTTCAATCTTCTTATTGTTCATCATGAGCATTTTTCCCCACACATTCCTATAGCAGATGTTTTCAGAATTAATAATAATTTCCAGAATGTCTGAAACCGTTCCTTTCCAATATTGACCATAGACCCATGCAAGTAATAACTTCCTCTTCAGGTTAAAATCAGGATTAATTCACCAGCCACCTTGTCAATGATAAAAGCATTGATAAAAGAAAGTCCTCGAATCTTTTGTAAATCACCCAGAGAGCTTCAGCTATGGGCAGTACAGAAATAATAATAACAATAACAATAATAATGTGCAAAACATCCGAAAGGCTATGTTCCCAATTACACTAGAAAGGCATTGTCTGGATTACTTTATAGCTTGTTACAGCTTTCATGCAGTATTTAAGTCCCATTCTAACTAGCCATGCAGGACTTTTACACAGAAGTGCTTGTGGAGGGTACTAGGATAGGATAGTTCCAAGCATGTTTTGGAAATCAACCATTAGTACTGATTCTCAGCTGCATGGACTATCAGTAGAAAAGCTGTCTCCAACCAGTGTGTTGGTTTCTCACCTGAACTAGGATGGTGAAGCGATGCTTGTCTTCAGGAGGGCTGCCCCTAGATCCTGGGTATTCAAAGTCCAGGTCGATCCCATCAAAGCCAAACTTACAGAGATATTCTATCACCGAATCGATGAAGATTTTACGATTGGCAGCTGTGGCAACCATTTCAGTGAACCTGAGATGAGGAAAGTCATAGGGCATGTCTACACCAGCCATTTATCCCGGGATCATCCCTGTGCATCCAAATGACACACAGGGGATCCCGGGAGCACGCAGGGACGATCCCTCCATTTTCCTGGGATAATCCTTAGGTGTAGAAAGGGCCGTAGACAATCTCTACCACATACCCTGATGTACATACCATTGCAACCTAAATATCTTTCTACGAAACCAAAGATACAATCATGTGTTTTGCCACTAATATCACACGTTCTCATAATCAGAGCTGTGTGTTGTCCACAATCTCACGGTCCAAGTGCATCCAGCTGACGATGGATGCACAATTCACACCCTGAAAATTGCAGCAAGCTCCTTACCTTAAGGAAGACATGGGCAACTTGTGGCCCTCCAAATGTTTTGGCCCACAATTCCTATCATCTCTCACCATTGCCTATGCTGGCTAGGGCTGATGGGAGTTGTAGGCCAAAATATCTGGAGGGCCACACACTGTCCGTCCCTGCTTTAATCCATGCTGTCAGGTACCCTTTAAACATGAGCAAAGTCTATGCTGGTGCTGCATCTGCTTGATGTAGATCTGGCCCTGGAGAACAGACTGAGCAGGCACAGAGGTCACCTGGTCAGTCTTCTTGATGATGGGAAGATGTCTCATATTTCTATTTACATTATAGTTATTATTTCTAAATTTGCACCTACAAATACAGACATTGGCATATGCAAACGTTATGCATAGGAGTGCCCTCTTTTGTCTTTTTTCCTGGTGATGCAGTTCCTCTCTTTTGGCAAAACGTAACTGGCTGCCCTATAATGAAGTCTTAATATTGTTCACAAGGAGGGAGAGAGAAAGGGTACTACTCACTTCTGAGTGCCAAAATTCCAGCCTCCAATTGCTAGCAGCGTGACAAGATTGGGATTGCTGTAAAACATAAACTTGCATTTTAAGCTCAGAGTCAAAAAGTGATATTTTAAAAGATTCTTTTTGAAACGTTGAGTGGAAAAACATTAGCATTTTTTTGTAAATCCACAGAGGTATTCTTTGCCAGTATAAATATCAACATTATCATAGATCCCTTGAAAAGAATTCCCCTGTAATCAATTAATATGATGTATACTAAAAAAAAACCAACAACACTACCCACACACAACCCACCACCATGCTATAAAGAAGTAGAGGTTTTTAAAAGTGTGTGTGTGTGTGTGTGTGTGTGTGTGTGTGTGTGTGTGTGTGCATGTTTATACATGTGCAGACATAGGTAGTTCAAAACAGTTCAGGAAGGAAAGTACTGACCTTTTCTTCAGTGCTTGAAACGCTGGGAAGAGCCTATCTTCATCATTCCATTCATAAGGTGCAATCTTATGTTGATTCATGGTGGCAAAGGCATAAATCAAATGAGTACAGAGATTTGGATCAATGTTTTCAGGAAAGTATCTGGCTGGGTCTGGTCTGTACTGGGACCAGTTAGTGAAGTAACACACAAGTTTGTGGGCAAAGCCTGGAAAGAGAGGGATAAAAGGAAGCCAGGGTGAACTTACATTTCCTAACTTCATTGTGCCTCATCCAACCGAGCTATTTTTTTTTAAAAAAAAAATCACTGTTTCTGGCTCAAAACTAGACACATGCAGTACGAATCCTACAAAAAAGTCTTACAACTCCCAGCATTTGCCAGCTAACCATGCTGGACTTTTTTCTGTCTAAACATGCATCAGTGGCCCTTTCAGGTATTCCCTCCATGTGGGGAGCAGAGTGGGACCACACCCATTGGCCACACCCTCACTGTTGCAACCACCACCAGTGCAGACCTCCCTCTGTGCACGCATTGAGGGAAACATCTGTAAAGGGGAGTCTGCTGGACAAGCATTTCCCCGATTTGGAAACCTGTGTGATTAGGGCTCCAAATCATACAAAGAGCCTACAACAGGGATAGCCAACCTTTTGGGGCCCATTTGGCAATTTGAGGAACTGTCCTGGACACCACCACAAACTTGGTGCGTTGTAGATAAAAGCATCAGCCTGCAGCCACCTGCCATCTTCATTTCCCAAGAATTCCTCTGAGCCCCGAGTGTGGCCTAGAAGCGTTCGTGAGGAAAGAAGCTGGGAGCAGCTGGAGGCCCTGAATTTGCTTTGAAGTGGTCCCAGCTGCCAGAAAGGAAGGGGGTTATTTTAAAATAGAAATGTATTTATTGATCGATTTGGTTTGATTTGTACCTCGCCTTTCTACCAAAATTGGCACTCTAGGCTCTTAAATAAAAGGAAGAGGGGGGGTAGAACAATTCAAGAAAGGTATCCAACAGCAAACTGGTGCCTATGGGTGCCATATTGCTATTCCTGGCCTACATGCATGCAGCAAGGTCTCCTTTATTGACCTTTCCCACACACATGGACGGCCGGGTTGGGGACGAGAAAGAGAAAAGCTAAGGAGTCCCTTTCCCCACCGTCCATGCACTATGCAAACAATTGCAGGAAAGAATCACACAACATGTAGTTCGAAACATTCCATCTTCCTTCCAGGAAGCCCAGTCTCTCTTTCACTAACCTTTCCACTGTACAACCATGTTCCCCTATGAACTCCTTGTAGCAAAATATCAATAAAATATACTCCTAAAGAGCATTACCCCTTCCAGGAACATTAATGCTAGGACAAACATGACTGCAGTTGTATTCACTGTGGACTGCAGCTGTGAAATGAATACCATGAGCTTAACTACTTGGCTTCACTATAGAACTACCCTTACTTTATTCTAATTAATCTCATACGAAAAGGTTCTTACCAAGCTGCACCTGCAGCAAAATAGCCAGCCCTGCAAGAGAAAGGTGAATGTGTTAGAAATGACTAAATATAATATTGTCAGCATTCAATAGTAGAGTTGAACCAAAATGGAGGAATCTTGTTTCATGCAAAAAATCATTTGCTCCCTGTGAAATGTATCACCACCATCTCATATCTGTTTCTGAATATTTTGCAAGACAGGGCAAAAATGTTCACAGGAACCATTGCCCATACTGTGATTTGGCTTCATTATATCATTGTGTACCCAAATATTATTGATTACAGCAGGAAGCCTGTTCAGAGTGAGGGCAATGCTTTCTCCTTTCATTCTGATTTGGCTTCATAACATAACCACATAGTGAAGCCTGATTGGCTGCATGATGCTGTAATGTCATCTTCTTGTTACCTAAATATTTCTGACTTGGCTGGATTCACCTCAAGAAGATGCCTTACTTCAAAAGGAAATTGTGTTGAAGCTGGAGATCAGGAAAAGAAGAGTGGTACAGGGTGCAAAAAAGATACTCAAGAGTGTTTTGAGAGGCACTCCCCATCCTGAAATAACTCCCCATTTTGCCCTGAAAGTTTCTATGTCCTATGTGAACAACTTCCAATGCACCTGACACCATTTTGAACACCTCAGAAGAAATCTTGGGCAACCTTTTTGTATGTAACACATTGACTCTATGGCTTGAAAGCTCAAGAAACATTTTATCTTTCAAGAGGGATGAAGACATACTCACCAAACCACAGCAGACCTTTCCCCGTCATTTTTCCAAATCTGACTGTCCAGCTCACAGGTAGGAGCCACTTTATATAGAAGGGGAAAGCCCACTTATCAGTGTGGGACCCAGACACCTGGCTGCAAAGGGGCCGCAAAATAGTTCAGACGCAATCAAAACGTCACCATTTTTTAAAAAAAGTATATCTAATTTAGTCAAGGTCAACCACTTCTCATACATCTTTACAAGGACAACTTCTCCCAACATTAATGTCTTGGAAGGATTACAATGGAAGCTATATGTCCATGGGGACATCATAAACATCACACTAAGGGCCAGTGTGGTGTAGCGGTTAGATTGCTCGACTGGGACTCTGAAGACCTAGATTCTAGTACTCATTTGGCCATGAAGCCCACTGGGTGAGCTTCACAGACTCTCAGCCTAACCTAACTCACAGGGCTGTTGTGAGGACAAAATGGAGAGCCATGTAAGATGCCTTAGGTTCCTTGCAAGAGGGGGGGAAAGGCAGGGTGTAAATATAATAGTAAATAAAAATAAAATAAACAAAACAATCCTCCCTCACCTCCCTCAAAGTTTCCATGAACAGAACTCCGCTTACAGACGAACTTCTCTACTCTGCTGGAGGAAAGGAGGCCATTTTCACCGGTTCCTCCTTCCCCCCTGTAGCCTGTGAAAAGCTACTCAGGAGAGTTGGGGGGTTCTCTGGAGGAATGTGGGAGGTTGCACAGGGGGCGGGGGCTGCAGTGGGGAGAGAGAATTGGCAAAAACTGCCTCTGCTTGATCTTGCCAGGAGCCATTGGTAGAGCTTGGTCCCTTCTGCAAATGGAAGAAGTCCTTGAAGAGACGGAAGGGATACTCTAGATTCAATTCTCTTGATCCTTGCCCATGTAAAGGCAGCCTCGATGGACTGGCTGATTGGGTGAAATGGCAGTAGATAAAGAGGTTTTTTTGGCACCCACTGATTTAAGAAATTATCAGCCAGAATGAAACCTTCCATCTTGCCTCTGCAGGCCCAAACCCCTCCAAAGGCCCTGATTCTAATAGAGGTTGTAGTGGATGCAGGGGAGAGGAATCCCCACTGTTATCCCCTATCACAGATCAGAAATAACAGCAGGGATTTCCCACCACCACACACACATGTGGCTGCTTTGCTGCATGCCTGGCTTCTCCAACCAGAAAGTCTGTGCACAGCAAAGCCAGAGCAGGGCCAGCCAAGGCCCTGTCACTCCTCTGACGGAGGCCCGAAGGGGACTCAACCAGCTCTGCTTTGCCCACCTCACTTCCTGTCCCCATTACAGGAACAGGGTGGGGCAGGCAAAGCCAGGGCAGCACAAATCAAGACCCTTCTAACTCCCAGACCCCACCCAATTTGGGTTCTGCATGCCTGGGCTATGGCCTGTGATGGGGTGGGGAGCAGCGCACCAGTGAGCCGCTCTGCGGGGGGCACGGCAGGGAACAGAGGAGAAAGTCCAAGCCAGCAGCTGACTCCTTTCAACATCTGGGATAAATTGTTGCCCCTGAAACAGGGGTTAAAGGCTCACGACCCCGGCGTGTCAGCCTTCTGCATCCTAGAACAAAATCTGACACTAACAACAACAAAATCTCCTGTGTGTTGCCGTTTGATTCAGTAACTAAAAAACTTGAAATCCACATACGCTCAAATTGGCACATCCTACAAGGTCTACCGGGTTTCGACAAAAGACTGATGGTAATCTATAAAAGGACTAAGAACTTAAAAGACTGGTTGGTACATTCTGACCACACCAAGAACATACCAAAAGTCATAACTCAACCCGCATTGGGGAATTTGCCCAAACCCCAGGGATTTCATCCCTGTGGACACTGCAAACACACTAAGAAAACTTTGTCTTTTAAGGACATCTACAATGATAGGTCAATAATCATCAAAGACTTTCTAACCTGCAACTCAGTGGGGGTGATGTGCGCCATCTCATGACCCTGTCAGAAAATCTATATTGGGAAAACATCAAGAGCCCTTAAGTTCAGAATAGGAGAACATCTATGTAACTTGAGACGCAATAGAATCGGGGCGCCATTAGTCAAGCATTTCTCGGAGAAAAAACATCCATCCGACTCCTTGACATTCTGGGTGATTGAGAAAGTAAGACGGAATGAGAATGCTTTGAGCAAAAGGGAAGCATTCTGGATCCTGCACTTGAAATCTCTATTCCCAGAAGGTCTTAACGAATCACTAGAATGGAACACTTACAACGCCTAAGTGATAAGTATTATACTTGTTCTATCACACTTCGAAATCTGTGCCAATGGAGCTAAGTAAAGTCAGAATCACAACCTATTCAGGTTCCCTTAAACAACTGATCCTATTTAATTAGGCAAGATAGGGTACACGGCTTGGGACCACAATACCTGACGGAACGCCTCTCCCGACATGAACCTACCCATACACTGCGCTCAACATCTAAGGTCCTCTTCTGAGTGCCTACTCTGAGGGAAGCTCAGAGGATGGCAACAAGGGAGAGGACCTTTTCAGTGGTGGCCCCCCAATTATGGAATGATCTCCCTAATGAGGCTCGCCTGGCACCAACATTGTTATCTTTTTTGGCACCAGGTCAAGACTTTTCTCTTCTCCCAGGCATTTAACAACATATGCTAAGTTTGTTTGTTTTTAATGGACCCCAGAACTATTGTTTAAAATGGATACTGTTTTATACCATTGTTTTAATATTTTTTTGATAGTTTTAAATTTTGTATACTTTTTAATGTTCACTGTTTTTAATTTTTGTAAACCACCCAGAGAGCTTGGGCTATGGGGCGGTATATAAATTTAATAAATAAATATGACCTTGACTTGCCAACAGGACTCTTTAAAATTTACAAACGCAGCTCCGGCACAGAACGCTGAAAACCACGGTAGTATAGACTGCAGACTGCAATTTGAAAAACCTTGCACTACAGTAGCTCTTTGGCAGTTCATTAACTTTTTTCAGGTTAGATTTCCTTGTGCCTGTATTATTATAGTTTGTGTTAAGTATGAGTGTATTATCGTAGTTTGTGTTAAGAATAAGATATGTTTTCTGTAAGGTATAAATTCCACTGTTTGTATACATTAAAGAAAAGGTACTTGCTATCTTTAATATGCGACGCAATGTTAAAAACAAAAAAAACTGACTTTTGAACTGGAATATCTGTTCATTATGAATAACAAGTTATAATACCTACCCTGTATGATTGATAAGGTATAAAGGCTGGAAATTTTCCATGCAATTTTCTGTTAACAACAAATCTCACATATAAGAATAGTTGTGATTCACAAAGCAATTTTTCAAAGAATGTCACTTAGTTTCTGGGTGTTGTTCTTCTTTCCTCTTTTCTATTTTAACTTGTTTATTTTGAATTGCTATAGCTCCTGATGAAGGACTCCCTGTCCAAAACGTTGAGCACCTTTGGATATAAATCTTTAAAAAATTAAAACGAATTCTTCAAGCACCAGAGCTAGTGTCTTTTGTGCCCACGTGTTCTTTTGCCAGCAACATTCCCAATAATTCCAACAGATTCATGAAGAGGACAGCCAGCCCATAGAGCTCAGGAACCTGCATAAAGCTTATAGATCAACACTGTCACCCAGATTTGAGGCTATGTTCAAAGCAGGGGACTGGGTTTGCAGAAAGCCTGGCTGGGGCATGCTGGGAGACGTAGGCCTTTTCCCCTGCCTAAACATGCATAGGATTGCGCCTTAAGTGCCTGAACAAGCCACAAAGGCCTTGACCTCCTTAGCTCCCATCCAATGAACTAGCCTTGCACCCCTGTTAATAAGAAGCACGAAACCCAACAGGGTATCGATAGTGGCAAGTTAGGAGTGATTAAGTGTTCTGGTTTCAGGTCCTGAGAGACGCCGACACTGCACAGTGTCAAAACAACGCATGTGCCCTTCGGACAATGATGAATGGTCTGTACATTGCCTGTGCTAATCAATAAAATCCACCAAGGCTGCTCACTCCACCCTGCTCTGAATCAGCCTATACTAGAGTGAGACACATCAGCTGTTTGGAAAAGAAAGGGGCTAGTTGCCAAGACAGACTGGTATTTTCCAAAACGGGGTTGCCTTGAAAAAGACTTGGCAGTCTCTGCATTGTAAGAACTACATCATTGCTGCATATGTTCCAAATGACCCTGTTTTTTGGTATCTGTAACCTTGGTGCCCTGCATGTGTTTCAGACTAGAACTCCCACAAACTCTAACCATTACCATGCTGGCTGGGGGGATACTGGGAGTTGTAGTCCATCACATCTGGAGGGCGCCAGGTTAGGGAAGGCTGTGTTATGGGAACAGCAGAAAGACTAGGGACCATTTCGTTGTAAGAGTAGAAATTCTCTGGAAAACCCAGAGTAAACCATAGATCAGAGCACTCTGCAATAAACACTAAGCGTGTTTTTCAGCTTAACTTAATTCTTTGATACGACGCTCCTTGATATGAGGATGACCTAGCATTGCTTATTCAAAGCAATAGATATGTGGCCGAATCCAAGGGCTGCAGAACTATTTAAATTCAGTAGGGCTGGTAATGGCATGATTGATTATTGGGGGAAATCAATGGGAAGCTTGATTTTGGAGCTGGGTTATATGGGTGGGAAACTAATTAGGGAAATGCATACTCAAATAATAATTTGGGTAATCTGGGTTGGGGTGCAAATTAATTGAACGATTTATTTGGAGTGATTTGGATTGAGAATTAATTGGCTTCCTTTTGTGAAATTTAAATCCTAGCAAGTTTTTTTATACATTTCTATATATATGCATACAAATTAGCTTGTGCCCTGTGAGCCTGGGCAACGCCTCTGCTAGAGACAATCTGAATCAAAGGCTTTGTTTGGGAGCTGTAAGTGAATTAAAACTTTGTAGTGTCAGGTGTATGCGACAATAGTACAGGGCCTCAGGGTTTGATAGCGCGCCACTGCATACAACTTTGACATTGATGTAATAGAAGAACAAAGTGTGTGTAGAGTTTGTATTCATTATATGAACTGCAGAATTTACACAGCTTCCTGAATATATTTGAAGATTGTGTTCCACAATTCCACCTTCAACAGCAGATGCATAATTCATAGACAAGCTAAAAGAGGAATTATATCCAGACAAAACTTTTGGCAGTGTTAGACATTAAAGCTGATATGTGGCTTCTGCTGAAACCAGCAATTTCATGTCTCCTCCTCCTCTTCCCCCAACAACCCCAGTAACATGCAGAAAAATCACACCGTGTGACATCATCAGGTTTCCCCATCCATGTGCAGGGCTTTCTCTGCTGTGGCACCCCGACTATGGAATGAGCTCCCCAGTGAGGTTCACCAGCTTTTTATTTTCTTGGTATTTTAACACCTAATTTAATTCAAATTTAAACTTTGCTGTTTTAATTCTGTATTTTAACCTATATCAATCTCTGCTGTGTGGTTTTATCCTGGTTGTGCTTTTTATATTGTATTTTGTATTTGTGTTTTTAGGCTGTTTGTTTTATTATGCTTTCCGTGGTTTTAATTTCTGTGAACCGCCCAGAGAGCTTCAGCTATTGGGCGGTATAAAAATGTAATAAATAAATAAATAAATAAATAAATTTTTAAAACCTGAGCTAGTGAGAAAATGATCTTGCAGCTTCGCAACACCATTTATTAGGAACAACTTCCCACAGTGCCTGGAACTCCTTGTTTTTTGGACGTCAGCTGGTTCAAAGGGTTTCCCTTATTTGTAGTGGAAGCCAGCAGACCAACTGCTAGCCAAGATGGCAAATTCAGGCAAACGTTGCAGGCCTCAGAATCCTAATAGAGTTGCCTAGTAAGCTGTGAAGAGGGCATCCATGGTCCTAACAGCTCCACTGCTACGAAAGGGTGTCCATCTTTTACTCTGCTCTTCTTTGCCACCATCCCCAGCCATTGTACCTAGAGTTGCATCTCCAGATTGTAACCTGATAACCTTAGCCATATATTCAACTCTTCTGGCTATGCTCAGCAATAAACAACACAGAGGAAGCTTAAAACACACCAGTGCTGCTAAACCCATATGTGGGCTTGGACTTTCATAGACCCCAAATGTCTGCTCAGGAGGTGCTGGGCGAGAGGAATAGAGCCTCTGCCACCTGCAGCCTCCTAACTGTGTACTGGAGAAAAAACTCCATTGGGCAAAAGGAATCCTGAGACAACCTGCAGCGCAAGAAGGTATACTGCATGCAACATACTGTCTATCCCAGTTTACCTGGGAGTCTCGCTCCTAAGCAGAACTATGGCTTAAATGACCTCCTTACGTATTAGTCAGACCACATATTACAAGGCAGAAAATCCAGTGAATGCTTGACTGTGAGTCATGACTCATCTGGGTTCCCTGCCATGTTCCAACTGCCTGTTTACCAGGGACAGCTCCTGCAGCTGTTGTTTGTAAATCACTTTCTCTATTTTGTCTCCCTTTTCGCCTTTGCAGGATATTTTGATTAATGTACATCATTGCAATTTGCTAGAGTTCTCATTCTCCGGGGTTCAGTTCCCTCCACAGGGCTGCTACACATTAAAGTTCTTTGGCTGGTTGGGTGTGAGGACCGCCAAGATATATTTGGAAGATGTTGTAGAAGTTCTACCATGCACTCAGGCCTGGCTAATGATTAAAGGTCAGGTTCTGTCCTAATACTGATAACACCAAACTCCCCTCGACACACTCTCACCTAAAGCCCCAAAACTGATCACTTTCTACCACACGCCTCTCGTAGACGGAACCTTCCCCCTGCCGTAGCTGGTATTAGCCACTGTACTGCACAGTTATCCATTCAGCACTTCACTTCCAGTCAGTGAATGCATGAGCAGCAATTGTTCACAGCTTCAGAAACGACAACTTTTGTCTTTAAACAAAACTATGAAAGCAAGTTCTCTTACACTTTCCTCAAACCCAAGTGAAAACTGTCATTTGTGAACTGAATAAACCCATTGGGATGTGAGGGAAGCCAAGAAAATCGTTACATAAATGCAGGAGGTTTCATCAGTCTAGATGATCCAGCTGGTCTCTCTATCTTAGTTGGTCAAAGGCCCCAAGGTCTCAAAGCAATTAATCTTCGCACAGAGAAGTAAACTTCTCTAGAAAATGTGAGGACCCTCCAATGGAAATGGATGCACTGAGCGCCACCTTCTCAAATCCTGGGATGACGCCTCCTGCTACCAAGAGAGAAAGACATACAGGTGCATATGAGTGAAAATGATGACATATTTCTAAGACACCCTTCTATTATGAGCTTTCAAGCAAAATCTGCCTTTGATCCATCTTTCATCTTAAGTCTTAAAACCCATGAATTTAATTTAAGTAAATTCCAACATGACCAATTTAAGTCCCATCCATTTCAATGGGTCTACTTTACACAGGACTAAAATTGGATACTATCCAATGTATTTCAATGTCAATGACTTGGCATCACAACCTGGAGTCACATTTATCTGGAAGTCTATTTTTACAATAGGTTAAGTTGATCTGTTTAGATTTTAATCTTTAATTGCCTGATTGAAGCAAAATGTCAACTGGATAGCCATAATTACTTCTACTAGCCACAAACTTTGTACAGTTATCATAAATATAGGTCCCAAAGCTTGCCACTGTACAATTCCACTAAGAATCCAGGGGGACCATTTCCTGTGCTGCCTATTTTAACTTCTTTAACCTACCATGTATTCTCCTTATTCTCTCAGAAATGCTAGGATTCCGATAGGAGAAAACTCACAATTGACTTTGATCTAAATGTGGGTACCATGGATGTGATTGAATGACGGCACCCAGTTCCAAGCCCCAAGGCTCTGGAAACAAGCTCCAATTTACAGGTCAAGTCTCAATGATACACATCTGGTACCCATTATTAGCAGTGATTCTCAATACTGAAATCATAATCTGGTAAGAGTTTAAAATGCATAGTTTGGTCTATCCCAAATGCTTAAGTTACATAAAAAGGAATTAAAAAACTAAAACTTAACATCCCATTAAGGAAACATAAAATTCCACAGCAATACTAATACTACATTAGAGGCAAGTAAACCTAAATGACTTGGACCACCTGAAGGGCTCCCCACTCATAGAATCATAGAATAGTAGAGTTGGAAGGTGCTTATAAGGCCATCGAGTCCAACCCTGTGCTCAATGCAGGAATCCACCCTAAAGCATCACTGACAGATGGTTGTCTAGCTGCCTCTTGAATGCCTCTAGAGTAGGAGAGCCCACGACCTCCCTGGTAACTGGTTCCATTGTTGTACTGCTCTAACAGTCAGGACATTTTTCCTGATGTTGAGCCAGAATCTGGCTTCCTGTAACTTGAGCCCATTATTCCATGTCCTGCACTCTGGACATGGAATACTCCCATATGAACGTGCCCAATCTCTGAGACTTGCTTTGTTATCCTGCTCCAGGTGTCCCCACCTGAAGTTATGTGTTTGGCAACTGTGGCTAGGGCTTTATGTATGGCAGCACCATATTCATGATACTGAATGGTAACTAGCTTGCTGCCTTTTAACAGACAAGTGAATACATTTTTTATTCTCACGGGTCTTTTGATGGAAAATCTGCGGCTTATTCCTTTGGGCTGTTTAATTGTAACTGTTTTTGAGGCTTTGTAAAAAATATTGTTTTAACTGTTTATATTGCTTTTTTTGCTAAGTGTAAGCCACTCCGAGAGCCTTTTTTGGCTGAGGAGCAGGGTATAAATATGATTGATAAATAAATAAATAAATAAATATTGTTGAGAACCATCTTGAAAGCTTTTAAAAGTGTCCCCTAGAGGAGGACCAGGATCTCTTCTCAATCATCCCAGAATGCAAGACACAGAATAATGGAAGGTAGATTCTGGCTGGACATCAGGAAAAACTTCCTGACTGTTAGAGCAGTACGACAATGGAGCCAATTACCCAGGGATGTGGTGGGCAATCCCACACTAGAGGCATTCAAGAGGCAGCTGGACAGCCATTTGTCAGGTATGCTTTAAGGTGGATTCCTGCACTGAGCAGTGGGTTGGACTCAATGGCCTTATTCTATGATTCTAAGTAGAAAGGCAGGGTAGGGTTTTTTCCTCCTAAAATACAATAGAATAAGTAAACTGTATTTAAAGCTATGGCATTTGCTTCTAAGTAATATGTAGAGCAGGGGTGTGCAACTTGGGGCCTTCCAAGTGTTTTTGCCTACAATTCCCATCAGCCCGAACCAACATCACTAATGGAGAGGGATGAAAGTTGTAGGCCAAAACATCTGGAGGGCCACAACTTAGCCACCCCTGGTGAGGAGGATCAAAATGAAAAAATGCATTAACTCTTAACCTTCTGTCATTTAATCCTGACCTCAAAAGAACCAGCCCCCTAAGAAAACTTCAGTGCTTTTGAAAGTTACAATTATAGTCATGTGAACAAAGATTAAACATCAACCTGATGCTCAAATGTAAATACTGCTGCGCAGGGGGTCAAAGTGAAGTATTGTGAAGTATTCCTCAACACTAAAGACATTTAGGGAACTTCCATAGGACTCATTTACAAAGAAATCCAGACAAAGGGGAATGGAAAATCAACGGACAATCAATTCCTATGCAAACTATGTTCATGTAAAAAGAAAAAGAGTCAATTTTGGCTTATATAAGTACAATTTTATTATGAACTGGAAAAAATAAACTATTTTCACTATTTTTGTGTATTTAGCACCTTTTAAAAAATTGCCAAAAAGCCTAACAGGTGAACAAAAATATATAAATGTATAAATATACAACTGTCTGTATTTACATTTCTCTATACAGCTCCATGATTGACAATGGCATGGTTAGAATCTTTTGGCTAAAGAAAGTGATTGGCAGCCGGGTTTTCTCCCTGGATGGAATAATTTTATCTGTGGGGGTGGGGGGTGTACTTCTATAGTTTTAATGGCAACTGACTAATGCAAAACCAGCTGATTTTCACATCAGTTAAGACAATCTTCCAAAGAATGGGTAGTGCTAACCGGGATTGCCTCCAAACAATGGGTTGCCTCATTCAGAGATCATGGCAAACAATGGTTAGAAGAAACCAAGAACTAGAGATAATTAGCATTGAAGAGGGGAAAGAGGGAGTTTGTGAGCTGCACGTTTCTGATTCTCTAAACCATCGTCTGTAGGTACAGGGCATAGGATCTGAACCACCTTTCCTTCCAGCTGATCTCAAATTTCATTCCTAAAGACAATCAGAAATGTTGGGGAAAAAGCAAGGTGCAAGATGTTGCCCTTTTCTTTCTCAAGCAAGTAGTAATAGGCATATAATGCACTTGCAGCCTTGGGGTGCCTTTGAGGAGCAACAGCCTTCTCTGAGCAAAACAAAAGAGAGCAACCTTTACAGCAGGAATGAGGTAGGTGTGGTCCTCCAGATGTTGTATGAATGCAACTCCCATCATCCCTTACCCTTGGCTAGGTGGGCTAGAGCTGATGGGAGTTGCAGTACAAGGGCCACGCACTCCCCACCACTGCTTTACAAGGAGGAGGATGGGCAAAGCAGCCTTTGTTGGATCAGAATTACCTGTTTCCTCACAAGCATTTGATTTCTCTTTGCAAAAAGCTTTCAGAGAAACTTTTTCTACATTAAACATTTCAGAGGAAGTTATTTTCTTTGAATGTGAGGACAGATAAAGGCTTGGCCAATAGGACTTAAATTTCTGAGATTTTAATCAGTGCTTATACCACACACAGAAAACCTACACTTAAAAAGCCACAACTGCCTCAGAGAAAGCTGAATAACTAAGAGATTGTTGGTTTCTAGGGGAAAGAAACTTACTTTGGGGGTAACTGCAAGGTAACAATAGAAATGATGGAATTTCCCATAGATGAATGTATGTCCTACATTTCAACTGGAGAGTAACAGGAGATAATGGCTAAACCACAAGGGCTACCTGCCAATCTTTTATAACTCAAAAGCTAGCAACAGGGCTGTTTTCATACCCTTATTTTCATTTCAAAGTTCTGTGGTTGGCTGATGCTAAAACCATAGATCCTGATGACATCAAGAAGCAGCTATGTTCATAGGGTTATTTTGCAAACTGCTGGAATGGCATAATTGTGGCACTTAAGCTTTAAGTTAAGAAAAGCTTTGTTAAATTGCAGCTGCTGTCAGTTTAAAAAGCAGTGAAAAGATGCTTTCTGCAGCTCTTGTCTTTTTTTGCCCCTCATTGAAGCAGTTGCACTTTCTGAATTGCATACTTTCTATGTGCAAGAAAACCTGTTTATGCCTCAGACAGATGACATACCAAAGAGCAAGGACCCTTGAAATGTTGCTTGAATTCTTCTCCACCTTGTACCACAGACAGGAATGGAGTCTTTGCAAACATCACTTGGAGTCAAGAGGCAGGTGGAAATACTGCCGCTGTAGAGCTATGGAAGTAGAAATCTAATACTCTGAGCCATAAAGTGCAGCCAGAAGATTCAAAACGAAGAGCTCTCAGCCAGGTGAAGGCAGACGAGCCACAATCAACATGCTGAACGATAAATGCACTTTCAGATGTGAATGTCTTGTGGAATTTGCTCTTGAGCACTGCAGTTAGGAGATCTGCTGCGAAGCTTTGCTTCGCACTCCGATGCCATGGTTGAATTTCCACTCAGCTCAACCAACAGCTCAGAGATGGGTTCTGACCAAAACCTCGCCTCAAAGCACACACAGACTGGGAAATTGTGAACGGTGTGATTCTGAACAGCCTGTTTTTGTAAAGGCACAACAGTCGATATCCAGCTGGGTACCCTTGGCCACCTCACATCCAAGCATGTCATATTTGGCAAGGTGGCTGGGCCTGAAACCCAGGACAAGTACAGAAAGCAGACAACAAAAAAGGAGGTATGATGCGTGCTCTAGAGCTCCAGGAGACCTGGCAACATGGGAGGAAGACTTCTGCATTGTCTCCTGATCTGCCTGCAGTCCTCAAAAAGAAGATGCATCTGAAGACAAAGAAATGCTGGGTGGGTACCGCAAGGTACAGCATGGTGCTCCTTGGAACTGAGGGATAGATTTCAATCTGCATTGCCATCAGCACTTCCAGGTCAAGTGTTTTAGCCTTCACCTTAAATTATCTCAAACTGCTGGGCAGAAAAAGACCCAACCGGAGAAACCACCTTTGCAACTTGTCCTCCACCAGCAGTGTCTTTCTGCCTTTCCTATGCGACGTCTCAACAGCACAGGGACCACTAGAGGGCCAAAGGCTTCCTCTTATTCCACCCCATCCAATGGCCACAGCTCACTTCTTCCTACGGATCTTGGGTTTCTTCACTGGGCGGAGGTAGGGATTGTCTATCAAGTTCTCCTCTCCATTTCGGCTGCCGGAAAGGGAGGTGTTATGCTGTAGGACTGATGAATTCTCCTTCTCAGCTCCTGAATCATCCTGGAAAGATAAGACAAGACACAAACAATGTCAGGTTCACAGCAGAAGAATCACCATACACAAGACAAAACAAGACAGAAGACAACTAGGACATGCAGGAGCTAAAGCAGCAGGCAAGACACATCAGCACATCACAGAGAGCGCAGTGCCCTCTGCTGGGTAACATAAAACATGTCCTAGAATTAAGGTATTATTATTATTATTTATTTATATAGCACCATCAATGTACATGGTGCTGTACAGAGTAAAATAGCAAGACCCTGCCGCATAGGCTTACATTCTAACAAAATCATAATAAAACAATAAGGAGGGGAAGAGAATGCAAACAGGCACAGGGTAGGGTAAACAGGCACTGGGTAGGGTAAAACTAACAGTATAAAGGTAGTACTGGGATGGATTTTCATGAGGCTTAATTTGACAAAGTAGTAGTAAACCCAGCCACCTTTCATTTTTCTTTTCTTTTTTTGCACATTGGGACCCATTTGCAACCACTGCTTCCCTGATCTCGGCTGATTTGGCATCCTTTAATTTAAAACCTTGAAATGGTTTTAACACCCTCACCTAGCACATACAGCGATGTCACTGTACCATTGAGCCGAGCAGCTTCAGCTACAGGTTGTTGCTGCTGAAGGCAAAAAAAAAGCCCTCCTGTTGCTCTTACACTGAATGCTAAGGGGGTGATGGAGTAGATGCATCTCTGTGCCCCCAGGCAATTGGACCAATGTTCCCTGTCTCGCGGTGCTGCTTTTTAACAGCCCATCAGTGCTGCATTGCAAGACTTTTTCCCTGATCCAGCTCTAGGCCTACACATGGCAAGATGGTGCTGAACATGGATCCCCCATCCATGTTCAGCACCATCTTGCCATGTGTAGGCCTAGAGCCTACTACTTTGTCATGCATCCCGCCCACATTCTGCCCCAACCAGAAATTATGACTGCCTGGATCAGAGGTTCAGCAACAAGGGCACACACCCCTTCCTCCTCCCCAACAACAAGGATGATCAGGGGTCTGGAAACAAAGCCCTATGAAGAGAGATTGAAAGAACTGGGCATGTTTAGCCTGGAGAAGAGAAGACTGAGGGGAGACATGATAGCACTCTTCAAATACTTAAAAGGTTGTCACACAGAGGAGGGCCAGGATCTCTTCTTGATCCTCCCAGAGTGCAGGACACGGAATAACGGGCTCAAGTTAAAGGAAGCCAGATTCCAGCTGGACAACAGGGTGGTAGCTATGCTCAGAAGTTCCATGAAAATACCAAACAGACTCTGCAGCCAGAATTCTGTAAATAAAATACATCTGCCCAACGTATTTCAGTTGCAAAATTTCATTTATACTTTCAGTGGCTGTTTAATACCGACGCTTCTGGAATCTGGGGGCCAATGTCATATTGCAAACAACGGTCTCTAGGGTTCTACCATGCTCACGTGCAAAGGGAGGTTCTCCGTGTCTGTCTGATCATCTTGTTCAGATGAATCAGTCTCCTCCATCTGCTGCATCTCCAATTTGGAAGGAAGCAGAGCTGTCAGGTAGGGTATTGCAAAAGGCCTGGCAGCTATCACTAGAGAGAAAGAAGGAAGGAAGACATGATCTCAGATACAGAGATTCACTCTTCAGATTTTGCAGCCTAAAATGCATGAAGCACACAAGGTAACTTACTATAACAAAGAAAGCCACAGATTTAAGGGTTTTTAAAAATTGCCCTTTATTGTTTTATTACTGTATAATCGTTTTGTTACCTATTTTTTGTTCACTGCCCTGATATCTTTTGATGAAGGGCAGTTTATAAATATCCAAATAACTACTGGTGGAGATGGCCAAACTTATGGCACTAGTAAGAGAAAAATCAACCACCTCATTTGTATTGGACTGGAAACCTCTGATAGAGTATATACAAGAGTTGCAAAAGAATGATGTATTTGTTTGTGGTTTTTATATATAATCTGTGGTGTTAATACATAGCACTGGGATGGCTAAAGTGAAGTAACTGACAGCCTATATGTCTGACATGAAGATTGCCTCAAATGGAATATGGCCTTATATGTTTTGCATATGTGATGTAGTGTATTGTATTGTTAGTTAAAGTGTGTGACGTTTTCTTATGTTTTCTTTCTTTGCTTGTCTTTTTTTCTCTATTCTTTTGTAGAAAACAATAAAGTCGTTAAAACAAATAAATAAATAGACAGATAAATAAACAAAAGTAATTATGGAATAATAGTAATGATAATAAAATTACCATTTATTTAGCACTTTAAAGTTCTGAAGAACTTCATATACACTCCCTTAGACATCAGTGGCAGCGTAGTAGACAGAGCAGCCTGCTCCAATCTGGGACCCTTTAGATGTGTTGGATTACAGTTCCCATCCTTCCCAGCCAACATAGCTATTAGTCATGCTGGTTGGGAATGATGGGAGTTGAAGTCCAATAATTTGAAGGGCATCAGGATTGGAAAGGCTGAGACAGACCATCAGAGTACAACCAGGGAGACCCAGTTCAGATTCCATTCATCTATAAAGCTCACTGGGTGAACCTAGGCCAGCAACTCTCTCTCAGTCTAGCCTCCCTCAGAAGCCTTGTGTGCAAAAAATGCTAGGGAGGTACTGGGGGGGAAGGCTAGGATAAGCATGTCATTCAATAAACGAACAATATGTACAAACCAGGTAGGTTAGTATTATTGTACTCATACTGCAGGCAGCAGGCTGATGCTGAGAGAGAATGGACTACTTAGTTCATGCCACATTCCAACAACGGACCTCCTTACCATTATGCAGAAGCAGTCTTTATATTCAATAAAATGGTAGCCCATTTGCTAGCTTTGGCTGTCCGTAAACATTAAACTTCTGGAGTTAACTCCTTTTGATCATCCTGCACGGTCTTTCTTACTGTTAGGAGCAGTGTGATCGGGCCACTGGGTTTAAACAACAGGGTTGTTTTTAAAGCCCTCTTTAGAACTTGGGTCGACTCAGCCTTCCATCCTCCCGAGGTCGGTAAAATGAGTACCCAGTTAGCTGGGGGAAAGGTAATAATGGCCGGGGAAGGCAACGGCAAACCACCCCGCTATAAGGCCTGCCAAGAAAACGTCAGCGAAAGCTGGCGTCCCTCCAAGAGTCAGTAATGACTCAGTGCTTGCACGAGAGGTTCCTTTCCTTTCCTTTAGAACTTCAGTTGTGTTTTCACACGTGTCCATGTACTTTCAGGTTTTTACACGGCTGTAGATTTTGTACTGTTTTACTCCAGTTTTACTTTGGTTTTATGCTGTTTTAAACTTTTAAAGATTTTATATTTTAGCATGTTACTGTTTTAGGATTTAACTTTTGTGAACCACCCAAAGAGCTTTGGCTATGAGGCGGTATAGATATGTAGTAAAGAAGTAAGTAAAGTGACTTTTTCATGGACAAATGACAAGTTTCTGAAAACCGCCCAGAGAGCCCTGGCTATGGGAGCGGTATATAAGTGTAATAAATAAATAAAATAAATAAATGTCAGAGCCAGTGTTAGACTGGGAGTTGGACAATCTGGGTTCTATTCCCACTCAGCCATGGAAGCCCACTGGGTGCCTTTGGACCCGTCACAGACTCTCAGCCCAACCCACCTCACAAGGTTGTTGTTTTGAGGATAAAATCGAGGGGGGAGGAGGATTATGTATGCTACCTTGGGTTCCTTGGAGGAAAAAAGGTGGGAAATAAATGCAATTAAATTAATAAATAATAAGTCAGTAATGTTCTCTGACTAGTTTCAATTTCAAGCATCTCTCACAAGGGAAAGTGCTGACATCATCCTTGAAAAGACTCTGCGTCTCTCCTGTCTTTGCCATGAAGCGGGTCAAGGCTCTTTCAACATCACGTCTCTGGGAAGCAGCCTTTTCTCGTAGGATCTGGTAATCCAGGACAGGCTCCCGGTATGTCTGAAAGGCAAAGGGAAGGAGGCAACAATGACTGTGCATGGAATTCAAACATCTACTGCTCAGATTCACTGGGAGCAATCCAGTCGGTCATTCAAATGTAATTAAGTTTGCATCTATCCAGTAGACAGCCAACAGCTCTTATTCAAAAGACACTTTTCAGGAAGAAATGTAGAGGAACAACTCTGTGGAATTCAAACACCATGGTCATCCTAAAAAGGCAGACAATGCCTCAGACAATGCAGTATACAATCTTGTGTTTAAAGCTCCAGCCAATTGCTACTGCAGGTAATTCTATCTTGGCAACATATGGTCATTTTTTATGCAAGGCAAGCCTACTTACTGGTGTTTTGATGTAAGTGTGAGGGTCTGGGAACTCTGGGAAGTGGCCAGGGATGTGGGATGGATGAGGCTTGTTCTGGCCAGCCGTCAGGGCTTTTGGAGTCACAGGCTGATTTGTTACAGGTGCTGCAATTGGAAATAGAAATTCAGTCATGGTGGTGCCTCTGCTGAAGTGCTGTAATCCCAGCTTGACAGGGAGACAATCCAATGGTTCTTGTCAACTTAGCATAGCTGATACAGTGAATCTATGCAGGCAATGACAGAATGAAAGCAGGGTACCCTATAGGCAGTTTCGTGGGAAAGAAAGAACTATGTAAACTCAGCATCCCCATGCTGAATTCTCTTCCTCTTCCCCATAAAGCACAGATCACCGATCTCATGTGATCATGTACTGCCTTCTCAAGTTCAACCAATAAGGAGGAACCAAGATGGGGAAACGGACAACATGATGAATTTGGAACACGTGTTAAGTGATACTATACTTTACAGGGGAAAGGGGGGGAGCTTAACACAGCGATGCTTTTTTTGACAGCAGGCCTGCATCCCATGTGATGTGCAATGTGGCCCTCCATGTTGAAAACAAATTGTGATAAGTTCTGCTACTGGCTCCTCGTCTGCTAAATGGAAAAAAAAAAAAGTACACACCAAGAAAGGCCTCAATCAACTTTTAAACATAGACTCACTGATATAAATGAAGGCTGACTGCTGACACAAAGGGCCATTGGGTTACATCCAATCAAGCCTAGTGGTTTGAGTAGACTAGAGTGCATTTTACAGAAATGGTCCCTTCCTTGAACCAACCTGTTGCGTTTTGGGAATACATCAAGACTGTAGTCCTTAACAGAGACACCTATGACCAGCACCTGATCCTAAGCATATACCCTTGGAAGCCTTAAGAATTTCAATGATGCTCACTTCCAAAGGTGTATAGTTATAGGAGTGCAACCCAAATCTCACAGCAATCATTAGAACTATGTTTCAGTTCAAGTGTTCCTTTATCACAGCACGTGGAATATACAGGTCTAGTTGTTCAAGTGGCCAATAAAATATAAAACTGCTTGAAATACATGAAACTTTAGCTCACACATTACTAATTTACAGTGGGCCTGTTCAGATGACACACTAAGCCATGGTTAGGCCGCTAACCCTTTTACAGCAAATGGTTCGTGAGCGTGTTTAAACCGTAGTTATGTAGCCAGCGTGGTTAGGAATGGTTCACACGACAAGCTAAGTCATGGTTCACATGACATGCTGAGTCATAATGTTTAGCTCAAAATGGTTAACCACCACAGCTTAGTGCATCGTCGGAACAGGGTCATAATGTATCTACAGACATGGGATGACTCAAAAACATTATGACTTTGCCGAAGTGGAAATAGGTTGTTAGTTAGAAGTGGGAGTTAACTTGTTCACATTCAAAGCCCAGCAGTGCAATCTTAATCGCCCCCAGACAGCTGTCTGAAGAGGGTTACGATGGAGCGGGGGGGTGCCTGGAGAAAAGTTCTGCCAGCAGAGAGGACATGTCCACCCTGACAGCCCTTGTTAAACCTGCAGAAAGCTCTACAGGTGTGAATGTACTGCCAGTGGTGTTCCCAATGGAAGTTGTTCCCAGAAATGGGGCATTCCAGGGGCAGGAGTGATTTCGGATATGCAGAATTCATCTGAGAAGTCTCAGAATTGTGGCCCCTCAGCTACACCAGCCTTGGTCTGGCTAATCCCCCCACCCAGACACACACACAATAATTGATTTCTATGGGAGTCAGCCAGGCTGGAAGTGGCAGAAAATCCACCCTGCTCTTTGATGAGGATTGCTCTGCAAGTCAATAAACAAGTCACACCCAGATACTCAACACATTTATATGGAATCAAATCCCATTGATTTCAACAGTTTAGTCCCCATTAAGTGTGCTTAGCATTTGTTATCTCAGATGTGCTGCTTAATTACACCACATGAATACTGTTCATGCAACACCTTTAAGAGCCATGTATAATTGCACAATGTTGAACTGAGTTGAGTTTCAATCTATGTAAATTACTGACGAGAAGGGATTCATGAAGCCCAGATTTCCAAATTGAAAAATAGAAATTTCAGAAACCACACCTTCATTGTCGATATTACGCCATGCTAAAAAGGTGTTGACCCAGCATAATCCTAAAGAGTCCGAGCACATTTCCCAACCACTGGACCAGACTTCCTCTTTGGAAACTTATGAAATAAGAAATAAAGTGCACCCTAGACAAAAGCTCACATACGTGCGGTGATCACCATCCGCTGGGACCGTTTGGCATACGCAGGAAGCGTTTCCACGTTAAAGCCTGAAACACATGAAAAGAAAGAGTGCTAGCAAGCCACAGTGCCACTGTACCTCATCCATCACTGAAGTTCCAACACATTCACTGCACTGAAAAGAGAGCCGGTGTAGTGGCTAGAATGTTGGGCTGGGAGTCGGGAGACTGCAGGTTCTAGTCCCCAATCTACCATGAAACTCACTGGTTGACATTGGGCCCATCATGGACTCTCAGCCTAACCTACCTCTCAAGGTTGTTGTAAGGATAAAACAGAGAAGGAGAAGGATTATGTATGCAACCTTCAGCTCCTTGATGTAACAAACAAACAAAATTGCGCTTCCCTCTCTGATTCGAGAGGAATCCAGACAAGAATCAGGACAGAGAGGCTCACTTGAACATATATATGTGCGTGCTTGTGTGTTCTGTGGCCAAAATCCCAAATGGGCAGAATTTATCCACCCTGTATAGGGCATGGAGGAGAATGGGGACTGGACTTTCCTCTAGATGAGGAGGGAATATTTGGGGAATGGATAATAGCCATATCCATTCAGCTACCGTGGTTATGCAACCCTTTCCCACCTCCCCACACCTGCAGTCCAGCCACGTAAGAGTAACGCACCGACCCTGGCACTCACCCATTTCAACTAAGGTGACCACAATATCTGAAAGGGTTGGCTGAGTCCTTGCAGTATGTTCACAGAATGACTTGGCACTCCTCCCAATTTCTGAAATATCTGAAAAGCAAAGATCACCACAGGACTAAGATCTGAAATATACGCTTGAACGTTCACATCAGCCCAATTATGAATTCAGGAAGCTGAATAACTGGACATCATCAACCCTCCCTGGCATTTAGGTTGCATAGGAAAGGGGGGGCTAGAACCCCAGTAATGTAATGAAGAGTTCTTGGCACTTTTTAGAAATTGACCCTTTACCACCAAGGAAATATTAAGGAAGACATAATGCATGGACAGGCAGAGGGGGTTCATATTTTTAGGAACTTTTGTCCAGAGTGGCAAAAACAAAATAGCAAATACAGTTCCATGTAGGTGAGTTTAAAGCAATGCAGATTGGGGCCAAACAAATTCTAAATTCAAATATACACTGATGGGGCCTGAGCAGGTTGTAATTGACCAGGAAAGGGAACTTGAGTTCAAGGTGGATTGCTAAATGAAAACATTGACTCAATGTATGGCAGCAGTTTGGTATCATTAGGAAAGAGAATGAATATAGAAGTGTCAGTATCATAAGGCCTCTATACAAATCTATGGTGCAATTAATCCGTATATAGTTATTTATTTATTGCATTTATACCCCACCTTTTTTCCTCTAAGGAACCCAAGGTAGCATATATAATCATCATCCTCATTTTAGCCTCACAACAACAACAACCCTGTGAGGTAGGCTGGGCCGAGAGTCTGTGACTGGCCCAAAGTCACCCTGTAGGTTTCCATGGCTGAGTGGGGACTAGAACCCAGATCTCCTGACTCACAGTCCAACACTTTAGCCACTACACCACACTGGCTGTATATAGTTATGGTCAATGCACTTAAAAAGGGATATTATAGAGATGGAAATGGTGCAAAAAAGGGTAACCAAAATGATCAGAGGGCTGAAGCAACTCCCCTGTGAGGAATGGTTCCAATGTCTTTTTAATTTAGAAAAAGGGGGATAAAGGGAGATATGATAGAGGTGTATAAAATTATGTACTGTATGGAAACATTGATCTCACTCTCTCATAATACTAGAACCTAATTGTTCTAGTTCTCATAATATAATAGAACTCAATCGAATAAAGCATATCCTTATATAAGACTATGGTAGTGTAAGGCTTATTACTTGAGATCTACTAGACCGATTTTGCTCATTTTTATTTTAAACTGAAGATTGAGCAGTGTGGACATGCAGAAAATTTTGGAGCTTGAACTTTAATAGCCAAACAGGACATTTCCACACCATGGCCAGGAGCCCGAGGCAGTCGAGGAACTACAGCTCCCACATAGGTCTGTGTTGCACAGGCACGCAAGGAGAAAAGCACAAAGGCAGGTATGGAGGGAGGGCCTTGAGCTTTGTGAGTTGAACCCACTCTTGGAGCGGCTATATTGGTGGCAGGGATGGTGGTGGAGATGGTGCCAAACACTCTGAGGAAATGGCGGAGGAGGAAAAGAACCAGCCCTGGGGAAAAGTCAGGTTTTAAAATGTGGGGGAAAGAGGTGGGCTTGAGGGGAAGAAGCAAATGTCATTCAGCAGTGACTAGTGTAAGGAAGCAAGAGCCAAAAGTCCCCGGTTGCGTTGAAGGAAAGTAACCTCCATACAGCCTCTGGAGGACTGACACAGAGGGAGTCAAGGAACAGTATGTTTTGCCCCGAGACCACTAGCGCCCATGGCGACATGGGCTTCATGCTAGCACTGGGAGATTCAGGATAGGAAAAAAAGAAATGATTATTCACAGCACGCAGATTTAAACTATAGAATTTGCTACCACAACGCATGGTGTTGGCCACAGCTTAGATATCTTTAAAAGGGGATTAGGCAAATTCGTGGAGGGTAAGGCAATCAATTGCTACTAGTCATGATGGCTATGTAGTACCCTCTAGGATCAAAGGCATCTTCAGAAGCAGAGAACCTGTTGTGGTTATTTCCTACAGCAGAAATGCCTGTGTTTGTTATTGTCTTTGGTGTCGGGTTTTTTTTTTTTTTTTGGTTTTGTTTTAAAGGACATTACTGGGGAAACTGCACTGCTTTTATACTCACAGCTCTGAAGCATTTCTGTCATGGTTTCCACAGCAGCCTTCTCAGCACTCTCAAACCCAGCCTCTGTCAGCAATGAGCTGACCACCACCTGGAGGGTCCTTCTACGAGCCAAATAGTAATTATCTGCTGGGGTGGTAGAGTGTTTACCACCTGAACGCTGTCGAAAGAGAACCCAAGCATGAAAAAGGATGTGATGGGTAAAGGGAGCACATAAACTAGGAGTACGCAGAGTTGCCAAGAACAATGCCTGGTTACTTCTAAACATGACTCAAACAAATCCTTGTCCAAGCATCCAACATGTGTTCTCATGACCCAATTCTAACAGTGCCCTCAGTTTCTATATCTGTAGAATTAGAATTACGGTTGCTGTATGTGCAGGCATCAGATCACTGGAGAAGGCAGTAGAAGCATGAAGAGATTACAACTGCTGTCCCTCTATGACTTGGGTCTGACTTGGGAACCACAACACTTTGCTACAGTATCATCACTCTTCTTACTCTTCTACTGCCAAGATCAGGAGAGCAGGTACATGGACAACTGCCATGGCTAGAAGGATAAGCAGACATCAGCCCCAATAAAGCATCATGGTTTCCCCAGCTGGAACAACACAACATTATGGCAGCAGCTGTGCTAGTGGATCTCCCTCTACTAAAACTAGAACTGACAGGAACTGTCCCTATATTAGCTTTCCTCAATCTGGTGCCTTGCGGATGTTTTGGACTACAACTCCCAGGATTCCTGACCGCTGGCTTGTGATGATGGAAGTTGAAGACCAAAACATCTGGAGGGCACTAGGTTGAAGAAGGCTGCATTGTGTTTTTTTCCAGTTGGAAAACAGCCCTGAATTGTGGAAGCCAGTGCCCCTGAATAGTCAGGCTGGCTGTTTTCATTCTGGCTTCAGCACCTGAAAAGCAGAGGTAGAAGCGAGGAAGTAATGAGCACCAACCAATGGAAGCTGCCATCATGAACAAACACTCCCCTTCCTTACCTCTGGCATTCTTTTAAATATTTGCACGCTGTCCTGCTCCAAATCTCATTCCCCCTTACTTTTACATTAAAGAACTTTGGCTCATCCCCATTTTTCATTCCCGTTCCATTCCTCAAGTTGCATGAACTCAACTAGGAAGTTTGAAATTGGTTCTTATACATATGTAGTCAGGATAACATGGTTGCTAACATAGGGAAGCTTAATTTTTATTAGTTGTATGGACTTCAAGATATTACGTGTGACACAGATTCATCTGCTAAAACCAAATCTCTAATGCAGGGGTGGAAAACCTGAGACCATCCAGATGTTCTGGCTTACAACTCCCATCAGCCCTAGATAACATAGCCAATGGTACAGGATGATTGGAGTTGTAAGCCAGAACATGTGAAGGGCCATACATTGCCCACCTCTAAATCCACCCATATAATGCAGCTAACCATTATTAGTAGCAATCTGAAAACTTCCTTGCTAATTAAGGGAACGGAGCTTACTCAGGGTAGCTCAACTACATTTTAATCACAAGGTGACACGCCTGGCATCTCCAGTTAAAAAAAATCTCAAGTACCAGATCTGGATATAGCCTCTCCCCCACTGCCTGAGACCTTGGAGAGCAGTCAAAGGTAGATCATATTGGGCAAGATGGACAGTTTGATTCAGTATAAGACTGCTTCATACGTTCATATAAGTAAAATTTCAAAATCCATGTAGTGCAATACCTTTATTAGATCAACTCAGAGAACACGAAAAATGTGCAAGCTTTTGAAATCTCTAGATCTCTTCATCAAGCAAAATGTTACAAAAAAAGGGGGTCTGATTAGACATTGTAGTTAGCATGCCTAATTGTTAGCCACGACCACACTCCTATGCATGATTACTCAGAAGTAAACCTTACTCTGTTCAATGAGGCTTACTCCCAGATGAGTGTGTTTAGGATTCTAACTGACCTGGAGGAGGGTTTGCAGACATTCACATTGGGCTCCGTCAGGTGATGCGAGTGTTTCAGGTTTCCGTGCCCCTCGGACCAATGCGAACAAGCAAGTCCTAGACAATTGTTGATCCTCCATTTTTGAAATTATATGATCCAGCTATTAATTCAAAAATGCCTCCATCTTGGGCGAACCAGACAGGTTCCTTGGTTGGTGGAAAACAAAAGAGGAGTTCATCTAGGCGGTCTTTATATTTTAAAAACCTGGAGATAAACGTAGATGCTGTGCATATAAGGAAGTCTCCAACGCCCCAGTTTTGTAAACTGGGGCACTAATATGAACACAGCAGTTTTCATTTGTGTGTGTGTGTGTGTGTCTAAATGGAGTGGGGAAGCAGTCCTCATCCTTGTGGGTGAAAAGAGGGTTGAGAGTGTGCCCCTGTCCTTAAGATCTGGAAACTAAAACGGGGGAAAGGAATGTTGGGGTTTCAGACGCGGCCTCCTCCGCATTTGTACACACAGATTCCCTAATTTAAGAAACCGGTATAGCGTCCCGTGCCTGTCCGGGGCGGCCTCCGGCCTGCAGCGAAGCTATCTCGCTTTCTGCAAGTGCAGACAGCCGAAGAACCGCCCCCACGTCAACAGCAGCGCCCATGAACCGAACCCGTCTCCACGTCCATTCAGAAGGGTTGGAAGGAGAACGGCGGCTCTCGCGGCCAATCGGAATCAAGGCAGCCCCGCAAACCCAGGGCCAGGCAGCCGCCCGACTGCTGAGACTCCCCAGTCCTAACCAGGCCCTCTGCTCGAGGCTTCCCACCATTCCGAGTGGGCCCGCCACAGACAGCCGGTCGCACGACTGCAAACGGGCTGGTCGCGCCAGAAAAAGGAGGGGGGAATCCCTCTCCCGGAACCCACCCTTACCGTGCCTGAGCCACTAGAGCCGCCGGTCCCTGTGTCTGCCATCTTGGATCCATGGGAGTATGCGAGCATGCGCCGTCGCGAAGAGATTTCTGGGAACTGTAGTTCCCGGTGAGGCAAGGTGAGCTGGTAGTGCTCGTTTTGGACACTAGAGGGAAAGAGCAATGTTAAGAAAGGCCTAGTGCGTAGTGAGGCGGTAGCCCTTTAGAGCAGCTTTCCCCAACCTGGTGCCCTCCAGATGTGTTGGTCGACAACTCCCAGTATCGGGGATGCTGGGAGTTGTAGTTCAGCATATGTAGAAGGCACCAAATTGGAAAATACTACTCTAGAGAAATAGCAGCAGCGGCGGAGTTGTGGAGAAGTCAGGAAGGTGAAGGAAAGGTGCAAGCAGCACAAGCAATAAGCACCTTTCTGGATGGCCAAAAGAAAACTAACCTGTGTAGACATGGCAATAAAAAGGCTTTTGGCACCTAAAACTTGATTGTAAACAGGGGTACCAACAAGCCAAGAAATGAAAAAGGTATGGTTTGTGACTGTTCTGTGCAAAGCTCAAAAACATATATATGAACTGAGGATAACAAAACACACAACATACAGTATCTTCTCCCCAGAAGCTAATGTCACAATAAATCTGTCAGTGTGCCTCCAGTCAAGGCTTTTCCAGCAACATTGCCCTGCCCCATGCACAAAATTTTATGTGGAGTCCGGATAACTTTGGCTTCCACTTGTAACCCTCCTGTGTTGTCCCACTACTTCCATTTTCTTTCTAATTAAGGAAGAAAAGGCAGAATAATTGCACAATGTCTTTGGATTGTTCATGCTAGGTCCCCTTTGGGTGCATCTTAAGGTAATATAAACCTTTGTTTTTGTTGCAGCCAACTAACAAGAACAACACATTTGGAAGTCCTCACTATGTTTGCAGAAACAATTATATTAAACACTGCATTCTACATAGAAATAGGTAAAATACACTGTAACTGTAGTCTAAAAAAATAAACAAATATTTTGTATATTACAACTTTGCCTTCTGTTACCTCATTCTTGCATAATACTAGAACTTGTGATTCACCAAATGAATTTGCTTGGCACTAACTTACAGATAGCTAAAAGAAAGTACTTCTTCACACAGTGCATAATTAACTTATGAATTCCCTGTCAAAAGATGTAAGGGTGGTGGAAAACCTTAGAGAGCTTTAAAAGGGGTTTAGACAAATCCATAGAGGATAAGTCTACCATTATATATTAATTTCATCATATATACTAATAGTGAAGTTAATTCTCAAAGTTCTGGTCCTTATGTAGCCAAACCAGCAGCATCCACACCCAAGAGAGCAGTACCACCAGGGAGCCCTGATGATCACAGACATACTAACTTTTTTTGTGCGGGGGGGGGGGGGGGTACTTTTCAAATAGGCTGACCATATGAAAAGGACAGGGCTCCTGTATCTTTAACTGTTGTGATGAAGAGGGAATTTCATCAGGCCCTGCCTGCATACAAATGACACCTGCTGAAATTCCCTTTTCTATACCACTGTTAAAGATACAGGATCCCTGTTCTCCTTTTCATATCATCACCTACCCTTTTCTAAGGGGGCGGGGTGACCAGTACAATGAGGAGTAAGCATGCTCAGTGGCCACAGAATGCTAAATCTCTTCAATAGTGTCTTCTAGATTGGTTTAGGATGATATCAAATGAGTATTTTATTGTGCAATAGCCCTAATTCATTCACAGAATTTTACAGGGGATCTTTCATTTGTAACTGACCATATTTTCTTCCATCTTTTTTCTTACCAAAAAAAAAAACCTGTTAAGAAGAGAAAGACAAACCATTCCCATATAGCTGCACAATATCTTTTTATTGGTAGTGCTAGTCTCAAAACACCCTTAGTCCATAAGTGATCATTTAATTGTTGTGCTCTTTCTGCACACATCAGGAGGTGTTTGTTATTAAATAAATCATGCTTCCTTTAGGTCTAAGGTTTGTCATAACAAACAGGTTATGAGGAACCCTCCACACTACACACTACTTACATGGCACAAGGACCTCCAGAAAATCCCTGTAGCCTACAATGTATGGACAAAACCAAAAGTATTTTACATTCAAAAAGCGATGTCTTTACGACTCCCTAAGGCCGGATCTACACTACTGCTTTAAAGCGCTTTATAACAGTTATAAAGCACTTTAACTGCTTTAAAGCACTATAAAACTGTTATAAAGTGCTTTAAAGCAATAGTGTAGATCCGGCCTACGAGAAACATTTGTATGTACGGGAACTCAAATGCACAGAAAAGACCAAGATTTCTGAACGGATGGAGGAGGGCTCTCCACACATACAGTTGTAAGTCCAGGCATCTTTTTGGACAGTGCAATGAACATGCCTACATTAGGGAAGCAAGCCTTCCGCCATGATGCACCCCCTTCCCCACTGCAGCCGTTAAAAATATCTGAAAGCATCTCTTATGAACTGTTGTGTAATGTGATCCAAGGCAAAACTTAACGGGGTTCCTGGGGTTCCAGTAATTCAGCAGTGACCCCCCCCCAAAAAAAGTGGCTGTTCTTGAAATTATCTTCCGTACATCTAAATGCACGAAAAGAGCCACTTATAGGATTGATCAGAAGGGCTCACAGGTGGTGACAGAAGGGGGAAAGTTGGCCCTTGCTACTAGTGCTGCGCCCTGACAAACATATTGCTGCTGACCTGATATGTTTGCTTCTGCACCAGAGTCTCATCCCCACCTCTCCTCCCAGCATCTGTATCACACAACTATGCCATCCAAAAAAGCTCACATGCTTCTGACAAAGGTGGCAGTGGCCCCTTATATACAAATCTGAGAGCAAAAACAGTCAGGACTACAGACCTCTACCACACTACCTTAGAAAAGTATTCCTGGTTGTCTCTGAACCAGTTGCCTGGGGGTTGTCCCTACGGCTGTTTACACCGCTGTAAATGCACAGCTTCAGTTGCAATGGCACAAGTTACTATTTGAATTCCTAAAGCTTAGTTGATCACCCAAAGCCATGAATAGGTTTTGCTCAAGTTTTAAATGTCTGTTTAAGTCTAGGCCATCTCTCCCCAAGTCAATAAAAGAACACTGAAATGGAAGTGTTCCCCACCTATTTGTCTCTTGTGCTGCATTGTCTCCAATACCCATTGTTGGCAAGCTGGCAATGTACCCACAACATACCACAATGCACTGACATTGGGAATAAACATAAGAACCATGCTGGATCAGACCAGGAATCCATCTAGTCCAGCATTCTGTTCACACAGTGGTCAACCAGCTGTCAATGGAAAACCCACAAGCAGAACATGAGTGAAACTGCACTGTCCCACCCAGGTTCTCCAGCAACTGGTGTACGTAGGCATCCAAGCATTTGCCTTTTAAAGCCATCCAAATTGGCAGCCATCACTACATCTGGTGGTAGCGAATTCCATAGTTTGACTATGCACTCTGTGAAGTAGTACTTTCTTTTGTCTGTCCTGAATCTCCCACCAATCATCTTCATGGGATGACCCCCATTGGGTTCTAGTATTATGAGAGAGGGAGAAAATATGCCTCCCTGCCCACATGCTCTAGAATGGGTGCAAACATTTAAAAACAAAACAAAAACTATGATATATAAACAGCCTCAGCCTCAGCCTCTTAGCTGGGTGCCTCTCACAATGGGGGAAATTGCAGTGTTTTTTGTCTTGTTTTTCCAGACTTGATGATAATCTGTATTTACTTCAGCTTTACTTTCTCTTCTAGGGTGGTGATTTTTTCATCAAAACTCTGCTGAGCATCAAAACTTGTGTGTTTGTATTACAGATTATTCAACAGGAAACCCACCTCCTACAGCCCCTCTACTCCCCCACTTCCTCTTCAAATATAACACATGTGGCAGATAACAGGAATTGTTCCAACCAATAACAAAGCTGAAAGGCAGCAATGTAAACAACTGCCAGAACACTGAAAATTAAAGGTCTGTTTGGATTTAAATTGCAACACCCATTCCAGGCAAACTTGGCTTTCGGTCACTGATGACAGTAGAAAGTTTGAAGTATGAAAAATAAACTTAGGTAACATTGGATGGTTATTTATTTTTAAATGTCGTCGGAGAAATGACCTTCTTGATTATCAACAATGAGGTAGGAAGCTATTCAGTTTCTTTAAAAATTTATACTGTGAATAGCAAAAAAAATGAGTTAATGTCCTAAAAGATTATAAAACATGGGTTCTTGAAACAGGTGTACAGATATTTTTATACTGAGATTCCACAGGATTCAAACAGATCTAAGTAAGGGAAAGGAGCTGAAAAAACAAATATAGCTCTGAGCATTGGTTGGTCCTGGATCAACAGATCTTCTCTGAGCATGACGAAGGCCCTTTCTACACCTAAGGATTATCCCAGGAAAATGGAGGGATTGTCTCTGCCTGCTCCCGGGATCCACTGTGTGTCATTTGGGTGCACGGGGATGATCCCGGGATGATCCCAGGAAAAAAGGCAGGTGTAGAAACGGCCGAAGTCTGTATCTAACCCATAATAAATTAGGTTTGGATTTATAACAAAACATGACTTTTTATATACATTTCTCATGGACCTATCGTTCTGCCTTATTTCACATCCCCAATACCCTGGCTTGCTGCAATTCTTTTGTGTGTGTTTTGTGAAATAGTAGTCAGCCTTGATGTTGCTTCACACCTCATATTTTTTTACTTGTGAACTATATCCTGAGTTTAAAGCATATATGCATACATATATAAAAATTCAAACCATGTATATATAGAAAAGAGGACAAGGCTCCTGGAGTCTTAATATTTCTGTAGAAGAGGAAATTTTAGTATGTGTACTTTGCATGTCTATTGGTTATGGTGTTTACATCCAAAATATACAAAAAGGATAAATCACAAACTAAGACTGTGATTTATACTCATGTATTTACATATGTTTTACATATGTAATATATATAAATGCATATGTATTTATACATTTCTGAAGGCACAACGTATACGTATTTACTATTTTGTATTCTTCAATTGGTTCCTAAATAAAAATGTAACATGAAGTCTTCAGCTCCCTAACCATAACTATAACTATTGCTAGTAATATCTGACCAGGCTGGCTGGTTACAGTCAGACTAGATCAAACATTTATGTTTGTACGGTTACTAGAATTAAGTTGAAAAGTGAATGATGGCTAAAATGTTATTTCAAAGTGTGTGTTGTTGTTTTTAACCATCCAACTTTGTTTTTAAAGGGGGACTGTGTTACATTGCTTGGAGATGGATTTTGGTAGAGATTTGTTATGCTGGTGAAAAATTTTTTTTAAGGGTGGTTACAGTATCCTGTTGTGTGGCAATGTCGGAGGAACTTAAAGAACAAATAACGCAGTAACCTTTCTGCCCTGGCCCAGGCAGATAGATGTGGCTTTCATTTTCAACATGTGGCAGGACTTCTGAATCTTGAATCACTAGTTCATTTGTCCATTTGCATCCTTTCTCCCTTACTTCCCCTTATAGTTGGAATTCATGACCTTCTCATATCTGTCATGCTGCTACATTCTCCTCCATTTAGCAATGGCTTAAAAACTTACTTCTTAAGTTTGGCTGGGTCTCCTGACTTCAGGCTCTGCCTTTTGTAACTGGTAAGAGCTTCTTTATATGTTATATGCACCCCAAAAATCTGTTTTGTTTGAATTATTCCTTCCCCTTCTGTCCCTATTCTTTTGTATTTTCATTGATATACTGTATGCCATAGTCATACTTGCGTCATTCTATTTTACCATACAGGTGTTCTTTAGATTAAGGGGAAATCGCATTGCCTTACTGGGGCTTTGCTTCCTGCTTCTCTTACACAGTTGTAATGGGCTGTATTACACAGGCAGAGAGGTGCAACTACATGATCTATAATTGAAAACTTCCCCTCATCTTGGTGCTCATGGCCTTGAATGGGACAGAACCCTCTAGTAGGTGCTTTGTAATGATATATGGTAGGAAATCCCATGATATTTCAGAAGAATCAGGGTGAGGGGGGAGAATAATGGGGAGAAGGCATGGGAGATGTGCAGGAGGTTGATGTCATCATCAAAAGGACCCCGAAACTGTGCCTTATTTCACTCGTGTAAAGAGCCCCATAGTGTCTAGCATACTGAGTGCTTTATTATTATAAGTAGTACTACTAGTAGTAGACCTTCCTGCATTTCAGTTCCATCTGACCACACTGTTTCTAACTCCCTCCCACTCAACCCAACTATGTTTGTGTGTGTATACATTTGCAACTCAGGTGAACAGTTCATGCATCTGATGAAGTGGACTTTAGTCCACAAAAGCTTATGCCAGAATGAATTGTTTAGTGCCACAAGACCCTTTGTTGTCTTTGCTGCAACAGACAAACCCTATTCATCCTGTGTCAATAGCTTGAGTTGGAATCTCCTGGCCAACATGTGGTGCTGTGACTGATTAAAATGTGTGCAAAGCAAAGGTTTTGCAAAAGTGGAGCATGCCAGGCCAGTGCTATGGATCAAAAGGCTGGAACAGCAACTCAGTAAAGAAGTTGGTGAGACTGCACCATGCAACAGGAGATATTTGCAAGCTTAAGGCTTGTAAAAATCTGCCGTTTCCAACACTTTCAAATGGAATATTGAGCCTTCAGCACTTCTGAAGCAAAATTTGGGTAGACGTGGGAAAGGGAGCAGGGCAAGGACTCTGATGTGGTAGCAAAGAGTTTGCTGATTGAGCCTGGATGTAGATATGAAGAGTAAAAAAAAACAGCCTTGAGAAGCTGAGATTTGGAGCATAAGAAAGGGGTGGAAAGTGCTCAACCTTTTCCTCATCCATTTTCTCACCCCAAATCATTTCTGTACCTGTTTCCCACCTCTACAACAGAGTTCCTGATCTGATAAAACTGCTCCTTTGAAAGGAAGGCCATGACCACCATCCAATGTGATATTCTCTTGGGTAAACCCCAATGTGGTGCAGAGCGGTAAACCCCTTGTGTGGCTCAGAGTGGTAAAGCAACAGTTTCTGCAGCTGAAACTCTCCCCACGGCCTGAGTTCGATCCCAGCGGAAGCTGGTTTCAGGCAGCCGGCTCGGGTCGACTCAGCCTTCCATCCTCCCAAGGTCAGTAAAATGAGAACCCAGTTAACTGGGGGAAAGGTAACAATGGCCGGGGAAGGCAACGGCAAACCACCCCGCTATAAGGCCTGCCAAGAAAACATCAGTAATGACTCAGTGCTTGCACAAGGGGTTCCTTTCCTTTCCTTTTTCTAAACCCCAATGAAATGAATGGGAACTATGTAAAAGCAGGTTTCCTGGTGTGTCTTTTTAGTGCAGTTTATTGATGAGAACTGCCCACTGAATTGTGTCTGGTGTGAAAAACAGAAGATGAGGGAGAATAAGAGTGCAAGGTTTTGGGTATTCTTTGGGGGCAGCAGTGAGAAACAGTTCCAGCCTCAGGGGCCAGATTGAGTCCTGGAACACACACACACCCCATTGGCAAGCAGAGCCTGGACAATACCAGGGGTGAGCTCCCTTTCCCCAAAGCCTTTCATTTAGAGAAACCCGATATTATCAGAGTCCCTTTCCCTTGTCAGCAGTAGAGAACAGTTTTTCTAGTGCTGACAAGGGAAACCCTGCTCTTATCTCCTGTTTAGAGTTTAACAATGAATAGACAAATTGTAGATACTCACAAGATTCAGTGCCTAAAGTTGCAACCCTAAGCACAATTACTTGGAAGGGAATCCCACTGCAATCAATTGAACGCTTTCAAAGTTAGGTTCACGCTGAAAAACTATGAGGCTCACTAGAAGCACTAGGCTTTGTTGAAATAACTTTCTAATTTACCTGTTGCTTTAAGGAAGCTAGAACACAGAACTGTAATGTGTTAGAGGCTGTGAAACTAGAAAACAGTAATAAAACAAACAGAAGTTCCCTATGTACAGACATGCACATATATGATGTTCCTTAAATCCATTTTATTTATTTATTTATTTATTTATTTATTACATTTTTATACCGCCCAATAGCCAAAGCTCTCTGGGCGGTTCCAACATTTTATTGTTGGAAACATACAGTTACTTTCACAATTTAGTCCAGAAACTGGCAACCTTGATTTATTTTGATTTTAACCACATTCTCCATAATATCCCCTCCACAAAAAACAGAAACCTACCAGAAACCCGATGTCTGATGGTGACTCATTTCATGCACAATGTGGTACACTGTGGAGAAACATGTTTAAGATAAATTACTTGTCCTAAGTTACAACCTTGTTCTACATAGAGCAGAACAGTTCTGGAAAAATATGGTGGTTACATGATTATATCAAGAAAGCTGTAGAATGTTCTCTTGTCAACAGCATTTGACAAGAGAACCACACCAGTTGGTTAGGACTTCTCCGTAGATTTGTTGTTTTGTACAATAAATGTGCAGTTGTCCCTTAGTTGGTGATCGGCATCTTTTCTCAAATGCTTTACAGCAGACATTTTATTTATTTTTTCAGACCAGGGAAACAGCTTTAATTCCAGACTTTAACATAGGAGACATTTTTGCAGCTATTTTCTTTAAATTGGTGTGGGGTGGCACCTCATGGACTGTGCTGCACCCTGTGGACAACAGCCTGCGGGAAGTTCCAAGGGATTCACCCCTGGGCTTCCCACAGTTGCCCAGCCCTGCTTTATAGGCTAAATGCTCACATCCTGTGCTACTCCAGAACAAGCAATAGTAATCTAAACTTTAAAAAATTGCCAGATATTGACAATGCTGCCCACGCCCTCCCTACATGTAATTAAATGCTTCTTTTTAATTTTTAATTTTAAAAGATTCTGTTTAGTTCCATTTGTTATGACATCTGTTTCTGAAAATTGTTTTATTTCATGTGCCTGTTGGCATTCCATTTGGAACAGTAACTGTGGCTGCAATCTTATATGCTCGGAGTAAGCACCACTGAACTCAATGGGGCTTACTTTGAGTAGACATCTATAGGACTGCATTGTGACACATTCAAGGATAATGGATTCGTAATGCCACAGCTGTACTGAGAACTAATCAAAGGAGGAAGCTTCTAATTCAAATCATATTTGGCCCCGTTCAGACAACATGCTAAGTCATGGTTAGGCCTTCTAAACCTTTTGCAGCAAGTGGTTATTGAGCGTGTTTAAACTGTGGTTATGTAGCCACTATGATTAGGAATGGTTCACATAACACACTAAGCCATAATGTTTAGCTCAAAATATGTAACCAACGTAGCTTGGTGTGTCATCTGAACAGGGTCTTTGTTAGTCCACATTAGTTAGGGTGACCATATGAAAAGGAGGACAGGTCTCCTGTATTTTTAACAGTTGCATAGAAAAGGGAATTTCAGCAGGTGTCATTTCATCAAAACAGTTAAAGGTGCAGGAGCTATACTAGAGTGACCATTTTAAAAGAAGGCAGGGCACCTGCAGCTTTAACTATTGTGATGAAGAGGAAATTTCACCAGGTTCCCCATATATACAAATGACACCTGCAGAAATTCCCTTTTCAATACAACTGTTAAAGATACAAGAGCCCTGTCGTCCTTTTCATATGGTCACCCTATATTAGTCATGCTGACCCTGCAGTTAACATTTTAATTTGAGGGAAAAGGAAATCTCCGCAAAACAGATCTGGGGGAAAAAAGGGAGAACAGCTCAGAAAACACTGGAATGTAATCCTCCTGTCTGCGTCAAGACAGATGACTCCTAGCTCTAATCATTGTTCCTCCACTGTAAGCTACAAACAGAATTGTAATTGACCTTCCACATTATTGCAAGATATTGTGCTTTTTCTGTGTGTTCCATCTACACCAGTGCTCTTAGTGCTATTCTGTCATTTTTAGGGGGGCATGATTTTGATGTGAGTAATGACTTACCTGCTAGCTTTGCATTTTTATCACCCGTTTTTACTAAATCTTTTAAATAGTGCTAAAACAATTTTCTGGCTATAATTTCTTTTTTAAAAAATATTAAATTAATAGCAAAATACCTCTTAAATGAAAGAACGTTATAAAATGATATCCATATAAAGTAATATATGTGTATATATTTAATGATGGACAGGGGACCCTTTCCAGTTACCATCACTTTAACAAGGGCAGTAACAGGAAAATATATTTAAGTAATGTCAAAAATATGCATTATAGTGAGTGTTATATGACTATACCCTTATAATGCCTTAATACTTTTTGTTTGTTAAAATAGCATTATAGGGCTATAACAATAAAATATGCTTCCTGATGAGGTTTTTATAGCATCATTACCATATCTCAATAATGGAATTTTACAGAGGGACCAGACGTCATTGTCTTCCACTCGTAACCCTCCCATGTTTTTCCAATGCTTCTTCCTTCATTTTTCCTTACTGCAGGAAATCTAATAAGGTATTTTTAAAAAAAATTGGAATTGCTGCACAATACTGTGTGATTGTGAGTGCAAGGAGTCCTCTGTCTAGAAACATCCTACCACTATAATGCTGTTTTAAAAAATCATTTTAAAAAGAACCTTCTGGTCACCGGCATTAATCATCTTGAAAAAAATAGAGGTGGAGATATTTCCATATTAGTTAAATATTTTAAAAACAAAATTATAGGAGGAAAATGCTTTTACCCCTACTTAGATTATTAAAACAAAACAGAATAAAACAAGGAGTGATAAAATGGTGCCCACCTCAAAGGTTACACTGAACATGTGCTGAGCTATGAAATGGTCAACGGCCTGATAAGTCATTGCCCAAATCAAAACCATGCCTCTTTAACAAAATCAGAAGGTTTTTAAGGTTAAGGACATCTACATTTGTGGAGATAGTAGCACTTGTCTGTCCTTCTTAGAAAAGAAGGACAGACTTCTTAGTGTAGACTTTCTACACTAAGAAAGAAAAGACAAAAGCAGAGTCCCCCAACCTGGTTTCCCATGGATCTTTTGGGATTTCAGCTCCCAGCAGCCCCAACTAGTATGGCGCTGGTTTAGTATGATCGGCATACTTGCTAGTCCAAAACATCTGGAGGGCACCAAGTTGGGGATGGCTGATGGGGGCTTACAAATAGATGACATCATGTGGACTCCCTCCCTACCCGGTAAAATGGAAGTGGAGAAGCCATAGTAATTCCACAATAAATGCCTTCTCTGGATACCCCCTAAAAAGTGAGTGACTGAGGGATGGCAATTCCAGACTAAACAACTGCTTTTTTCTCTCCTATACACACAGGTGCCTTTCTTTTCCACTGTTTAAATATTTCTTTGCCACCAGGGGGCAGACTTTGACCAGGCAGTAAAGTGTTTCTCGGTTCACATTTTGACTTAATCAAATATATATCAAGTTGGCTTTGAATTCCCCACGGAGGAAACTGTATTCACCCATTTGCAACTGAAAAAAATGTTTACAAATGTAGATATTACTTAACAAGGGGAAGCTAGACTGCATGCACAGACACCGCAAATGCTATGTCAGTTGCAATATTGACTGACACTGGCCAGTACCAAACACATGACAAAAGTGTGTGTCCCTGGCCAGATCTATACCAAGCAGGATATAGCACTATAAAAGCACCATGAAAGCGGTATAAAAGAGGCAGGAGCCACACCAGCAGGATATAGCAGTATGAAAGCGGTATATGGTACGTGTCAATGGGCCCCAACAGTTGTCAGTGCACTTCAATACCGCTATAAGCAGTAGTGTGGCTCCTGCCTCTTATATACTGCTCTCATACCGCTTTCATAGCGCTATATTCCACTTGGTGTAGATCTGGCCACTATCCGGAGAGCAAATCCACTGGGTAGCAGAACAAAACAGGGTGGCCTCTGAACATAGTACGGAAAGGCTACAAGAGTGTGAGCATTTTACCCATAAACATTTTAATCCCATAGCGCTTCCTGGGTCAGACTTGGTTCTTTGTTCTCGGCAATCAGACTGCCTTTGGTTCACTGCTGTTCACATCATTTCTACATTTCTGCCTTTTGGCCCCTGACTCCGCTGTGCTCCTGTAGGCAATCTTTCCCCCCACCATACCCTAGTGGACATATTGAATTCTCAGCATAAATCTAGATACCCAACGTACAGCTTCCTTGAAGCAGACACATCCTTGGGGAGCTTCCAGCGGAGGGCTCTTAGCGCTAACAGTCCAAAGGCATTGTGCCACAATTTCATCCTGTTTTCCTGAACAGATTTTCTGCAGGAAGGAAAAAGATAGAAGAAGCCATGGGAAAATGTAGGATGGTTACGAGTGGAAGACAATGATGTCTACACAGACACACGCGCCCCATAAAATTCTATTAATGAAATATGGCAATGGTGCTATGAAAACCTCATAAAATTTTGTGAGTGAGACACACTGTTAGCACCAAAAAAGCTTCATCTAGAAGCACCCTTCGGGTGTTTTCCTGATTCCTTGACTCAGCACCTCTATTATCTTGACAGATGGTTCTTCCAGATGAAGTTTTTACGATGCAATCCTATGCCTGTTTAGACAGAAAAAAGTCCTACAACTCCCAGCATCCCCCCACCAGCCAACATGGGATGCAGTGTTATTATACACCCTGCCTGAAACACAGAGTGCAGACGTTGTTGTCTTTTATTTGTAACTGCTGCTTCCATCTTTTTTCTTACTGAAAAAGCATCCATTAAGGAGGGCAAGATGAAATAGCTGCACAGTGCCTTTTGATTGGCAGTGCTAGGAACTATCTGTCTGGAAACACCCTCAGACCTTTGCTTCCATAGCCAAAGACTGACATTTGATCTCACTTACCTAGTGACTTCTGAAGTCCAAGGTATTTAATGTCCATTGTCAGGTAAGATGATCCACTGATGAGATGTGTTGGAAGTAAGAGTGCATGGTCCTATTCCTAGTACATTATAAAAACACAACTCAAGATCTGAGTCACAGCCCCATGTCTAATTCGACAAGTATGTGGACCCACAGCTTGTACAGAAATCCCCAGGTCCCAGCTGCCAAGAACTGTTACGGATCTTTGGTAATTGTACTGTGTCTGATGAATGACTCAGAAGATTTTATTGCTCTGCGTTTTCCCTGTGTCATCTTTTGCCAAAATGTTTGGGATCTGGAGGTTAAAATGTGTGGCATCATCTGCTTGCGAAGAGAAGTTTTTTGAAGAAGCAAAGGACTGATAAGATGGGGAAATTAGTGTTAATTGTGCAATATATTTGAAAGGCAAAGGGGTGACATGGAGCTTGTCTCTACACCATATATACCCCATCATGGCTGCACAGTGGTGACACAGCATTTATACAACACAGCCACCAACCCGCAGCAGCTTCCTGGTTTTTCCTGCGAAACTGTGCTATATCGAAGTGTCAATTTACCACTGGTTTTCACTTTGCCCTGATGTGACCATGGTTTTGTGTCAGTGGGCAGGTCTACACCAGCCCTATATCCCAGGGTGGTCCCTGGATCGTTCCTGTGCATCCAAATAATGCACAGGGGATCCTGGGGGCAACCCAGGATGACCAGGGACTTCCCCCGGGATATCTGGGGTGGCGGAAAACCTGAGTTTTCTGTGGTCCCAGGACCATCTCAAGGAGCATGGGCCATGTGGCCGCTGCTCCCGGGTTGTCCCATCCTCCCCACGAGTAGTTGGGCACTTAGAATGGGCACAGAGCTGAGCAGGGGCAGTCCATGCCCATTGGGGGTGGGGAGCAGGTTTGAGTTTTTAGGGCAGGGTTACTCACTTTTTCGCTGGAGCACAATTGCGTTCTTCTCCCCTATTGTTGTTGTTCTTAAATGGCAGCCGCAACGTCCTTCCGGGTTGTTGCGCAGCCATCAAGATGCCAGGGTAGGATCACAGAAGCAGGTAATTCCGTGATCCTCCCCCTCCCTCCCTCTACACTCTATGGTGTAGACATGCCTGCAGTCTCAGTGGTGGGGTCAGTTCGGAGTTAATTAAGTGGGCATAGTTAAGGGGCAGCTCCTGTAATCATCACAGCTGTGGGTGCGAACTGGTGACCTCCATGTGTCAATGGAAAATAATATTGTTCTCCATTAAATGACCTACCCTGATGTCAGGTTAAGGCTGATGCAACAAAAACAGAATCCATACAGTCTGAAAAGCCTACAATCAGCACCCACAGATGTGGCAAAGACATAGATACTTGATTTCATATGATCTGGTCCTGCGCAGTGGTGCAATCACTGTAACAACTTAAATATGATAGTGGAAACCTCATCGTCATTAAAATATTTGCATATGATACTTAACTATATATCAAAAACCCAGGAGCTGAACATGGGAGATGTAGCATTGATAAAATCTGCTTTGCTGGTAAACAAAAGGCTCTTGCTACAACCTTGGAAAGACCATTTTGCACCTGTATTTGGTCACTGGATAGAAGAAATGTTTGAGAGATCTTGAAATTGTGCACAGATACCCTAGTCCAGAGATACCGCTTCACCCAGCTTCCATGCTCTTTGCCACCCTTCTACCCTCCATTCTCCCACTCCTAGTAGTTTGTTCTTATTCCACATTGTGTATCTGTTTCTTGGATGATGAAGTAAAAATTGGATAATTAAATATTGTTTGTTTTAAAAGTATTGGAGGGTGTAGCTCGTTTTTGGGGTTAAATTTGATGTTGAAATCTGGACAGGGTAGTCACTAGAGAACAGATATTGCTTTTTTCAATTACATGTGACCTTAATGTGTGGTTGTATGTGTGTTGAGGAGTACTGTCACTGTAGATTTTTAAAACCATGGATTTGAGTGTTGTTAAGTGCACATCTGAAACCACACAAGCACTGCAGTAATTATAGCAGATGAGCCACGAAGGCACGTTAAAACATCCTTATGCAAGCAGTCACATACAGGGCTGGTTCACACAATCAAACAATCCTGTGGACTGTGGGTAGGTGGCAGGTGATCATTTTGAATATTCAAGCCACAACCATTTTGTGTCATCTGAACCCAGCGGGCTTGGGCTGTGCAAGGGTTAAAACAACTCCCACATGACCATAAAACAGGCCATGGCTTATGCAAAGGTTGCTTAGCCCTTACACAACCCACCCATGACAGGTTCAGATGACACAACAAGCCATGATCACAGCTTAAATATTCAAATTCCACCCAGAATGCACTGGCATACACTACAACTCACCATGGCTTAAATAAGTCACAGAGGTTTGTGGCACATGCCAGCACGTACTGGAGTATACCGGGGAGAATTAAACAACCCTCACATAAGCCATGGCTTGTTTTAGGGTTATGTGAAGGTTGTTTAATAAGCTACAGTGAGCTGCGGTGATCATGCAAACCGAGTCACTGAGTTAAAAATGTGCTCTCAGTAAAGACACCAGGGGTTGGCAAATACTGAAGGGGATTCTTACAGGTATCCCCTGTCCTCACAGAATAAATTAGGCATTTTTTTCCCTAAATGCAAAAGAGCAATGTATGTAGTAACTGCATACATAATAGCTGGAGTGCTGAGAGGCAGGGAGGGCCCCATCCTCTGCATCATCACAATTGAGATGATGAGTGAGAGAGCTAGCTTCATTGCAGGTTCTTCTTGCAGGTTCTTCGCAAGCTTTGCAAAAAGCAAGGTGCTGCAAGATTACAGTAATGGCAGCTTTGCTTCCGACCTGCATTGACACCTCTCTCTTCCCCAAAAGGGGCCGCTTATCTTTGCATTTTACCACATTTGGGTTTCTCACTATAATCTTCAGCAAAACTACTACAAAGTGTTCAGGAAACCACAAAGAGGGTGGTGCACATGCAGGGTGTGTGTTCTGAGTTGCGTGTGTATTTGGCGAGAGGGGGCGTCCTTCTTCCCAACTGGCACAACATGAAACTAAAGTTCTTCTTATTAATATAGTGAGTAAGTAGAGACTTTAGTTGCTTCCACACTAGTCATTTAGTCTGAAACGGACATCTTTGTTTGCTTCCAGATGACATAATTGTTGTGAACTAGCTGCATTCCGGTGCAGACTAGCAGAATGCAGTTGAGGCTTTTCAGGGCTACTGTCCCTTTAGTTAGTATCTGCTACCTTGCCCCCTTCCTTTTAATTGGTTAATTAGTTGCTTCCTGTTCACTCACCCAAGGCTACCATATTCCTAAATTTCCCTTAGGTAGTTCCTGCTGTGTGAATCTGTTTAATTAATTGTTTCTTCTTTGCAGCTAGAGCAATTGCTCATTAATTTTGTTGAATTGGGTTTTTATGAGAGCAATTTTACCATTGCAGCAATAAAAAAAAAAAAAATGAAACAATGAGCATTTTTTCTGGAAGCAAAGAGGAAACAATTAATTGCATCCTCACAGGGTGCAGGAACTGAGTAATTAACAGTGGAACCCCTTGATTCAGTGGGACTTACTCCCAGGTAAGTGTGAATAGCAGTCCAGCCTAAGTGTCAGTTCAGGAATGCTGCAGCCACTCTGAAAGAACAAGAAACAACAAATTATCTACTTTAAAAGGAAGAGGCAATGAAGAAGCTACTAATTAAAGAACATTGTAGTGAAATATGGGTCCTTTGCTGAATGGATCTTGTATTTGAGCAGACATATAGTGAGACCTTGCCTACGAGGACAGAATATATTGTTTTTTATAGGGGAAATTAAGTGCAGTGTGGAATCACTATTTTAATTCCACTTCCAGCTGACTGTGGGGGGAAATTGATGTCTCAGCAGCACTAAAAGGTCCTAATGGGGAAGCAATCCTTATGAATAAAAATGGGACGCTTCAGCAGAGCATGGGGTGATTTTCTTTGCTCGGGAATGTTAAGACTGAAACGTTCTCAATTCCCTCTGGCCCGGTTCGCAAATAATGCTAACCCCTGGTTTATTTAATCCCTGGTTGGTTGCCCTAACCAGGTTTTGACTGACAGATGATCAAACAAATTGTGGTTTGTTTTCTCAATTCCTAGGCTGTTTGTTTTCCTCCTCCTTTGCCTGCACCCTCCCTGTATCCCTAATGCCTTTGTGGAACTGAAGCACTGGCATATAAAGCAGCTATTGTTGTTTTTACCACTGTTGCCTGACACCTCTGTAGCCTGGAGAAACAACCCATGAATAATTCACCGTTCTGGGTTCACACATAAGAGTAACTTATGGTTTAAACCGCCCAAAATTTACCAACAATAACAAACCATGGTTTCTATTTCTAGCTTGTTTATGGTTAATAAACTATGATTTGTTAGTATGGCTGAGTTCATACATCACAGAATACAAATATCTGAACTAGGCCATTATATTTAGATGCCTGTTCATAGGTAATGTGGAATGGCTGGTAATTAGAACAGGACCTAGATAATGTGCTGTTTGGAAAAGCCCTCTTCTTGAGGGGACTTCCTAGGTTAAGTTAAAATAAAACAAAAACATGGTTTCACTCTTGAGGGCTTAAAGAAACAGTTACAAACCCCAGCTGATCCAAAATTCTGCTGTGTTGTCATATTGCTGTGACATGTAGGCCCCAAACCCAAGGCTTTGACCCCATAATCTAGCTCTACATAGCCTATTCCACAAACATTTTCATTTTAGAGAACCATTTTGGGAGAAATAATACATCTTACCAAACTCAAAACATATTAATGCAGATCTGATAAACCAGGTCAGACTAAAGCTAGCACAAAAGAGATTAAACTGGATGCTGTTGGCTGTGCTATGGCAACATTTATTTACTCTTAGCTGTGCAACATGTGCTGCTGGCCCATAGGGTGACCATATGGAAAGGAGGACTGGGCTCCTGTATCTTTCACAGTTCTATAGAAAAGGGAATTTCAGCAGGTGTCATTTGCATGCATGCAGCACCTGGTGAAATTCCCTCTTCAGCACAGTTGTTAAAGATACAGGAGCCCTGTCCTCCTTTTCATAATGTTGGCTCCCTTTAAAAAAGAAGACTGTGGTGTTGTTGTTTTAAAAAACTTGTGGTCTTGAAGGTAGGCTTGAGATTTAAACACAAGGCAAATAGTTTCAAATTCGAGCGGTGTGTTTTCATGTTACCAACTTTGGGACTAGAAGCTGTAAAGAGCTGACTTGTACTTATAGGAAAGGCCTGAATTGGCTGCAGCAGGAGTGGGGAAAGTCCCAATACATGAACTCCTTCTCCTTCCTGTTGTGAGATGGCACCCAGTCCAAAGGACAACTCTTCAGGCTTTGCTTGGACTTTGAAATAAGAAGGCCTAGTGGTTATCTTGGGTCTTCAATTATTTGGTCAGTGGGAATGAAGAGAGCCATGTCAACCAGGTGCCTCCTTCCCTCAACTATGACTTTCAAGCAGTCATTTCTTCAGGCTGAAGCAGTGAGAAAGATGGCAACCAGGGTCACTCCACTTTCTGAGAGACCAGCAACCTTTGGCTCTCCATGAACTGTATACACTCCATCTGATTCTTATAAGAATTTTGTGACTAAGTACAAGTACCAGAGTTTGCTTCTGCCCACTGCTTCTTCTCCAATCCCTTTTCCTTGTGTGCTGTGTTGTTTAGATTATAAACCTGAGGAAAATGACTCTGGGAAACTCCTTTGACTGAAAAGTGGGGTAAAGTCCTTCAAACCAACCAATCAGCCAACAACTACAGATGCTCTGTATAAACATGGGTAAGGGACCTAGTGGCGCGCTGTTTATCTCACCTTCCCAAAATGTCAAATGAGGTCAAAGTGTTTCAGTTTCTCAGAATGGGTTTGAGAGGGGAGGGCGAGGAAATATTCAGTATTGTTAGGTACAAAGAATGATCTGCACAAGGCATTAGGAGTGGGGGGGAGTGGTGAATAAATGCTACCCAAAGATATCTACTCCTTCCTTGGGCGGCATGGGCTGTCACTCTCAGGCACTGGCAGGCGTAGATGGATGGAGGGACACCAAAGGCAAAGATAGGGACTGCCAGCTGCATCTGTTGCAAACACACCACAGCAGCCAAACTCCCGCCCTTTTTGGAGCTATACGGTTAGCTGAGGGAGTGAAAAATAGCTGCAGATAAAGCCTCATGAAGCCCGGCTGTCAGGGCAGCAGCCACGGGCCATCCCTGGGGATCTACACCAGCTGGGAGACAATGATAGGCTTCAGTGCTTGCCGTCTGTTCACCCTCACTACTCTGGGGACAGCAACATATATCATCTCCCTTCCTTCCTCCATACCTCCTTCTTCATGTTGTCTGTTCTTCCTCTCTGGGTCTAAATTTGTCTCCTTAGACCACGTTCACTTCTTGTCCTTGCAGACTCGGTGATTCTCTCATCTCTGCTCTGTTAAATTTGACCAAGACGCCCCAGCTGAGTTGCCTGGTTTTTATTGACCCCTTGGGCAGAGAGGTATTGCTGAAAGTTCCGTACTGCTGCTCATCATGTAAAAACAGGATTTGGGCCATTAAGATTAGGGGTGGTTGGGAAACTATTTTCTGGTAACAACAGGAGAAGTGATACTGATTCAGAACATAGTCTCTCTGAGGCCTTAGCTAGACCTAAGGTTTAGCCCGGGGTCGTCCCTGCCTGCTCCCGGGATATCCTGTGTGTCATTTACATGAACATGGATGACCCCGGGACGATCCCGGGATAAACCTTAGGTCTAGCTAAGGCCTCAGTGTGGTAAACTATTCTGGAGTCATTTTATGGGTGGACAGTTTACTGCAGAGTGGGGCTAGCCCAAAACATTGTTGCTGCTTGAAGGAAAGGACAAGATGGGGCCCAACCCATTCCATGTACAGAAGCTGACTGGAGTGCTTTGAGAGGAATAGTGCCAACCATTGCACCTGGGGGCAGCAGGCTGGTTTGGGGAGGGGCAGGATAGGTTGTTCTCCACAACAGAGGAATGCTGGGGGAGACTCAGGAGGAACATCTAGGGGCTACCACTGCCCCCTAGCATCTACAACTTGTGATGCTGCCACTGACACTACTGGAAATGCGCACCCCTTTTTTGTAAGCCCTGCGTAAAGAGGGGGAATTTTGGAACTAAGTGCCTGAAAATGGAGAAGGGTTAAAACTCTCCTCCTAGCAGTCTTGATCTGGATTGGGGCAGCACTCACTTACTCTAGAGTAAAACAATGGGGTCAGGTGCACACTACATCAGTCACATAATGTGTACTTTGACCCTGAGGAAGAGTTCTGGTATGGCTCGTACTTCATTGAAGCAATGTGAAGCAGTTGATTCAGGTAGCAGATTCCAATTATATGTGTCATTTCCCTTTCTCTAAACACATAAATAAATGAGTGAGCGAGTTCTGATCCAACCCAGGGGATGGCAGATGGGTAGGGGTATTGTTTTGATCATTCACTTTTTAATGTGAAAATGTCCAAAGCTCGCTTTAAGCTTGAACATTCTGTCCTAATGGATGCAGCAGAGTACGGGCATGAAAGATCATCATATATGGTTATCTATAAACACTTTGTCTTGAAACTAGGGGCTGTTTCATGCATGCATGTTAATCACTTCATGACTACAACATCAAATGATAATTTGCATGTATGAATGGGCCATTACCAATCTAACAACACAGCAGAACTTTCATAGCAGCTAATATTACCAGGTTACTTGAAAGACTACCTGCATGCATACAAACCTACCCAAGCCTTAAGATCGGCCTCACAGTCCCTGCTCAGGGGCCCACCATCAAGATATATTACATTGGCATGCACTAGACACAGGGACTTTTTGATGGTGGCCCCATATTTGTGGAACATCCTCTTTAGGGAGGTACTTATGAACCTAAATTTACTCATTTTTATATGGAGCTTGAATAGCTTCTTATTTCAAACTGCTTTTAATTAAAATGCATACTGCTGTATATTATTTTAACGCTTCACATTGCAATCCTATGCTCACCTACCTGCCCCATTGAATTCAGTGGGACTTAGTTCTGAGTAGACACATATAGGATTCTACTGTTCTTTAGTTTGGATTGTATTTTTTTTAATAGGAATATGAATAATTTTGTTTTTAAAAAGTTTTATTTTGATGTGAGCTGCCTTGGGTTGGCCTGCCTTGAAAGGCATCATATGCATCTTGGGGGGAAATAAACCAATGCTTCTCAGTGGAATCAAACATGTAGCTTCCCAGTCATCAAGTACTGATCAATCAAGTTATGTACGTGCATTTGCTAGCCAGCCCTTTCTGCAAGCTAAGACCTGGTGTTAGGTTCATAAATTGGCATGGGCATGAGATATTTGGCATCAATAATGTCATCGGCATTGCACAACCACATTCCAGACAGCACTCCAAATCACAATGGCCCTGCTAGCTAGAGAAAGAATCACGTTTACTCAACAACTATCTATTCACAGTATGTGTGCTTGGAAAATGTGATATGCCTCAAACAGTACTCTTTCCTTGTGGGGAAAGATCTGTATCCTGAGCAATCAATGAGTCACATCTCGTTTTGAAAAAAAACTATACACTTATCTGGAAAAGCTATAAAATTAATCTAGCTAACTGAAGAGTTTATCATCTAACAGTAAAATTAAATTCAATGCATACAAATACAAGGCATTGTTTTTTTAATCTACTAATATGAAAGGAATAATAAATAATACAATAGCCTGGCCAAACCAAATTAAGATTATAGTGGATAATAAACTGAATATTAATCTAAAATGTGATGCTTTAGGGTACAATCCTATGACTGTGTAGACAGAAAAAAAGTCCTTCAACTCCCAGCATTCCCCAGCCAGCATGGCATAGGATTGCACCCTTAATTAATTTAATTAATTTAATTAAGTTATTATATTTTTATATATCCGACTCTTCAACCCTAAAAGGGTTTCCAGGTTCTCTTACATTAAAAATAATTAGTTTAAAACAATATCTAAACAGCAGAACATCAGCACCAGTAGCAGCTGTTAAAACTACTTAAAAGCCATGCCAGTCAGGAAAAAAAAAAACATATATTGGAACTTCTAAAAGGCTTAGGGAGATAAAAAGATCTTCACATAGCACTGAACAGATAACAAAGTTGGTGCCTTGAGCTGCTTTGGAGAGGGCATTCCAAAGATGGGGAGCCACTACTAAAAAAGCCCTATCTCACATCACTATTTGCGTTACTTCAAAGGTGAGGGGAACTGAAGAAGAAGCCTTTGAAGATCTCAGGGTCTGGACAATTTTCATTGTAATAATAGGACCGTTAGTTTGAATGAGGAAACCTGAACCACTTTATTAGGGATATAATCAATATATAAGAAAACATTTGGAATGCTTTCTTTAGTTTTAAATGCAAAGTTTGCATTATTTTACCCACGTACCAATATTGTTAATGTGGGACACAACATCGAAGACAGCCACATCAGCTAATTCAGGGATAGGGAACTGTAAAATGTCGCCCTCTGGGTATTGTTGGACTGCAACTCCCATCAGCCCCAGCCAGCATACTTAATGGTGAGGAATGATTGGAGCTGCAGTCCAATGATGTCTATATGGGCTAAACGTTCCCAATCCCTGAGTGAATGGCAAGTTGGTTCATGAGAATCCAGCAATATGTGCAGGCTTCTGCCTAGGTTCAGCTTTTGGTGTGCCACTGTTAGTACCCAGAATGCAATATTTGCATGGGCACTAATGCACCAAAAGTCAAATCATGAGCAGCTGCAGCGACAAATCAGCAGCTTGAGGACAAGCTCTGAGTCGGAGTATCTGAATTCTGCGATGGAGTTAGGAAATAAATAACATGCAACAGGGAAGAAAACATATGCTCACAGCTTGTGTCAGAATTATATAAAATGGGGGCATCCCAAACATTACAGGTGTCAGGAGTTCTATGAATATATAAGAGACAGTGTGGTGAAGTGATTAGAGTGTTGGACTGGGACGTGGGAGATCCAGGTTCTAGTCCCACATGGCCATGAAGCTCACCAGGGGCATGTCTACATGAAAGGTTTGCCCCAGGGTGGCTTCGCAGTAGTGGTGCATCATCTACATGATACAGCTGGCATTGCAAAGCCATCTGGGGGCAAACCCTGGAAATGCCGCTCCAAAAAAGTTGGGCATTTACCATGACTTTTTTGGCAGCCCAGCCCATAGCGCCCCCTGATTGGGCAGCCCCGTGCCTGTAAAAGTTAAAAAAAATGGGGGGGAGGAGAGGAACAGGGCCGTTCCTACCCCCATCTTTTTTTTAAAAAAAATTGTCTGTATCTCCGCAGCTGCGCAGCTACAGATAATAATAACAAAAAGAAATGGGGGAAGGAACGGGTAGCCAGAGGGAGGAGAGGAGAGGTGGTTTGCCCTGAGTCCCTGTTGCCTCTCCTCGCGTCCTCCCTCTGACTGGCTGCTCCCCCCCCCCATTTTTTATTTTTATTATCTGTATCTGTGCAGCTGTGGAGATACAGATAATAAAAAAGGGGAGGAGGAACGGCCCAGTTCCTCTCTCTCCCCCCCCCCTTTGTTGTTGATTGTTTACTTTTAAGGACAGGGAAAGTTCACACTTGCGTTCCTTCCCATGTAGATGTCAGGAAGGAATGCAAGTGTGGGTGCAAGGCACCTCGCAGCGCCAAAGTGCCACCATAAAGACAGGGGCCAGGTGACTTTGGGCCAGTCATTAACTCTCAACCTAACCTACTTCACAGGGTTGCTGTGAGGATAAAATGGAGAGGAGGATTATGAAAGACACTTTGAGTTCCTTGTAAGAAGAAAAGAAGCAGGATACAAATGTAATAATAGATAAATAAGATATTGAATTAGTGAGCATTAAAAGACTCCCTTGCTATTCTTAGAGACAGTCATGATTTAGAGAAAAGTTCCTATTCTGAAGTCCATCATTGATTGGGACTGGTTGTTGCGACCACACACCATCTTCACTGTTCTGGCAACAGATACCTAACATGGGCTCCGCTTGTAAAAGTCCAAGCATGTAGCTTTTGTAGGGGGGTGCAAAGAAGCTTCAGTTCATGCTTCACCTGTGAACAACTGTCACTGCTCATACGCTCAGTTTCTTTTCCTCTTTGAATGAGCGGGGTCTTCTCATCTGGCGTCGGCAGTTGAATAGGTTTGTTGATACAATCATAAGGCAAATGCATATTGGGGGAGAGGACCAAACACCTGTTCTGCTTGAGACAGTGGGCTTACTTCTGGTGAACTGTGTGCCTGTAAACACCCAAGAAAAACCACAGCTGGCACAGGAGGCATGGGGTAGAAATTAGCTACCCATATTGTTTCTGAGGCGGAAAGTAGAGAAGGTGGGAAACTCTGCAGATGAGATGGTGCTGCAGGTGGAGGCTTGGCACAGTGGGACTATACTAAGGGTGCGGATAGCACCAGTGGAAGCTGGTGGCTCCAGTGTTAGTGGAGTGGTTAATCCGCTCTGGGTTTCATTCAAAACCAGTCAGAATTCTAAAGCATACGTCTTTTAGAGTTCTGACTGAAACCTGGAGCGGTACTGGCCCTCCCACTGATATTGGAGTCACCAGCCTCCGCTGGATAGTCCCTGCTGGCAGCAAGACAGAAGGCCACACCACAAACATGTTACAAGAAGTTTCACGTAAAAATCTCCCTGACAGTATTATTGGTGGGCTGGCACAGGCTGAGTGAGCTGTGTGGGTATTTGGAACACGAACACAGTGATGTAGCATTATTGGAGCCATCACAAAATCTGAGGCAAAGCCTTAGCTCAGTGTAGGCAGGGCTAGATGAGCCACTGGTCTGACTTAGGGCTTGTCTAGACGGGCGCTTTTCCCCACAGTAGCTTCGGAGTGGCAGCAAGTGATCTACATGATTAGGGTGACCATATTTTGGAAACCAAAAAGGAGGACAACATGGTCGCCCCCCAAGGGGGCGTGTCCAGTACCAAGGGGGCGTGCCCACCCAAACATAGCCTTGGTCACATGTCTGATTTTACAGAACACATTTAAAACAAATCTGTTCTACATAACATCTTAATGTTAAAATCACTGAAATAAAGAACAAGTAAGAGATTCAATGTATCTGAAATTAACTTCACTCACTCCTACTTTTGTAGGTTTTGCTGTACTTTGAAGCTTTTGCTATGCTCTTTGTGTTACATTCTCCCCTTCCCTCAAATATCTTTTCTGACTGTATCTTCACTCATTGCAAGCTGCTGTTATTATTAACAGGGTTTGCTACTGGCCCCAGATCTGTTTTAAATTTGGTATGGCTAAAGCTCTACCTAAAAGCTATCATGGTGCCAACTTTCAGCTCTTTATCTTTAAAAATGACAGTTTAAAAAATAATAATTTTAAAACTTCAATTTTTAACAAATTCCTAAAAAAATCAATGGATGAACGGATCTGTTTCAAATTTGGTGTGGCTAAAGCTCTACCTAAATCCTTTCATGGTGCAAAGTTTCATCTCTTTATTTTTAAAAATGACGCTTTTAAAAATAATAATTTTAAAACCTCAATTTTTAAAAAAATCCTAAAAAATCAATGGATGAACAGATCTGTTTCAAATTTGGTATGACTAAAGCCCTTCCTAAGAGCTACCATTGTGCCAAGTTTCATGTCTTTATCTTAAAAAATGACGGATTTGCCTCCCGGATTTGCCATCAAAAGCCCGGACAAATCCGGGCAAATCCGGTCATATGGTCTTCCTATACATGATGCAGCTGCCACTCCGAAGCGACCCAGGGGCAAAGCCCCAAAGCTCCGCTCTAAAAAAGTCAGGCACTTACCCCGACATTTTTAGCTTGGAGCTAGGCTCTGTGCCTCTGCGGAGCCTTGTTAAAAATAATAATAATTAAAGGGGTTTTTGGATATTCTGTGAGGGAGGAAGCACCTTGCCCCCCCCCATTTAGTTGTATATGCGGTCCTTTGCATTTACAGCTTTTAAAAAAAAGAAAGAAAGGAGGAAAGAACAAAACCTAGGCCAATTTAAAGAAAAAAAACTAATCTTGGAAGAGGGGCGTGGATGCTCCCAGGCGCCCTAGAACTGCTGCGTGTGTGCTCAGGTGGGCAAGCATGGCGGCAGCACCTCTCAGAAAGCCCGCAACTGTGCACCTTCTGCTGTAGATGGTCGGAAGGAGAGCCAATGCAGCGGCGTGCCACCTCACCCCACGCTGAAGACCGGAGGTCGTCAAGACGAGGGCTTAGTTTAAGGCAACATCCTATGTTTCTATCCAGCAAAAGCAGGAACGTGGCCAAATTTCTCTCCCTTTGTTTTTCTTCCAGGCTCACTATGGACAGTCATTTCTGATCTTTCTGTTTCTCCTGCTCAAAGTCCTAGTGTGACTGTGGGTGAATCCAGAATGGACGTGCAGTTGTCCTAAAAGCTTTGTTACAAGATAAAAGCAGCAATTAATCTGGGAAGTGTTGCTTTACAAGACCTTTTCAGGCCTTTTCCCCCACCTATGATTGCCATCTCATGAGGGGGACAGTAGGGATGCATAAGAAGGGCCATGCTGGACCAAACCACGGTCCATCTAGTCCAGCGTTCTGTTCACACATTGGCCAACCAGCTGTTGACCAGGAACCCGCAAGCAGGACACAAGTGTAACAGCAACCTCCCGCCCATGTTCCCTAGCAACTGGTGTACATAAGCATACTGCCTCTGATACTGGAGGTAGCACATAGCAATCGGGACCAGTAGCCGCCCCTGCATCACTAACCCTGCTGTCCCCCTGGTGGCCACATATCAATTGCCAAAAAAGAGGAAATGCATCACTAAAGAAGAGGACAAAAGAGGACACCAATTCTGCATAGCAAAACTGTATAAATGTTGTGTACAACTGTATAAGTGTTAGGTATGAATGTTGTGCAAATATATGTATAACTGCAAAATTAGAAATAATTACTATAATTTACATAGAAATACAGTATATCTCATTAAAATGTGGGAAACCGATCAGGTGCTGTGTGTCCACTCAATCTATTGTCCAGGTGCTAATCAGTGATGGGCAAGTTCAAGGCCCCTCCTGCTCTCCCTTCTTGTGTTTCTTTGATTTTAAAATAGACCTGGTCTGGGGTAGTCTATCAAAGAGCGGACACCTTCAAATAGAGGCCTGTTCTCTGCAAAGTAGGAGACCTGACCACCTTGGGGGACCAGGGTCAGCAGGTTTGTTCCTCCTTCTTATACAATGGTTATCCTCAAGCAATGCTCGAATAGGCTTTGTCTGCTTTCAGTTTCATGGCTGAATTGAGATCCTGGCTCTAAACAAAGAACTTTTCCTTTCCTGATTTTCACTTATACATCCTCTAGGTGGTGATGTGCTAAAGCAGAATATCACAATTACATAAGCAGGGAAATTCTTTTTCTTTCCCTTTTAGAAATAATACTCCATTTCCCCCACTTTAATAAAACCTCTTACAGTTTTCTACACAAGGCTGCTAACGAGCGGTTAATCTGCTGTATCTACTTTCGGTTTCATTGCAGAACTGAGATCCAAGCACTACACAAGCGTGTTTCCTTTCCTGCTTTTCCACTACATACCCTCAATGTGGTCCTGTGGTATTGTGGAATAGCACAAATACATGAGTTAAAAAGTGGTTTCTTTAGCTTTTACAATTAAATGCCGCATTTTCCCTGTTCTAAAAAAACTGACTAAAAGTGCTCATTAGACACAGAAGCAAAACTGTAGGGTCATGACCTGAGTAGGGAATGACAAGTGCACAAAAAATGCCTTGTGTAGAAAAGCCCTTAAAAAACAGAAGTGAAACTGGAGGATCACAACATCATCTAAAGAACCTGTAAACAACCGTAAGTAAGGAATCGAGCCCATAATAAATGCCTCGTGTGGAAAAGCTCTATATTTCAGGGCCTTTTCAAACAAATATATTACTTATTTTATTTATATTCTGAACCTTCAACATAAATCTATGTTGTGTGGCTAACAATATAGATACGATATGATGTAAAATATAATAAAAAGCCAAAATAGCAATAGCTAAAACACAACCGTCCATTAAAGTAACCAAAAAAATATCAAAACTGCCCCAAAATTAAAATGCTAAAATTATTAACAGTCCTTAAAAACCCGAGAAAACAAAAACATCTTTGGTCTGACACCTAAATGACAGCACTGTAAGTAGTAGGTTGGATTCCCTGGAGACTGGGGCATCCAAAGTCAAGGAGCTACCACTAAAAAGGCTCTCTGTTGTCACCATGCCACTCACAGTAGTTTAGATAGCAGGGGTACCCAGGGAAAGGCCTCAGGTGTTCATCTCAATCAAGGGGCAGATTGGTATTGGAGAAGGTTGTCTGTCCAAGTAGTATCTGGTTCCTAAGCCATGCAGGGATTTAAAGGTCAAAATCAGCATTTGAATTGAGCTCAGAAGAGTGCTGGGAGCTACAAGCAAGATGTGATCTCATAATCTCTGAAACAACCATCCTAACACCATTTCCCCCTCAGTTATTGTTTCCATTGTAGCTGTGAGTACTATATGGACAGTGGCTTGGTTTGCATCTAACGAGAAGCCACAGTCATTTAGTATATTTGAAGGGGAGGGGATGCCATAACTTGTTGTTACGTGGAAACCTGCAAGGGTGAGTTGCTGGGGTGCTTAGCAAGCTATCTGCAACCCTAAAATAGCCCGTGGGTTCTGGGTGGCTTGTCAAGCACCCAGAAACCCACCTTTGCTGGAGTTGCACATAACGACGAACTATGGCATGCTCCTGTCATGGCTCGAATATTTAAAATGGCCGCCACGACGAGACGCTCTATGGGGATATTCGCCCATGATGGCTTCTTGTTACATGCAAACCTATTGGCTGATACCATGTTATGATATCAATGGTGTCCTGAAACATAACATCACCAACCCCTGATGTTATTTTGAAATCTTTTTTAAAAGTTTAAAAAAACTTTCTTTTTTGATTATTCTGTTCAGTACCACTCCATCAAAAGCACTCATCTAGCCATTTTAAGGCAGCCTTCTCCAACTTGGTGCCCTCCAGATATGTTGGACCACAACTCCTATCATCCACAACCAGCATTATTCAGACTGTCAGGGGTTAATAAGGGTTGTTTTATTTTATTTTATTTCCTTTTAAACATTTGTTTCTAAGTTGTGTACTCCCCCACTACAGCATTAGAGTGTCCATACATCTTTTTAAAGGCCAAAAATGTCTATCAGTATCAGGTGATTCCCCTTACAACACTCTTCTGCTCACTCCCCCTCGCTCCATAACATGGCCATCTGTATCCACTTATGGTGGCTGTCCACACGTCACCAGTAGCCTTCATGGGGCTAGAGCTCTTACAACACTATCTTTGGCACTCATACATATCGTTTGCTTTTCTTTCTTGACTGGAAATGCCCTTGGGTGGCTCTCAGGTGCCAAGCAGAGCTGCCTCTTTAAAGACTTAACAAAGCTTGGAGAACTTGGAGAACTTTCAGCAAAGTTTTGAAATCTGATTTTCTATCTGCAATAGGGATTAATCAACTTCCTATCTGAGAGCAGAAGTAAAAGATGGTGAAGGAGTGCAAGGGGTAAGATTCTTTGCATACTGTAGTTATCATAAATAACCAAAGTCAACTCTCTTCAAAATCATTCCTATTAAGAACAATGCTAATAAGGGTGTGCCCCTGCTTTACACTGACAGCGCTCTGTTCTGTTCCACATGGCTGGAATGTAGCATTTTCTGGAATTGCTTCCCCTGCCCTCTCTCTTTCTTCACCCAATCAAGGCAGAAGTGTGCATACTCTTATCCCTTAGTCACTGCTGTGTTGTCACTCATTAAAAGAATATTACTTCAGCCTTCCTGCCCCAAAGTAGATCTGCATTTGCTTAAGTATCTACAACTACTGTGGTAACAGTACACTGATCTTCTGGTCTCCAGGCTACATTTAAGACTCATTTCAAATCTCTTCCGCTATGACGGAGACTGATGTCTTGTTTTGGTTTGTTTTTTAGAAATGGGGGAAATTGACCTTTTCATGTCCAATTCCAGGAGCCACATGGCTATAAAGATAATATTGTAATAAAGCATCACAAAACTCATAGCTTTGTGCATCTGGTAGCACTAAGGTGGTATCTATGTTCAGGATTCAAGCACCTAAATAATACGAAATCTCTTTCTATACCTGTTCCTGAAATAGGAATAACTTAAAGCCCAATATTTTTACTGTGCTTGTAGCAGTGGTCTCACACGTAAAGAGCAGCAGGTAAAACTTCTATGGTAGTATATAGAGGAAGCTGTGCTGTGCGTCTGTACTGTCCCTGATTGGTTTATTCACAAAGTACATTCCCTGCTTTTCCCCTTGAAGGAGTCACGTTCATTGAAGTATTCATACAGTATGTATATGCAGAACTCTAAATACTCAGCTTCAGAGGCCCTGCTATGTCCCCACCACCTAGTAGAGCTAGGTTGGTAGATACAGGAAACACAGTCTTTTCAGTAGCAGCCCCCAATTTTGAACTCCTTTCTTGTTGTCTCCTTCTTTATTTTGCTGTAGACAGGCTGTTCTGTTCTGTTTGCTGTTTATGATGCTTTGTTTCTCTTTAATTTTAAATCTGCTCTCTAAATTCATTGCATGTTTTTGTTTCTATGTTTCTTGCATTTTACAGTTTTATATGTTTTAGTGTTACTTTTCTTGTACATCGTCCAGGCAGAGGATGTGATTTCTAAATATAGTATATAGATACATAAATAAAAGCCTGAGATTGTCACATCAATATTACGGTCATTATAGTGGTGCTGTAAGGACACCCCTCATATGTCTGCTTTCTAAAGAAGAAGTCTTCTCTTTGTGACAGAGCCATGTGGAAATCCGTGGAATGGAATCTTTCTGTTGGAAACACTTGCGTGAAGAACAACCTCTTACCTTTAAAAAGGAGTCTGTACTTCAGTTTCCTCCTTAAATCCTATCTCAGGGGCTGAGGTAACATCTAAGGTGTGTGTGTGAGAGAGAGAGTGATTTCCCTAGAACTGAAGTAACCAGTTGTGTAAACATGGAGTCAATGCCATTCTAATTAGCCCTGGTTACAAAGAAAACCCCAAATAAATTCACAAGTAATATTTATTTTATTTAAGACAGTTATATAACACCCTCTATCATATTTATCCCACGCCAGTTTTTCCCAGAGTGGGAGCGGGGGAAAGATCTTTTCTGATTTCAGGATTTTATTTTATTTTTGCAAATATAGCAATAACAAACAAAAAGCAAAAGGAGAGAACCACAAAAGAGAGAAAAAGAAAGAAGAGCGGGGAGGAAGAACATATCATAAAATATATCCATACACAATAATTATTTTTAATATAAAAAGGGGGAAAGAGGGGGAAAGAAGGATTTAACACTTCCATTTCAAATATATACAGTATGTTAATGTAAGCAGTCTATATATCTAAATAAGCAGCCATATGAGATTGACAGCTATAAGAGATGCGTTCAAATGTACCAACTGCATGATAAGAATGGGGGTTTATCCTTCCAAGCTTGAAGTATAAATCTCTGCAATGTAAGGGCTCTCAGTATCCAGTTTTTCTGATTTCAGAATTTGCAAATTCCTGTCATTAACACTCTGACCCAAATGTGATGCTGTTCAGCAGGGGTGGGAAAGAGCTGTAGATTGCTGGATGATTTGCAGAAGATCAACCAGTTTCCAATTCTTAGTTGTTTAACAAGAGCAATAGCAGGAAGCCCCCACCCCCACCCACCCCTGCAGATAAGGGTGCTTCCAGACAGAGGGCTCTTAACAGTCCCATTTAGAAGTTATTGTGCAGCTATTCTGTCTTTTTCTCTTTAATGCACAGAATAAGTCATTTTCATGTAATAATCCTAGGGAACCTGGACACAGTTTTGGAATGGATGGGGGCGAACAAGCTGAGACTTAAACCAGAAAAGATGGAAGTACTGTGGATAGGGAAACCAACTAATCAGTACAGAGGATTACATCTCATTCTAATAGGGTTTCACTTCCCTTGAAGGATCAAGTGCACAGTCTGGTTATGCTCTTGAGCCATAGCTAGATGGGGCTTTATACCAGGGCAAACCCCGGGATCATCCCTGTGCGTTCACATGATCCCTCCCTTGCCCCGGGATATGGCCCTACACTTTAGGCCCACTTTTTCCGCAGAAAGTGTGGCCCACCATCACGGTTTGTCCCGGCTCCTCGCAGTTACAGGAGTTCTGCGCCCATCTGGGGTGGGGTGGGGGGAGCGGGATTTTTTTTAAAAAAAAAAAAAAACACTTACCTTCATCATGCTGATTATCAAAGTATTGTGTTGATCAAAGATGTTTGAAAAACTATTTATTTTAACTTTTCCTTTCTACAGATGAATAGGATTCTTAATCAAAATGCATTGGTCACATGAAATGATTATCAAAGGATCATCTTTTTACAATATTTAATAATCAGCTGGATTTTGCATATGTGGAAATATTGGCAAGATTTTTAATTCTGCATATATTTGTGCCCCCAATGTAGCCAATGTGGCTTATTTCACAATATGGAGATCATGCATTTTCCACCTGCTAATAATCAGAAAAACATAGATGGCAGAGTAAATATGCTAGAGCTTTCTTCCCTGACAGGAGAAACTGTCAATACCAATAATATACAGAGGAATACACCTCTGAGCTAAATTTAGCTATCACTCACATACAATCCCATCAATGTGATAGTCAATACAATGAAAAGCAGAACTACGTTCAGGTCACTGGTCTTGCCCTTATTGTCAGTTTACTTCCTCCAGGGGTGCAAATGAAGAAGCAGAAAATAGATGCTCATTATAGTTAAATGCAATGGTGTGTTTCATACACAAATAATTTTTCATCTGTTTTTACCTGCTACTTTCTGTGTGTGTGTTTGTAACATATATGTTACTCCTTGAGTAAACAGGTGTTAATGAAGAGGATGTTTCTAGCTGCAAGAGAGGCTTGCAAACTGACTGGGAGCCACAGGGGGGGAAATGGCAGTATTTTCAAAAATCAACTTTAAAGTGAGTTTAGCTAAGGTCATTTTTTCCTGAGCTAATGAAGGAATCTCAGAGCAAGCCCAAACAGAGCAAGCCTCAGGAGCTCTGCACCCATCAGGGGTGGGGTGGGGGAATTGTTTCAAATAAAAAAACCTTAACCTTTTGTGCACGAGCGCTCGTGTGCTTTCCTCCTTTAAGCAAATAAAAAACAAAATGGCGGGCACAACATCCTGTTCCTCCAAGGCCATCGTGCGCCGCGTGTAAACAGAGGGGGAGATCTCACGATAACAATATCGCGCAATCCTCACCCCTCCATCACGCTAGACCCGTAGGTCTAGCTGAGGCCTTAGAACTGGTTTTTCTAGGTCTCTGAATAGAATGAAAAAAGCTACATTGGCTAGTACATGCATTTGATTAAAAAAATTCTCTTCTGCTTTCTATACTAAAAACAACATTTTAGAAGTTGTTTTTAACAACATTTTAGAAGACTCTTAGGTTCATTTGCTCTTTGAGCAAAAAATAACGGTGAGCAGCTGAGTTCAGTTCACACACTTCAAATTGAGCTGAGATGGCATATGATGTTCAGAGTAAACCACAAGTGTGATTAAATGTTAAGCTTCTCTTCTGCTGCATGGGTTTCCTTCAATTAAAAAAAGCAAACAGTCCAAAATACCACAGAGAAACTGAATCCAAAAGAATTACTTGAAATCTTTGGCCTCTATGTGATATTGAGCATGATAATAACTGAAGTCATTTTTAGTCTTAGTTCCGCAGGCAATAATGCGTTTAGAGCAGGGCTTTGGGTCATGCAAAGAGAGATGCAGTCCATATATAGTCATGTACATTTCATATACAGACATCAGTACACACACACAAACACACACACATCACAGTGTCAGGCGTTGTAGGTTTGGGGATCAGATTCCGACTTCCTGCACCACTGCAGCAGCTGGTCAGGAGAAGGAACTGCAAGTACTTCCAACCCAAGCTGAATTTGGCCTGCTGGAATGTGACTCAGCGGATCAAGGAAGTCATGTGTCCTGTATCCCTTTCTAGATCTACTCACATTTTCAATATAAGGACAATACTATGGCTAGATCTGGTTGGAGGAATGTTCAGGAGCAGGTATTTGGAAGCAAGTATAGTAAGAGGGTTCCACAGTTCAAGTGTGGCTTCAGATCAACAAAATACTTAGAATTTCAAGTATTTCGAAGAAGAAGAAAAATATAAATGTATGAATCACAACATGACAACCTGGTCAATTGGATTTGGCCAAAGTATCTGCAGGGTCTTTTCACAAGATCAGTCAAAATTTGCCGTAAAGTCATTTTAATCATTTCATTACATCCATACAAGTCCCTTTTTGGTTACAGTTGTGTCACACCCCATTCTCATGGGGATTTGTACAAAATATATAAGCAAAAGGAAGCACGTATTTTGGTAACTTTAGAGGAAAATTGGAACATTCACTTTTAAAAAAGCACATGAACTTCTAGCCTTTTCCTTACAGAAATCTAAGGGAAACAGAATAAATAGTGTTATATCCAATTATTCAGAAGTATTTAGTACAATTAAAGCAAAGGCACTATAATAATTGATAATTGTTTGGTATTATTATTATTTATTACTGTAACGGAAGTCAGGGTCCACCTGACGTCCCTGCAAGGTAGGCTCCTGGACCAAACATCCTAGACTCCCAGGCAACCTGCCTCCCTAGCCCTGTCCACAACCGGGATGAGCCAGATGTTCCAGGAATAAAGCACAAATGCACATTAGGGACCAAAGCAGGTTTATTAACACCATTAAGACTAACATGTAAGGCCTTGGTCAGTAACAGCTAAGCAAAAGGGAAAGGGAAAAGGTTGGGGGAGAAAGTGGGAGAAAAGGGGGGAGAAACGAAGTTGAGGAAAGGAAGCTAGCAATTACCCCAATAAAACCATCAGTCATCCCACCACCGAGCCGCAGCGGCGGCTGATCTTGTCCAAGATACCCCAACACTTAAAACATAAGAAAAACCTAACTAACTCCAAGCAGTCCCCCCTGATCCCCCATGATCAGATCCCCCATGATCCACACCAACCAACCAATACCCTTCCCAGGCTCCTGACGACCCCTCCCAACAGGAGAGATACCCACATTCTTTCCCACAGCTGAACGGAGTTAACTTCTAAGCATTTCTGATAATCCCCAGGTACTACAGGGGGAGTTGGAAATGCCAGGCAAAGATGACCTTGGCAGGCACGCCCAGCTTCTTCCCGCCCACCCGAGCCTGGGACAGCGAAACTCGGAACACATTAATGTACACATTCTGGCAGACACAAAAAGGCAACATTGAATTAAAGCAGAACCCAGGTCAATGTCCTTCACAATTACATTTATATACCGCCCCATAGCCGAAGCTCTCTGGGCAGTTTACAAAGATTAAAAACATTTTAAACACCAAACTTTAAAACCATAAAAAGCATAAAAACAGACCAAAACCAACTATCCAGGGGTCAGTTAAAAACATATGCTGTTAAATGCCTGGGAGAAGAGAAAAGTCTTGACTTGGCGCTGAAAAGATAACAGTGTTGGCACCAGGCAAGCCTCGTTGGGGAGCTCGTTCTATAGTTGGGGGCCACCACTGAAAAGGCCTTCTCCCTTGTTGCCATTCTCCGAGCTTCCCTCAGAGTAGGCACTCGGAGAAGGACCTTAGATGTTGAGCATAGTGTAAGGGTAGCTTCATGTTGGGAGAGGCGTTCCATCAGGTATTGTGGTCCCAAGCCAAGTAAGGCTTTATAGGTTAAAACCAGCACCTTGAATCGGACTTGGAAGCGTAGAGGGAGCCAATGCAAGTGGGCCAGAGTCATATGTTCTAACCTTCTGGTTCCTGATATCAATCTGGCTGCTGCATTTTGTGCAAGCTGCAGCTTCCGAACCATCTTCAAAAGCAGCCCCATGTAGATTGTGTTGCAGTAATCTAACTTGGAGGTTACCAGAACATAGACAACTGAAGCCAGGTTATCCCTGTCTAGATAGGGGCGCAGCTGTGCCACCAACCAAAGTTGGTAGAAGGCACTCTGTGCCACCGAGGCCACCTGAGCCTCAAGTGACAGAGGTGGTTTCAGGAGGACCCCCAAGCTACGAACATTTACAAATTGAATTGTAGCTTTACCTTATTAAAACCCACCTGCAATTTGTCTATATGCCCTGTTTAGCCCGTTCTGACTGCACAGTGGTGCTGTGTTGTTTACATGATGCAGACACCACTGCACAGCCACAATGGGTTTCTCTCCCCAAATCTGCATCGATTTACCACAAATTTTTAAGTTCGACTGGCACCTACATTATACTCTTTTCAACACCAGATGCATACCTTTTTATTTTCCCAGTATTTTAACAGTTTACCATCTTAGTCTTTTAACTTTGCTGTTTTAAATCTGTATTTTAAATCTGTATAAATCTCTGCATCACTGCTCAGTTTTATCCTGCTTGTGCTTTCATATTGTGCTTTTGTATTGTGGTTTGTTTTATACCTTGAATTTTATTTGATGGTTATATTGATTGGTTTTAGCAGCTAAAACCAATCAATATAAACAGGCTGTTATTTCAGAGCAGAAAGCAGAAAATAAGATGAACATTGAGAAAACAGTACAGCTTACAATGAATGGATCATTGTACAGTTGGAAGCACTACACAGTCCCCTTTGGGGTGAAACGTGGCAATCACTGGCCAAATGCTTTGATAATCAGAGTTTTTTGAAACTCTCAGCAAGGGCTTAATTTGAACAAGTCTCACCTGATGAGACCTGTTTGAGCAAACCTGGTCCTATGTGGAGTTTCCAGTGAAATTTCAATTGGGAAATTTCCCGCCATGCTGAATCAGTGGGGCTGTGGTTTAGTATGTTTGACTCATATTTAGTAAATGAAACAACACAAACTAGTTGACTTTACATATTGTATAAATATCTCAGAAGCTTTTCCCATTGGTAGAAGTATTGGAACCGATTGTGGGGTGGGGGGAATCAATAAAGCATGCTAGCAGAACAGTCCTAATTATGAAAGGGAAGGATAAGGTACACTGCCACTACCCAAGGCAGAACTACAGCCTTATTCAGTGTGTGCTCAGCCTGGGGCAGAGAGGGGCAAACATACAACTAGAAAAAGGTGGATTCCTGTTGTGGGCTCTCCCACACTAGAGGCCTTCAAGAGGCAGCTGGACAGCCATCTGTCAGGGATGCTTTCAGGTGGATTCCTGCATTGAGCAGGGGGTTGGACTGAATGGCCTTATAGGCCCCTTCCAGCTCCACTATTCTATGATCTATGGTGCAGCATACAATAACTGTACAATTCAGTGTTGGTTTACAGGGTATGGATTGCCTTTAGTCTGCCTGCTCTGTAGCTGATGATATATTCAAAGCAAGCCCCTATATTCACACTTTTAAATTCCACAGAAAGGACAAATACAAACAGATGCATATAGGGCTATCTGAATGCCCCTCTCTATTCAAGGATTTCAGTGTAGACAATCTCCACTGTAGACACAGGCAAAGAGTTTCTTTCAACTTTGCCTGTCAAACATCAGCCATTGCAGCAGTCTGCACAGCTGGAAGGGCATCTCCATTGAATAAAATATATACTCACAATTGTGCATGCACTACACCACCTTGCATAATATTAGGGTGGGGTTCTTTACGACAACGCTTTGCTGCTTGGTTCCCACAAAACCCTGTGGCATCGCAGCTGCAGGGTGAGAAAGATAAATCCTGATGGCAGGAGGGAGCATGAACTATCCATCTGGAAAAGCTGCAGCACCAGCAGCCATTCGACTTGTTGAGGACCCCCACACCTCCTCCGGCTTCTGTCCTGCCTTCCCGGGCTTCGATCTGCCCACAGGAATGCCCATGATTCAACCCAAAGCGAGGTCACCATCGACAGACTGAGGAAAGAATGTGGTGACCTTGGAGCGACATAAAAAATGCAATAAATCAACACTGCGAAAAAGCGCAGATTCAGGGGGAGAAACCCAATGTGGCTGTGCAGTGGTGGCTGCATCATATAAACAACACACCACCACTACGCAGCCAAAATGTGCTAAACAGAGCGTATGAACAAGCTCCAGGTAGGTTTGCACTAATGACTAGGGTCGTGCTTTGTATGCACCCATTTCCTATGGTAATCAGTTTGAGAATCCAGGTGAAAGACAGCAAAGTTATCCCCTACCAGTAATTTGTGAGCCTTTTATTATATTTTATTATTACTACTTCAAAGTCTTGCTCTCCTGAGCAAGGAGTCTACATCCAGTTACATTTTTTAAGAGGAGAGGAAACACCCCTACAAATCTAACCTTCTCTTTCACACCCATCCACCTGCGCCCCCAGGCAACAAAGCTATTCTCCTCCAATCCCTTATGTGCTCAGGAGATACCAAACTGTTGTAGTCAGACTGGGACTTATACGAGTGTCTGTAATGTATAAAATGTGTTTGGAGCATGCTTTGATTTTGCAAAAAGTGCTTTGGTACACAAATGCAGTGTAAATGTAGTTATGTATGTGGTGGTTTATAATAGCATTTATACTGCACTTGAGCTGCCAAAACATTTTCTATACATCTATGGCCACAGCTAGACCTAAGGTTTATCCTGGGATCATCCAGGGTTCACCCCTGCCTGAGCACTGGATGCCCTGTGTGTCACCTAGATGAACAGGTTTGACCTCTGGACGATCCAGGTCTAGCTATCTTAGGTCTAGCTATGGCCTTGGTAATCCTTTGCAAACATGTAAAGTAAGCCAGCATTATTACCCAGTATTGCAGACCTGGGGGCTGTCTCTACCACCAAACCCTTACTGGTGCAGCGCAGACTTTCAGGCAGCCGTTAGGCTCGCCACGCCCACCCACTCCCGCGGCTTCTAACAAGCAATAGGAGGTCACCTTCTGCCTGGAAATGCCCCTGGAGCGGCTCCGAGCATAGGACAGACTGGCAGAAGAGCCAGGCTGACCTCATTGTGACTGGAAAAGTCGGGGTAAGTCCCTGACTTTTCAGCCACGCATCCTCGCCTCTTTGCCTCGGGGTGGGTTCGAATCTGTGGATACGTCATCTAACTGATGCAGCGTTGATGCAGCGTGGATTTGGAGACACCCCAGGGCAAAGATGACATCAAGGCAGCCCCCTGGAGTCTCCAGGATTTCAGGCAGGAATATTTCCAGCCCTATCTAGAGATGCTGAGGATTGAAGCTGGGACCTTGTGTGTGCAAAGCATGTGCTCTGCCACTGAGCCACAGACCCTCCTAAGTGTGTGAGAGGGGTGTCCTAAGTCCACTTGGCATGTTCATGGTCAATATGTTTGAATCTCACCTCAAGGACTTGTGGTTCATAATGCAAGTTCTTAGCCAGTATATTGCACAGCTGTAATCATGCTAACGTAGGAACTTTGGACTCTCATTCCTGCCTTTTCCCTCCGGAAGAATACAATCTACTTTCAGTTTTATTTATTCATATGTTCATTTCTAGGCCACCTTTTAGGACATAGTGGTCCCAAGGGAGCTCACATATTAAAGATGTTAAGTCCGAATATGATATTAAGTCAGAATATGAAAACACAAAAGCCCACAAAGAAGTAGACAATAGAACATCATCATCATCATCATCATCATTATTATTATTATTATTATTATTATTATTATTTTATGGAATCTTTTCATTGAACACTGCTACTCTTCAGTTAGTCTGATGCTATGACTGGGTGTTCAGACCAAGCTTATTGTAGGGTTTGTTGTCATAGTTGTAAGAATAAAACCATCCTTGCTGTCTTGGCCCTCCTCAGAGGCATTATAAAGTGGAAAACCAGCTGCTGATTGAGGCACTATCAGTTGCTGTCAACATGGTACTGTTTGTTTTACTTTCTTCTCTTGAAAGCAGATGGATTCTCAGAAACTGAGACAACAAATGGTAGGCAGTGGTAGGCCAGGGAAGCAGGAGAATAAAACCTCCATTTGCTTATCTTGAATCTTTCTTTGGCAGAAGGGTGTCATGTCGCAGGAACTCAGATAAATGCAGAAGCTGGGATGTCTTGATTAGCATGAATTGAAGGGACCTTCTCCAAAGACCTTCTGCTTAAAGCCCAGAAAGAAGTTCAAAGAAAGGAAAAGGTCTGGTTAAGACACTAGCACCAGAAAGACTTGGGGTGGAATTGGGAAATGAAGAAAACTAGCATTTTTTTGCAATGCATTCCTTATGGTGTCCAGGGAAGTATTCTCAGAACTTCAGGGGGCTGCATCCTCTTCTTTTGTTCTTGCCCTGACACCTATGAGTTACGGTTGTATTTAAGGAGGAGAATGCTCTTTTTCTACCAAGGCACCTTGACAGTCTTTAAAATATGAACCACCAGTCTGTGATATATTATAGCAGCTGTCCATTTTTGAAAGACACGGTCTTGCAATATCCTAGATGCCATGGATTAATTTAAATTTACATTTCCTTTGGTGGCTAAAGATGCCAATCCTAAATGAGCATGACCTGCTGTAGCGGTCACATTTGTAACTTGCACACACATTTATTTTACACAACATCCTCTCTCTTCCCTGCTTTGCCTGTTCTTTCTGCTGCGTATTATTGGCTGGTTTAGGTGGGAAAAGGTAGCTGGAAGAACCCAAAACTTGAGAGAGAGAAACCAGCCTGCTTCCAGAAATAGGGTAGCAGACCCTGAGAACTCACCTTAGCTCCTCTGCCATTTTGCATACTGTGCTTAGGCAATTCTTTTTAAATTTGAGGTTTCCCATACAGTGAGCATATCATTGCATACCTACAGAAGCAAGCCCAGGTCTTATAAAGAACCAGCATTATACTCTTAACTGGGAGTAAGCTAGGGTAACCATATGAAAAGGAGGACAGGGCTCCTGTATCTTTAATAGTTGCATAGAAAAGGGAATTTCAGCAGGTGGCATTTGTATGCATGTAGCACCTGGTGGAATTCCCTCTTCTTCATAACAGTTAAAGCTGCAGGAGCCCTGCCCTCTTTTGTATCTGGTCACTCTAGGGGCGGATCCGCACATCGGCCCCAGAGCGCATTTATGTGACTCTAGGGCACCCCAGAAACGATAGTCTGTACTTGCCTGTAAAAAGAAACTAGGAAGAGATGCAGCCACCGCCGCCCAGCTCTCCCCAGCCGGCTCCTCGACCGGGACGGAGAGCTCGGCGGAAGAAGGTTGGGTGGACAGCGGAAGAAACTCTCTACTCCCGCATTCTTCAAAAAGAGCTCTCCGAGCCGGCCGGCGTCTCTTCCTAGTTTCTTTTTACAGGCAAGTACAGACTATCGTTTCTGGGGTGCCCTAGAGTCGCATAAATGCGCTCTGGGGCCGACGTGCGGATCCGCCCTAGTATAGCTCCTGCAGCTATAACTGTTGTGCTGAAGAGGGAATTTCACCAGCTGTTTCATGCATGCAAATGCCACCTGCTGAAATTCCCTGTTCTGTACAACTGTGAAAGATACAGGAGTCCTGTCCTCCTTTCCATATGGTCACCCTAAGTAAGCTCCATTGAACATAGTGAGACTTACTTCAAACTAGTGGGAGGAAAGTATCCCCTGCAGAAAACAACTAGATCTTGTTTGAAGTTTTGTTTTTGCGAGTGTCGTTTCCAACAGTTGTTCTAAGGCAGGCAGAACAACTCACATAAGGCATGAGAGGCCTGTGTGCAGCCACACCCTGTCAGTTTTTCAAGTTGCAGTTTCAGTGGCCATGTAGTCTAAGGTCAACAGAGGTGGCAACCATTGATTGCTATCTGGAGGCTTGGAGGATTCTTATGCTATCTGGAGGCTTGGAGGATTCCTTTATGCTAGCCTTACTGGCTTGTTTGGTTCTTCTTAGGCTGCAAAAACTTGAGCTGAGCTCTTCCGTTCCTTTTTAAATAATGAATATATGATATTAATCATAATAATTACTAGAACTGAAACCTGTAGGGATTTTTAAGGCTGAGTTCCCACCGACACACCTTCATCACAATAACATTTGGTTTCTTTAAGCATTTAGTGCCACCCCTTGTACATATTCTGTAGATATGCTTTACCCCATTTTATAACCCTAATCCAGCAAATCTGATCCTTCACATGAATCTCAGGTCTTGCACAAATAAATGGGTGCTGCAGCTGTCACACTTCCTCTCCTGGATTTGTTCATTCAGCAGCTAGAGCTGTACACGTGCTATTTTTATTCAACCAAAACAGTCATTACTTTAAAACTGGAGCTATGTTCCCCACATTTAATTTGGAGTAGGTGCAGGGTGGTTGATCTGAATTGGGACCCTTGGGTGAGGAGTATGGGTTCTTTTAAGATATGGATCAGGGGAGGGCTGTGCCTGCTCTAAGAAAAAATGGGGGGAACCATAGTTGCCAGATATAAAGTAATGTCTGCTTTGGTCCCAAGTCTGTGCATGCTGACATTTGGCATTGTCATGTTTGACAGCACTGATTTGGAATATCTCCCTCCAACAACAGTTGCTTGGTGCTGCCAACACTGACAGTGAAATTAATTTTTGTTTCAAGAAGGATGAAACATTCTCCATTCTCCACATGTCAGTTTGATCATGTGAATTAGTCCTAAGAGAGTTTTAGACTGGACCTGAAAATCAAAGGCAAAAAGCCTGGTGTGGTAGGCTGTGTGCCACCAAATATGTAAAGGTCTAGTAGATTTGAGGCCCTGACAACTATAGATGTATGGGAGCATTGTTGCGGTGTAAAAACAAAATGTGCTTTCATGCTGGAAATCTGAGTTCTATCCTAAAGGCTTAAATTTGCTAATAAGGCAAATTTCTCTTTCTGAAGAATTCAGCAAAGCATTGGGTGTTTTTCTAGAACAGGTCAGGTTCTAAAGTTGCCAAACTATATTAATTGAAGCTTTGGCCGTTTGACCTAAGTTTAAAGTGCATTCAAGATCCAATTCCATTTAGAGCTTTTCTGGAAAATCCGTTTAGAGCACAGTTACAGTAGAAGTAATATGTTTTGGTTTTCTCTTGATGAAAATACAGCTTTCTGGTGCCAAAGCTTAAAACTTCCAGGCCATGAGGAGTCATATCTAGCTTCTTAATTGACAATACTGTTTACTCTGGTGCTTTCTGACACACACAGCATTGCAAGAATTTTGTGCAGAATTCAGGAAAAGAAAGAATACAAAGCGGAAACTGTATTGTTAACTACTAATAGTGAAAACTGGCATGATCAATGTATTTTATACTGATTAATGTTCCCTTTTGTCAGCTTCCTGAAGTTGGCTTTTAAGTATGTACTTCTGTGATTCTTAAGTGACTATGAAATATATATATATCTGAATATGATTATCCCATTTTATTACAGCCTGTTACTTACATTTTCGCTTGAGCATTCTGGTAGTGAGTTGTTTTATGATGTTGCACCATTTCCAGTTAAGTTTGAGTTTTAGCTACTTGATCACCACTCCTCCAGATGTCCACACCAAATGGTAAACTTACCACCATTACTATTCCTATACAGCCACAGTGGTGGTGTACTTCTCTCCTCTCCTACCCAGGTATAGTACCACCATCCTCATCCCCAAAGCTGGGTTGTTGTTGTTTTGTATTGTTTTAAAGGCCAAAAAGCAGCATGGCTACTTAGAGACAGCTTAAAGCAGCCTTCCAGACTGGGGCATGCTGAGAGTTTTAGCCCAGCACAGCTGGAGGGCGCTAATTTGGGGAAGGCTGGCATACGTCATTTTGTGCAGGTGCACAAGGCAGAAAATCCAAATGGTGCCTCCTTTGAGGTGATACAAATATAATGCTAAGAAAACTACATTATTAACAAAATATGGGGGTTGGGTGCTACCTCAAAACCTGCCTCATGGAGGGAACTGCCTCATGGTGCTTAATGGTAGAGCAAACTTTGAGGCTACTGCTCCCTCCGGCACTGCTCCTCCCTCATTTCAGGTTTTTTTAAATTTGAAATTTAATATACATATATTTCCAGTTTGCAGGGCTCATACGGTCTGAATTTTTTTAAAGTTGTGAATAGCAGCATGACTATTCATCTCCCCAACCTCATCCCGCAGTTACCTGTCCATCTATTTCATACTGAGAGCTTGATACTATTGCCATTCCTATAAGATCAGATGTAACACAGGAGATTAAGAGCTCCATCACACCAGCAGTTTAACGCACTCTCACCATGTTTGATATCTGGTTTTGCAGTGCGGGACTCACATGACATCATCCCTGTCCTGCACCCATTTCACCTCTTTTCCTCTCTCTTGCATATTATTTTGGTGTGGGGTAAGTCTGGATTATTTTCCCCAAGTGACTTTAATGTGCCCTTAAGCCTCCATGTAGTGCTGTCCCCTTGCTTTTTCCTTTGTTGGCGGCATGTGCTTTGAATGGAGTCATGCTGACGAAAGGAGAGCACTCCAGCACTCTGTGTCGAATGTTTGAATGAACAGACTTTTTACTGCTCCAACCCCACCGCCTTTGCCTGCAGCTCCCTCATTTTAAAGATAAAGAGATGAAACTTGGGACCTTGAGAGCTCTTACATATAGCTTTAGGCATGCCAAGATTGAATCAGATCAGTTCATCCCTTGATTTTTTAGGAATTTTTAAATTCCCCCTTAAACCATTTCCCTGATACTCCACCAATGCAAAATTTGCATTTGTGAAGGATCTATTTTCCTTTACTTTGATAATGAAAAGCTGTGCATCTCCAGTTCATAAAATAGAGGTCTGCTGGTTCCCTTACTCAAGAGTAAATCCCATTGATTTCTACTGTATTTACATCCAAGTCATACTAAAATCCCATGCATGCATACCTTTGAGTAAACCCCACTGAACAGAGAGAGACTTACTTCTGAGTAAACACGTACAGAACTGACTTTTAATAGTGTGGTCACTCAGAAGCTTTTTTTTTTTTAAGTCTTAAACATCAAACTGGAAAGAAGTGCTCTGCAACCCTATGCTTACATCTGACGTCTTCTGTTTACTCAAAAGTAAGCCTCTCTCTGTTCAATAGGGTGAACTGCCCAGAGAGCTTCGGCTATTGGGCGGTATAAAAATGTAATAAATAAATACTCAAAGGTAAGCATGCATCAGGTTTTAAAAAATGAACTAGAAGTACCCTCAGTTTCCCTTTTCTAATTTATGTTGAATCCTGATCCTTGCTTGTGTTTTAAAAGTAGCATTCAGAATTATGATGTGCATTAAGTAAAGATGATCGATGGAGAAACTCCAAAGCAGCAAAACACTTGCCTCACGATCTGTGCAGTAAAGCTGTTTGTCTATATGCATGTGATTCTTCCAGCATAGAGCATAACCACCCAAAATGACTTGCGTCCGAAACAGAAACTAAATCATTGCCTGTTACAAATAAAGCTGAATGAACCAACAGCACATAACTCCTCTGCTGAGGGGACTGCACTGGCTGCCTATTCGCTACCAGGCCAAGTTTAAGGTTCATCTACTTGTGTACAAAGCCCTAAACAACTTGGGACCAGAATACCTGAGAGAGCGCCTTCTCCCCTACCAACCTGCCAGGTCACTGAGGGCATCTGAGGGCATGTGCCTGGAGGTTCCACATAGATCCATCCTCCCACTGGAGTCCACCAGGGGAAGAGCCTTCAGTGTGGTGCCCCCCTCCTATGGAATTCCCTGCCTCTGGAGGTCAGGCGGGCACCACCTTTGTATTCCTTTTGGCACCTCCTGAAAAGACATTGTTCCAGGAAGCCTTTCCTTAATGACCAGCCATGGTTCACAGTACACCTTACATTTTGCTTTTAAAAATCTATTTTAAGGTGCTTTATTTTGTTTTTATTGTATTTTATCTTGTGCACCACTCCGAAATTTTGAATGGGAGTGGATAATAATAATAATAATAATAATAATAATAATAATAATAATAATCTTATTCATTACCCACCTCTCCCTCTGGATCGAGGCGGGAAACAACACTAAATAAAATATAATACATAAAATTAGTTAAAAGAGCATATAAAACCAATACAATATTAAAATAACAATCACAACATCTTAAAATTCTTAGGTTTAAAATTCATCTGGGTAGGCCTGCTGGAAAAAACTAGTCTTTACAGCTATCTTAAACTCAGAGAGAGCATTAAGCTGACGAATCTCCTCTAGCAGGCCATTCCACAGTCTGGGGGCAGCAGAAGAAAAGGTCCCCCCAATAGGAACATACTCCCCCTGCCAATACTCTTGCGAAGATCATCCACTAAGGCGACCATAGCAGTCTCAACTCCGTATTTAAATATTGTATATAAATATTGTAAATAAATAAATAAATAAATTTAATGGGAAAGGAATATCTTGGAGGACAGAGGTTTTCCCTGAGATGGTAGTGCACACGCTGGTAACTTCGAGGCTCGACTTCTGCAACGCTCTCTACATAGGGCTACCTTTGTGCCTAGTCCGGAAACTTCAACTAGTGCAAAATATGGCAGCCAGGTTGGTCACCAGTACATCTAGGGGTGACCATATTACACCAGCTTTAAAATCACTACAGTGGTTGCCAATTAGTTTCCGGGTGAAGTATAAAATGTTAGTTATTACCTCAGCAACTCCCCTCTGAGGAAAGGTTACAACGTTTGGGGCTTTTTTAGGTTAGGAAAATGGTGTACAAAATTATGTGTGGTGTGGAGAAAGTGGATAGGGAGATCTCTCTCTCTCTCTCTCTCTCTCTCTCTCTCTCTCTCTCTCTCTCTCTCTCTCTCTCATAATACTAAAATCCATGGTCATCCAGTAAAGCTAAATGGTGGGAGATTCAGAAGAGATACAGCACTTCATACAGCACATAGTTAAACCATGGAATTTGTTACCTCAAGATGTAGCGATGGCTGCCGACTCTGATGACTTCAGAAGGGCAATAGACAAATTCATGAAGGATAATTAATATCTTCCATATTAATTAATGGAGGATAATAGCTACTAGACGTGATGGTTGTACCTTACCTCCAGTTTCTGAAGCAGTATACTTCTGTATACCAGTTACTGGGGAATATGCCTGGGAGGGTGCTATTGCACCCATGTCCTGCTTGTGGGCTTCCTATAGAGCATCTAGAATGCTGGAAACAGAATGCTGGACTAAAAAGGTCTTTGGGTGCATCCAGCACAGATCTTCAGTTCTTACCTGGAAATTAAGCACTTCCAGACAACAGCAAAACAAGGCATTTTGGTAGTGGTTAGGGCTTTATTTTGCTAAATCAGTGTTAATTGTTTCAGTGTTAATTGTCTTGTCCTCATGCAATGAATAGCAGTCTTCATGGGGATAGCTATTTTCCTGCTCCGCCCTTCCCACTTAACTAGAGCAACAGTTGCCACATTTCCTGAGGTCCATGTCCTCTTCTCCCCTTAAGTAAAGCTCCTGCCACTACTACTCTCAGAGAACTTCGCTTGCCCAACCCTTTCTTTCTCTGCTGTTGCCCTATGAATCTGCACTTTTCTTTTTTTCAAAGAACACATGTATTCATACCAGGATGAGCGTACACATTTTCTTTTTTATTTTATTTTTTAAAGGAAAGGTCTTTTGGAGCAGGAAAAAAAAACTTCTGTGGTGCAGCCAAAGGAAAAGGAGCAGGTGTGAAATGGATTTTTGAGCCATCATTTGTTCTTCTATATGAACTGTTGGTCCTTCGTTCTGGTCATGATTCCAAGCCCTCCTGCTGAGATGTGAGACAGTAAAGAGGTCTGCTGTGAAATCCACAAAGTAAATAGACATCTCTTCACACCTGAAAGGAGTGTGAATGCTAAGTGCTATCTTCTAAGCTTAATTAGCCTAGCAAAGCAAAACAGTTGCCTATCAACTACATGGACAATTTTCCTGCAGTGCCCGATAAGCTTTTACTCTACCCTTCTTGCAAGGAGGGTCTTCAAGTTGTAAGCTCTGGTGAATGGCTAACCTAGTGGACCACATCCCACTTCCTCCCAACTCTGCCTACTTGACCCTGTGACGGACTCTGGGATCTGTCAAATCTGATTTTCCCTCCCCCTCTGACAAAGACTGATTTCCCAGGGGTGGAGAGGACGATCTCTGAGCCTGGGCCTCCTGTACAATAAGCTCCTGGGAAGATTCCTCCTTGACTCCTGGAGAGTCTTGGAGAATTTCCTCCCCCACTTCCTGTCTTGGCTGGTCTCCTCCTCCTCCTTCTTTAGGTTCTGAATCCGATTTGAGATATACACTAGAGAGATCGGGCCTGATCCTGACAATTTCTGGCAAAGACAACAACCAATGAAGGAAGGCAAAGAGCCAAAATCCCTATCCTGGTATATATTGGAGACAGTAAATCTGCACATGGTTAATTTAACTTAAATTTAAACTTTGCTGTTTTAATTCCATATTTTAACCTATATCCATTTTTGCTGTGTGGTTTTAATCCTGGTTGTGGTTTTTATATTGTATTTTGTATTAGTGTTTTTAAATTGTTGGTTGTTTTTATGCTCTTCATGGTTTTAATTTTTGTGAACCGCCCAGAGAGCTTCAGCTATTGGGTGGTATAAAAATGTAATAAATAAATAAATTGTGCAGACACTCTACTATATTGTTTGGACTGAGAGTGCAGGGATTGATATGTGGCTTTCCTGTTTCCTGCACAAGAACAAGGTGTGTTGGGGAAGATCCAACTGTTGCCTGGCTATGAACTCACCTTAGTCACTTTTCAACATGATTCAAATGATAAGATGGCTTTTTCTTTGAAAGGTGAGGTACTGATCCTGTGACAGCTTCAATCAGTAAAGTCAGAGCTAACAAGAAAGAGTCAGATGGACCTACCAGAGACTTAAGGCCGTTTCTACACCTGCCTTTTTTCCTGAGATCGTCCTGGGATCATCCCTGTGCATGCATATGACACACAGGGGATCCCAAGCCGAGGCAGGGATGATCCTTCCATTTTCCTGGGATAATCCTTAGGTGTTGAAAGGATTGAAGACAAATGTATGCAACCATGGCTAAACTTGTGACCAGACTACAAGCACAGATTCTACAGATTTGTGAAGGGCTACCAGATCTCGCAGCAGGCTCATTGCTGTACAACCAATGTTACAATTATTGCACGTAGCATTGGGATTCTGAGAATCATGGTTAAATCACAAAATCAGGATCTACAACAAGTCATTTGCAGAAAACAATTCAAGCAATGGCAACTTGTGTTCAGAATCAGGGCTGTACTGTATTCCATATTACAATGAAATATGTCCTTTGTAATAGAAGCCCATTCTTCACATCATGTGTTTTACAACCTATCATAATTATAGTCAAGAAACTCCTTGAGCTTCATGAACAACTTGGGGAAGGGAAGAGTTATTTGATCCTCTTTGCTTGTCAGAATTTTCAACTTGGGAAATACCCAAATTTATTCAGCTTTGTGCTAGGGTTTGCTTTAGTTCCATCTGTGGCTAACTATAAATATTCTGATAAAATAGTGAACAACTAAGTTATGCAAATAGGTGAGAAGATAAGGAGGGAGGCTGTTCAAAGTGCAGATCCAATGATGCATGAACACCTTTTAATCAGCAAAAAGGAACATGGAAGCATCCCTAAGAACATGAAAAGGATTCAAGATAATGGGGCAAAGTTGAGAACTCTTAGGAATTGGAATACATCATTTCAGTGATGCATTTGGGAAACTACAACAGGATGAAATTGCCTGCAACATAAATTTCCTAAGTAGCAGGAACACCGAATTCCCACAACCCATGGTGCACTAAATCACACTAACTCTCTAACCCACTCACACAGCCAGAACCCCCAGGAACAGGCACTGAAGAATGCCTCCATTTTATGAACTTTATGCTGTTTAGAAAAGAGGAAATAACTTGGGACTCAAGTATTTACTAAAATCTGGTTGAGTAACACTTGGAGGCTGCCTTCACGATGCCAAGTTGGTGCCGCTCTGTGCCAAACCCCACAGTATCTCTGCTGTAGGGTGCAGTGAATAATCTGCACTGGGGGAGGCAGCACGGGCTTTCTGGCAGCCATTAGGCTCACTGGGCCTGCCTCCTTCCCTCCCATGGCTTTTAGCAACGCATGAGAGGTTGCCTTTTGCTTGGGAACGCCCCCGGGGCAGCACCAGAGCAAGGACAAATGGCGGAAGAGCCGCACTGACCTCGGTTGTGCAGGAAAAGTCGGGTAAGTCACTGACTTTCCAGCTGCAGATCTTCGTCTCTTTGCCCCGGGGTGGCTCTGAATCTGTGGCTGCATCATATAACCGATGCAGCATGGATTCGGAGGCACCCCAGGCAAAGACAATGTATAGACAGCTGCTCAGGCTATACTAGAAAGCCTGTTTCACTAGGGCGACCATATGAAAAGGAGGACAGGGCTCCTGTATCTTTAACAGTTGTATTGAAAAGGGAATTTCAGCAGGTGTCATTTGTATATATGGAGAACCTGGTGAAATTCCCTCTTCATCCCTACAGTTAAAGCTGCAGGTGCCCTGCCCTCTTTTGTATCTGGCCACTCTAGTATAGCTCCTGCAGCTTTAACTGGTGTGATGAAGAGGAAATTTCACCAGGTTCCCCATATATACAAATGACACCTGCTGAAATCCCCTTTTCTATGCAACTGTTAAAGATACAGGAGCCCTGTCTAACTTTTCATATGGTCACCCTATTTTCACTTTATCTCCAATGTCAGACCCTTAATGTCTACTTCCAAGAGTCCAAGATGCAGCAACGTTGTTTTTTTATTTTTCAGTTTTCTCAAATGCAAACCAAATGACTCATCACAATTTAAAGGCTGAATACTCAGGGGATTGCTCATTATTTAATTGTTATGACTTGAATGCACCTTCTTATGATTTGATTTGCGTATTGTGATGTTGTTTATTAAATACTGCATTTGAAGGGAATAAGCTGAGAATCTGACTTTTATAAAGAAGTTATAACTATTTTATTTTTTATTTTATTTTATTATTATTAATTAAAATTACATACAATACAGTAAAATAGACAAACTTTCACAAAACAAACCACAAACAAACAAGAAAAGGAAAAGAATAGACAAGAGGGGGAAGTATATCTTAAACAATTGGCTATATATAATTAGTCTTCCCTTAAATATATAATATAAAAAGAAAAGGAATAGAAGAAGGTTTATTTTGTGTTAGAAGGGGGGAAATAAGCTCCTTTGCTCCTGCTAGCTGTCGCCTGGATCATCCCCCTCCTTCTCTGTAAAAACCCCTGGTTCATCTGAGAGCTTTGGCTACAGCTCCGAGGAGGGAGGGGCAGTTTGGTTTCAGCATTGGGCTGAGGCAGAGCACAGGACATTTCTTTTGAAGGAAAAGAAGAGGAACCAAACTGAATGCTAGTGGGGTGGGAATGGATTTGCAGCTCATCTGAAATGGTTAATTTCAGAATAGATAATCAGGTAGTGTGGGGGCAGGCAGTTAATGGAGAGGAACAGGATTATACCCTATCGTCAAATATTTACAACTACATAATATAGTCAATCACTTTATTTATTTTTTTATTACATTTCTGTATCACCCAATAGCTGAAACACTCTGAGTGGTACACAACAAATAAAACCACAAAATACATCATGAAATACAATATAAAGTTTAAAAGCTTAAAACTACTATATAAAAGTACAAACCACAATAAAACCTAACAATAATGCGGAGATTTAAAATACAATAACAGATTTAAAATGAGAGCTAAAAGACTTAAATGCCTGGGGAAATAAATAAATAATATCAATAAAATTAAAATTAAAATAAAATATAATTAAAATTTAAAAAACCCATTGCATATCAGATCTCAAAACCAAGTGAGACAATAGTGTTTCAACAGTTCACACCTCAAAGAATCATGTTAACCACTTATGACTTTTATGTTTCATCCAGCTTTTAAAGGCAGTTGCATTAATATAGTCTATAAAGGTTGGAAGGAAATTGGACTGAATTGTTTTTGGAACATTATCCACAATTAACAGTGTATATCTATGGATGATACGAAGGAGAAATTAGAAGATACAAGTCTTCATTAGTTTCAATATAGGCAAATCTGCCATCTTGTTACATAGGCCTCATGTATTGCCAGAGGTAACACATCCACTGATTAATTGTGAATACCTTTTAAGTTACAAATTGCTAATTGAATTATTTTGTGGGTTATCTGAAGCATTAAAAGTACGTTAGAAGTAGGGTTTGGTATACCAATAGACAATTCCCTTTGGCACAAGTGTTTTATTTCTGGCTTCATGAAGGCAATAAGTGCAGGGGCAAGGGAGGGACTCTCAGGGCATGTCTACACCAGGCCTATATCCCAGGATCATCCCGGGATTGTTCCTGTGCATCAAAATGCCACACGGGATCCCGGGAGCAGGCAGGGATGATCCCTCCATTTTCTTGGGATAATCCTTAGGGCCTCAATGTACTTTCAGTAAGCCTGTTTAACCCAGTGGTTGGAGAACATGGGCAGGAAGGTGCTGTTGCACCCGTGTCCAGCTTGTGGGTTCCTGGCTGATGGCTGGTTGGCCATTGTGGGAACAGAGTGCTGTGGAGTGTCTTCATGGCACTGAATTGGTGCCGCATTCCCCCCAAACCCCGCGTTTTCGCTCCCATGGGATTGCGCCAGACAACCCCACGCCAAGGAGGAAGTGTGGGGTTTATTGCTGTCATGCGCCCCCTCCCCTGTCTCTTCCTGAGACGAGGGTGAGGAAGTGATGGCAGCAGTGGCAGTAGTTCGGACCAGGGGGAGAAAATGTATTTTAGAAGGAGGTGGTGGAAGAAGTGCAGGAAGAAAATAATTGAGGAGGAGGAGGCAGCAGCGGTGGCAGCTTGGGGGAAGAAAATATTCTTCCCACAGGCAAGGCAATGCAGGGCGTTCTGGCATCCTTTCTGCTCACCAGCCCTTCCCTACCCTCTGCTCGTGTGGACGGTGACCAATGAGGGGTCACCATCCTCTGGGAATGTCCCACTCCGGAGCAGCTCCTGAGTGAGGACAGACCAGCTGCTCTCATTCACGACTTTTCAGCCGTGCATTTTCAGATCTTTGCCCTGGAATGGCTTTGAATCTGTGGCATCTTACTGACACCACACAGATTCAGAGCCACCCCTGGGCAAAGAAGACGTCAAGACAGCCCCTGGACTAGTTGGACACTTGGTCTGATCCACCATGGCTCTTCTTATGTTCTCAATGGCACTTTATCCATGTCAAGGTACAGAGGATTTTTTCAAACCGCTTCAAATAAATGTTGGAGGGGTTGTTACAAGACTGGTGCACGTATCCACGTGGTGGTCCTGTCCTCTGGTAAAGGCATTTTGGGACAAATTCTTCCAAGAAATTAACAATATAACCAAATAAAACATCATCAAGAGTTCAGTACTGACAATTCTGGGTATCTTTCAAAGGATTTATATTCTACACTGTTTAAAGACTTTATTTTACACCCTTTAGCAGCAGCAAGAGCAATGGTTGCAAACCAGTGGAAACATTTGGTGGACTTTCCTCTCACGACTTGGTTTCAGAAGTTTTGGGATCATTTATTAATGGGCAAACTTACCCATAATATGAAAGTTGTTAAAGGTCATAGAAAACCTGAAATGTTTTAGGCAACGTGGTACCATTTTGTGGTATGATGATCAGACATCTCAGATCCAAGCCCCACCCACTCCAGTTCATTTTAAGGTTTTGCTAACCTACTAAGAGAATATAATAATCTCAGTTTGAAGTGTTTGGTATTCTGTACTCTATGCATCTTAAATCAATTGGATTGTATTTGTTTTCTTTAATCTTTTCAGACTATGTTTCAGCCATGTTTGTTGTACTGAAAAAATGATATGAAAATAAAGTTGTTTAAATGTTATGCTGCAGTTGAGATGGAAATTTGAAAAATTGCTCCAAAATATGAGCAAATTAAAAAAACCACTGGGATGATACCAGGCAGAAAAAATCCAAATACACATATTGATTACTAATTTTTTAATATTAGCTTTTTGCCCAAATAAATTGAAAAACATATATACTGATATAGATATTGACAATCACTATTTGGAGGATTTTCAATAAAATAGAATATAAAAAGAAAAATCCCTTTGCAGCTCCATGAGAGCTTTGGCTATTGGGCGGTATAAAAATGTAATAAATAAATAAATGTATATTCCTTGAGGCTGAGAAAACACATAATAGGCTTTACTTAAAATCATGTACTAAAGTTTTAAATTTTCATATTACCTTTAAAAGGTGGGCTGAAGTAATCTATTCAGATCCTAGTGCATCTCTACTGGTTAATGATTATAATTCTTAAATTGTTTAAATGAACAGAAGTACTAGTGAGAGATGCCCACTATCTGCATTACTTTTCACAAAGCCTTCTTTGCTTTAGCAATTTGGTAATATCAACAGATTAAAGGAGTTAAAAATAGAATGAAAGAACATAAAATAGTACTATACGTGGCTGACATAGGCCATAGCTAGACCTAAGGTTTATCCCTGGATCATCCAGGGGTCAAACCTGTTCACCTAGGTGACACACAGGGCATCCAGTGCTCAGGCAGGGGCGAACCCTGGATGATCCCAGGATAAACCTTAGGTCTAGCTATGGCCATAGTGTCTGATGTAATGGTGTTTAATGAATCAAGGTGTTAAATTAATACACAAATATGGAATAATAGAAAAGTTTTATTTAGAGACACAGGGAAATGGTGATAGATATTTATTTTAAAATAATTATGTACTTCTAATTTTTTTAAAATCAAAATTTTGTAGAATTTGAAATATCTGAAATACTCTGTATTAGGCTCCACAGAAATAGGTTCAATTTCTTAGCCTAAATGTGAAGGAAGGCCCAATAGCCCCTGCTTTTGTCATGTTGAAATAACTTCTTCTCAACCATACTGCATATATATTTCTTCAGTTCACCAGTCCTTATCTTTTGATTCCATAGGTCAGCCTTTTCCAATGAGCTATCTGTCTGGGCCTTGTGGCCACCCATATCACAGAACTGGGGTTCCAGTTTCCCTGGAGAATTCCAAAAGATGCTTCAGGCGATAGTTGGCCTGATAGGGTTGAGGTGGAGAGGAGAAAGAAGGAAATAACTTACCCCATGATAGAATGGTCTGTCTACTGGCTTTTGAAGAGCCATGTCTGTGCTTCAGATTCTCCACTTAAAAGATGGGCATGTGCCCCTAAATTTTCCCCATATATAAAACTGTCTTGCCCTCATCCTCCAATTTGTCCATTATAGCTGGTGCCAGTGATTCTCCCTGTGATGTTCCTGATTGCACCTGTGTCAAATGAAGCAGGAAACCCTACTAGGAAGATTTGAGTGGGTCTACACTTAGTCATTCTTGGAGTAGACCCATTGAAATCAGGTGCTCTTAAGTTAGCCATTGTGGAAAACAGATGGCCTTCCTCCCCATTTTGGGGGACAACAGCTGGACTAGCTCTACTCTAGCAGGACCCTTGTTTTTACGCTCTTGAGAAAGAAATGCTCCGTCTGCTTTCAACCTTCATGCTATTCTGAGCTGAAGCCTGGGAAATGAGAACTCTTAGCCTCTCGGATGGGTTCCCGCCTCCTCTTCTCACCTCCCTGGCCGAGACACACACAATATGTTTAAAGCAACTGGGGCTACAGCTCCCATATTGCTGGCTGCATGTATGTTTTTTTTCTCTTTCAGTTGATCATGCACTTCTTCACTCACATGAGCACAGTAGCTATAACAGGATGTTACCAATCCACAAAGCAGACAACTATGTACAAGGAGCTAGTGGTGCAAGTTCTTTGGCACAAGCAATGTGACTTGTCCTGCTATGTTTAAGATACAGTCTAGTGTGTCTGGCAAGGATGGGGGCAAGCACATCCCACCCCAAACGGTACTACAACAAATGTGCGGTACATATGCCTGCTGGCTTCCAGAGTCTTACGCACCCTTAGGATGCTGCACAAGGGGAAAGAGCTCATCCCTCTGACTCACTGTGCAGTGTCTAAGTGAGGCCTAGCGAAGTGCCATTTGGTGGGGCTTGCCCTGACTCTCACAGCCCCTCTCACAGCTGCAGTACTGCAATCTGGTGAGTAGCTGCTTGTGAGGGAGGCAGGAGCAAGTAAAGACAACATTCAAGCCTTGCTTCTGTTGCCTTTTTCTCCCTCACAGGGCCAACAGACGTTCCCCCTCCTAGAATAGCCCTTCCGTCTCATGGCTTGCAAAAGAGGCTGCAATAATGTGTGTTTGCAGGGTACACTCAGCCCTATTAGCTGCAATGGGGGTGGGGATGGGGAGTGGGGAAAATACACTCAGTCCTATTGCTAGCCAGTCCCAGGGACTGAGGTTGCATACCCCTTCTATGCCCAAAAGACGCATCAGAGGCCTCAACTCCTGTAGTTGTACATATGCTCCAGTCTCAGCTCATGAGGTTCCCAGTTGATGCTCCAAAATCATTGAAAGCTAAATGCCAATAAAATGTTCATTTTTCCACAAATAGGGTTGCTAAATTGTGCTTTTTAAAAAATACCAATTCAGTTGATGGAACCAAACATGAGCAAGTGGTCACTGCTGGGTTTGGATTTTGGCACATCATAAATGGAGCATGGTGATAAGTTGGCAAGGGGCAGAATCTGGAAGATTAGGATAGAGAGTCAATAAAATATTGAATGGGCAGGTGAAGCCCCCGAAGGTTATCAACCCTAGTCGTGAACCAAAGTTAAGGCAGTGGGTTGAATCTGAAACAACTGTGCTGCTGGTCTCGAATATTTCTGGCACCAGCTAACAAAAGGGCTGGATGTTTTAGCGACACACGAAACAGGAAATTGCGCAAGCCCTAAATTTTTTTATAGAAAATAAAAAATGTAAAAGGTTCATAAAATAGCATGGGAGCAGCTCTATTGCTTGGCACTACGTACCTCACAAAAAAATGTCTGCAGCGATTGTGACACTTGTGGAGTCACATGCCACGAAACAACCGGTAAAAATGGCTGCGCTGTCTCGAGGGAAGATTAGATCTGAGTAGTGGGAAAATGTATCCCTGCAGCAGAAATGCAAACTTGTAGAAAGAATAATGTTAAACAACTTTTGATTTCAGAAACTGATTGACCTAAGGACCGGGCCTGGTGGACTCTTGTGAGAGCAGAAGTAATATCTGTTGGATATTACTTCTTTTACTACCCTTGCAGACTGCAGTGCGTGTGAGCTTCATCACACCTATACGTTTTCCCTCGAATTATCGCACTTCGTCTCCATAGCGTATGAAAGCTGTTGTTGTGAGCTCCATCACACCTCCGGGCCTCCGCCCTACCCTGCTCCGGCGCATGCTTAGGGGCTGATGAGGGAGGCGGCCGGGTGGCTCATCTTCCTGCTCTGGCATGTGCCCCAGGAGGGCTGGAAGGGGAAAATTAGTTGCAGCAGAGCTAGGTTTAGCAACTGATTGTTTCTCTCTTATTGAGTCCCTTTCCTCTCTCTCTGCCCACAAACACACTCGTTTGGGGGCGGCTCTGCTGCCCGTCATTCTTCCGCACCCCCAGTGGCCGCTCAGAGACACAAGAAGATACGCACTTTATGAGCTCCAAAATACTTCGCCAAGAGTGGGGGGAAGACTCGCAATCACAGCAGGACATGGTCGCCTTCATGCGAGTACTTTGAACTCAATTCACCATATAAGGTCAGCGTAATTTGAGTCTTTTGCATACCATTCGCCTATAACTATGGTGGGATGGAGCTTTCAGTATGTGTATGTATGCTTCTCCCTCCTTAGCCATTCCCACAGGTTTTGGAATCAAGGCAGATAGGATGGGTGATGGTAAGCAGGGCAATTTGGCAGCTGCAGCTCAATTGTGAACCTTCTTCTCCCTGCACTGAAATCCAAATAGAAGCTCAGACCATCCCATAATCTAACACCAGCCACAGCTGGCTTTTACAATAAATAAAATACCAATCTTTACTTAAAATAAAATTAAAAAACTAACCAACCAGCCCCAAATTCTATTTTTTCCCCACACAAAAATACTGCAAATAGCAAAGAAGTAAAATAAAACAGGCCAGGGCATTCCTTTTTCCTGATTGTTTGGTAACTCCACAGAAGACATGAACATTGTGCACAATGTACGAGAAACAAATGCAAACATGTTGTGCTAAAAACTGTGCGGAAAGAAACTAAAACTTAAATGCTGCACATACTTACAATGGAGTCCTATTGAAACCAGTAGTACTTACTTGAAAGTAAAGTAAACTTGGTTAGGAGGATTGGGTTGTAAGCATTGTTAAGTAGAGGTTGCAAAATGATCCTCTACAATTTTAATTAAAGGATGAGGAACACTTTTTTTTCTATTTAGGAATAGAAGCTAGACAATCTGATGCCCAGGAGGAGAAGAACATGGTGGATTCATGGGAATTTAATTTGAAAACATAACTTTATTTGAGAGTTCTTTCTCAATTTGCATAACTTGTCACCACAGAGAACTCCTTAGAATGAACTAAAAATACAGTCAAGGGGCTTTCCAACACTCATTCAGCGTTTACGGTTTCTAGCTTAATTTATCTGGCTTTGCAAATGCTGCAGAGAATGAGGATGGGCAACAGGTAGATCATGGACCACCAACCAGTTTCTATTGAATCACCTAGGCCCTGCCTGCTGGTTGCTGGGATTCTTGCAGAAAATGCTGAATTAGATGGATCGTGATCTGACTGTGCATGGCACTTCTTGTGTTCTTTAAGCAAGAGTGCACACTCAGCAGTCCCAGATTTAAGAACAAGTCAAGTAAGCCATGGCTTAGAGCCTCATATTATGAGGGGCCTCTAAATATGTAGGAGATCGCTAAGATGTAAGTTAACTAAGATGAATTCGCTTTGGCTTAAATATGTTGGGAAGTCTGGTGTGACTTCCAGCAGAGTTGCCTTATTATTATTATTATTATTATTTATTTATTTATTTATTTATTTATATAGCACCATCAATGTACATGGTGCTGTACAGAGTAAAACAATAAATAACAAGACCCTGCCACAGAGGCTTACATTATATAGAGAAAGCATGGCAATATGGCATTTAGTGTTGAAGCCAATATGGAGCCAGTTTAAAAGAAGTTCAGATCAACTTACTTTATGAACCCTTTTATGCTCATCTTCAGGGAAGACAGGGGACAGGAGCAGGCAGAAGAAACATCATGGCCTGCTCCTGTTGGACTCTTCCCCCACCTCCACAGGGCAAACTGTCATCTTGGCCCTGTGGGGAAGAAGAAAGAACAAGGGGACAGGAGCAGGCAGAAGAAACATCATGGCCTGCTCCTGTTGGACTCTTCCCCCACCTCCACAGGGCAAACTGTCATCTTGGCCCTGTGGGGAAGAAGAAAGAACAAGGGGACAGGAGCAGGCAGAAGAAACATCATGGCCTGCTCCTGCTGGACTCTCTTTCTCTCCTCTCACCCTCCCTCCCTCCTGAACTCCTGTTCCTTGTGTGTCATGTCTTTATTAGACTGTAAGCCTGAGGGCAGGGACTGTCTTTTTTGCTAAGTGTAAGCCGCTCTGAGAGCCTTTTTTGGCTGAGGAGCGGGGTATAAATATGATAAATAAATAAATAAAATAAATAAATAAGACAATCTGACACTGTTTAACTTCAAGCACCCCCTAATGCTGGATGGTACCTTTTCATTGTCCTTCCTGTTATAATGTAATACACTTTTTTTCTCTTTGTTTTAATGGCATGGGGCTTCTGAATCTTGATATGGCTTAGGGCATCAACATGACTTAATCCGGCCCTGGTACTCAGGTTCACATAACAAAGATGAGTTGCACCTCTAGCCGTGAAGAGACCCTGAGTATGAACTCTAGCTTACAATACATCAGTGAGTCATTGGAATTCTGGGGAGAGGGGAGAGAAAAGAAAAGAAAAAGTAAACCCCACAAGATTGAAGTCAGCCCCAGACTGTAGAGAGAAAGGGGAAGTGTTGTAGCTCAGTGGTACAACACATTTTGTGTGCAGAAGGTCCTGGGTTCAATCATTGGTGTCTCCAGGTAGGTCTAGGAAATGATTCTACTGAAAAACCTGGACAGCCACAACCAGTCCGTGTTGACAATACCGAGCTAGCTGGTCTGACTCCATATAAGGCAGCTTCCTATAAAAAAAACCCAAAAAATGACCTGCAGTTATTCATTTGATGCATTTCTCAACTTGTGTATCCCAGTCCTAAGAATAAATAGTGAAAACGGGACATACTGATTGCTACATCAGTACAACACCCCAATCAGGATGTCACAAGGCAGTACAAGGATATTACATCATACCTCTGAAACACTAGATGTGCGATCTAGTGCTGGAGAGGAGGAATGCATAGCTTAAAAAAAAAAAGAAGCAAAATGTTCATATAATAATGCAACATTGCGGTGGAAGGGATGGGGGAGCCATATACATTTGCTTTACTCCTAATTTATTTATTATTTATTTATTTAGAATATTTCTATACCGCTCCCCATTGAAAAATTTCGGAGCGGTGTACAAGATAAAATGAAAATAAAAAACAGAATAAAACACTTAAAACAAATTGTAAAAGAAGCAAATACAGAGACTCAGGACTGCATATTAAGGAAAGGCTTCCTGGAATAAAGATGTTTTCAGGAGGCGCCAAAAGGAGTACAAGGTTGGAGCCTGCCTGACCTCCAGAGGCAGGGAATTCCATAGGAGGGGAGCCACCACGCTGAAGGCTCTTCCCCTGGTGGACTCCAATCGGAGGATGGATCTATGTGGAACCACCAGGAGCAGACCGTCGGATGACCTCAGTGACCGGACTGGTTGGTAGGGGAGAAGGCACTCTCTCAGGTATCCTGGTCCCAAGTTGTTTAGGGCTTTGTACACAAGTACAAGAACCTTAAACCTGGCCCGGTAGCGAATAGGCAGCCAGTGCAGTTCCCTCAGCAGAGGAATTACATGCTGGAAAAGGGCAGCTCCAGACAACAAGCTAGCTCCAGCTTCCGGAGCAGCTTGAAGGGCAGCCCCACATAGAGCACGTTGCAGTAATCCAATCTTGAGGTTACCAATGGCTGTAGCATCGTGGCTAAGCTATCTCTGTCCAGGAGTGGCCGTAGTTGGCATATCAACTGAAGCTGGTAAAAGGCACTCCGAGCCGTGACGGCTACTTGAGCCTCCAGTGGCAGAAATGGGTCTAAGAGTACCCCCAAACTACGAACCTGATCTTTCAGAGGCAGTGCAACCCCATCCAGAACAGGCAATGAGCCTGTCTCCCGAACCCGGGAACCACTCACCCACAAGGCTTCCGTCTTGCCAGGATTCAGTCTCAGTTTATTGGCCCTCATCCAGCCCATTACTGAATCTAGGCACTGGTCCAGGACCTGCACAGCCTCACCTGATTCAGTTGTCACAGGGAGATAGAGCTGTGTGTCATCAGCGTATTGATGGCATTTAGCTCCAAATCCCCTAATGACCGCTCCCAACGGCTTCATATAGATGTTAAATAACATTGGGGACAAGATGGTGCCCTGCGGCACTCCATAGCTCAATTGCCAAAGGGCCGAGGACTGGTCACCTAATGCTACTCTCTGAAAATGACCCCGTAGGTAGGACCGAAACCACTTTAATACAGTGCCTCCGATGCCCATCCCACGGAGTCGATCCAGAAGGATACCATGGTTGATGGTATCAAAAGCCGATGAGAGATAGAGCAGGATTAATGGTTGCATTCCCCCTGTCCCTCTCTCAATAACGGTCATCCATCAGGGCGACCAAGGCTGATTCAGTCCCGTAACCAGATCGGAACCCAGGCTGGAATGGGTCTAAATAATCAGTATCCTCCAAGAGTGCCTGCAGTTGCTCCGCCACAACTCTCTCAAGTACCTTCCCTAAAAAAGGGGTGTTTGAGACTGGGCGGTAGTTGTCTAATACCATCGGGTCCAGGGTGGGCTTCTTCAGGAGTGATCGCACTACTGCCTCCTTAAGGACAGCAGGGACCACCCCTTCCCGGAGGGAAGCATTTATCACCCCCTGGACCCACCCAATCAAACCCCCTCGGCTAGCTTTTATAAGCCAAGAGGGACAGGGATCGAGAGGGCAAATGGTTGGTCGCATTGCTGCAAGCACCTAATGAATGCAAGAGCATACTAAAATATAAACCCCAGAATACGATGTTTTTGTATGTGTTATAAGTTCTTAGCATAGAGGAAAGGTGACTAAAATTGTGAGAATTTTTCAAAATATGTCCAGCCTTTGTGATTCTAGAACAGCAGGATAACTCTAAAGGGACAGAAACCAAAGACTTACGTACGCAAGTGTGCACACAGACACTTCAATTTCTTTATGGCTTTATTTGAAAAATCTTATTTTCATGAGCAAGGGTTATTTATTCTTTTAAAGAAGTTCTGCATGAAGGTTATTAGGCAGCTGGTGCAAATCAGCATAGGCTTGTTAGACATCATAATTTTGTTGGTGTCCATTAGTTCTTTGAGTATTGTAAGAGCTTTATATTTCTTTTGAAAACCATGCAAGAGCTTCTGATGTAGGTATGTGGGAATTAACAAGGAGTATTAGAATAGGAATTTGCCAAAATGATCACGTTCTATTGAATATTAAGAATATAAAATGTTCAAAAGACACATCTATATATTTATTTCTATAACTTATATCCTACCTTTCTATAGCTTACAATTTCAGTACATCTCACACAATCATAAAGCATTAAACAATTTAATTCTAACAGTATTAAAAGCCAATGCAAGTTACAAAGTTAACATGTTCAAAGCAGCAGTAGATAAAACCTTGAAAATGCATGCTGAAATAAGACTGATTACAGATATTGCCTAAAAATGGGCAATGAAGAGGCCAGGAGTACTTCTCTTAAGGTGCTTCCACATTATGACTCCCTAGGATTAAAAAAATGATGCAGCAATTAATCAGAAAATAAATGATCCAGAATTTGCTCTCAAATTCTCCCCTCCTGATCAGTGCCAGCCCAAGACATTTAGCTACCAGTGCAAAATATAAGATAACACACACACACACACACACACACACACACACACACACACACACACACACACACTCCTCCCATTCTACACAGAGACGCAGACTGGACTGACAGCTGAACTCTACTTCATTGATTGCAACAGGACAGTATCTTCCACTACAGCTGATAGCCGCAGGCTAGCTTAGGAGGTGCAGGCTGTGTTGTACACACATAATGCTGCCATCCAGTACCTTGCCACTACTCACTGCCTTCCAGCATCCGCTGCCTGAGGTACCTTCCTCACTTTACCTAACAGGTGGGCCGGCCTTGCTCCTGATGCTGTTTTGTAGATGAGAAGCAGTGGACAGTGTTTGGAAACATGAGGTGGCAGTGAAATGTACAGTTACACTCATAGGATCGAGCCCTAAGTGCACTTACCAGAAAGTGACATATGCAAGCAAATATGATTTAGCGTCCATCCCTTAGGCACAGATTAAACTCTTACTGAAAGCAACAGGAGCCCTCACAATTGTGCATCATGCAAGCTATACCCACTGAAATTCCCTCTTCTACACAGCTACTGAAGTCGCAGGAGCCCTGTTCTCTTTTTCATCTGGCCACCCTAACTCTCCCTAGGCTGACTGTGGGTAAGGGATTGCATGTTTAAATAAATAAGAGTGCAATCCTATGCATGTTTAGATAGAAAAAAGTCCTATAGTTCCCAATATGCCCCAGCCAGCATGGCTGGCTGGAGGGATGCTAGGAATTGTAGGATTTTTTTCCTGCCTTGCACCCAAAGCAAATAATTCCATGCCCACAGAAACCTGAAATGTCAGGGGAAAGGATTCTATTACACAGCCCTCCATAATATCCTAGCGTTGCAACCCATACACAATTAATCTATGCCCCTCCATCCCACACTTGCCTGCAGCTCTGGCTGTTACTTAAGAAAAGCTGTATAAGCATTCCATGTCACTGGATAGCCCAAATTACAGGCAGTAAATATTTCTTAATGAACTGGAACTTATCCCGTTAAACTGGTAGGTCCCATGCTGCATCCTGGGGAGAAGGTTATCATACCAAAGCATTATTTCCTTGCCCATCAAAATATTTATCTCACTACAGAGAGGCGTTGAGATGAGTTGATCTCTGTAAACACTTCGTGATCCAAAGTGGAAAATTATAATGCTCATTACAAAATTACCTATATTTGAAAGAATTATCTAGGGTATTTCCTACTCTAGACTTTATAATTATGATGTTTTGTGTGGGCTAGGTTTTCATGTCCCTTTGATATATTAAGAAGTTTCATTATGATATAATAATGTTTTAGTTATGCTGTGACGGGAAAGGAAGAACATAGTGTGGACCCAGAAAACTTAATGGAGAGGGCAGGTTCATGGGGCAGGTTTTCTAAGGGACACAGGGGCTGGCACTCAGATTATGAGATAAGGGGTCAGAAATCTGATCAAACAGACCCTTATCTTCCTGGGCCTCACCTACACCAAGCAGGATATTGCAGTATGAAAGCAGTATATAAAAGGCAGGAGCCACACGACTGCTTTATAGCGGTATTGAAGTGCAATGACAACTGTTGGGGCCCATTGACACAGACCATGTACCGCATTCATACTGCTATATCCTGCTTGGTGTAGCTCCTGCCTTTTATATACCGCTTTCATAGTGCAATATCCTGCTTGGTGTAGATGAGGCCCTGATGTTTAAAATGTGGCTTTTCTGCCTGTATTCTAGAGCACAGATTTTCTTCCTTTGGTCCAAGGACTTGTACTGAGAAAGCTGACTGAGCTAGCTACTTTTGGGGAAACTCTATTCTCACCTTCCTCCGGCAGGAAACAAAACTCCACCTCGCAGCCACGGATATTCCCAGCTGCGTTTTTCAGTACAGATGTTCTCTCTCACCTAAGAATCATAGCCAGGGCAGCTCTTACTGATGTAAGCAAAAATGGAACCAACCGCCTTCCCCCAGCAGCTAGCACAACCTTCCCCAATCTGGTGCCCTTTGGATGTGCTGACTGCAAATGATGGGAGTTGTAGTCCATGACATTTGGAGTACACCAAGTTGGGGAAGACTGAGCTAGAGGAATGCATGTTTGTAAGGAGAAGGCAGGAATCACTATTCCTTGCCTGTGTGTGTGTGTGTTTCTGAATGCAGTTATGGTATCTGAACTTTTCCTTGTAGTGAAGACCAAAGCTTCATCTTGATGAGCATGTGAGGAAAGTGCATTGCTCTTATTCTCTGCTGTATGATGAAATCGGCTCTGTTCTGTTGGTGTTATACAGCAGAGCTGGTTCTCCCTAAAACCCGGATTTTCAGTGCCAAGAGAAACATTCTTCTGGGTGGGGGCAGGAGTAATAGCTCCCACCCCTCCTCCCATTATGCCCACTGTTCTGAGAAGAAGCAAAAATCCCAAGTTATCCAAGGCAGGGTCTGAAGAGAGGATCTGCGCATTTGTGAAGTATATCCTTTATTTTGCTGATGCACAGCTATGCATCTCCAGTTTATAAAAACAGAGATCTGCTATATTCCCTGACAGTTTCCTGGAATGGGGTGAAATGTGGGGGCTGCTCTCCCTATGAGTGTACGTACCCCCACCCCAATTTCACCCCATTAGAGCAAATTGTCAGGGAAGAGCGAAATAAAGGATAAAAGCTCCCTCCATAACTGCGCAGTTTTGGATATAAATTGGTGTTAATTTAACACAGAATCAGAGAAGTTAATTAGCACAACCCTGCCCTCTGCCTGGCTTCCTGGAACCAATCAGGGGTTGCCATCCACCCTGCACCACCCGGGTGCGAGGGCCGTGGTGACCTCACTTTGAGGGGGAAAGTCGAGGTAAATTCCGAGCCCAAGGTAATGTTTAAGGGTTCAGCTCTAGGCAGCTGAACCATGTGCTGTGACAGAATGGAGGAATTGATTTCATTTGAAAACCCTGTCCCATTGTGTCCTGTCACCAAAATTTTCATAATTCTGTACACAAAACCAGGCTGATTTACATCAGTTGGACCATAGCGTTCTTTCTCTTTGAAAGGCAGTTAGCATCCTCCTCCTATTGCATCCTACTTGTGTATTAAGATCTCCAGATGAGGCCCTTGTCCCAGTACAGTCAGTTAGTGAATTGTGCTATGCTTTTACAAAGGAGATAGTATTTTTGTCGTATTGCCCTGACTTTGGAATATCTTCCCTAAGGAAGTCTGACTGGTGCTGACTTTATAGCCTTTTTGGTACCAGGTCAGTATATTTTTTATTTGCCCAGACATTTAAAATTAGTTTTATTGCCTCTGTCTGCATTATAGTTTTATGGTTTTGTTGCCTCGGTATTATTGTTACCTGGAGGATGCTGTGATATGTTGTGTTGTTTTTACTAAATTGTGTTTTTTATTACTGTTCATGGCCCTGGAAACCGTCAGAATGAAGGACAGTCTAGAAATTCTTAAAATAAATACTCATTGGTTGTTTTGACACCTGCCACTCAATCTGGTCAAAGTCTGTCACCTTTATTAATGCTGGTCACTGTTCCTCTCAACACCACATACAAAAATATGATCATTTTGGGTGATTCATCAAAGAAATATATGTTGCTGGTATCCTGAAAGCCTAGAAACTATAATTGCTGCTGGGTTTGCTTCTTTTTTAAAAAAAAAATTCTACAAGAATGTCCTTTTCTAATTGCCAAATTCCGTGCCAAGAAAGCCAGGAAGTTGTTCATCCTTAGTCAACAGTGAACATACCCTTGTTTTCCTAGCATCCTCTCCCTTCCTTCCAAAGTGACATACAGTAAGCTTTTCAGGGTTGTTGGAATCTGTAATTTGCCATCTTGGCCTGATAATGTGGCTTTGGATGCCCTGGTTTTGCTAAATCATCATCTGGAGGGAACAGTCTGTTTTGTAACAACCTTTTTTTCTTCTTTTTTTTCTTTTTGGCTTTCTTTCTGTTCCCCGAAGTGTCACTAGTTTTGCTTCAGAATATTCCAGGCTGAATTTGAGCCAACCCTGGATAAAGTAGGAGAAGACTAGGTTTAGTGTGTGGCCTGAATCTTCAGTTTCAAAATACTTGATCCAGAAAACCTTAAGGAACAAGAATCCAGCACTCTGGTTTCCCAATGTTTGGCTAAGAATACAGCGTATGCCATTTTTCACTGAAAATGTAGAACTTGATGCCTTTGTACAAACCAAACGATGTTGGCATCAAAAAGTGGAATGGAAGGTAACCATAGTTTAAATTCAACAGATTGGTCTGCATTGGTGAACATAGACTTTTTGCTTATGGATTCTTCAAATATTTCATGGCCACAGAGATTGGAAGGTTTTCTGAAACTCAAGAAAAAGCTATTAAAGATGGATTTTTGAATGTGATGTCATCTCCTGAAATTCTCCCTTTTTGATAAAAGGTTCTGTAATGAAGTATGCTTATTTCTGTGGCGTTTTACCTTAGCTAATATTACTTTGAATTTTTACATTTTTTCTATGCTTCTGTTATTAGTTTATTCTCTCATTTTCTCTATAGTTACATGTTAAATACTAAAAATTTCTACTTCCTACTCTGCTATGAAGCTCACTGGGTGACTTTGAGTCAGTGACACACTATCAGCCTAACCTACCTCACAGGGTTGTTATGAGAATAAATTAGAGAAGAAGAGGATCATATAGATTGTTTTAGGCTTCTTGGAGGAAAAGTGGGATGGAAATGCAAGAGGTAAAATAAATATTTCAATGTGTTATGGTACAGATAAGGATCCCTTTCTTATGGAAACCATTTTAGCAGTATCCTTCCGGCAATTGCAGTATATGCTTCAGCCCTGTCTGCCATCCACAGAATAGAGAAAGTCCATACAGGGAGACAGTAATATATATTCCTGTTTCATTTTAACTTAATGGTTTCCTTTGAGATATATTCAGTATATTCTCCTATGAAGGAATTGCCATGTTTAGCCAAAGTAGAAGGGCATTGTTGGCAGTGTGTGTTTGTTTGTGTGTGTATCTGACTGAACCCTGGATAGCATAACAGATGTTATTAGGTCCAGTAAATGCTGCCAGATAGCTTTATTCTTCATACAAGGGAGTTTTGTCATCACAAAAATAAGGATAATATGGACCTATCTGAGGCCCACTGTAATGTACTGGCTTGGCTCTCATGCTATTTAACTGAAGTAATCCGACGTTTTGGAGTGTTTGGTCATCAGTATGCTGATAGCTATTTCACCTTTTCATCCTCACCAGGTGAGGCTGTCAATGTGCTAAATCAGTGTCTGGCTGTGACAATGGACTGGATGAGGGCTAACAATCTGAAACTCAATCCAAACAAAACTGAGATGCTGTTACTGAGTGGTTCTTCTGACCAGATGGAGGGTGTTCAAACTGTTTTAGATGGGGTTGCACTCCCCTTGAAGGGGAGATTCATAGCTTGGGGGTTCTCCAGGAGTCATCTCTATAAGTTAAGGCTCAGGTGGCCTCAGTGACACAAAGTGCTTGCTCTCAGCTTTGACTGGGGCCCCAGCTACACCCTTATTTGGACAGGGATAACTTGGTTTAGTAATCTCTGCTCTGGTATCTCCAAGTTAGATTATTGCAATGAACTCTACATGGGGCTGCCCTTGAAGATTGTTCAGAAACTGCCGCCTGTGAAAAATGCAGCTGCCAGATTGATATCTGGGACTAGAAGGTCTGAGTATATAAGACCAATTCTGGCCCACTTCCATTGGCTGCCTGTATGTTTCCAAGCCTGATTCAATGTACTGGTTTTAATCTATAAAGCCGTACATGTCCTGGGATTACAATACCTGACAGCATGCTTCTCCGGACCTGAATATACCCAGACTCTGTAATCAGTGTCTGGGACCTCCCTCTGAGTGCCACCTCCATGTGAGACTCAGAAGGAGGCATCAAGGGAGAGGACCTTCTCAGTGGTGCCCCCCCCCCCACTATGGAATGGGCTCCCCACTGAGGCCCACATCTTTTCAGTGCCAGGAAAAGACTCCTAGGCATTTAATGGTATCTGATGGGGCGTCTATATCTGCTCGTTTTGAACAGGTCTATTAGGATATATAATGTTTATTTAAATTGCTTTTAGCTGTTTACATTGTTTAAATTTTTTTAGACAGTTTTTATTATGTTGCATTTTCTAATGCTGTTGTATTACAAAACTTAATTGTTGTAAACCGCCCAGAGATCTTTGGATATTGGGTGATACAGAAATAATAACAATAACAACAACAACAACAACAACAACAATAATAATAATAATATATTCTTTTAATCACAAACCCTTCAGTCATCTAAATCTATCATCTTAATTTCCAAGCAACACCTACTCACTGTCCTCTTCTATCTAATTGAGTCAGTAAACGTTTGCATATGAAAGCTGGTACCACAGTAAACCAATTAGTTTCTTAGAATTAGTTGTTATCTAAGGTGTTACATTTAAAAACATATTTTCACGGCTACAAGGGCTATTGTGAAATGTGACCTGTTAACTAGTGGACCACTCCTTGAACAATAGTTTAGCAGCTCCCAAGGGAAGGTGGCATTTGCAATCTATTCATGGTAGAATTAGCTTGGCCATAAGAATCTAGTTAACCAGCTGGTTTTATCTTTCTTATCACAATAGTCATATCAGATAACACTTCTAAAATCTCCATATAGAAAAGTCCTATAAATAGCCATACTTAGGATTTGTATAGCACTTTAGAATGTTCAAAGGGTTTCACATACATTCTCTGTTATCTTATCTTTTTATCATTATCATTTTGTAATGTTGCCCAACTTTATTTTTTCGCATTGTAAAGCAGGGTGGATAGTTGAAAAGAGCCAGAGAGGACAGAGGCTTGTGTAAGGGCCGTCTAGCAAGTTCAAGACTGAGGTAATTATTAAACTTGGCAGCTTAAACTCTTATCTACTATATTTCACCTGGAGTAGAAAGAAAATAGAACTCCTCAGTCAAGAAGACAAGAATTCCTTGCTCAAAGCTAAATAATAAGGGTTAATTTATACCCTTGAACTGAAGAAAGTTTAGGGTTAACCAAGAGTGGATTTTTGTGTGGAATGGGACAACTGTGAGCTCCATTCCATTCTTGTACTAAAATCCCTGGGCTCAGAATTTTTAAAATCTGAAGTGCATGTCTTTTGTACCAGATTCTGGCTGGTGGATCTTGGGGTAACAAAGTAGAGGCTGAAGCCTGCCCATTACACCAAAACTCCTCAAATAATAAAGCAAAAGAAGTTATATTAGACAACTTGTACACAAATACTTATATTAAGTCATTTGTGATCTACCCTGGAAAACACCTGGATAATATTCTTACCACAGGCAATCCAGGTGAGTGGCTAGTATTTATATGCCTGTCCTAGAACTTCCTCTACGACTAAAGGAAAAATGTGTTTAGAATCACTAATGTTGGTTTGAATAGTCTAGCTCTCCACCCAAGGCAGAATAAGAAATCTGAAAAGTCATATTATTAATAATAATAATTTATTTTTTACCCCCACTCTGATTGGATCGAGACGGGGAACAACAATAGTGTGCATTCAACAATTAAGTTTCAAAAAATAAGAGGTGTGGAATCTTGAGGTCACATACTGATCTTATTCAGTGCACTAGGTGGCATATATACAAGGACATTTTGGAGTCAGATTTCTAAAACAGGGCAAATGAGGGGTTTTTTCATTACCTACCAGAAAATATGCAAAATAATTAAAACTGGCCTCCTTACCAGAAGATTGGAAGGCAGACAATGTATTAATGATAGTTTTTTTTAAAAAGGATCGGGGCGGGGGGGGGAAGCGAGGGAATTTCATCTCTTTTGGCTTAACATGGAAAGAATTATTAAAGCTAGAATCATTGAAAACATAGAACAGATGTGGGGAATCTCAGGCTGGGGTCCCAATCCAGCCCTCCAGGGCTCCCCATATGGCCAAAGCCCCTTCATTTGCTCCCATCTCCTTTTCCCCAACCACAGATTGCTTGGTTGTTTCCCTGCTTTTGTTCAGTTTTTCTCCCATATTAAAAGGTTGGAATGCCTTTCCTAAGGCTTAGTTAATGACAGTAAGAGCTAAGCTACAAAATGCTGGTATCTTTTGTATTGTTGCCCTCACCTACCCCTTGAATGCAAAAGCTGAGAGCTTCTCCGAAATCGAATTCAACCCTGGGGGTGAAAGAAGTTCCCTGCTTATGACATAGAACAAGGTTTGCTGAGGGAGAACCCACATGACTTCTTGCAAAGGAAAAACCTACCATCAGTCACCTTTAGAATTCTTTTGTGTGTCAACATTCTTTTGAGCATTTTTATATGGATCCTTTTTTAAAAATCCAAAATCTGCATTTTGCGATATCTTTATTAGGACCGATCAAAACGCCACAAAAGATTGTGCTAGTTGATACAAAAGCCAAAAAAAGAAGGAACCCCAAGGAGGAAGCCAAAAAAAGCCAGAGGCAAAAGGGTGAAAAAGGAGATGTGGCTTATTAAAAATTACCGTGTTTTGGATCCTAAGGTCCTTCCTCAATGTAATTGTTATCTCACTTTTGTTTGAATTATATCTCCCTGTCTACCTTCTCCACACCATGCATAATTTGTACATCATTAGCATGTCTTCCCTCAGCCTCATCCCCTCCCCCCTGCAAGCTAAACAATCCCAGCTGTTGTAACCTTCCCTCATAGGGGAGATACTCCAGCCCCTTGATCATTTTAGTTGCTCTTTTCTGCACTTTTTCCAGCAATAATATATATATATATATATATATATATATATATATATATATATGTGTGTGTGTGTGGTGACCAGAACTGTAGACACGATTCTAAGTGTGGTTGCACCATAGATTTGTATAAAGGCAGTATGATGCTGGCAGTTTTATTCTCAATTCCTTTTCTTATAATGCCTAACATGGAGTTTGCTTTCTTGACAGCGGCCACATACTGGGTTGATGTTTTCATCAAGCTGTCCACCACAATCCCAAATTCTCTTTCTTGTTCGGTCACCACCAGCTCAGATCCCACCAGGTTATACTTGAAGTTGGGATTTTTTGCCCCAACGTGCATCACTTTACACTTGCTTACATTGAACTGCATCTGCCATTTGGATGCCCACTCTCCCAGCTGGGAGAGATCCTTTTAGAGCTCCTGACAATCCTCTTTTGTTTTTACCACCTTAAATAATTTGGCGTCATCGGCAAACTTGGCCACTTCACTGCTCACTCCTAGTTCCAGATCATTTATGAACAAGTTGAAAAGAATTGGCCCCAATACAGATCCCTGAATATATACAGATATATTCTCCGTCCATTGGGAGAATATATATCATATATATCAATAGCAATCTCAATTTGCTTGTTCAGATACAGCTAAAATAGCACCATTCATGCGCAAGGAGGAGGTATCAGTAGGCTTGGGAGAACCCCAAGTTATGCAGAAATACATAAAAAACCCTCTCAAGGCTGAACTCTTCCTCCCCCTCCATCAGGGTTGAGCATGCTCAGTGTGCATAGAATTCTGACTGCTGAGAAGTGAGGGGAGGACACAAAAAAGCAGGAAGTGGGGGAGAGGTAATGGAATGGCTGGAAACCTGAACACTGCAGCATTTTGTTGCAGGTTCCCCTTTGTTCCCTGTTTCCGTCGTTGAGGCACGAGTGCTGCTGCTTATCTAGCCAAAATGGCACTAACCACTTACAAAAGGGAGGTATTAGTAGATAGAGGGGAACCCCAAGGTGTACAGAGTAAGGGGAACCCAAAAAGCTCGTGAGCAACTATGAGGGAGAAGGGAAAACCGAGGAAGGGCATGGTTGACTATCTGGAACAGGTAACAGGAGCGCTGCACAATCCAACATTTTGTAGCAGGGCCCACTTGCAATGGCCCACTCGTGTGTTTGTGAACCATTCTTGTGAACAAGGGTGGGTGGAGGTGATCTTTCAATCAGGGACCCTTTGGCAGGGCTGCTGCGTCTTGCAGGGATAGTTTCCACTCATCATGCCCAAGCGATGGTCCTTTTTCCTCTGCAAGTCCCCCGCGCTGCGCGATGCTCTCGTGGTCTACCACGTCCATTACTCGTGAGGAGGATATAGCATGAGGAGCAAGAAGAGATCCTGAGAGGGCCCGACTGGCATACCAGGGCCTCTGCCGCAAAGAACATTCTGGTAGGGAAAAGCGTGCAGGGGTGGAGTGGCAAGGAATTCTCCTCCCCTATGACGGCAGCTGCCTCGCGTGGCCTACAAAGGGGCACCAGCCAGGCGCGAGAGAAGACCGCACCTCCTCCTCCCACCTTCCCTCCTAGGGGAGGAGGATCTGGGGCCCGGCTCCACCTCTCCGAAGGTCTCGTTGCTGTACATGCATTAGTGTCAGTGCTGCCGGGAGGTCGGAGGCGTCTCGCAGGGGGAGGGGAGGTTGGCTGGGCTGGGCTCGGCGCTGCTGCTGCTGCTGCTGCTCGATCGAGCCTGCTCCCGGGCAGTGAGTGCAGGAGAATCCTCCCCTCCCTCTCGCCGCCCGCCCGCCTGCCTTCCCGTCCTTCCCTGCCTCCCAACTCCCCGCGAGCACAGAGAGACCATCCCCTCGTTGCAATCCAGCCCGCTCTTCCATTCCCATCCCCGGATCCGGACACATGGAACTGCTGTGCGTGGAGGGGGTGATCCGGGCGAAGCGCGATCCGCAGTTGTTAAAGGACCGGCGGGTGCTGCAGAATCTACTCAGCCAGGAAGAGCGCTACAGCCCGCGGGTCTCCTATTTCCAGTGCGTGCAGAAGGAGATCCAGCCCTATATGCGGAAGATGTTGGCTTTCTGGATGTTGGAGGTCTGTGTGCCGGCCGGAGTTCCGCTCCCCCACCCATCCCTTCCTTCCTCCTCCTCTCGGGCTCAGAGCCCAGCTAGCAAAGCCCTCTCCCGGCTCCCCATCATAAATCTTAAAATAATCATTAAAAATCCCAACTGTGTTTACTCGAAAACAAGCCTCATGCGTTTCAGTGGGGCTTACTCCCAGGTAAGGATGTTAGGGTTACAGCCGTCGTGCATCCTGGCGCATGTTTACACAGAAGTAAATGCTGTTGAGTTCAATGGAATTTACTCCCAGGCGAGTGTGCATAGGATTGAGGCCTTGGAATAGTTTTGATGTGGCGGGAGAGCCGTGCTTAAGTTCAATTGTGGGGCAGGGCGGGGGATTCCACCTCTCTTGGAAAAAAAGAGGGTATTTTGGAGCAGTAGCGGGGTGGGACTATGCCAAGTTTTCTGCAGGGATCGATGCTTATTAAAACTGGCCAAATCTGTGTGCTCGGGGAGGAGTTGCGGGAAGTCATGATGTGGGTGGGAAGGAAAATATTGAAGATGTAAAAAGAGGCCTCCGATGGTCCCTTCCAGTTTTGCCTTCCCCGTGTAGGGGCAGCTGAAAAGCACCGTATTGGTCCTGTGCCAAGAAAAAGATCCTTCTTTAGGCAACGTGCACCCCCTTTTTGGGGGCAATGTGTAATGTAGCCTCTAGAGGTCCCCGGTCACTAGTCCTGTCGGTGCCGCAAGAGCGAAGGACTGATTAATGTAATCGCAAATTTTCAAATCTCCAGTGCAAGGTGAAAGGGAGAAAATAACTAAAGGGGGAAAAGAAAACTTTGCTCTCTACTTTAACAAAAAAGGATGGGGTGGGGGAATGCATTGGATCAAACATAAAAATAAGACAAAGGTTTTCTCTGCAGGTCAAACAAATATTGTGGGATTTTCATCAAAATGGAACTGAAGTAAGGTTGCTCTCTTTATTCAGGCTGGACTACCCAGTTTAAAAAAGCTGCATAAAAGGCAGAAATTCAACAGGCAACGCATTTTCAAACTTGGGAGTCGAAGTAATGGAGAGAGCTCCACTTGTTGAATTTCTGCCTATGGGAAACAGGGTGGTAGACTAAGGCTGCAATTCTATACACATTTACTTGAAAGTAAAACCATGGAAGTCAACAGCACTTGCTTCTGAGTAAGCATGTACTTCTTTTACACTCTTCATGGACAGGAGCTCTTCTTGTGCCTGTCTTGCAGTTGGTAAAATGGTATGTTTGGGAGACAAATGCTGTATGAATTCAGATAATTGTTTTTCCCCCCTAAATGATATCTTGAAAAAACATCTCGGCCACTTTCCCCAGAGAATGTGCATCATGCTGTCAATCTGTATAGGCTAATAAATTCAGGCTTGTAAAGAGCCACTTGCCCGATCACCTGCAACAGGGGGAAAAAAGCGCTCATAAGTGGAAGAGAGTTGATCCCCCTTCCTGCCCTTTTCTACAGCAGGTGGACTAGTAAGAGTTGTTCTTCTAAGTTCTGTGGATTAATTGGCAAGAGTCGGTTGATTTCTTAAATATATATAGATATAAAACTGACCTATTGAAACTAATATCAAGACCTTAAAACAGAAAATCCAAGTGGTAGCAAAACCATACAAAAACTGCCCAGTTGGAAAGCTGTGTAATGAAGAATGAGTTCCTTGAAAAAGGAGAAATCTAGTGCTTTAATTACTAAGCTGAATTCGATATGGGCAGCATCTCGGTAACCTAGTCTAGTCAGTGGTCAGGATGAGGGACTGGAAGTCGGGGCTTTTTTTGGTTCCACAAATGATTCTTGGTTAATACTGTCATCATTTGATGGTTTCCTCTGTGCAAGCACCATTCATTTCAATGGAGTTTGCATTGGCACAGGTTTTTGAGGGTTGAGCTCATAATGTTCTGTAGTCAAAGGGATAAGATGATGTTGAGTGGTTGGGCTCTTACTCATTGTGCATGACACACAGGAGCAGAATTTTCAAAACCAACAACTGATTCTCTATTCCAAATCTGAAACATCTCTGGTGCAATTACAGTGAATGCTGACTGAAAAAAGACTTCTGCCCTGAATACATGAATGAATGGGATCTGAGGGTGCTCAATGCCTCTGAAATTTAAATGGCTCAGTTATTGTTTTACTGGTCTTCTTTGTGAATGCTCTTAGCACCCTTGAGTGCTACTTTCTTTAGAGGTTGGGTGGGGTATAAATTATTCAATTAAATAAATAGGCTTACAAAGTTGGCCTGTTATTATAGCCATTTTACAGAAATGCTTCACTGTCTCCTCAAGAAAAAGGAAGAGGTAAAATCTAAAACATGCAACCAAAGAGTTCTGCAACATTATATTCAAAGAGTAATACCATGGTTTTGTATATGTTTAACATCGAGATTGCCTGATAGAAAATGCTGTGTCTGTGATTCCTTCTCTTGTCCTGATCATCGTAATATCTGAGTATCTGTGGATTGACTTTTATGTCTTTTTACAGCCCCCAATGAAGAAGGGAGCTGTTTCCATTTTACAGATAAGGAAATGTGGCTCAGTGACCTAACCAAGTTTGCAGAAGGACCAGGGGATTGTACCTTCAGAACCCCCATTTAATACCTTAATCTCCATGCCTTCCTTCATCTTTACAGAAGTGCAAAAGCACTTTGATAATGACTATGTAGACAAGAGCGGCTGCCCTATTCATAAACATTCTCTCCTTGGTTGTTTTTGGTCAGGTTTGTGAGGAGCAGAAGTGTGAAGAAGAGGTGTTCCCCTTGGCTATGAATTATGTGGATCGCTACCTGTCATGTGTCCCCACTCGCAAAAATCACTTGCAGCTTCTGGGAGCCGTTTGCATGCTCCTGGCCTCCAAGCTGCGAGAGACCACACCTTTAACTGTGCAAAAGCTCTGCATTTATACAGACAATTCTATCACACCATGTGAAGTTTGGGTAAGCTGATTTCCTCTTTTCAGTTATAAGATTCCTACAGATCTGTTTTCACTGCCACTTAATAATGGATTGGCCCTGTAGTTGCTTCTTCTTGTGCATCATATGTTTCTCTTCTCCTGCTACACCTGAGTAGACATTATACCTTTTTGTATCAAGTCTTTCTTCTGCCCCTCACTGCAATAACTCAGTTGTTCATAAATGATCTGGAGCAGTGAGGTGATTGGATTGCTGACAACACCATATTATTTAGGGTTGATTAAAAAACGAGGGAGGAGAAAACAGTAAAGAGATCCCAAAGAATCTCTCCAGACTGGGGGAATTGGCATTAATATGGTAACTGGAGTTCAGTGATGCACATTGGGGACAAAATCATTCTAACTTCACATATATGTTGATGGAGTCTGACATGGCAGTGACTGACCTGGAAAGGGATCTTCGGTTGTGGTGGACAGTTTGATGAAAATGTTGACCCAGTGTACAGCCACTGAAAAGGGCAATTTCCAAGTGGGAAAGGAATAGAAAATAAAACCGCCAGTAGCATAATGTCTTTATATAAATCTGATGGTGCATCTGCACTTGGGCTACAACTACAATGTACAGTTTTTGTCATTGTACCACAAAAAGGATGTTATAGAGCTAGAGAACATGCAGAGAAGGGCAACCCAAATGACCAAGAAACTGGAGTAACATTTACTATGTTGGGGCTTTTTAGCTTTAGAAAAAAATGTGAATAAGGGGGACATGATAGGAGGGTATAAAATTATGCATAGTGTAGACACTAGAACACAGGGTCATCGAGTAAAGTTGAATGGTGGGACTTTCAGAGAGATAAAAGGAAGTACTTCTTCACACAACATATCATTAAACTGTGAAATTCATTACCAAAGATGTGATGGTTATCCTCTTGGACAGCTTTAAAAATGGGAATAGACAAATTCATAGAGGACACAGCTATCAGTAGTTACCAGTCATGATAGCTATGTATTACCTCTAGTATTGAAGGCAGGATGTCTCTCTGTGGCCCCGTTCAGACAACATGCTAAACCATGCTTCTTAACCACAAAATGGTTAATGAAATGCATTAAGGTTAATGCATTCCGTTAACCCTTTCGTGGTTAAGCAACATGGTTTAGCATGTTGTCTGAACGGGGCCTGTATCAGTTTTGGGGAAACACCACTGAGAGAGGGCTACTGTGCTCATGTCCTGCTTGTAGTCTTGCCATAGGCATCAGGTTGACCACTGTGCAAACAATTCTGGACTAGGTAGGCCTTCGGTCTGATCCAGCATACATGTTTTTACTTTTGTGCACTCAATTCCATTGGAATTTAGTTTAATCCTGTTTATCCAATTTTGTTCCCGACACACAACTTCTGTTGGAAGAAAGCTGCTTCTTTCTCATACTCCCTTGCAGTGAATAAAGAATTATGCAGGATGCAGTATTTGAAGAAGACACGCTAGCTAACCATTTCTGTTTCAGGCAGAATAAGTTACTCTGAATCCAAGAAATGATTGCACTTTCTCTTTGATGTTGGCTGCCTGGAATGTTTGGATTTTGCAGATGTAGCAAAATCTGATTTAGAACTGAACTGATTTAGGCTGAAGCACAAACATAGTAGTATGGTCATTTCCTATAGAAGTTCCAGTTGTAAAAGCAGCAGAATACAACATAGGCATAAACTCACCCAACAGATAAGGGTACTTCTCACTTAGAGCTGCCATAGCTATGGGAAGCTGCTCCTCTGTTTTCCCTTAGGACGTGGTCATATGCTGTGGTTCATGGTCTGATAGCAAGTAGTTTCTCTACCAGTAGGCAAGTCATATGTTAATCAGACTAAACTAAAATTTGCAGCCAATCGGTGGTGCATCAATAGATCCAAGCACTTAAGTCACAGTCATTGTCTCGCACTACACTTTTCAGGGGTAGTCTGAGCTGGAAGTATTCAGAGGAGGGCAACAAGGATGATCAGCAGTCTGGAAACAAAGCCCTATGAGGAGAGACAAAGAACTGGGCATGTTTAGCCTTGAGAAGAGAAGGCTGAGGGGAAACATAGATCCTGGCTGGACTTATCAAGAAAAACTTCCTGATCATTAGATCAGTACGACAATGGAACCAGTTACCTAGGAAGGTCGTGGGCTCTCCCACACTAGAGGCATTCTGGAGGCAGCTGGATAGCCATCTGTCAGGGATGCTTTAAGGCAGATTCCTGCAATGAGCAGAGGGTTGGACTCAATGGCCTCATAGGCCCCTTCCAACTCTACAATTCTATGATTCTGTGATCATTTTAATGGTAGGGTTCCTTTTTATCCACAAATCTTAATATGGACATAATACATATTCCGAAAGTGTGCAATAAAGAGGAGATTCCAGAGGTTCCGTCTGCTGTATTTTCATTGGACCTTCTGGCTAAAGCTTTTGATTAGATGTGGTAGATTCCTAGAGACCAAAAGCCTCGTGTTTACTCAAAAATAAGTCCCATTGTGCCAGTTCATATATCTCATGAAGCCATTGTGGGTTAACCTATGAGGCTCTAAGATGTATGCTGGCTGCCATTTTGAATATGTAATGTCGTGTGAACTTGGGCATTGTGGGTTAAACAACCCTTGGATAACCCTAGAACAGAATTGTTTAAGCCTCATATAAACCACTGTATCTGGGTTCACATGACACATCTATCTCTTTACCTTTCTGCTGGTATTTGGCAAAGCCATCAACTTTGCCCCAAAGCTGTTACCCAAGACCAGTGTCTTTTAAGTGGATGGTGCTATCAGGGTACAGACAACACTAGGATCATGAGCAGAGATGCAGGAGTGATGTGATGGGGAAGAAACAGACACTAATATCCCCATATCAGATCTGGAAAATGAACTTTGGGAGTACTGAGGTTTACTCAGGCTGTTTTTCAGGACAGTGAGAAAATGAAACCTTGGCATTTAAAACAAACCCATTTTGGGAGAGGAAAGTTGTGTCTTCCCTTTGAGAAGCTGCTGCAGAGCAATTCTCCTCCAGAAGAGTACAACCAGCTCATGTCAGCAGGATGGTTGATTTCAATCAAGGGAATTTAAACCACCAGAGCAAAGGGGCTGATTTAAGTAGCTGATTTAAACCACGCCTCCAACTTTCTAATTCATATTCTAATTTGTGGATAAAAAGGAACCCTGCCATTAAAATCTTTCCTGAACAATTATGTATTCTGACTGGTTGGTGTAAGAAGTAAATGATTAATTCTTAAATTAATATGCTTACAACTAAATAGGACTCCTATACTATGCATAATCTGAAACCTCCGGTTATGTTTTTTTCACTACAGAAGTTATATATTTATAGTTTAGCAATTGTGAAATTCAAGATTTCTATTTGGTTCTCTCTGTGCATGTGTAAGGACCCCAAGCAAGACTATTTACTTGAAGACCCAAGTGCACAGAATTTTCCAGAAGCAAAGGCTATTAGTTATGGAGCAGGACAGTGCTTTTGGGAAGTATATGTCCATTAGAGGGAAGTAAATCTCCATCAGTGCCATCTTATGGGTGTGGTTGGGGGAGGTGAAGTGCCAGAACTTCTGCTGCTTCCCAAGCCTTGATTACTCATGCTAACCTGATTACTTTTCTTTTCTCCCCTGGTAGTCGGCAGTAAATGTTTAAAATCCCCCTCCAACCATTGAAATCCACCTATTGAAACAGCTTAACTTACATCAGCCCAGGCTTGGACAGCTGAGGCACCCAATACTGGAGCTCCTTCTGGGGAGCAGAGGGACTTTGAATCCAGTGGATCCAAAGCCACCTCCATCCTACGCCCAGAATAGGCCATTTCAAGACCTAAATGCCTGGGAAAAGACTTGACCTGGTGCTGAAAAGCTATCAATGTTGGTACCAGGTGAGCCTCATTGGGGAGATCATTCCATAATTGTGGGGCCACCACTGAGAAGGCCCTCTCCCTTGTTGCCGTCTTCTGAGGCTCCCTTATAGTAGGCACCTGGAGGAGGATTCATTCTACAATAAATAATGTTTGATCTCTAGAGTTTTATTTTTTTACTTAGAAAAACAAATTTTAGCTTGATATAAAATACTGATTTTTATCTACTCTGTTAGCATACCAAAAAATGTTTCAACGAGGTCGTTCTAGAGTTTAGACCAAAACCAGGTTGATCACCATGTGGCTGGAATTTTTTGAAAGTAGGTCAGTGCATTTATCTCCAAATGACCCTTTCTCTGAGAGTGGGAGATGAAGCACAGTATGTGGGTAGAGGGAACAGAGAGATGAAGTCAAGAGTAGTCATCATTTTTCTTAATGCAAATGCAAACAGGGGAATTCCCTTTACTTCCATGCACCTTCCTTTTTGGCACATGCAAGGTGGCTACTGCTTTGCTTGCATAGAAAACATTGCTGGGTTTTACTAAGTATTCATGAGGTGCTGGTTTTGACCAGGGTGGGGAAAGCATTTGTCTATAAAGAAAGTTAGTCATCTTCATTTGCAAGGCACTTTGGTTTGCTCTGAATTGAAAGGTATCCTTGTCTGTACCTGTACTCCTAATGTTTTAGGATTTGCCATGCAAGCAGTTCTTGCTGTCTTGTGTAGACCCCTGGAATTCATCTTGAAATCAGACTGGATAGTGGTCCTTGATGCTGTTCTGTACCTATACAGAGAGGAGGGACACTGCAGAGGCCTCAGGGAGCTCCCTACAACCATTGCTGGGTGCAACCATTTTCCTGCTCATTAGGAAGTACAGAGCAGGAAAAGAATATCAAAAGAGTGAGAAGGTCCCTCTGAACTGGGCTTCCTTCCACCTGAGCTAGGGGTCCACAGTGGCCAATAGCCGGAATCAATGTTTACAGCTTGACCCATCTCTTCCTATTGAAGAGGTATTTGCAGTGACCGTGTTTCTTGCTGGCTGCCTCTAGGACGAAGAAGGAAAAAGGGGTGGGAGGGTATCGTTGCCTGAAGGCACCAAACATGTTACGAAGTGGCTCACCCACATAAGTTGAACTAAAACCACTGTGTGTTGTTTGGAGTGGAAGAAACTAAAGACGAAGCCATGGGTAAAGTAGCCAGGAGGCTCAGATGGGAATGTCAGTTTTCCCCTTGATCCCAGAGCTGCACTTGAGACACTCTCTGGCCCTTTGACTGGAGGACTATGGAATGATTCCCATTTTTCTCTTGGAAGATCTCCAGTGCTAAGAAGGGTCAATAGCTCCCTTGGGTACTGCTGGGCGGCATCTGTCTCTGGGATTGAGAGTGTTAATGCTTCACTTACACAACCGCAGAGAGCTGCTACTTCCCTCCTGTGTGCTAATAATGTCCCATGCTCCTTTCACAACCGGCCAGTGAGAGTGATCCAGGGAGAGGAAGGAGAAAGCGTCTTCATCTACGGACTGGACAATGGCTACATCCTGGCGACTTATCAGGATATAGCATCGCGCCAGCTCCTCGGCAGCTTCTGGAAGGAAAGCTGCCTCACTTTCCCAGCAGGTCAATTTCCTCTTGCAGAAGAGGATGCCTGCTTGACACCAGCTCAGCCCTCAAAATCATGATGAAGTTATTCTTAGTAGAAGGAAATGATGCAACAAGGAATTTATCCACTTGAAGGAAGCTGGGTTTCCGTCCACGGGTATTATCTAAGCTGCCTTGCGCTTCATTCATTCAGCCAAATTGCTGCATGCACATTTAGCTGCAAGGATGGCTAGAGAGCATTTAGTGTCAACAGGTCACAAGGTCTTCAGCTTGACGGGATCTGCTTTCAGAGTTCATTCATTAACCATCTGGCCTGCCCAACACTTCGGATTATTGTTATTTAAGACGCACCACACAGCTCCGTAGATATTGGGGAACTTTTTTTGCATAGACCCTCAGCACTACGTCACTCTAAACGGCCTAGGGAGCAATCAGACTTGCCCAATATTCCTAGGGTGACCATATGAAAAGGAGGACAAGGCTCCTGTATCCTTAACAGTTGCATAGAAAAGGGAATTTCAGCAGGTGTCATTTGTATGCATGCAGCACCTGATGAAATTCCCTCTCCATCCCAACAGTTAAAGCTGCAGGAGCTAAAAGGGCAGGGCTCCTGCAGTTTTAACTGTTGTGATGAAGAGGGAATGTCATCAGGTGCTGCATGCATACAAATGACACCTGCTGAAATTCCCTTTTCTATGCAACTGTTAAAGATACAGGAGCCCTGTCCTTGTTTTCATATGGTCAACCTAAATATTCCACATTCTTTTGGAGAGCTGTCAGGTGCTTACTGGTTCTGTATAAACTGGCCCTGGACATGAGATGGTAGAATGGGCTGTTCCACTTTTCACTGCAATGTGGAGCAGTGATGTGTATGCCATGTTTTTGAATGCTCCCCTGTGTAAAACACTCCCTGCAAATAGAAAACCAGCATAACAGTGAGAGAAGCCTGACTTAGAATCTTTCCCCTTATATCCTAGTTTCTTTTTACTTGTGAGGAATAATTTTATGAGGGAGCATTAAAAAATGGCATCTCCCATCTGCAGCCTGAAGTGATGCATGTGTAGACCAGGCCTCAGTTTCTTAAGGGTATCTGCTATACACACATGCTGTTTCTACCTGGTATAGTGACTGTGAATATGAAATTGTTTCAGTTTTCATTGAAGATTGAAGGACTGTGACACCTTGAGCTTTCATCTCACAAAAGAATCAACAGTGCACATTTAACTGAAGTTTCCTACTTGCAAAATGGACTCCTTTCCTCCCGCTCATTTTAATATCTACATCTGTTTCTGAGTGGGCTGGGTAGCTAAACTGTATCTGTGACAGTTGTCCTACCTTTGATTTTGCTGTCAGTTAGATACATGGATATGTTGATTTTTATGTGAAGAGGGAGTTGTTTCCATAAAGTAGCACACTGTAAAGTTGCACTATTAGAGCGTCTCTGGGGCATGTTCAGAATGAGAACTTTAAACCCTAATGAATCTAAGGCCCTTTTTACATCATTGTTTCCCCCCAGGCTTGTCCCTGTGCATCTAAATGATGCACAGGGAATCCCAGGGATGATGATGATGATGATGATTTATTTATATAGCACCATTAATGTACATGGTGCTGTACAGAGTAAAACAATATTTATTTATTTATTACATTTTTATACCGCCCAATAGCCGAAGCTCTCAAATTAAATCCACAAAAACATCCAAAATAGCAAGACCCTGCCGAATTTCCCAGTTTTTCTGCTTTCCTGGGACCATCCCGGGATTGCGGGAGATGTGTGGTCGCCTGCCCCTGCTTCATTCCGCTTCCTCGCGAGTAAATGCAAGGAGGTGGGAAATGGGCACAGGGCATGGAGCTCTTTGGGTGCTCCGTGCCCATGGGGGTGGGGGGAGCAGGGGTGGGTGTTGTTGTTGTTTTTAAAAAAATTATTGCATCTCCCCTATTTATTTATATTTAAATGGCAGGCGTGACATCCCTCCTTCCTCCTAAGATGTCACGCACCATGTGTGGATCCAGGGTGAGGATCTCGCTAGCAGAATATCACGAGATCCTCCCCCCTCCCTCCCGGAAGGCCGGGAGGTGTAGAAAGGGCCTAAGAGTCTTCTCTCTGACCTAGTGCTGCCAAAGCCGGTATAGAAGCTACTTCCTACTTCACCTTGAGCACTGGTCACACACCAGACCAGGAATCTGAAGCCAAAATGGATCTTATAGGTGATAAATGTAAGCCAGTAATTGCATTCAAATGTAAGCCAGTAGTTGCAGTAAGTTGCATTACTGAAAGGAAAGTAAGAGTTTAGGGGAATGAAATTGCTTATAAAAGATACCTTAATGGCTAAATTCTTGTGCATTAAAGAACCTGGGAAAATCAAGGGTAGACAAGTTTAGTATATTGTGGGATCTTGCAGTATGCAGCCAAGAAATGCCCAATTTCTCTTTTAAGTCTCCTGAGTTCCAATAGCAGATTGGCATTTAAGCACAAACTCTCTTCCATGAGAGTATCACAAGGGCAAGGAAAGATGTGAATGCAGAATGCAATAATTTCTCTCTTAATCAGATTTCGTGCCTAATCCTCACATATCAATTGAACTTGGGGAATTGGAGTTGCTGGAAGAAGGCGCTGGGGGAAAAGATGGGACGGCCCTTTCAGGTCAAGGAGGAACTTCTGAAGCTTTGGGCTACACCCAACCTGATGCATTCCAGATGTTTTTAGACGACAATTCCCATCATCCCTGACCAGTGGCCATGCAGGCTGGGGCTATGAGTTGTAGTCCGAAACATCTGGAGGGCACCCCATAGGGGAAAGATGTGCTAGATTTTTAAAAATAAAAACGCACACACCACACCTTGCATCATGGAGTCTGTGCTAAGAATTGGCTGTTTATGGAAAATGCTGGTCTAGATTACAGTTTGCTTTTGGCAAATGGATCATGTAAAAGCTTCATCACAGGTTGAGAATTCCATAGTTCAGTCCACTTTAGAAAACGTCCAGCAGTGTGTCCCCTTGTGACTTTATTGTGTAGTTCAGATTTTGCCCAACCTGGTGCTCTTTAGATATGTTGGACTACAACTCCCATGACCCCCAGCCACTGACCATGTTGGCTGGGGCTTATGTCGGGATGCCCAAAGCACTTGAGAGCACCAGGTTGGGAGATGTAGATACCCTATCAGTGGTGAATGTAGATCTTGTAGAGCTCTGCTTTCTACTTTCCTCTGCACAATATTTACCAGGGAGGCAGAAGGGAAGGATGCACAAGGCTTGCTTTCCTCCATCAAGACCAATACAGTCCCAAGAGTGGCGGGATTGTGTAAACTCTCTGATCTCCTAGAAAGAGGGTTTTGGGGATGCTAGCACATTCCACATGAAAGCCTGACCTGCAGTTCTGTTGGGCTGAGAGAACCCCATATTCATCAGTTCACAAGAAGACCCCACCCAGGCAGAACGCCAATTTCCCTGCTGATTGGCTGTTGTAACCTTTTGCTGGGACGTTTTATTTCTTTTATTTATTTATTTATTCTATACCATCCAATAGCTGGAGCTCTTCAGCGTATGAAGTATGCTGTATGTCTGTATAGCATCATGGATCTTGCTGGTTTACTTTGTGATGTCTGGTTGCAAAGGCCTGCTCTGTTTTGCATAATACGCTTTTTTTCTCTTTTCAGGACTGGGAGTGTTTAGTCTTAGAGAAACTAAAATGGGACCTCGTGTCGGTAATAGCAAATGACTTCCTGGATCATATTCTCCAGCGGCTGCCACTTCCCCAACCTAAGGTGGACTTGGTGAAGAAACACGCACAGACATTTATTGCATTGTGTGCTACAGGTATAGTTTGTGTTGCAAAATATACCCTTCTCTGGAAAGATGGAGCAGTAGTTAAGTTAACAGGGCTGAAAAGAAGCAGACATTGGTTTTAATTTGTAGCTGTGCTAAACAAATTCTCAGTGTTACCTTAGACCAGCTTTCCCCAACCTGGGACCCCTCCAGATGAGTTGGGTTGAAGCTCGCAATATCTCCAGTCAGCATGACCATGGGCCATGTTGGCTGGGGTTGATGAGAGTTGTATTCCAAATTATCGGGAGGGCACCAGGTTGGAGAAGGATGCCTAGGGGTCTCATGTTTCAAAGAGACGTAACTTCTGAGCTTTGGTTTCTGTGCCTGAAAGGCAAGGGTGATGTATATTACGATGACTGTGTTAGGCTAAATGCACCGCTGTTTATCAAAATTCTCAGTTGGAAGATGACCTACAGTAGCTGCAAAAATGTTACTTTGCATAGTAAGGACAAGTCTAGTCCAGGTGCTCTGCTCACAGAAGCTTGGCAGAGGCTTTTGCTGAAGTTATTGCTGGCGAACTGCTCAGATTTTCTCTCTTGAAGTTCTGTTGGGCTGAGAGAACCTTTACAACACTTTGCAAAGTCCTTTCTTCCCTCTGCCTTCTGTCGAATTCGGATAGAAGGCATCGGCTCCCCAAACAGTCATGTCCTATTGGCCATTTGAAATGGGCATCAGTTCACTCTTGAGTTCTTCCTGTAGCCGTGGAGTGGATCCACGTGCAGTGTTAATGCTGCTTTGCCACCAGTAACATGCCACTGAACAGTTTTTTGTGTGGCCTTGTTTTAACTGGCAGGCTACCCCATAAGTAATGAAATGTTACCCATAGGTAATGAAATGTTGGACAGGTTTCATATGCCTTTCCAGCTGTGTTTCAGTGCTGTGCTAGTTTCAAGGATCATGGAGAGGAAGCACTTTGTAGCTGCTGAGCAACTGTAGGATGTGTTCTCCATTCACTTCTGTAGGATGTGTTCTCAGTCCACCTAGAAGTAAATAGAGAATGCATCATGCAGTAACGCTTTCCCTTTCCCTTCCCCTGCAGCTGGAAGAACAGTCAATTACTAAAGACTGATGCATGGTAGTGTAAACAGCACACCTGCAGGAAGCAGTGGCAGAACTATTAGTAGGATGCACTGGGTTTCTTTTAAGCCCAGTGTTTCCAACATACGCCTGTCCCCACTCTGCATTCTACTCCTGGAAAAGAGGCTTTTATCATTTCCTTGCAAAACTACATAAGCTAATGGACTGTGTGCTTTTAAGATACTGAGTAAAGTTCCTAAATTCCTAAACTAACTAGATAGCTTATGAGCTCAATTCAGGGAGCTGTTTTCAATTCTTAAAGCACTTCACAGCCTGGTACCAACATACTTATTGGGCAGTCTTCTTCATATATTTCCCCCTGCATATTAAAACAATGTTGGGGCCCTTCTTCATGTTCCGTCATTCCATCAAGACAAGTAAGGAGCAGGATGTTTTTAGTGGTGGCCCCTGGGATTGTGGAATCACCTCTCAGAGGAGGTTTGCTGCAGTGTGACCTTGAAGGCCTATAAAAGAGACTGCAAATCCCACTCATTCAGCATGGCATTTGGAGCTGAATTCTGGTGACTTGGATACTTTTTTGAATATCTGACACATATCTTCTTCTATACATCCCTTCTCAGAAGTAAGTTCCCGTGAATTCAGTGTAGCTCACTTCCTAACAGTGCAATCCCATGACTGCTTACCAGGGAGTAAGTCCAACTGAACTCAGTGGGACTTCATTCTGAGTAGACATGTATGATATTGCCCTGTTATTATTTGAAAATAGTTTTTATTGCTGCACTGCTGTGATTTTGCTATGAGCCACCTGGCAGAGGGTGAGACAGGAAATATTTTCAGTAAATGATGAAGAAGCTTAGCTTTACTAAAAGGGGAGGAATTTGTATCCTGTCGGCTTTTAATGTCTTTACCGCTCTGGGCTCCCTGTGTTAGAAAAGGCTCTTCACTAAGCCTAGTTTGCGTTTGCTTAGTTTTCAATCCTAAACTCATGTGCCATGTGGGCTATGCCTCAAGCTGTTCTCCTTTTTGTTTGGATAGCATCCTTTACTGGATGGCAGTCGCAGTGGATTTGTGCCTCTTCTTTCCTTGTTAACACCATCTCTCCTCTGGACTTTGTAGATTACACTTTTGCTATGTACCCACCATCCATGATCGCTACGGGTAGCATTGGAGCGGCGGTCCACGGCCTCTCTACCTCATCTGGCAATTTCTCTGGCGAGGCACTTACAGATCTGCTTGCTGGCATTACAGGCACCGAGGTGGTGAGTATATGATCAGAGGGCTTCAGAGCTAGACACCTAGGATTCTCCTAGGGTTTTCCTGCTTGACTCCACACAAGCTGCTGTGGCTTTAGCTGCCTACCTCCAGAACAAAAAGGATCTCTCTCTCTCTCTCTCTCTCTCTCTCTCTCATTTATAAAGTTGCTGGAGATTCTGAGGATGCCAAGTGGCATCATCTCTGCAGAAACCATTGCACAGACAGATTGTTTCTCAAACCTCGAATTGGTGACCTGTTCTCCTTCCCTGGTGGCTCCCATGGGTCCCAGTCAGCATGGCCAATGGTCAGGGATAATGGAAGTTGTAGTCCAGGAAGATCTAGAGAGCTTGTTTCAGATGACAGCCGTGAAATGTTTCTGGCAACAAAGCTGTAGAATCTGAACTAGGAGATGACTTACATTTCCTGTAATTATTGTTTATTGTAACGATTGAAAATAGTTCAGTCCCACCTTTTCTATCACTTGGATAACCAACTAACCCAACAATAAAGCTGATCAAAATGGATGAATGCATAATAAAATTAGCAACATTAAGCCAAGGAAATGCTTTGGCTGCTACCTTTTTTGAAGTATACAGGCAAGTGAGAAAACATATACCTGTTTGAAGAAGGACTCTGGTCCTGGGATGGAGCAGCTGCTCCCCTGCAAATTGGGAAAAGAGCCCAGCTTCCAGGATTAGGAGCAAAGGACGCTGCCTTTGACCATTGTCCATCTAGCCCAGGATTATCAATAATGACTGGGAGCAGCTGTCCAGGGTTTCAGGCCAGATGGTTTCCTGGCCCTACCTGGAGATGCCGGGACTTGCACTTAGAAGCTCCTACATGCAAAGGGTCCCTGAGCTATGCCCCACTTTTTCTTGTGCAAAAGTGGGGCATGTATATCTGAGCACCTCCCTGTGAGGTAAAATGGGACCGCTTGGGACAGATATGCTTAAGATCAAGGAGGAGGTTCTGTGCCAGAATAAGAAAATAAGCCTGCATCTCGTTGATAGAGTCTGGCTGGTTTCACACAACATGCTAACACAGCATGGGTTATCGTGTTGTCTGAACTCAGCGCGTTTACTGCAGGGTAGCTTGTTAAGCTTGCAGTGTGGTTTATTTTTTTTGAACAAGCCTCCTTGAGAACCCATGGCTTGTTGTTCAGGGTGGTTAACAAGCACATTGCATGATTAACAAGGAACTCCACAGCCCCCTCTGAAAGCTGCTCCAGAAAGTCTAGAAGTAGGAGCCTGAAGGGGCCTGTGATATAGCGTGAGAATATGTGTATGGAAGGGAAAATCTGGGGAATCCAGGTGTGGCACGCCAAAGCCCTTGAGCACTGGCAGGAGATCCTGGCCCTTGTAACCGGCATAATTCCATATGAGTAGCCTTCGTAGCTTCTGACAGCAAGAGCTTAGAAGCTTTTCCCCCCAGCGTGTTAGAGGCCAATTCCTTAATTTGGCAGAAGGTTCTGTCTGCAGGCTCTCATTTCACTGGGTGCATGTATCCGCGCCGTCGAAAGTAGCCTATTCTCCTTTAAATTCCAGTCCAAAGCGGAAGTGCTGCGCACCCCCACCCACCCCGGAAACGGAGGGCACCTTTGGCTTTCTTTGCCTGTTTGCAATGCAGGGTTTACACGGCTGGCAGAGGAAGGTATCAAGTCCTCTACTAGCTAGCGGAGCCTTCCGGCTGGCAGACTTCCTCTCCCTCCTTTGCTTCCCCCCCGATTCCCAAGCCAGCATCCTCTTTCGGGTACAAAGCCAACACGGAGAGTGGCTGTGACTCTTCCTCGGCCAGTGGGGGTTTCCTTGGATTTGGCTGCTTTTCTAAAGCCCGACTGCGCTTTCCCAGGGTGCCGTGCCAGCTGCTGGCCTGCCATTGAGTGTGCCATCACTGCACACCGCAGATGGCTGCTCCGCTGACTGCTGTAGGGCCCAGATCAGTTGCTACTTTTTGTCTTTTCTGCGCAGGAGGCCCTTTCAAAAAGCATCCAGTCACCTGAATGGGCAGGTGTTAGAGGCTGGGCTAGCCAGTCAGGGAGAGCCGGGCCCAGCTTAGCATCTGTTCATGTGGCCCAGTGTCAGATTCCTGGCAGGGGCATGTTCAGAGTCCAGGGAAGCTCACTTCAAGTGGCTTTCTCAAGCCCTCCCTGGCTGCCAAGGAGGGAGGGCAAAGCTGGCCTTTTGTGTATCCTGTTACCTGGCGAACGAACTGGAAGGCAGAGCAGGGGCCCTGGAATTGGACTCCTCTTGCAGACCCAGTAATCACAGCCTGACAGTCGTGGAGCGGAAGGCTGGGTTTCTTTGGCTTGGTTCCCCCAGGCTGCCTGAAATGCCCACAGCCAAGTGCTGGCTTGCAAGCTGCTGCTGTGAATGTGGCCGAGGCTGAATGCCGGCCCTGTGAGCGCGGCCGGTTGAAGGCAGGGGAGAACAGGTGGGAGGTGGAGAGAGGATTACAAAAGGGAGAAAGCTCATACAGAGAAGATTAGATGCAGGCAAAGTTGCCAAGGCCTGATGCAATGCTTAAGAGGCTCCGGCCGACCCTGAAGCGGAGTGTTCTGTTTGTCTTGTTGGTCTGTTGAAGCCCCTTTCTCTGCCCAGTTTTGGCTTTTCTTTTGCTTTTTGTGCCTTTCGAGGTTCTGCCTACTGGACTGAAGTTTAGAGGACAAGCCAGCAGACAGGAGGCCCTTTTCAAGACGTCTCTTGCCTTACCTAATATAAACAGCTTCTTCTGCTCAAGGTTCAGTGGGCAGGCCCTTCAACTGGCAATTTGGGTTGCTTGTTCTCTCTCTCTCTAGATAAGCTGCTTTTGTCCATTTGTGTCTTAACTTTTCATCATGTGTCAGGGATGATGGGAGCTGTCCAAGAGCATTATCTGGAGGGCCACAGGTTCTCCACCCAAGCCCAAATCTTTGCCACATCTGGATTCCTATCTTTCCCATCAGTATGCCGATTGCTTCAGTTTCAGTGAACCTGTTCAGACAACACACTAAAAAAGGAAGGCAGTAGTTGAATAATCTAATATATACATAATGTACAAAGCACACAACTACAAGGTATACATTCAAGGATGGACAGTGATAATTAAACTTGTTTATTCACAGATATGATAGTTATAACTGATGCATCCCCTACTTAATGAAATGACACAGTCATCAATGGCAAACTGCTGGTTGCCTGACAAAATGGTACATCAAAATTACTCCTATGTACATTATGCATTAGGAATTATTCATTATAAAAAATGTGGAGATGATTGTCTTAGGAGTAATTTTGATGTACAGTTTTGTCAGGCAACCAGCAGTTTGCCATTGATGACCGTGTCATTTTACTATGCAGGGGATGCATCAGTTATAACCATCATATCTGTGAATAAACAAGTTTAATTATCACTGTCCATCCTTGAATGTATACCTTGTAGTTGTGTGCTTTGTGCATTCTGTATATATCAGACAACACACTAAGCCACAGTGGTTAAGCATTTTGAGCTAAACATTGTGGCTTAGCGTGTGAACCACTCCTAACCATGGTGGCTACGTAACCATGGTTTACTTTAAACATACTCACTAACCATTTACTGGAAAAGCATTAGCGGCCTAACCATGGCTTAGTATGTTGTCTGAACAGGCCCAGTATGTGCTTGTCGGGGTTAGCAGCTATGTATTCCTGGTTGCTTTGGTCACAACTCTGGGTGTTGCTGCATTGACTGGCATGTGATCCACAGGCCTGCTTCATGTCCTTTGCAACTGACTGGACACTTCCAGAAGCTCAGGATCCTGGCAGAGAGGTTTCAGAGAGGGGGCTTCCCCGGCCCCACCTAGAGATGATGGGGACAGAACTTGGGACCTTTGGGATGCGAAGCAAATACCCCGCTGCTGAGCTACAACCCTTCCTTAGCTTTCTGAATAACGCTGGAGACTCCCCTGCAAAGTGCACTCAGCAAGTCCAGTTCACACACATGCACACAAAAGTAGTTCCTTGTGCTGAACCCCTAACTATAATGCTTCTGAATTTCCTTAATCAATTTTCTTCTTTTCATAGCTTTTACTTCCCTTTCCTTCCCATGTGTTTGCAGGCTGGCCAAGACATTTTAGAATGGCCCTCGCTGAGCTCTTGTTGCAGTTGAGTGGAGGTTTTAGAGGCCACAGTTACTGGAAGTGTCTTGGGGAAGGAGTGTTGGGTGTTGCTATTTTTACTTGCCACATCCTCTGTCAATTTCTAAGAACCATATGTGGATTCTTTGTAAGATTGTACGTACGACAGGATCCTGTGAACGGAGCCAGGCTCAGGGAGCCTGCCGACAATCCAATCAGAACCCCAACGCTCTGCAAGACTAAATGTCACTTCATTATATGTGTGTGTGTGTGAGACTCCTGGCCATGAGAGACGGAGATGCAGGAGGCTATGGTGTCTGTTGGGGCTTGCCACTGTGACTCATTGCAAAACTAAAGGGGTTTCCTCATCTCCCCAAGACCAGCCATTTCCGCGTGCAACTCCTCCCAAATTTAAGGTCAAGATTTTCTCTTGCATTGAAGTCCGTTGCATTGATAAAACTGATCTCTGGAGCCTAGAGAGCTCAGCCACAAGCAACCTAGCACATCCGAACCCTTGGGAGGAAAAACACACACACATATATATCTACATACTGTACTACTGAACACTTTCTAGTAGTACGGTAATACTTCACACACGGTCTCATTGGACAGGCAGGCGGCGGCAGGGAGTGTGTTTTGTATTGGCCCCTCCCCTCCAATTCCTTGGTGTTAAAGAGCGAGTGATACTAAAGAGCCAGTGTGGTGTAGTGGCTAAGGTGTTGGCCTGGGAGTTGGGAGATCCAGGTTCTAGTCCCCACTTGGCCATGGAACCCCACTGGGTGACTTTGGGCCAGTCATAGACTCTCAGCCCAACCTACCTCACAGGGTTGTTGTTGTGAGAATAACATGGAGAGGAGGAGGATTACGTACGCCACCTTGGGTTCTTTGGAGGAAAAAGGCGGGATAAAAATGCAAATAATAATAATAATAATAATAATAATAATAATAATAATAATAAAATATAATATATTATTATTTAAAAAAAGCTGTGTGCCACAGCAAGACACTGCAGCGCTTGGGGGGGTGGCAGCTCCTTCTGTCTAAACAAGTAGTGGTGGGTGGGGTGTTGCAGCCTGCCATGGTCCCGTCACGACAGTCCTCCATCCCCTGCTACAGCAAGCGGGATATTCCCTATTGCCCCATAGAAGGCAGGAAGGGAACGGGGGCAGAGGGGGCATTAGAGATAGGAGGCACCGTGCTACTATCCACTCTTTCTGCCTTCAAAATGACTCCTAAAGGTACAGCACACCAGTTTCAGCCTTTGAAACCGGGCTATTCTAGAAGGAGAAACTCCCTCATGTTGTGGTGTGGACTGGCGAATTCAAGTGTTCACTCTGAACGGTGGGAAGCAGATGATTGTGAGGCTGTGGTTGTACATGTGGAGTTTGTTGTATAGATAGGATTGAAACTACCCAATGTCCAGAGCTCTCTGGACGGTTCACAGCATGATACAGCATAATATAACTCTTAACATTTAAGAATTTTTTAAACAGTTTTTAATTTTTTAAAAAACAATTAACAATAAAACTCCCAGAACTGATAAAAGACTAAAAAATCCCATCATTTATTTATTACATTTATATACCGCCACATAGCCGAAGCTCTCTGGGTGGTTTACAAAAGTTAAAAACAATGAACGTTTATTTATTTATTTATTTATTTATTTATTACATTTTTATACCGCCCAATAGCTGAAGCTCTCTGGGCGGTTCACAGTTATGCTGTCAAATGTCTTGGGAGTCTAGGAAAGTCTTAACCTGGTGCTGAAGAGATGACAGGGTTGGTGCCAGGTAGACCTCACTGGGGAGAGCATTCGATAATCGAGGGGGCCACCACCGAGAAGGCCCTTTCCCTTGTTGCCATCTTCCGAATCTCACTTGGAAGAGGCACAATATAGCAAATGAGAGGTGCAGGGGCTCACATCTACTGCAAGTCCATCTTGGTCATGGAAGCCTCTTCTCTTAACCTCAGATGTGGCATGGGGAAGCTAATTTTTTCAGGTCAAAGGGTATTCTCTATTACATCTTGAGAGCCTAGGAAGTACACAAAAAAAAGAATGTGGAGATGATTGGGGAGGTGTGGGGACAGTGAATATATAAAGGGGACACCCTTCCTTTGCTTCCATAGAGCTGGAAAGTGAGAGGGTTACATGCCACTGGATGCTCAGAAGCAGGTCACTTCACCTTGTTCTGTTACTATAACTACACCCTGAGTATGCCTAACTCTGCTTTGCATGATCTTACTTTTCTTTACACAAATGTATTTGCGTTCGGCTAATCGTAGCGGGGGAAGAATGCAACATGGCTGCTCCCCCACACACACACACACTGCAGGTGTGACTGCAGAGCAGGCTGGTGTATCATCCGAACCTGGTGGAGGCTGCCGCCGTACCCACCTACAACCTCTACTGTACATCATGGGTTGTAGCGTGGGTACAACGCATGCCCCTGCACGGGTCCAGACAACACACTCACCCATGATAAATAACGAGGGATTATGCAAATGGCGATTGCACATGGGGGGAGCAGCCACGATCATCTGAACCCCTTCTGTGATTGCTCCTTTGCTGGGACTCAGAGTCCAATCTAAGCATGAATGCTTTCAAACATTTGAAGATGCTGAATTGTGCTGAAAATAGGGAAGTACCTCAAGTGCAAAAAAGAAAAGTGGAAATGAGCACCTTTTTCATGGTTGCGCACTCTCCTCTTTCCCAGGACTGCCTGAAAGCTTGCCAGGAGCAGATTGAGGCTGCGTTAGCAGAGAATCTGAAACAGACTTCCCGGCCTCTGCAAGAATACAACCCCTCCAAGAACGCTGTTCACCCAGACAGCCAGGAGGTCAGCCTGACCAGCACACCTACGGATGTCACAGACATCAACCTGTGATCAAACCCTCCTTGTGACCACCCATCTCCCAGCAAGTAGAGCTTGGCCCAGGAAATGAAGAGGCTTCCTGAAACATTCTGCCTGCCCCTGTTATCACCAAGGAACAAAGGGAACGGGAGCGGATTTCCCCCGTGAACATCATCTTTGTAATAAGGCTGTTGGAAGTGGGTGGGACTTGAAAGGGAGTCTACATTTTGCAGTTAGGACTGTTTTGCCCTTGCTAGTTGCTGATTTATTTCCTTGGATCAGGGGAGCCTCACAGGGTTGGCTGAACCATACTTGAACTTGGGAGGGATGGGTGGGCACAACGCCCATTCAAAACGTCCCTCAGTTTGGGTTTGCTTTGTGGGCGGGGCGATGCTGATCACTGCTATTTTGTCTCAATCTTTGCTGCATGCTTGTTGCATGCGCGTCAGGAGACGAAACGCACTTTTGGTTACCTAAATCACCTTCCATGAAGAACGTTCACCTGAGACCTCCTTGGCTACGATTGCTTTGCTCATGCTGCCACATATATGGGCACTGGTAAGAGACCAAGATCTATGAAGTATAGAGCTGGGATCCCTTTCCAGCTTCAATGGATACCAAGGAAGTTCTTAGTTTTCCTTTGGGGAATGATAGTAGCACAATTGGGGGGGGGAGGGGGAATGAGTGCGGGGGGAGGGTTCGGCTCGCTTTGTCGTAGGTGCTTGTAAAGTGCTGCTTGCCATAGTGAAAGCTTAGGGGCAGAAAATCCCCTCTTCACAAAGGCCCGAAGGGATAAATTCTACTTGCACCCAGTTGCCTTTGTTTACTCCTAGGAGACCCAGCTACTTTATTTATTGGAAGGACTAAATCTTACAAGAGGCTCAATAAGCATGTGTTACCCTGGTCCATCCCTTCTTGCCATATAAAATCGTGCCTTAATGTTCTTCCTCGTTTTCCTTCATACCTCTGGGTTGCTTACTTTGAGAGATTAGTCAGTGTCAAGGTCAGAGTACACACAATAAATGCTGCTATACTTGCATGTACAAAATCCCTCTTGTCTTCACTGCCAAAAGAGAGAGAAAGACAGGAGAGCTACATGCAAAGGACGGATGGAGGAGGAAGTCACAACGTACCTAACTTAACACCTGCTTTTATAAGGGGGTAAAAGATTAATCACTTTTCCCTAAGAGTTTACAATATGATGAGCTGCAGACTGCACTGGAGTTGAGAGTTATATTCTTGCGTGTTCAGGAAAAAATGGTGTTTGTTTTTTGTTTTCTTCTAAATGCTGCTTTTATAAAAGATCACTTGTAAGACTATTAGGTGTGGGTGAACTGTAGTCATGGGAGCAAACTTTTGTCTTTTGAATTCTAGTGGTATTCTATTCTTCAACCCTCCAGCTGGAAAAGAAATATGAACTGATGCTACCTAAAACACCACTGGAGACAGTCACATTTGCTAACAAAGAAAACGCTTTTCCTTTATTTTTTTACCTTTTCTTTCCCCTCACTGTGCTTAAGCCACATTAGTTATAATTAAAGTGCCATCAATACTGATGAATGGGAAGCCCATAGCCATTACAACTTCATAGAAGTTTGGAAATGAGGGGAATGCATTTTATAGATCCATATACAGGTGTCTGTGTGTATGTATGTCTGTATTTTATATTATATATATAATTATATATATTATATATGTAATTATGTATATAATATAATTATATATATAATTACAGCTTTAAATAAAGTTTGTTAATATGATATTCACCACCACTTGAAATCCAACAGTTAGGGAAACTATTATATTGCAATAAAGGATTTTTAAAAACTGGCAGTCTTGCTTCCCTTCCTAGGCTGTGGAGATATGATTTAAAACAACTAAGGGTGCAATCCTATACATGTTTAGACAGAAAAAAGTCCATGGGTCGCTGGGAAATGCTGGTAGTTGTAGGACTTTTTCCAGACTAAACAAGCATAGGGTTGCACTCTAGGTGGGTTATATCCAGTGTTAAGTCTTAACAAGTCCAGTTCATTTCAATGAGTTTGTTGTATATAGGACTAACATTGGAAATAACCCAATGGATGTAGAATCCAACTTCCTCTAATGAACTATCTTTGTTCTATACGCTTTATTAAGAGAAGATTATTGCTCTTGATTCCTGCCTTCTAAAGACGTCACTAATCAATCCAGTTCTAGCAATCTCAGTCTGACAGATGGTTTCAAAAGATCCTCAGCTGTGTCCTCTTTTTCCAGTGGGTGGTTCTGGATATCAACTGATCAACATTGGCATATAACAACCAGTATTATATCCACAATGTGTGTATGTAAAAGACATAAAATAAGCAAGGCTCAAGGACATTTCCCTTAGTACAAAATGTAGCTGCTGGATTACTATTTAGGACAAATGTCTGATGTGGCCATTGTGACACATGTCTTTAACTAAGACATGTTGGACCACCGTAACATGCTCTTTGTGGAGCTGCCTTGGAAGAGAGTTTGGAAACTCAGCTGGTCCAGAATGCTGCAGCTGATCATGGGAGGCATGTGACTCCTTTGTCAAAACAGTTTCACTGGCTACCAGTCTATTTCCGGACACAATTTAAAGAGCTGGTTATGGCCTATAAAGCTCTATAAGACTTGTGGCCATGCCAAATGAAATATAGCCTTGTTTCATATGAGCCTACTTGGCTAACAATTCTGGCCTGTGAAAATTAGATGGTAAAAGATCTGCAGTTCATTTTTATTCTTGCCAAGACATAATTGGTGCTTTACATGATGACCATGTGGTCTGGGCCCCCATTAGTACAGCAAGCAAAGCTGTGGTGGTCAGATGATACATCACTTAGAATGCGCTGGCAATTGCCCTAAGATACTCTTGATCCAGTTTGATTCTTTCTAATTTGGTATAGGAACGTCATGTATGTCCCATAATTGCAGCAGACTGCCTTTGTTACACATCTTATGAAGCCTGAATTGGGCTTTAAGAGTCCAGCATACTGACCCATTACTTTGACCATGCTGGAACGTTTCTAGAACACATGAGTTGGTGCTTGCACACACTGGTTCCTTGCGTGCGATTAACACTGGGCTATAACTCAGCATTCAGTATCATTCTTGTAAACATTGGTCTATGGCAATTCACTTGGCTCCTTGGAAAACTGGAAAGTTCCTGAGATGAGCACATCTACCTTTAAAAACAAATTTATTTATTTTTAATGAAAAAGGCTAAGGGTATATTCTGGAAATCCAGCGTCCTGAACTATGAAGCAATATACTAATGGTTAGTTCATATGAGAGCCCTAGGATTGGGATAGGGTAGATGAGAACAAAGTAAAGTTGGGAGGTAGAAAGGTAAAATGCTAACCACAATAGTGTCTGTTACCCACCCAGGCTTGAAAACTTGCGCTTTTTTAAGTCTTGATAGCCTTCCTGAAAACTGCTTCATGACAACTCTCAGTAAGATATGCTGTATGAAGCTAGAAGTCCTAGCTGCCTCCCTGACCTTTGAGCGTGCAGGCAGTTTACAAGTATGAGCACATTTAAACTTGCACACACAGTGGTGGAGCGAAGTAATTTTAGACCCTGGACTTCGTTGTCTAGTGCAGGGAAGGGGGCTTTAAGTGAGTTTATATGATGGGTTCAGCTATGGGGCGGTATATAGATGTAATAATAACATCTTTCTTCCCAAGTCACCATTCCGAACAGCTTCTACATTGGTGATATCTTAGAGCAAACAAAAAACAAAACCTTGCGGTTTGCCAATCCTGATTAAACAAACAACCTCTTGATTATGTGTAGTTCCACATTTTAAACTCACTTAAATCATACCACCACCATGGCTATAAGAATAAAATCAAATTTGCTTCTGTTGCCCTGACATTGACATTTATTTGGGAATAAGCACCATCTTGGATAGTACTTAGTATGTAGTATATCTACCATGGTGACTAAATCTGGATCCAACCCATTTTAAAAAAATAAAAACAATTGCCAGCTGTTCCTTGGCTCTAAAACATTTCCTAAACTAAGAAAGGATGCTGTGGTGAGTGGTGTCAGCCCCAGTGGGTCCAGCTGCTGATACTAAACCTGACTGGAAGTGCCCTGATCACCAGCCATTCTCGGAGGGGGGCACTCAGATGCAGAACCCTGTGCTTCAGCTCCGAGGTCCAGAGCTAACTGCACAAGTGCATCGACCTACTCCAATTCATGCTCTACTATTACAGACCACAATGGCTAATCCATATGTCTTTTCCATATATTTAAGTCAAATCTTAATTGTTCTTGCCCTTAGTTTCAGAAGAAATGAGTATGTAGAAAGAGTCAGAGAGGGACTAAAGTAAATACGACTGGAGGGGAAGAGACAACCAAAAGGGTAGACACAACACAAAGGAGTCTTACAGAAAGGTGTGATACAGGGGCCATCTTGGAGGAAGTCTGCTGTGGGGTGGGTGGGTGGGTGGTGGAACTGGTCAGTGGAAGCAAGTCTGCTGTGGAGGGAGACACATCAGTAGGAACACAAAAGGAGCGAGTCTGTCGGGGGAAACTGCCCACATTGCAGCCTGTGAAAAAGTTGGGGCATTAGATATTTTGAGTGGACTATTAAAACTTTCTTCATCTTGTTCACAAGGATGACTTACTTAAGCAGCTGCTTCTTCCAAACAGGATTATAACAGAAGTAACAGAGAAGGAAGGGAGCAAACACAAGAGAGTGGATGCAGTCAGCTTGTCACTTGCCATATTGCATATGGACTTCTGAAAGCCACCCATCACCTGCCTGCTCTTGGCTTGAGTTGACTCGTCTGTCTGTCTCCCCTTGCTGGAGCCTTATTCCAGCAGTTCGCTATTAGGCACTAGCATGGGAGATCCCCATCCACTTAGGCCCTCCGGGCCGCTTCAGCAGGCTTAATTTACCAGCTCTGCATGGAGTTAACAGCTTTTGCCTGTGACTGGTTGCGCTAAACGCTGCCAAGGAGATAGATGGGAGACGTACAAATTGCTCAGTAATCTGTGCTCTAGCAAGCGGCTGTCGTGAGGGACGTATCCCAGCACAAACAAACCTGCTGCTCAGAGAAGCCACTCAACCAAATCTCCCCTGGAGCTAAAACCTGTTCAAACCAATTACTCTTCCCTTCCCAGCTGCTGCAAGAACAGCATAAAGCTTATCTGCCCATGCGAATGGAGAGTCATGGATTCTGCCGGCCAAAGGTGGACCCCAGGAGAGCCAAAAGCAAACACGTGCATGCAGTCCCTAAGGCTGCACCTCCCTGAAAAAGCCCAGGAGGTAAGGGACTGCCTTGCTGACTCCCTGCCAAGAAGCAAGGGCTGCCCTTGGATATCCTCGCATTCTTGTTGATCAAGATTCTGAAAGCGGATGCAGCAGGCCCCAGGCTTCTAGGAAGAAAGCAAAGAGCCGGCATATCAGAACACATGTGGTCATCTGCAGCCAATTCCTAGTAATTGGGGGAAAGCCTTGAATTCTGCAATACAACACCCTCAACATTCCTGTGGCTTGAGCTGTAGCCATTTTACAGGCCGTTTTCGCAAAGTGGGAGCCAAGAAGAGAGCAATACTCTTTGTAATGGTGAGGGCTGCAACACGGACCAGAGCAATCCAATGAGGGCAAGAGAGGGAGAACCACCAGATCCCAAGACCCTGGTGGGCATAGGCCAGGAGAGCAGAACGGGGCAGGGGGACAGCTGGAGAGAAAGTATGCCAGCTCCAGGGCTGGTGATGAACCCCACCACCATGGCATGCCACGGGTAGAGGAGGATCCAAAGCTGCCCTGTATCTGCACCCAGGACGCCCACTGTCAGAGCACCAACAACGGAGTTGCAATGGCAGGTGAGGTGAGAGGTCTGCCTCACTCTCTGGGCCCTGGGACACCCTCCCAGAACCGTTGGATTGCAGCCTTAGTAATCAAACCTGGTTTGAGGATTTAATCCATTAAAGAAGCACACCTGTTTAACTGGGAAGCAATTGTTGTTAATGCCGGAGGAAGGCGTCCTCCCCATTCCCTCACGCAGAGGTATGTCAGATGATGTGTGCACATGAGGAGAGAGAGAAGGCCTAATCTAAACATGAAAGAAGCACCCCCTTTTCCAGTCAGATGTTCAGATTCGTAGGCAAATTATGAAGATGCTATTGATTTAAAAACATCTTAATCAATCTTAAGATTTATTCTGGTAAAAGACCTAGTAATTATTTTTGTTGTAGACCAGGGAAGAGGGATGAGAGCTCATGACACATTTAGGGCAACAGTTGGTATAGGAGGATAGAACAGTGAGCTGCAAGGACTAGAGCAGTCACCATTCCCACCCACCATTCCCCATTGCTTTTAAACAAATTGTGTGACACGCAGGAATACATCAGGTGGAGCTTCCTTCACCTGGAGATGCAATTGAATAGCCTCATCAACAGAGCATAGATCTGATTTAAAGTGGTTCTGTTGTGAGTCTTCAAAAGCAGGAAAGTCTTCTGGAGCAGACCTCCTAGGGCTCAGTTTACATATATGCTCCAGACGGAGTACGTCACCTAGCTACCCAAATGATGTTGTGGGCACTTTTAAATGCATGCCCGTCATTTGGGGTCATATATTAGCAACTTCACCAAGATCTTGTGTGCTTCAATTTCTAAAGCTCTACCTCGTAGCAAATAGGCCTTGGAAACCTAGAAAGCCAACACTCAAATTTATGGCATAACCAGTTGGCAGACAGAGGCCTTAGCTAGACAGGGCTTTATCCCAGGGCGATCCCCGGGATCGTCCCTGTATGACGCACAGGGGATCCCAGGATCAGGGAGGGATGATCCTTCCCTTGCCCTGGGATCTCGCCCTACACTTTAGGCCTGGTTTTACTGTTGTTTCAGGCTGAGCCTGAGACCGTGGAATGTGTGGCCGGGCGTCGCAGTTTGTCCCAGCTCCTTGCGATTCCTCACAAGGAGCCGGGCCCCGTGCATTGGGCGCAGAGCTCCTCAGGAGCTCTACACCCATCGGGGGGTGGGGATTTTTTTTTTTTTTAAAAAAGAGACTTACCTTTTGCGCTCTTGTGCTCTTTAAAAAAAATGGCGGGCGCAACACCTCTACCTCTGAGGCCATTGCGCGCCGCGTGTGAACAGAGTGGGAGATCTTGCGATAAAAATACTGCAGGATTTTCACCCCTCCGTCGTGCTAGACCGGTAGGTCTAGCTGAGACCACAGCTACAAAACAGCACTCAATGTAAATGAGGGTGGATGGAAAGAGATGATGAGAAAAATGGCTCCTCCGCCTTAGAATCAGATGACACTGGATGTTATGACTTGGAAAATGGAAGTAAAAAAACAGCATTGCATTTGCCAAGAGGGGAGCAACAAGGATCGTATGCTCTGAGATCAGGGGTGGCTCCCTTTAAATTCCATGGGACCAGACCTTCCCCAGCCAAGCTGCTTGGAGCTTGGCCAGCCTTGCCCCAGTCCTAGAGGGCTCTATGCCATTTCAGAGATCTTTGGAGAATCTTTTTATTCCACCGCTGGAGGCAGACGGGTTCAGAAACGGCAGATAGGTTGAGCCACTTTCTCAGGGCCTGTTCAGAGCAGCGGCTTCGGCCTAGCTCGCTGCAGCATTCCCCGCAGCTATGGACTGCTTCCAAGCTGAAGTAGAGTTGAGCTGCCTGGTGCTTGCAGGGCTATAGAAAGCACATTCCCACCCCCTACCATTGGCCAGGGGATCTAGGGACACCGGGAGGCTGCACTCCCAGGAAAGACAGCACTGCAAGAGGAAGACCCGCCCCAGATAACTGCACCCCTTTCCCCAACTGCTAATCATTTAGCGGATTGTAGGTTTCTTCACTTCCCGCCCCACACATTCTAAATAGTAAAAAGACTTTAGTTACTGGCAGCAAGAAATTTAAGCTAAAATATGCTGGTATTTTGCTAGGCCCCCCCCCCTTTGTCCCATCTTGCCACTGGAATGTGGCTCCGAGAATTTCTCTGAAACTGAATTCTGGCCCTTGCACTGAAGGAGATTCAACACCCCTGGACGAAGGGCTACTCAGGAGTGTTTGTGTGTGCGATTTTGGGGGACATGTTCTGTTGTTGCTGTTGAGTTATTACAACGTGTTGCAAAGTGCCTTGAGAATCACTTGGTTGAGAGGGGAGGTACAAAGCTTTATTTTTAAAGCAAGGCCTCAGCTGTTTAAGTAACCTAAGCCTAAGGTGAGTGGCAGCTGGCCAAGTCAGAAGCAGACCATGACACTCACGTAGAAGGTAGTTCCAAGTTCAAGATCGTACAGTCAAGACACACACACCCCTTCAGGCCTGACCAACACGGAGAGCATGTGATAACCCAAGGGCTTCTGCCAGAACAGCACCATCTGCATGCCAGATGCCACCCCGAGCTGATGCTCCTGTCTCCCCACTACTCTTCAGTTTCTCTCCCTGCTGTTAATTAACATGCTCTTTCCAGTACTTTCAAGGGGCAAGCTGTGATCACAGCCCTTTTGGACAGCGGTGATCTCCAAGACCTTTAAAGCTCGACTATGAAAGGGTTTACACAGGAGGGATCAGAGTGTCTAAAACGGACCGACCTCACCATGAGTTCATGACAGGTTTAATGGGGGGGGGGGGGAATACAAATGCTTTTGCCCCTGAGTAAAAGATGACTTGCCAGACTCATCATGGGGTGGGGACAAACCCCATTCATTTTACACTGTGCTGCAGTAGGCTCAGGATTAGAGCAGCTGCCGCCTTTGACTCCAGGAGTCCCACCAGAAGCAAAATCACAGCAACCGAAGGGCCCAGGCTAAGGCAGCCTTCCTTCCCAACTTTCGTTCAGTCCATGGCTGCTGGCTGCACCCCCTCCGCATCCCGACACTTGGAGTTCACAAGCTCCCGGCGGATCTCTGGAGAAATGTGAGCATGGCTGTGGAACTTGAGCAGCTCCAAGAGGGCTTCCTTCTGCTCTGAGGACAGGTCCTCCTTGTAGCGCTGGGCAAAGGTCAAGAGGCACTGGTGCCACAGGACGGGCAGGGTGCGCCGGTCAGTCCGGAAGGCCAGGAAGTGAAAGACCAGGGCGTCCACGACACGGAAAGGCAAGGCGTACTTCTTGTCAATGAGCAGTCGGAGGAAGATGCTGTTGGCCCCGCTGTACTCCATCTCAGCAATCTTGAGCATAGCAGCCCTGGGGGGAGGGGAGGGGACAAGAGGCAAATTAGGCTGCGCTGCAGGTCCACACCACCGAAAGACCCTCCGGTTGCCTCTCCCAGGGCAGAGAATCACCCAAGGGAACCGCCACGCAGTTCAAGTTGGCTTTGAAAGAGGAAGCCAGTATTTGTAACAATGAGGAAGTACCAGGTGCACTTAGCCAGGGAAATGGCAAAGGCCAGCAGGAACCAGACACAAGGCCATTCAGTGTTATGATGGAAGTCCAGAGTGTACAAAGAGCTGCAATCAGGGGTGCCAGCTTCTTTCGCTGGCAGGGCTCTTGTGCCAGTGGGCAGCAGCCTGCTTGGCAGAGGTTAAGCATTTGAAGCTCCTCCCATCACTTTATCCCTGTTGAGGACAGAGGAGCCAGGCCAGTGGAAAAGTTGGCAGCCCTAGCTAGACTATGGAATGCCAAAATTGTTTCTGGCCATGAAGTTAACTTTCCAAAAACACCCAGGAAGTATTATGATAGGAAAAGGAATCCTGGTTTATAACAAGAGTACTAGCTATACAGACCTGGTTCGCATAGAACGACAACCCATAGTCCTACAAACGGATGGGTTGTTGTGCGCAAGTGGGAGAGAGCGTTCGCACTGCCTGCAGCATGACTGTTTCCTTCCACTTTTACTCAGCAACCCATAATTGGCTGCTGCTGAGCATGATGTCTGAACCCAGATTGCTGCATTCTTATAGGGCTAAACAACCCAGCGGCCTGGGTTCACATGTCATGCTCAGCAGGGTTTGATGATGAGTTGAGGCGTAAAGCAGAAGAGGCAGGATCCCCAACAACCCATCAGTTTTAAGCCCTGTTGTGTTCCTGAGCCCTAAAGATAAGCACATATTTATTTAAGCTGCTTCCTTCATCCCAGAATCTCCAAGTGGTTTACATAGAAAAACATTATTATTATTAATTTATTTATTTATATAGCACCATCAGTGTACATGGGGCTGTACAGAGTAAAACAATAAAATAGCAAAACCCTGCTGCATAGGCTTACATTCTAACAGAATGCAATACAAAAACAAATAATGCAATACAAAAACAGTATAAAACAATAAACACTTTGAAACAACAAAAGCAATAAAACAGAACAGTGTCATGAAAGATTACAAGTCAGGGAAAGCCTGAGAGAACAAATGTGTTCTCAAGAGGCATTTACAACTCACCCAAATGTCCACCTCTTGAACCACATATGGGAGATAGACCAGGAGTTCTCAGCCTCTTTGGGTAAGTGGGAAAATTTGGTATTTTGAGAGAGTGTTGTGGGTGCTTAAAAAAAAGAGGCTGCCATGGTGGAGGGGTGAAGCTTGCCCATTCATAAAATGGCCGCTGTGGTAGGCACAGCCAGCAACAAAACACTCAATTCCCAGAAGGCAACAGGTAAGATACAAGTAATTTGTTCAAGAACCTAAGCCTTACAAGGCAAAGATGGGGTCTGAGCTTCAGAACATAAAACCAGTCTCTTGAACCCAAAACAAGATGACACTGGAGGGCGGCACTTCAGTTTGCAACATGCCAGCCTCCCAGTTAAAAAAAATGAAGTGGAAAGGAGGGGACAGGGAGCTTGGTGGGCACCAAGAGAGGTGCCTAGGGGCACCATGTTGGAGATGCTGGATACAGACCAGTGACAGAATGTTATAATCCAACAGATGCTTTCAAGCGGGCTGCGTTGCAGATCCTTAGACCAGCTACTAGGATGGCTTCATTCTATCGGGAACATACAGGAGGAGGACGTCTTTCCCAAAGGTATTTTCACTGCAGCCAGGTTTCGGACCCTTGCAGGGACGCATGGGCAAGAGACAGGGAAGCTTACCCACTCCTACCGTTCTAGTACCATTTTCCTTTCAAGCTCAAATGAGCCCGGCTCGCCTTACCCAGAATGAAGGACAGGGATGGAGCACTTGGTGAGGATGCTGCCCACAATGACGGCTTCCCGCAGCGTGCATGTTCCCGACTCGCACAAGGGGATGAGGATCCCTGTGGGGAAGGGAAATGAGGTAAGTGTTTATAGTCTTCTTGAATAGAACACACGAAGCATTCCATCAAAAGCTCAACCCCACAGCAAAAGTATCGTTCAGGTCGTCGGCATCTTACAGGCCGACTCACTGGCACGAGAAAAGGCACTAACCAATGGCAGAAGTACTATGAAATAATAGAATGCCGGGATGATCTTGCACTCCAAGGCGTCACCCTCTAAGAACCATGCCTTTCTCACCTTTGAACCAAGCTCCAGGCTTAAACAAGGCCTTCTTCAAGGCCATATAAAGATGGAAATTGAGGCGCTTATATTCAGCAATGTCATCTCTGACTCGGGGGAGAAGCACCAGGTTGTAGAATCTCTGAGCCATCCGCTCTTTGAGGTTAGATGAAAAGATTCTGGGAGGAGTAACAAAGGCAGGGTGGAGGTGGAGAAGAACAAAACATTCAAGTTAGGAAAGCCGGGCAGCAGGTATGAATTGACCTCCACTCTTTGTACTCAAACTACACCATACACGTATGACGACAGCATTCCCACAATGCCTCCCATCCTGAGTGCAAAATTCTCTGGGGTGCAGGATTTTAAAAAACGTATATGCAAATTTCTATACTGCTCTTCAACATCAGTCTCCAGGACAGCTTATAAATAAAATGGTAGAACATCATCATCATCATCATAATACACAGCCAGAACCTTGAAAATAGTAGTTAAAAGCCAGAGCTGAAGACTCTTTGGTTCTTATAACATTCTTTATATAAAAATGTGCACGCATTATTCCACGGAGAAACAAAAGCCATGAAATACCATCTACAATAGCTTTCCACAACCTGGTGCCCTCCAGACCTGTTGCGCTAAAACTCCCATCGTTCCCATGCCCATGCGGGAAGGATGGGAGTTGCAGTCCAACACATCTAGTGGACACCAGGTTGGGGAAGCCGGGTCTACAACAATGCCTAGCAGTCTTTCTCTCTCTCTCTCTCTATAAGGGGAGATTCGTCTTTGTAAGGACCTACATTTTCAACCAGCCGTACCCTGCACTGTGCTACCAAGGAAAAAGAGGAACCAAAGTTCTGTGTGTGAGAAAACATGAAACAAACATCACATGTATTCACCCCCACTACCCACTGTGCTGAACCCCCTAGATCTCAGCATTATGCTCTCTTTGGGTCCTGACCTTGCATATTTTCCTTGACAAAGCACTTTTAAACAGGAACTACTGAATATATATATATATATATATATATATATATATATATATATTACTATTAATCATAAGAAGCGTCTTGTGCCCTGAAGTGGATGGGCTTGCCATGGCAGTGGCAGAGTTAGAGTGATGGGAAAAGGATGGAGCGATTTTAAAAAAACCAACCCAAAGAAACCCGATTGCCCAAACACCTAAAAATCTGAAAATGGTTCCCAGAAGCTTGAAAAATTTTTCCACCTCTGAAAGGCAGCAAACTCAACCACAAGATGGGTATGTATGTGTGTGCATACTTCACATTTTGCATGCATAGAAAAATCCATGCATAAGATTGAGTATATCTAACAGAAATAAGAATCAATATGGAAACAAAGATGATTGCAGTATCTCCTTTCATTTCTGTATTTCATCAAGCCTAAGGCCCGTTTGCATGTCATTACTGTAAGCACTACGTTTTGGTTATACAAAACGTTGCAGGAGAAATCAGACTGGAGCTAAAAACAAGAGACTCAAGGGAATTGTGGCCGTTTGTGGAGGGCAGCGGGGAGGAAGATGACTGAAGAGACGCTATTACTCATAGCATAGTCATAGCAAGCGTCCCACCTTGTTGCCTGGTACATGGCAGCTGCAGTCCACGTTTCTGGCTCTGTGATATAAAGGATCTGCTCCCAGTTGGACAGGGCTGGGATGATCTTGAAGGCTTTGGGCAGTTTTCCACTCCTGTATTTTGACAGCACCTTTAAAAATGGTTTAAATGTGGTTATGTAACAGGGATTGTTCAAAACTCTGTTTACCTGTACGCCGCCCTGAGATCATAGTGATATAGGGGGCTGGATACAATTGTTTTTAATGAATAATAAATAAAAGTTTCTTTCACTTGTTCACAAGGTCTTCTACGAAAATATTTTACAAACCATTCACAGATACCATTCCAAATCCTTCATATACTTGCAAACACTGTAGCAAATAATTATTAGCATGGAAAATAGTTCTAATTAATATTCTTCTCTATAATAAACAACCTTTGTAGCAGTTTATGGGACGATTGTCTGAGTTGGGAGTGGGAGGCACTACACTGCAGTGGCTCTGCTCCTACTTGGATGATCGGTTCCAGAAGGTGGTGCTGGAGGAACATTGCTTGGCCCACAGATTCTCCAACATGGGGTTCCATCCCAGGCAGTTTTGTCCCCCAGGCTATTCAACATTTACAGGAAACCATTGAGTGCAGTCATCCTGAGTTTTAGAGAGCCCTCTTATCAGAATGCTGATGATACGCAGCTCTATTTCTACTTTTCATCCTCACCCAGGTGAGGCTGTGGATGTGCTGAACCAGTGCCTGGCTGTGACAATGGACTAGATGAGGGCTAATAAAACTGAAACTCAATCCAGACGAGACTGAGATGCTGTTAGTGGGTGGTTTTTCTGCCCGGATGGAGGGCGCTCAAACTGCTCTGAATAGGGTTGCACTCCCCTTAAAGGAGCAGGCTTGTAGCTTGGGGGTCCTCCTGGGGCCATCTTTGTCACTTGAGGCTTAAGTGGCTTCACTGGCATGGAGGAGTGCCCTCTACCAACTTTGGCTGATGGCCCAGCTACATCCTTATCTGGACGGTGATAACCTGGCTTCAGTTGTTATGCTCTAGTAATTTCTAAGTTAGATTACTGCAGTGCACTCTATGTGGGGCTGCCTTTGAAGATGGTTCAGAACCTGCAGCTTGTGCAAAATGAGGTGGCCAGATTGATAACAGGGACAAGATGGTCTAAAGATGTAACACCAATTCTGCCCTGCTTGCATTGGCTGCCTGTATGTTTCTGAGCCTGATACAAGGTGCTGGTTTTGACCTATAAAGCCCTACTTAGGAAGACAATGTATTTTAATAGTTGTTAAATTTTTGTGAACCACCCAGAGCAGGCTAGTATAGAAATATATTGAATGAAATGAAATGAAATCTTAAATGCAGTGCCAATTACTGTTGTCCAAGCCTGCTGTGGCAGCATATCAGCAGCAGGCAAAGGTTGCACCGGAGCTAAGATTTCTAGGCCCTGCAGTGGCTGGCCTCAGTTTGACCTTGTATGCATGCATGCATGCATGTACACATACACACACACACACACAGAGCATTACTTACTTCTCTGACACCCTTGTAGACCTCTAGGACACGAGGATTAAGCTGTGGCATTGGTCGACCAGATATTTCTGACATCACGGTCTCCACCTCTGTCTGTTTCTCTGTGATCTTCTCCATGATAATATCTGCCAAGGTGCGCCTAATGGGTATCAAAGGGAAACAAAATGGAGCTGAGAACTTATCAAATCCCGCATTAGCAAGTCAAGAAGTAGAGGCAGAAATAAGATGAATTTCCAGTCCGGTTTCTCACTGGGCAGATGAAGGTTCCACACGTAACACCCTTTCATTGACACTTATCTTCTCTAAATGAACTGTCGTATTTGGATTGTTTAATTCAAAATGCTGTTGCACAAAGAAGCTTGGAGATGGCAACATATTTACCTATATTTCACTTAACCTTTTTTGCTCTTAAAGATTGGAACACAAACTCATGACTGGTGCATATGCACTTCTTTTGGGATGCCATTTGCACAACTTCCAAGACACAGCTAGAAATTGCAACTCTCTGAAAGTTTTAAAGACGAAGATTATTAAATTAAAATGCTAACTCACACACACACAAAAATGATACCAAAGAAAGAGGTTAGCCTTATTCAACAGCTTGGTTCATATGTAAGTCTAACTCATGGTGCATATAAAGCATGATTTGTTGACCCACCCAGGGTTCGTCTCGTAGATGATTGAACAAACCATGGTTTGTTTCCTCAGTCCCTGGGAGTTTTCTTGTTTCCTCCTTTGTCTGCTCCATCTCTGAATTCCAAAAGCCTTTGCAGCATTGCAGTACTAGCATGTAAAGAGGCTGAGTTTTTGATTGCTCTTGCCTGCTCCCAATATAGCCTTGCAAAACCACCCATGAACCACCACAATTCTGGGTTTGCACTAACAACTCATGGTTTAAACCATTCACAGTTCACAACCCACAAAAAACCCATGGGTTAACAACCAATTGTTAACCCAGTTTTGGGTTGGCACATAACAACCCACAATTCAACAAACCATAGTTAACTAAACTATGGTTTGTTACATGACTACATTGCATAAATACATGTTCTTGCATTCCATGAGGGTTAAAAACTTGTTATAAAAAAACACTGTAAGGAATACAAGTAGTATGTAGTGCAAATGTTTCTGCCCACTATGTCGAGCTTCTAGAGGCAAAACAGTATAACTTGTGGGTAGATACACAATGCCAAGAAGAATGGGTTTAGATTTGGGCATCCAAAAACCAATGCAATATCAAAGGCAGCCTAATAACTAAAGCACCATCTGCTGGTGAAAAGAACAAAAAAATTGAATTAGAAATATGCCTGGGTGCTAGTTATAGCCTCCACACTCCCTCTGAGAACCTGACAAAATCATGCCAACACATTGCATTAGATTCCCTAAGCCCTGCAGTGATACAACTCTTAGATTCAATTATCTTTAATGACCAGCTCTTGGATACAGTATTAATGCTAAACTGCCTCTACTTATTAAATCTCTGCACTGCATGTGTCCAAAGACTGTGGAGATATTCTTATATAGGAGGGGTGGCTACACAGCATTGCAGCCATTTCTGTAATATTATTGGCTCAGAATGCACCCCGAAGATCATGGCAATGGCCATTATCCTATGCCATGTGGACAAGTGCTACTTATGTGGGACTATCAATATGTATCACCGACACATGAGGCCAGGAATGATTCTGGGTCAGGAATTTGGCGCCCCCACAGTGTGAACCAGGCCAAACTCTCTAACAGTTAATCTTTTCCTGAGTGAAAAAGCAACTATTTGAACCCTCTCAAGGATAACCAATAAATTACAGGCATTTCACCCACAAGCCCTCATTCCTCATTTGGCAGGTGATGAAACGACAGGAGGAAAAGGAGTAGGAGCACATGATACAGTCTAGAAAGAAGTCAAGGTGACCTGCGAGCCTAGAAATTTCAAATATTTTCACAGCCCTGCACAGAGCTCAACAACAACTTTTAATTCTTTTAAAGGAGCAAAATAGCTCACAATAATTTTAAAGTGAAGAGCAGCTCCAAAAAGAAATGGGGCATTAGACATTCATATGCATCACAAAGTTGGGGGTGTACAGACTTCTGCTTCCAAGATAAAAGAGGCAACATTAATTCATTTCATTTATTTCATTTCTCTCCTGCCCAATATCCAAAGCTCTCAGGGCAGTTCACAAAGATTAAATCCCTGAACAAGGGGAAGTTTCTCATTTTCCATGCCAATGATCTTTAACCCCCACACATGGCCTAATCCCAGCAACAAAAACGACAAAATAAAACAAGTGTCACTCAATCAGGCATCTATTCCACAGATAGCAATAGTTCATGCATAAACCTGTTTCACATATCACGGTAAACCACCATGGGTTAATTCACCCATGGAGCTCAGAGACACAAACCAGTCTCTACTTTGAATACATAAGCCACAGCTTGTCGTGTTGTGCAAACCTGGGCAAAGTGGGTTATTTGAGGGTTAAATAACCTGCAGATAACCCTAGAAGAACCTATAAATGAACCCACAGGGGTTTATTTTGACATGGAAAATGGCCCAGTGTTTGAATGCTCTGAGACTTACCTTAGTGGTGGATTCTTGTTCATGAACATCTCAATGGCCTTTTCATCCTCTGCATTCACAGTCATCTCCTCACAATACTCTCTTTTCTCCATGGCAGCAGCTTTCTCCAGTGATGGCCACTCCTCATCCTCTGTATCTGAATCTCCATCCTTTGAGGCAGGTCCTTTAAAAAGGACAAAATTAGGATTTTTCTGAACACTTCAGCAAAATAAGCAACTACCTCAACATACCTATATTAGGAAAAACACTGGCTCTCTCAGTGACCCCGTTCACATGTGTCACAGCGGCAATTACTGGGTTGTTTAACTCAGAAATTGCAGTGATGAGCAAAGCACATGAGCCATTTCCACTTTCAACTAAGAACCACATTTAGATTGTCTGGTGACATCCAAACTCAGAAACTCTGCAAGGCTCAGCTGACACCATCTTAATTTTCTTTTCAACGCCTGGAAAATCTCTTTTAATATGCTTGGGCCTTTTTAAATGTTGATGTGGTATTTTGGTTTTATGCTAGGATTTTATTCTATTGCTTTGCTGTGTTTTATGGTGATTTTATTTGTGTTTTATGGCGATTTTATTTTAATTGTGATTGGGTTTTCTTTGAAAGCTGACCCAAAAGTATTTGCCTATGAAGTCCTCAAATAATTTTTTTAAAAAATCAAATACCAAGTACTTATAAAGATCTGGCTAATTACAAAAAGTGCAGGGCGAGATCAAATTCACTTCTCTACCTGCGCAGAACTGGCCCTGCCATTTGAAAGAGTGAGGTGTCCATCGAAGACAGCTGATCTATGAAAGGCAGCAAACAGTTACTTATTTAATTTATTATTGTTATATTTTTACTACCAGAGAGAATAAGAGCTGCTTATCAGATTGTCTGGCTCAGGTGCCAAAATAATTTTGGCTGGCCTAGGATATTATACACAAAGACTCAGGGGAGGGTGTGCCATTTGCTGCCTTGCCTCTAGTTGCAAAATGTCTTGAACTAGCCCTGCACCACTCTGCCAGCTCCAAGGCTGGTTGTTTTGAAATCTGAAATACCTAGGTGGATGAAAAATAAGATGGCTTGATTCAAGATAATGATGCCCTTGAATGTTATTTTGTGACATACATACCCATAAAGTATGTGTCAATCATGGATTAAACTATCTACAGTTAATCCACAATTAGTTCTTGCAATTAGTTGTAATTAGTACAATTAGGTTAATTGTGGGTCAATGTTTGGGTTTGCACATCACAAAATAACCTCTGATCAGAATCACCATCAAAATGGTGGTGGCACATGCTGGGCACCCAATCCAGCAACTCATGGGTTAACTAATCCATGATTTGCCACTGTTACGTGTGAACAATTCTACTGAATCTATAGGAGGGGACATCCAGTGTACCATCACACCAACATTAAGATGAACAATAATAAATAAATAAATATCACATTTTTGCCTAGAAAAGCAGTATCAATAGTCTGAGCATTCCAAGAAGAATTTCAGACATTACACAGGGCAAAGTCATCTCTGGATAATGGTATAATCCACTGGTTTGCCTCATTCACACTTTGCATTTTTAGAAGTATTTGTAGAAGTGTCTATGTACACTTAAAAACATAACCTGTAAATATAGCTTTATTCTACTGCTTACTCTACTGCATTCCATTGGATTATGTTGTAAACCGCCCAGAGAGCTTCGGCTGTGGGGCGGTATATAAATGTAATTAAATAAATAAATAAATAAATAAATAAATTACAATTCTCATCATCCCCAGCCAGAATGGCCAATACACTAGGAGGGGTAGGAAAGGCTGCAACAGAACCTTTCGCGGTGGGTGCACATTTACCAGTGGTTTGTGGGCAATACTCAAAATAGAATGGCACGGAGCTCATGGCTGTAAACAGGGACAGAGAAAGCAGCCTTAGTCAATGATCCTGTTCAAACGACTCCCTAAGCCATGGTGGTTAAGCATTTTGAGCTAAACATTATGGCTTAGCATGTCATGTGAACCTTGACTTAGGGTGTTGTGTGAACCATTCCTAATGATGGTGGCTACATAACCACATCTAAACACGCTCACTAAACATTTGCTGCAAAAGGGTTAGTGGCCTAACCATGGCTTAGCATGTAGTCTGAACAGGCCCAACCAAATCACTGGCCCATCTGGCTCAGGGTTTCAAGCAGAGGTCTTTCTCAGCTCTACTTGGAGATGCCAGAACTTGAACCCAAGGCCTTCTGCATGCAAAGCATGGGATCTACCACTGAGGACAGGTGGACACTGCCTAGTGACAGCTCACCCTTCCCCAACCTGGTGCCCTCCAAATGTGTTGGACTACAACTCCCAGCATGCCCCAGGCTGCCAAGGTCTGCTATAGGCCCATTTGAGTCCTTCGCTCACACCTCGAGGGTTTGGCTGCAGCCACCTTCTTCCACTTACCCAGCACGGTCGTCTTCTTCGCCTTGGGCTCGTCTCTTCTGCCCGCGCCGTGCTCGGCCTCCAGCTCCTCCTGCTGGATCCGAGCCTGTTCCAGGATCCTGCGCGAGAGCTTCTCATCCACGTACTCGTCCTCTTCGCCCCCGCCATGTTGCCCCGCTTTGCCCCGCCGCTTCACCCGCGTCACGGGCTTCACCGAGTCGCCCTGGGCGATCTGCTCGGCCAGCGGAACGTTCGCTGCAGCACCAGAGCCTCTCGCCCGCTTCGCTTTCGGCATGATCCCGACCAGAGGAGCAGCACACGTGTGAGGGCAGGCAGCGGCAAGAGCGCATGCGTCCAATGGGGCCCTTCCGACTATAGAGATAGAATCAAGTGGAGAGGTGCGCCTTGTGGCTGGATAGCTGACTTGTGAGTTCTCTAGCAACCCCTCCAGCAAACTTCTCTAGCAAGTAATCGCGGCCCAGAGGGACAATCAATGGGACAATCAGCAACAAATCTCTTCCCTACTCCCCAATACGACTTCTTACAGGCGCAAACAGCCCATTTTACTAGCTCCCACGCTCCCTTCTAATCATTCATTCTAGTAGTTAGCCAAGCCGATAGTAAGAAGTCACAACATTACACACAAAACGGAGTATCATTGAATTTAAAGGGGACGGTGTAAAAGCCGGAACGGAGCGGAACAGGCCGGAACGACCCCATTATATTAAAAAACCATACCAAAAACAGTGGCATGTGTTAGCAACACTTGGGAACAATATTTTAGGACTAAAACCATGCCAATATTATATCACTATTAACCCCAGAACTCCCAAAACAACGTCCGGAACAGAATGGGATGGCCGGAACGGCCACTACTGAACGAGCGATATCAACCAAACTCACCAGTCATGCATAACTCCATGGCAGGGATGCAATAAGCCACAAAAGGTGCAAAGAAACTGCGTTCCGATAACTGTTCCGCGCACAGCGCATATTGCGCAAAACGGACAGGGACAGCAGCTTCCAAGTGAAGTATGTTAATCAAACTCACCAGACACACATTACTAGGTGAGCCTGATGTAATAAGCTCCAAAAATTGCCCCCAAACCACGTTCAGATACCCGTTCCGGGCAAAAACACGTATTGTGCAAAATGGGCCGTAACGACAGCTTCCCAATTAGGTAAGTCAACCAAACTCATCAGACACACATAACTAGGTGGGACAAATATAGAAAGCTCCAAAAGTTGCCCCGAAACCACGTTCAGATACCCGTTCCGGGCAAAAACGTGTATTGCGCAAAATGGGCCGTAACAGCAGCTTCCCAATGACATAAGTGAACCAAACTCACCAGATGCACATGACAAGGTGGGAAAAATATAGAAAGCTCCAAAAGTTGCCCCAAAACCACGTTCAGATACCCGTTCCAGGCAAAAGTCTGTGTTGCGCAAAATGGGCCGTAACAGCAGCTTCCCAATGAGGAAAGTCAACCAAACTCACCAGATGCACATAACTAGGTGGGACAAATATAGAAAGCTCCAAAAGTTGCCCCGAAACCACGTTCAGATACCCGTTCCGGGCAAAAAGCTCCAAAAATTGCAGTGTTTTTGCCCGGAACGGGTATCTGATACGTGGTTTCGGGGCAACTTTTGGAGCTTATTACATCAGGCTCACCTAGTAGCCTGAACTGCTTGTTTTTCCTCCTAAACCTTCTCCTCACCTCTCATTCTCTCTTACTGTCAACGATGTCACGCTTACTCCGGTCAAGGAAGCTCGTAGTCTTGGCTTTATATTTGACTCCTCGCTCTCCTTTACTCCTCACATCGAGGCAGTAGCTAAATCCTGCCGCTTCTTCCTGCATAATATCGCCAGGATTCGACCATTTTTGTCTGTCTCTTCTGTCTCTTCTGCCAAGACTCTCGTTCACGCACTGGTTATCTCTCGGTTGGACTACTGCAACCTTCTACTCTCTGGCCTTCCTTCGTCTCACATCAGTCCGCTGGTCTCTGTCCACCACTCTGCCGCTAAGATCATCTTCTTGGCCCGCCGCTCTGACCAGGTCACTCCACTTCTGAAATCTCTTCATTGGCTTCCAATTCACTCCAGAATCCAATATAAACTTCTCCTGCTGACCTTCAAAGCTTTTCACGGTCTAGCTCCTGTCTATCTCTCCTCTCTCATCTCACACTATTGCCCCGCTCGTGCTCTCCGCTCCTCTGATGCCATGCTTCTTGCCTGCCCAAGGACCTCCACTTCCCTTACTCGGCTTCGTCCTTTTCTTCTGCTGCCCCTTATGCCTGGAACGCTCTTCCAGAACACTTGAGAACTACAAACTCAATCACTGCTTTTAAAACTCAGCTAAAAACTTTTCTTTTCCCTATAGCCTTCAAATATTGAGTTTGTTCTGACTCTATACTGTTAGCTTCACCCTACCCGGCGCCTGTTTACACTTCCCTGTGCCTGTTTGCATTCTCCTTCCCTCTTTATTGTTTACTACAACTTATTAGATTGTAAGCCTATGCGGCAGGGTCTTGCTATTTACTGTGTTATCTGTACAGCACCATGTACATTGATGGTGCTATATAAATAAATAAATAAATAAATAAATAAATAAATAAATAATAAATAATGTTCTGAAGTGGGGGAAGAGAGAAACAAATAATTTGAATATTTCTGGGTGGGGCTTGGATCAGGTAAATTCAGTTCTGATTGGCTGGGCGTTCCCATGAGGTGGGAAAGAGCGGGAAAAGACATTTGGTGTCAGTCAGTCTGAGATTAGACAGCGAGAGGGAAGGGGTGTTCTTTGGTAGGTGAAGTTTCAGAAAGAAAACTGAGGAGAAACTCAATAGCCGAGGCTTGAATATGAAACTAAGGGTTCTGTTGAATATTCCCCTCGAATATTAAGCTATTCCTGTGGGATAACCATGGGTAGTTAGTGAAGGTCAGGTGTAGGGTGGCTGTATTATGCCAGAAGGCTGCCCTAAAAGAAGCTTATACAAGCAGGCAGAGGCAAACACCCAGATAAATGGCTCAAGCAGCCAGAAATACAATAGGAGAAGCTTTGGGATTCAGAAGAATCTTGTTATGGAGTGTATTTGGCTAAAGGTTTAGGGGGTGGTTTTTTCCTGTGGTAAAAGAAGGTTATACAAGCAGGCAGCAGCAAACGCCCATATAAATGGCATGAGCAGACAGAAATACAATAGGAGAAGCTTTGGGATTCAGAAGAAGACTGTTATGGGGTGTATTTGGCTAAAGGTTTAGGGGTGTTTTTTCCTGAGGTAAAAGGTTATACACGCAGGCAGCAGCAAACACCCAGATAAATGGTCCAAGCCGCCAAAAATACAATATGAGAAGTTTTGAGATTCAGAAGAAGACTACTACGGGTATATTGGGCTAGAGTAAAGGTTTAGGAATTTTTTTCCTGAGGTAAACATAGTCTTTAAGAGGCTTATAATAGGGACAGTGTCCTTAAGAATTATCACTGGGAGTTTTATGACTTTTTTTCTTTTTTTGGCTAAACATGCATAGGATTGTTTAATAGTTCGTCATGGCTCTAGTTTTGGAGACTCTCTTATGCCAAAGCCTCTTATAACAGGAAATTCTAAAGAGATTTGGTGGCGGGGGGTGGGGGAAGGGTCCACTTGTAGAACTTGGAGTTACAGTGGCAGAGAGTTCCTTAGGCCCTGAGATCTTGCCAGAAGAGGGTTAAACAAGCAGGCAGCAAAACCTCAAATAAATTGTCCAAGCAGCCAGAAATACAACAGGAGGTGCTTTGGGAGTCAAAAGAAGACTATCCAAGAGCTAGAGCTAGATGTGGGTGTATATCTAAGGTTAAGGTTTGGGAATAAGTCCTGAGGTAAAATGAGTCATTAAGGCTTATAGTTAGTAGCAACAGTGTCTCTATTCCTTAAGAATTAATACCGTCTTTTGAAACCCCCAAAGTAAATAGTAGTATTCTCTGATGCACTAAAAATCCCTTTAATCAGGAAGAAACAAAGGCTGGGAGCTGAAATTTTATATAAGATAGGAAAGTTATAACAATATAGGAAGAGGGGATATGGGTTTTTCTTATCTTGTATTCTATTATCAAGCTGTCAAATTAGCCTTACTAAATTATTGATAAATTGTTGGAAGCAAAGAAAAATATCTTAAGAGATTTTTTTTAAGTTTAATATAGTATTAGAAAAAGCATAAGAATATATATAATTATAACTCTTTCCGCTTTAGATATGTGATATAAGATTTAAACTTTTGTTGTTGTTGCTCTGGGTTATTACCATGAAGTTTTAAAATGAAGAATTAACGTATTTCTAGTTTAACAAGTTATGCATTATTATTAAGACAATATAATGAGCACATATTGGTATATTGTCAAGATATTTTAACTGGTGGTTGAGCTATGAGGTATAAAACCTCCAATGTCTGAAAATGGAGCTGAATGTTTTGACACTGCTGTATTGAATTATGTGTTTACATACGTTTATATGCTTTTTTCTTCTTGCAGGGAAAACAAGGTGGCTTGCATCATTGTCATTCTCCTCTTCATCTTATCTACATGGATTGAATGGAAAATCAATGCAGCTCCCAAAGAAGGGCTGCCTGGAAGTTTTGATATAACAATGTGAGAGGAAAGCACTGCCTTCAAAGGGAGGGGACCCCTTATTTCCGGCGTTCGCAGTTACTGGCCGGACTCCCTTTTAAGGGGAGAGCAAAACTTATTGCTGGCCTTAACACTTATTTCCAGCCAGACTCCCCTTTAAGGAGAGAGAAGTGCTTATTCCTGGACTTCACACTTTACTGGATCCAAATCTCTAAGCAATATATTACACTGGCTTTGATTGCACTTATTTTTGTGTCCTGTTTCCTTCTCATTTGTTGATTAATGGTTTTTAATGCTTTATGTGTGTATGTTATGTGTTTAAGAATTCTAAATTTTGTATACTCATTTTTATCTTAATTTTAGAATTTGTGTAAACCGCTTAGAAAGCCCTAGCTATGGGAGCGGTATAGAAGTGCAATAAATAAAAAAATAAATTGTAGATTTTCACTTCTCTGTCCCAGGATGATAGTCTACTGCACCTCTGAAATCAAGGACCAAGACTTCCCTGGCCATTTCTCTGCTGTCCACTTGCTGGACGGATTGACTAGAAAGTGAATGCAGGTGCCGAAGAAAAAATGCCTGGAAGTTTTGCTGTAAAGACGTAAGAGGAAAGCGCTGCCTTCAGAGGGAGGGGACCACTTATTGCGACCATTCACACTTTAGTAGCCAGTCTTCCCTTCAAAGGGAGAGAATTGCTTATTGCAGGACACCACACTTTACCAGCCAGTCTTCCCTTCAAGGGGAGAGAAGTGCTTATTGCAGGACACCACACTTTACTAGCCAGTCTTCCCTTCAAGGGGAGAGAAATGCTTACTGCAGGACACCACATTTTACTAGCCAGTCTTCCCTTCAAGGGGAGAGAAATGCTTACTGCAGGACACCACACTTTACTAGCCAGACTTCCCTTCAAGGGGAGAGAAATGCTTATTGCAGGACACCACACTTTACTAGCCAGTCTTCCCTTCAAGGGGAGAGAAATACTTATTGCTGGACAACACACTTTACTAGCCAGTCTTCCCTTCAATGGGAGAGAAATGGTTACTGCAGGACACCACAATTTACTAGCCAGTCTTCCCTTCAAGGGGAGAGAAATGCTTATTTCAGGACACCACACTTTACTAGCCAGTCTTCCCTTCAAGGGGAGAGAAGTGCATATTGCCGGACACCACACTTTACTAGCCAGTCTTCCCTTCAAGGGGAGAGAAATGCTTACTGCAGGACACCACACTTTACTAGCCAGTCTTCCTTTCAAGTGGAGAGAAATGCTTATTGCTGGACACCACACTTTACTAGCCAGACTTCCCTTCAAGGGGAGAGAAATGCTTATTGCAGGACACCACACTTTACTAGCCAGTCTTCCCTTCAAGGGGAGAGAAATGCTTATTGCAGGACACCACACTTTACTAGCCAGACTTCCCTTCAAGGGGAGAGAAATGCTTATTGCAGGACACCACACTTTACTAGCCAGTCTTCCCTTCAAGGGGAGAGAAGTGCTTATTGCCGGACACCACACTTTACTAGCCAGTCTTCCCTTCAAGGGGAGAGAAATGCTTACTGCAGGACACCACACTTTTCTAGCCAGACTTCCCTTCAAGGGGAGAGAAATGCTTACTGCAGGACACCACACTTTACTAGCCAGTCTTCCCTTCAAGGGGAGAGAAATGCTTACTGCAGGACACCACACTTTACTAGCCAGTCTTCCCTTCAAGGGGAGAGAAATGCTTACTGCAGGACACCACACTTTACTAGCCAGACTTCCCTTCAAGGGGAGAGAAATGCTTATTTCAGGACACCACACTTTACTAGCCAGTCTTCCCTTCAAGGGGAGAGAAATGCTCATTGCAGGACACCACACTTTGCTAGCCAGTCTTCCCTTCAAGGGGAGAGAAATGCTTATTGCAGGACACCACACTTTACTAGCCAGTCTTCCCTTCAAGGGGAGAGAAATGCTTATTGCAGGACACCACACTTTACTAGCCAGTCTTCCCTTCAAGGGGAGAGAAATGCTCATTGCAGGACACCACACTTTACTAGCCAGTCTTCCCTTCAAGGGGAGAGAAATGATTATTGCAGGACACCACACTTTACTAGCCAGTCTTCCCTTCAAGGGGAGAGAAATGCTTATTGCAGGACACCACACTTTACTAGCCAGTCTTCCCTTCAAGGGGAGAGAAATGATTATTGCAGGACACCACACTTTACTAGCCAGTCTTCCCTTCAAGGGGAGAGAAGTGCTTATTGCAGGACACCACACTTTACTAGCCAGTCTTCCCTTCAAGGGGAGAGAAATGCTTATTGCAGGACACCACACTTTACCAGCCAGTCTTCTATTCAAGGGGAGAGAAGTGCTTATTTCAGGCCACCACTCTTTACTGGCCAGTGTCCCCCCCCCCTCACTCCCCTTCATGAGGTGGGCTTTGCTTTTTAACTCTTCCAAGGAAAGCGAGGCATCTTACATCGTCGTCTTCGTCTCCATCTTATCCTCAAAAAAAATCCTTCGAGGTAAGTCAGTCCAACTCTCTAAGCAATATATTACACTGGCTTTGATTGCACTTGTTTTTGTGCTTTTCCCCCCTTTAATTTGTTGATTTACAGTTTTTAATTCTTTATGTGGGTATGTTCTGTGTTTTAGAATTTAAATTTTGTATACTCGTTCTTAGCTTGATTTGAGAATTTCTGTAAACCGCCCAGAGAGCCCTTGCTATGGGAGCGGTATATAAGTGCAATAAATTAAAAAATAAAATGTAGATTTTCACTCCTCTGTCCCAGGATGATGGTGTGCTGCACCTCTGAAATCAAGGACCAAGACTTCCCTGGCCATTTCTCTGCAGTCCACTTGCTGGATGGATTGAATAGAAAGTGAATGCAGGTGTCGAAGAAGGGATGCCTGGAAGTTCTGCTGTAAAGACGAAAGAGGAAAGCACTGCCTTCAGAGGGAGGGGACCTATTATTGCCAGCCTTCACACTTTACTGGCCAGTCTTCCCTTCAAGGGGAGAGAAATACTTACTGCAGGACACCACACTTTACTAGCCAGTCTTCCCTTCAAGGGGAGAGAAATGCTTATTGCAGGACACCACATTTTACTAGCCAGTCTTCCCTTCAAGGGGAGAGAAATGCTTACTGCAGGACACCACACTTTACTAGCCAGACTTCCCTTCAAGGGGAGAGAATTGCTTAGAAGGGATGCCTGGAAGTTCTGCTGTAAAGACGAAAGAGGAAAGCACTGCCTTCAGAGGGAGGGGACCTATTATTGCCAGCCTTCACACTTTACTGGCCAGTCTTCCCTTCAAGGGGTGAGAATTGCTTAGATCAGGCCACCAAACTTTACCAGCCAGTCTTCCCTTCAAGGGGAGAGAATTGCTTAGTTCAGGCCACCAAAGTTTACTGTCCAGTCTTCCCTTCAACGGAAAAGAAGTACTTATTGCAGGACTCCACACTTTTCTGGACAGACTTCCCTTCAAGGGAAAAGAAGTACTTATTGCAGGACACCATACTTTTCTGGCCAGTCTTCCCTTCAAAGGAAGAGAAGTGCTTAGTTCAGGCTACCAGACTTTACTAGCCAGACTTCCCTTCAAGGGGAGAGAAGTGCTTATTGCAGGACACCGCACTTTACTAGCCATTCTTCCCTTCAAGGGAAGAGAAGTTCTTATTGCAGGACACCACACTTTATTAGCCATTCTTCCCTTCAAGGGGAAAGAAATGCTTATTGCAGGACACCACACTTTACTAGCCAGTCTTCCCTTCAACGGGAGAGAAATGCTTATTGCAGGACACCACACTTTACTAGCCAGTCTTCCCTTCAACGGAAGAGAAGTTCTTATTGCAGGACAACACACTTTACTAGCCAGACTTCCCTTCAAGGGGAGAGAAATGCTTATTGCAGGACACCGCACTTTACCAGCCAGTCTTCCCTTCAAGGGGAGAGAAGTTCTTATTGCAGGACACCACACTTTACTAGCCAGACTTCCCTTCAAGGGGAGAGAAATGCTTATTGCAGGACACCACACTTTACTAGCCAGACTTCCCTTCAAGGGGAGAGAAATGCTTATTGCAAGACACCACACTTTACCAGCCATTCTTCCCTTCAAGGGAAGAGAAGTTCTTATTGCCGGACACCACACTTTACTAGCCAGACTTCCCTTCAAGGGGAGAGAAATGCTTATTGCAGGACACCACACTTTACTAGCCAGTCTTCCCTTCAAGGGGAGAGAAATGATTATTGCAGGACACCACACTTTACTAGCCAGACTTCCCTTCAAGGGGAGAGAAATGCTTATTGCAGGACACCACACTTTACTAGCCAGACTTCCCTTCAAGGGGAGAGAAATGCTTATTGCAGGACACCACACTTTACCAGCCATTCTTCCCTTCAAGGGAAGAGAAGTGCTTATTTCAGGACACCACACTTTACTAGCCAGTCTTCCCTTCAAAGGGAGAGAAATACTTATTGCAGGACACCACACTTTACTAGCCAGACTTCCCTTCAAGGGGAGAGAAATACTTATTGCAGGACACCACATTTTACTAGCCAGTCTTCCCTTCAAGGGGAGAGAAATGCTTATTTCAGGACACCACACTTTACTAGCCAGTCTTCCCTTCAAGGGGAGAGAAATGATTATTGCAGGACACCACACTTTACTAGCCAGTCTTCCCTTAAAGGGGAGAGAAATGTTTATTGCAGGACACCACACTTTACTAGCCAGTCTTCCCTTCAAGGGGAGAGAAATGCTTACTGCAGGACACCACACTTTACTAGCCAGTCTTCCCTTCAAGGGGAGAGAAATGCTTACTGTAGGACACCACACTTTACTAGCCAGACTTCCCTTCAAGGGGAGAGAAATGCTTATTGCAGGACACCACACTTTACTAGCCAGTCTTCCCTTCAAGGGGAGAGAAATGCTTACTGCAGGACACCACACTTTACTAGCCAGTCTTCCCTTCAAGGGCAGAGAAATGGTTACTGCATGACACCACACTTTACTAGCCAGTCTTCCCTTCAAGGGGAGAGAAATGCTTACTGCAGGACACCACACTTTACTAGCCAGTCTTCCCTTCAAGGGGAGAGAAATGGTTACTGCAGGACACCACATTTTACTAGCCAGTCTTCCCTTCAAGGGGAGAGAAATGCTTACTGCAGGACACCACACTTTACTAGCCAGACTTCCCTTCAAGGGTAGAGCAGTGCTTATTGCCGGACACCACACTTTACTAGCCAGACTTCCCTTCAAGGGGAGAGAAATGCTTATTGCAGGACACCACACTTTACTAGCCAGTCTTCCCTTCAAGGGGAGAGAAATGCTTACTGCAGGACACCACAGTTTACTAGCCAGACTTCCCTTTCAAGGGGAGAGAAATGCTTATTGCAGGACACCACACTTTACTAGCCAGTCTTCCCTTCAAGGGGAGAGAAGTGCTTATTGCCGGACACCACACTTTACTAGCCAGTCTTCCCTTCAAGGGGAGAGAAATGCTTACTGCAGGACACCACACTTTACTAGCCAGTCTTCCCTTCAAGGGGAGAGAAATACTTATTGCTGGACACCACACTTTACTAGCCAGTCTTCCCTTCAAGTGGAGAGAAAGGCTTACTGCAGGACACCACACTTTACTAGCCAGACTTCCCTTCAAGGGGAGAGAAATGCTTATTGCAGGACACCACACTTTACCAGCCATTCTTCCCTTCAAGGGAAGAGAAGTGCTTATTGCAGGACACCACACTTTACTAGCCAGTCTTCCCTTCAAGGGGAGAGAAATGATTATTGCAGGACACCACACTTTACTAGCCAGACTTCCCTTCAAGGGGAGAGAAATGCTTATTGCAGGACACCACACTTTACTAGCCAGACTTCCCTTCAAGGGGAGAGAAATGCTTATTGCAGGACACCACACTTTACCAGCCATTCTTCCCTTCAAGGGAAGAGAAGTGCTTATTTCAGGACACCACACTTTACTAGCCAGTCTTCCCTTCAAAGGGAGAGAAATACTTATTGCAGGACACCACACTTTACTAGCCAGATTTCCCTTCAAGGGGAGAGAAATACTTATTGCAGGACACCACATTTTACTAGCCAGTCTTCCCTTCAAGGGGAGAGAAATGCTTATTTCAGGACACCACACTTTACTAGCCAGTCTTCCCTTCAAGGGGAGAGAAATGATTATTGCAGGACACCACACTTTACTAGCCAGTCTTCCCTTAAAGGGGAGAGAAATGTTTATTGCAGGACACCACACTTTACTAGCCAGTCTTCCCTTCAAGGGGAGAGAAATGCTTACTGCAGGACACCACACTTTACTAGCCAGTCTTCCCTTCAAGGGGAGAGAAATGCTTACTGTAGGACACCACACTTTACTAGCCAGACTTCCCTTCAAGGGGAGAGAAATGCTTATTGCAGGACACCACACTTTACTAGCCAGTCTTCCCTTCAAGGGGAGAGAAATGCTTACTGCAGGACACCACACTTTACTAGCCAGTCTTCCCTTCAAGGGCAGAGAAATGGTTACTGCATGACACCACACTTTACTAGCCAGTCTTCCCTTCAAGGGGAGAGAAATGCTTACTGCAGGACACCACACTTTACTAGCCAGTCTTCCCTTCAAGGGGAGAGAAATGGTTACTGCAGGACACCACATTTTACTAGCCAGTCTTCCCTTCAAGGGGAGAGAAATGCTTACTGCAGGACACCACACTTTACTAGCCAGACTTCCCTTCAAGTGTAGAGCAGTGCTTATTGCCGGACACCACACTTTACTAGCCAGACTTCCCTTCAAGGGGAGAGAAATGCTTATTGCAGGACACCACACTTTACTAGCCAGTCTTCCCTTCAAGGGGAGAGAAATGCTTACTGCAGGACACCACAGTTTACTAGCCAGACTTCCCTTTCAAGGGGAGAGAAATGCTTATTGCAGGACACCACACTTTACTAGCCAGTCTTCCCTTCAAGGGGAGAGAAGTGCTTATTGCCGGACACCACACTTTACTAGCCAGTCTTCCCTTCAAGGGGAGAGAAATGCTTACTGCAGGACACCACACTTTACTAGCCAGTCTTCCCTTCAAGGGGAGAGAAATACTTATTGCTGGACACCACACTTTACTAGCCAGTCTTCCCTTCAAGTGGAGAGAAAGGCTTACTGCAGGACACCACACTTTACTAGCCAGACTTCCCTTCAAGGGGAGAGAAATGCTTATTGCAGGACACCACACTTTACCAGCCATTCTTCCCTTCAAGGGAAGAGAAGTGCTTATTTCAGGACACCACACTTTACTAGCCAGTCTTCCCTTCAAAGGGAGAGAAATACTTATTGCAGGACACCACACTTTACTAGCCAGACTTCCCTTCAAGGGGAGAGAAATACTTATTGCAGGACACCACATTTTACTAGCCAGTCTTCCCTTCAAGGGGAGAGAAATGCTTATTTCAGGACACCACACTTTACTAGCCAGTCTTCCCTTCAAGGGGAGAGAAATGATTATTGCAGGACACCACACTTTACTAGCCAGTCTTCCCTTAAAGGGGAGAGAAATGTTTATTGCAGGACACCACACTTTACTAGCCAGTCTTCCCTTCAAGGGGAGAGAAATGCTTACTGCAGGACACCACACTTTACTAGCCAGTCTTCCCTTCAAGGGGAGAGAAATGCTTACTGTAGGACACCACACTTTACTAGCCAGACTTCCCTTCAAGGGGAGAGAAATGCTTATTGCAGGACACCACACTTTACTAGCCAGTCTTCCCTTCAAGGGGAGAGAAATGCTTACTGCAGGACACCACACTTTACTAGCCAGTCTTCCCTTCAAGGGCAGAGAAATGGTTACTGCATGACACCACACTTTACTAGCCAGTCTTCCCTTCAAGGGGAGAGAAATGCTTACTGCAGGACACCACACTTTACTAGCCAGTCTTCCCTTCAAGGGGAGAGAAATGGTTACTGCAGGACACCACATTTTACTAGCCAGTCTTCCCTTCAAGGGGAGAGAAATGCTTACTGCAGGACACCACACTTTACTAGCCAGACTTCCCTTCAAGGGTAGAGCAGTGCTTATTGCCGGACACCACACTTTACTAGCCAGACTTCCCTTCAAGGGGAGAGAAATGCTTATTGCAGGACACCACACTTTACTAGCCAGTCTTCCCTTCAAGGGGAGAGAAATGCTTACTGCAGGACACCACAGTTTACTAGCCAGACTTCCCTTTCAAGGGGAGAGAAATGCTTATTGCAGGACACCACACTTTACTAGCCAGTCTTCCCTTCAAGGGGAGAGAAGTGCTTATTGCCGGACACCACACTTTACTAGCCAGTCTTCCCTTCAAGGGGAGAGAAATGCTTACTGCAGGACACCACACTTTACTAGCCAGTCTTCCCTTCAAGGGGAGAGAAATACTTATTGCTGGACACCACACTTTACTAGCCAGTCTTCCCTTCAAGTGGAGAGAAAGGCTTACTGCAGGACACCACACTTTTCTAGCCAGACTTCCCTTCAAGGGGAGAGAAATGCTTATTGCAGGACACCACACTTTACTAGCCAGTCTTCCCTTCCAGGGGAGAGAAATGCTTACTGCAGGACACCACACTTTACTAGCCAGTCTTCCCTTCAAGGGGAGAGAAATGCTTACTGCAGGACACCACACTTTTCTAGCCAGACTTCCCTTCAAGGGGAGAGAAATGCTTACTGCAGGACACCACACTTTACTAGCCAGTCTTCCCTTCAAGGGGAGAGAAATGCTTACTGCAGGACACCACACTTTACTAGCCAGACTTCCCTTCAAGGGGAGAGAAATGCTTATTGCAGGACACCACACTTTACTAGCCAGTCTTCCCTTCAGGGGAGAGAAATGCTTACTGCAGGACACCACACTTTACTAGCCAGACTTCCCTTCAAGGGGAGAGAAATGCTTATTGCAGGACACCACACTTTACTAGCCAGTCTTCCCTTCAAGGGGAGAGAAATGCTTATTGCAGGACACCACATTTTACTAGCCAGTCTTCCCTTCAAGGGGAGAAAAATGCTTATTGCAGGACACCACATTTTACTAGCCAGTCTTCCCTTCAAGGGGAGAGAAATGCTTACTGCAGGACACCACACTTTACTAGCCAGTCTTCCCTTCAAGGGGAGAGAAATGCTTACTGCAGGACACCACACTTTACTAGCCAGACTTCCCTTCAAGGGGAGAGAAATGCTTATTGCAGGACACCACACTTTACTAGCCAGTCTTCCCTTCAAGGGGAGAGAAATGCTTATTGCAGGACACCACACTTTACTAGCCAGACTTCCCTTCAAGGGGAGAGAAATGCTTATTGCAGGACACCACACTTTACTAGCCAGTCTTCCCTTCAAGGGGAGAGAAATGCTTTCTGCAGGACACCACACTTTACTAGCCAGACTTCCCTTCAAGGGGAGAGAAATGCTTATTGCAGGACACCACACTTTTCTAGCCAGTCTTCCCTTCAAGGGGAGAGAAATGCTTACTGCAGGACACCACACTTTACTAGCCAGTCTTCCGTTCAAGAGGAGAGAAATGCTTACTGCAGGATACCACACTTTACTAGCCAGTCTTCCCTTCAAGGGGAGAGAAATGCTTATTTCAGGACACCACACTTTACTAACCAGACTTCCCTACAAGGGGAGAGAAATGCTTATTGCAGGACACCACACTTTACTAGCCAGTCTTCCCTTCAAGGGGAGAGAAATGCTTATTTCAGGACACCACACTTTACTAACCAGACTTCCCTACAAGGGGAGAGAAATGCTTATTTCAGGACACCACACTTTACTAACCAGACTTCCCTTCAAGGGGAGAGAAATGCTTACTGCAGGACACCACACTTTACTAGCTAGACTTCCCTTCAAGGGGAGAGAAATGCTTATTGCAGGACACCACATTTTACTAGCCAGACTTCCCTTCAAGGGGAGAGAAATGCTTACTGCAAGACACCACATTTTACTAGCCAGTCTTCCCTTCAAGGGGAGAGAAATGCTTATTTCAGGACACCGCACTTTACTAGCCAGTCTTCCCTTCAAGGGGAGAGAAATGCTTACTGCAGGACACCACACTTTACTAGCCAGACTTCCCTTCAAGGGGAGAGAAATGGTTACTGCAGGACACCACATTTTACTAGCCAATCTTCCCTTCAAGGGGAGAGAAATGCTTACTGCAGGACACCTCACTTTACTAGCCAGTCTTCCCTTCAAGGGGAGAGAAATGCTTACTGCAGGACACCACACTTTACTAGCCAGTCTTCCCTTCAAGGGGAGAGAAATGGTTACTGCAGGACACCACACTTTACTAGCCAGTCTTCCCTTCCAGGGGAGAGAAATGCTTATTTCAGGACACCACACTTTACTAGCCAGTCTTCCCTTCAAGGGGAGAGAAGTGCTTATTGCCAGACACCACACTTTACTAGCCAGTCTTCCCTTCAAGAGGAGAGAAATGCTTACTGCAGGACACCACACTTTACTAGCCAGTCTTCCCTTCAAGGGGAGAGAAATACTTATTGCTGGACACCACACTTTACTAGCCAGTCTTCCCTTCAAGGGGAGAGAAATGCTTACTGCAGGACACCACACTTTACTAACCAGACTTCCCTTCAAGTGGAGAGAAATGCTTATTGCAGGACACCACACTTTAATAGCCAGTCTTCCCTTCAGGGGGAGAGAAATGCTTATTGCAGGACACCGCACTTTACTAGCCAGTCTTCCCTTCAAGAGGAGAGAAGTGCTTACTGCAGGACAATGCACTTTACCAGCCAGTCTTCTATTCAAGGGGAGAGAAGTGCTTATTTCAGGCCACCACTCCTTACTGGCCAGTGTCCTCCCCCTCACTCCCCTTCATGAGGTGGGCTTTGCTTTTTTACGCTTCCAAGGAAATCGAGGCATCTTACATCGTCGTCTTCGTCTCCATCTTATCCTCAAAAAAAATCCTTCGAGGTAAGCCAGTCCAACTCTCTAAGAAATATATTACACTGGCTTTGATTGCACTTGTTTTTGTGCTTTTTCCCCCTTTCATTTGTTGATTTACAGTTTTTAATTCTTTATGTGGGTATGTTCTGTGTTTTAGAATTTAAATTTTGTATACTCGTTTTTACCTTAATTTTAGAATTTCTGTAAACCGCCCAGAGAGCCCTTGCTATGGGAGGGGTATATAAGTGCAATAAATTAAAAAATAAAATGTAGATTCTCACTCCTCTGTCCCAGGATGATGGTGTGCTGCACCTCTGAAATCAAGGACCAAGACTTCCCTGGCCATTTCTCTGCAGTCCACTTGCTGGATGGATTGAATAGAAAGTGAATGCAGGTGTCGAAGAAGGGATGCCTGGAAGTTCTGCTGTAAAGACGAAAGAGGAAAGCACTGCCTTCAGAGGGAGGGGACCTATTATTGCCAGCCTTCACACTTTACTGGCCAGTCTTCCCTTCAAGGGGTGAGAATTGCTTAGATCAGGCCACCAAACTTTACCAGCCAGTCTTCCTTTCAAGGAAAAAGAAGTACTTATTACAGGACTCCACACTTTTCTGGATAGACTTCCCTTCAAGGGAAGAGAAGTACTTATTGCAGGACTCCACACTTTACTAGCCAATCCTCCCTTCATGGGAAGAGAAGTGCTTATTGCAGGACTCCACACTTTTCTGGACAGACTTCCCTTCAAGGGAAAAGAAGTACTTATTGCAGGACTCCACACTTTTCTGGACAGACTTCCCTTCAAGGGAAGAGAAGTACTTATTGCAGGACACCACACTTTACTAGCCAGTCTTCCCTTCAAGGGGAGAGAAATGCTTATTGCAGGACACCACACTTTACTAGCCAGTCTTCCCTTCAAGGGAAGAGAAGTTCTTATTGCAGGACACCACATTTTACTAGCCAGTCTTCCCTTCAAGGGGAGAGAAATGCTTACTGCAGGACACCACACTTTACTAGCCAGACTTCCCTTCAAGGGGAGAGAATTGCTTAGAAGGGATGCCTGGAAGTTCTGCTGTAAAGACGAAAGAGGAAAGCACTGCCTTCAGAGGGAGGGGACCTATTATTGCCAGCCTTCACACTTTACTGGCCAGTCTTCCCTTCAAGGGGTGAGAATTGCTTAGATCAGGCCACCAAACTTTACCAGCCAGTCTTCCCTTCAAGGGGAGAGAATTGCTTAGTTCAGGCCACCAAAGTTTACTGTCCAGTCTTCCCTTCAACGGAAAAGAAGTACTTATTGCAGGACTCCACACTTTTCTGGACAGACTTCCCTTCAAGGGAAAAGAAGTACTTATTGCAGGACACCATACTTTTCTGGCCAGTCTTCCCTTCAAAGGAAGAGAAGTGCTTAGTTCAGGCTACCAGACTTTACTAGCCAGACTTCCCTTCAAGGGGAGAGAAGTGCTTATTGCAGGACACCGCACTTTACTAGCCATTCTTCCCTTCAAGGGAAGAGAAGTTCTTATTGCAGGACACCACACTTTATTAGCCATTCTTCCCTTCAAGGGGAAAGAAATGCTTATTGCAGGACACCACACTTTACTAGCCAGTCTTCCCTTCAAGGGGAGAGAAATGCTTATTGCAGGACACCACACTTTACTAGCCAGTCTTCCCTTCAACGGAAGAGAAGTTCTTATTGCAGGACACCACACTTTACTAGCCAGACTTCCCTTCAAGGGGAGAGAAATGCTTATTGCAGGACACAGCACTTTACCAGCCAGTCTTCCCTTCAAGGGGAGAGAAGTTCTTATTGCAGGACACCACACTTTACTAGCCAGACTTCCCTTCAAGGGGAGAGAAATGCTTATTGCAGGACACCACACTTTACTAGCCAGACTTCCCTTCAAGGGGAGAGAAATGCTTATTGCAAGACACCACACTTTACCAGCCATTCTTCCCTTCAAGGGAAGAGAAGTTCTTATTGCCGGACACCACACTTTACTAGCCAGACTTCCCTTCAAGGGGAGAGAAATGCTTATTGCAGGACACCACACTTTACTAGCCAGTCTTCCCTTCAAGGGGAGAGAAATGATTATTGCAGGACACCACACTTTACTAGCCAGACTTCCCTTCAAGGGGAGAGAAATGCTTATTGCAGGACACCACACTTTACCAGCCATTCTTCCCTTCAAGGGAAGAGAAGTGCTTATTTCAGGACACCACACTTTACTAGCCAGTCTTCCCTTCAAAGGGAGAGAAATACTTATTGCAGGACACCACACTTTACTAGCCAGACTTCCCTTCAAGGGGAGAGAAATACTTATTGCAGGACACCACATTTTACTAGCCAGTCTTCCCTTCAAGGGGAGAGAAATGCTTATTTCAGGACACCACACTTTACTAGCCAGTCTTCCCTTCAAGGGGAGAGAAATGATTATTGCAGGACACCACACTTTACTAGCCAGTCTTCCCTTAAAGGGGAGAGAAATGTTTATTGCAGGACACCACACTTTACTAGCCAGTCTTCCCTTCAAGGGGAGAGAAATGCTTACTGCAGGACACCACACTTTACTAGCCAGTCTTCCCTTCAAGGGGAGAGAAATGCTTACTGTAGGACACCACACTTTACTAGCCAGACTTCCCTTCAAGGGGAGAGAAATGCTTATTGCAGGACACCACACTTTACTAGCCAGTCTTCCCTTCAAGGGGAGAGAAATGCTTACTGCAGGACACCACACTTTACTAGCCAGTCTTCCCTTCAAGGGCAGAGAAATGGTTACTGCATGACACCACACTTTACTAGCCAGTCTTCCCTTCAAGGGGAGAGAAATGCTTACTGCAGGACACCACACTTTACTAGCCAGTCTTCCCTTCAAGGGGAGAGAAATGGTTACTGCAGGACACCACATTTTACTAGCCGGTCTTCCCTTCAAGGGGAGAGAAATGCTTATTGCCGGACACCACACTTTACTAGCCAGTCTTCCCTTCAAGGGGAGAGAAATGATTATTGCAGGACACCACACTTTACTAGCCAGTCTTCCCTTAAAGGGGAGAGAAATGTTTATTGCAGGACACCACACTTTACTAGCCAGTCTTCCCTTCAAGGGGAGAGAAATGCTTACTGCAGGACACCACACTTTACTAGCCAGTCTTCCCTTCAAGGGGAGAGAAATGCTTACTGTAGGACACCACACTTTACTAGCCAGACTTCCCTTCAAGGGGAGAGAAATGCTTATTGCAGGACACCACACTTTACTAGCCAGTCTTCCCTTCAAGGGGAGAGAAATGCTTACTGCAGGACACCACACTTTACTAGCCAGTCTTCCCTTCAAGGGCAGAGAAATGGTTACTGCATGACACCACACTTTACTAGCCAGTCTTCCCTTCAAGGGGAGAGAAATGCTTACTGCAGGACACCACACTTTACTAGCCAGTCTTCCCTTCAAGGGGAGAGAAATGGTTACTGCAGGACACCACATTTTACTAGCCAGTCTTCCCTTCAAGGGGAGAGAAATGCTTACTGCAGGACACCACACTTTACTAGCCAGACTTCCCTTCAAGGGTAGAGCAGTGCTTATTGCCGGACACCACACTTTACTAGCCAGACTTCCCTTCAAGGGGAGAGAAATGCTTATTGCAGGACACCACACTTTACTAGCCAGTCTTCCCTTCAAGGGGAGAGAAATGCTTACTGCAGGACACCACAGTTTACTAGCCAGACTTCCCTTTCAAGGGGAGAGAAATGCTTATTGCAGGACACCACACTTTACTAGCCAGTCTTCCCTTCAAGGGGAGAGAAGTGCTTATTGCCGGACACCACACTTTACTAGCCAGTCTTCCCTTCAAGGGGAGAGAAATGCTTACTGCAGGACACCACACTTTACTAGCCAGTCTTCCCTTCAAGGGGAGAGAAATACTTATTGCTGGACACCACACTTTACTAGCCAGTCTTCCCTTCAAGTGGAGAGAAAGGCTTACTGCAGGACACCACACTTTTCTAGCCAGACTTCCCTTCAAGGGGAGAGAAATGCTTATTGCAGGACACCACACTTTACTAGCCAGTCTTCCCTTCAAGGGGAGAGAAATGCTTACTGCAGGACACCACACTTTACTAGCCAGTCTTCCCTTCAAGGGGAGAGAAATGCTTACTGCAGGACACCACACTTTTCTAGCCAGACTTCCCTTCAAGGGGAGAGAAATGCTTACTGCAGGACACCACACTTTACTAGCCAGTCTTCACTTCAAGGGGAGAGAAATGCTTACTGCAGGACACCACACTTTACTAGCCAGACTTCCCTTCAAGGGGAGAGAATTGCTTAGAAGGGATGCCTGGAAGTTCTGCTGTAAAGACGAAAGAGGAAAGCACTGCCTTCAGAGGGAGGGGACCTATTATTGCCAGCCTTCACACTTTACTGGCCAGTCTTCCCTTCAAGGGGAGAGAAATGCTTACTGCAGGACACCACACTTTACTAGCCAGACTTCCCTTCAAGGGGAGAGAAATGCTTATTGCAGGACACCACACTTTACTAGCCAGTCTTCCCTTCAAGGGGAGAGAAATGGTTACTGCAGGACACCACATTTTACTAGCCAGTCTTCCCTTCAAGGGGAGAGAAATGCTTATTTCAGGACACCACACTTTACTAGCCAGTCTTCCCTTCAAGGGGAGAGAAATGCTTACTGCAAGGCACCACACTTTACTAGCCAGTCTTCCCTTCAAGGGGAGAGAAATGCTTACTGCAGGACACCACACTTTACTAGCCAGTCTTCCCTTCAAGGGGAGAGAAATGGTTACTGCAGGACACCACATTTTACTAGCAAGTCTTCCCTTCAAGGGGAGAGAAATGCTTACTGCAGGACACAGCACTTTACTAGCCATTCTTCCCTTCATGGGGAGAGAAGTTCTTATAGCAGGACACCACACTTTACTAGCCAGTCTTCCCTTCAAGGGGAAAGAAATGCTTATTGCAGGACACCACACTTTACTAGCCAGTCTTCCCTTCAAGGGGAGAGAAATGCTTATTGCAGGACACCACACTTTACTAGCCAGACTTCCCTTCAAGGGGAGAGAAATGCTTACTGCAAGGCACCACACTTTACTAGCCAGTCTTCCCTTCAAGGGGAGAGAAATGCTTACTGCAAGGCACCACACTTTACTAGCCATTCTTCCCTTCATGGGGAGAGAAGTTCTTATTGCAGGACACCACACTTTACTAGCCAGTCTTCCCTTCAAGGGGAAAGAAATGCTTATTGCAGGACACCACACTTTACTAGCCAGTCTTCCCTTCATGGGGAGAGAAGTTCTTATTGCAGGACACCACACTTTACTAGCCAGTCTTCCCTTCAAGGGGAAAGAAATGCTTACTGCAAGGCACCACACTTTACTAGCCAGTCTTCCCTTCAAGGGGAGAGAAATGCTTACTGCAGGACACCACACTTTACTAGCCAGACTTCCCTTCAAGGGGAGAGAATTGCTTAGAAGGGATGCCTGGAAGTTCTGCTGTAAAGACGAAAGAGGAAAGCACTGCCTTCAGAGGGAGGGGACCTATTATTGCCAGCCTTCACACTTTACTGGCCAGTCTTCCCTTCAAGGGGAGAGAAATGCTTACTGCAGGACACCACACTTTACTAGCCAGACTTCCCTTCAAGGGGAGAGAAATGCTTATTGCAGGACACCACACTTTACTAGCCAGTCTTCCCTTCAAGGGGAGAGAAATGGTTACTGCAGGACACCACATTTTACTAGCCAGTCTTCCCTTCAAGGGGAGAGAAATGCTTATTTCAGGACACCACACTTTACTAGCCAGTCTTCCCTTCAAGGGGAGAGAAATGCTTACTGTAAGGCACCACACTTTACTAGCCAGTCTTCCCTTCAAGGGGAGAGAAATGCTTACTGCAGGACACCACACTTTACTAGCCAGTCTTCCCTTCAAGGGGAGAGAAATGGTTACTGCAGGACACCACATTTTACTAGCCAGTCTTCCCTTCAAGGGGAGAGAAATGCTTACTGCAGGACACAGCACTTTACTAGCCATTCTTCCCTTCATGGGGAGAGAAGTTCTTATTGCAGGACACCACACTTTACTAGCCAGTCTTCCCTTCAAGGGGAAAGAAATGCTTATTGCAGGACACCACACTTTACTAGCCAGTCTTCCCTTCAAGGGGAGAGAAATGCTTATTGCAGGACACCACACTTTACCAGCCAGTCTTCCCTTCAAGGGGAGAGAAGTTCTTATTGCAGGACACCACACTTTACTAGCCAGACTTCCCTTCAAGGGGAGAGAAATGCTTATTGCAGGACACCACACTTTACTAGCCAGTCTTCCCTTCAACGGAAGAGAAGTTCTTATTGCAGGACACCACACTTTACTAGCCAGTCTTCCCTTCAAGGGGAGAGAAATGCTTACTGCAGGACACCACACTTTACTAGCCAGACTTCCCTTCAAGGGGAGAGAAGTGCTTATTGCAGGACACCACACTTTACTAGCCATTCTTCCCTTCAAGGGAAGAGAAGTTCTTATTGCAGGACACCACACTTTACTAGCCAGTCTTCCCTTCAAGGGGAGAGAAATGCTTATTGCAGGACACCACACTTTATTAGCCAGTCTTCCCTTCAAGGGGAGAGAAATGCTTATTGCAGGACACCACACTTTACTAGCCAGTCTTCCCTTCAAGGGGAGAGAAATGCTTATTGCAGGACACCACACTTTACCAGCCAGTCTTCCCTTCAAGGGGAGAGAAATGATTATTTCAGGACACCACACTTTACTAGCCAGTCTTCCCTTCAAGGGGAGAGAAATGCTTACTGCAGGACACCACACTTTACTTGCCAGTCTTCCCTTCAAGGGGAGAGAAATACTTATTGCTGGACACCACACTTTACTAGCCAGTCTTCCCTTCAAGGGGAGAGAAATGCTTACTGCAGGACACCACACTTTAATAGCCAGACTTCCCTTCAAGGGGAGAGAAATGCTTATTGCAGGACACCACACTTTACTAGCCAGTCTTCCCTTCAAGGGGAGAGAAATGCTTACTGCAGGACACCACACTTTACTAGCCAGTCTTCCCTTCAAGGGGAGAGAAATGCTTATTTCAGGACACCACACTTTACTAGCAAGTCTTCCCTTCAAGGGGAGAGAAATGCTTACTGCAGGACACCACACTTTACTAGCCAGTCTTCCCTTCAAGGGGAGAGAAATACTTATTGCTGGACACCACACTTTACTAGCCAGTCTTCCCTTCAAGGGGAGAGAAATGCTTATTTCAGGACACCACACTTTACTAGCCAGACTTCCCTTCAAGGGGAGAGAAATGCTTATTGCAGGACACCACACTTTACTAGCCAGTCTTCCCTTCAAGGGGAGAGAAGTGCTTACTGCAGGACACCACACTTTACTAGCCAGTCTTCCCTTCAAGGGGAGAGAAATGCTTATTGCAGGACACCACACTTTACTAGCCAGTCTTCCCTTCAAGGGGAGAGAAATGCTTACTGCAGGACACCACACTTTACTAGCCAGACTTCCCTTCAAGGGGAGAGAAATGCTTATTGCAGGACACCACACTTTACTAGCCAGTCTTCCCTTCAAGAGGAGAGAAATGCTTACTGTAGGACACCACACTTTACTAGCCAGACTTCCCTTCAAGGGGAGAGAAATGCTTATTGCAGGACACCACACTTTACTAGCCAGTCTTCCCTTCAAGAGGAGAGAAATGCTTACTGCAGGACACCACACTTTACTAGCCAGTCTTCCCTTCAAGGGGAGAGAAATGCTTATTGCAGGACACCACACTTTACTAGCCAGTCTTCCCTTCAAGGGGAGAGAAATGCTTACTGCAGGACACCACACTTTACTAGCCAGACTTCCCTTCAAGGGGAGAGAAATGCTTATTGCAGGACACCACACTTTACTAGCCAGTCTTCCCTTCAAGAGGAGAGAAGTGCTTACTGTAGGACACCACACTTTACTAGCCAGACTTCCCTTCAAGGGGAGAGAAGTGCTTATTGCAGGATACCACACTTTACTAGCCATTCTTCCCTTCAAGGGAAGAGAAGTTCTTATTGCAGGACACCACACTTTACTAGCCAGTCTTCCCTTCAAGGGGAGAGAAATGCTTACTGCAGGACACCACACTTTACTAGCCAGACTTCCCTTCAAGGGGAGAGAAATGCTTATTGCAGGACACCACACTTTACTAGCCAGTCTTCCCTTCAAGGGGAGAGAAATGCTTACTGCAGGACACCACACTTTACTAGCCAGTCTTCCCTTCAAGGGGAGAGAAATACTTATTGCTGGACACCACACTTTACTAGCCAGTCTTCCCTTCAAGAGGAGAGAAATGCTTACTGTAGGACACCACACTTTACTAGCCAGACTTCCCTTCAAGGGGAGAGAAATGCTTATTGCAGGACACCACACTTTACTAGCCAGTCTTCCCTTCAAGGGGAGAGAAATGCTTATTGCAGGACACCACACATTACTAGCCAGTCTTCCCTTCAAGGGGAAAGAAATGTTTATTGTAGGACACCACACTTTACTAGCCAGACTTCCCTTCAAGGGGAGAGAAATGCTTATTGCAGGACAGCACACTTTACTAGCCAGTCTTCCCTTCAAGGGGAGAGAAGTGCTTATTGCAGGACACCACACTTTACTAGCCATTCTTCCCTTCAAGGGGAGAGAAATGGTTACTGCAGGACACCACATTTTACTAGCCATTCTTCCCTTCAAGGGGAGAGAAGTGCTTATTGCCGGACACCACTCTTTACTAACCAGTCTTCCCTTCAAGTGGAGAGAAATGCTTACTGCAGGACACCACACTTTACTAGCCAGTCTTCCCTTCAAGGGGAGAGAAATACTTATTGCTGGACACCACACTTTATTAGCCAGTCTTCCCTTCAAGGGGAGAGAAATGCTTATTTCAGGACACCACACTTTACTAGCCAGTCTTCCCTTCAAGGGGAGAGAAATGCTTACTGCAGGACACCACACTTTACTAGCCAGTCTTCCCTTCAAGGGGAGAGAAATACTTATTGCTGGACACCACACTTTACTAGCCAGTCTTCCCTTCAAGGGGAGTGAAATGCTTATTTCAGGACACCACACTTTACTAGCCAGTCTTCCCTTCAAGGGGAGAGAAATGCTTATTGCAGGACACCACACTTTACTAGCCAGTCTTCCCTTCAAGGGGAGAGAAATGCTTATTGCAGGACACCACACTTTACTAGCCATACTTCCCTTCAAGGGGAGAGAAATGCTTACTGCAGGACACCACACTTTACTAGCCATACTTCCCTTCAAGGGGAGAGAAGTGCTTATTGCAGGACACCACACTTTAAAAGCCAGTCTTTCCTTCAAGGGGAGAGAAATGCTTACTTCAGGACACCACACTTTACTAGCCATACTTCCCTTCAAGGGGAGAGAAGTGCTTATTGCAGGACACCACACTTTAAAAGCCAGTCTTCCCTTCAAGGGGAGAGAAATGCTTACTACAGGACACCACACTTTACTACCCAGTCTTCCCTTCAAGGGGAGAGGAATGGTTACTGCAGGACACCACAGTTTACTAGCCAGTCTTCCCTTCAAGGGGAGAGAAATGGTTACTGCAGGACACCACAGTTTACTAACCAGTCTTCCCTTCAAGGGGAGAGAAATGGTTACTGCAGGACACCACACTTTACTAGCCAGTCTTCCCTTCAAGGGGAGAGAAATGGTTACTGCAGGACACCACATTTTACTAGCCAGTCTTCCCTTCAAGGGGAGAGAAATGCTTATTGCAGGATACCACACTTTACTAGCCAGTCTTCCCTTCAAGGGGAGAGAAATACTTATTGCTGGACACCACACTTTACTAGCCAGTCTTCCCTTCAAGGGGAGAGAAATGGTTACTGCAGGACACCACACTTTACTAGCCAGTCTTCCCTTCAAGGGGAGAGAAATGTTTATTGCAGGACACCACACTTTACTAGCCAGTCTTCCCTTCAAGGGGAGAGAAATGCTTACTGCAGGACACCACACTTTACTAGCCAGTCTACCCTTCAAGGGGAGAGAAATGCTTACTGCAGGACACCACACTTTACTAGCCAGTCTTCCCTTCAAGGGGAGAGAAATGCTTATTGCAGGACACCGCACTTTACTAGCCAGTCTTCCCTTCAAGGGGAGAGAAATGCTTACTGCAGGACACCACACTTTACTAGCCAGTCTTCTCTTCAAGGGGAGAGAAATGCTTACTGCAGGACATCACACTTTACTAGCCAGTCTTCCCTTCAAGGGGAAAGAAATGGTTACTGCAGGACACCACACTTTACTAGCCAGTCTTCCCTTCAAGGGGAGAGAAATGTTTATTGCAGGACACCACACTTTACTAGCCAGTCTTCCCTTCAAGGGGAGAGAAATGCTTACTGCAGGACACCACACTTTACTAGCCAGTCTTCCCTTCAAGGGGAGAGAAATGGTTACTGCAGGACACCACACTTTACTAGCCAGTCTTCCCTTCAAGGGGAGAGAAATGCTTACTGCAGGACACCACACTTTACTAGCCAGTCTTCCCTTCAAGGGGAGAGAAATGCTTATTGCAGGACACCACACTTTACTAGCCAGTCTTCCCTTCAAGGGGAGAGAAATGCTTATTGCTGGACACCACACTTTACTAGCCAGTCTTCCCTTCAAGGGGAGAGAAATGCTTACTGCAGGACACCACACTTTACTAGCCAGTCTTCCCTTCAAGGGGAGAGAAATGTTTATTGCAGGACACCACACTTTACTAGCCAGTCTTCCCTTCAAGGGGAGAGAAGTGCTTATTGCCGGACACCACACTTTACCAGCCAGTCTTCCCTTCAAGGGGAGAGAAATGCTTATTGCCAGACACCACACTTTACTAGCCAGTCTTCCCTTCAAGGGGAGAGAAATGCTTACTAAAGGACACCACACTTTACTAGCCAGTCTTCCCTTCAAGGGGAGAGAAATGCTTACTGCAGGACACCACACTTTACTAACCAGTCTTCCCTTCAAGGGGAGAGAAATACTTATTGCTGGACACCACACTTTACTAGCCAGTCTTCCCTTCAAGGGGAGAGAAATGCTTATTTCAGGACACCACACTTTACTAGCCAGTCTTCCCTTCAAGGGGAGAGAAATGCTTATTGCAGGACACCACACTTTACTAGCCAGTCTTCCCTTCAAGGGGAGAGAAATGCTTATTGCAGGACACCACACTTTACTAGCCATACTTCCCTTCAAGGGGAGAGAAATGCTTATTGCAGGACACCACACTTTAAAAGCCAGTCTTCCCTTCAAGGGGAGAGAAATGCTTACTACAGGACACCACACTTTACTAGCCATACTTCCCTTCAAGGGGAGAGAAGTGCTTATTGCAGGACACCACACTTTAAAAGCCAGTCTTCCTTCAAGGGGAGAGAAATGCTTACTTCAGGACACCACACTTTACTAGCCAGTCTTCCCTTCAAGGGGAGAGAAATGCTTACTGCAGGACACCACACTTTACTAGCCAGTCTTCCCTTCAAGGGGAGAGAAATGCTTACTGCAGGACACCACACTTTACTAGCCAGTCTTCCCTTCAAGGGGAGAGAAATGCTTATTTCAGGACACCACACTTTACTAGCCAGTCTTCCCTTCAAGGGGAGAGAAATGCTTACTGCAGGACACCACACTTTACTAGCCAGTCTTCCCTTCAAGGGGAGAGAAATACTTATTGCTGGACACCACACTTTACTAGCCAGTCTTCCCTTCAAGAGGAGAGAAATGCTTACTGTAGGACACCACACTTTACTAGCCAGACTTCCCTTCAAGGGGAGAGAAATGCTTATTGCAGGACACCACACTTTACTAGCCAGTCTTCCCTTCAAGGGGAGAGAAATGCTTATTGCAGGACACCACACTTTACTAGCCAGTCTTCCCTTCAAGGGGAGAGAAATGCTTATTGCAGGACACCACACATTACTAGCCAGTCTTCCCTTCAAGGGGAAAGAAATGTTTATTGCAGGACACCACACTTTACTAGCCAGACTTCCCTTCAAGGGGAGAGAAATGCTTATTGCAGGACAGCACACTTTACTAGCCAGTCTTCCCTTCAAGGGGAGAGAAGTGCTTATTGCAGGACACCACACTTTACTAGCCATTCTTCCCTTCAAGGGGAGAGAAATGGTTACTGCAGGACACCACATTTTACTAGCCATTCTTCCCTTCAAGGGGAGAGAAGTGCTTATTGCCGGACACCACTCTTTACTAACCAGTCTTCCCTTCAAGTGGAGAGAAATGCTTACTGCAGGACACCACACTTTACTAGCCAGTCTTCCCTTCAAGGGGAGAGAAATACTTATTGCTGGACACCACACTTTATTAGCCAGTCTTCCCTTCAAGGGGAGAGAAATGCTTATTTCAGGACACCACACTTTACTAGCCAGTCTTCCCTTCAAGGGGAGAGAAATGCTTACTGCAGGACACCACACTTTACTAGCCAGTCTTCCCTTCAAGGGGAGAGAAATACTTATTGCTGGACACCACACTTTACTAGCCAGTCTTCCCTTCAAGGGGAGTGAAATGCTTATTTCAGGACACCACACTTTACTAGCCAGTCTTCCCTTCAAGGGGAGAGAAATGCTTATTTCAGGACACCACACTTTACTAGCCAGTCTTCCCTTCAAGGGGAGAGAAATGCTTATTGCAGGACACCACACTTTACTAGCCATACTTCCCTTCAAGGGGAGAGAAATGCTTACTGCAGGACACCACACTTTACTAGCCATACTTCCCTTCAAGGGGAGAGAAGTGCTTATTGCAGGACACCACACTTTAAAAGCCAGTCTTCCCTTCAAGGGGAGAGAAATGCTTACTTCAGGACACCACACTTTACTAGCCATACTTCCCTTCAAGGGGAGAGAAGTGCTTATTGCAGGACACCACACTTTAAAAGCCAGTCTTCCCTTCAAGGGGAGAGAAATGCTTACTACAGGACACCACACTTTACTAGCCATACTTCCCTTCAAGGGGAGAGAAGTGCTTATTGCAGGACACCACACTTTAAAAGCCAGTCTTCCCTTCAAGGGGAGAGAAAAGCTTACTGCAAGACACCACACTTTACTACCCAGTCTTCCCTTCAAGGGGAGAGAAATGGTTACTGCAGGACACCACAGTTTACTAACCAGTCTTCCCTTCAAGGGGAGAGAAATGGTTACTGCAGGACACCACACTTTACTAGCCAGTCTTCCCTTCAAGGGGAGAGAAATGGTTACTGCAGGACACCACATTTTACTAGCCAGTCTTCCCTTCAAGGGGAGAGAAATGCTTATTGCAGGATACCACACTTTACTAGCCAGTCTTCCCTTCAAGGGGAGAGAAATACTTATTGCTGGACACCACACTTTACTAGCCAGTCTTCCCTTCAAGGGGAGAGAAATGGTTACTGCAGGACACCACACTTTACTAGCCAGTCTTCCCTTCAAGGGGAGAGAAATGTTTATTGCAGGACACCACACTTTACTAGCCAGTCTTCCCTTCAAGGGGAGAGAAATGCTTACTGCAGGACACCACACTTTACTAGCCAGTCTACCCTTCAAGGGGAGAGAAATGCTTACTGCAGGACACCACACTTTACTAGCCAGTCTTCCCTTCAAGGGGACAGAAATGTTTATTGCAGGACACAGCACTTTACTAGCCAGTCTTCCCTTCAAGGGGAGAGAAATGCTTACTGCAGGACACCACACTTTACTAGCCAGTCTTCCCTTCAAGGGGAGAGAAATGCTTACTGCAGGACATCACACTTTACTAGCCAGTCTTCCCTTCAAGGGGAAAGAAATGGTTACTGCAGGACACCACACTTTACTAGCCAGTCTTCCCTTCAAGGGGAGAGAAATGTTTATTGCAGGACACCACACTTTACTAGCCAGTCTTCCCTTCAAGGGGAGAGAAATGCTTACTGCAGGACACCACACTTTACTAGCCAGTCTTCCCTTCAAGGGGAGAGAAATGGTTACTGCAGGACACCACACTTTACTAGCCAGTCTTCCCTTCAAGGGGAGAGAAATGCTTACTGCAGGACACCACACTTTACTAGCCAGTCTTCCCTTCAAGGGGAGTGAAATGCTTATTTCAGGACACCACACTTTACTAGCCAGTCTTCCCTTCAAGGGGAGAGAAATGCTTATTGCAGGACACCACACTTTACTAGCCAATCTTCCCTTCAAGGGGAGAGAAATGCTTATTGCAGGACACCACACTTTACTAGCCATACTTCCCTTCAAGGGGAGAGAAATGCTTACTGCAGGACACCACACTTTACTAGCCATACTTCCCTTCAAGGGGAGATAAGTGCTTATTGCAGGACACCACACTTTAAAAGCCAGTCTTCCCTTCAAGGGGAGAGAAATGCTTACTTCAGGACACCACACTTTACTAGCCATACTTCCCTTAAAGGGGAGAGAAGTGCTTATTGCAGGACACCACACTTTAAAAGCCAGTCTTCCCTTCAAGGGGAGAGAAATGCTTACTACAGGACACCACACTTTACTAGCCATACTTCCCTTCAAGGGGAGAGAAGTGCTTATTGCAGGACACCACACTTTAAAAGCCAGTCTTCCCTTCAAGGGGAGAGAAAAGCTTACTGCAAGACACCACACTTTACTACCCAGTCTTCCCTTCAAGGGGAGAGAAATGGTTACTGCAGGACACCACAGTTTACTAGCCAGTCTTCCCTTCAAGGGGAGAGAAATGGTTACTGCAGGACACCACAGTTTACTAACCAGTCTTCCCTTCAAGGGGAGAGAAATGGTTACTGCAGGACACCACACTTTACTAGCCAGTCTTCCCTTCAAGGGGAGAGAAATGCTTACTGCAGGACACCACATTTTACTAGCCAGTCTTCCCTTCAAGGGGAGAGAAATGCTTATTGCAGGATACCACACTTTACTAGCCAGTCTTCCCTTCAAGGGGAGAGAAATACTTATTGCTGGACACCACACTTTACTAGCCAGTCTTCCCTTCAAGGGGAGAGAAATGGTTACTGCAGGACACCACACTTTACTAGCCAGTCTTCCCTTCAAGGGGAGAGAAATGTTTATTGCAGGACACCACACTTTACTAGCCAGTCTTCCCTTCAAGGGTAGAGAAATGCTTACTGCAGGACACCACACTTTACTAGCCAGTCTACCCTTCAAGGGGAGAGAAATGCTTACTGCAGGACACCACACTTTACTAGCCAGTCTTCCCTTCAAGGGGACAGAAATGTTTATTGCAGGACACCGCACTTTACTAGCCAGTCTTCCCTTCAAGGGGAGAGAAATGCTTACTGCAGGACACCACACTTTACTAGCCAGTCTTCCCTTCAAGGGGAGAGAAATGCTTACTGCAGGACATCACACTTTACTAGCCAGTCTTCCCTTCAAGGGGAAAGAAATGGTTACTGCAGGACACCACACTTTACTAGCCAGTCTTCCCTTCAAGGGGAGAGAAATGTTTATTGCAGGACACCACACTTTACTAGCCAGTCTTCCCTTCAAGGGGAGAGAAATGCTTACTGCAGGACACCACACTTTACTAGCCAGTCTTCCCTTCAAGGGGAGAGAAATGGTTACTGCAGGACACCACACTTTACTAGCCAGTCTTCCCTTCAAGGGGAGAGAAATGCTTACTGCAGGACACCACACTTTACTAGCCAGTCTTCCCTTCAAGGGGAGAGAAATGTTTATTGCAGGACACCACACTTTACTAGCCAGTCTTCCCTTCAAGGGGAGAGAAGTGCTTATTGCCGGACACCACACTTTACCAGCCAGTCTTCCCTTCAAGGGGAGAGAAATGCTTATTGCCAGACACCACACTTTACTAGCCAGTCTTCCCTTCAAGGGGAGAGAAATGCTTACTAAAGGACACCACACTTTACTAGCCAGTCTTCCCTTCAAGGGGAGAGAAATGCTTACTGCAGGACACCACACTTTACTAGCCAGTCTTCCCTTCAAGGGGAGAGAAATACTTATTGCTGGACACCACACTTTACTAGCCAGTCTTCCCTTCAAGGGGAGAGAAATGCTTATTTCAGGACACCACACTTTACTAGCCAGTCTTCCCTTCAAGGGGAGAGAAATACTTATTGCAGGACACCACACTTTACTAGCCAGTCTTCCCTTCAAGGGGAGAGAAATGCTTACTGCAGGACACCACACTTTACTAGCCAGTCTTCCCTTCAAGGGGACAGAAATGTTTATTGCAGGACACCGCACTTTACTAGCCAGTCTTCCCTTCAAGGGGAGAGAAATGCTTACTGCAGGACACCACACTTTACTAGCCAGTCTTCCCTTCAAGGGGAGAGAAATGCTTACTGCAGGACATCACACTTTACTAGCCAGTCTTCCCTTCAAGGGGAAAGAAATGGTTACTGCAGGACACCACACTTTACTAGCCAGTCTTCCCTTCAAGGGGAGAGAAATGTTTATTGCAGGACACCACACTTTACTAGCCAGTCTTCCCTTCAAGGGGAGAGAAATGCTTACTGCAGGACACCACACTTTACTAGCCAGTCTTCCCTTCAAGGGGAGAGAAATGGTTACTGCAGGACACCACACTTTACTAGCCAGTCTTCCCTTCAAGGGGAGAGAAATGCTTACTGCAGGACACCACACTTTACTAGCCAGTCTTCCCTTCAAGGGGAGTGAAATTCTTATTTCAGGACACCACACTTTACTAGCCAGTCTTCCCTTCAAGGGGAGAGAAATGCTTATTGCAGGACACCACACTTTACTAGCCAGTCTTCCCTTCAAGGGGAGAGAAATGCTTATTGCAGGACACCACACTTTACTAGCCATACTTCCCTTCAAGGGGAGAGAAATGCTTACTGCAGGACACCACACTTTACTAGCCATACTTCCCTTCAAGGGGAGAGAAGTGCTTATTGCAGGACACCACACTTTAAAAGCCAGTCTTCCCTTCAAGGGGAGAGAAATGCTTACTTCAGGACACCACACTTTACTAGCCATACTTCCCTTCAAGGGGAGAGAAGTGCTTATTGCAGGACACCACACTTTAAAAGCCAGTCTTCCCTTCAAGGGGAGAGAAATGCTTACTACAGGACACCACACTTTACTAGCCATACTTCCCTTCAAGGGGAGAGAAGTGCTTATTGCAGGACACCACACTTTAAAAGCCAGTCTTCCCTTCAAGGGGAGAGAAAAGCTTACTGCAAGACACCACACTTTACTACCCAGTCTTCCCTTCAAGGGGAGAGAAATGGTTACTGCAGGACACCACAGTTTACTAGCCAGTCTTCCCTTCAAGGGGAGAGAAATGGTTACTGCAGGACACCACAGTTTACTAACCAGTCTTCCCTTCAAGGGGAGAGAAATGGTTACTGCAGGACACCACACTTTACTAGCCAGTCTTCCCTTCAAGGGGAGAGAAATGGTTACTGCAGGACACCACATTTTACTAGCCAGTCTTCCCTTCAAGGGGAGAGAAATGCTTATTGCAGGATACCACACTTTACTAGCCAGTCTTCCCTTCAAGGGGAGAGAAATACTTATTGCTGGACACCACACTTTACTAGCCAGTCTTCCCTTCAAGGGGAGAGAAATGGTTACTGCAGGACACCACACTTTACTAGCCAGTCTTCCCTTCAAGGGGAGAGAAATGTTTATTGCAGGACACCACACTTTACTAGCCAGTCTTCCCTTCAAGGGGAGAGAAATGCTTACTGCAGGACACCACACTTTACTAGCCAGTCTACCCTTCAAGGGGAGAGAAATGCTTACTGCAGGATACCACACTTTACTAGCCAGTCTTCCCTTCAAGGGGACAGAAATGTTTATTGCAGGACACCGCACTTTACTAGCCAGTCTTCCCTTCAAGGGGAGAGAAATGCTTACTGCAGGACACCACACTTTACTAGCCAGTCTTCCCTTCAAGGGGAGAGAAATGCTTACTGCAGGACATCACACTTTACTAGCCAGTCTTCCCTTCAAGGGGAAAGAAATGGTTACTGCAGGACACCACACTTTACTAGCCAGTCTTCCCTTCAAGGGGAGAGAAATGTTTATTGCAGGACACCACACTTTACTAGCCAGTCTTCCCTTCAAGGGGAGAGAAATGCTTACTGCAGGACACCACACTTTACTAGCCAGTCTTCCCTTCAAGGGGAGAGAAATGGTTACTGCAGGACACCACACTTTACTAGCCAGTCTTCCCTTCAAGGGGAGAGAAATGCTTACTGCAGGACACCACACTTTACTAGCCAGTCTTCCCTTCAAGGGGAGAGAAATGTTTATTGCAGGACACCACACTTTACTAGCCAGTCTTCCCTTCAAGGGGAGAGAAGTGCTTATTGCCGGACACCACACTTTACCAGCCAGTCTTCCCTTCAAGGGGAGAGAAATGCTTATTGCCAGACACCACACTTTACTAGCCAGTCTTCCCTTCAAGGGGAGAGAAATGCTTACTAAAGGACTCCACACTTTACTAGCCAGTCTTCCCTTCAAGGGGAGAGAAATGCTTACTGCAGGACACCACACTTTACTAGCCAGTCTTCCCTTCAAGGGGAGAGAAATACTTATTGCTGGACACCACACTTTACTAGCCAGTCTTCCCTTCAAGGGGAGAGAAATGCTTATTTCAGGACACCACACTTTACTAGCCAGTCTTCCCTTCAAGGGGAGAGAAATACTTATTGCAGGACACCACACTTTACTAGCCAGTCTTCCCTTCAAGGGGAGAGAAATGCTTATTGCAGGACACCACACTTTACTAGCCATACTTCCCTTCAAGGGGAGAGAAATGCTTACTGCAGGACACCACACTTTAAAAGCCAGTCTTCCCTTCAAGGGGAGAGAAATGCTTACTACAGGACACCACACTTTACTAGCCATACTTCCCTTCAAGGGGAGAGAAGTGCTTATTGCAGGACACCACACTTTAAAAGCCAGTCTTCCTTCAAGGGAAGAGAAATGCTTACTTCAGGACACCACACTTTACTAGCCAGTCTTCCCTTCAAGGGGAGAGAAATGCTTACTGCAGGACACCACACTTTACTAGCCAGTCTTCCCTTCAAGGGGAGAGAAATGGTTACTGCAGGACACCACACTTTACTATCCAGTCTTCCCTTCAAGGGGAGAGAAATGCTTACTGCAGGACACCACACTTTACTAGCCAGTCTTCCCTTAAAGCGGAGGGAAATGCTTACTAAAGGACACCACACTTTACTAGCCAGACTTCCCTTCATGGGGAGAGAAATGCTTATTGCAGGACACCACACTTTACTAGCCAGACTTCCCTTCAAGAGGAGAGAAATGCTTACTACAGGACACCACACTTTACTAGCCAGACTTCCCTTCAAGGGGAAAGAAATGCTTATTGCAGGACACCACACTTTAAGAGCCAGTCTTCCCTTCAAGGGGAGAGAGGTGATTTATTTCAGGACACCACACTTTACTAGCCAGTCTTCCCTTCAAGGGGAGAGAAGTGCTTCTTGCAGGACTCCACACTTTACTAGACAGTCTTCCCTTGAAGGGTAGAGAAATGCTTATTGCAGGACTCCACGCTTTACTAGCCAGTCTTCCCTTCAAGGGGAGAGAAATGCTTATTGCAGGACTCCACACTTTACTAGACAGTCTTCCCTTCAAGGGTTAGGGTTAGGGTTCCCAGAGAGGTCCGCCTGGCTTCTTCACTGTACTCCTTTCGTCGCCATCTGAAGACCTTTTTATTCACTCAGTATTTTAACACTTAAGTTTAACTTAAATTTAAATTATACTGTTTTAACTCTGTATTTTAACCTTATATCAATTTTGCTGCGTGGTTTTATCCTGGTTGTGCTTTTTATATTGTATTTTGTATTTGTGTTTTTAACTTGTTGGTTGTTTTATGATAGTTTTAATTTTTGTGAACCGCCCAGAGAGCTTCGGCTATTGGGCGGTATAAAAATGTAATAAATAAATAAATAAATAAATAAGGGGAGAGAGGTGATTTATTTCAGGACACAACACTTTACTAGCCAGTCTTCCCTTCACAGGGAGAGAAGTGCTTATTGCAGGACTCCACACTTTACTAGCCAGTCTTCCCTTCACGGGGAGAGAAATGCTTATTGCAGGACTCCACAGTTTACTAGCCAATCATCCCTTCATGGGAAGAGATGTGCTTATTGTAGGACACCACACTTTACTAGCCAATCCTCCCTTCAAGGGGAGAGAAATGGTTACTGCAGGACACCACACTTTACTAGCCAGTCTTCCCTTCAAGGGGAGAGAAATACTTATTGCTGGACACCACACTTTACTAGCCAGTCTTCCCTTCAAGGGGAGAGAAATGCTTATTGCAGGACACCACACTTTACTAGCCAGTCTTCCCTTCAAGGGGAAAGAATTGCTTATTGCAGGACACCACACTTTACTAGCCAGTCTTCCCTTCAAGGGGAGAGAAATGCTTATTGCAGGACACCACACTTTACTAGCCAGTCTTCCCTTCAAGGGGAAAGAAATGTTTATTGCAGGACACCACACTTTACTAGCCAGACTTCCCTTCAAGGGGAGAGAAATGCTTATTGCAGGACAGCACACTTTACTAGCCAGTCTTCCCTTCAAGGGGAGAGAAGTGCTTATTGCAGGACACCACACTTTACTAGCCATTCTTCCCTTCAAGGGGAGAGAAATGGTTACTGCAGGACACCACATTTTACTAGCCATTCTTCCCTTCAAGGGGAGAGAAGTGCTTATTGCCGGACACCACTCTTTACTAACCAGTCTTCCCTTCAAGTGGAGAGAAATGCTTACTGCAGGACACCACAGTTTACTAGCCAGTCTTCCCTTCAAGGGGAGAGAAATGGTTACTGCAGGACACCACAGTTTACTAGCCAGTCTTCCCTTCAAGGGGAGAGAAATGGTTACTGCAGGACACCACACTTTACTAGCCAGTCTTCCCTTCAAGGGGAGAGAAATGGTTACTGCAGGACACCACACTTTACTAGCCAGTCTTCCCTTCAAGGGGAGAGAAATGGTTACTGCAGGACACCACAGTTTACTAGCCAGTCTTCCCTTCAAGGGGAGAGAAATGGTTACTGCAGGACACCACACTTTACTAGCCAGTCTTCCCTTCAAGGGGAGAGAAATGCTTATTGCAGGACACCACACTTTAAAAGCCAGTCTTCCTTCAAGGGAAGAGAAATGCTTACTTCAGGACACCACACTTTACTAGCCAGTCTTCCCTTCAAGGGGAGAGAAATGCTTACTGCAGGACACCACACTTTACTAGCCAGTCTTCCCTTCAAGGGGAGAGAAATGGTTACTGCAGGACACCACACTTTACTATCCAGTCTTCCCTTCAAGGGGAGAGAAATGCTTACTGCAGGACACCACACTTTACTAGCCAGTCTTCCCTTAAAGCGGAGGGAAATGCTTACTAAAGGACACCACACTTTACTAGCCAGACTTCCCTTCATGGGGAGAGAAATGCTTATTGCAGGACACCACACTTTACTAGCCAGACTTCCCTTCAAGAGGAGAGAAATGCTTACTACAGGACACCACACTTTACTAGCCAGACTTCCCTTCAAGGGGAAAGAAATGCTTATTGCAGGACACCACACTTTAAGAGCCAGTCTTCCCTTCAAGGGGAGAGAGGTGATTTATTTCAGGACACCACACTTTACTAGCCAGTCTTCCCTTCAAGGGGAGAGAAGTGCTTCTTGCAGGACTCCACACTTTACTAGACAGTCTTCCCTTGAAGGGTAGAGAAATGCTTATTGCAGGACTCCACGCTTTACTAGCCAGTCTTCCCTTCAAGGGGAGAGAAATGCTTATTGCAGGACTCCACACTTTACTAGACAGTCTTCCCTTCAAGGGTTAGGGTTAGGGTTCCCAGAGAGGTCCGCCTGGCTTCTTCACTGTACTCCTTTCGTCGCCATCTGAAGACCTTTTTATTCACTCAGTATTTTAACACTTAAGTTTAACTTAAATTTAAATTATACTGTTTTAACTCTGTATTTTAACCTTATATCAATTTTGCTGCGTGGTTTTATCCTGGTTGTGCTTTTTATATTGTATTTTGTATTTGTGTTTTTAACTTGTTGGTTGTTTTATGATAGTTTTAATTTTTGTGAACCGCCCAGAGAGCTTCGGCTATTGGGCGGTATAAAAATGTAATAAATAAATAAATAAATAAATAAGGGGAGAGAGGTGATTTATTTCAGGACACAACACTTTACTAGCCAGTCTTCCCTTCACAGGGAGAGAAGTGCTTATTGCAGGACTCCACACTTTACTAGCCAGTCTTCCCTTCACGGGGAGAGAAATGCTTATTGCAGGACTCCACAGTTTACTAGCCAATCATCCCTTCATGGGAAGAGATGTGCTTATTGTAGGACACCACACTTTACTAGCCAATCCTCCCTTCAAGGGGAGAGAAATGGTTACTGCAGGACACCACACTTTACTAGCCAGTCTTCCCTTCAAGGGGAGAGAAATACTTATTGCTGGACACCACACTTTACTAGCCAGTCTTCCCTTCAAGGGGAGAGAAATGCTTATTGCAGGACACCACACTTTACTAGCCAGTCTTCCCTTCAAGGGGAAAGAATTGCTTATTGCAGGACACCACACTTTACTAGCCAGTCTTCCCTTCAAGGGGAGAGAAATGCTTATTGCAGGACACCACACTTTACTAGCCAGTCTTCCCTTCAAGGGGAAAGAAATGTTTATTGCAGGACACCACACTTTACTAGCCAGACTTCCCTTCAAGGGGAGAGAAATGCTTATTGCAGGACAGCACACTTTACTAGCCAGTCTTCCCTTCAAGGGGAGAGAAGTGCTTATTGCAGGACACCACACTTTACTAGCCATTCTTCCCTTCAAGGGGAGAGAAATGGTTACTGCAGGACACCACATTTTACTAGCCATTCTTCCCTTCAAGGGGAGAGAAGTGCTTATTGCCGGACACCACTCTTTACTAACCAGTCTTCCCTTCAAGTGGAGAGAAATGCTTACTGCAGGACACCACAGTTTACTAGCCAGTCTTCCCTTCAAGGGGAGAGAAATGGTTACTGCAGGACACCACAGTTTACTAGCCAGTCTTCCCTTCAAGGGGAGAGAAATGGTTACTGCAGGACACCACACTTTACTAGCCAGTCTTCCCTTCAAGGGGAGAGAAATGGTTACTGCAGGACACCACACTTTACTAGCCAGTCTTCCCTTCAAGGGGAGAGAAATGGTTACTGCAGGACACCACAGTTTACTAGCCAGTCTTCCCTTCAAGGGGAGAGAAATGGTTACTGCAGGACACCACACTTTACTAGCCAGTCTTCCCTTCAAGGGGAGAGAAATGCTTATTGCAGGACTCCACACTTTACTAGACAGTCTTCCCTTCAAGGGTTAGGGTTAGGGTTCCCAGAGAGGTCCGCCTGGCTTCTACACTGTACTCCTTTCGTCGCCATCTGAAGACCTTTTTATTCACTCAGTATTTTAACACTTAAGTTTAACTTAAATTTAAATTATACTGTTTTAACTCTGTATTTTAACCTTATATCAATTTTGCTGCGTGGTTTTATCCTGGTTGTGCTTTTTATATTGTATTTTGTATTTGTGTTTTTAACTTGTTGGTTGTTTTATGATAGTTTTAATTTTTGTGAACCGCCCAGAGAGCTTCGGCTATTGGGCGGTATAAAAATGTAATAAATAAATAAATAAATAAATAAGGGGAGAGAGGTGATTTATTTCAGGACACAACACTTTACTAGCCAGTCTTCCCTTCACAGGGAGAGAAGTGCTTATTGCAGGACTCCACACTTTACTAGCCAGTCTTCCCTTCACGGGGAGAGAAATGCTTATTGCAGGACTCCACAGTTTACTAGCCAATCATCCCTTCATGGGAAGAGATGTGCTTATTGTAGGACACCACACTTTACTAGCCAATCCTCCCTTCAAGGGGAGAGAAATGGTTACTGCAGGACACCACACTTTACTAGCCAGTCTTCCCTTCAAGGGGAGAGAAATACTTATTGCTGGACACCACACTTTACTAGCCAGTCTTCCCTTCAAGGGGAGAGAAATGCTTATTGCAGGACACCACACTTTACTAGCCAGTCTTCCCTTCAAGGGGAAAGAATTGCTTATTGCAGGACACCACACTTTACTAGCCAGTCTTCCCTTCAAGGGGAGAGAAATGCTTATTGCAGGACACCACACTTTACTAGCCAGTCTTCCCTTCAAGGGGAAAGAAATGTTTATTGCAGGACACCACACTTTACTAGCCAGACTTCCCTTCAAGGGGAGAGAAATGCTTATTGCAGGACAGCACACTTTACTAGCCAGTCTTCCCTTCAAGGGGAGAGAAGTGCTTATTGCAGGACACCACACTTTACTAGCCATTCTTCCCTTCAAGGGGAGAGAAATGGTTACTGCAGGACACCACATTTTACTAGCCATTCTTCCCTTCAATGGGAGAGAAGTGCTTATTGCCGGACACCACTCTTTACTAACCAGTCTTCCCTTCAAGTGGAGAGAAATGCTTACTGCAGGACACCACAGTTTACTAGCCAGTCTTCCCTTCAAGGGGAGAGAAATGGTTACTGCAGGACACCACAGTTTACTAGCCAGTCTTCCCTTCAAGGGGAGAGAAATGGTTACTGCAGGACACCACACTTTACTAGCCAGTCTTCCCTTCAAGGGGAGAGAAATGGTTACTGCAGGACACCACACTTTACTAGCCAGTCTTCCCTTCAAGGGGAGAGAAATGGTTACTGCAGGACACCACATTTTACTAGCCAGTCTTCCCTTCAAGGGGAGAGAAATGCTTATTGCAGGATACCACACTTTACTAGACAGTCTTCCCTTCAAGGGGAGAGAAATACTTATTGCTGGACACCACACTTTACTAGCCAGTCTTCCCTTCAAGGGGAGAGAAATGTTTATTGCAGGACACCACACTTTACTAGCCAGTCTTCCCTTCAAGGGGAAAGAAATGTTTATTGCAGGACACCACACTTTTCTAGCCAGACTTCCCTTCAAGGGGAGAGAAATGCTTATTGCAGGACAGCACACTTTACTAGCCAGTCTTCCCTTCAAGGGGAGAGAAATGCTTACTTCAGGACACCACACTTTACTAGCCAGTCTTCCCTTCAAGGGGAGAGAAATGGTTACTGCAGGACACCACATTTTACTAGCCAGTCTTCCCTTCAAGGGGAGAGAAATGCTTATTGCAGGATACCACACTTTACTAGACAGTCTTCCCTTCAAGGGGAGAGAAATACTTATTGCTGGACACCACACTTTACTAGCCAGTCTTCCCTTCAAGGGGAGAGAAATGCTTACTGCAGGACACCACACTTTACTAGCCAGTCTTCCCTTCAAGGGGAGAGAAATGTTTATTGCAGGACACCACACTTTACTAGCCAGTCTTCCCTTCAAGGGGAGAGAAATGCTTACTGCAGGACACCACACTTTACTAGCCAGTCTTCCCTTCAAGGGGAGAGAAATGCTTATTGCAGGACACCACACTTTACTAGCCATTCTTCCCTTCAAGGGGAGAGAAATGGTTACTGCAGGACACCACATTTTACTAGCCATTCTTCCCTTCAAGGGGAGAAAAGTGCTTATTGCCGGACACCACTCTTTACTAGCCAGTCTTCCCTTCAAGTGGAGAGAAATGCTTACTGCAGGACACCACACTTTACTAGCCAGTCTTCCCTTCAAGGGGAGAGAAATACTTATTGCTGGACACCACACTTTACTAGCCAGTCTTCCCTTCAAGGGGAAAGAAATCTTTATTGCAGGACACCACACTTTACTAGCCAGACTTCCCTTCAAGGGGAGAGAAATGCTTATTGCAGGACACCACACTTTACTAGCCAGTCTTCCCTTCAAGGGGAGAGAAATGCTTACTGCAGGACACCACACTTTACTAGCCAGTCTTCCCTTCAAGGGGAGAGAAGTGCTTATTGCAGGACACCACACTTTACTAGCCATTCTTCCCTTCAAGGGGAGAGAAATGGTTACTGCAGGACACCACATTTTACTAGCCATTCTTCCCTTCAAGGGGAGAGAAGTGCTTATTGCCGGACACCACTCTTTACTAGCCAGTCTTCCCTTCAAGTGGAGAGAAATGCTTACTGCAGGACACCACACTTTACTAGCCAGTCTTCCCTTCAAGGGGAGAGAAATACTTAATGCTGGACACCACACTTTACTAGCCAGTCTTCCCTTCAAGGGGAGAGAAATGTTTATTTCAGGACACCACACTTTACTAGCCAGTCTTCCCTTCAAGGGGAGAGAAATGCTTATTGCAGGACACCACACTTTACTAGCCAGTCTTCCCTTCAAGGGGAGAGAAATGCTTATTGCAGGACACCACACTTTACTAGCCATACTTCCCTTCAAGGGGAGAGAAATGCTTACTGCAGGACACCACACTTTAAAAGCCAGTCTTCCCTTCAAGGGGAGAGAAATGCTTACTACAGGACACCACACTTTACTAGCCATACTTCCCTTCAAGGGGAGAGAAGTGCTTATTGCAGGACACCACACTTTAAAAGCCAGTCTTCCCTTCAAGGGGAGAGAAATGCTTACTTCAGGACACCACACTTTACTAGCCAGTCTTCCCTTCAAGGGGAGAGAAATGCTTGCTGCAGGACACCACACTTTACTAGCCAGTCTTCCCTTCAAGGGGAGAGAAATGGTTACTGCAGGACACCACACTTTACTAGCCAGTCTTCCCTTCAAGGGGAGAGAAATGCTTACTGCAGGACACCACACTTTACTAGCCAGTCTTCCCTTAAAGCGGAGAGAAATGCTTACTAAAGGACACCACACTTTACTAGCCAGACTTCCCTTCATGGGGAGAGAAATGCTTATTGCAGGACACCACACTTTACTAGCCAGACTTCCCTTCAAGAGGAGAGAAATGCTTACTACAGGACACCACACTTTACTAGCCAGACTTCCCTTCAAGGGGAAAGAAATGCTTATTGCAGGACACCACACTTTAAGAGCCAGTCTTACCTTCAAGGGGAGAGAGGTGATTTATTTCAGGACACCACACTTTACTAGCCAGTCTTCCCTTCAAGGGGAGAGAAGTGCTTCTTGCAGGACTCCACACTTTACTAGACAGTCTTCCCTTGAAGGGTAGAGAAATGCTTATTGCAGGACTCCACGCTTTACTAGCCAGTCTTCCCTTCAAGGGGAGAGAAATGCTTATTGCAGGACTCCACACTTTACTAGACAGTCTTCCCTTCAAGGGTTAGGGTTAGGGTTCCCAGAGAGGTCCGCCTGGCTTCTACACTGTACTCCTTTCGTCACCAGCTGAAGACCTTTTTATTCACTCAGTATTTTAACACTTAAGTTTAACTTAAATTTAAATTATACTGTTTTAACTCTGTATTTTAACCTTATATCAATTTTGCAGCGTGGTTTTATCCTGGTTGTGCTTTTTATATTGTATTTTGTATTTGTGTTTTTAACTTGTTGGTTGTTTTATGATGGTTTTAATTTTTGTGAACCGCCCAGAGAGCTTCGGCTATTGGGCGGTATAAAAATGTAATAAATAAATAAATAAATAAATAAGGGGAGAGAGGTGATTTATTTCAGGACACAACACTTTACTAGCCAGTCTTCCCTTCACAGGGAGAGAAGTGCTGATTGCAGGACTCCACACTTTACTAGCCAGTCTTCCCTTCACGGGGAGAGAAATGCTTATTGCAGGACTCCACACTTTACTAGCCAATCCTCCCTTCATGGGAAGAGAAGTGCTTATTGTAGGACACCACACTTTACTAGCCAATCCTCCCTTCAAGGGGAGAGAAATGGTTACTGCAGCACACCACACTTTACTAGCCAGTCTTCCCTTCAAGGGGAGAGAAATACTTATTGCTGGACACCACACTTTACTAGCCAGTCTTCCCTTCAACGGGAGAGAAATGCTTATTGCAGGACACCACACTTTACTAGCCAGTCTTCCCTTCAAGGGGAGAGAAATGCTTATTGCAGGACACCACACTTTACTAGCCAGTCTTCCCTTCAAGGGGAGAGAAATGCTTATTGCAGGACACCACACTTTACTAGCCAGTCTTCCCTTCAAGGGGAAAGAAATGTTTATTGCAGGACACCACACGTTACTAGCCAGACTTCCCTTCAAGGGGAGAGAAATGCTTATTGCAGGACAGCACACTTTACTAGCCAGTCTTCCCTTCAAGGGGAGAGAAGTGCTTATTGCAGGACACCACACTATACTAGCCATTCTTCCCTTCAAGGGGAGAGAAATGGTTACTGCAGGACACCACATTTTACTAGCCATTCTTCCCTTCAGGGGGAGAGAAGTGCTTATTGCCGGACACCACTCTTTACTAACCAGTCTTCCCTTCAAGGGGAGAGAAATGCTTACTGCAGAACACCACACTTTACTAGCCAGTCTTCCCTTCAAGGGGAGAGAAATACTCATTGCTGGACACCACACTTTATTAGCCAGTCTTCCCTTCAAGGGGAGAGAAATGCTTATTTCAGGTCACCACACTTTACTAGCCAGACTTCCCTTCAAGGGGAGAGAAATGCTTACTGCAGGACACCACACTTTACTAGCCAGTCTTCCCTTCAAGGGGAGAGAAATACTTATTTCAGGACACCACACTTTACTAGCCAGTCTTCCCTTCAAGGGGAGAGAAATGCTTATTGCAGGACACCACACTTTACTTGCCAGTCTTCCCTTCAAGGGGAGAGAAATGCTTATTGCAGGACACCACACTTTACTAGCCATACTTCCCTTCAAGGGGAGAGAAATGCTTACTGCAGGACACCACACTTTAAAAGCCAGTCTTCCCTTCAAGGGGAGAGAAATGCTAACTACAGGACACCACACTTTACTAGCCATACTTCCCTTCAAGGGGAGAGAAGTGCTTATTGCAGGACACCACACTTTAAAAGCCAGTCTTCCCTTCAAGGGGAGAGAAATGCTTACTTCAGGACACCACACTTTACTAGCCAGTCTTCCCTTCAAGGGGAGAGAAATGCTTACTGCAAGACACCACACTTTACTACCCAGTCTTCCCTTCAAGGGGAGAGAAATGGTTACTGCAGGACACCACCGTTTACTAGGCAGTCTTCCCTGCAAGGGGAGAGAAATGGTTAATGCAGGACACCACAGTTTACTAGCCAGTCTTCCCTTCAAGGGGAGAGAAATGCTTACTGCAGGACACCACACTTTACTAGCCAGTCTTCCCTTCAAGGGGAGAGAAATGGTTACTGCAGGACACCACACTTTACTAGCCAGTCTTCCCTTCAAGGGGAGAGAAATGCTTACTGCAGGACACCACACTTTACTAGCCAGTCTTCCCTTCAAGGGGAGAGAAATGCTTATTGCAGGACACCACACTTTACTAGCCAGTCTTCCCTTCAAGGGGAGAGAAATGCTTATTGCTGGACACCACACTTTACTAGCCAGTCTTCCTTTCAAGGGGAGAGAAATGCTTACTGCAGGACACCACACTTTACTAGCCAGTCTTCCCTTCAAGGGGAGAGAAATGTTTATTGCAGGACACCACACTTTACTAGCCAGTCTTCCCTTCAAGGGGAGAGAAATGCTTACTGCAGGACACCACACTTTACTAGCCAGTCTTCCCTTCAAGGGGAGAGAAATGGTTACTGCAGGACACCACACTTTACTAGCCAGTCTTCCCTTCAAGGGGAGAGAAATGTTTATTGCAGGACACCACACTTTACTAGCCAGTCTTCCCTTCAAGGGGAGAGAAATGCTTACTGCAGGACACCACACTTTACTAGCCAGTCTTCCCTTCAAGGGGAGAGAAATGGTTACTGCAGGACACCACATTTTACTAGCCAGTCTTCCCTTCAAGGGGAGAGAAATGCTTACTGCAGGACACCACATTTTACTAGCCAGTCTTCCCTTCAAGGGGAGAGAAATGCTTACTGCAGGACACCACACTTTACTAGCCAGTCTTCCCTTCAAGGGGAGAGAAATGCTTATTGCAGGACACCGCACTTTACTAGCCAGTCTTCCCTTCAAGGTGAGAGAAATACTTATTGCTGGACACCACACTTTACTAGCCAGTCTTCCCTTCAAGGGGAGAGAAATGCTTACTGCAAGACACCACACTTTACTAGCCAGTCTTCCCTTCAAGGGGAGAGAAATACTTATTGCTGGACACCACACTTTACTAACCAGACTTCCCTTCAAGGGGAGAGAAATGCTTATTTCAGGACACCACACTTTACCAGCCAGTCTTCCCTTCAAGGGGAGAGAAATGCTTACTGCAGGACACCACACTTTACTAGCCAGTCTTCCCTTCAAGGGGAGAGAAATGGTTACTGCAGGACACCACACTTTACTAGCCAGTCTTCCCTTCAAGGGGAGAGAAATGGTTACTGCAGGACACCACACTTTACTAGCCAGTCTTCCCTTCAAGGGGAGAGAAATGCTTACTGCAGGACACCACACTTTACTAGCCAGTCTTCCCTTAAAGCGGAGAGAAATGCTTACTAAAGGACACCACACTTTACTAGCCAGACTTCCCTTCATGGGGAGAGAAATGCTTATTGCAGGACACCACACTTTACTAGCCAGACTTCCCTTCAAGAGGAGAGAAATGCTTACTACAGGACACCACACTTTACTAGCCAGACTTCCCTTCAAGGGGAAAGAAATGCTTATTGCAGGACACCACACTTTAAGAGCCAGTCTTACCTTCAAGGGGAGAGAGGTGATTTATTTCAGGACACCACACTTTACTAGCCAGTCTTCCCTTCAAGGGGAGAGAAGTGCTTCTTGCAGGACTCCACACTTTACTAGACAGTCTTCCCTTGAAGGGTAGAGAAATGCTTATTGCAGGACTCCACGCTTTACTAGCCAGTCTTCCCTTCAAGGGGAGAGAAATGCTTATTGCAGGACTCCACACTTTACTAGACAGTCTTCCCTTCAAGGGTTAGGGTTAGGGTTCCCAGAGAGGTCCGCCTGGCTTCTACACTGTACTCCTTTCGTCACCAGCTGAAGACCTTTTTATTCACTCAGTATTTTAACACTTAAGTTTAACTTAAATTTAAATTATACTGTTTTAACTCTGTATTTTAACCTTATATCAATTTTGCAGCGTGGTTTTATCCTGGTTGTGCTTTTTATATTGTATTTTGTATTTGTGTTTTTAACTTGTTGGTTGTTTTATGATGGTTTTAATTTTTGTGAACCGCCCAGAGAGCTTCGGCTATTGGGCGGTATAAAAATGTAATAAATAAATAAATAAATAAATAAGGGGAGAGAGGTGATTTATTTCAGGACACAACACTTTACTAGCCAGTCTTCCCTTCACAGGGAGAGAAGTGCTGATTGCAGGACTCCACACTTTACTAGCCAGTCTTCCCTTCACGGGGAGAGAAATGCTTATTGCAGGACTCCACACTTTACTAGCCAATCCTCCCTTCATGGGAAGAGAAGTGCTTATTGTAGGACACCACACTTTACTAGCCAATCCTCCCTTCAAGGGGAGAGAAATGGTTACTGCAGCACACCACACTTTACTAGCCAGTCTTCCCTTCAAGGGGAGAGAAATACTTATTGCTGGACACCACACTTTACTAGCCAGTCTTCCCTTCAACGGGAGAGAAATGCTTATTGCAGGACACCACACTTTACTAGCCAGTCTTCCCTTCAAGGGGAGAGAAATGCTTATTGCAGGACACCACACTTTACTAGCCAGTCTTCCCTTCAAGGGGAGAGAAATGCTTATTGCAGGACACCACACTTTACTAGCCAGTCTTCCCTTCAAGGGGAAAGAAATGTTTATTGCAGGACACCACACGTTACTAGCCAGACTTCCCTTCAAGGGGAGAGAAATGCTTATTGCAGGACAGCACACTTTACTAGCCAGTCTTCCCTTCAAGGGGAGAGAAGTGCTTATTGCAGGACACCACACTATACTAGCCATTCTTCCCTTCAAGGGGAGAGAAATGGTTACTGCAGGACACCACATTTTACTAGCCATTCTTCCCTTCAGGGGGAGAGAAGTGCTTATTGCCGGACACCACTCTTTACTAACCAGTCTTCCCTTCAAGGGGAGAGAAATGCTTACTGCAGAACACCACACTTTACTAGCCAGTCTTCCCTTCAAGGGGAGAGAAATACTCATTGCTGGACACCACACTTTATTAGCCAGTCTTCCCTTCAAGGGGAGAGAAATGCTTATTTCAGGTCACCACACTTTACTAGCCAGACTTCCCTTCAAGGGGAGAGAAATGCTTACTGCAGGACACCACACTTTACTAGCCAGTCTTCCCTTCAAGGGGAGAGAAATACTTATTTCAGGACACCACACTTTACTAGCCAGTCTTCCCTTCAAGGGGAGAGAAATGCTTATTGCAGGACACCACACTTTACTTGCCAGTCTTCCCTTCAAGGGGAGAGAAATGCTTATTGCAGGACACCACACTTTACTAGCCAGTCTTCCCTTAAAGCGGAGAGAAATGCTTACTAAAGGACACCACACTTTACTAGCCAGACTTCCCTTCAAGAGGAGAGAAATGCTTACTACAGGACACCACACTTTACTAGCCAGACTTCCCTTCAAGGGGAAAGAAATGCTTATTGCAGGACACCACACTTTAAGAGCCAGTCTTCCCTTCAAGGGGAGAGAGGTGATTTATTTCAGGACACCACACTTTACTAGCCAGTCTTCCCTTCAAGGGGAGAGAAGTGCTTCTTGCAGGACTCCACACTTTACTAGACAGTCTTCCCTTGAAGGGTAGAGAAATGCTTATTGCAGGACTCCACGCTTTACTAGCCAGTCTTCCCTTCAAGGGGAGAGAAATGCTTATTGCAGGACTCCACACTTTACTAGACAGTCTTCCCTTCAAGGGTTAGGGTTAGGGTTCCCAGAGAGGTCCGCCTGGCTTCTACACTGTACTCCTTTCGTCGCCAGCTGAAGACCTTTTTATTCACTCAGTATTTTAACACTTAAGTTTAACTTAAATTTAAATTATACTGTTTTAACTCTGTATTTTAACCTTATATCAATTTTGCTGCGTGGTTTTATCCTGGTTGTGCTTTTTATATTGTATTTTGTATTTGTGTTTTTAACTTGTTGGTTGTTTTATGATGGTTTTAATTTTTGTGAACCGCCCAGAGAGCTTCGGCTATTGGGCGGTATAAAAATGTAATAAATAAATAAATAAATAAATAAATAAATAAATAAGGGGAGAGAGGTGATTTATTTCAGGACACAACACTTTACTAGCCAGTCTTCCCTTCACAGGGAGAGAAGTGCTTATTGCAGGACTCCACACTTTACTAGCCAGTCTTCCCTTCACGGGGAGAGAAGTGCTTATTGCAGGACTCCACACTTTACTGGCCAGTCTTCCCTTCACGGGGAGAGAAGTGCTTATTGCAGGACACCACACTTTACTGGCCAGTCTTCCCTTCACGGGGAGAGAAGTGCTTATTGCAGGACTCCACACTTTACTAGCCAGTCTTCCCTTCACGGGGAGAGAAGTGCTTATTGCAGGACACCACACTTTACTAGCCAGTCTTCCCTTCACGGGGAGAGAAGTGCTTATTGCAGGACTCCACACTTTACTAGCCAGTCTTCCCTTCACGGGGAGAGAAGTGCTTATTGCAGGACTCCACACTTTACTGGCCAGTCTTCCCTTCACGGGGAGAGAAGTGCTTATTGCAGGACACCACACTTTACTGGCCAGTCTTCCCTTCACGGGGAGAGAAGTGCTTATTGCAGGACTCCACACTTTACTGGCCAGTCTTCCCTTCACGGGGAGAGAAGTGCTTATTGCAGGACACCACACTTTACTAGCCAGTCTTCCCTTCAAAGGGAGAGAAATGCTTATTGCAGGACACCACACTTTACTGGCCAGTCTTCCCTTCACGGGGAGAGAAGTGCTTATTGCAGGACTCCACACTTTACTAGCCAGTCTTCCCTTCACGGGGAGAGAAGTGCTTATTGCAGGACACCACACTTTACTAGCCAGTCTTCCCTTCAAAGGGAGAGAAATGCTTACTGCAGGACACCACACTTTACTAGCCTTTCTTCCCTTCAAGGCGAGAGAAGTGCTTTTTGCAGGACACCACACTTTACTGGCCAGTCTTCCCTTCACGGGGAGAGAAGTGCTTATTGCCGGACACCACACTTTACTGGCCAGTCTTCCCTTCAAGGGAAGGAAGTGCTTATTGCAGGACACCACACTTTACTAGCCAGTCTTCCCTTCAAGGCGAGAGAAGTGCTTTTTGCAGGACACCACACTTTACTAGCCAGTCTTCCCTTCATGGGGAGAGAAGTGTTTATTGCAGGACTCCACACTTTACTCGCCAGTCTTCCCTTTACGGGGAGAGAAGTGCTTATTGCAGGACACCACACTTTACTAGCCGTTTTTGCCTTCAAGGGGAGAGAAGTGCTTATTGACAGCCTTCACACTTTACTGGCCAGATTCCTCTTTATATAGAGATCACTTTTTTATTGCCCATCTGCACACTTCAGTGGCCAGAGACCCCTTCAAAGGGAGAGTACTGTTTCTTGCCGGCTTTCACTCTTTAGGGGCCATTCTCCCCTCCTCTGTCTCTCCTTCATGTGGTGGGCTTTGATTTTTAACACTTCCAAGGAATCTGCGGCATCTTACATCGTCATCTTCCTCTCCATCTCATCCTCGAAACAACCCTACAAGGTAGGTCAGTCCAACCCTCTAAACATATTACACTGGCTTTGATTGCACTTGTTTTTGTGTTTTCTTTCCTTCTCGTTTGTTGATTGTAAATTTTCACTCCTCTATGCCAGGTTGATTGTCTGCTACACTTTTGAAATCAAGGCCCTGCTGGCTGTCCTGGATGAAGACTTCCCTGGCCATTTCTCTGCTTTCCACCTGCTGGATGGATTGAATGGAAAGGGAATGCAGCTGCCGAAGAAGGGATGCCTGGAAGTTCTGCTGTAAAGATGTGAAAGGAAAGCACTGCCTTCAAAGGGAGGGGACCCCTTATTGCCGGACTTCACACTTTACTGGCCAGATGCCCCATCAAGGGGAGACCAGGGAAGCCTTCGTTTTCAATTGCTTAATTCAGTTCTCCAATGAAAATGTGTATTTTATTATTGTAAGCCTCTGTCTGGGGTCTCTTGCCCTGAAAGGTGGCCAATAAATGTTTTAAATAAAATGAAGAAAGAAATAAACATCTGCTTTTTTCCTTCAACCCCACTCACTTCTAGAACCTGGCTTCCAAGAGCTGCTCTGAAATTTAATTTGGGCTCTTGTGCTGAATCAGGTTTGGCACTCCCTTCCACCACAGCCTCAGTGTTGTAGGTGTATAGGGGGAGGCCTTCCTTAGTTTTGGGCCCCCAAAACTCTGAGCAGTTGTGTTGACTTAGCCCAAAAAGTAGTGTGTTTTCTTCCAATAGGTCCCACAGTCTTTGCCAGTTGCCAATCACCAGAGAGGTCCCTCAAGTTGCTCACTTGCCGTAGTCCTACATGCATTTCCTGCACCTACCTGACTTTCAATAAGTGTGAGTGAATTAACCCGAACAACCCTTTTACTTGCAAAAATACCCTCTTCAATTATCAGGGTAGATTAAGCAATAACAATTAATAAATAAATTATGATAAATAATAACACCGTGTGTGTGTGTTTTGTGTTTTTATGGTTCTTACAGCCTTCACCCTCCCCACCATGCCAGTGTCCTTGGTGCATGGGAAAAGCCCACCCTAAGAGCTCCCCACCATCCTGACCGCAAGTGCAGCCCCACCCCAAGGCAATGCCATTGCAGAAGAACTTCTATCCTGCTGTGCTGTGTTGCTGGGGGATGCAATCCGTCTGCAGCACTATGTTTTCCTTTTGCTACCCCTGTCTCAGGGTGACCAGATACCAAAGAGAACTGGGCTACTGTGCCTTTCACATGTGTGTAGAAAAGGGCATTTCACCAAGTGCCGCTTCTCACGCATTCACCCTCTTGGCAGCTCTCAAAGGTGCAGAACCCCTATCCTTCTTGGCCTCTGGCAACCCTGCTCTCAATTCAGTTCACCAGATCCCTTTAGCAAGAGGAAGTCAAAGTGACAGAAGTGGATTTTCATTCTGGGACTGGGGGCAACCAACCAACTCCCTGTTCACTGGTGTGTGGGAGTTTGGCCTGTTTTCCCCTGATCTCTCCTGGGTCGAGCATGGGAGAGCAGTCTGGGTCCAACATGGGTGTTGCCGCCTGCTTTAATGGCCCCCGAACAAGACACATGTCAGGGGGAAGTCACACGCATACTCCTGGGCAGTATTCTCCCCCCCCCCCACCGGCATGTTCCCCACCCCGCCCCCCAGCATAGCTCTCTGCCTAGTCTTTCTCCCACACACACTTACTCTACCTCCTTATCAGGATCTTTTCTCTTTTTTAACTTTTAGAAGAGTTTGGGCACTGCAGAGCACAGCTGCAGTTGTGCTGCGTACCTCTGTCCATGTGGCAACGTGCCCCAACCTGTTTTAAAAGTTAAAAGGAAGTTTTAAAAGGGGAGGGGTAAGGGGGGAGATGGCACGGGAGAGAGTGAGCACTGAGTGGCGGGGGTGGGGGGGGGAGAGACTGTATTTTTGGTCCCGGACCTCTGCCCGGCCTTTCTGGCGTCACTGTTTGACATGTAGGGGAAAGAACTTTGGTTGTCAAAATATGCAGTCAAACCTCAGGTTCTAAATTCAGAAACTTTATGAAGCTCAAGATTAGAGGGCAAGTTTAAGGGAAGGGGGGAAAGGTACAAGTAGCAGGAAAGCAACAAAACAGTTTACTCTGGTGTCCCACTGATAACTGCAGATGACATATGTATACCAAAGAATTAAATTGGATCATTAGCTATTCCTTTTCCCTAGAAAATCCTGGGAACTGTAGTTCTACACCCTCACCACACTACTTTTTCCGGTATTCTTTGAGGGAAGTCATGACAATTCAGCAAATAAAAATTAATAAAAAATCATGCTGCCTTACCATGGCTTTCTGCATTTGCTTTTTTGGGGGGTTATGACCGTCGCCATTACACAGTCAGCCACGTGGTTTCAAATTGAATATTCCTCCCTCTGCATGCTTCATTCAACTGCTTAATGAGGATGGCAAATTGATAACAGCGATATATGAAGGAAAATTAACACTGAGCCCAGTTGGTGAATATATCCCCTTAGAAATCACTAAACCAAAGCCGTGTAGCATACTGAAACTGAGCCCTGGTGAAGATTGACAAGACCTAGATAAAAGTTGATGTAACAATCAAATTTCACCTCCTGATCTAACTAAAAGGTTCCATCTGGAAGTGCAAACAGAGTCGCTTAAGCTACTGTCTTGGAATATCGCGGGGTTGGAGAACAAGCTGAATGATTTGGAGTTTGTACAATATCTGACCAACTTTCATATATTTAGTCTACAAGAAACCAGGGCACAAAAAATAGAACTACAAGGCTATCAAATATTCTCAGTGCCAGCAAAAAATAAAAAACTTTCAAGAAAGGGAGGAGCTGTGGGGGCCTCGCTTTGGGTATATCTGCCAGTCTAAACATTGTGACCCAGGAAATAGTTACTGACACCATTTTTGCAAGCCATTCAGCTGACTATCCAAAAGGGGGCAGACTAACATGTATAAACATATATATCCCCCCAGAGGATCCAATTACTATCCTGCTAACATCTGGGACACATTGGAGGCCCTTTTAGATACTGTTATCAACAGTATCTTTTATGCCCAGTTATTGTAATGGGAGACTTTAATGCTAGGATATGAGACGAATATACTATTGCATTAAATAACCTATCTCTAAACATGGAAGATATAGCATACTTGCCGCCTAGGAAATCCAGGGATAAGACAATAAACAAGGCGGGTATCTGTCTAATTAGATTAATGTTCAAGTTTACAATGTTCATAACGAATGGTACTGGTTTAGATGAATCAGCCGGAAACTTCCAATTCCTACTTTGGCTCAGTCTTCTCCCAAAAGCGGGTCTATGACCCCCCCTGGAAAAAGTGAAGTACAAGCTGACGGGGCAGAACTGCAGTTTGAGATTGATGAACAAATGGTCAAGTTCAAATGGTCAAATTTCTTTGAACAGGTTCAAATCTCTAGGGCCCGATGAACTGCATCCTAGAATAATAAAGAATTCTCAGAACCACTGTCTATTATCTTTGTGAAATCATTGAAGATGGGTGAAGCACTGGATGACTAGAGGAAGGCTAATTTTATCCTTATCTTCAAAAAGGGCAAAAAGAAGGAACCTGGGAATTACAGACCAGTCAGTCTGACAGCCATCCCTGGGAAAAATTTTGAGCAGATTATAAAGAAGTCAATCTGTAAGCACCATGAAAACAATGCAGTGATTATTAGAAGCCAGCATGGATTTCTCAAGAACAAATCCTGTCAGACAAATTTGATCTCATTTTTTGATAAGGTAACCTCCCTTGTGGACCGTGGGAACGCTGTGGACGTCATATATCTTGACTTCAGCAAAGCTTTTGACAAAGTACCACATGACATTCTGATTAACAAACTAGCTAAAAGTGGGCTAGATGGAACAACTATTAGGTGGATTCACAGTTGGCTACAGAATCGGACTCAAAGAGTACTTATCAATGGAACCTTCTCAAACTGGGGAGAGGCAACGAGTGGGGTGCCGCAGGGCTCAGTTCTGGGCCCAGTGCTCTTCAACATTTTTATTAATGATTTGGACGAGGAGGTGCAGGGAATGCTTATCAAATTTGCAGATGACACAAAATTGCCTGGTATAAACTTTTTTTAAAGTCATTCATGTAATTTTAAATGGTGTCATGTCTACTTTAGCATTTAGAGTAGTCTGTTACTCTGTGTGAATTTTTCCAGCATTGGAAGGGGCAGTTCCTATGAAAATACAACCATGTAATATTCTGTCTAGTTCGCATGTCCCTTTCATATGTTATTAGGCACAATCCATTGCTGAAGTACATCTCGGCCATGATCCCACACAGTTAATTAGGCATACTTATGCCCATTGATTTCAGGAGGGTTAAGAGTGCACTGGATTGTGGCATTGATATGTGTGTGTATGTGCTGATATTGTATTGTTTCTACTTCTTATATAATTTGCACATATATCTAGTTTATGTACTGAAGGGAGTGAAAAGTTCAAGGATTTTGCTTCCTGTACAAAGTGGTTTTTTTTGGCTTTCATATTTAGAAGTATGTCAACTTTTGACCAAATCCAGTTTGATGAAGAACATGACTGCTCAGAGACCTTTTATATTTCCAAGGGCTTTTGTAGCAGCTGTTAATAGGGAAAGAACACATCCAAAGAACACATCCAAAGGGCCAAAAATTGGCCTCAAGCCACGTTCCGGGCAAAAACGCGTATTTCGCAAAATGGGCCATAACGGCAGCTTCCCAATGAGATAAGTGAACCAAACTCACCAGATGCACATAACTAGGTGGGACAAATATAGAAAACTCCAAAAGTTGCCCCCAAACCACGTTCAGATGCCCGTTCCAGGCAAAAACGCGTATTGCCCAAAATGGGCCGTAATGGCAGCTTCCCAATGACATAAGTGAATCAAACTCATCAGACGCACATAACTAGGTGGGACAAATATAGAAAGCTCCAAAAGTTGCCCCGAAACCACGTTCAGATACCAGTTTCGGGCAAAAACATGTATTGCGCAAAATGGGCCGTAACAGCAGCTTCCCAATGAGATAAGTGAAGCAAACTCAGCAGATGCACATAACTAGGTGGGACAAATATAGAAAGCTCCAAAAGTTGCCCCGAAACCATATTCAGATACACGTTCCAGGCAAAAACTCATATTGTGCAAAACGGGCCGTGACTGCAGCTTCCCAATGAGATAAGTGAACCAAACTCACCAGACACACAATACTAGGTGAGCCTGATGTAATAAGCTCCAAAAATTGCCCCCAAACCACGTTCAGGTACCCGTTCCGGGCAAAAACGCGTATTGCGCAAAACAGGCCGTAACAGCAGCTTCCCAATGAGATAAGTGAACCAAACTCACCAGATTCACATAACTAGGTGGGACAAATACAGAAAGCTCCAAAAGTTGCCCCGAAACCACGTTCAGGTACCCGTTCCGGGCAAAACGCTTATTGAGCAAAACCGGCCGTAACGGCAGCTTCCCAATGAGGAAAGTCAACCAAACTCACCAGATGCACATGTCACGGTGGGACAAATATAGAAAGCTCCAAAAGTTGCCCCGAAACCACGTTCAGGTACCCGTTCCGGGCAAAAACACGTATTGCGCAAAAGGGCCGTAATGGCAACTTCCCAAAGAGGTGAGTCTGGTGAGTTTGGTTCACTCACCTCATTGGGAAGTTGCTGTTACGGCCCTTTCGCGCAATACATGTTTTTGCCCGGTACGGGTACCTGAACGTGGTTTTGGGGCACCTTTTGGAGCTTTCTATATTTGTCCCACCGTGACATGTGCATCTGGTGAGTTTGGTTGACTTTCCTCATTGGGAAGCTGCCGTTACAGCCGGTTTTGCGCAATAAGCGTTTTGCCCGGAACGGGTACCTGAACGTGGTTTCGGGGCAACTTTTGGAGCTTTCTATATTTGTCCCACCGTGACATGTGCATCTGGTGAGTTTGGTTGACTTTCCTCATTGGGAAGCTGCCGTTACGGCCCATTTTGGGCAATATGCGTTTTTGCCCGGAACGGGTATCTGAACGTGGTTTGGGGGCAATTTTTGGAGCTTATTACATCAGGCTCACCTAGTAATGTGTGTCTGGTGAGTTTGATTAACATACTTCACTTGGAAGCTGCTGTCCCTGTCCGTTCTGCGCAATATGCGCTTTGTGCGTAACGGTTATCGCAACGCAGTTTCTTTGCACCTTTTGTGGCTTATTGCATCCCTGCCATGGAGTTATGCATGACTGGTGAGTTTGGTTGATATCGCTTGTTCAGTAGTGGCCGTTCTGGCCATCCCATTCTGTTCCGGACGTTGTTTTGGGAGTTCTGGGGTTAATAGTGATATAATATTGGCATAGTTTTAGTCCTAAAATATTGTTCCCAAGTGTTGCTAACACATGCCACTGTTTTTAGTATGGTTTTTTAATATAATGGGGTCGTTCCGGCTTGTTCCGTTCCGTTCCGGCTTTTACACCGTCCCAATTTAAAGTGAGAGTTAAAATAGCTACAACAACAAAATGAGAGCATAAGGAAACAACGGAGTATCAAAGAGATTTGTGCACACTAAGGCTGAGTTCGGGCGACACGCTAATCACCGGTGGTGGGGAGTAATAGGAACAGAATGGGAAACAACCATTGGTTAACCTGTCGTCAGAACTCAGCCTAATTTAAATGTTGCTGTCGCAAAACAAACAACACCAAAATCTCCGAAGGCATAATCTACTATTCTAGAGACTGGTTTATGGGGCTGGGTGGTGCGCACTATGAAATGATGCACTCATCAACCAATGATCACCTTTGAAATGTTCGTGCATCTGTGAAGTATGGTATTCTTGCCAAATACAAGGCAGCTGGGTTGGCTATAAGAAAAATTCGCCAAACGACATAATGTAATACTTTTATTAGGACAATTCAAAGATCACACACACACACAGTGCAAGCTTTCGAGATCTCCAGTTCTCTTCATCAAGCAAGGTGTTACAAAAAGCAGTTTGACATGGCTGGGTCTCGATATTGTAGGCAGGATGTCTGGAGATCATGCATGGTCAGAATTAGGGTGACCATATGAAAAGGAGGACAGGGCTCCTGTATCTTTAACAGTAATGTAGAGTGGCCAGATACAAAAGAGGGCAGGGCTTCTGCAGCTTTAACTGAACTTAAGGGTGTCAATTTCACCCTCTTCAATTGACACCTGCTAGAGGGTGAAATTGACACCCTTAAGTTCAGTTAAAGCTGCAGAAGCCCTGCCCTCTTTTGTATCTGGCCACTCTACTATAGCTAGTGTAGCTTTAACTGTTGTGATGAAGAGGGAATTTCACCCTCTTCAATTGACACATGCTGAAATTCCCTTTTCTACAGTACTGTTAAAGATACAGGAGCCCTGTCCTCCTTTTCATATGTTCACCCTAGTCAGAATGTTAAGATGAAACGGGTTGCAGTCATTCAAACTGGGCTCTGCCAGGGCACTGTCACTGAGACAGTCTCAGACAATGGTTGATCTTCCATTTTCGAAAACCTTGCGTCCATCTGTTAACTCTTAAAGCTGAGATTCTCGCATTCTTACCTGGGAGTATGCCTAACTGAACTAAGTGGGACTACTTTTGAATAAACATACAAGAGCAGCCCTTAGGCTTAGGCACATGCTTAGGCACCAAGGGAAGGGGGCAGCACAGAGTACTGTAGCTGTAGCCATCTAATTTTAAGGAATTCCATAATCATAGAAAGGGCCTAGCAGCATATTCTAAGAGCGGCAAATTTTTATTATTTGTGCTTTATTTTATTACACCCAATCAACCAGCTTTAGGCTCTATGTGTCCCACAACGTCTTCTGAGATAACTTTCTGACAATCTTTGTCTCAACATATACCTAGAGTTCAGTATGTTTGACTCTTACGAAAGTTTTCTGCATGAATTCCAGTGTTTTTTATAAGTATTATTAAATATATATGATCCTTATCTTTTGTTTTTTTAATTTTTGCTTCTGTACTTTTTAGACCCCAAGATAAAACGTGTTCAATTAATTTTTTGCATTTGCATTTTTCCCCTTAGAAGTTTTATTAAAAATGCATAAAACAGTGATGAAAAATTGTATTTTTTTCTGTTGCCCTAGTTATATGTTATTGGCTTATAATGCTTGCTATTTAGTGTTAAATAAATATAATAAAAAACAGTTTATATTTAATATAGTTGTGTGTTCTGGCGTGGGGGGTGGCCTTGAAGAAAACGGAGTTTTTAATGTCTTATTTCACCTTCAGCACTTGCCGGCTAAGCAATGGAAGGGCCAAGGGACCACCATTATTGGGCTATGCTTAGGGCATCAACTGGCCTTAATCCGGCCCTGTACACGAGGATCGGGCTGCACTCTCCCTAGCTAGATGGGCCCATCGCTCCTTCTTCCTAAACTAGAGCTCGCTCTGCATTACCTGCTTCGAACAGCAGGAGGCGGTGTCCCCGGACAGGCTCTTCCTAAACCCCCGCTCCCTCGGTTACATCACTTCCTCTTTGTTTCCCACGGCGAGAGCACCGCCGTGGGAGGGGAGGCTGCTTTCCTGGTCCAGTCAAGAGGAGGCTCTTAGGCGGACCCCCGCAGGAACCATTCGCTGCCTGCGTTAAAAAGGGGGAACAGATCGAGTCGTGACCGATTTTCCTGCAGGGCCCAACCCAGCCCCACGTGGAGACCGCTGGAAGCATGGGAGTCACCTGGTACGCCGTTTTGATCATGTTGTGAGGCTCGGAGTGATACGTTTTGGCTTGGGGGATTTCTGTCCCAACCTCTGTCGCAGAAGGTTGATGCTTGATGGGAATCATAGCTCTGCTGCTGTGTTCGGGCTCTTCCGACACGTGAGGGATACGATTTTGAACGAACGTGTGCACGAGCAAGTGGCGTGTCTGTAATAGGGGTCCAGCAACACGGGGGGTGGGCGGCGGCGGCAGCAGCAGCAGCATTTTTCAAGTAGCTGCAGCAGCCCTTGAAACGCCTTTCGTCGCGGGAAGGGGATGAATCGCTGACTTGGCTGCGTGTCTGGCTGCTTGGGACAGCTGCCCGTTCGGCACGCGGGTGATGTACATTGTGCTACCGTGGGTGCAGCAGGCTGAGTATAGGGAAGGAGATCAGGTGGAGATGGAAAAGGGCACAGAGAGGGGCACGATTCTGCAAACTGATCTCTTGGCTTCACTGCTGCCGCAGGCTGCGCTGTCCTTTACCTGGTTGTCTGCATTTGGCTGCTCTACTCGGAGCTCACCGATGACGTTTGAACTGCTGATGCCACAGCAGCTTAATTACCACAGCTTTGGATTCGTTAGTAACCTGTTCTCAAGCAGGGCTGAAATGTGCAGGGGAAACTGTGTGGTGCAGAAAAGGCGGAGAGCTTTTCAGTATCATGGATGGCCTTTTTTGAACACATAGAAATTTATTACATTATTTATTTATTACATTTCTATGCCGCCCAATAGCCGGAGCTATTTGCGTCTCACCCTTCTTCCATACGTGGTTCTCCTCACAGTGGCTCCGTGAGAGATGGTGACTGGCCCAAGGTCATCCAATGAGCTTAACGGCAAAGTGGGGTTTGAAACCTGGTCTCCCTGCTCCTTGTTTGACATTCTCAAGACTGCACCACATCGGGGATTGGCAAACATTTATTTATTTATTTTTGATAAATCCCTAGCCTTCCCACAGTAGTGGATATCTGGAATGGGGGACTGTATATGGGCTGTATTTGCCTGTGGAGGGAGACGGTGTCCTCATCTGGCCTGCCAACTTCTTCCCCAGGTTCTGTCCCACTCCTCCATTCACCATCTAATAAGTGGGAGTGTTCCCTTGCTGTGTTGTGAGAAAGGGAGCCTTCGTTACTGTGCAGCATGGAAAAGCTCTTTTTTTCTGAAACTACTTAAGATACCTGTCATTAAAAGCGCTTTCAAATAAAACGGCTTTAGCCAACGTTAACAAAGAATGGGTTCCAAGCAAATATCTGTTCCCCCGCCTGGGCAGAGCAGACGAGAAGAGCCTGGCCCTCCTCCGTAGGTAGGGGCACCAGAGCAGAGTCTTGGATGATAATCTCACTAAATAAAGGTAGGCTCATATAGAGACAGAACATTGTCTTATTTCTCTTCTAACATCCTGTATTAGCGTAGGACCCTTTTTTTCCTATGGTATAAATAACGATGCTAAATAGCTTGCACTAGTAGAAATGTGTGTTTCTTCACCAGTACACCATTACATTCTATCAGTATTTACCAACCTTGTTATCAGTTGATAGACTGTATAAATTCTGTCAAGAACAGGTATTTATTTTTTCTGCGTTCTTGTAAGCAATATCCAGTTCTGGCACATCTAAGATATGAAAGGAGTGGGAGGAAGCAAACACATTTTGTATGGTCTACCTCTGTGTTGGTCTCATTCAATTTATTTATACAGCCTTACAAATATGTCCATAAAAGTTAGTAGGCCATAATTCTTTTTTACTAGCACACTTGGTCAGATGCACCTACATCAGGTGTTTGTTTTTTGGTAGTATATGGACAGCCTGGGGAAAAAACAACTCTTTTTACTTTACAGTCTGGCTTCCTGGTCATAATTCTGGTCTGCTAGAGGTGACTACGCAGATGGCTATTCATAAGCCTGGTTATATAGTTACAGAATGGTTTTAGCTATAAAGCATGAAGTTTTATTTTCCTTTTTCAGATCATAATAGTATGAGAACTTTTGTTGCTTGAGTTAATCAGATACATTAATTCCTCGCCGTTGTTTTATCCTATACATGTTGGTTTACCCTGCACACATAAGTTCCCATGTATTCATTATTTGAATTTTTAGAAGTAACTCAGGACATCTGAATAAATATATTGCTTTGTTCTATTCTTGTGCTGCTGTACAAGGAAATAGGAGGGCTTTGTGGCATCTTTGATTAAAAGGTTACCTGCGTCCTTTTCCCCATGTTAGTGTGTCTCAGATGCCCATAGCAGAGGGGAAGAGCGTTCAGCAAACTGTTGAAATATTAACAAGAAAACTGGAACTACTTGGAGCAGAGAAACAGGGCACTTTTTGTGTTGACTGTGAAACCTACCACACTGCAGCCTCCACAATGGGCAATCAAGGTAAGCATTTAATTTTCTGTAATAATTGCTGGATTTGGCTCTTTCAGGCAATATTAATAGCCAATGTGTTGTTACAGAACCTCTGTACTTTGGTCCTTTCAAGGAAACAACTCTCTGTACTACTTTTTCTGAAGGGTGGATTTTCATCAAATTCATTCTGAGTGATGAAGATGCTTTTATTTTGTTTAATAAGTAATTGTTTGAATTTGTTCTTTTGGATAAGAGGTAGTATGGAATGAGTGTCAGGAAACACAACTCTATATTCATAAAAGTAGCCGGGTCCCCACACATTTACTATCAACAAACCACCATGCAAATCCTAAAATTTGGATATAAGTATATCCCCGATTGTATGACTTCAGATTAATTTTGTCTTCATGTATTGACCATGAAATAAAGAGGTTTAGAAAAGGTGAGACAGAAATTACTTTCAAAGTCTTTAATATGCATATTTTATTTTAGTAACAATGCAGCCCTATTGGGGTTAGATGTTTTCCTCATTACTTCCCTCCTCTATGATTTAGTTCATTGGTAGAGAACATGTGACCATCCAGATGTTATTGGACTGCAACTCCCATCATCCCTAGCCAGCATGTCCAGTGGTAAGGGATAATGGGAGTTACATTACACGCATTCCCTATCGTTTTAGGTGTTTCTTTTTTCTCTCTCTGTCATTTGGAAATAGCACAATTGTTGCACCTCATGTGGGCTAAAAAGAGTGAGTGGTTATAAAGTAGCCTCCTCATAGCAGCCCTGCAAGTAAGTCTATAAAAGTTACTAGTCCCACTTGTACCCATGTCAATTATTTGCAGTCTAAAAGGAAAAAAGCCTAGGTTCTATAATGTCTCCTTGCCTGGTTGATTGAAAGTGATTATTACATACTATAGGGGGCCTATTTAGAAGTCTGACAGGTAACCTGATCTTATATGCATCTTTACTTAGAGGTAAGTCCCTGTGAGTTTCGTGGGGCTTATTCCCAAGTAAGTGTGCATAGGATTGCAGTCTTAGAGTAGCTGCAGCAACCTGCTGGTTGCTCTTTAATGAGGTATAATTACATGGAAAATTCCTAGACAGTGGAACACTACCCAGGAGGACTGACACCAAGGCTACTGAGACTCTCTGAAATGGGAGACAGCTTGGTCAAACTCCTAGCCCATTGATTCAGATTCTAATAATGAGTGGAAGCAAGAGATCATTTCAGTGATTTCTATATCTTTCCCATGCATTCAGTTCAGTGCTACTTATCATCACAAAACTTGGTGTGCATCATGGAACCTTGAATCTTCCATATATCTCCAATGGCTACATGCTACTTTCTGTTAATGGCATTGAGGTTTTAGCGGTAGCTAAAATTGGAGTGGGATAATTGCACAAGACAGTAATTCTTTTGCTAGGTTTCCTGAAGCAACTTGGAAATTGTTCAGTGTATTCCCCTTCCTCCTGGGATATGGCTCAGGGAGCTCGTAATTCTGGAATGGCCACACATTTTTTGCAGCTTTCTCAGGAGTGAATTATTCTTCCCTCTAGAGGTCAGCAATGAGCTTGGGTACTGGTCCTTTTGCCTTGGGTCTGGGAATCTGGCTGGTTTCCCGGTGACTTGCATGGAGATATGCTAATATATTTTTTCTGCAGTTCCAAAATAATGCTTGGAATTGTTTCCGTCTCCTTGACTTTGACTAAGCTTGTTAAAACTGCGAAGAAAAGCAGCAAAACACCATGAGAACTAACTCTAAGCATATTTGAGAGTAAGCCCCGTTAAACCCAAAGGGAATTAACTTCTGAATAAACATATCTAGGATCAAGCTTCAAGTATAGCTACTACTTTAATCTAGATAGAAACTCTCTGCAGAGATATTTTAAGAGACATCTTTCTTCTAAAGTCCTACATAGATCAGTTATAAAAGCAGACTTTACTTAGCCTCGTCAAACCAATGCAGCACAGGAGGCAGCTGTATTGGCGAATAGAATACTAGGAAGAAATTCCTGTTGGTACAAGCTGTTCGCCATTGGAATGGATTGCCTTGGGAGGTGGTGGATTCTCCTTTGTTGGAGGTTTTCAAGCTGAGTCTGGATAGTCACCTATCGGAGACGCCGCAGCTGTAGATTTCCTGCACTGGCAAGGGGCTGGACTTGATGAACTTTTAGGACCTCTGTGTTTCTATGTAGTAAAGGGGGGGAAATGTGTGTCCATTTTGTAATGTTTTGTGAATGCATGCACCGACATCCATGAAGCCATCCCACATCTACCACAGAAGAACTCCGGAAAGCTTCTGTAATAGACGTCTCTGTGTTGGTCCTCATCCCTTTGGCTGTTGGTTTCCCAAGTCAGCATAGGACAGTATGATACACACTTTGAACCACCTTGAAAGAGGAGCTTTTTATCCCTCCTCCCCCAAATAAGTGTCTTGGGGAGATGCAAACAAAGCCTCTATCTTCTTGGAACATTGGATGTTTCCCCTATCGTGTCCTGAACCTCTGAGATCGAAAAAGTGCATGTAGGTTTAGCTAATGGACTTGAGGAAAATTCTGCATGAGAGGGATTTTCCATGCCAGAGTCAGGGTTAGCCTCCTGTCCAACCACCTTCCCTTCCTTCTTTCCAGCTGAGGCAACTGAAGACTCAGTTTAGCTGGGCAGAAAGCTTAGACTGGTGGCCTGGCTCAAAATCTTGCTGGCCTTGGGACTGTCCAGAGCCTTTTCCCATATAGTTTGTTTCTGGCCATCTAGTCAGTTTTCCATCCTGACCAGGCACTGCTTTTGCATAATCAAAAGGATGACAAACAAATTCATGCTTACCAGAGAGGGAATTTTCTTAAATTAAATTCTGGTTCTTGAAGGAGGCAGGAGGGCATTTGACTAACCACTCTCTTGCCCTATCCCTCAGTACATGATGGGGAAGATAGGGGCTCTTCTTGAGATGCCATCCATCCTGCCATTCCCAATGTTCTGCTCTGTACATGCAAAATATGATGGCTCCTGGTTTCTTGCTTCAACCAAGTAGGCCATCTCATGTCATTCTTCTATTCCTTGCTTGGCTAGGATGGTCTCTGGAAGAGAGTGGGGAACACACACACACACACACACACACACACACACACACACACACACACACAAACACGCCAGAAAATGTGAATAACTGCAGACCCTGCCTTCAAGCCAGATGGGAGGAGCCATCCTGAAGGATGACTAGGGCCATCCTACTTGCAGGAGAGTACCAAAGGTGTTTGCAGGTAGACGGCATTCTGATTTGGATAAGGCCTGCTAAAATTGAACCAGGAAACATTTTAAATAGGACACATTTTTCAACATGCTCCTTATGACCTGAAAACCTGAGATTCTTCAGTGTTTTGTCTGTGGTGGTTGTTTTTATGGGCCTAAGATGCTCAATGTGTGCATTTGGCAGCCAGAGGTCGAGAACTCTTGAACGGCTCCAAGATTTGTTGGAGGTGTGAGGCTCAGTGGGGAATGCAAACCAGGGTTGCAAACACAAGAGCTGCACTGTCGTACTCTCTGTGCCATAAGGACAGCTCTTTGGCTGAGGAATGCCTAGCCCAATCTCCCATGTGGTAGCAAGAGCTGGGACTGCAACGTTTGAGTCCAGCCAGAATCATGTGACTGGTAGCACCATTAGGGGCTTGGCTGTGTCCTTTAGGCTGAGTAACACTGATGGAGTAACAGCACAGACCACCTAGCCTCACACCTGATTGCTGGTCAGTCTTTTACTATGTACTTGTGCTTGGGCTTTCGTTGCCTGACCACCTTTTACCATGTTTCTGTCTTTGGCTTTTGCTCAATCTGCTGCCTAACCTCCAGCTGCTCATGCTGCCATCTTCTGTCTTAGGAATGTTTGACCCTGTGATGAAGATAGACAGGCAATGGTGGTTTTGCTATCTGTAGGTCTGGTGGTTTTGTTGGTGGCAGCAAGAACTGCCCATGTCTTGCTGTAAGTGGCTGGCTGCAAGTTGTTGTGGACTCAGCGGTCTCCATACACTTAATATGTGGTCTCCACACGCTTAGTAAGCTTATCTATTGCAATCACTTAAGAAGAGAGCAAGCACAATACAAGCCATACCATGGTTTTGAGACGGTAATATTGAGCAGCTGAAAAGTGCCGGAGGCCTGGCTTGGCAGCAGGACATGTGAAAAAGATCAAGTTGTGTTAGATGATCACAAGCTGAACAAAAGCCAGCAGTAAAGTGCAGTTGCCAAAGAAGCTAATGTAATTTGAGGTTGCATTGACAGAAGCATAGTGCCCAGATCATGAGAAGTAATAGTTCCACTATGTTGTGTGCTCATCAGGCAGCATCTGGACTACTGTGGCCAGTTCTGGGTGCCATGTTTAAAAAAGAACTGTGATGTCCAGAGAAGGGTAAGCAAGATGATGAGGGGTCTGGAAACCCAGTCCTGTGAGGAACAGTTGGAAGAATTGGGTATGTTTAGCTTGGGCAAAAGAAGGTTATGAGGAGACGTGATAAGTTTTCAAATCTCTGAAGGCCTATCGTAGAGAAGGTGGAGCAGACATGTCTTCTGTTGCTCAAGAGGGCAGTACTAGAACCAACGGGTGGAAATTTCAGGACAGCAGATTTTGCCTCAGCAGTTCGAGAGTTGAACAGGCTGTCTCAGGAGGTAGTGGGTTCTCTTTTACTGCAGGCATTTAAACAGAAGCTGGACAGCCATCATTCAGGGATGCTGTAGTTGCATCAGGCATTATAGATCCCACATTGAGCAGGGAAACTAGATGATTTCCAGCGTCCCTTCTATCTGATTTGATTCAAACTCACGCTTTTTGGTTGATCCTTAGCAGTGAAAGGTAATGTGGTGGGGGAGTGCAGGGAAAACCACTTAGAGGAGGAGAAATGGAATAGAGTATCTGGGAAAAGAGCATGGCTGACTGGCTGGAATCCTGAACAGGAGCACTCCACACTGTAACTCATTGTTGCAGGTCCCACTTGTTATACTTCTAATCCTGAAATAGTTGAGAAGCATGCAGTCTTACACTGCAAATTTCAGCGTTTTGTTGTGGGTCCAAATTTTACTTCATAATAACTAGAACAATTGTATCAATACATGTCAAACACTCTCTTTCATCCCCCTCCTCCCTTTTTTAGGCATTGGATGGAATCTGAAATGCCACCCCACAGTTAGCAAGAGTGGTGCCCAGGCACTGCACAGCATTATGCCAGGCAGGGAAAGCTCATGTTGTGGCACTGCCAGGATAGATTGTCCTGACCTCCTACAAAACACTTGTGTAAACTAGAACTGCAACTTCCTTGGAATGTAGGGAAGGGATCACCCACTCACATGCAAGGCACCTGGAGATCTTGCAGAGGGCCTGTTGATTCCTGTTCTGGGCTGGGATGCTTATCTCCTTTTGTAGATCTCTGCCAAGGAAGCCGTTGCAGCAAGACAGCATCTACCTGCTGTTCTGTGAAGCAAGAAGGAAAGATGGAGTGAAGCCAGCTGTTAGAAGTCATAGGAAAGGAGCATCTGATTCTTGTCTCTTTTAAACAAGAATCAAAATCCTAGGATACATAAATTAACCTGGTATGGTCCCAGATGTTGCTTTAGAACTTGCCATTGATGCATGAATGTGGAGAAAAGGTATAGATACTTTGAAATAAAGAAAAAAAATCTGCAGCTTCCTTACATCATCACAGTTTATGAAGTCCAATGAATCCGAACTGCATGGAGCAACAACAACAGAATCTCAGGGATTTAATTTCTGCTCCCATGTCTGAAGTCCACTGTTCTTCCCTTTCATGTTGGCTGCATTATTATAGTCCTCTCCTCTCCTATATGTTATGTCAATCCATTCCTTCCAGCTTCTCCCCCCACCCCCCAAATAAGCACATTTGTCACCCAAACTCTCACTTATGCCAATATGTTCCAGTAGATGTTCTTTGACCTTCACTGTTTCAGGTGAATTTTTCCTTGTTCTGTTTTAAAACACATCGTTTAAGTCATTTGATCGTTACAGCTAACATCAGCTAAACAAATGCAGAATGATAGTCATATTTTGTTGTAGACTTCAAGGGAGCCAAAATCTTTTGTTTCACTTCCATTGCCAGTTAGATATGATCTCACTTTGAATTGCTTTTCCCAGGCAGTGATGGGGGATTTCTTGGATGATTACTTTTCTTGGATGCTCCTTAAGTATGGAATCAAACTCTCCCATGAACTCCACAGTTTTAAGGAAATTACTGTGGTTTGGTACATACAGCTGATCTGAAGTCACTTGCAGTGCTAGATCTTGAGTAGCAATGCCCTGTATGGTCTAGAAGTGAAGAGTTAAACACAGAGGCAACTATGTCCTGTTATTCCATGGGTTTTTCTCTCTCCCTCAAGTAGATGTGAGGCGACATCCATTTGAAATCTGGATGTGGATGCATTAGCTGACAGCTCATTTCCAGTCTGACTAAATGGAAGAACAGTTGCCTTCTTCTATAAACTCACAGGACTCCTCAGCCCTTTCTCTTGGTGTGTCAGCTATTACGAATTTCAGAATAGTCCCTGTTTGCTTATACAGAACAGTCTTCTTTGCTTCTCCCATTCTTTTGTGTCCTGCTCCAGAAAGGTGTTTCCTTCCATCACTCATGGCTGCTGCACAATATAGTGAAATATACTAAAGACGAAGGTTTGGCATGGAAGAGATATGGTTGTATCTGAAAAATAAGTACGAAAGAAGCTGTTAAAGGCAGATTCAATACACACCAGTTTGTGGCCCTCACAACGAAGTCTGAGAAAAGTCAAGGTGTATAGTACTCCTTAACAGTTAATTGTTGCCTGAAGTTAACACAGTGTACTCCGGACCATATTCCAACTAAAAGCTTGTACTGTTGTAACCAGTTATATTGCTGCAAAACTTTTAGAGCTGCAATCCAAAGGTAGCGATGTCAGTGATTGCTCCTGTGTTAGGCTGTACCCTCGAGCCTTTAAACGGTACCCTTGAACATTTCACAGATGAAGTGAGGGACATGTTTATAACACTCCAATTCCAAGATCACTGCCTGAGCTCCCTCCACCATCACCACACACATTTCTGAAGGCTCTACTCTGCCTGGTACAAAACATTTGTTCATGCAGAAGGTTTATGATGTTGCCAGCGTAGTGCAGTGTTTCGTGTCAGACTAGGATGGAGGCCTGCTCCCCCATGAAATTCCTTCAGTGACCTTGGACCAGTCACTACCTCCTCACAGGGTTGTTATGAGGATAAAAGTGAGGGGATCATGTTCACCATCTTTGCCTCCTGGACTAAAGGTGGAATATAACTGGAATAAAATAAAAATAGGTATAATTGTCTTATTGTATAAATTCAAAACAAGGCGCCCTAACACGTCAAATGGCTAGCTGTGCTTTACATGGTTCTTTATTGTGCAGACATTTACATGCATGTGCACTAAAGACAAGATGCTTCTAATACTTCACTTTGAGATTAAGTTTATGGAGACCTTGGGGATGCAGCTAAAGACTAACATGATCCAAGGCTTACAATAGATACTAATAATTCAGTATTTGAACAAGGCATCCTCCTGCTTCCCATTTGTCCCACCCATATGACTCCAGCTGTCCACCTTTTTGCATGACTATCATCAAACAGTCATATTCCTGCCAGCCAGTGGCAGGAAAACCTCTATTATAGGTAGGATAACGTTTTACATTTTCTTAAACTGTCATTGTTAAAACAAGAATTTTTGTTCCTCTGCCTATTTAATATGTAATTATGGGACTTGTTGGGCCTGTTCAGACAACCCTTTTGCAGCAAATGGTTAGTGAGCGTCTTTAAATGTGGTTTTGTAGCCACCATGGTAAGGGATGGTTCACATGACAGGCTAAGCCAGGCTCAAAATGTTTAACCACGGTGGCTTAGCGTGTTGTCTGAACAGGGTCATACTGAGAGTTAGGGAGAAAAATACCATTGCTTGGGTGGGTCGGTGAAGAGAAGTATTGCAGGGAAGGGAAGAATGCTTTGAATTTATTTTACAATATTTAGATACCACCTGATAAAAGTTTTCTAGGGGGTTTATGAAATGAGTATGCTTTGAAGGATTGTGGGGAACCCCCTTTCTCTCATCTTTCCTTGACACCTCTTTCCTCTTAACATTTCGGTCCCTACCTATATAGGCTTCTGAAGATTCTTACTATTATTATTGTACTAGGAGAGCCTATGTAAATTCCCATTTAATGACATATTCAAAGTATAGCAAAGTCATTTTATTGTTAGGTGATATTTGCACTCCTCTTCACTCCAACTTGCAAAACAATGTTGCTCAGTACCCTTTTGTGAGTTGGTCAAGTTGATACCATTACTGTTTGAATGATATACTCCAGAATGGACAAATGTTAATTTATCTCAGAATAATGGTTCTTTTAGTGAAACCGCGTCAATTACGTTTTACTTACATAAAAAGCCATTGAGCAAGCAGCGCAATGTCAATAATTAATGAATAACTTAGAGATTCTGTAATAGAATCAATGGTTTGAAGGGGGAAAAGGACAAAGAAAGATGTAACAGATGTTTCATTTTAAAGCATTTAAAGGGAAGGGATATCCTTCTTGAAACGAAAATAATGCTGCTCTTGTTTCAGGGCAGGCTGCCAAGCTGATGTACGTGATGCACAATTCCGAATATCCCCTCAGCTGCTTCGCTCTCTTTGAAAACAGCCCCTGCCTCATAGCAGATGCCAACTTCGACGTCCTTATGGTGAAACTGAAAGGCTTCTTTCAAAATGCCAAAGGGAACAAGATAGAGAGCCGGGGCACCCGGTACCAGTACTGTGATTTTTTAGTGAAGGTTGGCACTGTTACCATGGGGCCCAGCGCCCGTGGAATATCTGTGGAGGTAAGGATGTCCCTAAAGCATAAGAAAGACAAAGATGTCACTGGCTAAGCATGTTATAGGGTTTTAGCAAGTCCTGTTGCAGGCACAGCACCTGTCCATACTGGGATTGCAGAACTTGGTTTATTTCTGCAGAACATGCAGATGGCTTGCCACACAGGCATTGCATCAGAGCTGTCCAGAGACTGGGAGTCCTTGCATGCCTTTCTCATATCCCTGTTCAGACCTCCCCTACCCTAACTTGGTCAAGGAACTCAATGTCAAAAAAGGAAATGTCTACGTTGTACTCATTTCCTCTCCATACATGCTGCAAAGATTGACTTTCTCCCTCTCTGAGCAGAATTACAAAGAGTCGACAGGTAAGTGAATTTGCTGGGCAGACGGGCTTAAAAATAAGTGATCCCATTACAATCAGCATATTAACGAGTAGTTGTAGCCCATTAGCTCCATAACTCGGCTTCAGAGTGTTTTGGAGCCATTGTAAAATGGGAGCCTTTAGCAGGGAGTTGAAAGAAATCTATGTGAGTTCACACCTTGTGCATGAGGAAAGTGAAAACAGGATGGATTGGCAATTCAGCCAGCATTCTTGGAGGAACAGAGACAGGCAACAGAAACCCACTGGGTGACTTTGGGCCAGTCACAGACTCTCAGCCCAACCAACCTCAAAGGGTTGTTGTTGTGAGGATAACATGGAGAGGAGGAGGATTATGTATGCCACCTTGGGTTCCTTGCAGGAAAGAAGGTGGGATATAAATGTAATAAATAAATAAATTGTGTCTGCTGTGTCATCAGAGTCCCAGCATGATCCACTGTTGATGCCTGCCCTAATTTTTTTTTAAAAAAAAACAGAACAGAAAATTCTCTTACTTGAGTAAGGGGGCTTGTGGCCTCCCTCTTTGCTTCCAACAGTGTCCCAGAAGTTGAGAGGTTCCAGGGTATTGTGTGTATGTGTATGTGTTGCCGGAGGGATGGTCCTCATCACCAAAAAGAAAAAAAATGGCAGCTCCTACTGATCTGTCCCACTAAAACAAACTCCCGGGAGCCCACTGTCATAGAAGCTCTTGATATACTTTGCCAAGAACCCCCTTAATCCTGCAGCAGGAAAATTCATTTTTTTTCTCCCAAAATGCTTTAAAATTTTCTTTCCGTGTTTGTTAATTGAACACAACAAATGTGCTTTCCAGTGTTTCTTGCACATAACACACTTGGAATTTGCATTCTTTAGAATTAGATGCTTTCATATAGTGTATAAAAATGTTCAGCCTTGCAAATAATTTTGTTACAAAAAAAATTCATTTGTTACAACATCCAAGTTGATATTTGGTTTGGCAGTTAGGTCCATTTATTTCAATATTTTTTTAAGTGCTCCTAAAGGCCTTGTCATGTTTTCAGATAAACCTTCCTACGGAGCAAGATGTGCTGCTTTTGGCTCTGAATCATAACTCATCAAACTGCACTTGAGGGAACGTAATGCTCAGGCCCCTATTTGTAAGTTGCCTGTGCCAATTTCCAGGGATGGTTTTGATTTTTAAATAGAGCTTGTCCAGTGCCTATGGTAAACTGCGTGGAGTGTTTAGCAGATTCTGAGCATAAATACACAGACCATATCCTCCTACACCCCTTCCTTCTGGATTTTCCTTAAGCCTTTGCTATGCAATGAGTGTCAATTGAAACAAATGATGATGTGTGCAAGTGTGTTTTTGTGGGGTTTGATGATAAGAAGCGGCATTTAAACCAAAACTCTACAGCTGAAAAAGTAAAACATCTATATTGCTATCTAATACTCACTAGCTGTGTCATTTTGTCACTGACATGGGTACTGTATACCATAGAAGCTACTTCCTGAGAATTGTCCCTCCATCTGCCAAGTATGAACTGTGAAAACCTAGAGGGAGAAAACTTTATTGTTGTTCTTTAATTTTGAGTACCCAGATAGCTGGGGGAAAGTTAACTACGACTGGGGAAGGCAATGGCAAACCACCCCGCTACAAAGTCTGCCAAGAAAACGTCAGCAAAAGCAGGCGTCCCTCTAGGAGTCAGTAATGACTCAAGTGTTTTGCACGAGAGGTTCCTTTCCTTCCTTTCCTAACTTTGGAGCCATTTCCCCCCAAAGGGTTGTTAAAGCCTGGATTTGATCAACAGCTAGACATAATAAATTGGTTTTTTAAATTATAGTAAGCATTTTTTTGCTATGGTCAAATTTTATTCTTATGCATAAAAAAAAATCAAAACAAAATTTTATTTGCTATGAGTCAGAAAGGGAGGGTTACTTTATAATATTCACACTTGCAGTATCTGAAATCTTCCCCTCTCAAAAAACCTCCATTGGCTCTTGCTTTTGATTGTACTCTAACCATACAGTGATGAGTTATACAGTAAAACTTAAATATCTCTAGAACTTGAGAGCAATTGCTTGAATGTATTCAAACACTTCAGGATTTTTACCATCCCCATCCCCCCCTCGCCCCAGCTATCTTTTAACTTTGTTCAGATGACAACTATCTCCTTCACCCTACCTGCAAAGAGTTGGCGAGCTCTTCAGTGTAATGCAACATTGTGCTTTTAGAGAAGTTCGGATGGAAAAATGAATCACCTCCTGGGGAGTTATTGTTGCTTGCTCTATGCTTCAGAGCTTCTGTTTCTGTTGCCAGGTGGAATACTGCCCATGTGTGGTAGCCAATGACTGCTGGAACCTGTTAATGGAGTTCATGCAAAGCTTCATGGGAAGTCATGCTCCTGGAATCCCTTCTGTGTTTGGCAATAAGCATGACAGCATCTACAGCCCAGGTGACACAATGGTTCAGTACATGGAACTCTTCAACAAGATTCGCAAGCAGCAGCAGGTGCCTGTTGCAGGGATCAGATGAAGAAGGCTTTGTACGGTCTTTCTTCAAGTGAGCAACAACTTTGCTGAATTATCTGTCAAAGTAGCAGCTCCAACCCAGTATTCCCATTATATCAGTGCAGTCTGTCTCCCTTTGGGGTAGAATTAATTCTACCTCAACTCAGACCTCCTGGGGTGTATGTCAAAATGATAATGGTATACTTTGCCTTGGCCTAGTATCTCAGTGATTTGTTTACCTTAGATTCTTCAAGCAAGAGTCCTGCAACTGAGTGGAGATGAAAGAAAAATGATTATTTTGCAGAAAGAGATAGGTTCAAATTGTGTGCAAATGGGAGGATGCGCTTCAGATGTCCTTAATTTCCTTGGCTGACTGAGTGAATGTGAGGTTTCAGTCTAAGAGTATGAAAGTATTTTAATATGACTTTTATTAAAAGTGCTTTATTTTCATATGTTGCGAATTCCGTGGATGTTAACTACTAGCAGAATTTATTCTTAAATTTGTACACTTTGGGATGAAATTTAATGTATCTTGTTGAAATGAACTCGAGAGAATTCTGTGTTGCCCTGTCAGTGTTTCTAAGTTCTTGGTCTCCCACCATCTTCATAAAGCTGATAAGAGGATTAACATGTGTGAGCTTTAGGATGATATCATTGGAGTCTAGGGGCTTAATTCCTTTGCCTTCTACTCTAATGTTGTAAGTATATCTGGTGGATCAGAGCAAAGCCCTGACATTGCCAAACCTGTACAGATCTAAGACTACAATCAAATTACTACATCAACATTTTTCTAAGATGATGCCTAAAGTTACATAGAGTATAACCTTGCAAGTTCTCAAAATATTAAAAAAAAACATTGTTGACTGAAGAATCTTACCCTCCTAATAGTATTTTTCTGTGTTGTTAGATGTCTTTGTTGTGCACTGTTTTCTTTTAGTTCTGCAGCTGCAAAACCATTGTGTTAGTTCCCACATGAATATCCTCACTTAAAAGCTTTCCAAATTAAAGAGCTGCTAAGCTAGGGTTTTCTCTGCTTAATTTTAGAGACCAAAACTGGATAAAGATTTTGTTCTTGGGCTAGCTATGTTAATGGTAACACCCCCTATTTGATTTTGTGCTGTCCTGTGCAGTGGCAACAGACTGTAGGGCTTCAGTCCCCAATTCCCAATAATAGTGTAAGAGGGAACCTTATACCTGTCATCTGGCCTAGGAATTTGCCCCCCACCCCCTTGTTGGGTTAGCAATTTATGCTTTTATATTAATGCTGGTGAAAACCACTGCACAGTATAGCAGCATGGTGCAGGGAGGTTCAGGCTCGGGGTGAGAAATAGATAGCATGCATGGCACCTTGCGATGCATCTTAAGGTTCATGGGAGTTTCTCTGTCCCTTAACACTGATATACTTGCACTGAAATGTGTAGTAGGGGAAGTAAGAATTATTTGAGAGAAACATTTTGCTTTAGCTGTTGCAAAATGGAGGACAGAAGCTAGCATTTAAGTGTTCTGTAGAGTGTCTAGCACACTGCTGATCCAAAAAGATGTTTTGATGGGAGAGAAGTGTGCCTATCTGAGTCCAGAGAGAGAAGAGGCTGGGCCTGTTCAGCAGACACCTTAAACCATTGTTTTAACCACGGTGTTTAAGCCAGAAAGCTGGTTCGTGTTCAGAAGACACCTTAAACCATGGCTTTAACCACAATGAATAAGACGTTTTGCTTTTTTCACCATGGTTAAAGCTGTGGTTTAAGGTGTCTTCTGAACGGGGCCAATGTGTAGAAAGGGCAGAGAGAAATAGAGCTGCAGCATATAGTTTGCCATAAGGGATCCCATGTCCTTTAATCCAGCAGTGGCAATACCAAACCTTCCCCCACCCCTCAATTTAACCTGAAAGAGTGTGCGTGGTAGGAACTGCTTCTTATTCCTTGCCGTATATGGTTTCTGGTATAAATTTAAAATGTAAACTCTGCATATAATACAGAAGCTGTTTAATTTACAAGATGTGGTGGTGGGGATATTTTTGGGAGACAGATGGAAACATGCTGTCTTGCGACTCTGAACAAGTTACAATATGTAAACTGTTCTTCTTTTTGGACCCAATGGCATTAAATCTTATGTGGATAACTTTCCCCCCAACATACAAGCAAATGATTTAAAAAGAAATCTGTCAGTAATCACAATCTGCATATGAGCAAAGTGCTGAATGCCACATATAATAGGTCTGTTCTGCAAAAAGTGAGTAGGAAAGTTTGATTCAAATATCTACTATGATTTTTTGGATTTGTCCTAAAAACATTACAGTGTTTTGAATCTAAACCCTTACCATCACTAATTTGATCCATTGATGTCCAGTCACTAGGAAACACATCATAAAGAAATAAACATTATGATCAGTATTATTCACTGGCTCTAAAAAAAATATTGCCAAAGCTATTAATTACATATGATTTTTATTGGTAGGCAGTCATTGCTTAAGCCTGCATATCTAAACATTAAGGCACTTTGAAAAGCTTCTCAGTATTTTCAGCCCTGTCCATTGGCTATGAGCCCAGAAACATCTGACAAGTTGATTCATTACATGTGTAGAAAATTGTTTGTACTGTAAGTAAATGAGTAATTTTAACATACTAATAACCAAATTGAACCTGATCCATGAACTACATTTGACTTTAATAAGTTTTGACTCCTATGCGTGCTGATTAATTGCAGCAAGTAAAGGCTGAAGGCTCAGGCCCTTGGTTCGTTGATGTCGGGCCTTTTAAAGGAGATAAGATACAGCTCTGTTCTAAATGCATTTACATTGAACTAAGGCATAAGACCTCAGTGAAAGTTATGAATAAGGTGGAGCATGTAGGATTGGGGCCTTACTCATTGAAAGGGCTTGGGGGGTTTTCTTTCCCACCAGACTGGTTTTGGAACTAAAAGTCATGTGGTTAGTCTACTTTGCCCCATTCATTTCAGTGGATCTAATCTAAGTAGGACTAACATTGGATACAACCCATGGAGTTCAGAGGAAGTATCTTCAAAATAAAGCAGATCCTGTATTCCCAGATAGGTTTTGGCTACATATCTTAAAAGTACAAATGTGTTCTTGCTGTGAGCTTAATGCACTCATTCTCTAATTTTAATTTTCTCGAGTCAAAGCCTACGGTTGAATTCTGACTTCAGTTGTATCCATACAATTCCATTGACAGCTGAGTAGGACAGTATGGATTATACAAGGACTAAGTGAAGTTATGTACTGCTTTTGTAAGCTATTCCTTATCTTCTCAACGAGTACTGAAAGGGTGCTTTCTGGAACAGATCCCATTAAACGCATGCTTATGTGAGATATGAAGTGTGTGTGTATAATTGGAGAGGTGCTTTTCCTGTAAAATCATGAGGATCTGTGCCTCAGATTAATGTGTTTATGTTACAGTAGTCCCAATCTTCAAAAATGGTGGCAGGAAATGAGAATCTTGGAAACTACATACTGGTCAATCTGACTGCAATACCAGGGAAGGCACTAGAACAGATGATAAAGGAGTCTGTGTGTAAGCATCTTGATTAGTAGAAGCCAGAATGGATTTGTCAAGAATAACCCTTGCCAGACTAATCCATTTTTAAAATTGTGTTACTAACTTAGTGCATTGTAGAAATACTATAGATGTAATATAACAGCAGTGCATTTGACAAAGTTCCCCATATTTTGATTAGCAAACTGGTTAAATGTGGGCTAGATGATACCTACCTGGTTTGCACATATTAACTCACACCACAGGTTGAATCATGGGTTGTCATTGAATCATGGGTTGCCTTTATGTGCGAAACTTGCACTATGGTTTCACTATGGGTTGCTAACCACAAACAAGCCAGAATTAACAACACAACAAGAAACTATAGGTTCTCTTTCTGGGTTGTTCATGGCTAATAACCCATAGCTAAACCATAGTGTAGGGTTCACATATAATAACCCAAAATTCAACAATAACCCATACTCCACCCACACTCTGGGTTACATGCAAACTAGGCTCCTGTCAGGTGGATTCACAGGTGTTTGGAAAACTACACTGAGAATGCTTGTCAATTGTGCCTTATTAAGCTAGAGGGTGGTTATGAATTGAGTGCTGCCAGGCGCTATCTTGGGGCTGGTATTCTTCAATATTTTTATTAATGAGTTGATGAAGTGATGGGCAGGGGTAATACTTATCAGCAGGGCCAGCCCAACATGTTTTGCTGCCTGGCGAAGGACAAGATGGTGCCCTCCATTCATTCCATGTACAGAAGCTGACTGGACTGGCAGGTGACTCTTGCTTTAACACTGGCAACAGGACAGTTTCCTCCATCACACCTTAGGGAGGCAGGACAAACTGTGTGGCACACATAATTATGTCTTCCAAGAAAGGGGAATAGCTGGGAGGTTCAGGAATGGCTGGGAGCTTTCCACTGCTGCTTCCCATCACCTGCCATCTGAGGTAGTTGCCTTCCTGCCTCATACTAGGGCCATCCCTGCTTATCAAATTTACAAACGGACACAAAACCTGGAGGCATAACTAACACCTCAGAAGAAAGGGATATGATTCAAAATTACTTGGACAAAATGGAAAACTGGGCTGAAATTTAATAAATGCAAAGTTTCTGACAGCCAAAAAAAGAATAATCAAATGCACAGGTATAGGTTGGGGGGATTCCTGGCTTGGCAGTAGTACATGTGAAAATGATCACAGGATTGTAATCTATGAAAAGCTGAATATGAATCAGTGGTGATGCAGCTGCCAAAAAGAGTTAGGCTGCATCAATGAAACCATCATTTTCAAGTCAAGAAGTAATTCCACTTTATTTTGCACTAGTCAGACCTCTTCTGAAGTACTGTGTCCAGTTCTAGGTGCCACATTTTAGAAAGAGTCAAATTGGAATGGGTTCAATGGATGTCAATGACTAGAAGGCCTACAGGGCCCCTTCTAACTCTGTGATGCTATGATTCTGTTTGTCCCAAATCCTCTGCCCACTCCTCAGGGAACTCTGCATTTGCTCAAAGAATCATTGGTAGGAGATCTCACAAACCTTGGCAGATGATCTGGTTTTCCCATTTTCACAAGGAAATATGACCCCATTTTATTCCAAATCCTGGCCTGAGTTGGTAACAAAGTTTACAGCCCAGTGAGATTCAGACAAGGGTATGTCACATATCACACCCAAGCAGCTTAAAGCCTCTCAGTTCTTTCCCCCTGAGAGCTGTAATATGATGGGTGCAGCTGGCCTCATTTTTCCAGATTTAGCACCAACTTTCCTTGCTCTCTTGAGGGTAGTCTTCAGGGAGGCAATACTCTCAGCTCTCAGGAAAAGCCGTTCTACTGCCACTTCAACTGTTAACAACTCGCTAAGGTCTGATGATCCCTGCCTCAAATTAAGCCGTGTGGGGAGGTCTGCAAGTATGTGTTTACAGCAAAGGGAGATGGTACTACTGAATGACTGACCTCCAACGTAAAAGAGAGGGATAAATGAATGCAAGTGTCACATATAGCAACCCATATGTGTGTGTGTGAGAGAGAGAGAGTTTAAGCCAATTAACAGACAAGTAAAATAGTGGACTGTGAGCAACCATAGTTAGGCAAGCCAAACTATCAGGGAAGGCAATGTAGAAGTGTTTTCGGAGCAAGGTGCTTTTGTGCAAAGTCTTTCGCACATTGAGCATTATACACGTTTAAAAAAAACCTCAGTTTTAATATAATACAAAAATAAAACTTACAGATTATGAAGCTAGCAGTGTTACAGTGCATCACTCCAGAATCTGAATTGTGCAGGTGGAGGAGCAAGGATGGCCGAAATAGCATTTGCATATGAAATAAATGGATACTATGCTTCTATGACAAAGTCTTGATTTTCCAGTCCTTTTATAAGTCTCAGTCTGTCAGCTTTTCAGAAAGAGCAATTTTCCATATTCTGTTCATCCATTTTTGTATTGAAAATCCAGTAGATGATTTCCAATTTCATGCAATCTCAAGTCAGGCAACTGCAAGTATGACATCAATGAGGTCTTTGTGCAAAAGGTGTTTGTTCTCATCTTTGAAATTTGAAAGTGGGAGCAGGGCTCCACAATTTTTAATTAGTTTGGTTATTTTTAATTAGTTCTTTCTACATATTGTAGAAAGATCTTGGTTCTAAAATTCTACAACTATTGGACAAAATTGCCACAATTTTGGCAATATTAAGGAACCAATGTGACCACATCCTCTCCAGCATGATGGTGAAAGAGATTTGTTAAAATTGTCTATTTTAGTCAGGGTGAGGCCCCAAGGAATTACTCTTATTGTGGCTTCCCTTATTTGTGCCAAAATTCTGTGGAAACAGGACCATTGGTGCTCCATTCTAGTCGTTCAGGTCTGCTTCCCATACTAATTTTAGCCCTGATGAGTTTCCATAGATGAAACAGATTAACCATTTATATAGTACTAGTTGATATACCCGGTGTTGCTTCCCCCCCCCTCCGAATATTTATGTCTACAAGGTAATCATCTTAAAGTAGTAGGCCAGTGCTAGGCCTGTGAGTTAACTTTTAAATGAATTAAATTTGTTTCTTTTTTTTCTTCTCACCCTCATGACAAATCCACCAGGTAGGCTGGTGCTAGGCCTGTGAGGTAACTTTAAAATGTGTGTGTGTGTGTATATGTGTATATCTATATCTATCTATCTATCTATCTATCTATCTATCTATCTATCTATCTATCTATTCTCTCTCTTTTACCCCCAATGCAGGGCCAGGGCTGCTTTAAAGTCGCAGTTCTCCATGGTCCGCTCGACCATCTTCTGCTTGTGGCTCTTGGCAAGTGCTGGGAAGCCTCCGAAGCTGACTGGGTTGAAGCCCTGTGCCTGCCTCAGCCTGTGCTTCCTGCCCGCGAAGTGCTCCAGCAGGAGGCTGTACTGAAGCGCCAGGGCTGGCAAGTCTGGCCAAGCCGGTCCACCCTGCACTGTGCAATCCGTGCCTGTAGGTAGGCCATGAGGGAGCCAGCTGACTGACTGACTGGCGGTTAGCTCAGTCAGTTCCCAATGGTACCTAGTGACCGAGGCACTCTCCTTTCAGGCCCAGAATAGCAAGCCATTTCCAGATGATGGCTGCCAAAGCCTGGTAAATTTTCCCTCCTGCCCAAGGCATGCTGGGAGTTGTAGGTGGAAGCCTAGCTCCCTGAATACCATGTTAATCTTTGAACACCATCTGAGGTGTGGTGGGAGACAACTGGAAAGCAGGCCTGTGCAAGGAGTCCAACTGCATGAAGATGAGGCATCCCAAACAGGTCGCCCCGTCCTGATTTTATTAAGAACTAAATGGTTACATTCCTTGTTCACAAGCTATGATTGGTTGTTGAATACATTATTATTATTATTATTATTATTATTATTATTATTATTATTATTATTTATTTATATAGCACCATCAATGTACATGGTGCTGTACAGAGTAAAACAGTAAATAGCAAGACCCTGCCGCATGGGCTTACAATCTAATAAAATCATAGTAAAACAATAAGGAGGGGAAGAGAATGCAAACAGGTACAGGGTAGGGTAAGCAGGCACAGGGTAGGGAAAAACTAACAGTAGAAAGTAACAGTAGAAGTCTGCACAACATCAAGTTTTAAAAGCTTTAGGAAAAAGAAAAGTTTTTAGTTGAGCTTTAAAAGCTGTGGTTGAACTTGTAGTTCTCAAATGTTCTGGAAGAGCGTTCCAGACGTAAGGGGCAGCAGACGAAAATGACTACCTCGTGCACAGAAGGTGCTTGTTAGTGTGTGTTCAGCATGAATATACCATATAAGGGTTAAGGAAACACGTGATCATGGTGCCTTCAGTACTGTATTGTATTCTCTGTGGCTCTTGCGTCAGTACATTCCTAACATGGTTAGCCAGTGTTAAGAAGTTCTTTAGCAAGGCCTATCTTATCATTGTCCTCAGCACATCTCAGTATGGTCTGCCAATACTGAATGTGCGCCAGAGAGGAACAACAATAACCCCCACACAGGCCTTCTTAGCTGTGACACCCTGTTTATGGATTTCTTTTTCCCAGGCAGGCTTGCCTAGTGACTGCATTAATGGCTTTCCAGTGCCAAGTGAATTTTATTTTCTATTTTCCTAGGCCTTTTAACTTGATGTGATATTTATGCTGTGTTTTCTTTCTTGTTATAACTAAACCAAACATTCCAAGACAGATGCAGGAATTACTGAATAAACTTTATTATTTTTGTGTAAAAGCCTGACTATACCATTGAAACAGAAGAGTGACTGGAGGAATGACTGAAAGCTGAGACTAGAATGGAATGGTGGGCGAGGTTAGCGGCAGTTGAAGAAAGGAAGGAAAACAAAGACAGTAAGAGGTCAGGAAAGTGGGAGCTGAGTTAGGATTGAGAGATAGTGACCAGTTTTGCTAACCCATGCTTTATTTAAAATCAGCCACTCTACATGCCAGTACTACACCTCCCAGCATGCCTTTGGCAGCCTGTAGGTGCCCACATCCTTTGAGACATCCTCTTGTGGCTGCTGCTGCTGCTGCTTGATAGAGTATTAAGGAGTAGCATTGCCAAGGAGGGGAGGTAAGCAGCTGTCAGTGGGCACACCCAGCTCCAGCCAATCCTGCTAGGACTACCCGGTCTGTGCTTCTCACCCACCAAGTGCTCCATCAGGAGTTGGACTGGGCACTTCCCCCCTTTTGTTGGGTCTATTTCTGGGCATGTGCAGATTGCCTTCCCTTCCTCCCTACCTCTTAAGGGCAAAGGCTGTGCACTTGCCTCCCCCAGATTCTGAGAAAACAGTGAAATCAGGACGGAGTTCCTTTGATCATGTTTGGCACCTCAAAGTCATGCTGTTGTATCTAGTTATGATTTTGAAACCATGCAGAGGGTGGGAGGAGGCACTGCAAATGGACACAGCCCATTTATGTGGGTTGTTTCCTTTTATGTGGGATTGGGTTTACTGCTTGAGACCAACCTTAGGAGTCGAGGTTGTGAAAGGCACACAGCGGCAACCCGCCCCATGCACTCACAATGGCCACCAAAGGCCAGTAAGTCCGGCCTCCCACCCAAAGCATTCTGGGAGTTGTAGGCATAAGTCTTGGTTTATATTAAATTCTTTAAAAACACTTAAAACCCAAAATTCTGGGTTTTTTTAGAAAAAAATCTGGTACATTGTAGAACCAGACCAATTAGTATACCAAATTTCAAGTTTCTAACTCATCTGGAAGTGGGTAAACATTTCCGGGCATACATCGCACACACATACTTTCTGCTTTATAGGTAGAGATAGAGATTAGACCTTTCATGAAACCACTCTGGAGTAAACATGAATTTTCAAATATCATTAGTGCTCTGGAAATACTTTTTTCTCTAACTAGTATTTTAGTAAAAAAAATAATCATTATTTGATTTTTTTTTTTTTGCGGGGAGGGGGGGATTTAGCCAGAAAACCCTTGCCCCTTGCAGATGTGCTTTCAGGATGGGGAGGGAGATAGGCTGTCCTCAATGAACAAGACTCCAACATGGAGAAATCCCTTCTACTCCAGCAGTGCTGGTTTGTCTAGTCCTACAAAGTTAGGGTAGTCTAAATTTGGTACAGGGGTGAGGGAGCAAGAAATGTGGCTCATAGTTTCCAAATTTTGAGTGTGGCTTTGTAAAGGAAGTGTTCATCCGTCTCTATTTTAGCATTGGTCAGTTTCTTTAAGGGAAGTGCTTGGTGCAGGAGGGCACTCTTTAATATTTCCATAAAAAACCACGCTATGCCCATATAGTTTCTTAATTGCTTGATTTGGAAAGAGGCAAAATACAATCATAAATTGGGTATAGCAAATCCTCTTCTCATTCGGCAGCAGTACCATACACCTTTAATTAATCTAAATTTTTCCTCTTGTTGATAAATTTAGTTCTTGCCATTTTTTCCCCAGTTCATCAGCTGGGGTAAAGGGGATCATGTGAAAAGGGAAAAGAAGCTTGGGCAATATTATTTTTATAGAGGCAATGTTGCCCTGAATTGATAGCCCATGTTTTTAATTTATATTTCATCCATTTTATAACAACTATGTAGTTTTGTGAAACTAGCTGTTGGAAATCCTTTGTATTTCAGTGTCTAGATATTATAGGCAGGAACGTCTCAAAGATAGTTGGGATGTATATTCTGAAGTTTCTTTTGGATTTGAAGTGATATTTGTATACAAAATAAGTCAGATTTGTCAATTTATTTTAAGAACAGTGTGGTGTTGGAAAGTGGCCAATGTTTCTTTAAGTGCTAGTACAGCTGTTTTAGGATTGGAAAGAAATGAAAGGACATCATTTGCAAAAAGATTAATTAAATGGGAAGTGGGCCCTATTGTGACCCCCTTAATTTTAGGGTGATGCCAAAGTGGTTGTGCCAGCAATGGTAAAAAATGAGAGGGGGGAGAGTCAGCACCCTTGTTTTGACCCCCTATGCAGAGTCTATTTTATTTGTATGGATGAGTACCTCTAAAGGCAGCATAGAGCTGGGCCACTGCTGCCTGTAAACAGTCACTCATGTCCCCTTTTTGTAAAACCTTTGAGCAGATACAGCCATTCCACCCAATCAAGGGCTTTAAAAATCTCTAAGAGCACAATAAAGACTGAAGATTTAATAGAGTTGCTATGATAGACTATGGTCCCATTCAGAAGACACCTTAAACCATGGCTTTAACCACGGTAGTTAAGCCAGAAAGCCTTATTCACCATGGTTAAAGCCATGATTTAAGGTGTCTTCTGAACGGGGCCTATGTTTAAGACCTGTTGGATAGCATCATCTGACAGCCTGGCATGAGCCCCATTTGATCTGTATAGATATATTGCAGGATGAATTGATTCAGTCACTTGGCCAGGATGGATGTAAACAGCTTGGAATCTTGGTTAAGTTGTGTAATCGGGCAGTAAGACCCTGGTAGTTTTAGGTCTTTATGATTCTTAGGAATTACTACCATCCTCTCTGTTTTCCAAGGTTCTGGAATCCTGGAAGTAATTAGGATTTCCTAAAAAGTTTTGTGAGATGTGGTGAGTTTGAGGTGTCAAAAGCTTTATTAAATTCCTTTGTAAAACCATCAATGCTGGGAGATTTGCCCTGTTTCAGGTGTGTAATAGAGTTTATGACTTCTTGTTCTGTTATAAATTGGTTAAGTGTTGATCTTTGTTTAGCCTCAATTGTTTTTATATCTAAGGAATCTATAAAGATATCTATGTCTGGGAGAGTAGGGTTTTCTGTGGTGTACAGAGTGGTATAGAACTCCTGAAGGCTTCGCTAATAAGTTTAGAATTGATTGTTATTATTAACGCTTTTGTTATACTAGCTGGGATTGTTGCTCTAGCACTCCTTTGTTTGAGGGCCCTTTGTTTCCAAATTCATAATACTTGCATTACAAATAGATTAGAGAAAATTGTGTTTTGCGCATTTCAAGAGCTTTAAGTTCTGCCCATTTAGCCACTAGCTTAGCCTAATTTTTTGCTGCTATTCATTTGTGTTCATCAAAGAAGCCCCCCTCTAATACTTTTGTTAACCTTTTTTTTTTTTGAGAGGGAGCCTTTCCAAATGACCTAGCCCCACAAGAAAACCTTCAATGTGTTCCACTGAAAAGGAGTGGAGTCTGTGGCAGGTCTATTGTCTGCATAAAAATGTGCTATGCTCTCCACAACTTTCTCTTTGAAGGGCTGTCTTGTGAGCAAACAATCACTCATGGGTTTGTTGTTGTTTAATTCTGGGCTGTTTAACTCCTAAACTACCCAGAGTTCTACGTTCACACATTACGACTCAAAGCAGATGTGACAAGTGCATGGAAAACAGTGTATTCCCTTGCTGCTGTGCAATCACAGCTAACTAGGGGACAAGATTATGCCACTACCTTCTATTGTGCTAATATGTTGAAACTGCTGTAAAACTGAGGTGATTTTTTTTAATGTCCTGTATTTCAGAAGCATTTATCTATTCATTATATTTTTAATCCACCCGTAACAGACATTCTCTGGACCGATGATAAAAAGTCTCTCTCTCTCAATATAAGTGAAACAATAAAAGCTAAATGCCCTGAAGAAAGACTTACTCTCCCCTCCCCCCCCCCCCCGCATTCCCTCCCTATTCCTTTTTCATTGTGCATCATGCTTTTTTAGATTGTAAGCCTGTGGGCAGGGGCTATCTTATTTACTGATTATATGTAAGCAACTCCAGGAAACCTTTTGGCTGGGCATTGAGATCAAAATATTGTAAAACCAAACAAATAAATCAAAAATAATAAAATACAATACAAAATAAAGAACAGCACAGGAATAAATTTAAAATATATATAGTCATAAAATATGGTGGGGGGAACCCTATCTCTGCCAGGTGATGTGATGGTTTCAGATTGCACCTGAGACTGCCCTGAGGACTGCTGAGATGAAGAAAAAAGTGAACAATGGTTGATCTCCCAATTTTGAAACTATAAAATCCAGTTGTTACTCCATCCTTAAGTGAAACACACAGGTTTCTTGATAGGTGGAAAACAGAAGTAGTTTTTTTATTAACGCAGCTCGGTATAATTTAGGTTCAGTACGAAGTTCAAAAAGTCAATAGCAGGAAAAATGGGGAGCTTTACAGAGTAGCTAAGGAGATGAACCCTCAGTGTAGGATCCCATAATCTCTGATCCAGTGCATTGGGTTGCCTCAATACTGTGAAAATCCACATCAAGGGATTAGACTTTCATTTTTTCATTCCGGTAATATTAGAACCATTCTTTATTTATACATATATTGACATTTCCTTTTTAATAGATATCCTTCAAGCAGCTAATTTGCTCTCTAAATACATCTCATCCCCTTGTAATAATGATGAGGATCCATGCCTCTGATCTACATTTAGCGGTGTGGTGGCAACACAAAACAATGGATCTATTATTTTTATGGTGAGGATATATGTTGTTGTTTATTCGTTCAGTCGTTTCCGACTCTTCGTGACTTCTTGGACCAGCCCACGCCAGAGCTTTCTGTCGGCTGTTGCCACCCCCAGCTTCCCCAAGGTCAAGTCTGTCACCTCCAGAATATCATCCATCCATCTTGCCCTTGGTCGGCCCCTCTTCCTTTTGCCTTCCACTTTCCCTAGCATCAGCCTCTTCTCCAGGATATCCTGTCTTCTCATTATGTGGCCAATGTACTTCAGTTTTGCCTTTAATGTACATTGATGGCGCTATATAAATAAATAAATAAATAAATAAATAAATAAATAAATAAATAAAACCATTCCCTCAAGTGAGCAGTCTGGCTTTATTTCCTGGAGTATGGACTGGTTTGATCTTCTTGCAGTCCAAGGCACTCTCAGAATTTTCCTCCAACACCACAGTTCAAAAGCAACTATCTTCCTTCGCTCAGCTTTCCTTATGGTCCAGCTCTCGCAGCCATAGAGGTTACTACGGGGAATACCATTGCTTTGACCATGAGTGTATAACAATTGGTGCCTTGAATCTGTGTTGTGCGGCATTCCCAGGTCTTCCAAAAGCAAAGGAAGCTGTGATTTTGGACCAAGTAAATTGTCACAAAACAATTCATCTGGCTGGGAGTTAGGTAAAGCCCAGATCTGATTTCTGTTAGTCATGGATGCAGGCTGGAATTTGATAAGACTCCATGTTTTTACACTATCATAGTGCCACAAAGTGGTACAATTTTGCTGATTCTGTGCTGCAAAGCTATTCTGTATAATGCAACACTCCCATTACATGAACAGGTATAGATGGAAATTTATAACGACTGTCTATGGAGCCCTTTTCTGTCATTGTACAGTATCTTCCTGACTCAGATTACTGAACTCCTGCTATGTCATCAATAGGGTCCAGGTCAAGCTAGGCAAAATGCCACATGTATTTGTGTAAGTGTGCAAAATGTGATTGATGTTGTTAAAACTGAAGCGTTCCAGAGTTTGATATTATTATCTCCCTTTGTGGGTTTTCCTAGTAGTGGCTTTGTCAACATGGCATCAATTTCTTATTGTAGCGCATAAGGATCAACAAGCCAAGCGAAATACACCACGCAGACCTCCGGCAGGAAAAGCGAGTGGTCCTTTAGAATAGTAAGTCGGCCACCCCTGGCTCTATAGGGGATCCAGTAGAAAACCACCCGGTAGGGCCGCGCGCGTGCTCTAGGTGTGTACACGTGTCCTCCGTGCTGTGTGTGTGTGTGCGCGCGCAGGCGTGTACACGTGTGTTTATACATTAGGCCATGTAAACCTGCTAGGTGCTGCCCTTGTCTCAGGAGGCCATCGTGGAGTAGCCGACACTCGGGAGGCTTCTCTTGCTTCATGCCCCTAACCAACCAGCCTCAGCCACTTCTCTCCCTCTCAGAGCGCCTCTACGGCTGTCTCCGCCACAAGCTATGCTGCCTGGAAGGCTTGCGCTGAAAAGCAACCTGGCCAGGCCCTCTGCGAGCCTCCGGAGAGGCGGGCAGGGGGAGGATTAACGAAATGGGACGCTGCGACTTTAAGAGTCCCTTTGTCTCTGAAACATCCTTATTTACCCTCCTGTGATTCAACCAAACTTCGCCCCCCTTCCTCCCCCCGCGATTCACAAAGCCTACGGATGTCACAGCTCCGGGGTGGAGCTAACGTATTCCGCGGCTCCCCTTTTGAGAAACGCTTCTGCCCTAAGCTTTTGGTTTGGAGTGTGAGGTGGGGATTTGCCAGGCTCCGCAAGTGCCGTAAACTAGTGGTTTGTTAAACAGAAAGGATCTGCGTTCATTTCAGCTACACAGCGCAAACTGGTTTAGAGAATCTTTTGATTCTCGATAAAGAACCCGCATCATCCGACGCGTCACTAGCGTAAATCAGTGAGAGGTTCCCGCTTTTTCCCGTTACGCAGATGGCGTTAAGAAGAAAAGAACCGTCCCAGAAAACTCTTGGGAGCCCCCATGCGCAGACGACGTAAATGGCATCACTGAATAGCGAGTAGACGTAAGGCGCCACAAGCCGGGGGTGGGAAGGAAAGAATGTGTGGCGTACCCTTTAGCCAATGGTAGTGCGGGGCGGGGAGAGGTTGGCAGCCAATGGCGGGTGGGGGGGCGTGTCAGGCACCGGTTGGGGTGTCTCGCGCTTGGTGACAGCTCGCGCGTGCTGATGATGGCGGTAAATAAAGGGGCCGGAGGGGGGAGGGGGGTTTACCCCCTTGGGGTTTAGACCCTAAATGGGGGGAAGTAAGAGACCTCCTCCTGGGACGGAGAGGGGCGCTTCACGTGCGGCCCAGGGAGGCTGAGGGGAGAGGGGAGGTTGACCCCCGAATTGGGGTGGGAGGTTTGAGGGGGCTCCACCCCTTTGGGGCTCAAATTCCAAATTGGGGGGTGGAGGTTGTGCTGATTTAAGCCCCACCTTCTGATTTGGAGGGAATTTCACCTACCCGTTTGGCCAGGCCGACAGAGGGGAAGAGGTCTTGACCCCTCAATAGTAGGGGGCTTGAAGAAGAATGTCTCTGCAGCTCCGCAATAGGCGGTATGGGAGGTTGCACACACCGAAGGGGAGGGGGCACTAACCTCTTGTTGGGGGTGGGGGTGCAGGAACCTTGCCCTGTGCGAGGGCAGAAAAGGGCATCAACCCTAGCAAGTGAAAAGGAAGATAGCTGTGACAGGATTTGCAGCCTGTGGCTGAACAAGCAAAGACATCAGCCAACAACTGGTTTTTTGAACGTTCAAAACAGACTTCACCAGGTTGGAGAAACAGGCTGTGGTTTTCGTGAGCAGCCTAACAGCTAAGAGTGTATGGTTGGACAGGGCTGCCTGAGGGCTCAGACAGAGAAGCAAAAAAGGTTGTGGGGGTGGGGCACTGAGTCGGGAACAATATAGAAATTAAAGTTGTGGGACCCTGGAAGAAGGCAGTGTAAAGAGAGGTGGAACTAAGGACTGGGATGCGTAATATAGTTGCTGCAAGCTAAGACAAGGGACTGTGCACATTAATGGTTGTGAAATGAATTAGGGCCCTTAGTGGCTGCTGGAAAGCAGCAAGAGAGTTAGAAAGTAGCTGTGGTAGCCAGACCAGCAGTGATTGTAAAGAGGAATATTATATTGGGGCTGTTAGCATGGGCAGTGAGGAAGAGAGCTGGGATAGTGATGGGCAGCAGGATGGTGCATGTTGGTGTTGCTAAGCTGCATGCAGTTCTTTGTTTGCTTGAAGTAAGATGCTTAGGTGGTTCATTTCAAGTGTGATGTTTCTAACTTCTTTTTTCAGAGCATCGTGCTCTGAATCTTTGATATAGTATCACTTAATCCCACAGCATTTTCTCCCCTCTGCTCTAAGTTAAGTCCATTAGTATGAAATCAGTTTGTGAAAAGATATTGTACCAAAGTAGTTTTGAACTTCTTGTTGTTGTTAGTACGATTACATGTGAAGCAGTGCTGGGGAAGTTGTTCCAAAGATGTAACCATATGATAGAACTTAAGGTGTCCCTGGAGTTAATGCAAATGAGAAAACTCAGCCTTACAGGATGGATCCAGCTTTTGTAACAACTCATTTGCAAATGCTGTTTATTACACAGTCGGGGCTGTTACACTGCCCTAACGGGTAAAAATAATAGGATGATGAAAATAATGATTTTCATTTAGGGTTGCTGATACAATGGTCTCCCTTCTTTTTTACATGCATTACCCCATGAAAGTTAAAGAGTTATGTGCTTTAAAAACACGTTTTATTGAAGACTTTAGTAGATGTGACAGAAAGCTAACCCTGTTGTTTTCTGAGAAGTTAACTTTGTTTTGTTGGATGGGTATGATCTTATAGTGGTAATACATCACATAGGCAGCCTTTACAAGTACCTGCATATGTAAAGATTGCTCTATTGAGCTAGAGCTTCTTGTTATTTCAGAATCTGTTGGTTCTTTGATCTTTTAGAGAAGGAAGCAAGACTCTTTTGTTTACTTCATTTGAAGTTTTCCTCCTTTCTTCGCCTCCCCCCATTGTTAGTGGAAAAAGGGGTGGAGCTAAGTTTTAACTCTTAACTCATTTCTTCTTTAAATGGTGTAGAAAATAATAGCAGAAGTGCCAAGTCAGGCATCTCTAGATCTTTGTTTTGTTCCTAAGCCTCTTGAAAAGCCCAGTACTTTTCTTTGATCACATTAAACCTAATTTCAATGTGAGAAAACAAAGGTAGTTTCTTCCTTTTTCCTTTCTATAAAATAAATTTGAACTTCAGGCTAAAGTGCTAGATGGCATAAACAAACAACATACTGCCAATATGAAATTAACAAAATTGCACTGAAATTGGTGGTATTTATCAAGTAGAATACTAAATCCAATTTGAAATGAACTAGTGGGAATCTCCACTTCCCCAATTAATTTAAAAGCGAAGGAAAGTAGGATACAAGTAGGAAAATCCTTTATTTTTTCCTGATGGACTGAATATGGAAGTGCTATGTTTCTATTGATACATTGTACATTTCAAAACAGAGGCCTTAGCTAGACCTAAGGTTTATCCCGGGATCGTCCCAGGGTCATCCCTGTTCATGTAAATGACACACAGGATATCCCGGGAGCAGGCAGGGACAATCCCGGGATAAACCTTAGGTCTAGCTAAGGCCAGAGTGTCATTCACATAGTTTACTTATCAGGTCCCTGCTCTACTAAATACTAAACAGGACAAATCAGGATTTCATGTCATTTTGTTGGTAACATTATAAAACATATAGAAAAACAAATCTCCTTAAATCATTAGTAGTTAGTAGGTGGTACAGTTCGTCATGTTACATAGATCCATTTATATATGAGTGGTATAAAAGGAGATAGCAGCAAATATTTTTATTTTTGCAATTTCAATTTTGTTAAATCTCTTAGCTACATGGCCCATGCCAACTCTTTTAATATACAAAACTTTTATCATAATACAAATCTCAAGGCCCTGTTATGGAATTAACCATGATTTTTGAAAGATGGAAGAATCAAATTAAAGCATTGAACATGGATTTTTAAACAGGTAGTTCTGCAAGTTTGCCAAAGAAGTCCCCATGATGGGTTTTTTTTAAATCCTATAAAATGGTTGGCTTTACCTATTAGTCCTTCATGTAATTGGCTAAGCTTCTGTGATGTCAAAGATGCCTAGAGAGTGGATAAGAAGTTGGATGGCAGTAGACTTTAGGAGCTTGAGGAAAAGGGCTAAAAACAAAGGGAGCCTGGTTGGTTTTATTATTATTATTTATTGCATTTTTATACCGCCCAACAGCCGAAGCTCCCTGGGCGGTTTACAAAAACTAAAACAATTCAAAGTGTAAAACAAACAGTATAAAATCATGAGATAAAATACACATTAAAACGAATTAAAACATACCATACATGATTAAAACATCCTGAAAACATTCTAAAATTTCACTGGATAGGCCTGCTGGAATAGATCAGTCTTTATTGCTTTTTTAAATTCTAAAAGACTGTCAAGTTGACAAATCTCCTTCAGCAGGCCATTCCACAGTCTGGGAGCAGCAGAAGAGAAGGTCCTCTGAGTAACAGTTGTTAATCTAGTTTTTGCTAGCTGAAGTGGATTCTTCCCAGAGGACCTGAGTGTGCGGGGCGGATTGTATGGGAGAAGGCGATCCCGCAGGTAGCCTGGACCCAAACCTTGTAGGGCTTTAAAGGTTATAACCAACACTTTGTACTTCGCCCGGAAACTAATCGGCAGCCAGTGAAGAGATTTTAAAACTGGTGTAATGTGGTCACCCCTAGGTGTACCGGTGACCAGCCTGGCTGCGATATTTTGGACTAATTGAAGTTTCTGGACTAGGCACAGAGGTAGCCCCATGTAGAGCACATTACAGAAGTCAAGCCTTGAAGTTACCGGCGCGTGCACTACCGTCTTTAGGTCTTCCAACTCTAGGAAGGGGTGCAGCTGGCGTATCAGCCGAAGCTGATAGCAGGCACTCCTGGCCGTCGCATCTATCTGGGCTGTCATTTGGAGCGACGGATCTAGAAGCACCCCCAAGCTGCAAACACAGTCTTTCAGGGGGAGTGTAACCCCATCCAGAACCAGTTGACACACCTCCAAACCTAGGTTGTGGCCTTTGACAGCGAGCACCTCCATCTTGTCTGGATTCAGCTTCAGTTTGTTTTTCCTCATCCAGCCCATTACCGCCTCCAAGCATTCATTCAGAGGAGACACATTATCCTTAGCTGACGCTGTTATTGAAGGCATAGAGAAATATATTTGGGTGTCATCAGCATACTGATAGCACCCCGCTCCATGCCTCCGGATGATCTCTCCCAGCGGTTTCATGTAAATATTAAATAGCATTGGGGAAAGGATGGCACCTTGCGGTACACTGCACAGCAGCTCCTTTTTTGAGGAGCAGCTATCCCCAAGCATCACCATCTGGAACCTGCCCGAGAGGTAGGACTGGAACCACCGAAGGACAGTGCCTCCAAGTCCCAATCCCCTCAGGCGATCCAGAAGGATACCATGGTCATGTATGGTCAATACATGACCATGGTATCCAGAAGGATACCATGGTCAAGCCGCTAAGAGGTCCAAAGAGTACCAGCAGGGACACACTCCCCCTGTCAATACTCAGGCGTAGATCATCCGCTAAGGTGACCATGGCGGTCTCAACTCCGTATCCTGCTCTAAAGCCAGTTTGAAATGGGTCTAGAAAATCTGTTTCATCCAAAACTGCTTGGAGTTGGTGAGCAACCACCCTCTCGATCACCTTGCCCAGAAATGGAAGATTTGATACTGGTCGATAGTTGTTAAGATCCAGAGGGTCCAGGGAGGGCTTTTTTAGAAGTGGCCGTACCACCGCTTCTTTTAAACATGATGGAAAACTCCCCTCCCTGAGAGATGCATTAATAATACATTGTAGTTGTAATCTAACTGCATCTCCTCCCTGGGCGACCAACCAAGAAGGACAGGGATCGAGAGGGCAAGTCGTCTTCCTCACTCTTCCAAGCAGCTTGTCCATGTCCTCGGTACTCACCAACTGAAACTGATCCATTGTAATCCTGCTCGCGGAGTTGCTGGACACTCCATTGTCAGCTTCTGCTATAATGCGTGTGTCTAAGTCTGCTCTTATCCGAGAGATTTTATCTGTGAAATGATCATTAAAGGTATCACAGCAAACTACCGAAGGCTCTAAAGTCGGGTTCAGGGGTGAAGCTGTCTGCGTTAGACCCCTCACCACCCTGAACAGTTCACAATGCGGGCAGAGAAGAAAGCTTTCTTCACTGCACGTATTGCCACCCCATAGGAACGGAGATGTTCTCTATGTCGTGTCTTGTTGGATATAAGTCGAGTTTTCCGCCATCGGCACTCTAGTCGTCGTCCTTCCTGCTTCAGCTCCCTGAGTTCAAAACCCATTACCGCCTTCGCTGACGTACCATGTGTGTGTTCATATGCGTGCCCTTGAACCCGAAGCCAGCTTATGGCTCTTGAGGTCTAAAAGGTTGTGCACTCATAAAGTAAGATCTTTAACGTTTTGTGGGGAGGGTCTCAGTCTTCACTCCCTTGATACTATGTTCCCTCCATTCAATTTCTAGGTTCCCTGCTGCCCAATATCTATTGTTTTCCCCGCAATCCCTTCCTATAGGCCCCTTATAACATTAAAACAAATAGGTATCGTCGACGATCCTGTTGAAGCCCTGTTCTTCTGTATACCAGGGTGCCCCGTTAGAAACGGGCTGGAGAGGACGTTTGGGGGCGATCATGTCAATAGCCCTAGTTAGGTCCTGATTCCATCTGTTACCACTTGTAATGGATGGTCTCAATAGCAAAGCCTCTCCAGCTGATTTCAGTGCACAGATGCTATTTTGTGTGGATGCTACTTTAAGGCACTTGCCAAACTTTGACAAACTTGATGATTTGAAACAGCCTTCCCCAGCATGGTGCCCTCCAGACGTTTTGGACTACAGTCTCCAGCATTCCTGACCATTGGCCATCCTAGTTAGAAGTGAGGCTAAAATGGAGAGGAGGAGAACTATGTGAGCTGTCTTGGGTTCCTTGTGAGAGGAAAAAAGGCAGGATATAAATGTAATAATAAAAAATAAAACATATTTCAATGGTGGCAGGAGGAGTGTATAGCTGGATGCTATGAGAGTAAAAGTCAGGGGGGGAAGTATGTTCCATGCACATACACATATACAAACACATACAATTCCTTTAAAGCAGCTGAGAGGAGGAAGTAATGTTTTCTGTGACCAAATGCCAGCCTGATAACACAGGTGCTTGGAAAAAGTAAGCTTGCAGGCCGTACACGTACTCAAACAGTAAGCAGAAACTTGGTGTAATATCAATTGATGACTTTCTAAGAAAAAAAGAAAGAGAGGCCTGTATAAGACAGTAGCTTATTTCTCCAGTCCCCTCTCAATAAAAGCATTGCGTCCAATGTTTCATGGGTTTTAATTAATAATTCTTGTGAAAACAATGTATTTAATAACTTTGCAATAGATGATTTTTTCTGTTACTTAGGTTTTTGGAGATTGATAAAAAATATACTTGCCATAGATTACCTGCATTTTGTGGGGTATTTAGTTAGATGTATTTAAGAACTGGTAAAGTGTAAAGGAATTGGTTTATTCTTCATAGGATCTAGTCCTGTTTACAAGGCTAGTCAGGGTTTGGCCTGGGTGATATTTGCATTGGACATAGCTGCTTTGGGGGCCTTATAGCAGAAAAGGGGGATATACATTTACATATAAATAAATAGCTCAAACAGAAGGAAATCTTCATCAGCATTTTATGCATTGCATTGTTAACCATATAAATTATTGATAAGCAATAAAAGAGTAAAATAGTTTAAGTTCAGTCTTACGTCTGTATGCAATAGATGGTCATTGAATTTGTTACTGCTGTGGATTATTTGGAAGTAAGGATAATTTGATACTTGCTCACTTAGATCCCACCCCACCTCCCCAATATTCTCTTCTTGGCTATGCCAAGTTTTGTAGTACTTTTTCTTTTTAATTGCCCATGTAATGAATACCTTTCCATATGTTCACCTGGGCTTATTTTAACCACTTGAAAAGTGTGTGCATGATGGCCCCTAGTGCTTTGCAAGCCAGTTGTGTGCAGCTACTGCCATTTGCTGGATTCCATTCTCAAGTACTAGAGAAACTATGCATTCCAGTATGTTATGATAGCAGAATCCGGAATATGGTTGTAGTTGCAATAGTAGTGGTGGTGGTGGTGACAGTAGTTGATGCACACAACTTTCTGACCAAAAACATGGGATGCAGTGGGAGGATATCACAAGCCTTTCAGGCTGCCACAATGTATTCAGGTGATTGTATAAAAGGAAAGGTCTTAATTGGAAACTTTTTTACTAGTTATATTGGAGGCAAAACATTTAAGAATACTTTGAAATAAATAATGGGTAAGGATTGCCCTTTTTCTTGCTTGATTTTTTTAAAAAGATGGAAAGGTGGTATTACTGTTCCAGCTAAAATCAGGAAGTTGAATTGGCAATAGATATCAAATTACATCTAGTCTTCAGTCTGGAACTATTCTGTTGCGCAATGTGCTTCTGTGTGCACTACACTACTGATTCAAACATACCCTAAAATTGTGGAGTTACCTTGAAATATTTGCCTTCATTGATCATTAGAGTGGTGTATCTGTTGTTTCAAATAATTTAATTTAAAATTGTACTGTTCAACCTTTTGCTACTTGCTGAATGCATCTAAATCACTGTTTTAATCATTCATACATATGATAGAATTTTACATTTAGTAATGCATTTTTCACCTATCATTGTTTCATATGTTATAGTTTGATTGCATAAGTGTCCTGAGGACTGTATAATTAGGTTTTTATGAGAGCAGATTCTGCTATTTCCTCTTACTTTTGCACAATTCTTGGACAGTAAAAGACTTGAATGCAAGGGAGTTGTGAATCAGAGTTTAAATTAAATCTAGCACCCACAATTCTGCTAGAAATGCAAACATGAAATCAAGATTGTTATTGTAGTTTTTGCTCTCTGAATGCTAAAAACTTGACCTATTAACATTTTTGTTTTGTTTTCTAGTAGCTAGTATTTTCAACTAGATATAATCTTCTAAAATCTAGGATAGATAATAACTAGGGAGTAATATGATAACTTGTTTTGTAATCTGACATTCCTTCTCCTGATTTGTGAACAGTAATGTAAAAGTTTTTAGGTCTAATTCGATTTTTGTAAATTGAAGCATTATATATAGGGTTAATCTACTTGAAATGTTAATTTGCATCAAGTTTGCGTACTCTAAAACATCATGGGACAAAATTAATTTGTGGACATCTTTGTTACATGTTGCCCTCTTTCTGAAAGTCTATTTATATGGTCCGTTAATATTGAAAAAGCATATGGAAACTATATTTCATTGCCAGGCTTTTAATAGGTGCTTTTAACATGGTTTAGCATATTTTCTCATCCTGGCGAAGGGAGAAGGTAGTGGGGAATCAGTTTGATAAAGATTTTTTTCCTCTTCCGCAGCTGGTGTACAATGAAATTAACAGTTCAGGCCTCCAAACTGTTGTCTTTGATTAGCAGGCTGTTGATATGACATGCTTTAGAGCAGGGTGGGAAGGAAGTGGAAAGTACAAGCAGTTTGTACTTCAAGTCCCAGCATCTATCATTTGGATATGAAATCCCCAACATCTGGAGAACTATCTTCTGCCCACCCCTGCTTTAGAGACCTCTTCCCTTGCTTGTACTTTGGTCTTATTTCAGTGAATGTTAAAATGTGGGGTGCAAAGGCCAAAATACACTTGTGAAGAACAGTAGTGATGAAACAGTAATGGAATGTTATATTCAAAACACGGTGAGATTGGTGGCTTTTAAGGAGAGGACATAAGGAAAAAACCTGAACCTTACCTCAACACTTATTATGCCTGTATGTGCCGAATAATGATTCTAGCCTTCTTTTTAAGATGATGAATTGTGTTTTTAGATAGCCTGTGGTAAGCAGTGGAAATGGAGGTATTGCTTCATTTCAATCTGACACTGAACTGCATTATTTAATCTCATACCAGATAATTGTAATGTTACCCAAGGCTGAAAACATTCATTATAGTAAATTAGTTTATTAGATGTTGAGATCTGGATTTTAAGTCTGATATTAATTTACACTGGCTCCTTTTAAAGATTTTTAATGTTAATATCATTTTTTGGACTTGGGCAGTATGTTTGTGGATTTTTGCAAAAAAAACATACCTTTATTGCTTATTCAGTTCTATTCACCCCTTTCATTTTAGATAACTTCATCTTTATATAGTAAATCCCTGTGCAATAATATTGATACAGATTATGAAACTAGGGTCACTTGCATTGCTTTAAGAAAAAGACTGGGTTCAGATGACACAATAACCAACAGTTGGTTATTGTGTCTTCTGTTGGAAATAAAACTTTTTCACACCACAGTTGGTTATTGGCCGAAATAACTAACACAGTGCAGAGTTGATTATTTGAACAACCGTTGGTTATTGGGCGCCGTTGACTATTTTGTTGCACACAGTTGGTTATTTTTGGCAACTACAGAGTCCCCTGGCAAGGGTGACCAAAGCGGCGGTGGCTGCTCCAGTCCAGCCAGCAGAACTCTCAAGGGCTGATGGGATTCCATTGGGAGGACTGAGGTGGGGAGAGAGAGCAGGGGATGTGTCAATCAGACACAGAGTTGACTAATAGTCAGCTCAGTGTTGGCCTTTATTCACACCACGATTGATTATAATCTTGTCATGTGGGGAATACCCCCTTGATAATCAACTATGGAGTTGACTAAACTCACCATTGACTATTGTAATGTCTGAATGCAGTGTTGGGTTCCTCACACACCTTGAAGATAAAACTTTTTTTTTTTCATTTAATTGAAAACTGATTTCCATGTCAAGTGTTTGTTGCATCAGGTTTTCAGGACTGCTTATTCCTTTTTGGGTTGCCAACCATTTTGGTAAGCACATGAAGCTATTTCTGGCATGGAGATAAAATAATTTCAGGAGAAGTTTTGGGTGCTTCTTGTTTGGTGTGCCAGGTGGCTGCTAAGGCAAAGAAGCAGGGCCTAAAAATAATAATAATTGGCCACCCTACTGTCCATGCCAAGGCCTGTTTAGCTTTAGCAGTGCAGATGCCCTTCAGTCCATTTTCTGAGAAAGTATCAAAATATCTTTAATTAAAATGACGTGATAAGTACTTTTAGGCTGTAGTTCTAATTATACTTATTAGGAAGCATGCTCGATTCAACTTGGTGAGAATTACTTTTGAGTAAACATGCTTAGGATCAGGTTCTATACATTTTTGGGTGGCAACCAACAGTTTCTATGCCAAAGGTGATGTTGTACTGATTTAGAGTACCTCCAAACCCAGCACAACTGTGGGTATCAGCTCCTGTCCTCCTCCTCAGCTCTGAGCTGAGAAACGAGAGGCACTTTTTTCTTGTGCACACCTTCATGCTCACCATAATGGAGTTGGACACTCACAATGGCAAGGACTTTTTTGGAACTATGTTTAAGACTGAGCAGTTAGATAGAAGTCCATCACTTTTACCATGGGAAGAATCAATGGCAAAACCTATGTAATTAATGGAATAATGTAATTATTTCCTCCCCCTCTTTTGGCAACTGTGCTTGTTAGATGCTTTCAGATGAGACTTTTATTCTGCAGTTGACTGCTAAAATGCAGACTTTTATGGGAGGTTCAGAAGATGTTTTCTAACTGTAACTGCGATGCCACCACCTCACACACAAGGCTGTGATGCATGCACCTCCCTCAGGCTAAGCACTACCACTTAAATACCTGAGGAAGGAATAAAAAGAAAAGTATAACCTTTTCCTTTTAGTAGAGGGGAAAGATAAGAAGATTTGGAAAAAGGCTTTTCTGTGAATATAGCAGGCTGAAGGTTTAATGTAATGTGTTTATTTATGAACTAATAGAGCAGGAGACACAGCCAAACTGACAGTGGTTTTATGGTAGCAAAATAAAGAAAATGTTTATTGTAGTTTAAAGTTCTTAGTTCCTTTGAATTATATTCCAATCCTGCCTATTCTTAATAATTCTGGTAGTAACCAATCTAATAATAATGATCCTTAGTTCCTATGATCTTATTTTCACTCACTCCTCACACAACTCCTGATAAGAAATCACACAGCTAACAAACTAGCTAAAAGTGGGCTAGATGGAACAACTATTAGGTGGATTCACAGTTGGCTACAGAATCTGACTCAAAGAGTACTTATCAATGGAACCTTCTCAAACTGGGGAGAGGCAACGAGTGGGGTACCGCAGGGCTCAGTCCTGGGCCCAGGGCTCTTCAACAGTTTTATTAATGATTTGGATGAGGAGGTGCAAGGAATGCTTATCAAATTTGCAGATGACACAAAATTGGGTGGGATAGCTAATACCCTGGAAGACAGAAACAAACTTCAAAGTGATCTTGATAGGCTGGAGTGCTGGGCTGAAAACAACAGGATGAAATTTAATAGGGATAAATGCCAAGTTCTACATTTAGGAAATAGAAACCAAAAGCACAGTTACAAGATTGGGGGATACTTGGCTCAGCAATACTACAAACGAGAAGGATCTTGGAATTGTTCTAGACTGCAAGCTGAATGAGCCAACAGTGCAATATGGCTGCAAGAAAGGCCAATGCTATTTTGGGCTGCATTAATAGAAGTATAGCTTCCAAATCAAGTGAGGTACTGGTTCCTCTCTATTCGGCCCTGGTTAGGCCTCATCTAGAGTATTGCGTCCAGTTCTGGGCTCCACAATTCAAGAAGGACGCAGACAAGCTGGAGCGTGTTCAGAGGAGGGCAACCAGGATGATCAGGGGTCTGGAAACAAAGCCCTATGAAGAGAGACTGAAGGAACTGGGCATGTTTAGCCTGGAGAAGAGAAGATTGAGGGGAGACATGATAGCACTCTTCAAATACTTAAAAGGTTGTCACACAGAGGAGGGCCAGGATCTCTTCTCGATCCTCCCGGAGTGCAGGACACAGAATAACGGGCTCAAGTTAAAGGAAGCCAGATTCCAGCTGGACATCAGGAAAAACTTCCTGACTGTTAGAGCAGTATGAATCAGTTACCTAGGGAGGTTGTGGGCTCTCCCACACTAGAGGCCTTCAAGAGGCAGCTGGACTACCATCTGTCAGGGATGCTTTAGGGTGGATTCCTGCATTGAGCAGGGGGTTGGACTCGATGGCCTTGTAGGCCCCTTCCAACTCTGCTATTCTGTGATTCTATGATCTACCCTCTAAACCCAATCACCAACCAAACGCCTCAGATTACTCAGCTCCCCCATATATATATCCCCCATATATATTCTCCTTCCCCTTTCCACAGCATCACCAGCCACACCCACTCAGCCCAACATTCTGCACACTCTAAACATAGTCAGACATATCTAAGGGAATAGAAATGTGGGTAACGCCATAGTAACCCTCCAGTGTTTTCCCACTGCTTCTTTTAGTGCACAATGCTCTTTGATTGGTAGCATTAGTAGGCCTTTCTCTTATTTATTTTAGTTATTTATTTACAATATTTATATACCGCTCCCCATTGAAAATTTCAGAGCGCTGTACTGTTTGCCTAGATGAGGAGAAATTTGATATATGTGGATATTGGCATGTCAATTAATGCTTGACTTCAATTTCATTAACATAAACAATATTGTTAGGTATCTATTCAAGTATTGTGAATACCTCGGAGAGATTGCTTTTCCCTGTGTGTCCCTCTGGCCTATCCTACACCTTTGGTTCAGTTGAAGAGGCCTTTAGTCTTCCATAGATGAGCCTTCATTAATCTTATTAGGAAGTCATGCGTTACTTCTGCATTCACACACATTTTAACAACAGGAATACATAACACTGTATATTCTTTCTGGACAATCCAGTTGAGGTCCCCTGGATCATCTTAACTCTGCTATAGTACAAGTTACTATATTGTATTGTCTGTGGTAGATACAGCAAATGGGAAAGTGTTTCCCATTCTTAGAATGTTTGTATTAACAAACAGTGCAGGAAACAATGTGATATTTGTTTTTAAAGAGAAGCCCATATTTCTGTTCTGTTCACAGTGCCAACTACTATTTTTGAAGCGGTAATTTATCACAGCGTGCATCAAACCACATAGTGGAGCAGCTAGGTAATTTTAGATGTTGAACATAATGGTCTTGTACCCCCCTCCCTTTAGATGGCCATGTGTATTACTTCATTTGTGAAGCATACAAGTAGCATTTCTCTTCCCATCCCACTCTACCCCTGGCATTCCATTCTTTACATCTACTTCTACATTCCAGAGCAGCAGCAACAAAACTGTTTGCCAACCCTGATTAGAAAAAAACAACAACTCTGAGCATGTGCTGCTTTGCATTCTACACTCTTCTGTAGTGATAAACTGTGTTCCCTTAATTCTGTGGTGAATTGACAAGCATAGCATTTTTACACATTGTGCCATTGCCTTTACATATTGTGTTATCAGTGAAAGTTCTGATATAGTGAACAGTTGACCATGAAAAAAAAATGTTATCATTGCAAATCAGTCTGCAGGAAGAAGGGAGTGGAGGGATTCCATGCAATTATTTCACTGCAACTATATTATTTCCATACATTCTGTGGGAGCTCAGATCATGAAATATGGGCCACAGCTGTGTTCTTCCTTTTATGACTTCCATAGGATATTAGCTGAGCAGTTTTAACAAATGGTGTATATGATTGTTTCCTTGTTCTTGATATTTATCCAAGAAGTGCTGCCTTGCCTCCATATTCTCCCAGTTTGTTTCAGTGGGTGGCATTAGAGTCAGAGAAATACTGTGTTTTTCTCTCATGCACACACAACTCATGCTATGAAAAGAAAGCCACACAAGTTATGTTTGAAGATTTTTAAAAAAAAGGGATTAGTGGGTGGAAACTTCCTTGCAGAATTTCAAAGTAAGCATTCAGATGACTTGATAAGTGACATGCTATTAGAAATTTTATATGAATAATTTGGAAAAGGAATCTGGTTTGCATTTTTGTTCTTCTAGTGCTTTGTTCTCCAGGCTTCTGCAAAAGAACAGCAGCTGTGACCCCATAGATTTTCTATTCCAGCTCTAATAGTATCTCAAAATGATCTTTATTTTTTTTAAAAAAAGGAAGTACATTAACACATTCCATCTTCTCAAGCCCATTCACACCACATTTATGACACGGGTGCTATGTTTATTTAAGGGGTATAATTTTAAAACCATGTAGTTAGAAATTGTTATTGTTTTGCAGATGCATCAAGTTGTATGCAAGCATGCCCTGTCATAGGAAGATTTATATAGAATCTGTAGATTACTTACTACAGCCATATCTGACTGACCATTGAACAGTGAACCATAAGAATAAGTGGTTTATTTATTTTTGCTTATGATACTCTTTGGCAAGCTGAACATTTTCATAAGAGGTCAGCATGGGTAAGAATCCAGTCAAATGATATCAGGCATTTTACCTGTTAAACAAGTGAGATCTACCTTTGAACAGGGAAATTTTAACATTATTAGTTGGGGTATTTTAGTATTGTTCCAGTGTTTCCATGCACTGTAGTTACAGTACTGTGTAGACAATCTGTTATCCTGTTTAATATAATCTGAATTATAAACATTTTTAGGATTGACCAGTAAATCTATGTGTTTTTATGTCTCTAAATTCTCACTTGAGTTTGTAACATTGAATTTATTCCCTGTGATAATCTGGTTGAAAATTGATACTGTATGTAAAAGGAATACATTTCTTTTTTACTTTTGTGACTTCACAAATACTTTCATAATGGTCACTTTCTGTTTAGGGTACAAATTGAAAATAATTATTTCAAACAAAGGGGAGGAAATGTAAGAATGGTTTTTGAAGGCAGTCAAGGTGGAGCACTCCTCCAGTTAGCTAGTTGAAAGGTCAGGGTTGCTGGGGTAGCACATCGTGTGCTTTCCTCTCCCTGTGTGAAATCTTAATGTTCAATTATTACTTGTCCCACATGCTGATCACCTTCCTTTTTTCTTCATTGTACTGCTTTAACTAGAAAATTACATAGCAACTTGGTACTCTGTGTGTTCCTCAACTCTGCAGTCTTATATGTATGGCTTCCCTCAGGTCCTGCACCACTGGCTTCCTGATAACTTTCCACTTTATATTGATGTCTCTGAAATTCCATGCTTTCCAGCTGGAATAACACCTCTTGAGTGTAGCAATTCATTGCCTGTGGAGATTTAACATGACCTGTCTGCTTCTATTCTAAAATCTAGACTTGGATCCTTTTTATAGATCTCTGTGTTTTTCCGCATGGAAATACATTACTCCTGTGAAATACAACACATAATTGTGCTTAGTTGCAAACTATGTAGTATGAATTGACTTACAATAAAGATTTATTGTTGGCACAACTCCCTTAACTTGAATAGTGTAGGTATAGTGAACCTTCGGCTCATGGAGTGAATATGCTTTTTGCTCAGGCCCCACTCCTTTCACCTGCTCAGATGCCAAGACAGGGGAAAGCAGATCAGAGATAAGCCAGTTCCCCTGCTCCATGCTGAGAAAGAAACTTGGTGATGGGCAGGAAAAATGCTGATCTGCATAGATTAGCTATGGGGCTGAGAAGGATGTGCATGGATGTTATGAATGTGGACAGGTTGTGAGTAAGCTGTGTGTATGCGTGGAGGGTGCCCACCCACAGCTGGCATGTGGTCCTCAAAGTCCCAGCCTGGCCCTTTGACTAAAGTTATTCCCACCCCTGTTTTAGATGATCAAATACGAGTAAAAGCGAGGGAATGACACTGGTATTTATTGATATGTATGGTTGCAGAAAAATAAATTATGGGAGTGGTAATTTTACCATACACATTCAAAGATTGCTAGTGCTGATGTCCTGTAAAAACCACTTGGAGGACATGTTCTCTAAAACAAATTAGTACAGGAATTATAGTCGAGCCTTGGAGGAATTATTCCCCCTATATAAGTATGCATGGAACTGCACCTGTAATTTTGGTAACTAGAATGTTATGCAAGCAGCTCTGTTCACGCAAGTTTCTTCCATCCAGTTTTGGGAATTCCTTTCGTGACAGAGGTGGTACCTCCATACATTCTAGGGAGGCTTTTCAGAGGACGCAGGGATCTGCAGAAGAGGAAGGGAAAAACGGATAGCACAAGTTGCCTTCTGTTGTCACAGCTATTGGATACAGCCCTATGTATCCAATGTTATTCCCTAACTGCTCACAATATGCAAGTATTATGCTTTGGCAAATAAGGCTACAGTAGGGTGATTATCTTCCTTTATGGTTGCTCACCACTACCTGCCCTTGCAGTCAGCCTGCTTCCCATATGTGGCAAGCATGGGATGTGCTCACCTCCTGTGCATGTTGTTCTTGAAGAAGGAATTGAACATGGGGACAGATAGTCTGCTGTGTGGAATTCCTGGATTTAAGAGAGGCACCTGCTTCAGTCGATTCCTCTGTCCTGTCGTCGTCGTCGTCCCCAAGTGTGGGAGCTGAGCTTCAGACCTGATTGAACATCACCCGGTGTTAAAACAAAGAACTGTGCTATGAAGCTAATAGCCCTTTAATTCTCCAGTAGGGCAGCACTGAAACAACTTGTATTTTCTTTCCCTACAGTCCTTCAAGACATGTGCAGCTACACAAAAGCATTATAGAAAGCACTTACTGGTTCAATATAAATAAACAAGCAGTGTGATATTATTTATTTATTTATTTTATATCCTGCTTTCCTTTCACGCATGCCAAAGCATCATACATGCCCCCTATTTTATCTTCAAAACAGCCCTGTTGAGGTAGCTGAGAGATAGTGATGGGGGGGGGGGGAGGCTCAAAGGCACCCATGAGCAATTTGAGTGGCGATTTGAACCTGAGTTTGCTCAGTTCTAGTCCAGTACTAAGCACTACACCTCACATGAAACATCAAAGGAAATTAGTATGACTTCTGTTACAGAACCCTTTTCTGTTAGACTTTAGCTCTGATGTTGATATTCTGTACACACTTCACTAGGGTGTTTTGCATAATGTTTGAAAGACTGAAGTAAGCAAAGCAATGGTTTTTCTTTCAGTAAATTTTGCCTTATTTTAGGATAGCACTAAGACACACAGAGAATTCTATGATTGTTATAGATGTTGAATAACGGCACGTTTCAGAGATGTGCTTAAAACTTGGTAAGTGGTGGGCTTTCCTTTAAGTTTTCTACGAAATCTGACTGCTAGGTCACTTGTATGAAGATAGCTGATCATTATAGTTACCTCCTGAAGCAATTCTAATCATTGACAAAAGCAGGTTTCTGAACAAAATAGGCATGCTGAGATAGGCATTAGGCTTGGAGAGCACTTATTTATATGAATATATTCTCACATGCCTAATATTCAGAAGTGAAGAGAGGGCACTTCATTGGTAAAGAATTCTGGGTTTTCATTTTTGCTCTTTTATCATGTTGGATTTACAAAAAATATTTTAAGGGGTTGTTGTAAGTCTGTATGAAAATAATAATTTGAAATTACCATTCTACTATTTTTAACAAAACAAAGAAACACTTGTGGCAATTTAATTAAGCCACAGAATTAAGTCATAATACTTATGAAGAGATTTAGCCCAGGAGGTAAATCTATAATCCTTCTAGTTGTGGGTTAATCTGTCATCAGTCCAAGCCTATCAGGTGATCTTTGTGTGTTTGTTTTAATTTCTTTAAAAAAAACACTAATTGAGTGAAATACCTGGAAATGAGGTAGATTACTATTTTTTTTTTTAGACTTTCAGTTTTGCTTTGAGAGAGGTGTGGCATGGAAAAGGTGACAAATTTCAAAATGATAGCCATACTAGTCCATTAAGTCTGCACACACAATCGTTGTGCCTTAAGGGATTTGTCGTGGCATAAGCATTCATGGAAGTAACTGTAAAACAAACTGCTGTCTTGTGAGAATCTGAAAGGAAAGGATGTTTGCTGTGTACAAATATACACAGCAAATGCTACGTTCTTGTGTGGTGAGCCCAGCCCTTCCCCCCACTCCTGTGTAATTCACAGATATACTTACTAGTAATTCCAATGGTGGCTGACTCATTGGTTTTGTCCATTCCCTTTCCATGCTTCAAAAGGGCCTTCTGGTCTCTTGGTTTGTTTTTAATTTAACTGCTGCATATACTTCAATTAATTAAATGTTATTGTGTTGCCTTTCACAAGTTGAAAAACTGCTCTAGGGAGGGGAGGAGGGATTGTGATGTCACAGGTGTCAGCCAATGTGCACTAGGCATAGTTGGCTTCTACTACAACCTGGCAGGACCAGTTTTCTCTAAGCTCAACTCTAGAAAGAAATAGGTATGTTTTTGAGAATATGTGGAATGTGCTTTCAAAGTAGTTCAACTGCCCCAGTAATGTATGCAGCCTTTGATTAGTATTTCCTAATTGTCTTACAGCAGGAAACTTTTCTTATTTAAGATAGCATAGTAGAAGACCAGGGACATGTATTGTTTGAGACATTTGTTTTCATTGACACTCCAGGAGTTTCCCCCACCCCCCATAAACTTAATTTATGTGAACTGCCCAGAGAGCTTTGGATATGGGGCGGTATACAAATGCAATAAAATAAATAATAAGTATGAGAAAACTAAATATGTTTTCTAAATATGTTTTAATGGAATTTTTATATGTTATTGTAAAGCGCCTCGATGCCAGAAATGGTGAGGCGGCGCTATAAAAATGCTTTAAATAAATAAATAATAAAATAAAATAAATAATTTTCTTTGTTTAAACCCTGTCTTCATTGTAGGATGAATTGTCAGTGAATTCTAATGTTCCCTATCTATTATAATTATTAAAATAGCATCAAGTGCACCTAAAATTATAGTGGGACATTTACCTGTGATGCCAGATTGGGGGATGGACAGACATTAGAGAAGATTCTGCCACTAGATTAGCAGTTGTTTAACAGACTAGAGAAAAAGTCAAGTATGTTGCAAAGGTGATCCCATCCCAAGACTTGCAATTAGAAAATTTTTTTGTAGTTACTTAAGAGCTCCATCACACCTACTTCCCCCCCTCCCCCGGTTTGCATCTGCTCCGTTTTTGCTGTGGGAATTAACAAAAATGCTTACAGCTCTGTCACTTTTAAAGATAACGAGATGGAACTTGGTGCCATGATAGCTCTTATGTAGGGCTTTAGCCATGCGACGTTTGAAGCAGTTCCGTTTATCCCTTGATTTTTAGGAATTTTTTAAACATTGGAATAACTGCTCTATTGTAGTCAATGGAAATTAACAAAAATGCTTACATCTCTGTCATTTTTAAAGATAGATGAAACTTAGCACCATGATAGCTCCTAAGTAGCCAGGCAGAGGGCAGGGTTGTGTTAATTAACTCTTCTGGTGCTGTATTAATTCACTCCAATTTATCTCTGAAACTGCACATCTGTGGGATCTTTTATCCTTTACTTTGCTGATGCACAGCTGTGCATCTCCAGTTTATAAAAATAGAGATCTGCCTGACCGTTTGGGGTAAATGGTGGTGGTGGGTTGCTCTCCCTATGAGAAATGTTTTTTTTTCCAAATAAGCAGTCAAATTCTTTTTTAAAAAAGCCTGGCTAACACTTTTTTGAATTTGAATTTGTTGAATTAATCACATCCCACATGGCATATCAAGAGGCTGCTGCCACTCCTATTGATATATTGTAAAATGTCTCTTAGGTAAACTATACCTCTTGTAATAAGGCTGCTGTGTTTTCATTATTTCTGGCAAGACAATAGAATCAGTTTGCTTGGATTTTGTTGTTAACTCTATCAGAAAATTGTCTTGGCAAGCTTATTTTTGTATTAACTAAGGATTTGTTTTTTGTCAGTTGAGGAGATACTTTGAGAGATGAGTTAATTGTCTTTTAGAAGATTTTGCTAAGATGAGTAAGGGTTTGCATAAATGCATATCAGCAGTATATGTGAGAACGCATGAAATCTTATCAAATTTATTTGACTGCTCTTGGAAATCTTCGTATATTATCAGGAGAGTTCTGAGGACAACACTGCCCCCTCTGTATATCTGAGAGCTTTTAAGTAAATCTCTATTCCTGCTAAGAGTATAACACTTTGATATATACTGACAATGCGATCTTATACCTATCTACACAGATCTAAGCCCTATGGAATTCAATGGGACTTATTCCCAGATAAGTGTGTATGATTGTGGCCTGAATGGCCAAAGTAATTGGAGATACTTCTGAGATTATTTCTTTACTTGTATCTATATAGATATATTCTAGTGTATTTTAAAATAATTGTATGTTACTGTACTATCAGGAAAAGAGGCAAACCATGTTACTGGAGCAGTTTAAAGTATGTGTACAATACTAAATACAGTAACTAGTTTCAAACAATTAGCAACATGCTGTTAATTTTATTGAAAGGTCAAGACAGTTAGCCTGTAAGGGGATATCTGCTAAGTGTTTAGTATCTTTTCAACATCCAGAGAGTTTGCCAGCATTCCAATCAGAATACATTTCTATACAAATAAGTTCACTTTAATTTCAGTAGAATTTAATTCCAAAGCATGTATGCTTATTGTTGCAGCCTGTGCTGTGAATGGACAATGTCAGCAGCATAACAAGATCAGTGAGCTCCTTAGATTATTTTGAATATATTTATTACTGTAAAAATCCTGAGTGTTTACATTTGAAACATAGCTTAATTTTTTTAAAAAAAGTGGTATGTTAGGGGAAACTGGAACACTAAAGAACTTTATATACTCTGTTTTCATAACACTGAATTTGAAAAGTTCCATGAAGGAACTGTTTTATAGGCTTGTGAAAGTGGAGAACCATTGTTGCAGTGTCCTGCCTTTAGGGCAGACTGCTGACAATGTGCTCTCCAGCTTGTTGCAATTGCTACAGCTTTATCTTTAGTCAGTCTAAGCTGGGGTGAGTGAGTTTATTAAACTGGGAATAGGGGAGCACCAGCCAAGCTCCCAGTCTCCTGCTGGTCAAGAGTCAACCCTTCCTTCCTTTCCCCCTCATCTACCCAAATGTACACTGAGCAGTCTAACGTAGCAGGTACAGTTACATAGGGAGTCTTGGTCACTCTGGCACTTTGTGGAGCTTCTTGAAATGGGTGGAGTGTAATAAAACGGTGTGTGTGTGTGTGTGTGTGTGTGTGTGTGTGTGTGTGTGTGTGTGTGTGAGAATATTCCATGTTTTATGTCGTGCATGGGAAACCCATGAGGGTTTCCCATCTGTTTCTCCAGCTTCTTCCATAGGCCTTGTCCCTCTCCCCAGGCAGGAAAAGACTCTTCTCTCTTGATCAGCAAGGAAAACCCTCCACTCAGCTGATCTGCATGGATCACCTAAGGAGGAGGGTTGGAAAACTGAGCATGTGTGAGAGGGAGAGGGAGAGCAAGAGCGAGTGAGAATGGTGTGTGACAGAGTTGGGTGTCTATGCCTACTGGCATGAGATTCTCAGGATGTTTCCCAAGTGGCATTTGAATCCTTTGGCAGAAAAAAGTTTCCCACCCCTGTTTTATGTCTTATCAGGAGGGTCACGTGTGACAGCTCAGGGCCTGTTTTGCTAAATGGGGTGTATTGTGTTAGATAGGTACAAGTTGTATAGAGGCATGAGGAGAAGGTGAAAAGTGGCAACTGTGTTTAAGCGTTTCCCACCAGACAACATTGTGGATTTTAAAGAAGGCTTATTTCTAAGCAGGTCTGGGAGCTAGTTTTTAGCTGAAATGTGAGCTAAAAATGCTTTAAATAAAGAATAAATAAATGATCTACAAGGGTTCAAGAAATGGTTTTTAGGTATCCTGTCCAATATATAGGTCTCCTGGACTGCAATCCTATGCTGCTTGAGAGTATCCCCCATTGAATACAGTGTGATTTACTTGTGAGGAAACACATGCATAGGATTGCATTGTTAAAGTGACAGGCTTTCTGGGTTTGGGTTCATGCCATAAGGTTTAAAGTAGGGATGGGGAAACACTGGCCTATCCAGGCTGCAAGGCCTCAGGCAAGGCTCCTCTCTGAATATCTATCCTCTTTAAGATAGCAAGGAGAGGAATCTCTGCTCTTATCTTGGATCAGCGATCAAAGATTCCTGCGGGTATTCCCTCAGCATGCTGCTTGCCCTCCCAATTGGAAGGGGGAATGGTAGGGGGCAAGCAAAGCTGCGGCAATGGGTGGATGACTGCAGCCTTGCGGGGATTCCCCGGGGTTTACAAAAGTATCAAAAAAGTTAGGAAAAACACCCCAAGTGTGCACCCCTAAAGAGCCCAATGAGGACTAAGAATCTGGCCACAGAATGCTGACTGACTATTGCAGGATATGGTAGTGGTGGAATGAAAACCAGGAGGAGGAATGAAATAGAGTATCCTGGAAAAGGACATGGCTGTCTGTCTGGCTGAAAGAACCCTGAACAGGAGCACCCACGCTGTAACAATATATTGCATGTTCCACCTCTAATCCAAAAATAGCTGAGAAGCATTGAAAAAGAAAAATACCTTGTACAAATCACAATAAAGTATGGTTCAGCAAATGTGTATGAGCTGCAGCGAGCCTTGGACTCATGTGCTCCCTCTTTCCACATGATTGGGAAGAGGACTTTGCCAGCTTTCGCTTATACATTTAGTTAATTGCTGTCTGCCATGTTGTCCAGAGCCACGGCTTCACTGCACCAGACTTTGTATCCCACAGTTTAACTGGGTTTCTGCTTCTTGATTCTTTGTAGGATAGATTGCCTTCTTTACATGGGAAGACACAGGCTTTGAATCAAAGACTTCCTCTCTTGGTAAATTCTATATGTTTCATTAAATAGCCACTAGACGGCGCTGCTAATATATCGCATTAACGTTCTTTGTCGCTTCATCTCCACTCTTTTTGAAAGCGAGATTAAAGGGAGGAAAGTGTGGGAGACATCCTGCAGGTTGATGATGTCATGTAAAGGACCCGCGAACTTTTGGGAGTGGCCAATCATGAGTGTACAATAAATCACTGGTGAAGAAATGCTCCTAGAATTGTGGATAACACAGAACCAGTGTGGTATAGTGGCTAGAGTGTTGGACTGAGAGTTGGGAAATCTGGGTTCTAGTCCCCACTTGGCGATGAAAGCTCACTGGGTGACTTTGGGCGAGTCACACACTCTCAGCCCAGCCTACCTCACAGGGTTGTTGTTGTGAGGATAAAATGGAGAAGAGGACAATTATGTACGTCACCTTGGGTTCCTTGGAGGAAAAAAGGTGGGATATAAATTAGGGTGACCATATGAAAAGGAGGACAGGGCTCCTGTATCTTTAACAGTTGAATATAAAAGAAAAATTCAGCAGGTGTCCTTTAGCACTTGGTGAAATACACTCTTCATCACAACAGATGCCATGTTTCTCACCTGCCCAAGGGTCTCTACTTCCCTTGCTCGGCTTCGTCCATTTTCTTCCACTGCCCCTTATGCCTGGAACGCTTTTCCAGAACATTTGTGAACTACAAGTTCAATCGCAGTTTTTAAAGCTCAGCTAAAAACTTTTCTTTTTTCTAAAGCTTTTAGAACTTGATTTTGATCTTACTTTTATACTGTTATACTCTACCCTGTGCCTGTTTGGTGCATTCTCTTCCCCTTCTTATTGTTTTATTATGATTCTATTAGAATGTAAGCCTATGCGGCAGGGTTTTGCTATTTTATTGTTTTACTCTGTACAGCACCATGTACACTGATGGTGCTATATAAATAAATAAATAAATAAATAAAAATAATAACAGTTAAAGCTGCAGGAGCCCTGCCCTCTTGTATCTGGTCACTCTGTGATTTAACTGTTGCCCTTTAACAGTTGTGATGAAGAGGGAATTTCACCCGGTGCTGCATGCATACAAATGGCCACTGCTGAAATTCCCTTTTTTATGCAGTTGTGAAGATACAGGAGCCCTGTCCTCCTTTCCATATGGTCACCCTATATAAATGTAATAAATAAAAAAAATATAAATAAATAAACTATAGTTATTTTCAACAAGCCTGATTCAGAAAACATGGTTTGAAGTTGACTGGTGATCATTGCAAGTGTTAACAGAAATGTATCACCCTAAATGACATGGCAAACTAAAGTCATTCTCCTGGCTACATGGGAGGAGGGGGAAGTATGTAAGAGCATTGTAGCATTCCATAGGTACAATTGAAAGAATTTGTCATAAGCTGAGATCCTGAAGAAGCCATTAGAATATCTTTAAAAGTAGAAATGTCCACTTGTTTCCTTCACCTCCTCATGATGATTAGACATTTCTGCTGTAGATAGGATGGGGAAAGGGAGAAGCTTTTTATTTTAGCCCTGTGGGTCTTAAGTGCCAGAGAATTCTTTAATGTGGTGATTGAAGTGAATATGATGTAATGCTTCTGTTGCAGATTAGAAAATACACCTATACAAAGTGCACATAAGGAACATGAAAGCAACCCCTTAATATTGACCTTATTGCTTGAATGGTCTTAAATCTTATTTTTCTCACATAAAAGCAAATGATTTCTAAATGACTTGAAATGGTGTAAAAACACTGGCCACTAGGATCATTAATCTTGACCCTATGACTAACTTAAAGTCCACACAAGTCATGTAGTCTTCACCTTCCTCAGTCTTCTGCTTTGTAAAATTGTAACTGAAATAGCACCTGCATTAAAAATAAAAAAGATGGATATATTTTTACTCTATCCATGCTGATGTTTGTTTCTAATCAAGTGCATGAGCAATGTATGTTATTCTTCTTTGATATGTCATTGGTGCTGATCACAGTTACGTAACATTTACGTAAAGCATTTAAATGAAATATGGTTACCTGGCACATTTGTTTGTGCATTGAAATAGTATCTTGAAGATTTAAGGAGTCTTGACTATCGAAATCTTGCTTATCAGTTAGGGCTCTGATTGTGATGTGAACAACATTAATATTAAAATATTCCCAAAAAAACCCCAAACCCTTAACATTAAAGAGCAAGCACAAAGCCATCAAATTCCACAAAATTAAAGTTTGTCAGTGTTTCTGTTGCTTAAATGTATTAAATATAATGTAGTGCAGCAAGTATAATTCTGCCTGAATGATAACAAGATAAGATTTGCAGCGTTTATTTGTATTTTGTAAGGTTCATATTCACTGATTTATAAATAGTCTGTGCTGTTCTGAGGGATTAGTGTGAGCAGTTTTACTTAGATACGATACCCACTCTCTAAACAACTCAGACTTAATCTATTTGTCCCCATGCTAATAGGCAAGTTGGTCTTACAGTAAGTATAATGGTTGTGAATCTGCTAGCCCCCTTTCTCGTAGGGATGTACTTAAAATAGTATGTGGCAATAGGAAGGGGTACTCCTACTTACAGTAATAGATATAATGCAGAAGTTTGCCTAAATCTCTCTTTTCTACTTTCCCACAAGCCACTTTGTTAGTATGATGAATTTAGAACAGCATTCAGACATCTAGGCTATTATGTTGCTTTGGTGTTCTGCCCAATTGGCTGATCAAATATTCCATATAGTCAAGAACTCCCCTTTGTAAATGGCACCTTTCCTTTTCCTGTTGCATTATGGTATCATCTGCTCAACTCAGTGGCATCAGATTACCTTTCCAGAGAGCTTCTGCCTTCTTGTTCCTTCATTAGGCCACGTGGCCCAGCTCCTGTCCCATAGAAATGTATTCTGAACATGATTAGAAGCACTTGCTCATATTCTTCTTTAAAAAAAAAAGAAGAAGTCTTTCCCATTAGAGAATGTTCAGACACTCAGACCTTGGTATCAGAAGGTGCAGGGGGATGGGGGGATGCATGTGATTTGGCATAGTGCTCTGTAAAGTTTCTGAAGGCCAAACCACACATGATAATGGGCTTGTTCAGATGACATGCTAAGCCATGGTTAGACAGCTAACTCTTTTGCAGCAAATGGTTAGTGAGCATGTTTAAACTGTGGTATTGTAGCCACCATAGTTAGGAATGGTTCACATGACATGCTAAGTCATGGTTCATACGACACACAAAGCCATAACGTTTAGCTCAAAATGCTTAACCACCATGGCTTAGCATGTCATCTGAACAAGGTCACTGACGTATGTAATTTTACTTCAAGCTTTCTGGAACTAAGCACAGGAGGGGAGGAGTATGTTAACCCTCTTTCTTTTGATGGTTTTCTGCTATAAATAGCGTCTCTCAGCTGCCCCCACCCCACCCCCGGTTTCACTGGAGGGAAAGGTACAGATACCTATACCTTTTTTCGTGAGAGAAAAAGCTGTCAGGAGAAGATTTTAAAGAGAAAAGCCACAGGATGGTAGAGGGTTAAAATGCCCTCCTGTGCCAGATTTTCTGTGTTTTTTAAAAAAAGCTTAGAAAAATTACATAGTGTCCTGAAAACTGGAGTCTTCTATGATACAGTTGTTTCTGCAGTTGGCATAATCCTGTCTGTATTTGTTATTGTTCTAAAATATTTTAAATACTTGCCTGTGATTTGACACTGTTTGACTGGTTAGTTGCCAAGGTTTTTTTGCTTGCTGGTTGTTGTTTTTAGGTTTAGAGACTGGTCAAATCCAAAACCTATGGGGAATGCTTTAAGATTTATTGAGTTATGTGGCAGCTATGATTTTACAGGAAACTGTTTTGATATGTGGGTCAGTAGTGGCAGTTAACTTGTTTAATAACACCTTTGTTTTATAAGTGTGCATATAAATGTGAAATAAGTTGATTAATGAATATGTGGAAATCATTACCTTACGTTTTTATGGATTTGCCATCTTAAATTTACCCCCCCCCCCTCTACCTGTCTAACTTAGCTGATATTTACAACTAAAGCAAACATTACTTCTCAGAACTATGTGGTGGGCCCTCACCAAAGACTCTTGAGTAAACTTAGCAGTCAGATCCTCTTATGGATCAGTACCCTATTTTGGATTGATTTGCAGAGGAGACACTGTTAGACTGTTGCAGCAAAAATAACAAAGAGTCTTGTGGCACCTTAAAGGCAAACAAATTACAGAATAAATTGTTAGTCTTTCAGGTGCCACAAGACACTTTGTTGTCTTATAGATTAGTAACTGGTTAAAGAACAGAAAGTGGTAAATTGACAGTTCTCTCAATGGAGGGATGTAAACCGTGAGTTTCCCCCAATGATCTGTATTGGGACCAGTGTTTTTTTAACTTGTTCATAAATAGTTAAGAGGTAGAGGTGAACAGTGAGGCTGGTGATAACACCAAATTATTTAGGGTGACTAAAACAAAAAGGGCTCCAAACTTTTTCTCTCCAAACTGGGGGGTGAGCATTAAAATGGCAAATGAGGTTCAGTATAGGCAAATGTAAAGTGATGCACGTTGGAGCAAAAATAAATAAATAATTCCTTGCTTCACATAATTACTGATGGGGCCTGAGATGATGATCATTGACCAGGAATGAGATCTTAGTGTTGTAGTAGATAGCTCAGTGAAACACTGAACCCAATGTGTAGCTGCTGGTTTGCTTGTTTTGAAGTGCAAATTTCACGTTAAGGATAACTAGGAAACTAGTAGAAAACAAAACTTTCAGTATCATAATGCCTTTAAACAAATTATGGTGTGATCACTCTTGGAATACTGGTTAGAATTCTAGTCACTGTACCTCAAAAATGATATTGTAGAGTTGGAGAAGGTGCAGAAAAGAACAATCAAAATGATGAAGCGATTGGAACAAAGCCCCTACGAGGAGACGTTACAATGTTTGGGGCTTTTTAGTTTAGAAAAAAGGCAAGTAATGAGAGACATAGAAATGTATTAAAATTATACAAGGTGTGGAAAAAGTGGGTAGGGAGAAAATTTAGGAATAGGGAGATATGCGGAGGTAATATACAACCATCCTGACTAGTAGACATTGATAATCTTATTCTCCATGAATATGTCTAATTCCCTTTTAAAGTTGTCCAACTTGGTGACCATCACTACATCTTGTGCTAGCAAATTCCATCGTTTAATTCTGTGCTGTGTCAAGAAGTACTTCCTTTTGTCTATCCGGAATCTCCCACCTTTCAGCTTCATTGCATGACCCCAGTTTCTAGGATTATGATAGAGGGAGGTTTTAGGAGGCAGGAGGGGGTGGGCAGAGAAATAAATTCACAGAGGATAAGGCTATCAGTGGCAACTAGTTACGATGGCTGTATATTACCACATTCAGAGGCAGCATAGTTTAGAATACCGGTTGCTGGGGGACATGAGCGAGAGCGTGCTGTTGCTGTCATGTCCTCCTTGTAGTCTTCCCATAGATATCTGATTGGTAGCTACAGTGGTTTACAAACAACCCTAAAACCCATAGCTTGTTCTAGGGTTTCAAGGTGGTTTGTAAACCACCCCAGCCACCCACTCTCACTGGGTTTGGGCATCATGACAACCCACACAGTGAGGGTAATTATGCTAATAAGGTAGCTCATGACCAGCACAAGGGGAGGAAAAATAAGCCACCACCGGGGCTTATTTTTCCTTGGTGGTTATGCAAATCTGCCCAATGGGTAGGAGACAGAAGTCAGCTGCTATTGCTGAACAGCAGCACGGAGGTGGGGGATGGGTTCATGTCTTCCCTAGTTTTAACCACCCTGCACATGCCAGGAGGGATTAGCATAATTACCCTTGGCAGTGCAGTGTGTTGTGCAAACCCGGCCAGGGTGGCTTGTTGCAGTGGTTAAGAAGCCACTCAAAACCAATGGGCTGTTGTAGGGTTCTGGGGTAGCTTGTTAACCATAGCAACAAGCCATCCTGGCTGAGTTCACATGACACAGCAGGCCATGCTATTGAGGGTAATTATGCTAATCCCCCACACAGTAGGGTTATTTCCTCATCTGCACTTGTGCAAACTGGGTGGCAAATGATGCAGGGGGCACTGAGAGTTACTGTACTGAGAGTTATCCCCTACCTCATCTGCCAAATTGTGTGTCCCTTCAGGAAGGACATAACACACACACACACCCCACACACACGTTCGCTGCTGATGATCTGCAGTGGCAGCTTAGTAATGCCTCACATTCACACCTCTCTGTGCATGGTGGCAATATTAAGGGGAAAACATACTAATCTGACTACACTAGTCAAAGTTCAAAAGGACTGAGAAATACTGAGCTAAATTAATATCAATCTTGATTTCAGCCCGTAATAGAAAAGTTGAGATTTAGTTTCAGGAGGTTGTTGTTAATAATTTTAGCACTAGGTAGATGTTCAAATCCTAAGCACTTTGGGAGATTGTGATTTTGAGAAACAGCCCTGCCCAATATTTCATATAGAACCTATACAGATATTAAGTTCAGTGTCCATTGGACTCTATAACTGATGGTTTCTATTCATGTGTGAGGTCCGGTGTCCAAATGTTGGGTGCGGTGGGTATCCCAGTCCCTTGCTGCTGCTAATAGTATTGACATTGAGGGTGAAAAAAATAATACTTTTAACTGTTTTATAGTAAAATAAAACTTGTCAGGATACTATGCTAAAAGAGTAATCACATATAGCAAGGATATTCAGCAAATATAAATATATAAATTTATTTCAGGGCTTCTTCTTTAAAAGGCATTTAATTGTAAAAGAGGAACATTTAAAAGTGTGTTGATTTTATGCAGATGACGCACAGGGGATCCTGGGGTCAGGCTGGGCTAAACCCTCCCTTGGCCCAGGTTAACTGGCACCACTTTTGGGCTGGTTTTTCCGCAGCCCCGGGCTGAGAACGGGGCTGCGGAAAGTCTAGCAGCTACTGTGGCTTTTCCCGGCTGCTCGCTTACTCATGAGTAGCTGGGAGAAGCTGTGCACTGGGCACAGAGCTCCATTGGGCCAGGGGCGAGGGAATTGTGGGAGGGGAGTGATGGGGGCCACGGGGGAAAGAGCGGACCTAGCAGGAGAAATGGAGGGGGGAAGAGTGGAGCCGGGGGGGGGAGAGATCATGGCCGGGGGGGGGGGGCGGAGGGGGCATCGGACCTGGCGAGCAAGTGGGTGAGCAAGCAGGCAAGCAAGCGGGTGAGGAGGGCGAGCAGGGGGGGCAGACTGGCAAGCGGGGGGCATCAGACATTGTGGGGGGAAATCGGGGGCAGGGGGGAGCAGGGAAACCTTTATTTTTTTTAAAAAAAACACTTACTTTTTCGTTGGTGCGCTCCTGCGCACATGCCCCCTTTAAGGTTTTTAAAAAATGGGCGATGCGATGGGGCTTTCTTTTCCCCGTCGCGTCTGACGTCTGGATAGGCGCGACGGCCCATGCTAATTGTAGCATGGGCTCGCTGCGCCTGAAGGCCGGATTCAAAGGTAGGTCTAGCAAGGCCCTTACAGAGGTAGGGTAGAGTGTTGAATTTGAATCTGTAAATCTCTGCATGCTCAGTCTTTCTTGGCCTAACCGATTTATGGGGATAAAATAGAATAACTCCCATGTATGCTACCCTGAGCATTTTGGAGGAAAGGTGGGATACAATGCATTAATAGCTCAGTAGATGTATTCTTGCTATGGAAGTACTGCAAAGTGGAAGGTGAGGAAGCCCATTTCATTCTGTATCGCCATCCATAATATCATGCACTAGCTAGGGGGGCATTGAATGTTAACCTAGCCATGTGGGGGCCACTCTCTGAACAAGTCCCACATAATTGGTGTACTTTCTTCTTCCTAAAACAGAACCAACCATATGCTTCTTTCCTACACAGCAAGATGCTGATTCCAATTGGGACACACTTGATCTGCCCTTGCTTATCTTGTTTAATTAAGTAAATGTTGATTTGTTCTGTGCTGAAGCTATTACAATGATTGGATAATATATTGATAAAAACCCACAAATAATACAAGGTAGATTGGATACTATATCCTTATGAAAACACACAGATGATAATAATTTCCAGCAAGGCACATGTGTTAGTCTGTTGCAGCAAAAACAACAGAGTTTTACTGCACCTTAAAGACTAACATCTTTTATTACTATATATGCAGTCATCTGCCCTGCTGCATTCTGCATAAGATAAACAGCTCTGTCTTTATGGAAAAGAAGAACTGGGCACACATCTGATCTCAGAAACCAATGGGGAACACTTCAGCCTCCAGGGCTGACCTTAGTGGCCATTCTTAAACAAAGAAATGCCAAAGGTAGGCTCCAGAGTGGAACTTCATCCCTGATCAGGAAGTTCAATTCTATCTCCTGTGGCTTGAAGTGAGATAACAGGTTTTCTCCCCCTAAGTGTGATTGCAGTGCTAAGATGATTGAGTTAGCATCAACACTGTTTTGTGAATGGTCTCTGCACTTATTTTACAGATATTTAAGCTTTGACATAATTGTCAGTCTGTATTTTTTTAACATTTCATCTCCCTCAGACCTCAGTTTAGTTTCTTCTTCTTCTTTCTGTGTCCTCATGTGTCTGAAGTGAAGTGTAGTCTAAACACTCGTGCCATAATAAATTAGTCTTTAACGTGTGATAAGACTCTTTATTGCTTTATAAACAATAATATAATATCAAAACAAAGTATTTCAGAAGTATGTAGATTGGCACAAGTATCAAGAATAAAACCAAGAACATGGGAATCAATATACATTTGTTTAGCGTTGGCCAACCATGGTAATTGATCTTGTCATTGCTTTTTGTGAGCATTAAGTCATTTTTCTGTAAAATTAATCAGAACTCTTGTCCTTTCAACAACTCTGAGTGAGGGTTATTTAAATATTACTCCCAGCTGTGTAGGACATGCTCACAGAAATGTGTCTCCGGTGCTATCCACTGACTGGGTAAGTCTGACCCAGAATTTATATTTTGCTGTATTCATAGTGGTATGTTGACAGCTTTGCCAATATTACAGTGTTGTATAATTCAACTTTGGTACTATAGTGTGTCATTCTCCAGGGCTAAGTATTGTCAGAGCTGTTACAAGACTATGAGAATCAGAGTCTCATTATTCCTGCCTTTCAGTTGTTGAGGGCTTTAAAAAACATTTAGAACCTATCTTTTAGTCCTCTGGCATCATAATATAGGTATTTTTGTTTTCTGTTAGAGCACTGCTTCGAGTCCTCTGCCCTAGCTCTCTTGTTTACTTGGCATGTTTTGCTGTTGCCTTTCTGTAACACTTGGCTCTTGGCTTAACTTTTTCAGTGTCCCATATCTGAATGAAGTACCTTAGCTTCATTCTTAGTCCACGCAACACTTAGTCCACACATTATAATTGCAACTGGTTGCTTTTCATGGCTCTTCAAACTCTTTTGAAGAACAGTGCTAAGAAACCAGCAGTGTTTGCCTTCTTAATTATCAACAATTGTGCTGATCAAGTGAAAATTTTAAAATCAAGATACTGAACTTTTAGATGTGAACTATTCCAGAGAACATAGATTCTGAAAATAAAGACTGGGTCAGTTCACATTGCATTGGTCACTGTTGAAGTTTGGATGTCTTGGGGAGTGTCATGATCAGGACTGTTCCCCTTAGGGTGGGGGGGAGGTGTTTCAGGCTATCAATTGGAATAAGATTCTGAAGCAGAAAAGACAGGGCCAAAAACGTTCCAGCCTACACAGGAAGTGGGGGAGTTGATTCTCCTAGGCTCTTCACCAGCTGGGGATGAACCTTTGCTGGATCTTATCAGTGAAAACTTTAACAACTGACAGTCTGTGGGAAATCAGCAATCTTCAGAGGGGGCTGATCCTAGAGTCCACCGCAGACTGAAGCGGCTAGAACTAAAAGAAGGTGAGAGGCGATTGACTCACCAAAGGCTTCTTCAGAGGAATCCTCCTTGAAGTTAAAGAGAGCTTAGGGAAAAGGCTTTCCCTTTTGTTGAAAGGACAATTGTCTTCCTTAGTTTAGCCAAGTGTTAGCCCAGAGGAAAGTTCCTAGGGTTTAAACTCTCTTGAGGTGCAGAGAGATGTTTATTTGCTGAATAAAACTTTGTGAATTACTTGGCAGACCTCTTTATTGTATCACACTTCCGTGGGAGGGCTTGGAAACACAGCAAGGAATAGGCTTGCATGCCTTTCAGTGCTCAAATTATGGGGGATTCATAACAAAATTATGAATCCTTTTAACTTTCTAAAAGATATGGGGGGAGCCTCCCACCTCTGGCCTCCCTGTAGTTCAAGCACTGTGTTAGGGACTTCAGCTCGAAGCAGTTGAACCCCTTCCTCCCCACCTCTTTCAATTACTGGAGTTCAAGAGTGTCTTCACCTTGGAAGCAGGGATCTTCTGAATCCTGCCATTGCCCCAGATAAATAACAAGGCAGGTTTTAAAGCATTTAGCGAGACTGTTCCACTTGGTTCCATTCAGTCAGTGTAAATAAAGCAGCTGGGACCCCTGAAGTGTGGCAGGAGACTCTGACAGAAGGGATTATCTGACCAAACCAAATACATGTGGGAAGAGGGGCGGGCAGCCAGCCAGATAGATCCTGCCTGGGGACATCACATGGGTGGATCTGGTTAGACAGCCTGAGTAAACAAAGCAAATGTATGTAAATCTGGAGACCAGACTGCCCTCTTCAACCAAGCAAATAGCCACAGAGAGACATGGTGGAGAGATCTGGGCAAGGGGGGCATGTAGGGATAGAGGTGGGAGTTGGGGGCAAATGAAATCATGGCCTCTCTGTAGCTAAGCGGGTGGGGCCTCTATAATTCAAGTGCTGATTATTTTACTGAACAAAGCTGAGCCTTAAACTTGCTGAGAGTTGAAAGTATTAACTGCATCTCTGACTACATATGCAGCACGGTGGGTGGCAAACATAGGTTTGCCCTTGGCTAATGTGTGAAGCAGTCACTGAAGTAGAGGGATGATGCATGTGAAACAAGAACATAGAAATGAAAGGAATAACCACGTGTTGCTTCAAAACTGTACTAGCAGAACAGTCATGGAAAGAGCTTCAGCAGTCTAACAGTATTTGTAGAGATGGACATTTATACCTAGGGTCAGGTTTGTTCTGTAAAATAGTACCAGTTAATTAGATAATAATTCTTTGAATATATTATATATTTCTCAGTTGAATACCTTGGGGTGGAGTGGGGAAATAATGCTGTGTTATTGTTCTGGGGACTGTTAGAGGCTTCTAATATGTAGGAAGAGCATAGAGCTGCTATTCCTTGTGTGACCTATATGCAGAGCCAGCTTTTGATTTTCTTTGGGCATGTTCTGTTAATGAGTAAAAAGATAATGCACTACACACTTCTATGTGTTTGATTTGGTTTAAGGTATCAAGACAAGTCAAATCTATACTCTAAACTGCTTGGGAAGACTGCAGTATTGAAATGTAGCTAAGAAATGCATTAAATAAATAAGGGTACAATCCTATGCATGCTTAGACAGAAAGCGTCTCTACAACTCCCAGAATGCCTCAGCCAGCAAGCTGATGGGGCATGCTGGCCATTGTAGGGCTCTTCTGTCTAAACATGCATAGGATTGCAGCCTAAATAAATCGGGTGATGAGAACTTTTGTTGAGGACTCAGGTGCTGATCTCTCTGGAGTTATCTGTTTCATCTTTTCAGCAAATTTGTGCAGATCCCTTCCCAACACTATTTGTAATGACCATGATAGCCATTGCTACAATGTGATCCTGTTTAGTGCAGGTTTAGATGGTTCAAATCCCTGCTCAGCTATAAATGTCCTCAGATGACCCAAGGCAAGTCATCCTCTCACATCTAACTGATAGAGTATTTGAGAAGCTAAAAGGAGCCATTCTGCAGTCTGTGGGGTGTGTGTGTGTGTGTGCTTCACTATTATGTAAACCTCTGTACATTTATGAACCTTTTGGAAAATGAACTTGATAAAAGCTCTTGAAGCTCCATGTATACTCACACCTACATGCTTGTTGGTGTCTTAAAGTTAGTTTACAGGATGCTTCTGATCCAATAGAATTTATTTTGTTCCGGAATCTTACGATTTTTTTTAATTGCTTTGCTTAATATCTGGCCTTGCTCTCCTTTAATCTCTGGGGTTATTTATATATGGCACTTTACATAGGAATGTAAGCAAAAGAAAAGAAATAAAAAGAAATGCAAGCAAGAAGCCTGGCTCCTGTTCTGAGGAGTTTGCAATCTAAATGTTAACAGTGGGGAGAACAGCAAGGTGCAGGAGTGGGATGAATGAAGGGAGGTATATAAGAAGTGTACTTAGATTTTTTTCGGTTGATGACTATGGGGTTTATGGATTGTAATTTGGGTTCATGGCATATTCCTAGTTCTCAGAAGGTTCTTACCACATATCTAGGTCTGTTTATCTTGACTTCTTATATGGCTTAATTTTCTGTTGTACCAGTTGCTCTCATGAAGGAACAAGACACTTCTCCTCTCCCAGATAATCTTTCTGGGGAGTTTCTTATTGGTTTTCCTTCTCCCTCTCCTCCCCCCCCCTCCTCAAGATCCCATGTGACTCCTTTGTTCTTTGCTAAAATTCATGGAAAGTTCTCATGGCTGGCACCCCTGGCCAGCCCCATCTCAGCAACATCATACCTATTGAAATCTGCTTAGTGGGAGGCCAAAGACATGCAAATAGAGAGATTCCCCATGGGGCTAGATGTCAGAGAATAAATTGGATTGCTTCTAGGACAAAAGGATCCTCCAGGAAAAGCTACCCTGCACTAGTTGTGAGCAGAGAACAATGTGAGGAATGATTTAGTATGCACTCACAGATGTTTTTGGTGATGTTTGTGGAGTTCTTTTCATCAGCAAGCAGCATCAAGCACATCTGTAACAATGTGTTTTGCACAGAAATGATGAACCTATGCATTCTGCTGGTGTTGTTAATATGGATAGTTTTTATTGCTTTGAGGCAAGTTATTTATTCCTTGTAAACTGTTCTTCGTAAAGTCACCTCCCCCTCCCCTGCAACTCCTATTTAATTTCTTCTTCATCTTCTTCTTTTTGGTAACCTATATTATAATTGCTTTAAAAAATCACAAAAATGTTCCAAAAATCCTATAGGAACCAAAGTTGAATTCATGGCAGAATTGTTCCACAAAAGCCATTTTCTCTGTCATCCCAAATCAAAGTAATCCAAAGTGTATTTTGTGGGTTTTTTGCTGGGTTTGTTTCCTTAGATTTAGCTTTGCAATATGTTAGGTAGTTCATTAGAATTCATAGAATGAATCCACTATATATGATTAGCAGACTATTATAAAGCAGGAGCTCTGGAATAATGGAAAATCCAGAGTGCCTTTTTCATGTGACATCTCTTCATCAGTAGATATGACACTGCTGTGGTTCCTAGTTAGTTGTCCATCATTAAAAATATATTCTCCGCAATAGCTCTTCCATTGCAGGAATGATTCATGTTCTAAAACTCCACAGCTTGGGCCTTGTTTATGTGTATTTCACAGGGACATTCTCTCTCTAGGGTTTTTATGTTGCATTGCCATTTTCTGATGAAGATCTACATTGTGATTAAATTCCTGAAGAACAGTTAAAGCTCCTATTGCCTGAAATGGGGATGTTCCAGCCTCTGATCATTGAGTTGCGAGAATATTTTAATATGAATCGGTGAGTATTGTCTTTTTTTAAAAAATTGTTTTTTGTCTGGCCCATAATTTTTCTCCCTGCCACATATATACGTACATGCTACAATTCAGCCTGAGCAACAGAACTCTTGTCTTGTCAGCAACTGTATGTGGGGCTCCTTTCATTACAGCCATTTTCTTTTTATTCCCATTATTACTGAAGACTTAAATGCATAGTTGTCTTCCTGCTGATACTACTTCCCATGATTTTAGTCAAGTTGTTTATTTGAACTGCATAAGAAATCACTTCGCAAAATCCTACAAAAAAAATTCTGAACACCCTTGACAATTGGGTAAAAATATTAAAATATACAGGTAAGTAAGTGCTTAAGCAATCTTATTATTGCAGCTTTATGCTGGCAAATTCAGTTTGGAAGGAACTGACATTTAAAACGTTTTCCCATTAATGTTGTAGCTATTTGTAATATCTCAATAACTTCTATCATGGAAAATTAAAGTAGAGCAACTTACTATTTAAAAATAAGACTGACAAAGATTCTGTGCTTCTTAAAAGGCTGCTACAAACAAATATTGATATTAAATAGATTGTTTCCCCCCAAAAAATTTTTTAGGGCATAACATATTTATTTATTGGTTCTATTAGCTTTCCCCATAAGTAAATGTTTCCCATTAATTATTTATGTCTGCCATCCTTCAATGTAAGTATTATTGGGGTGACTTACACAATAAAAAATTGTTAACATCTTAACAAAAATGTTAACAAAATTAAAAAGGAGAAAAGAGCAGAAAAATTGGCAGTGATAAAATAATCAGCCTAGAGAAAAGTTATAAGGTCCCCAGCTAGTGCTGAAAAGATAACAACGTTGGTACCAGGCAAGTGTCACTGAGGAGATAATTTGAGAAATCAGTTCCCATACTTTCAAATGACCATCTGCCTCAATTCTGATGGCTTCATGTAGAATAGAGGTTAAAAAGCATGAAACCTCATTGGACTCTATAACATAAATGCCATGAGGTTGAGCAGAAGTCTCCCATCACCACCTTCTGCAGTTATCTAAAGAAGGAAAAGAACCACTACAACACACTGCCTCTGATCTCTAAATCCAGGAGTCTATCCAGGTTCATAGGCTACTTTGCAAGCAACTTTTTAATCTTAGTTTCCCAGTTTCAGATTTCACAGGATACTGTGAAACATACTGTGAAACATACTGTAAAACATACTGTGTTTTAACATGGCTCGCAAGGAGAGAAGGGAGGGGTGAATGGACTGGCACAAGGCTCATTCCTGATCCAATATAAATGGTTTATTGGTTCTGGATCATGAAAAACCTAGCAAACCTATGGTCTTCCATTAACTATAGGGCAGTATCCAACAGGGCTGCTGAGCTTATGTAAGCTGGCACAATTTTCTGGGGAAACTCATTACACAAGCTTACACTATTGTCAGAGTGCTAGAGATTGCTTATGCTAGCACTACATCAATCATGTAAGCACAGTGGCCCCATAGGAATGAAATGGTTAAACTATGAATATACTATGGTTACCAATTTTAGACCAAGCCAGGATAATAAATTGCAGTTTGAAACAGGTTTAATATCCTGGGTTGTTCTGAAGCTGGTAATACTGATTTAACAGTTTGAACAAAATGAGAAAGTATGATTAATGAAAAACTTCTTGGTTTGTTTCCAGATCACACAAGGAGAGAATGAAGTGGCTGTATGCATGCATACATGCATACCCAAAGGCTCATTCGTAGCCAACTTCAAACTGTAATTTATGATGCTGGCTTGTTTCCCTAAACCTTAGTTATCACAGTTCCAGGTTTAGGTATAACAATAAACCATAGTTAACTGAAAAAGAAAAAATAAGGATCCTATCTCCTTGCAAATGTTGCTTGAGGAGGGGAATTCACACAACTCTAAGTTTCATGCATGTAATAATAAACCATAGTTTAGCATTGCATCCAAATCAGATTATTATTTGATTGATTTAGCTGCTCTGGAAATGAACTTTCCACATTCTGGTCAAAAACCTTTCCCACATGGTTGAGCTCAGGGAAAACCAGCTGTGTGAATTTACAGCAGAAGTTGGCTCTTCACAGCACTGATAGGGTAGTACCTGTCATGTCACAATGCACCAATCATCCCATAATCTGGTCTAGTTTAGCAAATCTTCTAAAATTAAAATATTGATTAGAAAATTAAGCAGTTAATGTATGCACATGTAGAACTTTGAAAAATAAAAACAGCCCATCTGAAACATGGGAGAGGGACAAATCAGTGTTTGACTGGGTTCAATAACGCAATAATCAACGGTGGTTTAAATAGTCTACCCACCATGGCTTATCGTATTGCGAGGTGGGAGTTTTTTAACCAATGATTAGTTATTTGTCCCAAATAACCAACACTGTGCAGAGTTGGCTATTTGAACCAGCATTGGTTTTCGTGTTGTGTGGAGGGCGCTGTTGGTTATTTCCTCAGCTACCATTGGTTATTTTGTCAGCCACAGAGTCACAAGGTAAGAGCAGGCAAAGCAACGGTTGCTGTTCTAGTCCAGCTGGCAGGATATATTTTCAGCAGCAATGACTGATGGGATACTAATGGGAGGACTCAGTGGGGAGAGAGGGTGGAGGATGAGTGAGTCAACTCAGCATGGACTAATAGTCAACACAACACTAATCGTAATTCACTCCACAGTTGATTACTATCATGGTGTGTGGGGAGTATCCCCTACAACTGTCGCGTTGATTATTACCCCATCATTGACTATCGTGTTGTCTGAATGCAGCGTTTAAATCACTGGCATATACACCTGTCTTTGAAAGATGGGAGGAAGCTAGACTCAACCCATGCCCAAAATGTAAAAATCTGCAACTCCTGTGTTTTGTTTGTTGTACTCAGCAGAGATGCAATGCTGATAGGCCAAATTATTAACATTTCCTTTCTTCCTTCCACCATCACCCTTTATCACCAAAAGAAAGCTTGTACTGAGCAGATTAGCAAGAGTATGTGTGTCTAAAGTTCATCCAATCCAGTTCTCTCTTCCCCCAGTCGGCTTCCCATTTTTATACAGTGATTAAACTCCATGCACAAATGCTTGAATTGGGTGGGTGTTTTTTTCTTCGAATATCTGTATTACTGTATTATTACTATTTTTGACAGAACTGGTACTTAAGTTCTTTTCTGCCTATTTTGCAAGGTTAAAGCGGAGGAGCTTTATGTAAGACATGGATAGATGCAAACATGTTGGGCGGCTACGACTTGCCCAGGACCATTCTATTCTGAATCCCCAGAAATGGCACTGCATGGACTGCAACACCACGGAATCCATTTGGGCTTGCCTAAAATGCTCCCATGTGGCCTGTGGAAGATATATTGAGGACCATGCACTTAAACACTTTGAAGAGACCCGGCATCCTTTGGCTATGGAAGTAAATGATCTCTATGTGTTTTGTTACCTTTGTGAAGACTATGTATTGAATGATAATCCCGAGGGTGACTTGAAATTACTAAGAAGTTCTCTTTCTGCAATTAAAAGTCAGAAGCATGATCCATCTGCTAGAAGTGGTAGGACGCTGCGGTCAATGGCTTTGGGGGAGGATGTTTACAGCCATCAGAGGGCCCCTCAGGGACGGCCTCAGATGCTTACAGCTCTCTGGTACAGACGGCAATCATTGCTAGCAAAAGCACTGCGGACCTGGTTTGATAAGAGTTCTAGAGGCCAGCGAAAGCTAGAACAAAAAAAGCAAATGGAAGAACTGGAGAGGAAAAAGGAGGTGGCCAGGCAGCGTCGTCAAGAGATGAAGAGGAGATTGTTGGAGGAGCTGGCAAATACTCCTCCAAGAAAAAGTGCCAGGCTTTTATCACACATTCGCAGAGAGAATCTGATTCCTCGGAAGTTCAGAGATATGGAAGCAAGTTCCCCTACCTCAAGACGAGTGCAGAGTAGCAAATTCAAGCAGTTCTATTCCATCCGACGTAAGCCTCTCATGACTCCTGGTGTGACTGGACTAAAGAATCTAGGAAATACGTGCTACATGAACTCTATCCTTCAAGTATTAAGTCACCTCCAGAAGTTTAGAGAATGTTTCTTGACGCTGGATCTTTGTGAAACTGAAGAACTCTTAGCTAAGACCGTGAATGGAAAGTCTAGAATGTCTGGAAAGCTGGTCAATGGGCCTGCTCCTACCGAGTCAGGGAGGAATGATCAGCTGGGTTCGTATGGCAGGCAGAGCCTGCCAGCTGGCTTAAATGGCGGGTCCTCAATAAGCAAAAGTTTAGAACTAATACAGCCTAAGGAGCCAAGTTCAAAGCACATCTCTCTCTGTCATGAACTGCACACGCTCTTCAGAGTCATGTGGTCTGGGAAGTGGGCTTCAGTTTCTCCTTTTGCCATGCTGCATTCTGTGTGGAGTTTGATTCCAGCGTTTCGAGGTTATGACCAGCAAGATGCTCAGGAATTTCTCTGTGAATTGTTGGACAAAGTGCAGCAGGAGCTGGAATCTGAAGGAACGAAACGCAGGATCCTCATCCCTTTTTCACAGAGGAAGCTCACCAAGCAGGTCCTGAAGGTGGTAAACACCATTTTTCATGGGCAGCTACTCAGTCAGGTATGCACGTTACCCAATCTTGTTTTTATCAAGGTGGGAGATATTCTGTAGCAATATTTTGGAATAACTAAATATTTATGGGTGTGCTTGGCAAAAGGGGGATTTGTTCCTGTTCCTTAGGGGAAAGTAGGGATTTTCAGCATATTTTTCCAGAATCAAACTCTATGTAGATGCATGACTCTTTCTCCCCCAATGGTTTTTGTTGTTCCAAACAAAGCAGATACCAGAGGGCTTTGAGGTTTAGCAAAAAATTCTGTGGGTGGGTGTGGGTATGAATGTGAAAGAGAAAGAGAGAGCAAGTGTGAAAGAGAGTGTACAAGTGTGTGTGTGTGTGTGTGTGTGTGTGTGTGTGTGTGTGTGTGTGTGTGTTGGGGACATTGAAGACTACTTTACTCTTTCCTTGCTATTTGTTCATTCAGAATTTCACCCCTCCAAAGTTGCTTTTGTCATTCAACTGATCATGCTACTAGCAATATGATATGAGCGTTTTTTCCATAGTTATACTGACTATTCTGAATATGGCTGGGAATATCTACATATCTTTAATATATTCAAGTTCTTTTTGGTAAGATATTTTCAGTTAGTGTTATGCAAACTATGATAGTAACAGAATCTTCTCGCAAAATGAGGCAGGATTTATGTTTTAAGCACCAGAGGACTGTCTGGATTGTCTTTTTTGCAAACGTATACATCTCTGTTCGTTATTTCAGAATCTCACAGCTGTATAACACTCCAAAATGGATATTATGAGCTGGTTCATCTGTAATGGCAAATTGCGGTGATCCAGCATTACATGATGATCTGGTTTGCAAACTCTACCCTCTCCTTAAAGCTCTGATTTCCTCCCTGACTTTCTGGTTCATTTAATTACTTCCAGATCAGCAAACCATGGTTTCCTTAACACTGGAGGTTAGGGAAGGAATTGGAGTGGTGGAGGCATGTCAGCTAAGACTTTCTCATGTAATACCAAACCATAGTTTGGTGTTGTATATAAATTGGAGCTACGCTGCAATGCACCTCTTATTTTTATAAGTTTGGTCTTGCACATTGAATAAAATATATCCATTCTAGTTTGTGAGGCAGTTGACCCAAAAAACCAAAAACACCAAACTGATTACCCAGTGAGCAACAGTGCTGGTACTGTTTAATAAACCCTTGAATCTACAAATACTAGATGCTGTGTCTCATTAATAGTGATTAAGAAAATTCAGAGATGTAGATAGGAACATCTCTCAGTAAATCAAGTTGGCGAAATTGCTTAATGGTATTTTTTTTTTAACTTTTACAGTGAAAATTTGAATTTGAAAAAGTCATTCTTGCCTCTTAAGGACTTCATCTTAGCGGAGTTGAATGAATAATTGCCACAGATTTCAGTATAACTAAATTCATTCTTATGTTAGAGAGTTATACAAAGGAAGTAAAATCACATGATATAAGTTCTTTTGAACGTGCATTTCTGTCCTTATCTGAGAATTTCAAAGCATAGTTTCTATCATAGTTTCTATCTTATAGATGTTCTTACAGACTTGAGTCAGTCAGTGCACAGAACATGCCATACTGTCCTGACTGCTAAGCTTGTGCACTGGCTTCACAATGACTCATGTGAATGTATCGACAGAAATGTCTTAATAAAAGAGTAAATCTTTTCTTGTTAGGTCACCTGTATAACGTGTAACTATAAATCCAATACTGTGGAACCCTTCTGGGATCTTTCCCTGGAATTTCCTGAACGCTATCACTCCATCAACAAAGGGATTGTGCCTGTTAATCAGACGGAGTGCATGCTGACTGAAATGTTAGCCAAATTCACAGAAACCGAAGCTTTGGAAGGGAGGATTTATGCGTGTGACCAGTGCAACAGTAAGTGAAGGACTATTGTGTTACTTTCAGAAGTAATTTTCCATTGTACCTGGTAAGAGGTATGCACGTATTTGCTTTCATAATCATGTAAGTTTTTTTTTAATGAATTTTACTCTCCATACACCAGTTAAGAATGAAAAGTTGTTGTTAATAAGTAGTGCTTTTGTAGTACCGTGATGATATTCACCTATTGCCATTTATATGCCACCTTTTTTTTACTAAATAGACATCAGAGTGGTGCACAATCACTTAAATTAATAAAATGATGAAATTCAGGACATTAAAAGCATTAAAATATAGTCTAAAAGGCTAAAATGAAAGAGTTTTGTCTTCACGATCTATCTGAAAGTCAAGAGAATGGGAGCCAATCACAGGGGGCACATTCCGCAGTTTGGGAGTAATGCAGGAGAAAGCCCTGTCCTGTGTCCCTGACAAACGGGTTCTGTGGGTAACACTACCCTCAGAAGGGCCTTTCCTGCAGATCTTAATAACTGTCAGGTTCATAATGAGATAACTTTGAATGACATAATTTGTGAATATCATAGACAGAAAAAGGATTGTACTGCATCCAGAATAGTTTCAGCTGCTTTGACTTTTTTTACATAGCTTCTTCTTTTCCTGTTCTAAAAATAAATGCGGCAGTACTTTTGTGGGCCCCTCTCCCAAAACAAGGAAAATAAAGCAAAGAATTCTATGTTTGTTCTGCCCAATTTCTGAGACAGAGAGGTCACCATAACTAAATGGGTTAGAACAGAGGTGGACAGAAATTGGAACTCCAGATTTTTTGGACTTGAACTCCCAACATTCCTGACCAGGCTGGGAATTGAGGCCTAAAACATGTCGAGATCTACCTTCTTAGAGCCACTGGAACATCAAGACTTCTTGACAGAAACAGACTTCTCTTTAGGGGAAGAACTTGTTCTTTTAGGATCTCTTATGTTTTGAAAACTAGAAATAAGGTGTGTTGGGAAAAGCAGTACTGGGTCAGGAGGAATGGCACCTATAGTGATTCCACCATCTTTAGAAATGTTAGAGTTGAACATGTTTATGTTGGCAATTATAAGTAGGCAACCTAGAACTGCTGCTTTTTAAAAACTTGAACAACAAAACTACAGTTTAAATAAATGATAGAAAGTGGGTAAATTTTCATAAAATTAACCTGCTGCTCTTAGAGAGAGAAAGCCGTTCTTTTCCTATATTCAAGAGGGATAGCTTTTGGGCAGTTACAATTATAGATTGCAAGTTGCTTGTGATCTTTTATCTTTGCAGAATTTGTTTTTGCTATTTTGGTTTCAGAACAACTAATAGAAATTGGAAGAACATTTAGGAGACATGAGCCTCAGCTAGACCTACGGGTCTAGCACGACGGAGGAGTGAGGATCTTGCAATATTATGATTGCGAGTTCGTCCCCTTCTGTTTACACGCGGCGCACGACGTCCAGGAAGAAAGAAGACGTCGTGCCCGCCATATTTTTTTTAAACGAAGAAGGCGCGCTCAAGCGCCAAACTGAGGGTTTTTTTAAAAAAAAATTAACAAATTTCCCCACTCCACCCCTGATGGCCACAGAGCTCCTGAGGAGCTCTGTGCCCCGTGCGTGGTTCACAGCTCCTCACAGTTACTCGTGTGGAGCCAGGACAAACCACGACGTGCACCCACACGTTCTGCGGTCTCAGGATCATCCCGAGACCATGGAAAAAGTGAGCTTAAAGGGTAGGGCGAGATCCCGGGGAAAGGGAGGGATCATTCTTCCCTGCTCCCAGGATCCCCTGTGCATCATGTGGACACACAGGGACGATCCCGGGGATTGGCCCGGGATATTGCCCCATCTAGCTATGGCCTAAGGGAAGTTCTTCAGAACAAAAAGCCCTATGCCTTCCCACTGTAGTATATAAGCATTTAGCAAAAGCTATTAATACTTTCATATGTTCTTTTTTTCTTTGTAACCGTGAAGGCAAGAAACTTTCTATTTTTGAACAAGAGTTCAGATTCACAGTGATGTAGCTACCACCAATTCTCTGCATTTGAAACTTTAGCCTGTTTTTGTCAGTACAATAGCACCGGGCAAATGCTTAGATCCCATGTCCCAATTCACAAGCTTCGTAGAAATTTCCTACCTTCTATGCGTTTGGTTCCCACAGAGCATCCCCTTTCTTTTCTGCCCTCTCCTCCTGTAATAAAAGGGGGAGGAGCACTCTGTCCACCGTATTCTTCACTCCCGCTATATTTAATAATGTTAAATCTGTACCTGAACCTACTTTGATACAAGAAGCTACAGTTGTGGTTTATATCCCACTCCAAAGGCAATGGTAGATTTTTTAAGAAAGATCCCAAATTGTACCCCAAGATTCTTCTTTGTAGTCTCTGTGCATCACAGATTGGACCATGTGGGAGGGAAAGTAGGGAGTGCACTCACACCAGCTTGTTCACATAGTGCCATAGTGGAGATCTAAAGTTTTCCTGTAGTATGGATTTTATAGCTGCATGGATAAAAGTCACAGTAGACTGAATGGTCCTTATAGACTCTATAATATAGAGCATGATGGCTTAAATTTGGGATTGGGCTGTATTCTATATTTTTTAGTAGTTCTTGGAAAGTCTGTTTTACTCAAGTTACTTTCATACTAGTCCCACATTCTTGGAAGTTCTACTTACTATTACTTATTGTTATTAATATTATTACTATCATTGTCTTCTAATATATTTCTTAGCTGCCTTTAATGGAACTTGCATCAAAATGGTGTTGAGTTTGATTTGAGTTGTAATTTGGGTTGGAACTTTTCACAAGTATGATCAGTCTTTTGTCCTTTGACATCCAATTTTATTAATGTGAAATTATTACGGATATAATTCACACTAATAAAATGGCAAAGTCTACATGGTACTGGCTGGATGTAAGTGAATACATATTTGGCTAAAATTGGGTTGTGTTATATTATTCCCTTGTTGGTTATTGATCATGAATTTTGTATTAACTGAATTGCTGTTTTCTTTATTGAATTGGAAGGTTTTTTAATAGGTTCACAGTATTTTTGTCAATTTTCATATTATTAGGAAATTATATTTGTTTATGAATGATGCTAGCTGCTTTTGGCCTTCTTTTGGAAGGAAAAAGTGTACAAATAAATTGAGTAAATGATTGCTTTTGTATGAAGTACATATAAAGGGTTGCATCCCATGGGTTGTATCCAATGTTAGTCTATGGAAGGTCAGAAATAGAATATGTATGGAATTTGACAAGATTGCATTCCTTTTTCGTAAGAGTAAGGATAAGATCTACCAGAGTTAAACATTTTAAGACCGCAGCCCTGTGTACATTTACTTGGGAGTAAAACCTATTGAATTTGGTGAGACTTACTTCTACGTAAACATGCATAGAATTAAGTTGCATGTCGCCTTTGTTTAACATAAGAGTTGAACGTTAACTACTCTCCCAAGAAATCAATGGAAGTTGAGTGCTTTATTTTGACAAAATTTGGCCATAACAATTTAAAATTGAATTAAAGTGGGAGTATATATCTAATTATTACCTTTTTTTAAAAGTGGGGAAAGGTGAAAATAATAATTGTGTTGTTGTTTTTAAAAAATACTTGCTGCTTTCTAGGGGATTCTGGCTCCCCTCCTTAAAGAGCAAAGAGAATTATGAGTATATTGTGGTTTTCAAAAATGTATTTACTATTCAGGATGTAAAACATACTGCAAATGTGCAAAGCATATGTATATGCCTGTGTTTTAAAAGCTTTGAATTACTATAAAATGTTGATGCAGAAGTAGTTTACTGACCTTTAATCTCTCTCTAATTTTTCCAGGGACTTTTTAGTGCAATATGATATGTATGCATATGGTTTAGTAGTATACCTTAAAAAAAATTGTTTCTAAAACCATCTTGTGGTTCCATCAGGCAGCAATAATCACTTATCTGGGAGTAAGCTCCATTGAGACTTGTTTCTGAGTAGACATTTATAAGGATTGTGCTATCAGTCTCTCATCTTTGCAACATTTGCCACTAAGCAACAGAGTAAATCTGGTTGAACTTGCTGGGACTTGCTTCTAAGTAAACCTACTTAATGTTATGCTGGAGTTCATTTTACCATAAGCAGTACAAAATTAAAAGCTAAAAAAATCACTTGCAAAAAGAATGCTGGTTTTATATTCCAGCAAACTCACATAATTCTAACTTCGTGCACTACAATGATTTTATTAGATTGTAAGCCTATGCGGCAGGGTCTTGCTATTTACTGTTTTACTCTGTACAGCACCATGTACACTGATGGTGCTATATAAATAAATAATAATAATAATAATATATGTAACAGAAGGAGATCTAAGTGGAAGTTCCTATAGCATTCATACTCCCCAGATTTATTGTTTAGATGATAACTGCTGCTGACAATGGAAAAAGACAAGGTTCGTTATGTGCAATTTTCCCTTTGGAATACAGAAACCTGTAACTCTCTCTCTCTCTTGTGCCTTTCTTAAACATTACATAGGTAAACGACGGAAGTCTTCTCCCAAACCTCTTATTCTAAGTGAAGCTAAAAAGCAGTTAATGATCTACAGACTACCTCAGGTCCTCCGGCTGCACCTTAAGCGATTCAGGTGAATTGGAAGTGGGGGAATGAGGAATTATCATTATATCTGAAATAGTAGTGTAGATATAACTTCATATTATTATTGGACGCTTTATTGAATGGCACTCATACATACCCTCTTACTTTTTAAGGGAAGTGGATGAATGTTTCATATTCTCCTTTGATTCTCTATCGGAATTACTGCAAAGCAGAAATGAAACAACTACTTGTAAAAAAAAAAGAGTTGATACACATACTTAGAGGCTTGTGCATTTGTTGCTGAACAAATGAGTATTTGTCTCTCTGAATACACATTCCTACGTTTTTCCAAGTGTTGCACTGGGAAATCCTGCTGATTCCTCTTCTGATATTGTAAATGGATTCAAGCTATTGTAAGCTGGAATTCTTCCATATAATGTTGATCCTGCAGGGCAATGAAGAGATCTCTTTCAAAGTTGACATTCAAGTCTGCTGATGCCTTCCTGGGATATGGATGTGGCAGGAATTGACTCAGCCATTTGATTAGGAGTGCCAGTGGAGTACATCCAAATACCCATCACTGGAAAGTAGTAACAACGCAACTGCTGCTTTGAACCCATGTTGTACATGTTGTATTAGAAGCTGCTCTCAGGCTTGCATGTTGTAATTAATTGCATAGCTGCTTCTTACATATCTGATGCAGATAACTGTTAAACAGGTGAAATTGTAACCAAATTGAGGAAACTGATCCCTTTTCCCCGAGGGATGAAGATTCTGTCGTAACAGCATATTTTATATGTCAGTACTATTAACTATTAGTGGGTACCTCAAATCAAGCTGGGATGAATTGTAGAGGATTGCAGAATTCATTCAGAAAGACTCATCAGTATGATGTATCTTCTGCTATGAAATTTATGGTAAAGGGGAATTCAATTCTGGCTTTGTCTGAGTTGCCTTTTTACAGAGCACTTTTTGTTCTGTTGTCTCCATCTCTTTGCAGATTCTGAAAAGCCTCTTAAAACAAGTTTCTTTGATTAGACCCAGCTGTATGGGCCTGTCTATTAGCAGGGAAAAAATCTTTGTAGTATTGATGCCTAAGAATGAGATCTCTTTTATTGGACTGACTTACGTCCACCAAATAGTATTGCCATTACCGATTTTAGGTTTTTGAGAGAAGGAGAAAGCACCAAAAAAAAAGTCTTTCCCACTTCCCAACTTGGAAATGTACGTTTATTTCTAATTGACAAGATAATTATTTTTGACAATTTCCTAGTACATACACTAGGTCCTAGAGTAATGATCCTTATCAAATAACAGCTTATTGGTGATTTCAGAAAATACATCAAAAATGTGAAAATAAATGCAAAACATTTTTCAAAATGTGTTATGTGGGGTGTTACTGTTGTAGGAATATATTCTGGGAAACCCATTATACTGTTATGAATTTGAAAGAGCATGCAATTGAAAATGTCAACAGCAGAATGCCAAAATTCTTCCAAACCTTGTAATAGCTTTGCTACAGAATCAACTCCTCTGCCACTTCTAAAAGTCCTTTTGATTGCATGTCTTTGTATTGCAGGTGGTCTGGACGTAATCACCGTGAGAAGATTGGGGTCCATGTCCTCTTTGACCAGGTATTAAACATGGAACCTTACTGCTGCAGGGACACTCTCTCCTCTCTTGACAAAGAGACCTTTGTCTATGACCTCTCGGCTGTGGTGATGCATCACGGGAAAGGGTTTGGCTCAGGACATTACACGGCATATTGCTACAACACGGAGGGAGGTGCGTGTGCCTTATTACAAGGGGGAAACTTTTAATTTACTGCATCTTGTAGATTTATCATTTTTATAAAAATGTATTTATTTCCTGTGATTGTATATCTCAGTTTTCATGGTGCATAGCTACTAGCTTACATGGTTTTAATTTTTGTGAACCGCCCAGATAGCTTCGGCTATTGGGCGGTATAAAAATGTAATAAATAAATAAATAAATAAATAAATAGTCTACCTGTTAGTATCACTAGGAATCAGAAATTGCCTTTCCTTTTGCTTGTAGCCTTTCAGAATTGACTTTGAGCATCATCACACAGGGGGAAATCGTGTTTCCTTACTGTCACTTCTCCACCAGCCTATTTGTCCCTCATTACTTCCTCTTTCAAAAGAGGAAGTACACAACATGCACATGGCCCATTCAATGGGCCATTTTGATCGCGCTGCTTCTCCTGCACACAGCAGGAGATAGCAGCAACTTCCACCTCAAAAAATAAGTCGGACTTACTGTGGTGGTTTTTTGGGGTTGTGCGAAGAAGGCTAGAAGGGGTCGGAGGCGTGCGGGAAGCAGGCAACATCATGAGGGGGACCCGTGAAATCCGTGACTGCCCAGCAATGAGCTTGCAATAAAATGCTTGTCTGATGACGCCCTTTATTGCTTGCTTTTTAACAAAAGGCTCGGTCTTGTTCTCTTCGTCTTACAGCCATATTGAGCTAAACTATTTTACTTGCTCAACGAACCGAAATTCCTGCTTCTCAAGTTGTAAAGCAGACATGATCAGATCAGAAATCTCACGATGAATGGAGAATATTCCCTCTTCTTTATTTAGAACACCTTCTTACAATCTCCCATAGAAATGTTAGTACAGAGTTTCCCCAGCCATCTGGAGGACAGCAATATTTTAAGGTCCCTGTTCTTCAATATTATGCAGGATATATCTATAACATGGGGAAGTTCACACATTATAGTGGTATCTGGCTGAGAGCCAGAGAGCCCCTAAAAAGGCACAACCAAAAGCTTGGGGTTGACTATTGGGCTTTTGTATTTGCATTATTTGAATACAACATGCCACAAACATTTTTGGGGTGGGGGAGAGTCTCCTATCATTCAAAAGTGATTTGCTTTGAACAGCAGCCCCATATACTGAAAATAACACAAGACCTTGGAGACAGGGAACAGATTGTGTGCTTCTTTAGATCCTGGCCTCCATTTAGAATTGCTGCAGAAATCTGAGCTTTTTTCTCTCCAGAGCAGTCTGGAAGACTACTCTGTCATGATAAGGTTCTGCCATTAATATATTGTTTTCTCTCTCCTTTTTAGGGTTTTGGGTCCACTGCAATGACTCCAAACTGAATGTATGTAGTGTGGAGGAGGTATGCAAAACCCAGGCCTACATTCTTTTTTATACTCAAAGAACTGTGCAGGGCAAAGCAAGTATCTCAGAAACACAACTTCAAGCTCAGGTGCTGTCCAAACACAATGATAAAGATAGAAGACTGACCCTCCCCTGAAAGGAAGCATTACTGTTTCAATCAACTGGCTCATCTTTTTTAAAAGCCTTTAGAGTTCACTCATCTTGGCAGGAACAAATACTGTTGCAGGAATTATTTGGATCCACAGTCTGGAAAAGTGGGCCTCCATGTGCAACTCTGTTCTATGAGATTGTAGCAAAACATCTATTTTTTTTAAAGACTGATGTATTTGTAAACCCTTTCTTCCTCTAAACAAAACAAAGAGTAACAGCCTCCAATGTTTAGGACCATTTATCTTCTTTCAAAGAGAAACCTAATGTGGCATGGAAAAGTAAGTGCATCCAAACTTCAGTGTACAACCAGGATAGAAAGCCATCAAACTGACCATAAATACATACATTTCTCCAGAAAAGGAACAGATAGGTACAGTAGAATCCCATTTAATCTTTGCTCTATTGATGTGGTGAACAGTTGTTGCACCTCTTGGTACCATCTTTCTAATCCAACATAATTTGGGGAAGTGGAATTGTGCTGTACAAAAACAATGCTAGGATATTTTACATTATGAACACGTACACATAAGCCTTGTTATTTTGTGTAACAGGCATGCTGTCTTTTGCCCCCTGCAGTCATTCCATTCTGTTGGAGTGAACAAAAGCTGAAATTTTCTAGAAATCTGAAGGATGTCACACACTTCAATTTCTGAAAAAAAGTGCTAAAAATTACAGAAACTACTTTTCTCTTTCCCTTTTATTTTTTAGCATCTGCTGATAAGCTAAATGCTGTCTACACAGTCTGCATTTCCTCTGTAATGATTACAGTTATTATGGGATAGCCATGACTGTCAAAGCTTTCATTATGAATTGGCTATTACATGATGATCAAGGCATGAATTGGTCACAAGAATCAACCCAGTTTTAAAATGGAGGGTTAGGTTTTCTTTTCATCTGCTTTCAAAACATATCTTTACCTAAGTGCGTAATAACTTCTCATGTGCAAAGAATGTTCAGGGATGTAGCCGCCATCACACAGATAAAGAAAGAATAGGCCCTGACTAACAATGACCTGAATTTCATGACTACCATTCCAGTCAATTTTCCCTGCTTAGTGTTTTTGGGCAGTGGGTGTTCAGAGTCATAATTGAAAGGAGATTGTTTCTACCTAAAATACAGAAGGGAGATATTCATCCTCTTCTCTTCCCTCACCCCCAGTTCTTGGAGCCTTAGAGACATTGTTCACATGTAATTGCAGAAATTTAGCTTCAAATTGACATTCTGCGTGATTACTTTAGCATACCAGGGTTACATGCATGTGATCATTTCAACATGATTTTAAATATCAATAATATGCCCATCTTTGTTGGTTGGTTAGAACTGTTTTTGACCTTTTGTGATTGCCACTGTTGCAGCTCTAAGAAAGGGTGTACTTAAAAAACTGAATGGCTGAATGACTTACTGCTTTTGAACTAGGAAATATTGATTGGCTGCATAAAAAACTCACTTTGTTCACCTAATGAAGGTAAAGAACATGAAATATAGATACTTTTTGCTGGGTGTGAAATTAGACTTGGAGGTTTTTTTTTGTTTTTGCCACTGCCCTATCAGGAAAGCATATCTCTGATTGCTCATAGTTAAAACTTGGAAAAAGTAGCTGCAGCCTCATTATAAAGCCAGTGGTGTTTTACCCAGTTGATAGAAGCTGAGCTTCATAAAATATGATAAATCTAGGCTTGTAAATTGTAAGGATTAGATATCCATGTGTGCTGCCACTTGGTTCCTCTATTACAACAAACCATCTGTACTTCCCTAAACACTTTCAGAGAAAAGCACAGGACTTCTCACAAGTCAGGAAGATCCTGTCTCCTTCCTATGACTAGCTGGTCAAAAACATGCACTGCTGTTCATAAGATTCACCTTTCAATTTACTTTGGAAAATCTGGGGTTGTGGTGGGAGGGACTGCTTTTGTGTTAGCGTGCCGTAAGTCAAATCCTGGCATGGGATGGAGTGTATGAGCAGCTGGACTTTGAAAGGAGAATAGGGGCCTGGCATGTGCAGGATTTTATGGGTATTGTGAACCCATCTTTCTAAGTCCATCAATAGCTTCCTGATAAAATTGAATCGTGAAAGAAAGAAAGAAAGAAAGAAAGAAAGAAAGAAAGAAAGAAAGAAAGAAATTGATCGATCTAAGGGCTTGTCTCTTCCTGCTGTAGCTGAACTGGAAATTAGTGAAGTGGAGAAAACGTAGCATGGGATTTTTGCATACAGCTGTGGTCATGGACTGTACTACACACTCTGATTCCACCAAGCTTGGTCTGCTGTTTGGACTGATAGGGACTGGCACAGTCCACATGTAGCTTACAAATATTGGGTGCACTGGATTATCACACCAGGCACTTTGGCAAACTCTCCATCTAAAAGCATCCTTGGTAATAAATCCAAAGCCCAACTGTTGTATTCACTGTCTGATAGACATTGCAATTATCCAATTTAACATAAATGGAATCCCTACAAATCACAGTGCAGCATTGCACTTGATAGTACTTTAAGAGTTTTTCACTAGTAGAGTTGCCAACTGTCTAGAGGGGAAAACTCAGCTTTTTATTTACAGCAACTTGATGTGCAAAAATCAGCCTTACAGTATGAGATAAACACTATTACCTTCTATTGCCTACATATCAAGCTGCTGTTAATGCTGGAGCGGGCAACCATTTTTCATCGAGGGCCATACTCCCTTGGAGATAATTTTTGTTGGGGTGCAGGCTGGCAGATGGTGGGCTACATACACCACAGTTGATCTTTTCCTCTCTTTAAGAATCTCCAGAAGGAGATTGTGTGGAGAGGTGGGGATCTTAAGTTAAGATCCAACTCTGCCCCCTCCCCCTCTCACGCACAAACACACACATTAAACCTGTTACATTCCTTCTATCCCCTTTCCCTCTGCAATCCCCTTGCTTCTCTTCCCTACTCCTGGTGGAAGCTTAGCTGCTTCAGTAGTATTTCTGGTCTGCAGCAATCCAGTGCCACAAAGAGAACAAGAAAAGGACTGGCAGGCAGGCAGGCACACTGGCAGGCTCAAAAGCCTGATCACAGAACATAGCTGATAGGGCATCTTTGCAAAGGACACCGTGTTGCTGTAGGTGCTGTGCTTCATGAGCGCATGTGCCTGCTTGCCTCTCTTGTTTCCTCATGGCAGTAGCAGCAGCTAGTACCTGGGGATGGCTGCATAAAGTAAGGCTGAATTCCACGTGGGCCATGGGTTGCCCACCTCTGTCAGAGGCGGGCCATGGGTTGCCCACCTCTGTCAGAGGCGGGCCATGGGTTGCCCACCTCTGTCAGAGGCACAATTAGAGGGTTTGGTTAAAAAGCTGACATGCCTACCATTAATACTCATCTTTTGACTGAGTATTGCATCCGTCTTTTAAGTAAGAACAGCTAACACTTAAACAAGAAGCATGGGGAGGCGGAGAGCAAAGTGGGGTTTTTTTTGGGGGGGGTTAAATTGGTAGCCATGACCGCTAGTTTCCTAAGCAAATCTGGACAGTACGCGCCTCATGTGAATAACTGAGTGTCACGAGATAAGGAAAAACATGCAATTTAAAATTATCTTGATAAGGACGTATCTGTACTTTGAGCTTGCTGTTTCCAACACTGTGAGGTTTCTGTAATAATTAGCTTTTATTTGGAAGCGATAGCGTATAGCATTTTTTATGCTGTTTTTTTTATATCTGTCTACTGCAAGCAGTACTCTTGCTATGCTGTGTACACTGTTTTAAAGTGTCCTGATTGGCAGAAAATGGAATAATTGACTTCTCTTAATAGTTCCATACCTTGCTATTATAATGGAAGCCTAACATAGTAACAAATCAGATAACATGTCTTCCCATATTAATTTCCTAGCCACTTTCAACTCCTTTGTTTGCGTATGTTTTACTGAAGACTAACTGGTCAGCCCTAACCCTGAAAACATTTATCACTGAGCAGTGCTTCACTTCAGCCAAGAGGCATCATGTGCTTGCAAGGTATGACCAAAAGCACATCCATACTTGTTAATCCATGGAAGTAGTTCAATTCACCTTAAGGCTTAATGATCCTAAGCATGCTGATTAGGAAGTAAACCCATTGAACTTGGTATGACTTATTTCTGGGTAAACATATTTGGAATCAGGCTGCAAGAGGTTTACACACAGGAATAAGTTGACCATCTAGAAGCTGGTATTTGAGTTAAACAGAGCAAAGCTAGTTCTGTGCCTGTTGCTAAAACTAGCTATGGAAAAAATAAAGCTGGGTGGAGCAATTTGGTACATTATTTTTGGGAAAATGAGTCTTTATTAAGGTAGATCAGACTTTTATTAACTTGATGTAGTATTACAAGGTCTTGGAAGTCTGTACAAGAGCAAGCAGGCATTAACCAAAACTACATGGATCTGAAATAGTGGCTAATTCTCATCAAAATTTGGAGCTTTTTCATTATTGCTCATTCCTTTTTGCTGATGGCAGAACAACATATTACTGTTGACAAAAATAGCATTCCCAGGCAAATCTTCTCCCGCCCTCCCATTCCATTTAGGTACAACAAACTGTGTTATGACATCACATTGTGTGTTTCATTGCTCCCAAAAGGGGGAAAACACATGATGTCATGACATGGGTGTGCCTAAATGCGTCTGAGCATGGGAGAAAATTCTGTATGAGCTTGTTTTCAACAACAGCCCCATGTTGAGTTAACAAGTAGTTCCACTATGAGTCTCTACAAAGATGGAATCTTTGAGAACTCTCTTCTGCATGTCAAAAGTAGACACAGGAAGAGATCTATTTATTCACTTGTACTTGGATACACAGCATCTTGAATATAAAATTGCAACCAGCATTATCTAATCTGTCCTTTAAATTTGTGGGGAAATAATGGGATCCTTTTATATCAGACGCCTACTGCAGGCGTTGGGAAAATACGAACTACTAACCAAGCAAGTGAATTAAGGGAATGTCTAAGCTCTTTACTGTCTATTGTACTGCAAATTTGAACTGCAGATGCTCCTTTTTTTTGTTGGTTTTGAACTGCTCACTTCAGGGAAAGCATAGTACACCCACAAGCTAAAATGTATGAATAAAATTGGTGTTAAATGTGTCCTATGGACTCAAGAGGAGACTTTAAAAAAACATGCATGTCTCTTTGATATAAAGGCCTCTTTCTGATTGTAAAGTTCCATTATGCGAATATGCTTTGTGTGCCACGTATGTCTGAGAGAAAATGAGCGAGTTATGAATGTCAGCAAATGATCCTCAAGACAAGCTGCAGCCACGTTCCAACAGTATTCCCGACTGAAAATAATTTATATGAATGGGGTGAAAGTTGGTGGGGTGGGATTAGTTTTGCCTACTGATAAAGCTTTGTGAACAATTTTTTAAGACAAAAAATTGGTGCCTTGTATCTAAATGTGTTTTGCATGGACACAAGTTTTAAGTTCCCTCCTCCAAAATCTGTGTCTTTACAATACTTTAGTAGCATTGGCTTTTTTACATTTCATATCTGTATGTGAATGGGAAAAAAGGTTCCTACCAGCAACTTGATGTATTTTACCGTATATGTCTAAAAACTGTATTTCTGATAATGCAAATGGTTTGCCCAAACATAGATCATAATTTTGGTTTGTGTGTTAAATCTTTGTTAGTAAAATCTTTTTTTCAAATTAGGATTATTCCTCTCTAAGCAAGTACATCATAACTATGATGTGAAAGGTAAAAATACCTGAAGCAACCTATTGACAAAGCAGTTTGGAAAAGTCTATTAAATTACTGACTGGTGCCTTGCAAGCCAACACTTCTATTCTATCATGGTACTGCTTTCCCCTATTTTTTTAATTAAGAGGACAAGCAATTGTCCAACCATATCATCATGCAGATAGCACTGCAGCCTTGAATATGCATTGCATGTTATGTATACTTACTTTAGGCTAAATATCTACATCAAAGTGATTAACGGAATCCAACATACTTCCATACTAGACCAATTATAGAAATGACTAGAAATATCTATTCTCCTACAATATAGCACTTCTAATTAAGATGAGGCATGGGCGCTGTTGCATTGTTCCAATACGCATACTCAGAAGGAAGTCGCTCAAGACCGACTACTTAAGAAGTGCAAAACTGTGACTATGCAACATCATGCTGCATGGAAGGTATGGACTAAATTGTGTCCTCCAGATTCAGTTTAGGTGGGAATCTGGGAAAGGGAAATGCTAAACATGCCAACAAAGGTAAAGCAACGTACTGTGATGCACATTGTGGAACTTTACTTGTAGAAAAAGAAAAATCATTTTCATAGAAAAGCTTTAAAATGTGCAGTATGATCAATTGGAAAAAAAAATTAAGCCAAGGTTGCCAAATTTCAAAAACAAAGTAGGACTAACCTCTCCTACCCATTTCATGCCCATGCTTCCACTGTCTGGTTCCCTGCTCACTGCTGCAGCTAGGGAAGGAACAGTGCAAGAAATCTCAGGTACTTTATCTGTACCTTCTAATGATAAAAACTTTCCTTCCCAGTTACAATTTAGCAACCCTGAATCAAGCAGCATATCCTGTAGCTTCTATTCTCTTTGACTCCACTTAATCCAAATTATTCCTTAAAAGCACCAACTGACCACTGAAGCAGATTTATGAGAAATGCATTAGAACTGAATACAGAACATAGCCTCTTGACACCACGTATTAACTGTCCTGTAATTTGGAAAGCCAGCATATAAAACCTTTGAGAAAGGCCTTTGTGATATTAAGATATTCTGGTTATCTGTACTGTAGAAATTCATAATTAACTGACAATTGAGGGAGGGGACCTAACAACCTTAGTGGCAGGCATAGGAGGCAATCTGGACAGCTATGTCTACACTGCATAGGAACACAGCTCTGAGCAGCCTCCACTGCCCATGGGTAAGCACATTTGGTCTCACTCTCCCTAAGTCACTGCTCAGTGTGGCCACCTTTTACCTCCCAATGTGCTCTATTTTGCCCACCTCTGGTAGCAAAGATGTCCCAAAAATATAGAGGAAGCATGAACAGGCTTCTTATGGTTTTTAACAGCAAATTTGGATAAGTTTTAAATTTGGCCAATGGCCAGGGATTAAGGGAATTATAGAGCAAAATATCTGGAAGGCACCAGGAAGCCTACCCCTGCTTTACTGAATCACAGAATTTCAGTAATCAGGAAGGTTTTCATTTGATGCAGCTTTCTAAGGCATTAATACTAGAAATCTTAAATGCCACTAAGCGTCCTTTAACTCACATTCAATTTTTTTCAAACATGCATGTCGTACACTTTTTGCATTTACAAGTATAGACCTAAACACAGACACAAACATATTCCAATGAAGTCAATGGAACTTCTTTCTGTAACATTTAAGATTTAGGAGATTAGTCTAAGCCTAAAAACAAGAGGCAAACTCTGCTTTTCAAGAACTGTAGTGAGTTGCTATTTAAAGTGTTCTGAAAATATATTTTCAGAATTTAACGTGCATAAAGTTCAGCAGATATTTTGTGAAAAATAACTTTCTAGTAGTGTTATCCCTATTTCTCAGTGAAATGTTATTTATAAGAGGTACTTCATTGATCTCAAAAGCCATGTTTTTCTTAATGCTAAATTATTCTAGTGCAGTAAAAAAAGTCTCTTACAGCTTTGTCTTTTGGGTTAGTATTTTAAATGCACATTTATGGCAATTAGTTATTTGCAGGGAGGCTTTAAGGCAAAGCTGCCTGCACTTATAATTTTGGTTACTCTTGTGTGATGTTAAGCTGACTCCGGTCAAGAGGGTACTGTAGGATGGTTGGTGGTGATGGAGGACAGACCCATAAATGACTGAAATTTCATCAATGAACTGCATGAATGTTTTTGAAGCACAGCTATTCATCTTTTACACATTGTGATGTGTTTGTTTACACAAATCTCGAAGAGCTGCATTATAAAGTGGTACAAATTTGGAAGTTAGGACTTTCTCTCAAAGTTTTGAACAAAGTTCTGCTCTGACTTTATGATCTTTCTACCCAAGAACATACTTTCAAAAAATGTGTGATTCATAGAATCACTTCTCTAATTTCCCCTTGGTGGCAATTGAAAGATTAGTGTGTTTCTCCTTTGGATTTCACAACCTTTTATCCCCATATGGAAAGTGATGGCTTTGATAAAGAATCACCATTGTATTGTTAAAGGGAACTTTAAAAGACACATTGTAATAGTATTCTTCTACAAGAGGCACAGCATCCCAACCCCTATTTTCTTTTAATCATACTTTATTAGCAAATGGGTTCCTGTTAACTTCAGAGGCATCTTAGAACAGTCCAAGGCACCAAAATGCTATGCAACACCAAACAGTTCCTTTTCCACATAGAATATACAATCATAATTCACAGCGCCACACAACCATTATACTGGCTGAAAATTGTCCATAATTAAGGCTCACCTAGGACTTTTAAAATGTATTTTTCCTTTGAATAGTTAACATGTCCTACTTAAACACAGGACTGGGGCTTGTTACTACTTTAAGTGTGAAATATGAATCATGTTTTTATGATTTTTGTAAATCTCTACTCTTTTTACCTTGTTTTTGTAAGCTGAAATTTCCTATTAAAAAGAAAAAGTCCAATGCATTGGCATGTCTTTATTTCACACTTCAGTTCATAATTTATTAAACTTGGTACAGAAACTAATTCCATCTACAAAGAAAAATATCTTACATTCTATAACTGCCTCTGGCAAAAACAGAACCTAAGGTATTAAATTACTACTTGGATTCATTGCTCCCAATCCAGTGAACTGAATATAATGAAAAAAAATGTACAGGTAAAATGTTGCTTCGATGTTTTCTCCAATCCTTCACACTTGAATTCAACTTCTAGAGTTGCTGATGGAACAGAAGCTGCATGGAAGATACTGTCTCATATACAGTCTATGTGATGAACAATTGCAACTCATTTTGTCATACAACAAAGTGGAAAGTTCAGACTTCATGCAGGTCTACTTCATTCACATCTGTAATCAAATTTTACAAAGGTTAGAGCTAAGCTGCTACTCTAATGCAACAGTGAGCCAACATACAGCCTTCCCACAAATATATACGGCGCCATAAACTTTAACACAGTGGTTCTCAACCTTCCTAATGCCGCGACCCTTTAATACAGTTCCTCATGTTGTGGTGACCCCCAACCATAAAATTATTTTCGTTCTTCTGTACATGATCCATTGTCATGGGATGGTTTGCTAATGAAAATAATACATAACAATAGCTTTAATAATACAAAAGATGATACATGACATAGTTCAGTCAATACAGTTTCCTAAGACCATCGGAAATTTGTGTTTTCCGATGGTCTTAGGCGACCCCTGTGAAAGGGTCATTCGACCCCCAAAGGGGTCCCGACCCACAGGTTGAGAACCGCTGCTTTAACACAACTCTCATTTCTGAAAAATCTTATGTCCCCACACATACTGTCCAGGGGCCAAAGGACTGTTCTCCCAAGCTTGATAAAATCTACTTTCATAGCTCAGTTGAAAGTGCAACAAACTTTCAGATTAGCCTAAGAATTTACAAATGGCCTTTAGCAATAAGTATTTTTCTATAAATCATTTTCAAGCAAGCAGCATAAGTTGAAAGAAATGTCTAGCTATCAATAACGTTAACTCCCAAGTTTAGAGTCCAAACTGCAGAGGGAACCTGGAATGACTGAGTTTGTGGAAATGCCCTTGAAGTTAGGGATGCTTAAAGACAACTACAAATTTCAAGTCTGAAAATTACATTTACCAACCTGGGAAAAATGCAATGTGAAACTAAATTCTGATTTTAAAGAAAGGTTTTGTTTTCATAACAGTTTCTTGTAGCTTTTCTACTACATCGTAGTTCAGAAAAAAATCCTAAATAAAGAGGTAGCATTCAACATGACAGATTTCTCCCCAAAAGATCTGTAATATAACAGTCTAATTCAGAGGAACAGCAATTAGCAAAGGATCTGTCCAAGGTATTCATGTTTAGGAAAATTGCTAACACAGAATAAGCTCTGTCCTATTTATTCAAGCCCTCAATTAACTATTAATCTATTAATGAGAAGAGTAACATTAAGAGGATATACAATGTTCAATTCCCACAATCTTGCCTACTCACCATTGCTACTATGTAACAGGCTGTGGTGCCATTAAATCGATGTCTGTTAAGTTTCTGGCTACCCAAACTCCCACCGCAAACAGACCCAGGTTAACTATAAGGTTCCTGAAACAAATATAAATTGGGATTAATGGCTGGTTGGTGGTAGCTCTTAGCATTGTTTACACACAATCCTTCTGGAGGATTTTCTGTCTAGAGGCAGTAATGCCAGATATGAATATACAGAAAAAAGTGCTTAAATTCTCAGTATTCCCCTATGGGCTGGGGAATGCTGGGAGTTGTAGGACTTTTTCTGTCTAAACATTTTGACTCAATTAAATACAGTAACAGTGCAATCCTATACATGTCTTCTCAGAAATTAATCCACTGAGTTTAATGGGGATTACTCTCAGGTAAGTGGGTATATCATTGAAGCCTATGACAGTAATCATATTAGAAATGCTCCCTCAATAGAAAAGTGCTTGTGCAGGTCAGCTTCTGTTAACAATGGATTCAGAGCTTAAGAGGAAAAGCAGGCAGAAGGAATACTGCCTGGGGAAGATTGTGAATGTCCCTGCAGTGATAGAAAACTAAATACGCAGAAGACAAAGGTGATGACATGGAGCCCAAGAGATTTAGAATGACAAAAGCAACATAAGGAGGTGCTTCAATTTTTATTTAGATATTTAATGTTTCAAATACCTTGCCTGATGAGGCAAAAACTTCTCAAAGCTTAAGGTACGTGTAGACAGCCATGAGGGACAAGAAAGGTGCTCAAAAAATTGTTCTGTGCCAAGTTCTAATGCCAATAGCAGCCCTTCATTCTGATTTATACGCTATGCAGGAGGGTGCAACTTGTGGTCCTCCAGATGTTTTTGCCTACAATACCCATGACCCCCTCACAGTTGGCCTAAAGGATCACAAGTTCCCTACCCCTGAACTACAAATCCCTCCTGCGGCCTTGTAAAACCCGTGCACGTCGACCTTGACTTAAATTGCGACTTTACAGTTACGCGAGCCCCTTGGGTTATTCAGCGAGGTAGACGTTTTCGAAATAAAGAAAATAGGATCCAGTCTAGCCCCGCACTGGGGTTGCCTTTCCTCTTCCAAGCAGGCCACCCTGCTTGGAGGAGGACAGGATACTCAGTCCTCACGGCCGCCGGGTATTCCCTCCCTTTCCCCGTATAACCATCTCCATCCCACCTGCGGAAATCATTGCGGTCGGTGGCGAAGCGGTAGGCCCCTCGGATCCAGCCCCGCAGCCCTTCAGGCGTCACCGCACTGGAGCTACCGCCGCTGGCCGCTGCCTGCCCACCCGGCGCCATGGCTGTCCCTGCAGCCTCCTCTCAGCGATACCCACGCGGGTTCCTCTCGGCGCAGGATCAGCCTCTCTGCCGGCGAGGACAAAAAGCGCCACTTCCGCCGCGGCTCCCCGCGTCATTTCCCGCCGGGCGTTTAAAGCCGGCTAACTCAACGCTACCCCATTGTCCTGCAGGAGAGGGGGGTTTCCCGGTTGCCATTTCTGGAGAAAGAGACGCCCATGGGAAACAGTGGAGAAATGCTGTGCTTTAGCAGAGAGGGCAGCAGCAGCGTCCCCGCCCCGCAGCCAAAGGGCGCAGCGGCCCGGAGTCCCCGTCCCTTCGAAGTGAGGCCTTACTTCGTGAGGAAAAAATAAACGTCCATTTATTTTCCTTTCTGAGGGCTTAAAATAAAACCTCCAAGTCAGCTGCCAGGCAGCGTGTGGGAACTCTGCTCCAACGCCATGGCTGAAGCCGAATGCGCCAGACGCGGGGAACCGGGAAGAAAAAACGGCCAATTCAGAGAACTGCTGCTTGTCTTGTTTAACGGCCGTGTACAGAAAAAGAGGGGGGAGGGGTGCGTGCGTGCGTGCGCGCCGCATCCTTCTGGCCGAGAGATCTGTCCGCCTGCGCTTCTCCCGTCACCTCCAGGCTTCTTCGAAGTCACCATTACGTTTTCCTGGCGTTCCCTCGCCTTCCCTCCTCACCCCACCCCACACCCGGTAGGGTTTGAGCCAGAAAATGGCTGTGAAGGTGTCTTAGAAATTTCAAGCCCCCAAAAAATGCCTGACGGGAGCCACGGAGGATGCTGGCTAAGCCTCTTCGCCGCTCGCAACCGGCTTTCCATTTGCTTGCAAAAGCTTAAAGACTCGTCCAGCTTGTCTAGACGGAGAGGGGGGCGAGCAGAGTCGCGTCGCGTCCCCCCCTCCCTTCAGGATCGGCCGTCCATAGAGATAGAAAGGTTAGACGGGCGCCTAACTTGAACTTCCCACGGAAATTGAAAGCTGTTATTTTACGTCCACAGTCGCGTCTCTCTATTCCTCGGCATCTCTGTAGGAAACTGCTTTTAGTATTGGAAAGCTAGTCTCACTATATTATTATTATTATTATTATTATTATTATTATTATTATTATTATTTATATAGCACCATCAATGTACATGGTGCTGTACAGATTACACAGTAAATAGCAAGACCCTGCCGCATAGGCTTACAATCTATAGGCCAGAAGTACTGCATTTCTGCTTTCAGAAAGGTGTTGGCAAACCATTTCTGCAGTAAAATTGAAGTTTAAGTTTCTCATTTGTAAAAACCTTTCTTTTTTTGTTATTCTAGCTATCCTTGCTTATGGCCAGCCTAAGCAAGGCAAGAACAAAACAAAACAGAGGGACGTACTAAAACAAAGGACAGTACTTGCCCATAGGGATCCATTGCAAAGCGCTCGTCCATAGAAAACAATGGGACAGAATTCTCCATAGAGAAACCATACTTGCCCATAAGGATCCATTGCAAAGCGGTTATCCATAGGGAAACATAGGACAGAATTCTCCATAGAGAAACCATACTTGCCCATACGGATCCAGTGCAAACTGCTTGCCCATAGAAAACAATGGGACAGAATTGTCCATAGAGAAACCATACTTGCCCATAGGGATTCATTGCAAAGCGTTTGCCTCTAGGGAAACATAGGACAGAATTGTCCATAGGGAAACCATATTTGCCCATAGGGATCCATTGCAAAGCGCTTGCCCATGGGGAAACAGAGGACAGAATTGGGTTAGATGAAGTTATTGATGAAGCTATTTTCAGTTTCATCTGTCAGTTCCAATTAGAGGATAAAATCCTTCTCTGCCCAACACACATATATAAAGGTTTTGCGTTAGGGAATGCAGATGTATTCTACAATTTCCTGGATACAAATCTTGCTCTTAACAAAGACTTTCTGCTGATACCCTTGAACACTGATATTGTTGGTACTGGTCAACATTGGCTACTTGGTATTATAATTTTCAAAACAAAAGAAATAATTATAGTTCATCAAATGAAAAATAGAGAACTATCAATGCAGCGTGGACCACAGTCTCCCTTGTATTGCAGCTGCATGTTATCTAGTAAGCTGGGTGCCATTGGAGATAGGCTGCAAAGACTGGAAGGTGTTTTTGTGTGAGGATATACCACAACAAAGGAATTCCTACGACTGGAATACACAGTTTTAAATGCACACACAACCATATCTGGGGAGAAATGCAGCACTATTGTAAGTAAGACAGCATGGTCTTCGATAGGGATACAAGTGGGCATGCATCAGAATTGTGCCTGTAAGAATGGAAAGTCAAGGAAAAGAGTTCTCATCTACACCAAAATGCATAAAAAATTACTAAGAATATTTTCAGTTGTGGAGGTTGTGGTGGCACCATTGTCAACATATCTATTACAGTTGACAGATAAAGAGGAAAGTAGATGGACAAAGTGACACAATGGTTTTCTGTTGCATTTGCAGGACATATCATGTAGCACAGTGGCTCCCAACTTTTTCAGGTAACCACTCCCTTGGTTCCACAAACTCATGCCCAGTGCCCCCTGCCCTACACTATAAAAATCATTATTCAGAATAGCGGTTTTCAACGACCCACTAAGGAAGATAATAACAATAAAATTCAAAACAGTAACAATTAATTGAATATGTATTCAAAATTCAATTACATTTTTTTAGTTTATTCAATTAAACATAATTGATGAACTTGATCCAGTGATATCTTTTCAGAGTCTGATATTATATATCACATTTAGTAACTAGGGTAGAGCACCTCACTATTCTGTAAATTCTTAATGTGATGGATGGGCTTGATGAAGTGATACCAGTTTCCCAAGTTGGGGGATATATTCACCATTTGGGATATCCCTGCTAAGGCTGCAATTCTATGCACCGTTACCTGGGAATAAACACCATATAACATGGTACTTTCGTATAAAGACGCATACAATTGTGCTGTAGCAGAAGAAACATAAGGAATTGCTAATAGCATAAATTATTATTATCATTTCTTACCTGCCTCTGCCTTTGGATCAAGGCAGGGAACAGTGTTAGTACAATACAGTATAAATCAGATACATAAAATTAATTAAAAGAGCATATAAAATCAATACAGCATCAAAATAACAATCAACAGATCTTTAAAAAAATTGGTTTAACAGTCATCTGGGTAGGCCTGCCAGAAGAGATCAGTCTTTATGGCTGACTTAAACTCGGAGTGTTAAGTTGACGAATCTCCTCCGGCAGGCCATTCCAGTCTGGGGGCAACAGAAGAAAAGGTCCTCTGGGTAAGTTGTCAGCCTAGTTTTGGCTGACTGAAGTAAGTTCTTCCCAGACGACCTGAGTGTGCGGAGTGGATTGTATGGGAGGTAATCCCGCAGGTAACCTGGACCCAAATATGTAGGGCTTTAAAGGTAATGACCAACACTGTACTTCACCCGGAAACTAATTGGCAGACAGTAGAGTGATTTTAATGTTGGGGTATATGCTGTCAAATGCTTGGGAGCAAGGGAAGGTCTTAACCTGCAGGTGGCAGCATACCTGTAACTCATATGCCAAGGACATTGCAATGACTGTTAAAATAATTCACGAAAAGGATTTCTTTGAGTGTATACAATCAGTCCCAAGTCCCTATCAATTCCATTCAAAAGAATTCTTTTCCTAAAATCAGTCCCAACCCATTTCAATGGAGCTTATATCTGGGTAAGTGTATTTAGGACTTAACAGGTTTTTGTTGTTCTGTAAAGTTAATTTAAAACTATTCTACTTGCACGTAAAATAAACACATACCTGAGGGATCTTTTGGTGTTGAACTCTGGACGCTTAGGAAAACCTGATACCCACCCTCTCAAATCTGAGAGAGTCAGAGACTACAACAAAATCTTTGGAAGCAATTTTATTAAACAAAAATTTAAAATGAATTCAATCACATATTGGGAATTAGAATCATACATTTAACACTGAGAAGTTAAAGATAGTCAAGCATTTAAAGTCAATAGTAAAGCTAGGTGCATAGAAAATGGTGTATGTGTTTAAAAGGGTTTCAATAGAAGTGCAGTACTTCAAAGAGCGGTTTTAACTCCTAGCAAGGTATGAAAGTGTGTGCATGTAGCTGATCATGAAGGAAGGGGGAGAAATGTGTTTCAGCTTGGAATAATATGAATGAGGGGGGGAACAGACTCTTTGGGAGATTATGACAGAGTTTTGGAGGAGTGGGTTAAAGCAAATCCGGGGTTTTTGGAAAAAGTGGATAGAGGTGTAAAAGAGCAACAATCGGCTCCAAAGTCAAGAGCTTTTGGAGTTTGGAGTGGGATGGAATATTATGAAAAAGGGAGGAAAAGAGAATAATTGGAATATGAGCCATTTAGAAGGAAAATAGAAGACAGTGCAAAGACTTATTTGTATGTACTGACTTATGAAGTCCCTGGAAGTTCTGTTGAGCACCTTCTCTGGAAAAGAAGGGGAAACAGGAAGAAAAAAAGAGGGTTGTTTGTCTGAGCAGAAAGGATGGAAGGAATCATAAGAACATAAGAAGAGCCATGCTGGATCAGACACAGTGGCCAACCAACTGCCGATGGAAAACCCGAAAGCAGGACCTGAGTGCAACAGCACCCTTCCGTCCATGGTCCACAGCAACTCGTGTACATAGGTTCATTGTCTCTGATACTGGAGGTAACACAGAGGTTTGCTGTCTGATACTGGAGATAGCATAGAGGCAATTCCCTTCTCTCCTCCGTGTAATCTATGTTATTTGAGTTGCTGTTTTTATCCCTTCTCTCTCAGGATTAGTAAACAAAACAACATATGTCTTTGTTCTGATTGCTCATGGATGTTGGAAGTGGAGTTTTAGGTGGCAGACATTAAGTGGGAAAAGAAGACAATAGGCTCCTCTTTCCTTCCTGAGGAAAGAATGGGAGTTGATGGGTGCATATCTCTGACAATCATTTGATGATTGCCTTAGGTGATAAAAAGCATCATGTAGGCATACCTGCCTACACAATATTGAGTTTTCAGGGTCTCATAGCTTTAAAAGACATTGAATTCTTTATTATTTCTTCCATTTTAACAAGAAGGTTAGAAATCAGTGTAAAACATTTCATGGTTGGGGCTTCTATGGTTGTCCTGAGGCTATTCATAGCCTGAGGCTATGGTTGTCTGAACTATTTTATTTATTTATTTATTTATTTATTTATTTGTTACATTTGTATACTGCCCCATAGCTAAAGCTCTCTGGGCAGTTTACAAAAGTTAAAAACAGTAAACATTAAAAGAATACAAAATTTAAAAACAGTATCCATTTATTTATTTAAGCATTTCTATGCCGCCATTCAGCCAAAAAAGGCTCTCACAAGGGCTTACAAAAGTATTTCCTGACAGTCCCTGCCCACAGGCTTACACTCTAAAAGACATGACACAAAAGGAAAGGGGATTGGGAGGGAGGAGGAGGGGGCATTTAAAACAACAGTTCTGGGGGGTCCGTTAAAAAACAAACTTGGCATTGTTAAATGCTGTTAAATGTCTGGGAGAAGAGAAAAGTCTTGACCTAGCGCCTAAAAGATAACAATGTTGGTGCCAGGCTTATATCAAGTGGCTTATATCAAGTTGCTTTAATTCAGAGGAATTAAAGCAACCAGGTTGCAATGGCTGGCTAGAAAGTTGTATGCAAGAAGTCTGCAGTTTTACTTGGGACATGCTAGCCCTCAATAGCTCATGGAACCTGCTTTTCTGCCCTTTCCCAAGATTAAAACACCCTAGTCCCTTCCCAGATACAGGACCCTTCTTCCCAAAACAGCAGAATTTGGGGGATTCTTTGTAACCATTCATTAAAGATGGAAGTATTTCTACTAAATATTTTCCAGAGGGGTAGCTGTGTGTGTTGCCAAGAGGCATTGGTTCTTTTAGGATTTTGAAACAATGAAAATTTTAAACAAAAATTAATCGAGAATAAGCTAATTAGCAAGATTAAAATGCTTACATCCCTTGAGTCGCTGGGAACCCCTTAGAGACAGACAACGGACAGGCTGCAGCAAATGGCAGGACTTTCACGGTGTACGTCTGTGTCAAGATCATGCATTGGGAGTGTTCCAGGGATTTACATACCATTAAGCTCACATTAATTACACCTGTTGTTATGGCATAACTGACTTGTTGTTATTTGCTATTATTATCTAATACAACTTATCTGCCATGTAACTATTGTGTACATATTGGGCCCAGTATTGTCCAGTATTGGGCAAAAGGCGGGATAATAATAATAATAATAATAATAATAATAATAATAATAATTTATTTAAAAACATTTTTTTATAGCGCCACCTCGCCATTTCTGGCATCGTGGCACTTTACAATAACACATAAAACAATTTCCATTAAAAACCCTCAACCCACATTAAAATTTAAACCACCACCCCTAAAACTCTTGGGAAAGTAAAAACACCTTACAGAGGCGTTTAAAACAATTGACAGCAGGAGCCTGTCTAATCTCCGTGGGAAATATGGGGGAGAGCATTACTATTATAGGAAGCTGAAACTGAGACTAGAGATCTGACTGTCCTAAGATGGAATATTATTGGCCAGCAAGAAAAGAAAACTGCAAGGATAGCAAATGACATGAAGGTGATAAGGTAGTGAATAACTGAATGTGTGTCATGGGCAAAGAGAGCTGATAATGAGCTGGGGGAGGGATTGATCCAATTGGAAGCTGAGTGCCATGTTGCAAAAGACACCTACATCAGCAGTTGGCCTGCAGATGTGAGGCAGTGGCGCTTGTTATCTGTACTGAAATATGACTAGGCCATATCAAGGCACAACCAGTATCAGTTTACCACAAGCCACTTTGAAGTTGGGTATCAGGAAATCCAGATGTTCTTTAGTCTAGTGTCACCACTCCTGGTATTCCTGGTGTTCAGTTGTAAAGAATTTATGGAACTAAAATCAGTGTTTGCCACCTGACAACAGAAGCCAAGAAAGTATAAATGGATTGAGACCAAAAGGAAAGGGGTTATCGTCATCACTAGGGTCAGCAAGCAAGAGATACCCTGAGAGGCAATTGCACATGGTCAAATCTTAGCTTCCAACGCCTGCTATTATTCTGACTGGCCATCAGAATATGAAGTATGCTTGGTTAGAAACTAGTATAACTTCTGTTAACCTCGTATAATAAACTAAATTGAAGTGTAATCACTTTATGAAGTCTCATTCATCCACCTTCTCATAAGGTCCTGCAGATCTCAGACAGCTTGAGCACCAGTCTAGAAATCTGGGAGGTAAATTTACCTTAACACCATGTTTGATTATACTCCAGGAGCTTTGACAAAGTTTGTTCATTCTTGTAAGGTCAGATGACCATCCTTAGCAAGTGGCAAGCAGCCATGATAGATAACTACATGACCAACCCAGATACTCCCTTAATAAGTGGTCAACCTCGAGATCCCTCCAAAATTTATTCCAGAAAGCTAACTCTGAAAAATAATTAAAAAGTATTTATTTATTTATTGCATTTTTATACTGCCCAATAGCCGAAGCTCTCTGGGCGGTAAAAGCAGAGCTCATTACTTAAAGAACGCAGACCCAAAAAGAGATTTAGGCACAAAATGAGCAACGGTTGATCATCACTAGCTCCTCGAGATTACAGTAGCCTTCTGCATCTCCACTATACCATGTTAGTCTATTACAGAAAAAATAATGAAGAGTCTTGTGACAACTTTAAAAAGACTGCATTTATTCTGTTATAATCTTTCATGGATGACTATAGCCCATTTCATAATTTATTTAGTTATTTAAACAACTTATAGACTGCTTGACTATCTAAAGACATCTCAAAGCAGTTTACAGCATAAAAGTTTAAACACAAAATCTTCCAGTTACAAATGAGGGCAGGGCTCCTGCAGCTTTAACTTGTGATGAAGAGGGAATTTCACCAGGTGTTGCATGCATAGAAATGACACCTGCTGAAATTGCCCTTTCTATACAACTGTTAAAGATACAGGAACTTTGTCCTCCTTTTCATATGGTTACCCTAGAAAGCTGGACTGTACAACCATCGCTTTACCTGTTGGAAACATTGCTGAACCACTGCTTCTGTTGAATTGGGGTTATCTTATCAGGTGTCTTCTTCCTTAGATCCATGAACTACCAGTACTCTGTCATCCACACTTCAACATTATTATAGTAGGCTTTGCACATAAACATGCCTACTCTTTCCTGCTGATAATTTCCCGCCATTCAAACTTCAGGAACCCATTTACTCCACTGGGGCCATTATATGATTTTGTAGGACAGGAAGTATGTTGGACTGGAGAGACCTGAAACTGCATGAGAAAGAAAAGACAGGGACACAACAAATGTCCATAAATGTACATTAGACGACAAGTTTAAGATTTTTCCAGGAGTTTCTTTTCCCAGCATCCATTGTCACCAGCTGTTTTTACTCTTCATCTTCTCTCTCATCATTTACTGCCACATCATTGTTTGACAGGTATAGAGCCAGTGAGCAAGCAGGCAGTAGCATCATTAGTCCTCCTCCTCACTATTACCATTGTCTGGGCCAGAGCGGGAAGCAGGTTTCAATGGTGAGGACATGGGAAAACTCCAGGGGGCTCTTGTCAGTGAGCTACTATAGGGTATGCGGCCTTGGCAGGTGCCCAGCCTACCCTTGATGCCAGCAGTGCCAGGACCAAGGAGAAATATTCTAATTTCAAAGTCAACAAATCAGTTCTTTTGTAAAGCTAATAGGTCTTAATTGCTCATTCAAGATCAAGCCACCCCAAAATACTTTACATTACAATAAGAAACGATCCACTTCCCTCCAGTGTCCTGGTTTGCATAATCTGACAGTCCACTATAATTTAATTGGACAGCGATGTGCAGCGATGGGGCTGTCACATCATACTGGGTGCCCTAAAACAAGCCACGGGGTGACTTTGGGCCAATCACAGACTCTCAGCCCAACCTACCTCACAGGTTTGTTGTTGTGAGGATAAAATGGAGAGGAGGAGGATTATGTACGCCGCCTTGGGTTCCTTGGAGGAAAAAAGGTGGGATATAAATGTATAATAATAATTTCTCCAGGACTCTTTTGTAAGGGTCTTTTTCAAAAATCGTTTTGAAAATCTAGATATGTAGCAACTATTTCATCAAGACTTGTTGATACCCCAAAAGAATTCTAGAATATTTGTGAGACAGACATACAGAAGCCAGGTTTATTCTTCATCAAGATGTCTTTGTTAAATTTAACTATTTTAGCCTTAATAGTGCCACCAACGTAACTGGGGCAAGACATCTCACACGGTCAATTTGAACCACATTGGCTTAAACAAGCCATCGTGGCTTGTGGCACAAGATGGGTGCCTGTGGGTGCCCGTGGGTGCCCATTCCATAACCCAAACCCTACTCTTATGTTTTCCAAACCTGGCAAGAGTGGATTGTTGGCATGGTTAACAAAAATAATAATTCAAAATTTTATAGAAAAGACATGTCATTAATAAGATGGCGTGCATTATTTCAGTGGTGCATTTAAATTATATTACATGCCTTGGCACGTTTTTAAAAAAAGTATATTTAGCATAGGGTGACCCTATGAAAAGGCAGACAGAGCTCCTGTATCTTTAACAGTTTCATAGAAAAGGAAATTTCAGCAGATGCCATTTGTATATATGGAGACCCTGGTGAAATTCCCTCTTCATCACAATGTTAGGGAAAAATCTGGTCTTTTGACCCTCCCTTAACAACAACAGTTAAAGCTGCAGGAGCTATACTAGAGTGAACAGATTTAAAAGAGGGCAGGGCACCTGCAGCTTTAACTGTTGTGATGAAGAGGAAATTTCACCAGGTTCCCCATATATACAAATTACACCTGCTGAAATTTCCTTTTCAATACAACTGTTAAAGATACAGGAGCCCTGTCCTCCTTTTCATATGGTCACCCTAATTTAGCATCCATTAAATTTGTAATGTACGTATTAAATTAGCACTGCAATGCATAATACATCAAGACATGATATTCCACTGTAGCATCTAAATATTTATTACTTTATTAGTAAATTAATAATGTCCAGATCAAATAAAATTATATATATTCCTTCATTAAAACATACGTAATTTGTTCATTTCTCTAAACTACTTTAATGGTGAGATCCTATTAATAGTTACTCAGAAGTAAGTCCCATTAAGTTCAGAGCAGCTTAATCCCAGTTAAGTGTATATAGGACTGCAGTCTAAATCATTAACAGGAAGCATATGTCTGAGTGTGGAAGAAATTAGACTGTGAGCCTAACTTGTTTCTTATTATAGGTACAGGACAGCAAAATAGACTGTGAGCTTGACCTTTAGGAAGGCCAAGACAGAGGGGGATATTAACTGTACTTCAAGTGTTTTGCCCCATAACTTTGCATTTTTTTAGCTGATTCCTAGTGTTAGATATAGAAAAATGTTGCTTTTTCAAGGTTGTGAGTATGTTGTAAAGAGATATAACCAATGGATTATATAGATGTTATAAGGGAAATATAATGGCAAAAGTATTATCAAAACAATTTTATAAGAGTTTCTGAAATGGGTCAGCTAAAAAGAATGTTGGTCTTTTCAGCTAGGAACAGTGAAGACGGTGAGGGGCAGGGGTATATGACCTAGCAGAGGGAAGGTCATATTTTTATAACAAAAATAACAGAGCAACGGAATTGTGTGTTAGACTTACTGGAGCCCCTTAGAATTTATGTTTTTGAGGTTAAGATAGGGGAAGGGAAACAAATCTGTTGTTTGAACTCATGACTTTATGGGGGGGGGACGTGATGAAGAGGAATAAAGAAAGGTGTGCCCAGAAAGAATAAAACCTAAATATGTACATAAGTAAATAATAGTAGGTGGAATATCAAATGAAATGAAAAAGCAAGTAAACAAGTGAGGAGTTACAAGGCGCACCGGGATAGGCTGTAACCCCTTTAGTCTCTGACCAATGGAGAGACTGGGGAGGGACCGCTTCGGCCGGGCTAAGGGATAAAAAGACTATGCACTAACTGGTGGGTGTGCCTACCTGCCTAGACACCCAAACTTGCAAGTTTGCTCAATAAAACAGAGTGTTTAAACTTTCACCACTTTGTCCAAGCAATTTCATTTCAAAATCGTGTTTCTAACACTAGCTTACACCCTTAAACTCTCCACCCTGCCAGAGCTGTGTGTGTATCATAGATAGGAAGTTATATAAGGTGTTTACACCCTATGTGAACGCGTAAACATGTTGCATCAGCTTATTTTGGATTGGATAACTTGAGTATGTGTGCTGTGACTGAATATGTATTTCATAATCTAAGAGTAATGATTGGTGCCTTTTTGTATTTACTTAAAACATTTTAGACCTCACCATTCAGATCAACAACTCCCAGACTAGCTTACAAACTTATTATGGTAGGAAGAGAAACCGTGGTTTCATGTTATGTCTGTATGAGCCCAATATCAGAAGCTAAAGTACAATACTAAACATATCACAGCAGCCAGAAACCCAGCCATCATTAACAATACAACCTTACAAGTCTTCTTAAAACTGACTTAAGGTTGATTTGGGCCAGTGTCTATGAGAAAGCATTCCCATAGCTGTATAGTTGCCACCAAAACTGCTAAACTAAAGTAAATAAACATGCAAAGCGCAAGAAAGACCAAAACAGCCAGGAATGAGTTAGTTTTAAAATCTAGTAACAGCATGGATTTCCTATATGTGTTCTTTTACAGGTTTGCCTGTTCACTGTTGATATCTGACAAGGATTTGTTATGCTAAATGACTGGCACATGGCTACAAATAACTCTTACCTTGCAAGTATTTATACAGACATGGACTACTTACTTGTAAGAGAGTTGAAGGACTCTTATGATAATCATAGAATCATAGAATAGCAGAGTTGGAAGGGGCCTACAAGGCCATCGAGTCCAACCCCCTGATCAATACAGGAATCCACCCTAAAGCATCCCCAACAGATGCTTGTCCAGCTGCCTCTTGAAGGCCTCTAGTGTGGGAGAGCCCACAACCTCCCTAGGTAACTGATTCCATTGTTGCACTGCTCTAACAGTCAAGAAGTTTTTCCTGATGTCCAGCTGGAATCTGGCTTCCTTTAACTTGAGCCCATTATTCCGTGCCCTGCACTCTGGGAGGATCGAGAAGAGATCCTGGCCCTCCTCTGTGTGACAACCTTTTAAGTATTTGAAGAGTGCTATCATGTCTCCCCTCAATCTTTTCTTCTCCAGGCTAAACATGCCCAGTTCTTTCAGTCTCTCATCATAGGGCTTTGTTTCCAGACCCCTGATCATCCTGGTTGCCCTCCTCTGAACACGCTCCAGCTTGTCTGCGTTCTTTTTGAATTGTGGAGCCCAGAACTGGACGCAATACTCTAGATGAGGCCTAACCATGAATCATAGAATAGTAGAGTTGGAAAAGGTCCTATAAGGCCACTGAGTCCAATCCTGCTCAATGCAGAAATCCACATTGCTATAGGAGGAATGCTACAGATAAAAATTGGGACAATGGAAGCTAAGTATGCTGAATCTGTATAACCACAGCCTATGCCAATGTCGTGCAACCCAAAAGGACGGGTTCCCTTGGTTTGCTGAGTGGCGGTCTCAAGACATAATTTCTCTCATCTTGGAAAAGATTTATTATGAGCAGCCTGCAGTGCTGCAAGGTGGCAACCCTTAGAGGATCTGAAGGACTGCCCATTAATTGCAGGCAAAGCTAACATAGTTATAGGGTCAGTTCTCCTTAGAAACAATGACAGAACCTTCCCACCAATCATAATACAGTTGTGCAATACAGTAACCAATGATAGACAAGGCATTTATGCGTGTACAGAGTGCAAATAGTTCTAAGACTAGGAAAACAATACATAGATGGGTATTGCAATCAGTTAGGTAACCAGACCTACACCTGTTTCCTTTTGTGGTTAGCTGGCTCAGAAAATATCTAACTGTTTCCGTCGAAACACAGTCTTGTGACATGTCATTTCAACTTCAACCGTTAGATGTAAAAAGTGCTTGCAATCTTAATATATTTTTAGTTACGCTGACAGCATAAACCTTATGATTTATAATAAAAAGGCCAAAGCATACATTTTCCTATACCTGTGGGCATAGGTAAACAGACCACCCATCTTGATTTCCTCAACACCAAGGACAAAGCTTACTGGAGAGTGTTAAGAATTCAGAGAAATAGCTGAAAGATAGTAACATGGCACTTCAGCTTTTAACGTGTAACAAATGACAGAGCAAAGCAAAATTTGTAAGTTGATAAGCTTAAGTTCATTAATCAGACTTTTAGCACAATCCTAATATTCTCCTATATTTTCAACAAGACAAAATGGGTGAACAGTGCATTAAAATATCAGCCCTGCTTACTTCCACTTTGGGCACATATCCAACAATAAAAAGAAGTAAAATAGGTACAGCCAGACACACTTCAGTGCTATCTCATATACTCCTGGATGTGTGTGTTTTAATTTTGGGGTGGCCCAAAGCTTATTTTACTGTGCATGCCCCCCCAGTTCCTTATTCTTTCCTATATATTTTGAGTACATAGTGCAGCAGCTCTGTTAGGAGAACATAGTGTTACCAATATCATTCTAGAGAAGGAAAACGTTCACAGGGGGAAAGAACAAGTGTAGTATAGTGACTAAGAGCCTGAACTAATGCAGTGCTTAGTGTCCAACTAGTGTAGGAATTAATTTTACCAACATTATTTTTATGGCTGAAGATGCTTTCTCACACCCAGGCCCCAAGTCCTACAACCTCAAACCAGAGGCAAAAACCTGCTGCGTATGCTTAGAAACCTTCTGTTCTAAGAATTGAACAGTACAGCTGCTGAGTCAAGAACACACAATCACAATGGGTTGCGTTTTATAGCATTGACAAAAATCAGCACAAAAATTAAAAATGACAAATATATATCTAAAAAAGGCACCAAGGCAGCATGGTACTTGTTAACAAAGTACAGACCATGAAGCATAAACAAGACATACAGGCTTAAAACAAACCCCAGCACATACATTGTTAGTTTTAAGGACAGATCAACCAGATCTGTTGTAACATAAGAAGTCTGCTTTATGTCTTCTATCTTATGTGTGAAGCCAGGTCAAAAGGCAGAGAAAATATAGGTGAGTTCCAGAATTGCAACAGGTGCATTTTCTGAGAAATTGCACCTTTGGAGAGATAAATAAGTGTGCCTGGCAACAAGAAAAAGTCCCTAAAAGATTCAATGAAGATCAGGCCAACCCAGGAGGGTGATGACAAGGGCAAAGTGACCTGGCTGCTGTCCCACCTGACTGTAATCGATAAGATTGATAACCATTAGGACAGATAGATAGAGCCAGAAGGAGGGCCTGAGTGAAGGATGAAGAAGGGCTGGACTCATGGGCCAAAAACCTTATAAAAGATCAGTCAGCTCTGGGAGAAGCTGAGAAGACTGTACCATCGAAAGAAAAGGGATTCCTCTGCAGGTCTGCAAACCCTTCTCTGTCCCAACCTACCACCCACAGCTTGAATTTGGCCAGTTCATTCTATGTGTATGTTGTGCAGCTTGCTATGCAATAGGGATTAATGATGTGCAGCTTGCTATGCAATAGGGATTAATGATGTGCTTTTGTTTGCTTTACTATAGAATGTATAACTGTGTTTCCGTTAATAAATGTTACATGAATAGTGTATAAAACCTAATCTTTTGTGTCAGATCTCATTTTCATCCAAAAAGGACCTAATATCTCAGGATTAATAATTTGTGTAGCTTTCCAGCAAGCCTGGAACCGGAAAGTTAAACTAGCTGGTAACATAGTTTAAGAGTGAAAGGAGGAATGAAAATAGATGTGTGAGGGAGCCTAACTATCAGTGATAGTGTGTGTGTATGTGTGCGCGCTAATAAGGAGAGCAGAGCTTCTCTACGTCTTGTAACATAAGAGAAGGTGTTTTTGCCAGTATTTGAAGCAGTTCTGGACGATGAACCACTCTCCATATATAAGGCAACATGACGAATAACACCTGTGGCACCCATGACATAACCTGAAGATTTTAAAGTTAATAACATTACCTGTTAGAACACATTGCTAGCTGTGGTAAACCCCTGATGGAAGCCAGAAAAGTGCTCTTTTCTGCACTTTTCCCAGCTCTACATCCTTTCTGAGGTGCAGTGGCCAGAACTGTACACAGTATTTCATTAATGTACCTGATATGAGGATTAAAAGATAATGTACATTCATTGCTTTGACACCCAACACATGAACCTAAGAGCCATGTTGGATCAGACTTAAGGTCCATCTAGTCCAGCATTCTGTTCATACAGTGGCCAACCAGCTGTCCAGCAGGAACCCGCAAGCAGAACACAGGTGCAACAGCACCCTCCCACATGTTCCCCAGCAACTGGTGTATATAGGCTTACTGCTTCAGCTACTGGAGGTAGCGCCTAGCCTTCTCCTCCAGGAATTTGTCCAACTCCCTTTTAAAGCCATCCAAACTGATGGCCATCACTACATCTTGTGGTAGTGAATTCCATTAAGCACTTCCTTTTATCTGACCTGAATCTCCCACCAATCAGCTTCATGGGATCACCCACTGGGTTCTAGTATTATGACAGAGGGAGAAAAATGTCTTCGTATCCACACCATGGATGATTTTGTATCCCTCTATCATGTTCCCGTTACCCCCCCCTCTCCCTATGCTAAATATTATTATGGCAAACCTCATGGTGTCTTTTTCAGATCTAGATCAGCAGTGAAGAAATGAGGCCAGACATTTCCGGTTCACAGCTCACCTCACCCTGCCATGCACCCTCCTCACCAGCGCCTAGCTCCCATCTGAAATGCGGAATTAAAAAAATTGAGGTCGACGGGAACCATTATATTAGAAGCGTTTTCGGATACTCAGAATGGCCACGAGCCACCTAGTGCAATTTCTGCCTCCTACCCGCCCCGTTTTTATTGCAAGCGTTTTTAAGAGGTAGCAGCTTTTTCTCTGAAGAAATGTATCTTGGCACCACCAGAAAGCATACGCACTTTTCAGCCAATGATGCAACAGACTTAGGCTGCAACCCTATATCCACACTTACCTGAGAGGAAGCCTCCTTGAACTCAATAGGGCTTACTTCTGAGCAGGCATCTATTTATTTATTATTACATTTGTCTCCCGCCTTCCCTCCCCCCTGCAAAGAACCCCAGGCGGCTCACATGACCTCCCTTGTTCATTTTATTCTAACAATAACCTGTGAGGTAGATTAGCCCGGGAGTCAGTGACTAGACCAAAGGCACCCAGTCAGCTTCATAACCTAGTGGGGACTGGAACCGGGGTCTCCTGAAACACAGTCCAGCACCCCAACCACTACACCGCCACTGGCATAAAGCATTGGCCAAACTTTTATTTCCAGAGAACAAACACAGTTTGAAACGAGAGTCGAGTCACGCCCCGCCCCGCCCTGCCCCGCTCCTCTTTTCCTTCCAGTGTACTGGCTCGCTTTCTTGAGTTATCTCCTTGCAGTCACGGGCAGCGGCCGCGCTTAGTCAGCGGCCGTCCTTCCTTCCACGCCCGAAAATACTGACGCTGAGGTCAAGGCAGGAGAAACCGTGCTTTTGCCGCCTCCTTCCTGTTTTCAATTGTAATTCATGTAGCTGGAAGGGTTGAAAAGAGGAAGAAAAGAAGGAGAAAAAAGGAGGGAGGGAAAATAATAAAAGAAACGATAATGAGTAACTGTTTTCTGTTTTAGAGCCCTGGGGGCTCTTCTAATTCGTCCCTCCAAAAATATCAGCGCGGGGGGGAAAGTTTTGCAACACAAACATGCTTCAGCCAGGTTTGATTTACTGCCTGCCATCCCAAGACTCCGCTCCCACCACATTTCTGGGGCTAGGTCGTGCCTGGTTCTAGCTCCCATTTTAAAGCAGAGAGCAATACAGGAGCAGCGACAGGATTCAAGGTAAGATTCCCCGTGCTTGTTTGGTTTTCTCAAGGATCTTTAGGAGTCCATTGATTGTCGATGGGCGGTAAGGCTAACATTTATTTATTTTTAAAGACACCCCAAACAATACTAATTGCTGTGGAACTTTTTAACAGCATGGGATTCCGAAAAGGGGCTTATCGCTGGATTAGGGCGCTTTAAGGAAGAGGAGACCCTCTTGCTAAGTAAGAGAGAAACAGACTTCTTCAAGTCTGTGTGATCTTGGTAAACACAAATCCAGGAACCCTGTGCTCACTGTGCACTTCGCACATTAAAAAAAAAAGATTATTTTTAATCTTTCAGTTGAAACTTTTTCTTCCAACCGTTCTGATTATTTAAGCTATACTCCTTGTTTGTTTGCTTTATTATAATTTTAATTTCATTTTTGTGCTCCTAGGGAAAAAGTTACAACTGTGTCTACAAAATAAAAGGCCCAGGCACACTTCAAAACTGACTAATTATGTAGTACAGCGGCTTAGCAAAAAAAACCCTGCATGTTGTGATACAAGTGTGAAACTTGGTATGGTGGTATTTATGACCATGTAGATTAAAATGAGATATAGGGGCATCTTGGGAAATCATCATAGTGGCCGCCATCTTGGAAAATGGGTAGGAATAAAACCTTTATACCTTGACGAGGGTTGCTCCTATGAAAGGATTGTTAATGACTTTTTTTGTAGCAAATTTTATGCTCTTTAATTTTGTATTGAGACATCTTTTCTGTGAGATTACAAATAATAGAGTTATTGTGCGAAAACTGGATTTTGGCCGCCATTTTCCAAGATGGCGGCCGCTATGATTTCCCAAGATGCCCCTACATCTCATTTTAATCACTACATGATCATAAGTACCACCATACCAAATTTCACACTTGTATCATAATGTGCATGATTTGGCCAGAAATTGTCATTAAGCCGCTGAACTAATGTAACAGATGTGAACCAGAGCCTGAACTGTTGCCTGGCCGCTACAATGGACTAGATGAGGGCTAATAAACGGAAGCTCAATCCAGACAAGATGAGATGCTGTTAGTGGGTGGGTCTGCTGACCGGATGGAAAGTGTTCAACCTGTTCTGGATGGGGTTGCACTCCCCCTGAAGGAGCAGGTTCATTGCTTGGGGGTTCTCCTAGAACCATCTCTGTCACTTGGGGCTCAGGTGGCCTCAGTGGCACGGACTGCCTTCTACCAGCTTCGTTTGGTGGCCCAGCTACGCCCCTATCTGGACAGGGATAACCTGGCTTCAGTTGTCTACGCCCTGGTAACCTCCAAGTTAGATTACTGCAATGCACTCTTAAGTGGGGCTGCCTTTGAAGACGGTTCGGAAGCTGCAGCTTGTGCAAAATGCAGTGGCTAGAGCGATAACAGGGACCAGAAGGTTCAAACGTATAAAACCCACAATGGCCCACTTGGATTGGCTGCCTGTATGTTTCCGAGCCCAATTCAAGGTGCTGGTTTTAACCTATAAAGCCTTACACGGCTTGGGACCACAATACCTGATGGAACGCCTCTCCTGACATGAACATACCCATACACTGTGCTTAACATGCAAGGTCCTCCTCTGGCTGCCTACTCCGAGGGAAGCTCGAAGGATGGCAACGAGAGAGGGCCTTTTCTGTGGTGGCCCCTCAATTGTGGAACAATCTCCCTGACGATGCCTGCCTGGCGCCGACATTGTTATCTTTTTGGCACCAGGTGAAGACTTTTCTCTTCTCCCAGGCATTTAGCAATATATAATTAGCCTGGGTTTCTTTTTGTATGTTTTTTGTGGTTTTAAATTGTATGTTTTTCTGATTTTTAATTTTTGTATACTGTTTTTAAATGTTTTTATGCTATGTAAACCGCCCAGAGAGCCTCGGCTATGGGGTGGTATACAAATGTAATAAAATCATCTCTAGAGCACTTCCATGAGGGCATGCCTCATGCAAACGATACGGGTCATGTTTGCCTTTGCAGTGATTTCGTTGCTGTTACAGGTACTCAAAAGCTGTGGCCAGTCATGCCTCCTCCATGCACATGAAGAACTAGATTGTTGTGTGTAATGATCTACATGTGATTTGCAAGTGCTATACCTATAGGCAGAGCTTCATTGCAACTTAATCGGCTTGCATTAGCCCCGGGGGCAACCTGGAAGAGGAGTTTCCAGAACTGTTTGGGATTGGCCACCAATTCTGGAAGCCTCTTATTTTTGAATTTGTATTATTACATTTCTATTTCACCTTTCCACCAAGCTTCTCAGAATCCCCCCTCCTCCATTTTATCTTTACTGTTAGCCTTATGCAAAGAAAGATGCATGAAATTTGCTTATGTTTCTCTGGAGCTTTGAGGCTTGCGCTTTGAAGGTTATGGCTTCTCTGTGCTGAAAGCCCTGGTTGCCAAGCACTGTGGGAAAAGGTAGAGTTGCAGGGTCCCTCAAGAGATGTAGGAGCACTGTTGCACTGAAACATTTTAATGCTGAACATTTTCCCTCTCGACATTATAAAGTGTTGTTAAGGCCTGCCTCAGTGCTTCACAGTGACTATTTGAATTTCAAGAAAGTTAGTTACTGTGCAATCCTACACATGTTTAGACAGGGAAAACTCCTACAACTCCCAGCATTCCCCAGCTAGCCTTTTTTTTTTTTTTTGGTCTAAGTGTGTGGAGGATTGTGCCCTAATTTAGTAATGGCTGTCTCTTTTCTTCTCCTGCCGTTTTAATTCTATTATTCTGCCAACAAATGCTAGCATTACAGTATAACAGTGGTCTTCAACTGCTGGGTTGCAACCCACAAGATCAGTCCAGATGCGGCAAAGCTATGCTGCCATGTTGAGCAATTGTGAGATTTTGAAAGTGGGTCCCATGTTGCAGTTTGGGAGTCCGAGGTGGGTCACAAGCCTGGATCACTTGAAGACCACTGTGTTAAAACTTCCAACCTTCAGAGCCAAGGTGAAAATCTCTGCAGGTACCTTTATGTATGGATTTTCTGACATAAGATTTTTTCCTAGATAACACAACTAAGGGTCTTGTGGCAGTTCACTGACTCACAAATTTATTTTGGCATAAGCTTTCAGGGACACTGACCACTTCATCTGATGCATGCCATATATTTGATAAAGTAGGCAGTGGCCACTTTAAATTTGTTAGTGTTCAAGGTGCCACAATAATAATAATAATAATAATTTGTTACCCGCCTATCCCTCTGGATCGAGGCGGGGTACAACACAAATGCATACACCATAAGATACATATAACTAATTCAAACATTTAAAACTAATACATTATTAAAAGCAGCACATTATTAAAAAGGCATCTTAAAATTCAATGGGTAGGCCTGCCAGAAGAGATCAGTCTTTTATTGCTTTCTTAAATTCCAGAAGACTGTTAAGGTGACGAATCTCTCCCGGCAAGTCATTCCACAAACTGGGAGCGGCAGAAGAAAAGGTCCTCTGGGTAATAGTTGTCAGCCTTGTTTCTGTTGGCTGGAGTAAATTCTTCCCAGAGAACCTGAGTATGCTGGGGGGATTGCACGGGAGAAGGCGATCCTGCAGGTAGCCTAGACCCAAACCATGTAGGGCTTTAAAGGTGATAACCAACACTTTATACTTTGCCCGGAAACTAATTGGCAGCCAGTGAAGAGATTTTAAAACTGGTGTAATGTGGTCACCCCTAGGTGTGCCGGTGACCAGCCTGGCTGCCATATTTTGAACTAGTTGAAGTTTCCAGATTAGGCACAAAGGTAGCCCTATGTAGAGCGCATAGGGTTGTTCTCTTGTTCATCATTGCTACCATTTGTTTGTCTGACCGGCAGAGTCAATGAGAAAGTAGGCAGTGACATCTTCTGCTTCTCACCACCACCACCACCACCACCACCACCACCACCATTGTCTTGGCCAGAGCCTTGTCTGACTAATCTGCGCAGTGGTGGCCGAAAAGCTGAATGCATACTGAAAAAATGGCATTTAGTCACTGTGTCATGTTTCTTCTCTGCAGGGCTTGAAATATGAACCGAGGTTTCCCCCACTACTGGCCAAGGTTCCCCAGAAGAGGACGTGGAGGTTGGTTTCGCCAAGATGTAAGTTGTTGCTGCTGTAGCTAAAGTCTCCTCTGCCCCCTTTTTTTCCTCATCGAAGAAATTTAGTATATGTTCATTGTCTGAAAGGAAGAGAAATTCTATAACTGGAAGCTGTAGCAAAATACACAATAGCTCACTTCCTTGAAAACTGAAGGTTATTTTTCAGCAGAAATTTTTCCATTTCTTAAAAAATGCATTGTAACATAATTAACGCATAATACTGGTCAAATTGAGCAGTTTTAAAATTATAGTTACCTTTTTTAATAAAGGCATATACTTGCAAAATTTCTATGTCTCTAAAGCATAATAATCTAAGTATTATTATGTACTTATGTATCTCAATATGTATTTTGAGAGTACTAAAATTAATGGGTTTGATCCAGATGTAGGTGTGTGGGCTGGCAGAAGCAGGCTGACCCGCCCCCACCTCCCCACAGCAACCTCTCTTGCCCCCCTGAAAATGCTACACAAAGAATAAATGCGGGTAGTCTGTGGTGCAGGGCAAAGAGAAGACACCCCCCCCCCCAAACTGGTTAGAGGCACCTTCTGTGAGCATGCGTACAATTACTGGATACCGTGTACAAAGGATTAATTATTGCATATTAAAGTATGCTGTATGCTTTGTTTTGTCAAATAATCCTGAGATAGAGCAGGGATGGCCAACTTCTTGGAGACTCTGTTCTCCAGGTAAGCGTTCTAGAAGTCAGAAATATTTTTTTTACCCCACAATGTGACCCCTTCACAGCTAATCAAGCTCTATAATGAAATTGGCAGATTTACAAAAGAACATAAGAGAACTTCTTCTAGATGAGAGTAAGGGAGTGTTCCTTACTATTTTTCAAGTGGGAGCCACTTTAGCCAAAAATAAAATAAAAATCAGTGTGAGAGCCGCCCACCCGCTGCTCGCCATGTCTGTCAACAGTGCATATGAATGATGTATACAGGTGTTAGTTGAATGTCAGGTTGATTGGCAGAGATGGAGAGGCTGGGAATCCATTTCCCTGTTGAGGTATCATGTCCAGCAATCAGCTGGTGTTGGGCTCTCAAGTCAGGATAAGGATTCTGTCATGGTAGTAACCACTCCATTACCTAATAGTTTTTCTGCTGAACTTTCAGAAGTGGTCTTGGAGATGATGTTGCAGACTCCAACACTGTTGTCTTGGAAGACTTCAACATCCATGCTAATAGGTGCTGCTCGGGGTTTCTTGGCCTTCATGACAACTAGAGGCCTGCCTCAAATTATATCTGGTCCAACATATTAAGCAGGGCTTACATTTGATGTTCTGGACTGGATAAAGGTGATCTGTGGTCGAGGGAGCCTCTGTTAGTTCCTTTATCAAGAATAGATCATTACTTAGTCAGTTTGGGCTTTCAGCGATACCTAAGAACATAAGTCCTGTGCTGGATCAGACCAAGGGTCCATCTAGTCGAGCACTCTGCTCACACAGTGGCCAACCAGCTGTTGGCCATGGGACAACAAAGCAGGACACAGTGCAACAGCACCCTCCCACCCATGTTCTCCAGCAACTGGTGCATACAGCCTTACTCCCTCGGATACTGGAGGGAGCACATAACCATCAGGACTTTCCAGGAATTTATCCACCCCCCTTTTTAAAGCCATCCAGATTGATGGCCATCACTATTTATTTATTTATTTATTACATTTTTATACCGCCCAATAGCTGAAGCTCTTGTAGTAATGAATTCCATAGTTTGACTATATGGTATGTGAAGAAGTACTTCCTTTTACTTGCTCTGAATCTCCCACTAATCAACTTCATGGGATGACCCCACATTCTAGTATTATGGGAGAAGGAAAAAATGTCCCTCTATCCACATTCTCCACACCATGTATGATTTTGTGCACCTCTATCATGTCTCCCCTTACTACCTAACTTCTGCTGGGATGGTCGGCCTATTAAGATCATCTTTTCTTGGAGGCTTATGGTTTTCTGATGTCTTTGGGGGACCTAGGTACTGATGCCAGTCAGTCAAGTTTATTGCTTTTGGCCAATGACCTTTGCATAAAACAAACAACAACAACAATGATAGTATAATCACAGACAAATATAGAATATATGCATTATGTTTTACAGAAGTTAAACATAATGCATATAACACATGATATACAAATTTTAAAAGTATAAAATAGTGTGTCATAGATGATCAATAACTGATATGATGAAAATCAGATATTGTTAAATGCAACCATCTCCTTTACAACTGATGGCTATCTCTATGTATTTCTTTCTGACCTTTTTGGTAGCTGTGGCAAACAGAGCTACACGCCAGGTTACATATTTATCCATATCCACTAGTAGGTAAAAAATCACTTCCAGTGGGCTTTGGCAAGAACAGTTTTCAATTAGGGGTGTCACAAATCGTTCCCTTGGGTCATTGTATAGGGGACAGTGCAAAATATAATGGACAAGGTCCTCTGGCTCAGGACAACCCCGAATACAAGAACCATCATTTATTGGGATGCCCCTGAGTCTCTCATCTCTATAGGTAGCATCCACCATATTTAGCCTTAACTCTGTGAAAGCTTTCTGAAGTTATACAAATGTTAAGTTGTTAAAATAGTCTGCACATTCACAAGCCTCTTTACCTAGGCACTGATGCTTAAGTCACTCTCTGTAATAGGAACCCTTTCCAAATCTGTATTGCTTGTCTAGTTCGTTGGTTTTCTGAGAAATAGAGGGCAAAATCTATGGGACAATGGCTAGGGCATAAATAGTGGAAAATTCATGATGGACCCAACCAAATACAGGCTAGAGCCCATGTTGGAGTTCACTCTGTGGTGATGATGTGGGTTTTCTGAAGAAGTTTGAATTGGAAAAAAAATCCTATGAAAATTAAGCTAATTTGCACAGGGCCATTTGCATTGGAAATGTTTGCGTTTACACTGGAAATTTTTTGGATGCCCTAGAATTTACTCTAATTTAGCACATTTATTTTACTTACATTTAGTAAACAACAAAGCTAAGAAAAAGCATTCCATGTTAATATCTTTGTCCCAGTACACCACAAGAACTTGACCAGAAATATTTGAGGGAGAAATTAAAGTATGGTTAAGGTGCAACCTTATCAGGTTGATACCCAGTAGACAGAATCCACCAATCTCTGAGGCTTCTGACTATCCTGTGTCCTCCTGGGCTGCTGCTGGCAGGGCAGGAAGAACAATGGTGGTGATTTTTGTTTCTCTGTCCTCCTAGGCGTTTGAGCCTGTCTAGAGCAGGCACACTGGAGGGTTGGGCTGGAGAAGCCAAAGGAGTTTTCATAGCCAGGCCTCTCCTCTCCCCTCCCTGCCCACCAGGGCACCTCCTTTTTGACCTCTTCAGAGTCATCCAAGACCACTTTTGCGATTTAGGAAAGCAGGCACAGATTTTTTCCTCAGCGACTGCAGGGGGCCTGTGGGAGGGAAGGACTGGATTGCGTAGTCCACTGCCCAAAGAGATGCTCTCCAGGGATCATAGGATTGCTCTATTATTGTGATTTATATGTTCTATTATGTAGATATTTTTCTTGGAATACTTGTAAAAACTTAAAGATAATACATTCCCTTACATTGTTCAAATTTAAGAAAAAGACTACTTAAAACTGTTGACATGCTATTAACTTCAGCAACCCAAAGAATTGTGCATGATATGCTGACAACCATTGTTGTTATTATTATTAAATACATTTATGTACCACTGGCTATATTTATTTGACGGAGGTGGTTGTATGGCAATATCCTCTTAGGAGAATTTGGACGAGTGGACAAAGCGCAGGCTAATGTGGTCAAAGCTCCCAGTCCAATTTTCAGACGAGGCCTAAAAACCTATTTGTTTGAATCGGATTTGAGTGTTGGTGTATGGAGTGAGGAACAATCAAATTGGTTTTGAGTTTTAAATTGTTTTTTCTTAATTGATTGTGAATTAGTTTAATTTTTGGTTAGCGGTTTATCTAATGTGTATTTATTGATTTTTGTTTATATTGCTGTGTTTTGTATGTTTTGGTTAATTAGAATGTGCTCTGGTATAGAGCGCAATCTAAATTGGTATTATTATTACTATCCTAAATTCCTTCAGAAACTGTGAAAAACTTGCATTGAATCATGTGTACAATTATTGAGTGTAATGGACAACTGATTTGCAATCTCCAAACACACGGAAAGAAAAGAATGACATAATCACACTATATAACGGACTATGGAAACTAGCGGAACAGCACTTTTGCTGCTTAAATCAAGAGAAGCCGAACATGTTGGCACCTGGTTCCGTTCCTCAAGACTTGTTGGTGTTACAACAATTTCTGGCCACAGTCTTCAGGATGTCCTACATTGACTTGCATTTGTTTGATTGTTTTTGTCTTGACTGTATTTGGGAAAAGGAAAATAGGAATATAGTAATACCTTGATTTGAATAAGAATACTATTGTGTATTGCTTACAAGAAGACTTACTATAGAAATTTGGAACACTGTGAAGGGATGATTATAGAACATAAGAAGAATCATGCTTGATCAGACCAATGGCTTATCTAGTTCAGCATTTTGTTCTCACAGTGGCCTTTTCAAAGTCCACAGGCCTCCTGCTTATGTGGTATTTAGAGGCTTATTGCCTGTGAATGTGGAGGTAAAAGTCATCTGGATTGGCGGCCATCACTACATCTTGGTCAGCAGCTTCTGTTGTTCAACCATGTGCTGTGTGAGGAAATACTTCCTTTTATCTGTTCTGGATCTCCTACCATTCACCTTCATTGGATGATCCTGGATTCTAGTATTATAAAAGTGGGACAGAAACTTCTCACTTTCTCTTCACCATGCCTAATGGTATACACCTCCATCATACTCACTATTTCCCCAAGCTAAACAGCCTCAAACTTCGTAAACATTCCTCAGTTTAAAAATAAAAATGTGAACTACACCAACAATAAAATGCAACCCAAGAAAGGGGGTGGGAGAGCCACAAAAAAGAGTGGGGGAAAGAAAGAGTATATCAAATGCAACATTTCCTCTTAAGGGAGTTGCTCCAGCCCCAGGACTTGTTCAGATCGACAAGAAGTGAATTATTTGTTTAGCATTAGTGAGGAAACTGAGGTGAGAGAGCGAACAGAAGGTGGGCGTAGTCAAGGGGAGAGATGAGCAGGATGTTAACTAGAGTGGAGGGTGGTGGTGGAGAGCAGGGGTGGAGAACCTCTTACCAGCCAAGGGCCACTTTCCAGTGGTAGGCAGGGGACCAATGGCAAAAGGGCCAGGGACAAAATGCTGGTATACCATTGCTTAAAGCTCTTACTGCTACTAACGTAAGCTTTAGGAGAGGAATGTCAGCCTTTTAGAATAGAGAAGAAACTGCACAAAAGCCAGGAAACAACCCACTGATTGGTGATTGGGAGACATGGGCAAGGCTAAAGGGGAGGGGTATGACACCGGGTTCTAGTATTTTGAGAGAGGGGGAAAAATGTCTCCTTATCCACATTCTCCATACCATGCATAATTTTGTACACCTCTATCATGTCTCCCCTCAGCCTCCTTTTTTCCAAGCTAAACAATCCCAGTTGATGTATTCTCTCATAGGGGAGATGCTCCAGCCCTTTAATCATTTTAGTTGCCCTTTTCTGCACTTTTTCCAGCTCTATAATATCCTTTCTTAGGTGTGGTGACCAGAACTGTACACAGTATTCTAAGTGTGGTTGCACCATAGATTTGTATAAGGGCAGTATGATACTGGCCGTTTTATGCTCAATTCCTTTTCTTATAATGCCTAACATGGAGTTTGCCTTCTTTACAGCGGCTGCACACTGGGTGGACATTTTCATGGAGCTGTCCACCACAATCCCAAGATCTCTTTCTTGTTCGGTCACCGCCAGCTCAGATCCCATTAGGTTATACTTGAAGTTGGGTTTTTTTGCCCCAATGTGCATCACCTTACACTTGCTTACATTGAACCTCATCTGCTATTTGGATGCCCGCCCACCCTCCCAGCTTGGAGAGATCCCTTTGTGTTTTAACAACCTTAAATAATTTGGAGTTGTCGGCAAACTTGGCCACTTCATGCCCCAGTGAAGTTAGTATTAGCTATAGGCATAAGTGCAAATGCTACTGTTGGAGCATGGTACTTCCTCTTTCCTGGTTGTATGGTGGCAAGTGCACATGAATTTGCCTTTGGGTCACATATGAGCAATCCACAGGTTGCATGTGGCCATTGATCATTTTGTGCACACTGCTGTGGGTGTTCAACCTGCTTCTGCTGCTAACACACACACCCATGTCACCATTGCTGCTGCAATTGTGTTGGAAGAAATGGTGCACAAGGAGAGTTGCCCCAGCACAGTCATGCTCATGACAGCCTGTCATACACCTGTATGGTGGTTCTTGGGGGCATAATTAAAATGGCAGAGAAGGCACACAGAGTCATTCCCATGCCAAAGAGGGTGGTAAGGGGTGAGACTGTGTTATACTTCCCCACGTGTGGCCCTTACCCATCTTTCATCCAGTGTTGTCCCTATACTTTCCCAATATGACTGTGCCCTGCTGCAAACCATTCTTTAATCTGTTCTACCACATCAGTTCAACAAAATAGCTTAATTTGCCTTAGAGCCTAAAGTTCAGCAAAATGTATGTACAGTGTATCGGGACACAAGCAACATATATTTCTTGTCCTTGTCAGCAATGTTTGCTCAACCCTTATCTATAGCTTGCATTTTTACACTTCTTTTTCCTGCTATGTCATTGGCTTCAATTCAGTGTTGAATGTTGTAGTCAGTTTATATCTTTAGCACTGCCTGAGCAGGTGATTTAATCCTTCCTTTTTCCTGTAAACTGACAGGCTTCTGCAAGACTGTTCATCCTCTCATAGTTTCCTGCGCTGGCTACAGCTGACCAGAAGCCAAGTAATGCCCCAGACCTATGTTCTATATTTGACTCCTCGCTCTCCTTTACTCCTCACATCGAGGCAGTAGCTAAATCCTGTCGTTTCTTCCTGTATAATATTGCCAGGATTCGACCATTTTTGTCTGTCTCTTCTGCCAAGACTCTCGTTCACGCACTGGTTATCTCTCGGTTGGACTACTGCAACCTTCGTCTAGCTATGGCCATATACACTGGGCAAACCTGAATATATCATTGCAACTCTACATTTGATTACTTCATGTCAGGACTTTTCCTTATACATGTTGCCCTTGGGCAAGCTTATTCAATGTCATGGCCTCCAATATCATCTGTACGCCGATGATACACAACTATATCTGTCATCTCCAGAACTTTCTCCTGATGTTCACGATCGTATCTCGGCATGTCTTTCAGATATCTCAGCTTGGCTGCTTCATCGTCGTTTGAAACTCAATATGGCAAAGACTGAATTGCTCGTTTTTCCTCCTAAACCTTCTCCTCATCTCTCATTCTCTCTTACTGTCAATGATGTTGCGCTTACTCCGGTCAAGGAAGCTCGTAGCCTTGGCTTTATATTTGACTCCTCGCTCTCCTTTATTCCTCATATTGAGGCAGTAGCTAAATCTTGTCGATTTTTCCTGTATAATATTGCCAGGATTCGATCATTTTTGTCTGTCTCTTCCGCCAAGACGCTTGTTCATGCACTTGTTATTTCACGGTTGGACTACTGCAACCTTCTTCTCTCTGGCCTTCCTTCTTCTCACATCAGTCTGTTGGTTTCTGTTCACCACTCTGCCGCAAAGATCATCTTCTTGGCTCGCCGCTCTGACCATGTTACTCTGCTTCTGAAATCTCTTCATTGGCTTCCAATTCACTTCAGAATCCAATATAAACTTCTCCTGTTAACCTTCAAAGCTTTTCACGGTCTAGCTCCTGCCTATCTCTCCTCTCTCATCTCACACTATCGCCCCGCTCGTGCTCTCCGCTCCTCTGATGCCATGCTTCTCGCCTGCCCAAGGACCTCCACTTCCCTTACTCGGCTTCGTCCTTTTTCTTCTGCTGCCCCTTACGCCTGGAACGCTCTTCCAGAACACTTGAGAACTACAAACTCAATCACTGCTTTTAAAACACAGCTAAAAACTTTTCTTTTCCCTATAGCCTTCAAGTATTGAGTTTGTTCTGAGTCTATACTGTTTAGCTTCACCCTACCCGGTGCCTGTTTACACTTCCCTGTGCCTGTTCGCATTCTCCTTCCCTCTTTATTGTTTACTACAACTTATTAGATTGTAAGCCTACGCGGCAGGGTCCTGCTATTTACTGTGTTATCTGTACAGCACCATGTACATTGATGGTGCTATATAAATAATAATAATAATAATAATAATAATAATAATAATAATAACAACAACAACAACAAGCTTTAAGTTCAGGCAAATGCAGAAGTAGTGCAGATAACAGACACAGGGTCAAGGCACAGGCAAGCAGTCCAATATATAGAGTCAGGCAAAGCAGGAGTGGTCAAACAGGCAAAGGGTCAAGCACAGTTAAGTAGTCCAATACATACCTAACCCAGTAGCAGAGGTCCAAGGTCATAGCACAGCAACCCAGGGACAAGAGAAACTGACAAGACATTGTTTCCAGCCACCAACAAGCTCACACTGCTGGCTTTTATTCACAAAGCCTGCTGAGCCCCACCCAGGCTCAGCTGCTGTCCATCAGAGCTCTCTGGCCAAAGCCCTACTCAGAAGGAGTTGCTTCCCCCCCCCCCCCCCCCGAGGAGACCATTTTTGCAACCAAGCACTCCTTCTTACAGGAGGCCTACTGGCTTGTTGCTTGAAGCGACAACATTCCTGGGGGTCAGGGGGTTGCTCAGCCTCTTCTCCAGGTAGAGTCCCCTCCCCTATCAGGGAAGGCCCTGGAGCCATCTCCCCCGAAGACCCAGGCTCCTCCTGGTCTGGTGCCAGTACTTGAAGTGGTGTCTCCCTGGTTTCTGGGGGCTCTGTCTCTGAGGAGGATTCCTGCAGCAGAGGCATGACACATAGTCAGACCCATGCCATCTCATCCTGTGGAGACCTTTGTAATGAAAAACTTCATTTTTCTTAGTATTACTATTATTTAGTAATTTATTTCTGAACTACTCAAGAGTTGAATCTCTTTGTGCAGTATTGTCATGCTGGTAGAATTTCTGTTCCCAGTCATTGGCCTAGTCCCAACTTAGTAACTGGTCTGTTCAGATTTTCAGTTTCAGGAGTTGCATAGCTTAATTTTGTGCACAAACATCAACATCTATGCTATTAATAACCAAACAACAACACCGGATTCTCCTAGCAGCATGTCTTAATACATTTCTTATTTAAGTGATTAATTGAGCATCATATAACAAATTCAAACATTGCCACCCACCTGCATGGCTGGTCCGAAAAATGGTGTGCATTCTGGGATTCTCTGTGACTCATCAAATCTTTAGTTATTTAACTTCCTTAAGAGATTGTATTTGGTGGTGATTGTTTTTTTAAAAAATGCATTTTTAATTTTTTAATTGTTGTTCTGCTAGTAGAATTATCCTGAACATTAATCCACGATAAGAAGTAGTACAATATATACTACAATTTAATTATTTATTTTATTTATTAAACACCACATAAAATAAATTTAAGTGTTTTACGATACATATTATATATATCAGTCAATAAGACATCCCTTCTCTAAGGCCCTTTCTACACCTCCTGGCCTTCTGGGAGGGAGGAGGAAGGTTCTCGCGAGATTCTCCCCCTAGATCCATATGTGCGCGTGCCATCCTGGGAGGAAGGAGGGATAGTGCACCCACCTTAAAAAAAAAGGAAAAAAAGTGGGAGATGAGTGTAATTGCGCTCCAACAAAAATGTAAGTTGTTTTTTTTAAACATCAACAACAACGACCCTGCACCCCTGCCACCCCCATGGACACAGAGCACTCGAAGAGCTCCATGCCCGTTTCCTGCCTCCTCACATTTACTCATGAGGAGGCGGGATGAAGCAGGGGCAGGAGGACACACATCTCCTGCAGTCCCAGGATGGTCCCGGGACCACAAAAAATCCGGGAAAACCCTGTTTTCCTGGGGTTTCCTTGGGGTTGTTTCCCTGGGAAAAAACAACAGTGTAGAAAGGGCCTAAATCACTTCAGTGAGGTATGTCCATAGTCACTCACTTATATAAGCATTATGTGTTTCTTATGCAAAACCCAAAGTTACTGATAAAGAATTTTTCTTTATATATCCATAAATTGTATAAAAAACTCAAGTTATTGGAAAAACAACACTGAATATTTGGATATATTGCCTTACATCTACAAAAATTAATAATGCAATGCCATTTTTTTAAACAAATGTATCTCCTCCTTGTCGTGTGTGTGTGTGTTATTTGTCCCCTCTACTTTTTGTATATAATATTCTTGCAGCCAACATAAAAGCTATTGCCTTATATTGTTGACTAATAAATCTATCCATAAATTTTGCATATCTATGGAGCTGTGTGCCATGCATGAGCTATGTCTGCTTTCTGTAAAAAAAAATCTTTGATTAGGGCAATCACAGATTGTGACCATGACAGATGAACCTGGACTGCTGGGCTGTTTGAGGTAAAACAACCCAGTGCTTAATCTATGGTTTATTTTTTCGTTAACAACCTGATTCTCCCAAGTATCAGTCCAACATTTAAACCACCACACCACAGTGACTCTTACCAAGGAAAAAGTAAAAAAGAAAAGAAAAAAGACTTATCTCCGGATTAGATTACCCGTTTAGTGCTGAGAGAAGGAATATGGATCACCTGGGAAGAGGGTGTGTTTGTGCATATATAGGCTGTGTGTATGCATGGTGTTGGTGCGGGCATTGTGTGAATGGTGTGTGAGAGAGTGGGGCAGCCGTACTCACTTGGGCTCTGGCCATACCAGCTGTTCGGGCCGGATGAGGCCCTTGGGAGGTTTCCCAGATAGCAATTTAAAAAAGATTTCCTGATGCGTAAGTCAGACTTTGAACAAACCATATTGCCTAGTGATCAATGAGCTGAGCAAATGTTGGGATGATCAAACAACTACTTTGCTGGGCAGCCAGCAGTGCACATCTGGCAGGATGCTGAGCCAGTTCTCAGTACTAGTGATTCATGTTCTCCATTGTTATTTCTATAGTAATTCTTGACCTGTCAGTCAAAATGTGGATTATGATGTAATAACAGTCTGGAACATGTTTTTCATTGCCTAGCATATGCCAGATGAAAACTTTTGGAGAGAGCATGGTTGGAATGAGTGGGGCAACTGTTCTCCAGACAGGCCACCTCCACACTGGGACCAGTGCTATCCTGAGCAACAGAGGTAGGTGATTTTTAGACGTTATTTATATTATATATCTCCCACCTTATTTTCAAGGTGACTTTTGAATGAGAAGAATGGAGCTACAAAAACTAAAAGGCTAAAAAAAGGCTAAAAAACTAAAACATGCAGATGTTAGTAAATCCCCTTTTCCTCAAAGTCTGCTTCTATAATTGCTAAATGCAGTCCATTAGGAACTGAGCAGGAGCACAGGAGCCACACACATCTTTTACATGTACATTGCAGTCTACCAAAGTGCTAGCCTAGCTTTAGAACATTTACCAAAAAATGTCTGCATAGGTGCAGAATCCATATGGGTGACTGCACAGGTGATCACTCAGTTATAGATAAGCAACCTGGGTTTCTCCCCCCCCCCCCCCCTTCCACCTTGTTAGGTTCCAGCATGGTCATATTAATTCATTTGTCAGACAATTAAGGGTTGATAAGCTTCACCTGGGGCACTTAACATACACCAATGTGTGTGTTTTTGTACCTGGGGAGGGCTTCCCCCTCTCTTGTTAATTTAAAGTAACGGTACACAGACTTTGGGAATACCAAATCTTCTTGGTTTTTTCTCTTTTTTCTGCTAAACCACTAAGGTCCACTAACTGGAGCCAGGAGACAGAGTTATTCACTGTATTCCATGAGTCTTGGGCCTCAGCTAGACCTAGAGGTCTAGCGCGATGGAGGGGTGAGGATCTTGGGATCTTGTTATCGCGAGATCTCCCCCTCTGTTCACCCGTGGCACGTGACGACCTTGGAGGGAGAGGACATCGTGCCCGCCATTTTTGGGGGGGGGGGGTTAAAGGAGAAGAGCGCTTGTGCGCAAAAGGTCAGGTTTTTTTATTTTAAATATTTTCCCCCGCTCCCCCCACCCCCCACCTCTGATGGATGCAGAGCTCCTGAGGAACTCTGCGCCCCGTGCACGGTTCCTGGCTCCTCGCGAGTAACCGCGAGGAGCCGTGACAAACCGTGACGCCCTCCCACATGTTCTGCAGTCTCAGGATCAACCCAAGACCGCAGAAAAAGTGGGCTGGAAGGGTAGGGTGATATCCTGGGGAAAGGGAGGGATCATCCCTCCCTGCTCCTGGGATCCCCTGTGTGTCATGCGGACACACAGGGACGATCCTGGGGATCGCCCCGGGATATCGCTTCGTCTAGCTATGGCCATATACACTGGGCAAACCTGAATATATCATTGCAACTCTACATTTGATTACTTCATGTCAGGACTTTTCCTTATACATGTTGCCCTTGGGCAAGCTTATTCAATGTCATGGCCTCCAATATCATCTGTACGCCGATGATACACAACTATATCTGTCATCTCCAGAACTTTCTCCTGATGTTCACGATCGTATCTCGGCATGTCTTTCAGATATCTCAGCTTGGCTGCTTCATCGTCGTTTGAAACTCAATATGGCAAAGACTGAATTGCTCGTTTTTCCTCCTAAACCTTCTCCTCATCTCTCATTCTCTCTTACTGTCAATGATGTTACGCTTACTCCGGTCAAGGAAGCTCGTAGCCTTGGCTTTATATTTGACTCCTCGCTCTCCTTTATTCCTCATATTGAGGCAGTAGCTAAATCTTGTCGATTTTCCCTGTATAATATTGCCAGGATTCGATCATTTTTGTCTGTCTCTTCCGCCAAGACGCTTGTTCATGCACTGGTTATTTCACGGTTGGACTACTGCAACCTTCTTCTCTCTGGCCTTCCTTCTTCTCACATCAGTCCGTTGGTTTCTGTTCACCACTCTGCCGCAAAGATCATCTTCTTGGCTCGCCGCTCTGACCATGTTACTCTGCTTCTGAAATCTCTTCATTGGCTTCCAATTCACTTCAGAATCCAATATAAACTTCTCCTGTTAACCTTCAAAGCTTTTCACGGTCTAGCTCCTGCCTATCTCTCCTCTCTCATCTCACACTATTGCCCCGCTCGTGCTCTTCGCTCCTTTGATGCCATGTTTCTCGCCTGCCCAAGGGCCTCTACTTCCCTTGCTCGGCTCCATCCATTTTCTTCTGCTGCCCCTTACGCCTGGAACGCTCTTCCAGAACATTTGAGAACTACAACTTCAATCGCAGCTTTTAAAGCTCAACTAAAAACTTTTCTTTTTCCTAAAGCTTTTAAAACTTGATGTTGTGCAGACTTTATACTGTTAGTTTTACCCTACCCTGTGCCTGCTTACCCTACCCTGTGCCTGTTTGCATTCTCTTCCCCTCCTTATTGTTTTACTATGATTTTATTAGATTGTAAGCCTATGCGGCTGAGTCTTGCTATTTACTGTTTTACTCTGTACAGCACCATGTACATTGATGGTGCTATATAAATAAATAATAATATAATAATAATAATAATAATAATAATAATAATAAATAAAACTGGCCTCCAGAGCTGCCCAAAAACTTGGTTAAAGGCAACCCATTAGTACTCATATTGTATGAGTGAGCTGACACTAGAGCTGAGAAACCAGTAATTAGCACAAGGCCTGATTTTTTAATTTGCCATTATTAATCTGCTTGGAGACAGAATGTACTAGAAATCTCTCAGAGATATAACCGTAGAGCCTGATCTTTCTTTCCACTCTTTGTTTAAACATTTTTATCTTGTATAAGTTTACTTTATCCACCTCACCTCCAAATGAAATGTCTGCAGAATACATTACAAACATTCATGTTGAGGGCATTCAGTTAGTAAAATGAAAAACAAAAACACCCCATACAAATACACATATTACCAATTAAAGAAAAGATTATATTACTAGAGCACTTTGTGTATATGTGAAAATAATCAGCTAACTCACTTGTGAAACACAATATTACTGCCACATGAGAATTGGTTGGTGCAGTTTATTTCACTGCAGGAATTCATCTTATTAACATAAAAGATTCCCTCCAAATCAACACAACACAGGCTGCAAATAGACAATAGTATTGAAAAGTTGAAAGTGGTTTGAGAGATGCTTCACTTCCTATAGTTTGCACGCACATTTCTTTTGTGCAGGTGTCGCCTCTGGTTAAACAGCGTTTCACAGATAAACTTAAAAAAGAATGCAAAAATTGGCAGAACTTATTTACTGCAGGTGAATATTGCACGTGTGTAGCTTTAACTGTCTGAAAAAACGGTCTTCACCCACACCAACCCAAGTATTTTTTGTCACCTTTTAAAGTAATAGCTATTTTTTAAAAGTGAGGTATTGCATGGAACTACCTCTGTTCTTCTGTCCTATTATCAGTGACCAACACACAGGTTCTTATATGGAGTTTTGTGTCCTTACAATATTGATGTCACCTTTCTTTTAGACTTTGATGATAGTGTTAGCCCAGAAAACATGCCTTTGGGTACCATTATGTAGCAAGGAAGGAGGCCTAATCTAGTTGGTTAATTCTCCCAGGAATGGAGGGGTTCAGTCAAGGGATCATCTTTGCTTCATCCCGGGGAGGGGGAGAGGGGTTTCTTTGTGTCTGAAAAGGGAGTAGCAAGTAAAATGCCAAGGCAAGAAGAAATGCCTGGCATCTGATAACGCCTCCCCAGGCTGGTACCGGGGGGGGGGGGGGGAGGGAGAGTAACAAGTTGCAGCTGTACAATGTCTGGGAGCATTTCCCCTCCCTTCGGGTGGGGTGTGGGTTGCTATGGGGTTTCTATTGGTCAGGGTGGGTCTGGTGACAAGGGGGTCCCAGAAAGAGATAAAAAGCTTGGGCACCCAAGGGTCTCTTTCCTATGGGTGTTAGGAGTCCGGTGAGTGCATGGTGAGTAGGAGCATCCAGGCCGGGCCGGCTGGATGGCGGAAGCCCCACGTGGCCGCTGAGGGAAAGAGTTAGTTCGAGTGGTGTGAAACCGAGTCGAAATGAGCAACAAAGAAGTTGAGCCGTAGTGTTAAGTGTTTGTTATGTTTTAGATTAGGTTTGGGTACAAGTGGGCAAGGGACCTTGCTGGAGTTACGGCTGGTGGGTGGTTAGTGGGGAGTGAGTGTGAATCCAATTGGTTTGAGTGTGGAAAAGGGGTGAGGTATTAGTCCCTGCTGTCCTGAGTGTGTTATTCCTTTGTCCGTGTTTTCCCCCCAAACCTCTTATGTGTTTGCCTTAATGTGTGGACCCTTGTGGAAGTGTGTTTGTGTAAAGAATAAAAGTGTTTTGGTCCCTATCTCCCGAGTGGTATTGTTTCCTTGAGAACCTAGACTTCAAAGGGTTAACAAGCAGCAGTGAAGGGGCGTGTGTCTGGGCTGGCTGAGCCAGACCCCCCTTTCCTGGCTGGGGAATCGCTGAGTCAAGCCGAGCGGTTCCACCACAACTGTATTTTTATACCGCCCAATAGCCAAAGCTCCCTGAGTGGTTCACAAAAACTAAAATCATTCAGAGTATAAAACAAACAGTATAAAAATATAATATAAAATACAATATAAAAGCACAACCAGGATAAAGCATTTGAGGGCAGTGCTGTATATTGGACCTGGCAATGAAAGATTGGACACAAACTTGTGTGAAAAATGGGAAGCGGTAGTAATTACTAGTACAGTATTGGGATGATGGTTGAATTTGTGGGAGGAAAACCATTGAGCACTTTTGGCTACACTGAGTAGAACCTGTCTCTCGGGTGGCCTGACCACAACCCTAGTTTGAGACTAGGTGGATATTAATGACAATGAAAGCAGGTTACACAGAAGGCTATGTATGTTTGTGTCTCTGCAGGGCATATGATGGCAACAACTACATCTTCCAAGGCCGTGGCAGGCCCCGAGGATATTCCCATGGGAAGCGTCCCTATTTCCGTGAGAAACGTGGGCGTCCTTACAGAGGATCTAAAAGAAGCTTCTCAAAAGGTTGGGGTTTAGGTTAGAAGAATGGTGTAAAAGGCAACACCAAATAGAAGAGTAACCAATATATATATATCTGTAATAATGTGGTAAAAGATCCACATTGGGGTGGATCCAGAACCGGACTGTCACACATGGAAGGCTCCTGCTTGAGGAACAGGATTTCCCATTTCCTCTCCTCCCCCCTGAGCCCCCTGCGGTGCCCTCCACATCTCATCTGGAGGTAGCCTGTTTCTGGATCCAGGTCATTATCTGGTTTGATTTGGGTTCTGTGTTTCAGTAGTACCTGTTTATGGGAAATGTGTTACTTGTAGTATAAAAAGCTGGCTTTTAATAGGAACTAGCCTCCCTTGTTATAGGATAACCCCACTAGGCTGACTCATTTGGCTCACTGAACTCCCCTCCGTTCCAGGATCTTCCGTTGGAGCCAATGGTGGCTAATTAAAAAGAGGTTCTGGTAATCAAATCTGTTTAGAGGTCCCATTCCCAGATATTTGGTAGAGACAGCTTTGTAATTACTTAGTGATAAGGCACACACACATATCAGATGCTCAAAAGCACTCTCCTTTATTATTTCTTAAAACATTTTGGAGCAGAGATCTCGGGAACCCTGGCTAAAATTAAAAGCTTGCCATCAGCAAAAACTTTTGATTCGTGTCTATTAGACACCACAATGTCTTTTTAATAAGAGTTTGTGTAAATCAGATAATTGCTGGAGTTGTAATACATCTTAATGCTGCTGTTAACCATATATTTTGGCAATGATCAATAGCTGCCTCTTTTTGGGAGGCACCATGTCCTGCTTTGTTGGTCCCTGGCCGACGGCTGGTTGGCCACTGTGTGAACAGAGTGCTGGACTAGATGGACCCTTGGTCTGATCCAGCACGGCACTTCTTACGTTCTTATGAGGTTATTATACAGATAGAAACTTTGTATTGGAACACTGTTTAGTATTTACTGATGTACATGTCCTTTTAAATGATCTACCTGCTTCCTGGAAGTTAACACATGGTCAGTGCAAATGGATTCTTTGTGCCTGTTCTGACAGCTGAAAGACTGATATTACAACATTGGAAGGATAAACGCTCACCTCCTATAATGTAATGGATTGAAGTCCTTATACGTACATTGCATATGTGTGTATTGGTACTTATATATTTAAATTTCTGTAAAAAATAGTGTTTCTTTTTTAGTGTTATTTTGTATTGAAAATTTACAATAAAATTTAATTAAAGAAAAAGCTTGCCATCAAATGGAAAAAGCAATATAGAAATACTATAAATATATAAATAAACTCCGAAGCTCCAGGCCCGTGGCCAAAACAAATAGCAGGGGTTTAGGAGTATAATTTTAAAGAGACTGTTGATTTGGAGGGAGCCTCTCCTCTACGCCTGATCTTTAGAATAAAGTAATCTGTCTGTAACCAAAACACCCATATTTGTCCTCTTGCTCTGAAAGGAGTAACAAAGCAAAACTGTCCTCCAGCTCAAGGAATGTGGGGGAATGGCCTTCATTGCATTTCATTCGAGTATGTTTTTTTTTTTTAATTTGCAGAAAGAGGTGGTTTCCAGAAGTCCTCCTGTTCCATTGATTCAACGGTAAGGGATGTACCAGCGCTACCTAGTGAACCGCCCAGAGAGCTTCGGCTATTGGGCGGTATAAAAATGTAATAAATAAATAAATAAATAGTTCTTGCAGGGAGGGTATCTCCTATGCATGTGGCAGAGATCAAGGGGTCCAATGTGGGCACTTTTGTGTGGTTGAAGCAACAGTGAGTAACATAGGCAGAATCTACCAGTTTGTCTCCTTTTGATATCCCACTGTAAGATCCAGTTATAGGTTTGCTAATTATATTATTCAGCAGTTTTTCTCTACCTTTAACGGGATGGTGTAGTGTTACTCTACAATTGATTATATTGTATATATTGTATATATCCAGATTAGTATGTCTAGTAAGTAAGGAATGTTAGAACTGACTGAGGCCTTTGCTAGACCACGGTTTAGCCCAGGGTAAACCCCGGGCTCGCCCCTGTGCATCCAGTTGACGCACAGGGGATCCCAGGCTCAGGCAGGGGTAACCCTCCCTTGGCTCGAGATAACGGGCACCGCTTTTGGCCCAGTATTTCCCATGGTCTTGGGCTGAGCCCGAGAGCGTGTAGCCCGTTCTGCCGCTTTTCCTGGCTACCGCAATTACTTGCTAGTAGCCGGGAGAAGCTGCGGATGGGGCGCAGCGCTCCACAGGAGCGCTGGGCCCATCTGGGCAGCGGGAGAGATCAGAGGGGGAGAGAGTTTGGAACCGGGGGTGGGGAGATTGGGGGGGTGGGAGATTGAAGCCAGGGTGGGGAAATCGGGGCCGGGTGGGGGAGAGATCAGGGCCAGGTGGGGATCGGTAAAGTGTTTTTTTTAAAATACAACAACAACCACACCTTACTTTTTGACGCCGCAGCGCTCCTGCGCTGCGGCCCCTTAAAACAACAAAACAAAATGGCGGGCGTGATGGCTCTCTACTAGAGTCACCTCGCCTGATGTCAAGACGAGGGCGGGATCTCACGTTAGTTACAACGCAAGATCACCCCTCCTCCCACACGGATTTGCAGGTAGGTCTAAAAAGGCCTGAGTGTGGTTTATGATGTAATGGGGGGAAGAAAAGTATATAAAGAATGTGTTGAGAGTTAGTTGGAGAGTGGTTTTAAGTTTTGTTTTCTTGTGGTTTTTATTTGTAAAGTAAGAATAGTTTAGGTTCTGCAGATTTAAGATTAGAGTAAAGAGAGAGAAGTAGTTAGTGAGTAGAGAGTTTAGATTAAGCAAGATTATTATATTTTTATTTAAAGTTTTTAAATAACAATAAACTTAGTATTATTTTATTAGTTACCAAATACCACGTGTCAGCTTAGCATTATTTACCTGCCCTACAGTTATTAAACACCCACCCCATATTATACCCGCAGTATATTTAGAGCAGATCCTGTATTAAACCTGTTTCTGTTGGGGTTAGGTTTTTACCCACAGAAGGAAAAGGACTCTAAAGAGTTAAAAAGATGTCCTTGGCCAGATTGTCTCTGCCAGGAGAAGTCCAGTATGAAGCAGATTCTTCCCTGGCCTACGTGCGGTACGAGAAGTACATGATAAAGAGACTATTGGTTAATTGGGCCAAGGAGAAAAGTGTATTTAAGAAGTCCATGTTGTAAGGCTTCTTACTGCTAAGACATTATCTTTACTGCTAAGACATTATCTTCACTGCTAAGATATTATCTTCACTGCTACGTTGTGATTGCTGTACTGTTGGTGAAAGGACTGTATATATGACCATTTATTCTGTAAGTAATTTATTTAGTGTCAGTAAAGTTTCTTACTGACCAAAGACCGTGAGTGCTTCTTTTTTGTTCTTAACTCCAAGCTGAAACCATTTCCAGCTCCACGCTGCTGCTGCTATTCGCACTCTGCTAAATTTTTGGGTAAACCATTACCACGATAGTTTCCTCGTAGCTAAGGGAAAAGTTTTAATTAACCCTCTCTCAGGTTTTCAAGTAGTGGTGCTTAGCCTGAGCAGAGTTTATGTGACAGGCTTAGTGTAAAGGTTTGTTACGTCGCAGAGGGGTCAGCAGCTTGTTGGACTACAGCTGCCATCAGCCCTAGCCAGCATAGGCAATGGCAAGGGCTGCAGTCCAACAACATCTGGAAGGATACAAATTGCCCTCCCTTGCTTTAACAGCTGCCTAATATGAAAAATTAGCAAGAGAAGCATTTCCCATCACTTCATGACCATGCTGCAAAAAACTTCCCCTGGTAAATTCTGTATCTTAGGCAGCTGTTAAATGCACAGGAACCCTGTTGGACCAAACAAGAGTAGGCAACACTTAGACCCATTTTTCTATTCCTCTGCTGCAGCAAAATAAAAAGGAACATGATTCTGAAAAGGTGAAAGCACAATCAACAGCATCCAAGAAGGCTAAACAAGGCAAGAAGGATTCTGCAGCTTTGGTGAACAAAACTGATCCACCCAAGGTAATTATGGAAGAAGGTTAAGCTATCTGACAACAACGTGGTCTATGAGGAACATGGTGAGCTCTCAGTCTATGATAGGATGTTGGGAGTACTGTGGCTTGTCAAGTCCATAAGAATAGTGCAGCACTTAAAAGAGCCATTTTACCATGTTGCTCACAGAACAAAGTTTCATGCACGAACTGGATGGAAACTTAGATACAAGTGCTTGAAATGTGTTCTTGTGTTTATCACCATGTGATCTAGCTGTTGCAGCAGTATAAAACACCTATTTTCCTGCAGCTTTAAATGGAGTCTAAGTTTTAATGTTGGTCGGCTTAGGACCAAATTCATGGATTTCTAATAGCTGTGTAGTAGAAGAGGGAATTTCAGAGAGTACAGCTTGTCTTGACACAGTAGTGAAGAGGTGAGAAAATATGCCTGTTTATACGTCATCCTAATAAGAGTTCAGGGCAGCTGGCAAGAAGAAATAAAACCATTTCAAATTCAGTAGCATGAAAAATGGCAATAAAAGTATAACGGAATAAAAACAGGCTCAGAGTAAAAAAACCTTAAAGCTAAGAAAAAGGGAAAGGCTTAGGAAAATATAAAGGGGGTTGCTTGATGCCAAAATAACTGCATGTTTAGTGGCCAGGTAAACTTTTCTGGGTCTGGATAACCACACAGTGGGCAGTCGTGTCGTTGACTGGCGGCAGCTTCCCAGGGTTTCAGACAGGAGTCTTTTGCAGCACTACCCAGAGATGCCAGTGACTGAACCTGAAACTTTCTGCACGCAAAGCATGTGCTCTCCTACTGATCTCCTGCCTTCTCTCTTTTGGCTTAGCTAGGCAGCTGTAGCTGTTCGACAGAATTCAACTACTGATAGCTGCGGTGTTCCTAGAGTAGGCTTCTCCACTCTTTTGACTTGCACTGATAACCTATTCTTTGGATAAGATTTCTGGAAAGCCAGCAAGAGGACTGCCTCCTAGAGTCAGACACTGGCTGGTGATGGAAGGCCAGGTACACAGCTGCAGTTCTACTGCCAGGGACCCCTCCCCCCAATTTCTTTCTGTTCTAGTAAGAATGGAGAAGTCATATGGAGTGGGGCTCAGAGAATCCCTCCTTATCATCCATTTTTAAGAGATGGAAACCGAGGCAGAGGAGTTTGTATTATGTATTGAAAGAAGGGTTTTGGTTGTAATATATTGAAAGAACGGTGTTGGTTGAAAGCTGACAAAAAGGAAAGGAGTGGGAAGGTGAGTTGTGATTTCAAAGGGTGAGTGCTTGGGAAAAGCGGTGAGGTTTGTTGGCATTAATTTGACGAAACAAAAGACGGCTCATTAGAAGAAGCCACAAAGATAATAGAAACATTTTTCTGAAGATGAAGCAGAAATGAAGTCTGGCAACCTTTGATATCAAGCTGACAGTTGCCTTCAGACGCTCTTCATAGTTGCAAGACCAAAGCCCTGCATAGCATTGAAAAAACCCACCCATAAACAGACTAGTCTCAACAAGGGGATATCTTTCATTTCCTTCAAAATATGGATATTCTTTCTGAAAAGAAAGAGACCCTTTGTCCCTGGCCTTCAAGAAGTCTTTTATGCCACACTTGGAAGAAAATAGTATCATGTCATCAATGGCCTGGTTTGCACACAACGACAAGCCAGAGTACGTGTTAAGTATGGGTTGAGTGGGTTGTCGTTGAATGGTGAGCTGTCATTGCCTTACTTTTTTCCCAGTCTTAATCACTCCCCTCCCAAGGCAATCAGCAGCTGTTGCCTAACCTACACCAAGCAGGATATTGCACTATGAAAGCAGTATGAAACTGGCATATAAAAGGCAGGAGCCACACCAAGCAGGATATAGCAGTATGAAAGCGGTAAATGGTACATGTCAGTGGGCCCCAACAGTTGTCAGTGCACTTCAATACCACTATAAAGCAGGAGTGTGGCTCCTGCCTTTTATATACCGCTTTCATACCACTTCCATAGTTCTATATCCTGCTTGGTGTAGATTAGGCCAGAGTTGTTTAATGGTTGTATAAAATTGTTCGTTACATCCTCCTACATTATTGATAAATTAGTTCCAGCAGCAACTTTAACTAAGTGTAAATGAAATGAAATCTAACCTCTTTCCCTCAACAATCTCTGTAGGTTGGGCTGGGAGCTAGTCCTGAGACTGAAGGTGATCACAGAGAGTCATGCCTTACTCTAGCGGTGGCTCCATCGTCACCTGTAACTCTGGAGGATCTTACACTGTCAAAGGAAGAGGTAGAAATTGAGCCTAGTACAAACGGAGGTGTCCTCTCTCATTCTTTTTGGTAGAGGATATGGTGGGATTGACTAGCTACTCCTCCACAAACACTGCCTTCCAAGGCTGTTGCTTCCCCAGTCATTCCTGTATTACAAGAGGTGCTGGGACTGAAGTCCACCTAGAATTTTCACCCTTTGACCTTGAACCCCTGATTCTGGGTGGACAGGGATGGCTGTTTTTTGTGAGCAGTCAGTCTGCACGCACTCAGACCACTGCTTGCTTTAATGTTGCTTCATAAGATTGTCATGTGAGGGCTTGCTCTCTGATACACTGATGAGAACAGTTTGGTTGATGGGTACCACGATCAGGGTCTTTTCTTGGATATACCCATATCTTTGGAATAACCTGCCTGGAAAAAAATCATATAGCTCCCTCTTGTTTGGCCTTCTGAGAGCCCTAAAGACTTTTTTAATTATTCCAGTTTGCATTTGGGTGATTCTATGGTGTGTTTTATCTTTTGCTGCTATTTTTAATGTGAATTAGTTTGTTGTGATTTTAATAACTTGGATTTTTCGTATATTATTATTTGTATGATGGGAGGATAGATAGGAGGATAGATATCCTGAAAAACAGGTTAAAATCCATTAACAATGTCATTTGGTTTAACACAACTCCCTCACTGTTGTTTTCTGAAACAGATCCTGCACCATACTCTGTGCATGTAACACACAAAGCTAGTTCAGCGAGATACCATATTTGATGGTATCAAAAGCCTTCCAAGAGGTCATGGAGAAGCAAATGGTTGCAGTCCCCCTGTCTCTTTCCCAACAGGGTGGCCAAGGGCTGTTTTGGTGCCAAACCCAGCCCAGAACCTAGATTGAAATGGATCTAGATAATCCACTTCATCCCAAACCAGCTGGATTGATCCACCACCACCCTCTTGAACACCTTAGCCCAAAAGGTGATATTAGTGACTAGACAGTAATTGTTTCAATCACCTGGATCAAAAAGAGGATTCCTTAACAAGTGGCGCAAGTCAGCATTTTATGCACTGGTGACTTCAAGCTGTCAATTTTTGGTTTTAAAAAGAAGAGAAGGGTGTCTCACCCCCTAATAATAAGATGGTAAAGATTTCTTTGGTCTTGTTCAAGTCCTCTCTATGAAGTTTGGTTGAGCCAAATCATGCTTTCCACTGGAAACAGAGAATTTCTCATCACGGTTCCTTAAAAATATATTTGCAGGTTCAGCTGAAAGACAGTCAGGCCTCTGAAGACCCTCTCAGCCAGACTGCCCTTGCTAAAGCACCTACAGAAGAGCAAGCACCATCTGAGACCACAGAACATCTTCCTACCATGGAAAAGGAAGATCCTGTGCCGGTATGAACAACCTGCTCTTTCTGTTTTGCTAAGCAAGGCTACTGGTGAGCTTAGCCAAGCCTGTTCCTTATGAGACGAGGTTAGCCATAGGCCTAACCACCCAGAGAACTTCGGCTATTGGGTGATATAGAAATGAAATAGTTCAATAAATAATAGAACTGTTTGCTTGAAGGCTGCAGCCAATCTTTGCTAACAGTTCTGCTAAACTAAACTTTGGCTTTAGTTTTATCAGTGTTTCTAGTGCTGTTATTTTATTTTTGCCCTTGCAAACTTACAGGCCTTGCCATGTTTTGGAGTACTCGAAAGCAGGGATGAGCACTGGCTATTTGTGCTTCATGTGCTGTGCCGTGAATATTGAGATATTTGTTTTTTCCCCCTTTCTTTCTTTTTAAAGTCTACTCAGGCATTTGGAATTGCAGAGGTAAGCCTGAGAATAAGATGGCAGTTGTTGCGAAGTGATGCACAAACTCTGTTAGGGATTTGGAGAAAGTGGGTCTATGCCAGTGGTGTTGAACCTCTTTCAGCCAGAGGGCCAAATTCAATTTCGGAAAGCTCTTGGGGGCCACATTGCAGTGGTGGAGGGGCCAAAGGCAAAAAAAGGGGCAGGGCCAAAAATGTCAGCATATTTTAGCTTAAAGCTCTTACTGTTAATAACTATTTATTTATTTATTAAATTTATATACCGCCCCATAGCTGAAGCTCTCTGGGCAGTTTACAAACCTTAGGAGAAGCATTTCAACCTTTTAGAATGCTTTTTTTATTTACCCAGGCTTTTAAAATTGATTATATACTTTTAGCTAGCTGAATAGTTCTTCTTTATTGGTTCTAAATTTCATCGTGATGCTTGATTTTATTGTTGTTTTAATATTGCATTGATAACTGCACAAAATCCGGGAAACCAGCAAATGATCAGTGGTTGGGGGAAAGGGGCGCTGGGGCCAAGGGAAGGGGGTGTGGGGACCTTCTGGGGACCTAAAGAGGGCTGGATTTGGACCCAAGCCTGAGGTTCTGCAACCCTGGTCTTCTCCAAAGGTATTCCTCACTATTTGAGTGATTGTGTGCAAAAGAGCAGCCATGAGACCTTAATATAATTTTGTGGCAAAGGCTTCCCTGCATTGGCTATAATCAGAAAAAAGCTAGGTGAGAGCCAGTGTGGTGTAGTGTGGTCTAATCCCCAGTGTGGTCTAATCCCCACTCAACCACTGGGTGACTTTGGGCCAGGCACAGCCTCTCAGCCCAATCTACCTCACAGTGTTGTTGTTGTGAGGATAGAAGTGGAGAGGAGGAGGATTAAGTATGCTGCCTTGTGTTCCTTGGAGGAAAAGGTGGGATATAATAATAATAATAATAATAATAATAATAATAATAATAATAATAATAATAATAAGCTAGCGACCCCAAATTGAGATAGATTTTTGATGCATAGACTTTAAAAAAAACCTCTACTGTATTTAAATAAATGTCCATTTGCATTACTTGGTCATGTTTTAGATTCATATCCACTTATTAGCTTCAATAGCCAATTAACAATACTAGTACATTTATATATATATATCTGTAGTATATGTGAAAGAAAGGTACAGTAGAAATTTTAGACCTGTAGGAGGAGAATGTTCTGTTCAACTTATAAAGGCTCCCTAAACCTAAAGTGTGTAACATGTTTATGTTGACTTGCAGGTAAACATATGCTAATGGTACCTAGCTAACATTTTCTTTTTCTTTTTTTTCCATATCATATTTTTTATTTTTCCAACAACATCTAAACAAACATCACACATAATACATAATACACACACATACGACATACCAACAAAAATACATATAGCAACTACAGTTACGCTAAAAAACACGCTAGCTGACATTTTCAAAGTGAAATAGGGGCAATTTTGATGCAATAAAGAATTTTGTTTAAAAAAATAATCAAAACCAATTTAATTCAACCCATAGAAAGGCAGGATAGCTGAAATCCCATTCAAATTAGGGGGAGTTACGGGCAGGATCCAACGGGTCGTCTGCACGTGGCCAGGCCTGCACAGTTCCTATGGCTGGTGGCTGTGATGTAGTGTTTCTGAGAGCAAGCCCCCAAATAAGTGGTAATTCTCGTTTCTGTAGGGGACAGATTGTGTCTCTCGTAGAAATGAGTGTTTCCGCTCGTTTTGGGGTTTACCCCCGGAAGCTGTACATTGCGGCCACCAGCATTAGGGGCTGCGTATGAATCCTGCCCCTAAGAAGAAATCCCTATTGAATTAAATGTGGCCTACTCCTAGGATTGCAGGACTGTGCTCTCAATTGTATTCATTGTGGTGGTGGTGTTTTTTTCCTTTTCCTTTTTTTCACAAAGCTATGAAAATAAAACAGCATGAGAAGTACGATGTAGCCTTGAGCTCTGACCACCTGCTGTAGCCACTCAAATTTGTATAACCATTGTTCATTATAGCAATATGTTTCAAAGTAACTTTGGTGTTCTCTGGTGGGTGTCTAGTGTTGAACAAACTTTTCTTCTTCTATCTATTTTGAAAATTCTGCAGGTGCCAGAAAGCAAACAGGATGTGAATCTTCCCACTTTCACTTCTTCTTTGAGGGCAGTTGAACCACTTGTTCCTCTTGAGACTGAAGAGACCATTCCCCCCCTGGAAAATGTGGAAACTGAACAAGTACAGATTGCTTATCTATTTTTTCATTCTGTGTGTGTGTGTGTGTCTGTCTTCCTCTCTCTTCCATTCACACACATACACACACACACACACACACAGGAGAGGGAGAGGGAGAGAATATACACCCAGGCCATGGCTAGAGCAGCCCTATATCCTGGGATCGTCCCGGGATCATCCTTGTGTGTCCACATGACACACAGGGGATCCCGGGAGCAGGGAGGGGTGATCCCTCCCTTGGCCCAGGATATCGGCAGGCCCTTTCCCCCTGCTTTTTCCGTGGTCTCGGGATGATCCTGAGACCGTGGAACGTGTGGCTGGGCCCCGGGCTCAGAGCTCCTCAGGAGCTCTGTGCGCATCGGGGGTGGGGTGGGGGGAGGGGGAGGATTATTTTTTTCAAAAAAACCCTTACCTTTTGTTCGAGTGCTCCTGCACTCATTTTCCTTTAAAAAAACAAACCATAATCGCGACCACGATGTCATGCGCCGCATGTATACCAGGGAGGCAATCTCGCAATCATAAAATCACAAGATCGTCGCCCTCATTCCCCCTTGTCTAGCCATGGCCATAGAAGAAACTCTAGCCCCATTCAGGCATTTCAGCTCTGTCTTTAATGAACAGGCGGGGGCGGAGGAGGACAGGGATACACACACACGGCTGAGCATGCTCCGCCCCCGGCTTCTAAATTATGACATTAAAAGTAAGATGATTTTTTTAAAAAATAAAGTACAACAAAGAAACACGAATTTGATAATTAGGAATAGACACGTTGGTTACTACTGTCCTTTATGAAATAAGAAGGTAAACTTGATTTTAAGTAAAATGAAGATAATCTTTAAAACAAAATTAAAAATGATTGCTCGTTCCAATGTGCATTCTGGGGAGTGGAGGTTGTTGTTTTTGAAGCTGGGTATCCACTCTTAAGAGGAAGTGGCTGACTCGTGTCTTGATGGCCCTTTTGTTGGTCCAGATCACACATACGCGCGCGCGCACCCACACCCACCAATTGCTGAATACCTGTGGTTTCTTGAAGAAAAGGCAGTTTTGACATACAAATCATAACTGAATCATAAACTGGAAATTACAATAAGCATGCTTCCTTGAAACTTAATTAAAATCAATAGGAGTCAGTTTAGAGAAGATGTTTTTGTTGTTTATTCGTTCAGTCGCTTCTGACTCTTCGTGACTTCATGGACCAGCCCACGCCAGAGCTTTCTGTCGGCTGTCTGACGTATTGGACAAAGCTGCCCTCTGCCCTTGTACTTTATTCCTTCTATGCCCTCCCCGGTATTTTCCCTCAGTGCTGTCACTGTCAAGGAAGAGCTGAAACTGCGGACTCTTCCACATCTTCTCCTTCACAAGATACTTGCATATAATCTCCAGTTGTTTTAAAAGCCCATAGGTATTCCAATTATCAGTTGCCTTGCTGAAGCAATACACTTGAGTGTATTCCTTCTCCAGCTTCCTCCTGTTTTTGTTTTTACATCTCGTAAGTCTCTACAGGATTTCTCTCTTCATACCTGTTTCTGCCTCATTTTTCTCCTCCCAATCCCTCCATTCAAATAAACTCTCCAGGATTTCTTTTGATTTGCTTAGTAAATGAGATGGCTGCATAGGATGAGAATGGTGAGATGCATGCTTTTGTTTTTCCCATTCTATGTTGCTGATGTGCATGCCGTAGTAATGATTTCTACAAGTATATTGTGTAAGAAGAGCCTGCTAATGACCAGGGAGATTGGGATGTGAGCATACATTTGTGAATTTCATGTTTTAAAAAAGTGTTTTGCTGTCTTGGGATCCTGGGTGCATACAGACATGCATTTTTTAAAAGAGGACATGCAACAGTCTTTTGTTCTCCTGTGGGGCAATTATGGCTTCTCTCCCGCCACCCCTTTGCAGTGTTTACAACAGATGTACTTATTGGTGAATTGTATGCTGATTGAATAATCTGTGATGCATCTCCTTTTCTTTTTTTTAAAACACCACCTGCACATTTAATATTTGTTTGACATCTTCCTGGAAGAGGAGATGCTTTATTTTTAAGGAGTTGGAAAAACTGCAATCTGGATGTAAGAGTGTGGGGGTAGGTGGGATGTCATGATATCACAATCAAAAGAATCATAAGCGCCAAACCACGTATAAACCAACAAATAGCTAATATATTATGTAAACATCTTATTTATAAGAAGGGTTTTTTAATATCATATTCATACACATTTCATGGTATTTGTTATTTAATACAAACCCAATATATAACACAATATAAATATCAAACATTAACAAAGTTGCAATATAAAATTGTATATGAGCTTGGTCAAAAACCCAAAATATATATTATTGAACAGCTTGGGTTTTTCAAAATAATGAAGACAGTAATGCAGTCATAAATACAAAGAGCAAGCTCCTAAACATATGCTAACATAGGACTGTACAACATTAAGCCCTAATCAGTTTCTTCATCATGTAAGATCTTAAGTAGTCAAACTAAAAATGACCATGAAACATTGGTGTAGCATCTAAATATATCACCATCTGAGATAAGAGCTGTACAAGTTATTTTAACCATAAATTCTAACCAGTGCTAAGTAGAGGGGAACCAGTACCTTATGCGATTTGGGAGCTATACTTCTATTAATGCAGCCCAAAATAGCATTTGCTTTTTTTGCAGTCACATCACACTCTTGGCTCATATTCCGCTTGTGATCTTCAACAATTCCAAGATCCTTCTTGCTCTGGCTCTGTTTCGGGGCTGTTTCTATGATCTGTGTGAACAATAGTTGGTGTCCAGAACAAAGACTAAAAAAATCCAAAGAAGATTTAACGAACGGCTGCACAAGTCAGCATTTTATATACTGGCAACTTAAAGGTGTCAATTTTTGGTGTATCTAATTATACTTTAAAGAGAAGAGATGGATGTTTTATTAGGCCAAAGAAAAGCTCACTGCCAAAAGTGTGCAAGGTTTCAAGTTCTCCAGATCTCTTCATTGGGCAAGATGTTCCAAAAGCAGGTGGGGGTGGAATAAGGGAGGGGAGAAATATTTGACTTGATGGTGTAGTCTACAAATGGTTAACATTTTCTTTGCTTTTGAGGGAGGCTGAAATAATACTTTTGTTCAAGTCAATCGTATAAAGGTTGATTGGGCCTAGTTCATCCTCCTCCTCCTCCTCCTCCTCTAAAAACACGCTCTGCAGGTCACGCTGAAGGTTCAGCAGGATGCTAAAGATCCGCCCAACCAGACTGTCCCTATGCCATCTGCTGGAGAATCTACAGAAGAGCAAACACCATCTGAGACCACAGAAGGCCTTCATTTTACGGAACAGGAAGAGTCTGTGTTGGTATGAACCATGTTCTCTTTTTGTTTTGGGAGGCAACTATTTAGGTGCAGTAGGCTTGGATGAATGGGTGTCTTCACCATTCCTCATTCTCTTAAAGGAGACTTTATGCGCAGATGCTTAACTCTGGCATAGAGTTATTTTCTAGAAGGCTACAGCCAATCTTTGCTAATAGTTTTGTGAGCATTTGCATGGGATATCCATTCTTTGGCTTTTGATTTCTCAGTGCCTTGTTTCTGGTATTGAACTTGTGCCCCTGCAGATCTATGGGCCTTGTTGTGTTTTGGAGTAGCCCAGGGCAAGGATGAGCAATGGGAGTCATTGTGCTTCACAAGCTTTTGTTTGAATCTTAAAGTTTGCTTCTTCTTTTAAAAGGTATTTCTGGCCTTTAAAATTGTGGATGTAAACTTGAGAATAAGGTGGACATAGTTGGGAACATATGCACAGACTCTGTTATGAAACTGGAGAATCTGGCTGGCTTCTGACATCCTGAAACCATGGGTTGTTTGAATGACTGAATCTGAGTCTGACAAACCAGGATCTGAAATCCTGGTTTGAAGTTAGTTAGCAAATCACAGTTTAGGCTAACGGGGGGTTTGTTTTTATGTCTAAATTCACAAACCATTGACAAACTACAGTTACGGCCATGAGATAAGATGTGAGATCTTGATATTGTGTTGGGTTTTTTTTAGCAAGGGGTTAACATTTTGGGGAGATTGGAGCAATTCCACGTTCCTCCAATCACATAGAAAAACAAGTGTGGCTGATCCAGTTTTTAAAGCAAAGGGGCACCTCAGTTTTATTGGTTAAGTTTGTGGGCTAAAATTTGGTGTAGACTGGTAAGTGTTACTGTTTTTTGTTGTTTGCACTTATTTGCAAGGCAGTTGTAATGGCTTTCTCTATATTTTTTTCTTCATGCTTCATTTTCTGTCAATGAATCTTATTTACAAAGTAATCTTGGTGTAACCACTCAGGCACTGTCCTTTGTTTTATTACTGTTCAAGTTTAGTATCTGATCTCTTCAAACCCATAATTCATTCTCTTTCATTCTTGCAGCTGGAAGCTGAGTATTCCGGCCATGGTAGCTCGCCTCTGTCTGAAGAAATACCACTCTTATTTACAATCACAGATGATCACCAGTGTGAGAAAAAAGAAGAAATTGATCTGGTATTTAAATACCTCTCCCCTCCTTACCCTTGAAGTAAATAGCTTACGTGAATAGTGGAATGCCCTCCCCTTGGAGGCCCGATTTGTGCCAACGTTGATTTCATTTTGATGCCAAGTAAAAATATGGCTTTTTAACAAAGCCTTTGATGGTTAAACTCACTGGCACATTGTTTTAACTGCTTTTATTGCTTTTAAATTATATATTGTTTTAACTTGGATCATGGTTTAATTTGTTTTTAACTGTGTATATTTATTCTTTTATACTGTATGTTTCTATCTGTACGCCACTCTGAGATCTTAATGATACAGGGCGGGATATAAATGTTTTAGATAAATAGTGGTTAGTCCTTCTTTAGAACTACATCACCAAATTTATATTTCCAAAGACACCCAAGACTTTAGACTTTAATATGAAATTTAATTCCTTCTCTTTCATTCTTGCAGCTGAAAGCTGAGTGTTCCCGCCATGGTAGCTCACCTCTGTCTGAAGAAATACCACTCCTATTTACGATCACAGATGATCACCAGTGTGAGAAAAAAGAAGAAATTGATCTGGTATTTAAATAACTCTCCACTCCTTACCCTTGAAGTAAATTGCTTACGTGAATAGTGGTTAGCCATTCTTTAGAACTGCATCACCAAATTTATATTTCCAAAGACACCCAAGTCTTTATACTTTAATACGAACAGCTTCTAGCTGCAAGAATAGCTTCCAGCTGCAAGAATAAAATATCTTTGAGTACCTTTGTGGCTCCTTTTCCTCTTGATATCTGTGTAGTTGTGGGGGAAACCTGCATGAAATAGGGTTTGTTTTCTGAACACACATAGTTTCATTTGTGGAAATTTTGATGTTGATGTATTTTCATTGCTGTTGATGTGAACATGAGTAGACTCTTCATGGACATAACCAGATTTTTGGTACCTAAAGTGGTTACAGAGCAGGGGGGGGACCTGTAAACAATCATGTTACTGTCACCACTACAATCTCAGTTGTAATGAGCAATCAGAGGGACATCTTTAGTTACAAAACTTTTTAAAATAGTGTCTTATTTTATTGTCTTCCTCTTTCTTTCTCACATATGGCTAACTCCTAATCCATCCCTTTCATCATGAAGGGACCCTGCTGTTTGGACAAATGAAGCATTTTATCTGTATGCCGCCCTGGGATCTTATTGATATAGGGAGGGATATAAATGTTTTAAATAAATAATAAAATTTACCCAGTGTGCTTGTCCTGTAGAAGCATCCAACAGCCAGCAACGGAGGGTGATCCTACCTCCAAGTGGAGGCAGGAGCACCTGGGAGCAGATGGGTTGGTTGGCATTCTTCATGTCATCTGCCTAGTACTGCATCAGAGTTGGCGCTTACTGGTTCAGCACTCGAAAGAACAAAGCACATGACCACTAGTGGCTCATCCAGTTTATAAATGTTTATAGACCTAAAAAAATTTTTGTGAAATTTTAAATTTTAGAATTTAAATTTAAAAAATAACTATAAACATTTACAAACTGGATGTTCTACTCATGGTCATGTGTTTTGTTTTTTAGAGTCCAACAGAATGTATTTCAGCCATACTGCCCAGAGAGCTTCGAACACTGGGCATTATAGAAATATAATAAAATAAATAAATAAAATACTCCTCATTCTGGCTGGAGTTTAATGCAGGAACAACAGTAATTCAGAGGGCGTAGTAGGAAGTAAAACTAGTAAGGGGAAGGGGAGATCCTTGAAATGAGATAAAAGTGCTGCTCCAGGCCTCCCATTGGTGTGCTGTTGACTAATCAGTCTTCCTTCCCAGAATCTCCTAACCCAGGTTTTGCTTGAAATCAATGCAGACTCAAATCTCAAGCAGCTGTGAGGATGTACACCGCCATCACACCTGTGTTGCTCCAGCTGTCCACTCTTCCAGCCTCCCAAGTACCTTCAGTGATATCTGGTGTGTGCCTGTGCTGGTGAGAGGGGGACAAAAAAAGCTGGTAAGAATGAGGGAGCACCTTGTGTTTCTGTTTCTGGGGAACGCAGTTGGGCCTGCTTCTTGAATTCTGAATCCATTCATGTCCATGGGCAACTTAATGGGACACTTCCTGGTGTGGCAGGATGCAACCCATAAAGCCTTCAAAACCTTGTGTCAGAGAAAGAAAGAGTTGAAAAGGAACAGTAAAGCTTTGTTACCCAAATTTCCATCGCATAGAGCGCATTCTCAGTGGTAGAGCAGGTGCTTTGGATGTAGAAGCTCCCAGGTTCAATCCCCGGCATCCCCAGGTATGGGAGGAAAAAATGTGTGCATGAAACACCGGATGGCCACTCAGTGTTGACAATACTGGGCTAGATGGATCAGTGGTCTGACTCTGTATAAGACAGCTTCGTTATGTTTCTAGTCAGGCAACGTGTTGCATGTTGGCAACTATGCGCCCTCAGAGACCATTCTTGATGTCCTTAAGTTTTTGTAATTAAAAAAACCACCTTTCTGGCTAGGATTGCTTCACAGCAAAGTGAGGGCCTGTGACTGCTCCCAACTTCTTTTCCCACAAATGCCTCTAGGCTGCAGGTTGATGCTTTCATCTGCTGTACAAACATTTTGTATTGCCAGGGTCAGTTTCTCGAATTGCCAAACATAATAAATTTATTACCCACCTCTCCCTCTGGATCGAGGCGGGGAACAACACCAAACACAATATAATACATAGAATTGATTAAAAGAGCATATAAAACCAATACAATATTAAAATAACAATCACAGCATCTTAAAATTCTTAGGTTTAAAATTCATTTGGGTAGGCCTGCTGGAAGAGACAAGTCTTTACGAATCTGAACATCTGATCATTCTTGCAAAATGCTATATTTTTTCACTGGGCATTAATGATTTTGTTTTCTTCACCAACACAGCAGCTGTGAAAAACAGCTTACGTTAAGAATGTAAATCTTTATAAGAACTTAATTTTTCCATGTAGCCTCACTACCTTTGTGATTAAATTTATTGACTGCCATTACTTAAATGGTGGTTCAATTTTCTGAGAAATGATACTGAATACAAAGTCAGTTTGTACTTGTTTGACCATAAGTACAGTTTTTACGTATATCCTCCAGTCCGTAGCCAAAGCTAGCATGGCTATCTATTGTGAGTAGGTCATTTGGTTTCTGGTGTTTTGAGTCACGGCCTACAAGCATCCCACCTGTTATTTTCACTCCTACCATCCTTCCCAAACATCCTGTCTCCTGGTGCAGCTTGGATCTGGAATGATGATATTGTCTCATCACACTCTCCTGCTATTATTCTCATTTACTGATTATTCTTGCTCGTCTTGCACCCAGACATACAACCCATCCTGTGCCCGGCTTTATCGCTGAGGCTGCAGTCCTGTATCTGCTTACCTGGCAGTGGGCCTCTTGAACTCAGTGGGACGTACTTCTGAGTAGACATGCATAGGATGGTGCCGTTAGCTTCTGTGGTCATTTGTCCTCTCACCTGTTGTAGTTTGCTGCTTACTAAATAAGAATTCCCGGGGCCAGCTCTGCCATTAGGGCCTCAAGTGGCAGGGGCTGGGAGGTTGGGAGCTGCAGAAAGTTGTTGGTGGAGAGAGCTGTGCTTTGTGCCGCTATCTAATTTGGGCTCCCACGGTATGACTGGCATGTCCCCTTCCACAGTAGTCTCTCTGTAACACTCCCCTCAGCAGCAGCTGTAGTTGCTTTCATCCCTTTGCGGATGTGGGTACCGAGGCCTCCCTGAAGAGTTTCAAGCATGGCATGCGTTCAGCAAAGTCCTTGGTGAAGCCACAGAACTCTGCCGTGCGTGTGGCAGCAATGGTGCCACCAGTAAGAAGCAGGGTACTTGCCCATAGCTAGAAGCTTATCAGTGGGAAGTTGTTTCCTTATAAAGGAGAATGTGGGTCATATCTGTTTGTTTCATTGCTGCCCCCATCCCCCTGTATTTGTCTCTCCAGCATTACTCCTGGAAAAGTGCTTCTTTCCTTGCTGAAAACCCGAGTGGATGGGCACCTGAAGATTATCAGGAGCCACCTTGGAGCGTAAGCCAAGCTGGCAAGTGCAACAAAGTCTCTGAAAATGTCAAAGGCTCGGTAAGTTGGTTCTGAGCATCTCGGGAAATGATGTTCATTAAGGGAAGAAACTGAGGTGATGAAAGGAGGATTGGGTGGGTTCAGACTGAATAAAGAGGGCATAGAAGAGGGGAAAGGGGAACAGTTACTAAGAGAGAAGCAGCTGTTTCACTAGAGGAAGTGAATTGTTCAAGGGATAAGAGGAAAGGGATTCTTTCACCAATCTTCTGGTCACAAAATCAGGATGGTTAAAAATAATAAAATGGTGGCCTTCTGCTATGTTTTCAGTGATTTTTTTAATGCATGATACTGTGATTCTAATAACTGCATGGACAGATGGTGGGAACCTTGGATGTTTCAGAATAAGACACGCTAATGATTAGGCTCTGCAGAGAAAGTATGAGGGAGGGACTGTGGCTTTCTGATAGAGCACATGCTTTGCATGTAGAAGGTCCCGGGTTCAATAATCAGCATCTCCAGGTAGGGCTAGTAAACACTCCTGCCTGAAAACCTGGAGGGCCTCTACCAGTCAGTGTTGGCAATACTGGTCCAACTCAATATATGACAGCTTCCTATGTTCCTATAAACTGAAGCTGGGGCAAGGATGAAGTCTCTTAGAGGCGTGCAATAGAAGCAGGAGACAGTTCATAGTCCAGGTGTTAGTGAGTCCTTGAGCCAAAGTCCTAGCCCAAATCACAAAAGGTTTAGCTTTATTCCATTAGCACTGGTTTCTCCTTGAGTTCTCTTTGGGTGCTCCAGACTTCTGCAGATTGCCCTTGTGCCTTATTTGCTCACTCAACCCTCTTGCCAGGTGCTCTCTCAGTCGCCACCTCATACTCTCATCTCTTGTAATCTAAAATGTGATACTGAAAGACTGCTGGAATACCGTTCTTGTTCACCGAAAAGTCATCACAGCAGTGATTCAAAGCATTCTAGCTCAAATTGGACTCCAAGGGAGTTGCGTGTTCAGAGTTCGAGATCCCCTCGCAGGCAGAAGCCTAGTTCAAGATCTCCTCGCAGGCATCATTCAAGATCCCCTCAGGGGCATCGTTCAAGATCCCCTCAGGGGCATCGTTCAAGATCCCCTCATGGGCATCGTTCAACATCCCCTTGTAGACGGAAATATTGTTCACGATCCCCTCACAGGCGAGAGTATTCCCCTCAGAGACAAGAGAAAAGTTCAAGAAGCCCTTGGAGGTGAGACAACTACCATTGTTGGGATATGCAGCAATCACCTGAGTAGCTGATGCTTTGGTTTTGTGAACTGGTTACTGTTTGGATCAAATCCTGATGGTGCCAGGGATAGAGAAGCAAAGAGTCTGAGATAACTAGGGAAAAATTGGTGCTTTCTGGGTAGTTCATGTGTGTAGGAAAATGGGGAGTTCTGATGCAAAATTGGGATAGGAGATGGGTGGATGGATTCAGGGTAGCAAGCCTAAACTGAGATCAAGGAGGTTTAGCTGTTTGCCTGCCCCCAGCAACCATGGGAATTGTAGTTCTGCAAGGGTGTTGCAGTTTTTTGGCTAAAGCACTCAGCCCTCCACCCCACCTTTCACAAACTTACTAGTTCCTAGAATGTCAGGTGCTGGGGGTAGGGGAACAATGTGGAACTGTCAGGTTGACTCTTGGTGTTTTATTGAATGCAGATGGTTGCTGCTGCTTAAGTGAGCCATGTGTTTCTTTCTACAGGAGGAGAGAACATAGCTGCAATCCATCCCAAGAGAATTCCTGGAAGAGAGATTCCCCTTCTTATTACTTGGCTCATAAAATAAGTCACCACGATTCCCTCAAAGGTTTGTTTTTCTTGGGCTTTGGGTTGTCTGCCTGAAGCAATTCACAATGTGTGCCTTCATGTTCCCACTGAAGCCTGGGTTTTAGGACTGTATAGGTGTGGGTGAAACTGTGTTGCCTGTTAGATATCTCTCCAGACACTCTGACCAGAGGGTATAGTAGCAAGGCTCTTTGCTGGACACATTGAACACTGTGAGAGCGCAAGACGAGCCAGGCTAGATCACACCAAAGGCCTGTCTAGTTGAACATTCAGTTTTCACAGTGGACAACCAGAGATCTGTGGGAAACCATAATTAGGTTTCGGCAGTGGCTAGGAGTATGTTTGCACAGGTGACACTAGTGTGTCAGCTATGCTCATTCCTAGAGATGTATGATCTGGCCATAGACACACATGCCTTAGTTACATTCCATTTGGACTACTTTAGTTTGCTCTAAGTGGAGCTGCCTTAGAAAACTGTTCAGAAACTTCAATTGATCCAGAATGCTGCAGCAAGATTGTTGACTGAGGCTGGTTGCAGAGAGCACATGACTCCCTTCTTACAACAGCTTCACTGGCTACTTTCTTGTTTGGGGTCAGAATTCAAAATGCTGGTTATGATCTGTAAAGCACTATATGGCTTGGGACCAAGCTGCTTGAAAGCCCACCTTCTTCCATATGAGCCTGCCTGTTCCTTAAGGTCTTCAGGAAAGGCCCTTCTTTCGAGACTGCCACCTTCAGAGGCACATTTGGTGGCAGTGTGACAGAGGGCCTTCTCAGTAGCCGCTCCCTGGCTGTGGAACTCCCTGCTGAGGGAGGCTAGGTTCCCTCCCTCATAGGCAAAGACCGCTTTATTCAAGCAAGCCTTTGGTGTTTAAGTGGGTCTGTTGAGCTGGATGCTGGTTTTACTCTGTTGTGTTTTTAATTTTGTTTTAATGTATTTACTCGTGTTTTTTATCAGTGATTGTAAGATGCCTTGAATGCCATTTTTGGTAGTAATAATAATAATAAAGGCCAGATACAAATGAAATAAGTAGGACATGAGCGCAGTAGTACTCCTGCTCATGTTCCCCGCCAATTGCTACTGAGATATGTACTGCCTCTGATATTGGAAGTAATATATAGCCATGAGGGCTAGTGGCCATTGAAAGCCTTATCTGCCATGAATTTGTTCAATCCCCCTTCAAAACTGACCAAATTAGTGACCACCACTGTGTCTTGTGGAAGTGAATTCCATAGTTTACCTATGCACTGTGTGAAGAAATGCTTCCTTCTGTAGAAACAGCGGGGCCTGTTCAGACAACACGCTAAGCCATGGTTGGGCTGCTAACCCTTTTGCAGCAAATTTATTTATTTATTAAATTCATATACCGCCCCAAAGCTCTCTGGGCAGTTTACAAATGTTAAAAACAGTGAACGTTAAAAAGTATACAAAATTTAAAACCATTAAAAACATAAAAGCAATAATATAAAAACAACGGTATCCATGTTTAAACTGTAGTTATGTGGCCACTATAGTTGGGAATGGTTCACACAACATGCTAAGTCATGGTTCACATGACATGGTAAGCCATAATGTTTAGCTCAAACTGCTTAGCCACCATGGCTTAATGTGTTGTCTGAACAGGCTCAGCAACAGAAAGGAATATTGCAAAGGCAGACGCAAAGCTAACAGCAGGGCGCTGTTCACTATTCCCTTGAGTGAAGGCTTATAGAATTCCCAAATGAGTAAGAGGCTTTGGATTTAAGTCTGCATGGAAGGAGAAATTACCCACCATATCTAGCCTGTTCAATACTGTCCCATAGTGTAACATCTGCGTTATCCTGGAGCATTCAGTAAAACTGCTATTTGTATTCCTTTGTCCCTGAAAGTAGAAAGCTAAGCCTCCCCATTCACAACGCAAAAAACTGTCTTCTCTTGCTCTGCTCTGCAGAAAGAAGTAAAACCTATGAAGCGCCACTCTCCTATTCCCCAGAGAGCCCCACGTTGGTAAGAGAAAATGGGTTATCCTACCTACTTAGACTGGTGTAGCTTCAGCAGTTAACATGTTTCTGACGTATCAGTGGCATTGTTGCAGCTGGGGAGGGGATGAAATGGGATTCCTGCTCTCCTTGCCTTTCTATATGAAACAGGCTCCTGAGCATGCACAGTTCAAGTCTCAAGATAGTAGTTCCTGGTAAATGCTGCCCAAACTGAGTCCTCCTTTTGTCACTGCACAGATCTGCTTTCTCTCTCCATAAATGGGCAGTAACTGCTGGTGGACTGCTGTGGTCCCCACTTTCCCATGGGCAAGCTACTTCCCATTCAAAGGTGTGGTGGTGGGTTATATCAGAACTTCATTTTTGGACCCTGACACTGCACCCCCTTCCCTCCAGGTCTGTAAAATGAAAACCAAGTCACAGAAGATAAAGAAAAAGAAAATAACACAGCCTGAGAGAACTGAAAAGAAGAAAACATCTTCAAGGAGAGTAACTAAGTCTATCAAGGTAGTTGAAGAAGTGTGTGGATTTCTAAGGATTTCAGGCGTATCAAGCATATCTTAATGTGATATGAATTCACATGTGTGTGTGTGTGTGTATTTGTGTGTGACTTCCCATGGGCATCTGGTTAGCCTTGGGTCTGATCCAGCAGGGGCCTGTTATGTACATGGCACCAGTCAAACTAGTGAAAAGGATCAAAGCACTTGATGGGAGGTAGGTTCTATGCAGTGGGGCCAAGGAAAGAAGAGAAAACAGTGCTAGGCTTGCACATTTGGACACCCATGCCAGCCAACAGACCTGCATGGTCCAATGAGAGTTAATCCTCAGTAGCAGAAATGTTCCCCAGGACAGAGTTGTCATCTTAGTGGAACTTTTCGCCTTGGCATGTCTGTCCTCTTATTTGGCAAAACAAAGCCTGCATTCCTTTTTACCCTTGTGGTACAAGTATCCGAGGCAGTAAGCCTGTGTGCACCAGTTGCTGGGGCACATGGGTGGGAGTGTGCTGTTGCACCATGTCCTGATTTGTTAGTCCCTGGTCGACAGCTGGTTGGCCACTGTGTGAACAGAGTGCTGGACTAGGTGGACCCTCGGTCTGATCCAGCACGGCACTTCTGTAATAGCCGGCACGCTCCTGCCTATGTGTTTGCTTGAGACTCTAAAAGTGGTGATGGTAATGGTTGCCTTTTGGCAAGTGGGGTTTTCAAAATGGCTTCAGTTCCGTAGATTATGCCTTTTCTTTAGTGCACTTCAGGATTCCCTGCAGTGTTTCAGTAAGAGGAAGAACTATCGCTCCTAAAAGCATTTTTTCCCCTTGTGTACACATTGAATGCGAGTTGTACGGACTGCACAGAAAGAAATTGCCTACAAATACTCACCCACCCACCCTCTCTTCTTTTCCACCCCCATCTCCAACCCTCCTATTTCAAAGTTTAGGAAGAAAAATGTGTTGGTGTTGCAGGATGATTTGGAATTCTGTCACTGATATTCACCCTTCCTCCTGTGAGCTCAGGGTCACATTTATGGACGATATAGTTTTATCCTTGCACCAATGCTGTGAGATAGGTTATGGAGAGTAAACGATGGAGAGTAAACGAACTTTCAAGCTTCATGGGCGAAGTGGGGATTTGATCTCCCCAAATGGCGCCTAGCACTGTAATACCACACTGCCCATCCATCAAACCCATTTGTTCACCATGTTAGTTTGCATTGGCACGATGAACGTTGCAAAGGTTTTGGTTTGTTCATTACATTTTAGCCCACCCTTCCTCCAAGAATGGTGGTGGGCGTGGTAAAGGATTGTGGATACTTTGCCAAGGCTCATGCGGTCCTTGGCATTCTGCTTGGGCTAGTTGACCAGGAATCCAGTTGTGCCAACAGGCAGGTACCATAGATTTTTCTGCTTAGGTAGCCGTGTGTCATGTTCTTGCCCCCTTCCCCCAAGCCCCCCTCTATTAAATCACAGACCAAGTGTGAGTTTTATTCTTTTGGGTTTCTAAATATCTGCAGATCAAGAAGAAAGCTAGATTGACTCCTTCAGCTGTTGAAGCACCCGTCCCCTCAGAGACTGCGCAAAACTTCCCGCCTCTTAGAACAGAAGAGTCTGAACAGGTAGGAAGAAGTATTCACTCTTGCAGTTGTCTAGTCTGTGCTCTGGGATAGCAAGCAATTCTATTCTTTCTTGGTTCTCTCTTCAACTGTTTAACATGCTGGTGTTTGTACTGATGCATTCATTTCCTGAATGGGTTGTGACTGTATAATAAACAAATCTATTCAAATTTTTGAGACCCTTCCATGGCTATAGAAAAGGTCAAAGATGGCTGGCAAAGGATTCTGTTATAATTTCTATGGCACTTGCAAGTGCTTGGCTAAATTGAAGTGTCAATAGCTGATGCCCAGACCCAGACCCTCTCTTTAATTTTAAGGTTGTCTGTGAGTTCGCAGTCTTCGTTGTGCAAGAGCAAAACTGTAACTTGGGTAGACACTTAGCATTGCACTTTTAGTCTGGTCCTGTATGCACCCAAAAGGCCTGCTGGGGCCATGAGAACAAATGGAGGAGAATCTAAACCAGAGTTTGGTTTGTAAGCAGCTGTGTAAATAAGCTGGAAGACAAAAGAACTGGGACTCCCTTAGCCTTGGAATGGAAAAGGGACAGATTTATAATGATGAATAGGTACTTACTTAGCCATAAAGACCAGCTGGTAGTGTTGAAGAAGAAATAAGGCTGGATCTTCTTTTCCTCAGCAAATGGATCCTGTGTTATGTCTATGAATCTGGGCCCAGAATCCTCCCCAATAAGGCACATGGAACTTGTTTTCCCCCCAGTTAAGATGAAACAACAAAGAAAAAGTTACCTCTAAATAGTGAGGGGCTGACATCTCAAATTATGCTGACATGTAATCAGGATGGAGATGTCCAACAGGATGGGAGATGTCCAACAGGATGGAGATGTCCAACAGAATGCAGAAAATGCTGGGTTATTTTCAGTAATAAAGTTGAATATGAAAAGGGAACAAAGTTTACACATTTTTCATGGTGCCTCTTTTTTTTGCTTATCTGTTCTTCTCGATCATGGAGGAAAGACACAGTTCCTTTTTAGACATCTCTTTTCTGACCCACGGTTTTCTGCAGAGCTTGTTTGCTTAGTTTTATAGATAAGAAAATCTTTCTTCTCATCTCATGAATCTTTAATTGAAAAGAATCACAGGTTCTTTTCACAGCTGTGATTTTGGTTAATTTCTTCTCATTTTTCATCCTTTCCCTTTTTCCATTCAGAGGCCTTTTTACTGTCGTTCCCCCCCCCCCCCCCACACACACCTTTTACATTACATTTTACAATTATCTCTTTTTCACTTTTAATCCTAATTTCTTCTTTGGGCATTTATACTTCCTTCTGAATTAATAGAATTTAGTACCATTTTTGTCAATTAATTTTAAACTTTTCCCAACTTTACAAGGGAATACAAGATTTTCCCCAATTTATATCCATCAACTTTTATCTATAATTAGATAACTATGAATTTGTTTTTTCTTTATCCTTTAGAATTCTTGTGTTAAGGTTAATCGGGGGATTTATTGGGTTAACAGATGGGGGATATTTTGTAAAAAAATTCTATAGAAGTTTGTATAACCTTATGCTTTATCCATTTCATGACTTAGTAATGTTATACATTTTGATCTTCCTCTAATATACTGCTGTTTTATACTCGTTAATGTTTTTGTATGCTGTGATTCCAATGCATCCCACAGATCCAGTGGAATTTTAGGATGCTTTTAGTATGTTTTTTTAGGAAGTTTTAACAATGTATACTATGTTTTTAATTAAAATTTTATGTGTTTTATACTTACTGTTGTTCCCCGCCTCGATCAGGATGGAGAGGTGGGTAAGAAATATTATTATTATTATTATTATCATCATCATCATCATCCATTTTACATCTGATTCCTGGATCCTTTTCTGATTGTATTCCCTTAAGCTCATTGGAGCAAAACCAGAATCTAGCCTTTATGCTCTAGTCTAGGCCATGTTAACTCCACATCCTATTGGGAAATCTCTGTCGTTCCAGTTGGCAGCTAGCAGTGAGAACACGGACTCTTTTCATCATCCCAGTGCTGAAGAGGAAACCAGATTTTCAGCCTCATCATGCACTCCCTATGACCATTCTGCAGCTGTGCTGACAAGAAAGGAAGAGATCGAGCAGGTGAGGAAACTGCAACCTTCCCCAGTAGCATATCTGGTTAAGGAACAGCTGGAACTCTCCAACATGATGGTGATGAAAATGACAGGGAAGGCTTGTTAGAGGGGTCTGTCGCTTTCCTTTTGAGGAACAATAGCCACCTTTTAAAGGAGGTAGAGAATGTCGGCTTATGGCTAGTTTACGTGTTCTGTTTTATGGGCTTACAAGTTTGGAGAGTGTGGAAGAGGCAGAGCAAACAAAAGGTTGCTGGTAGGGATGTGCTCCGCTTCTAATCGGACCGTAGAAGCAGGAGCGGAGCGGGGGGCTTCGCCTGCCCTTAAGGCGGAGGCGAAGAGGATTGGGGGGCCGGCGGAGCGTGGCGAAGAGGATCGAGGTGAAGGCAGATCCTTCGCCTCGATCCGGAGCTCCACCGGAAAGGTAAGTGGGGTTTACCGGGCCCTGCCGCTGTCGCCCATGCGGCGACGGCGGCAGGGCCCGGTAATCCCCCCGCCCTCCTCTCCCTTACCTGCCTCCATCCGCGGTCCGTCAGCGTCTTCAATTGAGCCCGTGGTTCCAGCAGGAAGTCTGGGCCGCTTGTGGCCCAGACTTCCTGGTGGAACCGCGGGCTCAATTGAAGACGGCGACGGACCGCGGACGGAGGCAGGTAAGGTCCCCCTCTCCCTTGGTCCCTTACCGGGCTCTGCCACTGTCGCCGCATGGGCGGCGATGGCGGCAGGGCCCGGTAACCCCCCCTATGGGGGGGAAACGGAGCTCCAATCCGGATCCGGAGCTCCGAGCGGAGCGGACTGGGCACAGGCGGAGTGGAGGCGGTGCGGAGCGGCCCGATCTGAAAATGGCGGATCTGAAAGTGAAGTGGAGTGGGGGGTCCGTGCACACCCCTAGTTGCTGGACCTGAATTCCCCTTGGTTTTCACAAAAGGATTTCTATTATATCTACTTGTTTCACACCTGCAAATGATCTTGAGTGATGTAGAAATACAGTCCTCATTCAGAATCATGCAGCGAAATAACTCACTAGAAAAAATAGTGGCAACTTGAAATTATATCCCTACGATGTGGGTTTAGACTCTTGACTGAATCTGGCCAGGGCCTAGCCCTTGAATCTTATTTGCATGCTCAAGGACTGGTCTTGGTGTGCATACCTTCCACCCACCATCAACTAACCACAACCCAATCCCATATAGCTGAGGCTAGAGCAAGAACTTCCAGATCAGGGAACAGAACTTGTAGATAGACTTGAGCTGTAGATCTTTTAATTTCTTAAACTAGGCACTGAAGATCTCCACCCCCAACCCCATGATTTGCCTGGGTCCTTCTTTTACAGCAATAACTTTTGTTTTCAGTATCTTGTTGAGTACACTGTTGCTGCAAAAAAGAACTTATCCTGAGATCAAGGCTTACAGCCAAAATTTGTTAGTTGGAAGATCTATGCCTGAATCTCCTGATGCCTTTTTCTGCAGCTGCCCCTGCTTCCATTTGGATTTTGTTTGTTTGTTTATTTATTTATTCATTAAATTTATATACCACTCCATAGCCAAAGCTCTCTGGGCAGTTTACAGAAGTTAAAAACAGTGAACATTAAAAAAGTATACAAAATTTAAAACCATCAAAAATATAAAAACAACAGTATAAAACAACAGTATCCATTTAAACAACAACAGTTCTGGGGGTCTTAAAAAAACCTTAGCATATGTTGTTAAATGCTGTTAAATGCCTGGGAGAAAAGTCTTGACCTGGCACCGAAAAGATAACAATGTTGGCACCAGGCGAGCCTCATTGGGGAGATCATTCCATAATTGGGGAGCCACCACTGAAAAGGCCCTCTCCCTTGTCGACATCCTCCTAGCTTCCCTCGTTGTAGGCACTTGGAGGAGAACCTTAGATGTTGATCGCAGTGTACAGGTAGGTTCATGTTGGGAGAGGCGTTCGGTCAGATATTGTGGTCCCAAGCCGTAGGGCTGTGGCACAAGGGAAGCTGTCCCTGCACACCAATTTCACTGTTGCACATTGTCCCGTCCCCCCACCTCAGAAAGCTGCTACTAAACACGAAGAGGAAACTTTCAAGAATGCTCATTGTATCCAAATTGGCCCCATGGCTACTTTTAGGAAAAGAGAGAGATGTCAGAAGATCCAATCATGTATGGCCCATGTAATGGTCCTTTTGAGAACTTTGTTTCCTTTATAAACTTCCTCTTGACCGGGGTAATATGTAGGATAAGGAGCAGCAGAGCAGATGTGGATTTTTATACTAGAGAAAGCCTTAAAAGCGTATTAACCAACAACAGCAAAAGCACGTTCTCAGTCCAGTGTGGGATGCTGTGAGATGACACTCCGCAGTTTCCCCTTTCCAGCCCCTGTAAGGTTAGGAAGTGTGGTCTGGGGACTGGGAGTATGCCTGAGGCTGGCTGTAGATGGTGCAGGGAACCAGAACTGAAAGGAATTTTAGGAACAAAAGAGTGCTTGGAACTGATTTCCACGTGGGATTTTGAAGAGCAGATCTGTCTTGATACCAAACAACTACCAACCTGTTCATAATCACTAGAATAGATTGGAATTCCCACTTCATCCATGAACATTTATTGATATGAGGAAACAAATCCAACTTTAACCCTCTTCAACAGCCCTGATTGGGAATATAACCTGGGTGGTTGGTGATCCTGGGCACCTATAATGTGGCCCATGTTGATAGTTGTGATCAGTGGAAAACTGATTGCTTCTTCAGTGTTAGAAGTTATCGCTGGAGTAGCCTTAATCTTCAGCTTTTCTATGTGTCGCTTCCCAGTTCCCTTTTTCCTTACTCTTAGTTGTACTGATGACTGGAGCTAGTCTGTCCAGAGAGTTGCGCTCTTCAGAACTCGATCCTCTGCGGTTGTGGCTCACTCACCTGATAGAACCCTGTGTTCTTCCCTGCAGGCCTATCTCCAGGCTGTTCTCAACTTCGCTGTGGTAGCCGCCATGCTAGTGGAGAAGGAACCCTGCATGGAGAAAGCTATGGAATCAGCACTGCGGGCCAACCTGAGGAGGATTGCAGGCTACTATGAACAGCTGCTGAAGAACTACATTGACAACTTAGCTTAAGCTAGCAGAGAGGAGACTTAATAGGGAGTTCTGTGTGGTGTAACCAAGGCTTATTGCAGGATAGAATCAGTGGGGTGGGAAGCTGCATGTTCTTTAGACTTGGTAACAAAGGAGTGGCACTGGATAAAGACTCCTCTTAGCACCAGGGATGAGGAACACCAAGGAGTAGGAGTTTAGGGTGCAGCAGCTACAGGATGCAGAAGCAATGGCTGGATGGCTTGCAAGTATTGTTGCTGTACTATTGAACAAAGGGGTAAGGAATGGTTTGGGGGAGATAAGAGCTCCTCTTGGTAAAGAGATTATTGGGAGAGATGTTGACCTAGACACTTCTGAAGGGATCAGGAATTCAAGTCAGGGAATAATTGGGATTGGGATGGTGAGCCAGTTTTGGGGTACTACCCTGGTGTGGTTAACTGTTAAAAAGGTTTGTCCTTGGATCTTGCAACGCAGTTTTCAGCAACAAGGCTTAATTATGTGTTTTTGAGCTCTCTCTTGAATTCAGGATCTTCTCCTGCTGTATGCAGAGAGAAAATAATAATAAAACAATTTTGGAGACGAACACATCTCTTGGAGCTGCCTTTATTTGTGAGCGTACCTTCCCTGTACTAGCACTTAGACAACCGTAGATAAAATTGTACAACATTCTTTTAGCATCCAGGTTAAGGTTGGCAAGTCAAGCATTTGAACAAGGAGATTAAGGCAGGGTTAATCTACTTACTGTTATCTGTGCACCTTTTTGAATATACATGAGCTGGGAGGTTGAGGAGCTAGTAAGCAACGATACCAGGCGTTTTTTGCATGAACGTGGATGATGGCCTTATTTCACATTCTATACCCTATAAGGTCTACTTGAATATTCATGCTGTAGAGTGTCTTATAGTTGACAGCCCCCTACCTACAGGGCTATGCTGATTGCTTGTTTTTACTTTCCACGTTGGGCCTCTGAAACAACTGCTCACACGCAGGCTTCTCCTTTCACACATCTGTGCTCATTGCACAGATGGTAGGCAACAGGACCAGGAGGTACTTGTCACTCCATCAAAAAAGTGTGCCAGAAACGTGAAAAGGGCGACTCACTCTAATGTATAGCAGTGCTCACTTCCATTCAGCTAGATTTGTAGATTACTTTAGCCTTATCAAGGTGTTCTTACTTGTCCAAACTATGCTAGCCAGCCCCAACTTTGCACACCATTTCACCACCATCCATGTGTTGACACAGATCTGGTAAGGGGGAGCCTTTACAGATGTGCATCTCAATGCACAGATGGGGGGGGGGCAGGGCAAGAAGGTGGAGCACCGCTCCACACCCAAACTCATGCATTGCTTCTGCACATGAGTAAGAATGCCTGCCTAGGCCTTTTATCAAGATCAGAGTTGTTCGTGAAACAACAGACCCCGCTTAGCACAAAGTCATTACATTAGTGCTTGATACGGATGGGTTGTCTTGTGCAAGAGTCATCATGCCAAAGAACTTTAAATAGTGGACCCATTCAGAAGACACCTTAAACCATGGCTTTAACCATGGTGGTTGAGCCAGAAAGCCAGGCTGTGTTCAGGAGACACCTTAGACCATGTCTTTAGGCTTTTTGCTTTATTCACCGTGGTTAAAGCCATGGTTTAAGGTGTCTTCTGAGCAGGGCCAGTGGCTGTTCAGAGCAGAAGGGGTAACTGTGTGCCATCTCATTCACTCCTGCCACTCTCTAAAAATTAACTGCGTTACTTTTACCCTTCTCCAAGATCCTGGCATACAAACAGATTTTTAATAACTAGAGTGTGTTTTTAAGTTATTTATCTGTCAGGTGTATACAAATGAACGTACACCCAGTGACTATAGAGTTTTAAGGATCATCAGTCGAATTGTCAAGCGTTCTACTTGTTTATAGTATCTCCTGGTATTCTTCAATAATCACCAGGCTGTGAAAAATATGCCCACAGCTGCCAGCAGGGAGCAGCAGAGAACAACCAGTCACAAAAGCGAACAAGTACAAAACCAGACCAAAAGATCGCCCTTACCGAATGCGTTAACTCAGATTTTCAAGGTTCTGATTTAAAAGCACCGATTTAAAACAGCCTCTGCCTGTATCTCTGCCTTCCACACTTCACGCAGAAATGCTGGCTGCAGAAAGTGTTCATCCTCCTCCCCGTTAATGTGAGAAAGGGGGGAGGGGGGCACACACCTGTAAGACTTTCCTTCCCTATTTTTTAAAAACATCAAAAGGGGTCCTGCAGAAAGTAAGCCTGGTAACATGGACATCAGTATGCCAAAAAACTTAGTTACACTTTTTTTTTTAGTAAAAAAAGCTGCAGTCCATGAAGGAGGAAGTGAAGTTGTGCACTCCAAAACCTGTGAAGTGCACACCTTCACTAACCAGTGGAAATGCAAACGGCATCCAGGACATTCCAGTTTCTCACGTTTGCTGTACACAATTCTTCCTGACTTGCCTAGCTTAGACTTGCTTGCTTTGCATTGATCGGGAGCTGGCTTTTCATTCTTCGTCCCCGAGCCTTGCTACATAAGACGTCTGCTTGCACCACAACCCCCTCTTCTGCCTGACTCTTTTCAGGTGTCTGGCAACTAACCCCCTGCTAGGATATGCTACAGTGTTTGCTGCTTGACCTTGCTCTGGCAGCCCGCCCTGCCCCTTTGCCCAGAGTTCCCTGCTCCATATCGGGGAGAGCTGTGGGTCTGGCCCCAGGCTTTGGGATTGGCTTTCCAAAGAAGAAGCCCTCTGGCTCAGAGTCGGAATCGGAAGACGATGAGCACGTAGGGCACCAAGTGTCATCTTGTTCCACCCCAACTTCCTGCTCACCAGTGCTGCCTTCCTGAGATCTCTCTGGGAAGTCCATGATTAACACTGATGTGTGCGGGGCTACTGAGATACTACTTCTGAAGCGGTGGTCTCCAACCCGCTGCCGAGACGTTTGTGGGAGAGCGGCCCTTAAGATTGGGCTCTCCCTCATACTGCTGGTGCTCCAAGCTGCTTCTATGGGATGGGGTGTGGAGGCTTCCACTTCCTCTTGAGGAGAACCTCTGGAGGAGGCCTCAAATTCATCAAGCTGTGAGGAGACTGTCCTGTTCCTGAAAACAACTGCTTTCTTCTGGCCGTCAAGCTCAGGACATACTGAGGAATTTCCAGATAGGTGAAGCTTTTTAATTTCTGGGAACAAAAGATAAGAAAGAGGATATACAAGGGTATGGTGATTTCCCAAACCTGAATACTGAATGACGCCTATAAGGCATTCCCGCAATGCCTGCTGCTCACTACTACCAGTGAATTTGTATGAGCCAGGAATTTCCACAGCACTGCATCAAAATCAGGACTGCCTGTTTTGATTCGCATGTGATGATTGATCCATCACATTTCACAAGCTCGTTTTCAAGCATCTTTTCTTGGGTTCTAACTTGAGAGCTGACGAGATTTTCACAAGCAGGGCATTTTATAGAAATGCATCTTCTGCCAAAACTTGTGCATTATGATATTAGTGGTGTGTGTGTACATACACACACACATACCTCAACACATATACCAACACATTTTTAGGTTGGGGCGGGGGGGGGGGGAGAATCCATGTGTTATATGAAGACTTTACCACCCATGTCAAAGCAAGTGGCATTTGTTTCCCTGTTTAGTTTGTATTGCTATGTTAGGACCATCCTGGTAGATAATTCAAGATCAGACCTGATATGCAGAAGACTGAATATTAAATTTCTACCATTAGGGCAGGGCTAGCATCAAGGGTTGCCAGCATTGGGCATCTTCTGCAACCCTGTCAGGGAGATCGCCGACGGAGGGATGACCCGCCTTGCTGCTTCTGCTGTTTGCTGTTGCTCCTTATTTATCTGCCCTTTCCAAACAGGAGAAATGAGAAAAGCAAGGGCAACCGCCACCAGCAGTCTCTACTTGCTTTGCCCTGTCCTTCTGGGCAGTGGCATGGACTGGACCGAGAGGGAGAAGGCAAGCCAATGTGCAGTGGCCACAGTGGCAAGGAGGTGGACCCACACAAGGAAGGGAACCCACTGAGAGCATCTTGCCCAAGATATTCCAGACCTGACACTGCATTAGGTATACAATAACCTAAGATGGGGGCCTTTAACTGGTTTGGATGAAAAGCTGCCTGTGCCATCCCTGGGTTCAAAGGCTCATCCCCAAAGACTTTACCATCTGCCTCGGCCACTTCCTCACTGGCATCACTGTTGGCTCTTGCTGCTTCAGAGGAGCAGCCTGGGTTACTGTTCCTTGCTCTGGAGATGGGCGTGGAGTCAGGGGACGGCGCAGAAATGAACGCAGAGTCGGAGGAATCGGAGCCGGTGGACGACAAAGCCGTTTCCTTCTCCAAGCTGCAGGCTTCGGAGCAGAAGAGGAGGCCGTTGTGTGTAGTAACCTTTTGGCCCAGCAGCGCTTTTTGGCAAAGGCTACAGCAGAAGCACGAGGCTTTGGCGTGCCAGTGCTGACCTTGGAGGGTGGCCTGCTCACTGTCGACACCTGTGAGAAGAAACCACACAACAGGGTCATCTTATGAAGCAGTGATAATGGAGAACTTGGTTGCTGAAGTGTCCTGGCACCCCCAGTTTAAAATGGGTTCTGCCCAGATACGTTGCTGACTTCTAATGGGGAGGTAAAAGCAAAATAGAGTTTCAAAATGCTGAGACAGAAGATGACGTAGGTTGAAAATTAATTGGGCCTTGTCTATTTGGTCAACTGGAAGCATCTTGCAGCTTTTTAGGGGGGGAAAGCTGGTATAATGAAAGGAACAAATTACATAAAATGTGGTGATGACGATTAGCTAAGATGGCCTATACACGTCTGCTCAGAAGTAAGACAAGTTGAATTCAGTGGGCTTACTCCCAGGTAAGTGGATATAGGATTGAAGCCTCAGTCTAGCAGTTGCCATTAGCCACAAGGTCCACTGAATGGATCCCAATAGTCTATCAATGGCCAGATACCCCAAGGTAGACAGACTACAAAGCATGATTTCGATAGCCATCCCCTGGCAATAAACCACATATTCAGAGATGTCATACACATCTAAAATTTCTAAATTCAGGAGACAAATGTTATCTCCATTATACTCTGTCAGGTTCCCAGCAGCATCTACCTAGCTTGTACTGGAGATAACGTGCTCCCCTAGAAAGGTGTTTTATTTTTAGCCAACAAGGACAACTATGTTTTTATCTTGCTGCTAGGCCATTATGCGATATTGGAGATATCAAGTGTACATAATTCCGACTGGAGTACCACTTTCGTGGGGATAAGGAATTTTCTCGACAGTGGGGGTAAACGGAGACAAAGATGAAAAGGGTCCTGGATCTGCAAGCTGTTGAGGGGGGCATTTGTTGGTGATAAATCGATATGAATGCAATCTTTTGCAGCTGCAGAAATTTTCTGCAGAAGCTGATCCAAATGGTAAATTAGGCCGGAACTTCACCTACGGCCACCACATACACTATGTGTTTGTTAAATTGCTACCCAGCGTGACTAGAGCAACACTATCCCTACACCCCGATGCCAGGTTGCCTCTAGCCCCCCCATCAAAGCAGCCTGTAGGCCCGTTTTCGATATGCTTTTGCAAGTCGGAAGGGCCACGGTTCAGTTGTAGCGCACATGTTTTGTGTGCAAAAGGTCCCAGGTTCGATCCCCGGTAGGGTTGGGACAGATCCCTGCCTGGAACCCGGGAGAGCTACTGCCAGTCCGTGTAGGCAGAAGCGCACTGGATGGATGAGTGGTCTGACTCTGGATACGACCGCTTCTTCTGCAAGAGCACAGGAGGACCTGTGGGACCCACCAATAATTTCTCCGCAGGCTTGACAGACGTCTGCATAAAGGCTCTCAAAGCAAGCGCAGCAGCAGGGCTGGCCGCCCTTCATGACGTATCGCCGGGCCCCCAGGGACACGTCACACTCGAGGCAGCAGAAGTGGTCTTCGTGCCAGCGCAGGCCTTCTGCCTCCATGCATTCAGAGGTGAAGATCAGCTGAAGAGACAGAGAGGATGAAAGCCTGCATTGCCACACACCACATAGCAAGAGGGAAGCACGCAGCGTTCGACAGAGGTCCTACCTGGCTCCTAATCTATAATGGTACAATTCACACAATCCTTTGCTGCATTGGTCAGATCAGCTCAAGCTTTCTGTTTCACAGCATACCATAGTTAGCACATAAATCAAACATTTCTGGACATACTCTGCCCTAAAAACAAAAACAAAAATCTACATTTATCTGACCTGAACAGACAGATCATGTACAATTTGTGTGTGTATGTGTGTGAGGGGCAGTTTGGAGTGTTGGGTGATAAAAATTCCCGAGGGCAAAAAAACCTCAGAAGTATGGCCACTATAATGCTTATGAATTGTCCTCCAGATTAAGGCCATGTGGACTAAGAATTCTGAGTCTGTACATCCAGAAGTTTTCCTTTTTGTCAAGCATTTCAGTGTCCTTTGCTTGTTCAGCTGGAAGCGATTGTAGATCTGAGAGACGTTGTACAGATGAGTTAACAGGGCTGCTCCAGTGTTTTTTTGGTAAGAATTGCAGATTTATGGTTACAGAATCATTTTCTTAGGCCTTTGGTTTTAGTTGTAGTTTCCCCTATTGCATATGACATCCATATTTATTTATTTTACATTCAATTAAATCACATCAGTAGAAGAGCATGTTACTGGTTGTCTAATTATTCCATTGTATCATTTCGTTTCTCCTGTCCATGACAAAGGTCAAAAAACTTCACTGAAACGTTATCGCTTGGCTTCTAGAAATGTTAATGAGCCCCTGCAAAGTTTTTGGTTTTTTGCAGACAAAAACATTAAAAGCTGGCTTTCGAAAAATGGAACAGATTCCCTAACTAGCATGTTGTTGTTATTACTGTATTGTTTTTATTATTTTGTTATGGAAATATAGATTATAGGCCTAGATTAAACCTCAATCTAGGTGTACAACTATATTTAGATACCTGCTGAAGTTGGTTTTTACAGTGTGCCCTTGAGTTTTCCCCACAGTGAATCTGTAGGACAGCTTTCTTCAACCTGGTTGCTTCCAAGATGGGGATGAAGGGAGTTGTGGTTTAAAACAAATGGAGGGAACTGGGCTGGGGAAGGCTGGATCTATGCATCTAGGAGTTTTGACCTTTTGGAGGCAGCAAGTACCACCTCAGTGTGGACAGCCAAATTTTATAAACAGATTAGTGGCGATTTCTGCAAGGAAATTTTGCAGTCCCTGGGAAGATTTCCACTGTTCAGTGAGGGTTGTCTTGACCAGATGGAGGATGGTAGGTTGAGTCCATTAATGGTTTGTTGTATTATGGTTCAGATTTTGGAAACAACCCAGTAAGGTGAACCAGCTGATTCAATTAGAACAACAGAAGCATCAGAAGTATATGCGTACACCCACCTGATCACACGAAGCACAGCGTGGGCGGAAAAATTCTGCATGGTGACGACCGCAGTAGATCTGCCCATGTCGATGGAAGTAGATCAGATCTACTAAGGGCTGGTGGCAGGTGTGACACACAAAACAGGCAGGATGCCAGCAGCACTGATCTCCCAGCTTAGGTGCAAACACACCCTGCTCCCCTCTGGTCATAATCTTAGCGCACTGCAAATCAAAAAGACAGGATCTCTTTATCTAAGGTGTGTAGTTATCTGATAGTAAGGCATCTTGAGGTTGTAGCTGTGTGTACTCTTCTCTAAAATATATAGTGCCAAGCAATGAATTTCTTTATCAAGAAAACATAAATTCTGCAACTGTGTTAGTTATAGAAACTCCACGAGTTTCCATAATTTATCTTGTGCATAGCTCTGCAACGTTTGCTACTTTGCGTGATTAATTCTGGTTTTGCTAGTCATAGTCATAACATCAAAACTCCCCCTCCAACCACTGGAAATATTATGTCATCACCTCCCTGGTTTCAGAGATTTAAGCACACATTACCCACATCCTTTCTAACATATATTCCCACCCCTGGTAGGATTGCTCTGTTAGAGAACTATGAAACTGAATTCTGTGCCCACTACCATTTTCTAATTGTTTCCCCAACTTCTGCAAAATCACAGAATACCTGCAGCCCAGTTTGTGATCTTCATGTTATTAGTCTTCAAAGGAGGACAATCATAATTAAAGAATTCTGGCTAATTCTTTTTAGTGAAAGTAAAGTATTTCAAATAGTAAAGTACTGAGTGAAAGAAAGTATTTAAAATATTTATATCACATCTCTTTTGCCAGACAACCTCCAATTATCAGCTGACAATGAATGAAAATTAATAAACGTAATATTCTTTTGTAAAAGGCACCGATGACTTACAAAGACTTACAAATGATGGAAAGTGTCCATTCTCTAGGCCTTACATGTTGCTGTGGCTTGGTTTTCAGCTTTCATCACTCAATATAAAGAAATGCAGTAGGTCTAGAATTTAGGGAGCTAAGATCACATTTTAAATCATGACATCAAAAAAAAAAAAATTGGCAAAAGTTAATGTGACTCCTGCTCTCATGATGAACCAGCCAGGGAACATAAAGCTAGAGATTCACCCCAGACATCTTGTTGGTGCAGTCATGAGAACACTGGTGTCCGGTATCAAGGTAAGAATGGCTCACTTTTTTGCATAAGCACCCATGAATGCTGGGGGGCACCGGGTATTGGACTCCCTGCCCCAGTGATTCTTGCCTCCGCCGTGCAGCAAATATCCGCAGCTGCTCTCTCTCATCTTCCCCAATGGATGGGCAGTATCTCTCCTTGAATAAAAGCAAAAGAATAGTGTCAAAATCCAACAGAGCCTTCAGATAAATATATTCACTCCAAACACAGGCAAGAGGCAGACAACTATAAATAGAAATTAAATCACGAAGTTGTATTATAATCGTATTTTTGTATTTGCATTTTGTTTGCTGCCTTGGCTGGATGTGGTCCGGAAAGGCAGCTTATAAATGCTGAAAGAAAGAAAGAAAGAAAGAAAGAAAGAAAGAAAGAAAGAAAGAAAGAAGATATTGAACCAGTTCAGAAGTCACAGTAAGCCAGATTTGTAAGCATGCTAATGCATGCTGCTCAATCGCTCCTGCTTGGCTCCTCCTACTTAAGATTCTGGCTTGTTTGAAGAGGAACGAACCATAGATCCCAGTTCTGCGATACAACAGTAAGCAAACCATGGAAGGAAGTTCCCTGGTTTGTTTAATTGCTCCTGCTGGCTGGAGGAGTCAAGTGGGAGCGAATGAACAGCATGCACTAGCATGCTTGCTCATTCACAGTAATCCAGAATTCTCAGCACTGACATGCAAACGCAGCCTCAATCGTATTTGCCAATTATCCCTATACCATGTTAATGATTACAGAAAATCATGCAGGTTTATAAACAACTGAAAATGCTTCCTTTTCCCCAACTGCATTCCTGTGTATGTCTACTCAGAAGAAAGGCCCACTATGTTCAATTGGACTTACTTCCAGGTAGGTGTGCGAAGGACCACAGTCAAATTTACTTTTTTAATGTTTCAGAATGCTTTTGTCCATCATATGTAGCTCTGAATCAAGATTTTAAGAGAGATAGGGCATAACATGAGCATAGTTTTACTCCACCCTGTGCCTGTTTGGTGCATTCTCTTCCCCTTCTTATTGTTTTATTATGATTTTATTAGAATGTAAGTCTATGCGGCAGGGTTTTGCTATTTTATTGTTTTACTCTGTACAGCACCATGTACATTGATGGCGCTATATAAATAAATAAATAATAATAATAATAATAACAACAACAACATAGGGTTTAATCATGTCAGTCTTCTACACAGAAAGCATGAAGGAGATGACCTCCATCAATCATAGAATCATAGAATAGTAGAGCTGGAAGGGGCCTACAAGGCCATCGAGTCCAAACCCCTGCTCAGTGCAGGAATCTACCTTAAAGCATCCCTGTCAGGTGGTTGTCCAGCTGCCTCTTGAATGAATGAATGAACGAATGGAGATGACCATTGATGGAACCTGTCTGTAGGTAGTGGACAGTGTCATTATATAGTGTAGCCACTAGGAGACACCAGATTTAGGGGCTGTCTTGACATTGTCTTTGACTCAGGATGGCTCCGAATCCACACTGCATCAGTTAGATGATGCAGCCGCAAATTTGAAGCCATGCCGGGGCAAAGAGGCAAAGATGCGCAGCTGAAAAGTCAGTTGACTTACCCTGATTTTTCCAGCCAGAGCAAGAGCAGCCCAGCTCTTCCGCCAATCTGTCCTTGCTTGGAGCCAGTAAACCCGGTAAACCTCCCGCCCTCCTCTCCCGGCCTTACCTGGCGCCACTCCCCTCTACTGCAGAGCTCCGATTCGGAGCCGGAGCTCCGCGGCAAAGAGGAGCGGAGTATGGGCGGAGCTGCGTGGCGCGGGCCGACCCGAAATTTTCGGATCGGCCCGCGGGGCAGAGCGGGGGGTCCGTGCACACCCCTACATCATAGTATTCCTAACAAGTTTGGTTTTCATGGTCCTAGTATAATAATAATTATTATTATTACTTATTTATATAGCACCATCAATGTACATGGTGCTGTACAGAGTAAAACAGTAAATAGCAAGACCCTGCTGCATAGGCTTACAATCTAATATAGTATAAGCCACAAGAGCCACAAACCAGTCAAGGCGACAGAGAATTTGTGCTAGAGAACATCTGTTTATTACTCATGAGGCTCAGAAAGTGCAGGCAAAAGTGCACAGAGTCTCTACATTCCTGAATGCTAAATGTTGGGATTAGAGAGCAAACAACTATTCCATTTGCTTTGTTTCCTGTTCTCTTTCCCTGAGAGCATCCTCTTCTGCTGCTCTCCCATAAAGCCAAGATATGAAGACAGAGGAATCATTGAATTAAGCCCATTTACAGTTTCACTTCTAAACCCCTACATTTCTACCACACGGGCTCTTTTCACAGTTGTTCTGTGAAATAACCACCGAGCTGTGTGGCTAATATTTTATTGGAACTAAAAAGTAGTTCAAAAAGTACAAATGGCAGCGTCTATCGGGCTAAACCATTGCAGAGACATTGGCCGTGTTAAGAGGTTTATTAGTACATAAAAGGAGTGCTCAGCTGCAGGCAGCTCAGAAACAAGAGAGCTTTAGCAGACCTTTCCAGCCAAGGCCTACACGAGGCTGGACAGCCTACGGAAGCCTAGATGGGAGGTTCAAGAATCTTACGTTGCAGTCCTGTGGGGGCAGCTGCTGAAGGAGAGTTCTGATGCGGAGCTGGTACTGAGTGGCTGGAGGAACGGCATTGGAGGAGCAAGAGCCAAAGTTTGGCAACACCTGCAAAAGCAAAACGAGACTGAGAAGCAGAGGTGGAGCTGCGGTTTCCCCGGGGTGGGGGGGTTTGGGGAACAATGGCTGCCTGCCCTGCCGTCTCCTCCCCACAGCAAACTTGTTTCCCAGGGAAGGGATGGAGCCCAACAGAATGAAGTCTACTGTGGAAGAACTCATGAAAAGGAATTGGCAGCACAAGGAAAAGAGAGCTGGCTCAGCATTCCCCTGCCTTAGTATTCATCTGCATTAGCATCCGCTTCTGACAGAAAAGCTTTTAAAAGGCTCTGTTTCTCGGGAGCTAAGAACCTGAAAACAGGCCCCTTTCTCAAAAGCTTGCTCTGCTCCGCTGCATATGTACTTGGTCAAGCAGCCATACGGAGTTGGCTCTGCTGATTCTGACTGTCCCACCCTCTTTCCCTGGTGCCTGCGTTTTGCTGTTTTCCTCCTCCTCCGCCCAATCCTTTTTCCTTTTGTGTCATTTATTTATTTACATTTTTATACTGCCCGATAGCTGAGGCTCTCCAGGCAGTGCACAATTAACGCCATAAAAATACAATAAGTATACAATAAATTAAAACGTTAAAAGGTGAAAGTGCAAGATAAAATCAGGTAAATTACAGTCTAGGGAAAGCCTGTGTGAAGAGGTACGTTTTTAGGAGACGTTTACAAGCTATAACACTTTCCGCCTCCCAAACCACATGAGGGAGGGTTTTACGGAGGGTGGGTGCCACTACAGAGAAGGCCTGCCGCTGAGGTTCTTTGCGGTGACATTCCGTTCATTTCGGAACGGCTCATGTCTTTTAGATAGATGGTATGCCCACACTTTGGAAGCTGCTGTGGGAGCCTTTTTTAGCTGAAGAGCGAGGTTAAAAATGCCATAATTAAATGAATAACAGCGGTGTAACAAGTCAGGGTGGTTTTGGCATCTAGACCAAGGAAACAGCAAAAGCATCAACAGGGAAAAGGCCACAACTCCCACAAAATAAAGATGCCAAGGCCTTCGAGGAGAAGCCCTCGTGACACTGAGAGAGGCTTCTCACAGACGTATCAGAAAGAACTATAGAACAATGAAAAACAGTGTCTTGCTGCCTGCCTACCTCTGCTGGGGGGATTTCTGTGGTTGGTCCTGGGTAATCTTCCAGGGCGCAGCCAGAATCACTGTCTGAAGACGAAGCAGGCAGCAGGGTGGCTGGAGTTCCACTGCATGGAGCCTTCTCTCTCTGGGACCAAGTAGGGCTTGGTCGGGACATCCGCAGAAAGAAGGCCCTGGAAAAGAAGCATCTGTGAGAAGAGACTGATCTCCCCTCCCCCCTGCCAAATTATAGGTGTAAAGTAGTAGTGATAGTAAGGTAGACTGCCCTGTCTCCCAGGTGGTTGCAGGAGGGAAGGGGTAAAGAATGCAGTCATTAGTTTTAGTTAGAATGTTATTGTTTCGGAACAGGGGGAGACCTGGCCAGAGGACGGACCACCCCGGACACCTGAAGAGAGCGGACCTTGGCGCCAGGGAGGCTCTTATCTGGCCTCAAGGCCATAAACCAGTTCCGCCTGTTGGAAAGGGGTGGGCTGCAGCTGGAGGTGTGTGAAAAATCTGGGAGAAGGGAGGGGGGAATTAGGCTGGGTGATGGGTCGGAACCACTGGTCCTTTGCCTTGATTTTCCATGTCATCTGATGGAGGTGCCTGGTTGCTGGCTAGGTCTCAAGACCTTCCTTGAAGTAAGCAGACAGACTAGCTAGATTTTATTGTTTTAGGCTATTGGGTTTCCATACTATATAATGATTCTGTTTTTCTTTTAGGACTCCAGTCTGTTCTTCCCTAATTGTTGTTTTATACTTTGAATGTTTTTAATTTTTGTGAACTGCCCAGAGAGCTCCAGCTATTGGGCGGTATAGAAATGTAATAAATAAATAAATAAATAAATAACCCCTACCTGTAAATAAAACCCTACCTCATTTGTGCTGCCAGCTTCTCTTTACTAGGTCAGTGCTAAATCCAGGGCTACTTTGCAGTATTTCTGGTGGGTTTCCCTTAGGCCTCGTGTGCTAGGAGGTCTCTGAGAATAGTGGCAGTGTGAATGGATGGCGGATTTGCACCACCTGCCCTCAGGCTACCCTTACAATAGATTCCCAGTATGCCCTTAGGAAAGTTGCCAAGACTTCTGTGTGCTTCAGTCATTCATTGGTACCAAGAGCAGCATCACTGAGGAGAGTATGAACATAAATACCCTAGTAGGATCAAACACTGTATAACAGGAGTGGGCAACTTGTGGTCCTCCTGAAGTTTTGGCCTGCAACACCCATCTGCCCAAGGGATCATGGTAGTTGTTGTCCAAAACATCTAGAGGGCCACATGTTGCCCACCCAGTAAAAGGCAGAGGGGAAATACAAGCATAACAACCGCCCCAAAGATTGTTGTATTCAGAAGAACTGTGGGCTTCTTTTCAGAGGTGATGAAGAGACCATTCAAAACCCAAAAAGGAGCATTATCCTTCTTTACTCACCTACTCTCTTAGTGTTCTTGTCAAAGTACAAACATTAAGCACAGCATATACTGGCAGCTGTTTCAAATACCAAGTCCAACAACTTCTGTTCTAACTTGCACACAGGGGATGTAGGTTCCTGCTCCTCCTAAATTCTCTTGTCTTGAATGCATTGTGCACAACAGATACAGCTGTGTTACTATTACTAACCTTTTGCAAAACTTTGGGATTTCTCCCCCGCTGTTGATGGGGCAAATACCAGAATAATTTAGATGAACAGACAGTGCATATTAATATGTAGGCGCAGCAGCAAGTCCAAGGTTAACCTGGCATTTGAACCTAGATCTTCCAGATCCAAGTTCAACACTAGCGTTATGAAGGCATTCTAATTGTGCATAGGCTCTACATGCAAAGGTGGGGAGTGGTGACGAGCAGGCTGGATCTGCCCCCTTCCCTGTCATCATTACCAACACTCTCTGCATGTGGAGAGCGATGGTGTGGCAGTGGAAAGGCTCTTCTACCCATATAGGCTCTCTGCATGATTTAGAAACCTGATTTTCCAGGGGTTTAGACTGTGAAGAGAGCCTACATAGATACAGCAGTATGTGGAGGGCGGCTGTATGCAGCCGCCCTCCACATGTAGAGGATGTAGAGGATGATGGGAATGATAATGGAGAAGGAGCAGAACTATCACACTTAACCCAATTCCTACTCTTTCTATGTAAAGCTTACCTGCTTTAAAAAGCCTGAACAGGGCTACTCTCGCTACTAGAATGTGCTTGCTAACTATAATACAAAAATCTACTTTGAATCCAAATGTAGATGGTGGCGGTCTCATTTTATTACAGGGGAAAGTGCAAATGCAGTTTCCCACTACCACAAATCATGCTGTCAAGTTTCCTGCATTTGAGGATATTGCGAGGGTCAGCACAGCCAGAGTGCCATGGATGAACCCTACTGAGGGAAAACCACCTATCATGGTGTCTCCCCTGGCAGGTAAGTATTTCTGTATTTACCCTTATTTATTTCCAGATATTTTGATCCTGCTTTTCATGGTGGGCTCCAGGTTTGAGGTAGCCTTTGGCAAAGTGGCCACCCGTGAACCCTCTTCTACAACAGTGGGCCCTGGTGGGCTTACCTGGTGGCAGAGGCAGGCAGCATAAGTTAGCTGGCTCTGGGAGCCACCATTTAAATTTCCCATAGTATGTCACGGACACGGTGGAAAATTTAAATGGCAGCTCCCAGACGTAGCTGCCTAGCACTGTTCAGAACAACAGAACAAAGAGGGGGGCATGGTAAGCATCAGTGGTAGGCCCTACTATAGCTATTGCCTAAGGATACTGCATTTTAATGCTGGGACTACTGCCTTTCCATTTAAAATAAAAAAGGAGCTCTGAGCAGCTATTAAAAGTTTTCCCAAAGCATAGTGGAATAAATTTCACTTTTTGCCAAAAGACATGCAAAGGAGGCAGTAAGTTTGTAAAGTCACAGCCCTGGTCAATGTATTTTCCACAATCCATTGTGCTCAAAGCAGGCCACATAAACAAACCAACACTACAGCAGTAATTATAATGCTATTCAACTAAAGTTTATTTAAAACATATCAAAAAATTAAATACGCGCAAGTCATACCAGTAGATCAGTTAACAATATCCAGTACCAATAATATAAACATATACTAACATTAAACAACTCAGTTCATGTTAAGAGGCCTAACAATGAGATATCTCATTCACAGCAAACTCACAGCAAAAAAAAAGTGTGGGGGGGAAACTTCCATAAAGCACTTCAAACAGCCCACCCATAAGCAGCAGAAAGAGACCCTGCTCTCACCTGGGTCCCATGTCCTGAGCCAAGAAAGTGCGCCCCCATCCCCATAGCAACTCCCCTACCATGCTTCCATCTCTGAGCACCTGGAGGCAATTCTGGTGAACTAAAGAGTGGATTCTCTTTTTATTTTTTTCCTTTGAGGCCATCAGTGTGTCACAAACAAAAAACACATGTACGACGTATAGGCAGAGCTGTACAAACTTTTCATAACCTAGTAACGTTTGTGGGCCTTATTTAATGTTTACAGCCTTATTTACAAAGCTACATTTTTCAGTTAGTTAAGAGAACAGTTCCGTCCCAGACAAGGCCTCACTAAAAGAGAGACTTCTCTTCATATCTTTCTCTAAACACAGAAATGGGTATTCAAAGAAAGACAAAACATGCAGGAGAAACAGACACCTTGCCAAGCTAGCTGGCGATAACAGGAGCTCTCTGGCTTTAGCAATGAGAGCTACTGGCTCAGCTAATGACCTGGCAGGCCAGGCCAGCTTAAGAGAAGCAGATATTTGCATTCAAAGTTAAGCAATGGCCATGGCCTGTAAGGAATGAATGGATGAAAAGGCAATGTTTGACAGCCAAATAGACTTTGGGGGAAGCAAGAATGTGAACTGGATTTCTGTTCTCCTTGGAACTGACTCCTTAGTGTAAGCTAGCTCTGAAGTCAAACCAATGGTCCATGATGCACTCTGAGTAATAGGGGCTCTCCAAGGTCCTTGCAGAGGTCTTTTCCTGCCCTGATACCTAAAACTGCTATATGATACCTTACAAATGCAAAGCATGCTTTACTGCTGAGTTACGGCCCCTAATTTAGTCTTTGACTCATGCCAGCATTTAGTAATGAAATATAAAACTGCTGTTAAGAGGAAGAATATGCATGTTGTTATGGAATTGGGGGACGAGGTGGATGACCTCCTAGGGTCCCTTCGAACTTGGTAGTTCTCAATTTTAAGAGTTGGCAGATTTTGCCTAGGCACACCATCGGGGTGGGCATATTGTACTGTTAGGTAAAATAATAGATTACCATAGGACTAATTCAGGAGTGAGCAACTTTTTCAAATCTATCAATTTTGGGAAGGGCCAGAGGACATGGGTGAAGCAGACAGGGCCAGAGCCCAATGTGTCCATTCACACTCCCTTACCAACTTGCCCTCTGGTCTGTTAAATCTATGGTTTAATTATGGAAGTGGGAGCAAACTTGGTATGCATAACCAAGACCTGGGGTCTGCCTTCATGGCACTGCGTTGCCACTGCTTTGGACAAAACCCTGTGCTTTTGCTGCTGTGGGGTGGCCGCGGGTAATTCGCCCCCTGCAATCTGCCTGGCTTCCAGGGACCAATCAGAAGTCACCTCCTGCCTAAAAATGCCCCTGGCTTGATGCCAGAGTGAGGTCAGATGGTGGAAGAGCCATGGTGACCTCACTCCAGCATAAAAAGTTGGGGTAAGTCCCCAACTTTTTAAAAGTGCAGCTTTGTGTAAAAGCCCCACAGTGGCTGTGAATTGGTAGCTGCATTGTATAACCGATCCAACACCAGCCCGCCCCCCAGGTGATTGAACTGTGAGAAGTTCACTTCTCCCTGATATGCCTTTCTGGGACGAAGCCTTACACATCGTACTTCTGACAAGATCTGATAACCCTTGAGTGAGGGCCAATTCACACAACCATAGTTTGGACTTCATTTCCTTGCTAATGCTTAAGAAAGTTTTGCAAGTCATTTTAAGCAACCCTTTGGAAATCTACCTGCCATTTTAGGGAAACCTTTGGAAATCTCCCTGCGGTTTAGATTGTAATGTTGTCGGTTTGCTGCAATAGTTTTTATCTTAATTGTTTTTAAGATTCCTCAGTGATGTGGGAGGCGGGTTGGAAATTTCATTCAACACACTTTGATTGTTCATGTTGCGACTGGTTGTGTTAAAAGGCTTGGCATATGCCCAGATCACCAGTACATTCATTACCATTGTATGCAAACTGTTACATAGCTTCTGATATGAATGCTGGCAACTGGGTGTGTGGCAAACCTATCAACACCGTCACTGTGCTAATTCAAACAAGGTTGATGTAATCTATCTTACTTAAAATAAGCATCCTTATTTTAAAGGAGTTTGTGCAATGCAATCCTCAATTACTACATTTTCCAATCCACCATTTCCCCCTAGTGCAGCCATAATTGTTGCTTCTGTTTAGAAGGGTATTTTTAGATGTTTGGCACCTTTTGATTCCTGCTTTAGGAGGAGTTTTAATCTACTATTTTGACTCTGCAAATTAATCCCCCCCTTCATACGCCTGCAGTATTAATCATTCCCTGAAGCTAGGATAGGGGACTTACACACTGGTTAGCTTTCCTGGTTAATAGTTATCCCATGGAAAGAAACAGACTCATCCCCCAACTCTCTTTTCCAGCACTTGCTGGCTTCCTTCCTCCCTCATGTCTGTTTCCAAAACAAAAGAGAGATGGCAGTTTGGTGGCTCAGTTCAACTCCAGTGATATTGGATGGCTTCCCAGAGACTGACGCGCTCCAGCTAGATTTCCCGTCCCAGCTCCAAATGGTGCAGAAACAGAGAGACGGAGTGGGGTGGTGGTGACTGGATGGGGCAGAGGAAGGATTAGATGCGATAGACGGGCAGAGTCATGAATGACCAGCACTTATGCCTTTAGAAATAGTGGAAGGAGGTGACAAGGTCATGTACAACAAGGACCCTATTTCACAAGCATGCAGGCGTGTGAAAGCTTCTTCTGTCTGACAGGAATGAATCCCCTCATCTAGTCAACAGTGGTGGTTGGTGGCTCCAGTTTCAGTGGAGCTATGAATCCATTCTGGGTTTCAGTCAGAATCAGCCAGAACTCTAAAAAGAGCTATCCAAGGTGCTAAACCCTATCCCCCAAATAGGTTTGGAACCTTGGATAGCTCATTTAGAGTTCTGGCTGGTTCTGACTGAATCCCAGAATAGATTCACAGCCCACTGAAATTGGAGTCACCCCTGCTAGGAAGAGAGGTAGACACTGAGTTCTGTTTGGTTTAAGGGGAATCAGTTGGGGCATTTCACTAAACTACATTCAGAGAGTCCTAGAAGGTCTACATCAGCCTGTCCCAACTTGGTGTCTTCCAGATGTGTTAGACTCCTACACACCTGGAGGGCACAAGGTTGGGGGATGCAGTTTTACATCGTGTCTGAACTGTCAACACAAAGAAGAATCCCACACTGAGAGAAAAGGCTATTGGTCCAATTTGACCAGTGTGTGCTTGCTGCTGCTGCTTCCTTTTCCTCTTCCTCTTCTTCTTTTCACTTTTTCTGGTGGTGTGGAACATCTTTGGTCCATAATCCCTTTGGTAAACTGCCATAAGACTGCAAATAGCTTCACACAAATTGTAGTTTTTCACGACTTTGGGATGCCATTCCCCCCACTCACCCTTTTCAACTCCAATGATAGAAGCATTCTGGGACATATTGGAGTCGCAGTGCCCAGCTGCAACTAGTCATATGAATGAGTAATTCACATCTGGGAACCTTGAACAGCCACCTCCGCCACTGCCAACTGAAATTCCTTGGCTTAATAAGCAAGCAGCCTGTTTGCTGGGCTTCGGCCGTATACCTGCCTTTGGCTCAGAGTTGTCTCCTCCAATATAATTACTTCAGGTTACTCTGCCGTGCACCTGGGTCAATAATTAACTCAGCAAATTAACTAGTGAACAGGAGGAAAAACAAAAAGATCTGATTTTGCTGGTTCCCAGCACCTTACATCCCAGAATGCACTAGCAGCACAGATAACCTAACTAAGGAGCAAAAAGAGGGGGGATGGGACTGCAGTTTCTCCAGAGAGATTTCCAAGAAGAACCGGCCATGTTAAGGATTATCTAGCTGTATACGTACAGAAGTGGGGAGGGGAGAACTTGTCTCTCCAAAGCCTGTGCATTACTCGATTGGTAATATCTCACTGGGGGTGGGCGTACTGCTGGGTAAAGCAGATGGTGTGGATCATGCAAGCAAGAGGAGCCTTGTACTACAAAATGGTGAGACACACTTGGAACAATAATCACAAATGGACCAGCCATGTTACCCTTACTGTGGTTCTCACCTGCAAATGCTGCTTAGGTTCAGAAGCCAAAATGCTCATTAAAAACTACAGTGTTAATCAGCAGGGGTTGTCCTATTTTTGTGGTATTAGAAGATTCTGGAATTGGAAATGCCTGAATAATAACTCTCCAATATTCCTAGAACACCATTACTGGACAATTCCTGACCAGGAAGGGCCTCCTGTTACAAACCCCCATGAAACACATGCTTAGCACTAAATGGGATTCAGCAGGCAAATTAATTTTAGAGGGCCGTCTATGTTACAAAAGATTAAACCTGTACAAGCACACACCATCAGTTGGAACAAGCCAGTGGGGGCCCAGGGGTTAACTGAAGAATGCAAAACCCAAACTTCCCCCCTTTTTCTTCCCAAGGAAAAGTATCCATAACTCAGATGGTGTCAAGCCAGAAAGCTCTGGCAGCTCTCATTAAAATAGCCTTTCCCAAAACTGTATGTCACAAGAGAACTTTGGAGGAGCCGTGGCTCAGTGAAAGAGAATCTGCTTTGCATCGAGAAGGTCTCAGGTTCAACCCCTAGCATAAGAGCATAAGAAGAAGAGCCATGCTGGATCAGATCAAGGGTCCATCTTGTCCAGCACTCTGTTCACACAGTGGCCACAAGCAGGGCATAGTGCAATAGTACCCTCCAGCCCATGTTCCCCAGCAACCGGGAAGGACTGGGCTAAATGGACAACGGTCTGACTCAATATAAGGTAGCTTCCTATGTTCCTAGAACAAAGCGCCGCAAGAAATAAACTAGTTACATAAACAAGAGGTACTGGCTGCCTCTCTGCATGATTTATCACTCTAGCCTTGTCTCTCCTTTCCAATTAGCTTCTACTGAGGCGGGGTGATTCTGTCACGTTTCTGCATCAGGTGTGATGGGATCATTCAATCGCTTGCAATGCAACACCACAGCAGAATTATCCAGCCTCAGAGAAGGTTGCCAGAGATTGCTGCTCTTCCCGTCAGGAGGCATAGCCCAAACACGAACTCATACAGAAACATGGGGAAGAGTTCCTCTGAGTGTGGCTAATCTTTAGTCTTACATGCTTTACAAGTAAACTTTTCACAGTGCAAGAACAAAATGTGCCCTCAGTTTTAACTGAGGGGGGAGGGGGCAGAATGTAACTCACTATCAGAAATTTGGGAAACACAGCATTAAAGTAATACAACAAAGCTATGTTGCCAGCAGGCCTAACCTGACCCCTGAGGTTCTGTGAGGCTTAATCCTTCCTTGTGTTTCTAGCCCAATGGTTTTATGTGACTAATCAATCAGGCTGGCTGTTGGTCACAGACAGATCTTTGTAATCAACCCTGGTAATTAGTAAATACAATCCCAATATTGCCCCGTGTGCCTGCCAGCTCAAATAGACTGGCTTTCTTTGGTCACAGTACAATTTTTAAAAACTCCTAAGGACAGTATAAAGACAAACAACAATATCATTAAAGTGATTTGCCAAGTTTTTCCTTCACGATGTCTTCCTACCTCACTTCCAAACATCTGTCAATCTAGGCTATTGTTAGACAGCCCTGTTAGTCACTGAATTTGACATTCATCAATGGGATTTTTAGAATAGCCTGTGAAGGGTTAGTTATCTTCAGAGGTAATAACACCAGAGACTATGGATTTATCAAAAATAAATGCGTTTAGACATGTAAAGGATAAGAACATAAGAACAGCCATGTTGGATTAGACCAAGGGTCCATCTAGTCCAGCACTCTGTTCACACAGTGATCTGGTTCAGACAACATGCTTAACCATGCTGCTTAACCACAAAATGGACTAATTGCCATTCATAGCATTCTCCTCCAGGAATTTATCCAACCCCTTTTAAAGCCATCCAAATTGGTGGCCATCACCCTATCGTGTGGTAGTGAATTCCATAGTTTAACTATACGCTGTGTGAAGAAGTACTTCCTTTTATCTGTCCTGAATCTCCCACCAATCAGCTTCATGGGATGACCCCAGGTTCTAGTATTTTGGGATGAACATTTCAAGAAGAGGATTGCAGCAGCAAGTAGAATTAAGAACACAAAATTATTCTTGCTGTATCAGACCAAAGGCCCAGCATCACATTTCTGCTCACAACAGAGGCAAGGCAGATGCTTATGTAAAGCTAAGTGGGTTTCCATGAGGACAACAGGTCTTCCTTTTCTCCCCTGCATCTCGCGTTCAGAGGTATGTATACTGCCTCTGGACTTGGAGGTTCCATTTCATTATTATGGTCGATAGCCCCATTCTTCACAAATTTAGATAGTCCTTTTAGGGAGGTGGGCATCTAAACTAGTAGACATTGCCACACTAAGGCATAATTTATATTATGCATCATGCAAAACAGTACCTATTTTGCCCAGTTATGAATTTATGAACAATTATATAAATCTCTATCATATTCACCTTATTTTTTTAAAAAAATAACTAACTAAAAAGCCCCAAATATGTTAGCCTTCTAGGAAAGTTACTCCAACCCTTTCATCAGAAGCAAAATTAATTATGTAAATGTGTAGGTGTACACAAACATACACACTTATTGGTGTTATTTGTTCTTATTGTAGAAATTTCCTTTTCTTTGTGCAGAATCTGGATTATTGTTATTATTCAAGCTACATGTTGCTTTGGCCAGAAGAACTGAAAAAACAACAACATTGCAGCTTGTTCTAGTTTGTTTATTGGCTCAGTGGGTATTTTTCGCAAGAAATAATGCAGTTCAGCACTCCTTATCTCACAAACATTGTACACAGCAGAAAGTAGGTACAGGGGCACAATGTGAAAATCCACTCCATAGATCAGGGGTGCGCAAGAGGGAGATCTCCAAATGTTTGGGACTTCAACTCCCAGAAGCCTCTACCATCGTGGCCAACAGGCAGAAATACTGGGACTTGAAGTCCCAGAAAATCTGGAAATCTACTTTTGGTCCACCCTGCTAATTACTGCTGTAAATCATCCGGCAAGGTAGCCAAGAGGGGCTAGTCACCTCCTTGGTGAGAAAACCCAATTATAAAAACAGCTTCTTCTGCACATATACGAATGCCACTCCTACCCACTAGAACATACATTTATACCTCCCAGTCCGTAACATGATGAAAGAAGTCTGCTGTCTTTTGAGAAGCAGCCAGGCCATCATGATGTTTTGTGCAGCCAAAATGGCAGCGGTAATCTCATAAATCGTTGATGTTCTATATCTGGATAGGACTTGTATTCTCTGGGTCAAAAGGAATGGAAAAGGAAAGGGAAAACTGCAGGAAGTATCTGGGGAAAAAATGCATTGCAGGCATTTTTTGTTCATACCCATAGTCCTTTCCAGCACAGACATCCAGAATGCCCAACAGTGCATCAAACCCGCAACCTGCTGTGGGTTTTTTCCTATCACTATCCCTAGTGCTATGAAAGCTTCCAACTTTAAAATGTGGAAAGTGAAGGTTAATTTCCACCCTGACCTGCATTTGACTTGCAGTGTGGCATTCACCCTCTCCTGAAAAGATCCACACTGATACAGCTGTAATCAACTTGGGTGTGGTATCAGCATAGTTTTATCTCATGCCAAACTGTACCTCTTCAAAGAGGAACAAATTTCCTCCCAGGGCAAATGGAAAAGATTTGTATATATCAGAAACAATGATGTCTGCAATTAAAAATAAAAACAGAGACACGTAGTGGGGGAAGGGAACAAGAGTGAACACCAGGCAGAGAACTGCTGCAAACTTTGCACAGTGAACTACAACAGTCAACACCACACCTAGCACAAACAAGTTTAGGCTGCAGTGTAGACAAACCCTACTTAGCACATCTCTGTCCTCCTGAGATGTTGTCTATGAATGAAATTGCGGGCAAGAGACAAAGATGGGAGGAACACACCCACAATTAACATGATATCTTGAAGTGGAAACAATCATAAAAAAAAGTGATGACCTCAAGATACCTTTCTACATAAGCAGTTATCCTGGGATAACAACCTCTGACCTCACTTCAGCTACCGTTTTGGACATATATTTAGGCAGTACATCAGATGAAAGATGAAACATTTTGATGAAAGAGAGCAAACCGCTCTCGACAATACAAAGGGCTTTTGATTCTTCTTTTTCAAGTGGTATTCTTCACCACCACCACCAACAAAAACAAAGCAGAATTATCTCTTTGGAGAAATTCAGAGTTATACAGATAAGCACTGACCTTTACATTTCCCAATAGATAGATAGCTAAAACAACCTGGAATTTTCTGCTTGTGTGTACAGGGATACTTTATTGTTTAGGACAGGGATAGAGAACGTGTTGGATTGCAGCTCCCATCATCCATCATCATTGGCTATACTGACTAGAACTGACAGGAGTTGCAGTCCACTAACATCTGAAGGGTCACATATTCCCCACCCGATTTAGGATAACTAACGTATGATTAAAACCTATGAATCTTGATTTTCTAGAATATCCTATAGTACCCTTCCCCAACCTGGTGCCTTTCGGATGTGATGGACCTCATCTCCCATCATGGCCATGCTAGCTGGGAGTGATGGGATTGTAGTCCAACACTTCCAGATGGCACCAGGTTGGAAAAGTTGTCCTATAGTGATCAGTCATATACCTGCTATTGGTTACCTGCAATGACTGAAAGTACAATTAATGGGTGGTCTACATGTTTAACGAAATCAAATTATGCAAGGTGTTGAGAAAGTGGATAGGGAGACATTTTTTCTCCCTCTCTTAAAATAGTATAGCCTGGGATCATCCCATGAAGGTGGGAGCTTCAGAACGAATCAAAGGAAGTACTTCTTCACACAGTGCATATTCAGAGCTCCATCACACCAGTGATTTATCGCACACTCACTATGCCTGGTATGCAGTTTTGCAGCCTGGTACTCAAATGATGTCATCCACATCCTGCACTCATTTCCTGTCTTCCCCTCCATGTTTCATTTCTTTTTGGAGCAGGGAAAGCCTGGATTATTTTCCCTCCATGCAAAATAAATGCGCTCCTCCCTCCTGTGTATTGCTGTTGTTGTGTTCTATCCGACCATCCCGTTCTTTGTTGGGGGGGTGTATATCTAAGGGCGGTCTCACTAACAAAAGTGGAGAGCATGGCAGTTCTCTACTCAACCATGAAGAAGGAGGGAGAGAGGTCATATTCAACTCTATGTTCTTACTCCTGAGTAGGCATGACCAGGGGTACATTTTTACCATAAAAGAAATGTGGAAAATGCACCCTCCTTACCCACAGCTCCCTCATTTTTACAGATAAAGAGATCAAAATTGGCACAGTGATAGCTCTTAAGTAGAGCTTCCAGCAGGCTAAATTTGAATCAGATTGGTTCATTCCTTGAGTTTTTAGGAATTGTTTAATTTCCCCCCTTAAACCCTTTTCCTGATAGTCCACCAGTAAACACATATAGAACTGAATTTTAATAGTGTGGTCACTCAGAAGCTTTTTTTTTAAAAAAAAATCTAAAACAGCAAACTGGAAAGAAGTGCTCTGTAACCATATGCTTACTTCTGAAGTCTTACTTCTGTTTACTCAGAAGTAAGTCTCTCTGTTCAATGGGGTTTACTCAAAGGTAAGCATGCATGGGATTTTAGTATGACTTGGATGTAAATGCAGTTGAAATCAATGGGATTTACTCTTGAGTAAGGGAATCAACAGATCTCTATTTTATTAACTTGGAGATACACAGCTTTGCATGATCAAAGTAAAGGAAAATCAATCCTTCACTAATGCAAACATGTGGAATTTTGCACTGGTAGACTATTAGGAAAAGCGGTTAAGAAGGGAAATTAAGAAATTCCTAAAATATCAGGGGATGAACTGATCTGATTCAAACTTGGCATGCTGAAAGCTCTACTTAAGAGCTATCACCATGCCAAGTTTGACCTCTTTATCTTTAAAAATTACACAGATGTAAGCATTTTTGTTCATTTCCATTTTTAAAATTCCTTAAGATCAAGGGATGGACCAATCTGATTCAAATTGGGGTGGCTAAAGCCCTCCTTAAGAGCTATCACCATGCTAAGTTTGATATCTTTATCTTTAAAAATTACACAGATGTAAGCATTTTGGTTACCTTGGAGCAAAGGGGGGGACCTGACCACCTTCACAAAAGAAATTAGTTAAAATGATTGTTCATCTGCCCACCCTTTAAAATGAGCAAAACAAACCTTCAATTCTCCTCCCCTGTAAACCTTTCACAAGCCAAGGGGCAGCAACAGTCTTGACTCATGAACTCCCTCCTTGGAGTTTGTTTAATATGATTTTGGGGGAAAATATAGTGTGTTGTTTTACCATAATGGCACATTCTGAGACTGCTGTACTATTGTATTTGGCAGAAATAAATAAATATTTTTTTAAATAAAAAATTATCTGCAGGGGAAAGGAGAACATAGAGAGCAGGGCAGGAGATTTTGATGGCATAGTAGCGCTCCAGGTGAAAAGATACACGAGCTGAAAGAGAGCGCACAGACGCAAAAGTGCCCAGCACTTGACTAGGGTGACCATATGAAAAGGAGGACAGGGGTCCTGTACCTTGTACAGTTGTATAGACAAGGGAATTTCAGCAGGTGGCATTTGTATATATGGAGAACCTGGTGAAATTTCCTCTTCATCACAGCAGTTAAAGCTGCAGGTGCCCTGCCCTCTTTTAAATCTGGTCACTCTAGTATAACTCCTGCAGCTTTAACTGTTGTGATGAAAAGGGAATTTCACCAGGTTCTCCATATATACAAATGACACCTGCTGAAATTCCCTTGTTTATACACCACTGTTAAAGATACAGGAGTCCTGTCCTCCTTCTCATATGGTCACCCTAACTTGACTAAGGAAATGAAAAAGGAAACAGCAGATGAAAACCGGATAAAAAAGTAGGTGTGTTGGAGCCCTTAAACTATGGAATTCACTTCCACAAGATGTAGTGATGGCCACCAATTTGGATGGCTTTAAAGGGGGATTGGACAAGTTTTTGGAGCAGAAGGCTATCAATGGCTACTAGTCCTGATGGCTATATGCTACCTTCGGTATTAGAGGTAGTATGCCTGTGTACACCAGTTGCTGGGGAACATCGGTGGGATGTTCCCCAGCAACCCTAGCCCTGTCCTGCTTATAGGTTTCCTGTGGGGAACTGGTTGGCCACTGTGTGAACCGAATGCTGGAGTAGATGGACCCTTGGTCTGATCCAGCATGGCTCTTCTTATTTTCTTATGTGGGAGGCAGTATCACTTCAGACTACAGATGAGAGGTTGTTCGTTTTTTTACAATGCTTTCCCATATAAAAGCTTGCTACATGTAGAAAATTAGCACATCAGAGAAAGGGATAGGCTGGAATCTCTCTTTGATGTGCTAATTTCGTGGGAGCTTTGAAGAGCATGGCATTTTAAAAGCCATACATACACCTGACCTGTAGTCCAAAGTTTGGCTTCATCAAAAGGGTCAGTACAGCCGAATTCCAAGCATGTTTACTGAGAAGTTTCCAAATCTTCAGTGCTAGGGCTCAGCCTGGGATTGTGTGTGCAGAATGACTTCCCTTTCTCCAGAGTAAGTCATTATGCACATGCTCAGAGATGCCCTTTCAGATCTTGCACTGGCATACAAGATTGTTAAACTCTACAGATTGCTTTTTTTAATTTGACGTTGTGATGCTTATAACAGGACAGAGAGAATTTTTGCCTTTCCTTATAACCCCTGTACATAGCAGTTGGTTCAAAAATTTACTTTTGCTGAATAATTTTAGCTATGTTTTATAACTCTTATAAATGTTTTGTAGTGTTTTATAGATTTTATTATTTCTTTTTACTTGCAGCACTTGTGCAATTGTAAGCCATGTTTTATCAATGCTTTATAGTATTTTATAATGTCATTATTATATAATTGGTATTATGTGTAAGTTTTGCAGTTTATCCTGACCTCTCCTTCTCCTTTGGTTTTTATTGGTCAGGAAATTATCTTCTTTGTTTAACCTTATATGCACTAATCCTGCCGAGTCTACTGTCACCATTGCACCAGCAAGTGAGCCTGTCAATAATGTAGATTGCATAGGCAATTGCAGTACAAGGCTCCATTTATCTAAATACAATCAACCTGCAGATTGGGAAGTAGCACATAATAAAACACAGCCACAATTGTACCCATTATTATCTCCATTCAACACTATAGCCACAAGCCTCACCAGGCCTCAATCTCAAATAAGAGCCTGTTCATCTCTGCTCCTGTTTCCCCCCCATCCCCCAGAACTTCTTTGAACTGTGTTTGTAAGAGAAAAAACAATCATACTTTGAAAGGGCCTTTACTAAGGTCACATAGATTTCTACATGGATATAAATTCCACACTGAAAATCACATGCACTTCAAGTGTACAAAAAGGCAACAATTGTACAAATAACCAAAGTGATTTCTAGAAAGGTAATATGTTGAGGTCACTGATTAATCAGCTAACAACCCAAAAGATGTTCCCCCTGGATCTTGGAATTGCAATTTCTGGGGTGTACCTTCTAGACTTTGTGGTGCTGGCACATGGAACATCAGTGTACCTTCAAATGCCCTTTAGATGACATGTAACGTTTGCAGTTATATCGGATGGATACACATGTTTTACTGTATGCACATGCTACAAGACGTTCCAATTGGCAGCAGGTTCTGGACATGTGATGACACACAACATAGCTACAATCACACATAGTGGTGTACGCCGTTTCCTAAAAGTTATATCCATATAGGAAAGCTGGGTTGTGTTAAGCAGCAAAAGAAGAGCGATTTTGAACATTACTTCATTTCTACAGTGGGGGGCTAACCAACTTAATTCCACATAAGTGGGGAGATAGGACTGCCATCTTAAAGAAACTGTGGAGTGTAACTACAAATAACTAAATTGAGGAAAATAAGTCTGTGAGGCATTTAAAAAAAAGTTGCCAGATGTCCTCTATTTTAAAAGGATTATCCCAGTTCTCCCAGACGATGTTTCTTTCGCTTCAGACACAGCAAACTCCAGAGCGCTGGTGCAATCCACATTACGCCCAAGTAAACAACTAAATTCGTATTGATTTTAATGGAGCTGGATTACACCCGTTTTGGTGTTTCTTGGTCCTGGATTTAAAGAGTATGTACGGAACAAGGAAACGCAAAGAGATTCCAGGTAACAGATGGCTTATCCCCCCCTCCCTCTAAACCGTTTTCTTCTTCACCAGGTCCTTTGCTGAAGAAACCCTACTGCTCTCTCACAGCCCTCAAGCTTTGGGGTGTGGCGAATCGCCCCCCCCCCCTCAAGGACGCGCTCGCATCTCTGCCTGCCACTGCCGGATGGCTTACCTGCGTACTGTGGCCGCGCCTGTTTTCCCTCGGGTCCGGCGCCTTCCTGAGACGGAACGTTCAGGAACTTGAGCCCCGCTTCGCTTCGCTTGACCAGAGGCAGCAGCCAATTACGCCGACGCGGAGCCCGTGCCCCTCCGCGCTGCCTATCCCCGGGAGCTTCCGCAGCTGCAGAAACGACAACAGGCTCCCCCCGCCGGTCTACACGCCACCTGCCTTGACAACAAGCGCCCTGGCTTAGTCCGCGACGGAAAGTTTGCGCTGCGAAGCGAAACCAAACCAGCTTGGCTAGGCTTAAGAAGAACTCGTGTTGTGGGATGGCGCGTTGTGTGTGTTCTTGTTGTTGCCGTCGTCGTCGTCAGGACTTTTCCCTTTTTCTTTCTGTTTTTCTAATCTGCTTGCCCAGGAAACGGGATCTGTATCCGCCAGGGTCCTAATTACAGAGCTTTCTCGCCTAAACCCACAGAGGCAGCCAATGGCAGAGAACCATAACAGAAGGCAGGGAGGGAAAGGAGCGGCGGCACTGCAGGGAGGGGAAGGTTAACCCTGCGAGGGGGGTGGGGAGAGGCTGTCCCCCACCCCACCCTGTTCTCGATGGCTTTGCTTTTGTTATGCTGGACTGCGTTAGCTCTGGCATGGCAATATAATTTGGGAACTCTTTGGAGGCTTCAGGGAAATAATTATACTATTATACTAATTTTCACAGTAAAAGAAGAAGGATGCCTCAAGTTCTTTCTATAGAAAGGTCAATATTAAAGTCATTAATGGGGGATGTGTGGCCCTCCAGGTATTGGTGGACTGCAATTCCCATCAGCCATAGCCAGCATAAACAATGGTGAGGGATGATGGGAGTTGCAGATGAACATTTGGAGGACTACTTGTTTCACAGATTAACACAGATAGGCCCAGCATATCCAAATGGCATCTTTAGGCAGCTGTCAGAGTCCACCATTTATGCCTGCCTGAGCCTCCCTTTACCTTTTTGCCCCCTTTGCAGGCTGCCATTTTAATTTCCCACAATGCCCTGAAATCAAGTTACAGCAGAGGCATTGTGGGAAAATTTAAAATGGTGGCTGCCTGGCACATATTGGAGGAGCACTACTGCTGCCAGCTAAACCTACCAAAGAAACCCACTGGTGTTTATTAGACTCTTCAAGACTTGGCCTTGGGGGAAAGACAGAGCCTATAATCTATACTTCAACACAAGGAAGGCAAATGAGGAAGATGGAAGCAAGGGTAAACGGGAGAAACATGTGTCCAGTTTGGTTACATATACTTAGGTTTAGTTTCAGTAGGGGATGGGGGGGCAGTGAAGGGGTTGCGACAAGGCCTTCATAAAAAATAATAACGTAAGAGCCATGCTGGATCCAACCAAGGGTCCATCTAGTCCAGCACTGTGTTCACACAGTGGTCAACCAACTGGGGGGAAAAACAGAAAAAATCTGAAGCCTTTTTTCCCCAAAAAATGGGGGGGGGATGAAGAAAAAATGGATTATGGGATGTTTTATTTTAGCATGATGAATAAAATGTTTAACATAAGGTGTTCATATATTTACTTCTCCAAATGATTTCTAAAAACTGTACAGTATCAGATTATTATAATTTCTGTGCACTGAGGACAAGCAAGTCCTAGGTTGCAAACTGAGACTACAACTGTCAAATGCAAGAGCAAGATGCATTTCTGCCTCTAGGGGGCACTGCCATTGAAGTGGAGACTGAAAGTGATAGTGATAGCGATAGCTATAGCTCAGAAAAAGAGTCTGATTAAATTTCATATTCATTGAATATTGGTCCCCTCTTTTTCTCAGTTCTTTTTATGGGAATGGATGCTTTATGTCTGCTTGACACTGTGGAGGACTAGCAGAGACATAAATAATTTTCTTTTTTACTAATGTTGATGATTTCGTCTGGTTTTTTTAAATTGTTTTTTGCCTGCTCCTCACAAACTGGCAAAACCAAAGAGATTCCTCACAGTTCAAGTGTTCCTTACAATTCAAGAGCTTGTAGCTCCATTTGTTACAAAAAAGTAAAAAATTTAAAAAGTAAATTCAATTCGTAATAATTGTTTGAATACATTGTACTTTTAATGCACCAAATGCGATAATTTTGTGCTGAACTAACTTGTACATAATTACATTTTATGTTCCTAAAGTAGCAAAGTCACTTTCAATCTGTAAAAAGTGCTAATATTGCATTTTTTCCAATTTTCTGAAAATTCCGACACCCCCCTCCCCCCCAGGAAAAAAACATGTTTTTCAAATGGTTTCAACATTTCCAGAAATGTTACATCTCTAATCATGACACATATTTGAAACAGTTGAGACAGGCATTCCTAAGTCTAACAGGGCCCTAACACAGTTGACATTTTACATTGCAAAAGTAAGACTCATAACTATGACAGCAAAAGCTTGCCTACACACAAGAAATAATTTAACACTCCTGGTAATCATAGCTCTCAACAGAAAGTGCTGCAACTCATCATAATCTATTCTGGAGAATGGCCCACATTCGAAGAGGCGCTGGGTCATCTGATGCTAGCATACAGACAGCTCCCTTACTTAAAAAGAACCGCTGACCCGCTTGGATTCATCCAATTAAACTGTTGTGCAGTAGAATCAGGACAGATGAAAGAAAGTACTATGTTGCAACTAATTTCATTCACTTCAACAACATGTGGTGATAGCCACCAACCTAGATAGCTTTATTTACAAAATTTATATACCGTTCTATATCTGAAACAGATTTCCAGAGGGCTATGATTGAGGGAAAGAATGAATTGACATAAAGCTGATATTTTTTTAAAAAATGCTTGTGAGTGATTATGTTAATAGCCTTGGACACTCCTCATAAATATCAGTTTTGGTCGTAGGGTGGAGAATGAGATAGGAGAACAAGAATTTATTAAAAATGCAAGGTTTATTTGGAGCCTATACAGTGAAACTAGGTGCTTCCAGATGAACTGTCTCTGGTACTTGGATTGTGCAGTATTGCGTGAGTTTGCATGTCACGCGAAGCCACCCTGAGAATAAGCCACTGTAGGTTGGTTGTTGGCTGAACAACTCATGTTACTCCCGACAAACGACCAGGTGCATGGCAGCTTGGCATGGCTTCTCTCCCCCTTGGTCCTTCTACCCGCTCCTAGCATGTGTCTCCAGTTGCCTTTGCAGAACAGCCTTTCTCAGATCCTTGTATTCCTGATGAGCGATAGGTCCCCCCACCACTCAATCACCACATGGCTGTAAAATCTACAAGTTGCAAAGCACAAAATCTTGGAGCCTCATATTCCCTACAGAGGGAAACTCCCAGCCCCAGCTCTGATCGCTGCCCCTTTTCTGAACAATTTTAACATCGGCAACACATTTTTTCTGGCCCTTCCTTCAGATTTGCACAAATAGGATTGGTATTTTGTTTACAAAAATATATAAAAAATAAAATCCAGCCTATCAAATTTACACAAATGGGATAATTATTTTAATTATTAATATTTTTTGTTCAGTCTTTTGCAAGTGTGCAAGTGCACACATACACACAACCACCGTTTACATTCTTAAGTTGTACCAGTATGATTACAGCAGTGTGATATCGCATTAAAGCCTCATCTGGCAGCACCCATTTTTGCATTATAATAGCTAAGAGAAACACTATTTATCCCATTTGTTGTAGAACTCCATTTTGTGTTAGTTCCCGTGTAGTTGTTCTTGTATACAGCAATGAACTACTCAAATGCTCCTGCCAAACAAAGACCAAGCCTAAATTTTTGTTCTAATTAAACATTCCGAACTAGGTCTAATCATGCATGTCTTTCAGATGCCACATACTCCCCCCAGCATTTTGGTGTGTTCTCCTGTCCTCTTTGTATGTGTGTGGATAGGAATGCTTCTATAAATGCTTATGCATGTGCTTAACCATAGCACCAAAGACATCTGTTAAAAACAAAATTTGGCAATGTGTATTCACAAATAATAATTATAATAGTTTTAGAAAGAAATTATAAGAGAGTAAACAATGAATCAACTTAATAATAAATATGTGAGAAAAGTGGCCCGCCAGTGTAATAGAGCAAAGTCCACAAGACCAGGCAACTGTGATAATGACTGAGTCTCCAGCTTCACACTGAACCCAAACTGTAGATTAGTCTTTAGTGAGCAAGAATTTCTTGGGAATTGTGTCTTTAAAATTCTGGCTCAAAACATGCAAGACTTTTGGATTCCACTGGAGGAAAGGGCTTTCCTTTTATGTCTTTTTGTTATTAGCATAACTGTTAAACAGAAGAGGTGCTGCGCACTGAAAAGCATTGCCTAAACCACCACCACCACCATCTTAACCACAGGAATTGAAGCCACATTAAACTTTGGGAACTGAAAAATTCTATCCAACCTTTCCCAGTCTGCCCAATTCACAGTCTACTTTATAGTAAAATGTTACCTGCCCTGTACCTTGGTTTTTCCTGGCTAGATGAGATTTCTAGTGTGGATGTACTTGCCAAGGCCAATCTACCAAACTTCTCAAACAGAAATGGCTGCATTGCTTGGCAAAGAGGCACGGGATATAAGGTGGTCACAAAGCAAAGGACTCTAAGCCCCATCACATCTAGGTCGAAATGCACGGTTCCCATCCCTTCTCTGTCGTCGCTCCGACGTCGCTTCCCAAAAACAGGAAGTAAATAGGTCCATTCAGTCTGGTAGGAGAGAGCAGCAACTGGACTTTTTCTGGGGTTTGGGGGGACACAACGAAGGCCAGAAGGGGCGGAAGACGTGCGAGAGGCAGACGACATCATGTGAGCATTCTGTGAGTGCCCAGTAACGAGCGTACAGTAAAACGCTCCTCGGATGGTGTGCTAAGAGATTCAGAGGCCACCCACTGGTCTGTTGTAAGGATGCTAACAAAACTGACCTAATAGGGTGTGTCATTTAGAGGGTTAAAAATTATTTTCCACAAATTTTTGAATTAGGGGATCTAAAAATATGTCTTTTGATGTCAGGTATTCAAATCTGCTATTATTTTTTTTGATTGGACAACATTTAGCTCGGTAAATCGGCACTTGAACAAAACACATATTCACTGCTCTCGGAAAACAGTGTATAATGCTAAGAAGCATTTATTTTCTGTTGTATAAAACATACAGTTGCCATAAAACATATCTTTCTAAACAAAGAACAACAAAATGTAATAACACCCCTTTAAAAATTATGCAATAAGTGTCATTAAGTCTTGTTTTGATTCATTCTTAGACATCAACCGCCGACTTGCTTCTTGACCTCTGACCTAAGAGACATTGAGACTAATGTCAGGGAGTGAAAAGTTCATGCAAATAATAGGAACACCTACATGGCATATAGCAGGCGTTCAAGCTCCGGACTCTTAGCTGGTGCACAAAATTGTGACATGCAATGGCTCCCATAGCTCCAGAAGAGGGAAAGAAGTGGAGTGACATCTGTGATTTATTTGCTAAATTTACAGCTTTTGTACTTGTGCTATGTCCTGCCAATCTAGGATTGGCCTCTTCAGCTACAAAAGAAAATGTGCAATTTAAACCACTGCAAAGCCATCATCTGATGAGATTGTTGGTTGCCAACAAGCCCTGTAGATCAGGGTGAGAGTGGCATAAAAATATACTTTAAAATCATATAATTTAGAAGATAAAAACAAGACACATATGCATCCAGTCCCCATACAGTCGTATCAGAGATTGATCTGGATGACGCAAGAGCACTTTCATAGTGACCTGACACTGCCAAGCATAAACGGCTTGCTTGACAGCCAAACAAACATAAGAACTGGAAAGAGAGGTTGGAGGAGGAGGAGGAGGAGGAGGAGTGGTGGTGGGAGCAGCAGCTCTAGAAAGATATGGGAGAGATGCCAGGAACCCACATCCCACCAATGCGTCCTGAACCATGAGCACAACTATGAAATCCCATTTAATCATCAGATCCTTTGGGGTTCCTTTCTCCCCCAATATGAAAGTCTGAGCGAAGTCTCAGGAGCCCACAAATGTGTGCATAAGTGTGTGCGCACACAACATGGTCACAATCCTAAGAAAGGGAAGATATGCGAGATGCTTTATAGTTGTCCAGTTCTGTGCCACTCAGGTGTTATATTATTTCTGTGTGTGCATTCTCGGCATGATTAGTATTTCCCCCACTTCCTATACCTCCTGTTTCATTATGTTTTCGCTTTCATTTCACACAAGAACTAAAATGGCATTATGTGTATTTATTTATGAATCTGTGCTACAAATCTCAGAATAAGCATTTTGTTGCAGAGCCCTTTGTTACTCAATAATAAATAATTATAAAATTCTTACAAAGACAGAATTAGGTATGCGTACACCCATTTAAATCAGAGGCCTAGGCACTCCAAACTTTGCATAGGGTCAGGCTATTAATGCATCAAACCCAAAGGGGATGTATTATGATAAAATAACTACTAGAGAAAAAAAGTATAGCGGCTGCTTGGTCTGCCCAGCTAAGGCTGGGTACCAGATCCAGAACTCAGGGGAGTTCTAAATAATTTTTTGGCATTCCAGGATGACAGAGTCACACTCTCATGCTACTGAAGATTTAATGTAGGGTGGGAGGATGCACATGGGCAAAACCATCACCAGGAGTGCACAACTCCAGATGTTTTAGCCTGTAACTCCCATGAGTTCTAGCCAGCATAGCTAAGGGGGATGGATCATGGGAGTTGGAGGCCAAAACATCTGGAAGACCACAATTTGTTCACTCTTGCAATGCATCAACATTCACCTGACCCAACCTGTGTCACAGTTAACAGGTATTGTGAATGGGGTGATTTGGAGGGTGCTCTTTCTGGGGAAGGTGACTTCCTATCTGGTGGTGCATGGGGGGTGCTGCTGCTGTCAGAAGCTGCTAGGACTCAAATCTGATGTGTGCAGCTGTTCCCATATGGTAAGCAACTGAACTATAGGTTGCCCATCTCCCCAGGCAGTGAAGTAGCTTCAGGGCCTGGACTGGCTCTGCTCACCCAGGCTGGCCATTGGATCCTCTTGGACGGGAAAGTAAGCGGAATTCCTGTTCCAGTTGAGCATTGCCGGAATAGGGTGACCACATGGAAAGGAATACAGGGCTCCTGTAACTTTAACAGTTGTATAGAAAACGGAATTTCATCAGGTGTCATTTATATGCATGCAGCACCTGCTGAAATTCTAGAGTCACTAGAGTGACCAGATACAAAAGACAGCTTGATCTGTTGTGATGAAAAGGGAATTTCACCAGGTGCTGCATGCATATAAATGATACCTGATGAAATTCCCTTTTCTATACAACTATTAAAGATACAGGAGCCCTGTCCTTTCCAATTTCTACGGTCACCTAAACAACAATCCATTAGTATGTTGTGTGAACAGCCCCAATGGTAGTAATCTGTAATGAGCCAGGAAACAGGAGCCAGGACTTGCACCAGTGGATCAGAGCCCAGGGACAAAGCCAGTATTGAGGACCAGAGAGTAAGTCAGAACCATAGCATAAACCAGGAGGCAGGAATGAACACACCAAACCTCACGAAGGCCATGTTACTCAGGCAATTGTTGAACCGTGAGTTGTTTGTTGAACCGTGGGTTAGTGTGTTGTCTGAAACCAGGACATTATCCACTGGGTGGCTTGTTAACTATACAATGTGGTTTGTTAACCACCCTGAACAACCCAACAACAAAACATGGCTTCAAGAAAAATAAGCCACACTGGTTAACAATCCACCCTGTAGAAAATACTCAACTACTGAGTATGGGTTAGCATGTTGTGTGAACCCAGTCAACGGCTGGGTTCATACAACACACTAACTCACCCTCAGTGGTTGAGTGTGGTTTGTTGTTAAACCATGGTTTGTTGCTAAATTGTGTGTACAGCACATTTTCTACAGGGTGGGTTATTGTGTTGTCTGAATGCAGCACACATCTCTGTCCTGGCAGGTGGAGAGGCGCAGGAGATATTTCTGAACTGAGCTGCTTCAAATTAAGAGGAGGCTATCGGTCTGGAAAGGCTACAGTTTAAGCTTCATAAAAACAGAATTAACCATGTAATCCAGGCCACAGTGTACTGCAAACAAAGAGCAGAAATGAACAAGGTATACCACACTAAAAAGTAGCTGATTGTGCAATACAGAACTCTAGGAGATTCTAGCAATTGGATCATCAGTAGTCAAACCTGTAGTTTGACTACTGATTATTAGTCTCTCTGATCTGAGGGATAATTCCTTCCTATAGTGGGATGAATTCAATCCTGAGTATAAATTCTTGTAAACTGTAATATTTGATATTTATATACTGCCCAATGACAAAGTTCTCTGGATGGTTTAATAATACAATAAAATAAAACAATATATCATAAGATATAATCCAGAAATATATTTTATTGCTCTGGCAATCTCGGATGCCTCAGAGGATGCTCCTTCATTCCCTGGGAGTGGGAAACAAATAATAATAATAATAATAATAATAATAATAATAATAATAATAATAATAAATAAATTTCATAAATGTGTCCAGATATGTCTTGGAACCACTGAGTTTCTTTTCTCTCATGATGCCTGACCTAAAACTATAGATACATTCCTGCTCTGGGAGCTGTCTGGTTTTCTTTGCACATAGTATTTTGTCTGAGAACTTTGTTCCAAGCTTATATTTAAGAACGTAACATAATAAGCATATCTTCTGTAGTGGGTTAGGACTAAAATGAAGCAACACGTTTACTTCGGAGGGAAATTTATCTGACTCATAAAAGTTTTTTTTAAGTCCACACTGATCTTAAAAACCTAGCACATGTAAAGAACTGAAGGATGTCTCTCTAGAACTGAGCCCTAAACAGTCATTGTTTTGTGTAATCTGTCTAGGCTCTTGCTGTGGTCTGTGGGTGTAACATATTGTGCATTATTATTTTATGATATTAATTAATGCTACTGAGACACGACTCGTGCTTGCTGGCATGTGTGGGTGGGTGAATTTGATAGTTATAAACAAAGACATATGGAGCAGGAAAAACAGGGGCACACCTTTTTTAATGGCATTCAGTGCCACGGGGATTTTTCTTTATTATGTTTTTATTACAGAAAACTAAATATTTTGCCAGCACAATTGGTTTGAGTGAAGGCCACACATAGCAGTTGGCAAAAGAGAGTATAAAAAGAAACTATTTGTGTTTTAGACTGAGTGTTTTTGCGGTGTTCCATCTGTGCCGGAATAATACACGTCAATTATTTGACAACTGTTGTGGCTTGAGTTGGGTGCAGTGCATTATGGTGTACCCTGACTGTGCCTCTGGAGGTTTCTTCTTGTCTTCACATGCAAAAGTCCTAAATTAAGATATTGTTCAGATGAGCCATCCAACCTTTGGGTGGGGGTGGAGAGATGGTCTCTTAGCCGGGGAGTGTTTCAGACATTTTCTTGCAACATCCTCTAAACGTTTGAGTAGAAAAAATATCCCTGAGGGTTGTGTCATTCACTATAGCTTGTATGTTCTTGCCATTGGCTGCTCTCAGGAGTGCTTTCTTTGATACTGACTTTGAGTTTGTAGAAAAATGGGAATAAACATTAACTTGCAGCAGCACATAGGAACATAGGAAAAGCCATGCTCGATCAGACCGAGGGTCCATCTAGTCCAGCACTCTGTTCACACAGTGGCCAAGCAGCTGTTGACCAGGGACCCACAAACAGGACATGGTGCAACAGTACCTTCCCACCCTTGTTCCACAGCAACTGGTGTATGTAGGTTTGCTGCCTCTGATACTGGAAACTACTCACATATTCTTTCTCTCTCAGAAATCCTCCAAATGTCTGTCCACATCTACAAAAAATCAGCAATACATCTTCTGATTTTTTTCTGTATCCCCAATGTATCTATACACACTGAAGCAGACAATGGGAGGTACTGAAGAAGTTAGGTAGAAAAAGTTGCTGGTTCACATGATAGCAGTGAGGAAAATAAGCCATGGGCACTGTGTGTGCCAGCCAGATTTCCCTAATTACCCTCACAAGTGAGGCTTGCCATGGTCCAAACCTGGGCAGCATGGCTTGTTCTGCGGGGGAGGGGGCAGTTCCCAAAAGAGGCTTATCATATGGATTAATGTGAGTCAGCATTTCAAAAACAGTGAAGTATTAATAAAGAGCTCTTGAGTATATACAGAGGTTATTTTCCTTATCACAGAGCAACCCCTTGCCTCCATAGATCTGAGAGTAGGGCTTGGGCTTGCAAATAACGGAGTTATCATTTCCAGGATATTTTTATTTAAAAAGCAAACAAACTATAGATCACTCAACGTACATCCTAAATCAGTTAGCTCACGTGAATTGGACCCTCTATACCAGGGATGGGGAACCTCTGGCTTGTGGGTCAAATACAGGCTGTGAGGTTTCCCTATCTGGCAGCCAGCTTCCTCCCTAGAAACCATGCACAACCCTGGCAGGGAAAAGCTCTTATCTCCATTTAGCAGTTGATCAGAGATAAGAGATTTCTCCCTGCCAGGGAGAGGGAGTGGGTCATGAGGAAGGAGCTACTGAATTATTCAGTTCTGCTTACTTCTGAGGCTTTTCCTGCTTTAAGACAGATTCCTGCATTGAGCAGGGGGTTGGACTCGATGGCCTTATAGGCCCCTTCCAACTCTACTATTTTATGATTCTATGAATCTTGTCCTGCTTATTTCTGAATGGATATGCAGAGGCTTCATATTTGCATTTCCGTTTGGAAGTGCTGCTGAGTAATTTAAGTCCTGCATGCTTCTGAGTAGATGTGCAGAAACGTCCTGCTTATTTCTGAGTAGTAATCAGTAATATTCACATTTGCCCTCACCCACTCTGCCTTTGGCCACATCTACTCTACATTTGCCCCCTCCCACAGATGGAAGGCACCCTGAGACCTTTCACAGATTGGAATTCAGATCTTGGGCTGAAAAAAAAAGTTCCCTCACCGTCAATGCTGTTCTTTTGTGCTGGGAACCTTCACTATGAATCCATACTATACAGCGGAGTGGGGATGGGGATGGGAACAGACCTTTTTTCTGTGGTGGGCCATATTGCCCTTAGAGATAATTTGTTGGGGGCAGTACACTGGTGATGGGTAGGGCCAGAGCCAAAAGTGGGTGGTGCACCTTCTTTCTCTCTCCCAGTCCAGTGAGGGTCAGATTGCTCATGTTGGCAGAGGGCTTTTGAAATTAGTCTGAGGCCTGCAGGTTTCCTTATTTCCTTCCCCAGCCTGGTACTCTCCAGATGTTTTGAACCTCAGCCCCCATCAGTCCCAGCTTATTTATTTATCTAAAGTACTTTTATCCCACTCCTCAGTCAATAAGGCTCCCAGGGCGGTTTACATAGAACAAAGCAGTCTCTGCTTGCCCGCTTACAATCTATGAAGGCTAGCATGGCCAATGATCAGGAATGCTGGGAGTTGTAGTCCAAATCATCTGGAGGGCCTCAGGTTGGGGAAGGCTGCCTTATGCTTACAGCTGAAGGCTCTCAGCACAAGATACTTTCAGCAGCATTCCTCATTTAGCACCCTTGCACGGAGCACCCTATTTTAGAACCCTCACGTCACACTTTATGCACTGGAAATATTCTTGGACTAATCCCAGATGTGTGAGAGGGCTGTTTAAGGTTTATTCAGTGGTGAGAAGGCACCAGGGTGCGACTCCAGAAAAACTAGTTTGAGAATCAAAGGCCATTGTCAGGGGAGCAAAGATTTAATTCATGTTATATGGAACCTTAATATACTGTGACTGAACACTGGGGGAGGAAGAAATATTTAGTGGGCCACCAGTCCCTACCCTAAGTCAAGACCTTTTTATTCTCCCAGCATTTTAACAGTCTATAAATAAATTTTAACTTGGTGTTTTAAATTCGTAATTTTGCATTGCTGCTGTTTTTATCTGGTTGAGCTTTTATATTGTATTTTATATTATGGTTTTATACTGTTGTTTTATACTTTGAATGTTTTTAATTTTTGTGAACCGCCCAGAGAGCTCCGGCTATTGGGCGGTATAGAAATGTAATAAACAAATAAATAAATAAATGCTTGGAAGGCACTCTTCACGTGCCCAAAAGTACTCCATTATTACCCTACAGCTTGTTCTATCCCAGTGTCGACTTTTGGAAGGCAAAGAGGTCCCATGGCTGAGCCCTGCGTTTGGAAAATTATTCACAACATAACATGCGGCACTGTGCGAAACCAATGGCTATTAGTGACAGCCCTCATTCATGTGGGCTCAGCCCCATGATGTTCATAAGGGGCTGCAGTGCCCCCTGGTGGTTCCCACTGAGTTAGAACTGAGTCACCCCCAGAAACCAGCTTCCGGTTTGATTTGGAACTTTGGGCTGCAGGAGGGACAGAAGCATTAGGGGCCTGCCTGCTTCAAGTCACTGAAGCAGCCTTCCCCAACCTGGTGCCCTGCAGATGTATTGGACTGCAATTCCCATAATTCCCAGCCAGCATAGCCAATGTGGTGTAGCAGTGTGTTGGACAGAGAACCAGGAGATCCGGGTTCTAGTCCTCACTCGGCCATGGAAGCTCACTGGGTGACTTTGGACCAGTCACAGGCTCTCAGCCCAAGCTACCTCACAGGGTTGTTGTTGTGAGGATAAAATGGAGAGGAGGAGGATTATGTATGCCATCTTGTGATCCTTGTAGGAAAAAAGATGGGATATAAATGCAAAAAATAAATACACATCTGGAGAGCACCAGTTTGGGGAAAGCTGAATGGAGGATGACCTTTCTGCATTCAATGAAGCCCTCCTGCTGTCTTTGGGTGCTTGACATGGAGTTGGATAGGTTAACTGAACTAGAATGATCTTTGCCTGCTGCACCAGAGGTGTTTTGAGGGAGCATTTATTTACCCTAGAAATGCAATACAACCACTGGCAGAAACTAGGGACCAGGTGCCAGGAGGCGGTGGTGGTAGTTGTATAACTGTCGCTACAGCTATTCAGAGTACTCCTGAATAGTCACCAGGCTCCAAATAAAGTTGAGAAGTTGTTTAATTTAAGATAGGCGTGGGCCCCTAGTGGCCTACCCGACGTTGTTGGACTCCATCTCCACAATCAGCCCCAGCAAGCATAACCGATTGTGAGGGATAATGGGAGCTGTAGTCCAACCATATCTGGAGGGTCACAAGTTTTCCACTCCAGAGAAGTTGTGTGTGGCGGGGTGGGTGGGGATGGGAAGCTTGATGTTGTTTGCAGCAGCGACGCTGTGAAAGGAGCTGATTAACCTTTTCCAATTGGCTGATTTTGCGGTCAAGCATTCCCCCACCCCCAGTTCCCACAGTGGGGATAGGGGGAATTTCACGCGGGAAGGAAGCACCTTGCGGGAGGCTATTTTGGATGGCAGAAATGGCCACCGGGAAAGTTCATCAGCCCTCCCTAGGGTCCTGCGGCGGTCAACTCTGCAGTCCCTCGCCCGCCTCCTTGAAAAAGGCGAAAAAAAAGGGGACGGTGTAAAAGCCGGAACGGAACGGAACAGGCCGGAACAGCCCCATTATATTAAAAAACCATACCAAAAACAGTGGCATGTGTTAGCAACACTTGAGAACAATATTTTAGGACTAAAACCATACCAATATTATATCACTATTAACCCCAAAACTCCCAAAACGACGTCCGGAACAGAATGGGATGGCCGGAACGGCCACTACTGAACAAGCGATATCAACCAAACTCACCAGTCATGCATACCTCCATGGCAGGGACGCAATAAGACACAAAAGTTGCCCCGAAACCACGTTCAGATACCCGTTCCGGGCAAAAACGCATATTGCGCAAAATGGGCCGTAACGGCAGCTTCCCAATGAGGAAAATCAACCAAACTCACCAGATGCACATAACTAGGTGGGACAAATATAGAAAGCTCCAAAAGGTGCCCCCAAACCACGTTCAGATACCCGTTCCGGGCAAAAACGCGTATTGCGCAAAAACGGCCGTAACAGCAGCTTCCCAATGAGGTAAGTGAACCAAACTCAACAGATGCACATGACAAGGTGGGACAAATATAGAAAGCTCCAAAAGTTGCCCCGAAACCACGTTCAGATACCCGTTCCGGGCAAAAACGCGTATTGCGCAAAATGGGCTGTAACGGCAGCTTCCCACTGAAGTAAGTGAACCAAACTCACCAGATTCACATAACTAGGTGGGGCAAATATAGAAAGCTCCAAAAGTTGCCCCGAAACCACGTTCAGATACCCGTTCCGGGCAAAAACGCGTATTGCGCAAAACGGGCCGTAACGGCAGCTTCCCAATGAGGTAAGTGAACCAAACTCACCAGATGCACATGACAAGGTGAGACAAATATAGAAAGCTCCAAAAGGTGCCCCCAAACCACGTTCAGATACCCGTTCCGGGCAAAAACGCGTATTGCGCAAAACGGGCCGTAACAGCAGCTTCCCAATGAGGTAAGTGAACCAAACTCACCAGATGCACATGACAAGGTGGGACAAATATAGAAAGCTCCAAAAGTTGCCTCAAAACCACGTTCAGATACCCGTTCCGGGCAAAAACGCGTATTGCGCAAAAACGGCCGTAACAGCAGCTTCCCAATGAGGTAAGTGAACCAAACTCACTAGATGCACATGACAAGGTGGGACAAATATAGAAAGCTCCAAAAGTTGCCCCGAAACCACGTTCAGATACCCGTTCCGGGCAAAAACGCGTATTGCGCAAAATGGGCTGTAACGGCAGCTTCCCACTGAAGTAAGTGAACCAAACTCACCAGATGCACATAACTAGGTGGGGCAAATATAGAAAGCTCCAAAAGTTGCCCCGAAACCACGTTCAGATACCCGTTCCGGGCAAAAACGCGTATTGCGCAAAACGGGCCGTAACGGCAGCTTCCCAATGAGGTAAGTGAACCAAACTCACCAGATGCACATAACAAGGTGAGACAAATATAGAAAGCTCCAAAAGGTGCCCCCAAACCACGTTCAGATACCCGTTCCGGGCAAAAACGCGTATTGCGCAAAACGGGCCGTAACGGCAGCTTCCCAATGAGGTAAGTGAACCAAACTCACCAGATGCACATAACAAGGTGAGACAAATATAGAAAGCTCCAAAAGGTGCCCCCAAACCACGTTCAGATACCCGTTCCGGGCAAAAACGCGTATTGCGCAAAACGGGCCGTAACGGCAGCTTCCCAATGAGGTAAGTGAACCAAACTCACCAGATGCACATGACAAGGTGGGACAAATATAGAAAGCTCCAAAAGTTGCCTCAAAACCACGTTCAGATACCCGTTCCGGGCAAAAACGCGTATTGCGCAAAAACGGCCGTAACGGCAGCTTCCCAATGAGATAAGTGACCCAAACTCACCAGATGCACATGACAAGGTGGGACAAATATAGAAAGCTCCAAAAGTTGCCCCGAAACCACGTTCAGATACCTGTTCCGGGCAAAAACGCGTATTGCACAAAAACGGCCGTAACGTCAGCTTCCCAATGAGGAAAGTCAACCAAACTCACCAGATGCACATGACAAGGTGGGACAAATATAGAAAGCTCCAAAAGTTGCCTCAAAACCACGTTCAGATACCCGTTCCGGGCAAAAACGCGTATTGCGCAAAAACGGCCGTAACGGCAGATTCCCAATGAGGAAAGTCAACCAAACTCAACAGATGCACATGACAAGGTGGGACAAATATAGAAAGCTCCAAAAGGTGCCCCAAAACCACGTTCAGATACCCGTTCCAGGCAAAAAAGTGTATTGTGCAAAAAGGGCCGTAACGGCAGCTTCCCAATGAGGTAAGTCAACCAAACTCACCAGATGCACATGACAAGGTGGGACAAATATAGAAAGCTCCAAAAGTAGCCCCGAAACCACGTTCAGATACCCGTTCCGGGCAAAAACGCGTATTGCGCAAAAACGGCCGTAACGGCAGATTCCCAATGAGGTAAGTCAACCAAACTCACCATACGCACATTAATAGGTGGGACAGCAATTCAATAGTCCTGTTTCTAGAAAATCACCGAAAGGAGCATTCTCTACAATCCAGTTCTTGTCTTCAGCAATACAACAGTATTACACTTCATCTTGGTCTTTGTGCTTAATGGGTGATCAGTGCAAGAAACCCAAGAAGGACACCATGGTTCTGTGCGAGGGAGCATGTCAGGACTGGTACCATCTCTCTTGCCTTGAGATAAATCAAGCTTCTCGTGGTATATTCAAATGTCCAAAGTGTTGTGAGAAATGAATAATCTACACTGTAGGAAAAAATTTATGTTAACAGGTGCTATATGTTAGCATTTACATTTACACACACATACACACACACACAAACACAGAGAGAGAGAGAGAGAGAGAGAGAGAGAGAGAGAGGAGAGAGAGAGAGAGAGAGAGAGAGAGAGAGTATATATAGATAGATATTATGTACATTGTTTTTGTTCTTACTGTTTGTGGTTATTTTTCTTGTATTCATGTTGTCATAAAGAATATGACTAAAGAAGCGTATATGTTAATAAAGCTTCAGAACATCACAGCCAATGACAATGGGTTATACTGAATCAAACAAATGGTCAACCTAGCTCCCTCTTATTCACATGGGGCTAACCTATTCAAAACACCTAACATACAATTAAAAATTGTGTGATTGGCTTTTAAAAATAAATTCCATGTTTGGGGAGGGGAGGGGTACCTGTCAAGATTGTGGAATGTGGGCATTAACGCTTTGTCTCCTGGTGTGATAAGGGTGACCAGATGACCCGGAAAACCCGGGGGACCTCTGGAAAAATGGAGATCTCCAGGGCAACCGGGACTGGCACCCAATTTCCTGGGGGAAAGGGCTGAGGGGGAAGGCCTCCATCAGCCCTGGAAGGGGTTGGGGGCCACGTTTTTGGACTTCCTGGAATGCAGCCTCCAGTACTCCCATGGCAATCCTCAAAAGACCTGGGCTTTTTTGACAGAACATTTATATCCCACCCGCCACCCAGAAACGCATGGTGAACTACAATGGCCTTTCCCAATTTTGTAATAACCCTGTGGGATAAGTTAGGTTGAAAGATGTGAATAGCCACAGGTCATTGTAAGCTTCATGATGGAATGAGACAGGCCAACTCCAACAATGCCATTATAGACTGATATTTTAAGCACACTATCAAACCACATGACAACTATGGGCTTCTGTAGGAAACCATCTTTGCAGAACTTCACTCTGGATTCTGAGAAAGTTTATTAAATGTTCCAGTTAGTACAATGAAAGTAGTTTATTTGATTGCATTCACACACATAGAAGTTGCCTTTCGAGGCAATTTCCCGACAATAGATAGTGCCTCATTTTCCTCACCCATAATTTTCTTTTCCAGCTAATTTTGGGAATATGAACTATGGCCCGGAATGGGTAACAGAACCTGACTTTCATGGAAATTTCAGAGGTTATTATATCTGTCCCACCTAGTAATGCGCATCTAGTGAGTTTGGTTGACTTACCTCATTGGAAAGCTGCCGTTACGGCCCGTTTTGAGCAATATGGGTTTTTGCCTGGAACGGGTATCTGAACGTGGTTTCGGGGCAACTTTTGGAGCTTTCTATATTTGCCCCACCTAGTTATGTGAATCTGGTGAGTTTGGTTCACTTACCTCATTGGGATGCTGCCGTTACGGCCGTTTTTGCGCAATACGCGTTTTTGCCCGGAACGGGTATCTGAACGTGGTTTTGGGGCACCTTTTGGAGCTTTCTATATTTGCCCCACCTTGTCAAGTGCATCTGGTGAGTTTGGTTCACTTACCTCATTGGGAAGCTGCCGTTATGGCCCATTTTGCGCAATACACGTTTTTGCCCGGAACGGGTATCTGAACGTGGTTTTGGGGCAACTTTTGGAGCTTTCTATATTTGTCCCACCTAGTTATGTGCATCTGGTGAGTTTGGTTGACTTTCCTCATTGGAAAGCTGCCGTTACGGCCGGTTTTGCGCAATACGTGTTTTTGCCCGGAACGGGTATCTGAACGTGGTTTTGCGGCAACTTTTGGAGCTTTCTATATTTGCCCCACCTTGTCAAGTGCATCTGGTGAGTTTGGTTCACTTACCTCATTGGGAAGCTGCCGTTATGGCCCATTTTGCGCAATACGCGTTTTTGCCCGGAACGGGTATCTGAACGTGGTTTGGGGGCACCTTTTGGAGCTTTCTATATTTGTCCCACCTAGTTATGTGTATCTGGTGAGTTTGGTTCACTTATCTCATTGGGAAACTGCCGTTACGGCCCAATTTGCGCAATACGCGTTTTTGCCCGGAACGGGTATCTGAACGTGGTTTCGGGGCAACTTTTGGAGCTTTCTATATTTGTCCCACCTTGTCATGTGCATCTGGTGAGTTTGGTTCACTTACCTCATTGGGAAGCTGCCGTTACGGCCCTTTTTGCACAATACACTTTTTTGCCCGGAACGGGTATCTGAACGTGGTTTTGAGGCAACTTTTGGAGCTTTCTATATTTGTCCCACCTTGTCATGTGCATCTGTTGAGTTTGGTTCACTTACCTCATTGGGAAGCTGCCGTTACGGCCGTTTTTGCGCAATACGTGTTTTTGCCCGGAACGGGTATCTGAACGTGGTTTTGGGGCAACTTTTGGAGCTTTCTATATTTGCCCCACCTTGTCAAGTGCATCTGGTGAGTTTGGTTCACTTACCTCATTGGGAAGCTGCCGTTACGGCCGTTTTTGCGCAATACGCGTTTTTGCCCGGAACGGGTATCTGAACGTGGTTTTGGGGCAACTTTTGGAGCTTTCTATATTTGCCCCACCTTGTCAAGTGCATCTGGTGAGTTTGGTTCACTTACCTCATTGGGAAGCTGCCGTTATGGCCCATTTTGCGCAATACACGTTTTTGCCCGGAACGGGTATCTGAACGTGGTTTTGGGGCAACTTTTGGAGCTTTCTATATTTGTCCCACCTAGTTATGTGCATCTGGTGAGTTTGGTTGACTTTCCTCATTGGAAAGCTGCCGTTACGGCCGGTTTTGCGCAATACGTGTTTTTGCCCGGAACGGGTATCTGAACGTGGTTTCGGGGCAACTTTTGTGGCTTATTGCATCCCTGCCATTTAGTTATGCATGACTGTTGAGTTTGGTTGGTATCGCTCGTTCCCTAGTGGCCGTTCCGGCCATCCCATTCTGTTCCGGGCGTCGTTTTGGGAGTTTTGGGGTTAATAGTGATATAATATTGGTATGGTTTTAGTCCTAAAATATTGTTCTCAAGTGTTGCTAACACATGCCACTGTTTTTGGTATGGTTTTTTAATATAATGGGGCTGTTCCGGCCTGTTCCGTTCCGTTCCGGCTTTTACACCGTCCCAAAAAAAAGTGGTTTGGATATTTCTAAGCACATAACAACACTGGATAATAACACTGGATCACATTGCAGGTTTGGCGCAAATCTACTCCGCCCGCCAATACAGGAATAACAACACGAGGCTATATTGCAGTGTTGATGTAAAGTACTCTTTCACTCTTCGCTCCACCTCCAATTTAACCAGGCTACTTTACAGGGAAGTTGTAAGCCATTCACGGCGCAGTCCTATGCATGTTTAGACCGGGGGGGGGGGGGGGAACCTCCCAGCATCCCCCATGGCTGCCTAGGGAATGCTGGGAGTTGTAGGACTCCCCCCCGTCTAAGCATGCATAGGATTGCGTCCTTTGGCTGTCACCTATACCCACTTCCTTGAGAGGAAGCTCCATTGAAATCATGTATCAGTAGATATGTATAGGATTGCACTGTAACGCTCAGCCCCATCTGCAGTGTTGGGATTACTGTACTATATTTACAACGCGTTGCAATTTTTAAAATACTTAAACGTGTGTGGCGTTTCCCTTAATCATTTCCACCCCCCTCATAAAACAAGACCTAACTTAGAAACAACACGATCTTTCCCCTCCACCTTTTACTTGGGCGGGGCAGGCACAATCAAAGCTACCCTGTTCCCCACGGTTTTCCTAAGGGCAGCTGCCGCTTTTGCCCCGTAGCAGGAAGGGGGAAAATGGCGTCTAAAGTAACCAGGAAGGGTCCCGTCAGTAGACAATGGAACCACCAGTCTAAAAATAAAAAGTCTATGCTGGTGATGACCCCCACCCGCCCCCTCCTTCCCCCTCCTTCCTCCCCCCTCGCGCGCCTTGGGCCCGGGTCCTCCTGCCGGCGAGCGACGCTCTAGGCTGCGTCCGTGTACTCGCTGCTCCCGGCGTCCCCGGCCCGAGCTGGACTTGGGGAGAAGGGACAGCGTCGGTGAGGCGGCTTCTTCCGTTCCTTTCGGCTCCCGCAGCGCTTGGACGGCGCCGCAGGTACTCATCCCCCTCAGGGCCGCCCTGCGCGGTATCCCCAAGCCCTGGTGCTTACCTTATCCCCCTGCCCGGGGGTCCCCGGTCACCATCCTGGCGCCGCCTCCAGCGTCCTCCGGCCTCCTCCTTATCCCGTAGCCCCAGACAGCCCCAAGCCCAACCGGCCCTACCGCGCTTCCTCTCACAAGCCCCTGCTGCCTTCCTTCCCTCCGTCCGGCCCGGTGTGCCTTATCTCCATCCTTTAGGACAACAACCCTCCCTCATCTTCTTCACAGTCCAGTACTCATTGCCGTTATTCTGATCACCCAGTTATTAGTCTCCGACTCGTTTCAAGCGATTTCTCTCTCCCCCACCCCCCAAATCATACAGTGGCACATCCCGCATCCACTTTTCTCCTATCAGGGGTCGCCTCTCAGTCATCCTCATCACTTAAATCATCCACCATGTTTTCTCTCCCCCCCCCTCCCTTTTTCCTTTAGTGGCTCTTTTCTTATTGCTTCATCAGTGATCGTGGTACTTCCTATACCTGCCTTAACTCTATATAGTAGCAAACACATTTTGAAGATGGGTTAATTTTCTAGACTAAACACTGACTAATGTGCCCCACATTTCCAGTTATAGGAGGCTACCTCGTCTTATCCGGCAGGAACAGGTTTTACCTTCACAAGATAGGGAAGCATTTAGGATGATTGCATTTTTCTTCATTCCCGATCCATAACAAATTGCTACAGATTCTTCATTCCTAAACAATATCAAATTGCTACAGTTGATTCACTCTTCCACATCTCTGGTTATTTTGTGGAGGTCAATAAGCATTCAATGATTGCATTGAGCTGGAAGTTTTTCTTCGGGAGAACCTTTGACAGGAATTTCTAAATTGTCAAAGGGGACATTGGAATCAGAGTTAAGAAAAAAATATTTTAAATTCCTGAGAGCCAACATCAGTTTGTATTTATTTATTTATTTATTACATTTTTATACCACCCAATAGCCGAAGCTCTCTGGGCGGTTCACAAAAATTAAAACCATGAAAAGCATAATAAAACAACCAACAGTCTAAAAACACAAATACAAAATACAATATAAAAAGCACAACCAGGATAAAAGAAACCAGGTCTGTATAGAGCTGGAAGCATATTTGAAATTCTTGGGTGCAAACAACTTTTTAGGTAGTCAAAGGCTTTTTGAAGGCCTGGTTGTAGAGGTGGTGCAACCAAAAAGGCTAAGTGTGACAAAGAGTGTTAACTTCAGTTTTAGAACTTAGAATTGGGTAGTGGGTTGCAAACAGTCAAAGTTCTCAATTAATCAAATAGTTAGAGACCACTAATCTATGCCCTGGTTCATATATTGAATGGCATTTAGCTTTATAGTATGTAAACCTGCTAACACCGTAGGTGAGTGACATTTCATATCACAGTGAAGAGGTTGTGGGAATAAGCTCCCTTGTGTTAAGAGGGGCATAGGAGCAGGCATCAATTAGGGCATCTTCCCCAACCATGGAGATGGAGTTTGTGGTGAAGTTTCCCTCTGAAGGCTTGTGTGGAAAAGTAGAGATTGTCAACTGGCACTTAGTGAAAAACGGCAGAAAATATTTTAGGGGTATAACTGTATATGTATTTTTCAAGTTTGGGGACATTTGAGCTGACAAGCAGATATCTATGTACTTTTTGTATGGGTACAGTATCTCATATTTTAGATGCTTTTACACATAAATAATATTTCAGTTTGTGTTGTGTTTTTATTTTTCTACTTTAAAATGTTTATTAACTCCTTGAATTTCAGGAATAGGGCAAGATCATGCAAAATAAGTAATATAATGTGATCCAGGCACTAGAAAATGAACCCAAGTTATTGATCCCTTAACTGGGCATTTAGCTTCTCAGGGGCACTTTGTGGTGCCAGAAAATCATTTGCTCTTTAATACAGGACAATTATTTACTTTGGAACTAGTTAATTGCACCATATTTTTCAGAACAATTGCGCAAATGTAGTTTTTTAAAACAGTTATCGAGTAAGTCTTTTTCAGATGTCACAAAATTGGCACAGAGCTGTTTTGTGTTAATTGAGAAGGGTAGCTATCTTGAGACAATTCATGAAGCAATTAAGAGGCAGAAAAGAATAAACGAATTTCTGAGCAACTATGACTTGCAGTGCAGTTCTATTCAGAAGTAAGCCCCACTGAACCCAGTGGGACTTACAGCCATAGGCGTGGGCAGCACATTTCATTAGGGGGTTCAGCCAGGGATTTTTTTTAAGGTAAACGTTGATTAAATATACAGTAATAAAGGACTTTTTTTCATTCATCAAACAAACAAAATAAATGAAAACTGAAGTAAACTGTATTTTTTTAATTAACAAGTAATCTGTACTTTAAAAATACACATTTTAAAATGGAGACTCTGAATACTATTTTTTTGCTGTAGTGATAACCAGGCATATATAAAGATACAGTCAATTTTCACCATCTTTAAATTTAATCAGATAATGACCTAATCCAAACTTACTAAAACAGATTCACATTTAAAACAGATTCTATCACATTAACAACGAGTGTCATCTTAAGTTCCAGCACCATACATAGAATACACCATACATAAAATGCCCTAATAATGATTTTAAAAGATTGCCCTGTGTGCTGCTGAGCAAAGAATTTGGAATGAGGTCCAGGAGAGAGACTTCTGGGGTGAATATAGCGAGGACGAGGGGTGGCTGCAAGCCTAGCATAAGAGAGGGCTGGCTGGCAAGATTTGGAGAACTTGGGGGAGTGTAGGAGATCTGGAAGTAGGGACATCTCTGGAAGGCCGCGAAGGGGCTATTGGCAGAAGACAGGAGATGAAGGAGAAAAGAGAGGATGGGAAACCGTCACAAGGGCACATTAGTCTTCTTTACTGATCAATTGTAAGCCGCTCCGGGAGCCTTTTAGGCTGAGGTGCGGGATAAAAATACTCTAAATAAAAATACTCTAAATAAAATAAGGGCAGAAGAAGAGGATTGGCGTAGGGGGAGCCCTGGGGAAAGAAGAGAGAGAAATGCCCCTATGTGTGGGGGTAGAAGAGGGAGAGAGGGTGCAGACAGGAGAGGTATGAGTGTCCTGCAGGGGAGAGGAAACAGAGGTAATGTTTAGCCTTGAGGAGAAGCCTGAGGGGAGACATGATAACATTCCTCAAATACTTGAAAGATTGACACACACAGGAGGGCCAGGATCTCTTCTCGATCATCCCAGAGTGCAGGACACGGAATAATGGGCTCAAGTTACAGGAAGTCAGATTCCGGCTGGACATCAGGAAAAACTTCCTGACTGTTAGAGTATGACAATAGAACCAGTTACCTAGGAAGGTTGTGGGCTCTCCCACACTAGAGGCATTCAAGAAGCAGCTAGACAACCACCTGTCAGAGATGCTTTAAGCTGGATTCCTGCATTGAGCGGGGGGTTGGACTTGATGGCCTTATACACCTCTTCCAACTCTATTATTCTATGATTCTATGAAAACAGTAGTGTAGATCCTGCTTGAGACACCTGGGCCCTGTACACCTAGGAAACCCAATGCATGTTGTTCATTATCTAAATTATAGCCAGCTCTTGCCAGGGCTGGCCCAAGACATTTTGCTGCCCAAAGTGGAATAGCAAATGACATGACCCCCCACCCCACCCCCAAACTCACAGTGCAAAGCCAGTAAAGTCATTTTGGCACTTGAAGCCAGTGGACAACAGCTTATTATGTCATAGTAAAGTTGTGAGTCTTCCAGATCTCACAGGATACTTTACGGCTTTTGAACACAAAAGAAGAAGAGGACTATACCACAACCTGGCCTTGTGGGTCATGTAACCAGCAAGTCCAGTCCAGAAAGGAAATCCAGACACAAGCAATTCAAGCCAAACCACACCACATACCCACATACTGTATTATTTTGCCCCAGTCCAAACATTGGTGCTCATATCCCTTTTTGCTGCAGTGCCACTTCTGCCCCCTTGACCCAGATAAGGGGCCTGGGCAGCTTGGAAGAAGCAACAAGTAAAGAAGGCCTATGGCACTCCACTGAACATGTCAACAGCCAGTCTACCCACTCCTCCCCTTGCCAGGATTCACGCTGCCTATAATGGCAAAGTATAGTAATTGCCTGGGCATCTCTCTCTGCATAATCAGGTAGTAGCTTACAATGGTGTTAAGCAATTTTAGAAACCATATGTAATAGTCTTATAGACCCCTTTATGTCTTAAAATGGATTGCTTCAGTTCAAATGGCAGATATATCTTCCACACTGACAGCTGCTACATTCCTGATACTAGACCAATAGTATATATATGATTCAACACATGTGAGGAGTTTCACATTTTAAACTCATTTAAGGTGCAAGCCTGTGCATATTTAGAATGAAAATTAGTCCTACAATTCTCAGCATACCCCAGCCAGCCATGCCAGCAAGGGGATTCTAGGAGTTGAAGGACTTTTTTCTGTCTAAACATGCATAAAATTGTGCCTTTAACTTATCATGTCACACTAACAGGAATACAGGAATCAAATAGGATTTCCTTCTTCAGTGGGACACACTTACTTAGGAGTAAGTACCATTTTGTTATAGGAAAGGATAATATATTTTTAATTAAAATTTAAAAATAACTATCACCTGGTACAGAGTTTTCCTATGGAAGACCTGGCTGGTTCACTGTTGTAATTATTTGATATGGGACTGAAGTAGAGGGGCACTAATTTTGCTGTACTTATTGTCTTTAAATATGGTTAAATATCCCAGTGTGGGACGTACTTAATGTCTTTAAATATGGTTAAATATCCCACAGTTACCTTGCTATTGTATTTCTACAATTCTTTTTCTCCTGTCCTTTCTTCATCCTCTCTAAATTTTCAGGCTGCATCCGGTGAACATTTACCTCAGAGTAAGTTTGATTGATCTCAGTGGGGCTTACTTCTGAGTAGACATACATAGGATTGTGCTGCAGCTCTGTTTTAAAGTGACACAAGATGCACACATCCAATGTTTACCAAAAGAATGGCTTGAAAAAAGGGGGATGGACACCCTAAAATAAACAAGGGCAGATAGGAATTGTTTTAGCATGCATTCTGAAAAAGGTGCTGCTGAATGAACCCTCCTTAGCCAGGAGGTCCTGGGGGGGCATTGCAGTTCTCCCCCCTTCCCCCTTTCTTTTCTCTTACTGGAGACCAGACTGGGGTGGGCGGTGGGGCAGCGATGAGGAGAGAAGGCACGTAAACATGCAGCTTCTCTCTCTCCCTCTTTCTCCCAAACATTACAGTACCTGCAGGGCTGATGGGGAGAGGAGGGCAGCAGCTCCGAAGGGGGGAGGGCCCCAATCCGCAGCTCCGGGCAATCTATCTTACTAGTTACAGAAACAGTCCCTTCCTTGGCTCCTCCACGTGCTGCTTCCTGGCTCCAGCGTGGCTGCTGCTCCCACCTTGTTCAGCAACTGTCGCGAGAGGTCAGGCAGAGCAGCTGGGAGCGGCTGAGTGAGTGAAAGAGCGAGTGAGCGAGCAAACAAGCGAGAGAGCTGGGTGTGTTTGTGTGTGTGTGTGCAGTGGCTGCACCCTGAAAAAAGCCTTCCGGAGGCGGAGCGGGCTAGAGTCGGCTCCTCGCTTGTCCTCTCTCCCTGAAGTTGCTTGGCAGGGACGGGGCAAACATGGCGGCGGCAGCATATTAGGGGGTTCAGCTGAACTCCCTGAACCCCCTGTGTGCACGCCAATGCTTACAGCACAATCCTATGCATGTCTTCTCAAAAGTAAGTTCCATTGAGGTCAGTGTGACTTACTTCCAGGTAGGTATGAATAGGATTGCAACGTTAGTCTGGAAGCACCCTCTGTCTGCTTATACCATCTGCATTTGTTCTTATAGGTACTGTCAAAGAAGTGTAATGCACAAGAAAGGCTGTGGCAGTTAGCTGTTTAGGTGGCAAAGGCATATCTGATGTCTTGAAGCTTCAGTAAAGAATACCAGTGTTTGTTCAACTTGTGTATAGGCTACTAGGAACTTGCTGCCTTCAGATCTGTTGCTGTGTATTAGAAATACACTTTGCTTTTTATAGACATTCTCATTAGGAACATTTAAATACATTCTCATTAGGAATATTTAATGATCTATCAGCTCTAGAACAGGTCATTAATGTTCCTTACTCTTGTGTGCAGAAGAACTTCTGTACACATGAGTTGTGAAAGGCTGTTTATGACCCTGTTCAGATGACCCGCTAAACCACGTTGATTAAGCATTTTGAACTAAACATTATGGCTTAGTGTGTTGTTTGAACCATTCCTAACTGTGGTGGCTACATAACCATTGTTTAAACACACTCACTAACCATTTGCTGCAAAAGGGCTAGCAACCTAACCATTGCTTAGTGTGTTGTCTGAACAGGTCCTCTATTTTTTAAATTAGTTTAGCTTGGTTTGAACTGATATTCCTTGTAAGATCTCTTTTTGAAATGATTTACAGTGGGCTTTCAGGATGGGGCAAGCTACTACATATTAACAAAATAATAGCGAACCAGGAAGTGCATCATGGAGGTACTTCCTGTTGCATAGACTAAGAGCTATTGTCACTATTTTGGTGCAATGGTCACTTTTTCCAGTGCAGAGCCTTTGGGGAGTAGCAGTCAGCAGAACGGATTTATAGTACCAAATCATCTGCAAACATTTTGTGTTGAAGCCCCTTAGAAGTTTAAATAAAAAACATGTTTTTTGTCATCTTCCAATTGTTATGCAACAGCATCTGACATTTTTAGAGATTAATTGACTAAATCTGTTTTAAAAGGTTGCTAATACTTTGTTTGGATTGTCATTAGTATGTCACAACACCACTTGTTCCTTTCCATTCTAGATGAATACTGAGCAGCACTTGGTATGCTTTTCTTACACATTGCCATTGTGAAAATTTTCTGAGTCACATTTAGTGTGTAACTTGAAGGGCTCCTTTGTAAAATACTGTAGTGATGTTTGCTGTGTGTTAATTGGTTACAGAATGTTTGGCACTTCAGGCCTGTGCAAAGGAAGCGTAATTTACAGCCAAGCTGGAGGCAGCTGGAAAAACAGCCAACAAAAACATGGAAGACAGGTGAGCTTCCAGAGGATTAAAGGGCGGACACTATTCCTGTTGAAAACACAGGAAACAATAGCCTTTTTATTTAGCTTTCCATTTTAAAGCTGTTAAAATGAATCTGTTTACTGAGAGTACTAAGAGTTTTGAGTCAAGGCCAGATAGTGGAACAAATTGCTACAGGAATTTCTGGAATCTAGAGTATTAGGAGATTTCAAAACTATGGTTGATAAACAGCTAAATTAAGTTCCTCTTTAGATCTCAGATGTGTTATTATCAAGTGAAGATGGCTAAATTTGCCTGTCTTAATTTTCTCACTTTTACTAATTTACTTCATTGCAATCCCAGTGCTCACTTGTTTTACTACCCACTAAATTACAGTAGTCTGTTTGTCTGTATTTTTTTAAAATTCTCAGAGATAATTGGGATACTTTTCAGCTTGTGGCTGTCAAACTTTATGCGTTGAGGAAACACTTTCCACATCACCTTCTCTGCCAAGGAACCTCTGTCAAGTATTCTGGGGAGTATTATAGGGCACAGACTCTGTTCACAAGGGGCATGCAAGAAGCCTGTTAAACTTTGCAGTTGCGAACTGAGAGACTGCCCTAAAACACCCCCAGCACCGCTGTGAGGCTGTACATTGCTAAGGAAAACCAGTAATAGTGGGAAAACTGTCTTTCAAAGACGTTTGTCTGCCATTGACTAGACTTATTGAAGAACTGCTAAGCTTCTGAAGCATCCCCAGGTTTCTGCAAAACATAATTTGAAAATCACTGCTTTATGAAAGTTTGTTCAAGAGCATATGGGATCCGAGCACAGGCAAACTACTAATATATTTTACCAACAATGAGCCATGGCTATTTATTTATTTTAATGTATTTCCTCCACTTTTTAAAGTCATGTTATACAACTATAAAAGTACACAACAGTTTAAAATAACCAAGAGAGCCATACAGACAAGCTTAAATTTACTATGACTAAAGCTCTCGTTTCGCTCAGCACTTTGAGTCTCCGTGGCAGTTTATAGCAATTTTACCAAGTTCTCTCTTCCTAATCTTTTTCGCTGCCAGTGCAAACAGGGCCACTTTATGAGTGACATAACTGTTGGTATCACTAAGGAGGAAGAGAACTGTTTCTGCTTGGGCATTCATGCCTCCATATGTCAGCAGCGGTTTCAGGAGTCTCTCTCTTGGGTCCCTATACAGAGGGCAAGTTAACATATAGTGTGCTATGTCTTCCACTTGTTGTTGACCACAGATACATAATCTCAATTCAAATGGTACCTTGTGGTAGCGTCCATCCAGTACTGCAGTTGGCATCACTTGAAACCTCAATTCAATGAAAGCATTTCTCTGGGGCAGTGGCCTCAATTTGGACAGATAACATGCTCTATAGTGTTCTGTTTTTAGAAGAGGGAACCACCGAGAGAATTTAGAATTTTTAATAAGTTGTAGGTCCCTCCTGGAATCTACCCAAAAACACCAATCCCTTAGTTGCTTCTTATCCATGCTTAGAGCAAACTTCAATTCAGGGAGATGATAACTATACAGGAGCTTTTGGGATATTGCCGTCCAATGACAATTGTTATCCATTTCTAGAAAACACTTAGTAGGAAGACGCTCATTTTGCAAGATGGCGATTCCTTTAAAATATTTTAGCTGCGCACTCTCAATTCTTGCCCTAACTGAAGGACTACCAGCTTGTTATACAAAACAGTTTGAACAATTAAAAAAAACACAATAAAACAAATACACCAAAATACACAACAAATGAAGGATACGCAATGAAAACAATCAAATCGGTGATTTGGGGTATGGAAGTGGGCCATTCTCTATGTAAGGTGTTGGCAGCAGCTATAATGCTCTCAGTTTTGCTAACTTTAGTCCCAACCGTGTATGTAAATAAAGTTGTACTTCGGGCTGTAACAGCACAGCTCTATACATATTTAAGCAGAAATAAGTCCCATTGTGTCCAGTTGGGCTTATTCCCAGATAAGGTGGTATATGATTGCAGCCTTAATACTTAACAGAGAACAAAGAGCTGTTTTCACGGCTAAGTGCCTTTTAAAATACTGATTGAAATTTTCAGTTTTCACACAGCTCTGTCTCCAAATCAAATACAAGAAAAATCTTTGTGTATTTTTTAAAGTGTTTTTATCTTATGTGAACTGCTCAGGGAGCTTCAGCTATGGGGCGGTATACAAATGCAATAAATAAATAAATAAAAATAAATAAATTAAAAAATGTCTTTAAACTTGCTTATAGACTCCATTGTTAATGTTATTTCTCATTTAACCAGTCAGATATGGTCAAATAATAGTTATGTTTAAAGCCTTAATTTGTTAGTAGCAATGAAGAGAGAGAGAATTGCTATTAAAAAGTTATTAATATTAAAAAAAATCAAATATTTCTTGACTTTTATTTCAAAACTCCCAAGGTACAGCACATTTCCCCCCACAAAAAGAAATAAAACCCATTGAGTAACTCTAAAAACCAAAGGTCAGATCTTGAATGCACTTATGGCTATAGTGAAGGCAGAGTGTCTGTTCCTAAATGATGTGTGAGTAAACTGTGACACCTACAGGGGAAGGGAACAAGGAACTCTCATTCCTACCTTTGCTAACAGATGAGACCATAGTGCAATTGCTATCAGCTGACACCATCGTATAATCTACACAAGGGCATTCTCGTATTTCGTGGATTGTTTGATAATGTTTAACATCAGCCAAATAATAGTAAATTGCCTGGCATCCCATCACATATAAAAGTGACTCTGGATACCTTAGTTATTTTTTTAAGGTAATTTCTTTTCCTGCCTTTGTGCAGAGGATCAAAGTGGGAAACCAAATTAGTCCAGAACACTGTAAAACATTAAAATTCTACTCTTGTGAATCCAATCTTCATTTTGAGGTACATGTATACCCCTCATTTTCCCAAAGATAAACTTGTATGTTTGATAGCAAACATTTCTGATACAATTCTGCCTTACAGTAAATAAGAGGTGAACCCCCTTAATAAAAGAATATCTAATGTTGCATTCTTTTTATAGTCCTTCTCTTTCTCTTGACTCTATTCTTCATATTAGGTGAAAGATGGCACAGTTCCTATGAAGTTATAGGTGACTTCTTGACATCCTGCTTACCATGACACCCAGCAGAGGGCTGTGGAGAAGAAAGGTGGAATTCCTCCCTTCCCCTTAAAAAAACTACCATGGCTGGGTAAGGATTAAGGAAGGTGTGAAGAATCCAGAAATTTCATTTTCCCCTCACATGCTTCATCTCTGAAATTAAATTGCCCCCAAATGGTTGTATCATGCTTTTGTTCATCAACAGTTGTCTTTTTATTGTCTTCTTCAGTGTTCATGGAATATGAGCATTACTCATATTGAAAATAGTCACACTTGTTATACAAATCCACTCTGTGCTGTTGCTCACCTTGCCTCCTTTCCCCAGCTCCCACGCATAAACATTGGAGAAATGTAAATTCTGGAATGTTTACAAGGTTTTGCTGAAAGGAGATGGCTTGTGTTTTGTTTTACAAGCTTCAAAATACTGATTTTTCCTTACATTCTAGGACTTGCCCAATGTGTTGACATCATGGGGAGTTGCTGTAGCTGCCCATGCAGAGACAGGGTTCCAGACAACCACCCCACCAAGTTTAAGGTAACTTTCTGTATTTATCTTCTATAGTGTGTTCTGCCACTAGCATTACTCAGAATGAATTAAGGAATATGCTATGCCAATAAAATAGTGGAGAATGACTGTTTTTACAGAGGAGACTGTTGCAATACGCCTGTTGTTTTTCTTGAGATTGGTGTTGTGCCTCTTGAGCTTGGAAATGTTCCTATCATATGTGTGTTTTTGTGTGGTAGTTACCACAGAGGCTAGGAGATTCAGCTTCTCAGTAAGAGAAGAAACGGGGTTGCCTCTTATGAGGTGTTTAAAAACAAAGGACGTAATGTTGGTTCATAAGAAAAAATCATACTCCCCACCTTTGCTTAACATCGAGCCTGATTAAGTATTCTGGAGAACTGGCATGCTTGCTATCTATTTTGTGACATTTTGGTTGATTTTAATATAATTAATTTCTCATGAAGTGAGTTATTCAATTTGGTCCATTAGGTCATTGTAGCTATTAGGCTGCTTGTGTGATGTTGGGCAGTGAGTCTTGGGTGAGCTAGCAATGTGGATATCTCCAAAGTTCAGCTACAAGCATTTATAGTAAACACATATGCTTGGACTCCCTTGGGATGTACGCGAACACCCCCTGTACCAGTACAGAGAGTCAATTTCCTGGGATCTTTCTGTGGACTGGCCTAGCAGCCTCCAGGTATATTGGACTGACATATTTTCCTGGCAGTGAAGCCTTCCTTTAAAGGATTTCACCCTTTTACAAGTGCAAAAATGACTGTGTCAAGGAGAGATTGCTGGGCCTGAGTGCTTTCCTAAACAAACACAACCCACCAGCATATGATTTTATATAGAGCCTGCTCTTCCTACTAATGTGCTATTTGGCATAATGCCTGAAGCTCCTAACAGCGTTTTTGGTGTTCCTACAGGTGACAAACGTTGACGATGAGGGCAATGAGCTGGGCTCGGGGATTATGGAGCTGACACAAAGGGAGCTTGTTTTGCACACGCACAAGCGTGATGCTGTTCGGTGGCCCTACCTTTGCTTGCGTCGCTATGGCTATGACTCCAACCTCTTCTCCTTTGAGAGTGGCCGTCGCTGCCTGACTGGACAGGGTATGTGAACTTCTCACCAGGGACAATGTCTCTAAAATTGTCTTGCTGAAGTAGGCTGTGAAGTTAAGATAGCAAATGACTTCTCTCCTCATGGCGTACAGTAAAACTAGTTTCTGTATAGAAACAGTTCTCCTACGTTTCTGCCTTCAGCTAAATGCTAACTTTAGAACATAAGAAAAGCCCTGCTGGATCAGAGTAAAGGCAATTCAGTCCCCACAGTCGCCAACTAGATGCCCATGGGAAGCCCACAAGCAGGACAAGAGTGAAACGGCGCTCTCCCACTTATGTTCTTCTGCAACTAGTATTCAGAATCATACTGCCAGTAATATATCGCCATAATGACTTGTAGCCATTGATAACCTTATTCTCTACTTTAGACAGTTGTGGCTGCAATAAGACTCATTATATTGCTGTAGTAAGATTCATTACATTGTTTAACCAAAATGAGTTAACAAACCAGCATATCAAACCCTCACCTGCCCTCAGTTCCACAGCTTATCATGACATTGTACCAGCTTTCAGAAGAACTGTTATACTAATGGTTAGTCATACTTGCCCCCACTGTCACATGGAGAGACCTAAGCATATTTGTACCATGCTGCTAGGGTAGGACAGGATCATAGGTGTCCAAGTTACACAACATTGTATGCCCTTTCCAGCCCTCCACCCTCATCAGGTGATGGAAATTAATGGGGAGAGTGTTCCATGGGATGAGACGTCATTAACCCTGCTTCTAAATTTCTTGATATGACCGTTCATAGATCCTGAGAACCACAAACAAGGATCTGTTGAAGTATGCTTTACATAAGTGGTTTTTCATTACATATGCAAACTAGTTTCCCATGTAACCATGATCCCTGCTTTACAAAGGAATCATGGTTTGCATCAATTATGATTTGCATTAGTGTGCATACAATGTGATATCATGGTTTATATGTAGGGGAAGGAAAAGAAGGGGGTGGGATCATGCAGGGGGTCTAGCTGATTCAGTTTCCAAACCATGGTTTGCTCAGTGTTGGCATTGGTCTGTAACAGTAATTTGTGTCTGCGTTGCCTACAACAGAAAAATCCATCACAAAAGTACGCTGGGTCCCTAGTCAAAATAGTGTAGATAGAAAGCCAGGTTTTATATTCAATGGCCATAGGCCCTGCTATTTTGTCAGATGTTTCTACTCTAGCTTATGTGAACATTCTTTGACTCATCTATCTTTCCCCCCTTTTCTTTATTTCCCTTGGGACGTTTTTTTAAAAAAAGTTCTTTTACTTCAATGATCATTTGTTTCATACAGGGGAAGATAAGGCAGAAATAAAGTGGGGGGTTGCTTTTTTATTCTCATTCTTATTATTAATATTAGCCAAGTACATTTTTCTTCAGAATAGCAGCTGCGGTTGCCATGCTCTCATCCTAGTTGCTATGGTTTTTATGTGCGTGTTTGTGCATGCCAGTGTCCGATTGGTTAGCTCAGCATGGCCAGGCAATTGATAGGAAATGTTATGGGAGGAGGGGAAGGTGCTGCAGTTGAATAAAGTGAGGTACTATCCCTCCCATTCATGTAATAGTCTCAGTTTATGTTAAGGCTTCCATTATTTGCATGGAATGATCATGCCCCCAAAATTAGCTGACAAATGAGACGGGAAATGGTCTGTTGTGCTCTTTGTGCCTTATCCCTGCTGTTGCAGTTTACTCTTTATTTCTGGTAGAATTATTAAACCTTGGTGTGAGCATTTTAAAAGATGCACTATGATTTATGAAGTAATACCAGCGGTGATAAACATATTAATTAAGTCTTCTCCCCCCCCCCTTTTTCCCTTCTTCTTTTTTCCCCTTTTCTCCATGTTTTTGATGGGGATAAGGGAAGGGTGGGTGGATAAGCGTAGGGATTGAAATATTGGCAAAATTAGATTTCAGTTATTTATTTGCTTAAAAACCTTTTAGGAAGGAAGAGACCCAATAACATATGAGTAATAATAAAATGTATTTCTTCTTGGTCACAGCGGTGCAGCAAAACAGGTCAGACTGCAACCTTCCCTTTTCTGTCTTACTCAGTGGCTGGAAATAGTGGTCTGCAGAGGAAACTATACAGAATTCCAGGAGCTGACACTTGCTTTATAGTCCTAAATGGCCTGGGTCTGGGGATACCTCAGGGAGCACCATCTTCCCTGCCCCACCTGCAAATGTTGTGCTTACATCATTTCAGGAGTAACATGCAGAAGTTAGACTATTGGTGCTAAGGAGCAGAACATTGCCACTGTCTAGTCCTCTTGCTTTTAGCCTTTAAGAAGGTGTGTAGTGGAAACGTATCTGTTTTTAATAGTCTTTGGTTAACTTGTTGTTTTTATGCTGCTGTTACTATTGTTGCTTACTATCTTGGTATTTTAATTGATTTAGAGGTATTGTGTTATACGCTAACATGAGGGCCAACAGCAAGGTATAAAGCAGAGGTGGCAAGTTGCAGCCCTCCAGATGTTTTGGCCTACAGCTCCCATGATCACTCACCATTGGCTATGCTGGTTAGGGCTGATGAGAACTGTAGGACAAAACATCTGCAAGGCAACAAGCTGCCCACAAGTTGTTAGAAACTTGACCCTGTCGGTTCGGTTCCAATGATTTTTTTTACTTATATTTAATCTATATTTTGGGGGGACCCTGTTCAATTCTTAGAGTTGGCATATAAGGCAGTGAGTTCAACAAGTTAATTATGCTGCATTGTAGAAGTATTTTCTGAGCATCAAATGTATATTTCTTGCTTTTGTGAACTAGAACACACTGCCTTTAATCCACGCTTTTTGTATTTGTGTAGGAATTTTTGCATTCAAGTGCTCAAGAGCAGAGGAGATATTTAACCTGCTGCAGGACCTGATGCAGTGTAACAGTATCAGTGTGGTGGAGGAGCCTGTTGTCATCACAAGGAACAGCCATGCTGCTGAGCTGGAACTGCCCCGGACACCCCAGACACCCAATAGTAAGAGAGGGCAGAGAGAGAGGGGTGGAGACGCCTGCTAGCCTTCTGCTCTAGAGCATTTGTTTTTGGTCTCAACCACAGTGTGTTCCAGTAGGAACAGGCTTATGCCTGTGGGGCCAAACCAGCTTTTTGAAGCCTTCCAGAGGCCTATACTGTCCCTGTCATTTGTAAAATTCCATGGGGATTTGGCAGAATTTAAAGGTCGATGTCAAGTTGAAACTCAGCCTTTCCATTGTAGAATGCACAGCTGAGGCCGGGAGGCCAATCTATTTTTCCAACATGGTCCTAGTCCTTGTGCAGTACAGTGATATCACAGCGTTATGCAAGAGATTCATTGCGTTGTATCAGGTTCTTTTTGGTTTACTTTTCCTAAGCTAATGCAGTCCAGTGCAGGTCACTAAGCCTTGCCTATATGATTCATCCTGAAGTTAGCTTGTTAATCCCTTTACCCTTTTTCTTTCATAAACTCAATTCTACTTCTGTCCCATGTGCTACCTTCACTGTAAAGCCACAAGTTTTGGGCTGGCTTGATACCTTGTTTCCAAGGTAACCATTTAAAACAGCAGATATCAGATATGTTTTAGACTCCTCTGCAACTTCAATTGGAACTGTAGAAAGCGTTCCTTAAGGCTCAATAGTTTCTTAATATTTGTCCTGGTCACAAAAATCTCTTGTTCTTTTGTTAGATTTGACATAGGCAGTTTGACCTTCGGTCATGTCAGTTATCTGGCCTGCTTTATAAACTACATCCTGTCCCCTTACAGTGGAGACTTTCACCAGCCTATTTGGCTTCACTAGCTAAGCGGCTGAGAAGTCATGTTTCTTTGCAAATGTGTATGTACTCTTGTGTAATGCCTGTTTGGTGGCTCTGCTAATCGTGTTCATCTTCTAATGCCAATCTCATCTTTCTCCAGCTCTAGGGTACACAGTTCCGGGGTTCCCCAATGGGTTCCACAGTTTCCCTGTAGAGGCCCCATCTTGCTCTGCAGCCCGACATGCCTCCATGGGTAGCCTAAGGCATTCTTCAGTTGGTGAGGACTCCACACATGCCCTCATTATTCCTGACGAGCAAGTAAGTTCACCTTACGACGTTCAGAAGATCTAGCCTGATCTACCAGTTTTTATTTATTTATTTATTACATTTTTATACCGCACAATAGCCAAAGCTCTCTGGGCGTTTCACAAAAATTAAAACCATTAAGAACATAATAAAACATCCAACAATCTAAAAACCCAAATACAAAATACAATGAAAAGGAGGACAGGACTCCTGTATCTTTAACAGATTGATAGAAAAGGGAGCAGGTGTCATTTGTATATATGGAGAACCTGCTGAAATTCCTTCTTCATCACAACAGTTAAAGGTGCAGGAGATATGCAAGAGTGGCCAGATACAAAAGAGGGCAAGGCACCTGCAGCTTTAACTTTGTGATGAAGAGGAAATTTCACCAGGTTCCCCGTATATACAAATGACACCTGCTGAAACTTCCTTTTCAATACAACTGTTAAAGATACAGGAGCCCTGACCTCCTTTTCATATGGTCACCCTATATTACTGTAGGGAAATATGCACACGTTCTGTTTCATTTATTCTGCTCTGTGTCCTTGTAATTATTTTTCTGAAAAGGTTAATGTGCAAGGAGAAGTAACATTCACTCCTAATGATGGAAAATCTGTGGTATCCATACTTCCTCCATTCAATATTGCATCTGAGAGCAGCCTACATTCCCTTTTTGCATGTATACTTATATGCAAGTATACTATATGCAAGTATACTATATTGCATACTTTCATAATTCTCTGTGGTGTTACGTTTCTTTCCAGCTTTGCTGGGAAGTTATAAATCATCCTGTCTTTGCAAGCCTACAGACACTTAATCCTGTGATTCATAATGTACAGTTCAGGGTGGGGAGAAATAAGGAGATAACTAGAAATTAAACTTGTTTTTTAACATTTAGAATTTTAATTAGTATTTTCAGATGAACCGTATGATGAGAATAAAATTGATTAAGACTTTATCCATCCTGCTGCTTAGGAACTATATTTGATATTTGTAGACATTTATTTAGTATAATATTGGGTATTTATGTTAGAAGTGGCTTCCAACATAAATACCCAATATTATACTAATTTCAAAAACCATAATACTAAAATTAATCATTTATAACCAGCAATAACACTAACATAGAAAACATCTAGCCCACTAAAAACACTAAAGTCCAGTACATAAAACCACATCATATATCCTACAGCCTAATGAAATTCCTTTAGCAGAAGGCAATGAAAAATAAATTAGTTTTAAGGGTTGTTTTTTTTAAAGGCTTGCTGTGATGGGGCCTGATGTACTTCAATTGGCACAGCATTCCACAAGTGTGGGGCTCCTGCTGAAAAATGCCCCCTTCCTCATTTTCACCAACCTAGTTATTCTTATATTGTGAAAGTAGGGTGTCAGATGCAAAACTCAAACAGTGGCAGGTAGGCTGATATGAGTGAAGGTGGGTAACTAGGTTCAAATTATTTAAAGCTTTAAAGGTCAATACCAACACTTTAGATTGGCCCTGAAAATGCATCAGCAACGTGTGCAGCTGAAACCCTATAGGCGTTGCATGCTCCAATTGCTAGCACGCACACAAACAGACATGCAGGGTACTTGGGCATTTGAAGTTTCTGAACCATCTTTAAAGGCAACCCCATTTAGAGTGCATTTCAGTAGTCCTACCTGGATGTCACTAGTACATGGATAACTGAGGCAAGGTCCATTTTTTTAGATCAGGTTGCAGTTGGCATACCAACTGAAGCTTCTCCAGTTAGCACTGAGTCCAGGAGAACTTGGTCATTTTGATGAGTAAACTCATTTACACCATCATCCTATGCACGTTTACTCAGAAGTAATTCTCACTGTGTTCAGTGGGGCCTACAAAGTAGTGTGTTTAGGTTTGCAGCCTTATTCTTGTATCAAGTGAATTTTTACTTTGGGAGATACCATCAGCTACTAAGCCATGCACAAGGTTATATATTATCCTATAAAACCCTAAACAACTTGGGACCAGGATACCTATTATTATTATTATTTATTTATATAGCACCATCAATGTACATGGTGCTGTACAGATTACACAGTAAATAGCAAGACCCTGCCGCATAGGCTTACAATCTAATAAAGTTGTAGTAAACAATAAGGAGGGAAAGAGAATGCAAACAGGCTGAGGAGGTCTTGATGGTAATTCCAAAATGAACAGAATGTTGCTATGAAGAACCTCGACAATGGGCCTTCTCTGTAGCAGCACCCACCCTCTGGAAAACCATCCCTCATGCTGTTCAGGAGGGGGGAAATATAACATCATTTAAACACCTCCTGAAAACATCTGTGCTGGGTTTATTTTTGGTTTTATGTGGTATTTCATATTTTTAACTTTTTAATTGTTTGATCTGTTGTATTTTATGGGTATAATTGTGAACTGCCCCAAGATCCTCAGCTATTAAGCAGTATAAAAATGCAATGACTAAATAAATAATAAATGTATTTTAAGCTCAGCACAATATAAGTTGCCTTAGGAATGACCCATGCCACCTTGTGCTTACTTCATCTATCAAACCTATTGCTGCAAGTCCCTCTTCTTTCTGCTTTCCAGCCGTATCACCCTCAGGTGATATCTTGGTCTGTCAGCCTCCCCCCATGAATATGTTTCTTGGGGGCTTTTGTTCCCTTCCTCATCACACTCTAATCTTTTTTTCTCTCCTTGCAGTCCCACACCTATGTGAACACAGGCAGCGGTGAGGAGGAGATGAGAGGCCACCACTGTATGCACGCCTTGCCTGAGGTCCATCCTGCAGTCTCCCATCCAAACCACAGCTGCTCCCTGGAGGATCGTAATCCCCAGGTTTACCTACAGCCAGGAGAGGTGAAGTTTGTGCTGGGCCCTGCCCCTGGCTACAGGCACCTGATGAAATGTGATGGCTTCTGCCGGCCCCATTGGGAGTGTGCAGGCCATATCTGCACCCCTAACAATAACAATGACTGTAAAGACGAGTGTCTCACCCCCAAATGTGTCTATGAGAACATCAATGGCCTGCTGCCGCCACGAGCCACCTTGCTTCGACGGGGCAGCGGGCGCTTAAAAATTGCCCGTGAGGATCTGAATCCCCCCAGCTGCTCTCATCGCCGGACCACCCTGCTGCACTATGAGAACCTGCCCTCACTGCCCCCTGTGTGGGAGTGCCAGCCGCTGAGACGAGACCAGGATGAGGAGGACTCTGGTGATGCAATGACGCCTTCCCCCAATGGCTACCCTGAGCTTGAGGAAGATGACCCGTTGCGAAACTACATGAACTCAGAAAGTGCTGCACTGCATGGGGGCCTGCGCAGGGGGGGTTGCTCCCAGCAGCGTCGCAGTTGTGCACCCAGCGTCTTCAATTTCGACTTCCACAGGCCCTGTTTGGAGCAGCCAAGGCAGCTCAACTACATCCAGGTGGAACTGGAGGATGAGCCTCACAAAGGGCGCCAAAGCACACCAGTCCCCCGTGCCCCACGTCCTTCTGCACACCCAGCCCGCAGGACGGATTCCTATGCGGTCATTGACCTTAAAAAGACAGCAGCCATGTCCAACTTGCAGAGGGCACTGCCTAGGGATGATGGGACTTCCAGGAAAACACGGCATAACAGCACTGACCTGCCTCTGTAAGAGGAATGCCCAATCCAAGCACCGCATTGTGGCTTTTGTACCTGCTCTTCAACGAATCATGTTGCATAACTCATCTTCTCACTGCGCCCCGTGTTTCCCAGTGTGACTCGCTGGGGTAGCTCCATCAAGCTAACTTGAGAAATGTAGCCTATCTGTGCCTCTTCCCAGTCCCCATTTCTCCTGCCATGTAGTTTTTGAAGCCTTGCCAAGTGTTTGAAAACTTGACTCGCTTGATACCAGGGGTGGGGTAACATTATCGATGCTGCCTGTTCTTCTCCCCCCTGCCCCTTTATATAGGATTCATGTTTGGAAATCCTTCCTTCCCATTTTCAAGGGATCCTCTTGATGGTAGAATGTGTGAAGGAAGGAGCAAAGAACAACCAAAAATCTAATGGTACAGGTAGAGCTCGAGGGCTAGGGAGCACTCTTATTTATTTTTTATTTTTTGAAGGTATGCAAAAAATATATATTTATTTTTTAAAAATTGTGTTAATTTATTTTATTTATTTTTCAGGGATTTCCTTGCTTATTTATTTATTTATTTTTATATGTCAGAGTTAAGTGCCAAGCAAATGTAAAGTATAACTGCTTTGCTGTTTGTTCTTTCTGTGAAAGTGCTGTGGAGGTCGGGGAGGGGCTGTTGAGAGGGTCAGTGTTGGATCACATCCAGTTGATTTGACAGTGGGTGTTGAAGGCAAAACAGAGGCAGCAGGAAGAAAGGAGCCGCAATCTGGCAAGCAAGCATGAATTCTTTGGAGTAGTTTGGAGATGGTCCTAGCCCCATTTACCCACAGAGATGGCTTCACATGCAGACAAACCCAGTTTCCTGGCTCAAGTTCCTGTCTGATTGAGTGTGTCTCATTATACACCTCTCTCCATTTTCACAGCAAAAACCTCCCATGGAATTATATATTGCCAATCCCCAACAAAAGCCCTGATGGACCTTTCAGTAGCTGCTTTCCTAGTAGTCTGGTGGAGTCTTTCTGAGAAGTCAACCTTTTAATAATGTGAGCTAGGAAAAGATGTTGATATTGGTGCGGCTGATTGTTTGCTGGTGTAATTTGGAATTTCTCTCTTTCCATTTTGCCTCCACTGTGCTCCTCCGAATATGTTGGTGGATTCCAATTCATCGTTTGTGAATAATCAGCTTGATGACTAAATACAGCATTTTGCATAACCTTATTGACAAGCATGGCTTTGTTTAACTGTGGCTGCCAGAGCTACTTTAGACTAAAAATAACCCTACAATGGGGAATGTGCACATGGCATCTTTTTTTCCTCACTGCTCATGTTTTGCCCCCAGAGGCAGCCCTTCCAAGAATAATTATAACTGTCTTGCAGATAAATATTAAGCCTGTCCTGAGAAGTTCTTTGGCTTTGGCTCAGTTCAGACAACACGTCCCTCAATGGTGGTTTTAGAACTCCACGGTGGAGTTGCTACACCGTTGAGAAATGTGTTGTCTGATAGGAAAACTCCACGCAACAGTGGAATTTCTTTTGGAAAACACTCCACGGAGCATATCCATGCTGTACAGAGGAGAGTTTCTGCCTAACTGTCGTGTGGAGTTTTCTGTTGCATTAAGTTGACTTTTCCCACTGGCTACAGAGTTCCCTGGCAAGAGCAGTGAAAGGAGCGAGTGCTGCTCTAGGAGAGCTGCCGGGATTCCCCCCCCCCCAGCAATGGCTGATGGGATACCATCAGGAGGACTGGGGTGGGAGGGCAGAGGAATTGTCAATCAAACATCGCAATGGATTTTACTCAACTCCACAGTAGCCCGCTGTCACGCAACAGTGGAGTTAGAACATGCTGTGTGGGCAGTACCTCCTAAAAACTGAACTGTTGAGTGGAGTTTTCACACTGCATTGACTAATGTGTTGTCTGAACTGAGCCATTATGAACTTTGTCTCACTGAAGCCACTAGAAAAACTCATTACATGTTTCTAATCTCTAAGACTTTATAGGATTGGGGATTAGGAATTCACCTGGTCGCAAACTGTGATTTCCTCGTCCTCCTCCCCAAACCATGTCTTGCTGACAGTGCACGGATTGAAAATGCGCTGCTGTCTGATGAAGGTTATGTGAGTTTTGGTCACCTCTGGGTTATGCTTCCATTTCCCCTCCACTGTCTCATTGTTTATTTGTTGATGTCTGATTTCTAACACAATGCTTTTGTTTATGGCAGATGGGTAGTGGTACTTGACACAACAAGTTCAATGAAACCAACAATATAAAATACCTATGATGGTGTCCTATATACTGTATTCCTTGCCTGCCTAATCCCCAACCATTAAAACCCCACCCAAACAAGAAGGTATTACAGAGTTTCCGGAAACTGCTCAAACCCGGATTGGTTTGTTTCTAGGGTAGTTTTTCTTAAACTTTGTATTGCAGACAACTATCCTGATGTGTTTGTTCTTTGTGAATTGCCATATTTTCATATTCAGGGTGAAGGGTCATAGCTCAGTGGTAGAGGACTTGGTTGACATGAAAAAGGTCCCAGATTCAGTGCCTAGCATTTTAGATAGGACTGGAAACGACTCCTGTCTGAAACTGTGAGAAAGCCACTGCCAGTCAGTGTAGGCAATACTGACATAAGGCAGCTTCCCATGTGTTCGTATCACAGCCTCCGTGCGCAAAGCTGTGTGAAAGGCTGCTAAACTAAAGCTCCATTCTTGGATTCCACTGCAGTTTTCCAACCCAAAGAGGTGAAGGGAAAGTGGAAGAATGGTTAGGTTGTGAGTTGATATTGCTAGGGTTTCTTCCATTGGGTTCTTGTTTAAGAATTACAGCGGTAGGTGAAAGCGATCACCACAGTTGCGGTGTGGTCATCAAGAATACCATAACATGTGCCCTTGTTGTATGGATGGTACAGTCGAGAAAGTGCTTGGATTCATCTTAAAGATTACAATGAAATGTAGAGATAAATATATATTTAAGGACCCAGAGACTTCTTTTTGCTGAAGGAGTAAATAATGTGAAGATTCGCTACAAACAAACAAAAACCTTTGGTGCAATGTTTGTATTTCAGGGGAAGAACTAGTTTTCATTATCTTACTTTATGCCATCATGGCATTGAGTATGGTATGAGAAAGTAGGCAAACCTCCAAAGTGAGCTGAATGATTGTTTATTCTTGCTGTTCAAGCTTAAGGTACTGTAAAATGTCTGAGCCTAAACGGTCAGTAATTTCTAGTTTTATTCAGTCACTTTGGGCTATAAACTTAATTTAGCTCTTCTAAATGCTGTGCCACAAGATGACTTTACAAAAGGGTGGCCTTCTATGATCATTAGACATTCTTTGTGATGTTTTCTCTTGTTGTATGTCATCCACTCAAAGCTGTTTAAAAGTACTGGACGAATTTTCCCTGTATTCTATTTACTTTACATTGATTCAATGCAAATACATTATTTGCCTGTATCAAGCCTTTGTGAGCTAAATTCAACACCTATGATTTTTTCTCAGTGTTATAAGTGGCTCTGGCAATAGGTTTTAGTTTATGATTTCATGTGCTATAGCTCACTATGTAGCATTAACTATAGACTTGCTTATAACTTGGTAATGGGCAGGTTGGCACAAATCTAAAGTAGTAAATCAAGTTCTTGGATAGCATTTAACCACAGCTCAATATCGATAGCTAGCCAAACTGTCTGCAGCAAACCTATTGATCTGACTTAACCATTCAGTTAACATGGAGAATGATTTACAGGGGTGCCGAGAGCCCCAGTGAAAACTTTTTTTCAGGCCTTCCAGCAAGGGTGGACTGGCTAAAAACCTTTAGCCGGCATGGCCCGTGGGTTGAAAGCTGCTGTCCCAAGCAGCAGGGGTGCTCCCAGAGGAGGAAGGCCGCCCGAGGCCCAGGCAGCCCACCCACCCCCGCCCAGCACCATCAGAAGGCCTGCCAGTGCCACTCTCTCCCCCTGCTTTGTGCAGGCCTGCTGGGCTGCCCACTCCCCCACCCTGGCTGTCAATGAACCCCGGGGAGCAGGACAGGCAGACCCCTTGCACCAGCCTCCCCCAGGCAACATGGTTGGCTGGCTGGTGAGGGACGCCCTCTGCGGTGAGAGATGTGCTGCGAGTCCCATGGCACTCGGGCAAGTCAGGGTGGGGCCCTTGACTGTCTCTTCCCCCCCTCATTCCCGGCTCCTGACCCCCCAAGTGCTTCCGGGCCCCTCCAAGCCCCCAAGTGCTGGAGAAGCCCCCCCCCCACATCTGTCAAAACGCAGAAGCGAATGTTTGTATATTATCATTATTATTTTCTTTGAAATTCACAGGTTTTATAAAGGATGTCAAAAACAATAGACAAATAATGATACTACCGAGAAAGACAAAAACATGTGCAACATAGTCAAGCTCTGGGCCCCCTTCTGGATCACCAGGCCCCGGTAATTTGTACCGGCTTGCCCCCCACCCCTTTGTTGGCCCTGATGATTTGCAATTAATTTTTCAGATCTATTGGTACTATGACAAAATAACATTCCTTAGGAAGGAAAGATCATGGAATAATAACTAGTCAAAACTAATGGTTACTAAATGAGTATAGAAAAGGGAGATGAAGTGAATGGCAAGGAGTTTTCTGTGATTTTTGTCTTGGATTATGTTTACTCTGGGTGATTTGCTAATGAATAGAGGAGAAGGTTCTAAAAAGTTACCCTTTGTTTTTAGATCTCTTACAAACAATGGCTTATATTATCCAGTAACGTCCCATATCATGAAAGCTTTGGAAACCTAGATACACCATTCTTGCGACTAGTTTTCCTGCTGCATGGCATAGAAACAGACATTCAAAGTACGCACAGTCCTGACGTTTTAATACTAGGACACCTGAATGCCTCTGGTATGCTTAAAGCAAGTTCAAAATTCACCTGTCCTGTGGAAACAGTGGGAGTGGATCACCTATAATGGAACAGGTGAAGCTTGCTGCCACCTAATGTTTCTTTTTAGAAATGTATGCCCTTCCTTGTTAAATCTTTCCAATAGTTTCTCTTATTACTATTGTTATTTGGTAGACCTATAGGTGCTGTTTGTGCACCCACTGGCCCCTTGCAAACAAAGATGTGGTGTTCTTGTCAAACTTTTTTGACTAGTGGATCAAAGGTTGCCACTACCTCCCCCACTCCCTGCCTGGTAGAGACTTTGCTAAAAGATGCATTATAAGCAGGAATTCTACAGGTGCTGCTTTTCCATAGAGATTCAGTAAAAGGGAAAGCTATGCATATGGATTATCTGCCTCCCATAGAACAATTACCGTATTTCTTCAATTCTAAGACACACTTCCCCCCCACCCCCATATAAACATCTTTAAAAACTGGGTGCGTCTAGAATCGCGGGTGTGTCTTAGGGTTTTTTTTCTGTTGGTGGTACTGAAATTTGTGCGTCTTACAATCGATGGCGTCTTACAATCGAAGAAATACGGTAAAATTGCATGAGCTTTTTTTCTTGGAAGAGAAAAAGCTCACAACCCAAAAGAGACAATAAAATTGATCTTTAGTCCAGTAATTCTCCCAGCTCTACTCTTCCACCTCAACCTGGAGATATTTATGAAAACGTGTAGCAATCTATTTAATATGAAAAAAGGACAAAAGAAGTATGAGGAGTCGGTGCTTCAGTTCAGCCTTTGGTCAACTTTCATTCACTTCCAAAGCATTTGATTCTAATAATCGTCATTATTTCTAACTTATGAAAAGAAAATGATTTCCATATTTCCTAAACTCTGTTGGCCTTCAGACAGTGGGTTGCTTTTTATCTTTTGATTTGCACATTTTGTTTTGCTTTTGAACAACCATTTTCACAATTGTGGTTCAGGGGTGTGAGTTGAAATGGCCTTTTGTCTCATTTTCTACATGTGCCACATTAGCCTTAATGATAAAGCAAGCAAAACAGAAAGTTCTGTGGCCTTTTGGGCAATCTATAAACTTCGTGGGCTTAAAGGGTCCTGCTAAGCACAATATCTGGATACAAGTTGCTTGGCATCCTAAATGGAAATTTACCTGCTTTTAAACTCCATCTGGTGCTATCAAAAGGACAGTTTAGTTAAATAAGATGATTTTGCTGCTTACCAAGGCAATGTCATTTTCCAGACTCTTTGATTGTCATGCTTCCCCACCCCCCAACAGAAACCCCATGCCCTTAACAACATGGTGGCAGGCAAAAATGAATCCAGTACAGTTTGTCTTATTGTGGCTATGCAGTAATGTGGAAAGCTGCATCTATTTATTGCCTGTCATCTGCTAAATACACCAAGTCTCTTGGTGTGTGTGTGTGTGTGTGTGCGCGTGTGCGTGTGTGTGTGAGAGAGAGAGGTGGGGGAGATGTAAAATCGCAAATAGATTCACAGGTTTATTAGTTCTGTGCTGTCATCTCCATGTTAGTCTGCACTATTCTTGACTTTTAGCATAGTAAAGATAATTTACATCCAAGGGAGCTTCCTAGCTTGATATTTTTCAAACTTTTCTTAGGTTTTAAGTTTCCAAGTATCTTAAACTGTTTACCGCTCTTGGGAAGTAAAAGTCAGCATTTAGATTTCCTCTTGCACAGATTGTCGGATGACTCTGTTAATGGCTACCCCTTGCATAGCAGTTGTCATAAGACTGGAGCAGGAACTGGAAACTTAACGAGTTCATTAATTGTTATACCTATTCCCTTTATGAGGACATGGTGAAGAATAACTGGTGTTTACAAAGGGTTTGAGTGATGTAAGTGCCAAGAACAGTTACTATTGAAGTTGCTTTGTTTTATATCCCTTGTGAAAGGCTGTCTATATAATCTAATTCCCAGTATACTCTATTACACCTCAGTAGGTGCACCTGTACCTCCTCTTTGGGGAATTGTTTTGCCATTCATGGACGAAGGGGTAATGGGTGTCATTTATTTGTGTTCATAAATTTCCTTAATCCCCCCTCCCCTATTTTACATGGATTTCCTATGAGGTTTTGACTCTTCCTGGCATTCCTGGATTGCATAAATGTAGGGCAATGCTGCCGTTTAAACAGCTGTGTTAGCCATGCAACATACCATTTTCTCTTGCTCCAATAGTGGGAAAACCTGCCTCTGCAGTATTTTCACTTTTATGTAAGAATTAAAGGCACAGGAGTTCTGTCCCGTAGGAAGTGTGGCCACCTTATCACTGTGTCCTCTTCAGGAACTTTCAGCTCTGGATTTCATGAAATATATTAATTCCCTACAGTTACCCTTTTGGGGGAATGGTCTTGTTTAGGCTACAGAAATTAGTAGACTGAAGCCTAGGAAGTGTGAGCCAGTAACTAAGTGGATAGGTATATGGGGGGGAAATCTGATTACAAAAGGGGATCCTATTTCCTCTGTACAGAATTCATTTAGAAAAGCCCAGCTGTAGCTAAGGAGATCTCAAGCTCTTACCATGTGCAGTTTTCTTCATAGTTACTTGTGCTGATGTCTTTGATGCTATGTCTAACGTGGCAGGAACACAAAGGCACTTGGGAATGCCCAGCTGCTCTGGCCATAAAAGTTGCTCTGTGATTTTTCATCAGTGGTTCCTGCTGTGTATCTGTTCATTTCCTCTTTGTATCTCATCCGAGTGTAGCCTTCAAAGCGAAGAGCATTAGCAGTGCCATGTGATTGAGGAGCGCTCGTGTCTTATTTTAATGTGCACTAAGAATGTATCCAAAATAAATTTAATCTGATGATTATCTTTTGGAAGTTGTGGCTTGCTTTAATTTGTGAACAAAAGCTGTCTAATTAGCGAAATGAATCTTGTCTCTAACAATATCTCCCTCTTAACTTGCAATCATGAATTTTCTACAGGACTCCCTATATCATCTCTGTCCTTAGATTCACAAAATCTTTTCCAGAACTTATAGCGGAAATTTGTGTGAAATCTAGCATTGCATGGAGCTGGGCTGTATTAATAATACTTTATTTTTTATTTTATAATGGGAGTATGTGCTGATTAAGATCCAAAATATTCTTGCAGCCAAGGACTGAAACTTCTATTGAAAGAGATCATTTTCTGTCTCTCAAAAAAGATAGAAAAATGGTGCTAGGACCTAGATTGCCTTCAGCTGTTAGTAGTTAGCTTGGGGATTTTCCTTATTAGCAATTCTTGAGCCATGCTGACCTGAACATAGTTCAATTCAAGAATGAGATTAGGAATTTGAGAGCACACTCTTATTTTACCCTGTCCTTCTTTGTAGAGCTCAAATTCTCTGCCACTCAGGGCATGGTGCCTCAGCCTTGGTGTTTAAGGTATGTTGGGGCACTCATTTGTCCCATGCCTATCTAATTGTCTTTTATGACTCATGCCGGAATCCTTTATGGGTAAGTACATTCACCAAAAGGTTATCTTATGTTGCACTATTCCCTAACCTGGGGTTCTGACAAACAACGTATGGTGCTGCTGTTGACAACAGGACTGATAACTGTTGCCTTCCCAACTTCATGGTGGATTTCTATAATCACATCAGGGTAGTGAACCATATGGAACTTGGTTGAACCGCTATTAACTGGAAACTAGAAAAAAAATTATGGAGACTGTTCTTTGGAATCTCTACTTGTCAGGGCTTAATCCAACCTAGATAATTTGATATAAGAGTAGTGTGACTTGAAATATTGGCTTTCGTCATGGAAAATTTATGTTCAAATCACTGCTCAATCATGAAGCTTACCAAGTCACTGGCTTTGGGTAAGACACCATCTCTCAAGTCAATTTATATCACAGAGCTGATAAGCTAAAATGTTCCTTTGAGCGATGATGAAGGGCAAAGCACAAGTGTAAGAAATAGCTTTCAGTTACAACATAAAGTGGTACAGAAAAGTTGGAAGTCATTCCAGGTTTTTTTGCTTATCAGCTTGAAAAAAATATCCTGGCATTGTATAAACCTCAGCCAAGGAGATCTTAGCGAATGAATGTGTTGTCTTCTGAGACAACCTAAATCTTTTCTGACAGCAAGAGACCACAAAGAGAAGGTGAAATCTTTCTGTCTGTGTCAGTGTGCCTTTAGAACTCCTTCATAGGTGTAGGTGTGAATTAAGGCTTTTGACTAGCTCCTGACTTAGTACTTGTTACCCAATTTCCCCTCCTCCCTATGCCAAGATTTAGGTCTCTTTCAGGGACCATCTAGTATCTATATGTTCTATTCCCATGTATGTGTTAGAGCTGCCTTTTCTAGCTTGGTGCTCTCCAGATATATTGGGCTACAATCCCTAATGGTCCTGCTGATTGGGAATGATGGGAGTTGGGGGTGGAGGCGGCACCAGGCCAAGGAAAGCTGTTATGCTGTGAATCGCAGCAAAACGCCCGCTATGTTCTGTAGACTTCTTTATAACTCAATTCTTTGAATGTGGGTTGCATGTACAAAAAATCCTGAAAAGTTGTGCCTAGTCTCATACCCTTATAAGGAACACTTCCAAAACGGTGTGCAAAGCAATCACATAAAACCACATTAGAATCCTCCATGTTAAAAATCACGAAGGCCACTAATTAGGACCACTTGAAAGGGAGATTGTATAAATTCATGGAGGACGAGGCACTCAATGGCTATTAGTCATGATCGCTATATATCCTCTCCAGTATCACAGACAGTCTGCCTCTCATTACCAGTTGGTGGGGAACACAGCAAGCAGGAGAGTGTTATTGTGCTCAGGTTGGAATTGTAGTTCAGTGCATCTGGAGGGCATCACATTGGGGACTATCCTGCAGGCATCTGGTAGACCACTGTAGCAACAGAAAGCTGGACTAGATGGATGGTCTTATAAGAACTAAACAACAACAAAAATATTTATAAAAACATCCTTGACAAAATTAAAAGCAGAAGGACAGCAGAAGAGTATACACATGATGAGAACATGAGGAAAACTAATTGCTCTTATTCTCCACAATATGATGAAATCGGCTCTGCTCTGTCAATGTTACACCGTGGAGACAGCCACCCTAAAACTCGGCTTTTCAGTGCTGGGAAAAACATACTTTGGGGTGGGGTGGGGTGGGTGTGGGTGGGTGTGAGGTAGAAAGAGGCTTGTTACCTGCTCCTCTCCAGGCTCCCCCTGCTACGTTGTATGAATGGGAAGGAACTAATGAGGCAAATCTATTTTTAAAAACTGGAGATGTGCAGCTGTGCAACAGCAAAGTAAAGAATAAAAGCTCCCTACAGAAATGCACAGGTTTGGATATGGGTTGGGGTGAACTAATGCAGCACCAGAGAAACTAATTAACGCAACATCAGAGAAGCGAAGTAAGGCAGCGTCAGAGAAGCTAAATAACAATGGAACGGGCTAGGAAAAGGAGTGTTGGGAGGGAAGGGACAGGGACACCCCCACCCCTTGAGAACACCCCACCACCCCAACTTTGCCCCATTCCAGCAAACTGTCACTGAATATAGCTTCCTACCCTATTTACTCCAACTAATTAACACACCATCAGTGAAGCTAAATGCCATACCATCAGAGAAGTGAACTAATGCAGGATTAGAGAAGTTAATTAACTCAGTATCAGAGAAGTGAAGTAGGCAGCAATATGGAAACACCTAATTACAGCTCTCAGTGGAATGGGAAGAGGAGTGAGGTGGGGGAAGGGGCAGCCCCACTGCTTGACCATGTCACGGCCAGGTCACAGGCACGCCCAGGATTTAATGCAGAAGAACTGGGCACATAGTTGGTAGCTTCACAGGGGTAGCTTCAACTAAAAAGAACATAGCAAAACGACTCTGATACTGCGACTTTTCAAGGCAGAAGTGGCTGGCTAGGTGCACGCTGGCCACGACATCATCTGCCACAAAGGATGTGACATTGAGACAACGCACAAAGCCACAGGAAACCCCCATAAAGACAGCGCCAGGGATGCCTTTCCCTAGGGAAGCTTGTCTGGAGCCCACTCTGCTGTTTAGCTTCATCCCACCTACCTGCTTCCCTCGGATTATCCCCGTAGCGCTAAGCTTTTGCTGCTGTTGTTTTTGCTACCTGGAGGCAGCGATCTTTTGCATACCAGGAAATGAGTTTAAGGGGGGGAACTGTAAAAAAATCATTAAAAATCAACGGATGACCCAATTCAATTCAAATTTGGTATGCTTAAATCTCTCCCTAATATCTGTTAATGTGCCAATTTTGGTGTCTTTATCTTTAAAGCTTATGCAGATGTAAGTATTTCTTTAAAATACTTTAAAATACCAGCGGTGGCTTGGAAGATACGCTCAGAACGTAGGGGCTAAATAGGGCGAATCTTTTTGCTTTGAAGCACAATTAAAGCAGGATGCATGGGAGTACTTCACAATCAAAGCAGATTATAAGGTGGACAACTTCTGAGTCCTTTGCATGCAATTCACAGGTGGCTCCTAGGAGGAGGGCTTTCTCTGCTGTGGCACCCTGGCTGTGGAACGAGCTCCCCAGAGAGGTCCGCCTGGCGCCTACACTGTATTATTTTCGTCGCCAGCTGAAGACCTTTTTATTTTCTCAGTATTTTAACACCTAAATTTAAACTTTGCTGTTTAAATTTGTATTTTAATCCTATATCAATTTCTGCTGTGTGGTTTTATCCTGGTTGTGCTTTTTATATTGTGTTTTGTATTTGGGTTTTTAGATTGTTGGATGTTTTATTATGGTTTTAATGGTTTTTATTTTTGTGAACCGCCCAGAGAGCTTCGGCTATTGAGCGGTATAAAAATGTAATAAATAAATAAATAAATAAAATAAATTGCACAGTATAATGCTGGTATGATGAAGCTCGTTATTTCAGATCAGATGAATACTTTTTGTTTTAGTTTGGCAACAGACATTGCACTATGTAGTGCATACTGGTTTTAACTCCCAGGGGATCCAGGAAATTACAGGCTGGTTAGCTTAACATCTGTTCTGGGTATGTTGGTTAAAAGCATAATTAAAGACAAAATTAGTAAGCATATAGAAGGACAAGTCCTGCTGAAAAAGAATCAATAGGCTCCCGCAAAGGTATTCCTGTATCACTAATTTTTTAGAGTTCTTTGAGAGTGTCAACATGTAGACAGGGTTGATCCAGTGGACACTGTTTACTTGGACTTCTAAAAGACTTTTGATAAAGTCCCTCAACAAAGACTCCTGAGCAAACCTAGCAGTCATTGAATAAGAAGAAAGATCTTCTGATGGATCAGTAACTGCTTAAAGAACAGAAAGGAGAGAGTAGGAATAAACAGTAAATTCTCCCAATGGAGGGAAGTAAATAGTGGGGTCTCAGAGGGATCTGTATTGGGAACAGTTCTTTTCAACTTGTTCATAAATGGACTTAGGAGTAAACAGTGAAGTGGCCATGTTTACTGCTGACACACAATCATTTAAGGTGGTGAAAACAAACAGGGATTCTGGGGAGCTCTAAAAGGATCTGTCGAAGCTGGGAGAGTGGGCATCTAAATGAGAGATGCGGTTCAAGTGTAAAGTGATGAACATTGGGGTGAAAAAAATCCTAACTTTTAGTATAACCTGATGGGATCTGAACTAGCAGTAACTGACCAAAAAAGAGATCTTGGGTTTGTGGTAGACAGCTCAATGAAAACATCAACCCAGTGTACGGCCACTGTAATGAAACAAACTCCATGTTAGGCATTATTAGAAAAGGAATTGAGAATAAAACTGCCAATATATTGCCTTTATAGGAATCTATGGTGCAACCACACTTAGAATACTGTGTACAGTTCTTTTCACCACACCTAAAAAAGTTATTGTAGAGCAGGAAAAAGTGCAGAAAAGGACAACTAAAATGATCATGGGACTAGAGTAACTCCCATATGAGGGAAGGTTACAATAGCTGGAATTGTTTAGCTTGGGAAAAGGGAGGGTAAATGGAGCCAGGATAGAAGAGTACAAAATTATGCATGGTGTGGAGAATGTAGATAGGGAGATATTTTTCTCCCTCTCTCATAATCCTAGAACCTGGGGTCATCCCATGAAGCTGATCAATGTGGATAAAAGGAAGTACTTTTCTACACAGCATGTAGTTAAACTTTGGAATTCACTACTGCAAGATGTATTGATGGCCACCAGTTTGGATAGTTTTAAAAGGAGGTTGCATAAATTCCTGGAGGAGAAGGCTATCAATGGCTACTAGTCCTGATGGCTAGGTGCTACCTCCAGTATCAGAGGCAGTAGGCATATGTGCACTAGTTGCTGGGGTACATGAGTGGGAGGGTGCTATTGCACCATGTCCTGCTTGTGGGTCCCTGGTTGACAGCTGGTTGGCCACTGTGTGAACAGAGTGCTGGACTAGATGGACCCTTGGTCTGATCCAGCATGGCTCTTCTTATGTTTTATCAATCTGTATGGTTGGATGCTGCTTTAGCAATTTTTATGCTTTTCATATTTTTTAACCACATTGGGTTTTACTCAATATTTATTTATTTATTACATTTATATACCGCCCCATAGCCAAAGCTCTCTGGGCAGTTTACAACAATTAAAAATGGTAAACATTAAAAAGTATACAACTTTTAAAAAACCATCAGAAACATAAAAACAACTGTATAAAAACAACAGTATCCATTTATATGGATCCAATATATATTGTCCTTTGAGAGTCCAGTAGCAGAGGGTGGCACAGAAATTCCCTGAATATTTATTTAGTCAGTCAATGTACAAGTTGCCTTCAATAACAAGACATTTTGGGTGGAGTTCTACAATTAAACATGGATACAATGAAAGCATAAAACAAAACAGATAGATTGATATCCTTTGACATTTTGTCCTGCCAAGTTACCTGACTCTCTTGATACATCTAGATTTATCCTAGGAGTATTTTCTCTTTGGCAACAAACATAAGTGGTTATTCGGTTTCCCCACAACAATGTAGTTAACTTAGGCTGAAATCCTATGAGGGTAAGCCCCACTGAAATCAACAAGACTTACTTTTCTCTTGGGGTGTATTTCCATAGCTGTATTTATATATCCTATGTAATGTTAATATCCAAAGCAGTATCTCCAAAGCAGCATACACGATTATTATTATTATTATTATTATTATTATTATTATTATTATTATTAATCTAATATTAAAAAAGAAAAGAAATAAAACTCAAACTACAATGGAACTGTCCAAATATATGTCAAGACTCCAAAAATGCTGCAGTTGCCTGAGGAACAAACCAAATTACATCCTTATATTTTATTTATTTATTTATTGCAATTCCCTACCACCCAAAATCTGAACCTCTCTATTACATTGAATAACAATGTATATTCTTATTTTTCTTATTACATTACTGTGGGACTTATGTAAAGTATTTTACTTTATTATTGAAAGCCACTCTGAATCTAAATTGAGTTTTAAAAACTCAAATAAAAAAATAAATAAACAGGCATAGATCAGACTCAAAGACTGATTGGGTAAGCTGTTCAGTTCTTAATAAGGGACCTGAATTCTTTCAGATTTATTTATTTATTTATTTATTTATTACATTTCTATACCGCCCAATAGCCGGAGCTCTCTGGGCAGTTCACAAAAATTAAAACCATTCAAAGTATAAAACAACAGTATAAAACCATAATATAAAATACAATATAAAAGCTCAACCAGATAAAAACAGCAGCAATGCAAAATTACAATTGATGTTTCAGATGACATCAAATCAGGTAGGGAATTAGTTGGGGATTCAGATGCAGAATCCCTGTGTGTTCAAGGGGGGCATTCAAAGGGGGGGGGTCATCTGAACCCCTTATTGTTTAATGAACATGGCATGGACCTGGACAAGCCAACCCGACTGTTTAATTACTAGGGAATTCTAATATTTTCTCTCCTGTGATCTCAGAAGAAATGATGTTATTTGCTTTGATGAGACTTCTCTGAATGGAAAATGTGAAGTATCATTCTTTCTTGCTACTCTGGAAGGGGTACCAGTTCTGAACAGAAGATACAACATCCATGTTGTGTTACCCTAAAGTATTTTAATTGTGTAAATATATTTAAGACTATGGCTCTAATGAGTCCAGATTGTCCTTAATTAGCCCTACTTTTGTTATATATGCTAATACAATTGACCATAAAAGGGGATGCCACAGCCATGAGCACCTTATCGTCTGTGGCCAACTTCCTCCTATCTGAGAGCCTCATCTGCCTAACAGGGTTCACTGTGTCAATAAAGTCCCTTGGTTTGTAACCACTCTACCTCCTATATATGGGTTTCTAGTATAAGCAGGTTCTATAGATTCCAAAGAGAGTATGGACACTTTTATTTCTCTGACAGATCTTCTGTATCTTGAACACCTGCATGACACACAGAAATCCAATAGGTGTAATATAGAGGTGCAAAATTGGGGTGAGCAGCACCTGTTGAATTTCTCTACATCATGTAGCTATTAATGTCATAGTGTGTTCTTGAGGGAAGGGGAGCAGGAACCTTGCCACAAATTCTAAGTTAGCCATATCTGTTGCTTGTAGAAACTATTGTTTTTCAGTTGAACCCAAATTGTTTCACAGCAGGCCTGTGGAAAGGTGGATTGCCCAGGACTACAAGCATTTTCTTTTCTTTCTTTCTTTTTTTATGAGAAGGGGAAAGGGAGGGTAAAACAGAAAAATGGGGATTGGAGTGATACAGACAGACACACAGATGTGTGTGGGGGACACCCCAAGAAGCAAGTCTCTTGTAGCAGGTTTAGTTTAGGGTGGGTCCTGGCTTGAAAAGGTTGGGAACTACTTGACATAAAAAAAGATTCTCTTCTACTTTGGTAGAAATTAAAAGGAGTAGAAAGATACAACGGCAGCTCTTACAAGCTCAAGTTTGACCTGCAGTAAGCCGCAGTATAGATGAAACCTTTAGCTGTGTGAATCTGGAGCAATTGTCAGACATAGAATGAGAATAAATGCCACTGTAGATAATTGGGTGATTTATAAACTTGTATCTGAAGACGAGTACTAGGAACCAGGGAATCTGCATTATTGATCAGTTCAGTAGGAAAAGGTAATTCATTGACTATATAGTGGTCAACTTTCCATTGGCTGTACTGTAAATGTCAATCACATCAGAGCACCTTCAATGGTGTGTGGGTGTGCAAGTGCATTTTAGTATATGTTTCCCTCCAGAGTTCTGCTTTGTGAATGCAAGTTATGAGCCATATGGGAACCTGTTTCCACTGTATATCATACTTGATAAGGGTTCCTTTATGCGAATGGTTGTTTATCTTTGCCCTTCTTTTGAGATATAAAACCACAGAGGGTGCTGAATTTGCCACGTGGCACACATAGCTGAACTAAACAGCAAACCCTGCTGAGGGGAACAGTGCCAGGTGAGCACTTGTAGCTGCTTACCTGGTAACCAGTAAGTCTTTGTTTCAGGCTGACTTTATACACAAAGTAGGATTTGCTCTTCACTGTGGATAAGATTTCTAATTGTCTGAAGGTTGAAAAGTGTAATGGAAACAGGGCTCTTTTATCAAGCAGCAGAATTAAAAACCAAGGGTGCAAACCTACACATATTTAGGCAGAAAAAAGTCCTACAACTCCAAGAATGCTGGGAGCTGAAGGACATTTTTCTGTTTAAACATGCATAGGGAGAGGGAGAACATACATTTCCCAAAGGAAAATAAGTTAACAAAACAAGAAGGTTCTTGAAATAGTGGGCATTGCCACGAACAACTGCACATGTTTTTCTTTTTACATGATTGCTCATATGAATGTACCCCTATTTTTTTTTATTCCTATGAGAAAGTGCCCAGTCTCCAGGGAAAGGCCTGTGGCTCAGTAGTAGAGCACCTGCTTTGCATGGAGATCCCGGGTTCAATCACTGGCATCTCCAGGTAGGTTGGGAAAGAGTCCTGTCTGAAATCATGGAGAGCTGCTGCCAGTCAGTGTAGACAGTATTGAGCCACAAGGCTGGCTCAAGAAATTTTGCTGCTTGGGCAAAGCAGGAAATATCACCTACCCTCCTACTCAAGTCAAGGTGCTTAAAACACAGAGCCGGCCATGTTATTTTGTACATAAGATCCCATAAGTACCTCTCCTCATCCCTGGCAGTAGAAATACATTAAAAACAAAGTAAATAAACTAATAATTCATTGTCCTTTTAGCATCCCCCAAATCTGCTGCCTGAGGCAGCTGTCTCACTCTGCCTAATAATAGGGCCGGTGGCCCTGGTGAGCTAGATGGCCTAATGGTCTGGCTTGATATAAGCCAATTTCCTCTGTCCCTTTGTAGCACATGAACAATACAAATCAGCCATGCTGATTACAGCTTTCTCCTGAGGAGGTGTGATGGAGACTCTGAAAACTGGCTTCCCAGTGGCAGTTGTACATTTTAAAAATGTGTGTAGTGCACACAATAAAGGAGAACAAGAGTAATTCAATGTTTCTGAAAGTATATCTTCTATACGTCCAGAAACTACCTGGTATTTTTTGTTTTGTTTTTTGTTTGTTTTTTTTAACCACCCACCACCGCCACCCTGGCCATTTTTGATTAACATAGCTACTCATCTGTATGATAACTGGGATGATCTTGCTCCCTGTTCTGAGATCTTTTAAGAGCCCCCCTCCCCTAGCTCAGAGAATGGTGGGTGTTCCCTAGTCACATGATGGGAACAATGGCCATGTCCCCTGTAGCAGGGAGATTCATAAGAATGGAAGCCTGCACAGCATGAAGAGTAGAGTGAATGGGTATGCTATACCACAGTGAGATTAATAGAACAGAGCAGCTGTCCCCAGCAGCCGTCTCCCTTAGATAGCAACTAGTACTGATGGCTATATGCTACCTTCAATATCCGAGGCAGTATGCCTATGTACACCAGTTGCTGAGGAACATGGGCAGGAGGGTGCTGTTGTCCTGCTTGTGGGTTTCCTGCGGGCAGCTGGTTGGCCACTGTGTGAACAGAATGTTGGACTAGATGTCTGATCCAACAACTTCTTATGTTCGTAGATGTGTTGGATTACAGCTCCCATAATTCCCAGCCACATCTGGAGGGGACAAGGTTGGGTGAGGCTGGAATAGAAGAATGGTGTATCTTTCTATTTATACAATTGCCCTTTGATGCTTGTATGAGGGATGGGTTGCATTACTCTGACTTGTGCGCCAAGTTCTTTTTTCATTCTTTTGGGAATCTTACTCTGCTTTTGTCAAGTGGGGTAAAATGGCCCTGCTATGGACACAATGCTCCATTCAATACATTCCTTCAAATATCCCTATAGGTGATTAAGTGTGGAGAACAGCAGCCTGTGCTTACAATAGAGCAGAAATACAACGGTTTTGTCATGAGAATGCTTGAACTCGGGCAGTGTAGTGCAGTGGCTATAGTGTTGGGAATGGAAATGGAACAACTTGTTGGGAGATAGAAACTGGTTGCCCACTGGAAGAAATCTCTAGGATACAAATATGATCAATAAAATGAATTTCAACCCCAATAGAATTTTTTAAAAATTGTCTAATGCCTTTGTTAGGTAACATAACCCTGACTACGAGAAAAGGAGTGGTGCAAGTGGTGGAAGAATGCATGGTTTGCATGCAGAAGGTTCAATCCCTGGCATCTCCAGTTGATTGAATCAAGTAGTAGTAGGTGATGGGGAAGACCTCTATCCGAGGTTCTCGACAGCTGCTACTGGATGGACAAATAGTCTGACCTGGTAGAAGGGAACATCCAGTGTCCTCATGTGGTTCAGCTAGGGACGTTGGAGCAATCTGCAATGGAATCATATGAGTTTGGATTTCTATGAATCAGACCTGCAGATTCCACAGTGGACTGGCTTTTCCCAAATTGCAAGGATTCTTCAGACTTGCAGACCATTAAAAAAAACAAAAAACTTTCTGGAATATTACACAAATTTATTCAGAGAAAAATACATAAAATAAAAAGCAACAATTAAAAATGCACACATTCCCCATATAGGATAAAGCATGAAAATTCACATTTTGGGAAGATTTGTGCATTTGGAGGAGAATTTGCATTTTTGAGGGGGATTTGTGCATTTTCACAAGTGCAAATTTGTGCAAATGTGAATTTGAGCAAATCCAGGAAATTGGGGGGAAAATCCAATGCTGCCAATGCCAAACAAAAGGCACCTGGCAATCTGCAAAATGCAGATGGAACAAAATATGTTCGTCCCTAGATCCAGCACATGTCCGCTGCATCCCACAATCTGGTGTTTTCCCATGCCGTCCCATTCGTTATGTGTGGCTGAATCCTTCTAATCCAAAGTGGGTCTTTTCGGCTCAAGTCAAAGAACTGGACTTTCCATTTCAGTTGATATGGTATGATATGGAATTCCTGTAGTGTTGACATGTGATGGATTAAAACCTTGGATGGAAAGAGTGAAGTTCACATAACTGATTATGGCCAAGTATTTTTCCATTCTAATCAAAGTTCCAAATGTAAACCTTTTCCTCTGCTCTCCCTTGAGAAAATGTTCCCCTTAACTATCAGACCTCAAACAAGTGGAGCAAGCTGGAGATGTAGTTTGCAGGGTTGTTGTGAATGTAAGATGATAACAATCAGTACCAACCTTGGCCTTCAAAACATTGGGTTAACATAAATCAGCATTTGCTTTTTTCTGATTAAATAGTTGTTCTCAAGATAAGGGGCCTCTTAATACTTTTGTGAAGAACTGCAGTGTAAAGTATTGTTGACCTATTGATAAGATTCAGATCTCTGATTTTGCTGCATGTGGGTGGAGAAAACAGCATCATCCAGGTATATAAGAAGGGACCCTGGTAAACCAATTCTCACCCAGTGTCGTAAGACCAAACTGCAGTAGCTAAAGAATTCACTTTGGAAACTGCATACAAGAAAAAACCACCATGAAGTGGCTGATCCTTGCCCTGGTGTGCCTTCACCTCAGTGATGCTGTTATCAAGTGAGTATGGAATAACGGCATAGCAGGATTCCCAGTTCCTTTTCAGCTTCAATTGTGCCTGGAAGCCAGAGGAGAAGGCCCAGGTGGTGGTGGTGGTGGTGGTGGTAACAACAATAAAGTAGAATGGTTAGTAATATGGATCAGGATTATCACCTGCATGCTTTCTGAACCAACTGACCTTAAACAAACAAACTAATAATAATAACAACAACAACAACAACAACAATAGGCTGGATCTCATGTCAGCCTTTGGGTGATTTTAAATGTATAGAAAACTCAGATATGTATAGAAAAACTTCTTTCCTTTGGAGATCATAATCTAAATAGACAAAGGAAAGGAAGAAAAGAGAAGGACAAACACAAGATCCAAAATGGTTGGATTATACCTTTTATTGGATCTGTTATATCGGTAGAATAATAAGTATGCTTCAAAAATGGACAAAATATTTTTTTAGGCAGGCAGGCAAAAAGAAGAGACCTCCAAGATCACAGAGCAGGTGTATGGAAGAGAAAGTGTGGTTTTGTGTGTGTTGGGGCGGGGGAGGGCACACCTATTTTTACAATGCACCATACCAGAGTTTGTGTAAATCACTCAAGTTTAGTTTGTCAGGGTAGACTGAATCCTCGTGAACTTAGATGGAAGTTAGTTTAATTGGCCAAGATGTGTGATATCTCATGTCAGAGAATTCATTCAACAGCCCAAAGGTATCCCACTGAAAATACTCAATGTGGGAAGAGTTTTGATTCTTTGATTGTCTTTGATTGTCATTTTGATTCTCTCTCTTACTCTCCATCCCATACAGAGTTCGTCTGAATAAGTTCAAGTCCATGCGGGAGGTGATGAAGGAGAAGGGTGTCCTTGAACAGTTTGTAAAGGAGCACCATTATGATCCAGCCAGCAAATACTTCAACAATTTTGCTGTTGCATCTGAGCCCCTGGCTAATTATATGGACGTGAGTATCTGTCTGCTTGAAGGGAATGATAATTATGGGAAGATGGAAACTGGAAAGAGAAATAGTTGGGATTGCAATAAATGTTTGAGGAAATAGGAAGCCCAGTCCTAACAAAGTCATTGCTTAAGTCCTAATATGGCACTATTAAAGATGTGTGTTACGGAGTTGTGGTCTAATTTTGCATACCTCTGAATTAAAAGAGATAGAAGAGGATGTGAACTCAAATGGGAGGAAATGTATTATTATTTGGAAATCTAGCTTGTGACTAACATTGAGCACAATCATTCATACACCCATCACTTAACATTGAACCAGAATTGACAACATGGTTATATTACCTGTGTTAATGGTGAAGTAGCCTCGTGTGGCACAGAGTGGTAAGCAGCAGTTACTGCAGCCGAAACTCTCCCCACGGCCTGTTCTCAGGCAGCTGGCTCAGGTAGACTCAGCCTTCCATCCTTCCAAGGTCGGTAAAATGAGTACCCAGCTAGCTGGGGGAAAGGTAACGGCGACTGGGGAAGGCAATGGCAAACCACCCCGCTACAAAGTCTGCCAAGAAAATGTCAGCGAAAGCAGGCGTCCCTCTAGGAGTCAGTAATGACTCAAGTGCTTGCACGAGAGGTTCCTTTCCTTTCCTAATGGTGAAATGGCCTTATGAGCCATGCTTTTAAAAGCTGCCAGAATGAACTGGCAAGTTTTCTAAAACCACTAACTCTGCAATACTCATTTTCTTTCTTAAATATTGCTGTTTAGGACCACTCATGCAATACATCTGATAATAGTTATTTATCTATTTATTTTTGCCAAACAAATAGCCATGGGCAGATTTTGCTTCTTATTTGTTGTAAAATGTCCTATTGAATGTGGCTAAGAAATTATGGAGCTATCAATGAGGGGAGACCATCAGTGATGATAACAATGCTCTCCTTCTTCCAGATGTCCTATTATGGAGAGATCAGCATTGGAACTCCACCCCAGAACTTCTTGGTTCTCTTTGACACTGGGTCATCCAACCTCTGGGTATCATCTGTCTACTGCCAGAGCCAAGCTTGCAGTGAGTATCCTTCACCCAGTGACAAGAGGATGAACAATACTGCATGATTCAAGAGGGCGAATGCTTCTTTGGTTTATATTTTGCTGCTCTCCAGACGCAGATTCAGTTTCAGTGACGGGAGGGAAAAGAGGGTGAAAGATACACTATTATTGAAGCTCTGCTTTGTTGTGAACGCATAAGTGACATCATTCTGTTTTCCCCTAATTTCCACCACTAGCAAACCATCCATTATTCAGCCCCAGTCAGTCTTCTACTTATTCTTCCAATGGCCAAACCTTCTCTCTGCAATATGGGACTGGTAGTCTAACGGGGCTCTTTGGCTATGATACTGTAACGGTAAGTTCCTTTCTAAAGAAATTGTTTTGGGGAAATGCTGAGTAACATCGTGACTAAAGAGCAATGACATTAATTGGACAAGTGTGGAACACTTAAGATTTCAACCCCCTAATCTTCTTGATTATAGTTTCCTGTTCCAAATATTTTGAATGGCTCATGTCCCCTTAGATCATTTGTTTCTCTATTTGTATAAAAACAGTAATATTCATAGTTGTGAAATTCTGTCTGGCTGTTGGACGTGAGGTTGTCCTGGCAGCTTGCATTAATTTATTTTTAGTATTGTATTTTTCTTCTTCTATTGTGCTAACTCTTTCCTATCATTCCCCTCTAGATCCAAGGCATTTCCATTTCCAACCAGGAAATTGGCCTGAGTGAGACTGAGCCTGGCACTAACTTTGTCTATGCCAAATTTGATGGCATTCTGGGTTTGGCCTACCCTGCCATTTCCTCTGGCGGAGAAACCACTGTAATGCAGGGGCTGTTGCAGCAGAACCTCCTTGATGCTCCCATGTTCAGCTTCTACCTGAGCGGGTAAGGATGGAGGTGTTTATTTTTCTACGGGCATTTATTTATTTATTACATTTTTATACTACCCATCAGCCGAAGCTCTCTGGGCAGTGCACAATTAAAAACCATAAAAATGGTCTTGCCTCACTTTATTCCACGATTCCTTATTTAAATTTTGTATACTTTTTAATGCTTACTGTTTTAACTTTTGTGAACCGCCCAGACAGCTTCGGCTGTGGGGTGGTATATAAATGTAATACATACATACATACATACATACATACATACATACATACATACATAAAATTCCTCTTGTAAGTTTCTCAGGGCTCCTTTCACTCAAAGTAAATGTCAATAACAACAAGAAGCTGGTATCCTGTTTTGTTACCATTGTCTTAACTTTGAAGAGCACCATCCTAATTTCATCAGTGATGGGAAAACTGGACAATGGGGGATTATTGGCTCTTGGTTTCTAACACAATTTAATTATTTCCTTTACAACACGTGAGAATCCAATGAGGATTCTCTACCAAATGAAAATAGTGGATTCTCTTTAGACCAGCCTTCCCCAACCTGACGCCTTGCATGTATGTTTTGCTATAACTCCCATCATCCACAGTGAGCAATGGTCAGGCTGGTTGGGGGCAGTGGGACTTGTAGTCTGGAGGACACCAAGTGGGGGAAGGCTGCTTGAAGTATAACTTGCAGGTCCAAACAGGTACATTAACTCAGTGAATACTTTACAAGAGAAATAGAATCTTTAAGGATGTCAAATGCACACTGCTACTTAGTATAAGTGCTGGTGCTGACCATCTAACCTGTGAGGTCTGAGCCCAACAATCTAACCACTACACCACACTGGCCTTTGTGGTGGTGTCTAGTAGTGCTGGAGTAGTTTACATGGCCCCACAGCTTTGGTGACTTAAGTACAAAGTAACTAAAAAAACAAATAGAGGAGATGTTTGCTGCTTTGTGTCCAGCACCTTCCATTCTGGAAGCATTCCATGGGAACTTCCTGACTATTAGAGCAGTACGACAATGGAATCAGTTACCTAGGGAGGTTGTGGGCTCTCCCACACTAGAAGCATTCAAGAGGCAGCTGGACAACCGTCTGTCAGGGATGCTTTAGGGTGGATTCCTGCATTGAGCAGAGGGTTGGACTCGATGGCCTTGTAGGCCCCTTCCAACTCTGCTATTCTATGATTCTATGATTCTATGATTCTCTGGCCTCAGCTAGACCTACATGGTCTAGCGTGATGGAGGGGTGAAGATCTCACAATACTTTTATCATGAGATCTCCCCCTCTGTTTACACATCACACCCGCTATTTGGGGGGGGGGTTGTTAAAGAAGAAGAGCGCACAAACCCTCGTGTGTAAAAGGTCAGTTTTTAAAATTTAAATAATTTGTCTCACTCCCCCCACCCCACCATGAGGAGCTGGGACAAACTGCGACACCCGCACACACGTTCCGCGGTCTCGGGATTGGTCTGAGACCATGGAAAAAGCGGGCTCAAAGGCTAGGGCGAGATCCCAGGACAAGGGAGGAATCATCCCTCCCTGCTCCCGGGATCCTGTGCGACATGTGCTATGGCCTCTGTCTCTTTAAGGTTTTTGTTCCTTATTCGGATCAGGAGACTTCCATGTGGCTCAGTGATGGGGAAGTCTCTGTAACTAAAAAAATAATGAAGTGCTTTTCCTCTTGCACATTTGCTCTATTAGGCAAGAGAACTCCGGGTATGGTGGTGAACTTGTCTTCGGTGGCGTTGATTCCAGCCTATACTCTGGTCAGATCGTCTGGACTCCAGTCACCCAAGAAGCTTACTGGCAAATTGGGATTCAAAGGTAAGCCTAGCCTCATAGATAATCTCTACCGGGAGGCTGGTCAGAATTCAGTAGATGCTTACTGTTGAACACTCTGAACAGAGGGGGAACATCTATAGCTTGGTGGTGCAGGCAGAAGGTCCCAGGTTCAATCCCAAGCATCTCCAGGTAGGGCTGGGAAAGCCCCTGCCTGAAACCCTGGAGAGCCATTGCTGCCATCCGTGTCAGCAATATTGGGTTAGTTGGACCAAGGGTCTCACTCAGAATAAGGCAGCTTCCTATGCTTTGGATATGGGATTTGGGACTCTTAGATCTGTTTCTCTTTGATCAGTTCAGTAACTCCCCTCCACCAACAGCTCATTCTGTATATTGTGAAACAGGGTCTTTTGCTTTACTTACCATCTGAAACTTATATTTGAACTGAAATGCAAACATTTCCCAATCCATTTATTTTTGGCTCTGGTGTGACCTTCTTTACTTGTCCATAAATCTGCGAACAAGAATTATTACAACGCAATGGCAAACACTTCAATAAGACAACAATCCCGCTTCTGTCATGAAGCACTTCTTTTAAATTGGTTTTGCACCTCCTTGTCTTACCATCGAACAGAACTGTAACTGCTAACATCTCTTGAACTTTCCTTCACTAGCTTCTACATTGGCAATGAGATCAGCAACTGGTGCAGCCAAGGGTGCCAAGCGATCGTGGATACTGGAACCTCCCTTCTCACTGCTCCACAGCAGGTCTTCGGAGAGCTGATGCAATACATTGGAGCTCAGCAGGACAGCTATGGCGAGGTAGGGGAGATCACCTGTGCAGAAGGAGGAAGAGGAGAACTCAGCACTACTAATCTGAGAATACTAAAACTTAATAGAGGGGTGTTGAACCTCAGGCCCATTGTCCCAAAGCAGTTCTCCAGACAGGGTTCCTCAGAGGGCCACATGTCTTTCTCTTGACTGCTAATTTCCTGCCTTTTTTCACCTCCATCTCATTTTAGAAGGCTGAAATGTTTCCCCTAAGGCTCAATTACTGACAGACCTGCAAGCTAAAATATGCTGGTATTTGGGTGGGGTTTTTTTTGCCTTACCCCTACTGCTTTTGGCCTCATACCATTTCCCCTTCAGCTCAACTCTCCACTGCAATACACCCCACTGGAGCTGCTCCAAAATTCAATTAGGCCCTTGGCTGAAAGAGGTCTGGTGCCCCAGACAGAGTATGCTCTTGTTGATGTTGTCTGACTCCACATTTTGGGTGTACATTTGAGGGCCCTAAAGCACCAGGGGAGGAGCCTAGACTTCCCCAGGAACTCATTGAACTTACTTGGGGAATGGGGATGGGTGGGGGTGGGACTGTTATCCAGATGCCAGCACGTTCTTAGATGATCTCTCTGCCCCTGCCTCTAACTCTCAGCTTGGCTTTGGGCAGACCATAGATGATTTGCATTCCAGCTTTGCCCTCCAGGAAAGGGTGCCCTAGAATCCTTGTGGCTTTTGGAATGTCTGAAACTCAGTCATGACTGAAATATCCTGCAACTTTGCTCTTCTCCTGTTTCTCCTTCCCACAGTATGTGGTCAGCTGCAGCAACGTCCAGAGCATGCCCACCATCACTTTTGTCATCAGTGGAAACAATTTCCCTCTGAGTCCTTCTGCCTACGTCCTTCCGGTATGTGATTCCCTTGAAAAACAGATTCCTGTATCAGGCCCTCTAATTTGCCTTATAGCTTTGCAGGACAGATCAATCCACAGGGCCAGTTGTCCACATACTAGTTTGTGGCAAAATGAATTATCATCCTATATTTCATGTGACTTTTTCCTACATCAGGGTTGTCTATTTATAGGGGGGCGGGGCGGGAAATATGATGTTTAAAGCAGTCTTTATGGTACCATTAGGAAATGCCTGCCACACTAATCTGGAGGGAAATAGACACTTAGGAAGTAATTACAAGGCGCTGGTACCCTAGAGGTGGAATTGGCAGTGATCAACAATGAGGAATATGACAGCACCATTAATTGTTGAGATGCTGTTTGCATCCTCCATTTCAGAACTGCAAGGAAAAGTAGTCCTTCACCTGGGTATAGTCGATGCACAACAGTTCCATGCAAAACAGCTACTATCTATGCACACATACAGATGTGTTACTTTTAAAAACAACAGTCCATGCTCACCAAAACATCAACTGTTGAAATGATAACAAAAATATTACAATTCAAATTTCAGAGGGAAGCTATGTCAGTCTATTGCAGAAAAACAAGGAAGAATTTTGTGGCACCTCATAGACTAACCGTTTTATTATCTTGACACAACATTTCATAAACTATAGGCCACTTCATCGGATGCATGGAGTATTACAGACAGTTTCAAGTATCTGATGAAGTGGACTGGAGTCCACAAACGTACTTGCCAGAATTATAAAATTGTTAGTCTTTAAGGTGCCACAAGACTCTTGGTTATTAAAATTCAACATTCTCTCATTCTCTCTCCCTTCCCCCCCCCCCCCTTTGAATACTGAAATTTCGTGTTTGCGACTTAAGTTCACTAGGTGTTCCATATTCATGCTACACTTTTGACAAGTACTTCCAAGCCAAAGTGTTTTAACTCAGGTCTGTACTTCTTCCTTCACAGAGCAATGGTGCTACCTGCAGGATTGGCATCATGCCCACTTACTTGCCATCCCAGAATGGGCAGCCTCTGTGGATCCTTGGTGATGTCTTCCTCAGGTCCTACTACTCTGTGTACGATCTGGGCAACAACCAAGTTGGCTTTGCAGCCGCAGCATAAATACTTCCAACAATCTTATGGGCTGCTTCAGACCGAATCGTGCTTCTTTCCCTCTGATTCTTCATTCTGGTACACATTAAGTGGATGGGCCTCCCCTTCTAAGAGTTTGAATGCATTTCCTCTGCCAAATCTGAAATATCTTCTGTGAAAACCCATGACATGAGTACATTGGGTTCTCTCCAAAGTAACTACAAGCAAATAAAAATTAATTGCAATAATGGTAATTTGATCTGTGTGAATTTTTGCCTGATCTGCTTGTGAGAAAATTAATTATGAATTTGGGAGATATGTGACAGTTTTTCCTAAACCGCAATATGAAACTATTTAGATTTTCTCCTATTCAAATGGCTCAGGAAGAGTTATAAAGTATCCTTTGCCTAATTTATCTTCAGATTGCTCCAAAATTATCACCCCATTATGGTCTCCTAGGACAGAGGGACCAAAACAATTCTAGTGTAACAACTTACTGAGAAGAATATTTTCTTTTTCTTTCTTTCTTTTTTTGTGTAGTCAAAATAGGTCAGACACTTCCTTTAAAGTCCATGGGACTAAAAGCTTACCTACATATGGTGTGTGGGTATGGGTGTGGGTGTAATCAGAGGTGTTTCGGAACATCTGATATCTGTAGGATGCATGCACCTGTCATGTATATAATTTTAGGGAATTGCCCCACATTTTCCCTTTGAAACTGGTGATGAATTACTTACACTGCTTCCGAGAGTGCCCCACAATTCTCTGCAAGGTAGAGGCAGGACTATTATATTCATTGAACAAAAATGCAGATGAGGCTAAGGACGATGGAGAACTCTTCAATGGATTCAAGTGAATTCAGATTTTTATGAACCTGATCTACCAATTCCACATTGAACCTTTTATAAGTTGCATGGGTTCTGTGGATTTGTGGACTGATTTTTTTTTTTTTTTTTAACTTTTGGGGGGAGGTGATTTGAACCAATGCAAACAGAAATGAAATTTTCATACACTCATTAAAAAAAAATCCTACTCAATCCGTGGACAGAAAACAGAAGGAAAGATACTTGACAATCTGTGAAACACAGATAAAATGGATTTAACAATATCTGTACATCCCTAGCTGAGGCACAATTGGGTTATGAGGTGGTCTGTGCAGTATAATGCAGATGGCACTCAAACAGCACCCATATGGTGCCTTCTTCTTACTACTAAACGTGAAGTGTAGCACAAAACAAGGCTACCATTAGGCGGCCTCTGATCTGATCCAATACAGTTTCTTATATTCTTCTTTATGATCTTGTGACCCCCAAGGAGCTGCTGTTTTTTCTCCAGATGCCCTAATAAGAGTGAAGTCATTTAGCATTGCTGCCAAGAGGTGTGTTTTTTTTTAAAGAGTAATGGCAGCTGTCAATCAGCAGCCACCAAGAGGAGTTCTATGTAGCAGTAGTTTGGAATGTCTTGTCCCCCAAAACTGACAGGCAAACCCCAAACCTCCCTGATTCCAACAGTCTAATTTAGGAGGAAAGGGGACATGGAGGATGGGTCAACATTGTTTGGGAGTCGGAAATCCTGCAAATCACTCTGAGATCTACCAGTACATTTCCATTTACCTTCTGCCTTCCCCTGGAAGCGTGACGCTATAAAATATTACATCAGAATACTAATAACCCTATCACTACTGCTTATGGTAATCAAGCAATGATGCTGATATTTATTTATTTATTATGGGGTTTATATTATGCCCTTCATAATATATATCCCAGGGTGGTTTACAATGCAAATTAAAAATGATACGATAAGACAAAAAGCACTAACATCTCTTTTAAACAAAAATAATAATAAACTGAACAGTGTTTAAAAGTATATAAAACGAGTTTAAAAACCTGGGCAAACAAAAAAGGTTTTGCCAAGTGCCTGAAAGATCACAAAATAGGAACCAGGTCTGTTTCTTTGGGGAGGGAATTTGCTAAGAGGGCGGCAGCATAACTGGAAAAAAAAACCTTGCCCTGGTCAGCACTGCTCACCTTAACTCTGATGCTGGGCTTACACAAAGAAAGGCCTCAATAGAAAATCTTAATATCCAGGCAGATTAATGTGGGAGTAGGCAGGGTATTTAAGCCTCAGGCCTCTGGGCCAAAACAGCCCCTCTGGGGTTTTCCAGAGGTCCCACCCCCTTCCCCGCAGCTGCTCATCATTTGCTAGTTTCCTGGCTTTTGTACGGTTTTCTCCTTATTCTAAAATGCCCCAAGCCATGGAGCACCTTGGAAACAAAGGCAGGATCTACACTACTGCTTTAAAATGGTTTATAACACTAGTGATCACTGTTGGGGCCCAGGACCCACTGCACATACAGTCTTTAAACCGTTTTCAAATGTGGTATCCTGTTTGGTGTAGATCTGGCCAAACTGGTAATTAGGCACAAATGTGGAGGAATGGGTGAGAAATTTATTGCAGTTAGGTTTTGACCAGATTTTTTATTCAATTCATACCTCCCAGGCCCAAATGCAATGTGTACCCTGAAGTCCATACATTTCCAAATTTGCAGTATGGTTTGCGTTAACAAAAATGTGTTTGGAAAATGTGCAGATTTGAAAAAGGCACATGAGAAAATGGATACATTTGAAAAATATGTGCAAATGTGCTTTAATCCATGGGAGAAAAATGTGTGCAATTGACATGTACTTTTGGAAAATCCTAAAGAAATACATACAAACCTTTATGCAAATATTTTGGATTGAATCCAAATTTAGTCAGGCCTAGAATAGGCCCATTGAAATAAATGGGACTTGTCATTACTAATTGTTTTCGCTGAGTGTACCTGAGCATGACTAACTCTCATTCCAATGCAGTTCCTACATACATACACATATGTTTAAGAAATCTGCAAGCATTATTTTCTCTTTCCTTTCTGGAGAACTGTGAGAGTTTCTGGGTCAGATGTGTATTTCCTGAAGAGCAAGGCATAGGGGTGGACTCACCCAAGGGCAATTACACTTTGGGCCTGTTCAGAAGACACCTTAAACTCTGCTGGTTAAGGCTTTAACAGCAGGGTTTAAGGTATCTTATGCAATGCGTTTTGCTAAACCCTGCTCGCTCAGTAACCACAGTCGGACCATCTGCAGCAGAGTTAGTGGCTCTAACCATGGCTTAAAGTGTTATGTGCAACAGCATGGCTTGTAGTTAGTACTAACCCCAGAGAACCACAGTTTCACTAACCACAGAGTCTGAAGTGTCACAGCACCATATTAGATGGCGGTCATGGGCAGCAAATATCGGGGAAATGAAAACCACAAGAGCCTTTTGTTTGTTTTCTGGAAACGTTGTGCAAATTTGAAAGCCTATAGCAGCGCATCTGCACTGTTACAGTTCATTGAATTGATGCGATCTTCATCATAACTGCCCTTACTTTCATTCCCCAGGATTTCTTATCACCATGGCGCCAATTCCTAGTCTTGTCGAGCCTGCCCCCTGCTGGTTTATAACAGTAGTGACCACTGTTGGGGCCCAGGACACACGCCATATACAGTTTTCAAAACGTTTTCAAAGTGTCATATCCTGCTTGGTGTAGCTCTGGCCCTAGTTTACTCACAGAGTTAACCCTATAATCATTTCTTGTTATACTTTTTGGTGAACTGCAACAAAATCCAGAATATGCCTACCATCACATTTGTCATTAATGGATCCCGATTTCCACTGCCCAATTGTCCTGGTTTTCCCATGAATTATCCCATAGTGTATGAAAGCTGTTGTTGTTGTTGAGCTCCATCACATCAGCCTCCACACCTCCACCATGCTCCGGCACGCCCCCCAGGAGGGCTGGGCCGGGCTCCGTGGCACTTGCTTGGGGGATGCTGAGGGAGGCCCTGCTCCTCATCTTTCTGCTCCAGCACACGCCCTCGGAGGGCTGGGCCTGCTCTGGGCTCTGCGGCACTCGCTTGGGGGCTGCTGAGAGGGGCAGCTCTGTTCCTTGTCATCCTTCTGTGCCCCCAGTGGCCACTTGGAGTTCAAGAAGAATTACACTTCTTGAGGGGCAAAATATATCGCCGAGGGGTGTGTGTGTGAGGACCGCAATAACAGCAGGTCATAGTCGACGTCATCCGAGTCCTTTACTGCGATAGTAGACTAAAAGGTGGACGTCATGGGAGTCTTTTGCATGAAAGACTAGGAGGAAGATAATTCAAAATGAATTCTGGAAAAGGATATCCCTTGAATGTTCCCAATCATATATTGCATAACTATGACAAAAACCATCTGGTTCTCAAATCTAACTCTTGTTGGTATAAGATAACAAATGCTACACGCACACAAAATCAGGTTGTGTCAGAACATGATATTATGTAGTCTAGTTAAACAATATATCAACAGTCAGCTTGTGGATAGATAACACTATCTACACTTTCCCTACTTTTCCATGTAAATATGGATACCAAATGAGCAATTGTGATTCTTTCCAACCACTCTGCACGTACAGCTAAATTCTTGCTGGGTAAGAGTGACTGATTCAGCCACAGCCAAAATGTAGAGTGACACTGGATTGCTTCTTGAAATTGTTGCTCAAGGGCAATGGAAGAGACATGTGGTTTTCCAAGTTGTCACCAGCTTGACCTGCTGACATATCCTTGGAAACAATGGTGATACATATAGAATCATAGAATCATAGAATAGCAGAGTTGGAAGGGGCCTACAAGGCCATCGAGTCCAACCCCCTGCTCAATGCAGGAATCCACCCTAAAGCATCCCTGACAGATGGTTGTCCAGCTGCCTCTTGAAGGCCTCTAGTGTGGGAGAGCCCACAACCTCCCTAGGTAGCTGATTCCACTGTCGCACTGCTCTAACAGTCAGGAAGTTTTTCCTGATGTCCAGCCGGAATCTGGCTTCCTTTAACTTGAGCCCGTTATTCCGTGTCCTGCACTCTGGGAGAATCGAGAAGAGATCCTGGCCCTCCTCTGTGTGACAACCTTTTAGGAAGTTTCAATTCATCACCTTGATCAAGGACTTTGAAATAATATTTTACAGCACTTTTTTGATGCTTATAGTCAATAGGAAGTTATGCAGGGTATGTTTTATGTTAGTAATGGCTCTTCCATATATTTATCATTTAGTGTTACAGCACCCACCTTTTGGAACGGGCTTCATGTTACCATCAGACAGGCATCTACAGTTTTGATTTTCCGGTACCTGCTTAAGATCTAGCTCTTTACACTGCCCTTCCCTGAGGTGTAACCCAGCCATTGATAGTTAGAGTGTTATTGTTTCACAATGACTACCTTACGGTATTTTATTATTATTATTATTACATTCTGTGTAATATATATATATATATATATATATATATATATATATATATACACACACACACACACACACACACACACACACACACACACACACACACATATATATATATATATATATATATATATATATATATATTGTCCAGGGCAAGTCTGACTCTCCTTTAAACTTTAGTACATTATTATATAGTGAGCTGCACTTTGGACTGTGCAAGACAATTATGGTGATTTGGAATAACCTGTGAATTCTTAGAATGGATAAGAGATTAGGAGAGAGTGAGTATGGTCAATGATAGTATACTCTAGAATATTATGTATTGAGATATTCTGGGTGGTACATTACCCAGAAGAAAAGAGACCATAGGGCAGGCTATTATTTCATAATAGCACATACATCTGTTCCAACCAATATTAACTCTGAGTAGCTAAGCTGGGCCTGCAACTGGAGGAGGAAACCAGGAGCTACACAGCATATCCCCGAACTGAATGAAAGGGACTTTGAACTCGATATTTCATGGTGGTGTCTAACGTTACATTTTTTTTCGTTCATACAAATGTTATCCTTGCACTTACACATAAGAAAGCAGTGAATCCAGTGACTCAGCCCACCTATTTCAGAAATTGATACGAATCCTTCTCATGTGGCAATTTTGAGGAGCACATCTGTGAAAGACAGTAATTAAGGAAAGATGAGGAACTTCTCTACATAAGCGATTTATTGCATACTTATGATAGGCCACGCACAGAAGTTTGCGGGTTCTTTACATGATGCTGTCAACCTCCAGTACTTCTCCTAACCCTTCCCTCAGAAATCTGACTTTTAAAAAGATCAGAGATAATGTACTATTTAAAATTATATGGATTACAGGATGTCCCTGGTATGTAAAGATGTGATAGTGATATAACACAGCTACTAGATGGTGGTGTTTCATTGAACTTTATGGAGCATTGCCCAGAGGGGAAGTTTTCAATTACAAATCGTGTGGTCACTATCTAAAGAAGTCCATAGTGAATATGGAAAGATCTCAGGAGAAAAATACCTGCTAGGGTGCGGGTTTTTTTGCTTAATGTAGAGATGTTCTAAGACTGGCAGGGAAGACATGGATATTTAACTTGCTAAATCAAAATTTTAGATGTCAAAAATGTTGAGCTTCTAAATTCAGTTTTGTTTCTCCTATCTCTTTTCTTATCTGCTGCAGTATTTTGAAAGACTCATATTTTTTTATATCCAAAGAACAGAGACAGCTCTCCCATGAGGTTTAACCTCATCCCTTTGATCCAAAGTCATTAAATAATGATCTTTAATATAGCTCATTTGGTGGAGAAGGAGGTACAGTGAATTGTATACTCCCCCTGCCCTACCAGGAGAAACTGCTGCTGAGACCTCCAGCGTGTGCTCTAGGGAGCCCCACTTACAGTAGTTCATTCGTTGCAGCAGGAGACTGGGGCAAGCAGGGCTCTCCAGAGCGGTCGCCTGTCCAGCTGTATACAGTGGGTGCTTTGTTGAGCCCCACGGGCATCGCTCCTGCTGTAGGAAATGCCACATGGTGAATGCCATCAGCAGGGCTCCACCAAGCAGCCTTGACTCTCTGGCTCGCCCTCAGGATCGTCTCAGGGTGATCCATATGGCAGGCAGGCTTTCTGAAGAGCAACATTGGCTCTCTCTTCAGAAATCTGGCAAGACCCAAGTGACTGGTTCTGACGGGCTCATTCTTTAGAGCCAGGCATTGTGGGATGTGTCCCAGGAGATGGACTGCCCGAGGTGAGGGCACTGGGTGATGGGCAATGTGAGGTCATCAATGGGGATGGGGTTGGGCTCTCCCACCTAAAGCAGCAGAAGAACTCAAGTCTAAAAGGAGCTTTATTTATCATAAAAAATTAGAAAGCATCAAATTTTGCAATTTCTGCATTTGCAACATTAAGGGCATAATCTTATGCATGTTTAGACAGAAAAAGTCCAACTAGCCAGCCAGTCATAATGGCTTGAGATTGCTGGGATTTGTAGGATTTCTTCTGTCTAAATGTGCATAGGATTGTGCCCGAAATGCATTTATTACTATTGTAAAAAAAAAAAAAAAAAAGCTTAAAAAAATTCAAAGGAAAAGATTTTGTAAGCCTTGAATTTGAAATTTCAACAGAACTAGTAATGTAGGTTTTTTGACATTTGATTGATCAGTTTCTATAACAAGACATACAATTCTAACAACTTTCTTAATGTTTCTGTATTAGTTCATGTTAGTTACAAAATAAAGAAATCCACTAATTCGGATTAAAGAGCTAATCTATTTCACAAATATGTGAGGCTTCAAAATGCATTCATAAAATACAAGGATACATTTCAACACTATATTAACCATTAACTGCTAATGGACGAGTTGAGAAAAGGCATTACTTATTTTAACATATTGATCAGGCTGAAAATCCTAGATATGCAACCCACATCTAGCCCAGAGCTGAGGGCTACCTGAACTGAGCAAAATTCTAACTTCAACCACCTCATTGAAGATAGTGTTAGCTAGGACAGGGCCCTATATCTTAGTGAAAACACTCATCCCAGTCACTAGGATTATTAAATCTAAAGTACCAGTTTTCTAAGGCAACTGATTACAGTCTGGTTTATTATTACCTTATCACTGATCTTTTTTTCTAATATCAAAGCTTTGCTCCAAAGTCATTTTTTTAATCACTAAGTCTTTTAAAAATCAAGGGTACAAATTGGTTCTAAACCTTTTTTTTAACCAAGGAGTTTGACATGTTATCATCCTTAAGAAAACAGAAAGTGCACATATTACGTATGCCTAACGACACGGGGGAATGTGTGTAAACACATAAGCCAGCAGAGGACAGCTGTCCTGCATATAAAAGTAGGGGTAGAACAGCCATAAGATTTCGGACTTCTCTAGCACATCTCCTTGGTCATGAAACTGAGCAGCATGAAGTGGCTGATCTTAGCACTGGTTTCTCTGCACCTGTCAGAGGGACTGGAGAGGTGAGTATCCCACCTATGGGCATGATTGAGATTGCAGTACCACTGGTAGTTAATTTGATGGATACTTAGTGTGACAATATGAAAAGGAGGACAGGGCTCCTGTAACTTTAACAGTTCTATAGAAAAGGGAATTTCAGCAGGTATCATTTGTATGCATGCAGCACCTGAGGAAATTCCCTCTTCATCACAACAGTTAAAGCTGCAGGAACCCTGCCCTCTTTTGTAAAGCTCCTGCAGCTTTAACTGTTGTGATGAAGAGGGAATTTCACCAGGTGCTGCATGCATACAAATGACACCTGCTGAAATTCGCTTTTATTTACAACTGTTCTCCTTTTCATATGCTCACCCTAGGATACCTTTTCAGTCAATGTTTCATGGGCAAACTGTGATACATATATTTAAATTGCAAAGTTAAACCTTCACTTCTGAATTCATTCATCCTTCATAGACTTGCTTTCTTTGAGTAGCAAGTAGCATGATGGGCTAAGCAATTTCTAACACCAATGAAGAGGCGACTCAGGCCATAGCTAGACCTAAGATTTATCCCAGGATTGTCCTGGGGTCAAACCTGTTCATTTAAGTGCCACACAGGGCATCCAGCGCTCAGGCAGGGACAAACCCGGGATGATCCTGGGATAAACCTTAGGTCTAGCTATGGCCTCAGTCAACAAAAAGGGCAAAGGACATATATGGTGGGTGTAAAATACTTTTGCTGATCTTCTAAACATTTTTTTAATGTTGTGCAGAATGATTCTGAAGAAAGGGAAATCGATTCAGGAGAACATGAAGGAGAAAGGAGTATTGGAGGAATTTCTGAAGAAGCCCCGTGTTGATCCTGGATTGAAATACCACTTGAATGAGTACAACAACAACATTGTTTATGAACCAATAACCGATAACTTGAATGTGGGTATTCCAGTTGAGCAAATGTGTACCTTTTTGTGTTTTCTCCCGTTGGGACTGAGGAAATGAGTGACCTTGATCAATGCTGAATTAGAGGCAGACAAATCTGTTAGTTTTGGTTTCTCCCAGTTTCTCATTATTTGAAACTTAAATTCAGTTCATCCCAAGCTTAATATCTCAGTTTTTATTAAAATTTCTGTATTTTTATACACATTTCTCTTAATACATGGATTCTTGAAAATGATTTTTTATAATGCATTTTGAACATTATTTTCGGTAGCATACATATTTTTGAATGCACGTTTCCCTAATATAACACATGTTTGGAGAAATGCAAATTTCAAAAGATAACTGAGTTTTGGTTTGCATATTGGTTTAAAAGAACAAAATTAGATAACTTTGCATTAAAATGTGAACTGAACAAATTTCTCCCCATCCCTAGAGTTGATGGCTGAACTTAGTGAGTGATAATGCAATCAAACAACCCATCCACTAGACCACCAGCTTCCAAAAGAATGAACAGAACGCTTGTCTGTGTGTGCTTAGAGGTCCATGTCATTGGGGCTCTTTGTTTTTGAAAATAGGACATGAGTGGGTGCCCAGGTTTCTGTAGATACTGTATTAAGAACATAGGCAGTTGCCTTATACTGAGTCAGACCATTGGTTCACCTAGCCCAGTACTGTCGACACTGACTGGCAGCAATGGCTTTCAAGAGTTTCAGGCAGAATTTTTCCCCTCGCCCTACCTGGAGAAGCCAGGGATCGAACCTGGGACCTTATACATGCGAAGCATGTGCTCTATTATCTATGACACTTCTATTGCAGGTCTTACATTTTTCAGTTTTTTCTTTTATTCTAAGTGGGAAGCATTCAGGCTTTTTGCTTCGTGCCATCTTCTTTGCTTATTGACTTGTCTGTTATACACTAGGAATCCTGCGCCAGAATGTCAGATCCTGAAGCGGCTTGTAGCCAGAGCTTTGCCTCAAATGTTTTCACCACAGCACTTCTCACTATTGAAGATGGGAGATACGATTTGGTTAAAACTGCCTTTTCTCTTCAGCGATGGGAGTTGTTGGGCCGAACACGGCAGGCAAAACTGTTTTTGTCTGCGTATGTCTTTTCTTTGTCCACCAGCGTTGATCCTGCAGTTAGAGAACAGGGTTTAAATTAAGATAACTGATATTCAGACACATACTGCTCTGCTCCTGGAAGCAGTATGCAATCTTCAGGACTAGTAGCTGTCAATAGGCTTATCCTCCATGGATTTGTCTAATCCCCTATTAAAGCCCTGTAAATTGGTGGCCATCACCACACCTTGAGGAAACAGATTCCATAATTTACAGATTGCTGTGTGAAAAAGTGTTTCCTTTTGTTTCTCACATTGTTCAAGACTGAATAAACCAATGGTGTAGAGAAGTAGTGTAAAGTACCTTACTTGCTTCATGTGATGCACCAAAATTCTTCATGTTCTAACAAGACTTTTGTGTGTGTGTGATCCTCCGCATGGCTGTGTGCACATGGCCCTTTTTTGGATCCCAGGAAAAGAGGGTCAACTAAAAGAGGGACAAGTAATTTTACTTTTGTCTCTGGCTTGCTGTGCAATCTGAAAGAGGAGTTTACACAGCCTTCTTCGTGAGATGAATTATCGGTAAAATGAATTCTTTATGATCTAGGTAGTTATTTTGAGAACTTGGGTAGAAAAACAGTAGAGATGATTCAAAGTATTTAAATGTGTGTTGGAAATATTCTAACTTACTAATGTTTTTCATTTGGCAGACTTACTACTTTGGAGAGATCACCGTTGGGACTCCGCCACAGACCTTCAGGGTTCTCATGGACACTGGATCTTCCTATCTCTGGGTGCCTTCTGTGTATTGTAAAACCAGGGCCTGTGGTGGGTACTAGAACCCAGATATATATATATATATATATATATATATATATATATATATATATATTCCAATCGGCACACTATTTGATTTTATTTATTTAAAACAGATACCTTGCCCAAATAGACAGTTTTCAAAGATGAACGTAATAGCCATATATAGGTTAATGTCCCACAGATCCTTTTTTAGAATGACTGGATATGGACCTTTTTGAGGTTTAGAAACTGTTGTAACTAGGGATGTGCTCCGCTCCGATTAGGAGCGTAGAAGCAGTAGCGGATTGGCCTGCTCCGCCTTACCCAGAGGCGGAGTAGGAGCGGACCGCGGACCCCCTAGAAGCAAGGCGAAGAGAAGCGCCCATTTTTCGGAGCTCCGAGTTCAGGCGGAGCGCTCCGGTCGCCATCTTGAAAACATTTCGCCATAGGATTGCATTGCGGCAAATAATCGCGCATAACTACGTTGTTTTTGAAGCTATCATTCTGAAAATTCTTGTGCACAGAGAGTCGTGGATGGGGGTCATTTTGAGACCACTCTCACCTCTCTGCGTTGTCTGGGCCGCGGGCTATATTTTTGTGAAAATCGGGTCAACCGCGCGGCTCAAACTGCGTTTTCGGCTTTTCGCCCATAGGATTGCATTGAGGGAAAGAATCGGGGATAACTGGGAGGGGTTAAGCTATCGTTCTGAAAATTCTTGTGCACAGAGAGTCGTGGATGGGGGTCATTTTGAGACCACTCTCACCTCTCTGCGTTGTCTGGGTCGCGGGCTATATTTTTGTGAAAATCGGGTCAACCGCGCGGCTCAAACTGCGTTTTCGGCTTTTCGCCCATAGGATTGCATTGAAGGAAAGAATCGGGGATAACTGGGGGGGGGTTAAGCTATCATTCTGAAAATTCTTGTGCACAGAGAGTCATGGATGGGGGTCATTTTGAGACCACTCTCAACTTTCTGCATCGTACGGGTCGCGGGCTAGAAGTTTTTAAAAAATCGGCGGGAAAAATACCTTTTTCAAAGGGCTGAGGGGCAGAGTCAGCTCCCGGTCATGATGATCCCAAAGTTGGAGGAGGGCATAGGCAAAACAGGTAACTTGGGATTCTGGGAAACTTCTCTTTCTTCATCTGAACGGGCTTTTCCCCGTGTTTTTTAAAACAGTAGCCCCACCAAATGCACAAACACAACCTGAAATCATATACTAAGCCAAGAATAAGAGATAGAAACACAGCACTGCTCCCCACCCTAACCTTGGTGAACAACTGAATCGATGTGGTGCAAGGGGATGAGCTCCCCTAGGGCATCTCATCGTGGACGTGCCCCCACTCTCTCCTGCACTGGAAGGCCATTAGAGCCTTCCAAAGAGAGTAAAACGGTGGAGCAATGCCTATCATGAGTTGAAGTGAATGGTCACTTTTCAGTGGTAGAGCAATGCCTGTTATGAGTTGAAGTGAGCGTTTTACTTCTTCTCAGAGCTGTTGGTGGCTGTCTTGAACTGGCAGCTACTTCCCCCTCCCCCGGGCACGTCCCCCTATTGCTGGTAAAAGACAGATATAGCCTTTTAAAAAAAATTCTTCTTGCTGTTTATTGAGCAACACTGCTTCTTTTAATTCCACCCCTCCTTTGTTTATTGATTGATTTATTCCATTTTATATGCATTACTGGCTTATCCTTGGCTCACTTCCTTATGCCCCCAGAAATGCCAGCTGCATGCCTGCCTGCCTTCCCTCCCTCCTCCCCTGCCCACCTCGCAGGGATGTTGTGTGTGGGGTGCCCGATTTTCAAAAATTCCCCAAAAATCAGGGGATGATGGGATTGCTTTGAAACTTAGCGTGCGTGTGTATATCCCCATGAGGTGTCATGGTGCCAAACATGAGGTTTCTAACTTGAACAGAAAAAAAGTTGTATAATTTTTTAGCTTTCAATGCAAGCCTATGGGGGGGAAACGGAGCTCCGGATCCGGATCCGGAGCTCCGGGCGGAGCGGAGCGGAAGTGGGCGGAGCGGGGGCGGGGCGGAGCGGCCCGATCCGGAAAATGGCGGATCTGCAAGTGAAGCGGAGCGGGGGGTCCGTGCACACCCCTAGTTGTAACCATGGAATGTCCTTTGCATTACAACTGCAATCTGAGACATGCTTACTTCAGAGTGAGCCCCAATGAACTAATTCATAGGACTATGTGCAGCTATCAGACACAGTTTTTCATTCCACTGATTATTTCCCTGCTTTAGATCATTTTTAATGCACTCCAAGGGGTTATCACCTGTAATTAGTTTTGGTTGGGAGTTAGGGCCTTGACCAAATGTAAATAGTGAATTTCATGGTGGGGCAGGGATTTGAACCCATGTCTTTGTCATTTGTAATGAAATCAGACCTGTTGTGAACTGAACCTTGAAGTGCAAATGCAAACTGCAAATGGACAACTTTTATTGGCGTACGTAAACAGAAATGTGGTGTTTCATCCTTTTTTATGTATTTTATAATTTATTGTTGTTCCCTGCCTCGATCAAAATGGAGAGGCGGATAAGAATTATTATTAATATTAATATTATTATTCTAGGGAACCATGAAGTTTTCAACCCTAGTGCATCCTCTACATACTACGGCACGCAACAGACCTTTACCATGGCCTACGGGTTTGGCGATGTTTCCGTCAGGCTCGGCTATGATACTGTGAGGGTAAGTGAACTTTGTACCATATGGTCTACCATTGTTAACTGTGTTGCATTCTGGGAAATCTTCAAATACTGGTCAAGCTACAGAAAAAGAAAATCACCTATTTAAAACCCAGCACTACAAGTATAGAAGAGGGAGTCCCACTACGAAAGCTTAGGAGAGAAGCAGGTGACTTTTGATACCCCCTACTGCTGCTATGTTCAACTACTAGGGTAGAAAGAACTGAGGGTTTTCCCTGCAACACACACCACTGTCTGTGCTGTAGTGGTTTACAGCAGTAGGCAAATTATCTTATCCTAATGGTTGTTCAAGACATTTTGGCATTCAAAGCAGGATATCAATAGGTAGTTTTATGATTTGCCCTTATGTATTTACAAAATAAACAAGCTTAGTTTAAGGAGAACTACATAAGTTCTCCCCAAGGAGGGGGTAATTAGGTTTGTTTGGTCCACTTTACAATCAGTCCCCTTAGCTGTGTGACATTCGTCCTATGCAGGCATTCTCAAAGTGGTTGAACTAAACTACTTTGGAAAATCAGTGTTGTCAATGACATGGAGAGTCTCCATGGATAGAGGAGGATCTCCTTTTCAGAAAGTCACCCTCTATTAGTAGAAGGTGATGGAAATGTGTAAAGAGCGGGGAGGGCTACCAAACTCCCTTTCCTCATGCATTCACTTTAATGACTTTGAGAACACCTGAATAGGGCTAGTGCCTCTCTGATTTGCATTATTCCTAAAATGATGTGTATTTTCTAGGCTTTGTGCTTCGGATCCTGCCAAATCCTGAATCAAGAACCAAATCAGGCTGATTTGAACAGATTCAGGAAAAGTCCAAATTGAAGCAGGGCTCCTCCAAAACAGACCAAAAAAAATCTGGACACTGAAATTATGTGTATTTTCTAGGGGTGTCCTTGGATTCCACCAAATCCCAAATGCAGGACTGAATTGCACTGATTCAGGAGATATCTGAATCTAAACAGGGCTCTTCTAAAGCAGACTGAATCTAAATTGGAACTCTTCTGAAGTTTCATAAGAAAATATGATCCCGAGTGACAGAAAGACACAGAGTGTCTAAAAAAAATGATATATTTTCCTGCAAGCTCTCCTTAGAAGGAAAACACCTGAGTAGGGAGATAGGGAAGGGAGAGGAGGGGCGTAGTTTTGTGATTAGTAGCTCTAGCTTCTAATAATAGTGAATCGTTTTACCAGTGCTTTACCAATTCCAGTGCATTGGGGTAGGTATGTTGAAGTAAGATATATTATTTATTTAAAATAGTTATATACCTCTTAATATAATAAAATCTCTAAGCAGTTAGCAGTTATGATTCTATGTTCTAGTGTTTAGTGCTCTTTCCTAGTTCTCACTCCCAGGAGCAGGAACATTAAAAGAAGTTTAATGGTGAGTGTGCTTATATGGAAAACCCTAGATGTTCAAATCGTTCTACCTATACCACTATAGCTCTACATCCCTCATCTCCCTTATCCTGTTAGTACCAATGGAGCAAAACGCAGGAAAGTCTTAGGTTGATTTTTACTCATCCTAAATCCCTAGCTCCTAACACTATCCTTCTCAAATGCTGTAGGTTGCTTGCCAGTGGAACCTCTATGGCATATGGCATTTCCTCACAAATTGGCAAAATAGAAAGCTGGACAGGATAATGGAATTGAATTGCCCCCCCCCCCCCGCCCCAATTTCCTTCCACAGAAATTGCCAAATCTGACCTGAAATGTTTTAGGTTTTGTTTTTCGAAGTAGGGACACCTCTCTGCTGTATGCCATTTTCATTATAATTGCCTCCAAAAACATAGGAGGATAACTAATGCTAATTCAATGGTACATAACAAAAAAGCCCATTCACCTATTAGTGATAACTAGGCCAATATAATTCCTGCGTAAGGTGCTACTCTGCCAGCAAATTTCAACAGTTCTGACCAACAGGAAAAAAAAGTTATAGCCATCTGTTGCTTTCTAATAATATGAATAGGAGGCATGAAGATTTGGTTTTCTGAACTGAGATTTGGATTTGTACCCAAGTTGGAATGGGCAGCCTCCATGTTGTTCTGAGCTGAAATAGGCTGTTTGGCATTTCCCCTAATTTACACCAAATTGGGTTAAATACCAAATCTTGTCACTAAAGCACACCCCTAGTATTTTCTTGTCCTTTCTGTTGAAACCTGAGTTATTCAAGTTGACCATCATTACCATAACTCCTTGGTAAAAGGTGAAATCCCTTTTTCTTATTTCTCTCCCAGGTCCAGAATATTGTCATTCAAAATCAGGCATTTGGCCTAACTTTGTACGAACCTCCCTATCCATTCTACTATGCCAGTTTTGATGGGATTTTGGGTATGGCTTATCGTTCCCTGTCAGGGGGGTTAGCCCCTGTCACACAGCAGATGGTGACACAAGGGCAGCTTTCTGAACCCATCTTCAGCTTCTATTTCTCACGGTAAGATCCAAAAAACTGATTTTGTCAGAGGGCAAATTCAAGATCAAAACACAATACAGTAATCTGGAATAGCTGAATAACTATTCCTTGGTATTACTGCTATTACTCTTTACAACTACAATTTTAATTGAATTTGGTATCCTGCCATGAGCTCTTTAGAGAGAGAAGAGGGTGAACTAGTTTCTGTATTGATTTTTGTCTTGTAAGGGTTGAAACACTTGTTGAAGGGTCAAACCCATAGTATGAATATAAACTCATGACCAATTAATCTAATTATCTTTTGATCCATTCCACACTTCACCCAGGCTTCCAGGTCTCTCAAATCTTACTCAGTGGAGTGAGAAATCTGATCTGTGTGCAAACACCCCTTGTGGTTATTCAGGCTTAGTTTATTTATAATAAATTGTGCCCAAATATCACCATTCGTCTCTTCTTCCTCATCTTATTGCTGTTTTTCCTTCTTCTAGCCAACCAACTGTTCAGTATGGAGGAGAACTGATCTTTGGAGGTGTTGATAATCAGTTGTACGTTGGGGAAATTTCTTGGGTACCTGTCACCTATGAATATTACTGGCAGATTGGTGTAGAGGAGTAAGTTATGTTCTTAATTCCCATCTCATCTATAGATAACTGTGCTTTTGTGCTCTGATCTCCTGTAATTTTCCAGATGAAAACAAAAGGCTTCGCTCTCTCCGGAAGAATAGCTTTTTGCAGAGAATGATATTATTTCCCTCTACTCTAAAACATGTATGTCTATTGGTGGTCTAGGTTTTTTACTTATCCAGCATTACAAATGTTGCAGTATTCCAGAAACTGAATCAGTACTTTGAGGAAAAAAGAATAAATAACTACATGTTTGTTGCACACACACACCCTCTTGAAAGTCCTTCAACAATTCTATGGCAGCCAAGGAAGAATTCTTCTGTATTCAATAGATATATGTAGGGAGAAATATCTTATGTTTAGAATGAGTCAGTCTCTGTTGAATACTGGAAACAAGTACAATATTGGAATGCTGTGGGGTAACACCTTTTACCCTAATGCATAGAAGCAAATATTACAAACCCATTAAGCATATATTACTTCACATTAATTCACATCTTGGTAATTTTGGTATTGGGACATAAATGATAGAGTATTTTCAAAATGTTGTACTCCTGCCAAATTTTCACATTACAATTATACTATGCCATAATATACTGTGCAGCATGAACAAGACATGGGACACACACACATATACCCTAATACACCCCAATCACCCACCCCACGCACAACTGTTTTATACTGAATCAGTCTATTCACTCAGTAATGTCTCCTTCGATTGGACCTAGCTCCCCAGGGTCTCAGCTTGAAGTTTTCCCTAGCACCTGCTCATGAGATCCTTTTAACTAGGTTTGTGTAGTGGATTCTTAGATCGTATTCTGATTCTTCAGAACTTTTAGCTTCGCTAGGGTTGATTATCAAGATATAGTAGATTGTATCCAATTCATTTTTCAATGGTTATCACGTTTGAAAGTGAGAAATAGAATGGAGTTGTATCTATAGATGATTAGATTCAATCGCTCCATTTTTAAGTATTTGAAGGTCTATGTGTTTCTCTTAGTTTTCATCTGGTTTGTTCCTTTGTTGCTAACTTTGCACTCCCGGCACTTTTGTTCTCGTCTCTATAGGGTTACCATCAGCAACAAGGCTACTGGCTGGTGCAGCAAAGGATGCCAGGCAATTGTAGACACTGGCACTCATCAGCTTACTATCCCAGGGCAGTACATGGAGAGTTTTATGCAGGCTGTGGGAGTTGAACCAGCCAGCGATGGTGAGGTAGGTGGAGAAGTGAACTTCAGGGATCTGATTATGACAGCTCAAAGTATTTCTGAACTTCACAGGGGGAGGAATACATGAAGATAAAAGTTCTGCTTAATCAGTCCAAAGGCCTATATAATCCAGTAGATGCCTCAATGGGAACCCCATAAGTAAGACATGAGTTCAACAGAGCTCTCCTACTTATGTTCCCTAGCACTTGGTATTGAAAGGCATACTGCCTCTGATATTGGTGGTAGTACGAAGCCATCATAATTAGAATCAGTTGATAGCCTTATCCTCCATGAAATTATCTAATCCCATTATAGAGGCATCCAAGTTGGCAGCCACCAGTACACCTTCTGGAAGCAGATACCACATTTAAGATATGCACTGTGTACAGAAGTATTTCCTTTTTCCTGTGCTAATTTCCCCCCTATTCAGCTTCATCAGATGGCGCCAAGTTCTAGGTAGAAAAATATCACCATAGCGACTTTCTCCACAATATGCATAATTGTATACCACTCTATCATGTCCCTGCTTACATTCCCTTTTTCTTAACTAAACAGCCCACAATGTTGTAACCTTTTCTCATAGGGAAGTTGCTTTAGCCCCTCGAGAATCTTGATTGCCTTTTTCCAGGACTATAATATCTTTCTTGGGGTGCACTGACCATAAATGTGCATAGTATTCAAAACCTCTGCACTGAAATGTAATAAAGCGTATTTTGATTAGGAGTGAGAACAAAATCAAACGCAGGGCCAGCGCCAAATTACAGCCACCCCTCCCCCATCCATCAGAGTTTAATGCCTTCTCCATGTAGCAGCCTCTGCCACAACCAAATCCACCTGCCACTGTGCCCTGCTGCCACCAGTCAATCAACCCTGCACATAGAGAGTCTAGACACTCAGTGTTGGGGGCAGCTGGCAAAGAGAGGAGCTGAGCACTGGCCTGTCTAAGCTCCTATTCAAAAGCGCCACCATCTGTCCACCTGCCAGGGAACATTTATTTATTTATTACATTTATATACCGCCCCATAGCCGAAGCTCTCTAGGCGGTTGACAAAGGTTAAAAACAGTGAACATTAAAAACAAATATACACAAATTTTAAACCATCAAAAGCATAAAAACAACAACATTGAGATGGGAGTAATGTGTGTGGCTGTTGTGGTAGGCGGTGGCAATTGCCACACCAAAGCTGTGATGCTGGCAGCCATGGTAAGGCATGGTGGTGCTAGACTTCCCAGGGTCAAGGATGGAACCTTCTGAGCCTTAGCAGCTCCTCAACCAAGACCGTGAGCCCTGATGCTGTGTCTGATTTGACAAACCTTTTGTTCTAGTCTACCTTCAGAGGAAACCTTACTTTTGCATTCTTTTTTAGCTGTTGGTGAACTGTAACAACGTCCAGAATATGCCCACCATGACCTTTGTCATTAATGGATACCAGTTCCCATTGCCTCCTTCTGCTTATGTCTCCAATGTATGTATGCTATATTGCTTGACAGTATATCTTTTAAAGCGTGTTATTTGAATGTTATAATATAGAGAGATTATAGCAATATTACACTTCCTGTGGTCTTGATAACTGGGTTTCTGTTTAAGGAAAAGATGTGACGTATGGGTCTTAGACTCTGGGGTGGCATTTCTTTGCTCAAGAAATATGTTAACTGCTCAATTTTTTGTTTTGTTTTTTGTTATCTGGTCATTTGTCTCCTGGTCTTGCTAGAGTTGTGATAATTCTGAAGTGTTAGTGTGTGTGTATTGGACTTGGCCCAAGATAAGGACATACTGGGTTGCTATTTTGAATGAAATTGAAAAGATGACAGGACATATATTATCTTTAGACCCAATAGTTATACTTTTATGTGATATTTAAAATACTGTCTTATCAGAGTATATTGAAGTAAAGTGTTATTAATGAACACACGATTAGCTATGCTCTAAATGTAAATGGCTAAACTTTAAAATATTGTTAGATTAAGCAAAGGAGGAGAATAGCAAAATTCTATGGAGAAATTGTGTCTATTTGTTATGTACTGAAATAATCGAGTTCAAGATGTAGTACAGCCATACACTGTATTTGGTATACTATGGAGAATAGTGTCAATATGTTTGTATAAGCTTTTTGTTTCATGCTTCCATCAGATTTGAAGAATGTAAAGATTAGGTCACACTTGGTTAAGCTTAAAATAAATTTAAAAATCAATAGAATATTTCATGACATTTTCCCTTAGAAGAGGTGGAACTTAAGGTCTTTTTCTTTTCTTTTACAGTACAATGGGCGATGTGCAGTTGTAGTTGGTCCTACGTATTTGCGTTCCTTGAATCAACAACCTCTATTTATCTTTGGTGATGTCTTCCTTAAGGAGTATTATTCTGTCTTTGACATGGCCAACAACAGGGTGGGCTTTGCACTATCAGCTTAGACTGGACAAAGCTCATTTCCTTTCTGTTCTGTCTTAGCTTACATATAATCCATTCTTTGAAGATCCATTGCAACATAGAAATAAACTCTAATTCCCAATTGTTGTTTGTCTTTCTTAATAGGAATATTTACAAAAGTTTTAATATCTTGTTGGAAGGTTCACAATGATGCCGAGAGTGTCTCTACATTAAGGGAAATCATTTACCCAGGGCTTTTGTGCTTCTTGGTTCTTTGGTGTGATTGTTATGGACTGCATTACATAGGAGGAGAGGGGCAACAAGGAGTTTGAATTGAATACTTCCCTCTGTTCAGTTCCATTGAGTTCTATTGTGACAGTGCCATCTAGTGGCGGAAGATTCTGCAGTTTCCTGGCTACTACCACTTAAAAGTGTCCCCCGCCCCCATCCTGGGATTTTGGAGGATTCCATAGGAGAGGTACTAATTGCTGACAACATCATGAAATTGAACCAAAAACTTCTGTGAGTGGCCAGTCATGAGCACGCAATAAATAGCTTGTTTAGAGGAGCCCTGAGTAGACAGAGGGAAGGCGGCACTAAGGTAAAAATGGGGACGAGGAAGAATAAAAGGAATGGAAATGTGAGAGAGGGCATGGAATGTCATGCAGACATAAATTCACATTCAATGAACAAGGTAAAACTTATGATGATGTAAGTAAACAATTAAAGGGTATATTTTTATAGTGTAGTGATGAATGTATAATTATCTAAAGATTCCAATTTTTATCTTTTAAGTTGATTTAGGTATAATTTATGTATAATCTCCTCAATTACATGTTCCCTGATCTTATTGGTTGCACGAAAAACTTAGGCTTGTTTTACAAAGAGTGTAAACAGTGTGGAGAGAGTGACTGATTATTTGCTCAAAATATTTCCACACTAAGAACATAAGAAGTGCTATGCTGGATCAGACCAAGGGTCCATCTAGTCCAGCACTCTGTTCACACAATAGCCAACCAATGTTCACTGTTTTTAACTTTCGTAAACTGCCCAGAGAGCTTCAGCTATGGGGTGGTATATAAATGTAATAAATCAAATCAATCAACCAGCCATTGGCCAGGGATGAACAAGCAGGACATGGTGCAACAGCACCCTCCTACCCATGTCCCCCAGCAACTGGTACACACAGGCTTACTGCCTCGAATACTGGAGATAGCACACAACCATCAGGGCTAGTAGCCATTGATGGCCTTTGCCTCCAGGAATTTATCCAACCCCTTTTTAAAGCCACTACTGCTTTATAGCGGTATTGAAGTGCACAAATTGTTGGGGCACAATTCACATTCCATATACTGCTTTCATAGTGCTATATCCTGCTTTTTACTCCACATCCGTAATGATTTGACACAAGGTGTTGACCTGGCCCAGAACTCAAGATAAGCAAGCGAAATTGATTGGCAGTAGGCTTTAGACAGACAAAAAGAAGCACCTATTCACCAAAATGTGTTGAGGGCCACTAGCATGGATGGCCTTTAGGAATCATTAGACAATTTCCTTTCCAGGCTGCCATGGTTAGCATGTCATTGGTTTCTTTGAGATCCATTGTGACAAAGAAATAAAACTTTAATATATGCCCAGTGGTTGCTTGTCTTACTTAAAATAAATATTTTCAAAAGTGTTAATACGTTATTGGAAAGTTCATAATGATATGGAGTAGAAATTGTATGTGAGAGTCTATCTGTGGCTATTAGTTATAATATCTATGAGGCATTATTCTTCTGATTGTCAGGTGCTGGGGACAATTTTCATCGCTACCTGCTTATGGGCACCTAAGAGGGGGTGGCAATAAAGGTGGACTAGAGGGATCTTTGGTCTGTTCCAGGAAGACAATTCTTAAGTTATTATCCCTCTATTAATAAAGAAGAAACCAGGGCCAGCTATACCATTTCAAAGAATGAGGTGGCTGCCTCAGGCACTTGAGTTTGTGTGTCATTAAAGTGCAGTTGTTAGTTATTTCATTTATTATTATTCAATTTTTACTGCCAGGAGCAGGAGAGGCACTTGTGGCATATTCTGCATAATGAACAAAAGTAACATAACTGGCCTTGGGTACTATGCACCATGACTATAAACTCCATCTGACAAGTGTTTTACTGCACACTCGTTACTGAGCACTCATGGATTGCTCACATGACGTCATCTGCTTCTCATGCGTCTTCCGCCCCTTTTGGCCTTTGTTGCGCCACAAACCCCTCCAGAAAAAGTCCGGTTGCTGCTCTCTCCTATGGGACTGAATGGGCCTATTACTTCCTGTTTTCAGGGGTGATGACAGAGAAGCGATGGGAGCCACGTGTTTCTACCTAGATGTGATGAGGCTTTATGACTTGGGGCGGGGGAGGGGTGCCATTTACTGATTTGCCTCAGACATCAAAATGCCTTTGAGCAGTTCTTGAAGAAAGCTGGACCACTGTATTCATTTCATCACAAGCCACATTTATTTCCATTGACCATTAGTGATTTTAAGTATTTTTTTTAACAATGTACAAAAATCATTCTCCTCAGTGTGTTACAGTACAACTGCATACAGCAATGAGACATTGACCTGGTTTCCACCATCACCATAGCTCACTGTGGCTTATTTAAGCTATGGTGGGCTGCACTGTGTGCCGCATGCCCTTTTGAATATTCAAACCATGTGGACAATCGCTGTGGCTTATCTTGTCATGGGAACCCAGTGAGGATAGCTTATTAGAGGATTAAACAACCTTGGCATAACCCACAGGCTGTATAGAAATCCATATAGAAATCCATATAAACCATAATCAGCACAATTGTGCAAATAAACATCATAAAAACATAACAGAGAGCTTCGGCTGTGGGGCGGTATATAAATGTAATAAATAAATAAATAAATAAATAAATAAATAAATAAATAATCTAAAACCAATACAATATGAAAAGACTTCATCCACACTACACAAAATCTCTTCTCTCCCCAGCTCCTCCCAGCCTAGAAAGAAAACCCACAAAAGCAGCACACAACAATTAGGCCATGACTAATGCCTAAGTGTCTGAGAAAAGAAGTACGTATTTGCCTCGCACCAAAAAGCTAACCCTAACCCTAACCCAAAGGTTCAAACCATTCCAGAAGGCTCCTAGTGGTACCAATCAAAACAAATTGTGCAGTGAAACCATCTTTTCCTCCTTATGGATTTTTGCGAAAAGAAAAAAAAAGAAGGAAGGAGCAGTGGGAACACATGGTTGGGTTACAAGTGAAAGAGAATAATGACTGTACAATTCCATGAACCAGGCAGGCAAATTGCATGATAAAGGCCTCATCCAGAAGCATTGTACATGGCCTAAGGATCTGCATTGGACTTGGACAAACTCTGAAGCCTGAGTAGTATTGTACGACTTCAGTCTTGTTCAGTTGGATTCCATGGTGGAGCAGGCTTTGTGATACCTCGGTTGTGCAATACCCTTCCGTTGGACGCCTGACTGAAGCCGACACTGGCTTGATTTCTGGGCCAAGTTAAAACATGGCTCTTTATCAAAGCCCTCAAAGGCAAAATTCTCCATTGTCACACATAGTTTTAATTGTTCTTAATAGTTTTAATTGCTTTTAAAATTTTACTACTGTTTTTAATTTGTTAACAATTTTCGGCTGTTGGGCAGTATAAAAATGCAATTCATTAAATAATAAATACTTTTAAAGCTATGTATATTATGTTGCCATTGTCCTGATTTTATCTGTATGCCACCCTGAGATCCCAGTGATATAGGTCGGGATACAAATATTTTAATAAATAAACAAACTGTTACAAAAAAATGCTTCATTTGGGGTTCATGTTTCAGATACCACTCCAAATAATATCCTTTAGATACAACTCCAAACAATGTCTCCAAATCGGACTCAGAGCCTGAAGAAGAAGACGATGACCAGCCAATACAAGAAGTAGGGGAGAAAATTCTCCAGGAGTCAAGGAGGAATCTTCCCAGGAGTGTATTGGACAGGAGGCCCAAGCTCAGAGATCATCCTCCCCACCCCTGAGAAGTCCATCTTTGTCAGAGGGAGAGAGAACTTCCGAAATGCCAGATCCCAGAGTTCGCCACAGGGTCAAGTGGGAGTAGTGGAGAGGAGGTGTGAGGTGGTCTGCTAGGTTAGCCACACAGCAGGTTTAGTAAAAGCCTGTATGGCATGGTGAGAAACTGTCCATTTAGTTGATAGGCAACTGCCTTGTTTTGATAGACTTATTAAGCTTATAGGATAGCTCCTAGTATTCACACTCCCTTCAGGTGAGAAGAGATGTCTGTTTACTGAATGAAGCTTTGTGGATTTCACATCAGATCTTTCACATCTTGGTGGGAGGGCTTGGAATCCCAATGTTTGCTTTCATTTCTCTAAAGCTGCAGGAGGAAGGAGTGCTGTTTAGTGACAGAGAGGTGCACCTTCTAATATTAAGGCACATTTTACCATTGCCTGCAATCACTGTGCTTTTGGGAAAGGTAAAAGTGGGACTATCGTATAGTCATTTCCCAAATCCCACCATACTTCACTACAATAATAATAATAATAATAATAATAATAATAATAATAATAATGCCTTATAATGGTTTTCGGGCTTCACAACTCCATAGCGCTTGCACCTATCCTCTGAACCTTTTTTTTTCTTAAATCCCCTTTTTATTGTGAATATTAACAAAACAGAACAAAAATAAATTTTGGTGCTTGGTTGAAAGTTGTAGAGCCTTAACATACACTTTGTGAAGTGTAGTTTTTTTTTTTGTTTAATTATTAACACTGAGCTGATCAACAGATAATACTATCTACACTTCTCCCACTTCCGCATGTAAAAATGTGAATGTCAAATGAGAGGTTGTGATTCTTTCCAACCATTCTGCACACACAGCTAAATTCTTATCAGATAAGAATGAGTGATTCAGCCATTGGATCTGGATTTCTTCTTGATCTTGTTGCGAAAGGGCAATGAAGGAGACATGTGGTTTCCCATGTTGGCCTGCTGACATATTCTTGGGAATGGTAGTGAATGCATAAAGGAGGTTTCACCAATTTGATAAATGAGCATTAAATCAATGCTTCTAAAGAGGTATATACATAGTAAAGTGATGTCAAAACTATTGAGTTCCATTGGCTTGAGCCTGAAAAATAGTACATTAAAGATTAACAGGCCGCTTTTTAATGCTTATGGTAAACATGAAGTTATGGGGAGCATGTTTCCAAGTGTTAGCAATGGCTCTTCCATGTGTGCATAAAATAAAATGGCTCAAGTCAAGGCTGACTTTTCTTTAAGTATTAGGTGCATTATACAGTGAAGTGTACATGAGACCGAGCAAGAACTTTGTAACCATTTGTCCTAACCTTTGAATTCTTAGAATGGACAAGAGTTTAGGAAAGTGTGAGTGTGGTCAAAAACAATGTTCTCCTGAATGTTACGTACTGAGATACTCCAAGTGGTACAATACCCAGCAGAAAAGAAACTATGGGGAAGGTGGTCATTTCTCAATTGTTCAATAGGCTCCATCAAATATTCACATTGTGATTATTAACTTGCCCTTTAGTAATTTTTAGAAGAATAGTACCAGTTTTCCCAGGTAACTGATTATACTTTGGTTTATTGTTATCTTACTGCTGATGATTTTTTTTCCTAATAGCAGGTTTTCTTTAAAAATCAAGGGCGCAAATTGGTTTTAAAAGACATTTTAACAAAAGAGTTGGAGACCTTATCATCCTTAAAAACCAGAAAGTGTAGATATTATGTGTGCATAATGATAAGGGAGAATAAGAGTAAACAGATAAGCAAGCAGAGGACAGTTGCTCTGAGTATAAAAGTAGGGGCAGAGCAGCCACAACTGTGGGCAAGTTTTCTGGATTCTCTAGTAGATCACATTGGTCAAGTCCCTGAGCACCATGAAGTGGTTGATCCTGGCATTGGTTTATCTCCACCTGTCAGAGGGGGTGGAGAGGTGAGTATCCCTGTTAGGGTTCCTGAATGAGACGAAAGCATCACTTGTAGCAAAACTTAGCTTTTCATGCTCTCCCAATGTATTCATGTGTCATAGACATCCCTACTTTGAGTAGCAAGTGGCATGGTGGGCTTTCAGCAATTTCCAGAAACAAATGAAGAGGAAAGTTGCTGAATCAAAAGGACCTAGGAGCATAATGAGGGTCCAACATAATTCTGCTGGTTGTATAAACTCTTTTCATGTTGTGCAGAATGATTTTGAAGAAAGGGAAATCCATAAGGGAGAACATGAAGGAGAAAGGAGTACTGGAGGAATTTCTGAAGAAGCCCCGTCTTGATCCTGCACTGAAATACCACTTCAATGAATTCAATGTCGCTTATGAACCAATAACCAATTCATTGAATGTGAGTATTGCAACAATGCAAATTTGGTCCTCTGTTGGTTTTCTCTTTGTGATTGATGAAATAACTGAATTTTCTAATTGAGTGAGGTTGGCTGACCTCCCATCCACTAACTGAGGCCGGATCGACACTTCTGGGCTCCAGCAGTTGTCAAAACTGTTATAAAGCGCTTTAAAGCAGTAGTGAAGATCCTGCCTGAGAGTGGTGTACACATGTCATTTCTTTGAACACCAGCATTGGTCATGTTGTTAGAGAAAAGGGTTAAATTAAGACATTTTGATTCTCTTCTTGCATAGCCCTTCTATTGGCCTGCTATCTAATAAGAACATAAGGAGAACCTAGCTGGATCAGACCAAAGGTAGACCAGCATCCTGCTTTCCACAGTGGCCAACCAGATGTCTTCAGGAAGCTCATAAGCAGGACATGAGGATAATAGCCCTCTTTTATTGTTGATCCCCAGCTACCCTTATTCAGAGCCATGCTGCCTCTGATCCCGGAGGTAGTATATTGCCATCATAGCTAGTAGCCATTGATAGCCAAATCCTATATGATTTTCTCTCATCTCCTTTAAAAACTGTCTACGTTGTGGTGGCCATCACCAAATCTTGATGAAGTCTAACTATGTGTTTAAGTTAACCCACATCTTGATGAAGTTAAACTATATGTTTTGTGAAGTATTGACTTATGTCTGTCCAGAATCTCGACCTGTTCTGCTTTATTAGATGAGCGAAATACGGTTATTATAGGAGATGGAGAAAAACATCTCTCTGTCGATGTTCTCCACACCTCTGTCCTGTCTCCCTTATCTCATTTTCCCCTAAAATAATGTTAAAGGTAATAATAAGTATAATGTGTAGTTAAATATTGAAGACTGATGTTATTGTTATATATGTGTATTGTGTATATATGTGTAGTTAAAAAAGAGGTCAAAACACTACAGTGTAACCTTTCTTTGTAGGGGAGTAGTATGATGTGGTTTACTTGTTTTTCAAACTGAATTCTTCATGAACTGAAAATATCTTTTTTGTTCCTTAGTGTGGCTGTGTGCACATATCCCTTCTTTGGATCACAGGATGGATCTTATAGTTAGAGAAGAGGATTAAATTTACGCATTTTATTCTGTTTCAGTGTAGTCCTGCCACTGACAATCTTGAAGAGTAGTTTAGATAACCTTCTTTGTGTGATACTGTCTTAAATTGCGTTCTTTACGGTCGAGATAGTTCTTTTGAGTTGTTCACTAGGAAAACACTAGGAAAATAGTTAGAAGTTTAACAGTGATTAAAGACCTTGTGAAATATTATGAATTACTAAGCCCTTTCATTTGACAGACCTACTACTTTGGAGAGATCAGTATTGGGACTCCACCACAGACCTTCCGGGTTCTCATGGACACCGGATCTGCCAATCTCTGGGTACCTTCTGTATACTGTAATACTGCAGCCTGTGGTGAGTTTTGTACAGTTGAGAGGGTTTTGCTTTTGAAGCAGGTATTTTATTTTGAAGTAATTTAAATCTATTTGCTAGCTCTGACCATTTTCAAACTAAAATAACAATGTAATAATCCTATATTGGCTAGCAGCCCTCAGATATTTCCCTGACCCTTTCGAAGCAGGTATTTTATTTTGAAGTAATTTAAATCTATTTGCTAGATCTGACCATTTTCAAACTAAAATAACAATGTAATAATCCTATATTGGCTAGAGGCCCTCAGATACTTCCCTGACCCTTTGAATGGCTCTGGGCTTGCATTTACGTTTTGAATTCAAATTTTTCATCACTTTGGGATATAATACCGCAGATTTGAAGCATCTGTTGTTGTTTTTTCATTTTTGGAAACAAAAAATGTCATTTTGATGGCCACATACTACAGTATATTAAAGGACATGACTCAGCTAAGGTGTGTCATGCAATAGAGGGTGGAAGCACATGGTATGAAAGAAATAGTGTATTTCTTTCATACGGCAAATGTGGGGGTTGTAGGATACTTAAGTTTACCATTGTAACTTCTTCTTTTTTAAAGCTGGGTTCTGAAACCAGGTGGGAATCTACACTGATGTTATTCTAACATTTTGAATGGGTTACTGTGACGCACAGCGTCACGTGACCCTGTATCTCTAACGTTGTAAATGAGTTGTACTTACTGGTTCTATTTCGTTGTCCCCTTTCTTGTTGCTTAGTTGTAGCGCTGCTACTGATCCATGTGCCTTGTTCTACCGGTAATTTCCCTCTTCCTTTTCTCTGAGAGTAGCAGAGCTGCTGGGTTTGCTCCGCCCACTTCCTGTTCTCCTTCCTTCGCCCCGTTTGCTATCTTATCTGCTACATCAGATAAATCACACCAGCGTTATACTGTGCAATCACTGACAATTGCATGCAAAGGACTCAGAAGTTTTCCACCTTAGAATCTGCTTTGATTGTGAAGTAGTCCCATGTATCCTGCCTTAATTGTGCTCCTTTTGCAAAAGATTCGCCCTAATTCTGAGCTGCTGCTGTGGGCACAGGAGCAAGATTTTTTAAAGAAATGCTTACATCTGCGTAAACTTTAAAGATAAAGACACCAAAATCGGCACAGTAATAGATATTAGGGAGAGCTTTAAGCATACCAAATTTGAATTGAATTGGGTCATCCGTTGATTTTTTTTTACCACTTCCCCCCTCTTTGCAAAGGATCTGAGGAGCACTCAAATCACTTCCTGGTAAGCAAAGGATCGCTGTAGCTCCGTGCAGGAAAATTAACACAGGTCTCTGCTACCAGTCCAAAACTCTAACCAGCGGGGCTTCAATGGTGTATTTGAAATAATCTCAACAGCTGGGGCTGCCAAAAACAGGCCTCCCCTTCTGCACTGCTAAAACTTTTCAATTTGGTCACCCATCCAAACCCAGACCTTCTTAGCTTCAGCAAAGTGGCTGGCTCCTATGCATTCAGGCTATTCCCTAGGACTTGTGTTAAGATGTTTTGGGAGGGAGTTTGTGTGTGCTTATGACTATTGCCCTGTGGGTGGAGCAAACCAAGCAGCTCTGCTTACTCTCAGAGAAGAGGAAGAACGGAAAGGATTGAACAGTGTGCCCTGAAGTAACGTTACAGCTAAACGTAAGTAACACTAGTGTGCCCCTTGATACAGAGAACCGATACAGAGAACCACATTAGAAACGGACACTAGCAACGTTATAAGACTAGTGTAGATCCGGCCCAGGAAAAAAAAACTGACTAAGGGAGTGGTGAGAAAAAGGCTCTAAGGCACGAAGCATTTGTAAGGAAGAATCAGTGGGCAATCTGCTGGTTGAAGCTCCTTGTCACACACACACGCACACACCGGGTGTTTTGTTAGTTTCTCAAATGCTAGTTTGGAATGCTTCGATCATATGTAGTTCCGCTGTTATACTATTTGATGTTGACAAACAAAATATTTAAGTGAGGTATAATAATTATGTGTTAAAGCCCACATTTGCATGTAAAAGCTTCCAGGGGGGAATCTGCACGTCGTTCCGAGATCGCTTCTAAGTGACCCCAGTGCGGTGTGAAAGCGATCGTGTACCTGGCCTTTGGAAGAGCTGACGAAGAGATGTCCTTCCTGCCGCCGCCGCCACCCGCAGACCTCCTCGCCGGCTGGGACGGAGAGCTCAGGGGAAGAAGGCGGGGTGGAGAGCTTCTTCCGCTCTCAACCCCGCATTCTTCAGCCGAGCTCTCCTCGCCGGTCGGCGAGGAGGTCTGTGGGTGGTGGCGGGGGCGGGGGCGGGAAGGACGTCTCTTCGTCGGCTCTTCCATAGGCCAGGTGCACGATCGCTTTCACGCCGCACTGGGGTCGCTTAGAAGCGATCTTGGAACAACGTGCGGATTCCCCCCAGGTTCAATCTGTTTGCTGGTCTTGTGACCATAATGAGGACTTTCTGAGCTAAACACAGTAAAAAGGAAGCTGTTTCTCTCACAAAAAGATGCATAGGAACCTTCCTCATTGCTTCGTTTAGTTCAGAATGTCCTCATTCTTGGACAACATGTCTCACAAAAACATGCATTTGCCCCTCTCAGATGTCTTCCAAACAGAACATTGTGTCTGTGTGTGTCTGTCTGTCTGTGTATACATACTGCACATTAAAGGGCATCTTTCATTGCCACATGAAGAAAGACCTTGTTTCTTTTTTATTCTAGTTAACCATAATAGGTACAACCCTCGTGCATCATCTACATACTCCAACAATGGACAGACCTATCCTCTATCCTATGGGAGTGGTACTTTAACCATCATGCTAGGCTACGATACTGTTCAGGTAAGTGAACTTTGCATCCTGCAGTCACCCATTTTTAACCATGCTGCATTCTGGGAATCTTCAAACTGTAGTCAAGGCAAGACTCTCAGGAATCAATTGCTCTGGGGCGTCTGCTTAGAACTCAGCATTGCAATCAGAATTTAGCAAGTACAAAAAAATGGGTCCTAAGGCCTACATTTGACTTGTATTACCCCAGCAGGATCTGCACTCCTGCTTTATAATGGTTTATAATAGTATTGAAAAACTCTTTGGGCCCATGGCACATTCCATATACCATTTTCAAACCACTTTCAAAGTGTTATATCCTGTTTGGTGTAGATCTGGTCCCAGATTCAGTACTAGTAAGCCTCCTGTTACACTTTCCATTGATTTCCCTTCCTCCCCTCAACTATTTTTTTTTTAAAGCCAAAATTATTCTTAGGAGTCTGGGAGTTAGGTCAGAGGCCAGTCAGATGGACAGAGTGTGTTTTTACCTTTCCTCTCTGGTCAATGTCTACCACAGGCATATTTTTTGTTTTGTTTTTTTAATTTATTTTATTTAGATATAACAAAAAATTAAAAAAATAGAACAGTCCCCTAACAACTGGTGTTTAAACAGTTGTTACGGAAAAGTTGGTTAATACAATTTTAGGGGGGAAATCAAGACAAAAGATAGAAGAGAAAAAAAGAAAAAGAAGTAAATGAATAAACTGATTAATAAGTGTGCTGTGTGATCTTCATTTGTTGTTACAATATCCAAATGTTCAAAGCTGAAGGGGCACATATTGTTGTAAGTCCGATTGTGACGTATGTTGAAGCATAGGCATAAATGACTTTAGTGGTTGGAATAAAGCCTGGGCAGGATCTACACTACTGCTTTAAAGCACTTTAAAGTGCTTTATAACAGTTTTGACAACTGTTGGGGCCCAGAACACACTCTATATACAGTTGTCAAAACTGTTATAAAAAGCTTTAAAGCGCTTTAAAGCAGTTGTGTAGATCCGGCTCTTTGTGGATTTGACTGTTCAAGCCATTTTGGCACCTGCAATGCTAAATGCAAAAGCGTCCTGCCATTCATGGTCCATACGTGGCATTAACTTGGCTGTATATGTATGTAGTTGTTGCAGTGACAAAGCACATGATTCCAGTGATTTTTTTGTATTGCATTACCTGTTCATTAAAAATCAATTTTGCCATCCTGAATCATTAAGTTGACCATATGAAAAAGAGGACAAGGCTTTTGTATCTTTAACAGTTGTATATAAAGGGAATTTCAGAAGGTCATTTGTATGCATGCAGCACCTGGTGAAATTCCCTTTTCATCACAACAGTCAAAGCTGCAAGAGCCCTGTCCTCTTTTGTATCTGGTCAATCCGGTCACTAAATTGAGAGATTTGAATACCAGTCAAACTGACAATTATCCCCTCCCACATCTGGATTGTGAACACACTGAGCACTTGGAATATTTGTGGTAATTTCATGACATCACTCCAGCTCAACCAATCACAACTAGAGGCCTCACTGCTCAAGAGTATTATTCACCACATTGGAATCTGATGCAGTTGCTGTACCCTACTGCACAATAGTGCCAGGTCTGATGTTTCATTATGGGTGGGAAGGCAATGTGTTCAGTGAGTCAGAGAAACCCCTACACACATCTTATAGGTCAAGTCCTTTAGACTTTTGAGAACTAAAATGTCACAGAAATTCGATGCAGCAGATTGTATCCCTATTAGATGCTCTGGCATTACCCCACAGTTCTGTTCCCTTAGGTATGTCTGCTGGCTTTGTATGTCTAGTGAGTGCAGAATGTTAGACTGAGTGGGTGTGGCTGATGATGCTGTGAAAGGGAGGGAGGAGTATAAATGGGGGAGTCTAGGGCGTTGGTTAGTTGGTTGGGAGTTGGGAGTGTCAGTTAGGATTGTCAGTGGTGTGGATTGAAAGGAGATAAGATTTTGAGATACTTAAGTTTACTGTTTTTATTAAAACTAGTAGATTAAGCAGATTAACTTGAATTTGAAGTAACTAAGATCTGTTTAACAAAAATAAACATTTCATTTTGTTTTGTTACCTCAAACCACGTCTGCTTTGCTTTATCACCTGCTCTACAGTTACTATCGTAAACACCTTGAGGGTTTGTGGGCAACAAGGCCTGGTGTCGTGACAGATGCACATTTGCTTCTTGTAATGGTGGAATGTGCCAATATGTGGTGTACTGAAATGGGAAGCCCATTGTACGTTCCCCTATACATTATTTGTAGTAATGTCACTATCTATACATTGGAGTAGGCCAGGCCTATAAGATCTCTCAAGACGCCCAGTGTAAAGAAAACTGGATTATTCTCCCAGACAAATGGGCAATTAAGTTCCTTTGGTCCACTTTATTTTCAATCCACCCAGCTGGGTCACAGTGTCTCTCTGTTCAGGATTATGCCTGACATGATGGGTATTGCCGGTCCTTGCAAGTGGTACTTGAGTTATTTGAGCTCATAACGGTCTCCATAAGTCAATCTACAGAAGTTAAACACATTCATTCCTTCTCCCCCAGGTCCAGAATATTGTTGTTCAAAACCAGGAATTTGGCCTAAGTGTGAATGAGCCCTCTAATCCCTTCTATTATTCCAGTTTTGATGGGATTCTGGGGATGTCTTATCCTGCCAACTATGTAGGCCATGTAGGGGGATATACTATTATGCAGCAAATGCTGAGACAAGGGCAGCTTTCAGAACCTATCTTCAGCTTCTATTTCTCACGGTAAGATTAGATCCTCAAAATGATATTTTTTATAGGATGCCTATATAAGATAATGCTTTCGAATCTAGGAACAGTCATCTGGAATAAATAAACAACTCTAGTACTGCTGCTGCTGCTGCTACTACTACCACCGAGTTCCAGCCTTACAATCAGAAATACATTTGAGAATGTGTGTGTAATAAAGGCTGGTGAATGCAAATAACATTTTCTATTAGCCTTAAAACCCTTTAACCTTGAAACTGGAGTAGTGGATTGCCCCCCACCTTTGATTACATGCTTTTTAGTGGAGAGAGACTCTAATAGATGTGAATATGAGGTCAAAGAATCATAGAAGAGTAGAGTTGGAAGAGGCCTATAAGGCCATTGAGTCCAACCCCCTGCTCAATGCAGGAATCTACCTTAAAGCATCCCTGACAGATGGCTGTCCAGCTGCCTCTTGAATGCCTCTAGTGTGGGAGAGCCCATGACCTTCCTAGGTAATTGGTTCCATTGTTTTACTGCTTTAACAATCAGGAAGTTTCTCCTGATGTCCAGCTGGAACCCTGACTTCCTGTAACTTGAGCCCATTATTCTGTGTCTATATTCCATAAGAGATCCGGGCCCTCCTCAGTGTGACAACCTTTCAAGTACTTAAAGAGTGCCAACATGTCTCCTCTCAATCTTCTCTTATCCAGGCTAAACATGCCCAGTTCTTTCAGTCTCTCCTCATAGGGCTTTGTTTCCAGACACTTGATCATCCTCGTTGCCCTCCTCTGAACTCCCTCCAGCTTGTCTGCATCCTTTTTGAAGTGTGGTGCCCAGAACTGGACACAGTACTCAAGACCAGTGCTGAATAGAGGGGAACCAATACTTTGTGTGATTTGGAAGCTGTATATTAATGCAGGCCAAAATAGTATTTGCTTTTTTTGCAGCCACATCTCATGGTTGGCTCATATCCAGCTTGTGATCTACAACAATTCCAAGCTCCTTCTCGCTTGTAGTATTGCTGAGCCAAGTATCCCCCATCTTGTAACTGTGCATTTGGTTTCTTTTCCCAGGTTTAGAACTTGGCGTTTATCCCTATTAAATTTCATTCTGTTGTTTTCAGCCCAGCACTCCAGCCCATCAAGACCACTTTGGAGTTTTTTTCTGTCTTCCAGGGTATTAGCTATCCCACCCAATTTTGTGTCATCTGCAAATTTGATAAGCATTCTCTGCACCTCCTCATCCAAATCATTAAATAAAAATGTTGAAGAGCACTGGGCCCAGGACTGAGCCCTGCGGTATCCCGCTCGTTACCTCCCCCAGTTTGAGAAGGTACCATTGATAAGCACTCTTTGAGTCTTATCAAACTGTAGCGAACTGTGGATCCACCTAGTAGTTGTTCCATCTAGTCCACTTTTAGCTACTTTGCTAATCAAAATGTCATGGGGCACTTTGTCAAAAGCTTTGCTGAAGTCAACATATATTATGTCCACAGCATTCCCACAGTCCACAAGGGAGGTTAAACCAATAAAAAAATGAGACCAGATTAGTCTGGCAGGATTTGTTCTTGACAAATCCATGCTAGCTTCTAGTAATCATTGCATTGTTTTCAAGGTGTTTACAGACTGACTTCTTTATAATCTGCTCTAAAAATTTCTCAGGGATTGGTCTGTAGTTCCCAGGTTCCTGCTTTTTGCCCTTTTTGAAGATAGAGACAACATTAGCCCTTCTCCAGTCGTCCGGCATGGACATTAGCCCTTCTCACCCGTTGGTCATGATTTCGCAAAGATAATATACAGTGGTTCTGAGAGTTCTTCTGCCAGCTCCTTTGTAACTCTAGGATGCAGTTCATTGGGCCCTGGGGATATGAGCTTCTTCAAAGAAATTAGGTGTCCCTTGACCATTTGTTTATCAGTCTCAAATTGCAATCCTTCCCCTTCAGCTTGTACTTCACTTTTGCCAGGGGGAGTCATAGACCTTCTTTTGGAAGGAGATTGAGCCAAAGTAGGAAATGAGCATTTTGGCCTTTTCTTTGTCGTTTGTTATCAATTTGCCATCCTCATTAAACAGTTGAACCACGATTTCTTTCCTGAGGAAATATACCTGAAGAAAGCTTTTTTGTTGCTTTTAGCATTCCTCACTAGCCTCATCTCATTCTCAGCTTTAGCCTTCCTGACGCCATTTTGGCATTTCTGTGCTACCTGTCTGTACTCTTCTTTTGTAGCCTGGCCTCCCTTCCACTTCCTATATGCATCCTTTTTTGTTTTCAGCTCGTCTCTACACTTTTTATGGAGCCACATTGGTTTCTTCTGTTTGTCTTCTATCCTATTCCCTTATTGGAATTGTTTGTAATTGTGCCTTTATAATTTCCTTTTTAAAAAAACACACCACTCCCACCCATATTGGACTCCTTTTCTCATTTTGGTCACTTGCCATGGGACCTTACTTATCATAGTTCTGAGTTTATTAAAGTCAGCTTTCCTGAAATTCAGAGTATGGCTACAGTCAGCTTTTGCTTCCTTTAAAACTAAGAATGCAAGTATGATATGGTCACTTTCCCCCAGAGTTCCTGTAACTGCCACTTTATCCACTAAGGCTGTAGCTAGACCTAAGGTTTATCCCAGGATCGTCCCGGGTTCGTTTCTGCCTGAGCGCTGGATGCCCTGTGTGGCACTTAGGCCGTTGCTAGACAAGGGTTTAGCCCGGTGCGAGGCCCGGGCTCCCTGCTGTGCATGCAGATGATGCACAGGGGATCCCAGGGTCAGGCCGAGCTAAACCCTCCCTTGACCCAGGATAACCGGATCCACTTGTGGCCCGGTTTTTCCGCAGCCCCGGGCATTTGCCAGGCATTGCCCGGGCAAGCGCCGCTCGGCTGTTTGCTCGGGCGGCGGGCGGCGCGATCTCCCCCGCCCTCCCCCGTGCCACCCACCCTGCCATCCTTCCCCCTCCCCTCTCTTCCCCCCCCCCGCCGATGGGCACAGCGCTCCTATGAGTGCTGTGCCAGGCAGGTCCGCGGCTCCTCGCGAGTAAGCGAGGAGCCGCGAAAAGCCGCGGAAGTCGCTGGCCGGAGCTGGGGAAAAAGCACGCTATAAGCGCATTCGCTTATGGCGCGTTGAAGGAGGCCTCAGCACGGCCTGCCTCCGGATTCCCCTGTGCGTCATCTGGACGCACAGCAGGGAAACCGGGTCAGAAGGCGCGCTAAGGCCTCGTCTAGTAAGGCCCTATCTTTAACCCAGTCAACCAACTGTTCGGGTATGATCCTGGGAAGCATTGACAATCAACTCTTCTTTATGCCTAAATAGTTGTCTACTAGCTTCATAGTTAGTTAACCTAAACTGTTTCTATCCATTTTTTCATCCCAGCCAACCAACTGTTCAGTATGGAGGAGAATTGATCTTTGGAGGTATTGACAATCAGCTCTTCTCTGGGGAAATTACCTGGACACCTGTCACCTACGAAGCTTACTGGCAGATTGCTGTTGATGAGTAAGTGATATATTAATTTCATTTTCATTAATACCTGTGCTTTCCTGCTTTAATCTCCCATTGGCATGCCCCATATGGGTTTCCCTGCTCCTCAGAGTGCTAGTCTTTTTGTGGGTGGGAGATAGCTTTATTCCTGTTTTTCACATTAAAATATATGCTTTGGGCTTGGGAGGATATGACTGGACCAATGGAAATACCACCTAGATGGGAAAGGAATGAATGAATGAATAAACAAATTCTAGTAACAATATATTGCAGATTGAGTACTGAGAAAATGAAATACTATTAGAACTGAGGTGCTGCTTCAAGGAAAACAACAACTGCATATTTATTGTGGGTACACACACACACACACACACACAGAGAGAGAGAGAGGGAGGGAGGGAGAGAGAAGAAATGCAGTAAGCAGCATCTATTGAAACAGATACTCTTTTGTGCCTGTTTCAATAGAGGCTGAAGGCAATGTATTATGATTAAAATGGATCAGACCAATGCATAATCTGCTCTATCTAGTATATAATATTAATCCTACGAAAAACTTGGATCACTTTCCAACAGAGGAGGAGGAGGAGGAAGAAGACGATTGATAGAAACTGAAGCTCAACCAGTGAATTTTTTGTAGATGCTTTATAGGGGAGAGGGAGAAAACATATTGTCCCAATGTACAAACAAAGAGGCAAGTCTCTGTGAACTCATTCAGTGCCTTGATATTCCTCTTGTCTCATAGATTTGTCATTAACAACCAGGCTACTGGCTGGTGCAGTTCAGGCTGCCAGGCCATGGTGGACACTGGGACGTACCAGCTGGCTGTCCCAGGGCAGTATCTTAAGAATTTCCTGATGAATGTTGGAGCTAGTGATGACAACGGACAAGTAAGTTGATGATTCACCTTAGGGGAAAGAGGTGTTTTAACTTTTACCATCAGAACACAGTGAAGTTACAGCCAGAGTAAAGCCAGGCCTAATCAACTGAGTGCAAGAGACTAAGGCCTAATCAATTAAATGCATGCAGTTGTTCCAACCAGAGGCCTCTGAGTGGATGCTATGGGACAGAGAATGCTGGACAAGATAAGCATTAGCCTATTGCACAAAGTTAATTTATAGGACATCCTGGTCTTTACTCTCTGGGTAGGGTAGGGTAGGCCTTGTGTACCATACTATGGGCTACTACTGATGTCCACTTGATCATGGTGCCTTCACTGTTGTGGCACCTACCATGAACTATGATCGCCTGACTGATCCCAGGAGGGCTCCTAGTGTAGAGCGTTTCCACCAGCAACTGAAGGCAAACATGTTTGCCCAGATGTTTGCCTCATTGCCAAATACCCTTCATTATGTTATCTACATATTTATTGTTTTATAAATATATATATTTTTTAAAATGTTGCTTTGTTTTATTGTATTTTATTGATTTTATTTTTGTGAACCCATTTGGGATTTTAAAAAAATGAAAAGTGGTATAAAAATGCTCTGAAATGAAATAAAATATGTAATGTAGAACCATAGAATTGCTGAGTTGGAAGTGACCACAAAGGTCATCTAGTCAAACCAGTTAAACCAACCATGAGAGGTGGCTGTCCAGCCTACTCTTAAAAACCTGCGAAGATGGAGAACCCACAACCTCCATAGGTAGACTTTTCCACTGTTGTTATCACGTGTATGTGAACACTGAATCTTCTGTGGACAGGTATACCTATTAACAGGAAGGCTTATATTTTGTGTCTTTGACTGTTTTAAAGAAGGGACACGATCCAACCAACCTCTCTTCTAGTCTGCTCCCAAAATTAACTTTCTCTTTATATTTGTTTTTCCACAGTTCGTGGTGAACTGCAACTATGTCCAGAATTTGCCCACCATCACCTTTGTCATTAATGGAGCCCAGTTCCCACTGCCTCCCTCTGCTTACGTGAGCAATGTATGTATCAAATATTGCTTAACATAATCCCCTAGTATAGTGCATATTTTGAATTATACCACTGAAGTGTCCAGATGAAGATGGTAATATCTAGATTATGTCAATTCAGGAAATATCTTGATAACCAGGCTTTATTGAGCCTTTGCTCTGGAAAATCATTGTAATGGTACCTGAGCATTTTTCTCTTGGCCATTTCTTATGGTCGTCTTCTGAAGACCATTGACCTTGCATGGATCTGTCATTGACATTTGAGTGCTTTACTAGGTTTGCAGCCGAGAGACTTTCTCAAAGACTTCTCTACTCTGCCTGTAAATGCTAGAAGCAAGAATATTAGTAACAGTATTAAAATAAAAAAGTGATTTTCTCTTTTTGTTGTTTTTGTCATAGCACAAATGTTGCACACTGTGCTAGTATAGAATCACTACTGAACCTGTTGCAGTGTCATGTGGATATAACTCCTAAAATTTGTTCTTGCAAACAAGTCCTGATCCCAGACTTTCTAATAATGCTTCATATTATTTATTTCTCTGGCAGAGCTATAACTTCTTTTCTTTTTCTTCCACAGGACAATGGCTATTGCATAATTGAGATGGAACCCACATACTTGAATTCTCCAACTGGGCAGCCTCTATGGATCCTGGGTGATATCTTCCTCAAGCAGTATTATTCTGTCTTTGACATGGCCAACAACAGGGTGGGCTTTGCACCCTCAGCCTAGATAGAAAAAAAGGGCAATCGCTTTCTGGATTAATAAGACCGCTATTCCATTGGACACTGACTGAAGGATCCTAACTTGTTTGTAAAGGAAATTACAGCATCCTTAACTTCCTGTAATACCCCTGCTTCATCTTTGATATAATCATATCTCTTGAAATCCATTGCTATAGAGAAATAAACTCAGATATATCATATTGCTTCTTGACTGTTTTGACTTTTTTTTTTTTTTGCATATGGACTAGGTGTTGGTTTTCAGAAATGACTTAGACTGATGATACATGATTTTTCTGGCTCCTATTTCCTTAGAGCCTTCTCTAACCTTAAAAGCATGAGCTTGGAGAAATCACCATGAGGGTCTGTGATGGAATTTCAGGAGTGCTGTTTTGAACTTAAGGGCACTGATCCTTACTACCAGTGACCCAATAGGAGCAATTTTCTCCTGGAGTAAGGCAACATCTCACATAAAAATATAGTACATATATGTAACTACACTAATATGTATAGGTACATCTGAGCTTTTGGGTTATGACTTACCTCTGGACTATCTGCCTTGTCTGCTGTGCATAATGTAGTCAAGAACATTCATTTCATCCCAGACTTCCCCAATGTGTTGTCCTCCAGATGTTTTGGGCTACAGTTCCCATCAGCCCCAGCCAGCATGGCCAATGGTCAGGGCTGATGGATATTGAAGTCCAAAATGTCTGGAGGGTGCCATGTTGAGGAACACTGTTTGTTCCCATAACACCTGCATAGAATCAGCCACTGCTCCCTGCACCTCCAAGGCCGTAGCTAGACTTAAGGTTTATCCCAGGATCATTCCGGGTTTGTCCCTGCCTGAGCGCTGGATGCTCTGTGTGGCACTTAGATGAACAAGTTTGACCCCAGGACAATCCTGGGATAAACCTTAGGTCTAGCTATGGCCCAACTGTGCTAGTTCCAGTGCTGAGTGTTACTAATCTCTCCTGCTGCATGCCGAGGCGCCTCAGAACCCAGAGTGGAGACAACTCAATGGGAATGAGAAAGAAGACAAAATTACCAATTCAAAGTTCTACCCATGTTATTAGACCATTCCATTAAAGTCTACGGGTTGGATCCAGATTTAGTCATAATTAGAGTAGCCTAGCCTTCCCCAACCTGGTACCTTCCAGATGTGTTGGACTACAACTCCCAACATTTCCATTCAGCAGGCCAGACTGGCTGGAAATTGAGTGAGTTGCAGTGCAGCACATCTGGAGGGCACCAATTTAGGGAAGGCTGGTGTCGCCTATTGAAATGAATGTGAATTAAGCTAGCATGACTAACTCAAGTCCCATCAATTTCAATGGGTCTCCTCTAGGTGTGAATATATAGTTCCAACCAACTGAGAATAAAAGCTTACCTGTGGAATATCTTTTTAGTGATCAGACAAGTTTATTCAATGCAATTGATAAGTGCAGACCAAATTGCCCGTTTATTACTAAACCACATCTTGCTTCCAGTACAGATACAAAATATTAGGTGTAGTTGTGATGACGAATTTATTAAGGAACAACCCCATTCACTCTCTTGTCTCCTTCCTCCTCTATTCTCCTCTTCTACTCTTGGTTCCTTTTTAGGATAAATGTCTAGACAATTGAACTGATTCAAAGATACAACACACTATAAAGTCATGTGTATTTTACACTTCATCTAAGTCCCACATTGTCCTTTGCTAGGGGAAGCCAGGGCTATTGTATTCATTGACAGAGAGTGAACTGTGTCACAAGTTGGATTGTGAGGCTGTCTCTATATTAATTATCATATAGATACCACTTAAAATGTCATCTACATGATGACTTCTTCATGTCACCCTTCTACCGTGGAAGAAGTTGTGCTACATGTTTTGAGCCGATTTCCACGTAATGATAAACCCTGAGTTAGTAAAGCTGTGTTTGGTCAGAGCTGCCTGGGAGCAAGCGAGGGTGCTGCCACCTGCCCACTTCTCCCAGCCTAGAAAGAAAACCCACAAAAGCAGCCCACAACAATTAGGCCATGACTAATGTCCACGTGTCTGGTAAAAGAAGTATGTCTTTATCTCACACCAAAAAGATGACAGTGTTGGTACCAGGCAAGCTTCTTTTGGGAGAGTGTTCCATAAGCACAGGGTTATCACAGAAAAAGCTCGTTTCTGAAAAGGCCACCCCCTGTATGAAATTATAATCATGGTGCTAGAGAGGATGTGTTAATCTTCATTCCTTGCCAGTCTCCGAGTGTAACACCACCACCGTCTTGTATTTGCCCAGTTATGGAAAACCTCTATACCAGGAGAACATCATGTGTGAATCCATTCTAATCCCCACTTTCACATGAAGACTATTTGGAGATTTTGGACAAGAAATTCTCTCTTGACAGAACATAATTCATGGAGTAATTGTGAGGATGATGACATAAAGGATATTTTAGCTCTTTCTGAGACAAGCCCAAAGGTTCAAACCATTCCAGAAGACTGGAGAGGAGGTGGGAGGCAGTCTGCTAGGTTAGCCACTCACCAGAGGTTACAACTTGAAGACCCTCCCTGAAGAAGGGGTTTGGTAAAAGCCTGCAGAGCACAGAGGGAACTGTCCATTTACTTAATAGGCAACTGCCTTGCTTTGTTAGGCTAATTAAGCTTACAGGGTAGCTCCTAGTATTCACACTCCCTTCAGGTGAGAAGAGATGTGTATTTACTGAATAAAGCTTTGTGGATGGCACAGCAGATCTCTCACATCTTGGTGGGAGGGCTTGAAATCTCAACATTTGGTTTCTTTACTCTAATGTTGCAGGAGAAGGAGAGGGAAGAAGTGCTGTTCAGTGATTAAGAGCATCGTCGGATGTGAGTTTTATCTCACGCTCGCTGCTGGCCACTTATGGATTCTCGCACATCCTTTAGATCAGCCTTCCTCAACCTGGGGCGCTCCAGATGTGTTGGACTACAACTCCCAGAATGCCCCAGCCAGCTGGCTGGGGCATTCTGGGAGATGCAGTCCAACACATCTGGAGCGTCCCAGGTTGAGGAAGGCTGCTTTAGATGATGATATCCGCTTCCCGCTCCTTCCACTCTCTTTTCCATCACAAAATAGACCCTTTTTAATTTGTCTTTATTTTTAAACAGAATGTGCTGCCATTTTCTGCTTGTTGCATAATATAAACGGCCCCTGAAAGGATGCAGAGGAAGGAGCGCTGTTCAGTGACTGAGAGGTGCACTTTCTAATCTTAGGACACATTTTACCATTGACTGCAATCAGTGTGCTTTTGGGAAAGGGAAAGGTGGGACCATCAGATAACCATTTCCCAAATGCCACCACACTTCACTATAAAAAACAAAAACAACAGACAAACAAGCCTTAAACTAGTTTTCAGGCTTCTCAAATCCCTAGTTCCTGCACCTATCTTCTGAAAATTTGCCAGTTTCCTGACTGGGAATACCGCTATGATGTGCCATTTTCATACAAATTGACCCAAAACAACAGTAAGAGTAAAAGAGCGAATCACACAAACATTCCAAATCGGAGAACATTCCTTCCCATGAACCACTGCATCTATCCTTCTGAAACTTTACAGGTTTCTTCCTTAGGAGCACCTCTAGCCTACAGGTAATTTTCAGAACTCTGATCCACAAGTGTGACAAATATTTCCCCAGATGCCTTCACATCTGGCAAGTCTCTGACATCAACCTACATAATAAGCTATCAAAAAAATATTTAGCCAAAATAGCTATTTGATCTTCCCCATTTTTCTTGTAATTGTACCTCTCTCATAAGTTTATAATTTTCATAAAGAAGCAATAGGAATATTAATATATATTCCTGCATGAAGTTTAAATCCCTTTGATTCTAGCAGAGTCATTTTAACTAAAGCATTTGTGCTAGCATGTTGTGACTTTTGACTGAAGTTCTGACTGACTTCTAAGCTTGCTGACATGAGAAAAGCAAGGTTGAATAGTTTCCCAGCTAAACTCAAGAAAAAGCAAGATGTGTTTCAGATAGCATGTCCTCTTTTGGAGGATCTTGTGCAACCACCCTGGGTAGTGGGGATGGGCTATTATTCTGAAATTTGGAACAGGTGACTCCCTACAAAGGGGCACATTACATTCAATTTTCATCCCATTTTACTAAGAAATTAAAAAGTTGTTCTTTTTAATTTTCTAAGAAAGGGCTGTTGTTCCCTTTCTTAGAAAATTGCAATGTAAAAACATGTAGCACAAAACCCACACGGCACCTATTTTTATGACATTGGACAGACATAATTCCCTCCTAAGGGTCTACTATTCCTGTAACTGTCATCCAATTCTGTCCAAGTTAAAGATGTTATAGCTGTTTTTATCTTTCCTATGATTGTCAGTGGAAAGCACAAAGCCTCAGATTTCTAAACCTCGACACAGATTAAATATTGATACCTATAAAATGTAATAATCCTGTATTACAATTTAGGGCCACCTACTTCTCTCTTTTTTTAGAGCAGCCCTTCCCCAACCTGGTGCTGGACTAGATGGACCCTCTGATCCAGCATGGCACTACTTATGTTCTTAACATCCGGAGATCTACATTCTGCCTGCCCCTGCTCTAGAACAGCGTTCCCCAGCCTGGTGCCCACCAGAAGTGTTGAGTTGCAATTCTCAACATGAGATGTCTTTGTCGTCACTTTTCCACAACCCTACAGTTACCGCTGCATATCATATTCTCCATCCTGTCCCCATGGTCTATCTACTTTGAGAGAATGAGAATGTCACTTGCACTTTCTGCCTCCTTAGGGAGGATGTGGCATTAAGAATTGTGAGCCTTATCTAAAAATTTCCCTGCTTTCGGGTGTTTGGTTGAAAGTTGTAGAGCCTTAACATTGTTTTGTAAAGTGTAGGTTGTTTGTTTAATTATTAATACTGAGCTGATCAACAGATAACACTATCTATACTTCTCCTACTTCCGTATGTAAAAATGTGAATGTCAAATGAGAGGTTGTGATTCTTTCCAACCATTCTGCATACACAGCTAAATTCTTATCAGATAAGAATGAATGATTCAGCCATTGGATCTGGATTTCTTCTTGATCTTGTTGCGAAAGGGCAATGAAGGAGACATGTGGTTTTCCATGTTGGCACGGACTTGGCCTGCTGACATATTCTTGGGAATGGTAGTGAATGCATATAGAAGGTTTCACCAATTTGCTAATTAAGCATTAAATCAATGCTTCTAAAGAGGCATATACAGAGTAAAATGATGTCACAACTATTGAGTTCCATTGGCTTGAACTTGTAAAATAGTACATTAGAGATTAACAGGCCACTTTTTAATGCTTATGGTAAACATGAAGTTATGGGGAGCATGTTTCCAAATGTTAGCAATGGTTCTTCCATATGTATATAAAATATAATGGCTCAAGTCAAGACTGATACTTCTATAAGTATTTGTGCATTATACAGTGGCCCTGTTCAGACAACGCGCTAAGCGACGGTGGTTAAGAGTTTTGAGCTAAATATTATGACTTAGCATGTCACGTGAACCATGACTTCGTGTGTCGTGTGAACCATTCCTAACCGTAGTGGCTACATAACCACAGTTTAAACACACTCACAAACCACTTGCTGCAAAAGGGTTAGCGGCCAAACCATGGCTCAGCGTATTGTCTGAACAGGCCCAGTGAAGTGTACATGGGACCGAGCAAGAACTTTGTAACCATTTGTCCTAACCTTTGAATTCTTAGAATGGACAAGAGTTTAGGAAAGAGTGAGCGTGGTCAAAAACAATGTTCTCCTGAATGTTACGTACTGAGATATTCCAAGTGGTACAATACCCAGCAGAAAAGAAACTATGGGGAAGGTGGTCATTTCTCAATTGTTCAATAGGCTCCAACAAATATTCACATTGTGATTATTAACTTGCCCTTTAGTAATTTTTAGAAGAATAGTACCAGTTTTCCAAGGTAACTGATTATACTTTGGTTTATTGTTATCTTACTGCTGATGATTTTTTTTTCTAATAACAGGTTTTCTTTAAAAATCAAGGGCGCAAATTGGTTTTAAAAGACTTTTTAACAAAAGAGTTGGAGACCTTATCATCCTTAAAAACCAGAAAGTGTAGATATTATGTATGCATAATGATAAGGGAGAATAAGAGTAAACAGATAAGCAAGCAGAGGACAGTTGCTCTGGGTATAAAAGTAGGGGCAGAGCAGCCACAACTGTGGGCAAGATTTCTGGATTCTCTAGTAGATCACATTGGTCAAGTCCCTGAGCACCATGAAGTGGTTGATCCTGGCATTGGTTTATCTCCACCTGTCAGAGGGGGTGGAGAGGTGAGTATCCCTGTTAGGGTTCCTGAATGAGACGAAAGCATCACTTGTAGCAAAACTTAGCTTTTCATGCTCTCCCAATGTATTCATGTGTCATAGACATCCCTACTTTGAGTAGCAAGTGGCATGGTGGGCTTTCAGCAATTTCCAGAAACAAATGAAGAGGAAAGTTGCTGAATCAAAAGGACCTAGGAGCATAATGAGGGTCCGGCATAATTCTGCTGGTCCTATAAACTCTTTTCATGTTGTGCAGAATGATTTTGAAGAAAGGGAAATCCATAAGGGAGAACATGAAGTTGAAAGGAGTACTGGAGGAATTTCTGAAGAAGCCCCGTCTTGATCCTGCACTGAAATACCACTTCAATGAATTCAATGTCGCTTATGAACCAATAACCAATTCATTGAATGTGAGTATTGCAACAATGCAAATTCGGTCCTCTGTTGGTTTCCTCTTTGTGATTGATGAAATAAGTGAATTTGCTAATTGAGTGCTGTTGGCTGACCTCCCATCCACTAACTGAGGCCGGATCGACACTTCTGAGCTCCAACAGTTGTCAAAACTGTTATAAAGCGCTTTAAAGCAGTAGTGAAGATCCTGCCTGAGAGTGGTGTACACATGTCATTTCTTTGAACACCAGCATTGGTCATGTTGTTAGAGAAAAGGGTTAAATTAAGACATTTTAATTCTCTTCTTGCATAGCCCTTCTATTGGCCTGCTGTCCAATAAGAACATAAAGAGAACCTGGCTGGATCAGACCAAAGTTCTATCTAGACCAGCATCCTCTTTTCCACAGTGGCCAACCAGATGTCTTCAGGAAGCTCACAAGCAGGACATGAGGATAATAACAATAGCCCTCTTTCATTGTTGATCCCCAGCACCTCTTATTCAGAGCCATGCTTTATCTGATCATGGAGTAGTATATAGCCATCATAGCTAGTAGCCATTGATAGCCAAATCCTTCATGATTTTCTCTCATCTCTTTCAAAAGCTGTCTATGCTGTGGTGGCCATCACCAAATCTTGATGAAGTCTAACTATGTGTTTAAGTTAACCCACATCTTGATGAAATTAAACTATATGTTTAATGAAGTATTGACTTTTGTCTGTCCAGAATCTCGAACTGTTCTGCTTTATTGGATGAGCTAGGTACTGGTATTATAGGAGATGGAGAAAAACATCTCTCTGTTGATGTTCTCCAGACCATGTAAAACTGCATTCTTTATGATCTAGATAGTTGTTTTGAGTTGTTTACTAGGAAAATATTTTTAAAAATAGTGAGAAGTTTAACAGCAATTAAAACAGCCTTGAGAAATATTATGAATTACTAAAACTTTTCCTTTGGCAGACTTTCTACTTTGGAGAGATCAGTATTGGGACTCCACCACAGAACTTTCGAGTTCTCATGGACACTGGATCTGCCAATCTCTGGGTGCCTTCTGTGTACTGTAATACTGAGGCCTGTGGTGAGTTCTCTACAGCTGAGAGGGTTTTGCTTCCAAAGCATGTATTTTATTTTGTTTTGAGGTAATTTAAACCTGTTTGCTAGATCTGACTATTTCCAAACTAAAAATAACAATGTAATAATCCTATATTGATTAGTAGCCCTCAGATTTTTCCCTGACCCTTGGAATGTATCCAGGCTTTGGGATATTTTAAATAAAAAAATGTTCAGCTTCATTCTGAAGCCAGGATTTTTTAAAATCCAAACTGACCAAGGCAGTGGTGAGAAAAAGCTCTGGGGCATGGAATATTTTTAAGGAAGAATCCGTGGGCACATGAAGGGGTTAAGCACCCTTTCTTTCCATCTGCTGCTCTAACTGTAATTTATATTCATTTGTATCCTGCTCTTTCTTTAATGACATCAGAGTAGTGTACATGTGAGGATAAAATTGGATAACCCCAACAGCCCATTGGGGTGGGTCAGGCTGATAGAAAGTCACTTGCCCAAAAATTATCCAATGAGCTTTACAGCTCTCTAAGGATTTTTAATCGAATCAGGAAATCCAAGCCCAGAAATCTATCTAGTATTTTATTTTATTTTATTTATTTATTTATTTATTTATTTATTACATTTCTATACTGCCCAATAGCCGGAGCTCTCTGGGTGGTTCACAAAATTGTTATATGACATTATAAAGGATATGGGTGTGCGCGCATGGTTCAAATCATGTTGAAACAGTGAGGGCTCCCTTGTTGTTCAAGAATGAGGACATTCAGAGCTAAACATAATAACAAGGAAGCTGTTTCTCTCACAAAATCATGCATAAGAACCTTCTTGTTGCTTCGTTTAGCTCAGAATGTCCTCATTCTCAGACATGTCTCACAAAAATATGCGTCTTCCCCGCTCCATGCCTCCTTTGATCCCCTTCAGTGTTGAGCATCTGATACTTGAGAACTATTCCCATTTGCAACAAAGTCAAACGTCTTCTGAACAGAACATTGTGGGTGGGATGCATACTGCACATTAAAGGGCATCTTTCAGATCTACACCAAGCAGGATATAAAACTTTGAAAACAGTTTGAAAACTGTATATGTAATGTGTCCTAGGCTCAAACAGTTGTCAAAACCGTTATAAACCGTTGTAAAGAGCAGTGTAGAAGACTGTTTCTTTTTTATTCTAGTTAACCATAATAAGTTCAACCCTCGTGCATCCTCTACATACTCCAACAATGGACAGACCTTTACCCTGAGCTATGGGAGTGGTTCTTTAACCGTCATGCTAGGCTACGATACTGTTCAGGTAAGTGAACTTTGCATCATGCTGTCCCCCATCCTTAACCATGCTGTATTGTGAGAATCTCCAAACTGTGGTCAAGGCAAGACTCTCAGGAATCAATTGGTGGTGGTGGTGGTGGGGAGAAAGAACACTCCTGCTTAGAAGCCAGCATTGCAATCTGTACTTAGCAAGTACAAAAAATGGGTCCTAAGGCTTAGGTGTAACTTGTATATTACTGAGGCTCCTATTACACATTCTCAGACTTAGGAGTCTGAGAGTTAAGCAGAGGACAGTCAGATGGAGATAGTGTGTTTTTACCTTTCCCCTCTGTTTGATGTCTACCATAGGGATAAATTATTTTAGTGGTGGGCAAACAGCCTGATTTTTGTGGATTTGGCTGATCAAGCTATTTTAGCACATGTGGTGCTAAATGCAAAAGCCTCCTTCCATTCATGGTCCATATGTGGCATTAACATGGCTGTATATGTATGTAGTTGTTGCAGTGACAAAGCACATGATTCCAGTGATTTGTTTGTATTGCATTTCCTGTCCAGCAAAAAAACAGTTTTGCCATTCTGAATTAATCCATTTTACAGAAAAGAGCCTCAGAGTACATACACATATTATAGTTACTTGCTAAATTGTGGAATTTGAATACCAGCCAAACTGACATTGGCTAGACCTACACCAAGCAGGATATAACACTTTGAAAAACGTTTGAAAACAGTATACGGAATGTGTCCTGGCCCCCAACAGTTTTCAATACCATTATAAACCATTTTAAAGGAGTAGTATAGATCCTGCCATTATGTCTTCTCACAGAAGCTGGATTGTGAGTATTTTGTTTCTAACAGCTTTTCACTGAGCACTTGGAATGTTTGTGGTAATTCCATAACATCACCCCAGCTCAACCAATCACAACTGGAGACCTCACTGCTCTAGAGAATTATTTACCAGCCCTGATGTCTCATTATGTGTGGGAAGGCAATGTGTACAGTGATTCAGAGAAACCCCTACATACGCCTTATAGCTCAGGTCCTTAGACTTGGGAGAACTAAAGTGTCACAGAAATTTGATGCAGCACATTGCATCCCTATTAGACACAAACTTGCTCCTTGAACTAGTGTAATGTGCCAAATATCTGGTGTACCGAAACAGGAAGCCCATTGTGTGTTCCCCTATACATTGTTTGTAGTAATGTTACTATCTATAGGTTGGAGTAGGCCAAGCCTATAAGATCTCTCAAGAAGCCCAGTGTAAAGAAAATTAGATCATTCTTCCAGAGGAATGGGCAATTAAATTCATTTGTTCCACTTTACTTTCAATCCACCCAACTGGGTCACAGTGGCCCTTTCTACTCCTAAGGATTATCCCAAGAAAATGGAGGGATCGTCCCTGCTTGTTCCCGGGATCCTGTGTGTGTCATTTGGATGCACTGGGATGATCCTGGGATGATCCCGGGGGGAAAAGGCAGGTGTAGAATGGGCAAACGTCTCTCTGTTCAGGATTATCCCTTACATGATGGGTATTGCCTGTCTTTGCCAGTGGCACTTGAGTTATTTGAGCTCATAATGGTCACCATGAGTCAATCTGCAGAAGTTAAACCCATTCCTTCCTTCTCCCCCAGGTCCAGAATATTGTTGTTCGTAACCAGGAATTTGGCCTAAGTGAGAATGAGCCCTCCAATCCCTTCTATTATGCCAGTTTTGATGGGATTTTAGGGATGTCTTATCCTGCCAGCTATGTAGGCCATGTAGGGGGTGACACTGTTATGCAGCAGATGCTGAGACAAAGGCAACTTTCTGAACCCATCTTCAGCTTCTATTTCTCACGGTAAGATTAGATCCCAAAACTGGATGCATATACAAGGCCATGCTTTTGAATCCAGAGAAACTCATCTGGAATAAATAAACAACTCTACTACTACTGGGTATTTACAGTCATAAATACATTTGAGAATGAGTGTATAATAAAGACTGGTGAATTCAAATAAAGTTTTCTATTAGCCTTAACACCCTTTAACCTTGAAACCTGAGTAGTGGATTTTCCCCTGCCTTTGACTGATTGCTTTTTAGTGGTTAGTTGTGAATATGAGATCAGATGAAGATAGTTATTCTGAATTAGTTGATCTGGGGTGATCTGTGCCTGATTTGCCCTTTTGTTTTCCTCTGTCTTATGTATGTCCTGTTTTCTGCTCTCCTTTCACACTTTCTCTAAGTTCCTCTGTGTTCACTTACCTGCAAATGTGTAAAAGTCCACCAGATTAATAGATACACCTGAACCTTGACTATGTTTAACCCAGCCAACCAATTGTTCAGTATGGAGCATAATTGATGTTGGGAGGCATTGACAATCAACTCTTCTCTATGCCTATGTACATTTCCACCAGCTTGATAGTTGGTTAACCTGAATTGTTTCTATCCATTTTTTCCTCCCAGCCAACCAACTGTTCAGTATGGAGGAGAACTGATCTTTGGAGGTATTGACAATAAGCTCTTCTCTGGGCAAATTACCTGGGCACCTGTCACCCATGAAGCTTACTGGCAGATTGCTGTTGATGAGTAAGTGATACATTAATTTCATAAGAACATAAGAAGTGTCATGCTGAATCAGACCAAGGGTCCATCTAGTCCAGCACTCTGTTCACATAGTGGCCAACCAGCCGTTGGCCAGGGACCAACAAAGCAGGACATGGTGCAACAGCACCCTCCCACCCATGTTCCCCAGCAACATTTTCATTAATATCTGATTGTGCTTTCCTACTTTAATCTCCTGTTGGCATGTCCCTGTCCAAATGTATAAAAATGGGCTTCCCTGCTCCTCAGAGTGCTAGCCTTTCTGTGGATGGGAGATAGCATTATTCCTGTTTTCCACATTAAAATGTATGTGTGGAGTTTGGGAGGATATGACTAGACCAATGGAAGTACCACCTAGATGGAAAATTCTAGTAACAATATATTGCAGATTGAGTACTGAGAAAATGAAATACTATTAGAACTGAAGTGCTGCTTTAAGGGGAAAAAATAACAACTGCATATTTATTGTGTACACACACACACACACACACACACAGAGAGAGAGAGAGAGAGAGAGAGAGAGAGAGAGAGAGAGAGAGAGAGAGAGAGACGTAATGCAGTAAGGCCTTAACAACTTGGCAGCTTCTGCAGCAGCATCTATTGAAACATATATTCTTTTGTGCCTGTTTTAATGGAAGGAGAGGGCAATGTATTATGATTAAAATGGATCAGACCAATGCATAATCTGCTCTAACTAGTATAAAATTTTAATCCTATGAAAACCTTGGATCACTTTGCAAAAAGGAGGAGGAGGAAGAGGAAGACAATTGAGAAAAACTGAAGCTCAACTAGTGAATTTCCCATAAACCCTTCTGGAGAATGGGAGGAAACATATATTGTCCCAATGTACAACCACAGTGCCTTGACATTACTCTTGTCTCAATAGATTTGTCATTAACAACCAAGCTACTGGCTGGTGCAGCTCAGGCTGCCAGGCCATTGTGGACACTGGGACGTACCAGCTGGCTGTCCCAGGGCAGTATCTTAAGAGTTTCCTGATGAATGTGGGAGCTAAAGAGCAGAATGGAAATGTAAGTTGATGAGGTAACTTCAGAGAGTTTGATAAGATGTCTCAAAATATTTGTGCATCACAGGGGAAAGAGGTTTTTAACGTATACCATCATAACACAGTGAAGTAACAGCCAGAGAAAAGCCAGGCCTAATCAACTGAGTGCAAGAGACTAAGGCCTAATCAGTTCAATGCATGCAGTTGTTCCAACCAGAGGCCTCTGAGTGGATGCTATGGGACAGAGAATGCTGGACAAGATAAGCATTAGCCTATTGCACAAAGTTAATTTATAGGATATCCAAGTCTTTACTGTCTGGATAGGGTAGGGGAGGCCTTGTGTACCATACCATGGGCTACTACTGATGTCCACTTGATCATGGTGTCTTCACTGTTGTGGCACCTACCACGAACTATGATCTCCCAAATTAGACCAGGGGGGCTCCTAGTGTGGAGCATTTCCACCAGCAATTGAAGACAAACACGTTTGCCTGTGTGTTTGCCTCATTGACAGCTACCCTTCATGATGTTACATACATTTTTATTGCTTTATAATTATTTAAAAATATTTTGTTGCATGTGTTACTGCATTTTATTGATTTTATTTTTGTGAACCCATTTGATTATTTTTAAAAAAGTAAAAATTGGCATAAAAATGTTCTGAAATGAAATAAAATAAATAGTACAGATGATCTCATGTATGTGAACAAGTCAGCCAGTGAATCTGCTGTGGACAGTTAGGTGTCTATTAACAGAAAGGCTTTTGCTTTCTCTCGACTGCATTGAAATGAACTGGAAATATCTTGTGTCTTTGACTGTTTTAAAGAAGGAACACGATCCAACCAACATCTCTTCTAGTCTGCTCCCAGAGTTAACCTTCTCTTTATATTTTCTTTTCCACAGTTCGTGGTGAACTGCAACAATGTCCAGAATTTGCCCACCATCACCTTTGTCATTAATGGATCCCAGTTCCCACTGGCTCCCTCTGCGTATGTGAACAATGTATGTATCAAATATTGCTTAACATAATCCCCTAGTATAGTGCATATTTTGAATTATACCACTGAAGTGTCCAGATGAAGATGATAATATCTAGATTATGTCAATTCAGGAAATATCTTGATAACCAGGCTTTATTGAGCCTTTGCTCAGGAAAATTATTGTAATGGTACCTGGGCATTTTTCTCTTGGCCTTTTCTTATGGTCGTCTTCTGAAGACCATTGACCTTGCATGGATGTGGCATTGACATTTGAGTGCTTTTCTATATTTGCAGCTGACTTTTTCAAAGACTCCTCTGCTCTGCCTGTAAATGCTAGAAGCAAGAATTTGAGTAACAGTATCATGTCACTATTGAACCTGTCTGCAGTGCCATGGTGAATAGGCAGATAGACATACGAAATATGGATTGAATTCCTATAATACATTCTTTCAAACAAGTCCTGATTCAAGACTTTCTTATAATGCTTCATATTATTTATTACCCTGGCAAAACTATAAGTTTTTTTCTTTTTCTTCCACAGAACAATGGCTATTGTACAATTGAGATGGAATCCACGTACCTGAATTCTCCAACTGGGCAGCCTCTATGGATCCTGGGTGATATCTTCCTTAAGGAGTATTATTCTGTCTTTGACATGGCCAACAACAGGGTGGGCTTTGCACCCTCAGCCTAGATAGAAAAAGGCTGATGTCTTTCTGGATTAATAATACCACTATCCCTTTGGACATTGACTGGAGGATCTTGAATTGCTTGTAAAGGAAATTACAGCACTCTTAACTTCCTGTAATACCCCTGCTTCATCTTGGATATAATCAGATCTCTTGAAATCCATTGCTATAGAGAAATAAACTCAGATATATCAAATTGCTGTTGACTGTTTTGACTTTTTTTCATATTGACTAGGGGTTGGTTTTAGGAAGTGATGTAGGCCATAGCTAGATGGGGCGATATACTGGGGCACTCAGGAATTTTTGCGGGTCCCTCTCACATTATTGTCTGTCTAACGTGCGCCTCCCACCCATTCTGAGTCTGACTTATTTTTAAAGACAAAGTTGCCTCTATCTCCTGGCGTGTGCAGGAGAAGCAGCACAATCAAAACAGCCTACTGAATGGGCCACGTGCACGTTGTTTACTTCCTCATTTGAAAGAGGAAGTATTGAAGGACAAACACACGGGTGGAGAAGTGACAGTAAGGAAACTTGAATTTCCCCTGTGTGATGATGCTCTATGAAAGTGGTATATGGAATGTGGATTGTACCCCAACAGTTATCAGTGCACTTCAATACCACTATAAAGCAGTAGTGTAGGAGGTTCATCAGATGAGTGTTTTATCACACGCTCACTACTGCCCACTTATGGATGTGCGTATACAACATCATCTGCCTCTTGTGTGCCTCTCGCTCCTTCTGTTAATTTTTCCATCACAAAATAGACCCCCCAAATCCTTTTTTTAAAAAAAAAATATGGAATGTGCCGCTATCTCCTGCTGTGTGCAGGAAAAGTGGCACAATCAAAACGGCCCCTCATCCACAATTAAATCATGGATGCATCCAATTGTATTCTGGACTGACCTGTCATTTACCAGTAGTATAAAAAAATAATAATGAAAAAAATACATGAAATGGAACATTGCTCTTTCCTGTACTCAAAGACTTGCAGGCTCAATATATTCGACACGTTACCTGGTAAAACTCTAGTGCACCAGAGGGTATTTCTCCCCCCATTTGTCCTTAAAAGCTTCTGCCTTATTTCTTTGAAAATCCACAGCATGCCTTTTCCATTGTTTACTCAGCTGTTGACCAATAGCTTTCCTTGTTCACTAGGATGGACACATTTTTATCTATCCCTTTACTCTGTGTGGTATTGGAATTGATAAGGATAATTTTCCAAACTGATACTGTATTATAACCATATAAATGGTGTCAGACAAGCTAATTTCTATGAAGTTCTTCTGGTGAGGCTTCCTGCACTGCATGGCTCCTTCAGGGGGAAGAGAGGACAGTGGCAGTGATACAGAGACAGGCGTCTTGCTACTTCACCGGAATCCAACATTCTTTTTTAAAAGGAGCACATCTGGAGTTTTAATGGACAAAATACTTTTTTCCAGGAAAGTTTTGTCATTCTGGGGGATGTGTTCTTCCTTTTTAACAATAATAAACAGGAGTGCAGCCTCAGGTAGTTGTTCAAGTTGTTGATGGTTGATGAAGAAGTGCTGATTTGCTCCCACTATGCTAGGATTATAATTTAATAAATAAATAAATAAATAAATAAACAAACTATTATTACTATTGGCTATTGATTACTAGGGCTAATAGGTCCTGGTAGATCTGTGGTCCATGAATTTGTTTAAGCCTTTAAACTCTAAACTATTCTGCAATTGCTGGTGCTATGCGGCGTTTAGGACACATCTTATGGGAGCTTCCCTATCGTGCTACACTCCTTGCTCAACCAGAAATACTGGAAAATGGGCATAATGGAGAACAGATGTTTTGCAGGATGAGAGATCTCGGCCCTTAGCTAGATGGGGCTTTTTCCTTGGGCAAATCCCGGGATCGTTCCTGTGCGTCCACATGATGCACAGGGGATCCCAGGATCAGGGAGGGATGATCCCTCCCTTGCCCTGGGATAGAGCCCTCCATTTTGGGCCCGGTTTTTCTGCGGTCTTGGACTGAACTCAGGACCGTGTAATGTGTGGCCCGTTGCCCCGGGTTGACCCAGCTCAGCATGATTATTCAGTGGAGCCGTGAGCCGTGCATGGGGCGCAGCGCTCCTCAGGAGCGCTGCCCCCATCAGGAGTAGGGTGTGGGTAGTGGGGAAATTAAAGTATTTTTTTAAAAAAACGTACCTTTTGGTGCTCGTGTGCTCGTGAGCTCCTGTCGCTTTAAAAAAAAAGTCTGGTGCGACGCCTCTCCTTCTGAGGCCGTCGCGCCTCACATGTAAACGGAGGAAGGATCTCGCGATAATCACATTGTGGGATCTTCCCTCCTCCGTCGTAGATTAAAAGGTAGGTCTAGCTAAGGCCTCCATTTCCCATGTAGATTCTACCACCAGTGCAGTTCTCCTGGTCTGTGTGGAGAAGCTTGTGCAATTCTTACAGCTGCATTACATCCAGCAGGGATCAGATGTGCTGAATGAGTCCACCTGACATTTCTATTAAGTCTTTTCTCTTCAGACTTTCCTTAATTAGGTGAAACGGTTGCATTCTAGACTGTTGTTACCCAGGAGCACTACTAGTCCTTTCTATGGTCAGTCCAGGGATCTCCTCTGAGAGGTTACGATCAGTTGCTGAAAGTGCACGATTAACTGTGGGCCATGTGCTGATTAGCATCGTGATTGTAAATCTGCTCAGCAGTCTTTATAACTTCTTCTGCATGTTTATTTTGTGCATGCAATTGTAAGCTATGTCATGAATTAATATTTTATTTTATTTATTTTTTATTTATTACATTTATATCCCGCCTTTTTTCCTCCAAGCAACCCAAGGCGGCGTACATAATCCTCCTCCTCTCCATGTTATCCTTACAACAACAACCCTGTGAGGTAGGTTGAGCTGAGAGCCTGTGACTGGCCCAAAGTGGGTTTCCATTGCCAAGTGGAGACTAGAACCCGGATCTCTCGACTCCCAGTCCGACGCCTTAGCCACTACACCACACTGGCTGGATATTTTTTGCTGGATATTTAATCACTAGCGAAAGGCCTAACATCAATGATAAAAAAGTAAAGGGTGACAATTAGCAGTTGATGGTAGTGGTGGATGAAGAGACATTTGTTGGAATTGTGGCAGGAGAAATGGTTAAACACCGTTTCCTGCCAGTTGCAATCCAGGTCCTGCTCTTCCACCCTGTGGCAGCTATTTGTAATTTTTTTTCAGGTGCATATTCAGTGCAATAATACATTTAGGTCACAATTCTATGATTAAACAGAAACATGTCCTACAACTCCCAGCATTCCCCACCCAGCATGGCTGAATAGGGCATGCTGGGAATTGTGAGACTTTTTTCTGTCAAAACATGCATAGGATTGTGCCCTTAATGTCACATCTAGTGTAGCCCTGAGCTCATATGGTTCTTGTTTTTCTTCTTTCTCTACAGGCAGCCCCCCTCCCCAAATTAAATGTTTGGAATCAATTTAGCTGTGTGTTATTTGCCGTATCCAAGATGCTTTTTCTCGCTTATATGCATATAGGAGCAACTTCCAGCCCTGCCATGCATTGATATACAGATCCAAATCCCACAGTAGTGATAAAACGCTTCAAATAACTGAATCCCTCAAATATATAACTAACAAGAGGGTTGTTGTTGTTGTTGTTTGGATGATGCAGGGCATGTTATTGTTATTGATGCAAAAAATAGACATCAGTATTGGTACGGATGCAACTTGCTATTGCATGCTTCAAAACCTGTTTTGCCATAGTATGTTCACATCTGAATCCATCCAGCATCAACCATTCTGAAAATAATTTGCAAGCACCGCCCCATGGAGATTTGTAATCTTTGAGAACTATGAAGTCTGTAGAAAAGGGTCACTTTTAACTAGAGAAATACTGGGCTTCTTTAACTAGAAGAATACTGCTGGCAATAAAACCCAGAAACTCTATATTCTGTACGCTCTCTATTTCAGACAGTTCATCTGTAATGTATCTAATGTATCCAAGGGGCTGTCTAAACATGTTCAAAGCCCAGTGGTGGTTGCAAATTGGTGCCGCATCAGTTATATGACACAGATGCAGATTCACAGCCACAGATTTGCAGCCACTGCGGGGCTGCGCAGTTAAACCGTTGGGGACTTACTCCGACTTTTTTATTGGGAGCAAGGTCATCCCGGCTCTTGTGCTGTCTGACCTCACTCCATGGGTGATCCGGTGTGTGTGTGTGCGGTCCTGGCAAACGGCAACTGGTTGCGGGAAGCCAGGAAGGGGGGTGCTCCAGTACCTGAATGATCACCAGAAACTCCACACTCCTTTTTTGGCATGGGGACTACCCAGCGCAACCCCACAGGAGGGAAACCACGAGGTTTAGGGGGAACACAGCGCCAATGTACCATCAAGGCAGCCCTTAAATCTGAGATATATAATACAGGATTCTTGGTGTCCATCTGGATGCTCTTACTCTGAACCTATACCTTCTGTCCCAGGCTGAGGGCAGGGGAGGAGTGCTTTATCCTGGTGACCATTTACTTTTTCTTTTATGAAAGCAGTGAAAGACTTCTCCATTTAGAATATCTTGGGGTGGATGGGTTTTGGTATTGTATATTGTGAGATGCCTATGGCATGCACTTTTAGGCCTTGAGCGTTTGGGAGAGGCAAGATATAAATTAAAATAATCATGACATTTTATGATATCTCCCTCCCCACAGATAGTCCAACAAGTCTTCCACATACTCCACTAATGATCAGACCTTCTACCTGGACTATGGCAATGACAACCTTGCTGGATTTTGGGGAGGGGGGGGCTATGACACTATGAGGGTAAGTGTTTCTATGGGCTTCTGAGTGGACTTGCATTGGATTACACTGTTAGTCTTGAGGAAAAACAAACTGAAGCTGAAACCATTCAAGACGGAGGTGCTTGCTGTCAAAGGCTGCAACCTGGGTTTGGAGGTGTGCCAACCAGTTCTGGATGGGGTTACACTCCCCCTGAAAGACTGTGTTCGCAGCTTGGGGGTGCTTCTGGATCCGTTGTTCCAAATGACAGCCCAGATAGATGCGACGGCCAGGAGTATCTACTATCACCTTCGGCTGATACGCCAGCTGCGCCCCTTCCTAGAGTTGGAAGACCTAAAGACGGTAGTGCACACACTGGTAACTTTGAGGCTCGACTTCTGCAATGCGCTCTACATGGGGCTACCTCTGGGCCTAGTCCGGAAACTTCAATTAGTCCAAAATATGGTAGCCAGGCTGGTCACTGGTACACCTAGGGGCGACCGCATTACACCAGTTTTAAAATCTCTTCACTGGCTGCTGATTAGTTTCCGGGCGAAGTACAAAGTATTGGTTATTACATGGTTTGGGTCCAGGCTACCTGAGGATCGCCTTCTCCCGTACAATCCGTCCCACACACTCAGGTCCTCTGGGAAGAATCTACTTTAGCTAGCAAAACTAGATTAACAACTGTTACCCAGAGGACCTTCTCTTCTGCTGCTCCAAGACTGTGGAATGGGCTGCTGGAGGAGATTCAGCAACTTGACAGTCTTTTAGAATTTAAAAAAGCAATAAAGACTGATCTATTCCATCAGGCCTATCCAATGAAATTTTAGAATGTTTTTGGGATGTTTTAAGGATGTTTTAAAGATGTTTTAATCATGTATGGTATGTTTTTAATCAGTTTTAATGTGTATTTTATATCATGTTTTTACACTGTTTGTTTTATACTTTGAATGGTTTTAGTTTTTGTGACCCGCCCAGGGAGCTTCGGCTATTGGGTGGTATAAAAATGCAATAAATAAATAAATAAACCCATTATCATCTCAGTTTTCTGATTTACTGTTTTTAGCAGGCTAACATCTAAGCAGACGGGAGGTTATTTTACAATAAGGCCAAGCCAGATAATGTTGGTTTCCATCATAAGCCATTTGTGTATTTAATAATAGTTAAACTCCTACTGCACATGTCTCTAAAAAATAACTACTACTCCAACAGTGTGCTTTTTATTATTGCTCACATCAGCACTAAGATCACAGAATCTCTCCGAAGGTGCAGCACAGAATACTTTTGGTAATCTTGCTTTTCTATCTCCTTCTCCAACTGCTATAAAGCCATTGTGTAGCATTACTGAGCTGTGTAGGGGCTTTCAGCCAGTTATGGGTCTAATGGCTCCAATGGGCAGAACAAGGAAATGAGGCCTAATACCATATCCTCTGTCCCATGGCCGTGTGCATCACAGCACAGGGCTGTTATTTCCCTTGGTTAAGAAATTAAATTAGCCTGACTTTAATTTGTCCTGCGTGTTCCATTAATGAAGTAGTTGAATTGAACTAATTGAAGGGAACATACATGGTTGAAATGAATTCATTTTGACTGCATTAATCAGGCAGATTCATTTTATCAAATGAGAATTTTAATCCACTGGTATTTGTTTCAGATCGGGAAGGAAACAGGCAACCACCCCATGTTTTGTTACTCTCAGAGTAAACTGTGAATAATACTAAAACACTTACTACTGAATAACAAACTGCAAATTAATAAATACAGTAAGTAATAATATATTTGCTGTCATTTTGTGGATATATGACGTTTATTAAACATTTGATGTGCCTCAAAGATTAATTTCAAGTATTTGTTGAACACTACCGGTGACTGCCAATTTATCTCCAATCCTTGACTTTTCTTGAAGATGAACTGGTTGGCATTTATACATCCTAAATGAGGTCTATTCCCTTACTCCATGTGCTTTGCTTTGAGGTTCCAGAACAATTGGTAAAATATGAATTTCTAATCCTCTCTTTGTGTTTGCAGCCGTACAAACTCTCACTACACTCGTGAAGTTGTCTTTAGAGGTGTAGACACCCGTCCTTACTCTGGACAGATCAGTTGGGCTCCAGTCATCTAAGAACTTTATTGCCAGACTGGAATTCTGGAATTCTGTATTGCCAGTTGAACTTTTGATAAACTTATTCAATGATGTTGGAAGATTCCCCTGAATGTCTGCACAGGACATTTTGAACTCACTTGCCCAAACTGATGTCTTCCAGATGTGTTGACTACAACTCCCATCATTATATGTTGGCTGGAGAAGATGAGATTTATAGGTCAACACAACTAGAGGTTACAAAGTTGGGGAAGGCCTTGTAGACATGTTAGGTAGAATGCAGACATAAAGCCAAACTCATGCCACATTTCTAAAAATGTCTGTGTCATTGGTTTCTTGGGGATTTCACCAAACCAGGAGATCATACTCCAGCCCTAGGGTCCAGTGGCCATTTCACCATATTTCCTATATAGCAATCTCTAAACTGTAATAGATTAAAAGTGAGGTGGGTTGTGGCTTTGTGTGTGTTCTGACAAACCACACATATGTCTTCCATGCATTCAGTATTACTACACTGGAGTTTGTATGAACTGTCCATGCATATCTGAAATCAAGTTCATTGATGTCCCAGGGAAGATCATTTTTTGATTGTGTATGACCAGATTGCAAGCCTAGCTCTTGTTGCATGCCACAAGCTCCCTCTGCAATCTTGTGTTAGGCAGTGAAACGAACCCTTGCTTTTGATTTACTTTCTTACTGCATTCTACACTGCCCAATAGATAAAGCTCTCTGGGCAGTTCACAGAACAAAGGTTAAAATCATAAACTTAACATATAATAAAACCAAGTAAAATCTAAAACAAATTTAAAACAGCCATAGAAGAAACTTGAAGTAAAACCAACAGGAGAGGACAGCAGCAGCAGTGCAAGGGTCAAAAAAGTATCAACAACAAATCAATTCACATGACTGTGGGGCAAAAAGAACCATGTTGCACCTCCCGATTCCTCCTGCATCAGAATGAAAAGCAGTGAAATGGAGGCATTGGCCCTTCTACACCTAAGGGTTTTCCCAGGAAAAAGGAGGGATCGTCCCTGCCTGCTTCCAGGATCCCCTGTGTGGCATTTGGATGCACAAGGACGATCTCAAGATATAGGGCTGGTGTAAGGTCTTCTATGGGGAATATCACGAGGGGTATGATGGGCATTTCAATGTATCCCTCATTTTTAGGTTTTCTGTTAGGGGAGAAACTACTGGATGGTGCAGTCAAGGTTGCCAGGCTATTGCCATCCCTCCTCACTATTATCCAGCTGTACTACAGAAGTTCCTGAATGCTGTGGGTGCTCAGCTGAATCAGTATGGAGAGGTAAGTGGGATTAAATATTTGAAAGAACTAGAAGGGTAACACAGTGAAGAGGGTGAGGTTGGTTATAGCTGGCCTGTGTTTTCTCTGTGTGGAATGACTTAAGAGCCACCAAGACCCCTGGCACTGATGTCTTCTGAATTTTTAGCACTATACACTTCCTAATAGTCCTCAATCAGTTCTATACATCCCCCCTCTGCTGCTCCTGTAAGAGACTAACCCATCACTGCAATATTCTTTTACAATATGCAGCTGATGACAGCACGGTTCAGAATTTTCCAACCATCTCCTTCACCATCAATGGAGTTTCCGTCCCACTGCCTACGTCCTCAAAATATACATTATGGATTTGGACACCATATCTTCTGTCTTCTCTTAGCATATAAACAGTTCAGACAAGCTCGAGTCAGGGGTCTGGGGGAAGAAAGAGATGGTAACAGCCATATAAAGGTTTCTCCCTTGTGTGCCATCTCCCTTTGTGATCACTTTGCTTCCACCTTTCTGGATCCCATTTACTTTTCTGCTGTTTATTTTTTTCCACAGAACGTGAACAATGGCTACTACATGGTTAGGGTGGAGCCCACTTACTTGCCCTCCCCAAATGGACAGGCTTCCTGGATCTTGGGAGATGTCTTCCTCAGGCAGTACTATTCCATCTATGATATGGACATCAATAGGGCTGGCTTTGCTACTGCTGGCTAGGCCTCTCTGGCTCTGTGATTCTTACCTGAGTTGGAAGAGATCGTTTAAAACCTGTTTGGCCTCTGTTACAATGCCATTCTTTTAAGGTGAGTATTGAGCTGGAAGGAGCCGTTTAAACCCTGCCCATCTTGGTTACAATTTATTACCTTTTAAAGTGATCTTGGACCATTCCTTTTGAACTACCTGTACTCTGGGAGCCATTTTCTTTGATTGAATCACTGACGGGTGTTTTAATGATATGAATGACAGATGGGATAATGAATGGCTAAAGCTTGAGATACTTAAGTCTGCTAAGTACTTCTGCTATCCAGGAACACTCTCCGCTGGGATTTGAATGAAACTTCAGGCCAGGGGCCTAGAACCTCTGGCCAGATTAGATGGTCCCACCCTTCCCTGACTACCAATTGTTTGGTGATTTCCCAGCTTTTTCACCATTCTAAAAGGTTGAAATTCCTCTCCTATTGCCAGTAAGAGCTTTAGGGTGCAATCCTATTGATTACACCCTCGATGGTTGGAAGCCCCTGAATTCGGAGGCTTCCGATCATCCAATGCAGGGCAGGAGGAGGGGCAGGGGCAATAAGAACATAAAACCCATGCTGGATCAGACCAAAGGTCCATCTAGTCCAGGATTCTGTTCACAGTGGCCAACTAGTCTTTGCCTCCCTATTGTATCGCTGTGAATTTTTTGCTAGATGGGCTTTTTTGCCCATCTAGCGACAGTGCTTCAGAGGGGGAGGTAAGGAGGCTGGAGAAGCCTGAGGATAGTTCATATCCTGGCCTCTCTGGTCTCCTACCCACCAAAGCGCCCCCTTTTCCCCATCTCCCAGGTCACTTTTCCAACTTCAGGGGGCAGCTGGCATCATCCTTTGTGCACCAGTGGTGAGGGGTCAGAAGAGGGGGGGTTGAATCTTTCACTCACTCCTTCCAAGGTCAGACAGCTATCTCTGAGCTCGGAAGGGGGAATACCCACTATCCCATTGCCCTTCAGACAATGTGTAGGGGCCGCAGGATTACTACATTAAGCTAAAATATGCTGATATTTTTGCCCCACCCTTTGCTTTAGCTCCACCCATAACTGCAATGTGACCACTGAGAACTTCTCTGAAATGGAATTCATCGCTCAGGCTGAAAAAAGTTCAATAACTGTTTTAGGCTAAATAGTGACAGCTCTGTTAATTGACATTGGCAGCCTCAGACTCAACTCGGTATTAGTGCATAGAGGTGGATTTTGCTCAGGAAGCTGCTTGTTATGTGCCCAGTAACGAGCGTGCAATAAAACGCTCGTTGGATGGAGCTCAGAATCTCTTAGGGAGCAATCTTATGCATGTTTAGACTGAAAAATAAAATCCTACAACTCCCCACCTGTTACGGAAAAACTGGAGCCCACACGGAGAAACTGGAGTCCACACCAAAGTTATTGTCCAAACAGATAGCTTTATTCGCTAGCGAAACAGCAGCCCGGGATGAGTCCACGGGCAGCTGCCCTGGGGACTGGGAGGAGGGGCTTTTTATACACGCCCCTCATGCAGAGGAAACGCCCACACTTTTACACAAAGGAATTGCGTGCGCATCTTGGCAGCATAGCACAACCGGTTCAAACCTGTTCGGTAGGAATGTCTGCCTCGGACTTCAGGCATGCGCAAAGAACACGGCCTTCATTAAGGTCATAACCGGAAATGACAGCCAGTTCCCTCACATTCCCCCCTTTGATACACTCTTAGCGAAGGCACAGAGTGCTATCATTATCCTAGATTGTCATCATTGACAGGGACTGGCCTGTAATCCTGCAAGGCCATTAGATGCACTGCAGTACGTTTATCTGCAATTTGCTCTATCATGTCCTTCAAACTTTGTATAATCATTGGCATAAGACAGGGTAACAGCAAGCATAACATAATTCTTATAACAACAATACTGATCATCTCTTTTAGCCCACCAAACTAATTGAACCATGAGCCTAAGCCCTGGCCTGAAGTGAGCTTGGCCATGGGCGATTAGGAGGTATGACGGTTTGATTTGGTCAATAGGACAAGATAGTTTGGTTCAGCGTGGTAATGGTCTGACACGGGGTTTCTCCGATCTTGGGACCCCCGGAAGATATTCTTTGGATGCACCGCCTTCCAATTAGGGTGTTTGTCAGCATCCACTGACTATGGGGATTGGGGTCAGTGGTCTTATTATACGGCTGGCTGACATTGTATTCTTGGGCTTCCTAAGGCCATTGGTCTCCTAGGTTGGTTCCTCCACATACATAACAATTAGATACATTCAGAGTCGCAGCGACAGTTTCTGCAAAAGTGACAAAAAGGTTGCGCGCTATCTCTGGCACTTCAAAAGGCTGTTCGACTTCTTTCTAAAGTCTTGGAAGAAGTGCTCTTGTATGGTGTGGCCTGTTTTTACAAACTGGGTGAGCTTCAGATAAATCCGCCCCAGGGGATCTGCTCCCCGTCCATGAATGCGGAGCCCGAATTGGTTCCCAAAAGTGGTCACGAACTGTTGTGGGTTAAAAACGGTAAAATTCACTAAGTTGCACTGTTGTGCTTTGCAGTTACTGAGGACTGGCACTTTGGTTAAAGAGGCGTGGATTTTACTAAGGGGGGGTGTTGTTGGATAAGTGGCCCACCATACACAGTTCTAATAAGGACAGCTGTTATCGCAATTGGCTTGTTTGGGGATGGTAGTCTGCATCGGGTCTGTGGAGGGGCATATATATTTGTCTTCGTGCATGTATGTTTTCTCCCAACTGAGATCCCCACACTGATCTGGCCAGTGGGAGATCTTACAAGGGTCTATGATCACAGAAGCTGGAGAATTTGGGGTTCTAAGGGGTATTTTCTGCAATAGTGTACCTTGCTGGTTAGCATCTCTGACCTCTAGGTGCCATTTAACAGGATTTTCTCTGGGATCAAAACATGTGACTTTGTCATTCAGAGAACATGCTGAGAAAGAAACATTACGGAAAGTGCAAGACGTTTTGGTCTCAGTACACTGCAATTTACTCTGATATATAATAGTCTGTTTGATTTGGTTATGCAGTTTCACTGTTTGTATACAAGAGGAGCAGAGATCAAGTTTTGACTTCTGGGATGATATGCTCAGGGTCAGCAGGAAGAGCAAAATAGGCAAAACGTGCTTCGGGCGGTGTCCACCTCTTCTTTCCAGGTTGAGAGGGGATGCAGCGCCCCCAGTTATTTCGCTCCCTCGGTTGCCGGTCCCGAGGAGTCTTCTCCCGTCGCGTCCAGCGGTGAGGGCTGTTTCCTCAGGGTGAGCTTTAGGCCCGCGGCTTTTGTGGCCTGCCATCTCTCGGGTGCGGCTAATTTTGCTCGGCTCCAATGAATCCAACTGGAATTCCCTTGGACCTTTAAAGCAGTAGGCGTAGTTGGTCATCCACTTTGGTCCGTGGGTTTCCAGCAGGGCTTTCATGGAGTGCGAGGCAGTGATTTCTATGTGCTGTCCATAGGTAAGTTTAATGGCTTCAGTTAAGGGCAGGCATGCGGCAGCGATACATCGGAGACATCCTGGCCAACCTCTGCTCACATGATCAGTATTCTTGCTTAGGTATGCTACAGGCCAATTCCACGAACCCACTCTCTGGGTCAGAACGCCCACGGCTGTGCCCTTCTTTTCGTCTACATAGAGGTGGAAGGGCTTGCTGATATCAGGTAGTCCTAGAGCGGGTGGACTGGTAAGGGCTGATTTAAGATTCCGGAGGCTCTCTTTTGCTTTAGATGTCCAGTCTAGGGTCCCGGATTCAGGGACTTTCTGTTTCAAGAGTTCATAGAGGGACTGTGTCAGGGCGGCGTAGTTCAGGATCCAGATCTGGCAGTACCCTGCCATGCCCAGGAAAACTCATAATTCTTTTTGTTCCGGGGCTGGGGTATACAATTGATTGCCTGGGTCCTGCTGGCAGCTAAAAGTTGAGTGTTCTTCTTGATGATAAAGCCCAGATATGTCACTTCTTGTTTGCAGATTTGGGCTTTGGCTTGACTAGCACGGTAACCTGCAGTCTCCAGATGTCTGAGCAGGGCGATGGTGTTCTGGATTCTTAAAAAAAAAGATAACAAGTCCATGTCTGCAGGGGCTTTTCTTTTGATGCATTTACAAATGAAGCCAGTAAAAACAATTCACTGAGCATTTATATTCCTTGGCTGATCATGGTTCTAAAAAAAAAGTCTTTCAGTCATTGAAGAGTCTGATCAATGTCCATCTTGTGAGGTCTTAAAACACCTGGTCTTTAAACAGGGAGGTCATGATGATTCTTGGCACATCAGGGGTAACAAATCCCATCTTTCTGGGTTCTTGAAAACTTTGAGTTATTGTGCTAATTCCAAGTCTTCTTTTGCATAAGGTGGATTCAAATACTGAGAAATGGGCTAGCTCCAATTATGGCAGCTGTTTGTAGACAAATTAGCCAATTCTTTTGGCAACATCAGGGCTTCTAACAGATCAACTGTTAATTCTCCATGGGTCACTGCTCTATAGGCAGTCACAAATCTTCTTTCTTTCCAAATCTGTCCATGTGATATTTTGAATCAGTAAATATAGTCTTTTGCCTGAAACAAGCATCAGGGCTTCTGTGCATACTACGAGTTCAGCTGCTTGTTGTACAATTGTAGCTGGATCCATCAGTAAACAACTCGAGGTCATCGTATAGGTCTGGGCGAGGTTTGGTGCCAAGTTGCAAGACTTCAAGTCATGCTCTGGAACTTCTTCTTTGTAGTTCAGGTATCAACGTGGCAGGATTCAATGAGGCAAGCCTTGGGTCCACAAGGAGGTTGATCTCATATCTGGACTGGCAGGTGGGGTTCAGGTGTCAGCTTCTTCCACTGTACTCCACTGGTCTGTGCCACGTTTTTGGCACAGCACGCTTGAGGCTGGTATTGCAAACACAGTAATGCAAGCTGGAGTTTTTAATTGCTTTAATCATTTCACAAGTCCATTTTTAAAAAGTAATAGCTGTATTCTTCTTCTGGCTTCTAATTTCAAAGGATACTGATGCAAGAACACAGGGGTGCTTTTAGACTTCAATTGTAGTTGCATTTAGGGCTGGGCAATTTTCAGAACACAACGTTCAAAACACACACAAAAATATAGCAATTCAGTATTTCCAATCTTCGTCAGCAGAGGACGCAAGATTGTCCATTCACTAACTTTTTCAAGGCAGGGGTCTTTTACCCCCCTTTTCCTTCTGGTCAAAAAACCATGCCACGTACACTAACCTTCAAACACTTTCCTTTTTCTTTTCTTTTTCTTTTTCTTCCTCCCCTATGTTTCAACTTCTTATCTTTCTTTACGTCTTGTATTCACATACTTTTACATACTTCTGGCATTTAGCAACATACTTTTTCTTTCTCCCATCTTGGCACAATGGTTGGCAAAACTATTTGTGCTTACAAGGAGCTTTTTAACTCAGGCAGTGAATCTTCAAAGCTATGGAAGACATTTCTTCCGTGAAATGGGGTTCTACATTTCTAATTATCTGAGGTTAGTGAAAGACAAAATACACAAAGTCTTCAAAATCTTTGGACTACTTCCACTGAGAACAAAACTTTTACTGAAACAAAACTGCTTATCTCTAGCTGCTAAGCATAGAGAAGCAAAAAAAAAACCACTAGGGAGGAGGCGAAGGGGGATCCGTAGGAGGGAAACAAAAAAACGTTCTCTTTTCACTTGGGCCGGGTGGAAAACATAAACTGACAATTTTTTTTTTTTTCACTTTAACACAACACCAACTTTTCTGTAGTAGCGGAACTGAACAGTGGGCACCGTTGGTGGGGGCCTCATCTGGGGTGCCGTAGGCGAAACATAAGGCAGCGGCAGTTCTTCCTGAGGACAAGGTATGATTGGTTTGTCCTTTGAAGCACTGTAAGTGAGCTGCCTCAGGCGGTGGGCTGGATTCTTTTTATCTTTCTTCGCCTTTGTACATTACACTGGGTAGTGTCAAAAAAAAAAAAACTTCTGCAAAAAAGCTCTACCATGAATCTAATGGAGTGGAAGAACCTCCCCCCATCCTAACTTTCTAAACTCACCAGACAGACAGACAAATCAGGTGGGTAGACAGGGAACCAACTGGCTATCGGTAGTGGGGGAGTCAGCTGGTGAAACAATAGGTTCACAATCACACGCTGCCAGCCCACGTTGCCGGAATTTCCAGGTACCAAATGGCACCAGAGGACTGATGGATCCAACGGCCAACTATGGAAATCAGGCTGCCATTCACACACCAATTACACAGACAACACCCTCTTTCCCAAATCCAGCCCAGCAGAGAAACAGAAAACAGAGAAACCTTCCGGCTTCTGAGGGGTTGATCCAGCCCCTCCTTCAGCTCCTGGGAGCCGGCTGAACAGAACAGAAACAGATTACAGAGAGAAACATTCCGGCTTCTGAGGGGTTGATCCAGCCCCTCCTTCAGCTCCTGGGAGCTGGCTGAACAGAACAGAAACAGATTACAGAGAGCTCATTGTTACTTGCCTGTTTGAAGTTCCGGCGCCGGTTAGAAAGGTATCTGTAGCAAAACTTCCACAGAGGTTCAGCTGCGTCCACGCCGCCCCCTCAGGTCGGTCCGTCTCCAGATCACCAGGCATCAGCGAAGCCGAAGGCAAGCTGACGGCGCGCTCCCGATGAGTGTCGGCGGACGCCTGGGGGGGAGCTGCGAGGAGGCAAGCTGGAGTGGGGGAAATCTCCCTGGCAGGCTGTCCAGTACTCCGTGAGGTTTCCTTGTTGAAGGAAGCGGCCCCACGTTCGGGCGCCAGGAATGTTACGGAAAAACTGGAGCCCACACGGAGAAACTGGAGTCCACACCAAAGTTATTGTCCAAACAGATAGCTTTATTCGCTAGCGAAACAGCAGCCCGGGATGAGTCCACGGGCAGCTGCCCTGGGGACTGGGAGGAGGGGCTTTTTATACACGCCCCTCATGCAGAGGAAACGCCCACACTTTTACACAAAGGAATTGCGTGCGCATCTTGGCAGCATAGCACAACCGGTTCAAACCTGTTCGGTAGGAATGTCTGCCTCGGACTTCAGGCATGCGCAAAGAACACGGCCTTCATTAAGGTCATAACCGGAAATGACAGCCAGTTCCCTCACACACCCATGCATAGGATTGCACCCTTATTAACAAATAAATGCATAGGGTCAGGTGCAACATCACTGTGCCAGTGGGACATTACCATTTGCACCAGTACTATCAGGTAACCCAGCAGAGCAGCATTTTCTGAAGCCAATCTTTAGCCAGCCCATATGTGAATCCCCCTACTGAGCATCATTGCAATATCCACAATCAACTAGAAGGCATATTTTAAAACCTGATTATTCTAATTGTGCCACCTAAGCATGTTTCTTCAGAAAAGAATCCTGAAAGGTTCAATGGAGATGATTTCCTATTAAGTGTGCTTATGATCCTATCCACATTTTACTCATTAAGTTGAACCAAACTTATTCCCTAGCAAATGTGCATAGGACCTAAGGAGTTCTGCGCATGCAACACAGCCTTGGTCAAGAATTGTGGGTAGAAATGTGCATGCAAGTCAGGGCTAGATTAAGGCCAGCTGATGTGCTAAGCACAACCCAATAACGGTGCCCTCTTGGCCCTTCCATTGCTTAGCTGGCAAGACATTAAGACTCAATAAGTACTGCAGGTGAAATAAGACATTAAAAACTCACTAAAAAACCCCCACGCCAGAACACACAACCATATTAAATATAAACTGTTTTTTATTATATTTATTTAACACTAAATAACAGCAAGCAATATAAGCCAATTACTTACTTATAACTAGGGCAACAGGAAAACCCCCACAATTTTTCATCACTGTTTTATGCATTTTTAAATAAAACTGTTATAAGTGCAAAAAATTATTGAAAACGAGTTTTAATCACTCTCCAAAGATTATTAGACAAAATAAGATCCGATATTATCTGAAATTATGTGATCTCAAGAGCATACTTTTCAATTTTGGTGGTGCCCCCCTTCCCTTGGTGCCCTAAGCACATGCTTATATTGCTTAAAGGTTAATCCAGGGCTGATGCAAGGGCAACCCCCCCTCTAACTGCACTCCATTGCTTTCAGTAGGTGCATATCTGCATTCCCATATTAGATTGGGATACCCATTGACATGTACGGCTGAACGTGCAACCCATTGTAAGCAGCACAGTATCATATTGCTTGTGATTCTTGATCCAGGAAGTGATTCATGCACAGAAGCCTGCATCTGTTTGCACATCTCCTTTGTTGAATAAGAGTGGCATCCTGTAGTTTCAGCCCACAGAGAAAGATATGTGTTTTGCAATATTGCCACCTAGTGGTCTATTTGTCTGACCAGAAGTTTGCATATAATCTGAATGTGGTGCAGATTCTCTCAGTTACCAGGGGGGAGTCTAAACGGTGTCTTCGCCCTGTGCTGCTGCGAATTGGCATTGCGTCGGTTATTTGATGCAGTCGTCAATTTGCTGCCACCGCGGGGCAAAGAGCTGCACATTGGAAAAGCTGGGGACTTTTCCTACCACAATGAGGTCAACATGCCTCTTCCACCATCTGTCCTCACTCAGGCGCCACACTAGGGGCATTCCTGGGCGGAAGGCGACCTCGCATTGGTTGCTGAAAGCCAGGGGAGGGGGCGGGCCTGGTGAACTGAATGGCCCATGGGAAGCCTCCTGTGTAGGGGCAAACCAGCACCGTTAAGGCAGCCCCCAGTATTTAATATCTGAAGAAAGGCTAGGTCTAGGTTTTTTGGAAGCCATGCTTGGGTGGTTTTTTTTAATGTAACCCACAAAAGCAGCCAATTTAGGTTCTTGCAGCAGTAGCTATGTATATTGGTAGCATGTTTATGTGAAAAGGGAAGTAACTGGGTGTGGTGGCGTTCTTAATATGCTGAGAGAAACACACCACTCTCTTCTTTACGGCTTTACGTGTTCCAGTATAGAACCCTGAAGTTCAAAAGAGACCCTAGGACTGAGCCCTGATTCAGATTAAGCACAGCCACAACAATCACACCGGCTCTTACTTAACCCATTGGTTGCCACAGTAGCCACGCATATTCTCTCCCCGCCACCCCACAATAAATAGTGTCATATTAGAGAGGCTTACATGACTCCCAAACACATTGACATGGAGGAGGTTGTGGAGCTGCATGGGTTAGCTCTGTCACCACTGCCATCAATGTTCATGGTGGAAGCATTCCCGGTTATCCATATGTTCAGCCAGCATGGCAAAGCTCTGCATGTATACAGATGTATTTGCACAGGGCTTCTCATGTGCTGCTCTCGCCCGGAGAGTCGTGTCCGTCGGGTTGGCTGGAGACCCGAGTCCTCTCTGCGAGGACATCCGTGGCAGCCGTCCCAACACGCCAGCAGCTCTAGCCCGGCGCGGGCATGGCTCCTCCGCTGCAGGATACCGGGGCGAGCGTTGGGAAGAAGAAGGTTGCGAACGGTGGCGAGGTCTGTTCCCGCCGTTTTTTCACCTGGGAGGAGGTGGCGCTGCGCATGGGTCGGATCCAGCCTTATCTCCAGGAGCGGTGGCTGGTGATCGACAGGAAAGTCTACGACATCAGCAGCTTCTTCCAGCGGCACCCGGGAGGCGCCAGGGTGATCAGCCACTATGCCGGCCAGGACGCCACGGATGCGTTCACAGCATTCCACCTTCAGAAGGCTCAAGTGAGCAAATTCTTGAATTCACTGCTGATAGGGGAGCTGGCCCCAGATCAACCTAGCTCCGAGGCCAGCAAAAATCAATTGTTAATGAAAGACTTCAGGGAGCTGCGGTCCACAGTTGAGAAGATGGGACTTCTGAAGCCAAATAGCCTCTTCTTTTTCCTGATGTTCCTTCACATCGTGATTCTGGATGTCGCTGCCTGGATGACTATCTGGTACTTTGGGTCATCCTTAGTACCCTTCTTCATAGGTGTTGCACTGAATACTATTGCTCAGGTCCAAATGTCCTGGTTGCAGCATGATTTGGGGCACCTTTCTGTCTTTAGAACACCCAAGTGGAATCATGTGGGTCACAAGATTTTCATGTCCCTATTGAAAGGACTGCCTTCCCACTGGTGGAATAATCTGCATTTCCAGCACCACGCCAAACCTAACTGCTACCGCAAAGACCCTGATCTCAACATGCACCCCCTTGTATTCGCTTTGGGGAAGAAACTGGCTGCAGAGCTTGGGTTGCAGAAAAAGAAGTTCATGCCATACAACCATCATGCCATACATGTGAGGAGGGACCTAGTCCAATCAGCATGCCCCCACCCCTTGTTGGAGGAGCCCTATGTGTGCACATCAGTACACATGGCGTGCCCTTTCCCATGCTGTCTGACCACATGAATACAGTGGAGAACCATTGCCACCATTGGAATCAGCAGTGGGGGGTAAGGCTGACCCATAGCCCTCCTCCCCCATTCTCCAACCTGTGTGTGGCTGTGGTAAACCTTCCACTTGTCTTCTACTATTAGCTGGTTGGCAACTTGCCTATGAAATTTCCCATGAACCTCTGGTACATTCCCACACATCATTTAAACAATACCTATGAAACATAGCTTAGCTACAGTTATCCATGCTCTGATAACCTCTCGTTTGGATTACTGCAATGCGTTATACGTGGGGCTGCCTTTGAAAACGGTCCGGAAACTTCAACTGGTGCAAAACAGGGCAGCAAGGTTATTAACAGGGACTGGCCGGCGAGATCACATTACGCCAGTCCTTTTACAACTTCATTGGCTGCCAGTCCAGGTCCGGGCCCAATTCAAAGTGCTGGTATTGACATTTAAAGCCCTAAACGGTTTGGGGCCAGGTTATCTGAAGGAACGCCTCCTCCCATATGTACCTACCCGGACCTTAAGATCATCTACAGGGGGCCTTCTCCGTGAGCCCCTGCCAAAGGAAGTGAGGCAGGTGGCTACTAGGAGGAGGGCTTTCTCCGCTGTGGCACCCCGGTTGTGGAACGAGCTCCCCAGAGAGGTCCGCTTGGCGCCTACACTATACTGCTTTCGTCGCCAGCTGAAGACCTTTTTATTCACTCAGTATTTTAACACTTAATTTTAACTTAAATTTAAATTTTACTGTTTTAACTCTGTATTTTAATCCTATATCAACTTTGCTGTGTGGTTTTATCCTGGTTGCGCTTTTTATACTGTATTTCGTAATTGTGTTTTAAACTGTTGGGTGTTTTACTGTGGTTTTAATTTTTGTGAACCGCCCAGAGAGCTTCGGCTATTGGGCGGTATAAAAATGTAATAAATAAAATAAATAAATAAATAAATAAACATGCTTTAGGTGTCTTGGTAATTGGCACTAATGAGCATTCATGTATCGTAAAAGGCTTGTTAGAAACCTTTTGTTTCACTCTGTTTTATTAGCCTTTTGTTTCTTTGGCATATATGTGTTTCATGCAGTGCTTTGCCAAAAATTTCTCTGATGAGAATTTAATCCATTCTCATTAAATTTGTTAGAAAATAAATGGCTTTCAAAAAGAAATTGAAAGGAGAAGAAATTTCGGAAAAAATCTCATAGGTTTGGCTCAGGGTTCTTGTGCTTACCTTGTGTATGAGATGACTGAGGAGTGTGTGTGAGTGTCCTGTCTTTCATTGTATAGTCACCTCACAGCCTGTAGCCTCCATGGCTTCCTGCACTTCCCACCCAGGGGAAGACAACATAAATTTATTCCTTCCACAGGGCCTTTTCAGATCAGGAAGTGCAGGAAGCCTGGGAGACTGTAGAGCAATGATGAGATGTGTAATAGAAAGAAAAATATAGGCAGTACTCTCAGCCACCTCACAGTGATTAGTTAAGGTCAAAAGCACCACCAACACACATTCAAAATAAACTTTAAACTGACCTAAGGCAGAAAAATGGGGAAAGAAAACTTGCAGGAAATTCCTGAGATTTTTCTTTTCTTACCTCCTAGAAATAAAAGGAGACTTTTCAGAATCTTCTCCACATTTTCTTCACCATTATTTTTGGGGTGGCTGCATTCCCTCCCCTCAATGCCCTAGAGGGATGGATTGTGGAGAATGCAAAATGGGGGCCAGGTTGCAGTGGCAGTTGTGGGGGGAACCCTTAGAAAAATATATAAAGAAGCTGTTCTACAGCCCTTGCCAATGGTGATGCCTGCCTGTGAGAAATTGTTGGAGAATTTCTCCTCCCCCTGGAGAAATCTGATGAAATTGTTCCCCCAGTTTTTCTACCCACAAATAGGGTGGAGAATTTTGTGAGGTCGCTTGTGCACAGTTCTAAATTATTAGATGTAATTATTAGATGTAAAGTTATGGGATATAGATGTAATTATTATTACATCTATATCCCAAAACTTTATCGCAACACATACAATAAAAGCATTTGCTGAAACAGTCTGTTAGAACAGCTATCCACAGAAAGGAGAAGAGATGCTCTATAACATACTTGGAATTTGCCACATTCATGAGATGTGCATTCATACATTCAACAAATTGCAAGCATTGAAGGAGTCCTATGTAGTAGGCCTGAACTGAGATCATTGCTTATTGAGACATCATCAGTTTGATTATTCTGTTACTTCTGGCAGTTGATGGATTATATACTGGCATGCTATTATTATTAGGGCTGACACCTGATTAAAGAAATCTTAATTTGTCAATTAGTGTATGTCTGAGATAATTATGTGAACTGCCCATGTAACATGTGAACACATGTTACAACAGGAACAAGCTCTTCTGTGATGCCTTCCATCTACGATTTTTATAAATTCTTGTATTTAAAACCATTTTTTAAAAAATACCACTGAATCTGTTGGTGGCACTTTTAAACCATTTAAAAGATTTTTTAACTGATGAATAATCTAACTGATCAGCTGTATAGCACACTGCAGCCCTAATTGTTGTCATGCAATGATTGTATCACATTGTCCTCCAGAGTGTATCATTGAATTGAATCCAGAATTAGTCATACTTCAAATGACAAAAGACCTATCGAAATCAATTGGACCAAAGTTAGTCATGGCTAACATGTCCCACTGGGTCTGCTCTGACTAAGTCATGATCCAACCCACTGTGATTAGAAGCATCACTTTTTATAATCAAGGGCTCAGTAATAACTTTGGTATGTTACTGCAGTGATTCCTTATTCATAACACTCATGGTCTTAGGAAATCACCTTCCTGTCCTTTTTGGTTTAATTACTTCTTTGGCTCTCACAAATGGAGCAATTTGTGAGAGCCTGACTATCATTCCTTCTTAGTTGTTCCCAGTATCACTCCCACAAAATTATTGGTGGCTCTGATGTTAATGATGCAGTGAATCTGCTCCAGGTTTCAGTCAGAAGCAATCAGAACTCTAAAGGAGCTATCCAAATTGCAAATACATATCTCCTTTAGTTTTCTGACTTAAACCCAGACCATTCCACTGACATCAGAGCCACTACCCTCCACTGAAGACCACCTTCTCCCATAAACGTCTGTCTTGAGTTTTATGATCACTAGGGATGCTCTTCTCTTGGTGCTACAGTTATCAGAGGCCCATTGGGTAGCAGGGCCTTCTCAGTGGCTGCTCCCAGGCTCTAGTTGGCTCCCTGTTTGCTGTCCTTCTGCCGGCAGGCAAGCAAGCATGTTTTTATTCAAACAGGTCTTTGGCATGTAAGCTGGCTGTGCTGAAGTGGGTTCTATTGGATTGTGTTTATTTTTTATTGTTTTGTTTTATAAATTGTCATTTAAATTTATATATTTTTATGATTGTTTTAACTAACTTTTATTTTAATATTGTCTCTGATTGTTAGCTGCCTTGAGCTCCATTTTTTGGTTGGAAAGGCAGGGTATAAATGAAATGAATAAAATTTTGAAATGAATAAAAATTGGGTACAAATTTTAGCTACACATTCTGAATCCATCAATTTCAACTACATTCCCTAAATTATAAACAGCCATTTCTAGGCCAAAGAAAAAAATGTATTGTGTCATTGGCCATGGCTAGACCAGGCCTATAAGGAGGCCAAAAAGGAGGAACCTGGGAACTACAGACCAGTTAGTCTGACATCCATCCCTGGGAAAATTCTGGAGCAGATTATAAAGAAGTCAATCTCTGTAAACACCTTGAAATCAATGCAGTGATTACTAGAAGCCAACATGGATTTGTCAGGAACAAATCCTGTCAGACTAATTTGATCTCATTTTTTGATCGGGTAACCTCCCTTGTAGACTGTGGGAATGCTGTGGACATCATATATCTTGACTTCAGCAAAGCTTTTGACAAAGTGCCCCATGATATTCTGATTAACAAACTAGCTAAAAGTGGGCTAGATGGAACAACTATTAGGTGGATTCACAGTTGGCTACAGAATCTGACTCAAAGAGTACTTATCAATGGAACCTTCTCAAACTGGGGAGAGGCAACGAGTGGGGTACCGCAGGGCTCAGTCCTGGGCCGAGTGCTCTTCAACATTTTTATTCATGATTTGGACGAGGAGGTGCAGGGAACGCTTATCAAATTTGCAGATGACACAAAATTGGGTGGGATAGCTAATACCCTGGAAGACAGAAACAAACTTCAAAGTGATCTTGATAGGCTGGAGTGCTGGGCTGAAAACAACAGAATGAAATTTAATGGGGATAAATGCCAAGTTTTACATTTAGGAAATAGAAACCAAATGCACAGTTACAAGATGGGGGATACTTGGCTCAGCAATACTACAAACGAGAAGGATCTTGGAATTGTTGTAGATCACAAGCTGAATATGAGCCAACAGTGCGATATGGCTGCAAGAAAGGCAAATGCTATTTTGGGCCTCGTTAATAGAAGTATAGCTTCCAAATCACGTGAGGTACTGGTTCCTCTCTATTCGGCCCTGGTTAGGCCTCATCTAGAGTATTGCGTCCAGTTCTGGGCTCCACAATTCAAGAAGGATGCAGACAAGCTGGAGCGTGTTCAGAGGAGGGCAACCAGGATGATCAGGGGTCTGGAAACAAAGCCCTATGAAGAGAGATTGAAAGAACTGGGCATGTTTAGCCTGGAGAAGAGAGGATTGAGGGGAGACATGATAGCACTCTTCAAATACTTAAAAGGTTGTCACACAGAGGAGGGCCAGGATCTCTTCTCGATCCTCCCAGAGTGCAGGACACGGAATAACAGGCTCAAGTTAAAGGAAGCCAGATTCCAGCTGGACATCAGGAAAAACTTCCTGACTGTTAGAGCAGTACGACAATGGAATCAGTTACCTAGGGAGGTTGTGGGCTCTCCCACACTAGAGGCCTTCAAGAGGCAGCTGGACTACCATCTGTCAGGGATGCTTTAGGGTGGATTCCTGCATTGAGCAGGGGGTTGGACTCGATGGCCTTGTAGGCCCCTTCCAACTCTGCTATTCTGTGATATCCCAGGATCGTCCCGGGATAACCTTGTGCATCCAAATGACACACAGGGGATCCCGGCAGCAGGCAGGGATGACCCCTCCATTTGCCTGGTCTAGCTGAGGCCATTGTCATACTTAAGGTATCTTCCCTTTCCCTCAGGCCATCTCTTCAATTAGATCTTAAACTTTAAGATTAAGGGGGGTTGTTTTGTTTTGCTTTAACTGGTAATTAGCCTGTGCTGGAAGGGGGGGTGCTTTTGTATTTGCAATCCTCTCTGAGGATTGTCTGGAATTGGCAACATTGTAATTATTACTTGTTATAAAGTTGTATAACTTTGTTTTGTTATTTGTTATTTATTGGAAAGTTTTTAGATATTGTTTTTTAAAAAAACAAAAAACAATAAAACAACCCTCCCTCCCTCTTCTCCAATTATACACTTGACATAACTTTAAACCTTCATTTCTTCTGGTTCCCGGCCATCTCTTCCCATTTCCCTTCAGGTCACTGCCATATGTTAAGTACTGTGTCTTAGATATTGAGCCATTTATAGTCCTCACTTTCCTATCTGCTAATTTGACTGTTATGGCATTACATTTTTGAAAAAGAAAGAGAAACCGGGAGGGAAAAGGAAAGGGGTTATTGTATTTCCTATAGGAAAGAAAACAAGCAACACATTGGAAAACTGCAATGCTGCAAACATGATTTAGAGAGAGAAAATGAAGAGACCAATAATAGAAAGAATAAAGGCGTAGAACACGGATAACGACGACTGCCAGTATGTTACTGGCATCGCGTGGGCGCTGCTGAAACAACCAGCAACTTGTTTTGAGACGCGAGCGCGATTTCTAAAGCGCGCAGAGGCTCTCGGAACTACATTTCCCAGCACTCTACGCAAGAGGAGGCGTGGCTTGAAATGGTTGAATGCTGCCCTCTTTTGGGTACACCTAGGAAGTTGAAGAGCGAGAAGGTGACAGTAAATGAGGGGGAGGGAGCGCTGTCTGAAAAGGGTCGAGGGGTGTGTGTGAAAGCACCCCTGCCAGCCAACAGGGGGCTCGTGCAACAGCTGGACTACCTGGGGCCGAGAGAAGTTGCAGGGAGAAGCGAGCGGTCAAGCAGGCGACACCAAAGTTGAATCAAGTTTGCGGAGTGGCTTTGGCGACGGCGCGGGCTTTTATTTCTCCCCCCCTTAAGTGGTTCCAACAGGCTCTGACCTTCACGGGACGGTAAGCAGGGAAAGGCACTCTCTCGCTCTCTTTTTTTCTTTTTAAAGCGCGGACGCTCCGGGCAAGAGTGCAGTCTCTCGAGGCAATGCCCGGAGCCGGTGGCGGTGGCGCCTCCAGCCGTGGCAGCCGCCCAACAAATCCACCGGTTCGGGGTGGTAGGGGAGAGGCCGGAGGGCACCGAAGGACCGACCCTCCGCCACCCTCCCATCTAGCCTCCGTTTCGGGATCTCGGAAACGGAGCAGGTGGAAGGAGGCGGCAGACAGGCAGGCAGGGGTCGCGGAGGCAGCCAAGCGGGGCCGCTATCTAAAGTTAGGGCATAGCCGGGGAGGGGGAATTGGGGGGACCCGTCGAGCGTGAATTACGGCGGATGTGCAGCGCAAGAAGAGAGACTCGGCTCGCTGCAAACGGCAGCGTCGTTTTTCCTCCTCCTTCGCGAGAGATTAGATCAGATTTGGAACCGGGGAGGGCCGGGGGGGGAAATAAAGGTTAGGTCCCCGAGTCGATCTCCTCTCCGGGGGTGCTTGTGATGACACCAAGCGGGAAGGAAGGGGTGGCGATGGTGGTGGCGAACATGGCCTTGCCCTGCCGATGCAGTGTGGGGAGCCGATGGCGGAGCCAGCAGCCAAGCAGCAACAACAGTCGCGCGGGTGCGGAGGGGGGGGTAGACAAGGGAGAGCTGCGCAACTCCACCCGCTCCGAGAGGCGGAGGGGAGCGAACTGGGGAAAGAAGCGGAGGAGGCGGGCGGGGTGAGGTGGGGGGGGGGCGTTCGCCTTCTCAGCAGCGCCGCCAGGGGATTAGAAGGGAGCAGAGTGGATCTTATGCAACTGTTACTGCAGGAAGCCGGGCAATTGCCGGCCGGCTCAGGCGCTGGAGTGAGCAGCCTCGCGGGCGGCTTGTTTTCTTCTTTCTATCTCCCCCCTTTCGCGTCCTTTTTTCTTTCCCCTTCGTCCCGTTTCGAGAAATCGCAGCCCAGTGAGTCGGGCTTGTTTCGTTCTTGCTTCAGGACGGAAGTTCCCGATGACAAGTGCTGCAAGGCTCCTCATTAGCTTTAATTAACGCTGATCTGTTGGTGATTTGAAGTCTCGGGGAGCGCCCACGTGCGCTGCTGCTGCAGTTCACAGGACGGGGTGAAGCCAGACCGGCCGCGTCAGCCAAGCAGCCCGCCCTGCCCTGCCCGCGGCGCTCTTTTGCAGCCAGGCGGTTTCAGGGCGCAGGGCCGCCCCGTGCCAGGAAGGCGTCCTCACGTGTCGTATTATTCTCCAGGCCTTTCTAGCGGTTGAGTGGCCAGATGCGAGGGAGGATAGGCAGAAGAAGCTCTTGTGCAGGGTAGGGTTGCCAAGGTCTTTTCTGGCCTTGCGCCAATGCTTTTAGCGAGGGCCTGAGACGCAGAACTTTAGCTAGTGATAGGTTTCACAAGCTTAATTTCCGTCTCTTAGGCTGCTGATGGAGGCAGAGGAATAGGGCCAGTTTAAAAGCTGGAAGCCATAGCCTTTAAATTACACCTGATCGGATGATGGCTAAAAGTGTGTCTATGTGTCATTACTATTGGCACTGTTGGTATTGATATAAGACTTCAAGAGAATGTTAGATGCGTTTCCTAATCTTCCGAATTCTGAAAACTACGCCCTCTTTCGTTAATTGTTTGCAGTGCCTTTCAGAACATTTTTGATGTTTGAAACCGGTGGCTTTCTTTTTAAAGTTCATTGCAGAAAGAAAACTGAACAGATGGCAGATGTGTGGACATTCCCTCCCCACCCCCTACCCCCGTGCTGTTAATTTCCTCTACCATATTTGTTTGACTTCATGCATGGCTGCCCTCCATCTCCAGTGTGAGGGTTTGAGTAGAGCTGTGTAGACAGGTCTCTGCTTGCTTTTTCTTGGGCCTCTCTAGCTGTTTACAGATGCTAGATGTGCAGGTGACTCTGTATCGGACAAGCAGACCTAGTAAATAATAAGAGCAGTCAGTCCTATTTTTCAGACCCCTTATTTCTTAGATGTAAATTCAAGCAGAGTTTAATCTATTGTTAGAATTTACATTGGTTTGGACTAAGTTATATGTACATAAGAACAGCCATGCTGTATCTGACCAGAGGTATGTTAGATCACTGAACATTCATACCTGGAGTCTTTCATATAGGTAGAATTGCCAAGACTTGCCAAGTTCAAATCATGCCAGGCCTCTTCTATCTTCAAGTGTTGCATAGAAAGGGAATCTTCTTCAGGAGTGACTTTCTCTGTCATTTTGCTGCGGTGACTAGAGAAACTGCAATTGGTTTAAATATAAGTAAATAAATCCAGTTGTCTTACTTCCACTTCTTCACAATGGTCAGAAAAGTAATAAAGTAGGAGTGGTGCAAAATTGTGACTCACTCTTTACATAAATGTCAGATAGCATGAAATAGTGTGCACATTGTTGGGGCAGCCTCATACTTAAGTCTTAGATTGGTCACCATGGGCGATCAGGAATTGATGCAGACGAGTACACTGGATTCCATGCAGGCAAGTGAGCGGGCTGCTTGTGGAGCGATGGAGTGTTGCATTCCTTCTTTGCACCCAGCATAGAATCTAAGCAGGCCAGTAGAGGACGGAAGCCCCCTCTGGGTCCAGCATAGATGTACAGCTCTGTGCCTCCTCTGCCAGCCTTCATCAGCCTAGTAAAAAAGAAAGAAATGCAGGCTAATCACTTCTGTGGGCTTACTTACAAGGCTGCCCTAGGACATGTTCACACATGCTGTTAAAACAGCTTTTTCTATTTTTTTGCATCTATAATGAGAATTTAAAACTTACGTTGGTAAGTCTGTCCATTCTATTTTAAAAATGCCCGACTTTCGCTTTCTATCCAGGATGAACAGCATTCTCACATGCAGGCAAACAAGAAAGCCTCAAAGGAACTTCGAGTATCATGTGTGAATATGCCCATAATGGTACTGGAGCTTTTGGAATGACCAGCCAGGGCTACTTCAAAGCTAGATGTGTCTTGAACTATAAAAAGCTTTCCAAACAGCTGTGCAAATACATCTTATTGAGATGGCTTTCCATTTTCTCCTCTTGGCAGGAGCTAGAAAAGAACATGTGTGCTAGGTAATTAATTAGCCAGAAACATGTGACTGAGGCAACCATTCATTCTGCCTTGGAATCAGAGGAGAAATTCCAAACTACAACAAGGGACAAGGGGAAGTGATGGTAAATGTTGAGTCATTCAGTGATAAGCGATTGACAGAATCTAACTTGATTCTACAAAATAAAAACTTGTCATTGCTCTTCAGCTCAACAGCACGGAAAGCAATCTCAGAAGCATTCACTTTGCAACACCCTCTTGATGTAATTTCACATGTAAAGCCAAATTGGGTTGGCATTATGTGCCTGAGCATTGGGCTAATGCACTCTTTTCTTCCCCTTGTGCATGGTGATTCCATTGCTGTATTATCTGATGTGGCAAACTATGGTTAGGATTTGTCTTGGGATTTTGGATTATAAACTGGCATTTGCGTAAATTAGTGTGGAGGGTGGATGTGGGGATTGGAAAGGACACATGAGCTCAAGGGTCCAGCCAGGCTTGTTCATATCATGATTTGAGCCATATCTGAACCATAATGAAATACCACTGATTTATTCAGTGTTGATAAATTGATAAAAAAACTGTTGTTTTTAAATGGATACCATTGTTTTTATACTGTTGTTTTTATGTTTTTGATGGTTTTAAATTTTGTACACTTTTAATGTTTACTGTTTTTAACTTTTGTAAACTGCCCAGAGAGCTTCAGGTATGGGGCAGTATATAAATGTAATAAATAAATAAATTTAGCATGTGAATGTTGCCCTATTGGCTATAGCAAGTCAAATGAGTAATGCTGGGCCAATTCTCACAGCCACTTTACCCATAGCAGTTTGTGTTTTTTTAAGACTAGGATTATATTATTCCCAAAGTGTTCTCTTCTATGGACACACCATTGCTCCGGCTAAATTTTTAAAAAGTTTTATAAGAGTATGTCCATCCATGACTCTATCTAACTAGTCATAGGAATATATTTATATTAAAGTAATATTTCCCTCTATTTCCAAAGTTCAGAGTTGAGTGTGCATCCTTATGGGGCCCAAAATGCCCCCTCCATACGAGGGAGGAATCAGTAGGATCAGGGGAATCCCAGGATTGGCAGAAGTACAAGAAGATCTTTAGGGGAAACCCTTAAGTCCCCTCACCATCACACAACCCAATGAGGGTTGAGCAAGCTGGAATGTTGACTGTGTGTATGGGGTGGTGTTGGGAAATGGAATTTGGGAATGGAATGGAATATCCTGGAAAAGGTCATGGCTGGCTGGACCACTGAACAAGAGCTCTCCATACTGCAGCATTTTGTACCATCTATTCCAGTACAGCATAGTTCTATAAATCACAGTCATTATCCTCTCATTTCATACTATCTCTGTTCTGTAGTCTGTGAAATAGATGCCATTGTTTCACAGTATCTCTGATTTTTATTTTACTTTTTAAAAAGATGACATGCAGTCCTAGTACGTGCAGATATTTAACTTCCGCACTATATATTGGGGATGCTTTCCAAGTGACATAGAGTGGCCCAAGTCCAGGAATTGTTCTTATCAGCAGGAAGCTGCAGAAGGGTGTGAATCTAACTTCTCTCCCCCCCTCCTTCCATGTGCCTTTGTTTTCAGTCTGTAACAGTATCCCACATGTGTTATGTGGTGCTTGAAATCGGGACCTGGTCTAGAAAGGAAAAGAGAAAAAGAAATCCTCTGATATACTTCCCAGAGGCTGGAATGATTAGTCATCTATGTTTATGTGCAAACTATGCCCCTGACAGCAAAAAAAAATCCAGTTGATAGTAGTCAGTAGTAATAGCAAAACTGAGTATATAAAATACTACTGAAACAGGGAGCACAAGACTAGTTGAAAAAAAGGGGTCATTGCTAAACAATCACCCCCTTCTTTTTCTCACACTTGCATTCCCAAGAAACACCGCTCTTTGGACTGGTTATGACCATTCTTAACTGAAATTTCAGAAATACAGGACCCTGTGCAGTCCAAGATTCACATCTGAAATAAGGAATGGCTCCTTAAGATTCAGGATAATTGGCCAGTTTCCTCAGACATCTGGCTTGGTATGGTTATGGTCTAGCTTGTAAAGTACTTTGGAATTCTGGGATACATATATCTGTGTAGAAAAAAACCTTGGATAATGGCAGCAAGTGAATGACAATTGTGCATTTATTGTGTACACCCAAAAAATCATCTGGAAAGACCATTCGAATCCTCTTAGGTTAACTTAATTCCTTTAAAAACTGCGAGGCAAAGCAGGGCACAACATTTTATTCTACGTGTGGAACAGTGGAGTTACATTGTTAACATTGTTCCAGCGATTTCTAACATGGAAAATGCCTAGTAAATGAGCAATATGGCATTAAGAATCCCCTCCAATTGCACAGATTGTACGAACCTTAAATCTCTAGTGCTGTGCGGCCTTTCCTGGCTTTTGTTCATTGCTTTAATGGCATTAGTTGAGTTTTCCAGAGTTGCCTAGCAGCTACAGCTGTACAGAGTATTTGGCAAGAAGCCTATTGGGTGAACTGCTGACTGAGACATGAACATCATATTTTGGAGTAAGTGATTCTAAGCCCTGTTTTAAAGTGCTGCAACTGTGGCACAAGAAACTTGGAGCTCCATTAGATGAGTGTTTTATTGCACGCTCGTTGCTGGGCACTCATGGATTTTTGCGGGTCCCTCTTGTGATGTCGTCCACCTCCTGTGTGCCTCCTGCCCCTTCTGGCCTTCCTTGCACCCCAAAAAACACCCAGAAAGTCCGATATATTTTCTCTATGTGAAATAAAAGTGCCCTTCCATCCCGTGTATTGCTAATGTCCTGCTATGTTGCTTTTGTGGGGGGCGGTCCTGCTGACAAAAGAGGAGGGCGGGGTGATTTTCCTCCAGCTTGCTGAGTCCGTCAGTTGAACCAACAGACTTGTGCTGAGCAGTGGAACAGACCTTTGCTGCTCCAACCCCACCCTCACTCCCCGCAGAAATGGTGCCCAGCCAATTAAATGCTGAATTGGTAAACCCTAAACAACAAAACCAGAGTGGGGGGGGGGGAAAGGCAACCACATCCATCACCCAACAAGAACCAATGAACTGGAGGAGAAAAGAGAAGGGGTGGGGCGGGCACAATAGCTGGAGAGCAAACAGCATCAATCGTATAAGGGACCAGTACTTGTCACACTAATGTAATGGAGGTCAAAATTGTGGGTGCATACCAGGAAAAAAGTAGGTGTGATGGAGCCAGGGCCGGTCCCAGAGTATTTTGCGCCCTAGGCAAGGCGAGCTCCCCCCTTATTGCCAGCTTCGATTTTTAAGAACAGATGTTGTTCTTCTTGCCTAATTTTCTGTTGATAGTATCAATTGTTTTTCCTTTAGATAAGTGCAATTCAAGTTCATGCCAGGCTTGATAGTTTTCTAAATGGCCAGAAGAGCTGTCAAAAGCCACTAGTTCCTCCTCCTAGTTTGCAGATGAGGAACACTGAGGCTGAGAGAGAAGCAACTCACTCACATACAGGCAACAGGGAATTGGGAAGCCTTCAAGACCTACTGCAAATCACCCAGTAGATCCTGATCTTGCACGCCTCCCTCTCCCTCTGTTGTACGCCTTCAAGAACTGAAGGAGGTCAGAGCAGCAGGTGGAACACGTGCGTGTATGCCCGTATCCTGCCCTTGGCCCCATTCCCCCACGCCACCGGTTCGCCCTGACCAGGGACCTATCTGGTCAATAGGAAAGACTCCTGATGCAACTGGCCAGAGCGTCGCCGCTGCGACTGCGCCTCACCCTTCACACGAGGAAACTTCTGCTGAGCACGTCCTTGTGCTTGGAAGCTGCTTCTCGAAAAGTAAAACGTGAGGCCTATACGGCCAAAGGGAGCATCTGCCCAGCCGCCCATGCTGCTGCCAAAGGTCGCGAGCGCTCCCTGCTCATTGCAGTTGCTGCCGCTCTGGTGAAGGTGCGTGCGCACACAGGGCTGCCCATTGCCACTGTGGCCTCACCTCGCCTCCTTCTCCATTGAGTGTGTGTGAGATGTTGGGAGGCTGCACATGGCAGCTGCTGCTGCCGCCTCTTTCCTCCTCATGTTCTTTCAGGTGTCAGAGCACGTCCGTGCTGCTCGATAGCAGCGCAAACAAGAAGGCAGCCAACAATCACAAATTGAATTAAATTTTATTTTGTGATACTTATATCTTGCTAAATATAACAAAAAACTCTAAAACTGAATACAAGCAAGAATAAGACAAATACATCAAAAGTCAAGTTAAAATAAATCAACCGCGTTTTACTCAGAAGTCAGGCCCACTGTGTTCAGGGAGTGGGGGGACGGGACTGGCTCCCAGGGGAACGTGCTTAGCATGGCCACGGGCTCCGCACCGCCGTGGGCAGGATTTCCAGGGGGCTTCTGGTCGGAGATCCACCCTGCAGAGGCCAGCCTGGAAAGGGCCAAGGAGAGAGATATCCTTGGCTGGGGATCCTGATCAGCCATGCATGCAGTTGCTTCCCTGGCTGAGGAAGAGCCGGAGGACAGGGCTGGGTGGGGCAGCGTCCCTAGCCTTCCTCAGGAATCCACGTCCCCCTCCCTCTGAAGGGATCCCCGCTTACCTACACCCAGGGCGATGAGCAGGAAACCGAGCAAGCAAAGAGGCACCAGTGCGCAGCCTCGGGAAGCCATTGGCTGGGGGAGGGGAGAGCCTCTCTTGCCGAGCAGAAGACCCAAAAACAGGGCGGGGGAGGGGGAATCTCTTGATTTCTCTGCCTGTGGATCTCGAATCCCAGGCAGCCTGCGCCGGGCAGCGCTGGAGGGCGGGTTCGCGCCCGGGCAGCGCCGCCACCACACGCAGCAACACGCTGCCTGTGCTCCTCTGGGTCAGCGCTCTAGGCGACCGCCTTGTTCACCTAGTAGTAGCGGTGGCCCTGGATGGAGCTCTTGGAGCCTATTGCATGGTGGGACAGAAACCTTTTCTCAGGGGAGGCCTCTAATTGTTTATGGACATGGTAGTCAAGGTTCCATAGGCACCATGTTGTCAATGCTGTGTGTATGTGTGTGTGCGGTAGTGGATGATAATAGTGGGCTCTGTGAATCATGCTGCCCGCTAGATTTTCCAGCCTTCTTCAAATAAACCTCCAATCAAGATTCAGAGACTTTACCCCTAGATTTTTATCCTAAGAAACGACAACCCCTTTTTGAGAACAAGGTATTTCAGGATGTTTTAGCAGCTAGGAGGTGTGCCTTTCTTGGGTTCTGCTGAGATCACCAAAGGTCCCCTCATATATTAAAAGATGCAGTGAAAAGCCAATGCATTTTTCCAGCATACTCTATGCTTGATTTCTAGTTTTAAGGAAGGGGAGCCAAGTTGCTAAAGAAAAGGGGAGGAGTATCTTTTTGGTGCCAGGTAAAGACCACCCTCTACTCCCAGGCATTTAATGGTATTTTATGAAGCATCAATGTCTGCTGCTTTAGAACAGGTCTATTAGGGGTGGGGGAAACATTGTTTATTTGTTTTTAGCTGTTTACGTTGTTTTAATTTTTTAATGTTAAATTTAGACTATTTTTTTTATCATGCAGTGTTTTGTATTTTTATCAATTCATGTAAACTGCCCAGAGAGCTTCAGTATAGAAATGAAATAGATCATCATTATCCATGTATCATGCGTTCAATTTTTCCTTAACCTGTGATGAAATTTTATACATCCTCTATACTTCTCATATTTTATCAAACAATGTTGGTATAAATGGATCTGTGACAGATTTCCAGTTTAAAATCAGAAGCATTTTGGTAACCTTTATAGGATAAAGGTTACCAAAACCCTATGAAACAAAGCCCTATGAAGAGAGACTGAAAGAACTGGGCATGTTTAGCCTGGAGAAGAGAAGATTGAGGGGAGACATGATAGCGCTCTTTAAATACTTAAAAGGTTGTCACACGGAGGAGGGCCAGGATCTCTTCTCGATCCTCCCAGAGTGCAGGACACGGAATAACGGGCTCAAGTTAAAGGAAGCCAGATTCCGGCTGGACATCAGGAAAAACTTCCTGACTGTTAGAGCAGTGCGATGGTGGAATCAGTTACCTAGGGAGGTTGTGGGCTCTCCCACACTAGAGGCATTCAAGAGGCAGCTGGACAACCATCTGTCAGGGATGCTTTAGGGTGGATTCCTGCATTGAGCAGGGGGTTGGACTCGATGGCCTTGTAGGCCCCTTCCAACTCTGCTATTCTATGATTCTATGATAAACAATCAAGCTTAACACCTGTCATTGACAATTGATTGATTAATTTGAATCAGTCTTTTGCTTTTGATGTTACGTTGCTATAGTGAAAACTTGGTTATTCTTTTATTTTTTAAGTAGATACATAAGAGTACCTGTCCTTCCACTTTCCGCTGCTGCTTGTAATGTGGAAAATGGGGACCTGAGCATTTCCCCTGTGAGTCAATCTATAGGGTCCAGATCCATGTGGGGCTTGTGCACCTCCCCACCACTAGGAAGGTGATGGTGTAACTCAACTTTCGAGTGGCATTACATAGCAGGTGCATGATGTTTTTAAATGAAGAGCAGTCAGATTAGATTTTGGGTTTGATTAGAGAGGGAGATCTTTTCCTGCAGGTTGTGTTTTTGATTAAGTTAGGGTATCTTTTCATCCATAGATTGAAAAGCAGCAATATTGACTGGAAAATTTGTCAGTAGGGAAAGGGTAAAGTTGCTTCTGTCAGTAGGGTAGGGGTTAAGTTGTAGCCTCTGACTGCTGCCTTTTGTTGCTGAGAAAGAGAACACGAAACAGTTACACATGGCTGCTGGGTAATATTTAGTTTGTCCCTTAGCTTGCCTACGGTTTGCTTCTCTGTTCAAATTGTGTTACATTCCGTCTTTCTCAGATGCCCAGAGCCGTGCATTGGCTTTATGACAGCTCCTGTGAGGTAGGCTAGCCTGAGAGATGGTGACTGGGCTAAGACTACCCATTGCACTTCAGAGCTGAGTGGTGATTTGAACTAGGTTTCCAACTCAACACCCAGGCCAGCAATGTAGTTACTTCACCATACTGGCTCTAAAAAGTTTTCAACATGGCCATCTCTGCCATTCTCTGACAGCAAGGCACGGTACAGAGCACAATAACTTGTGACCTTCTGCTTTAGGAACCAGACTTATAAGGAGCCAGACATCTGCTTTTTCTGCTTTCAGATCCTTTCAGCCTCTGATTCATCTCTCATAAATAAATCAGAGGGATAGTTATCCTAGCACAACTAACAGTGCAATCTTATGCATGTTGAATCAGAAGTGAGTCCCACTGTATACAATGGGGCTTAGTCCTAGGTAAGTATGTATGTGTTTGCAGACTGAATGAGTAAACTGCCACAATTTTTTCTCTTTCTCTACTACCTGTATAGCAACCTCTTTCTTTTCTCCTCCCAACCTTCAAAAACGGTGTACATTAAAAAGCTGCATACAGATGTACGTATCTTGAGTATACTCTGCCTTTTTTCTTTTCTTTTTTCTTTTTTTGCATGGGACAAATATACAAATAGGGATGTAAGAGGAATTTGTTCAGCTTGATTGGGATTTCCCCAATTTGCACCCTCTGGACCGAACACAAACCCGATCTCAGATGCAATCTGCAGTTAAAGTCCAAATTTGTGAGCTTGTGGTGTGATTTATGGACTGGAGAAAAGTGTTCAACAGCATGCATACATTTGAGAAATGCGCATAAATACGCATTAATCAGTGACAGAAGAATGCATACATTACAGTTGATGCATACATTTGGAAAAATATGCATGGATTTTCATGAAAAGGGGAAAAAAGCTCACAATCTGATTCAGATTCAAGTTGGAAAGTGATTCCAGAACGAATTCGGAGAACTTTGGTGAGCTTGGTTTTGCAGAATTCACATATCCCTACGATTTCCAGGAGCAGCTGCCTGTGCAGAGTGCCGATTGGCTAGCTATTGACAATTGCATAGTTATTTCCCCAACCTCCACTAAAAACAATATTTTAAGCAAAAGTGTGTGTGTGGGGGGGCGGGGGGGGGAGAACAGCAGCAGCAAATGATTGATTTAAAACCACCACCACCATCACTAAGTAAATAGTTAACTGGATAAATATGCTGGGTGCTTGGGAATAAATAAATAAATAAATAAAGTCTGCCAAAGCATGTGGAGAGGAGTGAAAATATATGCTGGAGCCAGATATGTGTGTCAATAGATAAGCAAAGGCTGGGTAAGAAATTTTGGCTTGAAATTCTGGGGGAAGATGGGGGTGATTTGGGCAATGTTGTGTGAAATTCTCTCGGTGGCCACTTACTCGAAGGTGCATTTCCCCCTTCTCCAAAAACTCTGAGAAACATGTTGGCTGGGGTGGGCTGGGCTGGGCTGGGGGGGAAGGATAGTTGCCCCTAGTTTTCTTGCTCCTGGCTGTGGCAAAAACAAAAACAAGTTGAGAAGAAACCGCTGATGTTTCAATGAGTATGCAGCCCCTTCACCAGCCCCCAATAAATCACCAAAAAACCCACCATTGCAAATCAAAAAAAGTGAATTTGCAGTGTGTATGTGTTATGCAGCCCTACTTTTAATCGGACATATGAGGAGCTTGACCTGGGATGTTTCTGTGTGCAAAGCCTGTGTGTACCATTGAGCTACAGTCTCTGTGTTTTCTATAAAGAACCTAAAGTACTTAGAAATATGGAGATAAGAAATATAACTATTCTTTTTTCAACTTGGCAGGGGAAAACATTCATTGATTTGTAATGTGGGCACTGAAATAATTATATTGTGATTATCATAAGACTGTACTTCGTGTTACATAGTGATGTACAGTTTTTTCCTCAACTAAATTTGCATAAAATTCTGGAAGACAAAAGAAACTGGTCTGTAAAGTCAGCGGAATGTGTGCAGAATGCCTGGATCAAATTCATAGAAATTAAAAGTCATTAGATTCCATTGTGGATTTCTTCAACATCCCTAGTGTTGTGTCCTCTTCATCACCATTTTGCACCTTCCAGAAAACACATTTCTTGAGCAACAAATGTGTAGTTGTGGCACAGGAGTCTGATACTTTCTACTCAGGAAGGAGCTTCTGTTTCAGACACATAGCATTGTTTCAGCATTCAAATCCATAATTTAGTGTCACTCTGAATGTGCCATTCCTTCCTCAGATGGAAGAGCCTTTTGATTGATATGTGGAATGGGGTTGTGCCAGTGTCATGCCCAACTATTGGATAGTGACTATTACACCACTAATGAGGATGAATTACGTAACTTTTAACCATATGTTAGTGCCATTTTGCTGGCTGTTTTTTAAAGGATGTATTTTATTTTGCTAATTCAGAGGATGAGTACTCCCTTTATGGTACTGCTCATGTACATGGACACTTACGTACCTCTGTAAACACAAAAATGTGGCAGATACAAATCTACTCAGCTGCTTCTTCAGCCACACCATTTTCCTTTTCTTAAAACTTTGATTCTTTGATAGATGTATGTGCGCTCTCTCTTTTTTTTAACCAGCACTAGAATCTTCATCCCCCGTAGATTTTTTGCTATCTTGCTTGCATGAGAGCTACTCCTCATTCCATTACATGATGACAGACTTATGAAACTATCACACTAATATTTGACACGTCTGTTCTTAAATGATGGATACACTTTTGGTATAAAACGGGTTCCTGCTATAGATAATTTTTAAACTCCAGGCCTGTTTGAGGAATACTGGGGTCAGAAGAATAAATCATTTGCCAGGAGATTCAGAAAGTGCAATATTAGCTGTTTCGTAATGTGGGACAGTACCAGAAAGTCTGAACTAAGAATAGGGGAAAGGGGGCTGCCGGTGGGGAGAGGGGGTGTTATCTGAGGCTCTATAGCAGTTCAGTGTCAATGCTTAGATGGGCTCACAAGTGCAGTGTTCGGCTTGCTACACCACTCTTTCTTCTTGGTGGCAAGTAAAAGCATAAAGTTTGGTATTTCTGCTGTTGTAATACTTCCAAACACAGAAAGTGCAACAGCATTGGTTGGTTGGTGCTTTCCCAAGTCTGAGTCATATTGAGTTATGATAGCTGCTTCAAGATAAGTCCCAAATATGTTTTGGGTTGGGAAATTCGTGGGGAACTTTACCGCTGCAAAAGCTACTGTATTCACTATGAGACAGCACTATTTGTGACATTTGGGGTTCAAGGGCAGGACAAGGAAATACACCACGGAGGACTGAGTTCCCAAGGGGCAGGCAGCATGATTATTCACTGAGAAAAACTCTCCACAGAGATTTACTAATCCTTGCCCTAGTAGTTGTTTTTAAAAAACTGTTCTCTACATTGCTCTACATCTGCACTACAATTCAAGGAAAGATTTGTTATAATCCAAACAGCTCAAGCAAGTGAACTATGCTGCGTGTCAACTGATGTGCACACAAGGCTGTGAAACAGCCGGACTAGTGATGAAAAGGTTTACTTGATCAAATATGGAAGTAAAACACTTCCATTGAGTGTCGCAAGAACAAAAACCGCCTATCTTATATGGCTTGGGACCACAATACCTGATGGAACGCCTCTCCCAACATGAACCTACCCATACACTATGCTCAGCATCTAAGGTCCTCCTCTGAGTGCCTACTCCGAGGGAAGCTTGGAGGATGGCAACAAGGGAGAGGGCCATTTCAGTGGTGGCCCTCCAGTTATGGAATGATCTTCCCGACGAGGCTCGCCTGGTGCCAACATGGTTATCTTTTCGGCGAAAAGAAGACTTTTCTCTTCTCCCAGACAGTTAACAACATATGCTGAGTGTTTAACTGACCCCAGAATAGTTGTTTTAAATGGATATTGTTTTTTTAATGCTTTTGATGCTTTTAAATTTTTGTATATTCGTTTTCAATGTTCACTGTTTTTAACCTTTGTAAACTGCCCAGAGAGCTTCGGCGATGGGGTGGTATATAAATAAATAAATAAATAAATAAATAAATACCTGCCTAGCCCAATCTTAACACATCCAACTTCCCACCACCAGCTGCCTCAATCTCCGATATCTGAGGAAGGAGGTGGTGGGACTCCAGGTGCTTGTAGATGATGTGGGGAAAGTCAAGGTAGCAGTGGAGGCTGGTAGCTCCAATGTCAGTGGGGTTTTGAATCCACTCAGGGTTTCAGTCAGAACTCTAAAGGAGCTACCCAACATCTTGGATGGCTCCTATAGAATTCTGACTGAAACCTGGAGTAGATTCACTGACATCAGCGCCATCAGCCTCCACTGCAAGGTGGTCTCTCTGAATCTTAATTGTGAAGGCCTGGGGAGCTCAGTGTGATGGGAAGATATTGGAATATTCTGCCCATGCCGCACGTGCTCTGGCTTGATAGGAAGACTATAAACTAGTAAAGAAATTATTCTTCTTGTTGTGCCTTCCCTGTAGTGGGAACTGCCAGTAGAGGCTGCATGCCGTCTCGTCTTGCTTAATTCATAGGCGGAAGGATTTGTTTCATCTGCTGACTGGAATTTCTGAAAGGCTTGGCACACTGATAAGTGCCATGTCATTGCCAAAATGGAGAGTCCCTTGTGCCCTGTTCATATGTACAGGATTGCAAACTAGGAGGCAAACCCCCAACTTCAGTGCCAAGCATCAACCTGCTTCTTGGAGAAGGTGGCCATATTAATTTGATTCTAAAGCATTAAGAATTCTACTTAGTAGAAGTAGAATGGCTCTACTGCCATCTGAGACCAATAGTTTTCCTACTCTCCAAACAACAAGAAATGTTGCCTTTGGAGAAGTTGGGGTTGGGGAAGAAAAGATTTAAAATCAGAGATGAAATGCTTCCAGATGAGGCTTTTATTGTGCCATCACCCTTCCTCATTCACAGGATTTTATGGGGGGAGGGGCAAATGTCACTGCCTTCTGTTCATAGTCTTCCTGTGCTTTTGCACCACTTCTTCCATCTTTTTACTTACCAGAAACAAAATCATGAAAGATGAAAAGATGAAATAGCTGCACAATGTTTTCTAATGGGTAGTGCTAGAAGTCCTCTGTCTGGAAGCACCTGCGTTTGACTTCTTTTCGATCTCCCCATTTCAGCAGGAGTACTGTTTAAACACTGGCTGGGTTCACACAACATGCTAACCCACGTGGGGCATGTCTACACAAAGGGTTTGCCCCGGGGTGGCTTCACGGTAGTGGAACGTCATCTACATGACGCAGCCGCCATTGCGAAGCCATTCGGGGCAAACCCTGGAAACTCCGCTCCAAAAACGTTGGGCACTTACCCTGACTTTTCTGGCAGTGGAGCCCATGGCGCCCCCTGATTGGTTGCCATGAGTGGCCCCACGCCTCTGGAAAAGTAAAAAATAACAACACGGGGGGAGGAGGAGGAAAGGAACGGGCCATTCTTCCCCCCTTTTAAATTTTATCATCTATATCTGCGAAGCTCCGCAAATATAGATAAGAAAAAGAAATGGGGTGGGTGGGGAGGAATGGGCAGCCAGAGGGAGGAGATGTGGTCCCCCCAGTCCCTCTTGCGTCTTCCTCTGGCTGCTTCGTTCCTTTCCCCCCTCCCAATTTTTTATTTTTATTATCTGTATCTGCGGAGCTCTGCAGATACAGATTATAAAATTTAAAAAGGGGGGCGGGGAGGAACAGCCTTGTTCCTCTCCCCCCTCTGTTTTAATTTTTATTACTTTTCCAGAAGCGCGGGGCTGGAAAATTTGCATTTACCTTCTTTCCCGTGCAGATGCTGGGAAGGAATGTAAGTGCGGGTGCAAGGCGCCTTGCTGCACCAAAATGCCACCATGAAGACAGGGGCCTGGTGTGGCTTGTTGTTGAACTGTAGGTTATTGTGTTCTGAATACAGTGCTTTTTCCTGCAGGGTGTGTTATCGTGTTGACTGAATGCAATGTGTTTTCTGTGGGATTGCTCATTAACTATGCAATGTGACTTGTTAGCCACCCAGATCAACCCAACAACAAGCCATGGGTTTGCAAGGTGGCTTGTTTGAGAAAAATAAACCTCACTGCATAGTTAACAAGCCACCCTGCCAAAAATGTGCTTCATTCAGACAACATGATAACCCACCCTGCGGAAAACACACTGTGTTTAGGCAACACAATAACACATGGTGGGTTAGTGTGTTATGTGAACCTGGCCAGTATCTCTTCCTCAGTGTGATTCCAATTTCTGAATTTGCTGCCGAGCTTATAATATCGATTAACATGTTTGTGTAGGGCTCCTTACCTTGGAATATATCAAAGGCTTTAAGATTCCTTTCATGTTTGGCTACTGATGGTGAATTTTGTAGTTTTGTTGCATTTCAGCTTTGTCAGCTGTTCAGAATCAGGTTTGCTCAGACGCTTTCGTCTCCTTTCTTGTGGCTTGCCTGGGCCTTGTTTTCTCTAACCTTAATATTGAAATAACATCTACTCTTTCAAGGGATCATCCTGTAAACACGGCAGCAGAGAAGCATGGATGTGACATCAAGGTAGACTCTAAATTGCTGGCAACCTATTCCTGACTACGTGGTTACCTGCTGGCTCATACAAGGGATTTCCCCTTTCATTGCATCTGTTTCCCCTTCAATCATTGCAAAAGCATGAAGGGAGGACACTTGTGCTCTCTGTTTGAGCTGAACCTAGCATAAAGGAGCCCTAAGCTTGTTTTATGAGTAGCAGTATGCATAGTAAAAAGGTCATACTACAAATTGGCTGAAGGGCTTACACGTCTGAAGTCTTCTGCTGAAATACATCTGCTTAATGTAATGTTTGCACAGCAACATGCAATAATCGATTGCCTGTTAAATGCATTAGTTCCTTCCATCCGTAGAAAGCTTTGTCATTACCTGGGCTACTCTGTATATTACATTTTTAATGTCTTTTTAGGGTGAATGTGATAAACAGGTGTTTGAAAACATGTATTATCAGAGATACACACTCCCGGATTGGCTGTGGCTCCATTTTCTGAACCCTTCATAGCAAATGGGAGGGGCTGTAGATCATTGAGTAGAGCATATGTTTTGTAAGCAGGAAGTCCAATGTTCAATCCCTGGCATTTCCAGGTAGGGGTAGGAAAGAATCCTGCCTGAAATCCTTGAGAGCCACTGCTATTCAGTCGACAATGCTAGGCAAATGGACCAATGACCTGACTCAGTCAAAGTCAGCTTAGCCCTAAGTCAGCTAAGTCCTAGGTAAACCCAGGTTTGTTGCTGTGTAATGTATGAAATTAAGGGCCCAATTCCCTAGCTAGGGACATAGTGACGTCTGCTCTTGACTGAGTAACTACTAGAGCTAAGCCACAATTTTTCAGAAGACATTTTCCTGAGAATTCCGCAGTTCCCCCCACCCCCCTCATCTCACCCTCAAGAGCAAGAAGGATACTTTGCAGAATTTCCCTGAATATTCTCCACTGTGTTTTATGGTGGATATCTGTTAGAAATATTGATGATGTGTTATGCATAGTCTGATTCTACATAGAGCAAACATTCTACCAGTATAAAGTGGGAGGGGGGATTTCTGCTCTATTCCATTGCTGTTGTTAAAAGGCAGTTAACTGCTCTCTACGTCATCTGTATTAAGAAAAGGATAGACTGTTTTTGTAGTCTCTCTCGTTATTTGTTGATGTATTCTTTACTACGTTCTTCAAGCTCATCATAAAGAAACAGTTTAATATGCAACATCTAGTCAAGTATACTGTGTTGCAGCTATCTTTCTCTCTGCTAACTAAAGGTGATAAATCTCCCAAGTAACGTGAAGAGATATGTCACAGATAACTCCTAACAGATATAGATAGATATAGATATAGATATAGTTTCTAATAATATCATCCCACCCCAGTTTTGAAGACTGGAAAATGTAGAATTAACCCTATCTTAAATGTTCAAATATTCTCCTGGCACTGTGTATTTTTCAACACCTTTTATTGTGAATATCAGCCCTACCAAGAGGCATGAATTTCCAGAAACCAGACAGTTCAACGTATCTACGAAGCACTCAAAACATGCCCATTCCCTCAGATTTGTTGAAATTGATTACGTGGGCCCGAATGCCACAGGAATGGGCCATAGAAATCTGGGACATTTGAACATTTTGTTTTTTTTATTTTCTCCCTCTTCCCTCCATACACTTTTCCTTGTGTGTCATGTCTTTTTTTAGAATGTAAGCCTGAAGGTAGGGACTGTCTTCTTTATTGATACATTGTAAGCCGCTCCGAGAGCCTTTTGGCTGAGGTGCGGGATAAAAATACTCTAAATAAATAAATAAATAAACATCTTCAACTGAATGCTGCTTCAATGTCCATTCCTCCATTATCTTCCACAGTAGAAAGACTGTGGGTGTTGGACAGGTTAGCAAAGGGCAAAATTGCACAAGAAGAGTAGAACTTCCATATTTGATCGGGTAAGAATAGCTCAAAAAAGGAAAGGGGAAAATCACTCTTAACAAAACTTAGTTTTGTTTCCTTATCTTAAAAATGAATTTGAGGCTTAAACTTAACTTGTGATTTCAGTTTCCCATAGTAGTTAGACTCACAGTATCAATAATAGTGCTTTGTGTGTGTGTGTAACCTACCATATATAATGCAGGCAAATTCAAACAGCCAAGAATCCTGATTATTTTTGCCATCTCTATTACTGCCGTATGCTAACCCTAAATAATCTCTTTGTAGTAATATTATTTTGAACTCAGATGTTTAATATTATTAGTAAATATCCTTATTATATGCTGAGAGAAATAAACTATTCTCTCTCTGGTGAGTTCATGATACTGTTCAGTTCAGCTAATTTATTTATTCAAAAGCCTTAGGCTATGACAGAAATCTGAATACAATGTAAGCCAAACTGTGAGGTTACGATACCCTATGTAGACCAGTATGTGCCTTGCTCCTCTCAATCTGTATTTAAGCTAGATGATTGAATTGGCCCATTTAGTGGTTGGTTCAGGAAGGGGGAGGGAAGGAGTCTGGGGCAACCATAGGATTTGTTGTATGGCTGCTGCCCCGGTCTCCTCCCTGCGCCTGGGAGTGCCCCCTTTTCCTCTGTCTGCGTGGTCTGTTTTGCAAGCACTGAGAGGTAGTTGGTGCAGTTCTCCCCATGCTGGCTATGGGAGGGAGAGGCCAGGGAGCATGGTTTCCTGGCTCCCAGCTTGGAGCCCTTTCTGTGAGCTTGGAGCCAGGAAACCGAACAATCCTATGTCCCCCAAGGGGACATGGGATCACTCCATAAACCAATTGGCATATAACTTCAGAATCATAGGCTTAGTACTAGATTTTGGATATAATTTCTTAAATTAAAAAAAAGAGAAAGAAAGTTGAGAAATGGATTACAACACTGCCCCCAGCACAATCTAGCTGTAGCTACCTACACTATTAGGGCTTGTTCAGAAAACACACTAAGCCATGGTTAGGCCGCTGACCCTTTTGCAGTAAGTGGTTAGTGAGCATATTAAAACCATGACACACTAAGCCATAATGTTTAGCTCACCACGGCTTAATGTGACATCTGAACAGTCTTTCTTTCTATGCCTCTATGCTCAGGCACTCAGGTACCAGGAGTCAGAAGACTGTGAACAATCTACAGCAATTGAAACTGTCACATCTTGCGAGTTTCCACATTTCAGAAATAAAAAGCATCAGACTGAATTTAAGTCTCCAAAGATAGGATTTTGAGAAGGCGTGCAGCTAGGTTATATATGCCAATAATGCTATCACCACACCAAACATAATAGAAGGAAAGGAGGAGGTGTAACTAAATCTAAGCCAGGAATTGCAATGGACCAGCTAAATGTGAGAGTTAGCAAGCTTGAGGCTTACAGAAGGGTCTTTAAGGCACAAAAGTAGTTTTTCTGCCAAAAGCTGAGTTTTGTGAAGATCAAAAGCTTGTCTACTGTTATCAGCAAACTGTGATAAGAGAGCAGCCAAAGGTCAGTCACAATCTACCATGGTTTGTTTGGTTTTCTGGGACCAACGCAGCCGCACCACTGGAAAAAGCTAGATCTAGTGATCAAGTTCATTTTATTGGGTGAGAGAATTGTCCAGCTTCCCAAATCAACAAAAAAAATCTCGTAAGCGTTAGTCTTTCCTCCCATGACAAAGACTGTGTTGCTTAACTGTTTGGTTCAGGAAGATGTTTGACACAGGATGGGTGAAACTATTTTTTGGCATTGTGGGTGCTGAAAGGAAGCCCATCCCTGTTGTTCTCCACAGCTGATGCTGGTTTTCCAGTGCAAATGGGAATGGCTGATTAAATATTGCCTATGAACAATGGAATTATGAAAAAAGTACTGTTACCTTTTTTTGTTTAGGATTTGTTTGGAGGTGGTTTGAGTTATAGTGGGGCACCTTCTTTCCGAGGCACTTTTCTCTTTTGCTACTATGAATTATTCTAATTGATCATGCTGAAAAAAGAGTTGTGCTGCTGCTATTTATCCTCTTGCAGCTTTGATTTTTCTGTTTGTGAGCTAACGGTTTTGTTCTATTGGCACTTTGACAATTAACTCCCTACTTAAAAACTGCCTTGCTGAATGGGTCCAGCTTTTAGTTTTGAAGAGCTTCTACCCTGATGCCTTCTAGAGCCCTGAAGCTAATTTCGACAATCTTTTTAAAAACCATTCATTCAGTGTGTAATATTTAGGAAAATACAGGTGCAAAGCTGACAGCTTGCTCCTTGATGGCTGACGTCCTTTGAGGGTTTTGGCATAAATGACATGACTAAAATGGAATTTGCTCCTGCTAAATGCAAGTAAGCTAAAATTATACCACACCATGGGGAGGATTAGAACCCAGGTCTCTAACATAATTAATGCAAATGGTTGCTGTCCAGCTAGTGTTGCTGTACTGTGACATTAACGCACAGTGTGTCCCCCCCCCCCACCGAGGGGTAGCCATGTTAGTCTGTTGCAGCGAAAATGGCAGTCTTGTGGCACTTTAAACAGATTTATTGTGACATAGGCTTTCATGGACCAGAGTGTCATGTGAAATAAAGGCCTCCTTGATTATCTGGCTGGACTTGGAAAAATGAATAAGCCCCTATTTCAGCGCTTCACTCTCTTCCTGTCTCCCAAAAAGGACTTAGTAAATATTTGGACTGAAATCTGAGAGGAAGGCACTTGGAGGGATAACTCTGGTTGCCCTCCAGCATGATGGCAACATACTCCTAAAACTGATGGGCTGCCCCAGAATGTACCAAAGCATTCTGCATGTTTCATGCTGCATTGTTTTTATCAACTCATTGCCAATTGTCATTTGGAAATTTATAGCTGTGAGAAGAGGGTATTAAGGCCAAGGTAAAGGCAATTGGAGCAACCGTTGCTGAGGTCTTCTTGGGAAGGCAAGTCACAGACTGTCCTTTTCACTTGTTTATTATTGGGTACGAAGGACAGCTGCAGCCCCTGTACACAAGAGAGGGTAACACAACCACAGATATAATTACATGTTGGTAACCCTCCCAACTGGGAACTGCACATTTATAAATATTCTTCTGCCTAGGACAGTGTGATGCACCTAAGTAACCAAGAGAAAGCAAAGAGGCAGCAGCCTACACTTTCAGGGGGACTGATTTCTCCTAAGCGAGGTTTTATATTTAAAAAGAAATGCTGTTCTTAGTCTTGCTCAATAAGCCACTGTGGCTGTTCTTTGACGAAATGGGGCGCATTCACTTTGTTGTATGCAAACTGAGATTAAATGTAATACAAACCTCTTCAGCAGATTCACACAATGATGAGATAAAGTGTAACTAATTTAATTTTAAATTTAATATATTGGTTGACCCAGTTTATTTCTGATGTTGATGAGGATTTGTGTGGACATGAAAATTTAGGTTATTAAAAAATATTGCTTGGTAAGAGCTGAAAGTTTGAAGTCATTACTTCTAAATTAAATTTAATATCTGATGCTGATCCTGGCTTTCTGTTTGGGAAATAGCATATGAACTTGATAGAAATATAATGTATTGGATGTGAATGTGTATGTCTTTCACGGCATGTGCAAAAAAGCTATTTTATACTGCAGTATCTCAGAATATGTAGTATTCTACATATAAAAACATGTTTGATGTTTCATCATCACATGGTTCATTATTTATGCATGCTATATCTTTTATAAAAACACTATCTATGTTGGCACTGCGTTATATTTGAGGGAGTCCAGATGCCAACATTTTATAGTATAGAACAGCGGTTCTCAAGCTGTGGGTCGGGACCCCTTTGGGGGTCGAATGACCCTTTCACAGGGGTCGCCTAAGACCATCGGAAAACAAATACAGCACCATGTACAGTGTACAGCACCATGTACACTGATGGTGCTATATAAATAAATAAATAATAATAATAATAATATTTCCGATGGTCTTAGGAAACTGTATTGACTGAACTATGTCATGTATCATCTTTTGTATTATTAAAGCTATTGTTATGTATTATTTTCATTAGCAAACCATCCCATGAGAATGGATCGTGTAGAGAAGAACGAAAATAATTTTATGGTTGGGGGTCACCACAACATGAGGAACTGTATTAAAGGGTCGCATCATTAGGAAGGTTGAGAACCACTGGTATAGAAGAAGGAATGCCCATCGGAATTATATTGAAAGGGGTCTTACAAACTTCAGTTCTTCCAGCGTTTTGGTCTTTGTATTGTCTTCTTTGTGTACCCATTTTCTCTCCCCCCACCCACCCCCACCCCCGGTCAGTCTGAAAGGTGACATCATATGATGTTTCATTTTAGGGTAGGCAGGATTTAGTACCAATGGGATTAACATAAGAACATAGGAAGGTGCCTTATACTGAGTCAGAACTAAGCCCATCTAAGCCAGTATTGAGTCCATCTAAGCCAGTATTGTCAACACTGACTGGAGCAGCTACCCAGGACTACAAGCAAGAATTTCCCAAGCCCTACCTGGAGATGCCAGGGATTGAACATGTGGCCTTCTACACGTAAAACATGTGCTCTGCCAGTGACTCACAGCCCTCCCCCCAATGGAGGCAAGGAAGAAGGCAAGCATGTAGTCCGAAATATCTGGAGGGCCCCAGGTTGGGGAAGACTGTGCTGTGGGAATAAACAGTGCTGTTCATGTTTTCCCAGAGCCATCAAGGCCAAGATGAACGCTTGGAATTGGGGGATGGTATAAAATAAAGTAACCATTTCTCCACCCCATTGCATGGTGCAGTCAGTGGCTTTGAAGCCTGGTTGATCATTTATTTCTCCCACCCTTGTAGCTGATTAAGTTTTGAAAACCTGAGTGAGGCATGTAACAGTTCACATTGTATGGAAAGTTGGTGGTCTTTGGACATGAGATAAGCTCCCACGACCACTTGGAATTTGGGAGCAAGACATTTTTGCTGCCCAAGATAAAGGACAAGATGTCCCCTCCCATTCCACATACAGAATCAACCCAACTGGCCTGGCAGTGGATTACTTCAACACCGGCAGCAGCATCGCATCCACCATGCCTCCAGCTGAGAACAGTAGTCTAGCTTAGGGGATGGAAGGTAGGCTAGCTTAGTGGGGACATTGCTGCCACCATCCTGCCCTCCCAGCGTCTGCCACCTGAGTTGGCCACCTCACTATGTTATTGGGAGGGGCAGTTCCCTGACTCATGTGGTTGGGGGCTGTAACTAACCACCGTCTCCTCCTCTATAGGCGAATTAGACGTGCTACACACAATGAGCTTTTTAAAGTGGCTTTCCTGTGGTTAAGAGCTTTTCTACACATGACATTTACTGTGTACTCATGATTGCTTATGGTTATTTACAGACTCTTTGGAAGGTGATCTGATCCTCCAGTTTTGCTTCTGGATTTTAAGACCACTTTCCTGGTGTGTTTTTTAGAGCAAGGAAGATGGAGTATTATTTATGAAAGCAAAAGAAAATGTATTTTCCTACTTGTGTAATTGTGATATTCCACTATAGCACAGCATCACCTAGCGGTTATGTAGCAGAAGAGCAGGGATGGAAAAGCTTTTTGTGTAGAGCTTGGCTCTCAATTCTGCAACAAAACTGAAAGTAAATACAGCAATTAACAGCCTCATGTAGAAAAGAGCTAAGTGTGCTAATTATTGTTGAAAGCCATTTTATTTCAGCAGGGTTTTGTTATATGTGGCAGATAACTTTTTATATTTTTGATTTTGACTACTGACTCTGGCCTTAGCTAGACCAGGCTTTATCACGGGGTGAACCCCGGGATCATCCCTGTGCATCCACACGACGCACAGGGGATCCCGGGATCAGGGAGGGATCACCCCTCCCTTGCCCCGGGATAGAGCCCTCCCCTTTGAGCCTGAGACTGCGGAACGTGTGGCCCGTTGCTGCGGATTGACCCGGCTGTGCCCATCGGGAGTAGGGTGGGGGGAGCAGGAAAATTAATTTAATTTTAAAAAACCACTTACCTTTCGGCCCTCCAGTGCTCCTGCTGCTTTAAAAAAAATGGCGGGCATGACACCTCTCCTCCTGAGGTCGTTACGCCTCACGTGTAAACGGAGGAGGGATCTCGCATTAAACACAACGCGAGATCTTCCCTCCTCCGTCCTGGATTAAAAGGTAGGTCTAGCTAAGGCCTCTGTCTGCTTGATTGATTGATTTTCCTATTGTTGTATAAGCCAATGGCCATGCTGGCTAGGAATTAAGTGGAGGGCACCAGATTGGGGAAGGCTGCCCATGTCATTTGGCAAACACATTGTGGAAGTTCTGAGATTGACAGGTACAATCAGTGATGCAGCTAGGACTGGTAAGTGAGCTTAAAATGCAAAACTGCACATGCAATTTTATTTTATAATATAATATAACATTTTTAATTTATTTTATAGGGTTGGCCATTTTGTTGTTTTAATATATCAGGAATGTAAATGCAATTTTAAAGCATGGAGTGGTAGCAGTGGAGATAAAGAAACATGTTAGTTGTATGCTTCACAACTGAAGCATGCAACTGAACTCATACACATGGCCATCTATAGCTCCCCCGCCTGAGTCCACTAAGTCCAGGGTTCAAAACTCAAGTCATGCACATGGCCATTTAAAAGGCTCCCACATAAGACCGTTAAGTCCAGTGTCTTACATTTTGTATACTTTTTAAATGTTTACTGTTTTAACTTTTGTAAACCGCCCAGAGAGCTTCGGCTATGGGGCAGTATATAAATGTAATAAATAAATAAATAAAGTTACCAAGCTTTATTTAGTGGGTATAATACATTTATTGGAAAATGAGGTATTAAGTGATCCATCGTGCTGGGTCTGATCAATGCTACCATGTGGTTGGTGGCCACATGAGTTGGTTGTAGATAGAGCTTAGAAACCAATGTGGGGCTGGCTTGGCTACTGCATCTATGTACAAAAAGGGTTTATTCTCGTTCTTAGTCAGTTTCCCACAAATACAGGAAGATAATTGTGGCATTGCTATGGAAGACTGGGCCCAGGCTATGTGTCTGTCTCCTTTGAAGGTCTAGTAGTGCAACTGATTTCAAAGAAACGTCCAAGTAAACAAGGATGCTTAAAATTGGTTTGGTGTCTTCAATTTATTTACCTAGTTTTTATTTAATGGTATGAATGGAAGCTTTTGCCACCTGTGCTAATGTCTGCCAGAGAAGAACCTAGTAATATCACTTTCATGGACGATTGTGTATTTTTGTTCAGGGTGCTGCTGTACGAATTGTTGAGGGTGCTGTTAACACAGATACTTCTGCATCCAAGCTACCACAGAGTGTGTTGATTTATTCCAATAGGATAATTTAACCCATTTGTCACTATCTCTAGAAAACTGACTATATTTTGTTTAATTTCCTTATTACCTCTCAGATCGTTTCTGAATTTGTGTTCCTAGCTATTCGCTTTCTGTTCTCTGAACCAGAGCGTTCTGTGAATTAGGGTTTATATTGGTATCAGTTGTTACAGAAGTGCTCAAAGGTATTTGATAGTTATAGTAGTAAAGTGTCGATATCGCAAAGCAAAGATATGTTATGTTGGGCCTAGCAATTGTATTTACAGGGTGGTTTGAATTTTTTCTGTTCGATTACTCACATAGCTAGCAGTAAAGTTTTTGAAAAATGTATTATGATTGTTTTTAGGTACTATGTTACATTGTTGTTGTTTATTCGTTCAGTCGTTTCCGCCACGCCAGAGCTTTCTGTCGGCCGTTGCCACCCTTAGCTCCCCCAAGGTCAAGTCTGTCACCTCCAGAATATCATCCATCCATCTTGCCCTTGGTCGGCCCCTCTTCCTTTTGCCTTCCACTTTCCCTAGCATCAGCCTCCTCTCCAGGGTATCCTGTCTTCTCATTATGTGGCCAAAGTACTTCAGTTTTGCCTTTAATACCATTCCCTCAAGTGAGCAGTCTGGCTTTATTTCCTGGAGTATGGACTGGTTTGATCTTCTTGCAGTCCACGGCACTCTCAGACTTTTCCTCCAACACCACAGTTCAAAAGCATCTATCTTCCTTCGCTCAGCCTTCCTTATGGTCCAGCTCTCGCAGCCATAGGTTACTACAGAGAATACCATTGCTTTAACTATGCGGACCTTTGTTGTCAGTGTGGTGTCTCTGCTCTTTACTATTACTAACCCTTTTGCAGCAAATGGTTAGTGAATGTGTTTAAACCTGGTTATGTAGCCAGTACGGTTAGGAATGGTTCATTACGGTCATAATGTGACACTGAAATCAACAGCACCATGTTACCAAACTGAATACCACTGGCCACAGTGTTTCACACCACACTATGGTGAATGTACTATGCTTCTGTTTAAAACCGTGGAAAGCCCAAGTTGCCATGAACACTAGCAGCCCTGCTCTGTTCCTGCTTTTTTGCCCCTCAGTCACCTCGCCACACAGGGTCTCATAAATAATATAAATGTGGCTCATCCGTAGGGAATCCCAGCCCTCCAAAATTTGCATGTGGTGCGGACCCTCCCTCACGCATCCAGATTGGCCACCTCCGTCCCTTTTGTCCTTCCTGCTGGCACAACAGCCTGACCACACAGCTGCACCTGGGGCCTGCTTTCACACCACACTGATTGACCAAGCAGGGCTGTCTGTCATCCTGCTGGTGCAGGGGCTGCCCTGCCTGTTTGGTGCGGAGGAAATTAATTGCTCTTAAGGCTCAAGCTTTGAACTTTTTTGAACTTTCAAAATTTTCTGTGTGTCTGCACTGCTGGAGGTTTAGTTTAAAACAAAAATGAGAAAAATTGGTCTGGTAGATCTCGAGTAATAAGACTTACACTACTGTATTCTTATGTAATATTATTATAATTATTTCTAAATTTGCATCTCTCTATATAAATTAGCACATGCCTATTGAAGCCCTCTTTTGTCCACGTTTTTGGTGATGCATTTCCTCTTTTTTTTTTGTGGTGGGGCAATTCATACATGTATTAAGAAATGAAATATTCTATTATTAAGGGCTACACTGGTTGAAAAGCCACTAAATGGTTCATACATGCAGGTTCTGGTGTCCTGGTTTTGGTTTCACTTTTGTCTACTTTACTCTGTCTGCTTTAGTTGTGAGAAGGTGCCTGTTAATATATTAAATAAAAGTGCTGTTTAAAGCTTGCAGTTGTCTTCTGTCTCAAGTGTGATCAGATAAAATTTACTTTGCAACAGTTGTTTGTCCTGTTTTATAGCAGGGGACACAGAAGCTAAAAGAGAGGTTAGCTAGTGAGTCCCTGCTGGTATTTATTTATTTATTTATTACATTTTTATACCGCCCAATAGCCAAAGCTCTCTGGGCAGTTCACAAAAATTAAAACCATAATAAAACAACCAACAGGTTAAAATCACAAATACAAAATACAGTATAAGCTCCTTAACACACCTGGGGTTAAAGAATATAAGAAGAGCCATACTGGATCAGACCAAGGGTCCATCTAGTCCAGCACTCTGTTCACACAGTGGCCCACCAGCCATCGACCAGGGACCAACAAAGCAGGACATGCACAGTAATCCAAGCACATGTCTAAGGGCTGGTACTGATTTTTTGAGGGGTGAGAGCAAAGTCTTCTCCAGTCTGGCAAATAAAAATTGAGGTGCTCTAAGTGCCTCTGAAGTCCCCTCTGCGAGGGCAAGGTGCGCTTTCTAGCTCCATATTGGGATGAGGGCTTGTCCCTGGCCCTGGCCTCAGAGAGATTTGGAAAAGCTGCAAGACATCTTACTGCTTTCCTAACGTTTCCAGAGTTCACCACAAAGTCAGTGAGATTCTATTGAACCTTCTCCCAAGCCTGGAAGAATACCTAACTTTAGAGCAGGCTGCCCCAGTCTGGTATACTCCAGATGATGATGATGTTGTTGTTGTTGTTTCTTCTTCTTCTTCTTCTTCTTCTTCTTCTTCTTCTTCTTCTTCTTCTTCTTCTTCTTCTTAATATACCAAAATCCCTAAGATACAATTTAATAATATAAAAACAAGATAAAATCATAATAAAAAACATTACAATACAGTAAACTGTAAACCATATAGTAGCAGAATCCCTCACAGGTTAGGGAAAGCCTGTGTCCACAACTGTGTTTTCCGGAGGCATTTCAGCTTCATGTGGGAGAGTATTCCAAAGAGTGGGTGCCACCACTGAGAAGGCCACTTATATGCCACTACCTGGAAATGCTGGCTGGGAATGACCTGAGTTTAGGTCTAAAACACCTGAAGGGCACCAGGTTGAGGATATCTGTGTTTGAGGGGTTGTCCAAAGTTCAAGATGAGGTCAGGAAGAGCCCCCGGCCCTCTCTATTTATTTATTTATTTATTTATTTATTTATTTATTTTATTACATTTATATACCGCCCCACAGCTGAAGCTCTCTGGGCGGTTTACAACATTAAAAATAGTAAACATTAAAAGTATACAATTTTTTTAAAAAACAAACAAACATAAAAACAGTATAAAAACTCATCTCTAGGCTCCAGAACACATGGAGTGTCTCTACATTAAGGAAAAAACCTGCCGCTTTACCATCCCTTTTTTTCTTGGGCTTTTCTGCATTCAATACGGCTCCTTCAGATGCAACCATGTGATTTGTAACTTAAACCTTCAGCTCTGGCCAAATGTTCCATAAAACTCAATGAAACACTGCCATCTAGTGGTGGAATTAATCCCAGGATTATTTTAGATATCAGATTATTTCTGGGAGGTTTTGTAGTGAGATTTCCATGGGAAGTGGAAAAAGATGTCCTGGAGGTTGATGGCATCATGTAAATGATCAGTGAGTGACCAATCATGGGTGTGCAATAAATCATTCGTGTAAAGAAGCTCATGGCCAATATCTGGAGGTCTGGGAGCCATTTTTGCCTCCTGAAGCCCCGCTGTGGGCCGCATTCCACAGGATGCTGTGCAGTCCACGGGGGTCCCACACAAAAGAGAAAAAAGGCCTGAAATTGCTGGTTTGCTGCCTAAATTGGGCAGCAAGCTGCTCTGTAGCACTACAGAGTTCCACAATAGCTAAATTGAGTTGGTTTCCAAGGTAAATGTAACTCTTTTGGTTCTACGGCATGCCAAAAGGGCCAAATGTAGTTTGCAAAGAAGTTACATTTGGCAGTTTGGATACTCTGTGGCTGCTGCAGAAGCCATTTTAGGGGGAAATGAAAAAATGGGGGCCACTGGTGTATAGCAGGGTCCACAATGCGTGCCCACCCTGCTCTAGAATGAGAGTCAATTATATCATGCATTCAGTGAACATCTGTAGGATGAGGGAGTTAATCACCACCCCTCCTCTTATGCACTTTCACTGAAAGCATAATCTGAATACCTGAGTGTGGCTCAACCTCCAAAACAAATATATGCAAATCAGCTTTGGCTGCACTTCTTTTTCTGGTTTTTGTACCCTGTGGGAGCTACTATTTGTTTCCCTTAGGTGGGTGCCATTTCCCCCCCCCCTTGGCATATGGCATTCTGAGGGGTGGGAAGATAGCAGGTGTCCCTGTGTCTTTTTTTAGTTCAAACATTTCACCTAGCTTTAATTCCTGGTTTCCTTTTCCTTTTTAGGATTTTTTTAAAATGTGAAATTTTTTACCTTGCAATTTAAAAAGAGAAAAGGGCGGCAGGAGTGGGGGGAGAGGAGAGGGAAGAAACGATTGGAAATTGGTCACCACACCCAAAGAGGAATTGGATAGTTAAAGTGCAATTAGGTGCTTATCCATCAGTAATACTGCTGTAGAGATGAATAGGAAGCCATAAAAAGAGGAATAGCTGCAAAAAGGAACCTGCTAATTAAAAGCACAATAGCCCTGGCAAGAGAAACAGGCTACAGGCCCAGCACATTCTTGTTTTCGTAAGCAAGCACTGGTCAGGGCAGAGTCAGGGTGGTTGGGGTAACAGAACTTCCGGAACATGGGTGGGAAATGTGTGGTCCTCCTCATGTTGGATTGCAATTCCCACCAGCTCCCTCCGGCATAACCAACGGTGAGGGGAGTTGCAGTCCAACAGCATCTAGAGGCCCTCACGTTCCTCATCTCTGCTCTGGAAGCATGTTCTAGGGAAAGGCAGAGAGGGGAGCAACAGCAACCCTCTCACTCACACATGCTGTGTTATTACCACCCAGGTGCTTCAGCCGGCTTGTCTTGGCCTTGCTTTCCAGTAGTCAAGATTATTCCCTTCTGGCACAGGGCATGGCTGCAAGAAAGGCAGGACGAGATCCCTGGCTAGCACAATCATGCTCTTCTGCCTCCAGCAATAAATAAATAAATTCTTGCTCTTGGGATCAAACTTGAGTGATGCTAAATGCATTACTTTGAAGCTCATTGGGGATATAATAATAATAATAATAATAATAATAATAATAATAATAATGGTGTGTGTCCAATTTCCATCTGTATCACAGTGCACCAGGAGGGAATGTTTGAACCTTCTCTTTCCAGTCATGATTACAGATGTAAAATTTCTGGATAAGCCCCCCTCCCCCACCCCCCACTTACCTGGCTCTGTCATCCATTGTGGTCCAGGTGGCAGTTTCAGTTGAAGCCACCACCTGGACCACGGCGGAGCCAGGTAAGCCCCCTCCCCCCCTTACCTGGCTCTGCCGCTGTCACCACACGGACTGTGGCGGCAGACGGGGGAGCCAGGTAAGCTCCCCTCCCAACTTACCTGGCTCTGAAGCTTCAGAACGGTCTGAATCGCTTCGGGCCGTTCCGAACTGCTTCAAGCCAATCCAGACCTCCCCCACTCTGCTTCGGATCCGGGCTTCGGAGGTCCAGATTGGTCCGCTCCGCTTCGGATCCATAATGGAATGGAGCATACCCCTAAACTGGAGTACAAATGAATGTGCATACTGCTGGCTGCATATTTTTAAGCATGACCACTAAGTGGAAATTATGCTGAATGTTTTGGCATTTATACATTCAATTCTGGCAAGTGATCTAGAAGTGCAAGCCCGCAGTTGGGTCAGGTTGTTTTGCTTGATTGGCAATCATAAACTGAGAATATGCCATTGGATCCTCATTAATGTGCGAGGCTTCTATGCCAGATGTTCCAGATGTTGTACATGGGGAAAAGTGGAATATGTTTGCTAAATGCAAGCTGACCTGAAAACTACTAGGCCATTTTTTAAATGGCTTTTTCCCTACTTGTCTCACGTTAATAGCACTTACAAGAGTTAAATTCTAGGTAAAAGCCATTCATAATATAACTTGTAGGTATAATTCCTACTGAAATGTCATGTGGGTGTGGGTGTTTGAAAAAGGGGAAAGACCCTTTGAGAGATCTGTGTATCAGGTAGTAGCCAGGAATTTGAAGAACTTCATAGCATTAGCAGATGCAACAATCAACTTCAGTGGGAGACCTCTCAAATAGGTCCTTCTGCTTTACTGGGTTGGTGGTGGGTGGTTATTTTTAAGGATTTGCCACCTACCCAGTGCGGTAATGTTTTCAGTGTACTAAATATCTGAGCTGCCTCTGACTGTGGTATTTCAAGCATGGAAGGGAAAACATTTAGCCTCTGACCCAAGTGCTTGTTAACAACACAACAGCCTACGTCGCTGAAATGCCTGGGCTAAAACAGTCTAGTGATTCACTTGCTTACTGGCCTTATCATACAACCCCTGCTCTTATTTGCAACATTTCTCCACTCTACAGAGACCATTGAGCTGCTGTGCTGACTATTAATGAGCTGCTTCTCCTTATTGAGGTAGTTTGTCCTTGTCACAGAGAATAAAGGCTTGGGACCCCACCTCTGTTGGCTGCCTTTTCTACCCATCATCTTTTCTCCACCAGCAAGGTTGAAATAGCAAGGGCTGAATTTCACAGCGTGCCACTGGGCTTATAAAATTATTCTTACTCCATAGGTTACCCAGGTCATTTTCATAGAGGGTTCTGGGAAACCCGTGATAAGAACATCAGCAACGGTAGTCCAGAGTGTGTGAAAGGTAGTTTTTCTGCCATTATCCTTCTTCTGCTGCAATGTGCAGTCACAAGAGAGTGTTGAGAGTGTTTTTAGACACTCTCAGTTCATGTAAGGCAACAATGATGCCCAACAGGCCTGGCCAGCATCTCACATGAATTTAATGTTGGTCCTAGAACTCTGTCCTTTGCCTTTGTGACTGTGGAAACTGGTCTCTGAAGGGCAGAGACAAGTCTACAAATCACTGTGTTGATCTCACTGTTTTCCATCTTGCTTTTTCTTAGCAAGAATGTAGAGCTAATTCAAACATTTAAACACAACAGCACATTGTTTAGTTCTCCTGAGCTGTAACATTTCAGAAGGGGCTGTTTACACAACACTCTAACCCACACTCAGTGGTTGAGTGATGGTTGTTGTTGAATTGTGTTTTTTGTTGTTGTTGTTGAACTCAGGGGTTGATGCACAAGTTCCTCTTCCTATACAAAAAAGCACAAGTGTTTGCAATGTAACATGCCATTGTCATTGTGTCAAAACCCATCCCTGCAAACAAACCATGGTTTGCTAACCACAAATATAAGACATGGATGATTGTTGGCTTATGAAGTTTGATTTGTTTAAAGCATGGATTGTGATGTCTGAACCGACATGACAGCTCAAACCTGGCTTGTTTGTGGTTCTGTCTGCCCTGAAACAGAGGCGCCTAGGATGAGCAGCCTGGGGGGTGGGGGGTGGGTTGGGAAACAGCTCTGAAGGGTGGCAGCAAACCATGATTATTTAATTAGCCACCTAGTTGTCTTGGTTCTGTGAGATTTTTTTGCACGTTTTTCCAACGACCCATTCTCTGCAGGGTTGGCAGCTGGAAATTCAGGTTTCTTTCTTGATAGATTTTCAGTGAGTGTTTTTCAAAGGGTAAATTTGCTTTTGCAAATATTTTATTACAGCCATTTTACATGGAGAATATTTCTTATGAAAGATAGCTTACTTGATAATAGGTGATACTTAAAATGTCAAATTGCATAGTAATGTAGTAAAATACTACCATTGATACAGTGAACTTTTTTTTAATGAAATAGATTGAGTGTAGGGGCAAAGTAGACGTACTATGACTTTACCAAGGGACTGTTGTCACAAAGTAGTGTGTCTGGCCTACAAAGTCCCCAATGCCTTCTGTATAGTTTGCTCCTCTTTCTTCTTGGCATTCTCTGAAATAGCTTTCCAGGGAACATAGAGCCCTTACCCAATATAGCTTGCTTTGCATAAGTGTGCACCTGTCCCAGACATAGATTGGAAGCAGAGGAAATAGGTTGTTCAGAGCTGGTCCCCATTTCTTTCCCAGCCCCTGCCTATTTAGCTTGGCTAAGCACATTGGAGAACACCAGCCTGCTGTGATTAAATCCTGAGCTCAGGAATTCAGGCTTCAGCAAGACCCGTCAGGGTCTGAGAATAGCTTGCACGGCACCAGCAATCCACTTGGCGCCTTACCTCTCGGCAAGGGCTCATGGGATATAGTTTTGCCTTTGATCCCTTAAGGAGGGCCCTGCGAAATGTGGGTGTTCCAGGTCTTTGGGTCATAGGCATACTTGAGGGTGGGAAGGGGGTGGTTGCCCGGCCTTTTATTACAGCCAATACAGTATTAACCTCAGGCTTCCCCACTTTTCCACCCATACTTTGGGATTGCAGCAGGTTGGTCAGACTCCAGCGGACTGACCACAGTCAAGCAGAATCCTGCAGAATCCTGCTGATTTTGACTGAGCAGAGCGTATATGGAAAGATGCTTGCTCTTTATGTGTGATTTGATAGATTCATAAACTATTTCTCTTGCATTTACATCATGAACAATTTCTTCTTTTAAAATAAGCAGGTATACAACAAGTTCACTGTAGCTGCTTGTTGTACTTGATCTGGCACTGGTTGATATTCATGGAGGCACACTTCAGTCCGCTCAAAGTAGCCATTTCAAGGGATGCCTTCTCACATAGAACTGTGTTCTGTGTTTAGTAACTGAACCCTTCTGTGTTTTTCATGGTTATTTAAAGCCTCTGATAAGTGAAGAGCTAAAGATAGGCCCCTCAGCTGGCCCTAGAAACATGTCACAGTGGGAGGCCTGCCTTGGGTACTCTCTGAATCCCAAACACAAAGGAGAAAATGTGAAATGGGGATAACGGCCTACCAGAGGGGGAGTGTGCTGCATTTCTCCTTAGCACTGATGCCAGCTGGCCAGGCCTTCTGACACAAGAGCCTTGTTGGTCCTTTATCGTGGCTTGTTTTTGCAGCAGAGCTTCTTCTTAGCGTTTCTGGTTGTGAGCATGAGGCTCCTGGCACTGTAAGTTGCTAGTGCCAGGAGTCTCTTGTCTCCTGCCTTCTCAGAATGCCCCTGAATGTGAGATTTCTAGTATCAGTGATTCAGTATATATTTATAAGTACTGCATCAGACACCGGCAATTTTGCAAGTGTGAGTGTCTGGGGGTATGTGTCTTTAAGAAATCTCTGCTACTTTGTTTCATTTTGTACTGTTTATGTATTGTTGCTAATTGGCATTTCAAAGGTCTTGACATTATTATTATTAATTATTATTATTATTATTTATATCCCGCCTCCCGTCCCCCGAGTCCATTAAGTGTATGTTCTACACCAGAGGGGGAAAGTGCAGTCCTTTGAACCGTTGTTCTGTTATTGAATTCTTAGAGGCCTGTTTGCATTTGGAGGGAGTGTCTTAGTGCTACTATATGTGAGGTTTCTTGTGAGCATGAATGCATTTTTAATTTCTTATTTATTAATTATACACATGTGCTGTGACTGGGAAACAATAGGAATTTGCCAGTAAGGGGATGATGGTGATGATGATAATGTGGGGGGATTTGAGGGCCCCCCAATCAGTGTAGTGACTGGTAGAGAGAGATATGGCATTGTGGGGTGGACTTGCCAGGTAAAGGGAACATGGCCCAGAATGGGCATGTTCCAGTCCTCCCTGCAACCACAGGTTTGTTGATTGCCCTATCAGCCAGCCCTCAGGTCTCTGGATGCTGCTTCTAAATGCCAGATCGGTGCATAATAAGACCTCCCTCATCTACGACTTAATTGTGGATGAGGCATCCAATCTGGCATATATAACCAAGACCTGGGTGGGTGAGCAGGGAGGAGTCAGTTTCTCCCAGCTATGCCTACCAGGGTACTTGATTCAGCATCAGGGTAGACCTGAGGGCTGGGGAGGGGAGTTGCTGTGGTCTATACGAACTCCATCTCTGCAAGCTCCCTGGCCATGTGACTACTGGTCTGGAATGTTTGCACCTTGTATTGGGTCAGCGTAACAGATTAGGCATTCTGCTGCTGCTCAACAAACTCCCTAGGTGAGCTGACGGAGGTGGTCTCAGGTGTACTGCTGAGATCCCCCAGACTGTTGGTTCTGGGGGATGTCAACATTCACACCGAGAGCACCTTATCCGGGGCAGTTCAGGATTTCATGGTCTCTATGACAACCATGAGACTGTCCCTACATGCCATCGGCCCAATGCATGTAGCAGGGCATACTTTAGACCTGTTTTTCACAACTGGACATGGAGATGGTGATCTGAAAGTGGGGGACCTCTCATCAGTCCCTTTGTCATGGTCAGGTCACTGCTTGCTGAAGTTTAGACTTACAGCAGCTTTCCCCCTCTGCAAGGGTGGGGGATCTAATAAGATGGACTACCCCTGGACACTAATGAATCCAAATGGATTCCAAAGGGCTCTGGGGAGTTTTCTGACTGGTAGGGCTGGCGCTCCTGTCGAAACCTGGTTGATCTGTGGAATGCAATTTGCTCCTGAGCACCTCTCCTGAGTAGAGCTCGTATGACTCCATAGTATACCCCACAGCTGAGAGCAATGAAACAGGAGACAGCTTGAGGGCAGATGGAGACGAACTCCTAATGGATACAATCAAACACTGGTAAGTGACTATAGTAAGGTATATTCAGGGGTAGTGAGGGCAGCAAAAAACCCCAATACCTTGCTGTCACTATCAAATCATTAATTTGCCGCCCAGCGGAGCTTTTCAGAGTTGTCCAGGGACTATTACATGCTGTTCCCAAGGACATGGTAGAACCATCTGAGGCCCGCTGTAATGAATTTGCTAGGCACTTCCAGAATAAAATCTTTGGCATCCACCAGGACTTAGACTCCACTGTTATAGCAGGTGAATCAAGTGAGGTATCCAGAGCACAGCCTTGTCCTGTTTTCTTGGATGAGTTTCAGTTGGTACAGCCCAAGGATGCTGACAAGGTGCTTGGACATTTTCATGCAACCACCTCTGTATTGGATCCTTGCCCTCTTGGCTAATAAAAGCTAGCAGGGATAGAACAGCTGGCTTGGCCAAGGAAGTGATGAATGCCTCTCTGTGAGAGGGAGTGATCCCAGGCTTCAGTAGTGAGACCACTCCTGAAGAAAGCTTCCCTGGACTCGTAAAATCTTAATAACTGCAGGCTGGTAGCAAATGTTCCATTCCTGGGCAAGGTCCTTGAGCTGGTGGTTGCGGGCCACCTCCAGACACTCTTGGATGAAACTGATTATCTAGATCCATTTCAGTCCGGTTTCAGGCTTGGGTTTGGCATAGAAACAGCCTTGGTCGCCCTGTATGATGACCTATGTCGGGAGAAAGACAGGGGGAATGTGACTTAGGCTGCCTGAAAGAGGCGGTAGTGAGACCACTCCTGAAGAAAATGTTTCTCCTTGATCTCAGTACCATTGACCATGGTAACCTTCTGGGATGACTGGCTGAGTTGGGAATGGATGGTACTGTATTGCAGTGGTTCTGCTCCTACTTGGTGGGTCATTTCCAGAAGGTGGTGCTTGGGGAACATTGCTCAGCCCCGTGGACTCTCCAGTATGGGGTTCCACAAGGGTCAGTCTTGTCCCCTATGCTGTTCAACATCTACATGAAACCGTTGGGTGTGGTCATCTGGAGTTTTGGAGTGCATTGTCATTAGTCCGCTGATGACATGCAGCTCTGTTTCTCCTTCTCACCTTCATCAGATGAGGCTGTGGTTGTGCTGAACCGGTGCCTGTCTGCAACAATGGACTGGATGAGGGCTAATAAACTGAAACTCAGTCCAGACAAGACTGAGATGCTGTTAGTGGGTGGTTCTTCTGACTGGATGGAGGGTGGTCAAAACTGTTCTGGATAGGATTGCACTCCCCTTAAAGGGACAGGTTTGTAGCTTGGGGGTTCTCCTGGGGCCATCTTTGTGACTTGAGGCTCAAGTAGCTTCACTGGCAAGGAGTGCCTTCTACCAACTTCAGCTGATGGCCCAGCTACACCCTTATCTGGACAGGGATAACCTGGCTTCAGTTGTCTATGCTCTGGTAACCTCCAAGTTAGATTATTGCAATGCGCTCTATGTGGGGCTGTCTTTGAAGACGGTTCAGAAGCTGCAACTTGTGCAAAATGCAGCGGCCAGATTGATAACAGGAACCAGAAGGTTAGAACATATAAGACTAATTCTGACCCATTTGCATTGGCTGCCTGTACGTTTTCGAGCCCGATTCAAGGTGCTGGTTTTAACCTATAAAGTCTTACATGGCTTGGGACCACAATACCTGATGGAACGCCTCTCCCAACATGAACCTACCTGTACACTACGCTCAACATCTAAGGTGTGCCTACTCCGAGGGAAGCTCAGAGGATGGCAACAAGGAGAGGGCTTTTTCTGTGGTGGCCCCCCAATTATGGAACGATCTCCCCAACAAGGCTCGCCTGGTGCCAACATTGTTATCTTTTTGGTGCCAGGTCAAGACTTTTCTCCCAGGCATTTAACAGCATATGTTGAGTTTTTATTTGACCCCAGAATAGTTGTTTTAAATGAATATTGTTTGTTTTTACTAAGTTCTATTTACCTTTTTCCATAGATGTCCCATATTGGCATTTGCATGTTGCTAGCCCTCCTTGTGACTTTGGGTTTTCAATCTATAAAACTAAGGTCACCTCAGTTACATGTAGCTGTTGCCCACACTTCATATTGCATGGGTAGCCTTGCTTTGCCAGCCATAGAGAGGAATGTGTTAGGGTTGACTGGGACATTACTAGATGCAGTCTCATTTAAATCTCTGGAAGCACAGTGTCCTAATTGTTAGAGCAGAAAATATTGGAAGTTGTGGTGTGTGTGTGTGTGTGTGTGTGGTGCAGTTGTGCTCTGAGTTCTGCATTTTCTGTGGGATGGTTGAGTAGGGAAAAGAATCTTGATAGAATTGTGAGAATCTCAGCTTACATTCTAAAACAAATAGCATTCATAGTGGCAACCATGAAAATGTGATTTCAGTATGTACCCAGAGTATGTCTCAATCTCATGAAGGTGTGGGAGGAGCTTCCGGTGATCTGGGATAAAAAGACCATGCAATCTGTGTGTCTGTTTCTGTTGCACAGCTGCAGAGTCTCTGAGCTATTGAAGTGGAGCAGACAAATACAGGGAGCCCATCTTTCACACAAAAAGAGAGAGAGAAATAGAACAGAGAGTTCGACTCGAAGCATTTTGCACAGCTACAGGCTACGTTTGGGAGTGATGGCAAAGTTTTAGGCTTTAACACTTTCCTGTTCATTTCTGGAGGCATGTCCAACCCAGCTGAAGCTATAGGGCGCAACTATGGGGAGAAGGAAATGTGGCTTTCTCTGCTGAGTGTCCGGAAACCATGTGGGAGGAGAAATAGCGACTTGGCTGGCAGCTCCCAACTCGTGGTGCTCAGGTTGTTGTTGTTTTAGCCTTACTTCTAGTGTCTAGGTCACATTAAGAGAATGAGCTCAGCAGCCTTGCAGTTTTGCAACTTCCTCTCCCCACTGGTGCCGAGCACTAAATTAAAAAAAAAATGAGGAAATGCAGGGTGCTGTGTGAGAACCGGAGAGAAAGAGGCTGTTGGGTGAAGAGGCGATGTTACCGGTCACCCCTGTTCTTTGAAGGCTGTGAAATTTCCTCTCTCTTCTTCCTGGCTCTCTGAGCACTAAGGTAACAAATCATGTTGATGATGAGTGTGTCATACACCCCCACTTTTGGGTTAGGGATCAGCCTGGGAGATGGCACTGTTCTCTGTTTGCCGTTGATGAGGTTGATGGTGCATGAGATAGCTGTGTGACTGCTCGTAGTGTGTTTGCATGAAATTCTAGTTTTCTTTGCAGGAAAGGCGGAGTGTGCAAAGTTTTCAGAGCTGGGTGGAAGATACTAGACTTCTTCTCCTTTGAGAGCAATAGATGGGGGCGACAAAATCTGTGCAAATTAAACATGTCATAAAACATAAAATAGTGCTGCCTGATGAACCCAGGGGAAGGTAGTACAGTAGAATGTGACTTAACTCTGCAGCTTAATAAAGTAGAGATGAGAATAGACCAATGCTACAGGTCTTTTCTGCCTGCCAGCCAGAGTTGATGAGAAAAAAAATCAGTTATGTGCAGTGCATTGATTGCTGCATGTTGATTACACTCACCAGTATGTATACTTCACCAAAACCCATTTCAAACTTGAGTGTTAATTTAATTCAATAAATGCTGACTGTCAAATTTGACATCTTCAGCAGCTTTGTCTAGATCAGCAACTTCAAACTAATCAGAGAAGGCCTTTTTGTTTTCACTAATTGTGGTGCAAGTGACTATGCCAAGTAGCCAAGGATCCATACATGCATTACCAAGTCTTGAATTTATACCCTCGTGAGAGAACGGGCAAATAACACACGGAGAACTTCAGATGCAAAATTTGCAATAGTAACAAGACCTTTGGGCTGCGATTGTTCTACATTTGGGAAATACAGTGATTTGGTACTGTGTCTGGCTCCATTCATGGCAGTTGGTTTCTTTCCTCTTTATAGCTTCATTTTCTCTTGAGCTGGATCATTGTTCCTATGGAGTGTAATAACCATTCATTAAGGGATATTGTTGCCTTGTCACCTTGAATTTATAGCACTCAGGGTCTCTTACTGTATCTGAAAACAAAAACATGAACAATCCACTCCTAAAACATCCTCCCTGCTTGTCCCTCTTTGCCAGACAAATGCCTCAGAATGATAAGAATCTGATGAGCATAAACTATCAGATAGATGTTCATGGCTGGTGTTTATAGAAGTAAAAAGGATTGGTCAGAAAACCCTGCCTCTCCCTTTTATTTTATTTTAAACATTTGCATATCGCTCCATCTAAAACAGATTGTACAGTGGTGAACATCAGAGATAAAATAGTAAGAAGATAAAAAGATAAAGACACCATTAACAGTTCTGTCAGCAGTCTTGTGCGTTCTTAGTTCTTAACCACATAACCCATTAAGTGTAAAGAACAGCAAGTCTGACAATTAGGGAATTAGTATAGTGTTGCTTTCATGTAAGATAAGTCAGATGTGCACCTTGAGAATACCTTCAATCCTTGTTAGTGGCCATTGTTAAGGATGGATCATGCACTAAGGCTGAAAGCCTAGGAGTAAAGCTCATTGATCCTAGTGTAATTTACTTCTGAGTAAACATGCATAGGATTGAGCTGCCAATCAGGGATGGTTGCCTGGTGGCCCACAGCCATATCCTGACTCCACAATGGACTCACATTGCCCCTGACAGCCATACCAAGCTTTTAAAGCTCAACTAAAAACTTTTCTTTTTCCTAAAGCTTTTAAAACTTGATGTTGTGCAGACTTTATACTGTTAGTTTTACCCTACCCTGTGCCTGCTTACCCTACCCTGTGCCTGTTTGCATTCTCTTCCCCTCCTTATTGTTTTACTATGATTTTATTAGATTGTAAGCCTATGTGGCAGAGTCTTGCTATTTACTGTTTTACTCTGTACAGCACCATGTACATTGATGGTGCTATATAAATAAATAATAATAATAATAATAATAATAATAATAATAATAATAATAATAGTCAAAGTCATAGTTAAAAATCTGCCCTGATTTTCATGTGTAAGGAAACGAAAACTACCCTGCATGTTTTACTGTTACATCTTGTCTTTTGGGTTATGTATATGCATATGTAAACATACATATTTACATGTAATGCTATGACTGAGTGCATACACCCCATTATCTGGAAGCCCTTAGTGCAAGAAGGTGCCAGCTATGGAGCTGGTCTATTCATGAGCAGTACCATAAACTTGGGGCAGAGCAGTTGGCCTGCTTGTGTTTTTATATTGTATTTTATATTATGCTTTTATACTGTTTGTTTTATATTTTGAATCGTTTTTATGTTTTTTGTAAAGCGCCCAGAGAGCTTTGGCTCTTGGGCGGTATAAAAATGGAACAAAGAAATAAAGAAATAAAATCTCTTTGCAAAAAGCACTCCCAGATCCGACTAGCACTGCATTCCTTGCATTCCTCCACAGCATTCTCTGCCTGGGCATCCTTCTTGCTTTGAAAAGTTAGAGTATTTATTTTTCCACATTGAGTCTGTGCTGTTGGATTGGCTGGAGCTTGTGCCGGCTGCCTTCGAAAGTACCAAAGCGATGTGTGTTGGTCTTGGCACCAGTTTGGGAATGTTGCCCTCCAGGACGCTTTCTCACTGTTCCCTTCATAGTGGCACTTGGAAAAGGGAAAACAGAACAAAGAAGAAACAACAACTGTGTGTGGTGTGTCCCCCCCCCCCCCCGGTCCCACCTCTCTCTCAGATCTTTCTGCTTGGATTTTCTTCTCTGAGGAATCATATTTGACAAAACAGTATCACAAAGCAAAGGGCAAAAGTTAGATTCTCCCTTCCTGGGGCATTCGGTAATTATTGGGTCCCCACTGGGACCTTTGTGCCTGCAAAGGATGTTGCAATTGACCTGATGGTGGCATTGATTTTTCCATTCATAAAACATCACTGTCAGCTGTAAAGCAAACAGCCCACAGGAACTCTGGAGGGGAAGGACAGGGCTCTGAGACGAAGCAACGTTTTGCAGGGCTTCTTTTGTCTCTGGCACGGATGTAGTATTACCAGTGTTAGTCGAGGGGGCGGGTGTATGTGTGCAAAAGTTTGGCAGCTTCTTTGTACCTTAATGACATTTTATTTTGAGACCTGAACATGCAGAAAGAGGGCTGGTGGAAGGAACCCTCCACATGTGCTCTCTATTCAAATGCCTCATCCACCTCTTCTCCTGGCCTGGCAGCTCCATGGAACTAATGGACAAGGGGGCTGTGGGCATGGCAGTATCTCCTCCTTGGGCAATCTGTCACAGTGGAATCCCGTGGGCAAGGGGAGCTGGGGTGGGCAGCTTCAGATCTGGAGAGCTCTTGGGACAATGTTGCAGCTGCTCGGTCTTGCTGGTCTCCTCAGCTTTGGCCAAGCAGTGCTGCTGCTAGGACCCAACTTTGAACGGTGCCGACTTGAAGGGAGGGCAGGAGTGCATCTGCATTCTGTCGGCTCTCTGCATGTGGTGAGGCCTTGCATTTGCTGAATAGTTCCCCTGTTTGGCAGCCTTGCGCTAACCTGGCATGCTGACCTCTGCCATTGAGATCCTCAGAACCTGGAAAAAAGTGCATATCTGCCCCCTGCACACTGCTGCTGAACCTTGCAGACCCCCGACTTGTGCACCCTCCGCCATGCCCAAACAATGATCCTGATGGGATGAAGGAATATAATTGAGGTCCCTTGAAGTACTAAAATCCATATGCTTCTTTATTTTAGGTAGATGTTATGGTGCTTTAAATATGTATATCAGGAAATCGTCTTTCTCTCCTATCACCTCTCAGAAAGAATGATTTTATAAGACACCTAATGGCACCTTCTTGAGTAAAGTGAGAGATCTGTAACCTAACCCGCCTCTGGATGTTTTGCATGTGCTATTTATAGTTGCTGTCCTGTTAAAAGTTTATTTTTATCCCTCTTCATAATGATATTTTTGCAGCCATTATCCACCTCTTCCCCCCAACCCCATATCAAAGATCTGGGTAGTAGAAAATTCAAAATAGGCATAGCTTGGAACTAATGGGGTTAGCAGTACTGTGCTATGCCGGAAAGGGCAAGATGTGGATTTGTTGTTCAATGTAAATAACGTGTGTGTGCGTGTGCATTTACTATATATCGAGCAAGGATGGCTCTTGAGGGTAAAGCAAGTACAAGTACAACCAGATGTATAAACCAGACTTGTACCTTGCTAAACTGTGTAATGTCAGTGTGCAGCTGGCCTATAGTAACAGGAGGTCGAGCTTGCCTGTTGCTAGAAGGGTGGTAGATAAAAATAACTCTTGGTAGGTAAGATGCCATTCACTTCTGTGTGACATGCTGCCCAATTTTCAGCTTCCACCTACAGTGGTGTTCAACTGTGCTTTGTGTTTTCTTTGAACAAGTGTGAACAATTCCTCAAAGTGTAAAACTGCTTGGAACTGACACCGTGGTACTTCAGTGTCAAGGCGCCGTGAAATAATCTTGCTTTCCATCGGGAGTGGTTTTTCACTCCAGACTTATTTATTTGTTGCTTTTTCTAAATAAAATCACAGCTTTCCAAACTGTTTAAAACCACCACCACCACCATCACCTACCCCTGCCTCTAGAATTCAGATCCACCAGGGAATATGTACAGGTGAATAAACACCGGATAGTATCGCAAAACGTCACCTCCCTTATTTAGCCGTCTAAAACTAGTCCTGTTTACCATGGCACGGGAAATGAGTTTTCAAGTCAGATGTCACAGTTTCATGTGTTCTTGAATCACATTAGACAGTTATTCTGGCATTTGCGGGGTTTTTACTATCTGGCCTACTCTCTCTGGATTTCCCCTGACCACAAAGTCCCCTGCTCTTCCACCTCTGGTTTACCCTGCCGCTTGTGCTCACTAGCTAACCTACAAGTTCATTCTCACTGACTGTTGAAAAGCTTAATGCTCCCTGGGGATCAGTAGTTTATTTGCCTGGCATTGTATTGCAGCATAAAATGCATTGATTTTTTTTAACCTTTTTAATGCTTGTGTTTAAGGCAAATGCTGCTGATCCCCAAGGATTAGCATGCTTTTGAAAAACAGGCAAGCTGGAATGTGCTGGCATGAATATGCGGTGCTATAGTTTCTCTTCTGCACCACTCATGTTTTTCATGTGTGTTGTAGATGGGTTTTGTTTTGTTTTGTTTTTAAAAGACATGCTGGAGTTCCCTGCGAACGTTATTGATCTTGCTTTCTCCGTGCTTTTCTCCCCATTTGAATGCTAGGAAGCCATACTAAAGAGATATCTGAAGGAACGTGTCTTCCCATATGTGCCTCCCCAATCCTTGAAGTCCTAGGAAAAGGCCCTCCTGTGGGTGCCCCTTTCACTTGGGGTTTGGTAAGTACGTAGTTCCAGGGTCTTTCTCTGAAGTGACATCCTCTCTGTGGAGCTCCCAATCAGGAAGTTTCATCTTATGGTGTTTTACTAAAAGGGTTAAGACCTTCCTTTCATTGAAGAGCTTTATTGACTATACAAGGCCTAGAAAGCAGTGGGACAGTTTCTTATGTGTCTCTGTCCAGGGCCGGTGTCAAGGGTAGGCATGGTTGGGCTTCTGCGGAGGACCCACACTCCAGCAGGGACCCCACTGGAAAGATCCTGATGGAGATGTTCCCCCTCCATTGCAACCTGCTTGTTCACTTGCCTCTTGCTGTGGTCCAAGCAACCGTGGCAATGTGAAGAAAGAACAGTAGATTCTATGGTCTGCATGCTCATTGGCTCTCTGCTTATCAAGCCAGCAAGTGATAGCAATGATGAGGAAGAGAATGAGGAGCAATAGCAGTTGGTGACAATGTGGGTGAGAAGGTAGGCTAGGGTGACCATATGAAAAGGAGGACAGGGCTCCTGTATCTTTAACAGTTGCATAGAAAAGGGAATTTCAGCAGGTGTCATTTGTATATATGGAGAACCTGGTGAAATTCTCTCTTCATCACCGTAGTTAAAGCTGCAGGAGCTATACTAGAGTGACCAGTTTTAAAAGAGGGCAGGGCACCTGCAGTTTTAACTGTTGTGATGAAGAGGAAATTTCACCAGGTTCTTCATATATACAAATGACACCTGCAGAAATTCCCTTTTCAATACAACTGTTAAAGACACAGGAACCCTGTCCTCCTTTTCATATGGTCACCATAAGCTAGGCTCACTGAGGGAGTGGGCATTGAGGGTATCTTGCTCAGGGACCCTCAAAAACCTGGAGCTGGTACTATCGCTCAATATTTATGACAGGTTTTACTAGATCCAGATTATATGTATTACTCCTGTCACTACTATTTTGGTGTCCGGTTTTATGGTTTTAATTCTTTTATTGTGAATTTAATTGATATTTTGTAATCTGATTTGGGAGCCAGTTTGAAGGAAATGCAAGAGATAAATAAACGCCAAAGCCCCAGGAAATCCAGAAAACTGTATTGTTTTACTGATTGCATGTAAACCTCTCTGGCTGAGGAGCGGGATAAAAATACTTAAATAAAATTTTATTTAATGAAATAAAATTAAAATGTAAGAGATAAATAAATACCATTGGCCCAGGAAATCAAGAAAACTGTAATGATTTGTATGTGGGACTGTCCTTGAAGATTGTCCAGAAAATACATCTGGTGCAAAACATAGCAACCAGATTCTGCTGTGACAATATTATGCCAGTATTAAAAGGGCTTTACTGGATACTATTTCATTTCAGGGCTCAGTTTAAAGTGCCAGTTTGGGACTTTCAAAAGCTCAAAACAACCTGGGTATTTGAATGACTGCCTTCTCCTGTAAAAAAACTGCCTGACAACTATGATCTTAATTGGGGGCTCTCCTCTAGTTTCCCCTGCCTTCTCAGGTTAAGCAGATGCCGACCATAGAGTGCCTTCTCAGTGATGGCACCAAAACTGTGGCACTCCCTCCATAGGCATGTTTGCCTGGTGCTTTCATTATTATCTTTTAGGCGCTGAGTAAAGTTGATTCAGTTCTCTTGTGTTGCTCATAGAACTTTATTGCTTTTTAATGATAGTTATTTATTTTTTAAAAAATTCTTTCACTCTTGATCTGAAAAAGCTCCTGGGGAAGCTTATATAACACCGAACATTTCCTGCCCAGCCCACAGACTTATAATTTAGAAGACATGACACAAAAGCACAAATGAACGGGGAAGGGGGTGGGGAAGCAAACTCAGACCATGATTTTTAATGGTAAATGCTTTTATTTTATAATGGAATGGAAAAGTTCAGGGCATCTGGTCCACTTTTTAAATGAGAAGTTAATTTAAAATCCTGTTTTTTTGACTGTTGTCAATATTTGTCTGGGATGGGATGGACACATTATATAACTCCAGTGCTTTTTAAAGCTATATGGGCTATCTGTTTGTTACAAGCTCAGTTTAATGTGTTGCTTCTTACCTTTTAAAGCCTTAAAAGGCTTGGGGCCTGGGGTAGCTTAAGGACTTCTTTCTCTCATATGTACTATCTTATACACTCAATTCAACACCTGAAGTCCTGCTTTGAGTCTCTCTACCAACTGATGTTCGGGTAGGCACAAGGAACAGGGCCCTTCCATTTGTGGTGCCAATAGCCTGAAATGTCATCCCTACAGAGGCCCTGTCACTATATGTCTTATGACACCTGATGAAGACTTGGCTCTTTAAAGAGGCCTTTGGGAAGGTTTAAGTAATAATCTGTTCCGCTTGTCAATTCTATTATTTTAATATTTATTACACTTATTATTGCTAATGTCTTTATTTTTATTTCTACACTGTTAGCTGCTTTTCTTCTCTTCGAGGAAGGGAGAAAGCAGGATGGAAATTTGCTGTAGTAAATAAATCTAGCAACAAATTTGTCTTGGCTGAGTGAATTAATTAGTCCATGCTGTAGAATTATCAGCAGTCAGACCTCCTAGTGAGGAAATGCTTGCAGGGACATGAATGGCATGAGTAGGCTGCTATCATTTCAGATATTAGATCAGGGATGGGCAATTGTTGATCTCTAGATGTTGTTGGGTTGCATCTCCCACCATCCCTCACCATTGGCTATCCTGGCTAGGGCTGAAGGGAGTTGCAGTCCAATAACATGGATGGTTACAAATTGCTCATCCCTGGATTAGATTCACGATTTTTGAACTCTTGATGCGCAAGATCTAGCTCTGCAGAGTATATAATCTCATTCTTGTCCTTTTTGGGCCCCAGGATGCTTTCTGGTTATGTGCTGCAGTACTCTACCAGGAGTGGAATATGCTATTATCTGGAAAAACTTTTATCTAATATTCAGTCTTAAGTGCTACTTTGGGATGCTTTCAGCCAGATTCAAAATGGGGCAGGGCAGGGCTCGCTTATATATATTATATATATTAACAGCTGTACGAAGGCGAGAACATTGGCAGATACGGCTTCCCCCATATTAGTGTTGCACATGATGGAATGTGCATAGCAGGCATTTGGCACGAGAAAAGGGAAAACTCACCAGCCCTACAAGTGTTTCCAGTCTTAAATACTTATTTATTTATTTATGTATTACATTTTTATACTGCCCAATAGCCTAAGCTCTCTGGGCAGTTCACAAAACAAAATGTAAAACCATAAACTACAATAACAATAGGAAAACATAAAATAAAAACCTTTCATTTAAAGCAAAATTAAACCAGAGTAAAAACCAGCAGCACTAAAAGCAGACTAGAACCCCAGTGGGAATGATCATTCAGAAAACACAAAGTAGATGAAAGATCCCTTTTATGGTGGCCCCCATGAGAGCCATGGAGGAGGAGAAGCAGAGGATCGGGTATCTGTGACATTTAGGGCTGGTTTCCATAAACTGTCTTCCTCCACAGGAATACTTTCAGAATGATTCCTATGAAAGAATATGTGTGGAAAATTAATGACAAAAAAACAGATACAGGTAACTCAAAAAATAACAATAGTGATACTTATAGAGATGATAGTGGGTTGTGCTGATATTTTCCTGTTCTGAAGTACCAAGTCTTGGGATGGAATACTGGACTAGTTTGGCAGCCAGCATGGATCAAGGCCAATAACTTAGAGACTTGTATTGCAAAGCTAGTCTGAATGGAATAGACAGCTTTGTTCAACCAGGTGCCCTCCAGATGTGATGGACTGCAACGCCCACAGTCCCTATCTAGCATGGTCATTGGCTAGAATAAGGCTAGGGTAAAGTGGTACGAATTGGCTCACCCTCCATTCTCGCATAGTTGGCACCAGGTATTAACTGAGAAGGAGCAGCACACTCTACTGCCAAAAGTCCTGGCCTTAACTCATGCCTAGCCAACGTATGCAAAGCTGCTTTTTGTATGCAGTCCAAGGTAGTATACTGGTTCACATGTAATAACAACCCAGAGCATGGGTTGAATCATGGGCTGTTGTTGAATCGTGGGTTGTCATTATGTGCAAACCTGCACTGTGTTTTAACTATAGGTTGTTAACCATAAACAACGCAAGGAAAGAACTTATGGTTTGTTGTTTGATTGTGAACTCTGAGTTGTTCATGGTTAACAGCCCATAGTTAAACCATAGTGCAGGGATCACACATAATGACAGCCTGAGATTTAATGACAACCCATATTCGACCCAAACTCTTGGTTGTTGTTACGTGTGAACCAGGTCAATGGGTCTTTGTTATCCTGAAGCTTCTGTTACTAAGGCTGGGATGATGTTCAGCAATACATTGACAACAAATCTGTGTTCTGTATTCTGTGCTTCCTTCCAGGAGTGCCAGTGGTACTAATTTATTAGCTATGGTTTCTATTTTCTCCCTGTCATAAGGACAAATGAAAAACGAAGTAAAAAGCAACCATTTACAGCAGAGGGGATCTGGTGTCAATGCGCTTTTTTAAATGAGCCACTTTCTTTGTTGGTGTAAAATAAGTACACCAATTTTTGCCTGACAGATGTTGGAGGCTATAGTATCATAAAATACTGATTGAAATCATAGCCTTTCTTTCTGTGAAGAGGGTTGAGGCCCAGCATTGCTTTTCTTCAAAGCAGGTGTGTTGTCTAAACCACAGTATTAAGATCTTACAAATGTAGGTGCAACCGGGGTATTGAGCTACTTAGAAAAGAAGGAAAGATGAGATTGTGATTAGAATACTAGGCTGGCATATGGGATGGCTGTGATTTAGCCCCTCCTTTGCTACAATTGATGTCATCATTCAGAAGTCATACCTTTTTCATTGGTGTAAAAGGGGGAATTACTACCCTGCATCATAGTGGGGTTCTAGAAGTAAACATATACTGGGTGAATATTGGTGATCATTTACTAAGTGGTAACTTTTCCCAGCAGGCATGGACACAGGGTTTTCCTAGGGTTTTCTAAAATTGTTTCAAGTCTGTCATCTCTTGCATCTGTCAACATTGTGCATAGATTTTACCACATATCCTCACCAAATTAGAAATCTGGAAAAGCAGTAAAAGGGTAACATTTTTTTTGCACTACAGATAATAAGCTCCCAACATGGACCATTTACTTAGTAAATAATACTAATAATACCAACACTACTACTAATAGTAATAATAAAAAATCATTTATTTATTTCTATACTGCCTAAGGAGCTTCAAAATAATTCACAAAAAATACAACTTACAAAATTTAAAATAATGTAATGTATTCCAGTAAGATATTAGACCTGTTAAAGACAGCTGTCATAAATGCCCCAAATGGCATTAAATAGTTGTCTGTATTCACATAAAGTAAAATGATCAACAGATAGTAAGATTTTCTCCCAGTCAAGTGATGGGTCCTGTAATCAAGAACTGAATTGCCAGCATCAGTGTCATTCTCAAGATGTTCTTTTAGGTTGACCTATAGAGGGAGTGAACAACCAAATAAAGACCAATTTGCATAAAAAAGTCATATGCAAATTTAGAAATAATTGCTATAATCTAAATAGAAATAACATACATCTCACCATAGAAGGGAAGGCTGTGGCCAGGTGACCTGTGGCCGGGTGACCTGCTCCAGGTGCTCACTGTGGATGAGCATCTTCAAGGCCCTTCCCTGTTCTCCCTTTTTATGGGTGTTTTTTTTTACCTTTAACTGGACTTGGACTGAACAGCTCTGCAAATAGACAGCACTTTCAAATAGAGGACACTGTAAAGTAGGACACATGACCTCCCTATGTTCTTGGAGTCCAACGTATCGCCCCTACTTCTCTTCCTTCTCCATTCCATTATCTTCTGCTGTTTCTTTGCTGAAAATGGTTGGAACCTGAATCACTAATTCCTTAATTGAGCCATTACGTGCAATCTGTTCTTAGTGGGTAAGGATGGCACCTGAAAACAAAACAAAACAACCACCAGAGAGCAGCACTAGAAGACAAAATGGTGGTCTGATAGGAAAAGTTTGTGCTCCAGCAACTTTAGTTTTCTTTTCTTCTATGGCTTAACAGTCTCTCCCTTGGGTGGCATGTCCTTTAGTAAAAATGGGCAACAATCATATTGTCCCCTTTGCCACTGGTATTTTAAATATTGTAAATATTGAGTGATGCACCTGGATGCATCAGGTGGTTATGGGCCGAAGGGTTCAGGACAAGCAGGGCCTGTTTCTCTTACCTCGAGGTCTTGAGGCAGATTTACCTGACACTCTGGCTCGCAATCCAGCTTTGGTTGGATATTTTTACCTTTTGCCTATGTCCGATAGGCTGTCTGAGTTATTTGCCTTAGGCTGAAAGCTTCAGGCAAGGCTTGTAAGAACCATCGTACACCCCCACTTTCAGAATAACATGGGATAAGCAGAAAACATAGAGAATGGCAGGAAGTTAAAGCAACAAGTCTGTAACAAGCTGGAGTAGTTCACCAATGAAATATTTTAGCCTGCACAGGAATTTATTTATTTTTCCGGGTCCTTGTCCTTTAACAAGTTTTCCAAATATATAACACAACTAGCTCAATTAAGAGGTATTTAGTGGGAGTTGGTGCGTCTTGCCAATCTTATCAGGCACAGCTGTTCACAAATATAATTGGATACGAGCAATGAATTAAAAAGGCCTCGCCCATGAGGTGTGGTTGTTGTTGCTGTTGTTGTTGTTGTTATTATTATTATTTACATTTATATACCGCCCCATAGCCAAAGCTCTCTGGGTGGTTTACAGTCTGTTGTAATCAATACAACTAAAGTTTGAAGTGGCTCTTGATGAGGGCCAGTCACTCAGTCTAGGATACTTTCACTGAAAGCATCTTTTGAATGTTTTCATTATTATACTGCTTCATCAAAGCATCTTCCGTGGTTTTGTATTGATTTTTGGATGCTCATGAATAAAGGTATGTTAAATAGGGCTGTTGATTGACATCCCATCAGGCATTTTAAATTATTTGAAGATTTCCAAGGACATTTTAATTGTGGATAATATTAAAGAATCTTGTATGTCACCAGTTGGAAGAGCTTGAGTCTACTGATAACTGTGGGAGTTACTTTGCAAGTTTCATGTTCCATTGCGAATGTATACTTTTGGGACTTGCGTTGTCTCTGCTTGTGATGTAGCAATATTATTGATTTCAAAGGATATTTATTGTACATAGTACATTTGTACTACTAACATAATAGAAGTTTATGACATGGTTTTCTGTGGCATCCCATTAACTGATTCAATCAGAATGTGAAGTTTTATGTGGTTAGTGGATTCTGCTGGTAAATGTCCCCTCCATTTTCCCTTGTGTGTGGGCATACTTCAGGTGTCAATTTATACCTTTTTTCAATTCCAATATCCATATTAGTATAATACCTTTATTAGGTCAACTCAAAACATGTGCAAGCTTTCATGATCTCTAGATCTCTTCATCTGGCAAGATATTACAAAAAACATGGGGGGGGCAGGAGTAGGGGGGGAGAAGGATGAATGTATGTTGAAGTCATGATGGCTGCATAGTCAGAATCTTTGCACACATTCATATTGGGCTGTATCAGGGGATGTGATGTTTTCAGATTTCAGTTCCCCTAGGATTACTGGGAACAAGAAAATAGCAGGTAGTTGTTCAAGCCCACTCTACTGTGCCCTGACAAATTAATTGGGAATTGCTGGGCTGAGATGTGTTTGGAGAGCACACCTTGATTGATTTGTCTAGACGAGCACTAGAGGAAAGGGTATTAATAAAGGTCCATGGCTCTTTTTATTTTCAGATTTCTTATTTTAAAATTACTTTTATTGTATGAGTCAAAAGACAGCTTGCAACATATGTGTAAAAAACAACAAGTATCTCTCTACCTATGCCAAAAACTAAAAGGAGTGCATTGTAAAAAGGAAGGAAACCAAGGGCATTCATCTTCAAAATGTCACAGAAAGTGAAATAAAGGTGCAATGCTATTCACAACCCCTTAAGAGCCAGTTTACAAAATACATAAGAACATAAGAAGAGCTATGCTGGAACAGACCAAGGGTCCACTTAGTCCACCATTCTGTTTACACAGTGGCCAACCAACTGTTAACCAGAAACCCACAAGCAGGTCACAGATGCAACAGCACCCTGCCGCTGGCTGCTGGGTTACTGGTCCATTTTCAATGGATCTTTGACTGGTTGCCAATGACACTTTTAGTTTAACTGTTTATTTGTTTTATGATGTTTCTATTTGGCAGTGTTACATGTTTGCCACAGACTGAAGCTCTTGACTTCTGAGGATGGCAAAAATTGAATGTGTCTCCACAAATGCATAGTTTCAGTATGATCCGTATTATTGCTCTATAATCTGCATGATTCCTGTATGATCTATAGGTACGTGCAGGTGGACGGTGTAATTTGTTTTGATGGTATGAGTTCAGGATTCCAAAGATCAAAAGGTGAATGAGAAGAAAAACACTGGGGTCATTAAAAGTCAAAGGGATAATTTTGCCTGAGAACTTTATTCAACCGTTCTTCTAATGCCTGGGCGAAAATGCTCCCCCTGCTTTCATTGGTCCATTCATGGTCTTCCACAAAAAAGGGTACATTTAGGCATACTTTCAGGATAGGTGGGTCAAACTGTCATATTTGGAGTGGGTGGGGATCTTAAAATGATAAAGACGAGGCAGCGTCTTTTACAGAAAAGAACCTCTGCTGACTCATCTCTATCATGGTAAGCCCCACACCAAATTTGGACCAACCCTCAAATGGGGTTGCCCAATCACAAAAAAACCTTCCAAGGTCATTTTCGCATACCCCTGAAAGTGACGAAATTTTGACCCTGCGCTAATCTCATTGCTGGGAAGCTCAGTCCTGTTTATATAAGTTGAGTACCTGACCAAAGTTCTCTCGACTAATGGCCTAGCCTGCTAATTTTTGCGCAGTGCAATCCTATGCATGTTTACTTGGAAGTAAAGTCTACTGAGTTCATTGGTGTATAAAATTGCAGCCTTGGGGAGTATGTCCTGTTGAACAGTGGTACTACTGAGTCAAAATTCATAAAATTGCTCTGATAGGGTTCCATGTGTCTACTAGTTTTCATTTTCCTTCCTTCAAATCTTCTGTCCTCTTTCCCCACCCATCCTGTAAGTGACTCAGAGTGAAAGCAGAAGCTGATGAACGTTGCATAGGGTGAAGCCAAGCAGAGCCAGCAGGGCTATTTTAAAACTATCTTGGTTTCCAGTTCTCCCTGTCTTTTCATGCAGGGCTTTGGTTTGCTTTTGCCCTGCGCTCTAGATTAAGTTCTCCTTCTTGGGTGAGATGCAGGAATTTCCTAAACGGGAAAACCTGTAGCACGGTTCTCTACTTATGACATTGGTGAGATCTACTTGTATCATAAACAGAAAGAGACTCCCAGTAGCGGAGGCAAAGAAATAATTGAGACACTGTGAAAGATTGCAGATGCTAAGAATATTTAAATAGATAATATGTCTAAATTAGGAGAAGGTAGCCTGCTAACAGGGCTTTAGCAGATTTCTGGATTTAGAGATTTGGGGAAAGACACAGGGAGGAAACTAGGAAGCTGCCTTGTACTGAGTCTGACCTTTGGCCCATCTAGCCCAGTATTGTCAACACTGACTATCAGCAGCTCTCCAGGGTTTTAGGAGGATTCCTTGCCAGCCTCACCTGGAGATTGAACCTGGGAACTGTGCTGTACCACTGACCTGTGGGCCTTTTTCAGCAGCAATGTTCATGGTGCCTATGACTCTACATGTGTCCAAGGCACAGAATCCTAAATGGCTAATAACTACTTGTAATCCGTGGTATGCTTTCAAATGGACCATGAGATTTTTAACTTTAAAAATCCACTTTTAAAGTGGATTTTTAACTTGGTTCATTACTATTTGCTTATGGAAAGGCCTTAATCTGCCTTTCTTTTTGATATGTAGCATGAACTTTCAATATACTTGAGCTAAGTGTTACCCTTATTTGATGTGTACAAGGTCGGGGCGGGGGAGGTGGTTAAAATAGTGGTCAAAAGGCCATGAAATGCAAGAGGTACAGTCTATGTGATTAATATGCAAACTTCAAGTAAGTGTGTGTGTGTGTGTGTGTGTGTGTATAGAGAGAGAGAGGTGGGTGTGTATATGTGTGGGTGTGTATAGAGGGGTTTCTGTGTGTATGTGTTTCACATTTCTTTCCTGAAGATGTAGCAACTGGTGAGTTGTCTTTTATTCCAGGCAAGTGATCAGAGTGACAAATGCATGTGGGTTGCAGGAAGTCACAGTGCGTTAAAAAAGCACACCACAGACAAGGAACAACTGCTGGACAAAAGCACCTTTGCGTAGTGGACCACTTTTTGAAGCATAGTGATTTGTCCACCTCTAGGTGCACAGCATTTAAGACCTTTTATCCAGTCCCCGTATTGCCATACGGAGCTCTATTTTCTAGGTACACTCAAAGTTTATGAATAATAATATGAACCATATCTCCCAAATATCTCCTTTATCCTTTAATATCAGCTCTCTGCTATAGATAATTAATTCCTTTCTTCATACCACCCCACAGCTTTTGATCCAAGTAATTTATTTCTGTCCAGGTTGGCTTAGGACACTATGGGAATGGGGATTAGGAAGTATTTTTTTAAAACATAGTACATTTATGGCCCTCTGTGCCCAAAAACCAATTATGTTTGCTTGGCCACACTTATTTCATACTGAAACTGTTGTACAAGGCTCCCGAGTGATTGTATATATTAAAGACCTGTTTCTGCACTTTTGCAAGCTAATCTGGCAAAGATGGTAGAAGAAAGTCATATTCAGGGGTGGCCATATTAATAATCCAAAGGTGGCACAACCAATCCCTATTGAAGGCTCAGAATATACAGTGAGAATAGAACAACTTTGCGTAAATATGGTTTTGTTATTGATCATTGTTGTGGCTGTTGGGTTTCTGCAAAAATTCCAGTATTTGGGCAAGGATGTAGCAGGTTCTTAGTAGCCAAGAAATGATGGGTGGTATGAGCTGGGGGTCAGTTGGAACAGGATGATGAGGACTGGGATCCATGGAGGGAAATTGTAGCAGTGCAAAACATAGAAGTACTCGGAATTTCCTATGCAGCAGCTTGAAAAATCTCCCAAACTGCAGGCACCCACCCAATATCTCTGGAATCACCCCTTCTCCAAACCAGGGGCAGAGTTGCTGATGATGCCCATATGCCATGCAGGCACTCAGAGACACAATCTGCACAGGCTGAGCCAAAGGCATGTCTGTCACATCACTAAAAAGCCTCCCCCTCCCGCCTCCCACAGTTAACTGCACAGCAATTTTTAGAACAATGTTCTGAAAATAACTAAGTGACAATAACCGTATGTGACAGCCAACAGGCGCTTGCTTGCTTGCTTGGCATGGCACAAGCTACCCAGCCCAATGGCTTGACATCTGTGGTGGCTTTCTCTACACCCCCTCCCAACACACCCCTGAGCTGCTGCATGCTTACCTGGTGACAACACTAATATAAAGGAAGCACAAAGGAATATGAAAGAAGTTCTGAGTAGGTGGTATATTACTCCTGCAAGGCTTCACCTAATATATCCAAATTACAGTCAATATTGGTGGAAGCGGTGTGGTCATATTGGCTCATACTTCCATCTTTGGTTGGAGTGTTCTGCAGTGCAGAATGCATGTGTACATTCATTCATGTGTCTCTGCAACTGTACTAACCATCTCTTTTTCAATCAATTTTGGTTTCTGAGATAGAAGAAAAGAAATCGCTTTTGGATTTGAACCATTGATTCTGGGAGTATTTTATGGCTGCTTTGTAGACCATTTTGTTCCTGTTTGCAAATGGGCATTTGTTCAAATCTTCCACAAAAGGTTGTTTTTTGTTTTGTTTTTAAACAGCCTATGCAACTTGTAGAATGCTGGTCCAATGAGGAATCTGCAGGTTGGAGCCATAGAAATGATGGCTTTATTGTTGGTTTTTACTGTTGTTTTTATTGCCATTTTACTGCATTCATGTTTTTATTGCTTTTAGCAATTTAACTGGTTTTGTATATGTTGTTGCTGTGAGCCACCTTGGGAGGGCTTCTGCCCTGAGAGGGCAGCCAAGAAATATTTAAAATAAATATACTTCATCTGAAGCAGTTGCAGATTTTTCTGTCCTTCAGTATCCACGTGGTACATGGGCAACGCTGCCCCTGGGTTGGGGACAGGGGTGATGATGGTGTTTCCAGAGCCATTGAGGGTGTGTCTATTGTTTTGGAGATTTTTGAAGTGTCATGTTTTCAGCTCTCCTCCCCAGCTGTGTGAATATTGGATAAGGTGGCTCTTCCGCTAGTGTAACAGCAGCACATCTTCACCCCCAGCATAATTAGAGTACAGGATTGCTCTGTAAACACTTGGGTTGAATCCAGTGTTAGACCCATTGACTAACCTGTCATGACTAACTGAAGTCCCATTCTGTTCAATGGGTTTACTCTAAGTTGGATTAATATTGGATTCAGCCTCTTAAGTTTAATCAACTAAAATTTCTTTCAAATATTATAAATCAGTAATAACTGATATTTATTTATTACATTTCTATTCCACCCCATAGCTGAAGTTCTCTGGGCAGTTTACAAAGATTAAAAACACACACATTAAAATGCAGTATACAAGGTTTAAAACCAATTATATAAAATGCACAAGCAAACAGTATACACAGAGATGACATATATCTAAAAATTACTTTGAGTAATCAACACAGTGGCATCAGTATGAATAACAAAATACATAAGACTGTAAGACATTTCCTTTTTGGGGTTGCGGGGAGCTCATAAATAGATATACACCAAAATATCTAAAAAGTGGCATCTAAGTTCATGGGAAATACTAGTGCCCAAATTTCAGTTTTGTAATTTTTAAATTATAAAAAAACACCTTCACTTATTTCACTCACACATCTCAAATTGTATGTAAATTTGAAATATTATGTATTGATTTTAAGCCTGAGATGTTCTTTTTCAGATAGTGTTTGGTTCATTCTTCTGTGACTGTCCTCCAAATTATTTCGAGATCATGGGTTGTATGCCGAAGAGAGTGAAAAAGCTAGGAAACCACTCATAAAAGAAGTCTGGGGTGGGTGGGTTCCTGGAATATGAATTCATGAGGCTTTTTTCATAGGTTATAGAGCACATCTCTGTGTGCATTTTGGTATAAGGGATATTCCTGTTGCAATTTATTTGTGGTTAAGCTGGTTTCTGAGCCAGATTGTCTAGTCTATGAATAAGTTATCCATCCTTTTGTGTACTGGTTGTTATGTACTGCCTGTGCTATGACAGCAAGAAGGAATACGATAGCCAGATAAGGGTCTGTAAGCTCTTCACACTCCATAACTGAAGAAGGCAGCTAGTAAGAGAGCTGAGGCACTTTGAGGACAAAAGCTTAACCAGCAGGGTGTAAACTTTTGCGTGCATACTAGGAATCTGAATAAGCAGCTGGATTCATTCTCAGAAGTGCTGAGCAGGCCCTGCAAAAAGCGCTATGAAAGCATATTCACTACAGGGGCTTTCATACTACAAATTGTTGTTACCTTCGCTAAGCCAAAGGCATAGGATGGCTTCAACCTGAATGAATAATTAGAAACCCCCATCAGAAGCGCCCTGCGTGCTTGAAAAGCCAGCTGCTTAGAAATTAGGCTAGGCATGTGCCATAGTGATTCATCCCAAATGCACCTTCTTTCTATGAAGCAACTGGCATGGAGTACTTAAAAGCACAACCCAGGAAAGCCACCAATTCAAATGTCACCTTCCCTGTGAATTCACTGGGTGGCCCTTGTCCAAGCCACTGTTTCCCAGTCTCTACGTCCCATCGTTATCATATCATAGACATAATAACACCAGGCCTCGGCCAAAATGGTTTTATCAAAACGTTCCGGCTCAGAAACAGTGCTGTTTTGGCAACGGAAACAGTAATTGAAATGGGAAGCAAGTTTTCTGGGAGAGGAAGTAATTGGCAAATTGTTTTTTTGGGAGGGATTCAGGACCAAGCTTGGGTTGGATCTAGACTTAGTCGTATTTAGAGCAGACCCGTAGAAATCAATCAAACTTAAGTTAGTTGTGACTAACTTGTTCTGTTGATTTCAATGGGTTTGTTCCCATCAATTGATTTCAGTGGGTTTACTCTAAGTAAGACTAAGACTAAATCCATTCCCTTGCCTTAAAAAAAAGTGCAAACACATGCATGCAATCTCTCTCACTCTCAGAGCATCTCTACATTAAGAAAAAACCCCACACCTTTTCCATTATTTTTTCTTGTTTTGGGGTCTTTCTGTGCTGACTGCAGCTCCTTTTGATGGTGACCACGTGATTTGTAATTGAAAACTTCCCCTCTCGAGAATGCGCCATAAAGTTAAATGAAACAGTGCCATCTAGCGGCCCATGATATCCCATGATAATTTTAAATAGTGCATTACTCTGATCTTTTTTAAAGCATCGGGTGAAGGCGCAGGAGATGTCCTGGAGATTGACAAAGCCATGTAAAGGACCCGCAAACTTCTATCATGCGCGTGCAACAAATTGCTCATGTAGAGAAGCTCTCAAAGAAAACGCTGTTGGCTGCTGTTCACTCCACCCCATCCCATCGATATCTGGGGAAACAGTGGTGGATGGCAGCACCCAGCCATGTGCTTTCTACTACCATTCTCTTTGAGAGAGGAAGGAACTTGTGAGCATATGCCCGGAAATTAAATAAAACCAAAAAAGAAGGGTAAGACAAAAGAATGATCCACCAATAAACAATGCTCCTGGCTGACCTTTGCCTCCAAAATGGCCCTCCCCACTTCACCGCTCCCAAATTAAGTGGTGAAATTAGGAGGGGCTTGGGCAAAATGACATTGGTCCCATTGTTGCATATTTGGTATGAAGATTTCCTAGTCTTCAAAAATAGTGGGAAGAAAAGAGGATCTGGGGTACTACAAGCCAGTCTGTCTCACTTTGATACTAAGAAGGTAACAGAACAGATTATAAATGATTCAGTCTCTAAGCATCTTGACCTTGGTGCACTGATTAATAGAATCTGGCATGTATTTGTCAAGAACAAATTCTGCTAGTCTACTCAATCTCTTTTTGATCAAGTTACTAGCCCTAGTGGTTTGTGGGAATGTTGCAGACAGAACTTATCTTGATTTCAGCAAAGCATTTTACAAAGTTCCCCATCATATTTTGGTTAGCAAATAGGTTAAAAGTGGGTTAGATGTTGATATTATCAGGCAAATTAACAGCTGGTTGGAAAACCACTGAAGAGTGCTTATCTGTGGTTCCATATCAAGGGAGGTTTCAAATGGGGTGCTGCTGCTGCAGGACTGGGACTGGGAATCTTCAACATTTTTATCAATGATTTAGATGAAGTGATGGAGAGAATCCTTATCAGATTTGCACATGGCACAAAATAAATGGAAAAGTAGCCTAAATTTAACCAAATAAAACCCAACAGAAACAAATACAAAGTTCTGCTTTTAGGAGTTGGGGAATCAAATGCACAGAATGAGGGCTACCTGGTTTGACAACAATACATGCCAAGATAATATTGGGATTACACTTGATTGCACACAGAACATAAGCCAGCAGGGTGATATGGATGCAAAAAAGGCTAATTCATTTTTAGGCTCCATTAACAGAACCATGGTTCCCAAGTCACAAGGTAATAGGTCCACTTGATTCTGCACTAGTCAGACCTCATCTGGAGTACTGTGTGTAGTTGTGGACACTGCACTTTAAGAAAGATGTAAGCAAATTGGAATGGATTCAGAGGAAGGCAACAAAGGAGGTCGGGTGTGGGAAAGATGCCCTATGAAGAAAGACTGAAGGAACCGCACATGCTTAGCCTAGAGAGGAGAAAACTGAAGCAGGGGCATGATAACACCATGTGAAGGGCTGTCACACAGAAGAGGACAAGAACTTGTCTCTTCTGCCCCAGAGGGTATAACTAGATCAAATGGATGTAAATTTCAGGATAGCAGATTTCAGTTCTACATTGAGAGAAAGCTTTCAATGGTCAGAGCATTACGTCGTCACTGAAACCAATTGCCTAGAGGGGTGGTGGGCTCTCTTGCACTCCACATCTGCAAGCAAAAGCTGGATAGCCAGTTGTAGGAGATGCTCTAACTCTGGATTTCCTGCTTAAGTCAGGAGGTTGGACTAGATATTGTACTCGTGCCCTGCTTGTGGGTTTCCTGTGGGCAGTTGGCTGACCACCATGTGAACAGAATGCAGGACTAGATGAACCCTTGGTCTGATCCAGCATTGCTTTCCTTATGCTCTTAGATGGTCTACAAGTTCCCTTCCATCTCTGATTCTTCTGAAATACTGAATGTAAAGTGCTTTGAGTACCAAGAAAAAATATTATCTAAATAACAGTTTATTATTAGGTTGCAATCCTATGGATGTTAAGACCAAAAAAAGTCCTACAACTCCCAGCATTCCTCTGCCATTTTTTTCTGCCCCTATCTAAACATGCAAAGGATTGTGTCCTAAGTGAAGTAATGCACATTACCATCTAAAGAACCCCCTTTTTTTGCTCTAAACATGCATAGGACATCCCCTTTCAGTAGAGGCTGGTAGCTTTGAACCTGTTTTGGAGGGTTGGGGTTCAACTCCTTGGATACCGTCTTTTAGAGTTCTGGATGGTTTTGAGTGAAGCCCAGATTGTATGCAAAGCGCCACTGAAATTGGAGCCACCAGCCTCCACTGGCACCTTTAATCAATTAATTGTATGAATTTTAGTTGAGTTGCGAACAATAGTTGAGTTGGCTTGACTTGTGTTGCATACAATTAATTGTGTGAGTTTTTGCTGAGTGTTTTTAGTTGCATATGAGAAAAAAAAGTTCGAAAGAAAAATATATACTTTGTTTTTTGATGACATGGGCTTATGTTGAGATAGGCATCATCCTAGAAGAGGCATCTCTCTTAAGATTATGCTTGCCATCTGCAGTTATTATAAGTGGTTGTATTGAAAACATTTAAAACATCTTCTCCCTGATTAGTCAGGGGTGCCTTATTTGCTGACAAAAATGCATTTACAGTGCAAACCTATGCATGTCTACTCAGAATTAAGCCCCTTTGAATTCAGTGGGGCTTATTCCCAGGTATATTAATTGATTAATCCATTCATTCTCTGGCAAAAGATTCCAGCAAGGCAGTTGTGCCTAATCAATATTTATCTGCTCTTTGATATCTGAGCATCTTTTCACAATGCTGGGACTCTTCTCCCTAACATGAGAAGCAGTGGCAGGATGGGGAATTGAACTTAGTACTTTGGTACCCCACTTTCTGGACCCTCTTTCATCCTCATGCCAATGCAAAGAAAGTCCTTGATCTCTCGATCTCTCTTTCAATCTTGAATTCCACCTATGTCACATGCTGAGCATCTGGGAACTTGGGATCCCTCTGTCTCCATTCAGCAAAGTTTAGTATATATCTCTTGTCACCTGACTGGTCTTGATAAAGAAACAGAAGGAGGGTGGTGGGTTGTCATTCACTGCGTGATTACAGGGCAAAGGTAAATGTAGATGGAGTGAAAGGGGATCATTAACTCACTTTGACTTTAACAACTCTTCTTTCTTTTTAAGTTCAAGTGAAGGAATGAAGACAGTCACACCAGGGACACTACTACCATTTTGTTAGTAACTTATTTTTTAAGGAGAGAGTAAGAGTTTCTTTAAATGAGAGATTTATAACACGCTCGTTACTGGCCACTCATGGATATTCACGGGTCCTTTTGATAATGCTGTCAGTCCCTTGTGCATCACCCATTCCTTTCCTCAGTTTTAGCGTCACAAAATAAACCTCAGAAAACCCAAGTCTTCTAAGGTTGCACTATAAAATGCCACTAGAGGGCACTGTCCCATTAAAATATACAGGCCATGTGGTCGCTGCTCTCTTCTCTGTGTAATTGTGCTTGTTCCAAACGTGGAAGAGAACCAGGAAGAGAGCAACAGTAAGGAAACACAATTCTCCCCCCACCCCGTCTAAAAGTCCTCCAAGAGTGAGTGAGAGATACAACAGAGATGCCTTCAAAGAACACCAGGGAGCAGTCTTTGGAAAGAACAGGCTGGGAAGCCTATTCCTAGATTGAGGCAGGAGTGCGATCTCTAGGTTAGGCTCTTAAATAGCATCTTGGACAAGCAATTGTGTTGCCATCATTGAATTTATTGATCTCGGAAGCATCCATGCTTTATGCTTCAATTTTCCCAGTGTAGTATTTTGCAAAGTGTATTTTTGAAGAATTTTATTAAGTTTGCGTGGCAGTGGGGAGAACATGAATAGCCAAATAAAAAAAAGAGCTTCCTCCTATTTATAAAGTGTTGCAATTTCATTTTGTCTACTAAGGCAGATGCATTGCAGAAATCTTAGTTTTATGTCTGAGTCACTCAACTGCTTTTGCAGCTTGTTTTCCAAACCAGAGTGGTTTTCTTCTTGTAAGCACAGATCATATGGGAAACATGGAGTAACTGTCTCAGTGTTCTTCCATGTGTCTAGGTGCTAGTTTCTAGCACTGCACAAATTATTGCCTAGAAGAGGTAGACTTAAATTCCTACTCTCCATTAACTAATGTTTTTTTGCCATAGATACCACCATCTGGCTCATGCTGAGAGAGTAGAACCCAAAACTTTAGGGAACTTATTGAGTATCAGCATTTATTTAATGCATTATAAAAGTTCTTCAAAAAATCAGTACAGCACTTTGTTAGACTTTAGATTATTTTTTGTTCCGTTTTGAGTTCTTGCAAAGATGTCTGGGTTGACATAGCAATTCATCTTGCCTTTCTTAACTGCCAGTAAACTTGATAATTAAGAAACTTTAGAGAGGGAAAAATGCATATTTTGCATAAATTACAAAAGCAAAAGACTAGATCATCCTTCCCCATCTTGGGCAAGGGGATGATGGGAGTTGATGTCCCAAACATCTGGAGGCCACAAAATTGGGGGAGGCTGGGCTAGATTGTCACAAATATATATATAAAGTAGCATGAGTTATCTCTAAGATCAGTCTACTCTTAATCAATGGTTGAGTTGAGAGATCTGCTGTTGTGCAAAGTAACTTTCAATTTCTGTATAGGGAAGATGCACAATTTGTAGCCCATGGCAATATTTCCTCTGCAAGGATAAATACCACATTTTAATGCTGAATCATTCTGTTTAAATCCTTTTATTTTCTTTCCCAGGATTATAAGTGTCACTTAGGAAGAACTGTCAGATCCAAAATATTGACCATGGCCTCGCGCATTGGCTTGCGGATGCAGCTCATGCGAGAGCAAGTGCAGCAAGAGGAACAACGGGAGCGCATGCAGCAGCAGGAAATGATGCATTACATGCAACAACAGCAGCAAATGCCAATGGCTCCAACCCCTGCCATCAACACACCTGTTAATTTCCAGTCACCACCCTCTGTGCCAGGCGAAGTCTTAAAGGTACAGTTCCAGTAAATAAAGTCTTGGCAATCCCTAGTGAGAGAGCCAAGTGAAATAGCCATGAAGGTATCAAAATTGCAAAAATGAATGTCTTCTGTTTACAAATCAATGAATACCTTCATTTCAAATACATATGTGAACACATAAGTGGAGGAAAAGATCTATATATACAAGCTTTTATAAATTTGGATTTGTTAAGAATGACCATCCTTTCTTTTCTTTAAATATGATTTTTTTATGCATAAACACAAAGGATGTGACCCTAACAAAACCAATAACCTTGATGAAGATTTCATGACATGAGTCAAGCTAGTACTCATCTGGGGGCCCTGCAGTGACGCTGGGTCAGTTATATGCCACAACCACTGCGGGACTTTTTGTTGAAGCTGCGTGGTAAAAAAGTTGGGAACTTACCCCAAATTTTCTTAAAAGTGGGATCAACACGGGTGTTCTACCACATGACCTTGCTCTGGGATTGAGCTGGGGGTGGATGGTGATACCTGATTGGTTGCTGGAAGCTGGCAGACGGCAGGATTGTGTTAATTAACTCCTCCTGTGTTGTGTTAATTCACTCCAATTTATATCTGAAACTGTGCATTTATGGAGGAAGCTTTTATCCTTTACTTTGCTGATGCACAGCTGTGCATCTCCAGTTTATAAAAATAGAGAACTGCTGGTTCCCTGATCATTTGCTCTAATGGGATGAAAGTGGGATGGGGGAGATTCTCATAGGGAGAGCATCCCCCATGTTTCACCCCATTAGAGTAAACTGTCAGGGAACGCAGCAGATCTCTGTTTTTATAAACTGGAGATGCACAGCTGTGCATCAGCAAAGAAAAGGATAAAAGCTCCCTCCACAAATGCACAGATCCTCCCTTCAGATCCTGCCTTGGATAACTTGGGTTTTTTTGCTTCTTCTCAGAAAAGTGGGCATAATGTGGGGAGCTATTACTTCCATCTTGTCGTCCCCCAATCCAGAAGTATGTTTTCCCCAGCACTGAAAATCCAGCTTTTAGGAACAGCCAGCTCTGCCGTATAACTGATGGAGCAGAGCCGATTTCATCATACTGATGAATAAGAGCAACGGGCTTTCCTCCTGTGCTTGTCAAGATGAAGCCCTGGTACTTTTCCAGGTTATGCATTGAACATTACTCAGGGGTTCCCCCCCCCCCCCCCGGCAGATATTTTCAGTTGAAAGTTATTGCCTTCTTTTACAATGCTACCGTCTCTCTCCTCTCCTTATTTTTCAATGGTTTTTTTTTTAGGTTCAGTCCTTTCTGGAGAATCCTACCACGTACCACCTGCAGCGGTCACGAGACAAGAAGGTCAAAGAATACCTGTCCGAAACCTATGGGAACAAGTTTGCTCCGCTGCTCAGTGCCCCTTCTCCCAAGCCTCCGCCTTCTGCTTCACCTGGTGTGAGGCCAAGCCATGTCATGTCCTCTTCTGCAGGCAACAGCACCCCCAATAGTCCAATGGCAATGCTCAACATTGGCTCCAACCCAGAAAGGGAGGTGTGTAAGTTGTATTTCTGGGGAGATGGGGATTTCTTGGGAGAGGGCAGTGGACAATGCTTTAAGTGGCATGTGGACCCAGCTGTGCTTTTCTTGGTACCGTACAGTAGGGGATGTATGAGAATTCATTTAAATTAGATTTTGGTCAGAATTTACCTCCTGGAACAAATGCAGACCCAAAAACAATCTGTGGTCGAAGTCCATCCGTTTCTGAGCTTGCAGTGTGGTTCACAAAACCAAACCAAAAAAGGGTTCGAGAAATGCATACACTTGAAAAATGTGCATGAAAAATGTGTGCGTTTGACTAATGCACACATGAATGTGTTTTTCTCCCAATGGTCAAAACGTATATTTAAAAAATGCACACATTTGATGCGTACATTTGGAGAAATATGCAAGAAAATATGCACGCGTTTTCGTGCAAAAGAAAACAGATCTTGCGCCCTGATAGGGACACAAGTCAGAATGAGCTACAACAAGGAATTCTGAGGACCTGGATGAGCTCCAGTTTTGTTAGTTTGCACATCTCTATGCTACAAAGAAAGAACATTTGTTATGGGGAAAGCCCAAGTCTGTTCCAGGAACCACTTCTCCTCTCAGAGGGTTGCTTACAGCAGAGCCCCTTCAACAGTGTAGTCATGTCGTTTACCTCTTTCTGGCTTGTATCACTTCATATCTGATTGCTCCTTAATGGAATATCGGCTCATAAAGGACAAAGCAATTGAGCAAATTGAGGCAGAGACAAAGCTAAAATTGTGTTCAGGGAGTTTATAAGGGAGTGTTCCACAGCTCTCCTGCAATCTAAAGACTAGCTACAGCTGCAGCACATGATTCTCCAAGTTGAAAGTTAGGCTTTTGTATCACTATGCATTATAGGAAGCAAAATAAAAACAGGCTGTGGGAACTTTCATCTCAATTCTTTTCCAGCAGGTGATACTGTAGGGCAGTGGAGGTCCATAGAATCATAGAGTAGTAGAGTTGGAAGGGGCCTGTAAGCCCATCGAGTCCAACCCCCTGCTCAATGCAGGAAGCCACCCTACAGCATACCTGCCAGGTGGCAGTCCAGCTGCCTCTTGAATGCCTCTAGTGTGGGAGAGCCCACAACCTCCCTAGGTTACTGGTTCCATTGTCGTACTGCTCTAACAGTCAGGAAGTTTTTCCTGATGTCCAGCCAGAATCTGGCTTCCTGTAACTTGAGCCCATTATTCCGTCTCCTCCACTCGAATGATCGAGAAGAGATCCTGGCCCTCCTTTCTGTTGTGGTTGGTGGTTCTGATGTCAGTGGGGTACGCTAAAGCTCCTTTACTCGGAACAGATTCTCCGGCCCACTGACATCGGGGCCACCAGCCTCCACTGGTGTAGGGGCACATGAAAGCAAACCTTCTTTATAAGAAGCTGCCTTGGGAAGGCTCTTGCCCTGAAAAGTGGATTAGAAATACTTTAAATAAATAAAAATAAATTATTTAAATTTTTATTTTAAATAAATAAAAATAAAAATGTGAAGCATATGTTTCCCAGGCACATACAGGCAAAAACAGTATTCATTTATTTTTTTAAAAAAACCAGTATTGTTGACTGAGTTGAAAAAATCCCTCCTATTTCTGAAATGCCACTTTCTCCTTCAGATAGATGACGTCATTGAAGACATCATGCAGCTGACCACTACAGTTGGATGTATTAACCCAGAAATTCATATGCCCAATACTGTGAGTGTCTCGGCTTTTTGCGTCTTGTGGTTCGGTGGGGAGGGAATAATGGAGGAAGGAAAGCTACAAGATCATTGTGTCCTGGATTAAGGGTAGGGAAGCTTTAGTAGGAATCTTACAGTGACTCTCCTAGAGGAAGGAAATATGTTCCAGTGTGCTCATAATATCCGTTTATCTAGGTCAAGAGTGGGCAACACATGGCCTGCAAGCATCATGTACCCCCCCAACCTATGTTGTGCTTCCCCCCACTGCTAAAATGCCATTGCCAAATTGCTACCAAATTTAGGTGCTGCAGCAGCACCGGTGGGGGGAAAAAATGGAGCATTTCCGCTTTAAAACAAGGGGTAAGGTGAGAACATCCCTTGTTTTAATGGAAAATCGCACTCTTCTGGCTCTTCCTGGAAACATGGCTTTGTTGCAGGCATGCCGGCAGGGAGGTGTGTGTGCAATTTCCAGTGGAGTGCAGGGGGCGGGAGTGTGGAATTGGCCCCCAGACCCTCCAGTCTTGCCCCACCTCTGATCTACATGCTATTTCCCCACCCACCCCAATCTCTGTGTGTAATGATCTTGGAATTTGAGAGTGTTCCATTGAAGGTGAAGGCATTCCCCCCAACCCCCGAACATACAGTGCCATCCCTGCTGTTGGGATTACACAGCACATAAGAATGGAGTTGCCATTTTATGTGCTGCTTCAGGCCTGCTGCCTTATGTTCCAGCATAACAGCTGGTAAGGAGATGATGACGATGATGGTGATGTGTTAATAGATTTATATCCTGCTTACTATATTTAAAAATATCTCTAAGAGGTTTACAAAAGAATTTCAATGCATTAAAATACAATTAATTGCTAAACCAATAATAATTGCCAGAACATTTATATAAAACATTTATAAAAACAGTAAAACGAAAGCACCACCACAATTAACAAACTGGGCAATGCCCTCACTCAGGGAAGGCCTTTAATTGGCATCTAAAGCATGCTACAGTTGGCACCTCCGGAATACTAGCAGGGAGGTCAGTTCCATAAGGTGAGCGCTACGAAAGAGAAGGCCCACTTCCATATTGCTGCAAGACGGCAACCTACAGGTTGTGATGAAACCAGCTGGACCTCCTCCAATGATCTTAATAATCTCACAAGTCTGTATTGGGGAAAGTGATCATTATTTAATGATCACGTAGGTGCACAGAAGATATACATGTACCTCTCTTATGATAGAATATAAGTAACTGCTACACTGAGTCAGATCTTTAGTCCAGCTAAACCCATGCTGTGTACTCCGACTAGAATGGAGTCATGGGCCAGTCCTGTTATCTCAGGTTCTTTAACTGGGCATGCGAAAGACTGAACCTTGGGAACTTAACTATGCCAAGATAGTGCTGTACTAGTAAATGATGGTCTTTCCTCAGAGAAAGACATAAGCTCTTCAGTTTTTGCATAGACTAGAACTGGTCTGGGAATAGAAGGATGCCATTAGCGGGGTTGGCTTTGGCTGCAGCCTGACTGACTGTGTTCAGTCCTGGTCCTGGTCTGGCCAGGTGCCAGGCTGACTGGGAAAGCATGCATCTCCCTTCTCATCACTCCACAGACGGCCCTTGCTGTCATTCTTCTTGCATACTAAAGTCCGTGATGAATGTTTACTTGAACCTGAACTAGAGACAACTGGCCATGGCATCCTTGTGTGTGAGAAGAGGGCCAATGTAATAGATATTGTGCCTTCCTCCAGATAACTTGAAACTTCAGTTGGAAAACCACAAATTAGTGTAATGTAGTGGTTAGAGTGTTGGACTGGGAGTCAGGAGGTCCGGGTTCTAGTCCCCACTTGGCTATGAAGCTTACTGGGTAACTTTGGGCTAGTCAAAGACTTGGCCAAACCTACCTCACAGGATTGTTGTTGTGAGGATAAAGTGGAGAGGAGGGGGTTGCATATCCTGCCTTGAGTTCCTTAAGGAGGAAAACAGGTGGGATATAAATGTAATTGTTAAATAAATAAATAAATAAATAAATAAATAAGACTAGCCCATCTGACCTTGGGAGGAATTCCTGCATTGAGGACTTGTGTGAAAATATAGAAAATCTGCATGACGGATACTGAACTGGCCTGGAGCTTATGGGAAATCTCAGCCTAAATTTAAACCATAAACCAATGAGCTGCAACTGAGATACAGGGTGTAGATTCAATCTCTGGTTTCTTTTGCAGCAGCAAGTGATTTGGAGTCACCATTTGGCAGCAATCAAATGTTACACAGGTTCCATTGTCACACATATTTTTCGACATGGAAGCTGCTTCCCTGTGGCAAGATCATCTGCTGCTATGGCGTGTCTGTGAATCCATGGGCATTGGGTATGGGTCATTTGTGGCTGGAAGGAAGCGCAGCAGTTGAGCTTGAAGAACCCTTGCAATTGCCCCTGCCCAGTGTTCATGGGGTGCTGATACTCATGCATTACTGTAATAGCACGGGTTCTCTCCATGGGGATGCAGCTCCCATGTGGCTCTAGATACGGCTGATAGCATCATCAGACGAGCATTTTATTGCATGCTCGTTACTGGGCACTCATGGATTTTTGCGTGTCCTGTTCTCGGTGTCGTCTGCTTCCTGCGTGCCTCACAGACCTGTCTAGCTTTCTTCGCGCGACAAAAAAAGACCCCGGTAAATCTGAATTATTTTTGAGATGGCTCATGCCGCTATTTTCTGCTGTGTGCAGGAGAAGCAGCATGATCAAAACGGCCCACTGAATGGGCCACGAGCATGTTGTTTACTTCCTCTTTCAAAAGAGGAAGTAATGGGCAAAAAGTGACAGTGAGGAAACACAATTTCCCCCCATGTGATGATGCTCTGAATGAAGCACAAGTCGCCTGAATATATGAAATGCACTTCGATTGCACCAGACTTTGAGTAGGCTGTGACAATGCAGTTTGGTGAAATATCCCCTCCATATTGAAATGTTGACCATCAACCTAAAGCAGGGCTGGGCAACTTGTAGCCTAGATATTTGGGCCTACAGCTCTCCTGATGCTACACCATTGGCTATATTGGCTGGGACTGATGGGAGATGTAGGCCAAAAGATCTGGAAGGCCACAAGTTGCCACCCCATCACCTGATTTTTTTTATCTCTTGGAAGAAGTCACCGCCACTCATTGAGGGGGAAAATATGGACTTTGCATCTAGCTGGTGCCCTGTTGTTTTGCCCCTCATTCTGTCACCCTGTATTTTCCTTTGCTAAAATAACGTTTTGTTTTGTTCTGCTCCTTTCTCTTCCAGCTGCCACTGTCCAGCAGCCATATGAATGTGTATAGCAGTGACCTTCAGATGACACCCTCTTTGGTGGGCATCACCAGCAGCTCTTGCCCTGCTGATCTCACTCAGAAGAGAGAGCTCACAGGTAACTTGGCAGGGTGTGTGTGGCCCGTGGGCTCTCCGTTGACTTGTTGGGGCAATTTTTAGCCCCAGGGTATAGTCTAAGGGGAATCTGTTTGGACATACAGATATGTGCATACATGCACATGGGCGTTAAACATCACTCTCGTTTCTCTTTGCTCACTGTTTTGCCTGACAGCTTGTTCTTTTTTCTCTAGATGCTGAGAGCCGTGCTTTGGCTAAGGAACGGCAGAAGAAAGACAATCATAATCTGAGTGAGTGATGGTTGGTTAAAACATGAAGTTGGAATACCTTCCCAAATTCTCTTCAATGCTCCCTATCATGTTTGCCCTTACTCATTCTCTGGTGCATCTGGTTTATGGGCTGTACAGTAACACAATGTTCTTATACACCAACATCAAAATTCCACGGCTATGTTAATGCAACGATCTAGCTTAACCTCATGCAGAATTCCAAAGTGTGAATGGAGATGTTAGCAACACTCCATAGTTGTTGCCTATGCATAGAGCTGGTCGGTCCTCGTGCGGACCTTTTCTGTTTTCTTTTTCTGCCATGGACTGTTCTGCTTGGCACAAAAAGCTGTTCAAGTTATTAGACAAGCCATTTTATCACCTGATTGGTTCAGAGAAAAGGGCTTTTTCTGCCCTATTTTTTCTATTTCCAGCACTGTTAAAGCATAGTTTTATGTAATTGTGCTGTCTTGGTCTGGAAGAAATATGCAATCGCACATGTATCTATTAGATTTAATGTTATAAACAGGCATCAGTTTGTAATGTAATTACAAATGAGCATAAAGAATAATAAGCCCACAGCTGCTTTTGGATAGGCAATGAAAGCCAGCTTGTCAGCCTGGGGGATTGCCTTTTTTGATATGACATAACTAGAGATGGGGGAGTGTGCATTTTAATGTGAACTTACCTAATTTTGCACTTTCAAACCAATATACAAACCAAGACTCAGTTATCCTTCAAATTTCACACTTTCCCAAATTTTGCAATGGAGATCTCGAATAGCCAAAGCTCTCTGTACACAAAATGCACACACAGAGGGAAAAGTGCACACAAAAATGCATATATTAGGAAGATAACATGCTTGCAAAATGCTTGTAAAAATATGTATATTAGTCAGTTTTTATGCATTTTTTCCCCCAGCATTCAGAACAATCCAGATTTAAGGTTGGAAAAATTCTCAGTTTAGGATGAACTAAATTTAAGATTGGAAAAATGAGAAACTTGGAGAAATCAAAAATGACAGACTCACCCATCCCTAGACATGTGATTATTTATAACGTTACACACTACCCACTTCCTGAAGCAGTCCAGGGGGTCCAGGGGGTGCACTGTTGGGATTTGACTTCCCTTTGAAGGAGAGATGTTGGTTTTGTAATACTTGTTTTATTTACAAATATAAAAGTGGAGTATATGTGGAAACAAATGATATACACACTCCAACCAGGCTGCAAGTCTGCTACCTACCTCACACAGGTCTCCAGAAAGAGGCACCGTGCACCCCAAGATGTTTCCATCCTTTTGGCTAACTCTTTGCCTCTCTGTGTTACACCAAGATTGCTTCATTTTGTTACACACACGCACACAGCATGCAGGGTCATGTACACCTACACATGCACTCATAGATTGGAGTGTGCGCACATGCATGCATCCTATAATGGCACATGTACACATTAATGAATATGGAGGATCATGGAACTTTGAAGTTCTGTTTTGCTGTGCTCAGGTGGATATATTATGTAATTGTCCATTACCATGTTGTTTATTTTAGGGCTGCTGTATTTAATCATAATTATCAGTTAAACATCTTGATTATTAAATAAAACAGGTGCTGCAGAGTCATCAGTTAGCAGATTCCAAAAATTCTCTCTCTATATATATATATGCAAACTACTTAAACTGCCAATGGCAAGAGCCATCATAAAAGAGGTATTCCAATCCTGTGTGATTGAGGACAGGGATTGCTCTACTGAAATTATGTCTACTGTGACACCATACATGCATGCATAATTGAAAAACAAAGGAAGTGCGGTCCTTTTCTTTAGAATAATTGTTTTTTATATGTAAATTTATCTAGAATTGACTGATTGGTTGATTTGTTTTCTTTAATCAAGCAACAGCCATTTATTTCAGCCCCTTGATGCTCAGTTTGCTTTTTACAAAGGTGAGATACTTTAAGAAATACTAGATTTCCCCCTATTTTTCTTTCCCCACTTAGTTGAAAGAAGACGAAGGTTCAACATCAATGATCGTATTAAGGAACTCGGAATGCTGATCCCTAAAGCTGGAGATCTGTAAGTTCTGATACAAGCTGCAGGTTTTTCTGTTTTCTCTTACAGAGACATGAAGGACACCAAGCTGAGAAAGAGGCCATGGGAATAAAGCCACCTGGGAAATTACATTTCATATCCACTGAAAACAGTGTTTTCACTTCTGGCTCAAACAGTCTTCACAACAACTCATGTTTTGCCTCAGAGCTAAAATGCCAAACTTACTTAAAACTTTAAAACAAACGATCCCCCAAACCAAATAAAACTTAGCTTTATTACATGAACTTTTTCCAGATTTTAAACAGAGCTCCTTACTTCTGGAAATATTTGTTTCCAGAAGTGATTATTCAAAAGTCACCGAAGAGTGTGTGTGGCTGTTTCTACACCTGCCTTTTCCCCCTGGAATCATCCCGGGATCATCCCTGTGCATGGAGCAGGCAGGGACGATCCCTCCATTTTCCTGGGATAATCCTGAGGTGTAGAAAGGGGCCCTGTACAAATGTAATACTGCTTTACTGGTTTGAAGTTAGGACAAACCAGTAAACTGCATTATGGAAATTTATTTATTTATTTATTTATTTATTTGTTACATTTATATACCGCCCCATAGCTGAAGCTCACTGGGCGGTTTACAAAAGTTAAAAACAGTAAACATTAAAAGTATACAAAATTTAAAAACATAAAAAACAACAGTATCCATTTAAAAACGACAGTTCTGGGGGTCCGTTAAAAAACAAACTTAGCATTGTTAAATGGTGTTAAAAGCCTGGGAGAAGAGAAAAGTCTTGACCTGGCGCTTAAATGATAACAGTGTTGGCGCCAGGTGAGCCTCATCGGGGAGATAATTCCACAGTTGGGGGGCCACCACCGAAAAGGCTGTCTCCCTTGTTGCCATCCTCCGAGCTTCCCTCGGAGTAGGCATTAGGATGTAGAGTGCAGTGTACGGGTAGGTTCATGTCGGGAGAGGCGTTCCATCAGGTATTGTGGTCCCAAGCCATGTAGAGCTTTATAGGTTAAAACCAGCACCTTAAATTGGGCTCGGAAACGTATAGGCAGCCAATGCAAGCGGGCCAGAATTGGTGTTATATGTTCGAACCTCCTTGTTCCAGTTATCAATCTCGCCGCCGCATTTTGCACAAGCTGCAGCTTCCGAACTGTCTTCAAAGGCTGCCCCATGGAGAGGGCATTGCAGTAATCTAATTTGGAGGTTACCAGACAACTGAAGCTAGGTTATCCCTGTCCAGGTAGGGGCGTAGCTGGGCCACCAACCGGAGTTGGTAGAAAGCACTCCATGCCACCAAGGCCACTTGAGCCTCAAGTGACAGAGATGGGTCTAGGAGAACCCCCAAGCTATGAACCTGCTCCTTCAGGGGGAGTGCAACCCCATTCAGAACCGGTTGAACACCACTTATCCGGTCAGAAGAACCACCCACCAGCAGCATCTCAGTCTTGTCTAGATTGGGTTTCAGTTTATTAGCCCTCATCCAGTCCATTGTTGTAGCCAGGCACTGGTTCAGCACATCCACAGCCTCACCTGATGAAGGTGAAAAGGAGAAGTAAAGCTGTGTGTCATCAGCGTAATGATGACAATGCACTCCAAAACTCTGGATGACCGCACCCAACAGTTTCATGTACATGTTAAACAGCATGGGGGACAAGACTGACCCCTGCAGAACCCCATACTGGAGAATCCACGGGGCTGAGCAGTGTTCCCCAAGCACCACCCTCTGGAGTCAACCCATCAAGTAGGAGTGAAACCACTGCAACACAGTTCCTCCCACTCCCAACTCAGCCAGATGTTCCAGAAGGATACCATGGTTGATGGTATCGAAAGCCACTGAGAGATCAAGGAGAATCAACAGAGTCACACTCCCCCTGTCTTTTCCCCGACATAGGTCATGTACTCTTACAGCCAAACTAAACATGATGGTGGCAGGTAGGGAGAAGGGCTCTTATGAGGTAAGCTTATTTATTTATTTATTTATTTATTACATTTTTATACCGCCCAATAGCCGAAGCTCTCTGGGCGGTTCACAAAAATTAAAACCATCATAAAACAACCAACAAGTTAAAAATACAAATACAAAATACAGTATAAAAAGCACAACCAGGATAAAACCACGCAGCACAATTGATATAAGGTTAAAATACAGAGTTAAAACAGTATAATTTAAATTTTAGTTAAAATTAAGTGTTAAAATACTGAGTGAATAAAAAGGTCTTCAGCTGGCGACGAAAGGAGTACAGTGTAGGAGCCAGGCGGACCTCTCTGGGAGCTCATTCCACAACCGGGGTGCCACAGCGGAGAAAGCCCTCCTCCTAGTAGCCACCTGCCTCACTTCCTTTGGCAGGGGCTCACGGAGAAGGGCCCCTGTAGATGATCTTAAGGTCCGGGTAGGTACATATGGGAGGAGGCGTTCCTTCAAATAACCTGGCCCCAAACCGTTTAGGGCTTTAAATGTCAATACCAGCACTTTGAATCGGGCCCGGACCTGGACTGGCAGCCAATGAAATTGTAAAAGGACTGGCGTAATGTGATTTCGCCAGCTAGTCCCTGTTAGTAAACGGGCTGCCCTGTTTTGTACCAGCTGAAGCTTCCGGACCGTTTTCAAAGGCAGCCCCACGTATAACGCATTGCAGTAATCCAAACGAGAGGTTATCAGAGCATGGATAACTAGCTAGGCACGCTTACCTGATAATAAGCACATTTGAACATAGTGAGAGGTGCTTCTAAGTAAACAAGGACAAGTGGAGGCAGAAGCACCTTAGATAGCTCCTTTAGAGTTCTGACAATTCTGACTGAAACCTGGAGTGGATTCATTGCCACATTGATATCAGAGCCACCAGCCTCCACTGACAAGACCAGGACTGTGCTGTGATAGGTCTCACCAAATTTACAAGTCATGGGGTCCCTTATTTTTATAAAAGTTCTAAACTGGCCTTCCCCATCCTGGTGCCCTCCAGATCTGACTGCAACTCCCATAATTCCCAGCCAGCACATCTGTTGGGCACCAAGTTGTGGGGACAGTTTTTCTATCACGGTAGAGCTCTTTCACTCTACCTGACACAATGCTGCCAGAGAATTTTAAACCAGTTTTCTTTGGGACAAGAAGGAACACTTCTGTGGCAGCTTTGAGGTCTACACCAAAGCAATAGTCCAACAAATCAAAGTAACCAATTGCATCTCAGTTTTTGACTCGTGATATATCATACAAATTGGAAGTTATATTGAAGTACAATGTATGCAAAAAAATACTTTTGAGAATCTTCAAAACGAAAGGAAATGATAAACTCAGACTAGCTCAAAAGTTTTATATATTGTAGTTCTTTCTGGCTACAACATATGTAAGCAAAGCTGCTCCATACAGGAAAAATCTAGAGGATTTTTATTCTCTATGCTTTATCTGATTAGAATTTCAACTTGGTCCTGAGTAGTATTTATCAAACAATCCCGATGTAATCTGAATTGAGCCTCTTGTGTCAATTTCTTAAAAGTAGTAGCAAAGAGTGGTTGTGTAAGAACTTTCAAGGAACAGCTTTTACTCCTCACTCAACCAGTTCAGGCAACACATTTCTCAACGGTGGTTTTAGAACTCCATGGTGGAGTTTTTACACTACTGTTGGAGTTAGAACATGTTGTGTGGGGAGTACCTCCTAAAAACTCAACCGTTGAGTGGAGTTTTCACACTGCGTTGACTAACATGTTGTCTGAACTGAGCCTTTAAGTGAGAGTTCCAGGCCAGCAGGGAAACTGTGGGCTCATTCCTGGCTATTATTTTGAGAGACCACTCCTAGGGATCATCTAAGCATGCCATGTGGCTTGTTGGTGGCACGGCTTAAAAAGTCCACATTACATCCAAGAAAGTTGGCGTTGCGGAGAGACTGCTTCTTTTTTGATTCACACAAGATCAGCCTTCTACAATCTGGTGCCCTTCGGATGTGTTGGACTACAACTCCCAGCACCCCCCATGTTGGTTGGGGAATGCTGGGGGTTGTAGTCCAACACATCAGGACAGCCCCGAGTTGAGGAAGGCCATACAAGATGCATGTGATCTGTCAGTTGTATAATGGCAGGATACAACTTTTTCTGGTGCCAATCTTGCTTTTTCTGCTTGTTTGCCCCACCTTTAAAGCATGCCAGTTTTAAAAGGCAGGCAATTATTTTTAGTGGCAGTTGTGTAAAGACTCCTGACTTGCTTTCTCCGCTGTGGCACCCCGGTTGTGGAACGAGCTCCCCAGAGAGGTCCGCCTGGCGCCTACACTGTACTGCTTTCGTCGCCAGCTGAAGACCTTTTTATTTACTCAGTATTTTAACACTTAATTTTAACTTAAATTTAAATTTTACTGTTTTAATTCTGTATTTTAATCTTATAATCAACTTTGCTGTGTGGTTTTATCCTGGTTGCGCTTTTTATACTGTATTTCGAAATTGTGTTTTTAACCTGTTGGATGTTTTTTGTGGTTTTAATTTTTGTGAACTGCCCAGAGAGCTTCGGCTATTGGGCGGTATAAAAATGTAATAAATAAATAAATAAATAAAAATTTCCTGGAGGGATTTCTTTTGGCTTCAAGAAATGTAAACAAGTCAGTGTCTTGTAAGTTTAGCTCTTCCTTCCATTTGCTCAGAAACGGTCCTCTGTGCATGACTGTCTTAAACGTTTTCTTGAATCTGGAAGTAATCTTTCCAGTCTCTAATGTTCTTTTCCAATGTCTTATTCCAGGGATGTGCGCTGGAACAAAGGGACAATCCTGAAAGCCTCTGTTGATTACATCAGGAGGATGCAGAAGGACTTGCAGAGGTCACGAGATCTTGAGAACCATTCTCGGCGCCTGGAAATGGCAAACAAGCAGCTCTGGCTCCGTATACAGGTAGATCCCCATCCTTCTGTGCTGCCCTGCCAAAATCACTTTGATGTACTTTTAGAAATTGCCTTCCCATCCATCCCCTCATTGAACATATACTAGCTTTCATGCATGACTTCCTTCATCCACCTCCTTTCAGAAGCCTTGTCTCATATTCTCATGCTCTGGGAAAATATAGAAGAAATTCACAGACCTGGCTGCATAGCAGTTTGTTACTGTGGCTTTCACCCATGTGTTCCCTCTATTTGACCATTGCTTTTCAGAAGGTCATGTCCTATTTTGATCTGGCTTGCTGAGGTCCAATCACACATGACTCAGGTGTGTGGATGTGTGGACCCAAGAAGCAGAAACATCCCAGATCACCACAAGAGGGCCACCAATTAGGATAGCTTTAAAAGGGCATTGGATAAATTCCTGGAGGAGAAGGTTATCAGTGGCTACTAATCCTGATGGCTCTGTGCTACCTCCAATATTAGAGGCAGTAAGCCTATATAAACCAGTTGCTGAGGAACATGGGCAGGAGAGTGCTGTTATACTTGTGTTATGGTTCTGGTTGGCCACTGTGTGAACAGAATGCTGGACTAGATGGACCCTTGGTCTGATCCAGCGTAGATCTTCTTACGTTTATATGTACTTATCACCTGTTGAGGCTCTGGGTTTTGAAGGATAGTTTTTGAAAATATTTTATTTTTACTTTGGTGTTTTTTTTAAACTGTGCCATCGTGCATTCATTTAAAATATAATTATTTAATAGATTTATATACTGCTGTCCATAGCCAAAAATACCGTTAGCTGGTTTATACGAGGCAGCATTATTTTAGAAGTAAACCAAGATATAAAATGAAAAAAATGATATACGTATTATTACAGCCTTCCCAAACCTGGTGCTTTCCACTTGTGTTGGGCTGCAACCATCAGCCATTGAAGGTTGCAGTTCAACACATCTGGAGAGAACCATGTTGGGGAAGGCTGTATGACTGCACTTGACGAAGAGGAAGCCTAAGAAAGCTCCTGCAGCAACAAAATCCCCCAGCTGTCGTCAGGTGGCAATTGCATATTGTGTGCGCACTAAAGCAACCCATCCTAGGAGGTTCCCAAGCATATTCCGCAGAAATTGGGTCCCTGTTACTTGCTGAATGATTCTCTCTCCATAGTGTTGCTGGAGTAGACGAGACTTTCATGCTCAGGTATCCCTCTTACTTCTTGTATAAGAACTTTTTCTTTGTCTGCTTTGTCCTAAAAGGAGCTGGAGATGCAAGCTCGAGTCCATGGGCTACCAACCTCTTCACCCTCTGGCACGAACATGGCCGACCTAGATCAGCAGGCTGTGAAGCAAGAAACCTCTGGGGAGGAGGGAACAGCTGAGATCCAGCGGCAGCCACAACTCCATCCGGAGCAGGAACTTCAGCACCAGCCTTCCTTTGCTCCTCCTCCGCAGTCCCCTTACCACCAGCTCGACTTTACTCATAGCCTAAACTTTGACGACAACTCCAGTGGCTTCCATGACCCCCTGGACCCCGGCCAAAATGTCTCCTTCCCCTCCTTGTCCAAGAAGGAGCTAGACTTGATGCTAATGGAGGATACCATGTTGCCCGTGGCTTCTGACCCCTTGTTCTCTGCTGTGTCCCCAGAAGCGTCAAAGGCTAGCAGTCGCAGGAGCAGCTTCAGCATGGAGGACACAGACATGCTGTGATTAGGAGCCGCCCCGTGAGAAAAAGACTAGGAATCAAATATTGTTTGTTTGTGAAGATTTGTTCCTCTGCCTTATCCCTGCAGACTTAATCGAGGGCGTGCGAGACTAGACAGAAATGCATCCTGTACTGGAGACGGTTTGTGTGCAGGTGGGGTGGGGGATGCTCAGCCCAAGGTTCACTCCAGATCTTGGAATGCGAATCCCGAAGTGTGCCCTGATGTGCCAAAAACTGAGCAGCCCTGCCTCATCTGCCATGGCTGCAGGATAATCATGGTCTTGCAACCCCCTTCAGCCTTTCTGGTTCCTGCAGGTGTATCTCAGGTGCCCTGTGCCTTCATGCCACGTGTCCTGCAAAGCCACTTTGAGCATTTTTTGCAACAATGTGATTCTGGTGTCGATGGCCGGGCAACAGTTTGTCCTGTTTGAAAAGCAGCTTTAACCAAGGCTTGGGCCCAATCTGTTATCACAGACCAGTGTGCCCCTTAAGCCTCACTGTGCCCCCCACCCCCACCCCTTTAACTCCTACCACCAGCCTTGTGGGAGTAATAATGGCCAGCTTCAGGTGTGCTCCGATATCGGGGCTCCTTCCCTTATACAGGGCAGGGATACCCGGCACCCTCTACAAGAGGGAGAGTGTGGTGCTTGCTACTGCCTCACCACGTGTGACGATGGGTGGTGATTTTGTATCAGTCCTTTGGTGAGATGGAGGAATAGTATTCTGACTCTTGCAGAACCTTTCTAAAGCTAGAAGCCCAAGTAGGATACAGCTGGCTTAATTAAGTTTTTTGCAGCTTTTAAAATGCACACTCCATTCGATCTTGATGCAGACCTCCTGTCTGAGTCCTTCAAAGCTCAGGCTGTTGAGATCTAAGTTTGGTTTGGGCCCTTCCTCTGTTTTCATGTAATCTTTTTGGCTACAATCCTAGAAAGCCCTAAGTGCATACAGGGAAAGAAGTATGTGGACGGCTGGAGACATTTCAGACACTGTTTTACTGCAGCTATTCACCCAGGAAAATAGACAAGTTGCTTTGCCATTTAAAAGCATGACTGGCTTTAGTAAAAATTTGCAAAATATCTCCAGCTGTACGTTTGCTTCTCTCTCACCCGTGCGAATGGCTGTTCAGGATTGCAGTCTTTTCCCACCTGAGGTTTCTATATAAAATACTAAGGCCATAGCCTGAGCCTAGGTAGGAGCCATCTTTCCATGAACTGATTCTGTTGCCCCCTTTATGCTGGATATTATATCAGTAGCTTTTCTACAAAGAAATACATATTTTAGAATCTTTGCCCCATGCCCTACCTGTTCCTGAAGGGGGAACTATGAACCTTCCTTTGCACCAGTTTAATAAACTTGCTCAGCTAAACTGGAGCAAACTCTGGTGTGGTTTTAAGGGCAGCTTCATAGATGCAGTTACATGCATCAAATACCTGTATCTGTGGGGTATGTGATGCTCTCCCCCACTACACATGCAAGCATTTGTGTGTAGGAAGCCCTTATTTTCAATAATAACTTCAAAGCAACACACCAGTGAAAAGCAGCTGCTTCTCTGTGGCGCATTGTGCTTGCATCTCTGGTGGGGAACACCTTGCATACTTACCTCTTCTGCCCATGCATATCTTATCCTGAACTCTCTAATGTTATTCAGATGGAGACCTTGCGTCAGGGATTCTCCTATTTTCCTATTGCCCAACATGGCTTGAAAGAGAGAAATCCCATCAGTTCTGAAAGTGTGTTCCTACCTTGGTTACTTGACAGCCTTACTCAAGTGTTTGACATCTGCCATCTCCTAGAGTTGATAAGATCACTAAATGGTTATTTTTCCAGTTTTACCTCCCTACGTCTCTACCATATAGTCTTGGGTGATTTTATGCCTGCCATCAGTCCTTCAGTTTCTCAGGGCATTTTGATCAGGGCTTAAGAATGTTTCCAGTCTCTTAGATATGGTGTACTTCGCAGTTCCAGCCCCATAGAACTTGGCCTTATCTGTCATTGACCAACCCTGGAAGCTGTGCTTGAATTGTCTTCTCTACAGGTCTTCAGTCTCTTTGGTAGCTCAGGAAATTTGGAAGACTCCAGGACCTCCTTCCTGCCAGCCTTGCACCTTGCGTGTGTTGCAGCCACTTGCCATCAGATGAAAATCCTCTCTCGTACTGTGACTTGCTTCACATGTACATTGCACAGAGACTTAGCCTGATGTTTTTGACAAGAGCAATATGCTCAGTGCCTGAATGTAACTAATCAAGGAATAGTTCATAAAGGGGATTTATAGTTTAATTGTTCAATGACCTTAGAGTAGACTGAGGCTCTTTTTCTGTTAGAGCGCTTAGTGACATCAAGCTTGTGAAATGTTGGATAGACCTTGGCTCCTGCTAAGGCAAGGGTGGGCAACTTGTAGTCCTCTAGATGTTTATCTCTGCAATTCTCATCAGCGCTAGCCAGCATAGCCAATGGTGAAGAATGATGGGAGTTGTAAGCCAAAACATCTGGAGGCTCACCAGAGGTCCACCCCTGTAGGAAGGGGTCTTGAAGGCCAATTCAAACTGGACTCACTTGAATCTAAATTGCCCTGTGAGAAGATATTTTTGCTTCTCGAAGGAACAAGTGGAGAGATATGATAAGATGGGAATAGGGTCGTATAGTGTTTGTGAATATGGAGAAGTGTCAAGTGATATTGTTTGGATTATTGTATTAAATTTGTTAGTCTATTCTAGTCCTTTTGAACTTGCAGCATGTATGTCTCAAGGCGTTGTTGAGGCTATGTAGAATCCATCTCTGCATTTAGGTCTGTGGAGAAAGGGAGATGAATTTATCCTATGGCTTCAGATCCGAATCCTGGTCAATATGGTTATTGAAAAACTTAAGGGCAGAGGCCATAGCTCAGTGGTAGGGCACATACTTTGCATACAGAACATCCCAGGTTTGATCACAGTATCTCCACTTTAAAAGGGCCAAATAGCCAGTGGTGGGAAGACCTTCTCTCCCTGAGAGATTGTGGAGCCACTGCCAGTCAGAGCAAGCAACATTAGGCTAGATGGACCAGTGGTCTGACCAGGTAGAAGGCAGCCTTTAGGGAGAAGGAACTGACTTTCAGGTGAGCCATTCTTCTTGCCTGAAACAAATCATGCTTGTAGAGGTTTTGATTCCAGAACTAAGAGCCACCTGCCAAATAGCCATCAGATAGTCTATTCCTTTCAGACAAAACAGTGCCTTCAGTCTCCCATGGCTCTATGGTTTGTAGCATTTTAGGTTCTTTCTGCACAAGCAGCCAAAGAAGATTCTGACTAAGTATTTAGTCATTATATGATACTCCTGTGATTCCTTTTTCTCCCAATTGTAATGATGTGACGTTCTGTTTGCACATAATCGAAATAAGGAATGGAAGATGCCTTGTTGCAGGAGGGAGAGGAGGAGGAGGACACAGCTTCCAAAGATTTTTTTTAAAAATATATAAACGCAGCTAAACAAAATGTTCACAAAATAACAGGGTGTAGCCTTTCTGGGATTTGCCTTAAAAAAGAAAGAAAAAGTATACTAGATGAGCACGCACATGCTGTTGCTGCACAGCAGGGGAGCACACAGCCTCCAAAGAATGAAAATAATAATAATAAACATGCTGAAAATTACAACATGTTGTTGGCATGGAGAGAAAGAATATTGCATCAGTCATCACTAATCACATCATAAACAAAATCCAGTAGAAGTCTGTGACATGCTTGTAAGCACATTCCATGCAGCAGTCACAAAAGCAATGGATGCCCTGTTTGGGAAGACGTTGAACTTTTTTGCAATGGTAGCTGATGAATTTCATTAATAGCAGAATTCAGGTGGGATCATGTATGTTCCATCAAATTGGAATTTTTCATAATTGTGGATTTTGATTAAGCCAGGTGCAAAGCTTTGGACAAATCTGCTGCATGTTCATCCAGGAAATGTTTTAGTGTTTTCAGTGCCACAACAATGTGCATTTTGTATTACTGAGATACCTGTATTCTGAAAATATTTTAATCCTTTTATGCCAAAGCACCTCTTATAAACTCATGCAATGTCACTATTCTGCAACACACACACACACACACACACACACACACACACACACACACACACTTAAAATTCTGACCTGTTTATTTTCCAATTCTCTTCTATTTCATTCTGAGTCAGAAAAACAAAAGATGTAAGGCGATGAAACCAATAATGCTGTGTGACTTTAGGTAAAATATGCATGCATGTGAACATCTAAGACCTTAAATAATTGAGAAAACAGTGGATGAATGAAGTGTACCTAGAACTGGGCAAATTTTGGTCCAGAAATCTTATAGAAAGAGAACTTTCCCCTTGCCCACAGCAACCAAAACTGTTGCAGGAATCGTTGTATAGAATGTGGTGGCACTAGTATTATGGGCACCTTTTGCCTATGACATCTTTGTAGCCAGCAACCCAAGTTCCTCTCCCTATCTATGCCATTTTCAGAAGTTTAAATGCCTTGCTATTTTAATTCCATTTCCTCCTTATTGTTTTTTCCTTCAGAGACTTTGCACACCCACTCCCTAACAGTAGAGGACACATCTGTCCCCCGCCCCCTGCTACTGTATACAAAATGTATTTTCAACAATAAGGCTACCTCTGCCCTTTCCACCAAGTGGGGATGGAATATAGTACTAGTGGTGCTGGGCTGGGGCTTGCATTACTTCAGCACTTAAATAATAAGTGCATTTGGATCATCTGGAAAGGCACATATAGACATGCAGACATGTGAGACCAAAACAAATCCAATTTTGGATTAGGTTTTCACACCATTGTGCCTGTTGCAAAGTAGGAATAGTAGTGTGTGGAGAGAGAGAGAGAGAGAGAGAGAGAGAGAGAGAGAGAGAGAGAGAGAGAGAGAGAGAGAGAAGTAATTCATTGGAACTATAGAAAGTATTGACCAGATGATGACCTAAACTTTCAGTGCCAGAACGTTCAGGCTCCATTGCTCTGTGCTTACAGACTTAGGCTGCAATCGCATGCATGAAAATCCTATGAATCCTATCCTATGAAAAAGTCTTAGAATTTCCAGCATTCCTCCATGGGGAATGCTGGAAGTTGTAGGGCTTTTTTCTGTTTAAACATGCATAGGATTGTGCTGTTACATGCTTTACAGCATGACCCATAAAAGCTTAGCCGCTATTGATTTCTTCTATGAAGTGTCCACGGAGAGATAGTGGGCATCCTCCGAATCAAATGTAGGCCCTCTGAGACAATGTGTTTGTATGCTCTTGAGCTAGAGAGTATTTTGAGAGTATCTGCCAAATGCCTGGGTGTGCAGGTTAATTCTCTGCAGCAGCGTGAATACACATGTTTAGTTCTTATTGGGGTGTTGTGCATCCTAAGCCTGACGCACCTAGCCCTTGAAGAGAAGTACAATTCCATGTGGTACTAGATACCCTGGTGGGCAAAAAGGAAGGAATCAGAAAGCTTAAGCTTGGTTGCAGTTGTGTAATGATCTAGTGATATAGCAGGTAAGAGATGAGTCTTGAATTAAGAGAGAGCTTCCGTTGGTATGAGGAATATACTGGAAGAGGGATCTGTTGTACATGAAGCTGTAATATCTCAAATATATTTTGATGGGAGGGAGGAGGAGGGGGATAATTTATTGCAAGGACCTTTCTTAATCCACTGCAAGTGTTGCATGTTAGAACTTTATGTTCATGAAGTGCTTTTTGAAGATACAGAATGTAGTTATTACATGCATTGTGCAGTGTGCTTGATTTACAAGGTATAGGAATAGGAAGTGAATGTAATATTTGTCCCCAAAGCCCATTTTCTCCCTTAGCCTCTCTTTTTCTCAGGATTTAAAACTGTGGCATGTGTCTGTAGTTCCACCTTAGATAGAACTGGAAAAAATGATATAATCTTCAAAACAAAAACTAAAGATTTAAAAAACCCTGGGTCAACATCCTGTGCCTGTTTACTCAGACATAAATCTGGTCTTATTTCCAAGTAAATGTGCCCAGTTGCAGTGCAATCCTATGTATGTTTACTCAGAAATACATCCCATTATGTCCACTGGAGCTTATTCCTAGGTAAGTGTGCATCGGATTGCAGTCTTAATATCTGGTTTGGTTGGCACATTTAATCCAATAGGATTCAGATCCAGAAGGCTTTGAAAAGTATGTGGATTTAGAGGGATAAAAAAATGTTTTCTCCAAAAAGCATCTAGCAAGATGTTTTTTGAGGCCTCAGCTTCCAAAACTAGTTTTCAGGTAACTGAGAGGAACCTGGTTTTCAAAAAATATTGCACTCAAAAGTTCTTGTCTTCTAAATATTGGGCTTTTCTTAGATGTCTCATGCTAAGAGTATTTGAAATCAGCTGTCACACTTTTTGAAACTTGGGGGACAAAGATTTTTATATGTTCTCTTTCCCCTCACCACACCCCATGCTAGTATATACCACAGCACAATATGCTTTGTTGACTATATGGTGGTGTTGCGTATTTTGTATATGCAACAAAGGTTGCGTATTGTGTCTGGCTCCCAGCTGGAATGGACAAAAGGCTACACTTTACCGAAATCCCTTCCAGTATGAGAGGTAAGAGGATGAACCTTTTGTGGGAGTTAGTTGAAACTTTTTAAAAAGAATGTTATTGATGTTATTTTTTAGGGGGGGGGGGAAGAAAGAAGAAAACTGCACCATGCTCTGATTCTGAAATGTTACTACTGTTTTATAAATAAATGTATAAAATAATGGACTGGAACAGAGAAAAATCATTAAAATTTATTTATTTACAATCGATGGATAATCTGCTTGTTTTGGGATTGAGCGAGCACGCCAATGCATTTCAATAGCAACTTCCATGTTGTAGTGATTATAATATTTCCCTGTATTTTAGAGAGTGGGAAGTGGCATACCCAGTGGGGCTTAGAGAAAGTGGTACTTTAAGAAAGGGAGGGGGGAAAGAGCATCTTCAAATGGTGGTTTTGTGTTCCTCTGGCAAGAAGAATATTTAAACAAAAGGTGGGTATGGATAACGCTTTCCAACTACTTCACCAGGTGGGGTGAGGTGGGAATGCACTTCTTGTTACTACAGATAAACTTCCTTTCCCAGCAAAACTTGAAACTAACAGGCATGTAAGCACTTTAAATGAATTGTGCTTCAGGATTCAGATCACAAGGTGGTGCTATTGGCATGGCAGTCCAGGAGATTATACCTCCCTCCCATCTGGCTTTAAGCTGCAATTTACTTTTCATCCGCAAGTGAATATAATATCCCAGCGTCACACCTTCTTTATGGCATGTGAAATTAACATCCTATTGGTTGCCGTTGTAAGGACCAGCCTTTCCCAACCTGGGGCTCACCAGATGGCAAGGTGTAATGTGCTTGCAATCCACTCCACCAATGAGCTAGATGGATGAGACCAAAGGCCACAGTGGTCAGCTAGATGCCCCTGGAAAGCCCACAAACAAGACATGACGGCAGTAGCACCCTCTTGCTCCTGTTCCCTTGCAACCGGTATTGAGAGGCATACTCCTGGTAATATATAGCCATCATGACTAGTAGCTGTCAATAGGCTTATCTGCCATGAATTTGTTAAGCTGGAACTGAACGGCAGAAGTAAGGATCCAGGGCTGTCAACAGCCAGCTGCATAAAGCATCCAGCAAAAACAGACTAGTGGGGAGCAAAAAGAAGGAAGAAGTGGACAGGTGAAGGAGAGTGGAAGCAGACACAGAAGGTGGAGACAGATGCACAAAGGAGAGAGAAGGAAAACAAGAGAGACCAAGCATCTAAAAGCTTTTTGCTTTTTAATAATCCTGCAGGCTGGCGTGAATAGATAGAAAGATTTGCTTGCTTTCACCTAGTGCCAAAACTCCACAAAGGGGAAGGAATAGGGCAAGTAAGTTCACTCCTTTATTCTATGGGGAAAGAAGCTAGCAATATAAGCCTTTGCTGAAGAACACTATAAGAACAACCAGAAGAGTGATCTAGCTGGAGATGCTTCTAGGCGAGGGTTTTAGTGTTCCATCAGCCTGCTTTATTCACAGGAATTTATGGATGGCCTTGTCTTCTACTTGTAACCTTCCGGAGTTTTCACACCACTTCCATCTTTTTGTTACCACTAAAAAACTAAAAAACAAAACACAATTAAGGGAAAAAATAGAATGGTGGCCCAATTCTTTCTAATTGGTTGGGCTAGGAGCTCTCTATCTGCAAGTACACCAAGTGTGATGTCCATTTTATTCCTAAGAGGAACGTGGTTTATGAGAGGGTCTACTTCTATCAAAGAGCTCAGAAGTCTGGAGAAACTATTGAGTCTTTTTATGAACAAGCTGAACGCTGCGAATCTGTTGATTAAAAGGAGTAACACCTTAGAGACTGGTGCTTAGAATTCTAGACAAAAAAGCTTTCTGGAAGAATGCAGCTAATCGAGAAGTTTACTCTTCACAAAGGGCTTCACTACATTAAGGGGAAATCCCACTTCCTTACCAGGGCTTGCTGCTTCTGCATTCTTTGTCAGATTGCATTTGGCGCCATTACATAGGTAGACATGGGCGACCACATGGTTTGAATTGAAACCTTCAGTATCAATTCCATGTTTTTCATTAGACAGCACCATCTAGTGGCTGAAATATCATGCTACGCTGACATTACAAGCTACAGTTTGTGTGGATTTTATTTTAATATTTGATTATCTCCGGTGTTTTTTGAATCGGGATAAACCTGAAAAGTCGTGGGAGGGGTCCGGGATGCTGATGACATTTTGTAATGGAATGTGATGTGGAAAAGTTAACATTAAATTTGTTCTTTAAGGTATCACAAGACTCTTTGTAACTTTAGAGGAGTTTGCTAGGTGAGCAAAATGCAGGAAGTGTTTTGTTAACCTCACAGGGTTGTGAGGATAATATGGAGAGAGGGAGGACTATGTGAGCCACCTCGGGCTCCTGGTGAGAGGAAAAAAGGCGTGATATGAATATAGTAGTAATAAATAAATAATCTCCTCAGTCATGAGTACTGCCAGAATGGGACTACTGAAAACAGTAGGAGAAACAGAAGGAGTATTTGGAGAGACTAGTCCTACAAACACCCTGCAGATTCCCGATTCCCTTACACCACAAGGCGGAAATGGAGCTAGGAAGTATGAAGGCATATGGCATAATTAAGAAAATCGCCAAGCCTTTCTTGTGGTGTGCATCTATGGTCCCTTATGGTCCTTGGAGATCATCCAGTCCAACATCCCTGAAAGAGGGCCCTCTAGCCTCTGCTTTAATACCTCCAGCATTGGTGAGCCCAGCACCTCCCAAAGCCGACTGCTCCACTGTCAAACCGTGCGTACCACTTGGAAGTTTCTCCTAATGTTTAGCTGAAATTGGACTCCTTGCAATTTCAACCTGTTGATTCTAGTCCTGCCATCTTGAGCAACAAAGAATAATTCTGCTCCATCTTCTGCATGTCAGCCTTTCAGATATTTTTGAAGAGTGTTCTCATGTCTCCTTTTAATCACCTTCTTTTTCCAGGCTAAACATATCCAGTTCGACTCAATATTCCAAATGGCACCATTTCTGCTGGGCTTTTCATGGGTAACAAGAAGATTTTAGTGTGGCTAGGAGGGTTAAGACTCACATTCAAGATTCAATGCATACTTGGGGATATAGTGCGACTTAAATTGCAAGGAGTGGGGATAGTGTGTAGTTGTTCTTTTTAAATATATTGTAATAATCATAGATACAGTGCTCCTGAAGAGTAATCACATATGGTTTTAACTGCAAGGGAAGCCCTCACCATGACATCTCTAAATGGTAGCCCTAGAAATTTAAATAAAGAAATAAACATTCTCAGCAAACACGGGCAGCAGAGAACAGCAGCACAGAAGACAGCCCAAAAGCCCAGGCTAAAAATACTTTATGGCATAAAGTACAAAAGGTTTGGCTTTCTAGACATTTGACAAAAGTTGTGGCATTTTGAAAACTGCCAGTCTTATGAGCAAGTACTGGGATGTTTAGGAGTGGCAGGCCCCAAAAGCTCCTTTCTGAAGTCAGTCATTATACTTATAAGGTATATGGATTAAAAGGGGAGTTTTTGTTGCACGTAATTCTGAATGGTCCAATCTAGACCATTTATTACATTTTAACATACATGGCTGAAACTGGAACCACTTGGTAGTGATTGCCTTGCTGCATCTTAAAATATCCCATCTGACTGCTGTACTTGGGGCCGATCCCAAACTAGAGCATTTAATGTGGTTGGAGCCATAACAACACTGTACTGTACTGAGCTGGAGCTATGCAGGTCTTTTCTGAAATTATGAACTATCTTAGCAATAAAGTCAAACTAAAGATGATGATTTTATGATTTTGTTACTGTTTTGCTACAGGAATAAATACGTCTGTATTTCTTTGTTTTTATCAGTTTTGAAAACTTGAAAACGTTTCACAAACAACCGCCAAACACACACGGCAAACTCCCTGTTTCTCCTCTCATATTTCAACTCCAAACCATATGGCCATATGTCTCAAGAAATGCTGTATGTTCTTTCTGCAGGCTTCCTCCCAACAGAGTTGTATTGCTTCTCCTTCCTTCCTTTTGCACGTTGTGACTAAAACATGGCACCTGTGAATAGTGTGTGCAATAAAGGGAATTGAACTTCTGTGTGCATGGATGCCTGAGGCTCTTGGTTTCTGGGGTCTTCCTGCCTGTGCCACAGCGCCAGTGGCTCACACAGGGAAGGTACTGTAGCATCATTGTATCAGACAGGTTGTATGGAGTGGGAGGAGCAGAGCCAGCCCTACCATTAGACAGAGTGAGGGAGTCACCTCAAGTGAGAGATGCCAAAAGATGGCCATAAAGTGTTGGAGGAGAGAGCTGAGCACCAAGGCCAGATCTACACCAAGCAGGATACAACACTTTAAAAACGGTTTAAAACGGTATATGTAATGTGTCCTGGGCCTGAACAGTTGTCAAAGCCATTATAAACCGTTATAAGCAGTAGTGTAGATCCTGCCTATGTGTTGAAGAAACAGTTCAGTCGGCATTTGTACATGGAATGGGTGAGGGTGCCATCTTGTTTTTTTGCCTCAGGCAACAAAATGTCTTATGCTGGCCCTGAGGAGGACAGATATATGGGGACATCTTTCTGTTCCTCTGAGTGGATTGGCTCCTTCACTGTCTACCTCCAGTGTTTACCTGATGTTGCTTCCATTGTCACACTGTCTCATGACTGGGCAGCACTGACAGGGTTGTTCTATTCTGTACTTTTTCAGAGTGGTGTGTTTTACCCCTGAGTAAGTGCCAGATATGGTGGAAGTTGGAACAGAATAGGTGTGGCATATCCCCAGCAGAAATGGCGCCATTTGGAATATTGAGTTGAACTGGATATGTTTAGCCTGGAAAAAGAAGATGATTAAAAGGAGACATGAGAACACTCTTCAAAAATATCTGAAAGGCTGACATGCAGAAGATGAAGCAGAATTATTCTTTGTTGCTCAAGATGGCAGGACTAGAATCAACAAGTTGAAATTGCAAGAAGTCCAATTTCAGCTGAACATTAGGAGAAATTTCCTAGTGGTACGCACGGTTTGACAGTGGAGCAGTCGGCTTTGGGAGGTGCTGGACTCACCCATGCTGGAGGTATTGAAGTAGAGGCTAGAGGGCCCTCTTTCAGGGATGTTGGACTGGATGATCTCCAAGGACATTTCCAGTTCTATGATTCCGTGATCCTATGATAAGGGACCATAGATGTACACCACAAGAAAGACTTGGTGATTTTCTTAACAATGCCATATGCCTTCATACTTCCTAGCTCCATTTCCGCCTTGTGGTGTAAGGGAATAGGGACTCTGCAGGGTGTTTATAGGACTAGTCTCTCCAAATACTCCTTCTGTTTCTCCTACTGTTTTCAGTAGCCCCATTCTGGCAGTTATTCATGACTGAAGAGATTATTTATTTATTATTGCTACATTTATTTCATGCCTTTTCCCCTCTCACTAGGAGCCCAAGGTGGCTCACATAGGAGAGCAAAATGAAGGAGGTGTTTTGTTAACCTCACAGGGCTGTTGTGAGGATAATATGGAGAGAGGGGCTGTTGGCACAATCAGACAAGGACAATTGCCCTAATAATGACTTTCCTCACAATACCTAAATGTGAAATATACTCTTAAGATTAAAGGTTTAGTAAATATACGCACAAAGAATATAGAACAATATCAGCACTGTTTCTTGCTTGAGTTTAATTGATGCTGTTATCAAGGAGCTCTGGTACAACTACCATGGGATTCCAAATTTTACTGTTCTAACATCATTCCTTCTAGTTGTAATTCTTGTAAAGATCCTCATAAGCTGCCTTCTGCTCACATGGTATCTCTCTATTGTCCTTAACATGGCATACTCTGTCTCATCACCAAGCTTGTCAGAACAGAAGCTAATCACATCACTCCACATGCCTCAGAACTGGTATCTCAAGTGGCTGTTGAGTAAAGAGTTTGAGTGAGAATCCTTCTCAATGCAGGGCTGAGTTGACTAAGAGCTCCTTCATTATCCTCTTTTTAATTGATTTGGTTATGGGGGTGGAACCTTGACAGTTACTTAGGGTGGCCAATTACATATTGCCCAAAAGAGGAAGAAATGCATCACCCAAAAAAGAGCACACACAGGTTTGCATAAAATTTACATATAGATATAGATATCACACATGCATACAAATTTGGAAACAATTAGTATAATTTAAGTAGAAATACAATCCATAGTGGGGAAGATGACCTGTGTGTGCCTGGCCAGTCTGCTGTCCAGGGGCTACCTGTTAATGGGCAACTTCAAGGCTCCTGCTCTCCCTTCTTATAGCCCTTTAACTTTAAACCAGACTTAGACTATCCAAGGTCGGACCTCCATCTGAAAGCATCCTCTATTTGAAGGTTGTCCTTTGTGAAGGTTGTCCTTTGTGAAGAAGGTACATGTAGGAATTATCTGCCATGCAGAGTGGCCTCCTATGTGGTTGGAATGAAAGGTACTAATATGTGGCCACTTGCTACATGAACTGGGAGTGTTTAAAGGTTTAAGACTGATTGAACATGTATAGCCCCTAATGATTCCATTGGTTGGTTTACGATAAACATAAATCAAGACCAAGCCATAACGTAACCTAAAACCTGAGTTAGCACAGATCTGACTAAATCAATGACTTGCATGCTTTAACCCCAAATTTCCCTTTTCCTCTATTACCCGTTCCCATTTGGGCCCTTCCGAAGTGATGCTATAAATCAGAGGGCTTGTGAGCCTAGGCCCTGTAACCATGACAACAACTTTTCAGCTGCAGACCTCTGATTAGCTACCCAGCTCAGTAATTAAACCCTCAGGGAAGGTGGTGGGTACATATCTCCAACACAAACAATTCAGATAGGAAACTACCTGAGGAGTCATGGATATGTCTCATACCCTTCACAGTGTGTCTTTGCTGGGGCGGAGGGGCAGGGGGAGAAGAGAAGGCGAAGATCCTCTGGTTCAACTGTGTGATAGCTTTACTCCTATTGAAATAATAGCCATTCTAGAAAGGCACAAAGTGATCTGACTCCATCCAGTTTTTTCACAAGTACTTCTTTTTTTACGGTAGAGGCTTTTCAACTTAGCCAGTGGGATAAACTGCGAACCATTCTGCCCCTTCTAGGTTGAAATACGTCTCAGCTGATTTACGAAAAAAATCCTAAATCTTCATTATGTTGTATCCAATGTTAGTCTCAACTTAAATCCCACTTATTTCAGTGGGTCTATTCTAAGTAGGACTAACACCGGATACAACCCAATATTTTTTACTTGGCCACTTATCTTGAGATCTAGCTAGCCACGAAGGTCATAATTTTCATCAGACAAAGTTGTTTGGAGTAAAAACACAACATATATGCTCAAATGGAGGTAAATTGGGTCGTTAGGGCCAAGGAGTCCAGGGGGCAATCTATACTCCCACCCCACCCCCATTACTACAAAGTCTGGCTCAGTCACACAGCACAATATGCACTCACCTACCCATAATCTTCACACAATTTCTGCCTCAATATTCCTCTATTTTCCAGACCTGCTTTATGATGGCTTTTTTGTTTATCGTGGTGTCCCTGAGCTAGCGATTTCTGTGTGGGCAAGTGCTTGACTATTTGGATTGATATCAGCAGGAGTGGCTTCACAGCAGATAAAACCAATTTAATAACCTTTTTTCCCCTGCCTTTACATTTCACCTTGGGCAACGGGGTGGTATCTCTGAGCAGGAAGTAGGGGTGTGTTGTAAAAACAGAGGATATGTTACAGTATTCATTGGCATCTGGACACAGAGCAACAATTGTGTTTGCAACATATCTTGGCACAGTGATGCTTCAGAAAGTAAAGTGGCTCTAGTGCAGATCCCACCCAAAGGTTTGAAGATGGAGTAAAAAAAAAAGTTTTCTTTGTTTCAACATTCAGAGCACTCAGGGCTTTTCTAGGTGAGGCTTTTATTATGCATTCCCCATTCCCCACTCATGGCAGTTTAAACAATATCACCATCCTCCAGTTTCTTTCCTGTGTTTTATAATCACTTTCCCTGGTTTCGGGAGACAGGAAATGTTCAGCCTTTTTTGGAATTGCAAAACGAAGTGCAACTCCCCACCAGGGTAGTTGCAGCGCTCTGCTTTGTTTTACTAGACCACAGTGCCGCCTAGAGGTTATGTAGCAGAACTACTGGGTGCAGGAAAGGAAGAAAAATCTGTGTCTAGAATTCTGATTTTAGTTCTGCAAACAATCCAGAAGCAGAAAGTAGCAGGTTAAAAGGCCTCATCTAGAAAAACACTGTCAAGATTTCCTTTCCAATGCTAAGTTTTTTGTTTTGTTTTTCAAACTTTTTGTCGGTTTTATGCAGATTATCAAAATTGTATAGACCTGTTTTCTCACCCACCCCATTCCCTAATGCTTAGAAACTTTTTTCTTTTCTTTTTTTACAAATTCACAAACTGTAAGGTAGCTGACTCATTATTTGAGTGTGGAAGATCCCCTATAATAGTGCCCACTAAAGTCAGCAAGAGCCTTTCTAATGGTTTCTTGGACTGTTGGACCTTGGGACAATTATTATTACTAATGTAATACTTTTTGCCAGTGCCACCTTTTAGGGCAGCTCTCCCCAACCTGATGACTTCAGATATTTTGGACTACAACTCACATAACCACCACCATTGGCCATGTTGGTTGGGGATTATGGGAATTGTAGTCCAAAACATAAGGCATAAACCTGGCTGGGGAACACTTTAACAGTCCTAATAGGGTAACTAGTCTGATGGAACCCTTTTGAGAAAAAGGGTTGCTTATTGACCGTAGAGCCTACCATGAGAGTCAGAATCAACAGGACTGAATTCCTGCTCTACAAATGATTATCCTGGCAAACTTAGTAGGTAATGCATTATACCAGACTAGATGAAATATCAGAAATTGGTGTTTAAAGGGGGAATGCACTAAGGATCTGTTGGAATGTGTAGAATAGGTTGAGGTCCCTTTATTTCCTTGTGGTATTTTTTTTTTTTAAAAAAAAGCTCTTTTGGGCTTTTTAAAATGATTGTAATGTCAGTGTGGCATGAGCTGATACGCATGCTCCACCAGACTCATCACAATTCTAAAGTTTAAAGTGATGGCATTCATTTCCAGGAATGCTCCTTTGGAATAGCTGAGACTGCGCACATGTGCAGAGCAGAAACATGTCCAATGAAGTGTGTCAGTTTCTTATGAAAAGCCACAGTTACATCTCAGATTGGTCAGCTGCAACAAAGCCCCTAAAATAGACTTACCAAGATGTGGGTAATTTTTTTTTACCAAGACTAATCTTGGAAACTTTATTAAAAGAAAAGGAGGGTGGGGGGAAAAGAAAGAAAAAGAGAGAGTTCAGACACTTAAAAAAATCTCATCCTGATTTGATTTATCTGGGGAGTGTGAGCACTAAATAGAGAACAACGCCTGAAGTGTGAATTATTTCCTATATTAACACAGAGGAAAAACTGATAGCCTTTTCATGTCAGGAGAATAGCAAGGAGGGGAGGAGGGGAAGAATGACATTGTTCAATCTCAGGGTTTGCTCACTCTTTATCAGGCGAAGATCAAAATTTATTCCCAGGATGAGGCCTGCGGCCTGGCTGAGGCCCTAGAGATTTTTAAGGGCCTAATTAAGAAAACAGGATGAAAATGGTGAAATAAGAGGCCAATTTACTTCTTGCAGAATAGGGAGATCAAATCAACTTATGAGCAATTAATGTGCACAAGGAGAGAATAAAAGAATACTGGGAGATGGTAGAGGGCCTCATTTTAATGACATGCTCTGGTGTTGGTATAGAGGATTACTCTGAAGGTCAGATGTAGATTGAAACGACCTTGCAAATTCTTAACCCTCCTTCCAATTAATAGAACCAACTCAGAAATGCAAAAGACCAGTCGAACAGTGCAGGCTTCCCTTTGCGATCAGAGGGGAGAAAGAGAGGACGAAAGGGGTTTTCCTTCAGTTAAACAGCTGTCACAAAAGAACGAGGCTCAGAAAGGGCTGTTGATTACAGAATACAAGCCACCCAAAGGGTGGAAATTTGTGTCAAGGCCTTAAGTAGGATATAAAAAGCCAAGGAAGGGTTGCTTGAGGTTGAGGTTCTTATTAACTTCCCTGCAGAATCTGCCACACATACATGAAACACTAAGATGCACTAGCAGAGGCCGCATCCCCAGAGATACAAAAGAGAGAACAGTGAAATTAACAACTAAATTATTATTTCTTATTTCTTTTTTAATAGAACGTTTTGGAACTCAGCCACTGTCTGTAGCCACAATATTCTGGGTAATACCCAAACATGAATAAAGTCGGTTCCTCTCTATTCCAAAAAGCATTTTACTTAGATGCAAGACTCATTTGGACTGGTAAATCTCATTATTTGTATATGGTCTCTGTGTATTGAGTTTCCATGCCTAGCTCACATAATTATGTATGACAATTAAAACAACAACACGTGCCTATTCATATCCCTTTTGAAGATTGTTTTGAGTTTGAGCTGAAACTTGCATATTCCTTTTAAAAACAACAAAACCTCATTAGAATTCTCCTTTGAAAAGTTGATGTAGAATACTCCCTCAGTTTATTCTGTGAAATATTTAACTGATATTCTGTATCTCACAATGATATCTGGTTTCAGTGCTTGATTTCCAACAGCTGATAATTTGCAGCATTGTTGTTTATTTACTTATATTTATTACATTTTTATACTGCCCATTAGCTGAAGCTCTCTGGATTGTTAGCATGCAATGGCGTGTAGTATTTGGAAGTACCTATGTCTGATACACATGTTCTGCTGGACTTACATAGACATCCAAAAATTCATGGTCACCAGGAACCCACCTCTCCTCCAACAGAAGAGGCGTAAGCTCTTGTTTCTGATGTCACTTTGGGAATTTGGAGGTGCTCTAAAGTATAGCATGGGGTCAGGGACATAGACAAGCCCGAGTCCTCCTCCACAAGTTCCAGTCCGCCTCCTAACTTTGCAGCAAGGATTTTATCCATCAAGTTAGGGTGCCATCCTGTGCCCGTTTAAACAGATAAAGCCCCTACAATTCCCAGCATGTTCTAGGACTTTTTTCTGTGTAAAGAAGCATAAGATTGTCCCCTTAATATTCTCCAGACTCCATTGGACATTTATAATCAGAACACAACTCATTTAAAAAGAATAAACAGTCACCTGTTAAATATTTATTTATTAACTATTTTCCGACCTATTAAAGATTTAATCTGTTACTTTTCTTACTTCATTTCGTTGATTGGTTATTCAATTATATGTTGCAGTAACTTTTAGTGTAGGTGATATTGATTGATTGATTGAAAGCATTTTTTTTACCCTACTCTTCAGTCAAATAGGTTCCTGGAGCATCTTAAAAGACCAGTAATACACTAGCAAAAGGGATTGAGAAGGAAATATAAGGGATAATATCTATTCATTTATTTAAAATAATGTTTCCTTCAGTTAAGTAACACAGTTAAATAATTTATTGTTGGGAATAGCTTCTCAAACACTGGCATAACTTTGGACTGCTCCTGTACTTTTTTGTACGTGTATCTACTTTAATGTATCTACTGATCAGATGGTCAATGATACTATTATTTATTTATTTATTACATTTCTATACCACCCAATAGCTGAATCTCTGAATCACAAAATTAAGACCAAAGTATAAAACAACAGTATAAAACCATAATATAAAATACAATATAAAAGCACAATCAAGATAAAAACAGCAGCAATGCAAAAATACAAATTTAAAATACAAATTTAAAACAGCAAAGTTAAAATTAATTTATAGACTGTTAAAATACTGGGAGAATAAAAAGGTCTTCACCTGGCATCTAAAAGAATATAGTGTAGGTGCCAGGTGAAACTCCTTACTAACTTTGGGGCTGTCAATTATCGATTCTCCAAAATAGGCTGGTGACTCTAGCCATGTGATCAGAGCAGCACATATGTCTCCCATTGCAGGAACAGGAATGGTGCACAGCCTCGGCCTTGAGGTGACGTTTCAAGTAGGCAATATGTTTGCGTGTGTGGTTCCAATCCAACAAGGGCTCTATGCACGCTATCTCTTGACATATCAGCATGTCTGAACCCAATCCAAAGAACAAATCAAGCAACAGATGACTGTGCATACACTGTCACGCTCATGGAGGAAAAATCAAGTTATGTATAGACTTTCATGTAAATATTCTAAACTATGGGCAGGTTCATATGGGAGGAGTTCAGGCTCTGATGTTAGCAATCCCCCTGGTACAATAATTTACATATTTAGTGGATTCATTGGACATGTTTCTCTCTCCCTCGTAACACTATTCTTTACTGCATAGAATTGTTGGATTTTTTGTCTTAAGGTCCCCTATTTCAGCTAACCTTTGGGATTCCGAGGTGAAAATATCTGGATCACCAGTTGTTCAAAAAGATAGCTTTACTTGCCAATAGGTGATATGTTCTCTGGGGCAGCATAAAGCACAGGGATCCCAAATTGATTCTAGAAGATGATTTTAAAGATCTAATGTCTCACAGTGGCCTAAACTTTGGCCAAAATAGACCTCCAGATTATGTTTTATGACATCCACTATACATAGGAATATGTTGCCTTTCTGTCTTTCCATTCTTTCCAACACTTCTCCTAGCCTTGCATTAAGATATGGTGAAATCAACAAGATTTCAAATACCACCTGCTAACCATATTGTATGCTTATGTTCTCAAGTTCACACAGATGGATTTGAATGGTTGGTGGATCAGATACATAATAGTAAATAATGTGCGGTTTCTCTATTCGTACTTACCTCTGTGTCTCTCATGTAACTCAGTGCCATGTTACTAGTAAACAAAGCCATATCTTTTCACTGCTGAATGTCTATATATAACAGTGAATGAAAACAAGTTAACCAAACTGACTTGTTAATATACTTTATTTTATTTATTTATTACATTTATATACCGCCCCACAGCTGAAGCTCTCTTGTTGTTTTAAGGATCTCAGTCTTTCCTGATTTCTCATTAAGCAATGGCAAAGGAAGGATCCTGGTTAGACATGGTTAGACTGCCTCCTCCTGTATGAGCCTATCCATACTGACCTCCGTCAGAACCCCCTCACTACTAAGAGAGCCTAGGTTGAAGGGTACACAAGACAGGGCCTTTTCAGTAGCAGCACTCTAACTGTGGAACTCCCTCCTGAGGGAGTTTGGATTGGCTCCATAACTACTGAGTTTAGATGGGCAGTAAAAAACTGCACTGTTTTGTCATGACTTTGATATTGATCTGGCTTTTTAAAAAAGTATGTCCCCCCCCCCTGCTCTTTTGGTTGTAATTTTATTGCTTTTTAAATTGTACTTCTCTTTGAGGGTCATGGTGGGTAGAAAATCAGTTTCTAAGTACTTTTAATAAATTAATAAATAAATACCATAAGTTTTTTTTAGTGTTTCAAGAGCAATGCTGCTGCTAAGCTCCTTACTAGCTTGGCCCAAGTGAGGTTTATTGAGAACAGGGGTGATGCCAACTTCAGCTGGGAAAGTTTCCTGCAGAAATTGCCAGGAAAGATGGCTGTTGTCACACGTGAAGAGGAAAAATTATCCCAGCTGCCTCACTGCGATCACAGTCCCAAACAGGTTCCCACCAATTAGGCATGAGGTCAGATAGGAAATTGGTAGGGATAGATGTCGGGCTTGTTTACTCTTGGGAGAATAATTTCACACACACATGCACATATGTAAGAAGGGGAAATGTTGAGGAGGAAGTGTGTATGGAACATTCATGGCCACAAGAGAGAGCCAGATAGTTACTGGAAAAATTAACCGAGGCCACATAGCGTCTTGATTGATTCTTAACTGTACTACTGCTATTAGAGCTGAACTGAATGGTTGTTGAGACATTTGTATCTGACAGATTTAGTGGATTTGCATTAGTGACAATCTGGACATGAAGCTCTTAATTATATGAATTTCAGTGGCAAAATGTGAATGCCAAATTTTTTAAAAAAACACGGGTCAGAACAAAATAAGGAATTCAGCATTTGCTTATTTAGTGGCATGGGGTGCAATGTACTGGAAGTTCTACATTAGCCCCATTGAAGCGAATGCTTGCACTAGAGAACTTCTGGGTGGATTTTAACCCTGGTTCAAAACATTCTGATGTTCTGATAGATTGCACCATTGGACCCCCTTTTCAGTTTACTTCCTGGACCCCCTTTTCAGTTTACTTTCTTTTAGGAACACCCTTTGCATGTCTAGTTTAATGCTATAGTATTATTTTGCCCCCCCTAGTTCCTTGATTATGCCACAGTTTCCAAGCTTAACGTTTGGTAGTCTATCATGGCAGGAATGGTTAAAAGATTGGATTGCATGATAATAGAGAAACAGACCCTCAGCAGGTCAGAATAGACAATACTGGACTTAAACGTCCAGAGCTGGCTCCATGTTTCCATGTGAACTTGGCATGCCACCACCACCCCACTTCACGGGAGACAAGTGGCTTCAACTCCTCATTCTCACCCTCCTGTCCCTTTGTCCTACACAATTCTGCTATCTGTGGGTGGAGAGAGGAAGAGGTGCTGATGGAGAAAATGAAAGTGGTGTTGCAAGTGGTGCTGGGGCAGTTCTGAGGAGACCACACGAAGCCCTCAGGAACTGCCCATCTATGCTTCCTGGAGCTGACTTGGTATGACAGTTCCTATGCAAATAAATATTATTTGATCTTCTGGCAGTGAAAATGTGCAAGTCTTCAGATAACTTTTCAGAGAACAGTAAGAACCTCTGTGAATCTTGAGAGCTTGTACACACTCAACAACAGGAGGTGGTGGAGTGAGGGAGAAATGACAAGTAGGAATTCTGTGTAAGGTGTGAGGCAGGCCAAAGAACCATTTTTTATTCAAGGAATATAATTCCAGCAGGCATGTTCCAGATACACTTAGGAGAGAGAAAAAGTAGGTGACATCACTTTACTTTCTGGATCATGCGCCGCAAGTTAGCAACTGCCACAACAGATTTCCCCTGCAAAAATCCATGAAAGGCAGTTATTTTCCTTGTGATGGGTCTGCTTGAATGGAGAGGTACATAATTTGCTTGAAGAACATTTCCTAAAGTTTACAGTGTAAAATTGATGATGCTCCCAATCTTGTAGTAGGTGAGCAAATGTGAAGAAATGAAAGAGGTGTGTGTGTGTGTGTATTCAACTGCCTTTTAAAAATATTTCTCTAGTTTTTTATTTAAATTTAAAACCAGTCTATTTTCATTTACTGAAAAATGAATGAGAAAAAATATGTTAAGAACATGGTGATAAATTCAATACAAATGATAATGGGTTTTTATTTTCAAGTAATGTAAAAAATTAAAAATGTATTTATTTAAAGCATTATTTATTCCTCATTCTACTCTAGTTAGCAAGAGGACAGATTAACAATTCACTTGCTGATATGATTATCTTATAGGATTTATTACCCCAGTTTTCATATGGGAGAGCTCCGGCTATTGGGCGGTATAGAAATGTAATAAATAAATAAATAAATAAATAAATAAATAAATATATGGGAATTATCTTATGTGAAAGCTACCCCACATGAAAAATTACAGTCCATGGTGACCCAAGACTGGGCAGTAGTTAAGTTCTCACTGTTGAATTTAATAGGTGTGGAAGGTGAATTCAATCCAAACAGCCTGTTCTCAACTCTTGCTGTTCATCTGTTTGAAAGAAAGCTTTTTTAAAATCCATTTATTTCAAAATGAAAAAAAAGTTTTTACTGTATTATTATATAAGTCACCCTAAATGTCTCAGTTGGTGATGCTGGTGATGTGGACATAGATGGGGAAAACTGTAAGCTGTTGTGTGCATTTGATGACGAGTATACTCTAAATTGATTATACTAGGAAAGAAAGTGCTGTTGCCCTTGCTTTGAGTCATCTTGAAATCTAGATTCCTCCTCAAGTGCTGGCACAACAAAGTGCTGGATACTGCATCAGTATGAAGCTGGGACAGAGGCAGTTATCGTGTACATCTGTCAGCTAAAGGGAATGGATTTGATCTCTCTTTTCTGGGTAAAATACTGAAAGCACTGCAGCCAGGGTATATAATTTTTTTTTACAGTAATAGACTATTTGGTATAGATCAATACAGGCTTAATTAAGATCAGATTAGTATCATGAACATGCAGGTGGGTTCCCTCCTCTCTGTTCTCTCTCACATGTCAGTTCCCTTCTTCCTTTCCTAGCTTGCCTAAGTATAATTTTCCATGATGCCCAATTTGGGCACACTAAAGTTAGTGCCAGCCTTGCCTCAAAACCATGATTTGATAGTATGGTTTGAAGTGAGTTTGCAAACCATGGTTTGGAATCAATCCTAGATAGTGTTAATGATAGTTTACCTAATTTAGAAATCATGGCAAGCTGGTCAGGCAAGCCAAGGAGGAGGAGGAGGAGGGAGTCTGCTAGCCTATGTTCCCAATTCTCCAAACTATAGCTGGGATTAACGTGATGTCTGGATTGTCCATAGTTGTGGCTGGCCTGTGGAATAGGGATTAGCTAATGACCCATATGTTTTGGTTATATAAATGCTTTGGTATCTTGTAGGAAGTTCTGTTTCCAGAGTACTGGATGATGTTTTTTTCTGTCCTTCATATCCTTTTTCTTTCTGGATAAAGAAAAACCATTGTGCTATTGATTCCATCTCCTCTCCTGAAATGCATAATCTTCTGTTACTTACATCTCCAAAACTGTTGTGGAAACAGATGAGATTACAACTTCAGATGAGGAATTTACAGTGAGGCCTGCTCAGCCTTTAAAATGGAGAGGAAGGGGGGGGGGGTTAATGTGAATTCCATTGGGGAATAAAAAGGGAGAAATATCTGATCTCTCTCCAGTCCAGCTCTGTGTCCAAAGAGAGGGGGGTCAGATATATGCCTCAGGTGTCAGTCCTTTGGCTTTGGGAGAGCTATGCCAATCACACATTTAGCACATTAATTTTCCATTGACTGGTAAAGGCCTTGTAGACAGTCTAATAGTAATTGGGATTATTTGGAGAGACTGGCGAGCCCAATGCGACCTGTCATTAAAGCGCATCGGATCTCACAGCTGTGAGTCATCGGGCATCTGTACTGCTGGGGTTGGGGAAAGACCTGGCTGGCTCAGATCTCAGATTCTAAATTCTGCAATATGACATCTGTTTAGTATGCATGTCAATGTTTATCAATATAGCAGGTGCATAAGGGGAATATTACTGCAATTTGTAGTCCTAACAGGCACTTAAATGTTTATTTGGATAAGTAAAGTTTCCTCTGTACCCAATTCTTTTGCTAACAGCAAATCCATACAATTCCATGGCAGTGTAGAGGTGACAAAAGGGCCATCTGAATCTATTATTATCATCATCATCATCATCATCATCATCATCATTATCATTATTTCTATACCACCCAATAGCTGAAGCTCTCTGGGCAGTTTACAACAACAGTACAAACTCTTGTTTAGTGTATAAGCAGAAATATTCCTAATATGGTTTGAACAGTAGGTGCAAAATCATAATCTGGCCTCAGTGTCTCACAGTGCAACCTGGAATCACTGATCACCAGCAGCTCTCCTTAGTTTCAGATAGGAGCTTTTCCAGCCCTACTGGGAGATGCCTGGGATTGAACCTGGGACCTTTTTGCATGAGAGGCATGTACCCTACCACTGAGCTATGCCTCCTCATTTGTAGGAAGTGGCCAGACATGCACAAGATGGTTGCGCAAACAGAGCTGTTGAATAAAAAACTAGAGCTACCTCCTGGATAAATGTTTCAGTGCTTTTATTGATGTTTTACATTGTCCTTTTTCGTCCTGGGCAGGATCTATACTACTAGTTTAAAACAGTTCATAAGAGTAGTGAACAACTGTTGGGGCCTAGGACACACTCCACATACTGTTTTCAAAGTGGGATACCCTGTTTGGTGTAGATCTGGCCCTGTACACTATTTTGAGCAACTTGCTTTGGAAAAGTGGCTTGTACAGGTAATAAAGAAGAAAAGCTTCAGTTGGTTGTAATACCATAGCTTGTGATTTTATTTACCCTCTAAACCAGAGAAAGGCAACACCTTTTTCCCATAAAAGGCTGTTCTTGTTACCTGTAGATTAGTTATGCTTAGCTATATCTCCATTTCTGTGGCTGCAGATAAATGTGGCTGAATGAAATGTAGGAGAGAGTTTAATCAGTGAAAATAGAGTATTATTTTCTATCTTTATTCTCATGAATTCCCGAAATAACTCCTGCTATTTGTTTAAGTGATTTCTTGTTTTGTCCTTAAGTTATTTCGGACATCCAGGAAGGGCCACAGTTCAGTCACAGAATATGTGCTTTGTTCAATCCCCAAAGTCTCTGCTTAAAAAACAACCATCAGGCAGCAGATGGTGCTAGAGACCCTGGAGAGCACCTGCCAATCAAAGCAGACAATATTGGGTTATATGAGCCAATTGTCTGACTCCATATAAAGTAGCTCCATATGATCACTTTCCACAAAGCCTCTGCCACTTTGTGACTGTGGTGATCTATTACATAAAGAGAAGTGTTAGTATGTGAACAGAATGCTGATCTAGATGAACTTTTGGTCTGATCCAGAATTGCTGTTCTTATGTCCTTAGGGTCAAGCAGTGAGATCAGAAAGCTCTTATAAAAAGGATTACATCATTTCTTCTCCTGTTTGTGCAAACCAGGAATTCCTGCCTACCTGGATATAAAATCTGGGGAAATTGTGGTAGCTAATCCATGTGAGAATGCTGGTTATCACGCTCCTTTGTCGTAAGTAAAAAAAAGTTTCACACCAGTGCAGTTCTGCGAATGACAAATGGGTATGGGTCACTTACGGACTTTTCTGGTATCACAGAGTTTGAAATGAAGTGATGTTGCTCCATTTTAATGCCTGTGATTCCTCATATGAAACAAACGAGACCTGCAATCCACTGGCCTGTGAAATGGTTTCCGTGTGCCCAGTGACACTTTTGACACTTTCTCCCCAGCAGAGCATTTTACCATGCAATGCGAGGAACTCCTGGGGGCGGGGGGAGATGTGGAGTGGGGGGAAGAAAATTGTTCTTCATGAACAATCCTTAGCACACATCTACAAAGTTCTCTGGATCAGAAGTGGGGGTATGAGTATGTGCTAATCTTCAGAGTGACTGGTACTTAAGTGATCAACTTGGCTCTTCTCATGGGTCCTGGTATTAACTTCTGCTATTTGGAAAGAAAAAGCTGAAGCCACCAGAGACCACCCAAATGAGTTTATTCACTTAAATATTTTATCCTGCTTCTCCATCTGTTCTATGTGTCCCTTGGACCCATTACAATAAATAAAACAAGCACTTCAAGTATTTAAAACAATTTTAAAGCACTATATTACAATTGTTTACTTTTTAAATGATATAAGGAAGGATTTTTAGCCCAGAATAGATAAGGGTATAGTTAGAGAATTCCTAGTTAGTTGTAATGAGTTTAAGTCTCCAGAGCCAGATGAATTGCATCCTAGGGTGCTAATGCAGCTTGTGGATATTATATCAGAGCCACTCTCATCTTTGGGATTTCTTGGAGAACAGGCAAAGTGCTGGAAGACCGGAGACAGATAAATATTGTCCCTATCTTCAAAAAGCGGGAAAGGGCAAAACCAGTAAACTACAGACCAGTCGCCTGATGTCAAAATTAGGAGCAATTCTAGATTGGAAGTGGGTAGAAATTTGGTGTGTGTGTGTGTGTGTGTGTGTGTGTGTGTGTGTGTGTGTAGCACTTACTTGGCCCATAATGTGCCTGTAAAGAATGCTGTGTTTTCCCCCATACAAAGTCCCTGGCAATGATGCCATGTCATCACAGTACCCCCTTCGGAGAGACAATAGTAGCCTCATTTCAAAGTAGCTGGCCCATGGGCTGCTATCAAGCATACAGCTTGTCTTTTTAAAGTTAAAGAGGGAAAAGGGACTTTCTAAACATTGAGCTATGAAATTCAATTAAATTCCTTGTTCCATCTTTGCAGCAAGACTATTATATGCAAAAAAGTGAAGATCTCAAACAATACCTTGTATGGATCAATGGTTAGATAAAATGTGGGATTATGCAATTATGGCAAAACTACAGCAGAACTGTTACAACAGCTTCACTAGCTATAAATCAGTTTCTGGGCACAATTCAAAGGGCTGGTTCTGATCTATGAAGTCCTACGTGGCTTGGGACCAGGCACTTTGAAAGAACATATTCTCCCCTATGAGCTTGAGCCAGATCTACACTGAGCAGGGTGTAACACTTTGAAAGTGGTTTTAAAACGGCATATGGAATGTGTCATGGGCTCCAACAGTTGTCAATCCTGTTATAAACTGTTATAAAGCAGTAGTGTAGATCCTGCCCTGGTACTAAAATCCTTGGGAGAAGCCCTTCTCTCTGTCCTGCCCCCTCCGGAGCATGCTTGGTGCAAAAGTGAGAGAGGGCCTTCTCAGTGGCGGCTCCCAGGCTCTGGAACTGCCTGCCAAAGGAGGCCACTCTAGCTCCATCTTTGTTGTCAAAGGTCAAAGACTTTTAATTTTATTTTGGCAAAGACATTTTTATTTTGAGCTTTTACGTTGATGTGTGCCTAAGTAGGTTTTAACTGGCAGGTGCTGTTTGTTTCATTTTTACTGATGTGTTCTTAATTCTGCTTTTAATTGATTTGATATTTTTAGAGTGCAGTCCTACGGGATTGATGCTGTATAGACAGAGGGGTCCAATCACAATTGTAACCGAATTCTTACCCAAACACATATTTGTTTGGAAGTAAGGTCTGACAAAATGTGGAGGGACATTGCTACCCGTAAAAAAAATGCATTGGTTTCTAGGAGCGAGGGTGGACCATTCAACTGAAATCACCAAGATGAAATTCAACAGAGATAAATATAAAGTCCTGAGTTTAGGTACCAAAAAAATCAAAATAAAAAATGTATCAAAGGCACACATAGAAAATGGGGTAGACCTGGCTTCACAGCAATGCATGTGAAAAGGACCTAGGGGTCCTTTACAAGTTGAACATGAGCCAACGGTGAGGTGCAGCTGCTAAAAACACGAATGCAATGATTAAAAGCATAGATCCAGAATTCAAGAAGTAATAGTTCCACTCAAGCTTGAGCTGATCAGGCTGTGTCAAGTTCTGTGTCCACCACATTATAAGGACATTGACAAACTAAAGTGTGTCCAGAGAAGAACAACCAGGATGGTGAGGGGTGTGGGTGACATTTAGCCTAGAGAAGAGCGACCACAACTTCCGGGAATGCTCTTGCCACTGCAGATTTCCTCTATGGCCATTTTTTGGGTATTTTTTTTACATACAAATTTTATTTTGAAATTTTTGAAAATTAACACTCTATTTCCTCCCCCCTACCTCTACATGCGATAGTCCAAGCATTCAGTAATTATAATAAATTAAGGCAGAAAAATACAGAATACATTATTCACATGAACCAGAGAGACCGATATGCTACAGGCAAAGTGTTATGAAATTGAATGTTACCAACATACATAATAAATTGATACCAATCCATAGTGAATGTATCGTGTTCCCTACTTCCTTTTGCCAATTGTAACTTGTTTGTTAATTTTTCAGATAAGGTAATCTTCCAAACCCGAGTCTACCAGGCATCCAATGAAACTCCTTTTAGGTCCTTCCAAAATTGAGCAATGACCAGTCTGGGTATTTTTTCAACACAGACCCTGGACAGCCCTTTCGAGCCACGGAAGAGGCCCGGATGTGCGGTAAACCATGTGGAAGTATGTGTCCTAACTACGGAGGTGGGATGGATAGTGAAGCCATGCAGCGGCACATGATTCCACAGTTCTGTGGTGGTCCCACTTGCAGTGGTTCCGTTAATCCTCCCCTCTTCATAGTTCCACTAACCACCACCAGCCTCCTTGCACGTGTAAATGGGGCCCAGCCCAGGTTGTCTTGGAAGGTGCGGTGGGCTCTCCTTTGCTGGAGGTATTTTAACAGAGGTTGGACAGCCACCTGTCTGGGATGCTGTAGTTACATTCTGCTTTGCAGATCCTGCCTTGAGCAGGAATTGGACTAGATGGCCTACAAGATTTCTTATAAATTTGATTTTTTTTAATTTAAAAAAGCAAATATATTAGAGCGCCCCCTCCAACATTACAGCCTCCAAGTACCCCAAGCTAGTCAAGTTATTTTAGAATCTAAAGCAGAAATTCCACTAGCAACTTTCCATCTTCAGGCCACAACACTACAATAACAATTGAATAAACAACTATTTGCTGCCCTTTCATGACACCCAAAATCAGCTACTTGAGACAGCTGCCTCACCCTGCCTAATAGTAGGGCTGGCCTTGCTAAGACCCATTTCTGAATTTTGGAGAGATCCATGCGAGTAATTGGAATATTGAGAATCAGGAATATTTGCCCCGCATGAAAAGACAACCTGGGGACCTGGTGCGTCAGGCTACCTACGAAGTTTGGCCACAGATGACCTGCTCCAGTCTTGAAATCGCAAGATCTATGTCATCTTTTCCTTTCTAACTAAGAAACTCATTCTTACCATTTCATTATATGGAGTCTGGGTTTTGGTTATATTGGGGTTCATTCCCTCCCTCTCCCCCCCTCTCTCTCAACTGAAATCCTCCAGTTCCCTTTCCCCACTATTCAAGAGCCTTTTCAGACCTCTCACAGTTTTCATTTCATGCTTCTCCCCCTCTCCCTCTCTTTCTCTTTCTCTCTCTCTCCTTTTTAAGGGGGCACTGAAATTTATACAATATTTAAGTAGCATAGCGGAGTCCTGGAAGATATTATTAATGTAAAAGGGACAGGCTGGAAATGCACTTGAACCTGGTTACAATTAGAGGGTGATTTTTCTAAAGGTCAATGAATTCAGATAATATCCACAGGGGGGAAAAGAAATTTAATACCTTTTTAGTGAATTAATTAATTATAATATTATATCGGCTTGGGGTTCTTTTCCAGAGTGATTAAGGGAGCGATCTGTCTTCGGAGAGGCTGGGGGAGTCAGCAAGTGAGCGAGAGACTGACAGAGTGAGGGAGAAAGGGGGAGAGAGGCACTTTAATGCAAGAATAATGGAGCCTTTTCTTTCCTTTAAAAACTTACTGTATTTCAAGGCCACGCGCTCTCTGCCTTCCTGGGCCTGCTTCTTTCTGCTCTTTGGCTAGGCATTTCCATTATGTTGGCACCAAAGCCCATAGAAAGCCGAGGCCTTTATTCCTTTAGGATGAGGGTCAAAAGCAGAATGTGGAGGAGAGAGAAATGTATACATGTGTGGCAGACAAAGCACAAGCTAAAGGGAAGTCTCTCCATTGACTCCCTAACCTTGTTGACCAATGCCCAGTGGAGCTCTTAAATATGTAAAGAATTTTTGCTTGATTAATCATTGCCCTTTTAACTGAACAATTACTTGGATTTACATATTTTGCATATTTCCAAATCTGCATATTTCTAAAACTTCAACATATGCATTTTTCGGAGATACTGAAGGAAGTCTGAGATAACATTCAATTTAATAAACAAAGACTGCTACTAACCATTAGGATTAAAGACCATCTTTAAGATTTTCTTCTTAATTCATTACAGTAACACACTAAAATTAAAACAGGCTTGGAAATAAACACATATGTCCCTCCTCACAGATTAACATTTGCTCTCACCATTTATTGACCACAGCTGCAATTCTAAACACATTTAGAAAGTGGGATTTACTTCTGTGTTGGGCGGGATCGACACTACTACTTTGAAACAGTTGACAACTGCTGGGGCCCAGGACGCACCCCATATACAATTTTCAAACCGTTTTCAAAGTGTCCTATCCTGCTTAGTGTATGTGCATTTAACATAAAGCTTCACCACTTTAGTTGATTAAACCAGCAATTGAACCAATTATGACTGCAATCCTAAACACACTTACTAAGGAATATACCCTACTGAACTCAGTAGGGTTTATTTCTGCATATTGACTGTACTGTAAAACCTGCAGACCTGCTAGCCACCTGTGCATCATGCTGTGCATCTTTGTGAACTTCCTAGAGAGCTTTGGCTATAAAAATGCAATAAATAAATAAATAAATTGCTATTTGAGGTTTTCTGTCCCCATCTTTTATACGTGTTTTGCCTGAAATTGAAGACACTTTTACTTTAACAGGCTTTTAGTGTGTGAAACCTAGTTTTAATTTTTGCTTCTTGGAATGTATAGAATCTCTTACTTTTGCTGCAACTAGGTTTTGCTTTGCTTGAAGTGTTGGCTGTGTTTTGTTATTGCTTTTTAAAATTGTTTCCCTATTTGCATTGTTATGTATATTATATAGTTTTACAGTTAAGCAGTATGTCACTCTGGGAACTTTTCATAGCAGAGTGAGATATAAATAAAAAAAATATTATTATCCAGCTCTGTCAGCAGACTGCTGTTGAATCCGAAAGTACCCACAGATGTAGCCACTTTGACCCTTGCATTTTCTTTAAATTTACTAACTTGCAACATCTCATGACCATCACAAGCCCATTCAGCAGATCCATCACTGTGCTGATCCACATGACAGAGCTAAAAAATCCAGCATGGAGCATCTGTCAACAGGCCCTTAAGAATTAAAGCTCAATCACCTTTGCATGTGGAAAGCCCAGGAAAACTTCTCTGTGCTAGTCTTTGGTCCATGGTGAGCCAGTTGTGTTTAGGGTGCCACTTAGGGCTCTTTCACGCAGAGTTTTTGTAGTGCAATCAAGATCAGTTACTCAGGGCTCATCTACACCAAGCAGGATATTCCATTATGAAAGTGGTATGAACGCGGTATATAAAAGGCAGGAGCCACACCAAGCAGGATATAGTGGTATGAAAGTGGTATATGGTATGTGTCAATGGGCCCCAACAGTTGTCAGTGCACTTCTATACCACTATAAAGCAGTAGTGTGGCTCCTTCCTTTTATATACCGCTTTCATACTGGAATATCCTGCTTGGTGTAGCTGAGTCCTCACTGAAGATTGCAGGTCCTTTTAATGATGTTGTCATCCTCCTATGCCTTTCCTGCCATTTTTTAGTTTTATTCCACCATGATTTAACTCGCCGAAAATGCAATGACAAGTATACACCGCCATCAAAGAGCTGATGTAATGGAACATTGCTGTTCCATTTATATAGCCAACATCTGCTGGCTATATAAATGGAACATATGGAACTTCCCCACAAAGGAAACGGTTAAAAAAACGGCAGGGAGGAAAGAGGGAGGCTCATGTATTGTGCCCATCGCAATCTCAGAAAGACTTTACAAGTAGAAAGCCCAGTAAAGGTGAGGAATTTTTTGCTTTAATGTCGAGAAGCCCTTACTCATTGCCAAAAAAGAAAAGAAAAAAGGCTAAAGGCATCACCAAAAAACAAGACATCGTTTTGCATAAAATTTCTTAAACTATTAATATGTAGAAATACAAATTTAGAAATAATCACTACAATTTAAATAGAAAGTCAAAACATTTCATCCTAGTGATGCAATAAATAAATAAATAAATAGTGGGAGAGCTGCGACCAGGTGACCTCTCTACCTTAAACTGAACTTCATTAGTGTCATTGTCATTGTCATCATTGTCATTGTGACCAGCTGCTCAGTTTTATCAGAATTTTCTTTCTTTTTTAATTAATTATTTTAACATGGTGTTTTTATTGTGCTGGTCACTGCTCTGAAATCTTTGAATGTGGAACGGAATGCAAATATTGTAAATAAATAAATTGGGAAGCCTCATGCACTGGAGTATCCTCATCTCTGCTGAAAGCCAAGACTTGTGCTGGATGACGGCAGCTCATGACAAGTTCACCTTAGGGGTGGTGGGGGTGCCACCATTTGCAAGTGATTGAAATATTTCCCTCACATCCAGGAGGTACCTAATAGATGTGCAAACCTGCTCTGGCAAGTGAACTCTGCATGTAGAGTAGAGATAGTGATCTGTCTTCCAAAGTATTATTTTCCTAATATTGGAATATCTCATTGGGCAGTATCCTTTGCTGCCTGTATGTTAGTGGGACAGACCACTAGCACAACAGGAAGCTAGCAATTCCTCAACATCTCGAAAGAATGGAATCACTCATTTCCAGAATGGGTCAGCTTAGCGGAGCTTGCAGAAGAGTGCTTTCAGAAATGCTAGTTCCTGTTGTGCTAGCAGTGAACTGTATACATGCAGTGGAACTAGTGGAGGCACAGCGGCAGTGTAGGATACTGCCCACTATCTTTAATGTGTTTATCATCATTTCTATAGTGCTTTTCAGTGTATCAAAGTTGTTGTTTCTTACTCTTATCTCATTTTATCCTCCACGAGTCAAGCGAGGCTGAGAGCCTTCCAAGTCCAAACTTAATAATCTCTACATGGCCAATGATCTTTTACAAAATCCCCTGACATCTCAAGAGAAAACTTGCCGATGGGCAACTGAGGCATAAGGCTAATGGCTATGGCCCCCTCAAGCCACTGGTACAATCCCTTCAGCTCTACAGAGCTGTCTTGGAATCAATGGCTTAAGGATTGCATCCAGAGTGCTTTGACCAAAGTTGTACAGAAGGTGGTGTGGGGCAGAGCTAGGTAACTGCTTTATCATCACACCACGTTCAGCTGGCTAGAAGGAAAGTAGCAGGGCCAGTGGGGCTGATGTCAGGTGTTTTGTACTGCAATTCCCATCATCTCTGATCATGGGTCACATTGGCTAAAGCCGTTGGGAGAGCACCATGTTGTGGGAGGTTGCTCTTCCCATTCAGTACTCTCTGACCATGTCATTTCAGGAATAGGAATGGCACCTGAGTTTGAGCTCCAATGGGAAGCCCTTGATGTGTGAGCACACTTATGTACCCCAAAGTCCTCTTCTTTAAAATGAGAGAGACAGAGGTAGCTTTACAGATGGATATAAAATGTGCAGATAATACGTTAAGCATTTATTATTATTTTATTATCTCTACCATGCAACAGCTCTAAGCACCCCCACGAGCCTAGCAAAACGCTTAAGACCCAAGTGCCTCGCTCTGTCGTGTTCGCTGGCATTAGTTTATCCTCTACCCAAGCCAAGGCTGAAATTTACACTCTCAGCTAATCCACCCAGCCAGTGAAATTAATTATAGCCTCATACATTAAAAATTAACATAACCTTTCTGGATATATATATACTTATAAGCAGAGGAGCATGCTGGATTCCCTCAGCTACTGTAATTGGAGTTGCTTTTTCCTAAAGCTCCCCCACTTTTTTAAAAAAGATGTGGACATTTGAAATCATTAATCATGGATCTTTGGAAGCTGGCAAAGTTTAAGAGCCTGTAATTGCATTCTGTCCTGAAACTGTCTGTTGGTGTGGGTAAAGGGGAGGCGTGTCTTATTTTTCATGAATATTCAAATATGGACATAGCTAGGGGTGGGGATGGATTTCTGAGATTTAATCAGTTGTCTTGCTAGGAGACCACCAGTCAAACAGAAGTTTTATTTGGGTTACACGATATTGTGGGTTTCTGAGAGCCTAACAGTGCTTCTGTCTCAATCGCAGAATTTAACAGGGGGTCCATATACAGCAATGTCAGCAATTTGTAAACCTCCCATATTCTCCCACTTCTACTTCTGTCTTTTTTCTTACCAGAAAAAAAATCAATAAAGAAGGAAAAAGATGGAACAGCTGCACAATGTTTTTGACTGGGAGTGTTGGGAATCTTCTGTCTGAAGAGAATCTACTCTCTAGCCCCTTGTGCTAGTATTTTTCCAAAATACAATTGGTGTTTTGTAAGTATGTGGTAATTAATACAGCACATTATTAATGCGTTTATAACATGATTAAGTGTCACACGCAAATGCATAGTGTCGTAAATTATTGCAGGAGAAGTAGGACAAGTTTGAACGGGCAAAGCACATGCTACAAGACACAGTATCGTGCTGCAATTCTGGGAGAAATGAGAGGACGTGCTGCTATTTCAAGTTCGTTCTTTTTTTGAGTCTGCTAACTCCATGCACACCTTGGAGGTTTAAAAATAAAGTGTGAGGTTATTACTGCTGCATAACTGTAGGTGTGCAATGAAAAACAGCCAGTCGTGGGGGGTGGGAGAGAACACCACAAATTTCCTGCTCACAAATCCCATGAAAATCCATGCAAGGAAAGTATGAGAAAGGGGGAAAAAATGGAGGAGGAGGAGAAAAAATGTAGATCTTACTATGGAAGCGGGAAAGGATGGGAAACAATGTTGCAAAGCAGGTTTTATAGGTTTAAAACCACTCCCACCACTAAGAGATATAACACCACTAGATTGGACCACACATGCCTTTGCAGCACATGGAAAGTGTAAGCGCTTAAAACTGTCATAAAAGTAGTTTGAGAACAGAAGAGAGAGAGAGAGAGAACTAGAAACAGGACAATGGGTTCCGCTGTGCATTGTGTGCCCACATGTGAGACAGATGTTACGTCAGGGGAAATGCGCTAGTGTAGAGTGGGTCTTGGAAGCACCCTGAATGATTGAGGGCCTACTTGGCATCTTTCAGTGATGCATGCATAAGCTATTTTGTTGTTGCTCTGATGATTTCAGATTGCACCTAGGACTGTTGGGATAGAAAAACAAATAAAAATGCTTGGTCCCCCATTTTTGCATATATAAACTCCAGCTGTTAGCTGGGTCTGTCTCTATCCTTAACCAAAACACACAAGTTCCATGATGGGTGGAAAACAGAAGCCGATGGAAAGTAGACGGATCCAGGTGTTTTAAAAAATGGGGTGGGGTTTGGGATTGACCATTGTTTTTTGTTTCTTCATCCCAACCGTCCTACAGATCTACATGCAATCTTTTATATGGCTTCAATATCAGCCAGCGACTTTCCTCCACACTCCCACTTTTCATTTGTTAATGTTTACCATCTAGCCTGGTGAAGAGTTCTTCAGAACTTGAAAGTTTTCCTACTGTTGGCTTGGCATGGCATGAACTTTGGCATGGAACTTTGGCTTGGCATGATAAAAATATTACTCTAATATGGATTTTGAATTCCCCCTTTTATTTCTCATGACATTTTATTTTATTTTGAGGTAAAGTTTTAAAAATGGCAACAAAAAGAAGATACATAATAATATAACAACATCACTAAAGAAACAAAGAAATTCCCTAATTATAATTCTTAGACTTGTGGAACATCTACAGTTAAACAGGCTAAGTAGGAGCTCAATATCTAATGACGGAATAAAAATACAAGTTAAATGGCATCTACCAGGACTGTGTGTGACTGTACTTGGTAGGAATTTGATCAAATGTTTGAAGAGTTTCAACATAGGGAATGAATAGTAACCATGGTGCTATAATAGAATTAGGGTTCTATGCTGGCTGCACTTGCTGAGTAAGTTCATACATAGACATAGGCCTTAGCTAGACCTACCTGATAATCCAGGATGGAGGAGGGAAGATCTCACATTGTGATTAATGCGAGACCCCTCCTCCATTTACCCGTGAGGCGCGACAACCTCAGGAAGAGAGGTGTTGCGCTCACCATTTTTTTATTTTTAAAGGAAAAGCAGCGCACGAACACTCATGCGCTTAAGGTAGGTCTTTTTTAAAATTTAACTTAATTTCCCCGCTCCCCTCACCCTACCCTCAATGGGCGCAGCTCCCAGCTCCGTGCGAGGAATCGTGCAGAGCTGGGTCAAACCACAGCAACGGACCACACGTTCTGCAGTCTCGGGCTCAAAGGGGTTCACCCCGTGATAAAGCCCAGTCTAGCTAAGGCCATAGAGCCAGTTTGCACAATTACAATGGGGGAAATAAGTCACAGTAGCTTATTTCCCCCCCCCCATGTGTGCTGGTTTCATCCTGGGGGGATTTGCATGATAACCCTCGTCGGTGTGTGGTGCTAACCCAGTGAAGGTGGCTTGTTGCCATGGTTAACAAGCCATCCAGAACTCATGGGCTGTTTTAGGTTTCTGGGGTGGCTTCTTAACCATTTCCAAAAGCCACCCTCACTGGGTTCACATGGAGCTTTAACTTAAGTGCCACTGATTTCAGTGAGTCTGCTCTAAGTATGACTTAATCAGAATCCAACCCAATGACTCTACTCAGTTTATATAAAATTTAGGTACACATTAACAATATTTTATCAGGCTCCCACAACAGAGTCCCTTTTAAAAAGGGCTTGCAGGTAAACTGGCTGGAGGTCTTGCAGACAGAGATGAATGTGTGAAATATTGACTGGAGATGAAAATGTGAAAATCTGGCAGCCGTTTGGGCCTTTGGCAGACAGGCAGGAACTACTGTGGAACTTCTCCCCGCCCCCCCCCCCCAATTTTAACACTCTCAACTTTACTCTCACTTTTCTTTTGCACTCTCTCTAGCCTTGTCCCCCCCCTTTCCATTCCATTCTGTCTCCTGCATTCTTTCATGGTTGCAATTTTTTAGACAGGACACACATGATGGTGGCTAGTTAGCTGTAGCAGTTCCTGTCCACTCCCTTCCTGTGCCTTGCACGGAATGGGGAGTGAGCCTCAGAACTTGCAATGCAATCCTATCCATGCCTATTCAGAAGTAAGTCCCACTGCATTCAATAGGGCTTTGGTGTCTGAATTCCTAGACAGTGACTAACAATCTGATCATAGGAGCAGAAACTGCAGTCTGTGATCTAAAGCAACCTTCCCCCAACCTGGTGCCTTCCAGATGTGTTGGACTACAACTCCTATCATTTCCCCATGCTGGCTGGGAATGATAGGACTTGCAGTCCAACACATCTGGAGGGCACCAGATTTGGGAAGGTTGATTGAAAGTGATCCCTGGTGTGTAAAGCAGATGAGATAATGTTGAAATCTGCTTCTGAATATTTACACAACTTGGTCCCAAGAGTTTCAGAAACACAAGAGAGGGGGGCTCTCGGTATTGTGCACATGTTACACCAAGTGCACAATACTCCTTTGGTTCTGCATTTGCACTCATGGTGAGGGGAAAAAAAACCCATCCTTTAGTGTGTACTAAAAGGGTATTAAGACCCCACTCTTTTACTGTGCTTTAATATTCGTTGGCCTGGTTCACATGACATAAGAGTGGTTAATAAGCCACAGTGGCTTGTTAACCACATCCATGCATGCCAACTCATTTCCCCAATTACCACCCAGAACCTGTGGGTTTTTTGTTTGTTGGCTTTTTTTTAAGGGTTCTGGGGTGGTTATTTAATTACCCTACCAAGTCACTTTCACTGGGTGTGGACAACACTAGACACCACAGTGGGGTGTGTGAATTGGCAATCTGGTGCCCACAGGCACTGCTGTGGTGATCATGCAAATCAGGTCAGTGCAACTGGGAGGTAAAGGATAGCTAATTTGAATGAACTTGAATATGCATGCTTAAGCTGCTGAGCTCTATAGTGGCTTTCAGCTCTGTATTCTACAAACTCATGGGGTGTTCTAAAGATGTGGCCCACGGTCTCTAAGCATAACAGTAGCAAAGCTCTGGATCCATAGTTCTTGCCTGATGAGCACTCTTAGCTCATTCCTCTTGCCTGGGCCTTCTTCTTGTAAAATATTTTGTGATTCTATAAGCCACAGTGTCCTTCCTCAAGCAAGTTTAGACCTCAGGCACAGTTCACATTCCCTTATTCTCTAATGCAGGGATGAGCCATTTGTGGCCCTCCAGATGTTTGACCTACAACTCCCATCAACTCTAGCCAGCAAAGCCAATGGTGAGGCATGATAGGAGGTGTAGGCTAAAATAGTTGTAACCACACATTGCCAGCACCTGCTTTAGAGAGTCTGCCGCTCTTGTCCACCAATGTCTTCCTGTTTATCCTTGTCCTTTGAGCAAAGTTAATAGCAACATCAGAAGAGGCTGATCTGGTAGCCTCCACATTCACTCAAGTGAACAAGATTGGGACCAAAATGGCAGGGACCCGTGAACATTATTTGATGCCTTTGCCTAGATGGGTCAGACAGAACAGGAATTCTGGTGGAACAAATAATCAGTAAATAATATCTGATCAACTTGTGTGCCTATTCATTTATTTATTTAATATGGGTGAATTTAAAATGGAGCCATGAGGCTTATACACACACACAAACAGGTGCTTTTTCTCAGAGAAAAGTCTTTTGTATAGAAAATAATGAAGCTGAAATTTCAGATTGGACGTGTGTATGTGTGGATATCAGTCCTCTTGGGCAAAACGTGTGCATGGATACCAGTGCCTCTTGAGGTGAAACAGGCCGAGATCATTTGAAGCAGTCTTAGATCCCTTTGGGGTTGCTGGTGTCAATTGTCTGACATTTAAGGACAACCTTGATCACTTGAGCCTCACCCACAAAGCCTCTTGCAAAGTGCACACTGCAGGGACCTCTGGAGCAGAGCAGCAGTGTGCTCTCTGGCTCTCTCCCTATTGAGTTCAGTATACATCCACTCAGCTCTCCTGAGCTCCACTTCCTTCATTTCTCCCTCTTACAAAACAAAGCCCACCATCTTTCCTCCGGCAAGCCCTTTCTTCCCTCCCCACCCCTGGCCTCCCCCTCCCCGCTGCCTGTACGGCTGTGCCAGAGAGAGCCTGCTTGCTCCCATTGTGCTATCTTTGGGTCCTAAATTAAAATTTATGACATCTTGAAATGAGCAGTGAGGGTAATTTTGCTTCTGAGTGAAGATGCTAATGAGTCTCCTTAATGGCGTGAATAAGGAGTTGACGGGTCGTGTGTCACTTTGCGCAGCCCGCGCCGGTGGTGTAATGGCCACAGTAAGTGTCTGTAATTATACCCTGTCTCGCTGTATTTTGGCAGCCGTTGTGGGAGAACAGTCGGCTCAGTCACATACATGGGAGGAGGGGGAAAGGCTGGGGGTGGGGGGAATCTCTTGCACTACTCTCTACATCTCAGGCCAGCCCTTGTGCCTTCCTAACCCCTTCAGCGGCAGGTTTTCTGGACTTGGCCCACAGAATGAATCAGGCTTGGGAATCTCCCCTGATTTCTCTTCTAATTTGTCTCCTGGGTACGCAGAAGATGGGAGTCCTTATGAATGTAACATCTGTTGGCCCCCTTCTTCCATCCTATACATCATGAGAAGGTCCAGTCTCATCACAACAAAGATCAAAAGTCACAGCTCAGATAAGCTGAAAGTCCACAGAGAGAGAGAGAGAGAGAGAGAGAGAGAGAGAGAGACTATTTCTATGAGAATAACAATAAAAAATAGAACAAAGGAAGAAAGTTTGCTACTTCTGTTTTTGGCATTCCTTTCTCCCTGCAACTCCCACCCCACACAAGCCACAGATGTGATAGCAATTGGCTGCTACGCTCTAGTCTGGTTTTCTGGCTGACTCCATATACATGCAGTAGCCTTTATCCATTTCCACAAAAGATGCTTTAATCAGCTTTTAGATTTTACATCTATATCAAGTGAAAATGCTATGATGTACATATAATTTTAACATGGTCCCCCCTCCACTTTCTATCTTGCTTTAACAACTTTCACAAGAGGCCCGTTCCTGGCTAACAGGTGTTATATAGTTACTTGTGGAAACTATCTCTCCCTGTGCCTTATAACTGTTCCCTCCACCTTATTATTATGGATGGGATTCTGTTCAGCCTGACCCTGACTAACCATCTACTCATCCCCTTTGGGAGAGATTTCTTCTCTTGGGTGCTGCCTTCCTGCAGGCCAATTTAAATGTGATAATGATCACACAACATGGGATTCTGATTTCCCTGGCTGGCTTCGTGCTTCTGATGTATTTAAAGAACTGCTTATTATTTTGTTCTTAAGTGGTTAGAACCAGACTTAATAGTACTTAGAGTAGACTTGTTGAAATTAATGGAACTTAACTTAGTTATGGCCATTCATTCATTTCATTTCTATACCATTTCATTTCTCTGAATGGTTTACAAAAATTACAAGCTAAAATAGAATATAATAAAACCATGATATAATATCTTTTCACCTAAAATAGTTTAAAACAATTATTTACATTGATTTCTAAATGTGATTAAGTCTGGACACAACCCATTTAATTTAATTTATTTATTTTTGCATTAACTGGGTCATACCTGATCGTAGTCTTCTTTCTCATGCATTTTTTTGGAGTGTTCCCTGTACACGAGGGCTCGTGCATTTGAGGGGAGCAAAAGAAGCATTGCAGGTTGCTTAATTGAGGGGATGGAATATATTGCTCTTTAGTGCACAGAAGTCAATAATTAAAGAGAGATGGTTGCCTGCCTTCAGGAACTATTAGTGCAAAGGTGGGCAACTTGTGGCTTTCCAAATGTTATTGGACTACAACACCCATCATCCCTCACCATTGGCTATACTGCTAGGAGTGATGAGAGTTGCAGTCCAACATCTGGAGGGGCACAAGTTAACTATTCCTTTATTAGGGGGACCAGATGCAATAGAGGAAAAAGCTCTTGTATCGTTAAAAGTAGAGTAGCAGAAAATATAACCAGTTCCTCAGCACTCACTTTAGCACTCTGATGTGTGTGTGTTTTGCAATAGCATTTTTAAAGCCATTCTTTTAAAAAAGAATTCCTGGAGCACAGAACAAGAGAATTGCATTTAAGCTTACTTAAGAGTAAACAAGTTTACAAATTGGGCTATAAGTCTCATCAAATGAGAATTCCCGATCTGTAGTCCATTTCACAACCAGATCTGATCAGCATTCAACAACCCGATCTAGTCAGTTTCAGAACCTGGATAGAAAACTTACCAGCTTGATATCCCCTGCTTGTTTGTTAGCTCTGACGTGCAGACCAGTGAGCAGAAAAGGCATGCGGCAAACACTAGAGAAAGCAGGGGAATCCCAAGAACGTTATCCATCTTGTCAGGGGACAATTCCTCCCAATGTGCCTCATTCGTGTAATTTTCTCTCCATATCTGCAAAGGGATTGCACTTAAATGCTGCTTTTTCCTTCCTTAATGGATTTGCTGTAGTAAAAAAAAAGAAAGAAAAGGGGGGGGGGAAGAGACCAAAGCGGTGGGAAAACACAGGAGAACATAAGAAGAGTCAAACTGGATCAGACTGAAGATCCACTCTGTTCACACAGTGTCCAACCAGCTGTCGACCAGAGAACCATAAGCAGGACATGGTGCAACAGCACCCTCCCACCCATGTTCCCCAGCATCTAGTGAATACAGGAGGATTACAACTGAATGATGATGTTGCCTGGAATCTCCATAAAATTGTGTCAATAAGGCATGGTTAAAAGCCTCATCTGGAAGCTTTTAACTGAACAATGCTGGCTAGGTTATATCGATATTAAATACCTGAGATGTGTCTTATGCAGGCATTCACCCTGCTTATATGTGAGCTAAAGGTGGGATGGAAGACATATGCAACCCCCACTCCAAATGTCCTCACAGGCCCAACTCCTGTGAAGATCTTCATGCATTTAGCACTAACATTTGAAGGGGGGTTGTAAGTACATTCAGCTGAATGTGTTTACAAACCTCCTCAAGATCAGGAACCCTGATAAGCATACACACACACAGCCACATCTCTCTGCTCAAGTTTAGTCCTCATGTGTTACAAAATCACAGTGCTGATGTTTTGGTCTAAAACTCCCATCAACTGTAGGGTGACCAGGCCTCCTGTATCTTTAACAGTTGTATGGAAAAGGAAATTTCAGCAGGTGTCATTTGTATATATGGTGAACCTGGTGAAATTTCCTCTCCATCACAACAGTTAAACCTGCAGGTGCCCTGCCCTGCCCTGCCCTCTTTTAAATCTGGCCACTGTAGTATAGCTCCTGCAGCTTTAACTGCTGTGATGGAGAGGGAATTTCACCAGGTTCTCCATGTATACAAATGACACCAGCTGAAATTCCCTTTTCTATGCAACTGTTAAAGATACAGGAGCCCTGTCCTCCTTTTCATATGGTCACCCTAATCAACTGTAGCTAGCATCGCCAATGGTAAGGAATGATGGGAGTTGTAGGCCAAAATAACTGGAGGGTCATAAGTTGTTCACCTTTGTGTTAAAAGGTGGGATTTTTCTTTATAGTTCAATCTAATATGTAAAGTGTGGGGGAGCTGGAGTTCTCTTTTGGCATGGTTGATGAGAGACCCATAACATTCAGTACCATAATGTTGTTTTATGTAGCATACAATTTCAAATTCAGGATAACCAGAAATTCATGTTTGTGGCAAGAGAGGCACATTCTGGCCCACTAATTATTATTAGATCCTTCTCCCATGGAGAAGGGGCAGGGCCTGGGAGGGAAATATGCACATTTCCCCCTTTAAGAAAGGAGAGTGAATTGGCTCTTAATGCCACATGACATGGACTTAAATGTGCTGAATCAGCAGATTGATATCTCTCCTCTCCCCTCCTCAAGTCACTCCCCCACGAAGTTTGCACATGCCCTGACATATAGCTCCATCGCATTAGCGATTTATTGCACTCTTGCCATGCCTGGTATGTGTTTTTGCAGCACGGTACTCACATGACATTGTCCCTGTCCTGCACTCATCTTGCCTGTTCCCCTCCGTTTTTTGTCTTGTTATGGAGTGGGGAAAGTCCAATTTCCCCCTCCGTGTGCAATACAGCTGCTCTTCTGTCCTGTGTATTGCTGTCCTTGTGCTATATTGGACCATCCCATTTTTTGTTGGGTGTGTGTGTGTCGAAGGGCCATCTTGCTGACAAAAGAGGAGGACAGGGTGGTTCTCCACTCAACTGCTCAACTGTGAAGGGGAGGGAGAGAGGGCACCCAAACACCCCACGGAGAAGGCGAGTGAGGCCGCCACTGCCCATGCCCGGGACTCAGTCCCATTCACCTCTATGGTTATTACTCCTGAGTAGGCACGTCTAAGTTTCCTGACCAGAATAATGTCAGCTTCCCATTGCCATGCCAACATTGACCACAAACTTCTCCAAAAACTAATTGTAATACTTTCTCTTCACTTATATGGTTTAATATGATCTTAGGGGAAAGCATAGTGTGTTGTTTTACCGTAATTGCACAGTTTCAGGCTGCCTTACTATTGTATTTGTGCAGAAATAAAAAAAAAATCAAAATGTATATACAAAATTGACTGCAGGGGAAGGAGATTTTCCTGGCATTTTAGCGCTCCAAGTGAAAAGATACATGAGCTGAAATAGTGCAACAACACACAGATGTGAAAGTGCCCAGAGCTAGACTTGCTAAGGAAATGGAGGGGGAAACAGCAGACTCAAAGCAGGGCAGGGGGAGTTGGTGTGACAGAGCTCATAATCCCTGCCGTTCTAATGTCTAAGAAAATGACCACCTGCCAATTCCTCTCAACCCTGGCTTATGCAGTGCCATCCCTGGGCAGCTCCAAGCTCTTTTTATGTCAACCGTGTGTGTCATCACTCCAGTGGTCTCGGCGTGTGGCCAACCAAAGCTCTCAGAGGGGCAAAATTTGGGCAACCCCCTGCCCGCCCTGACTCCAAGTTCTGCAAGCCAAGATAGTATCAGGACAATTACAAAACGAAACCCTCTTTCAGCTAATTCCTTCTGTCAGGGGAAAACACAGATGCCAATGGAACTGTGCCGAGGAGATTGGGTGCATCAGAGATTGCCGGCGTGCCGCGGAATCAATAAAAGTGTCTATTACAGAGATACAAGCCGCAGTGTTTTAGAGGACAATATCAATAAACTCTGGAGAGCTGTTCACACACTCAAATCGGAGGCTGGCAAGCAGATTGCTTCCCTGCGTCGGGGAGATCACGGCCATTGAAATATTGAAGTACTTGCATATAAACTGCTCTTTCAAGTATTTTTGACAAGGGTACTAATTAAATCTTAATTGACACCGCACTAATTAGCTTCTTAATTACATGGAACCACATAATTAGCAGCACACTCTGCGCTAATTGTTAATTAGGAAAACCAGGCCTCCCCCCCCTTGCCCGCTCCCCCTGTTGTCTCTTTTAACTAAAGGGCCTCTTGTATAAGAGAAGCTCTCAGAACAATAGGACTGGTAAATCCCTCTCCAGAAAGGAAGGCGCTGCTACTGCCGCGGCTCTCACAGTCACTGCTATGCCAGCCCTGCTGCTGCTGCTGCTGCTCTGACGGCTGGAGGTTTGGAGGAGGGGCTCAGAGGCACCCTGCGTCTACTGAGCCCGTCGGTGGCACCTTACCAGGGAAGGTGCTTAGACTACGAGTAACACTTGCCAGCTGCTAATTAATTATTACAGGATTATTATTCCACAGCATAACACAAGTCCACCATCTGGAATGCTGCCCGATTAACCACTGCTGTGCTGGTTCTGCAACCGATCCTGATGGTGCCCCATTTGATTAACCCTTCCTGAATGCAACAGAACCCCCATCTCTATCACTCTTCCAGACCTCTGCTGCTTAAACCCACCATGTGCCATGTTCTTCATTTTGCTTAAATTCCTGATCTGGGGGTGGGTAGGATGAACTGTTTCCTTTCGTAGATGACTCAAACTCTTGAATTAAACCATGAATATGTGATCATGTTTTAAATTACTCAGTGCGGTGCCTGCATTTAATGTGCTTAATGCCAGTTAACTCCTTGTGTGCTGTGGACTTTTACTTGTTCAGTCTCTTACAGGGCAGGCCTATACATCTCTATTCAGAATTAAACTCCTCATTGAGTTCTGCGGGGTTCATTCCCAGGAAAACTGGTACATGGCTACAGTCTTTAATCCCTTCAATAGCAATTCACTACAGCTATAGTGACCAGATGCACTGGAACACATGGCTACTGTAGTTGCTTAGAAGAGTGAATTTTCTGAAAATATAGTTTGTCACGTCATAGTATCATGGAGAGGAGGAAAACTGCAACTGCAAAAATGATCTTTTAAGCAGTCATAATTATACTGTTTTAATAAATGTTAACATGTATTTTTTTCTAATTCAAAGTCTACATTAAGAGAGGAGAAAAATTGTTAGGCCAAAAGAAGTTTCTTTTTAAGACTTTTTCTCCTCTCTCAAGACTTTTCTCTTCTCTCAGGCATTTTAACAGCATTTAACAACGTTAAGTTTGTTTTGAATGGACCCCAGAATTGTTGTTTTTAAATGGATACTGTTGTTTTTATACTGTTTTTATGTTTTTTAATTTTTGTATACTTTTAATGTTTACTATTTTTAATTGTTGTAAACCGCCCAGAGAGCTTCGGCTGTGGGGCGGTATATAAATGTAATTAAATAAATAAAATAAATAAGAAGTATGGTGCTTTCAGTAAATCTACCTATCCAATAGTTCTATGTATTTTAGCACACTTTTTTGTTTCCTATTTGAAAACTGCTGATTTCATATAAACACATTCGGGCACTTTAGCTCAAAGAGCAGTGTGCGGTGTATTTTAACAAGTGTGCAATAAATATACATTGGTTTCTCAATCCTACGGCTGGAATATTAGTAGATGTAAACCAATATGTTAATGGAGCAACATTTTTAGAGGTGTGAAAAGACCTGTCCCGACCTGACAGTGATATGTACCTTACGCTTCCCTATACAGCTGTGCCTAGTGATTGATGGATGTGTCATTCAGGTGTGAATTGAGGGTGATATATTATACCGTGGGGTTCTGGCTCATACATTGAAACTGGCATATGGGAGTAGGATTTGATATAGGTTTTGTTATGTATGCACATTTGTTAGATCCTGTTAGCATGTTATGATTACCATAAATGTTGCTTTGTTGGTGAGAGCAGCTCTCCATATCAGACCATATTGTAGTCCCATAGATTCCATAGGACACAATGCTCAAGACTCTTGACAGTTCTATAGAACAGGAAACTGTTATTCCTGGTGAAAGAGTGGCTCATCTGTTTCCCCTACTCTTTAAGGGAGGGCTGCAGGATCTCGGACACCTTTTCCCTGGCCCCACCACTTTCCCCCCGGGTTTCCTGGCTTTTCTTCAGTTCCCCACCCCCTTAATCAAAAGTTGAAATGTCTCTCCTGAAGTACAAAGATCCTTAATAAGTGTTTTATTATTGTACACCACCTTGGGAAGGCTTCTGCCCTGAAAGGCAACCAAGAAATATTTTTTAAAAATAAATGTATATGCTGGTATTTGGGGCCCTGCTACATTTGCCTTTGTCCCCATCTCCTTTTGCTCCCTGAAACCTTCTCTGAAATGGAATTTGGCACTCGGACTGAAAGAAATTTGCACCCCTGGCCTAAGCAGACCCAACTACTTGACTTTGATGTTTGTTCAGGGCCTTTGTTCTTGTATCATGATGCCTTCATACCTATTTGCCAGCAGCCTGGCAAAACACCAGTGAATCTAAGCCCTCGTCTATACGACAACGGGATTGCTCCTCATTAAATATAAACACGAATTTTCGTTGATTCAAATGTAGGTAAAGAGCGTCACACTGCAGCAGCAACAGTGATTTATTTCCTGATTTTTTTTATAGTGCAGTTATAAATGTGCACATGTGCATATACGCGGATTAGATGCTACGGAGTAGAGACGATAGAAACTATAAATTTTATATGCTGAGCTCCGCAGATTCATATAACAGACAAACCAGGAAGGGGGGGGGAAGGAACAAGGTTGCAGAGGAGGGTGCCCATTCCTCCTCTTTGTTTTAATAAGCTCTCTCTGCGGAGCTCCGCAGAATCAGAGAATTCAAACTAAAAATGGCGCGAAGGAACGAGGCAGCCGATAGGTAGGAAATCAGCCAATCATGTTGTCCTACCCTCAAAGCTCCGCCCACATGTCAAAATGCAATTTAACTCCCCCAAAGACACATAACCATAACACGGTGCAAACTTGGATATGATCGAAAAGTTGCAGTAAATTTCCACTACGAATATGCGCATTATCGCGTTAAAAATCCAGCGCTACGGCAAACAGACAGCTGCGTCATGTGTCCTGAAACACGAATATGCGCATTTAGGTTGGGGTGAACAAGCCGTATAGACAAGCCCCTAAAGCATAATTTTGGAATTCTAAAGTGGTAGTCATATTAGTTTGTTGTAGCAAAAGCTACAGAGTCCTGTGGTGCCTTAAAGATGAACAATTTTTTTTTGACATAAGTTTTCATGGGCCAGCCCCCTCTTTGTCATATGCATGAACTGCTTAGCCTGAGTTAGGCAGATTCCTTCACATGAAACATCTGAAAACAACGGAGCCAAAATGCCATTAACTTTGAGATAGCAATAGGTCCGTCACAGTTATCTGCTGAGTCGAATATATACATGATAAGAACAGTGTGACTCATTCACAATAAAAGGTTTTGGATAATTCAGTGTAAAAGAACCGTGTATGTTTAATGTTGGACAGAAGACTGAATGATGGGAGTGTTGTTCCTTACATTTTTCTTAAAGAATATGGAAGGCATTTATTCTTCAATAAAGTTAGGGCAAATACAAAGGAATGTATTCAAGCGTGCTTCCGAATGGAACATTTTGTGAGGGGCAGTTATGCTGCTTGTATCAGTGCAATTCATGCAGAGGCTTTAATGTCCCCTGAGTGAAGTGGCACAGATGAATCAGCAGATGTACAGATAAATCTCATGCTACTTGTTACCTCTTTGGCTCAGGCACCCTTTCTGGAATGAAGAAAAGAGAGATCTTCAAAATTCATGCTGCAAACAATTGATTAAAGCCCAGTACATTTTGATTTTGCATGAAACTGGTTCAGTTGCTCCAGAAGAATCTTCCAATTAAAAAAATGCTGTTGTCCTTAACACATAATTTTAAGTGCACCTTTTGAGGCTTCCTCACCTCTTAATTCCTATGCTTCTACCTTTCTTTTCTTCCATTCTGACATATCCTTTCTACTTTAGTTTTCACTGGGGGAAGTTGCTATCTGGATGCAGCCTAAAGAACAGAAAGATAAATTCAGAGAGCATGAACCAATCAGAGTATCACTTTTGAGTCCCATTCATCTCAACAGGAGGGATTTAAACAACATAGGAAGTCACCTTATACTGAGCCAAACCATAGGTCCATGTAGCCCGGTATTGTCAACACTGACTGGCAGTATCTTCCCAGGGTTTCAGGCAGGATTCCTTCCTAGCCCTAGTGGGAGATGGTGGGCATTGAACCCGAGGTCATCTGCATGCAAAGCATGTGCTCTACCACTGAGTTGTGGCCATTTCCCTAAACATCGCCGTTGAAATCAGTGTGTGTGAAGTGCTTAAGTTTGGTTAGATTATGCCAAGACTAAACATTAGGATGCCCTTTCTGACTGTAAAAGAATTATTGGCCAATAGCGGAACAAGAGAAGCTGTGGAGTCTTCAACAAAGGTTTTAAGGAGCAGCTGACTATGTCTTAAAAATATTAGCCAGGTATTCCTTAATGCAGGGACCAGAAGGTATGGTCATTGATACCCTTTTCAGGTCAAGGTTCCAAATTTTACCTACAACTCCCATCAGCCCTAGCCAGCACGGCCAATGGGAAAGGATGATGGGAGCTGTAGGTCAAAGCATCTGGAGTACTAAACATTGCCTAGCCCAGCTCCATAAGTCACCTTTCAGCATTTAGAAGAGCATAGAATAGACTTATGTCCAACTGCCTAATACTCTTTTAGCGATGCTTCATACAGTATATTGCATATTTAGTACGTGCACCCCATGCATCTAATAATACTGTCATGTGTAAAGGAGGCAAGCACATATTTTGAGAAATATGTACAAGTGTCAAGGATGTGTTGACTGGAGAAGCTCCTTGCCATTGTTACACTTTTTAAAATACAAGTGTTTGCCTCCTGGAACACGTGACACAATCTTGATTGAAAGTTCATTTTGTTCTGCTGACAACTGCTTTACATGCATGCGTATTTGATTTAGTCCTGTGCTAGTATAGCTCCAAAGAACACATCTCTGTGTTGCTGAGTGTTCTACTCCTACCTGCGCCTCTGATCTAGTTCAGACTCTCATTTTGCCTTTGAAACATCCTCTTCCTCGTTTAGTTGTTGAAGAACCAGCGTCAGTAGTCTCTTATTAACTTGCTTTCATTTTCACTCACTGCTTCTGGCCCTGCAGCATCAGTCCTTGTGCCTTTGCAAAGTCAAAACCCCAAGGCAAGGGTTTTGAAAGTGTCTCTCTCAGATTCCCTCTCTCCCTTTCAAGCACAATTTTCCAGGAAATATAACAGTGGCTTCACACCTGCTATACAGTTCAGCTTTCACAAGAGCCTGAAAGAATGCAGCTTTGGGACAGAACTGGCTCCCCTTTTCTGAGAAATGAGGGGATGGTGGGGTGGGGGAGAGAAACATGTAAATTTTCAATAGGAGGGGGCAAAAATAAGGAGCAAAAGAAATTATTCTCATTTGACAAATCTTTCTAATTAGGGGCCAATTATATCCTCAGATTCCTAATTGGGATTCTGGCAGTTTTTCAGGCTTGTAGGGTAATTACAGTCTGGTAATTCTATTAAGAGGGAAATTTGGGAGAAATACCTTATCATAACATTTAGCTTTTGCCATCTGTGCTGATGAGCCATGGCAGGGGTGGAAATGTGGGACTTCTCCTTTGGGGCTTGAAGATCTTTCCTTGTCTGACAGGCATGTTCATTGAGTTGGACCTTCAGCTGGTATTAAACGGCATTCTTCCACAGCGGTGAAAGAGAAGATCCCGTGGTTTTTTGGCTGTGGAGCCTCTATAGAACACACACTGTGTTCTTGGTTCATAGAACACTGACTTTCCTCAGGCCTCCTATAGGACACTAGACAAATATCTTACAGCTGGTAAGTCAACAACTAACATTAGGATGGATTCCCCCCCCCCCAAAAAAAAACACTTTCCTAATGCCATGTTCTCAGCAATGGGAGTTGTAGTTCAAAATATTTGGAGGATATCACATTGAGAAAGACTGCTTTAGGCCTATCACTTTTCTAAAGCTCTTAGTTCCAGAGTAAAGATGAATTAACATATATGGTGACAATCACTTATTAACAAAAATCCACAAGGTTAGAAGTTTCTATTATTCATCCATATGACTGAGTGCTCAGACCTTTCCCATTGTGACCCCCCATGGCCAGATTTTCAATTCATAGAATAGTAGAGTTGGAAGGGGCCTACAAGGGCTTTATTTTTCCAGGCCCATGTTCATCCGAGTTACCCTCTCTGAACCCTCTCCAGCTATTCTGCATCCTTCTTGAAGTGTGCTGCCCAGAACTGGACTCAAGATGAGGAATAACCAGTACCAAAAGGAGAGGAACCAGTTTGGAAGCTATACTTCCGTTAATTCAGGTTTCAGGGAACAGTGCCTGCCCTGCCCTGCACGATACAGGGAGAGCAGGGGGCGGAAATGAATTCCCTTAGGCCGCATGATGAGAGGGAAATATATAAAGGCAGGAATTGTTGTCTGAATGGTACAGGAATGGTGTTGGTCCTAGTGGGAACATGTGCACCGTTTATGTTCTATTTCAGGCATAGCGGGGGCGGGATATTTGGGTTTTGCTTTGAGCAGCAAAATTTATTAGGTCGCCACTGATTGGGAAGGTGAAAATGTAGCTGATGATTAGAGCTTGGGGTGTTTCCAGATGCACAGCTTTCCCTACGTAAGAAATTTTATGTGGCAAGAAAATAAAGGGGGGGGGGGAATTGGTGGGAAACCACTGGAGGGTAACAAATGGAAGATGACATCATCTGGATGCCCCCCAATTCTGTGAATGAGGTAGGGCAACTGCACAATAAAAGTGTCACCTGGAAGCACCCTTATAGTTCCAGACTATAAGTAATGTGCAGTGCAATGCTAAACATGTTTACTGCAAAGCAAGACCCACTGAGTTCAATGGGCGGTATCCAACTGTGTAGTTCTGCAGACTCCAATAACGCTAGCGAAGCGTTATTGGGGGGCATCCAGATGACAACCAATTAGTTTCCCTTTATCAAACCCCCCCCCAAAAAAAACACCAATCCTGCCGTCAAATAGCTTGTATTGATAGGAATTGCATTGTCATGCCAGTGGATGTATTACTAATACTGAGGGATAACTTATAAATGAAAACAAAATCCTTTTGTTTTCTTACAGTAAGCACTTCCTCAGTCATATGTTTCTTTGCCACTGCATGAGTTAGGAAACTTGCTTTCATTTAATAAATGAAAACTGCATTTTCATATGTTCTGCATTTGGAGTTTTAAACAAAACTCGCAATGCTTAGTTCAGGAATAAAGCCATGGGAGTCAGTGGCCTTGAGTGGAACAAATGATGATGATGATGATGATGATGATGATGATGATGATGATGATTTATTTATATAGCACCATCAATGTACATGGTGCTGTACAGATAACACAGTAAATAGCAAGACCCTGCCGCATAGGCTTACAATCTAATAAAGTTGTAGTAAACAATAAAGAGGGAAGGAGAATGCAAACAGGCACAGGGAAGTGTAAACAGGCACCGGGTAGGGTGAAGCTAACAGTATAGAGTCAGAGCAAACTCAATATTTGAAGGCTATAGGGAAAAGAAAAGTTTTTAGCTGAGTTTTAAAAGCAGTGATTGAGTTTGTAGTTCTCAAGTGTTCTGGAAGAGCGTTCCAGGCGTAAGGGGCAGCAGAAGAAAAAGGACGGAGCCGAGTAAGGGAAGTGGAGGTCCTTGGGCAGGCGAGAAGCATGGCATCAGAGGAGCGGAGAGCACGAGCGGGGCGATAGTGTGAGATGAGAGAGGAGAGATAGGCAGGAGCTAGACCGTGAAGAGCTTTGAAGGTCAGCAGGAGAAGTTTATATTGGATTCTGGAGTGAATTGGAAGCCAATGAAGAGATTTCAGAAGTGGAGTGACCTGGTCAGAGCGGCGGGCCAAGAAGATGATCTTAGCGGCAGAGTGGTGGACAGAGACCAGCGGACTGATGTGAGACGAAAGAAGGCCAGAGAGAAGAAGGTTGCAGTAGTCCAACCGAGAGATAACCAGTGCGTGAACGAGAGTCTTGGCAGAAGAGACAGACAAAAATGGTCGAATCCTGGCAATATTATACAGGAAGAAACGACAGGATTTAGCTACTGCCTCGATGTGAGGAGTAAAGGAGAGCGAGGAGTCAAATATAAAGCCAAGACTACGAGCTTCCTTGACCGGAGTAAGTGTGACATCGTTGACAGTAAGAGAGAATGAGAGGTGAGGAGAAGGTTTAGGAGGAAAAACAAGCAGTTCAGTTTTTGCCATATTAAGTTTCAAACGACGATGAAGCAGCCAGGCTGAGATATCTGAAAGACATGCCGAGATACAATCGTGAACATCAGGAGAAAGTTCCGGAGATGAGAGATGAGAGATGAGTAGATTACAGGATGAGGCCCATTGATATGGGCTGCTGAATGTACAGATGGATTTTAATAGCACAATGCTATATAAAAGGAATGAACTCTCCAGCAAGGCACCAACATGGTTATTTTCTAGGTGCCAGGTTAAGACCTTTATCTACTCTCAGGGATTTAGCAGCATATGATAGGTTTTAAATCAGGTTGTGGGATATTGATTGGATATGTGTGTTTGCTGTTTATATGTTCGTAGCGAAACTTTCTAGGATGACCATATGAAAAGGAGGACAGGGCTCTTGTATCTTTAACAGTTGTATTGAAAAGGGAATTTCAGCAGGTGTCATTTGTATATATGGAGAACCTGGTGAAATTTCCTCTTCATCACACCAGTTAAAGCTGCAGGAGCCCTGCCCTCTTTAGCTAGAGTGACCAGATACAGTAGAGGGCAGGGCACCTGCAGCTTTAACTGGTGTGATGAAGAGGAAATTTCACTAGGTACCTCATATATCCAAATGACACCTGTTGAAATTCCCTTTTCTATGCAACTGTTAAAGATACAGGGGCCCTGTCCTCCTTTTCATATGGTCACCCTAAGCAAAACTGTTTTTATATTATGCATAATACTGTACTGTTAAAGTTGTTATTTATTTATTACATTTATATACCGTTCCATAGTTAATCTTTGCAAACTGCCCAGAGAGCTTTGGCTATTGGACAGTATAGAAATGAAATGAACGTGCACACACAAACACACACACATATAGTGGGGCTTACTCCCAGGTAAGTGTGCATAGGATTGCATCCTAATTGAATTCCCCAATCTGGCGCAGATACTGCAACCTGTGGCTGCATTAAAATATTGGGAGTTGTGTCTAACACATTTAGAGGGCCCCAGCTTGGGGAAGGCTGGACTAAAGCTTAACATCCTAAAATGAAATGCCAGTATTCTCAATTTGCTGGCTTAAAAAGAAAAGTTGTCAAATTTCGAGCTGAGCGAAAAGGCTGAAACCTACCGCCCCTTGCCAAATCCAAACAGGGTTATTGGTGACATCTGCCTCATTAGTAATAGAAAGCGGCTTTGGGCTCCTGTGATGCAAGTCTATTCTAAAAATACTGCCTTATTGTACTTCATAATTTTTCTGATGCATCTTGGTAGGGTTGGCCCGGCCATCATAAAGTGCACACTTATGTGAGAGTCCCACTTAGGGTGGCCATTTCACCTCTTTTACAGCGAACAGTCCTCTGGCTGAAGGGCTGTCAGAGGACTGACCTCTGTTCTGAAGGCGCGCTCCAATCAAAGCGCTGTCCAGTCCAAGTCCAGTAAAATGAAACTAGAACCATCAATGGAAAGAGCTGGGTGGCCGTGAAGTTGCCTATCAACAGCATCTGGACAGCAGACTGAGCAAGGCACACAGGTCACCTGGCCCAGTTTTGTGTGCTGTTGTGAGATATACTGTATTTCTGTTTCAATTATAATCACTTCTTCTAAATGTGGATCTAGAGATATGGATTAGCATATGCAAATATTAGGCAGTGTGTGCTCTCCTTTTTTACGATGCAAACCCTCTTTTTTGGCGATTCATGTGGCCACCCTAGTCCTACTCCCACTGTTCAGCAGAGAATCCAAGTAAAGCCAAACCCTGTCGCCCTCTTTATTTATTTATTTTTTGAATCCTTGGGCAGCATGACGTGAGAGAGAGAGAGAGAGAGAAAGCAATATCCCCAGTTTCTCAAATTCCGGTTGTTGCTCCTAAGAATCCTCACTTCAAGAGAGAACCGGAAGAGGGTTAGCCAAGATGAATGTACAGAAGCTCACACAGACGGTGGCAGAAACCCCACCCAACACCCTTCTAATTATAATTCAAGTCAATTATTTTTCTCAGCTGCATTGGGGACTAATTCCCTCCCAAAGTCTCCCAGTAAACATTTTCCCAGTGCTATCAAATTTGCTACACAAAGGCAAGACGGGGCTGCGGCTTATCTCAGCTGAGTATTATTCCTCTATCTTTCACTATGTAAACCTACTCGCCTGCCGATAAGAGGCATTGCACAAAGGATCAAAGGAAGCAAGGCTCTTATGGAGAGGAGGGGTCTCCCCCCCCCCAGTGTTATTATAAATTTGCCGACACAGAAAGAGCTGCTTTCCATCCCAATAACCCAGATTAAAATAATTACCCCAGGCAGGTTTCATTAGCAAAAACCCAATCCCCCATTCCAGCACCGGGGAATAGGAAGCCCCATGTTAGCTGCTTGGCTGCTTAGAAGGGCTTCCATCCTTGCACAAGGGCCCTGAGCTGAGCCTTAAAAATGGCTCATGCTCCCCTGCTCCACTTGTCCTTTCTTGGGGTGGGTGGGGAGGGTGTGTCATTAGCCTTTCATTTGGACATTGTTGAAAGAAAATGCCACCAAGAATCTGAAGGGGATATAACTATAATAAATCAATAGTATTTGTTTCCCTCAAGGTGTTTGACCTGCATAAGAGAATGAACTACTGTGATACAGATGATGATTCTGAAAGTGTGTCTTGAATGCATGTTGCTCCATTCCAATGGCTGCTGGCCCACAAAAGCCGTATTATCAAAGATCGCTGGCTTTTAAAACAATCAGAGCCACTGTTGTTCATGGTCCATGCCTTTATTTCTCATGCTCTGCTGTGGTTTCTGGTCCAGTGGGAGATTTTATACCACTTCAGCTGTGATCTGAAAAAAAAAATCAATCTTCACAGGTACTAATGCAATAATACATGTTATGTTTTGGTTTGACTATTGTGGGTGCTCATTACATAATGCCCAGGTCAAGCAACACACCACACACCACCCTTTACCCATGGCAATGTTTAGAGTAGCTGAAACTATTTTAAAAGACTTTTAAATGTAACTTTTCTTCTCCTTTTTAATGGGCAACTGGGCACACTTCAAAATGAAGCACTGGGCTACACCCACTTGCCAAATTTACTTTCTAGGGATTCCTCTGGGGCTGGAGCTTCACTTTGCAGCATACCTGCCTCTCAGTTAAAAATATTATTTTAAATGAAAAAATAAAGATCAGGAGGCCTGATGGGCACCAAGGGAAGCATCTGCGGTGCCATGCCCACAGGCACCACATGGGGGACTCCAGTGTTATAGGATGCATGCAAAGCCATATATAAATGTGTTCATGTCATCCTGTAAGTCGTTTTCCTTATGGGTCAAATGGAATCGAGCAGAGACTGCTTGAAGCCTGACAAAGGTGGGGCTAGAGGAACCGACTGCAGTTAGAAATTAGGAAACTAGAGAAACCAGTCGTCTCCCACTTCAGCAAGGCTCCCCCATCTCGTCCCTACGTTACCATTGTAGCACACAGGTGGACAACCTGTTGGTCACTCTCTGTGCAACCCCCTGCAGGAGTCTTGCCAGTTCTGTCCAGCTGATCAGCCATCAGCTGGGTGGCAGGGGAAAGTGTGACAACAGCGATTTGATTCTGGGGAAGAAGACTTGAAAATCACTGAACCTCCACTGTGAAGTGTAGTAGGATCACTGGGAGGGGGAGGTGAAAGCTTGTCCCCCAGAGTGTGTGAGAGTGAGGGGTTGGGGGAAGGTGTGTTTGGAGGTTGCAAGAGAGAGCAAGAGAGTGAGTGTGCAGGGGGGTTAAGTGTGTTTATGTCTGTGTATGTGCGAAAGAGAGAGGGGGGAGAGGGGAGGCTAGGGTATGTATCTCTGTGTGAGTGAGTGGAGAGAAGGTTGTGTATCCATGTGTGAGAGAGGTTATTTTATTCTCTCCCTTTACTCAGCCTTCAGCCTTAAAGGCAGAGATTAGGAAAATATGCACATTCAAAAGGAAAGAGAAGGTCAGTGACACAGAAGGATTATTAGATTGTTTCTATTTGTTTCAGACGTGACAATGCACATTTCTCATGAGAAGGGCCAGCTGGTACACTGAGAATGTGTGCCAGGGGCATGCGCTTCAGCACATGGTGAAGCATGATTAGGCCTCATCTTGAATATTGTGTCCAGTTTTGGGCTCCACACTTCAAGAAGGATGCAGACTAGCTGGAGTGGGTTCAGAGGAGGGCAATGAGGATCAGTGGTCTGGAAACAAAGCCCTATGAGGAGAGAGTGAAAGAACTGGGCATGTTTAGCCTTGAGAAGAGAAGACTGAGGGAAGACATGATAGCACTCTTCAATTACTTGAAAGGTTGTCACACAGAAGAGGGCCAGGATCTCTTCTCGATCCTCCCAGAGTGCAGGACACGGAATAATGGGCTCAAGTTACAGGAAGCCAGATTCTGGCTGGACATCAGGAAAAACTTCCTGACTGTTAGAGCAGTACGACAATGGAACCAGTTACCTAGGGAGGTGGTGGACTCTCCCACACTAGAGGCATTCAAGAGGCAACTGGACAGCCATCCGTCAGGGATGCTTTAGGGTGGATTCCTGCATTGAGCAGGGAGTTGGACTTGAGGGCCTTATAGGCTCCTTCTAACTCTACTATTCTATGATTCTATGAATTGCTCAGGTTGTTGGTACTCAGCACACTGAGGCTTCCCAAAGATAGTGGACCTGTGTTGAACACACTGCTTGTTTGGGTTGAGATGGAGGGTAGGCTTGAACTGCATCACGAGTGCTTCATCATACATGGTGGGTTTATTCAGATCTACTCAACTCACAGTCTTGGCTCATCAATGGGATTGTATGAGTTAGCATCCAGTGGAGACTGTTCCCTTGAACATGTGGGAAGCAATATCCCATTTTTATAAACTCAGTGGAGACTAAATAGATGTAGTATGAAAATATCTAAGATCTTCAGGCTACTTGCATCTCACGCTAATAATGCATCCTAAGGGCCAGTTGATAAGTAGTCATCATCAGCCGGGGTGAATGCTGCAAATGACTGTGAAGTGACAGTGCTCTAATGCGGGACAAGGTTCACATGGCTGCATTTCCCTACCGCAACATGTCTGTTATCAGACACCTTACAGTATAGTTCCATAGAAATTCTAGTGCTGTGTTTAAATGCTGAATGTTTTGCGCTAACATGTGTTGTGCATACTTGATTTTTGAAGCTGAACCAATATGCGCTGGCTGCTCACAATATGTGGTGTCCCCAAGATGATGATCCTTGTAGACCCCTACCCACGAGTTAACTGCAGAGAAGCAAACTTTTTTTAAAAAAAGTCTACCATTCTCTGATTATTTCTATGATGAATGTGTGAGAGTGTATCTCCAGGAAGGTCAACGAGCAATGAAAGCTTCTGTTCCAAACAACACTCTTCTTCTGGCATTTCTAGCATTTCCACCACCCCGGAGAGGTGTTCATCTGACCCACCAATGGAAGTGTACGAAAGCAGGCTGCCTTCAAGTGATGAGATTGGTGGGGAGCCTGAATAAAGGAGGTGGGCAGCTGTCGGGGCAGAGGGGGCAAAATATTAAAAGTATGATGGATTTCCTCTGTCTTCTTCAGAACGAATGAGCCAAAGGGACATCAAGGGGACTTGAGCAAGTGCCAAAAGGAATTTCCTAACTGCTCTTTCAACATCCCCTCTGCCTTCTCGGCAAGGACATGACTTCTTCTTAAACATGAGCCAAGGCACAATGAGGCTGGGGGAGATCAGGATGTGGGGAGACAACAAAAGACCCTTCTGCCCATCGCAGCATAATCGGTTACCTATTAATCTGGCATTATTATTATTATTATTATTGTTATTATTATTAAACATCTCTCTTCTCCCAAATCATCTCTGAGCTGAAGCGATGTCCCCAGTAATAGCTCCATAAATTTCAGCCATAAAAAGTAATGGAGGGAGACAAATGAGATAATTAGGAATAAATCTTAGCGAGGTCTCTATTCATCAACATCCCCCGGAACTGGCCAATATTCCAAATCATTAGCAAAGCCCGTAATTAACAAAGAACCCAGGCTTCCAACGTTAATAAAGCTTTCCCCACTCTATATTATCAGGTAGCGGCTGACGAATCGGCCCCGTTAATATTATGGCCTTTGTTAAAGATCTCTCTTTCGTTCACTGCTCTCTCTCTCTCTCTCTTTTTTTAAAACTAAAAAAACCATGTCAGTTTTTTCCCCCTCTTCTGCTAAATTTTAATTAGATTTTGCATGTGCATCTGTAGAGGGCGAGTGTAGGGACAAAAGGACATGGGTTTTCCTTTCATACTCAGCAATGCTGGCAAAAAGAAGAATTCTAACTGCTGGCTTCCCCCCCCCCCCCACCCCCAATCTCTTTCTTCTGCTTCTATTCAGGACTATAAACCTCTCCTCTGGGTGCCTTTTTGAATCAGAGACCAGGACTCGTCCCCGAGCATTCCAGAACAGGGTTTCAAAAGGGCTCAAGATCAGTTTTCAAGGACTTAGTTTCCATTTAGATACTACTATAAAGTTATGTGTTTCAAAAGTGCTGATTGCCCAGTCACTCGCTCCCATTGTGGCTTGTCTGAAAGGGTTTGCAGAGAAGCCCAGCATCTCTATCTGCCATACATACATACACACACACACACACACACACACACACACACACACTGGTGGGATGTCTCAGGGCAGCTTCTTTGGAGGAAAGAATATAAGAGACTTATGATATCTTGGTAGACATCTGTCTATTTCACCATTGACCTGCTGAGAAAGTGTAACGGGAGTCCAGCTGCAAATGCTAGCTGTGCTTCCCAAGACAATTTGTCAATTGAGGCAAAGGGCAAGATCGCACCCCTCTCCTCAGTTCCATGTACAGAAGCTGACTGGATGGGCTGTTGAATTTTACTTCAATACTGGCAATGGAATGGGGCTTGCCCAATCAAACCTGAGAGCAACAATCTCATTTAAGGGGTATAGGACAGACTATTGTGTCCTTCAGCAGAGGGGAATGACTAGTGAGGGTGGGGGAGTCTCAATAGGAACATCCAAGGGGCTGCAGCCCCCCAGGATCTGGTACCTGAGATTATTGCCTCATTCTGCCTAATGGTAGGGCTGGCCCTGGTGCTTGTTTCAACTGGCTATGTGTCTTCTCTTACAGCAAGCAGTTCTCCATTGGAAGGGCGATCAGAGGACCATTCTCTGTATGAAAGACACAACCTACTAGGAAGCATGGCTGGGCAGCTACTGAGGAGCCAGTGCTGTCTCCTCAGAACTTCTCCCTCCACCTCACCACCACCTGCAATACAGCTTCCATTTCTTCCATCAGCACTGCAGCCTCTTCCTCTCTCCCCACACAAGCCTGTCTGCTGACAGCAGAATTGTGTAGGACGCAGGGGCAGGAGGGTGAGAGTGAGCAGCTGAGGCTGCCTGTCACCCACGGCAGAGCAGGGTGGCGGCAGCAGCAGCATGCCAAGGGCCCATACAAACTTGGAGCTGGCCCTGACTGCTCTATTTATTTCCTACTCTGACCAGCCATGGGTTCATTTCTCTGTTTTGGAGCTCCATCAGATGACCGTTTTATTGCACGCTCATTACTGGGCACTCACAGATTTTCATGGGTCCCTCACACAATGTCGTCTGCCTCCCGACCCTTCTAGCCTTCTTCGCGCCACAAAAAACCAGCAGTAAGTCCAACTTATTTTTAAAGACAGAAGTTGCCGCTATCTCCTGCTGTGTGCAGGAGAAGCAGTGCTATCAAAACGTCCCACGTGCACGTTGTTTACTTCCTCTTTCAAAAGAGGAAGTAATGAGGAACAAACATGCAGGTGGAGAAGTGACGGCAAGGAAACACAATTTCCCCCCATGTGATGACGCTCATAGTGCAAAGCAATATTTTAACTATTCCTGCCCCCAAAGGTGATCATATGCCGATAATATTTGTTGCCCATCAAGAGTTATCACCTGAACGCCACCCTGAGACCTTAATGTTATAGGACAGGATACAAATGTTTTAAATAAATAAATAAGCACACAGCTCACCTGGTCACCGTCTTCAACACTGGTGAGATGGACTCTACATCTATTAAAATTCTAATATTTCTGAATCTGCATCTATACGTATAAGTTAACCTATGCAAATCGGTGTCCTTTTCCTTAATTACATGTTTCTGCTTTTTTAGTGACTCAGAGGTGGCCACCCTAACTTCTGCCTTGAGACCCTCAACACACACTGGGTCTAAGCTTTTTATCTTCTCTTGACAGCCACTGACACACCTCTCCCTCTGCAGTCCACTTTTTCCTATGCCCTGCTTGCAGTTGCATATGTCCTTGGAAAGTTGGGTTTGACTTCTATGTTCTAGGTGGCCAGTCAGCAGAGCTGGTTGTTAAAGGAGTCTTTCTCCCCCTTGAGGGGGGGGGGGGAGTTAGAAATACGTGTGTGATTTTCTTTGCCCCTTGAACACACTGGCAATGTTGTCCCAATAAGTAGGGAAAGCACAAAACATTATCTGTGTCCCCATTTGGCACGTTGTCCCCTATCATGGCTGGTGTCTGCAGCTTTGGAAGAAATGCCTAACTAAAACCACTCTCAGCAAAAAAAGTATGGGAAAGCAAATTCCTCACACAGCAAAGCAGCTGTCACGGTGCCTTCATCCTTGCATGGCCCATCGCATGTGACAACAACCAGCCATTCCAAAACTACAGAATTACTGAGGGCGCAATCCTACGCATGTTCAGACAGATAAGTCCTACAACTCCCAGCCAGCTATGGATTGTGCTCTTAATTAGTTTAAGGCAAAATCTGGCCTACCTGGGGTCTCGATCCAACCCTCCAGGGTTCCCCAGAGCCCATGCCCCATTCCCCTGGCCCTATTGCCATTCCCCTGACTGCTAGTCGTTTGATGGTACCCCAGGTTTTGAATGGTTTGTTTCCCATTCTAAAAGTGTGAAATGCCTCTCCTAAGGCTTAGTTACTGGCAATAATATATTTAAGCTAAAACATGCTTGCATTTTTTGTATGTTGGCCCCTCCCCTTTTGCCTTTGGCCCTGCCCACTACTGGAATGCAGCCCTCGAGAGCTTCTCTAAAATAGAATTCAGCCCTCGAGCTGAAAGAGGTTCAACACCTCTGCTATATACCAGGATCATAATAACATAGAATTAAATGTGCTTAAACCCATTGGTTTCAATGGCCTTAAGCATTAAATATGGTTAACTCTGTGATAGTTTGTGGTTTGTAACAATAGTAAAGTGATCTAAAAATATAGACAACAAAAACAGGCATCCTTCATTATCCATTCCAAACCCACCAGAGAATTAAAACATTCTCTCTGTGCTTGAACTATAATAATGACTTTGGCTGGTGGACCACATTAATTTTAAATTTTAAATACGCAATAAATGAATATCAATTAAAATGGTTGGAGTGGGGGAATCAAAAACCCTCTGGCCAAATGTATTTGTTTTTTAACATTATGAAAGTGATCCACATTTGCAAATGAAAATCCAAAAATATTTGGAAATATTCAGACTGCTTCAGATATTTGGCTGCAACCCAACTCAGTAGGAATGTACAGATATGGCCAAATCAAGGCATATCACCCCATTTCTCTATTTCTTCAGCTGCAAAAGATCCCACTGTTTAAAAAGAAAACACTTTTCTGGTTCCTGAGGTCCCAATGCAAGGATGATTTATCTAAGATCACACAGCTTTGCCAACATGAGGCATTGCTACAGATTATCTCAGAGTTTAATTTGTAAAACAAACAAAGAAGCTGGGATTCCAGCTTGCCTGAACTCTGAAATAATTTGATGCACTCAGTTAGGTGGCCAGATAACTGAGCCCATGCTCTGAGGGATTTGCTGCAGGAGTGCTTCTGGACAGAAGGCTCCTAGTGCTATCAATGAGAAGACATTGGGTATCTTCAGATGGGCGTTTTTTTGAGTGATCATCATGGTTTGGTCACTGGTTTTCCTGCGGGCTTTACACGATGCTGTTGCCGTGCTGTTGTTGTCTCACGTCTTCCCCCCTTTTCGCGTCTTATTTTGCTATGGGGAAAATGCGGTATTTTTTGCAGTCATGCGATGAAACTGCCGTGTAATCCTCCCATTGTGCTATCTCCTGTTTTGCGTTGGGGGTGTTGGGCAACGCAGCATTGACATCAGGATCAGCTGGGAGTGTCTCCTCTCATGCCTCCGCCCCTCCGCCATTTCACTCCTGCTGGGCTCTGTATTTCAGGAATGTCTAATCAGATGGGCAATGGGGAGGGTGGTGGTGGTTGCAATGGATGTGAGCACACGCAGCCCTTTCCATTTAATCCCCTCTCCCAGTGTATACTCAAACGAGAAAACTGTTACTGTTGCTTTTACAGGGACAATACTGATTTGCATGTGGGGTTGGGGGAGGCAGACCTCTGAAGGTGCAGACTTCTGAACTTGCGAAGAATCAGCCCTTAAGAATGGGATGGGGGCTGCTCTGCACGTGCTGCTCGGAAAACTTTTAGCCATTTCTATTCAATCCCACCACACACACACACACACACACACACACACACACACACACACGTAAGAAATGTAACCCCCTTCCACTCAATCCACTCTGCCAGTGTATACACTAATGAGAAAAGTGTTACTGCTTGCTTTTACAGGGACAATACAGACTTGCAGGGAAGGTTGCAGATCTCCAAAGAAGCAGACTTCTGCACTTGTGAAGAAGTGTTTCATTTCACGCGGAGAGAGGGGAGGGGCTATGCCAGAGGGGTGGACAACCGAAAACCTCCTGCCAGGCTCCACCCACCCTTGTAAATGGCATATAGTGTTATGCATAAAAAGAAAAACCACCTGTATAAAGACCCCATTTAAATCCCAAAAAGAATCCACAACAGGAAGAAGCGGTAAATCACAGGAGAAAACAGCATCTTAAAGACCCCCTTTGTGCAGCTATCATGTCTTTTCCTCCTTAACGGAATTTGTGTGTATGTGTAAAGAAAAAAGATGGAGGAAGCGGTGGAAAAACACCAGAAGGTTACAAGTTGAAGACAACATCATTTAGACTTCTCCCCCATAACATTCCATGATTCATGCAGGTCGGTTTGGAAGAACCACAGGTACAAAGTAATTCTAAATACATAAATTTGGAGATCCTGATTTCCAGACATGATATTACCTCTGAACTTCATTCCAGGAGCCATTTCCATTGTGTATTGGTTCGGATTAAGCACTAGATTAATTGCTTTCAAGCTGTATTTGGGCCTGTTGCAAGGCAAAAATTTCCTGCCTTAAAAAAAATGACAAGTTTCCATTTAATTAATCTGCGGATGACTTTGGTTTGATTCATTGAGGCTATGTGCCTTCATATGTGAAGGGCCTCTTTGCCCTATGAACATAGAGTGACACAGCAGCTCATGACAGAGTGCTTCGCTCCACTGTGAGTCTAGAGTGGAGATCTTGTTTAGCTGGCAGTGTGAAGTTTTGGGTACTTCTCTTCTGAAGTTTGGTCATTAACTGCTGTTGAAAGTCAAGTGCAGGCTGATGGGATTTCCGCAGCAGATGCCTCTTTAATGCGGCACACAAAGCAGTAAATGTTCTGAAACAGCCGTTTGGAAAGGTGAGCACAGGCGATCTTAACAATTCATTGAGTTTTTGTGAAGCCTCTTCCAAAGGGAACCTTGCTCTCTCTTCATTTTGCATGGCTCGTGGGCACAAGCCGAGTGAGAGCCGAGATTGTTGGGCTTTCTAAAGCCCATTCCCCCAGATGAGACGATTGAAAGGGCCACCTGCCCCACCATTTCCAGTTAACCCTGGCTCAACCCTGGAAAGAGGGACGAGGATTCCTCAGTCTCGTTTCCACTTCTTTGCATCCACACCCACCATTTGCTATATTTGCATAATCTTGGAAATAGCTCTCTGAAACACCAATGTCCTGGCATACCAAGGGGCTAAAGTGATTGCAATATGTATTGCATAACACATTAGTACATAGTACATAGGTACATTTATCTAGTAAAAAGCCTGCCAAAGTCTTTGATTGAAAGCATGGTAACACTAGATTTCGCTTCGCAAGCTTGTTTCCATTTTTTCCCTCCCTGTCGCACCTGCCCGGTACAAGTCATACTGATGCTTTGTTCATAAGAGTAGCCATGTTAGTCTATTGCAACAAAAGCAAGAGAGTCCTGCGGCATGTTAAAAATGTATTGTGGTGTGCATGAGCTTTCATTAGCAAAACGGAGCTGACTTCATCAGCTACAAAGAGGCTTTGTACATCCCAGAGCCTATTCCCCTGACTATTTCAGTCCCTCAAAGCCACAGGAGAAAGCTATCCCGTATGACTTATAGTCACATCAGTTGCATCAGTCTGCTGGAGTGCACAGGATTCAGCTTTGTCTCCACCCCCTTAAAAAAGCTAGCAGCTGCATGCCAAAAACTGAACCCTGTGCTTGCTAAATAGCTTCTCGGGAATGCGCCAACACAGACAGACAGCATCTGAAATGTGGGAGCAGTGAAATGCACTTTCACATGTCTATCAATTCTTTGGAAACAAGATTCTCTTATACTTTCAGACGCACAATCATGTCTGCTGTAGTTGGGCTTAAGATCTTTAAATGCTATACTGACTTACCTGGGAGTAAGCTCCATTGAACTGAGTAAACATGCATAGGATTGCACAGTTGGAGTCCCAAATTATACAACTTTTAAATCGAAGCCAATGTGACTACCCCAGCAAAAACAGTCAATGACTCACCGCCCTTAGGAGTCAGTATGGTATTGTGGTTAGACTGTTGGGCTAGGACTACGGAGACCCGGGTTCTAGTTCCCACTCACCCATCAAACTTACAGGGTGAATTTGCAGTCACTGACTCTTAGCTACCTCACAAGGTTGTTCTGAGGATAAATGGAGAGGAGGAGGATCATGTAGGCCACTTTGGATTCCTTGCAAGAGGAACTCAAGGTGAGATATAAATGTAATAAATAAAAAATGATTAAAAAATAAAGAAGTAAATTATGTTGCTTCCATACATCAAAACATTTAGGTGCACATCTAAACATATGTGCATTCAAACATGTAAAGTTTGTTCAAGAATGTGATAGACATGGATCTGCGCCAATACATGTATCATACAGGTACATTCATCAGGGAGCTAGAACTGGAAGAGACATGGGATGGCAAAAGCTTCTTGCTTCTATTCCCACGCCAATGTAAGGAGCGGGAAGACAAATGTGGTATTCTTTAAAAGAAAGTAAAATATGGGAGTGTTAAGGAGAAAATGAGATTTTTATTATATTCAGCCAACCCATACGTGATACAGAGGGTTGCACTATTTGCAGTGAAAGCTACTGGATGTAGAACAAAGTTTTTGGATACTATCGGTGTGAAGTGTTATAAAGCTTCAGATATATAAATACAATCTGATTGACAGGTTATTAAAGGTTTCTGTATGTTTGCTGTCCACCCACCTTATTCAGCTAAGGATTTCAGCTAAGGATTGTTATGTATTTCATAGTTCTGGTGTTTTAACTTTATGTGTAACTTTTAATATTGTATAATAGTATTATAAAATGTTATGTTTGCATGTGTTGCAATGATCTGTGGATTGAGCAATAAACATCTGGAGATCATTTGGATTTGGAGGGGCCCAGAGATCCAGACATTGGCCTAATCTACACCTACAGCCTTTTGGGAAGTAGGGAGGGATGATCACGGAGTTTTCTGCGCCCGCAATCGTCCCTCACAGGCCACACGATAGCGCATTGTCCCGCAATTAAAGGAGAGCCGTCCCTGGTGAGTTTTTTCTTTTTCTTTTACTGCTCCTGATGCTTGTGCAAAAGCAGAGTTGTGATTGTGCATGAAGTGGCGATTTTTTAAAAACAATCAAACACACTTGGTGCTGGAAGACGCCAAGACCCATGCAAAAAATGGTGAAAATGCTCTCCCCCCTCACACCCGATACCCATGGGCATCCCCTGCACAGCTGCTTGCCTGTTCAATGAGCCCCACTACTTGCGAGGAACAGCGCTGACCTCAGGAGGGGGGGCACACCACCCATAGACCTCCTCTGTGTTTTCTACCCCACAAAGAACTTGGGGGAGGGGGTTTAAGCACATCCTTTTCTTTGCAAACCTACAAATTATAAAGGCTGCTCTTGAAGAAAAACACCTACAATTATTCATCTGAAACGTGGCAAGCTTGATCCCTTTTGAAAAGGCAACTATCGCTGCAAATGCCATTCAATTTTGCCCAGCATTTTTAAAAAAATGGTTTTCAGCAGTTCACTTAAAAAACACACAAGCCCCCCACCAACATTTAGAACCATCTAGCAGAAAAACAACCCTCCACCTATATCATAGGATCATAGAATAGTAGAGTTGGAAGGGGTCTATAAGGCCATTGAGTCCAACCCCCTGCTCAATGCAGGAATCCACCTTAAAGCATCCCTGACAGATGGCTGTCTAGCTGCCTCTTGAATGCTTCTAGTGTGGGAGAGCCCATGACCTCCCAAGGTAATTGGATCCATTGTCATACTGCTCTAACAGTCAGGAAGTTTTTCCTGACTATTCCGTGTCTTGCACTCTGGGCCGATCGAGAAGAATTCCTGGCCCTCTGACTTTTGGCAGATTTCATTCCTCACAAGGGCATATTATGCCTGAAAAATTCAACCAATTCTGTCAAACAGTAAAAATATTATAGTCATTTGATGATTTCCAATGATAGTCAATGGGAGGCATTAACCTTTCAGTTTCAGATCGATACTGAGATTTGCCTTTCTCAAGTAGACCTACACCCACGGGTGGGCTAGGGTTGGGGGCTCCCCCTGCTAAGTTTTCTCTTCTCCTCTAATCTTTTCTACAACCCCTCCTTAAAAAAACAGATTACAATTTTGTCTTTAAAAGGCCTGCAAACCAGATGAACTGCCCCTACTATTTTGCGCTCCTCCTCAGAACTTTTAGGCTGGCTACGAGTCAAATCAGGTGTGCTCCAAATTGTTTGGAAGCAAACCAGACTGTTTTGTGAATCAATAAACCAGGGTCTGATCTGAACCTTGTGGTCGGTGCACACCCCTTATTCTAGCAGTCATGAAAAGCTGAGTCAAATAAGAATGTCTTCACCATTCACCGAAAGACAAACAGTGAAGGAGCTACTCTAATCCCTCTGGGAAGAAATTTCCATAAGTGGGATACCACCACAGAAAATGCCCTGCCCCGTGTTCCCACCAACCTAACCTCATTTCGTGGTAAGAAGTAGACCAGGGCCTCAACCTACAGACATAAATATGCAGCCAGCCTCATATGGAAGCAGGCAGCCTGCAGATTTACACCAAGCAGGATCTAACTCTTTGAAAGCAGTTTGAAAATTCTATATGGAGTGTGTCCTGGGCCCCAACAGTTGTCAATACCATTATAAACCGTTTTAAGGCAGTAGTGTAGATCCTGCCATAGTCTCAACACAGGTTTGCCACCTCATTAACTGTTTCTGAGAACTATGCCTCTGGCTGCATCCAGAAGGCATTGTTTTCTGGGCTGTCTCTTCATGTAATGAGAATAGATGTTGTATTGTGTCTCAAATCTATTAGTGTGAAATAACAAGACTATACCAGAGAGACACCAATTTTATACCAGCTGAATAACTGTCCCTATGTCTTGCTCAATTTCTTATGCAGTTTATTACAATCTTGGCTGAGGAACTCCTGCGTATTTCTAAATCTTCTGGTTTTACCACTTCGGAATTTGCTTTGGTCTGAATGTACTCAACTATTTATCTCTCTCTCTCTCTCTCTGATATACACACAGCCTGCAATTTACAAACCACATGAATTGGATTCTTTTTCTTTACTGATTCTTGATTTTAATGGGCCTATAGATTGGACTTCTGAATACCTGAAGGGGATAATACTTGAACCATGCTACACAATTCTAGTTTTCCAATCTGGGGTTTTATTTTTTCCATGATTTAAACAAAACGTGTTAACGTTTGAAATATATATATATATGGAATTTAACATTGTGATTCATTCTCACATATGATATAAGAATGAATATGCTATGATAACACCATGGTTGTTCGATTAAACATGTTTTGAAACAGGATCTATGACCTAAGAAACCCTGGGTCCTTGTCTATTCCTAACTGACAAGGTAGAAACAGGGTGGCCACTTACCCATAGCCAACGAAGAGGAAAGGCATCACTGAAAAAGAGGACAAAGCAGAACACACATTTGCACATTCTAATTTGTATGTATAGATGCAAATTTGGAAATAATTACTATAATTTAAATGGAAACACAATCCATCTTGCCATAGTGGGAAAGTCTGTGACCAGGTGACATGTGTGCTTGTTCAATCTGCTCTCCAGCTGTTAACTGTTGGTGGACAATTTCAGGGCTCTCTACTGTCCCTTCCTTTATCTTTAAACCCGATTCCGTTGCCTTCTTTTATCTACACAGCCTTTCAAATAGAGAACCGTCCTCTGTAAAGTAGGACACCATGCCACCCTCAGTAGAAACCTTCATGATTACACTACAGGCAAACTGGTTTAATAGTCCTGTCTCTCTCCTCAGCAAGCCCTGGGAAATGTAGTTTTGTGATAGATAGGTGCAATGGTTTGGGATCTCTGACAGAAAATTTACATCTCACCACTACTGCGAAACTACAACTTGGGATTCTTTGAGGGAATTGTGAGGGTTGAATTGAAATAAAATCAAAATACATTTGGACTCTGCTTCTGCCAGCAGTTTTGTTCTTCTTGCCCTTAAAAAAATATATTCCACTGACAGCTACTGCTTAACATTACCATCTTTTAAAATCTAACCCTGTGGATAATTTCTGGGTCCATTTTCATAACATAGAATCAGATTTCCCAGAAAGCATATTAAAATCTTTGCTGCAAGTTAGTTAGTTTGTTTTTAAATGGGATTTGTTAACAGGGCAAAGCTTGAAGGCTTCTGCTGTTTATTGGGGCGGGGTGGTGGTGGTGGTAGAAGGGGGGACTTTTCACACCTGCATAATAAAAGTTGGCAAAACTCATAGGCTTCATGTAGCTCTCCAGCAATAGAAAAGCAGCTCCCGTTCCCCTCAGGCACATGGCAGGGACAGAGGAGGAGAGCAGAGTTTGACTGTGGGGTGGTGCCCAGTAGTACTTAAATAGTCCCTGGAAATGGTGTGAGGCAAGATTGGGGGTTGGGGTGGGAATGAAGCATCTTGTGTGTATGTAGGGTATACAGAAGCAGTTGGAGGGGACAGGCTATGTGTATGGCTCTCAGCCATATGTGAATTTCAAATACAGCTCTTCAATTCAAGATCTTTTGGTCTCTCTTGCCTCAGCAGATGGACACTTTCTGGAGCTGGCCAGATCCCCAGCTGCTGTAAATACAAGTTTGCTATAGAATTCTGAACAGCTGAGTCAAATTGATTGCGGGTTGGGGTTGGCTGGCCCAAATTCTACCTGCCACCTTGCCTCAGGGTCAGGTCACCTCTCCACTCTGTGGTATGATTTCTTTCTGGTGACATGTGGAGGATATTATTGGCAAACGAAGGCCATGTTTTAAATGGTAGGGTCAATAGTCGGTCCTCTAAATGAAGGAGGATTGAATTAATAATCAGCCACGAAACAGGCCATCTTTTAAATGTTTGAAAGGACAGCTGCGTTCTTGCAGCTGAGAAGGAACTGAGGTAGTTGCTGACCCAAACGACGGATGGATGAACAGCACGCAGACTAAAGGAGAGAGCTGATTATTTGATAACATCTGGAAGCTATTTATGAACAACATTCTCAGACTGAGGTGCAGTATAAGTAGAGCAGTTAGGCTGATTTTTGTAAGAGGGACCACTTATGAAGATGGTAAAATAAGGGAGGCACGTTCAATGGTGGGCAGGATACAAGTTTCCTTTTATTGTTGGTAGTAGTAATGTGTTAGCATCCATGGAGACCATTGTCCAACAATGGAGCCTTCTTAGGCAGTGTGTAGCATGTGAAGAGAAAGTCACTCCTGATACATCCAGAGAGCCTATAATGTCAGGAAGGCAGCTGAAACACAGCTAATTCAAACCAGATCCAAATCAATTGTATTTACGTTTGGCAATTTTCCTTTTTGCATATGGACATTAAAACAGGAAGGGCTGAAAGGAAGAGTAGAAGTCCTTAATGGAGGATCTCTACCCACCTATAGGCCAGGGATAGGCAATGTGGAGCCCACAGGCACCTGGGCACTCCCAAACGCCTTTCTTGGCAACTGCCAAAGTCCCCTACCTCCCCCATTTTTAAATTAACATTTTCTTAATAGTAGCTGTGAGTGTTGTGTTGTTAGTGCTGAAAACTGTGGGTTCAAAGGATGTTAGTGTGCTGTGGCTCAAACCCCACCACCACCACCTCTGCTTTGTACTCAGTTTTTTGGGCAGGTTACTTGTCCTTTGCCACACCTCATATGGCAGCCATTTTGTGGTGGTGACTAGAACAGTTCCTCAAATTGCTGGATGTGGCCATGACCCAAAAAGGCTGCCTACCCCTGTGCAGGCTGACCCAGTGCAGTAAAAGATGCAACATCCCATACATTTAACAGTTGTGTAGAAGAGGGGAAAGTATGCTGGGGCTGATCTGGGCTTGCAACCAACAGTACACTCAGCAGAGAAGGGTAGCCAACCCCAGCTTGATGATGAGTGGCGTCTGTTTAGCACATCCACACTTCGAGGTGTACACTTAAAACGTCTTAGGTGTGCACCTAAAACTGTAAAGTGGCTGAATAGAGCAGTTCTGTGGCTGTCCACAAGTTGAGATCGTCTGCCCCACACAGTGACAACGATGCTACTATAAAGTGCTGTCTTTTTTCACAAAAGAAAGCTCCACCGGGAATCAATTAACAACAAATGCACATTACAAGAAGTTGAGGGCATTTTAATTCTGTTAAGCACAATAGGTCTCATCCTGGTTTTGGGAAATTCATCCCTAGGGGAGAAACAGAAGGAACATTTCTCAGTCCCAAGAGAACAATCTGTCCTGTAAGTACGCATGAATCCAAGAACCAAGCAAATGAAATCCAGATTCATCCTGAAAGCAGGCACAGTAGCATTAAGAAAGCATTAACAGTCTCTGACTAAGGGGGAAATGACATGCATTCAACTAATGGTGAATCCCAACAAGATGGTTGTTGGATCCAGGAATTAGGGAAATTGCCTACTCTGGACAGGGTTGCACTCCCTCTGAAGGAACAGGTGCATAGTCTGGGGTTATTTCCTGATTCCACCTTGTTACTGGAGGCCCAGTAGCTGCAGTGGTGTGGAATGCTTTTTCAAGCTCCAATTTGTTCATCAGCTATGGCGGTTCCTGGACATGGATAGCCTGGCCACAGGAATTCATGTCCTAGTAAACTCCCAGTTAGACTATTGTATTGGACTATACATGGGGCTGGCCCTGAAGACTGTCTGGAGATTGCAGCTTGTAGAAAAAATTGGCTGTGCGAGACCATATATCTATCTGGCTATCTATTTGTCACTGAGCCTAGTTGAAGGGGCTGGTTTTGACATATACAGTCCTAAACAGCTTCGGAGCTGGCTACCTAAAGGAACATCTCTCCCTATATCATCCCATCTCTGAACTGAGAGCTGCCAGGGCGGTCCTTCACCTAAGGGCTCCTTTAAATGAGCAATTTGTTGTACATTTATGATTGCCCACTCATGAAAGTTTGTGGGTCTTTTAAACAACATAGTGAACAACCAGAACTTCTCCTGCTGCATCTGTTGAAAATTGTAATGAAAAGAACCACCCGCCCTGCTTCTCAACAGACTCCCTAGGTGAGCTGACAGAGGTGGTCTCGGGTGCAGGAGAATCTTACTCAGATTTTGTATAAAAACATTGGCAAGTGCTGCTGTTGTTATTAGTAAAAAAAACAACAAACAGACAGTCAATCTGAAATAGCAAGCTCAAAACTGGCTTTCAAAGATTATTCTTCTGAAATTTTGAAAATAGCACTTTTGAAAATGCTGACATTTGTGTTGTTAGTTCTTCTAATACTAATGCATTTTCTGAAATGTGGATTTCTGAGCTTTCAGTGAATGTGATGAATGAATAGAAGTGTATATGAATGCAAATAAACAAAAGGTAAGAAGATTTTCTGCAGGCTTTTTGCGCAGGAGATTCCATTGTTTTCAGTCTGAATGCATTCAGACTCCAAGCTGTGTGTCAAGGAGCAGAAATGATGTTACTGTAACTTTGTTTTACAGATATATGGACCAAGACGTCAAAGATCCTTTCTCAAGGTTTGAAAGAACTGGGATCTTTCTGAAGTTTCTTTTAGAGGCTTTTTCTTTTCTGAGTTTCTCCTTCTGCCAGCCTCTTCATTCCCTCCAGCAGAGGGCAGTGGTGTGTCTCTCTGGTATACACTCTTAGCCAGTTTATTGTGGCGTCAAGAAAGCAGGCATTCAAGTCCGATGAAAACATTATTTAAAAAGCCTCACAAAATAGCTGGCTGCAGGTATAAATACCACACAGCAGGCCAACTCTTGCCCTCAGTTATACCCATGCAAGACCTTTTTGAGTCTCTGTGGTTGCAGCAAAGCAATTAAACGCAGGATTTGGCCAGCTGCCTTAAATAAGCAAGATACAGCCCAAGTTAATTACAAAACCCATCCAGACCTCAGAAGCAGCTGAATACACACACTCACTCCTCAGTGTCCTTCCTCTCCCAACAAGTCCTGCCTATATTCAATTGCAACATCACAATTCCTTGTAAGGCAGGGTACAATTCACAACAGTCTCTAACACTAACTCACTTAAATGGTTCAAAAAGTTCCCAAACCCAAGTTAAAATCGCCTTAAGAGAATTCTAGGGAGTCATATATTTGAGCTCAAGGAAAAAAAAAAAGGATCGGACAGCCAGGGGCACCCATGAAATATTTTACTGGGTGAACATACCTCATCTGCAAATGTACTGCCTGAGGGGAAGGCACCTGCCCCCGGACCTATGTCCAGCCAATGATTTGATGGTCAGGGGTGGGAGAGAGCAAAAGAAGAAAAATCTACTAAGCCCAACCAAAATGACACAAAACAGTGAGCTTTCAGTTTACACCTATGACTGGTGGTAAAAAGGCAGTAGTACAGTGTGATCCCTTGGTTGGTTTTATAAAAAAAAAATCCAGCAGTTACCAGGATCTGTTTCCAGCATAAACAGAAACAAACAGGTTCCTTGCTAGGTAGACAAGAGAAGGAAGTGAAACTATTTTTCCTGACCATATATATATATATATATATATATATATATATATATATATATGCAAAACTTATCAAGAAACGAAGTGCTAGTGGAACACATTTGAATAGGACAGGACATGCCCTTCTCCATTCCATTCCCCACCATTTCGTTTTTCTTTTGTTTTCTGACATTCAACATCTCAGGGCCATTGGACATGCCCAGTCCTCAATGAGCTGCTTTTTTGCTCCCTCAGGGATATGTAGGTATGGTACTTCTGCCAGTGCAGGCTGGTGGCTCCAATGTCAGTGGGAAAGTGAATCTTCTCCGGGTTTCAGTCAGAACTCTAAAGAAGCTATCCGAGGTAGGATAGAGTTCTGACTGAAACCCGAGCAGATTTACCACCCCACTGACGTCAGCACCACCAGCCTCCACCGACTTCTGCAAACCTTGGGGTTCCCTGGACATGCTAATACCATTCTCTTGTTTATCAGTTGCTCACACACCATCTGTGTTGACTATTACAGAAAGTGATTGAAAGGGAAGCTACAAGAGATCTAGAAGGTAAAAATCTTTACTTGAGTATGTTTAGGGTGGAGAAATTAAGGATGCTTCCAGACAAGAGGGCTCCTAACGCTACCAATCAAGAGGCATTGCGAACCTATTCCATCTTTTCCTCCTTAACTTATCTGAACTGTCTTTAAGAAAAAAGACAGAAGAAATGGTGGGAAAATACAGGAAAGTTACAAATAGAAGACGATGATATCTAGACTAGATCCCCATAAAATTATGTGTTTGAGGCAGGCCGATTGTACGATAAGAAGCGCGTCTGGGAGCAGCCTCAAAGCTTCATCACACCGGGGGTTAACAGGCTCCCTACCTTCGCTTCTCCGCCCGTGTTTTCGTTCCTCAGTTACTTCCTCTTTTCAAAAGTCTCTTTTCCTCTTTTCAAAAGAGGAAATACAGAATGAGCACGAAGCCCATTGAGTCCGCTGTTCTAATGGTGCTGCTTGTCCTGCACACAGCAGGAGAGAGCAGCAATTCCGAGTTTAAAAAATCATCGGACTTAATGAGGGTTTTTGTTGTTGTTGTTGCACAAGGAAGGCCAGAAGGGGTGGAAGGCATGCGGGAGGCAGATGATGTCATGTGAGGGACTTGAGCAAACTCCGTGAGTGCCCAGTAACAGGCGTGCAATAAAACACTTGTCGGATGGAGCTTTCAGATGAAGCAGGGAATATGTGTTGCAAAAAACTATGTTTTGATCTAGATTGGAGAAAGCCTAAAATCTCCCCTCTTCTTAGTTTCATGATCATGTTGTCTAATCAAAGTAAAGTTCAAGCCTACTTTCTTTATGGTGGAATTATTCCCTACTTCATTTTTGAGTAGTCGGTGATTTGTGACAAGTTTTAAGAACACGCGAGCATTCTGGTGTTTCCAGTGTGTCGCAGAGTTACAATGCAATCCATGATTGCCCCACACTGGCTCCCGGGAAACCTCCAGCATCTGTGAGACTGATGTGGCTGCATAAAAGGGATCTGAATACTATCAAACACCACCAGCACCAGTGTGTGCATGAATAAGCCAACTATAAAACTGCTACATTAAATCTTTCTGCAGCAATAAAACTCACCTTTCACTGGGGACAGGGCCAGCATGGAGTGTGAAGATAATCTGATGGTGTGTTTGTGCTGGGATATGATCTGTGTCTGGGGTGGTATTTAAAATCCATCCTTGGGCAGGGGGTGGTTTGTAAATAATCCTGCTTTTCAGTGCAATCCCATTGACAAATGTTAACTGAAGAGATAAGGAGAACAATCAATTATTTAGAGAGTGGAAACAGCTTCTGGTCGGCCATCCAGTTGCAAGCAAACGCTCCCCAGGCTCAGTTACTTGGCAGGATTTCAGACCACATCTGAGCTTTTCTCTGCTACCCCCCACCCCCCGAGATCTGAGAAATCCTCTCTCTGTTCAGAATTTCTAGTGGACTTCAGCAACCAAGAAGGAGAGTACTTTGAGACATTATGGTGCCCCTGAGTTGGGAAATACCATTATTAGGACCAATGAAACTTCCACAAAATTGTGCCAGCTTTTAAGTTCCACAGAACTCTTCATTCATTCATTCTTATTTCTATACTGCCCAATAACTGAAGCTCTCTGGGCTGTTCACAAAAAATCACCAGGCAAAACGAACAGGGGATATGGAAGAAACAAAATCCAACAAATTGGCCAGGTGTTGGCCATGGAGTCTACCATATAGATAGATAGACCCAGTCTCAAAATGGAGAAGAGGACACTGATTTGCATAAAATTGGCCTATACTAATTTATTTGTATCAATTCAAATTTAGAAATAACTATTATAATTTAAATAGAAATAAAGTACATCTCAGCATAGGCAGAAGATTCTGACTAAATGACCTGTGAACCTACCTGTTTGGTCCGCAGCTCAGGAGCTAGGTATTGACGGGCAACACTTCTTACAGTCTTTCATCTTGAAACCAGAATTGAACAAGACAGTGCTTCAAACAGAGGACTGCCTTCTGTAAAAGAGGACATGTGACCTCCCTACTTCCTGCTTTTTGCTCCTGCATTTTTCTGTATTACTCTCTATAGTCTGTGGTGTCTCAATCCTGGAAGTTTCATCAGCCATATTCAGGCATTTCCTGAACCTGTGGAGGGAGGGGAGCTGCTGTGTTGCTGATTAGCCCCGCCCCCAACATCCCTGCACATACTGGGCCTGTCTTGACTAGGGGTTTGACCTGGGGTGGATTCAGAGTGTTGGCAGGTCATCTATATAATGCAGCTGCCATTCCGAAGCCATTCCGAGGCAAACCTCCAAAACTCCACTCACCCCAACTTTTTTGGAGACAGAGGTGTGCCACAGCCGATGGCAACCACTGATTGGTCGCCATCGGCTGGAGGAGGGCAGGTTCAGGCACCGCACATCCCTCTCTTCCACCCCCTCTGACTGTCCTGTTCCTTCCCTTCAATTTTTTTTTATCTATAGATGCAATCCTTCGCATCTATAGATAATAAAATAAAATAAAGGGGGGAAGAGGAATGGGACAGCCAGATGGGGAGGAAGAGAGGGACCCTCCCTCTCGCTGCCCTATTCCTCTCCCAGTAGGGTCGGGGGAGGAACAGGGCAGTGAGAGGGAGTTCAGAGGGAGGAGAGCCCATTCGCGTCCCTGTCTTCCTCCCCCTCTCACTGCCCTATTCCTTCCCCCTTCCTGCTGCTCCACACTCGCACTCCTTCTGGTGCAGATGCCAGGAAGGAGCACGAGTGCGGGAGCCCAAGGCATCCCAACGCCAACACGCCGCTGTCAAGGCGGGGCCATTGACTGCATCCCTGACCTTGCTATGTCAAGCAGGCTGATGTTTCACATCCTCATCCATTTGAAAGGATGGAGGACTACACTAGCATAAGGGGATGGTTTACAGTGAGTGAATCAGACAGACCGCCTCTCTATGCACATTTGTCCCCTTCCCCCAGATGTATGCAAGAAGGGCAACTGTTTTACTTAAGGAGGTTCACTAGTATGGTTCTGTCTTTGTCTGGGGTTCCTTCTAACTTCTGAAGCAGATGTGAGTCCTTGCTATACATGGTTCCTAATGCTCATTGCTAGTCTGAGAAAGAGCTAACCGTTGAGCTCCTGTGACACAAAGATGGCTCCCAGCTTAACTATTTGTGAATCACAGCATTCGTTTAATAGCTTATATACCCATTCGCTGAGGATAAGGCTATCAAAGGCTACTAGTCTATATGCTATCTTCCGCATGCTTCTCAGTAAGAGTTACTAATACATGTACGTCCTGCTTCTGGGTTTCCATGAGAAAACATGTTTGGTTGGCCACTATAGGAATCAGGATGTGGGACTAGGCTTTTGGACTGTCCCAGGAGGGCTCTTCTTATGTTCTTAGATGTAAGTTCAAGCAAAGCTGAATACAGACACAAAAGCCAGTAGAAAATGGTCCCATTATGAGAACGGAGGGCTTTACTGTGTCTCAGCCTTGTTTTCAGCAGCAGGCAAGCCTCAGTCATGGGATATGTGACATTGGGCCTGTCCAGACAACACGCTAAGCCATGGTTAGGTCGCTAACCGTTTTGCAGCTAAAGGTTAGTGAGGGAGTTTAAACCATGGTTAGAATGGTTCACATGACATGCTAAGTCATAACATTTAGCTCAAAATGTTTAACCACTGTGGCTTAGCGTGTGGTCTGAACAGGGTCATTAATAATAAAGCTTTGAGTAGGTCTATGGACACATGCAAAATTAATTTTGTTCACTGCAGCACTTCTGTACACTCCTGGCATTGACAGTGCAATTAGGCAATTTTAAACCCTGGACTTAATGGTTTTATGTCACCCCTTATTACTGCCATTATGAAGCACACAACTAACTTTGCTTCTCCCCACCTTGCTCTTCCATGCTTTACAACTGATTCTACACAGGGGCGGCGCTACCATTAGGCCAACTAGGCAGCCACCTAGGGCACACACCTCAGAGGGGCGCAGTACTGACCTTTAAGAGTCACAGTTTTATACAAATTAGCTGTTTTACAAAAAAACATAACAAGTTCAAGTTTTGTGCTTTTTATTTTTTCTACAAAACATCTGTTCTTAAAAATCGAAGTTGGCAATTTTTTGGTGTGTGTGTGTGTGTGTGTGCAAGTAGCTCGCCTTGCCTAGGGTGCAAAAAAGTCTGGCACCAGCGCAAAATAACCAAACAAAATTCTTTACCAACCCAGATTACCAAAATAAATAAATAATGCTACTACCACATGCACTTTTGCATTCTAAACTCACTTAAAATCATAGCAACGTCATGACTACAGGAATAACATGGAGTTTGCTTCTGCTGCCCTGAGGCTAAACATATTTATTTGGGAGGAAACATAATTTGGTTATAGGAAAGGATAATATATTTTAAAACTAAAAATGATAACATGAGAATCCATAACTGTGTATGTGCCCAGCTAGATGACTTCTGACTACACCTAAAAAAAGACACTTTAGAGCTGAGAAAAGTGCAGAAAAGGGCAGTTAAAATGATCAAGAGGTTGGAGCATCTCCCCTATGAGGGAAGGTTACAAATAGCTGGGATTGTTTTGTTTGGAAAAGGGGAGACATGATAGAAGTGTACAAATCATGCATGGTGTGGTGAACGTGGATAGGAAGACATTTTTCTCCCTCTCTCATAATACTAGAACCCGGGGTAATCCCATGAAGCTGACTGGTGGGAGATTCAGGACAGATAGAAGGAAGTACTTCTTCACCCAGTGAGTAGTTAAACTATGGAATTCACTACCACAAGATGTAGTGATGTCCACCAATTTGGATGGCTTTAAAAGGGGTTGGATAAATTCCTGGTGGAGAAGGCTATCAAGGGCTACTAGTTCTGATGGCTATGTGCTACCTCCAGTATCAGAGGCAGTAGACATATGTGCACTAGTTGCTGGGGAACATGGGTGGGAGGGTGCTGTTGCACCTGTGTCCTGCTTGTGGGTTCCTGCTTGCCAGCTGGTTGGCCACTGTGTGAACAGAGTGCTGGACTAGATGGACCCTTAGTCTGATCCAGAATGGCTGTTCTTATGTTAATTTTTTTTTAGAATTAGAAGAAACAGTGAGCAGTGGAAGCCGTGGCATGCCCATGCCAGCCAAGGTGATGATGCTGGGCCTGTATGCTCCTGCCCCATCACTTTGCTGCTCTCTGGGTGGTCATTTGGGAGCCCTCTTGGCTGCAGGGCTCTGGACATCAGCTCCAACATCCAGCTCTAGTTGCACTACTGGCTGGAACTGGGGGAGGGGAGGGCTTCCAAATCCAACAGCATGGCTTCTAGACACACAGAACTTCAATTTTTTTCGAAATTAATCACTGCAAAGATGTGTGTGTGTGTGTGTGTGTGTGTGTGTGAGAGAGAGAGAGAGAGAGAGATAGGAATGCAGGAAGACCATTCTTTTTCATTTAAAGGCAAAAAAAATTCCCAAAAAGTTGCTATATTTTCACTCCATAACTCACAGAGACATAAGGCCATTCAGTGTATTTCGAAGTGGGTTAAAGGTATGTCCCTTAATTATCCTCTGAAAATATTCTCGGTTAATGGCTTTCAAATGTTGGCAACTGTCCTTTCCTTGTGCACTTTGGCTGCAACTCCTCCAGGACTGAGATATTTAAACACCATCTCCTCTCCGATTTCAGCCGCGTGTTGTAAAGAAAACAACTCCTGCCGGCTGCAGCAGGAAATCACTATTTGGCTTTATGAGGTACCTCTTCCTGACTGCCCTCGCTGAAAAGCCTTTGCTAGATTTACAGGGTTAGTATCCCGCAGCCAGCACAAGCCTCTTCGCGCCCCACCATCGCAACACCTCCTGGAAAAGGCTGTGATGGTGGTGGGCCTGGAATGTGGCGCTCTCCGGAATAAGAGACCCTCCGCTCTATTCCCTTGTTAGGCTTGGCCATGACTGGAAAAAGGAACTGATGGGGAAAGGAGGCCCTCACTAACTGCAGAACCAGTGACCAGAAACCAGGGGTATAAAAACAGGGAGGCCCAAAATATAGTCCAAATGCAGAATAGTGTGTCTATGTAAACACACCGTGACAGAGGCCTGAGGCGGAAAAACATGTTTTGCTCCAATGTTCCAAACAAAGGAAAACACAACACTTGCCTTGCCCAGCCAATGATAATATGAGGCCTTTCCTTTTAAAATTACACCCCCACACACACACACTTTTTGTTCAGAAAAATGGTTCATGATACCAAGCAAAAGATGCAAAATAGCTTCACATAAAGGCACAGCTTGCCACTGGACCAGGAATGGACAGACAAATGGACATTGGACACCCAGAGCCAAACTTTAAGCCAGTCATGATTGGGAGGTACCACCCCTAAAAAAGTTCTGAGGGTGCTATGCTCTTACTCATTAAAATTCAGCAGGGATGACTCGCCTTGCCCATATCCCAACGTCATGAAGCATCTGACAAACGGGTTATGCACACTACCCTGCCACTTAGCCAAAAAGAGGATGGGTGGAAAGGCTCCCAGAGCGGCTTACAAATATCAGTAGCATGAAAGTCCCTGCCCAACAGTTTACAGTCTAAAAGACATGACACACAAGGAAAAGGGGATGGGGAGGGAGGAGGAAAAACAAACAAACTCAGACACCTGTTCTTAAAGATACTGTTCTTTATAATGACCAGCTGGAAAGGAAACACTTCAGGTAGCCTGTTGGAATGGCTGCCACTAGGTTAGGGCTAGCTTCAAGGGTAGGCATGGTTGGGCAACTCCGGTGAAGAGAGAGAGAATTTAACCCTTTCCTCCTCTGCTGTTGTTCTGAGGAAAATTCCCCCTTTTGAAGCTGGCATTTGCCTCAGACACGGGAGGGATCCCACATTGGCACCAATCCCTCACCACATCTGCTCTGATCTTGTTAATTATCAGCTGTCTCCACCAGCTGATACAATTTGCATTTTTAAAAACCTGCACATTAGATGCAAACACACATTTAACATCATGTGTAGTTTAGCCCTAACTGATTGACACTTATGTAGCTTGGTGTATTTAAAATCAAATGTCCTTTTTCTTCTTTTTTGTGCCCCCTGTAACGAGATGGGTTCTATCTGAAGTGACATAACAGCAGCCTTCCACCTTCTCTGTGAAACCGACAAAGCAAAGCAAAAGCTGTTGTTTTACTGATTCCTTGACAGGTTTCTAAAAATTATTATTAAAAAATTGCTACGTGTGTACACTAACATGGCAGTATCTATGCATAACCCTTTGAAGGAATAACAACAACGTATGACAGGCTTTCCCCACAATCTTGTCAATTCCACCAGAATCCAGAGCGGGTGGGGGAGAATGGGAGTTAAATGTCAGGTAAAGCAGAAAATATGGTTTAAACAATGACCTAGTTCATATAACATAAGCCAGAGAACGAGTTGACTATGGGTTGAATGTGGGTTGTCACTGAACTGTGGGTTGTTGTGTTGTGTGAACCCAACAAACCATGGTTAACCACAAACAACCCACAGTTTGCAACCCAACAACAAACATGGGTTCTCTTCGTGTGTTATTCGTGGTTAAGAAACCATGGCTTGTTAGCATGGTCACACATCACAACAACCCACGATTCAACAACAGCCCATGGTTCAATGACAACCCTCATTCAGCCTATACTGTAGCTTGTTGTGTTGTCTGAACCCAGACATAGTCAGATCACCAGCCTTGTTATGATGGGATTGCACCTGCAGCAGGGGCTAGCATCCAGGGTAGGCACATGTGGGAACACCTTCCCCCACACCAACTGGAGGGAGTGTGGTGATGTTTAAAATAATAATAATAATAATAATAATAATAATAATAATAACAACAACAATAAATGTCACCAGCCTCTCCTACCAGCAACCCTTTGTTTCGGAGGCAACTGTAGTAACTGGCTTCAAAGTGGAGTGGAACACATGAGATTTTGTCATACACCATCCCATCTTCTCTTGGGATGGTTCATTTTTACTCTCGATATTCTCCCCCATTTCTCTGTCCTCTCTCCACTCTTCAGCTCCCCTCAGGCCCTCCCCAATCTCCTCAGTTCCTTACAGCATTTCCTAAGGCAATGGTAAATTTTGAAGTACAGACACTCCTCATTACAGTCCCCAAAGCCACACCTCCAAGGAGAGTTCAAACATTCAGGAGGCTATATTGATGCATATCAACAAACCAGGTCTATTAATTTTTATATGTACCTGAAGCAGGATATTTGTAAAGCTAATGATCTTAATTGCCCATTCAAGATCAAGCTGCCCCAAAATACTTTCCATTGCAAGAGGGAACAATACATTGTTGCTGAGAAAATTCATTCCTTCCCCCTGCCATTGTCAGGACTGCATGTAAACTCAGAGGGAACTGGGGTGGGGCAGATGTTCCCTGCTAATGAAAAAGTGCTGGGGCTTTGCCCCCAAGAACCCTGGCTGCACTACACCACTGTCCGAAAGGCCAAAAAGGCCTGTGCTCAGGTATCCTACAGAGGACACACTTCACAAGGTTAGAACCATATGTTGTGAACTGTGGTCATGTGCATGTGCTGAAGCAGGGAAAACAATCGAATCCCATGTGTTCACTGAAAATGCCTCTGTGATGATTACAACTTCATGCTTACTTACCACAGGCAGCTATGCAAATCGGCAATTTACAAGCCTCCATGAAATTGATACAGTTGGAGGGTATGTAGCCCTCCATTTTCTGTCAACTTCATTTCCTCCTGCCCTGGCAGTATATCATTCCCTGTAGTGTATACAGGAGCCAAGAGAAAAGCGTTAGAGCCATCAACTGCTATATTATCCAGGCAGATCTGGGATCCAACGTTGGCACATCACTGCTGCTACCAAGGCTGTGTGTTTGCCCCTATTCAAGCAGCTGGGCACAGCTGGGCACCCAGTGATGTAGTTTGACTATGGCAGGGCACAGAAGAGGGATGGAATTGAATGAAATCAAGGCTGTTGAGCTTCTTACAGCTCCTTTGGAAATAGGAGCAGACTAGCTTTTAATCAGTAAAAAACTATCAGCCTCCAGTGTGTATAGAGCGTATATGCACTCATGTACATATCTGTGGGTTGGGAGATTGAGCATATGCAATGATCAAAGGTAGGAAAGTTCTGCCAGCCATGTCACAGTGGCAGCTTTCAGAGCAGTAAACCGATACCAGTTTGGTGTGAAAAAGAAAAGCAGCTCCAGATACCAGAAAACTTGGACAGCACTTCTGTGAGAATTGATGTAAACAAAACTGAAGTAGACTGACCACCCAGGGATTTTTTTTTTTAGGGGGTGAGAGTAGGCAAAGAGAATTTATTATCACTGTTTTTTATACTGTAGCACAGTCATTATTTAAACAATACTGCAATCTCACTGGCTGGCCTGGGAAATGGAAATGATCACATTTCCCTCACTGGTGTCCTTTGTTTGTTTAGATACTCCAAGCAAGTCATGAGGCTTCTTTAAATTAAGAGGAAATTGTGATTCCTTACTGGGGCTGTGCTTCCTGCTTCTTTGCACAATTGTAATGGGGCTGCATCACAGGGGCAGAGAGGGGCGACCATGTGGTCTATAATGGAAAATGTCCCCTCCTCTCATTGCTCATAGCTCTGAATGGGACAGCGCCCTCTAGTAGGTGATTTGTAGCACAACTTCCCGAGATATTTCAGTAGAATTCACAGGTGTTTTTATTTTAAAAAATGGAATTACCAGGGGGAGGCATGGGAGATGTGCAGGAAGTTGCTGACATCATCAAAAGGACCCGCAAACTTCCGTGAGTGGCCAGTCACGAGCATGCCTTATTTCACTTGTGTGAAGAAGCCCCAGATTCTACAAAAGTCTGAAAACCCATAAGAGTCATGTTAATGGACCCCAGATTGTCAGTGCTTTGCTGCATACACAGGCTCTCTCAGAGGCACTCTACACATGATGAAATTCCCACATGGAAGTCATTTCTATATGACTCTTGTGCATAGATCATCATACAAAGATATAATTTACTCTGTGCAATGTAGCAAACATGTCTTGGGAAGCCACAACCAAAGTGGCTTCCCAGACACCCATGCAATTAATTACTGACATCACATCTGCATGCTTTCTGGGGGAATCATACAAAATCCTTACACAGATGTGAGCTCTACTCACAGTTATTTAGTTTCTTTAGATAACGACGGGACCCTCCACTTTCACTTCTGGGCCTAACCAGGACTTTTGGTGAGTTTTTTTAAAGCAGGGAAAATGTGGCATTTAATTGTGAAAGTGAAAGAAAGTGTGATTCCTCTTGCACATTTGTGCTATTCCACCTAGTCTGGGTAGGACTACCATTGGATAGTGCCCATAGGAGCTAAACTCTTACGAAAATCCACTCTCTCCTTTGGATGCTTGGAGTTGGCTGCATGAATGTAAGTGCTCTACCAAGAGCTTCTGATACATATATAGTATTGCTTTGTTTGTCAATTTGCAACTGGTAAGAGCACTCTACGTCCAAGAGAAATTGAGCTTAGCGGCTGGGGCCTTCCTTGGACAAGAATAAGTTCTCACACTTGATTTTGAAGAAAAATCTCCTCAAATGTTGGTGTCACTAGATAGAGATCCTTTCCTCCCAACTCTGCCACCACAGGCAACTCCGGATAAATTTCACCATTTCTCCTCCAACCTGGTAGCAATGCAGAACATACAGAAATATGGCCTGTGCTCACTCCAGGCCGTGTGGGAGAAATCAGAGTTCCCAGACAGATTGCAGTTTGGCACACAGAGAACCTGGGTCTGCCAATTTGGCCTTGTTTCCAGGATTGCAGGATCCAGAATGCTTCTGTTCCCACAAGACATTACACGATAGCAACACAGATCAGACCTGGCTTTTCCACTCCTAAACAACTAGGCAAACAGTTTCAAGACAGAGCAAAGGTCTTATGTCTGGGAAATGTCTGGAGGTAACTACAATCCAGGATAAATGCAACATTACATTGAATATTTCTAATATTGAAAAGGTAAAATATAGATATTTTAATGTATTTTACCCATGCTTAAATAAAAAACAACATTGCGTTTAGCTGCACAAACTTTCTGAGTTAGATTACCATTCCCATTTTTTAAAAATATAGGAAACTGAGTGATTCAATAACTGCAGAGTGCATCCATGGTAGAGGTGGGATTTGAACCCAGATCCCATTCCAGCACGTTAAACCACACCTCTTTACTGCAAATAGCATTGATAGCCAGTGTGGTCCAGCTGCTGGGATATAAGTATTTGATGTTAGAAATCCAGGTTCAACTGTGCTCATCTGTGAATTTCACTGGGTGAGCTTAATCTGTCTCAAGGGGTTATTGCGAGATTCAAACACCACTTTAACTCCTTGGAGAGCATATGGGATATATACAGAGTCAATAAATAAACACATCCTTAGTATGCAGGTAATCTTTCTGCAGGAGCCATGTAGAGAAGGCAATAAGGAGTGCTCTCCCAGCTTTGCCTCTACTTATTCATTATTTCTCTCTCTCTCTCCCTCTATCCTCTTCTTGCCTGGAATATTTGTTTCTTGGAAGAAGATGAGTGTGAAGAACTCAGGTTGGTGCTGGACCAAATGGCCAGATGTCGCTTGGTAGCCACCAGTTGCTGACCTCATGGTTTTTAAACCAATGGGGTGGCTTCTTGTACAACCTCCAGGCAAAATCTGAAATGGTAACTGGGAATAGCATAGATATTTTCCATTCATCTTGCTGTTGTTAACCAATAAAGCCCTAAATGGCTTGGCACCAGGGTGCCTAAAGGTCTGCCTGCTCCCACATGAACCTGCCCAACCATTGATTGGTTTCAACATCCAGCTCTGAGTCACCTTACCATCTGAAGTAAGATGGGTAGTGACCAGAGATGGGTGAGAATTTCATTTGATTCATTTGTTTTAAAATAAGAATTTGCCAAAATTCACCAATTTCTTCATAAACAAAATGAATTTGAGATTTTTTTAAAAAAACCGAATGTACAACAAATTGAGATTCATCTGTCCAAGAGCTTAGTTCTTAAGAGTTTGTATTTGAATCCCTGTGCATTCAACCATGTTTGTGGTGCAGATTTAGGATTGCCAGGGGGGTGTCTAAACACCAACTTTGACCTGCAATGGCTGTGAATCGGCGCTGCATTGGTTATAGGACACAGCCACTGACTTGCAGCCACCATGGGGCAAATAGATGAAGCTGCGTACAGGAAAAGTGGGGGACTTACCCCCACTTTTTTCACTGAAGCGAGATCAGTATGGCTCTTCCGCCGTCTGACCTCGCTTTGGTGTCACACCAGGGGTGTTCCCGGGCAGAAGGTGAGTTCTGATTGGTCACTGGAAGCCGAGCAGGGGAAGGACCTGGCAAGCTGAATGGCCACCAGAAGGTTCACGCTGCCTCTTTGCTGGGGATTATCTGCTGCCACCCTGAAGCAGCAGAACTGCGGGGATTTAGTGACAGTGCGGCCATGAAGGCAGGCTCTAGCGCTCCCCACCCCCCCCAAAAGCTCTGCATTTTAACATCTACATGGCAGGTACATCATTATCCTCTCTATGCTGGGTATAGAGTACCAAATGAATTTGGTGAAAATGGGTGAAATTTTTATTCATTTTTTGTTTTTTTGCCAAGAACTTACCAAAATTAACAAATTTCTTCATATGTTGGGCAGAATGTAATTGAAGTTTGAAAAACAAATGAACATGGGAGAAAGCAAAACAGATAGGCTTGTCCATCCCTATCAGAGGCACCCCACCTTCAGAACTCTCTCCCCAGATTTATTTTTTTATTTGGCTTGGTGTCATCATTTGGCACCACGTGAAATCCTTTTTATTTACCTAACCCTATTCATTTTGTTTTTATGCTTGAATGTTTTTAAGATTGCTTTGCATGTTTTGTCTTTAAATCAAACTTTTATAGTATTTTATGTTTAAAATGCTAGGCGCAATTCCCATGGCCTTTTTTAACACGTTGAAGCCAACGGAGTTGAAATTTGGGGGTATTGAAGCACCATAGTTCTGTTTTGCTTACTTTTCCAGCCAGGCCTCTATTGTAGTAGATCTCCCTAGATAACCAGCTGAGCCTTGTCAAGTTGGGTTATTCAGGAATGCCTCCTGAAAAGGCATAACTATAACCACTTTTTTTTCTGCACACAGCACCACAACACTTTCTAGCATGTTCTTCACTTTGCTGGGTATTTATTCTCTTTGCAGGTTGAAAGGGAGGAGGCTGGGGGAGGGATCCTACATTCGCAAAATCAAGCCAGCAATTGTCTGAAGCGAGCGGGACAAGGTGAAGCTGCCGAGACTACAGCCGTCAAGCCATTTGTTTTCTGGAGGGAAAAGCAGCAAGTCGGCTGACGGATCTGAAATGTTAATTTCTTCCAGCTGTTGTCAGTCTGGCAGGCTCTCAAAGGAAGTTTAATAGACTGCAGCCTTCTCCGCTTGCCCCCGTCCCTTCGCAGAGCTCCGCTTAGCAGAGGCAGCATAGCACAGCCCCGATGATTAAACAAAAGTCCTCGTCTCCCACGGATTTGTTTTCCTTTTTGGCTTGGCTCAGTGCAGTGCCATGTGTTTCCCTACCCTTTAAATTTTCAGCTTGTTAAAGGGAAGGAAACCATCTCTGCAAAGAGAAGGCAACTGGTGGGGGCCACTTTTAAACGAGAACCCAGTCAGGGTGACTGGGCCTTGTTGGAAGCCATTTTCATGGCATGCCACAGCCAGTTTGGCACAGGGCCAGACAGGAAGCAGGATGAAGAAAGTTTTTGCAGGGAAGAAAGAAAGTCATGTTTGATTGATTTTTTTTTTTTTAAAAAAATGTAGCTAGAAATAGCATACTGTACGAGGTTGAAAGCAAGGACTGCCATACGTGCCAGGAAAGTGCCAGATTCAACCGGACTACAGATGAGTTTACTACATTATCCTGTGATTGACAACAGCCAGTGGTAGACACATCCCACGGTGAAGGAAAGGATAACCACAGCTTGGGCTATTCCACTTAAAGATAAACCTCCATAAGGGACTCAGGGCGACTACAGATCAGCCAGGGAAAACACCCAGAAAAGCAAACTATCTGCCAGTGGTTCTGACCAGGCACTGAAATACATTTTCCGGTTATGGAATGCAAGGTCTTTTGGTCCATGTTAGTGCCTCAATCTTTCTATAAAGCCGACCAAGACAGCATGAGGTGTGCAGTCCGTCCACATGGCTGGCTTCTGTTCTCAGAGTGAGCCCTGCATGAAGCATCCCAGTGGAAAACTTTCCCCTGGGATTATTTCTTGCATCAGCAGGTGTTTGCTAGAGCACCAGAACGGGAACATGTGAGGCTGTCATTTCAGTATGTGCCTGCTGTTTGTTGAGAGTTCAGCTGACTTTTTTTTTTTTATAATAGCAGACAGAGGTGGAAAAAATTAAATGTGGAGAAAAGTTCAGATCTTCTGACAAACATCGTGATTGTTCCTAGTGTAATCCTCTAGACTTAGGACAAGAAACTGTAAACAGAATTTAGATCTAGACCTGATCTTGGAAGCTGAAACTGCACTTGAAGCAGCAACAGGAACCCAATATCCAAAACATTTCTATTTGGGAAGAAAGTGAAAGAGACATGATAGGGAAGGAAAAATTTGTGTCAGGAGCCAATATCCACTAAATATTTTGGCTCAATACACCAAATCAACTCTTTTTGTATTTATTCAAAGCCCACTGACTCCTTTTCCTTTAAATAGCATTTGTTTCATTTCCTCGTCACAGTAACTATGTGTGATAGGTCTCTCTTCTTCCAATTTTATTAATGAGGAATTGAGATTCAAACTAGATAGACCATGATGTGACCAAGGGCACACAACGGGCCCAGAGTCATGGTGTAAACTGAACTTGGATTTTCCAGAGGCTGCAACATCTCAATAAATCAATTTACAAAGCAATCCTATGGTTATGACTGCCTGGATCCTCAGGCAATTCAACACAAGATCCCCTTTCCAAAGATCAGTTTACACAGATGCCCGTTCAAAAGACTTGTGAAATAACTTGCAAACTTAAACTCCCCATCACAACCCATTGGCTTCTTCACAGCATGGGATCCTCAACTTCACTTGGAAAATATATCCTTAGGCTAAAATCCTTTCAGCATGGTAGTTCCCAGTTGTCATACATAAACTGAATACCAAATTATCATGAACAAGAGTTCAAGGAGTTACTAGAGAATTCAGGCCTGGTAGATAGCCAAGCATTAAAGATGTTGATCTCCATGAGGTCTCATCAGCTAAGGCCTATGGGGTAGGCCTCATTAACCCTCCTCTTCTGACCACTGTTCCTGACCTGAACCTTTAGCTCATAAATGCAGAGAATGCCACTGGGGATGTTGCTGCGCCTCCCTCTTGATTTGATGTCTCTCCCTGGGTGAGAGCCCTGATCCCCCTGATCCTTAGAATCTTCTCATTCTCCCATTCCCATCCTCTAGAGGGATGTGACATGATGCCTTATCTTGAAGCTGGGCCAGATCTGAAGTTGCACTACATTTTAGGATGCACCGGGTTCCACTGCCTTGAGGTTTCCAACACAATCCTGGAGTCAAAATCATCCCTCTCTGATTCGGAATCAGACCCAGACTCCTCAGTGTTAAGGCCCTCTGAGATGTTTAGGTCAGTCCCACAACAACCTACAGAGCTAAGGCCTTGTAGATGAAAATCCCTGTTTGGCTCTTCACCCCCTTCCTTCAGCTGCAGAAAACTCCGTGGTGGCTTCTCTTCCAAGGTCACTGTCACAACCTTGCAAGAGAAAGGGGAGAGGAAAAGGTTGTATGCCAATGGGAAGGGAGAGGAGGAGGAGGAGAAGCCAGAATCCTAAAACCTCTCAAGTCCCCTCTCCTCCCACGGCAGTGCAACTCGACTAAACAGACTCAGGCCTTAGCTAGACCTACCTGAAAGTCCGGGGGAGAGGAGGGGAGACCTCGCATTGCGATTAATGCGAGATCTCACCCTCATTTACACGTAAGGCGTGATGACCTCAAGAAGATAGGCATTGCGCCCGCCATTTTTTATTTTCTAAAGGGGACAGAGTGCATGATCGCTTGTATGCAAAGGTAAGGATTTTAAATTTTTTAAAACTACTTTCCCCGTTCCCCCCACCCTACCCCTAATGGGCACAGCGCTCCTGAGGAGCGCTGCACCCCGTGCATGGCTCCCAGCTCCATGCGAGTAATCGCACGGAGCTGTGTAAACCTGCGGAAATGGGCTACATGCTCCGCGGTCTCGGGCTCAGCCCGAGACCAGGAAAAAACCGGGCCCAAAGAGGAGGGCTGTATCCCGGGGTAAGGGAGGGATCATCCCTCCCTGATCCCGGGATCCCCTGTGTGTCATCTGGATGCACAGGGACAATTCCGGGGTTCATACTGGGATATAGCCTGGTATGCCCATCTAGTGGAAAAAGCTGAAAGGGAGGACAGAAGGTTTCTTCACATGAGTGAAATAAGGCACACTTGTGACTGCCCACTCACGGAAGTTCACGGGTCCTTTTGACGACATTGGCAACCTCCTGCATGTCTCCCATGCCTTCTCCCAGTGATTCAATTTTTAAAAAGAAAACCTGTGATATCCCGATTCTGCTGAAATATCTCAGGATTCCATACCATGTACAGAAGAAGTTATGCTACTAATCACCCACTAGGGGGTGCTATCCCATTCAGGGCTATGAGCAGCAAGAGGAGGGGAAGTTTTTCATTATCGAACACGTGGTTAGTCCTCTCTGGCCATGTAATGCAGCCCCATTACCATTGTGCAAGAGAAGCAAGCAGCAAAGCCCTAGTAAGGAAACACAATTTCCCCTTAATCCAAAGAAGCCCAGAGAAGTGAAAATCACCTCCCATCACTCCTCCACCTTCGCTGGCAGTAGCCTGGCAGGGCATAGGATTTTCAGTAGTCTTCAAGATCTGTCTAGCAGGCTGCCATAGTGCACCTTTAAGCTGCAGTCCTATACACATTTACGTGAACTCAATGGTGTTTATTTCTGAACAGAACTGCCCTTAAGATGCACTTGAGGTCATCAGTGAAGGCCCGCTTCTGAGTACCCCCTGCATCTGAAATTTGAAGGGTGGTAATGGGTTGGTTAAGCGCTCCAGCCTGACATATCTGAAGCTCCTGCTCTGAGCCTGTGCAGAATATTATGCTTACGCTTGCATCTGACAAAAAATAAAGAGATGGGTGACACATTGCAGGTTATGACCTGTATTTAACCTTGATCAGATGCTGACAAGCTGGAACTGGCTTGAACTAAAAAGGGCCATGCTGAGTCGACAGAACTTTTAAGAAATAAAAGGAAAAAGAGAAAGTGTGCTGAATGGGGGTGGGAGGAAGATGTGTAGGGCAGTTAAGGGGGAGACATTAGTACCAAGTGGCCCTGGATTCCAGTAAAACTGAACTGAGTGCTATTGCTTTCGTTCCATGTTTTAGGGAAGATTCTGCTTTCATACAGATGCTGACAAAACACGTATACATGTATTGCTGATTCTGTGTAATGAATATAGCAAGCATGTACCCCAAAAGTTACACAACTTAACAAATGAGATCATGAATCAATTTTATTTAGAAGGGGAAGCTACTTGATTTCTCACAAAGACAAGAGAAGGATATAAAAGGAGGGGTAAGAATCATAGAATTGTAGAATCATAGAACAGAGATGCAGGAATCCACCTTAAAGCATCCCTGACAGATGGTTGTCCAGCTGCCTCTTGAATGCCTCTACTGTGGGAGAGCCCACGACCTCCCTAGGTCATTGGCTCCCTTGTCATACTGCTCTAACAGTCAGGAAGTTTTACCTGATGTCCAGCTGGAATTTCTTCTCACTTAACAAGGAGTTAAGTGAGACGAGACAACCTAACACAATTAGCCTCAACTGTGGGAAGCCCTTTGGTTAAGACTTAAAAAAAATAATAATCTCTGGTTAACAGACTCCAGGGTGGTTCTGCCTGTGCCATTATCCAAAGCCTGCTCAGGACTGCCCATAAAAGTCAGACTTGCTTCCCCCAGAAGACCAGAGAACTGCCCATCTCTCTTGGCCAAAGGTGTAACATTAGGCATGCAACAATAAAGAGTTAGAACTTTGTGTGCAATTGAGTTGTATTATTTGGTTGCCTTAGCAGCCAATGCGACAGATCTGTAATTAATACCTGTGTTGTATCTTTTCCCTTTTGTGGTCTAGCTTTCTGTTCCTGGGTACATGGTCTGCATAACCCTTATGCCGAACATTAAGGAGAGAGCCTTATGGTAGCTTTATGGTGATGGCATGCTCTCCCTGCGGAGGCTTACCTGATGCCTACGTTGTTGTTGCTTTGGCTCAGGGCTAAGACGACAAAAAATTCTCGCCGACCTCTTAAGATCTGTTATGAGGATCTTATGTGTTTTATGATGTTTTCAAGATATTGTGAAGTATTTATGTTTGTAAAGAACTTTTGTGTATTTTAGTCCCTGTGGTACTAATGGTGGCTTTAGCTCTTGTGATTTGCTTGTTTTTAGTTCCTGTTCTTTGCAAATTAGAGCCTCGTGTGCGCAGAGTGGTAAAGCAGCAGTTTCTGCAGCCGAAACTCTCTCCATAGCCTGAGTTCGATCCCAGAGGAAGCTGGTTTCAGGCAGCCGGCTCGGGTCGACTCAGCCTTCCATCCTCCCGAGGTTGGTAAAATGAGTACCCAGCTAGCTGGGGGAAAGGTAATAACGGCCAGGGAAGGCAACGGCAAACCACCCCGCTATAAGGCCTGCCAAGAAAACATCAACGAAAGCTGGCGTCCCTCCAAGAGTCAGTAATGATTCAGTGCTTGCACGAGAGGTTCCTTTCCTTTCCTTCTTTGCAAATTATTCATTAGGTTGGTACTTGCATTTTGGGGCTGAGTCTTAGGATTTTAAAAGATTTGTAGATTGGACAAATTGAGTTTGAACCAATTTTATGATATGTACAATGCCTACAGAATTTAAGGGAGCAATCCTATGGCTCTTAGATAGCATTTGAGGAGACACAGGATATTTCAGATTCCTAGATCCGAGGTCTGACCTCAGAGGGGGAATCTGTGTTCCGACCCACCCACCCTGCCTGCAGCCAGCATGGAAAAAACTGCACCAGCTGCTCTCCAAGGTCTGTGCTCTGCCCCCTCCCCCTCACAGCCAGCACAGAAAAAAACATGCCAGCTGCTCTCTGAGGTAGGGAACTCGATCAAGGAGGAGGAAAGGGAGGAGGTTTCTGTGGGTGAGGAGGGGAGGAGACAGAAGAGGACAGGGTACCAACTATCCTGAGGCCTCTCCAGCCTCCTTCCCTGCCCCCTCCAAACGTCCCAGCTAGACAGGCAAAAAAGCCCACCTAACAAATATGCAGAGCGGAAGTGTGTGTGTGTGTGTGTGTGTGTGTAAGCTAAGGATTGCTTCTGCAGCACCTCCTGCTCTGCATTGGGGATCACAAGCCTCCAACTTTAGAGACTTACAATCATTAGGGCAGAAACAATAGAACTGTGTCCTAAATTAATTAATTAACCTCACTTGGGATTGTCCATGCCACTAGAAGCCACGTCAGCATGAAATCCAGTGAAAGCAGAAACACATAAGTCAAGAGGTAGGTGGGCATGCCTGTACATTTATTAATGACACCCTAAGCTGATTGGATGGATAAACAAAGGCAGCCCCAAATCAGCAAGAGTACTAAAGAGATGGCTCTTGTACTAGGACTAATCAAGAGCTGTTGGTGGTGTTTTTTTCTTTTTAGCATACTGGCAGCTATGCTTATTCAGATGTTTTTCTCTATGCATTACATTCAAGGTCAATATCTTCATCTTCATCTAGCTGGACACCTCCCCTGGGTCAGGATTTCAGCCAAACCTCAACTGTTAATAAAAAAAGCGCATTTCCAAAAGCAATTTCCACGCAGAGGCAGAAGGCTGAATGGGCTTCTGTGCCTTAATGCCTTTTCCTGAGCTGCGCAGTGAAGGCAGAGTGCAGGGAATGTAGTTCCCTTGCAGTCAATTAGCAATTAGACAATAAACTTTCATTATTAATATGCTCGATAATAAATTGCTGGTGGTGAAGCTGATGAAAATTAAAGCTCTCCTAAACGTAATCTGTCAAAGGGGCCCTCTGGATGAAATTCACTCAAAAAGCCATCTCACAAAGTCCGGCTCACTTGCTGCTTAATAGATCCATCTGGAGTTCCAGAAAATGGATTCACATCTAGGCTGTTCTGTTGGACATCTTGATCCTGCACATTTCAGAAACACGTCAGTACTCATCCAAACATGAGGCTGGAGCAGGAAACATTCGCTTGTCCAGGACGCTAAAAAAGTAACAAAGCCTGAAACAGTGGGTAATGTGTGGATTCAAACATTACCCACTGCTGGAATATAAAGAAACTGCCTTATACTGACTCAAACCCCTGTTCCATCTAGCTCAGTATTGCAGCCATCTCCAAGCTGGCACCCTTCAGATGTTTTGGTCTACATCTCCTATCATTCCAAGCTAATATGGGACTCTTCTTGCTGGTTTGTGGGAGTTGTAGTTTAACATAAGCTGGAGGGTGCCAAATTGCAGAAGGCTGGTCTACACTGATTGGTAGTAGTAGCTCTATGGGGTTTCAGGGTTTGACCCAGCCCAGGCTGATATATGTTGTTTGTGGAGATGCAGGCAAGGGACTGAGCCTGGGACCTTCTGCATGTGAAGCAGGTGCCCTATCACTGTGCTCCATGGATTCGGAGCTTTTACAAAGGAACTCACCCCTTGCCTAACAAGTATTAGTGGATGACTAATATCAGCATTCCAGAACGAGAAGAAAATCTTGACTTTAGCTAGAAAGAATTACCTTTTCTTCCTTTTTAAAGTTAAACTAGATATGATCCAACTTGCACCAGCTATGTATGCGTTTTTAAATGATTTTGGGGTCCCTATTGGGCTCAAAGGCCATGCATAAATCTATAAAATTAAAAATAAATAAATAAATATCAGGTCGGCCCAAATCTAATTCTCTACTAACATTACTCCTCTCACCCAAACAGGGAGGGTAGAACAAGGTGTCTGGTTACCATGTTGTAGTATCCTCCAGTTGTTGCTGAGCAGGTTAGAGAAGGCTGGTACATGATATTTGGGAGATGCCCATTTCTCAATCCATGAATCAAGGTCCAGCAGTAATTGCACAATGTTCTGAATACTCCCCAAGACAGTGAAAATCAGTGAGGGATCAACCCTATGAAGAGCAGGATCATCTTGAAATGATGAGTGCACATGTATGCCTCACCTGGACACACCTCTGTGCAGGTGCAAGATATTGTGAGAACACAGGGCAGGCACAAGAATGCAGGACCGGGGCAGGACCCAGGGGAGTGTTTAGAAATGGTCGCCATGGCCCCATTGAAGTCTAATTCTTGAACGAAAATACAGGCAATTATTGTGTTAGGACAATAATTGTGTGTATATTATGTATATAATCTGTACAATGCATAAATTCAATGAATTGTTGCAGTAGAGACATGCAGTGATAGGGTCCCACAACTACAATGTTGCAAGGAAATGACCAAAAACAAAAAATGGGGGAGGGGAGCTCACCCCCTTTCATTTGCTGCGCATAACCACCATGTGACATATGGCACTCATCAAATAGCCCACTCTCAGTACTGTGACTCTATCGTTAATTCCGAAATTTTCAGGGAATCGGTTGCTGAAGCAGAGCTGTATAGACACTCCCCAAGGCAATATTTCAGAATGCCTTGGCTTAAAGACAGGCTGTTCCTCCTAGGATTTACTAAATATGGGCTAATTCTTCTTAGGATTTACTAGGTTGGACAAACAAGGGGAAGTCTGAAAAGAAGATCAGGAGCCTGCTTGTGAGAAAGAATCTATTTTAGATATGGAGCGGAATATAAATACTGTAAAAAACAAACAAATAATAAATAGCCAGTCTACATCCAGATTCTTATTTCTAAGAGTGCAATCTTATCCATGCCTATTCAGTAGTATGCTTTATTGACTATAATGGGGCATACACCCAGGTTAGTGAATACATAGGACATAGGTGTGCGCAAGGGGTATGCCCAGGCACACCCTAGTGCCTGAAGCAATAAGCATCTCCTCAACTGCAATGGCCCTCCCAGAGTCAGGCAAGCTGGACATGTAGTAGGGCATCAGTGTCCACAATGTTTAATAAATAAATGAATAAAAAATATCCTTTCTGATTGAGTATTCGATAAATGTTCACCTTTTAAAAAATAAAATTATCTTGGTGCACACCCTAATGAAATGTGCTGCACATGCCTGTGATATAGGATTGCAGCCTAAAAGTCCCAAGCCCTCTGAACACAACTGGACACTTGGGTGGTGGGTGTGGGGTCAAGCAAGCTTGTTCCCCAAAGTGACCTAACGTCAAGCACTAATCATTAGTCCGGGGTGACAGGGCCCTATCACATTTTCCTGACACCATGATGAAGTAGCTGTTGGTACATCCGTCTCTTTAGCATTTAAGTTTTAGTGTAGCACCTTTGAAGATTTGGCTGCAAGGAAGAATCATATAAATGGCTTGCTCCAGAGAAATAAGTCTCATGTCAACCCCATCAGAATAGAAATCTGCTTTGTGAGGAAAGTATCAACCCATCTCTTTGTCTTCTGCTTCATCTGATCTTACTTCAGACCAATTTAATGGTTCAATAGATGGACATGTTGACTCCAAACTTTTTTTCACTTGCTCCAGAGAGGATCTCAGGCCCATATCATAACTGCTATACACAACAACTCACTCTTCAACAAATAGCAATTTGCTGCACAAGGCAAAGGGAGGGATCCACCAAATACCACTGCCGCACAGGCTCCATTCCCTTTCGTAGGACTTGCACCCATGGTCAGAAAAACCTAGTTAGGACCAGACGACAAGGGGGCTCCTGTGTCTTTCAAAGGTCCACAGAAGGGGAAAATTCTCCCAGGTGTGGCTTCTACTGTCATTACAGCAATGTGGTTAGGAAAAGCTCAGGCAGTTCTCCCTTTATGCAGCTCTTAAAGGCGAAGAAGCCTTGCCAGGACAAACTTCCTAACAAACTTTATGCTCATAGAACACGAAAGAGTGCTGCTTAGCAAACATTTTGTGCAACCAAGCCCTCCGTTTAAGATAAGTCAGCCTATTGGATTTTTTAAAAAAATTCCAGCTAACATTCTGAATAAATGCTCTCCATTCAGTTTCACCCGAACTTAAATCCACATATTTGCCTAATCTGGACCGATTTTCAAAGTCTCCCTGAACACAGCGTGCCAGGTGGCAGCCATTCCTGGCCAACGACCCACAACCCCTTGGGAAATTGTCTGAGAAGCATGACGTCCAATGCGTCACTGCTGCCAACGTCAGGGGAAGTGGGCCTGTCTGGCCAGCTGGCACTGCGCAAATGGGAGAACAACAAACCCATTTACTCGCTGCCCCTGCCCAGCCAGGCTGCTCGGCCACCACGTGAGCCGCCAGGCCTGTAGGCACGGCGCTTACCTTGGCATCTGGACAGCTGCTAGTTTCGGAGAGGCTTCCAAGGGAACTGTAAAAACCAAGTGTGGCAGGAGATTAATTAATTGAAACTGAAGACATCTGTTGTTAATTAATCCCCCAAAGCAGAGTTAACTCTTTTCTTGCCCACTGCCTGACTGCAGGTTTCAGAGCTTGCAACCATGCCATCCTGCCAACGTCCAGGCTGTGCCTTGCGGTCGCAGGTTGGGTAGATAAGTGATTTCTGGGCAGAGGTAGAGTTATCGGGGGCAGGGCTTCTGTACCTTGATTAGTGGTACAGAAAGGGAATTTCAGCAAAAGCAGCTTTTCTCACCCCAGCAGCATCATAGCATGACAAGCTGCAGCTGCCGACATTTCCTCACCTCCTGGTAAAACTCAGGTGTAAATAACAGGCAGAAGGAGATGCCCGCTCTGGCTCTCAGACAACAGAAACTCCACGCAAGGACCTGGAAGGCTGTATGGCCTTAAGTTGGAAGAACTTCCTTGCTAATCATAAGTATTTAAAGCATGGCAGATAGTCAAACCTTTTTGTGTTCAAGCTACTAGCATCTCCTTCTCTGTAAACATTAGTTAATTGGAATTGTCATCCTGGTACTACATATGTTTGTTTTTTAAAAAGTTAGCGTTCCCAGTCCATTGTTCCATTGCAAGAACGGAAGAAGATTAGAGGTTTTTGCCAGATTTCACAGAATGTTATACTGTACTCAGAACTGATTGATTCAATTTGCAGCGTTTATTTTTCAGATAGAGGTTTCAGTGCCCAGCACTTAGGGTTGTCAACTTTTCAACTGGCCTCTATTTAAAAGGTCATTTTAACAGCAATGTGATGTGCTGAATTTACCAGCGGTGGAGGCTAGTGGCTTTAATGTCAATGGGGGGATGGATCTGTTCCGGATCTCACTCAGAACCAGTCAGAACTCTAAGGGAGCTATCCAAGCAGTGAGCTGAAGTTCACTGTCCCATTGACACTGGAGCCACCAGCTGCCACTTGTTACCAGGTGATAATAGGTGTGTTCCCCTTATTGCACACACATGTTCAACTGAATGTATGCATTTGGGGGGGGGAGGACTATGCCCTTGGTGGTGACACACCCACTGGTCTTGCCCCTCCAGCCAACAGGCACACAGAGTTATGTATGCAGGACTCATCCACTCAGTTGGAAATTCTAAGCACTTAGGGTTCCTGTTGGCAAGAGAGAGGCCTATCTGTATAGGGGCCTTTGTCATGAACCTTGAACATGCAGCTATGTGTGAGGGGGGTGGATATTTATTTATTTATTGCATTTCTATACCGTCCAATAGCCAGGAGCTGCATCACAATTGGGTTATGACCCCTGGTGACCACAGGATGGGAGAATATCTGTACATCCTTACATCCTGGCTGATGCTTCAGTCCTGATTTCTGCAGAACAAGCTGCAGTAAAAGGCACAAGGGCAGGGCAGCTTTTACTTTTTTCTGGTTGGTTGGGAAACTGCCACACTGGTCCAATACTGGGATTTTCTACATGAGGCTTTAACCTGCCTCTTTACCGAGACTTAGGGAGGATCTACACTATTGCTTTTAAAGCGCTTTAAAGCACTTTGAAAACGTTTTGAAACCTGTATATGCAGTGTGTCCTGGGCCCCAACAGTTGTCAAAACTGTTATAAAGCGCTTTAAAGCAGTAGTGTAGATCCCCCCCAATGCTTCCAGATTCTTTGCGAGATTTAAGATACAGCAAAAGCTACAAAAGTAGGAGTGAGTGAAGTTAATTTCAGATACATTGAATGTCTCACTTGTTCTTTATTTCAGTGATTTTAACATTAAGATGTTATGTAGAACAGATTTGTTTTAATTGTGTGCTGTAAAATCAGATATGTCACCAAGGCTATGTTCGGGTGGGCACGCCCCCTTGGTACTGGACACGCCCCCTGGGGCCAGACATGTTGGTGGGCATGCCCTTTTGGGGGCCAACCATGTTGTCCTCCTTTTTGGTTTCCAAAATATGGTCATCCTAACTGTGGTGCAAAAATAATGTTCTCTTCGGGAGTCGGGTTGAAAATGCCCTGGTGTCAGCCAGGAATCCTGTCAAGAGATGGGACAAGAGTCCTTGATCCTTTCAAGGGTCACTGATTGTCTTTCTAGACAGAATAAATCTGTGAGGCCTGTAAAACTGAAGCAAATTCAGGCATTGTTATCCTACAGCGAGTTAAACTACAGCGGGTTAAACCTGGGAATCTGTTTAGAACTATTCTTTCAGCTCTTCATTGAAAACCAACTGGGTAATCATGGTTTTCTCCCCTTTTCATCTGTGTTTAGTACACAGTCATCTGCTTCTGCCAAGGTATTTTTAGGAGACCCATGAAAGCTAATTAGGAACATGTTATCATGTGTGCAATTAATTGGCCAACGTATTTCGTATTTTGTAGAATTCAGGCTATTTATTCTTTCCTAGCAAAACACCCATCATTGCGGAAGGAAGAAGGCCTGTGGTTATTTGGAAGGACTCGGTCGGTGGTGGTGGAGGAGCGGAGGGAGGAGATGCATACCACAAGTCAGGTGCAGGCTGGGAGGCCTCATTATTACCTCTTTTCCCCTTTACAGATTTTTTTCTTGTTAGAAAAAAAGAAAAGAAAAAGCAGTGGGAAGCAGCAGGCCCCAGGTGGACAACAACGTTGCCTCCTGTAAAATTACATGATAAAAGCCACCTCTGGAAGCTCCCCTGCTTTTCTGTGGGAGAACATCTACCGGACATTCTCCAATGTGTTGTACAGATGGACAATATTTGGGATGGAAAACTGTGCAGAACATCCTATCTAGGGTTACCATATGGGAAGGAGGCCAGGGCTCCTGTATCTTTGTATAGAAAAGGGAATTTCAGCAGGTGTCATTCGTATGCATGTAGCACCTGTTGAAATTCCCTCGTCATCACAACAGTTAAAGCCGCAGGAGCCCTGCCTTCTTGACTAGGTACAAAAGAGGGCAGGGCTCCTGCAGCTTTAACTGTTGTGATGAAGAGGGAATTTGTGGGAATTTGTGAGAATTTAACTGTTGTGATGAAGAGGGGAGCGCCGTCCAGTTCAGTTTTATTGGATGAGTTTCATTTATTGAGGCCCGAGGATGTGGACAAGGTGCTTGGCCAAGTCTGGTCGACCACCTGTGTGCTTGCCCCTTGCCCCTCGTGGCTCATTACATCAAATAAGGAGGGGATTGCCGGCTGGGTCCAGGAGGTTGTAAATGCCTCCTTGAGAGAGGGAGTGGTGCCGGCCTCTTTAAAAGAGGCGTTAATTAGACCACTCCTGAAGAAGCCTAATCTGGACCTGGAGGATGTTAACAGCTACAGGCCGGTGGCTAATATCCCTTTCCTGGGCAAGGTGCTTGAGCAGGGTGGTTGCAGGACAACTCCAGGCACTCTTGAATGAAACGGATTATCTAGATCCATTTCAATCGGGTTTCAGGCGTGGCGCAGAGCGGTAAAGCAGCAGTTTCTGCAGCCGAAACTCTCATCATGGCCTGAGTTCGATCCCAGCGGAAGCTGGTTTCAGGCAGCCGGCTCGGGTCGACTCAGCCTTCCATCCTCCCGAGGTCGGTAAAATGAGTACCCAGTTAGCTGGGGGAAAGGTAATAATGGCCGGGGAAGGCAACGGCAAACCACCCTGCTATAAGACCTGCCAAGAAAACGTCAGCGAAAGCTGGCGTCCCTCCAAGAGTCAGTAATGACTCAGTGCTTGCACGAGAGGTTCCTTTCCTTCCTTTGGAACAGAAACTGCCTTGGTCGCCCTGTGGGATGACCTCTGCCGGGAGAGAGACAGGGGGAGTGCGACCCTGTTGGTTCTCCTGGACCTCTCAACGGCCTTCGATACCATCGACCATGGTATCCTTCTGGATAGGTTGTCTGAGCTGGGAGTGGGAGGTACTGCGTTGCAGTGGTTCCGCTCCTACTTGGATGGCTGATTCCAGAAGGTGGTGCTGGGGGATTATTGCTCTGTGCCGTGGCTCCTAAGCCATGGGGTTCCACAGGGCTCTATCTTATCCCCTATGCTGTTTAACATATACACGAAGCCGCTGGGGGAGGTTATCCGGAGATGTGGACTGAGGTGTCATCAATATGCGGATGATACCCAGCTCTACCTTTCCTTTTCATCAAACCCAGGTGAGGCAGTGACTGTTCTGAACCAGTGCCTGGGCACGGTAATGGACTGGATGAGGGCTAACAAACAGACTCAAGCCAGACAAGACAGAGGTACTGTTAGCGGGTGGTTCATCTGTCCGGCGAGGTAATGTTTGCCCTGTCCTGGACGGGGTTGCACTCTCCCTAAAGGATCGGGCCCGTAGTTTGGAGGTGCTCTTGGATCCAGAACTGTCACTTGAGGCACAGGTGAACTCAGTGGCAAAGAGCACCTTTTATCAGCTCAGGCTGATATACCAGCTGTGCCCTTATCTGGACAGAGATAGCCTAGCTACAGTTATCCATGCTCTGATAACCTCTCGTTTGGATTACTGCAATGCGTTATACGTGGGGCTGCCTTTGAAAACGGTCCGGAAGCTTCAGCTGGTACAAAACAGGGCAGCCCGTTTACTAACAGGGACTGGCCGACGAGACCATATTACGCCAGTCCTTTTCCAGCTTCATTGGCTGCCAGTCCAGGTCCGGGCCCGATTCAAAGTGCTGGTATTGACATTTAAAGCCCTAAACGGTTTGGTGCCAGGTTATTTGAAGGAACGCCTCCTCCCATATGTACCTGCCCGGACCTTAAGATCATCTACAGGGGCCCTTCTCCGTGAGCCCCTGCCAAAGGAAGTGAGGCAGGTGGCTACTAGGAGGAGGGCTTTCTCCGCTGTGGCACCCCGGTTGTGGAATGAGCTCTCCAAAGAGGTCCACCTGGCGCCTACACTGTACTGCTTTCGTTGCCAGCTGAAGACCTTTTTATTTTCTCAGTATTTTAACACTTAATTTTAACTTAAATTTAAATTTTACTGTTTTAACTCTGTATTTTAATTTTATATCAATTTTGCTGCGTGGTTTTTATCCTGATTGTGCTTTTTATACTGTATTTTGTATTTGTGCTTTGGTTGTTTTATTATGGTTTTAATTTTTGTGAACCGCCCAGAGAGCTTCGGCTATTGGGTGGTATAAAAATGCAATAAATAAATAAATAAATAAATAAATAAATAAATAAGTAAATTTCAACAGGTGCTGCATGCATACAAATGACACCTGCTGAAATTCCCTTTTCTATACAACTGTTAAAGCTACAGGAGCCCTGTCCTCCTTTCCATATGGTCACCCTATCTTAGTGCTGACTCATGACATTGTAAAGATGTTGGCAGCCATTTCCTGGTCACTTCCTCTCTACTCCCTTTTTCAAACACGGGTGGGGAAATGTGAATATCGGCAAGGCAGCTAAAGATGGGAAATGTGCCAGGCCACTTCCAATTCCTGCACCAGGCAAGTGTGGACACTGTGCTTGCTTGCTTCTCTTTTCTTTTTAACTCTGGCTCCTGAATCAGATGGAGGAATCTGCTCCCCATTATTGTCACTGGCAGTTTGTTCAATAGCTGGCATAGATGGAGCAGCGGCTGGTGAGCTGCCAACAAGGGCTAATTAGCACCGTAAGTGAGGCCTTTCGTTGGGACGCCGAGGAGGGGCTTCAGCTTCCTGCCAAGGTTGCAGCTCGTCTGGACTTACTAAGGGCTGATCTAACGAACATGGTAAAAGCAGTTCTCTTTCCCGCTGATTTCCATTAGGCCCTCTTTCCTCCTTAGGCTTCCATACATGGCCTTTCCCACCATATGTGATTAAAATGAAGTTTATATTTATTATTTATTTATTTTACAATGTTTGTATACCGCTCCCCATTCAGAATTTCGGGGCGGTGGACAAAATAAAAACAGAATAAAAACACATTAAACTTACATTTTTAAAAGAAACAAAGTGCAAAATAAACTGCAGCTGGCCATTAAGGGAAGACTTTTTGGAACAATGACGTTTTCAGGAGGTGCCAGAAAGAATACAAAGGTGGTGCCTCCAGAGGCAGGGAATTCCATAGGAGGGGGGCCCACCACACTGAAGGCTCTTCTCCTGGTGGACTCCAATTGGATGATAGGTTTGTGTGGAACCACCAGGAACATGCCCTCGGATGACCTCAGTGACCGGGCAGATTGAGAGGGGAGAAAGCGCTCTCTCAGGTATCCTTGTCCCAAGTTGTTTAGGGCTTTGTACACTAGTACAAGAACTTTAAACCTGGCCTGGTAGTGAATAGGCAGCCAGTGCAGTTCATTCAGCAAAGCAATTATATGTCAGAAAGGTGAAGCTCCGGACAGGAGATGCCTTTCTAGGCTTGGAAAAAGAATTCCATCCGCATACAAAACTAGGAGCATTCCTACACGAGGCTTTTATTGCATGCTTATGAGTGGTTACTCACAGAAGTTTCAGGTCCCTTACATGACAGCATCAACCTCCAGTGCATCTCCTGCACTGTTGGAGCTTTATTCCGCTTTTTAAAAGATCAAAGATAAAACAGTAAGGAAGGTTAATGTGAAATATTGATTCCTTTTAACATGGGACTTATATTGTGTGAACAAAATTGTCTGATCACAGAAGTTTGTGGGTCCTTTACACAACGTTGTCCACCTTCACGGCCCCTCCCACAGTTTATGACCCTTCTCTTGCTTTTAAAAAGATTGGAGATAATGTGATAAGGGGCATTATTCCGATAAATCGGCTGTGTAAAATGCCAGTATTGTGCTATAATTTAGCCGTTAGATGGCTCTGTGTAATAGAAAAGGAAGTTTTTAATTGAATTCAACTCAAATTAGGTGTCCACCATGTAAAGGAGCCCATTGTAATCCTCAAAAGAAACCAGAAGCAGAAAGCTCCAGTAAAGTTGCAGGATTTCAGCTTCATGTGATGAACCCCCTTTGTAGTAGGGATGTGCTCCGCTTCTAATTGGACTGGCGAATTAGAAGCGGAGCGGGGGGCTTCGCTTGCCCTTAAGGCGGAGGCGAAGAGGATTGGGGGGGCGGCGGAGCGTGGCGAAGAGGATCAAGGTGAAGGCGGATCCTTCGCCTCGATCCGGAGCTCCGCCGGAAAGGTAAGTGGGGTTTACCGGGCCCTGCCGCTGTCGCCCATGCGGCGACAGCGGCAGGGCCCGGTAACCACCACCGCCCTCTTCTCCCTTACCTACCTCCGTCCGCGGCCCGTCCGCGTCTTCAATTGAGCCCGCGGTTCAACCAGGAAGTCTGGGCCGCAAGCGGCCCAGACTTCCTGGTTGAACCGCGGGCTCAATTGAAGACGCCGACGGACTGCGGACGGAGGCAGGTAAGGCCCCCCCTCCCCCTTGGTCCCTTACCGGGCTCTGCCGCCGTCGCCGCACGGGCGGCGAAGGCGGCAGGGCCCGGTAAACCTCCCGCCCTCCTCTCCCGGCCTTACCTGTCGCCACTCACCTCCACTGCGGAGCTCCGCAGCGAAGAGGAGCGGAGTATGGGCAGAGCGGCGCAGAGCGGGCCAATTCGAAATTTTTGGATCAGCCCACGGGGCGGAGCGGGGGGTCCGTGCACACCCCTACTTTGTAGTATAAAATGACAGCATTGTGCTGTAGTTCATCCACTAGATGGCAGTGTATAATGGAACAGATAGAACATTGCCAAGAAAGGACGTTTTCAATTCAATTCAAATGTCCGCTGTGTAAAGGAGCCCATGTAATCCTGGAAAGAAATTGTGGAAAACCCGGAAAGGATGTGGGGTTTGAGCCTCCTGTGATGAACCTCTAGGTGTAACAAAGGAAGGTTCTAGCTTAGCTAAGTTTTCTATGTATAGGCCTCAGTGAGGCCTAGTGAATGTAGCACACACACCCCACACACACACTGTCATGCGAGCCTCCACCCATCGAGGTACTGCCCAGACACAGTTTGAGCTCCAGGAGCCTAGTAGTGGATGATCAGCTTGTTCGGTCTGCTGAACCTGTTTCACTGGATGCAGAATAAGCATTCAACTACTAGACGGAACCTGAGCTATTCATCATGTAATGCTAAGGAAGTAATAGATGTACAAGGATCCTGCGTCAGAATCACTCCCAGGCAAACCTTCCAGGGATGCATACAATGAAATTGCACTGTAAACATATGCCTTACCTGTTGCACAATGGGAAATGACACAACACAACCTAAAATAATTAAGTCAATAAGCACGGATTAGTAAGAATGAGAATCAACATCAACTATCTCCTTTCCTGTTCATGGGACACTCTACAAAATCTGGTGCTTCAAAACTTGGGGTGTCACTTGGGGTGTTCAGTTATATTGACCATTAATCTTATTTTGTCCAACATGAAGGAAGCTAACCTAGGATGGGTGATTTTTTTTTTATTTTCTTTAAAAAAAGCTCCTCCAGAGAAAGAAAAGCAGGGTATGCAGTGGAGCAAGAGTTTAACTTAATAGGAAGGAATCCAGCTTCAGGTTGTTAGTGATCAAGGGCATCTAAAGCAGCCACAGCTAAGGGGTTTTTTTTGCTGCTGGAGATCCCACTTTTCATAAGAATTGTACTTGCTATTACTGGTCCGGTTGCCAAGTATCATAACTGCACATCCTAGCATATTTCCAATTGTGCTAATTAAGTATTACCTTAAAGTACTATTTACAGCTCACCCCTTTCATTATTTCCCTTTCCCTTTAAATAAAATGTCAGTAGTAGTTGCTGCAGCAGTGAGCAGGACTGAAGTCATACTGTCCAAAGCCAGGAGTTTACTATTTTAAAACAGCTTTAATTGAATGAATTTCCTAGCTCTTGTTTGTGGAGAGTAAAACCTAAAATAAGTAAATTGGGATGCCACCATTACTGGCATAGAGATATTTGCAATTAATATTAAGCAATCTTTCACACACACACACACCTTCATATGTAACGTGGGAGATGAACTCCAAGAAATTTATCAAGAAACTGACTCATGCTCTCCTTTCTATGGTAACTACAGTTAGGTGTGTATCAGAATTCTAGAGCTCTTTCTAGCTACACTCGTAATCTTGAAGATATATTTAGTGAGACTGATATCAGATATTACTTCCTGCCTGTCCCCATCTGAAAAGAAAGGTCCTTCAAACAAGAGTTTTGTTTTTTGTGATTGGGTAGAAGTACAAAATACACACAAGTGCATAAATGTACGTACTGTCATGTGTTTTGTTTGTTTAAAGAAACAAGCCCCCTTGGGCATCATATTTATGTACAAAAATACCTCAACTGAAATGGATGTACAGTAGTGGCTGGTGTGTGTTGTGATTTTGAGTCCGATTGACACCCCCCCCCCAAAAAAAAAACCCTTCCCCCACAGTAGGGAGAACAGGCTTGATCCTGTCAGTTTGCAACACAGAAGAATTACCTTGCTCAGAAATGAAACATATTTTTATTTACAGTAACAAATAAAAACCAGACAAAATTAAAAAAAAACCTTCCCATCCTGAAAGGAATTGGGGGACTCAGTATGGCATGGCTGCCCATCTTTGGGTGGGTACCAGCTATCCCACCTCCTGGGCTCCCAAGACATGCTACCAATTTGAACAGCTCACTCGGAAGGTTGCCACGTCAGCTGTCCGGGATCTTGCTGACAGGTGACCACACAGATAAGATGTCTCCCCAGTCTGTTAAAAAGCCTCTTCAAAGAATCTCTGTTGGACAGTAGAGACAGTCAAGAGGCTCTGGAGAGTGGTGTGTACGGGTCACATGGGACTATCCAATTTCAACACTGACGTCCACAGCAGAAGGATGACTAAAAGTTTGGTGCGGAGGAGTGGGCAGGGCTGAGATAGGATTCCTCTTAAAGAGTTCACAGAACAGGTCAGCTTCTAGCTGCTGACAAATGCAGAGGGATCCTCACCAATCCTTTTCACTTTGGGTCAGGAGCTGCTCTGAGACTTTGGTGTCCTTCTGTCGTGCCACTGGAAGAACCTAGCTACAGCTGAGGATGGGCCTAGAGCAGCTGCATGAAAATATTCCTTCTTGGCACACTAGGCTAGCTGCCATTCCCTTGGGTGCTGAAGATGCTCAGTAGCCAGCCAGGAGGCAGCAAGGCAGCCAACTAGTTGGCATCAGTCCACATCATAAGGCGTTGGCGGGCAACCAATAAGCACCAGAGCTAGAAAAGCATGCTTCAGCCAGACGGCAGCAAGACCTGTTGACCAGTAGGTGGCACACTTTACTGGAACACTAGACCAGAGGCAGCCCAGCGTTTGCCCGTGGCCTTTGGCCCTGTTATGACTGCTCCAGATTCCTACTGAGCAGCATAGCTGGCTGTGCAGCTATTCTTCTTCTGCTCTTGGCTCAGGCAGCAGGAACACTGCTCTTCCCCAGCTCCATTAGGAAGAATCTGGTGGGAGGGAAAGTGTGTGTGTGTGTGTGTGTGTGTGTGTGTGTGTGTGAGAGAGAGAGAGAGAGAGAGAGAGAGAGAGAGAGAGAGAGAGAGAGCATCCACCACTTGTCCTTCAAGAACCCTGCAAATCTTTAATGTCAGTTTGGGGGTGGGGGGAGAGCTGCTTGTTTCCAAGCGGTTTTTCAAGCCCAGGGTTTTGGTTCCAATACTCAACGCTGTCACCTCCCCCGGGGACCATCGCTTGCTCCAAACTGAGCTTCTTTGGATCCTGATCGTTTGATGGTGGGGCAGAACAATGGAGACCTCAAGGTCAAGTCTTTCCCCCCTCGCCCCACCAGCGGCATACTCAGAGCCCCTACATCCTGGCTCCGGATTTCAGGAAGAGAAGCACAGGCCGCAGCACTCCATGCAGATCTCCAGGCAGTCAGCCGATTCACAGCATGCATCGATAATGCCACAGTCCATGTCACAGGGCAGGTCGCAATCGGCGCATTCCCCAGAGCCGCAGCAGCAGCAGCAGATGCAAGAATCTTCGGAGCTGCAGGAGCCACAAGTGGCACAGTCCAGCATGATGTTGCAGAGGGTCAGGAACTCACAGAAGAGGCAGGAGAGGATGCAGTGGACACAGCAATCTGGAAACAGAAAGAGGAGAGGTTGTCAAGAAGCAGGCAAAAGTTAGCGAAGTGTGGGAGGCGGAAATAGTTCAGGAAGAGGGGGGACTGGGCCAGAGCTGGAAGGCTAAGCAGAAATGGAAGGCGACATTGTGCGCAGCTGGAGCACAGCAGGCATCGCTCCGAAGTTGGACTGACACTGCAATGAGCGTTCATGTTGAAACCAACCAATTATATTCCAGCACCCCAAGGCTTCCATGACCAGCATGGGGATGGTACTTCAAAAGATCCTGCGGATGCTACGGCCAGGGCTTCAGAATATTCCCCCCCCTCGCCTCTATGACTCATAGTGGGAACTGATGGCATATTAAGGAAATGACTGAGTGGGAGCGATTATCTGGGAGGTTACAGCTAAGAGAAGAGCATCTCTTTGGCAGTTCCGAGAGATTGTGCTTCCAGACTGGCAGCTCTTAGCAGTGCTACTAATCCAAAGACATGGTGAAGCTATTCCACTCTTTCCCTCCCTGATGGATTTTCAGTGGCTGGGGAAAAAGTTGGAAGAAGCAGTGAGGAAACAGAAGGGTTTCAAATGGAAGATTGCATCTGGATCCCCTGTAAGATTAAGTGAATGTTTAAAGGTTCAAGACTAACATAAGTGAACGTGGGCCTGGAACAGACACTGAGTGTGGATAGTGAGAACAGCTCTCTCACTACGATCCATCATAGTGCTTTGCTCCCTCTCTGGTCCTGGTTTCCGCTTGCTGCCTACCCTTCTTCATTGTACCTGCCCACACCCTTGCTGACCCCTCTCCCTCCCTGCCATGGACAGGTTCTGTGGATTCTGGCTGGCTTGAGACCAGAGTCTTGTCTGTCTATGAACTGTTCACTTGGTAACTGAGTGGCCTAGAATATCTGCTGTTGGCAAGTCAGTTTGTGTTTCAATACAGGAACACTTTGCATCGATCTGCCCCATGAAGCAGTGCATATATGTGAGTACTCTACTCCGTGTAGCTGGGATCCCAAAAGATAGTATACACCAGCTTTCCCCAATCTGGTGCCCCCTCCCCAGATGTGTTGGACTACAACTCCTACCTGGCCAGTCATGATGAGTGTTGTAGCTGGAGGGAACCAGGTTGGAACACGTCGGCATACACTAAGCAGAAACCAGGGCATCAAAGATTCCCACTATCACATTTTCTATCATCAATTCACTGACGGCTCTTTCTGCTCTCTTTCTCTCACACACCCTGGTGCCAAATGAACTCTAAACGGTAACTGCAAAATACTAAAGTACAGGGAGAGATACCTTCCTGTGCTTCAGTAGGGATTTGAGAAGATGCAGATTTGGAGCTGCCTTTGCTCTTTTTACTGATCTGGCTGTTGATGGAGTGATGCGACTGTAGCTTCCGATGCGGCTTCTGGGAGCTGGAGAGTGACTTGAGTTCAGAACACAGGACACCGTTCCCAGCCTCGCCATTGGAACTGCCACGATCACGCCCAGCACCATTCTGCAGCAGAGGGACACACGTCGAAGCTGGAGGAGTCCGGACTGTTACTCGGCTCTGGGGCTGGCCTGTTGGGGAAAAGGGCAGGAACAGATTTGAGCATGGTACCCACGCAATGGTGGCAGAAATATATACAGGACTCCATACTGAACTCAAAAGGGCTGAAATATTTCAAATTCAAAATATGGAATTGTTTTAAACGTTCTCCCTTAGAGAACGCAGCTTGGACGTCCAACCATTTGTCCCTCTGCATTTTGCTTGTAGCCCCTCCCCCCCCCTTTCTGTACATTTCCTTCCATAATAATAAGCAGTACGTGAAAACATCAACAATTCAGGCAAATAACATGCATCTTATGCGGCATGGTCAATGACCTCTATCACTCCCTGTATAAAGTACAAACTGAGTTTTGTGATTTGGGACTCTTAACAGTGCAATCCTATGCGGTTCTACTCAGAAGGAGGTTCCATTGAGGTTGATGAGAGTTATTCCCAGGACTGTGTGCATAGGATTTCAACCTAAGTTATTTTACTTATTGTTTGTATTCCCATGCTGCCCCATAACCAACATTGTCTGTGCTGCTTACATAAAACTGATAAAAAAAATACAAGAAAACAAATAGAAATAAAATAGAAAACAGTACAGTAGACGACCCTTAAAAAACCTAGGAGGCAAAGTCTTCACCTTGTGGTGAAAAGAATACAAAATAGGTGCCAAGCAAGGATCTCTGGGGAAGGAATTAGACGCTACACTGAGAAGGGCCTTGCTAGATCTCTCTTCACAGTGGTACGTGCAGAAGGGCCTCCAGCAATGGCCTCAAGGTCTGAGTAGGTTAATATGGGAGGAAGTGATCCATCACCTGGTTTCAAGAGGTTTAGAGCTTTAAATGGTTGTTTTGTTGTTGTCTTGGCATTGTTTGTTAATAAGTATAAGAAAGCAAAAGGACTTTTGGCCTGTATATTTCAGAAATCAATAAACGATGTAAAATCCCAATACATTCCTCAGGGAATAATATGCTATCTGGTGGCTTTCTCCTACACACCTTGGGAAGAATCAAATACAACATGAGCACTAATGTAAATGATGTTGCACCAGCATAAGAGACTTCTCATGCAACACTGATGGCATTAGCTGGCATGATGGAATTCCCTGGAAAACCCACCGTGCCAGCTAATGCTATTGGCATTGCACCAGAAGCCACTTATGCTAGCACAATGTAATTTACATTAGCACTTGTGTCGCATTGGATATTGCCCCCTTTTATCACAATCATGTCTGAATATATATATATATATATATATATATATATATATATATATATATACACATACACACACACATACACACACACACAATGTTATATGTGTGAGTAACACCACATGCATTCTTACTTGAACATTCATATATCAGCAACATCTAAGGCATGTGGACTAGACATTTTCCTTCACCATCCTCCAACGCCCTTCATAAGTCACCACCTTTTAAATAATCTTATTGTGTGTTATTATGCATTCATTTTTACTTACTGTCAGCTGCCCTGGGGGCCCATCATCGGAGAGAAAGGAGGGCTATAAATATTTTAAGTAAATAATATATAAATAAATATACACGCAGCAACCAAGAGGCTGTGACTTTGCAAAAAGAGGATGTTGTACTGAACCCATGTGAGAGTGGAATGCATCCAATGATGTTTTCATGAAAAGGGCCTGTCCGAATGGATCATTTAAGTGTCTGAACAGCAATGGGGATTTTAAAAGCCCACCCCAAACTAATTTGGATGGGATTCAATTTTACTTCAATGGCACTTCCATATAAACTAACTGTGCAGAGAGGATCACAGCAGAAAACAAAAATTGAAACCACGCTAGCCCTTGGAGCCATCTGGCAAAAATTTGCTTGGAACACCGCAAGCATTGTAGCCTCCTGAAATCATTGTTCGTTCTTCCTGGGAGGGGGGGGGCTTGGGGAGGAGAAGAGACCTGCTTTGGGGGTCCACAGGCTGTGCCTTGGGAAGCAGCCATCTTTATTTTATGCATCTGTGCTCTCTTCTCTGGACACCGCCAGAAAAACCTCTGCTATGAAAGGCACGCAGGAGCTGGGGCCTGTGATCGCCTTCCCCCTCCAATTCTCAACCATAAATCATGCAAGAATAAAAGAATTGTGATTATAGATCATTGTCTGGTAGTGTCAACGTAGCTGTATTTGCTTCAGCAGCGGTTACGTGGTCTGATTCGGCGGGGGTTGGGTGGAGGCAAGGGCACACAAAGGCCTTCCATTGCTTTGCCATGTATCCAACCTTGCCAGATTTCAAACATGTATTCCGGCCCATCGAGAAGCAAGAATGTAAGCAAACTTGTTCAGATCTAAATGGCAGCATGCTATTAATTTTGGGAGGCAACACGCTAAATGACTGTGGTTTGGTGAACGCTCAGGATGATACAACACTCTTACTTGAAATGTAAATGGATAGGAAATCAATTTTAAGAGAGAGCTGGGAAGTGAAGTGAATGCAACTTGCCTAAAGCCATCCATAACCGCAGTCCTTTGTTTCAGGTCTAAGTCTAGCATTCAGATTGCAGTTTAAATGATCACATGGTCACACAGAGCTTTATTTTTAGGGGGTTCCATACACATCAGTATATACACAAAACAACCATGAAGGAGGATGAACGTAATTATTCCTGAACCCCAACTCCCCCGAACTTTAGCCAAACTCGTAGCCTTCTGAAAACAGTAGCTAAGGCCAGTTGTCCCTGTAAACTGAGCACTGCAGAAGTGATCATCATGAACACAAGATGAGTGATGCACTCCTAAGATTGCAAACTCCTATGCAAATTGCAGTTTGGCAGTGTTCACTGAAAAAATCATTTCAATTATCTTGGCCAAGAAGGGTATTTGGGGGAACGGAGGCACGATTTCAACCTGCACCCCTTGCACATTTCTAGTTTTCAGCTTATACACTATATAGTTTTCAGCTTATACACTAGCCCAGGGTAGAGCTAAGCAAAAGGGCAGGATTGGCCACAAAACAAACACCACCACCACTCTACCCCCTCTCCCCACAACTAGGCTTGTGTTTTTTCTCTCTGCTAGACTTTACATTTCTCTCCTCTCTCTGATCTGTAAACAAGCAGTGATTCAGCAGAAAGGCTTGAGGGCAGAAGGCACCTTGAGCCAATCCTGGGAACAGAAGCTGCATTCTCTCTGGGGTGTCAGCTGGACAGGACTTCTGGGATGAAAAGGGCCAGACTGAGTCATACCGAAAGCATCATGCATGACCTTCCAATACAAGATGTTTCTTGTCTCATGATACCGAGGAGCCAGGCAACACGCAGTAGGTGGCCAAAGGACAATCTCCGTTTCTCGAGTTTGGGTAACCTACCAAAGGGTGTTAAGTTTACACAAGGTTCTATTTTGACTCACATGGACTCAAAGAGAAAAGAAGTGGGACTGTAGATATTGGGAGACATAGCTGCCATCTGAGCTGAGCACAGAGAAGAGGGCCGACTGACCTGATTCTGGCCTTGCCGATGGAGACATTTGCCTAATCCAGCAAGAGTGATCTGGGCATGCAAACTGAACTGAGCTACTTCCTTCCTACTGTTCTCCCCCACACCTGCCTAAGAGGAGATCAGCACTGCCTATTTTTATTTATTTATTTATTTATTTATTGCATTTTTATACCACCCAATAGCCGAAGCTCCAGTGTGGTGGCGGAATGGGTCCTTTGTGTGTTTACATATATTGCTGCAGAAGGAAGTCTCTGGATTATTAAGACCCATAATATTAGAACAGCAAAGCACCTTGTCATCTTCATTCAAAATTTGTTCCAATGCTCAGAAAGCATGTGAAGTCATTAACATTAAGAATAGAATGGCTGACATTTTATGGAAGGGGTGAGCAGAAGGTAGATCTCCAGATGTATGGGGCTTCAGCTCCTTGAAGTCCCAGCTCACATGGCCAATGGCCAGCAATGCTGGGTGTTGACATCCAAAACATCTGGAGGGCACCAAGTTTGGTCAAGCTGCTGCATACAGGTTATCAGATTCTTCTAAAGATTATAGGGGAGTATCAGTGAGGCAGGCATAAGCAGAGCATGTCATCTCAAACCCAGTCCAACAACATGCATATGTGCACACACAGAGTGCTAAGCTAGACAAGCAAAACATCAAGAAGATTCTTTTACTTTATAGTGAGCCAAAGCTAATGGTATTCAATAAAGGGCTCTTAAAAGGAGCATGAATGTATATTTAGTCTTTTAGTGTCCTATCTTAAGATTTCGTCTAAGAACTGGAACAATGAGGCTTGACTTTTTGTAAGAGTTACTCTTCTACTGGGGCTGTGGAAGATTGCTTGATAATGAGCTCATTCACGATTATGAAACATCCTCCTCTATCACTGCTATTTTTAATATATTTTGGAGACTTCTGTACTGCATTTCAGTTGACAGTCCCAGAGCGGTGTACCAAATAATCATATATGAACGCATTAAAAATTCAATATTAAGACAATCTAACATAATAAAAACATGGATCAGTAAGAGCAACAGTCCAGCAACAATATTCCAATACTAATAAGAGGCAATAATTTCCAAAAGCAGAAAAGCCTATAGAAGAGCATTCCAAAACTTTTCGCTGGAGTCAAGTGTTGGATATCGTCACTGTTTATAGTGGCTAAGACAGTGCTTCCAGATGAGGTTTTTATTGTGCAATTGTACTGCCTCACTCATGGAATTTTGCTGGGGGTCCAGACGTCATCAGCCACTTGCAATCCTCCTGTGTTTTCCTACCGCTTCTTCCATCTTTTTTCTTACCAGACAAAGCTCTACTAAAGAAGAAAAGACGGAATAGCCACGTTTTGATTGTTAGCGCTAGGAGCCCTCTGTCTGGAAACACCCTATGTTTGCTGTTGGAAACTGACAACCGTACCTACACACAAAAATGGAAAAAGGAAAAGTATTTGAGAGATTGTCAAGACGGACAGAAAGACAAGACCTACTCTCGAAAAGGAGTTAGGCTGGTTATAACGGCAACAGAAAATGGACCAAATGAAATTCTCAATACAAATTGTAACGTTATAATTATAGATAGGCATAAACTTTGTTAATATTTTCTGAAAGCAAAAGAAAGAAGGCTCGGTTTCTTACATAAGCTATTGGGGAGGCTCCTATGGGCTAAAGCAAAAGTAGTTGGACCCACGTTATTGAAGGGCCAAACAACTTGTTAGGACAAAGATGCATGACTGTATCTTCACTTCTTTACATTTCTTTCCTACAGCAGCCCCAGGGCAGAAGGGTGCGCCCTGCCGTTTTTTTGCTAATCCCGGCTTCAGATAAAGGGATTTTCATCAGGAAAACAGCATGTATAAGGTGGGGGGGGGGGGGGAAGGGGACTGACCCCTATTCTCTCCATTCCAGTCTCCATCCAATTTGCCCCCCTCTTTTGGGGAAATAGACACTCTCACATCTTTAGCATCTTTCCAGGAGTTTTCTTCCACATGCTCAATAACTACATAGAGGGAAATTGGGAGGGCTGCATCCACTTGCCCTGCCCCAATGGAACCCCCATCGTGCAGATTTCCTTTCCACACTGGCTGGAAGATGATGGGAGTTGTAGTCCAACACATCTGGAAGGCACCAGGTTGGGGAAGGCTGATGTAGAGTATTCTATGTATATTCAAAGGATTCCCCTCTAGCTCTTTATCCTCTATGCAGTTAGATTGGGGGTATGGCTGATGGGGGGGATTAATGCATATAGCCATGTTCCATCTTCCCATGCATTTTGTTTTTAAAAAAATGCATGAGAGGAAAGCTTCTGAAATGGCCTTATGTTGTAATGCACAGTTTGGCCCAAATTTATTGCTACAACCATTCTGAAATATAAGTTAAACTAAATGAGAACTACTTGCCTACAGCTACTCAGATTAGTTCATGACTAAGAGGTTGGGCTGGCCCAAGACGTTTTCTTGCTGGCAGAAGAGCAGCAAATAGCACCCTGTCCCCCCTCACCCAGGCACCCAAAGCCCCCCAAGTCATTTGGCACTTGAGGCAGAAAATCCTACAAGTGCCTCTCTCCATCCTTCGCAGTAAAAGTAAAATAATAACAAATAATTAATGATTTGCTACCCTTTCATGACATCCAATATATCAGCTACCTGAGGAAGCCACCTCATTTGGCCTAATGACAGGGCCAGCCCTGCAGGGATCTGAAACTTCCTGTCTGACATCCAAAGCCAATGTTCTATCCACTACACCGCACTTGCCCCATTCATAATGGGCCATTTCGTATGATCATCACAGCCTACTGTGGCTTATTTATTTAAGCAACAGTGGGTTGTGGTGCGTGCTGTCTGCCCTTTTGAGTATTCAGGCCGCGATGGGCAATCATCATGCCATATTGTGTGGTGCAAACCCAGCGAGGGTGGCTTATGCAAAGTTCCAACAACCTCAGCATAACCCTAAAACAGCCACAGTGGAGGTGATTGTGCAAACCCGGTCATTGTGACATGGTCAGGTTTCAAGGCCACAAGCCTCATACTATTCTAACTAGCACAAGTTCCCTTTATATCCATACAGTCCTTACCAATACAAAAGCTTTTCTGAATTAAACTGTCTGTTAAATAAAGTACCCTTGTTTTGACCCATCCATGACCCGGCTACGCAACGAACAACATTCTGAAAAGACTATGTGCTGAGTTTTTCATTCCATTAGAATGCCACTTGTAAGGTTCTTCCGTGCCTTTTCTGACCTCAGAAACCACACATTAGCATGCTAACGGCGGCAGCACACAGTGACCACACATGAAAGTCGCTCACTTAATGCTAATAGCTTGCAGTATCCAAGTACACCTGCAGCTCCTTATCTGCCAGATGATGGAAGCGGACATAAAAACTTTTCTGGGAGGGGAAAGAGACCCCCCTGCTATATTCACATCCATCTAGTTTTTCTGTTTCAGCTTCAGGCAAAGAATGAATTTCACCAGCTGAGTTCAAATGGAGCCCATGAGAATATGGGTTCACACACTGACATGACCTTAACTGCAGTGGCATGAGTGAACCATTATAATCATCATTATTTCGGGGATGAAATTATAAAGTGGTGAATCCCCTAATCAGATAATTACAGGTGGGAATTCCACTGATGATAAGAATTCCGTTCCCAGCCATTTATTACCATTTTTCCTGGCTCTCCAACACAGCCTCCTTTCTCAAACCAGGCCAACACCCAATACACCATTAACTGCTTGGATTGTTTCTAAAAGGTCTCTCTGATCCTGGGGTGACTGGGGGCATGTAGCCTGAAGCCCCGCTCGGTACAATCCATAGGGAGCTGAACAAGAGTTGCACAAACATTCTATTCATATTCCCTTGGTTCTGTTTTCCATGGTGGGTGAAGGGTTGAAAAAAATAAGCCAGGGCATAGGCGGTATTTTCAGGTATTTAGCATAACCAGAAATACATTTTTTTCTTATTTGGAGCAAGACAGATTTTGTTTTTCAAGCAAGTGTTTTATCATAAGGAGGAAAGCAAAGTCAAAATTGTCTTGATTTCTCCCTTGCTTTTCTCTATCCCAAACCTGGTGAGGAGTGATGGTCCTACCTGCTGTGTAAGCATAAGAAAAAGCTCTGATTCAAAGTCCCAGCAACCAACAGAAGTGTTGTACTCTGACAGATGCAACGGCACTATGACTGGTCCCTTGATTTGATTACTACCATATTTATAATGTTGTAATGTAGCCAGGGCCTGTGTCCTTGATAGATGATTTCCCCAACCTCATGCCCACAAGATGATTGGGACTACAACTCCCAGCATTCCTGACCATTTGGGCCATGTTGTCTGGGGCTGTTGGGACCTGACATCCAAACCATCTGGAGTGCAACAAGTTGGGGAATGCTGATCTAGGGCAGTCAAATTACTTTAACAAGGATGATCTTTATCACACATTACAAACCTAGTACACAAACTTCAAAAGGAAGAGAACTGGATCTTATATAAAGTTGTGCCAGGTGGTTATCATCTGTCAGTGAATGTAGTGATTAAAAAATCTGTTTCTACATCATGCATCAAGTGGTATTTTTTTTAGTATGAAAAATAAAGTGAATGACGTTGTTTATGACTCTCTTGCAAGTAAAAAATTCTACTGATTGTAATTAGAGGGGCACAGCACAGGCATGAAAAGTTCTCCTTTGGTACAACCATTTCAATATTTTGCACATATTTTTTATTAAAGAAAATATCAGTCTAATTCTAAACTTGTTTGAAACTGGCTTGGAAAAGCCATCACCCTGATACACCAGAATGCCAAAACGTTGCGTATACAACTTCTTCCCATTCAGCCATGTATTGCCATTGCCATAATGCTCCTGAACAAAATCAGGGGGGTGCTTCCAAATGAAGCATTTCCAGCACTCACCTTCAAAAGGTATCGTGCACCTATTCCGTCTTTTCCTTCTTAAAGGGTTTTTTTCTGGTGAGAAAAAAGGGATGGAAGAAGTGGCGGAAAATGTGGGAAGGTTACATGTTGAAGACATTGTTGACTGGACCTCTCATAAAATCCTGTGGATGGGGCAAGGCAATGGCACACTGAAAGTTTCATCTGGAAGGAAGGTATATTGTGCCAGTCAAAGAATGTGAACGTTTAGACCCTCCATAAGTGGTTTTTCCAACAAAACAAAGAAATTTGGCTACCTTTGTATGCATTTGTGTGTAACATGTAAATCCGTAAGAGTGCTGATTACTTTCTATCCTTGTTTTTGTTTTAATTAATGTGCTTTGGATAATATCATATTTGGCCGTTCAGGAAGGAATCTACCACTAGACCAGAGAGAGAAAATGTTCTACTACGTGAAGAGAGACTTTGCACTGAAGGTGCCATTCTTTCACACTATGGAATTCACTACCACAAGATGTAGTAATGGCCACCAATTTGGATGGCTTTAAAAGAGGGTTGGATAAATCCCTGGAGGAGAAGGCTATCAAGGGCTACTAGACTTGATGGCTATGTGCTACCTCCAGTATCTGAGTCAGTAAGCCTATGTGCACCAGTTGCTGGAGAACATGGGCAGGAGGGGGCTGTTGCACCATGTCCTGCTTGTAGGTCATTGGTCAACAGCTGGTTGGCCACTGTATGAACAGAGTGCTGATCTAGATGGGCCCTTGGTCCAATCCAGCATGGCTCTTCTTATATTCATTGTAATTCTCCTCTGTATCCATATGTTTTGCCCAAGGGAAGAGGGAGGTCTGGGTTACAGACAGCCTTTATCTTTTCAGAAATGGAGAGCAGCCATTGCCTCTCTCTCTCACAATGTACTGCTGTCATTTTGAGGGCCCTTTGGGCAAGAGACCCTCAGTGGGCCCCTGCCTGAGCAGTGCCACCTCCTCCTCGCTTCTGACCCCACTTCCCATTTACTTCTGTTCTCCCTCTGGACCTGGTCTGTACAGCTGCCCAGAGGGAGAGCTCAAAGCAGATTAAGGACGCTGCTCTAACTTCTCGCTCTGATCACTGCTTGCACGCTTGCGAAGGGCAGGTGAACAAGCACTGGCAGCAAGGAGGAGGAGCTGCAGCCCTGGAGGCTCCAAGGTTGACAGTGGGGCCCCTTCAGGGATGTGGGCCTTGACAGGTCCCCAACCATACCTACCTCTGATGCCAGCCCTGTTTATAGAGTAACGACAAAATTGAAAGGAAACTCTTGGCTTCCTTTCTTTCAGGCAAGTCACTCAGAGAGTGGTTTTAGGGCTGATGTTAGCGCAAGTGTGTGTATGTAAAAACCTACAGGAGAGCGATGGTGGTAATGCAACATCTGGGAGCCAAGCTGCTGAAAGCTCCATCTCCACAGAGGGTGCAGCATGACTGCAGAGTGACTCATAGGTGCAGAATGTCAACAGGCAAGCAGCCCAGCACCAGATGCTCAGAGGCAAGCATGTGGCCTCATTGCGGCGGCCTTCCGAGCGCTCTTTCCTCCAGTCACCTTTCATTCTACTTATCTGTCTGAACAACAGACAATTTGTAAGACACATCCAACGTCTCTCTGCTACTCTTTGCACGAGTTGGGAAAATTCCTCGTATGACATCGGAGACAAAAGGCTCTTTAAGTATACAGGCGGGATCTCGCTTAGGACTTTATGTGTTACACATGAATGTGTGTGATGATAACCTGTTGTGTCGTCCCCCCCCCTTTTTTGTTGTTGTCATTGTTAGAAAAGCAGCTTATGGAGGGTGCACTTGGGAGCAGGGAAGTGAGACGAGGGCTGCACCAGCTTTCTAGCTTCCACCTCTGTGCCCCCATCACACCTTCGCAAAGCTTCCAGAAAAGAGAAGGGGGGTTTAAGCAACCATTGCATGTGTTTGCAGGTAAAATGCGTTTTAGCCTTTACTGTGGCTTCTGATGCTTACCTGTAGAAACACAGTTCTATGTCCCAAGACCTTTGTCAGCACCACTTTAGAGCTTTTAAACTTGGGCCAGCCAGCTTCAATTTGAAAATAATGCTCACTTTTTAGGGCACCAGTATTACTGCCCTGAAAAATATTGCTTTGTTAGTATACAATGCTGGACTCCATCTCTGGTTCAGAGGCCTGGAACTGCAGAGGCCACACCTGGTGTTACTTTTAATAAACACAGATTTTAAGGATCCTGGGTCAGTTTATGAGCCATTGCATTGGCCAATCATTTATTCTGGAATCACAGGTTCAGAACTCACTTCAATCTCCAATTGGTTTACATACTAAAAAGTGAATCAGAGGCTGGAGTAAATTAAAAAGGCATCAGTGACCACTGAGAAAATCAGGCATGCTTAAGTTCTGGAGCAAGCTTCCAAATTAACAAATAGCAGGGATTTCATTCCTGGCATGGGGAAATGAGTAGTATGTGATGGCATGCAGAGTTCCTTAGCAAAACACAGAGACTTGTGAACGATTCGTCTACAGATTACAAAGCAGCAAACATGGATTTACATCTGAGAGCCCCAGCTAATCCCAGCTCTCAGCTGAGTGTAATTGTTTGTATATCCATGTAATGTACTGTACATGTGCATTCAGACATCTGCTTACCACGTACCAGCAGGTGCTGCTGGGTTGCAGCCAAGCAGAAAGGGTGATTCAGGCAGAGCCTGATGATCATCGCTGGACTTAATCAGTGGTGGGGAAGTTGTGGTTCTCCAAATGTTGCTGGATTACAACTCCTATCAGCCACTGCCAGAATAGCCAATGGTCAAGGATGATGGATCATGGTCAGCATATTTAACATCTGGGATGATAGAGGGCCCACAGGTTTCCCACCACTCATATAAACTTTAAAAATCTTATATGAATAAAAATGCAATGTCTGGGGTAGGGATGTCTCCTATTTTAAAACTTAGTCAATTAAATCTGTGTCTATATAAAACAGTTGTTTTGAAGGAAGAAAAATGCACAGAAAGTTTTTAGATAATTCTTAAGACACCCATCACCTTAGAAAAGGAATTCCCTTCTATGGCCTAATCTACACCAAGCAGGATATTGCACTATGAAAGCGGTATATAAGAGGCAGGAGCCACACTACTGCTTTATAGTGGTATTGAAGTGCACTGACAACTGTTGGGGCCCATTGACACATACTGTATACCGCTTTCATACTGCTATATCCTGCTTGGTGTAGATTAGGCCTATATGAGAAGGGGAAATGCCTTTCTAAGATGACACCCGCCATTTTGGCTTTTATTAGTACTTATCTAAATAATAATAATAATAATAATAATAATAATAATAATAATAATGATGATGATGTCCTATCAGGTGTGCCTTTTTAAAATTGTTCCAGCCAATCAATTAATTAACTAAATTTCATAGACTATAGAAACCATTATAGCCCAAACTGCTGGTAATTCCTTGCTCTGTAGACACAGTTTTTGCCTTGGGACAGGGATGGGCAAGTTGTGGCCCTCCAGAAGTTTTGACTTACAATTCCCATCTTCTCTCATAACTGGCTATGCTGGCTAGGGCTCATGGGAGTTGTAGGGCAAAGCTTCTGGAGGGCCACAACCTGAAACAAATAGCCACTTCTATTTGATTGTGTAAAACACAGACACACCCCTTTGCATGTGTTCCCAAACAACATGAATATTGATAAAGATCTTATAACTGGAGAACCTATAATTCCTCCAGTGCAAATTTCCTGTATGCCTGTTGGCTATACCCTCCTGTATCACTCACACGCTAGAGTCCCAATCCGGATCAGGGCCGGTGCATCTCCTCTAGATAAAAAATGGGGGAGGGGGGGAAGTCATAGCTGCTAGATATGGATGTGTGTGAAGTTAATAAATCAGACAGATTGTAGGCGGGGAACCTCAGGTCTGGGGGTTAAATCCAGCATCCCAATCAGGCCCTCTGGGTTTTCCCAGAGGACCACATTTCCTTCCCTTGTCCCCAACCACTGGTCGTTTGGTGGTTTCCCAGCTTTTGTGCATCCCGACCCCCTTCTAAAATGTTGGAATGCCTCTGACAAGGCATGGGCCTGATCTACACACAGCAGGCTATGACACTTTGAAACCGGTTTCAAGACTGTATAGGGAGTGTGTCCTGGGCCCCAACAGTTGTCACTACTGTTATAAACCGTTTTAAAGCAGTAGTGTAGATCCTGCTATGGTTACTGGCAGCGAGAGTTTCAAACTCCAATAGGGCAGTATTTTTTTTTGTAATCTTGGCCTGACCCCTTTTGCCTCTGGCTGCACCCCCTTGCCTTTTGTCCTACCCACAACTGAAATGCAGCCCCCTAGAGCATCTTCTCAGCTGAATTTAGCCCGCAGGCTGAAAGAAGTTCCTCAACCCAGAGACAGATAATGTATGTGTGTATATATATATATGGACCAAACGTACGTGTCACAGCTTCTGCTGCTACTGCAAAGTCATCCTCTGATTTTCCCTTGGCTGTTCCATTCACCAGGGATCTGCGAGATGCTGGATGAACTTCTGCTGGGTTTTCCTCCTTCACATCTGTGTTCTGATTCTGAGAAATCCGAGCTGGGGTTGGAGAGTTTGGAGTCGTTGGTGCTACCGCTGAATTCGCCACGGAGGAAGGGCCCGCATTTGTATCTTGGCCTGAAAGAGATGAGAGGGTTTTGACCAAAGTACCGCTTTATCCTTGAGAGAGCAGGCTTACCTGGTGCCTGAGCACCTAGAAAACATGTATCTTCAAGATGGCTCTCAACTGATAGAAGTAGGATCAACACTGAAGGCACAGAGCTATTTAAACACCTGCATACATGCACACCTGCACCCACACACCCCTTGATACGGTTTCGGTTTGGACTGTAATAAGCTGAGATATATATGAGGCTGGTGCTTATGTGATCCATCCTTGCCCCACTCCTTTCCTCCTTGATAGGTGCATGCGGTTCAACACTTCCTGGGTAAGTAACCACAGTCCCCCCTTATGCCCAATGCATTCCCAGTTCTTGTTCAGGTGGACAAATGGTAAGGCCACATTCAAACTATTCCACTTCCTTTTTTCTACCGCTTGGGGCACTGGTTACACCTTAACTGGGAAGCTATGGTAATCAAGATCAGAACTAACCAGGATCTTAAATCAATTTGGAGCTGCAGTTTATGTTGTGGCTTATTCCAATCCTGGTAGCCGTAGCTCTCCAGTTTGGATGTAATGATAAACTATGGCAAATTAACACAGGAACTGTTTAATTGCAGTTTGGCAAGAAGAGAGACGGGTGGCAGATGGGTGGAATGCACTGGCATAAGACGTGTGCGTATCTTGGCTTAATAAACCAAGATATGCCTGTTCAGACCAGGCCCCAAAATTGTGATGCATTAAAAGATTAAGTAAAATATGTTTAAATGTTTTTACTAACCTGTTGGAAAGGACAAAGGGATAAGAAATGGGTTTTAAGTATCTTGCAAGGAAGAGAACAGTAGAAATGCCTTTGTGATCCATATTTCCATTAACGCTAGACATAGCCCATAGCTAGACAGGGCGATATCCCAGCGATTTCCCTGGGATTGTCCCTGTGCATCCACATGATGCAGAGGGGATCCTGGGAGCAAGGAGGGATGATCCCTCCCTTTCCCCAGGATATTGACCTACAGTTGTAGCCCGCTTTTTCCATGGTCTCAGGCTGATCCTGAGACCGTGGACCATGTGGGCAGGCATCGCGGATTGTCACGGCTCCTTGCGGTTACTCGCGAGAAGCCAGGAACCGTGCATGAGGCGCAGAGCTCCTCAGGATCGTGCCAGCGCAGGAGAAGGCCGAAATCAGCCCTGGGGGGGGGGGGAGCTGGAGGATGCATTACGGAAGTCCGGGAACACATCTTCCAGCCTTTTCCCCCAGTGAATTGGGGCCCAGTACCAGTTGCCTCGGAGACCTCTGTTTTTCCGGAGGTCTCCTGGGTTTCCCAGTGCATGTGGTCACCCTAACACGGCCAGCAGGGACCAGAACAGGCTATCCAGATATGGCAGGAGGCAGGAAGGTACTGTCTTTGCCAGGGACATTTCCAGTGTATCTAGTTATGTACTACAGCAATGAGCTGTGAGCAAGGGAAGGTACTAACCTGACAAAAGGTTGGATGCAACTGAGGAATTTTACTGGGTTGAAATGGGAACTATTCAATGGAAATAATTATCAGACATACATATGATGAAATCCTGAATTCACTAAAATCAACGAGACTCTGGGAGAGGACTGACAAATCCATTGTTTCCCCATCCAGCAGCACCCGCCCCCACTAGTTCCACCCACAGACCTGTTCACTTCCCCCCACCCACCCCCATGCCGTCTTGAGAGCCCCTTCCTGCTCCTGCTTAGCACTCAGAATAGAAACAATTTACACACAAGATGAGCAGCTGGAGCGCAGCAGCTTTGGAGGGATGGAACCACACTTTATATAAAGTAAAATTACACCTTAGGCAAAGAGAGTGAGGCCAAACACCCATAATTACACTGACGGTAACAACGAGGCCTACTCGCAGCCAGGCAGGGGGCTGAAGACAGGAAGCCAGAGGCCTCGGACCCATCATTATATCGAATATAACAAGAGGTCCTACATGCAGGCAGACAGGGAGGAAAGGAGACAGACCGCGCACACATAATTATAGCGACTGTAACACAGAGCCCAGCATGCAGAGTAAGGGCCGGATCCAGAGGCTATTACGGTTAATAGGCAACTTTCTTCAGGCTTCTGGAGGATCTGTATCAACCATTTACTGACTGGCACAGCAGCATCACAAATCAGGATCAAAATAAGTCCAGCACACAGGCTTAGATCCTGAGGTAAGTTTATTCATGTGTTTATTTACGGCATTTGTAGGCCGCCCCATGTCATAAAGTTCTCTGGTTGGCTTAAAATAAACAATAAACAAGCCTAGGAAGCTCACAGAAGGAAGGTGTCCCATCCTCAACTCCACCACCAGCCTGCAGCCAAATGCGCCCTCCGAAGTCCTCCTGGAATGGATTGGGGGGGGGGGGCTGCGGGGAGAGGAGAAGGGAATCACACAAATTTTGGCAGACCCCATCCCACATTATTCAGGACCTGGCGAGGTTTTTTGAAGGGCGCAGATGGCTGCCGAAGGGACAGGGAACTTTACTTCCGTGAACTTACTTAAGTTCACTTATCTTATACTACAAGCCATGGAATATGAAAGTGCCCAACATGAAGTCTCAAGAGAAAAGGGGGGGAAGCTGAGAAAGCACAAGAAAATGTGAGAGAGGATTAAGGCTTGAATAAGCCATTTTAAGCAATACAAGGAAGAGGAACAGAACCACTGTATTCAGTGCTTAATTTTGAAAATAAGAGATGATGGAGCTTAAGCTTGCCCAGCATTCATTCTGTTTACTCTGCAATAATCCTAAGAGTGCCATCCTAGCCTTGTCTACTCAGAAGTAAGTCTCACTGAGTTGTTAATTGCTGTATCAACTCTCAGATTCACCACACAATTGAGATTGAACTCTACACAAAGAACTTTTCCTTTCCTGCTTTCCGCTAGATAAGCTGTAGGTGGCACTGTGCTATAGCGCTATATTACAATTACACAAGTAGGAAAATATCATTTCTTTTGCTTTCAGAAATAATGAGTTGGCAAAGGGCAGTGTAGTGGCTAGCATGTTGGACTTTGGTTGGAGACACCTGGGTTCATATCTCTGACCCACCCCTGGGAAACAAATGCAAGGAATGTTAAAGCACCATGTATTGCATAGTCTGCCATTTATGATGCTCATTTTGAACTGAGGCTCATTTTGAACTGTTTATAACTGATTATATGGCAAGAATTTTACTTTTAATGTAAAGGACAGACATCTTCATATCTGAAAAGTCATGAAACCTGCAGGAAAGACTCTCTCTGGGTAATTGAATGAATACGGTATTAAACAAAATCCATGGTAGAGAACCCAAATATAAACACAAGGACCATTTTTATCACTTCCTCTTTCACAGACAGACAGACAGAGGAAACATACAAAGGCATACAATATTAGAGAAGACACAGAAACTTGCTGCTTCTTTCAGACAGAACAACCCCAAAGGATATGAGAGGTACAGCTAGGCAGAAAGATACATAAGGAGGAGGTATATGAGCCTGCTTTGGAGGAGGAAGATTACTTGAGAAAGGGAAAGAAAGGGTCCCAACCTGTTTCCCAATAGCACGAGATCCCCAGCTCAAGATTTTCCAGTTTATTTTCCCAACACCATTATTATTATTATTATTTATTTATATAGCACCATCAATGTACATGGTGCTGTACAGATAACACAGTAAATAGCAAGACCCTGCCGCATAGGCTTACAATCTAATAAGTTGTAGTAAACAATAAAGAGGGAAGGAGAATGCAAACAGGCACAGGGAAGTGTAAACAGGCACCGGGTAGGGAGAAGCTAACAGTATAGAGTCAGAACAAACTCAATATTTGAAGGCTATAGGGAAAAGAAAAGTTTTTAGCTGAGTTTTAAAAGCAGTGATTGAGTTTGTAGTTCTCAAGTGTTCTGGAAGAGCGTTCCAGGCGTAAGGGGCAGCAGAAGAAAAAGGACGAAGCCGAGTAAGGGAAGTGGAGGTCCTAGGGCAGGCGAGAAGCATGGCATCAGAGGAGCGGAGAGCACGAGCGGGGCGATAGTGTGAGATGAGAGAGGAGAGATAGGCAGGAGCTAGACCGTGAAGAGCTTTGAAGGTCAGCAGGAGAAGTTTATATTGGATTCTGGAGTGAATTGGAAGCCAATGAAGAGATTTCAGAAGTGGAGTGACATGGTCAGAGCGGCGGGCCAAGAAGATGATCTTAGCGGCAGAGTGGTGGACAGAGACCAGCGGACTGATGTGAGACGAAGGATGTTTTATCTTGAAGTCAAGAAACCAGTTCTAGCAGTTTTCATCTCCAGCTAGGAGCGTGTTTTTTGCAAAGCTTATGGGTCTTAATTGTCTGTTCAAGACCGAGTAAAAATATTATTAATTTATTTATTTCTTATTTGTTTTATACCCTGCCCTTCTCCTAAGCAGTGGTTCTCAAGGTGGCTGATAAAAGTAAAAACTTTGAAATAAAACTTTGTGGAAACAATCATAAAATGAAAACATTAAAAACACAATTAAAAGTACAACAATAAAATAACAAAGATGGCACCCAACCCAACAATCCAGCTTACATGCCAGAGGACTAATTTCCCTCAGCAGGCAGTCCCAAAACCTTGGAGCAGACACCAAGAAGGTCCTTTTATGGCGGTGGCACTAAGAGAAGGGCCTCTCCAGAAGGCAGGCTCATGTGGGAGGAGGGAGTCTTTCATGTTGCCTGATCCCAAACAGGATAGGGCTTTATAAATCATAACCAGCACTCTCCAAAAACAAACTGGTAGACAATGAAGCCCTTGCAACAAGGGAGTCACATGCTCCCTGTAACTAGCCCCAAACAACTGTCTGGCTGCAGCATTCTGGGCCAGCTGAAGTTTACAAAGGCAGAGTACATTACAGTAGTCCAAAAGGGATGCTACTAAAGCATGTACAACCATAGACAAATCAGACATCTCTAGGAATAGGTGGAGTTGGTACACTCGCCTCAGCTGTGCAATCCAGCTATTCCTGTTGCAATTTTATATTGCAACAGAAAGAGCTGACAATAATATATTGTTGCTGGGAAAATACTCCCCACCCCACCCCCATCCCAGCTACTGTGAGGATTGCAGCTAAAGCGTCGATGGAACAGGGAGGTTTCAGGGCCTCGGCGGATGGCGTCATCATCTTGCTAATCACATGGTCCTGGTGCTTCAACCCAGCAAGGCCAGGTTCCACTATAACACTGATCTGAAAGTGGTGTCTCCCCTTTTTTCCTTTCTTTTAGACATGCATGTCCACCTTCTGACTTTTCTATCTAATGCAACCAGGTTAAGTAGTAATGGGCAAGCCCCTCCTAGCTTGAATCAGATTGGTTAAGACATAAACTGAATAAACTAAGCTATTCTCCCTGCCCCGCCCCACACCCATCCTGCCCGCCCACCAATATTGAAAAAGCTGTGTATTTTCAAACCAGTCCAAATTAGGATTGATTAAAAGATATTAAAATATGAAATGATTATAAACATTTCACCACCTTTTGGAATGGGGTTGGGAAATGCCTCTCCTAAGGCTTAGTTACTTGCAGTAATTGCTATCGGCCAAAATATGTTCATAATTTAGGCCCCACATCCCTTTGGCCCTGTGTGTCGCTGGAAAGTGCCCCCCAAAAGGGCTTCTCTGAAACTGAATTTGGCCCTGGGGCTGAAAGAGCCTCTGCACTTCTGACCTAAAAGACACGACTTTCTTGCAGCTAAGCAGAGCAGCCCATGCAGCCTTCCACTTATTCGAACATACACACATACACACAGATGGAAAAAAACCAGAGCCCCATCCAGTGGGAACAAACCACTCTGGGTAGGTATTTGAGAGGAAACCGGACTGTTCCATTGCGAGGCCCCTTAAGATACAGTAAATATACCACAATAAGCCCCAAAGTGAGGCCTTGAACCTTAAAGAAAAGGAGAAATTTCAAGGAGTCCGAAGCCTTGTGAAGGAAAAAACCAGGCAGGCTCACACTTTCCATGAAATGGAAGCATTCAGAATCACTGCACTTTTCCTGACCCAGTTCAGCTGTGTTCACTGAATGGCACTCAAAGGACTGGTACTTGAAGAGTTCCCTCTTCAGTCTGCATGTCACATTGGCCCATGCTGGATAAAGGGGCTCTCTGAAAGCCCTCTCAGACACACAACACACATATCCTTGAATCTAAAAACAGGAAGACAAATATTGGTTTGGCCTACCATTTTTCCCCTCCTCAGCACTGGAATTATTTGAAGACAAACCCCCTCTTTTTGGAGCGATTTTATCTGCAAAGGATCTGCTAGATTAAAGTTTCTACATTTTGTTTTCTATCTGGAAAAGGTACAAAATATTATCCAAAACAGTTTTATTACATATTTTTAATTTTGCCTCCTTAATGTTTGTAAAACACAATGCGTTTGGAATGCAAAGAACAGATTATTCCCTGTTCTGCCATATCCCTTCATCCTCTCCTAGGAGGAAGTCATCACATACCATGAGTTACTTCAGTCACTCTTGGCTTGGCTGGAGGAATGTGGTTGCATCACTGCAGTAGGAGTGAAGGATCTGCCAGAATACACCTTATAAAGCTTCAGAGTATCCTAGATTTAAGGTATTTTTGTAAACATGTAATTTTAAAATGAGGTGTGATTTACTTTAGATATCCAATAAAATCCCACAAACAGTACAATTCAAAAGTAAGTCCCATTGAACTCAACATAACAGCATAATCCTTCTTTACTTCTGAGTAGACATGAGCAAGATTGCATTGTAAATCTCTATGGAACTTTGACTACACCAGCTCGACTTGCTGGCATCAGTTTTCTATATTCTAACACAAACTATTGCGAGTGGAGAAGGAAGCATGGAATAAAGACACAGACACCAGAGATTGGGATAAACTAGGGCCTCTTTATTTAAACAAGGGAACTTCACCCCTCCATGGATCTGCATGTGAAAGTGCAGGAATCTATTTGATCCTTTCTTCAGGCACCTAGCCTGCCATTAGGGGCAAGCCCCTCTCCAAAGCCAGGAGTCAGGTAAACCTAGCCCCTCTCTTATGTGACGCTTTGAAAGTGTGGGGAGACCAAACTGCGTCACCCCTGCCCTGAGCTGCACAGCTCCGAATAGGTGAAGCAGGACCATAGGCAAACCATACCCTGACTCGAGAGCTGCAGTGCACAGTCCCTGAAGAGCAGGTCCTCTGGATGTGCCAATCACCAAAAGGTGCCAGAGTGCTCACCATCCCTATTGTAATATCATGCAAATTCCCGCACACCCCTCCACAGGAGGGTGCCAAGCCTCTGCTTCGACGCCCTACCCTCACCAGCCCAGGGGAAATCCTACAGGCCCACATTCAGATGCTGCAGAAAAATATATTTGCCTGCATTGGACAGGTGAACCTGTCTGCCCTATAAGGTTCCCCTCTGGTGAAAATAAGTTTTTGTTTGGCGGATCACACATCCCGCCAATCCTTGGAAACATATGAATTTGATTAGCAGATATGCATTCTCATGACCAGTATATGTCTCCATTCGCTCACACATATTTGTCACTTCCAGTGCCATCAAAACTGATGATACGATGATGGATCAAAAGTTTTCACTGGGGTTGCTGCTTCTCTTACAGCAATAAATCCTCACTACGGGCCAACTCTGCTCAGCTCGATATGAAGTTGGGTCAGCAATTATAAGTATCATTGGAGAACTCTTTGGAAAACAATAATAATCTGTTTTCAAGGTTCTAAATTGACTAATGTTCTGTGCACACGTGTTACCTTTTTGGGACACATGTACATTCCTGCAATGCCAGTTGGGAATTGTAGTGCAGGCAGCGGTGTAGTCCTATATTTTGAAGTGCAGGCACTCATCATGACAGTCACCTACAGCCATGTCCCCACAGAGAATCCAAAAATGCAGGCAGCTTTGTAGATCCATATCAACAAACCAGTTCCAGCAGTTTTTACCTTCATCAGGAGCAGGCCTTTTGTAAAGCTAATGGGTCTTAATTGCTATATTCAAGAACATGCTACCCCCAGCAAATACTTTGCATTACAATAGGGATAGCTCACAATGATTGTTGCTGGGAAAATCCACCCATCCACACCCACCTACACCCACCCACACCCAGCTACTGTGAGGATTGCAGCTAAACTCAGAGGGAGTAGCAGATTACATAATTCTCCCTGTTAATCAAACTGTCCTGGCACTTCAAGCCTGAGTCCTGGCTATGCTACACCACCGAGTGCAGGATTGGGGGGATGTAACTCTAGCAATTTCATTGGTGGTACTACTGCCCCTCACCAGGTAGGCAAAAGCTGTCCTCACAGAGAAGATGCCAGTTGCCATGCTGCAACTCCTTCCATTTTCTTCCAGTCCTCCTTATGAGCAAGTAGAGGCAGATCCTGGAAAATGGCAGTGTGTGTGTATCCGTCCGTCCCCCAACCGCCCCCAGTGGTTAGACTCATAGTTTAAAAGTCACATTTCATGCTGCATGTGCTTGGGACATATCTCTTCCTCAAATCTGGACATTCCTGGGCCAAAGGATTGCTGAGGAACAAAGCTACTTTTTGTAAATTACATTCATATTTTTAAAAAGCTATAGCTATAGCAAGGAAGGTTTTTATGAAAGTTTGGGTGAAATTGATCAACTTCTAAGGATGCACCAACAGTGACTGCTGGCTTTGAGCACCTTGTCTGATGAATGCAGCACAAAAATTCAGAATAGTCTCATTTTCTTTCCGAGGCAAGGTAACTCTTCGGAATACATTACCAAGGTATTAATAACTGGGGAAATGTGTATTCTGAAATCATTATATCCAAACCTTGATGGCATCACTAATGATGGTGAAGATTAACCAATGTGATATCACAACAGTAAAGGAAACTAAAAGCTGGACTTCAAAAACTTTACAATAGTTTCATCAGATTGTGCTTACACAACTGTACATCAAAGTTGAGTGGAGTGGATACTGGAATCCATGGAATAGCTTTACTGTATTCAGCAGATGCTGCTACGGTTCCATGCTGTTGGTACCCTTCCATATCCTAGGACTGCAGATTTATATTTGCAGCAGATCAAAAGTTTCAGATCAAGAATACAGAAAAATACTAAGAATTTGTGGTACTGCATCATTCACAATCTGACAAATTTTGCATTAAACTGTGGGATGATCTTTACCCTTCAAAAGTTTCTGATGTGTGCTTTTAAAACATGTGGTAGGCTACCATTGGTACAGAAATTTCTTTGCCAAATGAGTATCCTGGCCAAATGGGTTACTGGTTTGCCCAGACTGCAAGACAATGGAAGACATTTGGGGAATTAATTCTTCAAGCTGAGAAACACCAGTTTATGCATTTATTTTATTTAAAATATTTTTATAACAGCTTTTGACACAAAGCTCCCTTGAATGTCATGTGCAGGAGGAGGAAGGAGCTTCTTTCTAATTCACCCCAAACCATGAAGGAGAGTCTGAACTGAATTCCTGAGTTTTTGATGCAATTGGATCTTATGATAACAGAAACTAAAATGCCATTGGATGTGTATGTCACTACATCACATTATTCTCATGTTCTGGACATTTAAGATTTTACTCAACAATTGCTGCCTAGCTACTTCTCCACCATGGGGAGTCCCAGCAGTTAGCATGGCAGATCAGGCAATCTGAATTCTGTTCTTTGTTTTGCCTACATGTTAAGTGTTACTTTAATAAAGGACTGCTTTGTGGCATCTGAAAACGCCTAACAGATTTATTTGGGAATAGGCTCAGTGGAACAGAGCATACTTGATCAGATGCAAGGGCATCTTCAGATGGGTACTGTGCAACTGAAGAAAACAGTGAAGGAACTCACAGACAAAAGAGAAGAGAGCTGCGTATACCCTTTGCTATTATTAATTCAAAATCATTAAGAAAAACCAAATGCACAGTGTAAAATATGCAAATTAAACAGACCTTCACACATTTTGCTTATTTTGCATAATCTATTCTGTTCCTACTAATGGGAAACTGATTCCTACCATGTTAATGTGTCACCTGTTTTTTATTGGGGTGGGGTGGGGTTAGTTAACTGCTTATTTGTATTCAATGGTTACCGGAGTTTTTAAATCTATGCTGTAAGCCAGTCTGAGTACATCAGTAGAAGAGGACAGAAATAATTAAGAAGTATTTATTATTTTATTAATGGGAAAGGAACTATGCAAAGGAAGGAAGCTCCGACCCCCATATCACTTGGAATCCTACTGAGCCTCTTTCTGAATTCTGAGAGTTAATCAGATGTTTCCCACATACTGTCGTGTTTCTCAAAACCTCCTGCTTGGGAGACAATAACAACGCCTGCTAAGTAATCCACAAAGCTTTATTCAAGCAATAAACATCTTTTCCCACCTGAAGAGAGTCTAATCTCTAGGAACTTTCCACTAGGCAAAACTATGCAAACTAAGCGAGACAATTGTCCTTTCAAGAAGAATGGAAAGCCTTTTCCCAAGACACGTAAACTTCAGAGAGACTAGTTCTGAGGCGGCTTCTGATGAGATGCAAGCCGGGCTGACTTCCTCTCGCCTTCCTTTCGCTTCGCCTGTTTTAGTCTGCGGCATACTGTAGGATTGGCTAACCTGTCCGTGCTCTCTCCTTCGGAAGAATGTTGGCTTCCCACTGACTGTGTATGATTTGCCCTTGACGAGATAAGCTCTGGAGAGAGTTCACCACCAGCTGGTGAAGAGATCACGAGAGCTTTCTCCCCCACTGGTACAGGCTGGCCTGTTTCTGGCGCCGACTCCTCTACTTCAGAGTCTGATTCTGACTGATCACTTGAAACCCCTTCTTCCAACCCAGGGGGAGCAGGGCTAGACATGACAAATACATTCAAGCCTATCATAGCTATGAGAGATAGAAACTTAAAATAAAATATAAAAAGCCAAGATGCACCCCAAACCAAATCCTATGCTTTTTCTGTGTGCAGAATACACACAGCACTGTACACATGCTCAAGCAAAGCTAAGAACATTTTATATTTCCCCGGGAGATACACTTCTTTACAATTTATTCAATAGATAACTTGCAATATTATTTCATGTGTGCACCCCTCCAGCTTCCTGCCAGATGTGCAGTGTGATCCTAAGCATGTTTACTCAGAAGTAAGTCTTATCAAGGTCAACTAGTACTTGATAAATCGTATCAAGTTCAACTAGTCGTACACCCTAGTAAATGTCATGTATGGCATGTTTTCATATATATACCATAAAGGGCCCCCAAAGTGGTGGTCACCTCTAAGCAATTCTATGATGTAAGTATTGACCCTTAGCACGTCTAAAACTTAGCATGATCTCTGCATTCATGCTTTTGAGCATGCAAGAGAGGAAAGAATTGCATGGAGAGAGACAGAGAGTGAGAGAGAACGAGAGAGGAAGCAATCATGTGTGTTTGTAAGCAGAGAACTTTGTATGTGTCAGCAATGAACCTTCCCCCAGTTCATTCAGATTTTACATCATTCTTTCAGAGAAAGAGATGTAAAAATAGATTTGGTTGCAGACAGAAACCCACAAATGGGAGGATGTGTTTTGGTGGCAGCTGGGTTCTGTATATTGTCTTCAAAGCTATCATTCTTGTGGGCAGACTCTTGGGCCTTATAACAGGGAGGTCAACGCTGTGGTTTCATGAAGTCTATCACTGCAATCCTGCAAGCAATTCATACATGCCAATGTCCCATTATTCTCAAGTGAGAGAAGGACTTCACACTTGATGCTTTTCCCACAAGAAGAGCATCTCTGTGAAGGAAAAAACATGTACATCAATACTTGTGAAGACAGGCAATTGTTTCTTTTCCCACATACATGGGCCAGTGAGATGTTGCATGCTTCATCTTCCTGACACATATTTTGCCACAGCTACATAAGTGGCAGGGTAAACACCTTTCCTACCTGCTGATTCTATGAAAAGAGGACTTTATTCTACATACTTGTACAAGCAAGGTGTGATACATAAAGCTTTTGTCTACATCAGGGAACAAGAGTAACCAAAGATGAATTATTATTATTATTATTATTATTATTATTATTATTATTTATTTATTTATTTATTTAATTAATTAATCCCACCTTTTTCCTCCAAGGAACCCAGGCAGTGTACATAATCCTCCTCCTCTCCATTTTATCCTCACAAAAACAACCCTGTGAGTTGGTTGGGCTGAGAGTCTGTGACTGGACCAAAGTCACCCAGTGGATTTCCATGGCCGTGTGGGGACAAGAACCCGGATCTCCTAACTCCCAGTCCAACATTTCAGCCACTACTCCACACTGGCTTAAAGTGATAAACTTTAAGCAAGTTTATCACTTATTCTATTTAAATTTCTCCCCATATGGACACTTCATTCTACAGCATTGTGGGAGGTAGGGCAGGAGGAATTAAATCAACACCTGATCCCACTGCATCTGGTAAAAATGAGCAACAATACTTAAAATTCTGGTCCATGAGTTTGTTCTCCAAATGGAACATTTACTTTCAGCCTGAGGGCAGGGGATCAGGAAGTCTATATCCAATGCCTCAAGAATAACAACCCTATCATGTCCATTATCTCAAGTTGTCATGGCTGCGGTAGCAATCGTTCATGACATCATGTGATTTGCCAAATTCCCCATCTCATTTAACTATCTTTGTAACAGATCCATACATAAAACAACTTAATGCTTTAATTTTAATGTTGGTTAAAATGGCAGCAGTTCTTATTGAAAGTTCCTTCAACAGGGAAATGGGGAAAAAATAGCTTATCAAAATGGAGATATCATACTCCATTTTATATTTGTATAAATGCACAGATGAGCTTGAAGGCTGGGAGAAAGATGCATATGGTACAGATCACCTTCAAGAGGTTCTGGAAACAGCAGACCTTTCACACAGACTGTCATGCCAAGGAAAATTATGGAGTGTCTAATTAAGGACATGCTGGTACAGTAATTGTATAACCTTCTTGGGTCAAGCCAGCACAGGTCCTTCAAGGGGAAATTGTGCTTCTCTAACCTATTAAGAGATCTTTTGAGAAGTTAATTGAAGATTAGATATATGGGAGCTAGTGGACATCATTATTAATGAGAATTATAATTTGAACATATCCAGCTCTTTCACCGCAAGTCACACTCATCCCTTAGCTTAGGTTTTATTCAAATGGTATCATCTAGGCCAGTGACAACATAAGATCACCCAACATTAGATTATTAATATGTATATGCCTGAATGCTCATGTACAGAAGTTCCCAAATATTCAATGCCTGGATACCACCCCAGCTAAGATCTAAGGGCGTGTGCATATTATTTGCCATCCAAGTGATTATTTGAACACCCTGATGAAAGGATACCATGTGATACTGACACTGCAGACCAACTTGAAACAGTGTGGGATTCAAATTTGGTGGATGTAAATCAGGGTGTGGCTTTGGCAGAAGCAACTTAAACAACAGTTGTAGTGCTTTCCACTAGGATGAGTCAACAGATGGTTACATAGGAACCAGTGTCAATATACTTTAAAGAAGTGTACATATGAGGGAGAAAAACATCCACATGAAGGCAACTCAATTCTGTGCCAATAATAGCCCGTTTCTGCAACCTGTGCCAACAATGCATATTAGGCAAATTTGTATATACTTGCATACTATTCTAGATTTGTTACTCATGCGGAAAATTGAAGAACAATGGATGGCCCTATCACTTCCTCTGCTGGCTTCTTAGATTTTCAAGCCTATCTCCACAGTCTTAAGGCCTAGAAAGTTTGTTTTGAAAAAGAGAGAAATCTGATCCTCTCAATATGCCTAATTCTACAATCAGTACCATTTTTTTTGTTCTTCTGCCATGTAATTATGGAATACACCCTGCCAGTATTCATAATTATAAGTTTGTTCTTCAACAAAACCGAGGCGTGAAGATAGCATCTCAGAGAAGATGCAGTGCATAAAACAAAGTTGAAAGAACTCTAAATGTCACCTAGACGAGCTTTCTGCAAAATATACAGCTCCTAAGGTTTCGCAAGTTTATCATATAAAATCTAGGATTTAAAATCTAGATTAAAATCTAGACTTTCTAATATAGGATTTATAATAGGAGAATTCCCATGCACTTATTTACATATCCATTTCTCACATTACATTCCATAAAGTCCGCCATAAGCAGAGAGCAGGAAGGTGAAGCCCATGAAAGTGAAATATCTTCTCCATCACTTTTTAAGTCTGTTTAGAATGGTGCATCAGCAACATGGCTGTCCTGAGGTTTTGGACGGCCACCCTGACCCACATGAATCACTTCTGTACTGATACAAAGTAAGATTTTCATCCCATGTACTCTACTGGCAATCTCAATTTTTTACTTGGAGAAGATCAGGGAACAAATGAAAGTACACCCTATATGAAGATACAAATCAGTCGAACCCAGATTGCAACACTTCCTAATGTGAATCAGCATGTAGTGATTAAATTCCCTGCAATAAATTTGCCAACGAGACAGTTTTGTGGCTATCATGAGTATGCAAAACTGTTGCAGCAGATTAATCACAACCCCATGGGCAAAGCAAATTACAGTCCATAAAGGCAGCCAATCTCTGCTTGCATCCAATTCAGGTTCACAACCTTTTCCAAAAAGGCTTTGTAGGAAGGCTTAGGCATCACAACTGAAAGTTGCCAAACTGGATAAGCAACCAAGATGGCATAGGAAACAAGCTGAATCGACAGAACAACAACTTGAAAGTTGAGTCTCCACAGAAAGGCAAGATTCAGGTCTAATCCCAATTCACGCTTTACATGGTAGACCTATTTGCTGTGTGCACGCTGTGCATCCTAGCTTAAAGGGGAAGTGTGTATAAATAAACGCATTGTAGATATAAGCAATGGAGCCAAGACTAGGTGTAGTTCCTTTGCATGTGTCCACTGCATGTTTATAAACAAGCGTTTCTCTCTCAAACTTCTTGGTGTTGTTCACACCAAACCCAACTGGACAAAAAGCAAACATGTTTGGTGGGCAAAGTCCCAATTGTGCCAACAATGTACCTACACCATGGATGCTCAAGAAAATGGCATCTGCAGCAATAACACAAATTTTCCAGAATAGCTACTTCATAAGTGGACTTGTGAAAGCTATAAAGATGCTATCATTTCCCATTTTTTCAGTTACTGCAAAACAACACAATACGTGTTTGCATAAATAAGGTGTGAAAGGAAAATGTGTGGCACTATATTATGAGAGTTTAAGCAGGGCATGCTGATACCACAGAAATGAGCAACAGCAACTAGTGCCAACTAGTGTTTATAATTCCAGAAACAAGCTTTAAAATCCCATAAAATTCTCCTGCAACCTTAGGTGTCAGCTGTGGAATGCCTTGGAAGTACATGCACTGCATGCTCTGAACTGGTTCTTTCAGTTGTTCACATACGCAAGAGTGAGTAGCTGGCAGGGCTGGCCCGAGACATTTGCTGCCTGAGGTGAAGAACAAGTTTACCCCTCCTCTATTCCACCTACAGAAGCCAAGTGGACTGGCAGTTGGATCTTACTTCAACACTGGTGACGGGATAGCACCCTCCACCTCACCTGAGAGCAACAGACTAGTGAGCAGGGCAGGTTGCCTGGAACGCATAGCTATGCCCTCCCACAGAAGGGAACAGCCAGGGGGCTGCCATTGCTGCCCTCTCCACATCAACCTCAGAGCTGCTGCCTGAGATGATCACTTCACTCTGCCTCGCTGCAGGGCTGGCCCCAGTAGCTAGAGAGGGATAGGAGTACTGTACTTCTAAAGCACACCCAGGCATTCCTTTAGCACCACGACATATAACACTATAAAACAATAAATAATTTAAAACATTACAGCAAAGACAACAATAAAACAGTGGCATAGTCCCTTACTGGTCAGAACAGTAGAGGCTGGTGGCTCCGATGTCAGTGGTGTGGTGAATCTGGGCACTTCAGTCTTTAGAGTCCTAACTGGTTCTGACTGAAACCCAGAGCAGATTCATCACCCCTCTGACATCAGAACCAGCAGTCACCATGGGAAAGGCCGACTTGTGTGCTATCGCCTGGTCAGAGAATTACCAATTAGGTCTTCTCTGAAGAAATCAGGGTTGACTGGGAGGCATCACCAATTCTTTCAACTTATTGCTTTAAGTCTAACGATTGCGCAAATACAACTTTGAAACCTTTTCACATAGCTTCACCTGAAGACTTCAGATCATTACATGCCCAGAGAAAGAGGACATGAGCAGAAAAACCCAGTTCATTCTGGGAAGGCTGAAATAGGGCCCCCAAGATCTGAAATCACTAAAGAGACCTAACCCAGATCTGGAACCATTTCAACTGGAAAATGAACTCAGGGGGTCTCAAATACGTCTGAAACGGATTCATTTTTGCCAGGCTCTGAGGATACAACAACAACAACAACATCCAGGTTTATGTTATCTTTAATTTATGGTCTTTTATTAATTAGATTCTTTGCTCCCATGCTGCCCTAATTAGGAAGCAAAATGCAACATGCCAACAAGAAACTCCCAGGCAGCACAAAAAAGAAGACAAGAGCTACACCCTTATGGGTCCAGGTATAAAAATGTCATTCTATGCACATTGTGTATTTTTCCAAAGTTTAATGTAATAGACTAGCGGGGTGTAGAACTTGATGCAAGGCACAACTCCTGCCGATGTCACATGCCCTTTAATGTTGACCCTCCTTGTACAGAGCGTCACAGCCTTCCTGGAATTTACAAGGCTGGCTGATGTAGACAGATGATCTTCTCTCTGTGTATGTGAGAGCAAGAGAGCAATAAAAAGGCTTAATCCGCACAGTGTTGGGAAAGATACGTCCCAGGTTCTCCAAGCAGATCTTAAGGGGAATGGGAAACTAAACAAAAGGTCATCTTATCCAAAAACAACTTACAAAGAACTGGCCAGAGGTCAGCCTTTATCTCTCCCTCCAGTGTAAGGATGAATAAACCTTGACCAGATTTTCCTGCTTCTGTAATCTCCCATATCTTCCAATACAATAAAACATTTTTTCCTGGAGTTCCAGCAGACACCTTGTGTTCCACCCCAGATTCATTTTGTTACCTGTCTTTGAAAATGTTCAAATATACTATTTCTTTCAGAGATAAATAGAAGCATAACACATGTGTGTTTCCACTTTTGCTCAGCTAAAAGTAAATAGAAAATGCAATTGAACACAGGCTGACAAATTTCTGAAATGCGCATATATGCACATATATAAAAATTTAGGGCAGCCCCTAAGTACTGCATGCATCTATCTATCTATCTATCTATCTATCTATCTATCTATCTATCTATCTATCTATCTATCTTATTTATCTTATCTATTTTACAGCATTTCTACAGCACTCCACATCAGATTCTAGATCTACAGAACTAGACCCTATTGCCTCAGAATCCAAGCAGTAATCTGCTTGTTAGGCTTTATTGATTTGACCACCGTTGGACAAATATTTTTTTTAACAAGGCTCAGGATCTTTATTTTGGACCCTTCTCGGGATCCACTGAGGAAGAAGTAGGAATAACTTTAATACCGGCATCTGGGCTATTTGAACTTTTCAGAGCTTCAAAATAAATTCTCGCAGTATAGCTGAAGGATCAGAAGAGTTGAAAATCAGATGTCTCCTGTTTTATTATTGCTTGTACCACAGAGCAGAGAAGACCTAAAGTAAACCCACACACACACAAAAACCTTTTGGTGAGTGCTGTAAAAAATACAGCTTTGTACATAGTGTCTCCCCCTTTGTACATAGTGTCTCCCCCTTTACAATCTACTTAGGGCGTGTCTACACCATGCCTTATCCCGGGGATCGCCCCGCGATCATCGCTGTGCATCCACATGATGCACAGGGGATCCAGGAGACAGGGAAGGATGATCCCTCCATTTCCCCAGAATAACCGGGATGGCTTTTATCCTGATTTTTCCCACAGTCTTGGGATTGTCCCTAGACTGTGGAAGTTGTGGGCGGCCGTCCCGGTTACATCCCGGCTCCTCACGAGTAAATGCAAGGAGCCAGGAACAAGGCACGGAGTTCTTTAGGTGCTCCGTGCCCATTGGGGGTGGGAGGGGGAGTGCGATCGTTTGATTTTTTTAAACTTACTTTTGCGTTGGAGCGCTTGTGCGCTCACCTTCAGTTAAAAAAAAAAAAGGCAGGCGCAGCATCCCTCATTTCTTCCGGGATGGCGCACACGCCGCCTATCCAAAGTAGATGATCCCGTGAGCAAAATAACATGAGATCCTCCCCACTCCCTCCCGGAATGCCGGGAATGCCGTCTGAATGAGAAATACTAGACAGACAAAAATTGAGAAATTGGAGTGGATTTTATTCCTAGTTTGCAGATAGCATAATTAAGGCTCAGGAATAGGGTATTTTCATACCCTAAAACCTTCTTTCTTGCAGACATAGGATTGTAATTTCAGTCTCACTGAAGTCCTATTGATTTCAATGGATCTACTCCAAGTAAAACTAACATTTGATACAACCCACTGTATTAAAAAGAAAAAAGAAAAGAGTTTTGATCTCAAAACACTGAACATTAGATATTTTTAATTTATCTTAACTTAAGCAAACCCAAAAACTATGAAATGATTTGAGAGCTGTTATACTGTAGAGCTAAGAGACTGAACTATGAATTAGGGAGCCCCTTTTTTGAATCCTCCCTTGCCACAAACTAACAAGATAGCCTTAGACATGCCACTCTGGCCAGTTAACAAAAAACAAGAAGCCGTGGGGCTTCTCGTTGTGGCAGTGACCACTTTGAATATTTGCGGCATTACATGGGCACACCATAGTTTCTCATTATGTGTGAACTTGGTGAAGGGGGTTGTTGGGGTGGTTAACATGCGACCCACAACCCTAAAATAGCCCATGGGCTCTGGGTGGCTTTTCAACCATCCTTGCCCAGTTTGCACATAACGATAAACTATCGTGCATCCCCATCATACATCCCCATCGTGCATCCCTGGGAAAATTCTGGAGCAGATTATAAAGAAGTCAATCTGTAAACACCTTGAAATCAATGCAGTGATTACTAGAAGCCAACATAGATTTGTCAAGAACAAATCCTGTCAGACTAATTTGATCTCATTTTTTGATAGGATAACCTCCCTTGTGGACTGTGGGAATGCTGTGGATGTCATATATCTTGACTTCAGCAAAGCTTTTGACAAAGTACCACATGACATTCTGATTAACAAACTAGCTAAAAGTGGGCTAGATGGAACAACTATTAGGTGGATCCACAGTTGGCTACAGAATCGGACTCAAAGAGTACTTATCAATGGAACCTTCTCAAACTGGGGAGAGGCAACGAGTGGGGTGCCGCAGGGCTCAGTCCTGGGCCCAGTGCTCTTCAACATTTTTACTAATGATTTGGACGAGGAGGTGCAGGGAACGCTGATCAAATTTGCAGATGACACAAAATTGGGTGGGATAGCTAATACCTTGGAAGACAGAAACAAACTTCAAAGTGATCTTGATAGGCTGGAGTGCTGAGCTGAAAACAACAGAATGAAATTTAATAAGGATAAATGCCAAGTTCTACATTTAGGGAATAGAAACCAAATGCACAGTTACAAGATGGGGGATACTTGGCTCAGCAATACTACAAACGAGAAAGATCTTGGAATTGTTGTAGATCACAAGCTGAATATGAGCCAACACTGCGATATGGCTGCAAGAAAGGCCAATGCTATTTGGGGCTGCATTAATAGAAGTATAGCTTCCAAATCACGTGAGGTACTGGTTCCTCTCTATTCGGCCCTGGTTAGGCCTCATCTAGAGTATTGCGTCCAGTTCTGGGCTCCACAATTCAAGAAGGACGCAGACAAGCTGGAGCGTGTTCAGAGGAGGGCAACCAGGATGATCAGAGGTCTAGAAACAAAGCCCTATGAAGAGAGACTGAAAGAACTGGGCATGTTTAGCCTGGAGAAGAGAAGATTGAGGGGAGACATGATAGCAGTCTTCAAATACTTAAAAGGTTGTCACACAGAGGAGGGCCAGGATCTCTTCTCGATCCTCCCAGAGTGCAGGACACGGAATAACAGGCTCAAGTTAAAGGAAGCCAGATTCCGGCTGGATATCAGGAAAAACTTCCTGACTGTTAGAGCAGTGCGACGGTGGAATCAGCTACCTAGGGAGGTTGTGGGTTCTCCCACACTAGAGGCATTCAAGAGGCAGCTGGACAACCATCTGTCAGGGATGCTTTAGGGTGGATTCCTGCATTGAGCAGGGGGTTGGACTCGATGGCCTTGTAGGCCCCTTCCAACTCTGCTATTCTATGATTCTATGATCATGCCCCAAATATTCAAAATGGCTACCTCCGCAACGAAAAGCCCCACAGTGAAATTCAGCTTCTTGTTACATGTGAATCAAGTCTCTCTCAGCTACAGCCTCCCATCTGCAATATATAATAGTCTTAGGTAATAATCATCCTGATTTATCTTACAGGGTTATTGTAAGGATTACAACTAGATAATGAATGTGAAGAGCTTTGAATACTTGATAGGCCTTTATAAAATTAATTGTTGTTGTTGTTGTTGTTGTTGTTGTTATTGTTTACAAGCTCCTTCTCACAATTGCATCTTAATATTTTGTAACTGTCTTATTTGCTTTCATTAATTCAGCCCGGCTGTGAGGAATCATCATATGGCAAACCAAAACACTAAATAAGCAAGAGTCAAGAGTAAGGAATCCTCCATTTTATGGCATTTAATGACCAATCTTCGGTTCAGATCTATCAACGCAGATCAAGTTAGGGAATCTATGGATGGAAATAGCACAACCCAGAGCCTGGCATGCATGTGGTTTTACAATTCTGGGAAAGAATGAGAAATAAGAATATGAAACTCAAGAATACCCAAATGGGATGCTGTTTGGTTTCTGCAACTAATAGAATATAGTCAGGCAATTTCAAAGGAACTCCAATTAGACATTAGTGCAAGAATGCAATGTTTAAACAGCACAAGGCAGATCCCAGAAGGGGAATTTATTTGTTTTGCTTTAAAATTGGAACCTTTGAAAAGGGCAAAAGGCTGCTCATTGTTCTTCCCGTCTTTCTTCAGCCTGTTATTATTTTAAACATATGCAGATATTTCACAAGTTGCAATGAAAGCTGGAGAACAAAGTTGACACTTCCTGAAATGCAAAAGTTCTGGTACATGGATGGCGTGGTGGAACCCCCCAAAAATGCTCTACTTGTCTAAGAGAGTCATTGGCAACTTGTGGCCCCACAGATATTTTGGCCATCAGCTCCAGTCATCCTAGTCAATGCCGAGGAGTGATGGGAATTGTAGGCCAAAAGCTGGGCCACAAGCTGCACATATACATGATACTTGGCCAACACATTTTTGAAAAATCTAGGCCATGGCTAGACCAGGCCTATATCCCGGGATCATCCCTGTGCATCCACATGACGCACAGAGGATCCCAGGAGCAAGGAGGGACGATCCCTCTCTTGGCCCGGGATTTTTCCACGGTCTTGGGATGATCCCGAAACCGTGGAACAGGTGGGTGGGCGTTGTGGCTTGTCCTGGCTCCTAAAGAGCCGGGCATGGACCACAGAGTTCCTCTGTGCCCATCAGGGGTGGGGGAGGGTGAGGGTTGTTGTTGTTGTTGTTGTTTTAAAAAAACTTACCTTGTTTTCGAGCGTTCCTGCACTCATTTCCCTTTTTTAAAAAAAAACCCAAAATGCAGAGAAAATAGTCAAGGACTTACCCTGACTTTTTTCTCCGGAGCAAGGCTAATACAGTGCATCCGCTGTCTATCCTCACTCACAGCGGAGGCATGGCCTGGCAGATGGCGGCTCATGATTGGTCGCCATCCACCCAGACAAAGGGCGGGCCCAGGGAGCCTAATGGCCGCTAGAAAGCCCGTGCCACCCTGCACCAGAGATACCGTCAGGTTTGGCAGCAAAGTGGCGCCAACTCAACACCGTGAAGACAGCCCCTTGGTCTCTCCAGAGCTGCATAATATACATATGTGTGTGTGTGTGTGTGTGTGTGTGTGTGTGTGTGTGTGTGTGTACAAAATCAAACAATTAAAAAGAATTGAATGGAAGATGGGGTGACAGGAAAAGAAACAGCATTTCTTTTCCTTTGACTCTACAATCAAAGGGAGACATAACAGCCAGCTGGCAACCCTACTGGAGAAAAGCATGCTGTTACATGTCTTGTTATGGTAGGACAAGAAAAGCTGTATACACCATATTGCTAAGAATCCATTGGTGGAAGTATTATTATTATTATTATTATTATTATTATTATTATTATTATTATTGAATCAGGAAACAGTCAAAATAAAAATTGTGTTCAGATGTATTATGGATAATCCCACTCTTCTTTAATGAAAAATATAAGATAAGGGCATTAGTTGGAAATTTGAATTACAGGAAAGTTGTAGTTAAAACAAGATTGTGGTGTGTGTGTTTTTAAAAGAAGAAATGGTTCAAAACGGCAAAATCCGTGAGTCTATGGGAAATAACGATAGGACTTTGTTAGAGCATAATGTTCAAATAATAATAATAATAATAATAATAATAATAATAAATTTCTTACCCGCCTCTCCCTTTTTGGATTGAGGTCCAATTAAAATAATTAAAATAAATAAATGAAGAGAACATGGAGTACAAAAAGGAACTTGACTTCCTTGGAAAAGTTACTGCTGAATTTAAAAACTTTCAGAGGCCACTCATCAAAAGTTTAGGATTTATTGTTACAAGAAGAGGTGGCTGTTAAAAAAGAAGAAGCAAAGGTTAAAAATTAAATGGAATAATGACTGTGGGGAGGAAATTAACTGATGAAAGGTGGGAAACCGTATTTACTAATGAGATAAGCTAATAGAAATGGCATAACTAAAGAGAAAATCATTATAAAGTTTTCTATAAATGCTATCTCACCCATTGTTAAGATAAGCAAGTTCAATATGGGTATACCAGATATATGCCAGCGGTGTTCAAGATGAACTGCTGATGACACGCATACGCGGTGGAGTTGTGAGGTGATTCAGGACTATTCGAATGAAGGAGCAGAAATTATTAGAGATACCGTATTTCTTCGATTGTAAGACGCCATCGATTGTAAGACGCACACTAATTTCAGTACCACCAACAGAAGAAAAAAAAGCCCTAAGACACACCCGCGATTCTAAGACGCACCCCATTTTTAGAGATGTTTATATGAGGGGAAAAGTGCATCTTAGAATCGAAGAAATAGGGTAAATCTTCATACTCAATACTTATGTCTCCAATAAGGTTTCTGCTGTTGGATATATAAAAGTTCTGGAGCAAAAGAAACATCAAGGAATGGTTGCCAATTCATTAGTAACAGCAAGAAAGGAGTTCTCTAGCAAATGGAAGACTGCTAAAGGCCATGGATCACCAGGCAGGTTAAAAAGGACTTCGAACATTTTGTATGTGGTTAAAGAAACACATGTGGTAAGATGTAGGCCTAATCTACACCAAGCAGGATATTGCACCGTGAAAACAGTATGAAAGTGGTTTATAGAAGGCGGAAGCCACACTACTGCTTTATAGCAGTATTGAAGTGCACTGACAACTGTTGGGGCCCATTGACACAGACCATATACTGCTTTCATGCTGCTATATCCTGCTTGGTGTAGCTCCTGCCTCTTTCATAGTGCAATATATGGGGTAGATGAGGCCGTAGTGGGAAGAGAGAGGTGGCCAGAGCAGAGCAGGGGAGAGAGCTATAAGGGAAATGAGTATGCCAGCTTTAGGTGTTTGGGTGTGTGTGTTGAGGGGGAAAGGGGGCTTTTGAATCCAACAGATCCAAAGCCTCCCCACATAAATCCTGGCTTGTCCCCTTTTGGTCAGTACTGCCATAGGAACACCGGCAGCTAAGTAGCTTTGGTGTGGAGGTCTCCCACTCTTATGGCAGAGGCTCATGAAGGCTTCCCTCTTTGTGGCTGGAGGAGACTGGAGAGTGTCTGTATGCCCTATTTACTTTGTCCTGGCTATGCAGTGGGGCTGCGTTGTTTATATGATGCAGCTGCCCACATGCAGCCACGATGGGCTATTCCTCCCCAAACTGTGCTTCTTGGAAGTGTGGATTTACTGTGACTTTTCCCTTTGCTGTGAGATCACCACGCTGTTTCTTTGTGCGTCAGTGGTGGCCTCAGTTTGGGTCATGCAAGTGGGCATGGCTGTGGTGGGTCAGGAAAGCACAGGAATGCAGGGTAGGGGGAGGACTTGACAAGCCAAATGGCTGCCGGCGCTGTGCTTTTCCTGGTCAGATAGCCCCCACTCCCTCCTGCTATCTTACTTCATCGTTTCTGCCTTGCAGCAGCAACGTTGCGGGGTTTTGAGGAAATCAGACATCAACGTGGCAGTGTATAGACACCCCCTTGCATTTGCCTAAGGCCCCCCAGGACATCCTTCCAGGGATCATAGGAGTGCAGCCTATGTAAGGTAAAAAGTTATTACGATAATTAAAACCTGCTTGTAATATATTAGAATATACAGTTTAATCATTATGTTCCCTTGGACATATTAGCATTTTGATTGAAATATTGAAGATTCTTCTTGGTAGATTGAAATGTATCCAGTGAATTAATTATCAAGTTTAATTGATACTCCTGCTATTGACATTATTGGTGTTGATGATTTATTTATCCTAGGAGCTGGATTTCCTCCCCACCCACCCCCGAGAAATACGTTCTTTTAAAGAATGGCTTATATTAGATAGAATGGGGATCAGAGTAGCCTTGCTTGCTTTTTGATGTATGGACTTCAGTTCAGTATTTAAATGATAAATACTGACCACATTATGAATTTTGTATGTATCTGTTTATAACCATTTTTTAAAAACACACCTGTAGAATCAATGAAACAATGCCAAAATTTTGACACCCCCCCCCAAAAAAAAGCTTTATTTTAGGACAAAAAGAAGAAGAAAAACAGTGTCAAAGAACACGTGAGAATGTATTTCTTTCATGGTTTCCTTTTGGTGTGCATCGTGTGGAAGTCAATTTCTGGATACAGGCTTTATTTGGGGATATTTCAAGCTACAGTTGCCAAAAAAGAAAAATACTTTCCCACATTAATGAGTAAATGCAATTCTAGGTTTCTGTGTATAATTCAATTTGCCAAATTACATAAAAGCATACAACTGCCTAGTCTTCCTTAGGGTACTCACTGGGGTTAGTTTAATTCTGATTAAAGCATATTTCTTCCTTTAGAACATAAACTTCAATAAGCAGCCTTCAATCAGACCTCACACAGATGTAAATAAGCTCTGGCTTGAAACATGGTTTAATTTATATTTATTTATTTGTAAAGATATTTCGTGCCACTTTTCATCCTTCAAAAGTGATTCAAGCCAGTTTACAACTAGGGCGGTCACTTACACATTGCCAAAAAAAAAAAAAAGAGGAATTGCATCACCAAAAAAAGAGGACAAAAGTTGGCACTAATTTGCATAACATTTGCATATATAATTTAAATAGAAATTCAATACTGTTCACCATAGTGGAGATGACTGACCAGATGACCTGTGTACCTGCTCAGTCTGCTGGCCAGGTGCCAACTGGAGATGGGCAACTTTAAGGCCCCTCCTTGCTCTCCCCTCCCCTCCCCTCCCCTCCCCCTGATGGTTCTTTGAAATTAAAGCAGACTTGGACTGGGTGGCCCATCAAATACAGGACACTGTCCAATAGAGGACTGCTTGCTCTCCAAAACAGAGAATTGTCACCTGGCCACCCTATTTGCAACCAGAAACATACCTCCTAAAACAATAAAATATTTTAAAAAATACTTTAAAAGCAGCATCGAATGTAGCCAATTAACTTACTGCTTAAAAATCCATAAAAGCCTCACACAATAAAAATGCCTTGCCCACCTGCCTAAAAGACATCAATGGCGGGGGGGGGGGGGGCATAGTCAAACCTCTCTTGGGAGAGAATTCCAAAACTGGCGTGCTGTTACTGAAAAAAGAAAAACCCTGCCTCATGCCATTACCAAGTGGCCTCCCTCAGTGGTGAAACACAGAGCAAGTCTACTGATGATGACGAGTGCAAGTGATGGGCAGGTTCACGTGGGAGGACGTAGTTCTTCAGATATCCTGGGGCCAAGCCACTTTGGCTTTATAGGTAATAACAAACTGCTTGAATTGGACCTTGAAACAAACAAGAGCAGTGTAATATAATCCAAATAGTGAGCACCACAAAGTGTTCTGGCTGCCGCATTTTGCACTAATTGCAGTTTTCAGACTTCAAGAGCAGACCCATATCTGCATTACCTTAATCTAAGCTGGATGTAACTAAGGCACACGTAACTGTTCCCATATCTGCCTTCTTTAGGAAGGGACACAAGAGGCACACATCCAAAACTGGGCAAAGTCACTGCTAGCCACTGCAACTATCTGAACAACCAGATAGTTGCTAGGTCCAGCGGGATACCCAAGCTGAAAATGGGGTCCTTCAGAGGGACTTCAATCCCATCCAGAACAGGCCATATTGCCATTCCCAAATTAGCTTTTCTACTGAACACCAGTACTTCTTTCTTGTCTCAATTAAGCCTCAGTTTGTTAGCCCACATACATCCCTCATAAATGGTCACTCACGGAAGTTTGCAGGTCCTTCTCATGACGTTGTCAACCTCCGATGCCTGTCCTACTGTTTTCAAGTGGGAATCTGTCATTTTATAAAACCTTGAAAATGTAGTAATAAATGGAAAATGCACTATAAAACTGCACCATCTGTTGGCAGTAGAATTGAAACATACAGGGAGGGACTTGCAAAAACAAGGGGGAGTGTGTGTATTTTGCCAATCACTAAACCCGCAAAGACTCCAGAAGACAAAGCCCTGATAAGGCTGTGGGATTTTTGCGGAATGTGGAGAAGCCCTTTGAGGATCCACATCTATGATTAAACCAGCTGAGTGAATATAAGAAGAGTCTAGGAATCCACCTTAAAGCAGGAATGCTTTAAGGTGGATTCCTGCATCGAGCAGGGAGTTGGACTCAAAGGCCTTATGGACTCCTTCCAACTCTACTATTCTATGATCAGTTCACAGGCCTGTCTAGTCAAGCATCCTGTTTACCACAGTGGCCAAGCCAGTGCCTGTGGATAGTCCACAAGCAGGACATGAACGCAATAGCACTCTCCTACTCATGTTCCACACTAACTGGTATTGCAGCATAATGCCTCTGATTCCATCAGGACTCTGCAGATCCAAATTAGGAGCTGCCTTACTTACACCATCAGTTCAGTGGTCCATCTAACACAGTATGGCTGGTGGCAGTTTCCCAGTTTCAGGAAACCAGAGGTTGGACTTGGGAGCTTACCCACGAAGAGCACATGCTCCATCCCTGTGTTAGATACTCCCTCGATGTTCTCATACTCTGCTTACTGCAGACATCTGTGATTAGAACTTTTTCCATGCTTAGTTTTTGCCTTTTCTCTATTCCATAATCTATATCTGCACAGGCTGCAGCTGTTGCCTCCAGCACAAATTCTGTCCTACAAAGGGACAAAGCCCGTTGGTATTGGCGCAACATCCTTAACCAGAAAGTGTCTGGAAGGTTCCAGCTTAAGACAAGAGAAAACCATCCCGCCATGACAAGAGCAGTCTTGATCTCTCAAAGGAAAGAATAAGTTCAACTTCTCTTTTGCAGCACTTACATTCTCCCATTTTTACCTACTTCAGAAATCAGGCAGCAAGGCCCCAAACACTGGGCAGATCCAGAGCCAAATAAATGACACATGAAATTATGGTTTTAATGTATCACAGAAAGATCTCCATATGGAGAGGGCTGAGTATTAGGCAGATGAATGGACTGATTGGAGGCCGCACTGTGCAAAGCATCAGTTGAACCCTCTTGTGAAAGATGCATTGTTTGGAACTGTCCAAGGGGCCGGCCAGCCCAACTAAGTCAGGATATCTCTAGACACAGAATGGCTTTCAAAACCACACTATAGCTCAGGGCAAAATTGCTGGGAATGGTTAGAAAGCTGCTCTGTCCTAGGAGAAGTTAGTGCTCCCTGCCCCCCCCCCTTTACTAATGCAGAGTGGAGAAGCCACAGAGCCAGTGGCTCAAGAAGCAAATAGGGGTGCAGGAGCAGGAAGGAAGCCAAGAAAGAAAGTTCCATAGGCAACTGCCTCCCCCTTCCCCAAAAAAGCATTCATAGTTTCCTTGGGAAATGTACTCATCTAGCTGTTTAGCCCACTGAATCTTTTCAGCTCTACTCAGAATGCAAAGCAAAGAGAAAAGGGGAAGGGGGTGGAAAAAACAGGGAGCACTGAAAAGAAGAAAGAGGGCACGAGAAGCAATAGAGTCTAGAAAGAATGTGTGCAAGATGTCAAATGTGTGGCAGAACCAGAGTTTGGTCTACTTGCACAAACCTGCCCATTGTTTTAGGTATCATCTAGTTCGCCTGATTGTGAGGGATAACAATTAATCCTCTTCTAGCAGTTCTATCAAACACCAAAGAGTCTTGGGGCACTTTAAAGATTGGGGCACAAGCTTTGGTGGACTGCAGTCCAAAAAAAGTGCTATTCATCCAACCCCCTTCATGTGTACATCCAACATGTGGAAGGCACGGAAGAACAGGTCCTCCTGGCCCACCACAACATTGCACACCCCACTGGCAACATTGCAACACCCATGCATTCAGCACATTTGAAAGAGGGGCCTAAGAGCAGAGCACTGTATGTGCATAGGCTCTCCATATGATTAAGAACTCTTCACGCTCAAGATTGACAATCATACAGTGTCAACAAGCTCTACATGGGTAGGTCCCCCTCTCAAAATGGGAATCCAGAGAGTGCTGGGGCTACAATTGTACACCCCTTTTAATGGCACACAGAAGCATTTTTTTTTTACCAATTTCCCCCAAACTAGGGATGGTCTTGGAAATGCCATAAAATTCATTCAAAGAGATGGAAGAACAAGACGATGATTTCATTGACTTTAGCCCTTTGTCAGAAGGTGGGGGGACGGACTGCAAAATGCAGAGAGCAGAGGAAAGAGACAACACACCTATGTCAGCCTTTCCTAACCTAAGGTCCCCAAATGTTATCAGACTACAGTTCTCATCAACCCCAATCAGCATGGCCAATTACTGGGGATGATGGGAACTCTAGTCTTAACATTATTTGGGGACCCTAGCTTAGGAAAGGCTGGCCTATGCAAACAAGATCTCTTCTAAGCTAAACTATGTCTGTTACAGCCACTTCAGCAAGTCAATCAATTCCCAGTGGTTTCCATCTGGTTCAATCTGCCATTTGATTACCAAGATACTTTGGATAAGGTTCCCATGAGCAAACCCAGAGAGACATAAATCCTGGATTTAAGAAATTGTGCTTCCCCAATGAAATGTCATGAGATGACCATGTGGGAAATGTGACATTCCCCACTGTGAATAAACAAGCAACAACCAGGACCAGACATCTGACGGGTAAACATTAGAAAAGCTAACAAGTGCATTTGTTGCTAGTGGGTACTTCAGAAAAAGAGCTTTAAACTCTGTACTGAAATTTCACAGCAAAGCATGAAGAGGATACAACCATCTTAGTGTACCAGGTGCAATTCTGGGTTTGCCTCCAACCAGTGGTTTTAAGAAGCTTAAAACAATGGAATGATGGAGCAATTTATAGCTGTGAAGATTTATATTTATACCCTTCACCTCCTGAACTTTCCTTAGAGCAGAGATGCCTGTAAAGGATGATACAATAGGCAGTGGTGCAGCTAGGTTATTTTAGACCCAGAATGTGCCATTTGTCCCTCACCTCAGGCAGCAAAATGTCTTGGGCCAGCCCTATAACCATGATTTGTCATGATGTCTGAACATGAGACAGACAGTGCTTAGTTTTAATCATCTTTTGTCAAAATAAGCTAACTTCAAACCATGGTTTATTATCCTGGTTTGTTCATTGAAGCCATATTTAATCACAGGGCGGATCCGCACGTCGGCCCCAGAGCGCATTTATGCGACTCTAGGGCACCCCAGAAACGATAGTCTGTACTTGCCTGTAAAAAGAAACTAGGAAGAGACGGAGACAGAGCCGCCGCCGCCGCCACCCAGCTCTCCCCGGCCAGCTCAGAGAGCTCTTTTTGAAGAAGGCGGGGGTAAAGAGCTTCTTCCACTGTCCACCCAACCTTCTTCCGCCGAGCTCTCCGTCCCGGTCGAGGAGCCGGCCGGGGAGAGCTGGGCGTCGGCGTCGTTGTCTCCGTCTCTTCCTAGTTTCTTTTTATAGGCAAGTACAGACTATCGTTTCTGGGGTGCCCTAGAGTCGCATAAATGCGCTCTGGGGCCGACGTGCGGATCCGCTGTTGGTCTGTCCTAAATTGGACACAATGACAAACCATGGTTAGTTGAAAACAGAAGCAAATGTTTCCACTCTCCTCCTTGTGGTCACTCTGAAAGAAGAGCAGGGGAGGAGGAACAGGTTTGTACACCTAATGCTAAACTTCAGTCAGCAATTATTAAGCAGGTTGGCAATGCCTTTCAGTCAAATCTGTTCTCTCCATGCAATCAACAACTGCACTCCAAGGAAAGGTGTCATCAGATTGTAGTAGACACACTGATCTCCAGGGTGTTCTCATTCATGAGGCTTAAGTCACCCAGGAAGAGTCTCTCTCACACTATTTATGTGGGCATTTGGATCCTCGTCTTTGCAGAAGCAGAAAAGAGGCATTTGTTCTGTGAATGAGCATTCTTACCGGCGTCAGTTTTCCATTTGTATTATAGACTGATTGAAGCAAGAACATCCCTTGTGAAAACGTCATGTGCAATCCTCATTTCTTTACTGAGGTTTACTAATCAAGATGATTGGGAATTGAGGCAAAGTTGACCAGAGTTAAGCTGAAGCAAAGCGCACCACAAGACAACTCCTTCAGGGCTCTCCTGTTACTGGGTCCCTTTGTCCCTTCTCACCTTCATTCCTAGGAGTGCTGTGATTGAGTGCATGTATGTTCAAGACTAAATGCCTGAAGCAGCCATCAAGCAAGGAGGAGGCAGGACAAAAAATTAAGCTGCATCCACACAGTGAGTGTAAAGCGCCAAGCTGAATTTATGGTAATTCAACCCCATGACTTCATCTTGTATCTGTCTGCATGAAGCGATGCACAGCCAAGAACAAATTATCCATACTTGGAGACAGTACACCTCTCATTACCAGAGGCTGGGGACAAAACGGTAGGATATGGCTATTATTTTTCTGGTGCCTCACGATTTCAGACATAATGCTGGACTTCCATTACAATCCAAAACACACATGCCATGGAGTGCGTCCCACTGAACATAAAGGGATTTATTTCTGAGTAAATATGTATAGGATTGTGTCAATGATGAACTTTTAGCCTAATCCAGCAAGGCAGTATTTATATACTGTATTCAGTCCACCCAGTATTCAGTCCACCCAGGCTGAAATGATTGTAAAAAGCGCAGCCCATGTTTCTGCAAGACGTGGGATATCAGACTGCAAGGGAAAATGGGACCTCCAATATTTGATTTGCACACTTTCCATGGAGATATAACCATGGATAGCACACATGAATTCTTGAAGGAAAGTGCTTTCTGTGTAGAAACTAAAGTTTGAATGGACCCAAATAGTATGATACTATACTCAGAAGTCCTACTGAGCACAACAGGATTTGCTTCTAAGCAAGTGTATGCAGAGTTGCAGTCTGCAGCCCAATCCTATACATGTTTACTCACCATGTTCAGTGGGGCCACTTAGGCTGTTTCTACACCTGCCTTTCCCCCTGGGTTCGCCCCTGTGCATCCAAATGACACACAAGGGATCCCGGGAGCAGGCAGGGACGATCCCTCCATTGGCCTGGGATAATTCTTAGATGTAGAAAGGGCCTTACTCTCTGGTACATATGCATAGGATTGCAGCCTTAGAACCAAACTAGTTATTACATGCAGATATGTGTGAGCTGGCCTAATAAAGGCATTACCTCATACGGATTTTGGAAGTTACTCCAACAGTCCTTTTTAAAACAACAAAAGCCACTTTCGGTGGAAAGAGAAAAATGGTTGAGGGGAGGGTTGCTTCACCTTTCCCTAATCCAAAACCTCCCCCTGCAGTTTTCCCCCTATGGAGTTCCAAATGCAGGAAAACATTCATTTAGAACTTCATAGGCAAGAAGCTGCTGCTCAGGGCGGGTGGAGGGAGGGAGAGGTGGGGCAAAGGTTAAGCACCCACCAATTCTCCAAGACCACAATTACCCACCCGCAACCTGAAGCACTTCTAAAGCAGGAAAAGCTGCTATCAGGGTGAAGTTGGTCATTGGTGCATATTTTTTAACATACACAGAAATTCTGAAGGCTATAGTTATCAGTTCAGAATTGCTATCTGAGTCGGTGATCACGAAAATCCAGGCTGTGCATATGCTGTAATTTCATGCAAGTTCAGAAAAGCTCGCAGAATTCAGCTTCCTAAGAAATGCAGCCTTTTGTTGCTTTGCAAAGGAACTTTCTTATGGGTTCCTCTTTATGACTGCAAAAAGATGCTTGAAAATGTAAGAAGTACCTGGGAAATGTTCAGAAGCCAGAGGAGTTCCCAAAGTTTCCAGTAGTCAAGAGGCCAAGGCTTAAATTCCCACCGAAAGACTAACAAAAGCAGCCTTGCACAGGGAATGGGAGAAATGTAACTGTGCAGAATTGATACAAGTTGCAGAATTCTATTCTTGTTGCAGAATTTGATTTTGCTAGAGTACACACACAGCTCTGGCCCATCTCTTCCTTAGGTGAGGAATGGCTTGTAGGAAAGTATAACTCATGGTTGCTAGACTGGTTTACATTTGTTACTAGAAATGTAAAGAGATACAGTACCTTCAATACAAGAATGGCTGGGAAAATTGTAAAGTTTTTTATTAATTAAATAATTAATGGCATTCGGCGAATCCTCAAATGCATTTGAACATGATAATGACATATGGAGCCCAGTAGTTGTTTTTAATAAAGAACTCTTTGTCACTGGATTATAGAGGGTAATAAAATTATTTTAAAAAAAGAATTCATGAGCCAGTGGTGAAAGTGGAGATAGTGGATGGAGTGCGAGACCTTTATGGGGAAGATCAAGAGTTCAGTCTTCTAGGTCATGATATTCAGTGGGTGGCCTATCAGAGTGATTCCTTGCATATCTCATTCATTATATTTAATCCCCATAAATCACACAATTCTACTGGAGTGGTTCACCTATGCTGCATGTGAATGATAGCAGTCATAGGGACAGCACTGTCTACCCACATCTCTCTGTAGGCAGCGGTAAGCAACTTCTCCCATGCCACATCATCCCTGTTGGAGTGAAACAGGGGGACGTGTTCTCTGCACATTCAGTTTAGAGCACCAACCCTGAAGGCACAGAGACGGCCCTGCACACCTTGACCATCACAACATGATGGTGATAAATTTGAAGCATTCTTTAAGGCAGTGTGATTCTTTGGGATATAGGAGGGGGAGAGAAGAGAAGAGCTCAAGTAGAATATTCTTTATGTATGGATAGAGATGTTGGAGAAATCTGCAACAGATTAAAATGAGTTTGGATTTCTATCAATCCACCCTGTGGATTTTGCATCATACTGGCTTTTTCCAAGTCATGCTGATTCCACAGACCTATGGAGCATTAAAAAAAAGTGTGTATGTGTGTGTGTGTGGGAGATTTGTGCACATTTGCTCTAATTTCGACTGGCACTGATGCACACTTGCATTAATGCGCATTAACAAAAGTGGAATGAAATTCGTGTACATCCCTAAAAAAAATAAGTCTGAAACCATCAATGAGCAAAAGACACCTGAAAATCCACGAAACAGAGCTAGAATGGATTTAACAAAATCTGTACGTCCCTACCTGTGGCCACAATTTAAAGCTGATTCACACAGCCATCATGTTCTTTGCAGCCTACCTGACATGTTGTTCATGGCAACCTTGCAGGGCTGGCTCTAACATGAAGCAGAGTGAGGCAACTGCTTTGGGTTGCAGATGCTGGAGGGCAGCAGTTGCCTCGACCATCCTACCATTCCCTTCTCTTGGAGTACAGAGCTGTGTGCACACAGCCTGTCCTGCACCCTCTAAGCTAGCCTACTGACTTGGTTGTGGTGGAGGACATACCCCATTACCAGTGTTAAGGTCAGATTCAACTGCCAGTCCAGTTGATTTCATGGAATAGAGAGGGTGCCATCTCGTCCTTTGCCTCAGGCAGCAAAATGCCTGAGGCCCTCCAACCTTGTTACTAGCTACAAAAACTGCCAGTGACTTAACGTGGTGAAAGAGCCAGAAAGCATACTTTGTCATGAGCGTGGAGGGGAAGGGAGCCACTGCAAGAAGGGTGGTCATGTGCATCAGCCCTCAGATGACAAGCAGGCATGTCATTTGAAGCAGTCACCGGATCACTTCACACCACTGGGAAAGAGGAAACTGCACCACTGGTCCATCTAGCTCAGTGTTGTTGACACTGATTAGCACAGGCTCTCCAAGGTTTCAGGCAAGATTCTTTCTCAGACTTACCCGGAGAAGCCAGGGATTGAACCTGGGACCATCTGCTTGATCAACATGTGCTCTGCCACAGAGCCACAGTGCAAGCGCTCCACACACACACACACACTTTCAAGTCCTGATTTTCAATGCTTTTTAAGGCACCACAGAGCTGGTGTAGCACACATTTTAAGAACACAAACTGTGATCTAGGACAGCTTTCCCAAACCTGGTGCCCTCCATAGCCATGGAGGCTGGTAATGATGGGAGTTTCAATCCAACATATCTGGACCGAACCATGTTGAGGAGGCTGACCTAGAAAGTCTGGTTGAAATTCAACTTTCCACCCAGCCTAAATTCATTGGGCAGGCCTTAGCCGAGTCACTCTTGCTCGGACTCAGTATTAGGACTCAGGAAACCCAAGTTCAAATTTCCACTCAGCCATAAAGTTCACTGGGTGACTGTGGGCCACCCTTTACCCCTTGACCTAACCCATTTCACAGGGTCAATGGGGGGAGAAAAAAATAGGCTGGCCATGTATGTCACCTTGAGCTCTGGGAAAAAAAAACAGAATATAGAGGAATGGTGTGGCAGTACAAAATGTATGGAGGTCAGCAGGTTGGAGAAGGCTGGTCTCTATTTTATTTATTAAATTTATTTCCTCTATAAACTGTTTTTCCTCCTCCAGAGCTCAAGTGGAGATTTGCCGAAGGCCTTCACAAGGAATTCATGCAGGGAAGAGACTTGAACTTCAATCAGACTTTCGAGATCTGCCTTCCCCAACATGTTGTACTACAACACCAGTCATTCCTGACCATTGGCCCATGGCTAGAGTGGATGAGAGCTATAGTCCAACACAGGTTGGGAAAGGCTGATAAAAAACTACCATCTTGGGTTCTTGCCTGAAACCAAACCTACATATGTGTAGGTGAAAAAATCAAGTATTTGTTTCCTCCTTGCCCCAGTTTTCCCCTTCCTGTTTTCTTCCCCGTTTCCAATGTTAGACTGTATGCTCCTTGGGGCAGGGACCTGTCCTCTTGTGCTCTGTAAAAAGCCATGATGGTGCTATATAAAGAAAAATAGCGGTTAAAGCAGGTCTAGAGAAGAGCTCCATCAAGTTGCAAAGTTATGACTGTGGAAAGCTGGCAGAAAATCCATTTTGAAAATGTGGGGCTTGAGGACTGCACAGCACCACACACATCCCAACCCAGCCCACATTCCCACATCTTAAACCAGTAGCCTCCAGCCTCAGCTCCAGCAAGGGGCACCTCTGCCGTTGCCGCTCCGAACCCCAGATACAGTTTGTGTCCAGGCTTGCTCCAAAAATGGTGGAATGCCCCCTCCTGACTTCATTGCAGGCTGCAGCCCCTTTCCCCCATCCCAGTCCTAAAGCCCGAAGCAGGATCTGTGGAAAGGATTAGGTAGAACAAAGGAGAAAGCTCTTTCCTGGCTACAGCCTAGGTCTAGAGGATGTTATTAAATTTAATATGATCAGGGCTCAGAGAGGGGCGGGGAAGGAGGCCGAATCCCACAAGGCGCAGGCCCAGAGCCAACGACACACGTCTGAAGGAAGACCTAAGTTCTTGGGCGAAACTCGGGGCCTCCCCACCCCCACCACTGCCGCCTCAGCCAGCCCCCAAAGCCTGCAACGAAGCGCAGGCAGAAACAAACACAAGCCCTCTTCCCCGCCTTGTAAAGCGTTCACGTCCTGCAAAAGAGCGGGGCTTGGGAGGGCGAAGGGAATGGTCGGTTTGGGCTGGGAGGGGAGGCGGAGACCCCCGCAAGCCCCCAGCAAACGTGCTCTCGTGAACGCCGGAGAGAGAAAGAGCGAGAGCGAGAGCGGTGGGTGGGATGAGCGCAAGGAAGAGCCAAGGCGCGGTGGGATTCGAGCGTCGAACTCTGCAAACTTCTAATAGGGAAGAAAAGTTTCAACGTTTGCGTGCGTGTGAAAAACAACCACCACTACCACCTCAACTTTCCAAAGCACACATGCTGGGCCAGCGCCTCAGCTGGTGATGGGGCTGAAACCAGAGCGTCCTTCCGTCGGTTACTGCGGGGGAGGGGGGCGGTTGGATGGATCTGCCACCGCGCCAGACCCTGTGTGTGTGTGTGTGAGTGCGAGAGAGCGAGCGCGCGTGTGCGGGCCAGCTGGCACGGATTACAGGAGCTTTATAGAACTTCATACATACACGCAAAGTTTGGCGGGGTGGGGGGGGGGAGGAGGAGAAAGAAAAGGCAGCCTCTCCCCCTCGCTGGGGTTTCCTGTTTTATAGCCCTTAAGAATCAGGCCCGCAGTTACACACGCACACCGATCCACGATCCTCTTTGCAAAATTATGGAAAAACGTAAAACAATTTCCAAAAGAAAAAAGAGCGAGGCACTTTAAAACAAAGAAATAAATACATGCAGAAACGCCCCGAAGTTTTCGGTAATCGGAGTTGCCCGTGCTAACTTACCTGTGCTGGGGGATGGGAAAGGCGCCGGATCCACCTGGGGGGCTCCATCGAGCGGGTCAGAAGAACGGCTGGGGAGCCCGTTTCTCACCTGGGACATCGGATTGAGCCCTGCGAGAGACGCCGCCGCCGCCGCCGCCACGCACGGAGGAAAATCACGCACCGAGAGAAAGGGAGGAGAAGCTCATTGAAGGCGCTCCCTCAACCGACGGCCCACAAGGCGCTCTCTCCCATGGGGATGAATCAGCCGTTGAGGTGGAGAAATCGCACCGCACCAGCCCTGGCTTTCTAAAGTCTCTCGCCCCAAAACTTGCCCCGAAGGCCGTTCCGTTCGCCAAAGGAATCCCAGCCCGACCCAAACTTCTCTAGACACCTTCCCGTCCTTTAGCAGCCCCCTGGCGAAGCCCTGCAGTCCCGCCACCTCTCTCCAAACCCACCCACCCCCGTCACCAGATGAGGTTTGGTTTGGTTTTAAAAATGGGTGGGAGGGGACTTACTTCGGGGTGAATCTTCAACAGCGCTCCCACAAGCCGAGTGTCATCTTATTGTCTTCTCCATGTGAAACTCTCTCCACCTCCCCTGGTCTTCAGCCCTCTTTAAACGGGGCTTAAAGTACCAAAAAAAAAGCTCCGCTCCCCTCGCACTTACTACGACTACTTCATAAAAGTAAGAAATGTGAGAGCTGGGGAGACGCGCCGGACTTGCTTTATCTCGGCAGTTCGTCCTTTATGGCAATGTTTGGTTACAAAGGGACAAGTTTTTGCCTTCCCCCCTCAGCCCGTTCAGCTCTGCCTCCAGCCTCTTACACAGGAAATTGCATTCAGCCTTGATTACTCAGTTTCCTTGAAGCAAGAGATATTTGGAGTTCATACAACCTATAATAAGTTGCTTGGCGCGAAGGTTTGTGTGTGTGTTTGGAAAGCAGCAAGAGTAAACACACGCTGGCGCGCACCGCACACTCGCACACCAAATCCCACAAACCCACTTTAGCAAAGTCGAGAGAAAAAAAAGAGGTTGGGGGACGGGCAAAGTGGAGTGAAACTGATTCGCATTCCCGTGAGTGGAGTAGGAGAAACAACGTCTCCAAATTTACATGTGGCCAATCTGAAAAACCGCTGAGAGATTCTATTATATTCAGCGGTATATAAATGTTAGAAATAAATACAATTAAAATTAAAAGTCAACGTTTGTGTCAAATTTGGGGTGAGGGGGGAGCAGCCCTTGTGAATATAAACGACGACAGAAGATGCAATGGTGCTGAATCCAGGTGATAAAGAAGGGACTTTGCAAAAGATGTTTCAAGAGATGAAAATAACCCCTGGTGTGTGCTTTACTTTTGAAGAGTAGACATGGGTGATGCAAAGAGGACACATGAGACCACACTTCCTAAAGGTGTCTGCAATATCAGAGTCCTAGAGAAAAGGGCTCCGGGTTATTACCAGTTGCTCCAATTACCCTATCTTTCTTCTTATTCTAATATACTAACATGATATATGTTACGTGATACATGTTAGTATGATACAGTGTATCATACTAACACTGTTTTTGCTGCACTTAGAGCATTATTGCACGCTCATTACTGGGCATTCACGGATTCTGGCAGGTCCTATTCATGATGTCGTCCGCCTCCCGTGTGTCTCCTGCCCCATCTAGCCCCAGTAAATCTGATTTTATTTTTAGAGACGGAACTTGCCACTATCTCCTCCTGTGTGCAGGAGAAGTGTTGTGATAAAAATGGCCCACTGAATGGGCCACATGGACATTGTTTACTTCCTCTTTCTTCTCTGTGAGAAAGAGGAATTATTGAGCAACAAAAGCGGGAGCAGAGAAGTGACGGTAGGGAACTGTTATTTTCCCCTGCCTGATGGAGCTCTTTGGGTTTAAGTTAGAGCGCGACATAGCAAACTACACATGGAATACTATCTAAAGTTCTGGTCACTACACAAGGATATTGTAGAGTTAGAAAAGATTCAGAAATCTTTGGGCTGGAGCAACCCCCCCCACACACACACAATGAGAACTTTTCAGCTTAAAAATATAGTGAGTAAGGGAGGAAATTATAGAGATGTATAAAATTATGCATAATATGGGGAAAGTGGGTAGAGAGAGGATTTTCTCTCTCTCATAATACAAATACTTGGGTTTTTCCAATGAAGCTGAATGGTGAGAAATTCAGGGCAGATAAAAGGAAGTACTTCTTCTGAGAGTGCATAGTTAAACTTCAAAATTCACTACTACAAGATGTAGAGCCAGCTTGGGTAGCTTTAAAGGGGAATTAGAGAAATTCATGGAGGCTAAGGTTATCAGTGGCTACTAGTCACAATGGCTATATATTATTTCCAGTACTAGAAGCAACATGCTTCTGAATACCAGTTGATGGGGAACATGAGCAAGAGGGTGCTATTGGGCACATGTTCAGCTTGTGGGCTTCCCATAAGCATCTGGTTGGCCAATGTGGTTACAAAACGCTGCACTAGATGGACCTGTGGTCTGATCCAGCATGGCTATTCTTATGAAATCATCACTTTATTGCATAGCCAATGCCCATGACAAGACATAACAGTGTGATTCTATTTAGCATTATTTTACTGGTTAGGACTCGGAACACTGCATCCAATTTGTTGTAACCATGTTCTAAGGCTGGAGCAGACAATAGCTTTTTCAGTGAGTCGAAGGTGTTTTGAGAGATGTATTCATGTTCCCATTTTTGCCTCTGCTGAACATGTGTTGCTTGAAAAGCACTGCTTATTTCAAAGGTACAACCACCTCAGCAGCACGGACCCAACAGCAGCATCTCCTTCCCAGGAGGGGACTGCTGAGCCAATCAGCGCAATGATGGGGTGGGACCAAAGAGGCAGACCTGGCAAAGTGAGATCTCTCCATTGTTCTGCCTCCAGTTCAGTCTCAGGCAGTCCTCCCATGCGGCTCCAGGATTGCAGTTGCTGGCTTCCCCACCCACCCACTACTGGTAACTCTATTGTAAATAAGTTGATCTGGACTATCAGTATATTCTGTGTGGATGCTTCATTTTATAACATTTGTCACAACTTACATAGGCATGATAGGCATTGGGCTGGATCCATTGGTGAGGGGGAGTGGGATTGGCCTCCCTGCTCCCTCACAGTGAGGATTCCCATGAGGGATCTCGGGGACGTGGCGCCAAGACTAGAGCAACATGGGGGCTGCAATCTGACCACATCCAGGGAGGTGGAAAGGGGTTCACATTAGCGGTCCATGCCGTGCCGTGTCCCTGGCCCTACCATCCACCATCAGTGCCCCTGGCATGCGGGCCAGGAAAGGGAATAGGTCAGCAGGCATGCTTATCGATTACAGGATCCATGCCCTATGCTGCTGCCATGCCTATTCAAGTGAGTCAATAAAGTTGTGGCCAATTTATTACCCAGTTATGCCTGTGTGTCTAATTTGCTCTCATCCCTTCGCCAACTGGACCCCATAAGCGCTGCTCTCACAAGTGGCCCGATTGCTCAGTGATTGCACTGGAGTTTGTTATAGACCAACAATGAGTAGCATTGAGAGTTGTCTTTCAACACATCTGGAGGAAACCAGATGGGAGAGGTTGCACTGCAGAAAGAAGGGATGTAGTTGGTCCAAGGGCTGCTAATGCCACAGAAAGCACACTTTCCAGTGGCATGATTCCATAGAGGCATACAGGAAGCTAATAAGAGATGCAAGGAGCAACACCAATGTGTGTGTCCTTGGCCAATGTGCATTCCGTTGGCTTCAGCACTGAGAATGTACTTATTCTACAGCAACCTTGTGCCCTCCAAATGTGTGGGACTATGAGCTCCATCACACCTTGGAAGAAACGCTGGCTATTCAGTTACTTCCTGTTTTCAAACAGGAAGTAAACAAGGTGCTCGAGGGCCATTCAGTCCCTCGTGAACACGCTGCTTCTCCCACACACAGCAGGAGAGAGCAGCAACTTTGGTTAAAAAATATTTTGTACTTTTTCTGGTTTTTCTTGCCATGCAAGGAAGACCAGGAAGGCGTGCGAGAGGCAGACAACGTCATGTGAGGGACCTCCGAAGAATCTGTGAGTGCCCAGTAATGAACGTGCAATAAAATGCTCGTCGGATGGAGCCATACATCTCCCATGCTGGCTGGAGGAGGCCGGGAGTTGTAATCCATCACATCTGGGGGGACACCAGATTGAGGAACGCTGCTCTGCAGTTTGTTTGTTTCCCCCTAGCGGCTTTAAAGAGTCAAACTCTGGCCAAATTTTAGAGAAACAGAGTGTTCATCCCACACTGTACGACTCCAGCCTCTCATGGCCACCAAAAAGATCCTGCCAGTTTTCCCCACAAGGTCTCATTGACCAGCTATGACAGAAGCTGGCATGGCTTGCGACACCCAGCGAGCCAGGCTGCAAGTATGTCTCCCTGGGCGTGCCTTGGATTTCCTGACTACTAGGCAGTGCGGCTGTGAATCACCCTCCAAGTGTGTCAGCACAGCCGTTTTGGCAGCCGCTCCTCCTTGTTTATTTACCTGTTGGCCCTGTGTGGCTGATGCATTTTCACATGTATGTTTTTTGGTAAATCTCCCCGTTTTCTCCTGCCTCTGTTTCTGCAGCTGGTTGGGTGGGCTGTTTGTAGAAGGGCTTGGCCTTGTAGGGCATATCTGAACCCTGTCCCCACTTCCCGCTTCATCTTTCTAGTGCGCAGCTGGGAATTCTGGCCTTTTCACCCCACCCACCTTTCTGCCTGCTCTTCAGTGCCTCTACAGATGGGAGGTGGCCCAAGTCCACAAGAATGAAAGCAGTGACTTTGATGATGAAATGCTGGCTCATCTCTTTCATCCATCTATTAAGATTCATGCTCACAGGCAGGTGATGTGATAGAGTTGATTGTTCTTTATTTATTCTAAAAGAAAAAGAGAGGGTGTTTTAATCTCCCCCCACATCTTTGCTTATAATGATGGGAAGTTAAGAGAGCACCTTTCATGTGAAATTCCATAACCACTAATTAAGCCTGCTGGCCCCATTGCAAGGGAGGGCAGAGCTGTCAGTCCAGTTTTACAGATGGATAAGATGAAGCACAGGAAAACTAACTGGGTTGCCCAAAGTCATGCATGAAATTTCTGGCAAGTCTGGGAGTGAGCGAAAGAGTTCATTTTTGAGAACACATTATTCAGATGAGTTGCTCCTTAGCACCATTTATGCACTCGGGGTGGTTTCCAGCCTGCAAAGGCACCCATTTCCCCACCACATGAGCAAGCAGTCTTCCCCAATCAGGTGAGCTCCAGACTTGTTAGACTACAAATCAATCCCTCCCAGTCAGCATCTATCAGGAATGGCAGTTATCTCACATGATTTCACCCAGAACATATATTACAATTATTTAATTTCTACAGAACTTTGTGGCCTTATATATCAAAGCACAGAATAAAAAAAAAACATATTTAGATTAATAAATACACATCATAAAACAGAGGTGTTATTCATTTTGGCCGGAAGTCAGATTAGTGCTCTATTTGAAGCCTATGCCAGAGATATGAGTAGATTTGCAGTGGGATTGAGTTCCACAGGCAGGGTCCCAGCACAGAGACCATCTAAGTCAGGGGTGGGCAACCTGTGCTTTTCCAGATGTTTTGGATTACAACTTCCATCATCCCTTGCCATTGGCTATGCTGGCTGCAACTGATGGGAGTTATCTGGAGGGCCACAGGTGCTCACCTCTGAACAAAAAAAGTATTTAGGCTGTCCTTTCCTAAATTACAGGAAGTCCCTGGGGCTTTAGCAAAGGTGCAGAGTTCTTACTTATTTTGTAAAACACATGCAGTCATGGCCATGTCTTCCCTCTATCCCACCTGCAGCAAAAAAAAGGTCTGATCTGTGAAAAGAAGGATGTGGTGGAGCATGGAGGTAGTGGTAATTACCCAGCTACCTGTGTCCCAAGAAAGAGAATTATAAAAGTGTGGCTGCTTCGTCTTCAAAGAACTAGGAAACCCCATCTCCTATGGTCATGGCTCCATGTGTTTTGCAAAAGAAGTAAGAAGTCTGCACCTTTGCTATAGGCCCAGAGACATCCTCCCAGAAAATTACAGGCTAAATATTTTTTTAAATTGTGTGACAGATCTATACCCAACCAAATATTTTTTGAACTGATGTCCAAAGTTATTTCCTGTTCACCTCTCTGAGTTGCCACTGATTTCTTCCATTGATACAAAATATTTCCCCCAAACTTTGGATCCAAATAATTTCCTAAAGATGTTACAATATTTCCCATTTCATCAAAATATTCCAGACTGATCTGATTTCATCTTAATAAGGCCGGATATGTCTAACTGTGCCCTGGCTTTGAGCCTACGAATTATGTTATTTTACCCCCACATGATTACCTTTTTATAAACACACATATGCACGCACACATGTACCCTATCATGGATTACATCTGAGGCATCTGCTACTTTTGTCCCATCATTCATTCCCAAATTTATGCCCTGCAAAGGAAAGCACAAACCCTCTTCCCCCTGAAGGCACAGAGTTGCTTAGTGTCTCCATCACTAAAGAATGAGGAGTTTGTAGAAGGACAAGCTGCAGCAGGAGCAGACAACGCAATGGCTTTGTCATTTATTCACACACCTCAGATTTGGGGGTGGGGATACATCTGTGAGGAATCAAAAATGTGAAGGAATGCCAACTATATCCTCCACCATAAGATATATTTGAGCAAAGCTCTAATGTATGTTTGTTGTTTCCCTTCAGTGTTGTGGAAGGCTGGCCTGTGACATTAACACCTTCGTTCAACCCTCTTATTTCCAATGGATTTCCCCTCATAAAAGTCATCCTTGTTGAGCCAGAGGTATATCATTTTGCCACATTAGAGAAGAGGCACTAAATGGGAGGAAGTGGATAAATCAGTCACTGAGAGGAAAGTATATGAAGACAGAACAAGCCAGTGTAGACTGAACAAACTTTCAAGTCAGCTAGTTGCTGCACTGCTGGGTTGTGCTAGACTGAGAAAATAGTAGGCCCTGGTAAGTTTTTAGCCTGGTCCTCTTGTGGAAGACCAAAGGAGGGACATAGAGTACTCAGGCCAGAATGTCCTACATGAGTAGTTTCCAGGTGACCGGAGAGAGCCAGTAGTCCAGTAGCCACTGACACATGCTGCCCTTGCAACAGTTTCACAGTCACAGCCACTTCAAACATGGGAGGAAAATAGATTATGGCTCTGAACTGAATTTAGTTGCAAGCCATAGAAGTTGGAAACAAATTGGAGTGAAGATACTTTATGGGGACCGAATTGAGATGCTGGCTGCCTTCACAGATAAACGGAGGTCTATACAAGGTTTTTAGAGGCTCTGGGCTGGGCCAGATACCATCATTGGTATGAGGAGCACAAGATCTCTCATTTCATATATGGCCCAATTAGTAACTAGCTCCCTTGGTGGCCCTCCATTATTAAGTTCTCCAAAAAGCCATTACCCATTGCCAAGGATCCTGGGGCTTCATATGCTGGATCTTTCATTGTGTTCTGGGTTGCTTTTGACCATTTGACTTTGGATATACCTCTGAGGTCGCTGTTGAACCTTGCTGAATGCTACCAAAATGGTGTTGCAAATGGTAGGGTTTGGCTGAATTTGGAATAATAATAATAATAATAATAATAATAATAATAATAATAATAATAATAATAATTCTTACCTGCCTCTCCACTTGGATCGAGCCGGGGAACAACAATGAATATAATAAAACACATTAAAAACTGATTAAAAACATAGCATACATGATTAAAACATCCTTAAAACATCCTAAAAAAGGAAAAATGTGAACCAAAAGGAGGCGGGCGTCTAAAGTTCTTGTTTCCATGATGCCATCCAGAGAAAACTTTGGCCTTCTGCAAATTTCCAGTCACACAAAACATGACTATGATTATTATTTGTGCTAGTGTGATCTTTGTTGTAGTTCTTTCATGGCTTGTCATAAGATAGGCATATATTCCTTCTAAGAATCAAGTACAACAACAGGTATTTGACTGCATTTTTCAAGGCTTTAAGGAAGGAGGAGGAATCATGAATGTTCAGCAAAACATTGCACCAACATTCCTTGTCATGCTTATGGTCAAACCAGGTGTGATGCTATAAATGTGCACTTGCTGCTGGAAACTGCACCTATACCATTTCTATAACATCTCTAGTAGATCTTTCCATGCTCTGATGCATTTCTCCACCCCTAGTCCATATTATTGGCTGCCACTTGAGGGGGAAACAGAAAATGCTATGATATCGGAACACGACAAATTTTTCTAGATATTATGGGGGAAGTGGGGAGCTAGACAAGTGGCTGCTATTTTTTGTGGAGGCTACGAGATTAGCGTCACATTTAGCTTAAAACCATAGAAAACTGAAAACAGGTAATCAGTATTCAGCAGTGAGAAAACACTAACAGCTGACCTACACATTCATGAAAATCAAAGGGTAGATTTCCCCCCTACTGTGCCAGTACATAATGGTGTAGGGAAATATAGTATATTCTAGCCTAGCCCTCTCCCTGAGCATTAAAAAAATGACACCATCTTTCACACCTGCAGCCTCAAGGGGACTGAATGGTATGGTTTTGTGACTTGTTTTCAATGTATACCTTTAGAACTAAACAAGGTATGAGGCAAGCGTTCCTTGGGACAGAAGAAGCACCTTTCCCCTCTTCCCCAGAGGTTTCTCATCATTAGGGATGAACAACTATACACAAATGTGTCTCAGGGGGCTTGTCTATATACGGCTTGTTTACTCCGACTTAAATGTGCAGATTCGCATTTAAGGATACACAAAACAGCTGTCCATTCGCCATAGCACCGGGTTTTATACGCAATAACTTATTTATTTTTATTTATTTATTACATTTCTATACCGCCCAATAGCCGAAACTCTCTGGGCGGTTTGCATTCGCGCTTCACCATGACTTTTAGATAAACTTTGAGTTTACACCATGTTATGGGCATGTGTCTTTGGGGGATTTATATCGCATTTTGAGATGTGGGCAGAGCTTTGAGGATAGAACAATGTGATTGGCCAATTTCCTGATTTCGCACCAATCAGCTGCCTTGTTTGTTCGCGTGGATTTCAGTTTGAAGTCTCTCTGCGGAACTCTGCAGAAAAAGCTTCTTAAAGCACATTTCTTTATGTTTTGATATATTTAGTACATTTCTGTACTGCCCAATATGCGGTAAAAAGAAAGGGGAAACGGGCAGCCAGACAAAGGAGGCGTGTTTTGCTGCCTTGTTCAGCCTCCTTCCTTTCCCTCTGGAGCCTTCTTCCTTCCACCCTCCTTCCGCTCCTGGTTTGTGCGTGGGGTGTTTTTCTAACTCCATAAGTAATTTACATCAAACAGGATATAACACTTTCACTGGATGACGATGGTAGGTTCTACACTAGTGCTTTAAAACAGTTTATAACAGTATTGACTACTGTTGGGCCCAGGAAACACTCCATATACAGATGGTGTACATCTGGTCAGTTCTTGTATTGTATTGTAAACATCTCTATCCATTTTCTCCACACCATCCACACATTTACAAACCTCTTTTGTATGTCCCATGCTTTGTCTTGGTTATAAACCAAAATGCCCCAGACTTGCAGGGAAGGTGCACCAACTCTTTATTGTTGGGGTTGGGTTTTTTGTTTGTTTATTTGCCATTTTAGTCAATAAGTACATTTCATGGCTTCTCTGAAGCACAAAAGCTTCCTCTTGCTCACCAAACTTTTCCTGTAGCTTAAACAGTCCTTTGTCATTTGATGAGGGGAAAACACAGCTGCAGGGAGGTTACAATATTTGCAAGGTGGGAGGACCTGTTGTGCTCTCTTTCTTTAACACTGAGAAATGCCCAGATAATGACATTACATCAGTGAACCCCACAAGAGAACCTGCTCTGTAGCATACTTACCATGATGGTGAATTCAGCCTTGAAGGTCATGCAGTTGCCCCCCTCTGCAGCATAGCAGATGGGGCAGGCCCACTGGAGCAGTGCAGAATGAGCTCCTTAGAGCATAGCTATGCAGGTGTCGTTCCTCCCTCCTTTTTTAGAACATCCATGTGGATGTGTGTGTATGAGGAATTTTGTCCTAAAAAAAGCCCGCCACTGATTCTCTCTAGTTTCCAGAGGCAGATCCTGTCATTTTAGATTCAGGCTGAGACTGCTGTGTTTTTATGTATGTATTTTATGTATGTATGTATTTTATTGTATGGATCTTGTCGGGGTTTTCTAATATTATTGCTGATGATATTTTCTGCTTTTCTGGTCCATGACCGAAATAAAGTGAAACTGAATTACTGCCTCATTCCTTCAGAATGCTGTGAGGGAGAGAACCATGCAGGGCCACCGACAGTTCTACAGAGAAGCCAAGGTCCTGAGCTAGTGTGACCATGTGGCCCCTTTTACAGAGGACAGTCCTCTATTTAAAAGGTTGCCTCTATTTGAAGGCCCCCTCTGTTTCAGTGGTAGGCAACTTTTTAGGGCCATGATGGGCACATTTGGCAATTTGAGAAACTGTTGCCACAAAATGGCTGCCATGGCAGGCATGGCAAAGAACAAGTAACCTGCCCAAAAGACTGAGTACAGGTAACTGGTGAGGTCTAAGCCCCTCAACACCCTCAACAACTCCTTGAGCCCATGGTTTTCAGAACCAAAAGAATCCTATTCTACAGCAATCCCAGTTGCAGATAAGAAAATAGTGTTAATTAAAAATGTGGGGCGGGTGGGCGATATAGAGCCCACAAAGTAAGAAAATATGTTCATATTTCATAGAATCATAGAATAGCAGAGTTGGAAGGGGCCTACAAGGCCATCTAGTCCAACCCCCTGCTCAATGCAGGAATCCACCCTAAAGCATCCCTGACAGATGGTTGTCCAGGTTTTATTGTTTTTTAAAAAACACCAACAAACAAACCAACATCACAACAACAGCAACAAAAAACATACAAACTTAAAAAGTAAGAAAATACGTTAATTTAAAAAAAATGTGGGAGGGCACCTTGGGAGGCACCAAGAAAGGTATCCGAGGATTCATGGGTGTCTGCGGGCTTCAGGTTTCCCACCCCTGCTCTATTTCAACAGCTGTCTCCTGTTCAATTCTAGTTCAAGATAGCTGCACCACCAGTGCTATTTGAGTTTGCAGAATGACACCCTCGGATCCTGCCCTGGTTAAGTGGGCTGTAGTCCATGAAAGCTTCCGCTTGAATAAATTTGTTAGTCTTTAAGGGCCCATGAGACTCTCTGCTCTTTATTCTAAATGTATGTAAAAACAGGAAAGCTATTATGATTCATCAGAACTGCTCCATTTTTAACAAGGAGCTTGCCTTCATGGTGCCACTTGCTGCTCAATCCCACGGTTTCACTGCTGCAAGAGAGTGACGGATAATTCCAGTTGCAGGAGGCAGTGAGGGTTTCCTGGGAGCCATTTGGCTCGCCAGGCCCACCCCCAGCCTGGCTTCCAGCAGAAGGGCCATGGTGGAAGGGAAAAGTCAGGGTAAGTCCCTGGCTCTTTTAATGCGCAGCTTCAGGGAAAAGCCCCGCAGTGGCTGCAAGTCGGCGGCTGTGTCATAAAACCAATGCAGTGCCACCGCAGGGCAAAGAAGTCGTATAGACCAAGGTAGCTTCTCAAATGTGTTTTCCTGATTCTAACTGCAGGCAACGTTTTCGTAGTTTTTCTTTTTTTAGTGTACAATCTGTAAAACCTTACTGGCATCAGAGTGCCAGACCTCACATGAATGGCACCGCACACTCCAATTTGCATCTCAGCACAAAGCAAGGCTGTAAGAGATGGAACCATTTTGGGCTCAGTTTGATGCCACAACTCTCTAATCTGTCTAGAATGATTACCGTCCTTTGCACACACAAATCACTTTAAAACACACACACACACAACATTCTGAAATCACTCTATTCAAAGGGAGGGATAAATCCTGGTGTGGTTTTGCAAGTTTTGAATGACCCCAGTGTTTTACATTTTCAACTCGAAAGATCTGATGAGTCACATGCTATTTCCGTAAATATTGAAGCAGAAGAAAAAAGAGGAAAGGAACAGACTTCAACATTAATCTTTTTGAAAGGAAAACAGTTGGGTTTTTTTTTACCTTCAGTGTCCCTGGTAATATCGATCATTGAAGATATTTTTATTTTATTTTTTTAGCTACAGGGGGGGTGGGGGGAAGGGGAGGCAAATTGGTGCTTCACTTACCGCCAAAGAGAACAAGACCTTTTCAAGTCGAGAATAATATTAATGTTTTTGGATTCAAATTTGGTTCCATTAAGAATTTCTCTTTGACCACTTTAATTTAATGTGTCAAGTCCTGTTAACTGGAAAACTGGGGCATGACATTGAGTGACCAGATGACACAGCACTAGTGAGCAACCTTTCCACATTTATATTTAGCATGTTTGGGACAGTTTGTTCATGTGGTTGGATGAACTGATTGCATTTGGTAAATGCTTATGAGGTTTTTTTTTCTTATAAACCTCACAAATGAGTACTTGAATTTCAGCTGAATTCAATGGGACTTGCTCCCCAAATAGGTATGCGTAGTAGGGGTGTGCAAAGTGGGTCTTCTCCACCTCATAATTCAATCCAGAGCTCCATTGAGATGATACTCCACCCTGATTTCTAGGGGTGTGCATGGACCCCCCGATCCTCTTCGCGCCCCACCTTGATCCGCCTGGGGGCCACTCCGCTCCACTGCGTAGCTCTGGCTCCGAATCAGAGCTCTGCTGTGGCGGGGAGTGGCATCAGGTAAGGCCCCTCTCCCTCCTCCCCCTTACCTGTGTCTGTCGTGGCCCATCCCAGCTTCACTAGAGTCCGTGGCTCAACCAGGAACTGTAGGCCCCGATTGCGGCCTACACTTCCTGGTTGAGCCGCGGGCTCTAGTTAAGCTGGGACGGGCCGCGATGGACACAGGTAAGACCCCCCTCCCCTTTACCTGGCTCTGCCGCCGTAGCCGCATGGGCGGCGGTGGCGGCAGGGCCAAGTAACCCCCCCCTCCATCCTCTCCCTTACCTGTGTCTGTCCGCGGTCAGACACAGGTTGCGGCCTAGTCTTCCTGGTTGAGTCCTTGGGCTCAATTGAAGCAGCCGCGGGACCATGGACAGACACAGGTAAGACCCCCCCTCCCCCTTACCTGGCTCTGCCACCGTTGCTGCATGGGTGGCGGCGGCGGCAGGGCCAGGTACACCCCCTCTGTCCTCTCCCTTACCTGCGTCTGTCCGCAGTCCCGCGGCTGCTTCAACTGAGCCCGAGGACTCAACCAGGACTCAACGTGGCAGGGCCAAGTAAACTCCACTTACCTTTTTTGCAGCACTCCGGATCGAGGTGAAGGATCCGCCTTCACCTCGATCCGCTCCGCAATGCTCCGCGGCTCTCCCAATCCTCTTCGCCTCCGCCTTAAGGGGTGGCGAAGCCCCCCGATCCGCTCCTGCTTCTCCTCTCCGAGGAGAAGTGGAGCACATCCCTACTGATTTCTGAGTAGCTCCCCTCTCCACCCTGTTGGATTACCCGTCGGAGAACCGCCCATTTTCGGATAGCTGCTCTAGTCAATGGAAATTAATCAAATGCTTACAGCTCCCTCATTTTTAAAGATAAAGAGATGAAACATGGCAAGAGTGATAGCTCTTACGTAGGTCTTTAGACATGCGAAGTTTAGAACAGATCCCTTCAAGCCTTGAATTTTAGGGGGAAAAATTATGTTCATGGTTTTATTTATTTATTTATTTATTTAAATATTGCTGTCATTTTTAAAGATAAAGAGATGAAAGTTGGCACAATGATTGCTCTTAAGTAGGGCTTTAGGCATGCTAAGTTTGAAGCAGATATATTGATGCCTTGATTTTTAAGGAATTTTTAATCCTTGCCCTTCTCCTGCTCCTTGCAGCCTGTTCACCCACCTTCCCCAAGTAGGCAAGCCAGGTCCAGAGCAAGGAGATGGAGCTGCCTTCCTCACTGCCCTTGTGTTCTGCTTCTGGGAGGTTCTGGACACTGGGCCCTGAGGGAGGGGGCAAGCCAGAGGGCAACAATGCCTTGGAGAGGGGTAGGAGCACTCGCCGAGAGGGACCCACTGAGAGCACCTTGGCCATGGGCCCTCCAAAACCTGGGGTTTGCACTGGTCTGTCTAAAGAAAAACGTTTTTATGGTCCTTTTAAAGGGGGGCTGCACAGAAGATCTGGCAGAATCCTGGTGGGAGGGAATTAGGGTGGCAATGTATGAATTGACAAAAAAAAAGTGGAAATGCAACACCAAAAAAGTGGGCACCAGTTTGCATAAATTTGCATTTGCTAATTAACATATATGATGCACATGTAGAAATAATTATTATGATTTAAATAGAAATAAAGCCAGTGGAGGCTAGTGGCTCCGATGTCAGTTGGGCAGTGAATCCCCCTCGGGTTTCAGTTGGAACCAGTCAGCACTATAAAGGAGCTATCCAAGGCACCTTGGAGAGTTCCTTGAGAGTTCTGACTGGTTCCGACTGAAACCCAGAGCAGATTCACTGCCCCACGGACATTGGAGCCACCAGCTTCCACTGAATACAACATATCTCGCCATAGTGCAGAGAATGGTAACCAGGTGGCCCATGTGCCTGCTTGTTCAGCCTGCTCCTGTTCAGATGCTCGCAGCTGATGGACAACAGCTCTTAAGTTTTTTTTTAATCTTTAAACTGGAATTGAACAGGGCAGCTTTTCAACTAGAGGACAATCTTCGGTAAAAGAGAACATATGGTACACCAGGAGTTCCCCAATTGCACCAAAATTTGGCCCAATTACACGTGGCTACCAGTCTCACCTCTAATGATGTGGCCATACACAGAAATGCCTCAATCCTGAACCTTAACGCTTGAGGAAGTGCACCTTTGTATCTGGGACCCAGGCTGTATCAGCCTTTAATGATTAAAACCAGGACCTTGACATTTGCCGAGGATTGACCCGGTAAGAAAAAACACTGGAGTTGTTGTAGCACTGGTGAAATATGTCCCCTGAGGGTGGCACCAGATAAAGCTGTGTGGCCTGCCACATTTTGGAGCCACTGCAGGTTCAGAAGTACCCTCAAGGTAGCCCCAAGCAAAGCAAATTGCAGTAGTCAAGAAGGGATTGCTAGGGCAATCACAGCAGTAGTGAGGTCCATGTTCTTTCCAGAAAGCTGTCAAAATCAGTTAAGGCTGGCAAAAAGCACTCTTGGCGATAGCCACCACCTGGATATGCAACAGTAGGTCTGGATTCAGGACTACCAACAGACTGTGAAGCTCTTCCTCTAGGGCAGCCCTCCAGATATTTTGGACTACACCCCCCAGCATCCCTTACCACTGGACATGCTGGCTGAGACTGATGGGAGCCACAGTCCAAAACATCTGGAGGGCACCACATTGGGGAAATCCGCTCTAGGGTGTGTGTGCAATTCATTCAGAAGAGGTGAATAATCCTGCTTGGCCAATGGGCCACCCACTAAACATCTCTCTTTTGCAAACGGGGAAGGGTGACAGGGAAATAAAATTGGGTCCCAGGCTTAGGGGCACACAAGAAAAGCACAGCACAAAGGAGTAAGCCCTCGGGCTGCCTCAGCCAGCCATGCTGGGTAAAAGGAGGGAGGGTTGAAGAGTTTCACAGTATTTCTTGCTACGTCCCTCTGCCTCTGCCACAAGGAGATTGCTGAGAGACTGGACCAAGAGGCTACGGCTAGCTTTGGTGGGAGCTCAGTCTCCGCTGGAATCAGCATTGGGAAAAGGACAACAGGGTTTCCCCCTCTTCTCCCAACTTCTCAAGTTTGTGGAATTCTACACGATGCAGCCATTTGGCTGCAAAGCACACACTTTTTACACATTTCCCACACTTTCAAAGTGAGGGATCTTACTCCAAAATTGGACCGGCGTTCCACATATTCGCCCGCGCCCCCACTTTAACTAAGAAAACTGTATCGGCTTTGAGGAGACAGCTTGCAGCTGCTCTAGTCCCAGCCCCTGCCAAGAGCAGAGTTGTAGCGTATCACAGAGTGGCATAAGAAAATCCAAACCATCCAAGAGGGCAAAAATAGATATATTGCTTTTACATCAAGCGTATGAGAGTGGCTGATAGTGGGACTGTAAGGCAGCAAAAAGGGAATGTGCTGATTTCTATCGGGGCAGGTGGTATGTTCTTGATCAAAAACAAATTGGAAAGAGTAGCCTGAAGGGAGAAAGAAAAGGCACCACTGCATCATGCCCCTGCAACCCTTCCTCCAGCCCAGTCCTGTGCTCCCTTACCTTTATTGTTTCCACCACCACCACTTCAGCTCTATGGAGAGTTGTAAGGCTCCCATGGGACTTTGCGCAGGCCTCGTGAGTCCTGGGCAAGCTCTTGCATGAGCTCTGCAACCACTTATTCTGGTGACATGCAATGAGGGAAAGAGAGGGCAGGTGGCTGTTCTAGAAAGCCCTGCCAGTCGCCTTTTGCTGTGGCGAATGCAGTGAGGAGGCTGCAGGGGCAGGCCCTCCTGGTGGGGGAGTGGGAGCAGAGCAGGGCAATTTGCCGTTCCTCCCATTTCACCGCCTGATGAGGGTGCCTCACCCTGCTTCATAGGTGGGCTGGCCCTGAGACTGGCTAAAATTTAGGCATTTCTCTAGGGGGAGGACTGTAGCTCAGTGGCAGATCACACACTTTGCATCCAAAATGTCACAGGTTCAATTCCCGGAAACCCCAGCAGGATGAGAAAAAGCTCCAATCTGAAACCCTAGAGAGCCACCGCCACTCATGGTAGACAACACAGAGCTAGTATAGATTAGGAACAACTTTGTATGTTCCTAATCTATACTAGAGGCAGGAAAACATTTGAAGCAAAATTGAGAGATGAGAATGGAGTTGTTTCAAGCCTGTCGTTGTGGGTGTCTATACGAGGGGAAAGCCCTGGGGTGGCTCCATAGGGGCACTGTGTGGTTTATATGATGCAAAAGCCATTGTGGAGCCATCTTGACGCTTTCCTCAACTTTTTCCTTTGCAGCGAGGTGATGACGGCACATCAATGTCTGTCACCACTCTGGACTCATGGCGGGAGGCATGGCTGAGCAGATGGTGACCCTTGATTGGTCGCCATCTGCCCAGACAGGGAGGAGGGAGCAGGCCAGTGAGGGCAGAAGGAAACCCACACTGGAGAAGTGCATAAAGGTTTTTAAAAAAAGGTTTAGAAAACATTTTAAAAACCCATGGGGGACGTGGGCACACGCCGTGGCACCCGTGTGGTGATGCGCAGTTGCGCGGTGGTGCATGGGCGCAGTGGTGGCTGCTCCTTCTGACGCAAACCCCACGCTCTCTCTTTAGGATAGGGACAGCCCACAGGAGTGCAAGCGAGAGCTTCGGCTAATGGGCGGTATAAAAATGTAATAAATAAATAAATAAATAAAATAAAATAAGTGCAGTGTTTTGGGGGCTCGCAGCACCAATGCGGCAGAATGAAGACAGCCCCCTTATTTTCATCTGTTAGAGGGTATGCAATTAAAAGCAACATTACCAATGTCAACACCGCTAAAATAGACAAATGTACAATATGCATACAAAGGGTCAGGATAACTCCCCAAAGGCCTTCCTGCAATGGAAGACCTAGTAGACTTCTAAATGTCAGGAGAATTTCCCTAACAGACCTCCTAGGAAAAGCATTTCATGTGGAGATTTGATTGCAAAATGAATTGGTCAGTCATTTCAGCCCCCTTGCAAATTCCTAGCTAATTTAGCTGTGCTTGAATGCAATGGGTGTTGCCACTTTAGATTCTTCCACATGTGCACATGGTAGACGTATATGCAGAAGAATCTAAGTTGGGAAGACCCACACCATTTGAGAAATGCGAGGATGTGGAAGGAAGGGCAATTGAAATAACAGTGAATCCATACTTAACTGGAAAATGGGTGGGGATTCAATCCATTGCTCAGATGGATAATTTAAAGTCAAACAGCAGACTTGTTCTCAAATATTATTCTCTTTTTTTTTGTATCTCAAATGTCAGTCAAGCGTAAGGAAACAATTAAGCTAAAGTAAGAAAACTCATATTGTACAGACCAATGGGTTATAGTCATAAAGTTATCAATATAGACTGGAATAGATAATGAGAAAATAGGTGCAGAACCAGATAAATAGGTACTATAAAGAGAAGGCAATGGAAAAATTGATTGTTCAGAAACTCTTACACCTATGCCAGTGGCGAGTTTCCTACATCTCTTGTTGGCTGCTAGTTATTACAGCTCCTGCCGGTGGATAGCTGGAACAAATTCAACAGAAAGCTACTCCTTATTCTTAACATCTCCGTCTTTCTGGGCAGCGTCTTTGTGGAGAAATAGTTTGGCCATTGGTTGTAATTGCCAAATGAACCTTTCCGCAGCTAAAATGGCAAGAAGAATCTGCTTCGAAAAAGATAGGACGACACCACGAAGGTATGCTCCCAGTCAGTGCCTCTGCCATCTGTGGGAGAACTGGAGTTGTGCATAGATGTGTTGGCTGCGTGGAGCTGACAGACGCTTTTTTTGGTCCTTAGTCAAGAGCGTTTGACAGAGAAATGAGGCTAAGAGCCCCTTCTGTGAGTGAAATGGAAGGAATTAAGCAAACAAATATTTGACTCAGGAAATATCTTTGCAGTATAAGGTAGGGAGGAGGAGTGTTGGGATGACATCCAACAGTGTTGGGGGGCAGTCTATAATGTAGCCCCATGCTAGAAAAGAGGGGTGAGGGGCTTTGGAGGAACTACAGCTGCTTCTCTCAAATAAAGGGAAACCCAAGGGAGTACGTCTGGATTCCCCCCCCCCGCTCCTTCCTCCCCCCTCCCAACAGACCACTCCATCCGGCCTGCCCTGCTGCAGCTGGCTCCTCTAAACACATTAACAGCACAGCCTGCTGGGAGGGCTGATATTAGTCTAAACTTTTGATCCACTTATTGGCCATGCTTGGAGGTGGACCAGCTTAGGACTGTGTTGTGCTGCTTCCAGTAGACAAGAAACCATTTGTACTCCAACGCTGAGCGGTGTGCATCATAAGGTGGCTGCTGCTGGAGTTTATTTTTGTAGGTTGCCCTACCTTTGCTTAAAAAATAAATTAAAAAATAGCATTATGTTTTTGAGGTAGTTCTGGTAAACTCCATTCCTCCATTCACACCAGTTCATCCTAAAATGTGTGTGTGTGTGTGTGTGTGTGTGTGTGTGTGTGTGTGTGTGTTTAACCCAACTTAAAATAAAGATTCTTGTTTGAGGGAAATTTTGCATCTGAATTTTACTTGGCTATAACACTGCAACACCAGACTATCACTGCTACTGCCTAAAAATTGCTGAGCTTCTCTGGATTAACCCTTGTACAAGTAGTGGGAAGGATGCACAAAAATGTAAGAACGAACCTGTTGGACTGGACCAAAGGTCCATCTACTTCAACATCCTGTTTCTCACAGTGGCCAACCAGATGGTTCATGGAACACCACCCGCAGGGTGTGAAGGCAATAATTCTCTACTGCAGTTGTCCCTCAGCACCTGATATTCAAAGACACACTGGCCCCATTCAGAAGACACCTTAAACCATGGTTTTAACCACAATAGTTAAGCCAGAAAGCCTGGCAGTGTTCAGAAGACACCTTAAACCATGGCTTTAACCATGGTGAATAAAGCAAAAAGCCTTATTCACCGTGGTTAAAGCTGTGGTTTAAGGTGTCTTCTGAACATGGCCTGACTTTCTGGCTTAACCACCATGGTTAAAGCCAGGGTTTAAGGTGGCTTCTGAATGGGCCCACTGTAGGGATGCAGAACGTCAGCACTGGGGTGCCACATCTGACCTGCCTGGGGTTTCCTAGATGGCCATACCCCCTTTTCCTCATTCACTGATCCTTTGGTGGTTACCTGGCTTTTGTGCAATTCCCCCCACCATCATAGAAGGTTGGAATGCCTGTCCTAAGGCGTAGTGACTGGCAGAAAGAGCTTTAAGCTAAAATATGCTATTTTTAGTTCTGCCTCTTTTGACCCACCCACCACTGAAATGTGTCCCCCAACAGCTTCTCTGATATATTTTATCTATCCTGAATTTACTACCAATCAGTTTCATCAAATGATCCTCATAAGAGAACAAATAAAACCGAGGCTGGGTACCTGTGGCACTTCAGATGTTTTTGGACAACAACTCCCATCAGCTCCAGCCATTGTGGCCAATGGTCATGGATGATGGGGCTTGAATTGCAACACCATCTGAAGGGCCACAGTTTCCTCACCCCTGGAGTGAAACTTCTCTCCCATCTATTTCCTCTGCAGCATGCATACTTTTATTAATTCTATCATCTCCCCCAACCCAAATAGTCTTTCTTTGTACAGAAGATGTCCAACCCCTTGATCGTTTTGATAACCCTTTCTCCACAGCAAAGGCTGGTGGCTCCCATTTTGGTGGGGCTGTGAATCCTTCCTGGGTTTCAGTCAGAATCACAGTCAGAACTCTAAAGGAGCTATCCAAGATGTAGAACCTGTTTTGGGAATTGGGTTCAGCACTTTGGATAGCTTCTTTAGAGATTGGTTCTCACTGAAACCCAGATTGGATTCACAGCCCCACCAAATTCGGAGCCACTAGCCTCCACCGCTCCTGCACTTTCCCCAGTTCTTTTATATCCCCTTTGAGATGGCATGATGGGTGCTGTGCAAACCATTCCAAATGCAAGCTGCACCAGAAGACCACAGGAGGCTGTCTTGCACCAACTCTGAACATTTGTCCCTCTAAACTCAGTATTGTCTGCACTAACTGGCAGTGGCTCTCTAGGGTTTTAGTCAGGGGTCTTTCTCAGCCCTGTCGGGAGGGACTGGAGACTGAACCTGGGACCTTTCATAGGCAATGCACATGCTCTACCACTGAGCTGTGGCTCTTCCCTAGTGTGGTGTAAGAGCCAGTGTGGTGTATGGCTAGAGTGTCAGACTGGGAGTCCATAGATCTGGGTTCTAGTCCCCACTCAGCCATGGAAACCCACTGGGTGACTTTGGGCCAGTCACAGACTCTCAGCCCAACCAATCTCACAGGGTTGTTGTTGTGGTGAGGATAAAGTGGAGAGGAAGAGGATTATGTACACTGCCTTGGGTTCCTTGTAGAAAAAAAAAAGCAGGATATAAATGCAATAATAAAATAAATAAATAAATGCAAAGACATAATTGCTCTGGGTGTTTTTCTTTCAACCCCCTTCTTAATAATCCTAATCTTACTATGGAACCCAATTCCACTGCCGCTGCAAATTGCGTTGGCATTTTCATCAAGGCATCCACTACAACCCCAAATCTCTTTCCTGGTAAGTCATGCCAGTGTAGATCCCATCAGTTTAAATGTGGTGAGGATTTCTTACACCAAGTTTTTAAAACATCTACATTTATCCTGACCTACACTGAACCTCATTTGTCATTTTGATGCTTATCTACCTAGTGTGGAGAGATCCTTTCTGAGGATGCAGTCAGTTTGGATTTTCCATAAATATCACTGCTCAGCCCAATTCCGGTTCATTAGTGAACAAGTTTTGTAAACTGCCCAGAGAGCTTCGGCTATGGGGCGGTATAGAAATAAATAAATAAATAAATAATAATAATTATTATTATTATTATTAATAATAATAGCACTGATCCCAGTACAGATCCATGGGGGGGGGGACCCTTACTTAACATTATCACAAGAATTGTCTGCTTACTCCTACCGTCTCCTTCCTTTGGTTTAACCAGTTACTGATCCATAAAAAAAAGTGTCCTCTAATCCCATACCTATTAGGTTTACTCAGAAGTCTTTGGTGAAGTCCAATTATACAATCTTTACTGGATCACCTCTACCCATGTTCTTGTTGACATTCTTAAAGAGGTCCAAAGTTTTGAGGCACCCAGCTGTACTCAAAAAGAGAAGGCTCCACTCACAAAACCTTTTCCTGCCCTGTTAAGCAATGATATTCAGCGGTTTACTATTAGTTCTAAAATGTGCTCATTGGGAAACTGCTCCTTGAGCAGCCAATCCCCCCCAGTTCCCAGTATATGGGGAGCATAGCTGCAAGTATATTGTTGAGTTGAGTTCCAAAGCAGCCTTAGTTCTCCTGGACCCCTTGTTGTCCTTCAATACAATGGTTTCCTTCTGAAACATCTGTCCTAATTGTGAGTTTGGATTGAATGGCCATTTCTAGGAAATCTATTTTCCTGTCCATGTCAGCTATGCTATGGTATGGCTCAGTGCTCAGTTTTGTCTCCCATGCTGTTCGCCAGCTCTGTGAAACCACTGAGTGAGGCCATCTGGAGTTTTGGAGTGTGATCTCATCAGAACCCTGTGCACACAAAACTCTATTTCTCCTTTTCATCAAGCTCAGGTGTAGTTGTGGTGATGCTAAGCAGATGTTTGGATAAGACCTATAAACATATGTTTGGACCCAATACAATGAAGATGATGTTGAAAGGTGATTTACTTGAGCTGGGAAATGGTGCTTTTCCTATTTTGAATGGGCTTGCATTCCTCCCAAAAGACTGTATTCATAGTCTGCTCATATTATCAGAAACAGTCCTCTCCTTGAAGGCCCAAGTAGCCTTTCACCAGCTAAGGCTGATGTGATAGCTATAGTCTCTTCTGGGCAGAGAAAGCCTGGTCACAATTATTCCTGCTCTGATAACATCCACTCTTGGTCACTTCCATTTCTGCTTTAACAATGAGCCTTTTCGTTTATTACCTTCTGGGGACAACCGAATTCTGAACATTAGGCCTAAACATCTCCCTCCTCCTCTAGGAAGGAAACAAAGTATGAACTGGGCACTTCCATATTCATTCGAATGCTGTGTCTGATCTATCCTCCCCCTTCTGATTTTTGGCAGGGAAGGGTCAGGTAGGTTCAAATAAATACTATACAGGTCACCCTATTCCCTATTTTCTCCCCACAATGAGGAGATGGTCACAAGATGGCTCAAAACTTAGATCAGGTTGAAGAATGACTGGACAAGCTTAGTGATGCGCTAAAGCTAAATAGATTTAGAATCATAAAACGCCTTGGTTGCATTGCTTCAGGCCAGGAGTGGGAAATCTTTCAGCTCGAGGGATGAATTCAATTTCTGAGAAGCTCTTGGAGTCCGCTTCAAGTGGTAGGTGGGGCCAAAGAGGGGCGGGGGCAAAATGCCAAAAAAAATGCCCCAAAAATACTAGCATATTATAACTTAAAGCTTTTTTAGAGGACTAGGTTTGAGAGTGTCCACCTCTACCTTAGGCCCAGGATGGATATGTACAGGCACTGAGATAGAGGCAATACCATGCTTCTCTGGGCCTTCTCTGTAGTGGCACCCACCATCTGGAAAACTCTCTCTCGTGTAATTTGGGAGGCAGAAAATGTGGCATCCTTTAAACACCTCCTAAAAACACACCTCTTTATCCAGGCTTTAAAAAAACTAACCATGCTGCTCATTTTGTTGCTATTTCATTTTTTTTTACTGTAGTTGTTTTAATATGATGCTTTTAATGTGGTGTTTTTAATATTGCAATTTAATATTATGAACTGCTGAGAGATTATTATATTCAGTGATATATAAATGCCACAAATAAATAAATATTAAAAACAGGGGCTGCAATAACAGCCTAAGGCCTTGACTTCATTTTGATGTTTCTGTGCCTATTGGATTAAACATTACAAATCTGAGCATAGAAATATTGAACTTTCAAATGTATTCCAATATTCCAATATTCACCGTTAAGAACATAAGAAGAGCCATGCTGGATCAGGCCAAGGGTCCATCTAGTCCAGCACTCCGTTCACACAGTGACCAACCGTCAACCAGGGACCCATAAGCAGGACACAGTGCAACACCACCCTCCCACCCATGTTCCCCAGCAACTGGTGTATATAGGCTTACTGCATCTGATACTGGAGGTTGCCCTTAGCCATCAGAACACCCAACGTTGGTTGTGGTAAGAGTTTCATCTTTGATGTGTATAAATTTGAACATTGTTACACATGCATAAATGCTTGTGGGTGATAGAGAGAATTCTGAAACACATCCTGCCACTAAAATATTTGTTCTCAAGATGATGCTCAATCAAGCATCAAATCTGAATTTGTAGTTCCAGATGTCCATTGGAAATCCCAAACATTTTTTAACAGAATAAAATCAGCTTATCTCAAAATGCAGGAATGTCACAACAATGTAGCCACCTGAGGGCAGCAAATGAGTATCACAAAAGATTCTGTTCAAAATCTTTTCTTGGCTATGAGATAAATCATTATTTGCAAAAAGATAAGACTACCATTAAAAAGAGGGGGTTTAGTATTCCTGTTTCATTTAAAACAACGTGATAGTCAATCCGGCTAATGCAGACAAAACAGCAATTTGAAACTAGTCAACTCAAATCTATTTGCTTATCAGCTAGCAGAATAAAGTATCCTTGTCATAACCCATTTGGCTCAGCCTCAGTTTCTCTGCTTGTGAAAAACAAAAGCAGAGGACACTTGTTTTTATACTGAAACATGATCCTATTGGTTACAGCTCCTGTTTACATTTGATCGGAGCCATCATGTCTATTTGGAGGGAAAAAAGTATTTAAAGGAAGTAGTAAACACAATGGCAAGACCTAATATTAACCAAGATTAATTATGAAGCACTCAGCTCTAGAATCTGTTTACACTGCCATTTGAAATAACAAGAACATAAGAAGAGCCATGCTAGATTAGATCTAGTCCAGCATTCTGTTCACACATAGAATCATAGAATAGTAGAGTTGGAAGGGGCCTTTAAGGCCATCGAGTCCAATAGTAGCCACTGATAGCCTTATCCTCCATGAATTTGTCTAATCTTGTTTTAAGGCCAACCAAATTAGTGGCCATCTTGTGGTAGCAAATTCCATAGTTTAACGATGTGCTGTGTGAAGTAGTTCTTTCTTTTATTTGTCCTGAATCTCCCACCAAACAACTTCTTGGGATGTTCCCATGTTCTAGAAAGGGAGAAAAGCGTCCTCCTATCCACTTTCTCCACACCATGCATAATTTTGTACACATCTATTCGCCTTTGCTCTGAGTGCATCTGACTTCATATATACTATGAAACCACAGTATACTTTAATGCACCTAGGAGTGAACAGGGGAAATAAGTATTCCAGCTCAGAGCATGTGGCTTTTATACAGCTTTGAGCTTGTTTCTGGAAATGTCCCAGACAGCTCAAAGGGTCCCTGTTTTTCCTGACCCACCCCCTGCATGGAAGGCTGGATGGAGATATGTGAGGTACAAGATCTCCTGCTCCATGCAATGCCTGTTTGTGCTACCCACACACTTGCAGTGGAAAGGTGACTGGAGAATAAGGACCTATTGAGCCCTGTGGAACTCTGTCATGTGCAGGTGATGTAGTGCAGGTGATGTACCCACTCAAAGAGACTGAATCCAAGGTAATATTTTTATTATTATTATTAGTGTGAGCCTATTGTAAGCAAGTTAACAAGAATGTGTCACTCAGCTATTCATAATAGTATTTTGAACAAACAGGGGAAATGGTCTAAATAGAGATGACCTCTCAAAAAGTTGGATAGAGCAAGAGAAATCAAGACAGGTGGATTAAATACAGCAGAAAAAAAGAAACCAGATGGATGAGGAGTGCTATGGAACACAATTATTGGCATGCAGTAGCGAATCTGATGGTGCATTGCTTGAGCTTATCAACAAACAAACAAACAGAAGCAATATGTAAATGGAAAAGTACTTTGGCTTGGATCTTGAGTTCCCATGAGCAGAACTACAGTTATGGAAAATTCCTGCTGAGGAGTGGAGGGGAGACAACATTCCCCCATTCCCCTTACAGCCTCCTTAAAATCTGCTCTGGAACAGCAGAGGTGTTGGTGCTGGTGGTGGGTGGAGGGCTGGCAGTGAAGGGGAAGGGAAGTGAAAGTCACTTGCCCCCTTCTTCCAGCAGAAGGCACTTCTGGATTGCAGTTCCCTCCGTGAATGAAAGGGCGTCCTTCTATTTGTAGGAGAACAACGCAGACTTTTTCAAAAGCCCAAATGAAAGTTTGAATGCTTGTAAAACAATATGGGGTGACAACATTTTTAAAGTTCGCAATGGTTAAATTTGTTAATAATTAAAATAAGAAACTGCTTTTAACATGGAAAAAGACTATTCCAAGGAGCATGTTCCAAATGTTCGTAAAATATTGATGTAAACTAAATAGCTATGATAAATACATAAAAGGTGGACAATGGCCCTCCTCCAATCAGGCAGCGTGATCAATGTATCCCCAAGTGCACTTTACATTGCAGAATTTACACAGAAGTAGACTTACAACACAATTCTCCCATGAGATAGTTGGGTACTGTCACCTGCACACTATCTCCAAATTACAGTTTCTTACTACTTACCATTTTCTTTCTGGGAACAAAAACACGCCTTGGCATAAATATCCCAAGAATTTATAGATTTTGCCATTCAGGTATCTTTATGTTCCAGACACAAGCAACATACTGGGATATAAAAATGTCCCATTTTTTTTTCTGACCACCACCCCACTACACCCTGCCGCCCAAGGAAAACTGGTCTAGGGAGGTAAGCTGAAGTTCTCTGGGTGTCAGCAGATTGGCACAAGCCATGGGGTTTCACCAGACAGATTCATTATGGGTTGTTACACTTTCAGAGGCAGGCAAAAGCTTTTTTTTGTTCCAGCAAGTTTTTGGGAATACTCTGGACCTGTGTTAATGTATTGGATTTTTTAATTATTTGCTTTAAATTTTTTTTAAAATGTTTTTAATATTACAGGGGCTTAATTCTATTTTAACTTTTGTAAATTTATATTTATATGTTTTAACTGTATATGTTTTAATCTTGTAAACTGCTTTGAGTCCCAGTATTGGGAAAAAGGTGGGAAATAAATAAATAAATAAATAATAATAATACAATGTTATTTTTAGTAATAGTAAAGTTTTGCCAAAAGTTTTACCTTGACAGTTTATGCTATCTTTCTAATATTTGGCATTTAAGAAACACCTCTGAATATGATCTAAAACACAGATACATATGAGATTTTGGAGCATTTTATCACCCTGGATACATTGGGAAATGGCTTGGGGTATTTGCATATATTTTAAGGATTATTTTAACTGAGATTTTATATTAAATATTCTGTTAAAAATAAAAAGTAAAAGAATGGATATTAGTAAAAAAAAGAAATGTGAAATTCGCATGGAATATTAACAAAAATGTGGGGGTTTGTTTAATAATAAAAACATGAAATAGAGTGAGATTAAAAGAGAGAGAAAGAAAATCTCAAAATAATTTATTTTCTATAGGATCCCACTCATTTCATCGATGGTTGATGATGCCAGACATCACTGTGGGCACGGGTGGCAGAAATGGAAGTGGACCGAGATGCAGCAGCAGCTTTGGCTGCTGCTTTAGCAATCAGAAAGAACACTTTTCGTGCAAGCTCAGGCTTTATGGCTTATTTAAGCAGTTAAACAGGCTCTTCAGCAAGTGTTAAAGCAATCAAACCCATGCTCTTAACAATAGATGGCCTCACGAAGCTAAGCTCTCTACTCTTAGCCCAGGAGCTGCCAGGAAAGTGCATTGTGCAAATGTATTGTGATGCCACGTTCAAGGTGAAGTAGGTATTCTGTACGTAGACTGACTCTCAGGCCAGGTTCACATAGTGTGTGTGTGTGTGTGTGTGTGTGTGTGTGTGTGTGTGTGTGTGTGAGAGAGAGAGAGAGAGAGAGAGAGAGAGAGAGAGAGAGAGAGAGAGAGTGAGAGTGAGAGTGAGAGAGAAGAAGAGATCCTGAGGACTGGAGACTTACCCGATTGGTTTTTCATGAAGTGCCCCCTGTTTTTTTGTAAAGTACTTAGAGATATTTTTAAGTATTGTCAGTGATATATAAATCTAAATAATAATAATAATAATAATAATAATAATAATAATAATAATAATGTTACAATCTGCAAATTGCTAAGTTACAGCAATAAGCACCATCCAGGGCTGACCTCACTTAAATGGGATGCCGGAGCGGAACCTTGCCCGGTTTCTCATCTCTGTCCCCAAGCCTATGCCCTTCTTTGTCAATTCTCATTCCACCTGCCACTGATTCATTTCTGTCATCACCTCCTCCAATACCTCCTTCATGTGTGTTGCAGATAATAATAGTAAAGGCACCCAAGAACCGTTAGTTTCAAAACCATAAAGGAGAAATAGGTATACATCAAGGCCTCTTCATCTATTTATGTTTTTAAAGTGTACCCTTATAAAGTATGGATGTGGTAATGGATATTTTGAAAAACATATGTGATAGTAAGGGGCAATCTCCAGAGAAATGGTTGTGATTCCTTGTTCAGTGTACACTCACAGGAACGTAAGTTGCCTTATAACAATGATGACATGTCCACCATCCAATTTAGGAGAACCTAACCCAGTTCCCCTTCTCTGCCCCCCTCTGCCTTCTTGCCAATTCTGACTTTCCTGCAATTCCCATCCCGGCAGCTTAGTATTATCTACACGCAGGATGCACACTTGACTCCATTTGCCGCTGCCTCTGCTACCAAAAAACCCTCTAGGGCCAGATCTACACTACTGCTTTAAAGCGCTTTATAACAGTTATAAAGTGCTTTAACTGCTTTAAAGCGCTATAAAACTGTTATAAAGTGCTTTAAAGCAATAGTGTAGATCCGGCCCTAGTAGCTGTCAACACTCAAAAGGTCCTGCTCCCCAGAGGGCATTCCACAAACTTAAGGGATACAGTGTGTGTGTGTGTGTGTGTGTGTGTGTGTGTGTGGTGGTGGTGGTGGGGAGTATAAGTCTCTCTCTCTCTCTGGCCAGATCTACCCCAAGCGGGGTATTGCACTATGAAAGTAATAAGAAAGTGGTATATAAAAAGCAGGAGCCACACTACTGCTTTATAGCAGTATTGAAGTGCACTTACAACTGTTGCGGCCCACTGACACATTCCATATACCACTTTCCTAGTGTTATATCCTGCTTGATGTAGATGTGTTATGGGCCCCAACGGTTGTCAGTGCACTTCAGTAACACTATAAAGCATTAGTGTAGATCCTGCCCTCCCTCTCTCTGTGTGTATGTGTATATAAGACGAGTATGCACCTACTTGCAAGCATGTGCTCATATGCATGTGCACCTCCCTCCAAACCATCCCATCTGTGGTTCTCAGGACCAAACAGGTTGTGCACTCCTGGTCTGCACTGACTGGAAGCCCTATCTGGAGGTGCCAAGGATTGAACCTGGGACCTTCTCCGTGCAAAGCATGTCCTCTACCACTGAGGTATGGCTGCTCGCTTCCAATCCAATCCAATTCTGTGTTTGTAGCTGTTTGGTGTGGCATAACTTAGAGAAATAACAGATAAACAATTGGGCTGTAAGGGGTAGGGAAAGCAACATTGCCATGGGACTGTGCTTACAGGCCTGTCCTTTTTCACAATGTCCATATCAGAGGGGACGATGCTTCTAACAAAGGAAGGGTTGCCATTCAAAATAGCCCTGAAATCAGGCTCTGTTGGGGGTTTGTCAAGGAGAAAGCATGCGTCATGTAGGGATGCTTGAGGAATTCTATCTCTGGGCCTGTTCAGACGACACTTCAGGCTTTGTGCTTAGCGAAATTATAGTATTCCGCAGTTAGGACTAAACACAAGTTATGCTGTCACACACCACACCATGGTTAGAGCTGTTAAACCTGCTGCAGACGGTCAGACTGTGGTTAGTGAGTGAGCAGGGTTTAGCAAAATGCATCGCACAAGACACCTTAAACCCTGCTGCTGATCCCAAAGCGTCAACCAGCAGGTTTAAAGGTGTCTTCTGAACAGACCCAATGTGAACTCCAATACAAATTGATCAGACCTGCACCTCCCGGAGTCATGTACAGAATGGAGTTATTCTTTGACTTTCACACTTCTTAAATGTTCTGACACAGTTCTTGGCTCAAAACACACATCAGAATAGTTTTTAAATAAATAAATAAATAAATAAATAAATAAATAAATAAATAAATGTTTTGAGAGAAAATGCATTCAAAATATGTATTTAACTCTGAAATTTTGTGTGGGGTATATAATCTGTGTGGAATATATCTATATCTGATTAATACAGAAACGAGACAAAATGGCTTTATAGGTGAACATATGCAAAAGTGATCTGGGCTGGAAACAAACTGATTCCACTATGCCTAGCTTCCAGGCATGTCATATTTGTGGATGTTTTCCAGGTGAGCTGCAAAGCAACCTCATAGCTTTAAAACAGAGATACTGAGGCCAGGTACTCTTGGACAAGATTCACTCTAACATATTTCCAACTCCAAAGCAGGAGGTTTTTATTTTATTTTAAAATCACATTCCAGCATGCAAAGGATTTATTTTTAATCTCTCATTTACAGCCTATTCTCAGTGTTGCTGGAGAGCAGCAGGGGCTGTTTCCTGATCAGCATGCAGATTTTGTCACATTATATCAGATACGTAAGTAGGGATAGCCTACTTATTGCAGAGGTGGCAAACCTGTGCCTCAGATATGTCACAATGCAGGTGGGGGCTCCCATGACTGAGTGCTCTTCAACACCAAAATATTTTTTTAAAAAAATCCCTGCACACAGAAAACTAGATATCAGGGAGAAGGGTGATAGCCTAGGCTTTGCTCTGATATCCCAGTTATGTATGTAGATATTTATTTTATTTGATATAGAGGAGCATTCAGTCATGTGAATCCCCACTTGCAGTGTGAAATAGTTCATTAGATACAGGTTTACTACTTTAGTGTGAAATAGGCCATTTCAGTTGGTCACTCTTTTTTACACTGGGTCCCTGAAGAATGGTGGGGGTGGAGAGCAATCCCTGCTGCAATCTACATTGGTGGGAAGGTTGGATAAGTAAATGACCCCTTCCCTCAGAAAAGCAAAAACAAATTCTTTTGGTGTATTCTTTGGAATACCAAAGGGACATGGTTTCAATCTTCTGCCTATGCTAATATATTTAAGTATCTCTCTCTCTCTCCCTGCCCCCATTGACTAACCAGAGAATCCCCATCCTTTCAGAGGGTAAACTCCTTTTGCTCACTTCTACGTTGGATCACATTCTTACTCGATACTGAGCAATAGACTGGCATTGATTGGTTCAGCCACAAGTGTGTGTTTGGATCTACACATCATGTATTAACATGCATGAAAAGGAATAGCCTCCCTGTACACCATGTTTTATTACAGTGAGGAACAATTAGGTGGATAAGACAGACGACTCCATTAAACTGTAAATTAATCCACACTTACAGATCTTGGGTAATCACTCTCAAATGGGCCAGCTGAGCTCCCAAGCTCCATGGGCTAGTTGAAATTAGTACATTGTGTTGATGGTTAAGGTAGGAAGAGATACAGTTGTGGTAGTAGACATGCTGGACATCTATCACAACCCTAGCCCTGATGGTTGTGTGCTATCTCCAGTATTCGAGGCAGTAAGCCTGTGTGCACCAGTTGCAGGGTAACATGGGTGGGAGGGTGCTGTTGCACCATGTCCTGCTTGTTCATCCCTGGCCGATGGCTGGTTGGTCACTGTGTGAACAGAGTGCTGAACCAGATGGACCCTTGGTCTGATCCAGCATGGCACTTTTTATGTTCTTATGTTCTTATGACTATAAATCGGCTCTGCTTTTCCATCCTTGCAAGTCAGATGACAATGCTAATGCTTCCCTCCTACCTGTGGCAGATCCTAGAGAACAATACATTAAAGGATCTACCACAGGTAGTACAAATTACCCTCCTTATTCCTGTTCACCCATTCAAGCTAGTGGAAGCCGCACTTGCTCATGACAGGCACCATGTTCAAATCCAATACCTCCCTCTGGTGGCCAATGAGGGTGAAAAACTGGGGTTAAGAGAAAACTGGGTTAATTGGTTGGGCAGAGATGGCAGGTTAAAAACAGATACTCTTGTCTTGCTGGTTTAGACCAATAGGATTAAAAAAAGTCTAGGTGTGGTCAGACCAGTACACCATTAGTTTGTATCAGAGCTTGGTTTGCCTTAGAACTGGGCAAGGCTTGGCCGATGCAGAGGGAAGGAACTTTGATGCTATAAGGGACAAAAGGAGCTGGAAAACTTGGTCTGTTGAACAATAGAGTCATAGCTGAGCGTCAAGAGGCTTAATCTACCCAGGAGCTGACCAGCCTACCATTGATGACAATAAAAAACCCTGGAGAAACAGACTAGAATTAGAAAGTTGCTAGGAAAGGAAACTGAAGTGATCAATACCTGTATGAAGGGTGTGTGTGAGAGAGAATACCCTTGCTGAACTTTTTACCCTAACTTTTTACCCCATGTGCACCTGGGAAAGCCTTAGTGGATACAATCAGACAATTCTATCTGTTGTAGCCCAAAAGCAGCCCCTAAAGTAGGAGTGACCCATAGCCCATGAATTATGAAAGCAAAATGGATTTGGGGAGTGTTAGCTGTCCCAGTATAAGATTTCCCGCATTTGGGATGATGGAGAGAATGGCCTTAAACCTTGAATTTTTATCTGGTTGAGCTTTTACATTGTATTTTATATTATGGTTTTATACTGTTGTTTTATACTTTGAATGTTTTTAATTTTTGTGAACCGCGCAGAGAGCTCCGGCTATTGGGCGGTATAGAAATGTAATAAATAAATAAATAAATAAATAAATAAATAATAAATTAAACAACGTTTTTAATCATGGTGAATAAGGCTTTTCGCCTTATTCACCGTGGTTTAAGATGTCTCCTGAACAGGGCCAATGAAGACATCCGTAGCAGCTGGCCTGAGAGAATTAGTCATAGAATCATAGAATCATAGAATAGCAGAGTTGGAAGGGGCCTACAAGGCCATCGAGTCCAACCCCCTGCTCAATGCAGGAATCCACCCTAAAGCATCCCTGACAGATGGTTGTCCAGCTGCCTCTTGAATGCCTCTAGTGTGGGAGAGCCCACAACCTCCCTAGGTAGCTGATTCCACCATCGCACTGCTCTAACAGTCAGGAAGGTTTTCCTGATGTCCAGCCGGAATCTGGCTTCCTTTAACTTGAGCCCGTTATTCCGTGTCCTGCACTCTGGGAGGATCGAGAAGAGATCCTGCTGATCCAACCAAACACACTCCTGGATAAAGACTTGTGATAGCCTCAAGGTCAGGAATGTGGACTAGGGCAAAGTTAAAGGGGGCCAAGAACCATTGCAGGAGTGGCAAGAAGAGTTACCCCTTAGCAGAACTGGCAGCAGATTTGAGGCCCATGAACAGAGCATGGCATACAGAGGCCAACAAGTGAGAATACGATGGCAAAGGACCTCTTCATCAAGACACAGTTCGGTAGAGTCCTTCTCAGATGGGTACTGCCCCACTGCCAAACTTGAACATTTGCCTCAGGGAAGCCTGTGTTGTCATTAGATATACCTCCTCCCAAGCAAGGTCACTTGATGTCCTATTGTCCTGCCCTATGCGCTGGTTACTCAAAATTGTGGTTATTGGTTAGATGTTTAAGGTGCGCAGGGGTTCAAACTCAACCATGCGGGGATCTATGGTGTGTTTCCATTTCTGTGCTGTCTATGCAATGGAGGACACTGTGGCATCCTTTGGTGTCTGCTGCACAGTATGTGTGGTGGCATAAGGCAATGTGTTAGGAGTGTCTCTACTGCTGTGCATGTCATCACCTCCTTTCATACCTGGTTGTTGCCATGGGTGCCATCAGCAAGCCATGCAAATGGGGACCCTGGCCAAAGCGACGTACTGCACTGTTTGGTGCGCCATTGTTTTCCTCTTGCCTTCCTGCTGGGAGCACATAGGAGCTTGTGCTATGTTTAATGTTTTCCTGGCAGGAAATTGGACTACCCTTTTTGTGGAGAAAGTGCCATTTCAGGATTGGTACAAACTTGGCCACCAAATATACTGTTATCCTTTGGAAAGAGGGAGGCACGATATAGATTCTTATTGGCCAGACTATACAAAGCTGCCTTATGTTAGATCATACGATTTATCTGGGCTAGTGGGAAGCTACTTTGAAAGATAGTAGCTCCCCAGGGTTTCAGGTAGAAGGCTTCCCCATCACTTGCTACCTGATCCTTTTAACTGGGTATGGCAGGGACTGAACCTGGAGATTCTTGCCTGCAAAACATGTAATCAATCACTAAACTATGGTCCCTCTCCCAAATCTACAGTATACACAGGCATTTTCTTGTGTGTATTGGTATTGGAGCTGTTTGACAACTTCCCAGAGCATGAGATGGAAGAATATTGAGGATATCTGGGAATAAATGTCTTCATTGCTTAGATATTTGTGCCTGAGGCAGCAGAAAATGCCACCAATTGAACAGGGTCTGACAGTGGAAAAATGCAAATGTCTGCTAGGTTGTGGCACAAAAAGCAAATAACGAAGATCTCTTAATCAAAAGTCTAGTTTTCTTGCTGGAGGCACGTGCATTTCTTGGTATATTTACCCTACTTGTATCAGTGAAACAGAATCATCTAAGAGGACTGGCTAAAGGTAGAGCTGAGGAGGGGCCATGAAGGCAAAGTGTTTGAGAGTAGTGAAAAGGAACACTGGGATGCCTGAAGCGATATTTATTGTCAGAGAAACAAGCATGTACTGTCACCTATGTTCTGAATTTGTTAACCTGTCCATTTTCTCTCTTTTCTGGGCCATTTAGGACTTGACTGGGGACCAAAATGGGCTGGAATGTTGCTCAAAATGCTGAAAGCCAACATCCTTCATCTAGTGCAGTTGAGAATCTGGGGTCCTCTAGACATAGTTAGACTACAACTCCCATCACTCAACCACTGGCCATGCTGGTAGGACTGATGAGAGTTGGAATCCAACAACTGGAGAGCTTCCAGTTCCTCACCCCTGATCTAGTGGGAAGGGCAGAGAAACAGTTTGCAGCTGATTTGAATTTGGGACAGGTAGGTGCTATTTTTTAAACAACTTTGGTTGGTTTTTTTTGAAGGAATCCCTGCCACTGCTATGAGGAATCCGAGGATCAGTGATTTTGCTGCCTGCAGATGAAGGCTGTTTGTTTTCACTATGCTTGCTTATGTATTAGAACATAATACATAATACATAGTATTGTGATTCTAACAAGTATTAGAGACACTAAAGCATCCAGTACTCTTTCTTCCAAAGAAAAATACCCCCCCCCCCCCACACACACACACACTCCAAGTGCTGCATCTAAGAGTGCTGCCCCAGTCTTCTCACTTCTTGGGGAAGCAGAGAGCTTAACATAATGAGAAGATGCCAGAGCAAAGAGAGGAATACCAATTAAAAATATGCAGCAATACTATCTGCTTTATGCATCACAGAATATGGCATTACATGGCAAAAACAAAGCACCCATCTGCTGTCCAAGGAAGGGTGGGGTGCAGGTAATCCTGGACATGTAATCCTGAACAAGCCATTGGGGCAGGTGAAACAGATGGGACCTTAAGGCATACAGATGTCCCAAAATCAGAAGTACTGATAGGAGCTTTAAGTTTTGTTCGCAGCCTGGAAACCAGACTGCCCTGAAGTAGCTTGGAGCCCTAGGCCAAGAGGTCAACTCTCCATCCAGAAGACAGATGTTCCCTTTAAGCTGCTGATGAGGAGGAGGAGGTGGCTCTGAGCAAAAGAACAGCCAGAACTGTAAATAATGAGCCTGATGGCAGAGTCAAATGGTGCAATGAAACCAAAAACAGCAAGCAAACATCGTGCAGTCAAACTCTAAAATGAAATGCATCAATTATTTCCATTTCTGATTTCAGGGCAAGGCAACTGCTGGATCCCCTACATTAGTGGGTCTCATCCACAACGTCGGTGCCCTTCTTTATGCACATTTTCAGAAAGCAGATTAAACCTAGAAGGCCGGTTTACACAAGGCAGTGAAACAGAACTTATAGAACTGCATATGGGGAAAAGTGTTTCCCTGCCACTAATGTACGAAGTCTCAAATGTGAGAATATATTCAATAGGGTATAGAAAAGCATAGGAAGGAGTTAAGAACTATATGGAGAAGGATGAATGGCCCATTTTAGAGGAATTGGCGAAAGTACATTTTTAAGAAGTCACAGCCACCTCATAGGTAATTTAATTTTATTGCATTTTATAATGCCATTGTCCATACAGATTACATGCAGCTAGATCTACTGTACAAGGGTTTACCGTCTGCCAGAGCAGACACACAGAAGTCCAGAGTACAAATACACAGCAATGCTATTTCCTTTATACAGTATGGAGATATGGCAGTGTGAAGCGGTAAGAGGAGGATGGGGTCAATGGTTTACAGACATCCTTCCCCTCCCCAATAACCTTTCCCTTCACACTGACTTGCCACCTGCTAAAAGGATGATCACATCAAACCAACAAATGTGAGGAAGAAAAAACCCACAATATTAAAGGTCACTGCATGTTGCCTCTTTTCTCACACCTTCCTGGGTACCAGGAGAAGGAAAAGACAACGGACAGAGTGCTGACATGCCACAGGCCCCTACCCTCCCACCATATGTTGGGTACTAGGATGAGATCTATTTGCAACAGAGAAGATTTAATTAGAAGACGCCCCTGAGGGCCAACGCAAAATATTACAAATGAACAAATCAGGTCATTTCAGGAGACATTGTTAACCTCCCATTTTCATTCAGTGAGATCAATGACCCCCTGGCTCATGCTGAACTGCTAAGCTTGATATGGTTCAAAAGTCACTAGTCATTGGTTCTTGGGTGTTTTCCTGCCACCTGAGATTCAGTGAGAGATTTGGAAGACAAGAATGCCAAGTGGTAAAAAAGCTCAGAGAAGCAGCCACAACTCTTTGGGTTTGGGAGGGTCAACAGGAAAACTGCTCCATATAGCATACGGTCAAAGTGAAAGGCAGAGCAATGGGGCTCCAGTATTTCACTCCTATAGTAGAACAGTCCTATTGCAGCGAGTGACAAGAGACAACTCCAGATTGACAAATCCTTCAGCACTTTGGAATGCTCTAAATCTGGAGGAGGGGGACCCTTCCCCCTGCAAATTATGTAGAATAACAACATTTACGTGGAGCCAAATACCTGGAAATTCAGAGTATGGATAAAACAGGACAGTATCCTGTGGATTTTTTTTTAAGTGGGATATTTTGTCTTTCTTCTTGAAAATTATCTATATTAAAAATTATGTAAACAACATACAAAACTGAAACACACACACACACCTTTGGTTTAATACAATGTGTTTTGCTTCTGTTCCTACTTCTCTAACTCCCAGGAAGTGAGAATGGAAGGGAACTGATTACACTGGTGTCTCGATGGTCTATCTCCTCCCACACTCACCATTTCTACCAACTAATTTACAGGGGGAGGGGGAACAAACCAACCAAAGACAACATAAAGAATTGGAAAAGCCTCCAAGTCAAGTCAGAGACACAAGAATGGCTTCCTAAATTCCAGAACAAGGAAAATAACCCCTTCTTAATATATTCCCTGCATTAGTTTCATCACAGGATAGTAAACAGACAACAATAAACTAAATTTTAGTAGGTTTTCAACCAGCATATATATCAATATATACATATACTATCCTGCCACAAGTTGTGTTTGGTCTTTCCCATAATACCTCTTTAAAAGCCATTTTGAGGTAACAACAAAAAACATAAAATAGTTTAAAAAAACAAACAAATAAGTACTATATGTAGTTTGAGTGAAACAGGTTTGTGAAAAATTATTTGTGCAAAAACAGATGTACCTTATGAAGTAGAAAGTCAGAAAAGGTTAGCACTACCAAGGTATTTATAGCAGAAGAATAAGATCCTTCAAGACAAGGGTGAGTGAGGCATGAGGGACATTGAACAAAATCACAAGAGCTTGAAGATCTAAGCAAGAAATTATGACCTTACACCACTTTTCCAAGATGACTTATGGAGTAGCAATAAGAATGGGCACATTTGACGAAGCGCAGGAAGCCACATGAATGCCTTAGTTGCCTAAGAAAAAGGTCCTATAGGTTTGTTTTCTGTGTGTACATATATTTGCATATACATGTGGGTGGTTTTCTTTTAAAAGAACATTTTTTAAATTGGCATTATTACAGTTAGTGAAGACAAAAACAGAAGACAAAAAACAGGTAAAACTTTCAGCCCTTTAAATCTGCTGCAGGGCAATGGTTCTCTAGGGGCCCTTTCCTAGTTTGTGGAAAGGGACAATGCTTTTGCAATGTCAGAGCACACGCACACGCGTGCGCGCGCGCACACACACACACACAGAGCACCTTGCAGATGAAATTAGTTTTGGTACCCACTTGGTACAGAGTATTCAAACAGTCATCATTGTTCCTTGTTTTACAGCTTGATTTTGCTGGGAAGGAGGCCAGGAGGAACAATTGCCCAAGCTGATTCTGAAAGAAGATCCCCCCCATGTTCCCTAGGTTCTTTCGACCATTACCTTTCCTCTGGATTTATACCAGGGCAACAGAACAAACACTGATCCAAAGAACAAGGGGGGAGTGTAAACTAATCACCATTTGCTCACATCCTAGCAGTCTTAACTATGTCCATCAATTCTAAAGATTTTGTTCTGCCAAGCTGGAAAGCTCCTTTGTAAAGGAATTCTCACAGAAAGGTGAACATTACACATGGGAAACCTTCCCTGTAATTCAGGAAAAACAACAAGACACTCAAAGCCATGACCTGGACATAAGAAGGGGTCCATATCAAGGTAACTTGCGTCAGGTTTAAACAAAGGGCAGCAGTTAAAGAAGATGTTGCTAACCAAAGCCTTAGCAGTTCAATCAATAAGATAGATAGATCAAAGCAAGTATCACACTTCAAGCTGTTGGGAGGGCAAAAACACCCAAATTGAATGGCTTTAGAGAACAGCATAAGGATTCAGTGATGCATTCTCTTTTCGGTGTCATTTAAGGGGTGTACCAGTGCTAGCCAAGCATGTTTACAGCCCTAAGAAATCGGAATCTACTTGTTATTAATCAAGCACATGCAAGACTCTCGAAAGAGAACACAGATAGGGAAGGACCTGATCAACTGCCAAGTGAAGTCAGTGGGAAGCCTGTTACTGATCTGAATACATTTGGGATCTGCTTCTCTATGTATAGCATTTGCAGTTTTGCAAATGACCATCTTTGCAGCTTTATACATGGGCAAATCCACAACTACACACAGAAACCCTGTTATTGCAAAGGGATTTCTTTAGATAGGGAAAAGATAACCAGAACTTTAAAACAACCAAACACCAGAATCACTCTAATTTTGTGGTACCTGTCTTTCATTAGGACAGTGCATTACCAATGAACATTGGAGCAAAATGAAAACTGAATCCTAGTTCTGAGGCATCCTTGCTGGGAAAGCTAGATCACACAAGAAAACAAACACAATGAAGGAATGGTTTTACTTTTAAGCCATGAAAATGGAAATACCTGCAGGACACACAATTTTAAGAGGCCTTAGATCAGCTCTCAAAAATCTCATATTTTATTATCTAGCTCCCAGATATGTGCTGGTTCCTTTTAGAACCAGGAATGGATTCAAAATCCAAAAAGATTCAAAACAATGCCAACTGCCCAGTAACAAATATACATACACACCACCCACTGACAAGTCTGTAGCAAAATCTTGGCTTCAACATACAGATGTTTGAAGACAGAATACCAATGTTTTAAAGCTAGTGGGCTGCAAAATGATGTCATAGTGGGAAGGAGAAATGCCCCTCTGGCATTTGGTGGGGCAGGAAACCCTTGAAGAACTGAATATTGTAATAATATCCAACACAGATGACCGTACACAGTTTTGCTACTGTGATACGGAACACAATGGGCTAGCTCTCATGGAGGTAATAAACCTGTGCCTGAGCTTCATCTTTTTATCTTTTTGCTGTTCATGTGATTAAATGCTCCTCCTTAGGGAAAAAAAAATAGGTATCAAGGAGAACCCTTCTTCCCCACATACAACTACACATTCTTCTATGTGAAAGGAATGTGCTGTTGTATGGGGGGAACATTCAGTCACAGGAATTCCCATACCTCCTGCAATCTGAAGTGGTGCAGCTCAGACGCAGATACACTACTACAGTGAGAAATAGGTGTAAAACTATCCTCTGAGGATACACATTAATACTGTCATGAAGGCAGAGAGGGGCTATAATTGGCAGGAATGGTTAGCAGTGCAATACTCTTCTTCTAGGTCAAACCTGAATGTACCTGCCTTTGAACCACAGTAAGTGCCTAATCAAGTATGGGGTAGATGGCCTGAGGGGGGAATATATCACCAACTTTGTCAGGGTTCTCCAAAAAGATTCACGGTTCCCAGTACAATGCCACAATGTAAGCCAGTGATGCTTTAATGGCTGCTCCATATCCAGAATATAGTTCCAATTTATATATTCAACAGAATCATGTAAAGCTTTTCCTGGATTGTACCACTGGAGCGGTGGCAGCAGCACGTTTGGCTTCCCCAAGAAAGAAAAAGAACGTCTAAGACAGGCGGGAAGAACCACCTCCGCCGCTAGCATAGAAGAAGGGCTCACTCTAACCTTCTACCTGACAACTAGCCTTTTCTTCTTTCTGTAACCCAAAGTGAGACAGTGCAGGAAAAGTTGTATTATTTGATTCCATCCAAATGTATAAAGTGGTTCTCATATGTCCAACACTGCAGCACCATTTCAGCATTAGTTAACTCATGAAACTGGTTTACATCGGGCAGTTCATATATTAGCCATGCTCCCTTTTCTTGGGCCTCTTAATTTAAGCGGGTCAAGGTGAAAAAACCCAAACAAGCGAGGCAGAGATTTTGGTTTAAAACAGAGACAGTTGTATTACTAAAGAGAATCTCTTCCCACAAGCGAGGATGGTTACAGTTCAGATCTTGACTGTACAGTACCAGGAAACATCACTTTAATACTGGCAGAACAACATATATCCCAGACATCTCAGGACCAGCTGCAGATGCCCAACACACAAAACGGATATTGTACCAGGCAGGGGGGGCGGGGGGAAACAGATTGAGGTCAGTCAGTCAAGATGTCAGCATCTTTGAAGAGTTCAAACTGATGATAAAGCAGCTGCCTTAGTAGGAATTGATGGGAAAGTAAGGTTGAGAGGGAAAGACAGTAGTACTGAGGTATAACCACTCAGTTCAGAAATTTGTTTGAAAAGCAATTTGACACAATAGAGGAGTACATGAATTGGGATGCTGTCAAAGTTCAAAGAAGCCTTTTGCTGCATGCACAGAGTTGATCTACACGTTACACAGAATAAGGTAGATGAATTCCAGAATGTGTTATTTCAGACTGCAGGAGTCAGACCGTAAAACAAAACAAAACAAAACAAAAACTTCCACCTTGTATGTGCACCAGGCAGAAGATTATGCCGAGCCTTGCTTTCTGATACACAAGTTTACATTTACAGGGAGATTTTCTATGTGGGGGGAGAATTAGAAAAACACACGACTTCAACACTGCAGCAGTCAGAAATAGTGTAGTAAAGAGTTCTATGCCCTCACAGTGCGTCGTGTGTATAGTCTGACCGAGGAGCTTGTGATGAATCTTCTAGTGTGATTTTCAGAAACATGCATTACCCAGACAGTGGCAGAAAGAACAGATGAATTTCCTAATCATTCTGGAGGATGGAGAAAAGATTTTAGGACAATAACCCCTTTGGAAACCAAAGAAAACAAAATAAAAATAACTCTAAACAAAGAGAAAAAATCCCAATTGTGTACAAACAATAGAGCAGAAGTTAACAGATGAAATGAAGGCAGTTAATGGGGTGGGGGAGAGTGAGATGGAAGCAGGTTCAGAACAGACCCATGGAATGCAAATCCTCTCTTAAGCTCCACAGTGTACCCTTGGTTAAGCAAGCAACAAACACAAAGCAGCAATCCATGATTCCGGTCTCACTTCATTATTAGCGTACAAAACAGCACCTGTAAACTTTGGTTTAAATAATAACTTAAAAACAAAAGAAAGTGACAAAAGGGCAAAGGGAGTGCAGGATCTTTGTGAACTTCTCTTTTTGGCTAATGTCCGTTGGAATAACTCAGAATAAAAGCACCAAAGATTAAATAAAATGTGTTTTGGTTTATGCTTCTTATCTAAGAAAGGTCTTTGGTCAATGGTTAAGCCAATTGTAAAGCATTCTGTAGAGGGCACTAGGGAGGCATTTAAAAATAGTCCCAAGTGGAACAGTGAGGTGTGGTGTGTTTTTGCTCAAACTAAGGATGGGAACATTTTCCCAAGCTGCTTCTGGAGCTGAGCTGGGCCCTGAGAGATGGATAGACAGTCAAAGGGTTTTGAGGTATTCCAAGCTCCTGCAGTCATATCGTGGCTGTCTGTGGGTTCTGAAAGAGCAAGCTACCTGTTGGCAATGGATGGTTTCTCTGGGGAGGTTCTTGAAAGCATTTGTAATTTGATTCATATCCTGTAAGTATGATCACCTCCAGGTTACTCTCTGTCTTCATAAGCATGCAGTCTGCTTCCCCTTCAAATCAAAGCTACTACCTCAATGCATCTAGATACTAAACTTTCCAATTTTGCTCTGTCTGCAGGAGAAGCTAGGAAACAGAATAGGGGAAATGCATGTTCAGTGGAGCCCTCTAGTGTAGGCTCTGGGAACCAAGCACTGGTAGTTTTCCAAGTGAGGAGCATGGCATACCTTGATTTTTGCAAACGTTTTTCAGGAAGGAAGGGGGAGTATGTTTCATTTTCACTGCTGTTGACTTTGTCTAGATTTGAAACAAATCTGGGTCATTTATGCACCTTATTTAGTACACTGAGAATTTAGGAGAACAAAAATGTTAGAGAGTAAGTATAACATGTGTGTTACATGGACAATAGCATAGGTTAGATAAAACAATCCCTGGAGGTTTACCAAAAGTGGGGCAATAGAAACCTGTGACTTCCAAGGTAAGGCTCCTCTTCCTTCAGCAAAATCCTTTGGAAAAAACACAAGGTGATGGGGGGAGAATAGCCAAGAAAGTGGCTAGAGATCATAGTGCACAGCGTACCAGAATTTAAGAAATAAAAGATAGGATTTGCTAGTGCGACCCACCAGGGATCCTTCTAGGAGATATCACCATTGGAAAAACTGAGCAAATGGAACCAGAAGATTTTGTCAGGTAGCTCTAGAGCTGTTGCAGAAAATAAATACCCCTTCCTTTTTCTTTTGAGAGCGAGATAATTTGATCTTGGCTAAGAGATTTGATCCCAATCACCATTCATCTACAAAAAGAAGTTTGGGGGTTGTATAGAAATAACGTGCTATTCTTAAGGAAAAGGTAAAAAAGAGGTAAAAAGGCGCAGGAAGTGCCAGTTGATTTACTGTAACCCTCTGAGCTAAGCTTGGGAATTAAAGGTGGGGAGGGGGGAAGAGGGGGGATTGTTATCATGGCCAACCAGCTGGCGAAAAGGGGAATTAAGCAAGAGTTCTAACACCATTAGAATACACCGTGCTGAAGATAAATGGAGCAATGGCATGTGCAGGAGACAACATTTTGGGTAGGGTTAACTCCCTCTGTACCCAGAAGGCATTATCCTTCACCTTACCCAATGCGTTGAACTGCATGGTGGTTGGAGCAGTAAGAAAGCATCACCTAATCATGAAACACAGAATGGTGCAAAGGAATCCTAAGACAACTTAATCAGAAATATATCGACAAAATGTCCTTTGGAGTCTTGTTTGGGGAGGGCATTCAGCAAACTCATCTGATGTGGCAGTTTATTCTCCTAACATAACAGGCTGGGGTGCAGAAGATTCCTTGCTGGTTTGGGAATTACTCAAATTTCAAAGTACCAGCTTGTCTTAAAAAAATAGTGGTGTTTACATTTCGGGAGGGCCTACTGAATCCCTCTTAGGCCCTGAATACAAGTTACATTGATTTACTTATGGGAGATGGGAGCACACATGGACCTGCTTTAGAGACTCCTCTGATGCATAGTATCCATTTTCCTTGATGCACTGCATCCTTAAGTCCCACAGTGACCAAAACAATTTCTCCCACCAGCAACTGGCGAAGTCTCAGTCACCAAAAGGGAGCTTTTGGGTTGTCCTCTCTTGAAGGGAGAGGCAAAGGAGCCTTTGGAAACCTGTTGTTTTTTTAGTGACGAGAAGAGCCCCTCAGATATGAGACCAGAGACAATGAACTGACAAACTATGTTGGGAGGGTTTTTGGTTAACACTGTTCACCTGAATGATGTACTTCATTACGATTATAACGTTTTGGAAAACTTCTTGTTCCCCCTCTAAATTAGCTTGTGTCAAGGAACTAATGACTAACACACCAGTTGTGGGGTAGGATACATTTTCCCCCCACTAGACAAGCTAATGGCTAGAAGGAGCTGAGTGCTTCATCATAACTTTGCTGTGTTTGGTCACAAAGGAAAGGTGTTGTTGACCATAGATATAGAGCATTGAGTTTTGCATGGTCAACCAGGTCTTGGTTTGTTTTCTACAGCCACATACATCGGCCTGTCCCCATTAACCCATCCCACCTCAAATGCTTCATATTTTGCTGGCTTTGCCGTGTCATATCCACTCAAGGCCTTCCCATTTATCCACCTCTTCACCCCCACATAAGTAACCAAGAGTCATGCTTTTCGGCCTCATCCTCAGTGTTTGTTAAAATGGAACAGACAGAAAGGAAGCTGGGAGAAGCAAGCAAAAGTTTCATCTTGCAGAAGTCAAAGTCTTTCCCTGAATCCAGTCTCATGCTGGGGCCCATCAGCTTGCTCTCCATTTGCCCAGGTGTTGGCTTCTGGAAAAGTTTCACAGTATGTGATGGCGTGGAAATGGACATTCATCCCTGGGTTTTGTGGTGGATAAAGGTTTGTGGACTGAAGACTGGCTGTCAAGCATGACTGGCTAAAGAAGACTGCTTCTTGAACTTGCAGGGGCACAAACACAGGTTGGAGAAAGAAAAACCGAGTGGTTTTATGTGTGGCAGTGAGAGACCCTTTGGCTGCTTGCTTACCTACAGTGTATTCATTACACCAAGCTCGGCTTTTCATTTCTTTCTCAGTCAGGAAATGAACAGACGTTGGGACATCACGGCCACTGTAGGGGTCTTGTTTCCAACAGCTGTTCCAATATGTAGAGATGGTATGAAAGGGGGTTATGAGTGTGTGTGTGTGTGTGTGTGTGTGTGTGTGTGTGTGTGTGTGTGAAAGAGAGGATTCCTCCTAGTGCAAAGTTCTCAGTGGGATTAACCAGCAGGCTATTGGAAATGCTTTCCACGGGGAAGTGAGGGACATTCACAGAAGCCCATGGCTTGGATGCTGCCCCCTGTTGGACTGGATGCTTCCAAATCTTGATTTGTGGAAACAACATGGCATATGAGCTGAAAATGACAAAACACAGAGCAGACAATACGAGACACCTTCTTTTTATCCCCATGAGGGTGGGGTGATGGAAGGGGGTAGGCAACAAAGAAGTCTTCGGACAGAAACAATCTACCATCCTCGTTTACCAATTACAAAATCAAAAAAAAAATTTTTTTTTAAGAAAAAGAAAAAGCTCAACTCTGTTTTTTGTTTCTTTGCACATCCCCCTCTGTGAATGTCTGTTAAGAGTCATTGGGATGCAAGAAGGAGAAAGCAGGGTGTGCCTTCAGCAATGGGTAGACCCAAGGAAACCCTTTTGCTTTGCAGAAGTGCCTTAAACAAGATAACACTGAAGGTCACCTTGAAGAGGTGGGAGCCATTGCTTTGTCTCTGGGGAAGTGCTGAGCCCTAGGTGAGGAGGGAGGGCCCTTAAGACAAGTCTTCCACTGGCAGCTCCTCCTCCAGGTCTCTGTCATCAGGAATCGTCACATTCTGATTGGTTGTTGCCATGAGAGAAACAGGTCTGTTGTCATCCTCCGTCTCGGCTGGTTCTTCCTTCACATGGACTTGGTGGCTGAAGAATGGAAAATAAGAGAAACCAAGCAGAATCAGCGCTTTGTTAAGAAAAATAAAAGTCCTTAGGGACCAAGAGTGCTCAGGGGACTGGCAATGAGCTCTGATGGACCTACCTAACAGAAGAAGCAAGGCAGAAGCTGAGTATTTGACTAATGGGATAGCAGTCTTCTTACTTTCTTCAAGATCCTGAATATTCAATTCTAAATACATTCCCCATGGAAGAGAAATCTTTGTAGTACTCAGGTCAGCTAAGTGAGTTTTGGAGTGTTTCATGGGAATTTTAATTCCTAGTCTATACTCTCAAAGCAATCTCTTCGAGTGGTGAAATTCCTCTGTTGTTAAGAAAAATATTTCCCCAAATAAAAGAATTTTCTGGCCAGAATTTAACTGGAAGCCCATGCCAGTGTAAGTAATCCCACTACACCTCCCCCAACTGTCTTTTGGGGGCCTGAAAGAAGTGATTGCGCAGTTCCTAAAGACATTTACCCAACAAAACTAGAGTCAGATGTTACGAAGGCTGGACAGGGCACTATCCACTTGGACTTTTACTCTATAATAGTGCTGGGCATACCAAAAGCTGGGTGTCATTGCCAGTATGTGCTGAAGGGCAGATCTGATGTAAAAACAAAATATGATTACTTTGAATTGTAAACTTGGCAATATTCATCATCCCGACTTTTTTTTAAAAAAAAGCCATTTAAAACACCAAGGCCATATTTACTCATTGACATCAGTAACAGACCCAAACTCAAACTGTAGATCTACTTACATTCTGAATGTGTTCCCCAAAAGTCCAAAGTGGCACAGCCTGATCTACTACCAAACTGTAGGAGATCTCTGCCATTTTAACACCTCTGGATCAGGTCAGCCATTGTGTAGCAGCTGCCAGAATCACCTGGAGGGAAGCCTATAGGATAAATATGGCTCTGGTGCACTTACCTGTACTGCTGTGGTGAAAGCCGGGGGCTATTGCTGCCATTGCTGTTGACTTGTTCCACAGTGCTGCTCACATCATCATGGCCAACATGCAACATGCCACTAGTGGAGCTTGTGTTGATCATGGTGGGACTGTTCAGAAGAGGGAAGTTGCTCTCAGCCAGGGCTGCCTAAAAACAGACAGAGTCCAGCTGATATAATTCATGGATGCTCAAAGAAGAAAATTATGACAGGTGTGTAACATACCGAGATACTAAGAACTGCAAGTCAATTTCCCCACAAGTACTTAAAAGTGCCTCTAGCTATGTTCTCTTCCAGAAGAGCTCAATTAATTTATGGAAACCGAATTTTATCCCTTTATTAAGAAGATTCATGTCCCACCTTTCCAGTTCAAAACGAAACAAAACAAAACCAATCAAGGTGGCTTGCAGGGAAAAACCTAACACAATAAATATGACAAATAGTTTTTCAAATCCCATCTTGGTTTTATTCCATCAATAAAGAATAAAACCAGGTCTAAATACCTTGGTCTAACTGTTTCAGATAGATGTCAGAAAGGTGACTTTTCCATGAGTGCTGATGATGCTTGGGGTCCCCACCTCATTGGCTAAGAGTGATCTGAAGCCTAATTTAGTGGGACTCATTAAATAGTTCTAGGCCACTAGTTCCTCAGCAGTAAGCTTGCCCATGCTTCCTGCACCACTGTTCTGCATTTGGACCTGTCCCTATCTTTTCTACCAGCCTTGTTATTTACCATCAAGAGAGAGGGGAGCCTGAAAGGGCAATTACATTAACAAGAATGCAAGGCACTCAGCTGTGAGAGAGGCTATTTAGATATTTTGCCATTTGCTAACCTTCATTTCTTCTTAGCCCTGCCAAAACAATTAGTCCTTATATTGTCTAGCAGGACCGCAGAAATATATGAGCACTGCACTATTCTTGCAACAAGCAAGAAGGTGGGCTTTTGGCTATTTGGAGTCAGTGCTCCCAGGTTGTTATAGGAAGAAGGATTGCTTAGGCCTCTCCAGTTCTTCAGTACATCCTGTGCTGACATTTAAGCTAAACACTGATTGGCTTTAACAGCCATAGAACAAATTTCCTATCCAGAAAGATAAAGAAACTAAAACCCCAAACCAAACAAGTACATGTCATTATAAATTTGGTTCCTACATTCATAGATCTACTCCAAAATGCTGTGAGGGATTCATAGATCTCCTCCAAAATGGCGTGAGAGTTTCCCTTGGTGGGTCTGAATTAGAAACACAGCACTCTCCTAACAAGGATGGTTCTCTCCAATGGGAGCAATACTGCATATAAACTTGGCCTTACCTGGTAGCTGGCATTAAGTGCTCCATAACTAAGGCCAGAAATCATGTTTTTCACTAAAGTTGGGCTCCTGTAAACAAAAAAAGCAGCTGTTAGCATTCCTATACAACAGGTGGAATAATAGAGGCACCCTGGGAGGAAGAGCAACTGCAGAAGCCACTGCTGTTTATGATTCCCCCTAAAGTGAAAATATTCCCTACTGCTAGTGGAAGATGGCTACAACTCCACATTTGTTTCTCTCCACTACTACCTAAACATTTAGTTGGTGCAAACAGTGCACTAGGCTCTGTTGTGATTTGTCTTGTCACTTGTGTAGCTGGTATTAGAAGACAGATGCCACCGGGTCCTAGGTTTCAGACTTTTGGTTGAAGTATTGTTACTGCTATCAGAGATTTTCAACCTTTAAGCGCTATAGCTGAAACACATTTCACTTTCATCTCAGTTCTCCCCTCATTAGTTCAGTTTCTGTACGTAAAAACACAACTGAACAGGGCTAGTGGCGAGTGTGGCAAAACAACAACAATAACACCCACCTTAATTATAGCAACATTCAGAATGATATGATATGCAGTTACAGGAGCTAATACCACCAACAGACACATAAGCAGAACCTTGCTGGATCAGACCAAGTATCCATCTAGTCCAGCACTCTGTTCACACAGTGGCCAACCAACTGTTGACCAGGGACCCACAAGCAGGACACGGGTGCAACTGTGGTTTTGGTTGTCTGTGCAACTAACAATAGTGATATTTAGTTACCACTAGTAAGAGAATGCTTTCGGCTATGGAAGTACACTACCAGGCACTTTTAATACCACTACTACCTGCTGTGAAACTTGCAGCACAATCATATGCATGTTTATTCAGAATTCAGTCCCATTGTGTTCAATGGTTGTGGTTTAATTGAAGTGGTTATGTTTTAATTATGCTACATTTTATCTATATTTTATTATTGTTACCAGCCTTGAGCACTTTTTTTTTTAGAGGAAAGGTGGGATATCAATTAAAGCGTACTCCTAGGGAAAGTGTGCATAGGATTGCAATCTTGGTCATGTAAGCTTACAAGTATTAATATCATACGTATACAAAGTACATTAATGGGTATACGAATGAATCATTATTCTCAGTTTATGATTCTCCTTTTAATCTTCTTTAATAAAATGTTTCCTTCGTCCTTTGTTCAACCCCTCCCACCAAGTACATCTTCCGTGTAAAAATCTTGGTAGCTGTGTGATGGTCCCATACAAGTATAACCCCCCACCAAGGAACTGTAATAAAGATAATGGGGGAGAGACAAGTTTACTGAAAACAGAGTTGTGTGTAGGTACAGGTAGATGTGATGAATTTATGTCTGAATTCATCAAATATAATGGATTGTGGATTCCTAAATATATGTTTGTGTGGTAGTGAATACACACATGCAGTTGTGAACATCAGAGAACAGTGTGCAATATTTGAGTTCACTACAGGAAACTGACACACGCAATAGACACAGTAAGTGAAGCAAAAGCTAAAACAGGGTTCTGAAAAGCTTAAATGTATAGGGCAGCCCCCCAAGAATGGAAATAATCATGCAAGCCTCTCAGGCACCTCTGGCTGAGCCACCTCTCCACTGTCCTCAGGGATAATTGATGGGGATTATATCTCAGTCATTTAAAGAGGGTCATTTACTCCTTCACAAAATTCACAATTCATTTACAGAATTCACAGCCACAAGACATATGAATGGTTGCCATTAGCTTAGATAGCTTCTTAGGCAAATTCATGGAAGCTACCTATATGAATGGCTATTAACCTGGATAGTTATATGTTCAGAGGAAGAATACCACTGAATAATTGGATATCAGGAAAAGGCTGTTGACTTCATGCCCTGCTTGTGAATTCTTCAGAAACTTCTAGCAGGTCACAGTTGGCAACAGAATGTTGGGCTAGACAGAGCTTTGGTCCTATCCAGCAGGACTGTTCCCATGGTCTCACTCTAAGTGGTGTGCAGTTCATACGGGAGGGATGTTGGCGTCAAGTTTGCTGCCCATGCTCCATAACTCCCAGGTGCTCCCCACCCCACACCCCATGCAAGATGGACACTGCATCCCCACCCCCACCCCCCAAGCCATCTTCATCGTAAACTGGAGCATTCTTCTTCCCAAGGGTACTGTCTGTGAAGGTATCAGACACACCCTGTCATCTTTGGTGGCCTTCTCTTTTGGTACTCAAGTTCATCTACAGTCCAGACGGCTCCCTTGACATTCTCCACTCGCACGAAGCACTTGTGCAGGCTCAGGTTGTGGCGTACGGCATTCTGCAGGCAGGACAGAGGAAAGAAAAAGGACGCCGTCAAGATCGGTGAAGGTCTCCACAGTCCCAGCCCAACCCCCAAAAACCTCTCCAAACTGATCCCTCTGTTACCAGTCATTGGCCTCTCAGCGTCCTACAGAGCTGTTGGCAACTATCTGCTATTGATATACTTAACATTTGGTTCTCAGCATGATAGATTATGAGTAAGGGATGCTTTCAGTGTACCATATAGTGAACACAATATTCCAATTGTTATAATGGCTGCATTTTTGTTGTATTGTCCCCACTGTACATGCTTCTATAATTTTATTGAGTTACATTGTTGGCTAAGTCAACACCACCACCTGATCAGCTGCCTTGGTGTTATCACCTCTGCTGTAAATTGGTTTCTCCTAATCATTAGTAGTCCCAGCCATCATGTTACCTTATGACAATAGGTACACATGTGCATACCTGTGGACTATCCTGAAGAAACATGGTAGCTGGGACTGAGGTGCTCTCAGCCAATGTCGGCAGCAGAGAAAGATGTGATCACAACAGCAAAAAGAGTCCCGTCCCCCTCCCCGCCCACCCAACTCCATTCAATTGATGGGATCAACAAACACCAGCAGCAGCTGGAAAAAGACTGTTACTCAGAAATACAGAAGGAAGGGGCTGCAGTGTGACAATCCAGCAGCACAAGTTACGGGGAATGCTTCAATCCAGTTATACTAAAAGCCAGCAGGAATCCATCAGAAGGGAGGCCGCTCTGTCTCGGGCTCTGAGACACCTGCTAACAAAGCTTCCATACAAGAACCATTTTGTGAGCATGTGTCTTGTTCTCACCTCCTACAGACATCAACAGAGAATTGTTGCTGGGCTTCCGCAAGCCAGCCTACGTAATCTTTCATTATTGGCTAAATGTAGGGAAAAGGGAGGGAGAGGAAAAGCAAGCTAAACATTGTGAGGGGCAATTGATTTCCAAGACCATCTTCTGTGTGGAAATATTCAGATTTCCCTCCGTCCCTCCACATCTTACAGCCCATCCCTCCTCTTTATTCTGTTGCCCATCTTTACATTTCTAATGTAAAATAAAGAAAACGCACGTATACAGGCAGTGTTGCCCCGAGAGATACTAGCTCCCTCTCCCCCCCTTCTAGCTCCCTGCCATTTGCTACTGCCCCTATTTCATTACCAATTTTAATTTGCCTCTAATTAAATCCTGTGTATTTTTCCGACTCACTTGCTAATCCATGAGGGAGGCAAGAGGCTGGAGTGGAATCTCTCCGAGCTATAATTACAAAGGGCCTAATCACGTCGGGGCTCTGCCTTTGAATAAATTTCCTTGCATTAAGGTTCTCAGATTCTCTGCCTTGCAAATGAGAATGACCCCAATTTCAGGATGTTGGCCTCGGAGGGTTTTTTTTTTTTATTTCGAGTCCTGATTCGTGATGAGAGACTAATTCGTTACGCTAAAACATTAACAGCAATTTAAAAGGTCGAACGGGGGCCGTATAAACAAAAGAGCCGGCCAAGACAACAAGGCAAAAGAGGGAGAGATGGGGAATAAAAACCCCACCTTAGAAAGTGTTACAGTTCTTGGAAACTCAGTGAATTAGACTTTTCCCTCCAATATTCGATACAGTTTTATTTCAAGCTCACCCATACCTCCTCCTCCACCACTTCTTTCCTATTATTTATCAAACTGAATATTTGTGATGATGCAGTTGTCTCTCATCCGGTGGGGGGGCGGGAGCAGAGGCCTCGCTTTCCACTTTTGTTATAAAGGCAGCAGCTCAGCCTGGAACTATGTGGGGCTCAATGATACTAACCCGCCACTTGAAACTGGGTTAGCACACTGTTGTTACTAAATGACAATTACCAGTAAAGCAGCTTTCCCCAACCTGGTGCCCTCCAGATGTGTTGAGTCTGCAGCTCCCATAATTCCCAAACCGCATCAACTGATAGCAAGGCTAAGGGCTTGCCTAACCTTTATCATTGCACCTTGCTTAATTGTACCATGGCTGTGACAAGGCTGCCCACATTTCAAATAGTTACAGACTACATCAATAGCCTCCAAACACCTGCGTCCAACACTTCCAAACGGAGGGTGCTTCCACATGCCCGGTTTCCTTGGGGCAGTTGTGCCCAAACTTTGTAAAACCGTCAGGGGAATGCACACAATATCATGGCAACAGATTCAGAGGACCGAACAGCAGCCTGATGAAAGGGTTTGCGCAAATGCTTTGCTGCTGTCAGTCCAGAGTACCGAATAGCATTTGTTCTCTTGAACCACCTCTTCGATGACAGGTGAAGTGCTTTATTACCCCTTCTCGTTCTGTGGCATTGATGTTGCTGCAGTGTGAGGTGCAGATAAGCTCTGAGGCTCTGTGGTGGATCATCTGTGAGCAGAAGATCTGCCTCAGGGCTTATCTGAGACACAAGTCACACAACTGTGTTTATGTTTGTGTGAGAGAGAATATGAGCCTAAATGACTTGCTGAATTTCACAAAGTGAGTCTCAGGTAGGAAGTGCATCTCAGTCTCAGTGGGCAGTCCCAGCGCAGAAATCAAGAGAATAAGGTCAGGCTCTCCCTGTAAAAATACTGCAGCCTCATGTTTTTGTTTTAGGTATAGGGAATGGTTACTGTTGGAAACCCCACATTTGCTGCTGTTACAAATGTGGTCCTTTTGCACTGAAGCCATTGTAAAGGCAGATGCCCTCTGGCACTGAAATCAGGAGTTTAACAAGTAAGGAAGTCAATTTGGAAACCTACGCTGCAGAATACTCTACTTCTATTTCAAACATGCAGCCCTGTTGCAGTTGGCCAGATGATGAAGTCAGAGAATGGGGTGTGTTTTTTTCTTCCCTTGACTCCCAAGGGGCACCATGACCTTGGGAAATCCGTATGCCCTGAGGTATGGTAGCAATGGATTCCGATTGTGAGGGGCTCCCTGTGTGCCACTGATTCCTAACCAGAGGACTGTCCTGCCGCTATCTAAGAGTGAGACTTGCACTTCTGATCATCAGAGCCCCACATCTAAACTTAGTCTTGATCTGTACAAGCTTGAAGACTTGTGGGTATTGTACACCAGCTACATCAGACAGTGAGACACTATCTTGCCACATGCACAAGGCAGGAGGCCAAAGGCCAATGATTTGGTGAAGGTCACTGAATGTACCAGGACGTTCACAGATGTTTCCTGAAAACTATACCTGAATTTTCATTACAATGCAAACATAAGCTGCGTAAGAACAATTTGATACAGCAGACCCACAAAGGACAGTATTACTTCATCAGGAGCTGAGGGCTGGTTCTGGTAGTGCTTGAACTGTTGAACGAATCTTTCTAGCATTTTATGTGAATTTCACAATCTCTTGCCCGCCCCATTGAATGGTGACAGGGCGCTACCAAGCATATCTTTGCTCTTGCCTCACGTCTGTGGTCCCATGCTCCAGGGAGGCCTTCTTGCATGATTGTAATGCAGCTTTTGTATTTTTACAGAGTATTTGTTTAATGCCAGGCTTGGCTGTTCTGTTTGCTTCTTATCTTTGCCTTTTCTAATGATGTTTGCTTTATGCCCCTGGCCCAGCCTCTCTCTCCAGCTCCTACCCCAACGATTCAGCATTGCTCTCAGCTCCCTGCTAGGTATGCTGCTGCTGCTGCTTCCATACCAACGAAACCCCCTTCACAGCTGTCTCTTTACAGGCACCTCTTGCTTTACCTCTTGGCACCTGTTTACTTTGCACTCACAGAGCTCCTACTACCTGAGTACCTCAAAAGTGCTCTAGAAGCGCAGCTAAAGATTAAACCATCATATAAAATGGAAATGCCTTCCTGGTGAGACAACCAACATAATACACACTGGAACAAGTCTTGGCGCTGAGATTTCTGGTTCCTTCACTTCCCTCTTTATAATGACTTTTTTTAAAAAAATTTACCAGACATGATAAAAGAAAAAGGAAACCACATCTGGATTTCCCTGTGAGGGACTAAATGGCCATTTTTCAATAAACTGAAATATTTTAAAGCAATTTTTTTCATAGTCAGATGCTCTTAAGCAGAGGTTTGCAATCTGCAAACGAATGTTATTTTCAATTTACGTAGGGTGTAAGCGGCATGTGTGCCCAAAATTAATAAAGGGTACAGAATCAGGCATCTTTAGGCCACTATATTTCTCCTCTGCTCTCTCAGAGGTAGAAACATTTGGTTCTCAAGTCCAGCACTAACCACTATTTTAGGCACAGCATTTTCTATGAGGCACATGGTTCTAACTAAGTCAGACAGCTGCAGCTTGGCATTTCTCCAGTCCACGCCCTTTCCACAATTTCCTCTCACGGGAATCCACTTGCAACATGCACAGGATGCTGTCTGCACAGTTATTTGCAATTTGTACAGGCAAAGCATATTTACCTGTAGTATTCCACCTGAACCATTAGGGGGACTCAATGATTGGTGCATGAGCTTACAGAGCTCTTGAAACGACTACAGCTTCCCGCAGTTTGTTTGAATTACTTATTCGCAGACACTCAATCTGGTTAGTACTGTGGCTCTCACTTCATGTTAAGGAGGGGAAAAAAGGTTATGTAGCCACAGTCTTGCCTTGATCTCTCCCTCTCCCAAAACAAAAATGTTCCCATGACACTTGTTCAAAGGGCGATGCTTTTAACGATTTGAGTACAGAAATATAAACAAGACAAATATAATTAGCCTCCTAGTTGTCCGCATCTAAGGGAGAGCAGATTCTGCATTCATCTTACTGACATGTACCAACCTTTCAGTTAGGGATACATTAATTTTGAAAGCCACAGGGCTTGATTTCCCTGTCAGGCCAAGTGTGCAAATCAAAGTGTCCCTAGGTCAGTGTAAGTGTCTTTTCACTACTGTAAGAATTTTCAAGGGGCAATTGTGTTAGTTTGTCGCAACAAAAATAACAAAGAGTCTTGTGGCATCTCAAAGACTAACACGTTTATTCTGACATATGTTCTCGCGGACATCACCCACTTCATGCATCTGTCTTTATGCATCTCTTATTTCTTTATCCCTACTTTGTATTGTTTTATATAATGGTGTATCTTCTTGTTTTATATTGGTCTGTTGACTGAAAATAAAGAAATATATATTGTCATGCATCTGATGAAGTGGGCAGTGTCCACGAAAACCGATGCCAGAATAAATGTGTTAGTCTATAAGGTACCACAAGACTCTTTTTTTATTAGTGCACACACACACACACACACACACACACACACACACACACACACGTGTATGTGCACATGCGTGAATATATATAAAGCCATTGGGCAGAGCAAAAAGCCCACATATGCTACCATTAATGCATGTGAGGCACATAGTTTTACCACACAGATTTTTAAAAGAGGAACAGAAGGTTCCAAAGGGTTATGTAGGTGAGATGCAGGTGATGAAGTCAGAAGAAAATTCAGTGGTGCAAAACACTTGACTGAAAGAAGGGGAGATGTTACGAGAGCAAAAGGATCCAAACATAATGAAATGAATGAATGTATAGTAGGACTGAATCAGCCTTTTACATCCCTTTGCCAGAGGAGTGGAGGAATCGCTAAGACAAACTCTTCGTGATGCTTTGGACCTTGGAACAAAAACTGGGTACGGAAAGCTAAGAGCGTAGCCAAGAACCTGTAAATGCTACAAAATTAAAATACAGGCAAACCAGCACACGCTGCAAGGCAATATGGCTTTCATGCTGGGGATGGTGAAGTTGCCCATTTCTCTCCCCTAATCATTATTCATCAGTCCTTCAGACAGAGGCAGCAGCACACCAGTGACAAAGCAACTGACTTGGGAGCAAGTTGCATGGCTGGAGTCAACCTTTCTTGCAAAATGGGGCTACCACATTTTCAGGTGGGGCTTCAAAGAAATTAATTTAGAACCAGCAATTTCCTCATAAGCAACCGAAAAAGTTTGCAACCCTGTTGCCATGCCCTAGTGTTTATTGGTAGTTTTACATGTCTATGAATCAGAAATATACAAAGCTGAATAAAAAATAGTATTTATTCACGCAACAAAGATAGATTTGCAGAAGAGTTTATGCAGGCTATATGGAAAGTTGAGTATAACGGAAAACACTTTGTACTAAATGACTAAATATTTTGTCGGAATTAAAGATCTTAAAAGTACAGTGAACAAATAGTACCAAAAGGTGTAAAATAAACAAAATAGTTTTTGCTATAATTAGCAAGTGAGAAAATAGCTGCAGCTCCCCACCCAATATTCTGTTTAATTCTTATGTTGCGCACGAATACAAAAAATTCCCCCAAAAACAAACAAAGAAAACCCACACAGGTCAAGGGCATGATTCAGTGAAGTGAAGCACTTTCAGAGTGCTGAAGCACATGCATAACTTTTCCACTGAATTTCAATAAGCCATTTTTAAGCAGTGGCCAAACATGTTTTTCTGTCTGGCAACCCAGAAAATGCCTCAGGCTGTGGTGCACATATTCAAGTAGCCCATGTCTTAAGCACTCATAACCCTCAGTGATGCAAGAGAGTGTGCTGACAATGTGTGCGGACTCCTTGGGGCTTCTCCCTCCCTTACCGCAGAAACCCCAGTCCTCAAAAGGAAGATGAGGTGTGGCTGCATCCCATTACAAAAGGGACGTAAGGCTCAAAATCATTCAGATTTATGCGATGATTAGCAAGTCAGAAAATAGCTACTTTCCCAAATATTCGTTTTTATTCTTACATTGCACAACAATACTAAACACTCCCAAAAACAAGTCTCAAAGGTCAAGAGCATAAGCCTGCAAAAGTCACATTTTTCACCTTTTCATTAACTCAAGGGGACTGCACTGCCATGTTAACCATGGACAAGCATTTTTTATACCCAATATTTTCTCCATAACCAATTCTGCTAACTCCTCTTTTTCTTCCTGTATCCCTCTCTCTCTCTCCATCACCTTAGGTGTTTCTACCCACCCCTCAATATCTCATCTGTCACTCCACCCTGCAGGGCTTTTTTTTAAAAAAATCTCTGTGTACACACACACACACACACACACACACACCTGTTCTAAAGCCTAATTTCTGTAAACCTGACAGGTCTCTCAGCACCCCCGTTACCATGTTTTCTTCTTTGAGTGATTTTTGCTCTGTTTCTGACCACCTTCTTATGCGAAGCCCATGGTAACAAGACACAAGACCTTCATTCTGCCAGCAATTTACACACTAAAAGTGTTTTAGACATAAATGCCTGTGTAACATGGCCATCTGGCTGCAATATACTAAAAACATTGTCACCTTCATTGACAACCTCTGAATCCAGAAAGAGGAAAAGCAGTGTTTCAATGTCATCTCCAGTTAAATGGGTCTAGGAGGTCTATAGAAGTTGGTTCTCACAACGACGTAGGATTGGATTACAAACAGATATTTGGCATTTTGTGGCTTTTTTGTGCTGTTCTAGACTGTGCCTGGACCATGGATAATCTTATTTTGGGAAATCCACTAGGGTCCTTGCTTCTTTGCTTTCAGAAGTTTTAAGACCCAATTCTTCCAGCAGGTTTTATAATTTAAAAATTAAAATGAGGTTGTGGTTGTTAGCTGCTTTGAGTATGTCACATAAAATATGAGAAGAAACATACATTGAAATAAATGAAATTAAAATCCTCCAGTAGTCCACCTACATTTATGTCTGTTTTTATCCTTTAACATCCTTAAGTGATTCTGAAAATGAATCACCCTTTTTAACCATTGTGGATTGAAACTCTGGTAGGATGCATGAGGGAAAGATACTTTTTAAGACCACTTTAAGTTACTATTGGGGGGAAACCCCACCTTGTAAATTGCTTCTTGCCTCTTTTAAGTGCCCTGCTATGCTCATAGTTTAAATAGATAAAGGAATATTCCTTCATGTTCACTTAAGCACAATAAGAGTAATCGCGAACTTTAAAAACCCACCCTGAGCCAGTAGTGTGCAGGGTGGGTAGCGTGAGGCCCAGCTGCTCCTTGATCACATGAAGCCCCTTTTATGTGATTAATGCACTATTTATTCCCTAAGATCATGCTGTTGACACTGAGATTTATACAACACTATAGAAAAAAAAATCAGAATTAATATGGTACGCACTCACTTTTGCCCTTCTGCCTGTAGCTGGTTCATCCTGAGAGACATTTTGAGGTTCAGATAGTCCATAACTACATTCAGTAAGACTTCACAGTTACTTATTTATGTAACTATGTATGAAAAGCAGGCTTGATGTCCTCTGGTCAGGGAACTTCTAGAAATACCCCATCACTGTAGTAATTATTAACATCTCTTTTGTCTACAAGTGTGCCTGGACTCTTGTAATAAAATGTGCAAGGCAGGCAGCATAGCAACTGTGGAGAATTAGCTGAGACTTCATTTTGTTAGTAACGGTTTTTTATTTATTCTATATCAAATATATTATAGTTACTTTCACGTTTTAGTGGGTTTCCTTTTTTTAAATGTAAATGGATCTCAACACTAGGGGAAAAGGATGGGACAGAAAATGAAGCAGTAGCATTTGAGCTAGCACTACACTAAAATATCTGCCTAAATACCTTAGAGTACCACACTCTTATACCTACGCTCTAAAACTATAAGCGAAACATAAAAGCACAAGGCTATATGCTGTTAGTATCATAGCTAAAGACGTCACATGCTGCTTGAAAATTTCACAGCGGTTGTATTCCCTGAAGCACTTTCATATCTTGTGTTTTGAGAATGTGATTATAGCATAGCATAAGCCATTATAGCTGAAATTTGTTGTATTGTAAATAATTACATAGTAGGAAAAATTCCTCCTCTGGCAGGTGAATTGACTAGGTGTCAGCTAATAATTGTTTTCTAGACTCCAGTGACTAAGATTATATAATTCTTGAACAAGCAGAAGTGAAAATTCTTTCAAGTCTCTCATTTTGCACTTGAATACGTTAACTATCTGCCTCCATCTACGGACGAAGCTCTGTGATGTGGTGAGCAAACCCCTAGTACCAGAGTTTCCAGCAATTTATTTATTAATTATTTATTTAAAACATTTATATCCCGCCCTATATCATTAAGATCTCAGAGCGGCGTACAGATAAAAACATACAGTATAAAACAATAAATATGCACAGTTAAAAACAAATTAAACTATGATCCAAGTTAAAACAATATATAATTTAAAAGCAGTAAAAGCAGTTAAAACAGTTAAAACAATGTGCCAGTGAGTTTAACCATCAAAGGCTTTGTTAAAAAGCCATGTTTTTACTTGGTGTCGAAATGCAATCAATGTTGGCGGCAATCGGGCCTCCAAGGGGAGGGCATTCCACAGTCGGGGTGCCACAACAGAGAAAGCCCTCTCACTTGTCCCAACATAGCATATATGTTGCATTGGTGGGATGCGGAGAACGGCTCCTCCAACAGATCTAAGGTCTCGGGCAGGCATATATAAGGAGAGGCGCTCTCTCAAGTATCGAGGTCCCATGCCGTTTAGGGCTTTAAACGTCATTACCAACACCTTGAATTCCGACTGGAAGTGTATAGGCAACCAGTGCAGTTCCTTTAAGACCAGTGTAATGTGGTCTCTGTAAGATGTACCTGCCAGCAGTCTAGCTGCTGCATTTTGCACTAGCTGCAACTTCCATGTCGTCTTCAAGGGCAGCCCCATGTAGAGTGCATTGCATTAGTCTAAGCAGGAAGTTACCAGTGCATGCACTACTGTGGCTAGGTTGTCCCTGTCCAGGAAAGGCCATAGCTGGCGGATCAGCCAAAGCTGACCCCAAGAACTCCATGCCACAGAGTCCACCTGGGCATCCAGTGACAATGATGGGTCTAGGAGTATTGTTACATAATCACAATACTGTAGGGGCAGCTTACGTTAGCCAGAATTGAAGGGATCATTTTCCTCCGCTGAGTGGCAACTAAATAAAGGAAGAGGACAAACCCTAGGCATGGATGACAAGTATGATCCAGGGCTTTTAGAGATTTGGGCTATGATATTCGATTGCATGACTCAGAAGAACTTCTGTTAGACTAGGCCTGCACAACCCAAGGCAACTCAGCCAACTGCAGCCTCCCACAGTGGAGGGAGAGGGGTATCTGCATAATGCATTTCCTCTTCCTAGGATCAGATATATGCAATGGAGTTGGCAGAAGTTTTTCTTCAACCCCTTGAACCATTGTGCTCAGCCTTTCTTGCATCTGAAATGCCCTCAGGCCTCTGCATTATGTTTTAGATATACACTTCAAAAAAAAAACCCATAGGCATAACCTAACAATGTACAGTGTACATCCAAGAGTGGGTTAAAAAGAAAATATTTGGTTAGGAATCACCAAAAGGTTTCCCACAATTGAGGTAGCAGTCCAGGCTTTTGAACTAATAAAATGAAGGGGGGGGGGAGATAGTTAACTGAGATGTGAATCTACGGAGGAATCATGGAATGAGAATGGTCAAGTAGCTGTACAAAGAAAGACCAGCTAACTGGACAGAAAGAGGGGGGGGGGGATGGAAATAGGCTAAGCAGAATTGCACAGCTAGTCAGAAGCCAGATTGAAAAATCAACGGAGGACTGCTAAAGCCAAAGAAGCCAAAGCCAAAGAAGCTTCCCATGCTAGGGATGCTATTGTGTGCAGGTTGAACATCTTTCTTCTGTGGTTACACTCCAGCAGCCACAGCAACTACACAATTTCTCTATGGCATCATGAATGCTATGACAGATTCATCATTGGCAACTTGGGTGCTCTATGACTATCAGGGATCTGATTTATTAAAACAGACACCCAAGGTATAAACAAAAAACTAACTTCCACGGGAAGGTGCCCCAAGTGCTAGGCACCTATCACACTTGTGCTTATGTGTATACCTCAAGGGATTTGCCTGTGTTGTAAGTCACCCAGCCCTCTATCAAATATTCTCATGCTTAACCCTAGATAGACTCATGTAAAGATCTTGATACTGTGGGTGTGCATGTGTTTATGTATGTGTCTAAACAAGCATTGTCCAACAAGCCACATAAAGGACCCTGTTTTTTTATTGTCCAGGTGATAGAGAAAAGAAACGATGGCAATAAAAAGGAGAGTTTGACTTCTTTCCCCCGACATCTTAAAATTCAGTTTCTGAAACCCCAGTCTGTTCACAAACTTTGCAGACATGCCAAGGCTTCTCAAACGAAACCGATAAAAGAAGGCAGAAAGGCAAGATTGAACGGCTGAGATAGTATTCAAGTATTTTGGGATTAGAAACTTCACTCTGCATTTGTTCCCTCGTAGCTGGAGCCAAAGGCTGCTACTTCGTCCGATATCAGGAACAGATACAGGCAGCAATGAACAGATCAACCACAATTTAGCCTGTTATAGTCAGCCCTGAGAAGTAACCCATTGGAATCTCAGGAAGCGGTCTTTCCCTGTTTTGCTCCATGAAATCTCTTGACCGACAATTTCATGACTGGACATGAGGCTCATCCTTGCAAAGCATGTGTTCAACTACAGCACAGCCGCCCCCGTCCAAGGAACTTTAGAAAAGTAAGGATTTCTAATGTTCCTTTTGAAATTGATCCAGTTCAGTTCACTCGCTTCCCACATGTGCCTGATGCGGTGACCCCCTTTTCACTCTCAGAAAATAACCCTCGCTTGTCTCAGATTTGCGTTTGCTTAATGGGCAACAAGCTCTGCTTGGCCGTTATCGGAGTTTGACGGCTACACAATGACTCTGGCTTCCCGTCTGAGGGAGTGATTGTATCAGGGCCTGCGTGTGACAGTGGCAGAATTATGTCATGTCTGGAGGATGGAATCTTATCGGGGCTCTGGCTGAAAAGCAGAGATGCCCAGCTGCGGGAACACCACACACACACACACACACACACACACACACACACACACACACACACACTACTCTGGAGATAGCCCTCCTCTCTCATGCCCTCCCCCACTTCCGCATCCCAAGGAGGAATGGTCTCTTCTGCTCCCAGATCTCACCAACACATGACAGCATGAAGGAATGAGCAAACAGATTCAGACACAGAGGATAGTGACAGGCCATGTTTATATTAAAAAGGGCAAGAAAAGGACTATTTTACACGAAACAACACATACATAACACAGCCCTTCAAATTTTAAGGGTGCACACCTTTGCTAAAATAGAGATTTGACAGAAAAAATAAATTGCAAAGGGGCCTTCAGCGTGTCTGATGTGTTCACTGGAATTGGCCACAGACAGGCACATGATTGTACTTGAGACCTTCTGCATGCAAAGCATGTGCTCTACCACTGAGCTACACCCATTTCCCACAAAATGACTTAGAGATCTTGTCTTGTTCTAGATCCTGATGGGGCTGGTAACTACTAACAGAGTTATAAATGAGGGGAAAAAGAAAGATACATACACTTCATAACGATGACGACGATGACAACTGCAGCAGCACACAAAGCCTGCATTGTGATCAGGGGTCTACTGTGCTATAGCATCATATGTGAATGCATATACAGAGGAAACAGTCCCACTGTTTTGTTTTGTTTTTGTTTACAGGTGGAAGAACACAGATCCCAACTGATTTGGACTTAATTAACGTTGCGTAAGGAGTCTGAGTAGGACAAGGGGACTGATCTAGGGCACTGTGAGCCCTGCTTCATGCGCAAGATTGTTTTCTGTTGCAAAGATTAAGCTCACTCTTCATGTTCTTCATCCCCAAGGTTGAAAGTTGAGCTCTTGCAGCTCACACACACATTCTTTCCTATTGGAGACCATCTGCATCCTGGGGAGAACTCCCAATGCTCTGGAAAACCAGCCTGAATGGTTGTTAGCTTGGCTGAGGCATCTTCTATTTGCCACATACAGTGAGATACCAGCCCCAGGTTATCATTAACCTTATTTTCTATTTCTAGCATCTCTAACTCCCCTTCTGCTTTTCCTGTAGCCAAGCCACGTGCACGCAGCTACAGACCTATTTCTGCAGCCTTATAACGGAACAGATTGGTCACATGCTGTTGTCACCCACCCACACATCACTGCCCCAGAGGGCTAAAAGAGATCCTGCTGAGAGATGGAATGTAGCTCTCAGTCTTGTTTCTCCATCCATGCAGTTTGACACATTTTAAGCTAAATTCTCAATTTGTCAATAGTGCTGAGGATCTGTAGCTTTCTCACTAGGACAAACTTCAGCCACAGAGCCAAGGAATAAAGCCATAGAGACAGAGGGATATTAGCTAGGGGTTTTTGTACTGCACTCAGGGAGCTGGCATCCATCAATCCCAACTCTTTTCCCTGATAATCTTACAGCCATTTCACACCTACTGGAAGGAGGAGGAGGAGGAAGAGGAGATGAAATGACTCACATATCTACGTTTCCTACTTCAGGTAATGCCTGAAAGAGGGACCTGCTCATCGTACCTGTGAAAAGTTCCACCGTTGGGGAGATGAGCAATTTTCCTTCCTCAGATATTACAGCAGAAGCAGGAAAATGAGGATATTCTAGTCACTCAAACATCACTTTGCCTCTTTCACTCCACCATCTGAAGCCATCCTCAGGTCCACACACACTGTACACCCTAGACAGCACACCCTTCTTTATGGATTCCCCCTTTACTATAGTATCTAAGAACCTTACCATAAATTCTGGAGCACAGAACACAACCTGGATCTGCAGGCTGGTGCTATGTAAGGCTACTATCATGTCCACATCAGGATGGAGCCAAGGTACAACTCGGACATGGGCAGATATAGCTGCTAAGCAACCCTCCCCACCCCTCACTGGAGGCCCTCTTGTAACAAAAACATTCTTTGCATCAATCCTGTTGTACGTCCTCCAAGTTTAGCACTTAAAATAGAATTCCACATTAAGGACAACAACATTATAGAGAAGGAATGTACATGACCCAAGACTCTATTCAAATCCTAAGCTAAGCTTTACCTTCCAGGTAGCTGTGTTTCTCCTGAAGTAGGCAAACATCCGCGTGAACCAATTGTAGATTTCATTCAATGTTAGCTGCCTGTCAGGTGTCTCAAGGATAGCCTGCATTTAAAGAGAAGGAAAAGTTACTCCCTGACATCAGCTCCATCACTTCTTCTCATCCCCGTTTCTAGGTGAATAATTATGAACCTATGTCAGAAGATTTTTCAAAACACTGCTGTATGTTGAACACCTTTTCAACACATTTCATAGAGCTGAACTTGGGACAAGTTAACCTATCCATGTTTCTCACCAAACCTTGGGATCCTGATCCCAATCATGTAGATCAAGTTCAGCAGCACAAACTTATTCATCCCTTCTCGCTTCATCCTTATCCCATGTCTCTGGCTTGACAAGGGCAACTGAAAGAAGGCAACAAGTCGTGCCTCCTGTTTGCTAACCTGTTTCTGAATGCACCCGGCGTGATCACATTTTGAAAAGAAGATCCTTATTCTTGAATAGGTATCATTATGTAACTAAAAAAAGGAACATGATAGATCATGTAGGACTGAGAATAGTGTGGAAAGAGTAAATTAGTCTTTCCTTTAAAACAATATATCCTGGGGTAATCCAATGAATCTTATAGGCAGCAGATTCAAGACAAACAGAAAAGAATGGAGCGGTGGGCACCAGCTTAGATGGCTTGTAAAATCCAGGGGTAGCACACTTCTGATTACTAGATGGCAGGGACAATCAACAGGGGAGGATACTCCATCATGCCTTGCTTTGTAAGTGTTCTGCCTGATCCCAGCTGGATATTGGACCACATGGCAATTTGGTCTGATCTCACATTCTTATGCAAGTTACTGCATGCACCAGAGTGGCTAATACTTGGTTGGTGGGGAGAGATGAATTTATTTATTTATTTACTGCATTTATATACCGCCCCATAGCCAAAGCTCTCTGGGCAGTTTACAAAAGTTAAAGAATGAAGAATGACATATTGGCGTTTGAACAGACCAGCTATTGCAAGCTCTTGGAAGAACTTGCCAGATTGCAGGTACCCTGAAGAGGTTAAACCTGAAAGATCTAACGTAGCAGTAATAGATCCCAAGAGCAATTTTAATTCAGCTTTTTTGCATAGGTTTTAAAAGACAAGTGCCAGTAAGCAGACAATAAGAACAATGACCTTAGCATCTCCTCCTAAGCATATTTTTTATGTGTGGAATAAAGGCACACATTTAATCGAGGAAAATAGGGCTGTAGGCCACAGCCACAGGAGAATATCATAGCCTGTACTGTAAACTACAGAGGCTACTTCAACTCACTAGGCATACCCATACGATACACTGCCACCAAAGAGCAAGAGAACCTATCCTCCCCAGTGAATTTAGCTTTTGTCAAAGATGTGCTGTTGGCAGTTTTGGAGACAGAAGAGTGCAGTTCATCCAAGAAACTGTGACACAGGAAAGTTCCACCTGCTGTGCCTGAAAGCTAAGCCTGAAAGGAGGTTTTCAGTTATTATGGACCACTAAGGCTGCTACCTATGAACTCAGTTGCTTACACTCTTATCACAACAGTAAGCATAAGTAGTTATGTTACACTTTGAAAATCATAAACATTGCGGGGGAACAATGTGGTGCATCATTACTCCACTGTTAACACAAACAGCTCTTCTCATGCAAATGGGAGCAGTGCATTCAAATGTCATGTGTGGCATTCTCTGGCTCAATTACATCAATTTATGGATTAGGATTGATACGGAGGGGAAGCCCATTTTTCTCTGCGCAAAGAAATGGTATTGGAAATGGTATTGATCAAATAAACCTCACGTTAAACAGAGACTTCCGTTATTAAGCAGACGGTCAGTAATTCTACAGAAATGACTTCAAAATTATTTCAAAAGGGAGAGGCGGGTAAGAAATAAATAAATAAATTTATTATTATTATTATTATTATTATTATTATTATTATTATTATTATTATTAAAATTACTTATTTTGCTGCTGGGAAAGTTTTGAAAATCCCTGAATACAGTGAGGTGGCAGGTTCTTATTGGTGGGAGTTGTGCACATTATTGCCATTTCTCTTTTTGAAAACTCCCCCCACCCTCACTCCCTGTATTTGTGGCTAATGCATCCTTCACCCAGGGGAATGCAAAAGCACTGTGGCAGAGCCACTGTAATAGAACTAAAATGACTGACACTCTTGAGGAAATTACAGAGCTATTAACCTAATCATGTAAGATCGTAAGAGCAGCCATGCTGGATAAGACCAAGGGTCCATCTAGTCCAGCATTCTGTTCACACAGTGGCCGACCAGCTGTCGGCAGGAAACCCACAAGGAGGACATAAGTGCAATAGAACCCACCCACCCCACTCATGTTCCAATTGGTATACAGAGGCATACTCCATCTGATACTGGAAGTAGCATATAGCCATCATGACATCCATGAAAGAAGGACAAAAAGGCAATGTGGTTGCAACATAAGGCAGTAATGGCTGGAGATGGAGCCCACGAGTCTTGGACTCCAGTCCTCTCTCACCACAAACAGACCATAGAAAGAGAGAATTAGTGTGCATCTGCCTATAATTTTAACCTGCAGTACTGGCATGCCGAGTGTTAACTATGAAAGGCGCAGTTGAGGGGAACACACAAAGAGACCAGCTTGATGCTCAAGACCATAAAGAAGTTCTGCAGCAGAGCAGAGACATAAATCCATGTTTACAACAGCCAGATTTGCACTCACCCGCTGACCCAAATTGCACTTCCCAGAGGTCAGCATACACACACACACACGAGAGTTCCAGAATGTACCAGTGACAATCTCTACCACTTGTCACACGTAGTATTCAAGGTGAGTGAGAGCAATTGCTAAAATGGGTTGCTGCCAGTTCCAGATCTGGCTAGCACTCTGGTACATTCCTCAATAATAAAGAGTGTCTCACCTGCCGGATAAGCGAGGCATACGTGAAGGGGGGGCGGACATCTGCATTTTTGTAAAACTCATGATTCTGTGCAAGTTCTAGGGGAAAGAAATAAAAGTTATGTAGAAAAGCAAGGCATTCTCCAGACAGCCAAATAGAGGACAATTTGAACAAAACATTCAGGTACATCTGTGGCTTCCCTGGCTACTCTCACCTGAGGATATTGGTGTGCAGAACTTCTCTGAGTTCCTCCTGCGGATGGGCCCTACATTGTGTAAAGTGGATGAGCTGATGACAGAAGGACCCTGCCGCAATGGAGTAATGGGTGCGGTAGCAGAGGTGGGGGGGTGAGGTAATCCATCAGGGAAGGTATCAGAAGTGCTCTTGGAGAGGGTGGCACTGGAAACCAGGTTCAGCTGCTCAAAGAGGATGGAGAAAAGACCTTGGTTAGAATCAATCCAGGAGACAGAGGTATATGGGTAAACTGTGTTTGTTTGGACAAAGCAGGTGGGTGATCATGGCTTCTGTAATCAATAAAGATAACCAGATGGGTGAAAGGCAGATGCTCATCACTGGGGCTCCACTAATTAGAAGTCAGCTGCAGCAGATTGATACAGACATCCCAAGTAAGAAATTGAGACCCACCAATCGCTGCTCCCAATGGAAAGTTACATTTGGATGGGAACTGAATCATATTTGCAAACTTGAATCCTGAAACTCTCTCAGCTACATCAAAGTCAGTTGTTTGAATTGGAAAGGAACTGCATGGCAATGCAGTTCAATATACAATATTATTTCCTTTCCCAAATTCAAAACAAATCCATAATTCTTGCTTACATGATAAACATGCAATACAAATGCATGATAAAATATGGTAAAAAACTAATTTTGTAAAAAATAAAACAGGAGTTAAAACCACCAATATGGAATAGGGATCAAGATAGCAAAGATTTAAAAGGCGCGGGGAAACAAAAATGGCTAAATCTGGCGCTGGAAAGAAAACAATGTTTGGTGGTAGATAAATTTCCCTGGGGAGCGTGTTCTATAACCATCACTGGGAAGGCCCTCTCTCTAGTAGCCATCCTCCGGACTTCAGAATAAGAGGGCATTCAAAGGAGGGCTTCCATTGATGACTTTAAGGCATTCTTAGCCACATATGGGTGGAGGCATTCCATCAAGTACAGAGGTCCCAAATCATGAAGAGATAGGTCAAATCCAGCACTTTGAATTGAGCTCAGAAAGAACTAGGTGCCAGTGACAAGACTGGCATGATATGTTCAAACAGCTGTTTCTGGGTTAAAACTCTTGCTGCCATATTTTGACCAGCTGTAATTTCTGGACTCTCGTCAAAGGCAGCCTCATATGCGATGCATTACAATAGTCCAAATGTGAGGTTATCAGAGCATGGTTTGCTGCAGCCAAGTTATCCATCTCCAGATAGATAAGGGTTCAGATAGGGTCACAGCTGGGATCATCCCCAGCCAGCTGGCCATCAGATCTGGAGGATGGTGAGAGCACCAGGTTAGGATAAGTGGATACAGATAAGGGGAATGATTTGGAGATTGACAGCATTCACGTATAATTCTGTCTTTTGCTAGAGCCAGGGTTACAATCACTTCATTTTTTTTAATGAAAGTCTTACAAATACCAAAGTGGTCTATAATCCATATCTTGATTGATTGATTTAACAACATTTATATATAGCACCAATCTAAATGGATTCCAGAGTAGTGAACAATAAAAGATAAAAAGAATGAAATATCATATTATTATTATTTTAAAAACAAACAAACAAACAAACAAAATGCCAATAAAAAAATCTGGCTGGTCAATTAAAGAAGGCTTCTTAAAATAAAGTTGTTTTCAGCAAGTCCCGAAAACACCACAATGTTGGTGCCTGCCTGACTTCCAGAGGCAAGGAGTTCTTCTTGGGGTGGACTCCAATCGGGCCATAGAAACCACCAGGAGCATCTCATTTAATGACCCTCAGTGACTGGGCAGGTTGATAAAGGAGAAGGCACTCTCTCAGTATTGAAGTATTTCAGTTGTAAGTATGAGGAAATTTCAGTTAATAACATTATATATTAGCCTAACATTTAATTCACTGAGCTCATTGGAGATAGTATTCAACCGGTTTTGGTGGGAATCTACACTGGTGTTATTCTAACGTTTTGAATGGGTTACTGTGACGCACAGCGTCACGTGACCCTGGGTCTCCAACGTTGCAAATGAGTTGTACTTACAGGTTCTATTTCTTAGTTCCAGCGTGGCTACAGATTCATGTGCCTCGTTCTACCGGTAATTTTCCTCTCCCTCTCTCAGAGCTGCTGGGTTTGCTCCGCCCACTTCCTGTTCTCCTTCCTTTGCCCCGTTTGCTATCTTATCTGCTACAGCAGATAAATCACACCAGCGTATACTGTGCAATCACTGACAATTGCATGCAAACGACTCAGAAGTTTTCCACCTTAGAATCTGCTTTGATTGTGAAGTAGTCCCATGCATCCAGCGTTAATTGTGCTCCTTTTGCAAAAGATTCACCTGAGCCACTGCTGTGGGCGCAGGAGCAGGATTTTAAACAAATGCTTACATCTGCGTAAGCTTTATAGATAAAGACACCAAAATTGGCACAGTAATTCAAATACCAAATTTGAATCAAATTAGGTCATTGGTTTATTTTTTATGATTTTTTTTAAAAACATTCCCCCCCTCTTTGCAAAGGAGCTGAAGAGCGCTCAAAGGATCGCTGTAGCTCCGTGCAGGAAAATTAACAAGGGTCCAAAGTCCAAAACTCATGACCAGCGGGGCTTAAATGGGGCTGCTGCTAAAACTTTTCAATTTGGTCTCCAATCCAAACTCTGACCAGACCCAGCCCTGCTTAGCTTCAGCAAAGTGGCTGGCTCCTATGCATTCAGGCAATTCCCTGGGACTTGTGTTAAGATGTTTTGGGAGGAGGTTTGTGTGTGCTTATGACTATTGCCCTGCCCTGCTCTGCTTTGCTCTGCTGGCTAGGAATGAGGCAGGCAGTGGGCGGAGCAAACCCAGCAGCTCTCAAAGAAGAGGGAGAACAACGGAAGGTTTGAACAATGTGCCCTGAAGTTCCGTTGCAGCGAAACGTAAGTCACACTAGTGTGTCCCGTGATACAGAGAACCACGTTAGAAAGGGACACTAGCAACGTTATAAGACTAGTGTAGATCCGGCCTAGGATAGGGTAATGCTGCCTTTGAAGCATCAAGTTCAAATCTGGTGTGTGTATGTGTGTTTCTCTACATTACACCTGGATGTACAGGTGGCAGCTGTGACCAGGAGTGTCTTTGGCCAGCTGAGACTTATGTGCCAGCTGCACCCATTGCTGAGAAGGTAATACCTGCTTTAATTACATCCAGATTGGATTATTGCAACACGCTCTGCATGGTGCAATCTCCTCTACATAGGGATTGCTACCTCCTCTACATGGGACTATCTTCAGAAGCTACAGGCTTCAGATGGTCAGAAAGCACTGCAAGGATGTTGATGGCTGCTTGCCCATGGAATCATGTTACATCAGTCCTACAAGAGCTGCACTAGTTACCAATCTGCATCTGGGCAAAATTTAAAGTGTTGGCAATTACCTTCAAAGCCCTACATGGTTTAGGCCTACGTTACCTTAGGGATCACCTACTTCCATATCATCCTGCCTGCTCTGTAAGATGAGAAGAAGAGGCTCTTATCTGTGTCCCATGTAGGGTGGGAGCATGCTTGAGTGGGATGAAACAGTTCTTGGTAGCCACACCCAGATTATGCAACACATTGCCTATGAAATACAATTGGCTTGCTTATTTTTTATTTTTGCTGAATACCATTTTATTCTGGGAGGCTTTTGTTGTATGTTGCAGACTATGATCTTATGTTTTGTTTTTAACTGCTGACTCTTGGCTGATAGTTTCAAACTGTTGTTTTTATGAACTTAAATATTGTAAGCCACTCTCATTACTGCTTTACACCAAAGGGTGAGGTATAACTATTTTAATTAAATAAATAAATGACCAGGGGCAGCAATGGGCATACATTTGCTCACTCCCTTCCTCAAATTACAATACAGACACCTCCTCTCTGATGAACAGGAAGGACTTACAGAAACCATGGGGGAGGGGGGATACACAGCAAGAAGACAAAAATTAAATATTGTTCTTAATGAAGTAAGTTCTTTCATCAAGGTCAAAAACACAGACTGATGTGAACCAGGACCTCAAGGGAACATAGATCTAGCATGTCACCAGCTGGTTTTCCTGATAGATGTGTGTCTGAAATGTCTTGGAATGGCTGGTAAGATAATAAAGCGGACAATGGATCAGGAAGAAGCCAGTGGGCACACCTTACATGCTAGAAGACTCCTAAGTTGTTGGTTTTTAAAATCAATGTTTATTTCAAGATTGCATGTGCTGTTCCAGCACTTCCAAATCTCTAATGAACCATGTTTTTCTGCTCTTGCTGGTCCCCCACAAGAAGAGAAGTCTATCTGTGTGGCTGTTTCTTCCAAGATGAGCAATATAGACACAAATATAGCCTAGGTACGACCTCCCTTATCCCAAACCACTTTCTGCACTACTCATTTTGTGCAATGGCACCTTTGGCTGCCTCCGTCTGCCTTGATGTTGTGAGAATGTGTGGTTCTATTAAGCCTGGATGCAGGACTAGACAAGGACCTATGGGTTTTATTTATATACTGCCATTGATATGTATGGAACTTTACCAAGTACAAGAGGACAGATCCCTGCCCTGAGATGCTTACCAAGCTTATGGAGTTTGAATCATGCCCCTAGGAAATGCCATGCGAAATAGACGTGTGAGCAGAGAGGAGGATTTGGAATGACAGCTAGAGGAACAGCATCATTATTATAAAGCAGGGAAAACTAACTGGTGATCTGTAAGCAGTATCTGGCTGACATGATTTTATCTAAACCTCCATAATTTCATCTCCAGAGAATGATCTCTGAGTGTCTGGGCTGTAGTACAGAGGAAGGATTCTGCAAGTGTGGAAAAAGCAACTTCCATAAGGACAGAAATACCTTGGCTTTCTTACATCATTATCATCATGCCCTCTAATTCAAGCCTGGTAGCTCACATGTACTCCTGGGGAATAGACCCCTCTATTTTAAGCTTAGCAACAATGTCACAACTAGGGCTGGCTCAGCCCTCCTCCAGGATGATATGGGCCCAGGGCTTGGCAAGTTGGCAATCCCTATCATAAAGGAAAGACATTACAGCATACAGGTGAGGAATAGTCACAGCATTACTTACAGGTTGACTGAAGGGCTTTGGCTCTGAAGGTCTCATATGGAGGTGGGCCATCATCGCCTGGAGACGTTCACTCTCTTTAGCTAGCTGTGAAGAGAACCACACAGGAAGTCATTTGTTTGGAGAAAGCCAGTCCCCTTCAGAAGTCAATTAGCTTAGCCCGCATATTTCGAAAACCAGCCCAGTTAACATTTCACTCCATAATCATGCCCTTGAATGGCTCCCTGCTCCATGCAACCACAGTGTGCACATGTCATCCTCTTGTCTTGACTAATACTTCCTACATGCAGTAATAAGACAACTCAAGGCTGTTCCCTTTAGCTCTTACTGTGCTGCCTTCCTAGAGCACTCCTGGAAGGGAAAAACTGCCACCTTCCCTAATTCCCCAGTAACAATGAATATTCCTGAGAGCCATGAATCCGGCTAAGGTATCACATTTCCAGGCTTCTAAAGAGCTGCCTTTTCCTATTGGATATCAAGATCTGGATGTGAGGTGGTATTTTCTGCTCTGGTGCATCTGCTGTGCAGCAACATAGCAGTGCCAGTGACCTCTCTGTAAGGGAACTGCCTTTGGGTGCAGAGAGACAGAAAAGGCTGCTACTGATAAATGGAGCCACACATTATATATAGAACTCAACACCCAAAACCATCTTTCATCTATTCATCTTTCCACTCAGCTGTTCTCCTTTTCATCCATAACTCATACATTGGCTTATCTGCATATCTGAGGCATTAGGATGCTCATCCCCCAATCTGAGCTGCTGGATCGCCTCTACCATCTTTCTTTTCGGCACTCTCTCGTGTCAAGTACCACCACATGCCGTCCTTTGCACTTATGTTTTCCCTCACCTCGGCACTTGTCCGTGTTTCTAGTGTCTTCCTGCTCCTCCTCACCACTTCCTCAGTCATCTATCACTCCCATCATGCCTTTCCCAGCCCACCCACTCACCTACCCATCCATCTCTCCAGATGTGCAACATTGCTTTAATTGCATGCTCCTAGAGAGTGTGTTTATTTCTCAGTGTGCGGAGAAGGGTGAAATATTCGCTGTGGCACAGGGAGAGAGTTTGAGTGCTGCAGAAGCAATGGGATCTGACACCATCTCCCTTTGTGTCACCTTCCCTTTCTGAGTGCTCCCCTCAAACTTTGCCTCAGTTCCTCCCTGACCTGATGGGCCCCTATGCAGAATGTAGGACACACCCAAAGAGGGAATTTCTCTCCTCTCCCACTGGGTCTGGAATCCCTGCCCACAACAAAAGGAGAGGGCCAGCAAGGCAGGAGTTAAAGGCAGCAGCCAGAGTGGAGTTTGCTGAAAGTTTGAGAGGCTCTGACGCAAGGACGCCCCGGCACTGTCGTGGCTCTCATTAGAGCTGACAGATCCACTCTCGTAATGCAGACACTCTTGCTGCCGACACAGCAGGAGCTCTGCAGTGAAAACTTCATAATTGGGAGCTCTGGTGGCAGGTTCTCCCTTTTCACGCATGGAGCTTTCTGCTCTCTTAAAGGATTCTTTCCCCTACATTCTCTCTTTTAAGCTCTAGTAATTGCTTTCAACCTTTTGCTTTAGTGAGTGTTTGGGAACAGGATAGAATCACACGGCTTGACTCAGGGCGTGTAACAATCTTAACTTTGCTCTTTGAGTGCTGCACTCCTTTCTAATTTAATTTTTTTTTCTTGGCATGTTTGCTAGGCACCCCATCTGCAATCACTGACTTAGTTTAGCTTCCAACAGAGGCTGCCTGCACTGTGTGTTATAGCTGGCTGGCTCCTTGGTGCTCTCCTTCCTCTGCCACTAATCCTGCTGCTGCAGAGAGTCATGTTCCAGAGAATGTGGCTTTCATCCCTGCACTGCTTCACACATACACAAACCAGCAACATGGATAAAAGGAACTCACTGCTCAATCCCTCCAGAATCGATCAAGCAAGCATCAGTGCTGGCAGTTTCTGGGAAAGTGTTGGTTAAACAAGCAATGGAAAATTCCCTATTTCCAACCCTGTGCAATAATTATATAGTAAAGATGACATGCTGCTCTACCAGGTCCTAGACCCTATAAAAGCATTTCTAGATATCCTCTATGAATAAAAGCAACATCTTCTTTTATCACCCCACGTAATGCTGTCTTCCAATTGACCAGTGCTGCATTCTCCTGGCACTTGTTTACAACTTCTCTGAGTCTCAGACAAGTTGTTTACAGAAGTTACACGGCTGCTGCTTTGATCAGCAGCAGCATGTCACCTCCTCTCACCCCTTAATACAAAAACATGTAATGCGATGATACCATGAATTCCCACGCTCTAAAACCTTGGGGAGAACCTGCATAGATAGAGGCGGCTCTCTTCTGCAGCCAGTCACGCTCCACGTGTACAGCAGCGCAATGAGAACCGAGAGAGAGGAAGAAAGCTAGCATGCCAACCGCAACCCCCTTCTTTCCTGTAGAGCTTACACACGAGGAGAACAGCTGAACAGGCTCACATCATGCATTCTGTATTACTGGATGTTCCCACGAGTGAGCAAAAGAGATGTGCTGCTCCTGTTTTCGGTGCCAGTCACATATTTCCTGTATCGTTTGGATATCGGAAGGTCATGAAGTCATTTGGGGACATTCCTGCAACATGTTCAGTTCTGTAACCGCAGAATAAACGTCCTGGGTTACAGAAGAAAGGCTGTTTACGCCCCTCTGAGCCAACTCTCACAATGCCTGCCAATTTCAGCAGGCATGATGGGGTTCATTTGTGGCTGATTCGCAAGCAAAGTTCTCTCGACAACTGAAGGGTGAAAGTAGACTTTCATAAGAACACAAGATAGGAACAAGGAAATCCAAGCAAGCACCTTCTGCTCTTTCAGTTGCAATCTGTTATGCTACAGATCGATGGGTGTCAGACAAGTAGCCCACTACTGTTTTTCGCTTTGTGTTAGCCTTCTAAAAACCACCTCTCCTCACCACAGCCCCCTTTTGGACTTGACAAGTGTGCAGAGGGTGAGAAATCTTTCCACAATGGAACAGAACAGATAATGAAAGCCTTAAACCACTTTATTCACTGAGAGTATTTCCCCTCCATGTGAGATGTTCTCTAACTCATCATCAGGAACATACCCACTGACAGATGGAGAAATGAAAGGTGGTACGCAGAGAAAGTTGTGGCAATTGCCATTCTTGCAACAATGAAATATGTTCTGCTATGATAGTGGCAATTGATGCCGGCAGTATCCAATTCACACTTCTGTTTCTCCATCCAGTTCTGGGGACACAGGTGGCAGAGGACAGTTCAGGAATGACCACAGGAAAGGTGTCCAGAGAATAAAAATTTGGGAAGCACAGTCCTTAGCTAGTCTGTAAACCAAAGTAAAGGGATGCTGAATTTGTCCCTTTGGCACATAAGATCCCCCCAAAATACAGCACTTCGATCTTGCTGTGTTCAAGAATTTGGGCTTGAACTAAATATAGATCATTGCATACATTTACACCCACCTGTATTTCCAGCTGCTGTACCACTTGCATTTGAACTCGACACTGAGCCGTGCTCCGGTCATCAAGTGCATGTTCTGTATTGAGGTGTCTAAAAACAGAAGACATGATTTTCCCCCTTAAAAGAGGTAACACAAGTAGTGCTTCAACAATCAGAACTCCTTTGTCACTTTTTGCCCATTTCTTTTGACTTTGATATGCAGACATAGAACTGCAATCTAGACTGTGCAATACATTTATACTTTACTTATTTTTTATTTGTTTGCTTACTATATTCTTATCCCATTTTTCAGACAATTATTATTATTACCCAAAGCAGCTCAAGACGGAGAGAGGCTCTACTATCAGGTTTACAAACTAAAAAGACCCACAAGGGAAGGGGAAAAGGTAGAGGAGATTAGCTCCTCAAGGCCACAATAAAGTGGGAAACTATAATCAGGAATTTATATCCAGTTCTGGCCAGGCTGATCTTCCCTTGCTGGTGTTCTTCCACTGAATAGTAATTGGTGGCTCTTTTTTCCTTTGGCCAATGGATATGGTCAGAGTGGTTTTGCCCTTGCTTCTACAGTCCCAGGGGTACAAACAGCTGGAGCCAAGTTTTCTTTTTGTCAGGCAGGACAGAGCAGCTCCTCCTCCGGTCAGTGGATGGGGTCAAGCTAGTCATCCCCTTGATGTTATTATTCAAAAGTGGGAGGGAGAGGTGAAGCCATCCATTGGCCCTAGTTCCCCTGGGTGATGGCAGAAACTACAGTGCACTTTTCTTCTGCTGCATTTGTCACATTTTTATCCTGTTCTTCCTCTGAGGAGCTCACGGCAGCATACATGAAGTTATCCCATTTTGTCATCACTATAACCCTGTGAGGTAGGCTGAAAGAGAGTGACTTGTCCAAGGCTTTCTGGTCCAAGTCTAGCACCCTATCTACTACACCACACTGACACTACATATACACAGCAAATCAGATGCCCTAGAGTATTTGTAGTACTTACAGGACAAGATAATCACAGAGTTAAGTGGAGATCCTGAACCACATCTTACAAATTAGTCAGAAAAAGAACACATCAATTTCCCAGTTTTCCCCCTTCAGCCAGGAGATTTGGATCGTTCCTTCATGTATTCTAGCAGCAGCTTCTACACTATAGATTCATGGTTTTTCCCTGAACAAACCAGCCTTCCCTTCAGTTTACACCCTGCTGCTACCACCGCCGCCATGACCACATCTGAAGCATCATGGACTTTTGCTATCCGAAGTGTCACAAAGCCAATACAAGTCTGCACTTTAATTTCCATTTCAAAGCTTGCACCTTTAAGCGATGAATGTAAGCTTTCTTAATGTCAGCCAATGAATCAGAGGCAATGCAGGGAATAAAACTCATTTCATTCCAAAAGCTTTGGTTTAGTTATTAAACAACATTCCATGCCATGTTTTCTTACTATTTTAAGCAATGCTAAGACAGCCTAATAAGGGGGTGGGTGGGTGGGAAAGCAGGATGTGGCTGTCTAATGTTGGGAGGCTCCCTTTGGACCAGAGTTGCATATAGTAGCACAGGTGGAAGCAATTCTCCCCTTTGGCCTTCCCCTATCCACATGCAAAAGGCTAGGATGGGCTTTGAAGGTGCATGCAAGTGTGTTGCCCATCTGCCTCAAGTCTGTTGCAGTTGGCACCTGTTGGCTAGTAACAGAGATCCTTCAGTAGTAAAAGGCTGGTGGGTGATGGCAGGATTTGCTGAAATGCTCCGTTCACAGAATTAAACCACAAACATACTGATTAGGCACACAGGCTGTCCTTTCTAACATCTCCAACCCTTCCAAAATGTTATTTCCACCCTCACAACATTCTGTTCGAAGGCAGTGGGGTGGGAGGTGGATGAGGTAGGGGCGAAAATGAGGAAGAGGTATATGTGCATGTGGAGGGGGGTAGGGAGCACGTGTAGTCAGAAAGCATTGGGGGGTGGGGGGGAATACCGAGCAGGCAAGAAAAGAAAACCCGTCAGTTTCATCTGATGTCTTTGCTAAAAATCTTGGCTACAAAGAGATCTAATTGCAAATGAACTAATTAAGTAAACCTCTGACGAAGCGTGAAAACAATTTGTTTGACCCTGACGCTAGCAGAGGGCTCTTAGACAGCGGAGTTAATCAGTCAGTGACAGAGCCCACAAGCGGTGTCAGCAGGCTGCCGTGCTGCCATCTGTTTCTCTCTAGTTCTCCCCCACCCTCTCCTTTTTCCTAGCATGGATGAGCTATAAACTTTACTGGCCTGTCTCCTCTCTCCTCTGAAAGCCTTGTCATTTCTGTAGGTCCCAGTCAGGCTCTTCTTTAGCACAGTCTTGCCTGCAACCCCCCTCACCCTTCCTCTTTGTATATATCCAATGGAGACTTGCAGCTTTTGAAATCTTCTGAGCAGCAGGTATTTAGCTATATCTTGCAGAAGAAGAACAGAAGAACCTAGCTCCATTTCACAGAAGGGGAACTGAGGCACAAGTATTGTGGTCAGTGTTTCAAAATGTAACAATGCCAGATGGGACTAGAGGTGTAGACTGTCAAACGTTGGCAGGCATCTGCTCAAGTCTATTTTCTGTCAAATGTCACTAATCTCTGATTTGCAGGGGCCTTTCCTTTTTTGTGAATTTGAGGTCTATGGTATACGAGGACTCAAGGTAAGAACAGGCAGAGCGAAATAACACAGAAGCACTAGAAAGTCTTTCACAAAAGGGGGGTCACCTACTTGACAAACTGTCCCAAGTCCTCACAGAGGGTTTCACAACCAGGCCACTTGCACTCTCCATGTCCATATAGAGGGTGAGAACCAGGGGTCTCCTCATGAGAAGAGCTGCAAAGGACAGGCAAAACAAAGCAAAAAGAGTTATTACAATGGAAAAGTTAAATTGAAGCCCTCACTTTGCCTGGTAGAAGTTCTAATGAAGCCTTGGTTGAGAAGTGAAGGACCAGAAAACCCCTGGGAAGGGAGCATTTTCCTCTACCCCTTCACACTGTTCTCCGAACCAGAAATACTCATTTGCTTTTGTCAGCCAAAAGGCCTACCCATGTGGGAATTTTAGGAGGTTCAGATATACTCATTTGGATCAGCCAATCTCCATGGAATGTACACTCCCAGCACTGAACAGATGGCTTTCCTCTGCATGACTAGCAAGGACAGCATGATGCTAGAGCCATAATTGCAGGTACAAACTGCCGGAATGATCTTGGTCATCTTGGTTCATCTTTTAGATCCATCTTACAGGTGGGTGCCCAAGTTTCATCAGTGGCACAACACAGCTCTCAACCAGCTCTAGTTGGTACAGTAGACGTGTCCCTTCTTGGGAAAATGTAATCTGGTCACAGTTATCCATGCTTTGGTCTCATCCAGTTTAGATTATTACAACATGCTGTACATGAGACTGTGTAAATTCAGGAACTGCAGTTAGTTTGGAACACAGTTGCAATAGAACATTTCTCAGTAGTACTGAAAGAGCTTAACCAATTACCAGTTCATATCTGAACACAAATCTAAGTGCTGGTTCCAAGCTATATGGCTCTAAACAGCCTGGGACCAGGATATCTGAAGGACTACCTGCTCAAATGTGAACCTGCCCAGTTGTGAAGATCTTTGTAGGAGGCCCAAATATGGGTGCCTTCAACTTCTGAAGTGATAAAGATGGGTATTATACTTTCGTGATGTTAGCACCTCATTTGTGGAACTTCCTCTCCATGACCATGCATCTGATACCTACTCTGCTAGCTGGCAAACATGAAGTAAAAAACTCTGTTTCCCTAAGGCTTTTAGTGTGACTTACAGATCTTAGTGCTGCTTTAATCTGCCCATGATTTTGGTTTATTAGACTGTAGTAATAGTATAGGGTGCTTGTTTGCTTTTTTTAAAAGTTATGTTGCAACACATCTTTTCAAAATATATTTTTAAAATTAAAAAAACATAGTTTCACCACACAATGCTTTAATTAAAACTCAGCTGTACTGTGAAAGTTACTTGTCATCAAGTTTTACTGGAGCCACAAGAAACATCTACTGTACTTAGGCTCCTGACACGGATTTGTATGGCTCTGGTAAAGGGATATCAAAAGATACTTTATGCGGAAAGGTTCTGTATTTGAGACCCAAGGAATGTCAAAGGCTTACTTGCACAGCTTCTACATCCAATTTTGAGAGGAGCTCTTACAGAACCAAATTTTACCTCAGAATGTCTTTATGGACAGCAATTATGCTACTACACCTTTTAGCAAATGGTGCAAACATGAAGGCTATCCAGAAACTATAAAGAACTTTGGCTTATGCAGCAAAGTGGTAGGAATATTCAGTGCAATTGTAGTGCAGGGATCTCCTGTACCAAATAATACCATTTCCCCCCCTCCAGTGGACTTTCCCCAAAACACCAAAAAGACAGAAGTAGTAGTTCCTGTGCATGTGTGCCTGAAGAGTGCTGCCAGGTGGCTCTAACTGCCTAGATTGGAGGCACTGATGCAGAGCTTCCTATCTCTGCAGTGTTAATCTACGTGATATTTCTTGCTGGCAGACAAACTCACCGTGTACTTAGCACAGCTGCTTTCTCATCATATACATGGGGCTGACCCAAGGGAAAGCATCTAAATTTTTCTGCAGGGTCTTTTATGTTCCTAGGTATCCGTAGAGCCTCCAAGCTGTTGATTGGACTCTTCCAAAAAGTGCAACACCTAAGCCATTTCCCTGACATTTGCTAATATTACGGCCTGAAAAAGTAAGGCTGGGTCTGCACCAGTGTACTTCCCACCCCCTAAAAAAGAGAAAGAAAACAGCAGGGCTAGCATGGAAAGAGTCTCCTCAACAGCGATGGAAGCCATTCAGGCATGTAGTTATATTTTCCAGTGGCAACCATGCTGTTCATGTAATATTAATTGAGCATAGGTTGTAAATTATTAGGCTTGAAACGAGAGGGACCAGGCTTCTCTACTGCCACTCCCTCCTCTTCTGGCTTAATCCGGTCCATTTATTGCTGGAAACAGGTACAATCACAAATTTGATTCCATACCCAGTAAGCCAACATTGTGCCAAACTGCAGTGCAAACAGTACCAGAACCATAGGCCTGAAATTCAGGAGACAAAAGTATACTCTAGAGTTCTCCCAATCATCAGAGTAGAATTGGCCTCCAGTGACATAGTTTCTACATCCTTTAGAACTTCTACATCCTTTAGAACTTCTACATCCTTTACAAATAAAGACCCATTAGCTTCTACCTGTCCCTCCTTTGTGCGAGCATGGCGTTCTGTCCATTGGGGAGAGGGTGATGGGAAATTGGAGAGACCTTGGCGGCCGAAAACGAGGTAGAATTGGAGGTGTTGGTGCTGAGGTCAAGTCCCTCTTGCTTGATACTGTCTTCTATAGGCTGAGTAGCAGTAACCTCTTTCCACAGCTGCTGAAGGTCTGAGGGACACACAGCTTCACATGTTCGAGAGAGCAGAAAGACGAAGCAGAAAGTGGGGAGGGGGGGGGAGAGTATTTTAGAACAAGTCCTCAGAACCCACACCAAGACAATCAAAAAAATGCATGAAGGTGTGGATTTCTGTTTAATTTAGTGACAAAGAGCTAATCAGTCTGCAATCTATTGATAGGTCTCTTCGTGACTATGTATGCAATATTATTAACTGCGGCATCTTAACATCTCACATTTTTCAGAGCAGGAGTAAAGTTACTTCAGTCTTATGTGGTCTAGAATCTCCTTGGTCATAACAAGTTTTAAATTAGATGTAAAAATACATATTACTCAATTCATGCATAACTAATCTGTGTAGGTAAATTCTGAATATGGATTTTTGCTTAAGAATGTAAGAATGCCTTGTTGTATCAAATCAAACTGCATCTAGGCCACACTGTTCTTTGTAGGAATCCCAACACTAAGAGGATGCACTAAAAATTGGCCAGCAGTCCTCCGCTGCACTGCAGTCTATGTTTTAGTCTATATCCCTGATACAGACTAGATATTACACCACTTTTACACAGAGGGGAGACTAAGCCAGAGGGATATATGTCTCAAACATTCAGAATGGACTTTGAATCTTACTGTTTGAAGATGTTATTTATTGATCAAGTTGACTAGTTTGAATGGATTTTTTAAAAGTCTGTCTAGAATCTTTGGGATACGGCAGGCTAATCAGCAGTGTGAAATTCATCCATCCAACACCTTGTATAAGACTTAGCAAAAACTAGTGCATACAAGTGGTTTAGGTCCTTTGAAGTCCAAGTCTCAGAGTGCAACAAGACACTGGAAGGTACACAATCAAATCTTCCATGTTGTTATTTTTAACAGTTAAAAGTAGGCTTAGTGACATGGACCCAATTCAATTTGGGGTCAGTTGGTGGGCCTGCTTTTAATTTAGAGGTAACAGTGAGAGATCCAAACACAGATCTCCCACTATTTTGCCTACTTTGGCACTTAAAGTCAAAGAGATTCAGGTTTTGTGTACCATGCTAAAAGTCAATGTGTTTTGTATGGATGACACCCCAACTCACATATAGTCCCCAGATTTTTGTAGGGGTAATTTCCAAGAATGCACACAGAGATTCTACAACATGGAATGCATTACAAATAGTAGCACAGAGTCTTGTGGGTGCATTTTTCCTTTCTGGCCTTTCTTATACATGTAGCACGCTTAAGACAAATAATGAGGGAGTACATATCTATTACTGCTAGAGTTATGGAAACAATATCTGGTTCAGCATATGTATTTTTCTAATTGTTGCCCAAAATGCAGCCATTTAAATTAATCTCAGATTCGCTAGCCAAATTTAAATTTCAGTTCCAGGTACTCCTTGAGTTTATAAATATATGGCATCTCCTCTGAATGACACAGAAATGTGGAAGTTGGTTAGTTTATTCTCTTTCATGTTAAATATCACCCCAGAGCTTGGCCTGAAAATGTGCAATATGGTGGTGCAATATCAGTTCCTAAATCCATGAAAGCTGGTAATAGCACCCCCTAGGTAGGAGAAGGCAGGAAAGGAAGGGTGAGGTTTGCTCAATGCCACTGGGGGTTGGTGGTTTTTTGTTGTTTGCATATCTGGGTCTATATAATATGAGCGCTCCTGGCAACATATGGATTTCATGTTATAGAATACAAAACGCATTTATTCTTGTCTTGATTTGGCTAGCTAGATGAACACACTGCCTTTTAGGAATCACAGAATAGTAGAGTTGGAAGGGGCCTACAAGGCCATCGAGTCCAACCCCCTGCTCAATGCAGGAATCCACCCTATAGCATCCCTGACAGATGGTTGTTCAGCTGCCTCTTGAATGCCTCTAGTGTGGGAGAGCCCACAACCTCCCTAGGTAACTGGTTCCATTGTCGTACTGCTCTAACAGTCAGGAAGTTTTTCCTGATGTCCAGCCGGAATCTGACTTCCTGTAACTTGAGCCTGTTATTCCATGTCCTGCACTCTGGGATGATCGAGAAGAGATCCTGGCCCTCCTCTGTGTGACAACCTTTGAAGTATTTGAAGATAGATTGAAGTTTAGTGTACAGCAGCAGCTAGGTTGCCTTTCTGGAGGGAACTCTTAATCAGTTGTCTATTCCATATACTTATTCAGTTCCTCCTTCTCTAAAGAATGGGTGTGGCCGTATTTGCCTTCAGTTCCTTCTTCTGTAAAGGATGGGTGTGGACTCAGGCCAAATGAATCCAGGATGTCAGATCGACATTTCATAGGAGTAGCTGAATACTTAGCTTCCTATCCCAAATATCCCTGGGCATCAGGATACAGAGCCAAACAGGCCTGGACAGGTGGTGAGTGCAGCGTGGGGGAGCGGGAGGACTGAAAGCAGCATTCAGTCACTCCTGCTGTTGAGACCAAGATGAGGAAAGTGGGGGAGGGGGTGTCACACCCACACATGCATCATCAACACTTGAGGAAAGCTCTCCTCACACTGCTCGCCTGCCCCCCCCCCCCCCGACACTGCTAGGAGCCACCCATTCACAAGATTAGATCTCAAAATGTTTAAAGCATCCTATTTAGCATGAGCTAGCTGAGTATATTAAGGCTCTGTTGCTTTCCTTGAGGACTGCCTCTCTGGTGGAGAGGGGGCATAAGGTCTCTGCATAAAGCAAAGCTACTTTATGCACACATCTCCTTCAGACGGAAAGCAGCAGCGTCCACCTGGAGCTTCTACTGGTAGGCAATTTCTGTATTTTGCATTAAAGGTGAATACAACATATTAGGCCCCGCTAACATCAGCAACAAAGCTCCAAGGCATTCCTCGAACAGGAGGTGGATCAGGCATATTACATTCTGGTCTAATAATGCTTTATTGACGTCTGTTTCAGAGCAAAAGTGAAAGCATGCCAAATGTTAGGCCCCCAGTGCACTGAAAACATCCCGCTTTTAAAATTAACAGACATCCAACTGGCTATGCTAATTGCTGCTCTGGGTGGGTGGCTTACCCCCTAACAGCACTTAAAGAGCAAGGAAGCTTATGTGCATTACCTTGTGGAAGGGTCTGCAGAGGAACGGTGCCTTGTCCTGGCTGTAAACTGACCAGCCCTTGTCGCTGGAGGTTTAACAGGTGCTGCTGCTGCAGCTGCTGCATCTGCAGTAGCTGTTGTTGGAATGCCAGCTGCTTATTCCCTAATGGCTGCTGGAAGACAAAAGGAAAAAATCAAAACACATTATTTCCAACCCTGTAGCCCAGGCCTTCCAGGATTCTCCAGGGTCTTGCATAAGCAGCCCAATCCTAGCTTTAGCCTTGTTTGCAGCCAGCACAGCTCACAGTCCTGATCTCTTGTCCTCAGTGGCCACACGGCAGATAACCAAGACAGAAAGCCTTTGATCTATCAGAGCAGCAGAACGAAGGGAGGGTGGCGGAAGAGAAGAGAGCGAGCTTGCTTGGCAGAGCTCTGAAAATGCTGAGTCTCTCTGTCAGATGAGCATTTCCACAAAGTCTGTGCATGTGAATTGTGCATAAAGAGACAGAATTCCTGTTTCTCTGCTGAACCTACCTACCCTGAACATACATGGATTAAACTCCTACAAGCAACATGAAGGGCTTGCACACATGAACAGTGTGACCTCAGAGACTTTAAAAGGCAACATGTTCACCTTCATGCAACAACTCAGTGCTCTCTGGGCCATGTCTAATCCTGAAACTAGAATACCGAAGATCTGGGGTCTCCTGCTGGTCTCACAGGTTTTTTGGGGGTTTTTAAAGATAGATTTTATTGTACTGGCAAAAGGGAAGATACTCTATGAACTTATTTTATGCACTGCCCCATCTTATAAGGATTTACACATAGAAACCAGATTTATGCAAAGTTTCAGAAAGAAGAAGTAAGTTAGCACAAATACGGGCTACAATTTAGCAAAGGTTTCGCAGAACCTGTCAGAAATGCTCATCATGTTCTTTCTATGATGGGCAGGAAATTGAGTAAGGTTGTCAACCCAATGAATAACACTAAAAGTTTTTTTTTAGAGAACATTGATATAACCAATTTAGGTCTCACAGGAATTAAGGGTACTAAAGGATCTAAAAATGCAAGTACTCTAGCTTGACTAGCTTGTAAACAAACACATAAAGTGGGGTAGGCAACATGATGTCCAAGGGCACCAATATGCCCTCCGACCCCTTTCTTGGTGCCCACCAGCTGCTGCCATCTTCATTTCCCATGAATGCCTCCAGGCTACATGATGGGTCTCAGAGACATTCTTAGAAAATGAAGACAAGAGAGGGGGCTGTGATGGATGAGAGAGAATGTGTATGTACATCTATGGGTGGTGATCCAGAGTGAGGGAGAAAAAGAAATGGGAGGGGGAGTGAGCTGGCTGGCAGAGGAGGGGGATGAGAAAAGGAGTTTGCCTTCTGTGAAATATGTTTCTGTTGGTTCTGAAAACTGTGGGCTCAAAGGAGTTGTTTAGTGTGTTGTGACTCAGACCCTACCTCTGCCTTGTACACAGCTGTTTGGGCAGGTTAATTGTCCTTTGTGACTAGCTATGCCTCCTATGGCAGTCATTTTGTGGTTGTGCCCATGACAGTTTCTTAAATTGCCAGATGTGCCCACAGGCCAAAAAGGCTGCCTACCTCTGACCTAAACTCATGACCCAATGACATCCATGTGCAATTGTTCCATTGTATCCATTAAGATATGGTCCATTAATTCAGTGGGAAGAATAATGGCTCAGACGCCTGTGCTTTCTTGGGGAGTTTCTGGCAATGCCAAGAACGTAATTAATTTCAAGTATTATTTTTGAGATGGGAGGCTTAAATTCCAAGCCAAGTTGTTATTATTATTATTAGTACTAAAATAAGGTATGCAGTGATTTTCTTAAGAAAAATCACTACATCAGTTATTGGAAATAATAATTATTTTTTCAATGAATTTTTAAAATAACGATGACGATGATGATGATGATGTTTCCAGAAAACCCTTCCTAATGACAAAGTACAACAGAATTTATCTAATGTTGGATAATGAGTGATGGGAAATCTCATCTTCAACCAAACAGAACAAAGGATAACAGATTCTTGATTCTAAGTCATAGTCCAAGGGTACATGATGGAGCCACCTTGCTGAAGCTAAGCAGGTCTGGGTCTTTACAGTCTACCTAAGAATCCCACGTCTGCTACCCAGGATGGAAGAACACTCAGATATACATATTCCAAATAATAATGATGCAGCGATAATGAATATCCACAAACAACTTTACCCCCTATTTCATATTAAGGACTACCACAACCGCCTTAAACATGTTAAATTCTTTGCATTTCAGAATTAAATTTCAGGTGAAAGCATACTGAAAGCTAAATCCATGAGCAATTAGCATTGCATTTTCACCCAAAACACAACTTTAGAGCACAATCCTATATATATATCTACTCAGAAGGAAGTCCCATTGAGTTCAATGGGGGTTACTCCCAGCTAAGTGGTATAAGGATTACAGCCTTAGATACAGTAAATGTTAAATATCTGCAGAAGAAAAGCAGGCCAGAGAATAGAAGGGAATTAACGGGAGGAGAGATGTGAATGAAAAACAGGAGTGCGGTGGGAGAATAGTGGTGATAATCTGCACATTTGTTGTTGTTTATTAACTAAAAGAGACATAGTACTTTAGATATAGCTCATAGGTGATATATACTTGCATCTGTTTCGTGTCTAGTTTTAATCAGGTTTCCCACATTGTTTTTGTGCTAAAACATAGCTGGGAAAAGCACAAACTGTTGCCATCAGCAAGTTATATTTCCTTGTGGTATGTATTCTCATTAGCACCATTTTTATTTGTTTTTGTAGCCATACGGTGCAACATTAAGCCCCTACATCGGGGGTAGGCAACTTGTTGCCCTCCAGATGTTTTGCTTACAACTCTCATCATCCCTCAACATTGGCTTTGCTGGCTGGGACTCATGGAAGTCGTAGGCCAAAACATTTGAAGGGCCACATGTTGCCCACCCCCTACTATACATCTAACTGGCCTACAAGGGACCAGGGATGCCAAATCTGTTACTTCTTTACCTCTACTTGTCTTCTATAAATAATTCACCCCTACCCCATAGCTAGCTTCTGCTACTGCTTCTTCTAATTGGTCCCTGTTCTCTGCAGTCTGGTCCTCTCTTGTTCCAACCACCACTCAAGTATAGCCAAGTCCAAATGAGTAGACTCTGCTTTATGGGCAGCAAAACAGATAGGACTTCTGTCATTTATTTATTTTGTAAGCTACACTATAACAATTATGACAAAATGAAACAAAAATGAAACAAAAACAACATATTTCAGGCCCCTTTCCCACCCATTTGATGCTAGATTTCCTTAATGCTACCTCTGAGAGTCTATGGGCATGTCTACACCATGCCTTATCCTGGGGATTGCCCCAGGATCATCCCTGTGCGTCCACATGACGCACTGGGGATCCTGGGGACAGGGAGGGATGATTCCTCCTTTTCCCCAGAATAACTGGGACGGCTTTTACCCCGGTTTTTCCCGTGATCTCAGGATCATCCCGAGACTGTGGAAGGTGTGGGCGGCCATCCCGGTTTCGTCCCGGCTCCTTGCAAATAAATGTGAGGAGCCAGGAACCGTGCACAGGGCACGGAGCTCTTCAAGTGCTCTATGCCCATCAGGGGTGGGGAAGGGAGCAGAGTAGGGGCTTTTTTTTAAGTTACTTTTTAGCTGGAGCGCTGATGCGCTTCAGTTCCATTCCTTTTTTTAAAAAAACAAAGTTTGGCACAACATCCTCCTTCCTCCTGGGTGTGGACTGAGGGGGAGGTGTAGACATGCCCTATGTCTGGAAAGACATATACTATATTTTTATGGCTGTTTTATCGATTCCTTGAGGTTTATTGTTTTGCATTGTATTTTATTTTATTCTTTTAAATATTTCTATTTTAGTTTACATTTTTAACTGTCTGATGGCAAAGTATTGGGGCAGATTAGAAACATAATATATAAACAAACAAAATATGTGAACTTGAATTGGCAAGTAAGACCATTTAAGAGGCAGAGAGCAATCCATAGCAACTTGAGTCCAAAGAGGGCTGTGGAGAAGCAAGAACTGGAAAACAACAACATTGGACTGATTCGAAATGCAAAACATTAATTTTGTCCTCCTTCTAATCTTCAAAGCATTTGCTTTGTAGCTTTCTGAAGAATAGAATAGAATACATCATTGAAGTGTATGGCTGAATCAAGACAAGTCCATTCATTCTGGATTTGGGTAGAATTCCTAACTAATGAATCACCAGGGACTCTGGCTCAGCCACGGGGCATCAAAACTGGAGAGAGGCATCCCCTACAGACTAAACTGCAGGCAGAAGAGCAAGGAAGGGTTAGTCATTCATGTTAAAGCATTTTTATGGGTGTGAGAAATACACTCTGAGTGGCCTGGAGGGGAGGGAGGGGACCCCAAGCTCTCTGCACTGCCTGGCGTTTGCTTTGTCCCCTCCCTTGCTTCCTTCCTCCCTAGTAGACCTTTCTGTGTGCACAGGTTTCTGCCTGTTTCATCAGGGCGGTTAAACACTGCCTCATTCACTCAACTTCCAAGCTGTAAAACAGAAGGAAATTGGGAAGGGATTAAGTCATTAGAATCCCCAGGGCATGTTGCTTTCACCTCATAACTCAACAGTGCTCTGTATCTTTTCTCATCTACTTGTTGCTGAGCCCTAGTAGTAGCTTCTGGGAATCTGAAGCACAAAAGATGGGAAAAGGAACAGTGAATAAACCAGCGGTCTTCAAGCAGCATTGCCTCTCTATAGGTCCTCTGAAATGGAATCTTACAGCCCTGAAAACTGAATCATCTGAAAAGCTCAGCCATGATACAACTGACAAATCTAAGGTCATATATGCCTAGACATGTGGAGCCTAACACACAGTCCAGGAGTGCAAGCACCCCCATCCTTAAAGATGCATTGACACAATGTGTTTTGCATATCACATAAAAGCAAAGCTTTTGCGAGCTCCTATAATGGCTTGGGGACAAAGCAATCCTACCATATAAAGTTATCCACCACTGGGAGGAAAGGTGGTTGAAATGGTTGTTTGAATCCTACAGCTAGTTTCCTAAGTTCTTAACAGAAGCTTGGAGATTAAATTCCCCGGTCATAGTAGGTAAGTCTCCAAATCAAGCTCATAAGAATTCTCCCTAGACTCCTTACTCAGAAATATTTATGTTTTAAAGTTTCTTTCTACACAATCAAAAATGGCAGGGCAGAAGATTACAGAAATATCACAGCATTACTTACTTTCCCACCTAGCACCAAGAACTACTGTAGCGTCTTTGGGCATATTCCACCAGGATCTGGTTCACCTGTGCAAGCTCTTTTGACACAAATAGAAGTTGTGCACGAACACTATTGTGTTCTTATTCAGCTCCCATTCATTTCAATGGAGGTGGCAGACAAGAGCTTCTCATTGGATTGTGCCCTTTGTCCAAAATGGTGGTGGGAGAACATTATTTATTATTATTACATTTATATCCCGCCTTTTTTCCTCCAAGGAACCCAAGGCGGCGTACATAATCCTCCTCTCCATTTTATCCTCACAACAACCCTGTGAGGTAGGTTAGGCTGAGAGTCTGTGACTGGCCCAAAGTCACCCAGAGGGTTTCTGTGGCCGAGTGGGGACTAGACCCCGGATCTCCCGACTCCCAGTCCAACACTTTAGCCACTGGCACATGGGGGAGATGTGTCAGGACTGCAGTACTGCCATACCCTCTAGCACATCTTTCATTGCCAGTATGAAAAGGACCTAAGTGACAAACACATGAAGTATCTGGTTTGAGAGTGCAGAAAATATACCTTAAAATGGCCAAATACAGTCTGACATCGGCCAAGGGTGCTCTCTTGTCGATGCCATCTGTGCATCAGGCTGAGACACTGAAAGTGTTGCAAAGAGAGGCATTCTGGGTGTCTGCCCTCAATAACAGGACTTTCTCACACTATAGATTGGACAAAGTCCAAGTCTGATCACATGATGGTAGTGTTATAAGACTTACCTGTTTAGAGCTGGTCTTTGGGGCTCAAGTTAAATTGGGGAAATGGTTAAATGTTATTCTAGTCTGGTAGGGATTTTTTGGTTTTTTTTACTCATCCCAAACGTTTAGGAAGAAGCAAACTGTTGGTTTTAAGGTGCTTCCAGGTGGACAGCTCCTAGCACTACCAATCAAAAGACCTTGTGCAGCTATTCTGTCCTTTCCTCCTTAACAGTTTTTTTATGATAAGAAAAAAAGGTAAAAGCAGTGGTGGGAAAATATGGGACAGCTACAAATGGAAGAGGGCAGTGACTGGACCCCACCCTAAAATTCCATGAACAAGGGTGATCGCACAATAAAAACCTCATTTGAAAGCACCTTTAATATATATTTCCCCTCTTCCAATCTGTAGTATCCACATGTAATTTTTGCTCCAAATAATGAATTCTGACTACTGCATTTTACATAGTAAAACACTCACATGTCGACGTGATGGGTGATGAGATTTTTTCTGAATGATCAAATGTTTTTCTAATGCTCATTGAATCTCGACTCAGCCCACTTTCTAAAGGTTGAACAGCCAAATGGCACACACTGCAATTTTACTATGTAATTCGTCAGTGAATTTGGAAGATTGCTTCATTAAAGCAAAATTAAAGGGTGAAGTCAACTTCCAGTGAGCCACACAAAAAATAGCCCTAATTTGAAAATCTTTCAAACAACACACTGAATGCAAGGCAAAGTAATGCACAGAATTAAATTCAAAATATTTTTGAGGACTTATTGTTGGAAATCGAGTCCAGATTATCCTTAAAAGAATGGCAGTTTACCAAGTTTAGCAGCAGGTGCTGAGCGCAAAAAAATGCAGAGTCGATTAGATGCCCTTCAGTATTTCTTCCCACTTACCTCTACTAAGCCACATTCCCCAAAGATCCCTCCCTGATCACCAAGAACTAAAATAATAAAAAATTTCCTTCTGATGTTGCCTAGTGGCTCCCTCTCACCCTCCCCTGCTGTGCCGCTGGCAGAGTCTGTGGGCTTCTCTGGACACTTTCACTTTTGGAGGTCATCCGCTGCGTACTCTTGATAGAACCAATGAAGTATGAAGCTTATCTGCCCACAGATAAAAATCTTAAACACAAAGAAAGTAATTACTGAACCTTACTCTGCCAGTCACTGGCGCCCACTGGGCCTCTCCAATCTTTCCTTCTCTCAGAGGTGGAGGCACATAAGGAAGGTTTCCTGTTAGGGTGTAATCCCAAACTCCCACCCTCTCTCTTCCTGCTCCAACCTTCCACTTACTTGATCCCTGATCTTCTCCCCAGCGACAGGGTTTGAGTTCCTTAATGCATTTTGTCTGTGCTCTGTTTACATTAGACGCAGCTGAGCGGGTGCAGCTACTGGGGTAACAGGCGCCGTCACTTTGATTTATGAGCACATCAAGAGGAGTTTCAGCGTGACACTCTGGACTGACAGGAGCACTTCATTAATCTGACGCCTAGGTTACTCACTGGCCAATCCTCATGTGCTGCCCCCCTTGCAGATTAACCATGCAATATCAACTGGTACACTGGGACAACTGCCAGAGACAAGAGTCTGTCTAAAAGCTCTTCTCCCTCTCAAGTTTTCTGGAAGCACAGAAGGAACTGGACTTGTAAGAACAGGGGCATTTGTCTTCCAAAGGCACAAGTAAGTGGCAGCAGGGTAATATTACTGACCTGGGCACAATGTATGGCTTTGCCTGTGGAAACGTTATCAGTGGTGATTTAACTCACACCTGCTAAAATAATTTTTTTTGCTCAATTAAAGGAAACAGACTTTGCAAAATTAGTTTGGGAAGGGGAGGAACAAAAGAGGTCACAAAGTTTAGATTCAGGAGACCCAAGTGTAACTTCTTGCTCTGCTATTGGCCTGGTTTGTAATTTTGGCAGATCACTGGGGTGCCTCAGTTCCTGGATGAAAGACAGTAACTCTATTTGTTCAGATTTGGGGTTGAAAGAATAAGTGCACTGACAATTCAGAAGTGCTCAGTTATCAGACAGACAGGATAGAAAGATACAGAATAGACTGAGCTAAGTTAGTGTTTCACCCTTTCTTCAGTAAATTAGGAAGAAAAAGACAAGAGGAACCTTTCTTTTTGTCCCCTCTAAAGGGGGAAAAAAGCAAATGGAGGAAGCCTTTTCAACAGGAGAAAAAAACAATTGAAAGGGTTAAGGGGTGAAAAGCTTTTCCTTCCCCCATTCCCCCGATCTTGTGTGCATTGTCGGAGCAGATTGCAACTTCTGTGGCTGCACAAACAACACTTGATGGGAAGAGAACTAGATGCAACTCAACATCACATGTCATTTGGCCCCGAGTTCCCATTCTAAACCTTCAGCATGAGATGGACTATCAACACAAATCAACAAACAAGCAGAAAATTGCTCACATGCCAGCTTTTTCTCTAAGAAAACAATGGATATTTCACATAGCAATGTAATGGTTCAGACAAGGTTACTAACCAATCATTGGTGTTCCCTGCCTAGATTGGCAAAAAGATCAGGGAAGCAGAGTGTTAGCCCGAAACACATCTGAGGGGGCGGGGGAGTGTACCAAAATGCAGACCCGTCTTGAGGGAAGGAAGGCCCAATGACTAGAATTCCAGAGCCTGTCTAACCACATTAAGAGCTGACAGGTCGAATGAAGAGAAAATTCTGTCAGAAGTCCGTCTCGTACCTGAAGTTCCATTAAATCTTTATTTTTAAACGTGCAGAGCCAAGGAGCTCTGCAAGAGCTCTGTGTTGTTGCCACTATGCAGATCTAACCTGGGAGGCCAGGACATTACTGGATTCTGCCTATTGCCAGGGGAGGAGCAACTTTCCAAACAGTTTGGAATGTCCTCTGTGGTTGAGGAAGAAACAGTAAATTGCTGTGGTTTAAAGCATAGCCAATGCTACTTAAACATCTTATGGATAAAAATGCCATAGCCAAAGCTAGGTTAAGCATTAGGTACTGGGCCAACATATTCCAGAAGCCAGTCTCTTCGTACATTATAGCTAACACATAGAGGCAGCTTTATAATCACAGAGAGGCTTGCTCCTCTTCTTCCCAAGACGTAGAACTATTCGGTGAGAAGAGCAGGAGAGTACTGTGCTTACATGAGAGAGCGCTCAATCCTTTCATGACTGATCTGCTTGTGCACAATTTCCAGTATGGATCTGCACAGAGGCCACATAGCTTAATCTTTGTTTTGGGCTATCTGCAATAAAGTGGCTAAACCACATGGCGGCCATAACATGGAAACTAGTCATTAACAGCGTTCCGCAACTACAAACCAAACAGATCTGAGCTGTTGGTAATTTCGGTCATGACAGATGGCTTTCTGGAGCTATTTCAATAGATAATGAAACAAACTAACAACAAAGAAAATAGAAGAAGCACATATCGCCTATGACATGACAGGAATGATCAAAATCTGTTCTAAGGAGCAAACAGAACAGCACTACTGTACTAGTGCCTCTATCAACCCAACACTAACTAGAGAACTCGATAAACACCCATCTTTAATATAAACAGTGTTAAAGGAAACTTAACCACAATAATTCACAACAAGCTGACATGAGGGGAATGATGTAAGCACTGAAGAGGATTCCTTGGCATTCGAGGTGCCTCCGTAGTGAAATGAACTCCATCTCATATTACAAAGGGTTCGTGAAAGGATTCTGCCTACCCAGAAGTGTTTGAACTCATTATAATTGAATGAGTTTCAACTTGTCCTTGCACAAACCAGTGTGAAAGATGCTAAAATCACTTGCTACATATAGAATTTTAAATGTCTGGCTCAATCACAAGCCTATTAACTGTGCAAATACATGGTAAAAAAAATAATCATCAGAAGGGGAGAGGCGAGTACTTTAAGACATGGGTGTGAGATCCAGGAAATAACATCATTCCCAGGATTCAAAAAGGTAGCCCTTAAATAAGTTCTGCCTGTTGTGTTATTGTGACAAGCCTATCAAATTTTCCAAATGATCACAGAGCTGTAACATGTGCTTGCAAGGCAGCGATACAACTGCCAAAGAATGCTTTCACAGCACTCTGCATTATGATGTTGATTCTGGCAGGAGTGCTAATAGCAGGGATGCTGCAAATATCTATGATTTTCAATTTGATTCCTAAAGTGAAAATCATATATTTGCCATTGCAGATAAGTGTCCTGAACAAGCAACAGGTTTCCAACAAGTTACTGAGGATCCATGGTTTGTTTTTGTTTTGTTTTTAAAAAGCAGTGACTTGTTGTGCACAAATTGTGAAGTTAAGCCTGTTGCACAGGATAAGGAAGGATAGCCTGGTTTGGTCTTTCAAATGGGAAAGTGAGACCAATAACTCAGTCTATTCTTTTGACTGGGAATGATGTGCATTTCTCTTACCATCACCAGAGAGGTGTTTTTTGTTTTGTTCTTAACAAGGGGGAGTATCTTTATTTTCTGCAGAGATATTTATGCAAACTACAAGGCATTTCTGTACCTACCTCTTTGGCTTGCTGCTTTCCAGCTTGCTGCTGAGTCAGTAGCTGCAGATGAAGTTGCTCCTGCTGCTTCTTGTAGTATTCCTGCAGCTGAGGAAGAGGCAGGAGAGAAGAATACAGAAAGCAGATGAGATACTCAAGTGTTTGAGAATATGGTAAACACTTCCAACTACATTTCGGGGCCTTGGAGCCAACTAAAATGTGAGCACAACATGGTTAACATTATATGACAGGCCCAAGAAGGAGCTGCAAGATTGCGTTGAATAGGGTCACATTTTCTCGAGGAAAAAGCCATTGATTTCTGTTGCCCTTATGGTATACAAATCCAGAGAACTCTCCTTCTTCACACTAACACTTCACAGTAGTTTGGTGCATGTGGATAAGAACCATGAAATTATTTACATTTATTGCAAGGAACGTTTAGAAAATTCATGAACTCAGTGGAATTTACTGCATGCACTGATTAAAATACGTTCTTCTTTCCATCTCCCTGGTACCTGTAGCAACCACAGTTAGGTATGTTTAACTCCTTAAGTTCTGCATTAAGTTATCTTTTGCAGAACAGCAGCATCTGATGGCTTTGCAGGTAGTTTTTGTGTCGATGCATTGATTTACAGGAGAGAGAGAAATGGAGAAAGACGGACAGGGGAATTATTTTCCCCAAACTACAGAACTTGAAAGATCTGTGAAGGGGAAGCAGATAGCCAAATGTGATATTTTTTTTAAGGGTGTGGCAAATACATGCCAAAAAACTAAAGAGTCCATCAAAATGAGCATTCCCAGAACAGAAAAATATGACTCACTAACAACATCTTGAATTACATGAGACCTACGCTGTAACCTCTTCCTACCCATCACTACACTATTTGGGGCAAGAGAAAAGGGGGAAAGAGATAGGGATTTGTGTATTTTGTGGCCAGTATAGCCAGACATAAAGTGGCATAGCATGGAATGAGCTGTTGAACACTGTTTCTAGGAATCAATGAGAATTTGGTCCAGTTTTTAAAGTAAGAACTTACCAAATTTTTGCATATTTGTTCAAACATGGCATGAAAAGATCTTGAGGTTTAAAAGAACTGTGAGAAAAAGCAAAACTGACAGATTCATCCCTTCATGTAAAGGGTTTTGCTCTTAAAAGTTAGGTTTGAGGCCTTGTGTATTCAACCAGGGTTTTGGTGAATTATAGTTCCCCTGTGTGGGGAATAGCTGTACCCACTGAATTTAGCCAGTACAGATGAGTGAGAATTTAGTTCATTTTTTGAAAGTGCCTTATCAAAATTTGCAACTTTCTTCGTAAGTGGGATGGAAAGCACTTGAGATTTTAAAAATTTGAAAAACTGAAACTGACAGATTTGCTCATCCCCACCTGTTTCATAAGAAGCATAAACTAGACTCTTCTCATGGCATTCTAAAAATATATGGGTGGTACTCCCACTATATCAACTATTATTTGGTTATGCATTGTGAACCGCCCAAGGAGCTTCAGCTATTGGCCAGTATAAAAATGCAATAAATAAATAAATAAATAAATTGTATTCATGTTTTCTGCTCCATCTATATGAATTCCACCATCCACCACTTCCATTCTATCCTCAATTCTCACCTTGTTCACTTGGGTTTATCCCCATGTGTAAATTACCATCTAAGGGCATTTTCACGCATGACACCAATAGTACCTCTGAACTGCTCTTGCACTCTTTCTGTGCAAATACTTTCATGACTGGATAAAGGCACAGATGAAAACCATTTTTCTAGCTTAGGTAGGTTTTACAATGACTTTAGAAACAAAAAGATAAAATGTTATTTATTTTATTTATTAAAACATTTGTAAGTATGCATTTAAGTCTAAAGAGATCTACAAGCAGCTAGCAAAATTTTAAAATCTGTAATACAAACAGAATTCAAAATCAGGCAAAATAAATTTTAAAAATACAGCAAAATATAATAGGAAACTGATAACAAAACAAATTCAGTAGCATGAAACAACCAATGGGAGAAGCAAATCAATCAATCAATAAAACAAAAGCCAAAAGCAGGGAGTCCCAAAGTATTTAAAACAACAACACTGGGCCTTTGCCCAGTCTCTGAAGATCAGCAGAAAGCAGGGATGAGCAATTTATGCTGTACTTTACCATGTTTCACCAGCAAAAGAGACAGATCTCTGTTTCCAAGGAGTTTACAGATTAAATTTTGACAGTGGGGAAGACAGGGAAAGTTGCAAGGGATAGGAACATGCAAGGGGTAATTAAGGATGCATGTGAGCGAACATAATTACTTGTAGTAGGAGTTACAATTAGGGATGAGGATCAAGAGGTTATGCCAAAGGCATTTAGGGGCAAATGACATTCCATTCTAGAGTCTCTTCTTGAGAGGTGGCAGTTTGCACCAGGAAGGAGATGGATCATTTGCATTCTCCCTGAAAGTTTCCCTGCAATTGCTTTTACCCCAGTCAGTGTTCTGTATCTATGTTTGTAGAAAGGGCTATCAAGGCTTCACTACTCATGGCTACAGTGTAACATGATAGCACTCTTCAAATACTTAAAAGGTTGTCACACAGAGGAGGGCCAGGATCTCTTCTCAATCCTCCCAGAGTGCAGGTCACGGAATAATGGGCTCAAGTTAAAAGAAGCCAGATTCCAACTGGACATCAGGAAAAACTTCCTGACTGTTAGAGCAGTACGACAATGGAATCAGTTACCTAGGGAGGTTGTGGGCTCTCCCACACTAGAGGCCTTCAAGAGGCAGCTGGACAACCATCTGACAGGGATGCTTTAGGGTGGATTCCTGCATTGAGCAGAGGGTTGGACTCGATGGCCTTGTAGGCCCCTTCCAACTCTGCTATTCTATGATTCTATGTAGTCTGCTATTCACTAAGGTGCTATGTTGCACTCTTTCTCTTTCAGCTTCTTCAAGAGAATAGTATTTGCTTTTCTATATAAACACAGAGTGATTGGAAAACAGTATCTTTTTGAAATAAAGCATTATGAATGTAGAACAGCTAATATATTTTACTGGTAGTATGGACTTGATACCGGCAAACATCACAGAAATTAGAACCCTGCCCCTAACGGCAAGACATGTCATCTTGTTAGGAAGAACATCCACCATGCTCTCCTAGAAGTTCTTGTAAACTCACCTGGGCACTGCAAATTGCTCAGTTCTCAAACATTTACTTTTACTTTTATGAAAATGAACTGTTCTGCTTGAAACTACCAGCCCTTGTTTCTGGGAAGTTTTGGGCCCTGTGCTCTCTAAATCTACCTTCCTCAACTGGATGCCTTTCATATGTGTTAGTCTAGAGTTCTCTATTATCCCCAGCTAGTACAGAGAAGGCTGCTTTAAACAGTCAAAGATACACGGGCTATGGTGAACAAAAGTTTTGGATTATTAAACACTTTATGTAGCTAAAATCATAAATAAATGTATTTTCCTAGTTACTATAAATGCACCATTTAGTTGTCATTTAACATATTTTAATAACTAGAGTAACCAATTAGTATGCATCATTGTTTAGCAAATATATGAAGTATCAAGAAGAAACATGAATTATATCAATGATTTTAAATCTGCCTCTTTCATGTCTTGGTGATTTAAACTCTCCTTGTTTTAAACGCAAGATAGGCTCAATGCAGGATAACACCTTTTCATTCTACTAGGAGGAGGGCTTTCTCCGCTGTGGCACCCCGGCTGTGGAATGAGCTCCCCAGAGAGGTCCGCCTGGCGCCTACACTGTACTCCTTTCATTGCCAGCTGAAGACCTTTTTATTCTCTCAGTATTTTAACACTTAATTTTAACTTAAATTTAAAGTTTACTGTTCTAACTCTGTATTTTAATCTTATATCAATTTTTGCTGCATGGTTATATCCTGGTTGTGCTTTTTATACTGTATTTTGTATTTGTGTTTTTAAACTGTTGGTTGTTTTATTATGGTTTTAATTTTTGTGAACTGCCCAGAGAGCTTTGGCTATTGGCTATATATAAAAATGTATAAATAAATGAATAAAAATAAATAAATAAAATAAATTTGTTCAAAAACAAAGGGCCATTTTCAAGTTTAAGTATAAGATCATGTTACTAAGGCCCCTTTTGGGGTTCAAATATTGGGAATAGAAGCCACAGAATGGGAGTGAAACTTTGGTTCATGAGCAGGCCTGTCTTTCCTTGAGGGCAGAAAGTTTTTGCTGCCTGGAATCTGAGATGCAGACTGTGGTCAAGTTGTGGAACAAGAAAAAGTTACACTGGGCTTGTTAAGACATGCAAAACCATGGTTAGGCTGCTAATCCCTTTGCAGTAAATCATTAGTGAACATGTTTAAACTGTGGCTATGTGGTCACCATGGTTAGGAATGGTTCACAGGACATGCTAAGTCATGTATCACAGGACACACTAAACCATATAGAGGTATCACAAGCATCCACATGGGTCCGTGAGGGCAGCGGAGACCCACGCATACAGCCATCATGGACTCATTCAGACTTGCCCAGCACAAGGACGGACCAGCACCTGAGCACTTGTGAGCCCCTTCAAGCGATCAGGCATGGGTCCTCCTTGACTTCTGGGATTGCGCCCCTTCCACTTGCTGCATTGATGGTGACTACCATTAATGCAGCGGGAGAAATCCCACCATTAACACAGCAGGGGAGAGAGCTGAAGCCAGGGCGGGTGGCTCGGCAGGACTAGGTTCATGGGAGCGGGCTGAAGCGGAAGTGGCATGAGTACTCGCAGGGCAGCACTCCCCGAGCTCGCCCATCACTAAAGCCATAATATTTATCTCAAAATGCTTAACCACTGTGGCTTAGCATGTTGTCTGAACAGGGTCTATGTTTGTTGCTCCCTGCAGCTAGCAGCTCCATGAGTCTGGAATGTTCTCAAATACTCCGATAAGGCTTAGGGTAACATCAGCTGCTTAAAACTATGGAAAGACAGTTTTTGAAGGTTATGGCCCACCCAATATGTCTCTCACCAATCTAGGACCACGTTTCTAGTTGACAACTGGAAGAAAAGTAAAAAAGGCCAAACAGAAGGCAGGAAAGTTTAAGAGACAGGGAGAGCAATCCCATGGCCCTTAGACAGCCTTGGGGGCGGGGGCACATAGGATAGTTCAGTTTTCTGGATCTTAGACAGCATTCTGACCTCCCCATTCCCCTTGCAGCCAGCATGGAGAGAACCGCACTGTCTGCCTCTCCAAGTTCACAAAGGTGACCATGGAGAGGAGGGAAAGGGGGCGGTTCTGTGGGCAGGGAAGGGAAGGGACTGAGGAGGTCAGCTTACAAAGAATCCTCTGCCTCCCCAGCCTCCCCCCTCCCACTCCACAGAGCCTAAGTAAAATGGGCGAAAAAGCCTAACAAAAATGCAGAGTGGAAGAAGCTCAGAGGTGAGGACAGCCTCCATTTTTGTCCTGCTCTGCATAGGATTCCTGATAGCCTCTGAGTTTGGATGCGGACAGGCATTCTGGTAGGATTGCACCCTCAGTGAATCAAAAAGTGGCTGATCCTTATGAGAGGGACTTCATCCACTTCTTTTGTTTTCTCCTTTTTTTGCATAGCTCTACTTTTGCTAACAGATTTTTGCTAGCTTGGAGGCATTTGGAGCCATTGTTTGCATGTTTACCTCTTTTTTTTTTTTTTTAGAAAACAGGGAATTTTCTCAAGGCAGCAACTAGCCATTTTTTCTAAACTAGCTTTTTGAGGCTAGATGCCTAGCTCCTAAGCATCTTGATTCAGTTTCCCTCCACCATGTTATTTTACACACTAGTAAAGCTCAGATTTCACCACCCTTCCCCATTTTTAAAACATTCTCTTCACCTCCTACCTGGATTAATTTTCCTATCTGGACATTGCTGAGTCCTACACTGTGATCTCTAGGAGAGGTCTCTTTCAATATTTTTCTGGGTCCAGAAAAACCTGTTCTTCAGATCTCTGCTTGAGATAGGTAGCTATACATTCCTTTTAGACTCCCCCACTTCTTTTCTCTAAAAGTTTGGACTACACAGCTATATATTTGAAAGCGTCAAACATTGGGTCTACTATAACTTTTGTAGGTAATAGCTATTCCATTTGGTGCTCTAATACCGTTTTCCTAATATTGTTTTCTAATACGCCACCAGCAAGAGTTAAACTATAGTTTACTTTACACAGTATAATCTTAGCATTGAGCCTGGGTACAAATGCATTTCCTCTGTAATTATTCCATGTTTCACATTTTATTTCCGTGTGCGATATTCTTTTGCATTTACTTTTCTCTATAAACCATTCATATTTTGAGACTTCCTGTATAGCATGCTTTCATTTGTTAAACAAGTTGAAAGAACATTCACTGTTTTCTTGCTCAGATTTTAAAATATATTAAACATGCTGAACTTTTAAATACACTCTCTTGTCCATTAGGGCAAAATCAGAACATCATTTTCAGTTTATATTGCTTGATTTCACAAGTAATTCTAACTGGGTTATTTTACAGAGAGCAAAGTTGCGCCATTTAACTGGTGTGTATGATGGTGATGCAGGGCTTCTGCTTAGTGCCTCAGTTATGCTACCTGAAAAATAGACTGATCAGTATATACTGTACAGAAGCATTTAAACTCTTTAGTGTGGTTTAAGACGCCTAGGTAAAGGACAGTGCTCAGTATCAGCTGAGTGGCATTATTGTGGTATTTTCAAGGGGATGCCAATTATTGTACTACACTGTATCCTTCCAAACAAGTGATTGACAGATTTGATTGTTTTCCACACGAGGGGGCCAGAACTACAGGAGAGGTCAGCACAGGTTTGTACAACCCTGGAAAAAAAGCTGGCTCCTGAGGAATGCCCCTGGGGATTCTGGGAGAGTCCTTATCAGCTTGTAGTTGACAGTGCTGACAGCAGAAACTTTTCTCTTAATGTCTGCGGAACAGGTTTGGAAAGCCTCCCTGTTTACCCAAAAGCCAATCAAAACCAGGTCTCTATATGGGATTCTGAGAACATTGGGTCAAGAGGTGAGAGGTGTGATGTTTGGTTTTCTTCTCGTGGAGAATGCCAGCTATTCTGGCCTAGGCTGTTTAATTTGCAGTCAAACGTGTTTCTCTATCTGGCTCCAAAGAGGCTCGGAGTAGGAAGAACCCCACCCAAGTTAGTGTTTACCCTTTGTTCTTTCCCTGGGGCCAACCTTGACTCCTTATCAGCATGTTTGAAGTAAACAGGTACTGAAGGCAGAAGGAAGGGTGGGGAGGATGCTGTAGATTTTCATACTTGGTCCCCCTCCCTGAAGCAAGTGTTTATCCAAACAGTTGTGTTTTGTTGGGGAATCTTATTATCTCTTCACTTGTTCTTATTTCTTATTTGAAAGAGAAAGAGAGAAAAGGCATTTACCTTTTGCCAAATAAAAGTGTAATACGTGAAAGAGCCAAACCAAGCTTCTAAGCTTGGGTTTTTATCCAAACATTCAAACCTAATTTAGGGGACAAGTAGATGAGGTTCAGAGCCATAAAACAAAGGAGATCTGGGCACAGAGTTAGGCCAAGGTATATTTCTAGTGGGGAAAACAGCCTCTCCAACTATCTGCAGTTATAAATGAAAAAGGAATTCCCCAGCGGAAATAATGGTTTGCTTTAAAATAAAGCTTTACTGCCTTACACACATTTTAGGCCCATCAGGTATCATGGTAAAAGGAATTCATAGTCCACAACTCAGATGAAACACCAGTACTAGAACTCTTGTTTTCCAACACACAAGAACACTCCGTCATTGAAGCCAAAACGAAAACTTGCATCTAATTGTAATTATGCTGTATGTATCCCATTTTCAGAAAGTTGCCTTTTGTTATTTGGAAGGGAAAATAAACTGTTAGAATAGCAAAAGCACCACTGAACAGAAGTTTCATTTACAGGGCATCATCCAGATACTCTTAAACAGGGGACATATTCAGTCGTCCTTGATCTGAATGCCAAGTCTTGAATACGGGGAATATTTGAATGGTGTATGCAACCAACTTACCATTTCAGTCTTGCTGCAACTATGTGTAGTTAAGTGTCTTAATATTTCATGGGAAAAGCCAAAGTAAGAAGGGAGAGGCAGAAACGGAACAAAGACCTTTCCAGGCAAAGCAAAGCAAGGCACATGTGCAGTTATGATTACTCAGTTGTTATAAGGGATCCAGACATCTCAAGACAGTGTTGCTGCAATGAGGAAATAGCTGTGGGGAGGGAATTATATTTCCCCAGCACTCAAAATGCAGCATTTTGTTGCTGAGAAAAAGAAGTACAGTTCCCAAAACAACACACCCCTTCCTCAGCAGCCTGAAGTTAAAGCTTAACTCCCAAATCCATTTTGTGTAGATAGACTTTCCACTCTTAGTGCTTAGACTAGTGCTAGTACAGCATAAGAAAAAAAAAACGTGGAGGGTTAAGGGAGGGTTTGAGGTGTTTTAAATTGCCCTACAACAGGGGGGGGATCTACACTACTGCTTTAAAGCGCTTTATAACAGTTTTGACAACTGTTGGGGCCCAGAACACACTCCGTATACAGGTTTCAAAAAGTTTTCAAAGTGCTTTAAAGAGCTTTAAAAGCAGTAGTGTAGATCCCCCCCGCTTTTAAGATGTCCACTTGTAGGGCAATTCAAACCCCATCTCAAAATCAAAATCAAATCAAATGAAGAATCCAACCTTAAAACTGGACAGTGTTGGATTTGGCTGTCACATCCTAACAACTTGTGGCCCTGCAAATGTTTTTGTCAATAACTCCCATAAGCTCTAGTCAGCATAACCAATGTTGAGGCATGGTGGAAGCTATAAAGCTAAAACATCTGGAAGGCCACAAAATGACAACCCCTGCACTAAGCAATCCTGAGCAAATCAGTCTCTCTCAGCCTCCATCCCCCAATATATAAAATCAAAATAGCGCTCTTCCTCAGAATTTACAAACAGGAAACACATTGCATTTGCATGCGAGAAATGCAGACACACATGTCAACTATGACTCTCACATGAAACAGCTGCCACAAAATAGGCACTCAAACACAGGCTGCCTTACCTGTTGAAGCATAATTGCTTGCTGCTGCTGCAGCAGGGCTTGGAGTTGGGGAGGAGACAGGATCTGTTGCATCTGCTGTGGGGTGATCATTTGAGGAGACATCATGGCCACAGACACTGGAACCTGCACAGAAAAAAATGCAGTGCATAGTAGGCACAATGAGTAGGAAACCCGGGAGGAGAGAAAAAAAGACTACAACTTGCATATGGATTTGAATGTCTCTTTCTTCCTCTGCCATGTGGGCGAGAGGGAGACACAAGTGTTGTCTTCACAGGCTGTGAGGCCTGAAGGGTTTAAGTATACTGAATAAGCAGAACAAAGACTGCCCCTTGCCCCACCAACACCTCCACTCTAAAAACTTCACAACGACATGTTCTCAGCATTGAGATAAACTGGTCTGTCCAACCCTAAACTTCTAACCAAGTCAGACCAAACACAATGAGCCAAGCCTGGGATAGAAGTAGATGACAACATCACAGATGGAAACTAGCAGTGGAAACCCAATGTTTTGCTGCTCCAATTTGCAGAGGAAATTTAACATGCAGATTTTAAGTCCCCCCTCCCCCTCCCCCACCCAGCCAGTCCTGAAGCTGGGGAGTAGATCACATTCAAAGAATTTGAAAAAGAAGAAAATGTTATTTTCATGGATAGGTAACCTTGTACTATATGTGGATATGCACTTATCCTTTACAAAAGATACATCTGTACACATATCTAATGCAGCAGCATTGGTTGCAATTCTAAGGCCTGGGTTTGGCTTTTCCATTGCAGCTTGAAATGCTAGAAAATCTTGCAAAACAGAGATTGTGGCTGATAACAGACGTCGTTATAGTTGGCAGTGACTGCTTCAAAATACCATTTCCATGCCTTTGCCTATAGGCTGCAAAGCACTTATCCTGACAGGCGTTACTAAGGCCAGAAAATGAGACCATGTCCTGCATTGCTATCAAAATAAAGCAAACACAGCTTCAGAACTGGGTCACCATAACTCATGGTGTCTTATAAGTGGGTCAGAAGTTACACATGAACTTCAATGAATGTGTATCCCTATTGGGGAGAGAAGCCAGGGATGATTCACATAACCACTTTGTGGCTGACCACTATTTCCGCTCTGTTCACTGTGAACTATGTTTCCAGTCAACAGGCCATCTGAATATCTTGTCACAAGCCATACATTTCTATGTAACTATTTAACCTACATTTGCAATGTTTGAAGTGGCATTCACAATTGTACTTCTGCTCATAGCAAACAATTCATTCAATCTGTTCACCATGAGATGGAGAGGGCAGCGGGAATGCATGTCAACTGTGAGCAGAGCAGTCCTGAATACAGACTGAGATGCACTTATTAGCCACTTTCCCTTAAAAAAACCAATTAAGTGGGGGAGCACTTCGCAAGTGAGATGGCTAAAGAAAACACAGTACTGAACACACTGTTACAGATACAGTCCAATTATGCGGATTCTAGAAAATGTTTGATCAGAAAATTTTGTGGAAAGCTTTTTGCTGCCCTAAAAGTATGTTTTTTAAAAGTATGTTGTGTTAACTTTATATGCTGTATAGATATCTGAAAGATTTTTTCTCTCCAAGTGTCAGAATTAGCTGAACTGAATTATTTGATTAGAAAAAAAGATTGAACTAAGTGCACTTAGTCTGGTTTAAATAGTTATCTTCAAACGAATTCAAAGTCTTACTTGGAAATTATTTTTCATTCAAATACTTATAAATACTTTAGAACATGACAACTCAGTAGCATACACTTTCCTTGCATTAGATTTTAAGGGGGGGAGGAACAGGGAACTCAACAGTTAACATGCTAACCTTAACATGCCTAAAGAGCTATGCACGTAAATATATGTTATTCCTAAGGATAGTTACTTAAAAAAAGATTAGCTACAGCTTTGATTTTTAGATCTGAGTGTTGCCCACTTTGACTTATATTGTTTGTTTATTATGTTACCAATTCATTTTATGGAACAATGCATTCTAGAACTGGAAATTCTTCCACGGAAGAATAATGGAATTATTGCAAGATCACTGATGCAGTAGCTCTTGGGAGAACTCCATCTCCCATGGTTCACCAGCGTCAGGCTTGATGTTCTATACAACAGTGTGCCAGCCCAGGAAGCCAGGGCAGGGGAAAATCTTCCTCCTTCCCTCCCGCTGTGTACCACCACTGCTCCTGCTACTAGTCCAGATAAGGCCTTAAGGAGAAGGGTGAATTGGGGATCAGGGAGGGTGGGGTTATTCCCCCCTCCCTCCCCCCAGATATAACGCTGTTTATTTCCAAGTCAATCCAAAAGGAGTGGGGCCAATTTCATTACTCTGCACCTGTAAACAAATACAAAAGATAATGCAACATACTATATAGAGTAGAATTATGTTAATATAATGCAATACAATATAATAAATAATATATAATAATAATGGTGTAACTGTCATATCTCTCCCTACTTCAAATCACTCAATAAGGAACTTTGTGTTCTAGTTATGTGAAGATGCTAAAGGATCATAATGATTCTCAGCATTCTAACAACAAAGTCTGTAATCACAGAAGTTCTTGTGGCTTCATACCATTTGCATTTGTAGTTCCCTAATATCTCTGCTTACTCAATTTAAATAACTCCTGGAGATATTCTTAATGCACACCTTTTCCAAGCCATACTAAAAATGGAAAGCACAGGAAGTCAGAAGAAGCGTGATGAAAAATCCACAAACCACACAAAGTGATCTACAGACCACAAACAACTATTCTAGCTATTCTCTTATAGCTCAGGAGTAAATTCAGTGTAGATGCAGGCTGTTAAATCAGAGTAATGGATTTAAAACTTTTAAAACATTTATACCTGGGCTTTCCACATCTGCTCAAGGTAGCTCACAACATATAAAATAACAATACACTAAAAATCAAATCTAAAAGACTGAGCAGCATAATTTTTCCTCCTTATACTCTAGACCATGTCACAATCCTTCCTCCTGTTATTCAAAGCTTTTACATAATTGCCTGGAATACAGGAGAGCGAAAAGCACAACCATGGTTTCTGGGAAAAGCTATTCCACAGAACTAGGGCTCTTCTCGGTACTGCAGATAACCTCACCTCCAGTACAGACAAGCCTTTCTGAGATAAGTGAATCGCAGGCTGTAAAGGGCTTAAAGATCAATATCAGTCTCTCGAATTGGACCTGGAAACTCACTGGCAGCTAGTGCAATTGCCACAGGATTGATTATAGCTGCTCTTGCCTACCTATACACACCAACACTTGGGCTAAAGCATTCCACACTCGTTAACAGCTTCCAAACAGCCTAAAAGGGCATTTCCATGCAGAACATATTATAGTTGTCAAACTGAGAATACAAAGCCATGAATAACTGTTACAAGGTTCTTACTATTTGTGAATAGGTATAGCTAGTGGTTTAGAAGTAACTGATGGAAGGCAGTCTGGCTATTGCCGTTACCTGTGTATTCAAGCAGAAGTAACCAAACCAGGAACAGCCAGGGGGCATACCTTCTCCAAAAGTCCCACAGGATCACAAGCAAGTCTGACACTCCCAAGACATCAGGCCTCCCAACCTGGATCACTTTAGTCTTGTCTGGATTAAAACTCAGCTTCTTCACTCTCATCCATCTGCCCACAGCCTCCAGGCACTATTTCAGGACAGAAACTATCACTTCTGGGTTCTTAGATAATAAAATCTTATTGATGACACCCCCCTAAAGTTCCTGGCACTTCTGCCCTGCAGAATTCTGTCATTTCAGCTTGATGCTTCAGTGGCTACTAGTGGCTACTAGTTTGATGTCTCTATACTACCTCCAGTATCAGAAGCAGTAAGCCTACGTACACCAGTTGCTGGGGAACATTCGTGGGAGGGTGCTGTTGCATTCAAATCCTGCTTGTGGGTTCAACAGCTCGTCGGCCACTGTGTGAACAGAATGCTGGACTAGATGGACCCTTGGTCTGATCTAGCATGGCTCTTCTTAGGTAAGTGCAAAAAAGATACCTTGCATGTGGGCTTCCTCGTGCCTTTCCTAGATGAAATGTGCTTCCCAATCTACCCTGTAATTTCTTTGGTCTACCAAGCTCACTGGGAATCATCTAGATCTCCATGGGGGAGGGGGATAAGGTTGACCAATTAGTGTGAGCACAACCACTACTCCACTATTAAGTGGGAAGGCAGAGAGAAGATTCCACCCAGAATCCTTCCTTCTGTACTTCTTTTGCCTATAATATCTCCATACATAAGAAAAGTGGTGTGGAGGGAAATTCACCCAGGCAGGAGTCATCTGGATGGTTTAGTAATCCCACAAAATGGGGACAAAATGATTGACCACACTTAAATTGCAGAGCAGCTTTCAAAGTGAAATTCCTGGGGAAGAGCATACAGGTGCTAAGAAATATCTGTTTCCAAACTACTCACTCCTTGGGGGTTAGGTGCACATTTTGAGTAGAGTGGTATATTAACTATTACTATAATCGCAATAGTATTATTATTATTATTATTATTATTATTATTATTATTATTATTATTATTATTATTATTATTATTATTTATATAGTAGTAACAATACCAGCAATAAAAAATACATTGCATAACAAAATTATATTCCAGAGCACACTATATTCTCAAATATTTGCGCATTTCCAACAATAAAAAGCACTTCTGCAAAAAAATTTTAAGAAGCACGAAAAACAGGAGTATAGTCACATGCAAAAATTGTAAAATGTTTTTGGGGAAGCTGTGATCATCTGTATGTACATGCAATGGAATTTGCATCAGAAGCAGTAAATCCGCTAGGGAAGTACTGAGATCGTTAGATGGCAAAGCTGTAAAAGGAACACTGAAGTAGATGAGGAAGTTTTAAAATGAATAAATAAATCCATTCAGCTTCTTTGCATCATCTTTAACTGCAAAGAACATCTGAAAAATAACCACATCTGAAATACTGATCTTCCTGATAGCAGAGCAGAACAACTTTGTCAACTAAGGTGACAAACCAATGCAGTTTTAGAACCAATTGATGAAATTAAGTAGTAACAAGTCACCGGGACAATGAAGCCTCCGTGTTCAGTAGCAGTATTCTTCCAATTACCAGGTCTGGGGACAAGCATCATGCTCTGTATTTGAATTTTCCAGGGGTGCCTGGTCTGATCCAGCAGGATAATTTCTACAAATGGGTTGAAGGGGAAGAAAAGCAGTTTAGGGTTTATGGGGAATCCAGTGGTGTTTTGGTGTTGCAGAGATGAGTGCACATGTTTGCAGGGATAACTGAAGGACCATCTCCAAACCCCACTAGGTTTGGTATATGCATATGTGTGTGGTGGTTTTGGTGTATGGGTGAGGCAATGGTGTGTGTGTGTGTATTTGTGTTTGTATTTGTGTTTGTCATGAAGCCTCCACCGAATGCTGAACATGAATTCTGAAGTCTCGTGTCCCAAGACCTGGTTTAGATAATTAGCATAGGGGAACAAATGTCTGAGGGCTGCACAGTCTTTAAATTGTCTAAGATGCCCCCATTTTCAGGGATAATAATACTGGTTTCTAGGAATGATTCCTACACATATACCTGAGAAGTTTTGAAAAATATACAGCTTTCGCACTTGGCAATTCCCTACCCCCTCAGGGAAATAAACTTTCCAAGAGCTTTCCTGTCTGCAAAGAAACACCCAAATCCTCCAATACAGAGATACTTGCTTCTAGAGAATGAGGCTCCCTTGAAAGAGTAGAAAGGACTGTTAAGTGTTGGAAGATTAGGGACCCTAGGGCTAGAAAGTGTAGGGAGGAACTGAAACAATATCTGTGAAGAATGGACATTGGCTTCTAAGAGTAAGGCCTTTATCCTGGATGCCATGTGATTAGAGAATGAACTCCGAGTTGAAATTAGGGGGTTGTTCCTCTCCCTACCTTCAGTTAAGGGTTGACATTATCTGTTTCCCTTGGTACTTAACTCTTAATTTCTGGCATTGAACTGCTTTTAGAAAAGTGTTTGAGATGCTTTGTAAGTCACTGTGAGCAAAGGAAAAATGGAATATGAATGACTTAAAGAGGGAATGCAAGTGATTACTCCATTTCAACCATGCCTTTCTCTAAGCAGAAATAGATGATTTGCACTCTATTGGACTGCTGTGAAGAACAAACCTACTGTGTCTACACTAGAAAACACTCACATTTGGAGTACAAATGTGACCCAAAGCTGACCCCCTCCTCCCACAAACACACCAAAAATGGCTAATGCAATCTCCATCTCATCAGGGAGGAAACAACTTCATTCCCTGAGAAAGTGAGTACTTCACTGAAGATCTTGCAATGAACATTGTCTTCTTCCCTCCACTGAATTTACTCAGGAGGAAGGATACAGCTTGGCATGTGAAGCAGATCAAACCTATGATCAGCCCAACAAGTGTGACAACCCAGAGGACTCTTACTTTTAATACTTCTTGAATCATAGGGAATTCCACCAGAGAATGTCTACTCCATTCTGTCCCCTGGTTCAAGCAAGCAGGAGCTTGCTGACCTCTGGGGCATGTTACAAGGCCTTTCTGTTTACTCAGCTTGCTGGCTTGAGGGAGGTGCCCAAAATTTCATTTGTCATTCCAGAAGTCACTCCAAGTTAACTTCTGAAGTTATTTATTAACTGCCGTGGGCTTGCTCCAAGAGTGCTGAAGAGGCAACAGTCAATCAGAATCAGTCAATGAATCAAAGCTATGGGACCCTTGGTCCATCCTGACAAAATCCAGACTGCTTAACCTTCCTCACCTTGGAAGGAGATCATAGTCTAACAGTACAGGCAATTGCAAAGATGTTCTAACATTCACATATATGTAATATATATAGTCTTGGATGATACAGATTTTCTAGACCCATATCAAACCGGCTTTAGGGCAGGATACAGAATTGAGACCGCTATGGTCGCCTTAGTGGACGATCTCCGCATGAGTATTGACAGGGGGAGCATGTCCCTGCTGGTACTTTTGGACCTTTCAGCGGCTTTCGATACCATCGACCATGGTATCCTTCTGGAACACCTGAGGGGTTTGGGAATTGGGGGCACTGTGCTCCGGTGGTTCCGGTCGTACCTCTCAGGTAGATTCCAGATGGTGATGCTGGTAGATAGTTGCTCCTCAAAAAAGGAGCTGTTGTATGGCGTACCAAAAGGTGCCATCCTATCCTCAATGCTGTTTAACATCTACATGAAACCGCTGGGAGAGATTATCCAGAGGCATGGGGCGGGGTGCTATCAATATGCTGATGACATCCAAATATATTTCTCTACGACTTCAATAACAGCATCAGCTAAGGATAGTGTGTCTCCTCTGAATGAATGCTTGGAGGTGGTAATGGGCTGGATGAGGAAAAACAAACTGAAGCTGAATCCAGACAAAACAGAGGTGCTTGCTGTCAAGGGCTCTGACCTAGGTTTGGAGGTGTGTCAACCAGTTCTGGATGGGGCTACACTCCCCCTGAAAGACTGTGTTCGCAGTTTGGGGGCGCTCCTGGATCCGTCGCTCCAAATGATAGCCCAGATAGATGCGACGGCCAGGAGTGCCTACTATCAGCTTCAGCTGATATGCCAGCTGTACCCCTTCTTAGAGTCAGAAGACCTAAAGACAGTAGTGCACATGCTGGTAACCTCAAGGCTTGACTTCTGCAATGCACTCTACATAGGGCTACCATTGTACCTTGTTCGGAAACTTCAACTAGTTCAAAATATGGCAGCCAGGTTGGTCACCAGTACATCTAGGGGTGAGCATATTACCCCAACATTAAAATCACTCCACTGGCTGCCAATTAGTTTCCGGGCGAAGTACAAAGTGTTGGTTATTGCCTTTAAAGCCCTAAATGGTTTGGGTCCAGGTTACCTGCAGGATCGCCTTCTCCCATATAGTCCGCCCCGCACACTCAGGTCTTCTGGGGTGAACTTACTTGAGTCAGCTAAAACTAGGCTGACATCAGTTTCCCAGAGGACCTTTTCTTCTGTCAACCCCAGATTGTGGAATGGCCGGCCGGAGGAGATTCGTAAAATTAACTCTCTGTCTGATTTTAAGGCAGCTTTAAAGACTAGCCTTTTCCGGCAGGCCTATCTAGATCCATGTTAAATCAAGAATTTTTAAGATGTATTGATTCCTGTTCTAATGTTGTTCCCCGCCTCGATCCAAAGGGAGAGGCGGGTAAGAATTATTATTATTATTATTATTATTATTATTATTTATTTGGTCTTGTACAAGAAGCTTCTACAAAGTTGAATATATATGAGTGGCAGGGTTATAGTTCAGTAGGAGAGCACATGCTCTGCAAGCAGAAGATTCCAGATTCAATCCCAGGCATCTCCAGCGACAGCCAATAAAGAATCCTGCCTGAAATGCTGGAGAACTACTGCCAATTGGTGAACACAATACTGGGCTAGAAGGACCAATAGTATGACTCTGTATAAGGCAGCTTCTTGTGTTCTTATTGGGGCAGCAGTCCTTGGTGTTGTACTCCACTGAATTATAGTGGAATAATATAAAGCCTTGTTATCACAGGAAAAACCGTGGCCTCTGAAACCTGTATTTGGTTGATGTACACTACTGCTAGTTATTTTGTGCTTTGTCCATCCAACAGAATGGGTGTTCCAACATGTAAGAAGCAATGAAAATCAACAGAGAACCTCAGGCAGCAGCACCAGGAGAATGAGAAAGAATGGAGTTGATGCCCACTCACTAGGAGACAAGCATCACGCTAATTTCCCTTTGCTGTTCATCAGCCTGCAATGTGCTCTGAATGAGAGCCTGTAATTAATTGCTCATCTGCATCCCCCATCTGAACTCCCTCCCCACCAACCCCCACCACTACACCGTGCATCCAGCTTGATACACGTTGGCTGGCATTTTCAAAATCGGAGGCATTCTAATTACCGGAGAGTTATAACACCTTCCATTTCGCGCCCGTCGGACTGACACCCTGTCAAGAGCAAAGAGACTTGCCAGAGGTTTTGACAACACTAATTGCCCCTATAATCTAAAAACACAAAGGAGAGGCGATTAGTCGTGAGGGCCGCAGCTCTCGATCCGACATGAGGTTTTCACAACGTTACAAGAAAACAAAAGCGGCGCCTTTTAGAGTGTGATGGCTGCTAACAAAGCAGAATTATATTTTCATACAAACCTTTGTCTACATCAAATAGCTTTCCCCTTTCTCTTAAAATGCTACGCTGACACCAAGAATGGTGGGGGCTCCTTAGGAAGAGGAGCAGGAAGGAAGATAGAGGTATATGCATGAGCTATGGTTCTTACAAGATGGAACATCCTTAGGATTCATAGGCAGCTAGATTTCTTATTCTCTAGTTTATAATGGGATGGTGAGAAAGGGAAAGTCAATCATCATTCCTCCATCAGCACTTCCAGGGCTGGGTTCTACCTCAGGAGAGTAGCTGCACCTCATTATAGAAAACACTTGCCCTCATCAGGTGCAGGGCATCAGCCTTAGGCCAAAAACCTGCAAAGCCTTAGGCCAAAAACATGCAGATTGGTAATTGACACAACCATAGCTTACTGACAGTCGCTTGGATTGCTTTCTCCATTGCAGCACCTACCATGTGGAATGCTCTTTCCATCGTGATCAGGTGGACTTCTAATATGGAATGTCTCCACCGACATCTAATGCCATATTTGTTTTTCTGTGTGTTTTCCTGACCACTAGCATTGCCAGCTACCTTGATGATTTTAATAAGGTATTTTATTCTTTTATTACTATTTATTGTTTTATTGATTGATTTTGTTGTCTTTATTATGGTTTAACCTTGTGAACTGCTTTTTTTTTAAAAATGAAACCAGTATATATATTTTTCTGAAATAAATAACCAAAGATGCAGAACTGTGTCTAGTATTCATAGGGACTTGGATAAAAAACTAAAGCTTCAAACCTTCCTTTTCTGCACAGGAAGTTACATACAGCATGCACTCATGGTCTATATTACATGGGGGAATAGGGATCTTTTTGGCAGGTGCTAATGGCCATCAATATAGCAGATCTGCGCTGTCACAGTGGCTTTTAAAGTAAGAAATGGTTGATAAAAATGAGTGGGAGCTTTGAAATTGGTGGTCAGGCTTAGAGGTCTCTTCTCCTGCAGAATACTTCATTGGGATGTTCTGCCTCCTCTCTTAGAGTTCATCTATATTGTCAGGCATTTAAAACAGGTTCACTGCTCAACACGTTTATAGTGCATCTTGGGCAAGTTGAGCACTTTTCCCAGCAACAAAGTTTTTACAATATGCTTGGTAATCAAGTTGAGTGTTAAATAGTGTCTCTTAAGAAAGTCTAGCTCAAGAATGGGAAAACTGATCTGTGAAATTGGCCGATTTCATACAGTCAGCTGGGTATAAAATTTGAACTTGACTAAAACGAAAAGGTATGATAATGAAATGTCCTGGTAATAGAAACAATGCAGACTTAAAATCTGTTGAATCATTTTGACTCCCCTGGACATGTTAAGGGCTACATTCTGTGGGGCACAATAATAATAATAATAATAATAATAATAATAATAATAATAATTTTAATTTTTTCTTACCCGCCTCTCCCTTTGGATGGAGGAAGGGAACAACATTAGTACAGGAATCAACACATCTTAAAAATTCTTGATTTTACATTGATCTGGGTAGGTCTGCTGGAAAAGGCTAGTCTTCAAAGCTGCCTTAAAATCAGACAGAGAGTTAATTTTACGAATCTCCTCCGGCCGGCCATTCCACAATTTGGGGGCGACAGAAGAAAAGGTCCTCTAGAAGATTCAATGCAATTTTGGAAACTAGAATAAGATCCCGAGGGTGGGGGGCACTTATTAATGTGAGTTAGTTAGTTTTACTCTGTACAGCACCATGTACATTGATGGTGCTATATAAATAAATAATAATAATAATAAAGTAGAATATATAGCTAAGAAATAAGAGGAATGTTATGTTATGTATGTATATTATTTATCATGTGTTGTTAAATAATAATAATAATAATAATAATAATAATAATAATAATAATTTTTAAAAAGGGAAAAAAAGAAAAGGTCCTCTGGGAAACTGATGTCAGCCTAGTCTTGGCTGACTGAAGTAAGTGCTCCCCAGAGGACCTGAGTGTGCGGGGCGGACTGTATGGGATAAAGCGATCCCGCAGGTAACCTGGACCCAAACCATTTAGAGCTTTAAACGTAATGACCAACACTTTGTACTTTGCCTGGAAACTAATTGGCAGCCAGTGGAGTGATTTTAATGTTGGGGTAATATGCTCACCCCTAGATGTACCGGTGACCAACCTGGCTGCCATATTTTGAACTAGTTGAAGTTTCCGAACAAGGTACAATGGTAGCCCTATGTAGAGTGCATTGCAGAAGTCAAGCCTTGAGGTTACCAGCGTGTGCACAACCGTCTTCAGTTCTTCTGACTCTAGGAAGGGGCGCAGCTGGCGTATCAGCTGAATTTGACACTTTGAGCACTCCACAGGTGCTACGGACCACCATATAAATAAATAATAATAAAATAATAATAATTTTACTCCCCCGCCCCAAATAAAATACATTTCCCATTGCCAGCTACACCAGGGGCCATGTGTGGCCCACAGCCCACTGGTTGCCAACCCTTGCTCTAGGAAAAGAACAAAACTCCCCAAACTTTAGCCAAGCTAGGTTGAAAATACTTTATATTCTTTTGCATAAGCTTTCGAATTCTTGATGAAAATTATATGAGCAGCAAGAATTAAAGCCAAGCGAAGTTATAAGGACTTTTGCTTCATCCTGTTCATTCAGCACGTGGGACATCACAAGTCCAACAAGATAGAAAAAATAAAGGATGTTAGCATGAGTTCAGGTGAAAACGAAAGTTAAACTTCCATAGACGCCTCAACTGACTACTTGTTCCAGGCCTGCTTTTTGATTTCACAAGAACTATAGGCTCTTCACCACTCTCTAAAGCTTAACACTCCCAATGACAACAACAGATGCATTGTGCATGCAGACAGAGAGGCTGAATTTCTCTCTCCAAGAATGGTTTGTGGGTGTGCGTGTGTCATAGCTGGCATCTGGCAGACAGTGAGCTAAGGCAGGCAATGACTCACTTGTTGGCCTGGTGCCATTCCACAAAACTGCTTACTAACAGCTCTGTAGTCTCCTAACAAAGCTTTGACAATGCATCTGAATGGAGATGCTTTTCCAGGAGGCTTTAGCTAGAATATCATCATACCTGAATTAAAGGTGAAGTGCAAAAAGTCTGTGGGTGGGAAATAAGCTTCCAATTAAAGGAATGAAGCATCCCAGTGAAAACTCAGTAAAATTATGAGATCTGCACAGATTCTTAAGACCAAACTGCTGTACTGAAGGAGGTGGGGGTGGGGGGGAACAAAACCTCTCCTGATGCCTAGAAGGGAATGTTCTATCTATATTAATTCATTAATGAATCATACCACCATGCAGCCTGCAGCTGAATGCCCTTGCTAGATGAAATCCCTACTGCTCAAAGCTGGGTAAAATGCCCCCAGACTAAAAAAAAGTACACAGTATTCCGCAAGGTAGAGGCTGATTGCATACCTAGTATATCAATTTGTCTTTAAGGAACAAAAGGGAAAAGAGACATATGACTGAATGAGCATGGTCAGAATACCGAATGCTGCTGCTGACATTTTGGTTTGATGTAAAGATTTGAAATCTTGCTGTTCTGGCTTGTAAAACAACAACAACAACAACTCTTGGTAAAGGTGAAGGAATGGCCACAACTTTGTGAACAGATTTCGATAGAACAGGGAAGCTACAACAAATGCAAGGATGACTGCTGTGGTCAAATGTGAGTTCAGGCATCCAGCTGCTCATTCTGAGCTAAATCGTGTTCCATATGTTGCTCTGGTCCATCAGGTCTCCTGAGAAGCATTCCATCAGGCTGTAGCAGAAGGAAGAGAAGGGGGCAGAGCCACTATTAGGTCTGCTAAGAAGCCAGCTCTATCAGGCTCCATCAATGGTCACCTGGCAGCCACCAATCAGGCTACAGGGAGGCAGAAAGGGAAGATCCAGGGTCACAATCAGCTCTGCTGAGAGATCAGCAACGTTGGGCTCTTCCTCTCCTTGAGGAGCTTTCATTTCTACCTGGTCGTTCTAAGAACTTTGTAACATTAAGAATTGATGCCTACAAGAGAAGATATGGAAGAGCTTTTAAAGGAGAAAAAATTATCTTGGTTAGAGTATAGGCAATTAGAACAGTGGAATAAAAAGTGGATTAGAGAAAACAGAGTTTGTAGAGAAATGACGAAGTTTGAGGAATTAATAATTAAAAAGGAAAAATGTAAAGGAGGAAGTTTAGCATTAAAAGGGTTAATGAGCGAAATATATAAAATATTGCTAGAAAAAGGGCTAATAGATAGTTCAGGAAAAATGGTATGGGAGACAGATTTGAAGGTACAAATAGGGCGACAGAGCTGGGAGGGACTGTGGAAACAAAGAGTGTTGAAAAGTATGTCAGTGAGAATAAAAGAGAATTACTTTAAAATTTTGTGGAGGTGGTACCTAACCCCGATTAGATTGAACAAGATAAATAATCAGCATTCAGCAAATTGTTGGAGAGGTTGTGGGGAAAAAGGAACGTATTTACATATGTGGTGGGAATGCAAATATGTACAAAGATTATGGAAGATGGTGTTTCTTGAAATTGAAGAAATAGTGGGAATGAAAATAGAACAAACACCAAAAATTGCATTACTGTCACTATTTGAAGATTTAAAATGTGGAAAAGAAATTAAAGAATTGATATCGAGTTTGCGGACTGCAGCACGATTGATGGTTGCTAGGAACTGGAAGATTCAGGGGGAATATTCTATTGAAGAATGGTATAAAGAAGTTTGGGATATAGCTATTAATGATAAATTGACTTGTAATATTAAGTGGAGGAAAGGTATAACTAAAATAAATGAGTTTGAAGAAATTTGGAAACAGTTCCTAATATTTGTGTTTTCTAAGGGAAGTGGGAAACCGCCAGCGGAAGAAAGTATGAGATTTTGGAAGCAGGAATAGATCCCGAGGTGGGGGGTGCACTTATATGTTAAGAATGACTATATTTGTTATGATAGGATAGGTTATAGTTAATATTTACTCAATATATATGTATTCAACATTTATTCAAAATGTATGTAGTATGTTGTGCTGTTGTTGTTGTTTTGTACGATGTTTTAATTTGTGGTAAATAAAATAAAATAATAAAAAAAGAATTGATGCCTAAGTTTGCTTCCACCCTCTTTTTTCCTTTTGTGTTGTGTATTTTAGTTTGTAAGCATGGGGGCAGGGATGTCCTTGTTTTTTATTGCTATATAAGCCGCGCTGTGAGCCTTTTTTGGGGTTTAAGAGCAGGGTAAAAGTTCTTTAAATAAATTAATATGTAGTCCTGGACAATAGAAATGCACACATATACACATTTCAGCCAGGCCTTATTTTCTAAACCCATAAAAAGTAAAACAGAGATCTTCCTACCCTACCCTGGGTAATATAGTTTATATCCTATATTTAACCTATACACTTGTTCAGATTCCAATTGAAATCAAGATTTATAAGACATTATTAAGAGTTTCTTGGAAAAACTTTTTCCAAGAAAATTGCCTGAGGTAGAAGCACATGCTTTCACTCAAAATGCAATACACATGCATGAGGTCTCCTACAACCCACACAACTCTAGGATTCTAAGAACGAGGTGATAAGCAATTCCCATGTACTATTCCTGCATGAGAAGCAGCACGTACACAAGAATCTGTTTGATGTTCCATGTTACCCAAACTTTGGCCAATCTAAGGTTGCATCTGCACTTGCTGTTCTTCTTAAGTCAGTACAGAAAAGGATGTGTGCATCAGACCTGCACTTGATTTGCTATTCCCCATCATCCTGGTATAAGCTACCCCTCTGTTATGTACAGAGGCAGGTTTAGACTGAGTATAGTAATGCCTGAAAGTATCTGTTTAAACCAGATCAGATTTCCTGGATTTCAACCACAGAAAGCAAGAGCAAGAAAACTAGAGTATAGCAGATAGAAACACAATCCAGACAGGGAGAGAGTAAGGGAGCCAACAGCAGAAAGACCTACTGGGGGGGAGGGGAATCAACTCCACAGCAGACACATAAGCAGCTCTCTTTTTCCTCGAGTGAGGGAATGTGGAGGGGCTAGTATTGATCTGTCTTCATTACCCATTTCACTCAAGTTCAAATCAACAAAACACACTTTTCCACACCAGTGCCTTCCCTGCCACAGCAGACAAAAGAAAAGCAATTTCCTGCAGTTTGCTCCAAACTTGCTACTCTTTCCTTGAACCATTCTTTCCTCTTCTGTTACACACATGTCTTCAGATGGCAGATTTCCCCTTCAATCTTCCTTCATAAATGGACAAAATCACAAGAAGAAAGGAATCTATTGTATTTTTCTCATGGACAGAAACTTTAAAACTGACTACAATCTTGCAGCAAATTCAATGTCTAATACAGAATCTCTGGAATCCAAAATATTTAATTGTAGGCCTATATATCTACATATATAGATATCTAGCCCATATGGGTGTGAAGAAATTGTAAAAATAACCAGTGTGACATAGCTATTAAGGGTGCCAGCTTAAAGCAGAGTAGTTCTAGGTTCAAATCACCACTTGCTGATGAAGCTTACTGGGTGATTTCTCAGGCCAATCACTCTCCCTCAGCCTAGCCTAGGATATCTAGGGAGGCAGGGTGGGGAGAAGAGCCTTGTAAGTCCTTGGAAGGAATGGAGGGATAAAAAAATGTAACAAACAATATAAACAAATGTATAAATAAAAAGTGACACTGCTTTCACATCTGAAGGCTACTTCACTCAAGATGAAATTGACTTCCGCAGAAAGATTTATTAAGCCACAGAAAGCATACTGGGAACCAGAACACACACACACACACACAAACACACATGAACCTGCCTTTGAAAAAACATTCAGATCCTACAATTGTTTCAAAATTTTAGTATTGGCACCTGCCGCATTGAGCATATGACTCCAATATTGCTTCAGCCCCACTGATTCCCTCTTTGTTTCTGGGTCCCAATTCAAAGTGCTGCTGCAGACCTTTAAAGACATAAATGGACATTCTGAAGTGCCACTTCTTCTCACATTAATCTGCTCATGTACTTGGATCAACATCAGAGCCCCTGTTTTATGACCCCTCTGTTATCTAAGCTGTGGTGGGCGAGCACAAGAGATGGGACCTGTTCACTCATGGCACTCAAACTCTCTTCCAAGGGATGGGGATGGGGCTTTACCTTCCTCACTGCTTGCCTTGTGGCAAGCAATGAAGACCTGGCTTTTTCAGCAGCTGTTTAGTTTATGTTAAACCAATCAATGTATTAGATTGTTTCTTAGAGATTCTATATTCAGCGGCTCTATATTCTTGCTGTGACAATGTTTTTATCCTGCAAGGCAGATTATTCTGATTAATAAATAAAATATGCAATTAAAAAATAATTTGTACACATACTGCCTGTATGCAACTTTGGGAAAATTTGGTATGGGGATTTTGTCTTCTGTGAAGGAGCCATGAAGAGGCTAGATGCAGAAGAACTGAGGAGCTCTGCTTTTGATCAAAGGATGGGACATTTTCTCTCAGCACAGGTCTCAGGCATCTTCCCAGCATAACAGTCTCCTCCCAAGCCTCACCAGAAAAAGGAATAAAACATTAAATTATGAATAAAAAGGGGGCTGAGTAACAACTTGCAACTTCCCTAAAGCAGTTAAGTAACTTCATACAGAATGGCTTAATTTATTTGTTATCACTGCTGAATTTGAGAAACCTATATGCAAAATATTGTCAGGGGTTGGGAAATGCGTTATTTGAGACTCTACACCCCCGTAGCTGACCACTACCAGATCTACACAGAGGCAATGGAAGGTGGCTGCTACTTGATCCACACAGACCAACACCTCAGATAAAAGGGAACTAAAGAGATATGGGGAAGAGAATGTGGACTGAATCTGCTATTTGACAATCTTTCCAATGATTATAAGTCAATGCTTTATGCTCATCTATCCAAACAAGCATAAAGTGACATTTCAGGCCAACTTTAAAGTTATGGGTACATTTTTATCCAAGTTGCTTAGGACAGCACACATGCTTTCTCCCCACCACTGCCATGCATCCTTCCCTCATATTTTATCTTCAACAACTCTTTAAGGTAGGTGAAGCTGAGAAGAGGTGAATGGCTCAATATCACAGACTGAGCTTTATGGATGAACGGGGACTTGAACGTGGGCCTCATTCCTGATGCAAGTCCAATTTTTATAATCCGTTCTTCTAAACAAGATGAATTACTCTCCTATAGGATCATGGCTGATACAGATTTCATTAAATCACTGCAGATGATCAAAACAGGTATAGTATGGTGGTCTCAAGATGAAAATGTTCTGGAGTGACTACTGATCTGAACCTATGACTGTGGCTACTCAGTTGGAAATAGCAGTGACTGTATAAATATTAGGAAATACAAGAAACCAAGGAGTGAGCTGAGGCAGCACATTGCTAAGAATAATATGTCACATATTGGGCAGACTTCAAACTTTGGGGATCTTTGTTTTATACTAGAAATTCCAGATCCACCAGCTGGAGCTGGTGCAAAATACATGCACTTAAAATTATTATTATTATTATTATTATTAATAATAATAATAATAATAATAATAATTTATATAGCACCATCAATGTACATGGTGCTGTACAGAGTAAAACAGTAAATAGCAAGACCCTAAAGAATTCTGAGCCCAGAAATTTGTTTTGAGTACCAGAACCAAAATTCAGTCCTAGTTACCCCAGTCTTTCTTTTGTTGCTGTTATTGTAAAACAATTGCAAGTCAGAAATCCTTACTGATCTACTGTGAACAACCCAGAGATCTACCACTAGATCCTGATCAAGCTTCTGCACAGCCCTGACATAGAAGAACAGATCTTGACATCTTCACTTTGCCAAGAGGTTTCCATGACAGAAGGAAAAAATGGCCTCAATATTTAAGGAAAAGATTGAGCTAATTCAAATTTTAAGCAGCCATATGCACAACACATCTGAATGTCATATTTCACAACCCTGCCATCAAAAATGTAGATGTAAATTAGCAACCATCTTAGCATGGCTGCAAATCATCTGTGGAAAATGATTTAATGTCTATATTTGTTATTATTTATAAATGTCATGGGAAAGTGTTTTAAAATCTACCTCAAAATACAGCTGACAGAGACCAATGTGGACCACACAGACAGGTTAAACTTAGTAAGCTGTTCTACAGGAGACTTCCTGCGCCCTAGGCTTTGCACCAGTACAGAAATCTGCCATCTAAACGTGGCTCCAAAGTCAGATGAATGAATTAGGGTCCAGTCCTGAATCCAGTAAGAGGGCAGAGGCCCCTAAAGTTGGGTGGCAAGCAGCCAATTTAGCTCTGTTTATCAAAATTGCATTGCAAGACCAAATTAGGACACCCAAAAACTTATAGTAATTGCACTTGTTTGACTAAGCTTTCAATTCTGAAGTGGGCAAAATGTTGATATTTGAAATTGTGCCATTCATTAAAATAAATAGTCAAAACAAAGGCATTCTTTAACATTCACAATGTGCATACTAGGGTATAGTCCAGTGGTAACAAAAGCTTAGCTCAACTTCCAACTCTTGCCATAGCACAGTCCATCTTGTGTCTATGTTTGTTTTACAGCCAGTTTTGAGGAAATTTCCCTGCTGCCAACCTCACCTCTCACCCCCAGTTATTGAGAAGGATTTATCCATTCCTTGCCAGTCCAGGAGATGCTAACACTGGACTGCTGTTTTCCTTCCTATACTTAGTTATTCTTTTTTACAGATTCAGCTCCTTATATCCTCCTTGTAAAAGAAAATGTTTCAGTGGGGTTCAGAGGCTACTAGACTGAGGAAAGAACTGTTTTTTGGTTTTTTTTAATGTGGGTTGAGAGCAAGTTTGGTAGACAGCCACTGCAGCCCTGGCAAGCAAGTGGGGAAAAAGTGGAGCATGTGGTTTTGCTTCCCTTAAAGTCAGGGAAGCATTCCTGCTCCACTTGAGCTATACTGTGGCAGAATTTATATGGAAGTGCAAATTCAGATTTCTTTGACACACATTCTACAGTCATGTCTACATACTCTATCACCCAGTCTTGGCCTAGAAACTTTGCTCTATACATTCTTCATTCTCACCAATCTCTTCTCCACCCGCACCCCCGCCTGGAGAAGCCCTCCTGGTCAATCTCATCCACACCATTCCACAGTTAGATAAACTTCCTTTCAAAGAGAGTCTGTTTAATCCTATATCTCCCCTCATTTGGATCCTCCTCCAGTTGTAACGCCGGGGCATGAAGAGGGGAGAGAGGCTGCTGAGTTATGAGCTATTCCTGACTCATGTCTACAACTTTCACAAGTTTTTTTTTTTTGCAATACAAAAGGTGGGGAGAGAGACAGAACGTCAGGCTCTGTTAACTCTGTGAAAGCCAGTGAGACAGAGAGGGGAGACTGGGAAAGGGTGGAGCAGCGCTTGTGAAGGTGGAGGGAGAAAGAGAAAAAAAACCTGAAAAACAAAGTGTAAGAGAGAAAACAGACCATGAATGAGTGAGGGTGAAAGGAAAGATAAACAGAATGAGTCTAGGTTAGAAAGACAGAGGCCTCAGATAGACCTACAGGTCTAGCGCAACGGAGGGGTGAGGATCTCGCAATAATTTTATCACGAGATCTCCCCCTCTGCTTACATGCAGTGCGCGATGGCCTCGGACGAACAAGACATCACGCCTGCCTTTTTTTAAAAAAGGAACAGAAGCAGTGCTCAAAGTTGTTTTTTTTAAAAAAAACATAATTTCCCTGCCCCCCCCCCCATCCCCGAGCACAGAGCTCCTGAGGAGCTCTGCACACCGTGCGCGGTAACCGTGAGGAGCGGGGACAAACTGAGACACTCACCCACACGTTCCGCGGTCTCAAGATCATCCCAAGACTGCAGAAAGAGTGGGCTGAAAGGGTAGGGCCATATCCTGGGGAAAGGGAGGAATCATCCCTCCCTGCTCCCGGCATCCCCTGTGCATCATGTGTACACACAGGGATGATCCCGGGGATCGCCCCAGGATATCGCCCCGTCTAGCTATGGCCACAGCTAAACAACACAAACACACTTCATAATCACAAGTAAAAGAAACAGTAGGGGGAGAAAAACAATAGAAGAAAATTAAGAAAGATGGGTATGCACACACACACACACACACACACACACACACACACACACACACACTCTCTAAAGGGGAGACACTCACAGATTACAGGAATGTGACTTCACCCTTACTGCCTTTGTTCTTTCAAGATATTTTCCATTCAATGACTGCATTTCCTTCCTGAAAATGCTATTGGAAAAAGTCAACTGTTGGCTCAAAAGAAGTTCAGATGAATTATTGCTGTTAATATCAGCAGTAATTTTGCCTTCTTCACTTTCAGTTAAACTCATTAATGGAGATGGTGGCCTGTCTGCTACCTCCATAGAATGGTTACTCCTTTCAGGGCAGACGTGATGGAGGCCTGAGGGAAAGTGGAGGTGGTGGTAGTGGTATAGAAAAGAAAGGAAAATGTTTCAGGGCAGGTCTGGATTCCATCATGTCCCACAAACTCTCTTAAGAGATGGCATTTTTATGATGCATTTTCAAGACTGAAAAAGACCCATTAGGGCATAAAGACAGTCTCCCAGCCAACACAGGATTTTCCCCTATTGCCATCTGCCTTTTCTAAATTTAAAGCATTACAAGTAATGGTCTTCCATAGCCACTGTTCCAATATATGAGGTGATTGACAAAGCTTCCAAAGAATGATGCTGGACATCAGAAAACAAGACAGAGTAACACCCACACACCCATCCCCAGCATTCAAGGCAACACTATCCAGATTCAGTTCTGTAGGCTTAAAGATAGTCAGCCAAGTGAGAAATAAATGGGACAAATCTGGTTGAGGAGAAGACAGCTTATACACTAGAGATCAAGCTACAGGTATGCAGTTCCAAACAAAACAGGGGAAATGAGGAGTAAACAACAAGCTATATAGTCCCCTTGTTTTATTCCAGATGTATTTCAACAGACAGAAAATGAGAACAAACAGTGCTGAGACCATCACATGGATTTGGCTCTCTGGGGCGGTTGGATATGCAAAAGGCAGCCTCCCCCATCTCCATACCCTCTTCCACAGGGTTCCCTCCATTTCCAGCAGACTTTGGAGGCAGTTCAGTCTGATATAGGCGGGATCTTCAGCTCCAGGAGAGCACATACTAATTACTTTCCTTTGTTAATTAAACCCACGTGGCTCTAATAAGGTAACCTGCTGTTCACCGATAAATTTAATTAGCCTGAAGGGAGAGCCCCTCCACACAGCTATTTAAAATTGTCACTTTCCATTCACTTGGGCTTCTCCCCCCCCTTCCTTTCCTGTTCCTCCTTTAGACCTGAATTTATGCTCATTTTGCAACCCTTTTCATGTCCCAAGCCTGCTGCCTTTGCTGGTGTGTACATGTGCAATGACCTCAATCTTGGCAACATCTCTAGGGACATTCAACGCTGAAAGCAGGACACTTTTATAGTTTTGAAGCTAAAGAGCAGGCTTGATGCTTAGGGTGTAACTGATTCAGAATGTAATTAGATGTTACAGGAGGCACAGAGTTGTTATTATTATTATTATTATTATTTATTACATTTATATACCGCCCATAGCCGAAGCTCTCTGGGCGGTTTACAAATTATGTGCTTGTGAAGGCAATCGGTAGGTACGTAGATCTATGAACTAAAAAATTATAGAAAATCTTGATCATAGTTTAGGTCTGACCTCTGAGATGCTATCCATTCACAGCTGGCTCTACCTGCAGGGATTCAAAGTGATGTTCAGAGCTGCTGTTCTTAGTAGTCCAGAGGAGTCAGACGCTTCAGGATGTGATGGTTCCTGCCAGTCCACAAGCTGTGGGTGTGTGGGCTGTGCAGTTCTTTGCATGGATAGTTTCCCCAAACTGAGTACGGCAGTATGCAGCATAAGTTTCCCCCCGCCAGCGGCCATCTTTAATCTCGTGATGGAGGAACTAGACACGCAGCTACCATTTTCAGCAGCAGCAGCAACACATTCGTAACACTTCGCTCGGCCTTAGGCGGCTCTACAACCCTGTCTCTTTCTCACTCTTCCTTGTAATATCTAGATTAACATAATACATCAATGTGATGTCATCATGCTGTTCATTCCCCCTCTTATATCTCATCACTACCTATCATTTCTAGGGAAGGGGCTGTCCGCAACTTGACAACATCATCACACATGTATTAGATGTTCTGAGGAAGAATAGGAGACATGGAACATCAACAGATCTGTGACTCTGCCAACCTCTAGCTCTGTACTCACTATAGCAGCCTTCCACAACCTGGCACCCTCCAGATATTCCAGACCTCATCTCCCATGGACCCCAACCAGCTTGGTCAATGGTCAGGAGTTCTGGGAGTTGCAGTTCAAAACATCTGGAAGTCAACAGCATGGGGAAGGCAGAAGCATGCAGGAGTGTATCCAATATCCTTCAGAATTATGCAGAACCAACAATACTTCTCAGCTCAAGCTCTTAGCGTTATTTTGAGCAAATGCGGGGAAGGTTGACTGAAAGTTTCTAATAGGAAGAAAAGTCTTAGATGCTCAGAAAATTCCACTTTCTAAAAAGCAGCTTTCATTTCAGTCAAGAGCATTTCAGTCAGTTGGTGAAACGTTATTAACTTACATTTCCTAACGACATCTGAGACAAATCAATACATTTATCCTAGTTAGTGTATAACACAAGGCACTCTATTTTCTGTTGCCCAATCTCATTTGTAAATCCAAAGGCAGCAAACCCTGAGTATGCTTTCGAATAGCTACTGTTATTTCTATCTCCCAACATTTATCTAGTGGCCTTTTATAAGTTTGGTATCACTGCCCACATATTCACTAATCCCCCTTCAACGTTCACTGGGTACAGGTGAATCACAATGAGTATATGAGCCTCTGGACCCTCTACCTATAAGAACTGCCTGGATATCTGCACCCAAGTCTGTCTGCCCACTTGACTGACTCTTTCTGACAAGCATGAACAGGAGAGCAAACAGCGTTGCTTACTTGTAACTATTGTTCAAGAGCTCAGACTCTCCATATGGAAATGTATATTCACAAGTCACAGGTGGGACCTTTCAGAAAGCTCTAGAAGATGAGGACTGCAGGTTCCCTTTCATAGCATTCCCTGCCTGGAGCAAAGAGGCAGAGTTCAGTTCTTTTCTGATTACACAGTGAGCAGCAGTAAGAAGGAACTTCTTGATTAGAGCCCCCTATAAAAAAGCTTTTCCTCTTCCAGTGTTCTCACCCTCCATAGCAAGTAGGAAACTCTTCAGAAAGAGTCGCTAATGTCCTCAGTAAGGTTCTTCAGTAAGACCCCCCACAACTTCAGCCTTGTGTGTCTGGACGTGTGTCTTCCGCCTTGCATGTCTGGATCAAGTTGCATAAATCCACCCAGTGTCTCACTATAATCTTGGGTGCTTATCAGTGCAACAACATGCAGAAGTGTGCTTATGCCATCAAATCTACTTTTTGCCCTTCCTCACACTTTGGAGATTTCTCCAACTGCACAGGGTTTGGTTTCAGGCATCTCTCTGCAATCTGCTGCTCCTAAGCTGTCTCTAGGGAACACCATTAAGCACTTAGACCAATTCTACCTCTACTGCGTCATTTTCAAAGTCTTCTACTCCAGCTTTGTATTCTAAGCACTCAGTGGCCAAACCCTCCTCCAAAATCCCCAGGGTCTTATCATCAGCCTCAAAGGGCTTGTTGTCCAACTTACCCAGTTCAGAGTCCATGGCCTTGAGGGGTTCAAAGCTAATTCAGAGTTGCTCATCTAGGGTTTAATCTCTTAGTTTGTCAAAGTACGCCCATAATTCTGCTTTTAACAAAAGATGGTGAAAATCCTTTCACCTCACTCAGCAGTGGCAGTCAGCCTTATTCTGCTGAGGGAATTGTTGTTGGCCCTCTTCAAGCTACTACTTCTTGCACAACAGCAAAGAACTCTCCTTCAAAGAAGCAAAAGAAAAAGCAAGAAGCTGTTCTTCCAAACTGTATTGAGGCACTCAGTTTCAAGTTATTCAAATGTGTGGTTCTGATGCACCATATCCTGTCACCTAACTTTACCCATCATGTCTCTGATATTGAGTTTCTCAGCAAGGAGGATCTGTCCAAGATGGAAGCTAGAATGGCTTTGATGAGGATACCAGCCCACAATCTGTTTCCCTTCTCACCCAAGGTATCCAATCTTCAAAATACCCACTCTCCCAGCTCCATCCAGGGACCAACTTCACTACAAGCCTTAGCATACAGATTGCTATGGACAATACTGTGACAAAGTTTTATCTCATACAAGGGGTACACAGTCACTCTCATGTTGTCCTGCTATGCACATATGAGACAGGGCTCACTCCCCAGAGAGTAACATTTCGTGGGCAGCCCTCCAAAAGATCTTTTTTTTAATTATGGAAGCCCTTTGTTGTTGTTTATTCGTTCAGTCGCTTCCGACTCTTCGTGACTTCATGGACCAGCCCACGCCAGAGCTTTCTGTCGGCCGTTGCCACCCTTAGCTCCCCCAAGGTCAAGTCTGTCCCCTCCAGAATATCATCCATCCATCTTGCCCCCTTGGTCGGCCCCTCTTCCTTTTGCCTTCCACTTTCCCTAGCATCAGCCTCTTCTCCAGGGTATCCTGTCTTCTCATTATGTGGCCAAAGTACTTCAGTTTTGCCTTTAATACCATTCCCTCAAGTGAGCAGTCTGGCTTTATTTCCTGGAGTATGGACTGGAAGACCTCAGCATTAGAGTTGTTTTGTCACAAAATGCCCAGTGCCTCTTTTACTCTTCAACCCAGAATGTCTTGGATTCTCTCGTTGATGTCTTCATTATTCTATGGCCATTTCTCATATGCTATATATCCCCTATCCCTTTTCTACTTCTTTCAAGTGTTCCCAAGTATGTAATAGTTACTCAAGACACATATCTTCCTGTAATGCCACCACAAGGCCCCTGCCCATGGTTTCCAAATCTTCTGCACATAGGGACCACACAAAGCCATTTCCCATCATTCAAAACCTAGTAGACACAAGGTAGATCCTGCATCTGAAACTCCAGTTGCTTCACCTGTGGATCTCGTTCCTGCTGCCCCCTTAAGATACTGGGTGTTACAGCTAATGCAGACGGCTCTCAAGGGAAGCAAGCAGCTGCAGGGCATTCACGGAACATGCGGGAACCCCTCCAGAAACCTGTGCATCCTGGATGATGCAGCCGGGTGGGCGCTGGTGCCGGTGGACAGCAGATCATGGCGGTGAGGCCATGAGTGCCTGTCATTCCTGGGCCCTGTAAATCCCTCCTTCCCAGGCAGTGCATGCTCTGAACTGCAGGCTCTTTCCACAAGGCAGAGTCCTAGGGCTGTGCACTAAGATGGCAGTTTCATCGTGAAATGGCTGACGATGCTTCAGAGATCTGAAGCTGATCCGAGGCTTGCATAGCCCTACTATGCAGACTTCACTGACATGGCCACAGGGATGGGAATCAGCTAAATAAAACTGAATGGAGGTGGGGAAGGTGGTTCAGACTGGCATGAGGATTCAAATAAGACAGTGGACCAAAGGTGGGCAACGTGTGACCATCCAAATGTTTTGGTCTACAACTTTCATCAGCTGTAGCCAGCATAGACAATGGTGAAGGATGATGGGAATTGTGCCCCCACCAGAGGCTTTGGCCTACAAGTTGCCCACCCCTACAGTAGACAGAGGTGATGGTTCAAAGGTATGGAGATAGCAGGGATGCTTGAAGAAGTCATTTAGTTCACATCTAGAAACAAACAGACATGATTCACACACCCTGAGTTAATGTGTGGATTGTACTGTAGTTATCCTTCCAATCCACACTTTCCCCAATGTTATGGTCCATTTTTCACTTTAAACATAACAAAATGTAAAATACAAATCAAAATGTGTATTCTACCTGAAATCCATATTTTAAAGTAAAATGCATATAAATTTGCATGCTGATTTAAAAATTTCTCAGCATCTCAATAAAATGGCAACATCAAGTGTGAAATGTCCCATACAGAACCAAAGAATACAAGCATTGTACAGTTGCCACCAAATTTCTTTTTGAACCTGGATCAGCTAATGTTGTTGTAACATTTACTAACGTCACAGCATGTATTATGGCTGCCACAGTGAGTGTATTGGAAGCTATTTAGTGCACACCCATCTTCTCTACTCCTTATTGTATAAAGCTCTTTGTACTTCCCACCCCAGAGCATCTAACTCCTCTGATAATTTTCCCAATACAAATATCCTTCTGTAGTCTCAAAATACAAGGAAGGTTCCAACAATACTTTCTACGGCTCTACATATATTTCTACCAAATCCACTACTCTGGTTCACTAAAAATATTACATCAACAGCAGGAACCAAACAGACAAGCACCCTGCCCAAACTCTGGCCTGATGGCTCTATGAGCCAAAAGTAAACACAAGTCTACAAGCAAAGAATATTAAGACCAATCTCAGTTCAAGATGATCCAGACATTTCTGCCTTATTCCCTGATATTTAGGCTCAAGGAATCAAAAAATTTCAGCATAATTCAACAGAGGTAACAAGCGGAGAGATCTAGAAAATGTCATTCTGCCTCATGTGGTTTAAAGACCATTTTAAACAACCTTTTTTCCAATGTATAAGTGTCACACTATTTTAAAAAATCCACCAAGAAGGCATTCAGGAGTGCAAACCTCATTAGCCACTGACAAAAGATGGCCTATTGGGTAAGTGCCAGCTTGGAAACGGAAGACAAATCCCCAGCTTTGATACAGACTCCAGCATACTGGAAAAGTGCCTTCATCCCTTATCCTCATCTGTGTAATGGGAACAGCAGCAATTTATGGGGGACAATCCCTGTTCCTTATCTGTGTAATGGGAACAACAGTACTGTCCTACCTCATAATATCACTGCAATGATAGGCCTACCATGCAGATTTGCGTGTTTTATTAGTATAGTATCTAAGGACTAAATGGTTGATTCGTGGTATCTGAAGTGCTTTTTTAAATCACATAACATTTCGGAAGCATTCTTTGCAGGACAGATCTTATTTTCATACTTCCTATTAGAGTTTGAAACAAGTACCCAAGCTTTTGCTGCGTCTCACCTGAACAGCTGGCTGCTTATTTTCATTGCTGCTAGGAGAGGTCAGCCCTGTTGCTTGCTGCAGAAGGAACTGTCGTGCCACCTGAAGAGCCTGGAGTGAAAAGGATACAAAACAGGATGAAAAGGGGGGGGGGGGAGAAGTTAGTCTCTCCTTTCCAACTCTTTTCAATGTAACCTGCTGACAACGCCATCAACTTTGAAGAATGCACACTACTCACATGTTCAAGACAGCAGGTCAAGTATAGCTTGCCAACGTACTTTATTTTAACCATGCAACGCTAGCACAGAAATAATGCAATCAGCAGAACTTCCATGAAGCCATGCATTTCTGTTAGTATTTTTCTTCCACTTTTGCAAAGGCGAAAGAAATGCATTTAACACACCAGTAAAATGGTCTGGGAATTCTAAAAACAGCATAACAAACCCCAACCAAAAGTAGGGTTTGCACTGGCCCGCTTGCATTGACTGCCTATACATTTCCGAGCCCAATTCAAGGTGCTGGTTTTAAGCTGTCGCCAACGCTGCTATCTTTCCGGTGCCAGGTTAAGACTTTCCTCTTTGCCCAGGCATATATTATTATTATTTATTTATTTATTTATTTATTTATTTATATAGCACCATCAATGTACATGGTGCTGTACAGATTACACAGTAAATAGCAAGACCCTGCCGCATAGGCTTACAATCTAATAAAGTTGTAGTAAACAGTAAGGAGGGAAAGAGAATGCAAACAGGCACAGGGAAGTGTAAACAGGCACTGGGTAGGGTGAAGCTAAACAGTATAGAGTCAGAACAAACTCAATATTTAAAAGCTATAGGGAACAGAAAAGTTTTTAGCTGAGTTTTAAAAGCTGTGATTGAGTTTGTAGTTCTCAAGTGTTCTGGAAGAGCGTTCCAGGCGTAAGGGGCAGCAGAAGAAAAAGGACGAAGCCGAGTAAGGGAAGTGGAGGTCCTTGGGCAGGCGAGAAGCATATGGCGGCACATCTTAATTACCCACATGTTTTCATTTTTTTTAAACGGTTTTTAATGCTTTATGTGTGTATGTTCTGTGTTTTAGAATTTTAAAGTTTGTATACTTGTTTTAACCTTAATTTTAGAATTTCTGTAAACCGCCCAGAGAGCCCTGGCTATGGGAGCGGTATATAAGTGCAATAAATAAATAAATAAACATCTAAGGTTCTCCTCCGAGTGCCTCCTCTGAGAGAAGCTCAGAGGATGGCAACAAGGGAAAGGGCCTTTTCGGTAGTGCCCCCCCCTCCCGACTGTGGAATGATCTCCCTGATTAGGCTTGCCTGGCACCAACACTGTTATCTTTCAGGCGCCAGGTCAATACTTTTCTCTTCTCCCAGGCATTTAACAGCATTTAACCACGCTAAGTTTGCTTTTTAACAGACCCCAGAACTGTTGTTTTTAAATGGATACTGTTGTTTTTATACTGTTTTTATGTTTTTGATGGTTTTAAATTTTGTATACTTTTTTACTGTTTACTGTTTTTAACTTTTGTAAACCGCCCAGAAAGCTTCGGCTATGGGGCAGTATATAAATGTAATAAATAAATAAATAAATAAAGCAGCAATATGAATGGGAGACCACTGAAACCCCAATGTAAGAGCCAGGTATTAAATAGATACTGGAAAGGCCCAGGAAAAACAACAGTGATCTGGAAAACATTGAGATGCCTTCTTTCTCTGCATCCATTTCCTATCCCATAGCAACATCGAAATACTGCAACATTGAGCAGCTATCAATGTTTTCTGTAGTGCTGAGTGTAAAAATGCCTTCAGACTATGTTGTAATCCCAGAAGACTTAGAGGAAGACTCTCTACATGATATCATGCTACTGTCCCCTGATATATATTCAGGATATGAATATAACACCCATAGATACAGTCACAGCTTTCCTAGCTACTATTCCCATAGCTGCAACAGTAGAAGATAATCCACCTCTATTTAGAAATCAACAGGAAATTGCAGCTGTATCCATGAAGGGCTAAAGTCACATATTATGTTAATATGTAAAATGTCACACATTATGTGGTTCACATGAATGTGTCTTAAGGACAGTTGGACTTAGTATGTACATATGCATGCTTAAAACGTTTATATTCCACATTTCCATTACAACAGAAATGACCAAGGTGGCTTATGTCAAAGGTTTTGTTGTTGTTTTTAAAGAACTCTGCAGTGCAGTTTGACAGCATGTAACTATGGAAATAGATTTGTCAACGGCCAAGATCTACTAAATTAATTTTAGCAGCAATCCTATGAATTTTAGACAGAAAAAAAGTCCTACAGTTTCATAGGATTACATCCTTATTTACTAAATAAACTAGCTGTCATCAGAATAAGAAGGACCAACAGTGGCCATCTATTCATGGATAGTTTTCAAGAAGAGAGTTCCCATTCTTGAACTTTGTGTTACTGTTTTGTTTTGTTATTAAAATAGACAGGCAGATTGGTCTGTCATGAATGTTCTGCACGCTGTCACCTGAAATTACTTCCATGGGATCAGGGAGGAAAGCTTTACGGAGTTTGGATTTCTAGCCCCCACCCCAAATATTTCAGACCTGAAATAACTATCACAGATGTATGTGGTCAGGTAGGCGACAGGCTAGTTAGCTTTCAAAACCGATGTTCTAGACACAGATTTTTAAAAATCCTTCCTCAATTCAAAAATAGTAGGCAGGTAGGAGGAAAAAATTGCATTAACACATCAAATGACTAGTACATATACTGCCTTTCAGGAGTGTTGGACTAGATGACCGACCAACTCCCTTGAACTCTGATTCTATAAATATACACAAATTAATTCTTGAGCCTCCTGACAATTCAAGTGGCTAATGAACCCCACCAAGTAAAAGTGAACATGATTATACTCCTAAACCTGACCTCAAAAGTATCTGTGTGTGTGCGTGCGCGCGCATGCACACAGGATGGCTGGTGTCTCAATTTCAACAAAATAACCATGACTGCCAAGTGGGGGGGGGGAAGGGGGGAGAAAGGTGTGCATGAAGGCATGGAACTCGTAAAAGAACATGAGCATGAAAAAAGAAGAAGTGCACCCTCATGTGTCAGATCAGAGAGGCCGTATCCCAGAGGAAAAAAGTGCACATTTGCGTGGAGGAGAGGGGTTTCATTCAGGAGCCAAGAGCAGACTGCAAGCAGAGAATAACCTCTAACACAAACAATCCTGTGGTACCAAAAACGGCTGCTCCCAAAGTCCTGCTTCCTCATACGTTCCTTATTTTTGCTTTGAGAAGATTTTTTTTTAAAAATGGTACATTTCTGAACAACAAAGTCATTGTAGCCCTGCCTGCAAGACAGGTTTTTATTACAGCATAGAGACAGGAGGGGGGAGCACAGGGGTAGAGGTCGGCGGGTCATAGCCCAGCTTGGCGGTGCTGCAAACAGCATGTGGGTTCCACTGAGCTGTCAACACCGCAGCCGTAAATCAAGGCTCTGGCTTCCAAAGGGCGGCTGTGCTCTCCCCAGTCGGCAGAGGCACTTGCAGGGTGTGTCCCAGAGAAAGAGCCGCTTGTTAATTTTCCACATTTCCAGCTATAAAGAACAAAGTTACTTTCCGTCAGGCATTTAAACGTTGCGTACTGTACCGTACTCTCTCTGTTTGGAGGAGCAGCTGATTTTCTACACATGGATCAGATTAGCACGTGCACACTTACCCGTATGCAGTATAATTGCATGCATTACTGCATGTAAATGCAAGACAGAGATCACATTGTTGTAGCTACAAATAAGACCGGTGCATAACTTTAAAAGTGTCCACAATCTAATTTTGCACTTGAGATTTACACATGTGAAATGTAGTATTGCATACATAAAGTGTCAACAAGTAACACAGTGATCGCATCTAGGAGTCTCCTTTGTGCATACACCCCATCTATGAGCACAGCAGGATAAAATTTCAGCAAGAATCTTCACTTCTGACTGCACACAGTACAACAATAAACAAGTTCATATTCATTACAAATGTAGGATGCATGTGCAATTTTTAATTTTTAGTATGATCTGAGTTGCACATTATTCAAATATATTGTGCATGTTAAATGTACATTTGCATTCTAAATGTCAGTATCATTTTAGATCTGAAAGTGAGAGTGCGTGTATGCATTATTTCAGACACTCAAAAATTGCCAGGCTGTCTCAAATTAAGACACCACACAGATGTCCAAAGGAGACCAATACCAAGTGTTTTATTAAAGTAACACTAAATAGAAGTACAATGTTATTTTTAATGTTATGTAAAGGTTTTAGAAGCAGATGACAGCTAAAATGCAGGAGTTACCAACACTTCCTTCATTTACACAAGCACTTTTGAATGACTCCCATAGAAACTTTTCTCCCTCCGCACCTCTCTCTCTCTCACACACACACACATACACACTCTAATGGTACACCCCACAGCAATAACTTTAGAACAGTTGTCAGTAAAGCAAAACTTAAAATCATGTTTATAAGAAATACAGGACGAACAAGTGCCAAAGTTGCATTGGGGTGGTTTGAAAAAACAACTGTAGAAACTACAAAAAATATCACTCACCAAATATTGAAAATGGAAAGGGTAAAAATTAAATTTCATGGGCAGAATCCAATAGGTCTCTTACACTCCTGCTGATTCTCTTAAGCCCCACCAATTCCTTTGCACGAATGGCCCCCACAGTGGCATTTAGCGCTTCCTAGGGGAAGCCTCAAAATGAGAGGAAACACTTGTTTCTGGAAGGAGGCAGGTCAGCAGAGTTTGCATAAGGGAGTTTCTGCTTGTTTCAGGGCTTCCCCTAGGAAGTGCTATATCTCCTTTGCTTAAGCAGTGGAGCCATTTGTGCAATGGAATTGATGTGACCCACCACATGCGGAAAGGAATTGGCAGGGCTGTGGAAAGGAATCAGTGCGGGCATAAACGCCCCCTTGGATTCTGCCCAATGGGTCTACATGTCAACACATGAAATTTCAACAGTCCATTTCTCTATAAGTAGTTCTATAAATCAGGGGAGACATGGACTGCCTTCTCCTGGAATGAACATAACGTTTCCTTGGATTTGTCTGCTATACAGGCACCAGCCAAAGTGACAAAAGAAAATACAAAGAAATCCCATTCAAAATTCAACAGGTTTAAAGTTTCAGTTGCACCATCTGGCTTCCAAATACCTGTGGCAAGAGCTCAGTCAGCACTTTTATGCACTTTCAATGCGCGCAGAAGAGACTACTTCTCTTGTAACAGCTTCCATTTTGCAGAAACCTTTGCCCAAGGACAGAATTTCACCAAGGAAGGATAGACTTGATTGCAATTCAAAAGGGATGGATTTTATTCATGACACAGTTTACTGACCTGCTGGGTGACCTGGATTGAATCCATTCAGCTCTGTGGCCTCACAAAATGTGGACTCTTATAATATCACTGACCCCAAAAGGAAAAACATGCAACTGCAAAGGTAAGTTCAAGGAGCATTGTAAAATACTTCAGACAATTTGACAAACAAAGAAATAGTGGCTCAGGAAAAAGTGGTGACTTTTCATATAACACAGATTAAGTATCAATCACCAAACAAATAAGAGTCTTATTTCGCCAAACTCTGCGACAGGAACTTCCCAATGTCTTTAACGTGGCTGCTTCCTAGTCTCTTTTAATGCGTCACTACTTAATAAATTAATTAATTTGCCAAAGTTCAAGAGGAGTCCTAGGCAAATTCATGAGAGAAAAGAGGCATGCTACAGTACAAGTGCCATACTGATCAGACGCCTGACTTACCAGAGGAAACTGTGATGCTGCAGCCAGCTGTATGCAGTCTCCAATAGAACCCATTTTAATTGCATTAGCCACACAACAGGAGCTTTGTTCACAAGGGGACAGTAGGGACAGCCCCCTGTTTTATGGGCTTTGGGAACCCTGTAAAGTCTGTGTGAGTTTATTAAGCTGGTAGTGGCTTGTGCAAGAAGAATACGACTCGTGACGGGTGCCGGAACATGTCAAGAGGGCACCAAGCCAGGCTGGTACGCAGGAGGCGGCAGGAGGCCCGCTGCTCGATTAAGGGGATGCACAGCGTGGCGCATGAGAGCCAAGGGAACAGCGGACAGAATGTAAAAGGCTCACCCCATACGAGCTCTCATGGGGGAATTTAATTCACTCCCTGCTGACTCTCTCACTTTGTTGTGCTCTGAAGCACGAAATTACAAGATTTACAGGGAAAAATGACATGGCCTTACAGTCTCACACTGGGGCCTCCCTGTGACAACTATGCAGCTCACCCACAGAAGCTCGTACTCCACCCACCCCCCACCTACAATCAGGGAAGGGAGAAAAATGGGCAAAAAGAAAGGGGAAAAAAGTTAGAACTCCAGTTTCCAGGAGCGCTGACGTCCCTGCTGTTTTTCCAACACACGCCTGTTGTAAACGAGTGCCAGCCCAGCAGCAACACTCCCCCATAATTACGTAAATAAAACAGATACATTTACAGTATCTATTCATGTAGATACTTCTAGCCAATAGATTTAAAATTTTTGAAGACAGAATACTCTTTCCCAACCACTTGTCAATAAGGAAAGTGGTTTATTCACTCTCAGTCCATCCAGAAGAAATCCACTCCCCACCCTGCAAGGACATAGGCAGTAACAGAGAAGCATGATTTCAGTTCACTTCAGCAACTAAGGTGTCAGGGGGTACCAGCACACTAACAGTGGGAACCTATGGTTTAGAACAAGTGAGGAGTTAATTTCCTGCTCAACACCTGTTGTTGGGCAAGTTGCTTTCTTTTCAGTACTACGCAGATAACAGCATGCTGGATGCTTAATGCAGTAAAGACTCCAAAGTACTCGAAATGCTATTCTAGAAGATGGTTGCATTGAGCAGCAAATAAATAAGCAGCCGTTACTAAGTAGTTGCTGGGGAACCAGGCATCTCTCACACAGTGCATGATTTCTGGGAGAAATCATCTTTTCCTAAGCAATCAGACCTTAATTTGTTATTGTTGGGGCAAATACAATCTCATCACCATCAATAGCACAGCCACTGCCTTTTATGCTGTCTGGAATGTTGTTGTTGTTGTTGTGTTCGTGTTATTGGCAGAGGTGCTTGTGACATCACTGGTAACCAGTCACATTCTCCTTCGACTCCAATATTTACAAGATCTTTAGACTCCTTTAAAAAGTTTTTAACACTTACTAGTTCTTTCTAATCTTTAAAGGCTGAGCACTCCACACAGGAATCAGCATGAAAGAGCTCATCCAAACTTTTATCTAAAATGTATTTATTTAAAATATTTTTATACTGCCTTTCAAGATGAAATCTACTCAAGCCAGTATATAAACAGAAACATAAAACATTAAAATATTAAATTTTGCCACGCCATCCCAGAAATATGGTTCTATTTTTTCTCCAGAATTTGTTACAGCTGTTACAAACAATGTAAACAGCAATCAATGCTATAAAAAATGCAAAGAGTTTACCAAAAGTTGTTTTAAACACACACACACACACACACTCTTAATAATTAGCTATTGAGTAATTACTTACCAAACTCAAGAGTCACATATTTTTACATAGAGGGAAATGAAAGGAAATAGAATTCGCCTAATACATGCAGCAGAGCTGTTTTGGGTGGTCAGGGGCCACCAAAACGAGGGGCCACACCAGCCTCCAAAAAGAGAATTCAGATCTTTCAACAGCCCGCTGTGACCAATTTGCCCAGCACTTTACAGGCAAAATCACTTGGATCCACTCTGACTTGGATGCTATAGTTGATACAGACCCAGTGGATGTAACTCTGGCACCTGCTTGTCCAATATTTTTGGATACACACAGGCCCAGTTTGTGTGTTCTAACAAACCGTGGCTTGTTGAAATGATGAGTAGGAGCGAATGTGCATCCTGGTTTCTGTGTTCCTGCCCACTACCATGGGCTGAAACTCTGGGCGGATTGTCCCCAACAATGCATAGTCTCCAGGTTGTTTATTGTACTGGAAGCAGGCAGGCAAGAATCAACACACACAGTTCTACTCAACTTGTCTATGTTGAGACATTGACCTGGTTTGTGCATAATGACAAACCATAGTTTAATTAACCATGGGTTATTAAATAATGGGTTGTTGTTACATGCACACCTGGAATTATGTGTTAACTATAGTTTATTAACCATGAACAACCCACAAAGAAAATTCATGGTTTGTTGTTGGCTATTTAAACCATCTTTCGTCATTGTTTATGAAACCAGAATCATGGGTTACTTTGCCAGGCAACAAAAGCAGTGGGCAAGAGAGGTAAAAAACCAGCAGTTAGGATACAGGGTTTGTTCTATCATCTGCCAGGCAAACTGTGGGTAGAGCAACAAACCATGGTTTAAAGAACCAGGTTATTGCTATGACAAGCAAACTAGTTTATATAGTGGCTCTCAGGTAACTAAGCTGAGGAATATAGGAGCTGCCACTATGGTTGAAGTTTATCCATTTAATACAATGGTCTTACAAGTGAATTATACATAAATTAAACCAAAACCTGGAGGAGTAGGCCTAAAACGATTAGATATCGGCTAGCTCAAATAAACGAGTTCAGGATTTATTGTTTAACGAACAGAGTCAACTGAATTACCATTAGCTGGTAAAGAGTTCCATAGATAAGAAACAATAAGCGAAAAACACAAAGACACAAAATACAGGGGAAAATACGGGTTTCAATGAGACAAAGAACAAGAGAATCCTCAGAAGGAAAATACAGAGAAGATAAGCAGGAACTTGAGAATAAATGCATTTGAAAGTAAGTAACAAGATCTTGAATGCAAACATGGAAAAAAGTAAAAAGAAAAAGAAAAAAGCAGAGAAACACAATCATATTAGCATACAGAAAAAACAAGGTGGGCAGCAGAAGACAGAAGAAAAACAAGAGGTAGCCCAACTAAAACTGCACTAAAATAATCCCACTGGAACAAAAATGAGGGAAGAAACCAAAGCTAAATTTAGGTTACTAAGTTGAAAACTAGGACTTCTCTAAAGTAGCATTCTCTGAAATGCTACTTGTTCCGTGCACAAAGCCAGCTAGACAGGTGAAGCTGAGGGGTCTCAATGTGCGGAGGAAATGGTGGCATAGGGAAGAGGGATTTAGATTAATTAGGCACTGTGGAACATTTTGGGACAAATTAGGCCTATGTGAAAGAAATATGCTCCACTTGAACCAGAATACAACCAAACTGCTAGTACTTAACATCAAAAGGATGGCAAAGCAGCTTTACCCTTGGGGGTAAGTCAACAGGAACTTGGAAGCATCTGGTTTGAGATAAATCATTCCTGGGGGATAAGAATGAAAATGTTTTTGATTGCCCAAATAAGGACCGGTGGGTGGGTGGGTGAGATAGGTCATGAGTATACAGTAGAATGTGATAATCACCCAAAGAAGCCAAATGAGAAAATGCCCACATTAGAGATATTTAGAGAGGGATACCCTGTATAGGTGTTTCTATGCTAATGCTAGAAGCCTTTGAGCAAAGACAGGGCAACTGGAGTGCTTGGTTTTTATTTTGAAGGAGAACACAGATTTACTAAGCATAAGGAAAACCTGATGGAATGGAGAGAACCAGACGGGAATATGGTCATCTTTGGATACAAATTCTATGGGAAGGTCATGGAAGGGCACACTGGGGGTGGTGTCACTCTGTACACCAAAAACAGATAGAATCAGAGAATCTAGAAATCTTAAAAGGGGCATACTCCTCCACAAAATCACCATGAGTGACAACACCAGGCCAATCAAGTAATTTAGTACTGCTCAAAATGCTCAGGATGATCTTGAGATGGAGAATGAAATTAGAGAGGCATTTATAGGAGAAACTGCTGTAGTATTGGGTGAATGCATGTTCCAGTTACTACAAAGGGGTAAATTTCTAGATACTCTAAACAATTGTGGCTAGATCAGTTATATGTAACTTGAAATTTGCAAAGTCAGTCCAACACAGTTACACTTGACTTCAAAAGAGGAAACATCTCAAAACAAAAATTACAGGTCCGTTAATTTAATGTTTGTTCTGGGGAAATTGGTGGAATTGCTTGGCACCTACATTATATGCTTTTAGACGCCAGGTGAAGACCTTTTTATTCTCCCAACATTTTAACAATCTATAAATTTTAAATAACATGGTTTTAAATTTGTAATTTTGCATTGCTGCTGTTTTATCTGGTTGAGCTTTTATATTGTATTTTATATTATGGTTTTATACTGTTGTATACTGTTGTTTTATACTTTGAATGGTTTTAATTTTTGTGAACCGCCCAGAGAGCTCCGGCTATTGGGCGGTATAGAAATGTAATAAATAAATAAATAAACATGTTATTAAAGACTAAATTACCAAGCATATAGGAAGTCAGGTCTTGATGAAGAAGAATCTATGTGACTTCAGCAAAGGTAAGTCCTGACTCTAACCTTTTAGAGTTCTTTGAGAGTATCAACAAATTTTGACTTTCAAAAATCTTCTGACAAAGTCCCTCACCAGACCCCTGAGCAAACTTAACAGTTATGGGATAAGAAGAGAAGTCCTCTTATGGATTGGGAATGGGTTAAAGAACAGGAAGCAGAGAATAGGAATAGATGGTCAGTTATTCCAAAGGAGTAATGTTAACAGTGGGGTCCCACAAGGAGCTTGGGAATAGCACTGGTTTTCTGCATAAATGATATGGACTTAGGGGGTGAGCAGTGAAATGGCCAGGGTTACGCACCAAATTATTTGAGGTAGTTAAAACAAAAAGGGATAACAGGGAATCCCCAAAAGGACCTCTAAATTGGAGAATGGACATTCAAATGGAAAATGGGAGTCAGTGTAAGCAAGTGGAAACAAATCTGGGCAACAAATCCTAACCACCTATATGCTGATGGGATCTGAGCTGGCAGTGACTGACTAGAAAAAAAATATCTTTGGGTTGTGGTGGATAGCTCAATGAAAATGTCAAGCCACTGTGCAGCTCCTGTAAAAATGGCAAATTCCATATTGGGGATCATTGGGAAAGGAATCTAAAATAAAACTGCCAATGTCATAATATCTTTATACTAATCTATGGTGCACACTGTGTACAAGTTTCGTCACCACACTTCAAAAGAGTTATTGTAGAGACAGAAAAGGACAAGCCAAATGATAAGGAGTTGGAGCAATTCCACCATGAGGAGAGGTTACAACATTTGGGACTTTTAAGCTTAGGGAAAAAGGCAAACAGGAAACATGATAAATACATAAAAATACACATGGCTTGGATAAAGTGGGTCCTCTCTCATAATACTAGAACCTAGGGTCATCCAATGAAGGCGAATGGTGGGAGAATCAGGACAGATATTTAAATTGCGCAATTCACTACCACAAACTGTAGTGATGGCTACCAACCTGGATGGCTTACACAAATTCATGGACAATAAGGCTATCAATGGCTGGACTAGATAGATCTTTGGTCTGATTCAGCACAGTTATTCTAATGTTTTTATGCATGGACAGAATTAACAGGAAAATATTGCTAAAATGGTTTCTGACAACTGAAAATGTTAAGACTTGGCTAATGTTGAAATCTGAAAGGGGTGGGGGGAAAGAAAAGAATGAAAAACAAACATCAAGATTTCTAGCTTGAAGAGAAGGAAAAATGGTAACATGATCAATATATGAAGAAATGGGAAGAAAGGAGTCCACAGGAAAATAAGGAATTCTGTTTGAAAGATTTAGCTTCAGAGAATGAGAGCAGAACCCTGAGGTAATAAAAAATAATTTGAAAAATTAACAAACAAAGAGAAAAATTCAGAGATAGAAAATAACAGAATATTGTCACCATAGACATGACAATTAGCACAAAAATAATGATTACAGACAAAGAATAAAAAACAATGGGAACAGTAACTCCAATAGACTTAGGAGGACAAAAAGAAAGAACCATTAATGGAAATATGGTAAGTATGGTTAGAAAGATAAGAGGAAAACAAGACTAAACAGAACCACAAAAAACTAACAAAGAAGAGAATGATCAGCAGTATCAAAAGTAGAGGATAGATCAAGAAGAAGAAAATAATGGTGTTCCTGGTTAGACAGATAAAGAATATTAAAGAAACTGAAAGTAGTTTCTGTATAATAGTAAGCACAGGAGCAGCAGAAGCAGAAGCAGAAGCAGAAGAAGGTGAGTCTAAGTTTGTGTTAAACAAAAAACACCTGAGCATTTGCTTTGGGCTTGCACCATAAGATAGTTAAACAGCCTCATTAGGGGAAGATACAGGGGCAGGGAGAACAACCACCATGATCACAGGATCGTACAGGAGATAATTAAGAAGCAAATTGGGATCTAGAGCATGATTTTGAATACGATCAGTCAAAGTAGAATCCAGAACAGTAAAAGAAAGCAAGTGATCAGTCAAATGGGGAAAAGGGACAATAAAATCAAGGAAGCAAAACAAGAAGAGTTATTGCCAGATCCAAAACATAAACTAGGCTGCTGTATTGTTTGAGCTACTGATACACAACTTATGCCTTGATTTAGCTCTCCATGAGAGATGCCAGAACGCACAGAAGTATACATACGGCACAACCTTTCTCTCTGTCTTCGTTTAAGAAAAATAACTCTAGGAAAGTCAATGATTTAAGATTTGATTCTATTATCCCACTGTCATTTAAGGGGAGGGATCCTAGCACAACCAGCCAGAAAAGCTGGCTAAAGGCTGGGCCCAAAGTTCACTGCCTGTCTATATCTGTGAAAGAAGATGGTGCTCTTAATAAGAAAATGCATAGGTAAGAACCAGCATACCCATATTCTCAGTGGTTACCCAGAAACAATCTTTGAAAAAAAAATCTAGGAAGAGTGGATTGTAACCAAGTGCTTAGTTTCTGTGTGCAGAACTGCACCGTTTTTCAATTATCAACAGTTCATAGCCACTTACCAATTGTGTGCCATTTTCTTAGGATGCAATAGAATGCTTCCCTATCCTAGCTGAACTACTAATAATTTTATTTAGAATAAGAACAGCCATGGTGGATCCGACCAAGGGTCCATCTAGTCCAGCACTCTGTTCACACAGTGGCAAAGCAGCTGTTGACCAGGGACCAACAAAGCAGGACATGATAGCAACAGCACCCTCCCACCAATGTTCTGCAGCAATAGGTGTATGTAGGCTTACTGCCTCAGATACTGGAGGTAGCACATAATCATCAGGACTAGTAGTCATTGATAGCCTTCTCCTCCAGGAATTTATCCAACCCTCTTTTAAAGCCATCCAAATTTATGGCCATAGAATGTTAACCCACTCAATCCACAGAGAATCAGGTAGTTAACAGTTCTAAAGAGCTATTTAAAACTGCAAACTAAATTAAGAACAAGCATATTAGAGCAACCTGCCACATCTGTGACCGCAAAAATAAGTAGGTCTTGCTTTATTGGAGGCTTTGGCTTTGTCAAGTCTCTCTAGAGGGAGAGAGTTCTAGAGCAGTCATCATGACATCCTATTTTTGCATCATCCTTTATAAACAATCATTTATAAACAAAAGCATGAAGAGGTCAAATCATCTGACAACATCAATTATGACAGAACAGAGTGGAGGCAGTAGCTTCTTCAATATGCAGGGCCCTTTAACCTTCCAGTGTCCTGAACTGTTGGGGCCAGAATTAGGAGACTCAGGGATACAGGATGTAGCATCTCCCTAGATAATAAATTGTTTCCAGGTACTGGAATGACTCTACCCACCCAGCCTATTCATTTGGTTTCCTCATAATGAAGAACTATAAAGGCTTCCTGTTCTAGCTGGGATTTTGGTTGCGCAACAATAGTGTAGGGTGGGGTGGGGTTGGCTCTGGCTCATGACTTGCGTGCTGGGTCAGACTTCCCAGCTCAGATCCCTCAACTTGTGTCTTCTACTCAACTACTGTCTATTGCTCAGCTCTGACATGAAGCTAGTAACTAAAATTATGATTGGATGGCTATGGGAAGCTAGAGTGCTAACCAATGTGGCAATGGCACCCCACTATCAGAAGAAAAGCCATCACATGGTGTACTCTAGCTATAGCTTCTGAGCAATCCTAGGGCAAACCCTTCAAACCACTCTTAATAATCTAGCTTCCAGATTCTGAGCCAACCATTAACAGTTCCTAGGTCCAACTATGAAAGAACAAGTTTCCCTTTAAGTCCTAGCCACAAACTTCTTGACTTTCCATGGGCAGCAATGGGCTAGAATGCAATTCTGAGTAAGAGGTAACTTGAATAGACCCACTTCCCTCCAGCTTACAATCATTAGATGTTGCTTATGTATGTTCACATATATGTTCTGCTTATATCAACTACTGAACTGGAGGCTCAAAGGGTGAAACGCACCCTCCACACATACACATGGGCAGAAAAGCCTTCAATAGCTTTTCAGTTAATGTTAACATTGTATTGCATAAAATCCAGTTCAAGTATGCATGTCATCAGTATAATACAATTTGAAAGCAAATGAATTCATAATTTTTATCCCTGTCAGAGATATCCAGTTGTCCTCTTATTGAATCTAAGGCTGCAAGTAGCAAAAACTGTTACTGAAGATGCATTCTGTGGAAGTGGAAGAAGCCAGGTACTTTGAAGTTTGAAACGTTTGAGGAAAAACTTGTGGCAATTTTTAAAATAGTTTTTAAAAATATGAATGTTAAAGTAGGGAAACCTTTTCAGCACAAGGGCCAGATTACCACCCAGGAAACTATCTGAAGGTTGCATGCCAGCTGCAGATGTAGCCCAAAGTGGATGTGGCCGCCCTGCTCTCTCACACACCATTCCCAGACCCTGCTCCTTAGCTGCTCCATTAGCATTGGTGGGAGGGGCATTTTCCCAGCTGAGTGCTGAGAAAGGGAGCCTCTCAGCGCCAAGTAGGGAACAGCTCTTATCTCTAAACAACAGCTTATCTGAGATAAGAATGTTTGCCCATGGAAATGGGGCAGGGCCTGGGAGAAAAGTTGGCAGGCAGGATGGGGAATCCCCATGGGCTGTATCTGGGCCAGAGGTTCCCATGCCTGTTATAGAATATAATAATTATTATTATTTATTACATTTTTATACCGCCCAACAGCTGAAGCTCCCTGGGTGGTTCACAAAAACTAAAACCATTCAAAGTATAAAACAAAGAGTATAAAACATGATATAAAATACACATTAAAAACTGATTAAAAACATACCATACATGATTAAAACATCTTTAAACATCCTAAAAACATTCTAAAATTTCACTGGATAATGAATATGAATATAATATGATAGAATATGAATATTTTTAAAAAGTCATATTCCACCCAGGAGCTCATCTAATGAAGCATTGTTTAATGTTTTATTTTTTGCATATTCAATTAAAAATGCATCATGATCAGAAAGCTATGAGCAAATTCCAGTTCTAAAAATTTAAAAAGATATCCGTTTAAAAATCCTAAGCCTAAGATTAATGTTTTTTTTAAAAAAAATCTTCTCTGTCTCAGCCCCATTTTAATCCACACCAGTTAGGTGCCTTTTGGGGGAAAGCTTCAGAAAATTATTCAGTTTGTCAATGTGAATTTAAGTTGCAACTTGTGCTCTGGATTCCAAGCCAGTGTAGTATGTGGATTCAAGTATCCAGCTCAAGAGGGGTCTCTCTCTCTCTCTCTCTCTCTCACACACACACACACACACACACACACACACACACACACACACACACACAATAGTAGAGATGGAAGGGGCCTATAAGGCCATCAAGTCCAACCCCCTGTTCAATGCAAGAATCCACCTCAAAGCATCCTTGACAAATGGTTGTCCAGCTGCCTCTTGAATGCCTCTAGGGTGCGAGAGCCCACACGATCCTCATGTCAGACCTTCAACTACTACTTTATGGCATAGCTGCAAATATTCAGTGACAAAAAGTGCTAAAAATGTTGTGCATATACACATACAGCAACAAAAAAAGTCCGCAATTAATTCCAGCTGCATGTGGGTATTATGAAAACCTTGCCAGTATCAGATCTAAAGGAGAAATAGGAGTTGCAGTAGTGAGGAATCCCACACTAGATGTTTGGAGACCACCACTCTTTTAGACAATGAATCTGCAGGATCTGCTGTAGTCCAATTCAAAATGTCATACGGGGATAGATGAAAGGGGTTTATTTCACTCTTAAAGTTGATTTAAGATTTAAGAGTTGTGGTCATTCTAGGTAATACTTCCCCAATTGAAAAGCAGCTGTTTTTCAAGTAGTACAATGAAATCAGAGATCTTTCCCTTCAAGAAAGCACATCTATGGAAACTGCTTTTCCCCTGCCTTTATAATACAACACTTTTGACATTGGAATATGCGGTGTTTGCTCCATTCTCTGCCTTTTTAGTAGTTGTTACAGTTTGGGCTTTGGTTGTGCAAGAATACATACTGGATAAGACCACTAACACTGGTTATGATAATCTCAAATGTTTCCCCAATATAAGTGCTATTTTGTGATATTGCATACCTTTGGGATTTTTTTAAAAAGTGTTTTTACAAGCTAAGCACTCCCCTTCTGGTGTGCTCACGATGAGCAAGGCTAGCCCTGGAGAAGTTTCTGGAACTCTTTCTGTTTCTTTTTCTTATTGTTCCCCTTTATTTATTTTTTCCAAATAAATTTTCCTTTATGTTGTCCCTCTTTTTGAAAAAGAAAAAGAAAGACTAAGACACACACACACTTCTAGCATGGCTCCCCTGTCTAGAAGGTCCTTGGATGGAAACCTCCAGAGCCCGTGAACAGTCCTTGAGATTAATCTTAGTTTTCTCCAGGACTGGCTTTACAACCTCTGGCAGAATAAAGTGAGCATGACTCAACTGGAAATTAACCTAGTGATTAAATACCTCACAGGTAATCACCTTGACATGGCTTAGCATCCCCCCCCCCCACACAGCAGGATTTATATCTCACACATATACCAATACCCACCCACAGAACACTGGCCATTTAAAAATAAAGGGAGAAGTACTCTTCAACCAAAAGGTGACAGGCCAAAGATGTATGAGATATTCACAAGTCACTTGAAAATGCCCCATTCACAACTCCCAACATGAACGTGAATGGGAGCACATATTCTCTGAAAATGTTCAGATTCCCAAACTTGTGTTCTCTTCCGCAAATGCACAACATCTGGAAAATGCACAAGTTATCCCACTTGAACAAACTGAAAAGCAGGTCACAAGTGAGAATGGGAGCAAGCCAAGTAAACTTTGGAGAATTTCAGCAAGTTCAAGCACCTCTGGCTTTCCCATCCATATGAATGTTCCACAGAAGTGGATCATTCATTAGCTTCTGACTCTAGAAAAAAAGAGTCTGTCACCGCCACTCCCCAATAGTAAGTGCTATGTCCCATTCTAAACATCAAACCTGTAGGATTCTTCTGAAGCTCACTTATGAACCACATGTGCACCATAAGAAGTTATCCACCTAAATAGTTCCAGATTTCCTTCAGCAGGAACTGACAAGAATCTAGGATCCAACAGGTAGCCAATCTCTTCTCAACAGTTTCTAGAAGATTTGCATGGACAAAAATTCTAACAGAAATTTTGCACATGTACAAGATGACTTCAAGAAGTTGTTTCATGAAGTACTGTTACCTCCAAATATTCTTTTTTCAAATAGCTGGGAGGAAATATTCCTAAAAGTTATTTTTGGTTGGTTGGTTTTAAATAAACACATTACTAAATAAATAAAATAAATGTTATTTATTTAATGACCTGAAATATTTTCTTTTATGCTGTTGAAGTTAAAACCAATACTATGACAATATCTTGAAGTCAGCTAGGACCTGAAAGAAAGCTGAGAGCCAATTACACTCCTCTTCCGATAGGCATTTAAAAAGAGCTTGCTACCTGAATGGCTTGTAGACTTTAACCTCCAACAATATACAATGATAAAAAATACATTCAAAGAAAGCTAAAGAAAGCCATACTTTGAAATATTCTACATTTCTCCTCTTTCTTTTTACCCCAAATGGTTTTTGAAAAAGCCTGTCTATTATGTTATACTAACCCCATAAAAATAACATTATCACATTCCAGATTTAGAAGTATTAAAGCATGTGCACACATATTTTTGGATGGCTATTATCAATACATGATACCACACTGAAAAGCACTCTCATGTCTACCTGCCCTCTTTTATATGATCAGTACCAAATGGCATAAAAAAACCTAGAACATATGGCCAGATTCTTCAAATCTGAAAGTCTGCCCCCCCCTTTTTTTTAAAGAAGCTTCCCCATCTTCCAAACTGACCATTCTTTGAGGCAAAGTACCACCTCCTCATAGATGTCTGTGCTGGACTCCCTTACCTTGAAGTTATCATTCTTCTTTGTTAAAAATATTACTTCTACTAACATAGAGCAGAAAAATGAACCAGACAAATTCTTCCTTTTCCATTTATTTAGTTATTTATTTAAAAAATCTGTTTTAAGTTCAAATAAGAATGATAAATCAGGCAAGTAATAGAGAGATGAAGTTGACTTAAGTGCTCTCTGGCCTTTCATTTTTATCTTAATACACCTTAATAATCATGTATTACAATATATATATATATATATATATATATATATATATATATGAAACGTGATCACATGGTTTCGCTGAATAAAATTTTACAGATTCAAGTTACTCCCCATCTTAACTCCCCCTTAAAAATGAAACTACTCCATTTTAAGGCTTATTTCCATTGAACATTTTACATAAATACAGCACATGTCTGTCATAAAAGTGGTTCAAAAATACAAAACAAATACGATACTGTATGGATGAAATGGCCTTTCCAGATGGGCCATTATTATATGACTGCAATTTGGAAAGTCAGCTACTGAGAAGCAACCGGGTCATAGTCTCAAGAGAGGGGTGTCTATTTCTAAAAATGGGATAAAAGAGTCCTGGTACTTTCGTTAGGTGCTTTAAGCAACAGGGTGTCCAACCATTACCAATGGGTTTTTTGAACACTAAGTGACCACATCCTTTGAAAATCTACAGCTATTACAAGGAAAGGAAGAGGTTTCTGAATCCTGTGCTTGGCTGTAAGTCCTAAACATTGAAAGTAATAAATCTTATTCTTATGTATGCAAACACTATATTGGACTGTGGAAAAAGGAGAATATATCAAACACTCCCCTTTGGGGAGATATATATATATATATATATATCTTTAGGCTACAGTTCAGCTGTATTTTCCAAGCTTTTTTCAAGTTAAAAATCAGAGATTTTTATGACTGCTAAATCCAAAGCTTTAAAGAAAAGTATAGTAAAATTTGCAAACAAGTTATGAGAGCTGATAACATCATAGTTCTAATACTACTACTACATTAGTAAGCTCTTGAATTCTACGTAAAGTTTCTAGACAATCACTTTGTCGGAGATTTATGTACTCTATACAGAACTGGGAGGGGGAGAAAGAGCAAGTTCCTCATTCAAGTAAAAATGGATTTTCATAAAGTATTTGCACAGATATTCTCATTAGTCCACCAATCATTATATTTCCATTTGCCACTTTTCATCATTCCCTCCAGACTGAGCCTCTGTTGTGGGGAACCAAGCACTCCACTCCCATTTCAGCATTGCACTTTCAATGAGATACATCTCTCCTACCTAGCATTTCTATTGCTCTATAATTGCTGAGTATAAGGTGTTTATGTGACTGTCATGGGCACTTATGGGATAATGTCCATGGCATCACCAATGTTGAGATTTCCATACACCCATCATGCCCATTCAAGTTGATCATTTTTACATGGTGTTTTCTTTGTTTAAACATTTTGTCAGTGCTTCACCTCCCAGGGCTAATACTTCCTGCATCTCTCTCTCTCCTCTATGTATGGTTGGTCAAATCGGTGGTCGGTTGACATAGGTGTCAATTCACCACCTATTTGAGCATAGTCAAATATTCCATGAAGCCGTGGCGTTAATGAGGATAACTTAGAGCTTTCCAGGTCAAACATCTCAGAGCAGCAGCCTGCTTCCAGGGAGCATGAGGCACATCACAGGGATCCTGTGCCCTCAGGAGAGGCAGTATCCAAACTGCTCCCTAGTTTTTAAATTTGAATAAAATTTTACAGATTCAAGTTACTCCCCATCTTAACTCCCCCTTAAAAATGAAACTACACCATTTTAAGGCTTATTTCCATTGAACATTTTACATAAATACAGCACATGTCTGTCATAAAAGTGGTTCAAAAATACAAAACAAATACGATACTGTATGGATGAAATGGCCTTTCCAGATGGGCCATTATTATATGACTGCAATTTGGAAAGTCAGCTACTGAGAAGCAACCGGGTCATAGTCTCAACACCTATTGAAGGCAGTGTGTTTAAACAAGCCTTCCCTACCTGAACAGCCATGGCTCTATTGGCATAATTTGATTTTAAACATTTTAATGCCGTATTTTGATTCCTTTTTTCTTTCTTTTTACTACAAAACTTTTCACTGTCTAGCTCCTTCCTATCTCTCCTCTCTCATCTCACACTATTGCCCCGCTCGTGCTCTTCGCTCCTCTGATGCCATGTTTCTCGCCTGCCCAAGGGCCTCTACTTCCCTTGCTCGGCTTCGTCCATTTTCGTCTGCTGCCCCTTACGCCTGGAACGCTCTTCCAGAACATTTGAGAACTACAAGTTCAACCACAGCTTTTAAAGCTCAACTAAAAACTTTTCTTTTTCTTAAAGCTTTTAAAACTTGATGTTGTGCAGACTTCTACTGTTACTTTCTACTGTTAGTTTTTCCCTACCCTGTGCCTGCTTACCCTTCCCTGTACCTGTTGGCATTCTCTTCCCCTCCTTATTGTTTTACTATGATTTTATTAGATTGTAAGCCTATGCGGCAGAGTCTTGCTATTTACTGTTTTACTCTGTACAGCACCATGTACATTGATGGTGCTATATAAATAAATAATAATAATAATAATAATAATGAAATTATAGCTATGTCCAGTTTGGTCTTCAGTAGTACAGCACAAGTGTTTCATGCAGGAAGTTGCAGGATTAATCAATGGTATCTCCAGTTTAAAGTTCAGATAGCAGATGATGGGAAAGACCCTGAAACCCTGAAGAGCTGCTGCCAATCAAAATAGAAAATATTTGACTAGATCGGGGTGGGCAACTTGTGCCCCTCCAGATGTTTGGGCCTACAACTCCCCTCACCCCTGGCTATGCTGGCCAGAGGAGCTGGAAGCTATAGGCCAAAACATCTGGAAGCTGCCCATCCCTGGCTAACTGCACAAGTAGTCTGAACAGGTGCATAATGCACTTCCTATGTTCCAAAATTCTTTAGTTACACAAATCCTTCCTTCCTGTCTGAAAAGTTTAGTGTAACTTAAAAGCTCACTACCATTCCTGACTAACTAAGTGTCCCAATAGAAGGATCTCCCAGCAGCAACCTTTGCCATCTAAAAGATAATTATGCCATCTGACCCCACAAGCCAAGGCCAGGCTTACCACAAAGCAACTTGAACCAGTTGCTTCAGACAACATGTTCCAAAGGTCTTAAAGGATATGAGCAGGAGATTGCAGAGGTGGCTCACAAAGTAGAAAAAGTAATGTAGGCTTACAGAGTCAAAAGTAAATCAACAAGATGGAGGCTGTTCATAATGTCACTAGGACAGCTTTCACGCACTATACAATACCATGAACTGCTCAAAATGTAGGCACAGACACATCTGGCTAAAGAGCCTTGCTCTGACAAAAAGGATTGCAATAGCAGTTACAAACAGATCAAATGTATATGAGAGAGAAAACCTGGTCCCAAAACCCATATGATATTTAAATGTTTCTTTTACAGCAAAACTAAGCCAGCCCCCTCCAGCCCCCTTCCAACTGGTTAGACAACTTGTGTGTCAAAGACATAGCCAGCAGACAGCTAACATGATCAAGCAAGTGGCCAAAATGCATTAAGGCCACTGAAGGGTTAATCTCTTCTCCAGATGTTCTCAGCAGTGGCTCCTGGGGAAGTCAAGAGCAGTCAATGGGCAGTATGGTTCAGTCTTGAGAATAAGCGTGTTATCCTCAGTTTTGAAGGATTCTTCTTCCCCTCCCCAAGTCTGCTGTACTGAGTAGGGTGGAAGGCGATTTTTCACCATGCTGCCTTGGTCTACACTTTCCAGTCTCTGCAATACTTCTCCTTTCTTAGGATTAAAGAGGATCTGCACTTAGGAAGGTGGTTTCTGGAGGGGAAGACTTAGCCCAAGTTAAAAACTCATTAATGTGCAAAGACTGGAGCTCTTTTGAATCTCGTTACAGGATGTTAGCACACTGGAGGTCTCTTGATGTTCCCACAGCAACCACTGTGGGAGTTCCCAGATGCTAGGCAACCCTCCCATGACCCTGGGTGACCTTTCCCCTCCTTCGACCCTTGCCACAATGTAAGCGCACGCTATTGAATCCCAGGATGTTTTTCAGCTGGGCCCCACCATTGAAACCTAAGGATTTTCCCTAACACCATCAAATTTGCTAGAAAAAGCTGGGAAGTGATCCCTCCGTTATTTCTACACTCTTCAGAAAGGGTCTGCAGAAGCTTCACTGGAAGTGGTTTCTAATACTGCTTGGAAAGAAGTGGGAGTTACTTTCCCCATTCCCCTAAGGCATGTTCAGAGTAGCAAAATTATAATATAGCAACTGCATGTTTACTGTAGGTTAAAGCAGCCTTCAGCCTGGAGATATACAGACCCTTCTGAGCTAAGACACCAAGTGGGAATATAAACAGACACTCCAACATTACTTCAAAACTGAACACATTTCAGAAGAAATAAAGCACACCAGAGCATGTTGTTGGGACCACATTTCTAGATCCAGGTTGCCTAGAACCAAGAGCTCTTGACCCTTAGTCCTCCAAAACATGTGGAAGCAGTCATAAAGCATATTTACTTTTAAAAACTATTTTAATGGGTCATACAAGAAGCAAAAAAGCATCCTGAGGTCCACACTGAAAAGACAAACCTGACCTAGGTCTCAGCCACAGTACAAATGCCTGTGCTCACTATACTAGCAAAGAGCTCAGCTGTATGGTTACAACAATAGCTCCAGAGAGAAACATTTCCTATAGTGACAACCTATTCCACCAGTGGATAATGAAGTTTTGCACCCATAATTTAAGAAAATTAGCAGCAACCATCTAGGCATTAACAAGCTTGACTCCTGGATAGAGGAAACTTGGGGATTTTTAGGAATAGAATTAGTCATGATAACTCTGGGTGCTTCTAATTCAATTGATTTCTCTAGAGATTTGGGTCTTCAGTTTCAGTTGAGAGCCAGTTTAGATTTGCTTACTGCATGGCAGGTCTACATGCAGAAGAACTATCATATGCAACACTCCTTAATGCATGAATAAAAATTGTATGCAATGTGTCTGTGGCACCACAATGATTGGTTCAGGCACTGTGTGCATTCTCTGCTTAGTTATGCAACAAATGTGACAAGCCTTTTAAAATATCACTGCTCCTGCATGCAGGACCACCACCACAGAACTTATTGTAGCCTGCATGGGCAAGTGGCAACTAGTAATGGGTGAACTTACCCCAAATGAATACATTATTTCCCCAGAAAGTAAGGAATTTGTTCATGTAATCTCAAATTGAAGTTCTCCTTTAATTCGAGTTCTTGTTCTGTATATGAGAGTTTTTGTATGTGGGCAATATCAAACTGCATCTTGGGAGATGTGCTTTTGGAATTGCGCCATGCATCACCACGTTATGCATCCCTTCCTAATTGGTTATTTCCATGCGGGCTTTCTACATAAAATTTTCTTGCTGTCACCAATCGATATATAGAGGAGAGAGATATCGGTATATATGGTGGCATTTACAACCTAAGTGGCTGTATCTTCGAACATGATTTGTTTGTGGAAAGAATTCAAATGCGAACCTTTCCCTAAAGGGTAATGTGACATCATCACATTTCCTCCTGAAAGAAAAAAAGGGGTTAAACCAACCAACCAGCTCAATAACGAATTAGTAAGACACTGATCCAAGCTTGCTACAAAGGTGAGCAGTACAAACACAAAGATTTCGACCAATGAACTAACTAATTGCAAAATTTGGTGGTTTCACTAGTGGCAACATCCCTGCTAGCCCCAAGAGATGTACACAGGAGCACTACTTAACTCATGCACATTTCAAATCAATAGTTTCAGGATGCTTATATAGCCCAAAGTGAAACATGACAGCATTGCTGTTATTTTGTTAATACTATTGTTTATAAAAGTACTTAAAAATACTAGGTGCTGCACAACGATTTAAACAAAAACAAAAACTCTGGCTACAGGATCACAATTGAATTAAAGACCGGACACATTAGGGAGAAAAAGGAAGGAAAGTAAAAAGGAAAACATAACATGGCAGTTCAATTTTCCTGACAGCAGCACATCGTGTTTAGTGTTTCCTCAGAGTCTGCCTTGTATCAAATTGGAAAGGCGAGTAGACTCCACAGGAGAAAGGTTACTTGGTGGTGGGGAAAGAGACCGGAACCCAAGAGTTGCAATAACCACAAACAACAGGAATGTGGGGCTGGAAGGTTTGATAAATTAGCCCGCTTTCAGAGGACACAGAAAGCTGACTGGGTTTTTAGATTACTGTAGTATTTTCACAATGTAATCCTAAGCAAGTCTACTCAAAAGTAAATCCTACTGAGTTCAGTGGGACTTGCTTCCAGGTGAGTGGGTATAGGATTACAGCCTCAGTGTGATTTTCTTCTCCATAGCAAAAAGTTCCCAGGGGGCAATATGATCTAATAGCTAGCAAGCCAGAGTTGGAAGCTAACAACGTTTAGCAAAAACACAAATCTATCAGTTCAAATCTTGGGTTCATGGGTTCTTCCCTTAATTATGTAACAGTAATGCAGTTTGTGGGTCAGATGCCACACTTGATACTTGGTTGCCAAATTATATACAATTTCTGCTTTGCCCTTTGTTAAATGGAGACCCTTGTGCAATCCATACATGGAAAAAGCCCCAGGAGCAGCTAAATGTCCCAACACATTACATGGAGCACTCAAGGTCTCCACATGTGCATCCCAGATTTCTTTCTTCAGCCATCCTGAATTCAAGTTCAGCAACTGCCCTCTTCCTTTTCTTACATCCCCCTCCCTATTTTGAGCCTCAGGACCATACACTGGCTGCAGGTCACACAGTCTCCTTGTTCCTTTCATCTCTATTTAAACAAGCTCTTCAGCTCTGCCCGTTGCATGGAAACAGACACTCCGTCTTGTTCAAAAGTGACGTGTGCTCTCTTGCCAGTGCTGTTTGTTTCAGTCTAAACTCCTGTCAGATGCCTGACTTCTGACTCTCTCTGTTTATCTCTCTCTCCTTCTGTCACCTCATTACTCCACAGCCCATCTCACGTTTCCAGGCCTTGTTTACCATAAGCTCAGGAGTTGGGCACTCTGTCTGCCTAGGCAGAGGTGGAGAGAACATGTTATACCTGTACAACAGCTGGAATAACCACAACAGAAAACTGTATTATGATCTTCAAAATATGTTCTTAAAATGCATGCCTTGAATTGGTCTTTTCAAGGAAGCAGTATCCTCATCAACAGGATCCTGGCTGCAGCTTCTTTATAAATACATAAGAACTCAAGAAATCTTCTAGCAGGCCAAGCATAGGCCTGGAAATCACCAAGGATCCCTACTTACTGTGGTTTGGGCAAAACACTTTGCCTCTATGTGGGAAGATAGCTTATGCACTGCTTTCCCATGTGGCATTTCATTACCAAAGGTGTGTCATTTTCTAGCTGTTAGATCATTTAGTGTTAACCCAATGGCACTTACACAGGATATAAGAACATTCCCCCACCCTACCAAAATGATAGGATACAGCATTAAGTAGCTGCATGTATAAGACAATTTCTACCAGAGGCTGCACGTGTGTGTGTGTGTGTGTGTGTGTGTGTGTGTGTGTATTTCAATAGGCATACATCAGGGAAAAACTCATGTTCCTGACTGGGCATTGCAGGATGCAACTGGAAGAATTCCTGAAAATGACAAGTATCTTTTTGCCAAGAATCAAACTATCAGATACATGGGATGGGCAGGCAACTGATGCAGCTGTGGACAAACATCAGAGGATATCAGATCCCAGTAACAAGTATTGTGTAGACACACTTGTGAGACTCTTTCCACTAATCAACGTTTGTCAAACTTGATCATATCCAGAATGTTCTGGTCCATACTCAAAACTTTGGAGGAAGATTCATGTATGCAGATAATAAAGAACACTATGGGTGTGACACAACATGCATCTAGAATGTCAGAAACAGCTATTTTTCATGTATTAGGGCTCAGTATTGCATATACAAATATACATAATCTGAGTACTTCCAGTGAATTCCTGTAAAAAAAACACAGAAAAAAAGAGAAAACTTATGCAACACACGTGTGGTACTGAGCTTCATGAATACAAATGGCTTTTGACATAATGGGCTGGTTTACACTACATAGCCAGCTCATTGTGAGTTATTTAACCCACAATGAGCTGTGGTGCGTGCTGGGCACATGTGTCCACCATTTTGATATGCAACCCCCAATCGATTAAATTAATATGTGAACCAATATTTTCTTTTACAGTCCACATATGTTTCTGTCATTCTCCTCCTGGGAATTAGTGCTAGGTTAAAAGAAATTAAAAGTAGTGAGAGGTGGTGAATTTGGGGTCTAAGACACAAGGAGGAGATAGGAGCCGTCAGACAGGAACAGACCATTGGCTCAGTAGTCTCTTTAAACAGGGGCAGACATGGAATTCTACTGGAGAAGGTGTAAATCCTTCATGAAGCACCTAATTGTGCAAAACTCTATATATGGGGACATTTATTACTGACCCCAGCTGCTGCTCAGCTTGTTCTCTGAAGCATGAAGATTGATAGCACCAATGGTTCTCATCTGAGCTATTGTCACTGCAGATGCCATCTGTGTCCAGAAGTTTCCTTTGCCTTTAAGTACTGTCTCGCACTGGTGAGTTCCACAGGTTAATTATATGCAGTGTCAGGGAAGGCACTCAAGTGAAGGCAAACATTATTTGGGATGATGATATTTTCTCCAACCAACCACCCTCCTTTTAGAGTTAAGTTGCATGACTGAAGGGGTAGCTGTAGGAGACTATCATTCCTAGCTCTGTCTTTCCCGAGAAAGGAAAGGACAGAAGAAATAATGCTGATTTCCTTTCCTTCTATATTCATTCACTACATCCTACTACACAAAGAACGCATCTTACCTCAAATAGAAGGTACCCAGGACAAGGCAATGAAATTTAAATGGCAACACCCATGTGTAAATGTGTTATTTTTGTCAGTCCCTGGGGTACCTGAAATAGTTTAACTTCTCCCATTTATCTATCTTAGAGGGGTAGGGGTGTGTGTGTGTGTGTGTGTGTGTGTGTGTCTGTCTGTCTGTCTGTCTGTCTGTCTACACACATACACACACACACACACACACTATTTCAAGTACCCAAGGGACTGAACAAAATGATACATCTGCACATTACAGGGATGTTCCAGCTAAAACACCCCTTCTCCTTATTTCCTTGGCACCTCTACTGGAGATAAAATAGCATCTTTATATCTCTGTGTAGTAGAATGTAACAATGGACATTTAGCATGCAGCAAAGTATATAAACAAAAAGGGAAGCAACCAGATTCTGCACTTACGTTTGGTAAGGTAGACAAATAGACTTGCAGTGAGATAGAGAGACTGAAGTTGGTAGTCTTGTTTCCCATTCCCTTACCCATGAATGGGAGAGGGCTAGTTTTGAAACATTTGCCTACATTTAGGAACAGATTCCCAAGGAGTCATGCATGTGAAAAACAGTTCTGTGAGAACTCAATACCCATGTGGTGTAATCAAAAGGATCCATGACTCTGAGGATACTTAATTTCTGGAAACTCCTGCTCAAGAACATCTCAGGACAAACTATGGCTGGCCAATTCTGATACATTTCCTCCATTCATAGAGAATTGCTCCACAGATCAAGACAAGATATTTTTTTCATGTGACCTTGTATAAATAAGTGTAATGAATAGGTAAATATTGCTTTTGTTGCCTCTTGGTGGCATTCAGCGAGTCTCAACAACTGCATCATATAGACCAGCGGTTCTCAACCTGTGGGTCGGGACCCCTTTGGGGGTCGAATGACCCTTTCACAGGGGTCGCCTAAGACCATTGGAAAACACATATTTCCGATGGTCTTAGGAAACTGTATTGACTGAACTATGTCATGTATCATCTTTTGTATTATTAAAGCTATTGTTATGTATTATTTTCATTAGCAAACCATCCCATGACAATGGATCGTGTAGAGAAGAACGAAAATAATTTTATGGTTGGGGGTCACCACAACATGAGGAACTGTATTAAAGGGTCGCGGCATTAGGAAGGTTGAGAACCACTGATATAGACCATCAGGCCAAATCACATAGAATTACAAGCTCCATGTGGAAGTGTTTTTGACAATCCCCCACTTTGGCAGCGAGAGGGGAGGAGGGACATGAGAATTAGTGTTAAGCATCCCACATGCACTGTATGTGGAGACTCAGTGTCCTGACAAAGTAGATTTAACCAAGGACCAACAGCTTTTACATGCTCCTACAGTGGCTCAGGCCAAACATCAGCAGTCTCGACAAAGGGGTTTCTACTTTCTGAGCATTCCAATATACTTTACCTGGGCCATGAGTGAACATACATCTGTTTACTAAAGCCCACAATGCTATAAAATGAATTGCAGTGCCAAGCCCCAAGGCACTTATGAAGACAAGCCTTACTATACACACACACACACACACACACACACACCCTGAAGGAGGAGAGAACTGCGTCTCTTTCATTCAGCAGGGGTGACTCCGAGAAGCATGACACGCATGATTACCCTTCAGATCAGGGGAACAGTGGCTTAACTGCGTGAGAAACGGCTGTTATTCAGGTAATGGATTTATAGTGCTTGCTACTAAAGTATCAGACACAGCAATTTTTTACAGCTTTCACGCTGGAATTTATGGCTTAGAGGGGTGATCTCCATATGAGGTTGGTCTCGTTGCCTTATTTAGTATCTGAGGAGGAACACTGCTCTTCTATCTCTAAACTTTGTTTTGAAAAGCAACTTGCAGGTCTTCACATATACATGCTCACACACATACATGAGGTGCCATGTAAAAATTATATATCCACACTTCTTTAAACCCATACATGTAGATACATGTTAAGGAAAAATATACATGCACAACGAAAGGTACCTCTAGTACATGCTCTCACATTTTCCTTCACATGTAGCAAATGTAGTAAGACTTATACATACATATCTCTTTATACAGAAGTGCACACCAAAAAAAGAGGTATAGGCTAAACCCCAAACAGAGAAATGTATTGTTGAAGCATAAATGTTGTATGTGAGCATGTGCAGTATACTGATGAATTCCAAATGTACCCCTAAACTCACATCAAAACATCATGGCAAGCAAGGCAAAATATTCTTGCCTCATATTTGGGGCAATCTCACCCCTAACTTGGAGGCAAGATCCATTTGTGTTTTTAAGTTGTTGGTTGTTTTATTTTGCTCTTCACGGTTTTAATTTCTGTGAACCGCCCAGAGAGCTTCGGCTATTAGAAATGAAATAAATAAATAAAAATAAATAAAAATTAGTGAAATATGCAATGTTTCCCCAAAACAGTGTACATGACTGGGCCAGTTCTAATGGACTCAAAAGGTAGAACTGTCTTACATGCACACAAGATCAACTTGTAGATTTTACGTGGGCAGGCAGAATCCACAATGGCACAAGTAAGCAGGTATCACAGCTGCTACAATTAGTCTTCCAAAGAAAGTAGTACTGCAGAGTTTGTATGATATGGTTCACAAAGCCGATCAAAAAGCTTGCTAATACTACATAGTACCTACAAGATGTGCTGTGGCCCATGGCCCACACCAGAAGAACATCTTTCAGTATGGTTGCCCAGAGGAATGTGTGTCAATTTCTTGAAGAGCTAACCTGTCAGAGCTAATTTGTTCATTTGCCCGTGTGTGTGTGTGTGTGTGTGTGTGCGCACGCGTGCACGTGTGCACACATAGGGGGTGGGATACAAAGAAGTAGGATGTAATCACTAAACTAGGATTTGTCAGAAGCATAATAGCAGAGCAACTGCTTTTCCATGAGAAATTTGTGATATAATATAGGATCATGTTTTTCTTGAAGATGTTCCCTACATGTTTTGGATTCCATGTGTTGTTAAAGCTACAAGTAGGAGAAAGAGGAGGACATCCAAAGTGACCACAACCTGTCCTAAAAATCAACAACATCTCCCTTGTTTATTAGAAACCTTTCATGAATCAAATTAATCATAATTTTATGCTTTATTACTTTGGTTTAGGTTTAGATTAGGAAAACAGATGTTAGGATGCTAAGTGTAAAAAGGGGGGACCCATGTTTATGAAATATCTCATTATAAATAGCATCTAAGCAATAGCTTCAATCAAAATTTGGCTAGCAACCAATATCGTACAGCATGAAATTACTGTAATTTGGGCTAATGGAGTTCTGTAGGAATTAGTTTTATTTATTTATTTAGTCACTCAATACATATTTGTGTAATTACCATTCAATACATCCATGACATGTTGCTTCATGCTACAAAAGGTGGCAATAGCAGGCAATGTTAGTGATAGCAGCATATTCATAGATCTTATACAGAGCAACTCAGACTAAGAAATGAGGCATGCAATTATTACCATAAGGACAGGTTGCTTACCTGTAATTGTGGTTCTTCGAGTGGTCATCTGTGCAGTCACACATATGGGCTCTGCGCCTGCGCGAAGCCCCGCTTCAGGAAATTCCATAGCTAAGAGTCATTTTGGGCGGGAACCCTCCCATCTCCACTGCGCATGTGCAGGAGGGTTCCCGACCAGATTCCCCAGTTCTTCTGAGACCTAAAGGCCTTGTCTGAGGAATATCAACAAAGGTGTATCTGAAAAATTTACTAGAAGTAAACGTTAATAACAACAATATTTGATGGACACCAAGAGGGGAGTATGGTGGGTGGGTTGTGTGACTGCACAGATGACCACTCGAAGAACCACAGTTACAGGTAAGCAACCTCTCCTTCTTCTTCGTGGTCTCTGTGCATCACACATATGGGCGATTAGCAAGCTTTACTCACCGGAGGAGGGTTGGTGTCCTTATGTGAGGATAGACGACAGCACTGCTCTGCCAAAGGAGCAGTCAGATCTGGACCTGACATCAAGTTTGTAGTGTGACACAAACGTCATTGCTCGAGCCCATGTTGTTGCCCTGCGTATCTCAGGTACTGATACTCCACGATGAAAAGCTGATGAAGTGGCTACAGCCCTTGTGGAGTGTCCCCTGATTGACGTTGGGGGTTCCAACTTCTGCAGTTGATAGGCCAAGGTAATACATTGCACCAGCCAAGCAGAAAGTCTCTGAGATGACACTGGCATACCCTTGTTATGCTGTCCATGACATAAAAATAACCGTTGCGATTGTCGGAAAGAAGCAGTGCGATCCTTATAGAAGGCCAAAGCCCTTCTGACATCTAATGAGTGAAGTGTCTTTTCCAAAGGAGAAGAGGGAGAAGGAAAAAATGTTGGTAGGACAATGTCCTGATTAACATGAAAGCTGGAAACAACCTTAGGTAAAAATTGAACATCTGGCTGAAGAACTACCTTATCCAGGTGGAAGACTAGGTAAGGTTCATCTATTCTTAGTGCACACAGCTCACTGGCACGCCTCGCTGATGTAATTGCCACCAGAAAAACTACCTTTAGGGTAAGAAGCCGTAAGTCAGTAGTTGCTAGTGGTTCGAAGGGTTTTGCTGAAAGTGCATGCAGAACCACAGATAAACTCCAGGTCGGTGAAAAATTCCTTACTGGTGGATTTAAGTTTAATAAACCCTTTAAAAAATGTTTAACAGTAGGGTGTGAAAAAACCTTAAACCCCTCAATGCAGTTGTGAAAATGCAAAATAGCTGCTAAATACACTTTTAATGAGGAAACTTTAAGTCCCTTGTCCTTTAAAACTAACAGAAAGGACAGGACTTGGTCAATCGAGCAGCTTGATGGTAAAAAACCCTGTTGAGTAGCAAAAGCAGTGAAAGTAGCCCATTTCTTGTTATAATTCCTTTGTGTTGATGGTTTGAGGGCTGCATTTAAAACTGCCTGGATTTTGATTGCCCAGTCCTCTGTCACTACTGGGGGTTCAGCCTCCACGCTGTCATATGTAGTGTGTCGAGGTCTGGATGGTACATCTGGCCCTGACCCTGAAACAGCAGGTCTCGTCTTGTGGGGAGCTGGACGAAATGACCCTGTGACCTGTTTAGTAGGATTGCAAACCAGTTCTGTCTGGGCCACCATGGAGTCAAGATTATACAATTCGCCTTGTCGTGGATAATCTTGGCCAGTGTCCTCATTATCAGGGGAAACAGAGGGAACAGATACAAGAAGTGACTGTTCCAGTCACAGAGAAATCCATCCCCCAGGGATCCTTGCTCCACACCTGCTCTGCTGCAGAATTGATGGCAGATCGTGTTGTTCCTTGTTGCGAACAGATCTATCTCCGGCGTCCCCCAGAGGTGAAAAACCTCTTTGATGACTAGGGGATGGATCCTCCACTCATGCACTATCGATGACTCTCTGCTGAGGTTGTCTGCCAGAATGTTGGACAGCCCCGCTATGTGGATCGCGGTGAGGGAGATTCGACGTCGAACACATCACTCCCAAATGTGTATGGTAAGTCTGGCCAAGGGTAAGGATTTTGTTCCTCCTTGCTTGTTGATATAGACAACCGTCGTGTTATCTGATGTTACTTGTACGTAGTGGTTGCGGATCTCGATGTCGAAAGCTCTGAGAGCCTTTTGGACTGTGAGCAGTTTGAGATAATTGATGTGCACTTTTTTCTCTCTGGTTGACCACAGGCCCTGTACCCTTAATGCATCAAGGTGAGCTCCCCACCCTGTGCACAATGCATCCATAGTGATTATTTTCGATGGTCGTGATGGGTTGAATGGTACCCCCCGTAAAAGGTTGTGACGATTCGTCCACCATTTCAGGGATCTGGCTACTCTCAGTGGTAAAGAAAGAGAAACGCATCTGGCATTCCTCAATGGGTTGAACATTTTGTTGAACCATAACTGTAAATGCCTCATTTTGAGCCTCGCCAGGGGAATGACCTTGGTAGTCGATGCCATCAGCCCTAGCAGTCTCTGTATAGTGTGAGCAATAGTTCTCTGTTGCTTCATGAGGACGTTCGCTAGTTCTCGATGGCGAGAGCTCTGTCGACTGGTAGATAGGTTTTGGTGGTGTTTGAATCCAAAATCGCACCTATGAACTTTATAGTTTTTGATGGATGAAGGTTTGATTTTTCTGTGTTTATTATTAGTCCCAGATCCTCCATTAGATTCTGCACGTAGCATAGGTGCTTCTGAAGGGTGATCCTTGAGTCTGCGACTATGAGCCAGTCGTCAATGTAGGGGTGTATTTGTATCCCTCGGCTTCTCAGGTGCGCACAGACCACCGCGATACATTTGGTAAACACCCTGGGTGCTGTTGAGAGTCTGAATGGTAGTACGCGGAATTGGAAAGGTCGATGGCCTATGGTGAAGCGTAAATATTGATGGCTGTGATGGTGAATAGCTACGTGGAAGTAAGCATCCTTGAGATCTATAGAGGCGAACTGGGAGTTTCTCGTGAGTAGTGGAAGAATTGTAGGAAGGGAAACCATATGGAACCTCCTTGGTGTAATAAAGGTGTTTATGTCTCGTAGGTCTAATATTGGGCAGACACCTCCATCTGACTTGGGAACGGTGAAATAGCGGGAATAGAATCCCCTTGTTACTTGTTCTTTGGGTACTGGTATTATCGCCCCCTTCTCTAGAAGTGAACAGACCTCCTGCCGGAGCGGCGCTGATGGTGTAGTCGTTCTCAAGACTCCCGAGGGTGGTAAGGAATCGAACTCTATCTTGTAGCCTCTTTCAATGATGGAGAGTACCCATTTGTCTGAGGTGAGGCGATTCCATGCCTCCCTCGACGTCGAGAGACGATCGCCGAAGGGGGTGCCCACGATGTTCTGAAAAGGAGAGTCAAAGGCGTCGATTCTGTCAAGTTTACGACGTTGAAATCTTCGTTTCTTCCCTTGTTGAGGTAGGGAAGGTTGCTTAAACGATGGTCTGGCTGGCTGGTATCTCGTCTCATTAAAACCCGGTTGCCTGTACTATTTCCTGGGTTTAAACTGCTGCTGAGCAGAAACTAACCCCATCTTCCTTGCAGTAATTCTGGTCTTTTGAACAGTGTCCATAGCCTGATCAGTCGTAGAATTGAAAAGGCCTGTGCCATCAAAGGGAAGGCTCTCAATATGAGTTTTGGCTTCCTGCGGTAGCCCTGTTGACCTCAGCCATGCATGCCTTCTAAGGGCTACTGCCCCTACCATAGTTTTTGCACCGCAGTCAGCTTGGTGTTTAGCAGTAGCTATTTGCTGGCATGCCATTTTAGTCGCTTTAGAGTGGAAGACCATTGCCAACTCTCTGTGATCGTCTCCCAAATTATCACACACCGACATCATCTTGTCCCATAAAAACAATTGGTATCTCGCCATCGTGGCTTGATAATTGGATACTTTCAAACTTAGCGATGCTGTTGAGTAGAACCTGTGGCCCATTAGGTCCAGACGTCGACCCTCTTTATCCACAGGTGCAGTATGTATTCTCTGCGACCGGCTTTAAGCTGATTCCACTATGATGGAGTTTGGTTGAGGATGCGTAAACAGGAAGTCTGCTTCTTTCCCTAGAACCCTGTACATGTTATCAAGTCGCTTTGATGATGGAAGTAATGCTGCAGGGTCTTTCCAGGATTCCTTTACCGCCCATGTTAAGGTCGGTAGGAAGGGAATGGCAACGGGTGATGTGGCTTCCGTATGTATGGCATCGAAGACAGGGTCAGCTAGCTCCTCTATAGTCTGTCTCGTTTCTATGCCGAGAGATTGAGCCATTCGCTGAATTAAGTCCGCAAAGTGTGCCAAGCCCTCCGATGGAGATACTGAACCTTGTGCCTCAACTGCCACATCTGGTGACAGTATCGAAGGAGCAGTCGAGGAACAGGAGGCTGTGTCTGAGCAGTAATCTTCAACAGATTGAGGGGACGAAGCTACTTGTACGGCCTGGACTAAATCTCTTTGCTGAGTATCAGGAATCACTGTTGTTCCTTGGCGTCGAGCGGTATTCGGCGCATTATCCACTTCCATAATCGCCAGTGGAGCTGGATGTTCAACGTCTATGATTTGATCCGGCCTTGAGGCTGATGCCAAAGGCGGCTGTCGGTGTCGAGGGGTCGATGACCGTCATAATGATAGCGATCTTGAATATCTTGCCAGTCTCTATAATAGTAAGTGTGCCTAGGCGGAAGGGACCACTCTGACTGTCTTTCCCATTCTCTTACAGGAGATCAAGAACGGTGCCGTCTGCAGTAGTAGTAACACTCCCTTTCTCTATATCGACTGTCAACGGACCAAACAGAGTCGGGAGAACGTCGATGGTCTGACCTGCAATCGAAAGGAGTAGGCGATCTCCGATACCTCTGTCTATCTTCTGCAGGAGCAGGCAAGTCCCTCACCGGGGTTGAGCGCCTGCTTGACCCAAATTCTGAACGTTGTCGGCTCATCCGTTGAAGAGATGCATTATCTCTTATTTTGCCCTCCGATAATGAAGCGGTCGGTATCGGCTCGATCATTGATGTTGATGGAACAATTATCGAAGCCGTTTGTGGTGTCAATGGTCGAACAGGGGCAGATGGCGTTACTTTAGTTGATGTCGATATTTTGGTGTTGTGGCCGTCCTTATGAGTTGGTTTATCCTTCTTTGTCTTTGAGAGTTCTGTGGACTTAGGAGTTCTTGCCTTCTTTGATAGCTTTTTTGCCAGAGGGGCAGTTAAGGAGCACCCCAGTGTTACCGGGGGTGGTGGGTCCTGGCGGGGTCTGTCTGCCCTAGTAGCTGAAGGCACGACAGGAGCTGGAGGCACTACTGACTCTTGTTCTGAAGCCATGGTCAGTTTATCCACCGCCGCGTGTGCTTTCTCCCACAGCTCGGCCCGCAATTTGTCAGCCCTATGCCTCGTCTGCTTTGAGAAGGCTTGGCAATGAGGGCAAGCGTCAACCTTATGTTCTTCTCCAAGGCAAATGACGCAGAAGTTATGGCCGTCCAACAGCGGTAGTTTTGTCCCACAGCGGGCACACTTTTTAAATGGGGCCTTGGGGCCCATGCAGTCCAGATAGAAGTAAAGAAAGGGGAAGAATAATGAGGTAATTTTTTATTTATTTTTTAGGAAGGAGAGTTGAAGAGGAAGGTGGAAGAAAAGAAACTAGAAAGAAATGTAAGTCTTAGCTATTTTAGTAAAGTTTTAAACGGAGAAGGTTCCCGACGAGGCAGTCACGAAGACGGTCGAAGAACCGGGGAATCTGGGCGGGAACCCTCCTGCACATGCGCAGTGGAGACGGGAGGGTTCCCGCCCAAAGTGGCTCTTAGCTATGGAAATTTCCCAAAGTGGGGCTTCACGCAGATGCAGAGCCCATATGTGTGATGCACAGAGACCACGAAGAAGAACTATCAATTCCATTCATGGTCATCATCTAGTGTCTCTGTGTCCTCCACCACCTGATTCACATGTTTCTGAGTGTCATTATCATCCAGTTCCATACAGCTACACATCAGTGCATGTACATCCATGGTGATATCAGCAGTGAAGTTTTGGTGCGCATCTAGTCTTCTCACATGAACACTTCACTAATGGTAGAACAGCCTAGAGAGCTGGTGATATTGCAGTCATCTTGGTACAAACTGCCATCTTATATCTGCCATCCATAACCTCTCTCTGGAGATGGAATGTCCAGATTAGCAATGATGTCATTCCCCCCATGCTATACATTGGCAAAGTGCCCATGATATGACAAGCTGAAGAGCAGCCTGTGTTGGTGGCAACTTCTCTGATTGGAGCTAAAGGAAGATCATGGCTTGTTTGAGAGACTGCAATCGATTGCCAAATCTGCACAAAGTTTAGATCTAAAACATGGCATTAGCAAATATGAGCTTGGTGTGGTTTCACACACAGAGTGATCTTCTTATCCAGTATCAGACGCATATCCAGTATCAGAAGCAGTAAGCCTATATACACCTATTGCTGGAGAACATGGGTGGGAGGGTGCTGTTGCACCTTGTCCTGCTTGTGGATCCCTGGTTGACAGCTGGTTGGCCACTGCGTGAACAGAGTGCTGGACTAGATGGACCCTTGGTCTGATCCAGCATGGCTCTTATGTTCTTGCAATTTTTGAATCTCATATGGGTGAACTAGCAGATAGAGATGCAAGTGCCACAACAGTTAGTTTGTCATTGATGCAAAGCCGTGATATGCCTCCATTCATGCCAACCATTTCCTTGACTGATTACAGTTTTAACTATGACTGCAATGTTTAAGATATGTTTGATAAGTACAGCTTTCTAACATACCTGAAAAATTTTATTCATACCAAACACTCGGTAGGCTATGTTGCAAATATATGCAACATTAAAGACAGCACTAGGATTAGGAATGTCTCACTAGAGACATTCACTGCTGTCAAACATGCAGACAAAGGCAGAGTTAAGAGGGCTTGGCACAAAAGATCATTGATAAATTTGGCAAACAACAACGGCATGTAATTGTAACATGAGAAACAATAGTGGAAGCCACTTATTGCATACAGGAAAGAAGTAATACTAAGGAAGTTCGGTCATCTTCATGTGGTGCTACCTTTGTCCACATTCACTCAGTTGATACAGATTTACTGGTACTATCATTTGGATGATACCCCATGCTATTCCCACAACCATCCTGGGCTATGGCACTGGTCAGAGGAAGGGGCAAATTCCTCTTTAACCTATTTATATTGCTTTAGGGTCAGAAAAGGTAGGTGCACTTCCAGGTTTTTATGCATTTGCTGGAAAACCTTCCAACAAGAAAGCCTGCCATTTCAAGCACAACCACCCGTGGTATCACAACTGGTAATCAGATGGATACATTTTAAAGTCTTTTAAAGAACTTCAACTGAATACAACACCATCAGATACTAGGACTGCTGCATTAGAACATTTTGTTTGGGGGTTGGATATTGTTTGTTATGCTGGCTGATGGAGATGTCTGATGGGCTCTGTTCCAGAAGAAGATTGCCAAGTCAGAAAAGATCCCATTAACAAAGTTTATGCTTCAAGTTGCCATACAATGCACAAATCACCAAAGTAGGATACAGTGAAATGACATCATTGCTAATCTGGATATTCCATCTCCAGAGACATGTCTAAGGTTGGGAGGTACAAAGTAACAGTTTTGTACCCGAGATTACTACAATAATACAAGTTCCATAGGCTATTCTACAATTAGCGAAATATTCATGTAAGATGACCAGATGTGCAGAAAAACTTTACAGCTGCCATTACTATGTATCTGCATGCGTTGAGTATGCAGCTGTATGAATGTGGATGACAGTGACACTCAAAAGCATGAGAATCAGATGGCAGAGGATACACAAACATCAGGTGTCAAGAGTGAACATGATTGATGTTTGATGCTACTGTTGAGGCCATTGTTGAGGTTCTATTTATAAAGAAGCATAGCAAAACATGCCTTCCCTTTTTTGTACTTACATCTTAAGAACTGTTCTTATCAATCCAAACCTAGACCAAAGTTATAGAGCATGAAATTATGGCACATTTGACTCATGAATGGGTGTTGAAAACCATAAATAAGGAAAAAACTGCCAATTTTCTGGACATGTTTGTGGCCATTTTGAATGCTCTCCTCTTACCACCACCATAGCACTTGTGGGTTTGGCAACATGTAGAGTCTGAATAATGGGTGAAGGGGGTAATCTTCAAGAAAAACATGTCCCAATATTGTACCACAAATTTCTCATGGAGCTCATAAATCTTATAAATTGTTCCTTGACTATCAGGTAAAAAGTATGCTGAAGTGTTGATTTAAGGTACACAGAGAAACCACCTAGACATGAATGGTCATCCTACAGAAGTCACATCTAGGATCACAGTGACTTCTATGGGAAAGTACTCACTCCAGCTAGGACTTGATAAAAGCATATCTATGAAGGCGAAGTACCAAATACGGGTTCAGCAGAAGACCGCCACATCCTGTCTCACCAGCTCACCAGCCAACCTAACCTGTTCATGGGATATTCCATTTGCAGTTGTCTTTCTCTGCAATGCAATCAGAAACTAACATGGAGGCCAAAGAAAGGCATGGGAGGCCCACTTTAGAGCAACCTGTTCATAAAGTAAGTCTGAAACTAGGCAAGCGAAAGAGAGAATATGGAAGAGCCAAAGTACCTGTTGCTGCTGAAAATGCAGGAGTTCCACTGGGCTCATCTCTCCATTGGTTTCTCCACTGGCTCCTCCCTCTCTTCCACATCCACCACCACCGCCTCCTCCGCCTCCTCCATCATTTGGATTGTTTAGGCTGCTGACACCATTCTGACTGGAGGGAGTGGAACGTATTGTCTCTGAGGCAGATTCAACCATCATGACTTGCTAGCAGCACCTGCATTAAAAAAACAGTAACAAAATCTCTGACCAAAGATTACGGTGAAACTGCTAAGGTAATCCTGGAAGGCACCACCCTGCTGAATGTTATTCGTATTGCTGTGACCTAACCAGGATGGAGAGCCCCACTTCCTAAGGTTTCTCAAACTGTCACCAGATCTACCCCCTCCCAAATGTACACAAACTCCAAAGAGAACAGAAACCAATAAGATATTTGCCAGTGAACAGCTGTGCCCACAAAGCTGTTATCACAGTTAGGCCTTCAGTAGACAGCAGCTTCTCTTTATAGAAATTGAACAGCTCAGCTGCTAGGGGCAGTTTTAACAATAAACTAGTTCTGGGCCTGCTTTGGCTCATAGAACCTGGGGCAAGTGTGTGTGTGTGTGTGCGTGCGTGCGTGCATGTGTGCGCACACAGGCAAAAAAGCCCCTAGGAAAAAGGATTTGTAACTGTATGAAACATTGACTATTTTTGTTGTTGTGACTGAGTTGTGGGATGTGATACCTTCCATGGGCTGGGTAAAGACGTCTGCTGGACTACATTCCATAAGATAAAACATTATTCCATTACTCTATACAAGGCCATCAACATTTAATTTCAAAGAGAATTATGGCACAGGACTCAAGGTACTTCCAGACTGAGGACTCCTAGTGCTGTTAATCGAAAGACATTGACCAGGTTCACACAACCAAAACAAGCCACTGTGGCTTAAACAAGCTAAAATAACTTGTTGTGAGATGCAGTGTGGGCCAGGTAATCACCACCAGCTTGTCGTGACATCCGAACCCAGGTGGTAAGGCTTGTTGGAAGGTAAAACAACCCTCAAATAACACATGGGCTGTTAAGCCATGCTGCCCAGGTCTGGATGACACAATAAACTCCAATGGGGTGGCAATCATGCAAATCCTGCACGGCATGCGCTGCTGCTCACAACAAGCCACTGCGGCTTGTTTAAGCAATGGTGGCTTGTTTTGATCATGCGAACTGGGCTGTTGCGTAGCTATTCCGCCTTTCCCTCCTTAACATATTTTCTGTGGTAATAAAAAAGACAGAAGCAATGGAAGGAAAACATTCGAGGATTACAAATGAAAGACATGCAGACCTTCCGTAAAGTTCAGTGAATGATGCAAGGTGGAGGTACAATAAAAGCCTCCTCTGGAAGCGCCTTAAGGCAAAAGACTGATTGGTAGCACTGAGGCAAAGGACTTCCCATGTTTAATCAGAAGACCACAGAGTCTTTTACCTAACCAGGCAGTCAGCTCAAAACCCTTTTGGAGAAACTAAAATTTCATCAGAAAGCAGGGGTACTTCAGGAAATGTTTACCTATGAAAAGACCTTTGCCCTTGCCCCACTCTCCACACAGTGCTGTTTAAAATGGAGTTAACAAATACCAGGGCAGGAAATGCTAATCATTCTTCATCCGTTTTACATTTAAGAAATGGAAGGGAGCCTTCCTTTTTCAAATAGCAGTAGTTTGCTCCAACCTTAACTTCAGCCTAAAAGTACTTAACATCTGTGTCCTCAGTTCAGTGAGAAGCAAATTAGTGCTATTTTGTCTTTTTTGTTCTAAAGCAAAAAAAAAAGAAAAAGAGAATACCTATTTCATATTTTTTCCATTTCCATTTCATTTATTTGTACCCACCTTTCCCTCCAAAATATCCACATACAAATATACAATTCAAAAAAAATAAATAAAAAATGCAAAGCTAATTAAAATGTTACAATAAATTATTAGAGTTTGGATTCAAATTGATAAATATAAAAATCATAACCCTCAAACAACGAGGGAATAATAAAAACACAAAGTTTAGCCAAATATAAATACTAATAATAGCATTCTCGCAATCCATGTAAAGGGGATAAATCCACTCTAAAGCCAGCGGAAGACAAAAGAACCAGGCAGACACCTCCAATTAATACATCAATAGCACAGGATACTCAGAGCCACCATACCCGAACACCCCGCCACATCTAAAACATGCCCTCTCACTGTAAGTTATACCGAAGCAAGTTAATATTCCCTTGCACGAGGCATGCTTTTAAGCATCTGAAGGAAAACAGCCAGCAAGACAAAACTGAACTACTGCTGGTCAAATGAAAAATGTACAGCAGGAGGAGCACATCCTGCAGCAAACCAACAGTCAAGTGCCAGAAGGAACAAACTGGCAGACCATCTAAAGCTAGATTGTTCGAAAGGACTTGGCAAACCAAGGCTAAATGTATTTTGAAAATAGAAACCTAACATTTCACAAAAGCTGTGGGATAGGTAAGAACTACTAGAAAGGGGCTCAGGTTTTAAACCCACCCTCAAATCCAAGAGACACTTTTGCCAAAGCTGACAACACCAGGAGTGTGTGGAAGATTGGCCAATAGGCCATCCTAAAAAAATGCCTACACACTTGTCTAAATTAGAAGTTAGCACCACAAGAGTTGTGATATTAGACCAAGCAAAGAAGCAGTTCCAAACTATTACAAAAAACTTAGAAGTGTTTCCAGTTTCTTTTTTTAAAAATTAAAGAGGTGGACAGAAGCTGCCCCTGGTTCAGCATACATGCATACTTTGGGAGAGAATTGGGGAACCTGAGGCCAGGGGAGGGGGATTTCTGGCCCTGCTGGGGGCTCTAGAAATGGCCACTCGTTCCTCTGACACCAAACCCTTTCTCTCCAGTCACCAATTGTTTGGTAGTTTAGTTACTGGGAGTAACAACTTTAAGCTGTAATATGCTGGTATTTGTTGTATTTTAGGTCCCACCCCTTTTGTCTTTGGCTCTAATCCTTTGCTTTTGGCTGTGCCCAACGCAAACGCAGACCCCTAGAGATTTTCAAAATTGAATTTGACCTATCCCTACACTAGGAGGCTATTTCTTCCCCTATGAGAAAGTGATCATGTGGAAGCAAAGTAAATACGAAGAAGTAAATACATGAAGGATTGTGGGAAGAAGCACTACCTCAGCCAGACACAGACCATTGTCAGAATACTTAGGAGTTCCAAGGGAGAAAGCAGTCAGGAAAATGAGATGAATGAAGAGGAAATCACACACTGCCACTTATAATTATATGTATAATGCTATGACCCTCAGGTTCAGGATGGAGGATGACAGACATCTTAGAATTCTTCAACACCAGGCCCAGGGGGGGACAGGGGGAGTAATACTCTCCACACACACACTATGTGTGAATACAGAGGGAACCCCAATTTCTTCTCTTGTAGGATCCTTTAAAATGTTTGGGGTTCCACCACCTTTGCAGCTTAAATGATACTGGGAAGTAATTTGGATCTAAGCACTTTTCCCTTCACTCTCCAAAGGCCCTTTAAGCTGCAAATGGGGTAGACTCTATAACAACTTAAAGTATCTGGGAAGGGAGGAGATGAAGGCCATCGGGACTTTGTCCACCGAGCCACCCCCCCTCCCCCAACTGGACCTTAGATTGAAGGGAAACTTCAGCCTAATGGTCACTCAGCATGCGGAGAGCTTTTACTTGCTCTGCCCTTAGGCTGCCAGGGTTCCATGGCAGCATGAGGGGAGCATGGATTCATGATCAATTAATTCATTTCTGTTTTGTTTTTTTCCTTATACACACACACCTACCTCTCTACCTTTTGCTGCATATCTGGGATGATTTGCTGCTGTACCAGTTGCTACGGGACCACCAACTTCCCTATTAGAACATATGATTACAAGGACAAGGAGGATGGTCCTCCTAAATAACTAGACAAGAACAGACATCCCCGTCCCCTGCCCAACCCCAACCCCACTTACCCTCAGGAGAAGGAAAAGTAGAAAATAAGTCTGTTTTGTTTTTTAAATCTTACTTTTATTTCTGACAAGTATTCAAAATCATAACTTCTGACTGAATTTATTTGAAGTACCTGCTTTCCCTAGCTCAACCCACCATCAGTAACATGTTCAATGAGAGACGTTCTACAATGGGGACAGACAAAATGATTAAGGGGCTGGAGCATCTCTCCTATGAGTGAAGGTTACAACTGGGATTGTTTAACTTGGAAAAAAGGAGGCTAAGGAGAGACATGATAGAGGTGTACAAAATTATGCATGGCATGGAGAATGTGGGTAGGCAGACATTTTTCTCCTCTCTCAAAATACTAGAACCCGGGGTCATCCCATGAAGCTGATTGGTGGGAGTTTCAGGACAAATAAAAGGAAGTACATCTTCACACAGCACATAGTTAAGTTATGGAACTCACTACTACAGGGTGTAGTGATGGCCACCAATTTGGATGGCTTTTAAAGGGGGTTGGATAAATTCCTGGAGGCAAAAGATATCAATGGCTACTAGCCCTGATGGTTGTGTGCTATCTCCAGTATTCAAGGCAGTAAGCCTGTGTACACCAGTTGTTGGGGAACCTGGGTGGGAGGGTGCTGTTGCACCATGTCCTGCTTTGTTGTTCCTATTGTGTGAACAGAGTGTTGGACTAGATGGACCTTTGGTCTGATCCAGCATGGCACTTCTTATGTTCTGATGTTCTTAATATGGTGCCCTTCACAAGTTTTGGATTACAAGTTCCATAACACCCTGAACATCCAGCCAGCATAAACAAGCATCAGGTATTATAGGAGTTATAGTCCAAAATATCCAAAGGGCACCAGGTTGACATTTTTATATTAAAATACTGGATATTTGGGGGTGAGGTTCAGAGAAAATTCTTTTGACATACAGCATTGGTTCCCTTTTCCAAGTTTCTGGCTTGAGATCCTTCATAATGCACTATAGTCACATTTTCAAGCTTTCCTCTGCAACCACAGACACTAGCAGTTTACTTTATATATAAAGTGAAAATAGATTCTAATATATATCCACATTACTTCAGTAACATAACAAGTGTTTATGTGAATTTAAAGGAGGAAACACCAATTATCTTAAATTGATAACACCAATTCTATTAAGATCAATGGGCAAATGTTTTGTTATCCTGATTCTAGGAGTGCCATTTCACTCTAATAAAACTATATACAATCAAACTAACAGTAAAACAAAACTGCTATCATGCAACAGACACACCAGGGTGTCTCATTTTAATTTTGTCTCTCAACAAAGAAAACAACGGTAGTCATGCATCCTTCAAGGCAACTCCTTCCCAGACCAGAGAAGCAAAGCATAAAACCTCAGCTGGGACTGATCTGACAAGTGGTCAGCAAGTTTGAAAGCAAAAGGGGGGGGGGGGGGCAGAAGAAGAGAGATATTTTTTTTTCTACATTTTCTTCCCTGTGTATGGGTTTTTCCCTTCTTTTTTGGCACGATAGACCGACAAACTGGGAACAACATAATTGCTGAAATGTGGCGTGTAATAATAGCTATTCAGAAGCTGATCATTCATATTAAACAGGGTGAAGCAAGCTTCTCATTTGCATGTTTGAGATTATATGCATTTCAAAAGTCATTTCCGCAGGGTGTATGAATGACATTAATTCCCATGTGGAGTTGTCGACTCCCTCCTGTAGTCCCCTCACACTATCAAACATACGCACGCACACGCGCGCACACACACACACACGCACTGAATGACATACTTGTAGCTGCAGGAGAATTCAAGGGCAGAGAGATTACTGCATTTTTGGTTATACTGAAAATATACATGTTTCAGGTTGGTGATGTTGGGGCAGAGAATAGGATGACATTGGGGAAACAACAGTCTGAGCCAAGGATTACTGTTCTTGGGCTGTAGGAGTTCCAAAGTTAAAAGGAAAGAGGGCAAACCTTTTGCAAACCAAACAGGACTATAATTCAGTGTTGACTATAAAGCTGTATGACAAGATCTTTTCATGCAAGCATCCTTCTATTTCACGGCGCCCAGAAGAGACAATACAACCCCCTTTTTCTCCAAACAAGTTGCTTAAAGCCAATTATCAGTAAGAGAACTTGCCAGAAAGAGAATTTAAATCACACCATCATCTTTTTGACATAGCTGTACACATTGTGAATATTGCCTTAATATTATGTATATAAATGGTGCTTGGACTTTCAGGATCAAATTGCTCTTTTCCCTTTTCTTACATTTCTACTATCTTTGCTTTAAATTTATCATAAGCTCCCTCAAAACAATATTAAGAACATTTTCACTTGGAGTATCTCTGAGCCTTTTGTACATAGATGTACAATTTCAGGAAATTTTGGATCCATATGCTTTTTTTCCTACAGAAATTGAAAATGTGGGAGGAAATTGAAAAATAGCCAATATTCTTTTTTCTTTAGCGCACTTTACAGATCTCACTTTGTTACTTTAGGGATATAAAATGAATTACATATAACTTGGCTATAAAATCATAAACTCATCAAACAAATAAAAATGTTAAAAGCAAACTCAGTTAGTAAATGTGTGGTTATTGTTCAAATAAGCTATATGGTTGAATTTAAAATACCAAAAATTATAATTTAATAAGTAAATGAAGTAAATTTTAGGCATCTCAGAAAGTAGTCCCCAAAACCTGAATAATCCTAAAAATTAGAAGCAGGAAGAGCTGGAGGCAGAGGACAACTGGTATACATCATCTGTTCCTGTTCATAAAGAATTGGCTGGAGTGGAATTTAGGGAAATCTGGTCTAAAGAAAAAGCCATTGAGAGCTTATTTAGCTGAGGAATAAGCTCTCAATGGCTTTTCCTTCAAGAGATCTCAACCTATCTGATGAGTTACATTTATTCCCTTTTGTAAATAATTCCCCTTAATAAACATCTTAATTTTTGTTTATTTTGAACGGCTGAATCTTGTGTCAGTACTGTGCCTATGCCATAGGAACTAGGCTATTAAGTTTCTTTCTGTTATAGAGGATTTATTTTGGTGGCAGCATTTGAAGATTTTATAGCTGAATTAAATTGAGGTCTAATTTGGAACTTAATTTTAAAAGAAAGGCACAAACCATAGCAGTGATTTCCACAGGCCCAAGCCTCATTTTTTAAAAAAGACAGAAACGAAAAACAAAGGAACCCAGATGGCATAACCTATGTATTGTTCCACTGCATGTGGTAGAAGTGTCAGGATAACATATATTGTTTCTCACAGGTGAGTTTTAGAACTACATTTATTGACTGCAGCAGCATCTAACCAGAACAAGCCCACACAGGACTCCGTACGACAAACTTTCTTCACATATGATATAGTGGCTTGAGTCACATGTTGGGAAGCTAAGCATGAATTGAAGCTTATCTAAATGTCCATCTGTAAAAGATACATCAGATCAATTTTAATAAGGCATGGAAGAAATAATTATGCTGGAAACCTTAGAGATTATTTTTTTAAAAAAATCCCCACGGCCTGAACGTTTTAATAAATTTTACATCTTTAGTCTTTCTATAAAAGCTTTCCTATGACATAGTTTTTAGAAATCACTGGGGGTGGGGTAGTGACCAGGTAGAAATATATGAATATATTGTCTTAAACATTTGTAGCTGCATAGATTATGCAATTATGAATTATGCTTACCTCTAAAGAGGTACTTCTACATTTCCCCATTTCTCTTATACAGGAGGGAATACCTCTTCAAAATAAGTGCCTGCTGTGATTCAAGTATGCATCATCCAAAAACAAAGTAATATTTTCCTTTGAAAAATTATTATTAATATGCACATCAATTGATTCAAATCAACTAACATTTAATCAGTCAATACTCCTAGTTTTATCATATTCATATATTATTGGTGTGATGTTTCCTGTTTCCTATGGCTGCCACACTAACAGCAATTGAATAAAATGCTAATTTGGGATAGACTGATCATGCAGAAAGTAACTATGTCAGCATCGATTCAGTCATCCAAACAGTACTAGTATGGCATGGGAACTGGGCATGAGATGCTGATAACCATGCTACTATCAACAATAGATCCATCAGGTCTTACAAGTGATTTTTCTGCATTAGGAATGCAAATGTAAGGGCTAGATTGTCTGGAATGTACATTCAGTAGAAAAAAGGTTCTCTTCTATTTTCTACCCACATTAACAATATTTACCTGTTCTCATAAATATTGTGACACAAACCCAAACACACTTTGTGGCATGTATGAGAATGCTTTAACTAAAAGAATTGCCTAGGCTCAATTGAAGGGCTTAAAAATTGATGTCCAGTCTAAGGCCTAGATTAAACTTTTTTAAAAAAATCAAAATAATAATTACTAAACAAAATCCTGCAGTCTTGTTTCTCATATTTTCCCTATGATGCTTTAAGCACATCCCCTTTTCACCTCTAATTTCTCACTTAATTCTGTTCCTGCCCATCTGAAGTTTACAACTATAGCAGACATCAAATTAAGCTGAGAAATCCTACCACATTAGGCATTGTACCACACATAGCTACTATAGATTTGGGGAGGGATGGTGGTAGAGGATATGCCTTACATGCAGAAAGTCCCAGTTTCAATTCCAGCATCTCCATTTTAATATAATTTTTGAAGGGTTAAGTAGCAGCTGATGTGGAAGACCTCTGCAAGAGACCCTGGAGAGGCACTGCCAATCAGTACACAATATTCAGCTAGATGGATTGAGCTATTGAGACAATATTGAGCTAGATGCCTGGTATAAGACAACTTATGTTCTTATCTACCATAGAGGGGGGAAACTTTCAATATATATTTGCACATAGAACATGGTCCTCTAAAGCTCAAAAGCTCCAACAAGGTCCAAGTGTTATAATGTGGGATGAGATGTACATTAGGAGAAGTGTTTTAAAGTTAAGAAGGCACATATTCAAAATCCTGGACTGCATGTGGAATTCCAAGAATTTTGCAGAAATATTTATTTCTTATTGCCCATAAAGAACAATTCCAAGAATCCTGTAAGTTTTGATGGAGAAAGTATTTATTTTTTCCTCAACAGACCTAGAGCTATATCCTAGTGATTCCAATATATAGGACATGTGTGTTTGCACAAAAATCCCTGCCTACTGCCAACACAAACATTCATTTAAGCACCAGCAAGCTAAAACACAATACAGAACATTAAAATGAAATGATCACTACCAATTGTACTTTCAGTGTTAAGATGGACAGTAGCTAAATATTTCTCTGATCTGGGGAATAGCAAACATTAATGCCAAGAACATTCCAGACCTAGTATATGCAGACCTTCCTCTGCTTCCCAACTTTCATACCAACTGAACAAGGTATAGACAAGTATAGACAATTGAAATCAAACTCTTACTAGTTTGTTTGCAAAAACTAGTAACCTGCCCTACATATTTATTCTTTTTTTAAATTATATATTCAAACAGAATTTCTCTTCATTTTTTAACTTTTCCAACTCTTAATTTCAATTGTCAAACTTTCATGTGCTTGACAGTTTTATTCAAGTACATGTAATTTGTGAGAAAAATCAATTTTCAAATAAAGAAAAACATTCCAAGACAAGTGAGACTATATTCTACAAAGTGTTTGAGAATACGTTGTTTGCAGTTTTAGAGGTATGTGTCAGATAGTTAACCCTCTATTGATAAATGCCAGCAACATTTTTTTTTTTAAAAAAAAAAACTTTTTATAGCTAGGGGAAGCAGAGGAAGGAGCATGCTAATTCCTGTATCTCAGGTTTGCCAAGAAAAACTTGACATGCAACCCCAAAAGTGGCTCTAAACCCAGGAAACTGGTAACAAAACCCTCAGGTTATTGCTTTTTAACACACCATGATTTGAAAAAAGTTTTAAATTATTACTTTAAATAGCATTGGGAGCCTGATGTGTTATAAGACAACCATAGCACCCAGAGGGCTCAGATCACCCGAAGCTAATTCAACGTATGAATATGTTTGGCTGATGGGCAGTATAAAAATACAATAAAAATGTAATAATAAATATGTTGCTCCCATCCTAATGAGCCAATATGCTATAGTTTGAAAGTGTACATCACAGCAAGCATGAATTTAAACTGTCACATCTTAAGCAGAATCAAGCATCTACATGGCAGGGAGCTGTAACTATATATGGTTTCCCAGCCCATGTACAATGTATGCACGGTTTCTTCCATAGAGCTTAAGATGATATCCATAGGGTTACCGACAGTCTCACATTCACATATGGAGACGACCCAGACCTGCTTAGATTCAACAAGTTTGCGAACTGCATGCCTTGGAACACAGCCATGGTCATAGCTTTAAGTTGGACAACCTCCAAACCATGGTTTGGGAAGATTGGAAACCTCTAGTTAGTGCCAAACACAGGTTGCCCAATTCAGAGACAATGAGAAACTATGGTTGGAGGATGAAATCTGTGCATGGGATGGGAGGAGGTGAACCCACAGCACATTCCCAACATCCAAATTGTGCTCAAGGGATTGGAACAAGATCTCTGAACCTGACCAAGTGAAACATACATTTAGGCTGCAATCCTCTACACACTCACCTAGGAGTTAGCCCCATTGAACTTAGTGGGATTTACTTCTGAGTAAAAACATAAAGGATTGCACTGTCAGCCAATTCAATACATATACACTAAGATCTCACAGAACTAAGAGGATAATTGTTCCAGTGAGCAACAAACTGACCCTAGCATCTCAGTTGAACTCACAGCTATAGACACAGACTTTGAATAAAAACTATTGCTATTCCACTGATATTAAATTCAATTTTTGTACATATGGTAAATTATAGCAGCTACTCTGCTTCAAAACTACTCCGATATGATTATTATTTTTCTCATTCCTCAGAACTCTTACATCATTACAAGTAAACAGTAGGGAATGACACTTCCAGAAGATATTTGCCTTTATGTAAATGCTGCCATTTTGCAAAACTTGAGGCCCTAGGGCTTAAATGTTTGCCTAATTTCCTTATTTATACAAATGTAGAGAAGTATTCTAGTTTATCTTTGGAAGATGAGCAAGACTACACTCATCAGCAAAGGATGTAGGAAGCTATCAGTGGTCCAGTCAAAGCCTGGAACCATTTTTCCTGGAAGGAGTTAAAATAACTTATTAACTTTTTAGGACTCTTGACAGGAGACTTACAAAAGAGTCTGGAATCACCTGTTCCCACAACTACAAACTGTTCCTACAGTATAAACACACAAAATTCCATTCAGCAACTGTGACACCATTTTGTTTATGTCCAGAGAAATGTTGGTACAATCCAGAAGCAGATGAACATATAGTCAAGTAATAACTGACTTCCCACCACCACCTCAATTACATACCTGACAATGCAGCCAGATTCTATAACAAAAGCACACATGCTTCTACAAGTCTTGGCCATCCCTGGAACATAGGTCATGGGTGGCTGGGTGGGTGTATCAAAATGGCAGCCTGTAAGAACTACAAATGGACTAGATAGAAAAGAATTTGATAGGTTTGGTTTGCTGTAAAAGCCTAGCCTCAGTGTAAGGCAATTTCAAAGTTAAAGGAATAAATGAGCAGTCACAATGTAAATGAGCAGTTTTTCAGTCTCTCTGGGAAAGGTAATCACACATACAAGTGACATAGAAAGCTTGTGGGTAGGGGAGAGAAACACTCATCCATCAATGATTAATTGAAGCTTTATGATTGGATCACTAATTGCTGTTCTTTGTGGCCAGAATCAAATAATTGTATTCAACAATTGCCCTTCCATTTCACTTTCCATATTTGTTTGTTTCAAGTACATCTTTTATTTGGCAATGAAAGAGGGTCAAGGAGAGAGAGAGAGAGAGAGAGAGAAGCTACAAGAGTAAAGATAGACCCTATACCATATGGCAGAAAGGCATATTAATTACCACTGCTTTTTAATTAACAATTGCTTAATCTGAGCAGTAACATTTGCCTTGACATCTTTTGACTCTCTGCTAACCTGTGAAGTGCGCATGCCATGCCAAGTCATCAATTAATTTTTATTGACGTTTTCTTCCCCTAAACAGGCACAATACCAGGGTTTTCCAATTAACACCTCCGCACTCTCTAATTAGTGCAATTAACAGACTGATGGATGCCTGGAGTTTCCCTGGAAGGGGGAGCACAGAGATCAGCTGGTTTGGTTATGTGGACAGATCTCCCACTGAGAGCAAGCACACGTAACAGAGTACACATGTTATCCTCTCGGATTTTTAAATGGAGGAGTCCCGATACAAATAAGAGACCCTTGTAGGTGCAACTCTACCCTTAAAGCAGCGCAATACCTATGACACGTTAAACAATAACTATGGATCCTCTTTATAGACATTTCTAGAAGACAGCTTCTAGAAGTTCCTATTATAATTACAGCTTTATCGTATATAGTTAAGACTTTCAAATATACTCTCCTCAGAAAGCTTTTGAAGCAGCATGAAGTACAAGTTTCATGTTTCCCTTTCACATTTTGTTCTCTTAACCAACAGGAGCAAATACTTTACTTAGTTCATCACAACTACTGCAGGTGAGGAATAACAGTCACTGAATGTGTGGTTAACATGCTATTCCTCTTCTCTGCATAATGCTCTCTCACACATACCAGGCAGACACCTCAAGTTCTGTATTCCTACCCCATTCCAATATACCCACACACCTCAAAACAAGATGGGCAAGCTAAGCTGCTTGTAAGAAGACGTAGAGGATCTACACACTTATATTTCAACTCTGCACATATCTTACTACTGATTCCTGCTGCCAGCATAAACTCATCACCTCACTCCCCTGTGCTTTGCTCTTGCAAATGTTGGGCAAATAACGTCTCTTGCCAAGTATGTACTTGTCACTAAGAGCAACCAGAAACTCCATGGCTTCACGTCTTCCCCCAATGAGCACCTCCAACTGCCATGGAACCTTCTGCAATCAAAGATTCTGCCCTCGCAATCTATACACATTTAACTGCACAAACCACAGCAAATAGATACCTACAAGAATCACCTACATCCACCTCTTCCGCCTCACAGCCATGTAACACTGAGTAAAGAGAAGAAAGCAAGAGCCCACTGACACAATAAAAATACTCCAGAAAGCAGAAGAAACTTAATATGTTTCCCACATGGAAAACAGGTGTAAGGATGAGTGCTCATCTTCCTTTGGGAACTGCCACTATATCTAAGGACCAAAGACTGTGTGGAGTCACAGGAGAGAGCAACATGTACTTCGGGTACATGTCTGCTTCTATGGTATGAAGGAAAAAGCACAACAGAATATAGAAAGATTTGCCTCTGTTAGAAATATTCTATGAACAGTACATGGACTAACAAGGCACAAATTTCTGTTTAGTCCACACCTGAATGGCCAAGAGGCAAAACCACAGCCTCATTAGCCTCCCACCCCACTCCCCAATTAACCTAGAGAGTTCAGAACACGAGAGTGCTATAAGCAGGAGCATCACAGTTACAGTACTTGCAGAGCAAACCATTCCTGATTGTTCTTGTCTGTGAGGCAAACATAAACACAAACAAACAAACAAACACACACACAGAGAGAGAGAGAGAGAGAGAGGGAGGAAAGCATTCTTTACAAACACACATACACCCTTCCCGACTTCAATATCCATGACCAATCTGAGACGGAGGAAAATACCACCCAGTATCAAAATATAATGAACAGTTTGAAAATTCTTTATGGAGAATAGCTCATCATCACCATCCTGTTTAGAAGTAACAACCTTTAATCTCCAAGAAGCGTAGAAATGTGAAGGCCTGAAAAAAGCCGGGGGGGGGGGGGGACCTTGTTTTTCATTCTCCACCCCCTTCCCCCTCAGGACTTTTTCCAATTGAAAAACAGGAAATTTGAGGAAACACTGAAAAAACAAAAATTTTCTCTTTTGGAATGAATGAAAAGTTTATTTGTTTATTTATTTATTACATTTTTATACCACCCAATAGCTGAAGCTCTCTGGGTAGTTCACAAAAATTAAAACCATTAAGACAAGGTTTTACTCTCTGAAGCATACAGCATGAACTTTTTTATGTAAAACAATCTAAGACATTAGATAATTCCTGTGTATTCTATACAATTATTCAACAGTCAAATTCAAGATGCATTTCTGCACTTAGAGTGCTGCCAACTTCACGTGACCACCTCACAGGGCCTTCATTGCTTGCTGCAAACAGCTGCTAGCTTTCTTGAGTAGTCTAATCTAGTGGTTTCTCTTTTCAATTTATATTTTTTCCTTCTCTTCAGATTGCAAAAACTAGAATAAAATCCATGTATAGCAGAGGGTGCAGCAGTTTGAAGCTCTCTTTGTAAATATATGTGTGTGTGTGTTTGTGTGTGTGTGTGTGTTTAACGGTTTTTAATGCTTTATGTGTGTATGTTCTGTGTTTTAGAATTTTTAATTTTGTATGCTCGTTTTTATCTCAATTTTAGAATTTCTATAAACCGCCCAGAGAGCCCTGGCTATGGGAGCGGCATATAAGTGCAATAAATAAATAAATAAATATAAATAAATAAATATATTTACAGATAATATATATCTGTAAATATATTTACAAATGTTTGTAAATATATTTACAATTTTGTTTGTACAAAGAAGTAAACCATTTATAATTTTAGGGCTGCAATCCTATGTGGAGCCTGGTTTGGCTGCAAACCTGGCTCCACCAAACAGTGTGGGGTTTTCTTCTAAGTAAGCAGAGAGCTTCAGCTATCAGACAGTACAGAAATGTAATAAAAATAAAAATGCATAGCATTGCTCTGTAAATTTCATAAATATGCCAAAGTTATACATTATACATTTTATGTTAAAGCTGTAAAATTAATTTACGTTTGAGAAGGAAGTATTGCAAGCATTTCTATTTCCCCAAAAAATGTCGTTGTCCCTGCCCCCCGGAGAAAAAATGGTTCTTTTTCAGTGGTTACAAAATATCAGGAAGTGTTACAGATCTAAGTAGGGAGGAGAATCTCTTCTTAATCCCTGGTAATTCATAAACTTTCTCAGATCTCTCGGTGTTTCTCTGGATTTCCTGTATCTGCCATCACTTCAACTGAAAGATGAGGATGAATAAGCTTTTTAACTACTGGCAAATGTTTATTTCTGCTTAGAAGTCAGAACATACTCTTGTTGTATTTTAATAAAAATAATCTTATAGATCCAAGTTCACACAGCTCTAGGGCGATTCCCATTCAGGTTCCAGCTCTGCAATTTTAACCCCTCCCAACATTTCAACCAAACCGGTTTGCCCAATACATTCTTTCAGGCTCCAGACATACTGAGACAGGAAGAGACTGAGGCCAGGCACAGTACTGGGTTTACCACCCCAAGCCAAATACAAAAAGGTCTTCCCCAAAGTTGCAAATGCCAGGAATGAAATATATCAGCATGCATTTCAACTATTGCATAGACACCATTTGGCAAAGGTTAGTGGAGCTACGCTTCTACGTCTCACTCAAACTTTTTCGTAAGATTATAATGGTGCATATCATTAAAGAGTGTGTAGGTGCTTTTGATTATTATTATTTATTTATTACATTTGTATACCGCCCCATAGCCGGAGCTCTCTGGGCAATTTACATAGGATAAAAACACTTAAAAACAATATACAAAAATTTAAAATCACAGCCTTGCTGTCAGAGATTATGGGAGATGTTCAAAATATCTTGAGGGCACCAGATTGCCTTCCCCTGAACTAAAGAAAGGACTTTCAAGCTTTTCCCCAGGTCAACTGTTCAGCTCTCCTTAAAAATTGCCAAAGCAAAACTTTTAAGATCCCAGGAAGATGGATCCTATGCAAATAAAACAGCATTTAAGGAGCATAATTATCTCTAGTTATCCTTGCTACTGACATACCGATGCCACAAATGCCATCTTCATGTAACCAGCTATTTCTTTTTCCAAGTTTCATTTTCTGAGCTCAGCGGCTGCGTTCGGACAACACAACAGTCAACAGTGGGGTAATCAACTCAACAGTTGTTTATCTGGGGGTACTCTCCACAAAACATGGTAAGAATTAGGACTATTAGCCCACACTGAGTTGACTCACTCATCCCCTCTCCCCCCCCTCAGACCTCCCACCAGTATCCCATCAGCCATTGCTGCTGAAAATCCATCTTGCCAGCTGAATTAGCGCAGCAGCCACCACTTTGACCGCTCTTGCTTTTCGACTCTGTGGCTGATGATATAACCAATGGTGCCCTCCACACAACACGATAACCAATGGTGGTTCAAATAGCCAACTCTGCACAGTGTTGGTTATTTGGGCCAAATATCCAACCACTGGTTAAAAAACCCCTGCCACACCAGATGATAAACCACCACTGACTATTAAATAGCCAACTGTCAACTATTTAAACCACCATTGGTTGCAGTGTTGTCCGAACCAGTTAGTGAGTGGTCTGAGAGCATCTGAAATTGTAATGCTGTTGAAGTTAAAGATTTGTTGAACTCCTTAGATAGGAGTAGGGATGTCAGGAGGAATCTGGATCTTTCGTCAGCTCAGCCCCCTGGATTCCGTTCCACCTTTTGCCAATTGGCCTGACTCTGTGTGCAACAAGTCTGGCAAACTGGTAGAATTTCCATAGTGTGTGTGTGCACACATTAAAAAAAGTATGTGTGCAAATTACGGCCGAGACAAGAAAGAAATGCAAAAACAAAAAAAGTTCCCAGAACTTGAGGAAACAACACAGCTCAGCTCAGATTTTCTCAGATTTTTATTATGCGGTCACAGACCCAATAAAAGCAATACCAACAATCATTAATTTAAAACCATAAAATCACAGTCTTTTGTTCAACAGGCTAAAAGAGTTATTTAAAACATACACATATTTAAAATATATAGGCATAGTTAGTAAAATTGGGAAAGTGGGCCCCATGCTGCAGGTTGGGAATCCGAGGTGGATCCTGGGTCTGGAACAGTTGAAGACCACTAGCACATGAAATATTCTGGCCTCTGAGCACTGAGGGCAGGAGCGTCAAATCTCTTTCACCCTGAGCATGGAGTTACATACATTTTATTATGTGGTCACAGACCCAATAGAAACTATACCAACTATACCAACAATCATTAATTTAAAACCATAAAATCACAGTCATTAGTTCATTATACAAACAGGCTAAAAGAGTTGCAAGCTGAGTCAGGCGTACCACAGAAGTCCAAAAAGGGCCAGATTTCCCGGCAATGGACATCCCTAGGTAGGAGAAAATTAGGAGCCCAACATACAAGCGGAATGCATATTTTAAAAGTTTCTTTCTTACATAGACATATCTCTTTCCTACAGAGATTGTTGGGAGCAGGGGCCGGGGAAAAGAGAATGGGATCATATACCACATCATTCAAGTGTCTGATTTACTGCACATTTACATCTTTGGAATACCTTTGCAAAAACAGACAACACAAACGCAGGGCATTATACATGTTTTTTCCTACACATGACCAGGAAAAAACATCAGGTATGAAGCTTCCATAAGCTTCAGGGACGCAGTCATCCATGTCGAAACCCCCAAATCTAGATACTGCAGCATACTAGCTCCTATTTCAGAAATTGCTTTGAAATAGTGGTTAACTTAACACAGTCTCCAGCATCAGTAGAGACTCATACTCAGTATACGAAGGAATGGTCCTATACCTCCCCCATCAATTGAACATAACCTCTATGGAAACACTCCAGACTCCAGCAACTTAGGCTCCAAGGTAAGCAACACTAGAGCCACCCAAGAATGTGTTTTCACAGATATGTGGCCCTCACAAAAGTGCTATTTTCCCCCAAACACCTTTACTGACACTGTTTCTGCTCCAAGATATGGAGTTGAACAGTATTCCTCCCTATATCTAGGCACTAGGAAGACTTTAGAAAACAGCTCCTTAATCTTGAAAGGCTTTGGGTTCAGGAGGAGAAGAAGAACCTGGGATTGCTCAGAGTGGCTTTTTACCCTTTAATTAACGCATAAACACATGGAAATGTGGAAAGGGATTAGAAAATAAAATCTGCAAGAGCTAAAATGAATTTAAAGCATTACAGTAAATTAGAAGAGATTTAAGGAAGCAAGGATTGGCTTAGTCCAGCCACCCCCTTTAATGGGATCACACCTATGGATGCTTTCATCTACTACTTTCATCTAACAGCAACTTTTTTATTATTTTGGAGAAGTCACCTTTGAGCCCTCCCTATGTGCTAATACTGCAGTTAAAAGAACACAGGAAATCCCATTCCTAGTCCCATGCTTCTACCCTTCTTCCTCTACTAGTCCTGTGTTGCTTCCCATGTTGATTTTAATTACTAAACTAATAATGCAGTGCATTTCACCGCTTTCCAACTTTTCTTATTTTTTCAAATTTTCAAGTCATCAGATATCCTGGATAATTCCACAGCACTTCTCCCACAGAAGCTCGAGATGGTGAAAAGAAGCTGCATAGACTTACATTTCATACAGTCTCCTTTTGCCTATGTCAAACAATCGTGGAGTGATTTCCACTGTACAACTGGGGAAATCTACTTTTGCCTGAAGAAATAAAATTGGAAAATCTAGCCCAGAGAAATAAAAGAATAACTAGCTAGTCAAAACTTCAAAGGAAATGTTCAACTCGTGGAATTGAAGATGGATTAGGAAAAGACTCCTACTCTTTTTAATTCAGCCAAAAAGAATTGTCCCTGCAACTCCAACAATTTGAAGGAAGATCTTAGCACATCAATCGGTGGCCATCCAGTTACCAGTGACCAACAATTAGACTCCCAATATATTTGTTTGGTTTCCCAGAGAAAGGCTGTAGCATCACTGACATACAAAATGTTCCACATTCAACCTCTGGCATATCCAGGTAGGGTTGGGAAAGTCTGAAACCCTAGAAGTCCACTGACAGTTAATGTAGATAACACTGAGCTACATGTACCAACAATCCAACTTAATATAAAGCAGCTTCCTGTATCCCTTCTCTCGAGTAGAGGAAGCGTTCAGACAACTTTTAAATCATTCTTCAGCTAATGCAGTGTCTTTAGCCACAACTGTGCGATATGAGATGCCCAAACTAGAATTGGAGGCCTTCCTCCTTTCTGAATAGAAGAGTGACTCGGTGAGGCAACCGGCCTGCTTTTTGCAGCCTACAGCAACTGAAAAGGTGCCAGGCGTTGGCATTCCGGTTTCACCCACTGCTTGCTTTCTGCTGAGCTCTTGAAAAGATTAAAAAAAGAGCCCCACTCCATCTCATTAAGAAAGTAAACACAAGAGCCATCTAAGTGTCTAATTAAGCTTCTAATTAGTCCCTGCTTGTTACTAATGCAAATTAGATTACGCCGCTTAACTACAGCATGTCCACAACACCCTTGTTAATTGCGGCCTTTTGAAATTAAATTACTCCCTAATTAGCATATCAAAGCCATTGATTCGAAGCCAGGAAAGATGAGGGCAGAAGGAAGCTGAACGCCAAGTTTTGTTAATCAGGGACGACTAATTAAATAGTGACGTTGCACACACAGGGGCTCCTGCCTTGCTGTTTGGGAGACTCAGGAAACCATACATGTGTGCAGCTGGGAGGAAGCCTGACTGGAGGGTCACAGAACCTTCCACATTGTGTCCATCCTAGAGTATAATGGGAGGGGGATGATGGTTGCCAACACTAATCTGTTCAGAAAGGTCCGAGCTGGACTTGGTAAGGCATTTCTTGTGGGGGAGAGTATCCTGATGGTTTATAATAGAATTACATAATCTCCAGCACAATTGCTCTGATGTTGTTCTCTACCTATGACTGTACATATGCAATGGCTCTAGACTCACACATCAATAAATCCCAATGAATAGCTTTCTTCAAATCTACAATGTGTCTGAATTTTCACATCTTCTGGCACACCAATTTCAATTACAATCCTATATCAGAACAATCAAATGTCAGAGAAGACCAGCGAGCCACGCATAAGGCAAAGGCAGACCCAGGTTTACCACCAGGTATACACTCAACAGGGAGATGCAGCAAGTCACAACTCTCCATACACTGCCCCTGCATTATACTGGTTTGTCACATGCACACATTTTTAAGCATTCACTGAAAACATCTTAAACAATTTAAAAGGCTGGGGAACAGGGTTCAGAGTAAGGGTTTTCCAGTTTCCCTCCAAATTGCACACCAAAAAGGAATGCAGAGCCAAACTACTTTGCCTTAATAATTTGGGACAAGCCACAATGAAGACAGATAACCAGATTTTAGCTAAGCAATTACACCAAACAATCCTGCGGGAAAAGCAACTTAAAAGACTAACAGATGTATTGTAGTATAAGTACCTAAAGAGTTATCCTTGACTGACAGAAAGGCACAAGCATGGTTACAGAGTGGCAGAAAGCAGGTGAACAGTGGGGCCAAAGCAATTTCAATGTAAAGCGCAGATGTTTACCATATATGTATAGTGACCTCTCTTATTCCCTGGGCGAGAGCAAGGGAACCACAGAGAACTTTCGCATGCACCCTAACCTATTAACTGCGAATACCTGAAAGGTTTTTGCAAGGTAGAAAAGGGAAGCAGTCCAGGGACTGTGCAAAAGGCTGCATAGGATGAACCATTTTTGTCTACATCATAGGGTACACATTTGATTTTTTCTGGAAATTTAGGCTTTGGGATTGGTTTAAGATGGCTGGTGCTAACCTTGCTGCAAGAACAGCTACCCCAATTCCTCTGAAGCAACAGAAGGATCCCAGATATACTATTAAAATAGAAGTGGGGAAAAGAAATAGTCCCGTGTTTCTGAAGGATAATCATTCAGACATTGTTTTCTTGCTAATGTGTAAATAAACCAACTATTATTCATAGCTAATACCAGAATGTACACAATACCGTTCTTTAATACTAGACATTTTCTCCATTCACTTGGCAGAGTTAAGTGATCAACGTCCCAATCGTCACTGCAGGGGCCCCATAAGACCTTAACACAGTCCTGCAAATTACACCACTATCTAGCTTAGTAGGTAATAATAAATATGTTCCTTGTGGCTAAATTTTAAAAAGTCAACACAGCAGTCCAAGAGTCCAATGTTCAAGTGTGGCTTATAGGAAAAGGGTACAGTGAATTCAGAAACTGGATTTTTCTGGTTCAATTTTTTAAAACTACTTTTGCAATCCAGTCTTCTTGTTAAGGAATAGTGAATCATAAACTTTGTTTATGCATATTGTTCATAAACAATAGATAAAGCTGCAATTCTATGCATCCTCAGCTTAGAAAAAGGCCCACTGAATATGCAGGCTATTTTTCCATAACACTGAAGATGTTTTTATACAGACCAATCCATGGAGCTTACTTCTTAATAAGCATGCCTAGGATCTCAGCCTTAAATTTCTAATACTCTAATGTAAGTGTCAACGACACTGAGGCCAGAACATGGAGTCATTTAAAGTGGGCCTTTTCCGCTTATCTTACATGAATAACATTCACACATGCACATGAAAAGTGAGAAAGGAAATGTTGCTCTAGTGACATATGAATAAACTCTAAACTTTATTCTGCATTAGAAAACAAAGGTGAGATACACATGCACAAATCATTCTAAATGATTGTGATAAAAAATGGGCATGCAATTTAATGTAAAGGGGGGAAAAGGCTTTAAAAGCATATAAATGTCAGAGTGTGCTTTGATGTTGCAAGAAACTTGAAAAGCAGCATGCTATCAAATCTCAATCCTGCCCAATATAGGAAAGTCTTACTTTTACTTGACAAATACAGCAATCCTATACCCACTTAACTGGAAGCAACTGAACTAAATGGGACTTACTTCTGAGTAGACATGTACAGAATAGCACTGAACATCTTTCAAATTATGGCAGGCACAAGAAAAGTGCAACAGAACCAGTCATAAATACAATATTATGACTTTATTTCAGCTAATTGGCTTAATTCCCAATCTATCAAGAAAACATGGTGAATGTGTGAGTTAGTAAATAGAGTTGCGAGCTTGGACTGAGTAAGTCACCATCTCTCCACCCAGTCAAAGCTCTGCACTCTATTTACTAACTCACACATTCACCATGTTTTCTTGATAAATTGGGAATTAAGTCAACTTGTTGGAAGAATAAAAAGGGGACAATCTCTTGGAAGAAAAGTTGAATATCATACATATATAATAAATGAAATTTTAAAATGTTATCTGATGGAAATCATTTTCCAGCATCAGAGGTCATCTCTACACAATGCATTACATCCAAACAGAAAGCCAATTTGCACGATTTTTTATATCCCAGCAAGCCTATGGGGAAAATCTATAGCAAAAGAGACTACATGGTGGAGAGCACATTGTAGCTATATGCACAGAGTGTTGTAGACACAGTCCAAACCTCTTCTTTTCCTGCCCAGGAAACATTTGTTACATGGAAGTCTTAGGGACACTTCTACTTTATGGAATTCACTACTACAGGGTATAGCGATGGCCACCGATTTGGATGGCTTTAAAAGAGGGTTGGATCAATTCCTGGAGGTGAAGGCTAGATGGCTACTGGCCTTGACGGTTGTGTGCTATCTCCAGTATTCGAGGCAGTAAGCCTGTGTGCACCAGTTGCTGGGGAACATGGGTGGAGGGTGCTGTTGCACCTTGTCCTGCTTGTTCATCCCTGGCCAATCGCTGGTTAGCCACTGTGTGAACGGAGTGCTGGACTAGATGGACCCTTGGTCTGATCCAGCATGGCACTTATGTTCAGAAATAACACACACCACCATCATATATCTCTGGCATTCATGGGCAGCTGTTGGAACTCCAGCACCAGAGAAGGGTCCACCATTGCTCTTGCCATCCATTACCACTTGCTTGCTTGCCCTCTTCCTCTGACCAGTAATTAAAATTAGACCCACAAGCAAGCAGCAGAGGTTGCTGCTCTATACTTCCATTGCTACTCATGCATCTGCCCAGAGAGAAAGAGTCAGCAGATCGTGACAGCGCTGCTGCTCCTTTTTATGGATCAATTACTCCACCAAACAAGCAAAATGAAGAAAAAGAAGAGAAGCTACTACTTGACCACCCTCTCTGGATGGCAGGTCTAATCTTGACTGCTGTCCAGAGGGAGAGCACAAGCAAGCAAATCTACTTGTTGCTGCAGCTCCTTGCCCACATTGCTACTCATCGTGTCTTACTGAAATTGTAGTATTTGGAATCACTGGGTTGTTTCCATTGCAAGCAGTGTGGTGCCACATGTGAATCAACTCCTCCCAGAAGGCAGATCATGTAGGCACTATTCCCAGATGATCTAGGGATGCATCTATCAGATGTGGCCATTTGATTTCTAAAATGTCTTCTACAGTCAACATCTTGCAAGGCAACATAAGTGTCCAGAAAACTTAGACACTGCCTTTGACGCCTAAGAGTAGAATGTAGACACAATTGTTGAAGCACTTTATGGTATAAAGACCAATTAATGCTCTGCAACATCAGTGCCCAAACTGAGCAACAGTTATATCATACACCCCTTTCTACCCACTTCTACAAAGATCATCCTTAGTATGGATATAGGAGATAAAACAACTATGGCGTACTATTTTGCAGCAAAATACATTTCAACATAGAAACCTTGGTGCCGTTACTTTCCCCAATGCATACAGTGATGGAACTACAAAAAATTACCTGGATGCTACCCTGAAAATAAGGAGTTGACAGGTGAGCTGCTCTGGCTATCCGACTCAGTTATGATAAATCTAGGAGGGGCACATGCAACTTCCCACTTTTTTCCTTTACTTAATTAAAACATAAGAACCTCCTCTCTTCGTGCAGAATCTTCATGGCAAGATTAACAAATCAGATGCTCCAAATATGTATGCAATAGGAGTGGCACAGTATCACCTTCTTTCCAACAAACTACTGTTTTTATATTCAGCACTACATCTGACTGGTGCATGATTTTGGCCAGTTAGTACTATCATAAATCAGAAAAGCCACCAGTTTTTAACAATAGTTGAATAAAAACAATTTACTAGAAAAATCAAAACCAAGTAATGTATCTATTATGCACACGTGCTAGTAAACTTTTCCCTGATTCAGCTTGGACTCTACCTCTTATTCCATGGCTGTCTTGCATGACTATTAGCGTTCCTTTCACCAGCACAACAGCTTTTACCTATGTGTAACTCGGGGGGGGGGGGGCACAGGGTAGGTATGAATGAAAAACAATTTGTAATTTGAAAATGCTTCTGCATAGTAAAATCACCAGAGGAAACCCTGCCTGATGAAAAATTGCAGGATTAAAACAGTAACCTTAAGGTGAACGGTACACACGCAGATTTATACTCTTGTTAAGACAGCAAGCATTTTTCCTTAAATATCATGAATAGGAATGACATTCCTGAAGTAGGAGGGAGGAAATGAGGGAGAGAGAAGTTCACTCTCTGCTCATGCTCTTCTGTATCAATCTAAAACTTCCTTCATCCACCTACTTATGAGCACATATTATTAAACAGGCTGTTACAGAAATGGGGACATCTTGAGTTCGAATAAACCCAGTTTCACAGTAATATGTGAGAAGAGGAAAAATATTCCAACAGTTTATTATCTCTTTTAAAATTATTTAAATAAACTTGTGCGAACAAGTCAGTACCTTTGATTTCCAGTTTTTGTCTAAGAAAGCAGAAAAAGGGACAAAGAGTTGAGAAGTTAATAAAGTGGGAGAAAAAGTCTATTCATTTCGAGGAAGCCAGTCTCATGGGAAGAACCGAAATTTACAACAAAAAATTACTTTGGCAGAGAAAAGAAGCAGGTTTAAGAGAAGGTGCAGTACATTTTTAATTGAAAAGGAGATTCAAATGAAATATCCAATATCACCATTTGAAAGAGAATGGAAACCTGGCCATATTGCCAAGAAATTGCGAACATGCTAACTATTTTTTCCAAAAGTCTTCTTATGAAATAGAGGGAAGAAGAGGTTTCTTTTCTATATGAAGACACCCCAAGAAATGAGGTGGGGAGGGGAGAAACAAGTTTTATTCATTTATGCTACAAGAAGAGTAAAATAATAAAAGAAAGTTTTATAATGTCACAGTGTTTGGAAGAAGCGGTAGAAGGGGGAAAAAGTGTGTGTGTGTTTTTTAAAAAAAAGCAGCTAAGAACAGAAGGACCAGCTCTAACCGCCCGCCGTACGAGCCTCCTTCCCAACGAGATTCAATTAATTGATAACAAGAGGCATCAAATTAATTTTTCAAGGATGTTAGATTTTGATGAAGGAAAAAATCTCTCTGATTTTAATCGGGGCGGCGTTTAAAAGGCATAAATGAATATCCCTTTCTAATCATCTGAGGCGCCGAAGAAGCGCCAAGCGGTTAACGTGCAAATTCAAACCGTTTAATTAGGGGGGGCGGGGAGGTGGCAGCATGGGGAAGGAAAACAGTTTCTCTTTTAAGGAGCTTTTATGAAGAAATTATTTTGAAAAAAATTATTCCTCCAGCCATTATGTACTCATGCAACATACAAAATTTAAGCTTGGGCCGAAGTCAGGAGTTTTACTATTGAATAGAGATAATTTCCCATCACAACCTAATTAAACCAAAAAAAAATACAAAGGAGGAGAGAAAAATTAAACTATGGGTGAAAAAATATGAATGAAATAGACTTTCGTATAGACATTATGCTTCAGTGCTTCCTGCTACAGGAAACCTACCCTTCACACTTGCACGTGGATACAAGTGCACAGTAAGACTCAGGAAATTAAGGAAATATGCACAACGCACACACAAATTAAATTAAACGAAGTCTCATCTTCCACCTTGATGTGTGTTTACATTTTCATAGGGACAGAGAGTCTCTGAAAGACTGCTGCTTAGCAAGTGGGAATTTAGCTGGATTCCCATTGAAATGTGTCAAATACAGCTAGTTTCTATGTAGTGTGTCCAGTTTCCTTGCTTATACAAGACATTACCAACAATATGACAAATTTTCTTGACAGGATTTTCAGTTCACAGATAGCAGCCATTAGAACTCAACTCAACTTTTCCCCCTATACATCTTCACACTTGGTCTCACTAAGTAAAAGATTTCATTTGCAAATTAAAACATACTGCCCCACCACTTAGAGAGGCAGTCAAATGTATTCATTTATTTTTAAGTCATCATCTCAAGCATTAGCTACAGGCTAATGGCTTAATCATCATCAGACAAAAGGTTTTCTGCCTCCGCTAAAGCACAGAATCAAGCCTCAATAATTTTAAATCTTCAATATACACTCCTAGAAGAAAGAGTTTTAAAAATAAATAAATAAATAAATATTGGCTCCTAGAGATAAACAAGGAGAGACTGGGAGAAGGTCCAGCATCCTGAAGCTTGCCATCCCTAGCTTACCAGAAACACCGGAAGGTACTGTGACACTATTCTGACCAGTGATGGGAGAAAAAGTGGGAAAGGGGCCTTAAGAAACTACCCCACATTACATTCTAGGCTGAATAACTGGGCCATCCCTTCTGCTAAAGCTGTTGTCCAACAACTCCAAACATCAGGTGGGAGGAAAAGAGGCAATGAATCATGCCAGCTAGTTTAATGGTACTTCCAGACAAGGGTTTTATGGCGCCATCACCTTGCCTCATTCAGAATTTTATGGGGAGTCCAGACAATGACGTCTTCTACTCATAACCCTCCCATGTTTTCCCATCACTTCTTCTGCCTTTTTACTGCAGAAAATTTGATATGGAAAAAAAGACAAAATTACTGCACAATGCCTTCTAATTAGTAGTGCTAGAAGACTTCTGCCTGGAAACACCTAATGTAAGAAGCTTCCATAGTGTGAGCCCTACTACTACAACCATAATTTCTTCAGATGACAAGAATCAGTCTTTAATAGAACACTACATTTTTTAAAAAAAATTGGGCTTCTGGTTTCTAAATCCTAACAGTGCATTTTATTAAGGGCTATCTTTAAGAGTTAGGGACTCTTTCCTAGTGAGAGATCAGGTTATAATGGTTTAAGCACCAGTTAATTTTTGAATATGTAAAATATTATGAAGGCATGTACTACAGATTCTAAGAAGTAAAGCCTACTACTAACAACTTAATAGAAACAGTATGGATCAGCTTCTCCAATTCAACTCCTGCCCTGAGTTATAGGAGTTAAGCACACCTTAGTCAAACCACAAGGTTGCCCCTGAAGTGATTCAAACACTCACTCTGTACTGCCAATGAATTCAATCTACAGGAAAATGCACATAGCAGACAACTTATCCAAGACCTTAAATGCTGGAATATTATTCAGAGTATGCCCCTGGATTGCAATATTGCTTACATTTTATAGAGGTTCGAATTACGCTACGTTGATAGAAGTTGGTCCACTAATTAAAGCTATGTTCAACAGAAGAACTATGAGCAACTTGAAGATCTCATATCTTCAACATCTTCAAACTCCAAGATTTCTCATTGTTCCAGATTAACCAAAAAGCATATGTTTATACAATATGCATAGTAAGGAGAAAGTGTTTCATATATAATTAGAGCCCAGAGTTACCCAATGAAGTTGAATGGTGGGACATTCAGGACAGATTAAAGGATATACTTCTTCACACAGTGCATAGTTGAACTATGAAATTCACTACCACAAAATGTAGCGAAAGCTGCTAACTTAAATAGTTTTAAAGTGAGATTTGACATTCATAGTGGTTAAGACTATTAGTCAAGACGGTTATATATCACTTCCAGTATCAAAGGAAGTATGACGCTCAACACCAGCTGCTGTGGGGTTCCTATAGGAAGCTGGCTGGCCATTGGGAAAACAGAATGCTGGACTAAATAAGTCTGATCTAGCATGACTTTTTTATGTTCAAAGGGTCATACCTTGGCTGCTGCTGTCTTCTGTTGGTGATAGTATTCTGTGACTGTTTTAATCTGTTTTAGATCTTATGCCCGATTTGCTATTTTTATATTTTATGGTTTTAATCTCTATTTTGTAAACTTCCTGGAGAACTTTGACTATTGGGTGGTATAGAAGTGCAGTAAATAAATATGAAATGAAAGCTCTGATTCTATGTACTGTTATAGATTTTTTATGGTTTTAAATTTTGTATACTTTTTAATGTTCACTGTTTTTAACTTTTGTAAACCGCCCAGAGAGCTTTGGCTATGGGGCGGTATATAAATTTAATAAATAAATATAGTTCTATTCATATCAACAAGTAGTAGCTTGCCATAATAATGGCATAATACTTGTCACTATACAACTGAATACTTGGAATACAAAATATAAGTATCTTATGTGGTTTTGTGCCAGCAGGGTTGAAACTTCATCACAAACAGCACAGATGGGAACAGGAAGGGAAAGAGATCTGCATAAGAGAAATGAGAGAAAGAAGGTAGTGGGAGAAATAGACAAGCGAGAGAGAGTGTTTGACGAATGGAGATGGGGCAGAGATTTTCCTATGGATCCCTGATTGGGTAGCAGGTTGGCAGGAAAGGGGAGGCTGGAAAATGTCAGTACACACAACCCAAGTTGGTTGTTGTCCTCAGGTATCTGTACATTTTAAAAAAAAATCCACACAATTAAATGCCAAAATATATTGCACAATCATAAGAGACCTAAATAGCCAGACTGCTACAGATCTGCATGACAAAAGAACGGAGGGATTCTGGTTTACCGTCTGCCCTTGCTTATTATTCAGATTTGTTAACCAACACTACGCTAGAATTCTCCAGTCCAGACATAGCAAGAAGTTCTAGTTTAATGCAACCACAGCTTCATATGCCATAGTTAATGAACCATGGACAAACATTTTAACATAACCACAGAATGTCTTACCAATCCTCTCCATTCAGACATCACATTTCCCAAACTGCAAAGTACTGTCTGGAGATAGGGAATGTGCCATGAGCTCACACACCCTCCCCATTTCTATGATTTCCTACAAACACAGTTTAGCAATATGTCCACATCAGGGCTAAGCATGGTTAGAGCCAACTAGGATTGTTTAAACCCAATGGTTTTAAGTTTGGGGATGCAGCATCTGGATTTAGCCATTAAGTTTTTCCCAGACCTGTATTCTGCTTTCAGTTTCAGTTCTATTCTATTTTTCTCATGAACCCTTCACACATCACTCTTTGGTTCAGGAAAAGCAGCATGTCAAGGGAACAAAAATGGAAATGGATCCCAAAACATCTGTGCTATCAGAACTAGTATTCTTTATCTCATAGAGATGGTGCAGATTGTCAGGATTTATTTATTTATTGACAAGGTACCGAGAAATTAGAAACATTAGTGCCAGCAACTTCCAAGGAGACCAAAGGTTCCTAAATTCTCCAGGCAAATATGTGCTCAGTTTCTACAGTGAAAAAACATACCATTTTATCAGTGTTAGCCTCAGTGCAAAGGGAAGTCCACCCACTTCGCTTAATTTTTCCTCAGAGTTTACAAGGATCCAAACCAGCCACTTCATTCAACAAGAAAAAAACAGCTAAAAAAACTGGTTTACTAGTTTCAGCACAGGCTATTAAGCAAATAACTGAACAGCTCATGTATGCACATGTTAGACTCGACCAAACATAACTGCACATTATTTTTTCCTTTTAAAACAAAAAATAAATGGTAGCTATGAAAAACTAGTTGTGCCAAGACAGAACTAATTCTGACAGAACAATGGCATTATATACAGCAGGAAAACTGTCTGCTTAGAACATTCCCATATTGCTTTGCATGGCTCAGAAGCCATTTAACAACTGCATAGACTTAGGAGGGGGGAAACAAATGGATTAAAGACCATCACTATGGGCAGTTTCAGGCTCTCTTTATCTCTATAAACTTTGGGGGTATGTCTACACCATGCCTTATTCCAGGGATCATCCCAGGATCATCCCTGTGCATCCACATGATGCACAGGGGATCCTGGGGGCAGGGAGAGAAGATCTCTCCATTTCCCCAGGATAACCAGATGCCTTTTAGCCCGATTTTCCCCATGGTCTCAGGATCATCCAGAGACCGCGGGAGGTGTGGGCGGCCGTCCCGGTTCATCCCGGCTCCTCATGAGTAAACATGAGGAGCCGGCCATGGGGCACAGAGCTCTTCAGGCGCTCCGTGTCCATTGGGGGTGGGGTGGGGTGGGGCTACGGGAACGGGTGGTTTTTTTCCCTACCTTTGGCGGAGGAGCACCCGTGCACTCCTCTCCTGGTTTTTTTAAAAAATGGCGGCAGCACCATCCTTGTGGGACGTCGCACAGCCGTCTGGACACTCAGGGCAAGTCCGCAATCCTCCCCTTGCACCCTTGTGGTGTAGACATGCCCTTGGTCTTCTTATGCCAAGGTATATACGTATGTAGCTCAGGATCTTTAGTGTCTCCCAACCACTGCACTGTCATTAGGATGTACTCTACACAGCCCAGTCCAATTCCAAGTAATACTCCCTTTTTCAATAAAGAATCTTACAATTTTAGAGAATGCACAAAAATGAATGTACAGCTCTGAAGAACATAAGCATTGCATTAACCACAGAACAAGATCTGTGTGTGAACAGAACGGTTTCTCTTACATGTCCAGCAGGAAATGTCTTAAATCTATATCTGTAACAAAAAGTGAATCTTCCTACCCATACGATCATTAACCTGTAGCAAGAATGCCATATGACAACAAATTAAACACCAGATATGCTAGTGTCTTTAATGACACTTCCATTGAGATCTAGAAAGAGATTCATAATTCTAATCAACCCAATAGTCAAATTGTGGTAGTCCTTCATATCTATAATCATATTGGATCCTCTCTTCCACCATCCTAGCTATGTCAGTGTGTGGAATCTCATTTCCAGATTAGCATATTAAGTTTTCTTCATTATTGTTGCAAACTGCTGCACCAAGTGTTTGATGACAAGAAATCAAGGCCAGTGAATACTCTGTCAATCTGAATGGTCTTCAGAAAAATGTCTTCGATTTCACACTTTGATGTGTCTCCCCTTTCAAATGGTGGTACAAAACAATAGTGCTATCCTGCATAGATTGCAAGAATGAACATATAAAACAAGAATGAAAACATATAAAACAACTGTCAGGCACATTAGAGGCTCCAATCATGCCTGCCCTGTGCAGCATCCAACATGCCAACATTCCAGAGAATAGAAATTATATTTTTTTTTTAAACTGACAATGTTTCCAACTTGAAATTTGGTGTTCAATTTTTTGAGTTTATATGGCTATGAGTCATATAAACAGGGGGCATGCAAGATGCCAGCATACCACCCCAGAACTGACTACTTATGAATGCCTAAGAAAGACATTCTGCAGCTGTGGGAAATCAGATGATACAGCCTGGCATGCCGCTCCATACAGTATGTTTTGAAAACTGAAGCACTGTGCATCCCAACACTGTCTGAGAAATCTCACAAATGCCAAAAAGGGCTTATTTATTCATCAGATTTTTATATCTCCTTTAAATATGCAATTATCAAGATGATTTATAAAAGTTATAAATACAGTAAAATACAATAAAATCTTGAATCTATTCTTGAACAAAAAGAGAGGATTAGGGTTTACCAGAAGGAAAAGATATTTCCACAATGGCCTTGTTCAGACATACGTGATCTTGGTCCAGTAAGCAATGGTTTATTAGACACAGAACAAGTATTTTACCTGTGCTCCCCTACTCCCTTCTCTTGTTTGCCATGTTGCAAAACTTCCAGGGCTTATTAAACCTCAGCTTCCCATTACATATGAACTGGGGAAAGTAGATTCTAGTTTTATATCCTGTTTGCAATCAGAGACTCAACCACCGTTTCCTGGTTCTGATGTGATGTGAGATTGGTTTAACAAACCTCAGGAGTTTTTCAACTACAGACAGCACAGGAGAAAAGGGGAAAGGAGGCTGAAGAACAAGATAACATTTGTTTTCGATCAAATGGCTTATGAGACCAAGATCAGCCTGAAGTGGGTCAATGTGCCTGCCTTCCAAATGTAGGCTACAAACTACATCCATACAAAATGATTGGTCAGCTAAGAAATGTAAGTTGTGCTTATGAAGAAGTATTGAAAGGAAATATTTAGGGTATTTGAATCCCACCCTTCATAATATTTTATCCCGGAGTACTTTATAATACCCTCTAAAACAGATAATAGAACAATACTACATTGAGACATGAAAACAGCAGAGTACTTACTGAAATCACCAGTGCTTTATAAGAATAGACATCAATCAGTACTAATGATTGATCAAGGAAAAAAATAGTAACCCTGGAGACCAAGCAACCTGACATTACAAGTGCTATTATCAGCATATTTCACCACAGGTCATTGTCAGGTGCCATGCTAATCTAGTCCCAAACCTAAAAACCAAGCAAACTCTCACATTTCATTTATCCCTGGATGACAGCGTTGCAGCATCAAATTTCTCCAAACTGAAAAGACCAGGGAGTGGTGGCAAATACTGCTTTAAGATCACTGGACGGGGGTACATACAGCTTTAAGATTACCAGGGTGGAGGTAGAGAGAGATTTTTGTGCTTCATACTGAAATTACTCAGATGATGACACACTTCTAAAACAAATGGAGAAAAAGAACTTCACTCTCAGGCCTCAGCTAGACCACGGGGTTTTACCGTGACGATCTCGCAATTTTATGATCGTGAGATCATCGTCGCACTGGTCTACACACAGTGTGCAACATCACGTCCACCATTTTTTTTTGTTTTAAAGAAGGAGTGCACAAGTGCTCATGCGCAGAAGATAAGTCTTTTTTTAAAAAAAATTCCCCCGCTCCCCCACCCCTGATGGGCACAGAGCTCCTGAGGAGCTCTGTGGCCTGTGGCCAGCTCCCAGCTCCTCGTGGTTACTCACGAGGAGCCGGGATGAACCACGCCCGCCCACATGTTCCGCGGTCTTGGGGTCAGCCCGAGACTGCAGAAAAAGTGGACTAGAAGTGGAGGGCGAGACCCTGGGACAAGGGAGGGATCATCACTCCCTGCTCCCAGGATCCCCTGTGCGTCATGTGAACGCCCCGGGATGATCCTGGGGAACGCCCCGGGATATTGCCCCATCTAGCTATGGCCTCATTCTCCTAACCCTGTGTCATGATCACCACTTGGGTCTATGTAGTATAATGCTGGTTCAATCTCATTAGAAACTATCTCACAGAACATAAGATGAACCATGCTGGATCAGACCAATAGTCCACCTACTCTAGTATTTTGTTCACACAGTAGCCTACCAGCTGTCATCCTTCCACCCATGTTCCCCAGCAACTGGTGTACATAGACATTATGCCTCTGATGCTGGAAGTAGCATATAGCCCTCAGGATTAATAGCCATTGATAGATTTCTCCTCCAGAAATTTGTCTAACCACCTTTTAAAGCCATCCAAATTGGTGGGCTTCACTACATCTTGTGATAGCAAAATTCATAGTTTAACTATGTGCTCTCCAAAGAAACACTTCTTTTTATCTGCCCTGAAACTCCCACTAATCAGCTTCATGGGACAACTCTGGGTTCTAGTATTTTGAGAGAGGGAGAAAAAATGTCTCCCTAGCCACAATCTCCATACCATACATGATTTCTTGAATCAGGGGAGAGAGCACTGTACAAGAGCTTAAGCCCAGTTTACACAATTTCAAAGTACAGGTGGGATAGTGGTCTCCATGGAGTGGGGAGGAGAAATTTAGTCCTTCAGGAAAAAAGGATCAGCCTAGTCTAAATGGGGACTCTACCACAACTACAGAGAAGCAGTCAAGTATGTAAACCACCACCTACAATCTGAAGTGGTACAATCCAGGAAAAGCTTTACCACACAATTCCACCAAGTGTGAAAACTGGATCTGAGAACTTCAAAATGACTCAGCTCCTCAGAATCCCTCTGCTCTTCACACATGAACACGCCATACCCTGTCCAACTATGATTAGACTACTGTAATACATTCTGTGTAGGGCCACCCTTGGAGCATGGAGAAACTTCTCAACAGTGGAAAATGTGGCAGCTGGAGTGCTAACCAGTGCATGATGCCCTGATCACATCACTCCTATATTTAAAGATCTGCACTGGTTGCCAGCTGTTTTTCATGCTCAATGAAAGGTGCTGATCTTAAGCTTTAAAGCTTTAAACTTGGAAGACTCTCCCTTCACAGATAAGATTGGTCCCCACTTTCCTGGCTTTTTGGAAAGGAGTTGACACATCTCTTTAATTTCGCCTTTTAGAAGATCCAGTCTTTTCTATGGAGCATAAATACACTAAAGAAACACAGACGCACACACTATAAATCAAAATGGAAAGGATGGCTATGACTTTTTTTTTCTTGACCTCCATGTAAAGGTCAGATACACCCATACTACAAGAAACTACATCTGTCATCAAAACATTCAGTAATGTCTCTATTGTAAGTATCTCAGATGGATATAGAACAGCAAAATCAAATACACACACCAAGTCTGAATATTCACACAGACACAGTCAGTTATTTGATATCTCAGAAGTACTACATCCAAAAGTCAAATCCCTTCTACCTTCCATTGGGAAAGTCCTTCCTGAGTGGACAAAACATTGCATGATTGTTTCCTGGTGGAGAAAGACTACTCCTTTTAGATGTAGAGGAATGGTAGAACTTCTCTTTATTCACATTCCTGGGCTTGGAAAATAGGAGAAGTCTTCCATTTTTCAACAGGTAACAAGGAGCACACATAAAGCTCTTCTGCAGCATTGACAGAAGAATCAACATCAGAGCCTTTAACATGACTATATCACTGCCAAGACAATTATGTAAGTGTCAGGTTAACCAGGAGGTAACTGAGATGGAAGAAAATTTCATGGTTTACCTTCTCAATAACTCTAATAAAGCAGGAAGGACCACATGATACACTATTACCACTAAAAGCCAAAATGATATAATACTGAGTGACTTGGCAACAGTTCTGCTACAGACTCCATATCAGCACAAGCAAAGCAAAATGTGCACCCAGGTGCTTGCAATGTCACCAATATAAGCCAGGCACTGAGTGCACAAGAATGGTATTATTGCAAGTCCTAAATTTCTTTGGACAGTAGTCATCCCTTCCAGCAGCTGAAACAGCTGTTCTACCGTGAGCAATGTATGGAGCTGGGGAAGCCACACTAATGGAGTATTTTTTCTAAAGAAAACAACAAATTCAAACTTTCCATGTACATCAGACTCAATCTTACACCCTCAAACTTACCCTTACACCTCTGCAAATATTGAATACAGCTCAATAAACCCTATTTAAGCATCTTGTGTCAGGAGAGATACAAATTCCAACACTATGGTTACCTTCAAGACTTCAGACTGAATACCTATGAAAATCTAACCACAGGTGGACAGGTTGAGAGCAACTGAAACAAGTAGGGCTCTCTTTTCTAGACTGTGAATATGGCAATGGAGCCAATAAATACCTATCTGTACTCAGCCAAATTTATTTTCTTAGGGAGCTGGACATTTGAAGTATGGTGGAACTTTTTCATCAAATATTGTTCAGCGTGACAATGCCCAACATTGAACCAAACTAACCACTTATTGCATAACCTAAGCATGTCCCTATAGGAGTCCCCCATCTGTAAAATGTGAATCACAGTTATGTGCTCCAGAGGCTGACACTATGATGAGGGATATGGGAATTTGAAGAGTACGATAGAAATTAATACACCAGCCTAAAATCTATGCACAAATGTAGATTGTTTTATCTGAACATTTTATCCGAACAAAGTGAAACAACTTAATTTTTAATACAAAAAAATTAAATATGAGAAAGGTTTTCCGATTTTTCCAGTAGTTGAAGCCATTTTTAAAAGAAATGCAACATAAGATTATTATTTTAAAATCCTAATTAGTGGTGTAGAGAGAAATCATCAGTTTTGCTGAGCATAACTTTCAGATTTATATGACATGGAGTATGTGGTGCTTTGAAACCAAACGTCGGCCCTAGCAAAATATTAAAAATTAGTTTGTTGAATAAAAAGAAAACCCTCAACATAAACATGTTTTATTATTAAAGGTTCACTTTTTCAGAATGAGCAGGGAGGTAGAAGCGAAAGCTACCTCACTCAGTGAAACCCTACTTGGCTCACAAAATTAAAATGATGCTTCTCTTCATTCAGCAAGATCATCGTCTTCAGAGACAAAAATAGGCCCAATGAAAAAGTTGTGGATAAAGTTGATTGAAGTCTTGCAACTTCAGTCTTAAAATCAGAGGACTTAAAATCAGAGGACACCTGGAAATTCCACCTCAACAATTTATTGTAAAACAGCATTAAAATATTAAAGTCTACTTTCACCTATCACTGCATAGGTTGGCATATTTAAAGCACCACAAATAATCTTGAACAGGGTACCGCTTTAGATAGATTTTGTAGAAAAGTGATTTATAAGGGTTTTGGTGGGTGGGTCTTGTTTTTAAGTGGCCACGTTTTGTTGTTATTGTTGGGGGGGGCGTTGCTCATAGTTCTCCACCCTGCAGCACCAACCTTTCCCTTCTATTTACTGAAGAAGTCAGCCTGCAAATTTCCTTGAAGGAAGAGGAAAGAGTCTGTTCAACTTTGCTTGCTAAGAAAATATCTTGGCATTATAAACTGCCATCCTTCTTCAGATTAATGCATCCATCCCGGTAATAAACAAAGGCAGAGAAGAAAACCAGGGCACTGTCCATTAGTGAGCAGGCACAACCTGCCAGATTCTGCAGCCAGAGTCTCAAGCCAACGAAACTGCTTTTGGGGAAGGGGGTAGAGGGACTTGAACAATTAAATATTTAGCATTGCTGTAAATATTTAGTATTGGCCACAGTTTGTCTTTCACTAGCTGCCAAGCACCACTTCTCAGAAACTTAAGGAAACTTGACAAACAAAAGCAAGGCAGTTACAAGATGCAAAGGCAAAACACCCACTAAAGTAGAGCCAGAGGGCTTATAGCAGTGCCTAACACATTATTTGACTATGCCCAATAGTTGAATCAAGATGAACGAGGAGGGGGGGCACGGTATAATCAATGGACACAAAATGAAACAAACAGATAAATGAATAATAAAATTGTTTTCAATAGTGCATTTAAATGTGATTTTTAATATTTATATGTGAACTGCTTAGAGATTTTATTAGATTAAGTGCTATATAAGCAACTATGAACAAACAAACAAAGCTCTACGTAAAGTACCTGGAATAATGGAAAGGCCAAAAATGAAAGGAAAGCCTAAGAAAGTTCTAGCCCAGCCTTCCCCAACCTGGTGCCCTCCAGATGTTTTGGACTGGAAAGAACTATATTGGGGAAGCCTGTTCTAATCTATTAGGCTCACTGGCTTGAGCCAATAGGCTTGTATTGTATCCTTAATATTTGTCTATTTCTTCCTCACAGCCCATGCTTTCTTAAAATACTTCTCAGCCAGATAACTGGGCCCACAGGCCATGTTTGACTGACAGTTAACTAGGTTCTCTCTGTCTAAGTCAGCAGCCATGCGTAATTTTAAGTCAAAATCAAGTGTGCCCCCCAAAACTTCCATAGACACAACATCAACAGGAAGGCAGAGAGATCTTAACAGTACTGTTTCCACTGCTTTGACTAGGCAAAGGTCAAGCTGCTTTAGCTTGAGCTAGAATGAGATATTCAGTGATTCTAAGTTGTGAAGTTAAGGGGCTAGGTATAATTGTCAGATTGAAGCACAACGCGCTACCAACAATCCAGTCGCTTCAGTCATCTGATATTTACTGTCATCACCTTTAATCCATCTCACAAATCAGGACCTAATCTCTTCCAAAGGCAATGCATCCCTTCCTCAAGAAAATAGGCAGAGCTCAGGATTTCAGAGTTTAGTCAACCTGGAAAGCTATTGCTGAGAGCCGCAAGAATGTCTTCAGGACAAAAAAATGGATCTAACAGGAACTATTTTAAGTCATCCAAAAGCAGTGCTTTCTATTTAAAAAAAAACCACCAATACAATATACTGAGTACATTTAAATATTTATTCTTGAGATGCAAGCAAAGAATAATGTGCAGATACTATGGAGTTAATTAAATTTGAACAAGAAGTATATGAGTTGTTACCATATTCAGAAGCAGGCAGATCACAGTCTACTGGAAGATCTCTGGGTGACTTGCAGTAGATTACCAGTTGTTTAACCACAGCAACAACAAACTAATATTTTCCATCTACAGACTGCAGAAATGAAGAAAGATCAGGGTAGAAAGTAGCAGTCTTGTGTGAATGGACTGTGAGTTCAGTTCAACTGTGATACTGAAAACAAATTGCTAGATGCAGAATGTGCTCAAAAGGCCACCCAGTTTTTTAACTGTAATAACACTTCTTTTGCACCTGGTTCTGGTCAGGGGACAATTTTAGTAAAGAACAAAGTAGATCTGACATTGGGAAATTCTAGTAAAAACCAACAACGAAGTAGATTTGGCAAGCCTGAAGTCACCCCACCTGATATTAGTTGTCACCAGGAATGTTAAAGAGTATTGCTTGATGGTACCTAAAAAATTCTTTGTTCCATCACATTCACATAGGTATTTTCCTATACCAAAAAAGGTGCAAGTTGTTCCCAACCTCACTCTGGTTGATGAAGTCCCACTATTTCACTATGGCCCCGTTCAGACAACATGCTAAACCACATTGCTTAACCACAAAATGGTTAACAGAATGCATTGACCTTAATGCATTCCATTAACCATTTTGTGATTTAGCGTGTTGTCTGAACCAGACAGGATCTACTGCCTCTCCTATAACTTGACTGAAAGTGAAAGAGGCTTCCCACACCTTCCCCACTCAAAAACATACTACACACCTAATCTCTCACATTCTATTCACCAGGTAGAACACCTTATTTACAGCAGCTATTCTAAGGTGCCCTACACCAAACAGCATCTTCAATTACTTCCTTGTATTTCTGTCCAAAAGGAGGGGTTATTGCCCGTTTCAAAAAAGCAAAATCTTTGTATTCCAGGATCTACGCAAAGGTAATCTGCTTTAAGCAGTGGAATTAGATGACTATCCAAGGCAATACAGGTTGTGCAAAAACTGAACTAGACAGTCCTGTGTACAAGACTTGCAACATAGTTAACACTATCTAGCTCTATAACTAATGGATGGGTATTATATAGTAGTATGTTTTAGTTGAATATACATGTATTTACCTAACTGTTACATATCCTAAACCATAGGAAAGTTATGAGCTAGAAATGCAAAATAGAACATAGGAAATCTTTAGCAAGTTAAGAAGGTGCACACAAGCAGTTGTTTCCAGCTTCATGGTAAACAGATCTACCTGATCTATCTCATGACTCCTCAAGCAATGCAACATGGGATGTGCTTATATGGGCCAGATCACACATTCATGTTTGGAGCTTATTCTCCACTAAAAGAGGTTTCTGATGTCAGTTTCAAAAATGATTGTTTGCAGCAGCCAACCTAGTTGCAATCTGGCATGCAATGTAGCAGATAGATAAGTACTTTGCCAAATCCACATTCAATCCAAGCTAAAAACACAATCATGCATGAGAAGTCGGCTTCAAAAGTGCTTGTGCAAATCAGCCTTTTTTTGTTGTTAGTAATGCCTGAAAATATGCAAGAAATTAATCCATGCTCTTTTATTTCCTTTTTTTAAAAACATCGTTAAGATTGGGCCACGGGGGATGGGAGAACAGTTTTAAACCACTGGCCTCTCCTCCTGGACTTTTAAAAGGGAATGATCAGCTTCTAACTGCCTCTGCAAAGATGGGATAAATTCCCTAAAACTGCTTTGTTCACTCCCGCATGTGTGAGTCATTACACAAACAGTTTCCGTTTGAAAGGATCAAATACTGCCAGATAAATCCAGAAGCATGTTAGCTCCCATCCTGCCCTCAAGGAACAGACTATACACATGGTGTTGCCGAACACCAGATATACACATTGAACATTTCACTTTCTTCATGCATGATGCTGTATGCATTTGCTAGTACATCCTTTGTAATACACATTAACAGAGCCACCCTTCTCATGCTCATACAGGCAAGCAGGGCTCTCTTCTGAATCCTACCAGCATAAATCCAGGCCACCATGCAGACTGAGGAACAGTAGGTCTAGAGAAGCACTCTTGTTAAAACAGAGTTTGTGTCTTGCTGCAATATACAACAGAGTACAATACGGTTCCTATTCTTTGTAAATATACAAACCTCTTTCCCCATGAAATTGCAGGACTCATCCTTATTCACATTTCCCAAACTAGCGAGGCAGTGTTAACCTTCTCAGATAATCACATAGGGGAAGAGCCTCTCCCAACTTGGAAGTCTGCTGTTTAGCTGTTACCGATGTGCCATCCAAATAGCATCATGTGATAGTTTTGCCATTGAGGTGGAATGAAAAGCTTACCAGTTACATCAAAATGGAACTCAATCACTAAGTGCCTCTTATGAAATTTGCATGTCGTTTAAATATAGTTTGCTAGGATTTGTAACAACTCTAAAGGGACAGCAGAAATTCACATATATTTCCATTTGTTACTGCAAGTCCTATAACTGAGGAAGAGAGTTTCAAGAAAAGGACCAGTAAAAGGAACAGATTTTGTCTTCTTGCAAGAACATGAATATAGCAGAACATGTGCAGACTAGTATGGTATAGACATTAATACTGCCATAAAGACCAACTCAGCAGATCATGATGTGGGATACCAAATTTGTAGGTGTAAAACTCACAATGCTAACCCTTCGTTTAGGCAACTCAATTGACCTGATGGAATACTTACATTGAGTCTTCAATAATTGTCCTTATATAGAAACAACCTCTGTTCAGAGACAGCAGGGTCTTTATAGAACAAAACAAGATTCCAAGTTTACCCAATGAATCCTAACCCTATAGATCTTAACGCAAATCACCTTACGTACACAAATGTAGAAGTGCACACTTATACCTTTTATTTTTTTCCTTTTTCCTACTTCAGCTGTTTAACTCTTTCCACAGAGATGCTGATTTTATGAAACACAGTAATCTGAACCATCAGTCCAAACCCACAGACACTACATTAAGTAAAATAAGGTATTTACAGAATTGAATTTCTACCTACTGCATTCCCCTTTGCACTTTTTCAAAATCCTTTTCACATAAGAGAAGCAGATTTTTCAAAGAAAAAAACTGTTTTAAATTCTATGTGCAAACTGTGAAGACTAGAACTGGAACTCCAGTGTGGGTAAAACAACAAAGTCAGATGTGAAAACAGTGTTTCTAACTTAAAAACAAAACAAACATTTCAAAAGCCTTCCTCTTGACTACCCTGAAAAAATGTTTATGACCAGTGAAGGAGAAAACCAAGAATCACAAAGGATGAGTAAGAGAAATACATTTGTGTGCATATTTAAAGTAGATCCAGCAAATCAAGAAATGAGGATGAATGAAATCTAATTTTGTCACACTGATACTAATTCTGTTCTGTTTAAGATCACATCCTTTACAAATTAGAAACGTTGCATAGAACATTTGAAAATATTGTTACATTAAAATCATACCTTCTAGTATTACACACGATTCTTGGGTATAGATTCCCCTCACATAAATCTTTAAGTCATCACTCTTTCCTAGCAACAACAAGTCTGGAGGTGTGTTTTAACCTGCCATGTGGCAATTACTCCCAGTGTAAGGAGGAAATCACTTAGCCCTGGAGGCAAGTGAATTAGCCAAGTTTGAAAGGTGGCATCCTGTTCTATGCGAGAGCACAACAATGCCAAATGGAAAATAATTAAATCAAAGCGGGCATCACTGTGATTTGTTTTGAAATTAGATCATGTTAAAGATCTTGTATTCCTCTTAAAACAAACAATAAAACAATATATTTTTGCAGAGAAAGTTGAGTTCTTACATAGGGATCCAATAAGAGAATCTATTTCTACACTGTAGGCCAAAGCATGCATAGGCACAGTTTGACTATAACAGCCAAAAACGAATTTCTTGCAGGATCTCAGTGCTTAGTACCTATGTAATAATAAGCTGTCTTCTTAAAGCACAGGGCACAGAGAAGCAGTTTTATAGGATGCTATGCCCCAACCTTTTGGGAGGGAATGCCTTCACAAACAAACACCTGCTCCCTAGTGTGTTTTGTCTGTGTATTTTAACCTTTGGTAGAAAACAGTTGTTTGTTGTGGAGCAGGTGAGATGGAAAGGGAAGAAGAGCTCTTACCTTAATACTCTAGCAACAAGTTTCAAAATTTAATTCTATCAGGAAAGATAGAAGACAGAAAAAATAAGCATATCAGTGACCCATTTCTCTCCCCACCCCCTCTAATTTTCTGTAAGATGTGGGTTAACAATTCTCTCTCTCCACAGTTTTCCTACATACACAAGGACTTTATAACTGCTATCCCATGGATGCTTACTTGGAAGTAAGCCCCATTAAACATAACAATATTTATTTTGGAGTAAATATGCATAGGTTTACACTGTGTCTCACTCTGAAGGCAAAATACAACAGCATCTTTTCCTCCTCCTATTTCCCCCCATATGCAATATAAAGAAAAATTTCAGCCAACACCCCCACCTTCCCCATTCCAGCCCCACAGCGAGACACACACAAACATTATCAGATTCAAAAGCATCCCCTCTGCCATGAGAAAAGAAAAGCTCCTAGGCTTCTTTGGGCAAAAACTTCACAACTGACTGCACATAGTTCCCAGCTTGGTTATTAGAAAAGAAAGAGAGAAAGCGCCTGAAGTGGTTATTTTATTTGCTCTTTGTTTTATAGATTTTTTTTTCTTCTTAAGGAAACCTTCTTTCTATAGGAGGAATTTGAATTAGGGATCTACCAGATTTCTTTGCTTTTCTTGATTTTAATCTTCTTTAATAAAGTAAAAGAGAAAATGAGAACGTTAATATATTAGGACTAAATATATTGGATCTAGATTTAATAAACTAATGACTGAAACTATTTTTTCAACTAAAACATCCTTTAGTTCTAGACACAAACAAACAACTTCTCTTATTATAATCTTAAATTGTGACATTTAGAGTATCAGAAGTGCTCTACAACTTCATGGTCTAGAAAGTTATCAGTCTACAAAGAAAGGAATTCCATGCCTATTTACCCAGTTTTCCTTACAATATTACACAATGGAGTTGTGAAAAGGTAGCCTACTGTATGTATCTTATTCTGTAAGGTTTCCCCCTCCCCCCCCCCCCAACACCAGTACTCATTGCCTGTGCAACAAGATTACCCTCCCTTTTAGTAGAGTCTTTGGCAGAGAAAAAGTCAAGAATGGACGGGAGAGAGGGTAATACATTTGCATTTTTCCATCCAAAACTACTCACAATTTAATCATATGAAATAGTACTTTACTGGAGAGATATTTTTCCTTTTCATTGCTTTTATGATTTTAAAATAAAACTAATAATTTGCATCAGTTTGAAGTAAAAAGGTATTCTGCCCAGATAAGATTTACATGTCAACAATGCACAACCCCCCAAAATATATTTATTAATTTTTAAAGATTCAGTTAAACTTTCAAGAACTTTCTACGAAACCAATTCAAAATATAGGAAGTGTAGGGACTCAGCAATCCACACCACCTCTAACACCCCATCCCTAAGAAAAACCTGTTTGGAATCAGAACCCTCTGACCACTTCACTAATCTTCCCGACTTGATTTGAACAATAAATTATACATCTGCTTCTAACTGTCTTTTTTCTCAGTTTAGAGGTGTCTATGTTCTTTTTAACTTAAGAGGCAAAAGGGATTAAACATTTTAAAATCAAATTATCTGAGCATCACTCACCTGCCATTCTATTCGCATTTAAAACCTGCAATTCTATTCTCATTTAAAACTACAATAGAAATTAAGGCTGCAACCCTATGCCCACTTACCTGAGAGTAAGACCTATTGAACACAATGAGATTTACTTCTGAGTAGACATGTATAGGACTACAGTGTACAGAAAGTTAAATTTGTGTAAAGTTTGTTTAGACTCCAGAATGCCATTGTAGGTAATATACACAACTCATGGGAGCCATTGAGTAAAGTAGTAACTGTGTCAATTTGACACAAAATGGCCTATTCACAGCACAAGCTTCTTCTTGTGTAAATGTTTTAACATGTATCAATATATATTTGTATTGAATTTTACTATTTCTCTTGTGGGCTATACTCATCTTTTTACACTAATACTTCTTGTTATTGTACACCCCCACTGGTTTTCTGAAAGCATTAAAGTGAAGATTTAATCCAGTGCTAAAAACTGGAATTGACTGTGTTATATGGCCGCCTTATGTGCTTTTTTGTCTCCAAAAGAACAGTATTATAGAGTGAGCACTTGATTGAAGTCAGCAATGGACCCTGGAATGGGATCTGTAGCGAAATTCCTTAGGGCTAAATTAGGAAAAGACAAATCTCACTATGAGTTTGTCAAATACATTCCTCTTAATACAGCGCTTCAGAAGATTTTTAGATCCTAAGTATACTCTAATGAATTATTATCCCTTTTCTCACCCATTCAAAATGTATTTTGAACTTGAGAGAGGCTATTAAATGGTTTCATTTCAAAAATGCCACATTCAGGGGGAAAGTTTTTGTTTCAGATCAGATACCTAAAAATGTGGTGTGCCAACATAAAAGAATTCTTATCAAAGGGAAATTTCTCCCGTATTATATTTGAACTAATCTGCTTTACATGGCACTATGAGAACTTTGCACAGAGGCGACATAAGAACATTTCTAAAAGAATAGAAAATTGTAACTTCATCCATGTTTGGGTAGGAAATTTGTCTCAAAACTATTTATCCTATGGGGACGTTAAGATAGAAATGGATTCCAATCCTTCACAAATCTCATGCTAACTGCAGAATTTAAAATGTGTTTTGCTTGAAACTTCTCAGCTGCCCAAGGTAAGGTAACTTAATAATGAGTATGTTCCCTTTGTTCAAATAATTAGCTAATGCTCACCAAGTTATGATAAGCATACTAAAACACTCAGTCCCAAATAACCACGGTAAAAATGTCTATTTGGGTCCGATTTTTTATTGACATTTTGCTTTTTAAGATTTAAGTTTGTAAAATGCTGCCTATTAAGGGAAGTTTGTATAGATGCACTGAGAAAATGATGCCATTTTAAGTATCACAAGTCTGAAAATAATTTCCCCCTTTTAAGATTTAGCCAACTATGGCATTAAATTATAGATATTTGCATCATTTTCTGCTTTTATGCATTTATGTACATTTCCCCTTCTTTTGAGAGAGCACTGCAATTGGCATCACATTATATTACAGGTCCAATGTATACGATCGTTTTCCTGCTAAATTTAGTTCAAGTTTGCTGGTCCGAGGGAGGTTGGAAACCTTTTTAATTCATAAGCATTAAAAGAAAGGAAAGTGTATTAAAAGGAAAGAACAGAAGATAAGCCAGACTGAAGAGACACTGACTGGAAGACTGATCAGGCCAAAACCCTTCTCTGACAGCAATAAATACGTTTGGTGTATTTAAAAAGATATAAAGCAAGGAAGATAAAGCTCATTTAAGTCACAGCACAACGTAGCGTTCTATTGTACCTACTATTTATTGCCACTAACCCATCAGGAAACAATAATTTAAAGAGCTATTAAAAGTTGTTTAAGTTCAGTTATTTGGAATAAAACATTTTGAAATTCACTCTATTAATACAGTAAGAAATAAGCTTCTAGGATAATTCTGGGATTTATGAATTATTTTTCTAGGATCCCAAACTTTTGTTGCTATGAAGAATAGACGTAAGCCACAGAGCTGGCCTCTTCGCTAGACAAGAACTTTCCTATTCATGACCAACTTGCTTGCCAGGAAAAAGTTATTTCACGAAGTGGGGCTGATTTTAAAAAAACCAAAAAACAGCTATCCCAATTCGGAATCTCAACCCACCACCATCATATGTGCACTCAAGAACACCATAAACCTAAATAACGTTGAGTCTACCCATCGTGTCAATCACAATAAATTGTAATTCACGTACACACTTACAGGACTGATTGATCTGCAGAAACCCCAAAGCAGTGTTGCAACATCTACTCCCCACCCCTCTATACATTCACAAAACAGACGAACAAAAAAAAAAAAATCATCCAGACCTCGCTGCCCGCTCGTTTTCCCCCATAGACAAGAACCTCCTATCTCTACCTCCCATCCTCACAGTCCCCCCCGCCCCACAATACACACACACACACACACACACACACACACACACACACGCGAACAAAGAGGGGCTCTAAGAAGCTTTACTACACGCCAACTCTGATACCCAATCTTTGGGGTTTCACACCACCCTCCGGGATCCCGGCTGAAAAGTTGCTTCCTCCAGATCCTCTTTTGTCTCGAGGTCTCCTTTTTCCGGGTACCCCGAACTTTCCAGTGCCTCTTTCACGAAAAGCCACAAAGAAATCAAACAGAGTGGGGGAAGGCAGTCTTTTCCAAATATTTTCACGTGTGCGAACCCCCACCACCACCATCGCCGACCCCAATAGCAACATCCTTCGGGTTTTATCTCTGCTTTTAAATTGCAAGGAAGGACGCGGGGAGGGGGAGATGCGAGTAAATCAACAAAGCATGAATCTGTCTCCTCCTCACACCTGTTTTTCAAAACACCTGGGTGGGGGGGGGGGGGCGCCAGATCGGCCAGTTTAGCGACTTTAAGTGGTTCCCGGGCGCAAATACTCTATGCTTTAAAGCAGAACAGTAATAATAATAATAATAATAATAATAATAATAATAATAATAATAATAATAATAATAATAATAATAATAATAATAATAATAATAATAATAATAATACGAAAGGTCCTCTCCGTGGATAAGAACTAAACCAGTCACGAAAGTTTAAGGGGGAGGGGGAGGAGGTTGTTGTTGTTTTTAAAAATCCCACCAACCTGTTTTGATCTACTGCGCCTGGAATCGAGTCTCAACTTTTAACACCCCCCACTTGGAGCATGTGGCTGCCTTTTTCCTGCTGCCGCTGCTGCTGCTGCTGCCGCCTCGTCCAGCTTCGTCCCTTGTGGAGCCGAAATGCCTCCAGCTCCCAGGCAGCCCGAGGTCCCCCAAAGTTAAACACCTCGGAGACAAAGAGAGGGAGAGAGAGAAGGAGAAGCCGAGAGAGAGAAAGAGAGAGGGGGGGAAGAGAGTGGGGGGGGGGGAGAAAGCACTAACACAGTTCAGGCATGATCATACTTTTCTCCTGCTAAAGGCTTTGCCGCTTTCTTCTCTTATTCTATGGGGAGGGGGTGTTTCTTCTTCCTTCACCCCTTCTCCTGTTCCGTTTTCCTCAATGGAAGTCTCAAGGGCGGGGGGAGGGTGGGGAGTCAATCTATGTCTTGGGTCCCTCCTCTCTCTGTCCCATTCAGATGGGGAGATCAGCGTCTAATCACAGGGGTTGTGTCTGTACTGGAGATGTGACTTGAGAGCTGGGAAGGGAGGGGTGGGAGAGAGCGAGAGTTACTTCCAGTTCTACCATAATTCATCTAAAGCAGGTGCCGCTCGTTTTCAAGCCTTCAGGTCCTGAATGGAAGAGGAAGCCACAGCGAAGGGGGAATAAAAGAGGTGAATGAGAGGGGAAGGGACGCTTTTGAACCAAGGGGAGTTAAAGGAAACGAGGCCTCTGTTGCGATGTCTCAAACCACTTTGTGGTCTTTTCTTTTTAAACCTGGGCTTGTGATTTCTCTACTCTTAACGTATTAACTAGGGGATGGAGAGGGCTCTTTTTTCCATAAACAGAAAAGCAGAAATGTAAGGGGAAACATCTTTGCTCTTGCAATTTTCCTTGTTTTTGTTGTTCACTTGTTATGAATAGCTATTGTGTTATAGCTATAGCTAGAGGCATGACTGATACTAAAGACTCTGAGGAAAGAATGACCTGCCTTGCTGCTGTGTCATAGGTTACAATTTTTAACTAAACAGTTTAATGTATACACAGAAAAGATGTGATGTCTGTATACAACAAATCTGAATTTATCATTGTACATATCATACAGGTACACGTGGCAGGATTGGCCTCTGCTCTTGTCTATGTGCGCCGGCAATGTTGAACATGTGTTTGAAACTGGCAGTAATGTATGAAGTTCTTATGAAAGTGGAGGAATGAATAAGGTTGCGTTCACACATGAGGCGTATTGATTTCTCACATCTGAAATGCCAATGCAATGTCTACATTAGTCAGACCAGTGTTTGACTTCCACATTCTATCAAGTATCTTAAAATATTCACATAAACACATGCATATTGAGTGAGAAACTCAAATGTATGTTTAATGTTCATGTGCAAAAATGCCCTTCGATTTGCTATCCTAAGTGAAACTACCCTGGCCATTTTTGCTAATCTTACTGATATATCTTTTAAACTTTTAAGGCTGCAGTCTTATACACACATCTGTGTAAGTTCCATTGACTTCTGAGATTGTGCTGTAAATGTATCACAGGTCTCTCTAAGTTCACTTTGAATTTAGATTTGACTGAAATTCAACTTTCAAGTAAATATGCTTATGATTGTCTTGCAGAAGAGCTACAGAATTCATTCAGGCTTATTATTTTTGATATGCAACACAATTCTAAGCAGGGTGGATAAAAATCAATTACTACATTGTAGTTATATGTAATTGGATTTTTAAAATGTAAATCAGATTTTTATAATTTAAATCAGATTTTTTGTAAATTGCAAAGTTTCTCTAAAATAATAACATGGTTAACATTAAGTCTGAATATAAGCATGCAAGCAGTACAATGCCCATCAGTGTCTTCTACCAATGCACTGAGTTAAAGGAGGCTTTTCAATGTAAATGAAGAACCAATTTGATCATTTTGCAAATATGAAAATTTACGTTCTACCTATGAAACATTTTCACCTCATGAAAATGAACTGTCTTCCAATAAATATCAGACCTTGCTTCGTCATATATCACGAGTATTTCACTTTTGTTTGCTACTTCATTTTTGTGACGGTGGGTCTAGGCCAAGCAATCGGAAAGGAGCAACAATGGGAACAGGAAGAGAAGATAAAGTTTCCAAGAGTGCATGTATCTCAGATTTAGGGAGCAATCCTATGATCTCTGGCAGGGCGTTTCAGTGGTCACAGGATATAGTGGAGCTGGATTCCACCCTCAGAGATGAAGGTCTACCTATGGACTCCTCCCCATAATAGTGACAGAAAAGTCCACAGCCATTCCTCATCTGCCATCAGTGCTCCAAGTGCAGAGAGGGCAAAAAGGAGGCATTTCAAGGGCAGATCTGGGAAGGCTTTGAATCCACCAGATCCAAGCCCTCCCATTCCCCTGACACACACCCAGAACAGGGAAAGAAGTACACCAGCTCTGCAGTACCTTCCCCACTGGGAAGGAGACTATAATCAAAACCAAAAGTGACTGAAAAGGTAGAACGCCCACATACACACGCCTTCTGCCCAGCCAGCATAAGCTCAGCAGGGCTTTGTATTTGGTGATTCATCTGCCATTGCTTCTCCCTCCCCTAACCTGTGTCCACATCACAAATGGTCATAAGAAAGACCCTATATGGGAATATTTAAAAGACATTCCTTCTATAGGTAAAAAAAGGGGGAGCATGCAAAATGTGTACAGTGTGACAGATACAGTGCCTCTTTGCAAGAATGAAACCACAGTGTGTAACTAATACTCTATTTAGTTGTAAATTAATATGGTTTAGTGGTCAGATCTGCAGTGTTTAGGAAATATATGAAGAAGTAACAATGAAAAGAGTGATTTAAACCATTAATTTATATCAGCCATTTTTCTTGCTGATTAAATCGTGATTTAAATCATTAATTTAAATCACCTAGTTTTATAATTTAAATCAATACATTCTGATCCTAAGCATATTTACTCAGATGCAAGTCCTTCTAAATTTTATTGGATTTGCTCTATGACTGCAATCCTATACATATTTACCTAGGAGTAAGTGAGTTCTGAGTAGACTTGTATAGGATTACACTGCCATTGTGTTTAAGACTTCAGCCATGCTACAGTGTTTATCTTCCAGATACGTTGTATATATCAAAAACAACATGAGTGAGTTTTTACCAACTTCAGTCTCTCAATAATCAGGATCCAAATCTGTTTAGAGAATTTGGAATATTCTATGCATAAATATTAAATTTTATTTATTTAAAATGTTTATTTTTGTCCTTTCCATTGAATGATATTGAAGGTGGCTTACCCCAAAGTTTTTTTAAAAAGCAAATACAAAGATAAAAATATAAATAATGAAAGACCAAATTAAGTGTAATACAGGAAATCCATGAACAGTATCTCCTGTTTGTTTTAAGATCAAACAGCCTTAGAGCAGGGGATGGTTCCGATTGGGACCACAGTATTTGGGGGTGTTTCAGCTGCACAATTTTCCACTTGAAATTACCCATGTAAGGTACCCATATATTTTGTTCTGTAAAGCAAATAAAAGATGCAGTGGCGATTTCAACCAGGAAAATGGGCTGGGGAAAAGGTTAAATCCCATCTTACAGCACCATAGTGAATCCCTCCTCCAAGCGGCTTGATCCTTAAAAAGAAGAAGAAGAAGAAACAGGTGGGAGATCCTACTCATGGATCTCCTGCCTTGCCTCAAATTTGGCCTTAAGTCTAACTAACCACCCCCAACAGAAATCGGCAGAAACAAGCATTGTTAAAAATCATCCATCATTAAATGCCACCAAAATCTCAAAAAAATAAAATAGCTTTCAGTCTGGGAACTGCAGCAGAGAAAGCCATATCCATGATAGCCTCCCACTTGACTTCCAAAGATGATAGAGTGGCCAAGTGACAAAGAGGATATGGATCCTGCACCATTAATAGTTAAGTAGAAGAGGGAATTTCAGAAGATGTAGCTTGTCTTTTTTACCAGGCTACTTTACAGGGGTCTCAGAGCATGGCCTTAGTTAAGATCTGAGCAAACGGAATGTTCAATATATAAATGATACTCAGCTCTACCACTTGGTTCCATCTAGGCATTCCAGGGAGGCTGTGGAAATTTTGAAACAGCATCTGGAGGTGGTTTTGGAGTGGATTAGGGTGAGCAAACAGATTTAATCCAAACAAGATAGAGGTGCTGCAAGTTAGGAAACTGACTACTCTGGACAGAGGCTTACAACTTATCTTAGATGGGGTTGCACTCCCCTTAGAAGACAATGGGGCTGTTCACATGTAACTAAGCCACCATGGTTAATTTGGGGAAGAGAACCATGGTGGCTTAGGGTGTCAGAGGATGGGAGGAAAACCCACTGAAATGGCTAGTAAACCCTTCTGGGTAACCACCCTTTGCAGTGAAGTTCCCAGGGTGGCTTACCATGTCGTCTGTCGCCCCCCCCTCCCCCAAGGTTTAAAATGGCCATTCCATGAAAAAACACAGCAACCATAGAGCTGGCCATCTAGAGTAGCCACAATGCTCTAGCAGGTGTGGCTTTCTCAGTGGTTGAGATCGACGCACGCCAGCTACCACATCCAGCACGACCTGATTCCCGACATGGGGGAGGGTACTGTGATATGTGCTTGCAGCGGCTGGAGGATGAAAGAGTAACTGTGGAGCAGGAAGCGGTAACTATACCATGTGGTGCCGTGAGGGTCCCGGTCATATGATGGGCGTGTGTGTAGTGGTTTTGCTAACTCTCCTCATTCTTTAGTTACCCTAACCACCCTTTCCCCCAGTTGCATGTGAATAGTGTATGTAGTCTGGAAGTCTTCCTGGACTCTGTGCTAGCTGGGGAAGCTCAGGTAGCTGTGGTGTCAAGGTCTGCGTTTTACCAGCTTAGCCTGTATGCAAACTGTGGCCCTATCTGCAGAGGACAGACCTTGCTTCAGTTATTCATGCACTAGCGACGTCCAGGCTGGACTACTGTAATGCATGGTGGGGCTGCCTTGAAGACGGTCCAGAAACTTCAGCTGGTGCAGAATGCAACCATCCTAGTGTTGGTGGAGGCGAGGTCAGATTATTTATTTATTTATTGCATTTCTATACCGCCCAATAGCCGAAGCTCTCTGGGCGGTTTACAAAAGTAATAATATAACGCCTACACTGTGCCAGCTGTACTGGTTGCCCATGCATTTTCAAGCCCAGTTTAAACTGTTGGTTTTGACCTTTAAAGACTTAAATGGTTTGGGACCAAATTAGCTGAAGGATTGCATTCACCTATATCAGTGTTCCCACACTTAAGATTGGCAATAGAGTCAGGTGTCCATCAGGCCCCATCATTAAAAGCTTTTAGGAATATCTTGAAGACTTGTTTTCTCCAGCCTCCCCCCTGTTAATTTCCGTCTAGCTTTTCTGGTTTGTAGCTATAACTGTGTTTTAGATTTTAGCACTATCTAGGCCAAGTATTTTATTGCTGGTGCTCATTGTTTTATGAACTATTGCTGTTTATTATCATATGGGTGGAATTTTATTGTTGTAAGCCGCCTAGTGAGGGTTCCTGCCCTGAAACATGGCCTAGAAATATTTTAAATAAATACTTCATATAGATGGAGGCAAACCTTCATAGCACAATCCTATACATGTCTACTCAGACATGAAGCTCATTAGTTACAATGCATGCGTATAGGATTGCAGCCTCAGATACCCTAGCCGTAGACCTTTCAGGCATAGATAAATAAGATCTTTTCTTCAACTTCTAGTTACATATATGCTCAAGGAGCATATGTGCTGCTGTCACCTTGTCAAGCTCTTCTCAACTACTTATGAGGGTTACAAACAAGTTCTTAAAAAGCAACAAATTTATTGGCTTCACGACTACAATATGATGGGTTTTTATTCCTGAATAAATTTGCATAGATTGAACTGTAACAATATTATCATAAGCACACTTGCTCAGAAATAAGTTGCACTGATTCCCATGAGACTTACTTCCAGGTGGGCCTACTTAGGACTACGGCCTAAAATAAACCCTACTATTCACATATCATGGAATCCATTGGCAACAGCGTATTATATATTGATAGTTGTATTATCAGAAAGCAAATTACTCTCACTGATTTTTTTGCCACTATTTATAAGAATTATTGGCTTTAATACCCACTAAGAAGCTCTTCTGCTCCTAAACCGCCCAGAGAACTTTGTAAACCACCCAGAGAGCTTCAGCTATGGGGTGTTATATAAATGTAATAAAATAAATAAATAAAAATAAACTGCACAGAAAGGGTAGGCAACTTGCAGCCCTCCAGATGTTTTGGCCTCCAATCGGCCCTAGCTGGAATAGCCAATGGTGAAAGATAATGAGAGTTATGGTCCAAAACATCTGGATTGCCACAAATTTCCTCTCCCTCTCTTACAGTGTAAATTATAAAACCTGAAGAGCCAGTGTGGTATAGTGGCTAAAGTGCTGAACTGGGCGTCGGGAGATCCGGGTTCTAGTCCCCATTCAGCAAAAACAACAGCAACATGGGGTTACTTTGGGCCTGTCACAGACTCTCAGCCCAACCTACCTCACAGGTTTGTTGTTGTGAGGATAAAATGGGGAGAAGGAGGATTATGTACGCCTCCTTGGAGAAAAAAAGGCAGGATATAAATGCAATAATGAATAAGTAAAATAAAAAATGTTGTCGTAATACTAGTCTCAACTGAAGAATATGTGACAAGCGACACCTGTTCTCTGTTAAGGAATGTAGTAACTGGACATGATGTTTTTTCACTGTCATTTATACTGGTGCAGATACATCACCCCAACATTGCACAAACCGACTGAGGTAAACAAGGAACATGATGCAGGAATGGTGCTAATGGTGCAGAGACAATAGTCAAACAGAGGTGCCGTCCCCAGTAATTATGTGGGTGTATGTTATTTAATTATGCTTCTCTACTAAACGAAATGTATGTGCATCATACGTTCTTGGATGACCATTACTCACTTTTTCTTCATAGCAAACAATAAAATCATTGGCTTCTACAGGGTTTGGCTGCAGTAACTGTTTACTACACAGTCATGCAACAACATACTGCCCAGCACTCACAGTCTGTCATCTTGGCTTATCATATTTTCTCAGGTACAAAATTATTGCAGTTTGAGTGCAGAGAAAATGCAATATGCTCGCAAAATAAGTGTAGCCCTGAAAGAAGCCATGGCTGGTGTGAACAACAATTGAGAAGCCAATGTGCATTTATTGCATAAAAGCAGGTTGTGCAGAAAGAACCAAAGGACCTAATGCTACAAATACTTGCACTCTGTTAGACATATCAAAGTAAATAGCACTAATTATACACTGTCAAAATTCTCAAGTATTCAAGGAAAAAGGCAAGTGGCTTCTTTACTACAATACACCCTTAAAGCATACATTCTGTTCTGCGTAAAACTTTTTCTTTTTTAATTAGAAAAAAAATGCAAATAAGGATTGTGTTGATGGTTTACTTTTCCATTTTGTCTATCCAGAGAAAGAACATATCCTGTCCTCCCAACAATGGGAAAAATCATAAAACCGCTTTCAGTCTGCAATCCTATACTCACTTACCTGGAAGTAACCACCAACTGAATTTAGCTGGATTTACTTCAGTAGGCATGTACAGTATAGGATTGCACTGTCAGTGTTTTGTTTTGTAGACAAAATGAATTAGCTATTTGAAGTTAGACTATACAATAAATTTGTATTGCTGTAAAATACCTTTTTTACATTTTGTGAAAATACAACATTTCTAATACTCCAAATTAACACGCTCCTATAAAGGGAAACAGCTGTATACCAATGAAGTACAAAGACTTAATTTAAAATGTGTTTCCCCCCCTAATGGACAGAGGCCCAATGCACAGTTATACACTCTTAAAGTCCATTGACATCAATGGAGTTCAGGCATGCCTAACTCTATGCAGAATTGTGGTTCACGTCTGCAATCCTCTCACATGCTATACATAAGTAAGTTCCACTGCTTTGCACGAAAGGAAAGGAAAATTAAAACATGTAATTTAAAACATTTTACCAGAAAGAGCTCTCCGTTCCCTTTTGTGCTGCCTTTTGTGGGTCTGGGCCTTATCCACTGACTGAGTGAGCCTCATGCACTTATGAGTCCTGGTGCAAGGAGGGTTGCAATAAAGTTTTCTGTAATAGAAAAAGAAAATATTTGCTGACGAGCGTATTTTAGCTGGAAACTTGTCAGGGTTTATCAATTAATTCTATAGCTTGCACCTATTATTTTCTTTGGGCCTTGATTAGTTAAGTGTTATTATGCTACCTCTATGATCCAGCAATACCAAACTGTCAATGTTTCTTTAATTCTAGAGTAACATTACTGCCCCGAATATTTGTACTATTATACTGTCATTGCTATCATCTTCTGAAGCACTCATGCTATGACCTGGTCTTTCAAATGGTACAAACTGCAAATAATGGACAAAGGAAGAGCCTTAACTGTAAGACCACATGCATACAGATTTTCCTAGAACCTGATAAACCACATAGGCTGACCACTTTCTCTTCCTTCTATCTTTCAAGCCATCTCTTTATTGCCTCTCTTTATACACAGAGATAAGGCTGGTTTTGATTAATATTTTCTAAAAATGCTAGTATCTGAATTATGAATTTTCTAATTTATTTTTAAGATGGTAAGGGCATAATTATTATATTTTTCCCACCCTTCTCTTAAGAAGCTCAGGGGAGTGTACATGGTCTTCCACTACCACCAATTTATCATCACAGCCCTGTGTGATAGGCTAGGCTGAGTGACTGGGCAATCATTACTATATTAAGGGCAATAAGGGCTCAATCCTATGCAACTTTAGACAGAAAAGAAGGCATGCTGGGAGTTGTAAGTCTTTTTTCTGTCTAAATGTGCATAGGATTGTGCCTTAAATCAAAACACAAAACATTTTTGAAAATCAAATGCAACAAAATAGGGTTAAACATTTTTTTGGGGGGGGGGGAAATCTGACAAATATTATTTATCATTTTCCATTAACTCTGATAACAGCAACTAACCAAAGTCTATGAAGTCTGAAATCATATAGAGGATGTGACCTAATACAGGTAAGATGATGAGACAATTCTTTGTGTATGCTTCTTAAGCGTAGGGCTGGAAACTTTATACTTAACGTAAAGTAGTCAAGAGTGAGGCTTTAGAGAAAGTAGGTTGAGAAAGCTGTCACTTCTCATAGGAAAGCAGCAGTACATTCCCAGAAAAACATTCTCTTGAAGAATTCTGGAAACATCTGTAGGTCTACAGAGCCTCAGAGGGGATTCTAACTGAGGTTTAATTCAATTGCATAACATCTATAGTAGGTGCTGATCAGGCTCCCCATATTCCTCAGGTTTGCAGTGTGGGTACGCTCCTGGATCCTCAGCTGTTTCTGAGGCTTAGTTTACAGTAGTGGCCAGCAATGCCTTTTACCAGCTCCGTATTGTGAAAAGGCTGTGTCCCTTCTTACCTGATCAAAACCTGTCAGTTATTTCTTCACAATGTCAAGGATTACTTCTAATATGCTTGCCCAGGATTGTAAATAGCCACTTACCTGGTTACCTATGGCTAATAAAAATGTCCAGAAGGCAACCGAGCACATAAACTTTTCAAAAAACAAAACCTCCTTTTAGGCCACAAACAGCTGACATAGATATGCTGGCTAATAAAAATTTAGGGGGCTAATAATTTTAGAGGACATATTGCTATAATGGACTATTTGGAGCTGCTGCAAGGACTATTGGGAAACTTCAATTTCTCGGCCCAAAGCTATCTTTAAGCTAAGGCTGCCAGCCCTCCAGGTTTGGCCTGGAGTCTCCAGGAATCTTCTGAAGCAACTCCTGGAGAGCTGACAAGCTACCACTGCTGTCTCACGACTGCTTGTGCCTGGCCTTTAAGAAAAGATCAGAACTACAGGACAGTTGTGGATTGCCCCAGCAAACCCAAATCCAACCTTAAAGAAAAAAAACCTTTATTTTGTTTTTACTGCTCATGCCTACCTTTCTCTCTTACTCCCTCTTTCTCTGAAGGGAAATTGTGGTGGTACTTGGGTTACAACCCAGCAATGAAAGATTAGCATTGTGGGGAATGGCAGAGGCTGGAACAAGATGGAGGAAAGTGGCAAAAGGCTCTCTTCTTTCTCTCCTCCCCTCCCCCCACCCCACCCGCTTGCAAATTACACACCTCACCTGGTATACTTGCAGGCCCTTATCTTGTATACAGTGTTGTCCATTCACAAGCCCACACTGGGTGCTCAACTTAGTAACTAAACACTGTGAGAAATCTGTGCGCCACCATCCTCTTTTAGCTGAAGAAAGGAATTACAACACGACCAGCCAGAGTGGTGGCAAGCAACCTCTTGAACATCAATAGGCCACAGCAGGTCATGTGACAAGGCATGACTCTACACACCGCAAATTTCCATGTCAGGCCCACTGTCTGGTTTGAGCAACAAAAAGTTTTGATTCCCTGCTGCTCTCCCCCATTCTCTTCGAAGTGCAAGCCCAAAGAAATATGGAACTTAAGTATATATATTTTGTAATTTGAACAAACATAGGATATATGTCAAGGTTTAAATATAATGGCACAGTTTTGTGACTAAAATTGCTGCTAGCTGCAGAGCTTTATCAAAGTATAGATTTAAATCTTTTTCACCTGGACAAAGAACTCTGCTTTAATTAAAGCATTTGCTCATTTCTCAACAACAGGAATTAAAGCTTGTTAAAAATTACAACATAAATGCAACTTCCATGCTACATGTGCAGTGTACTTAAAAAAAAGGGGTTACTGGCACAAAAATTATGATAATAATGGTTGTCAGTGTCCTGTTCTGCTCTGATGTTTTACAAATGGAAAGTTTTAATGAAGTTATGTATTTTTTTTCAACAGTATGTCGCCCTGGGTGATAGCTGACTTTTGAAACTAATACATTGGGCATATTCCAGGAAAAAAAAGTTGTGGCTAGTCCCAAAGAAATCTATGGAGTTTGCCACAAAGTCCCATCTCATTATTTTTATTTCTATGCACATTTTTCTGGGAGTCCTATAGAGCCTAATGATATTTATGTCTGAGTAAACACATACATTCCTCAATCCTTCTCATTCCTTACCATCAAAGACTCCCTGCCCCACCCATCTCTCTGTTCTTAAATCCCAACACATCCCAACCTGTGACCTCTGCTCGTCCAGGTCCACCACCTGCTGCTATCTGAAGTCCTCATGTTCCTTCAAACAACTCCTTGCTGCCCCTTATGCATGGAACTACCTCCACAATGCCAACTCTTATTTCTTTTAAATCCCTCCTCAAAATCCATTTTTCCATGAAAACTTTGGTGGAACCTTCTAGCCCCTATATCCTACTACGCTGAATAATCGCACATTTCCCATCTGTTTAGCCATATCTCTATTTGCCTTCCCATTTCTGTTGTTTCCCTTACGTTGTATTCTGGATTATAAACCTTTGTAATGTGTGCCGTGTACATAGAGATGCTAAATAAATAAGAAAATAAAAGGCTTGGGCTGTTGAATAAGACCATTTCATTTTAGGATGTTCTGGGCCATCTTTTGGTGGATCTTTCCCTCCTTTGAATTGGCATAATGGGTGGGAAAAGGCTATTAACAACCAATGAAGATGTTTGTAACATCTCAGCCATAATTTTCTGAATTGTTTCCATAATATATTTCACATTTTTCTCAATAATTCTCAATTATAACATCAAATTGGATCTTTCTATTGTTCCTAGGGCTTGCCAATTTCTACTGCATAGTTGCTGTTCTTTAATAATTATCTGGCGGTGAGAAATTCAGGTAGATGCAGATTGTCCCATCATAGTAGTAGTATAGTGATAGGGAAATCATATTTCTCTACTGTTCAGTTAAAATGACTCAAGGCCCTAACTGTTCCAAGTTACATTAACCCTTAGACTTGGGCACACAATAGTGAACTTAGAAAGAGGTTAGAGCTAGAACAATTTTTTCCATTCAGTTTTTAATGCAAAAGTTGAAAGATGGATTTGAATTTTGATTCAAATTTGAAAGTTTTGTTGAAAAGTTGAAATTTTAAAATTCAAAAACTGAAATGTTAGATTGCTTTGATTTGACAATGTCACATGTCAAACACCGTCAACAATCAATACTAAATACCACTTTATTATTAATATTTATTACATTTCTATACCACCCCATAGCTGAAGCTCTCTGGGAAGTTTACATAAGATTAAAACAATTTAAAATGATATACAAAATTTTAAACCATCAAAAACATGCAACATATACAAAAACATACATTTATAAACAACTATAAGCAACGGCCGACAGAAAGCTCTGGCGTGGGCTGGTCCATGAAGTCACGAAGAGTTGGAAGCGACTGAACGAATAAACATAAACACATAAACAACTTTAAGCTGTGAACCTAAAAACAATATGTGATGAAAAGAAAAATCTTGACTTGGCACCAAAAAGATAGCAATGTTGGCACTAGGCAGGCCTCATCAGGGAGATCATTCCATAATTGGGGGGCCACCACAAAGCAGGCCCTCTCCCTTGTTGCTATCTTCCGAGCCTCCCTCAGAGTAGGCACCTGGAGGAGGACCTTAGATGTTGAACATAGTGTACAGGTAGGTTCATGTTGGGAAAGGCATTCCGTCAGGTATTGTGGTCCTGAACTGTGTAAGGCTTCATAGATTGGAACCAGCACCTTTAATTGTGCTCGGAAGCAGACAGGCAGCCAATGCAGACGGGCCAGAGTTGGTCTTATATTTTTGAACCTTGTGGTCTCCGTTATTAATCTGGCCACTGCATTTTGCACAAGCTGCAGCTTCCGAACCCCATGCAGAGTCCATTGCAGTAATCCTTCCAAATATCATGATATGTACCACAAAGTACTATTTTTCATTTCAATACTGAAATGAAAAATAAAAGCCAAATATTTAAATCAAATATCAACAGATGTCAAATACACACATAAAAAGAACAGCTGGTGAACAATATAAGAATTCACAGGGATTTTTGAGGAGAATTTTTGGAAGTAAATTGCATCTCTCTCTACTGGAGATTGACTCATCTTTGAAGTTATATAGCTGAATCTACTTTTTTTTACTTCAGTTTCTTTGGTTCCTATTTAAATGGGTGTTTTCTTGTTGAAGTGGGTCCAGCCGCAACACCTCCCTCCCTCCCTCCCTCCCTCCCTCCCTCCACCACCCCCAGCCCACTCTCAACAACATTTCACTATGACTCCTGTTTGAAATGTAACTAGAGCAAGGAATATGTGAGTTTCTGAATCCCTCCTACTCAACATCCCGCAAAGGAAAATAAGTGAGAATAAGGAGAGATAGTGTCACTCTACCTCCTCAGAATTGACAGCCATAGCCTTCAGGGCCTTTATCTGAAGTCCTCTTTCCTCTTTGGCCTGTTTTTCAAATATACTTCTTATAGACTGTAATACACATATACACCAAGATGCCATGAGGAGACTCAGAATCTCCTGGGTTTTAGTTTCTGTCCCCTCTGCCAGGTCCACTGAGGTTGACTGCTTCCTGGCCCAGTATTTATTTATTTACCCAATTTTCATTATAAAATAATTCCAAAGCAGTGTACAAGCAATAAAACACATTAAAATAATACCACATTGCAGGGGGGACCCTTAATCAAACAGGGAAGAACAGTAACATAAATAATGCTTAATGCAGCAAAAGGAAAGAGAGAATATTTCAGTCAAAAATCTGTGTAAACAAATAGGTCTTTAGCTGACTTGTATGATTTGGTGACACCCATATATGAGGTGAGAAGGGATTCCACGGTCAGGATGCCAGTGTCGAGACTGTCGTGTGTCAAATTCCAGGCAATGCGGCAGTAGCCAGTTCCCAAGGATTGCATGCAGAAGTTGGATCCAGTTCAAAAACAGCTGAACTGTGAAACCTTCACTCAAAGACTGACTCCTTGAAACTTCTATGGAGAAAGAATTCTGTCCTATTTGGATATATTACTGTATTATTACAAAATACTGTATTACTGTACTATATTGCTTCTCGGCCTTTTGGCTAAGATCAAGTGTAGTATTTCTTTGATTCTAAGACACACTTTTTTCCCCATATAAACATCTCTAAAAATGGGGGTCTGTTTATTATTTCTTAGAATCAAAGCTTTTTTTCTGTTGGTGGTACTGAAATTAGTGTGTGTCTTACAATCGATGGCATCTTAGAATTGAAGAAATACGGTAACATCATGGATTTGGCATGCATGATCAGCATACGGAAAGATTGTGCAGGAGCCATGAGTGTAAAAAAAAAAGTTAAAGGAGTTTAGAATCAATGAAAAAGTTAAAGCAGTACCCAACATTCTATGGCCTGTAAGAAGCAATTCTGGGAAAGGGAGGTGCTCCAAAAATGGAAAGAGTGGCAGATACCTTTCTGCTTGTTTGGATCTAATAAAGTGGACTAAAGTCCAAAAAAGCTTATGCCACAACTTCCAGGTGCCACAAGATGTTCTGTTAGTTTTGCGGCAATAAAATAACACAGCTATCCTCTGGAAATCTATCCACTTGTGTCTTCCTCCTTGGTGCAGGGATGTTGGCACCATCTTCCTTGGCTAAATGATTGTGAAATCCCTGCTTCAGTTCAAGGCAGAAGAGTTAGGTGGGTGGCCATGGCATTGTCCCTTGGCTACTACATTCCCGTTGCGTAAGGCTGTGAAATGATGTGATACATTTACAGTAAGTGATGAGAAATCTCCTGGCTCTACGTTTAAAAACAACATGCTCCTCTCAGCACTGGGTTAAAAGCCAACCCACTAGCCTTAGTCAACAAGAGACTGCATCATGTTTTCCCAAACAAATATCCACAAAGGAATGTGGTCCTCCTTACTGGCTCTAATGTGGAGTGTCATGAGAAGCATTCATCCTGGACTTCCAGAAAACTGAGATGTGCATGCAGGATGGTTTTAAAGTAGGTGGGAGTGTAGCAAAAACGGATAACACCTGCAATCAACTCCCGAAGTGCCAAACACTACCAACATTTAGGCAGGCAGGCATCAGTGCTACTAGTTTGTAAATGCCCAAAGCAGGAGAATGCTCTAAAAATGACACCCCTCCACACACGATTTTTTTTTTAAAAAAAGAAGGCTTTCCCCCATTATAATGCAAAGAATTGCAGTTGTTCCCTGCTAATTGCACAGGATAGTTATTGCCCATGCTGCTGAAGTCGCATGAATATCATGGGCCCTTACTGAACCGTTGATATCGCTAGAAATGAGTAACATGATGCCTGACCCATTTGAGAGCTTACATTTAATTTTCTGTTGTTTTTAATGTCCTCCTTGGCTAGAGCAATCACCTAGTATTTGTTCTGAACAAATGTTTCAAAAACAGCACTGGCGTTTCTTCCCTTGACACTTCAGGAAGCTTTTCATTGTTTGTTTGTTTGTTTGAACACCTCCTGGCACTGTGTTCCCTCATTGAAGAAATCCAGCATGCTTAAAAATGGTAAAGGTGAGATAGCAGTATAGTTCACACACACACACACACACACACACACACACACACACACGCACGCACGCACACACACACAGAGAGAGAGAGAGAGAGAGAGAGAGAGAGAGAGAGAGAGAGAGAGATTCTGCCTGACACCCTAAAGTTTACTCTCCCAATCATTGTGAGGAATGAGTTAACACACTGAGTCGGCGTTAGCATTTCTAATTTAGTACAGACCTACGGATAAAATACGGATTTTTTTAAAAATTGACTAGCAAGGCTTTAATTGTTCTCTTCTCAGCTGAGATCCTTTTTTCCAAAGGACTTTTGGCCAGTCATAGGGTGTTCTCAAACGGAAACCTGTTTTTGTTGAGTGGTTGAAACTAGGAATGCTGCCTCCCTCACATACCCTACACCATCCCCTGCCTTCTGACTCCCCTCCCCACCCCTCAGCCCCTTTCACCTGGGAATCTTCAGTTCCAGATGGGGCTTACTCAGCAGGGAGCCTGCATCACGTCTCTGAAACCTCAGACCAAAAGGAGAAAAGCTGTGGGCTCAGAGGCTGTGTTTGAGCACGAGAGAACAATGTAATTCCAGACCGTTGAACAGCTGACCTGTGCGTACGGCTTGCTTCGTGCCAGGTGGAAAAAGACCAAGGCTGTAGTACCACCCGCCCAGAGCCATGAACACTTTACCACTCACTTCTTTAGACACAGCAGGTCTGGGTTTCATTTTTCATTTATCTGCTTTTCAAATAATGTTACTCATACAGATTAGGCTGTCTGTACACACCACTCATGGTGCTTGTCTGCATTGTTTCCTTAGATTTAGATTCTTCTCTCCTTACTGTTTTAGAGTCAGCTGTGAGTAATCCTTCTGAAATCAATGGGACAAAGCAGAGACTAAATAACGCTGTGTAAGAATATTCCTTGCTCTGCGGTTTTATGCTTCTCCTGTTGTTTTTATTTTTCTCTTAGGGCCCAGCGTTCATTTAATCTGATTTGGGACAGATCCTTGGCTACATCAGCCCATCAATTTCATTTACACGAGGCAACTCTCCGATCCACTCACTCACTTCAATTTTGTTTTAATAGAAGCCAAGACATTGTCAAGTGGAAAAACTGCAAATTTGTTTTCTTTTTGTTTGTCTCACCTTTCTTATTATTTTACCAGCTTCTTGACTTGATCCCTTCCTTTCATGTTTTGTTCAACTTTTCCCCTCTTCATGTGCTTTTACACCAATTCAGACTACCTAGATCTTGGGCAAATGCAAACGGACTTTTACCCAGCACCCCACGACCAGTGCATAGGGGGCAAATGAATTCTAGCCATCTGTAACAGCACATACAAAAATACACAGGTTGTCCATTCCATTTTCTTTCTGCTCAGCTCTGTCTATTTCTTCCTCTCCTGGAGAGGAGCTGACGTTTGCTTTTCTCAAAAGAAGACCATAGTCTGGGATGTAAAACCTCAGCAGTCATTCGGCATACTGGTGCAATGGAGGGGGAGAAAAATATTTGAATCACCCAGGGGTTTTGGTTGGACTCCCTGAAGGTCATCTGACAAGGTCTGATGTGTGAATTACCATGTTTGTAATGCTGGGGCACAATCTTCTGTTTTAAGTGCGTGCTTGGAAGGACTCGACAGAAAAGCATTTGGGACACAGGGCATTCCTTTCTCCATGCAAAACTGCAGCAGATCAATGAATATTTTAACAAAGAAATATTTCATTAAAAGGGTTGATTGCTTAATGAACTGTCCCTGTGAGCCATCAAAATGCTATGGTCCCCCCCCCACCTCCCTTTAACGAAGGCAAAGATTCATATCACGAAGAACTGGCTTATCAAATTACCGTAATAGCCTGTGTAGAACATGCACTCTTTGAGAATAGCTTGTGATGTAAACAGGATACTGGGAATGGCTCGCATGGCAGAATGATGGGAAGTTACTTACTTTTGTCTGTATAGAATGCCTCCTGTATGACATTCTAATAGGGTCATATAGCATAATAGGATGACTTATGTAGGTGTTTATATAGGACCTTGATCCTGTAGGTAGAACCTCCCACTTCACCACCACAAAACATAGAACAGTTACTGGCAAGATGTGAGAAAGTTCTGGAAGAACTGTCATTTCCCAAGTGCTGTGTGCAGGAGAAGGGCATGTATATATGTATGTATTATTCCCCCGCTCAAATAAAATCATGAAAAAGGTGCCATCTATTTCTGTGGTTTTTATTTGACAAGGGTTAAACAATAATCTCTCATGATCAGCTTTCAGCTGTCTTAAATCTGATTTACACCCATTCTTCTTCCTCTGATTAGAAATTGCTCTGATTATTAAGGTAGGGTGACCATATTTGGGAAACCAAAAAAGAGGACACTTTGTGTGTGGGGGGAAGCAGCTTTCTGAGTCCTGCAGAAAGTTCGTTATTCCCCCACCACCTTAAAGAACCCGATTGGAGTGGAGGAGGGGAAAGGATTTCATTCTGCACCACCACCATCTACTCCAATTGGGGCCTTTTCTATAATGTCCACGAATGACCCACTTTCCCCTTTAAGACCTCAATTGGAGCTCGGGGTGGGGGAATGATGTGCCTCAAGAAAGCATGTCACTCCCTCCTGCCATGCTAATGGCAGCCTTAAAGGGGAAGGTGTGTCATTCCAGGACATTATTGAAAATTATAGAAAATCTCCCCTGACACCATGGAAAGAACAAAAACCAGGACAAATCCGGGGAAATCCTGACAGTTGGTCACCCTAATTAAGGGTGTAGTCCACTAAATATTGCTGCTCTGCAACTTTGATTCATCTCAATAGGATTTTGTGTGGGAGCCTCACACTAACCCCACAAATGAACTTGGTGGTGACAACAGCAGGAGCATTTGGTGAACAAAACAAAGGTTTTGGAAGTCTGACCATGTAAGAGTTTTATCTTAATACTGCATGTTTACATTTGCAGTATGAGCTGCAACTCAGAAAGCACTTGTGTGTTTCTTAACTGTATAAACCTAAGTTTCCAAGCGTAGCTTAGAAAATCTATATCTGCTAGTGTCAGGAGGACTTCGAACAGCTACTCTTAGGGCTCACATTAAACTGAGAAAATGTCTTCAAAGTATGTAGCGTAGAGTTCAATGGCATGAGGACTGTACAGGTATTTTATGAGAACCCAAATCTGTGTCCTGATTGGTTGGAAACACAAGTCATTAAGGATCAGGAAATGAACAATAACCTGACAAGAAACAACCAATTTCCCATCAATTAGAATGAAGCCTCTTTTGGATGGGGAGGGTTTGTTTTGTTTTAGGCAGTAAAACATTTAAATCAAAAGCTAGTTTTCACACACTCCTATACAATCTATAAAGTGGGGTTCTCTGGGCTAGAAAGAACATATCCACAGATTAGCTATTGTGCTACAAGTGGGAGTAAGTGGGAGTTCTGTCAGAGCTGGCACCTGTAAGTAACTTCATCTGAAGAAGGGCCATTCAGCTGCTAGGCAACCTTTTTGATTTAGCAACATGGATGAAAAAGGTACCACAAGTATTGTCCAAGGCCAGCCCTACCATTAGGGAGAGTGAGGTGGTTGCCTCAGATGGCAAATGATGAGTGTGTAGGGAATGGAAATGTGTTTAAGGGACAGGTGTAGGATGACCATATGGAAAGGAGGACAGGGCTCCTGTAACTTTTAACAGTTGTATAGGAAAGGGAATTTCAGCAGGTGTCATTTGTATTCATGCAGCACCTGGTGAAATTCCCTCTTCATCACAACAGTTAAAGCTGCAGGAGCCGTGCCCTCTTTCGTATCTGTTCACTAGAGTCTGAGCTCCCACTCAAGTTACTAATCTAGCCCATAGATGAGCTGATTGTTGCCTCCTTCTATATGCACACATTCATAGACAGAAGCATAGCTCCGTGTAAATCAGTGAAACTCAAGCTCGCTCAAGTCCTCTAAATTCTTTCATGAAGCTCATTCCAACATGAGTCCGTATCAGATTGTGAACTTTGTTTTTTTCTCTTTGCATGAAAATCTATGCATATTTTTGTATTTTCCAAATGTATGCAACTCCAAATGTACGCATTCTTCTCCCATTGATTAAAGCGCATTTGTGTGCTCCCCCCTGCCCCCACCCAAAAGCACACATTTTTTCATGCATATTTTTCAGATGTATGCATGCTGTCGAATGCATTTATTTTGGTCTGGGAATCACATCACAAGCTCAGAAATGTACAGACTTCAACTGCAGATTGTATCCAAATCTGTGTTCGATCCCAAAGGTGCTAACTGGGTAAATCCTGATCGAAAATGAACTGAACTGAATTTCTCATCCATTCCTAGCTCAGCAGCACAGGCTTTGCATGCATGAGGCCAATGACTTAAAACTAGGTGCTGCCCTCTGAGACAGTGGAGGCTGGTGGCCCCGATGTCATTGGGGTAGTGATCCATGCTGGGCTTCAATCAGAACCAGTCAGAACTCTAAGAAAGCTATCTAAGGCACAGAACATACTTACGATTTTTCTGCCTGGTGTTTGTTTTAATTCTCTTGAGCATTTTAATGAATTTATATTGATTAAGAACTGATAACTTAGATTTTTTCCCACTCCGCTGTTTTACTGGATTTTAATATCTTATTATACATATTTATTGTTGTTTTGGATTTTAAATTGTATTCTAAACCATCCTAGAGTGTGTGTGTTTTGTGAAGGTGGTATACAAATATGCCTTAAAATAAAATTAAAAATAGCCTCTTTATTATGCCCCTAATTCAGTGCCTGTTTCATGGGTTGGCTCCATCATACTTGGGCCAACTTTTCCAAGGATGGGCTTTCTAAATAGATTTCTCTTTTTAAATGAACACAGGTTGCATAACTGGTAGAATTCAGGAGGGGAAGATTTCCCTGCCATGGAGAGGCACTGATGAGAAGGGTTTCACCTATTGATTTCTGCCTGCTATGCAACTTTTAAAAACACAATGCTACTCTCCATAAAAAGGCAGCTAGTTTATAATCTGAGCTCAAGTGTTCCTAGGCCAATTGTTTCTTGGAGAGAGTTAGAAAAATATAGATGCTTTGTTTTCCTGTTTCTTTGCAAAGTTCTGTTTCTAGTATTGCACTGGAAGACTTCAACTCCTACAAAAATGTAAAAATGTTCAAAAGAAAGGAGGGGGGAGAAAGAAAAACTTTCCTGCCAAATGTACTTGTGGTAAATAAATAGACCACTTTTAAGGGCAGCGTTAGTCTCTTTGATTTAAGGAGGTCAATATGCAATTTTAAAGTGTTTTTATTTATTTATTTATAAACATCTAATGTTATTCATGGTATAGTCCATTTCAGATGGAAATATTGAAGTTGGAAAGAGGGGCCACATTTCACTAAAGGGACTGATTTCTATTACTTTGCATCTTCTCTTCCCCACCCTATCCCCTGACCCCAAATTGTGCAGACTTGGATTTTTGCAACAAAATAAAAACATGTTTGAACTATTATCATGTTTGTCAGGACTTACTAAAATGAAACTAGTTCTAGGAGTATGACAGAAAGATAAAAAAAATTAACAAAGTTTGTACAGAGAGCTTAGAAAAGCCTTCCTCAACCTGCTGCTGTCCAGATGAGCTAGACTCATCCCCATCACCACAGTCAGCATGGCCAAGGCTAGAAAAGATGGAAGTTGTGGTTTAGAGGGATAGTCCACCAGGAGGTTCCCCCTACGCCAAGGGTGGATGTTTTGAACTTCAACTCCCAGAAACTCCTGCTGGCATTGCAATGGTCAGGAATGCTAGGAGATGAAGTCCAAAACATCTGGAAATCCACTTTCTACCCATCCCTGCTCTATACAATTGCACACCCCCGTTTAAATGAATGGGAACTGTGAAGTGCTGTTGTAAAACTCCCATTCATGTCAGCTGGGCTTACTCAGTGGATTCTGCCTTAGCAGTAAAGTTACCAACCTTTTTAGAAACTTGTGTTCCTGTGACTTTAGCAGCAGCCTGTTCTACTGGTATTAGCAGACAATAATCCTTATCTCCGTGCCATAAAAAGCTTCACATGCCGATATCTGCTCTGATCAAGCTGCTGTTTGAAGGACAATTACGAAAGCAGGACAGGCCATCCTTTTTTCTGGAAGTGCATTCTTAACCACACTGAGGTTGCAACCCTAGACACACTTTGCTGGGAGTAAGTCCCACCTAACTCAGTGGGGTTTACTCCTGAGTAAACATGTGTAGGATTGCACTGCCAACCATTCACATGTTTTCAGACACTTCCAGTCAGTCTTAATTTCCTTTGGGGAGTTTAGACATCTTTCCCATTTCTCTTCACAAATGCATCACCCTTAGAAGTATGATTTATTTATATTAATTAATTAATATAGGGCGGTATATTAGTAATAAATAAATAAATATTACACTTTTTGCCAAAATATGTGCTTATTTTTTAAAAAAGCATTTCAGATAGTATCTTATTGTATTCTTTTTTCTTTCTTTCTTTTTTCTTATTCAAATGTAATAAACACGTGGGTCCCAGAGTAACAGAGTTATTGAGATTTAGGCATCTTTAAGATGTTTGAAAGAGGTTGGAAAAGGTAGATGTTTGAGTGACTGGAACTTTGGAACCATTTATTTCTCCTTGCTTGAGTAAAAAGGGATTTAAATCATACACACACACACTGAAGCGAAGGCAACGAATGTAAAGCCCTGTGAGAGCCTGCGATGGTGAGTATTAGGGGTATTTGCATTCAGTTTCTCCCCATCTCTAAATTGACTATAATAATGATGAATTTATGGAAGAGAAAGGCATATTTAAATGAATGAGACAAGAAAGGAAGTGGAGGGCGGGAGAAGAGAAAAGAAAAACCATCTGGATCTCTGTCGCCTTCCAACTCCGAACACATTTGTGCCACCAGTTCCTAAATGCACAAATTATGCAGCCATTTCACGGGACACTTAGGACTCAATTTGCAACGCGGCAGTGGGGGGAAATTGGGCACATAATTCCCCCTGAACAATAACAGGGAGTCGCGTGGTTAATTTAACTCAAAGCCTGTAGCCAGTTTGCACTCCATCAGAGAACACCGCGGCAGGCGCATTCCAATGCACGGCCATGAAGCAAGCATCCAGATTTTGAGGTGCACCCTTCTGTTTTCATGTCTAGATTGGAACCAGAAGAGAGCTGGTGTCACCTGTGTTTGTGTGGCAGGGAAGCACAGTCCACTAGTGAGAGACTTTTGCCTGGGGGTTATCAGCAATGCATTGTGTTCCTATTGGGCTACAGGCTTCCTGTGTAGACCCACAGCATCTCTCTTTGTGAGCATCCATCCGATATACCTCTCCTTATGCATCAAGGAAAGACTGTGAAATAAATATACTAATTATAACAGGGAGCCTGCATACCATTATTGTGGGCCTCTCAGATACATATCTTTACTCAAAACCAAAATATACCAGGACAACAGAATGAAGATGGAAAGGATACAAGAGACCTCGAAAGCTGTGATCTGGAGGCAAAGTGGATTTGCCTCCGTGGTCCCTGTTTACTTTTCAAGACAGTGGCTAGGCTAGGCCAGGTCAGTTGCACACGTGCACTCTCACACACACAGACTTACATACAGAACTGCGCCTCACACCATTGGAATCCAGCAGCTGGGAGCACAGTGGCAGCAGGCTGTTCTCATTACAGACCAATGAGGCTGTTTACTCACCCAGCTGGAGATGGTTAGAGAGTGATAAATAATGAAAGAGAAAACATGATTTTCCCCTCTGTGGTTTCTACTTGTGTAACCATATGTCACAGCTCAATACGTCGGCATTTTTTCGAATTCTTTTTTCAGGAAACAGTTGATTTTTCCCATACAGTGGCTAATTTTTTTTCTGCGTTTTTTGGTTCAGTGGCAAACGTTTTTTAGGTTTGGATTTCCTTAATCTCAGGCTTCTGTCTGCTTCAGAGATTTACTTGTCCCAGTGACAACAATCTTTCAGTAAGTGTGTTCCTTCTTTCTTTTAATTTTTTTTCTTAGAGTTCTCTCTAGTGATGTACCAAGTCGGACCAATGCCATGACAGGGTCTGATCTAACAGGCTGCTCTAACAGGCTGCTCTAACAGGCCTTATTCTTTTGCCCCCAACACTGAACTCAAACTAAGGTGGCCCTGTGTCTTTACAGAGGATAATCTTCTATTTGATAGCATCCTCTATTTGAAGGGCTGTCCAATCCAAGTCTGGCTTAAAGATAAAAAACCATAAGAAGGGAAAGCTGAGCCTTGAAGTTGCGCATCAACAGGGAGCATCTGGACAGCAGATTGAACAGGCAAGCAGGTCACCTGGTCAGAGTCTTTCCCACTATGGTGAGACATATTGATTTTCTATTTAAATTATAGTTGTTCTTTCTAAATTTGCACATATACATATAAAATTTCATAGGCAAATGTTATGCAAATCGGTGTCCTCTTTTTGGGTGGTGCATTTCCTTTTTTTTTTTTTTTTTTTTGACAAGGCGTAAGTTGCCACCCTAACTCATACCCACATATGGAATCAAACAATGGGCAGGGTTCTAAGGGAAATTTATAGCGTATGCTGCTACAACACACCCGTGCAATTTCCTTCTGTGTACGTGTGTGTGCATGCACACTTTATTGCTTGGCCACATTTCATGGCATCTGGAAGTCTACCAGAGCAGAGGGAAATTCACAGAGTTGGAAATTGGATAACACTAATGCAGAAGGTATGAAAGTACTTTATGCATCCAAAGAGTTTGGCTCACTGCTGATCTTACTTGCCTCTTCTTGCTTTTGGTAGGTCCAGGGATGACCCCAGTGGACAACAGGCCCACCTCCAAAATATCCCCTGCTACCCAGTTTGCTTTCCAACCTTTCAGTCAATATAATGTCCTATATAGCATAGAATAAAATTTTAGAGAGCCTACAGGTAGGATGACCATATGAAAACAGTTGCATTGAAAGGGGGATTTCAGCAGGTGTCATTTGTACGCATGAAGCACCTGGTGAACTTCTCTCTTCATCACCACAGTTAAAGCTGCAGTAACCCTGCCCTATTGACCAGATACAAAAGAGGACAGGGCTCCTGTAGTTTTAACTGTTGAGATGAAGAGGGGATTTCACCAGGTGCTGCCTGCATACAAATGACACCTGCTGAAATTCCCTTTTCTATGTAACTGTTAAAGTTACAAGAGCCCTGTCCTCCTTTTCATATGGTCACCCTGCCTACAAGTGACTAAAGCCTCTTTAAGTGGATAAAGGAGCCTACAAGTGACTAAAGAAGCCTCCTTGGGTGGATAAAGAAGCCATTGCTGCTCTCCTTTCCTAGCCAGGCCAGCTCTTGTTGGCTGATTCCATCCATCCAGTGCAGGGAAATCCAGTGCAGGCAACTTCTACTGCAGCATACAAGTCCCAGGAGCCCACAAGCCAGAATGGTTGGCTGGAGAATGTTGGGAATTGTAGGACTTTTCTTTCTGTCTCAACATGCATAGAATGACACCCCAAGGCACCATTTAACAACCCTGAGCCTCCAGGGTGAGTGGGTGTGTTTCTTTTTAGGTCAATGCAGATAGAGGGCTGAGAAATTGGATGCAGAAGCAGCACTGTGGGAGGAGGTGTGATGAACACTTTTACTTCAAGGTGCTTTTGCAATCAAAATCCACCACCCGCCTTCAAGAACCTTTATTTATTCATTTTATTTAGATGCCACTCTATAATTTAAATGTGGCTCACACAATAAAACAGGTTAAAGCAGGTTAAAAACAATAAATACTATAATAAAAATCAAAAGTGCCTGGGGGAAGAGAACTGACTTCACCTGGTGCCGAAAAGAGAACAGGTGAGCCTTCTTGGGGACTGCATGCCATAAATGGGGCACCCCAATTAATAAAGTTCATTCTCTCTCTTTCTGTCTGCCACCTGCCTAACTTCATTTAGTGGAGGCACTTGGAGGTGGTCATATGGGAGGAGACTTCCTTCAAATACCCTGGCCCCAAGGCATTTAAGCCTTTAAAGTTCAACACCTATACTTTGAATTGGGCCTAGAAACAAACTGGTTGATGAAGCACATGATTATATTGGCCAGTCCCAGTCAGTAGCATAGCAGCTCTGTTTTGAACGATCTGGACTTTCCAAACTATTTTCAAGGGTAGCTCCACATACAATGCATTGCAGTAATCCAACCAGGAGGTTACTACAGCATGGCTAACTGTTGCCAGGCTACATCTGTCCAAGTAGGTTCACAGCTGGTATATATGCCTAAGCTTTGTAAATGTTCCAGAGAGCTTCAGCTATGGGTCAGTATAGAAATGTAATAAATCATCATCATCATCTGTTAAAAGGTGCTCTTAGCCACTGAAGCTACCTGTGCCTCCAATGACAATGATGGACCCAAGAGAACCCCAAATGGTGCACCTGATCCTTCAAGGGGAGTGCAGCCCCCTCTAGAACAGATTGAGTGCCACTCAGGTAGGCTGACAAACCACCTGCATCTCATCTGGATTGAGCTTCAGTTTATTGGCCCTTATCCAGTCCATTATGCTGTGGTGCACTAGGAACCCAAGGAGCAGCCTTACACTGAATTCAGATCACTTGAGCCTCTAGCTCAGTATTGTCAGCACTGACTGGCAACAGCTCTCCATGGGTTCAGGTAAGAGTTTTTCCTGCATTACCTGGAGATGCCAGGGAATGAACCTGGAACTTCCTGCATGCAAAGTATTCACTTTCTCACCTGACTTAGATGAAAAGGAGAGATAGAGCTGGGTATCATCTGCAGATTGATGATACCTTAGCCCACATCCCCAGATAAGCTCACCCAGTGCTCCTGTGCTTCAAACAGCTACCTGAATGGCAGAAGTTAACAGATGAAATATTTCCTCAGGCATCTGTTGCAAGCACAGGAACTCTGCTAGAATAAAAAAGTTGGCAATTTTAGTAGAGACTGGGAAATCTGAAATTATCTGGCAGGAACTGACTGCTTCACATTGCTTCACAGTAAAAACACACACATTGGCCAAATTGTCATGAATCAGCACTGCATATCTCTGTGACCTGGAATCTTTTCACCCGACCTGCTGACCTATACGTACTTCACCTTATGCAAGAGTCCAGTTTCAGTTGCTTAATATATAATCATGTCTTGCATTTGGTGTTGGATATGACACCTAATCTGTGTAACTACAATTCAGGAACCTGCACTGTGTTTGAATTACATCCATTAAGTTTAGCAAACACACCTCCACATAGAGGTGATCGAATTTTAAAATTTATGGGAGGAAAAACCATCTCTCTGGAGACTTCATGAACATTATTGCAGGAGTGTATGAAAGGACATCCTTCTCTCTCTTTTGCTCACACCAAACACATGCACAGCTAGCTTTTCAATCCTCTTGTTTGTTTCACAGCTATAAAGTTCTCTGCTTTCTGTTATAAATCTTCCACTATTTCAAGGTAAAAACATCTTTATTTTAAAGGCACAAAATATCAGTACCATATAAACCCAGACAAGGCAGATCAAGTGTTTGATCTGTTCAGAAGATACTCCATATAGAAGTCAAACAGGGTCAAAATGGTGTTAGCTATATACGATTGTGCTGATAAGTCTTCTTCATTCCCCGTCACTCATTTCTGGTCAATTAAAGCAAAGGATAATAAATCCACTCCAATTAAGATAACATCTGGTATGTGCAACTCTGTGAGAATCAGTTTGTTCAACCCAGAATGAAGTCTCATAGTACAGCAATCAAAAAAATCCTGTCTGTATCATCATACAGTCCAAAGAGCAAGATCCTTCATTTCCAACCCCAGGGCTTGCAAATTCATCAGATATACATAAACAGGAGGGCTAATATCTATAATGTATGGGACTCTTGAAAGTGATAGAGGTGTATAAAACTATGCATGGTTTGGAGAAAGTGGCTAGGGAGACATTTGTCTCTTTCTCATAATGTTAGAACCCGGAGTCAGCCAATGAAGCTGAGTTGTAGGAGATTCAGGACAAATAAAAGGAAGTACTTTACACAACACACAGTTAAACTATGGAACTTGCTTCCACAAGATGTGGTGATGGCCACCAACTTGGTTGCTTTAAAGGGGGATTTGACAATTTCATGGAGGATGAGGCTATCAATGCCAACCAGTCATGATAGTTATACATATTACCTCCAGTATCAGAGGCATTATGCTTCTGTATGACAGTTGCTGGGAACACAAGTAGGAGACTGCTGTTATCCTCATGTCCTGTTTATGGGCTTCCCATGGGCGTCTGTTTAGCCACTGTGAAAGCAGAATGTTGGTAGGCCTGCGTAGGCCTTTGGTCTGATCCAGCAGGGCTCTACTTATGATGCAACCAATCACAATACTATGTGTATCCCAAAATAGCACAGAAACAATAGGGGTTATGGTGTTGGACTCAGAATTCAGTTTCCTGAGCAACTTTCTTCCCCCCCCCCTTCCTATTTTTCCAAGTGTATGGGCCTTGTAGCTGGAAAGATAGGCTTGAAAATATGTGTGGCAATTGCATCGTGAAACTGCCACAATGAGAGAAGTGACTGACTGAATTATGCAAAACTACAATATGTAAATATGCTTCCTTTGCATAATTTCTACATAGCATTTATTCACACAAACCTTGGGCTACTTTGGTTCAGAAAGATGTTTTGGTGGTGGTAGTGTTTTAAGCCCAAAGTACCCACAGCTGCAGTTGTTACTTCCAATGATAGCTAATGCAATATTCATTGAATATTGTGCTAGAAAATGATCTGGGTTAAAATCCCAACTCAGCTAAAAACTTAGAGCTCTTGTGAAATGCTTGTGTTAGTAGTAGTAGTAGTAGTAGTAGTAGTAGTAGTAGTAGAAGAAGAAGAAGCATTTGCACAGTATTTTCAGGTATTCACAGAGCATCACATGCATGATCTTGTTATCCTGCAAGTTTAGTGAGCAGTATTCCCCCTATATTGCAAATGGAAGGGTTGAGGTCAAGAGGAAACTACAGGACTACTTAGTGAGTTCATAGCAGAGGCAAGATTCAAGCCAGAGACTTCTTGATTCAGATTCCGCCTTTTACCACCATGCTACATTGCCATGTCAACCCACTTTCACATCAAGGAGAGAACAGCAAAAGGAATACATGGAAGATTAATATATACACATATTTATACAAATACATGTCCTCTCTTGCTCTCCACTCACATTGGGCTCAGAGCAGTGGCCTGAGCCATACATTGCATGGTGCACTGTTGGCCATGTTGCTCTAGAAGCACAACTTTCCCCTTGCTTCATCTCTAAAGTACTGTGCCTAAAGCTCCACTAGGCAGAATGAGGTGACCATGTCAAGCAGCAGTTGCTATGAATTGTGGGGAGCAGTGGGGGAAGCCTCCCCTGAGCCATTCCTCCTTAACACCCCCCAGATGTTCCCCTGTGCTGGAAAGTAAAGTGGTGCATGCCCCCTAAGCTAGCCTGCTGCAGCATAAAGTTATGGGCCCTGGTACCCCCTCCCAGGGCATCTGTGCCTCGTGGGAAATGTTCTACAATCCCAGTGCAGCCAGAGAATTGGAAATTGACTGGGAAAGGGGAGGGTTTGCTGGGATATTGGGAGGGGGGGAAACTGGATCACAGAGAGGAAAACCTAGGGAAATGGGAGGAAGGAACTCCCTTCAACCCAATTTTGTGAACGATTTGTTTGTTAATAATAAAGAGACAAGCCTTTCAATTTTCCTAGCCTTAGGGACTGTGTACTTGCCACTAGAGATAAATTACAACTGTCTGCTGAGTTTGGCATGGTCAGATTGCAGCTGGTAGTTGTTTGCCTTACCTATCTGGCCATCACCCTATGAGGTGACATTGGCATGTAAAATACGGCATAAAATGTATATGCAGAACAAATAACCTTGCAAAGTGGACCATATATTCTGAGTTCCGATTATTTCATTCTTCACTGAGGCTCTATTTAAAGTACTTCCATTTGTGTACAAAGTGATACTTTCATACTCCCATGATGATATATTTAGTTCTCAATAAAGATTGATGTTTAATTAGAGGACTGATTGATGCCAACTGCTCTATTGCTGGATCTGAACCAGCGATTTGGAAAACGAAAAGCTCCACTAGCCCATTACCAAAGCACTGAACTCGCTGAGCTCCTAATCACACGCAGACCCATAAACGCTTCTAAGGACCAACGCCTTGGACTTGAGAAGAATGACACCATCATTACATTACATTAGGGTGAAGTTTGCCCTTTGACAGAAACGTGTGAGTAGCACAGAAGCAAAAGAGCTTACTGATGTGCCTGTTAGCTTCAATGGGAGCTCTGCATATGTATTAAGAGGGGAATAAAAAGAGGCTTTGGTGGACTGAGGTGTGGGTAGCACACGGGACACTTGTCACTAGATCAAGACAAAACCATCACAATCAGAGCAAAGCAGGAGAGACAGTGTGTCTGATAATCGTAGCAAGGGGTTTTGATTGCATGTGAAGCATGTATTCCCTGCACGCTTATGCTTCACAGAAAACCTTTCAAGGTTCTATATCTCAGGGAGCAAATCCTCACCACATGCTGGGATCTGTGAGCACCACTCTGCTGCTGAGCTGAACATCGTAATGGCTAGCTGCTTTGAGTTTTTCCATCCTCGCCTCTATAATGGTGCTTGCAGGTCCTTCCACATAGAAAATACAGCCCACACAACAGTAAAAACCACAGTGCTTAGTTGAAGGGTAAGTTACCTGGAACCCTACAGACATATTGGACACACACACACACCATAATTCCTTACCATTTGCCATGTTGACTGGGGCTGATGGGAATTGTAGTCTAAAACACCTAGAGGGCACCAAATTTTCTACTACTGGCCTAGATGTACTCAAAAGGTTCACAGTTAATATCACAGAGCCAGAGACTGGTCTAGTTCAGTTAACATACTATTCATATTCAGACCCGATCCTGAGTTTAGTTCTAATTATAGGCTTTAAGTTAACGAGTGTCTACATTGATGCCTAAATGGAGGGATGCTGCCACTACTCACCATATTTCGATCAAGTAGGATACCCAGTTACAGAAATACAGGCAAACTCAGAAGGGGCAAGGAGTCACTTTCCTTCTATGCCTTATGGGACTTTCCAACTTTTCAGTCCATTCCTAAAGAGTATTGGTAGTTTAAAACCAAATGGCAAATGTTTGCATGGGCCAGTTGATTGCCCATGCCCATTCTTCATGTCTCTATTAACTTTAGCTGAACAAGCCAGGTAGGGCACACAGACAAGATGGAAGCCATTTGGTTCATGACACACACACACACATCAAAGAGATGCTATATAATGCAACATATTTCTGCATTGATCACCGTGGTCACCAGTAGGCAACATCTTAGAACAGAAGGCCACTACAGAAATCATTAATCAATCAGAAATATGTTCAGTACTGCCTCTCTCTTCTATCAACAGGTTCTTCTAATATCAAGTAGTGATGTCAGAGAAATCTGCAATGGATTCAATTGGTTCAGATTTCTATGAATCCAACCTGCAGATTCCACAAAGGACTGGCTTTGTCCGAGTTGTGCTGATTCTGCAGACCTGTGGACCAGGTGTTTTGTTTTGTTTTTACTTTTGGAGTATGTGTGTGCAAATGCATACTTGCACTAATGCACATTAGGACAAATAAGTAGTTGCACTAATGCACACTATTAATACACTATAATACACTATTGCGCATTAGTGTAACTGGATCAAAAATTCTCATACATCCCTAAAAACAAGATTTTATTCTGTCAATGAACAGATGATGGAACAAAAGATGCCCGACAATCCACAAAACACCGATGGAACAGATATGAAAAATCTGTTTGTGTGAGCAGTGCTTATCTGGCTGGTGAAGGGACAAGAACACAGGCATAGCTGGATTGGCCACAACTTTATTGACTCACTCAAATAACCTTGGAGGTGGCATAGGCCGTGGGTCCTGTAATTGGCCAGCCTGCCTGCTGACTTATTCTGCTTCCTGCCTTGCATGCCAAGGGTGGTGGATGGTACGGCCAAGGGCACACCATAGTGTGGACCATTACTGTGAAACCCTTTCTACCACTCCAGAGCACACCACAGCATGGGCCACTAATGTGAACCCCTTTCCACCTCCCCAGACGTGGCCAGCTTGCAGCCCCCATGCTGGTCTAGTCTTGATGCCACGTCCCTGAGATCCCTTACAAGAATCCTCACCATAGGGGAGCAGGGAGCCCAATCCCGCTTCCCCTCACCAATGAATCCGGCCCAATGCCTACATGCCTACGTAAGTTGTGACAAATGTTATAAAATGAAGCACCCACACAGAATATACTGACAGTCCAGCTGGAATTAACCTTTCAATGGGGAAGGCAGAAACCCTGCCCAGTCTTTGCCAATTGGTGTGCAGGCAAAATTCCTTCCCAGACCCATTAACTGGTGACTACTTCTACCACTGAGAGACATCTTACTACCAGGAGTGGATGGGTCGGTAAGTCAGAAACTGCAATCCTGGAGCCGCATGGGAAGACTGCCTTGTGGAGCCTCAGGTTGAACTAAAGGCAGAACAAAGGAGAGATCTCACTCTGCCGGGTCTACCTCTTTGGCCACACCCCATTATAGTGCTAATTGGCTCACCAGTCCCCTCCTGGGAAGAAGATGCTGCTGCTGGATCCGTGCTGCTGCAGAGGCTGTGCCACTGCTCTCCACCAGCCTTTCTCCCTTGGCTGCCAGCCAGCGTGCCTCACAATTCACTGCTCCCTGTTAAGCAGGGAACTCGGCTTGTCAGTGTGGTGTCGTGGCTCAAAGGTTGGACTGGGAATTGGGAGATCTGGGTTCTAGTCCCCACTCAGCCATAGAAGCTCACCTGGTGACTTTGGGCCAGTCACTGACTCATTCCAGATTTAGGTTGATCCACCCTGTCGCTAAGCTAAAAATCACTTGCAAAGGGGGAGGCAGCCAGCAGGGTGAGGGGAGGTTTGCTGAGGGTTAGGGTCACTTACACATTGAGAGAGAGAGAGAGAGAGAGAGAGAGAGGTGTCAAACGACACAGATTTGCATAACATTTATATATGCTAATCTAGATGTATAGATGCAAATTTAGAAATAGTTACCATAATTTAAATAGAAATAAACCCCATTTAATCATAGTGGAGAAAACTCTTACCAAGGGATTGTCTTCATGGCACTGAGTTGGCACCACTCCACCACAAAACTCTGTAGTATCGCTGCTGTGGGGGTGTGGCAAATTATTGACATGAAGGGAGGCAGTGCGGGCTTTCCAGCAGCCATTAGGCTTGCCAGGCCTGTCCCCTCAACCTCCCATGGCTTCTGATGACCAATGAGAAGCCGCTTCCCACCCAGGAACACCCCCCATCCCCAGCACAGCACCTGAGCAAGGACAGTCAGGAAAGAGCTGCACTGACCTTGCTCAGCCAGGAAAAGTCAGGCTGAGAACCTTCAGCTCTTTGCCCTGGGGTGGCTCCAAATCGGTGACTGCATCATATAACCAACGCAGCACAGATTTAGATCCACCCAGAGCAAAGCTGACATTAAGACAGCCCCCAGGTGATTTGTATGTCTGCTTCGGTCTGCTGTCCAGGTACTACCTGTGGTTGGTCAGCCTCAAGTCCACTCTGCTCTTATGGCTCTGAATATTTAAACTAGATTTGGACTGGAAAGCCCTTCAAATAAAAGTTGCCTTCAAATACAGGACCAAATTGGCCACCAATTTGGATGGCTTTTAAAAGGGGGTTGAATCAATTCCTGGAGGTGAAGGCTCTCAATGGTTACTAGCCCTGATGGTTGTGTGCTATCACCAGTATTCGAGGTAGTAAACCTGTGTATACCAGTTGCTGGGGAACATGGGTGGGAAGATGCTGTTGCACCATGTCCTGCCTTGTTGATACCTGGTCGATGGCTGGTTGGCCAATGTGTGAACAGAGTGATGGACTAGTTGGACCCTTGGTCTGATCCAGCATGGCACTTCCTATGTTCTTATGATTGTCCTCTGTAAAGTAGGGCAAGTAGCCACCATGTTTGTGATAAGTGGAGGCTGCACTTTGGATAGATCCATTAGAGTGCTGACTGAAACCACCCTGTGCTTTGAATTAAGGATGGGTGAGAAATTTATTTTAGTTTGTTTTTGACCAATACACACCTCCCAGCACTGAAAGTGGACCCAAACACAAGCCATTGCCAGAGGTTCATACATTTCTGAGCTCATAAGGCAAAATTTGTGTCAGGACAAAAATGCATTTGAAAAAAGTAGGGATGTGCTCCGCTTCTAATCGGACCGGAGAAGCAGTAGCGGAGCGGGGGGCTTCGCCTGCCCTTAAAGCGGAGGCGAAGAGGATTGGGGGGCCAGCGGAGCGTGGCGAAGAGGATCGAGGTGAAGGTGGATCCTTCACCTCGATCCGGAGCTCCGCCGGAAAGGTAAGTGGGGTTTACCGGGCCCTGCCGCTGTCGCTGTCGCCCATGCGGCGACGGCAGCAGGGCCTGGTAACGCCCCCCGCCCTCCTCTCCCTTACCTGCCTCCGTCCGCGGTCCGTCAGCGTCTCCAATTGAGCCCGTGGTTCCAGCAGGAAGTCTGGGCCGCACTTGCGGCCCAGACTTCCTGGTGGAACCACGGGCTCAATTGAAGACGGCGACGGACCACGGACAGAGGCAGGTAAGGCCCCCCTCCTCCTTACTGGGCTCTGCCGCCGTCGCCGCATGGGCGGCAATGGTGGCAGGGCCCGGTAACCCCCCCTATGGGGGGGGACCGGAGCTCCGATCCGGATCCGGAGCTCCAAGTGGAGCGGAGTGGGCACAGGCGGAGTGGGGGCGGGGCGGAGCGGGCCGATCCGAAAATGGTGGATCTTAAAGTGAAGCGGAGTGGGGGGTCCATGCACACCCCTAGAAAAAAGCATATTTTTAAATATACACACAGACTTTAGGTAATAGGAGAGAAATCTGTCCATTTCAAAAATATGCACAATGGATGCATACATAAATGTGCATAAAAAGTGCATGATGTTCATGCAAAAAAACCCACCACTCGCAATCTGATATGGACATGAATCGAACGAATTTTGAAGTGGAAATTGGAGAACTTTAGGGAGCTTGAGTTTTGCTGATTCTCACATCCCCAGTTGGAATCACAACGCTTTGTGAGAACCACCACTTTCATTCTGTGGCATGTGTTTTCCCAAATAAAAAATAAAGTTATGCCTGACGTGTTGGGAAATGATCCTAGTTACATGCTGAATCTTCCAGCAGGTTGGCTAATTAACAGCTCAGGTACAGCTAAACTAAGGGTGCAATCCTATGCACGTTTAGACAGAAAAAAACCTCCTACTACTCCCATGCTCTCTGGGGAATGCTGGGAATTGTAGGACTTTGTTCTGTCTAAACATACATAGGATTGTGCCTTAAGGGAATCATCACATATTACAGTGAGGAAAATTGGTTGAGTTTCAGCAGCATGTTGACCATCGCAGGATCTACACTATTGTTTTATAATGCTATTGAAGTGCACTGACAACTGTTTGGGCCCATGAAACATTCTATATACCATTTTCAAACTGCTTTCAAAGTGTTATATCCTGCTTGGTATAGATCTGGCCCATGTTAATTCTGTAATATCTGAAGGGGAGGCACCTGTATGCAAAGCAAACACAAAGGAAACATGTCCTGGGAGCCTCAGCAAACTAATCCTTGGGAGGGGTTTCTCACGTTTGCAATATATGTGTCACCCTTTCTAAAAGTGCCTAACTGGCATACTGATAATAGTGGTAGAGTTGAGTAAGAGAAGAACTCCAATTTTCTGTAATGTGTACTTAAGACCCGTTCAAAATTGTGTCCCTGAAAATCATTGTTAGTTTACAAATCATGAGACACATTTGTTTTATTTGTCTCCCGATTTCTGAGTCTTAAAATATACTTTAAATAGCCATGATATCTAGAAACTTACCTTTAAGTGAAAAATGAAATTCTGGGGTTCCAAGCATAACCCCAATGCCTTGAACAAATACTTCATAGATCAAATGCATCAGTGTTGACTTTATATTGCTTCTACCTAATTAATACAAAACACCTTTGTATCTCTTTTGCTTTCTTCTTTTATTATGAAAAAAGAGGCATAACTTAACCTAAAATAAAATAAGAGGGACAGATATCGAAGGGCTCATCTACACCAAGCAGGATATTCCACTATGAAAGCAGTATATAAAAGGCAGGAGCCACACTACTGCTTTATAGCAGTATTGAAGTGCACTGAGCAGTATTGAAGTGCCCATTGACACATATCACATACTGCTTTCATACCATTTTCATAGTGTTATATCCTGCTTGGGGGTAGATGTGTCATGTGCCCTAACAGTTGTCAGTGCACTTCAGTACCACAATAAAGCAGTAGTGCAGATCCTGCAGTGCACTTCAATGCCTCTATAAAGCAGTAGTGTGGCTCCTGCCTTTTATACCGCTTTCATACCTCTTTCATAATGGAATATCCTGCTTGGTGTAGATGAGCCCTATGTTTTGGCCTCTCTATAGGTATACTGCTTTCTCCATCTACTAACAGTCAAAGTTGTGTTGCTTTACATTCATCTATTCTCTGCACACCCTCTGATGACCTTTTCTTCAGTGGTGGACTGGACCTTCCAGAGGGAAGCTGATTTAGAAGAAGAATTTGTCCAAATACAGGATGAAGGTGTGAAGAACTTGGGAAATGATGTGCAAAAATATTCATTTTGTTTGAAGGCTTAGCTAGAATGTTTACTGGGGAGTTTTCACGTTCAGCTTGGTTAACTTTTATTGAGAAAATCTGCTTAACCTATGAGCCTGGTACTTTTTTTGCAATTAGAAAGGCTTTTGACTTTCAGTTTCCAAACAAGTAGTTTGCTTTCAGTCTACCAATATATTTCTCCTGGGTCTCAAAGCCATCCACAGATGATGCCATTGCAACCCTTACCCAATTGATTATGAACATCCAGTTAAATATCCCCTGAATCTGGAATTTCTCCCCTAAACAAATAACAGCTTCAGAGCCAGGATTTTCCTCTGGACTGAAGCAGGGCAGGAAACAGTGATCATAGAATCAATAGAATCATAGAATAGCAGAGTTGGAAGGGGCCTACAAGGCCATCGAGTCCAACCCCCTGCTCAGTGCAGGAATCCACCCTAAAGCATCCCTCACAGATGGTTGTCCAGCTGCCTCTTGAATGCCTCTAGTGTGGGATATTCCCCACTCCACACCAACTGTGATCTAGATACTTATCAGTCCTGTCCCACTCCAGCTCTGATGCTCTTTGCCTTTCTACAGATTAAATGTAAGGATGCATCGGGCATCAAGTCAAGTTTGGCCCTCAGATAACAAAGATAGGAGATATATGCCCTGGATGGCTGAAGTGATAAGCTTTTGGGCAGCTCATGAAATAGCATGTGGCGCAACAGTCCCTTGACCAGTGCAATGCCACAACTGTTGATATGGTGGCAGCCGGGCCTGACTCTGAGAGCAGCAGTCAGACACACCAATGCTCTTCCATCAGCTTTAACCATTGTATGTACTACTGCTACAGCTGATCAAGAAAAAGAGAGGAGGAGGAAACCCGGGCATAGCAAGAATTCCAGTTGCATCTGCATCTGTCACACTACGTCCTTTGGTAACTGTTGTGACTGAAATCTGAGCAATATAATTCAGAAATGGAGGGGGTTGCAAGTACCACACCCCCTGCCTTTTAAACTGGAGAGGAGTGGGCAAAAGATGAAAAGCTTTAGATGGTTGCCACCTTCACTTTTTTTAATAGCTGGTGCGACAAGCATCTTCGGGGACACTGTAGACACATCTCAGGGAGTGACAGGCACTTGCAGTTCTCCGGCACATGTCCTTTGCGTGTCCCTAAGTACTTAGCATGGTTGTTTTACATGAAAACACTTTATATGTTTACCTTGGGAAACAGTAACCAAACACTGGCATGCCCACAATGCTGCATAAAGTAAAAAGGCGCTCTGAAACGGCCCAGCGCTCATCATAAATTTAGTTGGTAGGGAAATTATTTTCTCCCGATGGAAAAAAAATGAATGAAAGTGAAGGGATTTTTAAGTGGAGGGCTTTCGAATCATAACACTGATTTATTGGGCATTGGATTTGATTTTTTTTCTTTTTACTTTCTGCAACAAAAAACCCTGCTTTCCCCATCATAACAACAATATGCTCTTTGAAAGCAAAACTAATCAGGCATTCTTTAAAAACAACAACCCAACACTAATAGCAAGGGAGAGAGAATCAAGTTAAAATTCATAGACACTGGTAAAGCATGGATTAATTTCAATACAATCACCTGGCAAAGTTACCGGTCAGAGATATGCCAAGTGAGCTCCACCTACAAATTATTATTCGAAATCAAAGCAACAATCCTGCACTCTCCTTCCTCCTCCGCCCTCCCTCCCACAGGAAGAAAAGGGCAGCCAGGCCAATGGGATCAGCACACGGTTACCCATAACAGAACTGCACCAGCTCCTCCTATGATTCATTTCTACACTGTAAGTCAGGCAGCATGTCTGTGCCAGATAACCTGCATCCCCTTTTGTGGGATGGCATTGCGCTGCCTCTGTTCCCCTCCCCCCCCAACACCACTTCCTCTCCTACCCCAAGGGACTCCCGTGCTTTGCTTGAGGGCACTGAGTGAATCATCCAGTAACACAAAAAATCTCCAAGTCCTCTTTAGCAGTCCCAGGAGGAGGCAGATCTGAGGGAAGTCGGCAGAGAAGACGCCTGCAGCAATGTCAGTTCTAGAACAGTCAGGCTGACAGGATTCTGAGCGGGGATTAAGGTTGGGATCAGGGATGCGGGGAAAAGGAAAAAAGATTCTGGCTTTCAGGCGTGCTTCTGTTGTGTTTGTCTTCTTGTTTGTTCTTAAGGAAGATTGACTCCCTGGACATTTGACTTTAAAAAGCCCGAGATCACCTTCATGAAAGGCCACGGTGTTTGCCTAACTACCGCGCAGCTTCTGCCACAGCCAGAGAGTTCTGCTAACAGAGAGGCACTGGCGAAATCCAGAAAGTTCACAGCTTCTTAAGGCCGGTTCATACATACACATACATCACAATGATTACTGCACGCTTACTACCCGACAGCTTAAAGTGCAAATTGACTCCACTGAACAGCACTGCATTTGAGGTGAGGTGAGCCGATATTTCAGTTCTGTGATATTTTGTTTGTGAGGGTCCATTCACACATGCAAGTCAGTGACCAACAAACATGGTTGTGTGAAACGGCCCTTGATGTGTCAGCATCTCTACTGTCGCAGCTGCTTTTCAAAACTTCTCAAGTTTGGAGAATTCAGCAGAGGGAATGGCTCCAGAAAAGGTGGCAGTAAGAGAGGAAAATCAATTTGTCCTTGGCTGGAATTATTTGAACCCACTGACAGAGGATGCAAGTATTATTTATACTATTTTCTGTATTTATATCCCAGTCTAGTGGTGCAGCTAGGTAACTTTAGATCTTGTACTTACTGATCTTACGGGGACTCCCTTTACACAGCCATGTGTATTACTTCAGTTGTGAGGCATACAACTAATATTCACACACACACACACACACACACACACACACACACACACACACAGCCATTCCATGCTTTACAACTGCTTCCACATTCCTATACATTAAAAAAAATGTTCACCAAACCTGATTTTTTTTTTAAAAAAAAAAAGACGACCCTGAGCATGTGCAGTTCTGTGTTTTAAACTCACTTAAAACTTAGCACCTTCGTGACTGATGCTCCTGTCATCTGCCACTCTCTTAGTGGTCACTGGGGGAGAGGGCTGAGCTGCAAGGCCCTGAACCAATGTCCAGACCTAGCTGCATCACTACCCCCAGCCTTCAAGATGCTCAGAGCGGCATTTTGGCCATGCAACATCCCTTTGGGGCAGATTAGGGTGCAATATATTGACTTGCCAAAACCATCCACTCAGCATCATAGCCGAGCAGGGATTTGAACATGGAATCCTCACATCTCAAGCTTTTGCATAACACCGGCCCTTGTGTACCATCATCAAACAAAGGAGATGTTGCTACAATGTATCTCATAATGACATCTGCAAGTGATGCCAGCCTTCTTTGAAAGTCAGAGTGCGGGGCTTCAATTGTTGATCTCTGCCCACCCCCACCCCCACTTGCACAAAAGAAATGCATGCAATCGTTAGTGGCAACAGCATCCAAAATTCTTGTATTTAACCTATCTTGGACAGGGGGAATCCAGGCCAGAAGTGTCCTTGGCTTCCAATTGTCACAGCTGTTGGATTTGTTTCAGAAGTTGCTGTCAAGGTTCAATCTACTATGTCTGGTTGATGATTAATGGAAATAACCATTCACTATAATTGTGTGAGGAATTGATATTGAAAGAACCATGGTCCATCCTTTATTGAAAATATCTTGTGAGATTTGAGACTATTTTCTTCCAAGTTCTAATTTACCATTGTTGGATATGGAGAATTTGGGAGTGCAGAATACAAGGCAATTCTTTTTAATTGACCTACCAGGGTCTTGCCTGAGGGTACTGTTCATGAGTGGCTTCTGCTGTTGCCCTCCTGTGGGGCACTGTAATGTTGTATCATGTCATCAATCCTAGTTAATATTTATATGAAGCCATCAGAAGAGATAGTTGAACAGTTTAGAGTGGTGCCATTAGTGTTATGATAATACCCAGCTCTATTTTTCATTTCCAATAAAGCCAAGAGCAATGAGTATCAACTCGCCAAGTTTTAATCAATGCCTGCATACAGTTGGATCTGGGTTTATAAAGTTAAACCAAATCTAGGCAAAAGAGTTGTTTATAGCTGAAGGCTTGGATGATGCTGGAGAGATGGATCCACTTTTTTCATAAAATGGGTAAGTTTTCAGTCTAGGATCTTCTGGATGGTCCAGAAGTGGCACCTGTTACTAGTATGTTGCAAATTTACTGTGCACTAACCCTTTAAAGACAACGTAGCCATCAAATGTCCCCTCTTCTCTTGGACTAGGAAGAACCATGCCATAGGCCTGTGTTTTTATAGCCCTGCCAAGAAGTTGTATATAGTTCTGTTAACAATTCTCTTCCATTATCAACACCTGTGTGGAGCTTGAACCAGTATTTAGGGTTCAAGGAAGCCAGGAATGCTTTCCACTGGATTTTAAACAGTTTTATCTGATGAATGAAATATCCCTGAAGAACCAGAACATTTCTACTAGGAATGGGGTAGAAATTAGTTCAACTTACATTTCAATGCAAACTTACCTAATTTAAGACTTTTGAACCAATACACAAACCAAAACTCCATTCTCTTTTGAAATTTGCACTTCTTCCAATTTTGCAATGGAATTTTCCAATCAAAAAATGTACTATATGTATATATATATATATATATATATATATATATATATATTAAGGAAACTAATGTTCAGAAATGCATTTTGTTAGGAAAATTGCTTACAATAACATGCAAATCAGGCAAAAATGCATTAAAAAAAATGAGTGTATTAGAAGAAAAGCACAGAAAATCCCTACTTGCTACTGTTGTTCATGTGCTTTGGTAACCTCCATGTGGCCCAGAATAATGTCCATATACCAGTGCCCACCCAATACATTTTGCTGCCTGAAGTGAAGGTCAAGGTTGCACACGTCCTCTTCCCACTCCATGTATAGAAGTCAACCAGACAACAGATTGAATCTTTTTCAAAACTGGTGATGGCATGATGTCCCCTCTATACCTGAGATCAGCTCAAGGGTTACAGAGCAGGCTCTGTGGAACACAGACCGTCCTCCAATGCCTTGCTGCTACTCCTTGCCTCATCACTAGCATCTATGGTAGGGGCAGTCTTGCCACCTACATTTGTGGTCAGAGTTGGATGCAGGATACTAATTAAACTATTATTCAACTGCAGTATATGTTCAGGGCTGCCAGTGTGCTTCAAGACTTTCCTATGTGTATCATTTATTCATTCATTTATAATATTATTTGTATGTCTCCTTCTGGGCCTAAAAAGAGCCTCGCTTGAAAGGGATTTCTAGCGTCGGGATGCCACAACCCAAAAGGCTCCATCCTGTGTCTTAGGGCCTTGCTAGACCTACCTGATAATCCGGTGGGGAGTAGGGGCGAGGCCGCGCTGCAGCTAGCGCGGGCCGTCGCCCCTAGCTAGATGTAACACGCGACGGGGTAAGGGAAAGCCCTGTTGCATCAGCCATTTTTTTAAAAAATAATGGCATATAGGGCCATGTGCGCAGCAGCGGAGCAACGAAAAGGTAAGTCTTTTTTTTAAAAAAATAAAGGGTTCCCCGCTCCCCCTGTCCCCGATTCCCCCCCAATGTCTGATGCCCCCGCCTGCTTGCTCGCCCACCCGTCCCCCGCTCACTTACCCGTCCGTACCCTGCCCACCATGTGTGATGCCCCCTCCGCTCTGCCCCCGTCCGTGATCTCCCCACCCTGGCTCCACTTCCCCCCCATCTCTCCCGCCGGGTCCGCTCTTTCCCCCCCCGGCCCCCATCTCCCCCCATGATTTTACCCCACCCCGGCCCGATGGGCCTATGGAGCGCTGTGCCCAGTGCGCGGCTACTCACGAGTAAGAGAGCAGCTGGGAAAAGCCACGGAACCAGCTAGACCTTCCGCAACCCCGGCTCAGCCCGGGGCTGTAGAAAAACCGGGCCACAAGTGGATCCGGTTATCCTGGGTCAAGGGAGGGTTTAGCCCGGCCTGACCCTGGGATCCCCTGTGCATCATCTGCACACATAGCAGGGAGCCCGGGCCTCGCACTGGGCTAAACCCTCGTCTAGCAATGGCCTGAGTCAACCATACCTCTGCCAGTGGTATCACACTGAGCAAGTCTTCTGATTATGAATGTAGTGGGTGATAGGTTAATTTGAGAGGAGACACTCTTTAAGATATCATGGTCCTACTCCCAAAACAGATTAGATTTTCAAAGGCATAGATTAGGGCCTTTTCTCTGGTGGTACTATGAAACTCTCTCCCTAGGAATGTCTGCCTTTTTAATGCTGTCTATTTCCAGATACCAGGCTAAAACATTTTTCTTTATTCAGGAAATTTCATTTTAAATTTGGTTCTGTTTGGACAGTTTCTGTAGTAGCTGCCTTTGTCACCTGCCTATTAGTCCTTTCCCCTCAACTAGCCTTGTTGGTACTGATTGGATGAGGGGTGAGATATGTATCAGGACAGAGTCAAGGGGGACTGCCCTATAAGCACTGTTTTTTTATCCAGTGCATATAGGGCAGGTGCTCAGTTTTCATCTTGCCTTCCCACCATCCACTTTCTTTAAGCTGACAGTTTTAAAGGAATTTTACCAAGCTCCTAAACTGGCCATGGGTGACATTGGGACATTTTGCCTTCTTCATAATATATTTACACAGATGACATGGACTCATCTGTTATAAGAACATAATAAGAGCCATGCTGTATCAGATCAAGGGTCCATCAAGTCCAGCATTGTGTTCACTCAGTGGCCAACCAGCTGATGACCCACAAGCAGGACATGAGTGCAACAGCACCCTCTCACCCATGTTCCCCAGCAACTGATGTACACTGGCTTACTGCCTCTGATTACTGGAGATAGCATAGATGGATCAGGACTAGTAGCCACTGATAGCTTTCTCCTCTAGGAATTTGTCTAACCCCCTTTTAAAGCCATCCAAGTTGGTGTTGCCTGGGCATCAGGCAAGGACTATGGCTTAGAGAATAGGCAGAGGTGGTCCCACCCCAATCCTAATTTGAGGAGTCTTCTTAAGGGATCCTCAGGATCCTCAGGCATCAGTAACGGTACCCCAATGGATGGATGGAGAAAGATCAATGTGCCTTCTGCCATGAGTCATTCCTTCCTCCATGAATTATCGAACAGTCTGGCTAGTTGATCATCTTCTGTCAGCAATTGGTCTATCGGTATCAATATCTTTTCCCTATCCTTTTTATATCCCCAAATCCAGAAGCTCCCAATTCAATCATATTTTGACCTGTTTTCACCCAAATCTCTTTGTGCCTCTTGTTCTTCCGTCCACTGGCTCCCTGCTGTTGGGACAAATTGTTGTTGTTGGTCTTTATCTTTTGTACTGTAAACCACTTTAAATGTTCTCAAGGAAAGTCAGTGTAGAATTTTTTAAAATAATCAGAGAAATTAATACTGCCACCCAAGGAACTCAATGATGCTAGAACCAAATTTGGTCCACACCTTTATCTTTCTTTTCTTGTTCTCAACGTGAAACACATTAAACTTATATAGAAGTTTATTTTATTATAACCTCAGTGCTTCAGTTTTTCAGCCCTTTGTAGTATTTACAACTCTTTCCAGTTTTGTATTGTCTGCAGATCTGAACAACATATTATCCACTACTTCATCCAAGTTATTAATAAAAATGTTAGACACCTCTAGACCCAGGACAGACGTAAATGCAAATTCCCAACAAATTGTATACAATTTTAATGTGATCAATGTCCTTGACACCAATTATACAATCAGTTTCTTGGCCTCAGTACTTTAACATTGGAAAACCACATATTCTTCACTATATTTAAATACTTTTGTGATCAGTATACAATATTTGAGTCATTTACACACAATTTGATTGAGCTATGTCCACAAAAACCTGCTTCATGCCAGGATTGGATTATCACCCTGTTCTGTGCATCTGCACAGACATACTTCCATACGTATGGGGGAAGTCTGGAAAAAATATCCAATTGTAGTAATTCATCAGGGCCCATCGTATTCAGAGCATGCATATTTAATGATATCAGCAACATGTGGGAGCAATGTGCTTGCAGATTCACTACCTCACAGAGAGTCAGTAAGAAGGAGATCAGATAGGCAGGCCATTCTATAGTCAAATTCAGATAGCTACCACTATGCTGGATCTAGCACTGTTTTTACTAGTTGGTGTCCTATGCGTTCCCTCAGCAGTCATCTCGAAAGCACAATAATAACAGCAGAAAAAAGAAGACAACATAGCAACAATTCCAGCCACTCCCACAAAGTCCCTAGCAAGTGTGACTTCACTCACCAATCCCTGAGAAGGTCCCCCCCATATTAGCCTTGCAAGAAACATGCCAATTGACATGTGGCAATAGAGGAAACAATATGATGACATCACTTAACCCATTCCACACTCCCTTCCACACACAATGCACAAGCATACTGTCAAAAAGAGCCCATAGCACCTCCTGTAGCACGGGTAATGCCATAATACAGCTTAAGAGGACAGCAAATGACACTTGCAGCTGCCAACAGAGGCCCAATCTACATGGAAGTGGTTTCAGAAGCATTTTCTGGTTATATTTATCATGTATTTAAAATGTTTACTGTTTTAATATTGTAATATTTTAAATATATTTTTAACTTCTATATATTTATTTATTGCATTTATATTCTGCCTTTTTCCCCCACCAAGGAACTCAAGGCGGCATACATAATCCTCCTCCTCTCCATTTTTATCCTCACAACAACCCTGTGAGGTAGGTTGGGCTGAGAGTCTGTGACTGGCCTGAAGTCACCCAGTGGGTTTCCATGGCCAAGTGGGGATTAGAACTTGGATCTCCCAACTCCCAGTCCAACACTTTAGCCACTACACCACACTATCTTTTCATAGGTTTTAAAATGTATATGTTTTAAATTTTGTAAGGCCGTCTTGACGCCCGGTATTGGGCAAAAGGCGAGATACAACTAAATATAATAATAATAATAATAATAATAATAATAATAATAATAAGTTTTTCATTCAATTGCTTTCGTCCGTCAGCAGCACACGAAGCAAGAGCAAAGAATATACTACATAAAAACCTACTTTCATGTATCAAACAGCACTTGAAACCGCCATACTTCGGGGTTGGGCGGGCAGAGTTCAGCAAGTAGAACTGAACATCACCCACTGCGTAGATGCTGCTCAGCAAATGAGAGAGGTTTGCTGCCTGCCTCTTTAATGGAAGAGATGAATTACGTCCCATAGCTTACTCCACATCTCTCCCCTTGCATCCACCAGGACTGTGAATTAGCAATATTGAAGCCCTGCTCCCCGCATGAGTTACTATCCCAGTACAAGTCAATTATGATTATCGTGCTAATGCGACATTGCACAATTGTGTGATTACAGGACTGTGAATCGGCAATATTGAAGTCCTGCTCCTTGCACGAGTTACTACCCCAGTACAACTCAATTATGACTATCACGCTAATGTGATATTGCAGAATTGTGCGATTATAGGACTGTGAAGTATCAATGTTGAAGCCTCATTTCTACACAGAAATGAAACAACACAACTGAGAAATAGTGCAAAGTAAAATTAAGCAGGAAACGTGAGCAGCAAAATAGCACTCCTGCATAATAGTGCTAAGTGGGAAAAGAAGCATATTTCCAATGCAGCTACTGCCAATGGGGGGGGGGGTTTCGAGGATGGAGGAAAATAAGGACAGCCCCAGCCCTTGATCAGGTCACAGCCAAGTCACAGCCACACTCCTAGGCATGTCCAATATGTAGGATTTAATTTGCAGGGAACAAGGCACACTGCAGCGGAGCAACACAGGAGCTGTGCTTAAGGAAAAAAGATGTGTTAAAAGGACTTTGCAAAAATATGCCTTTTTGAAAGGGAAGCTGCACATTTGCTTTGGAGTGGCGACAGTGTCAGGTGTCATGATGTGCCCTTGTGCCACACTCAAACACCCATGTAGATTGGATTGGAGCCTCTTCTCGTAGAGGGTATGAGTTAAAAACCTGGATACATTAGCCTCACAATCCCAACCCTTGGCATTTACTGATCAAGCACCTGCATCCACTCCCTAATACCTGGTTGGTGTGAGAGAGAGAGACTCACCTCACCATTGGTTGGCCCATCTGGTGTCCATCTTGTGGCCATAACAGCAGGCAGGCATAGGAAACCATGCATAAGCTTGCAAGGCTTTTGAAGGGTAGCTGAGCTGGAATGGTTGTACCTCTAATGGCGTGAATTGAGAATGACGCGGAAGCAGCTTTGGAGGAGGATAGGATGCCAATTAAACTGGCCATTACTTTGATTTTAACACACACACATACAACCCCCCTATCCATCTTACATCATAATAGTTACAACAGCACAGCGCTACTACTGATGTGAATTTATGACATAATTACATCACTATGCCACTGTAATCCTGGGTGGGATCTACACTAATGGTTTAAAATGTTAAGGAAGGGTTGTGATAACTTATTGGGTCACATGACACTATGGTTCTTACGTTTTATCATCATATTTTCCTTCCTTCTTTTGTTGTATTTCTTCCGTTGTGACGTTTAAATAGCATTGCAAGTGTTCCTATGTGCCCCCTTACATCGTAATACGTAGCTGTATCTCACTGACTTTTGAATCGTCGATTGTCAGCCAATCGCTTTCCTGGGGGCGTGGATACTTCCTTTTGGCACCTAAAACTAGTGCACTATAAGCTCCAAAGGGCTTGAGGGAGGAAATTTAAAAAATCATAACAAATCAACGAATGACCCAATCTGATTAAAATTTGGTATGCTGAAAGCCTTCATTAAGACCTGCCACTGTGCCAATTTTGAACTCTTTATGACACAGATGTAAGCATTTGTTTAATTTCCATTAAAAAAATCCTAAAAAATCAATGGGGGTGAGGTGGAAGGCGAAGCCAGGAGATCAGGAAGGGGGCGGAGCAAAGAGACCAGCGATGCAGAGGAAGTACAAGCTACAATGATAAAACAAACAGTGTGTCCTGCTCTAATCGATGAATACCGGGAAAGCAAAAGGTTAATAATGTGACATTACTGGAGTGTGCCCTGTGACATTTAAAAACAATACAAATTAAAACATTTCCAGTGGTAGGAAAAAACGTAATAAGAACTAGTGTAGATCCGCCCCTAGGATGTGGCATATAGTTGCAATCCTATCCTGTTCAGATCAAGGATAGAATTGCACTGTAAATCAATTACACAAGCAATGGTTAAGATATTCTTACCTAGAGTACAAATGACCTATCCTTCTGAACAAGCTTCAGGAAGACAAATATCAGACAAGCTGGTGGGTACGGATAGATGACAGCTTCATGACACTATTACTGTCAAAGTATTATTCCATATAAGAATAAAACAAGGTTGGTACCAAAAATAGCCATGCGTGATTTCTAAAAACAAAACAGAAGGTTTTATTCTCTCTCTCTCTCTGACACATACACATTATTCCTTCATCTTTGTTTTCTCTCTAATCTGTTTCTCTTTCTCTCAAAACAATTTAATACTCTTGGCTTCCAGCAGGGTTGGTGGCAGCGCCAAAAGTAAAACCACGCTGTATGTACTTTTCGGTGCTGTGTAAACTCCCAGTTGTGCTAAGAATTGCTAAAACAGCAAAACATTGAAACAACAATAAAAACAGAAGAATTTCCCAAAACTTCTACTGATATCTGAATCATGAGCCTCTATTTGTTGCTCACTCAGCAATGACAGAAATATGCATTCTACTCGCTCCACTTTTTCCCCATTTCTTTTTATTTCATATCTTTTTATATATACCATTAACTTTCTTCCCAATCTTCTCCATTCCATTTTTTCTTCTGTCCCCTCCCCCTCCTGAATGATCAAAGTTCTTTTGTTATGTTTTCAAATTGATGGCCCAGCTGACACAACTCTTTCACTCCATCATTACCATCTGCGTCATGTTATGGCAGTTCTGTGGTGACTCTTTAGCCTGGGCCTATCCTCTGCATTTTGATGGCATAATACACCTTGCAAGCCCCATCAGAACATCAACATTGGTTGTACCAACAGCCGTCTTCCATGTCTCACAAGGATGGGCTATAAAGCTTTAGTACTCAAACACAATTTTCCCCTTTGCCACTCTGACTCTTCTTATTTTAGGGCCCCTTCCGTTTTTTTCCTCACGAAGATACAAAGGCTCCAAATTCTTTTTTCTTCCTCTATCCTCCAGCCCTTTTCTATCCTTTCCCCCCTTTTGATACATAATATTCAATCCTCTGTTTTCAGGGGGGCTTTCTCTCTCCCCCCCCTTAAGTTTTCTTTTAACTTTCAAGGTCAACAGGGACAGACAATGCCACCAGTGCCTGTTTGATATGTGAGCGCTATTGGCGTCCATTGCCACGGTTTCCGTGGTAACACAGTAACCATTAATTTTCAATTAAACTAGACAAAAAGCCCGATGACAGCTCCAGGTCTGCTGAAGATGTCAAGAATCCGTATTAATATACAGCAAGAGAGCATAATTGTGTGTCCATCTTCCCGAGCAACGAAAATGGGGGGATAATTACCAGCTAGAAAGCCACTCTATAATTTTGTTCTTACTGTCACCACAACCCTACATATTAGCATAAATTAAAAGCAGGGTTTATTGTTACCAAAGTGCATTGATATTTCGAGGGTATTTTCTTCCTTTTAACTGTTTGTTGTTGATAGGTGATTCCTGGACTCATGGCAGCTTGTAGCTTTGGAACTTTTTAGATGTGCAAAAGTAACTGCAGAAGTCCTAAGAATGTAACAAAGATTAAAAGAACAAAGCAGAGTTTTTAAAAAAGAGAAATGGATGACTTGGGGGACTCAGTTTTATGTTCCCTCACATATTCATGCAACATGGTAAATGAAAATTTCATTTCTGTAGAATCCCTAACATCAGGGTTCTCAGATCTAGTACATCTCCATTCTTTGGTAATCCCATCCATACTTACAATGGACATGTCAACACTGGAGCATTTCCATAGCTATTTTATCACATTCTTGGTTTCATTCTTTTATCCAAAACTGGGATCACATTCCTCAGAAACATTTTAATCACTTAGCCAATTATTAGCTGCGTCAGATTAATAAGGGTTATCTCATTTTATACACTCCACTTTCAGCAATTCCAGAATGAAGGCTTCTTGCCAGACTTTTCACTCTTGAGATTCTCAGTCTTACAGGCTCTATGATTGAGAAGTTCCCATAGACTGCCAACATCAACATGAGAAGATACTTTGCCACTATCTGCTTCCTGTTCTATTTTTCCCTCTCCGGCAAGTCAGTTGGTGTTACATGATTAGCACCACAGTCTACAATATTGTTATTACCTCCCTCTTCAGGACTCACCTTGAAGTTGGAATGGATGTAAGTCTCTAACTGCTGAGTTTCTAGTGACAGATGCTGAATTTATGAATTTAAGTGAATGGAAAAAGCAAGTTCCTTGTATCATATCCAGAGAAAGCTGTCCTTCAAGATGGAATTTAGTGTAATTACCCTTAAGGGAGCTATCCTCACACAGTCAGTCACAACACTGACCTGCTGGCTAGGATCTGACAGGGAAATTACAGGTTGTATACTCAACAGAAGGGGCTTCCTCCCTTCTGAAAAGAAAGACAACATACAAGAGTTTTGAAATGAAAAGCATCAGCCTCTGGGTTTTAAATCTATTTCTTACACAAGGTTTTTCTTTGCAGCCAAATCAGTGACACAAATGGGACTTTTTGGAGTGTGGCTGAAATGATAGAATTCCAGCTGATGAGCTTGGTGCAGGTGTTAGAGTAGAACTACTTGTTATTCTGAGCTTTATCACACCAGGGTTATACTGTGCAATCACTGCGAATTGCATGCAAAGGACTCTGAAGTTTTCCATCTTATAATCTGCTTTTATTGTGAAGTACTCCCATGCAAAATGCTTTAATTGTGCTATAAAAGCAAAAGACTCACCTTATTTTGATACTAGATTTCGAGCGTATCATCCAAGCGGCCACTGGGGCGCGCAGGAGCAGGATTTGATATGAATTAAACAAATGCTTACATCTGTGTAAGCTTTAGAGATAAAGACTTCAAAACTGGCTCAGTAATAGATATTAAGGAGAGCTTTAAGCATCCCAAATTTGAATCGGATTGGGTCATCCGTTGATTTTTTATGATTATTTTACATTCCTCCCTTAAACCCACTTCCTGGTATGCAAAGGATCTTGCCACCTGGTAGCAACAACAGCAATAACGCCAACAGCTTAGCACTGTAGGGATAATTCAAGGGAAATAGGTATGTCGGATGAAGCTATCTGGCAAACATGGGTTCCCCTGTATGTGAATGCAGGAATAGGAAAGGGGAATTGCAGGGGAGAATTAGCTCTTTGGAGCGAGTGTTTAATCCTTCCCCTCCTAACTGATTATTCCGATTCTTTCCTCAAGTAATTTTTTTTCAGTTGGATAACTCTTAGTGCTATCAATCAAAAAACATTGTGCAGCTATACCATCTTTTTCTCCTTTACAGATTTTCTTTGGAAAGAAAGAAGTGGTGGAAAAATGTGGGAGAGTTACAATCTCTAAACTGCTGGTTTTGAGGCAGGACTAAATTAAAAGGCTTGTCTAGAAGCACCCTATGAATCTGGGTTGAGGTGAAATGCCTTAAGATATCTTTATTCCTTCCAACATTTAATTTATTTGATTAGTTTGTTTGGTGTTTTATTTGCTGCCCTACCTTTGTTAACCCTGTCTGGCTTTATTTTATTTGGGTATTTTTTTTAATGTGCAGTTTTCATTGCTTTTACATTATAAAAAAAGTTGGGCATCTTTTTTATCAGCCTTCCCCAACTTGGTGTCCTCCAGTTGTTTTGGACTTCAATTTGTATCAATCCGAGCTAGCATGGACAATGGCCAGGAATTCTGGGAATTGTGGTCCAAGACATCCGGAGGGCACCAAATTGGGGATGGCTATTTCAGATGAAAAGGCAGGAGAGAAATTTCCCTAAAATCAAATAAAATGACAAAAACAGCCTTGGAGAAGGGAATGCAGGGGAGAAACATCGTATGGGGGAAGGTTTAAATTGCCTCCCACCTGTCAATTCTTGACTGCAAATACCCCACAGAGTTAGTGTTACAAGTTAAATACAGGTTTTGAAACATGTAGTTCCACCCTTAGATTTAAAATGAGAATTCATTTTGCTGCTGCTTCATATGCTTCATCTCTGTTTTCCCAAATGTAAAATGCATACAGTTTTCCGAGATGAATGCAGGGTTTTGGGGGTTTGGCGGATTGTCAATAAAGTTATTACAGCATGTAACATGAGAAATAGCCCTTTTTAACTGAAGTAAACACTCCTAGAAAAGTGGCTGTTAAATTCAAATGTGGTGGCTTAATTTTCTGAAACCATGCTTCCTGTTAAATGATATGCATTATATGTCACTGACCACTATTTTTACCAGAACAAAACATAGCATCTGGATTCTCCAAATGTCTAGGAGGACATGACCATTTCAGAAGCAGAAAATGGTAGTACATGGATTAGCTAGGGGGTTCAAATGTTAGACTGTGGCTTTAGCTAGACCAGGCAAAATCCTGGGGTGATCCTCAGGATCGTCCCTGTGCATCCACATGACACACAGGGGATCAGGGAGGGATCATCCCTCCCTTGCCCCAGGATCTTGCCCTCCCCTTTGGGCCCACTTTTTCCGTGGTCTTGGGCTGAGCCCGAGACCGCGGAACGTGTGGCCTGTTGCTGTAGTTTGACCCAGCTCTGCACGATACCTTTTGCGGAGCTGAGAGCCGTGCACAGGGCGCAGCGCACCTCAGGAGCACTGCACCCATCGGGGGTAGGGGGGAGCAGGAAAAGTACTTAATTTTTTTAAAAAAACTTATCTTTAGCGCGTGAGCGTTCGTGCGCACCTGTGTCTTTAAAAAGAAATGGCGGGCGCAACGCCTCTGCTCCTGAGCTCATCGCGCCTCACGTGTAAACGGAGGAGGGATCTCATGTTAATCACAATGCAAGATCTTCCCTCCTCCATCATGGACTATGAGGTAGGTCTAGCTAAGGCCTGGGACACCAGCACCCAAGAGAAATTCAGAAACCAAATTAGAGCAGTATTCTATGCATGTTTAGACAGAAACACCTCCCAGCATTCCCCAGCCAACCATGCTGGCTTGGGGCCTTGCTAGACCAGGCCTTAGCGCGCCTTCCAACCCGGTTTCCCTGCTGTGCGTCCAGACGACGCACAGGGGAATCCGGCGGCAGGCCGCAGTCACTTATGGTCTAGCGCGCCATAAGCAAAGTCACTTATGGTGCGCTTTTTTCCCAGCTCCAGCCTCAGGCCGGGGCTGGGGGAAGTGTGGAGACTTCCGCAGCTTTTCGCGGCTCCTCGCTTACTCGCGAGGAGCCGCGAAAAGCCGCAGACCGGCCTGGCACAGCGCTCGTATGAGCGCTGTGCCCATCGGCCCGGGGGCAGGGGGGAAAGAGAGGGGAAGGGGAAGGATGGCAGGGTGGGTGGCAAGGGGAGCAGCGGGTGACAGAGGGAGCGCCGCCGCTCGCAAGCAGGCGAGTGGTGCTTGCCCGGGCAATGCCCAGTGCCCGGGCAAGCACCGCTCGCCTGCTTGCGAGCGGCGGCGCACGGCGCTCCCTCTGTCACCCGCCGTCCCCCTTGCCACCCACCCTGCCATCCTTCCCCCCCCCCCCGGTTTTAACAAAAAACACCCTTACCTTCCAGGAGTCTTCGGGCCACCCGTGGCCCCTTTAAACAAAAAAAAAATGGCGGATGCCGCAGGGTTTGTGTCCTCCCTGCGGCTCCGCCGTCTGGAAGCGTGGGGGAGGCGCGCTAACGTTAGCGCGCCTCGGCCCCGCCTCCCTGCCGGCGTATGCCGGCAGGTCTAGGAAGGCCCTTGGAGTCTGTTGGGACTTGTAGGTCTTTCCCCCACCCCATATAAACATGCATAGGATTGCACCCTTAAGCATCTCCTTGAATGTAGCCCCAAAGACAACAACTGTTGTTGAAGCCTTAAAATCCTGGAAGTGTGGCCTATTCATCTTCCCATCTAATCCGGCAACATACTGCTGGTGACATTTAAAGAATGAACAAAATCTCAATTGTAAGCTCACCTTTGCAGGGTGAAATCAATTAGTATACTACTCGCACAAATAAACAGTACTTATTTCTTCCAATTGGACATGTCCTACTATGAACCAGGTGCTTATACAGGAACACCTGCCATTGCATTACTGAGACTGCAAGAGCTTGGAAAACGGAAGCCATGATCAGAGCATGATCAGGAACAAATGGACACACTACAGAATGCTGACCTTAAAACTTGTGGACATGAAAAAGTCAGGAGAACTGTATTTCTACTTCACTTGGCATTACTGGGATTACCCCCCACAGATGTGACAATCAAAACTAATGTATTTGATGGTTCTTGAGCAAGACACCCTCAATGGCCCCCTTCCCTTTATGAGTCTATAATCATTGTTAGTAGCTACTATAGCTCCTCATCCTCTGTCTCATCGTTGCTTTCACTTTTTGGCTTGATAGGCAGAGAGCCAGTGAGCTCTCTGTTGCCCCTTCACACCACCACAGTTATCTGGGCCAAAGCAAGAAGCAGGTGAACAAGCAGGTTGCAGTGGAGAAAGTGAAGGAGCAACTCCAGCAAGCTATTGTCAATAGGGCTCTTGCTGAGGTTAGGGCTATGCCAGCCCTTGATGCTGGCCTTGATCAAAGCACCTTTGAGCATCTTGTATTCTTTTTGTGTGCGTATTTTTAATATGGAATAGAGGATAGAACAGCCATTATAAGAGCAAATGTGCACTTCAGTCAGTCTAGCTTTTACATTTGCAATGTCGTGATTACACTGTATTATAGTTGTAGGAAACACAAATCTAAGGTTACCAGGTCACCACCCAGAGATTGATATTATGTCTTTAGAATCCACAATGAACTGGGGAGGAAGTAGCTGCAGCTTCTATCATCCTCTCCTTTCATAGTTTGTTCAGTTGCCTCCCACAGTCACCTCTGCTATAGGAAGCAGGAGTCCAGGTACACCATACATACACACAGTAGATGGGACAAGTCAAAGGGCCAAGACAGTATAAATAAGTGAACCTGCAGCTGCCTTGTCTCCCACTTTATCAGGGATTTTAAAGGCATAACATGAATCTCCAAGCTACAACTCGGCAACCCTAGCTAATACCAATTTAAGCTTGATGTATGAAATACTCTAAGTTCTTCCAAGAATAGCTTTAGGCCTTGTATCATTAGAAGATTCTTTTCAGAATCTATAAAAGCTGTTTGGAACAAATCCTTCAAATTTAACAAAGGAAAGAATAACAGCATCCAACAGGTGTGCCACTGAGGAATAGGATTCCAACCTTTCTTTTTCTGTGGCTCCCCTGTCTTAAGCATCTCTGTGCAATTCAGAATTCACATATGCACCTTTTCCCAGTGAAGAGATTCTGTGCTGGAGAAACGCTTTACCTGTCAAATTCATAGCTGACGTAAATCTGTTAAGGCAGGAGTGGGCAACTTTGAGGCTCTGAGGACCAATTTCACACATACCCCAGAACTCCTTGGGGGTTGTACCCCTGCTGCGTACCACAAAATTTCAGCAGCAGTGGCATCAAAACAACTGGTTTGTCGCCAAATCGTGGTAGCAAAAAAATTGCCACTATAATTCAATGGGCTGCATGTTGCTCAGCCCTGAGTTAAGGGGACAGTCTCAGTTGGGAGTCAGGGAAGTGGCAATGCCTTTTTTTCTTTTTCTTTTTTTTAAAAAAGGCTAATATTTGGATCTTGGCAGATAAGTGTATAGAGAATCCTGTCTGGATTAGACTAGATGACCTTCGGGTTCCTTCCTGACCTACAGTCCTAACTCATTTTATTATGCTAGCATGTAATCTGTCAAATGGCAGGCTGACCTCTTACAGCTTCTTCCGGAGAGATGCATTGCACAGAACCTGAGGGCCATTTAGCATACAATATCAGCTGCTAATCTGGCTCAGAGCAGATGACGTCTCTGCCATGTCCAGAGCATGAGTGGGTCAGAGAAAAAGTAAATGAGAATATGAAATTGGCTTCCCAGAGCTAATTTTGATAGCAATGTTGGATAAGGCAGAAATAATAAAGGAAACCCTTTATTTCTCCCATGCTTCCAGAACAGCAGGGGCTTGCCTCAGTCATGCCTGTCACACATTCCCTTTGTCACCTGCTTTGCTATACTAATGAGAAGGGCCAGTCGTCATTTGTCAACGTCCCCTTCCACCCGCAGTGACTTTTTCAAAATGAAAGTAGAAGTCGTCATTTGGTTCGAAGTTTGGAGAAAAGATCTGGAATTCGGAAGGTCTTAGGTATAAGAAAAAATGGCTAGCTTGTTCACGGAGTTCACATTTTAGGTCCTTTCTGTCCATTAAATATGATTTTATCATCCACCATGCTTGTGCTAGCCTTGTTTCAATACTGGCAATTTTATATTTTAAATGGATAGGGGAGAGTAACCTTTCTGCGGAGTAATAGCCATATTCATGTTCACCTTTAAAAACAAAATCGCAGGAGATATATAAACAGCATTGGGATAGAGAATTGCACACATTACAAAAAAACTTTTAAAAAGAGCAGTAAATAATTCAATAAATCACAATATGATGGGACATTTCTGCTGAAGAAGGTGTACCCTTGTTTGTATTTGTCACTTCTTTCTTTTTCAGAGCTACTGAGCACTTTTGATTGGTAGAGTAAAGGAACATTCCTCTGTTAAAATATCTGCTGTTGCAGCCACAGTGAGAGGGTGTATCACAAATCATGCATGATGGCACAGACTCTATCCAATAGGTGCCTGTGATGCTCACACAACCACTATGCTCATTATTGCAATTCACATACTAGATTAAGGGTCTAGTGAGAAAATATTGGGTAGTATCTAATAGTGTCATTCATTACACAAATAGTACTAGCAAAGCTCTGTGGAAACTTTCCATTGTGCAAGTGGTTGCGCAGTATGCAACTGGTTGTGCAACCACTTGCGCAAAAGTAACTTTAGTTGGATTCTCCTCTTGCACATATTTTGGAACCTAGTTTCTGCTAGCACAATGTCATTTGCGCCAGTGGAATGACACAGTTGGATACTATTTAAGTCTTATTTATTTATTTAATTATTTAATTAATTATTACATTTTTAGACCGCCCAATAGCCGAAGCTCTCTGGGCGGTTCACAAAAATTAAAACCATAATAAAACAACCAACAGGTTAAAAATAGGGCTGTGCTCCGCTTCTCCTTGGACCGGAGAAGCAGAAGCGGATTGGGGTGCTTCACCTCCCCTTAAGGCAGAGGCGAAGAGGATCGGGGAGCAGTGGATCCTTTGCCTCAATCCGGAGCTCCACAAAAAAGGTAACGGGGGTTTACTTGGCCCTGCCGCCACCCATGAAAAACCGTGAGTGGGCAGTAACAAGTGTGCAATAAAATGCTCATCTGATCCTCCTCCTAGTGTGCTGGTAGAGTGGCACTTATCCCCCCCCCAAACTTTATTTCAAAATAAGATAAAGTTACATTAACAACATTACAACAAGTGTGGTGGTTGATTCTTCATGATGAAAGTATATACTTACAAGAATATTTTGGGCTGAGCAGTTACATTGTCTGTATTGTATGAATACATTACCAATTTCAATCAAGATTCAATGGTTAGGGTGGCCTGGAGTGGAGTTAACAGGGGCCTGGACCTACCAGCAGGTCTATTAACATAATTGACAAATGGGGACAATATTGTATCAAAAGGATCATGTTTCAGTTGACCATACAATGATACGTTAGTTTCTCAGAAAGAGCTATGTCCCACATTTTCCCTTTCCAGCCATTTAACGTGGGGCCCTTTGGGTCTTTCCAATGCTCAGCAATTGCTAGGGTGGCAGTTACTGTTTCACTGAGAGCTGAGAAACGCCATGCTGGATCAGATTAAAGGACCACTGGTATCATCTGATTGGAGAATAATTGAATATTCTGAAGTTGCCCATTTATCCTGAGTTTAAACAGAGGTGGGGTGATGGAAGGTTGATCACACCAAAACTGATTGTATGGAGGGCTCTGACTGGACTAAACAGAAGGAGCTGTTGAGAGTTTCCTTAGGAGAGTTTGCCTAGAGAATTGTGCCTGAGGAAGAGTCATTACGAGTAGGCATGTGCTCCGCTCCTATTAGAAGCGCAGAAGCAGGAGCGAATTGGCCTGCTCCGCCTTGCCCAGAGGCGGAGTAGAAGCGGACCATGGACCCCTAGAAGCAAGGCGAAGAGAAGCGCCCATTGGTGGAGCGGTTCTCTTTCCGCGGAGCGCTCCGTTCGCCATCTTGAAACATTTCGCCCATAGATAACTGGGTTGTTTTTGAAGCTATCGTTCTGAAAATTCTTGTGCTTAGACAGTCGTGGATGGGGGTCATTTTGAGACTACTCTCACCTCTCTGCATCATGCGGGTCGCATGCTATATTTTTTAAAAAATCGGGTCTACAAACAGGGACAGCGCGGGTCAAACGGCGGTTTTCGCCCATAGGATTGCATTGCGGAAAAGAATCGGGGATAACTGGGTTGATTTTTAAGCTATCGTTCTGAAAATTCTTGTGCTTAGACAGTCGTGGATGGGGGTCATTTTGAGACTACTCTCAACTTTCTGTGTCCTTTGGTTCGCGTGCTAGAATTTTTTAAAAATCGGGTCAACAAACAGGGACAGCGCGGTAAACTGGCGGTTTGGGTTTTTTTTTGTTTTTTTGTTTTGAAGCGATGACAGGCACATTCAACTCCCAATCCTGATGAGAATTGATCACCTCATGAAGCATCCTCCAATCCCAGCATTGGAGGGGGGACTAAGGCAGAGCCACCCTGAGACCTTTCTGCTTTGTGTCTCTTTGTGGGTTGGCGTTCGTGGAGAGAGGAGTTAGTTATAGGTGCTGCTGCTGTGTTTGGACTTTGGAGATAGATTAGGATTTAGCTTGGCGCGTGTTTGTTTGCTTCTTTCTGACTTTTAGCTTAGTTTGCTCTGTGTTTTTCCCTTACTTTGATTTAATATAAACTTTATTTTTAAACTTTGGAGTGTGTGTTTGTTTGTTTGTTTGTTTGGTTGTCCCCCCCTCCCCTCTCTTAAAGCCTGACTGTGTTTCATCTTCCTTCCTTCTATATACCAAAAAAAATACAAAAAAATACAAAAAAAAATATTCTCTATTTCTTCTCTCTGTTACTTGGACTCTGTGTGTGACTGTGTGATTGTGTGAGCATGCTGTGTGTGCAGTGCACTGTTTGTGAAGTGCAACAGCCACTGATTGAGCATTTCAAATCCTGTTTGGGCAAAGCATACACACACTTCTTGTCCCATTTCCCTACATACAGTAGGATTAGACACATGGATTAGCTTTCATGGTGCCAAGTTTGAGGTTTCTAACATGCAAAATGACAGAGCTATGGAAAGGCATGTGAATGGGGTGCCCGATTTTCATAAATTCTCCCAAAATCAGGGGATGATGGGATTGCCTTGAAACTTGGCGTCCATGTGGACACGTGGATAAGCTATCATGGTGCCGAGTTTGAGGTTTCTAACGTGCAAATTGATGTAGTTGTAGAATGGGACAATTTGGGGTGAGTTAAGCCGCGCCAAAAATCAGGGGATGATGGGATTGCCTTGAGTCTGGGCGTCCATGTGGACACATGGATAAGCTATCATGGTGCCAAGTTTGAGGTTTCTAACATGCAAATTGACGGAGCTATCTCAAGGGGTCTGAATGGGGTGCCCGATTTTCAAAAATTCCCCAAAAATCAGGGGATGATGGGATTGCCTTGAAACTTGGCGTCCATGTGGACACATGGATAAGCTATCATGGTGCCGAGTTTGAGGTTTCTAACATGCAAATTGACGGAGCTATCGAAAGGGATGTGACTTAGGGTTATGGGTGGTGCGTTAGAGGTTAGAGCCACGCCAAAAATCAGGGGATGATGGGACTGCCTTGAGTCTGGGCGTGTGTGTGTGTCCCTGGATAAGCTCTCATGGTGGCAAGTTTGAGATTTTTAGCGTGCAAATTGACGGAGCTATGGAAAGGGGTGTGAATGGGGTGCCCAATTTTCATAAATTCCCCAAAAATCAGGGGATGATGGGATTCCCTTGAAACTTGGCATGCGTGTGTATACCCCCATGGGGTGTCATGGTGCCAAACGTGAGGTTTCTAACTTGAACAGAAAAAAAGTTGTTTACTTTTTTAGCTTTCAATGCAACCCTATGGGGGGGGAAACGGAGCTCCGATCCGGATCCGGAGCTCCGAGCGGAGCGGAGCGGACATGGGCGGAGCGGGGGCGGGGCGAAGCGGCCCGATCCGAAAATCGCGGATCTGGAAGTGAAGCGGAGCGGGGGGTCCGTGCACACCCCTAATTACGAGGTGTCTTAATGAGAGGCTGAGGAACCTGAGGAAGACATCAGTCAGGAAGAAGAGCAGCTGCAAGACCACGAAGCCAATCTGAGCTCAGAGCATGTGAAGCAGAAGCTGAAGAAGGTCGGTAAGTGGGGAGAGGAAAACTCCTGGGGCAGACTTTGGAGGAAAGAGCTGAAACCTGAGTGTCAGCAGGTGGTAGTGGTCTGAAGATTGAGCAGCTGCTGGAACAAACAGAAGACTTCAGCAGAATCTTGGAGAACTGCCTTGAAGGTCCCACATGGAAATCAAACCTTACCAGAGAGAAGATGCAGGCCCTCATTGCTAGGTCTGCATGTTAAATGGGGAAGAACTTGATAGGAGAATTATCTTAAGTTTGGTTAGTGTTAGGAATTAGGACTTCTAACACCTCATTGGAGCTATCAGTAATAATATAAATGCCTTGTTTTTAAAATAACTATATAGAAAATAATAAGTGTTGTTTTATTATTATTTTTAATAATAATAACAGTTAACAGTTCACTTTTCATTTTGCTTCTTTTAAAAATCTATTTTAAGGTGTTTTATTCTGTTTTTATTATATTTTATCTTGTACTCTGCTCTGAAATTTTGAGTGGGGAGCGGTATATAAAGCATCCCTGACAGATGGTTGTCCAGCTGCCTCTTGAAGACCTCTAGTGTGGGAGAGCCCACAACCTCCCTAGGTAGCTGATTCCATTGTCGTACTGCTCTAACAGTCAGGAAGTTCTTCCTGATGTCCAGCTGGAATCTGGCTTCCTCTAACTTGAGCCCGTTGTTCCGTGTCCTGCACTCTGGGAGGATCGAGAAGAGATCCTGGCCCTCCTCTGTGTGACAACCTTTTAAGTATTTGAAGAGTGCTATCATGTCTCCCCTCAATCTTTTCTTCTCCAGGCTAAACATGCCCAGTTCTTTCAGTCTCTCTTCATAGGGCTTTGTTTCCAGACCCCTGATCATCCTGGTTGCCCTCCTCTGAACACGCTCCAGCTTGTCTGCGTCCTTCTTGAATTGTGGAGCCCAGAACTGGATGTAATACTCTAGATGAGGCCTAACCAGGGCCAAATAGAGAGGAACCAGTACCTCACGTGATTTGGAAGCTATATTTCTATTAATGCAGCCCAAAATAGCATTTGCCTTTCTTGCACCCATATCGCACTGTTGGCTCATATTCAGCTTGTGATCTACAATTCCAAGATCTTTCTCATTTGTAGTATTGCTGAGCCAAGTATCCCCCATATTATTATTATTATTATTATTATTATTATTATTATTATTATTTATTTATTTATTTATTTATATAGCACCATCAATGTACATGGTGCTGTACAGAGTAAAACAGTAAATAGCAAGGCCCTGCCGCATAGGCTTGCAATCTAATAAAATCATAGTAAAACAATAAGGAGGGGAAGAGAATGCAAGCAGGCACAGGGTAGGGTAAGCAGGCACTGGGTAGGGTAAAACTAACAGTGTAAAGTCCGCACAACATCAAGTTTTAAAAGCTTTAGGAAAAAGAAAAGTTTTTAGTTGAGCTTTAAAAGCTGCAATTGAACTTGTAGTTCTCAAATGTTCTGGGAGAGCGTTCCAGGCGTAAGGGGCAGCAGAAGAGAATGGACGAAGCCGAGCAAGGGAAGTAGAGGCCCTTGGGCAGGCGAGAAACATGGCATCAGAGGAGCGAAGAGCACGAGCGGGGCAATAGTGTGAGATGAGAGAGGAGAGATAGGAAGGAGCTAGACCGTGAAAAGCTTTGAAGGTTAACAGGAGAAGTTTATATTGGATTCTGAAGTGAATTGGAAGCCAATGAAGAGATTTCAGATCTTGTAACTGTGCATTTGGTTTCTATTTCCTAAATGTAGAATTTGGCATTTATCCCTATTAAATTTCATCCTGTTGTTTTTAGCCCAGCACTCCAGCCTATCAAGATCACTTTGAAGTTTGTTTCTGTCTTCCAGAGTATTAGCTATCCCACCCAATTTTGTGTCATCTGCAAATTTGATAAGCGTTCCCTGCACCTCCTCGTCCAAATCATTAATAAAAATGTTGAAGAGCACTGGGCCCAGGACTGAGCCCTGCGGTACCCCACTCTTTGCCTCTCCCCAGTTTGAGAAGGTTCCATTGAAAAGTACTCTTTGAGTCCGATTCTGTAGCCAACTGTGAATCCACCTAATAGTTGTTCCATCTAGCCCACTTTTAGCAAGTTTGTTAATCAGAATGTCATGTGGTACTTTGTCAAAAGCTTTGCTGAAGTCAAGATATATGACGTCCACAGCATTCCCACAGTCCACAAGGGAGGTTACCCGATCAAAAAATGAGATCAAATTAGTCTGACAGGACTTGTTCTTGAAAAATCCATGTTGGCTTCTAGTGATCACCACATTGATTTCAAGGTGTTTATAGATTGACTTCTTTATAATCTGCTCCAGAATTTTCCCAGGGATGGATGTCAGACTGACTGGTCTGTAGTTCCCGGGTTCCTCCTTTTTGCCCTTTTTGAAGATAGGGACAACGTTAGCCCTCCTCCAGTCGTCCGGCACCTCGCCCGTCTTCCATGATTTTGCAAAGATAATAGACAAAGGTTCTGAGAGTTCTTCCGCTAGCTCCTTCTTTACTCTAGGATGCAGTTCATCGGGTCCTGGAGATTTGAACTCATTCAAGGAAATTAGGTATTCTTTGACCATTTGTTTATCAATCTCAAACTGTAATCCTGCCCCCTCAACTTCTGCTTCACTTTTTCCAGGGGGGGGGTCATAGACCCACTTTTGGGAGAAGACTGAGGCAAAGTAGGAATTGAACACTTCAGCCTTTTCTTTGTCATCTGTTATCAATTTGCCATCCTCATTAAGCAGTTGAACCACCATTTCTTTCCTCTGTCTTTTACTACTCACGTATCTGAAGAAAGCCTTTTTATTGCTTTTAGCATCCCTCGCTAATCTCAGCTCATTCTGAGCTTTAGCCTTCCTGACGCCATTTCGGCACTTCTGCGCCACCTGTCTGTACTCTTCTTTTGCAGCCTAGCCTTCCTTCCACTTCCTATATGTATCCCTTTTTGTTTTCAGGTCATCTCTAAGCTTTTTGTGGAGCCACATTGGTTTCCTCTGTTGTCTTCTATCTTTTCTCCTTGTTGGAATTGTTTGTAACTGTGCCTTTAAAATTTCATTTTTTAAATACTCCCACCCATCCTGCACTCCTTTTCTCATTAGGCTCATTTGCCATGGGACCTTACTTATAGTTCTGAGTTTATTAAAATCAGCTTTCCTAAAATCCAGAGTACGTGTATGGCTACACTCAACTTTTGTCTCCTTCATCATCACGAATTCAAGTATGACGTGGTCACTTTCCCCCAAAGTTTCCGTAACTGTCACTTTATCCACTAAGTCATCCCTATTGGTCAATAACAAGTCAAGGATTGCCGATCTTCTAGTTCCTTCCTCCACTTTCTGTAGGAGAAAGTTATCACCCACACATGTCAGGAATTTTTTGGAAGGGCCGCTTTTGGCAGTATTGGTCTCCCAACAGATATCAGGGTAATTGAAGTCCCCCATCACTACTACATCACACTTCCTTGTAACACTGACAATTTGTTTCTCAAAAGTTTTGTCCTCATCTTCTCCTTGATTGGGTGGTCGGTAGTAGACTCTGATTATCATGTTCTTTTTATTCCTTGCCCCATTTATTTTAATCCGGATGCTCTCGATGGGGATAGGTATTTTTAACATATAGTGCAACTCCACCTCCCTTTCTATTTCTTCTGTTCTTTTTGAACAAGTTATATCCTTCAATTGCTATATTCCAGTCATGGGAGTCATCCCACCAAGTTTCAATTATACCTATCAAGTTGTATTTGCCTTCATGTAATAAGAGTTCAAGTTCATTTTGTTTGTTTCCCACGCTCTGGGTATTAGTATATAGACATCGAAGACCATGTGTTTTATAGTCTGGCTTTGTTCCTACATTGTTGCAGACACTATTTTGGGGCACTGTTGGAGCTGTTCTCTGTACTGTGGTGCATTGGCCTTCATTCATGGTTGCCTCGAAATTTACGTCTCCCACCCCCGTAAGATTCAGTTTAAAGCCCTCCTGATCAAGTTCTTCATGCTGTGGCCGAACACATTCTTTCCAACCCTTGTGAGGTGCAAGCCATACCTTGTCAGCAGTCCATTTTCCAAGTAGCGTAGCCCGTGCTCCCAGAATCCAGAACTCTCACGTCGGCACCACCTTCGTAGCCAGTCGTTCATCCGGAGTATTTTTCTTTCCCTGTCTAATCCTCTTCCAAGAACCGGGAGGATGGATGAGAAAACTACCTGGGCCCCAAAGTTCTTCAGTTTCTTTCCCAGAGCTTCAAAGTCTGAAATGATTTCTTCGTAGCTCTGCTTGGCGACATCATTTGTTCCCACATGGATGAGAAGAAAAGGGGTATGTGTCCGTGGGCTTTATGAGCTTTGGTAACCCTTCAGTCACATCTCTAATCTGTGCTCCAGGGAGTCAGCACACCTGGCGAGTCCATGGGTCTTCACGACATACTTGGGTTTCAATCCCACGCAGCAGGGAGTCTCCCACAACGACTACTCTTCTCTTCTTGGTTGACCTACCTTCTGCCTCTTGTTCATTGTTGCACGGTGTCTCCTGTACTTCCTCTGCAAACTGTCCTTCAGTCTCATCCTCCAGTAGCTGAAAGCGGTTGCTTAACTCTAATGTTTCCACCGGTGCAGAATGCCTTCTAGTTCTTCTGCTCCTAACGGTCACTCTTTTCCAGGGAGTTTCCTCTTCATTGGTTTTCCTCCTCTCAGCATACTCCACTTCTGCTTCAGCTGGCTGTTGCTCTTCAGTCTCATGTGCTTCTTGTTGCTGTTGCAGTTCCACCGTTCGGTCTAAGAACTCCTCGTCTTCTCTTATTCCTTAGAGGATGGACACTCGCCGCTCAAGTCCTCTCACTTTTTCTTCCAAAAGCAGGTTGTACACCATGTTGTGCTCAGGCAGAAGCACGAACATTGCACACCCTTTGCAGGTCACCACCTCTAAGGACTCCTTTCCATCCATATTGTCTATTTCTGCTTTGTTTTTTTCCTTTCTGATTATAGTGGAATTGCCTTTGCTTTGTCCTGCCCTCTCTGAAGGTACACAACTATATGAGTATGTCTTAAGGGAAAACAAGATTTCTTTGGTTGGTTTTTTTGGGGGGTGTGTGTTTTTGGGGTTGTTTTTTTCTCGATGTTTTTCTTTGTTTCCCCCCCTCTTTTTTTTCTTAGAGGCCTCCCCCTTGACCTCCCCTGCCAAACTCCCCCTGTCAAACTCCTGTTTGCTCTTCCTGTTAGCTCTCTCTCTCTCTCTGGGAACTGGCGTACTTTTCTAGCTTCCACTTCAGCTGGGCCAGCTGCTCTTCCCTGCTTCTGCTCAGCTCCAAGTAAGGAAACAGAATGAGGTCACTGGGAGGCCAACAGAAATCAGGCCACTGATTGCTGAGAACAATCAGCAATCAGGCCACACACCCTTCAGGCCCTGCAACAACTCTCCACACCCACCCCTTCCCTTCTTCACTCAGCACTCAGGAGCACATGGCAAGCACATGGCCTCTTTGAATTGGCAGCCTCCTGGATTTCCTTGAGGCTTCTCTTCTCCCCCTTACCTTGGTCTCCTCTTCCCCTACACTCCCCCTGTCAAACTCCTGTTTGCTCTTCCTGTTAGCTCACTCTCTGTTCGCTCACTCTCTGGGAACTGGCTTACTTTTCTAGCTTCTACTTCAGCTGGGCCAGCTGCTCTTCCCTGATTCTGCTCAGCTCCAAGTCAGGAAACAGAATTGACCAGATACCCTAAGAAAAGGGCACATATTAAACAAAGTGGTGCAGTTTTATGCAGGCAGTGGAATGAAGGGAAGTATTGCCCAGTGGTGAGTAATGGTCATCCACATGTGATAGCTATAGCAGTAGCAATGCACCAGTATGAAGAGGAATTCCTCCACATTTGGTGTTAGTGGTGGAATTGCTCTAGAACAGAGGGATCCACCTATGGCTAGTTTTCTCAACCCAGCCTGATACAGCTGCTCAGTGCTGCTTGAAGCACCAGACCATTAAAAACATGAAGTACAGGTGTCAGTGGTGGGCCTTGCTAGGGTGCTGGGGCCCAAGCAGCTGCCCAACCATGCCAGATACTGGCTCTACCAGTAATGTAGGCAGCATGTCCAGGACTGGTCTTTCAGTTATACCCACTGGCAATGTGGCTAGGCAGTGCCAAGTAGCAGTGGAAAGGGCGACAGCATGGGTTAAAACTGCTGGTGCATGTAGACTGCTTTTGTCACATAACAGAGAATAACATTCCTTATTATTTCTGCTTTATCCAACATTGCTATAAAAATTATCTAATTCCATTCAAAATCTCTGTACAGATGCATTAATGAAATTAGGCTGACTCTGCGTTCCAAGACATCCTGGTAACAGTATGTGTGGTTTTGGTTTGTAGTGCACCCAGCATATTTGGCATGCATTGCCTGCTTCTTTCAGTGTTCCCCTGTTAATGCCTATTTCCTCTCCCCCCCCTCCCGTGTCTGGAGGTGCTGGGTTGTGCTGAGGTAATTGGGCCAGGCCACACAAAATGTTGGCAGACTTTGCTAGTCTATTACCCAACTTGATCAATATTAAACATGGGCGGATCTACACTAGTGCTTATTACGTTTTTGACTACCAGTGGAAACATGTTAATTTGTGTCGTTTTTAAACGTCATGGGACACTCTCCAGTAATGTAGTGTTACTTAACTTTTGCTTTCCTGGTATTCATTGATTACAGCAGGACACACTGTTTGTTTTATCGTTGTAGCTTCCTCTTACTCACTGGTCTCTTTGCTCTGCCCACTTCCTGATCTCCTGGCTTCACCTCCCCCCTTTTGATTTTTTAATGATTTTTTAATGGAAATTAAACGAATGCTTACATCTGTGTCAGTTTTAAAGTAAAGAGTTCAAAATGGGCATAGTAATAGCTATTAAGGAGGGCTTTCAGCATACTAAATTTGAATCAGATTGGGTCATCCGTTGATTTGTTATGATTTTTTAAATGGAACTTAAACAAATGCTTACATCTGCATCAGTTTTAAAGATAACATGTTCAAAATTGGCACAGTGGCAGGTCTTAAAAAGGGCTTTCAGCATACCAAACTTTAATCAGATTGGGTCATCCATTGATTTGTTATGATTTTTTAAATTTCCTCCCTCAAGCCCTTTGGAGCTTATAGTACACTAGTTTTAGGTGCCGAAAAGAAGTATCCACGCCCCCAGGAAAGCGATTGGCTGACAATCAACAATTCAAAAGTCAGTGATACAACTATTACGACATAAGGGGCACATACGAACACTTTAAACGTCTCAACGGAAGAAATACAACAAAAGAAAGAAGGAAAATGCAACGACAATAAAACGTAAGAACCATAGCGTCATGTAACCCAAAAAGTTATCACAACCCTTAATGTTCTAAACCATTAGTGTAGATCCCACCCATGTTTCACAATATTGTACCACTGCACTTCCTGCACAATAAGAAAAATGGCTCCGTTTGGTCATAATGCTAAACTGTAGTTAAGCACTACAGGAACAAGTTTGGGAAAATCTTGGGCTTGTGTGCTCCTCATTACCCTTTCCTTAAACATGGCCATGAGCAAAAGATCAGAAGCATTCATTTCTGTTTTGGAACTAACCATAGTTACTCATTACATCTAAACTAGCGATGGATGAACTTACCCTGAGTGAGTGCGTTATTTACTTGGAAAATAAGCAAATGTAGACTCAGATGTGAGTTTGCCCTCAAAGCGAACTCTCATTCTATGCAAACAAGCTTTTACACATGGATGATATCAAAGTGCATCTTGGGAGCTGTAGTTTGGAATCATATAGTGTCACCTTAGAGCCAGAGCTGTGATGGCAGTGACAACGATGAGGGAAGCTGCTGAGAAGACTGTAGGATGACTAAAAATTTAGGGGAGAGGGTACTGCCAAGGCCGCCTCCTTCTAGTGGAGCCAGAACAGTGGCAGTGGGGGTGAAGAAGGAAGCAGCACAGGATTAGATTTTTTTAAAAAAGGGAGGGGGGTTAATCTAACCAACACAACTCATGTGCAGAAATGCCAGATTAGGCAAGAAAACAGTTAATCCAACCAACACGGGGCATCGGGGCATACCAAAAAAATGCCGTTGTTTAAACACAGACCGCAAACACTCAGAAGCTCGCAATCAATTCCAGATTTAATACCAAATTTGTAAACCGCTGGTCCAGGCTCATTAAAAAGCTGAGGATTGTGAATGGGCAAGGTTTGACCAGTGAGCAGACTAATTACGAAATTCGACAGCATCACAATTAGAAACCTTTACAAATTATCTTTAGTGTTAGCTATGCTTTAGGGAAACAAACCGACTTCAAACTGTGGTTAATGATTCTGGCTTGTTTCCTTGAGCCATAGTTGTACACTAAGTATGTATTGGCCCAATTCAGGTCATCATATCTCATCATAATAAGCTGAGATATGAATAACTCTTTAGGCTGCACATGCAGCCCCTTGATTTCTCCCTTCACAGCACACACCAATCAAACAAGGAAGTCTCCAATTAATTATCATTTCCCGTTTTGTCTGAGCTGAGAAACTTTGCTTACCAGTTTTGGAACATGGCGGAATCCTAAACCATGATTTAAAGTAATGTTAATTTTCTGAGGATATTAGTTTCTGAGGTAACTAAAGAATTTGGTGCTCACCATATCAGTCTACCCTGAGTGAAATTGATGAGCAAATGATTTCTCTAACTGGTGGTATATTTGCAGGACTAAAAACCAACATTTATTCGATTGAATTATGTGTTCACCATTAGCAGCATGTGACATACACCCAGATGAAACACACTGGGGGCAAAACACTAGAGCACTGGTGACCATCCAACTCTTTTATTCATAGAGTTTATGGCAGTCTAAAGTAGCAGCAAGTCAAAAGGATCCCAACTTTCCTTCCCCCTACAAATACCAGCCTACTGGTTGACACAGAGTACATACATCTTAAACAAACACTTGGCTGGGCTGTTTATCTCCACGGCCTTTAAACAAACTTTTTCAAAGGTTTCTGCTGATATGAGAGATTTACTGAAAACCATTCACCCTTCTTAAAAGCCTCTCAGTTTATGCTGCTATGGACAAAATGAATGCCATTTTTGCCTGGAGTTTTCTGTCTTTTGACCACATGTTTATCCTAGGAGCCGCCACAGGCTTTGATAGGAAAGCAACAGGGGCATGAATCTTTATGAGAAAAAAATATAAAATAAACCCAGAAACTGGGTGTGCATGAGAGGGGTGACTATAGAGTTTAGCTCTAGCTAATTTTACACACAATATGTCTGCTCTTTGGCTGCAGGATCCTCTTCTGTAATCCCACAACTTGCATCATTCCAGTAAAGTTTTTCATCCTGCCAATTAGCTCAGACATCTCCGGATTTATATTACGCATCTTGTATTAAACACAAAGCCTTGCCTATATACAAAGCTTGCACTGGTTTAAGTAAAAGTAATTTAAAAGTCTGTTCAAGTAACAAAATGAAAACATGCACACACAAACATGCACCCAAAACCCACCCCAGTCTGCCATTCACACATGGGTTTTAGACACTTGATTTTTAGTTCATAACTGTATCTATGGAAAAGCTTGTGAGGGTATGGACAAGGTATGGACACATTTGTCCTCGTATGGACACATATTTGAAACTGTGCTTTACCCTCTTACCTTGCAGAACCTAGACTGATATATGTTTAACCTCCTGGGTTGTTAAAGTGGACAGAGAAAGGGACAGAGTTCAATGGTGGATCATATGGCTTATATGTAGAACATCCCAGAGTTTTACAGTGACAGGTTACAAATTATGAACCTGGGTCTGTTTCTGATATGCCTTCTTCTCTGATTGCTTTCCTGAATTCTCTCAAGATTTTGTTATATTTTTCCCCCTCAGAAAAGAACAACTATCAGCCGCACCTTTCTCAAACCCTGGTTTCTGTAAGCTGTCTCCTCAAAGTATATTTACTTCAACCTGGGGGGTAATCAGGTTTACTTCAACCAGCCTTACGTTCCACAGCAAGCCAAACCTGTAATCACATGACTTTCTCGGAAATGCTGGGAGGAGTAGGATTATTCTTTTCTGTCTAAACATGCAAAAGATTGATTTGATTTATTACATTTATATACCGCCCCATAGCCGAAGCTCTCTGGGCGGTTTACAAAAGTTAAAAACAGTGAACATTAAAAAGTATACAAAATTGAAAACCATCAAAAACATAAACAGTATAAAAACAACGGTATCCATTTAAAAGATTGTGTCTTTGGTGTATTTTAATCCTGTGAGCTATAACCCTGTTTATTTGGATTTGAATGCCCTCCTTTTAATTGTATTGAGGTTTTTTATTGTAACCCCCCCTTTTTTTTTAAGGGCTGAAAGGGTAGTACAGAAATACTTCTGTGAATACTAACAAATAATTAAAAAATCTATGTTCTCTGGACTATGAGCTATTGCTTAGCTTTGCTTTATCCCAATTTCTACTTCATTTCAATTGTTTAGTGCCAATTGAACACAACAAACAGTCCTCATGTTTCTCTTTGCCCTTGAAGCTACAGTCCTAGATTCTAGGGACGTTGGAAACAAGACCATTATACCTACACAATTAGCAGGGCTGAAATTCAGGCCTGTTTATGAACAAATGGTTTATTTGGATGCTCAGCATTTACATGTAACCCGGGAGGAGAGTAAAGGTCAAAATAGGAAATGCTGGTGTTTATTTATACTAGAGAGCTATGTGAACAACATGTTTTTGGTGAGACTTTAGAAACAGCGTCAACCCAGCCCATAAGGGTTGTTAAACCTGTTAGGCTCATATGTACTAATACATTCAACCCACAAAAGCAAACAACAGCACACACAAATCCACATTTCTCTGTCTTTGTGTACACAATGAAATTGCACACACATATCTCAACGCAAGCAAAGTCCCCTCACCCCAACCACTTCGTTATAAAAGTTCCTATTATATTTTTTTCAAAACTGCAGTCTTAAAAGCTATTGTGTCAAGATCTGGAGACCGTTCTATTTCTTTGACACTATCATGCTTAATTTCAACGTAATGATCTTTGGAAATGTGAAGTTTTAGAATTATGAGGTATTGTGTTTCTGACGTATGAAATACTTTCTGTGGGGTGGGGGGGTTGTATAAATCTAAAACATTTAATTAGAAAGAGGCTTTGGGGGACTTAAAAAGTAGGGGTGTGCACGGACCCCCCGCTCCGCTTCTCTTCCAGATCCGCGATTTGCGGATCGGCCTGCTCCACCCCGCCCCTGCTCCGCCTATGGCCGCTCCGCTCCGCTCGGAGCTCCGGATCCGGATCGGAGCTCCGTTTTCCCCCCTCCCCCATAGGCTTGCATTAAGCTAAAAAAGTATACAACTTTTTTCTGTGAAAGTTAGAAACCTCAAGTTTGGCACCATGACACCTCATGGGGGTATACACAAGCACATCAAGTTTCAAGGCAATCCCATCATCCCCTGATTTTTAGGGAATTTATGAAAATCGGGCACCCCATTCACACCCCTTTCCATAGCTCCGTCAATTTGCACGTTAGAAACCTCAAACTCACCACCATGAAAGCTTATCCAGGGATACATACGCACGCCGAGACTCAAGGCAATCCCATCATCCCCTGATTTTTGGGGAATTTAGGAAAATCCAACACCCCATTCACACCCCTTTCCATAGCTCCGTCAATTTGCACGTTAGAAACCTCAAACTCACCACCATGAAAGCTTATCCAGGGATACATGCACGCCAAGACTCAAGGCAGTCCCATCATCCCCTGATTTTTGGCGGGGCTTAAACCTGCAGACATCTCAATGGGGCCATTTCAAAGGAAATCCCAACATGCCATGAATTGGGGAGTAGAGATCAACCTAAATGAATCTTCTTCCACCCTTGAAAAATGGATTTGGAACTTCCAAAAGTCTAATTGAGCACAGGAAGGACTTCTCCCCTGAGTCAAAGCCAGATACACACAACATCCCTTCGAGGTGGGCAGGGGAGGAGGGAAGGAAGGCAGGCAGGCAGCAGACATTTCTGGGGGCATAAGGAAGTGAGCCAAGGATAAGCCAGTAATGCATATAAAATGGAATAAATAAATAAACAAAGGAGGGGTGGAATTTAAAGCAGCAGTGTTGCTGAATAAACAACAAGAAGAACTTTTTAAAAAAGGCTATATCTGTCTTTTACCAGCAATAGGGGGACGTGCCCAGGGGAGGGGGAAGCAGCTGCCAGTTCAATTCATGAAAGCCACTGCTTCACCAACAGCTGAGGAGTAAACGCTCACTTCAACTCATGATAGGCATTGCTCCACCACTAAGAGAAGTAGACCGCTCACTTCAACTCATGATAGGCATTGCTCCACCACTAAGAGAAGTAGACCGCTCACTTCAACTCATGATAGGCATTGCTCCACCGGGTTACTCTCTTTGGAAGGCTCTGATGGCCTTCCAAGTACAGGAGAGAGTGGGGCACGTCCACATGGGATGCCCTAGGGGAGCTCATCCCCTTGCACCACATCTTTTCAGTTGTTCCCCAAAGTTAGGGTGGGTAGCAGTGCTCTCTTATTATTGGCTTAGTATATGATTTCAGGTTGTGTTTGTGCATTTGGTGGGGCTACTGTTTTAAAAAACACTGGGAAAAGTCCGTTCAGATTAAGAAAGAGAAGTTTCCCAGAATCCCAAGTTACCCGTTTTGCCTATCCCCTCCTCCAACTTTGTGATCATGTGATCATGACCGGGAGTTGACTCTGCCCCTCAGCCCTTCAAAAAAGGTATTTTTCCCGCCGGTTTTTTAAAAAATTCTAGCGCGCGACCCGCACCATGCAGAGAGCTGAGAGTAGTCTCAAAATGACCCCCATCCACGACTCTCTGAGCACAAGAATTTTCAGAATGATAGCTTCAAAAACAACACAGTTATCCCCCTTTCTTTTCCGCAATGCAATCCTATGGGCGAAATGTTTCAAGATGGCGATCGGAGCGGTCCGCCTGAAAGAGGAGCTCCGAAAAATGGGCGCTTCTCTTCGCCTTGCTTCTAGGGGTCCACGGTCCGCTTCTACTCCGCCTCTGGGCAAGGCGGAGCAGGCCAATTCGCTCCTGCTTCTGCGCTTCTAATCGGAGCGGAGCACATGCCTATTAAAAAGCCCAGTTCCTTTTCTTTTTGTTTGTTTGCATATATGCGGCAGCCAGATTGATAGCTGGAACAGGGAGGTTTGAGCATGTAACACCGATTCTGGCCCGCTTGCATTGGCTGCCTATATGTTTCCGAGCCCAATTCAAGGTGCTGGTCTTAACCTATAAAGCCCTACATGGCTTGGGACCACAATACCTGATGGAACGCCTCTCCCGACATGAACCTACCCGTACACTGCGCTCAACATCTAAGGTCCTCCTCCGAGTGCCTACTCCAAGGGAAGCTCGGAGGATGGCAACAAGGGAGAGGGCCTTTTCAGTGGTGGCCCCCCGACTGTGGAATGATCTCCCCGATGAGGCTCGCCTGGCGCCAACATTGTTATCTTTTCGGCGCCAGGTCAAGACTTTTCTCTTCTCCCAGGCATTTTTAACAGCATTTTAACAGCATTTAACAATGTTAAGTTTGTTTTTAATGGACCCCACAATTGTTGTTTTTAAATGGATACTGTTGTTTTTATACTGTTTTTTTTTTTTTGTGTGTGTGTGTGTGTGTGTGTGTTTTTAAATTGTATACTTTTAATGTTTACTATTTTTAAATGTTGTAAACCGCCCAGAGAGCTTCGGCTGTGGGGCGGTATATAAATGTAATTAAATAAATAAATAAATAAATATGTGTGTGTGTGTGTGTGTGTGTGTGTGTGTCCTGGCTTTCCTCCAAGGAGCCCAAGGTGGTGTGCAAAATCCTCCTCCTCTCCATTTTATCCTCACAACTACCCTGTGAGGTGGATTAAAGGCCATGTCTACACCAGCTGTTTATTCTTGAATAATATCGCCTTCGTTCCTACCAGTTAGTTTCATGGCTGATTAAAGACTAGAACCTGGGTGTCCTGAGTCCTAGCCTAACACTCTAACCACTACACCACACTGGCTGTCACACTGGCTCTTCTAGAAATGGGCACTCAATCCAAACAACTCTCCCACGTGGAATTCTGCCGGGTTTCCCCTAATGATACTGGTAACAAAAGAACTGCCACCAAAGAAGGAAAAAGCACAATCGGAATTCAATCTTGTCTTTCCACTTTCCCCCAACATCCGTTTTCCATCCCTAGGCCATATGTAAAGTTTCCCCACTCAAGCGCCCTCCATACCCTGGTGGTTCACTCATTCGCCCCCACCCATATGCACTGAAAACGCACACGAAGGGGGGCGCAGGGCTGTGGGGGCTATCCCTGACCCCCCAACAGAAATGCTTTCCCCACCCATGCATTCAGACAGCATGGGGAAGGACTCTCCACACATATTGATGTAAGTGCATAGAACTCCTCCATGCCAGGAAGGACTTGGCCCAACTAGGTTGCCTCGAGTGGAGCACTATGTGTGCACATCAGCACACGTAGAGAGACTACGGGCAGCAGGAGCAAGTTGCATAATCACAGCATACAATGCTAGCTGGGAGTAAATGCATGGCAGGTGTTGTGTGATGTACCCTACTGTCACTCTACCGCAATGCAGACTTAGGCTTAATCTACACCAAGCAGGATATTGCACTATGAAAATGGTATGAAAGTGGTATATAAAAGGAAGGAGCCACACTACTACTTTATGGGCCCATTGACCCATACCATATACCACTTTCATACTGCTATATCCTGCTTGGTGTGGCTCCTGCCTTTTATATACTGCTTTCATAGTGCAATATCCTGCTTGGTGTAGAGTAGGCCTTAGTCTGCAGTTGCCAAAGAGCTGGCATGGTGGATTGTATCATTTCAGCCAACAGGCAGGAAATTTTTGAATGCTCTCCTTTGGAACAATCTCCCTGAAATTAGAACACTAGCACAGCAGGGAGTGGGTTGGGATAGCTAGACCTTTCCTCCCAGATATGCCAATTTATTTGCACAGAACATGGAGTGAATTTAAAAAATGACAACCCTTCCCCACACCTGCGATATAACATGGTACAGTCCACTCCCCCACCTCAGGATAGTGCCACCTTTTTCTCCTGCATGTGTAGACCAGGGGGATGTCTATACGGCTTCTTTACCCCGACCTAAATGCACAGATTCACATTTCAGGACACATGACGCAGCCATCCATTCACTGCAGTGCTGAGTTTTTAACTGGAAAATGCGCAGATTCATAGTTGCGATTTGCCGCGGGTTTTGGATCAACCTTCGAGTTTGCACTGCATTATAGTTATGTGTCATTGGGGGAATTAAATCGAATTTTGAAATGTGGGCGTAGCTTTGAGGGCAGGACAAAGTGATTGGCTGATTTCCCGCCTTCCCACCTTTCGCGTCCTCCTGTGGCTGCCTCGTTTATTCCTGCCGTTTTCATTTTTAATTATATGAATCTGCGGAGCTCCGCAGATAGAGCTTATAAAATTAAAACAAAGAGGGGGGAACGAGCAGCCAGAGGGAGGAGATGTGTTCAGTCCTACTCTCGCATCCTCCTCTGCTGCCTCGTTCGTATGTGTGCATTAATAATAACTGCACTACCAAAAAAAAAAAGAGGTTCACGCCCACCAGAGCAACTTTTCTCTGCAAGGGCTCTCCTATGACTGCATATTATGAGCAGTAAATTCAGGAGATATAGCGCTGCTGCTGCAGTGTGATGCTCTTTGCCTAGATTCGAATCTACGAAAATTTGAGTTTATATTCAATGAGGAGCAATCCCGTTATCGTATAGATGGGGCCAGGAAGGGGCAGTGTTTGTTTGCAGGAAGCAACCAATCGCGGGAGCAGGCTGCATCCCAATGCTCTTTCTTTCCTGTCCCTACTTCTCTCGGCAACCCAGGCTCCTCCACCCATCCTTCTTTGGCTCCTCTTTCCTGCTTCCTTCTGTCAAACACTTTCTGCAAACAAACCCTGCCCCCCCCCGCCCCGTTCCGTTTTAGCCTTCCATCCATGACATTTAAGCAGTGCTGCTGCATTTCTAAAATGACAGCTGCTGAGGCTCAAGTCCTTTTTGAAAGCCACTTCTCCTAATCCCCAATGTGCAAGATCTGGCTATGAGGGGAGACACTCAGTATAACATAAACTACACCCCATTCAGGTGTTCATTCTAGGCAGGAATGAATGCAGGACAAAGGGGCTTAGATGGTGCACCTGCTGGTTCTGTTCCCAACCTACAGGTACTCATTCAAAGATGTGCACAGAACCTGCAGGCATAAACGTAAATGCACCTAGGCTGCTCGATCAGCAATCCATGCCCTCCGTTTTTAGGGATCTCACACATGTGTGAGCCTTGGCATGTTCACTAGAGATTCCGGCAAAGTTCTCCAAGATCAAGCTTAGAATCAAACTTCAGGGGGCCCTAAATCCCACCTCAAGTGGAGAGGTGACTTTACAAGCCCTGAACTCCTTCTTCCACTTGAATCAAACTCCATGCAAGAGAATAATTCCTGGCTTCCCTCCTGGCTATTTCTGCCGCAACCCCGCATGGGAATCCCGGGAACAAGCAGGGACGACCCCGGGACGATCCCGGGATAAACCTTAGGTCTAGCTAAGGCCAGAGAAGAGAGAAGAAAAGAACCAGCATATCCCTCTCTCCTGCCTCCCCATTGCTTCCACAGCTCCACTGGGTGAAGGGACTAGGGGTGTGCACGGACCCCCCGATCCTCTTCGCAGCCGATCCGCAAATTGCGGATCAGGCCCGCTCTGCCCCACCTCGATCCGCCTGGGGGCCACTCCGCTCCACTGCAGAGCTCCGGCTCCGAATTGGAGCTCCGCAGTGGTGGGGAGTGGCGTCAGGTAAGGCCCCCTCCTTCCTCCTGCTTACCTATGTCCATCGCGGCCCATCCCAGCTTCACTAGAGCCCACGGCTCAACCAGGAACTGTAGGCCCCGATTGCGGCCTACACTTCCTGGTTGAGCCGTGGGCTCTAGTGAAGCTGGGATGGGCCGCGACGGACTCAGGTAAGACCCCACTCCCCCTTGGTCCCTTACCTGGCTCTGCCGCCGTCGCTGCACGGGCGGCGGCGGTGGCAGCAGGGCCAGGTAAACCCCCCTCCCTCCTCTCCCTTACCTGCATCCATCCGCAGTCCCGCGGCTGCTTCAACTGAGCCCGAGGCCTCAACCAGGAAGACTAGGCCACAGTTGCTGCCTAGTCTTCCTGGTTGAGGCCTCGGGCTCAACTGAAGCAGCCACAGGACCGCGGACGAACTCAGGTAAGACCCCCCTCCCCCTTGGTCCCTTACCTGGCTCTGCTGTCGGGCCAGGTAAACCCCCCCTCTTCTCCCTTACCTGCATCTGTCCACTGTCCCGCAGCTGCTTCAACTGAGCCCGAGGCCTCAACCAGGAAGACTAGGCCGCAACTCGGCCTAGTCTTCCTGTTTGAGTCTTCAGGCTCAGTTGAAGCAGCCGCGGGACCGCGGACGGACGCAGGTAAGGGAGAGGAGGGGGGGTTTACTTGGCCCTGCCGCCATCGCGGTAGCGCCAAGTAAACCCCACTTACCTTTTTGGAGGAGCTCCAGATCGAGGCGAAGGATCCGCCTTCACCTCGATCCGCTCCGCAATGCTCCGTGGGTCCCCCAATCCTCTTCGCCTCCGCCTTAAGGGTAGGCGAAGCCCCCCGCTCCTCTCCTGCTTCTCCGGTTCGAGGAGAAGCGGAGCACATCCCTAGAAGGGACAGTGTGACTGAGGGATAGGGGTGAGCAGGGAGGCAACATGCTGGTGTGTTGGGGGACACGTTCTCCCAAACCGTTGGTTTGGCTTGGTGTGGGGTGGGAGGGTGTATCCCAATTTTTCCTGGGCCAAACCAAGGAGAGTTTCAGAGTGTTTGGCCACCTTGAATGTTTGCTTGCATGTTCATACGTTCTGTCACATGTTCTGATGAATGAGTGGAGTCAGGCTGGGACCTGTAGACATGTCCCCAATGCCTACTCTCCACATACTAGTACCTGAACAACGCCATAGATACTCTTGATTGCTTCACCTCTTCAAGGCCCATGTTGTAGGACAAAAGGCTGTTCTGGGGCTGTGCTGGTAATTCCAGCCACATGAACGCAGGCTTCTGCTCTGCACACTGCCATATCTCCAATTGAGATGGGTGAATTTGTCCATTTTGGTTCCGTACAGTTTCTCATTTTTTCAGCCTTAAGTTCACTTCGGCCCAATTCCACATCAAGGTATTGGTTTTACTTTTAAAAGTCCACATGAAACATTGTACACATTTTTGTGACCCCTTCTAATATATACACATGCCTTATGACCATTTTGTGGTTAAGCAGCATGGTTTAGTGTGTTGTCTGAATGGGGCCATTGTGTGCATTTTTTGCTAATGCACACTCTTTTTTGGCAATGAATTTCTGTACTTTATTTTCGCCATTGTGAGCACTTTCCCGCTGCATAAGGATTTTTGTGTGTCCTCTTCCCTGATGTGTGCATTTTTTGGGTGGAGAATGCTGAATTTGGAAAAATGAGAATTTCAGTATGCAACTTGGTTATAGTTCGCTCATTGGCTTGGGAGGTGCAGATTTGGTAAATTCATATACAAATTGAGACAGAAGAAATTCCCTACCCATCCCCAGCTTATAGTAAGTGTTTGAATATTGTCTTGCTGATGACAACACAGAGCCCTTGTTGCAATTACTCTCAGGTTTTGTTGAGTACGCTACAGACTGAGTTTGTATGACTACCACTCAGGCTCCACCCTTAATTCTCTGACCTGGGTCTGCATAACCAGTTTCTTATTGCACAAGCCGGATTATGTCTTTGCTGCAGTTCTTTTTGTGGTGGTAGTCGTATCATAACATCTTCAGTGTCAAATTTGTTATTGAAGAAAACACACTTAAAACAAACAAAAAGTCATAACTGTGATGCAACATCTGAAAGTAGCATGAACTTTGAATCATGAATATGGAAACCTTACCTTTTGGTCTTTTTTACTTAAAACTGTAGGAAGAGAGGAAGAGAGAGAGAGTTCATAAAAACATTAATTTTTTTAGTTACAATTTCATAATTCTCCTCCATTATCCTGAAAAGCATCTAGTTATTGAAAATGTCACCTTGTCATGTCCAGAAGCCCAGGAACAGGAATCAGGCTGGCTGATGTTTCTAAAATGTCTGCTTAATTATTTCCCTGATCTGCTTCTTCCACTTTAAATCAATGCTGCTTGAGCCCATGTCTTCAAAAAGGTACTTTCTTTTCTTACATCATCTTTTAAAAGGACACTGATTATTCATGATAACAACACAAAACCATATATATATATATATATATATATATATACACAGTATATACCGTATTTCTTCGATTCTAAGATGCACTTTTTTCCCCAAATAAACATCTCTAAAAATGGGGTGCGTCTTAGAATCGCGGGTGCGTTTATTGTTTCTTAGAATCAAAGCTTCTTTTCTGTTGGTGGTACTGAAATTAGTGTGCGTCTTACAATCGATGGCATCTTAGAATTGAAGAAATACGGTATAACACACACACGCAATGGGTGCTTCCAAAGTAAGCTATTAGCCTCGATCACCATACTTTCTTCTCTTGCTTTTTACAGGTCATCATCTACATGATGTCATCATCAAACTGTTGCTTTCTTGTATTCTCCATGTGTGCTTTTGTCTTTTCTCAGACCACCAAAAATCTGACTTTTGGGAGAAAGAATGAAACAGTAGCACCATCTCTGCAGGTATAGGTGGGTGTAGCTGTGTAGAGCTTCAGTGGGCTGGCTAGACTTCAGAAGGCCTGACACCTAAAGAGAATACCCACGTTTAGATTTCCCAGTGTCCACCATGAATAAGTAAATACAGATTGCAACTTAGATGAGGTTTCTATCAGTTTCATAGCTGGAGCTGCTTCCTAGAGCATCATCACATGGGGAGAAATCGAGTTTCCCTCCCATCACTTTTCCGCCCCCGCATTTGTCCCTTATTACTTCCTCTTTCTTACTGGATGGGAAAGATGAAGTAAACAAAGACCAAGTGGCCCATTCAGGAGCCATTTTTATCACACCGCTTTTTCAGCACACAGCAGGAGATTGCAGCACATTCCTTTTTTTAAAAAAAAAAAGTCAGATTAAAAGGGGTCTGTTTTGTGACAGAAAAACAAGCAGAAGGACTGGGAGGCGAACGTTATTGTCTAAAAGACATTTTATTTATTTATTTATTTATTTATTTATTACATTTCTATACCGCTCAATAGCCGGAGCTCTCTGGGCGGTTCACAAAAATTAAAAACAAAGTATAAAACAACAGCGACATGCACTCATCCGTAGGTGGACAGTAACAAACGTGCAATAAAACACTAGTCTGATGAACCTTCGAGTCTTTCCCTTGATCAGGGTTGCTTGCCTTCTTGTACTGGCTATTGTCCATTGGAGGAAATTACTGGGCATGCTCATTAGTCCTGAGAAGCCAGGTGTGACCTTATAGTGCTGGCAATGCCAACAATTTGGGAGAATTCCCCCATCTCCATGGAATAGAGGTTCCTTTACAATAAAAGTCTTTCTCTGCAAACTTGTTGTTATTTGAATCATCTACTTTTATCCAAAAGAAGTACTTTATCTGCTTGTCTACAGAGGTATCTTCATTGGAGGATTAACATTTACTTATTTACAGGATTTGTATAGTGCTCTAGATCTAATACGATACTTGTGTGGTGAATATTATTATTATTATTTTATTTATTTATTTATTTATTTATATAGCACCATCAATGTACATGGTGCTGTACAGAGTAAAACAGTAAATAGCAAGACCCTGCCGCATAGGCTTACATTCTAATAAAACCATAATAAAACAATAAGGAGGGGAAGAGAATGCAAACAGGCACAGGGTAGGGTAAACAGGCACTGGGTAGGGTAAAACTAGCAGTATAAAGTCAGAACAAAATAAAGTTTTGAAAGCTTTAGGAAAAAGAAAAGTTTTTAGCTGAGCTTTAAAAGCTGAGGTTGAGCTTGTAGTTCTCAAATGTTCTGGAAGAGCGTTCCAGGCATAAGGGGCAGCCGAAGAAAATGGACGAAGCCGAGCAAGGGAAGTAGAGGCCCTTGGGCAGGCGAGAAACATGGCATCAGAGGAGCGAAGAGCACGAGCGGGGCAATAGTGTGAGATGAGAGAGGAGAGATAGGAAGGAGCTAGACAGTGAAAAGCTTTGTAGTAAAAAGAAAGAAAAAAGGAATCAAAATACGGCATTAAAATGTTTAAAATCAAATTATGCCAATAGAGCCATGGCTGTTCAGGTAGGGAAGGCTTGTTTAAACAAACTGCCTTCAATAGGTGTTGAAAACAAGACAACATCAGTGCCTGCCTAACAGGCAGGGCATTCCACAAAGAGGGAGCTAAAACACTGTAGGATCTACTTCAAATGGCTCCAAACAGACCACAGGTGCATGTGGAACCATCAGAAGTGCCTCATGGATTACATCAGTGACCGGGTAGACTGGTAAGGCAGAAGGCACTATCTTAAATGTCATGGTACTTAGCTTTGTAAGCCTCACTGGAAGGCTTTTTGGTAGAGTGGAGTACACATGCTGTAAGGAAGTAAACAAACAAACAAATAAATAACTATGAAGATTGCTAAGGTTCTTCATATTGTGCAACAAGCCAATGACTACATCCTAGTACTAGGGTGACCCTATGAAAAGGAGGACAGGGCTCCTGTATCTTTAACAGTTGTATAGAAAAAGGAATTTCAGCAGGTGTCATTTGTATATATGGAGAACCTGATGAAATTCCCTCTTCATCACAACAGTTAAGCTGCAGGAGCTATATTAGAGTGACCAGATTTAAAAGAGGGCAGGGCACCTGCAGCTTTAACTGTTGTGATGAAGAGGAAATTCCACCAGGTTCCCCATATATACAAATGACACCTGCTGAAATTCCCTTTTCAATACAACTGTTAAAGATACAAGAGCCCTGTCCTCCTTTTCATATGGTCACCCCACCTAATACTGATCACTTGCATCAATTATTTCAGATGGGAGCCAACAAAACTAGTTTGCTTTCTCTCTGATGTGTAGGAGGGCTATATGTCGCTTTTTGTACTCAGGAACAAATCCCTGAGTACAAAATATATCAATTCCATATGTACATATAGAAATTACTGCTTTCGCCAATAAAATATTGAAGGAGGCCTAATCTGTGATTAGACCTCTAATGTTTGGATCCTGCTGCAACAGCTCCATTTCCTTTTATAGCTCTTTTATGTAATGGTAATATGGGAAGGGACCAAAAGTATTTCAAGAAAATGTATTTTTATTGAGAAATTACATGGAAAACTATGTAATTATTTTAACACAACAGAATGTTGGCTCTTTAAAACAAAATTAAAACAACAAAAGGTTCTCAAGAAGTCTACAAGTTAAACGCTTTGAATATAGTTTGTGCCAAAAAAATTGAAATTGGCATTCTTTGAAAGATAGTGGCCCCATTCAGACGCTTAAACCATGCTGCTTAACCACAAAATGGTTAACGGAATGCATTCCATTAACCACTTTGTGGTTAAGTAGTATGGTTTAGCGTGTTGTCTGAACGGGGCCAATGTGGAGGCACTGGAGAAATCATAGTGATGCATAGTGTGGGTTTTAAATGCAACTTTATAGTCAAAGAATTCAAGGTAAAGTTTGGTGCAAATGTGTCAGCACCAATTGGGTCCCAGATAACTGATGAAACTTTTATTTTTGATTATTGCATTGCATTACATTAAATAATTCCAAGAACAAAATTCATTAGACAGTTCTATTGAGATCTAGAGTGAGGTCATGAAAAGTCAATAGAAAAACTCCTTCTGACTGTAATGGTTTAAGAACAAAGGCTCCCCTCTCACTTATATATACAAATATCTCCAACTTGTCGTCCTTATCTCAGCTTTTGAAGAAACATGGAAAACTAGGAGCATTCCCAGAATTTTCCCTGGTGAAATATGTAATGGAGAATTACAGTAACTTTTGCAATATCTAAACAAGTATAAACCATATTGTTCACATTGCATGTTAGAATGTTAAAATGTTGACGCCGAGCAAAAAACAAACAAAGGGAAGATGAATAGCACTTGTTTCCTCAGAACCCTAAACAGAACAGATACTTTGCCTCAGGAATCCAAACTCAGGTACCCACTCAGGCCGTGGCTAGACTGGATCTACACTACTGCTTTAAAGCACTTTGAAAACAATTTGAAAACTGTATATGCAGTGTGTTCTGGGCCCCAACAGTTGTCAAAACTGTTATAAAGTGCTTTAAAGCACTTTAAAGCAATAGTGTAGATCCTGCCCAGGCCTATATCCCGGGATTGTCTTGGGATCATCCCTGTGCATCCAAATGACACACAGGGGATCCTGGGAGCAGGCAGGGACGACCCCTCCATTTGCCTGGGATAATCCTTAGGTCTAGCTAAGGCCTCAGCCTCACTGCTGCAGCCAAGCTGCAAGCACAAGACGCCACACACAGAAAGCAAGTAAAGTGACAGTGTTGATACCAGCCCTTGCCCTAGTGTGGCACCTGCCAGGGTAACAGGACCATAAGATTGCCCCGCTCAGTCAGTACCTCACACTTGTTGCTTAAACAACAGCTTGGGTGTACTCCTGGATTCAGCCCTGAGCCTGGATGCCCAGGTTTCAGCGGTGGCCAGGAGTGCATTTGCACAGTTAAAGCTAGTGCACCAGCTGCACCCGTTCCTGGAGATGTCTGACCTGGCCACAGTAACACATGCCTTAGTTACATCCCATTGGATTACTGTAACGCGCTCTACGTGGGGCTGCCTTTAAAGAGTGTTCGGAAACTCCAGCTGGTTCAAAGAGCTGCAGCCAGATTGCTGACCAGGCCTGGTTACAGGGAGCATACAACTCCCCTGTTAAAACAGCTTCACTGGCTTCTGGTCTGTTTCCGGGCTCAATTCAAAGTACTGGTTATGACCTATAAACCCCTATAAGGCTTGGGTCCAGGTTATCTGAAAGACTGTATCCTCCCATATGAGCCTGCCCGTGCTCAGAAATCTTCTGGGGAGGTCTTTTTCTCAGTCCCTTCATCATCTCAGGCATGCCTGATGGGTACGTAGGAGAGGGCCTTTTCAGTGGCTGCTGCAAGGCTCTGGAGCTCCCTTCCCAGGGAGGCTAGGCTGGCTCCCTCTGTGCTACACTTTCAGAGGCAGGCAAAAATGTTTTTGTTCCAGCAGGCTTTTGTAAATACTCTGAATCTCTGTTAATGTATAGAATTTTATTTTTATTTTTTAATCTGTTACTGTTTTAAAACTTTTTAAAATGTTTTTAATTTTACTTTGGATTTAATTCTATTTTAACTTTTGTAAAAAAAAAAAAGTTTTAATTGTACATGTTTTAATCTTGTAAACTGCCTTAAGTCCTGTTATAGTAATAACAACAACAACAAACAACTGCATCCCAGAAAATTAGTATTAGTCTGAATCAAAACTCTTACATGACCAAACACAGTTATACTTTAAGGTGCAAATGAAATGCAAGATTGTGTTTAATCCATCTAGTTCTTTCATCTTCTAAATAACAGCCACAGAGGAGGGGCAATCAAGATCTAGACCACAGTGGGTGAGAAGGGGGGTTAACCCTTCCCCACCATGGTCCCAGTTAAAATCTTTTCCCCACCTCCTGCTGCTATTAGCTCTGCGCAGGAATCTTCCATAGGAGCCTTTGGAAGCTTCCCTCCTGCCGGGAACTAATAGCAGCTTTGGGGCAGGGGTGGGGGTGGGGAACCATTCAGACCATTAACCCCCCTCCCTATCCCACCCAGTCCCAATCCTGCCCCCCACAGCTGTTGTTTAGAAGAAGAAAAAACTAGACCCGTTAAATGCAAGCATACATTTAACGTCACGTCTAGTTTGACCCCAATTGTGTTCGCATTTATGTTCAGAAACATAATAGACATATCCACATTTGAAGATGGCCTCCCCAGGGACCAAAGCAATCTAGACTCTGACCCCCAGAGGTGCTCCTTGGAGAACATCCAGCAGTAGATCTCATTCTTGCTAGGATGTAAGCCGAGCAAACAGGGCCTTCAGCTCAAAGTGAAGAGAACATTTCTATTCATGTGTCTTGGCTCAGCTGAAGTAATTTGGAAGCTCAGAGCTGCAAATGAGAAGACGGTCTCTGACAACTGTATTTAGGCCTGTGTGTGTGCGCGCCCGCGTGCACAGACATGCGTGTGTGTGTCTTGGAAAGAGGCTGTGAGTGTGACTGCCTTTCTGACTTCTCAACTTGTCAGCATATCCTAAAGTTTATAATGCACATGCACACAGGACCTCAGCCAAAGAGGCTGTCTAGCCACAGATCCAGATGTGGGGGCCACTGCACAGCCAGCCAGCTCAGCTCTCCCTGAAACGACTTTCAGACTAAACAATTGTGACTTGGCTGTGAGAGGCAGCGTGATTCCAGATGCTGCTTTCCTTTCACATTGCTTTAATTGGGCTGGCAGGCGCAAGGGCTCTTTCAGTGAGAGGAAAGCTTCCCCGAGAGACCACAATGTATTGGCAAGGCTCCCACACTGCTACCTTAAGAGAGAGGAGGGAGCAAATGGGAGGAGGCCAGGAGAAAGGAAGGGGAAAAAATTGAGAACAAGTTTCCAAGGTGTTTACTGCTGCAAATGGCTGTTGCTTTGCCTTTTTATCTCCCAAAATTGTCACCTTTTTATATTCTCTCAAAGCCCAAATAACCTGGTAATGTCACAAATGGGGGCTTTTGGCCCACTTCTAAATAATCGGGACAAATAACTAAACTCAATACATTCGTAGCGATTAGTCTTTCCTAAAAACTGGTTACATTGCCTGGTGTTACTGACCTACTTTACACAGGGCAGTCTTCTATTTGAAGAGCTGTCAGAGGACAGTCCTCCATTTTGAAGGGCTGTCCAGTCCACGTCTGATTTAACGAACCATCAGAAAGAAGAGCAGAGGCCTTGAAGTTGTCCAACAACAGATATACCTGGACAGCAGGCTGAGCAGGAACCCAGTTGACCTGGTCACAGTCTTCCCCACTCTGGTGAGATGTAGTGTATTTCTTTACATTATAGACATTATTTCTAAATTCGCAGCAATACATATTAACTAGCACAAGCAAATTTGATGCAAATCTGTGCCCTCTTTGTCCCTTTTTTTAGGGGTGTGTGTGATGTGTAAGTGGCCACTCTATGCAAACTAGTGCCTAGAACTTCACCTTGTATCTCTGCTATCCAAGAGTCCTGCTCTGATAAGATACCGCATGGGACTGTTTTATCTATGGCCAACCCCTGCCCTGCATCACAGTTCTATGGAAAATTAATATGTCAAGCACTGTGAGGTCCTCAAATACCATGCTCATGAGGATCAACTATGTTTGCAATGCAGTTCTGCTTTCTGTTGGTAGAACCAGGTAGTTTTCTCGTGACCCCTGAGACAGCAGAAGAAAATAGATAGACATCAAAATAAAACTAGGCCAGGAATGTCCTAGAAAGGAGTTAGAATCAGAATGAAATCAGAATGGGGAGCTCTGATCAACAAAATATTTGATGGCAATTCAAAATGAAGGAAGCCTCGGGATGAAAGATCAGGAAGGCAAAGAAGATCACACATCAGTCTAATCACGTACAAAACACGCAAAACCTTTGTTTGTCCCATAGAATCATACAAATGTTCATGAATTCAGATTCCTTGCATGCCTACACAAAAGTCTTGAGTATGAGAGAATATCCAGTACTACTAGGATTTTAATAGGATTCTACTGCAATTACTGAGCATGGTATAAAATCCATGAGATAATTTCACCAGCAGTGTCCAGCACTTTGACCTACTGGGAAGATAACAGTTGACACATGGGATACATTCTGGTTATAAGCATTGACATACTAAATAATGCTTAGATTGATTTGTTTTAATTTTACTTTACATCTATTTGTATTGGCTTCTAACAGGGCTGGAGTGAAATGAGGAAGTACTCCCTGTGTTTTGACCATTTGGGGGCGGGGTCAGTGAAACAGGGTGATAATGTTTATCCATTCAGAGCGAGGGAAGGAAGCATTGCCCTCACTCTGTTGTGGCTTTCTGGCATAACATAGCCAATTCTGACTGTCTACGTGGCGAAGTTATGTCATCACGTTGCCTATGTAAACCTGCATTGCCTAGAATCTCTTCAGGAAGAATGGCATGTGTTGTTGGGTTTTTTAAAAATGGCATCGAAGTTTCAGATCAGGGAATGAAGCATCTGTAAAATAGCATAAGAAAAATATAAGCAAGGGTACAAGGGGAGTTGTGAAACTTCCCTCAGAAACATTTCAATTCCCAAATATTTATGGGTGAAAATTCACTGCTACCTTAGTTTCTAAATTCTTTAGATGGCCATTAAATGATGGACCCTCTTAAACACAATTTGTCCTCCACGTTAAAGTGAATAGCAATATCAGCAGTAACAGCAATAATGTCACTTCAACACCATGGCACAATTCAGTCCTGAACATAATTCTTTAATATGATCTAACATGATTTGATTTTAGAAATACACCGAATTACAGTTGGGCATTGTAAGTTAATTTATAGATCTATTTTGAAGGTTTAAGCTAAAGTTTTTGGTTTTGGGGATTCCACAAGACTCTTTGCTCTTTTTGCTGCAATGGACTAACATGGCTACCCCTCTGGAAACAGATTTAGGAGTGTTGTAGCTATTCTACATCTTTGTTTGGTATATTACCTTCAGAAATTTGTGGCCACAGATTGGAAGAATCCAAAACTCTGTGTAATGCATTTTTTCCTTTATTAAAAAATATGGATCTGGATTTTTGTAGCCATGTTGGGTTCCACAGAATGAGACATGAAATAATATCCTTTATTGGGCCAAAAGGAGTTGTTTAAGGCTTGCAACTTTGAAACAACAAGTTGGTGCAATAAGATATGTTTATTTTACTTCTTTAACCTCTTCTGTGCTTCTTACCAAAACTGAAAATGTGCACTATTCCACTGGCTGCAAAAAGAAAAACTCTCCAGTGTCTGGCTTGATCGAGCTGCAGAAAAATGAAGTCCGGAGGGGGGGGGGAGCAGCACACTGAGAAATGCTTTTCTGAATCTCATCGTTTTCCCTGAGACGCTGCTCTGGGAAAGTTGCTGGCCACTATTACTGCAAATTGGATGGGCATTCTCCAAAAGCAGAAGAGGCCCAGACTCAAAGGCATGCAGAGGGCAACTTGCATGGCGGCAGGGCGGCACTTTGAGGCTTGCCTGACAATCTTTTCTTTGTTTGTTTTCCTTAAAACTGGGAGGTCCGAATTCCTGCTGGATACTGTATTTTTAAACTCAGGAAAGGCAAGTCAGCCACGGCTTCTCGGGCACAGCGTACAGGAGTGGCAGGTACTTCCTAGAAAACAAGGCATCTCTGGATGAGGGTGTAAAATGCAAACAGAAGGTAAAAGGTGTGTGCGGGGGAAATTAACATTTTGCCAAATCCCTTACTTCACTTTTCAAGCCAAGTTGGCCGGGAAAGTAAAAAATATATAACCAGGAATATATTCCAGACAGAAAAGGCCCCAAAGGTAAGCTATGTCTGCACCCTTACAAGTCCCCTTACTCCTCATTTTTTTTAAAAAAAAAAAAAAAAGAGGGTGAAGAAGAGGAAAGCAATTCTCCCCCTTTTTTGTTTTAAAGTTTTTCTCTCATTATTTTTTTTAAATCCCCCAATAAAAGGAAAACATGGAAAGAAAAACAAACTATTAGAAAAGAGAGGAGGGAGGAAATGTTATTTAAAAGGTTACCAGACCACATCATTTTCCAATGATATTATATACTCCCTGCAGTATCCAAAATATATATGGGCCCTACGCCAAGAATGTAAAAAAAAAAAAAAAAGAGAGAGAGAGAAGAAGAAAAAAAAGAAGTGCGCACGCACACACACACACACACACACACACATACAACATCTGGACAGAGGCTGAACAAAACCTCCATTTATCACACTTAATCCTGCAATGAAGCAGTCAACAGTTTACTTCTGTTTTGCTAATTTAGGCACTTTCATGCTTCTGTGATAGAAAAGTGCGTGTAAAAGCTTTGAATTGTGTCAGTTTGTGAGGCCACTTTTCACTTTCTTCTCCATTGTAAAACCACCTTTCCTTTCATTCCACTGTGCTCCCCCACGTTGTTGTTGTTGTTGTTGTTGTTGTTACCATTGTCTAGTGACTTCTGGGAATATTGTGGCACATCTCGGGTGCTTCCAAGCAAGGATTTCATCACACTGCTTCATTCAGAGAATGTTACTGGGGCACGTGGGCCGGGGGGGGGGGGGGGCAGACAACGTCATCTTCCACTCATGACCCTCCTGCGTTTTTCCCAAAGCTGCTTCCATCTTTTTCTTTATCACAGTTAAGGAACAAAAGATGCAACTGCTGCCCAATGTGTTCTGCTTGGGATTCCATCTTGGAGCAATCCCACTATCCCAATGAGGGAGCCTCTAGATTTATGATTTATTTTATTAATTATTAAATTTATATCCCACTGTTTTCCCTCTGGCAAGGAATCCAAACCAGCTTCCTCTCCATTTTATCTTGACAGTGAGTGGCTCAAACTCACTCCAGTGAGCTTCATGGCTTGAGCAGGAACTAGAACCCAGATCTCCCATATCCCAGTCCAGCACTCTGACCGCTACCTCACACTGGCTCTCAGATAAAAAGCATACACACTTAGCTCTAGACTCTTGTTTCAGATCCCTTGTTTTGGATGGGCTTGCACTCCCTTGGAAAAACCTGGTCCCACTATTGAGGTATGATCCTGGATCTGGCCTTGCTCCCAGGTGGCCATGGTGGCTAGAAGTGCTTTCATCCAGTTTAGGCTGATGTGTCAACTCCCATCATTCCCCATATGGCCCATGTTGACTTTGAATGATGGGATTTGCAATCAAATGCATCTGAAGGGCACCAGGTTGGAGAAGGCTGCTCTAACCACCAGTGGAGGATAGTAGCTCCAGGTTAGGGTACCAGGCTTGGGAACCAGTTTTCAGCACTGTGCTGGGGAAGGCCGTTTTAATCACCAGCGGAGGCTTGGTGGCTCCAATGTCAGTGCGGCAGTGAATCCACTCCAGATTTCTTTCAGAACCAGTCAGAACTCTGAAGGAGCTATCCAAGGTGTGGAGCTCCTTTACAACTCTGAAACCTGGAATGGATTCACCACCCCACTGACATCTCAGCAACCAGCTTCCACTGCTAACCACGATGTTCAATACAGTACCAATCTTGCCTCCCTTACAGGTGGCTTTCTTTTTTCTTTTTTGGCTCTTGGGCCCTGCTGCTGACCTTTTTGTCTTTGTTGTACAGACAAATGTAGTGCAAAACTAAAAAATAAATAAAACAAAATTTGAAAACAGTAAGATTTCAATGTAATTTTTAGGGGTGTGCACGGACCCCCTGCTCCGCTTCACTTCCAGATCCGCGATTTGCGGATCAGGCCGCTCTGCCCCGCCCCCGCTCTGCCTATGTCCACTCCGCTCCGCTCGGAGCTCCGGATCCGGATCGGAGCTCCATTTCCCCCCCATAGGCTTGCATTAAGCTAAAAACGTATACAACTTTTTTTCTGTGAAAGTTAGAAACCTCAAGTTTGGCACCATGACACCTCATGGAGGTATACACACGCACGCCAAGACTCAAGGCAATCCCATCATCCCCTGATTTTTGGGGAATTTAGGAAAACCGGGCACCCCATTCACACCCCTTTCCATAGCTCCGTCAATTTGCACGTTAAAAATCTCAAACTCACCACCATGATAGCTTGTCCAGGGATACATATGCACGCCGAGACTCAAGGCAGTCCCATCATCCCCTGATTTTTGGGGAATTTATGAAAACCGGGCACCCCATTCACACCCCTTTCCATAGCTCCGTCAATTTGCATGTTAAAAATCTCAAACTCGCCACCATGAAAGCTTATCCAGGGGTGCACATGCACGCCAAGACTCAAGGCAGTTCCATCATCCCCTGATTTTGGGGGAATTTATGAAAATCGGGCACCCCATTCACACCCCTTTCCATAGCTCTGTCAATTTGCATGTTAAAAATCTCAAACTTGCTACCATGATAGCTTGTCCAGGGATACATACGCATGCCGAGACTCAAGGCAGTCCCATCATCCCCTGATTTTTGGGGAATTTATGAAAACCGGGCACCCCATTCACACCCCTTTCCATAGCTCCGTCAATTTGCACTTTAGAAACCTCAAACTCGCCACCATGATAGCTTGTCCAGGGATACATATGCACGCCGAGACTCAAGGCAGTCTCAGCGGCAGAGCCCGGTAAAGGACCAAGGGAGAGGGGGACCTTACCTGCCTTTGTCCGTGGTCTGTCGCCGTGTTCAATTGAGCCCGCAGTTTCACCAGGAAGTCTGGGCCGCAAGCTCAATCCAGAGCTCGATCCGGAGCTCCGCCGGAAAGGTACGTGGAGTTTACCGGGCCTTGCCGCTGTCGCTGTCGCCCATGCGGCGACGGCGGCAGGGCCCAGTAACCCCCTCCCCGCCCTCCTCTCCCTTACCTGCCTCCGTCCGTGGTCCGTCGCCATCTTCAATTGATCCCGTGGTTTCACCAGGAAGTCTGGGCCGCAAGCTCGATCCGGAGCTCAATCCGGAGCTCCGCCGGAAAGGTACGTGGGGTTTACCGGGGCTTGCCGCTGTCGCTGTCGCCCATGCGGCGACGGCGGCAGGGCCCGATAACCCCCTCCCCACCCTCCTCTCCCTTACCTGCCTCTGTCCGCGGTCCGTCGGCGTCTTCAATTGAGCCCGCGGTTCCACCAGGAAGTCTGGGCCGCAAGCGGGCTCAATTGAAGACGGCGACGGACCATGGACGGAGGCAGGTAAGGTCCCCCTCTCCCTTGGTCCCTTACTGGGCTCTGCTGCCGTCGGCGCATGGGCGCAAGCGGCCCAGACTTCCTGGTGGAACCACGGGCTCAATTGAAGATGCTGACGGACCGCGGACGGAGGCAGGTAAGGGAGAGGAGGGTGGGGAGGGGGTTACCGGGCCCTGGCGCCGTCGCCGCATGGGCGACAGCGACAGCGGCAAGGCCCGGTAAACCCCACGTACCTTTCCGGCGGAGCTCAGGATCGAGGCGAAGGATCCGCCTTCACCTCGATCCTCTTCGCCACGCTCTGCCAGCCCCCCAATCCTCTTCGCCTCCGCCTTAAGGGCAGGCGAAGCCCCCCACTCCGCTCCTGCTTCTCCGGTCCGATTAGAAGCGGAGCACATCCCTAGTAATTTTGTCATGAGAAAAGGCTCATTGGACGCAGAAGAACATATCCTTGTGTAACCCATGTTGACACAGCATATATGCAAAGGTCTCTGACTGTAAAGACAAATAACATTTTGAACCTAATTGCCCATGTTGCATGACCATTGGAACATCTCCTGTTTTATGTCCTATTGCAATCTCTAAAGCATGGATGTTGGCGAAATCTGCAATGGAATCAAGAGAGTTTGGATTTCTATGAATCTGACCTGCAGATCCCATAGGGGGTTGGCTTTTTCTGAATCACACAGGTTTCGCTGACTTGCAGACTATTTGTTATTTTACACAAATTTAGACATAGAAAAATACGTTTTTTTAAAAAATCACTGGCCCAAAATGTGCATTTCTGCCATAGGCTAAAACATGAAAATGCACATTTGGGAGGGGGGGTTAATGCATTTTTGCAAGTGCGAATTTGTGTCGATGCAAATTTGCACAAATTCAGGAAACTGGATAAAATCTGATTTCGTCAGTGAGAGAATGATGGAAAGAAAGACAGTTGACAATCCACGAAGTACAGATGGATCAAATTTTACAAAAAACTGTACATCCCTACTCTAAAATCAGCCAAGAGCAACTCAGTGTAAAATCAAATTAAATCCTGTTAAATATACTGTTTATGCCCCATCTTGAAATAATAAGAGTATGTTCTTGGTGACTTCTCCCCAACTGTGGAATTTCCTTCCTCTTCAAGCTACAGCCTGTGTTATTTCAGAGTTGATGCACACCTCTTAAATATTTGAAGAATTTCTTAAACAGTTACAAGCACATTTGTATCAGTTGAACATTTTAATTTTAATATTTTGTCAATCTAATTTTATCTCTTTTTTTGTTTCATATTATAACTTTGGATCTCGGATCTGTAGATCAAATCCAGCCCACCTGGGTTTCCCAGATGGCCACACCTCCTTCCCCTGGGCCCAGCCTTTTTCACCCAACATTCAGTGGTGTCCCAGCTTTTTCACATCCCCACCACCACCTCCATTCCAGCTATCCTAAGGCATAATTGCAGGCAGTAAAAGGTTCAGGCTAAAATATGCTGGTGTTTTTGGCCTTGTGCCTTTTTTGCCTTCAGCCCCTTTGGCCACCACTGGAATGCGGCCCCTGAGAGCTTCTTTGAAATTGAATTTGGTCCTCCAACTGAAAGAGGTTCTGCACCCATTATAAAAGTTGCTATATGCAATAAGATTAATGTAGAACTCGGTAAAGGTATTACTATATGATTAATGTATAACCTAGTAGTAGATGTGCAACAACATGTGGACTCTACCCAATTTCTGTGGCATATGTGATGTTCCATTCATACCATCATGCCAATTCAGTAAGTATTCCCTGTTTACTCATTTATCAATTTTGATTTTATTTATTTATTTATTTATTTATTTATTTATTAGTGCAGTTATATCTCACCTTTTTTCCTCCAAGGAACCCAAGGCGGCATACATAATCATCCTCCTCTCCATTTTATCCTCACAACAACAACCCTGTGAGGTAGGTTGGGCTGAGAGGCTGTGACTGGCCCAAAGTCACCCAGTGGGTTTCCATGGCTGAGTGGGGACTAGAACCCGGATCTCCTGACTCCCAATCCAACACTTTAGCCACTATGCCACACTGGCTCTTATTATTTAAAACAACAACATCTTACTAAATCCCTTGGAAGCTTTTATTGTTTAGCCCAGGCGTAGCCACAACAGTACATGTAAACTGGGATTTCTATTTTTCAGGAAGGTGGAGTACTAAAAAATAAATAAGCTTGAATCATCCAGGATCTAGCAAGTTCAGTTGCTAGGTGTACCTCTGCAGATCTTTGCAGATCTCCCAAAAAATAACTTTGTGGAATACAGGGAAATCTGGCTTATTCCTGTCTAATTCTTTAGCACTGTATTAAATATGGTGTCACGATATCTGTCTGTCATTTGACATGTTTACAAACATGTTCTCAGAAGTGCCAAGAATAGCTGCCTAATACCACAGTGCTAAATGTGTGGGATGCTGCATCTGAGTTATAATGACAGTATCATATACTGAGATTAGTCAATTGCCTTATCTAAGAGGATTTCTGATGAGCCCAGTTTAGCCTCTTGTGTGCTGTTTGTGGATGACCACGGTGTAGTTCTGAATGTACAGGAATCCAGTTTTCAGTCAATGGAGGTCTTATTCAGGAAGCTAGATTTGCATTCACATTCACTTTTTGTCTCACAAGGCAGACATATTTCCTAGCAGAAATACATTATTGCTTCTCCATCCACAGAGGTGTACTTTCTGGACCAGACAAACGGGGTAGTGTCTTTTTCTCTAGTCATTGGAGGTACACTGGAGGTTCCAAGTTGAACTTGACACAGAATATTGCAGTATATCTTCCCTCACAAAATGAGGGCTCCTTTAAATGTGCAATTTATTGCATGCTCGTGTTTGACCACTCACAAAAGCTTGTGTGTCTTTTACATGGTGATGTCAATGACCAGGACGTCTCCTGCGGTATCCCTTGGAAATTCCGCCATGAAAAGAACTACTTTAAAAGTTGTAACATCCTGAAAAAAGCAGGTTCCTCTACCACTAGATAGCGATGTCTCATTGAAGTGAACAGAGGGGAAGTATTCAATTCAATTCAAACTATGTAGTCACCCGTCTCCACCCAGGTAATGCAGCCCATAGCAATCACACCAAAAAGCAGGAAGCACAAAAGCCCAGGGTAAGCCCAGTATGTGATTTCCCCTTAACGGTGAGACACTTTGAGTAGTTTTGCTTAGAGTTCCATCCAGCCATGCCAACATTCTCTAGCCCTCCCCACTTTTCTGTCGTCGTCCCCATCAATTCTCCCTCTACATTTCATGGTTGCTGAGCAAGCTCAGTTCTCATCATGGGTGATGGGTGTCAGTTTTGTATCTTAGGTTTTTAAAAAAGATTATTTTGTACTCCTGCAAACCTTGAGCGAGCATATTGATACCTCCCTCTTGTTTCTGTCATTTTGGTTACAATTTTGGTTGCCAGCACTCAACACCTGAATTCACTATTAGAAGGAACTATATGATTCAGATGATGATATCATCATCTTTGCTTCTCACAAATCAAGTTGCCTTTTCTCTATGCTGGAACTTTTAATCTTAAAGGTAGGCAATCTGTATATATATTTTTTAAAAAAAATCGTTTTAAGGCTGTTTTGTGGAAAGCAATTTCCCAGCCTTAGAACTTTGATGCTCACGGAAGAACTCTAAAGGATCATGTCCAGAGAAGCCCTATAGCCTCGGCAGAAAGAATGTGTAGTACCTGTATTACTATTTCCTCTGCCCACATCAATTATTGCTCTATATTTCTTGGCTACTGAACATACTCAGGGCCTTGCTAGACTAGCCGTATAAGCCGGCAGGGAGGCGGGGCGACGGTGCGCTAATTTTAGCGCACGCCACCCCGCCTCCTACACTCACGACGCGCAGGGACTCTGAAAGCCCTGCAGAGTCGGCCATTTTTTTTAGTGTTAAAGGGGCCACGTGCGCCCGAAGACTCCGGACAAGGTAAGTGGGTTTTTTTTTAATTAAGCCCCCCACCCGCTCCTGATCTCCCCATGCCCCCCTGCCCACTCTTTCCCCACCCTCCCTCCTCATCCCCGATGTCTGCGACGCCCTCCGCCATCCCCCCGTCCCCGATGTCTGCGCTGCCCTCCACCATCCCACCATCCCCGATGTCTGTGCTGCCCTCCACCATACCCCTCTCCTGTCGGTCCGGCCTTCCCCCCTATCTCCCCCCCCAGATTCCCCCCCCAGCCCGATGGGCACAGCGCTTGTATGAGCGCTGTGCCCAGTCCGTGGCCTTTCCCGGCTACTCGCGAGTAAGCGAGTAGCCGCAAAAAGACCCGGAGCCTGCTAGACCTTCCGCAGTCCCGGCCTCAGGCTGGGACTGTGGAAAAACTGCCCTATAAGCGATTTCGCTTATGGCGGTTCAAATGAGGTCTCAGCACGGCCTGACCCCGGATTCCCCTGTGCGTCATCTGGATGCACAGCAGGGAAACCGGGCCTCACAGCGCGCTAAGACCTCATCTAGTAAGGCCCTCAGTCTTCATAGGCCAGTTTTTCACAGGGGGTGGAGGAGTGTCAGTTTTGCAGCTGAAAGAAATGTGCAGTTCGTAATAAAGGATGAACTGGAAGAAGGTGACCAGGGCAGGATCTACACTACCTCTTTGAAACAGTTTATAACAGTTGTGAGAACTGTTGGGGCCCAGGACACACTCGATATACAGTTTTCAAACTGTTTTCAAAGTGTTATAGCCTGCTTGGCCCACGATCACCCGAAGACATTTTGCTTTCGGAGGTGGAACAGCAAATGATGCTCATCCCCCATTGTTAAGTAAAGGCACATAATACCCAAAGCCAAGCAAGTTATTTTGGCACAGGATACAGAAAAAACTCTCAAGCATCTCTCCCATCCCTGGCAGTAAAAATACAATAATCACAAATTAAACAACTAACAATTTGTTGTCCTTTTATGACTAGACACTGAAAGCACCTATCTTCAAAAGTACCTATTTTTGAAAGGCAAGAATAGAAATTAACTAGCTGGCAAGTCATTCTGTTCCCCCCTCCCCCGCTTCCCAATCACTGCTGAAAACTATGGTCCTCTAAAGCCAAAAGTACACCAGTTCTGCGACTAGAGCTCTCAAAATATTTTTCTCAAAATAATTTCCTTCTTTAAAAAGCAGCTGTGTGGTGAGGGGGGTGATTTGTATGGGGGACCTTGCACCAGGGTGTTGTCCAACCCTTTCCCCTGCATCACAAGGAAGACCAATCCAAAAAAACCCCAACCAAGTTGCCATTAGCCACAGAGGGGAAATCTGGGCACAACTTAATGTTGGCTTCATATGTTTGTCTCTGACGTTAATATCAGCTTTGGGGTTGGGATTTAAATCTCAAGGGAGAACTGCACAGGGGTAACGATGGCCCTGATCCAAATTGTGGGGCCTGTCACTGCTTTGTGAAGAATAAAATTACACTGGGAGTGTCAGTAACAGAACTTAATATAATCTGTAATTTGGACCCTGTGGGCCAAAACAGACATTACTTTAAATCCATCTCTAGCAATTATGTATTCTTTTCAGAGTAGGCACAGGTCAGGACCCTAGCAATGGGGTGGTTGGGTATGGGGACTATAACCCTTCCCTTCGCCACACACTATGGGCCCAGTCTGAATCAGGACCCCTGCATTTATTCTGGAGTAAAAATGGGGTGGGGTGGGGGTGGATTGCAGCAGCTAGATATGGTTTTAAAGGAATGTGTATTTTGGCCCTAAAGTAAAGGGATCAAGGGCTTCCTCACCAGTGTTACATGGACAATCAAGCCTGTTCTGCATGTGGTGAAGCCTACTCCGAACCCTGTCAGGCAGTTCAGAAATCCTCTTTGAAAGCTGAGGCGATGGCACAGCCCCATCTCCTGACATGTCACTTGCCTCTGACTGCAACAGTGAAGCCTTACACTGGGACACACCAACACAGAGGATCTCCCAGGGACTGTTGTGCAACCATAAATTACAGGGGTGGGCACCTTGTGACCTGCCAGATGTTCTGGCCTACAACCTCCCTCATCCCTCAGCCATTTGCCAATGCTGGCTAGGACTGATGAGAGTTGTAGGCCAAGACAACTGGAGGGCCACAGGTTGCCCACTCATGCTATACTGATACAGATATGGGATCCATTTGGGGCAATGGGCAATAAGTAGAGTTGGAAACCCCAGGTTCAGAAATCCCCAGCTATGAAATTGACTTGGCATCTTTGGGCAAATCGTGGTCTCTCAGCCTAACCTACCTCATAGGATTAACGACATAAGATCTCTGTGGGACCAGGCCATCCAGTTCAGCATCCTCTTTTTAACATTGACCACTCACAACCAATGCATGAAGGAAATAGACACCCCAAGCCTTGTGTTTGTCCCAACCCACAATGGTTTTCAGATACATACCGCTTCTGAATATGGATGTTCTATTTAGCCATCATGGCCAATAGCTGCTGATAGTCCTATCTGTGGTCATTATTCCAGCAATAAATGGAACAATAACCGTAAAGCATTTGTATCTTGAAAAGTCATATAGAAATCAGTAATGATGAAGATATGAGTGCACCATTCCATGGCTACACTAACACAACTGCAAAGGGAGGGGAGTTACTCATTCATATCCATTGTGCCAATGTAGTCCTGATCTCTGGATTGAGCTATAATTTTGTAAGAGCGTATATCAGACTTAAACTAAACGGTGTCATCTCTCAAAGCGCAGCTTAATGAGAACTATATATACAATAACCTTTTAAATAAGACAGAATAATTGTCTAGATTATTGTTTGAATCCCCTAGTATTAATGTGATAAATTAATGTCAGCACTAATTAATAAACATCAGTTTTCAGGCAGATGAAATTTAAAAACGAGAACTCCCACTGTTTTAAGGCTCTCCGTCTTTCTCTAAATACATAGATATTAGCTTACCAAACATGTTAAAATGTAAAGCTGTGATCCAGATTCTCCCAAATGCTCAACCTTTAAAGGCAAGAAGCAAGTGGAAAGTAAACTAATAAAATATTGTTCCCAGGTTCTCCAAGCAGTGAGAGTTTCCAAGGGCAACACTACTGGTTTTGGTTTCCTTTGGATGAGATCACAACGGAGATAGTCTTTGTGATATTTATTGACAAATATATATTGGCCAGCCTTGTATATAAAGCCAGAAAACGTACACCTACACACCTTTTTTCCTACTAGCCTCTTAGCAGGATAGTAAAAAAAAAAAAAAGCCTTTTACAAAGTGGGCCGGCAGAAGATGGATGGTACGTTGTATTTCCATGTTCGACTCAGTGAAAGGGACTTTCCTTCCTCCACAGCTAGCACAGAAATGGAGCAAGTGTTTCCTTCCTCCATCCTTGCCCCTCCAACCCACTTAGGTGCCTGCATGGAATTCCTCGTTGGCTATGGCTACCATGGCTGACTCAAGACATTTCTCTACCTGAGGCGAAGGCCAACATGCCCTCCCCCCCTCCCGTTCCATGTAGAAAAGCTGGCTAGAGTGACACTTAAAACTTCTTCAACTGGCAATGGGATGGGGTCCTCCGCAATACCTGAAGGCAGCAGGCAAGCTTAATGGGTGCAAGCAAGCTATGCAGCCCACAGCTCTCTTCTCAGGCACCTTGTGGCCACCTCACAGCATCTGTCACCTGAGGCAACTGCTGCACTCTGCCTAATGGTAAGGCCGGCCCTGACTAAGTGAGTAACTTCACACAAGGCAGGATATTATTATTATTATTATTATTATTATTATTATTATTTATTTATTTATTTATTTATTGCAGTTTTATCCTGCCCAACAGCCGAAGCTCCCTGGGCGGTTCACAAAAACTAAAACCACTCAAAGTATAAAACAAACAGTATAAAAACATGATACAAAATACATGTTAAAAAGTGATTGAAAACATACCACACATGATTAAAACATCTTTAAAACATCCTTAAAACATTCTAAAATTTCACTGGATAGGCCTGCCAGAATAGATCAGTCTTTATTGCTTTTTCAAACTCTAAAAGGCTATCAAGTTGACGAATCTCCTCCGGCAGGCCAAGTGGAGACATAGGCCTTAGTTAGACCTAGCAGTCTAGCAGGTTGGAGGGGTGAAGATCTCGCCATTTTTTCATCGCGAGATCTCCCCTTTAGTTTACACACGGCACACGATGACCTCAGATGGAGAGGTGTCGCGCCCACCATTTTGTTGTTGTTAAAGGGACAGCAGTGCACGAATGCTTGTGTGCAAAAGGTAAGTGATTTTTTTATTTAAAAAAAAAAACCTTTCCCCGCTCCCGCCACCCCAACCCTGATGGGCGCAGAGCTCCTGAGCTCCGTGCGCGGGTCCCGGCTCCTCACGAGGAATCGCGAGGAGCTGGGACAAACCGCAGCCCCTGGCCACACAGCACCTTCCCCTAACCAAGGCCGGCGCCAGACTATATTGCGTCCTAGGCAGGCGCGTTCTGAAGCCCCCTCCCCGCTCGCTCACTCACCGTCCCCTCGCTCGCCCTCCCACCCACTCGCTCACTCACTGCTCCCCCCCGCCCGCTCGCTCACCGCTCGCCCGCCGCTCCAGCTCCCCCCTCGCTCGCCCGCCACCCCCGCTCGCTCGCTCCCTCACCGCTCCGGCTCCCCCCTCACCGCCCGCTCCCTCCCGCTCCCGGCTTTGAAGCCAGGATGCTGGGGTTGGGGGCGGGGCAGAGGCTTTGAAGCGGCGCGCCCGGAAGTGGCTTCCCGGCGCGCCGTACTGCAGCCTCTGCCCCGCCCCCACCACGCCCGCTCCTGGCTTTGAAGCCAGGATGCTGGGGTTGGGGGGCGGGGTGGAGGCTTTGAAGCGGCGTGCCTGGAAGTGGCTCTTCCTGGCGCGCCATACTGAAGCTTCCGCCTCCAACCCCAGCATCCTGGCTTCAAAGGAGCCAGGATGCTGGGGTTGGGCGGAGGCCAGGTTGGCGGCTTTGGAACAGCGCGCCTGGAAGCCGCTCTAGGAGAGCAGCTTCCGGGTACGTTGTTCGGTGCCCTCGTTTGCTTGGTGCTCTAGGCCGCCGCCTGAGTTGCCTCTATGGCAACACCGGGCCTGCCCCTAACCCTAAAGGGTAGGGCAAGAGAGGGATCATCCCTCCCTGATCCCAGGATCCCCTGTGAATCATGTGGATGCACAGGGGCGATCCTGGGGATCACCCCAGGATTTCTCCCTGTCTAGCTATGGCCATAAAGGCCCTCCAATCAGTAGGCAGATCTGCAACTCCACATCAGATCTCTGCACCCCAAAGTACTTCAACCAAATCACCTCTCTCCATCCCCTGCTAAACCTGCCACTTCTTCTTTCTCACTCACAGTCACCCAAGAATTTCACCTGTCTTACACCTCCAACCCCTCCTCCCACCTCTGTGAACTGCCCATTCAGAGAAACATTCATAGCCATTAAAGCAGCATTATGTTTCACTTGTCAAATCCCCAGCTCCCATCCAGAGTCACTTTAGGCAAAACCACAGTGACAGACCCATTCACAGTAATCAGACAGCAAACCCGCCACAACAATATTATTTGTGTAATAATCACCAGGCATTGTAGGAGCTGACATGACAGTCTTAACTTGATGTGACGTTTCTTCTTTCTAAAGTACCTTCAACGATATCACCCTTTGGAGATATTAAGTGTTTTTTATCCGCCATCATACTTGTAACACGATTAGGGCTGTCTTGGAACCTGCCTGCTCTCCTCCCTGGAGAATTTTGGCACGGGTTCAACCGACTCCTGGAATTACTGATGACTACTGCTGAAAAATGTGATTGCTGGCCTAAACTGTGTGTCTGCAAGTGAGATCTTGTGACATTGTCCTGCAGGCACACCAAATATGCTACACTTTCTTCTTGTGCAGTGGCAGAGAATGTGGTACCTGGTGAAAAGGTATCGGCAGCTTCTGGCCAAAAAAACCCACCCCCAGTCCCAGAAAATCAGGAAGATGCAAGCAAATGCCATCCCTTTGGCTATTCCACACTTCATCAATCACCTTCTACCCCACCATTAGAAGGGTATGGAGGAGCTGTGTTAGGATGAGTCCTGGGCTTCCTGGTTTGGTTTCAGCTATTGAATCAGACTCGGAGCCTGAACTACAAGAAGCCCAGCCAAGACAGGAAATGGGTGAGGAAATCCCCAAGACTCTCCAGGAGTCAGAGAGGGTTCTTCCCAGGAGCTTATCGAACAGGAGGGCCAGTTAAGCAAATGAATTCCTCCCCAGGAACTCATTCTTTGTAAGAGGGGGGCGGGAAGCATTGGAATAGACAGATGGTAGAGTCTGCCACAAGGTCAAGCGGGTGGAGTTGAGAGGAAGTGGGAGGCGGTCTGCTAGACTAGCCATATGACAGAGGTTGCAGCTCGAAGACCCTCTCTGAAGGAGGAATCTAGTAAGACTGTTGGGCATAGCAGGAAACTGTCTATTTAGTTGATAGGCAACTGCCTTGCTTTGTTTGGCTAATTAAGCTTAGAGAGGATAGCTCCTAGCATTCACGCCCCCTTCAGGTATGAAGAGGTGTGTGTGTGTTGTTGTTGTTGTTTTCTGTATAACGATTTTGTAGATTGCACAGCGAATGTCTTTGTTGTCCCATATTTCGTTGGAAGACTTAAAATCATGACAGGCTGAAGCACTGAGAAAACATCAGGTTGAGATTAGTTTACTGCAATTGTACATCTGGCAGACCCTGGAGATGATACAGAAAGGGGTTATATTACCTTAGCCTGGCAACAGACTACAGATCTCCGCCACCACCACCATAAATAATTTTTGGTCAAAAGAGGCAGGGCATTCAGAAGGATAGGCATCATCTCAGTGTCATGTTGGCTGCTGATGATGAAAGTTGCCATCCAACCCATCTGAAGGTCCCTGCAGTGGGGATGGCTGTACTAACACATGCACAGCACACACCCAAGACTGCCTCTCTGCCAGCAATGCACATGTTAGATGCCACTGACATTCGAAGCACATGGTCTGTCAAGCAACTGCAGGCATAGCTTCCCCATTACCAGAGAGCCCTTTTGATTCAGTGACCAGGTTGCCACGATCACAGAGAGGGAAATAACCGACAGTGGTTTATTTCCCTCGCCTCGCATGTCAGTCATGTGCCGAGGGGGATTTGCATAATTCCCCTCGCCAGCACAGCTTGCCACATCCTGTGAGCCTGGCGAAGGTGGCTTGTTACTGTGGTTAACAGCCCCGTTTCTTTGACTCAAAAGCAGACTGAAATAAAACAATGGCATTAGGACCCATCTAAAAGAAAACAGGGAGCAAGCTAAACCTACTCCTGATGAAGGGTATTCCAGATGGGGCCACAACTGAAAAGGCCCTGTTTCTTAGGGTGACCATATGAAAAGGAAGACAGGATTCCAGTATGTTTAACAGTTGTACAGAAAGGGGAATTTCAGCAGGTGTCATGTGTATGCATGCAGCACCTGGTGAAATTCCCTCTCCATCAGAACAGTTAAAGCTTCAGGAGCCCTGTGCTCTTTTATATCTGGTCAAGAGGCCAGTTTCAACTGTTGTGATGGAGAGGGAATTTCACCAGGTGCTGCATGCATACAAATGACACCTGCTGAAATATCCTTTTCTATGCAATGGTTAAAGATACAGGAGCCCTGTCCTCCTTTCCATATGGTCGCCCTACTGTTCTTTATGCAGACCGATTTGGTAGAACCCACTGGCAGGTCTACAGGCAGGGACTCTGTGGTCAAACATAAGACCCAGGGAGGTTCATATGGGTGCAGCCAGCAGTACTTAAGTACCCTGGGGGGCCCTCCCATCTCTCAGAACTCGTGCCTCCACAGTACTGCTGACACACTTACTTATTCCACTGCCATATATTATTAAATACAATTTTGAATTGTATTTTATAGCAGAGCGGTGCCTACGAAATCCAGTCACAAGGAAAGTGCTGCCTGTGCTACACTCTAGAGCGGGGGGGAGGTGACTTCAGAGGGTCCGGGGGGCCAATGTCTGAGCCCCGGAACACACCAGGGTGTGCACACGCTGCTGCTGAAATTGTGGCCACTGCAAAATTTCAGCAGCAAAGCCACACTCACTTTAAAACAAGGCATGCAGGGAGCTACCGTGAAAGAAAATCCAAAATATTATTTAATACTATTTGGCAATGGAATCAAGTGAAAATGCTGCGTTACCACTGAAATTTGGCAATGGCAACTGGGGATACAGTGGGGACCACCAAATAGGCTGGGGGGGGTCTCTATGCACAGCCAGAGGACCACATATTACTCACCCCTACTCTAGAGGAATCCCTCGGTCCTGGACACATTATGGGCCGAAGGACCAAATTCCTCTTTTGCAAACCTGATGGAGCCAGTGGGGTTATGGATGCCAGTGGCGTGTCAGCTTTAGTTTTGAAATTGTGACCGCTTTAAACCAGCATCTTATGGTTGTTGTCTCATGCCGTTTTCTTTTCTTGCATCTAATATTAAAATAGTAATGACTGTGGCAGAAAGATAATAAGCTTCAGTCAGATTAGAAGGGGCAGGTTCTTATCGGAGGCTGCTGAAGACACATGTCTTTCACCTGCTTCTTTAATATCCCCCATCTTTCATTCCTGCCGCCTAACCCCCACCCACTGACTTAGAACAAAAGGGGTATTATTGTCCTGGGTCTTTTCAGGCAGCAGTCAGGAAGACCTCCGCCACCCCCATCCCCCATCCCTACTCCCTGAATGAGTAGCAGTTTGAAATAAGCCTTTTCCACCTCTGCAGGAGATTAGCTAGGTTTGACAAGGCAGTGAACTTTAGGAAAGGTGAAATAGGGTCTAGTTGGGAAGTTTAGGCAGTTGAGCCCTTAATTTTAGCAAAGACAAACACATATCCCCAAACCCCCAAAAATGAAGAGGAGGAAGCAGCTGCAGCAGCAGCAGCAAAGGAGGCCAAGAGAAGAGATTGATTTAAGAGAAATGGTGATTCCATTTCATGACATATCCATGAAACTCACAGAGATTGCATTTTTGTGAACCACCCAGAGAACTTCGGCTATTGGGCAGTATAAAAATGCAATAAATAAATAAATATACTCCAAAACTGCACAAGTGAAATAAAACCACGTACACCAGGGGTAGGCAACCTGCTGCCTTCCAGATGTATTTCTGTCCAAGGGTGGACAGAAGGTATATCTCCAGCTGTTTTGGACTTCAACTCCCAGAAGCCCCTGCCACTATGGCCAGTGGTCAGGAATGCTGCGAGTTGAACTCCAAATCTACTTTCCGCTCGCTCCTGTTTTAAACTAGAATCATATAATCATAGAATTGCGGAATTCGAAGGAACCACAAGGATCATCTATTCCAACTCTCTGCAATGTGCAGGAAAACCAATGTCCACAATCCTTTACCATTGTCCGTGCTGGCTGTGGTGGATGGAAGTTGTAGTCCAAAGCCTCTAAAGGTCACCAGCCTGCCTTCCCCTAGTTTACAGAATGTGCACGAGTTGTTCATCACCAGATGCGCAAATGGCAGTGGTGTGAGTGAATTCTGGTAGTCGCCACCGACGCCAAGATTTATTTTTATTCTATTTCTTAAAAATCTTAACTTTAAAATAAAATCTAGAACTTTATTGTTTTGTCATTTAGATGCCACAAGCAAGCAACCTGTATAGTTTTCATTATGTTCAAGAACGATCGCAGCATGCTCTGTATCATTTGCAATAGCATTAAGGCTAGTATCATTTCCACAATGATTTCTTTTAAGGGGATACAAATTCACATTTTCTGTTGCCTAGCATCAACAGGATCCAGATGATCCCCTTTTATCCAAACACTGCTGTCTACCCAATCCGGATCAGGTAAAGACAGTATGCAAGGACGGAGCGATGCAGTGGCCATATGCCTAGATGGCACCAAGGAGGGACTCGGAAGAGGGACTCAGAAGAGCAATGCCCTCCCAATCAATCTGTCCTCCTCAGTTCCTCTTCTCTCCTGGCATGTATGTTGCAAGTATATCTCTCTATTGCCAGGTTCAGTCACCACATGGGCTGATAAGTGGATCATGGGGAGGAGGGGAGAAACCGAGAAGTTTGCAATCTCATACTAACATGAGTTGAAATGAACTTCAAGGTAGAAATTGGAGAACCTTGGTGAACTCAGATTTTGCCAAGTTGCACATCCTGTAGCCCCCATTCCCCTTAAAAAAGAAGTAGTGAACATCACCAGAACTACACCCCACCCATTGCTCCAGCATTGGCCATTAAATTTATAAAGGTGCAATCCTATGCTTGTTTAAATGGGGGGGGGGAATGCTGAGAGTTGTACTCTTTTTCTGTCTGAACATGTATAGGATTGTGCCCTAAGACTTCTTTCTCTCCCACAGATGTCGGTTTGGTGTAAGAAAACATTTGTTGAACTTTGTACTCCCATCATGTGTGAAGAACAAACATGTGTCTACTTCAAAGCCTTATCCAATTGCAGGTTCCCTCCCTGCGTACACACAGGAAAAGAGACACACATGTTCTTCACGCTCAGTGGTGTCATGCATTCTACATGCTTTTTCCTTGATGAAGGTGAGAAAACCTTCATGGAGAAAACTGACTATTTTAGGGCACTATATCTTTTAAGAGTCAGGCTCATGATTTAATAACTTTTAGGATTAACAAAGTATGCAGAATCTTTAGACCTGCAACATTTTTTAAAAAATTATTATTATTACTCTTCCTTCCCTAAATCAAATATGACATCACTTAAGTGTTTTGGTTGTGTGGATCAGGGACCAGATATAAATTAGTGTTGCATGTGGCTCTCCATTTCATCCCCAACCCACTAGGAGTGGCACCGACAGTTGCAAGTGAAGGGAACCATCGGGCAGCCTCTCATTGTGCAGGACACTTTAGGCCACTGGCTCAGCAACTCCCTGAAATCACTCCGTCCTGCCAAAGATTCCTGCCTAATGCTCATTAAGCCACTTGCAAATCCCAGGCTGAACATGGCTGCACAAGTTTAATAAAGCAGAAAACAGATGCCATCAATCATGTGAGCCCACCACACATCTGGGGTAAATTCAGGGAGATTAAGCTTTTCTTTTCTCCTGGCCTCGAGGTCTCCCTTTAAGTAATTTTGGAGATAATATCCCAGTGCACAAGCATGGCAACTGGCTTATGCGTTTTTTCTCCTCTCACAAGTAATATTCACCTTTCATTGTGGCCTGGAACCCTCCTTCCCTACACACGGACGGATATGTACCTCCAGGCTGCTTGTGAACTTGCTGGAGTTGCCAACCTGATCACATCAACATTCATGGCATGACAGCTTCTTAGAGGCAGAGCACCTGAGGACTGTGGCAAGCCAGTGGCTTCAGTTGGGCACACCCAGGGGCTGTCTAAGTGCATGGAAAGACCCGTGGTGGATGCTTGGGGCTGCACCAATTATACAACACAGCAGCCACTGCACACCCACCCCGGGGCTTTCCGGCGAAGCTGCAAAGAAAAAAAGTCGGGGACTTACCCTGACTTTTTTCTCCGGACCGAGGCAAGTATGGCACATCCGCTGTCTATCCTTGCTCGGGACTCATGGTGGAGGTGTGGCCGGGCAGAAAGTGACCCCTGATTGGTCCCCACCTGCCCGGGCAGAGGGCAGTGGGTGGGCCTAGTCACCAGAAACCCCATGGTTTTGCTGCAGTGTGGGATTAGCTACCGTCACCCCGAAGCAGCAAAAGCGTGGGGTTTAGCTTATTGTGGCAGCAACCCACCGCCATATCAGCAGCCCCCCAGTGTTGCCTGCTAGCCTAAAGCAAATGCAAGCTAGTCAAAGCAAAATGCCATAGATAAGCAGGACAGGAGGATCCCCCTAGCCCTGTAACTGTGGCGTGCCCCCTCCTACTGAGTTCTTGCCCGTCAGTGAGAAAGGAGCTTCGCCTATTTGTCCATTTGCTGCCCACACAGCTGCCTTGCACAAGAGGATTTGTGCTGTACGTCAGATGGGAAGCAAAGTGTCATTTTTAAAGCACTCTTGGAAAGCATCATGTTCTCCCTCCTTCTAAAAATTTAATCCATGTTTAATTTTTGTGGAGGAGTGGATCCTTGGCTGAGGACGTGATTCCCCCTTTACCTGCACTTGTCTAATTTCATCATGTGTTGTTTTTCATTTCATTCCATCTGTTCCTCCTCCTCCTCCTCTCCCCCTTCTCGGACGCTCCCTTCCTTCCCCGAAAATGTTCAGATTTCACATACAAATCCACTAAAAGCTGCCATAAAGCACCCAAAGTGATGTTGCTGGTGCCGTGTATTTACGGGAGAAGCGGGCCAAAACACATGAATGGCCAAGCCGATTTCAGCAGGAGCCGCCCCGTCCAGGCTAGTGTTGGTGGTGGGGCTCTTGCCAGGGCACACATGTGGAATAGATTATCCGCCATGGCTTGCAGCGGCTTTTCCCCCTGCCACTCACCTCTCTGCCCGTGTGACAGAGGAGATGGCAAAAGGTTTTCACAGCTGGAATAAATTGAGGGGTAGGGGAAGGGGAAGGGGGGGTTTGAAAGAGACAAAAAAACAACACTGAGCTCAAGATGGAAGAGAGATGGTATTAGCAAAGGTAATGGAGAAAATATGTGTCTGTGTGGATGGGCGCGTGTGTGAGAGAGAACGGGCTTTATTTACAGTCTGTTTGTTTGGTGTTGCCCACACATGGTGAAAATTGTGCAGTGGCCAACCTCCAAAATTCTTCCCAGCAGGCTTCATGGATCTGAGAGACAGAAAGAAGGAGCAAAAACAGGGCAGCAAATGTGGAAGATGAAAGGGGAAAGGAAGCAATGGAGGACTCCGTGCTTTTCATGGAGGATTCATACACACACACACACACACACACACACACACACACACACATATATATATATATATATACACACACACACACACACACACACACACACACAGAGAGAGAGAGAGAGAGAGAGAGAGAGAGAGAGAGCGCAAAGGTACAGTGATGGCTAGAGATTTATTTCCACTCCACTTTGTTTTACAATGGGGTGTGGGGAAAGGTGTGTAAGGATCCCTGTGCATGCCTTGGGCAAGCTTTAATAGCGAAACTAGGAACAGGGTTCAGGAACCCACCTTAATATGTACATAGATCTCTTTGCCTCATAGCAAGGGTCAAAGATCAACATGTCAAGCGCCATGGAGCTGTGATGGCAGAAATTAGAAGTGAAGTTTTAAGCAGAGATTTGGACTACTTTAAAATAAGCCTTGGTTTTTGAACTTACGTAGCTTTCTAAAATGGTCTTGGCTACTCCAAACTAGCAAAGGGTCCTTCCAGAAGAGGCTTTTATCATGCAATCACCCTGCTTCGAACATGGAATTTTACAGGCGGTACAGGCCTCATTGTCTTTCATTTGTAACCCTCCAATGTTTTCTCACAACTTCTTACATCTTTTTTCCCCCTCTCCTGGTTGTGGTCATGCTCCTCCTGAAAGATCAGGTTTGTAGCTTGGGAATGGCCTAGATCCTGCATTGTCCTTTGATCTTCAGTAACAGCGGTGGCAAGCCATGCATTTGCTCACCTATGTCTTGTAAACCAGCTGCAGCCATTCCTGGGTCAATCTGATCTGGCAACAGTTATTCATGTCGTGGTGACATCATGGTTGGACTACTGCGATACACTCTACATGGGGCTACCCTTGAAGAATGTCTGGAAGCTTCAATTGGTGCAAAATGTGGCAGTTAGGCTGCTACCCTGTGGATGGTATTGTGATGATTAGATCACCCCAATACTGAAAGATCTGCACTGCTTGCTAGTTGTTTTCAAGGCTCAGTTCAAGGTGCTGGTTTTAATTTTTAAAATTCTACATAGGTTAGGGCCTGACTAGCTGAGAGACTGCCTATCTTGGTAAGAACCTGCTTGGTTATTAAGACCAGCAGGAGAGGCCCTTTTGAAAACACCTTTGCTAACAGAGGCCCACTTGTTGGGCATATGGGAAAGGAGTTTCTCCTGTGCTGCTCCCAAAGCTTTTATAGGTTGTTTTTAATGTTTTGGGCCCTTTCTACACTACTGTTTTGCCCCGGGGTCATCCCTGTGCATCCAAATGATGCATATGGGATACCGGGGTCAACTGGGAAACCCCAGGAAAATGGACAATGGGGATTTCCTGGTTTTTCTACAGTTCCAGGACCATCCCGGGACTGCGGGAGATGTGTGGGCGCCTGCCCCTGCTTCATCCTGCCTCCTCACGAGTAAATAAGAGGAGGTGGGAATCAGGCACGGGGAATGGAGCTCTTTGGGTGCTCCATGCCCATCAGGGGGAGCAGGGTTGGGTTTTTTTTTAACTTACATTTTGTTTGGAGAGCAATTGCACTTATCTCCCCTTTTTAAAAATAATAATAATGGCGGGTGCAACATCCGTCCTTCCTCCCGAGATGTCACATGCATGTATAGATCCAGGGGGAGGATCTCACAAGCAAAATATCACAAGATCCTCCCCCCTCCCTCCTGGAAGGCTGGGAGGTGTTTTTATTTGATTGTGTGGTTATTTTCTCCCATCTTCATAAACTGCCTTGGTTGGCTTCCAATACCCAATACTACCACTGGAACCCTGCTCAATCTTTGGCCCAAGCAGGACCCACTGCTCATGCAACAGAAAGCTAGTGGTCTCATAAGCAACCCCAGATCATTGCAGATCAGCAGAGCTTCCTTCTGCAAGCTCTCCTGACCTACCCTGTTCTGGAAATGAGCGCTTTCACTCATTTTGGTTAGCTTTGAGAACTGCTGTTTCCCCACTGTGCTGGCAGTGGTGGGTCCTGCTGGCACACAGGCAGGCTTAGATGCTGCCCACAAAAGATAATATAATAAATAAGATTAAGCAGGAAAAGGAGGAAGAGCTGCACAGTCCCTTTTCATTGACAGCCGTAATGCGTAGCAAATGCCAACTTAACAATGGGGCTCTGAAAGTATTTTTTCTTCTTCTGCTCAACTTCATAGCAGTGAAAGCATGCCTTCACACACCTAGCAGCTTCTAATCAACAAGTACCCACCCTCTCTCAGCTGTGCTCCTTCATAGTTGCAAAGCTTTGAATCAACAGGCTTCCCGCCCCCCTCGCTGGCATGCTCATTGGGCATAGCTAGTCGGGGCGATATCCCGGGGATGCACATGATGCACAGGAGATCCCAGGGGCAGGGAGGGATGATCCCTCCCTTTTCCCAGGAAAGGGGAATCATTCCCCTTACCCTTCTATCCCGACTTTTTCCGTGGTCCCAGGATGATCCTGAGACAGCAGGACATGTGACCAGGCATCCCATTTTCATCCCAGCTCCTCGCGAGTAACCGCAAGGAGCCAGGAGCCAGCAGGAGCTCTGTGCTCAACAGAGGTGGGGTGGGGGGAGCGGGAATATATATTCTTAAAAAAAAAACTTACTTTTTCAGTGGAGCGCTCCTGTGCTCTTTTACAATAAAAAACCAAAAAAACAAAAATGGTGGGTGTGATGGCCTCCGTGTTTAGACACCCTGTGACAATCCCGGAAGCATGTAAATCCGGGATTGTCCCACCTCCCTCCCTCTACAACGTATGGTGTAGACATGCCCATAAAGTGAAATGGAGGAGTTACTTCTCAGACATGCAACCATCCGCCCTCCCAACCCTCTCTCCCCACGGTGGGAACAGCACCCCTAAGCCCCGGTGAAGTAGGAAAGCCTGAAGTACCCTATATTGAAAGAGCACAACTACACAACTGTGAAATAGTGCAGCAGTAAAGAGTGAAAAGCCAGCAATTGAGCCCATGTTCACAACAGCGCAGTTTCAAAGCGGTGGGCCTGGCTCCCCTCCCGATTCCTGTACCTGGCAAAGGGCAATGGAAGGCAATGAGTTGTTATTGTTGTTATTATTGGTATTGTTATTATTATTTATTACATTTCTATACTGGCCCATAGCTGAAGCTCTCTGGGCGGTTTACAAAAGATTAAAACATTAAAAACAATGTTAACAAGATTAAAGCATTGAAAGCAATTTAAACCAGATCTATACCAAGCAGGATATGACACTTTGAAAATGGTTTGAAAACTGCATATGCAGCGTGTCCTGGGCCCCAATACTTGTCACTGCTGTTATAAACTTTTTAAAAGCAGTAGTGTAGATCCTACCAAGGACAACATACATTACTTTCAGGCAGCCATGTTTAGCTTGCTGCTCTCCCCGCACCATGCAACTTTCCTTTATGCCAATCAGTACCCGCTTCTACCAGTCTGTGCTGAAGTCAGCTGAGGTCACACAAACTCCCAAACTGCACTAAATTCGTAGTGATGGTAAAATCCATCACAAAACAAATTTAGGGGGAAAAAAGGATTTAGGGCAAGAAGCATTGCGCTAGCTACAGAGAGGGGCATTCATCAGCTGACGCAATCGACTTGGGGGTGGAGTAGAACCAGAGTAAAAGCTCCACGTAGATGTCCCCCTGGTCACAGTCTTTCCCACTATGGTGACATGCAGTGTATTTCTTTTAGATTATACTAATTATATCTAAATCCGAATTCATACATATAAATTACATTGGTCATTTTTGTGCAACCCTGTGCCCTTCTTGCCCACTTCCCCCCCCCCTCCCAATTTGTAACTGGACACCTCAGCGTTCACTTTTCCCAAACAATGAAAACCTGGTCAGTTGTAAATCTGAATTGTGCTTTCCTTTCCTCAGGAATTTTTTATAAATTAGAGACATGGCTTTAAATGAACGTGTGTGTGCAAATGAGCAGGGGACAGTCAGATAGGCAATCGGGCAAAACCAAAAGTTGTTGCAAAGTTTCTCTTTTGAACAGCATCCACAGAAATCACATGGATAAGAAATTCCCCAAGACACCACCAGTTCTAGTATTAACTCCTCCTGCTGCAATTGGCAAAGTCTACCCCTCCCCCCCTGCCCCTCCATCTGCTCCCCATTGACTCCGTCACAAGCTTTAAATTGTTGGTCATTAGTCACCAGGCTATTTACCCAACCTTCTCATCTGAACCCGTCACGCTTCAAACATGCCTGGGGCTGAACCTCCCACCAGGCCCTTTTACATCTGTTTTAGAAAAAGAGGAAATCTCATTCTGCGATGCTGACATGATAATGCCATTTGGATAGGCCGAGCCCAGCTCCATCAGACTGTTCTGGGACCCAACACAAGTTCCCAGGAAGGAAGATGTAATTCTCAGGCAAACGGGTTTGGATTCTGTCTTTTACACTGCCCTCCCCCCACCCCCCTCGCCGCCCCTCCTGCAACTTGTGAAAGGCTGGAATTAGGATAATAACACACCTTAATAATATTATCCCTTTTCAAGTCCATAAAAGTCTCCTCTTGCATTGAAGCATTTGAGAGACTATTAAGTTTTAAGGCCTCGAGACCTCCAGGAAGAAAAGGAGTCATTTCCATTACTATTATTATTTTTCTCTTTTGAGGGTGTTAGGGTTTATGGGCCAATTGCTAGCAGAGATTGATGAGGGCTCCATCTTCAGGCATGTAGCCCCTAAAGCTGAGTCTTGCTGGAGTGATTCACCAAGGGGCTGCGGCACCATGGATGGGACAGTCTGCAGGTGTATATTGAAGAAGGATGGCCAACACACAGGCCTTAGCTAGACCTACCGGTCTAGCACGAAGGAGGGGTGAAGATCTCGTGATATTCTCCCTCTGTTCACATGTGGCGTGCGATGACCTCAGAGGGAGAGGCACTCATGCGCAAAAGGTAAGGTTTTTTATATATATATATATATATATATATATATATATATATTCCCCGCTCTCCCCACCCTACGCCCATGGGCACAGTGCTCCTGAGGAGCTCTGCGCCCCATGCGCAGGTCCCGGCTCCTCGCAGGACAAACCACAACGCCCGTGGAAAAAGTGGGCTTAAAGTGTAGGGCGAGATCCCGGGGCAAGGGAGGGCTCATCCCTCCCTTATCCCGGGATAGCCTGTGCATCATGTGGACACACAGGGACGATCCCGGGGATCGCCCCGGGATTTTGCTCCGTCTAGCTATGGCCACAGTAGAGCAAAGGGAACCATGAAACTTGGGGAACAGCCCTTACTTAGAAGATCAGAAGGCACCATTTCAGAATAAATGCGCACACATGGGGTGCCGCAGCCCACTCAGATCTCTCAGCCATCTTGCAGAAGGCAAACAGGACTGAGTATAGAAGAGGTGCACATTCTGCAGTTTGTTTAGCTCGTTCCCTGTTAGGTGGGCCCATGTGAATGTCCAAAAAAGAGGACATGCATCACCAAAGAAGAAGGCAACGATTTGCATAAAATGTCCATATGCTATTTATAGATGCTCATTTAGAAAAAAATGTTATAATTTAAATATAAGTGCAGTACATTTATTGTGAATCGCTGAGGGAGTTTACTATACAGATAAATCAGCAAATAAATCAACAAACAACTCTAATTGTAGTGTGGAAGACTACAAATTTAGAAATAGAAGAAAGGAGAGCAGCAAAGGGCTTGAAGTTGAGCGGGCACACAGGTCTCTTGAGTCTTCTCCACTATGGGGTGATGTAATGTATTTCTATGTAATGTATGGTAATTATTTCTAAATTCGCAGCTATATATGTAAATTCAGATGTGCAAATTTTATGCAGATCCATATCTTCTTTTGTCTTCTTTTTGAGTGATGCATTTCCTTCCTGCCCCCCTTTTTTTTCTATTTTGGCAAGGAGTGTCCACCCTACACCCTTGGGGGAAAGTGCCTTTCCTTTTCCTGGAACTCTTCCCACACTCCCACTTTTGCACTAATGGAAACAAGCGATGTCCAGATATACCCATGAGTGCAGTTCCTGCTGTATGACATTAAACTGTCACCCACTTTCAGTCCAAATTGTGGAATATGTCTGAAATTAGATCCCCGATGGGACAGAATGCATACAGATGCTGGCAGATAATCACAAATAAGCCAACACTTATAGAGTGCTGAAAAAGCTTTACAAACACTATCTCAGTAATCCTCACACCAACCTTGCAAGGTAAGGCAGTAGTATTATCCCCACTATGAGTATAACAATTCCCATCATGCAGATGGAGGCTAATGAAGAAGTGGCATGCTTTGCCTAGGTTACGTAGGAAGTTCACTGGTGAGGTGACATGTGTGCTCCGCAGTTCACATGCTTAATCATTACATGGCCTCTTGTAGTCTTTCCAAGCTGAACCTTAGGCCTGGGCTATGCAGGAAAGATGAGGTGGTAGAATGGACAGAATAATTTCAAACTGCAGGTGGGGGCTCATAATCTACCAGCAGATCCCAATCTACTTTCTGCTGCCCACCTGCGAAATAAAAAATATCAAGAAAACCAACAGCAAACTATCAGTAAGTTCTATAGAGTATGTGTTGAATTCCCCCAAAGTATGACGAAACAAAATGGTCTTCATTGCTTCCTGAACACTTTGAGAGAGAGGATTGGGTGCCAAACAAGCAGCCTGCAGAACGCCTTTACAAAAAGATTCGGAACACCAACTGAAAACGCCCTTTTTTGTGTGCAAGCCAGACTGGATTCTGAATTACCTGGAGGGGGAGTTGTCTATATGGAGGGAAAGCCCTGCAATGGTTGTGGATCTGCACTGAGTCAGTTATACAATGCAGGTGCAGCTTTGCAGCCACCATGGGGCTTTCCTGCGAAGCTGTGGATTGAAAAAATGGGGAAATTACCCTGACTTCTTCAATCGGAGGAACGTAAGTACAGCTCTTCCACCACATGATGTTGCTCTGGGGCCAATCTGGGACCGGTCCCTGGTGGAAGACGACCAGCGATTGTTTGCCTTCCACCAGGAAGAAGGCAGAGGGGCAGCTCTGGTACCCGGATGGCTGCTGGAAACCCCACGCTCCCACCTCAGTGTCAGGATTACCTGATGCCACCCTGGAAGAGGAAAACTGGGGGGTTTAGGAAGGGAGGTGGCACCAATCCAGCGTCATGAAGGCAGCCCCTGGAACTTGCAGCAGCCTCTTGCCCCTAAACCTTGAGGATTCCAAATGAAAGGGGTGCTTCTGGAGTATACCTTTGCTCGTGAAGGCTTTTTTGGTGAATCAAGGCGGGATTCTGCACATGCCCCCCCTCCATAACAATATCATTGCATTGGCCGTGACCGATTTAACCCCACACCCACCCACCCCGCTCAAGTTAACGAGAGGTGGGTTGCATTCCAGTGGCAATGCAGTCAGTTTGAAACCGTGACAACATTTCACAGTGAGCTGATGCGGCTCAATAACCCTGGGTTGAATGGGAAGAGTTGGCTTGCTCGCCGTTGATTGCAGGAATCCCCTTAAAAATAGAGAATGACATATTCCAGATCTCCCTGCCCAAATTCTCTTCTTCACTGCTCAGTCTTGCATTCTCTCTCTCTCTCCCATTTGAGGTGTTTATTTAATTGTTTTCCCTACTCCGCCGTGGCAGGGCTCTCCTGCCATTAAACCCTGCCATCCGCATTCTGACTGTGTAATTTAAAGCTATAGTTAAATTATGACTTCTCTGAACCTGTTGTGGCACTGACGCATAACCCTAATTAAATGATCACATCCATTCTGAAGCCAGTCTTTTCTCCCCTCAAACGTTAATTACAACATAAGAGGCTTTAATGGCTCGCCTCACCTCCAGCTCCTCGAAAGAAAGGTCATGCGATTAATTTTTGTCATTAATCTTCTCCCAATGTGGACACTGTGCTGTCACCGGAGCCTATTAAACCCCTTTGTCCCCCCCTCCCTTCCCCTTTTTCTCCCCCCGCCCCCAAACCAATTCCCAAGTGACTGGCATGAATGAAAATATTTAAGATCGTTCCGGCTCTAGCACATTCTTGGAGGACACCTTTGTTGAGGTTCGGAGGGGAGAAGCAATGGGCCCTTTGAGGTGGTGCTGAAGAGAACTTCACCGCATGGCTACCAGATGGGCGGGAAAGGGTTCACACAGGGTACATTAAGATGCAAGAGGTATTGGAGGTCCGGGGTAAGAGAAAGCTCAAAGGATACGGGCCATGGTTTCTGCTGTGGAGAATGGAACTGCTGGAGGATCACTTGGGGGATTTCTAAATGAAGCAGAGGCCTAAATTCTCGCATACAGAAAGATCTCCCAATTGCTCATGTTGCCTCCCGTGGCAGGTCCTGCTTTCAAAGCATGCACACGTTTTTTGAAAGGAAATGGGTGTTTTTCTAAACCCCACAAAATCGGATTCAGTGATTTAATCCCCTGCATCTCGGAGCGGGTCTAATTTCAACCTGCCCTCCCCATCTGAACCACACAGCCGTTGTTCCTTAAGAGATGGAGAGGGGGGCACGAGGGGGGGCAGGGAGAGATGGAAGGCACACAGAGCACACGTTTAGCTAATTTGCAGTATTGTTTTAGCTGAAACCAAGGTCTGAATAATCCCCTTTTATGCAGGATGACGTAATCGAGGAACAAGTCGCTGCACGGTGGGTCTGGCAGGGAACACGGTGCCGTTTGAAACTGCTGCTATCGGCAGAAAATGCCTGAGGATCAGCCGTGCAGCTGAATCCATAAAGCTGCGGGTTCCCCTGGACTCTTGGTGTGCTCCAGTTTCGAGGGCTTATGAGCTTGCCTACAGGGCAAGGCCCATTTCAGGGTGCCCCAAGCACCTTAACTCGCAATGTCCTTTCTTACCAGGCCCAAAGGGAAGGTCACTTTGGGGAAAAGAGAACCAAAGTTTTTAAACAAAGGTGATAGATTCTGGTCAAATGGCTTTATGCAAAGCTAGAAGATAGCTTGACGCAATGGCAATAGGAACTGATCAGCATCTACCAAGGTGTGGGAAAGCAGAGGATATTTTATAAGTGACAGCTCACCAAGATAGCAATCATCTGAAAAGTACTGGGCTATCCCTTTCCACCAGCAATTGCCTTTTGGCCGTGACAGCTCCAATTTCTTTGTGCCGGGTTTCCTTTCTTTTTCACACGGCATTCAAGAAATCACAGGATTAAAATCACATCTTCCTACTGCTTTACCAGGGTTAGTGATTTTCCCTCTGCCTGTATAGGATATGAGATTCCCATCCCAAATTACTTGTTCCTGTATTTAGCCTATACTGAGCACCAATGGGCAATTTCCTCCCAATGCAAATACCAGCCTCAGAAGAGGGATTTTCCTGAGAACTGCTGCAAAGAAGGAAATGGTTAAATTCCCCATCCATTCCTCCTGCAATCCCAGTAATAATCAACCCCCCTTCAGCTGATGTTCCTTGCATTTTTAAAAACCTGCACATTAAATGCAAAGGCACATTTAAAATCATGTCTAGTTTGGCCCTAAGTGTGCTTTGGATTACAATCCTAGAGGACTACTAGCATAGACCCATATCAGAAAAAGCAGAGAAGAAACTTGAAGGTAAGCCCTAAACTTGGGGAATTGTATGTGCATTATATGCATTTGTATATACACTGTATTCATACAACGATGGGGGGGGGGCTCTTCCATACCAGTGCAATACTAATCCTGTTAATAGCAGTTATGTTCTTGATCATTATGGCCTATTTTATTCACAAACATATAAAAAAATCTTGGCTTGCAGACTTTTGCAAACAGATGTAATTGTGTGAATATTCACATATCAATTTGCAACCACCCTTTAAGAAGAAACATCAGGAATATGTGATATGATAGGCCAATTGTGTAAAGAATTCATAAGAAAAACCAAAATTCAATGCTTTTTACACAAGGCATTTGAAGTTTATGGTTTCTTTAGATGAAACATTATCACCCTCCAGTTTCACTTCTGTTTGTAAGCAGTACTTTTCTACCTCCTCCTCCTTCTTATTAGAGCATGGAAAATGGAGTATTATTTCTGATGGCAAAAGATTTCCTTGTATATATTTGAGGTATTCAGCTATACCAGAGTGCCACCTAGAGGTTACATAGCAGAAAATCAGGAAAGGAAACACTCCTTGTGTAGTGTTCATATCTCAATTTTGTGACGAACACAAAAGTAGATGCAGTGGATAAGCAGCCTCCTGTAGAAAAGCCCTTACTTTTTAGCAAGTGTGTCTGGTCTCCAGACTCACTACAGCTTCTTCAGATGTTACCATTTTTGTGCAGTATTTGTTTTTGAATGAGAATCCATCAACCTGCTAATTTCTGCATGGAGCAAAGGTGTCTTTCTACCTTCCTGATTCAGAATTGACCATGATTCCCTTCTGAATAAATGCACAGGTGTTGGCAAACACAACATTTGCTAGAACGTAACACCTGAAATGGCCCTTAGCCTACAGAGAGAACATTCAAGGCAATCCACAAGGTCCCAACATCGTGCAGCTTGCATTCATCTCAGAAGAGTTTGCACAGCAACCATGCACATATTTCAGCGAAATGAATCTGGGCTGGGCTGTGCACCAGCACTTGTTGAATTACTGAATGGTCCAAATCCTCTGGTGTCCGAGTGACTGAAAGGGATGCATGTTGATTTACACTATTTGGGGATTTAGCCCTTCGTATTTTCAAAGATACAAATCATAATGTAATAAAAGTAGATATTCCAGGGCACAAAGGAGATAAAAGATTTAAGAAATACTCACGAAACATATTAGACGCAACAGCAATAACTAATATTGTTTCATGTTAGAAAATAAAAGAATGCCCAATTCCACAGTACAGTAGGAATATGTGCACATGAGTTGTCTATTTCTATAGCAGTATTGAGGTTCTAGTAAATACAAGAACTTGCTGATATTCAGATATAAAGGCCGCAATTTAGAAATCCAACTGCAGTGTTAATTCAACAAAACGTTCTGGTCCTTAATTCCATTAATAGCCATTTTCTTTTCTGCTCTCCACCCCTGTTCCTGTTTTTGCAATGCAAATTTTAGATCCAAGTCAAAATCAGAAATATCCCCAAGTTCAGGTTGCTGACACTAAAATATTCCTATGTTCAGGCTGCTAAATTCAGTATCCAAAATGCAATGTTAGATTTTGATCCAAATTACAGGGTTTAACACACAAGGGTCTGTATCTAACTACTTGGAGTAGATATTTGAAATGAATGGGACTTAGGTAGTCATGACTAACTTAACTCCCATTAATGTAAGTGGGTCTACTGTAAGAAGGACTAGCACTGGATACAACCCAGGGTGTTTTACTTGGCTTACGACAGTGTGGCATTGTCAAAGGTGGATGTTCGACATACATGGCCCACCTCTAAACCACTGTTGCAGTGGGTAAAACTAGCATCACTTCAGTTATTTTGCATCCATCAACTACGTTGCAAATACACTGATTGTCTAACTATTGACCAGCACTCAGAAGAAAGGAACGCTCAAGATCCAGTTATAAACAAAAAACACGAAAGAGATCTCAGTCATTTTACAGATATCTAGAAGGGCTTCTACGGATTTGGGACGACGGTTTAGGTTTCCAAAGCCACCATCTCTATCCAAATAACTGCTAGCAAGAAGCTCTTTCTTCCCCTCCCCCCCCATCTCGACACCCTTTCTTCTCCTTTGTCCCAAGGACATTAAGGACATCACGTCCGCAGTGCACTGTGCAAGAGGATAATAATAATTAATAACCATTAGCCACAATAAGGATAATACCAGCGGCCGGACAGACTCATTCTAAAGAAACCTCTTTTTCCCCCCACTTTAATAAAAACAATGATTTGACTTTGAAGAAAGTGACTTTTTTTTTTTAGTGAAAGCTGGATCTGGTCCTCTTGTTCTACCCCCCCCTTGCTCTGCACCCCCTCCTTTTTTTAACTCTCCTTTTTTCTTTTTCTTTTAATACTCTGCGTTCTATCATGCAAATCCCCTTTCAAATTATGAGAGTATTAGAGCCATCAGCGGTAATGTCACCGCCACAAAATGAGAGCAGGGACTTAAGCACCTAACGAACAATGAAATGTGCGAGCCCTGGGACAGGACAATTAAGAACTGGGCTTAGCCAGCCAGGGAAATTTATTGCTATCAAATCCATATTTCTATTTTCCCCCTGAACAGTAACCTATTTGAATATGATTAAAGGGTTTCATTAGAGACGAGAGAAAAGGCCCGTGTCCCGCCGTTCCCTGTGAGCTCACAAACACGCATGCTGCTGCTGCTGCTGCTGCTGCTGCTGCTGCTGCAGCAGGAGCAGCACTTCAGGGAGTCAAGATTGGAGAGAAGCAGCAGTGGCAGCAGCAGCTGGCGGGACAGAGTCCCTGGCTTGCCCAGGCAGACCAATCTGATTGGACTTCAGAAGGCCTCCATGACCTCAGGGCCTTCTTGGCTGGTGCATTCTTTGTCATGTCAAAGAGGGTGGATTCTCAGGGTCCACTAATGGTCTCATGAAATTTGGGTCCTTCTTGGCTTAAATGCTGGACGAACAAAATGCGTTAAGGCGGAAGCATACATGCCAGCAGGATAGGCATGGCTGGGCACCTGCCCAGGGCCCACACCGCAGCAGGGGCCTACTGACAGGTGCCCCTGGGATCTGCTCCTCATTTTTACCATTGCAAACCACTTGTTCAGCTGCCTCTCGCTCTGGCCCAGACAATGGCAATGGTGAGAAAGAGGAGCTGTAGATACCACTGCCTACTTGTTCATTGGCTCTTTTCTTGCCAAGCAAGCAAGTGGCAACAACGATGAGAAGGAGGAGGAGTTGCTGGTGACCATGGAGTGAGAAGAGGGGCTCACTGAGGTTGTCTTGCCCAAGGGCCCTCGGAAACCTAGCGCCTGCCCTGTGTGCTGGGTAAAGGCCCACCACAGCATTATGAAAAGCCCACCTCATGTCATCGTACAGAATGGCAGGAATATTGTAGCTTCCTTTTAAACCGACCTCCCTCCTTTCATAGATTTCATAGCCCACTTTATAGCAGGTTAGTGGTATCACTGTGACCCATTTTACAGAGTAAAAAACTGGGGCACGGGAAGAGGATGCGAACTGGTCAAGGCAACAACAATCACCTAACTGGAAGAGTGCTTGCAATAAGGATGAAAAGTGGGCCTCTTATGTCTCAACCCCATGATTCGACCTGCTCACGTTATCAGGTTATCATGGTATGAGTAAAGCCAGTATGGTGTAGTGGCTAGAGTGTCGGACTGGAAGTCGGGAGATCTGGGTTCTAGTCCCCACTCGGCAATGGAAACCTACTGGGTGACTTTGGGCCACTCACAGACTCTCAGCCTAACACACCTCACAGGGTTGTTGTTCTGAGGATAAAGTGGAGAGGAGGAGGATTATGTACACCGCCTTGCGAAAAAAACGCAGGCTATAAATGCAATAATAAAATAAATAAAGGAGGTGTGAGACATGATCCTTTTATTCATTCAGGGAGGAACCCTATGCATGTTTAGATAGGGGGGTGATCTTTTTTCCTGCCTAAACGTGCAAAGGATTGCACCCATATTTATTTATACTACCCAATAACCAACGTTCTCTAGGCAGTTCACAAACATTACAACCCACCCTCCAAAATACAATATAATAAATATATAATATAAAATCTTTAACATACAAAATTTACAAACAATTTAAAACAGGTAAAAACAGTTACAATACAATATCGGGGCCTAGTAAAAATACCTGATCAGATGTTTGAGATTTTTGAAAAAAGGAATTTCCCAGCAAAGTGTTGAATAACTGAAGAAAGATTATAGGGGGCTCAAAAGCAGGAATGCCAAACCATTTGAAAGCGGAAATGAAGCAACTTCTTACAGATACTTTTTTTAAGGAATTGATGACTGTTCAACATAACACTTGGTGATCTAGTATGTACTTTTTACAAAGTAGAGTGGCACATTTAGTTTAACAGCTGTTCACTTTGCTATGTCCCATTTTCCATAATCAGCTGAAGATAATGCCATCCTTTCATCATGCATGAGTGCTGATGGCATGCAGAAAAAGACAGTTACTAGTCATATGAAAATTCTGAGCTTCAAGTAGCCCATTTTCATGACAAATCTACTAAAATTTATCTAGATCCATGTATGTTTCCATGGTTTATGGATTTTCCAATTTTTAAGATATAGAGCTTCTCTAAATAAGCAATTTACAGTATGCTTGTGATTGGCTGCTCGTGGAAGTTTGTGGGTTCATTTCACAATGCTGTAAGCACCCAGGGCCCCTCCCATGCTATCCTCTGGAATATCAGGGGTTTTTACAGGTATAAAAAAGCCCGAGATAATGTGAGAATATCCAGGAAATTGCACCATATCCCAGGGTGCAATCTTGCCTATAATTACGCCACAAGATAGCGCTGTCTCAGTGAAGCATATGGCACAGGAAGTAATCCATTTCAAACCACGTGGCCGCCAGCATAATACCGCCAATCAGATGCAAGTAAAAAAATGTATGCAGATAACCCCGGTAAGGCAGCGCGATTATTTTAAAATGTAGAGAAGCCCATAATCTAGGCTCCAAAGCAGACTTTCCTGAGCCTTTCTCTTCACAACGCCCCTTCCAGCCCCCTGAAAATGCTGCAGAGAGTATCAGAGAACCCTGCTGAATGGGGTGAGATGTGGTATGGGGGGGGATCCCCAAAACTGAGCTGAAACACTTTCATGACTGGAGCCCTTCCATCAACAGAAAGCACATCCTGGATCTAACCATATGCATTTAGGATGGAATTGCCATTCCTCATTCACTCCCATTTTATAGGGTGTCCACACAATATTAACATCCATTTGTAACCCTCCTGTGTTTTCCCAGTCCATCTTCCATCTTTTTTTTCTTTTTACAGGAAGAAAAGGACAGAAAACTGTACATGTGCAAATGCCTTAAACACAGCCCTTCCAACTTTTTAAGGAGGCGTGGTATTGACATGGGCAGTGACATATCGTGTAGGTGAATCTATCACAGCTCACCCCTTATTCACATTCAACCTCAGCATTTTATAACCCTATTACATTTTTAAATCAATCTTTTAATTAGTGCTAAAGCACATATATATATAAATATATATGCAAAATACTGCTTAAACAAGTGTTGAAGAGCAAGCACTAATTTTAAAAAGAAAATGAAAATCATTCTGATTGCCACCATTTTAGCGATGTGTTTTTTTCTAATTAAACACTTCCAATCTACACTTCTAATCCAAAACAAATGTTAAGCACCTCATATATATATATATATATATATATATATATATATATATAATTTCATGGATAGTAATAAGCAATCTTGCTTAAAATAAACAAGCGCTTAGCACTAAATAAATACTTGGTCTTCATTTGGGGTGGGGAATCATTCAGAATCCCCATTGCGTACCCACAACTGCCCACTCAGGTAAATCCATCCTTTGCCATGCACAGCAACCCTGCCACACTCACCAGTGTGAATGGAACATAGAGGGATGAACATATAGAAAGTGCAATATTCCTGATACTGTGGAATGCCAGTTGCAATTTCACTTGTATCTTACATTGGAAGATGAAAGATTTATTAATGGTAGGTGCTACCAGTCTGGAATCAACCTTGAGGTGCAATCCTATGCATGTTTAAACAGGAACAAGTCCTACAACTCCCTGCATTTCCCAGCCAGCCATTGTAGGTGCCTGTTTTAATTAATAACACACTACATCATGGGATATGTAGTCTTAAAGCTGATCAACCACGAAATCATTTTCACATATGTGTAAAGGTAGCATGATCTTTGGTGTAAGAAGATGATCAGAGAAAAAGCTGAAAATATCAGAATAAGCTTGACAGTTTTCAACATGTCCTGCTCCAGGGTAAATGTGCAGTGTATTTGTTGAAGGCACCATTTTCAGAATTCTTCAGAACTATAATTTTCAACCTTAACCCCTTTTGGGGAAATTTCAGCAGCGCATCAACTGTATTTAAAGCTGTATTTTCTTCCCCCATAATTTTTCTACAGAATATAGATAGATATTTTCCTGAACTGATATAAGAAGGGTTTTTCCTTACTTGAATGTTGTGTGAAGCATTTTTTATTTTTTTTGTGTATTTGTGATAATGTATTTTATTAGTTTTTAGTTGTTCTGACCTAAAGGTTATGGAAAGAGAGTGAACTCAAGATTTAAAAAAATATTGAATAAATTAATACTATATCAGAACATTCTACCAAAATGAACTAACAATCCTCCTGGTGGTACTGTGCTATAGTGGAATGTTGCAATTACACAAGTAGAAAAATCCATTTTCTTTCGCTTTCAGAAATAATATTTCATTTTTCTTGGGAAAGTACTCTGAAACTGGAAAAGTGCTCTGAAAAATCAGAAGTGAAACTGGAGGATCATGATGTCATCTAAAGAACCCATTAAAAAAACTGTGAGTAGAGAATCATGATCACACAATCAATGCCTTGTGTAGGAAAGCTCTGTTTCTTAAGGAAAGAAGGAGGAGGAGGAGGAGGAGGAATACCAGCTCTGGATAATGGTGGTGCAAAGGTGGATTCAGTGAGGGATGGGACCTATTGATCGTGTCTTGTCCAAGGGCCATTTAAAAGCTTATTGAGCCAAAAAAGCAAATATGTATGCATGACCACTGAGCCATAAGGACACAAACAACAGCCCTGTTGGATCATCATGATGGTCCACCTAATCTCACATCCTGCTTCCAACAGGGGTCAGCCAGGTGCCTCTGGGAAGTCACAAGCAAGGCTGAAGGGCATGTATGACCTCAGCAAGTAGTACTTTGTAATATACTGACTTTGAACATTGAGATTTCATTCTGCTGTTATGGATCAGAGCTGTTGATATACTTATCATCCTTGAATTTGTCTAATCCCCTTTTAAAGACATCAAAGTTAGTGGCGATCAACACATCCTGAAGTTAATTTATGCATTGTGTTTGTTCTGAACCTACTGCCAATCCATTGGAAGCCTCTTTTCCAGTAGATATTGTACATTACAATATGTTGCAAACTCCCCATCAATACTTTACATTAGAACAAAGTAGCGCTCACAGACTCAGGGGGAGAACAAACTAGGGCCTCAGCTAGACAAAGCGGTCTAGCATGACAGGTATGTGTGTGAAGATCCCACGATATTTTTATTGCAAGATCTCCTCCTCTGTTCACATGCAGCGTGCGACAACCTCAGAGGGAGAGGAGTCACACCCACCATTTGGTTTTTTTTTTCTTAAAGAAGATGCGCATGAGTGCTCGTGCGCAAAAGTATATATATATATATATATATATATATATATATATATATATATAAATAATATTCCCCGCTTCCCCCCACCCTACCCCTGATGGGCGCAGTGCTCCTGAGGAGCTCTGCACGGATCCCAGCTCCTTGCGAGTAACTGCAAGGAACCGGGACAAACTGCAACGCCCTCATACACATTCCGCGGTCTCGGGCTCAGCCCAAGACCGTGGAAAAACTGGGCCTAAAGTGTAGGGCTAGATCCCAGGGCAAAGGAGGGATCATCCCTCCCTGATCTGGGGATCCGCTGTGCATCATGTGGATGCACAGGGACGATCCCAGAGATTGCCCTGGGATATCACCCTGTCTAGCTATGGCCCAGGGTGTGCCTGTCTTTATACAGAAAACATTGTGAAATCAATTCTATTGCATGCCATTTTGTGTCTTCATTGCAGGCATTTAGATTTAGTACTGGTTCTCTGTGAATCCAAACCTATTTGTTTCTTCAGTTTTATTTTCTTGTTTGAGTGATATTTATGTATTTTGTTCATGATCTGCTCACAAAACGTTTGGCAGTGACTGTATTTTTCCATAACAAAATAGTTACCAGTGTCACTGAAGTGTTTTTTGTTTTTACAATACTAAGTCTTAATATAAGAACAGTGTAGTGTTTATTCAATAATTGAAGAAGATAGTCATTCTACAATTATTTACTCATCTTAATGAACAAATTATCTATTTTTGTCCTTAGGTGCATCAGCTTTCATTGTTCCCATGTGCATATCACGGGTGTGTATTGGTGGTATAAATATTTGCCATTGATCTTGAGCAGACTGTAAAGGTCATGCTGAGGGGAAATTCCAACCACCAGAGGGAGACAAAGTACCACTGGAGCATGTATCCAATCAGGAGAGGTGAGCGATACCATGTGGTGCCTGTGACCATTCATAATCAACAGATATACTTTACAGCATGATCTGATTCACACCATCACCACAACTTAAGCCACAGTGCATGCTGGGCACCATTAACCTAATTACCCACCTTGGGCCTCATCTACACCAAGCAGGATATTGCACTATGAAAGCGGTATGAAAATGGTATATAAAAGGCAGGAGCCACACTACTGCTTCATAGTGGTACTGAAGTGCACTGACAACTATTGGGGCCCATTGACATATACCATATACCACTTTCATACCAGTATATCCTGCTTGGTGTGGCTCCTGCCTTTTATATACCACTTTCATAGTGTGATATCCTGCATGGTGTAGATGAGGCCCAAGTGTGGCTTGCTGTATCATCCAAATCCAGGCAGCATGGCTTGTTTCAGGGGGAAACAACCCTCAACTGATGGCCTGTTGTTGGGCTATTTGAGGGTTGTTCCTCCCTTAAACATGTCATGCTGCCTGGGTTAAGATGACATGACAAGACATGCCTAGGCAGGTGGGCATTTAGGCAAATGGCACCTGGCACCTGATGGCATGCATCCCGACTTAAACAAACCATGGTAATCATGCAAACTGGGCCTATGAGGGCTGAGTTGTTTAAAATAATTATTAGTGTGGTGTACATTAAGCAGTTTAAAACAATTCCATGCCAAAATAAACCAAATTCTGCATCACAGAAAGATCATTTATTCAATTTGCATAAATTATGGAAATTTACATTTGTATATGTTTACTTATTTTGCTTAAGAACATAAGAAGTGTCATGCTGGATCAGACCAAGGGTCCATCTAGTCCATCATTTTGTTCACACAGTGGCCAACCAGCCATCGGCCAGGGATCAGCAAGGCAGAACATGGTGCAACAGCACCCTCTCACCCATGTTCCCCAGCAACTGGTGCACACAGGCTTACTGCCTCGAATAAATCATCATTATATCCAGCCTTCCAGATGTGTTGAACTAAAACTCCCAGCATCTCCCAGTTAGCATGGAAAATGGAAAACTTGAAGGGAGGGGGAATGGAAGGCCTGGGACCTTGAATAGAAACATACCACACAGCGACGTTTTATTGTAGGTCCCACTTGTATGTACTTGGATATATTAATAATGTCTCCGATTCTCCAATTGTTGCTCTTTATATACCCCAAACAGCACCATCTACACACTAGAGGGGGGTATTAGCAAGCTTGGGGGAGCCCTGAAGTCTACAGAAGTAACAAAACACTTCAAAGGGAAACCCTCAAAAATAGGTCAGTAAGGACTGAGCATGCTCAGTGGCCACATAATGTTGGCTGACTGATGGAGGAAGAAACTCATCCCTGCCCCCCATGGAAAGCCAGAGTTGAAGAAGGAATGGAACAACCTGGAAGAGGTCAGAGTTCCAGCCAGCTAGCCATGACCACAAGCTTCTCCGGCTCCACTGTCCACAGCTGTCCAAAGGTCTCCTGCTCCCGCTCTCACAAACAACTCCCTTTCACCCTCACTGTCCCTCATGCCTGAAACTGCCTCCCCAAACTCCCTTATGATGAGGCCTCCTCTCTTACTTTGTTCAAATCCCTCCTCTTTCCCATGAAGCCTTTGGCATAAGCTAGGGTGACCATATGAAAAGGAGGACAGGGCTCCTGTATCTTTAAGAGTTGCATAGAAAAGGGAATTTCAGCAGGTGTCATCTGTATGCATGTCACACCTGGTGAAATTCCCTCTTCATCACAGCACTTAAAGCTGCAGGAGCTACACTGTGACCACATTTACAAGAGGGCAGGGCACCTGCAGCTTTAACTGTTGTGATGAAGAGGAAATTTCACCAGGTTCTCCATATATACAAAGGACACCTGCTGAAATTCCCTTTTCAATATAACTGTTAAAGATACAGAAGCCCTGTCCTCCTTTTCATATGGTCACCCTAGCATAAGCCCCTGGTCCTTGGGATGCAAGTTGCCTTGAGCTCCTTGGAGGAAAGGTGGGATATAAATGAAATAAGTAATAAAAAATAAAACCATCTCTGAGTATATTACCATTACTTAGGGCCAAACTAGACATGATATTAGTGATGAGAATGCAATTGACATGCACAGGTGTTGTTGCTGTTGTTGCTGTTTATGTAAATAGCCGTCAGAGCTGCGGGAAGCCATGAGAAAGTCTCTTTACCGACCCAGCCCCATGTTCCACGCAGCTGCAACTGCATTTGCATGACAAAAAAGTGCATGTTAATTGCATTCACACAATTAATGCCTCATCTAGTTTGGTCCTAAGCAAATGGCAACACATCTTTCACTTAGAGATGCTGTTGTTTTTATTATTTATTTCATATGCAGGTTAATTCCATTTGCACAATTAAAATCCCCCTTAGATTGTGAGATTTCTGACCCAAGATTAGGTTTTTTTTATACAGTTTTTACTCAGCCACCATTAGTCCATAGGGCATCTATACAGCATTACACACTTTTATTCCAGAGAAAACAACCCAGAAACAATTACATGTCCCTAGTTCTTGCCTGAAACCAAACCTACATATGTGTAGGTGAAAAAATCAAGTATTTGTTTCCTCCTTGCCCCAGTTTCCCCCTTCCTGTTTTCTTCCCCGTTTCCAATGTTAGACTGTATGCTCCTTGGGGCAGGGACCTGTCCTCTTGTGCTCTGTAAAAATCCATGATGGTGCTATATAAAGAAAAATAGCGGTTAAAGCAGGTCTAGAGAAGAGCTCCATCAAGTTGCAAAGTTATAACTGTGGAAAGCTGGCAGAAAATCCAAAAATCCATTACCCATTGCCAAGGATCCTGGGGCTAACTACATGGATATGTGTTAATACTGTTTAGGACCACACTCCACCCATTAGCATTAATTGCAGAAATTGGGAAGAAATAAGCAATTCTAGTTTTTGATCGTACAGAGTACAAAAATGTGATTAAATTAAAAGAACGAGACATGGAAAACTCTTAAAAGATGAATTTAGCACCATTGAACAACACTATTGGCTGAGACAGGTTCAGTGTTTTCCTAGCCTTAGTCAAGGCATTGAATTCAGTCTTCATGGTATGTTTTTGCTTGAGACTGCAACCCGATCCTAAATACACTTACTAGAGAGTAAGTTCCATTGAACGTAGGGGGATTTGCTTTTGAGTAAATGTAAGTAGGGTCATGCTGTTATTTGTTCTATGCACAATCACAATTCGATGACATGAGTCTGGTTTATACTTTACATGTATGTTCATCATCTGAGTGGAGAATCAAATGGTGACTTGCACATGTGAACAAGTTATCACAGATCAAATGCACTGGCATATTACACAAATACAGGAAGCTGCCTTATTGTGAGTCGGACCATTGGTCCATCTAGCTCAGTATTGCCTAGCACAACTGGCAGTGGCTCTCCAGGATTTGAGACTGGAGCCTTTCCCAGGCCTAGGTGGAAATGCCAGGGACTGAACCTTTGGATCTTCATACAACGCACGTGCTCTATCACAGAACTACAGCTACAATTCCCTTACAGCACATCAAATTCAGTGTTTTTCACTGGAATTAGTTTAGTGATGCAGTTACAAGTCATCCATATCATGAGTAATCATGTGATATTCATGCGCAATGTGAACCAGCCCAAGGAGAACTCATGTGCTCTCAGGGAAAGGACTACTATCACAGCCCATCACTGAAAAAAGGTGGCTCATTGGGTAAATCACTTTTTCCTTATTTCGTTTCACTTGCTTGTATAGCAGGAGTGAGGAATATGTGGTCCTCCAGATGTTGTTGGACTACAGCTCTCACCATACCTCACCATTAGCCATGCAAGTTGGGGCTGATGGGATTTGCAGTCTAACATCTGAAAGGCCACACTTTCCCCCATCCTTGTTGGACAGAAAGAAAACCAGGATGCCAACCTGTTGTTCTCTCATTCTTCATATTTCCCATTTGTTTGTGAATGATGTAGTAGTTGGTTGTGTTACTTTGTTTTATTTCAGTGCAACTGACAGATCAGATTATACAAGTGCTGCTAAAAGTCTGAAAAGATATAGGCCCCTTCAGACATCTGTCAGAGGGTGAATATAGGATGCCCTTTGTTCTCCAAAAGTAAAAATGTTCAGAATTTTAATGGAAATCATACAAATTTGTGCATCTGCTTTTTAACCCAAGAAGTGCCCCATTGGTTTACAGCAGCAATGCCAGGGCACCAAGCATTTCACTTTCTCATGATGTGAGAGAAGACTTTGTGTTTATCCAGCACCCATGATGCAGTGCAAAATCTGAACTAAAATGTGCATGTATGAGAATGCCTGTGTAGTAGCTTTAAACTCACCAACCCATTAATCATTCCACCATTGACCCAAATGAACATCCACAAATAAACGCTTTGCCTGCTCTACTAGTATTTTTGGTGCACCCCTGTTCTTTCTTTTCTTTGCTAAAAGCTACAGAATCTCCTTAATTTTTTTAAATTTTTATTTATTTATTTATTGCATTTTTATACCGCCCAATAGCCGAAGTTCTCCATTGCAGGAAGGAGGGAGGGAGAAAGTTGAATGGCCTTCGGAAATTTTGCAAAGCAACAATTATAAATGTATATAATCCTGGGAACAAGGCTAGCACCAAGGGTAGGCATGGTTGGGCACCTGCCCAGGGCCCATACCCCAGCAGGGGGCCACTAACATTGGAGTCGCTCCTTCTCTTCACCTGCTTGTCTACCTGCCTTTTGCCCTGGCCCAGACAATGGCTGTGGTGAGAAGGAAGAGCCACAGGTTGCTCACTGGCTCCCTGCCTGGTAGCAGCGATGAGAAAGAGGATGAGGAGCAATAGACGCTGGTGACCATGGAAGTGAGAAGGAATCACCGAGGGAAAGGAGCCATTGAGGGTGTCTTGCCTAAGGGTTCTTCAAAACCTGGAGTCAGCACTGACTGAGAAATTAATCAGATCATGGTGAAATATCCATGACCTCTAAGAGGTACATTAAGTTGCCTTCATTTAAGCCAGTCCTAAGCTTTATGGAGTCTTCTGGTCTCAGAAACAACCTGAAACAACTGGTTGGCTGTAGTACACAGCTGACATGTTGCTTTTCTTGTGAACCCGGGGTTCATGGGGGGGGGGGTTGCAAACCAGATGAATGTGACATCTCCATGGCATGTGATGCTAAAAGACTTTTGGAAATATTCACTGCAAATTATACATTCTCCCACTACCCAGCAAGTGTGTTTTCACATTTCGATGTCAAAACAGTGTACATTTTAATTATCACACAGGATTCCATTCTCCAAATACTAAAATATTCAGAGGTTCGCTAGGAATGATAAGAGATGAGGTTGCTGAAATAGACAATGTACCAGCCAAGCAGCTATCACTCTAGGTAAAGAGGGCAATACGATGGGAAAACAGATTCTATGGCTACGAAAGGGTCCTGCTGGAGGGGGCACGGTTCTCAAGCAACCTTAGTAAAGCTTTGTTCTCCAGGCAGTTCTGTCTTGTTCCAGCCCCTCCCCTCCTCCTCCCTGCTTTTCCCCACCTATCCAGCCACCCACCTACCCACCCTCCCATCTCTCCCCCTCCACCCCAACGAGGCATCACAGCTCCTAACGAAACGGAACTGCTGCCAGATGAAATATATTACTATTAAATACTTAATTCTTCTAGTGAGCGAAGAGCAGCCAGTATGAATACGATTATTAAAGAAAATTACTTTGGCTGATCAGATATTTCTGCATACTAATTTCTGACCCTGCTTCCCTCTCTGCTTGCTTCTCATCCCTCGGAGACCAGGACAGAGAAAATTCCATCACAAATAGCTGATTACTGGGGCTTGCATTAAAATCAAATTTTTCCCCCCGTCTCGGCTCTAATGTCCTTGCCCACAGTAGGGACAGCAGTAACTGTGAAGAAAATTATTCTATAGACAGGCCCAGATCCTACTGTATCTGGAAGTCTGAGGCTGTGGGAGTTATTAATACAGACCGGAGTTTGAGGCCTTGGCTTTAAACTAAGCAGGTCCCATCGCCCAACAAAATTCACGCTAATCACCTCACGCCATCAAACCACACACTGTGTCACAGCACCCACACATACATACTTCATGCGCCTCCATTTATGCAGCATTTATATGTGTTATTTTTACCCTGCCTGTCCTCCAAGAAAATGGTGCTCCAGGTAGCTAACAATTATAGGAACCAAAAATGTAAAAGAAAAACAATAATGCCGTTTAAAAAAAGCACAACAGAGTAAGAACAGCAGCCACCCCAACAGATGAGCTGTACATGCCAAAGTGCCTGCTTTGAGAAAATATCTCATTGGTTACATGCCAAAAATGAACATGGGCAACCTTTTAGTATACAATATGGGTGAAAAGGGGGGGGGACTTTTCTACCAGTGGACTGTATATCCCTCCAGGGCAATCACTGATCCTCCAGAGCACTAACAGTCACCTCACATGGAAAATGCTAAAAATAACCCAGTTTCTCCCACAATCCTATAAGCTATCAATTTAGTTGCTCTTTATTTAAAAGACACACTTGTGGAGGTGTCACCAGCCTGAAGTTGTAATTACAGCCTGTGTATGTTAATTCCAAGCTCCTGTTCCATACATCTCATCTCAACGGGGGATCCTGTCTGTTGCACCTCTCTCCCTCACCTCTGAGAAAAGTCTGTGGGAGGGGAAAGATTCCATTATGGAAGCTGCACCTCTCCCAAGGAGGAAATGATGAAGACAGGCAGGCAATTTATTTAAAGTTGCCTCTCCAAGAGACTATGAGGATACTAATGCAAGGCTCCCCATATAGCGTGGTGAAGGGAGCTGTGCTGATACGTCTACACAGCCATTAACAGTGGCACCATCAGGGCAAGATATGGGGAAGAAGCTCAAGGCTGCACTCCACAAAATGAGCAGGAGGAACTCCAGATGCCATGAAGCTGGTATGCCACATTTTGAAATCAGTTAAGTAAACACAATTCCATCTAAAGAGTTCTTGTCTACACCTAGCTTTGGGGAGCTCAAATCTCCCCACACTCCCTGCAAGTCTCACACTTCCACACCATGTGTGTAACTAGATTGGTGACCTTATACTGATGACTGATGTTCACCTATTGGCTGAAGGGTTCAGTTAGGAACCAAAATCATGATACCCATCAGCTTCTTTCTATCGCAACTGCATATGGAAATTCAGTGTCTGTACAGGACTGAGAGCTCCATCACACCAGTGATTTATCGCACACTCACCATGCCTGGTAGGCGGTTTTGCAGCCCGGCACTCACATGACATCGTCCATGTCCTGTACTCATTTTGCCTCTTCCCCTCTGTGTTTCGTTTCTTTTTGGAATAGGGCAAGTCTGGATTATTTTTCCTCCATTCAAAATAAATGCGCTCCTCCTTCCCATGTATTGCTGTTGCGTTCTATAAAAGCTTTTTTTTTAAGGTCTAAAACAGCAAACTGGAAAGAAGTGCTCTGCAACCCTATGCTTACTTCTGAGATCTTACTTCTGTTTACTCAGAAGGAAGTCTCTGTTCAATGGGGTTTACTCAAAGGCATCATGGGATTTTAGTATGACTCGGATGTAAATGCAGCTGAAATCAATGGGATTTACTCTTGAGATCTCTATTTTATGAACTTGGAGATACACAGCTTCACATGATCAAAGTAAAGGAAAATTATTCCTTCACAATTGCAAAAAGGTGGACTTTCGTACTGGTGAATTATCACTTCTTTTTTGCTGCCCAACCGACTGCCAAGGAAGGGACAAATTGCTTTTTTCAGAGATCTAAACTCATTACTTACGGAGTGAATTTGAACATAGGCAGAGGGCCTAATTGCCCATCCCTGGTGTAGGAAATAACTGTCCAAATCAGGAGACCCATGCAAATAGTATTTGCATATGTTATCATTACAGCCAGGGTCCCAATCCCAAGGGAGGGTCAGTTCTGTAGCCCTTTTCATGTTCCACAGCAAGTCACATGAAACAATCCTCACTAAAAATGCATGCTGTGCAATGGTGGTTTCTAGCCAGTCACTCAACCTGTTCACATATTACAAAGTGGATGGTTTGTGATCCCTTAATCATTGGAATAATAATCCCACAGAGTGAGATGTCTGAATCACTAGCTTACCAAATATAACATCTGTTCCATGAATGTATGTATGTGAGCAACCCCTAAGACACCACACCATGTCATGCAACATATGAAAACCATCACTGTAATGTGGGAACAAGTAGTTTTCGGAAAGAGATCTGAAGCCAGATGTATGCCTGAATTCCACAGCTGGCTCTGGGTTTTGTAAGAGGGTGGATCAAATCCTGCAATTAAGATCTCCCCAAATGCTCATTTTTTCACACACAAAAATGTGGAAAAAAAATTTCACTCAGGAATGGATTTTGCATCCCCAACCGATCTCTGTAACAGTTTGATCTCATCTGAGGGCCTTTACACACCGCCGTGGGATGTGTGGCAGACACAAGAAGCTGTGCTGTGGTGCTGGCTCAACTGCTTGGCCAGCCAGTCAGGTGCAGCCAGCTAGTCAGGTGCAAAATTAAGTGTTCAGTCATGTCACTTTTTTCTCTGCAACATTGTGAAAATCTGCCCCTCCCTCTCTTTCCACTCAGCTAAAGCTCTGTTTTGAGTTCTGCTCGTTATTTATTTATTTATTAAATTTATATCCCACCTTTCCACCAAAAATGTCGCTCAATAATAAAATACAGATTAAAACAAAATCTTGGTTAAAACATAACATAATGCAAATCAATTAAAAATATTAGAATACAAGAAATAGACAGCACCCAACAATTTAAAAAAATAAAAACATCATCAGCAGACTAGATTACATGCCAAAGACCTTCCTGAATACAAAGGTATTTTCCTGTCTGGCAAGGACATTAGAGAAAGGGCCAACCTAGCCTCCTTCAGCAGGGAGTTCCAAAGCTTAGAAGCAAGCAGCCAGCAAGAATGCCCTCCTTAAAACTCCATCAAATGTGCCCCAACGGCAGCAGGACTGAAAGAAGGGCCTCCCCTGAAGATGAATGAAACCTTCTTCTTTGGCCTTGCTTTGTCATCCCTCAGCTTCGCACTTCTGTTGTAGCCTTTGCTGCCAAAATCCTACCCCTGTCCTGTTGCTCACACAATGCAAGACACCTGTCCTCAGAGCCTAAGAGAGCCTTCCCACCTACCTCCGGTACAAGCTTCTTGTCTTTCCCAATAAACCTCTCCACAGCCTTGACCTATCCAATCTATTGCACTGGCCATGCCAGTGCTACTAGCTCCTGGTTTTCAAGGGGCCTTGGGAAAGACACCTTCCATGGGCCTCACAGGGAGTGAAAAACAGGGTGGTGTGAGGAGCAGCCAGAAAACCAGGTCCTGTTAGCTCAAGGAACCGGGGATTCAAGACAGGGTGCCCAGAGGTTCAGGGGAAGCTCTTGAACCCTGTGGATAAACATGCTAAAGTAAGTGTCTCTTTTTTGGACAATTGTGCAACTATGACTAACCAATTTTTAAAAAACTACTTTTTTTAAAAAAAGGGCTCTGGCTCTGACTACGACCAGGATCACAGTCGGAGTGGAGACAGGGAAATGGCATCATCAGGGAGGGGGAGGGGTGCAATGACATCCCCTCCAAACTGCAGTTTCAGCACAGTTGGAGGGGCTGTCCCTAGCAAGGAGGAAAGGGCACTTACAATGGATTGCCAGTGATTACAAACAGCGGTCGCAGACGCTTTCTGCCACTTTTGCTGAGCAACTTGCCTATGGTCTTTATCCACAGGTTTGTATGACATACCAACCCATCGTGGGTAAAACAACCCCTAGAACAGACCAAGGGTTATGAGGGCAGGTTGTTTGGGGGAAATGCCCTGATAAAACTGGTCCAGGTTCACATGACATCCTAACCCACCATGGGTTGTTTCAGACAACAACCCATTGTGGGTTACCATGTCATGTGAACCCAATCAGTGGCTGAGTTTGGATGATCAGCAGGGGAAACAATACAGCATCTGTTGTTTTCCCCATCCTTGTGCATGCCAGTCACATGACCAGGATTAACGTGATTACCTGCGCTGTGTCATGGGTTGCCATGTCATCCGAACCCTACCAAAGCTGCCTTGTTTGGGCCCTAACACCGGTGGGAATACCACTGGCAATAGATTTACACCCATGAAACTTTCTGTAGCCAAAATCAGGCCTTCCAGGCCAGGTTGACCCTTCATCAACAGACCTCCTATCCATTAGTGAAGGGGCATCTCTGCCCCATCCTAACCTCTGCCGGCCATTGCTTTTATGCCCACATTACTGGTTGGTCTGAAAGAACAATGTACAACAATCCTGCAGTGTAGCTCATTCTTATACCCCTATTGCAGTGCTGAAAGTTGGTAGTGTACAGCAGCCCTGAAATATAATCCATGGTTAGTATTGCAGGCTAGAGGTGGGGCTACTTAAATTCCCCCTTCAGAACTACTTCCAGGCCAAACTGCACTCTGTTGCATGCAGAAGTCTTATACTCCATTGAGTTGCATGCAGAATTGCTGCTCTTTTAAATAGTTGTTGCTGTTGATGATAATGATTATGATAATAACAATAACAATAATTTTGTACATGAAGTAAGATCCAAGCTAGAGCAGGGACTCCTGTCTTTAATGCTAACCTTTGTTTTTAAGGTTAGAGGTTTTTAAGGCTGAGTTAACACAGTGGTTTTTAACGGGGGCCCACTTGTTCCTTCTGTTTCCAGTGCTCAGGCTACGTGAAGAGGCAAGATGGAGGATATTGTTGTAATGTTGCTTGCTTTGTAATGTTTCTTGTTACTTCATTCTCATGCTGCTTTCCTGAGAAATGATAAAATGAGTATGTGGCGCTCTGGTTGCAGGCCTGGCTTCTGGGAACTGTCCAGAACTGAGGAGGCCTGTAAGCCACAAGAGCTGCATTAGGATCCGAGTTTCAAGGATCTATAGACACAAGAACATGGAATGTTTATTTTTCCTTATTGACTTTCTCCAAATAAACCCAGAGAAGGAAGAAAGGGGCTCTCTGGCAGCAGCTGTTTATCCAGTGTTTATGATAAAAGCGACTTCTCCATAGCAACAGGTGGCAGTGTGTGGCACTCCAGAAAATGCTGTCAGCAGCCTCAGCAACCAGTGCTAGGTATATAATTGAACTTGTTTGTTTGTTTGCTTGTTTGGAAGGCTGGCAGGTGCCGCGGACCCTCCAAGTTATAACACAGCCCAAGAATCGAAAAGTCTTGAAACTTTCAAAAGGTTATTATTCTGAACTTGCTTTGCATCCTTATTACTCGCATCTACAGATTTAAAAAAAACACAAAAAAATTAAAATGGGGGTTAACAATGGGGCAGCTAGAGGGGGGGAAGAGAGGGATGGGCAGCGCCCGAACCGGCCCTCCACCAGCTGATGGCGACCAATCGGGGGCGCCATCAGCTGTGGCACGCCTCTGCTTAAAAAAGGTTGGGGTAACTGCCCAACTTTTTTTAAGCAGAGTTTAGGGGGTTTCAGATCAACTGAAAAAGTGACTATAAAACAACACCACAAAAAAGCACAATTTCAGGAAGGGGGAAGCCCCATGTGGCTGTGAGTTGGTGGCTGCATCATATAAACTATGCAGCACCACTGCGTAGCCATGAGAGGGTATATGGGGTGCATGGACAAGCCCCAGAAATCTTCTCCTTAGCTCTGGAATGTAAAATGCAGGACCAGCAACTTAGCAGTTCAGTTCTGAGGCCTTTCTTCAACAGCCTGAATCTATGCTCTGCTGCAGTGAGGAGGCAACATGCAAGAGCTCCAAGCAATGGTACAGAGTGATCATTCATCCCCAGCATGCTAGTGCTGGGAAGAGAACCAAGTCCTTTCCCCTGAGTAGGGTTAGGAGCTGCCATCCAAGTCCTTGTGCTATGCAGGCAGAGTGGGAGGGAAAGAGCATAGTGGGGTTGGAGAGGGAAGTGGAGTCACCAGAGATCCTTGGCGTAGAACGCAAAGGTCCACTGGAATGACTCAGGGCCTTGCTAGACCTACCAGAAAATCCATCTGGGAGGCGGGGCGACGGCGCGCTACAGCTAGCGCATGCCATCGCCCTTTTCCACACGTCAACACGCGACGGGGCAAGGGAAAGCCCCGCTGCATGCTCCGCTTTTCTGCAGTTTAAAGGGCCATGTGCGCGGGAGCGCACCACCGAAGAAAGTAGGTATTTTTTTAAAAAATAAAGGGTTCCCTGCTCCCCCTGATTCCCCCCACATGATGTCTGATGCCCCCCACCCGCTCGCTCGCCATCCTCCCCCCGTCCCTGATGCCCATCCCTGTCCCTGTTCTTCCCCCACCCACCCCGTCCGCCATGGCTGTCCCCGCTCGCCAGGCCCTGTCCCCATCCCAGTTCTTCTTCCCCCGCCCCCCGTCTGCCATGGCTGTCCCTGCTCACCAGGCCCTGTCCCCGTCCCTGTTCTTTTTCTCCCCCCTCTTCTGCCGGGTCCAGTCTTTCCCCTGGCCCCCATCTCCCCCCCCCGCCCCGATGGGCACAGCGCTCCTATGGAGCGCTGTGCCCAGTCCATGGCTTCTCCCGGCTACTCGCGAGTAAGCGAGCAGCCAGGAAAAGCCACGGAAGTCGGTAGACTTTCCGCAGCCCCAGCCTCAGGCCGGGGTTGCGGAAAAACGAGGCCATAAGCGAATCCACTTATCCCGGGTTAAGGGAGGCATTAACCCGGCCTGACCCCAGAATCCCCTGTGTGTCATCTGGATGCACAGGAGGGAGACCGGGCCTCACACCGCGCTAACGCCTCATCTAGCAACGGCCTCAGTCTCCCCAATGCGACCTCAGCTATCACAGCGAACTTTAGTGCTCAAAGGACAAACAGGCAGCAGTGTAGTGGCAAAATCTGAAGTTCAGGCTCTCATCATGACAGTCCCCCATAGCCATGCCCCCAAGGAGAGTCCAAAAATGCAGATAGCTGCATTGCTCCATCTCAAGAAACCAGTTTTAGCAGTTTCCATCTCCATCAGGAGCAGACCTTTGTAAAGCTAATGGGTCCGAATTGTCCATTCAAGACCATGCCCTCCACCCCACCCCACAAATATTTCAATTACAACAGGGATAGCTTGCAACTATATACTGTTGCTGCGAAAAGTCGTTTTCTCCCCAGCAATTGTGAAGATGGCAGCTGAGGTCAGAGAACTCATGGCAGAACTGAGAACTCTGAGGTGGGGGGGAGGCAGATCACACCATCGTCAGAGGTGGCTCTATACTGGGGGCGAATGGGGTAGCGAACCTCTGCCCTGCCCACTTGTGGGATAGAAATCCCCCCACAGCCAGGTCCATTTGCTCCAATGCATGGCATGCAGCTGTGGATTGCCAGATTGCCACGTGTGATCTTCTCCTCCTTCGACAATCTCAGGGGAATATTGAGTATCTCCCCTGTGCTCCTCCCCACCAGCCCCAAGGTGCACTAGGCGCCACTGGCTTTCATCCCTGCGTATCAAAAGGCACCTGTGCTGCATCCCTCCCAGCACTGGCTCCACTACCCCACTGCAGATAAGGTTTGGGGGGGTGTTAAAAATTTGGGGGGGGGAAGTGATGTGGAGAGAGGGATGCCTCTGCCCCACATACGTAGCTGCGGTGGTTCATGCCTCTGCTTGTGTGTGTAGTAGCTGAAGCAGCAGCCGCGCCTGTCAATTAATTGCCTTGGGGCTTTTCCTTCCCACTGATGAATCAATCAATTAACCAATTAAAATAAGCATTGCATAATCTCAATCCAAGTGGCGTTTTGAGGATATTTAATTAAGATAGCCATTTTCCTCAGCAAACTATTGCAGGAAATCATTTGTTGTTGGGAAGATCGGCTTCAAAACGCACAGCTGCAATCACGGGACAGGCGGAGATTATTTACAGCAGTGGCCACCAAAAGAAATGCCCTTTCCCAGGCCAATGTAGCAGTGAAAAGTTGCACAGCTTTAATCTGTGGGTAATGAATTTATTTATTAATTGCACTGATTAATGCTTTCGTCCTGGGCTTGTATCTCTGCGGTGCCATGGTATAAAAATTAAAGACTATAACCTAAGGAGGTTTAAAGGATTGCTTTCCCCCAGATGAAGATATGCTTATGTTAAAGTCTATGGAAATGAGTATGCAAAACAAGAATGACAGCTGCAGACACAAGGAGATTTACACAAATAAACCCAGAGGGTAATACAGAAGCTTAGGAACATTAGAGTTTCATACACATACACACTCGTTCTGTCCTGGACCTTCCTTGCATACATATCAAGAGGTTTCCATTGACTTCAGTCAGCGGGCCAATTCTGATGTACATGGTATCTGTCATCAAACATGCATTTTTTATTTGGGGCGGGGGGACGACAATGAACCATGTAGATACATGCCAAAAAGAAATCTCAAGGATTCATCTGCATGGCTTCAGACCGAAAACAAGACATCGGGGGATTCAGAGTTGATGCCGGAGCCCAGTTATTTAATTTTGGCAATGTGCATCAGGAACTCTAACAAAGTACATCTCAAATATATCTTCAGAAATGGAGAAATTTGATAGCGCACTTGTTCTGTCCACAGGAATAAAACTGCAGTGGAGACATTTTGGCCTATCCCTGAGTTGCTTCTCACTTTCCTTGGGACAATCGCATTCTGATAAACAGGTAATGGTTTGCATGAGGATTAGGGAATCACGCCCAGTAGAATCTCTCCCCCACCCACCGCCCACCGCACCTTCCCCCAAATAAGGAAGAAGCAAATTGAGCTCTTGTGGAATTAAAAAGAAGTTATTATGCATGTTAATATTCTTTGATATGTTATTATTTGGAATAATTCCATGCAACCTTTGTGATTACATAGCCTCTACATGCAGACATGCCATGACACTGTGTGTAGTGGATCTGCCCACCTCCCTCCTTTGAGTCAACCCTGCGTACAGGACTTTGAACCACGGCCTTGGAGGAGGGTTGCCCCGACTCAGCTCCTGACCAAGGTGGGCTCCTGGGCCTTGAAAAGTTCTGTGCAAGGAAGATATTGGCCGTGTAAAGCTTTGCTGAACTGAACTCAGAAGAGAAGCTGCATCCACCAAGGGCCTGTCTATATGTGGCTGTGAATCAGCACTGCATCATTTATATGACACAGCTGCAGATTCGCAGCCACCGTAGGGCTTTTCTGCAAACCTGCGTGGTTAAAAAGCTCTGGACTTATCCCAACTTTTTCAGCGGGGGGGAGGTGAGGTCACCCCTGCTCTTCTGCTGGCTGACCTCGTTCCATCGTTGATCGGGGGGCATTCCAGGAGGATGGCAACTGGGAGTCAGGAAGAGAGCGGTGGCACTGGCTCCAGTACAAATGTTCATTGTTTTTAACTTTTGTAAACCGCCCAGAGAGCTTCGGCTATGGGGCGGTACATAAATGTAATAAAATAATAAATAAATAAATACCTGGATGACTGCCAGAAACCCCATGCTCCCTCCTTGGCATGGGCATCACCAAGCTCAACCTGACAAGAGGGAAACTGTGGTGTTTAGGGGCCTAAGCCAAACATTAGGAATGTCTAGATGGGGCGATATCCTGGGGATCATCCCAGGATCGTCCCTGTGCATCCACATGATTCACAGGGGATCCTGGGAGCAGGGAGAGATGATCCCTCCCTTGCCCCGGGGTATTGCCCTACCCTTTAATCCCGACTTTTCCCACAGTCTCAGGATGATCCCAAGACAGCGAGACATGTGGCCAGCTGTCCCAGGTTTGTCCTGGCTCCTCGTGAGTAACCGTGAGGAGCCGGGAACCGGGCATGGGGCGCAGAGCTCCTCAGGAGTTCTGTGCCCATCCGGGCTGGGGTGGGAGGAGCGGGGTTTTTTTGTAAAAAAAAACACCTTACCTTTGTCGCTCAAGCACTCATGCGCTCTTTTCCAATAAAACAAAAAACAGAATGGCAGGCATGATGTCCACTTCTTTCCAGGCCGTTGCACACACATGTAGATACAGGGTGACGACCCTGGATGTAGATAAGTCCAGGATCGCCCCCTCTCTGGCTCTCTACACCTGTAGGTGTAGACATGCCCAGAGTATTGAACCAGAGTATGTCATTTGTGTACAGCATCAATGTACTGGCAGAGTTCAAAAAGCAACATGAGTTATGATTACCCTTGATGGGATACAAAAGACTCTTCATTTCAATCCAGCTACTAAAGGGTGGGTGATTTTTACAGCTCCTAAAACTGAACCGTTCCACAGCAGGAAGCACTGGGTTTGAAGATGGCAAACCTTGCCATTGCTGTGTTATATTCATGGGGCATATTGGACCTGTTCAGACAACACACTAAGTCATGGTTAGGCCACTAACCCTTTTGCAGTAAGTGGTTAGTGAGCATGATTAAACCATGATTATGTAGCCATCATGGTTAGGAATGGCTCTCACGACACGCTAAGTCATGGTTCACATGACATGCTATGCCATAATGTTTAGCTCATAATGCTTAACCACCATGGCTTAGCATGTCATCTGAACAGGGTCAATGTGGGCAAAGGAAATTAGGAACAGAAACCGAATCAAACAGAACTTGTTCTTAACTAGCTGGATGCTCCATACCACTCAAAAAGAGATGTGTGTGTCTTGTGCCAGAGCTCATAGGCGGTGCAACGCCATCGGAAGGGCCTACTTCAGCAGTGCACAGACTCTGAATTAGGACTACTAATAGAGGGGAATGCAACACTCTTAAGCTGTGCTTAGGTTGCACAACACAGCTAAGCAGTGTTGTTTTTGTACAGAGTGATCCTCTTCAAAGTAGTTTGGAATTGCCCTCTGTGACTTGGTTCTCACTGAAGCATGGAGAGGCCAAGTTTTAACATTTCAAAATGATTTCACTGAAGCATTCTGGAAGAGAACATCACACCAGAAGCTTCCTTGTTGTTTTTCTCTGATTTGGGCTGTATTTATTCCTGTTCAGAAGTCGAGCACTTTGCACTATTTCCCCCCCTCCCCCCCTTGAAATACAATTGCACGGTATAAATGAAAGTCTGCTACAAGCCATAACCTGTCGCCCAACAATCCAGAACTTGCATTACAAAGTGAAAGATGACCTTTGGTATGTTTAAGCCAAACTTTCTCACATCACATCCATTCGCGATACAGACAGCTGCTCCACATGCCATGGGTGGTTGGGGAGGGGGGGGGGAGAGGAAGAAAGTGCTAGCTTTTCTTGATCATCATGTGAAAAGCCTCAACAAGTTCAGAGGTTCACTTCAAAAGAGGCCTTGACAGTTTGGAATCTTCTACGAAATTTATCAAAATTTATCCAAACTTTGCTTTGACATCTTGCTGGCCAATTACCTTTAGCATTATAACAACTTGGCAAATTCGCTCAAGCAGGTCACATAGTTAGAACAGAAAAGGTGAGAGGCCCTTCAAAAGATCTTTGACGGAAAGGGAGGCAAGCCTATTGGCAGAAGCCAATGTTTTTGAAGTAGTACGTTTCGGAGAGCTGAGGAATTAGATTAGATGTGGTAGGTGACTTGGAGTGAAGTTTGTTGAAGGAGAGACATTGCAGTGGACAACTGTTCCCTGAGTCAGGTTGACTAGGGGCATAGCTAGACCAGCTGATCGCCCCGGGATCTTCCCTGTGCATTCACATGACGCACAGGGCATCCTGAGAGCAGGGAGGGATGATCCCTCCCTTGCCCAGGGATATCGACAGGCCCCCTTTCCCTGCTTTTTCTGTGGTCTTGGGATGATCCTGAGACCACGGAACATGTGGCTGTGCATCGTGGGTTGTCATGGCTCCTCGCAAGTAACTGCAAGGAGCTGGGACCTGGGCACAGGGCACAGAGTTCCTCATCAGTAGTAGAGGATCAAGGGCAGCACCATCGCAAGTGCTTTTGATGAAAAGTAGTGGTGTGCTACTAGTGGCAATTACACTACAGTGTGTTAGTCTGTATTTATGATCAGATATCACCGATCTTACCTTTTTTCAGTGGTTGTGTCTGCAATTCCAGAAGAATAAATCATAAGTTATAACTCTACCTGAGGCAAGTGATAAGGCTATCAGCTAAGTTAATGATAAACAATGATTGTGGGCATACTCCCTTCCGGAAAATGTAACATTACACCAACAGTTTTTATCTATAGTGCTGCGGTTCCCTTATTACCAGTGGTATATTACCATTGTCTACATCCCAAACAGAAGAGGATCACAAGCAGTTTAACTATGAGTAAAACAATGGTCAAGTAGAATTATGGTCTCCTAATTTACATTAATGGTTCTAGTGCATTTGATACATTAACAAATTGTTATTACCTTCATCAGGTAAATCTGTGTTTGCTACATCCATATTTTTGATGTATTTCTGGATCAGATCTCTGAAGCCGTCTGTAAACCCCTGATGCCTGCATGGGATGCTGCGGCCCAATTGTCATCTTCAGCCATTCTTAGAAGATGCAATACACAAGCCCAAAGTGGGCATCTGGGTTCATGTGTTGCTTGTGGCCATGCTAATATTATTCATACAAGCAGAAGCTGCGGTTGCTATAATTCTGCTTCTACAGCATTCCCAAGCCAGACTGAGCACTACTTATGCTGTTTGAGAGAGGGAAAGTGGCCCTGCAGCAGAACACATGTCTGTTCACACGGGACAAGGACATGCTCTTACATTTCCTCCCCTACTTGGTATAAGGAGCTTTTCTACACAAGGCAGTTGTGATTCCCTACTCACAGTGGTTTACTGGTTCTAGTTTAGATGATGTCAAAATCCTCCCGTTCACTTCTGTTCTTTAAGAGCACTTTCCTGGGGGTGGGGGGTTTAGAGCAGGGAAAATGGAGTATTATTTCTGAAACAAATAAAAAAGTCAATGCACTGGCTAGCTACAGAGTTGGGTCTGGATGTGGGGTAATCCAAGTTCAAGTCCTTTTTCAAGCATGGAACTCACTGGGTGTTGTTAGGCAAGTCACAGAATGCAAAAAGAAAATATGTTCTCTCTTATCTGTAACAGAGATAGCCACCATCTTGAAAGCCAATCTATTCCTAGAATTTAGTTTTCCATCCTCTTTTAGTGCTTTCTTTCTGGTTTGGGGTTAGGGAAGTCACAGGGCTAAACCTGTATTCCCCAGGTTGTTGACATAACCCCCATACAAGCCATCCTCGGTCCTCTTGAAGGGAAGGCAGGATAAAAAAACCCATAGAAATAAATGAGCAATGAATAAAAATATCGCTAGTGCTCTCACTTGCCATCGCCACCATTGGGCCACTTAGGTTGTGGGGCCATAAAACAGGACTAGAGAAGGTAGAGTGAAGAAATATATGGAGAAAGAGAGCAGCAGTTAACTCAGGCTGGGTTAATGGCATTCCTCTCGTTTGTATTATTTACACGAATTAGCTCTTCCCCTCACTTCATCCCCTACCACTTTGCCTTTCAGAATAATCGGCCTCTCAGAAATGGAGTGTGGAGCCGCCTCTCCTCATAGTGTGATGGGGAAGTGGCAGCACTCAGCAATGGCGCTGCTGAGCCTCTCAAGGGGAAACCACTCTCTGATAAGAAGCCGATTTCACCTGAGGCCTGGAACATTAACTTTGACACTGAAAAGGGGATATTTTATTACCCTGGAATATTTCTGCATCTCTTTAAAATCTTTTCCCCCTTCTCCTGCCCCATGACAATTAAAAGCATCCTCCCTCCCTCCCTCCCTCCAGTGTTAACTCTTCAGATCTCCCTGCCTCCAACTGCCCGTCCTTGTTCCATTTCCATCACAAGGCTTTCATAGTCTGTAATGCTTTACGTGGCTGACGTGAGGTTGCAGGCAGTATTTCAGAAGCTGCAGTGGCGTATTCGTCGAGAACCAGAAATATACGTGTGTCCTGGCTATATTTTAATCTATAAACTTATGACAAGCTTCTTTGCAGCTGTCAGAAGGATAGATGTGGGTCTGCCCTCATCTTGGAAATTGAGTTAGGGTAATTGTAAAGCTAAATGCGCAAGCCTCTGAAGTTGAGTTAAAGATGACGGCTCCAGAGAGAACCTGCAAACAAAATTCACCTGATCTTTTAGGGGCTAGGGATAGTAAAGTCTGCACTGTGCATCTCAACCAGCAGGTCATATTTGATCACAATCCAGTTCAGCCACAGACTTCCTGGGAAGCCTTGGGCAAGGCCGCTATTTCTGAGACCCATCAATTGAAACATGAGAATAACAGTAACATACCTCAGAGGTGGGCAGAAGGTAGATTAGGCTAGATCTCTGAGTTGCATTGGATGAGCCACAAATACATCCTGGCAAATTTTGCAAATCCAGTAACGTTTACAAGATTGGTAAATATTCCAAAAGATACAATTAGTAACTTGACTAGCATTTCTACATAAGGCTCATGCTAAACATACACACATACACTATAAATACTAATTACTATCAGTACATAAATTAAATCATATTTTAACCATACATCTAAACTTTAAGTCTCACAATTCCTTAATTTGTCTTATATTTATCAATATCCAAATTGTATTTTTGACTCATGAACCCTAAAAAAAAAAAAGGTTTCCAATTACTGGGGGAAAAGAATACTCCCTTCTTTCCATCTCTTATTTGTTCATAGTCTTTAAATTTTATCATTCGTGCAATTTCCCATACTTTCAACAACCAGCTTTTAATGGTGGGTACCTCATTATTTCTCTATATAGGTGGCTATTAATATTTTGGCTGCCTGAAATAAATTCCAAGTTAACTCCTGATGTTTACTTAACACTATCTGCCTTTCACATCCTAATAATATAACAATTGGGTATAATGGTAAACCAGGATTTTCTGATACCGGCAGGAACTACACTACTGCTTTAAAATGTTTTATAACAGTAGTGACATATCCCATACACAGTTTTCAAACCATTTTCAAAGTGAAATATCCTGCTTGGTGTAGATCTGGCCACCGTTTAACACAGCAACAATAGAAAGCCAGTGTGGTGTAGGAGAGCCAGTGTGGTGAAGTCCTTAGAGTGTTGGACTGGGACTGATAAGACCGTGTTCTAGTCCCCGCTCAGCCATGAAGCTCGCTGAGTGACTTGAGGCAGTCACTGACTCTCACAGGGTTGCTATCAGGATAAAATGCAAAGGAAGAGGAGGAGGATATGAGCTGCTTTCAGTTCTTCACAAGAGGAAAAAAGGCAGGATATAAAATTATCATCATCACCACCATCATCTGACGAGTGTTTTATTGCACGCTCGTTACTGGGCACTCACAGAGTTTGCTCAGGTCCCTCACATGATGTTGTCTGCCACCCACGCGCCTTCCACCCCTTCTGGCCTTCCTTGCATGACAAAAAAAAAAAACCCTCATTAAGTTCGAATTTTTTTTTAAACTCGGAATTGCTGCTCTCTCCTGCTGTGTGCAGGAGAAGCAGTGCCATTAGAACACCGGACTCAATGGGCCTTATGCTCGTTGTGTACTTCCTCTTCTTGAAAGAGGAACGAAAACACGGGTGGAGAAGCGAAGGTAGGGAGCGTGTTAACCCCCAGTGTGATGGAGCTCTAAATTCAGCTGTTGAAGGTGGGTTGGGGAACCAGGAACAGATTTTTGTTTCAAAGGATTGTGAGCTCAGTTCTGGTAATAAAGACAATTTCCTGGACTGAACATGTGCCCAAAGGCATCCTGTTACTTAATTCTAAATTGATATCTGCTCCCACCCACCCACCACACCTCTGTTTTGCCTCTGGTTTTGGTTGGACCTTGGGATTGTAGTAAAAAAACAAAAAACAAAGTAGATCCCATAAGGGTTAATTCTGCCCACCCCTTATCTATCTTATGGGGGGGGTTGTAAGGGCTACAAATTAAAGAACATCACATAATACATCCTATGGAAATAGGTAATCAGCATCATCCCATCCGGACACTGCTGTGGAAATATATCATTGACACGATTGTGTCGATGAAGATTCATCAGGTAGAGTTTGCCCTTCTGAATCATCATGTCCATTGCCCACATGAGATGCAGCCACAGAAATGAATGAATGGTCAGAGGCTTCACAAATGAATATTTTTAAATGAATATTTAAAAATGTGACACAAAAACCATTATACCCCTCCCCCAATGCTCTCCTAACCAAAAGACAATAGAACTTGTACCCTGGAACTTCATAGAGCTTGTGGGGAGCTCATATGTTGGAAAGGATTACTGTATATGTCAGTTTCCCCTAACCTGGTGCCCTCAAGATGGCTTGGATTACAACTGACTGAGGATGACAGGAGTTGAACTCCAAAACATCTGAGAGGCACCAGGTTGGGGAAAACTGGTATATGCTATATAAATTATTGTATGTCAATTCCCCCTCCCCGTTTTTCATCCTTGGGTATCAAAAGCAAAATGCAAGATTGTATGGTCATTCCTTTCCCAGTTATCTGCCTCTCCCTAGGCCTAAGATAAGCCAACACTGCCAGCAGAATTGTATTTTGTCTTAGCTACCTTCAGGGAAGCTCAAATATTTTTTGTCTTAAATGATTTAGGTTTAGGGAAGGTCACAGGGACTATTAAGATTTCCTCCTATAGACCAAGATTTAAATTCATATCCAGGGCATTTTCAGATGTCAGGCTTAAATGGGCTTTTGCTTAAATAGCAAAAGGTTTGTAACAGGAATGTAAAATGTACATTGGTTGCAATGACCATCCGGTTTCTCTTCTGCTTTCCATCCCACTTAAAGAATCACAGGTGGCAAAAACAGCACATGAGGGAGGTTCAGACACACTTTTTAGTATGCGGTGTGACCCAGCTCCAATTGGTTGACACTTCACTGTCAACCTAATTCCCCTACCTCAGGGGGAGACACTGGGAAATATACGAGGGTCCTTCCAGCTACCTCTTGGTGATACATCTGGTGTCAGGTCATACCCCTTCCAAGGACTCTTCCTGCCTTGATGCAATCCACCACTGATGTTACCAGTGCAAGCCACATTGAAAAGAGTAGATGTGCTATCCTATGATATAGGATGACCATATGAAAAGGAGGACAGGGCTCCTGTGTCTTTAACAGTTGTATTGAAAAGGGAATTTCAGCAGGTTTCATTTGTATGCATGCAGCACCTGGTGAAATTCCTTCTTTATCACAACAGTGAAAGCTGCAGGAGCCCTGCCCTCTTTTGTATCTGGTCATGCTAGGCAGGGCTCCTGCAGCTTTCACTGTTGTGATAAAGAAGGAATTCTACCAGGTGCTGCATGCATACAAACGACACTTGCTGAAATTCCCTTTTCAATACAACTTTTAAAGATACAGGAGCCTTGTCCTCCTTTCCCTATAGTCACCCTACTCCTGTGCCTTTCAAAAGGGGGTTGTGCAGGAGAACTTCTTGGTGGATTGTGCCCCCCCACCCCATTTTCAGCCTTTTATCTTTTCCCACACCACAATGCAGATTGTTAACATCTCCTGACACAGCTAAGAAGAAACCCCTCCTCAGCCTTGATAACTCATGGCAGAAACACTTGCACAAATCCTTAATTGTTTAGTTAAAAGAATTGTGTTTTGACCGCAAGAGGATTTGGGGCTGGAACTCAAAACTGATAATGATATTTTGCTGCCAAGATGTCTCCTTGGCTCTTTCTGTGTTAATGCAGACTTTCAAGAAGCTCCAATTAACTACATCAAGCTCTCAGACAGAGGAAAGCAGAGGGGGAGCAGGGCGAGAGAGAGAAGGAGGGAGGGAGAGAGGGAGGGAGAGAGAGAGAGAGAGAGAGAGAGAGAGAGAGAGAGAGAGAGAGAGAGAGAGAGAGAGAGAGAGAGATTTCCCTTTGGGAAGTGCAGGGAAAAGAAGAAAAGAAAGATGATCAGCAAGGGCTTGGTGTTTAACCCTCGGGTAAAGATGTGGAAAAAGCAAGGTATTGCTAAATGGGCCAAAGGAATGCCTGACCAAAGCCATTGGTGCATTATATTCCACTACCACCCCTGTTCTGCTATATTAGCAGAACCACAGTATCTGCCAAGGAAGAAAATACAGAACCCATTAGAGACAGATACAAGAAGGGCATCTTTGCTTTATGACCTTCCGCCAGTGCCTTCTTCTAAGTGCATCGCTGCTCCTTTGACCCCACTCGTTAATCTGTGAGAGATGCCATGTCTTGAGGCATGAAAAACAGGGCCGGTCCTGCTATGCGGCAGTATGAAGCTACCTGCTTCAGGTTCCACCTCTTCGGGTTGGAGGGAATAGATGAAGGCAGGGTTTGCTGTTTGAATGGTGCAGTCAGACTTTTAGCCGTGTTGCCTCTAGCATGGGGCAGGGAACTATTTGAATTCTGCTTCAAACAGCAAAGCATCTTGGGCTGGCTGTGTGTATGTAAGGAAGTGGTGCTCCCACATGGCATTGTGTACTGTGCTGAACGTTTCTCCTACATTTTTTTCCAACCGTTCTCATTTGATAGAAAAGAAATCTCATTCGAGAAGAAATTCAAAGGAGAATAATTTTCTCCTGGATTGGTTTCTGGATTCTTGTGCCTGGTTTAGTTATGAAGTGGCCAAGGAGTATTCATGAGTGTCAGGGGCGTAAACTGGGGGGGGTCGGGTGGGGGGGCTCAACCCCCCTCTGCGATTTTCCAGAGGGGGCAATGCCCAACCAAGTAACTTCAGTAAGCTCACAGCCTGGCTGCCAGTAATGCATATCCTGAATGTATTTCTTCTCCTTGATGCCTTGTTTAGTCATCTATCCTTCAATGCTCCCTCTGGTTAGCTATAATAAATTTGTTTTAATTCATAAAAAGACTCTGTTGATTTTTATCTTGGGCTTCAACCTGGATTTTATATTGTATAGGACTATGGATGGTGGAGTAGGGTGTAAACTATCATAACATTATAATTAAAATGTAATATTTTTGTTGAGTACTGGCTATTTTAATATGTGGCTTTAAACACTCTAGGACCCATTGATGAAGGGTGGTTTCCAGAAAGAAATATATACATAAATGTAAACAAATAAGCCAAGCCCCTTTCTGGGGTTTGGCCCCATGCCCCCACCCCATGGGAAATTGACAAGTCTGTGCCCTGATGAGTGTCACATCTTTCCTTGTTCAAGCATCTCTCTGGCAGCCTGTAGGCTTCTCGGCTTCCCACACTTCAATTAAGGGCCAGAGGAAGACTTGTGTGGGCAGTATTTAATTGGGTCCAGTTGGTGAAGAGAAGGGAACAAATTAGACACACAAGCCTAGCTGGGATAATAAATTAGCCACAACTTTATTGGCTCACTTGAATAGGCTTGGTGATGGCATAGGGTGTGGATCCTGTCATCGGCCAGCCTGCCTGCTGACCAATTCCCCATCCTGGCATGCATTCCAGGAGTACTGGTGGTGGATGGCAGCATCAAAGGCACACCATGGGAAAGACCTCTAATGTGAACCTCTTTCCACTGCCCTGAATGGGACCAGCTCACAGCTCCATGCTGGTCTGGTCTTGGTGCCATGTCCCCGAGATCCCTTATGGGAATTCTCACCATGGGGGAGCAGGGAGCCCAATCTCACTTCCCCTCACCAATGGATCCCGCCCAATGTCTTTCACACCTACATAAGTTGTGACAAATGTTATAAAATGAAGCATCCACAAAGAATGTACTGATAGTCCAGATCAACTTATTTAGAAGGGAATTAATCTTGCAATAGGGAAGGCAAAAAAACTCTGCACAATCTTTGCCAATTGTTATGCAGGTAAAATTCCTTCCCAGCCCCATTAACTGGCAACTACTTCTGCCACTGCAAGATATCTTTTTACCAGGAGTGGGCAGGTGGGGAAGTCAGCAACTGCAATCCTGTGGCCACATGGGAGGTTTGCCTGTAGTAGCCTCAGGTTGAACTGGAGTAAGAACAAAGGAAAGCTCGCATACTGCTGGTCCGCTTCTTTGGCCCTACCCCCATCAAAGCACTGATTGGCTCAGCAGTCCCCTACTAGAAAGGAGATGATGATACTGAAGCTGTGCAACTGCTCCTCACCAGCCTTTCTCCCTTCACTCCACAAATCACTCCCCATTAAGAGGGGAACTGAGCAACATGAGGTAGTTCTTCCCATAGGGCCTTTTCAAATCAGGAAATGCAGACAGCATGGGAGGCTGCAGAGCAATGGAAAAACAAGGATGTCAGGGGGTGACGTTCATTGAGCTTTCAGAGGCTCACACACCCCACCCCCAGATTCTGGCTCGCTTGCCCATGAGCTGGCCCAAGTCGATCTGCATCAAGTCAAACCAGCTCTCAGATTTTCAGGTTTTCCCCCCTTAAAATTGCCATTTATGCAAATTGTGGTTGTAATTTGCATAATTTATGGAAAATGCAGACACTATAGACTTAATTTGCACAAGTTACCACTCTATTTTTCTCCTCAATCAGTTTTTACTGCAGTTGTTTTAATGTTGTGCTTTTAATGTTCTCCTTTATTGTGTTTTTAATATAGAATAACTAAATGTATTTTAATTTTGTGAGCCGCTGAGGGATTTTATGATATTCAGCAGTTTATAAATACCACAAATAAAATAAATAAATAAATAAATTGCAGCCACACTTTGTGTAAATAGCTATTTTAAAGGTGGGGGAACCCGACAAAGTTCCTGGATTTTGGAGGGAAAGCTGTGACTCAGCTCACAAATGCAAGCTGACCCAGGAGGGGGGGGGGATTCAGCGAGCCATAAAAGGGCTGGGTTCCCCTGCGATGGCCATCCCTATGGAAAGGTGTCTAACAGAAAGAAGAAGAAAAGGACACATGCACGGTCACCTCACCGTGATTAGGTAAACTCACAACCCCAAATTTCTTTTCCACGTGTCATTCCTCTTTGTCTAACCTTGCTCGCTCTCTCCAATTTCGCACCACTTCTTTCTTTCCCCTTGCACTCTGCTCTGTCAGTTGTCCTGCCGTTTCCCCATCTGTTTCTGCCCCATCTCCACTTATTTGCTTCTTCATCACTTCCCCGGTTGTCTCTTGTTTTCATTTTCCTTCTCGGTTGTCCTTCCATCTTCTACTCCCTCCTGCTTCCTGCTTCCAACTGCTTCTACAAACCTTAGGGCTGCACCAAGCCTACTGATACCTTCATTTTGTGCATGGATGATGCCGCTTCGGCTACATAAGCATCGGTGGTCACCCCATGAAATTGGGAAATAAGGGGAGTGATTTACGTTATTTTTAATGAAATAATGCATTTTTGTACACACTTTATCCTAAAATATGCATTTTCTATGTATTTTTCCTATGCATGTGGAGTTTTCTTTTATTGAAGAACTGTATTGCAAAATTCAGAGAAGTATGAAAACTGAAGAATAACTGAGTCCAGGAACTGTGAATGATAGGTTTGCTTAAAAATGAAAACCGAATGAAAATCTTGAGCATCACTAGACCCCCCCCCCACTCCAGTTTCTCCATAATTGAGGCTTTGCACCTTGGATAGCTCCTTTAGAGTTCTGATTGGTTCTGACTGAAACACTGAGTGGATTCACCATCTCACTAACGTCTGAGCCACCAGCCTCCGCTGCTACCTGCTAAATGTTGTAACTAAGAATCTAGTGACTGAGAGCTTCTTTAAATGAATGATTTCTAGCATGCTCGTTAGAAATGCTCGTTAGAAACATCATGGATGAAACATCATGGATGTTTGTGGGTTCTTTTGACCATGCCATCAGCCTCCTGCGCATCTCCTGCTCCTTTTCTCAGTTTTAGCGTCACAAAATAAATCTCAGAAAACTCGACTCTTCTGAAGTTGTGCTATAAAAGTTGTGCTAGGAGGAGGGCTTTCTCCGCTGTGGCACCCCGGTTGTGGAACGAGCTCCCCAGAGAGGTCCGCTTGGCGCCTACACTGTACTGCTTTCGTCGCCAGCTGAAGACCTTTTTATTCACTCAGTATTTTAACACTTAATTTTAACTTAAATTTAAATTTTACTGTTTTAACTCTGTATTTTAATCCTATATCAACTTTGCTGTGTGGTTTTATCCTGGTTGCGCTTTTTATACTGTATTTCGTAATTGTGTTTTAAACTGTTGGGTGTTTTACTGTGGTTTTAATTTTTGTGAACCGCCCAGAGAGCTTCGGCTATTGGGCGGTATAAAAATGTAATAAATAAATAAATAAATAAATAAAATGCCCACTAAAGCACGCTGTCCCATTGAAACATACAGACTACGTGCTCACTGCTCTCCTCTCTGTGTAATTGTGCTTGTTTCAAACGTGGAAGAGAACCAGGAAGAAAGTAATGATAAGGAAACGTGATTGCCCCCCCCCCATCTGAAAGTCCCCTGAGTTTTCTTTTTTTCTCTTCCTCTCCACTACACTGATCCCTTTTGCTTTTGTGTCATGTCTTTGAAATTGTAAACCTACGGACAGGGACTGACAATTTTTTTTATCTTTGTTAACTGCTCTGGAGCCTTGGCTGAAGAGAGGGATAAAAAAAAAAGCTTTAAATAAATAAAGAAGCGGATTTTAGCTTTTAATTTTCAACCCCTTCACCTTTTCCTTCTTCTGATTCCCAGTCCCGTTGTTTCAATGATATAATGAAACAGCAAATTGAGGGAGAAGACCAAAGGGGAAAGGAGGAAGAAAAACTCATTTGGGATGGTGTGAAAAGGCATCCCTGCAGAACAATTATTATTGTTGTTCTTATTTTGAATCTTTTTGTTTGTTTTGAAGAGTCTCTACTATTTCCTTCTGAACTGGTCCAATAACAGGGCAATACCTATACACACACATACATACACACAAACAGAAAGAGAGAGGAATTAACTAGAGACTTATGGGGCGGGAGGTTATGAGTTATTCTCCAGCTTGCTAATACACTTTAAACTTCAACTATATCTTCCTTGACTTGCATTTGACACAGGGAGATAAATTACTCGGGGGACGCATGCTTTCAGGCTGCCATGTTTGAGTGGAGACCAAATAAACAAGGAGCGGCACAGCTAGGGGCTAAATGGAAGGGCAGTTTACACAGAGTGGCTTTTATGAGGAGGCCAGAAGCCCTGAAGGTGAAGCTTCCATCCTGGTGAAGCTATCCCCAAGGTTAAACAGTGGAAAGTTCTCGCCTTTCCCTCTGCAGTTTTACAGAGTGTTTGCTGATTTTTCTCATGTTCACCATCCTCCCTTCACTAGGTGGGTAGAGCTGGATGAAATGCTGCAGCTGTGTATTAAGGAAGTTCCAGCAGCCTTTCGGATCGGTACCGTGAGATGGTGTAGATTTGATCATGATCTTGATCTTTTGCGGTGTACATTCTACGCTGGAGGGGAGAGATTTCTACATTGTGGATGAACACTCTTGGAACTGTATTATTTTTTTCATCATGTTTTATGGTGCTTATTTTTTTTATTTGTATTATTGTGCTTCTGATGATTTAGATTGGCTTTGGTTTGTTTCTTTTATATTAATTATGGATTTCTGTATTTTGGTATATGTAAGTCACTTCAAGACTGCTTTCTGCAGTAAGAAGAAGTGCATAAATTTAAATGATAACAATAATCATAATCTTGAACAAATCATTTAGACAGGATATGTTTGCACCTCCCAAGTTGTTTCCCTAGGAGAACAGTGGTCTTTGCAGATGGAGTTCAATAGATCGACTCATGAGGAGGTACCCCAGCCTCTTCATGAGTAAATCCATTGGCACCTGATGGGGGGGACTCCAAAATACCACTTGGAATGGGGCACTTCTCTCACCCAATCTGCGACCAAGGAAGACATGCCTGGAAAGGGCTCCTTGTCAAGCAGCTGTGTGGAGCCCTCCTCACTAGTAGTTTTGATTTACTCATGGGCGAGGAGTAAGCACTTGAATCTTCCACTTCACACAGAAAGCAGGAGTGCTTATTCATGAGCAAACATGATGACCCTTGCAACATCTGTCCTGAAATTGTGAGGAACTTCATGGCAAACCAGATAGGAAGTCACTTACCTACAGTTGTACCCCAAAGTGACGTACAAACTAATGACTCCATCTGGGATTTGGTGCAATCTGTGGGAGCAAACAAGCCCTTTTAGTTAAGGAAAATATGCATATACTCTATTTGTATAAAGTGCTGTTGCAAAGGGAGAACATACTCAGTGGTTTTAAAATGTCCAAGTTTTAGCATGATAAATATCATTTGTCACTCATTTGCTGTGGACAATCTGTCCTTGAGGTTGTATTTACATTGTAGGGGAGGATAAGCACAATTTTACTACCCCTCATGCCACAATCCTGACACTCTTTATCCAGCCCATTTGCATTCTGTCCTACACACACAACCAACCAAGTTGTGAACAGATGATCCCGATCTTCACTACTGCTTTATAACAGTTTGTAACAGTAGTGACAACTGTTAGGCCCAGGATATATTCCATAAACAGTTTTCAAACTATTTTCAAAGTGTTATAACCTGCTTGGTGTAGAACTGGCCTTGGAGAACTATTCCTATTGTGTTGTGTGGACAACAGAACAACCTGCAAAACTTCAGTTTTTAGCTAGGAGCTATTTATTGTTACAGACCAGAAAGTCCTGGGGAAAATTTAGTAGTACAATACAGCAACAATAAGGAAACACTTTTTGAATAATGTGTTGTCTTTTGGGACTAGCTCCTCCTGTGTCCTCAGGTTGAAGGCGACAAGTTGTGAGTATACTACTGATTCACAGGGCAATCAAACTGCTTGATCTGTATGGGCCGGTTCACACGATCATAGAGGGAAAACAAACCATGATGGCTTATTTTTCCACCCTATGTGTGCCATCCAGATAGCACAATTACCCTCACCAGGTGAGGGGTGTTGTGACGTCACTAAGTACAGATGTCACAACAACCCACACCCAGTGAGGGTAATTGTGCTACTTAAGCATCTCGCAACAAGCATTCGAAGAGAGGGGAAATAAGCCACTGTGATTCCTTCTGGTTCCTTCCACGTTCATTCGAACCTGGTCTGTGGTTCCTTCCGTGTGTGAGGGAGAAAGGAGCAGCGGGTCATCATGATTATATGATGGTAGCATTTGTAACCAGGATTACAAACTTCTATCACCTGCTCAAAGGTAGAAAAAACTATTAATTGCTTTCAGTAGTAAGATCTGACAGCTAGGCAGATAAATAAAAATGGGAAGGTATATCTGCTATACCTAAAATGAGCACTTTTTTATTAGCAGAAATAGATTAATATATCAAGATGCTCACTAAAGGGTAGGAATAAATATGGAAACAAGGGCCATAGCTGAATGGGTCCATCCCCACTTGAAGCTCCATCAGACTAGCGTTTATTGCATGCTTGTTACTGTGCACTTTCAGATTTTCGCAGGTTCCTCTCACAATGTCGTCTGCCTCCTGCACACCTCCTGCCCCTTCTAGCCTTCTTCACATGACAAAAAATACCCCAGTAAGTCCAACTTATTTTTAAAGACAGAAGTTGCCGTCATCTCCTGCTGTGTTCAGGAGAAGCTGCACAATCAAATTGGCCCACTGAATGGGCCATGTGCAGGTTGTTTACTTCCTATTTCAAAAGAGGAAGTAATGAGGGACAAATGTATTGGTGAAGAAGCAATGGTAAGCAAACATGTTACCCCCTTCCCCATGTGATGACACTATTCGGCCCTTTCTGCACCTGCCTTTTTTCCAGGATTCATCCCTGGATCATCCCTGTGCATTCAAAAGATGCACAGGAGATCCTGGGAGCAGCGAGGCATGATCGTTCCATTTCCCCGGGATAACTGAGACCTCAGTTATCCTGGTTTTACCTGCAAACCCGGAATGATCCCAAGGACCATGGTGTGGACGCCTGTCCCGGCTTCTTCCCTCCTCCCCGTGAGTAGTGGGAGTCAGCAGAGGTAAGAAGCCAGGACTGGGGGAGGCCAGGGCCATCAGGGGTGGGGTGGGGGGCAAGACTGGGGCTTTTTTTGTACTTACTTTTGCACTGGATCACAAGTGTGTGCTGCCCTCCCCCCCTTTTTTTTTAAAGGCAGGTGCGATGGACATGACGTCCCTCCTCCCATCTGGGACATCACGCTTCCATTTAGACACACAAGGACGATCCCAGAAGCAGGTAAGTCCAGTATTGCTCCCCCTCCCTCCCTCTACACCCTTACTTTTTGTGAACCGCCCAGAGAGCTTCAGCTATTGGGCAGTATAAAAATGAAATAAATAAATAAATAAATAAATAAATAAATAAATAAATAAATGGGCCTTGGTCTTCTCTCACCTTCTTTCCTTTTGTTTCCTACAAGCACCTTACCATGGTCTTATTGGATCTTTTTTGGTAGTGCCTAGACAAACAGCCAACTTTCCCAAATGACTGATGTCTCAACCCGATCCTTTCTTCTACACTTGCATCAAGACGATGTTGGTTTGTTCAATTAGATTTACTAGATTTCCCCTGGAGGTGCCCAAATAAAGTATATATACAAGAAAACTTTGGGGGAAAGTTCCAAACCCTGCAGATTGTGGCAGGAGAGACAGAACACAGGTATTCCCCTCCCTTCTCATCCCACTCACTCACTGGATACCCCCTCGGGTCTTCGGAGCGGGTTAGATCCTATATTGCCGAGTCATATTACAAGAACTTGAAGACAGGAAGATTTAAAGCAGGAGATGCCACACAGAACAGTGTGTTGTTTGTCTGCCTTTGAAATAAGAGGCAGCAAGGCACTGGAAGTGGGGGTGAAAGCACAAGCATATTTTTTATGAATTATAGCTCTTTTTGGCTCTGATTTTAGATTCATCAGGTCTCCTTGCTTCTGTTTCTCCAGCTGCAGTTCTGTTTTCTTACATGTTAATTTTTTCCTGTTTTATTATCCTGTCCATCACCAGTTAGCAGGACCCTGGCACCAGCTAAAGGGACACTTCCCCTAGCTAGTAAATCCCTTCATATTAGTAATAATCTGCATGACTCTTTCACTGCTGGATCCAGGCGGCATCTTCCATGAATCAGCAGATCCTAATGGAAGCCATCAGTAAATCAATGGACAGGAGCAAAACAGGTGTAACCAAGGACTGAATTTATTTATTATTTATTCATTTTTATTAGGGCTGTGCACTGCCTCAGGCCAAATCTCCAAATTCAAGGTGAGGCGGGCCAATTTGACCCAACTCAGCTCGAATCCAAAACAGCACCAGGTCAGTCTGAGACTCCAAAGGTCAAAGCAGATCAGCACCGGCGTCTTGGGGCACGTCGGGGCAGTGCAAGGCGGTTCAGGGCCAGTCCCCCATACCCACCCACCTGCAAGGCTAGCTGTGAGACCAGATGAGTCCATTGGACTCACTACACTCACTTTCCCATCCCACCCTCCCTGGCCTCTCACTCATGCCTCCTCCGGGACTTACCTGCAAATGCATCCTCCTCCTGAGAGCCAGGCTGCTATTTAAAGTTATTTCAGGTGCTCTTTTTTTTTAGTATATCTATGGCTAACCCTAAACTGGGATTGATCTTAACTATGCTTTGTTGAAACAAGCCAGCTTTACAACCCATGTTTTAAAGTTTGTTTAATTCAAACACACCATAGTTAAGATTAAACACAGTGACTCAGTTCACACGATCACTGCATTAAATAAGCCGTGGTAGGTTGTGGCACACGCTGGCATGTACTGGACAACTTTTGCATATTTAAGCTGTGACTGCAGCTTGCCCTGTTGTGTGAACCTGGCAAGGATGGGCAGTTGGCATGTTTAACACATCACTCATAATCTTAAACAGCCCATGGATTGTGGATGGTTGTTAACCAGCCTCACTGGTATCACACAACACAACAAACCACAGTCACAATTTGAATATACAAAATGGCCACTCAGGTGTGCCACTAAGACACAGGGTTAATTAACCCATTATGGCTTAGCATGACATGCAAACCAGCTCTTTGTATCAGATTCAGATGACAATTCATAGATATATTCCTCTCACAATAATCCATGGTTTGTTGTGATGTCTGAACACAGCCACTGATAACCAGTAGCAAATGTACTTTATGTATATTTTATTTATTTGGTGGATTAGTATGCTGCCTTTCAGTATAAAATTCAAAGGATGGTATACAACAGTAACATAGTAAAAGAATAAATACAGTAAAAGAACAAATACAGTAAAATTCCATGTAGAATCACAGGAAGTAGCAATTTGTGATACATCAATAAAATACAAAAAAATCTAATAATACATTTATTAGATGCCTTTCTCAGAAAAAGGTCCAACAAGTCTTACAATAGGGAATAAAACATGCAAAAACCTAAAACAGTTAAAAACAATAATAGTAAAAGGCCAAGACCTGATACAACTACTAAATTAAAATTAGTTAAATAAATGAGTTAAATAACTAGTAAAACATAACTAGTAAAACGATAACTAGTAAAAACATGCTGAAATGCTTGGGCAAATGAAAAAGGTTTTGCCCAGAGCTGAAAAGAAATCAAAGTTGGTGCCTAGTGAATTTCATATATTCTGTATGCGGGTAGCACAGGAAAGCCTTCAGTCCACTCAGACCACTCGCCTAATTTCAGATGATGGGCACAGACTCAGATGAGAACCTCCAATAAGCTTGGGTCTCTACTTCTAGAGCTTTATCTACTGAACACCCCACATTCTAGAGAGAATTAGTCCAGGCTCAGTTATTGGTCTCTGTTATTAGGCTTCATTATACATTTTAGGGTTCTAAAAGCAACATTACTACAGCTCCAATCTGATGTTTGGACAAACTCTGGCCCCACATTTACAGCTGTATGTGTCCTGTGCTTCACATTAGACCAGCAGCTTCCAAAATTCACAAAGAAATATTCTTCTGTCTATAAATATCATGGTCCTGTATATCATTGACAGCGGAGTATACTTTATTCTTGCAAATTCTATAGAAAGTTTATAAATATTTTCCTCACATGTTATGTGGCAAGTAAGAAGAGAACCTTCTCTGTTATGGCATCCCCTTTGTGGAACACCCTCCCTATAGAGGTGTAACTGGTGTGGACTACGCAATGTGTTTGAAACCCAGTCAAAAAAATTCTGTTTGCATTTCAAGTCAGTTAGAGCACAGTCCTATAGGAGAGATGCCCACTTGAAGGATGGCTCCAGTCTTGGAGTGCTCCATCAGTCTTAAGCCCTGGCAGAAAGAGCCAGGCAGGGCAAGAGGAGCAGCGGAGGCCTTTACAGCTTCTTTGTCCTCTGTCTTTGCATTTTGAGCTAGACAGGCATCAGACCCCGTCTAACTCTCTTACCTGGTTGTGGGCGTGGTCAGGAACTGAGAGGCTTATGGACCAGTGGATCCGCATCATCTCTCCTTCCCATCCATAGTTCCCTAAATGCCCATTTCCTCCCATCACAAGGTTGTGATGCTGAGCAGGGAACCTCCCCTCCCCAGGAGGTTGTAGCAGACTCAAAGGAGTAAATCCCCAATGTCCTATTGGCACTCAGGATTGCATTTTTAGTCTGATCTATTAGGTTTTATTGCTTTTTAAAAAGTGTTTTTTATTTATTTATTTATTTATTTATTTATTGCATTTTTATACTGCCCAATAGCCGAAGCTCCCTGGGCGGTTCACAAAAATTAAAATTATTCAAAGTATAAAAGAAACAGAATAAAAACAAGTTATAAAATACAATATAAAAGCACAACCAGGATAAAAGCAGCAGCAGTGCAGAAACTACTTTATTTTACTGATTTTATTTTGTTTTGGGTTGATTGTATCATGTTTTGCATTTTATGTTTTGCATTTTAGGGTTAAATTTATCATTAACAGCTCTGATATTTGATGAAATGGTGGTTTCTGAGTATTTTAATGGATAAATAAAATAAATATAAGCAGCAGAGTATAAAACATCCAATTAAAATCAGCCAACTGGGAGACCAAAAGGTAACTGAAAAAGAAAGGGCTTTGCCCCTAGCAGAACGCCATTGGGTGTACTTCCCAAGAGAGGGAATTTCAAAGTGTGGGTACAGCTCAGAATGGGCAAATTAATCTATTCCCAGTCTATGTCAGTTTCACACGATATGCTCATTCATATGTCTGATCCATCCTGTTTCCACCTTAATCTGAATTTTTTAAAAAGAAGTATTTAAATATGTAGTTTCGAAGTGCTTGCTCACAAAATATTAATCTATAAACATATTTTCTTTCAAAGTACACACTTTAAAATGTATTTTATCATAAAATATGATTTTAATATACATTTTGATGTATTTTTGAGACAAGAATTACTTTGGAGAAGTTCAAAGGATAATTACATTCCAATCCATACACTAGTCTAGGAAGTGTGGATCTAGCCAGTGTGCTTTAAAATGCAGACCAAACAAGTATCCCTAGGTGCCACTACTGAAAAGGCCCTCTCTCATGTTCCCACCAAATGTGCTTATCACATTGGTGGGGCACAGAGGAGAACCACACCTGCAGATCTTAATTAGAACGTTGAGAATCTCAGGTATTTGGGGGGGGGATTAATGAAATTTTGTGGTCCAGAGAAAAACCTTAGAAACTAGGGGGCTCTTCACATGAGTGAAATAAGGCAGGCTCGCAACTGGCCACTCATAGAAGTTCATGGGTCATTTTGACAACTACATCAACCTTCTGCACATCTCCCATACCTTCCCCTGGTTATTCTGTTCTTTAAAAAAAAACATATTTCAATTTTCCTGAAATATTGTGGGGTTTCCTACCATGTGTAGCCGAAGTTGTGCTACAAAGCATCCACCAGAGGGCCCTGTCCCATTCAAGGCTATCAGCACCAAGGGGATGAGAAGTTTTCAATTATAGACCATGTAGCTGCCCCCCTCTGCCTGTGTAATGCAGCCCATTGTGCAAGAGAAGCAGGAAGCAAAGCCTGGGTAAGGCAACATGATTTCCCCTTAATCTAAAGAAGCTGTAAGTGATTGCATGTGCTAAAAATTCATAAATCAAAAACAAACAAAAAACCACTCACATTTTCACTAAGGGCCTGGCTTTCATTGGTCCTAGATTCCCATAAAAGTGAGAATTCACTCACTCCTTGTGGCGTTCCTAATAACATCTTATTAGAAGCCAAGAATCTCTTGCTCTCACACCATCGTTTCAGTACTGAAATTTGCAAATGTTTGTAAACCTAAGACTATACTCAAGTGAGCAACATGTTGACTGTATTTGCAGTTCTGTGTGATTGTTACCCTCTGTTGTCCCCCACCCTTTTACCTCCCCCAACCCCAGAAAACCTTCTGTTTTGTATTTTGACATTAGGCTACATTTTAAAAGGGAATTTCTCATTAAAAACCCTTCCCTATCTGAAGAACTGCACTGTCGCAAAACAATCACTTCTGTTCTTAGGTTTTGTTAAGTTCTGTGTGTCTGAGCTTTGGGCTAGAAAATGTAAAGTGCCTTTCTTTTAATTTTTTCCTAGAGTTGAGCTAAAGGGCAATAGGGCTCAGAAACTCCACAAGCAGTTGGGAGAGAAAAGGGAAGGGATGTACAACCTTTGCAATTCCAAGCACCACATCAGGTGTCTATTGGGGTGGCAGGGGCGGCACATACACCCACTTACTGTATGTACAACTCTCACACACCCTTCTCACACACACTCTCTCTGTCTCTTACATGCACACACCCTCTCACTCACTTGCATTCACACCCTTCGCACAAGCCCAAAGACAGCCGATCCTGAGCAGAAACCTCATTTCTAGAGCATCCCAGGAAGTAGGCAGGAATTTTCAGCCATTGCTTCCTGAAATGATCTAGGAATGAAGTTCCTGCTGTATGTCAGGAACCACAGAGCTTGTTCCTAGAGCATTTTCCTGTGTCCCCCTCCCTATTTTTTCAGTGGTGGAAGATGCCGGGGGTCTGGGGTCCAACAGTCAAGGCAGGAGGCCTGCTGGTGGGCTGCATTTTTGCACCCTTGGACTAGGGTGTGGTCAATCAAGTTTCAACCAGACTGGTGGCAGCAATTTCTTTTCAAGGAACCCTTGAAAAGGAAGGGTCCTCATTCCCTCTCCCAGGCCATAGCTAGACGGGGCTTTATCCTGGGGCGATCCCCAGGATCGTCCTTGTGCCTTCACATGATGCACAGGGGATCCTAGGATCAGGGAGGGATGATCCCTCCCTTGCCCCGGGATATGGCCCTACCCTTTCAGCCTGCTTTTTCCGGAGTCTCTGGATGATCTCGAGACCATGGAACGTGTGGCCAGGTGTCACAGTTTGTCACGGCTCCTTGCAGTTACTCACAAGGAGCTGGGACCTGCACATGGGGCGCAGAGCTCCTCAGGAGCTCTGCACCCATCAGGGGGAGTGGGATTTTTTAAAAAAAAGCACTTACCTTTTGCGCACAAGCGCTCATGCGTGCCTTCCTCTTTAAAAACAAAAACAATGGCAGGTGCAACATCCTCTCCCTCCAAGGTCATTGCGCTCCATGTGTAAACAGAGGGGGAGATCTCATGATAAAAATATTGCAAGATCTTCACCCCTCCGTCACGCTAGACCAATAGGAAAGATGAGGCAGGGATAAGCAGGGCAAGAATATGCATGATTTCAGTTATAAAATGTGTGTTTTTATTAGCTCCCTGGCTTCTTTCAGCAAGGCCTCTTGGGTAAGATACAAAGGAAGCAGAGGGGGCCCAGCCCTTGCAGAGTGACGTAACTCCACTCTGTGGTGAAAAGGCAAGGGCAGGGAGGAGTTGCTGGCTTCACTGTCCCTGTGTGGTGCTACTGAATGAGTTCTAGGCCTTTGGTGGCCTATCCTATGAGCTGCTGTGTCCAGGCAACAGGTTTTAAGACCATGCCATAAGATATGCACACTTATTAGAGCATGCATGTAGAGTAACCCCTCTGTCTGGCAGTCCTTGCATTTGTGAGTGAATGTTTTTGTCGTTAAATTTTAATAAGTGTAAATTAAGCTCTCAGCTGAGAACTGCCACTTCTAGTCTCACATCAGAAACTGCATAAATCACAGCATCATCCACGAAGTGCAACCTTGTCCACCAGCTGTTGTTGCTTGGCATCCGCCATGTTCATGCACTTCCTTTTGCAAATTATATTAATTATGTGTAAATAATAAAAAAAAAGATGTCAATTAGCCAGGAAGCACTGAAGCATGACACATTTAGGACGGAGTTCTCAAGCGCTGTTCAAGCTGTCCACCTTTAAATTGTAAGTTGAGTGGTCCTCCTCCTTAAAGAGAGCTTTTGGTTGAAGCCAAAAATAGCCAGGATTTAATGTGAGAACGATCGGCTGCACTTCTGTAGACTGAGCTAGGCAGGCATAACTCAATTGCACTGTCACTCTTGGATGACATTAAACAAAAAATCTGTGAAACTGTGAACTGTGGTTTGCAACTCAGCCCATGAAAATTCTCCAGCCCTGAGACATCAGTATGCCATTAGAGCTACCGCTTAGAGCAGCTATGACTGTGGAACAGTAACTATGTTACCATCCCTTCCAATGTAGCCATAGAGGGAATTCTGGACTGAATTTTGATGTTAGCAGACTAGCTCTCAGTGCAGCCAATGAGTAGGTCAAACAAGAGTTTTGCTTTAGTCCCTCAAACTGGGTCTCAAATAATTTGAGCCAACCAATTACCGTATTTCTTTGATTGTAAGAGACCATCGATTGTAAGACGCACACTAATTTCAGTACCACCATCAGGAAAAAAAAAACCCCTAAGACACACCCATGATTCTAAGACACACCCCATTTTTAGAGATGTTTATATGGGGGGGAAGTGTGTCTTAGAATTGAAGAAATAGGTACTATAACCAACATGAGGGGGTGGAGGTGGGGGACCTCCAGCCAACAACCCCCAAAATACAAGAACAGTAAATAATAACTTTATAGGACCAATCCAAGTTCACTGAATAGTATGCAAGCTTTTGTTATGTAGAGTTCCTTGTCAGACTGGAAGCTTTTGTTTCGTTAATAATTCTATCCATTCCTATACTAAGTAGGAATACTCCTGAACCCTAGTCCCCTGCTTCGATTGTGACACAATTGGGCTTACTATGTTAATGGAAAATGTAACAAGTTGCAGAGCAACTTCTTCCTAGTTAAAAGCCACACCTTGTTGGCTTTTTGCCTGGCCTCACTAAATGCATGTGAAACAAACCGTTTTAAAACCAGACCTCCTCGCTCTGTCAATAAGCCAGAAGGAATGAGCATCCAGATGTATTAATGAGAGCTAATTGTTGGAATTACACATAAATTACCTCTTTGCAACTGCCTTCATATTCTAACTGAAGATGAGGTAGACCTGCAGTTCAGGGATAACCAACAAGTAACTCACAACACTTTTTCCTTGAAATAAGAGGTGGATTATGTAGCATCATTTATTTCCTCTTCTGCCCTGATGGGAGTGCCTTGAAGTACCACTAAGCTAGGAATTGTAGTCAATGAGTTTTTCAAATGGTCCAGAAAGTGAACACTATACTTCTACTGCTTGTGTGACAGATAGGCCTTTGCTAGACCTAAACGAAAACCCGGGCAAAAGGAGGGGAGCTCCCGCAATGCAACTATCACGGGATCTCGCCATAGGCTAGACGTCAGGCGTGACGAGCTCTGGAGGAGAGCCGTCGCACCTGCCATGAAGGAGAGCCGTGCACGCAAGTAAGTTTTTTTAAAAAGGTTTCCCTGATCCCCCCACCCTGCCCCCGATGGGCACAGTGCTCCTGAGGAGCACTGCACCCCACGCATGGAGCCGGGGGAAACCGCTTACATGGGCCACACGCTCACGGTCTTGGGCTCAGCCCGAGACCGCGGGGAAAAACGGGCCCAAAACAGTGCTCATTATCCCAAGGCCAGGGAGGGTTGATCCCTGCCTGAGCCCGGGATCCCCTGTGCGTCATCTGGATGCACAGGGGCAATCCCGGGTATCAGCCTGGGATAACCCCTCATCTAGCTAAGGCCATAGTACCAATGAAGCAAAGCACCTATGTAACTACTTCTACTTGCCTTTCTTAATAACATAGTGATCCATCTTGTTGGATTAGGCCAAAGGTCCAACTAGTAAAGAATTTTTGCCTCCAAGAGTGGCAAGCTGGATGCCTGGAAATTTGCAAGCAGAGCATGATGGAATTTTCATCACCTGTTGTTTGTCCCCAGAGTCTTATAATCAAAGTTATACGGTCTCTGAAAGTGGAAGTTTCAGAGTAACTTGCCACATGTTTTGTGTTGCTTGTAGAGACTATGCTTAAACAAGCATTTGTTAGTAACTTATTTTCTTCATTGGAAGTAAGTATTAGATGAAACCAGTTCCTATAGAACAGAGACAAGTTTCTCTGGTTTTCTAACATAAATTGGGCAATAGAACAATGGCCTTAAAGGCTCATAAGATGACACCGCAGAAACATCTGGCTAAACTGGTTATACTTTAGCTTTAGTTTTTAACGTAGTGAATCCTTAAGCACCGCAGGGAGTAGAGCAGGGGTCCCCAACACAGTGCCCTCAGATGCCATGTCACTTGCAGAGACCACCAACAGAGCTGACAAAGCTCTCCACTCCCTCCCTGGTTTCCATCCTGTAGCTGTCCCTTTAAGAGCTGCTTGATCTGTTGCAATTAGCAACTAATAATGTTTAGTTCCATGCCATGAAAAGCTTCACCTGTTGATTTCTGCAGATCAAACCACAGTTAGAGGTAGGAATAGACTAGCACAATTTTTCTTTATTTCTATCTAGTTGGTAACCCTATGAGACAAAAGAAGAGTTAGATGTTGTCTATAGCAATTGTTCACATGTGTTTGTACATGCACCCCAACTGCAGAAGACTTTGGTAATATCAGGTGATATTAAAAAGCTCTTTCTATATTTAACTTAGGTAGGGTGACCATATGAAAAGCAGGTCAGGGCTCCTGTATCTTTAACGATTGTATTGAAAAGGGAATTTCAGCAAGTGTCATTTGTATATTTGGAGAACCTGGTGAAATTTCCTCTTCATCACAACAGTTAAAGCTGCAGGTGCCCTGCCTTCTTTTAAATCTGGTCACTCTAGTATAGCTCCTGCAGCTTTAACTGTCGTGATGAAGAGGAAATTTTACCAGGTTCTCCATATATACAAAGGACACCTGCTGAAATTCCCTTTTCTATGCAACTGTTAAAGATACAGGAGCCCTGTCCTCCTTTTCATATGGTCACCCTAACTTAGGATGCCTGTTTACACATGCAACAAAGGAGGTCCAAACTAGATTTGATGTAGGAGATCTGTAATCAGGATCTTCTGAGAATTTTTTTAAAAAAATGAATAGCAGCTGCTGGGGACTGGGCAATTTCGATCAGGGTTGAAGCACCGAGGGAGGGTGATTAACCCTTTCCCCCATGTTGTTTTCCTGATCCAAATTGCTCCTGCCCAGCTGTTGCTATTTGCATCCTGGGGCCAAGTTTACTAGTATCATATTGGTATCTCTGTCAGCCTTCCCCAACCTTGTGCCTTTCAGATGTGTTGCACTGCATTCCCAGTGGTCATGCTGGCTGGGAATGATGAGGGTTGCAGTCCAACACATCTGAAAGGCACCAGGTTGGAAAATGCTGCTATAGGTTTTCCTCAGTGGAACAAACATCTGCTATGGGAGGACAATTTAGTTCAGGACTAGACTGGAGGAAAGGTCCTGATCCTAATCAGGGCACCGCCACACAGATGCTGCTGCTATTCATCATCACCACCACCACCACCATGGGAGATCCTGGAGAATCTCTGTAAAATAATGAGCATGCATAAACTCCCCCTTAGTTAAGTAAATACCATTAAATTGCATTGCCCCCTACACCTGTGGCATATCCCGAAACTGTAGCTAATTAGGGCGACCATATGGAAAGGAGGACAGGGCTCCTGTATCATTAAGAATTGAAAGGGAATTTCAGCAGGTGTCACTTGTATGCATGCAGCACCTGGTGAAATTCCCTCTTTGTTACAACAGTTAAAGCTGCAGGAGACCTGCCCTCTTCCTGGTCACTAGATACCCGCTGAAATTTCCTTTTCTACACAACTGTTAAAGATACAGAAGCCCTGTCCTCTTTTCCATATGGTCACCCTAGCTAAATGATTGTGAACAGATTTAGATAAACTGCTATGACTTCTGATTAATAAGTGCTTAAATGCCGGTGAAAGTTAATGGTCCTTCGAGATCTAAAATGCCTTATAGTTGCTCTCCTCAAAACTACTTATCCCAGTGTAGTCAAAATGAAGCCAACAGGATTTCTCCAGCATAATTGCTTTGTGAACTGTGTTAAAACACATCAGGAGGTTAATCTCTAAGGATCTGTGCCACAGGCAGCTATTTCAAGCTGCCTAGCTTATTTTAGCCTAGTTCCGCATCCACAAACACCCACACATACATGCCTTTTGAGATAATCAAAGTAGCATCTGTTCTGGTTCAAGTGGGCTCCCTGTGTGATAGAGTTGGGAGGGGGGAGAACAGGGCCTTTTCGATCATAGCACCCCCTTCCAAGGGAGGCCTGCCAAAAACCAACCCTGCAGTCATTCAGAAGGCAATAAAAAATATATTGTTGAGAGAGGCACTTCTGGTTTAACAATCTCAACTTTGTTCTTTGTATGGTATTTGGACAGTTTTTGTTGATGTTTCACTTACACGATTGAGTTGATTTTTATAGATTGTTTTTGCAAACCACCTTAGGCTTCTGTTTTGTTTTGTAAAGAAAAAGAATTCAGAATTTTAAAAAGAAAATAAATAATAATAAGAGACACATTCTCCTCCTTTGGCACATTATCATGTGTGCCTTGTTTCTGCTTTTCACCACTATAAACAAGGGTTTTAGGCTGCAGTCCTAGGCACTTTTACTTCGAGTAAGCCCCATTGAACTCTCAGTGGGGCTTACTTCTGAGCATACAGACAGACATGGGATCTGGCTGTTCATGTTTTCAGAACATGAACACTAACTTCTTTGAGGCCATTTTGGAAAGCCCCAACCAGCAGTTGAGGAGGTCAGAGAAGTGCACACAAACAGTGTTTCCCCCCCTTCACTTGCGAAGTTGGCCCTTCTGGTCTCCGTCTTCCTCAGAAAGCCGATCGGGAGGAGGAGGCGGAGGAGGAGGAGGAGGAGGGGCCTGGCAATCCTGCTTGGCCAGTTCCAACCGGAGAAGACAAGGGATCCCCACTGCCTATGGCCACAAAGGCTTCCTCAGTGTCTAAAGAGCTGGCCGGCATGTGCACTGCGCCATCCCTGCCGGGTTGCTTCCACCTTTGCCTTGAAACACACTGAGAAGAGAGGTTCATTTTTTCCCCTCTTTCCCCCTGAAGCCGGTGATGGATTTATTTCCTTAACAAAAAAGACAGAGAGTTTACAGTTCGGCTTTCACAAATGCATCTGATAGTTGTATAATCCCAGCAGGACAGGAAGATCCCACCCGCCGGGCCATTCTTCCCCCCACCCCTTTCCATCCCCCCACGACCCCCTTTCTGAGGCCTCAGACAGTCCTCAAACAACAACTGTCTGCAAGGCCCAGCTAATCCCTCACAGGTGACCTCAAGGCAGCCGACGCCTCTCTCTAAACTCTTGCATTCCAGAGCCCGGCTTAACCCCTCATGCGCTGCGGAAGCACCCTTCGCTTTGTGGTTTGAAAGAACCAAAAAGGAGGCGGGGATGAAGGGAGGTAGTTCCCCCAGGTCAGGCCAGGCTGCGAGCCGAGCAACATGGTGTTTTTTGAATCCTCCCTTCCACCTCTTTTGGTCAGAGGTTAAAAGCCTAATGTATTATTATAAAGGGGGGGGGGAGAAAAGGGGGGGGAAGACTAGCATTCTTCCCTATAAATCATTCTAATGATCTCGGCACATGTGGGAGCCAGACTGTGCTGAAACCTCCTCCGCTCCTGCTTCTGTATCCTCCACGCTTTATTTACTCACTGTAACTAGGGACTTCATGTTCAACTATCTGATAATGAGGCACACATTCTTCCAAGAAGTGACACCTATTTGCTTTCCCTTGAGAGGATGTTGTTCTATTCTGGCCAGGGAGAAAGCCCCAGTGATGTGGCGGGGGTGGAGTTCCATGGCTACACCTTGTGGCAGGAGGCCCGCTTAGTTTTTCTGAAGCTTCGGGCTTCTGTTCGGTGAAGTTTCTCTCCATAGGTGGCTTTACACAAGCCATTATCTCTCAGCCTCAGTCACCCGTGTGCAATATGGGGAGAATAGTATTGACCTGTCTTGCAGGGTTAGACATCTCCAAAGGTGAAAGCGCAGAGAGATCTCATTCCAAGCAAGCAAGCTACTTAATCTCATTTGCTTCCTGCCTGGGGAAGGGAAATTGCATCATAGTTTGTCACTATCCATGAACTTGCCTATTATCAACCAAAAGGATCTTGGAGTTGTGGCAGATAACTCAATGAAAATGTCGATCCAGTGTGCAGCTGCTGTGAAAATGGCAAATTCCATATCAGGGATAATTCAGAAAGGAATCAAAAACAAAATGGCCCAAATGCCTTTATAGAAATCTATGGTGCCACCACAGTTGGAATATTTGCGTACCGTCCTGGTCACTGCATCACAAAAAGGATATTGTACAGCTGGAAAGGGTGTAGAAAAAGGGGTGACCAGAATGATCGAGGACTAGAGCAACTCCCCTTTAAGGTTAAACGGTAACATTTCAGTTGAGAGGAGAAAAAGCTGAGAAAGGGGGGACTTAGTAGAAGTGCATGAAATTATCTATGGTGTAGAGAAAATGAATAGAGAATTCCTCCCCCCCTCTCTTAATACCAGAACCCAAGGTCATCCAATGAAGCTGAATGGTGGGAGATGCAGAACAGATAAAAGAAAGTACTTCTTCACATGTATTTTAAAGAGGAAAAAATGGATTAGGTGCAGAATGCCTTTGGGTTGGTACTGCTAGGAGCTCTCTGTCTGGAAGCATCTTAACAGGACAATGAATAGGAGAATGATTGACAGGAGACTGGAATGAAATGGTGGGCGGAGTCAGAAAGTGTAATAGGTGGATAATGTTATTTAGGGAAAATAGGTAAGCCTTCTTCAGGTGTTTCAAAGAATGCCTGAGGGCTAAAAATGGGAGAAGGGACACAGGGTGTGTCTTCATGGTACCAGGTTGACACTGTGTCGCTCGGAAACCCTGCAGCTTCCTTCCTCCAGGGTGGCACTGAGGAGGGAGTGTGGGGTTTCTGGGCAACTAACCAAGGACCAGAGCCGCCCCCATCCTCTTCATGGTGGGGTCACGCCTTTGCCTGGTCATGCCTCTGCTGCAATTCCAGAGCAAGGCAACGGACTGGCTTGACATCATCTTGTGCGTACTTGCCTTGCTCCAGAGAAAAGGGTTAGGGTAAGTCCCCGACTTTTTGACTTTTTTTCTCCACAGCTTTGGCGGAAAGCCCTGGAGTGGGTGCACAATTGCTGCTACAATGTATAATTGATGTTGCGCCACCACACACACACACCCTGGGGGTTTCCGATTGTTTAGAAAGCCCCACAGCCAGCCATGCTACACCCTCCCCCATTCCCTGGCCTCACCACATGGAGCAGCAGGCTTTTACTCATGTTGCTGAGGTCTGAACCTCAATGCAGAGAGGTTGGGAATTAGCGCATACAAGGCGTCCCCCTCCCTACGTTTAGTCCTCACATTCTTCAGAATGTTTGAAGACGGATGGAGAAGACTATAGTCCTCTTCAGACATTTCACTTATCATGTTGAAAGAACATGTGAAGAGAGCAGCATTCCAGCCCATCTCCTCCATCATCGCCTCTCACCCCTTGTACATGTGCAGAGTGCCAATTTGAAGAGAAGCACCTTCTGTATTTGATGATTAAGAACCCTGGAAGGTCTGTAAGCAGCGCTCTGAAGTGCCTGCCTACTTCCTAGGATGCTCTAGGAAGAGGGCCTTTATGGCGGGAACCTGCTTTTAGACATTTTCCCTGTTTACCCATGTTTTTTCTGAAAACGTTCCAGGTAAGAGAATGTGGGATCCTTCAGTAAGAGCGTGGATTAGAAGAGGGAGAAGAGCTGGAAGCCAGAATTCCTGGATGGCTCGGTCATAGTTTGAGATCTGAAGATTTTTATCTGATCCAAGCAGGTGTCAGGCCTCTGAAAATCTCTTGGGCAGGAGTTAGATTTTAGTGAATGAAAGAATGGTGTATGTGTGTATAGTGTGTGTGGGGGGGGGAGAACAGTGTATATGAGAGAGTTGCATGTGCATGTGCTTGCATGTACAAACAGATGTGCATTTGTTTATGCATGTCTATGTTTACTACACCACACCAGCAGATACCCAATGCAGTCCTTGAGCACTGATAAGGTGGTGCATACCTGCTGCAAGGGACCACAATGGAGTTATCGCAGGGGATTGCTAGAGCAGAGGTGATAATGATGAAAGTCAAGAAGGTCATCAAGCAATCTTGTTATATGTGGACTTCCTCCTTCCCAGAAGGAACTGCATTTTGGCTGCGAGCACATTGTCATTTTGTGTGCTTTGGGGAAAAGAGGCAGCAGGGAGTCATTAGCAATACAATTAGCAGAAGAATGTGCTTTGTTCAACTGGGGAGGGGGAGGTTTTGTAGAGTTCTTCACAGTAGTATAAATGGCTTGGTCAGTATGTTTTGTCTTTTAGGAGGCACCATGGTGAATTTCAGCACTGTCATAAATGCCTGTCAATGTCACTACTGAATGTCGAAGCTGAGCCAGAAAGGGGGCATATAATAATAGCCGCTTGCCTGTGGGATCTAGTGTTGGCATTATGCAGAAATATAGAAAACAAGCACAAGACTGTTTCTGAAGAGTGTGTGTATATTGGGGTGAGGTGGGTGGGGGGTCACACAGCACAGTAAATTAGCAGCTTGTCAAAGGAATGGATGTGGATGTGAGTGGGGATATTGTAGCACTGTATTAAAAACTTGGTTCTGAGGAATGTGTCTCTGTGTGTATGTAGGTACATACCATGGGGGCCGGTAGCATTTCATTATCAGAAAAGCACAGAGATAAAGTGTGCAGTAACATTTTTAAAAAACAGGACTTGGCCACAAAAGTGCAGTGAAGCCTTGGCCAGCAGCGTTTTAAGTGATGGCATCATCGCTTGCCCGGGGAGTGTGGCAATCTTGTACGGACTCTGCTTTACATTAAAATATGGCTATTCAGGAGCATGGTGCTATTGATGCAGCCTGTGGTATTGCATTAACAGTCTGTCACTGGAAGTGCGGTGTTGTTTTATTGGATGGGAGCCTCCTGTTGCAGGTCCCTCGGCATTTTTCCATCAGTGCTCCTGCCTTCCCTGTGCTTTTAACTTTAGCGAGACCTCAGGAACCAAATTATTTGTAGTGCAAATAACCTCACTCCAACAGGTACGAGAAGATAAAACTGGACCACCGGCTGACCGATCAATAACGAGTGTTTAATACCTGTGCTGAGATTTTTCTACAGAATGACGACAGCTGTGGAGAACAAAGACCTCTTCTCTCTCTCTCAATCTCTCTCTTTCTTTGTAGGAATGATGCCAAACTTTGGAGAGATCAAAGTACAAGCAGTGTCCAGAGATGATCCCATACAATAAAAAGAAAGAAAGAAAAATAACAAAAATAGAAAGATTGTATTAGGGCTTGTTAACTTACAATTCGGCTGCCACATGCTATGTAAGCTGTTATATGCCCCCTAGTGGTAATAGTGATAACCCATCTGGCTAGGAATGTTTAGAGAAATATAAAAGTCATGGATGTATAGACCTGGGATTCAAGAAGACTACAAATGTTATGTTGAGGGGATATGGCCACCCTCAGCCTGGCTACTGGAGGTTAACCAAAATGCATTTGTGGGCAATAGATGTGTGCTTTATTCTCTCTAGTTCCGATGTTCAGTTGTGAGTGCTAATGCTTATTAAGGCAAAATGGCACCATCCACGCATAAGAAAATGCTATCAGCAGGCTTCAGGGAGGCTCAAGGCTTGCCAAAGTAAAAAAAATAATCTAAGTTAATGTAGGGTGACCATATGAAAAGGAGGATAGGGCTCCTGTATCTTTAACAGTTGTATTGAAAAGGGAATTTCAGCAGCTGTCAGTTGTATATATGGAGAACCTGGTGAAATTTCCTCTTCGTCACAACAGTTAAAGCTGCAGATACCCTGCCCTCTTTTAAATCTGGTCACTCTAGTATAGCTCCTGCAGCTTTAACTGTTCTGATGAAGAGGAAATTTCACCAGGTTCCCCATATATACAAATAATACCTGCTGAAATTCCCTTTTCTATGCAACTGTTAAAGATAAAAAAAGCCCTGTCCTCCTTTTCATATGGTCATCCTAAGTTAGTGGAACCTCCCAAAACAGCCCAATAACATTTGAAGGTTCTTTGATTCCCAGGAGCTTGGTGACCCACAGAATGCTGGCTAACCCTTGTGGGGGGGGGAGACAAAAAAATTGTTGGTAAAGAGGGAATGGAATGAAGTATCATGGAGGAGGGTATGTATGGCTGGCTGGCTGGCTGGCTGGCTGGACTAGTGAACAGGAGCACTTCATACTGCAACATTTTGTTGTAGATCCCACTCATCCTTCCTTCATTTGTAGATGGCTTAAGATACAGGTATACACTAGAAGTAGTGGAAAATAACAAACTCCTTTATTTGCATGAAGCCTTATTGAGTCCTTAAATACTGTCCTGAGTAGCTTGCCAGTGCTACACAGCTCTACTGATGTTCTGGAACATTGTCTCTGGGAATATAGTGAGCCTGCGGATGGGCATAGGGCTACAATACAGGTGCTGCAGAGGGAGAAGGATGGAAACTGGAGGGGCCTGTGGGTACTGCCAAACCAGACATCTCTAGTCCCCTCCCCTAAAAACACCCCCTTTGTTTCCAGGGGTGGAAACTCTGAGGTTTCTTTTGTGATCTCGGAGAGGCAGCTGGAGCGGTACTCTCCATGCTGGCATCAAGGGGGAGGGGAGTGCGAATTCCTGGGTCCAAAGTAGGAGCACTCTCTCAGACCTAAGATCCAGGAATCCGAAATATCCTGTGTCCCCTGAGCCAATGTCTAGGGGGGATGTTTGACAGATGTAAAATTTCTGGAAATTTTGAGGCCGTGGGGACGGCGGATCTGACTTGGGGGGGGCGAATTTTGGAAAATTTGAAAAATAATCAATACTTACTTTTTAATATTCTTTACAGATCAAAAATCACTTCATTGCTTTAAGACAGTGTTCCCAACCTGGTGTCCTTCAGGTATTTTGGACTTCAGATTTTTCCTTGAGTGGGGGTACATGATTTTTTTGCCTCAGATGAATAGGTTTTCCCCTCACCTCCACTGATTTGGTGTTGGAACAAAAAAAAATGTGGATCCAAAGGAGTTCTTTTGTTGGAGTTTGTGGATTACAACCACTACCACTATTACTACTGTTACACGCAAAGGGGTTGGTTTTGGTTGCGCTCAGAACTTGCTGTTGGGTCCCAAACACACCTTTTCTGTGTGGCTCCACAACGATGATGATGTTGATTATGATGGTTTTGTGTGGCTCTGTGATTCTGCCCTCTGCATTTTGCACTCATGATCTTAAAGTCACTTGATTCTCTCTCCAACAGGTTTAATTAATGGAACAGGAGAATGTGGGTCCAATGGAGTGCTTCTGTGTGGTTGTGTGGATTCCTCCACTCCTGCTTTGCACTCATGACCTTAAAGCTCAGGTGTCTCAGTTTCCCTTGTCTGTTGTATGGGTTCCTGGCTCCTGGGGATTCAAGAAACAGCTTCACCTCTTGTGACCCCTTGGCTCTGCCCCACCTGCTGCCACTGTCTGTGGTGTTCTCAGAACCCAAACATTTCTGAATAATTCCAACACCCGTACTAATCTGCAGATAGGTCCATACAACTGGTCAAAGCACAGCCAAACCTCATTATAGTTTTTGTGTGTGTCTTGTGAGTGTCTTTCAGTCACTGCACTGCTTTCTGCTGCCTGCCTATCAGGAATATAATCTAGGCAACCTCCAGATGTTTTAAACTACAACACCCATAATCCCTGACCATTGACTATGCTAGCTGGGGCTGATGGAAGTTGCAGTCCAAACCATCTGGAGAGCAGCAGGTTGTGTTCCCCTGATCTAGCTACAGGGAGGATAGCCATGTCACTTATCTACCTACCCACCCATGTGCTTTGATTTATTAGAGGAGGGATGCATGGCCTCCAGAGAAAAGCAAAAATAAAAGGTTTGCTAATCTCCGAGTGCACTGCCTGGCTTCCACAACTGCATGGTAACCAACTGGGGGAGAGGCTCAAGCATTTACCAAATAAGAATAATGATGATAGAGTCAACTGAGCTGGCCTGGGCAATTTCCAACATGGTTTGTCCATACAGTAAACTTCACCAACTGATGCAGGGTGCCAGGACACCCAGCACTTCCTTCTGCCTTTTCTCCCACTTTCAAAAAGATCGGAGATAAGCTGAAATAAAAATTAATGTGGCATATCAGCATTGTGTAATGCCGACATAATACAGCCACTAGATGGTGCTGTTTCATTGAACATATAGAGCATTGCTAAGAAAGGAAGTTTTCAGTTCCAAGCCACGTGTTCGCCGTCTAAAGGAAACCATTGTAAACATGGAAAGGCTCTGGAAGAAGGAAGCCTGGTAAAGATGTGGGATTTCTGCTTAATGTAGAGAAGCCTTCAGTGATGGCAGTAAACCATGTAGTGCACCCCGTATACATTGTCTATGTTGGAGTCACAACACTGTGCTATCCCCACAACAGAAATGCAAACTTGAAGAATGGTAGGCTGACTATACTCAATGCATGTACCTTCCTGCATTATTAACTGTCTTGAAAGTCCCTGAATTTCCCTTCCCTAATTCTACTTATAATACTTCCAGCAACAACAAAGTGTACGGATCACCCCACTGCTTCAAGTTGTGTCCCCAAAAGAGATTCCATGCCCCCACCCCACAAGTTCCTACATCCTTAATCCTGTGGCAAGATGGAAAGAGGGTTATGGGGATACGAGAAGAAACAAACACTTTCAAGAAAAGGAACAAAAAGAATTATTATGTTTTTAGACAATGCTCAACTCCATTTTAAATAAAAGTAACATGTTTATTTTTAAGACCATACACAGAGTTGAAAATCCATTGCTGGATTTTGTCAATTAGTGTTGTGTGTTTTTCTTTCCAGTCTAATGTGACTAATTTTGGTTGATTCATAATCAAAGGCTGGCAAGGACTCCAATTCCTTGCCTTCATGCATATGTTTAAATGTGTCTTGAGATTCTTCAGAAAGCATCAAGCTACATAAATGCAAGAGAGTGGTAGTAAACAGAATGCCAGCTACCAAGACCTACCCAAAGCTACCCTTACCTTGAAAGGATGCCATTTTTCTACCTCCTAGCTCCATGGGCATACTTTCACTGCAGGCTTAAATCAGAGGCGAGAGGGATAGTTCTTTTATCTGCAGATCAGTGTTCCTGCTTATTTTTGAAGCCTCTGCTATATCTCCTTCTAGTGTTAAAATGACAATAGCTATGGAGAGACAATGTAGAAAGGAATCCCAGACTTCATTGTTGCACTGTTTTGGCAATTTCCTTTGTCATCCCTTTCTGAGCCCCAAACAAGTATAAGCAAACGGAAATGTTTGTGCCCTTTCTAAGTTGGGTCTTCTTATGTAGGCAAATTGTTAATTTCTCAAGTTTCTAAAAAAAATAAAAATTGCCCTGAGAATTCTTCCCATGCTAGATGGGGAGAAATAAATTGTCCAATATTGTTATTTCCACACTGCAAATAGGTGGTAGTGATGAAGTTGAGAGTTATTATTCTCATGTTACGATAGTTGGGGGGGGGGTGAGAGAGAGACTGGCTTACAACAAATCTGTCATATAATCCACTATTAATATGTCCATCGTTCAGATTGAGTGATTGGTGCTGAGCCTGAGACGGAGAACTTCTTCAGATGAGCATTTTATTGCACGCTCGTTACTGGGCACTCATGGATTTTCGCGGGTCCCTCTCATGACGTCGCCTACCTCCTGTGCTTCTCCCACCCCTTCTAGCCTTCTTTGCATGACAAAATAACACCCTAGTAAGTCCAACTTATTTTTAAAGATGGAAGTTGACGCTATCTCCTGCTGTGTGGAGGAAAAACAGCACTATCAAAATGACCCACTGAATGGACCATGTGCACATTGTTTACTTCCTCTTTCAAAAGAGGAAGTAATAAGGTACAAGCGTACAGGCGAAGAACCGATGGTAAGCAAACACAATTTTCCCCTGTGTGATGACACTCAGAGTGTCTTATGAGTGTCTTATGACAATCTTGTAAAGTAGTATTTGAAGGAACACCTCCTCCCATATGTGCCTGCCCGGACCTTAAGATCATCCATAGGGGTCCTTCTCCGTGAGCCCCTGCCAAAGGAAGTGAGGCAGGTGGCTACTAGGAGGAGGGCTTTCTCTGCTGTGGCAGCCCGGCTGTGGAATGAGCTCCCCAGAGAGGTTTGCTTGGCGCCTACACTGTACTCTTTTCATCGCCAGCTGAAGACCTTTTTATTCTCTCAGTATTTTAACACTTAATTTTAACTTAAATTTAAATTTTACTGTTCTAACTCTGTATTTTAATCTTATATCAATTTTTCTTCATGGTTTTATCTTGGTTGTGCTTTTGATACTGTATTTTGTATATGTGTTTTTAACCTGTTGGTTGTTTTATTATGGTTTTAATTTTTGTGAACCGCCCAGAGAGCTTCAGCTATTGGGCAGTATAAAAATGTAATAAATAAATAAATAGTACAGTGTTATTCAATATTGCAGATGAGAAGGCTGATGCTGAGAGGTAATGGTTTATAGCAATTGGGTAATACAGTCCAGATATATCTAGTAACCCCCTCAGAGGAAAAACACCACCAAAGCCCAAATCCAATTCTTTGTGTGCAGACATATGTTCTAGTCACTTGAGGCAGATGTACACATTGTGACATATCGATATGATCCCATGATGGTGACGCTATATCCCTCTTGCACATTTATACCTCGTAGCGCACACAAGGACGTCTGTTGTGGTATTTTGGATAGTATGGAATAAAAAGCAGGAAATAAAAAGTGTTATAAGAAATACCTAATGTGCTCCAACATTTATCAGTGCATTTCAATACCAATAAAAAAGCACTAGTGTAGTTCTAGCCTGTCATACAAACATGCTGTGCTTTTATTCTGCGTCCGAAGGATATCTCAAATGTAACTGGAAGCCAGAGAATGTGTTTTACTCTACATTTTTATGTCTATATAGTGGCTATACTGGTTTGATAGTAATTTCTTCTTCCCAGGGAACCCTGGGAAGTGTAGTCCTTTGAGGAGGCAAGAACACTCTAAAAAAGAATGCATAGCACCACACCAAACTACAGCTACTAGGGCTCTGTGGGGGAAGTGGTAGAAAGTGGTATAAAATTGAAGTATTTATAGCGCAGATTGCCCTGTGTCCTTTTTTTTAAAGTTCCAATCCAGAACAGGGGGTGCAGCCTCTTTTGACTTTTTGTTTCAGGTACAAGAACAACTCAACAATCCTCTACTGATCAAGTTTACTGATCAAGACTCGATGGCCTTGTAGGCCCCTTCCAACTCTGCTATTCTATTCTATGATCTTGGAAAAACCGGGAAAGGTTGCGCTAATACGAAGAGAAATTTTGTACTGAGAACAAATAGGAACTTCAAGTAGGCACAAGGGAGATGTATTTGCCTTGTAGTGATGGTGATAATCATGAGGTTTGGGTAAGGGAAAGAGTTAAATTGGGAATCACAGTGTACCATCCCCAGGCTATCATTAGAAACCTGGAGGGAAGGAGTGGTTGTTATGAGGATGGAGAATCCATGGTAGAACAACTGTCCAAACAAAGCATTGCTGGGCTCATGGCAGCAGCACAGCCTGAGCATGCAACGGCTGGGGCTGGCCTTTTCTTTTCTTTTTTATCTTTTTGTCAACTGTGGATGACCTTTATTTTCTCTACCATTGCTTGCAATGAGCAGGAGCAGGGCTGGTGTCAAAGGTAGGCATGGCTTTCCACCTAAAGAAGGGGGAATCCATAATATCCTATGGCCCCTCACAGGTTCCATCGGACAGCATTCTAAAAGGCAATAATTCTTTCTAATTTTTGTAAACATCAATTTGTCAGTGTGCCATTGAAACATTTCACATAAGAAGAAACTGTGCTGGTCCCCCCAACATTGTTTTCTGACACCCTTGAGGAGAAAATCACCTTCTCCTTAACATAGAAGGCCTCTAGGTGTCAAGAGAAAAGGATGTCAAAGAAGTTGACTAGGCTTGTCATACATCTGGGTTTCTTTCCAAAGACAAGTCAGAAATAAAAGATTTTATCTCTGTGTTCCACTCTGATTTTGTTGTGACTGAAAAGACGGAAGAAACTCCTTTTCAAGTCCTTCTTAAATTGTGCAAGTTGGGATTAGAAAATAGGGTAAGGGGAGAGAAACCCCACAGGGGTGCCATTTAGGGGAGTATAGGGATGCCTGCCCAGTTTTAGTCCACATGTTATTAAGTATTAGAAGCATCTTTTTCTCTGATAGGACAACCCCATGCCAAATGTTCCTCTTTCCTTTACTCGTAGTTCAACCTACCTCATGTCCTGAGGTTATTACACTGTGTATTTTATCTGTTAAACTGTAGTATTTTAATATTGTTATAGTTTTAATGTAAATTGCCTCAGGCACTCAATTCAAAAATACATTCAATAAGGAAATGTTTCCTCGTTTCTGCTCCACATTATGGGCTGTCATTGGTGTGGGCGGGGAAACAGTCTAATGGGGATGTGAGGTAAGTTGAGCCACATATTATGGAATAGAAACAGAGAGCTTGACATGAGGCTACATTTTCAACACCTTTCCCCACCCCACTTTTCTTTAAAGTATCATTCCACATCTAGGACTTACATTTGTTTCCATAATTTCTATTTTTATCTGTAATTTAAATTGTACAGTTTACTTGGAATTAGTTAAGGTCTGTAGGATGGTATAGAGCTGGGGGGTGCTGGGAACATAAGAAGAGCCATGCTGGATCAGACCAAGGGTCCATCTAGTCTGGCACACTGTGTGAACTCCCTGTTCCCGCTGGTAGTTGTAGTCCAATACATATGAAGGGTGGGATAGACTATCTGTGGGCTACATCCAAAGAGATTCTACAGTGTAGGATATGGGGCCAAAGTCGACTGTCTAGCATGTATGATTCCTGACACAACTGAGGAGCTAGGGAAACAAGTAACTAAGTGGAGTACTTCTAGTTGCCTAATGCTCCCTTCTGTCACACTTCCTTTCCGTTTCCCTGTTTTAAATGCCCAGGATGGTGTAAATATCTCCCTCCCTCCCTCTCTCTCCCTCCCTCTCTCTCTCTCTCTCTCTTTTACCTGGGCGTGCTGAGCATATTTCTGTAAGAAGAAAGGCTGCCACAGAAACCAAAACAGCAGGATTTGTCTGTGAACAAACTGTGAAATGCAGCAGACCATCTTTCAGCCCCAAATCCATCTAAGCACTGGTCACCCGCAAAGGATTGATAGCACTGATAAAAAAAAAGAAAAGAAAGAAAGTGAGCATTTGTTTCAAGAGCTCACAAAATATCCCCAAGGCACCAGTTATTTGGTAGCTTATTCTGTAAACATCCAGAGGCAATCCACTCAACTTTCATGAGGCATTTCCTGTCTGATCAGTGCGCCGTTTCTCTTCTTTTTTTAGAAGTCTCCTTCTTGCCATTGAGACCCATTAGCACTTTCTTCCCTGTGCCAGCCAGGCATACTTGAGCCGAAGGATTCAGATGGGTCAAAAATTTAGAGGCTTAGGTTGGGTGGCTGGAGGGGTATCCAAGATTTGGTTCAAAAGGTTCCAGTGTTTTGTTTTCGTTCCTTGAGTTGCGTGGGAGGTTTAGTTCCAGTGGTTACTCCCTGACTGGTATTTGGAGGAGTATTCCCCAGGCTGATTAAGAAGTCACCATACCCAAGTACAGGCTACTGAAGAACCATTACCTGTGGCTGTGCTCCATACAGTCACAATAGTACTTAAATACTGTTTACTGCATATCCCTGCCATTAACAAACAAAAATGTTTTGGTTTAACATGTTTTGTTAAGAGCTTTTCATGTTCGTTCAAGTTCCAAAATGCTGGAGGATAATAATAATAATAATAATAATAATAATAATAATAATAATAATAATAATAATAATAAATTGTTGTTGTTATTCTCACAACAGCCCTGTGAGGTACTGGCCCAAACTCACTTCATGAGTCTCATGGCCTGAGTGGGGACTAGAACCCAGATCTCCTGAGTGGGGACTAGAATCTAGGGCCTTAGCTAGACAGGGCAAAATCTCGGGGCGATCCCTGGGCATTCACATGACGCACAGGGGATCCTGGGATCAGGGAGGGATGATCCCTCCCTTGCCACGGGATCTCGCCCTATACTTTAGGCCCACTTTTTCCGCAGTCTCGGGCTGAGCCTGAGACCACGGAACGTGTGTGCGGTGTCGCAGTTTGTCTTGGTTCCTCGCAGTTCTTCGCAAAGAGCCAGGACCCACACACCAGGGGGTGGGGTGGGGGGAGCAGGGGATTTTTTTAAAAAAAAAAAACACTTTTGCCCAGGAGCGCTCGTGTGCATCTTGTTTCTTTAAAAAAAACAAAATGGTGGGCATGACGTCCTCTCCATCGCACGCCTGTAGGATGGTATAAAGCCATCGCACGCCTCATGTAAACAGAGGGGGGATCTTGCGATAAAAACATTGAGAGATCTTCACCCCTCCATTGCACAACAACAGGTAAGTCTAGCTGAGGCCTAGATCTCCTAGTCCAACACCCTAACCACCATACCACACTGGCCATCCCCTTTACACATGTATTATTTAGGCAACATGGATATGGTAGAGTATAAATCAATAGAGTATCCTGTGCTGTGACTAGTTTTAGCCTCACCACTACCTACCTTGGAGCTGGATAGCCATCAGTGGCAGAGTGAGGGCCCAAGTCCCAGATTGGTGCATTTACTGGAAAAGAACCATGGATGCAATTGAAGCTGTCATGCAACTGAACCTCCCTTTCCACATTACGAGTACTCAACTAGCCACCAATACCATCCCAGGCAGCCTAAACCTTTCCCCTGACCTGACACAACAAATGGTTTCCTGAAAGATGCTGTGTAAACAGAGAAATCTGCTGCTAAAGTTTAACGCCAGCAAAGTCTACGAGGAAGGAACAGAGAATACCTGTCAAACTGCTGGAGGTCACTCATCAAACTTTAAACTCCTGTAAATAAGCCATTTCTTAGCCTTTCTACACCAACAATCAAAATCAGCACTAGCCATATTAAGACCAACCTCTCCTACAATGCCAAATTTCAGATCCATCCCCTAAGCCATGCTCTGATTATAATTTGTAGAATCTACAGATTCTACACGTTCCCACCCTCCACCCCATATTCTGGTTATAATGGTAAGATGCGATTCCTCTGATGCGCCCTAAACATAGGGCCCTATCTATGGCCCTATAACTGAACACTGCCCCCATCTGTGTGGGGTGCCACTTTGGACAAGGGCTTTTGTTTAAAATTGCCCTCATTTTTCTCTATACAAGCTGCTCTCCACCACACATATCTTTTAAGTAGCTTCTTTCACAATACGAAAATGCCAAAAATGCATGTGGAAACCTACCCCAGGAACATAAGAAGCTGCCTTATACCGAGTCAGGCCAGTTTTATTTTCAGTGACTGGCACCAGCTCTCCAGGGGGGATTCCACACGTCATACTGAGGGCGCTTCCATGCGCCTCCAGTGCACCCCCAAAGCGATCGTGTAACTTGCCTGTTCGAAGAGACGAGGAAGAGGCGTCCTTGCCGCCGCCGCCGCCACCCACCTACCTCCTCGCCGGCCGGGTTAGAGAGCTCGGCCGAAGAAGGCGGCTCTCCACCCCGCCTTCCTCAGCCGAGCTCTCCAACCCGGCCGGCAAGGAGGTAGGTGGGTGGCGGCGGCGGCAAGCTACACAATCGCTACTTGCTCTTCCAGGCAAGCTACACGATCGCTTTGGGGGCGCACTGGGGGCGCATGGAAGCGCCCTCAGTACGACGTGTGGAATCCCCCCAGGATTCAAATGGATCTTTTCCCCAGCCCTATTTGTTGCTGCCAGGGGCTATAGGCAAAGCACGTGCTTTACCAGTTAGCTACAGCCAGTGGAGGCTGGTGGCTCTGTTTTCAGTGAGGCTGTGATCCATTCAGGGTCTCAGTCAGAACCAGACAGAATTTTAAAAGAGCTATCCAAGGTGCTGTACCCTATTCCCCCCCCCCACACACACAAACAAAATTGGCTCAGCACATTACATAGCTCCTTTAGAGGTCTGACTGACACCCAGAATGGTTTTCAGTCCCACCGAAATGAGAACCACCAGCCTCCACTGGCTGTAGCCTTTCTAACCAGAGTAACAGTAACTTGCTTATGGTCAAATAGGAAATCTGTGGCAGAGCAGTAAATTGACTGTACGATTCCCAAGCCACCTGAGGCGTGGCCCACACCCCACTGCCATGGTGTACTGTATAATGCTATGTGCGTCTGACCCTTGCTCTATGTTCTCACCCATTTCCATGGCTGGCTCCAGTTGCCAAAGAGCCATGGGCCCTCTATCCTCAGTGGTGGTGCACCATGACAGGCCTACGTTACTGGCTTGCTTTGCCTCACAGGCATGGAGGTCTGATTCCAACCCTGTCTCTTTGATATGGAACGATAACTGAATCTGCTGCTCCGTCTGACAGGCTGGTAGACATTAATAATTATGTACTATTTCAGGCTTATTGGAAATGAAGAGGTGGAGGTGTTGGACAGATGTGGCACTACTAGATGGATTGTGATTAGATTAGCACAGTTCCCTTTGACGATATGTGAGCAGCACTTTACTAATTCATTGTGAAAGCCCAGCTCCCCTCACACACGCTTGGACTGCACACAAACACAAGTTGCGTCATCACACCACAGCAGAGCTGCCGATTTAGGTTTCCACACGTAACTGTAAATGGTATATTTTATAGCATCTGTTTCAAACCCATCCACTGCTAGCTAACCAGAGAGGGACGAACCTGCCAGGGAAAGCAGCCTGATCGCCTATAGTGGATAAGAATCACCTCTGAGTTGAACAGACCAATTTTGTAAATTGGAAGCAAGTTGGTCTTTTCTTCCCATCCTGTCTGTGTTAGAATCATAGAATAGCAGAGTTGGAAGGGGCCTACAAGGCCATCGAATCCAACCCCCTGCTCAATGCAGGAATCCACCCTAAAGCATCCCTGACGGATGGCTGTCCAGCTGCCTCTTGAAGGCCTCTAGTGTGGGAGAGCCCACAACCTCCCTAGGTAATTGATTCCATTGTCGTACTGCTCTAACAGTCAGGAAGTTTTTCAAGCCTTTTTTTACAAGCCTTTTTTTTTAAATACACTCTGAGATCTTAGCACCAAAAGGCAAATCCCTGGATCCCTTCTGAAGCAATGCTGATTTTGGAAAATCCTTCTGCACTGCTTCTGGTAATCTCCCCTCTTCCCACCACCCACCTGGAACTCCCACATATTCCTCCGAATTCTTAACATTTTTTAAATTTATTCCATAATTTATTTCTAAAGTTTATAAATTGCCTTTCAATTGATTGCATCCTTGGCGATGTACAATAAAAGTTGCAGCTCAGTAACGTAAAACAAAAGTACATGAAAAACAACCAGTTAAAATAAACAGAGCAGCAAATTAAAACAATAAAAAAGCCTTTGTAAATAAAGAATTGTTCTACCAGTACCTAAAACTGTATGGCATTGGAAGGGGGCACAGATCTTTTTAGGGCCACAGATCTTTTATCCGCAGCTGTGGTGCCACAGTTAAAAGCTTTCCTCCAGGCAGCACCGGACTCACATCTCAGAAAAAAAAGACAGGTGGAGTGAGGCCCCTCCAGAAAAGATTAAAACCTAGGATTGTCCTAGTTGCAACCCATAGAATTGAACTGTACCTTTAAATTCACTGTAAAGTTGGAAGATCAAGGAACAACTTCCTTCTTTCTGCTCCTCTCCTCTCCACTGTACTGAGCAACACTGCAGGTGTGCCACTCTACGTATAGGCAAGGGGGTGGCAGAGCAGGCCCAAGACATTTCACTACCTGAGGCGAAGGATAAGATGATGCCTCCTCCCCATTCCATGTACAGAAGCCAACTGGGCTGGCAGCAGAAGCTTCCTTCAGCACTGGTGACTGGATAGTGTCTTCCATTGTACTTGAGGGCAACAGGCTAGCTTAGAGGGTTGTGTATGCCACACTGTGTGGCTTACACAGCTTTGTCCTCCAAGACAGAGAAACAGCCAAGGGCTCCGGAGGAATTGCCATCGAAGGTATTGCCATTGCCACCCAGCGTCTGTTGCCTGAGGCTGTCACTTCATTTGGCCTAATGGTAGAGCCAGCCTGGAGAAGTAGATGAATGGCCCAGGAAGTCCCAGGTGAGAGCTGCAACAGCTGCTTCATCCCACAGTACACTGGGGGATTAAAAGGTACAGCCATATTCTCCCGGTTGCGACCTAGCCGTCCTAAAGGCCAGGGAGATTTATGGGGAGAGAAGAGTTGGGGAGAGAAGGCATTGAGCAGGGGTTTGGACTCGATGGCCTTGTAGGCCCCTTCCAACTCTGCTATTCTATGATTCTATGAAGGTGCTCCCACAAATAAATATTTTACTACTGTATGAAAAAGCAATGGTTCTCTGATCTTTCCCCCGAAATGTTCCATGATTCTATACATCTTTGTATTTTCCCTTTTGGCAGTCCCTGTTCTGAGCTCAAAGAGTCTTTTTATTCGCTGCTTAAATGGAAGATATCCTATGGGCTCAGTAACTGTGTTGCAATTTTTGGTATTTATTCTGTGATCTCTTATCATTTTCCTAATTGTTTTTATATTTTATATTGTACAAATGGAAACCTGATGTTGTAGCGGACTGAAACGTGGAACAAACGAACTTTACTTAACACTGTGTAACTCTTCCTGTAACTGCTCAAAATAGCTGCTGCTCTAAGCTTCAATTCTCTAAGTGGTGTTCCCTAGAAGTGCTTCCTTCTACCATGAATTCATGGAACCTTTGGGTCCCGACTAACACTACAGAAACTGGTGAAAAAGCTTAAGCAAGTTTTCCTTTAAAATATTCTCTCTGCACATAGGGTGTGGGTGTGTGCCCTACTTTACAGAGGACCACTCTCTATTTGGAGGGCTGTTCCGTCCAGGTTTGGTTTTATTTAAAGCTAAGGAACCCTAAGAAGGATGCTTGAAGTGGTTGATCCACAGTGAGCACCTGGACAACAGAGTGAGTAGGCATACAGGTCACTAGAGGGCAGTCTAAACACTAAGGAACCCCCAGGGTGGGTGCACAGTGGTGTGGCATCAATTATATGACACAGCAGCAATCGCACACCTACCCTCGGGCTTTCCACTGAAGCCGCAAAGAAAAAAAAAGTCAGGGACTTACACCAACTTCTTTCTCCGGAGCGATGTGAGGATGGCACACATCTAAGCCTTGCTCTGGAGACACAGCAAAGGCGTGGCCAGGAAGATGGTGAGCCCTGATTGGTCACCATCCACCCAGGCAGCGGACAAGGGACGTGACCAGCGCCAGAAACCCTGTGCTTTCACTGCAGCATCAAGATTAGCTGCCACTGCCCCGCAGCAGAAAAAAGCGGGATTTTGGATGATCGCAGTGGCACCCCACTACCACTGTAAAGACAGCCCCTTGGTCAGAGTCTTCCCCGCTATCGAGAGAGCTGCTGTATTTCTATTTAAATTATAGTAGTAATTCAAAATTTGTATCTATACATATACATTAGCACATGCAAACTGTATGCAAATATGTGTCCACTTTTGTTCTCTTTTTGGGCAATGCATTTCTTCCTTTTGGGCTATGCGTGACCACGCTAACCACAAACTATTTTTGCCCTCACACACATACCTCACTCAACTGACCCATCCCATTCATCTCTGACTGTCACATAAATACACACACACACACACACTGCAATCCTATACCCATTTATCTGGGAGTAATTTTATATTTTGAAACTTGCTTCTTTTTGGCAAAACAACATGGATCATACTTTACTTTGAACCATCTCTGTAGGACATCATAAGCATCCACACAGGACTTCCAAGTTCAGGGTTATATTTAGACTTCCGTTTAAATGACAGAAGAACACTGAAATGACATTTTCACGGAACAAACCACAGTGACACCAGGAGATCTTTCTTGAGTGGCTATTATTTTTCAATGTGTATCACTTTTCAACCCTGATTCTTTACTGCCATTTCACTTCCCACACTTTCAGTAATTGGGAGGTCTTTCTTTTAACCCCTTCACATCTGTTTTACATTTAATTATCTTGATTATTGCGTATCAACTGCAAATGTTCTCACTTCAGTGTCCATAACCTTGCACAGGTAATTAAGTAATAAGCTAAGCACAGGTGTCTTGCGGTATCTTGTTGTTTATCTCTTTCATTCTGAAAACTGAACAAGCCTTGGGGTGCTTCCAGACAAGGCATTTTTTTCATACAACCAGGCTGCCTTGTTAACTGAATTTTACCAGTGGTGTGTGCGCGCACGCATGGTCCAGACCGGATTGTCTTCCTTTTGTAACCACATGTTTTCCCACTGTTTCTTCCATGTAGTTTCTTTCCATGCAAAGGAAAAGACCAAAAAGCTGCACAATGCCTTTTCATTGCTAGCGCTAGGAGCCTTCCATCTGGAAGCACCCTCCGTCTTCTTGCCTGTGAATTGAAAAGGTAAGTCTATGGAAGGACTTTTTGCTTTTATTTCTATGTTACCTGTGACCCTTTGGTACTAGACATAGGCCATTTCTACACCAGCCCGATAGTCTGGGCTGGTCACAGCTGAGTCCCTGTGTATCCAAATAATGCACAGGGACTCCCGGGGGCAGGGGGAATGGGCACAGGTTTTCCCAGGGATGAAAAAACACTGGGAAAACTCAATTCTTCCCATGGTCTCAGGATCGTCCTGAGACCCCGGGAGGTGTGGGCACACATCCCAATTTCTTTCCTCCTCCCCACAAGTAGCGGGGGTCATCAGAGGGAAGGAGCCGGGCCAGGGGCAGTCCAGGGACATCAGGGGTGGAATGGGGTGCAGGGGTGGGCCTTTTTTTTTCAACTTACATTTTGCTGGAGCACAAGTGCGCTCCCGCTCCTATTTCTTTTTTAAAAAAAAATAAGGTGACCGCAACAGGCTTGATGTCCCTCCTCCCATCCAGGACATTGCGCTTCTGTTTAGACACAAAGCGCCATCACACCAGTGTTATAGTCTGCTGTCATGGTGAATTGCGTGCAAAGGACTCAGATGATGTTGACCATGTCCTGCTGTGATTGTGGTTCTCCCCCCACTCTTAGCAATGTATTTCAGTGCGCAGAAAGTCTGGTTCTACCAGTAATGCGAAAGCACCCCACTCAAACTTCGATGTGTATTTTCATCCATCATTTTCAATCTATTGTTCTGTGGGCATGTTTTCAAGGGGCGGTATTGCTGATGAAAGAGCCCTTACTCCAGCAGGCTGCGTAGCTTCTCTCCCCTCCCCTTTCCCTCTCTCCTTTTCAATAAAGGGAGTTTTGGCTGATTAATCAATTAATCTATGGATTAAATGTGCATGTGGGTTATAAGCAGTCCCTCTGAAGCAAGAAGAGTTCCCATTGAACTCTATGTTCTTACTGCTGAGTAGGCATTTTCACCTTAAAAGAAATGTGAAAAATGCACCCTCCTTGCCAGCAGCGCCCTCATTTTTAAAGATAAAGAGATCCAAATTGGCACAGTGATAGCTCTTAAGGAGGGCTTTCAACATGCCCAATTTGAATCCAATTGTATCAGCCCTTGATTTTAAGGGATTTTTAAAATGGAAATTAAACACATGCCTATATCTGCATAAGTTTTAAAGATAAAGAGATCCAAATTGGCACAGTGATAGCTCTTAAGGAGGGCTTTCTGCATGCCAAATTTGAATCAGATTGAGTCATCCCTTGATTTTTTATGATTTTTTAAATTTCCCCCCTTAAATTCTTTTCCTCTATATTGCACTAGTGCGAAGGATCGTAGGATCGATCTTCCATTCCTTTGATCATGCGAAGCTGTGCATCTTCAAGTTCATAAACTACAGATCTCTGGTTCCCTTATTCAAAAGTAAATCCCATTGTTTTCAACTGTGAAAGTCACATGCAGGCTTACCTTTGAGTAAACCCCATTGAACAGAGAGAGTCTTACTTCTGAGTAAACACATATTCCAGTTCTAGAGAGCCACGGAGGGCTCGTGTGTGTGTGTGCGTGTGCGTTTGACAGATTGAGTATGTATGAGAGGTGCACCATGCGAGGCGAGGAGAGGAAGGGGGCGAGGGGGTCCAGGTTTGCCTGATGCCCTTTCCGCAAGGCTTGCATATCAGCTGTCTCTGCAGTTGGCTGAGGATACCAATTCCAGGAGGGCTGCAGAGGCAGCTTCTTTTCTTATTCCAGGTGGTGGGGCTCTGTTTTGCATCAAGGAGAGGCAGATAGGCAACCTTGAGTCAAGCAGCGGGGAAGCGGGAGCCCGTGTCTCTTTCCATCTAGGTGGGCACTTTACTAAAGTGGGTTTCTCTCTCTCTCCACACACACACCTTTCATTTCTTTCTTTCTACCAGCCCAATCCCAGGCAGTGTTCAGTGCTCCTAATTCTGCCTGGGATCGCTGCTCTTTCTCTTTCCCCTAAGATCTGGCCCCGATCCTAGTAGGGACAGTTTCATTTATTACTTTGGGGGGCAGTCTTAGACAAGTCTACTCAGAAGTAAGCCTCGTTGAGTTCGGCGGAGCTTACTCTCTCGTAAGTGGGTTATTTATTTAAAGTGCAGAATGGAACAAACTGGGACTTACTTCCGAATAAAGATATGTAGGAGGGCACTTAATGACTTACAGGGGATATCCACGAAACTACTTAGGGGAGAGAAGTCCTTGTTTTTCCCAAATCTGTTTAGCAACAAGAGAAGCTACTGCCATGGAAAAAGCAGAGCAACATGTAGTAGTGCCCCACCTCCATCACAGTCAATGCAGGGGGGTGGGGGCAGGGAGTTGTCCAACCAACAACAACCAATAAAGTGTAGGGGGAGGTACGAAGGAGATCCACAGGCAGATGCAATAGCAATTCGCAGGTGCACAGGGGAGGAGAGGTGTAAAGATGCATGACCCCTAAAAGCACACAGGTGTAAGTGATCAGGCTTCACACGCTATGGAAACGAAGGGGGATAATACAAGGGCAAAAGTGTAGGTGTGATGGAGCTTTCACAGGGATGATCCTGGAAGCAAGTAAGTCTGGAATTTCCCACACACACACACACACCCCTCTCTCTACACCCTTTAGGTGTAGAAAGGGCCTTAGTGAAGCTATGGTGAATGCCAAATTAGCTTACTTGAAGGCACACCCTCCCTGGTTCTTCCCTGGGGATTTTTTGCATAGTTAAATTACTTATTCTGTTTCTTTTTGCTTAGTTTAAAAACTTTTTGAGCACGTCTCCACAGTTCAGTGCACACAGTGGTTTACAAAAACCCCAAACAAAATGTACAGACAAATATAGAATCACTACAAACAATAAAATATGAAAGAAATAAACACAGGGTTATTTTTGCATCTACTCGGGCTTTTCTTTATACTCATTGTCCATCCCCCACCCACTTCCTTGTCTTAAGTCATTCTGAAATCTGACTGATCTGCCAGGCTTCAGGTGCTGGCAGAAATCCATCTCCCATAGTGGTAAAGATTCGGATTTTCCAGATATGGCATTTTGCGCCGTTGCAGGGCAACATTAAAAGCGGATGAGCACCAACCCAGAAGTAGCTGCTGCTTGGTGGTAAGCAATGCGATCTCTGCACATATGTGAAGCTTGTAAATCACATTGAGATGAAAGGCAGCCTGAACGCAAGCTATGATTGTAAGGTCTAATATATTTTAAATACGTGTGCGCCGTACATTTTATACAATATGTCACAATCAAAACCATATTACTCTGCCATATGTGGAGCTTTCCCTAAACTTGTTTCTGATACAGACGTGACTTCTGAGCAAGACTCCTTGCTCTTTGCTTCAGATTAAGGGGATAAAATAACATGTCTGCTAATGTGTGTAAAACCAAAAGCCGCATACGGATTGCCACACCAGTGGAAGAGACCATATGGTAGGGGCTGAAGAGCGCATAGACACACCCATGCCCAATGACCAAAGCTACAAGCTGTCTGTGGAGGTTGGGTGTTTCTCCCAACACACGGCATTCTTGGGCAATTGCCGGGGTCCCAGGGAGGATAACCTACGACGCCTGCTCTGTGCCCCCTTTGAAAAATGTCAGGCGCCCCATTATAATTTCCCACAATGCCCTGGAGTGACGCTATAGCAGAGGAATTCTGGGTGACTTAAATAGTGTCTCCCAGACCTGGCACTGTTGTGAGTAAGCTGGGGGAGGCCCACCGATATCAGAAACAGCAGGCCCACCAGAGGGCATCTTTGCCCGGGGCTTTGCTCAAACCTGCTGCCAGCCCTGAGCTGAAGAGCAGTGAACAAGGCAATGTTCTGAACCATTAATATTTAAAACCATAAAATCCGTGTGCTGTGTCTTTTTTTTCAAACTGCGGCAGTCATTAACTTCAGCAGTAAAATAATTCTCTTCTGTACTGTTCTCCACTGTTTCTATTCTACTATGTTTTGCCCCTTATCTGCCTCTATTTGCTATCCCGTATTCTCTTATGTTGAGAATATGAGCTGAAACAGCCGTTCTAACCAACTATTTCTACACAGGACAACGGAATGGCATGACTCATTCTCCTTTTACTGCAGATTTACCCAGGATGCTTGGAAGCACCTTATCTAGGGTTACCATGTTTAACAGAGGATGGGCTCCTGTAGCAGTAAAAGTTATACAAGTATCCAGTTACATACAAGAATTTAATCCTATACAAGAGGGGATTTCAGCCAACAAACTTTTCTTACTCCTGCAGCCTTGCATGACAAGCTACACTAGCCAAAATTCTCTCTTCTATATAGCCGTTAGACTTATTGAAACCCTCTCCTCTAATGACTCAGTGTGGTATAGTGATTAAAGTGTTGGACTAGAACTATAGAGTCCCAAGTGAAAAACCCCACTCTGTCATGAAGCTCTTACTTGGTGGCCTTGAGCCAGTCACATTCTTTCAGCTTGGCCTACTTCACAGGGTTGTTGTGATGATAAAATAGGCAGCAGGAAGAGGCATGAACAAAAAACTGAGCTCCTTGGAAGAGGGATGTGATATCAATGTAATAAATAAATAATGCATCCGGCCACCTCAACCTTTATACTAAATGTATGGTACAAATCCTACGGCGGTAGAGTACTTCAGCAGTAATTTCAGCTTGTACATTTATTAATTTAATTGTTAATTTGTCACCTTATATACTTTGGTGGGGGCACAGAGTGGGAAAAAGAGTATAAATTTTAAAAGAGTTGCAAAATTGCTTTGGGATGGGAAGGGAAGGCATTCATGATGTTACAAGTTCATGCCAATCAGTGCTGTGTATAGCCAGCTTTTATTGCCAACTCTCAGAACTGATTTTTCCTAAACTCAGTCCTGGAAGGGAAACAATAGCTTGAGCAGGACACTGTTAGTGTGCTTCCAGAGTGACTCCACTGCTCAAATAATGTTTGGTTTATGATGCAACATCATGCACTGTTTGATTCTTCCTTTATCCTGCTAATCTTTCTCTAAGGTTGTTTCCAGTTGAAGTTTTTATCCTGCTATCGCCCTTCATCAAACATGGAATTTTACAGGGGGTCTTGATGATGTCATCTTCCATTTGTAACCCTCCCTTGTTTTCCCACTGCTGCTTCTTCCTTTTTTTCTTAACAGCAAAAATCCGTTAAGGAGGAAAAGACAGAATAGGGGCACGATACCTTTTGATTTGTAGGGCTAGGAGCCATACATCTGGAAGTACCCTAAGTTAAATTTATGTAGATGGATACAATGAGTTCTACATATGAACTTCACTAAAAAAGAATATGATGGTGTAATATGAACAGCAAGACAAAATACACTTCAATCTTTTGCTGTTAAAGTTTAGTTAATTTCTCAATGATTATTCTATTAAGTTCCTCCTGTAGTTCATCCGAGTTCTCTTTTGAACTGCGCTAATAACTAGGGCTGTGCACCGCCTCAGGTCCGAACTGCGAATCTGAAGTGGATCGGGATGATTCGGATCCTCCTGAACTGGATCCGAACAGGTTCGGGTGAAGTCTGAGGCGGCCTGAAGCCAAAGCCAATTGGCTCCAAAGCTTCAGGCCACCTCAGCACTTTGGAGGCGGTTCCACCCACCCCACCCATCTCCTTACTTGCCTCCACCATCCGCCGCCGCCCTTGCGTCCAGCAGCTTCCACTGCCGCAGACGCATAAGACAGGAAATAGACCGCACGGCCTACTTCTGCTCTTATGCGTTACCAGCAGTCGAAGTCACCGGACACAAGGGCAGTGGGCGGTGGGTGGTGGAGGCAGATAAGTGGGGAATGGGGGCAGGGGGGCTTACCTGCTCTGCTGCCATCTTTGCGTCCAGCCACGGCCTACTTCCTGTCTTATGCGGCAGTGGAAGCCGCCGGACACAAAGACAGCAGCAGTGGTGGACGGTGAAGCAGTTAAGTGGGGAAGGGGGCTTACCTGCTCCAATGCCAACGCTGTTGCATTCAGTAGCTTCCACTGCCGCGGCCTACTTCCTGTCTTATGCGGCGGTGGCAGTGGATGCCGCCGGACGCAAAGACAGCAGCAGCGGATGGCGGAGCAGGTAAGTGGGGAAGGGGGCTTACCTGCTCTGCCGCCACCACCGCGGTCTTTGGGTCTGGTGGCTGCCACTGCCGCCAACACATTAAGATGGGAATTAGGCCACCCGAAGCAGGCAGCCTGAAGCTTTGGAGCCAATTGGCTTTGGCTTCGGGCCGCCTCGGACTTCACCCGAACTGGTTCGGATCTAGTTTGGGAGGGTCCGAATCACACCGATCCACTTCAGATTTGGGGTTCAGACCCAAAGCGGTGCACAGCCCTAGTACAAAGTGTGTTTCTCCTACCATGTCATTACCTGAGGCATTTTCACGCATCTGAGATCAGGGAACAAGGTTTCCAGCTTAGAAGAGGTGGCTTTTAGGCAAATTAGACTGCCATCATTACACTTTTTAGAAAGCAATCATGTCCCAGATTAAGTGTTTAAGGGTATAATCTTATGCACATTTAGGCAGAAATAAGTCCTACAACTCCCAGCATGGCTGGCTGGGGGATTATGGTAATTGTACAGCTTATTTATGTCTAAATGTGCATAGGATTGCACCCTTAAAAAACACACACCAAATAACTGGTTTGCTGTTTTGTCTTTGGATGTCATGCAGCACAATCCTATGCATGTTTTCTCAGCAGTAAGTCCCACTGATTTCAGTGGAATTTACTCCCTTGTAAGTATGCATAGGATTGCAACCTAAGGCTCAAAGTAAGCATAGACCGTCATCACACAGGGAGGAATTCGCATTTCCTTATAGTCACTTCCCCACCTGCACTTTTGTTCCTCATTACTACCTCTTTTGAAAGAGGAAGTAAACAGTGTACATGGCCGATTCAGTGGGCTGTTTTGATCACGCTACTTCTCCTGGACACAGCAGGGGATAGCAGCAAGTTCCATCTCAAAAATAATTCAGATTTATTTTGTCACGGGAAGAAGAGTAGAAGGGGCAAGAGGTGTGCAGGATGCAGATGACATCGCGAATAGAACCCACGAAAATCTGTAAGTGCCCAGTAACGAGTGTGCAATAAAACACTCATCTGATGATGCCCATAATGCTAGAAAATCTGTGACTGATAGATCTCTCTCCCTGTGTGTGTGTGCGGTGGGGGGAGATAGGTGCTACAATTTTGTAGCAGCAGCACAGGGTGACTGGATAAGTAACTCATGGATTGCTTTTGAGTTCAAATTCTCTCCCTACACCAATGGGTTCATCAATGAGCATTTTATTACATGCTCACTACTGCTCACTTATGGATGTGTGCGCATCCATTAGATAATGATGCACCTCCCATATTTTCACCCTGCTGGTGGGGAAGCAACTTGGGAGTGAGACTTTGTTTGCAAAAATGGCCTGCCTTTATTTGGGGAATACCTTTATTTATTAGCTTTTTATCCCACTCTTCCTCGAAAGAGCTCAGTGTAGAATAAATGCCTCCCTCTTTTATCCCCATATTTACAACAACCCTGTGAGGTAGGTTAGGCTGAAGGAAAGTGACAGGCCCAAGGTCACCCAGTGAGCTTTGTGACTGAGTAGGGATTTGAACCGCGCTCCCACCCACCACAGTCCTAATCCAAGACTGCTAACCACTAAACAATAAATTGGTAATGGATCTCCCTGCATCATATTGTAACTTGAATCTAAGGTCTTGTGGAGACCCTGCAGTCTATAGTCAATCTTTTATCTGCACTCTTGAGATCTAGAAACTTTACTGTATAGCAATTTGTTCTCTTTCTAGCCGTCTCAGAAGTTTTATCCCTTGTAAAATCAAGCCGTGTGATCCTTGCTACCTGTAGAAAAGCGGGCTGGGTGACAGATCCTGGCTCCTTCTCCTCCTGTCCATCACACCTCCAGCAACATCTCTCCCTGCTGGGTCCTTTATGGCCATTCATAAGTAATTGGGTGTGTTTTCTGCCTGCACTGGATATGGGCTCAGCAGAGGGTCTTCCAGCTGCTCGAAGCAGCAGGTCTTGCCATGTTCTCCTGTTTACAGAAATGGGAATTTGCATGATGAAAATAACCTGGGACGGATTTTGATTTTACTGCCGTTGGCAGAGAGCTCGGAAAAAAATGGTGCATAGTCAATTACTGGAATTTTTAAACACAAATAATATTTTATGTGATCAGCAGGTTGGCTCAGGGCCTGGGCATCGTGCTCCAACGGCACTTATGAAAGGAACAAGCCATCGATTGTGCTGCACACAGGAGCCTGTGGGCAGGTGCAGCTTTTGTTGACCTTAGAACACAGTTCGCTGGGTTCGTGGCTTAACCCATAAGGTCTGGGCTGGAGCTGAGCCTCCGATGTGGCTTTCTGTGCACTCTTGGGTCTCCCCCCCCCCCCGCTTCCCCCACAACACAGCTACCTCTCACGGAAGTGTCGCCCTCCCCTCCCAAGTGAGATATTCATACTTCACCTTCTACAACAGTCATTGTTAAACAGCCTTGGAAAGGAACGGGTTAGCAGAGTGGAGCAATGACCTATTAACAAGTCTCCACTGTCCGCTATCATGTGACCACATTCCCAGAAATGCTGAATCTGGAAAGCAGGTTTCCTGGAAGGCCATTCTAGAGGTAAAGAACCATAAACTCAACGCAGCCGGCCTGCCTAGAGGTGTGGAGCTGGGTACAAGAGTGTTTTAATCCCGGCTCCTAGGCACTGAGCAGAGCTCCCACAGCGATGGGTGTGGTGCAGGAGCCAAGAAAGCAGTCTGGTGACCTCACTCCTTTCCCTCAAGGACCACACCGGGGGGGGGGGGGAATACCACCAACCACCAGCCCTGCTCAGCTTTCTTGTTAAAGAAAGTATCCAATGGGCAATGGAGGCTGCATTCCACTCTTACTCTTTAGAGGTCACTTGGGGAAGCCTGCTGACAACAGGTCTGGCCAACTTTATGGCTAAGAGTAGCCATGAACCCTCATAACGGGAGACAGGCAGGAAAACACAGGCATTGATTATGGTGCTGTGATCAAAAATTTCCCAATATGCAAAAAGATATTTAATTGTTGCATTTTATCCACACACCCTCCCCCACCCACCCCCACACACTTTTCTTTTCCTCCAAGGAGATCGTGGACAGCAGCCTACCCTCTGGGAAGTGGTAGAGTTGTCAACTTCCATCTTCAACAATTCTGGCACCTTGTGCCAAGCCCAGAAAAGTTTAACTTGGAAGGACAAGTTCACTTGGAATTACAATTAACTGGGGAGTGCCTTCAAGGGGGTGGAAAAGCCACTTTTTCTATGCCAGTCTTTAAATGAGAATGCTCACATTTCTCTGGATGCTCTTATCTATATTGCTGGATTAAGCATTTCCAACTACCCAGTTTTATGCAGACTTGCCCTATGGCAAGACATGGGTTAATCGCACGGCAGACATTGGGCCCAGATGTTGTTCTGTACAGACACTTTGTAAAGTGACCACCTCTGACTTCAAATGGATTGTTAAAAGGTTCCATAATAACAAGTTTTTTTAAAAAAAAAAATTTTTTTAAATCCACCAGCTTGGTAAGGAAAGTGGTTAAAATAAAAGCACTATTGTTGCTCTGAGACTCAAGGGAAATAACATTCCTCCCCTATTTAAGAAACTTTTAGCACCTGGATAGAATTTTGCTTACTTCAGTTGCATGTATCACACTTATTTCCCTCCCTTTCTTGAAATGCAGAGCCTGATTTTGGGACTTAGTGGAATAGATTCAGTTTCGCATTGCACCGTGTTTGATACCACAAAGATTTGACTCATTCTCTTTGCCAGTACAGATGTGTGAACATGGTTATCAATTATGAAGGGTTCATCTTAAGTACTTGTTACCTAAGATGCACTGCTTACTGCCTAGTGAGCCATAGGGTGTTTCTGCACTAGGAGTATAATGTGGATTTGCCATGCTTCATTCACTCATGTTTCATGGGGCATCCACATGACACTGTCATCGATACATTGTCATCCTGTATTTACCCTGTGGTTCATCCATCTTTCCTCAGACTGTAGAAAATCTGACCTTTTTTTTTTTTTTTTCAGAAAAAGAGTCTTGCAATCTCTACAAGAGTAGATGCCTTTAGTGCTACTCTTCCATGGGTGGTGGTTGTTCTGTTTTGTTTTGGAAGGGTGGGGTTTTAACGTGGGCAGTGACATATTGGAAAAGTGAACCTATCACAGCTCAGCACACATCTATTATAACCTCTGTGATAGGGGCTATTTTCTGATCTCATGTTTTAAAATAAGTCTTTAATTAGCACTAAAATGCTATGATGGCTCTTCCTTTTTAATGAAATAGAGGTACAGTGCTATAAGACTATAATGATACAATGTTAATTTCAAAAATGATTTTAAAAGCTTTTTCAATCACCACCATTAATTATGTTGCTAAAATGGTGGCAACTGGTGTGGGGGGGGGATTAAAAAGTCATTTCAAAAAATCAGCATTATTGTACAATAGTGTTACATAAGATCATAATACAAAAAATAATATTACAGCATTATGAAGTTATAGTGCTGTACCTCTCTCTTATTTTTAAAAAAAATGTTACCAGGAAAACCTTTCGTGCTATTTAAAATGTCGATTAACACACACACACACACACCCCAAACAGGGTCATAAAACGCTGCCCACTGCAGGAATCCACCAAGCCCCCATCCTATTTCATATCTATATGAAGCCACTGGATGTGGTCATCAGGGGGTTTGGGGTGAGGTGCCATCTGTATGCTAATGACACCCAGCTCTGTCTTTTCCATTGGAATCAGGTGAAGCTATGCAAGTACATGAGTGGTGCTTGGTGCTTGGTTGGAGGGCCAATAGATTGAAGTTCAATCCTAAAGCGGAGATACTGTACACTGGTGGTTCTCAAGTCTGGGAATTAGAGGGGTGTCTTACTCTGAATGGGATTGCACTATTGTGATGGAGCTAAACCCCCTTTTTTATTTAAGCATGATTGTGTGATGACTTGAATAAGTTTCTTAAAAAATGTGTTTAGGGGCAACTTAGAAAAAACAACGAAATAAACTTGTCAAGGCAGCATAGTGTTCTTTTCGTAAACCACTATCAAATGCTTATTCATTTAAGCACTATCAGCTCCTTCAGATGGGGGTAAATCGCGTTCTCTTATTGTGGCTCTGCTTCCTGTTTCTTTTCCACATTTGCAACAAGCTGTAATTACACGAGGAAGAGAACAGCAACCATGCAGCCCATAGAATTCAATGGGACAGCACCCTCTAGTGGACTTTTTATAGCACAACTTTGCCTGTACATGGCAAGAAAACCTGACAAATACTGATATATCTCAAAAAAGTAGGGTTTTCTGAGGATTTTTTTACCGCTAAAACTGATGAATGGAGTGCGAGATGTGCAGAAGGCTGACAGCATTGTCAAAATGACCCACAAATATCCATGAGTAGCCAGTCAAAAGTGTGCTATAAAACACTCATTTAAAGAAGCTCTATATTTCAGTACTTTAAATAAAAATAGGCAAAAAGGTATACAAATTTAAAGATTTGATGACAGGAGACAGAAAATCCTCTGTTCACCTCTCCTTTCCTTCGACAGTAAAAATAATGTTTAGAAATTTAGACAACATCTTCCACTCAGAGCCCTCCCATATCTTTCCACCAATTCTTCTGCCTTTTCTCTTAGCAGGAAAATATATTCAATAAAGAAAATATGGAATAGCTGCAATATGCTTCTGGCTATTAGTGCTAGGGGGCTGCCTTTACAGAGCTGGGTTTGCACCGTCTTCCTCCAGAACTCTGTAGTTTCCCTCTCCTGGGGTGGCTTCGGGCAATCCCAACACTGAGGAGGGAGCGAGGGGGTTCTGGGAACCCATCTGGGTACCGAAGCCATCCCCCACTCCCTTCCTGGCGGAATGTGGCCAGTTGCCAGTAGCCTTCGACCAGGCACCACACCCTAAAATTGGCCCTGGATTGGCCCCGGACTGATGTCAGACAACAGAAACACCTTACTGATATCGTTCCTATTGAAAAAGTTGGGGTAAATTCGTGACTTTTTCAATCTGCAGCTTCACAGGAAAGTCCCACAGTGGCTGCAAAGCTGCACCTCCATTGTCTAACTGACACAGCATAGAACCACAGCCACTGTGGGGCTTTCCCTACATATACGCAACCCCTAAAACACCTCCATCTGGAAGCAGCCTGAAACTGAACCAGAATCCATCAGACAGAAGAATCTTCTGGTCTGCATCCTCTTTTTGCCTTTGGGCAGCTGTTGAACAAAGTCCTCCTGATCCGCTTCTGCTAGGCTGACCCTTTGTGCTCCCTAGTTATTGGAAGTCTCTGTTTACAGCTGGCTGTTTGTTCCAGGCGCTTGAGAGGAGGGGGAGATTTTTTTCTAGCACATCAGACAGGGTGGAGAATGTTCTGATGGCTTCTATCCAGTAAATCTGTTTGCTGTTGGCTGTTGCAGGTGAAAGTTGTTTGAAGTCAACTTCTTGCTGCTAGAGTGAGTATTTCTGTGATTATACAGAGGATATTTTCCGCTGTGACTCAGTGATGACTCCATTGCTTCAGAAAACTATCTGGCTGATTTAGTAAGAAAAAGGACTCCCCCCACTCCAACAAAATCAGGTTGAATTTGGGAGGTGGGGCAGGGAGCATTTGCCCAGAGCCCCAGAAGTTGCCCACCCAAATGTATATAACACATGTGCCCTTTTTGCCTCTATGGGTGACTCATAATTTCTGATGTGTCTGTTCCTATGTGCAGATGCACAAGATCCCACGCATATGTCTTCCGCAGGGTTGTGTGAATGAAATACACCTTTCTACACATGGGTATGTGTGCACACATGTGAGAGAGTAACCAATATATGCCTGCGTATGTAAACACAGCCTCGGTAAGAGCACTTGCAGCTCCAGTACTTGGCATTCTCCGTGCAGTTCAGTTGCAAGGTTAAATAAATATCTGACTGCAGCTCAAGGAAATGAGTGAAAGTGTTGAGAAAGAAGAAACCCAGATCTCTGGAGAGATGAACTCCATGCGCAGGCTGCTTGCGTGCTCTTGGGCTGCGGCCTCCCTCACAGGCCCTACCGCCGACCCCCTTCAACCTGCTGTTTTCCCGCCACAGCTCCCGACTTCTCTGGGAGCCAAGTTGGACAGGCCAATAATTCCTCTCATTCTTCCCTTGGGTTTACTGCATTCCCTCCAGCTTACTGGCAGCTTCGAAAGATCCGTCTTTAGATCATGTCTTCCACCCTCTCTGCAAGAATTCATTATGGCAGAGGGAGCTCCTTACCTGGGAAATCCTAGTGGGAGTGGGGGGAGGAAGCGAGTGATGACAAATAGCTTGCATTCTCTAGCAATCCAGCGGGAAGTAGGCGAGCAGCAAGCTGAAAGGCACCTGGGGAATGATGAGGCCGAGCCATCAGCTTGAGAGCTCAAGAGGGAAGGAGAGTCAAAACACAACAACCACCACTATCAGTGCCCGAGGGGAGGGGGAATTGGATCTCTTGTGTGGGATCTCTGCCTGAGCCGGCTGAAACCCTGCCATTTGCTTTGTTAGTAACATGCCACGCCAGCTGCCTTCTGTCATCTGCCCTGCCTCGCTAGAAGAAAGAGTGAAGCACAGAGAGGCTTAGCCACCTTTAAATAGGTAGTCGTTCATTCCGTGGCTTTGCCAGGTAGGGTTCATGTGAAGATGTGGCCACAGCAAACTAGAAGCCCACTGCGGGCCAGAGATTGGGCCGCTTTGTTCCCATCAGTGTTGGACAACCCTTCCCAAGCCAGCCTCTTGGCTTCACGTCTCAGTTGCTTTCTTGGCCCAGGGTTCGCCAGCCTCCAAAGCAGTCCTGCCTGTCCGTTTCCTTCGTGCCAACAGTATACACACAACCCTTCCTGAAGTTTTTCCACCGCTCTCCTTTTCATTGACATCTCCCTTCCCCAGCTGTTTACGTCCTTTACCTCTCTTTCAATTAAGCCTCCACCTCATCCGTTCATCCTCCTGCTTTTCAGAGAACTGCCAAGCAGCTCATTTCCTCTTCCTTCAGCCCTTGTGGCTCTTCGCTCCTTCTGTCCTTTCCCCCAGCTTCCTACCCTGATTGTCTCTGACCTCCCAGCTCCCCTGTCACGGATCCCTTCGTCCTGCCAACAACCACACAATCCTTCCTACTCCTAGATTCCCTCACCTACCTCAGCCAAACTGGAAACGTTGCCACCAAATTCCAAAAAAATCAATTGATGGTGTGCCAGCTGCTGTTGGTATTGTTTTAATGAAGGTTTTTAATGAACCTCAGGCCCGGGGCTAAAACTGGCCCTTCTGGGATCCCCAGATGGCCATGCCCTCTTCCACTGGCTCCACCCACATTCCCCAATTGGTGCATTCCCAACTTTTGTGCAATCGTCCCCACCCCACCCCTGCCAATTCTAAAAAGGTTGAAATGTCTCTCCTGAAGCTCAGTTACTGGCACCAAGAGCTTTAAACTAAAATATGCTGGGATTGGGGGTGTTTTGATCCCACCAACCACTGGAATGCAGTCTCCCAAAACTTCTCTGAAATAGAATTCACCCCTTGGGCTGAAAGAGATTCTGCACCCCTGTTTTACTGTAATCTTTTATTTTGTAGTTGTTTCTTTTTTCCTACTTTTTTTTTTTTTTTTTACTATTTCCTGTTTTATCTGTAAGCCACCTTGAAGCAAATGTGAAGGTGGGATCTAAATCCCTGACATAAAGAAGGAATTGAGAACTCCTTGAGATCTGCAGCAAGGAGATTATTGTGGTTTTAATTTTTGTGAACCGCCCAGAGAGCTTCGGCTATTGGGCAGTATAAAAATGTAATAAATAAATAAATAAATAAATAAAAACTTTACTCTGCATCTAGAATAGGGGCTTTTGTACATGAGGCCTTTAACACACCACTTTACTGAAGCTTCTGTTTCGGTATTCTTTGCAGGATTCAGATCAAATCCTTTACATGTGTGTCCCCCCCCTTCAGTGGTTTTCTTTCTCTTCCTTTTCTTATGTTTCATAACAGAAGCACTAGGAGGCACTGTGGTGTAGAGGAATTGCATAATTACACTAGGCTTTATCCCGCCATTCACAAATAATACTGGACTTACCTCGTTATAAAAAATAATTAAAAAACCACTAAAATGGTTACAAAGCCTAGGAGAAGGCCTGGAGAGTGATGTGTAAAGGATCTGCAAACTACCATAAGTGAGGAATCACGAGCGCACAGTAACTACCTTGTGTAGGAAGGCTGTAGGTCCCCCTCTTGTATTATTCTACACCATCGTGGATTATATAGCCTAGGCCTGCCTCTTCCCCTTAAAACATGGGTGCTCCCCAGGAAATTTTCAGCACACGTCAATAAATAAGTGAATACTGAATAGAGGGCCGTGCCCTACAGTGTAATTACCTAAAACAAACCTAAGTAGTAGTATATTAGTATATGCCTACAGCATGTACATGACATATTTGAAATGGGAGAATATTGTCCAGCTTACACTCACAGGGCCAGTTTTCATGACCACCACAGCCCACAGTGGCTTATTCAAGTTACCGTGGGTTGCGGCACATGATGGTGGCCATTTTGAATATTCATCCCCCAATGGGGGGTTGCTGTGGTTTGTCATGTCATCCAAACCCAGGCAGCAGGGGTTGTTTGAGGATTACACAAAACCCAAATGACCCTACAACAGACCATGGGTTATTTGAGGGCTGTTTAACTTTCGAATAACCCTTGCCGCCCAGGTTTGGATGATATAACAAACTACAGCAACTCCTTGCAGGGGTTTGACCATTCATAATGGCCACCTGCATCCACAGCAACACACCAGCTACAATGATTGTGTGAACCAGGTCACAGTGTTGTAATGTAAATATCCTTCAATTTTCTCTGAAGGCCAAAAGCTAAATGACTAGCGATTTTTAGCTTATTCCTACAGCACTTTTCATTGTTTCATTGAATCCTGGTCTTGCCAGTCCAAATCATACCTTGTCCACACACTGTTACTAGCAATGGTAATGAGGGAGCAGGGCCCTCCATTTTGATGCACCGTGTTTTGAACTTGCTTTATACAAGGACCCATTGTTATCCCTTTCTGCATGTTTCCACACCTTTTCAAGTATAATAGGTAACTGCAATTACCTCCTTATGTTTGAAGATGGCACACTCAGGAATGAGCATGAAGCACAGCCATCACAATGAATGATTCATTTATAGAATTATAGAACAGTAGAGTTGGAAGCGGCTTATAAGGCCATCCAGTCCAACCCCCCGCTTAGTGTAGGAATCCACCCAAAAGCATCCCTGACAGATGGTTGTCCAGCTGCCTCTTGAATGCCTCCAGTGTTGGAGAGCCCACAACCTCCCGAGGTAACTGGTTCCATTGTCGCACTGCTCTAACAGTGAGGAAGTTTTTCCTGATGTCCAGCCGGAATCTGGCTTCCTGTAACTTGAGCCCATTATTCCGTACCCTGCACCCTGGGATGATCGAGAAGATATCCTGGCCCTCCTCTGTGTGACAACCTTTGAAGTATTTGAAGACTGCTATTGATATCCCCTCAATCTTCTCTTCTCCAGGCTAAACATGCCCAGTTCTTTCAGTCTCTCCTCATAGGGCTTTGTTTCCAGACCCCTGATCATCCTGGTTGCCCTCCTCTGAACACACTCCAGCTTGTCTGCATCCAGCTTGTTCTTTTCTGCAAATCATAGAACAAGATACCTCATTCTAATATTATGACCCCATGCAGCTGGGAAAGTTGGGGCTGGGGACTTATTGCTATGCTCTGGTTAGTAAAAGGTTAACCTCACTTGTCTTTTAGGCTGGTTTCTCTCCATGCCTTCGCAGAGGCTCTCTTCCTGCCTAGCTTGCTTTGCAAAGGGCTATTTCAGAAGGGTTAACCTCTCTGGGAAGATGTGATCTCACTTAGTAAATAGTTCCTCTACCCCCCATCTCTCCATGATGCACTGATATGAGAGAGAGAGAGAGAGAGAGAGAGAGAGAGAGAGAGAGTGTGTGAGTTTCCTTTCGAGCTGGCAAATAACAAACGGAGAACACAAGCAACATCCCCCCTTTCTCTCTCTCTCCTGAAAACAAAGAAATGGAAGATTTGTTTGGACTGCACGCTTATTTATGAGAAGATAAAACTTTCTATGACTATGTCTCCCTCAGTGAACATTTCTCCCAAAACACCACATTACCATTTTTTTAAAAAGGTGGTTGTTTTGTGAAGTGATTTTTAGAGTTCCATCCCAAATACTGCAAAGCCATTGTGTGTGTTCAGACATAACAGTAAACTACAAGTGTTCTTTGCACAAGCCTTGGACCTGAGCTCCCCACTTCTTCGGGCATGATTACAAGGAAATAGGAATCTTTTGTTTTTTTGTTTTCAGCTAATCATGGTTTGTCATCATGTCTGAACTCAGACGAACTGTGATATGTTTTAACTATAGTTTAGCAAAACAAGCCAATTCAAACCGTGGTTTCTGACCCTAGCTTGTATCCCTAAACATTGGGTAGGCAACCTGGTGCCCTCCAGATGTATTGAACGATAACTCCCATAGTCCCTGATCATGCTAGTGAGGCTTATGGGAGTTGTAGTGGAGGAAAACAGGTTGCTAACCACTGCCCTAAACTGTAGTTAAGGCCAGTAGTGTAGCAGAGCAAGGGCTCAGAAAGATGCAGTGGTGGCACTTTTTTTATTAGCAGCGACACTGTTGTCATCTGCCACCCACCGCAGAATTCTGTGTTCCCTCTGAGCTTAACTGCAACCCTCGCAGTAGCTGGGGAGGGGGATGCATTTTCCCAGAAACAATATATTGTTCCCTATTGTAATACAAAGTATTTGGGGGGGCGGTTTGTTCTTGAATGGGCAATTAACACCCATTATCTTTACAAAAGATCTGCACCTGGTAGAGATGAAAACTTCTGGAACTGCCAGAATTTTTTGATTCTCCTTGGAGATCTGGTGATGGAGACAGTCATGAAGAGCACCTGCACTTCGAAATTTAACATTAGACCAGTTCGTAAGGATAAGCACAGTTCAGAGTCTCATGCACGCAATGCTAAACCATAGTTTAGCATGATGTCTGAACCCAACCTATTGTCTAATGCTGTAGAGGAGTGGATGGTGACATAGTTGGTGATGGTGTGTAACCCCACCATGTCTGCTCTGTTGTGCAATTCCCAGGGGGAAAAGTGCCAATTTCTCCTCTGTGGTGAAGTCAATTTCTCCTCTATATATTCTCTGCAGAGACAGGGCTGAAGCATTGTCAGTTTCACCATTCCCAGGTCAGTTTCCTTTCAAAAACTGAAATACTACCAGCAACAGTAGCAATATTGGTGCCTGCAGAGGAACAAAGGAACAGGCATAGGTGAATGTTGCACACTATGGGAGATGGAGGGGGTTACAAGCTTAGGTTCTAGTTGAGCCATTCTGCATTCCAGGCAGATTATATATATTTCTGTATGATCCCCCATTTGAGTACTCATGTGGAAAAAAAACACATGCTTCTCCCTTCTTGGAGGAGCAGCAAATGTGGTAGCAGGCAAGGGAGCAGAGGTAGCAGGGAGTACTATCATGACGACTTCTGCATGTTCAGAAACTTGATTTATATTACATTCTGAGCTGGAGAAGACCTTCTCAGGGAAATAGTGCTTAATCTGTAATGTAGCTGAGCATTAGAACCTGAGGCAGGGGGAGGAATCATATTCTAAGCCAATTACATAAATAGAAATGATCAATCTGAGCCCTTCAGTTGATGTCACTCAAGATTCTCAAATATTTGAACTTCTGGCCTGCTTGCATTGGCTGCCTGTACAGTTCCGAGCCCAATTCAAGATGCTGGTTTTAACCCATAAGGCCTTACATGACTTGGGACCACAATACCTGATGGAACACCTCTCCCGACATGAACCTACACTAAGCTTCCAACATGAACCTACACTACACTCAACATCTAAGGTCCTCCAGGTTCCTACTCTGAAGAAAGCTCGGAGGATGTCAACAAGGGAGAGGGCCTGCTTTGTCGTGGCCCCACAATTATGGAATGATCTCCCCAATGAGGCTCACCTGGTGCCAATTTTGCCATCTTTTTGGTGCCAGGTCAAAAAATTTCTCTTCTCCCAGGCATTTAACAGCATATGCTGAATTTTTTAACTGACCCCAGAATAGTTGTTTTAAATGGATATTATCTGTTTTTATACTTTTAAATTTTCTATATTTATTTTTAATGTTCACTGTTTAAGTTTTTGTAAACCACTCAGAGAGCTTCGGTTATGGGGCGGTATATAAATGTAATAAATAAATAAGTAAATAATAAATACACACTTCGACAACATCCCTAGTTTTTGAATCTTTAGCAATTTGCACCTCAAGTCCTTTCTTGATTAGTTTTACTGGGCTGGTTCACACAATCAAAATATCATGGTGCATGCTAGGCACATGCACTGCCTGGATGCAGCTTGTCATGTCATCCAAACCTGAGTGGCATGGTTTGTTGGAGGCAGAAACAACCCTACCATAACCAATGGGCTGTTGTAGGATTATTGGAGAGTTCTTTCCTGCTCCAACAAGCCATGCCGCCCAGGTCTGGATAACACAACAAGCTGTGCTTACACAGTGATTATAGAAATTGTACCCCACAGTCACCAGTACGTGCCGTGATTTAAATAAATCACTGTGGCTTAAATAAGCCATGATGGCATATTTTGATTATGCAAACCAGGTCATTGTAGATTTACATTTGCCAGAATTTATGGTCTCTCTCTTTTTTTCTTCATTTAGAATAGATATGTTTTTTAAAGACTTCTTGGTTTTCATAGGGCCTGTTCAGACAACATGTTAATCCATGATTAAGCCACTAAGCCTTTTGCAGCAAATAGTTAGTGAGCATGTTTAAACCATGGTTATAGCCACCATGGTTATAGCCACCATGGTTAAGAATGGTTCACACAACACCCTAAGCCATAATGTTTAGCTCAAAATGCTTAACCACCATGGCTTAGTGTGTTATCTGAACAGGGTCATTGTCTCGTTCCCTGCTATTTAACCATGTTGGCATCCTTCTATACTTGCTTGTATTTTTCCAAATATGTTGCATACATTGCAGTTGAGCCTCTATTATATTTTAAGAACTTCCAACTTTTCCCAAGGGAGTTTACACTCCTAGCTCTATCTTTCAGGTTCCTTTCAACAAATTCCACCCATAATGTTAAATATTGCTGTGATGGACTTGCTGCACAAGTTTTCACTCATCTATACGTTAGATCTGATAGTGTTGAAGTCACTGTTTCCAAGCAACTTGATACTTACATTTTTCAACAGATCCTAGACATTGCTTAGAATTCAATGAAGACAGGAGTTTGCTTTTTGTGTTTATACTACTGTTCCAATGTACGATATTTTACTGTATCAGAGATTTTGTTTCCTTGTCATGATTCAGGCTTACATTGGTCCAGTCAATTTGAGGTCATTTACTTTAAGTGTTTAATGTACTGCCTCCTTTCTTCTTTGCAACTAAAAGTTACCATCATTATTTGGTTCATGATATTGGAGTTAATATATCCCTACTTCTGCATTGATTTTGTTTGTTTGCAATTTCTACCCATACTGGTCCCGTTGACAAGTTTGTTTAAGATTTCTAATTAAAATCTATGCTTACTTGATATAGCAAGCAACATCACTTCTAGTGCAAGCTACTCTATTTTTTATACATATTTTAAATCTACAGGGCTGGATCCAGGCTAGCCTTTCTGTGAACAGAAGAGCTCTTTTCTTTGATAGACGACATCAGGATTCAGAGCGTCATCAGATGGGGGGAAATCATGGTTCCCTACCTTCACTTCTCTGCACCCACTCCTGTCTCACAATACTTCCTCTTTCTTCCTGGAGAAGTAAACAAAGACCATGTGGAGGGTGTTTTTATCATGCCGCTTTTCCTGCACACAGCAGGAAATGGCAGCACATTCCGGTTCCCCCGCCCCAACAAAAAAAGCCAGATTTTGGGAGGTGATGGAAAGAAAGCAAGAAGGTGGGAGGTGTGTAGGACGTGGATGACGGCATCTAAAGGATGCACAAAAAACTGTGAGTGGGCAGCAGCGAGCGTGCAATAAAATACTTGTCTGATGAACCCCTCAGTGGTGGTTCCCCACTGGAGAAATGGGATAAGGAGGAGATTTCTGCTGATTCCTCCTTTCCCCCTGCACTCCCCTGTTTCACCTCTCATGCTCTGGACAACTCCCCATCCTTCCAGAACAACTTTTCAAGAGGCACAGTTGGCTGAAATAATAATAATAATAATAATAATAATAATAATAATAATAATAATAATAATAATAATTTCTATATTGCTCCATAGCCAATGTTCTCTGGGTTGTTTACAAAGATTAAAAACTATTTTAAAAAAATTACACAAAATGTAAAGTTATTTACATAAAAGCATATAAACAGACAGCACATGCAGAGACAACATATATCTAAAAACAATTTTAAAGAATCATTCTTAAGATAAATCCAGGAACTCGTATGCTGCAAATGCTTGAGTGAAAAGTCTTAATATTGCTGCCAGGCAGGCCTTATCAAAAAACATCCCATAATTGGGGAGGCTACCACTGATAAGGCCTTCTCCCTTGTTGCTGCCTTCCAAGCCTCTCTTGGAAGAGATACCCAGTGAAGGGTCTTAGATGCTGAATGTAGTGTAGAGATAGGTTCATGTTGACAGAGGCACTCCTTCAGGTATTGCCGTCCTGAGCCATGTAAGGCTTTATAGTTTAAAAATAGCACTTTGAATCGGGTTTGGAAACATACAGGCAGCCAGTGCAAGTGGGCCAGAGTCAGTCCACCAAGCAGGATATAGCACTATGAAAGCAGTATGAAAGTGGTATATGAAAGGCAGGAGCCACACTACTGCTTTATAGCGGTATTGAAGTGCACTGACAACTGTTGGGGCCCATTGACACATACCATATACTGCTTTCATACCGCTACATCCTGCTTGGTGTGGCTCCTGCCTTTTATATACCACTGTCATAGTGCAATATCCTGCTTGATGTAGATTAGGCCCCAGATGTTTTGACTTTTTTGTCTCTGTTATCTATCTGGCTGCTTCATTTTGCACGAGCTGCAGCATCTTCAAGGGCACCCCCATATAGAGTGCATTGTAGTAATCTAACTTGGAGGTTACCAGAGCATAGACAACTGAAGCCAGGTTATCCCCATCCAGATAAGGATGTAGCTTGGCCACCAACTGAAGTTTGTAGAAAGCACTCCATGCCACTGAGGACACTTGAGCTTCTAGTGACAAAGATGGCTCCAGATAAGTGGCAAACCTGTTCCTTCAGAGGGAGTGCAATCCCATCCAGAACATCTAGGCTATGAGACCTTTAGCATCCGTATATAGTCACCTATATAAGACCTTTTAAAAAGTTTTTTAACCTGACTTAGGCCTTAGTTAGACCTAAGGTTTATCCCGGGATCGTCCCAGGGTCATCCCTGTTCATGTAAATGACACACAGGATATCCCAGGAGCAGGAAGGGACGTCCCTGGGACGATCCCAGGATAAACCTTAGGTCTAGCTAAGGCCTCAGTCTCTCTATGTTTTTTGCCCATTTCTGTCGTTTTCTTCACTTTGAGAACACAGAACATCATTCCTAAGGAATAAGGGCTCCTGGATCAGATGGTCCTCAGCATCTGTTGGCTTTCCTAGGAAATGAGCTTAAAAGCTGTTCTACAGCCTTTGTGGTCTTCCATTACAGTTCAAGTGGAATTGCAGCAAATCAGCATTACAGTACTCAGATTTAGAAACTATGATTTCAGTAATGACCACGAAACTTAAATCAAATGAAACTCATATTTTGCCATAGTGGTCTAAGGTCTCTAGTGACTTTGTCAGCACACCATATTGTAGAATAAAATATCTTATGTTTACAAGGGATTGAGCAATTGGTTCTGCAAAGAGCAAGAAATTGAAATGCACAGGGTTTTATCAGTTGTTCAAACCATAACCACTTACCTTTGTCAACGAGCCCTTTTCTTCACTTGCCATGATCCACATTCATCCCTTATCTTACAAGGCTCTCAAACAAAAAGCCCATGCAGATGCTCACTTAGACATAGGGGCCAGTGAGCATGGTGAATTGGACGTTTTACTAACCCCCCAATCGCTCCTCCTCAATGTACCAGTTACTCGCCTGACATCAGTATTCCCCAACTGGGCATCCTCCAGATATGTTGGACTACAACTCCCAGCACTCCCCCAGCCAGAATGGGATTCTGGGAGTTGTAGTCCAACATATCAGGAGCGTGCCCGGTTAGAGAAGGCTGCCTTCTATTCATTCAGCAATGAGTGTTGCAAAGTACAATCCCAAACCTTGCCTATGATTCAGAGTGGCCTACAGGTCTGCCACCATTCAATAATCCAATGTCCAGCCACAACATATTGACACCACAATGCTCTGCCTGTCTTCTCTCCATCCCAATGGGCAAAACCTACGGTCTAATTATCTAGCCAAAGATAAACTCTTTTAAGCCCCACTTATTTCAATGGGAGAGTTAACTACTGCATGCTTGAATTCTTTCCCACTGAAATCAGCGAGGCTGAACTTTGTTTGGTCAAGCCCACGCCTAGGAACAGAAGTTGTTTCTTCACTACCGCAATTTACAGGTTCCGATTCAAATTAATTACTACTATTATTAATTGATTTATGTCTCATCTTTCTACAAGATACACTACTGCAACACATTGAACCTTGGGGTACAATGTGGCTACCCTGGTGCAGTAGAGAATAAATAGTACACTATGGGGATATATCAGGGGCATAATTGTGAGCATGACCTAAAGCGCAGGAATTTGTTGACATTGTTAGTGGGTTAGTTGGGACATTCCATACACAATACTGTGGGTGGGTGGGTGGGTGGGTGGGTGGGGGATCCTTGAACTTTCATTGCTTCTTTGGTTGTATTAATATAGGAACCTAGGAAGCTGTCTTGTACTGAGTCAGACCAATGTCCAACTAGCCCAGTATTGTCGACACTGACTGGCAGCGGCTCTCTAGGCTTTAAAGCAGGGTTTGTTTGTTTGTTTTTCAGCCCTACCTGGGAATTGAACCAGGGGACCTTCTGCATGCAAAGCAGGTGCTCTGTCACTGAGACACAGCCCCGCTCCTTAATATGTCCTGGCAACCACTTGATTTGATGCATCGAGCTTTAACAGAGCTATCCTTTTGACAAAGGTGGAATGAGTGCATGAAGGGGAATTGCTGGGGTAGTGATGAGCTGCAAGAAGTTAATGGAGTGAACTCATAGTTAGGGACAGGTAATAGGGTTATTATTACCTGTCAGGGAAGGTTGATAGGGTCTTAATTTCTTCATACTTTGGGTTAAATCATTGGCCAGCCTCTGTTTCAATGGAGAGATATGTTGCATAGACCTTGGCCTAGAGCAGGCTTCCCCAACCTGTCCTCCAGATGTGATGGGCTACAACTCCCAGCATCCCCAGCCAGGATAGCAAATGGCAATCCAATACAGCTGGAGAGCACCAGGTTGGGGGAGGCTGCCCTAGAGCACCCATGGCAACTTCATCAAGAAGGCCATGAAAGAGGAAAGTACATAATGGTGTTTCCAGTATTCATCAAGCAGAATTTGCTTGCAATAAATGATCTGGTAAGCGGCAATTTTGTCACCTTTGTGTGTGGGGGGTGTGTGTGTGTGGCCCAAATCTCAGTGAGACGTTAGTTTAGGAGATTGTAAAAAGAACTCAATACTGCGCTATAGAAAGGGTGGGTAATGGGTGGCCCTCCAGATGTTGGTGGACTGTATGTCCCATCAGACCTAGCCAGCATAGGCAATGATGGGAGTTGCAGTCCACCAACATCTGCAAAGCCATTCATCCCCCATCGCTGTACTATAGAAATAACCATAAACCATGAATGAAGAAAACTAACATGGATCTGAACAATATCCCTGACTGACGATATTGTGGAGTCCAAGGAAACTCTATTTTCCTTGGCTCCCTAGTGTCTGCAATTTCTGTGGTGACAGCTCTAATATGGGATGAAATTAAAAAGACTCTCAAGATGCTTTACTCCTCTGGAACCATACAGCAAAGTACTGTTTGATACCATCACTACCTCAGCTCCCATGCACAGGAGTAGCTCTGGTGATTTCCATGGGCTGCAGAGAATCCTATGACTCAGTTGTGTGTCAATGCATGGTTTTATCCTGGTTGTGCTTTTTATACTGTATTTTGTATTTGTGGTTTTAACCTGTTGGTTGTTTTATTATGGTTTTAATTTTTGTGAACCGCCCAGAGAGCTTCGGCTATTGGGCAGTATAAAAATGTAATAAATAAATGCTCCACAGGAGCGTGGCCTCGGTAACCAACGTATGGATTTACACACTTATGGACATAACCGTGACTGGAGCATAAGGGGATTGGGACAAGGGATTTTGAATTACGTCTTCTAATAATTTATCTAGGGAGGAAATGGAGCTTCATTGAAAGAAGGAGAGAAGGGAAAGAATGGGAATCAATGAACGCCTGTTGGGTTTCTCCCTGACACAACATACATCCAGCAAGATGACTGTTCTAAGTATTCCATGCTGTTATTTCCTTCAAGAAATGTTGCAAGACATTTTGGTGCCTGTGGAAGAAAATGCAAATGGTTGCTCCATGGCAGCATCATTATCATTATCATCTAGATGGCAATTTGCTGTTCTTCAACGGTACCCTAAAATCCACTGTCAGATATAGGTCACTTCAACCTGAGCTTCTCTAAAGAAGTGATTTATAGCACGATCATGATTGGCCACTCGCAGAAGTTTGCGGGTCCATTTCACAATGTTGTTGACAGCCAGAACATCTCCCACGCTATCCCCTGGAAGTCAGGCATTTGAAAAAACACAGATAATGTGGTACTATCCAGAAAAAGCAAATCTCTCCACCACTAGATGGCACTGTCTCATTAAAACGCAATGGGGCCTTTCTGAGAAGGGAACCAATCACATGGTCGCATGTGAAGGAGCACATCGCGCTGGTGGGATTACTACAAGGAGGAAAGCAATGGTAAGGCATGTGTGTGGAGAAGCTCCCTGTCTAACAGTAGACCTGACCCTATTGCCTTCAGGTCATACCCAGTCACCCTTCTTCTTGCTACCCTCCTATTGTGGCTATTCAGTTTTGAAGTTATCAACCTTGATTTGTTGGGACTGGAATCTACATAAATAAAAAATAACATTAAAATAAGAATCTTAAGCACAACTTTAAAATATAACTTAGATGGAAGGTCAGGGTGTATAATCTTGTTCATAATGCCATTGTTATTGTTCCTATCTGAAGCAGGAATAGAGGCCTGGCCTTATAAACAGCATTCGAAACAATGTTTCTTGGCTAATTTTGCTTACATCCCCATTTCAGCCCCAGCAGTTCAGTAGTGAAGGAGTTAAGGGCATCTGCCAGAAGCTCTTTTCTTTTCTCACCACCCCCCTCCTAACTCTTTGTTTTACAAAAAACACATAATCAGAAAACCTGCTCAGAATCCTCTCAGCCAGTGACACAGAAAATTCACATCTGAAGGAGCTGCCAGGGCAACAACAAATAGCAACAGTAAATACAGCTGCCTAAATTTCACTGGCTGGTGTGCTGGCCTGCAGTCTGGGGATCAGAGAGGGCGTCATGCTTCAACAAGACTTGCACAGCGTCTAGATTTCAAGAGGACGCTCTGCTTTTTTCTTCACCTCCCCTTTTCCTGCTCAGACATTCATACACACCTCCTATTCCTGAATCTGTTTTCTCCTTTAAACAATAGTGAAAGCTTTGTCCCTTTTTTTCTAGGCTACTGTTTTGCCTCTCTTTGAACTAGTTCTCATAGATGATCTCCCTTCACCAGCCACCACTTTACTTATTTTCCCTTTCTCCCCTTCCCATTTTCTTCCTTTCCCATCCTTATTTCTCCCCCCACCCCCGCTCCATTTCCCCCCTCGTCCAGCCATACAGCGTGAGCTCCCTCATAGGAATCAGGATCCAGCAGAACTCAATTTAACTTTGATCTGTTTGTGTATGAGAGCCAAACTTCTTTTCTTTAACCAATAGTTGGCCTGGGAAGGGGGTGAGCCAGATCTGGACCATGGCATGGTGGAAGGGGGCTTTAATTCTTTGCCCACAATCCCAACTGGAACGGCTCCTCCCCTGCTTGCTATTCACAATGGGAGCAAAGAAACTCCTGGCATCAGTGGGAGGTTTTCTCCCATTGCAGATAGTAGCTGTGTGTATTTAAGGGGTGGGATTCAAATCAGAAAAAAATAGAGTCAAGATACTTGACTTCCAAACACATCTCCCATATACCTTGGGGGTGTCTATACGACCCCATGTTGGCTCCGGGATCCCTTGAAAACCCAGATTTTCCTGGCTAAGAGTCAAGAGCGACAGGCTTATACGACAATGGCCACTGTGGTTTATCTGTGCTGGGGCTTGTCTTGATGAAGGGTTTGCCCCGGGGTGGACATCTACATGACGCAGCTGCCACTACGAAGCCATCCAGGGCCAAACCCCAGAAAACTTGGCTGAAAAAAAGTTGGGCACTTACCCCAACTTTTTTGTCTGTGGAGGCATGTAACAGCTGATGGCACCCCCTGATTGGTTGCCATCAGCTGGACAGGGAAGCGGGCAGACCTCCAGGAGCTCAGGAGAGCCCCATGGTAAATTTAAAAAGATAAAAATGGGGTGGGGAGAGGAACAGACCCCGTGCCTCTGTAAATAAAAAAAAAATGAGGGGAGGAGAGGAACAGGGACCATTCCTTCCCCCATATTTTTAACAATTTTTTATCTGCTTCTGCAAAGCTGCACAGATGCAGATAATAATAAAATATGGGGGAAGGAATGGGCAGCCAGAGGGAGGTCAGAGAGAGGAGAGGTGGCTCTGGCACCCTGCATCTCTTTCCTCATCCTCCTCTGGCTGCCTCATTCCTCTCCCATCCCTCCTGGTGCTCAGCGCAGCAGCAGCAGCAGCAGCAGAGGAAAGTCCATGCAGATGCCAGGAAGGAACGCAAGTGCAGGGGCCAGAGGCCTCGTGGAACCAAAGTGCCACTGTCAGGACGGGGGCCTGACTAACTCACACAGCATCCTGTGTTACACAAGCTGCCTACAAAATGAACACGCCACTGGTGGTCAGGAACCCATTTTTTTCTCTCTTTTTTTATTCCCATGCAAATGTGAAGTTACGGGAGCCTGCAACTGCACATTTGCACAGAAACAATGTACTTTTTCTTAGAATATGTTCATAATAAACAATGTAAATGCACCAGGTATGCCATTCTCTCCCAAATTAAAGCACGTTTGGAAAGAGGTAGGTTAGTGTGCAGCTAAATGGCTTCTGCTTTTATATGTACTGAAATTCAGTGTTGTTCCCAACCTGTAAAGGAAAAGATTGGGCTGAAAGACCAATGGAAAATGTGGGTATGTTGAGGCTATGTTTTAAGCAAGCACAATACATGAGCTTGTAGAACAGCCTTTCTCAACCTGGGGCGCTCCAGATGTGTTGGACTGCATCTCCCAGAATGCCCCAGCATTCTGGGAGTTGTAGTCCAACACATCTGGAGCGCCCCAGGTTGAGAAAGGCTGTTGTAGAACATGTTTACTGTTTCTATGGTGTAGATTTAAAGTAGTCTTCAGTGTTTTTTTTTTAAACTAACCTTTAGCCCAAGCATGAAATTAGGGAGCCATTCTGAATTATTTACTGTATTTGTGTGGTGGTGCTGGTGCAACACCTTAGGTCAGGCTATGATCCAGTAATAGACCCCAAACCATGACTCTAAGAGCATCATCAGACAAGTGTTTTATTGCATGCTCATTACTCCCCACTTACAGATTTTTTTGTAAAATGTAATGTGCCACCATTTCCTGCTGTGTGCAGGAAAAGCGGTGTGATAAAAACAGCCACTGAATGGGCCATATGATCATTGTTTCCTTTCTCTTTCTTTCCCTGTGTGAAGAAAGAGGAAGTATCATTGGACAGAAGCAGGGGGAAAGCGACAGTATTATTTATTGCATTTATATACCGCCCCATAGTCGAAGCTCTCTGGGCGGTTTACAAAAGTTAAAAACAGTAAACATTAAAAACAAATATACAAAGTTTTAAAACATAAAAGCATAAAATCAACAGTATCTTATAAAAACAGCTAAACTCAGCTCATGCTGTTAAATGCCTGGGAGAAGAGAAAGGCCTTAACCTGGTGCCAAAAAGATAACAATGTTGGCGCCAGGCGAACCTCGTCGGGAAGATCATTCCATAATTGGGGGGGGGCACCACTGAGAAGGCCCTCTCCCTTGTTGCCATCCTCCGAGCTTCCCTCGGAGTAGGCACTCAGAGGAGGACCTTAGATGTAGAGTGCAGTGAGCAAGTGAGTTCATGTCGGGAGAGGCATTCCATCAGGTATTGTGGTCCCAAGCCGTGTAATGGGATTTTCCCTCCGTCTGATGATGAAACTCTAAATCGTAAGGCAGGCACCTTAGCATCCCATTTCCATTCCTTCTCTTTATGTGCAATTCATTTTTAAAAAATTCTAGAATCTTTTAAAGGGAGGATTATCCCAGGTTTTTTTTTTCATCCTAGGATATACATTTATTGCAACATCCCACACACACCACACACACACAAATTCCTTAACTAATACATTGAAAGAGGGATACAGAATGAAGGTCATAATCAGAGCCAACATGAGTTCCTATAGTAACACTCAGTGTGGGGTAATGGATAGAATATTAGACTTGGACTGTGAGTCCTGCATTCAAATCCCTGCACGATCATCAAACTCAGTGGGCAACAGGCCATTCAGTGCTTCTCAAGGCAAATTAGACATGATGATATGTGTGTGTGTGTGTGTGTGTGTGTGTGTGTGTGTGTGTGTGTGTGTGTGTGATTGTTTTTGCCTTAATGAATAGCAAGAGGCAATTTAGGAGGCTGCTATTTGCATTGGGAGAGGGGGCATCTATTGATGCCAGTGGAAACTTTCCTCCTGGTGCACAGAGCAGCCATGAAAGTGGCAGCTGTATCCTCCTTCCCCCCCCCCCCCCGCGCCCAGCTCCATAATGTCATTAAGAAAAAGGAGGGGGGAACCAATCAGGCCACTGCCAGTTGCATGATTATCATCCTCTCTTGTTTAGCTCTCAGATGAACCTATCTTCTGAGGCTGTTGGTGGATAAAATAGGGTAGCCCCATTTATGCTGTGCTGAGCTCTTTGATGGCAGGGCAGGATAAAAATGAAATAAAGAAAGAATTCATCATAACACTCAAAACACAGATTACAAAAGAAGAAAAGCTTCAATTATTTTGAAACTTATTGCTAAATAAAGGTAACATGGGGTTAATTCCAAATGCCAAAATCTGGAGTTTCCTTTCCTCTTTTGTTGACCTAGAATGGGGGTATTGAGCCTCTCTCAGCCTGAGGGCCCAATTTCTTTTCAGATACGCATTCAGGAAAGGAGGCACATTCCAGTGGTGGTTGATGCTGAAGGCAAAAGAGACAGGGATATTTCATGGAATCATAGAATTGTGGGGTTGAAAGAGATCACAAGGATCCTAGGGAGGTTGTGGGCTCTCCCACACTAGAGGCCTTCAAGAGGCAGCTGGACAAGCATCTGTCGGGGATGCTTTTGGGTGGATTCCTGCATTGAGCAGAGGGTTGGACTCGATGGCTTTGTAGGCCCCTTCCAACTCTGCTATTCTATGATTCTATGATCATCTAGTCCAACCCTCTGCAATGTGCAGGAAAACCAGTTATACCATCCATCAGAGGTGGCTGTCCAGCCTCTTCTTAAAAACCTCCAGAGAAGGTGAACCTGTTGTACATTTGAGCTTAAAGCTCTTACTACCAGTCCCTAAGCTTTAAGAGAAGCATTTCAACCTTTGAGAGATGGAAGGGGAAATGGCACAAAAGCCAGAAAGCTACCAAATGATGAGTAGTTAGGGAAAATGCGGGTGGGATCTGAGGAAGGGGGCATGGCCTTTGGGAGGAATCCTGGAGGGGTGGGTTGGAACCTCAAGAGAGCCATATTTGGACCCCAACATTTCTGATCGCTGAATCCTCAGCTACTGGCACCAATGTTCCTTATTAGTCTCTAAATGCATGAGCCAGTCCTCATTTAAGCCTCACCAGGTGTGCTTGCCTAGGCATCTAATATACCTGACAACTAAATGGCATAAGGCCTGGGGGCACAGCGAAGAACCCAGGAACTTGGTCTCCGGCAAACCATTGCCTGCCAACAGTTGTTTAGTGATATATCGGTGCTAAGGCCTCTAGGGCTCTAGGCACAGTTTGTTCTTTCAAAGGTTTGTGGTATGGCTGAGTACCGGAAAGGCAAGGACATCTCAAGCAGAAGGAGAGCAAACCCTGCAGTGAGGCAGGTTCATGATCTCAGGCAAGATCCTGGCTCCCCCTTAAGGCAAGCAAGGAAAAAATACAGTGGCCTGGGCGGGGTGGGGGGGGTGGAGAGAACAAGGCAGAGAAAACTCTTTCCCCATCATATTTACTGAATGGTGCTGAGTTATGACTGGAGGCCAAGATCTGGCTTCAGGCGATTGCCTAAATCATTTAGGAGCTGACAAGGTAGGGAGGGGGAAGAATGTTCATGTAATTCTTCAGTCTGAGGTACATTAAGGAGCCATAAGCCATGTCGAGAGCTTGAATTACATTAGAGAGATTATCCTGTTACAGTTCATAATCCTGGATAATATACCATCCTGCAGCACACCTGCCAATGATAAATCTTGCCCTGTAATGGGGCAGTCATGACCCTGGCGGTCTTGAGGACCCTCCTGGCACGGTGATAGTGGGCAGGGAGAGCGTGTAGGAATAACAGCCTGGCACCCCTTCTCTACACAAAAGCAAAATTCATATCCTCCCAGCTCTTAAATATCCACAGCAGGGTGCAATTTATAACGCTTGCTCATGGGGAGGTCTTCAGTTCATGGTGGCTGCAATGAAAATTATGCTATCTGCCTGAGTGAGGGGAGAGTAGTCCTTCTCCTACATAGAAACATAGCAGTTGAAAGTGGCATAATACAGCCATCATGGCTCATTCTCTCTCTCTCTGTGTGTGTGTGTGTGTGTGTGTGTCAATCATCCCTAGGCAAACAGGTGTTGCACATTTCAGTAGTACTTGGAAAACCTGTTTGGTCTGTTTTGATAGTGAGATTAAAGAAATGAGGCAATAATACCTCTTTCAAATGATCTTCAACTCTATCACAGGCTATTGCCTGTTGACCTTTTGATAAGAATGATGACTGAGATGCAATGCCAAAGCAGGTAAGTTGCAGCCTTGTAAATAACCCCATGAAAGTTACTAGCCTGCAAAAAAAAAAAAAAAAAAAAAGTTACTAGCCAGTTGGGGGCTGGCAGAAGAGAGACAGAGAGCTACATTTCTATGCTGGGCTTCCTGTGTGGAAGCCTTGGTGCATACAGCTGTATGTGCAAAGGCTCTGCAGACATTTGCACTGTAGGCATGGATGCCAGGAGGAGGGGTTACTCAATGTGCACAATGTCAGGGGCAGAGCTACTTGGCACAGCCCTTCTCCTTGCCTGTTTCTGGAACTTACGTGTAAGCAGACCATCTTTCTGGACTGTGCATTTGCCTCCCCCATTCATTTGCCTACAAGAAATCACCCCCGAAACCTATTTTCTCAAAACGTGCTAGCCACAGTAATGCATGCACTGGTAACTTCCCACTTTGACTACTGCAATGCAATCTACATGGCTGCAATGCAATCTACATGGCTGCATGTTCAAGCTGCCCTTGAACATGACTCGGAAGTTGCAGCTAGTGCAAAATACAGCAGCTAGACTACAGACGGGTTCATCCCACAAAGACCATATAACACCAGTCTTAAAGGAATTGCATTGGCTGCCTATATGCTTCCAGCTGGAATTCAAGGTGTTGGTGAGTGAGACATTTCAAGCCCTAAACAGCTTGATACATGAGGGAGTGCCCCTCTCTATATATATGCCTGCCTGAAACTTGAGATCTGTTGGAGGAGCTCTCCTCCGTGTCCCACCAATGTGAGGCATACCTTATGGTGGGACTTGGGAGAGGGCTTTCACCATTGTGGCAACCTGGCTGTGGAATGCCCTCCCCTTGGAGGCCAGACTGGTGCTGGCGCTGGCGTCATTTTGGCACCAAGTTAAAACATAACTTTTTAACAAAGCCTTTGATGGCTAAATTCACCAAGGTTGCACATAGTTTCAATTGTTTTAATGGTTTCTACTGCTTTTAAATTCTATACTGGTTTTAGCTTGATTAATGGTTTAATTCGTTTTTAGCTGTGTATATCTATTGTTTTATACTGTTTCGCATATCTAACCATCCAATTGCTCATAATCATTACCAATCAGTAATATTGTACTTTCCAGCCATCTAGAGCCGAGGTTTTTAGCTCTTTGTTGCTCCAAGCAAAGAACCAAAATTGTTGCTGCACATAAGAGCTTGCTGTTCAGATAAAAGACAAGATACAACAAGAAACGGATACAGATAGTGAACAAGGAGCCAAGGAAACAAAGAGGTAATAATGGCCTTGCATTGCGCTCTTGCCGTTCCGTTGCACATCTGCAGCTCACTGACAATGCCCATTGACTCCTGCCCTCCAGACGCCACTATCGCTAAGTGGCTCGTGTGAATTAGAAGCTCACAGCCAAGGTAAGGCAGCCAGTGATAGCTTGCTACGGCCTGTCTGACCCTACGGCCGACTGTTCGGCTTCCACCAATTGCTCGGTATAAAGAAAGTGCCTTCTTATTGTGTCAAGGATTTGCGGTTTCCCCTATGGCCATAGCTGTTACTTGACAGCGCCTCCTCTCTTGGCCCTTGTGGGGTTTTGTTTAAGTGCTTCTAGATAAAGCCCTTTTATCACTTTTAAGAGCACTGTTGCCCTGGTTTCTTCCCCTGGCCTGAAGGCCATTCTTTCTTTCCTTCACATCTTCGACCTCAGGTTCAAGAGTGCCAGACCTCCCTGGTTTAAAAGAGGCGGTGGCAGCAGGCGCTCCCGTGAGTGTGGGAAAGGCCAAGGAGGCAAGCATTTCCACACTGCACTTCACCGGAGAATGGTAAATCACAAGGAATATGGAAGTGCTTACTTAAAAAGCAGATAATTCAATCGTAGCACTGTGAATGTTATTGTTATTGTTATTATTTGCTTTACGTTTATAATCATTCTGATAATATTGCTATAATTTTTTTTAAAAAAAATCCTTCTGAATAGTCTCAATGTTCCAATAAATCTAGAGTTTCCATTTTATTTTATTTTTTTTAAAAAAGAGCTTTTCTCTAATATTTGGTTTTCTTTTTCTTTTCTTTTCTTTTTTAACTCTCTTTCTTTCCTTCTCCCTCCGAATATGAATAGTTTTGGGAACATTAAACTATTGGTGATAAAGGAAAGGCAGAAATAGTAAGGCGGTATCAGGTGTCTTCTACAAATTCTCCCCTCGTTTTTTAAGAAAACGTTGAATTTTGCCTCTTTGAAACTGTTGACAAGTGAAATAGAAACAGTGGTGCCATCAGAGTAGGAATTTGGGGCAAATGTCCAGGGTCTGACTCAGCAGAATGAACAGGAGGGCCCCCAAATGAAGCAGGGCTGGCTTATTGCACTTTGAAGTCAGTGAAGTAATACACATCAGCATTTGAACTCTCCACCCCACAATAGAGTCTAAAATTGCCTAACTGGAGATGGGAAATCCACTTTGGATCTTCTGGCTCTCACATCCCATCCTGCCAATTCTACCCATCTCTGTTGTCTCCCCACCCCGAGTTTCTCTCTGCCCATCTACCTTTCCCCACTCGTTCTTTCTCATCCTACTTTCGCTTTCCCTCTCCTCCTCCCTCTCTCCCTTTCTTTCTCCCCTTGCGGCTTGCCAACTGCCAGCGGATGACATCTCCTTTCATGTTTGGGGCTGAGCAGAGGCTCTGAATGTTCGTTTGATTCCGTTAAGATAATAGCTGGTTCACTGTCAGACGCAGACTGATCAGTTAAAACCTTAATCACTGCCTGTCTACTCACATGGCACTTATTTTTTAAGAGATTAATCCCCTAAGCACCACACCAGCATACATTCAGTGTAGAAAAGGAAAAGGGTGGGTTTTATATTATTATTTGATGCTGTTTCTTTTCCTCTTTTCTTTCATTTTTTTAAACATGGCTCTTTCTCCCTCTCTCTTCAAATTGTTTTCCTTTTTAATCTGGTTGTTGAGAAGTATTTGACCTCTCCACCTTTGAACACCTCTTCTTCACAATGTGTGCATGATAGAGTGGTCTGTGTGCTAAGGGAAGATGGGAGGGGTAGGGACACATCAGTTAGTCCTTTGGCAACTGGCCTGCAACTGGGAGGGGGAGAGAGAGAGAATATGAGAAACACCACAGCAACTTGTTCCTCACAGTGGGCTTTTTTACATGAGGCATTTATTGTGTGCTCGTCATTCGCTACTCACCATTGTTTACGGGTTCTTTAGACAACATCATGACCTTTCAGTTTCGGTTTTGTGTCTAGCAAGGACTTTAAGGGAGGTTTTTTTAGAGCAAGGAAAATGCAGCATTTATTTGTGAAAGCAAAAGAAAGTGGGATTTCCTCTTATGTATTTGTTCTATCTGCTATACCACAGTGCCACCTAGAGGTTATGTGGTAGAAAAACAGGAAAGGAAAGACTCCTTATGTAGTGCTCAGATCTCAACTCTGCGACGAAACCAAAGTAGATATAGCAATTAATAACCAATTAACAGCCTTGTGTACAAAAGCTTGTGTACAAAAGGGGGGATGCATGTGTCCCCCTTGTCTGTTATATCACTGCTTATTGGTTTTGGAAATATGGGCTTTGGAGAACTAGACATGATGATGAATTCTTGTGAGGATTTCAGCAGTTCCAAGTCTACCTCACACAGCAGACACTTGTAACACTCTTCCAACATTTTTAGAAATGCAAATGAGCTACAGGAGGTTGCTAGTTTGATTGGAAGAATGATGGGGAAAGGGATTGTTTCAATAAATTTCCCTCTCAAACCTAGATCTTTTCTCCCTGCACCCACCCCAAGGATGGAAAAACCGATTGTGGGGGGCTGTTTTCAACTGGAACATGACAGGGGAAAAGACCAAGGGCCCCTCCATCCCAGTTGCTCCTTCATTCAACCTGGAAAACTCTCATGGCTGCACTTCATTGGAACAGGGCCTGATAAACATGCATGGCATGTAACTTTTTGTTTGGCCGTCAGATACATGTTCTGACTATCGAAAGATGAGTCGGCATGTGGTGAAACAGACTGGCAATCAGGCTATTGTATAATATAACTACCTGCTGTGGACATGGTTGTCTGAATCCAACCAGTGAGTTGTCTGTTATTTGGAAACTGGGAAGCCGGTAATCTCATTGCCTGTAGCAGAAATCTTTAAACTTATCTCCAAAGCTATAAAGTTATGGATTCTCCAGCAATCCTGGACACCAAACCAGGCAAATTTTAATAAAAAATATTTAAAATCATAGTAGAGGTAGCAGGAGAAGTCAGGTAGGTGGTGCATACAGATGCACCGGTGTGTTGGCCTGCAACTCCGCAATTGTATGAGTTCTGGACCAACACATTTGAAGGCTGCTATAATAGTTAGAAGAAGAGGGCATGGGGAGAGGGGGGTCCTAGGTACGCAGTAAGATCTCGGTTTGGGGGGAAAGACGTCTGACTCCACACAAATACACCCTAACACCAGCAGGGGTCAAGAACTGTGTACGCAGAATACCCCCATCAGCCTCTAGATGCTGCAGCACAGACAGAACACACGAGAGCGAGCCCTGAGCTCACTGGGGTCTGGCGCTTGCTTCTCTTCAGCCTGGGACTTAAATAGGAATTGGGCTCAGAGGACGCACGCCCTCCTATGCACATCCTCTGAGCCAAATCCAGTGCCACGGTGTCCTTTAAGTTTTGAGGGGGAATTGCTGCTCTTGGTTTCAAGGACCATGGAGAGGGGAGTAAATGGCCACAGGAAATGGCATTGCATAGGTGTGCGCAAGAGGTGTGCTGGGTGTGCCCAGGCATACCCTAATATCTCAAGCAATAAGCCCCAAATTAAGGGGGCCATTGAGTAGGGATCCAGAGGGGGATCCAGACACAGTAATAATGGTCCTCTGACTGCTCCACTGCTATTGCTCCTGGCAGCAGGAGTGAAAAGGAAACACTCTGATGGAAGCCTCTTTGCTGGGAGCCATCCTTCAAAGAGGCCAGTGCTGGAGCCTTCCAACAGTTAGGCAAGCCAAATGTGGAGTAGGGCATTAGTGTCTAATAAATGAATTAAAATGTCTTTTATGATTGTGTAAACAATTGTCTTTTTTAAAAAATACAATTTTCTGGGTGCACACCCCAATGAAATGTGCTAAGTGCGCCTATGTGGCATTGATTCTCTGAAAGCAACATCCTTCCCCTAGGATCCTTGAAATGGGGACGGGGAGGACTTGGCATTAGAGAACATGCATCCTCTGGGTTCCTGGCCATTCCCACTTTAGGCCTCAATCCCTTCAGTGTGGCACAAACCTCCACAATGGCCTCAAGGCCAAAGGGGACAGGGAGCAAGTCCTTCCCTGCCCTTCAGCCCTGATGACACCACGAGGGCTTGTCTAGGGCTCTGGGGTGAATGTGGCAAGTCAGGGCTGGCCCAAGGCATTTTGCTGCCTGAAGTGAAGGACAGGATAGGGCCTCCTCTCCCTCCATGTACTACCTGAGGGCAACAGGCTCACCTAGGGTGCACAGGGAAATGGTGGGGGGACTGCTGCTCTCCACTCTCCCAGCATCAGCTGCCTGCAGCATCTTCTGCCTTCTGAGAGGGCTTTGCGCAAATTGTTGCTTGTGCTAATGCATACTTGTGCTTTGGTGCATTAGTGCAAATGTTCATTTGCATAAGTGAAATGAAATTCTCGCACATCCCTAAAAAGAAAAGAAAAAAACATTCAATTTGATCAATGAGCAGATGGCAGCATGAAAGATACCTGACGATGCCCAAAACACAGATGGAAAGGGATTAACAAAATCCATTCATCCCTCTGCTACAGCCTCTCTGCTCAAGCTGGGAGGCACTTGGCTCCAGCAGAGAAGCTGAGGTGGGTTCCCCAAGTTCAGCTCCATCGGATGAACCCCAGAGACTGACAGTGCTGCTGAATTCCCTCTACTCAAGTAGAGGGGCTCAGTGGAGGCTGGTGGCTCTAATTTATTTATTTATTTTATTGCATTTATATACCGCGCCATAGCCGAAGCTCTCTGGGTGGTTTACACTGATGTCAGTGGGGCTGTGAATCCACTCCAGATTTCAATTTGAACTGGTTAGTGATTTGCTCCTTGGCTAGCTCCTTAAGACTGGTTATAACTGAAATGCGGAATGGATTCACCGCCCCATTGACATCAGAGCCACCAGCCTCCACTGGGGCCAGGGGGCTACAATGGTGACAACTTTCTCTGGGCTCAGCTCCAAAGAGCCAAGGCTGGGGAGGGCCAAGGTGGTGCCTCAGTTTGAGCTAGGTGCTTTTTAGCTGGACCACAAGGGCTGTAGTAGCTGTTCTTCAGAGCCAGCTCTGTGAAGCCAGGAAGCCTGGGGTGGGTGTGGAGGGGGAGAGCAAAAGGGAAGAAAATCGGTCTCTCTGACCTGCTCTTCTTCCCACTCCCCTCTTTGTGAATGTTTTTCATGGGTCTCCACTTAATATGATTACCTCACAAAAGTACATTCTGTACAAAAATGAAAAGAACAAAAAAAGATAGGCCCTGCGCATGGAATACCACCTCACAAACAGAGAAAAAATGGTAAGTGGGGCAGGATGATCAGCTTGGGGGAAGAGTGGAAAAACAACTACTAGCAGGGAAAGCATTAAGTATATCTTTCCATTCTACTAGTCCTTTGCTCAAAACTGTGCCCTGACGTTGTTGTTGTTGTTGTAACAAATATACACAAACTACTGTTGAGCTTCCTTACAGGCATGAGTGCAATGTGTCATTTTGGGGAATAAGTGCCATCACTTAACTTCTTCTACTCACTTGAAATTCTCTTGTTGTTAAATGACACTATGGGCCCGTTCAGAAGACACCTTAAACCATGGCTTTAACTACGGTGAATACAGCTTTTTGGTTTATTCACCCTGGTTAAAGCTGTGGTTTAAGGTGTCTTCGAAACACACCCCGGCTTTCTTGCTTAACCAGTGTGGTTAAAGCTGTGGTTTAAGGTGTCTTCTGAATGGGCCCTATGTGTATATTGTGGGAACAACTCAAAAGGTTCCCATCACTCATCGTAAATTTTAAAAAGCAGATTTTTAAAAATGTCATCCCATTAGCAGGTTTTTATACAGAAAACAAAATCGATGCTCAATATGATTGTGTGTGTGTGTGTGTGTGTGTGTGTGCGTGTGCACACGCACTTGCATGTAGAATCATATCATACATCCCCAGCCAGTCTTCACAAAACTGGAAGAATTTGGCTGCAGGTAGACTGAACTAGCATGATGGCTCTTTAGAAGGAAATGTCACTTATTCAGTTATTAAAATATATTTACCTCACCTGATATATTTTCCTTAAGGTATAAATACAATCAGGTCATATTCATATCCAAGGTATGAATATAATTAGGTCAATTAACAATAATATAAAAAAAAACCTGCAATAAAACAATGTGGATGTAAAAGCAGAGCAGCAAATGAATCGATTTCACCTAATGTTTAAAAAGGCCTGACCAGATAAGAAGGTCTTGACTAAGTGCTGAAAAGACATAAGAGTTGGTACCAGACAGAGGATGCCATTCCATCAATGAGATGCCACAGTTGAAAAGGCCCACTCTCAGGTTTCTATGTCTGATGGTGCGAGCTGATGGTGGGAGCCCGACAAGGGACTTCAAAGACAGTCTTAACAGAGGGCAGGTACACACAGGAGGACACAGTTTTTGAGGGACCCAGGACTCAAGCCGTCTAGGACTTTAAGCACCAGCCCATTGAATTGTGCTCAGAAACAGGCCAGCAGTCAGTAGAGATGTTTCAAAACCGGCAAGGTGTGTCCTATGAAACCAGTTCCATTTAGAAGTTTAGTTCTGAAATAATTAACGTTTCCAGAAAGGCTTTGACAGCAGCTCCCCATATAACGCATCATAGTAATCTAATCTGGACATCAGTAGAAACCGAAATTCAATTGAGTTCTTTCCAGTCTCCTACAACAGCAGAATTGAACAGATGTTTTTAAAGTTTAGAATTGTGCATTCTAACAATGCAACAACAATTCAGCTTTCCAAACAATTATGGTTGGTATCTTGCTGGTATAATGTGCTTAATTTGGGGCTTTTACGTACAAACCTCAACTCCCTGTTAGTGGCTAATTTATGGCTGCATGTAGTTAAAAAATTATCATAAGCAAAGAAATAACACTTATGAGGAAGTGTTTCTCTAAGTATTGTTGGGGTAATACTATTTCTTATTTGACTTCGGTGGGGAAAACATCACTTTTGGGCAAAAGTTGAGAAGCTGACTTTTTACTGTAATTTGTGTTTACCCATTTTTAATTTAAAACAAACAAACATGGAGCAGTATCCAAAGCTGTCTACATGCTAGCAGGATCCATTGCTAGCACATGTACTTTATTTACTTTATAGTGTTTTTATTTGTGTTGTACCCCACCTCGATCCGGAGGGATAGGCGGGTAATAAATAAATAAATATATTATTATTATTATTATTATTATTATTATTATTATTATTATTGGAAGCTAGTCAGTGGAGGTCGGTGACTCCAATGTCAGTGGGATGGTGAATCCACTCCAAGTTTCAGTAAGAACCGTTCAGAACTTTAAAGGCGCTATCTAAGGTGTGAAGCCACTGTGTGAACAGAATGCTGGACTAGATGGATCCTTGGTCTGATTTGGCATGGTTGTTCTTCAGTTCTTAGATCAGACTGTTTGCCAATCTAGTCCAGCACTGTGTGGTCTGACTGGCGGATGCTCTCCAGAGTCTCGGGCAGAGAACATCTTTCCCATCACCAGCAACCTGATCCTTTGGAACCTGGGAACTTCTGCACACAAAGCATGCGCTCTATTAGGGCCCCTCCCTCCAACGAACATTGGATCGGCCAGTTATTGAGGAAGATAGACAATGGTTGGCAACCCACGTTCACGAGTGTGGTGACAGAGCTGTGCACAAAAATACTGCAAATGAAACACTATAAATGAGAAATTTTCAATCAACAGTGATTTTCCTGTCTTAGATTATGCTTCTGCTTTTATTCAACCACCATTATTAAGCTTAATGTGAGAATTGCAGAGCACACTTTGGTTGTATGTGTTTTGCCCATCAGGCTGGCCATTATCAACATCCAGGCAAAGTAGGCTAGCTTGTAAAATGCCTGTTTACAATTACACCCTGCTTAGCAAATTATTATGTTACAGAGGTAATACCGGTCCATGCTTCTAGATTACAACAGTGGCAGTCTGGGAACAAATCAATGTTACGTACAACCCTTGCTAGTATTTGCTGTTATGTTGTTGTTGTTTTTGTGAACCGCTCAGAGAGCTTCAGCTATTGGGTGGTATAGAAATGCAATAAATAAATAAATAAATATCAAGGCTATGGGTTCATATCAAAATAATTGCATTTAACTTATTTGTGTGTTTATTTAGTTTGTTTAAAAGACACCCTTCAATAATAGGACTTTCAGGGTGGCTGGAGAAAGTAGATTTGAGCCTGTGGAGTTCAGTAAATGGTTTGTAACAAGCTAAATGCCTCATCACCATAAGCATATACATACTGTAGAACACACACACACACACACGTGTGTGTGTGTGTGCGTGTTTCAGTGTGTATCCCCCTATCCCAAATTAGGAAGATGCCTTGTACCAAGTCAGTCCATTGGTCCATCTAGGCCAATATTGTTGACACTGACAGGCAGTGGCTCTCCAGGGTTTCAGGCAGGATTCTTTACTAGCCTACCTGGAGATGCCGAAGATTGAAGCTGTGACCTTCTGCATTCAAAACGTGAGTTCTGCCACTGAGCTACAGCTCCTCCCCATAGATCCCAATTGAGCCCCCTGCAATATCTCTTTTGGTGAGCAAGTCTTTCCCTTACCCTGTCAATGTCCCCCAAGTGTAACACTTTACTTTTCCCTTCAGGAGAGAAAGACATTTGGGAATATGGAGGGGAACAGAAGAAGTGGGGGGAAAGTGCACTTGGGGAACATCTCTGCAGAGGGAGCAAAATTAGATCTAGGTTGTATGCTCTACGTTGGGAGTTGGGGCAAGGCTCGTTGCTAATCCATGTGCCGCTTTTGCTCGTAATTGCGCAGATAAATCACTTCCAGTCATGTTTGAATGAGTGGGGCCCAAAATGTGGAGTTGCCACCAGTACTAGGGCATCACTTTTTATTTCTGTACACAAATGAGCATGCCCGAAGTTCCAGCAATGGGAAATGGCCAGCACAGGAAGTTGACAAGCCAGGCCTCTTGAACAGAAAAGATTAGGGCAGTTAATTGACTTTGCTGTCTCTTCTTCTTTTCTGCTAGTAAGACTGGAGGAATATGAATGGGCTGTCAAGGGAAAGGTGGTGAGAACTTGTGGGTCTTTTTGCCTCTTACCTTTCTTTATGGGTAATTCTTTGGCCACCTCTCTTCTTCTCCACCCAGAAACCTGGGTAGAACTGGGCATCTCTGTATGTACCAGCAACTGCAACAAGTTCCACAGCCTATTTCTCTAGCTTTTCTCCCAGGTGCATTTTATGAAATTGTTCAGGAGTTTCAGATACGTTATAAACTGTTTAAATAGCAGTTTTCAACACACAAAGTCATATTAAACAAAATCTCATTTATCTTTACAATAATCCTGTAAAGTAGGTTAGGGACTAAAAAAGAATGACACTAAATGACCACTAGAATGTATCATTTCATTCAAAACTGATAAAGGAGTACAGTGAATTTACAAAAAACAACAAAGAGCCTTATGACACCTTAAAAACCAACACATTTATTCTGATATAAACTTTCATTTAAAAGTGGTTATTGGAATGCATTAAATCAGAGACATGTTCAAAACATGTGATACCAAATAGCCATCAGAATGGATGTTATTGGTACATTTAGGGTGCAATCCTATGCATATTTAGACAGAAAAAAGTCCTACAACTCCCAGCATGCTCCAGCCAGCTACAATGGGCTTGACACATAGGACTGTGCTCTTAGTGTATTCCAATGTTATAAAGGTTACCTTTATTTTAGCACCAATGTCTTGATTCCTTATACATTTCCCTCTGTCTTTAGCCACCTTGCCTGGGTTTTTTTATCCCCTATTTTGGAATACCTGCATGATTTAGAGGACTCAGAATTCAGAATTGCTATTGCTGGTGTTCTTACCACCTGTAGATTTGTTGGATTTGTACTTAAAGCAAGTCGGATAACCATTCTAGTAATTGTGTTGGGTGCTTCCAGATGGAAGACTCCTAGTGGTGTTGTTAGAAGACACTGTGCAGCTACATTGGCAGATTCTCCACACTAAGAGAAAATACAGAAAAAGTGGTGGGAAACCTTGGGAGGGTTATGAGTGGAAGACGGTAATGTTTAGGGGGCTGTCTCTATGTGGTGAAAGCCCTGGGGTGACCCCGTAGTGGCGCTGTGTGGTTTATATGATGCAGAAGTCACTGCGAAGCCATCCCAGGGCTTTCCCCCGGAAGCTCCGAAATAAAAATGTTGAGGACTTACCCTGATTTCTTTTCTATGGAGCAGGATGATGATGGTGCATCCGTCACTGTTCTGGAGTCATGCCAGAGGCGTGGCCTGGCAGATGGTCGCCATCTGCCTGGACAGGGGGGAAGGGGTAAGCCAGCAAGCTGAATGGCCACTGGAATGCCTCCAGTGAGAACGTTTCGAGGAGAAAGAAATGTTGGTGTCCTCGGGAGAAAGAAACCGGGTGTGTGAGGGGGAATGGGAGGAGGACGCACAGATGCACAATGGCACTCGCACAGCAGAGCAGCAGCTCCTCCTCCTCCTCCGATTGATGTAAACCCGGCGCTCAGTCCTTACCATGGGGACAATTCCGCAGGAGCACAATTGTGGTTTTGGGGGGATTGTGGTGCCAATGCATCATCATATAGATACCACCTAGATCCCTCACAAATTTTGTGAATGAGGCAAAATAATAGCATGATAAAAGCTTCGTCTGGAAGCACCCATTAATTACTATTTTAATTTTGACTGTTTCTCAACTTGATGGATGTCAATGTTGCTCATATATTTTACCAAAGTAGTCCTGAAAACAGATAAACCCATAGAGATAAGGAAATCCAAATTAGAAGTGACATTCAGGCAGGATCTATACTACTGCTTTATAATGGTATTGAAGTGCACTGACAACTGTTGGGGCCCATGACCCATTCCATATACCGGTTTCAAACTGCTTTCATAGTGTTATATCCTGCTTGGTGTAGATCTGGCCTTAGTTGCATATATCTTTCCCAAAGCATTAAACAAAATCTAAGCGTAGCCTGGAGAGGGGAAGGTGGGATCAGGTATGAGAAGAAGGTGAGACCCTCTCCCTTTCAGGTGTTTTTCTGCTCATTTATTTATTTGGGAAATTTGTATTCCACCTTTCCACTAAATGGTGCTTTAGGCGACTAACTGCAGTAAAAAAACACAAAGTAAAATACAAAACAACAACAACAACAACAACAAACAACCCCATAACAACACTAGTTCCCAGATATATTTCTCCTTGCAGGGAATATATACTGTTCATATTTTTTCATCCAGGGAGAGAAAAGCAGGTACAGAGGGCATTTCTGAGTGGGGAAAAGGGCCAGAAAAGGGATTAAGCACCCTCTTCTTCTGTGATTTCTCCACTTGAATTTCCTTCCACACAAGGTTGCTTTCGGTTAAAAAAAAAAAAAAAAAAAGTTGAAGGAAGGCATAACAATATGCCAACACGACTATTTTGGCATTGGCTCCCAAATGAAGAGATTGGGTACTGTATCTGGCATATGCAACTTTGAAAATACACTCAGCTTGACTATAACCAGGGCCAGCGCTACCAGTAGGCAGGGAGTGAGGCGGCTGCCTCAGGCAGCACTTCTGCAGTCTTGTGAATTGTTAGTTATTGTATTTTACAGGGATGGGGAGAGATGGGACTTTCTACCTCATGTGTCAAAATAACTTGGCCGGTTTTGGGTACAATGCATATTGATTTGGAGGTGGGGGTGCCATTTGCTGCTCCATCTCAGGCAGCAAAACTTCTTGGGCCAGCCATGACCATATCCTAAATATACTGGCTGCAGCAGTAGGTGTATATAATATCTTCAAGCAGGAAGGCTTAAATGGTACATCACAAAGAAACACTGGGTGCCAGTGAAAATGTTTGGAGCCCATATTTCTTCATTCCCAGTCCAACCAACAGCTCCTCTACCCAACTGGACACATAAAGAGGAAGCTTTTTTTCCCACCGGGTCTTGCCGAGGCTTTCCTGGAAACACAATGAAAACAGTTGGTTTCCCAATGGAAAATATATGGCATCTTCCTCTGCGCTTGTAGCAAGGGGATAAATTTTAAGAAGACCCTTTCCCTCTAAGGGGATAAATCCTTCAGGATGAATCATCCACAAGAACCAGGGAACAACCAGGAACCTATTGACCCTTTCCCCAACCAGCAGAAATCCTGAAGTGAACAAGTGGTCAACCTAAGGTCAAAGGCCAGTATGGGGCCAGGGAGAGCGGCTTCCCTCCAGACCCATCTGCCCGCGTACCGACAGCAGCCACCCTAAAAGGTGCACTATTGATCGAACTGCAGGCCTCGAATGCATCTTCCCCCAGACAGTAGCAATTATCATAATCAAGCAGTTGACTCCAATTACGCCTTCCTCTCGTTAAAGCCAAGGGGATGGCCACAGCCGCAGCAGCAAAGGGAAAGTTCGCAGCCATGTCGCCTTTGCATATCTTAATCTAAAATGACAGGGTGTGACACAGGGGGCAGGTGACCCTGCCAGCCTTCAGCTGTTCGTGTGGCAACAATTTCCAACACCAAATTGCTCCCAGGCAGCCCTTGATTGGAGGTTCAAGACAGCGAGAGAGAGAGAGAGAGAGAGAGAGAACGAGAGGGAGAAAGGGAGAGAAGCCATTTAGAGGACTCAAGCATTCTTCACCAGCTTATTTAAATATGGTCAATTTACATTCAGGACCCTATTCTTTGTACATCATTAAATGCATCTTGTACCTTGGTGTATTTTCTATTTCTGATGTTTCTTGCCGGCAGGGAGGGATGTAGTTAATTTCCAGCCAAGTGAAAATGACAGAGTAAAAGAGAAAAAAACTTAATTCCATTAATATCTATGGGAGTACTCCAATCGTCTCTATATCCTCCATATTTCACTTTTAACTAACGCTGATATCAAGCCATTGCTTGGGTTCTGTATATTCCCAAGAATGACTAATCTCTCCTTATTTGTCTAGGACTCAATACAGTTGAGGCATATATTAATCAAAGATTGCAGGACAGTTTCAAAATTTCAGGCCCCATTTACCTGTGTTCAAAACAGTGAGAAATAACATCCCCATACACTCATACAAGCCACACACTCATATCGTAAGCTCAGCACAGACCAATCTCTACAAAATGATAACTCCTCCCCTCAATCAATAAAGGCCAGTCATTTAGCTTTGGAGAAACCAATTCCCCCTACAGTAGAAAAACACTTTGCTTATTATCATGGGGTCCTGTTTATAGGCCCACCATTTCAGTCCTTTTAGTGGTGGCCCCACGTTTATGGAACTCCGTCATTTACCTCTAATTTCGTTTTTATTGGTTTCACTGAACTTGTTTTATGCTTGATACTATTGGTTAAGGTTTCAGTTTTTTAAAAAATGTTTGACTATCTTAACTGTAATCTGCCTTGAAAGAACTTTTACTTTGAAAGGCAAAGGCAGCATAAAAATTCCTAAATAAATAGCTTTTCAGCCATCAAACATACTAGGTCAGAGATAGGCACCCTGGACATCTTTATTGGCACCCACCAAGGTGTCCTACTACTCCCACCATTTTAAATAATAATAATGTGGGTGTTTTATATCAACAGCTATGAAAAAGGTTTCCTTTTGGTGATATCTGTGGATTTCAAAGGAGTTATTTAGTGTGTTGAACCTCGGACCACACCTCTGTCTTATACTCTGTCTTTAGGGCAGCTTACTTTGCCAAGCCTCCCATTGGAGCCATTTTGTGGTGGTGCCCAGGACAGTTTCTCAAATCACCAAGTGTGCCCCTGACCCCAAAAGCTCAACTACCCCTGCACTAGAGGGCCTGTGGGCTAAAGTACATGCTATGTTAAATATGTCGCGTACAGCTGACCCTCACCATTTTGTTTATCTTCATGTACGTGCAAGCCCCTTATCCAGATCAGGACAACCAGGAACAGATAGGGGAGGTAAATCCTCCAGGATGAATCCTTCAGGATGAATCATCCACAAGAACCAGGGAACAACCAGGAACCTATTGACCCTCCCCAACCCATGTGTTGCAGTCCAAATCTAGAGCAGGGGCCCACTTCTTACACTAAGATAAACAAAATGGTGAGTATCAGCTGGAAGCTACATATTTAACCCAATATGTAGTTTAGCCCTAGTTTATACCCATATAAAGCTTCTCCCCACATGTCCAGGCCTCAGTCTGTGGGGGGCAGCTGCCCAACCTAATCCTCAAGCTGTTGGCCAACCCATCTACACACCAACAACCATGAAGGGCCTGGCTGAATAGCCCCTGCTGCTTGGGATGTTGGAGAAATCCACAACGGAATCAAATGAGTTCAGATTACTATGAATCTACTTCCACAGCAGACTGGCATTTCCAAAGTCACACCGTTTCAGGGGATTTGCAGACTGCTTTCTTTACTTTCTGGAAGTTTACACAAGTTTAGTTGTAGAAAGTTCTGAAAAATAATAAAAAAATAACACCAGTTGAAAATGTGCATTTTACCCATAGGCTGAAGAACAAGTCACACATTTGGGGGGGGGGGGATTTGTGAATTTGCAAAAATGTGAATTTGTGCAAATTCATGAAATAGAAAAAAAAATGATTCCATCAATGAGCAGACAATGGAATGGTTGCACCTGGGAAACTGTGAAATGCGGACGGAACAGATTTTACCAAATCCATACATCCTGACCTGACACTTGCTTTCCCTTCTGTTTAAAGCGTGGCTCCTGCTGCACCCACTAGCAGTATTCCATGGCCCAGCAGGGAGTTTGTCGCATCATGGAAAGGCCAGCGGTGGGGGCTCCAGTGGTGTGATAGGGAGCCAGCCGTGCTTTGGAGCACTTGGCCAGCAGTGGGTCTCTAGAGGTACAGCTGGGGGGGCTGCCTTTCCTTGGAGGAAATGGCCAAGTGGCTGCTGATGGTAGGGCTTGAGCAATGGCAGCTGGGGGAGGGGGAAGCATGCTCCAATGCATCTACAGGAGGTGAGACAGGCAGCAGCATGTGTATGTGTATGCTCATCCCACCCACCCAGCAAAATCCTCCACCTGAGACAAGTGGCTCAGTATGCCTCATGGTAGGGCCAACCCTGAGTGGAGCTTACTTTTAGGCCCCCATCTATACGACAACGGGATTGCTCCTCGTTAAATATAAACCGAATTTTCGTTGATTAGAATGTAGGTAAAGGGCATCACCCAGCAGCAGCAGCAACAGCTATTTATTTCCCGAATTTATTTTTTTTATAATGAGTTATAAATGCACATTATCGCATTATCACATATATGAAGCTACGGAGGAGAGAGGGGCGAAGCTATTAATTTTATATGAGGAGCTCCACAGATTCATAGAAGAGACAAACCAGAGGGGTGGGTAAGGAAAGACGCAGCACAGGGAAATGAACGAGGCTACAGAGGGAAAGGAATGAGGCAGCAGAACATGTCTCCTTTGTCTGGCTGCCCGCTTCCCCCTCTTTGTTTTTGTGAACCACCCAGAGAGCTTTGCATATTGGGAGGTACAGAAATGCACTAAATATGTAAATACATAAACAAATTTGTTTTAAGAAGCTTTCTCTGCAGAGCTCCGCAGATAGACTTCAAACTAAAATTGGCACAAACGAACGAGGCAGCCGATTGATGCAAAACTGGGAAATCAGCCAATCACATTGTCCTACCCTCAAAGCTCCGCCCACATGTCAAAATCAGATTTAATTCCCCCCAAAGACACATAGCCATAATGTGGTGCAAACTCGGACGTGATCTAAAAGTCGTGGAAAATCGCGAATGCGAAGATGCGCATTATCAGGTGGAAAACCCAGCACTGCGGTGAATGGACGGCTGCGTCATGTAACCTAAAATGCGAATATGCTCATATAGGTCGGGGTAAACAAGCCCTAGGTCAGTGTGATAGGACTGCAGTTTGAATAAGGTTTGTTTTCTTCCCAATAAGGAATTTGTACTTGCCAGTGTGCACAGCCTGTCAGCAGAGCCCCTGGCTGGCACAGTATCTCCAGAGACCAGCAGTGGATCTACACACATACACATTTTTCAGTTTTCTCCCAATTGCTGAACAAATCATAACACTTTGTTTTATTGTTTTGGCTGTAGTGGCCTTTGTGCCATAGACAAATAAAATGAATTCCAAAAAATCCTATACCGATGGCATCTCATCTCTTAAAAGTTAAACGTATCTAAGAGACAGGAAGAAGCAAGTTCTGGAAGGTTTGTGGTCAGTTTTCACCGGGTTGGATCCAAATGAAGTTACTTCAACTCAGTTCCCATGGAAACCAGAGGGGCAAGCTAAATCACAACCAAAAATGAGTATATTTTCAAACACATGTAAGGCACAACCCTACACGCTCCTTCACCTATGCAAAAAAACCCAAATCTTTCATTCCCTCCCCACTTCAGTTGAGAGACTCACATGCCCAGAGACTGACACTGCAATCCTGTACACGTCTACTCAGAAGTAAACCCAATGAGTTGAATGGTACTCACTTCGAAGTAAGCGTGTTATAGGTTGCAGCCTGAATCCTCCACCTTCCTAGGCCACTCTTGTGAACTGACTCTTCTAGGAACTACAACTACTGCCACACCTGTTGAGCATGAAAATGGCTCCAGCTCTTCTGAAAGTCACCTGTTTTAAGGAGAGAAGGCTATGGGTGTTGAGACTGAAGTCTGTTTATGTGGCCTTAAAAAAAAAAAACAGTGTGAATACATTGCCCTCCTTCTGCTGCATACATGTGAATCTGCAGGAAGGCAAAAAAAAATTGAAATGATTTTAATTATCCCAGGATGATCATTAAACTGGGATTATCAACCGATATTTGTGATTGTCCCAGGTAATTCGCAACAGTTGAAAGGTAAGCAATTCGCTGCCATCCCAGGTGCTTCAAAAGATAGGTTAGTGCTCCACTTACTCCCTCCAGTCATATAAATTCCATACCCTCTGGTCTTGCTCAAAAAAAAAAATAAGCAAAAATAATAAACAGAACAGCAGCACAGAAGAATGTGGAGGGGTTGAAAGCCTTCAGAGAGCAGGTAGAACCATCTGTGGAAGGGCTTCTACCTCCTCCAAGCAGGAGGGGGAAGGGGGAGGGCACGGAAGATCAGTTTACATAAGTGCTTTACCATATGAACAAATAATTTAGTGGTATTAATAGAGGTTAAAGTTTCCCAGGAATCCAAAACAGGCCCCTCAGGCACAGGTGGGTTGTTTCACTCACAGGGAGGGTGGGAGTAATCTGACACCAGCGAGAGGAGATGACAGGAGGCAGAAACCCAGCCAGAATTTACACTGTGCAAATAGGGTGTGGTGGGTCTGCCTGCATCCCAGCTGATTTATTAGGAGGCCTTCAAACAAAGGCTCTGGCGGGGAACGTGGCATCCACCGAGCAACCTTCTCTGCCTCCATGCTTAAGAGAATGCAAGGCATAGGTTAAGTGCGGGGAGGAGGTTCCGCTTAGGACAGGGCCATCTCAGAAGAAGAGGGGAAATGAAGATGTTAAAAAGGGACAAATGAATGCACCATATAAAGGCATGCATGGCATGGACATGTATGATGCACATATGCGTTCTACTTCCTTAGGTCACATTTTCACACTTTGAAAGTGCCTCCAAAAGGTTACTAGCTGTGCACATACACATCTGCATATAAAGACCATACACAGAGGGCATGTGTACACTCTAAATCCACTTATACAAAAATTACACAGAGAAAACACACACTGAGCGTGAAAAAGAACACTGCATATAAGTTAAAGGTATGCATTAACATCAATGGCTCGTATTGAAATCTCTTCCTGCAGATTCATTGCCATTTAACATATCCACATATCAGCCTTTGGCACATTATGCTCATAGTGCTTCCACCGTAGGCATTTACTATGGAACTGTCATGCTTTAGCCCTCACGTTTTTGAGGCATCCACATGGGCGTGTCATCTAACCATTGTCATTGTGTATTTTCCCGTGTGTGTGTGTGTGTGTGTTTTAAGGGAAGGGTTTCTGACATGGGCAGTGATGTATCAGGAAAATGAAATTCACAGCTCAGCACAAATTCATTATAATTCTTATGGTGGGCATCATTTTATGATCCGTTTAATATTAGCATTCATTTTAATTATATCTTATTTTATTTTTTAAACTCCGTTGCAGTCACCACCATTAAAAATATCACTAAAGTGGGGGTGATCAAAAAGGGGTTTTTAAAACCATTTTTAAAAATTAATATTGCCATATTATAGCAGTATAACACCATAATAAATAAATTAACAGCATAGCATTATGGTGTTATAGTGTTATGCCCATCTCTCATTAAAAGAAAAAGAAAAAATATGGTTGGTGAAGTATTTTACAGCTAATTACAATCTCATTTTTTAAAAAATAAATAAATAAATTGATCCACCTCACCAGTGTCAGCAGAAACCACTGGGCTCAGCTTCCAGGCTTCAGCCCTGGAGCCCACCTCAGTAACAGAATTTTTTATATCCAGGGTTGGCAGAAGCAACCCCATGTTCTAGAAAAGATTGATATTTCTTACATTTCAATGTATCCAAATACATTGGTTAGCAGGTTGATCTGCAGATGAAAATATAGGTCTGAGAACTACTGTCTTCAAGAAATCCTAACTTTAAATCTGGACAATTATTATTTTATTATTATTTAATCCCAAGACTTCGGCCAATTTTAACTGGTGAAAATATATCTGTTTGGCCAAATCTTTTGGACTGGAATTGATAGATAGGCTGTGTTCATACATAACCCTAAGCCATGGTTTATATTAACCATGGTTAGTTGCTTTGGCCATGAATCATCTTGCAGATGAGCAAACAAATTGTTGATTGATTGATTGATTGAATATTTATAGCCCTCCCTTCATCACAAAGACTCCAGAGTAGTTTTCCCTATGTCTGGTTTGTTTCTCTCCCAACCGTTTTGTTAAACTTCACAGTGGTATCATTCTCAGTCTGCTCTTTCTGAGTGCCGTGGTTTCAGGGCAGACAATAACACAACTAACCCAGCAATAAGCTTTGGTTCTGGGTTCAGGCATCATGAGAAGCCATGGTATAAATATGCCAGGATTCATAAGCCAACAACAAATCATGTGTTCTATTTGTGGTTTATAGCTGATTAACGAACCATGGTTTGTTTGTGGAGATGGGTTCAGGCACAACAACAAAGCAGATTTCAACAAACCACACCATGGCTTAGTGTTATGTGCAAACCAGGACCTAAAGTTGTCCTGTTGCTGTGTTTGTATTTTCATTTGGCTTTTATTGCTGTTTTAGGTACTCATTTGCAGTTCCTAAAGTTGTCTTATTGTAATATTATTTTATTATTTTAATTGTCAACCACTTAGAAGGCCTCTTGTGGTGCAAAAGGCAGGCTATCAATGTAATAAATAAATACACAGCACTTGGTGCATTGTTGGCACTAAAGAAATGCCAAGTGGTACTGAAGTTGCTCCTCTGTTAAGATTTGTTCGTTTACTTATATGCCATCCTTCAGCATAAGTTACAGATGCACAGTTAAAAAAAATGAAACTATGAAAAACGCAAGAACTTAACGATAAAACAACACAAAACATAGGGAAGAGTAGCATTTATCAATACATCCAGGCTGAACCTAAAAACAGCAGTTACTGTAACTGTTCAACATATTGAAATACCTGGGTAGTTTTAAAAGAAAGTCTGAAAAGAAATCAGAGTGGACACAGGGAGGGGCCTGCTGAATGTGAAGCACCACAACTGAGAAAGCCAACTGTATGGTTACAGTGTTTCTAACCTCAGATGGCAGTGGGACACAGAGAAGGGCCTCTGATGAAGACCGTACAGTTCATGCAGGTTCATGTGGTAAAAAGCAGTTCTTCAGGTAACCATGGCCTAGGAACATGAGGCCTTATCCCAAGTCAGATCTTTGGTTCATCTTGCTCTTGTCATTAGGCAAAGTGCGCCCCTCCAAATTTTCTCTGCACCCCATTTTTTTTTTTTTTTTTTTTTTACAAATGATCAAAATACAATTTTATATTTAAAAGGCCTGAAAACCCAATGAACTGCTCTCCCTACTTTTTTGGTCGTCTTCCCCCCTCAAACATATGGCCCTGGCAAAAAGCTCCATCACACCTTGGAAGAAGTGCTTCTGGCTACCGTCGCTTCTCCATGGATACTTAGTTACTTCCTGTTTTCAAACAGGAAGTAAACAAGGTGCTCAAGGGCCATTCAGTCCCTCGTTGCGAACACGCTGCTTCTCCCACACACAGCAGGAGAGAGCAGCAACTTCCGGGTTTAAAATATATCTGACTTTGTGGAGAGCTTTTTTGTCGCGCAAGGAAGGCAAGAAGGGGCAGAAGGCGCGCGGGAGGCAGACGATGTCATGGGAAGGACCTGCAAAAAATCCGTGAGTGCCCAGTAACAAGGGTGCAATAAAACGCTCGTTGGATAGAGCTTAAAGTGGCGAGCAGTGGAAAGATGTTGGGAGAACAGAGCTGTGTACGCCCTGTTTTCCCTAAGTTAGTCTGCTGTCCTCAGGCACAGTGGAAGTAAGACTCAGCTGCCAGTCCAGTGAGTTTCTGTCCATGAAATGGGAAGGGGCACCATCTTGCCCTTTGCCTCAGGCAGCAAAATGTCTTCTGCTGGCCCTGAGGAACATCCATTATGTTGTAGGGAAGTGCCAAGTAAGGAATATCAATTCAGTTCTAATCAATCTGCGAGGTTCTAAGATATGAGGCGGCACTCGTTAAAAAGAAGCGTACCTGACAGTCATTCCTGCAAGTAACCCAAACTTCTTCTGTGAGTGAGCAAAGCCAAAAGATGCAGCTCAAAGCAAGCATTCACCATGGAAAGAATGAGGCATTCTTTTTTTAAAAAAAAAAAAATCCTCTCCCCCCCCCTTTTTTTTTTTTAACAGAGATTGTTCTAGACTAGGGCAGGAACTACACTACTGCTTATAACGGTTTAATGGTTATGACAACTGTTCAGGCCCAAGTCACATTACATATACAGTTTTCATACCGTTTTAAAAGTGTTATATCCTGCTTGGTGTAGATCGGCCCCAGGAATGTGCTACACTGCTGGAATCAAAGGTGCCTCTAATATCCTCTCTGGTACATTTAAACATCAGTTTGTCTCGGGCATGAATTCTCCATACTACAAAATGCTTCACTTTTTCTTTACTTTCCCCCTTTTTTATGTACTTGGGGTTTTTTCCTCTTCTTCTGCCACTGACCGGGCTCCCAATCCCCCCTCCCCCCTCCCCTCAAATCCTCCCAGAAACACTGGTGTGTTTTTGAGTCCAGGTATGAAACAATTCCTCAGCCATGGCTTGCGATGTTGCAGATAACATACGGAGAATGTAAATCCTCTCAGCAAGTGCAGCGGCCATAAAAGGCTAAAATGGATTCCTGTGGATTAGAAATAAAACACAGAAAGGGCCCTGTTCTCTCGCTTTCCCCACCCTGTTACTTCCCCCCCCCAACCCCCACTTTTTTTAAAAGAAAAAAAACTGTTGGAAATGCAAAGGGCTTTTCAAAAAAAAATTGCAGACTTAAAAGAAAAATAAAATACATTCCAGGAAAAGGACTGCTGCTAAGAAAACTAAAACCAGAAAATGTTTAAAGATGTTTTAATGACTTAAACACAGAGCCGGGATTGTGTCTAAAACTTTCCACGTTTGCACAAAAAAAGCAGCAAATTCAATATTAAATATCCCCCTGCCACCAGTACTACTGCTGTATCCCCTCCTGCCATCGTATTTAAACTTTATATTATTAGCACAGCAGACGTGGTCTTAGTAAAGTTTTACGTTTATGCTCCCATTCTAAAAAGAGGTCCAGCTGCAATTCCTTCTGCAATTGACCAAGGGTCCGAGGAACTGTTAACAAGCAGCTGACAGGTTTTTACACTAGGAATTAGCTCTTATTTAGAAAGGGATTAGCTGGGATCTCCCCTCTAATTGCAGAACAAGCCCAGTTCATGCAATCACTGAGATGCCGCTTTGCTCCCTTTGGGTGGCTGCACAAAGGGACAGAAGCCTCCATCCTGCCCGAGAGGTCTGGTTCAAGTCCAGTTTGAAGGCCCGGAGCTGAGCTAAGCAGAATCTGTCTTCAGCTTCCTCTGCAGACGCCCCATGTCAATTTCTCAGCTGGCAGTTTGTGTTTCAGGGTTGCCCGGCTGCTGACTTTAATTCAAAGCTTGAATTTAAGCTTTTCAGGGAAGAGACAGTGGGGTGGGTCATAGAGGAGGTTAGGGCAGGGCAGCTGTCTGTACCATTTATGGCCTCTGGTGGTACATTCACAGAGAGGAGTGCAGAGATAAAAGCACTATTCTAATGGAATTATTCTACCACATATCCTAAAGAGGATTGCTATTTAAAACCACAAATTAAGAAATTATTTACATAAAAATGTATGAGAAAAATACAGGAATATATTCTTTAAACAAGCAATGTCAGAGCGTGATGTCAAATATGTAAGCCATTATTCAAAACAGGTAGCTAGGATCTGCAAACAAATGGATAAGCCAATGAAAAGTCAATATTTCAGAATCTGATTTTAATCCTCTACTCCCTCTCACTTAAACATGCAATTGTATATACCATTACCTGGGAATAAGGCCTTAGCTAGACCTAAGGTTTATCCCGGGATTGTCCCAGGGTCATCCCTGCCTGCTCCCGGGATATCCTGTGTGTCATTTACATGAACAGGGATGACCCTGGGACGATCCCGGGATAAACCTTAGGTCTAGCTAAGGTCTAAGTCTCAGTGAATTAAGTGGGGCATTTACTTCTGAGTAGACATGCACACAGTTACACTCTGAAACTAACTTTTTTCGTAAAGCCCACAAAAGGTAATTCAGCTGCAGTTTTAGAGGTACTAGTAACTCCTAAGCAAAGGGGGATACACAAATGAATACATACACAAATATATCAGGAGAAATACTTTTTTAATGTTTGCCTTTTACACACCATAACAAAATTCACACATATGTACTACATATCAAGTGAAAGTAAACAAATGGACAAGCACCTGGATGATTAAATGAACACTTACGGGAACACAAACATGCCTTTATTAAAAAGGGTAGCATAGCTGGTTTGAGGAGTTTTTAGTAAGAATAGTAAGACTTTTTTCCCCTATGGGTGAGTGGCAGAAAAATGTTTCAAAAAGAGTTTCAAGCTTTGTAGGAACATTTTGATTCATTTTAGCTAAAAATTCAAATCCAAGCATTTTAAAAATTCTAAATCCCCCTTTTTCCTTAAATTTGCATTTGCTGGTGAACCTAACAGTCCAGTTTGCCCAGATACAAAAGCATCAGTAATAGTATATGCAAACCACAATTATATCTCTCTTTTCTTGCCCATTTTTCTTGGTTTAAGATGGAGAGAAAACAATGGCATTTGTTCCAAAGATAGCAGCCTCATTCCCTCCCTGCTCCTACTACTCCCTGTAATTAAGTTACTGTTAAAAATTGGGGCTCCTTCCGTCTTTGTAAATCAGGCACGTTATTCTACTCATCTCTTCTTGTTCATCACACCAGTGGCTCTGTTCCTTTTAATCAGTATTTCATGGAGCATAGATTGGGTTTTGTTAAGAGCCTAAGGGTGCAATCCTATGCATGTTTAGACAGAAACCTGTCCTACAGCTCCCAGCATTCCCCAGGCTGCATTTCTTCTGTCTAAACATGCATAGGATTGCACCCTAATTTAACTCAAGGAAAGGGCAATGTGGGGATCATCAGACAAGCATTTTATCATGTACTCGCGGCTGGTCACTCACGGTTCTTTGCGGGATATTTTGACGATGCAGTGATCTTGCCACATGTCTCCCACTCCATTTGCCAGTTTTCCCATTTTAAAATAAGCCTCAGAAAACCTGACTTTTTAAAAATAGGTCAGGATTTGCTGTCGTGTGCAGGGAAGTTCTACTATAAAGGGTGCTGTTCTATTGGAGCCATGCGGAGCTACATCACACGGGGAGAAACACGCTCCCTACCATCGCTTCTCCGCCCGTGTTTTCATTGCTCAGTTACTTCCTCTTGCAAAAGAGGAAGTAAACAACGAGCACAAGTCCCATTCAGTTGGCTGTTCTAATCACGCTGCTTCTCCTGCACACAGCAGGAGAGAGCAGCAACTTCCGGGTTTAAAATATATCGGACTTTGTGGAGAGGTTTTTTTGGTTGCGCAAAGAAGGCAAGAAGGGGCGGGAGGCACACGATGTCATGGGAGGGACCTGCAAAAAATCTGTGAGTGCCCAGTAACGAGCGTGCAATAAAACGCTTGTCGGATGGAGCTCCTTGTCTGTGCACACTTCCCCGTGTAATTGGAGCTCGTCCCCAATGTGGAAGTGAAGTGGGGAGCAGAGCAACAGTATTAGACAGTAGGGAAACATGATTTCCTCCCCATCTCAAGGAGCTCTGTAACTAATAAGACAATCTTATACATGTCTCTCAAGAAGTAAGAGACATGTACAAGATTGAGTTCAATGAGACTTAGGCCTTAGATAGACAGGGCTTTATCCCGGGGTGAACCCCAGGATCATCCCTGTGTGTCCACATGACGCACAGGGGATCCCGGGATCATCTCTCCCTTGCCCCGGGATCTCGCCCTCCACTTTGGGCCGGTTTTTCCGCAGTCTCGGGCTGAGCGGGAAGCAGGAATATAAATTATTTTTTAAAAAAACGCTTACCTTTAGCACAAAAAAATAGCAGACACAACGCCTCTCCGACTGAGGTCGTCGCGTGTAGACAGAGGAGCAATCTCACAATAAACACATCACAGGATCTTCCGTCCTCTGTTGTGGGATAAAAGGAAGGTCTAGCTAAGGCCTTACTCCCAGGTAAGTGGGTACAGGATTGCAGGTTTGATTCCATTTTCCTGGTAGTCATTCCAACCAATTCAAATGAGAACTTTTTTTGTGCCTGAAGACTTGATTACTGAAGTCTTTCATCCCAATTTTGGGTCATCAGGGGCAAATGGACATTCTTCCATAGTCGTCAGCAAAGGAAGCAAAAATTTACATCCATTCAATATCCACACACTTTTCTATGGTGATATGATCCACATCTGAAATGTAGGAAAAGGATTAAAACAGAATAGGTTTAACTTTCTCCTCCTTCCTTTTAAATCAGACCTGATACACCAAAGCCATTTCCCCTGCTTTTAAGGAATTGTCTCTCACCCAATAGACAACTTTTGTGATAAAATGTGGGCCTTGAAAACAACAAGGTTTTCTTCCTTTTATGATCCTTTTTGTAGGATCCAGTCATCATCCCAAATTTCTGAGCTCTGTTTTAGATAATCAATCATAACAAATGCTGACAAATTTAAATCACTCTCTCTTTTTTAAGAACTAGGGAGAAGCATCCCTGCCAAGGCTAAGAGACTGACAGCGCAACCCTACACATGTCTACTTGGAAGGGTGTGACATTGAAATCAATGAGACTTACTCATAGGTAAATGTATAGGATTGCAGCTTGAGCAACAAATTAGGAAGACCACATTTCTAAAAACGCCTCTGCCATGAACTTACTACAGCTTTTCCTAACCTGGTGCCCTCCAGATGTTTTGGACTTAAACTCCTATCAGCCCCAGACAGCATGGCCAATGGTCAGGAATGCAGGGAGCTGTAGTCCAAAACATCTGGAGGGATTAAGGAAAGCTGCACTAGAGATAGCCTTAGGCAAGCCGATCCCTCTCAGCCTCAGGGCTTCATCCCACGTAGCCGTTTCCCTTGAATTATCCCCATAGCGTAAAGCTGTCATTGTTGTTGCAGTTAGCTAAATCACACCCCAAGCGGGAGCGCTCCTAAGATCCTTTGCATACCAGGAAAGGGTTTAAGGGGGAGAAATGTAAAAAAAATCATATAAAATTAACAGATGACCCAATCTGATTCAAATTTGGTATGCTTAAAGCCCTCCTTAATATCTATTACTGTGCCAATTTTGATGTCTTTATCTTTAAAACTTACACAGATGTAAGCATTTGTTTAATTTGTACTTTAAACATATCAAATCCTGTTCCTGCGCCCCCAGTGGCCGCTCAGAGAACAACAAAAGATTCACTCCTAAAGAGGTATTAAAATAGGTCGGTTCTTTTATATATGAAGCACATTTAAAGCAGGATGCATAGGAGTACTTCACAGTCAAAGCAGATTATAAACTGGAAAACTTCGGAGTCCTTTGCACGCAATTCGCAGTGATTGCACAGTATAAACCTGGTGTGATGAAGCTATCGGTCTCCCCATTTGCAGTATGGTGGATAGGAATACTAAAGCAATTTACAAGGCTGCCATAAAGATCATAAGGGGGGGGTGTGAGTGTGTGTGTGTGTGTGTGTGTGTGTGTGTGTGTCAGAGTAATGCAATATGTATAAGCCTGCACTGATGATCAGGGCCCAACCGTCTTGTCATTTGTGGAGCTGTCCAATCCAAAGACAATAGTGTAATATCTAGTACACCTGTAATTTTTACTTTAAAAACAAAACAAAACATGTGGGATGGATATGTGCTCCACCACACATAAACTTTTATGGAACTAATTAAAATAGCATTTAAAATAGAAAACAAAAGCAGGAGATTCATGAAAGGGCGGGTGTCACTTTTTCTGCATGTCTCATGCAAATGTACATTGATGGTGCTATATAAATAAATAATAATAATAATAATAAGGTGTCATCACCGTGCTGCATTGCGATTGGCAGGTGTTGAAGATGTTACCGCAAAGGCCAGAGGTGTGTCTGACTGTGTTCCTTCATTATCATTTGTTTAATGCGGAATCATTTCTCTTCTCAACTTTGCTGCTGGGAGCACAGAGGATGATCCCAACTTTCCTTTTCTGACATTTTGCCAACGTTAGCATGCTGCCAAGACCATAGCAAAGGGTGGCTCTGTCAGGCAACAAATAAGTAACGACAGTGCATTGATTGCATAAAAAATGATGGCTTTGTGAGAAAGTCCTGTGCATGGATTAATATACTGATATTCCTGGACATTCAAACCAGAGTTTCTATTGTCCTCAGACCACAAAGACATACCGACCATTGTCTTTTCTACTGTATTTGCTTTTCAGTTGCATTCTTCCCAGATGAACTTTTCAAATGTGATCTTGTGGTGGAGGAGAGAAGGCTCCCCAGATATATTTTAAAACAAGAGGCTTTCAGATAGGTTAATAAACCAACTGATCGCCTTGTTGGGTATGTGCATGGAGGGGAGTTGGTGAGGTTCTTTAATCCCAACTTTTAATAAATAGAAGACATTCTAGTCATAATAAAATGTGTTTTACACTCAAAGGGGGAGTGGTGGGGAGGCAATTGGCTGGGTACTGCTGGCTTCTGAGCCCAAACAATGAGGTTAAGAAACATAACTGTAACGCATTAGTAAATTGACAATGAAATTGCAGTTACTTCACTGGCTCTTTATTAAATAAACACAGCCTGAAATGGACCTGTCTGCCCTGGAGGTATTTGTATAGGGTTCATATTACTAACTCAACACTGCTGCTAACACACACTCTTCGGCACTGCATACCCTGGCATGCAAACACATTCCAGAACAGCCCTTGCAAGGTGGAGTAGACCTCCCTTTTCCCCCTTGTCACTTTTTCCTTTACATTTCGACCTCAATTTTTACAGCCTTTGGCTGCTACCTCAGCATCTTATTCCCCCAGATTTTAGCCCTTTTGGAGACTAATAGAGAAAAGTCTATGCAGGATCACACATGCCAACAGCACCTTCCAAGACCACCCCACTAATGAAACAACACACACACACCAGTCCTGTCTTAGTCACAACCAAAGAAAAATGCCTTCATCCACCACAACCTCTTTGCATGCCTTTTGAACAGCTACAGCCAGCTCATGCCATTGCCAGCTTCGTTTTCCCACACAGGAATCCTTTACACATGCAAGTGCCCCTAATAGGTATCCCATGCAACTTTTATATGAGTCACAGAAAACAGCCACAATCCACACATGTTCTAAGGGCCCAAATAGATAGGATGTAGGAGAGCCATGATCAGATCTACTTTTTAAAGCAAAATAACAACAGCAACTTTAGAGCAACCAAAGTACATATGTGTGATTTTTTGACCAGAACAGTAGTGCTGGGGGAGGAATTGCTTATCATCCCCCTCCACTGTTGCTTCATCCCCCTCCACTGTTGCTTCAATAGAAATCACTCCTCCAAAGCTGTTACTAGGCTGTTATAAAAAAAACAATAACAACAACAACCAGAAAGTCACGCTACAGGTCTTGTGTCCTTTTTCCACCCCAGCTGGGCTTCAGGGAGGGGGCATTGTAACTGGGAATACAGTGAGGCTGCAGAAAAGGGCAACCAAAATGATTTCTTTTGTGAATGGTCACTTTTAGTAATGTGATTGTCACAGTTGGTATTTTTTGCATTTAATTTCCTTCTGACTTCACAGATTACAGTTGTATGTACTGTACATATGGCTGAAACTCTTAATCACACTTCGAACATATGATGAACTGATCTATTGGCCACAAAGGTTATGCCAGAATAAATTTGTTCAACTTTAAGGTGCCACAAAATGGCTTGTTGTTCAAATGATCAAGGGGCTGGAGCACCTCACTTGTGAGGAAAGGTTCTAGCATTTGGAGCTATTTAGGAAAGAATGGTGAGTGAGGAGGGACATGATAGAGGTGTGTACAAGTATGCAGGCTGTGGAGAAAGTGGTTAGAGGCATATTTTTCTCCCTCTCTCACAGTACCAGAATACAGGACCATCCAAAGAACCTGAATGGAAGGAGATTCAAGGTAGACAAAATGAAAGGAAGTACTTCTTCACAAAGTGCATAGTTTAAACTATGGAATTCGCTACCACAAGATGTAGTGATGGCTACCAACCAGGATGACCTTTAAATCACGGAGGATAAAAGGCTACCAATGGCTACTAGTCACGATGGCTATATATTACCTTCAGCATCCAAGCAGTATGCCTGTGCACACCATTTGCTGGAGAACATGAGCAGGATTGTGCTAATACATTTGCATCCTACTTACGGACTTCCCACAGGCATCTGGTTGGGAAACAGGATGCTGGTCTAGATGGACCTTTGGTCTGATCCAGCAGGGCTCTTCTTATGTTCTCACCTCCTATATCAAGTCTGTTTTGGCACTATCTCCAGCTGAACCAAAATCTCATTGATAATCTGTTCTCCAAATTGATACCTAAAGAACATCCACACTAACAGCATAGGCTAAACTGAAACAGTCAGCCACCCCCATATATGCACTTACATCCACTGCGAATTACCATGTTTGCATGCCTACACACAGACCAAGCCAACTTCCCTGCTCAGCTGACCAAAAGCAAACCATGACCACTATTAAAAGCCAGCCTTCCTCTATTGAAATGAATCAACAGATGGCAGGACTGGGTAAGCCTTGGGTGCATTTCTCACTTGTGGAGATGAAACAATGGTTCCTAACAATGACATTTTTCAGCAGGTCTCAGTGGTCACCTTTCTTCGAACTTCAGCAGCCTGCTGTGTTGGCTCGGACATCTTTGCTTAGGGTAGAAAACTATGCATCCTGCATGCTTGCACCTTCAGTAAAGATTTCTGCTCACATGATAAGCTAAAAGGAAAGATCTGTGTCTCCGATACGTATGATCAGAAAATAGGAAGCTTAGGATTCAGGCAATAGGCCGACAATACAACGTATTGCAATCATGTTAAAATCAAAAAACGCAACAACAAACTTGCAAGTTTTACTCTCAAAGATGGGGGGATGGGCCCAATTCTGAGCCCAAACAATGCGGTTAAGAAACGTAACTTTAACACATTAGTAAATTGACAATAAAATTGCAGTTACTTCACTGGCTGTTTATTAATTTAACACAGCCTAACATGATGGCAGCATCTCAGCATCTGCCTGATTGTCCATTCCCTTAAAAGCACATGGCCTGGCTTGTGAGAACACCACATAGTGATTTCTAACAATACTGTTGCTGATTGTAGTATTATCAGATGCAGGTGTGACTGCAGTTTTCCTGAACCAGCACTTGGGCACTGTAGTGGAATGGACGGATGTAAAGAAGCGGAAACTCAACCCATGCAGAGGTAGTGCTGATAGGTGGTTTTTCTACCTGTGTAGATGGTGTTCAGCCTGCTCTAGATGGGGTCACACTTCCCTAAAAGCAGGGGCAATGCTAGTCCTGGAACCCATGCAGTCCTGGCCCCAAATCTATTTCCCAGCAACCTGGATCTATTTCCCAGAGCAATTCTACAAGAGGCTTTTATTGTACATTCATGATTCATGGAAGTTTGTGGGTCCTTTACACATTGTCATCCTCCTCCAGGGCATCTCCTGCCCATTTTGACCTTTATCCCGCTTTTAAAAGGATTGGAGATAATGCTGCAAGGAGCGTTAATCCAATATATTGGCTGTGAATAATGGTGGAGCTGTGCTATATGGCAGTGCCATCTAGTGGCTGTAAAATAAAACATATAGAACTTGCAAACAAATGAATCAAAACACGTGTGCACCCATGTAAAGGAGCTGGTCTTAATACTGCAAAGAATCTGGAAGCAAAAGCCCTGGTAAGCTGCTATATAAAAAGTCTGGTGTGGTGGCAGCTTCTGAATATCCATTGGTACCAATGAAAAGTTTATTTTTTTCAGCTTAATTGCCATATAGGGACAATTTTCAAGGGAGATTGCAGCCAGGGAGGGAAGGGTTAACCCCCTCCCTGTGTGCTGCATTCCTCCAAAAAAATCCCAGCATGGCAATTAAAAAAAAATCCTATTGGCACCAATGGAAGCTTTTTTTCTATGCTGCAACCAACCAAGCATTTTTCTTCAAGGAGGTGAGGAGAAACAAGGGGGGAAGGAACAGAGAGATTTTTTATTTATTTAAAACATTTATATCCCACCCTATATCATTAAGATCTCAGGGCGGCATACAGATGAGTGTGGAAGACAGAAACATGTGTTTATCGCCCTCCTAAAAGTTTAAAGAATCTGGGCAGGAGGTTCTTCTCCTGGTACCCCACATCAATGATAGATCCTGTGTGTAGTATCGCTCCTCTTGATCTTTGTGTGACTCCCTGCCCTACATTGTGGCATTTTTAAAAAAAATCTGTCATTCTCAAGTACACAAGTGCACACATTTGCCTGTCTGCGATTAACTTTCTTCAGCAGGACTGATCAGGGGAAAGTTATAAGTCCCCACCACATGGATAGACATGCAGAGACTCTATGGCCTTAGCTAGACCTACCTTATAGTCCGCGACAGAGGAGGGAAGATCTTGCATTGTGATTAACACGAGATCCCTCCTCCGTTTACACATGAGGTGCGACAACCTCAGGAAGAGAGGCTTTCACGCCCACCATTTTTTTATTTTTAAAGAGGAAGGAGCACACGAATGGTCATGCACTAAAGGCAAGCTTTTTTAAAAAAAATTAACTACTTTCCCCACTCCCCCCACCCTAACCCTGATGGGCGCAGCACTCCTGAGGAGTGCTGCATCCCATGCGCAGCTCCCGGCTTTGCACGAGTAATTGCGCGGAGCCGGATCAAATCACAGCAACGGGCCACACTTTCTGCGGTCTCGGGCTTAGCCCGGGACCGCAGAAAAAGCGGGCCCAAAGGGGAGGTCTCTATCCCCGAGCAAGGGAGGGATGACCCTCCCTGATCCCAGGGATGATCCCAGGGTTTGCCCTGTGATAAAGCCCAATCTAGCTAAGGCCACTCTGCTGCCTCTTCCCATTTTTTTTGTTTTTTTGCAAGTCCTTGCAAATCTGAGTCCTCTTATCTTCTTTTTTAGATGATGTGTTTCCTCTTTTTATGTGATTTATAAGTGGCCACCCTAATCTCTACTGGGTTTTAGATAAGCAGTGAAAACTGTATTGTTTTGGCTTTTAAAATGATTTTGTTCTCTTTTCAATAATGTTTTGTTTTTATTCTCTTTTGATTTCATTGTATTTTATGTAACTGTACACTATTTTGAGAGCTTTGGTGATTAAGAAATATTGTTTAATGATGATGATGAGTGTGCAAAAATCCCAAACCAAATTTGGTTTTGTAAAAAAACAAAAAACACTATCCTAACCTTCAGTATTTCTACTCCAAGGGCAGCTAACAATTAATAGTAAATAGTTAAAATCATACAAACAACATATCAAAACAACATCAACACATTAAAACAAGAGAAACCAAAGCAGGATAAAATCAGTTCAGATGATATTTAGAAAGAAGGGGCCATGGGTGTGACACAGCATGGCCGTTCCAATGTTCTTCAATAACTGCCTATGGTGAATGAATAAGAAGCACAATACCACTGCCCAGGAGAGCTCTGAAGTAAATCCTTAAGCCAACGGATGCAAGCATTGGGAGCATGTTCTATGGCGGGGATTTTTACAGTGCAATTGTGGTTCCATTGGCTAACTGGACTCACTGGCCTTAGCTAGATCCACCCGCTATCCCACCACGGAGGAGGGAAGATCTCACGTTGTGTTTAACACGAGATCCCTCCTCCGTTTACATGCGACGCACAACGACCTTAGAAGGAGAGGTGTCTTGTCCGCCATTTTTTAATTTTTAAAGGGGCAGCAGGGCACGAACGCTCGTGCGCATAAGGTAGGTAATTTTTTTAATTTAAATTATTTTCCCCGCTCCCCCCACCCTACTCCCAATAGGCACAGCGCTCCCAGCTCCACGCAAGGAATCACGCAGAGCTGGGTCAGCCTGTGGCACCCGGCCACACATTCCGCAGCCTCGGGCTCAGCCCGGGACCGTGGAAAAACCGGGGCCAAAGTGGAGGGCAAGATCCTGGGGCAAGGGAGGGATCATCCCTCCCTGATCCCAGGATCCCCTGTGTGTCATGTGGACACACAGGGACGATCCCGGGGTACGTCCCAAGATAAAGCACCATCTAGCTATGGCCTCTGTCTTCTGTTTTCTGCCATCTCCTGTTTCTTTGGCATTTGCTTGATATCTGATAGAAAAGATTGTGAGCAACTGAGGAATTAAACTCCACCCGTTGTTTCATTTTCCAGTTTGCCCAAAGGCCTCACCAAGCAGGCTGGTGTGAAATCTACAATAACCCATGCTGAGGCATGTTGATTCACTTTGCTCCATGTGTACCTTTTATTTATAGCATGCTGTTTGTAATTAAGCGATATCTTTCCATGCCCACAGTAAACAACATTTTGCTTTGCAGAATCCAGTAAAAACAAAGGCCCTATAATTCTCTGTGTGTGTGTGTGTGTGTGTGTGTGTGTGTGTGTGTGTGTGCATGCATATGTGTGTAGAAAGAGGGGGAAAGACAAAATAGTAATAGATTTCACATATTGTACTATCAAGGTAACAGAGCCAACTGTCTCAGTTCATATGATTCTCTCTTTATAGTTGCATCATAATCCACATAAAATTAAGTTTGTGTTTCCTCTCCACCCACTATCCTTTAATAAGAAGAGATATGGCTGTCTCTATCAAACCTCTTCCTTTTATTTTAATTTTTTGCTTTAGTTCCTGGAGAATAAAATCCAAGAACAAAAAATGTGGTTCTATAGTTGCCAAGTATGTCATCTGCATATTTTACAATTTGAGAAACAGCCCTGGGTACCACCACATAAGACTGAGTGCAAAGTAGAGGGTCACACTAAACAACTCCTTTAAACCCACAATTTTCAGGACCAACAGACACCTATTTCACAGCAATTCCAGCTGTTGCTAAGAAAATGTCTTAGAACTTTACTTCTTGAGGCTGTTAATCTGCTGTATCTACATTCGGTTTTGCTGCAGAATTGAGATCAAAGCACTACATGGGGAGTGTTTCCTTTCCTATTTTTCTGCTGCAGAACTGTAGGTGGTGCTGTGCTGTAATGGAATAACACAAATTTCACAAGTAGGAAAATACTTTTTTTTTTTTTTTTGCTTTCAGAAATAATACTCCATTTTCTCTGCTCTAAAAATACCCAGAAAGGTATTATTAAAAAACAGAAATGAAACTGGAGGGTCACAACATCATCTAAAACCATAAACATCTGTGAGTAAGGAATGACAAGAGCACAATAAAAGTGTCATGTAGAAAAAGCTCACGATTTTAGAAAGAAGTGGGAGAGGTAGGGCACCTTGGTCTAAGAGTGCACTGGTCCCCAGAGGCACCATTTTGCCTACTCATGAACTAGGTATTCTAATGAATCCATGTACATCTCCTGACTCCTCTCCCTCCATGTACATTCATTTGATATGCTTAAAACATCTGAAAAGGGCTCACATGTTGAGTAATCAAGTGATGAGCAATCACCCGAGTAGTACTTAGACAACCCCCTATTCTTTCATTGAACCACATCCACTATCCATGCACCCATAATTTTGATACATTCACTGGCCAGTGTTAAGAGGTATCATACATCACAAACCACACCTCTGTGGTGGAGAAATGCCACACAAATGCCCAGAGGGGCCTAGCTTCCTGGGAAGGTCAGGTACTCAATTAGTTTCTCAATCATCCCTTTCCACCCTTCATGTACACAGAGTGACTCCCCAAAACTTGCAAATTGAAAAGCCATCCAGCCTGGCTCGGCTCGATTCAGTCAGTGCCATAGGGGTTTTTTCCATCTTCTGCTAGAATAACAGGTTCCTGAGGGACAATGAAGTACAAAGTTAGTTGCTTCAATATTTTTTTCTTCATTATTATTATTAATAATATTTTTTTTTAAGCAGACTGCAGATGCAAGGCAGACATCACTGCTTATCCCACATGCCAGGTCTAATTGTTGTGCTGTGGTCGCTTGGCCCGTATGAGGTGATGGAAAACTTTTTCATCAGCATCAGGTGCTGCTGTCGAGACCAGCCGTGCTCTAGTTACACTATCAGCAAATGTTATAAACACACACGCACATTCCAAATATTTATTCCACATGAAATATCCCATCTGCTATTGAAAGAAATGGGGGTGGGGGAGAAGAGAGGAAGTGTGTGTGTGTGTGTGTGTGAGAGAGAGAGAGAGAGAGAGAGAGAGAGAGAGAGAGAACGAGAACGTACAGGGTAATTGAATTCAAGAAAACAATCGTGACAGAATTTGAACGACAATTTAATTTTGTGTGAAGGCTGCCGTAACCCACTTCATTTCTGGAGCTGTACACTCTCAGACTGAAACAATGAAGATATTGAAAATAGTTCCCCTCCACCTCACCCCACCCAGTTAATGTTGTAGGAGGCCTAAGCCAACGGAAACAAAAGAAAGCCACATGAGAAGGGAGGATTCTCAGAGCTACCTTCTGGGCCAGATCTTCAACTAAAGTAGGTTCCCGCAGTACAACCAAAGCCAAACAGTCTAGCACAATATGGGTTTGACTGCAGCTTTGACTGCGGATATGAAAGCATGTCTTCAGAATAGGTGGGGTCCGTGTATTATTTTTAGCTCCACATAAATATCAGAGCAGACAGTTTTGAATTTTTTTCCCCCCTGAGCAAGGATTGCGTTCAAGTATCTAGCCATTTGCAATCTGAAAGTTAGAGCTGGAGCAAACTTTATCATGCTTAATATTCAAAGGATCTGACTCACGTTGGCTACAGCTATAAAAGAGGAAGCATGCAAGGTTATAGCTGGAATCCGTCAAGACTAACTTTGCTCCTTTTAATCACGGGAGAAGGGCTGTTTCCTTAGGACTCTCTCTCTCTCTCTCTTTCCTTTCTTCAATAGATGGTGTAAACACCTGCAAGTTTCTCTGACTTCAAGGAATAGCTCCAGGTGTCCCTCAGCTCCATGCTGCTGCCAAAGTAACCAAGCAAGCTGTCAACATCAATGCATCTCTTAACTGTCATCAGATGAGTAACCATTCCAAGAGAAAGTCAAAATTGATTCTTCATTTAGTGAAAGCCATCTCGGGTCACAATTACAATTGACATATGCCCAGAGAATATTTTAACAATAATAGGCCACATCTGTAGCTTATGTAGGTTTGCCAACTGACCAAAACCAAACAAAAAAAGCCTGTTCCTGTGCCTTTAACAGCAGTATGCAGAAATCGGCAGCCTTTGCTTTTTACAGCATTGGATAACTAATGTCTGCAGATCAAGATGCTGTTAAAGGTATGGCTACAGGGGTTGGTTCAAAAGTTGGCAACTTGGCAAGTGTACATTGACGTCAGCAGGGTCATGCACCCAATTAAAGGAGGTTTGACCTCCTTTCATCCATAAGATCCCTCAGTTATTTCAATAATATTAGTAGTCATAAGCAGAAATGAATGGAGAAGAAAGATTCCCCTAACTCACATTTCTTACAAAAATGCAGGATTACATTCTTCTGATTTGATTTTCAGCATTGCCAACTATGAATGCTGTTGGATTTAGGGACTTTAGATGGGGGTGGTGGAAGAAGGCAAGGTGTCCAAGCAGTAAATTAACCATTTGCAGAACAATCCTACCAGCAGCATCAGAGGGGACATCCAAAGCCCTATTGGACTCATATCAGCAAGGAGAGAGGGAGGGAGAGTATTTTCTTCCCCTCCCCCTTGTTCCAGTGCATTTGGTGGTGGTGGTGGTGGTTTCAGTGGTGTGTGCATTTTTTCACCATTGCAACCAGTAGGAGGGAAATTATGTATACCCGCTCCAGGGCTGTGCTACTTGCATGTCTGGGAACTGGGAGAGCTCCAAGTGTCCACCATCTGTCCAGTACATGCCCCTGGAATCGCCTCCTTATTGCCCCTTCCAACATTGGAGCTCCGACATTGGAGAGGCCAGTACTGTATAAGTTTCCATGGGGGCTGGAAGGAAGCATCCAAAATGAAAAAGTCATATCTGAATTCTGAAACTCTGGATTTCTGTAAAAAAAATAATTCCAGCTTTATGATCCCTGTTCAGGCAAAATAATCAAGTAGACTTGTTGCCTTACATGGCAAGAGCCATGTAAGGGAAGGACCTTTCAAATAATGCACTGAATCATTACACCCGTGGCTGGAATATAGCCAGCTCCGGCAGTTATTCAGTAGTATTGTCTATACATAAATAGAAGTGAGGTTTACTGTGTAGAATTGGAATTTCATGGTGAGGCTGGAACTGAGGTAGAATTGCCTAATCTGAAATGAAGTTGAATACTTGGTTAACTAATATCCCCTACTCTGAATATACCCATAAGTCATGAGATTTGGCTGCATGAATCAAATCCTGCTTCTATTTTCACTTGCTGCTGTCAACCTAGGGATACTGATGCAGATTCAAACCAGAAAACCTTTGAACAAATCCTGTCTCCAGTGGCACAGTTAGGTAATTTTAGATTGGTCCTATGGTGGGTGAGGGTGAAGGTTGTTCTTTAGATGATCCCGTACTTCACTTACTTGACTTTCTCCAAAATGTAGCAAGACAACTCTGCTGTATTGGGGAATCCTGGACTTCCCTGCCCTGAGGTCACCGTTCTGCTTCACAAAAGTTAGATATGAAGAGATGCAAAGGGTGCTTCCAGACTAGGGTAACCATATGAAAAGGAGGACAGGGCTCCTGTATCTTTAACAGTTGCATAGAAAAGGGAATTTTGAAGGTGTTATTTGTATATATGGAGAACCTGGTAAAATTCCCTCTTCATGCTAGAATGACCAGATAGCTTTAACTGTTGTGATGAAGAGGAAATTTCACCAGGTTCCCCATATATACAAATAACACCTGCTGAAATTCCCTTTTCAATACAACTGTTAAAGATACAGGAGCCCTGTCCTCCTTTTCATATGGTCACCCTATTCCAGACAGACAGCTCCTAGTACTGCCAAACAGAAGACATTGTGGAACTATTCTGTCTTTTCCTCTTTAACAATGGTTTGCCTGAGCTTAATCATATGTTCCCAGTACAGCCATTCTACTTAATGTTGGCTATGCAGCGTTCTTGACTGCACAGTGTGAGTCTCAGTGCAGGGCTCTAGGAAGGTGCTAATCACTTGGTGAGACTATCCAGGCAGGCCCACCCTTCTCCCTGTCATTCTGTCACAACTAATGCGCAAAGTACATGGTGTTGTATGTAGTTCCGAGATTATTTTTCCGGAAGATGCTGTTTTTAACATGATGCAGCATGAGCGGAGGAGAAGCACTGTGTAACCCTTTCTCCTTCCACCATTGGACTACCCTTAATTCCCCCTCCCCCAGCTGCTCTCCTACCCACAGGGGAAAAGAAAGAAAAGGGCGATCTTTGAGTGGACAAATGGTAGGAGGGGAAAGGTCTCTCTCAAACCCCGGGCTTTCCTTTGCCTCTCTCCCACCCACCAGGGCTGCCTCCAGGTTTGAGGGGGGGCATGAGTAAGTGCCCTCTGGTGTGCCCCCTGCTACACTGGTGGGTATCAGTGGGCTAACTAGGCAGAAGGCCACAGTGCTCTCATCAGCTGGGTGGCTTGAGCCACCATTTAAATTTCCAACAATGCCCCAGAATGATGATATGATGTCGGAGACATAATGAGAAATTAACATGGCAGTTCCTGGAGAGCTGGCTCCAAGTAGGCATCAGGGCAGAAGTGGGACTTGCCTGGTCAGTGTGTCTCTAGCAGCTTCCCAAGGCAGCCACAGGCTGATATCAGGCCTGCTGCTTGTCCACCTCACCCTGGTTCCTGCTCAATCTAAAACCACACATGGTTCCTTTGTATTTTAAGGGTGCAATCCTATGCATATTCAGAGCTCCATCACACCTGCACGTTTGCCCTGTTTTACCCTCAAATTATCCACCTTCTTTTCCATAGCATGTGGAAACTTGATCAACTTACACCTTTGCACTTTTACATTTCATTCATCTTTACACTTCTTTTCTCGTACACACCAGTATGTCACTGTTCTTCCGTTGAGGTGCATACACACACAGATCTCCTTTGCACCTTCCTCTACAGTTCATTGGTTGGTGGTTCTTGGACACCACACCCTCCCTCCCTACATGGTTATTCCCTGTTGCCTAGGCTATGCCCGTTCCTCTCAACCTGCCTTAAGGCTTCGGAGCATGAACATACTAAAATCAGATACAGGCTAACCTTTGAGTAAACACCACTGAACAGAGAGAGACTTACTTCTGAGTAAACAGCAGTAAGACCTCAGAAGCATGGGGTTGCAGAGCACTTCTTTCCAGTTTGCTGTTTTAAGACTTAAAAAAGAAAGCTTCTGAGTGATCACACTATTAAAAGTCAGTTCTATATGTGTTTACTCAGAAGTAAGCCTCTCTCTGTTCAATGGGGTTTACTCAAAGGTAAATATGCATGGGATTTTAGTATGAGTGGGATGTAAATGCAGTTGAAATCAATGTGATTTACTTTTAAGTAGAGAACCAGCAGATCTGTAGTTTATGAACTTGAAGATGCCCAGCTTCACATAATCAAAGCCATGGAAGATCTATCCTTCACACTTGTGGACTACCAGGAAAAGGGTTTATGGGGGAAAGTTAAAAAATCATAAAGGGATGACCCAATCTGATTCAAATTTGGTATGCTGAAAGCCCTCCTTAAGAGCTATCACTGTGCCAATTTTGATCTCTTTATCTTTAAAAATGAGGGTGCTGCTGGCAAGGGGAGTGCATTTTCCACATTTCTTTTAAGGTGAAAATGCCTACTCAGGAGTAAGAACATAGAGTTCAATAGGACCTCTTCTTGCTCCAGAGGAACTGCTTATAACAGACATGCAAATTTAATCCATAGATTAATTGATTAATCAACTAAAACTCCTATCAGCTGCCACTGGAGGTTGCATAGTGCTGTGAGAGGTAGAGAAAGAGACGCAGGTGGAGGGAGGGAGAGAGAGATGGGGAGAGAGGGAAAGGGGAGGGGAGAGAAGCTATGTAGCCAGCCCAGACCAGCTTAATGCCTTGATGGGGAAACCAGCCCAGAGAGCAGGCCAGGTAGCCTCTCTCAACCTCCTAGGGAATGAAGGTGAGGAACACCCTCCCTCCTGCCTCTACGATGTCACCAATGCATCCCCTCTTGCTTTCTTGCTCGCCAAAAGCAAAGGTGGACCATTCTTTCATTCAACCCAGCAGCTAGGAAACAGGAGGAGGAAAGGATTTGAATTGGAATTTAAAAACACCCGCTGGAGAAAAGGCACGACCCTCTGTTTCATCATCAATGCCATCCCTTGAAAACACAGCCACAGAACATTGGATTGAAAACGATGGATGAAAATATACATGTTGAGGGTAGTGCGTTGTCCTTTCGATGTACCGGAAGAACCAGACTTTCCCCATGCCAAAAAACTGCACTTAGAGAGGGGAAGTGGGGTCAGGGAAGGACATGGACGATATCATCTGAGTCCTTTGCACACAACCCATGTCGACAGCGGGCTATAATGCTGGTGTGATGGAGCGTTCAGACAGAAAAATAAAGTCCTAGAACTCCCAGCATGCCCCAGCCAGCCATGCTGGTTGGGACACACTGGGAGTTCTAGGATTTGTTTCTGTCTAAATATGCACAGGATCGTGCCCTAAATATTGAGAAAAGTAATCACAAGGCTGCATATAACAGGTAGTTCAGCCCCAGGCAGAGTAGGACTGACAGATCAAACCTCAACAATAATGGTGGCAGTGTTGCTAAAATGTTCTGCTATTAAGGATTGCTAATTTTAAAGAATGGGATGTTTGTCAAGCTCAGATCATGCGAGTGTGAGCAAAGATCTATGTAGGGAAAATATGTACTTTCCTCCACTCCACCACTCCCAGCAATGGATCAAACTTCGGACCTTCTTTAGCAAAAATCACTTGTCCTAATCCATTTCCTGGGGTTGTTGTGACTGCTAAGCATCTTTGGAAGGCTCCGGAAGGCAGTGAGGTTTATGTGTGTTAAACAATGGCCTTTGAGTCTTAACCCCGGAATACAAGGTAGACATCTCCAGCTGAAAATACAGGACTACAATTAAATGCAGATATCTTTAAAAGTGCAGTATTTCATGTAACAAATTTTGGACCATAGACCCGATCTGGTACAGGCAGCTTTACTTACATTGCCATCCCTATCCATTATATTATATACAGTTGCATTATTCAACTCAGCTGATAAAGTTATTCATGCACATGTGTGCCAGTCTTTGCCCTTTGTATAGTGTTCATTGAACTGTTGATTATAATACAGTCGAAATATCCATTACCCAAACCTCAGTCATTTGCCCAATAATGCTGGTTATTCAGTTTTATTGTATATATGCTTTCCTGTAGCCTCAAGTCAGCACAGCTATGAAAATTGTACTTCTACTTTTCTAAAATTCCTCAAAGCTATTCAGATAAACCAGACTGTAACTTGTACTGTACTGTAGTTCACATCTTGGAAAATTCATTGATGGAAGCTAAGATTCTGCAGCTCCTGTGTCTACAAGGAGGAAGGGGGCAGAGATGGTCCTTTTGACAAATGTCATTACAGTAGAATTGATAGCAAACGTATAAACTCTTTAGCCCCTCAAAGGAATGAGTGTTTATAATGGCAGTATTTACAAACCGAAGTAGGCTGTATGCAGACATACATAGCCTAATTGGTGACCTGCTATGGTCCTATATATTTATGCCTTTTTGGACAGACGTGCCACCTTACAAAGAGAAATGAAGCTAAGGAGCAACCAGCACTTCTTGAGGTGAAATCCTGCATCCTTCCTGGGGCTTTCTTTTACCAGTTTCTTTCAGTGATTACAATGGGCTTCTTTATGCGGCAGACACATGATTTGAATTGAATTGAAAACTTCCTTTCTTGGCAATGTTCAATCTGTTTCATTAGACAGTGCCATCTGGTGGCTGAATTATAGTGCAAAGCTGTCATTTCACACTGCCGATATCTCATATTAACCTTTCTTGTCACTTTATTTCTGATCTTTTAAAAAGTGGAATCAAGCTGAAAAAGCACAGGAAATGGTCCAGAGATGGATGATGTCATATAAAGTACCCACAAACTTCCATGAGTGACCAATCATGAGCATGCAATAAAAGCCTCGTGTAGAAATGCTGTACTGTACATTTCTAGGAGAAACCAAGTGTTAAAGTACTGATTGGTTGGCACTTGTGGCAATCCCAAAGCCACTCCACCCACTCAGGCCCACCCACTGCTGGAGGGATGATGATGATGATGATTACTGGGGTTTGTTTTGTTTTTAAGTGCTGTATAGACATTTAACTGGATAAGCACACATTGCAAAGCATAAACATTATTTCATTAAAGTAGGCAGGTACAAGTCATGAAAGAAGAAGCAGAAAAGAAGGGATAAAAGGAAAGAAAGAATCCCAAACCCAGAGATTTGATAGAAAAGAAAAGAAAAAGAAAGAGCTTAGTAGAAGAACTTAATGAGAAAAACCGATCCTAATTAGTCATAATCTTTTTTGGATGTAGGATCCAGTTTTTAATCCTAAACTGCAACATGAGATCCATTTTTCATATGCTCCTTGTCTGGGTGACCAGGGCAGGATCTACACTACTGCTTTAAAATGGTTTATAACAGTAGTGACAACTGTTGGGGCCCAGGACACATTCCATATACAGTTTTCAAACTGTTTTCAAAGTGTCATATCCTGCTTGGTGTAGATCTGGCCCAGATGTAAGGGAGAATATGCAACTTCTCAGGAGGGGGGAAAGAAGTTGCAACCTGCTGAAGTTCATTCTTGTATCTATTAAACCTAATAGGACCCCTAACCCTTTGGACCTCATCACTCTCAGCTCCCCCACCTCCCAAACTGTCTTTCTTCTTCTCTTAGGACACAATCCTATGTATGTTTAGACAGAAAAAGGCCTACGACTCCCAAAAATCCCCATCCAGCATAATGACTTTTTTTCTGTCTAAATATGCAGATGATTAAATAACCTAAAGCAACACATGCAAAGAAAATGGTTATGATGTCCCCTTTGCAATCCACGTAAGATCAGGGCTCGACCCACCAATTGAAGATGAATAGAATTTCATTTGGCTTTCAGCAGGATTTTATGCCCATGATCCCCCCAGCTAGATCTAGAATATTTCTTTACTTCCCTACATGCTTACATATATTTATTCCCACTCTTCAAGCCTGAGAGAATTTCCACCAGGGCAGCTAACAATGAAAAACATCTGCTAACCAATCTTTTGGTTATACAGCCTCTGCCAGAATTATAGATCAGCAAATTGCTACAGACTCGATTCTCTGAGTTCTTGTACAGCTGTGAGTTCTGGCAAACGGAGGAGATTTTGGTGTGTTTCGTACGGCATATGGCGCTCAGTGGTGCATGAGTATGTGCGATGAACCACTGGGGAGGGGATCGGAAGGAAGGAGGCATAATGCTATGTTATCTCATTGCGCACTCCGCCTCCCAGGATGATAGCCAACACATTCCCTGGGCTCAAGAAAGAACAGCGCTGGGGCTGTGATTGGAGTGTGATCCAGCCAGAGTCAGCCCAGTATAGAAAACCCCATTGGCTATTTTATATATATATATATATATATATATATATATATATATATATATATATATGCATTACTCTTTAATGGTCACTCAGAATGCCCTGAGGCAGGCCCAGCTCACACTTGTAGCGGTAGGATCAGCCCTTGATCCAGCTGGACACTTTCTACACTGCTATGCAGCATCCCAGTTCCTTTAAAAGCCTGAGGCTATGAATAAGTTCATCTGACTATTCAATATGCCTGTTCATGTTCAGGACGAACAAGTGGTTAAGTGCTCAGGGCTCAGATGAATTGGCCTAAATCAGCTGTTATTTTCAGTAATCTGAAGCCTTTTTTTATTATTTCTTCTTGTACATTCCCCTTTCAGGTGTCACCCTCACAAAGCACACATTTAATCTGCAATGTGTATTTATTTTAATTGTGTGGATTTTCCTTTTTTCCGTCACCCCAGGTTATCTTGGCTTGGCTTTAATAATGTCTTATGTTGGCTAAAACTGAAACAGAAAGCAGGGGAACCTAGCACAATATGGGAAAGGAGAAGATTTTTTAAAGAGACTTTTGGCAGCAAAAATCACAAAAATAACAAGCTTTTACGGACAAAAACTCACCCGATAAGCTGCAAAAACGCTTTTGCTCTGAAAACTTTACCTTTCTTTAATTGTATGGATGACATTTCAGGTATTTAGATTTATTTTAATTTTTTTGCATATTGAAAATACCCATTTAAAAAAAACTTTAAAAAATAGCTGCAAGAGAACATTTATTTAGTATAAAGTAAATCTTATGAAAATTCAATTGCAAAGTAGTTAAGGTATTTGAATTTTTTAAAAAAAAATAGGGAAGAATCCCAAGAAAGAAAGTATTTGATGGCTAATAATCTCATTTCAATATAATAGGACCTTTCTTTTGCAAAGAGCAAGACAGGTTAAAAGATATAATTATGACTTTGCAAACTCTCCCAAGTGCTGGAAGATCATCTGACAGTTCTGATCCCAGGCTCAGCTCTCAAAGGGGAAAAAGTCTTTGTCTAGTTACAGAGTTAAAGAGACAGGATCCCTATTCCACTCTCTGCCTACATTGCAATTTAACTGTCAAAAAAATCCAAGCTGCAAAATTGTCTTATTCCAACACAGCATAAGAAAAAGAGGAAGAGAGAGAGAGGATTGAAACTGACCTGTCAAAAGCACCCTGTTTAAAAATGTATAATATATTTTAAATAATTTTTTTTCCTGGAGGTACTTAAAGGTTAAAGATGTGCCAAAGAAGTAGGACAATTTCTTTCCCTCTCATGAAAGCATTTTAAAACAATTAAAAAGAGAATCATTTCAGAATTAGAGATCATCAATGTACAATCCCCGAAAGATCAAAAAGAAACACATTAGAATCACATTAATGCTGCTTTTTAAAATATGTTTAATCCTTTTTCCAATAGAAGAAGAACTTTAAGGACACTGAATAATGTTTTTGCCGTCAGAATTTATAGCAAGTTGGAGCCGAGCCTCGGGAAGAGAAGAATTTCTTGCAAACACATTGTGCCACCGTGGTAGCAAAGAATGGGGTCTGACAAGTGTATAACGGCGTGCAAGGCAGTTCTAAAGGCACTATTTCCCCCAACCCCTTTGGTATAGATAGATATAGATAGATATAGATATTATATCAAATACCAAAAGGAAGGAGAGAATGATGCATTCCCTGCCAAGGTGACACACAAAAAGAGGGCTATTGCCTTCTGTGACATTTTCAATTATGATACATTTAACCTTGGTGATTTTTCCTTTATTTAAAAAACACACAAAACCTCAGGAATCTGTGACACAGCTAAGGATAAATAATACGGCTAGGGAGGAAGCATGGACAGAGAGGCCTATGAAAGCTGATCAGGGGGAATCAAAGCAAAGAACAGCAACAGATGATGCTAAGGACAACAATAAATCTAATATCCTAATGTGTCAGAGAATTCTGTATGATCCCAATCCTCAGCCTAGAAAAATCTCTTAGGTGTTGCAATTTTGAAATACGAGGCTCTGCATTTCTCCATACATTCAGGGTAGGGAATATATTTACCATTTCGTGAATGTCTTCGTTTTTGTTTTTATCATTAGGTGCCCAATTCCCCCTCCACGCACACATAATTCAAAAGAACAAACATATAATTCAGAAAGGGTTCAATCAATCAGTCGGTCAATCAAGTTCTCTTTAGGATCAGCTGAGCTTATTCTTGTCAGTTGACACAAGCTTTTCTCCTTCCGTGAGCAACTATGTGCCTGTGCGCTAGGTGGCCACCATGAGCCCCAATTGATGTCGATTTTCCTGCCTCACCTCATGGAGCGCTACGTGGCAATCAGTTCTTCTTGCGGCCGGTTCATGCGACATGACTGATTCCCCACACCACACACACATTCAGCCTAGTGGGGATTAGTACTTAGTAGTTCCATCTTATTTGTGCAGTGAATCTGGCTGTACTCAACCATACCAAGAGAAAGCAAGAAGTCTGCTGCTGGAATAAATGGAGAGTAAGCAGGCAGGCAGGCATTTCTTTGACTTGTTTAGCGTATTCCACTTACATTTAGAGAGAGAGCAATAGAGGCTGATGGCTCCGATGTCAGTGGGGCGGTGAATCTGCTCTGGGTTTCAGTCAGAACCAGTCAGAACTCTAAAGGAGTACTGGTTCTGACTGAAACCCAGAGCGGATTCATCACCCTACTGACATTGGAGCCACCAGCCTCCACTTCGGAGAGAGAATCACTACATTTTATTGTTTTTGGTCCCCCACCACAATGGTTAGGTATGAGCCCTTCATTTAAAACTAATGCTTATTTTTCTACACTGCTGTTTGCCGGACCTTTACCAGATCTTCCATAGAGGGGGAAGGGGAAATAAGAATAGTGATGACATTTAAGGCTGGAGAACTTTCCACAGGAAGAATTATGCCTGTGGATGGACTGTAACTTAGTTGTAGAGCACATATGTTGCATGCAGATGCTCCCAGCTGCAGTCCTTGGCATCTCTAGTTTAAAAATTGGGATCAGTAGCAGGTGATGAGAAAGACCATGTGCCTGGACAGCCTCTGCCAGTCAGAGAAGACTAGGCTAGATGAACAAACAGCCCGTCCTGGTATGTGGCAGCTTCTTATGGTCCTTCCTATGCCTTAGGACATAGTTTCTTATGGTCCTTTGCTTCTTATGACCTTTCCTATGCCCTTAGGATGTAACTTCTTATGGTCCTTATGGCCTTTCCTATGCTGTTAGGACATAGTGTCCAGAGTGTCCAATGGTCAGGAATGCTGGCTGCTGCCATCAAAACATCTGGAAGGCATGAGTCTGAGGAAGACTGCCTTAGCCACTTAAGTTCCTAAGTTTCCTCCTCTGACCTATAGCTATATTCAATAAACAAAAAACCTACGGTTTACAAAACAACATTAAGGATGTACACTTTTTAACCAAGCACCAAAAAGCGGGGAAATTGGGAGTTAAGGCTCGCCAGCCTTAACGCCACATCCTCCCTAAGGAGGCAGAAAGTACCAGTGAAATTCTCGTTCTCCCAAAGCAGATAAACCATGAGGATAGAATGGAGAATAGGATATGCAGAGGTGACTGTGGGGTTGTGGAAAACTGATGACGAACAAGTTAGAGGCACCTACTTCTTTTTTTGTTTAGAGCAGCCCTTCCCCAACTAAGTGCCCGGGCCCGCCACCACCAGAGAAGGCAGCCCCCCCTACCTCCTGGGCCTGCCGCCGCACAAACTGCGGCGGCGGCTCCAGGCAAGCCCACCCACCCCCAGTTGACTTACCTGGTCCGTCAACAGGAGGCCCGGGCCTCAACTGAGTGCCCTGGCCCAACCCGGAAGCAAGGCTGCAATTGCGTACTTGCTTCCAGGTGGAGCCAGGGGGGGGGGCTCAATTTAAACCCGGGCCTGCAGCCGACGGAGCAGGTAAGTGGTCCCCCCGTCCCCACTGCTACGCCTAGGCCCGCCACCGCATGAATTGCAGCGGTGGTGGCTCCAGGCAAGCCCCCCACCCCTTCACTTACCTTCTCCGGTGGCGGCAGGCCCGGGCTTCAACTGAGTGCCTGGGCCCACCGCCACCGGAGAAGGTAGCCCCCCCGTCCCTTCTGGGCCCGCCACCACCACCGCTTCAGAAAGATTGGTGAAATATTTTTCAGTTTAGGATGCTAGAATGACCCACCCCCCAATAACTCCTTTTAACATGGTGGAATGCTTATTTTACTGAGTATCCTTAACACAGGGAACACTGCCATGTTCCCTGTAATGAGGTGTCCGCACATATTCCACTGCAGACTTTCCTAATCCAGTGCATTCCAGACATGTTGGTCTCCAACTCCCATCAAACATGACCAATAACCATGAATGTGCATAGCTTGGGGAGGGGGAGCCGACCACTCGTTTGCCATTTTCCCTCATGTGCCTTCATTCGACACAAGTGAACACTACTGTCCAATAACAAGAAGGGCAAGTGGGTTTATACAAATAGGGCCATGAGCAATCATACTGGGAAGAAGTGGAGTCAAGCAGGGGGCTGGCAAATCTACTTAGGTCGAGTGCCTACTTACACATGGGCCAAAAAGAGGAAACAACATCACCAAAAAGAGGACAGGAATTTGCATATGCTAATTTATTTAATTTTTATACGCAGATTGAAAATTAAGCACTGTAATTTAAATGGAAATAAAATACATCTCACCCTAGTGGGAAGGTGACTATGTACCTGCTCAGACTGCTTTTCATTGAATCATAGAATAGTAGAGTTGGAAAGGGCCTATAAGGCCATAGAGTCCAACCCCATGCTCAATACAATGAAGTTTGACAGGCAACTTCAAGGCCCCTGCCCTCCCTTCTTTCTTATGGTTATCTTTCAACTGGACAAACTAGACAGCCCTTCAAATAGAGGACTGCCCCCTGACAGCTGCTCAAATAGAGGACTTCCCACTATAAAGTAGGATCCCTAGCTACTGCATACCTAGGCTCCAGGAAACCTCTGTTTTTTTCACAGGAATGCAGGGATTCGAGGAATACGTCTAGTCCAGTTCTTCAAGGTCTGCAGCAAGAATTTGTCAATGGTCCTGACACGAAGGGTTGAATCCAGACTTAGTCATACTTAGACTAAACCCACTGAAATCAATGAGCTTTAAGCTGCATTGATTTATGGGTCAACTCTAAATATGACTAGGTCTGTACTGACAGAAAATAATAAAGGGTGCAATCCTATGCACGTTTAGACAGAAAAAAGCCCTACAACTCCCAGCCTTCCCCAGCCAGCCATGCTGAGAGTTGCAGGACTTTTCTCTTTCTAAACATACATAGGATTACACCCAAAGTGACTTACAGTGCACCTCTATACATGTCTACTCAGAAGAAAGCCTCATTGAGTTCAATAGGACTTAGTTGCAGGAAAGTGTGTTTAAGATTGCAGGGAAGGAAAGGAAAAGGACCTCTCGTGCAAGCACTGAGTCATTATTGACTCTTGGAGGGACACCAGCTTTCGCTGACGTTTTCTTGGCAGGCCTTATAGTGGGGTGGTTTTCCGTTGCCTTCCCCGGCCGTTATTACCTTTCCCCCAGCTAACTAGGTACTCATTTTACCGACCTCAACTCAGGCCGTGGAGAGAGTTTCAGCAAGTTAGTCTTGCACAGCCTTGTAGCCAAAATACACTTATTGGGTATACACTGATTGGTCAGTGAATAGTTTTACTTTCTTTTATTATGCCAATCAAGCAATTTAGCTCATTAGTGGCTTAAGTGAAACCATTGCTTTATATTTGGCGGTGACAGATGACGAACAGTTTTGTGTAAAACATGGCACGTGGGACTGCTTTATCGAGGACAATTCTCTTCAACAGAGCCAAGATACAGGGTAGTTGGATTTGCAGTGTTTGGGGGAAAGTATTGGGAGAGGTTTCTCACGCTGCTTCCAAATCCTGAAAACATAAACATATCCCCAGACTTCCTTGTCCATATATATTAAGCTACACTTGTAAGATTATTTCAAAGCCAAAAGTATTCTGCAAGAATCTTTCCTTTGACCACAGTTGGCTATTGGATTGGGCCTAATAGGCCAATATTGGTCTTGATCAAGTGTGCTTGGTTTCACTGAAAATAGGATATAGTATTCTGTATGGGTATTTAGCGCCACAAATCACAGACATGAGCGGGAGAACGCATGACCCTTCAAACGTTGCTGTATGGAAATTCCTATCATTTATCGCCAAAGGTTGTGCTGGTTAGGGCTGATGGGATTTGTAGTCCAACAACATCTAGAAGGCCCATCTAGATGGTATTAGTTTTCCTGGTATCCTGGTTTCAAATAATTTGTTATCTATATTGTTGTACGCTGCCCTAGAATCTGATTTGATGAAGGGCGTAATAGAAATGGTTTAAATTGTGGAATAGAACAGAATAAAATAGAATAGAAATGCAATAGGTTTGCCCCTGAGAGCCATGATTGGCTGAAACTCCCATATGTAAATATACCAAAAATGTGTACTGTTTACTGCATGTTTTTAGACATGCAAATGCTCTACAGTGGTTACAGAAAACATAGAGTACTGCTTTTTGCTGTAATATGTGAACCAGGCCTGAGAATCGAAACTCCTCCTAAGGACTACACATTATAGCAGCAGTAAGAACAGCAGCAGAAACAAGCAATAACAAATTCCTTGTTTTTACTGCAGATCCACCCAGTATAATCTGTAACATTTGCATTTACATTTATCAAAATATATGATGATCATGCACCCAGGAGCACCAGAAGATCGTAGTTCTTGATGGTGTGTGTACTGTGTGTTTTGAGGCACACAAATACCCCTCAAACGTTAACAAAGAAAATGCTGTCAACCTGTGGTGGAAACATTGGGATCCATGAGCATCAGCCCCAATCTTAGGCTGACAGCCTTTCTGAAGTCTAATTTATGATTAATTCTAGGCTGGAAGTTTCGCTGACCTTTTTCAATAAAAGCTAGACTTCTGGACTTCAAGAACTGGACCCTTGTCCATCCAAACCTAAAATGAGTAAGCCCATTGGAATAGATTTGCCAGTGATTAGCACTCTAAATCAGTCGATTTCTGGGTGACTCTTTACCCAAAATCCACACAGTTGAAGAAACCATTCCCATTCTGATTGCTGCTAGCCCATGTAGCTTAGCAGGACTGTTGTGACCACTTGAGAACCCCAAATGACCTTCTATGTATTGTACACCACACATGAAATCACCGGTCATGTGTAGCAATGAAGCCTGGATGCACAATATCATGTCTCACCTGCCACACACATTTGTCCTTTGTTTCTTTACAGCCTGTTGGGATATTGGAGTGCAAGAGCCTGACAAGCACATGGGAAAGATTATTTCATTGACTGTTCAACTCCCTATTTAGAAGGGGACAACTCTGCAGCATATCGAACTGGATTCCTCCCCTTCCCCTATTCTTTTAAATGTAGGTGGAGTGGAGATTCCAACCCACAATTATTTGTTGAGAGTACAAAAGGGGGTAACTAACACAGAATTCAGGGGGGGAGACGTATGTAGTACAAGGGAGTGGTACAATCACTAGAGATATGTATCGGATTAGGTCACAAGCAACAAGTTTAGTTTCTCCATAAGGGGTAAGAGGACACTAGATGAGGACTAAGGAGGCCAAGGGACATATTCGCGTCCGTAGGGGGATGCCCAATCTCGATGATGCAGCGTGGGTGGACATAGTATGACTAAGCAAGTTTACTGGAGGATGTACGAGCAGTAAGTGCACTTGGGTGAGCACACTGCAGTGGCATGTGTCAGGAAAAGGACAGGAGGGCCCAGACAGGGTCAGGGGCTAAGGTGCACTCAGAGGCCACGCAGTTCGGCTGCTCCAAAGTGAAGGAGATCAGGTTTCAAGAAAGACACGAAGCCGGGGGCTGCAGGGGTAGCGGGACAGGAGGTGAGCTCTGCTGGGCTGTTTGCATTTCCCTGGCAGGCAGCAGAAGTCAGGTTTAAAAGAATATCCTTCCATTTAGGAATGTGTTTATTGTTCTTAACGAAGCGGCTCAGACAGGCAGCTTGGCAGACCCACACCCACATGGACTTCCCAGGGAGGGGATCAGAAGAGAGGCAGCTTTCCAAGATGGAGGCACAAAGGGGTTGCTGTATGGCTGTACCTGAGGAGGGGGCAGTGCTCCATAAAAACCCCTTCCCAGAGGGGTTGAATAAAAAAGGAAGCCTAGCACCCCAGATGTGAAACAACACAGCTCATACATTTATGTCATCTGTATTTTGTTTTGTTTTTAACTCTTAGCCTTATCGGCAAAGAATTCCAAGGTTAGCTGAGGCGCATGCACAACATAATGCCACTGCTGGTACGCAGACTGCAGCCTTTAGTTTCCTCAGTGTATCTTTATTCTTCACTTTTGAGAAATTATTATGAATTGTGAGAAAATATACAAATATAGTCCCTCTGAGCCTGTTCCTTTCATGGAACTTGTACAGTCCGATTAAATTCCCTTCCCCATTGTCCTCTGTACATGTCTGCACACATGAATATACCACATTTACCCACTTCACATATCACAATAACGCTTAGTATATCTACTGATCTTGTGCTGCACTCCTAAGCCCACATGACAGACAGTTAACAGTGTAATCCCACACATGCCTACTCAGAAGTAAGTCCCACTGAGTTCAATAGGACTTTCCCCCAAAAAGGTGGGTATAGGATTGTAGCCTCAGTCACACTGAATGCAATGGGATTTAATTCTGTGTAAACATGTTTAGGATTGCACATTATTTCAGTAACCCTTACAACAACCCTATAAAAATAGATCCGTATTTTATACTCATATTACATTTAGATGACTGGGGCCAAGAAATGAGAGTTTGCCTAAAGCCACCTAGTGAGGTAAGATTTGAACCAGGATTTCCTGGTTGAAAGTTCAGTCTTTTAGCCTCTGGGCTAAACATTTTGTGACATACCTGGCATGCCTCTTCCTTTGCTACTATAAACCTTTATTATACTTTAGGTTGTTCTTGATTTCACAGAAGTGACATCTCCCAAAGCATTCACGTTTTCTGGGTTTCTCCTACATGTTTCTCTGTGTCAGCTCAGTTGTCTCTCTTGTGTCATTGGTGCTGACTCTGAGTAAATATCCTTATGTGCCTTCTGCATACATGTGCACTAAGGCAAGGAGCTGGGAAACCACCCAACCATTGGAGTCTGGTCGCTCCGATGTCACTGAGGAAGTGAATCTGCGCCGGGTTTCAGTCAGAGCCAGTCAGATCTGCAAAGGAGCTATCCAAGGTGCACTTTGGACAGCAACTTTAGAGTCCTGACTGGTTTGACTGAAACCTAGAGCAGATTTACCACCCCACTGATATTGGTGCCACCAGCCTCCACTGCACCCAATGATTGACAGTTGGGAGAAAGGCAGGGTGGCCTAATGGGACCCCAAGTGAGCCAGATTTGACCCATGGGTCTGGCGTTCAGCCTTCCTGGCTAGGTGTTGGCTGGTTTCTATGTGATATGTTTCCCACATGGAGAGCTCCTCAGTATTGCAAAAACCAGGTACAACATCACGTCTGAGGTGCTGCATGGGGGTGGAGGGGAAGAGTTGATCACGATTACTCAGCGTGAACAGATGATGTCTGGAGGTATTTGTGTCAATGCAGACACACATACACACACACATCCTGGCATGGGTATGTGTACATACCCTCCTCGTAGCGGTATGTGTGTGCTCTTGCTGGCATGAAAACGAGGTCAAGAAAGGTCACTCCGTTCAATGATATAAATCAAGCTGAGGGGGAGAACTGTGCAGAGAAGAATCCTCCGGAGATCTCACCAATGGGTAGGGAAAGAGGGGTGGGATGTGGGGGAAAGGGGGGCTTCTAATGAGATGGAAATAGCCACGTAAAAGCAAAAAAAGAAAGAAAGAAAATAGCTGTAAATGAAACCAGCCAGATCGCGACAGCCAAAACAGGAGACAGGAAACGCTCGCCTTTTAGATTATTTATCCTAAACCCTAACCCATGGGCCACACGCTGGCTCCTTAACTGGGGAAGACTGCTCCACACCCTCCAGCTTTGGCCTGCTAGAGCCAACCTCGCCCTCACTTGATTAGAGCACAACAATTCTCACTTCTGTTAGCAATTTGTTGCCAATAACAAACATCCTGCAACCAGAGCGGACCAGCAGCAGCAGGAGCCTCCTCCATTCCTGCAGGCACGGCGCTCCCGCCTGGCGACCTGCTTAATGACACAGTGGAGCAGGCGGCCTTCTTTTCACCACCTCTGCTTCTCCCATTCTCTCTTTCACCACCCTCTTTACTTCCTTCACTGGCCCTCTCACTCCTTCTCTGGTCATCTCTCTCTCTTTCACACACACACACACAAAAGGGGAGAGAGAGTTGTCGGTTGGCTTTTTTTTCTCTGTGTGTTCCTCTTTTTCTCAAAAAGGTTTTCTCTTTCTACTTCCCTGCACCCGACTTTATGTTTCCCTGACATCTTCTTTTCACGTAAATTATGTTACACAACATTTCTAAGGCTTGGAAAGTAAGTCCCATAGTCATCTGTGAAGCACCGCTCTTTTTCGCACGAGACACTAAAAGATGGCTTTGACATCTTGTGTGATTTGTGTGCCACAGGTGAATGTTGACCATGTGGGCTAGAGAACCTGCAAGAGAAATCAAATCCAGAGTGTTTCGATATTGATTTTACATTCACATTACAGATCATCTTAAGGAAATGCTGATTTAAGCCTCAGGCTGTGAATTTATCCTGACTCCCCGGTAAACGTGACAACTGGAATGTAAACTCGGAGTGATTTTAAGCCCTCCCTCCTGGGGCAGTGTGAATTGGTCTCAACATTTGCCTTTTAGACTCTGATCCAATTGGTTCTGAGATTCTAGGGCTGTTCAAAATAAACATCTCCCCCTGATTGGGTAGAAGAAGATTCTCTTTCTCCTGTCTCCTAATATTTTCCATATGAAGAAGCCTTCCTGAAGCTACACGCTGCCCTGTCGGTGAGTCTTAGGCGGGTTAGAGACGACCCTGGGAGCCTTTAATCCCCTCTTTCTCTTTCATCCTCAGCCACAGCTGGACGCCCCATTGATGTGGAACAGACCAAACACCAGGCCTCTCACTAAGCTGTGGCTGGCTGCTGTGGGGCCTCTCTTGCTTTACAATACAGCCAAAACCACTGTTCACATATCTCTGCGTGCTCACACAGCCCTATATACCCATCGCTCCACCATCCACCCAGCCTCCTCTATCCACAACCCCTGAGCACACACCACTTGTTCTGCCTCCCCAGTTCAGATTGGGCCATTCTAAATCTTCTTGTTTTTTTTCCAGCTATAGAGTCTCTCTGTATCTGTGCTCCGTTCCATCTCAATACGTTACTGAAGTCATGACAACTCTAAAAGCATTCTGCTTTTTTCCTCTCCATCGTCCCATCTCGAATTCTTTCCTTCACTGAGAGAGCTACCAACTCTCTGCTAAACTCCTTTGCCTCCCCAATCAATTCTTGAATCAAGATTCTAGTTTTAGATGCCTTGCAACTAAGGATGGGTGAATCTGACAACAGCTCTATCTTTCCATTTCTCATTTTTCCAATCTTAAATTCGGTTCATCCCAAGCTTTGAAAAAAAAATCCAATCTTAAATTCAGAATGTCCTCCATGTTTCATGAATTTTCACATGAAAATTAATATGTGTTTTTGTGCATAATTTTGTGTGCCTTTTTGTATACAATTTTTCCTAATATACAGTTGTTGTTGTTGTTGTTGTTGTTGTTTTGCAAGCAATCTTTCTAATTTGTGGATTTTATTTTTATGAATACATGCATTTTTGTGTGCAATTTCCCCTAATATACACATTTTTGCATTTCTTAGATTGGAAAATTCCATTGCAAAATTCAGAAAATTGTGATTTTCAGAGAGAACTAAGTTTCAGTTCAAATATTGATTCGAATGTGCGAAATTAAGTAAATTCACATTACAATGCAAAATGAACAATTTTTCCCTCCTTAATTTGCTCCATAAACTTTTTTTAAAAAAATTAGCTTGTATTAATATATAAAACATTATACAACATGTCATTATACAACACAATCAATATACACACTCAATTATATTAGTTACTCAGCAAAAACACCCAGCATAACACCACATATAAACATCTAGGAATGAGTTTAGTATGAAATAGATTAAATATCTCATAACACCACCAATGATTTAAAAAGTAGCAAAACAAGAATATACATTAATTTATATACCACACTTATTTTTCCAGTATTCAGTAAAAGGTTTCCATTCCTCCATAAATTTGAGGGTCTGTTGTCTGCCATCTGACTACTACACTGATTTTCAATAATTGCTCAATTTGCTCCATTTCTATGTTCTTCCTGTCTGGGTAAAGAGGAACCCACAAGAATAAACCTCAAGGTCCCAGATACACGAAGGAAAGGAAAAGGGCCACTAGCAGTAGGATTCTGAATATGATTCCAGTGGAAGACCCTAAAGGTCAGTCTAACCAAAGCCCTCCTTCAGTTCAGCAATAAATTGATGCAATCGTCTTAGCCTTCGGACCTGCCTATCTAAGGGACCATCTGTCTTGCTATGAATCTGCCCATGTCTTAAGCTTTGCAGGAGAAGCCTTTTTGATGGCACCATTACCCACAGAGGCCCATTTGTTGGGCACCCATGCAAGGGTTTTCTTCTATGTGCCCCCTCAAGAATTACTATTAGCCCCCAGTCTCTTGGCCTTTAGAAAGGGTATGAAGACATTTCTTTTCAATTTAGCCTTTCAAAATCTGTAGCTTTAATGTTTTAACGTTGTTGTTTCTATTGTTTTAGGTAATTTTGTTTTAAATTCTTGCATACTCCCTTTTTAAGCAGAGAAGGCAGCATATAAAAGTTAATAATAAATAAATAAATAAATAAGCTCTGAATAGCGTTCTCCAGATTTTGCCCTTTTTAATTTACCGTATTTCTTCGATTGTAAGACGCCATCGATTGTAAGATGCACACTAATTTCAGTACCATCAACAGAAAACAAAACCCTAAGACACACCCACGATTCTAAGACGCACCCCATTTTTAGAGATGTTTATATGGGGGGGAAAGTGCGTCTTAGAATCGAAGAAATAGGGTAAGATGAAAAATGTCATTCAGTCATCTGTGGATATTTGCACTTCTCCAAATTTTGCAGTGGAGTTCTCCTCTGAAACGTGTGTCCAAAAATGCATATTATTAGAGCCAACTGCACAAGGAAATGTGACAATAATGTTCAAAAATGCATATTATTAGAGGCAAGTGCACACGGAAATGTGACAATAATGTTAAAAATGTATTATGTTAGTGGAAAGAGCATGCAAAAAGGGTATATTGGTGGTTTTTGTACAAGTGTGTGTGTGTGTGTGTGTTTAAAAAGTTCAAATTGCCGTGGGAACTGGAGGAACTGAATTTAGGTTTTAAAAATGAGAAGCTAAAATTGTCAGTTTCGCCTATTTCTCTTATGAAAACATTAGGATCACAGGAAGCTGCCTTAAAACAGGTCAGAACATTTGTCCACCTAGCATGATATTCCTACTCTGGCAGTAGCGCTCCAGTCTCATGCCTTTCACATCACCTATTTATCTGGTCCTTGGACCCTGTATATGAAAAGTATGAAAAGTATGTGCTGAGCTACAGTCTCCTCCCATTACAATGCCTTTTGGAAGTAAGATGACAAGCCCCACCCCACCCCCAAGCGACAATCTGAAGTGTGGGGCGTCTGCCCTGTGATGATTCGTAGTGGATTTGCTCAGTTACCACGCCCACTCACAACAACTTGCACATATCGCTAGCTCTGTTGTCCCACGGAACAACATTTGAACTCTCCAAGTTATCTCAAAATCTGCTGAACGATTATTAGTCATGACGGCTATATATTACCTCTCAATATGCCTCTCAATGCCAGCTACTGCTGAATATGAGTGGAAGGATGCTGTTGCACTCATGCCCTGCTTGCAGGCTTCCCATAAGCATCTGGTGGGCTACTGTGGGAACAAAATACTGGACTAGATAAGCCATTGGTGTGATTCAGCATGTTGTTGTTGTTCTACATTCATTACCTCGCCAGCACATAATGCCCCATCACGTCTAGGTCGAAACACGCAGCTCCCGTCATTTCTCTGTCGTCATTCCGACGTTGCTTCCTGAAAACAGAAAGTAATTAGGCCCATTCATTCCGGTAGGGGAGAGCAGCAACCAGACTTTTTCGGGGGGGGGGGGGTTGCAGTGCAACAAAGGCCAGAAGGAGCAGAAGATGGGAGAGAGGCAGACGACGTCATGTGAGCAATCCGTGAGTGCCCAGTAATGAGCGTGCAGTAAAATGCTCGTTGGATGGAGCTTGTAGTTTCATTGCATTCGTTGCAAACAATGTTTTAGTTTCTTCCTTGTATACATTCTTCCTGCATGCTCCTCAATGGGAGGGTTTCTGTACTTACCCTAGCATATATCAACTCTTACCACTTACCTACAGTGCCATTGAGTGGCCTATGGAGTGGAAGGAGTCTGTTTGGAACCACCACTTTTCTGAATATATCGAATAGTACCGGACGGTGGCTGTTTCTCCTTCCCATACATTAGTGAGGTGAGAAAAAATGGTTGAGTTGGCTGGTACGATCCTGATGCCTCAATAAAATGGTAACCCTTGGATAATATTGCTAGCAATGTGGTCACAGAATGCCATCTAGTGGTTCCTAGCTATATTGTACGCCTCTCACAACTCGGAACAAGATACTGTTAACAACACCTACATCTCTCACCTACAAGGCGCAATTCATCTCTTATCGAACATGTGATTCTGGGTAAATATTGCTAATGAATATAGAAGATTGTGCTTAAAAATGAAAACAAACAACAGCTCTTGAATATAAAAGCAGGCCAGGGAGATAGGATTAATCTGCCTTGAATTGCTGCCCTATTTGAAACCTTGTTAACTCATGACTGCCCATTATATTTATTCATGATCCTCGTCTGCCCTCTAGAGGCTGGAAAGCATCACTGAGTGTAGGAACGCAACATTCACAACAATACGCACTTAGGGCTCAATCCCCAGACACCAATCTAAATATGCAAAGGAGTGCACCCTTAATGCTATTGTTTTTGCTTTCCCTACTCACAGCTATATTCCCACCTTGACGTCTGCCATCACAGCAGCTCCAAAAAGTGCCACCTAGGCTAAATCTACACTAGTGCTTTTTATCAGCATTGAAGTGCACAGAAAACTGTTGGGCATTGGGTTCAGCACTTTGGATGGTTCCTTCAGAGTTCTGACTGGTTCTGACTGAAACCCAGAGTGGATTCACTACCCCACTGAAATATGAGCCACCAACCTCCATTGGAAGGAAGATGATTCTAAATGTGCCTTCTCAGAAGTAAGTTACATTGAGTTTAATGAGTTTTACTCCCAGGTAAGTACATATAGCAGGGATATTGAACCTCTTTAAGCCCAAGGGCCAAATTTCATTTTGGATAGGCTCTCGGGGGCTGCATTCCACTGTTGGCAGGATGTGTCCCAAAATACCAGACTATTTATCCTGTAGGAACCAGAGCAGGGAGAAGCACTGACTTCCCTTTTGTCCACTTTTGGTTCCATTCACATGACCTTTGAATACATAGCCTTGTAAATAGCTGTAGTAACATACAGACTGGGAACGCATGACACAACATTGGTGATAAGCCACAGTGGGTTGTCGTGTCATACAAACCTGGACCGATTTCCACAGGGTGGCTTGTGCATGGGAAACAAACCACCCTAACAACCCAAGGCTTGTTCTAGAAGCTGTTCAACCAATGATGAGCTGGCATGTCATCTGAACCCGACATTCCCAACCCATCGTGGGTTGCAGGCATCGGTGAGCGAGTCTCTTGGCAAGAGAAGCAGAACCCCCTGCCACTCTTGTCAAGCAATCTCACCCATGAGCAAGTGACAGCCGCTCCAATGGTGCCCAAGCAGCACTTTGAAGAGGTTGTCATTCACTCACTAAAACTCGGTTAGTGCAAACAGGATGGAAAGGGGGGTGCGTAGATCACTGTGAAAATGACTTTCTTTATCACAGACAACCCATTCTGTGTGGCTTATTTCATAGGGTGGGTTATCATACCATTTGAACCTGCCAATGGGCAGGTTCACACATCACACTAAGCCACCCTGTGAGTAAGCCACGTTGGGTTGGTTATTCACAGAACAACCTAAGTATGCCTGACAGGTGATTGGGCTTGCTGTGGCTTGGTCTCCCCCACCTTCCCCCTTACTTCTCCAGCCGGCTCTGGAAAATATCCCAGGCACCTTTGCAGCAGAACCCATCTTGTCGCCTCGTCACAGCCCCCTCCCCACTCTGATCATTACCCCTTTTAGTTTCCTACTTTTTTTCCGGGGGGGGGGGGGGCGGTTGGTGCTTCAGGAGAATATAAATGGGGTCATATTTTTAAATTATTTTCCTGTTCTTTCACAAGTGTGCAAAAGCACACTTTCACCTGTCCAATCTATGTAGTCTTGCTTTGTGAAAATCCAAGTGTACTGTTGGTCCATCAAGTGACGAGTTCCTCCAAGCAGCAATGCCCTAAATCCAGGGAACTGGGCACAGTTGAGGCATGAGGGTTTTGCAGGTGAGAAACCAGCACCAACTGTACATCATTGCCATGAAGTAAAAGGTATCAAAACTTTGCACTCAAACACACCCACACAGAACAGCTGTGAGAAGAAAAAGCCAAGACAAAGTGGTAGGAATGCAGAAAATATTTGCAGACTGGAGGAACTGCTAAAGTAAGCAAACGGAAGGCAAGGATCAGGGTGGGTGGGGAGAGACAAGGAACTAAAAGTACAGTCTGCTCACCAAGCGTGAATGCCAAGACCAAAATATGCAGAGGAAGTGGCTATTGCCAAGGATCCAGGTATGTGTGCTGGGTGATTTCAAGTATTATCTAACTGTAATGGGATTTATTTATTTATTTATTTATTTATTTATTTATTTATTTGTTTATTTAAGCCGGTGCTCTCTAGATGTGTTAGATTATAACTCCCAGCACTGGCCAGGATGGCTATGAATGCTGGGAATTGCAGTCCAACACATCTGGAGGGCATCAGATTGGGGAAAGCTGTTTTTTTAAAAAAAAAAAAAATCAGCCAGTGAAATGTATCTAGCCTATATGTAGGATGCCATTCTGTGGGTGAATGGGCTGAGTTCGCTGGGCTAATTTAATCTAGTTCTGAAGTTTAGCTACCATCCACTTCGCAGAAAGCATAATCAAATGTTACACTCAAGACTTTACAGAGCCCTCTTTGAAACACTTATTTTCTTGAGAAACAACAAGGATTCTGTAGCCCTTTAAAGTCTAACTTCATGCTTTTTACATGAAGCATTTATTGTGTGTTGATCATTCCTTACTCACAGTTGTTTACAAGTTCTTTGGATGATAACATTATCCTCTGCTTTTGCTTTTGTTTTTTAAGAGAGCTTTCCCTAGTTTTTTTAGAGCAGGGGAAATGTAGTATTATTTCTGAAAGAGAAAGAAAAGGTATTTTCCTTCTTGTGTAATTGAAATATTCTGCTATAGCACAGTGCCACCTACAGGTTATGTAGTGGTAAACTAGGAAAGGAAAAGCTCTTTGTGTAGAGCTCACATCTCAATTCTGTGATGAAACCAAAAGTAGTTACAGCTATTAACGGCCTTGTGTACAAAAGCTCAAACAATCCATGAAAGCTTATGCCAGAATCAATTTGTTATCTTTTAAAATGCCACAGATTTTGGTTGTTTTTTCTGGGATAGACTAACACTGCTACCCTGCTGGGAATTGTTTTCTTGAGGAGCTGAGTTAATGGATAGCAAAACTAAAGTTAGCTGTCTTGGGCCACTTCCACTTTTTAAGACCACATTTGCAGAATTTTCAGGGGCTCCAGATGTTGACGTCTTCCAGCCGTAACCCTCCCCATGTTTTTCCACTGCTTCTTCTATCTTTTCTCTTAGCACAGAAAATCTGTCAGCAAAAAGATGGAATACCTGCACAATACCTTTTAATTAATAGTGCTAGGAGCCTTCTGTCTGGATGCACTGTTGTTCTATAAGGAAAAGCCTCCAAAACACACAGTTGGGCAATAGCTTTATTAGGACTAAACAAAATGTCACAGAAGAATGCTTTTGGGCATTCTAATGTCACTCTGGTTTCAATTTCTAGAGGATAGATGTTTTTTGTGTTGCAGCAAAAGCAACCAAGGGCCTTACAATCAATACACCTTAAAGACTAACACATTTATTGGGACATAAATGTAAATAATATAAATAATAAATTTGTTATGGCCAGTCCAGTTCAGCAGAGACAGAAAGTGTTTATTCTCAGTTGCAAATGTATATATACACATGGGTGGAAGGGTAGGGGAGTGTAAGCAGTGAGGGAAGAGGGAAATGAAATGCAAAAAGCACAGTGAAAATTCAATTAGCACTTGAAAGTATGTAAAAAGAAAAGAAAATGCAATTGGATTAGTTGTAAGTCATAGGGTGCTATTGCAGCAGCCTTGTGTAATTCATGGCATTTCTACATATCAGGATCTTCTACCTGGACTGTGATGCTCTCTGTCTCCTGTGTAAACATAGCAAAATATGATTGCTGGTTTACAAAAAGGCCTACCGATCACCATCAACTCCATGTACACAATCTGGATCTTTATTTGCATGCAGAAATTTGCAAGCTACCTGGGAAATCAATGGGTCTTCAGTGAGCACCAGCAATGTTGGACATGCACGGCTTATGGTTGGCATTCAGAGCCTAACTTCAAGATTTCCTCTCCTGAATCTGCTGATGCCCACATTTTCAGTGAGAGCTTTTGCTCATATATTACTTAACCCATAATAAGGAGCAACAGAAGTTCCTCTTCTATGTCCTTTGTGCCTAGTAAAGCAAAAGATCTGCCCTTGTGCAATACCGTCTTCTCATTTTTAGTTGGGAACTTTTCTTTCTTGATCTGCCAGACAGAGATGGAGAAAGTTGTACATCTCATCTTCCTGGTCTCCTTCTCAGGTATGAAATTAAAAGTCTTTCCATGTTAGCTGGAATCATGATTAACTGGTTATAGGAGTATATTATTGTCCTATATATAGCACAAATGGGTCTAATAAGGACTGTATTATATGGATACACAAAGCTGAAGACAAGGCACAGCTGAGCCTACTAAAAAGCAATCCATCTGCATATTTTTATTTTACTAAACTAATTTTTATTTGGCTAAGCAGCTCTAGTTCATCTTGCTTACTTCTGTTGTTTGCTCATGGCACTCTGTAAATTGCATGAAACAGGATTATCGCCTTAGGATATTGTGTATTTAAACTTATGTCTCAGTACAAAGGATTGAGTTAAATGACCATTGGGGCCAGATCTACACCAAGCAGGATATAACACTTTGAAAATGGTATATGTAGTGTGCCCTGGGCCTGAACAGTTGTCAAAACTGTTATAAACCATTATAAAGCAGTAGTGTAGATCCTGCCTGGGTCTTCTCTAGTTGTACAGAGCGAAAATCCCATAAGTCTGTGTAAGAGGCAAGGCTATGGAAACTCGAACTATGACAATCCAAAAGCACTGCAGTCCTTGGTGTTTCTCTGGGCCAGTTCACATATACATGATTTATTATTACTGCTTTTATTATAATTCAGTGTATAACCTACTCTAATTTCCATAGGCTCAGAGCAGCTTACAACAGTTTTTCTCAGTGTTAATGGTGCTGTTCCCAAGGGGCTCAAAAACTAGGGAATGTTTTGGAGGATAAAAGAACGCCAATAAAATAAAATGGACAGTTTAAACATAAAATCTGCTTTAATTAATAAACAAGCAAATCATACTACGACATAAATACTCAGCCCCAAAAGCCACCCAAAGGAAAATGCTTTTTGCATGTTAAATGCTTACCTGTTAAATTGGTGCTGCAGAAGAAGCTGGGCTGGGTGAGGAGCAGAGCTCAGGTGTGGGTGTGGGTGTGGGTGTGATGGTTTTTCTGGAGTTCTGCCCAGGAGATGGACAGAGATGCACATTCACCTCTTCTTGACTATAGTCTCAGATCATGATTTGCAATGTGAGAATGCTCTATCACAGATTAAATACCATGGAGAGAATTTTTATATTGACTAAATTCGCATGCCAATCACCAGGGGCGGAGGATTTGTCATCCTGCATCTAGGTATCTCCTCTCTATTTATTCAGGACACACAACAGTAAGCTTGAGACATGTATATGGTGGCCACTTATACATGGCCAAAAAAGAGGAAATGCACCACCCCAAAAGAGGTCAAAAGATTTGCATAAATTTGCATATGATGATGTATGTGTCCAATTTAGAAATAATTACTATAATTTAAATAGAAATACAATACGTCTCACTATACTGGGAAGGTGTGTGCCCAGGTGACATGTCTGCTTACTCAGCCTGCTTTCCAGGTGCTGTTGACAGGCAATTTCAAGGCTCCTGTTCTCCCTAACTATAGTTCTTTATCATTAGACCAGACTTGGACCAGGCAGCCCCTCAAATAGGGAACTGTCCTTGGTGAAACAGGATACATGGAGTCCCTACACATGTGAGTCACACCGGTTCCAATATTGCAATCTGGTCACCTCTCAATACAAAAGTGGAAGATTGGAACACAACCCTTCTCTCTTTCTTAGAAGCATACGCGACTGAGAATGTTGCACTGCTGTACGGCATTGAAGGGGAATCCATCACCATCAACTGCACCTACCGCCCCAAGGAGAACCAGTGGAGAGAGAAGAGTTGGTGCAAGCACATCAGTACAACGGAGTGTCAACATGTTGTCAGTGCCCGCCGTTTTTGGATGCCCTTCCTCAAGAGGAAGAACGGCACCACAGCCATCGCCGACAACATCCAGGATGGGATCCTCACGGTGACCATTAACCCACTCCACAAGCAGGATGCTGGTGTGTATCAGTGCAAGACAGAATTCTTGGGGGTTGTGAACACCCTGCAGACGGTGAAGCTGAAAGTTCTGTCAGGTAGGTCCCTAGACCTAAAGTTCTGATAGGCCTAATTCCTAGGGCTAAAGCAGCTTTTGTGATTCAACGCTATAGTCCTGGTAAAGACCTTAGCTTCACTGTACAAAAACTATGATGAAAAGCAACCACTGTCCTCAACATCTTGCACAAGTCAAAGGAGACAAGAAAGAGCTCCTTTTCCTTCTTGAATAGACTCCCCACCTCCACTCCATTTCAACAGAAATAGAAAATTTAGGCCAAAGATCAATATGTTTAAGGCTGCAATCCTAGACACACATGGTAGGGAGCTCCAGTAAAAATATTGAGACTTATTTCTGAATCGACATATCTAGGATTGCGCTTTTAGTCCCAATCCTACAAGTAATATCCTTCATTTTTCTATTAGTGCTGCAACAGCCTTTTCTTCATCATTGCTGTAATCTGATTGGTTTGGCCAGCTAAATTGCTGTGTTTCTGCCCCCAGACCTATGGGAGACCAAGACACCAGAGGAGCCTAGAGCAGTACACAGCATCTCCAGGTAAATCTATACATAGGTATAGTATGTACAACTTAGTCATGGTAGCTCTATATTATCTTAATGTTTAAAGGCATTATGAATACTAGTTGCTAAAGCAGGGCTGGCTGAAGATGTTTTGTTGCCTGATGCAAAGGGCAAAACACTGACCACTGGCAGCTGAATCTTTATTCAACATAGGTGATGGGCTAGCTTCTTCCTCTGCACCTGAGGGCAGCAGATTAGGGTGAGCACCCAGCACACACAGCTCTGTCCTCCCAACATCTCACTGCTGCTACCCACCCTTCACCATCTGCTGCCTGAGGCGTCTGCCCCACTTTGCCTAATGACAGTGCTGGCCCTGTGCTAAGGGCAAACAATGGGTGAGAAGGCTATTGCCTGCAAGTCCTGCTTGTATGCTTCGTGGAAGCATCTGACTGACCACTGTTGGAAGCTGAATGCTGGACTAGATATAGGCCCTGTGTGCAGAGTTGTGGTGATGAAAAGTAGCACTATCACAATGGAAGGCTGTCATGTGATGGGGCCTTCAGTTCTCGGTCATTCACTGCAGACCAAGTCCAAGAGCAACAAGCACATCCCTACCATTGGGCAGCTTTGCATAACTAAAGCTGAGGCTTTTGCTGAGCCATGTTGAGACACACAACGGCTTCCTGCACACTCAAGAGTGTGAAAAGGCACCAAGAAAAGGCAGGTGCACATACAGATGGATGCACACACAAAGGCAGGATCTACACTACTGCTTTAAAATGGTTTATAACAGTAGTGACAACTCTTGGGGCCCAGGACATACTCCATATACATTTTTCAAACCGTTTTCAGAGTGTCATGTCCTGCTTGGTGTAGATCTGGCCAGAGTCAAAGCTTTAGGAAGCTAGAAAAGCAGACTGCAACCCTCACCCTACTAGGCCTGTTTAAGATGTAGAATGGTGAAGAACCATTATAGGGTGAAGCACCCAAAGCAGCTAGATTGCAAGGAATAGAGAGCAAACTTAAAATGAGAGAGAGATGAAACACCATTTAAAAGTTCAATGGAACAAAACCGTTTTTTACTGCCCCTCTGAAGGAGTATGCCAATCTAACCTCCCTGGGGAGGGAATTCCATAACTGGGGTGCCACTACAGAAAAGGCCCTGGATCTTCCCCTCATGTCCTAAGAAATTATTCTAATCCTCCTGTGATCACAGAATGGGCAGGTAGGAGGGGGAAGTGGATCCCATTCCCCACCACCGTTGTCCTGCTCAAACTGGTTTTTGGGGAGACATTTTTCTCCCAGAAGGAGTTGCTTCCAGATGTAGAGCCCCATAAAGAGGGGGAAAGGAGCCTTTAAAATAGCAGTTTCAGCTGTGTGGGTGGGGTAAGAGGTGGGTGGGGGTGGGGTAAGGGGGAGCTCCCTGCCAATTTTGCAACCTGATCCCGGCTCTTGGGTCTGATGCCATCATGTCTAGGTTTGGCCTTTAGATAGCAGACTGCCTCCAGTCTCTCTAGGAAGGCTTTCCTCCCTCTATTAGGCTTCCATGTGGAATGCAAACTCTTGGCAGCGAAAAGGAGAGGATTTTATTCCTGCCAAAAGCTGTGTTAAACAAATACAACTTGACAGGAGAAACATTTTCAGAACACAATGAACTGTGAAGGCAGGGGAAAGCGCCTCATTAATCTAACCAAGCTCAAAAAACTTAATTTCCCTCCTCCAAACAATTCTGAGAGCCTCTGCTCCATATCCCATTTCCCTCTGCCTCAGGGAGCTCAAGAGTTGTCATCCAGGTAGTGTCCCATCCAGACACTGGGCAGGCTCACGTCATCTTAGCTTCAGCAAAGTCGCTACCTCATGTCCCTCTACCTTCACACCATGCCCTAGGCTAAGGAGAAAAGCCTGTAACTGGCTAAAGGTTGGGGGAAACACGCATTGCCACTGCCATCATCTGAAACCCACACATCAGAGGAGGATCAAGGAGAAGGCGTACCCCAAGCTGCATACCTGCTCCTTGAAGGGGAGCGTAACCCCATGAAGGACCGTTCATGCATGATCTGCAATACTTCAACACCTCCATTTGGTCGGATTCTGTGTCCATTTTTCAGGGCCAGCCCTACCATTCAGCAGACTGAGGTGACCACGCCAAGCTACCCTGGTGCCCTTAGGTCCAATGGAGGATACGGTTATGTCACCAGTGTTGAAATAAGAGTCAACTGTCACTCTGGTCAGCTTTTTTTGTACATAGAATCAAGGGGGGATGGGGACACACCTTCCTGGCCTTTGCCTCAGGGAGCAAAACATTTACAGCCAGGCCTGCCATTAATTATCCCTCACCCTACACCATATCTGCATTCAGGCATCGATCAAAGGGCTCCTTAAATATAAAACAAGCAGGGAGTTTCCAGAGTTAAACCTCGAGTTGAGTGGTTTCAGCATATAGATGGCACTGCATTCCATAACTTCAGACATTCTTACCCAACAGTTGCATGTAAAATACAGACAGACTGAATCCTTGGGGCACCTCATAGTTCATTTCCCATATGATGGAGCATGTCCCCCAGTGCCGGCTTCTGTTACCACCCAGCCAGATAGATGCTTCCAACATCCATGAGCCCACAACTCCACTGGAGGGTTTTGCGGGAGTCCAATGTGGCCTCCCAGCCCTCTGCAATTGCCTACCCCTGTTAGGATTGGGGAAGAGTGTGAATATTCCCCCACCCAGAGGAGGCTGGTGGCTCCGGTTTCGGTGGAGATGTAAATCCATTCTGGGTTTTAGTTAGAATCAACCAGAACTCTAAAGGAGCTATTGAAGGTGCTGAACTCTATCCCCAAATTATATTCAGCACTTTGGATAGTTCCTTTAGGGTTCTGGCTGGTTCTAACTGAAATCCGATAATGAATGAGAGACTAGCTCTGGTGCTGTTGAAAATGGTTAAAATCTTTAATAATTCTTATCTGTATGCAAAATACTTGACATTTCGGATTAGTTGTAATCCTTCCTCAGGAGCTACAATTAATGAAATTAATACAGTTTAAAATATATTTGCAAAAACAAACAGACATAGAACACAACACCTTTATCAATCCAAACATTTAAACTGAGATTTGTTGCTTATATAATCAAGATTTGAATTTTTTAAAATTTGCAGCAAATGGTTTTTGTTTGGGTATTAAACTTTGTCTACAGAAATTATCATATGGAAATTCTAACAAGGTGTGAATTGTGACGCCTCCCAGAGGATTATTTTGTTTAAGTATATATACACAGCAATTTCTACTGGCCTATGCTGGAAATAGTACAGCAAACTACGTATCAAACACATTATTTGGTTCATAGGAACTGACCTGATGCTGAAGACAGGCTGCTTAAACACCTGTTCCTGTATATTAGAGATTCCCCGGAACCCTTTTCTCGAACTGAAATCCAGCATGGATTCACAGCACCACCGAAATCAGAGCCACCGAAATCTTCATTGGCTCCCAATTCACTCCAGAATCCAATATAAACTTCTCCTGTTGACCTTCAAAGCTTTTCACGGTCTAGCTCCTGCCTATCTCTCCTCTCTCATCTCACACTATTCCCCCGCTCGTGCTCTCCGCTCCTCTGATGCCATGTTTCTCGCCTGCCCAAGGACCTCCACTTCCCTTACTCGGCTTCATCCTTTTTCTTCTGCTGCCCCTTACACCTGGAACGCTCTTCCAGAACACTTGAGAACTACAAACTCAATCACAGCTTTTAAAACTCAGCTAAAAACTTTTCTTTTCCCTATAGCTTTTAAATATTGAGTTTGTTCTGACTCTATACTGTTAGCTTCACCCTACCCGGTGCCTGTTTACACTTCCCTGTGCCTGTTTGCATTCTCTTTCCCTCCTTATTGTTTACTGCAACTTTATTAGATTGTAAGCCTATGCGGCAGGGTCTTGCTATTTACTGTGTAATCTGTACAGCACCATGTACATTGATGGTGCTATATAAATAAATAATAATAATAATAATAATAATAACAACAGAGCCACCAGCTTCCACTGTCCTTGTAATATAGGTTAATTCATATCTTACACAGCCTTAGAGATGACAAGATGCAGAGCTTGTGAAAAGCCAATGAGGCAAGCCCATTTTTGTAACAAGAGCAGCAAACCACCACCTCTAACATCACCACCACCTCCTCCTCCTCACGAGTCCATGCATCCAAGCTTGGAAACGGCATTTCTGACTAGTAGGAAACTGACATCTTCAACTGGGAATTCCAGGAAAGGAACAGCAGTCTGGCCAGAATTCACAAAGTTCCCTTGTTGTGGGCATGGCAGATACTCACAGATTGTGGTAGACAAAATTAATTCAAGGAAATGCCGCATCGATATACAAACTAGGACTGGCCATTTTGCAGGCTGCCCCAAATGGAGTTTAGGCACTGTAAAAGGCAGTGGCTGTGTCAAGCAAACTTAAGATTGCCACAAGGGCCCTTATTGAAAATGGTTTCTCCCCACTACCACCATCACCTTTATTACAAATGTTTTCCTAGGAAATTACCTGCTTCATATCACATGGTATTTGTGTCTTTCCAAAGCACCCCATCGTATGAAGAAGGCACTCTCTACTTCCTTGTGGCTGGATTCCTGGGTTTCAAACTCCTGGTTGCTGTAGTCATCTTAATTATTGCCAAGAGCAAGAAGAGCAGAACGACAGGGGATGAGAGCAGAGGAGAAAATGGGCATCAGCTCCTCCCAATTACAGGTGATATCGTAAGAAAACCCCTGCTGGATCAGACCAAAGGCCTGTTTCTGTTCTTCCAGCGGCCAACCAGATGCCCATGGGATGCCTACAAGCAGGACGTGAAGGCAGGATCTACACAACTGCTTTAAAGCGCTTTATAACAGTTTTGACAACTGTTGGGGCCCAGGACACACTCCATATACAGTTGTCAAAACTGTTATACAGTGCTTTAAAGCAGTAATGTATATCCGGCCCAGGGCAATAAGCACCCTCCAGCTCATGTTCCCCAGCAACTGGCATTCGGCAGCATGTTGCCTCTGATACTCGCGATAAGATGGCTGGGAGCCATTGATTGCTTTATCCATCCTGAATTTGTCTACTCGCCTTCTAAAACCATCCAAACTGGTGGCCCTCACTATTCTATACTTTAACGACGTGCCATGTGAAGAAGCACTGACAGCAAGGCTGTTGCAGAAGTCTTTTATGTCCTTCTTTTACGGGTTTTATTTTATTTTTGTTTTTGGAAGAATGGGGAAGGGCTGGCTTCATAGCTTGCACCAACCTAATAGAACAGGGTATCCATATGCAAATGGAGACTGCATCTCAGATCCCCATGTAGCATCAAAGAGCAGGAGCATGTAAGCGCAAGGAGCCAAAAATGGCAAGTGTAGTATACTGGAAGCTGGTGGCTCCAATCTCGGTGGGACTTTGAATCCATTCTGGGTTTCAGTCAGAACCAGCCAGAACTCTAAAGGTTCTGTCCAAGGTGCCATGGATAGCTCTTCCACTGGTGTAGTATGAAAGCCCAAATATGAATGTTGCTTGCAGCATAGTGACTGTTCCTTGAATTACATTTCCCTGGGCAGCCACATAGAGCCAAATGACATAGTACACTACTCGTTTAGTGCAGCCTTCCCCCATCAGGGCTATGCATGCTTACACTAGAATATCTAGAAAGCTAACCTTCAGCTACATGCGATTAGCATAATGTGTACGTTGGCTCTTAGTCTTCTTGTATGGCTGGTTCTGGTTCTAAAACTGACCTTCATGCAGCCCAGAATCTCTTGTGACATCAGAGGATGCTGGGGGGCATTTTCAGTTACCGTGGGGAGCTGACCACACTGGAAACAGTACAAGAACTTAGACTTGTCTATTGCTTCCAAAAAGATTGGTACCCTTTGAATTGTGCCTCTCCAAGAAGCTGTCTATTCTGCTTGCGTTTTTGAGCCAGCTTTGACTGAGAATGTACACCCAATTAAAAAATCATGGCTTTTCCCAATGAATCCTGGTAACTGGAGTTTCATGCTGGGATGTTAGAGACCCCTAAAATTCTAGCAATGATGCCTAGTTGTGCTTTCTGGATAATTTCCCTGGCATTATGAACTCAGACATTTAAATAATGAGTCAGGGATCAGGATGTTAAAATTAAGCAATGGGCTTGCAAATCACAAATTCTTCAAATGGTACATTTGGGGAAGTGTCATCTTTTGTTTCTGAGCTTTTAGGATACATTGCGGTTTAATGTTTCAAGCTTTTCTCCATATGCATAAACTTCTTTTTTAAAAACAAAAGCCTAGTAAGCTAGTGTATATTCCTAAAGAGAACCTTATGTGATAGTGGTGGTCATAGGTTTTATTTGTCTTCCTGCTTCATTTCATTTTATAACTCATATGCCTATTCCTGCTTCCAGCATAACCGGAAATGGTTGTCATAACGGGACGTGATGGAAGGAAGGCGAAGAACAAGTAAGAATTCACAGATAGGTGCATGGAAGTGTCTCCAACAGACAGGATGAGAAGGAACTGCTTGCTTTATCCTGTGCCCTATGCCCAATGCAAAGACTGCTGCAGTTTCGCTTGTAAAGCCAGACTTTGCCAGCTAGACAAACCAAAACCGCTTTGCTATAGAGACTGTCAAATGGTTGCTCCATGCTGAGGCACTTTTAACTATACAGTATCATGGGAACAAACCATTAAAAATGTAGCTCTCTCTCTCTCTCTTTCTCTCAGCTCTTTTTGTTGCAAAGTGCAATTGTGTAGACAAATGCTACAAAGGTTGTAACAAAATGTACATAATTACAAGATTTCAAAATAAAGATAATAAAGACGAACTTCATTATGATCAGTTAATAGTTCCTTTCTGGGTAGACTGACTGTAGGTGCTTTTATTGCGCTATCTCCCTGCCTCGTTCATAGAATTTTACGGTGGGAGGGGACATCTCCTGTCTTTTCTCCTGTCATAAAAATATTCTATTAAGGGAAAAATAGAAATGCTGCACAATATCTGTTGCCAGTGGCACTAGAAGCCTTCTGCCTTGAAAGCACCCTCAGTTTTATTTAGAACCATGCCAATGACCCTTTGTGAATTCCTCTTACCACAACATGAATATGCACCGGAGTGGATTTTAAACCTCAGTACAACAATTATGTTTATACTTGCAAATTGTCCCAAAGGTAAATTCCATTTTAGATGTTTCAGATAATGACCTACATAATGGAAGAGGACATGCTATCAGTTGGTGGACATACATGTCCACTTCCAACATGTCCTTCCTTACACACACCATTGTGGGGAGTGCATGGATATCATTGTCTTTGGGTTTGTAATGATCACTCTGGCAGGAAAAGTAACTGATATCCTTCCATTGTTTGAAAATCCAAAAGCAGAAGAGTTTTGGGTTTTTTAAAAAATCTAATCCAATCTAGCCTAGTTAATGCTTTCAAAGCCTGTCTTTATTAATTTTCAGAAGTGTTCTAGCGGTGTATTCTGTCCTGCCAGAGGTTGGATAGCAAATGCTCTGAGCAAAGCATTTATTGCCCTGTGCATTTAAAATGATAGTTGCTGTCTTCCCCACTCCCCATTTCTTGAACCCCACACTTTCAGCAGCAGTGTGAAGGGTGGGACACTCTGCACTGCTGATTATCTTTGCATTCTGCTCCCCACCCTCACAGCTATTGGAAGTAAAGCTGATCAATGGTGGCTTAAGGCCCTCGGCCACTCAGGGCACAGTGCAAAACACCCAGGGCATGTATCCCCTTAGACCAAATCACTACACCATCTGGATCTGGGACACTGGAGTTTCAAACCAAAATGTGAATCAAAACTCAGTTATCCTTCAAAATGTGTACTTCTCCAAATTTTGCAATGGAATTCTCCAATCAACAAATCCACTAAAATGTGCATATTAGGAGAAAGTGTACTCAAAATGCATATGTTTGTGAAACTAACACTCAAAATGCATTATATTAGGAAACAGCTTGCAAAAAAAAGTATATTAGGCAAACTTGCATACAAAAATGCATGGATTAGGAGAAATGTGCATAAAATGTGCATAAATTGTTCATACAAACCTTTTTTTAAAAAAAGACTCTCTCCAAGTTTGGAACAAGTCAAAGATAAAATTGGAAAAATTCTCATCATTCAGGACAAACTGAACACTGAACTGAAAACTGGAAAAATGAGAAACTAAAACTGACATATTTGCCCATCCAAGGTTCCAAGACTTAAATTAAATAGGAGATATGTGGAATATTTACACAGGGTACATGGTTTGCCTATAGTTCGCACATATATAAATAACGTCTGATTACTATGGTTGCGAACTCTTACACCAGAATTAACTTAAATCTCCTGCTGAAGCTGGAGGAAATAATAAGTCTCTGCTCCTCTCTTGCCTGTCTCTTCATGTCCTTTGTCTCTGCACTCCCATCATCCACTCTCCTCCCTCACCTGATGTGGTAGCAGGTCTCCAGGTGTGCCACACAGCAGGAAGCTGGATGGCAGGACTGCAGAGCTGGAAGAGCTGCTGCCGCCTTCCCCCCCCCCCCGACCCCTTCCCCCCCCCGACCCCAGTTTCACTTGGAGATTGAAGGAGCAACTCTGATGGCTGAGGTAAAAAATGGCAGCCCAGATTTACCTCAGCAACTGCAATGGGAGAGATGTCAGGCTGTGTGTTTGACATATTCATGTGCCATTTACGTGCACATGCCCTAGAGGCAAAATGGATCCATCCCCAATCACACTGCAATCCTCTTTGTGTTCACTCAGAAGTGAGAGCAAGTGTGGCGTAGGGTTTAGAGTCCTGGACTGGGAATCGGGAGATCTGGGTTCCATTTATTTATTTATTTATTTATTTATTTATTTATTTATTTATTACATTTATATACCGCCCCATAGCTGAAGCTCTCTGGGCGGTTTACAAAAGTTAAAAACAGTGAACATTAAAAAGTATACAAAATTTAAAACCATCAAAAACATAAACAGTATAACAACGTCTAGTCCCCACTTGGCCATGAAAACCCACTGGGTGACTTTGGGCCAGTCAGACAGTCAGCCCAACCTACCTCACAAGGCTGCTGTTGTGAGGATAGAAATGGAGTGGGAAAGGATTATATATGCCGCCTTCTGTTCCTTGGAGGAAACAAGGTGGGATATAAATGTAATAAATGAATGAATGAGTGCCACTATGGTCAATGGGGTTTACTCCTACATAGATCTGCACAGGATTGGCACCTCAGAGATTTAATTTCTAGAACAGCCTTTCCTACTTTTAGTCGAAATGTTGTTGGACCACATCACCCATCATCACAATTGGCCATGCTGGCTGAGAGTAATAGATGTTGTAGTCTAACAATATCTAGGGACGCATGGTTGGGAGAAGCTACTTGGGGGAAGGAGAACCAGGGGAAGGAGAAAAACTCTGAAAAATGCTCACTCTAACAACTCTTTCTTTAAAAACTTGAATAAGGAGTTCCCAAAAGGTGATTTATTAATGACTGATATGAAAAAACCAGAAATGTCCCTGGTAACTTAGGAAAGTTTATTTGTTTATTCATTTAAAGTATTTTTAGCCTGCTATGTGGCCAAAAGGGGCTCCTGGAGCAGCTTACTCAGTTTTACCAACAAAAAAGACATAACACACAAGGAAAATAGATGGGGAGGGAAGAGGAAGAAAGTAAGTAGACTGTCAACAGAGCTGGTGAATGGTCCTGCTTATCTCCAAGGGATGGCATGGGGCAGGGGCTATCAAACTGGAACAGGTCCTGATGTTCCCTTTGCCTGTTCCTGTCACTCCTGCCCACTCCTTCTTTCTCACAGGGAGTGTTGGAGCTCTTTGTCTTAGTTTTGTAGAAACAAATCCTTCTATTGAAAGAAGTACTAAGGATCACTTGGTAAGGTGTAGTTAACTGGAACTGCTGCCCGAGCATAAGGCCCTATGGGGGTGCCTGAGCTTATTTCAAATTAGAGACACTCATTTCCTTGTTGCACCATCAGCATGCTACAAAAATAGGACAACCCAGCTGAAAGCCTTTGTTGCGGTTTATACTTCCCTCACTTTTAGAAATAGCATCACTAACCTATGACTCCTAGTCATCACAAGCTCTGGAGCAAAACTATGTTTGTTTCCTCTGGTTAGAGAGCTTGCTACACCCTGAACATTTTGATTACTGGGCATTTTCTCTTTATACAGCAAAGAAACATAAAGAAAGCCACTTGGACAGTTTGTCATTATGTACAGTATACTAAGGGCACAATCGTATTCATTTATAGACAGGGGAAATCCTACATCTCCCAGCATGACCCACACTGGCTGGGGGCGAGCTGGGAATTATAGGATTTTTTTCTGTCTAAACATGCATAGGAATGTGCCCTAAAACTGGATTGTTTTAATCAATTCTAATTGGTTCTGTAAGCTGCCTTGAATGCTATTTTTTTGGTAGAAAGGTGGGATACAAATAAAAATGAATAAATAAAAATACATAGGGTCCCATGCAAGTCAATGTCTCTAAATGATGAGCAATATCCCTACAACTCCTACATCCAAACACCAAACACCAAACACCATGCACGCATACGCACGCGCACACACACACGTGGCCACTGTACATTCTGGACATACTGGGATGTAATGTTGCAACAAGCGGAAACTGGCCTTATCAGACAGTCATTATTCAGCCTAGTGCCTTGTCTCTTGGGGCACATCTGGGCAGCAATTGCCCACAATCCTAGTTAGGCAACTCATCAACACTAAAATTAAGAACATATTTAGAGGATCTTCCCACAACTCCAAACCAACACTGCTGATCTGGAACAAAAAGTGACAGTCAATGACGAAGGGAATTTGCTTCCTTCCTGCAAGGGCAAATTGACCCATGCACTGCTCTACAGTCTAAACTATGTTCAGCTACAGGATGGAGGGATGCTCAGGTCTCCTGCTAATGCTGATGCTAACAGGTATGGCACATAGAGATGCCCTTTTATGGTCATCAATACTGAACACACTAGTACGGTGTTTAATGAAATGGTGTACTTGGACTTTACTTCTTTATTTATGTAGATATCACTTTCAGTAACTGCAAACAGACAGTAAATTTTGTTCCCATTTTATTTATTTATTTAGAAAGGAGAGAACAAGGTTCCCTGTCATTTTCAGATCAATCCTGTACATGCCTATTCAAAAGAAAACTAGATTGACTTTAATGGGTAATTGTATTGCGTACAGGATTGCAGCCTTATACTGTTATAAGTTTGGGAGTTGAACAGGGTGATCCCTTGGGATCTCTTCCAAACTTGTGTTACTAAAAGGAGGACTGCTTAAGAAGTCAGAAATTAATTGGCTTGGTTTAGCTTAGGATATCCCTTTTGTTAGCTGAGAGGGTCAGAGAGTTGAGTTGGCTCTGAAAGCAACTCATGCTGCTAGAAAACCAGATTTTTTTATGTGTCTGTTAGAAGCTATGCCCCTCATCTATGCAGAGCTTATATATCTATAAATAAATAAAAGTTCTACAAAATGCCATAAGCCTCCAATAACCTCACTCCAAAGAAGACCAAACCCAGGTCAGCACTGCACACCTGAAACTTCTCACCACTCCAAGAAATTCCGGGGGGGCGGGGAGACATAACACTACAATCCCACTGTGTGACAAATTGAGAGGTAGATGATGAATGATAGGTAGGTCATGCTTCCTTTGTGAATAATACTGATCATCACCACTACCTTGTTTTATGGACAATAACACACATACGCGCACACACATACCACCACCACCATTTACTTATTTCAGTTGTTCACATTGTAATGTCAGTGAAGGCTGAGCACTGCAGCCTATATGGAGGTAAGCAGTGTCGATAAAGTGACTGGAAGGGAGGCTGTTGCAGCACTGTAGAAAAATCAGTTTATGAAGTTTCCAAAAGAAAACCTAGAATAGCAATCATTTGAATTGAATTGGAAGTAGTGGATCAAGTTAAATAAATGCGCTTCGAATGCATTTTATTGGCATGCGATGATATTTACATGCTGCCAAATGTGTTTCTAAGGTATTTGCCAGAAAGAGCAGGAATGGGAGGAGGAAGTGCCCAGTCCTGCTTATTTATCTTTATCTTTATGTGTGTCTGACCTGGTGGCAAGCAGCTATATTGGCAGAACAGTGAGAATCTGACAAAGGCTGAGCTGTGTGGAATCATAGGTGAAGGAACACACTTTACCCTGGATAAATCACACTGGAGATTCAGGATCAAAGGAATGAGAAAGGTTGCATTAACTGCAGGAAATACAGGTTGTATAAAAGAATCCCCAGCCCAGGAGAGAGGGAGACCCAACGACATATCGCCTCTCTGAGGGGCAAGAGCATGAAGAAGAAGGAAGTGAGGTCAGAAACCCGAAGACAATCAGTCTACCATGAGAAGGAATGTAAGCACAGCTCGCAGGACTGTCTAGGTAGTTCGGAGGTCCTCTTTCTATCTGTTCCCTTTCCATGCAGACACATCAGCCTTTTTCTTTTCTTTGGAAGCTAGCTGAGTTGCACCTACATTTCCAGCTGCCAATTCATCCATCCATTTCTTTACTTCCAGGATCAGTCGCATTCTTATTTTCTAAGGGAAAACAAGGTAGATCTCTGATCGTTCCAAGAACGACTTATCTTGTGAACACACTGAAAATGGACGTGACCCTTAGATTGTGTCTGAACTGCAACTTCCTGCACTAGAGGGCTATACCAGAAGCACTAGAGGCCAGCCAAGTAGGATTCCTGTCATATGAAGCTGCTGCCATAGCGACTGTGCATCCCACATCAGTCCTGTGTTTGCTGCCAGCTGAGGGGCCATAGCTCAGTGGAAGAGGACATGCTTTGCATGCAGAAGGTCTCAGGTTCAATCACAAGGGAGGGCTAGGAAAGGCTCTTGCCTGAAACCCTAAAGAGCTGCTGCCAGCCAGTGTTGACAATACTGATCTGGATGGTCCGACTCAGTGTAAGGCAGCTTCCTATGTTCCTACAGACCAGTATGTCCAGGGACTGCATGGAACAGATGTACAATGGATGCTCAGTCCCTGCCTCCCTTGAAGGCCACATTCTAGATGCCCGTGTCACACTAAATGCACATTCATCACTATTTAGGTTTGAAGAAAGTTTTGTGCCTCAGTTTCAACTCTTAGTGACCGCAGACTTGGTGAATCTATTCATCTGAAAGGTTATAATGATCTTGTTTGTCAATTGTATGTATGTTGTCTTTGTATGCTGTCGGTTTTATGTTTTTATGGTTTTAAATTTTGTATATTGATTTTTAATGTTTTAATTCTTTAAACTTTTGTAAAGTACCCAGAAAGCTTCAGGTATGGGGTGGTATACAAATGTAATAAATAATAATAACTGTATATAATTGCATTTATTTTTACTGTTCTTTTTCCAGGAGCTTTTGTGGCCAGTGATCCTTATTCACCTCCTACATCTGGATATCCTTCACTTCCAATGTTGAGTAAGGAAAGGAAGAGTCTGAAACAGGTGATGCTAGTGCAAGGAATGTCTCTCAGAATAATGGCTTTCTGTGCCTATAAATACTTGCAAGGAGATAAAATCTGGTGCAAAGAAAAACAGCAGAAAGAATGTGACCTTAAAGGACCTCTAAGCCACTCAGGATCTGGATGGAAGTATCTAACTAATCAACCAAACCAAAAAATCATGCTAGAGCGTCCAACGAACGGCTGCATTTCTTTACTCATGACAAATCTCCAAGTTGAAGATTCTGGGATATATTGGTTCGGGCTTCTTGAAGGTCTGGAGATTGTCTCTTCAAACAAAATCAAAGTGGTGGTTCATGAAGGTCAGTACTTGTGAACAACTGGGTTAGAGTGTTCCATGTACAGAACAGCGGCCGTAAGGTAACAAAATGAAGGCTCCTTAAATTTGAGATGTGGCATTTATCCTGGTGGCATATTTGTTGTTATCTCTGGTGTGGTCAGATGAACCTTTGTAAACTGCCCAGAGATAATCTTTGTAAACCACCCACAGAGCTTCGACTATGGGGTGGTATATAAAAGTAAATAAATAAATAATAATAATAACAACAACAACCAATGTTGGGAAACCATAAGATAATCACTTCCAGTAAGAACAGACAATACAGTAATACAGTACTGGGCTAGATGGACCAATGTCCTGTCATATTTGTCTTTATATTTAAAGGTTTGGGTACTTGTTTGCAAAGCCCTAATAAAACTCAGGACCAAGATCCTTAAGAGATCCCGATCCCCTACCACCTGCTCAGTTGCTGCACTCATCCAGAGATCCCCTGGTGGTACCCAAAATTTTAGAGGTCTTGTTCATCACACCTTGAAATACAGCATTTAGTATCATAGCACCCACTCTCTGGAACTCCCTACTACAACAGCTTAGGCATGTTCTTGGGTTTTGGTGCCTACGAAAAATATAGTTTCCAGCAGGCATTCCCAGAAAGGTGATATTTTCCTTTGTAAAACTTGCTTTTTTACATCACTTAGAAATGTAAGTGATTCATAAATATTATGGAATAAATAAATATAAAAGATCAGAATTATTTAATTGTATGTATTTTTGCTGTTATTCTCTTAGGGCATTTTGTACCTAGCAAGATTTTCTCATCCCCAGCATCTACAATTCCTTCCTTCAAAAGGTCTAGCGAGCCAGGAAGGAGAGTAGAAGAGGTGATGAAGGTGCAAGGTGAGTCCCTCAGCATAGAAGGCTTCTGTTCCCAACAATATATGCAATCAGACAAAGTCTGGTGCAAAGGAGATCTGCTGAAAGAATGTAACCTAGACGATCCTCTAAGCCTCTCAGGACCAGGATGGAAGTATCTAAGTACTGAATCAAACCAAAGAGTCATACCAAAGGATTCAAGAAATGGCTGTATTAATTTCTTCATGTCAGCTCTTCAAGTAGAAGATTCAGGAATATACTGGTTTGGGATTCTTGATGGCCTGCATATTATCCCTTTAAGAAAAATCAAAGTGATTGTTCAAAAAGGTGAGCACTTATAGGTAAACGGTTGGATATTTTTCACATGCATAGGGAATTCCTGAGGTAACTCAAGGCCAATCTACAAATGCAGAAAAATCCCATGGTAGAGCTTTCCTGAGACTATACCACTTTAGTTGTGGAGTAATGAAGAAATTTGCATATCAGGAAGAAATGTTCTAGCTTAGCCTTCTCCTTAATTTTTTCAGTTTTTAAATGTCCATGTGGTTTTATTTACCTGTGGAAGCATTTAAACATGCTATTACCCCACCTACAGTCTGAAGTGATACAGACCTATGTGGGTATGTGCAAACTCACCCTCAATGAGAAATTTACAAGAATACTTTAAGATACGCCACCAGGGAAACTTGCATTGCTAGAATTGCACCACTATTTCTCTACTTAAAAGAGAAAACATGGGCAGTTTTCATAAAAGGAATTTATAGAGTGCTTCAAAAATCTGTACTAAGGCCAGTGTTGCTTAACATAGTAATTCATGATCCTGAAAATAAGGTGACAAAATAGTCAAGGTAGCTATATCCAAAAACATCTGTGAACTGCAACAAAGCCCAAAGTCTTATTCTCTTCTCTGGTATAATTTTATTTTCAGAACAGCAAAAGAACGGCATTGTGACAGCGATCAGTGAAAATGAACAAAGGTACTAACATTAAATTTGTAATGTGAAACATCAGGATTAGGGGTTTCTGTTTGCAGCAGGATGTACTCACTCCACCTACCTATATTGTACTGCAGTTGAAATTATGTAAGGAAAGGTGCAGTTGTAGGATTTGAATTTTCCACTTACAGGACATGAAATATTTTATGGCACTTCTATACTTCATTTTTATACCCCGGAAGTGTTATGAATTTCTCCATCTAACATGGTACTCTCTATTTACCTTTTCTCTCATACACTATTGTGCTATAGACCTCTAGCCATTTGCATGCATCTAACTCCCTCTGACACCAAGATAAAACTTTATCTTCTACTGCAGATACAAAAGGTATCCTGCCAAATTTACCAGGTACATGTTAGTGTCAAGGGCAGGTTTAATTAATGCACTGTGGATTGTTTCAGAATTTACCAAATTGTCTTGGTTCTGAGTTCCATTATGGTTGGCATAACAATTATTGCAGCCCTCGTATTAGTTGTCACGAAGATCATCAAGAGGAAATCAAGAGGTATGTTTGAGTTTCTTTTGACTTCATGTCGCTCAGCTATTGTTTAAATTCTAGTACATCACCTTAATAGCACCTGCCAAAAATATTAATGAATATTGATATGTTATTTAATATCACAGCATCAGAGATTGTCAGGATTGAACTTCAAGATGGAACTATGTCTGTGGTTTCAAGTCCATGTTGCATTTCTTTATCAGTATTTTAATTTCTAAATGAAAGTTGAAAAAGTGTCTGTGGCTCATAAGGAGATGTGGGGCTCTCATCAAGAGATGTTCTTGTGCATTAACTGACCACAGCCTCTTCACTCCCTCTATTAGTAAAATCGGTGTGCAATGTGTGGATGCGCTAAGTGGCAAGTCAACGGAAAAGACAGACCTGCCATAAGTCCTTACAGATGGAGAGGCCACAAAGCTCAGGGGTAGAGCATATGACTTTGTAGGTTTATTCTAATCTGCAGCTGGACATGTTTTATGCAGCTGGGGGTGAAATTATGGAGTTGAAGCTAAGTTTTTGTGCAGTTGGAAATATGGGATGCTTCTTAAAAGAAATATTTTCTTATCAAAGATAAAGAAATAGAACATTGAGATGATTATTGTTTCCTTTTAATGTTCAAAACCTTATTCTAATCATATATTGGGATCAACTGTTCGATTAGTCAAAAGTGTTTATTAACTCATGAACAATAAATACACGTAGGTATACAGCAGTACAAATGCAAAGAAGAAAACTACATAATTGGGCCATGGGCCATACCTCCTCACACTATGCCTATCACATCAAAATTTCATTTTTAAAAAGATGGTCAGATCATTGCCATCTGGGACTGGATGGGATGAGCATTGTTGCCTGGAGTCCTCTGAGAAAATTCCTTTAAACCACATCTGCTCTCTTGCTTTATTTGTGTTTTTGGTTCTGTGTTCTCATTTAATCATCCATAGAAGCACTGATGCCCTAGGATCCTATTTGGTGAGACATGGTATATTGAGATAGATCTAGAGGTTTTTATTTTCTGACCCAACTGAGAGTCCGTTCTTGGTTATGGATTTCAATGTGAACTTGTGCTGATGAGATGGTCAACATCAGAACTATGAGGCTTAGCTGAAAGAAGACATAGTATGAGTGTTGTCACTTTTATGTATTTTTGGATAATGGCTAATAAAGGAAATGGACAATGTAATCTTGCAAAAATCTCTGATATCATCAAGTTGAAGTACCTCCTTATATTCTAGTAAGAGTTTTGCCAGATCCAGGTCTGAATCTAGCACCTTTAGAACTGCTTCCTGGTTTACTGAAGGTTGTAAAGTGGCAAAGGGCTTCATAATCACAACAGATCCTCATCAACTTCAAAGCGTTCAACAAGAGAGTCAACTACTTCATTACAGACAGCACCACCATCTCTCCTGTCAGATACATACAGGCAGTGTTCTTTGCATTTCTACTTGTGATTTCCTTTCAGTATTGCTGTTCCATCTTGCTAGGATACAGCTTCATCCTTGAAAGCCTTGACCCACCCCCCAAGTAAATACTGTTCTTTCAATGCCAATTAGCTTTGCTTTTATCAACATTGTCAGCTGCTCCATATCAAGGATGGTGACCCCCATCTCCTTGTAGCTGCTTCTGGTACTTCCTGAAGACTGTATGTACATCAGCCAGAAAGGACAGAAGAGCTTATCTTCATCAAGGAGGAATGCAAGAAACCCATGTGCTGCCTTCTCCTCAGTTTTCTTCATGAAAAAGACTAGGAAATGACAAGACACTAGGACTGAATGTAGTAATGAGAAGGAAAACTCTGTCCACCTGGCCTCGAACAGCTTGGGAAGTGCAAGGAGACAGAACTTGTTGGCTTCTGCAGTGTCCCAAAGTGCTCTGGATCTGAGCCCCAATGTATGGAAATATGTGCTCAGCCCTGCAGGCTGCTACAACATGTGTCCAAGTTCACTAAATTATGGACTCCCCCATGCAAGAGTTGAGTGGTGGACTCAACACCTGAACTTCAGCAGAGAGACAGAAGATTCTTGATCATTATCCCTCATTTTGGATTGGAGGAGTCCACAAAGCAGACTTCTCGCCAATGTTAACAGGTGCTCCACCTGTGAAAAATGAGGATACATGCATGAAGATGTGCCTAGCTGCTGCAGGTCCAACTTTTCTTGCTGAAGGCACCTTCAACTGCATCCAGTACTCCTTTTGTGCCACAGTTGCAGGGTTCACTAACACCTGGAAAATGATATCTCTTCGTGTTAAAGCTTTTTCTGACCTTCCTGTTGCACCAATTATTCCCAAGCCCGTACAACAGATTTGCAGGTTAAGGATAGTTATGCGGCTATAACATTTTTAAGCTGTTATTTTATGAGGATCATCAATTCAATTATACTTTAGAACCTATTATCCCTAGTATACCATACAGAACCTCAACATATTTTGCAGGACAACCAGCTTGTAAAAGGATAAATTCTAGTCACCGTAATTATAATCAGAGCAGAGAAGATTTTCAGCCCCCAGTTATACTTTCTGTGGGGAAGGAGTCTCAGTCCTCAACTATAGTTTAGGGAGAGAAGTTAATCTCACCCATTTTTGGAAGGCATCTTAATTTCCCCGTCTCTTATTTTCCTATTCTTCTTTTCTTCTCTTTTCTTTCCTTGTTTCAGTCTCATTTACTCTTCCCTCTTTCATATTTTTAGTTTTTCCCATTAGAAAATGTTTGGAAGATGCTCACCTATTGTGCAGTTGAAAAAATGCATAGAATAAACCTCGATTCTTTGCAAGCAGCAGGTCACAGGTTCAATCCCTGACATCACCAGGTAGGGTAGGAAAAACCCATGCCTAAAACCCTGGACAGCCTCTGGCAATCAGTGTCAACACACAGGGCTAGGTATACCAACAGTACAAAGCAGCTTCCTCTGTTCCGAAGTATGCAGCAAAATTGTGGTGTAGTGGCTAAAGTGTTGGACTGGGAGTCAAGAGATCTGGGTTCTAGTCCCCACTTGGGCATGGAAGCCCACTGGGTGACTTTGGGCCAGTCACAACCTCTCAGCCCAACCTACCTTACAGGGTTGTTGTTGTGAGGATAAAATGGAGGATTATGTACACCACCTTGGGTTCCTTGGAGGAAAAAAGGCAGGATATAAATGCAATAATGAATAAATAAAATTAATAAAAATAAAATTTTGGCTTGGGAAGGAAGCCGGTCACTCTCCTCCAGAATTGGCAGGGCTGCTCATGTTCCTTCCAGCCAGAAACAATATGCAGGAGCAAGGCCGCTGCCAGTCAGGGATGGATTTAGGCTAATGCTTGCTTGTCACTTACTTCCTTTCAGCTAGGGCTCTACAGCAGGAAGTTCAGACATGGAAGCTGCACATATTTTTCAAGCCCAACTTCATCCCTTACATTTAGAGGGGGCACTCTTCCCCACACCGTCCTGCACCCATCCCACAGCTTAACAGATTGAAGGGAGATGCAAAATTAGCCGCCAAGGACCTGTGCCTCCCCACAAGGATCCTTCTCGTTGCAATAGAGACTGCCCCTTGCAACTTATAGGTCCACAGGAAGGGGGAATTGCCCTCTGGTGACTTGCGCTTCAAAGTGCATGTAGTCTAGGATCTATTCACCACAAAAGTATTCCCCTTCATCAGTGTAAAGATCCAGGGGAGAGGGAATTTGGCCCTGGAAGATACATACCTCATGGCACACATTACCTAGGTCCAGTTCTCCCCATAGGAATCCTGCCATAGCCCCTTTGTTCAAGCTGCAGAGAAGTAGGAAGACCGGCAGCAGCCCTTCTGCTTGGGCCAGGTGTGTCGTGTAGAGACAGTAGAAAGAGGAGATAAAAGTAGGGAAGGCCTCCTCTTTACAGTGCCTTTCTTCTCCCTCTTTCATAGGCCCCACACCCACAGAGGCATAACAGGCAAACATGATCATTTCAGTTAATAATCTTCCCATTTTCCCATTTGTGAACCGCCCAGAGAGCTTCTGCTATTGGGTGGTATAAAAATGTAATAAATAAATAAATAAATAAATCTTCCAATCCAACTTCTCTATTATAGACTTTTTGCAACTATTTGTCCTCATCTGGGAAGGGAGACCCACACACTGAAATAGGCTTCTATGTGCTGATCCTATTGCTGGATTAGGAACCACATGTTCAGACTAAATGAAGATATACATGCTGAAAACATCTGGCACCATCTCAGTCTATATGACATGGTTCAGATAGTGATGCTTGTTCCCAGTGCTCTTGCAAATCATATGCAGCCACACATTACTGTCCTGGTGGGGAGAGCAACCCTATGGTCCCTGGAGAGCATCCCGGGAACCATAGGATTCTTTGGAGTCATCCCCATCCCAGGCCATAGACACTGCTACAACCTTGGAAGGGAGACTCCATAATCTGATCCCACCCTGCCACTGTGGAAAGAACTGTGGTGCCGGCATTACACAAAAGTGTCCTCAGAGGACCTGAAATGTCTGAAAGAGAGGCATTCTGGCAGGTGGGGAGGAGTAAGGCCAGGATATGAGAAATTCTATGGCCCCTCCAGCCCCGCCAGACAGGCTCAGAGGCCCATCGGTGGTGGTCGGGGGGAAAAGGACAGAGAAGCAAAAATTTCCTCTAGTCCCAAATGAGAACAAATAGTTGAAGAAAGGCTATTGCGTTATCGTAACATAGAATCTGGATTGGAAGATGGGGTGATTATCAACTGAAATTATGTTTCCCGGTTAAATCTCTTGGAGGCTTCTATCCAACGAGGGCACAAGCCACAGGATTGCACCCTTAGGCCATTAACGTTACACACGTTATTGAATATGACTATCTCAGGCTCAGGAGCTTCTATATTTTTCATAGTCATCTTTTAACCAAAACACCAGGGTGGCTTCCAAGTAGATTGTTTGACCTTCCTCACAGCTAGCCACATACTGAGAACACACCAAACGCTTGAGTCTTTTACACTAACATTACCACTCCATATATTACACAACGGCAAACCCAGGTTTGCAAACAACAGTACTGTCAGTAAGGAGCTACAGCTAATCATGAAACTAATGTGTTTACTACACTCACATTTTTAGGTGTACATGTGCTAAAACTATAATATGTTAAGTAGCCCATACACAGGTACATTTATATACTAAAATGAGACTCTCTTCTTGATAGCAGATGACCTGAATTTTGGTGATAATCCAAACTGTAGAGTAATAGCATTACAGGTAAGATACCCTTTCACAAGTTAGGAGAAATTCTAATCACAGGCAATGTCTTCATAGTGGAAAATTAGTTGTACATGCATTATCAATTTCTACAGGCACATACGTATATTCAGATATGCCTTGCTTTGTTAGATTATCCCAATAAATTCAAATTCCGCAATCAAACCTGCAGGGATTCTGGGGCCTGAATTTGGAATAGAACTGCCACCTCTTGCAGAGAATGAAAAAAATATATATTTCCACACTGTCATTGAATTTCTTGGAAAAAATATAAAATTGTCCATTGCATAGCATTAAGTTCCAAACTAAGCATTTCCAAACTCCTGAGAAACTTCAATAATGTACAACTGCAATCCATTCTCCAAAAGATAAATCACTCTCATTACTAGGGATTTAATGTGTACTATGGGGAAAGCATTTAATTTACAGGCATTTACAAAGCCCGTAAAGTTGTCTTTTCTGAGCATTCCTGGGAAATGTTTTGTGTTTGTAGTGTTCTTTCTCCTTGTGTTTTATAGATTTCTGTTAGGCCCACGGCTCAACCATTTTTCATAGGCCCTCGGGAGATTAAAATAACGGTTAGAATTACTATTAAAGCTGCCATCCTATGTCCCTGGAAGGGCATCCCAGGGGCCATGTAGCGGTTCTCCCTCTCCATGGGCAGAGGGGGGAAAGTCTGCAATTGGGTGCCTCCCCAGCATTGGGAAGTTCCACTGTTAGTGCCTTTACATAGGGTGACTATATGAAAAGGAGGGCAGGGCTCCTGTATCTTTAACAGTTGCATAGTAAAGGGAATTTCAGCAGGTGTCATTTGTATATATGGGGAACCTGGTGAAATTCCCTCTTCATCACAACAGTTAAAGGTGCAGGAGCTATACTAGAGTGACCATTTTAAAAGAGGGCAGGGCACCTGCAGCTTTACCTGTTGTGATGAAGAGGGAATTTTACCAGGTTCCCCATATATACAAATGACACCTGTAGAAGTTCCCTTTTCAATACAACTGTTACAGGAGCCCTGTCCTCCTTTTCATATGGTCACCCTACTTTACAGCTCAGGGCAAAAACTGGGTAGGTGGGTGGATTCCAGAGAGGTTTTGGATCCACTGCATCCAAGAAAACCCTCCTTCCCTGGGAAAGTCAGCCCTGGTGTACAGATTTTCTCTCCCATCAAGATCCATGTGAGGATTTATTTTTTTACAGAACACAGCAGCATGGAATGGCCAAAAAAAAAGACGTTAAAAGCTGCACCTCCCTTCCGCTCTTCTGGTACAAGCCCTGTAGGAGTTTGGATTTGGCTGCTCCTCCCCTGCCTGCACAGGATTGCTGTACCCACCTCTTTCAGCTTAAATGCCTGTTCCTAGTTATTACCTTAAATGTATATTTATTGTAGCAGCAGACCTAGTAGCCTATTATAAAAAAAGTAGTTGTCAAACTAGCATTGTGTGTATTTATACATTTTTAAAGATACAAACGCTAATGCAAATACAAATGCAGATACAAAACTCTTTGTACAGTCCTAAAAATGGAGATTTGGAAGTCAAGTAAGGCTGACATTTAAAAAAGACAATTTCCAAAAAAATATTATGTCTTTCTGTTTTCTTATAAATGTTCAGATACGTGAAAGCAATGCTGCCAACAATCCTGTTGGAAAAGAAATGGAGCCAGTTTATGCCATATTGAAGAAGCCCAAATCGATAGAGGATGTTACATACATCAACATGAAGTTTCCATTAAGGTCAAATCTCATCAAACACCGCAATGAGCCCACTGATGCATTCTCCCCTTCAGGATCTGTGAAGTATGCAAATATAAGCTTTGAATCACAAGTTTCATATATCGGGGAATAAAAACAAACTGGCCTTATTTAGCCCTACTGTTAGGGATTCTAGGGTCCCGCTTCTGAAGTGTAATTGTGAAATAACATTTACCAAAAGATCAATTCTAAGACAAATGCATGTCCCCAATACTGCTTTAGCTTAGGACTGATTGTTATTTTGAAAGCTGACAAGCTAATCTAAAAGCCTGAAATTGGTGTGCAGGCCAGTTCAGTATCATGTGCCCCTATGTGAGAGCAGTCATGACCCTACAATTAAATGGGGAAACATTTGTTTGAACCAGGCTCTGCATAGAAAGCCAGGCACTCTGACTAGTCTGAACACCACAGGTATGTAAAGCAAACTGATGTGCTTTTCCTTTTCTTTTCTTTCTAACACTCCTCAAGTTTAAGTCTTATTCATGCTATGGATGCTTTAAACTCATCGCAACATAAATGTAACTGAATTATATGCGGCATGTATAAATGAAGTGCTCTTAGTATAAAAAAAAAGAATTTGGCGGTTTTTTTCTGAACAACGGCAAGATGTAAATTATTCAACAGAGAACTTTCTTCCTTGGATAAGAACAGAGTTCAAGCCTTGGAAAGGACAAGAAATATTATAGCTAAGCTGATATATTACTATAGCATTTAATTTGTATATATTTAAGGCCAAATTTAATATGATGGCAGACATTCTGTACATTTAAACTTCAAAGCCGAAATGTGCTATAGAGGTAGAGGAGGGTCCAATTTTAACAGCAAATGGGATGCACCGAGGAGGTGTGCAGAATCTTCCCCCTACCTTACTCATGATAGGAACCTACCTCACCCAGACATTTTGCTGTTAAGATCAGATCCCACAACCATTGCACCCAATCTATATGACTGGGGTAGCTTTGTGTTTAAATACACAGAACTGCTGCGGTTACATCTTGTTTAGTATTAGGCCTTAGCTAGACCTAAGGTTTATCCCAGGGTCATCCCTGCCTGCTCCTGGGATATCCTGTGTGTCATTTACATGAACAGGGATGGGATCGTCCTGGGGTCATCCCTGTTCATGTAAGTGTTGTGAAACAGCTCATGATCAAAACAGAGCTTGTTGAAGTAATGCACTTCATACAGAGCAGCTTTCAAACATGTTCAAATTCTTACAAAGAAATTCTAGTTGTTACTTCCATCACTGCAGCTACACTAACTACAAGGAATTACACCATGAACTGCCCCTTATAGACAGACTGTATCTCAATGGGGAGAGCAGATGCTTTACAAGGTCCCAGTTTCAATCCCTGGCATCTCCAGTTAGGGCTAGGAAAGATTCCTGACTGAAACCCTGTAGAGTAGTTGCCTGTTAGTGAAGACCAGCCAACCTAGTGCCCTCCAGATTTTTGGACAAACTCTCAGCATTATTGACCATTGGCCATTCTAGCTGGGGCTGGTGGGAGTCGAAGTCCAAAACATCTAGAGGGCACCAGATTGGAGAAGATGGACAGATGGTCTGACTTGTATGATCCAGCTTCTTACATTCTTGAAAAATAAATCACTCTGAAAAGTAACTAATTAGTTATTAATGTAGCTAGCTGAATTTTATTTGTAAGTGCTGAATTCACACAAGCGATGGCCAAATTATGGTTGGGGAAGGTAGTAATTTCACACTATACTCTTAACTAGAGGCATTTTTATCTCGAGCCCAGGGAATTACAATAAGGCTTTCTGCCAGATGGCACTTCCTTGACACCAGAAAGTGACAAAGATTTAAAATGCTCCATATTGGCATGAGCTTCTAGTGAGCAATAGCTACGAAGACTATTCCTCTTCCCACATAAAACAAATTCATTCATACACACACACACATATATTACAGATGTTATGCAATTACAGTATTGTGTGGGAATTACTCCCTACCTAGCAAACCTGTGGATGCTTATGGGTGTTACAGTGTTGCAGCCCTCATTAGGAGAGACCAATACATTCAACACTAAATATATAGAGGGGTTATTTTGCTAATCAGTTGGATCCAGATTTACTTGCTTAGAATAGACCCACTGGAATCAATGGGATTTAATTCTACCATGATTGACTTCTCCCATTCATTTCAGTGGGTCTACTCTAAGAATGCAAAGTCTGGATCTGACCCACCATAAATAAAACCAAATGTGAGGATGTTGATTATGAATCAAGTACTTGTGAAAAAATGGATGTAACATTCGTCTCCGAGCTTTAGTATCTTTAGTGCCAACTGCACAAATGAGAAAGACAACTGGTGTTTACTGATTTGAAGCTACTTAAGGAAGTAGCTTCAAATTCTCAGATAATTCCCTCATAGGAGCAAGATTGGAGACCACTTATGTACCACTATCTTCACTGCACCAGCAACCCACCTCTGAATAAAAACACTCACTACAAGTTAATATTAGTTTGAGAATACGGTAAAAGAGCATCTTTTTATCTCACACTCAGTTAAGCAATTACTAAATACCAATGTAGAAAAGGGTTTTGAACTATTCACTTTAACTCAAAACCAGACTCTGACATCAATCAGTTTACTAAAATAACTGGCATCTGGTGTGACCTCGACAGCTACTGTACCATAATTCTGGGACTCCCACTTGGCTCCTAACAATTCCAAGCTTTGTAACTTTGGGATCCCAACTTCTGTTTTTCCTCCAATTATGGATACCATAAAGTGGTAGAAGGGAGGAAAGGTGACACAGAATAGTAAGAGCATCTCTGAAGGTGTAGATCAAAGAGGCTCAGATAAGAAAAACTCAGAAGTCACAGATTCTTTAAAACAATTACATTACTTTTTATTATTAGTAAAGCCTCTGTGGTTTTCCCATGGTACTCTTGATGTACAAGGCACGTACATTTTGCCAGTTTTTCTTGAGCAATGACACTAGGAAATTGATACCCAAGTGAATATTATAAACTAATTCATCTTCAGCCATTTTCACATGACCAACAGCCACAGCCAGACAGAGCACCTGCAGAGAGAAATGCATATATTGAATGTAGCTTTCTAATAATTATAAATGGGCAGATATAGCAATAACCCAGGTGGTCTGTGATATCAGTAAGTGAATGTTAAGCAGTTTGATTTCAGGCAGCCAATTCAAAGCTCCTAGTGATTTGTTAATTACATGAATAATAGGTGGTTAGCCACCGATTACTAACAGCCCCTTCAAGAAAGATCTGCTTAAGACAGAGCAAGTAAAGCTATGATATCACCATCTGGCTCTTTATAGATGACTCTTTTTACCTTTTTCATCTGAAACTTGATAGTGGACTTGACCTCATCAGCTTTGGCCACCATGTTCTCATTGTGAGTGAGAAGAGAAGGGAACTTGCCAGCTTTGTTCAGGCCAGGACCCAGGATTCGAGGAATCTGTTTGATCAGGGACTCCGAGGCCAGGAAAGCATCATACTTCTTTGCTGAAGGAAAGCATGACAAATAAGTGTCCTTACATAGATCACTATGTCTCCAACTATAGTATAAAGCTTAGTTGAGACCTTGTTAACAAAGCACTTTCCCTCCCCCGCCCCACCAAACACATAGTAAGCCCAAAACAAACAGCAGAAATACTTATTCCGGACTGAATGTTTAAGTACCTTAGAGCCACTTGAAAAATTACTTCATGTAGGAATTAAACTTACAAGCTTCAGGTAAAGAATATGCAAAAATCTTGTAATGGAGTTTTCCACTACAAGTATATGCATTCAAAAAACACAATCTTGGCTAATGTGAAGGTTTTTACAATCAGTACCCTTGGTGGGAGCTGAAATGGCGATATTACAACTGAAGACAATTACTATAATGGATTATCACTAAGATTTCAGAGCAACACTACAGCACACATCTTACATAAGTAATCCAATGCAACTTACTTTCCTCAACATGCAGCTAAACTTGTAACTTTAAAGAAAAAATTACACAGCACAGAAGGTTTATATAAAAGACAGAACAATGGTTTACAAGATGATATAAACATCAGAGAGCATGGAAAGTTTTTGAACAGTTTATGCCTCACAGAAAAGTGTCATTTTGCACTGGCTAGTGGGTGCATTCTCTCTGGGGAGAGTTTTTCCTAACCAAAGTACAACCTATCCAGTAATAACAGTGCCTTTGAATGAAAGTTAACGCAAAAGTGTAGTAAAATCGTAACCTATAAAGGAAGCACATCTCATGGTAATTTAGATATTTAGTTCATGTGCAGCCACAGGAAACTATCTCTCAGTTTACAACTTGCCCCATCTTTAGGGCTTAGCAGAGAAAAATTCTTAACATATATACTAAATCATGAAGATAAAATACGAACATATAGAAACAGATTAAACATTACTCCACACCCGCTCAACTTTGGCATTAAGAGCAACACCAACAAATGTAATAAATTGCAGACTTCATCTTAAATCTCAATGAATTTAGAGGTACTTCTGAGTAAACATGCTACCAATTACTATTATTATTATATTATTATCGTCATCATATACCGCCTCATAGCCGCCACTGATAGATATGTTGCAGCCCTATGCATGTTTACTCACAAGTAAGCCCCACTATGTTCAATGGGCCTTACTATCTAGCAAGGGTGTTTAGTATTGCAGCTTTAGTTACCCTCACTTATTGAAATACTCTCTAAGCAACTGAACCCTTTTTGGTGCCATACCCCATTCCCAACTTGCTCAAAACTCACCCAGTTTTTTCACTAGTTTCTTGTTCTTATTGAGTTTCTTCAGAGCCTCTATGTCCATGTGAGGCATGTCAACTGCTTTGGCCTCATCACAGTGCTGCTGATCTCCCAGTACACAAATTGAGAATTTAGGCCGTGGAGCGGACTTGAGTCTGAGAGTGAGAGAGAACAACACCATACATACACTAAGCACCTGCAGCAATACAAATCCTCACCAATCACATTGCAAGACTGCTTCTTAAAGCACTCAGCTGGTTCCACAAGAGTGCTTCATCACACTGCCCCCTCCTGTTTTAAAACCAAGGGTAGGGAATCTGTTCAGTTACACCCACTTTAAAGAAGGAAGATCTAAACTACCCAGAATATTCAGCATTGCACCCAGCGGCTAACTTATTTACCAATCAGTGAGATGCTTTATTATTAGGCATATTATATCCAGAATATGTAACTGGGAGAGGGATACATGATAAATATTGGGTCAGATCATAGTGATGCCAGACCTGACAGTGCCAGAAAAACGCTTGTCCTTCTGTGGGTCATAATTTTTCAGACTGATCTGCAACTCGACACTCTCCAAGAACCTAAGGAAACAGAGACAATGTTTTACTTTATTTCCCTAGCAAAACCAGAAATTGAGAAAGCAAGCCACAAGACATAAACAACTGGAAAGAATTAAACATAGCATCTAGTTTGCTGAATCAAGTCTCTCTTTTGTGAGGATCTTTACACACACAAAACAAAAAGATGCTAAAGGGTTCGTACTTGCGTTGTTTCGTCTGACTTCCCTGAAGGACTTCCCGTACTGCTTCGTACAGTGTGTCACGAGAAACTTTGCTGCTGTAAATTTGAAGAGCATACATACATCACACGAGTCACGCATGCAAAACGATGAAAACACAGGAACTGTAAGATAAACAGACCCTAAAGATGGCTTTTCCCATACTATTATCACAAAAACATTTGAACCCATTGTCTTCACTGCCCGCAGAATTGTTTTCTATGAGCTTTTTTCTTAGCATGTTAGGAAAAAATAGAAATAAAATCTTGTTCTGGGGCTTAGAACTTAAAATGTGAGCGAGCCAGGCAAGTGTTCCTGGGGAGGGTGTTACAAAAAAAGAGTGCCATCCCTGTCACCTCTCATGGAAAAATGCCTCTGATGCAGATTTTAGCTCTCAGGAAGGTTCATATGGACTCCCTTTTTAAAGTAATATTCATGTATTTGCCTCATGGAATATAACACAGCACATTCACTAGGTCAGAGGTAGGCAACTTGTGGCCCGCCAAATGTTTTGGCCTATAAGTCCCATTATCCCTCACCATTGGCTGCGCTTACTAGGGTTGATGGGTATCGTAGGCCAAAACATCTGGAGGGCCACAAGTTTCCCACCCCTACATTAGGCAGGTGACTTTTCTTGCCAACCTCATAACCCAGATTTCTACTCTTATCTTTCCAGAGACTCCCGTGGCATTATATAGCACTGCTATACCAGCTCTATTGGGCCCAGTAAAAAATCACCCATGTACATAAGAGTTATTCTCTAAACCAAATACAATCTGGCAACTTTGGAGAGACCAGTCCTGAAACCTGGACATGATCCCAATGCACAACACACTAACAAAGCAGAAGAGGTGATGCGACCCAAGACCTTGTTTCACACACCTTAAATGCAGCTTGGTTGTCAGCCTCACTTGTCTCATAAAACTAGGCTCAAGCTACCCATCAAGTTAACCACAAGTACTGTCCCCCAGAAATATATATATTTTTATCAAGAACAGCCACTCAGGCTACAATTTCCAATGGGGGGGGGGGGGAAGGAGGAAGAAAGTGGAGGTAGATTTCCATCTACCAACTCTCCTCTAGCTACCTTGGCCCAATGGTGGTGGGGGGAAATAAACCAATATCCCCCATAGGAAATTATGGGGCTAAAAGAAGCTCGGGGAGTACAATTTGGAGATGGAAAACCAACAGAAAATAAAAGATTGAGGCTGCAATCCTATACCCATTTACCTGAGAATAAGCCTATTCAATACAATGGACTTATTTCTTACTAAACGTGTATAAGATCGTGCTGATTGGAGACAACAAGACCAGCGGCTGCTTTAAGAAAAAGTACCAGGGGTGGGGGAGAAAAGGAAGAAGGACTATATGTAATTCACTTCGTGTCTCTTGAACCAAGATGGGCCTCGATGGGATAAGCAACGATGTTCAGGAAGCAGGAAGCCCTTGGCAAGAGCGAACACACGCTAGGAGCAACTTTTCCGTAGGTGGCTGCGGATAAGGAGAAGGGCGCGCTTAAGGGGGCCGGCCGCCCTCCTCACAGGAGCAGCAACCCCTCGACTCTATGCCGGCACGGAGCAAGCTACGCGCTGTGTCCCATGAACACAGGCCGGTGCGGAGGCCGGGCAGACCCAAGAAAGGGCTGGACGGGAGGCCCGCCTGCCGGTTTCTTTCTTGCGAGAACTACATACGCCGCTCCTGCCGTAGAGCTAGGGAAGGAACAGTGGCTGAGTTCGGAAGACACGCTAATCAACGGTTGTTTTCCATTTTGTGCCTATTAACCCACCCACCCCCTTCCCTTGATTAGCATGTCGTCCGAACTCAGTCATTAACTCGCTACGGAAAGCCGACGCCACCGGCTCGAGACCACGTTGCCGGGCAAAAGAAGCCAGTACCTCATCTTGGCTTTCCGTCAGCCACCGGAAAAGGAGGAAGGAGCTGCGCTCGCGCGAGAAATACATCGTCGCATCTCGCGAGAAGTGTGAGGTATTGCGCAGGACGCCATGCTAGGAGAGGAAAGGCAGGGTGAGGGGCGAGGGAACGAGACGTTTCAGTGGGGTTGGCTGGCCCAACCTGGTGCCCTCCCAACTACAATTCCCAGCATTCCTAGCTATTGGTATGATGGCTGGGGGTGATGGGAGTTGAAGTCCGCAACACCTGGAGGGCACCAGGTTGGGGAAGGCTGCGTATGGTATGATAAAAGAAAGGTGGTTCTGCATTAGGGGCCCGTGTGTGCCGAGAGGGGCATTTATTTATTTATGCCTCCCCCCCCAAAAAAGGCACTCAAGGTGACTTTTGAGCCTAAGCAAACTGTCAAGAACTAACACACACACAGTCTTGAGCTCACAGGAGTCGGACTTTGCTTTGCGTTTACTGTAACAGGCTAACAATGCTGCCCCTCTGGAATTTGTAAAGGATTAAACGAATTGTAAAGTGAGCCTATGTTCAACAATTCTGTTTTGACTCTTTATTTAGACTCTCCTAAAAGGCGGCCAGCGTAGGCTCTTGAAAGTAAATGCCTATCAAGACTCAAATACGCATACAAAAAAAGCAGCTCAAGACACATTCTTAAACTCAGTGCTTAATATTTACAATAAGAGCATAAGCATGCTTAAAGCTTTCCAAAAATTACACTATCTGATCTTCAAGACCTGCTGCTCCCCAAATCCAGACCAACACTTTATTCTCTTGTGACAGAAACGCAGACTCCATATGTTCAAAACTGTTCTTTATTACTGCCTTTGTTTCATAGTTCAATTTTGGTAATGAAAACAGATCTTAGAACTGTCAAATAAAGCCATGCAATCTCACGTTTCAACTAATCATATAATTTATAAGGGGAAAGGGGATAAGTTTTTAAATATTTACCTGACAGGGATCTGTCTTTTTTTTTGCTTATATTACTCTGTAAGTGCCCTGGACATTGTTTGGCACTATATAAATCATAGTAATTACCAGCACTGCTTGCAATTTTGCCAAAACCTTAACTATGAATTGCTTCTACTATTTACAATAGTTAAATTTAATCCAATATTGCTGTGGACATTAACTTGAAAAGATGGCTGAAAGTTCTTCTAAAAAACCATAAGTAGCCTCCATTCTTTAGTTAAGCTCCCTCCCATCGTCCTTTTATCCAAACTGTTCTTCACCGCCCCCCAATTGTAACACAAGAGTTGTGTGGGGGTTTTAAAAAAACTAAATGGCTAAGTCAGTGTGGTTTAAATATCTGCTCAGATATTAGATACAACCGCCTATCTCATTATAACCTACCTCACTATAGGATTGAGAAGAAAGTGAAAAGATATACTGTAATCTGCCATGAAACGCCAGGTCAAAGGACAGGAAAATATATATATAAATAAAATGTGTAATAGTCTGTTCCTGTCTCCATTGCGCACAGGGTTATAGAACTTCAGTGAGGAATACAGCTTGATCCTGCCAGATAAATGCCATTTATTGGCCAGCGGACTGGCGCTTCTGCTGCATCCAACAAACCCTCAGCCGGTCTTTGGCAGGAGTTTGGATTGCTCTGGCCATTGTCTTTGCTGTTTCCTTATTTTTCTCATATTTATACTGTTAGGGCTGCAACAGCTAATCAGTTAACCTTTTGCTCAATTATATAGTTTTGATTCATCCAAAGAGAGGTTGATTTAAATCTCTACCTATAAAGCTGAAAGTATGTGTGTGGGATGTATGTCTGGAAATGTTTACCCACTTCGAGATGAGTTGGAAACTTGAAATTTGGCATGCTGATAGGTCTAGCTGTACAATGTACTCAAAAAATCTAAAAAACATGAAATTTGTGGGTTTAAGTATTTTTAAAGAATTTAATTAAAAAAACTAGACTTACACCTACCACTTCCTGCATACCTTGGGCAGGAGGCCAGACTTACCAACCTTTGGCAGCCATTGTGAGTGTGTAAGCGTGTGGCTGCTGCATGCCTTTCACAAGCCAGACTCCTAAAGTCAGTCTTGAGTAGTAAACCCAATTCCACATAAAAGGAAACAACCCACATAAATGGGCTGCATCCATTTGTGCTGCCTCCTCCCACCCATTGTGCATGCTTTTAAAATCATAACTAGATACAACACTGTGATTTTGAGAGGCCAAACTCTGAACATGCTCAAAAGTACCCTGTCCTGATATTGCTGTTTTTTCAGAATCTAAGGGAAGTTGCTCTTAAGAGGGAGAGAGGAAAGGGAGGCACACTGCGCATGCCGAGAGCTTCGGCTATTGGGCGGTATAAAAATGTAATAAATAAATAAATAAATATGCCTAGAAACAGGCTCAACAAGGGGGCCAAATGCCCAGGTCCACCCTGGTACTTCAGTACAGGTTCCTGATGGAGAACTTGGTAGGCGAGAAGCGTAGGCTGAGGTGGTACCAGCTCAGACTTGGCCAGAGCTGGGTGCAGCCACTGACAACCGCTTACCTCCCCTCCTCGCAATGCTACTCTTCAACACTCTATTGAGGAGCAGTAATTGCAAAGAGAGGAGGGAAGCACCTCTCAGAGGACACATGCACCTGTGGGCTGCCAAAGGCATGCTGGGACTTGTAGTACTGGCATGTAGAGTGGATGTTTTTAAATAAAGCATGGGTCTTGTACTAATATGTGTTTCCCACCCCAATTTGGACAGGGGCTATGGCACAAGGAATTTAACCCTTTCCTCCAAACAGCAAGGGGTCCCAATTCAACCCGAAGTCCCTTGGGTGCAGAGAGGCCTGTATGTTTTTGTCTCCAAGGCTAATAACAGCCTCGAGACTGCTAGATATCATTGAACCACAGCTCTGATCCAAACTGGGGTCCCCTACAACTACCTTTAGGAGAACAAATGACATTGGCAGATCAATTATCAATCTCCCATGTAATGCCCTGAAACTTTTCTTTAATCAAATGACACACATACTTTCTGTGTAATCAACCATCTTACAAGTGGTATGCAACTTTATTTCTCATTTTATAGTTATATTTCATTGGCTCTATGTATTTTCCTGGGGCATAGACATCTAGATCTCTCCATACCATCCCTGAAAAACAACACTGGTAAAGCTGGTTGGATGTAACATCTTGTTTATTAGTATTGACAATAATGTCCATTAACTTAGGGCACTGGACTATCTACCAATGTCTAAACTGAGCTTGAGCCCATTAAATCTATTTTTCCCTGACTAGACATATGCCTTACTAGCTGTCTCATCTCACAGAAGCAAGCTGTAGCACCCTAGATTATCGCCAGGCTGACTTTCGCCAGTTCCAATTGCAAAAGAGAGGGTAGCTGGCTTGCTCCCATTTAAGCCTTCTGCTTTTGCCTACTCTGCTACTCCTCCCCCTGACCCATATGTCATCTCTTCTCTTATGCTCCAAGCAGTGCACATCCTGAGCCTGGCCCCACCCCTTCCTGCATCTTTGATATCTTAGGATGGCCCTTGAGGTAATGCAGATGTATCTGCTGGCTCCAACAATAGCATGGCAGGGAAGTTAACATTCCCACTGCTCACATCCTCTCATTGGTTACATGTGACAAATTAAAAAAATACTTTATAAAAACAAAACATTAAAAAATATAAGTAATCCTAAATTACAGCATTGCAAGACAATGCACAGATCCAATCTAAGCCATGAAAATGCTCCTACTTCAAGTCATCCATCTGGCATTTTCGTTAAGTCACATGGGAGTGACTTAACGAGAGAAGCAAAAAAGAGAGAAGCAAAAAAGTGAATAGTTCAAGAGATATAGGACATATATGATTCTTCAGCATCTGAAGGAGCCTTTAGTCATTTCCATCTTGGAGTTACAAGCAATAAAGAACAGGGTTGCCTTCTTGCATTCCCCACACAGGGAAAGGCATTCAAGTCCGTTTTTCATCTGGAAGTCATTCGTTTTAATGCAACCTGGAGAGACTTCTTTAAGATAGTTTTGTTGTTGTCCAGAGCACCAGATAAGCGATGCTGGTGGGCCAATGTAATCTAAAAAGAAAAACAAAACATAAGATATTTAGGTAACGCTGATGCAAGCCCATAATCCATTATATTTACCCAGGTTGAGTCTTCCCGATCGCCATCCCAAATGCCCAGTTAGTCTACAATATATACCAAAGTTGTAGAGAAAAGTCTATTTCTATGTTTATTTGGATTGATACCTTGCCTTCTGATAGATGGTGCTATTTTATCATTCTCACAATCCCTTCAGGTTGTGTTGTTTGTTTTAACATGCAGCTTAAGTTACTTCATTTGAAAAGCATATTAAAAGATACATCTTTTCTTTAATTAATTAACCAAGCACAAAACATGGTCATTCCCACAAGATTTATCCTGTGAAAATAAACCTGAAATCACACCTGATGATATCATATTTCCTGGAAACCTCGAGGCAGGGTGTGTGTGTGTGTGGTGGGGTGCAAGGTCCATCATTCTGCTGACTCAGCTTTAATACTGAACAAAGTCAAAAGGACCACCAACCACAAAATGACTAGAATTTTTAGAGAGAACAATTGCGCAGTATGATGGAAACAATTCTTATAAACCCATCGTAAGACCTAAGTTTCATTATCAGATCGGAGGAGTACTTGTGTTCAGTCACAGTTCATTTTCTTCCCCCTTCGGGTCCCTGGTGCGATTACTCACACTGCTTTCGTATTTGGTCAGCAGACTCAGAAGCAGCTTTGCGTAATGCATTGATGTGGCAAATTCTTGAGCCATCTGGCAAAGATTTAGAACTAATGTGTTGAAAAGCTCAGTAGACAATTCCACCTGAAAACAGAAGTAGAAATGTCAGGAGGGAAACACTGACCCTAAATATTAACTGTACCAGTGGCCATTTCAGTTGCTCAGAGAGTCTCAGTGCAAGTCATACTGATGAAGAATCAAATAAAAACAGCACCAGGCAGGTAAAACACGCCTAGAGAGTGGACACAAAAGGAACTCAGATCACAATTTGCTCTGTGCTACATGTTGAGATGCTGGCCTTGCCACTTTTAGCAAGGCCAGCACCTGCCCATGCTGTCAACAAATGCGTAATCACCACAGAACTGGCAACATACCAGTTTGGACAGAAGAGACTTGAGTCTCCATGGCTATCCAACCAGTAAATTTCATTCACTTGAAATCCACCCATATCAGCCTGCCTGCACTTCAGTATCAGAAAGAGAGGCCCTTCTCATTTGCCCACCTGTGAGAGAAATTAGGTGGGTGTCCATACGGGAGAGGGCCTTCTCAGCAGTGGCCCCACACCTGTGGAACAAACTCCCATCAGAGGTCCGCCATGCACCATCCTTGAAAACTGTTAAGAAGGCCGTAAAAAGGTTTTATTTTACCATGGCCTTCTCATGATGTACTGTAGTGCTGCTATTGCCGTTGTTCTTGATTATTTTATTGTTAGCTTTTATGGTTTTAACTATTTTACTGTGTATGTTTTTATTGCTTTTAATGTTTTAAACTGTTTTTATGTATTTTATTGTTGTAAGCCACCTTGTGAGGGTTTCTGCCCTGGAAAGCAGCAAAAAAATGTTTTAAATAAATAAAATAATCCAATTACAGAAGCCCAGGAAGGCCAATGTATACAGTCACCTGTCTTTCCAGCAAAGAATGCACAACCGTAAAGAGATCTTCTGACCATGGCACCTCTATAATATGGCTGGAAAGTCAGACAGGGGAGAGAGAAATAGAAGAGCGAAATTATATTAGAGAAGGACTCTTACCCATAAATACGTAACAGCCACATGTAATGCTAAGCCAAAAATCCTGGCTTAATAAGCCAGGATACGCACAAGCAGCACATGGATAAACACAAGTCCTTCGTTCCCCCCTTTGCACAAGTAGGGAAACTAATCAGGAAGGTGCAATTAGCCATAGCTTCCTGTTACACGCTAACCAAAAATGGCTCGCACCTTAATGGGACGCGATGGTTAATTGCAGCTTCTTGGATAGTTTCCCTGCTCATGTGAAGGGGTGAGCAAGGGGGCTGAGTGGACCAACACACTTCTCATGTATATGCTAGCTTCTTTAAGTCAGGATTCTTGGCTTAATACAAGGATGGGGAACCTCTGTCCCATGAGGGTCCCTCATCCAGCTCATAGACACTTGGTCCCCTCCCCAAGTCTTACCCCCTCCCCAAACTCCCTCCCTCTGGGATCTAGCAGGGAATTAATGTTAGCATATCCCACATCCTGACCAAGATGGGGTGGAAGAGTGCTCCTCCATCCCACACTTTGATCAGGGCAGTTGCAGTGCGTATAGGATTTCCCCAGCTGGGTACCCAGCCGAAGCACCAGCTGGAGAAGCTCCACTTCCCCGACGTCACTTGGCCTGTGGAGGGCCGGGGGTGAGGGTCTTTCATCTGACCCACACCCCATTCTAGTTCCCCACCACTGGCCTAGTGCAATCACAGCCAATGTCTCAATATGGAAAAAGCTTCAAGTCCTTTCTACAGAGGAGTGATGTGAGGACATAACATTAGGGCTGCAACCTTTTTATTAATAAATTGATCAAAAACATCTCTGATTAATCAAGTGACACTTTTTTAAAAAAGTTATTTTTATTATAAATATACAGATGGCAGGCACCATCTTAGGTGTTCCCCTTAACTTTCACACAGGACAGACTGCTTCTTCTAAAATCGCACCCCACTGTGACATATACATACTCCTTCTAAAAAGGAAGTATATAATTTTCTCCTAAACTACTGTTTTAGTTGTATGCAAAATTATAATATTAACTCATTAAGGAAAACTCATTAATCAACTAAGATTTCTTTAATAGAGCAACAGCCTAGATAACAAAGTAAAAGAAGGTACAGAACAAAATAATTTTCAAAGAAGTTAGCAACTTTTACCAGAAATGTTTTGGGGAAAAGGAGTGGAAAAGAGGAACTATGTGACATGCAGCAAATGAAAATACTACATTTACCAGGACAAGCCTATTTTATTTTTTATTTTTTTTATTGCGTTTCCATACTGCCCAATAGCAGTATGGGAAACGCAGTATGGGCAGTTCACAAAAGTTAAAACCATCAGCCCAGAATCAAAGTATAAAACAAACAACAGTATAAAAACACAATATAAAAATACTATATAAAAGCACAACCAGGGTAAAACCGAGCAGCAATGCAGAGCAGCCTATGCATGTTTAATCTGAAGTAAATCCCACTGAATTCAATGGAGCTTCCTTCCAGATGCGGACTCTATACCAGGGGTAGGACATGTCGTGCCCATGGGTCTTAATGAATACCAGACACCTTTCTTGGTGCCCACCAAGGTACCCTACCCATCTCACTTTAATAATAAAGAATATTAAGAATAAAATAATAATACATCTTCTTATCGGCAGCTGGGATTGCTGTGAAACAGGTATCTGTAGATGCTGAAAACTGTGGGTTCAAAGGAGTTATTGCATTGGGGCTCAGATTCCTCCTCTGCTTTGGGCTTAATCTTTTGGGGAAGTTATTTGTCCTTTTCTACGCCTCCCATGGAAGCCATTTTGTGATGATACCCAGGGCAGTTTCTCAAATTGCCAAATGTACCCACCTTTCAAAAAGGTTGCCTACCCCTGGTATATACCCACTCACCTAGGAGTAAATCTCACTGAAATCAATGGGCTTACTTCTGAGAAGACATGTATAGGGTTGTGCTGTTAGTCTGAAATTTCATAAGGAAGCACAGAAGCCTTCCATGACAGCGGCCTTCCTCAACATGGGGCTCTCCAGACGTTTTGGACTTCAGCTCCCATCAACACCAGCTAGCATGGTCACTGGTCAGGAATGCCGGGAGCTGTAGATCCAAACTCCTGGGGGACACCAGGTTGGAGAAGGCAGCATTACAGTTTCATATGTCAGAAGGTACCAACGGTGGATTCCAGAGTACCTTGACACCACTTAGGCATCACTCTGTCCAGGACTGGAAACCAAATACTCACAGATGCAATTCCAATATTACATTTCATTTTGCATTAGGAACATTTACCTGAATACCAGCCGCACATATTCAGGCTCCAAACACTCCTCAATTAGTTTGCACACTAACTTCATCTGCTCATGGCCTGCAATAGCAAAGATAGAATATTTCAAATTGGCATGTGATGTCGTTCAAGGGATGTACAAGGACATTGTTAGTGAAAGGTAATGATTTATATTGGCCAAGAAAATGTTTAGTTGGTCATTTCTTTAACTCATCCTCCCCTAGCTTGACACCCTCCAGATTGTTAAACCACAACCCCCAAAATCTCCAGACAGTGTGGCCAAGGGGAGGCTGCTTTAATTGTTGTTGTTTTTTAAATAAAATATGCTGCAGTATCAGATTACCAAGAACTCATATATAGCTGCTTGGAGGGATGCTGGGAATTCTAGGACTTTTTTCACCTAAACATGCATAGGATTGTGCCCTAAGTAACTTTTTAACTAGACTGGGCAGAAGGAGGAATTGAGAGGGCCTAGAAATGTTTAAACTGCTTTATTAGTAATTGCTTCATTAGTATTTACTTTGTGTATCCTTCCATTTTATTCCTTTTTATTTATTGCTTCATTGGTATTTACTTCGTGTATCCTTCCATTTTATTCCTTTTTATTTAATCAATCATTCCAATTTTGAATTGCTGTTACTTTTGCACTAATTTGACCTTTGCACTGTTCCAGGTCCTTTTATTAATTGTACTACATTGCTTTGGTTATTATGGATTTGCCTTTGTTTCTACTTGTACTATTCTTTCTCTTTGATGTTTCTATATTGAGTATTTTCTACCAGGAAATCATTTGATTCCTTTCAGTTGCAAAAAACCTCCTACCAGGAATGTTGCTTTTCAGAGTTGCAGGCAGGCAAGCAGCCATACCCTCAAGATATTATAAGCTGTAACAGGTTCAAGCAGGCCAATTCACTCTCCTCCGCACTCCCAGATTTTACATTTTTCTCATCCAACTGACATTCAACATTGTGTGGCCCACTGAGCATGCTCAGTCTTCACTGGGCTGCCTACCCCTCCCTCATGTTTTTTTAAAAATATTTGTACTTGTGAATATCATGGTTCATCCAGGCATGCTGATACTACCCCCTTTTGTTTCTCAATGGTCCCATTTTGCCTGTCAGTACTCAACCAGTTTGCTATTAGAAAGTTTGCCATTAGAGAAAATTATATACATCCGCAGCACAAACCTGCAATTAGAGAGAATGCTGTATGTCCTTGGAGAAAACAAATTAATACTTACTAGCAGAGCTAATACGCTCACCTTTTCCTGGGGCCTGTACAATTGAAGAAATCAAGGTGCAACAGACCGGGCGAGCATATTTGGAGCAGAACATCATTAGGGCAGTTGTGAGGGACCAGGAGGGTGGCTCAGTCAGCAAGAGAACCTACAGACCAGAAACAACGGGGGGAATACTGCCTGATACACACTGTTCACAGTCTTGCATATCAAGAGTCACCAACGTGGTTTACACACATCTTTGATAAAGCCTGTAAAAATCACAGAGCCACAATTGCTTTTGCAAGGCAGGCCAGTTGTGTGCATATCTATTTAATTGGTAGGTTTATGCCACCACCTCCCTTTTTTCCACCCTAATTCTGGCTGGGAAGAATAATCCAGAGCTCTAAGATTAATTATATGCTTGAAGAGAGGTAGCAAATAGCTAGACATCCACCCATCCCATTGCCATGGGCAAGGCAGTTGCTTTCCTCTTATCCTTAAGAACAAGGATACAGGCACAGGTTGGTGAATCAGAGTGGCTAAGCAAGTAGGAAGAGAAGCCTCTCTTGGGAATGTCAAAAACCCACAACCAAACCTCCAGTACAAATGAAAGATGTTTATTAAAGGAATATGATAAGAGACAAAAACGGAAAGCAGATGGGTACTTGAGAAATGTAAAAATGGTTAAAAAGAGGGGGGGAGGGGGAACTTGCCAACCTACATAAAGATTTAGAGGTAAAATACAACATGGGGATCACCTGGAGAGTTTCAGTATGCCCAGCATCTCCACATGGTAAGAGAAATGTGACCAGAATGACCAAAAGAATACAGGAATCATAGTTCATTTTTATGGTCTGTAGACCAGAGCTAAAATCCCAAGTAAACAAGTTTAGCCAATCCAATGACTGCCACATAGTCAGGAAAGGCATTCCTAACATGTTTTGGATCCAGTAGATAGGCTATGAAGGTGTTGATTAAAAGGAGACACTTTGGCTACCTCTGGCAGACTTGATACATCAAAAAGCTTCCTGTCATGTGGATCTGGAAGTTCCAGGAAAGATGTATGGTATTTTAAGTGAACTATGGATTTCATCATCCTGATCAAGGATGCTTGTCATTTCAAAGAAATAGACCATGGAAGACATGAGCATCAAAAATTATCTTCGGAGATTTATTTATTTATTTATTTATTTATATCCCGCCTTTTTTCCTCCAAGGAACCCAAGGCGGCATACATAATCCTCCTCCTCCTCTCCATTTTATCCTCACAACAACCCTGTGAGGTGGGTTGGGCTGAGAGTGTGTGACTGGCCCAAAGTCACCCAGTGGGTTTCCATGGCTGAGTGGGGACTAGAACCCGGATCTCCCAACTCCCAGTCCAACACTTTAGCCACTATACCACACTGGCTCTGCAGAGGCAATTGTAATCCATCCTAAACTAAGAGAGAGAAAAGGCTAGAAGGAAGAATAGACACCACTTCCACATTGTTTTGCTTTAATACTGGAAGTCAATATGGAAATATGTTTACTAAACAGAGATCATTGTCCCATCACCCACAGCTCACACCCAGTAGCTCAAACAATAATTATAGTGTAGTATAACTAACAATATCAGAGGACAATATGCAAATCATCTCTGATACTGCAGTATCCAAATCAACACATTGCATTTTGAATTCTTATGCTCATAGCGTCATAGGAAATCAGGACTAAAGTATCCAATCAACTGGGTCCAGAATAATCAAATTAATTGCACTTAGGGTACAATCCAATGAATGTTTAGACAGAAAAATCCTACAACTCCCAGCATTCCCCAGCCAGCTGAGAGTTGCACGACATTTTCTGTCTAAACATACGCATAAGTTTGTGCCCTTAAAGTACTCTATAGTAATGTTGCCACTGGATAAATTATACAAATACTATTGTATTGCTATTTTAGTGTTGCTTCACAAACATGGCAGAGCAGAGACTAAAACAGACAACTTTAATGGATAAAGCTCTATAATCAATAAGGTAATATTGCACCCATCAACCACCACTGCCAAAGAGAAGGGATTTTTTTCCTGCATCCAGTGCAGATGCTCAATACATACCCGAGGTAGGAAAAGTTTTCCAGCAAGTACTGCTGCATTACTATAGCCAAGATCAGGAGAGAGTGCCACTAACCAAGTACAAAACTGCAGAAGTTCATTCTCCGGGCACTCTGAGAGCTGCAGTAAAGAGCACAGTCCTTCCAACTAAAGGAAAAGGAAGAGAACACAACCATTACCAAGAACAATCCATTGGATAAGACACAAATGGGATTCAGGCTTAGTTGTACAGTTTTAGTAAGGTCTTGAAGTCTGGGAATATGATCTTACTTGGCAGAAATCTCCATTGAATTAAATAGGACTTGCTTTCAAGTAAACATGCTTAGGACTGAGCTGTAAGTCACCTACATCTAGTCACCTTCTTTTGACCCTACTAACCTGGCTTGGAGTACACTCATTCAGAACCTGCAGCTGAAGAGGGGCATTCCCATCAGAATGCTAGAAGTAAAAGGAGAGAAAAACTTTAGAGGTTATCGACAATAGAGGATGTGATCTCAAAATTGAACAAAGAATAGCTGATGTTTTTGTGGGGGTGGTATGTAATATTAAAATGTTTTGTTAGCCACATTGACTGCTTTTAAGGTAAAATGGTAGGGTATAAAATAAATGCCTTTCCTTAAAATAAAATTGTCCCAGATTTACTGAAGCTTCTTTAGGAGGCGTATGAGTAATATTGCCAGGGCATCTGTCCCAAGTGAAAACATAATAACGAATACTTACATCAAACTGCATCTCTAGCAGTTCCTTAAGTTTGGGTACATGCACCTAAAATGCAGGAGAAAAACCAGTTAAATCACTCTGAGACCTAGGCTGTATTCCTCAAACTACTCTGAAATAAACCTGATGCAGTCTGTAAAAATAAGTAAAAAAAATATCAAGTATTTAAACCTTATAGAGTAATGCTGATATGATCTACTAGGATAAGAAGCAGCCAGAGAGGGAATGTAAGGAAGGGGTGGGCTGCATGTGGCACCACCACGCCCCCAGTGCAGTCCCTGCTACCAATTCAGGAGACACCCCCCAAAAAAGGTTGACGATTAAACAAATGTTATGTTAATCAATCATCTCTACAACTTATTATAATCAATAAATTTTGAGACAATAAATAAGTCTTTCTTGAGTCCTCACTTTTTATCTTTCACTACTCTAACTTCTCTTCTCTAACTTTCCCATGTGTGTGTGTGTGTACACACACACACACCTTGGAATACTCCTGTCCATTACATACAACTCATCAATAATCTAAAAGGCCTAGGCCAGGCCATGACACACCGTTGATGAAAGGACTGCCCATACCACATGACAATATTTGATACCCTCTCCCCAGCTTTCAACATTTTTGGACAACTTATGTCCACATTGTTTATCATATGTAGAGAGATCTCAGTTGCTTGCTCACCTAAAAATATGGAATATTTTCCCAGTCTTCTACCTACTTCCATAAGCTAAGCTAACACAAAAGAAGCCTTGACTCCACAATCTGCTCCTCCTACCACTTTCTTAAAGCTTACAATGCACATCCTACAGATGCAGATCATGCCCCGACTCATCTAGTGGGCATAAAGAGAAGGATAGCTGCAAAACCTCGTTGGTAAAGAGAACTATGTTCCATATGTTTGCAGTGCTAGTCCCCCAAGAAAGCAAGGAAAATAATGCAAGAGTTTGTTCATACCTTAATATGATCAGGAACCTCGGCTGCTGTGTCCTGTTGAGGGCTCTGATTGGCATCTCTCCTTTCCACTGCATCCTCCTTCACAGAACTTTGACAGACATTGTAGCTTAGACTGTGAACATCTTCATTTCCAAAAACCTCCATCATGACCTCAGTCCCTGTGCTAGCTGCACCAACTCCCTGCAGTACAGCATGCCGTCTAGGAAGTTCTGTATCCAGTTCATCTTCCAATCGGGACCTCTTTCTCTGTCTCTCTTCTTCAGGACCCAAAGGTTCCTCAGCTAGCTTCTTTTTTTTCCTAGTTTGAGACACAGAGCCAAGAGCATCTCCAGCTAGCATTAAGCAGGGATCTGCCTGTTTAACAAACCAGCTTAGTTTTCTTTCTAAACTAGGTTTGCTGCAACGAGGAGTCATAACCTTCTGGCACAGACCTTTCAGCCGCTGCTGACATGTATCTGATAGCAGGACTGGCATCAAAGAGCTCTTCTCTTGCATCCCCACTTGTAATAAATCCCTCAGTCTTTGCACCCATTGGTCTGGGCTGGGATCTTGTCTAGAGGCCTGGAGTAGACGGATGAGGCAGTCTTTTGGTACTGCAGACTGTACTGTAAGCAGCAGGGAAAAGAGATTTCTTTGACACAACACTGGAAGCAGTAGCAGTAATGGTTTTCTGAAATGACCATATGGAAGAAGGGAAGCAGGAATATGTTTACTTGGATCATCACCAGGGTAAAATGCTGATTCTATAACAAACATAGGCGGTGCAATTCACTGTGCAGCAGACCTCAGGAGTTATGTACTATAGGAGATACAGGACTACTGTGAAAAACAAACATCCCTGTCTTGAGTAGTCTGCCTCCCCTGTTTTGAGTAGTCTGTCTCCCCAACATGTAGCAGCTTTCCACCATGTTCTGATATTGTGTGCTTTTCTGCCACATATCATTGCTGGCTGCTGACAGGGGAACAACACACAATAATATGAGGTCATGACATATAACTTTATAAGAACATATGAAGCTGACTTATACAGAACCAGACCACGGATCCATCTACCCCAGTGCAGTCCACTTTGCCTGGCAGCAACTTTCCAAGGTCTCAGACTGAAGTCTTTCCCAGTTTTACAAGACAAAGCTTAAAACCATAAAGTACAATAACATAATATAAAACCGTAAGTTTTAAAAAGAATAAAACAGATTTTCTATATGCAAAAGCCTGTGTGCTAGCACTGAGCTGGGGCTTCTCCCTCTAGCATTAACTCAGATTACAGAGGGAGGAGCCAAGTGAGAAATTGACATGGCAGCACCACTTTCAACAGCAGCAGCCCTGCATCTTCCATAATATGTAGTTCTATCTTCAAAGCCCAAATGAACCTCTCCTACCTATATAAAGGAAAGACAGGGATATGGGCTCAAGTCTAGATCTTAAGATCTTGTCCAACACAGCAAAGGCATAGAATTTATAAAACTGTGCTCAATTTTCGCACAGAATTTGTTTTTGAGGCCAGACTACCAAGAGACCATTAATATGAGAAAGAAAATGAAGTAGTATTACAGATACTATTCTCAGCAAAGAAAGAATACTTATTCTTTAACATAGATCAGAATTCAGTATGTACATAGAGTTATTAATAGAAAAAAAATCACTGCACACTACTACTTTTCACAACTGCATACTAAAATCAGTAGGGAAGGAATACAAACTTCAAGTTACTCCTTCCAGGTGCTGATCAGTCCCCAAAGCCCACTATAATGACACTGGAGCATGTGTCAGATACTGCACAATCCTGTTCTTAAGTTAAAAAAATAATTCTGGCATATGAAAAGGACACAATTCCAAGCTTTTTAAATGAGAGGTTTGAACAACTCACAAGGTGAGGGTCTTCTCAGGCCCTTTGAGCACAGGTTCTTGAGAACACAGGTTCACTGTGAAACTCTGCCAGTTGAATCCCTGCCTTGCTTCTTCCCCAGATTGGGAGCGCTGAAGGGTTCGGAAGGCAGCCAAGGCCCCCCAATGACCAGACACCAATGAGCACAGGAGAAGACGAAAAGATTGATCAAATCGATGCATCCAAGGAACGGAAAGTCTATCCATGGTGCTAGCACTGTCAATCAAGTTCAAATACACATGTGAATATGAAATGAAGCATACAAAACACGTTGATTGTAGAATGGAAAAGTACCAAAATGTTCATCTGGTCTATTACCATCAATGGTCCCTCTTTTAATCTGGTTACAGCTCTTAGAAAAGTTCAAGCACTTCATCAATAATAGTAATGATGATGGTGATGTCTACATCAGAGTAAGACACAAGGTGTGAATGGAAGAAAAGAAACGCCACAATAGTGGGGCCTCCAGCTGCTGAACCCCCAATTTCGCTATGTCCCGAATCCACCTCTGCTTAGGGCAATTTGTAAGTGTTATATAGGCACCTGGTGTAGAATTTTTAAAAACACACACATTGGCCTGGTTCAGACAACACGCTAAACCATGTTGCGTAGCCACTAAGTAGCATGGTTTAACGTGTTGTCTGAACCAGGCCATAGAGTAAGGTGACCATATGAAAAGGAGGACAGGGCAGGAGGACAGGTATCTTTAACAGTTATATTGAAAAGGGAATTTCAGCAGGTGTCATTTGTATATATGGAGAACCTGGTGAAATGTTGTCTTCATCACAACAGTTAAAGCTGCAGGTGCCCTGCCCTCTTTTAAATCTGGTCACAGTATAGCTGCAGTATAGCTCCTGCAGCTTTAACTGTTGTGATGAAGAGGAAATTTCACCAGGTGCTGCATGCATAAGAAATGACACCTGCTGAAATTCCCTTTTCTATGCAACTGTTAAAGATCCAGGAGCCCTATCCTCCTTTTCATATGGCCACCCTACCATAGAGGATAAACGCACCGCAAACCATGCCCATGCCGCCGCCCCCTTCTCCACACCCCCAAAATCGATACCGAATCAAACCACACCGCAGTTACTGCTGGGGGGAGCAAGCGAAGTCCTATGTAGACGTACCTCCTCAGCCGCCAGCCCCGCAGCCTCCCACTCGGCGACCCTCTCTCGCCAACCTTCTTTTCTTCCCGCGCTCTTTTTTCCTACGAAGCGACGACTGTAGCAGCCGGCTGACGCGTGGCGCAGCTAGCAAGCGCCCATGTCTATAGAGATAAGAAATTGTAGAGTCGCCCACCCTACTATACAAAGATGGAAACTTCTCAGTTCCGTCAGTCTCCGTTTCTTTTTTTTCTAACTCTAGGCAGAAGTAAAAGTTGCCCATAGAAAGCCATACACGCCCAGCAGAAGTATTAGTACAAACAGTTCCCGCTCTTTCTAATTCTGACGTTGTTTCGCGAGTAAAATGCGATTCATTCAGTTATTCGCGTTTTTACAGTACACGACACATTGTGTCTACTCAGAAGTAAGTGCATAGAGCTCAATGAGACTTACTCCCGTGTAAGTGCGCGTTGGATTGAAGCCTCACTTTTTTCCTTTAAATTCCCCACAAATGCCAATGCGGTCCACACGATCTACTAGTGGAGGTTGGTGGCTCCGATGTGGGTGGGGCAGTGAACCCATTTTGGATTTCAATCAGAACCTGCCAGAACTCTAAGGAGCCATCCAAGGTTCTGAGCCCTATCCCCAAACTAGATTCAGCATCTTGGATAACTCCTTTAGAGTTCAGGCAGATTCTGACTATAACTCAGAATGGATTATATGGAGCCTCTTTCCGCACTGTGCACAACCTTTGACTTGTAAGTGGATTTCAGTTTAAATATAACTTTTCCATAGCATGGCGTTGTGCATAGAAATTGACGGAGAAAAGTGTATTTTAGAGGAGGCAGCCTCAATTGCACTGCTGCACATCCACTGACCGCAACAAAAATTGTCGTTCATGCTCTTTTTGATGCGGCCTCGGGACTCAGTGTTATTTTAGGTGAATTGACAGAGCGAGTTAAAATGCGGTTAAATAATAATACCATATTTCTTCGATTGTAAGACGCCATCGATTGGAAGACGCACACTAATTTCAGTACCACCAACAGAAAAAAAAACCTAAGACACACCTGCGATTCTAAGACGCACCCCATTTTTAGAGATGTTTATATGGGGGGAAAGTGTCTTAGAATCGAAGAAATAGGGTAACAATAATGCATTTATTTCTTACCCGCCTCTCCCTCTGGATCGAGGGTATATAATACAATATAAATCAAGTGCTGATTAAAAGAGCATATAAAACCAATACAATATTAAAATAATAATCAGAACATCTTGAAATTCTTAGGTTTAAAATTCATCTGGGTCGGCCTGCTGGAAAAGATCAGTCTTTATAGCTGACATAAACTCCGAGAGAGTGTTAAGTAGACAAATCTCCTGTGGCAGGCCATTCCACAGTCTGGGGGCAATAGAAGAAAAGGTCCTCTGGGTAACAGTTGTCAGCCTAGTTTTGGCTGACTGGAGTAAATTCTCCCCAGAGGACCTGAGTGTGCAGGACAGCTTGTATGGGGGAAGGCGAAAAACAAAAAAAATATTCTGGGTATGTGCCTGGACCCAAACCACGTAGGGCTTTAAAGGTAATAACCAACACCTCGTGGCAGCCAGTGGAGTGATTTTAATGTTGGTGTAATATGGTCACCCCTAGATGTACTGGTTACCAACCTGGCTGCCATATTTTGAACTAGTTGAAGTTTCCAAACTAGGTACAAAAGTAGCCCTATGTACAGAGCATTGCAGAAGTCGAGCCTCAAAGTTACCAGTGCATGCACTAAGGTGCATACACCTTAGAGAAGCACAAGGGTTCAGCCTGTGTGCAATTGAGCACAAGGTGTGGGTTTGGAGGACAGCCATTTAAGTAAGCTGGCCTTTGTTGTTTTATGTTGGCCAGGGACTTCTAACCAATAATACATTGAACTATATTGCGGGGTGTCCAGTGGTGCAGCTAGGGCTGGATTTTTGAGGTCAAAGTCCAGGGCCCCTCAAATGAACACCCTGAGAGTGGTAGGAGATCAGGACAGTAGTAAACAGGCCAGAGCATCCCCTAAGCATTTTATAGCCAGGTGAAGGTGGCCAGGTGAGTACATGGTTGCATATGCTCATTTTATTATTTTTCGATTGAAGACCTAACAACACTAGCAACACCTGAAAAAGTGGTATACCAGCCCCACTTGCCAATAGACCAATATATGGATATTTGGCCTACTTTTATTGCAATTCATATAAATGTTGTGATAATTGAAACAGATCCTTAAAGCATGTAGCTATAATTGTTTGTTTTTCCTTTGTTTTGTTAAAACTTACAATGCATATATATTTACTTTTAAAATGTATTCTTTTCTACAACAAAATAGTGTTTATTCTCAAGTAAATATGTTTAGTGTCAGGGGCACAGAAGCAAACAATTTTTTATTCGTGTCATGATGGTGCTAGGACTTAAGCAAGTTTACAATGTGAAAGGGGGACACGTACCCAGAATATTTTTTGTTTTTCGCAGTTTTGTTTCACTCTTAACGTATCAGGAATGGCGAAGCCGTTTTAAAGCATGGAATGACAGTGGGAGATGGGGGCAGGGAGAAATGTTATTAGTGTGCTTCATAACTGAAGTAATACAACATGGCTGCTTAAAGTGCAGCTTTCAAGACCATGGTCTAAGATCTAAAATTACCTAGCTGCACCACTGGGGAGTGTTATAAAGCCGGTGTAGCCTTGGACTGGGACTCAAGAGACTTGGGTTCTAATCCCCAGTCAGCCATGAAGTTCACTGGGAGACTTGGAGGCAGTCATGGACTCTTAAGTGTTACCTGCCTCACTGGGTTGTGAGGATAAAATGAAGAGGAAGTGGATTGTGTATGACTCCTTGGAGGAAAAACAGGACATAAATGTAACAAACAGATGACTTTCCTTCCCCTCACTTCAGAACAGTTTCTAAGGAAACATAAATATCCAGAAGAGAAGGCTTCAGAGCAGCAGCTCTTCCTTACAGCGATTCCTTGCACCATATTGATTCTGAGCTACAGAAACTCTTTGGCACCAAAGTCTCCTACGTGCAACTGCATCAGTCAAGCAGATTGTGTCAGACAACCTGTGTGTCCTCTCACACAAGCCCAAGTGTTTCCAAAATAGGGCTTTTATTGTGCGATTTCCCTTCCTCATTCACACAATTTTACAAGAGGGTACAGATAACAGCACCTATTCAACACTGCCTCTGTTTTACCACCACTTCTTCCAACCGTTTTCCTCCAAAGAAAAATCTGTTAAGGAGAAAAAGATGGAAGAGCTGCACAGTGCTTTTCAGTTGTTACTCCTAGGAGCACCTTCCATCTCTGTAGCTCTGGAGGAGATAGTAGGCAGCCACTCACCAGGAAAAAGGGAAATGCTCAGATGTAAAGGGAAGGACTAGCCAATTGAAAGAGAGCGCTTGCACTGCTAACAGCTGTGTAAGCAAAGTAATTTCAGCAGCTGTAGCTTGCAGGACTAGCTATACCTGCTGGGCTTCCTTCTTCTACACCACCAGAGGTGGGCAGAAGGTAGATTGGTTCTCTACTGGTAGATCTGTGGGTGATTTGCAGTAGATAATCGCCAGAGTAGTTGGGTTGAACTAAAACTTGGATCCTGCTCACCTGGAGGGCACTGGGTTGAGGAAGAGTAATGGAGAGTGGAAATGTTTCTTCAGCATTTACACCAGTGATAGGCAACCTGACACTCTCCACGTGTTTGGGACTGCAACTCCCACAATCCCCAACCATTGAAGCTGGTAACATGGCAAGATTATGCAGCATTCTGTCTCATATTGCAGGCTGCATGAAACTTGGTTGAGCTACAAGTTCCCCACCCCGCCTTAGAACATAATCTGGACCCAGATGACGGTGGGAAGCAGCATCTATTGATTACTTCAGATGGAAGAAATGCACTGAACTTCCATTAAGATCTCTATAGAACATCCATAAAAGCTGCCATGAAGACCCTAGGGTGGAAAAGTAGGATATGAACATGTTATATTCAGTCTTCTGATGAAGGCTAAAGAGTTCTCTGTTGCCATATTATACTAGCAGAACTGCAGATGGTAAGCATGACCCTGATCGAAACTGTGTTTACTCAGAAAAATTCTGTTAATGTCAATGGCACTTTACTGCCAAGTCTGCACACTTAGGAATGTTTGGGTAGCACTGCCCTCCCTGGGCACTCCTGGATTCTTTCTTTGTAGGCCAAGATGGCGACAGATGCCTAAAACTGTTAAACATTATCCTTCTCCCAGCTGCATGGCCGTAATTCACATTTTAGTGGTAAGAAGGAAAACCAGATACTGCAGAAGATTCTAAATATATTCATGTGCATATTGCTGTGGTATCACATCATACACATTTTTAAAAACAAGTCATTGGAAAGAAAAGACTTTGCATGGCTACATTTTTAAAGCTCATTTTATTTCATGTTCTCCAGATCCTTCTAGAATTAAAATTACATATAGGTGGCTCACTGATCCCAAGGGTTTAATTATTGCATTCTAAGCCTCCAATACTAATGGATCACTGCATCAATAAAAATTCATGATTGATTTTACACCCACCACACTCCCTCCTGCCCTCCGGTGTATATACCCTAGGCCTCTATACAATAGCAAGATGCAGGTGCTGCCTGCCGTAGATAATAGCACTGCTCAGCAAACCTGCCTTCCTGAGGAAACGAATAAGCAGCAGCCTTGAACACACTTAAACTCTCAGCCTTCCCAGAACACACAGAAACTATTCGAAGTATCAGAAAAACCCAGCAGCCTTCTAGGAGAGGCAGCTGGGAGGCTATTCACAGATCCCATGTTGGGAAACTGTAAAGGCAGTGGGGAAGAAATGTAAAGATCCAGGCAAGCAAGCGATAGGAGAATGGTAGTGCGATTGGTGAGATGCAAAATAAGATGTGCCAATAGTGGTGATAGCATTACTTTGCCCTGTGGATCAGGCAGCCTTCCCCAATACAGAATGAGTCCTTGCGTTAGGATTCTCCCAGTCAAAATATTGTTAAGACCTGGCAGGCTGCTGAGAGCTATTAAACCGATCAACACCTCTTTCATCCCACACCCATCCTCCAAGCCACAACTCCACACACCATCAGGACTGTTCCCAGAGCCGGCAACACAACAGCCTCCTATGAGGCGGTTGCCGCCGTCTAGTCAGAAGAATCACTTGAATCCCAGAGAAAGTCTGAAAAGTCGAAGTCTCTGTCTCTTTGTAACAGCGCAAAGGTGAGAGCCCACTGGATGAGGTACATGTCGTCATCTTCGTCTGAGCTCTCAGATGGAGACAAGTTGTAGACCTGCAGCACGGGACACAAGGACAAACACCAAGCTGAAAAATCGCACCGCCAATCTGCCAGCAAACAGGTTTGTGTTGCAAAAGCACAGCCAGGTTTAATCAGACAAGTGAAGAGAATCACATATACTAAATGAGGAGAACTAACTCAGTCCACTGTCATTTTCAACTCTTGGGAAAACAAAAAAGCTTCATGAATAAAACTCAACTACAATCAAAGCAGTTGCTTGGGGAGGCAGCAATATTTAGGGACTCTTAAGCTGTGCGCATTTACAGCCTCTACGCAGCATTTCAAACCTTGGGGCTCCGATATCAGTGGGGCACCTTGGATACTCCTTTAGAGTCCTGACTGAAAACCGGAGTGGACTCACCACCCCACTGATGTCAGAGCCACCAGCCTCCACTGTAGGAATCCTGGTTTGCAGAAACTTTAGCAAGATCTCTTGGGGCAGCCCTGGGAAGGCCATCCTACTGATTACATGTGAGCTGCTCCAGGAGCCTTTTTGACTAAAGAACAAGATACTTCAAATAAATACATCCTAGTCACCAACCAGTTTAAAATGGCTCTGATTATCTCGAGCATATCAAGGTAGTTTACTTACAAAGGGTGGCCGCCTCCGCCGGTCAGGTCTGTGTCGTGGCCTTGCAGCAGGCAGCTGGCCTCCAGGAAGCTCATGCAGGTAGATGCACTCCGATTTAAAGGGGCAGTGACCATTGCCCCTGACAAAGAATTTGCATCTTATTTTGCTAGGGGAATTAAGATAATTATTAAACCATCATGGGAACAGATGCAGGAGATGTTTCTGCAAGAATATCATCCAAGATTAACCGAGTTAACCCTAAACCGTAATTCTTTTAACAGTAGCCTTTTACAGTTGGACGTAGATATAATGGCCCCATTCAGAAGACACCTTAAACCATGGCTTTAACCATGGTGAATAAAGCAAAAAGCCTTATTCATCATAGTTAAAGCCATGGTTTAAGGTGTCTTCTGAACACAACTTGGCTTTCCGGCTTAACCACCATGGTCAAAGCCATGGCTTAAGGTGTCTTTTGAACAGGCCCAGAGAGTGATGGCACTGGGGCAGCTAGGCCATATTGCACCACACCCCAATTGCAAATACAGGAGAATTCTTTCATCAGCAACTTGTTCCGAATAATTCAAACAATCTTAAGGAGAACAAGGACCCAATAGGGAACAGAAATCTGAATAAAGCTTGTAGGTCAACATTGTTACCTAGAATGGAGAATAAATTAGGAGTTATTCAGGAAGTAATGGAGCATGCAAACAGAACGGGGACTGCAACAAGACATATTAAGCAGCAGGGCTGGGGTCGACGTCACATTGCACTCACAACTGAGGCCTCCCCACTAGTAGATACTGATGGGGGAATACTCCAAACTCGTCTGGACGACTTCCTTCAGCAATTAAGAGAGCAATCCTAGGGTCCCTGGAGAGCATCCCAGGGACCACAGGGTTCTTCAGAAATCATCCCTTCAAGGCTGTGGGCCCCAGGGAGGGGGACTCTAAAATTTAATCCAATCCCTCCCCCCTCAAAGCCACTGCAGAAAGAACTGTGCACTATGATATCGCAAAAGGAGACTCAGAGGACCCTGGAGAGATCTGAAAGGGGACACTGTGGTGGGTGCAGAGGATAAGAGAAGCCAGATTATAAGGAAACCTATGGCCTCCCCAGCACTTCTATTAAACGGGCTCAGAGGCCTGTCTGGAGCGGGGTAAGGAAAAACAATGGAAGACCAAGAAGAGAAATTTGCCTCCGTTGCTCATCCTACTCTGCTTACAACAGCCCAGCAGAGCACTGGATACTCTGAAGCCTCTGAGATTGGAGGCTTATGTCCAACAAGGGCGCAGCCCATAGGACTGCACCTTAAGTGATGCATTTGACCACAATCAGAGTACTAGTTTCCAACTCCAGAAGCTTAGCATTGGTCAGGTCTCCAAAACATCTGGAGAGCACCAGGGTGGAGAAATACCTATATTTCTACAGCATTGGGGGCATCCAATGACTTCTGACGGAGTGGCTGCTACTTACCTAGTCCGGGCCTTGAAATTCTCAATCAGTTTTTCCTTCTCCTCTGTATCAAAAACCCAATACTTGTTGGGGATAAAATAGGTTGAAGTGACTCTGCACTCTGGGCAGCCCCTGGGGAAGGAACATGAGAGGATGTGACCAAAGTTCACAGTTCATTTGACACTCTTTAACTCAACGTGTCCCTTGACTGAAAGCTCCAAGGGGCATTGGCAGTTAAGCTCACATAACAAGGAATGGACATGCTTGGCTCATGTTATACATGATTTTCCATACATCCAACCTGCACCACATGGTTGTGGTACAAGTCTTTTTATCGTGGATTTTACCCTCATTCGTTTTGCCAGATTTATTTTAGATCATTATCCTTTCAGGGACAGCAGTTTCCACTATCACTTTTGGTCAAATTACTACAATGCCACAGGACAGGGTGGGTTATAAAGAGGTGAATAACTCAATTTGCAGGTACATTTACTCTTTTCAATAACTTTTCTACGTCCATTCCCCATTCACGTGGTCTCCAAAACGGGTCTCTTCCATGCACATCCATGTCAAGAGTTTACTTGTCACAATAAGGGTAATAACACTCAACCACAAAAGTACTTAGAAATGTAAAATAGTCTCAATATATTAGAGATATGAGTGATTTATACAACATATATACAGTTTGTAATCAATCTACAGAACGAATTCTCATAGCTGGTACATAGTCTTAAATTCCTTTAAAACAAATCCACCAGTGCAAAACCTCCACAATAACAATTAGTAAGGAAAACAGAAACAGAAAAAATGTCCAATGTTACCCACTCTGAAGTTCACAATAGCATTTTACGTTTTTACAAAACTGCCTAAGAGCAAAAAAATTTAAATAAATAGTTCAGAAGTATATCACTCATGCAGAAAGACAGGCGTATAGATGACATTCATAAGGTGTCTATCAAACATTTGTAATGAAGCATCTAATAAATAGAGCATCTATTAAACATTCATGATAAGACATCCAATAATTTCATAATAATGCGTCTAATAAATAATTTCATAATAAGGCGTCTAATACAGTACATGTCCTGTTTCGAAAAATCTTCGTCAGTTGTACGCGGTAAACGATACAAATCAAGATCTTTCAACATCCCACGGATAATCGAACCTTTGATTTAAGATACTTTTCTAATTGTTCCACAGAGAAGATGGTTTACATCATTATCTGTCCATGTTTGATTTATGTGGGCAAAACTATGCGGAGTGTACGAGCACAAATCACTGAACATCGTTCCAAACTCAGAAATAGGATAACAGAGGCACCATTAGTCCAGCATTTCATTGAGCAGCAGCATCAATATTACGATTTTCAGTTTTTAGTTATTGACAGGATCTTTCCCCTTCAGTATAACCATCGTAATTTGAACAAAGTGTTTCTTCAAAAGGAAGCTGAGTGGATTCATCGACTTAATTGTGTTCAACCTTTTGGACTTAACGCCAGCCTAGATCTCACAGCTTTCCTCCCTTAGAGGTGATTTATTAGCCAATTAAGCTACTTTAACTACACTTTATAAGAACCGGGAGCTTTTGAAACCTCTTCAAGTAGTTGAGAGCATTATCTGGCGGTTTGAAACGTGTAAATGATATGGTGGTAAGCCTTGATAGTCTTTTGTACAGTTTTGTATAACCAATTTAGGTTTGGGATATTTTATAGCTATATCTTTTACTATGTTCTTCCATAGACAATGTTGGAGGGTTCCACCCTAAATGTACAGCCACGGCTCCCTTTGTGAACAAGTTAGTGAGGCCAATATATTCTGATTTTTTGTATTGGATGTAGTATATGACATCTCATGTGACTGGTTACCAATGCTGAGAGAGGTATTTTTGTATCGTTTACAGCGTCCAACTGACGAAGATTTTTCGAAACAGGACATGTACCGTATTAGACGCCTTATTATGAAATTATTTATTAGACTCATTATGAAATTATTGGATGTCTTCTCATGAATGTTTAATAGATGCTCTATTTATTAGATGCTTCATTACAAATGTTTGATAGACACCTTATGAATGTCATCTATACGCCTGTCTTTGTGCATGAGTGATATACTTCTGAACTATTTATTTAAAAAATGTTGCTCTTAGGCAGTTTTGTAAAAACATAAAATGCTACTGTGAACTTCAGTGCGGGTAACATTGGACATTTTTTCTGTTTCTGTTTTCCTTACTAATTGTTATTGTGGAGGTTTTGCACTGGTGGATTTGTTTTAAAGGGATTTAAGAATATGTACCAGCTATGAAAATTCGTTCTGTAGATTGATTACAAACTGTATATATGTTGTATATATCACTCATATCTCTAATATATTGTGTCTATTTTACATTTCTAAGTACTTTTGTGGTTGAGTGTTATCACCCTTATTGTGCCTTGTTATTTTCAACCACAGCCTTCTATCTACTTTATTTTATTAAGAGTTTACTTGTGGCACAATCTCATGCAGCTATGGCATCCCACCAATGCAACATATACGCTATGTTGGGACAAGGGAGAGGGCTTTCTCTGTGGTGGCACCCCGACTGTGGAATGCCCTCCTCTTGGAGGCCCGATTGGCACCAACATTGATTGCATTTCAACGCCAAGTAAAAATATGGCTTTTTACCAAAGCCTTTGATGGTTAAACTCACTGGCACATTGTTTTAACTGGCACAACTGTTTTAACTGCATCTATTGCTTTTAAATTATATATTGTTTTAACTTGGATCATGGTTAATGATATAGGGTGGGATATAAATGTTTTAAATAAATAAATGTGTCCAGAACAGAACCACATCAGCCCCATCCCAACCATGTTGGTGAGACAGATTGTATTCACACAGATAGAAAGTCCAGGAAAACAGTATGCAGCTATAGCAGTTGTTGGGAGAGGATAAGGTCTTTACCTTACAAGCAGCATGTAAAGGAGGGGGGGGGGCAGGGGGGAGTCTTTACCATTATGATTGCGCTGCTTTTCTCACACTAAAAGCTCCAACTTCCCCTAAGCCTAGCATGCCTATTCTTTTTGGTTAATACTTTGAGAAGTTGGAATATTCATAAACATTCCATAACACGACAACTAAGGCAACAGCTAATCAAAGAGAGGGAGGCAAAGATGACCTTAGGGTCTGCCGCAGCTAGACTCCCCTCCCCGTCAGAGCTATCTACCATCAGAGGAAGTAAAGAGGAGAATAACACCTGCTCTTGTTCCTGCTGGACTCTCTCCTCTCCCGCCCCCCCCCCCCCCCAACACCCGGGCAATCTACCACCAGCTGCCCTCTGGGAAGCATCCTGATGAGTTTTTATTTGTTAATATTGTTTGTTGGGGTTTTGTAGTTTTTTATGCTACTTATAAGTTGCTTTGATAGGATTTGTATCCTGAAAGGCAGAAAATAATTATAATAAAACAAACATTTCAAAACAATTGAAGCTACAGCTGTTAAAGTCAATAGCAACGGAGATTTGAAAAACTGCAGCTTGCATTTGCCTCTAATCCTCCTGCCATCCCCCGCCCATCATATTTCTCTGTATTTGGGGAAAGACTGGCAAAGCCATTGTTTTTCTACAAATCTATATATTCTCTGCTTTATACCTCATTAGTACCTTAATGTTCATGGGAAGTGGCCTAAGTGATGTGCTTCTCACGCAGACCAATATGGTGCACCTAACATAATATATTGCCACATGGGAGCTTAAAGACAACCTCATAGGCATGCTGGGGAGAGGCGCAGCACCATCAAGACCCCTCTTAAAGGGGTTACAGGCACAATGGGGCTTACTTCTGAGTAGGCATGCACAGAGTTCATAGAATAGTAGAGATGGAAGGGGCCTATAAGGCCATCAAGTCCAACACCCTGCTCAATTCAGGAATCCACCTTAAAGCATACCCAACAGATGGTTGTCCAGCTGCCTCTTTGAATGCTCTGCAGGACTTGCTCATCACAAGAGTTTGTAACAAGTTGATGATGACTCATGTGGCCAAAACTAAGCAGCAGTTTATTAGCAAAATGACAGGGACAGAGAAATGTACTGCAGGAACCACTGCCTCCTCTTCTGATCCCTCAGTGGCAGCCAGGCCATCCAGTGTTGGGAGGTGTCTTATTATTCCATTACTCATATACTGATGTGTGCCACTTTACTTCTATAGAAATGAATGGGAGAAAGTAAAGGTGTACACCCCTGGACACCTTCATAACCTCAGCTTTCTTGTGGGGCATTTGCTTCTTCTCCAGCATGTGGGCCATTGCATCCCACTTTCTTGATCCCATACAACTTAGTGGGAGCCTTGGATGATCAAACCTGCTCTTCTGTTCACAGTCCAGCCCAGGTTCTCTTTTTTGTTTTTTGTTTTTTGGGGGGCACTCTAGAGAATGAAAAGACACAGAAACCAGAAGCAGGCTTCATTTACAGTATCATATTTGTATCCCATCTTCTCTGCAAGCAGCAGGAAAGGAAACTGTATGATAGTTAGATGCTTCCTCTGCAAATACACTGGCTTACAGAAGACCATCACCCATATATAGTAAGTGACTGCCTGGCAGGATGCAGAGCAGAGATTTTGCATACTTCTGGCAGCAACTTGCCGTAAAACAGAGTTCGCACAAACACGAGGCAGGCGATTGCCCAGGGATGCTTACTTTATCACCGTACTGTGAAAATCCCGGCTTTTCCGCCACTTCCGGATGCAGCCAACGCAATAGGCATGGGTGCAATTGGGAAGAATGCCAAAGAGACGTTCCTCAGGTAAGGTCTTCTGAGAGATTTTGTCCATGCAGATTCCGCACACCACATCGTCACTCTGTGCCACGGCGGTAGCAGCCGCAGCTGCCCCTGCTGCCCCCAAACCACCAGCTGCCTGAAAAAGAATATCACGGCTGAATAATACTTTCTAAAAGCTGATCCTAGCTACCTTCTCTACTACATCCATTTCTCTGAAGAATTCAGTTCAGCTACCTACGGTCTGCACTCCTTCCATACTACAGAGTGTATCCCAGGGCCTGATTTGAATCTGTGGCTGTGCAGCTCAAACCAAAGCAGGACTATGGGAGGCAACAGCAGTATCAGGGAATGGGAATCTTGCACCCTGAACCCTTTCATCTCACTCAGTTCCCAGTACCCTTTCCCCGCTCCAGCTTCCTTCCAAAACCTCAATCCTCTCCAGACCTTGCCAAAAATAATCTGAAATCTAAGGGAAAGGAAGTTATTGCAAATAGGGTCAGGCAAATTGCTTCAAGTTACCTACACATTAAAGAGAGGTGACGCCTTATTAGCAAATTTTTATGAGGTAGGGGCTCATAAAAAGTCACTAGTCTTCAGTAGGGGTTGTAGGCTAAAGTTAATAAAGTAATGTTAAAATCCATCCTTAGATAGTGGATTACAAAGCACCAGCAAACACAAAGGTTTGAAGCAGTAAAATGCACGAGCAAGAACCTGGAGAATTTTGTTTTGTGTCTTCCACCATACCAGTTCACCTTCTCCATCTCTATCTTCCTTTTTTTCTTCCTGGTAATCCTCTTTTCATTCCTTTGTCCCCTTCACCATTCCCTCTTCTCTACCCTTCCCCCCTCACCCCCACTTCACATTAATCTCTCCCCTATCCTCAGCTGGTTGCCAGACACAAGTGCTAAAGGGACCAGCGTGGATTTCCACATCACACCTTAAGAGATCAGCTAGTTGTTTAGCGACAAAGGTGTTTGTCTCTTTCAGCCCAAGGGTCATGTTCCATTTTGGAGAAGCTCTACCAGCATATTAAAGCTAGTACTGCCAGTAACTCAGCCTAAAAGGCATCTCTACCTTTTAGAATGGGGAGGGGGGGCTGCACAAAAACTGGGAAACCAACAAAGGATTGGTGAACAGGGGGAGGGGCCACCTAGGGAAACTTGTAGGACAGGATTGGAACCCTGGGCCAGTTACACTGTTCACCTGAACCAGACCTCCTAGTCTACATTTCACCATGTGGGTACATTACAGCTATACGTGCTCTAGAACACAGATTAGCGCTGGGGCTATTGACCTCCAGAGGGCAACTGATAGACACACCAAGAGTGCCAGGAGGTTTGTTGTCCCACCATCTGGAAGAAAAGCAACCATCCTAAGAGGAGAATCCCACTGAAGTTTGAATGGCAGGATCCGTTCTTATCACCTCTATCCTTCTGACAATCTGCCTACCTTTGGCTCCTCAGAGACCGGGGAAGCAAGAGCAGCCTCCTTGGCGGGTGCATTTTCTGGCATCATGGATGGAGTGTCAAGTCTCTGTTCACGGGATCTGGAATCTGACCAGCAGAGAGGCAGCTCACCTGGAGATCATTTTGCTCCCCATCCACCCAATAAAACTACTTTTATAAAGTGCCTAAAAATATTAAGTGCTCTACAAAAATCCAAACCACAAGCCCTGCCCTTAAGCTTCCAATTCCCACCCCCTAAAAGGTAAAAATATGATGTATTAGGAAGGATTGAGAGAATCAACTAAGAAAGGCCAGTGAATGGTGTGAAAATACACCAACACCAAGATCTTTCAGTCTCTGAAAGTCTCAACCCACACAGAATGTTGTTTGTTGTCAGTGGAGTGGAAGCATGAACAAATAGCTGCACTGGGCAAGCTATTCCCTCCCATGCAAACAAGGCAATTTCCATTCCAAGGCCACTCCAGCAACTTTTTTTTTTAATGACCCAACTGGTTAGTCTAATTTCATGCTTAGGACTTCACCAGGTCATTTAAATGATATGCTTGCCACAGGACAGGTCATGCATAAAAAAGCATCCCCTATACAGGCAGGGTGTTGCAGGACCAGCCCTATCATTAGGAAGGGTGAGGCAGCCACCTCAGATGGCAGATGCTGGGAGGCCGCAGCAAAGTGTTCAAGGAGAAAGTGGTCTGCCCTGTGGCCTGTTGTGCATCCCCTAATTTAGCCTACTGCCAGGTGCAGTAGAGGACATTGTCCCATCATCAGTGTTGGAAGACAGATTCATCTGCCAGTCCAGTCTGATTTTTGTACATGGAACAGGAGAGGGCGCCATCTTGTCCTTTGCCTCAGGCACCAAAATGGCTTGGGCCATCTCTGGGATGTTGGGTACAGGTCCCCAAATGCAGTTGGGATGGAGCAGGGGCTTGAACTACCTTCCTGGCTCCATACAATAATGACAAATGAAAACCCTGAAAGGACTTACTAACAAAAATTATTTTGACATAAGAATTAGGGGTGTGCACGGACCCCCCGCTCCGCCCCGCGGGTCGATCCGAAAATTTTGGATCGGCCCGCTCCGCTCCGCTCATACTCCGCTCTGCTCCGCCCGTACTCCGCTCCTCTTCGCCGCGGAGCTCCGGCTCCGAATCGGAGCTCCGCAGTGAAGGGGAGTGGCGCCAGGTAAGGCCGGGAGAGGAGGGCGGGAGGTTTACCGGGCCGGGCCGCCATCGCCGCCCGTGCGGCGACGGCGGCAGAGCCCGGTAAGGGACCAAGGGGGAGGGGGGCCTTACCTGCCTCCGTCCGCGGTCCGTCGGCGTCTTCAATTGAGCCCGCGGTTCAACCAGGAAGTCTGGGCCGCAAGACTTCCTGGTTGAACCGCAGGCTCAATTGAAGACGCCGACGGACCGTGGACGGAGGCAGGTAAGGGAGAGGAGGGCGGGGGGGGGGGGTTACCGGGCCCTGCCGCCATCGCCGCATGGGTGACAGCGACAGGGCCCGGTAAACCCCACTTACCTTTCCGGTGGAGCTCCGGATCGAGGTGAAGGATCCGCCTTCACCTCAATCCTCTTGGCCACACTCCGCCGGCCCCCCAATCCTCTTCGCCTCCGCCTTAAGGGCAGGCGAAGCCCCCCGCCCCGCTTCTAATTCGCCGGTCCGATTAGAAGCGGAGCACATCCCTAGTAAGAATATATTAGTTGTCAAATGATCAGGAGAAGCAGGCATGGATGGGGGCAGGGAATCAGAGCCAATCACAGTCATAACTCAGGACACAGGAGAACTAGAGTTGATGAATCCAAGATATACTGCCTCCCATGGAGCATCATGCTCTTTGTCCAGCTGGTATGTGGGAATCTGAATGCCAACTACACATTTCCCCACATTGTTTGTGCCTGGGAGGTACAACAAAGGCTGATACAGGAGCCCACCTGACCTCTCTCCATAAGCCCTGCCAGAAACTTACCTGAAGTGGCCTTCCTGGGGACAAATTCTTTACTAAGGGCCCAATCCGGCGGATGCCAGGACATCATGGCTTTCTCTTCATCTTCCTCCTCCTCCAATGACATGCTCAGGTGCCCCATGCTTGCCTGTAGCTGGGACATGCTCGTGACAGCTGGCTCAGAGTCACGCCGGGCCCCACCCCAACTTCTCACTGAAGGTTCTGGCAAGATGGCAGGCTCTGAGCCCCGGCGGTTGAACGACAAGGCACCTCCCTGCAATCCATAGTAGGCAGACTCTGAACCACACCTGCTCAAGGCTGGAGCTTCTGAGATATGCTGATAGCTGAGAGATAAAAAATGGATAATGTCTCATTCAGAGTATAGTATCCTCTCACCCTGAAAAATGTCCAAAGCCACTACCCCCACCCCACCCCTTGCTCAAAGTGTCAGACAAGGAAAGGAAGGGGCACAAGAGACAGCCCTGCTCACTCTTAGAGGTAGCAACAGGACATCCATAAGCAGCAAGACAGGATCTCTAGCACTCTGCAGGGCTGGTGCCAAGGATAGGCATGGTCAGGCACCTGCCAAGGGCCCACACACCCCAGCAGGGTTCCAGTGCAGTTGCTCCTCCTCTTCCCCATTACAGACTGCTTGTTTACCTGTCTCTGGTCTAGGCAATGGTAGCCGTGAGGCGGAGAAGCAGGAGATGCCACATGCTTACAGGCTCTTAGCCTGTCAAGCAAGCAGGTGGCAGCCATGATGGAAAAGAGGATAAGGAACAAAAGCAGCCTGTGAGCGGAACTCACAGAAGAATCACAGAAGGCAGGGCCATTGAGGATGTCCAGCCCAAGGGCCCTCAAAAACCTGCCCCAAGTCAGTGGGTTGGATACAGAGTAGTGATTACTGGAGTAAGCCATTAAGGAGGATATCTCTGCAATTCCTCCTTTGCCCTGCAACCCCATGAAAAGCTACTCCTGAAAGTGGTGGGCTCTCCAGAGAAGCACCAGGACCCTATTCCCAATACCTACTTCCATGTTTACTCCTTCTACCCATCATATATCAGGCACAACAGCCAGCGAACCATGTCTGTTTAGTACAGGCACAAGGTATCACTTGCCTGTCCCAGAACATTTTTTTAAATTTGCTTCATTGGATGAGACCAAATGATCCACTTATAATCAGGGTAGAAAGGTGACGGGCATGTCCCACTTTAAGCAACATCTGGTTGGCTTGTACTGCTTCTCAACATTGGGATTTCATCTGATTACTTTGCCTAATGCCACCAACAGAACTATCTACGCTCAAGGAGTTAGCTCTGTCTTTGCCAAAAGCTTTATGCCACATCCAGCAAAACTAGAGATAGTGAGACAGGAAGCTGTGCCATTACTGTAATACATTTTGTAAATAAAGGTTTTCCTTCCTAGGGAATACTTCTACTGGGCCCTAACAAACAGAATATTCAAATATGGGAAATATGGCACTTTGGTGTGGCCCGCAGCTTATTAGACTCCCAAGAATCCCAGTTTTCCTTGAAGGAGTAACTTTGACAATGGGACAGCTAGTATTAACTAATGCATCTTGAAAAAGCCATGTTTTGTCTAGCAGATATTTAGGAGTGTTAAATGAGTCTTTACCTGCAGCGGTCTCCATATCCACAGAACCCATTCTGGAAATACCTGCAGATCTGGGTTGATTTCCTATCATGGGAGAATCGGCAGTTCTGACCCCATCTGCAAGCTCCACGAGCAAAGTTCCTGAAAGTAAAGCAAAAGCAGGACTTGTAGGAGGAATCAGAACGCCATCCTAAATAGTGATATCTGGATGGCAAAGTCCCAATCAGATCAGTATGACAAATAGGAAGCTCAAACACATGTCCAGCCAGGGCTGGGTTTGAATGTCCATTTTGCACAAGAATGAAAATATTACATGAGAACTAGTCATTAGTAATGTCAATGCAATGGAGAGCAAGCACTTTTTCAGTGCCAAACAGGTAGGACAGATCGCCAACATGTCCTCCACCTTATTACAACTACCACCATGTACTCTTACTCTGCCTAAGTCAGGAGGAAATGCATTTCCACCAAAGTAAAGTGTATTTACTCTGGAGCAGAGGAAACTGCCAGTCAAGTTTCTAGTCTCCTGACTGTCAACATTCAGCCAGGTTTGGTTTAAGATATTTTGTTGCTTGAGGACAAGATGGCGACCCCATCCCATTCCATGTAAAACAAACCCTGACCAGACTAGCAATTGAATCTTACTTCAATGCTGGCTGCCTCTACTGACCCTGAGGGCAGCAGGATAGTTTAGTGGACACAGGGAAAGCTGTGCTATACACATGCACTTCCCTCTTCCAGCATTTTGCTACCCATCCCAGAAACTTCTACCTGAGGCAGCTGCTTCACTCTACCAAATGGTAAGGCCCACCCTGTACTCAGCCCATCTTCCCCTCTACTTCCCATTAACTTAAAGCCTGGAGTGTAAGTCAAGCAGTCTAGGTAGCATTGTGGGACAGGGGGGACCACTATTCTCTTTGGGTTGTATAAGAACCCAATCCAGCCAGGTTTCCACTTTATTTATTTATTTATTACATTTTTATACCGCCCAATAGCCGAAGCTCTCTGGGCGGTTCACAAAAATTAAAACCACAATAAAACACCCAACAGGTTAAAACACAATTACGAAATACAGTATAAAAAGCGCAACCAGGATAAAACCACACAGCAAAGTTGATATAAAATTAAAATACAGAGTTAAAACAGTAAAATTTAAATTTAAGTTAAAATTAAGTGTTAAAATACTGAGTGAATAAAAAGGTCTTCAGCTGGCGACGAAAGCAGTACAGTGTAGGCGCCAGGCGGACCTCTCTGGGGAGCTCGTTCCACAACCGGGGTGCCACAGCGGAGAAAGCTCTCCTCCTAGTAGCCACCTGCCTCACTTCCTCACATTAATCCTGCTTATTAATGCGTATAAAAGGCAAAATAGAAAAAAGGATGGACAAGTATGCACAATAAAACAAAACAGTTTCCTAGCTAAACCTGAACCAACTAAGCTAACTTCAGTAGAAAACATCTCCTTGGTCACCCTGAAACAAAATTACTATTAATTATTATTATTATTATTATTATTATTGGAGGAATTTGCTGTTTAACCTTGTGGTATCAGAGGTATCAGAGGAGGGCCTTGTATTCCCTTCACTGGAATAGCCACCAATATCAGTTCCCCTTTGCATGTAGGCTGCAAGGCACTTTTCTTACTTTGGAGAGATAGGAGATGAGACCCAGGCTAGAGAACATAGCCAGAGCAAAGTGTCTCTCTCTATGCTGGTTAGGGTGGCTGTATTTTTAAAGTGACATAACCTGGAACAGCAAGCCTGGACAACAGCCACACATCACCATGAGGATGTTCTAGTTCAGTGGTTCAGCACATGCTTTGCATGCAGAAGATCCTCAGTTCAATCTCCAGCATCCCCAGGGAAGGCTAGGAAAGAATCCTGCTTGAAACCCTGGAGAGCCACTGCCAGAGAAACGTTGACGATACTGAGCCAGATGGACCTTTGGCCTGACGGTATAAGGCAGCTTCCTACGTCAGCACTGGTGTGCTGGCTGGATCTAACTACATATACCGGCAACATTCCACAATTAGTTCAGGGTCATTCTGATCACCAACTTCAGTGTTTTATGTGGGCAAGTGAGAGAGCTGCTAGATGGGGATCTATTCCCCATAGTTTGCACAAGGCAATGTTCCACCTAGGTCTCTGTCCAAGTCACAGCATAAGCTGAAGGGGAGGAGAGGACGCACAAAAGATACACAGGGACATACACAACATATCTAAAGCAAGTTCAAGCATGAAGAAGATCAGCAACATTCCTCATCCAAAGACATCTTATAATGCCCCAAAGGGTGGAGCAGGAGCTCACGAGAACTAGGGAGCTAAGAAGCAGGACATCCTGGAGGAAGTTCAGAAGGGAAAAGCACCACTTCATGCCACTGCTCCACTGGGAGAAAAACCTGCAAAAGCAGACAAGTAGCAAAATGCTAAAGTCCCAACAGTCGAAGCACAGATTTCATATGTACCACTTAAGTACTTTTGAGCATCAATCCCACTATAGGTGTGTATGCATGAGAGAAATATGGCTCTATTGCATTTTAACAGATTGGTGGCCTTGCAGGAAGATGGATTTACAACTGCATTTCAACCCTCCTGCATGTTTTGTGTCACCTTTGACCAGATGCAATCCACATGAAATTCATTTTTAATCTACCACTCATTTTTCTGTACACATTTGAGAAAAAAACAAAAGAACAATAAAAGTATAAAAATACAATATTAAACATTAAAAACATATTTAAATATTTTAAAACAATGAGCCCTCAGTAAAATTAATGATCAAGTAATATATTAAAGATCCCTGCTTAAAGAAGGTCTTAATCTGGCATCTGAATGTATACAATGAAGACACCAAGCTGATCTCCCTGGGAAAGACATTCCACAGATGGGGGCCGCTACAGAGAAAGCTCTTTCCCTGGTAGCCACCTGAAGGTGCTTCTTCAGGTAGACTGGGCCTAAGCCATTTAAGGATTTAATGGTGAGCACCAACACTTTGAATCAGGCCCGGAAACTGACTGGCAAGAAGTGCAGTTGACGCAGCACTGCAGTATTATGTTCAAAATGTCTAGTCCCAGTAAACAGCTTCACTGCTCTATTTTGCACTAATTGAAGTTTCCAGAACAACTTCAGAGGTAGCCCCGAGTATAATGCATTGCAATAATCCAGGCAAGAGGTTACCAGAGCATGGACAACTATAGCCAGGCTGTGTGTCCAGGTTGGGCCATAGCTGTTTTATCAGCAAAAGTTGATAAAAGGCACTTTGTGCCCCTGACTCAACCTAGGCATCAAATGACAGAGCTGGATCTATGAGCAAGTCCAAACTATCAACTTGCTTCTTCTGGGGGACTGCAAGCTCATTTAGGGCAGGTTGAATGCCACTTAACTGGACAGATGAACCACCTAGTAATAGAACCTCCATCTTGTCTAGATTGAGTCTGTTTATTAGATCCTCATCCAGCTCATTACCACGTCCAAGCACCAGTTCAAGATAATCAAATTCAGGTGAAGCAGTGACTAACAGGTATATCAGAACTCTTATTTATTTATATTTATTTATTTATTGCATTTATGTACCACCCCATAACTGAAGCTCTCTGGGTGGTTTACAAAAGTTGCCAAATTCCTTCTCCATGACAATCTACAGCATGGCCATTCCCTTCATTGGCTCCTGCCCCTTCTCTGGTGAACCTGACAAGGCTGGGAAAAACATCATCAATTTCAAGCTTTATCAGTACTTTTAAAAAACGCTGACAAGTAATTTGTGAATTCACAGAGGCAGATTCATAGGGGATAAGTCTATCAATGGCTACCAGTCATGATGGCTATATATTACCTCCAGTATCAGATGCTGTATGGCCCTGTAGGCCAGTTGCTGAGGAACAGACATGGGCGGGTGTTTTTGGCCTTATGTCCTGCTTGTGGGTTTCCCATAGATATCTGCTTGGCCACTATGGGAACAGAATGCTGGACTAGATAGGCCTTTGATTTGATCCTGCTAATCGCAATCCTATCTCAAGCTACAGATATACAGTAATTCTTTAAATATGTTGTGTACTATACGTTCAACGGCTTTGATCTCTGGTGACTCTGAAAGAAAAATTTCAAGTGAAAATTGGTGATTTGAAATGAGTACTGTATTGCTCTTGTGTCAGTAAAAAAAAGTGAAATTATGATTTGCTCGTAGTAAGTCGTCACTTCATTAGCCACTGCCATGCATACCGTTATTAAGCAGGTGCAGCATCATGGGAGATGCATACATTTCTCTCCACTTCTTAAAGTTATTTATTCTTAGAAACTAGGTTTGCTAATCAGCCAGTAAGTTTCAAAACCTGCTCTATGAAGTGCAGTTGTCTGAGTGCTAGTCTGGACTCTTCCAGATGGAGGTCTCCTAGCACGGCCAATCAAAAGAGATTGTGCAACTCTTCAGTCTTTTTCTCCTTGAGTCATTTTTCTCAGAAAGAAACAGGTAGAAGAAGCAGTGGGAAAATACAAAAGGGTTGCTGTAAAATTCCATAAGGAAGGTAGGGTATTTGTATAATAAAAGCCATTTATAAGAGTTGGTCAAGGGTGCAATCCTATGCAAGTTTAGACAGAAAGGAGTCCTACAACTCCCAGCATTCTCCTGGCCAGCCAGTCTGGCTGAGGAATGCTGGGAGTCTTCGGACTTTTAAAAAATCTAAATATGCATAGGATTGCACCCTAAGTCTGTTTACCCAGGTGGTTGCTGACTTTAATACCTAGTTTAGTAGATGTTTCGTTTGTGTGTTGCTTTTATCTTTGTAATTTATTTCAGTTGTTGTTTTAAAGTGCAACATCCTATGCATGTCTACACAGAAAAAAGGCCTATATCTGCCAGCATGCCCCAGCCAGCCATAGGTCTTGCACCTTTAATTTTGCGATTTGGTACTAAAGGGTGGTATATAAATATTTTAAATAAATAAGGGTACAATCCTATGCATATTTAGACAAAAATAAAGTCCTACAAAAAGTTGTAGGGCTTCCATGCATGTTCAGACTGGGAGGGGAAGTCCTACAACTTTTTGTGGAACTTTGTTTCTGTTTAACTATGCATAGGATTGCACCCTAAACGAATCTATGAGAAATTCTCAGTAATTCTCACATTCCTGGGGCTGAAAGAATACACTAACACTAGAAAGTTACTTGAACAATAGTGGTCAGCACCTCCCCCACGACATTTAGCTGTGCAAGCACTTTTGGGGGGATCCTTGAGTCTCCCTAATAAAGCATTGCACTATACTACTTGAGGAGTTTTTCTTATGGCTATTACGGCTAAATTTATCCCGACCGCTTAAAATAACAAAATCTAGTTTAAATGACACCAGGATGAATACGACATTAACTGTGGGTTTCCCCCCATCTTATCGCACGGAAGTCGAGTGGGGAAGAAGACGAAGTGTACACGGCTTTGTTTTGGCCAGGCTACAGACAACGCCACGCCCTGAAGTCGATTTCAAACCTGAAAACGAGGCCACTTTCTCACAACCTCCGCCTGAACGCGACTGCCACAGATTTCAGGGGCAAAACCCATCCAGATGGAGTTATCTCGAGCCTGGCTTCTGGGTGTCCAGAACTTTTAGGAAAGTAGCACTCCGGACTGCGCGCGCTCATCGCAACAATACTTCTCGAAGGGAGGCGATCATGTAAGCCCAGGCTTCTCCAAGCAGGCGCCCTCCAGTTGTGTTGGAGGGCCGCTGGCTGAGAGATGCTGCCATGAAGTTCAACACAACTGGAGGGCGCCAGCTTGGAGAAGGCTGATGCAAGCAAAAGGCGAGGCCACAAAAGTTTGCCCGCGACTGGGACGGAATCGCTCAGCTGCCGAGCAAAACAACACCGAAACAGGATTACTCTCAGACTTCCGACTCTCTGCCCCAGCCAGTTCCTCCACCTAAGTCGCCAAACCCAGCCGACAGACCTACCCCACCCCCCATCAGAGCACACGTGGGTCTGTTGCAACCCTTCTAGACGGTCTGGACTCGGGAGTTAGGAAGTGGGGTGGAAGAAATTACGAGGGTCGGGGAGTCAGGCGATCTCTTCTCCTCGCGCATCGAACCTCAATTACCTGCACGGAATCCTGCTGGATCCAGGCCCCTTGCTGGCCTGGCGGGCGCCTCCTGCTGCAGACCACCAGGACTCCATTTGCCTCGCAGCCAGACGCGGAAACTCTCAAATATATTTAGCGTTCCGTCCCTCCAGAAATACTTAGGGTAGGGGTGTGGTTTAGGACGGAAGAGCCCATTGGGGAAGGGAAGACGGGCACACCCGGCGGCTTCCTATTAGGCTAGTGAAAGGAGGGGCTTCCAGTTCAAAATATCTCCCCTGTGCAAGGAGCTGGGGCTCGAAACTTCCCCTTGGTTTAAGCCAACCTTGCTTAAGGTGTCCCCTTAATCTGAGGCACCAGGCCCATGACACAAATTTGCATGTGCGTATTGTGTGTGTGTGTGTGAGAGCAAGAATTACTAGAAGTTTATTTATTTACATTTAATGAAAGTTAGCAAAAATAATAGTGAAAAAGTGTTTCTGAGCATATGCAGAATGCCTTTCTCTCGCCATTGTGCAATTCTAACTTGAATGAAAGGGTAGTCAAGTCAGTGTGGAATAGGATGAAGGGTTTATTAACCCTGCAGTTCAACACTCACAACACAGGACATATTCTGAGTTAACATGCAGAGGATCAAGCTGCAAACCTCTCTGCAAAAGTAACTTGGGCTGCAATGCTGTGCATACTTTCCTGGGAGTAAGCCTCATTGAACATAATTGAACTAATTACTGAGTACACAAGATTTAATAAGTGATCAGTATTTATCTCTACCCGTTCTCTAAAAAAAAAACCCTTGATGATGATGATGATGATGATGATGATGAATATGAAAGAGTTGGGGGAGAAGGAGAAGAAAAACAAATCCTCTCGTCCTTGCCTAAAGTCAAAGACAGTTCAAAACTTTTCTTACCTACCACCCCACCCCGCTTAAGAATTCCTCAAGACTTTCTCTGGAAGGAAGAAGAAAAAGGAAGACCAGGAGAGGAGGGGGGAAAAAGAATGATTATTGGAAATGGAGGAGGAGTGGGAGGGGGGAAGAGAGAATGCCTCAAGCCAAGAGGCTTCTTTTAGAGGGATTTGAGTATGTTGGGAACGGGTGGTGGATTGGTTGTACACAACATAGGGTGTAATCCTATGCATGTTTAGACAGGTTTAGCATGGCTGTCAGGAGCATCCTGGGAATTCTGTGATGTTTCTCTGCCTAAACATGCATAGGATTGCAGCCTCTAATTGTAGAAAGTGAAGCGGTTGAGGGCTTTTTAAAAATACTTTTTCTTGTAAAAAGTAGTGAAAAGCTCCAGGCTTGCTGGCAGTGCCAACACAGCCTCCCTAGCTCTTCCTGGCACACAATACCACGTAGTCTTAACCTTCCTTTTGGAATAACCAGCTACCTCAAGCTATATGGAAAAAGCTGGTGGTGGGGAGGGGGTGCAAAAGAAATAAAGAAATTAATCCTAGGCTGTGTGAAACAGCAGCATTCTACAGGAAGCTCTTTGTGCCCTTCCCTTTCCAACTTGAAATTTTCATTGCAAGCAAGCTTCCAGCAATGGCCATTGTTGCATCTTTATAGTTATAGGCACTTCCTTATTTTGAGATGTGGAAAGGTTTGTCCCTAGAGGGCTCCAGTAGGAGAACGGGGAAGAAAAAGAGAGAGAGGAAGTGAGTGGAAGAAAACGTGATAAAATAAGAGTTTAGAAACAAACAACTAAAGACTTCTTCGCATTCAAACCTTATTTGAAAGAGGGAGAGAAAACAATGAGCAGACTGCGGAATGGAAAGAGGCAGCATCTCCCATAGTTTAAAAGTCTGCTGTGTTCATGCTACACCCCCTATTGGTCTGCTAAGGGAATGAGTCCTAAGGTTTTCAAATAATTTCAAGTCTACTGAAATCAGTGGTAAGAGGAAGGGTTGTATAAAAGCAGATGATGTCTTTGGGGCAGCTCAAAAGATTTGGGGCACAGCTCATGGGAACATAAGAAAAGCATGCTGAATCAGATTAAGGGTTCATCTTGACCGAAATGCTCTTCACGCTGTAGCCAACCAGCTGTCAACAGGAAACCCACAAGTAGGACATGAATGCAAATAGCACTCTCCCGCTCATCTTCCCCAGCAACTGATGTGCATAGATATACTGCCTCTGATTCCAAAGGTAGCACATACCCATCAGGACTAGTAGCCATTGATAGCCTTCTCCTCCAGGAATTTGTATGATCCCCTTTTAAAGCCATCCAAATTGGTGGCCATCACTACATCGTGTAGCAGCACATTTCATAGTTTAACTATGTGCTGGGTGAATCGGTATTTCTTTTGGTCTGCCCTGAATTGCCCACCAATCATGGGATTTTCCCAAGTTCTAATATAATGAGAGAGATAAACATTTCCCTATTCACTTTCTCCACACTGCATAATTTTGTACACCTCTATCGTGTCTCCCCTTACTTACCTTTTTCTAAGCTAAACAGTCCCAGATGTTGTAAACTTTTCTTATGGTGGGGTTGTTCAAGTCCTGTGAACATCTTAGTTGCACTTATTTGTATGTTTTCCAACGTTACAATAACCCTTTTTAGGTGCTGCAACCAGAACTTTACACATTATTCCAAGTATCGTCACACAATAAGGACAGAAGGATATTGGCAGTTTTATTTTTAACATCTTTCCTAATTACTCCCAACATGAAATTTGCCTTTCTCACAGCAGTCACACAATGGGTCGACATTTTCATCGAACTATCCACCACAAGTGCCAGATAGATTTAAAGAATTCTTTACTGTTGGCCTTTGCTATTATTAGCGATATATTCTTCAAAATTCTTTTTTGCATCTCTTATTGACTTTCATTTCTTTTCAGTAGGTGTGTATTCCTTTATGTTTTCCTTGTTTGGGCAAGACTTCAATTCTCTGAAGGACGCCTTCTTTTTTGCAATAGCTTCCTTGACAGTGCTCATTAACCATGTTGATAACCTCTTGGACTTGGTGCTACCTTAGAGTATACCTTCTAGCTCAGCTTCTATTATTAAGGTTTTGGGTAACCTCCCAAGCATTTTGAAGAGATTTAATCTTATTGACTCTCTCAGAAATCAAGAGGGAGGCACATGAGCTGGGCTCTTTGCCAGGAAGAGTGGGATAAAAATCTGAATAAATAAACAAAATCTTTGATCAAAGGGTGGCAGATAGCATTTCGTAGGAGTCAAAGCCCCAATCCACATCAGGGTGCTGCAGAGAATCATAGAATAGCAGAGTTGGAAGGGGCTTACAAGGCCATCGAGTCCAACCCCCTGCTCAATGCAGGAATCCACCCTAAAGCATCCCTGACGGATGGCTGTCCAGCTGCCTCTTGAAGGCCTCTAGTGTGGGAGAGCCCACAACCTCCCTAGGTAACTGATTCCACCGTTGCACTGCTCTAACAGTCAGGAAGTTTTTCCTGATGTCCATCTGGCTTCCTTTAACTTGAGTCCGTTATTCCGTGTCCTGCACTCTGGGAGGATCGAGAAGAGATCCTGGCCCTCCTCTGTGTGACAACCTTTTAAGTATTTGAAGAGTGCTATCATGTCTCCCCTCAATCTTCTCTTCTCCAGGCTAAACATGCCCAGTTCTTTCAGTCTCTCTTCGTAGGGCTTTGTTTCCAGACCCCTGATCATCCTGGTTGCCCTCCTCTGAACACGCTCCAGCTTGTTTGCATCCTTCTTGAATTGTGGAGCCCAGAACTGGATGCAATAGTCTAGATGAGGCCTAACCAGGGCTGAATAGAGAGGAACCAGTACTTCACACAATTTGGAAGCTATACTTCTATTTTGCTGCGTTGTTTTATCCTGGTTGTGCTTTTTATACTGTATAAAAAGCTTCTCTTCTCAATCTTCTCTTCTCCAGGCTAAACATGCCCAGTTCTTTCAGACTCTCTTCATAGGGCTTTGTTTCCAGACCCCTGATCACCCTGGTTGCCCTGTGATCATCCTGGTTGAAAGTGAGAAGCAAAAAGTGCTACATCCTTCCAGTAGCATTCTCTCTCTCCCTCCCCCCCAAGGTTGGTGAAAAGGATAGTAGAGTTTGGCCCTGGTTGCGGGGGTGGGTGGGTGGGTGGGTGTGCAAAGCGAAAAGGTGAAGATTAGCAAGTGACTGAGGAATTCCTAATAGACTATTCTGGAGATATAAGGGAGGGCAGACTAAGTTCAAAACCAATATTCAAGATTTAAAACAAGAAGAGCGGCACCTACAAGACTAACAACTTGATTGTGGCATAAGCTTTTGGATACTAAAGCCTATTTTCTATGCAAAGCTGAAATACATACAAGAAAAGCACAGTGATAATTCCCAATATCAGTAACTGATGGCAACAGTTTCCCTAACCCCGCTATTTTTTTAGTTTGTGAAGTTGCTGTGCTTATCTTGTATATATTTCAGCTTTGTATAGGAATGTCACAGATGAAACCTCTTGCATTTCATGGCCTCGTAGCCCCACTATTTACATTCCGTTCTCTCTCTGGGAATACGTGTCCATCCAACTGAAGATAACACCTTAATGCCTCTGGCAGAGTGCACTGCAGTCCACAAAAGGTTATACCACAATAAATCTGTTATTCTTTAAGGTGCCACAATGTGCCTTTTTGTTTTTCTTGTAACAGACTAACAAAACTGTTTTTGGAATAGTACTCAGGTTTGCTTTCCCTTTAAACTTTTGAAATACAGTTTTGTTCATTTGCTTGTTTCATGTATATCCTGCCTTTTCTTCCAAGGAGCCCAAGGCGGCTTACATTGTAATCATCCTCTCCATTGTGAGGTAGGTTAGTCCGAGTCACAGTGACTGGCGCAAAGTTAACCAGTGAGCTGCATGTCTAACTGGGGTCTTGAACTTGTCTCAATCCAGTTCAACACTCTAACCTCTACAGCAGGCACACCTTAAATGTATTTAAAAATCCAACTTTGGCAATATTAAAGAAGCAGTTCTATCTAAATTTCAACGTAGATACAAGTGTTATTATTCTGACACTACATCTTCATGCATCTTTATATGCTAGTGTAGTTGCTGAGAGTGGGCTGATTTGTATGACCAAGCAGCCCACCACAGCTTACTAAGGCCACAGTGGGTTGTGGTTCATGCATGTGGCTATTTTGAATATTCAAGCCATGGCTTGTGTCATTCCAACCCACCAAGGGTGTGTTGTTGGCATGGTTAGCCAACCTTCCACAACCCTAAAACAGTCCATGGGTTCCGGCTGGTTTGTAAACCAAGCCAACAACCCACCCTCACTGGGTTCAGATGATAAGATAAGCTGTGGTCACAGCTTGAATATTCAAAAGTTGCCTGGCATGTGCTGCAACCCACCGTGGCTTATTTATTTAAGCCATGGTGGGATGCGGTGATCATGTGAACATTAATGTTGTATTAAATAAGATATTGATGGAAAAGTTTGCTTATGTCATCGCTCTCTCTTATTTCCCATTGGCCCCATTCAGAAGACACCTTAACCCATGGCTTTAACCACCATGAATAAGGCAAAAAGCCTTATTCACTGTGGTTAAACCATGGTTTAAGGTGTCTTCTGAATGGGGCCATTGTCTTGTACAGGCACCGTAAGTACTACCTTCAGTGATTTAGAAAGAGCTACAGTATTTGTGGGGTGGAGGGTTGGGAGAAGGAGCTGAAAACTTAATTTTTTTCTACTCATGTCCAGACAGACTAATACATTTATGCCCGCTGTTGGAAGGGTGTGTGTGTGTCCTGTGGGTTGCTCTACATGGAGCTGACTGAAAACAGCATCCCCCGTTTTTTCTTCATACCTGTATTGTAAGATGGAGAATACTTCATAACTTATTCTTTCCAGCTTGTGAAAAGTTTCCCTGAAAGCAATGCACATTCCAGGACTTGTGGCTAATGCAAATGGATGAGCATAACCTTTTGTCAGCGTTACAGTGCACACTGTGTGGAGATGCATTGAAGATACTGCAATTGCTGAGAGTATTCTCTTGAGTGTAGTGTAGTGTTACAAAGTAGCTTCTGTGAGCGGTACTGACTCCATTTTGAAGCAGCCAAAGCCCCACCTGCAGCAGGAATGAGATTGAGAGCATTGACACAAAGATAGATCAAGTAATCATTTTCTGATAGACTTCTTCAAATGCATTCCCCAGAGACAAAGGTGGAGGTAAAATTAAGCAGAATATGAATGCTGGATGGCAAGAGTGATATCTGGTTATGCACAAAGCCCTGTTGCTGAACTCCAACCTGAACACATATCTTTAAAGCAATCATTACTGTGTAAAGTCATATTTTGTAAAGAGAATGTTTTCAGCAAGTACAGCCATCATCCCCAACCACCCTCTTTTGTTATGTCTCTCTGCCATAGCAAGTAGCATCACTTCCAGTGCTTATGAGCAGTGATGTCATTGATTTTCTTTAGATCATATAAAAACCCTCAGGTTTTAGAGAAGGGGGGCTGGCTCGCTCTCTCTTTTACCAGAAGCACAGGGCCATACTACCAAATCCTGCTTGGGAGAGCAAGCTACCATTGGTGAGTGCTTTGCCTCCCCTATCCAAGGCTCCCTGTATTCTTTTCCTCTTCACCTGAGACCAGGAGTTTCAATGCTCACTAGTTCATGTCTAAAGGAAAGGGCCCAAGGAAAGGTATATTGCCTTTAAAGATTCCCTCTACTCTTTCCCCTGATGTGTGTGTATGCTCTTAACTCTCAGAAAGTCTGTTTTTGAAAATACTTCTAAGCCTCCACTTGCTCAGCTAATTTCCCCAAAACTAGCTTGTGCATTTGTATCTGTTTCAACCTCAGTAAATGTGCCATTGTGGCATTATCCTCTTCAATGGTGTAGATTTCTTGAGTAAGAATCGCCTTACTTAGCCACAGACGCTCTATTGACAATGTCAAAAGATTCCTTATAAGTGGGTGTAGGTCTCTTTAGAACGTGTGCAAGTTTGTACACGGGTCTAATGACAGCACATCACATAACAGTAGGCATCCTACCATTCACTACTTGTTTTGCACTACATTCCTGCGAACAGGACTCAACCAGAGCCAAGGCCTTGAATGCCATCAGCAGGTACATAAGACAATGACCCTCATCAATGAATAACCACATCCCACATCTGGGCCTAGGGGTCAGAGATTTCCTGGCACCTGTTCATTCTAGAAAACGATAACTGTTTATGAACAACTTTTTGGGGTAGGTGAGTGGCACTGTTACAGGTCCTATTGTGGCCATTGCACTGGGCTTTAGGCCCAGTACTTTATGGCAGGAAGAGATGGGTCAAGGATGGTTTCTATTTGAAGCAGTCACCACCTAATTGTGAGTATTTTCAGTGTTTGAGATTTAACCAATCTGCATTTCCACATAGTGAAATATAAATGCATGTATCCATTTTACACCTGAGAGTGGTAGAGTCAAATTTTGTTAACTGCTTGTCTTTGTTTTCCTGAGGGAACATATTGTATTTGCTTTTTTGACCTGGCATGCTTCTGGATAACCCAAGATTTTTTACTCAAATCTTGGCTAAAAAGATTTTTTACTCAAATCTTGGCTAAAAAGATTTTTTACTCAAATCTTCAATTCTAATTAGTGCACAAAAGCTTCCTCTATTATTACATGAAGACAGCAACAAACTGGAGACAGGGCCCAATACAATGCTTTCACCCAGAAACATGTTTTCCCTTTTAAAAAAACATTTTACTATCCAGATTAAAGAATTCAGTGTAACTCAAAAGTTTGCATAATGTATTTGAATTGTGGTCGGTCTTAATGAATTATTCTACTCTTTCTGTGAATGTTATCACAGATAGGAAAAGATAGGCCTGAAGAGAAACTGATAGGAATAGAAAGAAGTGCTACATTTTAATAGTTTCTTAAATATTTATTTCCAATTTATTTAAAGTTGTCAGTCGCTATTTATATTATTAAAAACACTTGGAGCTTGAACTTCTAGCAAAAATATACATTTCATTTTGAGGATTGCTACAGTATTGCATCCCACACGCACAAAAAGAGAGTGCATACTCCTCAAGTGCTAGAAATGTCCAGAATGTCCTGAGGGATAGCAGGGTGTCAGGCGAAGAATTCTTCAAGGGTAGTGTGTGAAGATGAAGGTCCAAGGCAGGTACTCAAAGCTAAAACCTTCAAACCATTATTTTAAGTGATTTGCTCATCTCTGGCTCCTGCTACATGAATACTCCAAATCGTTTTACTAAGACAGATCCCACCAGCCTCACACCAGTCCTGAGAGGTAGAGGGGGAATATCTCAGTTATTCCAATCTGGAAATAGAGGCACAGCAAAGTCAAGTACCAGCCATTACATCAGTGCAGGGCTGGAAGAAGATTGCATGGATGAAGCACCTTGCTTCCCCTGCACTAACAAGAAACAACAACAACATTCCAACCAATTACACATAGTAGCTATCATGTATAGGTAGTGAGTGGAACTATCCTGTGGCCAAAGACTACAAAGGATTCCATAAACATGGATTTGGGAGTGAAGACAAAAAGCGGCATGTAATGGGATTTGCTGCTAAAGCACTGCTGGTCCTCGAGATTGGAAATGGTAGGAAAACCATTTGCCAAATTCCCTGCCAACAGTGACTCCAGAACAACACAGATCCTGTGGCAGGGAGAAACAGCTTGATTCCAAGAGAGCTTCGGCTATTGGGCAGTACAAAAATGTAATAAATAAAATAAAATAAAACACAATAGGCCTTTGTATTGTATTGAGACACATAAGATGAAATATGGCTCAGATGAGAGCACTTGTAAGATCTTAGCACTGTATTTTCAAGAATTTATTCTTACCAATTTGCCTAAAGGAAGACAAGTCCAGCATTGCAATACTGTAGCACAGTCTTTAACAGGTGAGTCGGGACCCAGGGGCAGCTCACAGCAGTGCTGCCACAGCCCTTTTGTTGCGTGGAAGGGATGGGCTCCACCCCTTTCCCACTGGACTCCATGCCCTAGGTGCATGGGCTCTTGGAAGGAAGTTGCATGTTGTAGGCTCGGGTTACAGGTGGAACCTAGTTCTTGACCAGTTGAAGATCACTGTTGTAAGGTAATCAGCAGATGATGGGGTTCTTCCCTTACCAGTTCCTAGTTGTGACCCAACAAGCAGCTACACAAACAGGTCTTGCATTTGCTGTTATGTATCCACACTACTAGAAAGGCAATCTTGCATCAAAACGACCAAGTATTATCTGATAGATTCAAAAGAGGAGCTTAGAGATGATACATGAACACTGTGGCTGCAATCATATCCTCACTGAACTTGGTTTTTAGCCTGCAAAAGTATTGGGCTGGGGTGGGTGGGTTACTTGTCTGTCTGCATTTCTGTGTTGGCTGCAAAAGGGAGGTTCCCTCCTCCACGGCTAGTATTGAAAAGCAGGCTGCTAGCCTTTCAGCAAGCTAATTTTAAAAATGGCCCTCTGGCACAGAAGAGTCTTAGGCCATTGCTAGACCAGGCTATATCCCAGGCTGATACCCGGGATCGCCCCTGTGCGTCCAGATGACGCACAGGGGATCCCAAGCTCAGGGAGGGATCAACCCTCCCTGGCCCCGGGATATAGCCTACCCCTTCTAGCCCGATTTTTCCCATGGTCTCAGGCTGAGCCCGAGACCACAAGTGTGTAGCCCATTCCACCGCTTTTCCTGGCTCTGCACAATTACTTGCGCGTAGCTGGGAGAAGCTAAGGATGGGCGCAGCGCTCCCCAGGAGCGCTGCACCCATTGGGGGTAGGGTGGGGGGAGCGGGAAGAATGATTTTTTAAATAAAAAACCCACAACTTACTTGCATCCGGCCCCTTTAAGAAAAGAAAAAAATGGTGGGCGTGATGGCTCTCTTTGTGAGCTCGTCACGCCTTGCGTGTATACGAGGGAGAGATCCTGCGATAGTTGCATCGCGGGCTCTCCCCTCGTCCAGCGCGGATTTTAAGGTAGGTCTAGCAAAGGCCTTAGAGTCAGCAGAGACATGAAGTGGGCTGGTGGAAAAATGGGAGCAATCTGTTCCCCCTTTGCCAGCCCACTCACGTATTCTGCATGGAATTTCTGGCAGCCAATGGCTACCAGGTGAGTTGTTAAATATAAGCCCGATGTGTAGGATTGTGCTGTAAGAGCAATGGGCCTGTGGAGGTGAAAGACTCTGGTACTTTCTGAAAAACAGCTGATCTCAGAGGCATGTGGCCCACTTTCTCAGGTCATCTAGGCACAGAAAGCTACACAGGATGTTCTTGCAGATGGTGTATTTCATGGATAGGAGCATGAGTCAAGAGCTACGGCCTCCGAGGGAAAAACTGGTACTACAACTATTATTTACCTTCTCCTCATAAGGCCAATGAAAATCCAAATTAAAGATGTATGAGCTATGCTCCTTTCTCAGAGATATTAGTTGTACTTTAAGGGAGAAAATGTTTAAATATTCCGACCTGCTAATGTCATGAAGTAAGATACTGAAAGCTCTTTAGAGTTCTCTGCACCAAAATGTAGCCATGAAGACAGAATGCTGCTGTCTGGAAGCTCTAGAAAAACAGGCAGAAAAACTACATCATCTGAGCTGAAATGGTGAGCTCAAACGATTTTTGCACCACCTGGAAGTCTGTCACTTTATACTTCTATAGGTATTACATTGTTAGCTACTTCATGTTCTTTTGACAGTAGTTTCCCCATCCCAACTCCTCGAAAGTATGCAAACTATTTTAAAAGGTACAGACACACCCAAATTTGCCTAAGGCCACATTGCAAAAAAGTAAAAATAAAATAAAATAAAGAAGTACCAGAATTAAAACCACAAAGCCCTTAGGTCACTCTCTAGCATCATGCTAATGTAATATGATGTAATTAGATTAGCATGATGCTGGGGATGTATTGTAAGTCACAGATGGAAGCCAGACAACTCACACAATGCATCAACCATGACTAGGCAGAACGGCCCCAGGTGGTCCACACATGCATATAACAATGACCTCCCTGCAACTGGAAATCCTTCTGCACTAACTGGCAAAAAAGACCTATGCTCAATGTGAATTTACAATAGCAAATGGTGTTAGGTGAGATCCCTAAGGACTGAACCCAGGGCCAACCCAGGAAGGTAAAGGAGCTAAGAATGTTTTAGTCTGATCTTAGCTTCTGGGAAATATACAATAAATTGTTGTGACTCTCTGGGGAGGAAATGTTGATGGGTGAGATGTTGAAATGCCATTTACTTATTCAGTGGTTCTTGCTAACACTTTTATTATGAAGGTAGGCAAAACAATGGGCAAAACCAGCACAGTGTGTGAATGGGCTTGTGGCAAAGGCACAATTGCAGTTCACGTATCAGGAGGCCTCCTTCAGATCTCTTGGGCAGCTTGGTGAAGACCAAGAAAGGGGAGGGGGAAAAGCATCAAACAACAAAAGCAGTCGTCACTGTCTTCACTAACATCCTTGAAACACCCTCATCTCGCAATTGTCTGTGCTGCACTTTTGAGAGCAGAATCCACATATCCCCTCAGAGAAGGGTGCTTTTTTCTAAACTCCAGAAAGTGTCAAACTTACCATAGCTCAGAGGAAGGAAGCAAATTGACTTTTGGCAGCTGCCATCTGAGAGCAAATTCCCACCCCCATCCTCTTTCAGGCCCAACTCCATTATTTGGCAATCACTGTAGTGGTGCAAGGAATGGGGTAAAAAAGCACATCTCCTTGCAGTAACTTAGCAAGCATCCACAGAGAGCTTCAACAAATGGCATCAAAGAGCACCCCAAAGAAAAAAGAGACCAATATGGAGGACAGGAGGTATGGCCTTTCATGCAGAAGGCGTATCCATTTTTGTGCACCGAGGAGAAGAGCAAAGGCCTTTCCCCTCAAAGAGCCTTCACAAGGAGTGTTCGTACCCTTCATCAAACACTTGGAGGTTTCTTTGGGAAATTTATACACATACACGCCCTTTCTTTGTAACAACCGAGAATATATGACTTAGGGCCAAGCTAAAGTTCAGAGTGCAATATAAAAATAATATACAACGGATATATGATGCAAGTGCTGTTCCTGTACCTGCTAGACATGCTATTGCTTGCTTTAATGGTTTGGACACAATCTATGTTGTCCAATAGAACAATCCAACCCATGCTTCAAGCATTATTTGCAAGGTGTGTGTAAACACATCAGCTGCTCTGGAACGGTATAACAGCTGATCTGAAGCAACAGAGATTTAGCTTATGATGTGCCTTTAAGTTTTGCTTAGTGTATGTTAACGGAAGCCCTGACCTACCACCACATGGTAGATACCAAGTCTTTTGCTGTATGTACAGTACTCAATCATATAGAAAAGCAATTCCAGTAGAAGGAATGGAAGACACGGGGATTTCTTTGCAATGTACAAAGCATTTTGCTGGATTCCATGGCTTTAACCTATCTCATAAATACAGACTCCTCAGTACATGTCCTTGTAAATTTCCTGCAGGAGTGGGTGCAGAGAAGTCTCCGTCTCTGTCTTTTTTATCTTCTGCACCAGCTGTGCATGCTCAGTCACTAACTGTCGCAAGTCAGCCATTTTCTGCAACAGCTTAGGGAAGAGGTATTGAGTATCTGGGTGGTTGGCCTGCAGGTGGAACTCAAGGGCCTGGAGGATATTATCTTGAATCTCCTCTACCTGTTTAACGTTCATCAGGCCAGGACGGTCTACAAAGAGAGAGAGAGAGAGAGAGAGAGAGAGAGAGAGAGAGAGAGAGAGAGAGAGAGAGAGAGAGAGAATTATTTGTTAAACATTTGCCCTTCTTAACAAGATTCTTATGAATATTTCACATTTTACCAAGAAGAGGTCAGCCTAAATGGCTCCTCAAATGTGTATATTTATGTTTGCAGCGAGCTTTCTTCATAGAGGAGCATTAGTCCATGGAACACCTTGTCTCCTGAACGCATACACAAGTACACGTGAAGCCTGAAGTAACACAGTCCAAAAAAAAAATCTTAACTATTTGATGATGCTGATTGTATAAACTGGTGCAGAAGTTGGAAAAGCTAGCAGGATTTGAAAAATAAGACACACACCACTTAAAGTGCTTTTGAGCACTTTTACAGTTGTACTTCAACCTACCTGCCTTTTTGTGCTACCTATGAATTGGTGTCTCCTACAGTACATTTTTAGTCTTCCAACCATTATCTTTCTCAAAGAGGAGTATCACCTAAATCTCACCCCCATATTTTAACATCTCCTTCTTATACAAAACTGTCTCTTGGTCATTACCAAAGCTCCCTTATAATGCAATTCCTTGCCATCTTCCATGACTGTGGCATCTTTCAAAGCCCCCTTTTCTTTAGTCTCTGTTGGAACTGATGAGATTGGGGAAAACGCTTGTTAATCTCTGAGGGTCCCCCACTGCTACTCCTTCAGAAGGGCAGCTATAACCAACATTCCTAAAATTGTTAAGACTTTCTCCAATCATTTTAAATTCATCAGTGAAAAGCGCATAAGTGAAATTGAAAAAACCCTCCCTCAACCTGATAAATTCCATCAGATATAGGAAACATGAAGGAAATGGCGATGAGGCAGGCAACAGCCATTTATCTTGCCTCATTTACACATGCCCTGGTTATATTCAGACTAGACTACTGTAACATATTCTAAATGGGGCTGCATTTGAAGACAGTCTGGAAGACAGAGCAGAATGCAGCGGCCTGGATGTTGACAGGGATGTTGAAGGACCACTTACACTGAGATGAACCTGCCAAGGCATTAAGATCAACTACAAAGGCCTTGCTCATATGCCTACCAGGAAGGGAAGGCAGGCTGGCAGACATGAAAATAGGGCCTTTTCAGCAGTGGCACCACATCTATGGAACTACCTCCCATGGAACTGATTTTATTATATATTGTATGCCACCTTGAGGAAATACCACTTTTTGAAAAGTGACCAATACATTTCTTAAATAAATAAATGTATATATTATGAGACTGTCACTAAACATATTGGGAATTGTGGTAAGGTGCATTACCTAAAGTGAGGGAAGATTCCTAAATGAGTAGCAAAGCATTTGAAAACATTTGTGTAGCTTCAGCTAAAATTCTTGGCCTTTAATGTGCCGCCAGGTCACAGCCACCAGACACTTGGGAATCTCTGTATACAAAAGCTGAATGCATTCATTTCAAGCATCTTTTCCTCCGAGCTCAGTTTGCATGAAGAGGCAGACCAATGGAGCATTTTAAATGTGAGGCCAGCAGTTTGTTATCACTACCCATAAAGAAAATGTGGGTTATTTTGGTCCTACTGTAGACTCTGGTCAAACCAGTTCTGCAGGTTTTTGGCACAGTAACTAAATGGGAAATACCTGATCCTCCTTTCAAAAGAGCAATAAATACAGTAAAAGTTTTGTGGCTAGTGCTGCATGACCTCACTAGTACCAGATAACACATTACTCTCCATCCTCCCCATAATTCCCAGAGTAGTTTTCCAATTGTGTTTTTTTTAAAAAATAAATAAATCACGTATTGTACATAAAGTAAGGAAGGGGAAGGGAGGGAGAGAAGGATGAGAATTTAGGTGCACATCTGCCTCTTCTAAAAAGGAAAATAGACTAGTGCAAGCCTATCTACTCTCCTTGTCTGCTACTTAAAGATCATTTTAAAAGCAGTCTTTACTGAGCAGTTTTTTCCCTTAGTGCAACACTAGAGCCAACATCTATATGTGAGAGACTAAACAGGCTTTTCAAGGAGAATCTACAGCAAGGTTAGCACCCTTCTTCACTACATTTGTCTGGTTAACCAGCTAAGGAAGCTGAACTGTGGCTATTGACAATGGGGAAATTGCTTAGAAAATGTTACACTTGCATGCACTGTGACAGCCAAACTAGATGGCAGAAAAGAAACATGAGGATCCAACCTCAGCATCTCAGGCAGCCTTAGCGCACACAATGTAGCAAACATTGCTGAATTTGATGGACGCCAGCTTGTATGGCTTTAAAAGGTGATTCAACAAGTTCACAGAAGATAAAGCTAACAAGGGCAGTATCCTATGCGGCTACTGTGCCTCTGCTAGTTCTGTTGCACCAGCAGGACCTACTGCTAGCGCAATAGGATGTAGCGGTTCCTGAAACCACTCCAGAAATTATTAGTAAGCTTTGTTTTCACATGGGGACAAGTCAGCAGAACTTTCTCCTATGAGTTCCATTGACATGTCCTGTTGTGGAAAATCATCAGTTTCTGTTGCGCTAGCAGTAGGTTCTGCTGGCGTGAAGACAGTTTAGGATAATGCCCAATGATTGCTAGTCTTGGTGGCTATATTTTACCTCCAGTAATGGAGGTATTTTGCCTCTCAATACCAGCTGCTGGGGAACACAAGCAGGAATGTGCTTTTCTCCTTATGTCCTGCTAGTGGGCTTGCCATAGGCATCTGGTTGGCCACCGTAGGAACGGCATGTTGGACAAGATAAGCCTTTAGTCTGTCCAAGAAGGCTCTTATTTTATACACTTCATCCTGCCCTGGAAATGCCCAAGTAGCCTTTGAAGGTTTTCCCCTCCAGCCAGGAATCAAAACAGAAGTGAGCATAACTAGAAGAAAAACAGTCCAGAAGTCATTTTCAAGGGATAACTGGTGGGAAAGAGAGGTGTTGTGCCCGTCTGCAGGTCTACCGATTCTCCTCCTGGCAAGAGCCTGCCCACCACTGTATTCCTGTTAACTCATGTTGGGACAGTATGTTTGGCAAGATACCATTCAATTCAGTTCTGAGAAAGAAAAAGACCTGGGGGTACAGAAGAGGTAACGATAAGGTCAAAAAGTCCAGAGTTCTGAATAGAGGATGGGAAGTACAGAGGACTAGCAAAGAGCTAAGGAATGGAGGGAGGTCAGGGAGAAGAGGGAAGAGCAGGAGACAAAAATGTTAAAATAAATTTACTTTAAAAAGATTATTAAAAAAGAGGTATGCTGAAGGATAAGAAAAAAGTGGGCAGTTGGATGTTGTTGTCTGGACATCTGTAGTAGGAGACAGTAACCCAGATCACTCTTGAGAAAACTTGAAAACAGGCATATGCTTTGGGATTGGGCTGGCATATCCAGGGGGGAAAGGCCGAACACTTAAAATGTGCAGTGCAATCGTATGCATGTTTACTCTGTAGTTAGTCCCATTGTGTTCAATAAGACTTAATCCCAGGTAAGTGTGCATGGAATTGCAGATACATTTAGTGATTAGATGAATTAGTCACTCTAACTTTTTATCAGGTCTGCATTGCTAGTGTAACAATCCCATCCTCAGACCATCATTAACTACCCATAGTCTGGCAGTACCTCCTGTGTTACCATAGTCCTGTCCCCATCAGCCAGTTTCTAGAATGCCCATACTATTGCTAGCAACTAACTCCCCCTCCCAGCAGCTCAATGGCCACCCAGTCTCACCTCCACACAGGATGATGGCAGCTACAAACAGAGACAAGTCACTGTCATCCAGCTCCAGAGCATTGAACTTCACAGCAAATTCAAATTTGGGCTCCATGATTTCACTGAAGGGCTTGCGCAAGCTGCGCAGGAACTCACGTGTCACAAAGCCATTCCCATTGGCCACCAGGAGTCCATCCTTATTCATGATGGAGGCAAGCATGGCAAAGATGGCCTCATGCACCCCGTATTTCAGCAGAGTCACTTGGTCATTAAGATAAAGGCTGATGAAGCTAGGGATGCTCTTGGCAAATTCTGTGAGCTCCCGCACAGTCTCCACTGTTGTGCACTGACAGCGATAAAAAACATGGACACCAATCTCCTTGTATGGTGGTATCCCATTCACCAGCTGTTTCCATACCAGACCCTTTTCTGCTTGCCACAGGGTATCCATGTCATGAATCACAAAAGGCTACAAAGAATGAACATATAAAGTTAGGATTCTGTAGTGAGGAATCCAGCCATAGGCTGTACAGAGTGACTATATGCATATCAACTGTGCCTGGCGCTGCTGATCATTCAGAGCCTTCCACCTTTGCACCAATCAATAGAATGCAATGTGCACAACAATGAAAATTACAGTTACATGAGTTTTATACATACAAGAGACACCTCTGCCATTTTAGGAAGCAGCCCAGCTGTATTACTCAACATCCAGTCTTGAAGTTCTCTTTCAGTGCTATCAGAACATCCACAAAACTAAGTGCAGTTAAGCCCAAACATATGTTTTTGTTACCATTTTTGGAACAGGAGTGTTTTCAGGGTGTCAGATATCCTGATCATGCAAACAGCATGAGGACTCTACAAACACCCACACTGATTTCTGGTTTTCTAAATGGATCATCAACGGTAGTACAATCCAAGTATTAGCACCAAACCCACATGCTACTTAATATTTCTTTGTGACTTTCCCCAGTTCCATCTTAGAGAGCTTTGCTATTGAGTGGTAGAGAATGAATGGTTGAATGCTACATTCGTTGGAGGAAGCAGCCACTTGGATTCACCCCAATGAAACTTACTAATGAAGCAGCAAAAATCACTGGCCCAAGTGCTACTGTCTGAAATATTGTGCAGCGTAAGTTAAAAGTGCATCACTAACAACAACAAAAGCACAACTAAACTTGACACTGCTAAATCGCTGTTGCGCAAGTGGTGGAGGCCGCTAGAAGAACACTCCTCGCAGGATGGAAGAGAATGGGTGGGGGCAGAAACAACTTGTTGAATTCTGTCCAATGCATTCCCAGACCAAAATGGAAAAATGGGAAATTTGGAAAAAGCATGTAACATTTTCTTTTGAAACGGTTTCTTCTATTTCAGCATGATAATGCTGAGATCTACTGTTTCTAAGGCAAAGTGATAAAACTTACCTTTTGTTTACCACCGTTTTTGACTTTTCTCTTTTCCACCCCACATATAATGCACTGCAGTAAATGGAATGGGTAACTATCTCTGACTATCTTTGCCCAGGAGAAGTAGCAGCTAGTACACCAAACCAAATTGGCAGTAAGGTGATATTGGGCCCGTAGTAACAAAACTGGATCAAGGAGCACCCTCAAACTGTGAGCCTGATCTTTCAGAGGCAGTGTCACCCCATTCAAAACAGATTGAACATCATTACTCTGAACATCACTCTCACATTTTTGGCTATTTTAAGCCACTGAAATTAGACAGCTTCAGTTTCATTTGGAGGCCAACGGGACTGAGGTACTTACCGGGGTGCTGCTGGCTTTCCCAGTCAAAATACCTCGTGCTTTCTTTTTGGTCATGTTAAAATTTTTCAGGTAGGCATTGTAGATGTGCTTGGAAAAGACTTTCAGGTCAGCCACCTGCTGGTTCTGGCAGTTGATCTCAGTCGCTGTCAGTCCTGCCACTAGCTTCCTTTTCTCAGCTTCTGGCATGCGGCCGAAACGAATGGCTGAAGCAACATAGCAAAGCAGGGACAATTAGAGATCTTGCATTAGAAAGGCTGGGAATGGCTATGTTTACAATCATGTCATCATATCTTTCTAACTATATATTTACTGAAGATTTTTCATAATAGGCAAATTACAGACAGGGGGCCGGGAATCAAGACATTTTATTATTCATTATATTCAACATTCATCCAAGGAAGTACAGGTGGTTCTCGCCATCCCATATTTGTCCCCAAAACCAACCTGTGAGATAAGGTTAGGTTGAGAAATGTAAATTGATTCAAGATCACCCAGTGAACTTCAGTGGCCAAGTGGGGATTTAAACCTGTGTCTTCCAGGCATAGTCCAATACTTTAAGCAGCACGCCACACTGGCTCCCAAACTAATTATTAAATTAAAAATAAGCTCAAATTAATCTAAAGATGCAACAAGAAAAATAGACTGGAGACAATAGATATGACCATGCCTTTCTAAGGGCATATCCCTATAGGTCTTATTTAAGAGATACAATCCCAAAAGGAAATACATGCAGGGTATTTCAGCTCAAGGGATTTCCCCCAACCTACAAAGCTGATGAGGATAATTGCCAAAACAGCACACAGGCTGTTCATGGCTGGCTTCCCACAGCAAGCAGAGTCATGCCCTGTTGGGAAAAAGATACCTGCCTTTTCCCAGGGCACCTTCCACATGGCTGATTGGGTGCTCCAATGCCCCAATGAAAGAAATAGGTAGGCAGGTATAATGAAGTCTATGGCACAGTTGCAGCTAAGTGATATTGTGCCACACACAAATCAACTGTGAGTGAAGGAAGCTGCTGTATTCCGCTCCGAGGCACATGCAGCATTTTCCCCTTTATCACCCTACTTGACAGGTGAAGTGATCAAGCCCTGATTCACATGCTCTCACTTCCAATGTCTTGCATGTCGTGGTAAGATGTTAGGAATGTGACAATGACCTGGTTCATATGTCATGGCAGCAAATCATTGGTTACTAAGACAAGATTCAGGGGGATGCACATCATCTGCTAGCCACTTCGACCTGATTGGACATTCTGAGCATGATGTGCGAACCCAGACGTTAGCCCATGCTTTGTTGTTGGGTTAATTTCTGAGTTATTTAGCACCTAAACAACCCATTGGTCCATGTTTGTACATCACACTGGCAACCTCTGCTCTCACTGATCAGAGGTTGTTTACAGAAAACGGAAGCTGCACACAGGCAGCATCCATCTCCACAAAGATTGGGTTAATTAACTTACAATTTGCCACCAAATGTCACCATGATTTTCGAACAATCCTGCTATTTGCCCCTGAAAGGTGCTTCTTGTTGCAAATAGCATCTCTGGGGACAAATGGCTTTGGGAAATGCTATCAGTAATATTTTGACTTTTGCTCTGGAAAAGGCAAATAAACCACAGGCTCTTCAGAACAGATAAATACTTTGAGAAGTCAAGGACATATTTTTATTTTCTGCTGTTGTATTTTTGCTGCCTTTTACTGCTGAAAATATTTATATTGATTATGGCTGTTTTATTAGCTACCCTAAACCACCCTGGAAATATTTAATTGAGGGTTTTAAATCAAATAAAACTTGTTTTCAGAAACAAGGAAGTCAGACATCTTTATGACATACCAAGTCAGGCATCCCCCCAAAAAATCTCTAGTCATTACTAAATGTGTTGCCTACAGTAAATACACAGTTCCATTTCTCACTGTGCCCTTCACCCTTCCATCAGAGCTAAAGGAGGGAGGCCTCACCATTGTGTGACATGCCCAGGGAGAGGCATTTCTGAAAGCGGCAGTACTGGCACTTGTTTCGGTTCTTTTTCTGGATCTTACAGTTCCGCTCACATTTCTCATACTCCAGCTTCATACGGATTGTTCGACGAAAGAAGCCCTGTGGATAAGCGAGCAGAGCAATGAGGAAGATGTTGGAAAGAAACTGGAAGATGGGTCATTCCAGTAACAGCTCCTTTCAAAGTGTCAGGAATAACTGCCAACTTGAATTTCAGGGCAGAGAAACATTTTTGGCAGCAAGGAAAGAGGCCTCGAAACAACAGACCTCAAAGAAAGCTTCTATCACAAGAGGTAAGCATACAGACATATAAGAGAACAACATCTATGTGTTTGTGGTAGCCAGGCAGTGGAGGATACTATACATCATGTCCTTTACTGTAAACTTTATAAAATCCCTAGAGATAAATATCTAACGAGATTTTTAGCTCCGTGTGCTAACCTCACCAATATGGATAAAATAAAATATTTACTCTCAAATACTGCCAAACCCATCATGCTAAACCTGGCTAGGTTCACTGTGAAAACAGAACAGATTAGAGAAGTTTTAGAGGACAATTACGCCATTTAAAGAAACGGGGGTCCATAGCTGTGTATTTATATAAACTATTTTGTACTTGTATATCCCTTCTACCTTGCTTTATATTGTAATGCTGGTTCTCTATGATGTTAACTGTGATTTTTGGCTAAAACCTACTTTAGGTTGCCTTAACAATAACAATAAACATATAAAAGAATGCTACAGGGAGGCAGGAAGCCCAAACATGTTTGTCCTATATACTAAAAAAGACATGAAACAATCATGAAATACAAAAAATTGCCACCAGGGGGATATGAATAGGCAAATTCCATCTCCTGAAGATCCTTGCTATCTCTCCACAGCATTATTTGGCCTTGAAGAATTTTGGCATTGTTTAGACACGGAGTAACTCAGCTCTGTCAGCATCTGTGGTGGGGGATGGAATTTTATGATTGCTACAGCAAGCCAAACAATTAGGAGCAGGAATATGTTCACAGGTGCCCCTTGGCATACGTCAGCCAAGGATAAGTTCTAAAAGCAGTATCTGTTATCTCAGAGAGACCAGGGATTCACTGGGGAACAGTGAGACTGTGGAGAAAGGTACAGAAGATGCTCAGTTGGAGAATGCATCTGCTATGAGAACTGCCCAGACAGCTTTAACTACTGGGTGGTATAGAAATTCAATCAATCAATCAATCAATACAAATTATGCAAACACCTGTGCAGCTTAGTGACAAATTCCAGAGGGGTACCCATGCTAGTTTGAGCATGCTTAGGAGTCTTACTACTTGCCTGTGTCAAGAGGATATCGTTACTTTGTGTTCTTTGAACACAGCATCTTATTAATACTATATTGGCTTTGCAGAGTGGGGCCTCTGTACTGCACTGCCAGAATAAAGATTTTTCTAAGACCTCTACTTTGATTGTGGCAGAGATACACTTAGATCTTTAGCCTAAGAAGGAAGGATTCTGCTTTCCTTCTACAGTTTTTCACTGAAGCCCAATGGCCTGCCTCCTGTAACCTTCAGGCTGTACAAGCACTGTGCATTACATATTATACATACCTTGCAACCCTCACATGCATGCACTCCGTAGTGGAACCCTGATGCCTTGTCACCACAGACCCTGCATTCTACATTCAGACTTCCTGAGGTTGCCTCATCACAGCCCATCTGGAGTTGATCTGATAAAGAAGGTGAAGAACTCTGGGAAAGATCTAACAGGGAAACAAAATTGAAAGTCATTACATTGCTATTCTGCAAAAGGAGAACATTCTCACTTGCCTTTTGCATCCCCAAGACACAATCAAGTCATTTGCATTTGTAAACTGATGAGTTTTAGAGGAAGTGCCAGCTTCAGCCTGCATCTTGCATCAGTAGTATAACATTGATACAAGCCAAGTTATTTAATCCATTGTTTATGGTATGTTTGTTATTTCCTAGTTTTGTTCATGCTTAGAACAGATAAGGAACAAAGACTAATTCCATCCTTCCAGTTTGGAGAACCTAGCAGTGCTATTGCATTAGGGTCCCAAAACTGCAGAGAAAGTTTAAGTGATTAAACCCAGCATTCCTCAACATGCAGTTATGAGAATACAGGAGTGCTTTCAGAATGGACTTTCTTGCCATTGCAACCAAGCTAATGTCTCCTCTCATTCTGGGCATTAGAACTTCTCTTGTTACCTTTACCTTTCTTTTTCAGGCTAAATTACATTTTCTTCTTTAGTAGAATCATTAAAGCTTTTGTGGCTTTGACGGTCAATAAATTAATTGATAAAAATGTTTTAAGGTAAGTCAACTCAACTTTCATGTCTCTACAGCTCAGTTTACTGGCAAAAACTATGGCATAAGGCCTAAAAATGGTTAACACCTGATGCTTCAGAGGAAGACTTTCCCAATGTCTAGTTCACAAATCTGAACATGGATTTGCAACAAAATTGTGGTAGAAAGAGACTTAGAATCTTAGCCTAAAACGTTAATTTTACTTTTTCCTACTCACCTTTTAGCCTGATGCTAAAAATAATTTCTTAGATCCAGACATGTTCATCCTGATGTGGGACCGGCAAGTGCTAATGTAGCACTATAGCCATGTCAGCACTAATTCTCTTAAAATATGTGCAGACAAATTTAAAACACGAACTGACATGGATGTTTCCCCCATGGGATCAACTCAGCTGCCTTGAGCCTTTGCAATATGAATAACAGACAATATACCAGTAGGGTGAGTACTGATTTAGTTAGCCTGAAATACGAGGGAGAACAAAGTCTGTTCACCTTTTTTTTAAAAAAATGTAGTTAATGTGACACATGTACATTTATTCATATGAAATGCCCATACAACACTTCTTTTTTTTAAAGGAGGGGCAATCAGTTTAAAAAGAGTTACAAATTTATTCCAGGGATGGGAGGGATGTAGGTTTGTGATGTAACAGGTGCCGCCAATCCATGCTGTGGACAACTAGCTTATGTTGTAGTATACCTAATCAATGAACCAGTCTTCCCTGTGCTCCACACGCAAGAGAGAACAGTATTTGTTTAGACTCACCATATTCTGTTCACTTCCAGAATACCCAAATAATGTTATAACTGCATACTGCCTATAGGCAGACTATAAACCTGCAGGCAGGCCCTGTGCTAGTTTGCCAGTTTATTATATGTACAACAACTACATTGTATACATTTAAAATTACATTAATCATCAACAGTTGAATGCTATGGCTATTCTCATGCTTCATATTTTAAAGTAGCAAAGGAGGGGCCTTTTAGTGAAGGTGAATCACCCAAAAAAGGTTCTGCCATTATAAGCCTCATTATTCTACTGCTTATAAAAATGACACCTGTAGAACTATTAACATGAAACCTAGCATCCATAAACTACCTGATGTGGTCTACAATCGTGCAAAATTTTGAATTGATCCAATATAAATTGTCAAGATACAGCAAATTAAAAAGTGCTGAAAATTTACACTTTTGTAGTTTTTACGCAATCTGCGGCTCAGCATATTGTATATTGCCTTCAAATTTGGGAGAAAACTACTGATCTATTTTATTCAATCTTGTTGAGGAGGTGTGCCTTTCATTTGGTGAAATTCTGAGCAGCAGTTTAAAAGTTAACAAGGTTTTTCTGCCCCATAAAAGCCTGTGGCAACCATTGCTGGCAAAGTTATGTCAGGCTTGCTCAGTTTAACTCTGAAATTAGAATGCTGCCAGTACTCCAGTATTTTGAATTCTACTATTCCTGTCAGCATTTTGACAGTGGAGTAGGAGGGAACTATCAATTGAGTGAGGCAATTTTGAAAGCTGAGGGAATCACTCTCACTGACAGATCGCTGACGAAGAACAGGAAGAAAAGGAAACAGCTATGCTGGAATCCTGTGCAGGCTTACTCAGAAGTAAGCTCTTCTGAACATAGAGTATTTATTTATTTATTTATTTATTACATTTCTATACCGCCCAATAACCGGAGCTCTCTGGGCAGTTCACAAAAATTAAAAACATTCAAAGTATAAAACAACAGTATAAAACCATAATATAAAATACAATATCTTAAGGTTACCTCATGTTGGTTCAAGCTTCACAAAGCCAGGAAATGGGAAAATTGGGCTGTTGCCTAAATAGATGTGCTCCATTGTTGGCCTAATAACCAACCATTTGGGGGGGGGAATCCCTCCACACAACACGATAACCCATAATGGGTTAAATAACCAACCGTCGTCCATTTAAACCACCATTGATTATTCTGTTGTCTGAACCCAGTCAAATTGTGCTTGTTTTCAAGCAACAAACAGGCATGGGCCAACTCACAAGAGCATTCCTCTAGCAACATAATAAGATTCAGATGCTTCATAAAGCAATACAGGAACAGGACAGTGTGGGACATCTTTACTGGGTCCCCAGCACTCCATCCTCCCCATCTCGATTTGGGCCTGAAAGACCAAGGAAAAGTTTGGGTGCATGGAGGGTAAGTTGTAAGGCAGCACAATTTGTGACATTAGCACAACATCATCACTGATCACATCTGTTAAGGCATCAGCCTAAGTTTCCAATTTCCTGACTTTGTGAAGCTTGAACCAACATTAGATAGCCTTAACTCTGGTTTTAAACCAACAGAGTGTGTTTAAATCATTGAACTATAAAATGTATTACCTATTTCTTCGATTCTAAGACACACTTTTCCCCCCATATAAACATCTCTAAAAATGGGGTGCGTCTTAGAATCGCAGGTGTGTCTTAGGGTTTTTTTTTCTGTTGGTGGTACTGAAATTAGTGTGCATCTTACAATCGATGGCGTCTTACAATCGAAGAAATACAGTAGTCCTGGTTTCATCATGCTTTGCTCACTTGCACCAAATCGGGTCTGCTATATAAACTCCCCCCTCCCGAACAGAAACAGACAGGAGAGGCAACAGAAGGTCTAGTTATGAATATTTTTTCTAGATTGACTAAACTATTTGGGTCCTTCTGCAGGATCATTTGTACTGGCTTCTCACTCTACTGGAGTATGGAGTAGCTGGGTGTTGTCTTTCATTGGCTGGTTGTGGATGGAATTAGCTGTTTGAGGCAGAAGGCAAACCATAAACATGAAACTGGAATTAGGATGAAGGGAAACACACTTTATAGATGAGCTTGACCAAAGATACCAAAAGGGCAAAGATGAAAGAGGACACAACCAAAACAGTTATCTAAAGTGTAAGGGCTTCTGACACGAAAAGGGAGAAGAAGGCAACGTTCAGGCATAAGATAAAGAGTGATAATCATACTGAAAGAGGAAAAAGATCTAAGAGGTTTTCTGCATTTTCTCAGAGGAGAGAAAGCAAAGGAAGCCAACACATAGAAGGCTGTGCAGTGGTCTAAACCAGGGAAGTTCATTTGGTTTTAATTTGACCCCTCACAGTCGTACCAAATTTTAATCAAGGCCAGTACAACATTTGCCTTATGGGAAAAGAAAAAGTCTAGTTGTAATAGAGATATTCCACATTTTGCTAGAATCAGTCTTTGATTTTGTATGTAATTGCACTGTTATAGTTTTTATTGTTTTATGCTGTATCTTTAACGATGTATCTGTTTTGTGAGCCACCCAGGGAACTTCTATTATGTAATTATATATTACTATATTATGTAACATAGTAATAAATAAAGAAAAGAATACATTTAGAAATCATATATGTAAAGGTGGTCATTGAAACTGAGAGTACAAATGGGACTACATAGAAAGAGCATAGCAAGAGAGAAGAGGCTAAGTTCTGAGCCTGCAGAACATCTACAAGAAGGAGGAGAAACCAAAAGGGAAGCAGAAGTCAGAGCTAGAATAACGGGCAGGAGAAAACAGAGAAAACACAGCCAAATCTGAGTAGGACAGAAGTAACATCAAAGGTGGCATTAAGGACAAAAATAAAGGAAGAAGAGGTGTCTAGACAACAAGCTTAAGGGTGGGGAATCAATATAAAGTATAGATCATCCTGTAACAGAAGTGCACCTTCTTCTGGCAAGATTAATGTTGTCCTACTGAAGCCAAATTACTTGAAAAACCTACTCTACATATAAAAGCCAACTGCTTCTTAAAATGACTACCTCTCCAACCTACCTGTGTAGCTGATAGAAGGTGTTGAATTATCTGGTCCTTCATTTGGGTCTGAGGTTCCACCTACTGTCGTCACTGCCTCTTCCTCTTCCTCCTCCTCTTCCCTGACCTCAGGTACTTCCTCCTTTGGCTGTTCCATAACTGTTCACCACCCTTCAGTGCCAAGACTGCAGCCCCTGTCATAGCTCTGGCATCATCCACGTCTGTCTGGAAATGGGCCCCTATCAGGCTGTTCCTTCTAGCCTTCAGGAAAGAGAAGGAAAACGTTGAGAGGCATCAACAACAAACACAGATTGTGCTATGGAGCTTTGCCAGGACCTCATGGCCAATTAGGCCATTCTGCATACCGAGATTTCTATACATTCTGCAAGGCCAGCCCCATATTCTGCACTCTATGCAAACTAGGCAAATGTATTCTAATTACATGATGTGCATTTCCATATATTTTGGATGGCAAGGCAAGGACAAGTGCCATCAAACTCAAGGAAGGAGAAAGTGCACGGGCTACTCGGGATGGTATAAAGAAGCTATGAAAGATGAGGTCCTTTTCCTTTCTCAACGGAAGATCCTTTTGACCTCTGTCAGCAAACACTGAACTCATTATTTGTAAACTTTCCTACATATAAATAGGTGAGAAGAAAGGTTATCACCTGCTGCTAATCTTCAGCCAGTTTTGCTACCTATCTCTAGAGAGGCTGATCATTTTCCAGAATATTTCTGCACTCTGGTCACTTTCCCTCTTAGGGCCTGTTTACAGAGTATTTGTTGTGTACATATGAACTATTCCCAACCTTTTTTGGGAATGGATTGCATGGACAAACATATGGAACAGAAACTCACAAACATGGCCATTATTCCAATGGTCACAGATGCACAATGGTCACACTACAGCTATTGAAATTGCTGCTAGCCATATCCTTGACCTCACAGTGAATGTATGATGTTCACACGGTATAAAAACATACCGTGTGAACTGGCTGCCCCTCAATAGATATTTCTATACAATGTTCTGTACAAGGGTGCTAAGGGTGTTCTATACAATGCAGCTGCTGAGGCTGTAGTTGAAGCATAAGACTGGTGGGGAGAGCATATTGCCCTTTCCCCTCAGTTCATTTTTTTTGCAAGACATCCTTCTCAGAAAAACAGCCTGAGGGGGGAGGTTTAATTAGTTCCTCTCCACCTGAACCATCTTCCACTAATTGCAGCCCCAGTAGTTGCATTATGTAATCTAGCATTCATTTATTTTTAAAAAGTTAACAAAAAATAAATCCCAGATTTCTTCTACCCCACCTTTTCCTATCTAATTTATGCTTTTTATACTTGGGCAATATTATGTTTTAAATGTTAGGATTTATTTTTGAATTTGAGTTTTAGAAGCAATAGCCCATTTCACTGCCATCTAAGCTGCTGGAATCAAACAGCTATTGAATTTCCCTCCATGCCAAATAATGTTGTGTAAGTAAGGTTACAACTGTTGGCTCAGAGCTGCCTGAAGATTTCAATCCTTTCTTAAATAGACAATGATGACAGGGAAGTAAGAGACTGGGGGGAAAGGAATCCATCAAGCTAAACTACTCCTGCGATCTAGAGCATTATATTTCTGTAAATCCCTCCAAATGTCATGCCATCAGTCAAAACCATAGAAAATCTCTGCTGTACATATACTTTCTTCCCTAACACAATGCTCATGCAATTGGGGATCTAGTACCACAAGTGCAATATCTTGTCCCCATCACTTAATTGAATGTAACGACTAATTTTGCTGGGAGATATATGGGGAGAGGTAGTTTTACTATAGGCACACAGCTGCTTTTATTATCAAGGGATAAGTGCACTCCAGCTCTGCAGAGGGAAGTGCACAGCCTTGTTACAGGAGGACAGGAATACTTTGTTGGTTTTAATCACTTCATTTTTGTTAAAAAGCTAGATGAGCACTCTTGCACTGAAGTAACAGGGAGCACCCAAACTCCAAAAAAGTTCTTAACACACACAACAGATAAAATGTAAAGAGTTCACAAAACACACTAGTCATAAGAATGGGGTTGTGTAGTAGCTAATCGAAAGTGCTAATATCACAATAGATATGGCTAGCTCAGAGCAGGATGGGGGCTGGCATTTCATTCACTCGGTAACAAAATACTGGGATCACATGCTAAGAAAACACAATATCCCTATAACAGAAGCATTTCCTTGGGGGAAAATGCCTGGATCTGAAGAAACGAATGAGTAAAAATGTATGTTTACTGCATGGGAAAAAAAGATAGTTTAGAAAGGTCTTAAAATCTAAACAATGGGAGCTTTACTGAAAACTTTATCTGGATTAAGAGTATCATCACTGCCAGCTTAGTCCACAGATGCACTAAAGAATGTGGAATCATCACTTGTATTTATAGGCAGGAGGTTATAGGAGTTCAGAGAAGCAGAAACTTGCAAACACAAACACCATTTTGTACATCACTTTGCTTCCAAAGCAACATGAAATCAAAGTGCATACAATCCACTTAAAACGAAAGTCTGTTTATTTGTGCAGATGAGGAAGTAAGACAGAAAGGAGTCTGTGAGAGGACAGGCATCAACAGGACTCCAAAACAGGCACCCTTGGTTACTGGGCCAACTGCCACACCCACACCCACTTCATTTCATTTGTAAGTGTTAATGAAACCAGCACAATATGCATAAATACTAGATACTTCATGACTAAAAGATGTTCTGTATCGGACACAAGACAACAGCTAGTTATTAAACTCAAATCATACAATGGATTGGCAAGAAGTAGGCAGAATGACTGATTACGTGCTAGAGAGAACAACCTCTCCAGGCTCAGCTGAGATCACGCCACTTTCCATCTTGCTTTGAGACGCCCATCATTTTTACATTTGGGTGTTTACTTTTATTCAACATGTTGTAACCAATTCTTCTTTTTGCTGCCAAAATAATTTGTTCTGAGTGCTTTCTTACCACCCTAAGCAGATGTTGAATTTTATCTAGTGACAGGGATGAACAACAAGATCTAGTGTGCATTACTATTATTGTCCTCGTTCTTGCTTCAGAAAGATTAGCAAGTCTTACCCTCACCTTGCCGACTTGTGCATCCCCTGTTCCCTATGCAAAATTGTTATTATTGTTAAAAGAAAACTGTTAAAAGAAAAACCAAGCAGAATAAGAATAGCATATGTTTTTGTAAAATTGAAGGGCAGCATACAATTTTATTTATACCTTACATAAAAAAGAACAATTTGTTCAAAAATGAAATGTTTTTAAATGAACAATTTTAATATACTGTTTTAATCTTTTATTTTTTTATGTTTACTGTTCCGGAATCTATTTTAGATATGGAGCAATATGTAAATATTGCAAATAAAAAACCCCCTACTTACTATGCTATTTTATGTCTAAGAGATATTCTTGTATTTTCATTATATCACTTGCCATCCAGTGCTTTGCACAGGGAATGGGAGGTGGCACACATGGAGCATCATGCATTTCCAGGCATGCCTTAGTAATTAATTCCCTATTTCATATAAGAGAAGACTGTATGTCTCCATTGTCATTTATAAGCCAGTAGGCTTATAAATACTGTCATCTCAGTACAAGATACCATATATTGATCAGACATAACAGCACAGATGCTAGGGTGGCTCAAGGTATTCATATTTTAAGACAAGGCAGTGATTTATCATTGCATATGTAACTCAGTGACAAGACTGTGGAAGAAGCCAATATAAAATACAACAGAGATGTCAACTGCAACCAAGGGAACACAGCAATTGAGCAATCAATCCCTTGAATCTGGGTAATGTGAAAAAATCCCACTTTTGCTATTTAACTTATTAGTTGTCCTATTATAAAAGATACTTTCTTTCTAGCCTGACCTTGCAAAGCATCAGTTTCCAATAACCAGATTATATTCTCCTTTTGTCTGCTATCTTAAAGAGCCTGTGATTTTCTCTTTCTCTCATAAGAACACTGATACCAATCTTGTGGCTTCCAAAGAGTAGAAACGGAAAACAACTACCAGCTGGTTGCTGTTATGCTGGCCCACACAAAATGACTTGGTGGCACTAAGACCAGACTTTAGTAGAAAGGTATATCTGTTCCACAAAATGATGCCTTCTGCAACTGGTAGTATGTCTGGCTTGCTTTCTAGAGAGCTGGCAGCTGAGTAAGAATCAAATAAATAACAGAAATGGAATTCCTCTCTCTCAAAGTGGACAACTGAGACACCATACATACCACAATACTATCACAGGAGGAAAGGAAAAATATTTACACACAAAATTCAATGTTTTCTTCAAAAACTTCTCTCACTATAGGAGAACTAAGCTGACAAGTTACCATTTTGTAAGATCTTAGTCAATAACATTACTTGTAGCAGCCAATTTAGCCAAACTATAATTGCAAAATGATGCTCCGTGATGGTTTTCAATTTAATTATTTGATGGGGCACTTTTTCATCTCTATCTCCTACTCCTATAACTAGCCATATCTGAAACAGCTAAAGTAGGAAGCAAATGAAGGCTTAAAAACATACTGTCATTTTCATACTGTAACCCCTGTAGAAAATGGTGACGTAGGCTGAAGAGCAGTCTCACCATGACAAATCTCTGTCATTCTTTTGTTTTTATGTTTTGTTATAAATGCATCCCCATCAAGATGAAAAATACTTATAACAATTGCCTTCCACTATATTGTACAGAGATTTCTCATCTTGCGGCAAGAAGCACATAAATGCACAGAAGTCATTTGCAGCTCTGCTACTTATATGCATCAGTCCAACTGTGATGCCTGGGCTAAGCAAGAATATGTAATGCTAATGCTCCTTTCTTTTAGAACCATTTCAATTTAAAATAGGATTTGTTGGCAGCTGGGACTGGCTAAAAATAAACATGTTACCAAATTCTCTTCATAAAAGAAACTGTACTTCTTATAGAAACATGTGGGATGAGGGTTTTTTTAAAAGGAATTTCCTACTTTTACAGCAACCGTCTTCAATCTGAGACCCTTCAGATGTGATAGGAGTTATAGTCCCAACATATCTGAAGAGCACCGAGTTGGAGGAAGGGGGATTGTATAATCTGAAACTGATTTACTAGGAATAGAAGATTCCACTTCTCCATTTCTCCCTTCCTTTCCAGGACTGAAGGCAGTTATTTGTGTGAAGCTGAAATAGAAGTTTCCTGTATAAGAATTCAGGAGGCATGAGAGAAACAAAAATGTGCTATTCAATGGTGCTAATCCTTATGCCTCAAGGCTGGGCTTTGCCTGTCAATTCCATGCAGCCACTTCAGTGTTTCTTGAGATGTGCACCTGAACCAAAGAGAGGGTTTGAGAACTACACTCCAGGTGGAGGGAGGGGAAATGCCCAGAACTCTCTATACTTTCATTCCTTAGAAGAACTGTGGGGAAAGAAACATTAATGCCTTTGGCGGGGGGAATTCAGTTATTCCAGTTAGGCAGCATCCTGTTACTTTTATTCTTCAAAGAATTCATAGCAATAAGTAGCACAGAGTTAATGGAAACTTTCTAGATTTATGAGAAAACAAGAGAGAGAGAGAGAAAACAAAACAAAAAACAAAACCCACAATCATACAGGTAGAGAAAAAGCTAAACATATATATGTGCAAATCAAACAAAACTCCATAATTCCAAGTGTGCCTGAATGCAGACCAAGTCTGGGAACCCTACAGAAGAATCTTCTTAAACCAAAGGATTCCAGGTGTGTGTATGTGTACCTGTGTCTGCATACATGCACATGCAAATCTAGGTTTATCCTCCCCATACCCCGTACAAAGTTGTAGCTCCATCCATTTATCTATTTTAGGGACTAGAGAAGGAACTTGCCCAACATCTGGCTCAAACAACCATCTTAGTTTTCAATTACAGTGGAATTATGTTTTAAAAAAAGCAAGAAAAATAATACAGCAAGTTTTTAAATAAGTGGAGAGAGCTCCCCTTTAGTGCCTCATAAAGGACACTGAGACCCCATTCACATACAGTGTTATCCTTGGCCCTCTCCTACACACTTGCACCATAGGAAATGGCACAGAGAGAGGAAAAACTAGTCACTGTAGTTTGAACGTAATGAACTGAATCTTTTTCTTTTTTAAAAAAAAACCCTACATAAATATGAATGCAAGATCATCAGGAAGAGCATCTGGTGGAAGTTTGGGAGGGTTGAGATGAAGCTAGGCATGGAAGACACATACTACGACACATACACAGTCAATTCCGCCAGAGCAGTGAGGATTACATATTTAGTTTAGAAGGACTGTGCACATGTTTGCTTTCTTCACAGCACATTGGCACTTGAATATGATGCTGGTACATTCCTTGAAATGTTTCTCTGGAGCATGGTACGCTATTTCTTTAGGCAAGCCCCAAACAAAATTAAAGCTTGCTGACTGCTAGCTGCTTAAGCAGAACAGACATGGTCTACCTCACTTTGAGGCATTAATCTTACCTACAAAACACAGCATAAATCAAACACTACAAATGTCTGGTACATGTTTTAGGAGTGTGACAGATGACAAAGTAAGATTTTACAAAGAAGACTTACTTTACAAAGTAAGACTTTACATAAATGCCAACATTTTGCCACAGGACTTTGCCTTCAACACAACAAGGCCCCACTTTAAGCTCAGAGAATTCATCCACCATTCTACGCTGCATATTCAACTTTGCTACACAGAAAAAATATTGAATGCATGACATAGAGCATAAAATGTATCACCTATAGCCAATGAGTTTTGTTTTGTAATGGGCTTCAGCTACAGAAAATGGAGCTGCAAACCCCATGTTAGGCATTATAAGAAAAGGAATTGAAAATAAAACTGCCAGTATCATACTGCCGTTATACAAATCTATGGTGCGGCCACTCTTAGAATACTGTGTACAGTTCTGGTCACCACACCTAAAAAAGGATATTATAGAGCTGGAAAAAGTGCAGAAAAGGGCAACTAAAATGATTAAGGGGCAGGAGCAACTCCCCTATGAGGGAAGCTTACATCAACTGGGATTGTTTAACTTGGAAAAAAGGAGGCTAAGGGGAGACATGATAGAGGTGTACAAAATTATACATGGTATGGAGAATGTGGATAGGGAGACATTTTTCTCCCTCTCTCAAAATACTAGAACCCGGGATCATCCCATGAAGCTGGTCAGTGGGAGAGCCAGGACAAATAAAAGGAAGTACTTCTTCACACAACCCATAGTTAAATTATGGAACTCACTACCACAAGATGTAGTGATGGCCACCAATTTGGATGGCTTTAAAAGGGGGTTGGATAAATTCTTGGAGGCGAAGGCTATCAATGGCTACTAGCCCTGATGGTTGGGTGGTATCTCCAGTATTCGAGGCAGTAAGCCTGTGTGCATCAGTTGCTGAGAAACATGGGTGGGAGGGTGCTGTTGCACCATGTCCTGCTTGTTCATCCCTGGCCGATGGCTGGTTGGTCACTGTGTGAACAGAGAGCTGGATCAGATGGATACTTGGTCTGATCTAGCCTGGCACTTATGTTCTTAAAATAAATTATATTTTATTTCATTTGACCTACTGTAATTATTATGAGAGCCAGAAATTACTATCATGGGCGAGATATGAACTGCCACCTTAAAGGTTACGTTATCATGGTTTCAAGATTAAAAACATTTCTGAACATTAAATAAGAACTGTTCCCTAACATGTACTGCAAAACACAATTTGCAACACTGTACAAGTCAGGCACTTTCACCTTAGTGAAAATTCTCACTCAATACTAGAGTCCATCAGACGGGGGGGGGGGGGATCACGGTTCCCTACTATCACTTCTCTGCTACCGCTTCTGTTGCACAATGCTTCCTCTTTCTCACAGAGAAGAAATAGGAAGTAAACAACCTCCACGTGGCTCATTCAGTGGGCTGTTTTTATCGCACCGCTTCTCCTGAACATAGCAGGAGATAGCGACAAGTTCCATTTCTAAAAATGAATCAGACTTACCGGGGGGGCTTTTTTTTCCATCACAGGAAGAAGGCTAGAAGGGGCGGAAGAACATCATGAATAGGACCTGCGAAGATCCATGAGTGCCCAGTAATGAGTGTGCAATAAAACACTCATCTGATGACGCGCCTAATCTGTGAACTGAACCTGGTTGTGCTTCCAGACAAAGTTTTCATCGTGCAATCACTCTGCCTCAATCATGGACATATTTCATTTGTAGATCTGCTGTGTATTCTCACTACTTATTCGGTCCTTTTTCTTATCATTAAAGATGTTAAAATGGAACAACTTTCCAATGTCTTTTGATTGGTAGTGCTAGGAGCCATTTGTTTGGAAGTATCTTGACACCACCACCACCCTTATAATGACACAGCTGTAGAATATACCAGCCTTAGAATTAGCAGTATACACTTAGCAGAATATCCTATTGCGATTAGCAGAACCACATACAGCAATGTCCATTTGATGTCTCACTGAAGTTAGTGAAAGTTATATCTAGATCTAGCGATAAGTAAGTAAGAAGTAAGAAAGTAAGTATCTCTTAAGTAAAAAGTTTCAAATCAAGATACAAGTGCTCCGTTCAGATTGGGCTGCAAGTGCTCCACATAGCTATCACTACATCCCAACAAAACAAACTTTATCCAGATTACTGAAAATTCCATATTCAAAATTCTGTTTTTCTTGCAACACCTCTGCATTCCAAAGATGGCAGGGGGATTTGTTTCCTGTGGAATTAGTACTAACTTAAAAGCCTCACTCATTTCAGCAGATGAAAGTGAGACCAGCCATCAGCCTAAAGAGAACTAACACAGCAAGTAGGAAAGCAGCTGTTAACAGTAGTAAGTAATCAAAATAGAGTGAAGGAAGCAGAGAGCAGCACAAACACAAAGAAACATTGTGCGGTAAGGCGCTTTGGTGGCTGACTCCAAGGACACAACATGAAAGAAGTTTTTTAATTGACTATAAAATGAGTGGGGAAAGAAAGCTTTCTGCTACTGTCAGCTAGCAGCATTGAGATGACAATAGCTAAAATGCTCCAGGGAAGCTCATTCAAGTTCCCATCAGACTGTGCCCACACCAACATTGTGATTAAAGAACAAGATCTAATTTAAGAACATTAGTGTTGAGAACATTCTCTTCCTTCCTTTTTTTCTGAGATCTTAGCTCCCTGCCTGCCTGCCTCTCCCACACCCCATATCTTTGGCAGATAGGGAACTTAAGCAAAAAGAAACCCAGCCAATCTAGAATGTAAAAAGAACAGGAGAGGCTCATCTGCATGTGCCAATAGTGAAAAGTAAAACAAAAATAAACTGCAGGTGCACTCATGATAAATGATTGATCCCCTGGCATGTTTGGTCTAACTTCAACAGCTGTAGCAGCCAAGCTAAGCAACTTTTGCACATGCTCAAATGCTGCATTTTGAGTTATTATTTCCTGGCTACATGAACGAAGTCTAGAATTTGTTGTACAGGCTCAGCTGTCTTATTTAATGTACACAGAGAATTCTCTTTAATAACTACACAATGACTTAGGAAGTGACAACAAGCATGTGCCACAAATGCCTCCACTTTACTCTCTCTTTCTTCGGTGATCATTGACATCAAGAGAGAGTAGAAAGTATAGGTATCTGTGGCATTTGTCCACTGTCACTTCCTAGGTCTCTTTAGCTAGTAACTAGACTCTAGTTATTAAAAAGAATACATTAAGTGCATTATATAAGACAGCTGAGCATGCACAACAAATGCTACATTTTGTTGATGTAGCCAACCATCCCTGGAGGATAGCAGCCATCTTTCTTGTCATTACATTGCATCCTTAGTCTGAAAGCACTGTTGCTGAATTCAACAACATCTGGAGAGCCACAAGTTGCCCACCCTTGTTGTATAGAGCTATGGGCCTCCACACTACTTATTATTGCTAATCGTGGACTGCCTATAAGTACTTCCCAGTCATCAGATTACAGTGCACTTGAATCTTCTTGTTCTCTTCCTCTTTGAATCTTATTTGCTTCAGGCTCTTCTCCTTACTAATTTCCATTGTTCCACTTCCTTGTACCCTGAGCGTTTGATATTTGGTCCACCTTGGATTTCAAGCCTGTATTACCTCTAATAGAAAACCCATAGATGAAACCTGACCTGCCTTCTTCCTGTGATTGTGCCGTCATTCACCCAATTTTTAGATATAAAAGTGATACAGAAATGATAATGAAAATATGTGCAATTTCTGGTCCAGAACTACTACTTAGGAGAAAACCTGATCTATTTCTTTGCATTAACACTGCTCTATGTTTGCTAAATGCTGAAAGTAGGATTCTCAAAAGTGTTGCCGTCTTCTTTTAACCTTGCTCCTATACCTTTAACAGGTGCAGTCACATAAATTTAAACAGGTAACTATGCTTTTCTTATCATATACCTAAATGCCAGGAAAGTTACACTTCCTTAGTTGTTGCACAATTGGAGCAGGGCCAGTAAAGAGTTTGGCCACCCTGAATCCTAGCCCTTACTGGGTCCCTTCCATTTGTCGTCCTGTAGTCAACCAACTGTTCCTTCCTCCAAGTGGAGCTTTTTCACATCGTTGGAAAAAACTGCTTGTAGACTTGACAATTAGATGCATATCTCAGCTAGAGAGTTTGAATATGACCTGTCTACGAAGTCTTATTTTGCTAAGTTCGCAGTATTTGCACAGCTTAAGTCATGAATGATATGTCATGAATATGTCATGAATTAAGTCATGAATAGCTCCGGCTATTGGGCGGTATAGAAATGTAATAAATAAATAAATAAATAAATAAATGTGTACTTTTTCTGCCTCTGAGAATAAACCTTGCAGGGAGAAAATATAACAAGGGAAGAAAAGGTAAAAGAGGCCAGGAATCTCTACAATATGTTCAGGTGCAGAAAAATGGTGAGAGACTGATGACCCAATGGGGCTGATGATGTTTAGAAAGCAAATGCTCACAATGGGTTTTCTGGTCAGCAATTTATTCAATCCCTCCAATAATAAACTCATGTATTAAGTGCCAAGAGGACTGGAGCCAAAATGAAACAAGAGGACTGTATCTGAATGCTTGAAAGAACCCTGAGGTTTGAAATCTTAAGGTTTTGATCTAAGGGATAACCCCAGCCCCCTAAACAGCTCAATTAAGACTGATGGGCTGTCTGGTGCTGGGTTGGCGTCACCTCTCAAACCCGCACTTTCCCTCTCCTGGGGCAGTGGCGAGTAATCCCAATGCTGAGGAGGGAGTGAAGAGTTTCTGGGCGGCTATGCAGGTATCAGAGCCTCCACCATCCTCTTCCTAGTGGAAGGCGACCAATCACTGGTCAGCTTCCAAAAGGCACGGCCCCTGGTTTGACCCAGGATTGTCCTTGGAGCAATGTCAGACAGCAGGAGTGCTGTATTGACATCTCTCCATTTGAAACAGTCAGGGAAAATCCCTGACTTTTTCAAATCCCAGCATTGTAGGGAAGCCCTGCAATGGCTGTGAAGCTACACTTGTGTTGTCTAAATGACACAGTGCATATCCACATCCACAATGGGGCTTTCCCCGCGTATGGACAGCCCCTGAGAATGCTCAATAGCCACACAATAAATGTAGGCTTTCAGTTGGGGAAAGAAAAAGGAAAGGGGTGGGGGAGAGGAATGCAGCATCCTGGAGGAGGGCATGGCTGGCCGGAACCCTGGACAGGAAAACTCCTGTTAGGAGGTGAGGATGCATTGCAACATTTTGTTGCAGATCCTCCTTGTAATTTCCTATTTGTGGTTTTTGTGCTAAGCCACATAATTTATTCACTACATGCTCCTAGGCAGATGTAGCATATAGAAAATTGTGCTGTAGTTAGGCATCTAAACTCCAACATAAGGTGTTTCTTTAAGTGTGCAGTTTTTAATCCTCATTCACACGGGAATATTTTAGAGTCTGTCCTGTTTCACAGTTTCAAGGTGTGGTACCCATTTCTCCAGGGATTCATCTCTCATATGAAATGCTTAGCATGCATTTCATGATTTCTCTGTCTCACATGTCAGCTTCTCATCACCATGTCATACACCCCCACTCATATTGCAGATGAAAGGACAGAGACTGGAGAGAAGAGAGAGTTCTCTACACTTCAGGTGAGAGTTCAACCAGGGACTTAGTGGCTCACAATTTACACTCTTGGCCACTACATTACAGTAGCCTTCCCTAACCTGGCACTCTTCAGTTATATTGAACTGCAACTCCCATCATTCTCAGATTGCCCAGTACAGCCGCAAAGGAAGAGAGAGAAGACCCCATACGGTAAGTGGAGTTGGATGACGAACTTGAAAGTACTACTTTTGTGCATGCAGTAAGAGTCTAGAAAATGAGTTTAGATTTTCACAGACTCCAGAGGAGCAAGCACCCTTACGGGAGGACATATATTTCTATTCTTACTCTCTGATGTTAAAAGCAAGGACACACATTAGCAGTCTAGTATATTGTATCTACACTGTGTACACAAACATATCAGTAGTCTCTTCCCAGAACTGAGTTTACAAGGAAGTATCAACAGATAATGAATATATACACTGCCTTATGTCTATTTATTTATTTAGGAATTAGAACTCTTATTTTTGCGTTTCCAAGTATATTATTTTCAGGTTAATGTATGACAGCAGCTGCCGCTATACTCTTTAGGTACTGTCCCAGACCTTCTCAGGTGACAAGGCATATCTCATCGGCAGACAAGGCATCATATTGGCTGAACAAGCTGTAAAATAGGAGGCACTGCTAAGTGCATACTACTGCTAGAGATAGCCAGAATGTTTGGAAAGCCTCCCAAGGACATTAGACCATAAAACAACATCTCAAAGGATCAGGCAAATTACCAACCAATGAAATCAATTAAATCCATAGACCAGTGGGACCATGTTATGGAATCTCAACATATGCCCTATGAATAACGCCTCTCAACCACATGTAATTCTGTGCAGCAATAAGGAGGAATTAATTAGTTTCCAATATTAATTCATTTTAAAGTACAAGGCCCTTGGAATAAAACAAGTGACTTTTATTTCTTGGTTAAGTTGCAATTGCTGGCAGGATGAGGTATGCATGCATACACAACCAGTTGAAAAAAGGGTATGTGGCCCAAATGTGGTATATCTAATGTTTAACAGGAAGAACTAGGTCTTTCAGGAGAACTAGGTCTTCTTCTTATGGTACCATGCAGCTTAGATAGTCAAGAACCACTCCCTGTGGTGTGTATTCTCTTCAGAGAGGACACACAGGGTATCTACATCGAGACTACAATTTCACAAATTGAAATATTAAAATGCAAGTGTAGGGATCCCGTCTTCCTGCTCTATACAACTGGCCAAACATTTTGTCTGCATAACAATTCTGAAAAATTGAACAACTCACATGGGAGCCTGGGAGGTAATGCCTACTAGTTTCTGCTTAATGGATTTAGACATCCACCTCCAGACTATTTTATTTCATTCAGGTATCTGTAACCTGTTTTTAAATAAAACCTCTTAAGGCAACTAATATATTTTAAACAAAATTAAAATCATGTAAACACAACAAATTTCTAAAAAAACTTATAAAAACTAACTGCAATATTAATCAGATCAACGGAAAGAAGAGACAGTTAACCAGAGCAACCCAAAAGCCCTCTGGAAGAGAGCTGCCCTGACCAGGTATCTAAAAGGCAATAATGCTAGTATCAGTACTACAGTAAATCTCCCTTAACCTTGCTGAACGATCCTCAAACACATCAACATAGTGGATTGTGGAGGATTCAAACAGCAAAAGGAAGATGAAAACATGACAGTTTGATCATTCCTGTAACTATGCTTGCTTACAATACACCTGTCTGAGACCTTTTTCTGTGTCCGAGGGGTAAGCTCTTTGGAACCATAGGTGACTGGTTGAATTTAGTTGGGTCCTAGAGGAATCTTTTTGCTCTGCACATGTGGAACTATTACTGCCAGGGGACAAGCTGTCATTAATCTAAATAATGATGATAATGCTAATAATAATGCCCAGAAACTAGCTCATTTTGAATGAAGAGGAGTGAAATTTGGGTAATTTGGAGGTATTTAGTCTGGATAATGGAGTGTTCCTGTAATGATCTCAGTGGGTAAAACAGAGAACTGAGACCTTGGGACTTTACCCTGAAAATTGGTGCATTGCTGCAACAATTGAATGGTGAGAGATAATAACCTGAAACTCAATTCAAACAAGCCCCAAATGCTGTTAATGGGTAGTTCTTCTGACCAGCTGGAGCATGTTCAGCCTGTTTTGGATGGGGCTACATTCTCCCTGAAGGAGCAAGTTCTCGGCTTGGGGTTTCTCCTGGAGTCATCACTGCCACTTGAGGCTCAGGTAGCCTCGGTGGTACGGAGTGCCTTCTATCAGTTTTGGCTAGTGGAGCTGCAAAATGTAGCAGCCAGATTGATAACAGGGACTAGAGTTGAGCATATAACACTGATTCTGACTTGCTTGCACTGGCTATGTGTATGTTTCCACACCCAGTTAAACTTGTTGGTTTGGACCTATAAAGCTTTACATGCCTAAGGATCATAATTCCTGATGGAATACTCTTCCTAGTATGGACCACTTTTCCTACTCATAAACATCAATCAGCATCTGAGGACTGGAGGATGGCAGGATCGGAAAGGGCTTTTTCAGTGGCATCCTCTGATTGTGGAATGCTTTTCCCCTAGTGAGGGCTACCTGGCACCAACCTTGTCATCTTTTTGGCAGCAAATTGAAATTACTCCCAGGCATTTGACAGCATATGATGGGCCTTCTTAATTTAGTTGTTTTATTGGGTACTGGTATTCTATGTTAATTGATTTGGGCAGTTTTAAACTGCTTTGAATTTTTTTTATGTGTTTTAATCCCTGTTAAGATGCCTTGGGTCCTTTTTTCCCTTTTTCTTTTTGAGAAAGGCATCTAACAAAATAAATAACAAAGGTATTTTTATTAAAAGGCAACAATAGACAAAATCACAGCCAAGTTACAGAAGGCTATTCCAGAGAACAGACAGCAAAAGTGGGGAAGCTACAGCAAGCCAAAGACTGTGTGGCAGTGTCCAGGCAGAGAGAGTGAGAGTGCAAGGATGAGAATGGGAGGGAGCAGGGGACAGAGAGCAAGAGATGTTGCATCTCCTTAAGTTTGCTGTGGTGCACAGAATAAGGGAAGAAGAGAAGGATCCTTGGTGGCAGGGTTAGATTCAATTGTAGAGGTCAGGCTTTCAGGCTACGGTTAAGATACACACTATGGCAGGAGCAAAAGGATTCCAGGACGGTAGATGTTCCCAGGCTACAGCTGGGGTTCCACTGGGGAAAAACACAGGCAGGAACTGAGAAAGAGAGATGTGGTCAGTTCAGATGGCAGCAAAGATAAGAACACTTAGTAGTTTAGGGGTCCAAGGCAGTTATAGGGGCTATTCACATATATCAGTGGCAAATCATGGGTTAATTAACCCACAATTTGCCACAGCATGTCAGGCATGTTCCTACTAGCTGTAGGTTAACTGTGGGTTGTTAGCCCAGGTTCAGAATCATGCAGCAACTTGCAAGTAGCCTGATCAGGGGGTTAATATTCAAAATGGCCACAGAACACTCTGAGCATGCATCAAGGCAAATTGTAAATTAATAAACCCATGGTTTGCTGCTGTTACATATGAACTAGATCATAGTCTTGGAAAACCATAACCAGTGTGTTTTCTGAAAGTAGAGGTCAGAGAGCAGGGAAAGGGGGGGAGAGAGAGGGAAAAGGAAGAGATGCCTTTGGTACTGGGTGGAAGGTCACAAAAGAATGCAAAGATCTTATTAGCAATAAGTGGCAGTGTGTAGTCCTGACTGCACTAGATTGCAGAGGTTTTAGGCTTTTGTGCATCTAAGAGTCCAATATGTCAGAACACTTAGGGCTAGGATATTCACATTACCATGTCAAAAGAGGGTGACAGTCAGTCCTGACAGTCAAGCATCCTTTTCCTTAGCTATTAGACATTGCCAGCTTAGCAACTATAAACAGACAAGATGGAAACTGACACACAAAATGCAACAATTGGGGAGGGGGAAGAAGGTGATATGGCAAGAAGTCCCCCTGTTGATGGGGTGCTTGCTCTGGAAAGTGTCCTCTTCACAATCGTGCTCTGGCAGCATGTATCTGGTGCTCTAGATCATGGAGTCTGTGTGCTTGCCGCTTCATCCACCCAACCAATACCAACAAAACAATCACAAGACCCAGTTGAAAGATTAAAATCACCACAATGGGGTGGAGGGCAATATTGAGTACACCATTTGAACTTGGTGACCATCCAAGAAGCACCTCCCACCAGGCGTGCTCTCCAGCTGACTTAACAGTGGCTACAATCTGAGCAATCTCCTGATTGCTGTGCTGAATCTCCAGAGCAGCATTTTCACCCATGTCTCTCAGTTTCAACAATTCCTGCTTGAGGGAGGGATGAGAAAGCAGATTTTTCAGAGTAGAGAGGCCAAGGCCAAGAGAAATAGGAGAGATTTCTCTATACAAAGAGGGGTAAGCCTTCATATGTTTCACAGTCCAAACAGGTACCCGAAATTGGAAATCACATCCTACAATCACACTAATATTGCAAAAACAACGATTAATATAAGGAAGCATTGGTTGAATTACTAGACCATTAATGATTACAAACTCACATGGAGTTCTTACACAAATACATCCCTTCCCAGTATATACAACAGTAGACATTTCTTCTTGAATTACATCAAAAGAGCAAAGGGAACTATTTACAAGCTGAGGAGAGAAGCATTCATGGTGTTCTTCTAAACTGTTATCGTCGCACACAAAACCCAAGTTTTCCCTTTTTACACAACCCTGCACATTAACTGTTTGCCAATCACCATCCCTCATGTGTGCCCACCTATTCAAGTCTCTGGAATACATTACCAAATCCTTGTCAAGCTGAAATCCCAAGGGGACTACTGGATAGATTGGAATAATTTGGGTAGCTTCTACTGTTATTAAGAATAGCCGCAGCATGTTCTGGGTGGAATCATATGATGCATTTAACAATCTCCACCAAGCCTCTAAAGCTATTTCACCTGTGGTGAGCTCTGGGCGAATTAAACTGTTTACCTCCATGGGAATTTTTCCTGCCTTAGCCTCTCGAATAATTCCCATGACTACATTCTGTGTGATTGCTTGTGCCTGTTCACATGCTAGAGCCAATGAAACGTTGTTTTGGAGGGACTGGATTCCAGAGACTATCATAATGCTGTCATTTTCTAAAATTGCTTCCCAGACTGGAAGCACTTTACTGATAGCACGTGGTTGGTCTGTGAGTTGAAAGAGAGATTTAGTTAATGGGGCAGTCAGTTTCCCTATCTGTTTTGTGGAATATGAAAGTTTATTAGCTAACACTTCTATGTTGGCTGCATCTATGAAGGAAATTCCTGCCCCCAAGGGCCCAAGCCAATCTTTCAATTCCCTTTTAGCCCTTTCCCCATGATGTACTCCTTCCCACATTTTAACCCATTCTACCCAACCTCTTTGGCTGACCTCAAGAAAGGGAGCACATTGAGGCACTCTCTGCGATACATTCAAGCCCTCAAAATGAATCTGCACCTCCTTCAGAGAGGTCTGGGGGTGCATGACAATTTGCTCAGGTTGATCCAGTTTCAAAACATGAGACCCAACAATGGGGTTCATCATATGGCGGAGGGGGAGAAGGTCCATGATCAGTGGGTTAAAATTAAAAACTGTTTTGTTTTGAGAACCCAATTCCACTCGATACAAACCTTGTTCACTTATTTCTTCTGTAATAGAAATATATCCATAGGTTTTAAACCTAATAGAGGATGTTCGCTGCTCACAGTGGGTTCCCCTGATTGGCACCACCCAATCTGGTGGACCCTGTCTAAATAAATCAGTTTCCTTTAATTCCCACTCCTGAGATTCCCAATTAACAATCAGGCGGGTGATGTTATTTCCGGAGGGTGAAATCAAGGACAGCTGCAACTGATCTCCAGGAAATCTAATGTTCTGAGTCCCAACAATAGCTCTCAGGTGCAGTGGTGCACCGGGTTTCCATAGAGCAGCTGAAATTAGGACAACATCACACAAACCATCCTGGGTGATGCTGCTTCCGACTGACCGAGAGTCTAAGTGTGTAGGCAAAGGTCGGCAAGAAACAGGTATGCGAAAACTCAAACTATCCTTTTGCATGTCATAACAAAACTGTCCAACTTCTCCGCTGGCCTTAAGAGTGCAATTGGCTAAATCTCTCCAGTGGCAGCTGACTGAGTCCGAGGCAGCATGGAACATGTACAGGTTCTGGAACACTCCAGGGTTGGATCTGTTGGCATACAATCCATGCATGCGACATAGCAACTTTGATTCAGCTGCTCCTCCTTTTGGTGAACAGGCCCACAGCTTTACAGGGATGGCTGATTCATTCTGGGTGGCAGAAACAAGCATCCATCCATTCCACAGGAACAACAGCAAAGACAACATCTTGGAAAGCATCTGAGAGAAAGAAAACAGAAAAAGGGTCTCCAAAAAACCCCACTGCTCAGGTGTTTAGTGCTTACATGAGAAAGTGCTTCTGGTTTGCTCCTACCAGCCTCTATACCAAAGGATCAATTTCCCATCATCACTTCCACCTTACTGGAGAATATGGGAATTTGACAACTATAGGATCATTGTGACCTGAGACTATTCACAGATCCACAACACCAGCCCAGAACTCAGCCTCCAACCACTCCAATGGAATCAAGAGTATTGCCCTGACTACACTGATGTGTGTCCATGAATTCCATAGCCCAGGGCACTTTGAACTCGGATACTCCCTTTTCCGTGTTAATAAAGGTAGCAGCTTATCCTAGCAGCCAAGCATCCTTGTCCTTGGTTACTAGACCTTACCAGCTTAGCAATTATAGACAGACAAGATTAAATCAGAGACACAAATAAAAGTGTGGGGACAAAAGGAAAATGACTAGCAGATCTACCTTCTATAAAGTTTGCTTTAAAATCCTACAGGCCATTACGTCAGGTAAGATGCTAAATGAAAAGGAATAACATCAAGCTTTTTCCCATTCAGATACAACACCACTCATCGCTATTGGAAGACCTTAACCTGCCTAGGCATGCTGGGAACTGTAATCCAACACATCTTAAGGGCACCAGGCTGGGAAAGGCTACCTTAGACCAACACATCCTAAAAGTCAGGCTATCAGTCAACCTTGCACCAAGAAGAGACTGATGCAATGTTGGAAAACAGAGTTCTATCAACAAGCGATCCTTGTGCAGTTACAGGAAATACAAAATATTGCTCCCCCTAAAAAGAGGGCATCGAGTTTTGTTAACAGGGAATATTTCATCCTGTTGCATTTTTAACAAAGACAGTTTTCATAAAGGAATGTTAAAAATAATGAAAGGAACAAGAAAATCTTGAAGCAGGTTCCAGGTGTGTTACAGGTGGAGAGAACTCTTGGCCTGATCCTTCTTGCTCTACAGTGCCAGCTTAAGAATAGATATGAAGTATACTGGAGCTTGTCAACCCAGCCATATCAGGAGAGATAATAAAGGCATTATGGGGATCCTGTTTCCCTTATACATCTGCTACCTCTGGCTTGGTTCCCCATTCTGAACAATTCATTCACTACCATAGTTGTTCTACAGGCTCCCGAAGCCCTGCTCCTGATCCCTCGCTGCCTGCCAGTACTGGACTATGTCACCTGCCTCTGGCCCATTAAAACTTTGATTCCTGCATCTGATACTTGACTTCTTGCATGTTTCCCATTATCAACATCCTCTAGTTCCTTTGCCCAACACTTCTGAAATCTGAACCATGCCTGCTTTGGACCTCACCATTTGCAACAGACCCCTTCAACCATCTCTTCAGCAGACCCTGGACCTTGACCACTTGGGTACCTGACTCTGCTTGGCCCTGATAGCTTCTTCAACACTTAGGCCTTCACAAAAGCTGCCTGAATTACTTATTTGAAACAGTTTTAATACCATTTTTTAATAAATAATTTGTTCAAAAACTTGGGCATCTTAAAAATGTTAGATAGCCTGTATTAGGGTTTGTATGGGGAGTTTTGTAGGTAAGAAATCTGTAGTGAACAGGTGATGTTTCATCTCTGTGTTGGAAAGCTGTATAAAAACTGCCCTTAAGAAGATATGCTCTACACAAAGAAGTAAAACACCAATGCTAGCTACCATCTTATGAAGTCCATGTTTTGGGGAATTGGATTTATTGAAGTACAGCAACTGATCTCTTAACAAGTCCCTTGGGGATGTGCCATGAGAAGGTTACATACATTGCTATAAATGAGCAAAGTATAAAAAAGAACTAACAGGGCAAAGAAACTAGTAGCTTATTGCATTAGCTCTCCTCCAGAATTAGACACCCAGAAGTCAATTATTTCTTGTGCCCCAAGTTTAAAAGATGTTTGGCATCCATAAAAAGAGAAAGGCCTTTTTCATTATTGTCTACAATAATCCAACATAGACATTTTGTGGCATAATGCTTCAAAGTCGAAGAATAGCAATCAATTTTCTACTTTAATTATGACATTTTAAAACTTTCCATTCTTTGTGACACTGGAAACTTCCATTCTGCATATCCTGCAATACCATAATTATCATGGTCTTTAAAGAAAAAACATTACTGAGATAACAGGACAATCAGAATGTAATCCAAGCTTGGGAATACCTTTAAAAGCTTGGAGGTAGAAATGCTGATAAAGTAGGCATCTATATAAAAATCCTGCAGCTAAGCAATATATGAGATCATATAATCATTGCATTTAACTTATACAAATGTAAAGATGTATATTATGCTATACATTATAGCTTGAACTATTATTTTCTTAATAAACATTTATTTAAGAATATCTTAACGTCTAAGACCATATTACAAACAACAAGTAAATTCTGATTTTATTACTGCACAACATGTTTACTCATCACCCTTCTATATGCCATTAAACCCAGACTTACATCTTTGTGCAAGTGGCCAATCTGTATTCTGGTCTGAAGTTTCATATAATTTAAACTCAATTTCTCAAATACTTTCAGCCAGAAACTGCCCAATTCTTTTCTTGCTCTCTTTGCTGTCCTAGGCACATGGAGAGAAACTGCTAGCCACACCAACAATTCAGCTTTGTACTTGTAGTATTTTAGTTGGCATTAACCACTGCTGATAAATGTTTAGCAAGTATTTTGCCCCCTCCACAGATGGCATGGGATCGCTGAGTTCAGGGACACTTAAAATGCACATAGTTGCATTTTCCCACCTCATCTACCAGTCATATCAACACTTTCCTGTCTGGCACCAAAACACATATTCAGAGTGTAGGACAAAAACAACTTGTGAACAACAGGGTTTGCATACCTCTGCAGTGTTATGACTACAAGATACTACACCCATGAGATCCATTAGAATTGGAGGGTACAAATCTACATTGTGTTTGAAAAAAGGCGCATTTAAATTCCGCTACCACAGCAAAAACCATTGCATTGTACACAAATAATGGCACCAAGGCCAAAAAGCCAGTGCCAGGTGATAACAAAATCCATCCTGCCAAATGTAGTGTCTCCTGTAGTGATCAGTACTAAAGGCCTCAGAGGAACAACGTAAGTAATAAGGAGATGATGACAGGTTCTCTCATCTTTGGGAAAGATTAGAAACTTAACAGCATGTATAATAAAATTAGATTAAAACATTTACAAAATCTCTGCCTCTTAGAAAATTAATCCTAGCCACTGAAAGTCAGTCCAAGTAAAGCAGTTTTCCAGTGCTTTTGGAAGGTGCTCAAGCCTCAAGAGGAAGGAATTCCCAAATAGTGGTGCAGCAACCAAGAATACCATACAATATCTCCTTGCTGTTTAAACTTGACACATTGATGGAATAATTAAGGAGGCCTCATCTGATCTAAGATATATTATAGAGACAAAATGACAGAGAGAGAAGATAGTTAAAAATCCCACTAGCAGAACAAAAAAATATATTTGGTTGCAATCAGATTGATGATGTGATACATTTTTATTGTTTTGCCATTTGTATCTGTACCCTGAGGAAAATATCTGCTACACATTATCCAGTATTGTACAGATCAACAACCCAGGATTTGGTGATGGAACATGGTAGCCCTACTTGCTGTGACAGCTAAGAAGTTACGTTCCTGTTTCATTAAAAAAAATCATAGTTCTGATATATAAACCTAGGATTTATATATAATCTAAGACTCATTTCTTTTTTCTTCTTTAGTATATAGACCATAGTAGCATGATTCAGTGTCTAAATGTGATCTTTGTGTTTATTTTATGACTTACCAGCTCAGTTCAGACAACATGTTAGTCCAATGCAGTGTGAAAACTCCACTCAACAATTGAGATTTTAGGGGGTACTCCCCACACAACATGTTCTAACTCCGCCATTGTGTGACTGTGGGCTACAGTGGAGCTGAGTAAAATCCATCACGTTTGATTGAAAGTTCCTCCGCCCTCTTTCCTCCCCTGGTCCTCCCAATGGTATCCCTTCAGCCATTGCTGCAAAAACAAACCAATCCCAGTGTCTTTCCTAGAGCAGCACTCCCTCCTTTGGCCACTCTTGCCAAGGAAGTCTGTAGCCAGTGGGAAAAGTCAACTCAACACAACAGAAAACTCTAGAGCCCTCCACACAACATGCAACACAACAGTTGTGAAGGAACTCTCCTCTGCACAGCGTGGATATTCTGCGTGGAGTGTTTTCCCAAAAAACTACACCATTGTGTGGATGTTTCCCACCAGATAACACATTTCTCAACAGTGGTGTAAAAACTCCACAATGGAGTTCTAAAACCACCACTAAGAAATGCGTTGTCTGAACTAAGCCAATACCTTCTGTTTTATTACTGAATTTTTGTATATTAAGTTTTGTTATATAATGTTATTCTACTGTACTTGCCTTTGGCTATATAAAATGAAGATCTTGTGCATGAAGCAGAAAGGAACAAACACATAAATCACTATTTGTCCACTTGTTTCAGGGCAGGAGGGGAAAATCTTGAAAACATAGTGTCAGGCAGTAGGAGATGCCTATAGCAATAATTCATCAATCACTCATTAAACTATACTTACAGCCCAATCCTATACATGTCTACTCAGAATTGAGCCATACTGAGTTTAATGAGATATATTCCTAGTTAAGTGTGTAGAGGATTGCAGTCAAAGTAGCTGTTTGCTCACAACCATGTTTTAGAATTAATCCAGAAAGGGGGGATTGGGATTATAATTTAGATAGAACTAACTTTAGGGTGCAGTTGCTGGCAACCCAATGAAAAACCCTGCATTTAAATTCATAAGGAATAACAAAATAATCACAGTACTTTTTTTTCTTTTCAGTAGAAAACTGAAAGCTGTGTGTACCATAGAAACATTTATGGGCAGGTCAGTCAGTCAATAAGTCTTGAAGCAGGAACACACAAGAAAAATGAAAAGCTTTCTATGGTAATAAGATACTATTTTTTACTAGAAACCTTAGCACACTTTCATGTGTGGGGAATAATTTTGACAGTGCATGCAGCACTTTTTTGTAATAAAGAAAAAATCCATATGTAAGTTAGGGGTAAACCCAACAATTCAAACCAGCTATCGTCCCTTTTAGTAATACAAGTTTTGAGTTCACCTGAACCCCCTCATGTATTGAAAGCATGTGTAAGGAGGTTGTGCCAGATAGTCTGCCCCAGGTAATGGTGTGTGCACTCAGCCTTATCCAGCTATATATTCAGCAGCCATGTGAATGCACCATATGCTCATGCACACTACATAGTTGACTGTGTGACTGGTGGGATGTGGTTAGTGCAGAAATCATCAATGAGAGGTGAAGCTAGCCAGTAAAAACCCTGCAAGCCCTTCATGCATGCTTTCAATGTAAGAAGGGGTTCATATGAATCCTCCTCTGAAGGACAGCAAGATTACAAATGCTAGGCCTGCGTCTCCTCCAAGTAGAGCTGTCTATAAATCTTATCATCTCAGAAGTAGATTATTTTAGACAGTTAAAAGATTAAGATGATGTCCAGACCACTACCACCACCCACCATAAAATTCAATGAATGAGGCTAGGTGATTGCATGATAAAAAAAAAACCTCATTTGGAAACACACAGACAGCAACCAATTGTGTTTTTGTAATCTGTTCTGAGGTTCTTCACTAATGTAGAAACAGAGCCTATTAGAAGCAAGGCTCCTAAAACCAGACCAAACAGTAATTCTGCATAAGATCCATAACAAATCAACACCCCCTACTCCAGATATGCCTTACTTTTAGCCATCTCTAGCTCTCTCACTCTCTGTGTGTCCTAATTCAAAGTAGCTACAAACTATCTGTCTGACTCCCAAAGTGCTACCTTTCAAAGGCAGGAGGTTCCCAGACATCAATATTCCTTGATGAAATACAGCAGGAGTGAGAGTCCCTGACAGCCATCAAAACACAGCCCATAATACTGAATATTCTTTAAAACTATATCACACCTTCACTGAACAAAAATGTTAGAAAATGTGAAAATTAAATACTAGACCCATGGGAAGTAAAGCAGTGGGGGAACCAATGCCCACAGAGATTAACATAATTGCTTCAAAAGATCCAGGACAGTGGCATGTCACGCCATGAGGATTTTTCGTAACATTTTAAAAACAAATTCATGCCATTTAGTCAAGGTCCCAGGGTTCAAACAAACAACATAAATAGGAATAGACTAGACGCCACTCCAACAAATCTTCAGTCTAGATCCTTGCAGGCCCTAACACAGTCTCCTGTTCCAAATGCTGAGCAAACAGAATGAAGGTCTTATTTTATTGCCTCTAAGCAGTAGATCCATCCTGTAGCACAACACCCTAGATACCCTCTTGCCAACAACCGTTTCATAGTATTAATAAAACATGAAAAATAACAACTCACCCACAAGGCGAATTCGGCAGAAGGCCTGTAGCATCTGGAAAGAGCATGTGACTTTGTGTACTACACTACTGCTCCGCCTCTCCAAGTGCCACCTGCTCTGAGTGTTTATGGAATTGCTGGCCAAGGAAAGAGCACAGCCACTGCTTCACGACTGCACTCAAATTCTTTGCCCTTTCTCAGTACAGTTTTAGAACAGGGTTGAGCATGAAACATTGCATCAACGAAGAAGGAATAGAGCATCACCAAAACCCCAATGAAGGTGTTTACAGAGACATGATTGGGGTGCAGGAGCCTTCCTCTTTCAAATGGAAGAGGCAGACTTCCCAGAGCTCAGATATATGTTTTGCTCTCTCATCCCCACCCCCACTTCTTTATTCAGGCTTACACACTTCCTGAAGAGAGCTTTTGAAATAAAAATCATAGACGTAAAACTGACTGAAGTTGCTCTTTTACCATGGAAATGACGTAGCCACAGCACCACTTTCCACTAATATACCAAACCTCAGCAATACAGAGAACCAGCCAAGTTTCAAAACGAGCCCTTTGGATTCCTCTTTTACACAGGTTGCTACATCTTTAAATTTCCCCACAACTATAAACACGAAACCAGAAAAGATTGTAGTCTTTCAAACCAGTCCAATGACCACAAATGCAAACCAGACCGTATTGCACTGACAGAATTCATCATCCATCCTATCCATTTCCCTAGAAAACATCCTGATCTTTATCATAGAATCATAGAATAGTAGAGTTGGAAGGGCCCTAAAAGGCCATCGAGTCCAACCCCCTGCTCAATGCAGGAATCTACCTTAAAGCATCCCTGACAGATGGCTGTCCAGCTGCCTCTTGAATGCCTCTAGTGTGGGAAAGCCCACAACCTCCCTAGGTAACTGGTTCCATTGTCGTACTGCTCTAACAGTCAGGAAGTTTTTCCTGATATCCAGCTGGAATCTGGCTTCCTTTAACTTGAGCCCATTATTCCTTGTCCTGCACTCTGGGAGGATCGAGAAGAGATCCTGGCCCTCCTCTGTGTGACAACCTTTGAAGTATTTGAAGAGTGCTATCAAGTCTCCCCTCAATCTTCTCTTCTCCAGGCTAAACATGCCCAGTTCTTTCAGTCTCTCTTCGTAGGGCTTTGTTTCCAGACCCCTGATCATCCTGGTTGCCCTCCTCTGAACACGCTCCAGCTTGTTTGCATCCTTCTTGAATTGTGGAGCCCAGAACTGGATGCAATAGTCTAGATGAGGCCTAACCAGGGCTGAATAGAGAGGAACCAGTACTTCACACAATTTGGAAGCTATACTTCTATTTTGCTGCGTTGTTTTATCCTGGTTGTGCTTTTTATACTGTATTTTGTATTTGTGCTTTTAACCTGTTGGTTGTTTTATTATGGTTTAAATTTTTGTGAACCGCCCAGAGAGCTTCGGCTATTGGGCGGCATAAAAATGTAATAAATAAATAAATAAAATATTAATGCAGCCCAAAATAGCATTTGCCTTTCTTGCAGCCATATCACACTGTTGGCTCATATTCAGCTTGTGATCTACAACAATTCCAAGATCCTTCTCGTTTGTAGTATTGCTGAGCCAAGTATCCCCCATCTTGTAACTGTGCGTTTGGTTTCTTTTTCCTAGATGTAGAACTTGGCATTTATCCCTATTAAATTTCATTCTGTTGTTTTCAGCCCAGCACTCCAGCCTATCAAGATCACTTTGAAGTTTATTTCTGTCTCCCAGGGTATTAGCTATCCCAACCAATTTTGTGTCATCTGCAAATTTGATAAGCATTCTCTGCACCTCCTTGTCCAAATCATTAATAAAAATGTTGAAGAGCACTGGGCCCAGGACTGAGCCCTGCTGTACCCCATTCGTTACCTCCCCCCAGTTTGAGAAGGCACCGTTGATAAGCACTCTTTGAGTCTGATTCTGTAGCCAACTGTGAATCCGCCTAATAGTTGTTTGTCTAGCCCACTTTTAGCTAGTTTTTTAATCAGAATATTATGGGGCACTTTGTCAAACACTTTGCTGAAGTCAAGATATATTAGGTCCACAGCATTCCCACAGTCCACAAGGGAGGTTACCCAATCAAAAAATGAGATCAAATTAGTCTGACAGGATTTGTTCCTGACAAATCCATGTTGGCTTCTAGTGATCACTGCATTGTTTTCAAGGTGCTTACAGATTGACTTTTTTATGATCTGCTCCAAAAATTTCCCAAGGATGGATGTCAGACTGACTGGTCTGTAGTTCCCAGGTTCCTCCTTTTTGAAGATAGGGACAATGTTAGCCCTCCTCAACCAGAACAGGCTTTGAGCATCTAGAGCTTTCAGGATCTTCAGACAATAAAGAAACCTTAAAACCAATTGACTGACGTAGGGATTGCTTTTTAAGACAATCAGTTTGTGTGTGTACTAGGGGAATGTTTCTATAACAATTTCCACAATTCCACATTACTAAAAAAATATTGCATGAAACATCTTGATGGCAAATCATTTGACCTGTGCCTCTATTTCCATGCCATAAAAACAGTAATCCTACTTGCTTCAGTGGAGATGAGTGGGGTTATTCCATTGTAATTCATTACATGTGGACAACTGTAACAAAACATTTCAAGCTCGTTCTTTTTACACATGAGGGTTGGATAGAGAAGGTTCATCACTGCATGAAAGGCCTTCCACCAGCCCAGCCAGTGAGGGAAAATGTTCTGTTTACTCATTATACAAAGACAGAGCGAAGGAGCAGGACAGGCATCAGCACTTGATATCCTTGGGCAGCTGCCAGAGCTGCCCAAAGATCTAGCCACCCTTTTAAAAAAACGAAATGCAGCTACTGCAGTGGAGTGGGGACTGTGAATTCACTGGAATACTTGTTTGGGGGTGGGGGTTTAAGGGTTTAACCCTTTCCTCCCTCCCCATGCAGTTTTCTTCCAATCCAACTGACCCACTCCATTTCCCCATCACCACAGGGCAAATAGCTCACTAGAAAGGATTTTGATCATGACAAAAGTATAGCAGTGGAACAGCCCCTTCCCACCACCAATCACTGATCTGGTAGAATTGGCAGCCTTTTAAAAAAAGAAATATTTGGGAGTATCAAACAATCACAAATCTTTCACATAACACATAGTTCACCCTATCAGTCTGGCAGCTCATAGAATCAAAGAACTGCAATTATTATTGGGGTTTTAAAAGAAAATAGTACGGATTGCTATGTTTTGGAAGGTGTTTTAACCAATAGTACATTCCCATTAATATTACTTAACTTGTCCTCCGCATCCCATTGAGTAATTTAAAAATATAAATATACATCTGGAATCCCATGGAGGGAGATAAGAGCATCTTTGGGGGAACTTTATCAAGAATAAAACCAGCTGGTGGGAAAAGAGTGCTGTTGTTAGGTTATAGTTTTTTAAAAAGAACAAAAACTGTCAGGGCCTGTCAGGGAAAAACTGTTACCTACAATCACATGCAGTGTTTATAATTTGTCCCTGACTGCTCTGTTAGAAGTAGTATCAGTCCAATAGAAGCAGTATCAGTATCAGTCCTTCTAGAAACAACAACTAAATATACAAGTGAGAGCATGTGCTTCATGCCAACTTCACTTCTCTTCTAGTAAACTGTTTTGCTTACACATAATAACATCACTGATGCATTCCTTCTTCTGATCATCCTTTCCATTAAACTGCATGCCACTACAAAAAGATTCCAAAATCTAACATCTGGATTATGACTTTCATATACAGTTTCATATATGAGCTTTCATATACAGTTAACTAATAATTAATGGCTAAGAACAACTGTTACAATATTTGGTTTTCTCACAAAGTGGCAAAGTTTCATATGCTATACCATAACATCTTACAAAAATCTAGGGCAATCTACAACAGCAAATACATTTGATTCCTAATTCTGTTCTAAAATAGACTCTTCTTAATGGGCAATACAAAGAGGATTCAGAATGCACTGATGTAAACATTACAGAATATATTTTTCCCATATCGAAGGTAGAAAAAATATTTGACCCAATCCTGAGACTGTTCAAACCAAAGTACTACATTAATTTCATCTCCCTTTCAAATACAGAGCATTATCCACTTATACTTTCAATAAAGGTGTTGGGAATAAAAAAAACCAAGAATCTGATTCCTAACTAGCTACCAATTTCTGGGGTATGACACTTGCTGGTCAGCAAATAACTGCAAATAGACCTCCTGAATGGATTTGCATCTATTTTTTACTCCTAGTCCCAAAGAAAATCCTTAATTCAAATCCAATTCCTAACAAAGACACATTTAGTACAACTGCACCAGTGTACTGAGTAGCTACATATTGTAGATAACCAAAATCCTAACAGTACTCTAAAACCAGAGCTATTACTAAACTAAATAGGGTTCTTGTTACATTTCAGACGCACTAATTCAGATGCACTGATTCAGCCCAGCTAAGCCCATATGCCATAGGACAATGCTGCTGCTGCTGCCATAGGACAATGATTCCCTCAGCAGACCAGGTGAAACACCAGGTCAGTACAGGAAAATCAAAAGATTACTCAAAACTCCAGGAAATATGCCTTCTTTGCTTCATTACTAAAATGTTTAACAGGCCATGTGGGAATGTCTTAAATATCAATAGAACAGTTGGCAAAAAAACATAACAAAGCCGTCACAATATTTTGTCCTTATTTATGAAAGGTTCCATGCAGAGGTGGTTGTTGTGTATCTTAACAAAACTGATGAAGACAGGGAAATACATAACTTGTATTCTGCACCAAGAAACCACAACTTTGACTCAGCTAAGGTAACTGGACAAGGTTTGAGTATAAATCAGTTAAATCTCTGAAGGACAGGCTGCAACAATAAGAACATAAGAAATGTCATGCCGGATCAGACTGAAGGTCCATCTAGTCCAGCACTCTGTTCACACAGTAGCCAACCAGATGTTGGCTACGGACCGACAAACAGGACACAGTGCAACATCATCTTCCTACCCATGTTCCTCAGCAACTAATGCATATAGGCTTACTGCCTCAGATACTGGAACTAGCAGATAGCCATCAAGTCTAGTAGCCATAGTTAGTCTTCTCCAGGGATTTATCCAACCCCCTTTTAAAGTCATCCAAACAATACTTAACAACACATTTGAATGTTCTGCTTGTAGTATAACTGTATAGTACCTACTACTGCACAGCATTTACAAGACAGTAACTTGGAACAATTTCATGGACTAACTTAGTATTATTTATTGCATTTTTATACCACCCAATAGCTGAAGTTCTCTGGGCGGTTCACAAAAATTAAAACCATTCAAAGTATAAAACAACAGTATAAAACATGAAATAAAATACAATATAAAAGTACAACCAGGATAAGATCATAGTACTCTATGAAGTACAGTTAGAGCTCATGGTTCACAATCTCGCAAACCTCATTTGACCTTTAATAATTCTTATTTATTTTCAGAAATAAGACAAAGTGAGGAGATAATGAACTACCAAAGATCAGTGGTGATAGTTTATCGGCACGTTCCCACAACACTTAAGTCACAGTCCAGGATATTCAGTGCTATTCTAAAACACAGACTGGAGTAGAAGATTAATATATACCCTTTGAACCATCACTGTCCTTCATAATTAACATTTCATAGACAAATGGGATTCATTCATATCTTGGGATTAATATATGTACCATCTATCATCTGTCCAAATATGTAAGCAGTGTTATTATCTCACATGCAGACTTAAATGACCGATTCCCACATTTACCACTGGGACTTTCCAGAGAACCATCCACTATATTTGTATGCAAAGATACATACAAGTTCCAAACAGATTTTAAACCCGTTCTTTAAAAGGCATGGTTACCTCTTTGGAGCAGCTGTCCCTGTTCACCTGTTGGTGAGAGCCACCCTGTAGTTACCATGTCGGCATGAGGGAAGTCCCATGTGGAAGAAAACTGCAAGAGAGCAAAACACATTTCTACTCCATACACAACAAGTTACCAGAAAAACTGGAACAAGTCCAAGGCAGCAATTCTAGGCACACTTATCAGGAAGTAAATTCTAATTAGTGAGGCTTACTTCCAAGTCAACATGTGTAGGGTTAAGTGTTATATGTCATATATATTCCTACTCCATTTTGAACCAATGAGATCATCTTCTAGACCACATAACTACGTTTTCCCTGTGGACTGAGAGGGCTGGGATGCTTCACAAAGTTCTAATTACACTGAGGCACTCTTAAGGATTTCCCCACATATTCTCACCCTACAGAACTTGAAGTTTAAATATCAAAATGACAGTAATCCTAATTTAGGAATAGTATTAAAGGGCTCTCTTTAAATCTTTAGCTTTAAGTGATAGGTTAAATAACCCCAAACTCTAATAAACCCTCACTGAATAGGTTGTGCAAAAATCTGTAAACCTCCACAGTTTCCTTAATACGCTGAGGCCATAGCTAGACCTAAGGTTTATCCCTGGATCGTCCAGGTCATCCAGGGGGCAAACCTGTTCATCTAGGTGACACACAGGGGATCCAGTGCTCAGGCAGGGGCGAACCCTGGATGATCCCAGGATAAACCTTAGGTCTAGCTGTGGCCTGAGAGCCCTTGAAGTTGAACTTTGCATTTTGAGGATTCAATTCCCTCCAGTCAATAGGTAGGACTACACAATTTGGCTACAATTGACTTATTAACTTAGTGCACCACTTAACATGAATGGGTTAATCCAGTGTTATGCATGTGGACTTTTGCTCACGCAATGGGTGTTTCCTTTCCCCTCCACAGGTCCCCCAAACTGCTGGAACAGATTTGGGGGACCTGTAGATAGGAGGAGAAATTTGCTCAGCTCAATACGAACCTTGTTCTGGTAGAAATAAAACATTGGATACAACCCAATATCAAGCTTTGGTAATATATTATTGTTTCTCTTTATTTCTGTCTCTGCCAACCTAGGAAACAGATCTTAATTTACAGCTATCCTTTACATTTTCAGAAATGTGGGTCAGCCATTGCTTCTTTGACTCAGAGCTCCATCACACCAGCGTTATAGCCCACTGTCATGGTGAGTTGCATACAAAGGACTCAGATGACACTGTCCATGTCCTGCCCTGATCTCACTTCTTCCCCCCTCCTCTTTGCGAGGTTTCCAAGTACGGGAAGGAACAGTTTTTTCAGCAATGCACTCAACCCATCGTACTCAATCCGATGTTCTGAGACCGGGCGGCATTGCTGATGAAAGGGAGGGAGTGTGCCAGAGCGAGGTGTCCCTGTGAAAAACCAATAGATTGTAAAGGGAGGACAAATGAGATCTGCGGGGTGGGGGGAAACAGCGATTCTGAGGAGAGGTGTGAAGATGAATGAAACGTAAGGCTTTCAAACACTAAGTAAACGGAGGGGGATAATACAAGGGCAAACGTTCAGGTGTGGTGGAGCTTTTAGAATACTAGATTCAGACTGCTATCTCCATTTTGAGACTGAGGGTGCTTCCAGACTGAGGGCTCCTAGCACAACCAATTAAAGGGACTATGCAATTATTCCTTCTTTTTCTTCATAATGGATTTTCTATGGTAAGAAAGAAGACTGAAGAAGAAATGGTAAACTCAGGGGATTATGAGTGAAAGATGTCTGGACCCCTTGTAAAATTCTATGAATGAAGCAAACCAATGGCATAATAAAACCTCATCTGGAAGCATCCTGAGTCTAAACTGCAGACCTCACGGCCACAACATCTAACCTAATTTTCGTACTTCCCTGTTTCTTTCTCCATCCCCTGCATTTTGCACCACTTGGCCTGATGAGGAGTTCTGAAGAACTGGAAAACTTGCATAATCTTTTGTAGCATTTGACTGGTCCTAACAAAGGAACTACCCAATTGTATATTTTTTCTCATGGTGCAGCTATCATTTTTTATGTGCCCATAATAACAGAAGAAGATGAGCACATGAAGATCTTTCACCCTTCAGGGAATTATACTGCAGTTCTAGGAATATTTACTCAGAAGTCAATCCCACTGAGTTCAGTGGAACTTACTCCCAGGTAAGTGTGCACAAGATTGTAGTTTTAGTCTATCTCTGTACAGTGTGCACGTATTTTGAAAAGTCAGTTTGTTAAAATACTCAGAAGGATTCCTTCATAAAATAGAAGTCTTTCTCAAAAAAGGACTAAAAAGGGAATGTAAATTTGCACAAAGGAATTGCAAGCAGACAATAAGAGATGCAAAAAAAAGTATTTTGAAGAGCATATTGCTAATTGTAGATTTGGTAGTCTGGGAAAAGACAGGTGGTATTCCAAGTGGGCTATGAATGGTTGTAGCTTTAAAGAAATAGACAAAAAAAGGGCAGCTCCGCATCACAGAACTCTTTAAGAAGCGGCTCTATGGCTGTGTAACATACTACCTCTTGGAGTACATCAGGCTTCTTCCTGAGGGCTTTAGGAGAGACTTAAAATTAGTTCCCCGTGGAGGTCTCTTAAATTGATTATCAGGCTGCTGGTTTGTATTTATTTTAGCAGTGTCCATTACTAGATCTTAATATTTATATCTGGCTAGATATTGTAGTTTTATCTGTTGGTTCCTATTTATTATTTGTGTTTTGAAATAGTGTGTTATTAATGTTTTATTTTTTATTGGAAGCTGCCTTGAGAGGGGCTTTATCATAAAAGTGGTCCATAAATTTTAAAAATCAGTAAATTTTGATCAAAAAGAGACATTATTAATGATGTAAATTGTACCTTTATAGGATGGCCAGGTGCAAAAGAGGTCAGAACTCCTGTACCTTTTAATATTTGTGTAGAAGGGGGAATTGCTGCAAGTGTGGCTTATGTGAACTACACTTGCAGAAATTCCCAGTTCTATACAGCCATTAAAGGGGTACAAGCCCTCTCCTCTTTTTCATCTGGCTACCCAGATGAATATGCAGAAATGCACTTTTATTGCAGTTTTGCAGAAGCATGTTTACAGCACAATCCTATATGTTTATAGTCAGGAATAAGTCCCACTGAGCTAAATGCTGCTTAATACCAGTGAAGGTGTTATAGGATTGCTGTTTTTGCTATGGAATCCTATATTTGTCTTCTCAAAAAGAAGTCCCAATTAGTTCAGTGGGGCTCACTTTCAAGTAAATATGTACAGGGTTACAGCCTGAGTAATCTATCTCACAAGTCCATTCACAAAAATTATTAGCCCATCAAGTATTACTATGGGCATCATTAATATGGCCTTCTGCTGCTGTCCCACAATAGCGACAATCTCTTTACATGGGAAGAGAAAAAGGAAGCAGCAACAACTACGTGGCCCATTCAGGAGGCGTTTTATTGTGCTGCTTTTCCTGCGCATAGCAGGAAATGGTGGAAAGTTTTGTTTTAAAAATAAGTTGGATTTTCTGGGTCTTTTTTTGTGATGGAAAAATGATTAGAAGGAGGTGTGCGGGAAGCAGACGGCGTTGTCTAAAGGATGTGCAAAAAACTGAATGGACAGATGCTCTATGCTCCTGCTTTTGCATCTCAGTGTGAGCTATTTGTGTCATATCAACAGTCAAGAATATGAGAGCATATTCTTCCAAATTTACAAAGTTCCTTTAGTGGCAGCAGTCAGGGAGTCACCAAGTTTTCAGCACCACCCAGTATCATCCAGCATCATTCCTCCCACATCCCACCTGTAGCTCCCACCCCCATAACACAGACATACAAACAATTTTCAGTTTGAGGAGAATCACAAACTAGACAAGTAAATACAAATAAACCAATCATTGGCTATATTTTCTGTGTTATTAGAGGGTAAACTAGCAAACTGTGTTTTCTGAAAGGTCTTTGAATACATTCCAGGTATTTAGTCAAAATGTCAGGGTTTCCATTGTACTGAATTCAATATTCAGCACTTTGTGACCTGGGTCTCTCAAGTTCACCCTGCTTCAAAACAAAGCATCATACATCCCTCTGCCCAGTAAAGAGGAGGACTACACTACATTAGTCACCTTTCCAAACATTTACGCAAACCTAGCCAGTTTTTGCACCCTAGAGTCAAAAAAAGAGGAGAGTGACACATAGCCTGAACTTCTGATACAAAACTAAAAGCTATTGCTGGCTATGTTTTACTATGGATGCGAAAAGGTGATCCTCTGTCCCTTGGCATCTCTATGGTGAAAGGCATTCGAAAAATAGTGGAAAAACCAGCTCAATTTTATATCAATCTGCCAATAATTTAAGGAACACACCCCAGCCTCTGGACCTTGTATGGACAAAAAACATCTGCCAGGAGAATGGGGGTGGGGAGAGGAACGGGGCAGCCAGAGCGAGCTCAGAGGGAGGAGAGCCAGCTGCCCCGCTCCTCCCCACTCCCTGGTGCTTTTCTCGGTAGCGGCAGCAGCCTCCCTGCTGCCCTGTTCCTCTCCTCCCACCCCCACCCCCACCCCATTTTATTAAAAACAAAATTATTTATTTGCAGAGTGGAGCCTGGAGCTCCGTCAGTCCCCTTCCAACACCCCCTTTAATTCCCCCACACACACTTAAAAAGGCTCCGCAGAGGCGCTGAGACTGGCTTCAAGCTAAAAAAAGTCAGGGTAAGTACCCGACTTTTTTAGCACAGAGCTTTGGGGCTTTGTGCCTGGATTGCTTCAGAGTGGTGGCTGTGTCATGTAGATCACCTGCCGCCACTCCAAAACTACCCCGGGGTAAAGTGCCCGTGTAGACGAGCCCAGGGTTTTAAATGAAGCAGGGAGCCTACACATGTAATAATAATAATACGTAGAGCAGGCTCCCTACTCCAGCCGTTCCCCTACTCAATGTGTGCATAGCAGGGCGGGGCCAACAAGCACAGACTCACTCTGTTTCGCAAGCAATAGTAATTGCCTGAGAATGAATGCCTGAATAGGGCTTAGGTGCCAAGTGAATGTCTGTTGAGGAGGGTATTCCACAGTTAAGGGCCTTTATCTGTTAGCCACACATACAGACACATCCTCTGAACCTGGGAGCACCTGGACCAATGCTCAATAGGTTATCTCCATGGTTATACAGGAGGGGACAGTTTTTCAGACACTCTAGTCCCAGGCCATTTAGAGCTTTCTAGGTCAAGACCAGCATTTTACATTTCACCAGAAGCCAGCAAAGATCATACAAAATCAGAAAGAGAGATTATCACCATAATCTTCTATGGCTAGGCAACTGTACATTGCTAGCAGAAGCATACTATCCTCCTGGAGCAAATTCTGGAAAGGCCCTTAGAGTGGGTTAGTGATTTCTGAACATTCTTAAAGGGAATCCATCAACTGAATTTTGTTGACAACCCATTAGCCCAACTTTTGACTCACAAGTAACACCTCATTTGTTACACTGGTCACAACAACCAAGAGAGAAGCCTAGCTGACTACTTGTTCGAAGTCTGAAGCATTCAATAATACAAATTGTGTTTTCTTTGTCTCAAGGACCACCTGAAAGAGCCCCTTCTTTCAGACGTTTCTGCCCGATGACCGAGATAGTCTTTGGAGACTCTTCTCTGAGTGCCATAACCACAGTAGTGCGACGGGTGGCTACCAGAGAAAGAGCAATGTCTGTAGTGTCCCCCCATCTCTAGAATGGCTTTCCCAGGGAAGTCCACCTAGTGTCTTTATTATATACGTTTAGACACCAGGTTAAGACCTTCTTCTTTAAGCATGTAATTAATCTTTAATTTTACTCCCAGCCTCTCAAAGTTTTACATATTTTAAATGTTTTATTGTCTGATATTATTTTGATTGTTGTTGCTGCTGTTATTTTGTTACTGATGATATTCTTGTTTTTGGTTTTAGGATTATAAATTTGCCAGTTGGGTGGTATACAAATCTAATAAAATAAATACATAAATAAATAAATACAAATATGAAGCATTCCCCCAGTTCTAGGCCATGGCTTCATGATTGAAAATGCTGCACCAACATCACTGTCCTCATTTATAGCATACAAATAAGAAATCATCCCAATAATATAAGTTGTTGTATGTGAAAAAAGCAATTGTTAATAAAGTCAGTGAGAATGTAAGTCACAGCCTGGCTTCTCATGCATTGTAACAAGCCTGAGCTTAGTGTGCCAACCAGAAAAGATTTAGGGTGAAATGCACAATTAAGTCACTGAATCACAATGCTGTGCTTTCAGCTAAATATAAGGACATATCACTGCAAGGCAAGGCAATGCCTGTGTCAACTTGACAGAACAGGAGTAAAGCCTATGTCAACCTTGGAATACTTCCCCATGGTCCCCCTATTTTTTTCCCCTGAAAAACAAATATAAACACTTATGGAAAAGTATGAGAATTCCAAATTGAAAACTACACAATCCTGTGAAAGTCCTGACGGGAAGAGGAGACACCTAAGAAAACAAGCCCAAAGAGATGAGGAAACAGTACTATCCTTAAATACTTTTTTTTGATTCTTATGGAACTCTGCAAAGCACACACATGCATATGAATAACAAAGCACCTTATGTAATACCACAGAGAAGAATTTTGTTAGCACAAGAAGATCAATACAGATTTCCCAGGACACTGGATAATGCCCAAAGTGGAAAAATTACACAAGAACCAGTGTGTAATAGTGGTTAGAGTACCAAACTAGAACTTGGGAGCCTTGGGCTCAATTCCCTGCTCAGCCATGAAGCTCACTGGGTGTCCTTGGGCCAATCACGAACTCTCAGCCTAGCCTACTTTACAGGGTTGTTATGAGGACAAAATGGAGGGTGGAGTACCATGATTAGCACTTTGAACTCCTTGGAAGAAAAGTAGGATAAAACGTACCTAAACATAGATCTTCATGGGTCCTTCCTTATCACAGACAGTCGTTTAGACATCAGGTGTCCATTATTTGACAATAGTCCCTGAGGTAAATAGGTGGTTTCAGTGAGTAGTTTCAGACCAACTTTTAAATAGCTGACAAATAACAAAAATCACTTGGCCATTACTATAGAAACCAGGACTAAAATACTGGAAACCAGATTCCTCTTTCACATCTCCATTTATAACTAAGTGGGCCTACTTGCCACTTCCTACATTCTATAATTTCACAATTCTCTTTATTCTTGCATAAATTCCATTCTTCTGAACTCAATTCTCTAGAAATTCTGACAAACTTGGAAGGGAGAAGCCCTAATCTTCAGATGTTTTTCATCTACTAGACTGGAAAAATAATAATTAATATATGCTAAGGCTCAGCATCAGAAATCACAAGAAGCTAGTTTTGTCCTGTGTTAATGGGGAGATATTATTCTAAGCAACTGGTAGGCCATGTTCTTCCCAAGCATTTTATTTAAATATTTAATATCCTGCATTCAAAGCATTTTATTTAAATATTTCCTGCATTCAAGATGATCCACACTTTAAGAAGTAGCCCCCAATCCCAGGGTCCACCACATTATGCAATTCAGCCGCTTTCTCCTACCAAATAGAAACACAGGCTTATGCACACTCACACACACCAACTGTATGCACACTCACACACACCAACTCATTCCTGTTGATCAGTGTTTAAGCTCATAGAGAAAGTGAAGGGTTGAGGTGCACAATAAGGAAGAATTCTGTAAATCCTCTGTTGATGTTGGGAAGGAAGATGTTAAATAGTCCTTTGGCTCTATCCACTGACTCACTCCCCTGTGAACCAAGTCACAGACAATGATGTGGCCTTTCATTGCTCAATTGGTTCCTGATAAAAAATAGTTACAGACTAGGGTATTTTCTGCAAAGTGAGAAGATGACCTTTTCTCCAGATTTGTGTAACTAAAGGCAGTAGCTTTAATGGCCTTTGATGACCTTGGTGGGGAGTGAGTCCCAGTATTGGGGAAAAGGCAAGATGATGATGATGATGATGATGATGATGATGATGATTTGATGGCTGGTGGCTACTGCAAACCACTGGAATGTTTGTGCCACCCCCTATTACGTTGTGTGGGATCTGGAGGAAACAGTAATGTAGTTTAAATATAACTAGCAAAAAGTGGGGTGGGTGGGTGGAGGGATTGAGTTGTTGCAGCTGACCGGCAAGAAACTGTGTTAGAGGTCTACTGTTGGTAAAGCTGTGTTAAGACTAGCACATTGCCTATCTGCCTGCTTCAGTAATACCCTCTCCTGCTGTTCATTTTGTATATATGTAAACAAAGAAGTATCACAAACACATCATAAGTGTTCTGTACTCACAAGGAATCTGATACTGTAAACAATCAAATCCAGTATTCCCATGCTTCCAGTGCAGTCCTGTCCCACCCCCACTCCACACCCTTTACATGGATCTCTGTGCATTCCCCACACCATTTCCTACTTTTTTGTTCTTGGGGGAATTAACTATCTTCATGCTCTAGCTTCAAATTCTTTCGGAAATCACTATTTTAAAGCTCTGTAGCACTATCAGCTGGAAACATGTCCCATATCAGAGATGGTTGCATTATGGAAAGATGATCCCTCTACATGATGTCCTTCACATGGCTATTTCTCCATCTCTGCAAAGCAGGTTGGTCTTCCTGAAGCTTTCATTCTAGTGTTTTACCACACGCAAAAATCTAACTGCAAACAATAATTTTAATTTTGAAGAATTTGCAGTGAGGTTTTTGAAATCTGGGCAGAAGCAACAAGACATAGTACGGAAAGCTATATGGTGGAGAAGCTGAGAAATATTAGGACAACCAGCACTTGTAAACTGGACAGAATTAATATTTTTAGTTATTTTTTTGCCCTCAATAAAAATGAAATTTTAGTATCTCTGGTCTCATTTCTATACCATTTGCAATGAAATGCTATACATGTCTACTCAAAAATAAGCCCCATTAGGAACACAGGAAGCTGCCTTATACTGAATCTAGCCCAGTATTGTCAGCACTGACTGGAAGTGGATCACCAGTGTTTCAGGGATTGAACCCGGGACCTTCAACATGCAAAGCAGGTGCTCTTACCACTGGGCTATAGCCCCTCCCTGTTTACAGCAATGAATTGAAACATACTGCCAGGTAAATTTGCATAGGATTGCAGCCTTAGTTATTTAAATCATGAGCCCATGGGGGACAGAAGAGTATATGTCAGGAAGATGGTTATAAACATACTCTCTACATTACAAGATAGAGCAAGTGGTAAATAAACCACAATAAATCAGGTATTAGTGGAGCACAGCAACTATTGAACAAACCCTCCAATATAGTGGCATGTGAATCTGCCATGGCTTTTCTAAAAGCGTCATGATTCTTCATGGACAAGAACACAAAATCTCCATTACACTGGGAAAACTGAAGCAGAGCAATGCAAAAGGTGCCTTATTTCAGAGACAATATCTGTGTCCCATTCAAAGTTCTCTAATTACTGTGGGATGCCAAGAAGTATTTCACAAGACTGAAAAAGTCACCTCCATCACTAGAGCAATCCCAGCTATGACCACGCAAACCCCAACCCAAAACAAGATAAAACTCCCTCAAACAACCCACATCAAGCCATGACTAAAGTAATCTCCTTAACACTAAAAAAAAAGCACTCCAAGAAGCAGCTACTATCAAAGATGCCTTTTCATCAACCTATTTTAATTCTATGTTCTAAGATTGTTTTATCATAATTCCCAACTATTAAATCATAGACAGGAATGTTTATTTAAAATATATTATGTATAACCACAGAAAAAAGGTTCTTTAGAACCAGAGCCTATAGTCAGAAATGCATTTTATTTGTCTTTGTAACCCATTCTGTGCTCAGAACTTGGGGTAGATAATAACAAAGACCCAAAGTTTAATTAAATGGTATCTATTTAAGCATGAAAAGATAATATAAGAATTACACGCACACAAATAAAAAATAGTAAAACATTTCAGTCATCCACATGGTTTTTCATACCATTTTTTATGACAGCCACTGTGCTTTGCATTTTCTCCACTGCTGGTAGGCAAATGACTTTTTGTCACTACGTGATCTCAAGTCTGACGCAGGACAAATGTTTTTAAATCTTGATGTTTTAAACTGGGTTATATTTAAACTTGGTTAAATATAACCAAGTTTATATTTAACACAGCATATACATTTTAAAATTAAATAGGCTTTCCTTCCTATGCTGAGGGATGTGGGGGTTGAGAAAGGCAAGGCTACATATTAACCTTTCCTCTCTTTACCTCCCAGTTACAGGTTTGGGGGAATCCATCAATTACTTATCTTCACTGCTCCCTATCCTCACACAAACCTGTCAGCCCAATTAATCCCACAAACCTGTCAGCCCAATTAATCCCATTGCCAAAGGGAAGGGCAAGCAAGTGGGCTGAGGTGGTAGATTGTTCATGCTTTCTCTCTGGGCAGCACCATGGTTCTGCCTGGAGAGCAACAGTGCTTGTTTGACCTCTTCTATCTCTGGGCACTGCAATTGAGAGGATTGGGCCAAGAAGCTGCCTCAGGAAGCTGATTTAGGGTACAGTGAAAAGGACAGCAAATAACTTAAGTTTAGTATTGTTGTATTCTTATTTTCAGGGACAGGAAGGCACACTTGTGGGGTTTTCTGCCTCAGGTGCCAGAACATCTTGTCTGACCTTGGGTGCTCTGCACTTTGACTTGACAGGCACCATTTAATGCTCAGGCAGCAAAACATCTTAGGCTGGCCCTGCAGGTGAGCGAGAGAGAGGATGAGGCAGCTACGCCTCTCCAATTCTTCCCGCTTGGACACCAAAGCGGCAAGTCCTGGGCCCAATCCCTTCTGCTGCACTGCCTTGAGAGGTCAAATGGGCAGCGCCAGCTAGCGCTCTTTCTCTTAGGCAGCCCAGCCCAGCCCAGAGAAGCAGTAAGCAAGCCAGAGGAGGCAAGCTACGCCTGCAAAGCGCAGCCACTGCCTCCTCTGGTTCTTCACGCGCTTTCTCAGGACAGCCTTGCCCGGTCTACTTCTCTCCGCCGGCGGGTGGCCCAGAGAGAGGGGCAGGACGAGCCGGGACCTTCACTTGCTCACCTCAAACCCTCAGCCGGGGAAATGAGGGGTACCCAGTCCTTACCACTGCACCTCCCAAAGTGAGAGGGCAGGCTAGCGCTTGGAAGGAGTGGCAACCACCACTCGCTTGCCCACTTCCATGGGCCGGAGACCATCAGCTGCCCCTCTCCCCGAGGCTGAGTGGGAGGGGACACTGGGGTTGCCGTACAGGACACAGAACCAGTCGGCGGAGCCCCAAACGTCCCTGGGGCTCCTGCCCCTCAGCAGCCTACTCCAGTGGGCACTTCTGAGGCGCTGGGGCCTCGCCAGCTGCCCTAACATGCCCACACGTAAGGACGACGACACCTCCCCTCCGGTAATAGGGAAACCCAGCACGCTCCCTCTTGTGAACTCCCCCGCGCCACAGCCCCCCACCCACCCAAGCGGAGACGCCCCTGGCAACGCCAAGCGCACCCCTGTCACCTCACCTGCTGGCGACGAGGCGCGCGCTCCCCGACCACACTCAGCGCAGAACTTTTGCCATTAAAACCCCCACTGGCCCGACAGCAGCAGCGACAGCAGCCACGGCTCTTTCCCTCCCTCCGTCCCTCCCCTCCCTCACGTCACGCGCGATGACCCTGACGCCACCGCGCACTTCCAACCCGTTGGCCAGGCGGCGGCGAGGGGGTGGTATTAGCATATCGCCACGACGACGGCCCAAGCCCGTCCCCGCCCCCGAAGGGAGAAGGTTTCCATCGGCCCGCAAACAACGCCAGCCGTGTGATCCCCCCTGGTGGTCGATCAGTGGATGAGGGCGCTTCTTCCGCAGGAGGCGTGCGGGGGGTAGGTATGTGCGCGCGCGCGTGTCATAGGGCGGTCTTGGGGGCGGAGAGGTTGCTCAAGCTGCGGGGAGAGATACTGGGGTCATTGCCTGATAGAGTATAATCAGTCTCAAAAACAGCTCACAGTGACAGATGAAAAGAGTTTCCAGAGAAGAAGCTCTGAGTCTGTCGCAGCAAAGCCAATAAAAGAGTCTTGTGGCACTTGAAAGACCCAGGCTTGCCCAATCTGGTGCCTTCCAGATGTATTGGACTGTAACGCTTGATAGGGTGGTTGGGAGTTGTTGGCCAAAGCATGTGAAGGGCCACAAGTTGCCCACCCCTGCTCTACCCAGAAGCCCTCTACACTGAAATCACCCCTAGCCAACTTGGCCACGCTGGCTGGGAATGAGGAGATTTGCAGGTCAACACATCTGGAGGGCACCCGGTTGGGGGAAGACAGATTGAGGTAATTTAAAGCCCCAATCTAGGATTTCATAGAGAGAGAGGCCTCATTAGGGTTTGACAGATGATGTACTAGAATCTATGTGGGTGGGAAACCATCTGTAGATGCCTTTGTGTCTTTTTGATCAGCTTGAAGACATTGTCTAATACACTCTAATTACTAACAAGAGGAGGTTCTGGATTTAAGCTTCCCTGGGAGCCACATGCTTTAACACACACACACACACACATTATTATTATTATTATTATTATTATTATTATTATTAATAATAATAATAATAATAATAATAATATAATAAATGTGACTTCAAGATATATATATTTTTAAAGCCAGCCTTACATTCCCCATTCCCTGGGAATGGAACTCCCAAAGTATGGGGTAACCACTGAGAAAGCCATATGCCTGGTACCCGCCAGCCTATAACCAAGGCATGTCACTGTGGCTACGTCAGTTTTCTGCCAAACCAGCCTAATCTGATAAAAAGCACTCGTGACAGCTGACACCATCAATGTGATGACTGGTAGACAGCACTGAGTGCAGGAGCACTCACAGAATGCGTACCTAGCCCTTCTGGGGGAGTGTGATCCCATCCAGAGTAAGATCTAAACCTCCATCTGGATTAGTGAGTTTCCTGACTTGCAGTACTTCCATTTTATCGGTATTGTTTGTTAGCCCTCATCCATTCCAATAGTGTCTCCAGGCCCCTTTCTAGAGTTTCAGGGATTAGATGGTGGAAAACAGAGGAAGAGCTGTGTGTTCCTCAGCATATTGTCCCAGTACTGGAGAAAAGGCAGGATATAAATAAATAAATAAATATAATAATGTTGATGATGACATCTCAGATCGCTTCTCTCAATAGCTTCATACAGATGTGGAAAAGCATGGATGACTTTGTACCCAGCCTACAACTCGTACTGTGAGTCATGCGTTGTAGGGTGAGTATGAAGTCCGCATCACGCACTGGGTTCAGACAACCCATGCTGCAGCATGAGTAATTATGTAAACAATGGGTGTGCACTACCCCCATCATTCAATCCCAGATTCTGTGTCTTTTCCTCTGTGTCTGACTCAAGCTGCAGCCCTTGAGTGGACATTCTTAGGTGAGGGTAGAGGGGAATTGCGCATGGGAGGGGAGGAACTGGCTTTTACCGTCTTTCAGGTATTTCCTAGCAGCCTTTCAGAAAATTTCAAGGGCATGTCTTCACGAAGGGTTTGCCCTGGGGTGGCTTCGCAGTAGCGGCACGTAATCTACATGACACAGCTGCCATTGCAAAGCCATTCGGGGGCAAACCCTGGAAACTCCAAAAGTCGGGCACTTACTTTTGGCAGTGGAGCCCATGGCACCCCGATTGGTTGCCATGGGCAGCCCCGTGCCTGTAAAAGTAAAGAGATACAGATAATAAAATAAAAAAGTAGGAACAGCCCCGTTCTTCTCCTCCCTCCTGTTTTTATTTTTATTTTACTTTTAAAAACTGGGGAAGTTCGCACTTGCGTTCCTTCCTGTGCAGATGTCAGGAAGGAATGCAAGTGCGGGCGCAAGGCACCTCGCAGTGCCAAAGCGCCGCCATAAAGATGGGGGACATGAGACTTTTAACAATCTTTTGTCAAACCCAGAGCTCTGCCCAGGTCATCCTCAGAGTAACCCACACAGATTGCCCTATTGAAAGAAATCTGATAGGAAAGCTACAACAATATGTTCCGAAGCTGAGTTCTAGGGCTGAAGATTGTTGGGCCCCTTCATAGCTCAAATGAACCCATTTGAGTAAAATAGGTTGGTATTAACCTACTTCATTCCAATTTATGATGCCTCTTGGTTTTATATTCTAGGAAGAAACTTAGTTTTAGATTAGGATGGATAGCTTGTTCATCACAAGCACACAAAAATTAGTATACGAACACCAGCAATTTGCACAGCTGTTTATATAAATACCCAATTAGTAAAAAAAAAATTGTATACACTTTGGACTCCGGTGGATACCAGGGCATAGCTACTAGACTTCTTGCAATCCGTGTACTTTCTGATATGAGACTAGAAATAGTTGTTATTAGGTTACCTTGCAGTTCAAACTGATATGGGTGAACAATGCTCACTTGTGAATGCAATAGGAATAAATTTACTGACGTGTTTAAATATTTAAAAATTGCCAATGTGATGGTTTCCTGTAGTGATTACTTCTCAACACAGTCATAAAACGTGTATTAGGCTTGAACCTGTTGCTTTTTTAGCATAGTCACTGGGAATGAAAACAACATAACATGAGGAAAACACCAAAACTAGATTTCACATTCAAAATCTTGGACATAAGAGCAATAGGGAATGTTTGGTAAAATAGCAGAAGCACTGCAGCAGTTGCATATCAATAAAAGGAATTTTCTTTTGCAAAGTATCATATACTTTTGTATGTGCCACTTTACATGTTAAATAATGGTGTAAGAGGTTAGCCCACATTTTTGCATGCATCACTTTACATTTTAAATATTGGTTTCAGAGGTTAGCCCAAATTTCTTGAACAAATATCGTAAATGGCATACCTGCTCACTATGGTCTATATTTGAATTTTTGATTAAACATTGGGCCTGCCAAATTGAATGCAGTACTATCAAACCTGTTAGCTCCTGATCAAAAGAAAGGATGGACACATGAGCTGTAATCCAATCAGCTGTATGTTTCATTTGAGGAAGCTGATGCTGGGCCACTTGAGAAGGAAATCCAGTTCTTGGTTGTCCAAGTGACACACTCCTAAAAGTATTTAAAGTGCCTGTCATCTTAGAAATTATTTCACCAGATTCAAGAAATGAAGTGAGAAACAGATATGTATTGTTAGGAGTCTGGCGTTCTCAATTGTTCTGAATGGGTCTAACACTGGGGCCAAAATCCAGTATCATACAACAGGACTTCCCTGTCTTTTCACCCCCCTGCAGCCTCCTCAGTGAATATCCTAAATCTGCTCCAGAAGCAGAAGGATACTATTGGATTAAAGCCTATGTTTTTGCCTAAAGTGTCACTTGATGGGTGATCATGGAATTAATAAAATATCTGAATATTTTTTCAGGTGCAATCTCATGCATGGTTACCCAGAAATGAGTTCTACAACTTCCAGCATCCCCCAGCCAGCTGAGGGTAGGAAGACTTATTTCCCCCTAAATATGCATAACATTGCACCCTTAATGGCGAAAGTCTCTGATGCACCCATCCAAAAGAAACAAAGTTCTGCAATGCTCCCCTTGGACTTCTTACAGCCTTAGAAAGCATGAACATTTAACAGAATACTGCTGGCGCCATGTTAAGTCTCCCTGGCATAATATCTTTTGCCATGTGCCCCATCCTCTGAAGTTAGATGGTGACAAATAGTGGGCATGCATTTTTGGTTGTGGCACCCCACCTATGAAATGCTCTCCCCTTGGGAGGCTCACCAGGTGTCCACTCACCTCTTTTTAACCCTGGGTACAGACTTTTCTTATTTACCTAGCCATTTAAAAATGTGAGCTAAATTTGATTTCACTTTGTGCCCAATACTAGTATATTTGTATTTATCTTTGCAGGTTTAAATACTGATTTAACAATACTCCTGCTGCATTTTGTTGGTTTTTGTTGTGTTATTTTGTTTTAAACACCTGCTAGTCACCATGGAAACTGGACTAGTAGAGCAGGATAATTATTTTCACTAATAAATACCCCAATTTATGACTTGCCAGGCACTGAGCTGTGCAAGAGAGAGTAGAGTCAGGAAGACTGTAGGAGTTAACTTGGCCACTGTCCAGCTCTTATTGTTTTTAGGATCTGACATAGCAGCCTCCTGTAATTTGGCCTCTACCCCAATAATCTCCTGTCGTCTTGCCACTCTTCAATTGACCCTACTTTCTTTGCCTACTGTCATTCTGAGAAGCTAGCAAGCAGCCACCAGAACAAGCTAGAGCTCCTGCAGTTTGTAGGAATGTGGAGACCGGAATTATGTGGGAGGAAAGGATTTTTCTCCTCCCTCTTTTGCGCTTTGATAGTTTCCAGCTACCTTCTCTGTAGGGAAGGAAGCCAAGACAGAACAGTTTAATCAGCAGCCACACCTTGAATTGTTCCAGAAGGATAGGTAATTTATAGCAAACATACAAAAAAGTAGCCTCATGGCACCTTCAAGACTGACAGATTAACTGTGGCTTACATTTTTGTGGACTGGAACCCAAAACAGAGTTATCTCCAGTGAGCCGATACATATCTACACACACCCTCAAACTATTGTTTAGAATATCTAATACTCATATGCTAGTATGTATACTCACATGCACACACAGACACGTGTGTGTGTGTGTGTAATCTGCCAACTAAGGGAGAGCTAGTCTCTGAACGCTTATGCTGCACCGGTCTTTTTTGTATTTACCTTGAATTCTCCTGATTTAGATGGTTGCCTGTTCTGTCATGCAACTGAGCCAACCCTGCTTCTCAGCCTACTTTATGCAAACTTGGGATAGCTGTTGCCCAGAAAATTTCGTGTAACAATATATCAGTTGCCAAAAAGTACCAAATGTCTTTTCTCAAGCTAGCAATTCAACTGCCCAGCCTCAACCTGTAGTCACTTGCAGGTCTGCACCATTTGGTGACATGCTACCTCCTTCTGCCAAAGCATTGCTTCATTTTTGTGAACCTATGACTTTAAACAATGTTATTGGGAGGACTGTATGTTGCTCTAATCTCCAATACTGAAGCACACACCTTCCCGAATAGCTTAAAAACAAAACAGTGCGCACAGTAATGTAGCTATTCTCCCTCTACCCCTAACCCCCTGCTCAATTCTGTGTAAACTAGAGATCATGCTGAAGGGTTATCAAACTTTGGGGACTGTTGCGCAAAGGGTAGATGTGGTTAAAGCACTTTTACTGATGATCTTGATAAGCATCTTTAGAACAAGTAGCTATGTGGTGTTTCAACAGAGGAAGCAAAAAGCTGTGCCTACTGCTGATGGAAAGAGTTTCTTCTCTGATGCTCGCTTAGCAAAACAAGTAAAGAGAAAGGAAACTGCTTCACTAGAAGTAGCTTCAGCTAAAAATAAGAAATGTTGTTCGGATGAATATGGCACATGTGGCAATAGACGCTGCTTAGGCCACTTTGTGAGATAAACATAAGAAGAGCAATGCTGCATCAGATCAAGGGTTCATCTAGTCCAGCAGTCTGTCCGCACAGTAGTCAACCAGGGACCCACAAGCAGGACACAGGTGCAACACCTTTGCTCTCTATCCTGACTCCATTCTCAAAAGGACTTTCAGGGCTTTGCTGAATAAGGCTCTATATAGTTCAATGGTTTAAAAAAACAACACACACACCCCAAAACCCCAATACAATATTGAATTAAGGTATAAGTCCTATATAATAAGACTAAGACCTGCAAGGAAATGGGAAATGGAGCAATTCTTGTCCTTACTGACCAATACAGTAGCTCTGTGATGAGACAGTAAAAGGGAGAGAGGCCATCATGTGTACAAAGGTCTCTGGTGCAGTCTCCGGCAATGCCTGTAAAAAGTATCAGGTAGCAGGTGATTGGAAAGACTTCTGCCTAAGACTGGGAGAGCAGTGGTTAGACAGAACAGACAATATTGGGCCAAATGGACCATCAGTGCAGATAGAGCTATACCTCAAGGCCAACGCTCAGGGCTCTGCAGCCTAGGAGCCAGCCCTCCCCCCATTACTACCCAGAGAGCACCAGGTGGATGGGGCAGCAGCAGACAGGCCCAACATCAACACCTGGCCTGCATGGACATGCTGGGGCCAACGGTGGTCACTGCAAAATCCTTTAAAAGTCAGGGGGCAGACAGACAGGCATTTACATGGTTACAGGTTTGTCTTATTATTTTTAAATGCAAATATGTAGTATCTCTCTCTACAAGAAAATGGTGCTTATTCCCAATGGTGCTTCTGCATCAGGACAGCAGAAGCAAACGTGATTTTATTCTTGTAATCATGATCTAAGTGACTTTAAAATGTGAAATTGGACTTGCTCAAAGTATTTCTTTTTTCTCTTTTTTTAATCCATGTTAGCAAACTAGCTTTTATTTTTTCTAATATGTCAGGACTGTAGAAGCAGTTGTAAAGCATGGAATTGGGGTTGGGGAAGAGAAGGGAAACTTTAGTTGTGTGCTTCACAACTGACGAAATACAGACACTCATCTAAGCCCCCTCCACATAAGATTGTTCAGTCCAGGGGACAGGCTTTAAGCCCCCCACTGCCTCTTCCATACATCACCCCCGATAATTAATCAATTAATCAAAGCTGATTGCTTCTACCACCTGCGTAGGTACATACCACATCATGAGCAGCAGTTCAACTTCAGTCTACCATATGTGGGAACTGTGGATCAAGGCCAGTATATATCGGGCTACAATCTTTGAGAATGTCAATAAACAATTGGAGAGGAGTTGATCTGGTAGACATTGTTTACTTGGACTTCCAAAAGGCTTTTGACAAAGTTTCTCATCAAAGACTCCTGAGCAAACTTAGCAGTTATGGAACAAGAGGAGAGGTCCCCTTGTAGATAGGTAACTGGTTAAAGAACAGAAAGCAGAGAGTAATAAATCGTATATTCTCACAATGGAGGGATGTATTCAATGGGGTCCTACAGGGATCGGTACTGGATTGTTGCTTTTTAACTTGTTCATAGATAATCTGGAATTAGGAGTTGAGCAATGAGGTGGCCAAGTTTGCATTTGACACCAAATTATTTTATAGTGGTTAAAACAAAAAAAGATCTCTGCAAACTGGGAGAATCGGCATCAAAATGGCATATTCCATTGTAAGTAAGTGGTGCATATTGGGGCAAAAAATCCCAACTACATATATATACTGTATTTCTTCGATTCTAAGACGCACTTTCCCCCCCCATATAAACATCTCTAAAAACGGGGTGCGTCTTAGAATCACAGGTCATTTATTATTCCTTAGAATCAAAGCTTTTTTTCTGTTGGTGGTACTGAAATTAGTGTGCGTCTTACAATCGATGGCATCTTAGAATCAAAGAAATACGGTAACACTGATGAGATTTGAGCTAACAATGACTGACCAAGAAAGAGATCTTGTGGTTGTGGTGGAGAGCTCAATGAAAATATCAACTTAGTGTGTGGCTGCTGTAACCCCCACCCACCCTGGCAAATGTCATGTTTGTAAGTCCAGAAATACAAAAAGCATTGAACAGGAAAATGCCACTACCATACAAATGGTATTGTGTGATCTACAATGTGTGGTTGCGTTGTAGATTTATACACATCTATAATGCGACCACACTTAAAATACTGTGTACAGTTCTGCCACTATACCTCAAAAAGGATATCGCAGAGTTGGAAAAAGTGCAGAAATGAACAACCAAAATTATTAAGAGACTGGAGTAACTCCCTTATGAGGAAAGTTTACAATGTCTGGGGCTGTTTAGTTTACAAAAATGGTAAGGGTGTACAAAATTAGGCATGGTATGGAGAATGTAGATAGGGAGATGTTTTTCTCCCTCTCATATAATACTAGAATCCAGGGTCATCCCATGAAGCTGAACATTGGGAAATTCAGGACAATGAAAGGAAGTATTTCTTCACATGGCATATAGTTAAACTATGGAATTTGCTACTGCAATATGAACAGATTTAAAGGGGGATTACGTAAAACTAGCATGTCATAGATAAGACTAAACTAAAACTTTTCCCCTGAACACTGAATTTTCTATGCTTATGGAAGGTGGGGGTTGTGTGAGATATGCATTGAGCAGGGGGTTGGACTCGATGGCCTTATAGGCCCCTTCCAACTCTACTATTCTATGATATAAGAAGGACCATTCAGCTGCACAAGCCTTCACCTGCAATCTGAAATGATACAGTTCAGAAACAGTTTTACCATCTCGTCCACTATCTGTGCAAACTAAACCTATATCTCTCGTTATTATTGGGCAATTATCCTTTCTTAATTTTAGAGGGTGCTTTGATTGGTTTTATTGGGGTCGGAGACTGACAACCATTTTTTAGAGAATTGAAAGTGGTATGTCGGAACCGTCGTTGATCATGATGTGCATACACTATCATCCCTGGTCAAACAGGTTTTGCAGGCTTTTTGCGGCACTCCAAAACCTGTTTGATAATTAAAATAAATAGTGGAACAAGAGGAATGTGTGCACATGCCAAAGGCAACAATGGCTCCTTCATATCACCTTCAGCTCTCCAAAACAACTATTGTTAAAAGCCAGACACCAAGGGTACTTCCACATGGACAGCTCTGAGCACTACCAATCAAAAGGCATTGTGGAGCTCTTCTGCCTTACCCACCTTAACATTTTTTTTCTTTTGGTAGAATAAAAATAGAGGCATTGGGGAAAATACAGGAGGGCTAAAAATGGAAGATGTCATCTGTACCCCTGTAAAGTTCCATGAATGAGGCAGGATGATTGACAATAATAATTTTAAAAAACTCATCTGCAAGAACTCGTATGCTGCAGTTGTAAGCACATTTAGTAGGGAGTATGCCCCAAATGGATTTAATGGGACTTATTTCTGAGTAAATGTAGTTAAGTTCACACTGTAAGTCATGTAAAAGTGCAAAGAGATGGCCCCTACCTTAGGTTGCTCTGTGTGTGTGTGTGTGTGTGTGTGTGTGTGTGTGTGTGTGTGTGTGTTTAATTTCCAAGTCTTTGCTATTTAATTAAAAAAAATGACTAAGATGGAGGCCTGAACTTTGCCTTTTAACGTGGAATCTTTCCCCCCCCCCTCCTTCACTCACTCACCCTTTCTTCCTTGATGCCTTCCTTTCCCTCCAGCTGCTGACCATTAGGAGATTCTATTTACAGCTGCTTTTATAGGAAACTCTCTTTAGGATACCATCAGTACTCCTGTAACCCAATCAAAGTGACAGTGCTCACAGACCTTCCCTGAAAAGTTACACTGTCTCCTCCAACCACCACCACCCCGGCTAAATAATTCTTAGTTGGCTCCTTAAGAATTGCATCTTTGTAAACAAAGAGAGTATATAGTCCACACTGTTTTCTAATGAAAAAGAAAGAGCTCCAACTTAAAACGCGCATTGTGCACTACACAGCAATCTAGTGAAGCCAACCATCAGGTTTCTAGCTCTTTGCAATCTCTTCTTTTGGACTGCTAGTTCGACTCAAAAGTGCTCAGAACACACAGCCTTTTCAGAATTCAGTAGACCTACTCTGGTCATATCTGTTTCGCGGCGTCACCTGCTAAATAATAAAAGATGAATGAAAACGGGTCCAAAGAGAACATTAACAACATTTCCCCCAAAGAACAGGACCCAACTTTTTTTATAATATGTTCCAAACCAAAATAGCATGAAATGTGTATTTTCCCATTTTAAAAAAGAAGTTTTTAAAATGACAGACTTCTTGGCACATAGCCACAGAGGTTACTACCATCAACAACAGCTGTTAGGAATTCCTCAAGCCCGTAATAGCACAGTATGATACAGTGTGACCAAGATATTTCTCCATCTGCTGAGACCAAATAGGTTGTATCACGGGGGAGCTGTAATCCCAAAGAACCATGCTTCTGTTCTTGGCATAAGAAAACTTCCATTTTGTCCATATTATATACATCAGTGCAGCTCTAGTGCACTAAGCAAACTGCCAACATAGCCTGTGGCTTAACAGGGTAGAATCATCACCATACTTCCCTATACAATTCTTTATATCTGTCCAGTATTCATACATGTATATACACTATCATTGTTAATCTGTCATGGTGTTTACTTCCTGGACCCTAAATTTCAACAAGTGGGTTTGCCTCCCTTCTGTGGCTAATCAGAGGGTTTCTGAGCTGGGATTATCCTTATCAGACGGCTGCAGTTGCTTCTCAGTCTCTCCATTTATGTTTTCTTTGCACTCATTTTTCACAGCATCAGATTTCTTCTTTTCCAGATTCTGCTTCAGTTTGAGGGAGGAATCTCTCCTGGACAGGAGTGCCGGATCGAAGCCGTGGAACCCTCCACAAACCACCGTACGCTTCTCTAGAAACAGGTAAATAAAAGCAGAGGGTAGTTTAGCTTCTTTCTTTCTTTTTTTAAATTAAACTAGAAAATCAGAAGCAATTCTCATCACAGTCACTGTAAGAAAGCACCTTCTAATTTTAATGTGGGTGTATGTGTGTGTTGTACAAATTAAACACAGTCTCCTCTGAAGAACCTAGCAGTGATGATAAATAACAGCAGAGGATACAAACAAACATGTTGGAATGTTCCAGATTACTGGAATTCAACAAGGACATTTGTGTTTGTATAAGAGGACAGAGGAACGTTAAAACAATAGTGCTCATAAACCTTAGAGGGATCAGACTTCTGTGCACACTTGGAAGGCAGATCAAAAAGAATCACCACTATCAGTTTCTACAACACAAGATTATTCCCTAATAGGCAAATAACTCCCAGATACAGCTGTATGCTTAGCTTGCAAGTTTGAAACCAAAAGTCATGTGGGGCATGTCTATACGACTTCTTTACCTTGACCTAAATGCGCAGATTTGTGTTTCAGGACACATGACGCAGCCGCCCATTCGCCATAGCACCAGGTTTTAAATGCGATAATACGGATATTCGTAGTTGCGATTTACCGCGACTTTTAGATCAATGTCCAAGTTTGCATCGCATTATAGTTATGTGTCCTTGGGGGAGTTAAATCACATTTTGACATGTGGGCGTAGCTTTGAGGGCAGGACAAAGTGATTGGCCAATTTCCCGCCTTCCCACCTATCGTGTCCTCCTCTGGCTCCCTCGTTCCTTCCCACCGTTTTCATTTTAAATTATATGATTCTGCTGCGCTCCGCAGATAGAGCTTATAATATTAAAACAAAGAGGATGGAACAGGCAGTCAGAGGGAGACAACGTGTTCAGTCCCCCCCTCGCTCCTTGGAGAAAAGCCTCCGTTTTCTTTTTGTCCTTTGCAATGTGCTGCTTTCCCCCCTCTCGCGTCTTCCTTTGTTGCCTCGTTCCTTTCCCCCCCTCTCGTGTTTTCTCTTATATGAATCTGCAGAGGTCCGCAGATAAAATATATAGCTTCCCTCTTCTCTCCTCCGTAGCATCGTATATGCGCATGTGCGCATTAATAACTGCACTACCCCCAAAAAATCAGATGATAAATAGCTGTTGCTGCTGCAGTGTGATGCTCTTTGCCAAAAATACGGGTTTATATTCAATGAGGAGCAATCCTGCTGTCGTATAGACGGGGGCCTGGCTACAACTGTAGCAGTTTTATTCCAAATGTGAATACTTGGTCCGGTCACTTACCTCCTGGAGCAATAGGGTGCATCAGTCGATTCATCTGGACATTCCAATGCTTTACATTGGTGCTGGCTTGTTGGAGCTTCCGCTGGGCCAGCTGCAATAGAACAGGAAAACAGTACTATGAAATGGGATAATAATATTATATAACACCTGTCTCACATTATCAAGCTCAAAGTGCTTTACGTACACACAGGCAACAGTGAACTCCAAACCCTGAGCTAATTGTAAGGCATTGTCATCATGGCTACTGAACAGAGATCAGCAGGGAGACATGTTGAAATTAAAATAAATCAACAGCAGGGTTTCGGTGCTTAATTAATCTAAGCAGTTTAAAAATATTGATTAAAAATGCACCCCAATAATTAGTCAGTTGCTTAATAATTTGTAAATTATTTGTAATACATGTGTTGATAAAAGCTGCAGCTGGCAAACATCATACAGAGAAGAGAATGCCACTTCTAAGATGATGCCCCATGTGACACATTTGTGCATCATCTAAAAACAAAGAAACAATGCTTATTTCTTCAGAAGCATTGTTTTTACTCAAGATACAGATTTAATCAATTACATGAATCATTCAGTTGACCAAAGTCCTATTAATCATCTAAGATTTCTTTTACTAGGTCATAGCCCAGATCAAACGCTACTTGATGAGGCAAGATTCCCCTAGTGAATGATTTTTGTGAACCGCCCAGGGAGCTTCAGCTATTGGGCGGTATAAAAATGCAATAAATAAATAAATAAATGATCTTTAGGTTTAGTTGTTTAGGTAGCGCTGACAGCTCTATAGGAATCCAATCGCATCCAAGTGCACTTGAAGCTTCAGAGCAATCACTCACTCCAGAATCTTTCTCCAAAAACAAAAGGTTGAGAATGGAAGATAATCTCAATAAGGTGCTTTGCTCTCTCTCTCTCTCTCTCTCTCTCTCTCTCTCTCTCTTTTTTTTTAAAGAAGTTGCTGAGTGATTTGATCACCTTATCCCTACAACTATAAAATAGGCTGTCCTTGAAGATGTTCTGGAAACTTTGGTTGGTACAAAATATGGTGGCTACTGTGCTGATTGTCACTGAGCATCATGATTATATTACACCATTATTGTATCATCTTCACTGGCTCCCAGTTTGTTTCAGGGCCCAATTCAAAGCACTGGTGTTAAACTAGAAAGTTCTTCACAGCCTGGGGCCATAGAATCTGAAGGAGTGTCGCTTCCCATGCATTTCTGTTCGAGCCCTGAGGTCATCATCAGAGGTCCTGCTCTGAGTGCCCTCTCATGCTGACATACACTAGGTAGCTACTCAGAGTAGGCCTTTTCAGTAATATCCTCCCTAGAGAGGTCAGTGTGGCATCTACTTTGTTATTTTTTTTCCACACCAGGCAAAGACCTTTTGAGTTCCTCGGGCCTTTTAGCTCTTCCATATTTCTGTTGCTATGCTGTGTTTATAAGTAGCTTTACTGTTGGTATTTTTAGTTCTAATATCAATTTTAGCCTCTGCTGCTTTTGATTGCATTATGTTTTCTGTTTTTATGTGGATTTTGGATTTTATCTATGTTTTTATTGTATATTGCCTTGAGAACTTTTAGTTATAGGGACTAATAAATCTAAGAATGAAAAAAAAAGCAAGAAAGAAAACATTAGCTTCTTATTTGAAACTATGAGAACTGAAATGTTCTTTTAGCATTTCCGCTTCCTGCAATCAAGATTTTTTAACTGCACAAGCAACCAGGAGGCTGCCTTTTTGGCGCTGGGTTGCCACCGCTTTTGCTACTGCTGGGTGGCGGTGGGTAATCTCCACAGAGGATGCATTGCAGTTTTTTGGGCGGCCACTTGGCTCACCCCCCTGCCTGAGGTTCCAGAGATCAATCAGGGGGTGTCATCCACCTAGGAAACACCTCTGCTACATCAGTTATCAGTGGGTACAATTCTACTTCTAGCATTACCCTTGCTAGAGTAAATCTACAAGTAGGTGTTTTGATAATCTTGGTTTGTTCAATATTAAGCAAAAGCATGACCTTAAAGAGAGCACCTGCCTTTAGAACAGAAATGTTGACTTCAACAGTAAGCAATGTTACATTGCTCTTTGCTTCCAGGCTTACTCTGTGCGATCGAGTGAGCTGAGTTATGACTCAAGGCTGCTTCATTGTGCCTTATGGAATCCCTTCCCTGCAGAGACTCACTTTAACTCTCATCAGCTGGAATTCATGAAGCAAGCAAAGCATTTTCTGTTTGCAAAACCCTGTAGTAACCGAAGGTATTTAAAAAATTAAAAAAAAATAAAAGTTTTAATCTGTATAAGTGTTTCACTGGTATGGCCAGTTGCATTTTTGGATTGCATATTTCATTTTTACAGCATGCAAATGTTATAAATATTTAACTGCTTTAAGCGTGACCCTTAAATCATTTGTCGTCTTGATTAGTTTATCAGAAGGTGGGATAGAAAGTAAATAAATGAGCCATGAGATGAGGAACTCATTCTAAGAGAGGAAGGGAAGCAGAGACACTTCCACCACTCACCATGACATCCTGGTCCATCCTCTCTCGGTTAAATCTCACTTCTTCCAGCTGCTGTTGGGCCTCTTCCAGAAACTTGCTCTTATTTTCCATCTCTTGCTTGAGGACCAGCTTTTCGTGCTGGGCCTTGATGATGTACTCCTCTTGTTCTTCCTTCATCTTCATCAATTGCTTCAATTTTTCTTCCTCTTCAGACAGCAGCCTAAGTAAATTGAGTAAGAGTCAATTACACTTTGCCCATCTATGACCTATTTTATTGTCTGAGGCCCCAGTCAGTTCCAGTAAACACAAGCAGTCAATGTCACTGCAAAGAGAAATAATAAGCTAAGATCTGCAAGAAGGGTGGATAATCACCTCCAGTTTGAGAATCCTAACTTAAGGCACAGTGGAGAGATGGAGAAAGACTTTGCTGGGATATGTTTTGTCCCAGCTTACATCTCTGCGAAGCTTTGGCTTTATGATGGGCTCCTCTTTCTCCCTTGCTCCCAATATTGAGTCCATTGCCAAGACTTCGTCACTTGTCCCTTTTCAACACTGCAAAATATGGCCTGGCCTTGCCATCCCCCCACTCTGTGTCATGCCCTGATCATCTCTTGCCTTGACTACTGCAATGTCCTCCTCTCTGGTTTTCCATGGTCTCACCTTGGTCACCCTGACCTTTATCCGGAACTTTGTCATCAAAATCACATACCTCTCTTGTTGCTGTAACCATGCAACACATTTCCCCAAATTCCTACACTGTCTTCCTGTTGGCTCCCAAACCCAGCACAAATTCCTATTTGCTTCTTTTGAAGTCTCTCATGGCCTTGCCCCTACCTTCTCTCTCTGCTCTTGTATCCTGTCACATCCATGACCTTTTCTCCTCCAATTCTACCAGCCTTACCTGTCTGAAGGTTTTGTGCCCCCCTCAAATGGTTCCACCCTTATTTCCTTGCTCTCCTTATGCATAGAAGTGCCTCCCTAAACAATTGTGTAATGCCAACTTCCTTCCTTTCTTACAATCCCTCTTTTTCTCTCTCTTCCCTCCCCATCCACTTTTCCTTGTGTGTCGTGTCTTTTTTAGAATGTAAGCCTGAGGGTAGTGTCTGTCTTCTTTATTGATACATTGTAAGCCGCTCCGAGAGCCTTTTGGCTGAGGTGCATGATAAAAATACTCTAAATAAATAATAAATAATAATAATCCCTCTTCAAAACTCATCTTTTCTGTGAAGCCTTTGGCTCAATCTGCAAGTCCCCATACCCCACTGTAGCTAAACTGTTTGTCCCTGTTTATCTCTGCCTCCATTTCCTTTCCCTTCCTCTGTAGAGTGTAGTCTCCATGAGGCAGAAACCTGTCCTCTTGTAGTTTGTAAAGAGCATGCACATTGATGGCAAATAATAATAATAATAATAATAATAATAATAATAATAATAATAATAATAATAATACACCACTGGCTATCGAAGTTAAAGAACTATGGTAACAGGAAAAGGTCACAATTATAATGTTAGTCACATCAGTCACTGGCGTCACATCAAAAAACTACAGAAAATCTTCAGAAACTGGGCCTACCAAAAAAACATCCACACCAACATCCAGAAAGCAGTCATACTCAAAACATGTTCAATAGTCAGGAAATTCCTGAATCAGTAAAAGATAGCATGACTTGGCAAAGCCCATCATGTCCATCTAAAAAAAAAACATGAGTGATAACTTTCTCCTACAGAAAGTGGTGGAAGGAACTAGAGAATCGGCAATCCTTGACTTGTTATTGACCAATAGGGATGACTTAGTGGATAAAGTGGCAGTTACGGGAACTCTGGGGGAAAGTGACCACGTCATACTTGAATTCTTGATTATGAAGGAGACAAAAGTCGAGCGTAGCCATACACGTACTCTGGATTTTAGGAAAGCTGATTTTAATAAACTCAGAACTATAATAAGTAAGGTCCCGTGGCAAGGGAGCCTAAAGAGAAAAGGAGTGCAGGATGGGTGGGAGTATCTAAAAAATGAAATTTTAAAGGCACAGTTACAAACAATTCCAACAAGGAGAAAAGATAGAAGACAACAGAGGAAACCAATGTGGCTCCACAAAAAGCTTATTGATGAACTGAAAACAAAAAGGGATACATATAGGAAGTGGAAGGAAGGCCAGGCTACAAAAGAAGAGTACAGACAAGTGGCGCAGAAGTGCCGAAATGGCGTCAGGAAGGCTAAAGCTGTGAATGAGCTGAGATTAGCGAGGGATGCTAAAAGCAATAAAAAGGCTTTCTTCAGATACGTGAGTAGTAAAAGACAGAGGAAAGAAATGGTGGTTCAACTGCTTAATGAGGATGGCAAATTGATAACAGATGACAAAGAAAAGGCTGAAGTGCTCAATTCCTACTTTGCCTCGGTCTTCTCCCAAAAGCGGGTCTATGACCCCCCTGGAAAAAGTGAAGCAGAAGTTGAGGGGGCAGGATTGCAGTTTGAGATTGATAAACAAATGGTCAAAGAACACCTAATTTCCTTGAATGAATTCAAATCTCCAGGGCCCGATGAACTGCATCCAAGAGTAATGAAGGAGCTAGTGGAAGAACTCTCAGAACCTTTGTCTATTATCTTTGCAAAATCATGGAAGACGGGTGAGGTGCCGGATGACTGGAGGAGGGCTAACGTTGTCCCTATCTTCAAAAAGGGCAAAAAGGAGGAACCTGGGAACTACAGACCAGTCAGTCTGACATCCATCCCTGGGAAAATTCTGGAGCAGATTATAAAGAAGTCAATCTGTAAACACCTTGAAATCAATGCAGTGATTACTAGAAGCCAACATGGATTTGTCAGGAACAAATCCTGTCAGACTAATTTGATCTCATTTTTTGATAGGATAACCTCCCTTGTGGACTGTGGGAATGCTGTGGACGTCATATATCTTGACTTCAGCAAAGCTTTTGACAAAGTACCACATGACATTCTGATTAACAAACTAGCTAAAAGTGAGCTAGATGGAACAACTATTAGGTGGATCCACAGTTGGCTACAGAATCGGACTCAAAGAGTACTTATCAATGGAACCTTCTCAAACTGGGGAGAGGCAACGAGTGGGGTGCCGCAGGGCTCAGTCCTGGGCCCAGTGCTCTTCAACATTTTTATTAATGATTTGGACGAGGAGGTGCAGGGAACGCTGATCAAATTTGCAGATGACACAAAATTGGGTGGGATAGCTAGACAGAAACAAACTTCAAAGTGATCTTGATAGGCTGGAGTGCTGGGCTGAAAACAACAGAATGAAATTTAATAGGGATAAATGCCAAGTTCTACATTTAGGGAATAGAAACCAAATGCACAGTTACAAGATGGGGGACACTTGGCTCAGCAATACTACAAACGAGAAAGATCTTGGAATTGTTGTAGATCACAAGCTGAATATGAGCCAACAGTGCGATATGGCTGCAAGAAAGGCAAATGCTATTTTGGGCTGCATTAATAGAAGTATAGCTTCCAAATCACGTGAGGTACTGGTTCCTCTCTATTCGGCCCTGGTTAGGCCTCATCTAGAGTATAGCGTCCAGTTCTGGGCTCCACAATTCAAGAAGGACGCAGACAAGCTGGAGCGTGTTCAGAAGAGGGCAACCAGGATGATCAGAGGTCTAGAAACAAAGCCCTATGAAGAGAGACTGAAAGAACTGGGCATGTTTAGCCTGGAGAAGAGAAGATTGAGGGGAGACATGATAGCAGTCTTCAAATACTTAAAAGGTTGTCACACAGAGGAGGGCCAGGATCTCTTCTCGATCCTCCCAGAGTGCAGGACACGGAATAACGGGCTCAAGTTAAAGGAAGCCAGATTCCGGCTGGACATCAGGAAAAACTTCCTGACTGTTAGAGCAGTGCGACAATGGAATCAGCTACCTAGGGAGGTTGTGGGCTCTCCCACACTAGAGGCATTCAAGAGGCAGCTGGACAACTATCTGTCAGGGATGCTTTAGGGTGGATTCCTGCATTGAGCAGGGGGTTGGACTCGATGGCCTTGTAGGCCCCTTCCAACTCTGCTATTCTATGATTCTATGATGGTGAAGGTGGTGGTAGTAGTAGTAGTAATCATCATCATCATCATCATCATCATAAATAGAAGTAAGCGCTCCAAGTAGGAGATACAGTAAAGGTCATTTGGGTTGACTCTGGCACAGATCAGCCATTTCAATCCCACGTTTTCTCAATAAGAGGTATATGAGGTTCAAAGAAAACAAGTGGAAAAAGCTCAGCTATTTCTGGACAAATCTCACTCATAAATGGTAGTCAAAGCATATGTAATGGTGCTCTGGAAAGTCACAGCTACTCGACATAATTAGCACAGTGATGTTTCAAAGCGCTTCGCACAAGCTTTGGGCCTGGGATTGCTCATAGGTCTTCCAGCAGAGTAGATGGCAGGGGAAGGTATAAGCCCAATGTCCATGAAGGAGCTCACAATTATCCCAGTCTAAGCCTTTTTTCAGCTATAAAAGTTGCTATATGGCATCATCTCTAGAGAGTCTCAACAGAAGGCAGCTAGGCATTCGCCAGCCATACCTGGCCTGTGCGTATCTCACAGCCTCTTCGTCCTGACGAGCTTTGACCTCCTGGTGCAATGCGTCTTGGAGCCGTTGCTGCATCTCCTCCAATTCTGTGATGCGCTTGCGCTGACGTTCTGCCTCTGCCTCCTTCAGAACCATCTCAGCCTGCATGGAAGCACGGGCCTGCAGGCATGTATAAAGCAAAGGCAATTAGTATGTAGAATACACCGCAGCCAACAGCAGGGGGCAGAGTCAGCTGTCTAAATGCAGCCAGCTGGCAGACTATGGCATGGGTTTTTTTTTGCCTGGGCCATTAACAAATGCATGAGCCATTTTTAATATAGAGTAACTGGTCAGCATGTCTACAAAGAAAAGATGCATAAAAACAAACACTATATGATCCTCAGAGTTGGAATTTTGGGGGACAAAATATTGGAATGTTACTGGCCAAGGGCCTCCAATCTCCAGCCATATGAGACTCCTGCATGCTTGCCTTGGTGGCTAGCAAATGACCCTGCTAGGAACATTACCATGCTGGCATGTGTCCTGGACTACAGCTGCCACTTTTGAACTGGGTGGTGATCGTACAGAATTCTACTTAAAACAAGAAAAATATTTTTTTCCACAACTGTCCCTTGTCGCATGGAGACAAAATTCTTGATAGATGCAGATTCCTTTCACAGCTTTTTTGCCTTAAAAATGCAATGCTCATGCCAAAGATAATAGGAAAGACACAGGTCATGGCAGGTGTCTGTCTATCTGTCCTATCCATGAATGTAGGCAGTTTCCCATTTCATCTTTCAATATATTTCAAGATGCTGCAATATAAAGGAAAATTACAACAGTGAAGCTGCATAGTGCAAGCCTCAAATAGTTGCCCAACATCCCTTGGCCTACATCAAAAACTCTGCTTGAGGATATTGTCCCCTCCCCCACCACATCCTGTACTGCAGAGGTGGGGAACCTTTTTCAGCCAGAGGGCTGAATGTGTGCTGGGCAAGCATGTCGAGGGCCACATCCCAAAGTGGGCAGGGCCAAGCACTGCTAGCATGTGGCCTCAGCAATGCAATTTCCCACCCACCCCAACACACACACACACACACACACACACACACAATTAAAAACCTAATTGCAGCAGAGGAGGGGCAATTTTTTGTGGTGGGTTTGCAGTGTTGGAGAGGGGAGGTTTAGCCCTTCCATCCCCAGCACACACACACACACACTGCATGATAATTAAGGCTTGAAAAAAGCCTCCATTGGCATTTTTTAAGTCTTAATGCATTGTGGGTGGGGAAGCAGATCACTGATTGGAGATAAGTGTTAGGATTCGGCACACCGCATTTCAGCAGAGACCTCTCTAGAGGCCATGGGAATGGAGTCAGATTCAGAACACTGCGGAGTGGTGGGGGCTTTAGGAAGTCAGAGACAGAGAAGAATCTGTCCAGGTGCTGGCTAATCAGTTGGATCAAACCCCAACCCTAACTTCTCCCCCTGTGGGAACACAGAAACTCACAGCGGGAAGGAGGTTGGTGTGACAGACGCAAAGATCAGACCAAGTCAGGTGAAGAGGGAGGAGCAGCTTTGGGAAGTAAGGCATTCTATAAGGTTGGTTCATCGCAAGAGGTCTGCAGGGGAAGACCCTCCCTGAGGGCAGGATTGGAAAAGTGTTTCAGGTTCTGTTCTGCAAACTGGTACCAGATTTGCAGCAACTTCTCTCTGAACAGTAGTGTATCCCTCAAAGAGATATTTAGGTAATCTATTTAATACTAGGCCAGCTTAATTCAGGGATGTTAGCGTTACATTGCGGTAGTATGACAAAGCCTGTAACCTGAACTGCTGTGGGACTGATTGATTTGCATAATAAAGCGTATTTACTAGGAGATCAACTTCTTTGTTTAACTACAAGCATACCAAGAAGGTTCAGCACTTGACAATATAGCAGGGAAGCAGGCTGGCCAAATAAGGGACCTCCCACTGGCCACATTAGACCCATGGGCTGGAGATTTGTGAACCACCCAGAGAGCTTTGGCTGTGGGGCGGTATATAAATGTAATAATAAATCTACATAAATAAAAATGTAAATGTTCGTTCGAAACAGACGTTATATCTCCAAAAGTTCTTCACCGATTGCTTTGAAATTTTGACACAATGTTGCATTCGAATACGCGAGCGTTGTTATGTAACTATGTTCTATATGGGGTCAAAAGTTTGTCTTAAAATCGAAGAAATAGGCCTCCTCAAAACCAGTCCTGCTGATCATTGTGACATCGCCAACCAGTAGGCCAATCCACTGCCTCTGCCTCCTCTCCTATTTGCATGTTCTCTCCTATTTGCTCTTATAGGTCATTGTGACATCGCCAACCAGTAGGCCAATCCACTGCCTCTGCCTCCTCTCCTATTTGCATGTTCTCTCACAATTGGCTGAGTGAATATAGATGTCACACCTGTGACAGTTACACGTTCTGAAGAAAGGTAACTGCCAGGAGTTTCCACTAACCTCTTCACCGTAAAAACATCCTTTTTTAAAAACCAAACAGTAGGCCAATCCACTGCCTCTGCTTCCTCTCCTATTTGCATGTTCTCTCCTATTTGCTCTTATAGGTCATAGAAGCAACAATCTTGACAGGACCTTTCAAAGGTGAAGATGTCCTCATTCCTCGCATTCCTATGATTCCAACAGATATGCCATTTCAATTTAAGAGATTGCAATTCCCAATTCGATTGGCGTTTGCAATCGCCATCAACAAAGCTCAGGGCCAATCTTTAGAATTGTGCGGTTTAGATCTAGACACAGATTGCTTCTCACATGGACAATTATATGTTGCGTGTTCTAGAGACGGCAAACCAGACAATCTCTATATCTACACAGACAATGGAACATCTAAAAATATTGTATATCCACAAGCATTGTGAAATTAAACGTATTAGAAACATCCGCTTTGTCTTTTCTTTCTTTTCAATTTAACCAGACTGAGCCACAGCAACGCGTGGCAGGGTACAGCTAGTAAATAAATAAATAAATAAACCTCTACTGCAGTGGAATCTGCTCATGCAGCCATGTTTGCACACAACTAACCATCTCCCTGTTGTCCCCACTTGTCCTATCTAGAATGCTTTCAGCCCATTTGGGGACACCAAAAGAAAGCCAGGTAACTGCAATGCTCCACAATCTGTAAACCTATCCTGGTATAGGGTTATGCACCCCACTTTGTCAAACACTTCCCTACAGTTTAACAGTCTCTGAACAGTAGTATAGACTAAGAAGTGCTGGGCATAGCCAGAAGGTAAAATTTTATTTATTTATTTATTTATCACATTTTTATACCGCCCAATAGCTGAAGCTCTCTGGGCGGTTCACAAAAATTAAAACCACAATAAAACACCCAACCGATGATTTGGCAAGCTCTAGGGCTCCGAGGAAAAAAGCAGGGCTAATTATAGCAAGAATGGCAGGAGCTTCCCTCCCACCCACTGCAGGCCCCACAGGCTTTCTTGCTGTTTTGCCTTGACACAATTGAATCCTATCAATGAAACAATAGTGCGATGGGTTTTACGGAAAGGCTCGTGGGCCATTGGTGCCTCACAAAGACTCCAAGTGTGGCTCCTCACTCTCTCTCTTTCCTTGCCTGAACCAACAGAGCGCCTTCCTGTCCCTAGTCACAGCACTTCAGGCATTGCTCCTTGCCATAGTGTGTTGCTTTCCATGATTATGTGGGTTTCAAAAGGAGGCATTTTAGCTCATCCAGGAGGCCTGGGATGAATTTGTTGCCTAGGACAGGAAGCTAGGGGGGTGGGGGGGGATGGACAGATGGACCCATGAGACTCTACATCTGTGTGTTCCATTGAGGGCTGTGATAGCTTTGGCAAGCGATGGACCTGGAAGCCCTCTCGGCATTTCCTTCCCTGGCACGCACCTGTTCGGCTTCACGCAGTTGTACCTCCAGCGTCCTCTGCATTTCCTCATGCTGCTGCTGGCGCCGCTGCTCTTCTTCCTGCAGCAGAAACTCGGCCTGCCGCTGAGCCTCCTTCAGCAGCTCCAGCTCCTGCAGCTTGCGCTCCTTCTCTTCCTGCAGCTGCTTCAGGCGCTGCATCTCCTCCTCTTTGGCAGCCTTCTTGAGCTCCCGCTGCTCTCGTTGGTCCCGCCTCTTCTGCTTCAAATCCTTGTGCAGGGACTTCTTGCCCTCTGCCTGCAGGCGGATGGCCATCTGGATAGCTGCAGCGGGAGAGAGGGAGGGAGGGAGGGAGGGAGGGAGGGAGGGGCACAGGCATCAGTAGGGACCACACATTTTCCTGCTTGAGTTGGAGCACCTTTTCCTAGATCAACTTGCCCATCTCCCCTTAGGTCAGGGCTGTTGAGCCTGAGGGCCGAATTCCATTTTGGAGAAGCTCTCAGGGGCCCACGTTCCAATGGTGGGCGGGGCAAAAATACAAACATGTTACAGCTCTTCCTGCCCGTAACTGAGCCTGAGGAAAGGCTTTTCAACCTTTTGGAATGGGAGAGAAAAACTGCACAGGCACTGGGAAGCCCCCAAATGATTGATGGTTGGGGGGAGAGGAGTAGGGCCATGGGGAGCTAGATCTGGACCCCAGGCAGGCAGGACCCGGCTCCCAAACCTGAAGTTCTGTGCCCCTGCCTTAGGACATCTCCCACCTTCATTTCCCAAGTACCACTCCTTGCAGAAGTGAGGTGAATGGCAACAAGGGAGCTGTGGAGGCCCGACTATGGAACAGCCTCTCCAAGAAGGCTCCCCTGGCATCAACGCTGTTTCCTTTTAGAGGCCAAGCACAAACCCAGGCTTTTTCATTAGCAGAATTATTCATTTATCTTTCACTATATTGAATTAGTGATGTTTTTTCCACTGTTATTGTTAAAACTTTTGAAAAAAATCCCTGAAACTGATTTTTATGAAGGATGGCATAAAAATGCTTTACATAGAAAAACTAAACAGTTAAGATTTGTAGCATTTCAGCACCCATGTTGCCCAGAAATTTCATATTGTTGCTTTCTTAGCTGACACTACTGAGAAGTAAACCAAAGCTTCCTCAGAGAGAGGGAGGGAGGGAGGGAGAGAGAGAGAGAGAGATTCGGCCATGAAGTAGTATGGAAATGTGAATAAATGAATACTTAGGTACATAGCAGGCTTCCTAACTGGACTGCAAGAATTATACTTACTGCTATTTCCCGCCTTGATCAAAATGGAGAAGCGGGTAAGAAATAATTATTTTTATTATTATTATTATTATACCTTCGTAGTGTGGAAACAGAGAATGACACACACACACACACACACACACACACACACACACACAGAGGAAGGGTCAGAGTGGTTTCGTCTTATTCATTCTCCTGCTTCTGATATTTGCCACCATCTAGCCCCTAGTAGAAGATCCAAGTAATATCATCCAAATTCCAAATAGTTACAAGATTGTCATTAAATCCAGATGCTTTTATCTTTTTATTAAAAAGTTGGCAACTGAAGTTGCTTGTTAGGCCACTCAAGGCACACAGGGAGATGGTCAACTGATGAGTGAAGGTTGTCCAGAGATTAAAGTGGGAGAGGTTTCTGCTGCCGCTCTTGCGACTTACAGTTTAGGGTGCAATCCTATGCACATTTACACAGGTCAATACTGGGAGTTGTAGGACTTTTTCTGTCTGTACATACATAGGATTGCACTCTTAAAACTCCCAGTTTCAGGAAATCTCCCAACGCAGCAGGTGCGAATCTTGCCTGTCAGAAAGCAGCTGCACAGCAGCAGTACTCACCAAGAGTCCACTCCTGCCTTTGCCTGGTGTCTGAGGCGCTCATTTCGTACGTCCGTGAAGCAGTTTTCACGCAGAACATACACCGTTTCCCATCTTTGTCAGGCAAGATCTTAGAGTTAGTAAGGAAGAAAAATTGAAATCTTTCTCTCAGCTACAAGGCACAAAGCTACTAGGCCTCCAGCCTAGAGCGACAATGATCCCCTTCCCAACAGCACCTCCCAAGCTTGAAATAACAACAAACTGGTCAGTTTGCCAAAGGATGGACTTCTTGCTTTATAATAAGGACATAAAGATCTTGAGAAGATTCGGCACTTTCCTAATGGCATTAGCTAAAGTCTGCACCAGATTTAATAAGGAGGACGAAATAGGTTTTATTGGAAAAAAACTGATTGTTCAAACATTTTAATTATAGTTTTGTGTATTTTATTTTTGATTTGATTAATGAGCACTTTTATAAAAATTGGAAATTAGTGTTAGGGATTTTTTTTTATCATTAATGTTAATTTATTAGTTCCAAATTATTAATCATTTTCTTTGACCTATGTTCCATTTGTCCATTTTTACATATATAATATTCTGGATATTTTCTTTCAGTTAAACTGTGTTATAAATGTGATGACCCAAGGTTATAAACAACAATATTGAACTGAACCGAACTAACAACACTCCTATCAGGACTCTGCAAACTAGCCTTAGAGGAGGCCTCCGCACCTCTTGCTGTTTTAGTATAGCGGGACCACTAAGGGCTTGTTCACATAACTGCGAACATGGCTAGACAGGGTGATATCCTGGTGATCGCCCCGGAATCATCCCTGTGCATCCACATGTCGCACAAGGCATCCCGGAAGCAGGGAGGGAAGATTGAGGAACGTGTGGCCCGCCGTTGCTGGTATGTCCCGGCTCCTCGCGAGGAGCCGGGAACCAGGCACGGAGCTCCTCAGGAGCTCTGTGCCCATCGGGGGTGGGGGGAGGGTGCGGTTTTGTTTTTTGTTTTTTTTTAAAAAACAACTTACCAGGCGTTGAAGCACTCGTGCGCTCCTTTTCCTTTTAAAAAAAATCCAAAATGGTGGCCGCAATGTTGCGCGCCGTGTATAGACAAGGACAACGATCTCACGATCATAAATTCACAAGATCGTCGCCCTCCACCCTCGTCTAGCCATGCCCTGCATTTATCACTGGATGACTGAAATGATTACAAGCTCACAAAGTCGTGGGAAAGGGCTATCATGGGCAGGGGCTTCTTATTGTATATAGACAATAAATGAGGCAACCTAACACAGTGAAACACCCAACACATGAACAGAGATGAAGCTAGCCTGGCCTCCTTATGGGAATAAGAATAACCTACAAAGTTCTTTGCAGCTTGGGACACAGCTGGGTGCAGTTATTTCTTAAGAACATAGGAAGTGCCATGCTGGATCAGACCAAGGGTCCATCTAGTCCAGCACACTGTTCACACAGTGGCCAACCAGCCATTTGCCAGGGATGAACAAGCAGGACATGGTGCAACCGCACCCTCCCACCCATGTGAGTACACTTACTGCCTTGAATACTGGAGATAGCACACAACCATCAGAGCTAGTAGCCATTGATAACCTTTGCCTCCAGGAACATATCCAACCCCCTTTTAAAGCCAGCCAAATTGGTGGCCATCACTACATCTTTTTGATTTGATTTGATGAGTTTTTAATGTATTAATTACAACTTTTTATTTTATTGTCGAGCACTATTTTTAATCCACTTACCTCCACGCATGCATTTCTGTCCAAAGAAATGCTCCCCTTTTTCTCCTTACGTTCCTCACTCACATAGTAAGAGAGATCACTGGGCTTTAGGGTGAACCATCGCTCGGACCAGTTCCTCCTCAGATGACCTTTCTTCCACAGATAGCCCTGCTCCCAGCCAGGGTGGGAATGGGAGAGAGAGGAAGACACATTGTAAACAAAGAACTGTACCAAAGATCTTTGCTAGTCTCCACTCATCAAAGATTTGTGTCACAAAAGGGCCAAATCCCATTATTAAATTAGGAGAGTATGGGGTGGACTGGACCAATGCACACTTTGGCACACTGAAAAGCAGTTGTGCGAACACCAAGTGGCTATGCAAGTTGGTGTAAACAAGTGGCCATGTTTACTACAGCCTGCTTTACATACACAGCAGAATGAGGCAGGAGCATGATTTGGTGGTAAAATGGCCAGCATTGCTTTGGACTGCTGGTGCAAGATCCTATTTTGGAATACTCTTTATATTAAAACTTCTACACCAACAAAAATTAGCACAGCTGCAGTGGGGCTAGAACATTTCCTCCTGAAATACTAGCTTTCTGTTTTGTTTTTACATGGGGGACCATTCAGATGTGATATCCCTCACCTGTAGAACAAAGTGGAACAGTCCATTCTACCACCTTATTGTGCAGCCTTTGTCACATGGTGCTGAAGTCTACATGAAGCTAAACCAAACAACCAACATTGTCAACATACTGTAAATACAGTTGTGTCAACAAGTCTCCAGTTCATCTCACACAGGTATAGTTATCAAAAAAAATCTAAGCATACACATGCATATTTTATACGTGCATATTCTACCTATGCTGCTGTAACAGATAACCTAGATCACTGCATCATATAAGGTGGCATCCAGGTGGCATCTTCCCAAATGGCCAATTTAGTTCTGAAGCGCTAAACCAAAACGTGAAGAAAAAATACCACCAACTAGCATGGGGTTTTGTGCTCCAGTCTTTGCTTTGGAATGTGCTACATATTGATTCTGCTGCACCCTGTTCTTCCAACTGGACTAGTATGAATCGGCCAACTCATATTCATGTGGCTTGTGGGTATCAAGAATGCTGACTTGTTTTCCTTCCTCTTTGTGCAGTGCACTTAGCAGAGGAACCTACTTCTTCATTGGCATTTCCTCCATAATGCTCGAAGTGCTTCCAGAAATGGAGGGGGTGGGCGGTAATTTCTAGCTATCAGTCATGCTGAATTGGCACGCTTGATATCTAATAAGCCACAAGGTTCTTGCAATTCCTGATAATTCAAATGGCAGATCAGGATTGAGCAGGGCAAGTGTGGGAGATTTCAAAACCAGGATCAGCATGCAACACCCCACGCTAGTTGGTAAATACAGCAACTACCTCTTCATATGCAGAACCCAGAAGGAAATGCAACATGAATGCAAGCCTTGGGAAGGCTACCGCAAACTTTTTTGCATATGCAACTACCACTGCAAGGGAAAAAACAGACAGACATCAGTACAGGCTCTCTGGTCTCCCGCCAGCTGGCTGCCCCCCGCTTCTTGTACAGCTCCTATCTTATGTACAGTTTCACAAACTACATCGTGCTTCTAAACATTAAATACACTTGTTATTGTCGTCCAAAGGGTAGCTAGTGAGCATTGTCCTCATCAAACTAATGATGACTTTTCCAGGTAGGCCACTGCTGGACATCTTTGTTTCTGATTGCTACAGCAGCATAGATTATTATTTATGTAGTTCCCCAAGCCCAAGCAAAGTATTTCTCCCTATTCCTAACCAAGCATCAGCTCTTTACCTGTTTGAGCACATCCCCGATGATCTCCTGGTAGACCTCCTCAATTGCCATACTGATGGCCTCACGCTCAATCCCCCGCAGGAACCGACCTGAATTTACCAAGTCTAGGAACTGCCAAACTATCAAGCCACTCTGCTGCTGGGTTTCTTGGGAAAGATAGTCATCCAGCTCCCCGCTGTTGAGCTCAATGCTCATGGCTGTGCAGATCTTCTTCAGGAGATATTCCACCTGAAACAAGTGGTGATGGGGCATCAGCAAGGAAGGGACCAGGCATACTTCCCACCTCTAGGAATCAATTTTAGTTCTCTTGGGGTCACAGACATTTCCTTTTTACTCAAGAGGTCATGGGGCATTACACTTCAAAGAAGGGCCTTCCTGATTCAACATCCTTATTTCTAGAACAGAATCTTATTTCAAGGGAAAACTGTATTCCTGCACTCACACTTTCCTTTGGCCTTACACTTCCACCTGAAGCTTTCAGTTCCACACCCAGCTTGAGAAGTTCTCCAGGAAGTTTTAGGACACACGTTAAAAAGATGTATTGCTTCTTTGCCACCACAGAGTAGGGACAATAATGTGCTCGTACCTGTGTTTGATTTATTGACACTGAGTTTTACATCACTTGTGTTCTAGCCATTTCCTCACTAGCTTCAACCCTCCCAGCAACCTTGTAAACCAGAAGGCTCGCACTGTGGGAGAAGGTGCTTAGGAGTGATCCTGTCAGCCACCCACAGCATTTCCAAACCAGAAGAACAACATGAAAAATACCATAATGCAACTTTGGGACAGTACTGTCTGGATTCTCTGTAATAACTGATTGAACAAATGATGTTAATTCCAGAGAAAATGTCTAGAGCGGGGGCAACCATGGAGAGACAATCTACCTTGTTAATTTCATATCTGAATGGCTTTTTTCACAATAATTATAAATAATATAATTATAATTTATAGGAATAATTACTTTAATTTACAAAAAATTACTTTAACTATCAACAGAAATGAAGAGTCCTGAAGAGTCAGGATCTGTTGGAGGTGTCAGATAAAGACTCCAATGACTAAAATCTGTCCTAACATGAACTGATATTAATGCTTTTAGACTGCCATTGAAGGAGGCACCTCTTGCAAGTTGTGCTGAGGTGAATATGGCCAAGTTGATTCAAGTTCTGAAGGGGAAAGGGACAAAAGTGATGAGCACAATTTTGGGGAGAAAAACTTGCCCATTTTTCTAAAAATTAAAATCAGTTATTTTTCAGATATAATTATTTATTTCGGTTGGGGTTAAAAAAAACCCACTAATTTTTGAAAGAGCCTCCCTTTCAGATGTTATGTTTCCAATCAAGAATTAAGTTTGAATTGCCACCTGGTAAGAAACCTGCCAACTGGCCTAGAATGTCCCATATGGGCTAGAAGCCAGATATGGTGGATGAAAAAGTAGAAAAATCCAGTTCCTGCTGTTGTGGGCCACAGAACACATGCGTACAATAATGAAGCCATGTAACGATCGCTTCGGCCCCTTTCTACTGGCAGTTGCAAGCTACTGCATCTGACAAAATGCAGTTGCATGTCGGTTCCTTTAATTTTTCTTCCAGATTGGGTTGTGGTGGTGAGAATGCTCCCACCCACCAGTGCAGTCTTGTATCGATCTACCTTCTTGCCAACCTGCCTCTTCCTAATGCAACCTGGACTCGCAGTCTCTTCTTACCTGGCAAGCTAGACCAGTTCTCCATATTTCTTTGTAAGGTAAGCTGAGTGCCTGTGCAGTAACACCAAGACAGCTCTAAGTAAATGGATTGGAAATACTTTTTCAGTGTTTCTGGTCCCCGCAATCCAGACCTGCTAGGCTAGTCTCTGCACAGCTGACAAGAGCTAGCAGGCCTCAAACACCGGCTGCACAGCTCACACGGCTGGCTCTAAATGCAGGGAGTATGAATGTGGGGTGGTACCTGCCTTTCTCCAGGACACTGCTGCCCCACCATCTGTGATAGGCAAAGCTCTCTAGAGACACTTCAAACCTGCAATCTTATTCCCATTTATCTGAGGGTAAGCCTCATTGAACTCAACAGCACATACAGGTGAGTAGACATGTATAGGATTGCTCTGTTCATCTCTGAAAGTTTATTACTTCTCTATCCTAAATATGTATACCTTGCCGTTCTGTGCTCAGTGTTCAGAAGGCAGCTGCCAACAATAGATTATAAACAATACCATTACTTCATAATCCTCCATTGTGGAATATTACTACAATATAGGGCTACTGTATACTATACCTTAGGCATTCATTATAGTAATAGGCCTGGCATCAGCACATGGAACAGTCAAGCAGAAGGGCCCACCATGGCAGATGCCTTCCCCCACTAGGCTGGGTGGGGCCCTTTACAACTTTCCCAGTGCTGAAAGGAGTGCCAGGCAGCTGCTGTTGCTTGCAGAGCTGACGTTTGAATTCCCCCACAATACCCAACGACCTCGCCCTGCTATAGTATTGTTGCTCCTCAGCGATGGCATACCAAAGCCAATTATGAGGCTGTATGCAGCAGTAGCCTGGGGCTCTTCTCCATGAGCTCTTCTATATGAGGCTGTTAATCCACTGTTTCTACTTTTGCTTTCATCCAAAATTGAGATCTGAGCACTACACAAGGAGCGTTTCCGTTCCTGCTTTTCCACTACAAAACCTCTAGGTGGCACTGTGATATAGTGGAATAGAGCAAATACATGAGAGGAAATCACACTTTCTTTCACTTAAACAATTAAATGCTGCATTTCCTCTGCTCTAAAAACCTAGCTGAAAGTACTGGTTAGACACAGAAGCGAAGCTGGAAGATCACAACATTGTCTAAAGGACCTGTAAACAATTGTGAGTAGGGAACGACACGTGCTCCATAAATGCCTTGTGTAGAAAAGCCCATAGCTTTAGGAATACATTTGCTGCTGGGTGCCCCATCACACCCTACCCCTCACTTTGTACCTGGTGCCATTTCTGCTGATTGCTAGGTTGCCTGGTAAGCCTACCACAGCCCAGCCCAGTGACAGGGAGCAGAGATCAAATGTGTCACCAGTAATAGTTGAGAGAAAGGGAGGGAAGAAAGGAGAGACAAGCAATAGGGAAGGGCGGCAGCAGAGGGAGTGGCCCAGAGCACCCTCAAACCTGCGGCCGGCCCTACTAGTGAATATAAAATGTTAGTTGATGCTTAACTCCTAACAGCAGTGGCTTAGTTAGACAGCTCATTTTTTTTTCAAGATCTGAAGAACAGGAAATGCCTTGGTGGGAAACAGGAAGCATAGCTGATGACTATATGTGCACGCAAGCGCCACTTTCTGCTGAACTGCAGGTGGCGGGGGGTGGGGGGGATGACGCAAGGCCAGCAGTCAGCAAGGTACAAGAGATAGAATGTTTGATGCATCCAGACATCAGCCAATCTGAAGGATGCAGTAGCAACTGTGATGTGATACGCACTTCTTTCTGGCTAGAACTTCCTCGGCTTTGGGGCCAATGTGAGTCTCCGGTATTTAGATTTACAACCACCTGATTGAGATTTTGCCTCTGAACTAATAAAAGATACCTCCCTCCTTTAAACATGCCTTGTGGAATTTAGAGATTATTACTGTTATTAGTGGCTTTACTTGACTGGGCAGCATTTCTCAATGGTAATTAACCCCTTGAGTCAAGTCAGCAGGTTTCAGATTCATACATCAACGTGTTCAGAATGGGTGTGTCTATACCAGCAGTTTTTCAGTCTACAACAGAAAAATTACACCAGGAGCATACCACTTCCTGTCCTTGTACTCACTGACTGGGTCTCCTTCTCCTCCCCCCGCCTCACACCATGCACACTAAAGCATGCACTGCATTAATCAGGAACGCATGTTTTTGCATGACTAACCTACACAGAAGTCTCATGCTGTCCCATTTCCTGGCCATGGTTCCACGCTTCCTCCAGGCTAGCTTCTTTACTTTTGTAGTGGTGACACTGTACTTGTGCATTCATTGATGTAGACCAGGGATCAGCTACTTCCAGAGGTTGGGAGCCTACATTGCCCCATGAACCCTACCGGGGGCACACCCCTGCTTCCACAGCCACATCAGTGAAATTTTGCAGTGCAGCGGTAGCAGCAAGGAAAAATAGCCTACTTTTAAAAGCCAAAAGCACGGTTTGTTGATGAAATTCAGCAGTGTAGCAGCCAGGAAAAGGGTTTATCCTGCTGCAAGTGGACCAATAGCCAGTTTCTCATGGACCATGCCATAGCTGCTGGTTGCTAAGGTTGTGGCCAAGAAGGCTAGATCTTGAATGGATCAAGGCAATCGGGTCTGGTCTACTCACAAGTCCTAGGCTCTGTATACTCTAGCTGAAATTCCCATGTTTCTGACTCTCAGCTTTGCCTTGATCCTGAGACTGCGTTTGTCCCTTGGCTGTAAAGGAATTCTTATGAGTGCTTGCATGGCAATGTGCAGTGTGTGGGGAATGTTGAAAAGAGAATCTCTTGCTATACATGATGCAATCTCAAGCAGTGTCATCAGGTTATGTGAGAGGCTGCATCATATGGATCTGCAAATCTATGTAAAGAAATCTAGGATAGCTCGCTGCATGACTTCATGTTCACAAAATTGGGCTTCACACGATTATTACAGTCACATGGCAAAACGAGTAACAATACAAAACATGCCCAGTGTGACTCATCTCTTATTGCAAGTGCAACACTACGAGGAAAGAAAATTACTTAGAAGCGATCATACCTCATCAGGAACCATAACAAGAGGGTACTTGTCTTCAGACAGGAAATTAAAGAGACACCAGAGCCTGAAAGCATCTTCGTGGGATACAACACTGTTTCCATTCCGGTCTTGCTTGTAATTCTTCTTTGCTGTCAATGTCCAGCACAGCTCATCAAACCTCTCCTTGACGAAAGTACCTTCTTCTACCTGCAAACAAAACAGCAGTGATCACTTTCCATTTTTTTCTCCTGCTTTAATATTGGGATTGTTACACGTGTGGCACTGCAAAAACAGCTTGATCTAGCATCCTGATCAGAGAACCACAACCCACTATGAATACCTCATGTGAGACAAATAATCATATCTATTCTCATTTAATAGATGAAAAGCAAAAAAAGAAAAGAAAAAAGAAAAGGGAAATTAGTGACCAGATGCGACAGAGGACAAGGTTTTTGTCCTTTAAACATTGGAGAGGACATTTCAACAAGTACAAGTTGTCAGATGGGGTATGATTTAATCACAAAGTGGTATCTGGGCCACATTGAATCAGACATTGGAGAACTCCCTTTGAAATTGGCCATCATAATGGTTCAATCTTTAGCAGCTGAAAAGATATTTATATTTATGATGATCGTCAGGTTTTTTTTAAATCTCACAGCATCCTTGTTTCAGCAAGCAACACTTTCAATTCATTATAATTTGTCCAGCTATTTATCAAATGGTTCTTGAAAATGCAAATGTTGACACAAAAAGTGAAACTCATAAACATTCAGTTCAGCTCTGAGAAACAGAAGAGCTGGGTGATCTTGTGATCTTCACAGCAATCAGTTTAATCAAGAGTAAAAGGTTAATGTTAAGAACTTCAGAATATGTGCCTACAAATCAGACTAGTCAGCCTGAGCACTAACTGTTCATGTGCAGAATCACATTTTAAAGAAGAATTTTACTGGGAAATGATGCCCAATACATAATACCCTATTTCTTCGATTCTAAGACACACTTTTTCCCCCATATAAAGATCTCTAAAAATGGGGTGCATCTTAGAATCGCGGGTGTGTCTTAGGTTTTTTTTTCCTGTTGGTGGTACTGAAATTAGTGTGCATCTTACAATCGATGGCATCTTACAATCAAAGAAATACGGTATATCAGAGCAGCCTTTCCGAACCTGGTGTTCTCCAGATGTTCTCCAAGCTACAGTCCAACACATCTGCAGGGCACCAGGTTGTGGATAGCTGCTGTGAGCAGAACAGATTTGTATTCCAAACCAAGTAATTATAATCTTTAGGGACTTCACTAGCAGGGACCAATGCTAGATTACCCACCAGTTACCTCCAAATTTTGGGGAAACCTCCCCAACAATTCTGATTACTAATTTCCCAATCTAAGCAATAAAATACACTTTTCTAATTTGAACCTGGAGAATGCTCTTTATGTGGATGCATGTAAGCATGGTAAGCCACATGAGCAATTATTAATATTTATATACTGTTTTTCAGATTTATTTATTATATTTATACCCCACCTTTTTTCCTTGTTAAGAAACCCAAGGTGGCATACATAATCTTCCTCCTCTCCATTTTATCCTCACAACAACAACCCTGTGAGGTAGGCAGGGCTGAGAGTCTGTGACTGGCCCAAAGTCACCCAGTGAGCTTCCATGGCCAAGTGGGGACTAGAGCCCAGATCTCCTGACCCCCAGTCCAACACTCTAGCTACTACACCACACTGGCTCTCAAAATGCTTCACATGCATTATCTAGTTGTTGTCCAATCCCGTAAACTAAGCTAGTATTAATATTCTCCATACTGCAGGGCTTGGGGCTGAGAGAAGACAGCTTGCCTAAGGCCACCTACTGAGTTTGTGACAGAAGCAACATTTAAACCGGGGACTTTCTGATTCATAGCTCAGTTTCTTAGCCAGTATGCTACACCAGCTCTCTATTTATTTGTTCATTCTGTGCAACAGCATCAAAAGTGAAAAGTACTTTGCAGCAAAGAAAGTAGTACAGAATCGTTGCCTGGCTCTTTAAACAGGGATAGGATATTGTTTGCTTGCTTACCGGCTTGTTTTGGGAGCTTCTTGCATGGCTAGTCTCTAGCTACTATTGCATGATTTCATTCAGCAAAAGATAATCATTCCACCATCTCACTAGACAGATGTGCCAGTACTGCAACTGGCTGGTGGGGATAATAAGCATTGTAAAATGGCCACCATCCTTGTGATTTGTAGCTGGGTGCCGCTTATAAAGCTGTCTGCATATAGTTGGCATTCAGATTGTTTGGAGTGGGTGGTGACTGGCAACTAGCCGGCAATTCAGCCCATGTCCCGTGATTCAGGGTTTATCCAAGGCATGGAAGAGTCTAAAGCTCCCTGCATAAAGCATAGCTGGGATTTATACCATGTAAGTATAAAACCCTGTAAGTTTCCCCTAAAGCCTAAAGTTTAATGTGAATAATGAAACCTAGCATTGCATAATTAGACCACATCTCACAGTCATATAAAGTGTTTGTCTTTTATGTGGAAGGATCCTTAGGCTACATCTATACAAATGCTGCCTGGAATGTATCTTCAGGATAGAAATATGCCCCTACCTAGAAGTCTAACTATGTAGATGGAAACACCTGTGTTGGATCTGTAGTGGACCCTGTTAGCTGTGTGGACAGGTGGAGACCAATGAGGACTGATATCTCCAGAGCATGTTGATTACAGAAGATTGTACTGCATAAACGCATCTGATTCTTAAAATTAGCACTCTGTTGATGTGCCCTAAAGTCAAGCAGATCCAGAGAAAAGAATCCAACTCTAACTCGGAATGCAACATACAAGCTGGCCCATATCGGGAACAACTCGACGTGCTAGAAAATAAAAATAAAATATCAATCCAAATTCCATATTGATAATTTGCCCATTTTTAGTAAATTCATATACCTTAATCTGATTATAAGACCTGGAATTTTAATTTCATAGAATATTTGGATGTATTGGCAGAAGCTGGAGTGAGTGATGGACATGGGAACACAGAAAGCTGACTTATCATATCCCAAGGCAGTTCATCGGAACATCTCTCGGTATCCAGGAATCTTCAACCTTTCAGAACTGGGATCCACCATTATCCAAACCATGCAATTCAGAGCAAACATCTCTATGGCACTAGTACTGCTATTGCAAACCACTGAAGGTGAGGCTGCACCCCAGTAGTGTGTCCCAACCACCACTTAAAAACGAATGCAAATGAAAGCAGCTCACCAGGGTTTCAGACAGGAGTCTTTCCCAGCTCTATTTGGGAGACATGGGAATTGAAATACGGAATGTTTGCATGAAAACTGGATGCTCTGTCACTGATTTACAGACATTTCCTACTGCTTTCTTCAAAACTGAGAACTAGAAACTTGTTCATTTTGAAACAAAAGCTGATTGTGTTTCAGTATTGGACATTCATGGTGTGCAAAGGAACATACAGAATACACATAGCTATGACCTTCTGCACCAAAGAATCCAATGTAAGCCACTTAATCAGATTTAGAGATATTCCGCATAATAATTTATTTTAAAACAACACTTTATCTGCATGTGCTTATTCAGCATGGCTGGCTGGAGAATGCTGGGAGTTATAGGATTGCACCCTTATAAAATCCTTGGGCTAACACAGCTCTGACCACACTAGGAAAGGTTCACATCTAATACTCAACCTATCTGGAAAGCCAAGCTAGATGTGGCATTCAGTGCATCTTTACATTTAACAATCATGTTTTTGTTTTGTTTTTAAATAAAATGCTAATAGTATCCACTGGAGGGTGGGGTTGAGAGTGATCAGGACTGCAGCAGGAGGAGAAAGTAGTTACATCCCGTCTAATTTTAACGTGTGGCTACGTTCACACATCTGTCAGCAGGAAGGGAGAGTGTTCCTCTCGTAATTCTGCTTCCCCCACCTTCACTCACTATATGACACACATACAGCTTCTGAACCAAATGCTAATTGCCTCTTCCTTTTTGCACTTCCACTCATTCGTTTTTGTTTTCTTTTTTAAACTTCATTTATTCAATTATTGTGCATAGTACAATGAGCTTATGGTCAACAAATACAATCATGGTCAACTATTTATTTATTATTATTATTTTAAGAAACTGTTCCCATTCTTATTTGAAGATCCTAGTGGTTGAAATGTGTCTGGGACAGGTTTACATGTACTAGTATAGCCTATTATTATTATTATTATTATTATTATTATTATTATTATTAGAAACCAGCAATGTCACCATGTTTGTGGACTGTTACACTTTTGTTTTGGTATAACACTGTTACGTTTTGGTTTTGGAATCATACCTCTAATATATAATTAAATACTTTATAATTATCTTTTATTCTTAGTATAGATTAGCTGTTTTATTAAATTTTATTGAAGTTTCTTTTATGGTAGCTCCATCCTTACTTTACATTTTCTGTATGTTCTCTTAAACCCATTTTGCTTCTTGTGTCGAATATGGTTTAAGATAAGATCTTTATTAACTGTATTCCTAGGATACAGGTGAAAGAGCATCCAAGCCAAGAAGTGTGCTAATGTTTTGTTTGCTTGTTCATGTGTAGAGGCCACAAGGAATCTGCCTTTGTGTTTTATTGTTAGCATATGCGATTCTCTCCTCCCTCAATGTCTCAGTATAAGGTTTAAACCGCTGTCTTCGCTACAGGGTGCCTGCACTAATACCTTGAAGGACTTGTAGGTTTCTGCCTTCAATATTAAAGATTACAGATGTTTCGTAGCTCTTGGAAGACTTTTTCTTTCAGACAGTACTTTTCAAAAACCTGATTATTATGTCTCAAGGATAGCCACCTTCTATTGGTTTGCATCCTAGCCTTCTGTGTACTCTCTCTATGTCATCCATTTTGATTGATGTTTCTGAGCTGTCAGCAGCTATATCAGAACAGAACATAAGTTTCGGTATCTTACCCACTTGTTCTTTGTATCTGGATGAGAGCAAAATTTCTGAAAGCTAGACAAATATCCTAACCACATTTACTTGGGAAGGAGTCCCACAGAATTAAATGAGACTTTTCAGGTAAGCACATGTAAGATTGCACAACACTGATGTCTTTAAACAGAAAGCTCAGGGTTGCTGTTTTCTTTAGTATCTCTATCCTAAATGCAGGTAAGGTATTTGTAGGAACAACCAACTAGGGCAGTGGTTCTCAACCTGTGGGTCGGGACCCCTTTGGGGGTCAAACGACCCTTTCACAGGGGTTACCTAAGACCATCGGAAAACACATATTTCCGATGGTCTTAGGAACCGAGACATTTCATTTATTTGTAATTAGTAATAAATATTTCACAATATATAATTACATATTGTTTTTGTGATCACTATGCTTTAATTATGTTCAATTTGTAACAATGAAAATACATCCTGCATATCAGATATTTACATTACGATTCATAAGAGTAGCAAAATTACAGTTATGAAGTAGCAACAAAAATAATTTTATGGTTGGGGGTCACCACAACATGAGGAACTGTATTAAAGGGTCGTGGCATTAGGAAGGTTGAGAACCACTGAACTAGGGCATTACAACTACATTGGCCAGGGGGATAATAAGGGCACAGCCAAAATGTCCTCATGAAAAGCCATGCATGTCTAGCATTTTATGTCTGACTAGGGACTGGAACTGTCTGTGTATCTAAAGCCGGGGTCAGCACCTTGTGGCCTTCCAGATGTTTTGGCCTACAGTTCCCATCATCCCTCACCATTGGCTGATAGAAGTTGTAAACCAAAGCATCTGGAGGGCCACAAGTTGCCCAGTCTTGATTTGAAACCTGTGACCCTAACAGGGGTTTGGGACTCCAATTCCCATCATCCCAAAGCAGCATTACCAATGGTCAGGGATGATAAGGTTGCAATCTAAACTATGTTTAGAGGGCAACTAGTCCCCCACTCAAGGAGGAACGAGTAAAGGAGTTTACCTTGTCCAGGATGTACTTGTTGATATATGGCATATACCCCTGACTTGAAACCGGCCCATCATCATCATCTTTGAAATGTTCCTCCAACGCCACGGGATCATGGGGGATACAGAGCACAGTGTAGAGATTGTGAGAAAGCACCTAGGAAAGTAGAAGAAAACAGGCATTCAAGACAAGACAATCTGGTGTGTGTGTGTGTGTGTATTTTTTTACTTATTTGCCCCATTTGCATATCAAGCAGGAATCAGGGTGGGACAGGGGTCGCCCCCACCATCACATTCCTAACAACGCTAAAATTATTTTCTTCATTCCACCTTGGTTTTATTCGTGGCATGTGAATAGTAAGAGTGGCTGCCAACACAATAGCCCTGCAAAACTTTTTTAAAAAAATAAAAAAACAAAAAAACAAAGTTTAAAAACCCTGCAGTGCCTTCCTGCTTGATCTCTGGCATTTGAATGCTTTCATTATTCAACATCTCAGCAAAGAGGGAATAACCAATATATCTGAAAGGCTTCCCAGAATGCACTCATAATTCACACAATGTAATTACCCTGAAACACCTAAAGAGAAAGCAGGAAACTCTTCAGCAAGGAAATTATAGACCAAGGTTCAGACTTACACCCAACTCATAAAAACATTTACTTGAAAGTTCAAGCAAGTCCTGCTAGTTTCAAGTGAACTTACTGTTCCCTACTTAGCATTGTAACCTGTTAGGAGTGGACTGCTAGATTCAATAGGGCAGCCTTTCCCAATCTGGTGCCCTTGATGAGTGTTGGACTACAGCTCCCATCACCCAAGCCAACATGGCAATGCTCTTGTTGGTTGTGGAGGGCACCAGGCTGGAGAAGGATGCAATATGGCCATGTGCCTTTTAATTTTCAGAAAAAAGAGAATACTACCAGGTGCAGCTTCTGCTAGTGCTGCAGCACTGGATTGCCAACTTTTTTGGGGGGGGGGCAAGGCTCTTGTGCCTTTCACAGCTATGTGACAGGCAGAGATTCAATAATTGACGCTTGTAACGTCAACTAGCACTATGCAGGAGAAAGAACATAATATAAGAAGAGCCATGCTGGATCAGACCAAGGGTCCATCTAATCTAGCATTCTGTTCACACAGTGGCTGACCAGCTGTCAAATGGGAACCCACAAACAGGACACGATTGCAACAGTACCCTCCTACCCATGTTCCCCAGCAACTGGTGTACAGGACTAGTAGCCACTGATAGCCTTCTACTCCAGGAATTTGTCCAATCCCTTTTTAAAGCCATCCCAATTGGTGCCCATCACTACGTCTTGTGGTAGCGAATTCCATAGTTTAACTAGGCGCTGTGCGAAGAAATACTTCCTTCCTGAATCTCCCACCAATCAGCTTCATGGGATGACCCCACTGGGTTCTAGTATTATGAGAGTGCAGGCAAGACACAAGGTGGGAGCTAGCTGACCAACTGAGAGGCAAGAGAGTGCTAGGCTCCAGGCAAGAGGAGAACCACCCCTTTAAAGCTCTAATCTGGCTGTGTTTTTATATTGTATTTTACATTATGCTTTTATACTGTTTGTTTTGTATTTTAAATGGTTTCTATGGTTTTAATTTTTGTAAACCGCCCAGAGAGCTTTAGTTATTGGGTGGTATAAAAATGCAATAAATAAATAAATACCCTTTCTGGGAGGCAGCAGTGATGGGAGGAGAGGGGGTGGGGTAAAAAGGGTCAAAGGCCTCGGTTGCATTCCAGACTTATTCTAGCAAGTTCACTGCCTGGAGTTATCCAGTGCCCTGCAGCCTCAGGTGTTGGTCATGCTCCTATAGACTCCTACGCATGGTCCGGACAGGACAGTGTGTGCATGTAGGACTCCTCTGAGTAGTCATGAGACCTGAGATTCCTTTCCAGCTCAGATGGATAAAAGTATACTGTCAGTGAAGTACAACCTAGTTACTGAAAATGTGTAGAGAGAATCTGTGGCTCAGAGGTATAGAGCACATGGTTTACACGGAGAAGATCCCAGGTTCAATCCAGGTGGTGGGAGGAAAATTGAAACCCTGAAGAACCACTGCCAATCAGTGTCAACAATACTGGGCTCGATGGGGCTGGGATCAGCTTGGGATCAGTATCTGGCACATTGCCCCTTTCGTTCAGTATTGAATAACTCATTATTATTATTATTATTATTATTATTATTATTATTAATTATATAGCACCATCAGTGTACATGGTGCTGTACAGAGTAAAACAATAAACTAGCAAAACCCTGCCGCATAGGCTTACATTCTAATAAAATCATAATCAGAGAGCTTCGGCTATTGGGCGGTATAAAAATGTAATAAATAAATAAATAAATAAATAAATAATAAAACAATAAGAAGGGGAAGAGAATGCACCAAACAGGCACAGGGTAGAGTAAAACTAACAGAATAAAAGTCAGATCAAAATCAAGTTTTAAAAGCTTTAGAAAAAAGAAAAGTTTTTAGCTGAGCTTTAAAAACTGCGATTGAACTTGTAGTTTGCAAAATGTTCTGGAAGAGCGTTCCAGGCGTAAGGGGCAGCAGAAGAAAATGGATGAAGCTGAGCAAGGGAAGTAGAGACCCTTGGGCGGGTAAGAAACATGGCATCAAAGGAGCGAAGAGCACGAGCGGGGCAATAGTGTGTGATGAGAGAGGAAAGATAGGAAGGAGCTAGACTGAAAAGCTTTGTAGGTCAACAGGAGACGTTTATATTGGATTCTGAGGTGAATTGGAAGCCAATGAAGAGATTTCAGAAGTGGAGTAACATGGTCAGAGCGGCGAGCCAAGAAGATGATCTTAGCAGCAGAGTGGTGAACAGAAACCAACGGACTGATGTGAGAAGAAGGAAGGCCAGTGAGAAGAAGGTTGCAGTAGTCCAACCGAGAAATAACCAATGCATGAACAAGAGTCTTGGCAGAAGAGACAGACAAAAATGATCGAATCCTGGCAATATTATACAGGAAAAATTGACAGGATTTAGCTACTTCCTCAATATGAGGAATAAAGGAGAGCGAGGAATCAAATATAAAGCCAAGACTACGAGCTTCCTTGACTGGAGTAAGTGTAACATCATTGACAGTAAGAGAGAATGAGAGATGAGGAGAAGGTTTAGGAGGAAAAACAAGCAATTCAGTCTTTGCCATATTAAGTTTCAAACGACGATGAAGCAACCAAGCTGAGATATCTGAAAGACATACCGAGATACGATCGTGAACATCAGGAGAAAGATCCGGAGATGAGAGATATAATTGTGTATCATCAGCATACAGATGATATTGGAGGCCATGAGATTGAATAAGATTACCCAAGGGCAACATGTATAAAGAAAACAACAATGGGCCAAGCACCGAGTCTTGCGGAACCCCTACTGAAAGGGGAAAAGAAGAAGACGAGCTGCCATTAACCAACACGTTGAAAGAGCGACCCACTAGATAGGAGGCAAACCAGTTATAGACGGAGCCACAAAATCCGAGGTCATGAAGGGAATCCAAAAGAAGATCGTGATCAACCGTGTCAAAGGCTGCAGTAAGATCCAGGAGAATAAGAATGGAATAAAGGCCTTTAGACTTGGCAATAAGAAGATCATTGGTAATCTCAGTAAGGGCTGTTTCAGTGGAATGCAAAGAATGGAATCCAGATTGAAAAGGATCCAGAGCAGAGTTACTAGAAAGAAAATCAAGACAACAAGAGTAGACCACACGCTCCAGGATCTTTGAAACAAAAGGCAACAAAGAGACAGGTCGGTAGTTAGACAGAGAAAGCACATCAAGAGTAGGTTTCTTGAGAATAGGAGAGACTGTAGCATGTTTAAAAGCAGAAGGAAATGAACCAGAGGACAAAGAAAAATTAATAATATGAAGCAAGGAAGGGAGGATAGCAGGGATAAGATTAATAAAGACCCGAGAAGGAATCGGATCACGAGAACGAGTGGAAGGCTTCGAAGAGCACAGTATTCTAGACAGTTCAGATGAGTTTCCACTTTTATTTCACTTTTTTTAGTTCACTTTTATGGGATGATTCCAAGGCTGAGTTATACGTTTGCTGCAAAACACACAAACACTTCCTCCTGCCTCTTCTGGCATTCCCAGTCTCAGAGAGGGAGTTGTAATCTGGGCTGTGACAACGTCTCCTCTGTATGAGATCACTTGATGGGTTGGAATGAACAGTGTTCTTTGCTCTAATTCATAGCAGCAGCTGTACTAGTCCAGTGCCTCCTGGGTAGGAGACTTGATGATTACTGGCCCAGCTTAGCAATTAGACACATCCAAATGTTCATTCCTCTCTCACTGTTTTTCCAGTCACATGCCTGGCCTGACCCTAAGAACATGAAGATCCCCTTCAAATTCTTGAATGGGCCCCTGAGATTCCTGTTCATTACAAGTGGGTACAGGGACTGGATAAGTGACATACAATCCAATCATTTCCTGTGTCTGCTGCAGGTTGTGGCTGAACTCAGTGATGGTCACACACTTATGTGCATGTTAGCCTAGGCAGGTAGCCAGCTTAACGCTTCAGGCACTTGCTGATTTACAATAATTTAACGCTCACTCAAAAGCTCTGCTGCAACTCGAAGCACATCATAAACGACAATTCCTGATCTTAATGTGCCCTCTCCCTGATCCATATTGTTAGCCATTTTGTTCAACCAAAAACTACCTGGCATAAATCCTCACCCTCAATCCAGTATATTTTAGGAGGGGTAAGAAATCTGGTATCATCCTGATGTTTTGGATTACAACTCCCATCAACCCCAGCCACCATGGCCAGTGGTCAGGAATTATAGAAGTTGTAATCTAAAACATATGGAGGGGTCTAGGGGACCTAACCATCTTAGAATCTGAGCCCTGGTGTGAGCAATTCATGGCCATCCTGATGTTGTTGGATTGCAATTCCCATTATTCCTTACCACTGGCTAGAACTGATGGAAGTTGCAGTCCAACAACATTTGGAGAGCTACAAGTTGCCCAACCTGAGTTAAACTTAAGATTCTAAGAGCTTGAGAGACAATTCACAGCAAACAGCAGTGCCCATAAACCAAGTGCATGTCCCAGAGGTCTGTGCCATCACAATCTCGGAGTGGATCAAGTAAGTAATCTCATTCCAGCCAGGGAGCGGAAAGGAACACCCATCTCTCTCACACTAACATTGCTTTTGGCATAGACAGGGCTGTGCTTCATGCCCCAGACCAAAAGGAGAGCTTGAGAGACTGGTGCAGCCTGGCAATGACCTAGTTAGGTTAACTTACCTTCAAGGAGATACAACGTGTGCTGGCCACCATTATGAATATGCAAGTCCTACCAGTGGTTGTTGTGTCATGTGAACCCAGATGGTGGGTTTTTTTAAGGGCTAAACAACCCTCGCATATTCCACCGTCTGTTGTAGGTTATGCAAGGGTTGTCTATCCCTAAAATAAACCCTGCCAGCTGGGTTCACAAGCCACAACAACCGCTGGTGGGAAGTTGCATATTCATAATGTTGGCTGATATGCACCACAGCTCCTCGAAGGCAAATTTACCTCCAATGGGTTGTCATGTCATGCGAACCAGCATGTCCCAAAGACTTCGGGTGCAGACGTCTCTGTAGCAGGATCTAACATTAGTCATTGCTGCTTCAGATACTTCACCAAAATGCTCTTTGAAAAGCCTTCCCCGTTTCATGCAGGCCAAAGATGCAAGAGATACAAGGAAAGAATGAATGCCCTGGGCAAATATAGCTGAAAAGAAAACAAAGACAGGCAAACAGCTATATAGAATGTTCTACACAAGCCTTCCCCAACCTTGCGCTTTCCAGATGAATTGGACTCCAACCTCTATCATTCCCACCCAGCATGGCCATGGGGAGGGGCATGCCTGCTATTTGCGTGGGGGGGGGAGTTTCCATTAGCTTCAATGAAGCTTTCCCTCCATGCAAATAGCAAGCTCAAGCCCCCAATCCAGTTTGCAACCACAGAAGGGGGACAGGATGGGACAAAGGGTTAAAACTCCCAACCCACCCACCACCTCCATATACATTAAGGTTCCTATCCAGATAGACTCCACCTGCCTACGCTGGCTGTTGTGATAGAAGAATCCTATACTCATCCTGGGCAGTGCTGCCTCCAGGATTTGTGGGGTTTGTGCAAGATACCCTCAGCTGTACACCCATAATCTGAAAGAGGTGGAACATGCTGAAATTCCCTTAAACTGCATTGGATCTTAGACACACTGCGCAAAGCTGAAATGGTAGCACTGTTAGGGCAGGGGATCCATTGCTGGTCCTGGAGCCTTGGCAAACACCCAACAGTACGATCCTCTGCAGCTGACACATAAATAACGTTATATGTAGTTGACCCTTCAAGGTGGAGATACCTAAGACTGAAACCAGAATCTTTATACAAACCCAGTGATGGAGTTTGCAAGTCTGGACGACTAATTACTTGTATCCACCATTTTATGTGAATGGTGGCAGTTGAAAAAGTGCCAAGGATGGGTCTCGGTCTCCCTCTCTCTCTCTCACACGCACACACACCAAGAATATTTGGTTGTGGGCTCCCATCTCCTTTAATCTGGCCCTGAAAAAGTGACTTTCACTGATTCAGGCAGGTGGTAGATACACATTCTGTCTGGTGCCATTTCCCTTATCTTCAACACACTGGGCTTGTTTCTCTAAGCTGAATGTGGAATTATAATCAGCTTTTGTGCAGCACAGAATCGTGCTCTGCAACAGGCGCCAGCATGAGTCAGGGGTGGAATGTTTAATGCAAGAGGAGAATGACAGCTCCTTTTCTTCTCACTGGTTGGGGATGCTTTGAGACAATTGCTGGGGACTGGAATGGTCCTTCTGGTTTCAAATCAGGAGCTTGCCTTGAATGCTAAAAGGTGACATGATGCTGCTTATAGGGTAGAACCAGAGATGGGCAGCCGAAGTGCTATAACCCGAGGGAGGAAGCACTGCTTAATGGTCAGAGGAAGCCCAGGCCTCAAAGCTCTTTTCCTTCTATGCTGTGTGCCCGGGCCAAGTTACTTCATTTCAAAAAGGATGTCAGCATCACAGGGGACAGGATGAAGGACAGACTCAGAACCCTGGATCCTGTGTGGGAAACAGAGAGATGGATCAGTTACCAGTCTGTAGTTAAGATGTCACATCTCTGCCATGTCAAATTAAGGAATACCTATCTGCCTCTTTTTTGGACATAGCACAATTGGACCCATGCCGTCTCTGCCAAGGATTCCTTGGGTGGTCTTGTACAATTCACCCTCTCTCATTTTCAATTCTGCATCTATAAAACGGAAACAACACTAACCACCGTTACAGGTTTATTGTAAAGATGAAAAGAGGGGAAATCTGTGAAGAACTTGCCCTGCACGGTTGTCGTGAGGATAAAATAGGAATGCCCCATGTGCATGGCAAAAATCTTTTGGACAGAAGAACAGCCGAATAAACGTCATTGAAAGCCAGAATAACTGTGAAACCCAGTGGAAGAGCACATGCTTTGTGTGCAGAAGGCCCCAGGTACAATCCTGGTATCCCTAATTGAAAGGATTTGCTAGCATCTCTGTCTGAAACCCTGGAGAACCGTTGCTAATCAAAGTGGACAATTATGGCCAAGATGGATATGTAGTCTGGCCTGGTATAAGGCAGCTTCCTACTTCCATAATAAACTGGGTCTTCGCAAAAGATACCAGTTATCTTCCCTTTGGATTCTTTCAGCAACACATCAGTTAGGCATGAAGTCAGTAAGAAGTACAGTACAGCCATTGGAGTCTGGTGGCTCCGATGTCAGTGAGGTGGTGAATCCACTCCAGGTTTCAGTCAGAAGTTGCTTCCACACCTTGGATAGCTCCTTCAGAGTTCTGACTGAAACCCAGAGCAGATTCACTCCCCAACTGACACTGGAGCCACCAGCTGCCACTAAGAACACCATAATGAATCACAGAGTCCAACCCCCTGCTCAAAGCAGGAAATCCAGAGCTGGACAATGCCAAAATGATCTCCAGTGAGGGAGAACCAGCCGACCCTTTAGTCTGTGGTTTTAATGTCAAAATGCTCTGACCATTAAGAGGTTTTTCCTACTTCTCAACAGCAATCTACCCTCCTGTAACTTAAACCCACTGCATCTAGTCCTGACTTCTGCTGCAGGGGAGAAAAAGGTTTTGTCCTCTTCAGTGTGACTGCCCTTCAGGTATCTGAAGAGTGCTATCAGTTTTCTCTCCTCCAGGCCAAACATGCCCAGTTTCTTCAACAACGCCTCACAGGACTTGTTTTCTAAACAGTTGTCTCCATCCTTCTTAAAATGTGGTACCCAGAACTGGACACAGTACTTCAGATGAAGTCTGACTACTTGTTACTTCTCACACTGACATTTTCCACCTATTGCAACACAACTGAAGAAGAATCCACAAAGTTAACAACTTTTCTACTAGATTTCTTTGAGTCATGCTTCTAGCAATCGCATACCACTCTGTGCTTTCACCTGAAGAGCAGTTATCTGGCAACTTTCAAGACTGACTCACAGCTTGAGCCTGCAGTGGCTTCGTCTGTCACAACTCACCCCACTTCCAGCAAACACAATGGGTCAGAGGCAGAAAACAGAGTTTGCTTGAAAACGAAACTGGTATGATGGTCTCGATGCAGGAGAAGCCAACACAGCTGGCTTCTCCACCAAGTGCCCTGGGATTACTAAAGGGCTGCAAGGTCATATCTCTTCTCCCAATGGCTAGCTGGATGACTGTGTCTCAAGATGCACAGAGAGATCATTCCAGGCCATTTACAAAATGACAAAAAACCTCTCAAGCAGCAGTGCTATGCTGGGTTACTTGGGAGTAAGTGCAATCAAACACAATGGGATTTACATATCTGAGCAGAAATGCATAAGATAGCACTGCCTGTTACATTTGATGGCTTATAATAAGACTTCCTATCTTTCAGGGTGAAAAAAATGGGGTTATAATAATTCTTCTCCCTCTATCTTTGTAAACGATTCTCTCCTCCCTTCTCTTTATGCCTTGCTAGATTCCATTTATATTTATATTTTCACCTCTATTCTTGATTTTTATTTTTGTAGTTTCAAGGGCACCTTGCTTCAGTACCCTTCATGTTTTTGAGATATTGCAATCCCCATTTCCAGTCATGAAGGCACTCATGGCACTTTACCTAAGAAATGTGCTGGGTTCCAATTGCTGAAGAAACTGTTCTGCCCATCACTCCTGCCTAATTTTTCCCTAACAGCTCTTGCCAATCACACGTCAATTACTATAGGAGTTGGCAATTTGTGGCCCTCCAGATGTTTTGAGCCTACAACTTTCATTAGCCAGCACAGCCAATGTGCTGTTGCACCACGTCCTGCTCGTTCATCCCCGGTCGACAGCTGGTTGGCCACTGTGTGAACAGAGTGCTGGACTAGATGGACCCTTGGTCTGATCCAGCATGGCTCTTCTTATGTTCTTAATGGGAATTATAAGCAAAACATCTGGAGCATCACAAGTTGCCCACTCCTATATTACTAGAATGTGGAGCTGGTGGGTTTTTCATTGTGCCTCTTCTATTATTTATTTATTATTTTATTTATTGCATTTCTACGCTGCCCAATCAAAGTATAAAACAAGCAGCAGTATAAAAGCACAATAAAAAATACTATATAAAAGCACAACCAGGGTGGAAACCGAGCAGCAAGAGAGAGATTTATACAGATTTAAAATACCAATTTAAAATACAATTTTTAAACAGCAATGTTAAAAGACTAAGATGATCAACTGATAAAATACTGGGAGAATAAGAAAGTCTTCACCTGGCGTCGAAAAGAATATAATGCAGGTGGCCAGGCAAACCTCTCTAGGAAGCTCATTCCACAGCCGGGGTGCCACAGCAGAGAAAGCCCTCCTCCTAGTAGCCACCTCACTCATTTCCTTTGGCAGGGGCTCACGGAAAAGGACCCCTGAGGATGACATTAGGATCTGGGCAGGTACATATGGGAGGAGGCGTTCCTTCAGATAACCTGGCCCCAAGCCGTTTAGGGCTTTGAATGTTAATACCAGCACTTTGAATCGGGATCAGACCTGGACTGGCAGCCAGTAAAGCTGGGAAAGGACTGGCATAATGTGGTCTCATTGTCCAGTCCCTGTTAACAGTCTGGCTGCCCTGTTTTGTACCAGCTGAAGTTTCTGGACCATTTTCTAAGGCAAACCTACGTATAAGACATTGCAGTAATCCAGACGAGAGGTTATCAGAGCATGGGAAACAGTAGCTAGGCTATCTCTGTCTAGGCACAGTTGGTATAAGCCTTAGTCGATAAAAGGTTCTCCTTGCCATTGAGTCCACCTGCGCCTCAAGTGACAGTTCTGGATGCAGGAGCACCCACAAAGTACAAACCCAATCCTTTAGGGGGAGTGCAACCCCGTCCAGAACAGGGTGAACATCACCTAGCCGAACCACCCGCAAACAGTACCTCCGTCTTTATCTACTAAAAGCAGGTGGGGAATCTTTTTTCTCTGAAGGGCTGTTCACCCACGGGAACAATCAATTGGAGGCAGCAGCCAATGGCTGGTAGAGCCAATGCGAAAGGTGGGGAGGACTGGCAGGGTCCATCTCTCTCTGCTTCTCACTCTGTGCCATATCACGTGAAATAAGGTTCCCCACCCCAGTGCTAAAGCTTATCTTACTCCTGATCTAGACACAACAAATCTATTTCCCAACTTGCCAAGGCCAGTTCTCTGCAAAACTGCAGAAAATGTAGGGAGGGGGGAGTCTTTTATGCTCAGCTTTGGAGCAGGCAGAACAGGGAGGGTGGGGAACCTCTTTCAGTGAATTAGATTTTGGAGACATTCTTAAAGCCTGCATTCCAGTGGTGGGTGGAATGCAGCCAGTGTGGCGTAGTGGCTAAAGTGTTGGACTGGGAGTTGGGAGATCTGGGTTCTAGTCCCCACTCGGCCATGGAAACCCACTGGGTGACTTTGGGCCAGGCACAGACTCTCAGCCCAACCCATCTCACAGGGTTGTTGTTGTGAGGGTAAAATGGAGAGAAGGAGGATTATGTACACTGCCTTGGGTTCCTTGGAGGAGAAAAGGCAGGCTAAAAATGCAATAAATAAATAAATAAATAAAATTCCAGGGGGGGGGCAAGGCCAAAGGCAAAAGGGGGTGGGGCCAAAAATACAGAAGAAAAATTCCAAATACATTATAGGTTACAGCTCATAAGCCTTAGGAGAGGCATTTCATCATGTTAGAAGAGGGGAGGGGGGGAACTGCACAAAAGCCGAGATACCACAAAACAATTTGGGAGGAAATGTTGTGGCCCTATGGGGAACCCCATAAGGGTGAACTGGGACCCCAATAAGGCCTATTTTGGCCGCTGGGCCTGAGGTTCCCAACCCCTGAGGCAGAAGCACCTGCTCCCGAGTCCAGCCTGTCATGAGACCTGTTCCAATACCTCTTCCTGCTGAGGAGGGGTGAAGCGGTTCTCACAGCATGCTAATCTTTGGGACAGGCAGCGCTCCTAAGCCATCACAATTGGAAGGATTCTCTTGTCCTCTAAGTTCTGAGGGGCACAGGGAGGATTTATGGGTGGGAAGGAGTAGTGGCAAGCACAAATAATGACCGGCTACAGAGCCAAGTCAAAATCCGTGGACCCCTTCTCCTAACAAAGGATACTATTAACAAGACTTTCAAAGAATTATGAAGGGCCCATCCAGAACAATGCTGCTTCTATCTCTCTACTCTCCCCTCCCTTCTTTGTAATTAGTAATTGCACATACACATACACACGCGCACGCACACAAAGCATAACAGCTTGTGATCAACAGCAAGAAGCAGCATCGCCTGGGGTTAAAGAATAAAATTCAAAAGGTTACACAAAGCTGCTTTCCTTCTTTTGCCACTCACCCTGGTGCTCTGAACAGGTCGTTTGACTCCTCTCTCTGCTCAGAAGCTGTACCAGTTAATTCACAACACATTTCAGATTTAATTACACGGGTGAAAATTGTGGTATTGGGTAACTTCTGTTGAGCAACCTTCTCCACCAGCTTAGTTAGATTCTCTACATTCAAGTCCGTAATTTTGTGGCCCGATCCTGTAACAAGATGCACGGGGGATGGTGGCTCAGGAATCATAGAATCATAGAATAGTAGAGTTGGAAGGAGCCTATAAGGCCATCGAGTCCAACCCCCTGCTCAATGCAGGAATCCACCCTAAAGCATACCTGACAGATGGTTGTCCAGCTGCCTCTTGAATGCCTCCAGTGTGGGAGAGACCACAACCTGCCTAGGTAACTGGTTCCATTGTTGTACTGCTCTAACAGTCAGGAAGTAGGGACTCAGCCTCTCTCCCTTCTCCCCAAATCCCCATTTCACCAGCACCCTGACACATCTGGAGATTATGAGAATTGTAGTGCAACACACCTGGAAGATGCCAGGACTGTCAATCCCCACCAGAGTGCCACAGCTGTGGAAAGCATACTGCTGCTGTGTTGGCACCCAGCCCAACACATCTGGAGGACACATTTGGGAATGCAGGGTGAATGGGTCAAGCTCTCATTTGCCACATATCATTTCCCCCCATCCTTCTGCCAAGGAGCTCAGGATGGCATCCATAGTTCTCCCCTCCCATTTTATCCTCACAACGATCCTGTGAGGTAGGTTACATCATCAGAAAATGCTGTTAGGTTTCTTAGTGAGCTTCATCTCTCAGTGAGGATTAGAACCCAACTCTCCCTGGTTCTACTTTGATACACTGACCCAGCTTTCCCTAACTTGGTGCCCTCTAGACATGTTGGATTGGAACTCCCATCATTTGCAGCTAGCATGGCCAGTGGGCACTAGGTTGGGGAAGGCTGCTCTAACCACTACACCACACTGGGTTGTACTCTGGCTTATGCCACATCTCAAGGATGATCAGAGTGACACATCCAGTTGTGCACATCTTCTTTAAATAGTAAGTGGGTTTGAGGGAATTTATGGAGGAAACATGGTATAGGTGTATTGATTTTCCCACATGCATTGTGGGTTTTTCTCACTGTCTCTCTTGCCTTCAAAGGACTGGCCCGGAAGTGGTTAATAGAGTATATTGTCTAGTGACCCATTGTAATGCAGCATGGAAACAGTATTACTAATACTGCAACCTCCACTGTGCTGCCACACTCCTAGATTAAAGAGTTTCTCACATCCTTTGCTGTCCAGCACCAGGTTGTCATAATGCCAAGAAACTTCAAGAGAGAGAGTGCCCTAAAAGAGTTAAGCACAAACTTGTGCTAACAGAAGGGCTGCAATGTCTAGTTTATCAACCAACTAGATTAATCAGGGAACCCAAATTATTTTCAGCTCAAGTACTTACAAAAACTGTGGACAGCAAGCATTGTCTTTAAAGTGTCATTCCCTCCTGTAAGAATAGGGGGAATGTGTCTTCTAAAATGAAACTCCTGAAATGCATATGCACACTGCCTATAGACAAGGAATGCCTTTTCCCCACTTTAGAGCCACTACGTTCTCCTACGCAAAATTAAAATGAATACAGCTACAACTTGTGCAGGTAACTAAGATTTCTTTAAATCAGGTGTTAGCACTAGTTAACATTAAAGCATGTGTAAACAGGCCCCAAGATAGTCTGAAACCCTACATATCACCATAAGTTTCTTGTAAGGTAAAAATGTTTTAATCTTCACCGATGGGTTAGATCAGAGAAGTTGAATTCACAAGTGTTAAAAAAATATATGGAGAGATTTCAAAAGCAGAGAAAGCACAATCAGGTGAGAATTGCCTTGTCGCAACATGCAAACCTTAAGTAGAACAAGCAGCAGCAACACTCTTCCACACCTGCAAAAATCCCCGTTACTAAACAGTACAGGAAGCCACAACTGTAGTTTCACCCGCTGGTTTAGTGTATATTTTACTATATCGTTGCCTTTAAAGGCTTTGAAATTCTTCGTAAACCTGCCATGAGGAATAAAGATAAGCAGAATGGGAGAGGTACAACTTCAAACAAGAGAAAATTTGTAAAAGCAAAAATGGAGCTCAAACCTGCCTAGAAACCAAGCACCACCCTTGAAGCCTTGCCCACTATTGCCAGATTTATTTATTTATTTATTTAAAAAGGCATTCTGTTTGCACGCGCGGGGGCGGGCACACACACACTCATACTTGTGCTTACATTGTGAACAGGCTGTTATCTGCTATAAAAAAAAGAGGGTTTCACTTTTTAAATCGGCTGACAAGTCAGGAGATATGCTTAGACATGCTTGAAAGGCAATGTCCCACTCACTTTTTATTGGGAAGGGACCATAGCTCACTGCTACAGCACACTGCTAGCATAAAGAACACCCCGGGTTCAATCCCTCACAACCTCAGTTAAAAAAGAACCATGACACAGATGTTGAGAAAAGCTGCTGCCAGTCCCAGCGGACTATCCTGGACTGGATGAGAAAATAATTCTGTCTTTGTATAATTATTCCATCAATCAGAACATGATGGAAGACGCTGTCTCCTGTATGCTCCCAGTATCTAGCCTAGCCTTGCCCAACCAGAAACCCTCCAACCAGGGAGTTATGTGGGGCTACTGGTTGGGGGTGTTGGGAGTTGTACTCCACCACATCTGAGGGTACCCAGTTGGGGAAGGCTGTTCTCATTAGTCCTCAGAGATCCACGACTGAACACAGAGCCTACAACCCTGCTACTAAGGCCACAAAGTTATAGACCACAGAGTTGTTGATTGTAAGCCAGTTTGAAGACCTGGCTTGGCAATAAAATAAAGCAGTACGACAATGGAACCAGTTGCCTAGGGAGGTCATGGGCTCTCCCATGTTAGAGGCCTTCAAGAGGCAGCTGGACAACCACCTGTCAGGTATGCTTTAAGGTGGATTCCTGCACTGAGCAGGGGGTTGGACTCAATGGCCTTATAGGCCCCTTCCAACTCTAATATTCTATGATTCTATGAAAAAGAATCCTTTTTTCAAAAAAAAAAAAAAAATCACATTCCTAAAAGCATGTTTACCCCAAAGTAAGTTCTAACAAGTCTAATTGGACTTTCTTTCTAGTAAATGTGCATAGGATTGTAGTCATAAATTAGTAGCCATAGTCCTGGCTTGTGGCAATGAGTGCCATATATACCAATAGCTCAGCGACACTGATCAAGTCCTGAGCACTGTTTTTAACTGTGACAGTAGTACAATCCACCCTTTTGCAGTGTTGCAGCTAATGGTTCCTACAAGACCAAGGGGAAATATGTGGTCCCATTATGGCTGCCAAGCCCAAGTGTACTCTGGGTGGTGGATAAGATGTTTCCATCCCTTGCTTTCAAAGTTCTTTGGTCAAGTTGCAAAACATGTCCCCCCTGGGCACTGTCTTTAAACCATGAGCGTCTGCAGATGTATATCGCTAACAGCATACATTTTTCAAAGTAGCAAGAGTCGTGTACAGCTAAAGAGGAAGAAAAATCTCATTGCTGACACTAGACCCACCAATTTCTGCGTACCCACAGGAAGCATATCTGTGAGGCACACAGCACAGTTTTACTAACAGAGATCAGAACAAATGCTTCACAACGGCCCCACATATGTGATCAAAATCTTTGAATTAAAGCTTCTCTCTTCCTAGCAGGACTCCTGGGGTCTTAACAGCAGGTGAACAGGTGTCAGTGCTGGGGGAACTATCACCTACTGAATTACTCTACCTGCCATGCAGAAAAAGCATGAGAATTCTCAGGAACATTCCAAATGCTACTGCTGGTAAGATTTTTTTCTGGCTGACTATAATCATTTTGTCCTTCCACTGTTGGAATGACTATTCTATCGGTAAAGGAATTAATATGACTAGTGGAGATTAAGCCCTACTGGTTGTGTATAAGGCCGTTCACAGTGATTTTCCCTGGCCAGGATGGGGGGATGGCAGCGGATGGCAGCAGTAAAGTATTCACATGCATAACTAGTGCCAGAGAATGGGTTTATCATTTCTGGTAGATCTGGTGATCTGACTGGTGGCAAAGTCTAGGCCTATGAAAAATTGTAAAGCAGGTCTACCCCTCTGTTTTAATAGGAAGACCTACAGTCCATCAATTGGTAGACCTGGTGTCTGGATAATATTTTTCCGTCCATAGTTGAAACCTTCAATTCTTTCTCTGGCTCCATCAGAGCCACCTCCACCTGTCTTTAATTAATTAATTACAATCTATTTCACAGTCCTCCCTGCATTTACCTTAAAAAAAAAATGCCAGATTGGATAACAATGCTGGATACACTGCACAGTTGTCATACACTGCTCTAACTTCCCCTTTCCAGCAACAAAATGGGTCTAACCAGCACTGGACTACTTGACCAGGGTGGCATAACCCATGCTTTCCCATCTACAGACCCAACCCCTGCAATATGGTAAGAATAATGATGATGGGTTTTAACTGCATTGGCAGGGTTACAAAACAATCTGTTTCGGGTGAAGGAATTATGAAATGACACCTGAGTTAGAAAGGTGATTAATTCCTGTGCCACTTTTTGTTTTGGGGCAGACACACTATTGCCAATCACAGATGCACACGAAAATCCCGAATTTCTGAATTGGTTTCTATGGGGCAGCAATGACTTCTCCACAGAGGAAGACATTCCCTTGTCCAGCTCTAAATTGAGTCCCAGCTCTTTGCTAGCCAATACAGGGACGTAAATAATGGAGTGGTCAATGAAGCAGGCAAGTGCTCAAGCACAGGATCTCAGTCAGACCGGTGGGGTCAGGCAAAGGCAACAGTTGTCAAAAAAGCAGGCAGAGGTGAAAACACAGAGAAGCAGTCAGATGCATCCCAGAGTCCAGAAGCAGAGTCAAGAAGGAGTCCAAGGATCAGCATCATAAAGCATCAGTCACAAGATCTGGGAGGCAAGGGACAAGGCACCGGAGCTGCTGGGACAGTGTTCTTTCCAACACTAGCTAGGCAGACACCGCCCCACTCAGGGCTCAGAGCCCTACTTATGAGGAGCCCATTTCCTCCCAAGTAGACCTCTGCTACAGCCTGCCACCTCGTGGATTTTCCCCCAGTTGGGCCTGCCTCTGGTGCCATTGCTCTCTAGGACTTGGGGGGGTGCTCAAGGTCTTCCTCTGCTGGGACCTCAGCAGGCTCCTCCACGGACTCAGGCCCCTGTTGTGGTGCAGCAGGATTCCAATAGGAACATGACACCCCTCACTGAACCCTGCAAAAATGTAAGAATAAACCAGGAAGGGCCTTGCTGAGTCAAAAAGTTTGTCGATCATTACCTATTACTTCACTCATTGGCTAAACACACTGAAACGTGTGTCAGGGGCTAGCAATAACAAATTAAGGGAGCAATCCTATGTCTCCCAGACAGCATCTGAGGGGACGTAGGATTGTTCAGTTTTTGGACTCTGAGTTGAAAACAGAAACTGTGCTCCCCTCCCCCTCCCCGTCATAGCCAGCACAGTTCTGGCTACATCTCCACAATTAGAAACGGAGCAAGGGTAAGGGAAAAGGGGGCGTTCCCGGGGGCAGGGAGGGAAGGAAACTGGGGCATCGGCCATACAACATTTCCTATACCCCTGCCTCCTTCTCTCCCCCTCCAAAACGCCGCTGCTAGACAGGCAAAATCGCCTGTCTAGCAGAAATGCAGGGCAGCTAGAGAGCGACCACGAAGATTGTTTCTATGCTCTAGCTGCCCTGCATTGGATACTTGGCAGTTTGGAGGCTGCTGACTATCTTCATAGGATTGCACCTTAAGAGAACTAAGAGGGTTACCATTCAGACTGGACAGACAGGTAATAGACAACCCATTTTTGCAGGCAGCTATGGAAACTTGGAAAAGACGGCACAAGTTCCTTGTCCCTGAACCTTCCCTGATGATTCCATCACCCTGTGTTTTATGATAAATTGGAAAGGTTTCAGGGCATGGAACAGGCCGCGCTATATAGATTAAAATAGCTATTTGTGGACCTTTGCCCTCAATCTGGTCAATAACTTAGAGATATGCTCCAGGACAGCATTATAAATTGGTAACAAATTTATCATATTTCCTCCTTTATAACAAAGTTTTGAATGAAAGCAGAAGCAGTTTCTCCACCAACAAACTTCGAATCTATCAATACACAAACAAAATTAGATGCTAAAATACTGGTTTCAAAACATTATAATACGCTGATGGATGATATTCTGGAGGTGACAGACTTGACCTTGGGGGAGCTAGGGGTGGCAACGGCCGACAGAAAGCTCTGGCGTGGGCTGGTCCATGAAGTCACGAAGAGTCGGAAGCGACTGGACGAATAAACAACAACAACAATTGATATTAAATATTGATCCTTGGAAACTATCAGATTAACTTGGGGAAAAGTTTTGGGCAAACCTATTGAAAAATCTAGCTGGAACCGTATTTGGACTAACATCCCATTTCTGCCAAAATAAAATATTAAATTACTGCAATGGTGGTACCTCACCCAAGTGAAATTAAGTCATATCAGAAGTTCAAAATCTCCTAAATATCGGAGAAGATGTGATGGAACTGGCACCTACTTTGATATGTGGTGGCTTTGACCCCTGGTCAACCAGTTCTGATGTAAAGTCTTTAAAGAGGCTGAAATTATTACTCAACCAAGATGCCTGCTTGTCAACCACCCCAACAACCCACACTCACTGGGTACACACATAACAAGAAGGAACACCTGTGCCATGGCCCAAATATTCAAAATGGCAGCCATCGCTGCAACAAAAAGGCCCAGAAGGAAATTCACCCATGGTGGCTTCTTGTTACGCGCAAACCAGGTCACTACATATCCCTTGTTTTGAATACCATGGCTTCAAAGGAGTCATTATTTTTATGATTCTGCTTGTAGAACATGAGCAAGTTTGCCCATGGAAATACTCACATACAAAGTAGTTAAAGCACAAGCTGCTAATAAAAAAATGTGGTGCACATTCGTAGTAATTCAGAACATTAAAAAAAGCTGTGCTGAATCAGACTGAAGACCTGGGAAATAGTTCAGCATCCTATTTCCCAGTGGGCAAGCAAATGGCTATGGGAAGGCCAGCAGGACATAAGAACTGCCCCTCCACGTTTTTGATGGCCCTTGGGCAAGACACTGTCAATGGGCCCCTACCTTCAGTGAGTCTACAATATCACCAGCTATTAATGCTCCTTATCCTCTTTCTGAACATAGCAGAATTTGCGTCATAGTGGGTAGAATTGATAAGAATGTATTGTATCTTGTAGGTGCGACTCGTTTGGTATGCGTTGTAAGATAACTATGAATAATGCAATATATTCTTGGCAATGGAGGGAGGCAGCCGTAAATGCATTGGTCAAATGCTGGAAGCAGCATGTAGCTTAACTTAGCAGGGATACCACCATCTGGGTGTTAATGTTATCAGTGGCAGATCAAGCTACATTGAGAAAAATGGGAAAGCTGGTATGACCAGGTCCAAAACTGAGGATGAGGTCCTTGGCATCCTGAGGGTTATAAAAGGCCTGGGTTTGATTAGTTTGGGAGAGAGATCCTGGGAGAATGAGAAATCTGCCATATGTGCTTAGGCTGGCTTCGCCCACCATCTCCTCCATTTAGGTTAATAAGGACCTTTGATACTGACTGTTAGATAGAAAAGAATCTAGGTATTCCTATGTTAGGAATCTAAATTTTACTATGTTTCCAATATGCTTGCTATTATCTGCATTGTACTTTTAATGATTATAACTTGTGTGGATTTTCGCTAAGGCTTGTTATTCTCTTAGACTGCTCGAGCAATAAAAATGTATCCTTTGATACCATGTTTGTGTGGTCTGGCTTGAGAGAAGTTTCAGGGACCACTACCCATATACTTTAATTCTTAAAGCCCAAAACACTTGGTAAAGTTTTGCAAATCTGTCACTGAGTGGGTTCTGTCCTTCATAGCCATTGTATTCTCTCTTGATCTGGTGAATCTCAGATACACCTGTTCAAGTTTGGGAAACAAGCTAGTTGGATGGAGTGAGAAGCAGTTACTCATCTCATGATCGTTGCTACCCTTGCATGCTTGACAGGCAGAGTGGCAATGAGTAAGGAGACAGCAGCATCTACTGCTCCTCCTTCTCACCGCCACCTGTGTTTGGGCCAGAGTTAGAGAATAGATCCGGACACCTGAGATCTGTTGGAGGAGCCCTTCTCCGCATCCCACCAGCACAACACGTACGCTATGATGGGGCAAGGGAGAGGGCTTTCTCTGTTGTGGTACCCCAACTGTGGAATGCCCTCCCCTTGGAGGCCTGACTGGTGCCAATGCTGATTTTATTCTGGCGCCAAGTGAAAACATGTCTTTTTAACAAAGCCTTTAATGGTTTTAACTGTTTTTAACTTTTGTAAAACGCCCGAGAACTTCGTCTGTGGGGCGGTATATAAATTTAATAAATAATAATAATAATAATAATAACAACAACTACTAAGATGGCACATTGTTTTAACTGTTTTTACTGCTTTTAAATTATATATTGTTTTAACTTGGTTCATGGTTTAATTTGTTTTTAGCTGTGTATATTTATTGTTTTATACTATATGTTTTTATCTGTATGCTGCCCTGAGATCTTAATGATATAGGGCGGGATACAAATATTTTAAATATATATATATATATATATATATATATATAATAAGTGAACCAGCAGGATGCAGTGATGAAGAGGAGGAGCAACTCCAGCAGGCTCTTGTCAGTGGCACCCTGCTGGGCTGTGATCCCTCGGCATGCGTCCAAACATGCCTACCCTTGACGCCAACATGTTGCCTCTGATCCAGAAGATAGTAGCTAACCATTATGACTAGTAGACATTGATAGCAGTATTCTCCATGAACTTGTTTATCCTCTTTTAAAGTCATCTAAGTTAGTGGTCACCACCACAGCTTGACAGTTAACAACAGTGGTATATGTACAACATAACATCATTCAAACAGGAGCACCATTTAAGGAGGGAACTAAGTTTTTCAGACCACATTCTTCAAAAGCACCTGTATCTCTGGTTAGAAAATTGCTTCTACAAACTGAGTGGCTTTTGTTACACATTGTGTATTTTCTGGAAAATTTTGAAGTCAGAAACCTTTCTGGAAACCTTTCTGCTGCCCTAAGATCTGACTTAGCATGTTTAACTTATATTTACTAGGCAAAAGTGCAGTGTGTGTGAATGCTATGTTAATTTTATGTGCTGTATAAATATCTCAAACTTATTTCCAATAGTCAAAAGAAAAACCTGAAATATTGTATTAGGCAAAAATCAATCAATCAATCAATCAATAAAATGCACTTAGGCTGCACTTAAATACACTTACTAGGGGCAAAAGATCTACTGAATTAAATGGTCATACATACTAGGCATGCAAGCAAAAGGTAGAAATCTCATTGCTAAAAAACAAACACAAAGGGAATATTTGCCTTGTGTTTATAATGGCAGCAACTAGAGATGTGAAGGCCTGGGGGGGATGAAGAAAAAATAGATTATGGAATGCTTTATTTTAGCATGATGAATAAAATGTTTAAGACAAGGTGTTCATATATTTACTTCTCCAAATGATTTCTAAAAACTATGCAAAGTATCAGATTATTACAATTTCTGTGCACCGAGGACAAGCAACTCCTCGGTTACAAACTGAGACTACTGCTCTCAAATGCAAGAGCAAGATGCATTTCTGCCTCTAGGGGGCACTGCCATTGAAGCAGAGACTGAAACTGATAGTGATAGCTATAGCTCAGAAAATGAGTCTAATTAATTTTCATGCATATTCATTGAATCTTGGTCCCCCCCACACACCTTTTCTCAGTTCTTTTTATGGGAATGGGTGCTTTATGTCTACTTGACACTGTGGAGGACTAGCAGAGACATAAATAATTTTCTTTGTTACTAATGTTGATGGTTTCCTTCTGGGGTTTTTTTAATTGTTTTTTTGCCTGCTCCTCATGAACTGGCAAAACCAAAGAGGTTCCTTACAGATTGGGTGTTCAGGTGCTTGTAGCTCCATTTGTTAACAAAAAAATTAAAAAAGTAAATTCAATTTGTAATAATTGTTCAAATACTCTGTACTTTTTATACACCAAATGTGATAATTTTATGCCAAACCAACTTGTACATAATTACATTTTATGTTCCTAAAATAACAAAGTGACTTTCAATCTGTAAAAAGTGCTAATGCTGCATTTTTTTTCAATTTTACGAAAATTTCCATTCTTTTCCAAAAAAAAAACCAAGAAAAAAATTTCCCCATGGCTTCAAAATTTCTGGAAATTTTACATCTCTAGCAGCAACATTTATCAGTGGAGAGCTAGTGTGGTGTAGTAGCTATAGTGTTGAACTAGGACTCGAAAGACCTAGGAACTAGTCCCCACCCTGCCATGAAGCTCACTCGGTGACTTTGGACCAGTTACTGACTCTCAACCTAACCTATCTCACAAAGTTGTTTGAAGATAAAAGGGAGAGGAGGAAGATCATGTACACCACCCTGGGCCCCTTAGAGGAAAGGCAGGATGTAAATGTAACAAATAAATATTAAACTAACATTATTATGATGTGTAAAAAAGAAGCCACAAGGAAGGCCTAGGGCAGCCTTTTCCAACTTGGTTCTCTCTAGAGGTGTTGGACTACAACTCCCATAAGTCCTAGTCAGCATGATCAATGATCAGATGATGGGAGTTGTAGTCCAAAATTTCTGAGTGCCACAGAATAATTTTATTTATTTATTTATTATATTTTTATACCGCCCAATAGCTGAAGCTCTCTGGGTGGTTCACAAAAATTAAAACCATAATAAAACAACCACAATTCAAGAAGGACACAGACAAGCTGGAGCGTGTTCAGAGGAGGGCAACCAGGATGATCAGGGGTCTGGAAACAAAGCCCTATGAAGAGAGACTGAGAGAACTGGGCATGTTTAGCCTGGAGAAGAGAAGATTGAGGGGAGACATGATAGCACTCTTCAAATACTTCAAAGGTTGTCACACAGAGAAGGGCCAGGATCTCTTCTCGATCCTCCCAGAGTGCAGGACATGGAATAATGGGCTCAAGTTAAAGGAAGCCAGATTCCAGCTGGACATCAGGAAAAACTTCCTGACTGTTAGAGCAGTACGACAATGGAATCAGTTGCCTGGTGAGGTTGTGGGCTCTCCCACACTAGAGGCCTTCAAGAGGCAGCTGGACAACCATCTGTCAGGGATGCTTTAGGGTGGATTCCTGCATTGAGCAGGGGGTTGGACTCGATGGCCTTGTAGGCCCCTTCCAACTCTGCTATTCTATGATTCTATGACCCAACAAGTTAAAAACACAAATACAAAATACAGTATAAAAAGCACAACCAGGATAAAACCACGCAACAAAATCGATCTAAGATTAAAATACAAAGTTAGAACAATAAAATTTAAATTTAAGTTAAAATTAAGTGTTAAAATACTGAGAGAATAAAAAGGTAGCTGGCGACGAAAAGAGCACAGTGTAGGCGCCAGATGGACCTCTCTGGGGAGCTCATTCCACAGCCGAGGTGCCACAGCGGAGAAAGCCCTCCTACATAATACAGTCACCTTGCTAAAACCATTCAAATTTAGGTCTGGATGGGAGAATACCACTTGGGAATTTCCCTGTATGCCCCCGTGAGTTCCATGATGGTACGAAGCCAGTACATATATGGGCTAAGACAAACAAATTGAAGATATTGTCTTTGGGGGAGAGGGAGTTGCCTTTGCAATACAGATTCAAATATATCCACAAATAGGGCTTCAATCCTGGTGAACACCTTGCCCACCCCTACTGACATCCAAAATGGTGTTCCTGTTTTACTGTATTAGAGGCCAAGGAGTGGAAGTTGCTAACATAAGCATATAAACTCTGCCTTTGCTGTCAGCAAAATTCCATGAAGAAACAATGATGTAATTGCTGTGATGGCTCAATGCTGTTTGTTTTGCTTGTCACCCTTCACGCACGCACTGCCATGTCTCGGCAAGGCTAGCGTGCACAAATAAACACAGTTCGGCCCTCATCTGGACTCTTTTTCATACTAGCCGTTTAAAACTACATTTCTCAAAAGCCAAATGAGCAAATACCACCACCACCATGTGCAGCCTGGGACTGCCAGAAACATGTTGAAAAAACCCTGTTCTTGGATTCACTCTAGCATCACGTCCTGATAACCCTGGATAATTATAATTCTCTTTTGGAGAAAGATGCCATCACCACTTTGGGACTCAAGTGCAATTCCATCCCAAATGCAGACCTTCGATGCGCCTTCCCCAACCCAGCGCCCTCCAGATGAGTGGGACTACAACTCCCACAGTCCTCAGACAGCTTGGCCATTGGCCCTGTTGTGAACGTTCTATGGAAGTTCAAAAATAGCATATTTGCATGAGGAAACACACCTTTCACACACCATGTCAAAAGGGTGTAAAGGTTTACCAAGAACATCTTACAAAAACCAAGAACAGCAGCTCTTCGAAAGTTCTCTGAACTGTTGGGGAAATCAAGCCGCTGCCCAACTCTTGCCATTCATTTGGTTCTGTTCTAATGCTGTGGATGGTGGTCCAGAAGGGCCAAACCCATTTTTCATTGGTCCAGCCACTACCTTCTACAAGAGTAGCAGAAAACCTCAACCTGCATCTGCTTTTTATGCTGATGGTTTCCCCAGTTATCACCACCCTTTGCATCAAAGATTAACCAGATCTTCTTCTCTGCCCTACTTTTCTTGCATGCATTGGCATCTCGTCTTCCTCCCCCCTACACACAAAGTGTGATTAAACAAGTCCCAGCATCTCAGTTCTAATTCAAAGCACCGCCTTTATTACCATTTAAAATTAAGAATGCGACAGAGGGTTCTTTTTGTTTCTCTCGCTCAAGAAAGCAGGTCTTGTTAACTCAACGTAGGACCTTTGACGCTCCCCACCCGACAGATCACCGCAGGAGAAGAACGAGGAGGAGGGGGGGGCGGCGGAAAAGGAGGCGTTTGCAAGGAGCAGAACGACCAACGTTTTGCACAAGATTGGCTCACTTTTGTAAGGTGCGCGAAGGAGCTATACCATCGGTAGGGCGAAAAGGCTACAATATAAGCAAGCCGTTGGTTTATTTTAAAATGTTGTCTTTTTGGAAGGAGCAGTGGGGGAAACACCACAGGAAGGAGGCAAATATCTACTCCTTCCCCCCATCTGATTCCCCCCTCTGATCCCTACCCCTTGCTTAAACCTCAATATAGAGATTGGGAACGTCACAAGATTTAATTGCATAAAGTTTGTACTTTTAAAAAATCTAACTCTAAGCCATTTCCCGTCTTTGCAAGGAAGGAAAGCAGTAAATCTTCCCCGCAGCTATTCAAGGTGCTGATGCGAGATCTACTTTGTTGCCAAAGTTCCCATCCGAGCCCCGAACTGTGCGCAGCCCTGCAACTAGCTCTCCTGGAGGCAAACGGAGAGCAAGCCAAACTCGCCCGGGGCTCCTTGGCGAGACACGCCGTCTGCCTGCCTGCCTGCCTGCCTGCCTGCCCGTCTGCCCCCTCTTTGGCCGGCCGACCTTTCCCCCCTTTTTTTTTCTTTTTACTTACTTTCAGCTGAGACTTGGACACTTTGCCGCTTTTCTCCGCGTCCAAGGCCGTGAAGGCGTACCAGATGGACTTTAAAAGCTCGGCTCTCAGCTCCATGATCTGAGAACAGCGCCGATGACAGAGTTTGTTCGCCCCGCCGGGAGGATCCTCCCTCGCGCAGGAAACGCGCCGCGCTTTTGCTCCAGCCGTTCGCGGCAGCCGGCAGAGGGAGCCCTGGAGCCGCAGCGCCTCCTGTCGGTCCCACGCTCAGGCGCCGCCGCCGCCGCTTCGGGATTCTTTTTTTTTTTTCCCTCCCCTCCCCTCCCCCTTTTTTCTGAGGTGTTCGGTATAAGCGAGGGCTGATTCAGGCAAGTCAAAGAGACTACGCGATTGTCATCAGAGGCCTTGCTTGGAGCGCTTTTGCATGCTGATGCACGCGGCGTGGCTACTCGGGAGCAGAGCTTTTCAGTGGTAGATTTCCCACCCCGCCCCACACACACACGTAGACGTGAAGGAATACACTAGGGAAGTCCGCCGGGCGCTTCCTTTAACTTCTGCATCAGGAAAACACCTTTTATTTTTAAACAAAAATCCCAGGCCTTTTAATTCCTCTTGCTATGTTTTTAAATCTTTGATATTTTTAGTTCCCCCTGTGATGCCTGTTTTAGACTCTGCTGCTTTTAACTGTTTTATTATGCTCTTTTTTATGTGAGTTTTGGAATTTTTAATTTGTTGTTGTTGTATAGTACCCTGACAGCTATTGGCTATATAGGGGAGGGAGTCCCCAACATTTTTGGAACCACGGCCACATTCGGGCATTTGAAAAACTGTTGTATCACCACAAAATGGCTCCCATGGAGGATGTGGCTAGTGGCTTGGCTAGTGAAAATGGGGAGAGAAGTAATGAAGCAGGGAGGGGGGAATAGCAAGGGAAAGGGGGAGACTAGAGACTACCGTTTTCAAAATGTTATAACCTGTTTTGTGTAGATCTGGCCTAAGGGAGCGTCAGAAACAGGTAAAGAGCTGGTGAGGAGGGAAAAGGCTAGGTTAGAGGTTGTGAGTGGAGAGAAAATAAAGGGGTGAGTGGGAGAGAAAGAGCAAGGCCCAGAAGGCTAGGGGCTGGGAGGGGAGAGGAAGGGGTTGGGTGGAGAGAAATAGCAAACAAGGCTGGGAGTGGAAAGGAGAGAGAGAGAGAGCGAGCAAAGGGGAAAGGTCTGTGTGGTTGGAAGAAAATTGGGTAGGGCTAGGAAGCAACTCTTTCTTTATCTTCCTGCTTGCTGAATGGCTGATCAGTGGCAAGTTTGAGAAGAGGAAGGAGAACCTGATGTCCTAACATTTTAAAAACAATAATTTAATTATTTTTTTAAGGAGGAAGGGAATAGAAAGCTTCATGGACACTGGGAGATCTCCACAGGCATCATGGAATGGCTAGGGCTGATGGAATTTGTGGCCCTCCAAATGTTTTGGCCTACAAGTGGATGGCTATATATGATTACTCTAAAGGCTCATTGAGTTCAGTGGTCCAAGTAAGTATCATGGCTGTTTGGGGCATGCTGGAAATTTTCTGTCTAACATGCACAAGATTGAGCCCTTAATTATTTGGAGTAGGTCCTGCTAAACATACTACAGAGTAAACATCCATATGCTTTAAAGATCATCACTTCTATCTGAATAGTCACCCATACAGAAAGTCTGAAATCTAAAAGCATTGAAGCAAAATAAAGGCCACAGCTAGACCTAAGGTTTATCCTGGGATCATCCAGGGTTCGCCCCTGCCTGAGCACTGGATCCCCTGTGTGTCACCTAGATGAACAGGTTTGACCCCTGGACGATCCAGGGATAAACCTTAGGTCTAGCTATGGCCAAATGCTAATTGTGTATGGGGTGGGTGGGAGAGAAAGCTTTTGAGCCGGTGGTGCTGAATCGTAACAAGTTAAAATAGCAAATACCTTTTTAAAATCTGCGGAATTTTTAGTTTACGTAACAATAAGACTGTGTGAGACTATTTTCCCATCTATTGATTGATGTTTTACTAAGTATATTAAACAATTATGATCTTATAAATATTTCAATATTTAATACACTTTCATAAATTGTTAAGAGAAAAAAGAAACCTTTAACATTTTAATTATATTGAATCCAGAATGGCTTTAAAAAAAAACATGTTTAAGGATCCTCAGTATTCTGAATGATGCTAGTATGTAACACCACCCACTGATTTCCACTGAGCTATGTCAATTTCAATTGCATGTGGTTGGTTCTTTTTCCTAAAAGATAAAATACAACATCCCGTTTGTCTTTCAGCTTGAAATGTCTACCTTTTTAGAAACAAACTGGATGCAAAAGTAATTTTAAAGTTTCAGTTTCACAAATGTAGAGCAGGGAAGGAACCAGCTCATCTATGCAATCTGCAGGCCTTTCTAGAATCCCAATAAAATTTTCCTCTCCAGTAATGGTGTGTGCAAATTTTATTCTGCAGTTGAAGCATTCAGAGGATTGCAGTCCTACAGCCCAATCGTAGCAGGGTTACAATCAATGGATTTAAGGCCCACTCCACCATTTAGTTCTGCACAGAATCACAACCGTAGTCAATTATTTGCCTCAATTAAAACTTTGTGCCCTACATACGATCAACCTCAAGAAATCTCACAAAATCTCATATCTCATGAAATTTTGTATACATTAGGGCAGCAGCTCAGGAAATGCTGTCAATGGTGATTTGTGCATGGGCTGAAAATATTACAGAGAAGTGCTTTCTCTCTCTGGCATCTTTGAGAAAGTTAAGAAGTTTGAAAAATGTTCCAGAATTGAGAATCTAACTCGGTGTAAAAGAAATCTTCTTAAGTTCCCTGACTATCCTTGTTTAGAAAGTTCATTCTTTTTGAAATTAAAATATTACATTGCATAACCATGTTATTTCCCCTAAAACATTAATTTCTCATGAAATAATCCAGTCTAGGTTACCACTACCTTCTTTTTTTTACTAGCTTGGCTCTTGCACTTTTAACAGAAGTCGTGACACACAGAAATTAAGCATATGAAGTTTTCTCCATCAGTTTTATCTTCAAACCAGAAAACGTTTAAACTGATTAGCTTCATGCCACCAGGCTCCTCCTAGCCACTCACGAGCTGCAGCACTGCACAGCCCTGACAGAGCTGTTCCATGCCTCAGTTGCTGTCTTGCACCCCTGTCACTGATAAGGCCTTGAGTCCCCCCTCCTGCCAGTGAGAACGAGTGGCCAAGTGATGATGATCTCTTTCTCACTCATGGCGGTTTTTCTAGATGAACATGACGGGCATTGGCAAGTCATGCTGTCTTTTACAGACTCAGGAATTTCCTGACAATTGAGCATGTTTTAAGTATGACTGCTTTCTGGATGTTGGTGTGGATGTATTTTGGTAGGCCCAGTTTCTGAAGGTATTCTGTATAGTTTTTTGATGTGATGCCAGTGACTGATGTGACTAACGGAATAACTGACCTTTTCCTGTTGCCATAGTTCTTTGACTTCTATGGCCAGTGGTGTATATTTCTCTCTTTTCCTCTATGTTTTCAACAACATTTTTGTCATTTGGTATTGCTGTGTTGATGAGGTATGTGTGTTTTTCTTTTTTGTCTGTGACCATTACGTCTGGTCGGTTGCAAGGTATTGTTTTGTCAGTATGAATTGTTCTGTCCCAGTATATTTTATGATCTGCTTTTTCCAAGATTGTTTCGGGTGAGTATGTATAGTATGGTGTAGGTTGTTTGATAAGGCTGAATTTGATGGCCAGTTGTTGGTGAATTATTTTTGCAGCTGTATTGTGTCTGTCCGTATAGTCCATTCCTGCCAGAATTTTACATCCTCCTGTTACATGGTTTCTTGTTTCTTGGAATTGATGGCATTTCCTGCATAGGTCTGTTGTTGTTGTTGTTATTAAAATTATTTGCCAGCATTCCTACATACTTTTAAAATACGCAGGAGCAGGTACAGTTAAAAAAGCCATAGCAACCTATTTGTGATCACAAGGCAGGAAGGCTTTAGCCATTTCCCTTCCTTCAGTGGAAAGAAAAAGAAACAACTTCAGGAGGTGGCAGAAGGGGAAGAGAAAGGGAATATTTGCACCTTTGAGACCTGTCCCCCTTTTAAAATCATAGCTCTAAAGATAGGTGCATTGACCAGCCAGGGTCTGTCAGCCAGGTAGAAAGTGATTTTGGTTCAATGGAACTTTTAAAAGTTTTGTATTGTCAAGCTTTTACCAGGCCTTATTAGGAGACTTCATTCTCAAAAGGACTGATGTCCTTTAAGCCAACTTAATAGAAGTGTTCAGTGTTCCAGGTTTATAAATCTTCTAAAGTTGCTCTTTTGGTATTAAATTCTCAGAGCAAAAGTAAAAACAAAAGGAAGTGTGCTGGATGGGTACACTTCAACAACTGAACACCTGGAATGCTTCAAAGATGAAATGTGGTCTATGTAGGCTTGATCCTGCCCAAAGGAGACAGTGAGTGATGCACAAGTCAAAACTGGAAATAAATACAACTGCAAAAGAACAGGGCAATAATATTTGAGAGGCATGTGCATCTCTCTCTTGGTATACCAACAGAAAATGTAAAAATAAAGAGATCATGACCTATACTGGAAAGTAACTCAGCTAGATCATATTGCCAATGGTCATGTGATTCAGCCCTTCCAGAGCAATGTTCTTCATGTCATAGTTGGACGGGCTAGCATGACATAACTGGTTTTCTTCCTCAAGCTGTCAAACATTTGTTTGTTTATTTATTTATTTCATCTCTATACCGCCCAATAGCCGAAGTTCTCTGGGCGGTTCACAAAATCCATTTGTATGGCAGAATTCAGTATCCTCTAGACGAATTAGATTGACAAACTTCTGTAACCGTGGCAACTTGGATGCCATAGTTGATACAGGTTCAATGGTAACTGTGGCCCGTTTGTCCAGTTACAATGGATACTTTCCAGTTTGTACAGCCCGAGGATATGGACAAAATCCTTGGAGAGGTGTGGCCTATTGGACACTGGACCCTTGCTGTTCCTGGCTTATAAAAACAGCCAGGGGGAGACCTCCTGAATTGGTAAGGATAGTAGTGAACACATCTTTACAGCAAAGCGTGACTCTGTCTTGCCTAAAAGAGACCTTTCTTAAAAAAACCAAAAACCCACCAATAACCCCACTAAATTGGATAGTTTCTGGCCAGTCTCCAAGATTCCATTTTTGGGCAAGGTGCTGGAATGGGTGGTGGATTCTCAGCTCTAAGGATTTCTGGATGATGTGGATTATCTAGATCCATTTCAGTCTGGCTTCAGGCCTGCTTATGGGACAGAGACTGCTTTGGTCACCTTGGCAAAAAGTTTTACACTGGGAACTGTGTCCCTGTTGGTTTTGCTGGACCTTTCAAATTGCTTTCAATACTATAGTTATCCTTTTGGAGTGTATGTCTAAGTTGGAACTGGAAGGCACTGTTATATGTTGACTTCAGTCCTTCTTGGATGGGCAATCTGAGAAGATGGTCTTGTTTGACCCTGTGGCCATTGACCTGTGGTGTCCCTCAGGGTTCCATCTTATCCTCCATGCTGTTTAATATATACATAAAACTGCTGGGAGAGGTTGTTCAGGGTTTTGGGATTCAGTACAACCAGTATGCTGATGACACCCAATTCTATCCTTCGAGGTCTAAACTGGTGCCTGATGTCAGTAATGAGGTCAAACATACTGAAGCTTAATCCAGACAAGACAGAGGTGCTTCTAGTTCGTTGAAAGGCAAATCAGCAAATTGGGTTTCAACCTGTGCTTGATGGGGTTACACTCTCCCTGAAGATTCAGGCTTGAGTTTGGAGGATCTCCTGGACTCGGCCTTGAACCTGGATCAGCAGCTTTCAGCGTAGCCAGGGGTGCATTTGTGCAGCTGAGTCTAGTGCACCAACTGTGCCCATTCCTAGAAATGTCTGATCTGGCCATGGTTATGCATACTTTAGTTACATCCCGTTTGGACTACTGTAATGTGCTCTATATAGAGCTGCCTTCAAAACCTATTTAGAAACTTCAGCTGGTCCAGAACGCTGCAGAAAGACTGTTAATGGGCTGGTTACAGGGTACAACCTCACTGACTACCTGTCTGTTTCTGGCCATAATTCAAAGTGCTGGTTATGATCTTTAAAGCCCTATATGGCTTGGGACCAGCTACCTGGAAGACCACCTTCTCCAATACAAGTCTGCCTGGATCTTAAGCTCTTTTGGAGAGACCAGGGGGCTTCTTAGTGGCCATTCCCAAGTGTAGAACTCCCTGGCAAGGAAGGCCATGTTCTCTCCATTTCTGCTCTTTTTCCGTTGGCAGGTAAAGACCTTTTTAGTCAAGCAGGCCCTTGACATGTAAGTGGGTCTGTTGGGGAAGATGCTTTTTTATTTTCTTGAGTTTTTAACTGTGTTATAATACATTTGTTTTATTATTGTTTTAATCAAGTTTTATTTATGACTATAAGTTGCCTAGAGTGCCATTTTTCTTGGTAGAAAGGCAGGGTACAAATCAAATCAATAAATAAGCAGTCTAAACCGTAAAGCATTCTTAGAGAATGAAGCGATGTTTCACGTATTCTTAGTCACTCATGCTGTAGTCCCAACAGGACTACAAACTCCTGCATGGTACCATCAGTAGAGGTCAGTATTAGACGCTGCTTAACTAGATTATGATCACAGAATTGTGCAACTTCTTGTAGTTGAGTATAACCCAGGGAGGTGGGCACATCTCAATTCTCTAACAATGGATGTAAGCCCAAGCTACTACTGAGAAAACAGAAAATGTAAGTTCAAAGTTTTATTAAGTACACACTGGAACCTTCCACTATCTATTTGAAAGAGAGAAATAAATGTTATAAAAAGCCATTTCATTTTTTTTCAAGCTTTCTGTTTAGATTGTTTATGCCACTGTTGCCAAGGCTCGGAAGTGGCCTTAATAGAAGGGGAAAGTGAATAAATCAGATCCATCATGCCAATATTTATCTCTCTCCAGTGCTGTGAATCTTGGAACTGCCATGGACTGATCCAGCTGAGAAGGTGCTTCAATGCTCCCATGCTAATACTTCCTACTGCATGTGTCCTAGGGAAGGAAGAGCAATAAAGGTTCTTGCTGTTGACATCCTGCGTAATCCATCATTTTTTGGAGGCCTTCCCCTCCAAGGAATGAAAAGTGAAGTACAAGTCTTTCCTACATTAACATTTAGCAGAAATTAGAAAGGTCGGATGCTGCCTCAGAGGTTAAGGGGTGGCTTGCTTAAAGTGGCCAAAGCATGCTTTAGCGTTTATAGAGGAGGGTCGTTTATAAACCAAACCTCATCCAATAGTCCATGTAGCTTCATCATCTGTCAGTTATTTACTCATCATGCTGGAAAGAGAGCAGCAAATATTAAGGGCTCTCTCCACGTCCAGATGCGTAACTATACCCATTGCTTGACTCTTGAATTGGAGGTTCTGAAGATGCTAGTTGCCTACCCAGCGACTATTGCTCCTGCAGAGGATTCTCCTTCCCTGTGTCTTGTTTGGTGTGATATCTCAGCATCCATTGTTCGACGATGTGGCTGCCTTAAGAGTTGCAGGCTCTTGAATCGCTGCAGTTGCCATGCTGATGGCACCTTCCAGGCTGTGCTGTGTTTTCAACTGGAAGGAGAAAAAGACATGATAACATTCTCAAATTTGCAAGGCAGCTGAAACTTTACAGCTTTGGGGGGAAACGAATGATTAAGTTGGAACGGGTTAAGTAAAAACAGTGATCTCTTGGATCCGGTTCCATAGCTTTTTGACATGAAAACCCATCAGGAATTTTCCCAGGACTGAGCACAACACTCTTCGTCACAGTCCCTTGTACTAACATCTGGTTGTTAGTCTGGTGGTGCATTCCTAAAGCTCTTACAACTCTTTGGTAGGGCCCAGCCCTCCACTTGGGAGTAGCTAGCTTAATAAAATGAGCACATGAGAAAGATGAACAGAAGCAGGTTCATCCCAAAGGAGAGCAACAAATGCCCGCCCCTCAACACACACATGGGTCAGGGTACATTCAAGTTATTCTAGCATCTCAGGTTGAATCAGGTGTGTTAGATGGCTGCCCCACTCTCCTTAATGGTAGTGTTGGCCCTGAGTGTTATAGAATGTCAGGTGGTTCCTAGCGAAATTAAAATAAAAACCATGGTTCTTATAATGAAATGTATTTGGTTAGGAGACACACAAGTTACAGACAGACATATGGATAATAGTAATACCAAGAGTACAACAATATTGTTGAGAAGAACATGAGGGCCTGTTCACAGACCCATCCTTCATGGATAGTGCACACAGAGGTTGGGCATGACTGACCTACTAGCATCAAATAATGTCACAGACATCAGTAGCTTCGCATTTCTTTTTCCCTCTGGACTGGCAACTGATGGGCCATCTAGCAGACTTCAAGGGTTGGATTTGGCTGTGGGGCTTCCTCCTGCTAATCCCTAGTTAGTGTGTGAACTGGCTCTAAGATACAGTAGGAATCTGAGAGCAATTTCATTTTAATAAGTTAGCAATTACCGACTTTATTTTGTACAAACTATTTTAAGCCATCAATAGTTACTGTCTAATAAAAGTGGTTCCTATGTGGCAGACAGCGGAGCCATCCAGAGCAGAAGTGGCACAAGGAGGAAATGAAGACACACCGCAGAGTAAAATATTTGGAAATCAAACAACTGCGTGGTGGGGAAAATAGGTGACAGTGTAAAAAGGAGCACTTAAGGAAAACAGATAGCCATAAATCTACGGCACACTCTTGAGACAGTACTTAATAGCTGCTTACTATTGCCCTGCATAAACTATTAATGGGTTCTTTATGAATGCCAGATCGTGACAGTGGCCTGGTTCAGAAAACATGCTAAGACATGCTGCTTAACCACAAAATGGTTAAGGGAATGCCCTTAACCATTTTATGGTTAAGCAGCATGGTTTAGTGTGTTGTCTGAACCAGGAGAGGGAAAGCTTCAGTACTTTGTGATCTTTGCAATTCCTAAACATTCTAAATGACTATTCACAACAGCAGCAATTTTTCTGAAACCTTGTTGATGGGGAAGAGTCAAAGCACTGTGAATCCTAGAGGGAAACTACCAAGGTTAAGCAAATTGATATCACATAAGATGTGGAATGCACACATTACATGGACGACGAGCGGAAATCATGCCAAGGGATGTACATGCAAACGAGTGGGCGTATATTTTGGTTTGGGTTTTGCTACAAAATGAGTTCTGTTTCCCATCCCGCACACATCCTCAATGGAACGGTTCCAAATGGAATTTGGGTGGTAGCCGCTCCCCCACCTGCTTCAGGCAGACCGTCCATTGTTGTTTTGTTTTTCAAGGGCCTGCCTGGTCACCTGCTCAAACACTGGTTAAGTGCTTAATGTTTTTACACTTATAAACCTGCCCTGTGTAATTGAAAGAAGGGCAGGCTAATAATTGTTGTGGTGAGAATGAACAAACTGGAAAACATTCACTAGAAATCCACAGAGAGAGAACATGTCTCAGGATGCTAGAAAAATTACTTTATTCTTAAAAAGGCCCAATGTGTTTGTTTCAATTTTCTTTGGGCCTTCTTCAGGGTTTATACATTCAATAAATGGCAGGTAAAATTATTGCTGAAGGCTACAGATCAAATATATTATATACAAGTTGGCACTCAGGGTGTTAAAAATGGCAGAGAGATGTCAGGGATCATCCTGGGTTTACTAACTTCACAGAACAGCTCAATGAAGTGTCACCAAAATAAAAAGGCTGCCTTTCTACCAAAAAAAAAAAAAAAAAAAAAATGGCACACAAGGCAGCTTATAAATAAAACTTGATTAAAACAATAAATCAATATAATAAAACATACTAAAAACAGTAGAGGAAAGAAATCTATTTCCTCATTAAGGCCTTGTAGGGACAAAGTTGAAACTTTAAAATCACTTATTCCTTTTCTAAATGAGATCCTATCATTTTCTATGTTTAATTTTCCCACTGCCCAGAATCTCACATCCAATACATCAGAGGTCCCCAATCTTTTTGAGTAAGTGGGGACATTTGGACTGTTGTAAAAGTGTTGTGGGTGCTCTCACAAAATTAGGGTGACCATATGGAAAGGAGGACAGGGCTCCTGTATCTTCAACAGCTGTACAGAAAAGGCAATTTCAGGAGGTGTCATTTGTATGCATGCAGTACCTGTTGAAATTCCCTCTTCATTACAAAAGTTAAAGCTGCAGGAGTCCTGCCCCCTTTTGTATCTGGTCACTCTAATATAGCTTTAACTGTTGTGATGAAGAGGGAATTTCACCAGATGCTGCATGCATACAAATGACACCTGCTGGAATTCCCTTTTCTATGCAACAGTTAAAGATACAGGAGCCCTGTTCTTTCCATGTGGTCACCCTACACAAAATGGCTGCCATGAGGGGGCTTGCCCATTTATAAAATGACTGCCATAAAACATAGGCATATAACTGGTCACAAAACATTAATCTGCCAGAAGGCATATAGTGAGACTAAAACAAAACTTGCCCCAGAACTGAAGTACAAGATAGAGTTGGGGCGGGTGGGTGTTTAAGCTCCGAAACAGAAAACCACTCACGCAAATAAAGGTGGTGGTGGTGGGCATTCTTCACTTTCCAGCATGCCAGCCTCCCAGCTTAAAAATAATTTTAAAAATCTTAAGAAATAAAATAAAAATCAGGAAGGGGAGGAAGCCTGGTGGGGGAAGTGTTATTGTGCCACAGGCACCACAATGGAAACCTCAGCAATACAACATGATTTTTCTCCATAAATTGACTTACTAGTGGGGCACTCAATTTTTGTTGTTTTTCACGCTTGTCCAACACAGAATTTTTTGCATGGACACTGAATGAGCTAGACCATATTACTTATGTGTCATACGTGGCAAAGTGTCTCAACGAATACTGTTGAAATGATCCTTACATCCTGTCATTTTACCAATATATTTGCACTAAACATGGTGACCCCTAGGTGTTGTTGCTACTGGTTAAGTGTATGGATGGGTCTGTTTGTTTTCACTAAACTCATTCCTGACCCACATATCTCATATTTCTAGTTCTCTTAAAAGTGATCATGAGTTTTTCTTGACATCCAGTATTTGTTGTAAAATGTGCCAATATTTTATGCTATTCCCCTGTAAGATGTCAGTAACATGACTGAATGTTAAGCAACAGTTCAAAGTGCCAGATAGTAGCTTGTTCTGGTTTTTCATAAGATCACATCATGCTACCAGCAAGGCCTTCCCCAACTTTTAGCCACCAGTCTCTTGGGATACCCTTGTCTATAAGTTGTTCCCCATATCTGGGATTCATGCCAAAAACAGTTTTCAGAATAATAATTACGTTTTCATCTTAGAAATGTTCCACCAATGATTAAGTATTGTTGTGTACAGCCTTGCTCCAAGAAGACGGCAGTAGGGGAGTAGCTTCATGACTCTGCATAACTGACACAAGGGTCAACTAATCAAGGCTCTGAAAATCTGGGCTTTCCTGCAAACTAGTAAAACAGGTCCGTCCCCCACCCACCCCCAAGGTCACTCTAGAAGAGAAGAGGGTACGTGTGTAAAATGTGAAGAGCACATTTTCACAGTGGGTTCAATGCTGAAACTATGTAGACCTTGGAAAGGGATCAAAAGCTCTTTTCTCACATTACATTACACAAAAGAATAATATGTAGCCAATAATGGAAACCTCCTACACATGTGTTCTGTTATTTAATCCCCACAAGTTGCACTTTCATGTGTATGTGGTTTTTTTGAGGAGGGGGTGTATTCCACACCAAGGCAGTGCAAACATGTATAGCACTCCCTTTAAGAGGAGCCGGGAGGAAGGAAGCAGTGATAGATGGGCTGGGATAACTAGTTGAGGAATACTACTTGTGGCTTTAAGCTACCTAAATGGGAAGATGGCAACAGTTAGCATGTGTCTTTGTACATGCTAACACTCTGCACTGAGGCTCAAAAGGCAAATTATATAAGCACTCTTGTAAAGTGGAAAATGCTGACCACAGAAACCCTTCTTCCATATGTCAGGTTTATGTGTGTGGGTGGTGGTGGTGGTTACACAAATGCACAGGGAAAAGCTGAGCAAGTGGGAAAAGGAAATAAGAGCAAATCAATGTTTGAACCAAAGCAGATGAATGAGAATCCACATCTCCTAACACCACTAGGCCCAATGAGATTAGAAGTAGACTTGCTCAAAGAAAACCAGGATTCAATCTGATCAATGGAGGTTTTCTGGAGTAGTGCACCTCCTGCCAGTTGTGAATGATTGAGGCTTGTTTTCCTTCCAGTCCTTTGAAGCTTTTGGAAAAGAAATCTACTCCATCCTCGAGTGGCAGGAAAAGCCAGACCATGCACCCACAAAACATAACTGACGTAGAAGGCTAGAAGGGCATTTCTTTTATCGGCAGAACACACACAGAGAGCAGAATCCAACTCCAAGGAGGATGTGCATATAAATTACCTGAACTGCAATGTGAGTGCCATTAGCCATTGCTAGTACTGCCAACTGCTGGTCATGAATGGATGTTATGGGTGAATCCTTAGAGACGATTTCCCCAGAAGTGACTATCGTAACCTGAAAAATAACACATTAATACAACAGTTACATTTAAAAGAGCACTTTTGGACTATGTCCAAGTAAGGTAATTTGAGGAAATCTGTACCGGTTGTATCTTAGTCCCATCAGTGCTAATGACAGGCACAGCATTTATACCCGTTGCTGAAATCTTATCCCGGGATGGCAAAATTGCTGTGCCAGTCTGCATTACCATGGTGATATCACTGTCAAGTGCCTGCAAGTCTTCATGAGGTAGCCTGACCTGCAAAGAGCAGATGAAAAGGCATACAGGACAAATCACAGGCGACGTAAATTACTGCCCATTCGTGGGCTATGAGTATGCTTTCGTTTCAGTCATGGGGAATACAAATAACCAAGTGACAGAGAGCTGGTTCTCACAGGAGTGCTCATCATGCATGTGTGAATGGGCTACTGGAGAGAAAACCTTCATATGTCCTCCCATCACCACCTCAAATGCAATGCTTTCCCCAACTTTGTGGGGAGGGGACCACAAATTCAGTTGCCAGAAATCTTTTGTATAGTGATATCTCTGTATGAATGAGCCAGCCCCAAAGCAAGGAAGATGGAGTGAAAAACCTGAGGCCTGCATGTCCATGACCGGGAGCATCTCTTACCAAAAGCTCCCCCAAGAGATTGGAATCCATAGTACTCAAATAATTAAACTCCATGACCAAGATCTTGTATAATTCAGAAGCAAGATAAAAAGTATTCTTCAGCTTAATACTGTGCAAAACCAGGAACTACAGGTACTTTCAGATAAAACTTTTATAATGCTGTTGCACTGCCTCATACACATAATGTCAAGAAATACTTTTGTAAGCCGCCGTGAGAGCCTTTTTTGGCTGAATGGTGGCATAAAAATCCTTAAATAAATAAATAAATAAATAAATAAAATAATTTAAGGTCTTCCACTCGTAAACCACCACCCCTGCATGTTTTCCCACCACTTCTTCCATCTCTTCCTTTCCTTACCACAGAAAATCCATAAAAGAAAAAAGATGGAATTGCTGCACAATGTCTTCTTGATTGTTAATGGCAGGAGTCCTCCATCTGGAAGCACTCTACATACCAGATGGGATACTACAACGGTCATTCAACCAAATTAGTATGATTAGAAAAGTTTGGTTCATGAGAAAAATTTCAGCAACCACCTAATTCATACTAAAACCAGCAAACCCACATCCCAACAACTCAGACATCCTTCAAAGTGCATCAAAACTCTGATCCTGTAATGTGCCAGCAACTAAGTTCTTAGTATGAAGCCTAAAAATATTTTATGGGGGTATTGCAGGCAGGTATACAGATGCAAGTGTTTAGGATTGAGGCATTTTCAGGGTAGAGATTCCTTTAAGATCATGTGTCCTGAGTAACGAAACTCCAAGATGTTTACGTCTCTGTGGATTTCATCTCAACTTCTCCATACCTGCTCTGCTCCATCCTGAGATACAAGAGCCACTGGTGTAGGCATGCAATCCTCCTCTTCATCTTCCAGCTTCACAGAAACAATACACTGGCGTTTCAGTAGAGGGATATTCTTATCAACAGTGGCAGCTAGGTAAGCAAAGAAAGGAAATTCAGCGGAAGGGTCCTATTCAGTGGGAGCATTCAAGAGGCCTTGGTTGTTCCCAGCTCTCTGAAGATAAGGCAGTCCCAGCAAAAAGGAGACAAGATGGAAAGGGTTAATGACTAGGAAGCACAGGCCTGTATGACAACCAGTTGGGAAGTGACAAGGGTCTTGGGAAGCAACAAGAATCTACCAGCCCAACTGGGTTACCTACTCACCTCCCATCTGCTGCTCGTAGAGAGCCTGCTCACTCTCCTCTGTGGCCTCCACCTCCCCATGCGTGGTGCGCTTATGCATGGCCAATGTAGAGGTCTGGCGGTAGGTTTTGCCACAAGTGTTGCAGGTGTATGGCTTGCAATGTGTGTGAACCACGTGGTGTTTGTAGAGGCTGGAGTACTCTGTGAAACGTTTTCCGCAACCTGGCACCAGGCAAGCATATGGCTTCTCCCCTGGGACAGAATAAGAGGCACATACAGAGAAATATGTCTCTTGGTTCACAGCATAAAGTAAGGCTGAAATTCTAGAACACACTTTCTTGAGAGTAAGCCCCATTCAATACAGTGGGGTTTACTTCCAAGTAAATGCACACATTATTGTACTGTACGAATACTTTAAGCAGTCAGGGAGAAAATATTACAACCCAACTCCAATGGCCTCACACTACTAATTCAACACATTTTTCTTTTCTTTGATCATCTTACAAATGGGAGCTGGCTCAGCTTTCCATGTCAATTTTCAGAAGCCAGAAATGTGTCACTGGGCCAGTTTACAGAGGAGCAGCCAAGTGACACCAGCATTGTGAACTGTGAAAGAAAAGCATGCCCATGCTTACCTGTATGGATTCTCATGTGGTTCTTGTAATTGGTGGCACTAGTGAACCCTCTCCCGCAGTTAGGCTCAGGGCACATATATGGTCGCTCACCAGTGTGTGTCCGGATGTGGACTTTGCGTATATTGGAGGTGGTGAAAGAGCGGCCACAGCCTTCAAAAGGGCATGTGAAGGGCCGCTCACCTTTGATGGAGGGAACAGACAGAAGGCATCCTTAGTGAGCTGGTAAAAGCACTAAAAATTCAAGAGAGATTTCACTCTTTCCTTCAAGTGCACTAAGCTGTGTGAATGCCACATTTGTCACGTTAGACAGGACAATGGCAGCAGTCTTCTGTCTCCATTACAGCTTCTGCCTAATTTCATTAAGCCAAAGATTATAATAAACGTGAACCTAGAATTAACATGACAATATATTCCTCAAATTAGTTACAACTTCACCAGTGCCTCATTCAAAGTACTACAAGGTTGGATCAATCCTACAGCCTCCAAGAATTGAAGGCGGGGATGGGAAAACATTTGTCCTTTAGTGCCCTGGTTTAAAAACTGAGTAGTGGGCCACATCCAGAGACATGTTGACATTTTCACATGGACATCAGCACACATGCTTTCCCTCAGCACTACCATAGTTGGGATTTTCACAGAGCAAATCTAAGGAGGAAGCAATTTCTGAAAACGGACCAGAGGAAAATGTCCTCATTCCCCATGTTGCTTCCTGAAATCCCACCCTGGGCTAATGTGCCCAGTCCCAATACAAAATTAATAGGAGCAGTAGTTGGAAAGACCGGGTGGAGAGAAGCTTGGATTATTTTACAAAGAAAAATGTTTGGCACACTTATACATAGAATAAGAGATTATCCTAAGAGATGGGTGGCTCCTGTTCATAATTGTCTACATTTCAGGCTTTTGTATTCTGCACTCATATCATGGGTAAGCCTCAGCCTTGTGCTGGCAGTTAAATGAGACTGTCACAATGGGTTGGATCCTGTCTTAACCATGCTTTGAGTAGACCCATTGAAATCCCTGGGACTTAAGTTATGACTAATTTATTCCACTGATTTCAGTGGGTCTCCCTGAAGCATGGCTAAGTCTGGATCCAACCCAGTGCCTTTTTTAATTAAATGCATTCCTTTGTTACCAGCTTGATGAGATAGAAACTGTCTCCTGGTATGGACAAAATTACATTCTAATTCTCCTGGCAGAAGCCTTCCACACTGTCCTAGGAACCTATTCCCTGACTTCCCCTTCTTTGCTAAATCTGCCTTTGTCAAAACTCTAAGCCATGCTGAAAGTCAAATACCGTGCTAAACGGTATGAAAATAAAATATATTTATATACATTTGCACAATTTATTATGGAATATGGAATTCTTTGGTACAGAAGCTGGACTTTACACATGCCTACATCTTTTGGCTCTCTTTTAACTATTTGGTCTTGGATGGGGGGTTTTCTTGATAGATTTCAGTTTATATCTTGCCCCAAATTAAAATAAGCGGCCCTGCAGGACAGACCAGTATGTGTCCGAATATGTTTCTGCAGGTCTCCAGAGGTCTTGAAGGCTTTGGTGCATAAGTCTTCTGGGCACTTGTATGGCTTCTCACCCGTGTGAGTTCTCACATGGCTCTTTAGGCTGTATCCTGTAAAGGAAAAGTTTGTGCAAGGTTAGCATCATCACAAGATAGTGAATACAGCACAGCGAGACAAGACATTTCCCAAAATGTAGCATGTAGGAAGCTCTGAGGGTGGAAAGGCTTGGGCCATCAGGAATTGTACCTTTAGCTTGCACTTAGTTCTATTTCATCAGGCAATCGGGGTCAATAATCTTTAGCTTACTACACCTGGATCTTCACTGTCACACCTGCATAACTCTACTACAGCAATAAAATTTGTCACTCTTGATGTTTTATGTAGTGTCACAGCAAATGGCATACAAGTGTTACCTGTTGCAAAGGTTTTCCCACAGCTTGAGAAGTCACATCTATAAGGACGATCACCTGTATGAACACGTTCATGCACCTGCAGGGAAACAAAGATGAGCTGAATGGGGCATTTCCAATTTAGAATCTAGCGGGAAAGAGGCTTACACCCAGACTCTCCCTTACTTCATTGTATCAGATGCTGTCTCTCCAGTATTATTCTGATAGAATGTTTTTAAATTGACCAGAATTCCCCACTACATTTGAATTTGACGGGACTCCGGTTAGTTCAACTTCAAAACAAGCCAGCATGAAATCATGGTTTATGATCCTGGCATGCTCACTAATCATATTTCCCCAAATTTTGACATAACTCGGAACTCTAATTAGTTTTAAAATGATGTGATATGCCGGGTGTGTGTGTGTTCTAGCTATGTTCCCACCTTGCTGTTCACTTTGGTTGTTTTTTTTTAAAAAAACCAAAATTTTATATAGACAAAAAGATTCAAATTGAAATACTGTAAATATGATAAACTAATAGAGTGATGTCTTTCTGCTTGCTTCTAACAGCAGCAGCATTTCTTTGCTGATAGGAAGGCCAATAGCAATTCTTCACCAAAATCTGTATAGGTCTGCCTAAGCTCCCGCCTTCCTCTCTCCCCTCTGAAGACAGGAGCTAGCTCTCAACATTATCAGAGGCACTGCACGGTCACCTCTCTCTTCTGCAGGATTCAAGATTTCCTGGTAGTGTCACTTCAGAAACCGTAGTCTTCTAAATGACAACATTAAAAGCTTAGGAGGCATGACAGGTTACCTTCAAATGGTGGGATGTGGTAAAGAGGCGGCTACACCCACTGTATTCGCAACGATAAATTCTATCAGGAACCTTTGGTCCCTTCCCATTGCTCTTCACTTCCTCCTCCTGGAATCCCTGCGAGGCAACATAAAAGAGGTCAAACTTGAAGGACCCCCTGCAACTGACCATGCCACCTCACTAAAGATATATGTATGTGGACACACCCACACACCATATTAATAATGGGTTTTATTCTTGAATTTTATTCTTTTATTATGTATGATCTGTTTGCGATTATATGTAGTATTTTCATATTGTTGTTCCTTCATAGTTTATCTATTTTGTACGTGAATGGCCTATGGCCTGAGCATTAATAAATTACTACTACCTGGTATATCATGCCTCAAAGCAGAATTTGTGTGAGGAGTAACGATGTAAGAGAAATTCATGATGGAATTAAATGAGTTTGGATTTCTATGAATCCGACCAATGGATTCTGCAATGGACCAGCTCCTCCTGAGTCGCATGGATTCTGCAGACTTGCGGACTAGTTTTGTAGGGATTTGCATGTTTTTGGGGCAGGGGGTTACACATTTTCACAAGTGCAGATGGAACAGATTTTACAAAATCTGTACAACTCTAGTCAGGTGTCCTCAGTAATTTGTTTTAAACTATCTTGAGGTATAAATGTGTTAAATAAGTTCCATACTTAATTTGATCATTTCTATAGCAATAACAATGTACTAAGTGATTTACTACCTTTGCGTTGCTCAGTTTAAGAACCACATGAGGTAGGTCACTGTTAAAATTACTTTATAGATGGGAAGCTAAGCACGGTGGCAATGATTCACCTAAAGCCACTTTTAATAGGTGGTAAAGTGCAGGGTACGCCTAAGTCCCCCAGGTCCAAGACCTTATGCACTAGTCCGCTACAGAGTTCACATTGGCAGGTAACCATAGTTCTCTGTTCCTTTGTTTACTCATTCATAAAGCAAGTCACAGCGAACTCATCCCCATTATCCAAGAGCTTTGATGTTTCACCTTCTGTGTGAAGAAACATTAAACTCCTCCAATTAAATGCATTAAATGCAAAGTGCTACTTTGATTAGTATATCCTGTATCCAAAGTTTCATTGGAATATCACACATGGAATCATGTCCAAGCCTTACAAAGTGCAATGGGTCTCTTGTCCACATCAAAGCATTCTGTGAAAGGCAAATGAATTCTTGCAAGCTTAATAATCAACTTTGTAATCATGCTAATAATGGATTTTATTTTCAGGAAGAATTGGCAAGTCCCAGAACATTTGAAGCCAAAGCAACATACTGGAAGAAGACTTGAAGAGGGAAAGCAAATAGATAAACTAACGAAGTCCAGCAATTAGGATATCAGCTGGGACTTTTGTTCAAATATATGCTCAGGAGTAGATTCACTTCTCAGCTAAATTAACAGTGGCTACCTCAAAGAGAAAAGATGGGGTTATTCCTAAGGTAGGGCATAATATAAAAAAGAACTATGATGTTTACAAGAACAACATGGTGAAGAAAGATTAGATATTAGAATACTAATGGCAAATAAAGCTCCTGTCTTGGCATGCATAATCCCAGAACCTACTGGGAATGTAATATTATGAAGTACAAACCTCTGAAAGAACATTGCAGTGATCATTGGCCTGAAAGTGACAGATGCTTGCTGTTCCTTCTTCTTCCTCAGAGACCTGCAAGGCAGATTCTTAGTATGTTCAACAAACCACTTGTACAGGAGAGACTTAATAATTAGCCAAAGCGAGGTCATCTATGCAAGTGGCAAGCAAGTGGCAAGCATCCTTTTGTAAATTGCCAATTGATACAAGTGTGCAATACAGAGCAGCACCAGAAGAGCTAGAAGGGGTTGACTTAATTCATGGTTATACTAGCAATTATGTCCATACTTCTGACATACAGTGGAAATAGGCCACATTTTGTGTATACTAACATTGTGAAGATGCAGCCAATTGTTGAAAACTAGTGAGTCAAGATGCAATCCTATGCATCTTCGGGTGGAAAGAAGTCCTACCATTCCCAGCATGCTCCAATAAGCATGGCTAGCTGGAGGGATGCTGGGAGTTGTAGGACTTATTTCCGTCTAAACATGCATAGGACAGTGCCCTAAGAGACTGAACCATGAACCTGGAAATCTGTGATTCACACCTTACCTCTTTGCCATGGATGTATTAGGTAGCCTTAGGGACGCTATTCTCTCTCAGCCTCAACCTTCCTGCCTCACCATCAGCAATCTTTGAGCTACTGTTCAGTTGGAACAATTCAGTTCTAAAGAACCTACAGTTCTGACCCACTACCACAATACAGGCTGTATTAAGTTAAACACAAATAAAGGATTACTGGCATGTATGTGAAGCACTTTGCACACTTTTGAATGACTATATACTGTAAATGCTATGTATTATATACAATCAATAGATGGGGTGGCCAAAGCAATTAAAATGGCAGATCATATTAGACTTAGAAGGCACGCTTGCCACTTTGGCCATGTTGGAATACATGGAAGTGTTATAGGTTTGAGTCTTCATAATAGTCTGACTTAGTCCCTTCTCAGGCAACTAATGGCCTACTCAGTGGCCACTCCTTACCTGCTGAGGGAACTGCCTGCCGAGGGAGGCTAGGTTGGCCCCATCTCTTTTATCCTTCCAATTGTATACATGCAGGCCTTTGGCATATAAGCTTGCCTGTGGCTGAAATGTGTGCGTGGTAATTAGATGGTGATGTTTACTTCTTTGTTGTGTTTTTAATTTATCTGTTTTATGTTATGTTTTAATTAAAATTTTATTTTTAATCTGGATTTTGTTAGCTGACTTGATTTTTTTTTTTGGCAGAAAGATAGGATATTAATTAAATAAATACATAAATGTATCCGCATGATAATTTATATTGGAATATATGAGATACTAAGCAACAGTAATACTATTAATTATCAGGAGATTACAGGTGGTGTGTTCTGCCAAATAGTAAGAGCATTCTTGTTCAGACAACCTTCTAAAAGCACCTGAAAAGATGGGGGCACAGCCACTAGCTGAGTGAGAGAGAAGGAAACGTAAGTGGGAAACTAATTGCAAAGAAAGTCTGTGGACCATTACACACTAGCACTATGCCTGGTCATGGTAGATCTTATCAGCTGAACTGCAAGTCAGTTCAGTGTAATTCAGTATAAATACTGTTGTTTTATACTTCGAATGTTTTTAATTTTTGTGAACCACCCAGAGAGCTCCGGCTATTGGGTGGTATAGAAATGCAATAAATAAATAAATAAGAGACTGAAGTAGGAAACCATGTCAGATAAATAGGATGAGTCCTAAGAAGTTACAGCAGATATACTAACTATCCTGTATCTAATAATGTAGTTCAGCCACTTCTCAGGTTGTCTAGAACTACCTTGATAGATCAGCATAGAGTGAATATAAATTTCTACCAGACAGAAAATACATGGAGAACATAGATGTATGTAGTTGTACTACACTACAGTCCAAAGATGTAGTTGTTTCCTGCTACCTCTCCTTTCTGAACTGTTATTGGATGGATTAAAGTTGTGGTTCCCTCCTCAAATGTAAAGTAAGACACAAAAACAACTAATCCAAATGAAAAGAGCATACTGTTTCTCATAGTGCTGATGCAGTACAGTGTATAATAACCACAAATATTATGTAGTTTGAAAAGCTCCATGCTTTGAGCCAGAAGCACCCTGGGTGTATCACCTGAGGGACCCGAGAAAAAAGGTGTGCCCATCACTAGAGAGAGTCCAGGAAATCCACATAATATCCATATCGCTTGGCTTTATGTCACTCCCACAGTGTACCTATATCATTTCCATCCTACTTTTAGAGTTCTTACACTAGCATCAAGAAGTGTGATTATTTTAATCTCACTATAGTTTAGAATTCCCCACAAAAGGAGCAGAATATTGTCACCTTGCTGGCATAATCCTTGAGGACAGAAATGGTATCAAGGTCAAAGGTTTCATCTTTCTCCCCGATGGCCAATTCCTCCAGTCCCACATCTGCTTGCACTGCCAGGATGGTGCTGCCCATTGGCATGGAAAGAGGACGATGTATGAAAGCTGTGGATCCATCTTCCAGCTGGATGGCTTCCAAGGTGTTGGGGTCATAACCCTCTGGAGTGGACCACAAACACTGTAGTAGCACATGTCAGCTCTAATTGCTACTTATCTACCTCTTGATCATTTAGCGCTGGTAAAAGATGAAGAGTTAATAGCATCAATGGCAAAATCTTAACTGCAGTTCAAAATTCAATCTTTGTACACCAACTCTATTTGTAGCTAAAGACTGCAACATGAAACACATTCCACAATCAAAGGAGTTGAGTTGGGAATCATAGGCCACACTCCCAATCTTCAACCTTCTCCTCATCCCCCACAGATGGCGAGATGCTAGCACTACCAATCAGAAGGCATTGTGCACCAATTCCATTTTTTTCCTTAATGGATTTTCTGCAGTAAGGAAAAATTGTGGGGGAAACGCAGGAAGGCTATGACTGGAAGACATCATTGTCTGAATCCCCCCTGAAAATCTGTGGATAAGGCAGGGAAGTTGATCCATGATAAACAGATTGCCTCTTTACCATGACATCCAAACCAGGAAACTGTGGTTTTCAATGCTCCCTTCAACCAGGATTAATCAAGACATAGGCAAAGAGGATGCACTTGAGCTTCTCACTCATTCCCATCCTTCAGCTCATGGTTTGACTATGATACCAGGTGACGCACCTTTCCAATGACTAACACTGGATTATTTTATGTCCCTGTATTTTATTGACTTATAAACTTGCCTTGAGCATAGAAGAAGTGGGGTAAAATAATAAAAATATGTAACTATTCTAAGCCAAGGAGCCGTAGCATTAAAAAAAAAAAAAAAAGCAACATGCACACACAGTCATAGCTATTATCACATTCCTTAGAGGACCAGTTAAGAATTATTTTACACTGGAAGGAAGATTCAAAAACTGATAGCTACCTTTGGGAGCATGATGTATAAAAGCCATGGTGCCATCTTCCAATGCTACTGGCTGACCGTCTTCAAATGTGATAGACCCTTTAAAACAAATCAGAACACACACAGTTAACCTCACATAATGTCAGTTCTCTCAGTTTCTTATGCAACATAAAGCAAACAAAGCTAACTTAGCAAGAACTGAGAGTTCTCGTCACGGCTTGTTCACAAATTAAGAGCCCTTCCTCTTTAGGCCTTGAAGAGTAGCCATTCCATCTCAGTTCAAAGAAAGTTAGAACATATATTTTAACTGTACAGTATGTGAATACAGAAATGCAGCTTACAATTACAGCCAGTCTACACAGTCAGAATAAGGTAGTAAAAACATGGACTATACCTGACAGAATGTCTCTCCCAATATGAACCTACTCGTACACTATGATCATCACCTGAGGTGCTCATCTAAGTGCCTCCTCCGAGAGAGGCTTGGAGAATGGCAACGAGAGGGCCTTCTTAGTGGTGGCCCCCCCACTGTGGAATGTTCTCCCCAGTGAGGTTCACCTGGCCCCAACATTGTCATCTTTTGGGCACCAGGTTAAAACATTCCTCTGCTACTAGGCATTAACAGCATAAGATAAAGATATCAATAGGTTCTGGGACTTTATTGTTGATTGTTTTTATATATTTTTGTATGTAAGTGTTTTAATATTATGTTCTTATATTGTATTTTTATGGTTTTAATCTTTGTAAACCACACAGAGAGCTTTCACTATTGGGCAGAATAGAAATGTAATAAATGAAAAGAAATGAATTAACTGGGAAGTGATGGTCTTAAGTGCTTCTCCCCTTGCAAAGCTACTTACAAACATGTGGTAAACTAGGGAGAGGACTCTTTCCAACTGCTGTGCTATTTAATTACTGTATGTTTTAGTTTTACATTGAGGGGGTGGAGTGGGGGGCATTAAAAGAAAATAGAATGGGACTTGCAATCAGAAGTAGTAGTATAGTCCAAAATTTTACCAGCTCAAGTCTACATACTCATTCTGCCTAATAATGTGTAACACGGTTCTCAGATATTATTCATGCTCTTTAAGTTGAGCTGCATATTTTATCAGTCTAACAGCCCAATCCTGTCTATTCAGAATTAAGTCCAACAGAAATAAATAGTATTTATTAAGTGTGACTAGGACTGCAACCTAAAGCAGATATATGGCAATAAGTCCCATTGAAATTCATGGGATATTTCTAAGTAAACACAAATAGGTCTGTACATGCTGCAACAGGTTATACCAGAAATATGATTTTTGCATGGGCAAAAATAGATGCAAAATAGATGCAATTAGGCAAATTTACTCATGACTAGTCCACTGACTTCAGCAACTCTTATCTGTTCTGTATGAGAGTGACTATCCTGGGTGATTTGCAAACCTGCATACAACTTCTACTCAAAATATGCACCTGGTAATCGGACGTACACTAGTCTTTAAGGCCTGCACTATATGCCTCTACAGCTACTTGATGCAAATGTTAGCAGGAGACACACACAGAGAGAACATTGGGGAGAAACCAATCATGCAGTTTACAGTCAGTTCAAGCCTACAGTAGGCCTACCAGTAATTTCTCCTCACCTTTCTGCAACGTTACTTGTTGGACAAAAGCTGTGGATCCATCTTCAAGTTCAATCACTTGTCCTTCAATTAACTTCTCTTCTGAAACAAATGAAAATAAAATTAGTTATAACCTTGAAAAGACTTCCAGGTCAGTGGGATTAAGCACTTTCCTCCACATGCATAAAATTGCATTAGCCACCTCTCTTCCATAAACTAAGGAAATAACTTGAACAAGAAAAAAACAAACATCACTTTATTTTTTTTTTTAAGCTCGGAACTCTCCTGCCAGACACTTTTGTAGCCAATTATATCGGTGTTTTTAACAAGATCTTGTAATGGCTTGAACAAAGAAGTGAAAGTTCTGTTTTTCCTGATGTGGTTCAAAAATATTCTTAGAAACACGCTGTAACTCCTGAACCAGAGTATCCTTTACAACCGAGGCAGCCTTAAAAGCAGCACATTTAGATTACTCTCACTTCTCATAGTATACTTCAAACTGCAACATTATATTGCAAACATTGGTTTGTTTGTTGCAGCAGCTGTTGGCTCAAAGCCTTGTGATCAACTAACAGGCACAGACCACTTTCTACTTTTCTTCTTTCTAGCCCCACACAGCTCCATGTTTTAGCACAGCCTTTCCCAAGTTGGTGCCCTCCAGATCTGTTGGACCGCAGCTCCCATAACTCCTGGGATTATTGGAGTTGCAATCTAATAGGCCTGGAGGGCACCAGATTGGGGAAGGCTGTTTTAGCAGTATCACAGCTTCAAAATAGTGCACATTTTAAATGCCATTAAGCAAACAAAGGATTCTACATTCCTCTAATAACTACAAAAAAGGGCCTTTCTGTAGATTTTGAACTCCACTGAGACATTCCTTCAAGTGGAATGCCACAATGCAGGCCTGATGCAGACACATATCTGGACAACAGCAGCTTTCATGTGACATCAGTTCTGCACACAGTCTTGACCAAGCAAAATCCTGATTCACATTACTTTTACACACACACACACACACACACACACTCCTTTGAGGAGGAACAGCACAAATTGGGGAGCCGCAATGATTCTACCAGGTGAAACACCTGTGTCAGATGTTACTTTACATTAGGTGTAGGCAATATCCAGAGGGCCACAGGCAAACTGTGGCCCTCTGGATATTGTTAGACTCTGACACCTAACATCCCTGACCACAGACCATGCTGGCTCGTGCTGACAGGAGCTGAGGTCCATCAACATCTGGAAGGCCCTATGCTGTCCACACCTCCTTTAGGTGAATGGTGGAGGGAAGGGTAGGCTTCTGGGCCACCAGCTGCTCAGATAATTGCCTGAACCTTGCCTTGCCCTCTAAAACAGGGTTCCCCAACCTCATGCATTCAAGATGTCTTGGACTTCAACTCCCATCAGCCCTACATAGCAGAGCCAATGGTGAGGAATGCTGGGAGTTGTGGTCCAAAAGATCTAGAAGGCAAAAGGTTGGGGAAGGTTGCTCTAAAATACACTTGGTAAGGAAAGCAGCCAGGCTCAGTTGTGCCATCTTTCCCCCAAAAAATATGGGACTTGATTTATGTGGGATTTGCCTGCAGACCTTTAGCAGCAAGATACTAACTTCTAGTTGAGTATGTATCAATTCCTATTGACAAATTTGCCTTTAACTCAAAAATAAGCCATACTACTTAGCTAGTGACCTGGTAAGAAAAATAGAAATTAAAATTTAAACAGCTGCAACTAAAGGACTCTGAATAAATGAGAGACACATGACAATGACAGAAATCAGATCTCCATTATCTCCAGAGAACTGCCACCTTAACACCTACTTCTGACTAGAAGATAAATTTCATTTAAATAATTCCCTGAATTCTCTTAAACTGAATGCTGCATGTCCAGTGATTTGTTTTGCAAAATTCCCACCCTATGCAAGAGAAAATAGCCTTAACTCTACTCTATTTTTACATGGCTAATTTCTTTTTTTAAAAAAATAAAACATATGCACAATTTGTCCAGTAGAAACTGAACAAATAAAATATTTTAACCTATGTTATACATCCTATTATGCTCTCACATGTGTGCAATGCTTTGAGAGTAAGATCTCTGATTTGTCCCAGTTTCACTGACTACATGAAGACAGGCTACTACTGCCGCACAGTGACTCACCACTGCCATCTTCCTGAACATAGGCTGTTGTCCCATCAGAAAGGGTCACTGCCGGCAGACCCAAGCTCTCCATTCTGCTCTGATGGTGTCTCCTTAGACATGTATTCAGCATGAAAGGCTTCGCTCTGTGATAGAACTAAAATATAAATTGCAAACTGCATATCTCATTTCTTCTATACAATTTCTCCAACTTTAGCGATAAGTAGATATAAAAAGAGTAAACACAAATAAGTACACAACTGGCTCATAACCAGTAAGAGTCTTTCCTCCTCCCCATTTGAGCAAAGTTTATATTTGCTGGGGAGGCTTTATATTAAGCCTCCCCAGCAAAAGAGCTATGATCATTGGACAAAAGATGGCAAAAACAAGCTCTTCTCCCACAGGTGCCCAGCTCACCTTCGTTGGATCTTGAATGGTTCCATGCTTCTGTGCAAGTAAGGAACTTTCACACTAGCAAATCAGCAACTCCAAAGGTGGAGAATGAGAACGAAAAGGCAGGTTGTCCCAGACCTACTCCGAGCATGCTTTTAAACCTGAAGAGAGAAGAGTCCAAAGCTTGAATTCTGCACACACTTTGATTATTCTATTAAGACAAGTGGCGTTATTTCTACAACACAGATTAGAGCCACACAGAGACCTAAAGTCAAACTTAGCTTTGAGGATGAATTCAAGTTTTCAGAGAGTTGCAGCTGACCCTGCACAATAATAATTCAGTCTTAGATGGTACAGATCTGTTGTACTGATGCTAAAGGAGAAGGGTTGCTTAAAATTCCTTTTCCTGCTAGCAACAGCCCACTCTACCACCTTCCAAAAGCCATGAACATGCTACTTCTATGTCAAGTCTTGACATTTTTTCTTTTTTCACAAACAGAACTTTTGTTTTTAGTAATAACATAAAAGTAAAAAAGAAAATCAGATAAAAGAAAGCAGACTACACTGTGGTGGTATCATAGTTCTTTCTTTTGGGAGATACAAGAAATGAAAAAAACTGCATATTATTAAATGTGTCAGAACTTCCTTGATTCTCATAGCTAGCAGGTAAGTACACAATCACATCTCCATACTTTGGTTATCAAATCTCTGTATGCAGGAAAGATATGATACTTCCACTTACAGGCCATGTTATTTTGGCTGCAAAGAGGAAACTAAAATGCAAATCCCTATATCGACATGTCAGGGATTTCCCCCAATAGCTGTTGCTCAGAGCGCTTTTCCTTGGACAGTGTTCACAGGTCCCCTAGTACTGGATCCTATCATCTGCTGCTGCAAGATCAAGCTGAAAATACATGGGGTCCACATGATAACAAAACTCTAGTAATGAGAACTGCCTGGACATTGTTCCTTTACTTTAGTGAAGATGAATAAATCCTTGAAAAGACACTTCTTTCACACTGCAAGATTATTCATCCGAGTTGATTAGTAGGGTACTTATCCAGACATAGATAATCCAGAAATATCTAGGAATCCTTTAATCTGGCACAATCGCAAAACTCAGAGCAATGACAATATATGTGAGATACACCGGTTTGTTTTTATATACAGAACTGTAAAATTTGGGACATCAATAGGCAGCTAAGGTGTTGAATGTAAGTATAAGTGAGAGACTTGAGGCCATCTCCCTCTTAAACTGGCATTTATATTTCATGAAACAACAATCTGTATGCATGCAAGTCTCCAACAGATTTAGTTGGTGAAAAAGGCAGGCAATCATTGCAAATCTAAGGGCTCTGTGGGTTGCTCTCTTCAAAACTACAGATGTTTCTTTTAGTTAAAAAGTACAGGGGTGGAGATAGGTGGCAACCTTATATGAATGGGAGCAAGTGTGGTGTAGTGGCTAAGGTGTTGGACTGGGAGTCGGGAGATCCGGGTTCTAGTCCCCACTCAGCCATGGAAACCCACTGGGTGACTTTGGGCCAGTCACAGACTCTCAGCCCAACCTACCTCACAGGGTTGTTGTTGTGAGGATAACATGGAGAGGAGGAGGATTATGTACATGGCCTTGGGTTCCTTGGAGGAAAAAAGGCGGGATATAAATGTAATAAATAATAAATAAATATGAACGCTATCTTATACCATCACACCATTGGTCCATCTAGCCCTGTTTTTCTATTCTAATTCCTGGCAGCTCTCCTAGGTCTTGGGCAAGAGCACTACCAATTTGAGAGCCTTTTAGTATAGATGGCAGAGACTGGCTGAGTTCAGACGACACGCTAATCAAGGGTTGTTTCCCATTCTGTTCCCATTAGCGCCCCCCCCCCCCATTGATTAGCGTGTCGTCTGAACTCAGCCACTGAATCCTCTGCATGCAAGAGTGGATGCTGTGGTGTAGAAGCCAAGGAATAGAGCTGCAGCAACAGATGTTGTGGAAGTGAATACTGTGAAGTGTAGACTGTCTGAAGTTCAGCCAATCATCTGGATAATCACTGGGCTAAACATGTCAGGCACTTCATAGAACCAGAGTTCTGAAGTACTGAACTTGCATTGAAGAAAGAACTACTTGGATGACTGGGTCTGCCATATGAGAAAAAAATGGGTACTGGATAAGGGGACTGGGAGGCATGACTGGGAGGCATGAGGCTGAACTCACGGAAGCAATTAAGATGCAAAGAGTCCAGGGGGAAGAAAGCACTAAGTTATGCCATTTCAGGAATAAAGGTGCAAATAGATGCAGGGTTTTCACCTCCCAGGGTTTCCCCTAACATTTTCTAAAGCAGAAGGGAAGCAGGATGTTACTTAATTTAGAACAGGGGTAAGCAATTTGGTATCGCCAGATGTTTTAGACTACAATCTCCATAATCCCTGACCATTAGCCATACCGGTTGGAATTTATGGGAGTTGTAGTCCAAAAACATGTGGAGGGCAAGAAGTCGCTTACCCCACATTTAGAGCTTAAGACACTGTTTTAGACTGAGTCAGACATTAGTCTTTCTGGCTTAGTACTGTTTATGCTGATTTGCAGTGGCTCTCCAGGGAAGAGTCAAAGCCCTTTCCCATGTCATAGAACCATAGAATTGTGGAGTTGGAAGGAACCACATCTACTCCACCAAACTTGTATTTTCTTTCCTTTTCATATATAGAGCACGCTAAACACCACATTAATTTGTACTCCCTCTCCCTTTTCTTATCAACAAGAATGGAATTGTATTTCTTAACAATACAATCAAATCAACCATATTTGAGATTCAAGTTTTAATTTTTTAGAATAGTTTTGGGAGAGACAAGGGGAATGATAGAATGAATTTGGGAGGAAATTTTGAATATAAAGGGAGATTTTGAATTAGTAGCAATGAGGAGTTATTGAAGGTATGTGACACTGACTGTGGATGAAGGTACAACAACCTGAACCCAAGTTGGACAGTTAGCATTTGAAGCCCAGGGGCACAACTGGGACTTCATTTAGATAAGGGAGGCTGGATTGGAGGGCTTTTGTAAGAGGGCTTTTGCAAGAGCACCCCGAAGGGCAAGAAAGTAATGAGATATTCCATATTCACCTCCTAAAAACATATCTTTTTAAACAAACCTTCCCTGGACTGTAATTTATTCTGATTTTATGTGTTTTAAAAGTTTTAATCTGGATTTTATGGTTTTAGTTGTAAACTGCCCAGAGAGCTTAGGCTGTTGAGCAGTATTAATATATAATAAATAATAATAATAATAATAATAATAATAATAATAATAATGCATCTGCCAGTTTTTTTCTGGCAGTAGTCATGTAGTCAGAGCTGCACGACAGGCAGAATTCAACCGTGAAACCTTTCCCTACCATACCAGTGCCCTGATGGGAAAAGGTTAGACTGCTTCATTTCTGCTTGCAATGCAGATATGATTGGGACAAAGGAGCCCTGACAGAAAAGAGTTAGCAGTCCAGGTAGCCAGTCATCTCTCCTCCCCCAGCTTCCAGCTGAAACATTTCCTTGTGCTTTTAACAGATCACAGCAGGCAGAAACTCAACAGGTGCAGCTTCCAATCACTGCCGGGAACAGCTTTGTTCGAATTTCTGCCTGCCTTTCTGTTAAAGTAGGGGAAAGCGTGAATCCAACCTCTTGGGCAGGGACTTGAGATGAAAGGAAAAGATCCGAGAAAGGACACAAAACAGAGCGATGGTACATCGCGGAAAGGGGAGAGGAAGCTTTGAGATGTCGGAAGGGGCGATTGAGGCGGGGGTGGGGGGCTCCTGGCAGAAGGGAGCTGGGGGACGCTCGCTCGCTGAGTACAAAGACCGGGGACTGGGCCAGAGCGTGTCGGCGGAGATGGGAAATCCCCCTGGCGAGACGGGGTTGCGAATCTCCCCTCATCCCCGCCTCCCTGTCGGCACCGACCTGTGGAGGGCCGAGTCCGCCGCCTGACCGCCATGCACCAGGCCTCATTCACAGCGACCTGCCCCGCAACCTGTATGACGAGCCCCGTATCCAGCACCCTCGTCCGTTCATCGCTTCCCAATCCAGGTTCCGGGGCCCAGCAAAGTTCCTTTCCAAAACCCGGAAAAGGAACGCGATGCTTTTGCTCCTCGCTAGTACGCATGCTCCGTATTTCTCGACATGCGCAGGAAGCACGGCGAAGCATCTGCCCTTTTACCCTTCACTGGTGCGTCCAAGCCAGCCACCTTCCCTCAAAATCTGCCAAGGCAAGGAGTTCCCTCTGCTGGGCATGTAGCAGAGCCCACCGATCAGGATCCTGTGTTGGCGGAATCAGTTCGTAAACTACAAAGATATAGCTCGCTAATGAAGATTGGAAAAAAACAGGTTCTTTTCATAAGCAGCCTTATTCAGAAGTAAAACTGCAATCCTATAAATGTTTACATGCGAACAAGTCTCATTGAACTTTATGGGGCTTAAGACTGATCTGCACTTCATGCTATCCAATGAGATCCACTTGTTGGCAAGTATACTTAGGTCTGAAGCCTGTACCATGCCAGCATCTGCATGTCTACTCAAAGGTCCCATTGATTTCAATGGGGCTAACCCCCCAATAAGTGTACATGGGATTCCTGCCTTAATCTTATGCATTCCTCACAAGATGGGCCAGTTCAGACAACACGCTAAGCCAGGGTTAGGCCACTAACGCTTTTGCAGAAAAAAGTTAGTGAATGTGTTTAAACCATAGTTATGTAGCCACCATGGTTAGGAATGGTTCACACGACATGCTAACTTGTAGTTCACACAATACAGTAAGCTCAAAATGCTTAACCACTGTGGCCTAGTGTGTTGTCTGAACAGGGTTGATAAGTAATTATTTTTGTTCTGATGTTATACATGAGCCCTGCCAGAAAAAAAGGCCTTTATTGTATAATTGCCCTGTCCCATTCATGGGACTGTACAGGGGTTGAGATGTCTTCTTCCATTTGTAACTCCTTCATTTTCGTGCTGCTGCTTCCATCTTTATCACAAATCTCACTGCCCTTCTCAACAGGAAGCATAAAAAGAGTAGAAGCAGCAAGCAAGAAGCTTTAATTAAGGTTCAAAAGGTCTTTTGCTGTGTGGGATTTTCTGACTAAAAGGATCTTGGCCATAGGGAAGTCCATTGTTGGATAATGTAAATTCTGTGCAGAATCTGTTTTAATTCAACTTGCAGCTGATTGCATGGCAGAAAAGCAATGCCTCAACGATACTAAAAGTTTCTTATCTAGCTTGGAAGCAACTTTTGTTAACTGCCTAGAATGTGTCAATGGAAAGTAGGGTGCCTAGTTTCACATATGGAAAAAAGAGGATATGCATCAGCACAAAAGAAGACACAGGGTTGTACAAAAATTGCATATGCTAATTTATATCTATAGTTGTAAATTTAGAAATAATTGCTATAATTTAAATAGAAATACAACACATCTCACCATTACTGAGGAAGACTGTGCCTGCTCAGCTTGCTGACCAGATGCTAATTATTGATGGACAGTTTCAAGGCCAAGGCTGGCCCTTTTTACGGTTTCTTATGATTTTTAAAAAATCTTTAAGCCTGACTTGGGAGTGAACAGCCCTTCCATAAAGGACAATTTCAAATAGAGGAATGTCCCCTGACACACCTTCAAATAGAGGACTGTCCTCTAAAGTGTAGGACACCTGACCAAGCAATCTAAATGGCCTCTTTTAAGTTAGTGCTTCTGTTGCAGAGAAATCTCATTTTACTCAATTCAAACCACAAAATGTTTTATACTTAGTTTCTTAACCCCATTTTGTTTTCTATCATATTGGTAACAGGTGATCCAACTTCTCTCCCTTTCCATGCCTGTGCTGTTTTATTTTATTATAACTTTTTAAACTTATTTTTAATTTTTAACTTATTGTATTTTATATTATGGTTTCACACTGTTGTTTTATACTTTGAATGTTTTTAATTTTTGTGAACCGCCCAGAGAGCTCCGGCTATTGGGCAGTATAGAAATGTAATAAATAAATAAATAAATAATTTATTGTAAAATTTCAATAACAACAAAATAAGAAATGTGAGTACATATATTTGAATATATCAATTTCGATGCATAAAATACAGGATCTGCTGGTAGGTTCTGATAATGAGTTTTTGTCATTCTGTTTTGCGGGCTACACATGATTTGCTAGCTATGGCTGAATGGCAATACCTGCAACTGCATATTTGTCAGTATCTTAATGATTTATCCTATGTCACTGAGAAGGTTGCGAGGTTCCTTCTTAATTCAATGCAAACAATGTGGACCCTATTTTAAAATTTACTTGTTTTATTTAATTTACTGGTTTTATTTAATTACTGTTTGTTTGTTTTCTTTGTACAAAATTGTAAATTGCTTTGTGACTGTAATAAACTATTCATTCATTCATATTTGTTAGTATCTAGGTTTGGCCCTGCCACTTTCACAGCTTCAGCATCTCACTTGCTATTGGAAGTACTTATTAAGGCCAATCAGCCTGCAATCTATGTCTATACTTATTTGTGAATAAATATGTTATACAGGGTCTTTCAGGAATGGAATTGGGAACTAGATTGCCTCTGATATGTCTATGGATCTCAGGTTGTATCTTAAAACACCAGTTTTAAAATCTCTTCACTGGCTGCCAATTAGTTTCTGGGTGAAGTATAAAGTGTTGGTTATTACCTTTAAAGCCCTACATGGTTTGGGTCCAGGCTCCTTGCAGGATGACCTTCTCCCGTACAATCTGCCCAGCACACTCAGGTCCTCTGGGAAGAATCTACTTCAGTCAACCAAAGCTAGGTTGACGGGTATTACCCAGAGGACCTTCTCTTCTGCTGTTCCCAGACTGTGGAATGGCCTGCTGGAGGAGATTCATCAATTTGACAGTCTTTTAGCATTTAAAAAAGCAATAAAGACTGATCTATTCCGGCAGGCCTATCCAGTGAAATTTTAGAATGATTTTAGGATGTTCTAATCATATATGCTATGTTTTTAATCAGTTTTTAATGTGTTTTATATTCACTGTTGTTCCCCGCCTCGATCTAAGTGGAGAGGCGGGTAAGAAATAAATAATTATTATTCAGTAAAAATGTTTCATATTTATTGGTAACCGTGACGTCTCTTTAATAAGGGTTTGTCTAACTCAGCTAATTGTTGGAGGTGTAATGCAGCTAATGCTTCTTTTAAACATATGTTTTGGCAGTGCCCGGTAGTTGGCCATTTTGAGGAGGAAGGCATTATACAGATAAACTTTGTACTAGAACACTCTTTAATATTTACTGATGTACATGCTTTTTAAAATGAACCACCTGCTTCCTGCATGGTCAGTGCAAATGGATAAACACTCACCTCCTTTGTGCCCTTCTGACAGCTAACAGACTGATATTGCAATACTGGAAGGATAAACACTCACCTCCTATAATGCAATGGATTGAAGAACTTACACTTACAGCACTGTCAACATCTGAACAGGTAGTGTATAAACACCATCTGTGGATTGATACTTATTTGGATATTTGCTTTCATTGAAGTTTATGCATAGTTCTTTATTGCAACTTGAAATGAAATGGCTCCCCATAACACAAGAAAATCTGGGGTTGGGAGCCCCATCTTTCCTCTGTAACATTTGGGTTTGCTCTGGAAGGGATTTCTGGGAGGATTGATTAAGGAAAATAATTGCAAGTAGGTTATGCTTTGTGGGAATGGAGGTCATTTTTATTCACAGGGACCATCAGTTGCTAAGGTTAATTCCAAATGTCCACTTTCTCCAGTGACTGTAGTGGCCTTGTAGGTGAATGGCAGGCTGAAGACATGCCGAATGGACACTTGCAAGCCAGCTGTGTCTATACTGATTGCTGCTAGTCCAAAGGCGCTTCCAAACTAATGGTTCCTGCTACCTTCAAAATATATTGTGCAGCTATTCCACCTTAACAGAAATCATTCTTTTTGTGGACAGGAGAGGTGGGGAAAACATGGGGGAATTACAAAAGGGGAACACAATGTCATCTGGACCCCTTGTAAAATTTTGTGAATGAGGCAGGGTGATTGCCCAATAAAAACCAGGTCCAGAAGCATCCATTATATACTAACAGGATCAGCACTGGGGGCCGGGGGAGGGGCAGGGAAAGGCGACAAAAGTAGCTCAAAACACTTATCATAACTTCCTCTTTGATAAGGCACGTTAAGAACATAGGAGACGAGCCATGCTGGATCAGGCCAAGGGTCCATCTATTTCAGCATTCTGTTCACACAGTGGCCAACCAGCTGTCAACCAGGGACCCAGAGAAAGGGCACATTGCAACAGCACCCTCCTGCCCATGTTGCCCAGAAACTGGTGCACATAGGCTTACTGCCTCTGATACAGGAGGTCTGATACATAGCCATCAGACTTGTAGCCATTGATAGCCTTCTCCAAGAATTTATCCATCTCACTTTTGGAGCCATCCAAACTGGTGGCTATCACTACATTTTGTGGTAGGTAGCAGCTTTGAATCTAGTTCCTAGAAAAGGAGGTGAACAGTTTTCATTTCTACTGTTTCTGTTTGCTCCTCCATTTGTATTATGTGTGCATTCTTTTCTCTTATGCTGCTTTGCTTAGTCTTTGGTGGGGGGGAAGGGGAAAGATGGATTTTGTTTTCCTTCAGCATCTGACACCATAGTGGACTATATCAGGAGTATCACAGTACAAATACTAGCATAGTTTAGTGGAATTCAAATAACTCTTGGTTCTTGGAAGCTGTATAGTGCCAATATCAGCCAAAAGGGAACAAGAGGGGGGAAGTGGGTGGGTGGGTGGGGGGAGGAGGCAGGGACAAAACTCCAAGTATTAGTAAATGCTATGCATTAGGGATATACAAATAAGGAGTGGGAATCACATTTGAAAGATCAACACAACACCAAGAAATTCCATTTAATAATTAAAAAAAAAAGACAATACGAAATGCCAACTTTTCTTTTTACAAGTTCAGATACAATTTCTTTTATCAAGTGCAAATAACTTTATGGACTACACCTTTTCATCATTTAATCATTATTTTGCAGGAGATAATGAACTGTGGCATACTGCATAACACCGTTATAAATATTTCAGCTTGGTTGTTTAAAAGTTGTTACCTTTCCTATGTTGAGATGGAATTTTCAGCTTTTCAAACCTTTAAATTTTCTGTGTTTGGATAGAGACAGAATGGGAACAAGGGTTCTAGCTAAAAGGAAATCAGGTAGGATTTCCAAGTCAAATTTCCAAGTCAAGTTTTGTCTTCAGAACTGCCCCCCTGTTCTGGTTCTGCCTCTTACCTTCTCTTATAGTAAACAATAGACTCCCCCCGCTCTCAAAATAAAAGTATAAACAGGTAAATATAGATAGCAAAATCTGATGAAATTAGTGCTAGATGTCAAGTCTTAGTTGTTCCTGTGTTGGGATCTGTTCTACTGAAGTACTGTAACCATGTTTATATCTGAGGTAATACTACTTCAATTCTGAAATAATTCCAGTGAATTTAGTTGAGCTAATTCTGATTTTGGATCAGGTTAAAGAGAAGGAACAAAAAACCAGGTAGAAAAGCATCAATATGGAGATCCAAGTGCAGGCTTTTAGATAACAATTTTCATGGTTAGTTTCAGGTCATGGCTCAGAGAAGGTAAAAATTTCACCGATATAAATTGGGATTTCACCACTACTTATTTGCACTTGAATATGGTTTCCCTAGAACATATCTAGGGGAAATTTTAAACTGACAAAGATGACACACTGGTCAAAGTTTAATATCAGCCAGGGCTTACGCCAAAACCTGTGTTCAATGCTGAACTCAGCCTTGGAACATGGAAAGACAAGAGTATCTTTGAGCAGGTGCAGAGAGAATTTCCCTTCTGGTTGAGAATCCATGGCTGCAACTCTGAATTAGGAGAAATAGCCTCCAGGTGGAGGGTGTGACTTCCCAGGAGACCTGAGCTCCAGCACCTCTTATTTTAGAAATCAGCACTTTCTGAAATATTATGAAAGTGACCTATGCCACCTCAGTCTGTAAATAGGGGATCTCAGATTTGAATATATCGAAACCTCCCTACTCGTGCAAAGCTAACTTGTCAGGAAGAGTGACAGTGAAGCTATGCATTGCACATGCTGGGAGTGTAACATGGAGATGGATTCCAATATGTGATCTCTGATATGCATTCAAAAGATGCCTTTAGTCACATTTGAATGGAACTGACTCTCAAGAGCTGCTTGTGGCCAAAAGATAATTTCCAGCCAACAGGAAATGTTCAGCTCATGTTCCGTGTACCTTTCATGGTTGCAGGATAATCAGGGAATTCTGTCTTCAGGATTTACACTGCAATTTACTGTGGTAAAGAAAACAAAAGATTCCAAGAGCTGAAAACGTAAGTCACATTTCCTGCCATAATTTCCCCAACTCCTTGTTTCTGTTTCATTTTTAACACATGCGCGCGCACACACACACATTCTCTTTTCTCAGGCAGGTATAAATATTGTAGTTTCTAGTAGAAAAAAAAAACCTTCCCTCTAAATAATATAAAGACAACTCAAAATGATTGCACTTAATAATATGAAAAAGGTAGAAAGGAGAACATCCTAGTGCACAAACATTCACTCACTCCTGCCCTTCACACTGCTTGCTTTTTTTTGTCATCAAGTTACTCTTTGGCAGAGCTTATAAGAAGTCTGATCTCTCAACACGAATGTCCGTGGGGGAGAATTCACATCGGAAAGTCTCACTTTTCACCAAGTTTTCCTCCCCTTTTTCCAGACATCATTCCATATGAGAACGTGGCTAGGCCATGCTTTCTTCAAATGCAAAAAGTCAAGACTCCGTCATGAAATGATGCCCTTCTAGTCACCAAACTTGCCATCACAAACATGGGCCGTTTTCTTTCACACTTCCGTAATAGGTCTTCTTCTTTCGTATGGTCTTCCTTTGAACAATTTGCAATTATTATTTTTTAGTCTGATCCTCTCTGCAAGACTGTGCTTGATTTATTTTTCTTTAAAAACAAAACAGTCTGATAAATAAGGCATAACCTTCTGCATTCTGGGTGTCCTTTGCCCCCAGTTCTTTACAAAAGAGTTCAGCTGGACCAATTCCACTGCTTAGTAGCTGCTCAAAGACACCCACCCACACCATTTTGTCTGTGTCCCAGCAGCCAGAGACATGATATGGTAGCAGGGGTGTCCCTTTCTATAAACGGACAGTCATGCAGAGAGATGTACCCACATGTCCTCTTTGACAACCACCCTACAGCACAAGGGGCTGCACATAATTTGCATATATGGGAGAAGGCTGAAACTGCCCTGGAGTTACAGGTCCCAGTAGAGGCCACTTGTGAAGAGGGCATCACTTACTGGGATATGTGATCTCCGTAGGCTGAGACTTCAGTACGGAAAGCACAGGGGATGGGATTTAGTTCCCTCATGGCTGCCAGTTGCTCCTTCCCTGGACAACGTCATTGGTGAATTTGGTTTGAAGAAAAGCCAAGGAAAGACCAATGGTTAGAGTCATCTGCATAGTGAGAAATGGCAGGGTTGTATTTGTAGAAAAAGTCATTGAAAAATAAGAATAAGTGTAAGAAAAAGTTTTCTTGGCTGTCGAGGAGCCTGGAAGGCTGGTGAAAGTGTCACGAGGCTATTTGTAAGGTCTGAGGAAGCTGGAAACTTTGGAGCGGAGGAGTTTGATGAAGGAACGTGGCAGCATCTCCTTGTGTTTCTCTGTGTATTTGAAGTAGTTTTGCGGGTGAGCCAGCACGTCAAAGAAAGCTTTGATAAGCTTCTTGTCCTGCAGGGAAAAGAAACAGAATGGATGCATTACCTTTAGGGGCAAGAGGCAGTACGCACGGCCAACATCCACAGGTTGGCCTTGACAGAGAGATGACCAGCCTGGGAATCAGAACCACCTTTGCCGTATAGGTGGTAAGGCTGAAAACTAGAGTCGGCAGACACCGACCCAATACCTCGTTTTATGTGCACCAAGCACATAAAACTTAACAAAGTAAGAAATTCTACCATGAAACACTAGGAAGATCAGAAAAGTAAGAGAGTCTGTCTAGGACCAAAAGTACATTTTGTGGCGGGATCTGGAGACGGTGGGTAGGACTTGCCCAATACTTAGTAGAAATGCACCAATAATAGGTAAAACAAGAAGCCAAGCAGCAGAGAGCCCTACACAGAGGTGGCAAGTCCCTGAAGTTCAGGTCTGAGCACATCTTCTGCTATTTCACAACTGCACAACCTCTGGCTCCACAAACCAAATGCAGCCCAACAGGGGTGCACCTCTGGGAGCAAAGTTTGGCAACACCACCCCAGGCATTTTTGCGCTCTTGGTGGGCTGCTATACATGGCTGGCAAGTTGCAGTCAGCTTATAGGTCACTGCTAAGCCTACTGGAAGAGTGTGATCGAAACCCAAACTGTGTGTTAGGGAAACATTTGCACTGTAACACCGACTCACACACCCCTGCTGTTTCCCAGTAATATGCAGCCAGGGGGAAATGCATGGCTTTCGGCCAGACTACATGTTATATTAAGCAAGTGCTTTAAAAAGCATGCTTACAACTGGCTACTCCTTTTATATTTTCTAGCAAAAACAGACATGGGGGCTGGGGTGGCGGATGCAATCTGGTTTGGAAGTGCAGTGCATCCAGAGGGGGCTTTCATTCTTTCCTTCCAGAACCATTTCCCCACCGATCGTCCCGGCCCTCCAGCAGCTATTTGCACCTAATGGTGCTATTTCGTGAAAACAGCTCCTTTGAGGGCAAACAGTAACTTCAGGAGGGAGGGGGAGATTTTTGGCTGGAAAGTGGTAAAGAAAGGAAAGATTTTATGCCACATAACCATGGTAATGATGTGCTCTAGGGCCTCTGAATCTGCTTTCACTAAAAAAAAAGTGTGTGTGTGGTGGGAGAAAGTGGCAATTGTAACCATCTGCTTCGTGTCATGTTTGGCCCTTCATGTCAGGGCATTATTGTTTCTCCACCCCCTTCAAGGGGCTCTCTAAGCAGAGAAATCTTTCTTAGGGGGTGTCTTCACAGCACTGCTTTGTTGCTCCTTCCTCTTGACGCCCTGCGGTACCACTGTTGCAGACTGGGGGCAGGAAATCCCCGCAGCAGCAGGGAGTGTGGGCTTCCCGGCAGCCGTGTGGCTCACCAAACCCATCCCCTGCCCCTTGTCTGGCATCCCCACACTTCTGGTGTCCTATCAGCAGTCACCATCCACCCTGGAACACCCCCAGCTTGAAGCCAGGGGAAGTTCATGACTTTTAAAATTTGCAGCTTTGGGGAAAAGCCCCACGGTGGCTGCGAGTTGGCAGCTGCGGTGTATAATTGATGCAGTGCCACCATGCAGCCACCGCAGGGCAAATACAGCATATAGACAGCCCCTTAGTCCTGCTCCTCGAGATCCTTTTTTTTAAACTGGAGGTGAATATGGCACCTTCTGCATGCTAAGCATGTGCTCTACCACTGAGCTTGCCTTCAGTATTTCCTGATGGTTTTCAGATGCGTATAGCCTGCCATCCCGTACAATGTCCTCCACCAGCTGCTCATAATCCTCTGCATGGTTGAGAGAGAAAGGGGGAGACAGTGAGGATGGAAAAGCAGTCAGCGAGTTAACCACTATTAAAAATAAATGCATACATGTATAAAAATATTATTAAATAGCTATCAGAGAAGGGAATTTGGTATTCCACAAAGTTGTTTCAAGGACCTATCAATGTCTCTCTTTGGGTGTGTGTGTGTGTGTGTGTGTGTGTGTGTGTGTGTGTGTGTGTAACACCCTTCTTCATTTCTCCCAGCATGCAACTCCACAATTTGAAATGGCTTATTAATATTCTAAGGGAGGGCAACCAAAGACTAGCCGGAGTGCTACAGATGGATAGTGGCCAGTTAAAGAAAAGTATTCAAGTTGGGGATTTGTCTTTGCTCCACCACAGCCAGTGTAGTATTGTGGTTAGAGCTTTGGACTGGGACTCAGGAGATCCAGGTTCTAGTCCCCACTCAGCTATGAAGCTCACTGGGCCGGTCACTGACTCTCAGCCTAATCTATCTCACAAGGTTGTTGTGAGGATAAAATGGAGAGGAGAAGGACCATGTAAGCTGCCTTGGGTTCCTTGCAAGAGAGAAAAATGGTGGAATATAAATAAAATAAAATAAAATAAATAAATGCATCTTATCTCGCACAGCTACAGGTGAGAAAGAGATGGTGGCAATAGCAAGCCTGATCTGTGGGACCAATAGGCAAGGAAACCCAGGGAACGATGGCCCAAATTGGTGGAGTGAAGCAAATATCTGGAGGCTGGGAAAAGCGGGACATGGAAGGGAGTTGCTGGGGCTTTCAACTGTATTCAGACTTGTGTACACAACATTTTTTTAGATACAGGAACTTGGAGTCAGCCAAGCTCTGTTACTAATTAGGAATGGAGGAAGGGGGGTGAAAAAGAATGGTGCATGGGTTCTTGTAGATCAGAAAAGCCACAAATAAAGTGGATGCAGGAGTGAATGTAAGAGCGCACAGTAGATTTCTGTGGCCCTTAAACAAACTTTCTATGGTTTTAATATTAACCGCTTCTTAATCTTCACCGCTCACTGTTTGAAGTTCTTTGTGTGTGCTTCTCAACTGGCACAGAAACCTTTAAAATGATCTGTACAGCCTTCTGTAGAATTTTAGTCATGATCCACTTGCAGAACGGAGGGTTAGGACATCAGACCTCACTGCTATTCTAAATCATGCTTTGGCCTCCCACACCAGCCTTATACAGATGTTCCCTCCATGGAGGACAGGGTGGAACCACACCTCCTGGCCCTACCCCAGATGTTGTGCCAACCATGCTTCCCACCACCCATGTGTTTTGCAGAAGCCTCTTCACACAGAATTGCAGGTGTGTAGGCTTGGCAGGTCCCCATGCTCACTTGATGTTCACATGATGTCAGAGGCAGGGCCAGGAGGCACAGCCCCACTCCATCCTCCAGATGTTTTCCCTATGCATTGTGGAACCTCTGCCATAGTGCAGATTGTGTACTTTCTTATAGCCCGCTATTCCTCCTACTTACCATCATAGGTGACATAAGGGATCTGGAAGCCTCTGGCACTGTTAGCTTCGCTAGTTTTAAAGTTGATCCACAGCTTTCGGGACCTTGCAGTGAAGGCTATGGGCCTCTCATACGTCTGGCATGTCTCATAGGTTGTGATGGAGGAAGGAGAGGCTGGAGGGGAGAACAGAAAGGGACCGTGTATTGACTGGAATCACACAGACAGCCACCACCCCATGCTCACTCCAGATACACTAAATGAAAGCATTTGGGAAAGTAGAGCAAAGAGGAATCCAATCCTCTGCAATCCAAGCATGGCTTTTCTTGATTTTTTTTGCCTCACCTTTGCCAAAAGCCCTAACACCTGTGGGGCAAGTGTCAGCGATTGGTACACACTCTGGGGGTCTCTTTCCAAGGAAGCATACCTTCAATGAGCACAGCCGAATGCCATTTGTCAACTTAGGCTGAGATCTCTAAAAAGCCACTGAGGGCTGAAAAAAGCAGTGAAGATTCATTTGGAAGATTTGAATACTCAAAAAGGTGAAATCTGGGTGTGTGTATCCTATTTGGTGGCACAGAAAGATTGCACATCGTACATTATGAAAGAGAAACCACAGACTGAGGGGGCTTCAGACAAACAGGTCCTACTGATCTTCTTCATGATCTCTGTGCAACACACACATGGGCTCTGTGCCTGTGTGGAGCCTCGTCCGGGAAACTTCTTTAGTTGAGTAATTTTTGGCAGGAACCTTCCCCCATTGTCCCTAGTGGGTTCCCACCTATTCTTTCTCTTTTGACCGCCATTCTGGTAGCCTCATTGGGAACTTCGCTTGTCGTTCACTGAGACTATTTCTGACTGGTTAAGTTTTTATTTTGTTCTTCTACCATTATCTCTAACTATCTGGCTTTGTTTTATTTTTGTTTGCGATCTCTTTGATCGTCTCGTCGCTTCAGGGTGTATGGCCCATTCCACAAAGGTATCCGCAGTGGCAGTAAACTACTTCAGTAGTGCAGTTCGTGCACCTCCAGAATGCAGATGCTACAAAGTAAGTTCATCTGTGCTTTCAGTCCTATGGTGGATGTGTGATATATCCGCCTTTGGATTCCCCGCTGTGTGGCCACCATGCTCATGTGGTGAAAGGACACAACCAACCTACTAGCAGGCATCCCATTCCTCCAGCCCTCCCTGTCTCAAGTCTTAATGATGGACCTTGCATGCCCACATGGAGAATCCAGTAGCTAGCGCATCCTGCCCTATCCCTGCATCAGTGCAGCGCATACTTGAGGCGGCTCATAAACCAGCTACGAGACTCTCCTATGCCCATAAATGGGTGGCATTCTGCTCTTTCACCACTGTTGAGGGGCCCTTTGCACCAAGACCTACAGTTCCTGGTCTCCTTCTTTTAACCCTCGTCATTATGAGTGTACTTATCAGCCATCTCAACTTCTCACCTAGCGGAAGACCGTTTCTATGCCTTTTCCTATCCAGTTGTGAAACAATATCTCCGCAGGGTGCAGAATCTTGTTCCACCAATCTGACACCTTGTACCTAGTTGATCGTTTTATAAGCACTGACCACCAAGCCTTTCAAGCTGCTGCTTTTGTGGAAAATATTTTCTTGATCACCGTTATTTCATATCAGGTGAACTGTGCACCCAGTGTGTTGACCCGCCTTACATGACATACCATCAGGAGAAGATGGTGCTCTGCCCCAATGTTGCCTTTGTACCCAAGGGGGTGTCTGATTTTCATCTCAGTCAAGACATAATCCTCCCTGCTTTCTTCTCGTCGCCACACACTCTGGACGTTCAGAAGGTGGTAGTCTTTTACAAGTCAAGGACAGAGCTTTTTTGGCACTTCCCTAGTTTCTTCATCTGTTATGGGGGACGCCGCTCTGGACACCCCATCTCCGCACAGAGGTTTTCCTCCTGGGTGGACCACTCTATCAAAACTGACTTACGAACTGAATGGTCTCAAAGTGATGGATCCGATCAGGGCACGTTATATTCATGCCACAGCGATGTCTGTGGCATTTGGGGAAGGAGTATCTCTCCCTGAACTATGATGGGCAGCCACTTAGTCAAAGCTATCGATGTTTATTGGCCACTACCAATTTGACATAGAAGCCAGAGTTGACAGCTCTTTCGGGAATGCAGATCTGTCTATGATGTTGCAATAAGATATCAACTCACCCCCAGTAAGTCAGTTTGCTATTTGCCCATATGTGTGATGCACAGAGACCCCAAAGGAGAAAGGCAGGGTACTTACCTGTAACTGTAGTTCTTCAAGCGCTCATCTGTGCATTCACACAACCCACCCACCCACCATCCCCACTTCAGTGTTGATGTAGATAATGGCATTGGTACCGAAGTCTTTCTAGGTTCTGAGGCTATGGTTGGTGGTCCTAAGGAACTGAGGACCACAAAGAAAGTCAGTACGAACATCCATACTGGAACAGTGGGGGAGGGTTTCCTGCCAAAAGTTCCTCAGCTATAGAAGTTTCCAGAATGAGGCTCCGTATAGGCCCTGAGCCTTTATGTATGAGTGCACAGATGACCACTTGAAAAACTGCAGATGGAAGGATCAATGAGAAAGCACAGCAGGATAGGTCCTGAGGAAGTCAGATCTTTATAGCTGACTCAGTATCCTGTTGGGTGGGCAATCAGCACTCTAATGCCCCAGGAGACTCAAAATGGAGACCTCGCAGCAGAGCCCAGGCATTTTATTCTTTTACACACCATGGCAGCTTGCTGGAGGAAGGTGCTACTGGTTTGCTCACTGCTGCTCTCCAGCACCTCAATGCAGAAGGCCAGGGGGTGGTACTGCAGCTATCAACTAAGCAGGGATTAGGTGGCAGCTGGTCCTATAAAGCTGCTAACTTTGGCTTGGTCCTCAATCATTAAGGCATAGAATGAATTGTCATCCCATCTCCCACCCACCCCCAAATCAGCTTTGACAGACACGAATCATTTCGCTTGATCACTTACTGGTGCTGACAGGGAGACAGGGTCTCCAGTGCTCCCTAGGTTTCCACAGTCCAGATTGCTGGGAGGAAATCTAGGCATGCTCCCATTGTCCCACTATTTTTTGCATGTCCCCCAACACAGCATTCGGTTACCTACAGTTTTTCCGCATGACCAGGACATCCCCACATTCATCCTCAGATGGCAGGAAGATTTCAGGCACCACAATGAGAATCTTGCGCTTTGGAGGTGGGTTGATGTTCCAAGTGCACTCCACATTTGCAGGGTAGTTTCCAGGGTAGTTGGGTGACTCAATATAACCAGTATACTCGCCCAGCTCCCCTCCGCATTGACGGTCTGCAAAGAAACATGTAGAGGGTTTGGAAAGAGGACCTGATTGACTGTCAAGGGAGATTTGGGGTACTGGGAAAACATAAAAAGTCAAGGAAATCAAGAATTTCAGAGAGTGATTTCTGTACATAATAATAGCAAGTCCTTAATCCACCCCCCAATTCTAAACAACCCACAGAGAGCAAAGCGTACTTTTGCATTGTGACACAGAGGTCGAGCCATCAAAGTCTGTGGTGGTATTTCCAGGGCATGTGATGCAATAGTTCTGGCGGAAGTCTGGCTGATAGGTGCCTACAGCACAGCGGATGCAGCGATGGACACTGGTGTTATAATAATGGCCTGGGGAGCATTGAACTATACATTGAACAGAAGAGAAAAGTGTCAGTGACCTCAAAGAAACACCCCCAAACCCCAATACAAGACCAGCAAGCGTTATTGTAACTGAAAAATCATTTGTGGCAGTAAAGGTGGCGGTGGCGGCAGTGGCACACTACTGCTAATCATGCAGTAAGGATGTTTCGATATAATCTAAATGATGCAAGGCAATTTGCAGGTTAATTCATTAAGTGTATTGAAATGCCTGCTGAACATGACTATAACTTCTCTATTTCCCTCCAATAAAATACACACTGAACTTGGGGTTGATTATTTCTGCGCATTGATCCAAATAATAACACTTTTCATTAGACGTAAGGAATCAATATTCTGCACACAAGAATCCCTTGTGACACAAATGCCCTGTTTATTATGTTATCTCTAATGAAGATGATAATTAACAATAATAATAGACACTTGTCTAGTGCTTTCAGATCTTCAAAGTGCATTATCTTGTTGTAATCCTTGCAACAATCCCATAAGGAAGCAGAGGTTCAAACCAAGGACTTCCCAGTAAATAGACCAGTTTCTTAGACGCTATGCTATGCTCTAGTGCAGAGATAGGCCACCTGGCGCCCTCCAGAAACAAGTCCCATAATCCCTGACATTAGCCATGCTGGCTGGGGCTTATGGAAATTGTAGTCCAAAATATCTTGAGGGGGCATCAGGTTGCTTACCCTTGTTCTAGTGTTTCCGTCTCTAGCTGCATTATTCTGGTGGGTCACTGAAAAATGGGAAGTGCTGTCATGATTTGGAGAGCAGAGTCATCCTGGAAGAGGCTCTGCTGCTCAGATATGGACGTGCTATCTGCTGAGGTCAAACTGAATGAAGGGCAACGCGCTACCTCTTCTCTACCTTTCTCCCAGAGGCTTGGTGTGGGGGCTGTCTGTACCCTGAGACTGAGCTGCTGCTTCAAGCATACCTTTGGTATCGCAGTCCTGGAAGGAAAAAGCTCCATCGTGCTTGGTATTCAGCCCTCCACCGCAGTGGAAACACAACGCTCGGCCAGCTTCGGGCTGATAGGTGCCGCGTGGACACGGCTGGCAGGGTTTGAAACCATCTACAGAGTACTGGCCGGGGGGACACTGACCTGTGGGCCATTCAGGAGAAAGAGATGGTCATTGGACAAGGTGAGGCGCACTCATGCCACACATGTTGCTTCTAATAGACCAGCTGCATGCAACATGCACTATAATATATAGAGCCATGGGAGAGCACCATGGGAGCCATCCACCATCCCAGAAATTGCCCAGGGCAAGATATGTGCCTCTGCGCTGGGATGTGACAAAGCCACGGCATGAAGGAGAAAAGCCACTATCAGAGCCATTTATCCAAGTCCTGAATATGAAGTACAGTTGGATAAAGTGAGTAATGACACTGAACTACCCAGTAGCTCCAGCTTCACAAGCCCAGATCCTTTATTTAACTCATTGCTGTGTTGTAGAAGGGTCTCTAATTTCAGAGGAACTGCCTGAAGCTGCAACAGTATGAACAGAGAAGGGGTCTTGTGCATTTCCCTGTTACCCATCTTGCCCTATTTCAATTAATGGCAACAGCTTTTTCCTGGAAGTATTCGGAGAATTAGGAAATAGTTTGGAACACATGTACAGCTGTAGCCTCTTGTGAATTTGTTTTTTCTGTGGTTTACTGGAGTTAATTCCAGAGTAGCTAGAAAAATTGCTAGAAGGAAAGCAAAGAGATCTGGCAGTTATCATTTGGGCCCCTTTTCAGAGGAAAAATTTGAGATATTCCTGTAGTATATCAAAGCTTGTTGCAGTAACAATACCAAATATGTCCATACAAAACCGACATCCAAGGCTATTGGCAAATGTTTCCTGAATGAAGCATTCAGGTTTAGGGCAGGGCTCCCCAAACCTTTTGGGACAGTGGACACGTTTGGAATTTTGAGATAGCATTTTGGGTGCTCTCACAAAATGGCTGCCATGGGAAGGCTTACCCATTCATAAAATGGTTGCCATGATGGGCATGGTCTGTCCCAGAAGGCAAATTGATGAGACTAAAAAAAAAAGGGAATTTGCTTAAGAAGCTGAATACAAGGCAGATGTGGAGGCTGATCTCCAAAACAGAAAACTACTCTTTTGAAGCCCCATTAAAAAATGTACTCAAAGGCAGCGCTTTGCTTTGCAGCATGCATGCCCCCTCCCAGTTAAAAACAAAACAAATTTATGGTGTTAAAATCTTAAGGGGGAAAAAATCAGGAAGCCTGGCAGGCACCAAGAGAGGTGTTTGTGGGCACACTGGTACCCTCAGGCATGACATAGACCCCAGGTTTGGGGCCACTACTCACAAACTATTAGTTCTTCTTTAGCATGGAAGGGAAACAGACGGCAGCACTACAGTGCTGTTTCCGTGGATGTGGTTCATTCCATTCCCTTTGCTGGGGCCACTAAGTCCCCGTTCCTAACACTACAGTTCTCAGGTGTACTGGGAGGCTCAACCTCAGCTATAGATGTAGGGTACCTTGCAGCTTATCCCTGTACCTGCACAGGCGCTTATATTTGTTGCTCCAGCTGGCCCATAAGCATCACTTCCAGGGCAAAGGTCACAGGAGAGTTGGCCTTCTTTCTCCTGGTAGGTCCCTGGAGGGCAAGAGACGCACTGCTCCATCTGGCCATGGTAATACGTTCCTTGCAGGCAGCTAACTAAGAGAGAGGCAAATGCGCTAGTGACACAGGTAAAAAAAGACAATGCCCCAGAGAACACGCGTCCTTCTTGTTGGACAAAGGCCCTAGAATTCCCCCTTGCCCAGGTTACAATAATACAGCTCAGTAACCGTATCTATTGTCCGTAAGCACATGCGGCTGCCATAGATGTTAGAGCCGGCAACAAGGGCATCAGAGCAGCAGTGTAGCACTAAAGGCTTGCAGTTAATTTGCCAATGGTCCTCATACTCTTCCTTTCCTCACTCCCAACTCACTCAGGTTGTTTCCTTACCACACTTGGATCCCAATCTCTGCTGTCCTGGCCCACAGCTCTCCTGCCTCTCAGGAGTCACGCTCAGCTTCCGTGCCACCTCATATTCCATTCCTGAAAAGCGGATCAGGAATCGTTCCTGGTTTATGGACTTCTTCAGGGCTTTGATGGCGGACTTCAGTTTCTTCTCCACCTTCTGCCGCACGCAGTTCAGATTGCAGCTTGCTGGAGAGGTGGGAAGGAGACTGTGCTGTCACCTAGTACTAAGACGAGCGAAGGCATTTCCGAAGGTACCTTTATGGCCCTTCCTACTTCCAGCCACTGTTCGTTCAACACCTTCTACTCTACTCCAGTCTCATGCTGGGGGAAGGTGCTTTGCGTGAAGAACATTCCAGATTCCATCATTGGCATCTTCATTTAAGAGGAGCAGGTGGCAGGATATACTCTAGATATATTCACTCTCGCAGTCCAGCCAATTTATAAGTTGGTGTCTGCTCGAAGTTTGTTAATACTATAGAGCCCACACATTCGTTGCATCACCATAATGGGCCCTTTCAAAGACACCTTAAACCATGACTTTAACCATGGTGGTTAAGCCAGAAAGCCAGGCCGTGTTCAGAAGACACCTTAAACCATGGTTTTAACCACTGTGAATAAGTCTTTTTGCTTTGTTCACTGTGGTTAAAGCTGTGGTTTAAGGTGTCTTCTGAACACAGCCTGGCTTTCTGGCTTAACCACCATGGTTAAAGCCATGGTTTAAAGTGTCTTGTGAATGGGGCCTATGTGTCTCCTTGTGATTAGCCAAAAGCGAGACACACATTTCTAAACTCACAGGGTCAAAGGGCAGAGAACTCTGACTTGGCCATAGTTCCTCCAGACCTAGCCCAGAGATGGGCTACATGAGCAGGAGGGACGCATGAGCTGCATCCAATTGTGCCCCTGGCCCTGAATTTGCTGTGGTATCTGCAGCAAAAAAGGAGCAGTTTTGCAAGGGAACAAAGCATGCAGGGAGCATATGCCTTGTTTGCAAGCAGAATCACACTCCCGGGAGTGCAATTCTGCTGGCCAAATCACTGCGCTTTTTAATTTGGTAGCAGCTTTGCAGTGGCAAGGGTGAGGGCTGGCCCCCGGTAGGTTCCTCCGAACATGGCCAACCCCTGACCTAGCTGTGATGTGCTCCCCTTTAAACATTACATGTATTTATTTATTTCACAAATGTATATACTGCTTCCCAACAAATTATCAAAACAGTGAACATAATAACACCATCAACACTAAATATAACAATAACATAATCATTCTGCTGATCAACAATAAAACTTATGGCTTTAATGGCTGGGCACACCTGAGGGAAAACCTGTGCAAAGAGAGAGAGATCTCCTAAACATCAAGACTACAGAGTATATTCTAGAAGACAGGTGCTATAATGTGAAACCTGCTCTATTACTAGCACTGCTAAGGCGAACCTCAGGATTATGCAGCACCATCAAAAGTGCTCCTTCTGGGGTGAGGTGATCCCTGAGGTAACCTGGCCCCAAATTGCTTTACGTATCAACAACAACAAACTTACATTTGGGCTGGTAGCTTATATGCAGCCAGTGCAGTTCTATTTAGCAAAGGTGTAACATGCAGTCTAAAGAGCCCCCTGTTTGCAACCTTACTGCTATGAGGCACATGATAAACAAATGATGATTCAATTGTAGTGAGACGAGTGAACCAGCCCTCAGTGTAGATTAGCGGTGGCTGATCTTTTGGGTAACCATGCCATAATGTCAGGGCCTAACTATGACAGTGCCTCCCTAGTTCACCTGCAGTATGTGCTGTCCTGCTCCTTGCTGCATAGGTATTAAAAGCATGTGAATCTAAAACTAGGAGATGGAGTAATGAGATCTTTGGTCTGTGGCCCGAGATCAGCTAGGATGAGGTGGCTTTACGTTGCCACTGATTTGTGAAGGGGCAAATGTGTTCCAGGAAAAGCAACACACAAGTGAGACACAGGTGCTGCCTTTTCTATGCAATCTTTTGGAGTGGGAAGGCATTGGGAAGGCAGGCCCAGCACTCTCCTCTGAGACAGGCACTCCTGGAAAAGCAGGCCTGTTCTCCTTCCTATCCTGTGAACTGTTTTGACCCAGGCTCCTTCCAGACAGGTGGCTCCTCGCATTACCCAATAATTGCTCTGCCAGTGTAAGCAATGAGTGGAATTGCATTTGTCTTTCCACACGATCGGAAGTATTGCGCTTTTTCTATGTGTACAATCCACTACGTTTCTGATATAGCTGCTGTGGGTGAGGCCATTTTAAGCTCGGTACACATTCATTAGAATCCTTGTGGTTTGTGCCATTTTATGAATTCATGTTTATGGTGGGTTTTGGTGGGTTTTTTAATCAATCTTAATTAGTGCTAAAATGCTTTTCTGGCTTATATCTTTTTAATGAACGACAGTTGTAGTGCTCCCCGGCAAGGCCCGCCTGGCTCAACATTGTTATCTTTTTGGCACCTGGTCAAGACTTTTCTCTTCTCCCAAGCATTTAACAGCATATGTTGAGTTTTAATTGACCCCAGATCTATATTTAGGTCTGGCTGAGAGTTCAAAGTTGTTTTTAAACGGACGTTGTCTTTGTATGCTATCTGTTTTTATGGTTTTAAATTTTGTATATCGATTTTTAATGTTTAATGTTTTAATCTTTTGTAAACTGCCCAGAGAGCTTTCACTATGGGGCGGCATAGAAATGTAATAAACAACCACCACCACAACAATAATATGTTAATTTTTTTTATTTTTTGTTGATTTTACTGTGGCTGTTTTGATATGTTTTAGGTTTTACACTGTTTTATTATATTTATGTATCGTATTGTTTTAACTTTTTTTATGAACTGTTCTTGGGCAATATAGAAACGCAGTAAATAAACAAACTATCAAACAAAAGTATATCATGGTATTATATTGCTATAACACTATAATACAATAATAGGATTTTTTTTTTAAAAAAAGAGTATACTTCCCCCCTCACTCACTGCCATTTTAACAACAGGATTAATGGCAGTGATTAGAAAGGGTTTTATTTATTTTTTAAAAAGCATTATCATCAAAACATTGTAGTGTTATAGCTCTTATATTTGACTTTCTTTTCAAATAACCCAGAAAAGCATTTTAGCTTTTATTTATTTATTTAAACAAACAAACAAAGTGAGCTGTGATTAACTTTCCAGATATATCACTGCCTACATCAAAATCCCACTCCTTAAAAAGATGGAAAATTAGCACTAAAGGCATCTATGCCTGTAGAGCTTGTTCTCCATTTTCCTGGGGGAAAAAGCTGGACTTTTTGCAGTCTGAGAAAAGACTGAACAACCACAGGGAAAATACAGAATGACATGACTGGATGGTGGTGTGTTGTGGATGCCCCATGAAAAAGTAAGCGAACAAAGCATGGAAATTCCATGCTAAACACCTCATGTGGAAGCACCCACAGTCCCTTTGGCAGAAGCCCAGTCTTCTCAGTCACCTCCTCTACCTGTGATCTCTTCAGGTTTGATTTCAGCTTCAAACTCCAGCGTGATGCGGGTCACCTCCTTGTTGGGAGAGTTGCGAGCCCGGCGTCCCTTGCCCTTCTTTGACGAGTCACACTTTAGGTTCACAAAAGTCACCTGGCAATCTGAGCAAGGGGCTGACCCACCTAGCGGAGATGGGACAGTGTCAGTATCCTTTATGCCAGGGGTGGGGAACCTTCGGCCTCCAGATGGCCACAACCCCTGCCCCTAGCCCCACCCCTTTCGCCCAACCACCGATAGTTTGGTGGTTTTCCAGCTTTTCCCATTTTAAAAGGTTGAAATGCCTCTGCTAAAGCTTAGTTACAGGCAGTAAGACCTTTAAGAGAAAGTCTGCTAGTATTTTTTGGTTTCGCCTGCCGCTTTTGCCTTTGGCTCCACCCACCACTGGATTGTGCCCCTCCAAGCTTCTCCAAAATTGAATTTGGCTCTCGGGCTGAAAGAGGTTTCCCATACCTACTTCAAGCAACAGCTATCTGAAACCCTCACGAGCATTTCCCTCTGTAAAAACCAAGCAGCGCTCTTCTCCTTTATCCTGCAGGACTTCCACGTCTATCCCTTGGCAGCTAAGGCACTTCCTTGGACATGACCACACAATGATAGTTCCCACACAACTATCTGCAGAGCTCCTCATTACATTATCTGCTGTGGAGGTTGAGCTCCCTAAGTTTAGGGTTTATCTTCCTTTCATGCTTCTACTCTCTTTACTCTGCTGATGGGTTCGGTTACAACTTTGAAGAAGGCACAAAACCATAAAAGCCTCAGTCATTCCCAATACGCCCCAACCCACACATCCCGAGATGCTTTTCATGCAGATAGTGAGCAAAGGAAGCCTGGACTTCTAGAGCCTCTTGGTCCCCCGCCCCTCTCTCCCTCTCCCTCTGGAATCTATGCCTGCTTTGCTTTTTTAATGGGTGCATTATACAATGCTACAGCATTTCGAAAACAGAGTTCACCAGCCACACAACCACCACCACAGCAAGAATGTTCACACAGTCTATCTGTGATCTCGAAAACCCAGCTTCCAGAACACACAAGATGTAAGGCTGGAAACACCCGCTGAGAAGCCTGCGGGAAGACATACAATGGAGGGAGAGCCTCACCTAGTGCACCACTCCTGCCCGCCTCATCCTGCTTGCCTCTCATGCGCGGATGCAAGTGGCATTTAGCATCCTTGATTTTGAAGGAAGCCTTTTGTTTGATTGGAGCAGCGACAGTCTCTAAAAGAAAAGGCAGGTGCTAAGTATCAGGGGAGCCAGCAGGATCTAGGGAGGAGGTCCGGGGGGCTCAGGAGACCAAGCTTACCAACACAGGGATGGCTGCCATTGCTGGGCCTCGGCGGAGGTCCCTGCCGCAGGATTGGGGTCCCGCAGCTCACTGTGTAGCTGTTGTCAGACTCTGCAAAGAGAAGGAACCATGTCAGAGTCAGTGGAGGTCTCTGGCCAGATGTTTCTAAATGAGTGCCTGTGTGAGCCTGTACTTGCAAACCCAGGTCATCCCAACCCAAACCCCTAGGGCTTTTTAAAAAGGTTATTAGTGCAAGCCTGATTTTGCCCATTGGTGATATGGATGAAAATCAGCCAATTTGGGCTACAATCCATTACTACGTTATTGTTATTATTTGAATTCAGAAAGAATAAGCAACACTTCAAAGCATCCCAGTGCAATAAAAGCACTTAAAAAGAACACAAGAGGTGCTAGAGGGCAGCTAACATGAATAAATTCCCAGGGCTCATTGCCTTGGTGGGGTGGGGAGGTGCATGCATGAGTCAGATCACACACACCTGCCAAAGGGAGGGTGGGCCAGAGCAAAATGCATGGAGAATGGTTAGCACGATCCTTTCAGCAGCTAGCCCTGCACAGCTATTAACAGGAGCAACACTACGTTTCTAGAATGGAACTCGTATTCAAAACTTAGGGGGTGGAGGTAGTCGTAGGACAATGAATGTTTCTTTGTTGTGCAGACTTCTACTGTTACTTTCTACTGTTAGTTTTTCCCTACCCTGTGCCTGCTTACCCTACCCTGTACCTGTTTGCATTCTCTTCCCCTCCTTATTGTTTTACTATGATTTTATTAGATTGTAAGCCCATGCGGCAGGGTCTTGCTATTTACTGTTTTACTCTGTACAGCACCATGTACATTGATGGTGCTATATAAATAAATAAATAATAATAATAATAATAAATTTTGGGGGTTACCTGTGTATGTCTTATTTGTGCACCTACCTGGCAGAAAGCGAGCCTTGGAGGCACAGGTGAGGGAGCAGCTGTCCTTTTTGCCATTCTTGTTGCAGGTAAGTGTGGCTCGTGGAGATACTGCGCCAGCCAAACATATCACCAGCTCTGAAGAAGAAGCATCAGTTGATAGCACTTTGCAGGTGAGGGTACAATTCACAGAAGAGCAGCTAGACTCTGCCACTGGGATGCCTACAGTGCAGAGCCACAGTTCATCGTCCAGCAGAAGCAAATAAGAATCAGTGCACTGTCGCTTGTCTCTGCCATGGGTTATGGCAAAATGTCCCGTGCTTGTATTACTCTGGCTCATTGCTGACACAGTAAGACATAAAATCTAAAAGTACACAGGGTTACTACTAAGCCACAAATTTTAGAATCTTATTTTTAAAAAATTCAGAATGGCTGAATTTTCAAGCATAGGTTCTTCAGAATCTTACCTTTCGTTTTGAAAAGGACATGCTTCTAGGTTTTATTGTGTGCTAGCAAAGAAAAACCTGGAAACATGCTAAAGGCTCCTGTAATGCTGCCTGGACTAAATGCAGCCTCTAAGCAGTAGTTGGTAACATGCTCAAAGGAGACAGATGTGATTCTTCCATCTGCTTGTTCCCCAGTCAGCGACATTACTAATTTTGACCCCAACTAAAATGTTACCTGCTGAGATGCACTCTACCTCTAGGGGGCAGTATGACCTTTTCAATACTCACCGATACAATCTTTTTTATTCCAATGAAGTTTGCACCCAGCAGGGCAGGTACACTCATAGCTGCCAGGGGTGTTTATACAGCCAAACTTGCAGCCTCCTCGGTTGATGCTACATTCATCAACATCTGCAGGGAGACAAAGAGATGTAATTAAGAAACTATTAAATGGAGGCATTGTCCAAAAGAAAAGAGGAGTCACCAAGGCTCTTAGGTCTAGTCCCAGAACTGTACTTTGAACTGGTAAATAGATCAAAGGCAATTAGGTATTAAAAGAACGAGGGGTGACAGTAAAAAATAAGAAAAAAGCAAAGCAGAACAAAATAGGGAAGCTCTGTTGCTGATTCACCTTGTCATTCTGGCAAAATATCTGGCAACTCAGTTGATTCCTTTTGTATACTGGGCAGTCAGTGTACATGGCACTTTACAGCATAAAGAAAAGTGATAGGGTTCTGCCCCCAAAGGTGCTTACAAGTTTGTCAATGGGGGAGGGCAGGAAGAAGCAAAGCTAGCAAGGGATGAATGTGAACAAACGCAGCTACAGGTTGTGGCCGGAGACGTGGGTAGGGATTACAGCCATCCTATGGATGCCTGCAGAGGGGCTGCTTGCAGAGTAACACTTGCACCAGTGAGCAGGTGAGCATGCTATGGCTTAAGGGGGTCAGGGGTTTGCCCTATGTGCCTCCCATTCATTTTCATTCCTTCCCACTCATGGGCTGGTGACACATGGTCCTTGGTGGAGCTTTGTGTTAGTCACCTCAGTGCTGTATAGCACTTGTATATCTGCTTGTCCCTGTGGGGCTATAGACCTTGCACACCGTATTCAAGTAAAGGATTGTGCTTAGTGTTGCCCCCACACACACACCCTATGCCATCCTTTTGCTCTATTCTTCTTCTCCACCAAGATGAGAGGGTGAAAACATATATAATACTATTAAGAAACTCACAGCACTCCCCTCAGCTTCCTCCCACCTTTAAAATTTAAATGACAGCTAATCAAATACTGGTAGGCTTGCATCTCACCTCTGTGCTTTAGTTTAGGGTGTCCATGCTCAATATTTTTTAATGTGTCACATATGCCAGGGATGGGGAATGTGTGGCCCTCCAGATGTTGTTGGACTGCAGCTCCCTCCCTCCCCATTGGTCATGCTGGCCAGAGCTGATGGGAGTTGCAGCACAACATCTGGAGAGCCACATGTCCCCTACTTCTGACATACACTTGGATGACCATCCTTCAAATTAACAGTGAAAAGTACAAAACTGCTTCAAGGATTAACAGCGGGCGGGATTAACAGTGGAGGATTAAGGATTAACAGTGGAGCTTTTCTAAAGCTGCTAATTGGCTGTTAATCTGCTCTACCTACTTTGGTTTCATCGCAAAATTGAGATCAGAGCACTACACAAGGAGGGTTTCCTCTTCTGCTTTTCCACTACATTACCTCTAGGTGGCACTGTGGCATAGTGGAATAGCACAAATACACAAGAGGAAATCCTGCTTTGTTTGCTTTCACAATTAAATGTCACATTTTCCTCACCTCTAAAAAAATTGCTGAACATGCTGGTTAGACACAGAAGCGACACTGGAAGATCATGATGATGTCTAAGGAACCTGTAAACAATCGTGAGTAGGGAATGACGAGTGTATGGTAAATGCCTCGTGTGGAAAAGCCCTTGGTGACATTTCAAGCACTACCCATGCATTACTGTCTTTTGGTATTTGCAGAAGTCTTTCCCCCCCCCCCCCAGAACTTAATCCTTTTCAAGACAGGAAGTTTAACTGAAGTGGGGTGTGTGTTTCCCAATAGGCCCATTGCTCTAATAATGTTATGCCTGTCTTCAGCCTGACTAGTACAAACCTTTTTATCTGATCCTACCTACCCAGTTTCTGCCTTGCACCACAAAACCATAGAATTAGGCTTTGAGAGAAACATTATTTAAAAGCATGCTGTAATTTCGTATGCCAGTCTAGGGCTTCATGGAAAAATTATTGTCAGGGACTTCTGTTTGCCTTCAGCAAATATGAAACAAACAGGGATGAGAAGGTGAAAGAAGAGGAGTTTTTTTCTAGGGACTTCATAGGCAATACTACTCCCAGCACTTTGAGGCCCAGTATTGAGCAAAAGGCGGGATACAAATCGTCATCGTCATCCTCACCATCATCATCATCTATACAGGGCTAAACTATATGCTATATCATGTGCCCATGATCCTAAATGTCTTTTTTACTTTCAAGAAAGCATGTGAGCCCCCGATCCAGATTGGAACCAGCACACGTAGATAGGGAAGGTTTAAACTTTCCCACACATCCTCCCTTAAATTCATCCCTCTGCTTGCCAGGGCAAAAAAACTTATATTGGCACCAAATGAGCCTTATCCCACCCTGTTTTTAGTCCTTGCGCAGGGGTGGTGAATTTAGGAGGGAGAGTGGCTGGGTTGAGCAATGGTGCTGATCCAAACCCGGATCACAGCCCTGCATGGTTATTTGAAGATTAAAAAAGAAAAGGAAGTTTGGTTCATCTGCACATGACATGTATTTTAGCCCATAGATTCATTTGAATCAGGGCACATTCCCCATCATCTGGTGGAGCTGTGGCTTATTCACATCCCCTTTTTAGCTTGTGGTGGTAGCCACCTTTTTTTCTGACAACCCATGCCGAAATCAAGCAAGCTATATCTGCTGAAATCCCCTCTTCTGCGCAACTACTAAAGGTGCAGGGGCCCTCAGAAGCACCTGAGGGGAGGGGCAGGCACATTCTGAGGGCATCTCTAGATTTGTTCTGGGAACACTGAGCAACAGTCGTTATTGTAATGGAAAACGTTTGATCACCGCCATTGTCTATGAAGGCTTCAAGCTGCATCATCCCTGCCTCCGCCAACAAACAACAATAGGTAACCCATGGCAAGTGAAAGAACTTGCCAGACTCGCCTTTAGAAAATCATCCCAGGGATCAAGAGTGGAATGGAGAAGCGAGGAAAATGGAAAGGCTTGACAGCTGAAGTTCAACGAACAGCTGTGTCAGCCAGCCGGCCAATACTGCCCCCTTTCAGCATCCTTCCCGCCACCCACCTTACGGCACACAGAACCACGACCATGGAAATCAGCACTGAAGGACTGGCATGAAACAAACAAACAATGAGAGAGGAAGAATCAAAACAACCCATGAAGGCACGGCTTTGTTCCAAAACCTCCTCTTACAAATGCTTCAGTCAAAAGCACACTCCCACACAATGGGGCACACTAAGGTCATGGCTTTGCTCCCAACTCCTCAGAGTAGGCTGGGTGCTGACTCATATGGCACTGCCAAAGCATTCTTGGGCTTGGCTCCATCCCATCCTGCTCCTTTATGTAACACATTTTCTTCTGTTAGCCCTGAGTTAGAGGTGCCTTCCTCGCCTTGGGAGAACCACGGCCTGTTCCTTGAAGTTCTCTGAAGCAGACACAAGGTTTCACTGATGCAGCTTCTTGCTTCACAGAATTTCAGTGATGAGGGAAGGAACCCCAAGACTTCACTCCACTTTAGAATTCAGGGACCTGTCCTGTTTGGAATGTGACCATCCTCCCCTAAGGGCAGGAAAGGGGAGAGATGGCACCATTCCATAAGAACCTAAGAAATACCTTGCTGGATCAGACCAGAAGTCCATCTTGGAACATTTTATGTCCAGCAGGGGCCAGCTGGACATCTCCTGGAAAGTGCTCAAAACAAGGCATAATGGGTGATAGCTATCCCCAATTGTTTTTCCTCTTTTCTGCCCAATCACTACTTATGAACAAGTCCTAATGGCCCTTCCAAAAATGCAATCTAAAGCAGTTAGTTCTGCGGCCATCACTACATCTTGATTTCTATGAAAGCACACAGCTCTCCTCTACTGCTTTCCCGCTAGTACAGCCTTCCCTAACCTGGTGCCCTCCAAATATCATAGAATCATAGAACAGCAGAGTTGGAAGGGGCCAACAAGGCCATCGAGTCCAACCCCCTGCACAATGCAGGAATCCACCCTAAATATGGTAGACTCCTCCTCCCAGAATCCCCAAGTCAGCTAGCAAATGGTATTTAGTATCACACTGCCTCTGAACATGGAGCTTCCAGTCATCTTATAGTTACTAATATTAGATCCATTCAAGGCCAGCTCTGCTATCAGGCTGAGTCAAGTCAGGCACCTCAAACAGCTGATTCTGGGTGTCATGAAATGGCAGCAAATTGTTAGTCATTTAGTATTATGTATTTACAATATTTATATACTGCTCCCCATTCAAAATTTCAGAGCAGTGTACAAGATAAAATAAAATAAAAACAGAATAAAACAAGTTAAAATAGATTTTAAAAGAAGCAAAATGTACAGTGAACCATGGCTGGTCATTTAGGAAAGGCTTCCTGGAATAATGATGTTTTCAGGAGGCACCGAAAGGAATACAAATTTGGCGCCTGCCTGACCTCCAGAGGCAGGGAATTCCATAGGAGGGGGGCCACCATGCTGAAGGCTCTTCCCCTGGTGGACTCCAATTGGAGGATGGGTCTATGTGGAACCTCCAGGTGCATGCCCTTAGATGACCTCAGTGACCGGGCAGGTTGGGAGGGGAGAAGGCACTCCCTCAGGTATCCTGGTCCCAAGTTGTTTAGGGCTTATTGCATATTTTCTATATTATTGTATATTTTCTATATGGGAAGGGAAGAAATGCATGTGGGATTTTCTGCCTTCAACACCAAAATAACTTCCTGACCTTGGGTAGTATGCACCTTGAATGGGTGTGTGTGTGAGGTGAATTTGCTGGTCTGCCTCAGGCTGCCCAATGTATTGGCCAGACCTGGCTCCATCCTCCATTTATTTGTCTGTTTCAAAGACATCTAAACTAGTGGCTATCAACACATTCTGTGGCAAAGTCAATCGTTCCTCCACTTCTTTTATTCCTTTACCACTTAGGCTAGTTGAATCTCACTTCCTACCACTAGTTTTCTACTTGCTCCTAAAGCCCACATTCCACAAAAACTCAAATAATTAAGAACATAAGAAGAGCCATGCTGGATCAGACCAAGGGTCCATCTAGCCCAGCGGTCTGTTCACACAGTGGCCATCCAGCTGTCGATAAGGGACCCACAAGCAGGACATAGGTGCAACAGCACCCTTCCGCCCATGTTCCCCAGCAACTGGTGCACATAGGCTTACTGCCTCGGATACTCAAAGCAGCACATAGCCATCAGGACTAGGAGCCCTTGATAACCTTCTCCTCCAGGAATTTATCCAACCTCCATTTAAAGCCATCCAAATTGGTGGCATCACTACAGCTTGGAGTAGTGAATGCCATAGTTTAACTATGCACTGTGTGAACAAGTATTGGATTCAGAACAAGGCATCCAGACTTGAGTTAATTTTGCGGGGTACAGAATATATTCACCTAAGCTGAGCCACAGAATTATATCTGTTGCTTTCATATCCAAAGAGAGCTTCTCTTTGTGTAATATTTTTGGACTTATAGGTCTGCCATGTACATGAGCTTGAATTCTCCCTGGAACCTAATATAATAATGACACTAGTTGGCATATGTCCAGCGGTTTTTCTGGCTAAAAACGCCCAGCTGACATTTTCCCTTTAAATTCTGATCTTTCCATCCCCCACCCCACAAACACACACCGGGATTAGGTCCAAGTCACTGGCGGAACACAATACTTAGATTACTCTTGGGGTTTAGATTAATGTATTGAACCAGCACTTAAGAACAACTTAATTGTTTGATGTGGTCTTTCATAAGATTCCTCTGCTGCTTTCATTGTGAATCAGAGAACTCCACAAAAGAATTTAAGGAACATTAACTGACCAAATTATAAGGCTACAGTAAAGCATGAAATCATCTAGTTAAGCCCTACTTCTGCGAGCAAGATTACTGAAATGAAACTAACCAGGGTCAGTGTTTTCCCCATCTTTTTTTCTTTTATAATTGCCAATAATTGAATTTCTACAACCTCTTTTAGTAACATGCTTAATTGATCCTTAGAGGTAGTACATACGGCTAAAATTTTGCAGTGGCCTCTCATTGAGCTGGCCTCCTTTAGCTGCCGTTCTGTCACAGAATGTTAACAAACATTCAAAATTCTGAGGGGGAATAGTCAGTTATAAAAAGCTAGAAATAAGCATATACTGTAGGTTGTTAGGAAACTGGAAGGGTTGTTGTTTGGCTTAAAAACATCATACAAGGCCTAGGGACAAGTGGGGCTGGCTACCTCAGACAGGATGTGGAGCCGTGTAAAGTAACTGTGACTGAGGAGGAGGGATCAAGGAAGGAAAAAGGTACTGCAAAAACCATACAGAAGACTTTGGGGTTAGAGGAAGAGTCTGCTATAGGGAGATTGAAGAGAAACAGGGCTTACAAGGACATGGAGGAAGAAAAGAAATATTGAGTGTGTCGAGGGCTTTGGGACAATGGTGGTAGAATGGGGAAGGTGGAGGGTCAGGGTGATGCAATCAAGGAAGTTGGAGGGAGATACAGGAAACCTCATACAGCCTTGGAACAGGAAGGACTATTAGTAAAAGGGTGTGTAAAAGTATGGAGAGCAGAAATTCACATATCTATTCAAAATAACTGGGCACATCTTTGGCTGCAGATGTTTAGTCTAGTAATTTCTTAGGGCACAATCCTATACATATTTAGCAGTGATGTGGGTTTTCTGGAAAATTTTGAATTGGACATTTCTTTGTGAAATTTTCTGGAATTTGCCATATGGGCCTTTGCATAGAAAAACTTGCAGTTTCTATCAGAATTTTTTCCAATGCAAATTAGGTTCATTTGCATAGGAAAATGTTCAGTTTGCACCAGAAAATCTTCTGATGCCCTAGATCAGAGGTAGGCAACTTGTGACCCTCCAGATGTTGCTCACTCCTGCCCTACAGAGATGTAATATAGCATGTTTATTTTACTTGTATTTAGTAAAGAAAGATAAAAAAATATTTCCATGCATTATTATTTTTGTCCCAATACATCACAAGTATTTGATCTGAAATATTTGAGGGGGGAATTAAAGCACACTTAATGCAATTTAAATGTTATATTATGTAGATTTTTTAAAAAACTTGTAAAAAATGTAAAGACAATTTTGTGAACCGCCCAGAGAGCTTCGGCTATTGGGCAGTATAAAAATGTAATAAATAAATAAATAAATAAATAGCATCTACCTCCCTTACTTTGTTTAAATTTGGGGGGGGGGGACAAAAGTACTGAACTGTAGACACACAAATTAATTTTAGCAACCCAAAGAACTGTGCATAATATGTTAACAACAACTCATCTATTTCAGCAGTTCAACTCTCTTTCACTAGGGCCGTTGCTAGACCACGAGTTAGCACGGTGCGAGGCCTGTGCTCGTCCCTGTGCGTCCAGATGACACACAGGGGATCTCGACCTCAGCCAGGGCTCAAGCCTCCCTGGCACCGCGCTAACAGAAACCGCTTGTAGCACAGTTCTTCCCGCGGTCCTGGCCTCAGGTCAGGCGTGTGGACCGTTCCACTGCTTTTCCCGGCTACTGCACTTATGCGCGAGTAGCCGGGAAAAACGAAGGATGGGCTGCAGCGCTCCCACCCCCCTTCCCCCAATTCCCCCCCCCCACGACCTCCCCTGGCCTCCGTTCCCTCCCTGTCCCCACCTGCTGTGTCCTGCTGCTGCCGCTGATGTCCCCAGCCGCTGTGTCCTGCTGCCGCCGCCGATGTCCCCAGCCGCCCTGTCCCGCTGCCGCCGCTGCCGCCACTGTCCCCAGCCAGCTTTTCCTGTTGTCGCCATGTCCGGCCTGCAGGACATGGCAATCCCTGTCGCCATGTCCGGCCTGTGATGCCTGCTGAGCAGGCATCACTGCCCGGACATGGCGACAACGGGAAAAGCCAGCTGGGGACAGTGGCGGCAGCGGGACAGGGCCGCTGGGGACATCGGCGGCGGCAGCGGGACAGGGGGCTGTGGACATCGGCAGCGGCAGCAGGACACAGCAGGTGGGGACAGGGAGGGATCGAAGGCCAGGGGAGGTCGTGGGGGGGGGATCAGGGGCAGGGGTCCCTATTTATTTTTTTAAAAAAAACCCTACGTTTTCCGGTGGTGCGCTCCTGCGCACGCGGTCCCTTTAAGGAAAAAAAATGGCGGATGCGACGGGGCTGAGGGAAGCCCCGTTGCGTCTTACGTGTGGACGGGGTCTACAGGCCGCGCTACTTCTAGCGCGGCCTGGCCCCTCCTTCCACACGGATTATCAGGTAGGTCTAGCAAGGCCCTAGGATTGTTGGAGCACCTTTTTAGTTTCGCTGTCACTATTTATTAGTTCCATTTCACTTTGAGAAAATGTATGTACTTCAACAAGATATATGTATTCTTTCACTTACCTGCTAAGGATAATCACCTGAAAAATAGTAATTAAAATGTTGAAACTGCTAACATGCCTAATATTGCATTTGCAATTGACATATGTTCACTTTTACTAATGAACTCATGAAATGGATTTTTTTCTGCGGAAAAATAAAGCACTGGGAAATTTTCCTCCCATATCACTGATGTTTAGACATTAAAAGGTCCTGCAGTGTTGGGAGTTGTAGGACTTTTTTGCTGTCTAAAGATGCATAGGATTGCACCTTTAATCATTTAAGAATTCTGCTAAGAAAAGCAGAATGTTGACAAACCTAAAGCCTTTCAATCTTTTCTTATTTGTAATCTTTCACTGACTTTGCTGCTTTCCTTTAAGCCAGTTTCTATTTGACCATATTTTTCTTAAAGAGCCCCTGTCCAAATTTAACACTTTACTGCAGCTGAGGCCCAGCCACTGCCAAGCATAGCAGAATTACTGTCTTTTGTCACATACAGTATTCCTATTGATAAAAAAAAAAAATCCCAAAATGATACAAGGGTGGCCATGTATCTTACTTTACAGAAGACAGTCCTGTATTTAAAGGCATTCTCTTATTTGAAGACCTGTCCCCTCCAAGTCTGTTCAAAAGATAAAGAACCAGAAGGAGCAGGAGGAAGGGCTTTGAAGTTGCCCATCAAAAGTTAGCACAGGTACAGAAAACACAGGTATAGCCCCTGCCACGGTATAGGCAGCCCCCAGGAGTTGTTTTGTGTGTTGAAGGACTGTGAGCTCTATTCCATTCAAATTTCTGGCTCAGAATTCTTTGATTCTAAGCGTATGTCTTTTGCAGCAGGCTCCAATTGGTGAATCTCGGGGTTCGAGTAAAAAACAAAGTAGATCCTCCAAGTCTGAAGTCTGCCCACCCCAGGCCTAGTACATCCTGGGGTTTTATCCTAAAGACACTTGCAGTATAGAAGCCTTCAGTGCAATATGGAGTATATGATATCAAGTCCACACTCCAAGACTTTAAAGCTGAAGTCATTTGGAGTTCAAATCATAGGAACACATTGGATGGCTCTGAGTAATTCTCATTCTCTCTCTCTCTCTCTCTCTCTCTCTCTCTCTCTCTCTCTCTCTCAGACCTGGTCCCCCACCCACCCAGCCCCTAATAGCAAGATTATTAAGGCTGGGATAAGATTTTCTCAGACCTGTAGTCCCTGCTTTTATTAGGAATATTTCTTGTGTTTCAGGAATGTCCTGAAAATATACATCCCGAGTCTACTGCTTAAGAAAATAATAATCTTCTTTTGCAAACTGCCAATTCAATACAATAACCCTTTATTTGCAGTACAGTTAAAAGTGGACAGTTTCCCCAGATTACAGAATATACCAAATCTCCTGTGATGCAGGCACCATCCATCTAGAATTACCACTATGTAACATGGTTTCTCTTTCCAGACCTGTGATCTACAGATGCTCTGTGCCTGTTATTGTGTGAAAGACTGAACAAAATTGGTTGCATAAGCAGAAACAGCTTCATCTCAAAGTAGAGGGGATTTGTACTCGGCAGCCACAGAACTTTAGCACACTTTGGATAGACATCAAATAAAGGTCTAAACAATATTTATAAATCTATGTCTGTGACAACATTGGCATACGAACAATATGCTGTTTTTCTGATTTGTGTTTACATTTCAACACATTGAAGTCCACGCATCTGCACCAAGTGGATAGGGATGGTGCATTTTGCCCATCGGGTGAATTTGTGTTTGCAGCTTTCAAGTGTATTTCACTTTGCCAGTCTGTTGTGTGCATACTTTACTTGCGTGCATGTTTGTGTGTGTGTAATTGCTGCAGTCTGTTTATGCATCTGTCTTAATCGGTGTAATCTAGGGCATCTTGAGAGACATAACTCTCCCTTAAATTTACTGTGGCAAGCCACACTGCTGTAGCAACACGCTCCAACAAACCCCTCTTCGCCTTCCATCTGCCTTTCCATTTTTCTTCCTGGCACAACCCCAATCCTCTCCTCCCTCTCTATTGAGGAACTGTAAAACTTTCTGAAGTTCCCCTCCTCCTACCTCAAATGCTATGCCAAAAACTCACAGTGGGGATTTCCCAACTCCCATCCCACTGGACACGAGACAAATCACTCTTGTCACCTTGTTTACAGCTGCAGAGACAAATGTCTGGCCCTGCCACCCTCTGCAAACAGCAGCAGGCATCTTGTAGGGAACATGATTCATTAAATCTTGCCTCACAAAAGAGATACTCCCCCCCACACACACACACAATCTCCCTTATTAAGAAATTTCCCTTATGGTGCAGGTGCTAGAATGCAAGTTCTGTATTTAGGTCAGGGCTGTAGAATGTCAGGCTCAGGGGCCAAATTCAGCCCCCTGGGGTCCTAATCGGATCCTCCAGAGTTTTCCAGAAGGCCACGCCCCTTCCCCTTCCCCTGGCCCCACCCCTTTCCCCTGAATGCCAGTCATTTGGTGGTTTCTCAGCTGTTTGTGGAGTTTTTCCCCTATTCGAAAAGGTGGAAATGACTCTCCCAAGGCTTAGTTACCGGCAGCAAGAGCTTTAAGATGAAATATACTGGTATTTTGTACCCTGCACGTTTGGCCCCGCCCACCACTGGGATACACCCCCCTCCAAAGAGCTTCTCCGAAATGGAATTTGGCCCTTGGGCTGAAAGATTTAGGAGATCTCAGCTCAAATCTCTATTCAGCCTCATTAACTTTGGGTAAGTCTCAGTTGAACTTTTATGTATAACAGGAAGTGTTGGGACTGGATTGTTTTGTGGACCAAATAGATAGAGACTACAAAGAACTTTGCATATTCAACAATTCTGTATAAACTATAATCTCTACACTCCAAGCACAGGCAAATAAGAGTCCACAAAATCCAGCAAATACACCATGTCAGGTTTCGCCATGCAAAGGCTACTTGCCTTGGTGGCCTAAAATGCACCGGAGAGAGCTGAGCGCATGCTTTTGCAAAGCAGAAAGTCCCAGTTTCAATCCCCAGTGTTCTCACTCAAAAGGATCTCAGCAAGACTAGGGCAGATTTCAGTAAGAATAGATAACTCTGGCCTATACAGCCCAGTGGTCTGACTCACTATTACTGACAGCTTCATACATTCATATGCTTACTGATGATGTGATCACGTTTTAGGTTTGTTTGGGTGTGTGTGTGTTGTATTTTTTTCTTTCGGGTAAGTTGCTTTGAGGCTTCAGTGGTGGTGGAAAGTGACACATACATTGAATGAATGAATGAAGATGACCCCTACTTGCGGCCAACCAATCTGGAAAGGTCTGTTGGAGGCCAGAGACACTATGCTCCACGTTGGAGCAGAAAGAGGGCAACGCTGCCAGGTAAAGATAGAAAAGTAAAAATGTAGGAGAGAAGCACGAAAGAGGTCTCAAAGACAGCCCAAACTCCACACATCCACAACTTTCACACTGATACCTCCACAGTGGGTGAGTCCATATAGCGTGTAGCCTTTGTGACACAAGCACTGGAAGCTCCCTGGTGTGTTTACACAGATGTGGTCACAGGTTCTGTCAAAGGAGCATTCATCGATATCTGAAAACAGGAAAAGAGAGCATAAGCTACATTCCAACAAGGAGGTAACACCTCCAGGAGTCATGGATAACTTTGCTCCCTCTCTAGTCAGAAATTCTGAAACTGTGCCCATTGTTTGGAGACAGAAGAATATGTTCTTTGCCAATGATATTCTAATAGAAACAATAAGTAAATAAATATCCAATTGGAGTTATTACCTCTGTAATATGGGTTCCATTGTCACGTTTAGACTTTACAAGAAATAGCACTAAGGACACAGTTTCACATTAACACTCTTTAAAGGATCTCCCCTAAATAGTCCTCCTTCCTCAATAGAAATCACCTCAATAGGAATCCCAAATCCCCTACCCTTTGTCTGCTGACCCCTCCAATGACCCATTGAATAGAGGATCTCCCCTGAACAGTTCTCCTTCCTTAATAGGAATCACCATTCCTTGGGGGAGTCAACTGATCTACATTCCCACCCACTGGAAGCTAGTGGTGATCAGGAGTTCACACAAAGCTTCCCTTGCTTTTCAAACGAGACCCTCCAATCAAATTCACTGCATCAGCAATTGGACCCACTATATAAGCAGGCACACTATCGAGGGAGCCAGCTATCCGAGCATGAGGAGCCCCAGTGACAAAGTGCCACAGCTCCAGTGCCAAAGCTTCTGCAAACAGGCGAGTTAAGCAACTGGGCAAGTTTAGCACATGGCAAGGAAGCCAGGGCAGTAAACTCCTCCCTCCCTACTCACAGTAAATAACTGTACATAAACAAATTAAAAGCTGTAAATAAACTCCCCACCTTCTCCCAGTAATGAATTCCTAGTAAACAAACCCTATTACAGCAAGAATAACCATTAGAAATTCAGTTATGAAGGTAAAAAGCCAGCAAGGGTGTGGGGGCTTCCCTGTGTATTGCACTGAGTGCCACATGTGTGATTATCTGCCTGCTGGACAGAAGTCATGGGTGTGTGCTTGGTGTAATGAGCTCCTGGCTCTCAGGGAACATATTTGTTCCTTTGAAGCCAAGGTTGCTGACCTGGAGAAGCTATGTGAGGCAGAGAGGTTAGTAGGAGAGACCTTCAGGGACCTAATAGCAATGTCCCACTCCATCAGTGTCAGCTCCTCCATTCTGAGGAAATGGAAAATGAAGGGGCCCCTTCCTCAGAAGACCAGCAAATATCCTCTCGCACTGAGGATGTGCCTCTGGGAGGGAAGGGGGCTTGTGGTAGTGGCAAATTTGATCATTAGACACATAGACAGCTGGGTTTGTGACGGGCATGTAGAACGCATGGTGTATTGCTTGCCTGGTGCGAAGGTTGTTAATATCACACACTGTCTAGATAGCATAGTAGACAGTGCTGGGGCGGAGTCAGTTGTCATGGTCCATATTGGTACAAACAATGAGGGGAAATGTAGTCGTGAGGTCCTGGAAGCCAAATTTAGGTTGCTAGGTAGGAAGTTGAAATCCAGGACCGCCAAAGTGACTTTCTCTGAAATGCTACCAGTTCCACACACAAGGCCAGTTACAAAGGTGAAGCTGAGAAGTCTCAATGCATGGAAGAGTGTAGGGAAGAGGGGTTCAGATTTGTTAGGCACTGGGGAACATTTTGGGACAAGCCGGACCTGTACAAGGGGATGGGGTCCACCTAAACCAAAATGGATCCAGACTTCTGGCACTAAACATGAAAAAGGTGGCAGAGCAGCTTTTAAACTAAACTGTGGGGGAAAGCCAACAGGAGCTGGGAAGTATCTGGTTCTGGTTAAATCATCTGAAGGGGATGAAAATGAAAATATTTTTGATTGTCCAAATGTAGAAGGTGAGAAAATAGGCCATGAGTATGTGATAGGACATGATAGCCAATCAAAGAGGCTTAAGTGCCGCAGTGAAAAATGGACACGCTAGAAACATCTGGGGAGGGACACCATGTATAGGTATTTCTATGCAAATGCTAGACACCTCCAAACCAAAATGGGAGAATTGGAGTTCTTGGTCTTAAAGGAGAACCTAGACAAAGTGATCATTACAGAAACCTGGTGGAATGGAGAGAACCAGTGGGTTCTAAATATAAATATTATATATAAACACAACAGAGAGGACAAGGAAGGGTGTAGTGTTGAGTACATGTTGCTCTGTACGTTAAAGAGGGCATGGTGTTGAGTAGACTAGAACACCAAAATTTATTTTATTTTATTTTATTTATTACATTTTTATACCGCCCAATAGCCGAAGCTCTCTGGGCGGTTCACAAAAATTAAAACCATCATAAAACAACCAACAAGTTAAAAACACAAATACAAAATACAATATAAAAAGCACAACCAGGATAAAACCACGCAGCAAAATTGATATAAGGTTAAAATACAGAGTTAAAACAGTAAAATTTAAATTTAAGTTAAAATTAAATGTTAAAATACTGAGTGAATAAAAAGGTCTTCAGCTGGCGACGAAAGGAGTACAGTGTAGGCACCAGGCAGACCTCTCTGGGGAGCTCGTTCCACAACTGGGGTGCCACAGCGGAGAAAGCCCTCCTCCTAGTAGCCACCTGCCTCACTTCCTTTGGCAGGGGCTCATGGAGAAGGGCCCCTGTAGATGATCTTAAGGTCCGGGTAGGTACATATGGGAGGAGGCGTTCCTTCAAATAACCTGGCCCCAAACCGTTTAGGGCTTTAAATGTCAATATCAGCACTTTGAATGGGTCAGACTCTTACACAGAAACACTGTGGGTAGCAATACAGGGCCCCAAAACAAATTTATTTATTTTATTTAATTACATTTATATACCGCCCCACAGCCGAAGCTCTCTGGGCGGTTTACAACATTTAGTGCTAGGAACGTGCTATTGTCCCCCAGACCAAAATGCTCAGGTTGACCTTGAGATGGAAAATGAAATCAGGGAGGCCTCCAAACGAGGAAGTGTTGTAATTGACTGGATAAATGTATATTCCAGTCATGACAAAGAGGTTAAATTTCTTGATGCCCTAAATGAGTTCAAATCTCCAGGGCCCGATGAACTGCATCCTAGAGTAATGAAGGAGCTAGCGGAAGAACTCTCAGAACCTTTGTCTATTATCTTTGCAAAATCATGGAAGACGGGTGAGGTGCCGGATGACTGGAGGAGGGCTAATGTTGTCCCTATCTTCAAAAAGGGCAAAAAGGAGGAACCTGGGAACTACAGACCAGTCAGTCTGACATCCATCCCTGGGAAAATTCTGGAGCAGATTATAAAGAAGTCAATCTGTAAACACCTTGAAATCAATGCAGTGATTACTAGAAGCCAACATGGATTTGTCAGGAACAAATCCTGTCAGACTAATTTGATCTCATTTTTTGATCGGGTAACCTCCCTTGTGGACTGTGGGAATGCTGTGGACGTCATATATCTTGACTTCAGCAAAGCTTTCGACAAAGTGCCCCATGATATTCTGATTAACAAACTAGCTAAAAGTCGGCTAGATGGAACAACCATTAGGTGGATTCACAGTTGGCTACAGAATCGGACTCAAAGAGTACTTATCAACCTTCTCAAACTAGAGAGAGGCAACGAGTGGGGTACCACAGGGCTCAGTCCTGGGCCCAGTGCTCTTCAACATTTTTATTAATTATTTGGACAAGGAGGTGCAGGGAACGCTGATCAAATTTGCAGATGACACAAAATTGGGTGGGTTAGCTAATACCCTGGAAGACAGAAACAAACTTCAAAGTGATCTTGATAGGCTGGAGTGCTGGGCTGAAAACAACAGAATGAAATTTAATAGGGATAAATGCCAAGTTCTACATCTAGGAAATAGAAACCAAATGCAGAGTTACAAGATGGGGAATACTTGGCTCAGCAATACTACAAACAAGAAGGATCTTGGAATTGTTGTAGACTGCAAGCTGAATATGAGCCAACAGTGCGATATGGCTGCAAGAAAGGCAAATGCTATTTTGGGCTGCATTAATAGAAGTATAGCTTCCAAATTGCATGAGGTACTGGTTCCTCTCTATTCGGCCCTGGTTAGGCCTCATCTAGACTATTGCGTCCAGTTCTGGGCTCCACAATTCAAGAAGGACGCAAACAAGCTGGAGCATGTTCAGAGGAGGGCAACAAGGATGATCAGGGGTCTGGAAACAAAGCCCTATGAAGAAAGACTGAAAGAACTGGGCATGTTTAGCCTGGAGAAGAGAAGATTGAGGGGAGACATGATAGCACTCTTCAAATACTTAAAAGGTTGTCACACAGAGGAGGGCCAGGATCTCTTCTTGATCCTCCCAGAGTGCAGGACATGGAATAACGGGCTCAAGTTAAAGGAAGCCAGATTCCAGCTGGATATCAGGAAAAACTTCCTGACTGTTAGAGCAGTACGACAATGGAATCAGTTACCTAGGGAGGTTGTGGGCTCTCCCACACTAGAGGCATTCAAGAGGCAGCTGGACAGCCATCTGTCAGGGATGCTTTAAGGTAGATTCCTGCATTGAGCAGGGGGTTGGACTCGATGGCCTTGTAGGCCCCTTCCAACTCTGCTATTCTATGATTCTATGACTGTGCCCTAGAACAGATGGTCATGACACTGACCAGAGGGGGGGCAACCCTGGATTTAATCTTAAGTGGTGTCACCCAGGTCCTAATACAAGATGTAAATTACCATTTGGTGACCACAGTGCTATTAGATTCAATATATATTTAAGTGGGAAACTGCCCAGGAAGTCCAACACAGTCACATTTGACTTCAAAAGGGGAAACTTCTCTAAAATGAGGGAACTGATGAAAAGGAAGTTGAAAGGGGGAATCAAGAGTGTTAAATCTCTTCAAAATGCGTGGTAGTTACCCAAAACCACAATAGCAGAAGCTTAGCTAAAATGTATGCCACAGGTTAGGAAAGGTAACACCAAGTCCAAGAGGTCACCAGCATGGTTAACTAGCAGTGTCAAGGAAGCTATTGTCTTCAGAAGTTAGAAGGGGCTGTCTTCAGAAGATGGAAGGGGAGGAATGGTGGCAATTGTTTCTAATTAATTGACATAGCACATAAATATATGAGCTTGGGTATGTGTCACAAGATTAGGGCCTCCCCATTCCTCTCAGAGCATTTTAGATGTAAGGCAAAGTTCTAAATCTCAGGACTGGAACAATACCTCAAAATGGGAGTGAGTTGGGTATGAGAAGACTGTCTGCAGGCTTCGCAGTGCCACAAGCCATGTGAGATGCACAGAATTAGCTCAGTAGAATACATGCCTTCCTGGTAGATTCTTTGCTAAAGGAGATGCCAGGGCCACCTACTTTTCCCTACAGGGGATTTCCTTGGGGCTGGGAGGTACAGTGGGACACAGCCAGCTTACTGGCTTCATGTTTATCTCATTGGTTTCATTAATTTAATTGCCACAATCTCATTTAAAAAAGCAAAAACATGAAGGCAGAACCTGGATAGAGATGAAAGAGGTCAAAGCCTAAGCGTACAGCAACTCTCCCTGCTTCAACCCCCAACACACGCCCGGCTTCCCTAGGGCCAGGTCTTATGAAGTCAGAATAAAAAACACCTGCAATAGATCACGTTAGCAGATGTCTGCCCCAACCAGCAGGGAGGGGAGGAATTGCAGCTGCTGATTCAGAGAGGAAAGAAAGACCTGAGGTTTCACACAGCTGCCTACCCAAGCCAGTTGCCTCTTAAGGCCTGCGTTGTGACCTGGTGTCCTGATGACTATTCATATAGGGCATTCAATCAACAGCGAAGTGTCTGCCCCAGCCAGCAGGGGAAAGGTATTTGTGGACTACAATTTAGAGCAGGGGTCAAGGGGCCACACTGCTCCCCAGAATCCATCAGGGACCACCCTACACAAACACCTGCCACTGAATTTGCAGCTGCAGCAAAAAAAAAAAACCACGGTGATTTTACAAAGAACGAGGCATGTGGGGAGCATGTGCCTTGTTGGCAAGCAGAATCATGTTCTGTGGCAAATTCAGCAGAGGCATGGGGAGAGGCTGCAGCCCAATGGCAGAGCACCTGCTTTGCATGCAGAAGGTCCCAGGTTCAATCCCCAGCATCTCCAGGTAGGGCGAGGAAAGATTCATACTGAAACCCTGGAGAGTGCTGCCAGTCAGTGTCGACAATACCGGGCTAGACGGATCAATGGTCTGAGTCGGTAGAAAGCAGATTCCTAGGTTCTTAAAAACGACCATGGGAGGCTGTATGTGACCATGGGACACCACAAGTGATGCCTACCCCTGACAGTGAGGAAGAAAAAGGCTACTGTCATGCTTCTCAAAACCTCCTGCATTCTTGGGAGACAATAATGAGGCCTGCTAAGTAATCCACAAAGCTTTATTCAAGCAATAAACATCTTTTCCCACCTGAAGAGAGTCTAATCTCTAGAAACTTTCCCCTAGGCAAAACTATGCAAACTAAGCGAGACAATTGTCCTTTCAAGAAGAATGGAAAGCCTTTTCCCAACTAGAGAGACTAGTTCTGAGGCAGCTTCTGATGCAATGCGAGCCGGGCCACCTTCCTTTTGCTTCGCCCGTTTTAGTCTGCGGCATACTGTAGGACTGGCTAACCTGTCCGTGCTCTCTCCTTTGGAAGAATGTTGGCTTTCCACTGACTGTGTATGATTTGCGCTTGATGAGATAAGCTGTGGAGAGAGTTCACCACCAGCTGGTGAAAAGCCTGTGAGAGCTTTCTCCCCCACTGGTACAGGCTGGCCTGTTTCTGGCGCCGACTCCTCTACTTCAGAGTCTGATTCTGATTGATCACCTGAAACTCCTTCTTCCGACCCAGGGGGAGCAGAGCTAGACGTGACAGTCACTCCCTTTTTACTATTTTACTCTGTACAGCACCATGTACATTGATGGTGCTATATAAATAAATAAATAAATAAATAAATAAATAAATAATGGGTATCCTGACAAAAAGTGTAGGAAGTGGGATTACTGTAGCAACATGGGATTAGATGCTATTGGGATATGTAGGCAATTTGGGAATATCTCCCTTTTCCACTAGGCCTTTGGTGGTCTTTGAGTGTGTTCAACTTCTGTTTAGTGCAGCTGTAATTAATTTTTAAATAGTATTTATTGTGTGTTGTAATTATATATATATATATATAGAGAGAGAGAGAGAGAGAGAGAGAGAGAGAGATCTTAATTGTTTTCTGTAAAACACCTTGGGGTCATTCACAATGAAAAGGCAGACATCAAAATTTAAATTAATAAAAAAGACTGACAGGCTAACAGCATGGAAGCACAGGTTATCATAACTTCCATGCACAAATGAAAATACCTGTTTTTTAGAGGTCGTTCTTTCTTGCCAAAATGGCCAGCATTTCTCAGAAACAGAAATGGGAATAAATATTTTTGCTCCTTAATATGGTCTCTGCCATTTTGTCTTGAGAGTGATACCCATTGACAATTTTGGGTACTCGCTTGTTGAACTCCCAAAAATGTACTACACGCCTTCTAGTCCAAATTTTAAAAATTATAATGTAATTTATCAAATATGTTGCTAAATGTCAGACTTTCCCCACCTGCTGAAAGGAAAAATAAACTTGATGGAAGCAGATTTGTTCACAGGTTCCCATTTGAAAGTTAGATTGGCAGGTTTGGGGTTTTAAAAAATATTTAACTCACCCCCTATCTATATCTATATACCGTCGTGTGAAAAAGAAAGTATACCCTCTTGAAACTGTATGATTTTACATATCAGGACATAATAACAATCATCTGTTCCTTAGCAGGTCTAAAAATTAGGTAAATACAACCTCAGATGAACAACAACACATGACATATTAAATCGTGTCATGATTTATTTAACAGAAATAAAGCCAAAATGAAGAAGCCATGTGTGAAAAAGTAAGTACACCCTTACTGCTTCCATAGGAATTAAGATGCTAAGTAGCAGACAGGTGCTGCTAATCAAATGCCCGTGATCATCAGCAAGTATGACCACCTCTATAAAAGCCAAAGTTTTTTCAGTTTGCTGGTCTGGAGCATCCAGGTGTGTGTTAACACAATGCCAAGGAGGAAAGACATCAGCAATGATCTTAGAGAAGCAATTGCTGCTGCCCATCAATCTGGGAAGGGTTATAAGGCCATTTCCAAACAATTTAAAGTCCATCATTCTACAGTGAGAAAGATGATTCAAAAGTGGAAAACATTCAAGACTGTTGCCAATCTTCCCAGGAGAGGACGTCCCAGCAAAATCACCCCAAGGTCAGACCGTGCAATGCTCAGAGAAATTGCAAAAAATCCAAGAGTTACATCTCAGACTCTACAGGCCTCAGTGAGCATGTTAAATGTTAAAGTTCATGACAGTACAATTAGAAAAAGACTGAACAAGTATGGTTTGTTTGGAAGGGTTGCCAGGAGAAAGCTTCTTCTCTCTAAAAAGAATGTGGCAGCATGGTTTAGGTTTGCAAAGTTGCACCTGAACAAACCACAAGACTTCTGGAACAATGTCCTTTGAACAGATGGGACCAAAGTGGAGATGTTTGGCCATAATGCACAGCGCCACGTTTGGCGAAAACCAAACACAGCATATCAGCACAAACACCTCATACCAACTGTCAAGCACGGTGGTGGAGGGATGATGATTTGGGCTTGTTTTGCAGCCACAGGACCTGGGAACCTTGCAGTCATTGAGTCGACCATGAACTCCTCTGTATACCAAAGTATTCTAGAGTCAAATGTGAGGCCATCTGTCCGACAGCTAAAGCTTGGCCGAAATTGGGTCATGGAACAGGACAATGATCCCATGCACACCAGCAAATCTACAACAGAATGGCTGAAAAAGAAAAGAATCAAGGTGTTGCAATGGCCCAGTCAAAGTCCAGACCTCAACCCAATTGAAATGCTGTGGTGGAACCTTAAGAGAGCTGTGCATAAACAAATGCCCTCAAACCTCAATGAACTGAAGCAACGTTGTAAAGAAGAGTGGGCCAAAATTCCTCCACAACGATGTGAGAGACTGATAAAGTCATACAGATAATGATTACTTCAAGTTATTGCTGCTAAAGGTGGTTCTACAAGCTATTGAATCATAAGGTGTACTTACTTTTTCACACATGACTTCTCCATTTTGGCTTTATTTCTGTTAAATAAATCATGACACGGTGTAATATGTCATGTGTTGTTGTTCATCTGAGGTTGTATTTACCTAATTTTTAGACCTGCTAAGGAACAGATGATTGTTATTATGTCCTGATATGTAAAATCATACAATTCCAAGAGGGTGTACTTTTTTCACATGACTGTGTATATATATATATATATATATATATATATATATATATATATATATACACACACACACACATACACACACTCACATACATACATACACATACATATATTGCTTCTCTTCCAGTTTATGCAACTGCAACTCCCGAATGAGCACAGCCTGTTTCCCTCACCCTATTTGCCAGGTATCTCGGCATGTCTTTCAGATATCTCAGCTTGGTTGCTTCATCGTCGTTTGAAACTTAATATGGCAAAGACTGAATTGCTTGTTTTTCCTCCTAAACCTTCTCCTCACCTCTCATTCTCTCTTACTGTCAATGATGTTACACTTACTCCAGCCAAGGAAGCTCGTAGTCTTGGCTTTATATTTGATTCCTCGCTCTCCTTTATTCCTCATATTGAGGCAGTAGCTAAATCCTGACTTTTTTTCCTGTACAATACTGCCAGGATTCAATCATTTTTGTCTGTCTCTTCTGCCAAGACTCTTGCATTGGTTATCTCTCGGTTGGACTACTGCAACCTTCTTCTCACTGGCCTTCCTTCTTCTCACATCAGTTTGTTGGTTTCTGTTCACCACTCTGCTGCTAAGATCATCTTCTTGGCTCGCCGCTCTGACCATGTTACTCCACTTCTGAAATCTCTTCATTGGCTTCCAATTCACCCCAGAATCCAATATAAACTTCTCCTGTTAACCTACAAATTAATCTCACACTATTGCCCCGCTCGTTCTCTTCGCTCCTCTGACGCCATGTTTCTTACCTGCCCAAGGGTCTCTACTTCCCTTGCTCGGCTTCGTCCATTTTTTTCCGCTGCCCCTTACGCCTGGAACGCTCTTCCGGAACATTTGCGAACTACAAGTTCAATCGCAGCTTTTAAAGCTCAGCTAAAAACTTTTCTTTTTTCTAAAGCTTTTAAAACTTGATTTTGATCTGACTTTTATACTGTTAGTTTTACTCTACCCTGTGCCTGTTTGGTGCATTCTCTTGCCCTTCTTATTGTTTTATTATGATTTTATTAGAATGTAAGCCTATGCGGCAGGGTCTTGCTATTTTATTGTTTTACTCTGTACAGCACCATGTACACTGATGGTGCTATATAAATAAATAAATAAATAAATAAATAAAGAAGAAGAAGAAGAAGAAGAAGAAGAAGAAGAAGAAGAAGAAGAAGAAGAAGAAGAAGGAGGACTATCTGAATTTTTAAGATAGGTCCTTAATTTTATATTCCTACTTCTTTACGTTCATCCATTTTGTAATCATAACATAAACTGGGTCTGGAACAACACGTTAGACGGCAAATGCATGAGTCCCAAAGCCATGTTTTGCCTTGTCACACTCATAAGTGAGCTGGGGAGGGTGGGGGGGGGGGGGAATGACATTTTCAGGGAAGGATCCGTGGGCAGGAGTAATGTACTTAATACTTCACATTGCTGGCTGCTTTCCCCACAAAATTCCTCCCCCTTGCCATTTTGTCCCCAATGCCGTGTTGCCGCTGCTTTGCCACTGAACCCCGTAGTTTCGCTGCTTCAGGGTGGCTGCAGGCAATCCTGATGGCAAGAGGCAGTGCAAGCTTTCCGGCAGCCGTTCGGCTCACCAGACGCGCCCTCTGCTCAGTTTCCAGCGACCAATCAAGGGGCACCATCCACTCCAGAACTCCCCTGGCTCAACGATGGAGCAAGGTCATATGGCAAAAAAGTTGGGGTATGTTCCACCATGGGGCTTAGAAGACGTATCAACAGCCCCCAAGATGTAAAGTTAGCTCTACTGACAATGGGGGTGGGATGGAGTATATCCTATAGCAGCCAATGACCAAGCTGGCTGGGAATTATGGGAATTGCAGTCCAACACATCTGGAGGGTATGACACTGGGGGAAGCTGGCCTATGGGGAATAGCAGTAGTTGGAAAGCAGCAGGCGGATTAAGCATGCACACACACACACACCTGCTGACTGATCCCCCCTTGCGTCTGCTCCCTGAGTTTGAAGATATGTGTTTGCTGAGGTAACAGTCATGGGTTTTAAACTGTGTTTTAAGGCCAGCAGACCAACACTTTAAAACTTTTCAGAACTATGAATTAAAATTCATCTTTATTCACTTATTTATTCTGAAATGAACTGTGCTATGCAGCCTTTACATTTTATTTTCCAGTAATTTGTACTGAGGAATAAGAAGGAAATTTCAGTCAAGAAAGGAGCCTGAGGAGATGTAGGGCGTTAATCAACTGCCATACAGTCAGTTCATTTTATTGCTGTTTGATGTCAGGTTGGAGCCAGTGTTAATAGAAGCAGAGACCAAAGTACAAGGTTCTATTCTACATCAGGATCCCCTTGCAACTCTGAAGCAGCATTTTAGAAAACGTTCCTTTCTTCCTGGGTGGGTGCCTGAAGCCATGGTTCGTTAGCCAGCTATTGCAATCAGACCAATTCCCAGATCTTCCAAAGCATCTCAACTTCTTCTTTTTTATCATCACAAGACAGCAGACGAAACCACTGGCTACCATGGTGCCTTGAAAACTCTCGTGCATGGTGTATAAAAGATTAGCTTTATAAAATTCATAGTAATCACATGGCAAACTCCTATGAAACATACTGAAATCCCAAGCTTGCTAAAAGGATCAGTCTGGTCATGCCTCTTACAACTTTAAGCCTTTTGAAAGTACTCCACATCCCCTAAGAGCTTTTCTACTTGAGGCTGTTAATTAGCTGTAAAACCTCCGTATCTACTTTCGGTTTCACCACAGAATTGAGATCCAAGCACTGTACGAGGAATGTTTTGTTTCTTGCTTTTCCACTACATAAACTCTTGATGGCACTGCAGTATAGCAGAATAGTGCAAATACACTAGAGGAAATTACGCTTCCTTTCGCTTTCACAATTACATGCCACCATTTCCCTACGCTAAAAAAAGAAAATTAGCTGAAAGTGTTGGTTAGACACAGAAGTGAAACTGGAGGGGCATGCTGTTGTCTAAAGAACTTGTAAACAACCATGAGTAGGGAATGATGATGAGCTCACAATAAATGCCTCCTGTAGAAATGCCCTAAATCTTCACATTCAAACAGTAGAAGTCTTTACCTTGACAGGTCCTTTCATTGATCAGCAGCTTGTATCCCTTCTTACAACTGCATTCAAAACTGCCCACTGTGTTCCTGCAGATGTGGTCGCAGCCACCATTGTTCAACCTGCATTCATCAATATCTGTAATTGGGGGGGGGGAACATGGGGGAAAACAAGTTTAGTTAAGGGAATCAGTTATGAAAAAATGTGATACCTGGATGAAACAACCAAACATTCTCCAAATAGTGATTCATGACAAGGAAATGGAATAAGTAGATGGGACTCCTGAGTTCAGTTTCTACCTATGCACTGATTTTGACTGAGTATCCATAATTCTTTGTGCTTTGGGTGCTTCCAGACCTGGCTTTTACTGTGCTGTTGGACTGCCTCATTTGCTGAATTTTATGGGGGTCCAGCCAGTGCCACCTTCCATTTGTAAGCCCCCTGTGTTTTCCCACCGCTTCTTCAGTCTTCATTCTTTTCATATAAAATTCATGAAGGAGGAAAAGATGTAACAGCTGCCCAATGTCTTTTGACTGGTAGTGCCAGGAGCCATCTGCACAATAAGTGTGATAAGACATGTAACATTCTTGGCTGAAAGCAAGTGAATCATGTCTTCAATATTTTTGACAACCCAGCAGGCAATGAATAGTTTAAAGGGTTGAGAGAAATTAAATGGCTACAAGCCAGAGGTGCCTAACCCATAAGTACATGTGATCCATGGACACATTTGGGGAGTTTCTTCACAATCTTTGTCTGACAGCAGTTGTCAACACTGCCTTCTTGCACAAGACTGCATACGGACAGGCCACTTATTAAAAAACACATAAATATATACTTCTGCAGACTGCAAAAATGCATTTATATTTATATGTACATTTATCACACTTTTCTGCAATAACACCCTCAAAGCTGTTTATAACAGAACAAGCAAACATAAAAACACACTAAATTAATCAAATGATACAGTTCTTAAAATTAATTCAATTAAAGGTGCAATCCTATGGGATAGACACTCAAAGGAAGACAGAACCCTCCGTCTATCCTAAGCTGTACCTGGCTCTTGCCAGCAAAGATGGAGGAGTAACAGGCCATAGCTAGATGGGGCGGTATCCCGGGGATCACCCTAGATTGTCCCTGTGCGTCCACTTGACGCACAGGGGATCCCGGGAGAGGGAGGGATGCCCTCCCTTGCCCCGGGATATTCCGTAACAGTTGTAGCCTGCTTTTTCCGCGGCCTCAGGCTGATTCCTAGACTGCAGAACGTGTGGGCGGGCGGGCATCGAGGTTTGTCCCGGCTCCTCACGGTTATTCGCGAGGAGCCGGGAACTGTGCCCATCGGGGGTGGGGTGGGGTGAGCGGGAAAATTATTTTAAATTAGAAAAAAACGTACCATTTGCGTATGAGCGCTTCTGCGCTTGTCTCCTTTAAGAAAAAAAACAAACAAAATGGCGGGCGCGATGTCCTGTTCCTCCGTGGTCATCACGCACCGCGTGTAAACAGAGGGGAGATCTCGCGATAACAACATCACAAGATCCTTCCCCCTCCCATAGGTCTAGCTGAGGCCACAGAGACTACTTTTGCCTCTCTGTCCTCCCAAATTGCTTTTTATGTTACATGGGTCTCTGAACCTGTCTGCTGAGGGCAGGGGTGGGAGCTGAGAGTCCTTTGGATCCAGAAGACCCATGCCTCTCCCTTCCCAGTCCACTGGCCCACATCCACCTCACCCATTCCTTCTGTTGTTGAGGTTGGACTCCCAACCTTGAGGGAGCAAGCCACCTGGTGCTTTGGCAGTAGCTGGGAGGGGCTTGGGGAGAGGAGTTCCACAGATGAATCTCCTCCTCTTGAGTTCAGAGCTCTGTCTCCAGCTCTGGAGGAGGAGATATGCTGCATCCTATGGCCCCTCAGATACTGCCCCAGTTCGCATGTAATGAGAAGCCACCATTGGTGAATTTCCATGTGGGGCCTCTCATTGTGGTGGAGGCTGCCATTTTGAATATTTGAGCTGTGGAGGTGGGGTGGGGGTGGCATCATAGTTTGTTGTTACTTGTGAACCCAGCAAGGGTGAGTTATTGGGGTGGTTAACAAGCTACCCGCAACACTAAAATAATTTCTTGTCACTGTGTAGCAGCCATAGGATTGCTCTCTAAAGGCAGCCGCCACCTAAAATCAGCAAATTACAACATCACAGAAAGCTTGGCAGGAAAGAAAAATTTTCAGTAACCAGCTAAAAATCTGTTGAATGGGCCTGTCTGATTTTACTGGGAAGGAGGGTGTTCCATAGCATAGATGTCACCCTGCCACCACTAAAAGAAAGGCTTGGTCCCTGGTAGGTTACAGTCTCCCAGCTGACAGTACTGGAACTTGTATAGACATTTCTACAGATGATCTTAAATGGTGAGTGGGGGAATTTAGAGGGGGGATGGGCACTTTCCCTGAGATATCTTGGATCCAAGCCAGCGGGGGGGTTTAAAGCCACAAACCAGCACCTTACATTTGACCCAGTGAAGATAATAAAGAATCAGTGTTTTATGTGCTTGATTATTGTCTTCCAACAGGAGTTGAGCTGGCATATTTTAAACTATCTGAGGTTTCAGAACAGTCTTCAAGGACAACCCCAACTCATGATAGTAGTAAAAGGTGAGGCGTTACCAGAGCATGCAAGACAGAGGCTGAATCCTTTGCTTCCAGAGTGCTGGAAGTTGTAAGATTTTTTTCCATCTAAACATGCACAGGATGGCAGTTTAAGAGGCTTTGCGCATTTAAATAAGGATGGGGTGGGACTGGAAAGAAGAAAGAAACTGGAAGAGGAAATAATCTTCAGATAACAGTTGTTTTGAAAATGAAACTTTACAAATGGGCTGTTTTGAAAAACAACAACAACATATACCTCTTCCCCAACATATACGTAATTTCCCAAATTCTCAAAAAGCTCCTACTACCTGTTAAGAGATATTTTTACTTACAAGCCAGGATATTTACTGCTAGGAAATGGTCTGTAAAACAGAATGAGCCAAAGCTGATGAATCCCAGAAAGAGAGCTCAGGCAGATGTCATCCAAGGGCGCTCCCTTGTCTTTTCCCCACTATGAAGCTGGAGTTTTACTATTAGTATTATCATTATTGTTGTTGTTGTGAGTGAATTGAACTAGCAATAAAACAGCTCCAAACCATAATAAAATCCCAGACACAGGGGACATGGCTCTGGGTTATTATGTTTTCCTGGAACTCTAGCATTTTAGAGGCGGTGAGCTCTGAAAAATAATAACGAAGTAAATGGGGTCTGGAATCAGTAAGGCGGTTAGACAGCTTTCAGCAGAAGGGCTTTTCCCTGTTTTAACTAAGGTCACGTTCCCTGGAGCTGCCAGAGACAGAACACAGACGCCCTGCGTTTGTGGAGTCTCACCTTTTTCTCTGCGAGCCTTTCCAGATGATTTTTTTTTAAAGCCCACACACTTCTTGTACTGCAAAACTCACGCTAGTGCCGATCCAACGCCAATAGCGTGATATCCTGTCCTCATGTAAGGGAGCCATACTCCTGTCTGCCATTATACAAAAGAACAGGGGGAGATATAGCTTCATTTTTCAAAAGCCCACCCTTCAAAGAGTTAATTCCAATAAAAAGGTAACAGTCCATAAAACGGGGGGACGGGGGGACGGGACTGCTGGGACAGGAAAGGGTAACCTAAATATATGTTTTAATCTGCCCAACAACAAGAGTTCTTCTGGGCAGCACAAGGACAGGAGAGTTGTATAGCAGGATGATATTCAGTCTCTAGTGTAGCAAAAAACAACTCCTGCTTTTAAAATGGCATAGGCATACTGAGGAGTTATGTTGGTTGTTATGAGTTGATGTTATGGGCACTATCCAGTCAGTGCCTGCCCTAGGAGGTCACATACAATGACAATTCACATGGCACTCTGAACTGCAATGGGCATCCTGGCTGAGAAGTAGGGGTGGAAACACAATTTTCCCTGCAACAAAAGCTGCAAATTCCGTGTCTGGTCAATGTGAAATCCCCAAGAAGACTGAAATTCTACCTTGAGGGAAAGTTTTTGGATCCTGCGCAATAAATAACTAAGAACTAAGAACTGGTGTGTGTGTGTGAAGAAAACCCAAATTTCTGGAAGTGCCCTCATGGAGAGCTCTTGTAGCTCAGTGGTAGAGCACATGGATTGCCTGCAGAGGGTCCCATGTTCAATCCGTTGCATCTCTAGATAGGATTGGGAAAGACCCAGTGGTGCACCTAGGTAATTTTAGCCCCTGGACTTAATGAGGGCTCCTTTTAGATGACCTTTTCTCTTCCACCTCCCTGACTTCTGTCCCATGCTTTAAAACTGCTTCCACATTCCTGATATTGTAGAATAACAAAACTGTCATCTTTATTATTATTATTACTATTATTATTATTATTATTATTATTATTATTATTATTATTTATTTATTTATATAGCACCATCTATGTACATGGTGCTGTACAGTGTAAAACAGTAAATAGCAAGACCCTAGAATAGGCTTACATTCTAAAAGTAATACTCTCAGCATATGTAGTTTTGAATGTTAAACTCACTTAAGTGATAGCACTACCATGACCACAGGAATAAAATGGAGTGTCCTTCTGCATTTGTTGCTCTCTGGGTGGTCATTGCCCCCCTGGGCTACAGGGCACTGAACATTGGCCCCAAGGTCCAACCCTAGCTGCACCACAGGAAAGACCCCTGCTGGAAACCCTGGACAACCACTGCCACACAGTGTAGACAATACTGAGCTAGATGGACCAAAGCCCTATCCCAGTATATAAGGCAGTTTTTCTTTGTTCTCTAAAAGCTTTTGTTGATTCAAGGAGCTGCACCTTTTATTTATTTATTTAACAATTTTTTATCTTGTTAATCAACCGAAATAGGCTCCCAGAGTTCAATCAATGAAAACAATAAATGAACACAAGACAGTCCATGCCCCTGGATTACAATCGAAAGGACAAGACACAATGAGCAGGTTCATGAGATCATGGAGGGGAAAATAAGCCACAGTGGCTTGCGAAATGTACCAGCCGCCATTGTGAATTTTCAGGCTGCAGCGGTTTCTGGCTGCGGGAAATAAGGCACGGTGGCTTATTTCCCCCTCTGTGATCGTGCGACAGGCCCACTGGAAAAAAGGATGGAGAGGGAGGAGGAAAAATATATGTGCGTACAAGGTACATATAGTGGTTACGACTAAGTTAGGATCTTTCCAGGTCAGGCTTTTATAGCCTCAGTCACAGAATTTTACAGGAGGTCCAGGTGACATCACCTTCAAATAGTAACCCTCCTGTGTTTTCTGACCACCACTACTTCCAGCTTTTTTTCATTTTGCATAATGTTAAAGGGAAAACCGAACAGAATTGGTGCAAGGTGCATTTTGACTGGTAGGAGTCCTTCACCTGGTACCTCTAGAAATCCTAAATCTAGAAATACTAGGCTTTTCCTGAGGAATAGCTATGCTTTGTTCACACACTCTTTATATGGGGCTTCATCATCAAAACCAGTATTTTCTCAAAACACAGAAAATACAATTATTCTTTTTAAAGTACACAACAGTAGCACAAAGCCTAAGAGGTGTAGATTGCTTTAGAACTTCTTTTCCATAATTTCTTTTTAATGAGGCACCGTTTGCAGTGAAGTATCAGAGGTATCAGATAGTTGTACCTCAGTGTACCTGTGCAGTGACATATCAGGTAGCTTCCCAATTAATGGCATTTTAGCAATTCTAAATGGATCTTTTAAATTGCACTTTTTCACCTTTTGGGGGTGGAAATTAAAATCTATAGCACTTAATGAAAAAGTGTCTTAGCGCAAATTTTTAAACTGATGTTTGTAAAAATAAATAAATGCCCAAAACACTGCAATTTCATTTGATTACATTTTATTACCATGTTCATTTATCCTTATTTTTAAAATGCCCTTTTCTTCTAGCTTTTAACATTACTGAAGTAATTGCACAATAGCACTGCATTTTTAAAATTAACTCCCCAAGTGTTTTCTTTAAATGCTATGTGCCCAAGTAAATTGTCTCCTCCTGCCTGCACAGCTATGTCACACCTGTTACTGGAACCTACTAGGATGTTCACACTAAAAAAAGGACTATACTGTGGAAAGTAAACTGCAGTTCCTCACATAGCCTACAGAAGAAGAACAATGACTGAATAGCACAAGGAGCCACCAGTCTGTTAAAAACCCTGAGTGTGTGAAAAAAAGTGCTATTTTGCACATGTGGGTATACAGATCTAGCCCCATTTTTGCAAATATACTTATTGACAAAATAATGGAGCAATCTTATTGGTAGATTCATATTGGATTGACTGAAGGCTCTGGGGAGAAAAGCTCTGTATTTAGCCAAAAGCCATGAAAACACTGGAAGCACAAATGTTAGAAAGATAAACTATATACCCACAAGGCTGGAGAAGAAAGTGCATCCAATGCCCAACCAATCCACTCCATCCACAGACATCCACAACTTCATCATGCTCCACTGCCCGCTTGTCCCAATTCACAAGTATTTCAGGAACAATATGAGCCAGGTACTCCACATGGCAACATCACAGTGACCCTTCCAAGTGCCAGATTATGACTTGCCTCATGAAAAGTGAGCTGTGCATATATACAGCAATAAATAAACTAAAGAAGAGTTTTAATAAGCTCCCTAAGTTGATACACTGATTCAGACAGGCTTTTCAACCTCCTGTGTAGCCACTTGTATATTCCAGTCTTTCGGCAGGATCGCTGCACTTTTAACTCATAATTTTGTATACTTTTTAAATGTTTACTGTTTTTAACTGTTGTAAACCGCCCAGAGAGCTTCGGCTGTAGGGTAGTATATAAATGTAATAAATAAATAAATAAGTAAATAAAATATAAATAATTAAAGCTTTGCTTCACATGCAAAAAACACAGTAGATGGGGTTCAACACCTGCAGTTTTAAAAAGGCAGCCATCAACTAAGAGCATCGGCTGTTGGGTGGTATAGAAATGCAATAAATAAATAAATACTAAGGCATTCATAATTGCCATCTCAAAAAAGACAAAGATGCTGTGTTACTCCTAGTAATTTCCCTTTTCTACAAGTACACTGCAGTTGCTGCTCCTGGTGGGATCCTAAACTTTACCATTTTATGTTGGGGTGGGAAAAAGACAAAGTAGGCATAATTGGGAGGGAGAGGGCAGCAGTCTTCAGTGTACAATGGAACTGATAGATGGAGATGTGGAAAGGTAAGGCTAAGACAGAGGAGGTGGCCTTCTTTGATAAGAGTGCAATAGAGTGTACTTTGGCCCAACTACTTTCAAGATGACTGAGTTAGCCAGGCTCTGGGGTAATGTTAAAGGTGTTCAAATTCATTGACCAGGTTCATACGACACATTGCAGCTCGTTGTGGATTATTTAACCAAGCCTTATTTAACTCACAATGGGCCAAGGCAAGTGTGGGTTATGCAACGGCTAAACAACCCTAGCATAACCCTAAAACAGAACATGGGCTATGTGAGGGTTGTTTAACCCCCAAATAACCCACACATGCTAGGTTCACACGATACAACAAACCCTGAATGGGGGTTGCATTTTCAAAAGGCTGGCTGCCCACATCACAGGCACACCGGGAGTTAAATAACATGCAGTTTATCGATCCCTGTCCTTTGTAGCTGGTCATCCAGGGAGGAGATGCAGTTAGACAACAACTACAGCATATTATTAATGCATCTCTCAGGGAGGGGAGGTTTCCATCACATTTAAAAGAAGCAGTGGTATGGCCACTTCTAAAAAAGCCCTCCCTGGACCCACTGGAGCGTAATAACTACAGACCAGTATCAAATCTTCCATTTTTGGGCAAGGTGATTGAGAGGGCAGTTGCCTTCCAACTCCAAGCAGTTTTGGATGATACAGATTTTCTAGACCCATTTCAAACCGGCTTCAGGGCACGATATAGAGTTGAGACAGCTATGGTTGCCTTAGTGGATGATCTACACTTGAGTATTGACAGGGGGAGTGTGTCCCTGCTGGTACTTCTGGACCTCACAGTGGCTTTCGATACCATCGACCATGGTATCCTTCTGGAACACCTAGGAGGTTTTGGAATTGGGAGCACTGTGCTTCAGTGGTTCCGGTCCTCAGGCATATTCCAGATGATGATGCTTGGGGATAGTTGCTCCTCAAAGAAGGAGCTGTTGTGTGGTATACCACAAGGTGCCATCCTATCCCCAATGCTGTTTAACATATACATGAAACTGCTGGGAGAGATCATCCGGAGGCATGGCGCAGGGTGCTATCAGTATGCCGATGACACCCAAATATATTTCTCTATGCCTTCGACAACAGCGTCAGCTAAGGATAATGTGTCTCCTCTGAATGAATGCTTGGAGGCAGTAATGGGCTGGATGAGGAAAAACAAACTGAAGCTGAATCCAGACAAGACAGAGGTGCTTACCGTCAAAGGCCCCAACCTGGGTCTGAAGGTGTGTCAACCAATTCTGGATGGGGTTACACTTCCCCTGAAAGACTGTGTTTGCAGTTTGGGAGTGCTCCTGGATCTGTAATTTATTTATTTATATTTCTTGTTTTTTGAGCAATGGCTGATGGAATACCACTGAGAGGACCAGGGGAGAAGAGAGGGAGGAGGAACTGTCAATCAAACATTGGGATGGACTTTACTCAACTCCATGGTACACCAGAGTCACACAACGGTGGAGTTAGAACATGTTGTGTGGGGAGTACCTCCTAAAAACTCAACCGTTGAGTGGAGTTTTCACACTGCGTTGACTAATGTGTTGTCTGAACTGAGCCAAAGTCTCTGATTTATCTGTTTTATCCATCTGCATAAAACAAAGGCCTGCCAGAATAAAAACGGGTTTTACTAAGCAAGAGAGGGGGCTAACTAAGCGGGCTTAAGAATTCCATAATTTGGATGCGACTACTGAGAATTCTTTTTTCCACATCAACCAATCCTCCATGACAGTTGGGACATAGACAAGGGCCTCTCCAGCAGATTTTAAGGTGTGGGCAGGGAGAAGGCGGGCTGTAAGGTATCCTGGGAGCTGTCTTCATGCCGCCAAGTCAGCACCTCTCCCTCAGAGAGGTTTTCCTCTCCTACGGTGGCATCAGGTTATCCTGACACCGAGAGGGGAGCACAGGGTTTCCGACGGCCATCTGGGTAGCGGAGCTGCCACTGCCCTCTTCCTGGTGGAAGGTGACCAATCGCCCATTGCCTTTCACCAGGGACCACCTCCAGATTGGCCCCAGAGTGATGTCAGATGGTGGAAGAGCTATAGTGACCTCACTCCTGATTTTTTCAATGTGCAGCTTCACAGGAAAGCCCTGCAGTGGCTGTGAAGCTGTGGTTGCATCACATAGACAGGCTCACCCTGGACCGGAGCAGCTTAGGTTTTAAAAGTAATCACTAACACTTTGAACTGTGCCTGGAAACAGATTGGTAACCAGTGCAATTGTTGCAGGACAGGAGTAACATGATCCTCCTGAGAGCAAATGTCCACTAACATTTTCACAGCACCTTCTGGACTAGATGAAAGTTCGCAAAGTGCAGTTGTGTGTATGTGTATATTGTATATTTAAAAACAGTTCTTGGCTCCCTTTCAGGGCAGAACGCCCCTAAGGCGGCTTACAAGCCATTAGATGTAATTAAAGCATGCATCACCATAGCCAGGTCCCATCACATCAGGAACAGATGCAACAGACACATCTGCCTAACCTGGGCAAAGATGCTTTTGGCTACAGCCACCACCTGATCATCCAGAAGCAAAGCTGAGTGAAGGAGCACCATGATGTCACTTGAGAGCTGTTCAGAGGCTACAGCTAAATGAGGAAGAATGCCCTTTCATGAGATGGGGCATTTATGTCACATATCTATAGTATTCCACCTAGGTAAAAAGAAAAAAAATACTTACACTTGCAAACAGGTGAAGGAACTCAACAATATCCAGTCCTATTCTCTGTGGGAAATGTTCTCTCAACCACTGGATATACATCTGGTTGCCATTTACCTTTGCATGTTTTTCTGTCAGGTTGAAGCATGAATCCCATTGGGCAGCTGCAGTGCACACCAGTTGCTGCATCATGGCACTTGCTGTCACAGCCTCCATTATTGACAGCGCAGGTCTCTGAAAGAAGATAAAATAGTAATAACAACAATAACTTCTTTTAAAACATGCATAAATTCATGACTTCACCAAATGTTCCTGAAGACTATCCAGGCACTTATATTCAATATATGTAGCTTTATAATGTATTTGAACAAGGAATGTCCAGTTTGAGATGTCTTAGAGGTGGATGTCTTAGAGGAAGTAGTGTCTTTAATTTAAGATGTACAAACATTTGGCGCAAATATCTAATCTAAACAAATCACTGAAACTCAAATCCAAATCTCTGAAATTCTTAGCTTTTAGCAGGATAAAATTTGAATTACTGTTAAGTCAAGAATTTTAATGTTTTATTATCCAAACTTGAATATTCATGTTCACTGCAATTTTTAAAAAAATATTCCTTACAACTCTAATTTGCAGAACTTTGTTTAAAATATGAGATCTCAGGCTTTGACTATGTCAACAAAGAAAAGAAAACAATTAGTTTCTTGTACTTGCCATCAGATCAAGGATTTACATTAGGTAAATCAATGCCTAATATTTTCACTCTTGTTCTTATTGCATGCCTGGATCTTTCCAAGGGAGGTGCAGGGAGCTGACTGCCCAGTAATATGCCCCATCATTACACCTGTATCACATTATAGAGTGCTCTGAATAGCACTATCTCATTTCCTGCTGTGGAACAAATGGAGGCAACAGATAAACTACTTATTCTGAGTAGTGCAACCTTAGCATTTCAAGTGATTGTGATGGGTTTCTACTTTTAAACATCTCAGTATGATAGTTATGTTTTTGGATTTTTTAATGACTATGTTAAATCTTTTTATCACATCAGCATCCAGTCCCTTCTCCAAGGTGGTCAGGGTGGGTGGCATAAGTGAGGTTATCCCATTTTATCCTCAGAACAACCCAGTGAACAACTGTTGGAGTGACAGATGGTGGGAAGACTGGCCAGGAATTTGCAGGGGGAAATCTGTGTGTGGGAAGAAGACTATTTATCCTTTCCCGGGACTACAGATTCTCCCCTGCAAATGTGAACACCTCGTGTTTTGAAAGGTATTTTTCTCCTAGATGGGTTCTAAAACTGAAAGGGAAAATGCTTCCAGATTGAGGGGTCCTAGGGCTAACAATCAGAATGCACTGTGCAGCTATTCCATCTTTTCTTACTTAACTGATGTTCTATGGTAAGAAAAAAGACAGAAGCAGTGGGAAAACACAGGATGGCCACGAGTGGAAGATGACAACGTCTGAACCCCGTGCAAAATTCCACGAATGAGGCAGAGCGATTGCACGATAAATGCCTCATTTGGAAGCACTCAGAGCCTGTCAGGGGGAAATGGGTGGGAGGGGGATTTTGCAGGAAAGATTTGGCAGAAACAGGGAGGGTGAAAAGGGGGGTGATATAAATGAAATAAATAAATAAATAAACTCTTCTTGCACAGCAGCCTAACAATCAAGCAATAATGGAAGTGGGGTGATGTTGAGGAAACAGATTTTCATAAGCTCAGCTAGAATAAGATACCTAAAGCAGTTCAACTCTTGCTTATATATTAAAATAAAGGAAGCACCCAAGAGGAACATCCTGTCAGACAGTCTGTCCCAAAGAATTACACTTTGTCAGCCAAATACATTCCTAAGATAGTTAATGGCATGAATCAGAGTGTACCTGGGCAAAAAGGTAAAGAGCGTATGAGTCCAAGAGCAAAACCGCCAATGGCTAGGAGTAAAGTTGAATTTTATTTTAATCAAATTCTTCTAATGCAAAAATGCTCACCATACAGGACAAAATTTAACACACATTGTTTACATCTTGATAACCTGCCTACAAATCCCTCTTCGTTGTTCTTTCCACCGACAAGGAACATTGCTTAGAAATCAAGTTAAGTTGTTAATTAAGATTAATATTATTAACAGTTGTGTGTCTCGGGCTTTAAGGGATGTAATATGTTCTGAGTATAAGTGAGGGAAGAAACAGTAATGCTTTCTAGCTAGAATTGGCTCATGCCTATGAAAATAAAATACTATAAACATACTTCCTTAGTTTACATTGTGTAACCTATCAATGTGAATGTAGTGCGCTAACCCTTATAGTTTCAGGGCTGTTAGTGGAGATTTTATTTCCTCTTAAGCATACTTTGTGAAAAGCATCCGTGAGGTCTGGGCATTTTGTATGCAAAAGGCCCGGTTCTGGTTTGTTATGAGGGCAATGGAGAAAGCAACAATCCATTCCAAAGATAGCAAGAGTTCATGGTCAGGGTACCAGTGGTTACACAAGTCTTCATTTTAGGGCAGTATGTAATCTCTTATTCGAGTCTAGTACAGAACATTGTGGGTGGCCCTCGTTAAAGAATACTCCGGCATCTTAGAAAAGCTCCCATGTGTCTGTGTTTTAGAATCATAGAGTTGGAAGGGGCTATTTAAGTATACTGAAGTATCAATGTGCTTACATAATCAACCTGCAGACTCTACTCCTTAGAAAATCATAGTCTCCAGGATTATGGTTCAGTAACGGCTATAGCTCTGCAAGGGTAGCTATAGATAAGAAAAAAAGCATGTTTCTGGCAATATGATAACAGTTGTACTTGTAAATAGCAAGAAAGGCCTATTGTACTCTGATCACACTTTTTAAAGAGTGCCCCCACCACCACACACACACAGCAGAGCACCTATGTTTCCATTTGCACTAGTATTTTAGTTCAGTTTCAGTTACTATTTCTGCAACTTTTTCCAAGGTGTAATCCAACTCAAACTTAATGGGAGCTCTGCCATTGGCTTCAATTGCACCTTTAATTAGCATCAATCCTTTTATGCAGAGCATAAAAATGACACAGCCTTGTAGAAAACATCTAACCTAATTACCTCTCTCCCTAAAGATTCCATCTCTGAACTTGCATTTGCTCCCTGACATGCTCTGACAATTCTTCTCTCCCACCCTAAACCTGTGGACTACAGGTAGCAAGTCCATGGGTAATCATTATAATATTTTAAAAAACAGGCTCAGCTCCTAGCAATCTGTATTTTGATAGAAGTTTGACACAAGTTTGCCAAATTCTAGGACCACATGTCAGTAACACTAATACACACTGTTAACTTGTTTCTTTTCCCCTTTGCAAAACCATGAAGTTTCAAAGATTCTAATTAGTATCACAAATATATTTTATGTTGACTTTAAATTGAGCAATTTAAGTGCTTACATTCTCATTTTAATTGTTAAGCAGTGATGCGCCATTATAATTCACAACCTGAAATATTCAGGCCCAGCTGGGGCAGAATATACTTAGTTATTATTTATCACTATGATTTAATATCTTTCCAAAATGATTCTAGCCTTTTGTTTGCCTTTTGCACTTGTGGAAGGGAAGTACCCTGAGTTGATGCTTTCTCTAATAGTTCCACAGTCACCATTTGCAAGTACACAAATGGAATAATGCATGCCCCAGAGGGTGGTAGCCCTAAAGTATACAGAATTTCATAAGGGCATCAAAGTCCTGTGTTGCTTAGGACTTGGAGTAAATAACTAATATATTTTCTGAATCAAGCACTAATGAGGTGTTTACCTGTATTCTCTTATGCTCAATTATTATGTAATAATTTTATTATTAGGAATGAAATAACTGGTATATAAATCAGGATGTTAAAAAAATAAGGTTATAATAGTATACTCACTTATTTGGGAGTAAGGTACATTGAACACAATTGGATTTACTTCTGGGTAGGTATGGATGGGATTGCACTGCAAGTCTTTTTTTAAGCCTTTCAACAATTTTACATTTTATTGTCCAATCATAGTTTTATGTGATCCTTCTGTAAAGCTGTGTTGGATTTAATTGCCGTGAGTAATTTTGTATTGTTTGCATATGTCACCAGTTCACATAAATGAATATCTTATGCAGCAGATTAAGATACAGCACATCCTGCGGTTAACCTCTCTCTTTTGTGAGATGAACTAATGAGCCATATAGGATAAGAAAATATTGCAAATCAATAAAGATAAGCAAAAATATTCATTCAGAGAAGAGACATCGGATGAAGCTGGCTGTTGCTAAAAGCTCACATCACAACAATCCAATTAACCTCTAAAGTGCAACAGATTTTTTTTTATCTTCGTGTTGCTACAGATTACTGCAACTACTCTTCCAAACTTAAGAGATGGCAGACTGTGATGTAGTTTCTATTGTTTTGTGGTGATATGTACTGCAAGTGTTTTGAGAAGTGGACATGACTCACAGAACAACACATGGAACATTTCTAGACAAGGCTTTTATTGCACAAATGTGATTGGTCACTCATAGAAGTTTGCAAATCCTTTACACTATGTTGTCAGCCTTCAGGGCGTCTCCTATGCATTTCGACCTTCATCCCACTTTTTAAAAGATCGGAGATAACACGGCAAGCAGCATTAATCTGATATATTGGCAGTGTAAAATGATGGAGTTGCACTATACAGAAGCACCATCTAGTGGCTATATTATGAAACATATAGAACCTGCAAAATATGCCTTGGAATCAAAGCACATGTCCATTTGTGTAAAAGAGCTCATCTTAATCCGTCAGAAAAATCCAGAAGCATAAACCCTTGTAAAATTGTGGGATAAAAAGCCCAGTGTGATGGCAGCCAGGGTGTCCACAAGTGTTAACTGAATCACAGGACATGGAGAAGCAAGGCTGCCTTGCTTCTCGGTTACTACTCAGCAGCTCCACTGGGTTCCAATCAACCCAACTTGCTAACAAACAAAAATATCCATGTCTGTTAAAACAACTTCCTGGACATTAGGCTCCTGCTTCTGCTCTATGGGAGCCTGGAAAATCAGTAATTATGGCCTAGTTCTCAGTGAGATGGTAAACTTACGTCTGGGCTGTACCTCTTCAGAGACTGCAGATGAGAGCTCAGATAATGAAACCCTCCTCTATGAGGGGTGGGGAGGGGAATCATACAGAACATTCCTACACATAGAAAACTTGTGTGTCAGGAAAAAGTCTAAGCTGGAATCCTTCTCCCTGACACCTAGCTTTCTATGTGCAGGGATTGCCTTCATTTATTTATTTGTTTGTTTTTTGGGGGGATGGAGAAACAGCATGTAAGTTCCCACTCCAAGCTGAAGTGGGCTCAACACAGATTGAGAGCTAAGCCTATGTTGTAGCTTTCAGTTCATTCTACCCCTAGCCATGACCTTCAGGATTAGCATCCTTTGTGCCAGCATTTGGTATCTCTGTTGCCCAGGAATGGTGATATAAGGGACATGTTTTCATTTACAGACATTAGGGTACAAATTGTAAACAGTTTTGCCAATTTTAAGATCAGATGAAGAGAGAGCACTGCGATCAGTATACAGAAAGCTCATTCACTATTGAGAGGCAATGGCTTCCTGGATGGGAGTTATTTAACAGACTCAACCAGATATCTGCAAGGTGGGATGGAGGAGAGTTTCTACAGTTTGAACAAAACCGTGAAGCTAAACACCTGAGCTGCCAATGCAAGGAGATGTCTGACGCAGACTGGTGAGTGGACTGAATGGCATAGCGGCCAGGGACAGTTTTACGGTGAAGTACGGTGAAAGTGCCAAATAAGGCAGCAATCTCCATGTGCAAACATCACTTCAAAGGGGGAAAAAAGCTCCCATTTGGAACAGGTGCCTTCGTATGCAAAAATAATGAGGGGCAATTGCATCCCAATGTGTATAGTGAGGCATACACATTGGCTTCGTTGGCTTGTTTTAAACAGAAAACAGTCTTGGGGGAGGGGGCAATTTTGTGCAGAGGAGCAGCAGAGTGAGAGAGAGTGGGTAGGAGGAAGAGGGACGATGTCTCAGTGATAGAAAGCATGCTTTGCATGAAGAAGCTCCCAAGTTCGATCTTCAGCATCTCCAGATAGGACTGGGGAAAAAGGTCTGCCTGAAACCATGGAAAGCCGCTGCCAGTCAGTCTCAACAATACTGGGCTAGATGGACTCAGTATAAGACCGTTTCCTTCATTCCTGAGGAAGAACTTAACCCTTCCCTTGCCGGCCATTTTCAGCTCAAAGTCAGATACAGACCCCCCCCACCCAAGCTGCCTTTCTCCCTACAGAGTTCCAGGAGTGCATTTACCCTCATAGAGCTCCTTCAGATGAAGGGGGGATCACGTTCCCCTACCATGGCTCTGTTTCCGGCATCTCTTCTGCTTCTGCAATGAGGTGTAATTACACAAGGAAGAGAGCAGCGACCACGTGGCTTGTACAGCCGCAATGCAGTTTAATTGGACAGTGCCCTCTAGTGGGCATTTTATAGCGCAACTTCTCCTGCACACAGCAGGAAATATCGATAAATACCAAAGTTTTTCAGATGGGTCAAGTTTTTGAGCCTTTTAAAATCACTAAAACTGAGAAATGGAGTGGAAGACATGCAGGAGGATCACTGGGTCATCAAAATGACCCATGAACATCTATGAGCCATGAACATCTATGAGTCACAAACACACTATAACATGCTCGTTTAAAGAAGCTCGTAGTGACAAGTCAAAGATTTTGCGTTGGAAAGTCTTATTAGCACATCTCAAAGACATTGCTTAAAAACGTCTAGTGTTTTCACAGGATTGCATCAGAATCAATACGGTCCAGTAGACAAGAGAGATGAACTGGGATCTGGAAGACCTTGGTTCAAGTCATACCTCTTCTCTGGTCTCACTTAAGCAAGTCAGTATCGTTCAGCCTTTGTTCCCCATCTGCTAAATGGCAATAACAGTGTTGTCAGAGATAGACAACACTGTTTAGACAGAAAAAAGTCCTACAACTCCCAGCATGACTGACTGGGGAATTGTTCTCTAAATTATTTAAAACTATAGCAGTGGTAGTAATTGATAGAGATAAATAAGTAGCATTGGTTTTAATGCCTGCTTGAATAGTTCCTAAATGTATTTCTTTGTGTGCCATATCCGGTCTTGCAAATTTTGAGAGACTGATTTTGAGCAATGACAATAGCTATATTAGCTATCAGGATGGATGTTGATGGCTTAGCTTTTTATTTCAATAATATGAAGCCGAAAGCATGACAAAGCAAGGAAGCCTGCAGTTTTCTGCTCAAAAGACACAGCAGAAAGAATAAACTGAGAGTTTCTTAAATAGGGATGTTATAATGATACTAAAGAATTATTGCATGCTGATGTACATTTAGTTATTGCTTTATGTCATTGTTTGTTTAAAAATTTATGCCAACCAAATTATGTTCATTTTTTTTAAAAAAAATGTGAATATAGGTTTTAAAAACAAACAAAATGTATAGCCCTCAGGAAGAAACAAACTGATGATGGAATTAGGTTGCAGCTTATCAATGAATAGTGACCAGAGATGCCAAGAGGTAAAATGCTTCCAGAAGATAATTTCTAAAAGCAGCAGTCACATTTGCTGTACTACAAGATTTCAAACATTTTAGATTCTTTCAATTATACTATCTATGGATTTCAGTATCCTGTGTTTTCATCTCCGTGGCAATATGTGTATCAATATGTGAGGGTTTTAATGGAATTGTCTTAATGTGGGTTGAGGATTTTAATGGAATTGTTTTATATGTTATTGTAAAGCGCCTCGAGGCCAGAAATGGTGAGGCGGTGCTATAAAAATGCTTTAAATAAATAAACAAAATAATCTTGTTTTTGCATAAGAAGACCATTTCTTGATAAAGTGAGCATATTTTGTGGCATGTTCTTCCCACCTTCAATCAGTATCTTCATCAATACATGTCCAGGTAAGATACATTTTGTCTTTGTTTACAGCTCTCACAAGTTTAGTGACTATGGGGAAATTTCATCAAACACTATCTGGGCTGCAGAGACACATGAAATGTATCCCAGAAACAGTTTTATTGTTGTTGTTTTGCTAATTACTTCCTGGAAGGAGCATTAGAACTAGGTCCAAACTCCAGTTGTATTTGTTGTCCTCAAAGAGAAAAATAATAATCTAGGATCACATGGGGGTAGGTAGGTGGAGTGGGGAACAAGTCTCAACACTCTTGTGATGCACAAGAAAGAGAAATGCTAGAATAGTCAACATTGTAAAAGATGGCACTAGGAACTGGGAAATTAGCAACCAGAATGTACACTCCACTTCAAGCGTGGGAAAAGCATGACTGAAGCACAACAAATGACGACTACAATTTGAGGCACGGATTGTGCATGTCTGGTGGGTCTAGTACCAAGAAGTGATGAAATGGATTATCATCATCTGGAAGGAGCCTTAGAAGAATATGCAACATGTCCAGCTTATAAGAAAGGAGACTGTCTATCACCCATTGTGGTACCACCCTGTTTTGAAGAGTTTTGCTTACTGTAGTAAAAACTAAGAGGCCCTTTAGTCTCTGCAGATGTTGTCTTCACCATCTGGGAGAGATGAAACAGGATTTCTTTTGCCTTCCTCCAAGGTCTGCTTCAAATTCATCCCAGTGCTCAACTCCTACCTCAACTCCCCCACTGCAAAATAAGGCAAACCAGCAGAAAACAGCTTTTTTGGCAGAACATCTCCCAGTCACATAGCCTTTCTTTTCATGTGTACCCTCATGGAAGAAGAAAGTAATTTAGCTGAGCCTTATGCTTCTGCCTAGACTTCAGGGCCACACACAATGATGTGCATTAGAACAAATCCACCATTACCAAGTCAAAGTGACAGGAAGGATTAAATGGAAACAGTCACAAGCTTGTCCCGTATCGTTGTTCAAAGTTACCTGCAGGCTCCTTACGTTTAAGACGGATGACATGGCTACAATGACTATCAGCATCATGGTAGTGTTCCCCATCTTTATCTGGAAGGTCTGTTAACGTGCTCTTTCCAGTTATTTCTACCCTTCCATCAGATAGAACAAAATCCATTATTTGCTGTAACGACTGGTCGTAATTAGAAGGATGAACTCAAAGCAACTTTCCCAAATGGAGGGCAAACTAGCTCCATATTTGGCTCTGACATAGATTCTCAATGCAGTCTTGGCAAATCACTGGATCCCATGCTGTCTTGTTTTTCCATTTATGCAATAATGCCACCCTTGTATACATTCAGGACACATTAAAGACTGCGGTGTAGTTTTGATACTGCAAGTGATGAAGACCAGGTAAGCACCTCACAGAGACAGACACACTTCTGGATATTCCTGGATAGAATGGATAGTCTGGATGACTGCTTTAGAGACTCCACAGTATAGAAACAAATTATAGAACACACACTGCCCATTATCCTTAAAAGCTGGTGGTTATAATTTCTAGCAAAAGAACAGGCCATTAGCACAAGCAAAGCAAGCAGCTACTTGAAGCCCCACATTCCACACCAGTTCTGTTCCTTGTGGGGCAATTCTGGTGGCCTATGACTCTTTCTCCACTCACTATTCAGGCAGCTCCGGGCCTGTCCACTCTTCTGATTGGTGGAACCATGCAGATTACAAGGGCAAAAGGGGGATCTAGAAATGGCAGAGGTGGGGCACGTTAGATAGGTTAGTAAGCTCCAGTGCCCTCTTTTAATGTCCCTTCTGCCCTATTCTCTATGGTGTAAAGGGAGGCATGCAGTTAGTACAACAGCCCAGGCTCCTGTGCCCAGTTATTATATTCCAAAAGACAAAATGCGGCTACAGTTAAAACTCCTCATAGAGATAGAGAACAAAAATATTTACCATTAGAAAACGTCTGGGGGGTAACGTGCTGCTGGAGGTGCCTCTCCCCTGTTTAACATTATAAAAAAGTGGTTTAGAAACAGTATCCAGCAAGGAGTTTGGCTTTTTAAAAATGTAAATATTCCCAATGCACAGATGAGTCACAAATTTGCAGTGATCCCCTCCCCTCTCCCACCCCCCAACCCCACAATTCTGGCTAAAATCAAACTATCCAATCTCTTGGCCAATTGATCAATTTCATAATGGTTTCCTTCCTGTTGACCAACCATATATGCCCTTTCTGTCCACTGTTGTAGATCTGGCTTCACTAGATACTAACGTGGTTTTTTCAGGGTATAGGCTGAGAATAAAAAGGGACAGACAAAAAGAGAAAGCAAATTAGTATTTAACTTCATTAGTATTTAAACCGCCTTCTCAAGCTAGATGTAGAAGCAGCTTTCAGAGGATATAGAGCAAAAGATAGCTATACTAGAGCATGCATGTCAAGCAACATGACTGTTCACAACTAGAAAGACTAATGTAAAACCTCAGCTAATACAGAACGAGGCATCAACCAGCCTGTGTTTCAAGAGACAGTCAGAGGACAGTGCAAAGGAGCCCAAAGCTACAGACTATCCTCTTATTAGCCAATGTTTTATCTGGCAACGTATTTATCTAAAGCATTTTTACCCCACTCTTCAGCTGAAAAAAGCTCCCAGAATAGCTTACACAGATCATCATAATAAGACAGTCCCTGCTCTCAGGCTTATAATCTAAAAGACACAGTACAAAAGGAAAAGGGATGGGGAGGAAGGGGGGGGGAAAGCAAACTCAAGCACTAGTTCTCAGCTATAAAGTTCTTCTAAGAGCCACTTTGGTACAGGCTTATGCAGATCTACCTATGCAGATGAAAGCTTTACTCCAGCCAATTATAAAGACTTAGCTTGGATTAATAGCTCAGCTTGTGAATGGTTACTCAGAAGTAAGTTCAACGAATTCAATGACTCTTACTCCCAAATAAGTGTGGATTGCAACCTAATACACATTTAGGGATGTGAATTTAATACAGCCCAACTGTATCACATCTTTTATTTCTTAGGCGAAAATGCCTTTCGCAAGTCATATTAAAAAGAACTTGACTTGGGATCTTTCTGATTTGAAGAGTTGATGTGCATAGTTCATGTCTTAAGATTATGAAAAGTATCTTCTCTCTCTCTCTCTCTCTCTCTCTCTCTCTCTCTCTCTCTCCCCCACCCCCCCGGGAAAATATGAATTTCCTCAATCTTGTTTGCAGTACTTTACTGAAAATGCATCTTCTTGGAGAACCCTATGTTCCAGATACCTGGGCTGATGACTCACAGACGTGTAGGTCATGATGTACAGTGGACAATTGAATACTGTACAAACATTCAAAGGGTTTCTTGGAGTTTTTGATGTGGTTCTTGCCACTCCCAAATTGCAAAACACTTTTTAAGTATCACCATATCAAAAGTGGTTTGCTGAACTGAAGCTAAGAGGTGCTGCTGTAAAAACTAAGGAAAGATGATACGTAGTTCTGCCATGCTTGCATGTAGGAAGTGCAACCAAATCAACCCAGAAAGACTAGCAAGCCTAAACCCTGTTTCAGGAAGTTATTGATTGGAACTGAAGTCCAGCTGGATCTTGAGTTCGCTCAGTGGAAATAAACCAACACTTCAAAACAGATCTAAGTCGCCTCAGAGGAACCTGTGTCACTAAGGAGGGACTGAAATGGATACTGAACAGTGCAGGACAATATGCTTTGTTTTAAAAATAAATAAGCAGGGAAGACTAATAGCTAAGCATCAACTTGTCCTAGCCTGGACCTATTGGCTATTCGTTGGACCCTCCTAAGAAAAGAACCTGTGTTCAGATCTCCAGTTCTGTTCGCTCCTTTAAAAGGAGATGGAGAAGTGAGGTTTGCAGGACAACTTCAGGAAACCATCTGCCATTCCTTGGAATCTCAGGGTTGACCCGCATTAACGCCTTGCACTTGAAAAACACACACAAAGAAACAGCTAATTGGGCAAGCCTAAACCGAAGCTCAACAAGCTGGCAGCACAAGAGAGCATGCAAACCGGGCAGTGTACACCAAGCATGTGGAACAAATTATCCCAAAGGGAGCAAGAGAGAGTCATAGCGTCTGAGTGCTGGCTTGTTAGATCTAATGAGAACCAAATCCCAGAGTCAAGCAAGAGCGTGGAGAAAAGACAGATGCACCCTGAAAATAGAAAATAGAATTAATGGCCAGTGATACTCCACTCCCCATTGCTCCTGAAGTTGAACCCACCATTCTGAGCACGTTTTGCTATGAAGAATAATTCCATCCCTTGTACTACATTTGGCAAGCAGAGCTTTCATAAGAAGTTCTCATCAAAAAAGTTAGGGAAAGATCAGCTTTTCCTTCCCCACAAGGCATTTGGGCCAGCGTGTCGGGGTTTACTTCTTTCTTCTCCAGCAGAGAATGTTTTCGACATGGTCAGCATGGCCAGTTCCCAAAAATGCAATGGTGTTTCTGTTTTACAGATGTACGCTGAATCCAAACACCCCCCTGCTGTTCTGCACAGGCATCTTCCACCAGCATTCTTGCCATGGTACACTCAGTAACATTGCTCAAAGTTATAGTACCAATACTGTAAAACTTCACAGGGAGAAGTTTGTTGAATGCATAACTCTCATGAGTCCCATGAGGCATTCAGGTCATACAAGTTTTTTTTCTGCTTCAGATTCATATATAGTTATGCCAGCTGTTTTTATGCTGGGTGTTAGGCAGAAGGACAGCAGAGTGGACAGCAGAGATGAGTCCCCAGGGCTTGAAAATCCAGCAAGCACATGGGCAGGGAATCAGGGAATGGAGCAGGAGTCAGACCAACACAGTTGCACCAAGGCCAACTCTCACCTGATCCTGGGTTCCATGGACACTCTGCACATAGAAATTACCCAAAGGATGAGATGTGGAGGGGCTTTGTTACTCTATCCATGAACAAAATATAGTTTGCTTTAGAGAGCATTCAAACAATACCTTTTAGAGACGCATGTTCATTCCCTGCTATACTTTCTAGGCCCATGAGTATCAAGGGTCCTACTGTCAGAACTTTCTGATCAGATATGGCCAACATCTAATCAGAAAGTTACTCCATATCCAGAATCTGGAAACCAAGGATCCACCCTAGATGAGGAGCTCTCAAAATATTTCATTCTATAGACTTTATTGGTACAGAACATTGTGTGACAGGAAGCTTATTTTCCCACCTTATTTCCAGACACATCATCCATATTTTAGGTCACCAAAATGCAGAAGGCAGCCATAAGGCCTATTAGTGCACCTACTCTGATGTCCTGAGCTCAAAGAGGATCAACCACTTTAACGGTTAGCTCACAAGCAAATTATGCAAATAAAGCAAAACTGCATATATTTGCATTAGTCTTCTGTTGTTGGCCATTTGGGAGATAGACGAAGAGGTATGCAAAACACGAGATCCCCACTATGGGACATATGAATGTAGTAAATCAGATCATTTGGACCAATCTGGCATAGTATTGCCAATTCTGACCAGTAGCGGCTCTATTAAGCAGAAGATAACAAAGCTTGGACCTGGGACCTTCTACCTACAAAGCATTTTTCTACCTTTTCCTTATTGAAACTTCTGCTCAACGTTCTGAGATTGCAACTGCTATTGTCCATATATTTTCCAAGCTTGCCTCAACAGCCAGAAGGGCTAGAAAGTTGCTTCTTTATTCTATTTTTAAATTGAGGTTTAAAAATTCTCTGAATGCTGAATTCTCCAAAAGGCACTACATTCTTCACTTATAAAGAACTTCCACAATTCTTTTCATTTTGCTGCCACTTTTATTAGGCCAGTCTTCTCTGAAACCAGTGTGCAGCACTTTATTCACTAATCATTTTTTTTATAGAAGATAAATAACTGATACTTAAAAGTTAACTGCCCTCTCTTCTCCCAACCTTTGATCCCGGGAACAAGGCAACCTTCATTAGGACTGACTCAGCTGTATAAGAGGAATGTTATTCATTATCTAGATTTTTTAAAGCAGCATTAAAAAGCATGGTTAAGGGAATGAAAAGCACCGATCGAAGCCTAATGAAACTGTCATTCAAGCAAGCTGATTGCGCTTCCTGCCATGGTGTGATCTGAAGGGGACCTGTATTAGGCGACCTGTTTGGAGCAGCCCTTCAAACACACCGCATTCAGTTTCAAAGTGCTCGGCCAAGGGAGTGGGTTCGCATTGGCTTTGCTGGAAACTTTATTCCCTGTGAAATGATGAAATATTTCAGCGGAAATGAAGGATGAGAAGGGGGGCAGGTTGAGGATGGCTGTTTGCTAAGACCTAGCTATAAAACAAAAAAGGGCAGTTATAAATATCCAAGCAGGTATCTTACCCTCTCGCCTAGCTATAAATCTGTCCCTTGGGCTTCCCCGCTGGGAGGGTGGGATTAGATGCCTGGTAATAACCCTTGACTGCACAATCCGACAGTGTTTTCCAAGTACAGCAGCCAGGAGCAGAGAGCAGAGAGCACCAGGCAGCACATATGAATGGGATGCTTCAGACTTCGCTGCTCTCCTTCCCATTCACACAGCTGGCAGGGACAAACAGAGGACAAGCTCAAGACTGTGTGTTCTGCAAGACCAGCATCTCATTTTCAGGGCAGGGGTGTCCCAGGGGACAGGGGTCTTGTCTTTTCAATGGAGACCTTGATGGACTTCCTGCTGTTATAGAGTCCAGAATAAGTTCCGAAACAAAATTGAACTTTGGAACAACAGTAGGCTATTTCTCTCTGAAGGGTTGAATACTTGGATTTTGTTTTTAAGTCACTCATCCTTGGAAGAGGTCTCAATAAACAGCCAAATCTGCCCTGAGCAAGCACTTCTTATCTAGTCTCTCCTACTGGTATACAAGGCATACTGCCTCTGATACTGGAGATAACTTACAGCTATCAAGTAACAGTGTTAGTATCTGCCATTTTCTAAAAGGGCAATATAAGCACTATTATACATTTGCAGTACAGTGGCAAAGCACTTGAGCTGCATCCAGACAGAGGGCTGCTAGCATTAGGAATCAGATGGCATTGTGCAGCTGTTCAGTCTTTTTTTCCTTAACAAATTTCGTCCATTAAGAAAAAAGATGAAAGAAGTGGTTGGAAAACCTAGCAGGGTTACAAGTAGAGGATGTCATCGTCTGGAAACTCACCCACCCCAGTAAACCTACATTAATTAGGTTGGGGGCAAAGGTGCCATAAAAGTCATGTCTGGAAGCTCTTTTAGCATCCAAAATATTTTTATTTAAAGTTTGACTTTTAAAACGGTCAGAAAATACAGCATTTAACAATATATAATTGTTTCAGAGTGTTCAAAACCTTTCATGTACATTCTCAGTCATCCATATTATAACTCTGTAATATCACAGAAAGAATTATTATTATTCACGACATGCCAAGTCTATGGCAAGAAGCAAGGTTTGAACACGGAGTTCCTGATTCACAGCTCTGCTGCCTTCAGAATCTGCACTATCAAAAGACATATGAGCTGAAGGAGGGGGTTGTGTCACTCATTAGCCAGTGATGATATAAAACATATGGTTCAAATCATCATCATCAGTTTATTGTGCTAGCCGAAGGCCATGACAAATACATCCATAGAAATACTTCAAATACTTCCATAACCACCACACAATCTCATTCTACAGAATTGATAAAATACTTTTTTTTATTACTTAAATTAGATTTTGTTTATTTCTTTAAAAAATCAACCACAGTAAGCATCTCTTTTTAAAAATAATATTAACCTGGTATAAAAAGAAATCTGAATTTAATACAAACATGATCAAGCCTACACTTATAGAATTCTTAAACCTGAATCATGACCATTTATCAGGCAAAGAGATAACAGCTGGTTGTCTGTGTAAAGAGAGAAGCATTTTGAGTGTAAGCTTTATAAATGACACAATAAGTCATGTACTAAACTTTTTATTGAAGACTTCCTAGTGGAGTCAAGGATGAGTAAATCATCAGAGGTGATAGAATCCAGGATATGCCACCATGTATCTCACTAGGTTCATCCACTGAGCCCATAAGGATGATCTTATGTTTCTGTTTTATGTCCTACAACTACCTAAGTTCTGCAATATTTTCATTTCCTACTTTCTGGCTATTTATGAATCTACCAACCAAATAGGATGGACACTTACTTTCTCCATTACATGCAGAAAAAAATACTTCATCCAGCAACTCCTATCCCTTGTTTCTGGACAGTTCTGGACAGTAGTTACAACTAGGGATGGACTGGTCTATCTTCAGCCTGTGTTAGTTTTGCACATGTTCATTCACAGGTTTGTGCCATCCCATTTCTATTTTAATTTGTGGGGGTTGAAAAAATCCACACAAAAATGTGCATACATTTTTTTATATAGAATTTATTGTAAAATACACATTTTAAAATGCATTTTAGTACATTTTAGGCCAAATACTACATTGTAAAATTCTGAGAAGTGCAAAATAGCAAGAATAACTGCAATCCAATATGTACATTAGTTTGGGAGGTGTGAATCATGTCAGTTTGCTTCGAAATCCAGAACAAACAAAATTCTCAAGCATCCCTATTTATAAACCAATCCTATGCATGTTTACTCAGAGGTAAGTCCCCCTTTGTTCAATGGGACTTAACCTCCAAACAAGTTTGCGCAGGATTTTAGCTTTAAATAAGTGATCTTGCTTAGTATCCTTGCAGAGGGAGCCATAAATAAATAATTATGCCTCGTTTTTAAGCAGACATAATTCTGTACACAAAAAGCGTTTAGACTGCATGCCTAAACCCTATGTCCCTAAGCTTTATTTAGTTGTAAACCAATATAGTTTAATTATTTTAATAACCAGTTACTATGCATGCTTGTTCATAAAACATATGAATTTCAAAACTGGAAACTTTATTTAAACTGTATTTTTTTCATTGTGATTTAAATCATTGGTGTGGGGGGGTTTGAGGGGGAGGGTAGAAATTAAAAAGATTTTTGAAAATTGCTTTAAATCAGGGATGGGCAAAAATATATATCAAGATCTACTGGTAGATTTGTGTGTGATTTACAGTTCATTGGCAATGATTACTGACTTCTAATTGTCTAACAACAGCAACCTCCTAGGGGTGCCATCCTATGCTCATTTAGACAGAAAAAAAATTCCTACAGTTTCTAGCATGCCCCAAGCAGCATGGCTGGCTGGGGAGATACTGGGAGTTATAGGACTTTTTTTCTGTCTACTATACATGCATAGGAGTGTGCTCTAAATTAGGTTGCTGAAAAAGAACGTTTGAGGGAAAGTCAGGAGTGGATTTGGGTGTGAAAGGAGTGATGAGCTTGGTTCTGGTACTGATCACCAATTCCTGGGCTCAGCATGTGCTCAGAAGCACCCTACTTAATTCTTAGCCACTATTTTTCATCAGGCTCTTGTATATAGATCTCAGCATTCTAGTAAAAAATCAAAGTACTTCCTGAGAGCCTGACGTCTTCCCGCTCCAATTACCTCAACTTAAATCAGTCCACTCTTCTCACTAGTACAACTGATGACTCGTTGAATAAAACAAATTAATTTCCCCACCAACAAATTTTTGTGGTTTGAATTCTTGGAAAATATAATTGGCCCAGTAGAAATACAGATACAGCATCTGAATGAATGGCTGGATCAATCAGTCAGCATACATATGAATGAACTCCATCACATGACCAAAGAAAACCGAAGAGGATTGTATACATGTTTGAAGGGATTTATATAAGAGCCCCCCTCCCCAGCCCTATGTTTGAAGTAATGCACAGAACAACATTTATGCACAATATTACATGGCAAGAAGGGAAGAAGCGCTCAAAAGCACGGCATGCAAAAAAGTCTTAGAATTCCATTTGGGGGAAAAGGTAATCATTATTCCATACGAGCGAAGTTAAAGATGAGGCTTGGCCTATTCTCAGGATCACGCTTTTCGGCTGTACTCTTAAGCACATTACTTGGAAGTACAGCTGAAATCAGTGAGACTTATTTCCAAGTTTATTTGCTTAGAATCCAGGCGCCAGTACTTCTGGACCACAATTCTCCATATATAACATAAAAATAACAGAACCAAATGGATGATTTGGGAATACAAACTGTTTGAAAGATACTCAGCTACTGCTAGAACTGAGGGTACTGCTAGAATATGAATCTTAGTTTGGGTTGGGAGACAAGATTTGGAAAGTCTCTTGGTTGGATGAGAGTGACATCCCATGGGATGTTAAATCAAAGGGCCTTTCCAAAGCATCTAGCGATAGGGCCTAGATTGGCTTGACTATCATCCAGAAAGAAATTGCCATGTGAAAAATTTGTGCAGAGTACTTTCTGAGAAGCTCAGAAGATACATTCAAAGTCTAATATCTGAGCTGCTTTTAATTTGTTTTTGTTTTTTTTAAAAAAAATGCAGTCAGAACAGAAAAAAAGTACAGTAATTTGTGACTTGATCACTTCCTACATGGAATTTCTTAAAATTAATCTGTTCCCATGCTGCCTAAGCATCTGAAACCAGTAAATCTTCTATCTCTCTCTGATGTTCTAGTATTACCAAAAACAAAACAAAACACACAAATCAAATACTAGGGTTTTTCTTTTATTCTGACAATTGTTCTCAGGCTGAGACCTTACAATGCCAATTTGTTGGTTAGAACAGGCTGCTATGTTCTAATATTAACCTCACCAACCTTTCACAGGAAGATCAGAGGATAATAAAGACAACACAAGACGGCAGCTATCCTTTCTGCATGCATCCTTCATTCAAAACATTCGAAATTCTGTAATTCCCTTGTTCTAATTATGCATGACACAGCCCATATCTGGGAGCAAGCGAGGACATATAACCAAGTATTCATAGGTGTGCACTTAAATTAAAAGCAGATAATCAAACATTAATCTCATAAACTTTCAAACCATTTTTATTGATTGTCAAGTTTATATTCAATTTAATAAAATATATATTTTTAAAAAGATGTGCATATCTCTCTCTCTGCTAATACTGAAGTACTAATGTAAAGCCCATGTCGCCATGGGTGCTAGTAGTCCTGCCTCTTTCCCACTTCTTTGCCCTTCAGTACCCTCACCACAGAGGGCCTCATAAATAATGGAAATGTGGCTCACACATAGTGAATCCCTCCTCTGAAATTTGCATGCCACACCCCACACCCTTCTTTGTGCACTCTGATTGGCCGCTGCCAGCCCCTTCCACCTCCCTGCTGGCAGCAACAGCCTAACCACGCATCTGCGCCAGGGGCCTGCCTTCATGCCACACTGTTGGGCCGAGAAGGGCTGTCTGTCATCCCACAGGCAAAGGGGCTGCCCTGCCTGTTTGGCGCAGAGAAAATTAATTGCTATTAAAGCTCAAGCTTTGAACTTTTTGGACTTTCAAAAATTTCTTTACATCTACACTGCTAAAGCTTTAGTTCAAAACAAAAACAAACAAAATCGGTCTGGAAGATCTTAATTTATTTATTTATTTATTTATTACATTTTTATACCGCCCAATAGCCGAAGCTCTCTGGGCGGTTCACAAACACTACTGTATTCGTATATAAAATACTATTCGAGAGCAAAGCGGAGCAGCAGAGGCACCACCACATCCCAAGCTCTGTGAGCTTACCCATGCCAGGGCAGAAGATGGGGAGATTCTTTCCTTTCCTTTTTCACTGCACCAGCTCTGGGATGAAGTCACTGAGGAGCCCCTTGGGGATCCAAAGCTGCCAGCAGCCTGCCCTAATATTTATTTATTTATTGCATTTTTATACTGCCCAACAGCTGAAGCCCCATTTTGGAGCCTTCTCACAACTACTGCCAGCAGGAGCACAGCTGGCAGTAGTTTTCTAGCAACAGAGCTTTCTGAGGTTGGAAAAAGACCAGTTGGGTGGATGGAGCAGAGAGGAAGCTGGTGGAAGGTCATCTCTGCCCACTCTTAACCCCGTCTAATGAGCTAGCTTCAGGAGTTAGGATTGCACTCTTAGTTGTAAAATAACATATTGTACAAGCTCCAAGTTCCAAACATGAAGAATACTCAGCTAACTCTTGCAGGGTCTACTAATAGAAGCTGAAGCTATATTTGTTACACAACCCCAAAGGATTTCCAAACATATTGTTCACAACCCAGCATCCCTAGTATTAAGCAATCACATTTTTACTGGAGAACCAATAAAGTCCAAAAAGAAAAGAGCCAAAAAGGAGGAAAAAAACAAAATTCCCATCTGTATAGTCTACTTAGGGATTCCAGCCAGCAGGGAGGACAGCTCTGTACATACAGATTTGGCATTTCATTGCTCATTTATCCCATGGGTGCCCTCTCTGTGCAAGTAGAAATGACAGCATAAGATTCATACACTGCAGTTTTTAAAAGCTTAAGGTTGCAATCCTGTACCTACTTACCCAAGAATCAGTCCCAATGAACTCACTTGGGCTTATTTCTGAGTAAACATATATAGGACTGCACTGTAATAGCAACAGCAGGGTCGCCCAAATCTGATCAGGACCACAGCAGTGGGTGGGTAAACCTTTCCTCTCCATTCCCATGCTTTTCCTCTGCCAAAGCCGCTTTGTACCTGTATATTTACCCGCATGGGGCAAATATAGGGTGACCATATGAAAAGGAGGACAAGGCTCCTGTATCTTTAACAGTTGCATAGAAAAGGGAATTTCAGCAGGTGTCATTTGTATATATGGAGAACCTGGTGAAACCCTGTTTTCATCACAACAGTTAAAGCTGCAGGAGCTATACTAGAGTGACCATATTTAAAAGAGGGCAGGGTACCTGCAGCTTTAACTGTTGTGATGAAGAGGAAATTTCACCAGTTTCTCCATATTCTGAGATTTCCTTTTCAATACAACTGTTAAAGATTCAGGAGCTCTGTCCTCCTTTTCATATGGTCACCCTAGCAAATACCAGCTGGAGGGGAGGGGTTTTTTAATGAGAAAATTGCACTACAGTCTCAATTAGATTCTGCTGTTAAGTTGTTTTAAAAAGTGGGAGATCTGATCAGTTCTAGTTTGGTCCTCAGAGAGGGAGGAGGATGGAGTCTGTCCTTTGAACACTGAACTCCTTTGAACACTGAAGTCAGTGCTACCATCTCTATGGGCACATACACACTGGAACTTCCTGCACCTTCAGTTTGACATCTCATCAGGATGTTTGGGAAGCCTCAACTTTCACTGGGATTTGTAAAACAAGGTTCCACACAGACCGTATCACACTGCGATTCCTCAAGTCTGCTATGAACACTACCATGATAGATCTACGTATGCAAATCAACTTGGGCTTTGTGTTGATTGTGAAAATCAGACATATTCAGTCAGTGCATCCAAGTCCCAACAAACATCACAAACAAACATGTCCACCTCAGAATTGCAGGAGCAGTAGAAGAAGCAGACATGCACATGCACTACTGAATGCATATTTGATACATATATGTATTTTATGGTTCAAATAAATACATATAATAAATACATACAGTCAATACTGTTCTACATATTAATTTTTTACTTTTTTTCTTTGCATACTGTCACGCTTACTGGAATCAAAGGCCAAACATTAAGATAGAGACAACAGTTCTTTTACATGTGCATTAGAAAACAATCTCAAGTAACTTTTCGATAATTATTAGATTAAATGTTGTGTTTCTTGGCAGACTGACACTGAAGCAATCCAGTGGATTCTACTTTTCTATTTTCTCTTCCTTACCCCTCACTAGTATCGAATTTACATGTTAAATATATATTTTTGTCCAATTTGAAATGTCACTGAAATATTTCTGATCGGTTCTGAATCAACTGACTCATAATTAGGGATACCTGAGGATTTTGGTCAGACTAATGTGCAGACACTTCCCTGAATTTTGCACTAGAGCTTTTGGCTTTAAAATGTACCCAATTTTTATTTATTTATTTATTTATTTATTGCATTTTTATACCACCCAATAGCCGAAGCTCCCTGGGCGGTTCACAAAAACTAAAACCATTCAAATAAAAACTGATTAAAAACATACAATACATGATTAAAACATCTTTAAAACATCCTTAAAACATCCTAAAAACATTCTAAAATTTCACTGGATAGGCCTGCCAGAATAGATCAGTCTTTATTGCTTTTTTAAATTCTAAAAGACTGTCAAGTTGATAAATCTCCTCCGGCATTAAAATTGTGTTTTAACAATAAAAAGTGGATACAATGTGTATTTTATGATAAAATGCTTACTTTAATATATAATATGCATAAAATGCATATGATTTAAGTTCAACTTTGCAAGAAAAAGACCCAACTATGAAATTTAAAAGTAGCTCAACAATGGATTCAGTCACTGGAAGAAACTATAGCCAGCTCCTCCCAAAGTGTGTGTGCATGTGTCTTCCAAATAAAGACATCTGTCAGGGAAGCTTTGGGTATCAGGTGTCTGCACAACTGACGCAAATCCAATATGGTTGCAACCTCAAAGTTGTTCATCCATTTGTGTTTGTTTGTAAATATCTATATAAGCCATGTACTACCCCCAATTCGTAGGGCATTCCTTCAATCACAAATATCCCCAGCTGATCTATGCTTCATAGCAGATCAATCAGCATATAGCATCTAGCTCACTTGGTACACATCCTTGGTCAGGAGCAACCTTTCATGCTCAATAACCTATCATTGTGGGAAACTACTGGTTTTTTTAAAAACAACAACAACAACCATATCCTTCAAGAGTAGTAGATTGTAAGCAATACAGAGCAGCTGGACATTTGGCTGCAATGCAGAATTATCCTACAATTTCATGATTCTATTTCCAACATGAGTGGTGGATGAAGTGTAGCAAGTAGCCTGCTCCATTATCCAAGGCAGGGCGGTCCCTGCAATGTAGAAGGGTGAAGCAACCTGTTTCAGGCAACACCAGTCACAGCTGGATCATTTACTTTATGCCTGGCACCTGGACATTTTTTTTAACTGTTAGATTTCCCCCCTTTGTGTTCTCTGCACAGTGACCTTGGGAGAGCTGAAGGCAATTAAATATTACATTGGTATAGTTATTTATCTTGACCCTAAGTTGTAATCAGTATTATAATGAGATTATAAAATACTAGCTCCCATAACTTATAAAAGCAGAAGCATTATACATAGAATGTTTTATAAGTATTCTGCTCTATTCCCCATCAGGAACACACACACACACACACTTTCAGCCAAGGCTGGAATTACAGATTTCACCTACCTATGCATGTCTTCCCATCAGAGTGTAGCACAAACTTCACATGGCAACCACACTTTGGCCCTTGATCTGTATCGTCACAGGTGTGCTGGCACCCTCCATTGCCATAATTGCAGGTCACTGTAAGAGGCAAAAGAACAGGCAGACAATGTGGCAGCTCCTAAACTTTATCATCACAAAGTCTTGACAGCTCAAATCCAGAAACTGGATTTGAGCTGTCAAGACAATCAAGATAAAAATAAATGGTTTAGGCACTCCATGATCATTCATCAAATCATCTGGAGGGTTATAGCAGGTTTAATCTGTTGCAGCAAAAACAATGAAAACTCTTGTAACACCTTAAAGCAGGAGTGGGCAACATGCAACAACACACCACATGCAACACACACACACCCATGGCCATTTTTGCACACACACCCTACCCCCGCTGGTGAATTTGCTGTGGTGGCAAGCAGAATTACACTTTTGGAAGTCTGTCGGGATGGGTTTTGGAATAGGCTTCTTCTTCAGGGGCACTCTTGTGCATCTAAATGCTGAAAACAATCTAAACCACCTTACAGAAATAATGCTCTTATTGCACAATCAAATGCAAGATGAGCAAAGGGTAACAGTGAGTTATGCATAAGCACTATTCAACTTATGAGTCTTAGAAACACTTAGTTCTACTCTCCTAAAAGAACCCTAACCCCACTCCATTTAAAAATGCCCTGGGTAAGTGTAACAAAATTAATCCAGACCCCACCCGGCAAACCTTCTCACAACCACCCTGGGCTTTCTTCTGGAAAGGCCACATAACAAAGGCCTGCCAGGCTGCAACAGACTCTGTATTTACATCTCTTTACCTTCCAGGATAACTCAGCATTATGCTAAATAGGCATGGCAGAAATCACCTGGAGGCTGCATCATCAAGTCCACCTCCGAGGCTATGGATTGATCAGTTTATTATTATTATTATTATTTATTTATATAGCACCATCAATGTACATGGTGCTGTACAGATAACACAGTAAATAGCAAGACCCTGCCGCATAGGCTTACAATCTAATAAGTTGTAGTAAACAATAAAGAGGGAAGGAGAATGCAAACAGGCACAGGGAAGCGCAAACAGGCACCGGGTAGGGAGAAGCCAACAGTATAGAGTCAGAACAAACTCAATATTTGAAGGCTATAGGGAAAAGAAAAGTTTTTAGCTGAGTTTTAAAAGCAGTGATTGAGTTGGTAGTTCTCAAGTGTTCTGGAAGAGCGTTCCAGGCGTAAGGGGCAGCAGAAGAAAAAGGACGAAGCCGAGTAAGGGAAGTGGAGGTCCTTGGGCAGGCGAGAAGCATGGCATCAGAGGAGCGGAGAGCCCGAGCGGGGCGATAGTGTGAGATGAGAGAGGAGAGATAGGCAGGAGCTAGACCGTGAAGAGCTTTGAAGGTCAGCAGGAGAAGTTTATATTGGATTCTGGAGTGAATTGGAAGCCAATGAAGAGATTTCAGAAGTGGAGTGACCTGGTCAGAGCGGCGGGCCAAGAAGATGATCTTAGCGGCAGAGTGGTGGACAGAGACCAGCGGACTGATGCGAGACGAGGGAAGGCCAGAGAGAAGAAGGTTGCAGTAGTCCAACCGAGAGATAACCAGTTTGAATTTTCCATCATAGGAGTTGGCCAGCCCTCATAGAAATACTGTGATTGTGACAGGTAGTTGCTAAAGAGTGAAGGAAGAACTCTTCAATGCCCTGGAGACCCAAATGTGGGTCTCATCCTCCCCACACCTATAAACTGCTTTGGTGAGTTACTCTTAAAATAAGTAAGGTTTAGCCAGATGGTTTGGTATTTCGTTTTATTTCAAAAGCCTCTGACTGTTTCTGAACTTCCTTCCGTTTGGTTCTTTAATAAATATGTCCAGCAGTTTATCACACAAACTCCAGACTATTAGATGAATGGAAATGCTACACCAAAAGTTCCAATGATCTATCAGTGTTTGTGCATCACTTCCTGGTTCCTTTCATGGAAGTTTGAATCTCCTTAAAGAGGTGTGCTGCTGCGAGATTGATGTATACAGAAATCTAATACTATTTCTTTTCCTGGCCACTATCCCACACCTTCCGTTTATTTCTCTTTTCTTTTTTCTTTTCTTTCCCTTTCTTTTGAATAATGAATTTGCACCAATGCACATGCACACATGTTTAAACACCTTGGGCAGTATCCAACGTTATCACAAAACTAGTGCTAATGACATTGCTTTTATGTAAACCAATGCCTGCACAAGAGCATTAAACAAAGAAAAACAATGACGATTTGCCATCAAAATTCAGTGGTAAATCATTGCTTTTTTCTTTTGGCTAGCAAGCACTAATGAGACTGTACTAGCATTGGTTTGCACTAGCGCAACATCATTAGTGCTAACATCGTGACAGTGTTGGAAACTGCTCCATGCTAATTTCTTCTACTAATTTCTTTTAGTAGAAGCTAAACATGGCAACTTTACAATCTGGGCAACTTTACAATCTGGGAACGGCTAGCTTTAGGATCAGGTTTATGATCAGGGAATGTTCCACTTCTTTCATAGGAGCACTGTAACAAATATCCTGGGGCATGATCAGATATATGGACACATAGGTACAACTGTGCAAATTAAGATTTACTTTTTAATGAAAAAAACAGAGCCTGCAATTTTTGCAGATCAGATCTTAAGTCATATGATATAATAGCGGATTTGCATGTTTCTTGCCTCTTCCAGGAAATAGCACGCCTCCATTCAAAATCCACCAAATGCAACTTGTCTATGGGCAATCCTCACAGGGTCCCCAGGCAATTACTTACACTTGCAGTCTCGCTGATTCTTAGTGAGCTCAAAGCCAGGCCGGCATTCGCAGGCAATGCCGCCCTTTGGGGTCTCGCGGCAGATGTGGGCACAACCATGGTTCTTGTTCATGCAGTTCATTCCTTCTAAAAGAGAAAAGAAGCAACATAAAAGCTACCCATAAGGCATCACAGAAAGCAAAGAAGAGCTCTGTGAAAAGGCAATGCACTGATAGTAATGTCTGGAGCTTTCACGCGCCAGAGCGTTAGGTAGAAGCAGAGGAGGTGTTCTGCAAAAAGGCAAGTATCTTTTCCTATTCTCTGCATGGTCAGCAGTTCATACTGCACAGGCCCCACACTAATCCCAGGCAGCAGTCTCTGGCAGCAGCCAAGTGGGCACGACTGTCTGAAGCTCCCCAGCATGAATAGCCTGCAAGGATTGGATCTACTGAAACAATGCACCCAATCTCCTTCATATGAGTTGTCTGGATGTTTCGCAGTTAAGTGTAAGGAAGCCTTGGCTAAAGGGATTGGCCAGGCAGCCTCTTGGCATCTCTCTCTGCAACCCTGGTTAGCAACTGAAGTTTGTGGGGAAAGTATACTAATAGTACAATCCTATTAATCTCTACTCAGAAGTAAGTCTCACTGAGTTCAATGGGACTTTGTCCCAGGAATGTATGTATAGGATTGCAGCAATAGTGAACCAAGAAGACTGTAGTATAGACAAATACACTCTAAACACACTCCTGTGTTAGAACTAGAAGGCCTACAACTGGTTTCAATTGCAACCTAGGCCAAAATTCATTAAAAGTAGACCAATTAAAATTATACAATGCACACAATAAAGTAAAAATAATAATAATAACAAAAAACATAGTAAAATGTCCTTCTAACTTAAAAATTAGACATAGCAAGTGAAGAAGACAAAGTGCCCTAAGACCAACTCATTCCATCTAGAAAAGGAAGGTTTCTGGGCACACACCCTGCCCTAAAGGTTTGCAGGGACAGACTCAGGTGCACTTTCTTTAGGTAAGAGGTACCACAAGATCATATTGTTCACACCAGCCTTAGAGGTATGTTGGATTGCAACTCCCAAAATTCCGAGCCAGCACAGCTAAGGCTGCTTCACACCTTTCGAAATTAAAATCATGGAGGCATCACATGTGTTACAGAACCAATTACCCTTACCACCGCGTTCCCTGGCATTTCACTCCATTGCCACCATTCCACTGTTCCCAAAATCTCACTGCCCAACCTTTCCCATTATGCATCCCCCACCAAAAGAGCGAACTTTCTCTTCAATTCAATCCTTCCGGTCATCATTTCTATTACCCAGCCCCTTCTCTTCATCCTACCAGAAGTCCAGTGCCCTACTATCTGTCTCATTCCACATCCCCATCTCAGTTCTGCATTGATGCAGCAGGCAGCCAACTCAAGGCCCCACTGCTGTTTCCCTGAGAGGAGGTCAAAAGTCTCTCAGGCTCTCTGTGCTGTAAATCTGCCAGAGGCAGCATTAGCTACAGACACTGCTGTCTGGCCCATCCAAGATGCAAACAAAACAGGGTGCTGCTGACTCACGCCCCTGGATTGTTTGTGCTTTGCTCTGGCACGAAGGACGCAGAGTCCTGGGCCTTAGCATCCATCTCTCCATGTGGGCCACCCACCACAAGCAGCGATCCCAGCCAGGAGGGCCAAGCCCCCTGCGTCATGACCTGGGAGGGCTGAAGCACACTGGGAGCCAAAGGGGGAGCATCAGTGAGTAACCCAGACCTACCACAGCATATTGAACCCAAACTCAGTCTCTAAGGCTACAGTCCCAATGAACATGGTTTTTGTTCCACAGCAAACATGCATAGGCAGTTAGACTATCTGGAGATACTTCTGAGAAAATGGTGTATCCCAAATAAATGGTATGGAAGAACAAAGTGCCAAGCATTTGAAGCTTCCCGGCAACTCAGAAATGAGGAATAGGGAGCCAGCAGACTCCAACAGTAGCCTTTCATTCACTGGAATCTGCAGCTACTGAATCAGATTATAGCAAAAGATGGAGGTAGTGGAAATGTCATGTAAAACAAGAACCCATAGAATCTCAAGATGAGACATTACAAGGTAGTAAAAATATACTATTCCTGTTGATCCAGGTAATAAATTGACATGATAGCAAAAGACAATACTTAGTAAGCCAAGGAACACAAGTGTCAGTTGTATATCCCTACAGCTGTGGTGTTGTATTTATCCCATGGTCCCATGGTTTTTTTTTTGGTAACCTGTCTGTTGAGTGCCAGGAATTAGATTCAGAAGCAGCCAAAAGACTGGTGACAAACAGCGCAGGCTCAATAAAATTACACGACTCAGCCTAGTAACTAACAGAAGGCTATCACTTGCTGATATTGGAGTACCACTGCTTCTGTATTTTATAGTATACTCCAGTACATGGAAAGTCAGGCTGATGCCTCTATATGCCCAGCTTGCCAGTACTAGAGGCTATGTGGAAATACTTTCCCCCTTGAATTCTAGCTTAGTCCTAGCCCCCACGGTTTTCATAAGTAAGCTTCTGTTTGAAACTTGTTTAGACTGACAGTTTCCTACATTCTAAACTGATTGCTTTGATGTCCACATGTAGCCATATTTCTCCTAGAGCAGGCAAGAAGCTTTTGCATAAACTGGAAAGTTAGACTGCAAATAGTGACAATCACAGAATGCAGTATGGATCTCCCTCTTCGCACAATTTTTAGGAACGTACTGCAAATAAATAAAAACACCCAGACTCAAGCCATTTGTGGAGCAACAAGGGTCAGCCACATCATACAACAGGGCCAGTATGGGCAATGTCAATGCAATATTTGCTGATAATATGTAACACTTGAGAGTCCCAAGACAGACAGATACCTGTATAGCTTGGAAGACACCATGTTGCACTGCCCAAGTGCACTCTGAGAGAGAGAGAAGGTATGGGAAGGAGGAGGTTATGGCTGCAATTATAGTCTCTCTCTCTCTCTCTCTCTCTCTCTCTCTCTCTCTCTCACACACACACACACACACACACACACACACAGAGAGAGAGAGAGAGAGAGAGAGAGAGAGAGAGAGAGAGAGAGAGAGAGAGAGAGAGAGCAGTGTTTACTGCAGGGGTGGGGAATGTGTTTCACCCCAAGGGCTGGATTCCCACCTAGAAAACCTCGGGGGGGGGGGGACATATCAGAAGTGGCCATTGCCAGGGCCCAAAATGGGCATGGCCACTCCATCTCTCAATCACCCTCCCCCCATACACTCATACTCATTCTCTCATTTTGTCTCACTCATGCACACACTCTCATTCCTCTCCTTGAGTCCACCCTACCACCCTACCACTCAGCACTTAGGCTTTAAAAGACAAGGAGAGTGAAGCCAGCAGTTGACACATGTGGCCTAGAAAACCAAAAGTGCATTTTATGAGTTCAGTCCTACAAATATGCCAAAAACATGGTCCATGAAATATTCATTGTTCAGAATCAGCTAAAGAAAAATAAGCAGAGATAAATGACTTCTGGGGAAATGGCCTTTATTATCTCAGATGCTTCTCTGTCCCAACCTGGCTTGTTCCCAACACCTCACCTTCATTCACACACTTGTAGTACTTTCTTCCCATTTTATGTTGCAATGCTGTGACATTGCTGGATGTTTTTTCCCCCTCCTTCTTGACTTCCCTGGCTGCATCTGAACTGGAAAGCCAAGGATCTGATGGATGACGCCCACAGCTTTGCTACCCTACTCTCATGAGAGACAAGGAAAGGTCACTTATAACTTCAGCTGTAAAAGCTGGGTTCTGTGGGCACTGAATAGAGCATTGAAAAGTTTTTATATAGCGTTTAACAAAATCCACAGGCAGACAGGGGAATGGAGACAGCTAGTGTGGTCACACACAGCTTGATTCCAGTAAGAGATTGCATGCTGAATGCTCAGGCCCATTCCTCTCAGCGGCATCTCATGTTAAGCACAAGTATCCGGTGAGCAGCTGCTGATCCGCTCCCTCTGGGGAAGACCACATCGGAAGCCTAGGGTTTCTCCTGCCGTTTTACAGCGTGGAGAGGGGAACGAAAGCAACCGCAACAGCCGTCTGACTATTTTACAGTCCATCCAGGGTGCAATCTCAAGCTTGTTTGGAGAGGCTGTCAGTGCAGTGCCAAAACTGAACTGAAAGACTACTTGACTTCAGAGCAGATCTTGGTGCTGAATGGGCCCGCTACAAAAACACTGAAGGGTCCTGTTGGAATTGCACTTCAAGGGAGGGGGGAGGAAACTTAAAAAAAAAAAAAACCCTTTGGTGAACAAGATACATTTAGTGGGAATGGAGAGATGTTCATAATCTGAGGTCTCTTCAGCCGAAAAGCTATTCAGGGAGATCAGATGTGCTGAATTCAACTACTGAGCCTTTAATACTCCAGTTTCTCCATACCTTGAAGACATGAGAAGCTTAGCTGAGAAAAGCCTTGGATGTACTGTGAGGGGGGGGGGGGAAGCAGTTTGCAACAATGCCATCTGAAAATGCCTTGGCTCTTTAATTTTTCTGATTTATATTCTTATCACAAAATATATCTTCTTACCTGTGTGCTGGAATGGTGTTCTATCCCTTCTTCATAAGCATGCCCATGGGTAACCTAGAAATCCGCTCATATTTCACCTCTCCCCAATGGACAACATTGGATTCTCCTCACACAAATGTGAGAGGAGTCATTCCACCCCCAATCCTGACATGCAAAGAGGTATGGCATATGGTGGCCCATAAGTTTATCCTGATCTATGAATCCCAGGGAAACCTTTTATCTGGAGGCAATTGTGGAAAAGGGAATCATCAGACTTGATCAGTGGCTAGGTACAAAATGATGAGTTCTTTAGATTTGCCAATTTGGGGGGCAATTGTTTGATTTCTAACACTGCCTACTGGCAATCTCAATCTCCAGTTAAAGCATAGTCTATCCCCCATATATGGTCTGATGCCTATGCCTCAGAGACCTCAAAGTTGTTGGAGACAAAGCTACCATAATAATGTACCAGTGTCTGTTGGCACAGCACAAGACAAGGTTGAGAAACACACACTTAGGGAAGGATGGAATGGGAGTGGGGTGTTAGCTACATCCAGGACAGTGGAAGCAGGTTGGGGGGGGGGGGGAAATCTAGCAATCAGAGATAAATGTTGGCACTGTGGCACAATGGTCCTCATAATGTGGGCATGTCCAGTAGTGGTGCTTTTTGGTTAGATGTCATTATTCAAATTAAATTTGTACTTGATGCATCATTAAAAATCAAGGATGTTCATGAACTCCTTAACTACAGGTTAACAGTGTAGAAACTCTCTGAAGGTAACAGGAAATGGATGTTATGGTCCTTTATGACAACCAAAAGGATGATTCTTCAAGACTGGAAGGAAATGTCCACCCCATTCATAGTTCACTGGATAGAAAGTCTTATGACTTTGACAATGTAAGAAAAAGCATACCATCACCAAGAGCTCCGTCCTAACAAGCATATGGACATTTCCTCTGCATATTTAGATTACAAGTGTAGTGGAAATTAAAGACAAAATAAGACATAGGTCGACATGATTGTATTTTTGATTTTTGATTTTTATTAGTTGTAGTACTTATGGGTTTTTTTCTGTTGATGTCTTTTGTTGTTAGTATTGTATGGATTCTATGTTGATATTTTTTAAAATTGAAAAAAATCTTTGAATAAAACATATTAATAAAAAAGGAAATTCCTTGGCTCACTTCCCCACACCCCCAATGGATTTACTTTTATAGGTAATAGCATTTTGCCCTTTCCTAAATTGGCTCAGAACCTCCATTCCAGAAGGAAAGGTCACAGTATGATGGCATATTGCCTGGTGCCAAAATGGAGCTCTGCTTTTAGTGATTCATCTTAACCATTCCGTGGAACTGTAAAAGCTGGATTTTCTTTCTAGAGTCCCAAACAATATAATCTTCAAAGAACACAGGGTGCCATGATATCCAGCATTCATTCTACAGAAGTTAACCTTATCAGGAGGTAGAATAATAGCATGAAAGCTATCCCAGGAGACACCCAAACTTTCAGAGAACAAGCCCCAAACCTTACCAATATCATACTGGTTTCCATGCTCTGGGTACCCAACAATATGCATGAAATGAGTTTCGGAAGAGCCTGTTTCAGTTTCTCAGGAGAAGTTTCTGATCAGCTTACATCACAAAAAAAACTGCTTTCACTTAAGGTCTTATTTGACCCCCTTCTCTTTCTGGCTGTCAGTCTCAATTAGAAAGCTGAGAACTGAAAAAAGGAAATACACTGACCATTTATGGCAAAAGGAGTGGTGTGATATCAGTGGGAGAAATGCATTCATGAATGATGGTGGAGACAGAAAAATCTGGTGTTCAGTTCTAAAGAATTTCATTCAATAGTCATATACGTACGATGAGTGCAAACTGTGGTTCAGCTTTGGCATTCAAAGCGAAGCAGTGGACCAAAGCAGAACTGCTTCCTGAGACAAACTGTTAAGCTGATGCTTTGCTCCTAGATTGAAACCTCCAGACCTCAGCCAGACTCTTAGGGAAATTGCCCAGACAAGAGCATATCTGGATGCAGGCAGGGGCCAGCAAAGATTTGGAGGCTTAAAGGCTGTAAAATAGGGGTGAGCAAACTTGTGGCCCTCCATATCTTTTAGCCTACAATTCCCAGAACCCCTCATCATTGGCTATGCTAGCTAGGGCTGATGGGAGTTGTAGGCCAAATCACCTGGAGGGTCACAAATTGCCCATCCCTGTTGTCAAAGGTAGTTCCATGAGACATCTATGTTGGATCCAAAAGAAGCAAGTTGGATCCAGATATCTGAAAGGGAGTGAAACAATAAACGTATTGCACCAGCAACCATAAAGAGAAGGTCTCAACCTTCCCTGTCCTGAATGCAACAAAGCCATAGTCTGCCAGGACTTAGTATCTGCTATGACAGACTATAGCACTATAAGGACAGAGCCCCAGACAGTCAGTTGAATTCTCCTTGTTTCATGGACAGGTTCATGGGCAACAACATTTCAGCAGTTAACAACAAGCTACAAGAAACAGTGGGTAATCATTATTTTTACAATGTTTAAGCATGCAGTTTTGAACATTAACTAAATGTTGTGAATGTTGAAACAGCAGAATTTGCAGAGACTATGGAGTCTTTATGGAGGCACTTTGGCACCGTGAGGTGCCTTGTGCCTGCACTTCCGTTCCTTCCCGACATCTGCATGGGAAGGAACGCAAGTGCAAACTTTTCCAGTCTTTAAAAGTAAAAAAAAAAAAAGGGGGGGAGGAGAGTAACAGGTCCATTCCTCCCCTTTTTGAATTTTATTATCTGTATCTCCACAGCTGTGCAGATATAGATAATAAACATAAAAAGAAAGGGGGGGAGGAATGGGCAGCCAGAGAGAAGACGCGAGGAGAGGGGGCAGGGATTTGGGGTGAACTATTATTTATTTATTTAAAACATTTATATCCCACCCTATATCATTAAGATCTCAGAACAGCGTACAGATAAAAGCATACAGTATAAAACAATAAATATGCACAGTTAAAAACAAATTAAACCTCTCCTCTCCTCCCTCTGGCTTCCCCTCCCCACACCATTTATTTTTATTTTTATTATCTGTATCTGTGCAGCTGCGAAGATACAGATAATAAAAATTTAAAAAAGGGGGGGAGGAACGCCCCCTTTCCTCTCCTCTCCTCCCTGCCCCCATTTGTGTGTTGTTGTTGTTTTACTTTTACAGGTGCAGGGTCGCTCATGGCAACCAATCAGGGGGTGCCATGGGCTCCGCTGCCAAAAAAGTCGGGGTAAGTGCTCGACTTTTTTGGAGTGAAGTTTCCAAGTTTTGTCCCCAGATGGCTTCGCAATGGCAGCTGCGTCATGTAGATGACATGCCACTACTGCAAAGACACCCTGGGGCAAACCGTTCATGTAGACATGCCCTATTAAACTTTTCAAGATAGGTAACTCTTAAGAAGGCTGTGAATAATTACAGTAGGAACTCACAATGCCAGAAAATCATGACAAATGAAAAAAAAATCCAGCTTTTATAAAGTAAGAAGCAGCTGTAACAAGAACAGGGGGTCAAAAAATGTGCCTGGGCTTAGTAGGCAATTATTCCGTTTAGCTATAACACAGGCCCACCTCCTCTCTTCCTCCTTTGGTCAACACTCCTGTCACATGTGCCTCCCTAGCTGCACTGCCCCTTGCTTGTGTTTTACCGTGGGTCGCACTTTGATAGGGCTGGATTTGGGCACAGTTTTTGTCAGTCAGCAGCAACAGAAGTGAAAAAGAAACACAACGGAAGCATCCTTTATTATCCCTACAATGCATTTATTTCAGCATCGGAATCCTCAGTACATGGATCTATTGGGCAGGGTGATCCTATAATGATACCACTACTTTGTCCACCATTACATCAGGACTAACACTGAAATAATGTATCCAGGATTCATAGCATTGAGCCACTCCCACAACATTCTTGGCAACTTTGTTGCCACCAACTCAGCACAATATTATTCACTGAGTCCCCCATGTGAAGTTCATGGTCATTTGCTTTGTTTGCCAATGTCTGTTGGTTATTCCTCCAGCAGAACTTGTTATCAATTTCCCCATCCACTTCAGACAAAACCACTGCTATCATACCAGCAGTAACTGGAAGGGAGGAGTTGGGCGAAGACACACACAAGTCATTGACTCTGTTCAGACAACACGCTAAGCCACAGTGGTTAAGTATTTTGAGCTATACATTATGGCTAAACGTGTTGTGTGAACCATGACCTGGCATGCCGTGTGAACCATTCCTAACCTTGGTGGCTACATAACTATGGTTTAAACATGCTCACTAACCATTTGTTGCAAAAGGGTTAGTGGACTAACCATAGTGTAGCAGCATGTTGTCTGAACAGGCTCACTGAGTTGTTGAGGCCATGCCCCAACAGAGACAAGATGTCTGTATAGAGTGTTGTGGAACCACATTTCTGTTAAGTGTCCCATTGTGACATCTGAGGTGAGTGGATATCCATCAGCTAAGTATCATGAGAACAGAGTCTCAGCTGAAACAGACACAACTATTACAGAACAGAATCAATTGCAGAGTAAGTTCAACGGTAACATCACAGAAGAATGGGAGTAGTCACCCTTTTGTTTTTGAAAGGTCTCTGTGTCTTTGAAAGTGGAATAACAGAGGAGTAAAAGATTCAACTTTATTATCACTGCACCTGTTACATTATTGCAAGCATTATTCAAAAGCACAGGAGCCCTGCAAGGACAAAGAAGTGGCAACCCAAAGAAATGGCAACCCAGCATAGGAACAACTGGCTTCTTGCTGATCATCGCTGCTTCTGTGCAGATCTTGCTTCTAGTCTGCATTGCATTGGGAACATCCTTGCCATTGTGCCTTTTGGAAGGTAACCTGGCTGCCTGTGGAGATACAACACAAATATGGAGAAAGCAATACATAACGGGTAGCACCTATAACAGACAGTGCATGTGGTGGGGTGCTTAAAAAAGGATTGACTGAGGAAGAGTACCACCACCCTGTTGCTGTTTGGTTCCCATTGTGTGTGCACTCACCTGGTAGACTCCACTGGATAATGTTCCTCTATTCAGTGCAGGGAGTTGCACTAAAACACTTGCCTCCAGCTATTGTTTTATTCCACTGCCATATGCATTGACTCAGCTCTGATCCTGCAAGGAAGAAGAATTTGGCCAGCGCTAGCAATATGTGTTCAGCAACAAAACTGGCTGTGCTCCCATTGTTTTGCCCAGTGCGTATTGAGAGTTCATTTGGGGTTGGGGGCTTGTATCCAAGAGGGGTCCCCTTGGTATAAAATGCATACTTACACTGCATCTTTTTTATGGGAGTGTCATGTGTTCGAGGCAGAGGGGTACCTCAAATCCCATGTCCTCTATCTCTCACAGACACAATAAGATGGAAAAACAGGTTTGGAGATTCACAAACTATGCTTTATTGCCTCTCATTTAATAGCACCAGAGAATTTTTTTCTTTTCTTACACAATTCAAGAGTTAGATATTGCTTCTCCCCACTTTATGGAACAGATCTTCCCCATTCTAGATAAAGAAGGATTTCTTACATCTATCTGTCTCAACAAGGAATTATGACTAATAGTCCTTTTCTGTGGTTTCTGGCTTATACTTTACCACTGCAGAACAAGGAAGTCATGGCACACCTGTAACCACACCCACAGTAGAGGCTAGTATTTTTTAACGTGCCACCTATTTTTATTTATTTATTTACAATATTTACCACTCCCCATTCAAAACTTTGGAGCGGTATACAAGATAAAATACAATAAAATCAGAATAAAACACCTTAAAATAGATTTTTAAAAGAAGCAAAATGACAGGTGAACCTTGAACCATGGCTGGTCATTTAGGAAAGGCTTCTTGGAATAATGACGTTTTCAGGAGGCGCCGAAAGGAATACAAAGTTGGCACCTGCCTGACCTCCAGAGGCAGGGAATTCCATAGGAAGGGGGCAGGGAATCTACCTAGGGAATCTACTGTCCAACAGATACACATGTTCAGGTTTGTTTATTGTCTGCCTAACCTGGCTGCTTGATTATATCTGTCTTTGCTGTTCCTCCTCTTTCCCTATAAATAGCAAGATCTCCTTGGTCATTCTTGCACACTGTGTTTCCCTTTTCGCTGACTGACTGTGTCAGTCAGTCCCTTTCCCCATTTCTAGCTGTCTCTTCCAACCTCTCCTCTCTCTCCCTCTCTCTCCCCCCTATTCAATCTTTCTTCCAATTTTGCTCTTCAGTTACTGACTCTCCTTCCTATTCCCTATCATGTCCTCTAAGCTGTTCTCCTTTTGCCTTCCATTCCCCACCTTGTTCATGCTCTAGCTCTTGCTTGGACTACATTTCTCTTTCCCATTCACTTCCTGCCTTTGCTGTCCTGTCTCAGCTCACCATATTTTCAGTGCTCTGCATGCCGTGGGGTGCTTGAAGTGAAGAATGGAAGATGTTCAGGAGCCATACATTGTAGTGTAGGCTTCCCCTCCCAGATACCCACTCTACTTACCTATATTGGGTGACTTGTCCTTGCAGGTGCAACAGTGGAGTTTAGGTTTCTGGCGGGCATTTGTGTCTTGAGTCCTGAGGCAGAGAACCCTGAAGGAATCTGAGAACACAAGTGTCATCCATCTGCCCTATCTACTTCATTGTTAACCTTGGCTGTCCATTATTTGTTCAAAGAGTCCTTTTGCTAAAGTTCCTGTTTGAGTATTCATATGTCTGTTGATGTCTAGGCAGAAAGACGTAACATCATCCTGTGCATCTTGGTATGTGTGCTGTGTTCTCTAGCTGGGGATTGTACAGTTCTGATGTTGTGTCAGGATAGGCTACAGAAAAGGTGGGGAACCTCCAGCCCACGGGGTTGATGAAGCTCACCAAGCCTCCCCAACTGGTCTGTGGAGGCTCCAGCCAAGACCCTGCTGTAGAATTAGTTGATATCATATCCACCAATGTGGCCTTGGAGCAAAGTGAAGGAGAGGTTGTGGTCTGGGTCCTTGAGATGCCTTTAATTGCAAGGTAAATTGCTGCTAGCTGTGCCTTGCACTCTTTTACTAAGATCAGAGCTACCTTAGGGGGAAGAGTAGATTCTGGGCACGGGTGCGTGGACCAGCCAGACTGCCTCCTGAGTGAAACTCAGCCAGTCTTCCCATTCCCATCCGCTGCTTTTCTCTTTGCTCCCTCAGTTTTCGGGAGAAGAACAGTAGAACAAAACCAAGCTTGTCTGCATAATGTGTCAAAACCTATCATAGCTCTTGAGTCACAATCTGCCATGTGACATGATTTATTGATCTGCATGGGTCCCTGCCTGTAGACTCACGTGAGACAAAAGCATTGTACTTGCTGGGCATAAGACTGAAAGGAGGCAAAAGAGTAATAGTAAAACATTTTCAATTATTAATCTAACAATTAAAAACAATTTAAAAAAACAACAAATAGAATACCAAGGAAGAAAAGAGAAAAAAGATGATTAAAAAATAATAATTTCTTAAAGCTGGACAAAGAGAAGGACAGCTGAATATCAAAGGGAGAGTTCTGTGTATAAAGGGCTGTGAGAGAGAAACCATCTATGTAGATGGGAAATAGCAAAAGGGCATGGAAATTTAATGAGAAGGTAAGTATTTGATAAATGGAGAGATTGAAGAGTATAGAGAAACCAATGAGGATAGATAAGAAGAGAGTTAAAGGTTAGAAGAAATTTAATTTTAATATTAAACAATAAAGGGAGAAAAATGAGATTGTAAATAACAGTTATAGTAGATCCAGTAGATAAGAACATGAAAAGTGTGCTGAATCTGACCAAAGGTCCATCTAGGCCAGCATTCTGTTCACAGTGTGGCAAACTGTGGGAAAACCACAAGTAGGACATGAGTGCAATAGCACCTTCTTCCCATTCATGTTCCCCAGCTACTGGAGGTAGCATGTAAGTATCAGAACTAGTAGTCATTGATAGCCTTCTCCTCCATGAGATAGTCTAATTCCCTTTAAAGCCTTCCAAACTGGTGACCATGATTACATCTCATGGTAGTGAATTCCATAGTTTAACTACGCATTTTGTGAAGAAGTACTTCCTTTTAACTGTCCTGAATCCCCCACCAATCAGCTTTATGGGATGATCCCCGGGTTCTGGTTTTATGAGAGGTAGGAAAATGTCTCCCTATCCACTTTCTTCATACCATGCAGAATTGTGTACACCTCTATCATGTCTCCCTTCACTCACTTTTCTGTAAGCTAAACAGTCCCAGATGTTGTAACCTTTCCTCAAAGGGGAATTACTCCAGCCTTTTGATCATTTCAGTTGCCCCTTTTGCCCTTTTCCAACTCTATAGTATCCTATTTTTGATGCAGTGACCAGAGCTGTACACAGCCTTCCAAATGTGGTTGCAACATAATTTGTAAAATGGCATTGTGGTCTTGGCAGTTTTATTTTCTGTTCCTTTCCTACTTATGCCCAACATGGAATTTCTATAATGGCAGCCACACACTGGCTCATCATTTTCATGGAGTTATCAGTCACCACCACCTCAGTTCCCATGAATATACCTGAAGTTGGGATTTTTTTGCCATAATGTGCATCACTTTATACATGCTTACATTGAGCTACATTTGCCATTTTGGTGCTGATAACGAAGAGAGAAAGAGAAGGTGAAAATGAGGGAAGAAAATAAACAGTATCGGACTTTAGCAAATTGTGTTTGAGATGATAATCTGACATCTAAGCAGAAACAACTGTAAGACAATTGAAAATATTCGTAAGTAGAGAGAGAAAGAATGAGGAGCTGGAGTTCATCGGGATACCATCAGCGATGCTGCAGGCCAAAGGAGAGTAGCAGTGCCAAGAGGAAAAATATAAAGAATAAAAAGAAGGGGGCAAAGAACTGAGCCCCAAGATTCCCCAACAGAAAGAGGAAACTGAGAAGAAAGAATCATTGTCAAAAATGTTTGTGGGATAGGAGTGAAACCAAGAAAAAGACAGTACCACCAAATCCCAAAGAACATGGAGAACTAAGAAGAGAAAGTGATAAACTGTAGCACATAGATGACTTTACACAAGAGCACTCAAAAGAATTTAAAGCACGAAAACTAAACAAGGCACTTGAAATAGATAATTCACCTAGTTTGGAGCTGAAAGACGGTTACAGTCAGGAGCATGTGAAAACCACAGGACGATGGAGTCAGGCTGAAATACATTTAAGACTGGACCATTTAAGAGTGGAACAGGTTTTAGAACATGAAGCAAAAAGACCACTATCCAGATGGCTTGTTCAGAGCAGACCTTCAAGTCCTCGATGGGTGAGGAAAGATTAGACTTGCCCACAAGAGTGGGACTTATTTCTTTTAAAAACACTTAAGATTGCAGCCTAAGAGTCACCTTACATGACAGCAACAAAAGCCATGATTCTTCCAATATAGGCATAGGTCACAGAGAGCCACAGACAAACATAAGCAACCCTAAGTATGTATTTCATCAAACAATATGTCTTTAACCGCTATGTACAGGTACATACTAAAAACCTAATAAATGAAAATGCATATGTCCATTAAGTCAATGACCACTACAAATCTTTAGTCATTAAATCTATAACCTATAATAATGTCATCTCTTTTTATCGTATCCTATAAATAAGATTCTCATCCTTCCAGATAGATATTTTTTCTCAAGGACAATTTCTTTTACTGAGGCCCTCTACAGTGCTCTTAATGAATGGAAATTCCTTTCTTTTTTCACTGCTTCACCACCACTCCTGAAGATCAGTGTTTGCTTCTTATTGACCACTACCTTGGGGCCTTGCTGGCTAGTACTCAGGAGATAACAATTATGCTCGAAGGGACGCACAAGTACAATTAAGATTAGATTGTATTAACAAATACATATACGTGAAATTAGCTCGCCATACAAAGTAAGGCTGGTGCAAAACAGAAGAGAGTTGTCAATGGTTAGCAAGGAAGTCAAGGTAACTGGAAAACAGAAGGATCTCTCTAAAAATCAGTAAGTATAAATCAGATCTGGGAATGGAAAGCAGGAGATCATAGATCAATCAATTCAAACTACTTTGAATTGTACCAGGACCAGGTGCATGGCTGGATCTCAGCTGGGAACTCAAAAGAACAAAGTTACCACAATAAACTCTTAGAGCCAGAGAGAAAGAGAGAGAGAGGGAGAGAGAGAGAGGATTGGGGGAAGGGAGAACAAAATCAAACTGGATATTGTGCCAACTGCAGACTGCAAATTTAGTAGTGAAAACAGGAACTCTTTATTTCTTGGCTTTGGGGTTTTTTCTTAGAGGTTATTTCAAGCAACAGAAACAAATAGTAATGATGAGATGGTAAAACCAAGAAGGCACAAGAAACAACAAGAAAAGGCGAGTCCTGTGGGTTGTTGTAAGATTTTATTTTCCTACTATCTTTTGCTTCAGTAAATCGTTTGAGTTAGCTGCCTCGACATGGCATGAGTGTTTCAGATGCTTTTGAAAGGGACCCGCACGGTCTTTGATGACTAGATCAAAAAGCTTGTCTGGTTTTGCTGCAGCTTCTCTAAATGACATCATAGTCTTCAGCAAAACTCTAAGCAGCTTGTCAACATCAAATACAGATGCCCCTAATCCTAACAAAGCTGGTCTTCTGTCCTGCTTGTTTACAGGCTACATAGCTAGGCCTGCTGCAAGGACTTGGCGATGGGGGCACTGGCCTCAGGCGCCAACAGATTTGGGGTGCCACCTGCACCCTTTCCCCGCTATCCAGCATAATGTGTGCTGCTATGCATCCTATTGCTGGCAATGCTTCTCTCGGTCCTGCAGCAGCTGCTGCTGACTGACAGAGGCGCCATCACTTTCCTGGCACTCTGCCCACTGTGGCTGCTCCAACATCCAGACAAGGTGGGCTACCTGTCCGAGGCTGGCTGGATCTGTCAGGTGCACAGGAGTTGGTGCACCAGGCAGCTGCCACCTGTCTACCCCTACATGGCACCGGTGGGTGAGTGGATAGCCAGGACAGGAAAAATGGGGGAGAAAGAGAAAAGGGCAAGGAAAGGATGACACAGGCCTAGGGATGCAGGGATTTAGTTAACTCTATTCCATCTGTGTTTCGCTGATTGTCAGCCATCTTTTGTCATGACATCTGCTCATTGATGGAAACAGATTTTTTAATCAATTTTGTTCTACTTGCATTAATTCGCATTAGCACAAACATGGAAATTTGCATTAGCACAAATATGCAAACTCACATTACCTAATGTGAATTAGTGTTAATTCACATTAATAGCAGATTAGTGCATTTGTGTAAATGCAAACTTGCACTAATGTACACTTGCACAAATGCAAATTAGCTCAAATCCCATTCAGAAGTGAAAAACGGGCTGCAAGACTGCAGAATGTGCGGCTCTCCCACACAAGAGGCATTCAAGAGGCAGCTGGACAACCATCTGTCAAGTATGCTGTAGGGTGGATTCCTGCATTGAGCAGGGTGTTGGACTCGATGGCCTTATAGGCCCCTTCCAACTCTACTATTCTATGATTCTGTGAGAATCTGTGTGACTTAGAAAAAGTCAGTCCAGTACAGAATCCACAGGTCAGATACCTAGAAATCAAAACTCATCTGAGTCCATTGCAAATTTCTCCAACAACCTTACTCAGGCCTGCATTATGAGTGATCCTGAGACATGTAGAGTGACCTCCTTCCTCCCACCACATTTGACGCTCATGCATGGCTTAGGCAGGGTTTCAGAAATGTATAATGTTTTCCAGCTGAACTTTAAGCCTTGAATCTCTGGAATGAAATGTGTCATATGCTGCCATTAGGTTGGGTAAGTGCATGCAGAAATCTGAGTGCCATCTGCTTTCAGAAGCTGCTGAGGATCTGTATAGCCATTTTCTAGTGTCTCTGGCTGGGATTAGGATAAGGGTGTTGCTGGTGTTGCTGGTGCCAAAATTGTACTTCATCTAGGGTGCCAAAATACCTTGGGATGGCCCTGTATATAGCAGAGTGGCTATGAGACTGAACTACATTTACTTATTATTTATTATTTATTTTATTTGTGATACTTCTATACTTCTTAATAAAATAAAATCCCTAAGTGGTTCACATATAAAAGTTAGAATCACATTTAACATATATTATTAAAAATTCAATTACAATAATAGTACAGAGCAATACAAGGAGCAATAAGATGGAACAGCATGATTAATTACAATCAATTACAAACCAGGGAAAGCCTGGGTGAACAAGTGTGTTTTCAGGACATGTTTGAAACATTCCACATTATCTCCCACCCGAACTGCATGGGGAGGGTTTCCCAGAGGATGGGTGCCACTATTGAGAAGACCCACCACTGGGCTATTACATGGCAATGTTCTGTTGGTTTTAGAATGACCAGCAAGGCCATCTCTAACGATCTTAAAGGTTAGCTAGGTATATAAAGAAGTAGGCGGTCTGGTGTTATCCTGGTCCCAAGTTTAGGGCTTTGCATGACAACAACATAACCTTGAACATAGCTAGGTACCTAATAGACAGTCAGTGCACATAACAGGTCATAACACCTGTTATGTTCCAGTGAGCAACCTAGCTGCTGCATTCTTCAGTAGCTGCAGCTTCTGAACCACACACAAAAACAACCCCACAAAGAACACATTACAGTAGTTTACTTGTGAACTCATTGGTGCATGACCACCATGGCTAGTCTGTCCCTTTCCAGGAACAGGTGTAGTTGATGCACCAATTAAAGTTGGTAATGGGTGTTCTGAGCCACTGAGGTCATCTGGGCCTCCAGTAACAGAAATGGATCCAGGAATATCCCCAAACTATGTATCTGCTCCTTCAGAGGAAGTACAATCCCATCCAGAACAGGTAAACAGCCCAGTTCCTGAACCTAGGAACTGCCAACCCATATCATCTCAGCCTTAACAGGATTCAGCTTCGGTTACTAGACCTCATCGAAGCCATAATTGCTTTGAGGCACCAGGTCAGTATGTGCACGGCCTTTCTCAATTCAGATGTCACAAAGAAATAGAGCTGGGTAACACTTTGCCCCAAATCTCCTGATGACCACTCCTAATGGCTTCATGGAAAGGAAAGGAACCTCTTGTGCAAGCACTGAGTCATTTCTGACTCTTGGAGGGACGCCAACTTTCGCTGATGTTTTCTTGGCAGGCCTTATAGTGGAGTGGTTTACCGTTGCCTTCCCCGGCCATTATTACCTTTCCCCCAGCTAACTGGATACTCATTTTACTGACCTCAGGAGGATGGAAGGCTGAGTTGACCCGAGCCGGCTGCCTGAAAACAGCTTCTGCTGGGAGAGTTTCAGCTGCAGAAACTGCTGCTTTACCGCTCTGTGCCACACAAGGCTGTACAATGGCTTCATATATATATTAAAAAAACATTGGAGGCAAGAAGGTGCACCCCACAATTCAACTGCCATGGGGCTGAGGCACAGCCACACAATGCTATTCTCTGGAAGTGGCCCTGCAAGTATGAGTCAAACTATTGTAGAACAGTGCCTCAAACTCCCAACTCACTGCGGCAGTCCAGGAAGTTATTGTGGGCAACGGTAGAGCCAGTGAGAGATCAAGAAGAAGCACCATGGTCATAATTCCCCTGTCCCTCTCCCAAAGCGAGGTCATCCATTAGGACGACCATGGCTGCTTCTGTCCCAAAATCAGGACTGAATTCAGACTGAAATGAATCCATATAACCAGTTTCAATCAAGAGTGCCACCACTTTCTTGAGCACTTTACTCAGGAATAGGATATTTGTGACCAAATGATAGTTGGCATAGATCTCTGGAACCAGGAAGTAGGGGTTCAAGCATGGTCACACCACTACCTCCTTCAAGGTAGTAGGGACCACACCATCATGTAATGATGTGTTCACCTGATCCATCCAGTTGGTCCCCACAAGCTAGCTCAAATAAACCATGAAGGGCAAGGGTTGAGAGAACATGTGGTAGGTTGTAAAAATGCAAGTGTTTTGTCTTCAGGTTACAAAAACCAAAATTGATCACACAAAACAGGATAATACACTGGTCACCTCAGCAGATACAGCATTGATAGTGGTGTTCAAATCAGCATGAAGGCGAGTAATTTTTGGGTTCACTGGGTTTAATGAAAACAACCCCTGAACCACTCGGAAAAGCTCAGCTGGACAGCTACTTCGAGAATGCGATGTAGGGGGCAAAATAAGCCTTCTTCTCTGCCTTCACTGCCATGCCCGATTATACACTCTTATACATACTCGATCACCTCCATGACAAGTCTTACCGCACTTATGCTCCAGCCATGTTCTGACCTGTATCATTGTCTGGATTCCCTGATCCTGGCTCAAGTCTGACATCTGTCAGCCTTGATACCTGGTTTGAAACTCACCTCTGCCATGAACTCATTAGGTGGCTTTAGATGTCACTTTCTCTCAATTTAGCGTCACCATTTGCAATATGTGGACAACTACACTCACCTTTCTTGGGAAGATGCCAAGATGGTATCTTTGAAGTGCTTTAAGCACTCTAAAAGCACTTTATAAATCCCAAATAGTATTATGATACAACTATCAGATCTCGCACTCTTCCTAACGGGCTAATCCAAATGACTTACTTTTTTTACATGGTGATCACTGAATTATAAGCTCCCTACAAAGTTCAGGCAGATGGCGTGGTAGTGATTAGATACCACAGCAATAGTTAGTTGCCATATTGACAATGTGGGTTGTGTGGATCCGTGCAGACTTCACCAATTGATGAATTAACTGTACAATTACTTCTCCCATCCCCGGCATGCAATTTAATCCATATTCACCATAGTACCACCATCATAGCACTGTCCAACGTGGGTGGGCAAGAGCATGGTAAATGTAGATCAAATGATGGAGATGGATACATGTTTTATTTATTAATTTAAATCATGTACACCCTGCCTTTCTGTCAACAACTCTCACACTTAATATACATAAATGAGACAGATTTCTGACATCCGATGCCTCAGACAAAGGAGACGGTCCTTTATATGAAAAGCTCCAAATACTTAGCAGTCATTAACAGATTACATTAGGCTGTAAATTAGGCTGTGGATGCATTTGTTCTTATAAACACATCAGTAGCCAAGAGACAATAGACAACATGTGAAACATGAAGTGTGGAGGAACCGGATTCTCCAACAAGGACTACAAACAGATGTTAATTTGGAGCGTTTCCAAATAAAGAGCTTTGGGTGACGGGTGCTCTGAATCAGTCCATTAAAACCCAGAGTCTATAAGGAGACTGGGATTGGCCTATCTCCATTCAGATCTCTAGCAAAATCACCCCACTCTACCCTATATGATAGTTAGTACCTCCATTCTAGAGGCATTCTGCTCTTCACTTCCAGTATAGTGTTATCAGTTCATTCCTGTTTGAAGTGACACTGGGAAGTGGCCAAGCCATGATCTAAAGACTTTCCACCACAAGCGCAGCAGCACCCTAAATATTTCCAACTATATAATAAGGCCCATTCAAATCTGAATCCTATATTACCCATACAGATGTTTTATCTATTTCTTTTTTCAACTTTATAGTCCAATAGAGGCAGTGATCGACATGCAGGGCAGGAAATATAAGCATTAAAGACCAACCTTCTGGGCGCTGGATGCAGGTGTGCTGGTTATCGCTCAGGAAAAAGCCATCACGGCAGTGACACTCATAGCTCCCCATCATGTTGACACAGGTCTGCTGGCAGCCACCATTCCCCTCTGCACACTCATCAACATCTGTGAGAATGAGAAGAGCCTGGTGCTTAATAACAATAAAACACTTTTCTATCCATCAGCAACAATACACTAATATCACAACAGAATAATACTAGAAATGAAACAATCTTTAAAACAAGGCCAAATAATATTAAAATATATCAAAGTCCCAGTGAAAACAGTATAATTTTTACTGGCCATCTAAAACTCAGGAGAAACGGAGTCAATCTGACTGCCCTCAAAAAGGAGTTCCAGATTTGGGGTGCTGCTACTGAAAAGGCCCTGCCTCCTGAGCCCACCAACCTAGCCTCTCTTGAGTGTGGGACATACAACAGGGCCTCTGATGAAGATCCCAGATTGTTGGTACACTCATACTGGAGGAGATGGTCTTACAAATATCCTGGACCCCACAAGTTTAAGGCTTTATTAGTAAAAAAGAAAAAAGAAAAAAAAGCACATTAAATTGGGCTTGGAAAGAAAATGGAAGCCAGTAGAATTGTGATACATGGTCTCTAATACACAAATCAGAAAACAATAATGGATTGTTTGTGGAAAGAAAAACATGGAAGAAATAGTGGGAAAACATACAAAGGTTACAAGTGCAAGACTTTGTTGTCTGGGTCCCCTGTAAAATTCCATGAATGAGGCAGGGTAGCTGCACAATAAAATCCTTGACTGGAAGCAGCTTCAATATTTGGGGCCACTAGAGACAAGAAAAGAGCATTAGCCCCCAATCCAATGGTGTGAATGTCTTCCATTCATTTCTATGGAGAAAATGTCATACTTGGTATCATGTGAGGCAGAGAGCAGAATCTATCCGCCATCTGTAACACTAAATGCTCCAGCTTCCATTAACAGTCATGCTCATGCAAAATAAAGGCCCTTCTTCCATGCACATTCAGACCATCATAATGACCAGCTTGCATTAATAACAAGCATATAGATCCACTGTAGTATTCAGAGACAGACGTGGTGACCAGGAGTCAACATCAACACTTTCTCTGGAATTGCCATCCTTCTGTTCACAGATTTTATGGGCCTCCATCTGATGCCATTGTTTGCCTGATCTGATGCCTGATCTCTGGTGCCATCCCCTGCGTATGGCCCACTTGACCTGTGTCAGAATCGGACCCCAACTGCACCCTGCTGTAAAGCTCTTGTCAAGATTGATGGCCTCCAGCCTTTAAATGCATATATACACCACGGATGCTTTCATTAGAACCTAGCAAACAGAAATGCCTTGATTTCATTTTATTCAGTAAAAATGTCTTCATTCAGTTTCACCAATGGGGAAAAAATGAAGCTCATTGAGATTAATGTAAGAAGACAATGTACATGAACAGACTCTTCCTCTGTCACTTCTGCTGATAAATCTCAGCTGAGTCAGACACACATCTCCCTTATCTGCCAAAAAAATTCAATAAAGGCATTTGGATTGAACTGGGTCATGCTCAGCAGCAGGCAGCCCAGGTGCCAAGAACAGCAGCACTAAGGCTATTTTCAAATAAATGCTGCAACATATCTGATTAGTGGGTAAAAAAAGAAGAGGATTTAAAGCAGCCTTCAGCTGTATACTGCTTCAAGTGGTGTTTGCTTAGCTCCAGTCAGATGTACCTTAGCAGCTCCTGCTGGGAGCGAGGTGTTAAGGTGAACAAGAATCACTGGGTGGCAAATCAAGACCCAGCACAACACCACAAAAGAACAACCACCAACAAGCTGGGTTTTTTTAAAAAAAAAAAAAGTTGGGTTGGGTTTTTAGTGGGGAAGGGTTGTTTATTGTTGAGAGAGAAAGAGCAAACCTTAAGCAAGAGAGACTTTAAAAATCTTGGTCAGAGAAGCTTTCCAATTCCTTCTGGCTTCTTTAAGGGCCCAGAACTCAACAGATGTTTTGTTGTTTGGAGCAGAGAAGCCTCCACTCAGAACTCATTAATCGTGAAGAGACTCAAGCAAGCCCCCATCCAGACTTGTGAGTTCTTGTATTTTTGTCTGTTTTGGTTTAATAAAATAAAGCTGTAAGCAGGATGGAATGCTTGTGAGGCCACAGCTAGACCTAAGGTTTATCCCAGGATCATCCCGGGTTCGTCCCTGCCTGAGCACTGGATGCCCTGTGTGGCACTTAGATGAACAGGTTTGACCCCAGGACAATCCTGGAGTCTTGCTATTTACTGTTTTACTCTGTACAGCACCATGTACATTGATGGTGCTATATAAATAAATAATAATAATAATAATAATAATAATAATAATAATAATAATAATAAACCTTAGGTCTAGCTACGGACTAAGTCTTGTTAGCCTGAATGGAAGATACGGTCAAGTGCTTGCCCACACCACTACTTTAGGCAGACATAAACCAGGGCCCTCAACAATAATGACCTAGTATGTTCCTCATCCAGTGGCAATACTCATTCTCAGGGGAAAAAATGCAATCACACTTCTTTGAATCACGCAGCTCAGGACCACAATACCTGATAGAGCGCCTCTCCTGGCATGAACTGATTCGTACACTAAGCTCTGCATCTAAGGCCCTTCTCTGGGAGCCTCTTCTGAGGAAAGCTCAGAGGGTAGCAACAATGGAGAGGGCCTTCTCAGCCCCCCCCCCCCATTTATGGAATGATCCCCCTGACACCAGCATTGTCATCTTTTTGGCGCCAGGTTGAAACTGCCTTCTCTCGGGCATATTTTGATCAGGATTGTCTCTGGCTGATTGCTTTAGATATATGTTTCTGATGTGTGTGCTATCTGTTTAATGTCCTTATGTGAATGGTTTTATACTTCATATAATGTATTTTAATTGTTTTATTTTTTGTGAATCCCTGGAGAGCTTCGACTAAGGGATGTTATAGAAATACAAGAAATGAAACAAAATGAGTTGTCCTGCACTGTGCTTCAGCCCTGAGCTGGAGAAAGCCAGCATAAGTTTTCAACAGAAGCAAAGAGGGGCCAATGAGAGATAACTGTCCATATCAGTGACAGTCATTTAACTGAATCTTTCACTCCCTCTAAAGACACATGGGATCCTGAACTCCAATCTAAGGTCGTTTTCATAAGTGCTACTAAGGATATCTTTTAGTTTGAAATGTACCACTTGTGAATTTGGTTACTTTTTGAAATCAAATATACATTCTAGTTAACCTATTTTTTATATACAGGTGGAGGAAATGTGGAGAGAGTTCCACAAACAAAGCACCACAACAGAGAAGGCCTTCTCCTAAGTCTGGGTTCATATGTCATGATAGTTTATTTTTCTTAATGAGCCATGATGGTTTATTGTGTCATCTGTGAGCAGATTTCCCCAACCATAATGGCTTATTTAACTAAAAAAAGCCACCCTGATAAGCCATGGTCTGCAGTGAGGCTTATTTAAAACATTATGGCTGATCATGTCGTCTGGTGCTCCACAGTGGCTTAAAGAGTAGTTTAAAGATTGCCTACAGAGACACTTGGCAAGAGCACTCAAAACCACTGCTGCCACTTTGCTCCAGCCAGAAGATCTGTTTCTGAGATTTGCCTAGCAATAGATTGCACTCTCTGCCCATCTCTGCCTTCACTCCTCCCTCAGTAGTGCACTCTGCAAATTTCCAAAGTTCCACACAGAGAATAATAATAATAATAATAATAATAATAATAATAATAATAATAATAATAATAATAATTTATTACCCGCCTCTCCCTCCGGATCAAGGCGGGGAACAACATGGGAACCTATGTGTGAAATTTTGTCCCGTTCCTGTAAACTTCCAAGGGTTTAGAGTTGCCACCCCTTCTTAATGCAAAGGTGTTTTCACTTGCACATGTTTGTAGGGTTTTGGTGGTACATTGGGTGTCTCCCTACTAAGGGAAGCTGCGAATGAAGTTTTGTCCCATTCTTGCAAACTTTCAAGGGTTTAGAGCCACTGCCACCACCGTTTTTGTTTGGAAGGGCAGGGAGAAAGCATGGATTTCCAATTGCTTAAATGAAAAAACAGCCTGGCCTGCTCTTATGCATCAGAGAGCAGCATGGCATGAACTCCCCAATCAGGGTTGCTGGATGCTGAGAGAAAGTTCTAGTTCTGTGGATGGCCATGCTGGTGGAAGGAGGCGGGGATGCAGACAGGTAGGGCAGAAGGGAAAAATAGTGAAATCCGGCTGGGGACTGGGGCGGCTTGGTGGGGTGATGGCAAGTACTGACACCAGGGTAAGATTTGTGACAAGGCAAAGGAAGAAGAAGACACCCCCCTAATGACAGCCAGCCAATCTGAGGAACGTGACGTAGCTGCAGCGTCTCTGCCTTGTCACTGCCAAACTCACCTCTTCCCCCAGCAGTGCACTCTACAAACTCCCTAAGTGCCAAACACCTTTTCGTTGTACATCGTTGTACATCATTCATTGTACATGTCCCCATGAAGGATACCTGTATGTGAGTTTTGGTTCAGTCCTGCAAAGTTCTGCAGAGTTAAAGACAACACCCTTCTTTAGTTCTTTTCTGATCACTTTTCCATGAAAAAGAAAAGCTGTGCAATTACCTGAGCCCGATTCAAGGTGCTGGTTTTAACTTATAAAGCCTTACATGGCTTGGGACCACAATAACTGACGGAATGCCTCTCTCAATGTGAACCTACCCGTATGCTACACTCAACATATAAGGTCCTCCTCCAAGTGCCTACTCTGAGGGAAGCTCAGAGAATGATAGAAAGGAAGAGGGCCTTTTCAGTGGTAGCCCCACAATTGTGGAATGATCTCCCCAACGAGGCTCGCCTGGCACCAACATTGTTATCTTTTCAGCACTAGGTCAAGACTTTTCTCTTCTTCCAGGCATTTAACAGCATATGTTGAGTTTTTTTAAACTGACCCTCCCCTAGTTTCTGGCCCTCCCCTAGTTCAAAGATTATATGAAAGGGTAAACAACAGAATAGTTGTTTTAAATGGATATTGTCTGTTTTTATGCTTTTGATGGTTTTAAATTTTGTATATTTGTTTTTAATGTATATTTAAATTTTGTATATTTGTTTTTAATGTTCTGTGTTTAATCTTTGTAAACCGCCCAGAGAGCTTCGGCTATGGGGTGGTATATAAATGTAATAAATAAATAAATAAATAAATAAAGTAAACCCCACTTATAATTTTTTACCCCGTTCCAGCAAATTGTCAAGGAGTAGAGCCCTCACCCCTTTTGATGCACACAGGTGGAGAGAAGGGAACGGCTTTGAAAATTGGTGAGGAAGTAGGCGGTGGCGGTCTGAGGAGAGGGCGGAAGTGGGAAGGAAGAGCTTGAGAATCGTGGTGCTGCTGGCTGGGTAGGGCGGAGGTGGGAGCAGAAAAGCAGCTAACAATCAGCAATGCGCCAATAATGGCAGAGATCCGGAAGATATAGGGAGACAGAAGAATATGCTCCTAGCAAGACAGGCCAATTGGAGAGATGCAGTGACGTAGCAGCAGCACAGGGGGCGCCAGGATTTGGTTTCCAATGCAAGGGAAGCTAGAATACCATCCCAGCTAAACGGGAGGACGGTAGAGGGAGAAGGAGCAAGAGCAGGGGAAATAAGCTATGTACATTAGATGATTTGTTTGATCATGTGGGGGATAACAGTAGTTTATTTTCAAAATAAGCTACTGTTACTAGCTTATAAACCATCAGGCTTAAAGCGATGTGCGAAACCGCCTCTAGTCTCAAGATGCTGAAAAAAATAGAATTAAAAATAAATAAATAATAAGCCCTGGGATTAAATTAAAACGATTTCTTCACCATCTTGAGAAAAGTGGGGGGTGAGGGATCTATTTTGGATGCTTTCCAGTTCTCTCATACTTCCCTCTCCTAAGCCTGAAAGTTAAAATTACATTGCAGTTGCAGTGACAGCTTCTGTTAACTAGCTGCTACCATGAGGGTTGATTATGCACTTCTACAACATAGTCCTGTTGTCAGTTTATGGTGATTGTGCAGCAATTGAGCCAAGTAGTGAGCTGCTGAATGGCTCATTTGTGGAGGAACTTTCATGTGGATGCAATTTTAGGCAATTTCTATGTGGTGGTCTTTTTAGGTAAAGCAGGCCTGATTCTGCCTGTCTTCTGACTATCCTCTACTTGTACCCCTCCTGATGGCTTCCACATAATTTATCAGACAGAGCCAATCTACACATTCAGAATGTAAGGGTGGCTTCCTCTGTTTGAATACTCCACCATGTATAACAACCAAAAGACATGGGAAACTCTACAGTGAGCACAAGCAGATGATCTCAAGCAGCTTCAAAATGGCACCTTGTACAAACTGTTGGCTTGATACACTTCTTCTATGCCAGCAGGCAGCCCTCTCAGACCCAAAGGGAAGGACACCACAGAAACTATATCCTGTAGAATGTCTTCCCTTTTTGTGGTAGGGGACTTGCTAGGGAATTCTAGGGGGGTCTGGATTGTCTTTGGTCAGGCTACTCTAGAGGGTAGAATGACATCAACACTCAGGAGCAACCTCTGAGCAGATTGCCTAGGGTCTGTCTGGCCTTCCCTCAGGCTAAAGAATTTCTGGCCCTCCCTTAGTTCAAAGATTATATGAAAGGGTAAACAAACAACTGTTAGTCACATTTTCTAATCTACTTGAGATTTTATAGAGTTTAATCATATTTCTTCTTACTAGTCATCTCTTTCCTAAACTAGTGCCCTACTCATTTTAGCTTTTCCTTCCACAGCCTCACATAAATGTTGTTGCTTGTCACAGTGTTTTCACTGTTCATACTATGTCCTCCTTTATAAGACAAGAATTTCACACATTATTGTAAATAATGCTCATCTTTTCCATCTCAATTTCTCTTTTCCATCTCTATTTCTCACATCCTGGTTGTCTTTTCTGGTGACTGCAATGCAACAACCTTATTTTTCAGGAAGCTATCTACAATTACTCCAGTGCCTGCCTTTTGAGCAGTAGTCACTAATTCGGTAATTTGTGCATATCCTGATCACCTCCCTGGCATTGTAGGTCTGATCTTTTGGAACTCTGGTGGCTAGAAATAAACATAATCTCCATTGAGTTCTTATGGGCCAGGTTGTTAGCATAACCACCTCCATTTTTAACAGGAAACTGTAAAATCTCCATTGCACACCAAGCAAAATGTCATAATGCCCTGTATGAGAATGTCTCCTTGTGTGCATCCTTGCATCCTTGATTACTAATATAAACAAGAGCTCTGGCTCCAGCTGTCTGTGTCGAAGTTAACTTCTATAACTTACTGTCAGGCCAAAGGTATTGTTTACAGGACTGTTTAGCATAATTAGCTATGCCCCAGTGTTATGTTCTGATTGGTTAATGCTGCTACTGGGCCCTGCCCCTTGAAAGCTCAAATACTGTACCATATTCCCTATGTCTTTTGTCTGATTGCTCCCTTTGAAGAGACCAGGCCTTGATTACTAATCAATAAAGCGCTTTTGAACCCTCTGTCGCTGGAATGGTGGAGTCGTGCTTAAGGGCTGTTTGGATCTCGTCCTTGGGTGAAAAGAACATTGATCTAACAAGGTGACTGGATGGAATGCTTAGCTGGTGTCTTGTACTGGAGGAAGATGCACTTTCTTTCTCTCAGGATTCTTAATATCCTGGATCAGAGAACAGAAGAGAAATGCAACCAGTCTTTTTTCTCAACACAAACAGAGAAGGCAAAAGGCCCAGTGCCAAAGAAAACCTTCCGTGAACTCGAGCACTGCAAGCCCAACAGCTAAGTGGAAAGCTGAGCCCCTCGGACATCAGCGGTGGGGCCATGGAGCAGAGTCCGGAAAAGCCAGAATAGCAGGTCGATGACAGCATGCAGAGAGAAAGAATTCCAGATCAGACCCAAATACCTGAACAAATGTCTAAGGGGCTAATTAAAACACACACATTGGCTCATATGCACAGAAAAACCAAACGGACCGTCATGCATGGCCTCCTGCAGACAGACACCACCATTGCCAACTATTACAATTTTATCCCCAAACACGACAATTTTAGCAGTTGTTTAACCTACACGCTAAAGATTAAAAATGCCTGACAATTTCAACTTTAGTTTCAGACAACAAATTTCTAGGCCTTATGTTGTCAAAGGAAGAGTTGAAAGTATGATTGAGTGTTGGCAAAGGGCCTAGAACAGAAGAAACTCCTCATGAGTTTGTTAAATAGTAATATTCTAAAATAGCACCATGATCTTTTGGAGCCTTAACTCATAATGTTTTGGATCTTGATACATAAAAATTAGTAGTAAAGAACAAATATACACATAATCAGAAGAAGAAAAATCAACATGACAACTAAACATGGAATATACAGGGAAAGGTGATATTTCTTTCAACTGTTCACATACCTCACAGTAAAGGATTTGGTATTTTAGGGCTAGAAACACTCACAGTCTAGGTTGGGGCTAGAACTAGGAAACCATGGATCTGTGTGCTGCTGTTCTCTATAGTAAGCTAGCTAGCTAGAGGAAATAGCATTTCTCTGGAGGAGTTTGGCTCTCCTGTAACATGAAAGAATATACAGGCTTCCAGGTCAGCCTGGGACTGTGCCTGAATGCTATCTATGAAAGCCAGCTCCTGTTTTTTACTCAACAACTTCTTCCTAATCACAGGGAGAATCTATGAGTGGACAGCAAGCTCCCTTTACAGGCATCCGTCCCCCCAATACATAGATGACAGGGGCGGTAACAGTGAAAGTAGGGTCAGTAAGTACAACCCCACTATCCCCCTCAGCATGATTACAGTCATATGGATGGAAAGGCCCCCAAAGACTCCCCTTTTTGAACTACTCTCTGGATCAGAACTATAGATAATTGGACTTGGATCTGTAGACCTCATTTCATGTCCATCTCCAGGTTATGTTGTGCTACCTCAGTTGTGAAGTACACAACTAACATTTCTCTTTCTTCCCTCCCCACTGACATTCCAAAAGGAACATTCTGAAGTTGTGTAGTTTTGCATTTTAAACTCATTTAAGTCAGAGCACCATCATGACTATAGGAACTGAATGAAATTTCCTTGTGCTGCCCTGATGCAACTGAACACATTTACTTGGGAAATGTAGGAAAGGATAATATATATTTAAAGTAAAAATACTAAAATGAGCATCTGTGACCATGCATATACCCAACTGACTTCCCACCTGACTATAAAGTGTTTTTAAAAAAATAAGAAAGGAAGCTGCAATGATGCCAGGCATGTTTGCAGCTGCCCCATCACCTGTTACTCTATGGGTGACCATTTTAGGGGGCTCTGGGTAAGATGCAGCACCCACTGTATCTTGTTAGAATGAAAAGGGCTATAAACCAAGAGCAGGTGTATATGCTCCCCCTGAAGTATTAGTAGGAAACATTCAAGTCCCATCTCTTCTTAAACCTATGTGAGACCTTGGGCGTTTCGTAGTTGGTATACTGCATCCCACAGACACTGCCTTCTAAACAAACCTAAGTTTTATTAGAACAAAGCCACTCCACTGAGCTCTCTCAGGCAGTGGCCTCTGTCTCCTCTGGCCAGAAGCTGTGGGTTTTACCCTAAACTACTTTCTGTTCCCTCCCAGGAAGAACAACCCACTCAGGCTGAATCTACCTGCAAAACTAATTTTCATCTGTAAAACTAAAATAACAACTCTGCCTCGCAGGGTTGTTGTAGCTATACTAATGTTTAATAACACTAGAAAAAAAACCTGGCTGGAGTGCCGCTGTGTAATGGGGAATTTGGCCCTCTCACTCCTTAGCTTCAACCTAGATAAAATTCTCCTGAGCATACCATTTTCTCCTGAGCACACAGTGGAGAGAACGGTCTTAAGACTGTCCTTGAGATAACTCAAGAGAATAAAATACAAGGGGAAAGCAGAGATTGAAAAAGGATAAAAATCAAGGAAAATATACATGGAGCATAGAAAGTATTGTGTTCAAGAATTTGCCCTGTCCTTGGTGTTCCATGTATATATCTCCACCCAGATTAAACCATAGCCAGAATACGTCAAATGGCTGCAACAAGGATTTTGTGTATGTAATTGTGTGTGCGTTTTCTTAATAATATGATTTTTATCTTAGGCATGTTAAGCTCTCTGCATACCAATAACTCTCTGTAAAACTCTCACTGACAGAGAAACTGTTATTCCTTTAAGTCTTTAACTTCAGCCCAAGACTCTGGTTAAAACCAGCAGCTACAATGAGCCTGCAGACCTAATGCCTATTTTATTAAAGGCAACACAGACAAGCAAAAGACCAAAAAACAAACAAAAAACCCAACCCACTCCCAACTATCTTTGATTTGGACAAGAGCTCAAATTCCTGTTCTGGTTCAAAGGGTCACTCAGAATCTTATTAGGGATAAAGTAAGGGATGATACTGGAATTTATTCTAGCAATAACCAAGTTCCAAACAAACCCCTACAAGTCTCAGAAGAAGCTAGTCCTTAATACCCTGCTCTGCCATCAGACCCACTTTTTTCTCCTCTCATATTACACAGCATGAAGAAGTCAGCCCAAAGACAGCTTGTTAGGTAAGTTCTTTCCACACAAGGGTATTTAGGACTGCTGAGGTATAATTTTTCCATAATCATCCAAAAATGGAATTATCCCAGTGTTTCCACATGGCATAATTTAGTTCCATACTCCCCATAACAATCTTGCAATGCTAATTCCCATACACAAAATCCTAATATGCTTTCTCAGAAAAAAGCCACATTCATTTCAATGAGTCTTACTCCTAGAAAATATGTTAGGATTGCATCTTTCAGTCAGTAAAGGTCTCCCTGTTTGGTGTGTTTTAAAATGCCACCGTCCTCCCTTTTATTGGCCCTTTATTTAGTAATTTCCTCCTTCCTTGTTTGGTTTTAAAACAGATCCTGCTTCTCCTGGTTAATGGCCATTTAATTAGTCATTTCTCATTCCCCCTCCCACCCATCAACAGCATTATAAATCAGACCTTTACAGGGCATACCTACTCAGAAGTAAGTCCAACTGGGTTCAATCAGACTTTCTCCTTGGTAAGTCTCTGTAGGACTGCAACCTCAATTAATCTTTTCCTGTTCTCTCAGCCACTATCATCCCATCAGTTAGTCATTTCTGATTTGTATCCCAAACAATCCCACTGTTTATTTTTGAAAGTGAAAGGCAGTCCTATCTCTAGATGGTGGGCTTGCTCCTGCATTCAAATTGTCATACTGGAGGATGTCCTTGCAGGTTAGGTGAGTCGGTGGCCTCCTACTGCTCTGGCAGGGTGTGGCTTACTATATGTTTCCTTGAGTCATCTGGGCAGATACTGGTGAAAACATTCTTTGGCTATCAGGATACATTGTTCCCCATTTTCTACTTTTGGGACACTACTGTCTTGATGTCATTGTATCCTGTATTTCTCAGGGAAGAGATGTCATGGTATTTTTTTAGGGTTATATTTTCAACTCAGATTTTTTTAATAGAAGTCTTCCAACTTGTGCAGTTGGAAGAATGTAGCAAGGCTAGATGGCTAACAAGCAGAATGCCTTCCCCAACCTGGCACTCTACAGATGAGTCAGAATAGAACTCCTATAATCTCCATTGGCTGTGGATGATGGGAGTTGTAGTCCAACATACACCGAGGTTGCCAGGTTGGGGGAGGCTGCTTGTGTCTCCTTGTTTACAGCCCATTCCTATGCATGTTTACTTGGAAGTAAATCCCATTGTTTTCAGCAAATTTTATTCACAGGTAAGTGTGCATAGGACCCACCCTCAATTTGTCTATAGGCAAATGCAGACAAAGGCTTGGATCCTAAGATAAGTGAACAGAAGGAAGTTCACAGAAGGAATGTCCCTTGTCCCCTCCTCTCCCTTACATTTGCCTGTCTCCCCCACCCCTAAAAGCCTCTCTGGGGAGCCCTTCTGAACCATGTAGGATGGGACTGCTAGAGAAGGGAAAGCTTTTTGTGGGGTGTAAAAGACTGCAGAGAGGAGGTGACAGATGCTCATGGTCCAAGCTGAAGTCTCCTTTACTTTTATTCTCTGGTGCTTCTGAATGAGGCTTTTATTAGTGCCTTCACCCTGCCTGATTTATGGAATTTTACAGGCATACAAGATGACATCTTCCATTTTTAATCCTCCCATGTTTCCCATCACTTCTTCCATGTTTTTCCTTACCACAAAAAAAAAAATTTTTTTCCCAATGGAAAATAAGGCAGAATTGCTGCACAATACTTTCTGTTTGGAAGCACTTGACGCCCACCATCTGGAAACTCCCTTGCCCTATACCTGAAATCTTATAACACAGAGAATATTTTGCTCCTCCTATGGGGCAGGCTTCCAGTTAACCATCTTTTTCAATAGGTGGGAGCTTGGCCACTGTTCCCTTATCTTGTGATAAGGGATTAACCACTATTTCCAGCATTGCAGGGAACTTTAGAACTGATGGAAGAAAGTCAGTCACACCTTTAACATGAGGCAGCATCCTTCTTTGATAATTGAATTTCAGGGTAGGGGTCCCAGTGTAGTTGAAGCCATATTCAGCATAGTGAGCAAACCAGCCCTGGGTTCAACCACAGAGTGATATAGCATATGCCATGTATTAAGGGGTGTGGCGAGTAAAGTTGTAAGAAAAGAACAAAGTTGCAAGAAAAGAACAGGGCATTGGTTAAAATGTGACAAAGTGTGACTAGGCAGGAAGGGGAGTATGTTAAAAGATATTTGGGAGTGTGTCATGCTTTATAGATGGCCCATGACCTTTCCTCAGTATGGTTCTATAGTTGGTTCTATTTGAAGGTCAGTGCTTTTCCTTCGTTGATATAACTACATGGATATTGTTGCTATAACCTTGATGAACTATGCTCCCTTTTGGCCTACTAAAATTTGAAAAACGAAATCTTCGTTTCGTTTCAGCAAACCTCCTTCTTACAATGTGAAGATTGGCGTTCCTTGTGCAGAGTGCAGTGTAAATAGAAAGCCTTGTTTCTTCTCAGAAAATAGAGATGTGTTTGTTTGTTAGGAAGGGGTGATGGTTTGGGGTATGGCCACCTGCTTCTCCTAGGTAGGAACAGTGGCCAGACCCTCATTTTGCATCATCCCATAGGAGAGTCAAGTACTGATTTCCCCAGAACTTTAAAGACAGCAATAATCTATACTGAGAGCAACAAGGATCATTTAACATATTTAACATAAATATCTAACATAAATAGCATGTCCCTTTGGCCCTGCTTATGCATGAGATCTCAGCTGTCTTTCAGCCTTGCTGAATGAATGGCAAAAAAAAAAGAAAAGAAAAAGGAGGGACAAGACAGATCTGCTTCCCAATGCAGAAGCCCCAGGTTCCTGCTCTGCTGACACAGGGGTGAACCCCACATCTGCCCAAACAAATGACTTAATAGCAAATATGGTGAGGATTATAATACAAGGGGAAAGTGTGCAAATAAATCCCAGGCCAAAGCAAACCTTCTGCCTTCCTTTGGGGAGCCTGCATATTCCTTCCATCTGACTATATGTATGAGCTACCTTGTTGTCATTAATTTATAATCAGCAGATATTAATGCTCAAGCTTACTTGGAAATCACCCCCACCCATAGAAATGCGTGATTCAGGAGACTGAGATTCAAAGTCATTTATTCTAGCTGCAAAAGCAACTTGCCCCCCCTCAGTGCAGCTGGCAAATATAGATTATCTGTTGGGACAGAGCAAGATTCTTGTCTATAGCTTATCACGGGCTGTAGAAGGCTGTAGAAGATGAAATAGCTGTGCCGGGATAAGGTGCTAGAAAGACTGGGAGCTGGCTTTTTTGTTTAACTGGATATAACAACAGTGTTGCAGTCGGGAAATTTTAGAGTCTGGACTTAATAGTCCTATGTGGGGCCTGACTTTAGACAGTAATGGGATTTGCCTAACTTCAACATGTGATAACCTAGGCCTGCTGCAATTGGGGGATTCCCTAGCCCATTCTGCTGAATGGGAGCCTTGGATGTCTGATGAAAAGTCCTGCCCTTATGGCACCACTGGACACCACCTTCATATATTTCAGTCCTGGCCCCTGTTACTGAAAACAGATTTCTTAACTGCCCCACAATTGAAAACTAAACAAAGCAAAATAAAAAAAAACTAGCAAACTCCTTTTCCCAGCATGCAATCTTCTGACCCCTCCCTCCCTTTGCATTCTTTAGGGCGGCTTAAGTGCTGGATATTGCTTTGACCCACAGGAGCCTGCTAGTAAGTTTGGAAGAGCAGCAGAGGGGGAAAGGGCAATTATGGAACCATCCTCAAATCCCCTTGAAGTGGGAAAAATGGGCAGGGCAGATTTCATTCCAATTAGCGGACGCAAAGGAATCATTAGTGAGCTTATTATGCAGGGATTATTTGCACATAAGCTTTCCATTAAACACAATCCCTTGGAAGTGTAGCTCAGCCCTAAACTCTACAGTTTATACAGCTGGAAGTAGCCAAGAGGTGAGGCCATCCTGCCTTCCTTTCCCATGATATGATGAGCACCAAAAAAAAAGGAAGGGAGAAAAGAAAGGAGAGGCTGAAATAAAGAATATTAGTTAATATTAAGTTAGATCCGTGTTGAAAATGGTTTTGGCAGAAAGGACTACGGAGCCAGCAATACTGAGAGTATTAAGCAACACCTGTTGTCTTTCTCACTCTTTGGCTTTCCAGTTGAACAGTGGAAAGAGGAAGGATGAAATTATTAGGTTGGTTCTTCCATGAGAGAAGCATCACACATTGCAAAAAAGAGACGGAGGAAAGAAATGTGAAAGATTCACTTTTCCTTTTTTGCATTACTCTTATTTTCCCCAACAGTAATGTGCATCAATGTCCCACATGTTTGGAACTTGTACATCTCACCATGGATTGTTTAGGTTTCCTTACCCACCTTTTGTACAAAACTACACGGAGAGTCTCTAAGCCTAAATCACACTTTACATTAATGGTGTGAATTGGGGTCCATGACCTCCCATATAAATGGCTGCTGGTTGCTGTAGCTCATACCCTGGTCATTATCTGGGGAGAAGGAGGTCCACATGTGAGGTGACATACTGGATTTTGTTCAGGTTTTTTTTGCTGTTTGGAGACTTAATTGAAGCGGTGTTTCCTGAGTGACCAAGTTAGGGTTCTAATATGTTTCCTCACAAAAATGTTGAGTGAAATTTCCAAGACTCATGATAGATAATGGGATGCAGAGGAAGAAAAGACACTTGATTCTATTAGTTTGAGACCCTTTTCCTCAGTCATATCATGCTCTCACCTTTTATTCCATATGCCTTTTTTTGCAGACAAAATGAAGGTAGCTCTGAATCCTTATGTTTCTGTGGATACAGCTGCTTTAACAGGCCTTCTTGCCTGTCTTGTCTTGTCTATTTGACTTTGAGCCCTTTGCCAGAGTGAATGTTTTACTCTTTTAAAATGTACCACAAACATATTTTGTGCAGCTTTTAGAGAACTGGTAGCTGTACGCTACCATTTCTGAGACAACATTCTTTTCTGATGACAAACTTGGGCCATTTCCTACCAGTCTGCCTCCTGTAGAGTTGACTTAATAACAGTTGATATCAGTGATGCTGAGTAAGAACACTGACTTTTTAAAACCAAGGCCATTAATGTACTTAACCTTGGCAAGGACATAATTTGGACTAGAGCTCTAGGAATTAAGCACTAGGGCCACTGGTTCTTATTTATTTATTTATTTATTTATTTATTTATTACATTTTTATACCGCCCAATAGCCGAAGCTCTCTGGGCGGTTCTTGTGGTGGTTCTTTCTAACATTCTCTCTCTCTCTCTCTCTCTCTCTCTCTCTCTCTCTCTCACACACACACACACACACACACACACACACACTTTTTTCTTTCACTGACACAATTGTCTGGGATCCAATTCCTTCTTCTACATGCAGGCAAGGGCACTGCACTAAGACTATTAAACTTACGGAAGAGAGACAAATATTCTCCCTCTGAAGATTTGGTTCTTCAGCAGTTGTGAGAGGGAAATATAATTATGGGAACTGCTATGAAAGTGCAACATGACCATGTGTCTATAAGTGTCTGTCCTTATCTATGGTACATTTGAGGGCAGATACCTGTTTGGAAGTTTGCGAGCAATGCCTTTTTCTGGAATTTATTTATTTTGGTCATTCAGTTATTACAGGGAGTTCAGACTGTGCCTCTGCCAAACCATGGCATTCCAGTGTTGTCTGTGTTGCTTTTTTAAGACTGTGGGCAGTGCCCAATGCTGTCACAGCACTGGTGCTAATGATCTTTCACTAGCATGTAATAATGGTAGCACAATGTCATTAGGGCATGCTAGGCAATGGAATTGCCAGGCTAAGCTGCTGGAGTAGGCCCAAAAGCTACATAACACTAAGCAAAGGGAAAAGGGGGTGCTGAAATTTGGTGGCAAAACACTACCTTCCTCCTTTGCCTAGCAAGCACTAAGCACATTGCTCTAGCGTTGGTTTACACTAGCGCAACATCATTAGCGTTAGTCTTGTGACAGTGTTGGATACTGCCTCTGAACTGTGATGATTTTTCAGACTTTGAAAGGAATGGCAGTACTAGCGTGTCCAGTGTGGATTGGCAAAGCACTGTAGATGCACCTGGTGGGAAAATGTAGTCTGCGATGATGTTGGTAATGTGGTTAATGATGCTGTGCCTTTCTGGATTCCTTTTATTGCATTTCCTGGTTCTGCTGCTATTGATGTCCAGCACTGTGATCCCTTCCTCCATAGCTGGAGTTTTGGCTTTTTGTTATTAAAAAAAAAGTGTGATAAATGACAAGTATGCAATTTTTCACAACATTTCCCATCCGTCTCCAGCCCCACCCCCTGTAATGCACAATTTCAGTATTACTGGTTTACAATGTTTACTCTACACTCAACATGTAAGGTCCTCTTCTGGATGCCTACTCTGAGGGAAGCTTGGAGGATGGCAGCAAAGGAGAGGGCCTTTTCAGTGGTGCCCCCCCCCTAATTATGGAATGATCTCCCCGACGAGGCTCACTTGGTGCCAACATTGTTATCTTTTTGGCACCAGGTCCAGACTTTTCTCTTCTCCCAGGCATTTAACACCATATGTTGAGTTTTTATCTGACCCCAGAATAGTTGCTTTAAATGGATATTGTCTGTTTTTATGGTTTTTAAATTTTGTATATCGGTTTTTAATGTTCAATGTTTTAATCTTTGTAAACTGCCCAGAGAGCTTTGGCTATGGAGCAGTATATAAATGAAATAATAATAATAATAATAATAATAATAATAATAATAATAATAATATCACCTCTACCACTTCTATAGTCCCCACTCAACCAATCCAGTTGCTCATCTCAAGAGAACTCTTTGGGGGAACTCTGGGGTCTCCCCAGGAAGGAGGACACCTTTTTGAGTTCTCAATTTACCTTCTGGAATGATAGTCATCCACGGAGTTTCCTACCACATTGCCTAAACCACTAAAATTGCTAAGAGACAGAAAGGCTTAAACGCCACTATCACCCCAACCAGAGCTGTGCATTCACAGATCTACTGCATGGGAGTAAGATTCCAGAGCCAGCTGCCTCCCCTGTCAGCGATTTCCCCTAAAAATGTGTTTGAAATATATAACTTAAGAGATCACAATCTTTCAGCATGTCACCCCAGGGCAGTGGGGGTGGGAGGGGCAGCATTTCACTGATGAAATGTCAGTGTTTAAATAACTCTGAAGAATCCCAGCTGTTGCTGCTGTTTTTACTTAAACTTTTATGTCCAGACACAACAAAAGATAGTTGCACGACAATCTTTTCCCAGCATGCAGCTTGACACAGGGCTAGAGCAGCAAATGCTGTATGAAACAGTTTTGAACTCAGCTGCAGAAAGCAGGAGGAAGCGGGGAAGGAGGTGCTCCAATATAGCCACAGCAAGCAGGCGGCTGCAGGACCCACAATGCTACTGTAGAATTTGCCCTCAGCCCAAGTTTGCATAAGGAAATCAAGGCTTGGCTGAGAAAAGGAACAGTGTCTTAGTAAAGAGATGTGGGCAGGGGGCAGGAATGAGTCACTTACAGCAAAACAAGTTACTGGACAGACACCTTGGCATTCACTGGAAGACTGGTAACTTGTTCTTTCTTATACCTCCCTCCCTCAGACATCAGGATTGTGGAATCTACTTTGGTTTTTTGGTTTTGGTTTTGCTAGAATCCTGAGGACCACTAACTAGAGCCAGTAGCTTGGGAAGAATGGGGAATATACTATTGTTGTTGTTGTAATCATTATAATTGTAAAATTCTTTTCTATACTACACAATAGCCAAAGCTCTCTGGAACAAAGTTGCTTTAGAGCACACGCTCAGCCCAGGAATGTATTTTAGCACTAAATCAATCAATCCAAAGTTTATTGTACTAGCCAAAGGCCATGACAAATACATCAAAAGAAAGCATATATACAGTAATACAAATACCTCGAAAATACACAGATAACTTGAAATTTACCATAACTAAAACTCAGCTTTCACTCAGCAGTCTGAATCTCCATAACAGTTTATGGCAATTTTGTCTAGTTCTCTCTTCCTTATCTTTTTTGCTGCCAGTGCAAACAAAGCCACTTTATGTGTCACATAACTGTTGATATCACTCAGGAGAAAAAGAACAGTTTCTGCAAGGGCATTCCTATATCCATATGTTAACAAGGGTTTAGTGAACAATGTCTTCCACTTGATGTTGGCCACAGATGCAGAGTCTGCATTCAAATGGCACCTTGTGGTAGCATCCATCCAGAACTGTAGTTGGCATCACTTGGAATCTCAGTTCAATAAAAGCATTTCTTAGGGAAAGTGGCCTCAGTTTGGACAAATAGCTGGCTCTGAAATGTTCTGTTTTCAAAAGAGGGAACCACCAGGAGAATTTAGAGTTTTTAATTAGTTGCAGATCCCTCCTAGAATCTATCCAAAACAGCCAATCCCTTAGTTGCTTCTTATCCATATCAAGGATGGCCTTCAGCTCAGGAAAGTAATAGCTATGCAGGAGCTTTTGGAGTATTGCCATCCAATAACAATTTTTGTTCATTTCCTGGTAGCACATAGCTGGAAGATGTTCATTTGGCAAGGTGGCAATTCATTTAAAATATTTTAACTGAGCACTCTCTATTCTTGTCTTAATTGATGGCCATCCAGATTCCATACGCAGAAAAGCTGCAGGGGTTCCAGATGGGGGAGAGAGGCGTTTTCGAAGAAAATTGTTCTGCACAATCTCCAGGGCATTAATGATGGGAGTTGACAAGCCCCCAAATTTCAGACCCGTAAAGCATTTATGTTATTGCTTTGATGTTGAAGACTTTTAGGGCAGGTTCAATCAACTGTCCCCCTTTATTATAATAAAACTTCATTAAAGCCCCTATAGTTTTCTATGCCTTGCATTTCACAGCCTCCCTATGCCCTTTCCATGAGAGAGACTCACTGAAAAAAATGCCCAAGTATCTAAATGAATCAGCTTGTTCAATAACATCTTGGTCCAAAGTCCATCTATGTGTAGGGCTGTGACTACGAAAAACTATTATCTTGGTCTTAGAATAGGTCTGAACGGACACTCCTTTCACAAGCACAAAATGCTTGGTCCCTCCTCCAGACTCCCACTATTGTTAAAGAACTGGGAGTCAGAAACCCTTGATGATGTACTGCAAATCAGTCAAGAATCTACCAGTACATCCCAATCCACCTCCTTCCTGTCCCTGTCCTACTGCTTCCAAATGCCACATTTCCTCCAATAAGCTCTGGGGAACATACCTGGAGGTTCTTACTTGCTTCCACTTTCATGTTCCTCTTAACTTTCCAATGGTATCAGTTTTGACGGTTTTGTTGTACGAATTATGATGTTGTGTAGTTTCATTAAACCAATAATGGAGATACTTTGGACTATTGTAAATCTGAAAAATGCCCACTAATCCCCCACTCACCCACATAATGCAGTGATGCTTTGCCACCAAGGAGACCCTAGGTTCAATCCCCATGATCTCCAGTCAAAGCATCTGAATGGAAGAGCTCAGGAAGGCTCCTGCCTGAGATCCACACAGAGGCACTGCCAATCCAGAAAACTGGGCTAGATGGGCCAATCGTCTGACTCAGTATAAGGCAGCTTCATATATTCGTGATATACCAATGTGGGGTAGTGGCTAGAGTGTTGGACTAGGAGTTTGGAGATCCGAGTTCTAGTCCTCACTTGGCCATGGAAGCTCACTGGGTGACGTTGTGCCAGTCACAGGCTCTCAGCCCAAACTACCTCACAGGGTTGTTGTGAGGATAAAATGGAGAGGAGGAGGATTGTGTACACAGCACTGAGTTCCTTAAGGAGGAAAAAAGGCAGGATATAAATGTAATAATAAAATATGCTTCAAATGCTTCCTGCTGCCATTTAAAAATATATTTCTGATTTCAGAAGCTTAAACAATTGAGTGGTGCATAAGCCCTACAAGTACAGAAATAAAAAGGGAAAAGAAAACACCTTTTTTATAGCCCACAATTAAGCACTTCTCATATTTTGTGGTGCAAATCTAATGATTTTGTTCATCCCTGTGCAAGTGGCTCTGTGAGTCGCCCTGGCAACCAGGGAGGCAGGCAGGCAATCCTTTTGCTAGCTGGCAGTATGTAAGGGCTCGCCAGGACTTGTTGCTGAGAGGCAAAGTTTCTAGGAATGCTGTCTTGAACATATAGCAACCTGTAGCAAACTTGCACTGCTCACCTGTTGGAACAGGAGCAAACTCCCGCTATTTGCCCCCAAAGGTACAAGCATTTTCAAGTGTTTAAATTGAACACTCAAAAAGACCCGAAGGTTTTGCGAGTGTTCAATACTAATGCCAACAAATGTGCAAGGGCACTTACAAAGGGTTCATTCTGCCACATCCCCCTTCCCTGTCCTCCCAGTTCACACTTACCTTGGGACAGGGGAAGACAGCAGCAGAGGTGTTGGTGTCTTTTCCAGCCAGGGACTAGAACAGGGACTACAAGTCCCAAAATCACTAGCAGCAAGCTGACACACAGAAATGATGTGTGTCATTTCTGTCAAGGATAATGCCCTCCAGGGTAGGTTCCTGAGATTTGGACAGGGAAAGATGGAGGCAGAAGCTTGCGGGATCAAGCCAAACATAGTCCTGCAAACAGGGTTGTGGCTGCCTTGCAAGTACTTGCAAGTATTTGAGCAGGATGTGACTGCTCCTGCTCAAATGCTCGAAACATCCCTTGTCTGCATGGAAACCTCCAAACCTCAATTAGGTACTTTTGCTTTGTGAATGGTACCTTGAGCAGGTGCTAATGTAAGCTTTTTTAAAAAAAACAAACACGCACAGTCCTCTGCTACCACAAATTATGCTGTTGCGGTTCCCACATTTGTGGAAATTGCAGGGGTCAACACCTTGAATGCTGAGAAAACCTCCTTCGTGATCAAGGTGTCTCCCCAGCAGGTAAATATAAGGTGGCCAGGTTATTTATTTATTGCATTTCCATACCCCAAATAGCCTAAGCTCTCTGGGTAGTTCACAAAAATCTAAACCATAAAGTACAATTTAAGTTATAAAACTTAAGCAACAAATCTGTACAGCACCATGTACATTGATGGTGCTATATAAATAAATAATAATAATAAAATAATAATAATGTAAAAACACAGTATCAAGGTACAATATAAAAGTTTTGTGCAGCTTCTGGTGCTTGACACAAACTTTTAGTAAAATAGTACTATTCCACCAGGCTAACACTCTGGGGCCATGTTAATAATTTTGATTTTCTGTATAATTATGTACACTGTAAGTATTGTACATGTAATGTACTGATCTATGAACATTATCTATCTATCTATCTATCTATCTATCTATCTATCATAAGCTTTGTAAGCTATTTCTGTTTCTTCAAAGGAAGATATTGTTGATAATCATTTCCCTGTTTCAAGTTTTGAGGCAAAAGCACTGTATCTCCCTGCAACCCCTGCCAGGCTTTTCTTTTTATGTAGCCATTTGAAAATGTTCACCATTGTTGCCCCAAGCTGCTTTGGCACCATTTTCTTGCTTTCTTGGGCCTTTTTTCTCCTTTATTACATAATCACAGCCAATCAGGCATCACATGTTGAACCTGATGATGTCCAGATGTTTTGGATTTCATCTCCCAACATTCCTAACCACTGGTCCAACTTACAGGGGCTTGTGGGATTTGAATGGACAAATGAAGGTTTGTTTACCTTGAAGGACATCTACTTTCTGCCCACCTCTAGTGCAGACAATACTTAGCTAAATGGATCACTGGTCTAACTCAGTATAAGGCAGCTTCCTGAGCTCACTTGGCCTAAAGATACAGTGGATACAACAACAGCTTCATCATAATAATCATTCACTGGAGAGAACATTTTAGCTGTCTTGGTTACAGTCCCCAGTTTTTCTGAGTCTCACTTGTTCAAGAACAAACCTGCTAAGGACTCCCTGCCAAGCTTTGCCTGCTGCACTGAAACAACTTAGCTCCTCTAATCAGGTTGAGTTATTAATCCCTACATCAGCCTTTCCCAACTTGATGCTCTCCAGATGTGACAGACCGCGTGCTGGAAATGCTGGGAGTTGTAGTCCAAAACATCAGGTGGGTACTAGGGATAGATATATACTACTGCTTTATAACAGTATTCAAGTACACTGATCACTGTTGGGGCACAATGCACATTCCGTATACCACTTTCATAGTGTTATATCCTTCTTTTTATTCCACATTCATAATGATTTGACACAACATGTAGATCTGGCCAAGGTAGGGAAACACTGCCCTACATCCTTAAAGATAAAACATTTTTTCATAAAAAGGAGGAAGCTGTTGTTAACAGATTATGTCAATAATACTAAAATCTGTTCATAAATTATCAGCAGCTACTTTTGTGCCTAAAGTACCCACCCAAGAGACATCAATATATACTCTTTTTCCTATCCCCCTTCCATATCTTGGTGAGTTTTTTCCCCCATTGGAAGAAAAGGATGGACAAATGAAAGTTTGTTTTACCAACACAATTTTTTGTTTCATAAGATCTTTGGCTATTAAATCCAGCTGCCCCGTTTCTGTCCCCCAAGAAAGGGTGGAGATTGGAGTATGGACCTTTCCCAATGACAGCAGAAACCACTTGAGAGCAGTTTGCATTTCTCTGTGGGATAGAGAATCAATAAACATTGGAGTACAACTTCACAGCTGGAGTGTTTATGCAATGCCATGGGATGGCAGAGCGACAGTAGAAACAGAAGACTATTTGAACCATAGCAGTGGCCCAATATGCTTTTTGTCTTTCCACTGGATATACACAAGAGCACAAAAGGTCAATGAGGAGAAAACAATGGATGTGTGATTCAAAGAAAGCATGCTTCATCCGATACTTTCAATTATCAGAGTCCATTGCCTGTGTTTGCTTTGAACAATGCAGTACTCTGTGGTCAAATATGTAACAACAATGACACTGACCACATGAGGAACTTCTGGGGGGCATCCACACCTTTTTACCAATGTCATTCAATCAGAAAGGAAACACTCAGCAATTCAATGGAAGAATTCAACATTAGGATTCAGAATACAAATATTCATACCCTTTTGAGCTACTATTTCCGGTTGCTTCAGAATTAGGAAATCTACATAGCATAACTTTTATACTGTTGTTTCCCCCACCACCACGCCGCCCCAAACTCAATGCTAACTTTTTTTTAAAAAAAAAATGTAAACAGTTTGACAATGTGTAAAGAACTTACCAAGGCAGTTATGGCCATCGTGTGCCAGGCGGAAGCCGTCGTAGCAGGTACATCGATAATTCCCTGGGATGTTGACACATTCGTGGACACAGCCAGCATTGTCATCACGCTCGCATTCATCAACGTCTGCACATAGAAACGAGAAGATCAGGAATCTGGGAGAATATCAGAACCAAGAATGACGAGCTTCCTTTTAAACCCATGCCTGAAATCCATTGCAGAACTTTAGATCTGTAAGTTCATTACTCCAGCAAAACACTCCTATGTATTTGTTTATTTAAGAAACTATGTCCCACTTCAATAAACTCAAAGCAGCTTCAGTAAATTCAAATAAATGATAAACAACATTTTATATGGTCTAGATTGATCCACGGCTCCACATATCCTGTTAGAAACTGCCACTTAAGCTCAATAAGAGTTCCTTTTAATAAAGTCATTATAATGGCGTTTGTTGTGACCTTTGCATTAAATTTAGGATGGATAATTATCATTGCCCCAAAGGAGCCCAGAAACAAACTTTTTTCCTCTGTCTTCTTTTACATTATCTTATCAGGAATGTATAGGTGCAGTAACATTAGCAGGGGCTTAATTTAATGATGTACCAAGAATACGTCACTGTTTATTATGTGTTCTGAGAGTCTGCCCCTGCTCCCAGAACATGTAAAATGATTCTTGATAAAATTATCATTCACCAGAGAAAAGGCTTTAGCTCTAATACTGAAGCAGCCAAATTGCTGAATGCAAAGCCACATAAAACTAATGTCAGTAGCCCATGCTTCTTGCCCCACTTAACCCAACTGCACGGAGTAACTGAACTATTCTTTTCAGCAGGAAAGGACCAGGAAGAAATTTTAGATCAAATGACTTGGCAAACAAAAATATCCACAAACTCTTGGAGCCATGTCCCAATAGTGGATCTCTGCATTCTTGACTATTTGTTGTAGCATATCACTGGGAGTATAGGAATTATCTTGCACTCTTGTGATGAGTACAGGTAGCAAGCCAGGCATAACAGACTGTCATTATTATCTGAATATACTGTCATCATCATGTTTCCTTCAGTCATGTTGACAAGTAAAGACCAAAGCATTTGGATTATGGGGCTGAGGGGAGGATAAAGAATGCTGAAACAGTACTCAAAAATTTTCTGGGGCCCAAAGAATTATCTGAGGGTACAGAATTAAAACTAAGCAAGTCTCTGCCTCGTCAGTGTCTGAAAGGAGACTGCATGGAAGCCCCATGCAAGGTTATGGGTTTCCCAAAGGAATAGAGGGAAACCAGTGAAATAAATAATACATTCATTTAGCTAAAAATAAAAATGAGAACTCATCTGGGGAAAAACCTTCTTCTGACCATATCGGCTGTGACTGTACTAGAGTGATCTTCATACTTTTAAGAGAAACGTAACAAACTTCACTGGAACCAACACACAGCTATCAGAACTCTTTAAAAAGTAATGGGGCTTTTTCTTGTATTTAGCAGCATTAAATCCCAGTATAGGTATGGCAGAATTTCTATGGGCTGGCCTACTCTCCCTACCTTTGCAGTGCTTCCCATCCCCGGTGTAACCAGATTTGCAGATGCATTTGTAGGATTTGGGAGTGTTCTGGCAGATGGCGTCAATGTGGCAGTTGTCAGTCCCATCAACACATTCGTCAATATCTGCAAAGGAAGGAGGGGGGAGTGACATCATAAAAGCCTGCACTCTTGAGTTTCCTTAAATACAACACCCAACTTTTATCCTGAGAAGCTTGAAACCTTAATTCATAAGAGCAGGAACAGCTGACCCAGCATCGGAGGAATCTCTCTTTGCATCAGTGTTGTGTTCCAGAAGGGTCATATCTTGGATTGATGGGTCATTTTCCAGGATTTCAGCAAATCTTTGCTCAATGGTTATGATTCATAATTGACACAGTTATTTGGGCATGCCGCAGTTGCTCAAAAAGCTCGTTAGGTGGTGGCCCCAAACCTGGCATCCAGCAGATGCTAGCAAGCACTTTTCCTGTGCTTGCCAAAAGCTGCAGAAAATTGAATCTTGTATGCTTAAATGTGAGACGAAGACCTTAGTGAAAACCCTAGGCAGAGTCGCATTCACATCAGAGGAGATCTTAGTGGTCTCCTTGTTGATAAATGTAATGTATAAATAACCAAGTAAATTTTCCCTGGTCTGTAATATTGTCAGTGAGGACTTCTGGACACTACAGCAGCGAAAAATGAAGGGAGATAAATAATGCTTGTTCCAGAGACTATTCCATCCTCACACATCATGAAAAACTTTAACAGAGACTGGCAAATCTCAACCAATCAATGCCAACCGCAAATAAACTAGGAAACGAGGCTCCAGAAATGAAGTAATTGAATGAAAAAAACACAACAAGCTTCTCCTAGCCAGACCACACCACATATTCTTCTGTACTGCCCAATTATTGCCATCAGCTACATAACTCAGAGTGCCTGACTAGATGAAAATATGATATAGCCTGACCAGATAGCGTTGCTTTTTCTAAGAGATAATCATGGTATTGATTGCCATCGTTCTAGAGAAGAATGGGAAAAAATATCACAAAAGCCACACTTACAAATTGATGGATCAAATCAGCACAGGGTCTCACTTCCATAGCTTGGCTGAGAATTAAGTTGCCACCCTCAGGGGTTTCTTTACAATGATGCAACTCTAGAGTCCTTGGGGCTGTCTAAACGTCGTCTTTGTCCCAGAGTGGCTTCGAATCCGCATCGCATTGGTTATATGACACAGCCGCCAATTCGGAGCCACCCTGGGGCAAGCAGCCAAAGATGCATAGCAGAAAAGTAAGGGACTTACTCCTACTTTTCCTGCCTGAGCTCAAGTTACAGGAAGCCAGATTCCAGCTGGACATCAGAAAAAACTTCCTGACTGTAAGAGCAGTACGACAATGGAACCAGTTACCTAGGGAGGTCGTGGGCTCTCCCACACTAGAGGCATTCAAGAGACAGCTGGACAGCCATCTGTCAGGGATGCTTTAAGGTGGATTCCTGCACTGAGCAGGGGGTTGGACTCAATAGCTTTATAGGCCCCTTCCAACTCTACTATTCTATGATTCTATGAAATCAGCACAGCTCTTCTGCCATTGCTCCAGCGTTGCACTAGGGGCGTTCCTGGACTGACGGCAACCTCCCATTGGTTGCCGTGGGGGTGGGCCTGGTGAGCCTAATGGCAGCAGCGATACTGTGGGATTTGGCAGCAAAGCGGTGTGCATGAAACTTTAGAAAGCATAAGGCAATCTTTCCCACTTTGGTGCCCTCCGGATGTTTTGGAATTTTGACTTCTGATGAAAATTGGTCTTCCCCTTGAATCTGCTATCAGCCCCAGGAGGAAAGCTTCTCCTGGTGCCAATGGAAGCTTCTTCTCCTGAAGCCAATAGCAGAGGGGTGGGGGTGATTTTCATCATGGCTGCAGTACAGGGGAGGGGGCAGGGGAGGTTCATGGTCCTAATCTTGATCATCCTTCTCCCCCGCAGTTGCTATTTACATAAATAAAATAAAAACAGACACATTAAATGCAAATATACATTTAACACACCCTCTGACTTGGCACTCTATTTCTGTTGGAACCTTTTGACGGGTGCAAGATCAGCTTTTGCCAAATACTGGCAAGCACAACCAAATAAAAGGGGACAGCTTCAAAAGTTCTGGGAGACAATGAAATTAGTCAAATTGATAGTATATCAAAAGAAAACTGCTAATAGCCAGGTCATTTAAGGATATAGGGAGATCAGTTATATATTTATGTACCAGCCCAATATTTGACACCAGTGTCCCAGTTCAGATGTGCGTAATTCAGTTTAATAAAAGAATATGCACGCAAGGCCTGCGCTCATACAATCCATTCTCATGACAGCCCTTCCTCCCTTCTTGGTATGTCATGATTCAATTCCTCCTGGATTAATTAACTATAGTTTCCTGTTACATATGAACCAGGAAACTATGATTCCCATTTGAATATAACAAGACATTACGATTAGCTGAAGACTAACCATAGAAGAGAAAACGGACTGCACAGGCACGCTTGTGAATATCTCTGCTTATGGAGAGAGATATGACTGAGACAGGCCAGTGTTTTGAATAGTTACATTTATGAGAATAGACATAGCAATAAAGGAAAATTGTCTCATATCTTATTTTCCTTTGTTTCTGAATCACAACAGCTGAATAGCCTGATCCTAGCCTTCTCTGTGGTGGCTCCCCTACTGTGGAACGAGCTCCCCACTGAGGTCTACCTGGCACAGACATTGTCATATTTTTGGCACCCGGTAAAGATCACCCTCTACTCACAGGCATTTAACGGTATATGATGAGGCATCTACAGTATGTCTGCTGTTTTAGAACTGGTCCATAATAGAGTGACCATATGAAAAGGAGGACAGGGCTCCTGTATCTTTAACAGTTGTATTGAAAAGGGAATTTCAGCAGGTGTCATTTGTATATATGGAGAACCTGGTGAAATTTCCTCTTCATCACAACAGTTAAAGCTGCAGGTGCCCTGCCCTCTTTTAAAATGGTCACTCTAGTATAGCTCCTGCAGCTTTAACTGTTGTGATAAAGAGGGAATTTCACCAGGTTCTCCATATATACAAATGACACCTGCTGAAATTCCCTTTTCTATGCAACTGTTAAAGATACAGGAGCCCTGTCCTCCTTTTCATTTGGTCACCCTAGTCCATGAGGAAAAACATTATTTATTTAAATTGTGTTAGCTGTTTACACTGTTTTAATTGTTTAAAAAATTGATTGTTTTTATTATGTTATACTTTTAAAAATGGTTGTAACCTGCCCAGAGAACTTCAGCTATAGGGCAGTATAGAAATGAAAACAACAACAATAACAACAACAACAGTTTTACACACATCTAAATCCATTGAGATGAATGTGCTTAGGCACATCTAAATTTGCATAGGATCAGGCAATTTGTGTATATATGGTTGGGAATGATGGGAATTGTAGTACAAAACATACGGCAGGCACCATGTTAGTGAAGGCTGAACTAGTTGATCTTTGTGTCTGTTTTGGCATGGCAGTTTTGTGACTCTATTAAGCCAGCAGGAGACACAGTGGTGCGTAGAACTCACTGTGGTCTCTTCTACATGGATAACTTTTGGCTTACATCTACTTGAGCTTTGTTATTAAGATTGTTCACCTGGCTCCTGCCAAGTCTCAACAATGCAATGACTAACCCTTGTTCTCAGGTCCTTCAGGAAATAGCATGATAAATAACAATAGTTATTTATCTAATCGAGATGTGGTTCAGTTGGTAAGTGGTCAGAGTTGGGTCATACCTGGTTCTTTAATACAGCCCTATGAGTGACAGCTCCCCCCACCCACCCACACACACCGCTACCTGTAATCTATGCATTGTCTGTGTAGTATACTAGATCCTAAGCCCAGAGAGAGAGGTCAAAAGGTACATGATATGAATTTGCTGCTGAAACTAAACCGGTCTGGCCCTGCCCAATGAACACTGCAGGGAAATGATAATTAAATTGCTTTGAACTCTTTGGAAATAAATGAATAAATGTGGACTATTTCAATTCTAACTATTAAATCATTTGATATCTCATCATATTTCATCAACTGATGTCCTTCAGCTGACTGAGTTCTGTTTGTGATCACTGCTACACTTGCAACTCATCATTGGTGTTGCAGTTATTGGGTCATTTGGTTGGGATATTTCAAATTTGTGTATCTAAGACATTTGTGAAGGAGTGCAGAGATATGTTTCTGAAAACCAGGTGCAAGATAGTTGTTGGACAAAAAACATCTGGCTCTGTAAGAAGATGGGGAAGGGTTGAGGGCTGTCTTCACACTTTTCCAAGACCTGGTGCCATCTGGAAACTGTAAAACCAGACATAATAACTTTGGCTGTTTTCCCAGCCAAAGATATTATTTCTGGCATTATGTATGTGTACACCATGGCATCCAAACTACATTGCGTTGTATTTTACCCAAAGTAAAACCATAAGAGACTACTAAATCGGGACTGCAAAAGTCTCCAGATGGCACCAGGTCTTGGAAGACGCAAGGAAGACAAGTTTAAATCCTTCCTTATCCCCTCCCAGGCCATTTTGTGTAACAACTATCTTGCATCTGTCTCCCAGAAAGTAATGTGCATATATCTGAGTTCACTGTTAGCTACTGAACAGCTTGGGTTTAACAAAAACTACAGAGCTGAAATTTTGCAAGGTGTTCTGCTTTGATCTCTAAACCCAGGTTTCGCAAAGCTTATTTCATTGAGCTTGCAGGAAAACTGACTTGTAAAGTTTGTTCTGCCTCTCAACTTCAGCGCTTGAAAATATTGCTTTAATAGCCTCTAGGAAACCTCAATGAAACTAACCAGAGGAAAAGCAAAGATGAGAGAGCAGATTTCAAAGTGGGTGGGTGTGTAACAGGGATCAGTCCTAAATACAGTGGTCTCTTCTTCAAAGTACTGAAGAACATGCAAGTCTGAGCTTTATCACACCAGCATTATACTGTGCAATCACTGCGAATTGCATGCAAAGGACTCAGAAGTTTTCCAGTTTATAATCTGCTTTTATTGTGAAGTACTCCCATGCATCCTGCTTTAATTGTGCTATAAAAGCAAAAGACTCGCCATATTTTGATACTAGATTTCGAGCATATCATCCGAGCGGCCACTGGGGCGCAGGAACAGGATTTGATATCAATTAAACAAATGTTTACATCTGCATAAGCTTTAAAGATAAAGACTTCAAAATTGGCATGGTAATAGATATTAAGGAGAGCTTTAAGCATACCAAATTTGAATCGGATTGGGTCATCCATTGATTTGTTATGATTTTTTTACATTTCCCCCCCCCTTAAACCCACTTCCTGGTATGCAAAGGATCTTGCCACCCGGTAGCAACAACAACAACGCCGACAGTTTAGCGCTGCAGGGATAATTTGAGGGAAACAGGTACGTGGGATGAAGTTATCTGTTTATCATAATCCTCAAGTAACAGTACCAAAAATATTGACACTGACAAGAATGGAACTTCAAAGAAGAAAAGGAAAAGGAAAGTAGGTTCTAAAGCCAATGCTATGATTGCCTGGATCTATCTGAACTGCTTATATAGGAGAGTGTTCCCACAGTTATGGCTGACAACCTCAGATCTTGTGTTAAGGGATGTGTTCCATCCCATTGTCTATTTATTCAGGAACCACTAATTGTGCTGGTTGGCTTTGATGGCTTGTTATACATAGAAACACAACTCCCAAATTATAATGGTCAATTGCTGCAACAACAACAAAAACTTTGCACCAGTAGGGTTGCCGCCACCACCCCACTCGGGTTCCTATGCTTTTAAAAGCTGCATAACAGGCAGAAATTCAACAGGTGAGTCATTGGGATGATGTTTCTGGGAAATTTTCACAGGGTGAATTTCTGCTTGATATGCAGATGTTGAAAGGTAACCCTGTTGTAAAACATGAGAGATCCACAGCACAGTTCTAGGGTAGATAGGTTTTCACTAGAAAGAAAATTAAAATAGCTTCCATAAAAGCAGCTGATGGATAATCTGATAAAGGGTACATAACAAGCAGGAGAAATACTAAATGTTATAATGCACCCCTTCTATTATTCTTCTCATATTCCCAGTATATTTTACTAGGAAGCTTTAATTTGTACCAGCAAGGCAGTATGTACATATGTACTGTATAAACATTTACACAATGTATTCATATTTGTTATTTTACATTAACCACAGCCCAGAGTAACCACTACATCCCTGGGTCATCAATCAAGAATTACAATCTGACCCAAACCACTGGAGACATGAAAAGATTTACAATAAAGAGAGGAAAACGGAATCCAACTTTTTGTTGAAAGAATCACTTCCTGGTCTGGTGGTAAAGTAGCATTGTGCGATTGAAATCTGGCCTGATAACATGACTAGATTGCTCAGCTGGCAAGATTCATAAATTCACCACATATACTGAAGCCAAAGTGTGTGAACCAAAACTAACAAAAGTACAGAAATGCTTTCGGGGAACATTTTCTACTCCAAGCTGACTCCCAATGTATCTCAGAGGAATAAAATATCCCACAACAAAACCCTAGGACTGAGTTTGGACATCACAATAACCCACAATGAGTTAAACAAGCCATGATGGCTTATTTATGTAGTGTCAGAAGAAGAGCACTTAAGTTTGCTTTCCTGGATCAGTTTTTGTTTGAAAAATGCTATGGGATTTATTTATTTATTACCCAAAATGTTAGTTCTTAAACAGAAATAAACTTCCATAAGTGAACTTGGGGGACATTGCTGAGACATGCTGGGAGTTTTAGGATTTTTTCCCCTGTATAAACAGCATAGGATTGTGCCTAAATCTGCTTCCCTGGGTCAGTTTTTATTTGAAAAACTGCATGGGTCATTGTTTACCCCACATGCTAACACTGGCTAAGAAAATAAGTACTCCAATGGAAAAGATTGATAGACATTTGGGGATATTTTTGTGTCTGGTGTTTTTCAAGTCCAGAAAGAAAATAGTAAATGTTAAGTTGCTGAAATGTGGAAACAGTATTTAGTACTGTAAAGGTGACAATGTGCTAGAGCAAGGGTGGGGAACTGTTTTGGCCCCAAGAGCCAGACTCTCTTCCCATTCACACACTGGGGACTGGGTGACATCAGGGAGTGGGCCCTTAACTCCTTTCCGCCAAAGCCCTACCCCCCCCCCAATCAGACCCCCCCACCGACATCATGGGAATCCCTTTCTCCTTGCAGAGAGAGGCACAGAATAACCGCTTCTGTCTATTTCTGCATGGAGAAAGGACAGTCCCTCTCAGTGCTAAGTGTGTATTTGTGCTTTTAACCTGTTGATTGTCTTAGTATGATTTAAATTTTTGTGAACCGCCCAGAGAGCTTCGGCTATTGGGCGGTATAGAAATGTAATAAATAAATAAATAAATAAATGAGGCAGCTTTTTTCTAGCTCTGGGAATTCCCATTGTTACCTTCAGTCTGTGGTGAAAACAGAATCAAACTTGTTGACAGATTCACTTCCTGGTCTGGTGGTAAATGGGCACTGTGCAACTGTAACCTGGCCTGATAACAAGACTAGATTGCTTAACTGGCTTGACGTGATGCCTGGCATTGCCAAGATTCAGAACTGCACCACATATATTAAAGCCCAAACTAAATGCTGGGTGAAAATCTAATCTTTTGGGGAACATTTTTCTACTCCAAGTGATTGGAGGGGAGAGCACATTTCCTCTTCTCTAGCACTGGGAGAGGGGATGTGTCCTGGGAGGGAACCTTCACAGGCTGGCTGAGAAACCTCCCTGGGACAAATTTGGCCCGTGGGCTGGAAGTTCCCCATCCCTGCCTTAGGAGGGCCACATCTTACATCTACTTCTGTATAAATTCTGCAATGAAAAGTACACTTGGGGCTAGGATTTTGCCCCACTACTGGCTACAAAGGTTAAATCAAAAAGCTCATTTTTAAAAGTGATACTTAAATACCTTTTTGCATTTCCTGGAACAGTGCTTAGGTTGTAAAACCATACTCACTAAAAAGTACAGTGAACGCTCAAAACTTATGCATTCTAGATTTAAAGGCATTTTAAGTGTTTCTTGTAAACCTTTTCCCCAACTTTCTCAATGGCTGCAATCCCAAGTATACTTGGAACAGATGTAAATATTTATATCCAAGTAAATGGCCGTAAATTTCTTAGGCTTCTTTGACTGACATGATTTCTTCTCAATAGCTGACAAAAGAGATGGGGGGAATTAAAAAGACATGTAATGCACTATTTTGGTGCTAATGTATACAGGCATTCCCACCAATGGTTATGAGTGTAGCTTACCATAGCAGTTGAGAAGCTTGGAACCATGAGAAAAGAGACTAAGATCGCTTTTCTTCTTCATTTCCCTGCTCTGAATGTTTGACAAATGTTGGATTTGATGTGAAAATTTGATGTGAAAAATTTGATGTGAAAAACAAGATGTGAAAATTAATGCTTATAAATAACAACCCTGAGGAAGAATTCTGCTTTCTTTTCAAAACATTTTCCCCCTCCCGTATCAAACATACGTACCAATGGGCCTATTCAGACAAAATGCTAATCCATGGTTAGGCCGCTAACCCTTTTGCAGCAAATGGATAGTGAGTGTGTTTAAACCATGGTTATGTAGCCACCATGATTAGGAATGGCTCAAACAACATGGTACGTCATAAAGTTTAACTCAAAATGCTTAATCATCATGGCTTAGTATGTCGTTTGAACAGAGTCGATGTTACAAATATGGGTTCATCAATAATTAATGAACACATGAAACCGTGCAACTACAAAATGTAACAGCATGGAGCAGCCCATGCATTCTCATACAGAATCCAAGATCACGTATTCTGATAACCACTGGAAAAGGGGTGTAGCTCATTGGTAGAGAACATGCAAAAGGTCCCAGGTATGTTCAGTCCCTGACATCTCTAGGTTCGGCTGAGAAAAACTCCTGTTGGAAAGCCTGGAGAGCCACTGCCAGTCAGTGTAGGCAATACTAATCTAGAAGGACCAATGGTCTGACTTGATGTAAGGATTCCTATGTTCCTAACAGATATTGAGATTATTGCAAATTCTGAGATTTCTTCAGACCAGAACCAAGACACTAAGGATGCCCTCTGACAATGAACTGGAATTCCGCCATCTGACTACACAACCACCATCAGCTGACTCTGGGAATCTTCACTGCCCCATCTCAGACTTCCCAGAGTAAGAAAGCCTCATGAACCTCAGAGATCTGTTGCATATTTGAAGCACTTCCATAACAAAGATAAAGCTACTCCAAAATAGAAAGAGAATTTGCAGAGTTGTCTAAGTACGTGTTTGGCTGCATTGATGTTACCTCTTTAAGAATCCACCGGATGCTAGAAAAACTGTAGCGGCTGTGTTGGATCATTAGAAGAAATCCAAAAGTCACATTAGAGAAGGCCCAACTAAATTGTCACAAGTTGTACATCATCTATAAATCACTAAGTTTGGTGAAAACAGTTAGGGTTGGTTCTGTTTTGTAGAGCAAAGGGGGGCAGGTGGGGAGGGGGAAGCAGTTGAGGGAAAGTGAGCCCTCAGGCCGAAATAGAAAAAGTGGTGAATGCCACAAGGTGCTGAAGGAAATAGTATATTTAGAAAAGTACCTTCATTTTCTGAGGTCATGCCTAATATTTTTCAAGAGTGTTCTCCCAAAGGACAAAGAAACTCTTCCTCATTCAGGAGACTAGTGACCATTCCCCCTGGCAAAGCGTTGCTAAACTCAGAATGCATTATAACAACAGAAATGGTATTATAAATAAATTTTGCTATTTCCTTCAGCACCTTGAGGCTCATCCCTTTGTCTTTTATCTGACTGGGTGTGGTCATCCTTTTATCCAGGGAACGAGCCCTCCCCCAAGCTCACTGCTAATACTTCCCCGTAGCCTCTCCCACCAAAGTGCTTCTGTTGCAGCTGAGCTGTCTTCAAATATCACAGTGCAGCTAAGGAAAAAAGCAAAAACTGGAAAGGACTACACCACCACCACATGCCAGTAGTGCCTTCTAAAGGGAAAAAAACTGCATTTCAATCACCTGTGCACCCTTCATCACTGAAAAAGCCCACCTCTACCTGACTTGACAGTACCCACATCAAATTGTAAAACATGTTACCAACACCCCGGGCTGCGGACTAAACTAAGTGATGCATTACATGCAAAGTTTGGCAATGGGTGCTCCTTTTTCCACTTTAAATAGTAGCCTGTCTGCTGCCCCCACCTCACAGATCAGGATCGGAACCATGGCATGCTGGTAAAGAGGTTTAACCTTTCCCTCCCAAGCCTTAGTCCCAATGGAAGTGTGAATGACAGCTTTCCTCCTCCACCAAATAGCAGCTTGTGGAATTGGGATGGAGAGAAATTTCTGAAAGGGCCAAGACATGGGTTCCAGATGCCCCAGTCACAATCTTGATCAACCTTCCCCCACTCCACTTTCACGAGCTGCTATTTAAAGTTGTGGCGGGAGGAATCATACAACACCAAAATAGGTGTTTAACACATAACATACAGTTTAGCCCTGAGAGTCAGAAAAGAGCCCTCTTTTCTGCACCTGAAGTTTCTACTGTGAGATTAACAAAAGGGAGTGATTTGAAGAGGCTTTGTACTGCTAAACCAGACAGAAGATAGGAAAATGCCTTATACTGATTCAGACCATTGGTTCATTTAACCCAGTTTTGTCTACACTGACTGGCAGCAGCTCTCCAGGGTTTCAGGCAAGATTCTTTCCTAGCCCTACCTAGGGATGCTGGAGATGGAACGGATAACCTTCTGCATGCAAATCATGTCCTCAACCACTGAGCTATGGTCCCTCCCTAAAGAGGGCTGGCAGGACATCACAGGATGTCCCATTCCCCAGTGTTTATTTGTTGTAATTTTGCGAAATATGAGGAATCTCTTTCATTCATAATCATGAAAAATGGCTGAGGAAGAAGAACGTCCATTGCCATTGCTGCCTCTGGATTACAGAAGGAGCAGAGGTGAAAATGACATGCATTAGGAATCACTTGGTCTCACTTGTATGAGATCCCAGATACACTGCCCAGGTTTAGGGATCATAGATATTGGCAATTCAAATTACAACCTAGAGAGAGAAAGGAATCATCACTTCCTCGGAGGCATTTTTAACACTGGTATAAGCAGCTTCTCCGCTCACACTTCAATATATATGCAAAATCAATGCACACCCACACACCTGCACTGACACCATTTTTCACATTTAAAATGTGTGCAAATAAAACATATGAGAAAAAATGGCAACAGCCCGCAAGAAAGTAAATTCTACTTTGAGTCATATTTTCTCACCCCTGGGAATAGAGCTGGGCCTTCCAAACAAGGCCATACAGAAAACTCAGTGACCACATTTTTCTAAATGAGACTAGGGGTTCATAGAGAGCTTGCCACTAAATGGGAGCTGCTCCAGACCCTTGGAGATATTAGGCCAGTAACCCACGAGTGAGGCTGTGGTTGAGGGTTCATAAGTTAAATACTAAATGCTCACAGCAGGATATGCAGCACCCCCTAACCTTTTCCTTCCGCTTCAAAGCGCTTGCTGCAGCCACAGACTCCACTTTCTGGCCCAAGGCACATTTAGGGTTTCTGCAGTCTTTGGCAAAGGCCTTAACATGGACAATAGAATTTTGTCTCCTAGCAAATCACCGCTGGTGCTGAGTACATCCTAGTTGCAGGTACCACAGCCTTGGGAAGGAACAAGCCTCATCCCACCACAGATAGAAGGGTGGGGGTTGCCAAGATACATCTAAACTATTTCCCATCCAAGCCACAATTCAGCAAAGACGGAGGTTTCTGGAATCACCAGGCCTTACTCATTGCATCCATCTGCAAAGGTATATTTAACTTTGGCTAATCTTTTCCATCTCTTCTGAAGGGCCGTTAAGGGCAGTGAGCTTTACTACTGGCTGCCATTCTAACCTTCGCCAGACCTCAAAGGGCACTGGCTGAAGAGAAAGGTAAAGGAAGCATAATCTCCAGTTTAATAAAGAAATGGGCATCTGATTTTCAAAACAGCAAAGCATGTGCATTTACCGTTGGATTTCACTGGCAGCTCTGATTTCTTAGGAACCACTGGGGCTGCAGCCACAGAGCTAGTATGATAATGCAGTCCACAGCAAATTGCACAGAACTCGTGACACACAGCCTTAGCCTTTACCCCCAAACGTTCTCATACTTCAGCTCCGCTAAACTCCCTAAATAGAGAAGATTGTCTGCCTCACAGCACTTTTTTTTTTAATGGATGATCCACAGGTCAGAGTGGGAGGCAAGAGTGCCATGTGGCCCCTATAGCAGTCATAGGATTAAGGTGAATAGAGAAGGGAGCCTAGGTCTGCAAAAAGTTTCATTTGTGTTCCTGCTCTTAGTTCTCTGCCACTGCAAGTTCAACAGATTGGTGCAAAGAGCACGGCCTTCACAGTTATGGTGCCAACGTCATGGAACACACTTCCCTTCTAGGGAAGCCTGCCTGACCTCTTCGTTTTCTCTTCAGCAACTTGTCAAGACCTGGAGGTTCTGGCCAGCCCTTGTGGGAAGTTGATAGTTTTCTTGATTTTTCTGTGCCATGTCACAGCCTCCTCAGTTATATTAACTACAAAACAGTTCCAGCAGTGTGATGTTTTCCCACTTGTTTTATTCAAGGCAGGGTATGTTTGGAAGCACCTCCCTATGTAATCTATCTGCAAAGGTAGATTTAACTTTGGTTAAACTTTTCCATCTCTTCTGAAGGGCCATTAAGGGCCACTAGTCTATAAGATCTACCCTTATAAGTGAAGAGATCAACTGAAGTGTGGGAAATAACATTTTTTATTGTAGCTTGTTAGCAACTCCCTTTCCAAAGAGGACCTAGGGTGTTTCCCGATGGAAGGTTCCTACTGCTAATAAACAAAGGGCATGATCCAGCTATTCCATCTTTTTCTCCTTAACAAATTTCTTTTAGTACAAAAAAAAGTTGTAAGAAGCACTTGGAGAACACAATAGAGTTGTAAATTATAAAAATGGGTAAACAGGGAGGGAATATGTGATTATTTCAACTATATGTGCTTAGCTTTGGGCCATAGCTAGACAGGGTGAAATCCCGGGGTGATCCCTGGGATCCTCCTGTGCGTCCACATGATGCACAGGGGATCCTGGAATCGGGGAGGGATGATCTCTCCCTTTCCCCGGGATCTCACCCTACCCTTTGAACCCGAGACCACGGAAGGTATGGCTGGGCGTCACGGTTTGTCCCGGTTCCTTGCAGTTACTCACGAGGAGCCGGGACCCACGCATGGGGCGCAGAGCTCCTCAGGAGCACTGCACCCATTGGAGGGGGGAGCAGGGAGAATAAGTTTAAAAAAAAAAAAAAAACACCTTACCTTTTGCGCACGAATGCTGGTGCACATCTTCAGATTTAAAAAACAAAAACAAAATGGTAGGCGCAACGCCTCTCCCTCTGAGGCCGTTGCGCGCCGCATGTAAACAGAGGGGGGATCTCGCGATAAAAACATCATGAGATCTTCACCCCTCCATCATGCAATAACAGGTAGGTCTAGCTAAGGCCGTATAGGTTAAGTTACAACAGGTTCAGAGAATCAGAGCTTGCCTTCAAGGTGCCACTTTGGCACCGCTGGCTGCTAAACCTCATGGTTTCACTGCTGCAGGGTGGTAGCAGGAAATCCCAATTGCAGGAGGTAGTGTGGGCTTTCCTGCAGCCATTTGGCTCACTGGGCCCACCCTCTGCCCTCTGTCTGGCTTCTGGCAATCAATCAGCGGTTGCCATCTGCCCCAGAATGCCCCCAGCTCAGTGCTGGAGCGAGGTCACACGGAGCGAGGTCATACTTCTTTGCCCCATGATGGTGCTGCATCGGTTATACAACGCAGGCACTGACTTGCAGCCACCGCAAGTCTTTTCCACAAATCTGCGCATTAAAAAAGTCGGGGACTTACCCTGACTTTTTCCTTCTAAGATAGGTCACCCATTTGCTCCAGCTAACACTGTTGGTGTTGCGCTAAGAGGTAATGTATGCTAACATGATGTAATTTATGTTAGTGCTAATGTCAGCTAGGATACTGCCCTTAAAAGCAAAGTGTTTTGAAGATAATACACACCTAGAATTATATTTGCTTCATGTCAATGAAATGTTCAGTTGTGGAGTGAATGAGCTAAGCGGAAGAAGTGCTCTCTTCTCCCACTTGATCCTTCTTTGGCTGCCTTTGGAAAATCAAACTCTCTTGGACAGAGCCTCTCTAGAACTCTGTGTACTTTAAACATACAGCCACCCCAATATGAATAGAACTAGGAATTTAAAAACTAGGAAAACAAGTGTAACACCAAGCAAATAAAATTACAGTACAGTAGTTTTGGCCTATACAGCTGTTAAAGATGTTGAAATTCTCTTAAAAGAAGAGATGGGGAACACTAAATTTAGGTCATTACTTAAGTTGTCGTTCGCTGGTTAGTATTTGGGTTGGACCTTGGTAAGATAGAATTCATATAACCATATGGAATCTATGGGGGGTGGGAAGGGGCATCAAAGGTTATTGGCCTCCCAATCCCCATTCATTGGCCAAATTCATGCATGTAGCCATTATGCAGTTACATGGTAAGCCTTTTACGTTAAATGATTCCCCACACAGTAGAGGTGATTTCAACTGTGCCACGGCAGTTGTGGGAAGATGGAATTTTGAATTGGTATGGTTGAAATCACTGCAACTGTATGGCGAGTCACCTCATACAGAATGGCTTACCATGGATAGCTCTGTCTATGTGGCTGCACTGCAGTTTAAGTGATATCAAGAATGACTAACGACTGTACCATGTGGCAATCTGTGTCACTACAGTTTCTCAGTGAAGAACCTTCTGGACGGACTTTACCCATGCAGGCCATTGGCTCATCATGGGTAGAAAACAGTATGAGAGGGCATCCTATCTCTGTGAAACTTTGCTTGAGCAGCCCAGGATGCTTCCAGATAGATGGTTCCTAGTCTTACCAATCAAAGGGCATTGTACAGCTATTCTGCATTTCCCTCCTTAATAGAATCATAGAATAGTAGAGTTGGAAGGAGTCTATAAGGCCACCAAGTCCAACCCCCTGCTCAATGCAGGAATTCTTGGGGCAAGAAAAAATACAGAAGCAGCAGTGGGAAAACACAGAAAGGTTACAAAAGAAGAGAATATCTGAACCCCCATAAAATTCCGTGAATGAGGTAAGGCAGTTGCACAATAAAAGCCTTGTCTGGAACCACCCAAGGTATTCTGGTCTTGCTTTTCATTCCTGCCTTCTGGTTTGCTCCCTGATCCTGATTACTCTTTGGTTCTGACTCTTGGTTCCTAGCTCTTGACTTGCTCCAGATTGCAGGTAGCAGCACATGTGCATAATCTAATTTTTATCTCTGTGCTACCAATGAAAAGGAGGTTCCTTACATGCAAAAGGAGCTCTGCAATGCAGTGGCAGCTCATAGAAGGAAATGCCTATAGAAATCACTGTTTTATATTTATTTTATGACTCTTATGGCACTTTTCCTTTCAATACAATCAGATTACTATTTTCACCTTTAGAAAAAGGGAAATCCCATTCTTATTAATTAACCATACCTTGGCATCCACGGATCTGGCCCTGGAGATACTGGTCCCTTTTGTGAAGTAACATTAATTTTGTATGAGGTTGCTTTGAGGCTTACATTTGTAGGCTTCATCTGGCATCTGCTGATACTGCTAGAGTGGGCTCATTCATATGATAAACTTGCCATGATAAAATTTGGAACGAAGTGAAGTAATTAAGTGATTGGGTGGTTAAACAGTAGCGCAATGAACATTGACTGGGAGCTGCAGGTTGGAGCATATGCTGAAGCAATCACACTACTACTTCTCCACATGCTGAATACTGTATGGATCCACTTTACCCATATCCATAGCATGCCGATTTGATTGTGTGAATTGACCTCCCGACTTCAAATATTTACAGAAAACACTACATCTCAGGTAGTGACTTCAGAATTTGTTGCAGAGCCAGACTACTGAAGCAGAAAGAAAGAAGGGATGAATATTCACCCGCACATGAATGCCCACTAAGAACAGAAGATCCCTACTGGAGCCTGCTGTTTGCCATTAGCTAAACAGATGCGTCTGGGGATCCCACAAGCAGGACATGATAGCAATAGCCCTCTCCCACTTTTGTTCCCTTGCACCTCTTATCCAGAGGCATGCTGCCTCTGATCCAGGAGACAGCACATAGCCATCAGGACTAATAGCCACTGATGGCCTCATCCTCACAGTACAGACCTTTGAGCTCTTCAATAGTGACTATTTACAACATCACTAAAAAATGGAGGTCAGAATATATATATATATATATATATATATATATATATATATATACACACACACACACACACATACACACACACACACATATGAGAACCAATCAAACAAATACTATTTTGTATGAATAAATCTATTCAGCCCTTCTTATTAGCAACTTAAGAGTGATCGTTCCAGGGGGACAAGCTGCTTTACTTGTGGTGAATTTAAAGGACCCCAGTTCATTTTGGGCCTTGCTAGACGGAGGTTTAGCCCGGTGCTCGTCCCGGGCTCGCCCCTGTGCATCCAGATGACGCACAGGGGATCCCGGGGTCAGGCAGGGGTGAAACCTCCCTGGGCCCGGAGTAAATGAAACCCCTTTTAGCCCGGTTTTTCCCGTAGTCCCAGCCTCAGGTTGGGCTGAGGCCGGGACCAAGGGCGTGTGGACCGTTCCGCTGCTTTTCCTAGCTACCGCATTTACACGCAAGTAGCCAGGAAAAGCGGCGGACAGGCCGTAGTGCTCCCACTGCCGCCGAGTCCCCTGGTCTGTGTTGGCCTCCACCGCCGAGTCCCCTGGCCTCCGTTTCCCATCCCCCCATGTCCCCTGGCCTGCGATCCTGCCGCCGCGGCATCCCTGGCCTGTGATGCCTGGCACTGCCATGTCTCCCGGCCGGGCACCACAGGCCGGCGACATGGCAGCGCCGGGCATCACAGGCCGGGGATGCAGCGGCGGAGGCCAACACAGGCTGTGGACTTGGCGGCGGCAGGATCACAGGCCAGGGGACATGGGGGAGCAGGGGAGCTGGGGTTGGGGGGCAGCTTCAGTACGGCGTGCCTGCCTAGGGCGCAAAATAGTCTGGCACCAGCCCTGACTTCAATAGCCCTTTTACCAGTGAACTAATAACCACCTCAGACACTGCCGTACAGTTTGGTTAGCTCAGAGCACAGCAAGGGAGAAGAGGAAGGAGCTTGCCTAAGGCAATTTGTATTACACTTAAGGAGTCTGGTCACAAGACATTGCTTTGTTTGGAAGATGATGAAAGGGGGTGTCAGAAAAGCTGAAAAACTTGCCTCCCTCTCCTTGCCCCATCTCCTGAGATGGATTTCAAGAGCTTAGGGAGCATGCTTCAAGCATCCCAAAAGCTTGCTGTAGCAGATTTTCCGTGGAACTGGCAACTGGCATAGAGTTATGTCTAAGTGACTTCAGGAACGGGTGAGAGAGATTCACAAGAATTCACAGTAAGCAGTGGAGATGGGATGGGGTAGTGATCACAGCAGCCCTAGTGTGACATTAGATGTAATCTGTATATATAAATACCTTCTCGATGGCTGCTCCAGTGATTTGGAACTCTCTTCCTGGGGAAGCTAGACTGGCTCCCTCCTTGATGGGCTTTCGGAAGCAGGCTAAAACTTGTTTGTTCCAGCAGGCCTTTGGAGAGTAATTTGGTCCTCCATCTACGTTAATGACTTATAATTTTGTTGTGTATTTTAAACCTTTTTTTAATATTTCTTTTCCTAGGTTTTCCTTAAACTTTGTAAGACTGCCTTGAGGCCCAGTATTGGGCAAAAGGCGGGATACAAATAAATATAATAATAATAATAATAATAATAATAATAATAATAATAATAATAACCCCAAATTCTATCAACTCTAGAGTAACCAGGAAACAGAACCTTGGGCTGGACTACAGCATCCACTATCAGAAGATGTAGCGATGGCCACCAAAGTGGAAGGTTTTAATAGACAAATTCATAGAGAATAATGCTATCAATGGTCACAAGAGCTGTATATTTACTCCAGTTATCAGAGCAGGATGCCTTCACTACCAGTTGTTGAGGGACATGAGTGAGAAAGAAGCTGCTCCACTTGTGTCCTGTTTGTGGACTATATCACCACCGAAATGTGGGAACTGAATGCTGAACTGGATAAGCCTTTGGTCTGATCCAGCACAGCTCTTCTTATGATTTACTTATTGTAAGCCTATGCGGCAGGGCCTTGCTAATTACTGTTTTACTCTGTACAGCACCATGTACATTGATGGTGCTATATAAATAAATAATAATAATAATAATAATTTATTTTTATTGGTGTTTGATGATTCCCATTCACTTCTATGGAATAAACTAAATGCAATACAGTTGAGTGGAATGGAGAGTAGGGCTCAGGAAAGGACTGTAACTCTCCACTCTCTGCAGCCCTGATCATCAAATCAGTCTTATCTAGTAATAAGCACAACAAAAGGCGAGCGAGTACCCCAACAGGAGGTATTGCTTCAAGAAAGGTTTGGTTAAAATTGTAGCAAAACCTATGCACGTTTACCCAGAAGCAAGCCCCACGAGGGTTTAATTCCAGACACTTGTGCATAGGATTGCAGTGTGGGTCTGAGGAGGGAAGGGAAAAGGAAGGCTGTCACCACAGTCAGATTCACCATAAACTCACCCAGGGGGAGGGGGCATTTAGCACTGGAAAAATAGGGCCTAACGACAAATCTTAAATAATCGGCTTTTAATACTTTGTTTGCATCTGTCTCCTGCTTTTTTCGTTTTTCTTCAGACACTGCTGGTGCAACTTCAAGAGTATGAGAGAAAAGTTTGGCCAGTCAGTATGTGTGTGTGCGTGCAGCAAAAGTGACAATAGGAAGGGAAAGCGCCCCCCAACCAGAGGAGCAGGTGTATGTATGGGTAATACTTCCATACCTCCTGAATAATATAGAAGACTGAGTGTGGCTGCCTAGCTTCATGATTATCTTTGGAGCTCAGCAGCTTGGCAGTTCGTGAAGACTAGCAATTGCCCTCTGCACTATACAGTATGTCTGGCAGATGCAGGCATATAGTGAAATGCTATGTGGGCTAGACACATGGCTCGTTTCTTCTGTCAGCCACCACCATTGGCATGTGCAGCTATTGAACACTGTCACCTTTATCACTGGAGATGAGCAATATTGCTCCCTCTCATCTACCACACTATTTTGTGGACAGGTTATTATCCTCAGTAGATGAGTGTTCCTTTTAGTGGGCTGTAGCAGTTCTGGAGTCCACAGGCACTACTCATTTCATAAATAAAACTGAAAGCCGTAGAATAGGCCTAAGGAATTGGGGAATCACTGCAGAACAGTCAGAACTAGGGAGCCAAATATAAGGTAATTTTATTAGAGATGTTTGGGGATGAATGCTGATCCTTCTGTAGGCAAAACAGCATTATATATACATACATACATACATACATAAGAGGGCGATATAAGCAGGATACCGGGTTTTGCAGAAGCACAGCAAATCTTTAGAAAAATAAACCCAAGGGATGGGGGAACACCCCCACCCCAACAGAGCTCAATGACCGAATATGTTCAGCGGGCATGGAATGCTGAAAGTTGCGGGTGGGTGGGAGAGAAAATGGGGAGGAGAAGGAATGGAATGGAGTATCCTAAAAAAGAGTATGGCTGGCTGGAACTCTGAACAGGGGCACGGGTAGCCACGTGTCCCACCTTCTTTTTTTTTTAAGAGATGACAGTCCTCTATTTGAATGGCTGCCAGAGGATTATCCTCTACTTTGAACGTGTCCTTTATCTGAAGAGCTGTCCTGTCCAAATCCGGTTTAAAGACAAAGAACCATCAGAAGGAAGAGTTGGGGCTTGAATTTGCCCATCAACAGCATCTAGATAGCAGGCTGAGCAAGGCACACAGGTCACAGCCACGCACACTATGATGAGATATACTGTATTTCTATTTAAATTATATAATAATTTATATAAAAATAATTATTCCTAAATTTGCATCTATGTATATAAATTAACATTTCCATTTTTATGCAAATTTTATTTATTTATTTATTTATTTATTACATTTTTATACCGCCCAATAGCCGAAGCTCTCTGGGCGGTTCACAAAAATTAAAACCATCATAAAACAACCAACAAGTTAAAAACACAAATACAAAATACAATATAAAAAGCACAACCAGGTTAAAACTACGCAGCAAAATTGATATAAGGTTAAAATACAGAGTTAAAACAGTAAAATTTAAATTTAAGTTAAAATTAAATGTTAAAATACTGAGTGAATAAAAAGGTCTTCAGCTGGCGACGAAAGGAGTACAGTTTAGGCGCCAGGCGGACCTCTCTGGGGAGCTCATTCCACAACCGGGGTGCCACAGCGGAGAAAGCCCTCCTCCTAGTAGCCACCTGCCTCACTTCCTTTGGCAGGGGCTCCCGGAGAAGGGCCCCTGTAGATGATCTTAAGGTCCGGGTAGGTACATATGGGAGGAGGTGTTCCTTCAAATAACCTGGCCCCAAACCGTTTAGGGCTTTAAATGTCAATACCAGCACTTTGAATCAGGCCCGGACCTGGACTGGCAGCCAATGAAGTTGTAAAAGGACTGGCGTAATGTGATCTCGCCAGCCAGTCCCTGTTAGTAAACGGGCTGCCCTGTTTTGTACCAGCTGAAGCTTCCGGACCATTTTCAAAGGCAGCCCCACGTATAACACATTGCAGTAATCCAAACGAGAGGTTATCAGAGCGTGGATAACTGTAGCTAGGCTATCACTGTCCAGATAAGGGCGCAGTTGGTATATCAGCCTAAGCTGATAAAAGGTGCTCTTTGCCACTGAGTTCACCTGTGCCTCAAGTGACAGTTCTGGATCGAAGAGCACCCCCAAACTACGGACAAATCAATGTCCTCTTTTGTCCTCTATTATTGGGTGATTCACAAGTGGCTTACTCCATGCAGCAACTTTTTGTTGTAGGTTCCACTTATTATTTCTTAGTGAGCAACTGGGGCAGAATACTATCTGCATGCTTTTCTTTATATCTTCACAAGTAAACACGGTACAGTCCTGAGCAACACGAACCTCAAGCCCTTTCAGGAAACAATATTCAGATTTTTAAATCTAAATGTATTATTTCCATTTGGCCATATTGTTATGCAGAGCCAGCACTGAAGCACTTGTCCTGCCCTGTGATCCTTCTTTCCCCCAAAGCACACAACATATTCCTATACTTCCAGAGCATGTTTATCTACCACCTGCTGCACTAATGCTACCTTTCCTCTTCCCAGCCATATGTGAGGAAAAGATACCACCCAACCAATACTAGAGCTAGCACAAGTATAGCACAAAAGATAAATGCTCCAATTGTGCAAGAGACTGAAGAGAGATCATCAATGTCCATAAGAAGAGACTTCCACATGTTCCTGATCCAGAAGAACCTCTGGATCCACATCTTCTCCTACATGACAATCATCTCAGTGCTACTGAACTGTTTGGGATGAGATCATTTAATTCATTGGGGATACCACCAACTGGTACGCATACCTAATTGCTTATGATTGCAGATTGATTGGAGCCAAAACCCTTTTAAAAAACAGTTTGGAATGGATTATGTGACACTATATGAGGGAAAGACAGAAATAAGGATATAATCCCTCCATCTACCATCATTTTCAAAAAGTCATTCAAGACTCATATTTTTGCTCAGGCCAGGCCTTCCCATCATAATTTGCTTCTTCTACTCCTTCTAGTTCCTAAAAATGACCTTGACTGCTACATCTCTTCTTAAAACCCTGTGGGCAGGGTCTGAATGTCCTTTTTTGATCTCTGTAAAGTGCTTGTTCTAGCTTCAGTGTATCTCACTTATACCAAACTTACAATACACGTAGAAGCCACAGTCTGCAGCATATTCTCTGACTTTTGTCTTATCCTTATTTAGTGACTGTCTTCCAAACTTTTTCCAACAGTAACCAGGGATCCAATCCTATGCATCTTTAGGCAGAAAAAAATCCTAGAACTCCCAGCATACCCCGGTTGTAGGACTTTTCCGCCCTGATGAAACATGTGCAGGATTGCACCTGAAGTATGTGCAATCACACCACCCATAAACTTGACGTAATACATTGGCTGCATTCAGATATTCATCCAAATAAGCCACAGGGTCAAGCACTCCCTTCTCTCCACTCATGCACACAACTTAATATATTACTTCCTGGTCTACTATACTTTGATGTCATGATTTCCAATCCTGTTTTGCAGGGGTCACTCAAACCATAGTTTGCTTCCATAACTTCAAAATCACACAAGGTTCTGGTTCCCCTCTATTGGGGACTGATTAAGCTTCATCTTGAGTACTGTGTCTAGTTCTGGGCACCATACTTCAAGAAGGATGCAGACAAGCTGGAGGGGGTTCAGAGGAGGGCAACAAGGATGATCAGGTGTCTGGAAACAATGCCCTATGAGGAGAGAGTGAAATAACTGGGCATGTTTAGCCTGGAGAAGAGAAGACTGAGGGGAGACATGATAGCACTCTTCAAATACTTGAAAGTTTGTCACACAGAGGAGAGCCAAGATCTCTTTTCGATCATCCCAGAGTGCAGGACATGGAATAATGGGCTCAAGCTAGAGGAAGCCAGATTCCAGTTGAACATCAGGAAAAAGTTCCTGACTGTTAGAGCAGTACGACAATGGAACCAGTTACCTATGAAGGTAGTGAGTTCTCCCACACTAGAGGCATTCAAGATGCAGCTGGACAGCCATCTGTCAGGTATGCTTTTAGGTGGATTCCTGCACTGAGCAGGGGGTTGGACTTGATGGCTTTATAGGCCCCTTCCAACTCTACTATTCTATGATTCTAAACATAAAGGTAAACTATGATTTCAGTAGACTAGGAATTGCTGCATGCAGAAAGGGAGGAAAGGAAGCACTCAATCCCATTATTTAATCTATATCCACCAAACTTTGATTTGGAGTGGTGTCAAAATGCAGTCATTAATTGGCTACACCTATTTGTGGCTGCTCCATGTTACAGAATGGTGAAATCAAAGCACAGAGAATCAGCACTATATGGTTCACGAGCTGCACAAGGCCACTGTTAACATAGGAGTAATTTCAGATGCCACATTTGAAGCCCAGTAGACAATCAACTGATCTACATCATCCCTGAGGAAATTGTCCTGTCAACTTTCATATCTGGAGTATTTTGCAAAAAAAAAAAAAAAAAGGGGGGGGGAGACTGAGTCTCAATATATTGTGTTGGGACATGCCTTGCTCCAGCAGGTAATGGAAAGTAATTATACTGTGCGATTACACTGAGATAGTCAACCTTGTATACATAAATCATGAAACAGCATTACATGCTTCGCATGTCTTTGAAGTCCATAAAAATAATGTGAGGTATAGTTTTTCTCCCATTAAAAGGATTCAATGAACTAATTCCACCCTCAGCTCCAATCTTGTGAACAACTAGTCATCACATGATTTTTTCTCCATTGACACTACTTGCATAGACCAGCAATTGAACCAAATGAAGTGGGTTTGAAAACACACAGGATCAGATGGGCATAAGTTCTATAGACACTTGAGGTCTGCTGGAGCCAACAGTTGTATTAAGAATAGGGCATTTGACAATTTTTTCTGTCATTAAAGCTTGCTGTCTTCTCTCTGTCTGTTGCATTTTATAATCAGACTGTAGTTCCATGGTTGGGGCTGTTCAATCTCAAATGTCTGACTGCAACTTACATTTCTTTGTAGATTTCTTTACATTGTTTTTGTCTTCCATAAGATCCAAGTTTGATTTTCTGTTTTTATGGTAACAGTCCACTTTGGAAAAAGGAAAGTTTGTTTTTGGTCTCATGCATGCTCATTTTATACTAGTATGGATAAGGATTGCTCTGTATTCCTGGTTTGCATTTAAAAAAAAAAAACAGCTGTGAATTTACTAAATTAAACATGAGGCCTGGCATCATTAAGTAGATTTCTACAGAAATTTATTATTATTATTATTATTATTATTATTTATATATTATATATTATTATTTATTTATAATTAATGACATATTGGTCCTAACAGCTAAACGCTAGCTTCCTTTCTTCTTCTTTTTTTAGGAAAAGTGAAATCTTTGTTTCTTTAGGTGTTGGTTTTTACTAATTAAAACCATCCTTAAATTATTTACATTCCGCGAAAGAAAGCAAGAACTGCATGAGCCCCATGATGTTTGCTGCATAAGCTGAAGACCATCCAGAACACTGAGGCTAGTTTAAGATTGTGAAGACAGAGTACACTTTATTTGCCATCATCGTAAGCTTCTCCTAAGCCTCTCAGGGGACTTATAACTTTGAAAATGAAGGTTAAAGTTGTCCTGGAATATTTTCCTATGTAGATTATTCCAATGTGACTTTTTGTAAAAACAATATAACCCTTACACTTTGAATACAGTAACGCCCCTCAAGACAGGATGATTCAAGGTGTATGAACATTTAAACTTTGCCTTGCTGTTACAAAAGAAAACTTAGCCGCTCTTCCAATCCGCCCCCCTCTCAAAACTAAGTACAGGCATGTTAGATGTCTTCCATCAAAGTTCTCCTTTGAACTGCTGCATGTCTAAATGTTTACAGTTTTATATTTCATATTTCAGAAGTGCAGGAGACAATCATCCTGTATGATTTTTTGAGTGAATAAGCAGGAGGAGAAGAAAAAGGGGGCTGAAGGGAAAGGGGGAGTTATACTATGAGGTGGAGAGAAGGAAGAGGAAGAAAGTAGATTATCATATATCTGCAATCAAGCGAATTATATTCTTTAAAATTTCCCCTGTTTTAGGCCCTGCGGGTGCATTCTGACTTTAAAAGAACCCAACCCATTAGTGCTCTACATCATCCTTCTCATAATCATGTTCTACACCATTGCCTCTGGGGAAGTACGGATTGTGATGGGAGGCTGAGTCCTTTACATTCCATTGAAACATGATCCAAAGAAGTGTTAAGATTTTAGCATAGCCAAATTAATGATTTTAACTGTGAGTTAGCAATTAGTTGAATTATTCACCCTACCTATATTTAATACAAGAATTTGCAAAATCTAAATTTGCTTCACTGCATTTGGCACTGGGTCTGCATCAGGAGAACCAATATGTTAACTTGCAAGTGTAATAGTGGATTTAAGAGATGTTAACAGAGCATTTTCCTTCTGGACTCTGGATCAAAGTGATTGTTGAGTTAACTTTGGGTTGTTTAACCCCTAAATGTGCATATTTATACATAAAAAGGGGGATACAACTCCCAGCATTTCCTAAGAGTTGCAGAGTGTTTTTTCTGTCTTGCATCCTAAACAACTCAGAGTTCCGGGTTCAGACATAATTATGACTACCCAGGAATGGGATGTTCCTGGATTGTTGATTGAAAGTGGAAGCGAGCACAATGGAAGCAGCACATTTGCTTGTTCTTTCCTGGAGAAATCAATTCCAAAAACCCTCAAGCCATGTACCCTGGAGGAGTCCCAATGAATGCTGTGGTTTAAGAGTTGCAGCCTAACTGCTAATTGCTAAAGTACGTGACAATGCCCAAAACATAATTCAGATTTTCCTGCCCAGTTGGTTGGGCAAGTTCCTTAAGCATGTTCAATCATTCTACTTTTTTCCATATCTGAATACCCAACCAAATCCTACCTTCTGAGTAGTTTGCCTCCAAGATTAGGGAAAGGAAGCAGAATGTGCTGGCAGATCAACATTTACAATTTTTTATTTGTTAGCATCTCCTGTTGCCTCTTTGAGAAATCCATATTATGTTGATGCATATTATTAATTCTTCCTACCATTCCAAAACTGACTGGCCAACTATTATTGTATTCTCCGACTTCTCTTTAAAGTGGCATGAGGGGTAACTGAAATTAAATCTGTTTCTTTCAGACTAAACTTCCAATGGATAATTCATAATATTATTAAGAATGTCAACAAGGAGCATTAAAATGTTCTGAGTAAGGCTAGATCTACACTACTGCTTTACAGTTGGGCCAATTATACACTCCTCATACCGCCTTCAAAGTGTCATTTCCTGCTTTTTATTCCACATTATACAAAATTCAGCAACAAATATCATTGTGTGTCCTATGAGGCATAAATGTGCAAGAAGGATATAGCATTACCATGATGGGATTGTAATGGTTTGACACAAGGGCAAGATCTACTCTATTGCTTTATAATGGTATTGAAGTGCACAGACATCTATTGGGACCCAAGACCCATTCCATATACCTCTTTCATAGCGTTATATCCTGCTTGGTGTAGATCTGGCCTAAGTCAGCAAAGCCTTGCTCAAAAACCTAATAAATCAATAAGCCACGCAAACGAATAAATCATTTCTTAAACTGTAGGCATAACATGTAATGTAATTGTGATGCCTCAGTGTTCCTGTGACTTTGTGGCAAACTCAGTAAATCCATAATTTAATAGCCTGGTCATGAACTATTTTTCCTGGACAGCCAATTTGAGAATGGGGTGGAATGTTGCAGACCACCCTCTCTCTCCCCTCCCCATCATTAGACAGACAGCTGTCAAGTTTCATGACAAGAGTCACTGCTCCTTCCATATATCGTTTTTGCCTTTGTGATCTCAACCGGGGGGGGGGGGAGAAGAGGGCAGCTGCTATTCTGCATGAAGCCAGATTTAGCCTTGATGCCTCCTTGTTGCTGATCCTTAAAGTACTCCACAAACGTTCTTTCAATTCTAAAGCTTCATTGTGGAGCTGTGAAAATATTTTTGTGAAAGTGGAAGAAGAGGAGCAGAGCAAAGAGGAGCAAATGTTTCTTCCTTTTACCCCCACATCTCCAATCCCACCCCATGGATTCTCGCCAATCCAACTAAGGAGATCCACACAGAGAGGATGAGAAGCTGAATCGGGTGCAGATGTGAACTACCTGCACTCTTCCAGAGGCAAATACCCAAATGCACATCCCACTGAAAGCAACGTAGAGCAGACAGACCACTTGAGCATCAGAGAGGCATCTGATTTATCCCCAGTTCCTGATCCAGCGAGTCAAACATGCACAGAAGCTTATTTCAGCATGCAGATCTCTAAGGAATGGGGTGCTATGGAGCCAGCTCTTGGGACTGGCAATGTAGCCCCTTGGCTTGAGCCCTCCCCTTTTGGCCCCAGGCTAAAGAGAAGCAAGCAGCTCCCTTCCTTCAGCCTAACTCCCAGCCTGCCAGTGAAAAGCTGGTGCTGCCTCCATGCTGCTCTCTACTGCCAGCATTTGGAGGCAGCATGAGACAAGAGTGCATACGCTTGCCCTTGGCCCTTGCTTTGGAGTGTTTGGGGAGGGGGAGTTGTCATTTTTTAAAAAAACAAACAAACAAAAAAAGATTTTCCAGCACACCTTAAGGATTCCTCTGGTATGTAGAAACCCACTTTGACCCCTTTACATGGTACAGTTTGGCCACCCACTACATACCTGCTGAGGGAATGATATATTCGAAAGGCAAAATGCCCCAACCCTAATGTATTGATTTTTAAATGTTCATTTCTTATCATGGTCACTTGCTCATTCGGAAAATGAGTGGATGCCAGATTTCCAATGAAGATTTTTATTTTTAACTGATCAATAGACCAGCTACTTCTATACTTCTTTCAAGGACAACTTTGTTTCTATGAAACTTCATAAATCTCTGTCTGAGTGTGTCGCTCTACATACAAATTCTCATTCATAAGCACAACTGTTTCCAGAGGATCAGAAAGGATGTGGGGCTCAAGTTCACTTCAAACATTTGCATTTGTGGCTATTGCTTATCTCCCCCCCCCCCAATTTCCAAGAAACATTATTTACAAGATTGGCTAGTACTGTGAGCCACAGAATTAATATACATGTCCTGTATGAGAGGCCAATGTTTCAGGTATTTTGAAATGACATAACCTTAATATCTTTCAGGAAGGTGCTTTTTTTTAACTAAATCAAGGATTTTAAAAAACAAAAACAAATAGTTAAATGGTCAGATTCCCATCTGATGTTAAATCATCATGATTCCACTGAAATGTCATTTTGGTTCTCCTGTAGTGGAAACTGACATCAAGACATTTTTACCTGTTAATTTTCATCAAACAAGAATCTAGCCCAAATCCACATCATGCTCCCTCCCCTTCTTTCCCTGAAGGTATCCGTCAAGTCTCTACAGGATGGAATTTTGCTTTGCTATTTTAGCATAAATCTGGCCAGGGCTTCAATGGAATTTGAAACCAAAAGGCCTTAATAAATAAATATTATGATAAGAATATGAAAGCAATGCATGCACCGAAGATAATTGGAGAGCGGAGAAAAGCCTAAGCATTCCTTTCTAAGCTAAAATCATAAAGCTTTACATGAAACCAGGTCCTCTCTTTATAAAGCCTGAAAAAGAAAAAGAAAAAAAACACCCTCTTCTACTTTTCCAGTCTGTTTTTTCTTATTCATTTGCTTTAAAAAAGAAAGACCTTTAAGGAGATAATAAAATAACCTTGAGAAGGGAAAGAGGAGGTACAATCCACATGGCTAAAATATAATCATATTGCTTAATACATGACTCATTAAAAACATCTCCCACTCCTGTATTTCTATCACATGCTATTCCTTCCATTTCATCTTGAGGTGACATGCTACTGCTACAGCAAAAGTACAGCTATAGTGTGTGTCTCTGTGTGTGTGTGTGTGTGTGTGTGTGTGTGTGCGCGTGTACACATCTGGTGCAGTTTTTAAATGTGAAGACACTGCAAGACAATCAGGCTATTTGCAGGTACACCACTATTTCCAGCACCATGTACATTGATGATGCTATATAAATAATAATAATAATAATAATAATAATAATAATAATAATAATAATAATAATACACACATGTAAAACACATCTCGTTGCTAAGAATATCTACATCTCAAGCCCCATTGCGGTGCATATAACTCACATTCAACAATGATAATAATGTGCATGCATGTCCCATCATCATTTAAAGAGTAATCGCTTCTAAAAGTATGTTTATTAATCCCATAACAGAAGGAACATGGGAAAGGACTGTGGATAGCAATTTTCTTGTTGATAGCCTTGGGAAAGAAAAAAACTTTTCCACATATCCATCCACTTCTCACACACACACCCTAACCATGGGATCCTCAACAACAATTTTAAAAGCATGCCAAAGAAATACAATTAAAGCTAAAAGGATAGTAGCAAAAGATTTGCATTTGACAATTAGATTTGATATTTTGCTAGCGCTTGCTAAGGGGTTAAAAACCAGAGGAATGGTCGCGCATGTGTGTGTAACACACACACACACACACACACACACACACACACACACACACACATATATATATAGTAGGGAGAGACACGGAGGGGAGAGAGAGATTCTTCTTACCTTGACTAGCTTTAGCCATGGTGTTGCCAGAGTAGAGGAGAAAGGAAAGTAGACACAATCCAACAATCTCCAAGGCCCCCATTACAATCGGCTTGTGCGCAGAAGGGTCGAACCAGGAAGCGTCGTCTTCTCTGATGCTTTAAAGCAGCGCACTGAGCGCATGCAAACTTTAACCAACACACACACAGAGAGGTCTGTCTTCCTGGTGGTGTGTGAAAGCGGTCCTGGAGAAAGGATGGCCAAATCTGCTCAGGACTCCGTCTAGTTTTCCTGATGCTACTAAATAGGAAAGGGAAACCCGCTGTATCTTTTAAGTGGACTTGATCGTCCTCCCTTCAGCTGCTTCCTTTTTCCAAGAAGGAATCCCAACCAGTTCCAGTTTTGTTAGAGAGCAGTAGATGATTTAAAAAAAAGTGCCTTGGTCTAGTGCTGGGGACCTGTGAAAGGTCCATCCAAGCAACGCCCTTTTTCCTTTCTCTCTTTCTTTCTTATTTGCCTTTGCCTGCTCCTTCTTCACTCCCTCCCACCCGGCCGGGCTCTGCTCAGCTCTGCCTGCAGGAATTTACAGTCTGCCACTGGGGGAGTAGGGCCAGTAGCCATGGAGACAGCTTCCCTGGGAGCAAGGAGGTCAGGCAAGAGACCATGTGCAATCAATGGATCAATGCAAACTCCCGTGCGAGCTCCAGACCCAACAAGCCCTTTGCAGTCTCTTCCCCCCACTTTGCCGGGCTAGGAAGGAAAGAGGGGAGGGGCATGAGAAAGGGGATTGTGTTCAGAAAAGAGAATTAAGAAGGAAAGGGGAAAGGCGGGGTGGGGGTGGAGAGAGGGGGGGTGGAGAGAGAGAGAGAGAGAGAGAGAACCAGCTTGCAGATGCCATGACCTGCAACACTTTCCCCCCCTTTTTTCCCCCCTTCCTTTTTTTTTTTTTAGTTTTTGGTGCCTGCCTGGTCTGAGGCAAGAGACGTGTTCTCGGAATCAATGCAAGCTCCAGATCAAAGAGCCTTCTTTCTCTCACCCTTCGGCTAAGCCCAGGGGGATGAGTGGGGTTGTGAGGAGGCAGAAATGAAAGAAGAAGAAACCCTGCAAATTATCTAGACTCTTTGCCACGTTATACTAACCTCCCCTCTGAATGAGCCCCCACCACCCGGCGATTTTTCTACCAACTTCTCCCTGAAGTGAGATCATCCCATTCCTATGCTCGCTTCTGGACCAGCTGTGATTTGTAATTAGTCAAACTATTTGGTTTTGTTCTTGTTTTGTTTTTAAAGAGCAATCTTTGTTGTCATTTAAATCATAAACTCTTGGAAATGCCTTCTAAGTATAGGGGGTTTAATGTTCAACCTCTGGAATTTGTTTTCCATCATTGGCGGAGTTCAGCCTTGTGAATGTGTCTATAGGAAGAGTACCTCTAAGCATGTGCAGAATGTTTAGTCGACACTCATCGATAACTAAGGGCACATATCTAGTATTATGAAGGAGTGTTTTAGGAAGATCTGGGCCTCAGAAGTGTCTGGTGAGGATGCTGAGTCTTCAGGGGTTTCAGCATCTCTTGGTATAAATTAACCCCTGCCACACATGTTTTATTCTGATGTGCCCCCATCATCACTATCAGAATAGAAGCCAAAGAGTTTATGTCACACATTTTTAACCTCTCGCTTGTTCTGTGTGTGTGTGCGCGCGTTGCTCATGCAGGGCAGTTAACAGGAAAGAATTATTTAAAAATACCTAGTCATGAAGGTTTCGCGTTCGAATAAAAAAAATGCAAGACATGCACAATGCCTACTTTCGGGGGGAGGGTTCATATATGACTTTCTAATTAAGAGATGTCAAACATATCATGCCCTTTAGGCATCCCCTTCTGCAACCCTATAACAGTTCACAAAAACGATTATACCATTTTCAGCATTAGGAAACCAATATCCAATAGGCAAATGGGTTGTCTCTGAGAAGAGGTAAGAATGTGTTTTCTGTAGTTAGAAAGTGCAGGAATGGTTGCTTCTGTAACCCTGGGCACAGCAAATTGTATGAAACAATTTGTTAGATTGTTCTATATTAGAACAGCTAACTTCAGAATTCTTTTTTTAATTTAATGTCTAATTGAGGTGATTGAATACTGGAATCAGGTGGAACTGACATTTTGTTCTCTTATCCATATGAGCTTGCCATAATCTGTTGCTATGATAACTACCAGCAAATATGACAGTACCCATGGTAAAATGAAGAGAGAATTAGCAGTGAGGTTAGAAGTTATGTGCACAGGAGCATATAGAAGATAAATAGCAAAATTATTCTGCCTCCTGTAAGTGCTGGCCCTACCATTAGACAGAGTGAGATGACTCCTTCAGGCAACTGATTCTGGGTGTCACGAGAAGTCAGCAAATTGTTACTTCTAAGAAGAGACACTTGTAGAATTTTCTACCTTGGGTGCCAAATAACTTGGTCAGTTGTGGGTACTATACATCTTGACTCGGATATGTGTGTATGTGTGCTGCCGCAAAATATCTTGGGTGATACTGTCTGTCTATACGTGCCCAATGCCATGTTTTTCAGACCACAATATCTAACAGAGATTGTTCCTCAGGGTACACTCTGATGTCAGCTTCTTATCTCCCTACCACACAAGAATGCAGAAAACGACATCAGGGAAAATGGGTAATAATAATAATAATAATTAATAATAATAATAAATAATATTTCTTACCCACCTCTCAATTTTGATTGAGGTGGGGAACAACAGCAAGTATAAAATACATAAAATACTGTTAAAAACATAGTATACATTTTTAAAACTTCTCAAAAAAATGTCCTTTTGAGTCACCAAGGTCTAGTTCTCACTGTGGTAAACCTGGGCTGTACAACTTCAGAAAACTGATGAAGGCTCACATGATAACTAGATCGCTAGAACCCTTCCCCTGGCACCTAGTTTGCTTTGTGGAAGTGGGTATGGGTATGGGTGTGGGTGTGTGATGTGAGCCTCCACCTGCAGTCTGAAGTGGTTCACCACCACCCTGAGAACAAGGCCTCTTGTCAGCTGTGTGAACCTCACAATCTGCATTGATCCCTGTGTAACATTTGCCCCAATAAGATACCAACCTGGGGCTCATCTACACCAAGCAGGATATCCCACTATGAAAGTGGTATATAAAAGGCAGGAGCCACACTACTGCTTTATAGTGGTATTGAAGTGCACTGACAACTGTTGGGGCCCATTGAGACATACTATATATACCCCTTTCATACTGCTATATGCTGCTTGGTGTGGTTCCTGCCTTTTATATACCGCTTTCATAGTGGAATATCCTGCTTGGTGTAGATGAGCCCCTGGACTAAAGTGCCATATAACAGAGGGTACATATGCAGAAACGGTGTATCTGATCCCCTAAATTAATGCCATGTTAACCCTCCTCAGTTCTTTAGCTCTTCCTTGATTTGTCCTTCACATTCTAAACTGCCATCATTAACCTTGCAGAGACCTCTTGCATTTGCACAGTACGTCCCTGTTCTTCTGTAACAGCTTTTAACCTGTGTCTAATGGCCACTAATGAAGGTAGGTTTTTTTTTTACTGAACTGCTGTTCTCTACTCATCCAACAGGAGGAGAAGCTTTAGCAGCAACAGTTTGCCAGTCAATAGGGAAAGTTCAGCCCCAGGAACTTAACTTCCTTAAGAGGTAACCAGTCACCTTCTTCTGTCAGTTTTCACTCTTCATATGGATTCTTTACTCCCTTTCATCAAGCTCCAAAACACATTCAGATATCTCAAACAATCTTTCTAGGACAGATACTAGAAAATCCTTTCAGAATATTTATGTTCCATAAAATCTAGACACCCATAAATCCATAAAAACAATGAGTAGTTGTAGTGGAGACTGTGATAGTTATGCAAACGGAAGGGAATTTGAACTTGGGAGAGCATTATACTGTGATTCCACCATGTGCGTACCTGAGGACCGGATGTTTTGGTGAGGTTCTGCACAAAGGTATCGCCCCCTGCTCTCTTTCTCTGTGTTGCAGTAAGTCCCTTACTAAATATAAGCCATTTCAGGACTGTACCATATCCCCAACTGAATGTTTAGATCAAATCACTATAAATTCAGTTTTTCAAAGATCCTCCATCTCATTTAAGGACTTCTAACTCTCAATAATGTATCATTTCATTGTTTACAGCAGCCTTCTCCAAGTGGTGCCCTTGAAAAGTGCTGGACTTCAATTTCCATCATGCTCAGTCAACATGGCCACTGGGCATGATAGGAGTTGTAGTCCAACACAACTAGAAGACACCAGGTTGGGAAAGGCTAGTGTAGGGGGTTACACGTGTGACAATAAGACTTATAATTTGTCCATATTTGGAGTTTCTGCTTTACAGCTGTCAGTACTGATGTCATCCTGCCGAATCAAGTAGGATTGGCTGTGTAATCAGGTGGCACAAGGTTGGGCAAGGAGGAACACATGTAACAAAGCAGCTAGAGAAAAATTGATAATATAGATTTTGTTGCCACTCAGACCGCATCAGCTTGGAACCCAGACCTCAGCAAGTTGAAGATCATGTGCCGATTGCCTCAACACTAACAAACAGTATTTAGCTCCAGGCCACTTCAACTCTTGAGAATCAATAACAAGGCAATAAGAATCAATATAAGTAGGTGGATCCCATGGGATCTGAGAGCTTGATGGCAGGTGTGAAAACCAAAGGTGGGATGGGGAGAGAAATAGCAGCTTGCAAGAAGAATTGGGTGTGTAAAGCATATTTGCAAGCAGAATGGGGTTATTCCTGGAGGAGCAAATATCTTTTTGAGATATTCTGTATTGGAAACAGTTGCAGAAGTCAGTGTTATATGTTCTGCCTTTGACCTTGTTGGATCACATCCATTACAGATGCTTCCTCGTGCCAGCATTAAGGCATGCATGTGGAGACTTGCACCAGTATTAGGGGCACATGCACAATAGCTCCTGAACCAAAGTCAAGCAAGCCTATGGATTAGATATATTTATATGTTTGTGGCAACACAGGACCTTTCCAGTTGTCAAGAAAAAATATTTGTTAATGTATTACTAACAATATCCCAAACTAGCATTAGCAGTGCAACACCGTGTCCTGACACAATGGAAAAAGCTACACTGCAGGGTAGAGAAAAGCAATACACAGTCATACTAGGGAGGCATTACCTGTTTGCCAGTTCTTTGGGGAAGGGAGGCTATAAATACAGGAAATATATGCTCTTCTGCTGGAGAGGGGGAATGTTAAAAAAAAGCTTTTTTTCTTTATGGAATAGTTCACCAACTGGCAGGGGATGAGGTAGACTTGATTCCCCCCCCCCCCTTTAAAGAGAAAATGAGTCCTATGATATTCACGCAGCTACATTTAATACACCAGTCCAAATATGCATGAGGTGGGGAGAGAGCGTTGTAGGGATTGCATTTTCCCAGTGACCCCCTCCTCCCCAAACTTCAGTCCACATGTCTGGAGTGCTATATATGGCATGTGGCCTTATAGATATCAAGGCCTCTGTTGTATAGTGTCTATGCTGATGCCCTTCTCCAGCTGCCCATAGGAGGCGATATGGATGTCAGCTAGGAAGAGGAGTGTTTTACCTCTGGTGCCCCAGTTATAGAATGTTCTCCCCAGCAAGACTTGCTTGGTGCCAGCCTCATTATCTTTTAGGCGCCAGGCAAAAAACTTGCATTAACCCAGGCCTTTTAAATATGAAATATCTGTTACTTTTACCTGCTTTTTAAAAAATTCTGTGTTTTTTTGGTGCTTTTTGGGTTGTATTTTAAGTTGTTACTGTGAAACACCATTCTTGATGAAGGGTAGTATTTATGTATTTATTTATTGCATTTCTATACCGCCCAATAGCTGAAGCTCTATTTCAAATACATTTAAATACATAAAGTTACAAGTCCCTCACATACCTATATCTTTTTAGGATTTTGTCCAGTGGTGCACTCAGTGCAGTACTTTGGAGCAGAGGTCCAGGGCCCTACTCCACTCCACAGAGTGAACAGGAGAGCCACCAAACTCAGCAGGGCTAGTTTAACACATTTTGAAGCAAGGACACAATACTATGTATGTTTAGGCAGAAGAAAGTCCTATAATTCCCAGCATTCCCCAACCAGCTTTTCTTTCCTACCTGTCTAAACATGCAAAGGATTGTGCCCTAAGTGAAGTAACACATATTGCCGTCTAAACAGTCTTCCCCCATCTGTAAGTCGATTAAGTCCAGAGCGTAAAACTACCTAAGTGTACCACTGATTTTGTTTTTCTGAAGGCCGATCACTCCTTTTCATATCACTGAAGAGTTCATGTCCACTTTTAAAGAAAAAACACCCAACATAGTGAATACTAGCAGGCCTACACCATTTCCTGCAGTGGTCTCCCTGTCATGGTGTGGTGACAAGATTTGCACTGCTAATACTAGATGAGGATATGTTAGTACAGCACTTTAAAAAAAGGTTTCCCTTTGTCATCTGGAAAAGTTCTGCGTTGCCACCAAGGTATAGATATGTAATCCATATACTTGATTTTGGTTCAGGAGGTACTGTGGATGGACCTTTAGTACTGGTTTCAGGTCTCTGCATACCTTAATGCTGGCTGTCACTAAGAAGCATCTGCTTTCAAAGAAATCCAACAAGGTCAAAGGCAGACCATACAGTACCACTGACTTTCACATTCTAACTCTTCCTCGAAGAAATTCAATCCATTCCCTAGAAAAATCTCTCTGCTCACAACTGCTCACAACTGTTACTTTGCCCATCTATTTTTTCCTACAAATATTTCCCAGTAACAACATACTGCGGTTTCAGTGCTGGGGAAAATTAAGTGACATTTCTAACACCAGATGGGCTGTTGAGAAAAAGAAATTTGGATTCTAGCAGCAACTGAGTAACAACTGCCTCAGCTGAAAAAGCCTGTGATCCCTGACATTTTGACATGCTCCAGGACTCTGACCCTTTCTCCATCATCTAAAAAATTGCACACTCTCTGTTGCCATTGGTGCTTATATGTGGCTACTGACAGATATTGGAAATCTCACTATGATCTATCAAATGGCTTTGGAGATTAGAGTTGTTGATGGAAGTACCTGCAAACATCCTAAGGGCAATACAAGAAATAGTTTTGCTTTACCATGTTGCTCTTAGTTAATCCATAGATTAACATCTCATTGCAAAAAGACTCCATGAAGTCCAGTGGTTGACCAAGATTTTAAAGAAAAAGAATAGCTTTTATGCTCCAGCCTGTTATTCTGTTTTAATTTTAGTATAAATAAACACAATGTATAGAACAAACCTATTGAAATGAAGTCCCATTCATTTCAATGGGTCTGATCTAAGTAGGGTTTATGTTGGATTTTATCCATGTATCCCAAGCACTGCCCTAGCACTTACATTGCCTCACATGTAACCAAGAGGTACAGCTAGGTGTTATCAGCAACCTGATGACAGACCAATTCCAAAACTTCAGATGACCTCATTCAGCAGTTTAATGTAAATGTTGAAAAGCACCTTCCCTTTAAATTGTTTAGATTGAACCACCGAAATAATAACCAAAAGCAGAGGGTGTACAAATCCAGATATGTCCTTGACTATTTTCTGCTTCATGTCATATCATCTTCAACACTTTTATGTAAGATATTTACAGGGCATATTATTCATCTTTTCAACAACCTATTTTACAAATGGGAAAAAGATAAAATTAAATGATCAGGACCAGCAAGAGTGTTCATGATTGATTAGAAATTTTAATCCATGTCTCTCCAAGCCCATGTTCAATGATGCAAGGAATCTTGTGGGCTCTGCTCTGACACTTTCTTACAGCAACTTTGTCCATGTGGATTTCTCTCCCCTTTGTTCTATGCTCTGTTTTTGTTTTTTGAACTGGCTCCTTCTAAAAAGATTTGTTGTGGCCTGCTGATATTTGCTATTAGGAAACATATCCTGGAACCAGACACGTGTTTGACTTGCTCCTTGCTTGAGTGCTAGCCGCTTTGTACCTGCACCCAGTACAATAGGAGGTGCTTCTGTGTGGTGCAAACTTGAAGCCTCATCCCACGTACACTTTTGTTCTGGTTTACCCTCACATTATCTCATTTCGCTTATATAGTGCTTATATAGCATATGAAAACTTGTCAACTTACACCTCTGCTGTAGCGTGTTGGGGAGATCCACTGAGGTTCACTTACACATGTTGTTATCCCCCCCCCCCAGATCTTCTTTGTACCTCCTCCTACCGTTTATTTGTTTGAAGTGGGGACAACTCCCCCTTGGACAACAGGGATTGGGATTTGTTTCTCGTGTAACTGAACACCAAAGTAGAACATTATGTAAGACTGCAGTCAACTCTTTTGCATGCTTACTCAGTAAATAAATCCCATTGAGTTCAATGGAATGCATTTCCAAATTAGAGCCCCTCAGATTGCAGTATATAATTTTTGCAACTTTAAAAAGGAAAGGAAAGTGTACAGAGGAGGAGACTTCAAATGCAGCACCAGGATCTCCAATGGCAGAGAAATTGAGAGGCAAATCACAGTTAGTGAGAGGATTAAGCCATCCTTTCCCATATGGGGGCTCCCAATAAAAACTGGACCCCCCCATTGTTAAAAAAGCGTGGGGAGATGCAGGATCCCCCCATGGAGAACGTTTCCATCTCTGCTTCCCCCTGTCTCCTGCCATCCCCCACTCAGCTTCACATGCTTAAAGGAATGAAGATCGGTATCCTTCCCCCACCAACTCCCATTCAAATAAGAACAAGAGCAACACAAAGTAGGATGGAAAAGGAGGGACACACACACACACTGATTCAGAAGCAGCCAAAGGACTTCGCTTGAAACTGACAAGACATTTGCGTGAAACTGGCATGTGTGAATAATGTGACCATGTGGATGAGGCTGATTGTGTGAATTCTTGCTATGCACCCCCTCTAGGAAGGCAGTTGCCAGACAGGTGTGACAGATGCACACTATCAGCCCTAACTATGTGGTTGTGTTATCCACAAGCAATGGCCTGCAATGTGGGACCCACACTGTGCACATGTTGTTCCCACACTGCTAGATGTAAGTTTAAACGTGGGGTTGTGGTAAGAGTTTCAAATGAGACATGTAACATCCCACTTGCACGTCGTTTAAAGCGGCAAGGTTACTCTGGACTAAGGACCAATGTGAACATCAGCTAGTTTATTCTCTCAAATGTTAAATGTCACCCCACAGCTGGGTTTGAAGATGAGAAGCGTGTTGGCTCAACTCAATAAGCCTCTGGGACCATGACAACACCACTGGAAGATCCAGAGAGGAAGCCATTCATTGTGCAAATATAACATTTTCTGACAAGCTGCTACTCCAAAACTTTTGGATCAAAATACAAATTCTTCTTTCAAATGAACATAACTTTGCTGTAACTGATGATGGTTAGTTGCTGCTGAAATGCAGAGCAGTATATAGCTCCCTACATGCACCGCAACTAGAGGAAAACTAAACAGTATTTTTTTAATGCTTCATCTAAATCTGGAAACAGACTTCAAGGCACAAGGGACAAGACCTTTAACTATGTTGATTTATATGCTGAAGTTATAAATTACACATTTACACACTAGTATAAACACTCATAAACCAGGCTTATATCCACAGTATTACATGCAACCAAATGGCAAAATACTAAACAGCTACATACATAATATTGAATAGGAAGACACTAGGTATTAGCAATGCATTCAAATCCAATTCAAAATCAATAGCTGGAGCAGCAGAACCAGCTGCCTCCCCAACCTGCCTCCATGGTGAAGTCAATAGGATTATAAGTATTGATTCTAAAGAGGATGAGCATTCTCAGCCCATCCTCGTCCAACGTTAATTGTCCTTAATGTGTGCTGAAACTTTGCTGGATTACACCGGCACCTGATCTTGGATTTCTATATTTGGGGTCGATTTCTCAAAAGGAATAATAGCACAGACATGAACCAGCACATCTTGTGCCACTTAGGGAAAATGGTTTGCTGACAATTGTGAATATTTAGGTTGAGGAGTCATGTCTCAGTGAAAGAGCATAACTTTTGCAAGCGGAAAGATCCAGGTTCAATCTCTGAACCTCCAGAGAAAAAGGATCTCAGGTAAGACTATCATGTGCATGAGAGGCAGCAAAGCAAGAATGGAACCTATTCCCAGCATATCCATTTATTTATTATTTAAATAATAAATGCAGTTATGGGAAGAGCTTCAGGTTGCAATCCAAATCTCAGGTTGTCAGGTTAGGAAGAAAAGAAAAGAAAAACCGCTGCCTGATAAATTGTAAAAGTGCTACAAGTCAGATCAGACAGGACTAGACTAGATGGGACAGTAGTGTGAGAACTACATACATTTATACATTTCACAATTTACTATAAACAACAGTGTCAGTATACTCCGATAAAGTCACATTCCTTCCCATTAGTACTGACTTCAGAGCTGACTACCCATGTCAAAATTCAGATAGCAAAACTAGAGAAAACGGTGAAGGTCAGCAAAAAATATCTGGGAAGTAGAATGCCTTCTACACAAGAAGGAATGGAAAAGCTATAGGATTTCAGCTTAGGAAGAAGATGGTACAGCATCTGATAAATATCTATGAGATCAGTCATGAGATGAATCTAGTCCAAGAACTAGAGAGAGCAAAACAGGCAATACCTCTGATATAAAACAAAGCAATGTGTGTGTTTTCATCCAGTGCTCAATTTATCTGTAGAACAAATTGCCATGGGTTTCTGCTAACATATATAATAGAATTTTTAAATGGAAAAGACAAATTTATGGACAGCTCTATCAACAGCTGTTAGCCAAGACATACATTTTGTTGGATGGTCAGGTGAAGAAGAGGATAGGGCTCCTCAACTTTTAATAGCAGGTATAGTTTCTCATGCTAAAATCCCCTCTGCCACACAGTTGCTAAAAATACAGGAACTCTGTCCTTTTTCACCTGGCCACTTTATATTCATAGTGTCCCAAATCCCATCCCCACTCCCCCAAAAAGAATGACAGCACAACCCTATACATGTCCATTTAGAAATAAGTCCCATTGAGTTCAATGGGCCTTAATCATAGGTGAGTGGGAAGGAGGGTAGATCACTTTATAGTCACCATGTCTCTCTCTTCTTTCTTTCATCTAGAGCAGGGGTAGGGAACCTGTACCCTCCAGATATCTCCAGTTCCCATTAGCCTTAGCCAGTATGATGGGGGCTGTAGATCAGCAACATCCTCACCCTTGGTCCCGAATGTCTGATACTGGCCACCATTTTGACCAGATATACTGATCTAATCTGGCAGCTCTTATTTCCTTTAACATTTATATCACATCTTCACACATTTCTGGAGAGAAAACATGTTTTTAAAGATGTGTGCATGCAGTAAGTTACTCTGATCAATCCCTGGTACATGTGCCACATCTTTTACAGGAGATACATGTTAGGTTTCAGATAAAAAATTAATGGGGAAGACCAAAGGCATATTCAATCTTTGACATATTCAAGATTAACTAGTGTGATGGAGCTCTAAGGTTGGAGCAATGGAACTGTGAAATTAAGCCATTGGTCTGAGTGTGAATAGAGAAAAGAGACCACATTCACTCCTAGAAGAAAGGTACTTTTAGCCATACTTTTGGGAAAGGGAGAAAAATTGCTGGTCCAACTCCAGCCATGTGCAAGTGGATGGCTTCTACAGTGCAAACTAAAGGAAATCATCTGGTCAATCACCAGTTGGAACACCAGTTACTAAACCCAGGATATTTTTTTTGCAAAAAAATCTATTGCATAAACTATCAACAAATCTATTGCGTAACTATACAATCAACAATCTGATCAAAAGAGAAGCTTTTTGAAGAAATGTCCCCCGTTCCCTCTTCTTCTATTTCTTCATTTTGATCCATTTAATGGGAGAAAAATGTGTATTTGACATGTAAGGAAATAACTGAATGTGTTATTTATAGGCCAGTGGTTCTATGGACAAAGCAAAAAGTAACGGTGACAGGGGACAACCCTGTCTAGTCCCTCTTTTAAGTTTCAGCTCCTTTACGAGTTATCTATTCACTAAGATTTTTGCAACTGGGTTAGAATATATTGCCCTTATATAGTTGATAAACCTAGGTGCAATGTTGAAAGCTTTCGACACCTCACATATGGCCACTCCACTCTATCAAAGGCTTTAGTGGCATCCAGAAAAAGCTATATTTGGAATCTTACTGATTGCGGCCTTCTCTGTGATATTAATAGCTTTCCTGATATTAAGACCAATCTGCCTACCCTTAATAAAGCCAGATTGATCAGGGTTGATATATTTACAGACCAGGATATTTGAGAGAACACCTTCCCCCTTACCAGCTTGCCTGATCAGTGAGATCATCAAATGAGGCACTACGGGTGGTTCCATGCAAAATATACAGTCTGTTTGGAGTCCACTCAAGGTAGTGTCTGTCTCTATGGACCTCCCTGCCTCTTGATGTCAAGCAGGCACCAACACTGTTCCATGTTTGGCGCCTGCTGAAGACATCTTTATTTTAACAAGCCTTTCCTGACTTGTGCCTAAATTGGCACAATCCAATTTAAATGGTTCTAATTTTGTACAGTATTGCTATATGATGATGATGATTTCTTCTCTTTTTATTGTTTACAGCTCAGATATTTTATTGCATGTAGATCAATATATACATATTGAAAATAAGTCAACAAAGAATTGTGTTGAGCATATGAAGCTATCTTACGCTGAATTGGATCAATGTTCTCCAATTGCAACTGTCAAAGGTCTGAGGTAAAGGACCTTCCCAGCCTTCCTACCAGACATCCTTTGAAAGGAGATTCATTTAGCAAACTTAGCAAAGGTTTGTTGCCTAAAGCATCAAGTCATGCTTCCTCACGCTGTTCCTCACTATTACCAGGACCTCTGCAGCTATTCTACTTGCCCCTCAACTCACCCTGGTTGCTGCAACACAGCTGCTGCAATGGTTTGGCACACAATCAACACTGTTCAGGTGACCAGGTGAAAAAGAGGACAGGGCTCCTATACCTTTAATCCTTGTATAGAAGAGGGAGTTTCAGCAGGGGTATCTTGTACATTAGAGGTGTTTTACCTGGCCACCCTAAAACAACTCTAATGTGTAAGTGGGATCCAATATAAGTACTCTCTTACATTTATAGTATAATTCAATCCAAATATATATATAAAAAGAAACCTGGTCCACTTTTTTTTGAAGTTTATGTATAATTATTAGAAAGTTGCATTTCATATGTATTCATTGATATGGATATATACAAAACTGATTATGTATATCATTTTTCTCTCTCTTCCCTCCCCCCTCCTTTTTTCGTACTTACAGTGCAATCCCTATACATCAGGGGAGGGGAACCTGTGGCTCTACAGATGTTGTCCCATCATCTTTGACCCAGAAAAGTGTGCATTGGATTGCAACTTTAGTTTGTACACAGTCACTCAAACCTCTGCACCGCACATGGTTGTGGTATCCCAGTTGAACCAGGGCTTGCTCCTAGACAGCTCATAATTCATGTCAGAGCTATAAAACAAAACACATGCTTAAGCAATGCCCAGCTTAGAAGAAATATGTGTTTGATTCCTGCCTTGCATCAGGTGAAATTGAGAACTGAGCACGTACCTGAATGGGAGCATGCAAACTTCAACTGAGTTTGCTTTTCAGTCTGCCTAAAAGATAATCCTTTTCAAAAGCAAGTCAGGCAAACAGTTCTTAACAACTTGTGGTCAGAAATTATAAACAGTGACTGAAAACAGCTAACAGAATGGTTGTTTGCTTACATAGGAGGCTGTTATTAGGTGGTGAGTGCAGGATTGCTGACTCCAAGTGTCCAAGAAAACATGAATGGGGCCAAAGGGATTGGTTTATCAATATTAGATTTTTAAAAGGGAGGTTATTTGCTTTATAGTTTCTGAAACTTTAGGGTTTCTCTTCAGTCATAATTTCTAGCTTTTCTGCTCAGGCAGGAAGGTTAGAAATGTGGGATCATAAACACCATGAGATTTACTCAAGGGTGTGTTTAAGGCTGGGGGCTTTCTTTCTTTCTCTCTTTCTTTCTTTCTTTTAAATGAAAGCTGAGATCTTGAGAGACTGTCTCTAAGAAACAGCTAAAATCAAGATAAAATCATAGGAATTAGTAACCCTGTAATTTCACAAACCAAAAATTACATTTAATCAGCAAGAATAGACAATGCATTAGAAAGCAAATGCCATAACAAGTTTACCTCTAATTTGCAAGTTCCTCTGTTTTGCTCTAATAGTATGTGTATTCTAGTCACACTCACCAATGGCTTCAGATTCGTTTCTGACCTTCATCTGACCTGAGAAAGATGAGACCTTCTCTGCATAGTAAACTTGAGTGTAACAATTAGGCTAACTTGTAATAATTTACTCAGTGCTTTCCCCAATATTGAAGTATGTGGGTAAAATAACCGCTTATTTTCTAAAAGATAAACTCAATACATAAGCTTTCCTTAAGTATAAAGTTACCTCCAACAACTTATGCTGTGCCAGTTGTCTCATTACAGAATCTGTTCCTTTCAACCTCTAAAGAATGTCCCAAATTTTAGCCTCTAAAACTGCAGTCTTTTGAATGTGTACTTGGGATAACCCCCATAGAAATAAGTGGGACTAGTCATGGATAGGATTGCACTGTATATTTTGGGGGGCTAATCATGACATTTTGTCATGGCTTCCACAAACCAAGAGAAGTGTGTGTGCACCAGTTGCTGGGGAACACGGGTAGGAGGGTGCTCTTGCACCATGTCTTGCTTTATTGGTCCCTGGTCGACGGCTGGTTGGCCACTGTGTGAACAGAGTGCTGGTCTGATCCAGCATGGCATGTCTTATGTTCTTAAGTGGCTGAATGAGTTTCCAAAAATGAAAGTAATGATTTCACCCTCTAAGTGAGCCTCTGCAGTATACACTGCAGCACAGGCTCATACAATGTAGCATATGAGCAGTGCTGTGACAATATCACGGGCTATACTATATGTATTAGAACATAAGAAGAGCTGTACTGGATGCAGTGAAAGACCTATCTAGTCCAGCATTCTGTTCTCACAGATGCCCATGGGAAGCCTAGAATCAGGACATGAGTGCCACTCATGTTCTCCAGCAACTGGTGTACAGAAGCATACTGCCTCTGTTATTGGAGGTATCATACAGCCATCATGACTAGTCGCCATTTATAGACTTCTCCTCCATGAATTTGTCTAATCCCCTTTTAAAGCCGTCCAAGTTGGTGGCCATTTGCCAATTGTAGTGGCAAATTTCATAGTTTAAGTATGGGCTATGCAAAAGAATTCTTCATTTTATCTGTCCTGCATTTCCCACTATTGGGTGACTCCAGGATCTAGTGTTATATGAGAGAGAGAGAGAGAGAGAGAGACTTCTCCCTTTCCACTTTCTCCACACCATGCATTATTTCCTATACTTAAAATTATTTCCCCCTTTACTCACTGTTTTTCTAACCAACCCCCACCCCAGATATTATAATCTTTCATTACAAGAGAGTTACTTCAGTCCCTTCATCATTTGGCTTGCCATTCTCTGCACATTTTCCAAATCTACAATATGCAATGCCATGCAAGCACAAAGCACGGAATGTAGCATTGAGTTCAGAATTCAGTTTCCTGAGTATCCCAGCTTTTATTGAGGCCCTTTGAGGGGAAAAGCAACTTACTAGCTCTTATAGCTTGTGTACTAGGGTGGCCAGATGATTAAAAAGCACAGGGCTCCTGTGCTTTAATAACTGTGTAAGAGCTACACCTGTTGAAATTCCCTCTTCTACACAGCAATTAAAGATAGAGGATCCCTGTGTTGTTGTTGTTTTATCTGGACACCCTATAAGACTGTCTTTAAAATGTTTGGGCAAAAGCTGAATAGGATTTCCAGTTATCAGGGATTGGGACTTCAGTATCCTGTAGTACTTTGCCCTATTAGTAGCAGAATAAAGTATGCAAAATGCAAGAGATAGTGCATATTTCTTTATTTGCATTATTTACACATGTTGCAATATGTAGCTTTCCCTGGTGTAGATATTTAGCTGTTTTTGGGTGGGCACAGGGTGCACACACATAGCCCAGAACTCTAGCATGAGAGAAGACAAATGACCAGGACTGCTTTTTATAGGTAGAGTTCTTGTGCTTTTAACAGCTGCATGATAAGCAGAAGTTCACCAGGTTGGTTTGTCAGACTTCCCCAAACTGAGGAATAAATTGGATTACAGCTCCCATCATCACTCCCAGCCAGCATAGGGAAGGGTGATGTAAAGAAAGGCCTTGAAGGTGCTGGGGAAAAGGGTGGGAGCACACCGTTTATATGAAAATATGAGGTTATATCCAACGGTGCCATTCCGCTAGTGCAAATCATGTAGCTCTAGTGGAAACTAAGAGCACAATCCTATGCATGTTCAGACAGAAAAGAGTTCGACAAATCCCAGCATTCCCTAACCTGCTATGCTGAAAGTTGTAGAACTTTTTTTCTTTCTAGACATGCATAAGATTGCCCCCCAAGTTCCAAACCATGTACAAGGGGAGAATCCAACTAAAATTCCACTTATGCAACTGCTTGTGCAACCAGTTGCAGATCTTAGGTTTAGGTATGCACTGCTTCCACAGCAGGAAAATAGAGAGAAGCTCCACCAGCTATTTCTTCCGCTAACAGTACATTGGATTTAGGCCTATGCCACTTCCCCACCCACCCCAAGTATGGGTACCAATATTAAGTGTTCTTGAAATGGCGGGGATTGTTTCTGGGGAGCAGGGAACCACACACATTATTTAAAAGGTTGTTAAAGGGCTTCCTGAATGTACAAGCAGGTAAGTGTATATGGATGGACACATCCTTCACCACACTAAGAAAAAAAAGGTAAATGGTCAGATAACTGACCATTATCTGAAGCTCCTAGGTTGAGAAAAGCTGAATTAATCATTTTTGTTATCTCTTCACTCCCCAAACTATTTTTTTTCAGGAGTTGACCCTCTGTGACTCTGTGCATTTTGAAGGCATTCATCTTCATCCTTTTTCTGGCCATTCCCTACATGCAATTTAAGAGTGTATAGGAAAAAGAAACATGGGAAGTGGTCCTCAGACTTTCTGGAAGACGTGGTCAGCATGTTTCCATTCAAGATTGACTCTAAATCCCAAGGAGAACTATTAATTCCTGAGTTTTCTCACCCTGCAGAAAACCTGTGATTTTATTTGCACATGTTGTGCAATATGTCAGACATTTTCCCTTTGCATTTTCCTTCCCCACCTCTATACTGTTTAACAAGTCATCTGTTTATTTCCAGAAGCCCCAGCCAGGACTAAAGCCAACTGCGTAAATATTTTGTCACTTTCAGAAATGCCACCGCTAGATTCAACATTCAGAATGGCGTTATTAGAGTTTGGGGTTTTATTTCCAAACATGGTTTCTCCAAGATGATGTATGTACAGCCCTTACAAAAACAGTTACAATAAAACTCTTTCAACTACACTTACCAAGCCGGCACTTTAAAGGGTAAAATGCTACCTGGGGGCATTGACCTGCCCCAGAGCATTTATTAATAAGTTCTTCTAAGATAATTCTCAAGTAATAGTGTCAAAGGTTAAATTGATTGACAGTCTGTTTCAGGACCAGCAAAAGATCCCACTGCCTCTACTGAGGCATTAGATCAGGGGTGGGCAGAAGGTAGATCAGGGCCTAATCTACACCAAGCAGGATATTATGAAAGTGGTATATAAAAGGCAGGAGCCACACTACTGCTTTATATCAGTATAGAAGTGCACTGACAACTGTTGGGGCCCATTGACACATGCCGTATACTGCTTTCATAGTGCTATATCCTGCTTGGTGTAGATGATGCCCAGGATCTACAAATAGATCTGAGAGTTCATTAACTTACAATTTGCCACCATTGCATACAAACATATACATGCAGCCTAATGGGTATGCCAACTATCTGGCATACCTCAGTTGTATTTATTTAATAGATGGAATGCCTGTTTTCTCAAGGTATACACCAGTTGCTGCTGTGTACTGATCTCATTAATAATTTTATGCCTTTAATGTGCATATGCAGTAATTAATACTATAAATTCTATATTTCTACTAGACACATAGCTGTTAAAGGCAAAGGGTAAATGGATAACGGATAAAAATTGGCAATTCTGGCCTCCAGTTGCTAATTTCCTCACACAGGAAGTAAAACAACAACAACAACTCACACTCTTATCTCATGCAGTAGGACCCACCATGTATCCATCTGCCTCTCAAAACTAGGCTACTGAAAATTTAGCTCAGGTTTCTGACCTTTCGTTTCAGCTTGGTGTCTGTCGTCCACTTATTTATTATGAAGGGGTTAGTCCAGATATCAGCTTTAGTATTTAAAAATCAACTGTGTTTTCTGAGTCTGTTGCTAGTTTGACAGTGCAAATCTATGCATGTTTACTCAGAAGTAAGTCTCACTGTTTCCATTGGGAATTACAGGGCTATCCCTACCTTTAAACAGAGTTACCTCAGGTGACCAATGCTGGACCACTGCAAGTTTTAAAAGAAGATTCAATTACTAGTCTGAAGAATGGAGAGAGGCTCCCTGTTGCCATTCTCCTCAGGCAACAAAATGACTTTGATTGGCCCTGATTTACTCCTAGATAAGGGTATGCCTAAAAATAAATGGAGCGTTACCATATTTTGAGACTCTACACTCTCACTTCTCCTGCCAACGCTCAACAAAAATACCCAGAAGCAGCCTTCTCCAATCTGGTACACTCCAACTGGTTTGGATTGGTCCTAGCAAGAATGGCCAATGGTCAGGAATGCTGGGAGTTGTAGTCCAAACTTTCTGGAGGGCACCAGGTTGGGTAGGGCTGGTACACACACAGAGAGGGACAGACACACTTTCCCCTACTGCTGCTAATCCCAGCCCTGATACTACAAACAGAAAAGCATTGTTCTGTTGCTGTCATAACCAGCACTTATCTTTTCTTCTGGCAAGGGGCAGGTTCACCATTCCTCTGTCATATGACAGGGGAACAATAATCATTTGCTGAACTCATGTGCAGGTTTTTGTTTTTTTAAAGCAGCAGATGTAGAAAGAACAGTTAATTTCCCGCAATTTACTTCTGTCAAATAATTGCACTACAGCAGGAGATGGTTGATTGAGGCCTACTCTATAAACATAGTTACCATAATGAGCTAGATAGGAGACATTATACTATATGCCAAGATTTGGATTTCCTGCCTCGGTAGGATGCCTAGATGCAAAGGAGGAGAGGGCTCCTGTACCTTGAGTAGTTGTATAGAAGATGGAATTTCAGTAGGGACAGAATGTCATGTCATAATGCTGCATGAGTGAGAAATTCCATTTTCTACATAGGGTGGTCAAAAGAGAGGAAATGCATCACAAAAAGGGCTCATATTTGCATAGAATTTGCCAATGCTAATCAATATCTTTAAATGCACATTTAGAAATAATTACTCTAACTTAAATAACCTCTCATCCTACTAGGGAAGACTGCGACCTGTGTGTGCCTGCTTAGTCAGCTGTCCAGGCACTAATGGTTAATGAGCAATTTCAAGGTCCTTGCTCACCCTTCTTATGGTTCTTTATCTTTAAACCAAACTTGGACTCAATAGGCCTTTAAATATAGGGCCATTCCCTGCAAAGAAGGACAAATGGCCACCATACATCTTCACAACTCTTCAAGGTTCAGGGATTCTGTCCTCCAGCCCATTGGTGGTCAACAGATAGATTGAGACCAACTACTGCAGGGGTGGGGAACCTGTGTTCCTCCAGAAGTTGTTAGACTTCAACTCCCATCATCTCTGACTATTGGCCATGCTGGAGTTCAGCAACATTGGATTGGACCACTGGAACCCAACAACATCTAAATGGCCACAGGTTCCAGCACTTGAATTACTGGATCACAGACTGACCAAAATTGGGTCATAACAGCAGAACTACTGCTGCACAAATATATGGTGTAAAAAAAAAAGTAGCATGTTCCCAAATGCATGTTTGGACTAACTGGTCTAAAGGTACCATTCTAGTCTATTGCATTTATTTATCCGTGATGGGTTTTTGAGGTATATTTATTTATTTATTTATTTGTTTAAGGATTTTTATGCCGCCATTCAGCCAAAAAAGGCTCTCACGGCGGCTTACAAAAGTATTTCTTGACAGTCCCTGCCCACAGGCTTACTATCTAAAAGACATGACACAAAAGGAAAGGGGATTGGGAGGGAGGAGGGGGAAAAGGAAAGCAAATTCAGGCACTACAATCTTAGTTGCAAAGTTCAGCAGTTACAGTTGACAGCAGGAGGGAGGGGCCTCTCAGCTGGAGCTGGACCCAGGCACAGTGGAGAGGTGCCTGGCTGCTGCTTCCTCCCTCACTGGTGGCCTCTGCAGAGACAGTTGGTAGCAGGAGGGAGGGGGCTCTCAGCTGGAGCTGGACCCAGGCACGGTGGAGAGGTGCCTGGCTGCTGCTTCCTCCCTCACTGTTGGCCTCTGCAGAGACAGTTGGTAGCAGGAGGGAGGGGGCTCTCAGCTGGAGCTGGACCCAGGCATGGTGGAGAGGTGCCTGGCTGCTGCTTCCTCCCTCACTGGTGGCCTCTGCAGAGACAGTTGGTAGCAGGAGGGAGGGGCTCTCAGCTGGAGCTGGACCCAGGCATGGTGGAGAGGTGCCTGGCTGCTGCTTCCTCCCTCACTGGTGGCCTCTGCAGAGACAGTTGGTAGCAGGAGGGAGGGGCTCTCAGCTGGAGCTGGACCCAGGCATGGTGGAGAGGTGCCTGGCTGCTGCTTCCTCCCTCACTGGTGGCCTCTGCAGAGACAGTTGGTAGCAGGAGGGAGGGGGCTCTCAGCTGGAGCTGGACCCAGGCATGGTGGAGAGGTGCCTGGCTGCTGCTTCCTCTCTCACTGGTGGCCGCTGCAGAGACAGTTGGTAGGTATAGGAAACAAAGAGAAAATAACTACCCATGTGTGAAGCCTCCATAAAATTCCGTAATGGGAAAGAGAGCCGCCTTCAGCTCAGAAGAGGTATTTGAATAAATCACCACACTGCTAGGAACTGAGATTGCTGTTGATCACTATAATCTCACAGGGCTCCCCTGACTTTAACAGTTACCTGAAATTCAACAGGTAAAGTTCCTAGCCTGGAGAAGTGTTGATGGGAAAGCTGTTTGGGTTGTATTCTTCCTGCCATGCATCTGCTATTGACAAAGGATCCCTACAGGTAAAAATGTGATTGGCAACTCTAAGAAAAAGATGCCAATACCATCATAGAGACTTTTTATGGAGCCTTTTAATTTACATGAAAGCAATTGTTCTTACAAGTTGCTGGGATTTTCCAAATGGTTATGACTAGAGGTTTATATCTGGAACAAGTTTTGCTGTGTATATTTACAGTCACCTAAAATGAACATTATCACACACAGTGCACTGTTTATTCCTTGTGATGAGGGAGGAAAGGGGGAAAGCCAAGAGACTTAATTGCTCATCTGATATTTGTATTGGAATAGATGGGTAGATGGGTATTGCTCCCCAGTTTCAAAACAAAATGCAACTTCACAGCATCTGTTTTTGTGGTAAGGTACAATTTCCAAATGGTCATTCCAGAGGAATTTGGCTGCATTTAGTACAATGGGGAGGGGGGGCTCTGCTACAACTCATAATAAAACCCATCATTCCCTATTAAAGGATTTACTAATCAATATACATTAGGCTGGAAGCAATTTAGAAAGAAGAATGAAAGGACTATCCTATCGTACGCAATATCTATCTATCAGGTTTGTCAATAGCAACTGTAAAATCTGATATTTATGTAAAACCAGGTGCAAGAATCAGCAGAGTCATATAAAACTTCTATATTATCATTTTTTTAAAAGACCAATGACATAATTCTGAGCGTTTCTAGGTGTCTCAAATGGCATTTGAATGTATGTTCAGCTGAGACCAGTAAAATAAATTATATATATGGAATACTGTTGCACATGCCTCTTCATTTTGTGTAACAAATGGCCAAGTCATACTGAAATAGTGTGGCTGCTGCTGTTCCTTGTGGCTGAATTGCCTGCCAGTTTGGTAGCATCTGTAAGTAGAAAGCACATGGTTTAAAGCAATTCATTTGGTTCTTTCCCACACCAATGTCAGTTGATCTGAGGGATGAGGGAACTGAATGCATTCTTGTCCTCTGAGGCTGGAACAACATGTGTAGTTATATGGGGTTCCCAAACTCATGCCCCACCCTGAGCCCATTCCCACTTCCATTTTCATGGGATATACTTCCACTGTTGGAACTGAGGTGGCATTTGCAAGGAAGAGAGTTAGTGTGCAATTTTCTGCACTCATACTTGTGAGGCCTGTTGAACACAATGAGATTTACTTTCTAGTAAACATGGAAGCTAAAAAACCTTAAGACCCTTCCTTGTTTTCCTTTTCATGTGTCCCTCCTCCACTCCTACTCCTGCATTAACGTGTTGGTGTGCCAGTTTGTTTATTTGCCTTCCCCATAGCTTGACTCATTTACTTGAGTCATTCAGAGTTAGTTATTCCTAAAATGCCTTTCAGCATCTTTCTGATAATGACACACTGTGGCCCAGTTCATACGTTATTTGAAAGGCACAGAAGCAGTAATGCTGTGTAGTTGTAATTATACTTGAAAAGAATCTGGTTGGACTAACTGAGGTAGTTAATTCCTATGCATGCCCCATTGGCACTTATGATGGGGTGAAACTGATGCAGAAGTAGGCACGTCAGTCAGCCGGCTCACACAATGGCTTGCCTTTGAAGGTTACCAGATAGGAGTGGGAAGCCATTGAGCTTGGCTTAGTCAATTTGTGCCCATTGGTGAGGGTGGCAGCAGGAGAACTGAATGAGCTCCCTCCTGAAAGCAACCAGGCAGCAGTCCAGACTGGCCTACTAATTGGCTACTATGTCTGGGGCCAATCATCTGCACCAGCTGGCTTCCTATGTGAGGGCCCTCTGCATGAACCAAGGAGGAACCTCTTTCTTCTGATCTGCTTCTTGGCTATAAATAGAAGGCCTGGCCCAGGCCATAACCATTGGGTAACACTTTTAAGGGTTGCTGGAAATATCACCTCAAGACCTAGCCAGGCTTGGGGACTGGGGCTGGCATGTCAGGTTTATTGGAATGAGCTTGAACTTCAACTTGCCTTCAACTTCTTAATGTTTTTCCACTAGATGCAGGCTGGGTAATTATCTCAGTCAACAGTCAGGCTGACAGAGATTTGGATTCTTGCCCTATGCCAGGCCAAACTCTGTGCAAGCTATAGCCAATACAAATTTGCAGCCATTTTAAAACCATTTTCACTCTTAGTGTATTCTTTGCTCTCTTATTCTGCCCTACTTCATGCTATAGCCAAAAACAGTTATGCCATTAAGAAAACATACTGTATAAACTGAAACAGTAGTATGGATAGCTTTGATTGATATGGTTGTTTAGTTATAATTTTTACATTTGTTTGTATTACAAATTAGTTTAATTTTTATTGCAACTGGGTTTTTTAATTATTCTTTTGTTTTTAGTGTTATAAGCCTCCTTGAAGACTAAGGCCTTAGCTAAATGGGTGAAATCCCCGGGTGATCCCCGGGATCATCCCTGTGCATCCACATGACACACAGGGGATCCCGGGATCAGGGAGGGATGATCCCTGCCCTGCCCCGGGATCTCACCCTACACTTTAGGCCCGCTTTTTCCACAGTTTTGGGCTGAGCCCGAGACCGCGGAACGTGTGTGGGGTTGTCACAGTTTGTCCCAGTTCCTCGCGAGGAGCTGGGACCTGAGCATGGGGCACAGAGCTCCTCAGGAGCACTGTGCCCATCGAGGGGTGGAGTGGGGGGTGGGGGGAGCAGGGAAAATATATATATATTTAAAAACTTACTTTTTGCGCATGAGCGCTCTTGAGCATCTTCTTCTTTAAGAAAAAACAAACAAAATGGCATGCACAACATCTCTCCCTCAGAGGTCGTCGCGCGCCGTGTGAACAGAGGGGGAGATCTCGCGATAAAAATATCGCGAGATCTTCACCCCTCCGTCCCACTAGACCGGTAGTTTAATTGTCTCTGTCTGCAGTTTTATGGTTGTGTTCCCTCTCAATTTTATATTATATGATGGATATGTTATTTTCATCATATTGTATTTTATAACTGTACACCTGGAATCTGTTAGGAAAAATGAGGTTGATTTAAAAAAAAAAATTAATCAAGGAAATAAATAAGCAAGTAGGCCTGATTGGTCTTCTATGGAGGATCTAAACTAAAATCCCTTTTTTGTGCCAGGTACTGCTCTGATATTTTTTCAAAGTGCAATCATTGCTCTAGGGACACATGTTAATAAATACAGTGCAATAGTCACTGTGTCTATAATCTGGTCAATTGCTTCAACAAATGCATACTGTTCTAATTGTGGTGGGAAACTGAAAGGTCACAGAAATCGTATTTTATTTTATTTTTTAATGTGAGCACATTACGCAAGCCTCAGTAAAGTACCACAATTGTGGGCATAATGGGAGGGCATGCTGCTATTTCTGTTTTCTTTTCCTCTTTTTTGGGGAACGCGGACTACCTGTGCACCTTTAATGGTGTACAGCAATGGAAGTTTAAAAATAAATTATGTGATAATTGACAGTTGCACAATTCCATATGTTGAGATGGTGTCTCTTGTTTTTGTTGGGGGTTTCCTTCCCACAAATCCCATTAAAATCAGTGCAAGGAAAGACCAAGGTATGGCAGGAGGAGGAGAAAGACATGAGAGGGGGAAGAAGATGGGGGGAAATGTTGTAAACAGGTTCTACATCTTTAAAGCCACTCCTACCAATGAAAGTTATAATACTGCTATGTTGTAACACATGCCTTTGTAGCATATGAAAACTGCAACCAATGGATAAAAGTGGTTTGGCAAACAACAGAATATTTAGGGAGAAATAGCGTCAGCACAACCAGTTGGGGTGTGTGTTGTGTGTTCTGCGCATGAGTCAGACATCAGAGTACCAGGGTAAAAAAATGTGTGTAGATTAGCCCCTAATCATTCTATATCTAATTATCATGAATATTTTTGGAGTTTCCTTTGAATTTACAGTAATATTGCAGCTTATACAATTAAGTAGTTATGCTTTCTTTCCTAATTCTACACACTTTAATCTTTCAGGAAGTTGAACTAGAGAAATTTCCATAAATAATCAAGCCTTTATAGTTAACCCCAAATCTCACTTAATATAAATAACCGAGTACGTCTCCATTGAACTTCACTGAACTGAACCTCTGCTAATTCCATGTTCATCATTTTCCTGCCTTTGTTGCAACATCCCTGCTGATCTCGCAGTTCCCACCAGTGGTTTAAAAGGGGGCGGTATTTTCAAGCCTATATGTGTGCTTAGGCTGTATTTAAAGCCAAAGCAGTGGTAATAGCTAAAGTGCAGTGCCCTGTCTTTTGCATTTAAGCTTGCAGACATGTGGTCTCTAGCCATTGAAAATGCACTTCAAAACTTAGATTACCCTTCACTTAGATTAGACTTCACTCCAATGAACCAAAAAAGCTCTGTAAGGGCTCCTTTCACAGACAATTTCCCACATGGAATAATGTAACAAGGAGACACCTAATTCTGGTGGTTGCATGATGTGTGAATGCATTTAAACCTTCTGCCCAAGGAATTTTGAAAGGCATCAAAGAGAGGATCTGGGGAAGAAAATACTCACTTTTTCTTTCCATAATCTAAGTTAGAACCAAAGATGTATTTCTCACATCAGGAAAGGAATAGAACAAAACTGTACAATGGCACGAGTAATAAAGTTCTGTCATTGTCAATAGTCCCAATAAGATGAGCCAAAATGAATGTTAATATTGCTCAAATTCCTAGTTTGCCAATATGTTCATAACTGAAGAACAATTATTTAGATTAGAAATCTGCCTCATATTTAAGAATATTGCTCATAATGTGTAAATTAATTGAATGGTTGTTTGAATCTAGTTATTTGCTTTTTGATTTAATGTATTTCAGTGTGATTATTTGGTTTGGACTGTTGTCATGAGGCACTAAATTAATGGCAGAGCAACTCTGTGTGCAATTGTGGCCCTATTTGCAATGTTTACTATAAAATGCACCAAATTCAGGCAAGCTTGAATTTAATTAACATAAACCTGAACTACACCTGTCTGGGGATGATGGGAGTTATACATTAACACATTAGGAAGACACCAGTTAGATGCTGGCCTATATTATCTCTAATTAACCAAGAACACCAAAGGTCAGGTGAAAGAAGTTGCTTTATTGCTTTATCTCGGCTAAAGTAAGGAAATAGTCTAAACTAAGTTTAAATATCCTTGCTTGTTGTACTGTGTGACTTGCAGACTACCAAACTGCAGCAACCTGGAAGCTTCTCTGTGGTGACGCTCACCTTATGGAGTGCCCTTTGTATTTGGGAGGCATCAACTGTGGCATGCTTTAGATACCAATTGTGCCATCCTTCGCTGATGGATTGTGTTGCCCAGTATGCTTTGTTAATTACTGCATTCTGAGTACTTGGTTTTAATGTTTTTATAAATGCTTTATTTTAATGTATTTTAATGTAAACCACTCAAAGATATTTCCCTTAATTTTTTTTCACGGTAAGAAAAAAGACAGAAGAAATGTTGGGAAAATACAGGAGGGCCAGAAATGGAAGTGTATGATGCTTTTATTGTGAGGCAGGTGAGACTGAGGTTTAACGATGGGCTCATACAGAGTTACGCAATAAACTTCATGGCTGAGCAAGGTCTTGATTCCAGATTTCACCAGCCTAGTCCAGTACTCTGTCCACAATGCCATATTGGCTTTCTTATTGGATAAGATTTATGGTGTGCTTACCTTGGGTTAAAAAAAAAAGATAAAAGGTGAGTAAAAGGAGGAAAGGTCATTGGATGAAGAATTAAGTAATAAATAATGTAATAAGAATTAAATGGCTACTGATTCTGTGCAAAAGCTGAGAATTTTCTTCTGCTAATGCCTTGGGTGCTTAATAGCTCACCAAACAGACAAGCAAGGGCACAGGTAAGAGGCTTAGTTACAAAATAAAAATATGAACCATCTAATGTAAACTGCTCAGAGAGCCTCAGCTATGGGGTGATACAGAAATGCAATAAAAAATAATATTAACATAACAATAAATTATGTAAATTATAGCCCCATCCTGAAAGCTGCACAGTACTTAAAATGAAATATCTGAGTCAACTGTGTGGACCAGATGGGGGTGGGGAAAGAAATTCATCAGTAAGACTGACTGAGCTCATTAAAACAGTATATAAACTTTCAGGCTCACAGCTCTCCTGGGATATCTCCCTTTATTGCACCTTAAAGTCATTGGGGACCACAGAGGAATTGAATTTCCTTTTGAGCAACCTGCAGGAAACACATTAAAACACACACACACACACACACACACACACACACACACACACACACACGGCTAGTTGTGACTCTTAATGTCGCCAGCCACAGCAGGAGGGAATGGATGTGGTGCGAATACACATACAGTTATATATGCAGTCCTGTCCTCTGGGATGTGGGCCTGGAGGATTTATAGACTGAGAGGTCTGGGCTCTGGAACAGAGGGGACCTGAGCTCAGACATGAAACTAAAAGAGAAGCCGTCAGAGCAAGATTTATTAAAAGCTTTGTCTCCAGTTTATTTTAACGTTAACCTGGCCTCCCATATTCACAGAGCTGAACCCTCCCACAAAAAAACATGAATGCCACAAACCTGAAAAGCACTGGAATTGAGCAATACATGCCTGGGTTAATTCAGGTGGGCATCTGTCAAAAAAATCCATGAAGAGGTTTGTGTCTAATAATAATAATAATAATGATGATGATAATGAATAAAATAAAAATAAAATAAAAATATTTCTTACCTGCCTCTCCATTTTGATCGAGGCTAGGAACAACAGTAAACAATAAAATACATAAAACTTAATTAAAACATTATATACATTGTTAAAACATCCTAAAAAACATTCTAAAAAGTTTGCTTGAACACAAAGCACTGAATCGTAACATGCTACAGGCCAAACATTCCAGTATATGCACTGCAGTACTGCAGATTGGCTGAAGTTGCAGCAGTAAAAAGCACTGGTTTGCTAAAATCCCTCATTGCTACCTATCTCTGGTGAACCCAAGAGGCCCATAGAAAGTGGCCACCAGTACATGAGCTGGGGGTTGGTCATAACCTAGGTAGAAGAGTACTTGCTTTGCATGTAGATAGTCCCAGCTCAATCCCTGGCATCTCCTCTTAAAGCAGGAGTGTCCAACGCATGGCCTATGGGCCACCGCAGACACCCGCATCTTACTTGCATTCCACCACTACTACTGAATTCGTGGCAGCGGCCGCAAAAATAACCCTGGTGTTTTGCCACTGAACTTCAGTGGTGGGGTATTGTTGGCAAAAAGGGGTCTATTTCACTTTAAAACAAGAAAACAAGCACCTTGTTGTCAAGCAAACTTGAACTTCTGGAAATTTCCTGGGATCACAGGTTTGCTTAAAAACAAAGGACGTGCTCCCTGTGTGGCTTGGTTTAAAGTAAGATCATCCCCTTTTTGTTGCAGCCATGGTGCCAAATTTTGGCAGGACATTTTGTGATGGGATGGTTGCCGGAGGCAGGGATGTAGCCAGGGAGGCCAACTCCCAAGTTACTCATTTATTTTATTTATTTATTACATTTCTATACCGCCCAATAGCCGGAGCTCTCTGGGCGGTTCACAAAAAACCCCATCCTGATTGAAAGGGGCTGATGGTATAAGATACATCAACTTTGCTGAATTTAAGCTAGTTTGGGTCACTACCTGGATGTATAATCTCCTAGGAGCCCTATGCTTTGAATTCCATGATAGAAGAAAGTTGGAATATAACTAACAAAATAAACATTGGAAGGACCAATGTGTCCCTGGAGAGTTGCCAACAGTCCTGTGGATACTCTAACCACTGCACTAAATTGGGTAGCCACTGTTGCAGTATGAAGAGCCATTTAAGCTAATAATGTTGCCCAGCTTCCATATGGTACACTCTTTATTTATGGGGGTACACATCTTAATTATGATGACAAGGATGGCTTATGTGCACACATAAAACTGATTCATCAATGTAGCAAAATGCTCTTGGACTTGTGCCCTTTTGTAAAAACAACTGGCTGATGTTTCTTTGAAATGATGGCAATATGCATGTTTGGTATTTCTTCAATGCAATCCTGTTAATCAGCCAGAGGTCAGTTATCTGAGCCTTGTGAAAACAACCAACCCATTCCTCATAACATTGTTCCTTTTGAGAGAAAATGAGGTGGATTGAACTTGTTTCCTCCACTAGTCATAAATCTTCATGTCCAGCATAGGAATGGCGGCTTGTGGGCTCTGCGAAGAACTGGATTCCAGAGACCTGTTCAAAAACAACCTCCTCAACCACTTCAAGAAGGGATTAAGAGGTGCCTTTTGTATTTGCTGCTGTTCAGAATCTTGCAGAAATTCACATTTAAGCAGTCCCTAGTAGATCGAATATCTAGAATTCTTCATCCTCTGGAGTTGATACCTGGTGAAAGACACTAGCAACTTGAATTCTGATTCTGTCTACACTTCTACAATATTCTGGGTGACTTTGGGCCAGTCACAGACTCTCAGCCCAACCTACCGCACAGGGTTGTTGTTGTGAGGATAAAATGGAGAGGAGGAGGAGGAGGATTATGTACTACGCCTTGGGTTCCTTGGAGGAAAAAAGGCAGGAAATAAATGTAATTAAATAAATGAATAAATATTCTGGACAGCAAGAATAAAAGTGTGCGTGACTTTGCACAGATTAACCCTAGGGGTGCTTCCAGATGAGGCTTTTATTGTGCAGTCACTCAGCCTCATTCTCAGAATTTTACAGGGGGTGCAGTTGATATCATCTTCCTCTTGTAGCCCTCCCATATTTTCTAAGGGCTTCATCTGTCTTTTCCCCCCTTTTATTTTCACAAAAGAAAACAATTAAGGAGAAAACAGTAGAATAGCTGCATAATGTCTTTTAAGCAGTATGCTAGGAACATACCTCTGTCTGAGTCCCCTGTGTATCTTTGGATGAGAAGATTTACAATAAAATAGTTAAATGAATGCAAACTGAGAAGCTGAAGTATTTTGACTTTCGGATGGCCAAAGTATTTTCAAGCCTACAAAACACTGTGTGCACCGTCACAGCAAACTAAGATTGTGCCTTGTTAAGAACACTTGCATACTCCACACTATGCATATATGTTCCATAAACATTTTGAAGCTAAAGTTATTTTCCCTTGGGTCTCCTGACATCCTGTTCGTGTCAGGTTCTTAGTTTGGAAATACCAGAAACTGTTCCACTTCCATCCCTAGGGTATTGCACGCTGTATTTTTGGAAAGTTTAGCCGAATAATAATCAAATTATGTGTTGCTACTGGAGATCCCCACCTGTTGAATGAATTCACTTTATGGCAATTCCACTGCACTTTGGAAAATTGAGTTCTATAAACCAAGTTTATCTTTGGAAAAGTTGGAAAATATCACCAGCTGTTTAAAGTAAAGCCATATGCTTACTTAAATATTAAGAATATGGAGGTCATTGTTAATACCTACTCCTAGGGTAGGCCTCTTTTGGTTTGTGTGGAGATTAGCACCTTGTAATGCTGAGATTATAAGGCAGCTTTGAGGCTTTACTGCAAATCCAAGGAAATTACCTTTCCACAGATACCTAGTATGACCTTCCATTCCAAATATTCGAAGTCACCGGTTCTTAATTCATAGCATTGTTGATTCACACCATCAAGCTCTGCATTCTGTAAGCATCAAGATGGTATTGGAAAATCAATGTTCTTATCTGCAACTACAGCAAAATTATTGCTGTCCCACCCAGCAGACATGCCGGTTTTACTAAGGATATGGACAGCCCTTCCTAAAATCACGAGACCAGGTCAGCCTGAGATCAGTATCATAAATCAGTATCACAAGAAGAGTTTCCAGATGCAATGAATTGAGGGACATTATAAAGGGTGTGATCCAGAGAAACCAGGAGAAGCTGAACTATTATGACCCTATGTATCTACTATCTGATCCTGAGTCACAAGCTGGCCATAACAATTATCCTAGACGTCACTGTTCTGAGCCTTAATTGGCTCACTAGCCTCATTCACATCTAATCTCCTGCTGTGGTCAGATGCTAGGAAGCCACTGATGTTAGCAGACTAAATTAGATGAAAATGAAGTACATCTATGTATCATCAGCATTCTAATGGCACATAATGTTGTACCACCGTACAATGTTGGAGGTCCTGGGAAAAATTATGACTAAATATCCAACATGACTTTTTGGGATCTCCCTGCCAAAAATGATCAGAAGCAATTCAGAATACCCATAAGGCCCTACAGAAATGTCATGATGTAGTCAAGCACAACCATATTATTGATACTTACATATTTATTTATTAGATCTACATTCCATCCTTTCTCCAAGGAACTTAAGGCAGCATATATAGTGTCCCCAGCCCCATTTTATCATCACCACAACCCTGTGAAGTTGGTTAGAATGTAAGCCTATGCGGCAGGGTCTTGCTATTTATTGTTTCACTCTGTACAGCACCATGTACATTGATGGTGCTATATAAATAAATAATAATAATAGATAGTGACGGTCCAAGGTTATCAGTGAGGTTCATGGTTGAATTGGGTTTTGAATCTGGGCCTTCCTGGGCTTATTCCAATACTCTAACCGCTCTACCACATGTGATGTGCATGTGTATAACTGCAAACACATGAAAGGCATTGTAGATGAATGAGGGCATCATCATCTGGAGATTTTATTCAGGTTTCATCTGCACTCATTTAATGCACCCCACTGCTTCCAGATAACCCACACACCACCCTGTCTTCTGGTGGCAGAGTCAAGGAGAAAGCAGAAGCCCGGCATCCCTACATACCACATTGTACTCCCTGCCCCTCCGTTTGGGGCATAATGCTAATATATCAAACAACGAGCACAGAAAGCTTCTAAGAAGGTATGCCCTGTATCTCAGCCTTTGCAAAAATGGAAGTTTATAAAAGAAAACATCTGGAAAATAAAGGTGACATGAGTTTTACTACAGCTTTTCCCTTTTTGCCCCTCCTTCCTGCCTTTTAGCAACCTTCCCAGCCTGATGCTCTCCAGATGTGTTGGATTACTACTCCCATCTCTGCCAGCCAGCATGGCCATTGACTATCAATGGTTAGTGGCCCTGATGGCTATATGCTGCCTCCAGTATCAGAGGCAGCATGCCTATGTAGGTGCTGAGGAACAAGTGTCGCAGAGGGCTGTTGCACGCATGTCCTGTTTGTGGGTTTCCCATGGGCAGCTGGCTGGCCACTGTACGAACACAATGTTGGACCATATGGACCCTTGGTCTGATCCAGCATGGCTCTTTTTATGTTCTTACATCAGGGAGGCCACCACGTTGGGGAAAGCTGCCCTATGTTGACATGGTTGTGTTGTCAACTACTGCTATTTTCAGAACTACAACAGTATTTAATGAACAGATTTTGTTTTGCTTGCCATGGTACCTCAGTTTGGTATATTAATCAGAAGTCCGGGTCAAGAAATAAATCAAGGAAGGAAAGATTAGATGAAGGCAGAAAGATGTTCAAGGACCTACCAGCACACATTCCTACAGGTGAGCAAGATTAATGCTCTGTTTCTTTTCACATCAAAGGAAAACTGTTCTTCAAAGAAAGGGCAGGGCCATTGCCTCCTCCATGGTCTCCCCAGCATTCAAGATTTCTATTCACTCTGAGAGATCTAGGGTTAATACCCCTGCAGTTGACAGGCACTAAGCCGAGGCCTTGCACAGGCTTTAGATGTAAAAACAATCAGCCATCCACCGATGCCATTACTCCCCCAGACTATAGAGTGTGCAGAAATTCCTGCCATTCCACAGAGGGTGAGGGGACTCGGATGGGGTGACCTCCTTTTGTTCAGCTCCAGCTCTGCTCAACCAAGGCATAGCTTCCAAATGATTTGTGAGTTCCAACTATGAAATGCATTGTAGAGAACCGAGGAGAGAGACTTGGGAGTGTCAGTAGATTGCTGAGTTATGTCTTTTTCAAACGAAAATTATATAGCTCATACAGGAGAAAGCAGGAGAAGCAAGAAGAAATGGAAGGAGTGGAACCAGATTTGCAACTGTGTGATTAGCATTTCTTTTGATGCCATTATGCTCCCATGCAATTGTAATGGGGCCTGTAAAAAATTGAATTAGATGATTAGATTAGAAGATAAATTAGATGTACAGCTAAACCTTCAAGTTTGCTTTCAACATGCTGGTATAGAAAGAAAACTTCCCAACTATAGAAGCAAAGAAAGGGTAGCACTGATAAAGGATTTTAAGGACTATCCTAGACTAGCCCCCTAAAATGAGGCAAGATCTACCCCACTTCTCTGCATTCTTGGCAGATTAACCATATAATAGAATATAGTCTATGATCAAGGCATGCCATAAGCAGACAGCAGGAGGAACTAAGGTGCGCCAATGCCAGGGGTTTCTTTAAGGTGAGAAGTTAATTTAGTGAGAGAAGCTCAAATTACTAAAGTTAAAAAAAAAACCCATATCATATGAGACCAAGTAAGCAAAGAACTCTTTAGGAGGACAATTTAGAACTGCAGTTTTGGATTTTCTCTGTGATTAATCCACTTGAGTTTAGAAAGACTAATATGTGCTGCTATATACTGAAAATGTTGCTGCCATCTGCTGGCAGTTAAAAAGAGTGTTCTAAGGATTCTCCAAATGAATGCTGTATTGACCAGAATACAAGGGTGTCTCTACATTAAGCAAGAAAATTGCAAAAACCTGCATCCTTACTGTGGCTTTCTGCTTTCGGGTTCTTTGTGGTATTAGGATGAGCTCCTTCATATCGATGGAGTGCCTCCCTCCCTCCTGGCATGTGTGCAAGGGGGGGAGTCTTGTTTTTGTCACTTAACTTGTGCTGTACTGTTTTTTCACAGCCCCCAGGAAAGCCAGTATTTACTTGTGCGTAGATTTTTTTTATTTATTACATATTTATACTGCCCAATAGTCAAGGCTCTCTGGGCAGTTTACAATTAAAACCATAATATAAAAATCAAAATTTGAACTTTAAAAATCTCATATAAAACCAGAATAAGTTACAGACCTTGGAAATATTTTCTTAAAAGATATCTTTTCAGGAGGCGTTTGAAGGATATTACATTTTCTTCCTCCTGAACCACATGAGGGAGAGTTTTCCAGAGGGTGGGTGCCGCTACAGAGAAGGCCTGCCATCGAGGTTCTTCATGACGACATTCTGTTTGTCTTGGAATGACGAGCAGAGCCTCCTCTGATGGTCATAAATGTTGTCTAGGTGTGTATAAGATGCAAGATTATGCTGTAAGTGCAACCCTAATATATATAGGGTGCCAGAACGCACACAACTACTCGAACCACTAGTGGAGAAGGATGATTAACAAGAAACCCATTTATTATTATACAAAAATTACAAAAAAGCTGATGTATTCCATAGTTATTAGACAATAGTGGTGTTGGGATACATCAGCTTTTTTGTAATTTTTGTATAATAATAAATGGGTTTCTTGTTAATCATTCTTCTCCACTAGTGGTTCGAGTAGTTGTGTGCGTTCTGGCACCCTATATATATTAGTCATTTAAAAACTACTGCCTTCTATTTGTTTGTAAGTGCAACCCTAGGCATACTTACTTGGGAGTAAGCACCAATGGGACTTACTTCTGAGTAGAGATAAGATCACGCTGTAAGTCTGTAACAATCAGTACAATTACTTGGGAGTAATCCCCATTGAACCCCTTCTTTGAACCCCTTCAACCCCTTGTAAAGGGGTGCTCTTGGTGGTGTGGGGGATCAGATTTGTCTCCCTTTGCTGCAGGGAGGCATTTTACCCTCCTCTCCCTCTGATTGCAGACACACGGAAAGTCCTTCCTCTGCAAATTCATAGCGCAATGCCAGCTTTACACACTGCTGATTTTGCACTGTTAAAGGTTTATTCCAGCTTATCACCGATCTTTTTGAAAATTGGATGGGGGGGGGGGGGGAGAGACATCATGGCTGTAGCCGTCGTCATTTAATTGACCCCCAAACTTCCATGAGTGGACAGTCACAAGGGTGCTATAAATCACTTGTTTAGAGTAGCCCCAAGTTGCTGCAGAATTTGATTTATTAGATAGGAGCTCAATCTCAAATCCAGACATTATTCGTGCTGACACCTTGTTAACTTCTCCCATATCATTCATAGGACTATTGCGCAGCAACCATTTACAATAAACACTCACTAGACCTATTATTACTTATTATCTTTAGTTTGTTTGCATTAGAATGAATTGAGTGCATTAGAATGAACGGAAGACAATCTAGTCACATTTAAGTCTAATTCATTGTAATGAGAGCACATGCTTATTCAAGGGGCTTAACTTTGGCTGCTTCCAAAGTAGGCTTTTATTGCCTTGCCTCATTCACAGGATTTTAGAGTTCATATGACAATGTCTTCCACTTGTAATTCCTCTGTATTTCCCCAATGTCTTTTTTTCTTTCTACCAAAAATCCGTTTAAGAACAGCTGATTAGTAGTGCTAGTAGCTGTCTGTTAGGAAGCACCCTGTGACTGGTTTCTGCCTATTTTGAGTGAGGTTTACAGCTATCATAACTGTTGTTATTACAGTGTCTTTACAACTTGCCAGGGGAAACACTAGAATAATTTATTATTGTTATCATAATTGGATAACCATGCTAATTTTGACCCATACAGGTTCTTATATGCAGAGTTTAAAACCACTTTCTGTGGTATATCTGAGTATGGAATGCTATCCCCAAGGAAGCTCACCTGGTGCCAACTTTGTAATTTCTTAGGCATCAGTTGAAGACGTTTCTCTTTTCTTGGGCATTAATAGCCTGGCTTTGATGATTATTTTTGTTGTTTGCTCCTGTACTGAGCAAGTACTTATTTTTATCCTTTATTTTAGGTGATCTTTGGGTATTTTAAAAATGTGTATGATTTTAATGATTGATTGTATTGTTGTATTTGGCGTTTTGTGTTTCTTATTTCTTTGAAAATCGATGCAGGACTCCTTTTGGTAGTGTGAAGAAATACATAAATGTAATTAAGTAATCGTAGCCCTTTCTCAGGGTCTATTCCACACTTAAGGCACGTGGATATTGACCCTTTCAAGCATTAGATGGCACCATTGTCTTCCCTCTGGCACGCCAATAGTCAGATCGCTCTTTGGACTATCCCATTGGTGGGAAGAAAGGGGAAATAGATTGTCCTGAAGGAAAATTATGTTTCCAACTACACCATGAGGGAGGACAAGATGAGATACCGTGTAAGAATAACATCTGGTGGATATTTAATCTTGGGAGAGACTTCTTCAAGGAATCTTAATTTGGAATACTGTTTCTCTCCCACTCCCCACTGCCGGTTTCTGCGGCAGTTGCTTCGGTCTTCAGGGATACCAACGAGGCATGGAACAACCCATTCACCACAGAAAATAGGGGTAGACAAGTCTTAGGGAATCCAAAACAGCAGAAAGTTTATTCACTCTAAGCTACAAATGGAGGATGTTTTTTTTTTTTTAAAAAAAAAAATCTTCTCGGGAAGACAACGGGTGTTTCACGCTTCTTTTTCTGCCTCTCTCCTCCCGCTGCTGACAGGTGGTTGCTTCCATTCAGTTTGAATCTGCCGGAGAAGGGAGGGGGCGGCCACACCAACGAACGCCCTAGAGACATCGGCGGCTGTTTAGAGGCGGCCGGAGGACATCTGCTGGGCTGCCCCCCACCCTCTCCCTCGGTCACTGCCCCCCGCTCCCCACCTGGGGAAGGTGAGAGGCACTTCGCGCCTTCCCCAATGGCGCTCCTATTCGTTCGCCTGCCCCCCTCAGTCACCCCACAAAGGCTTAGCAGAGGGGAAGTCTCCCCGGTCACACGGTGGCTTTTCTCCTTTCTCCTTCACGTGAAAATACGTGCCAAACAAATCCACGGGGGCGGTTTTTTTTTGCCACCTCGGGTCTCCATGGCGTACGTTTTACAACTGGTAACAAAGAAGGGAATTTAGGGGCAGACGTTTTTGAGGGCCGTGTACGCGACGCGCGCGCGCACACAGGTTTAGAGGGAGAGAAAAGCACTCAGTCTTCCCCAACCTGGTGTCCCCCAGATGTTTTGGACTACAACTCCCATCAGTTTCAATCAGAAAAGCTAATAGTCTGGGATGATGGGAGTTGTAGACTAAAACACATGAAGGGCAGCAAATTGGGGAAGGCTGCTCTAAACAGTGGGGCTAAATAAATAGTGCAGGAACTCAAGACCATGACACTTCGTGGCATATTTCATGGCATTTTGTTCTGTTTATTTCTCTCTGTGTGTGTGTGTGTGTGTGTGTATTTGTACACATTTAGATTTAAAAATTAAATTAAAAATAGAGTGGTGGGAATCAAATGATACCCATTTTTCTAGGCGAACGTAAGGGAAGTTGTGGGTAGTCACTTATATCCATTTCTTTAACGGAAGTGCTCCAATGTTTGTTTTCCTCTTCCCTCCCATACTTTTTCTTTTTGTATTGTGTTGATTAGATCGTGAACCTCTGGGCAGAGGTTGTCTTATTACCTTCTAATATGTATGCAATAGTTAGAAAAGTTACAATTGTTTAATAATAAGGTACACACCAAGGAGGGTAGGGAATACTGGTACAGGATGTGGGATGAAATGCAGATTACACTAACTATTTGTGGTACAAATCACATGAAAATTAGCTGTTAGGATTTACCAAATTTATAATTAGCATTAGTCTTGGAAAAGAGTACCTTTTCTATAGTTGTTTGCCTAATCTGGCATGAGAAAAACACATAACTCCATGCCCTTCAGAAGTTGCTCTGATAGTCCATCTCATTTCCTTAAATTTGTGTTTTCTACTAGGAAAAAGATGTCTAATTCTAAGGAGACTACCTCAAGTGACTGCAATGACTCTCAGAACAGAGACTGTAATCCCAAGAAAATGGAGCATGAAGACAGCAATCTCTGCCCACCTGACATTCCATCTTGTATGTGCAATTCTGACTGAATGCTGGAAACATTTGGTGTCATTAAGAGAAAAATAGCACACTTCAAGAAAAAAGTTGTAACTATTGTTATTGTTATTATTTAGTAAATTTATGTGTCACTTCCCACTGCAAAGAGCAGTCTCGAAACAATTTGTATACAAATACAGAAATCCATAATTAATATAATGGAAAAATTAAAATCAATATAAACCATAATCATCACAATGCAAGTAACATAATCTAAAAACAATACAATATGAAAAGTACTCCCACAATATACAAAATCTCCCAAACCCCTTCATGACCTCAACAATTGGGCCATAACTAATGTCTGAATGCCTGGGGAAATAAGTATGTCTTTGCCATGTGCTGAAAAGATGAGTTGGTGCGAGGCAAGCTTTCTTGATGAGAGTGTTCCATAAACACGTGCCTATTACAGAAAAGGCCTATTCCCAAACTGCCATTCCCCAGGTGATTAGTGGTAGAAAGATCTAAAAAGTACTTTGACGATCAATTTGGAATCTAAAGTGGTTTATAAAACTACAGAGGTGCTTCAAACATAAATCTTATAAATGAGTGCAACAAAGAGTTTAGGCTAACGTGTTTAATCGTATGTAAAGTCCCTAGGGCAGAGACTTGTTTATTTTTCACTAGCTGATATACCTGGCGTTGCTCGGGCTCCCTAAGATATATGTCTATGGGGTTATCATCTTAAAGTAGTAGGCTGGTGCTAAGCCTGTGAGTTAACTTTTAAATGAATTAAATTTGTTTCTTTTTCCCCTCTCTCACCCTCACAACAACCCCGCAAGGTAGACTGGTGCTAGGCCTGTGAGGTAACTTTAAAATGAATTAAGTTCATTTCTTCGTTTTTTTCTATCTCTGTCATCCCCAACGCAGGCCAGAGCCACCTTGAAGCCACAGCTCTCCATGGTTAGGGTGACCATGTGAAAAGTTGGACAGGCTCCTGTATCTTTAACAGTTGTATTGAAAAGGGAATTTGAGCAGGTGTCATAGAATCATAGAATAGCAGAGTTGGAAGGGGCCTACAAAACCATCGAGTCCAACCCCCTGCTCAATGCAGGAATCCACCCTAAAGCATCCCTGACAGATGGTTGTCCAGCTGCCTCTTGAATGCCTCTAGTGTGGGAGAGCTCACAATCTCCCTAGGTAACTGATTCCATTGTCGTACTGCTCTAACAGTCAGGAAGTTTTTCCTGATGTCCAGCTGGAATCTGGCTTCCTTTAACTTGAGCCCGTTATTCCGTGTCCTGCACTCTGGGAGGATCGAGAAGAGACCCTGGCCCTCCTCTGTGTGACAACCTTTTAAGTATTTGAAGAGTGCTATCATGTCTCCCCTCAATCTTCTCTTCTCCAGGCTAAACATGCCCAGTTCTTTCAGTCTCTCTTCATAGGGCTCTGTTTCCAGACCCCTGATCATCCTGGTTGCCCTCCTCTGAACACGTATGCATTTGTATGCATGCAGCACCTGATGACATTCTGTCTTCATCACAACAGTTAAAACTACAGGCACCCTGCCCTCTTGACCAGGTACAAAAGAGGGCAGGGCTCCTGTAGCTGTGCCCATAGGTAGGCCATGGAGGAGCAGGCTGACTGACTTACTGTTAGCTCAATTTTTGGCGATTGGCCTGGAGCTGCACCCTCCTTCCCTCCTGCTCCTGATCATGCCTAGCACAAGGCAGCTGGCCCCAGGCGCTCTCCCTTCAGTCCCAGGGTGGCCAGCCACTTCCAAATGATAGCTGCCAAAGCCCGATAAATCTTCCCTCCCGCCCAAGGCATGCTGGGAGTTGTAGCTGTAAGCCTAGGTCCCTGAATAACGTGTTAATATTTGAACACTGTCTGAGGTGTGGTGGAAGACAACTGGAGAGCGGACCATCTTAGTTGTGGCACCCTGCTTATGGATTTCTTTTTCCCAGGCAGGCTTGTTAATGACTGCATTAATGGCTTTCCAGTGCCAAGTGATTTTTTTTAAAAAATAATAATTTCCAAGGCCTGTTAACTTGATCAGATTTCTTTATGGTGCAAGTTTTCCCCCCTGTTATAACTAAATCACAACATCTCAAGATAGATGCAAGAATCTCTACCCATTAAGCGGAAAGTATGTGCGTGTCACGTATGTCTCAAAATGTTTACCCACTTCCACATATAGTACTTTCCTAATATTGTTCATCCAGACAGGTCTTCATGTACATGGATCAGAAAAAATCTAAAAACATGAATTTTGGGATTTTAAGTATTTTTAAAGAATTTAATAAAAAAACCTAGGTTTATGCCTACAATTCCCAGCATGCCTTGGGCGGAACTCCCAGCATGCCTTGGGTGGGAGGCCAGACTTACTGGCCTTTGGCAGCCATTGTGATTCCTAAGCTCAGTCTCAAGCAGTCAACCCAATTCCACATAAAATGAAACAACCCACATAAATGGGCTGCATCCATTTGCGGTGCCTTCTCCCACCTGCCATGTATGATTTTAAAATCATAACTAGATACAACAACATGTCTTTGAGAGGTTGAACTCTGGACATGCTCAAAGGCACCCCCGTCCCGATATCAGTTTTCTCAGAAACTGAGGGAAACACACCCCAAAATTCATGTTTTTAGATTTTTCTGGTACATTGTACAGCCATACCTATCACCGTGTCAAATTTCAAGTTTCTAACTCATTTGGAAGTGGGTAAACATTTCCGGACATAGAATCATAGAATAGTAGAGTTGGAAAGGGCCTATAAGGCCGTTGAGTCCAACCCACTGCTCAATGCAGGAATCCACCCTAAAGCATCCCTGACAGATGGTTGTCCAGCTGCCTCTTGAAGGCCTCTAGTGTGGGAGAGCCCACAACTTCCCTAGGTCACTGGTTCCATTGTCATACTGCTCTAACATACATGACACACATATTTTCCACTTCATAGGTAGAGATACACCATTTCATATGTTTTGAAAAGCAGCTTAAATTCAGATTGCCAAACAACAAAGCCCAGAACATCCAGCACTCTGTTTGCACAGTGGCCAACTAGATATCTATGGAAAGCCCACAAGCAGGGTATGAGAGCGATGAAACAAAACAGGAGACAGCTTGAGGGCAGACGGAGACAAACTCCTAGTGGATGCAACCAAGCACTGGTAAATACCTACAGTAAGGTATACTCAGGGGCAGTGAGAGCAGCAAAAAACCAATACTTTGCTGCCACTATTAAAGCATCAATCTGCCGCCCAGCGGAGCTTTTCAGAGTTGTCTGGGGGCTATTACATGCCGACCCCAAGGACATGATAGAATCTTCTGAGGCCCGCTGTAATGAATTTGCTAGGCACTTCCAGAATAAAATCTTTTCCATCCGCCAGGACTTAGACTCCACTGTTATAGCAGGTGAATCTAGCGAGGTGTCCAGAGCATAGCCTTGTCAAGTTTTTTTTAATGTTTCAGGTGGTACAGCTTGAGGATGTCGACAAGGTGCTTGGACTGGTTAGTGCGACCAACTCCGTATTGGATCCTTGCCCCTCTTGGGTAATAAAAGCCAGTAGGGATGGAATAGCTGGCTGGGCCAGGGAAGTGATTAATGCCTCTCTGTGAGAGGGAGTGGTCCCAGGCTGTCTGAAAGAGGCGGTAGTGAGACCACTCCTGAAGAAAACTTCCCTGGACCTGGAAAATCTCAGTAACTACAGGCCAGTGGTAAATGTTCCATTTCTAGGCAAGGTCCTTGAGTGGGTGGTTGTGGGCCAGTTCCAGACATTCTTGGATGAGACTGATTATCTGGATCCATTTCAGTCGGGTTTCAGGCCTGGTTTCTGCATGGATTCAGCCTTGGTCGCTCTGTATGATGACCTATGTTGGGAGAAGGACAGGGGGAGTGTGACTCTGTTGATTCTCCTTGATCTCTCAGCGGCTTTCGATACCATCAACCATGGTATCCTTCTGGGACGACTGGCTAAGTTGGGAGTGGGAAGTACTGCATTGCAGTGATTCTGCTCCTACTTGGCTGGTCGGCTCCAGAAGGTGGTGCTTGGGAAACATTGCTCGGCCCCGTGGATTCCCAGTATGGGGTTTCTTAGGGGTCAGTCTTGTCCTCCATGCTGTTTAACATGTACATGAAACTGTTGGGTGTGGTCATCCAGAGTTTTGGAGTGTGTTCAGTATGCAACTCTACTTTTTCTCATCTTCACCAGGTGAGGCTGTGGATGTGCTGAACTGGTGCCTGGCCATGAGCTAATGAGAGCTAATAAACTGAAACTCAATCCAGACAAGACTGAGATGCTGTTAGTGGGTGGTTCCTCTGACTGGTTAGTGGGTATTCAACCTGTTCTGGATGGGGTTGCACGCCACCTGAAGGAGCAGGTCCATACCTTGGGGGTTCTCCTAGAACCATCTCTGTCCCTTGAGGCTCAGGTGGCCTCGGTGGCATGGAGTGCCTTCTACCAACTTCGGTTGGTGGCCCAGCTACGCCCCTATCTGGACAGGGATAGCCTAGCATCAGTTGTCCATGCTCTGGTAACCTCCAAATTAATTACTGCAATGCGCTCTATGTGGGGCAGCCTTTGAAGATGTTCGGACGCTGCAGCTTGTGCAAAATGCAGCGGCCAGATTGATAACTGGAACCAGAAGGTTTGAACATATAAGACCAATTCTGGCCCACTTGCATTGGCTGCCTATACATTTCCGAGCCCAATTCAAGTTGCTGGTTTTGACCTATAAAGCCTTACATGGCTTAGGACCACAATACCTGATGGAACACCTCTCCCGACGTGAACCTACCCGCCCACTGTGCTCTACATCTAAGGTCCTCCTCCGAGTGCCTACAAGGGAAGCTCGGAGGATGGCAACAAGGGAGAGGGCCTTTTCAGTGGTGGCCCCCCAATTATGGAATGATCTCCCCAACGGGGCTCACCTGGCACCAACATTGTTATCTTTTTTGCACCAGGTGAAGACCTTTCTCTTCTCCCAGGCATTTAACAGCATTTAACAACATGAGCTGAGTTTGTTTTTAACGGACCCCAGAATAGCTATTTTTATAAGGATACTGTTGTTTTTATGCTTTTTATGTTTTTAAACTTTGTATATTTGTTTTTAATGTTTGCTGTTTTTAACTTTTGTAAACCGTCTAGAGAGCTTCTGCTATGGGGAGGTATATAAATACAATAAATAAATAAATACAATGAGTGCAATAGCACCTTCCTGCTTGGGTTCCCAGCAACTGGCATACAGAGGCAAAAAACCAAATGCAAAACATTTGCTCTACTACTGACATTTGGACTTTCCCCACACTATTGGTCCATCTAGCCCAATACTACCTACTTCTGAGTGAGCTAAACATTCAAGCAGAAGAGATGACATATTGATTTTTGTAAGGTTGAGAATATTTGCAAATTATTATTAATGCCCCATTCGCATTTTTGTTTGTTTTTAAAACTCTCAAAGCAACAAGTAGTGTGTTTTAATTAAGTCCTGCACAATTTATGACCTACAAGGTCAAACAGCCCAGCAGCAGATTGATAAACCTCTCATTTTTACAGCTTCCCTAGAAATGCAAAAACAGGCTTGATTGGTCAAAAGTAGTACATGTATTTTTAAATTAATCCTGTCCGTGGTAACTGCATTTTCCCCATAAATATTCCTATCACCTTTGGTGGAAAAAGTAAGTACCATTCTATTTTTTTTTTAATGCAGCCAGCCCTCCGCAAATTCTTTCGTTGTCAGAGCTCATGGAAACAGCCAATGAAGTTTCAAAAATGACCATAGCGCATGAAATTGTAGTAAACCATGACTTCAAACTGCAAGAGGTCAATTTCTCACCAAACAGGTAGGTTTTATTAATTTTCCCCATGTACCAAACAGTTTCCAATTAACTTCGTAGAATGTATATTTGGTAAAATTACAGCATTAAAATAATTAATTTGGATTGCTTTATCTCCTTTGTGGCTTTTTGATATATAGAAAGAAGGCCAAAATATTTTTGTTTAAAATGAATGTGCCAGTTACCTAGAGTATATGCAGTGAAGTCCTATGCATAATTGCTCAAAACAACCCAACTACGTTCAATAGATCAGAACATTTTTCTTTCCAAACAGAAAGGATAGCATTGACTAATATTTCCCATGAGTGTGTCTTAGTAGGATATCTAAACAATATCTAAACTAACTCCTGCAATATTGTGGGCTTTTAAGGATGCAGACTAAATGCATGTTTTCCTGACATGCAGTGAATTACATGCAATGTGTTGTACAAATAGTGAGCAATGTTTGTACATTTTTTTTCTTGTGCAGAGATACATCTCAGAACAAACACTTTATGTGAAGTGTTCCTAACCCAGTCTTGTAATCTGCTGCTTAACCTAGGGTGGGTAGAAATTTGCCCCTCAAGAGAGCAATTGTATGACAAGCTGCAACTGCCTCATGTAAGGCTTTAGAAAGGTATGCTTAGTCTCCGCAAATCAATATTGTCTTAACATAGTGCAACAGTGGCCATATGGCTGACATAACCTGAGCCACATATGCACCTGTGCCAGTGTAGCACTGAAGTGCCTGTATAAACAGCTCATTTTCTCCCTGTTTGCTAGCTTCAAAAAGCTAGTACTTAAAGCATGTTTTTCATGATGGGGAAGATATTAATAGGTTCAGAGAAGAAAGAGGTCCACTATGAGTAATTCTATTTCAAATTGTGGGTGTGAAAAAATGTTAAGGGTAACTTATTTATTCACTACAGTTTGGAAAGCAGAATGAAAGAGACATTGCACAAAGCATTTTGGGACAGTCTGAGAGAACAGCTTTCCAAAATGCCACCAGACTATTCCCATGCTATCAAACTACTTCAAGAAATCAAAAAGGTGAGTTATAAGTTGTTGTTGTTGTTGTTTGCGTGTGTGTGTGAGAGAGAGAGAGAGAGAAAGAGAGAGAGAAAGTAAGTCATTCCTCATGCCTTACAGCAGCCTTCCCCAACCTGGTGCTTTACAGATATGTTGGACTCCGACTCCCGTAATTCCCAGCCAACATATCCATGCTGACTGGGAATTATGGGTGTTGTAGTTCAACATATCTGGAGTGTGCCTGGTTGGAGAAGGCTGCTGTATAGATCGGCCTTTGTGATAAACTAATTGTTAATTTAGTCTTTATATGGCCATATGTGGGACTGGAAGTAAAATAATTAGAAACTTCCAAAACTGAATAACTATTAACTTGAAGAGGCTTTTTTTTAAGTGGAAGATGATTCCTTTTTCATTTAAAAAATGGATTTGTGGGTGGCCATTTGCCCATAGTAAATAGCAATTCCAGGCAAGTAGCTTGCCAGATGTACTAGTCAAGTTTATATTTGCCACAACTGCATGTGCAATCCAGCTATCAAACCTTTGTCATATCTCTCTGCCACTTAATTCAAACCTGTGTCCATAGTAGTAAACCATTCAGAGTTATTTTCTCTACTTAGCCATGTGTGAAATCAACCTAGACTGGAAAATAGAAAATCAAATCCACCACCCCTTTAAATTGTGGTAGCAATTGAAGTTATTACATAGTTCCAATATGTTCTTCATCGTGGTCTCTGTGCATCACACATTTGGTCTCTCCACCTGTGCTGAGCTCGAATCGGAACTTCTAAAGCTGAGTAGTTTTGGCGGGAACCCCTCCCCCACCATCTACTGCGCATGTCCATGGGTTCCCGCCTACTCCCTCAGTTCTCTTCGACCGCCTTCTAGCAAGGACGCTCGTTAACGGACTTCTTCTAATCGTCTCGTGTTAGACAAATTTACCTCAGCTGAGTCTCCTTTTTCTGTATATAGTTTCTATCTTCTTCTTTTTCTGTAATATATATATATAAGAAAGTAATATATATATATAAGAAATATATATACCTTATCCTTAATATATATATTAAGGATAAGGAGCTGCATGGCCATTAAGGCACCATTTAGAAAATGCCTAGAATGTGGCGGTAAATTACCCCCATCGGATGGACATTCCTTGTGCTTAATTTGTTTGGGGGAGTCTCATATCGTAGAGATCTGCTGTTTTTGTGCCAGATTTACTCGCCAGACTGAAAAACACCGTGCTGATCACCTGAGAGCGATTCTTTGGGAAAAGGCATTGGAGGCAACGGATAACACCAGTACAATGCAGTCTGATCCGCAGGCTGCGGGGCCTTCGCTAACAGTCTCGGCTGCGAAAAAAATATCCAAAACCAAAACAAATAAAAACCCTAAAGAGGGAACAAAGAAGAAGGATAAAGGAAAATCTTCAAAAGCCAAACCTCCTTCTGCTGACCCAGCGCCGAGTATCCTGACCCCACCTCCATTGCCAACTCCACAAATTCTCTCCTCGGTACGGACAGCTCCACTCGACCAATCAGTACTGAGAATTGAGACCGTCCCTGCAGTATCGATCTCAGAGGGCAAGATCCAGGACGCATCACCGTACCAGGCACCACCTCAGCTGCTGCCTAATCAATCTCGATACCGTAGCCGCTCTCTGTATCGAGGCTATGGCTCTAGGGGTAGAGAATACTATCCCAGAGCTTTTCCAGATCACCCTTACTCTCCACCCAGAGAAGGAGATAGTCTCTTGATGTGGTCGGGCCCTTTCTATGTGTGCCGTCACTGTTTGGATTGGAGGAGGGATCATTATTATTATGATCATGACCGATCCACCTATTACCCGCCTCGTGATCGGTATCAGTCCCACTCTTCTCCACAACTTTCTCAACCAGACTCGTGCCAATCCAGGTCTCCTCAATACCGAGAGGATGAACCTATGACACATCGATCACGCTCCCCTAGAGATCGGGAGGTTAGGAGTTTACACCAGGCACGGTCTCCTTGTGACCGAAACATTTGGGAGGCGCGGTGTTCGCCTATGCCTCAGTCTCCATCTCGGGATCGAGATGGCCATCAGGACTGAGCCTCTTCAGGTCATTTGTGTTTGCCTCCTCAATCACCCTCCCCTCGGCATCGAGAGGCCACGTGACCACTGCTACAGCCTGATCGCGGCGTGCCTCGATCCCAAGAGCCATTGTCTCGGGATCAAATGTTGTCACCACGGGACTGAGAGCCGTTGCCTTGGGACCGGGAATGACCCATTGATCAAGCCACCTCGGCAGCAGTTCAGCTGGCTCGGAGCAATGTGATTCGGGATCGACAGCAAGACCAACGCCAGAGTTCGCCTACGTTGGTCCCCATGACAGATTCCATTATACCGATCCCGACTGCTACAAGTGTTTCACAATTAAGAGTCATTCAAGTAGCTTCTCCATCTCAATTATTAGAGATAGAAAAGGATCCCTCGCCTACACAGTGTAGGGGTCAACTGTTAACTACTGAATCCCCAGAGGATTATGAGTCGGATCCTAGCTCCTACTCCTCTGCTCCACCTTCTATTCAATCCCCAGATGATGTAGTGGCTGCCCAAGAAGGAGCATCGCCCACTGAGGACAATTTTCAATTTGCTGACCAGATATTGCATATGGCTCAGGCTTTGGGAATTGAAACACAGCAACCATCTGAGCGAATATCTGATCCGGTGTTTGATGCCATTTATACAGAGGCTGCTACCCCGGTTTCCATTCCATTTTTACCGGCACTTCTTCATACAGTAAAACAATCGTGGAAGACTCCAGCCACAATGGCACCAACCTCACGCAGACTAGAGTCCCTATACAAAGTGCAAGAGAAGGATGCAACCTTCCTTTTTACACCCCTTCCCCGACCAAACTCTTGTGGAGTCGTCGCAAGGGAAGACACAGAAGGTACATGCATCCCCAGCAGATAAGGAAGGAAGGCGTTTAGACCTATTGAGTCATCGCATCTACTCATCAGCAGCATTGAGCTTAAGGGTAGCGGACTATCTAGCAATGATGTCCCGCTATCAACTCTTTCTATGGGAGAAGATGGATACCATCTGCAACCGTCTTCCTGATGAACATAAGGAGCTTGCCAGAGTTTTTCATGGTGAAGCCCTACGGCTATCCAGGCAACAACTTAATACCACTAGACACCTCACAGACTGTGAAGCTAAAGCGATGATGGGGGCAATAGCTTTACGCCATCACGCCTGGCTTCACTCTGCAGGCTTGACACCGGAGGCAAGAGCTATAATTGAAAACCTTCCCTTTGATGGAGAAGGATTACTTAATGCTACCACGGATGAGGCAATGGAGGCTGTTCAGAAAGCCAAATGACAGCGAAAAAGATGGGCATCTCCCTGCAGCTCCAACAGTCACAATATAAGCAGCGTAGATGGTCACGCCCATCACCCTTTTATCAAGCTAGAGCAAATACTGATCTTCCACCTAGATAGCAACAGCAACAGCAGCAGCCTAGAAGGCAGCAGTCAACAAATCGATTCCGTCCTTATCGCCAGAGATCAGTACAGCAGCCTAAAAAGCGCTTTTGACTTCAACGACACCCCTCTGTCCGGCCTTCGAGTTGCCCCACTATTTGGCAATCTCCTATCCAAATTTCACCACAATTGGCAAACTATAACATCAGAAAACTGGATCCTAGAAATTATTCAATTAGGTTATCACATAGAGTTCAAACCCTCCCTCCCCTTGGTACCGTAAAGATTTCACCAGCATCACCGGTCCTAATATCAGAGACTACAACCCTCTTAGCCAAGGGGGCTATCCGGAGGGTGACTCTATATTCCACTCAGGAGGGATACTTCTCCCGGTACTTTACAGTTCCAAAGGCGGATGGGGGTCTTCGGCCTATATTGGATCTAAGGGACCTCAACCAATATATAGAAACCAGAAAATTCAGAATGACCACCCTGGCATCCATACTATCTCTTCTCCGACCAGGAGTCTGGTTTGCATCTATAGACCTACAGGACGCTTATTTCCACATTGCAATCTGAGATACCCATTGCAAATACCTCTACTTCATAATTGGCACGGAAATGTACAAGTTCCAGGTCCTACCATTCGGACTGGCAACAGCTCCCAGAGCGTTTACGAAATGCATGGCAGCTGTTTGTGCTTTTCTCAGGCTGCACAACATGGAAATTTACCCTTATCTCGACGATTGGCTCCTGGTTGCAGATTCAAAAAACGAACTCTTGAATGTGTTTGCGTTGGTTCTAAATATTCTGGATTTCCTAGGTCTAAAAGTCAACTTAATGAAATCCAATCTCACCCCGTCCCAAACCATTCTTTTCATAGGGGCTACCATAGACGCAATAGCAGAAAAAAATCTTTCTCCCTACCAAAAGGCAGACTACATTATCGAGATTGGCCGGAAAGCTATACCATCATTGTCACACTACAGCCTTTGTGATCCAACGATTACTGGGCCTCATGGCCTCTACAGTCATAGTAGTAAGATGGGCCAGACTTCATATGCGGAAGCTTCAAGGTTGGTTTCTACGAGTCTTTCACGAGGAGCAGAATGCACAAAGGGTCAAACTCATAATTCCATTGGAGGTTCAGATCGACCTCAAGTGGTGGACAGATGTTGAGAACCTCAAGCAAGGTGTGCCCTTCAACCCAGTGCGTGTATCCAGGATGTTAGTCACAGACGCTTCACTCATGGGCTGGGGGGCGCACTGCGGGCCCCTCCGGACACAGGGAGTTTGGACTGCCTTGGAAAGGACTTTTCATATAAACCTGTTAGAACTCACAGCAGTGTTTATGGCACTCCGCTCTTTTGAAACATACCTATCAGGTCATCACGTCAGAGTGATTACAGACAACACCACAGTTCTGTGGTATATAAACAAGGAGGGAGGAACACGTTCCTCAAAACTCAATTGCCGGACTATATTAATGCTCACCTGGGCGATCAACAGGAACATTCTGCTGTCGTCAATTCACATAGCAGGTGAAAACAACTGCCTTGCAGATGCTCTGAGCAGAGTGCACACTACATCGCACAAAAGGGAACTGAACCCCATGGTGCTAAATCAGCTGTTTCAAGTTTGGGGTCAACCTCAGGTGGATCTTTTTGCAACGGTGCACAACAGAATATGCATGGATTATTGCTCGAGAGCAGGCGCAGGGAAAGGCTCAATAGGAGATGCCTTCCAACTCAGATGGACGGGAACTCTCTTTTACCTATTCCCACCATATCCACTCATTGCCAAATCGCTCCAGAAGATTCGGCGGGACAGGACAGATTGCATTCTGATAGCCCCGTGGTGGCCTCGCCAACACTGGTTCTCTCAGCTGAAGGCGCTGTCGCACAGTTGCTTCATTCGCCTTCCATCATCCGTGACACTCCTAACCAAAGACAGAGGCAGAATGAGATGCCTAGACTCAGAGACATTCAGTCTTGACAGCTTGGAGGAGCATGATGTGATACAAGGATTTGGTGATGCCATTGACTCAATTCTGATAGCGGCTAGGAAACCTGCAACAAGGAAAGCTTATGAGGCAAAGTGAAGAAGATTCTCATCCTTTGCTACTACAATGGGTTTTAACCCTTCCTCTGCATCCCTAAAGAATATATTGCTTTTTCTCAGCTCATTATATGAAAAATCCCCTAAATTATCCTCCATACGCGTATACTTAGCAGCCATTTCAGCATCACATCCTCCAATTCAAGGTTTTTCAGTTTTTACTCATCCTATAGTTCGGCAATTTCTGAGGGGACTGCGGAATTTAGCACCTCCTGTACGCGCTATTGTTCCAGCGTGGAGTTTATCTGTTGTGCTCCAGTCCCTAACGTCTAAGCCATTTGAACCCATGGCCACTTCCAGCCTCAATTTACTTTCATGGAAGGTTGCATTCTTAACAGCCATCACGTCGGCTCGGAGAGCTAGTGAATTGGCCGCCTTGTGGATAGACCCACCATATCTGACCTTTCATAAGGATAAGGTGATCTTGCGTCCAGATTTACACTTTCTGCCTAAAGTTGTGTCCAAGTTCCACTTAAACCAAGATATAATTCTTCCAACGTTCTTTCCATGTCCAGCAACATCTCTGGAGTCAAGGTTGCACTCTCTAGATGTTAGGAGGGCGCTTGCATTTTACAAGTCACGCACTGACTCATTCCGTAAAACGCAAAGGTTATTTGTTTGTTATAGTGGACCTACTAAAGGACAACCATGGTCATCGCAAAGACTGTCAAAGTGGATTGTCGATGCTATAAAATTAGCTTACCAAATTGCTGGTCTGCCTCTTGACAATACTGTTAAAGCTCACCCGACCAGAGCAATATCAACATCGACGGCTTTCCTCAGAGGAGTGGCTATACCGGACCTCTGCAGAGCAGCTACTTGGTCCCAGCCGTTAAAGTTTATCTCACATTATCACCTCGATGTGTGTTCCAGAGCCGATTGCAATTTTGGACATGCAGTTTTGTCTTCGATTTTGGGCTGAGACATCTCTACCTACCCACCTCCGGTAAGTGAGCTTATTAATCGCCCATATGTGTGATGCACAGAGACCACGATGAAGAAGAACAGGTTGCTTAGCTGTAACTGTGGTTCTTTGAGTGGTCATCTGTGCATTCACACAATCCTCCCACCGTCCCCATTTTGTCGATGTCTTTGATGTCGATATAAAGTGGCTACTTCCTCGCTTTGGGACTTGAAGTGGTCTCAGAGAACTGAGGGAGTAGGCGGGAACCCGTGGACATGCACAATAGACGGTGGGGGAGAGGTTCCCGTGAAAACTACTCAGCTTTAGAAGTTCTGATTTGAGCTCAGCGCAGGCGCAGAGCCCATATGTGTGAATGCACAGATGACCACTCGAAGAACCACAGTTACAGGTAAGCAACCTGTTCTTCTTGAACTTCAAGGCTGCAGATCAGTTTAAACATGTGCAAGTACAAATGACAATGCTTTATTCTTGTGTAGACTCTGCTGTCCCTGCTTCTGCCTCGGCAGACTCGTTTGCGAAGTCAGATTGAAGAAGCTCTGGACATGGAGTTGATAAAGCAAGAGGCTGAGCATGGAGCTTTGGACATCCCCAACCTCACTACATACGTCTTAGGTACAATGGCAATGCTCTGTGCACCTGTTAGAGATGAAGAAGTACAGAAACTCCGAGTTGTGGCAGACCCAGTTCATCTGCTCAGGTGGGCACCATTGGCTTGGACAAAGGTAATTCTATAAAAGTAATATATACTTTATTAAAATTATGCCAATGCAATATGCATAATTTTGCTATCATGGATGTGCTTGACCCCTGTCACTTGATCTCCTTGGGATTTTGGTTATACTTTATAGCTGAGCATGGGTAAGGGAAGGTGTGGATTATTTATTTTTGCTGTATTTATTATTTGGCTTTCCTGAAGGATTCTAAAGGTAAAATAAGCCTTGATGTTCAGGCTGTTGTCCTTATCACCAAAACATGGCATATACCTCATTCTGACATAACTCTAAACCATCATTTAGTGCTATGTGCGGAGCAACAGTGAGTCTTGGGCTAATATGTTCACTGTCTGGCACAGCTATTAAAGTAGAAGCAGATACTTCTACTTTAAAACTAACCAGTGTTTCTCATCATCTAAATTAGAGGAACTTGGGTTAGCAACAAGCCAGGATCATAAACTAGTTTGATTTTGGCTTATTTGAGCAAACCGTAATTTAAACTAACTAGAATTTCCCTGCAGATTGGGCATAATGAGAAATTCTAGTTAGCTGAAAACAGGAATTGAAAGTCTCCAATATCTCTTTTAGCCATGCTGGAGAAGGAGAGGGGAGTGCATAAGACTAAAGTACACACAGTAGCAAACTATGGTTTTAGCATTGCATCTGAAAATAAACGTTACTGTGGAAGACCAAAAGACCAGCTATTCCAACCATATAAGGCAGGACCATTAAAATAACATTAATCCATCACTTTTTCACTGAAGAACAGAGTTGAGTAATAAAACTGACCCTGTGTTTGGCAAAACAAAGGGTTTTGCTTGTTTTTTTAAGGCAAGTTAGTGGTTCAAAATTTGCAAAATTTATAATGCTGATGTACGTACGTATTTGAGCTTTATTTGGGAAGATAAATGGAGAAAAGGTAGCTACAGTCACAAAGGAAATGAGGGGCTGTCAGGCTGAAAAAGGAAATAGGTCAGCAGCAAAAAGGAAATAGGCCATCAGCAAAACTCCCAAGTGTATAGCAGATGGTACCTTCACTTCTTCCTTGTTTCCTCTACATCTAGGACAGTTAAAACAGTGTTAGCATATATATATATATATATATTCACATGAGTACTGAAAAGAAATAGAACACACTTTCTTATTCTTTACAGTATACAATGCCTTAGAGATATTCCATTTATGCCATACTATAACCTCTGAAGAGCAAGAGTAACTCAGTATGATTTGGGGCATTATCTACCGAGAAAAAACTTTCTAAGATAATTTTTCAATGCATAATTACGCCATGATAACACTATGTTTGTTTCACTGTCGAGTATTTTTTTCCAATTATCTAGTTCCTATCTAATTTTGTTTTGGTATATCAAGGTATAGTAGCACCCACTTCTTGAGTTGATTGAGCCGCTTCTGTTTATGTTGTATGAATGTTAGTCTTAAAAGTAAGCTTCTTCATCAGCGTGGAGATAGGGTTTTTTGTTATTTGCTTAGAAGCTCTTTAGTGGGACTCTAAAAAGCAGTAGTTGAATGGAATTAACTATGTGGCAACAGAAAATTACATTAAATGCTTTTTTTTAAAAAAAAACAATGGCTTATTTGATACTCTAATTACTCCTCGTCGCTAGAAATGGTGGTTTAGCTGCACTCATAACTGACCTTATTTTTGTTCACTATGGTAGAGAGATCTTTCGAGTTCTAGACTTAATGAAAATGGATATGGTAAATTTTACCATACAAACCCTTCGACCCCATCTCCAGGAGCACTCTGTTCAATATGAGAGGAAAAAATTCCAGGAGCTCTTGAACAAACTACCAGGTGCGTATTAAAGACCATAGTGGCCCGGTTTGGATGACACGCTGGACTTTGTGGTTAACTTAACCATGTTCAGCTGTGGTTAATGGTAACCACATGCGAAACGTGAGCAGATGACACCATTAACCCTTTTGTGGTTAAATTTTCCTTATCCACACGCTAGCCACATACTGGTTAGTTAGCACCTTACTCCTCCAGCTGCTCCGCCCTGTATCCCAGCAATCCATGCGTGAAGAGCCCGTGCAGTAGCGCCTGCCATTTTAGTGCAGACTGAATTGTAAGCATAAATGTTTAAGTTAAAGTCGTCCGTTCGAAGAGCGATTCCTGTGCTCTCGTGCTCGCTGTCCTTTCGTGCTGCAGTATGTTTGATATGCTGTGGTGTCTGGCGTCTCATCTCTGTGCATGCAGCCATGGCTTGCTCAAACACTTGATCTGAAGCTGCAGCTGTGGCACGTGCGCCCTGTCCTGAATCTCCTGCTCACACACCTTGATGCTATCGCCAATAGCTCTAGTTGACCAGATCCACATTACTGTCTGACTTGCCCCCTGCTTATCTTCCTTGTCAGACATCTTCTGTAGTAGAGCACAGGTCTCCTGTCCGGAGGAAACTGTTGCATCCACAAGATCCTTTGAAGCCTGTCTGCTGTGCGGTTCTGGCGCCGCCTTTGACATCTCTCTGCATTCGATAGGACTGGTGGCTCTGCAACTGGCACAGCACTCCCTCCAGCAGGCTGTGCTGGTTGACTCACCATCACCACCAGGCTGGGGCTGGGGTGGCGGGGGTTCAGGATGGAGAGCAGGTGGCATTTGAAGTGGTGCTGGATTGGGAGATTCCAGTGCTGGAGCTGGAGGGCCTGTTTCTTCTTCGTGGTCTTTGTGCATCACACATATGGGCTCTGCGCTTGCGTGGAGCCATCGCTCGGAAGTTTCTATAGCTGATAAAAATCTTTTGGTGGGAACCCTCCCCCAATGCTACACTGCGCATGCGTAGGAGGGTTCCCGCCCAACTCCTCAGTTCTTTCTTAACCGCCATTGCGGCAACATCGTGAAGGAGTTTCACTTCTCGTTTTTTTACGATTTGTAGCTGTTTTTCTCTCTTCCTTTCTCTTTTTCCTAAATATCAACTCTCTATATTTTTAGCGATTTATCGCAACTTACTAGAGTGCATGGCCCTCCGGGCACCTTTTAAAAAGTGCACGAATTGTGGCAGAAAATTGCCGCCGTCAGATGGTCACCACTTGTGCCTTTTTTGTTTGGGCGAAAACCACAAGGTTGAAGCTTGCCGTTCTGCCAGTCTTTTTCAAAACAAACGCGCTGACACCGTGCAGATCGTCTTCGATCCGAAAGGCTCTGGAAGCAGTCCCTGCAAAAATGGCGGTTGACGCTCCAGCAAATACAGGGGAAAAACCCGTAGAAAAGCCAAGTAGTTCCGCACAATCGTTAACTGTCACAACAGCAAAAAAGTTGGCTAAAAAGGCTCGCGAGCTTCCCCAAGGCGAGAAAAAGAAAAAGAAGCGTAAGCATTCAGAAACGCCCCCTGAAATCGCATCTAAGATTTCAAAGCGTGTCCAACCCCACCACCACTGTTAGATTCACCAATACCGGTGTTACATCAACAGTAATTAATGGGGAACAATCCAGCAATCACGGTAGATGATTTAGCCATCACTACAGTCGATGCGCGCCAATCGGTGTCAATCTCTGAAGGCGAGATAAGGGACTCATACCCTCCACCACCTCTGCTGTCGGGACCGCAGCATTCCCCTCACAGAGTACCGAGACCCTCTCCACATCGAGTCTTGCCTATGCAACCTCGAGGCCGAGAGCGCCGCTGTCGAGACTCCTCAGAGTCGAGCAGACGCTCCCCCCGACATCGTCACTACTCTCGCTACTGATCACGCTCTCCACCATCTGATTGGGAACAGCGTTCGGAATGGTCATTGCCACGAAGGCCAAGATACTATTGGGCCCCTTGGCACCCGTCTTACGACACCGGGCACTATGCATATGAATATGAATACCAACCATCTCCTCGACACCGTGAAACATCAGCATCGAGGCAGCAGGTTCCGCTAACCTTGCTGCCTGATTCAGCGTCGCTAACGAGCTACCAACACCGAGTTGTCGGCAGCCGGCGCGCTCGATACCAAGACCAGAGGCAGCATCAGGAACCGCCTCAGCCGACACCACCACAAGTTTTGAGAAAATCGCCAACCGTACCGCCACCGCCAACATCGAGGGCTCAATCGGCATCGAGGAGTTCGCTGACGCATTCAGCATCAAGAGTCCCATCGACATCAATACGCAAGGCAGGGACCAGTCTACCTCTAGAACGCCTCGCAGAGCAGAGGACTCAGTCTCCAATCGACAATATAATTCACCGTCAGATGGATATGATTCTGACTCAACTTCCTGCTCCTCTGTAACGCCATCTCCCCCTTCACCAAATAACCTCATGGATTCACAGGACCCAGTCTCCCCTTCGGAGGACTTGGGACATTTTTCAGATCTGATTCAAAGAATGGCTCAATCCTTAGGTATAGAAACGCAAGCTTCACTACCAAAGCTCACAGATCCGGTTTTCGATGCCGTACAGTCAGAAGCCACCCTTCCAGTAACCATTCCTCTACTCCCAACGCTGCAACAAGCAATACAGCAAACGTGGAAGTCCCCAGCTACATTGCCACCTTCCTCCGAAAGGTTGGAAAATATGTACAGAATCTTGCAAAAGGACGCAGAATATCTTTTTGTCCACCCACAGCCAAACTATGATTGTGGAATCAGCACAGGGGCGGTCGCAGTGAGTTCACGCAGCCCCAGTGGAAAAGGAAGGTCGTCGCTTGGATCTGATGGGTCTTCGTATGTGTTCTTCTGCATCCCTGAGCCTTAGAGTGGCCAATTATCAGGCCACAATGGCTAGATATCAACTTTTTCTGTGGGAAAAAATGGGCTCTTTAGTAGATCACATGGGGGAAGATTATAGAGAATTGGCATGCATTTTCCAGTCTGAAGCAGTACAACTAGCCAAACAGCAGATCAGTACTGCAAAGCATCAGGCTGACTGTGGAGCAAAGTCCATGGTTAGTGCTGTAGCTCTTAGGCGCCATGCTTGGCTTAGGTCAGCTGGTTTGACACAAGAAGCGAAAACTCGCATTGAAGATCTTGAATTTGATGGCATAGGACTGTTTAATACAAAAACCGATGAGGCCATGGACTCAGTACAAAAAGCCAGAACAACTGCAAAAAAGATGGGCATGGCTCCACCATCCCAACCTTTTAAACAAAAAAGATGGTATCGCAATCAACCATCTCATTTTTCAAGGTTTCCAGTTGGACAGTCTTCTTTCAAACAGGGTCATCAATTCCAACCTCAAACTAAACGTCAGCCTCAGTACAAGTACCGTGCTCAGCGCCGTAAAAATGATGGCAATGAAAAACGTCGTCTTTGACTTCCCCTGTTACCAGTGCGACACCTCGCCTTTTGGCCAAAGACTTTTCCCTTTCTTTTCAGCATGGGCACAAATAACATCCGTTTCTTGGGTGCTAAAGATCATATCAACAGGCTACTGGATAGAATTCCTCTCAATCCCACCAATGGGTCAAGTACGGCTTACCCAACCATTGCCCACACTACAGGAGGAAATTATAATGCTTCTGCAAAAGGGAGCAGTCATCCGCGTTCCCAAGAATCGCGTCCAATACGGTTTCTATTCCCGTTATTTTACAGTGCCAAAGAGAGATGGGGGTCTTCGCCCCATATTAGATCTAAGAGACTTAAACTTCTTCATATGCACTACAAAGTTCAGAATGATTTCGTTGGCTCACATTCTTCTGCTTTTAACCAAGAACAACAGGTTCGCGTCTATCGATCTCCGAGACGCCTATTTTCACATCCATATCCACAAGTCCAGTCAAAGATTCCTCAGGTTTGCAATGGGAGACCAGTATTTTCAGTTCAGGGTACTCCCTTTCGGTCTCTCCACCGCCCCCCGTGTGTTCACCAAGTGCATGGCGGTGGTGTGTGCACACCTGAGGCAGATGGGAATCCAGTTGTACCCATACATCGACGACTGGCTGGTTGTGGGAACATCACAACAGGGTCTAACGCGACAACTCCATACGATCCAAGCATTGTTAGCCAACCTTGGTCTCCGTCTCAACAAAAAGAAGTCGAACTTCATTCCATCTCGCAGCATACAATTTAATGGCAGCCACGACGGCTGTCGTACCCTTTGCGAAGTTAAAGATGCGCCATCTTCAACTCTGGTTCGTCAGAAAATTCAATCCTATGTCTGACACAAGAAGGACAGTGCTGCGCCTCCCATCCAAGGTTGCCACATCCCTACTTTGGTGGACGCGGCCACATCACCTATTAATATGAATACCCTTTTGCAAGACTTCCCCAACAGTGCTGACGACAGAGGCGTCACTCCAAGGCTGGGGTGCTCATTGCAACGACTTAACAGTCCAGGCGTTTGGACAAACCATCAGAAGACGTTCCACATCAATCTTCTGGAACTCCTAGCCGTGCAAAAAGCTCTTATAGCTTTTACCCCACTACTCAAAAACAACCACATCCAGATCACATCTGACAACACCACAGTGGTGATCCACCTAAACAAATGGGGGAACACGGTCACTCCGCCTAGTCAATTTGACAGTGCAGATCCTGGAATGGTGCCTTTGACAATACATCACAGTCACAGCTGTCCATATAGTGGGCAAGGACAATCACTTAGCAGACCACCTCAGCAGGACTGTACTGACGTCCCACGAATGACAACTACAGGGCCAGGTTGTCCGAAGCATCTTCCAACGATGGGGGACTCCAACCACCGACCTATTCGCAACACAGGACAACTCGCTGTGCAATCATTTCTGCAGCAGAGCAGGTCAGGGAAGATTCTCCAGAGGAGATGCCTTCCTCTTAACCTGGTCCCAGGAACTATTCTTCCTATTCCCTCCATTCCCCCTTCTGACCAAGGTGTTAGGGAAAATCCTAGTGGACAATACAGGCTGCATACTGGTGACCCCTTGGTGGCCTCGACAGGCCTGGTTTGCCCCACTCCTGGTCAGGTCTCAAGGACAGTATTACTGCCTTCCTCAGCATCAGGACCTACTACATCAGCAAGGAGGTCTCATTCACCACCCAGAAATCAACACCCTCCACCTAACAGCATGGAGGCTACGTCCTCGCAAACCACTTAGCCCCTAAAATACAGGAGGTCCTTGATGCCGCTCTTAAGCCGTCTGCATGTTCCTCCTACAACAGGAAATGGTTAAAGTTTGAGGAATTTGCCTCATCCAGACAATTTGATCCGTTTTCATCATCCATCCAACAAGTTTTGTCTTTCCTGTTAATGTTAGGAGACAATGGTCTCCAGTTCTCCTCGTTGAAAGTTTACCTGGGTGCTTTATCAGCACACCATGATCCGGTGGAGGGATATTCTGTTTTCTCCCATCCGTTAGTCCTTCGTTTCTTGAAAGGATTACGGAACTTGAAACCCCCATTTAAGCAACCATCCCCATCCTGGAGCCTCTCAGTAGTATTACATGCTCTGTCTACCAAGTCATTTGAACCCATGGCAACAATAGATCTGAGACTGTTAACCTGGAAAGTCGTATTCCTTGTGGCCATCACGTCAGCTAGGAGGGCTAGTGAACTGGCAGCCCTACGCGTTGATGAACCTTACCTTGTTTTCCACTGTGACAAGGTGGTTCTACGCCCTGACTCGCATTTCCTGCCTAAGGTGGTGTCATCTTTCCACCTGAACCAGGATTTGGTTTTACCAACCTTTTTCCCATCTCCATCTCCACCTCTGGAATCCACCTTGCATGCACTAGATGTCAGACAGGCCTTAGCCTTCTATAAGGCACACACAGATACACTACGTGTGTCCCCTCGCTTGTTTGTGTGCTATGGCAAGCATAAGAAGGGCCATCCGGTCTCCTCGCAAAGACTTTCTGCGTGGATTGTACAGACGATCTGTCTGGCTTATAAACAAGCAAAGATTGACCTGCCTGTCCCAGTCAGTGCACACTCCACTAGAGCTATTGCCACATCCACAGCATTCGGACATGGTGTTCCTCTCTCTGAACTGTGTCGTGCGGCGACATGGTCCACTCCAACTACGTTCGTGAGGCACTACAGGCTGGATGTACGCTCCAGAGCTGATTGCTCTTTTGGAAGGGCAGATAGCCTCTCGGCTATCCTACAGTGAGACACCGACCCACCACCGGTAAGTCAGCTTGTTACTCGCCCATATGTGTGATGCACAGAGACCACGAAGAAGAAGGACAGGTTGCTTACCTGTAACTGTGGTTCTTCGAGTGGTCATCTGTGCAGTCACACAACCCACCCACCTTCCCCTCTGGTGTCCTATTAAATATTATTGTGGGACTAATCCTCAGTCCAGGGCCACAATGACGGTCTAAATATATTAGAACTGAGGAGTTGGGCGGGAACCCTCCTACGCGTGCGCAGTGCAGCATTGGGGGAGGGTTCCCGCCAAAAGATTTTTATCAGCTATAGAAACTTCCGAGCGATGGCTCCACGCAGGCGCAGAGCCCATATGTGTGACTGCACAGATAACCACTCGAAGAACCATAGTTACAGGTAAGCAACCTGTCCTTCCCTCTTCCTCTCCAACACCACCAGCACCGCTGTTGTCATCACTGTTGTTTTCCTCCTCTGGCAAAGTAGGCATTGACCCACCACAACCCTGTAGTGGTGGCACTGGCGGCATTGCACCACCTCCACCCCTGTGGTGTTGGATCAGTGGGGAGGGTTGGTGAGGCAGGAGGCGCAAGAGGACCCCCCAATCAAGATCAAAACAACTGAACTCATCACCCAACTCCTGTGTCAGTTGCCGACCCAGGTCTAAGAGGGTGTTGCTTGACAGCTCCATAAGCTCATTGTCTGTAATACTTTGCAATTCCGTTTGATGAAGGACAGGAAGAGTAGGTTCATCTGGATAAGATGGGTGATTTGCTGGTGGAGCAGGTGGCAGTGGAGTAGGCAGCATTGGAACTGGCACAGGAGTAGGTGCTGGGAATGTGGGTTGCTGTTGCTGTCTAGAGGTACCCTCCATTGGGTCTGCAGCTGGCTTAGCCTGTGGTCCAGGAGCCTTCTGCATTCCCTTGCTGCGGTTAGAAATCACTCCAGAGGCAGGAGTGAGTAATCTGCTGCATGCGTGCTCTTGTCCTCGGTTGGCACGCTGCTTCCAGAAGTGTGACCTGGTGCGATGTCCCTCCTCTCAATCAGAACTCGTGCCAATTCTTCGTAGAATAGAATCTTCTTAGGAACTATTCATGATAGCTTGTTTTGAGCGACAGTTGCTTTGAAGCCTTTTTCAGCGCATTCACCTTCTCCCGGCACTGCCTAGGGTTGCGGCTGAAGCCCTTCTTCTGCAGATATGGGGAGAACCAAGGAAACAGCTGGTTGCGCTTTAGAAACTTCACGATTGTCTGCCCCTCCTGAGTCCCCCACAGTCCAATGAGGCAACACAACTCCGGCTCTGCCCAGGCCTTTGATCGCTTGTTTCTGCCCAACATCAGCCCCTTCTTCCATTGGCATTGATGGGCATGACTGTTGAATCCCTGACCCTTCGACTGACATGGCACCGGGGGGGGGGGGGGGGAGGATCTCCGTATCCAGAGGCAATTCTCACTGAGCTGGAGGTATTGGGATGCAATCAGAGCAGACTCCAGAGACCAGTATGAAGCATCAGTGGTAATTGCCCTCGCAATTAAAATGTTTTTTTTTATTTATTTTGGGGACATTGCGAGATGCTTGATAGGAAGGGAGGCAAATGCAAAGGTTTTAGGGGGAGTGCTAACTTTGGCTGACCAGCAAATATGCTTATTAAACTGTTCTTCCCACGGCTGCATTAAACACCAGCAGAGGAAGACTGTTTTGGCTCCTATAGTCTGAGTGCGAGATCTGTGCCTAGCACAAGAGAACTCTCAAGGTCACAGCAGAGATATGAGCAGCGCTCAAATTTCTAAAAGTGGGTGTGAATGCATGCCCAATAGGTGTGTCTTCAATGACGGCATCGTTGGTTGCTGGGTCAGCCAGATGCCAGGGCAAAGTGACTATGGGCACTAAGCATTTTGCGTGCTGCTGTCATTGGATGGGTGGAGGGAGCCAGCCACAGTGAACAGCCAGGACACATCATCAACAAACAGCATTGTTACGGTGTGGTGCCGAGGTGAAAGTGCCAGGGAATAAGGAATTAAGAGTAAGTTTGGAATGCGCCTGTTAAATCAGAAGTTACCGCATCAAAATTGGCAGCAAATACGTGAAATGGTGGTCTCTGTGGATGCTTAGGCAAAGCTGCAGTCTAGAGCAGCTGTGGCAATTTCGGTCACTCTATACTTGAGGCTCTATTTTTATTTATTTATTTATTTATCATATTTATACCCCACTCCTCAGCCAAAAAAGGCTCTCAGAGCGGCTTACACTTAGCAAAAAGACAGTCCCTGCCCTCAGGCTTACAGTCTAATAAAGACATGACACACAAGGAACAGGAGTTCAGGAGAGAGGGAGGGTGGGAGGAGAGAAAGAGAGAGTCCAACAGGAGCAGGCCATGATGTTTCTTCTGCCTGCTCCTGTCCCCTTGCTCTTTCTTCTTCCCCACAGGGCCAAGATGACAGTTTGCCCTGTGGGGGTGGGGGAAGAGTCTAACAGGAGCAGGCCATGATGTTTCTTCTGCCTGCTCCTGTCCCCTTGCTCTTTCTTCTTCCCCACAGGGCCAAGGTGACAGTTTGACAAAATCTATGATTTTGGTCTGTTAACCACAGACAAGTGTCAGACGACACTTGTAACCAATTCTTTGGCCACTAACCACGCTGCATAACGTGGTTAGTAAGGCTGACCACAATGTGGTTAACAGGTGTGGATGCTTAGGGAAAACACGTGTCAGACGACACCATTAACCACAGCTAAGCATTCCATTAACCGTTTTCCAGTTAACCAGCATGGTTTAGCATGTCATCTGAACCGGGCCAGTAAAAGATGTTTACTAGACTTTTGTTGAGGAGATTAACACAGATCATAAGCAAACCCTCCACACTCACATAATGTAAAGAGGAAATTCTAAAGTTAAAATATTGTTTATTTAAATTGTCTTCAGCTGTTTACATCGTTTTAATTTTTCTATGTTAAAATTTAATTATTTTTATTGAGTTGTATTTTGTATTTTTATGAATCGTTAACCACCCAGAGAGCGTTGACTATCAGGAAGTATAGAAATGAAATTGATGATGATGGTATGGCAATTGAGAGGATGCTGTGGGTTGGTGTGCTCTTCCATCCTTTCAGAAGGGCATGCTTCTCATCAGTTTTGAGGGCATTTTCACTAACCATAGTTAGGGCAAAGCCAGTTTCAAATTATGGTCAGAATCATATTGGCAAACTGGTTTGATGGTAATTGGTAATGCTAATAACAATTCCCCCCAGGCCAGTAAGAGTGCAAATGAAGGCAAGAAACAGGGACAATTTGTATATTCACACATTTGTTGGTTTTTCCTTCAAATCTTCATTTCTTTGATCTCACACTCCAGGCAGCCTAGCTTGCACAACTGAGTGGCTGCGTAAGGCGGCAGCTGAAGTATCAACTTCTGATTTGCTATCCTTCTCATCTACTTCTGAAATCAATGGATCACCTGTTCCCCCCTCCCCCATGGCTGCTATTCATAGTCCTACAGCTGTGCTAAACCAAGCATACATGGACTTGCTGCATTGGGAGCCTGGAAAAGAAGACTATCCTGAGGTAAGTAGCATCTTTCTCATAAGCCAGGAAGAATGGCTATTTCAGAAACAAGGGGTCAAGACAACAGTTAAGTAGTGTACCACAATGTGCCCCCATAACTGTTGTTTTGACTCCTGTAGAACTAAAAATGCAGTGACCCAATCCCTTCCCACTGTTTGCTTCCTGCCACAACCTTTGGCAAAAAGGAACTTGCCAGTATAGCTTTAGCATATTTCCTCTTACTCTGGCAACTCAAGGACATGCATCTCAAACATTAGAAATTTCTGCACAGGAGTAATTTATACTGTTCTTTCTTTGCAGACTCTGCTGATGGACAAAGCCCGTTTGCATTCCCTTCAGGTGGAAGTAAATCAGCTAGCCATTATTGCTGCAGTCCTACTAGTGAGCAGCAGTACATGTGGAAGTAACGTGTTCAGAAGCTCACTGGGATGTGGAGATAGGCTGAAACAAGTAACAAAAACCCTTCTGGAAGGCCTTCCTGATACAAGGTATGTTACTGGTTTTCTGAAGGCAGGCAAGACTTTCACCCAGCCTAGCTTCACGCAGGCACAATTTTGAGGTAGCACACAATACAATACAATACAATACAATACAATACAATACAAAAATCTAGCAGGGAGAGGTAAACAGCAGGTATGACCTCCTCACTCTATTCTGTTTATGAACAGGGACAATCTATACCATTCCCTCTAATGCAGGTCACATCCTCATCTTAAAATTAAGAGGGAAAGTAATGTCCACTTTAGTTGGGGTAGCAACAGATTGTATGTCATAACTATGTAATGTGCAGAGAGCAAAGGCAGGAGATGAACAGGAGCACAGCATGAGCCCAAATAGGGGTACAGTTGCACATAAAGCTCTTCACTGAAGGAGAGGGGAAAGAGGTAATTTACAGATGATGCCATTGCACACTCCTGTTCCAAGTAACAGGCAGTTTTGACCCCTATATGAAGGCAAGTGTGGAATCTCTTCCCAGTTAAGTTTCAAGGAGCAGAATGACGATGCCCCCATCTGTGCATGACTTAGGTTAGAAGATGCTTTACTGGATATCAGCAGTCAAATACATCAGGAAGTGAACAGGACTCTTCTCCAGCTGGGATACCCTGCTCTTAGCACTGACAAGGCTACTTCACTTAAAGGCCAACTCGGGAGCCTTGCAGATAAAGACAATGCAGTACGGATTCTAATTGGTAAGTCATTAATATTTGGATATTTAATTTCACACTAAGGTGCAAAAAGGCAGTATGAATGGACTGTACAGCATGGATTTCAGCACCAACTTGTGAATCATGAACAATATTTACATTCATATGCCAATTTTGCATTGTTATGCATGAACTTCCATACACGCTTAAATATAAGGTTTGTGCTGATTTGTGATCCTCATAAAATTATCTAAATATAGGGCTGCACAGAATGATTATGGGAGAACCATTTTTACTATAAAAGGGAGCTTCTGCAATATCCAAAATGTTTCCTGAAAGAAAATCTCCCAAACTTTTCTTTTCACACATTTTCTCCACTCAGCAGCTCTTTTAGTGTCTTAATCATCTTCCACCAGGGGTGCTTCATCTTCATGAGACCCCAGCAATTAAGGTATATGTGAACATGACATCACAATGCTAGCTCTGATTGGCTATTTGTCGTTACCACAGAGGGCAAATGTAACCAGTTAAGAAGGAGGGCAATACTTTCTGTATTGCCTTGCCTTCACTTGATAGATGGGAGGAGAAAACTTATGTCAAGCAGGGGAAGACTGGAAGTTTAGCTGCTTTTGATACTGTTTCTTCCTAGGCAAGATGACTAAAATGTTTCAAGCCACTCATCTGCCCATTACAAAGGGAGGGCTCTGTATTTGATTCTCCATATCAAGAAGTCAATATACCTTTTAGCATTTGTTTTAAAAAGAACAACATTTTAAAGCTTCTTGTAAAAAAAATAAAACCCCATTGAGATGTCATCCTTGGAGCTGGAACATTAAAATGCAGCTCGCAAACTTCTTGCAAGCAAGAAATACGAATAGGGACTTGCAGTGGAGTGTGGGGTGTTCTTGTTCAGTGTGCCAGCCAGGCATGCCTATTCCACAATACTCCTATTCCATTGATACCACCTCTGACCTATTTTGTGTACTTGTTCAAACCTTGGGCTCCCATGGCCCTGCTGCCGCCACCTTGTTTGTGGATCGTGCTGTTTTCACCAAGGATCCACACTTTGGGAATAAACTTGCTCTTTGTATGGTCTGGAGCATAAAAGTAGAAATAGCTGGAAATGTTAAGGACCAGATATTTTGTGCTCCCCACAATGAGTCAAAGCCTAATCCTGCATACAAAACCCCAAAGTGTAGGGCAGCAGTTAATGTCACAATTACTAGAAGAAATGTTGTGCCTTGCTTGGATGAGTTCACTGGAGCACTTCAAAAACTGCAAGCAGTTTGGCTGTATAGATTGATTGGAGGAGCGAGAGTGGTGGGCAAAGGGTACTTTCAGTGGTTAGGCTACGGAGAAGTTTGATCCTTTCCAGCTTTGGTGCTGTAAATATGCACTTGTATAATGTTGTTAATCATAGCTGAAGTAACTGAAGCGAGTATAGTTGAAGTGACATCCTGCATCATTAACATATACCTCATGAAAAATTTTCATATATATCATAAAAAATTGAATAAATAAAAAGCACAATATCCATCTAGCAGACATTGCCTGGCATTCTTAAGCATAAGAACATAAATTTATTTTAGACCTCCAGCTAAGTCCGTATGTCTCAATTATGATTGTTGTTAACCAAATTACCATCAGGCATGCAGAATGTCTGACAAGCCTTAATTGCTAATGCAGTATGTGAACTGTAAGGCAGGTGAATCTAAGCATCCTGTTTTTGTTTTAAAAAGCCATTGTGGTAAGAATAATGCTGTCGTTTCAGTGCATAATTTTAATTTCATTTATCAACATCTGTATGATAATACCACCCCAGTTATTTTAAGAAATAGTTTCAATCCTATCATTTCACCCTTGATTATCCTATTTGCCTTTGTAATTTTCAGTCAATTCGGGACCCCTAATGAGAGGGACAGTTGTAACAATTAGGCCCATTTCTAGATCTGTCTTAATTTCTACAGAGCAACGGATCCAGACTTTTCTTCGGCACTATTTGTGTCCTAGTGGCCAGAACTCTAAGAATCTACTCCAAGGCCTTGGTCCTATTCAGGAAGAACTACTGGAAGTTGGTCAGAGGTTTGGAAGCTTGATTAATCACAACAGGCAGGTGTTTGGTCCCTACTACTCTGGAATACTGAAGAAATTGCTGCTTCAAGAAGGAAAGTCTGATATAGGGACAGTTTCCTAATAACCATCTCAAACGAGGCAGAACATCTGACACCAGGGAGAGGGGAGAAGACGACTGGCAATTGCTCAGAGTCCAGTGTAATCATCTGAGCAGCTGTCCTGCTCTGTGCTGTAATATCTAAAGCACTTATACAGCTGGACCATAGAAGCTGCACAGTACAGTTGCATAAATACCAACTGACAATGCCAAGTTTGTTGCAGTAAACCTTTAAACAGCTCAAAACATTGTCTTGTGTTTTTAGACCAGCTGATGTATGTTCTATCAATTGTGAAGTCTAAGAGTAGTATCCTGATCCTTCAGCCGTTAGACTGCAGCTTAATTATAGTTTAATAGTGTAATCCTACGCATGTTTACAGAGAAGCTCAGTGAGTTCAGTGGAACTTACTTCTGAGTGAATGTGTATAGAATTGCAGCGTTAAGTGATTTCAGTGAAACATATTTACAACCATGTTTGGAATTGTATCCTTGTTATAATACAAAGTACAGACTAACACTCATACCACAGCAACCCATACAGAGATGTCTAATTTTATTAATTTAGTCTGTTCTAAGTCATACAATTATGAAAAACAAACAACAAAACGACTGCTGGAAGCCCAGGAATATTTACAGTTTCGCCTTGTTGTAGTGAGGTCAGTCTATGTTGTTGCACAGATTGGTTATGCTTGGTACCACAAAAAATGGACAGATTAACAATTTTTATACACAGGAAATAAAAAGGAAATAGTTCAAGTATCAAAATACAAAGACAGATTAAATAACATTTTTATTACAAATCAGTCCCACTGCCATACATCACAATTAGCAAAAAGTGTTTATATTGTAAACCAAACTGCCTGTTACCAAGAATCTACCTGCCCTGTTCAGGTGCAAGCATAGGGGAAAATCCTGTTGATAACGTTCATACTGATCATGCAAAAGGAGACAATGTAGGAATGAAGTATTACCCAAAACATTTTAGTTTCACAGGTGAAGAAGTTATTCAAAAATGTGAGGTACCATCAGATGTCTGGTCTGCAAGAGCAACACAGCTCACCACCTGAAGCTGCTCTATAATTTCTTTTCTGGAGGGGGCAGGGCAGAATTGTCACATATATCAAATTGAAATAAGGCTTTCCCTTTAAGCTAAGAAAGTCTAAAGGCCAGTTTCTGTGAGTTGACAATAGCATGTAACATGTAGAGAATAAAAAGATGAAGAGAGTTTGATTTTAATAAAGTGATTCCCACTCAAGAGATAAGCAATAATTCCTTCATCCACCTTAGCATCTGTAGAGTGTTCTCTCTCCCTGGATATATGCAAGGTAAAAATAAGTCTACAGAAGACATAACATTGTTTTGAAAAGGAGAACATATGGAGTGCTGGCAAAAGCAGCACAGATAGATGATGCCACTTCAGCAGAGGCTGGTACTAAAATAGGAGTAGCATTTTCAGTGAAGATCTAAACACACATTCAAGTGCCAGGAACATATGGTATTTTTCTCAATGTGCTGCAAAACTCTGTAAAGAGGCAAGCGCTTTAAATACTGTATAAACATCAAACTGCTGGGAGCCTGGGAATAACTACAATCTCTAGGAGAGTCAAGTCCAGAATATCTTTGATTGCCACCTTAAAAAGAATAAACGCAAGGAAAGGACCTAAGAATCGTAATGTATGAACGTATAAATGTGATCAAAAAATGGAAAAACAATATAGTAAGTTGAACTAGATTTAAGCTGTAGGCGAAATAAAGTATCATGAATGGACAAAATAATATGTACATATGTCTGTGTAACAATCAGTCTGTGTAATAGTCAAAACATTAAACAATGAACAGTAAAGATTAGCATAAACAATAGAAACAGTAAAAACTGTCAACAATGAACAATATGGATTAGCATAAGCCAATTGTAGTATATAGTATGCTAACACTATAATAAACAGTAACTCTATATTGTTCAAATTGAGCTTCAATAACAAGCAGATACTCCTTAAATGGATAGACTGAACAATGCATAAAATAAAACCAATTTTATCCATTCATAATTATTTCGCCTATTGTTATACAGCTTAAATCTAGTTCAACCTACTATATTATTTTTCCATTTTTGATCGCATTTATATATTCATTCTTTACGATTCTTAGGTCCTCTCCTTGTGTTTGTCCTATTTTCTCTCCTTTTCCCCCCACTGACCTTAAAAAGAATGCCTAACCAGAAGATGCAGTCACAGATCTTGGTATGTCCATGTAAACTCAGAAAGGAAGCACCTGATCACTGGAAGAAACGAGTTGGAAGTTTACATCATCTATCCCTGTCATCATGTTCTAAGGCTTTCCCCTCCATAGCAAAAACAGTTCAATTTGCATTCTCTCAGAACAGACTTCTCAGTATAGCAATATTTATACCAATACCAGCATAACAATCATGTATGCATATAAAGGAATGTTACTTTTTCAAAATTCACCCACTATTTCTAAATCCAGGCCTTTAGGATGGTGATTTGGTTTCCCCCCTTATTCAACAGGAATAAGACTAAATTACATCTTAAAGATACAGCAGTAACGAAAGTTGAAACAAGCCATTAACACAGTAGCAGGGTACCACAAGCTATCACATCTGCCACAGACTTATTTGCACTTCCTCATCTTTCCCTTAGGGTGTAGAAAGATGCATCCATCACAATCACAGCCAAACCAGTGTTCGAGACTGTGATACTTTACATGAAGCATTATTATAAGCACAGCTTCCATCTGACGCAGTCATTCTTGAGTGGAGCAGAACAAGAAATCAAGTGTTTTAGCATAATGCCCCAATATTCTCTCCACATTCTTTCATTTTCTGAAATTATTGTACTAAGCATACTTAAATTATGAACTAGTATAAAAAGTGCTAATCAGTGAATAAACTTCTTTAAAAAATCTCAAACCATCAGGGCACAACCACATTTTTAAAAATATGGTACATGAATGAGATGCAAGGAGCCAAAGTCCAATTACTTGTATATACAGTGTGTGTATGTGTGTAGGGATTGAACTTTCACAGAACAGGAATATTGCAATTCTGTTCTCTGCAGTGAAAACAGGCTTGTACCAAGCTTCTGTTCAGCAATTGTCCCACAGGGTTAAATATTGATAATTTTAATTAAGGTGCCCTATCTCCCACTTAAATGCTTACTGAGGCGATCAAGTATGTATGATAATCAACTTAGGTGCCAGTACCTTCAAAGTAAGTTTAATATTGCAGCCACTTGGGGATTTGTCTACTACTTATCCAAGCCAAAGTGAAAGTGTATACTGTTTAATAGTCTGACATCCTCTCAACCTGTATTCTAAGACAGGCATGTTTGTGTTTTCTTTTAGCAGTTGAAATGCTCCACTTCCATCAATGGTATGCTGAAATTGTGAAATTCACAATATCACTGCATGTTAAAATCCTGTTTCACACCAGAGCACATGGCATCAGTCTCTTAACCTCAGATGTTTCAATTATCTTGCTAGAAACGCATACTGCTTTTTGTTAGCTTGTGGCTGGAATCCCTTTTTACTCGGCTCTGGAAGTCCTTAATGAGCAGCCAAGGACACATCCCAGAGCAGGGTGCTGATCTTCATACCGCCAGGGTTTCACTGCTTCTTAGTGTTCTGCCCCTTTACTGCATTTCCATGCTGGAATGCGGATGTCTGCAGTTCAGCTTGGCAGAAGGTAAACAGAATGGGGACAATATTAATGGAAAGAAAATAAGGAATGAGCTATTTCATTCATATAAAACATCTGAGGGGAAGCTTATTATTACAACGGTGGAAAAATTAATAGGGCCACAAGCTTTGTGTGTGTTATAGCCTTTTGGTAGAAGCCCACTATTCATCACAAGTTGCTCTGATATTTCTTGGAAGTTTATACCATTAAAAGGCACGTGTACTATGTTATCTGGTTTTCAGAAGAACTGAGTACCAATAATGCCTACAAATGTTACTAAGAGCTACAAGATGTCTGATTGGCAGCCAGCTACCTACATGCTGAGATTTCAACTATTCAAATGAGGAAAGTAATTGTTTACTTCTTTAATTTCTTTGAAGAATCTGGATGTCCAACATGAGAACAAAACTAGCACAGATATTTTTGAGATTACTTCTCAAAAGGTTTTGGAAATGTCTCTCAAGTTCTCCTATTAACCCTTTTAACTCAAATCACAGACTAGTAGCTGAGTTCATTATAGAAATTGGAGAAAAGGAGAGAATGTGTGCCTAGCATGGTGTAGTTTTCCAAAGTCTTGTGTTTGTATGCTAAGAACCCTTGCTTCTAGTCCACTACAGTAGTTCCCAATTTGAAGTTGCTTGTCTTGAGAAAGAGAGGCTTCTGTTCAAAAGAAAAGTAGGATTAGAAGTAAGTATATAACAAATGTATTGTATATTATGGTTTTATACTGTTGTTTTATACATTGAATGGTCTTTATTTTTGTGAACCGCCCAGAGAGCTTCGGCTATTGGGCAGTATAGAAATGCAATAAATTAAATAAAATAAATAAATAATAATAAATGCAGAACTCTGCATTTAAGCTAAGGAATAGATTAAAAAAGCTTCAGAGGCCATCACAATAATTAGAGGCCATGATCAGTTTTCTATTGTAATTGAGCAACTCCAAACATGGGAAGGAATGTATAGTAATCTAGAAAAGGTGGGACGTTAATCTGCAGTAGTTATCCCTTGTTACAACCTGTGGAAAATGAAACATTAGGGATATCACTGGAAAGATTCTATTTTGAGAGGAGTTGGATTGTGAAGGAAGCTGCTTCTGGAAATCATTACAGTGACAATGAGGAGATGTTAAGCACTCACCATCCATGTTGGTGGATGGTCATGTTGACCATCTCACTTAGAATAGACTGGGATGAAATTTGCTTGATATCATTGCACAATAACGTTTATTTTAGCCCAATAACAAATATCAAAGCTAACTGTTTTGTGGGTAAAAGTTTGGGTCTAATCTTAGTAACAAAAACTGATCATAATCCAAAACATAACCTTTCTTTGCAATCATTTTTAAGGAGCTAGGTAAAGTTTGTGTTTGATGGATGTGAGAAGCAATTGACTACTAGCCTGGCTGGAGATAGGTGATTGACAAATATTTTGATAGCTCCAATGTGCCCAGCATGACACATTTAGCAGATTCTATAATGGGGGCATTGAACCTCTTGCAGCCCGAGGGCCAAATTCCATTTTGGAGAAGGTCTTGAGAGCTGTAGTCCAGTGGTGGCTGGGGCCCAAGGCAAAAATACTAGCATATCGTAGCTTAAGGCTCTTACTGCTGGTAGCTAAGACTTAGGAGACACATTTTAGCCTTTTAGAAAGAGGAAAAACCGCATAATAAATAGGAAACTACCAAACTATCAGGGGAAAGTGTGTCGTCTGGGGGACCTGGAGGTCCAGATTTGGCCCTGTTCTGGAAACTCTTCTAATGCAGTGAAATGCTCCACCCCTTTCTTTTTGTACTTGTCTAGATCTCTGGCCTGACTGAGATTGTCAGTTTCTGCCCAGAATTTAGAATTCGTGACATGTGCCTTTGAAAGGTTCAATCTATCAGAGTCCAGAAAATGTGATACACAATGATTATTTGTAAGCAGATTGGTTAGTATGAACAAAAAGGCCTAGTGGTAAATACTAGAGATGTCAAAAAAAGACATCCAGCTAAATTGAAAGCTGAAAACATTCCTGTTCGGCAATCTCTATATCAAGCCTGACTCCTAGGAAGAAGAGAAAGTGCTGATTAGGAGCAATCACACTGCCTAGTAGACTTTTATAATATACCATGCATTCAGGTATCCATGTGCAGCAAAGACTGTGAGCAGAATCCATGCTAGGAAATCTGGTGAGCAAGAGGTTTGCAAGCAGTATCACAGTGGTTAGTGTCTTCTGAGATGACAGGTAAAAGAGTGCTACTTGTTGGAACAGTTTGTGGCCATGGCTCAGTATGGAGGTATAAATCTAGATTGCAACAGCATATACATGAGACCAAAGTTGAAGAACAGTCCAAGAATAAGAATGCTAATTAGAAAAGGCCTATGGAGTGTTACTTCACCCCACAAATTCACAGTGTCAAAATGAAGAGAAAGTCAAACACCAGATGGTTTCCAAAATCCACATATTCGACTCCCATAGGCTTCGCTTCTCCCACCTCTCAGACATCTTAACCAGGTGGCTCTCTTAATGAGTTACCCTTGTTTCCATTAGGAGAATTCACAGTGTTCAGTAGAAATCAGATACAAAAAGCTGTTTAGTCTATAGTATCTTAATGCTGCTGTCTCTGATGGTGCCACACCTAGTGCCAGCAATGGGAGGAAGGAAGGGTTTAGAACAGCAGACAGATCGGACTGCAAAGGCACGGTTAGACTGGATGGATGCAGGATTTGTTTTCAGAAGATAGTGGTCTCATACTTAGTGCTGAGGGTCCTCTTGGAATCCTGCTTGGGCTCTACAACCCAGGACACACTAGCATGGGACTGGGAGTCTTGGTCCACTTCAGATGGCTCCAGCTAAAAAACATTGGAAGGAAAGAACACGTCAGCAAGCTGATCACTTTGAAAATGTGAAGGCAGAACTGGCTACATTTTTAAAAGCAACAGGGACAATTTTGGGAGAGACTTATCTAGGCCAGTATTTTTTTATATAAAAAAAGGCTTAAATAGTGCACAAGCACAGGGATATAGCACTTAAAATGTCACCATAAAGACTTGGACCAGTGTGTCAGATAATGGAACAGCTTATTTCAGGGTATGAACAAATTAAATTTTGTTTAAGCACAAATCAATATGAACTCAAGGCGCAGTCTGATGGCAGTTTGCTGAAATTCAGAAAACGGATATTCATGAGGATTTTAGAGGATTTTAGATTCAGTCAGCTACCTACAGTTACGTTTTTCTGGTCTAACGTGCAATATAGCTCTTTTCCCTTCTAAACTGAGTTTAATAGGGCAAAACCCCCAGCATGGTTTGCACCAAAGCAATGTTTTAACACTTGTCCTCAATATACTCCTCCCAAGTAATGAAAGGGGAAAGTGAATGAGTTCACCTATCAAAAAGCTCAAAACAGAAAGGAACACAGAATGAGCAGGAAAAATAAGGGGAAAGAATGAAGAACTTTGAAGGAGAGTTGGCTTGATTACAGAAAGCATTCATAACCAGAGATGTGACTGCAAGAAGGGTAAAGACCTTCGCTCCTTGACTAACAGATTGCAGCGGCAGATAGGAGGGACGGTGTGTAGTACAGGTGTGACAGTAACAACAGCGACTATCGGGAGGGAGCGGCACCTGAGGAATGGGAGCAAGCAAAACACAGACAAAAGGTAACATTAAAGGAGAGCGACAAGTACAGAAAGCACGTGGGTCAGCACTCCCATTGGTTTATGTCCTTGTTATATTTACAAGGACTCTTAATGGGACTTGGACTGTTGAAGAACAGAAACTGATGTGTTCCTACAGAGGAAGCTTGAGAGAACAAGAGTGCTGCATGCACACAAAAGGCACCAGCAAACAGTAGTTCTTAACAAAGTATGATTAGGTAATTCATTAGACACCAGCAGATTATGTAAAGTAGGCTCCCATCAACGGTGGCAAAACAGAAGGCCAAAATAGTTATTGCAACAAAAGCAAGAGGGAAAGGTTATAGCCTACAGCTTGCTTGAACAGCAGCAACTCTGGAGGGAAAACAACTTTATAGTATAGTAGTCCTAATAATAAAAATTACTGTCCACTGTCTTCATGGGTTCCCATTTTATTGCAGCACAGTTCTCATTCAAGAAATAGCAACATGTTAATTTAACATCTTTTGATCTCAGCCCCAATATCTTTGGCAAATGCATCAATGCAGGGAGAGCTTTGTCATTCAGTGAGAGGTAAGATGGGACATTATGCATCTATACCTTAATTACCAGTTAAATTGGAACATGAATCCACTTCATCACATGTGGAAGAGTGCTTGCCCATAGTTTATGAGTGACTCTTGCCCATAATCCTTGTCTGAAGAAAGTTATTTCCAACCCTCCCCCTTTGCACTTTCAAACTACCAGCCCTATCAGTACAATTAAAACGTGTGCAAAGCCACAAGAGTCTGTGACCCAGGAGCAACTGTTTACATGAGTAACAAGAATGCAAGTTAACTCACAAAATTCATGAGCAAACACTCCATAACATTTTTGGTTATTTCTCTTTTTAAAAAGCTTGTACTATTCTGAGTCTCTAAAATAATCTGTAATCCCTTCTATTATCTCACAGTTGCTTGGTGGACGATTGGCTCTTTACCTACTTACCTGAAGTGGCTCTACAGGATCAATGCAAATTACAGGAGTTCAGATTTCTTAGCAAGGAGATAAACCTAGAACTACTATCATTTACACGGAGTATGTTTTACTATCAGCTGGGCTGAGACAACAGCATAACTCTACAAGAAAGGATTGAAATTCTTTTAATATACGTACTGCTGATTTCCTCATGCTGGCTCGAGGTTTAGGCACCGGTTTTGAAGATTTTGTTTCTATCGTTTCAGCTGTCAAAGCACCTGTAGGTTTTGATTTTTGGGCTTGGAGAGCCAACTGGTAGGCTACTTCAAATGCTTGCCCCAATGTCAGAATGATTTCATATGTTAAATTCTTGAGAGAAGAAAGAAAAGATACACATCACTTCAAATCCCAAGAGACTTGCTGTGTGGCCTCTAAAACACCATTTTATTTTCCTTTTAAGGCAAGGGCTTACTTCAGTATTTCTGAACATCGCATCTTTACATGCAAAAAAAGCTGTATCACCTGAATTTCAGGAACAAATAGCGGCAGTTGTCCTTCCCGCCTACCTTCACCTCACCACCTGCCTTTTCAGCACATAGATATTTTTATTTTATCTTGTACACCACTGCGAAATTTTGAATGGGGAATGATATATAAATAAATAGGTGTGTATGCATTGGTCACTCTTCTCTTCATCTGTGTATAATGTTGGACGTCAAATGCTTGCCATATCTTTGTGTCTGTGGAGCTGCCTGGTTCTCCTTCAGTTTTACTTTTATTATTTTCAAACTTTAATGAAAAGCAGAGAAACACCTTAGAACTGTGTGCAATTTACAGAGATCTTCCATGGAAGCTCAAAAAAACAACACAAGTTTCAAACAAAACCACTTAAAACTGTTCTAGTATTTACACCTATCTTTTTAGACGTTAGAACATACATATCTGCAGAAAAAGCACTGTGGATAAGTTACATGGGAAGCAAAAATGCAGCATTATGTCAACTGATAATGTCTTGTCCAAATCTGAATGCAACCAACAAATTCCTAAAGGCTCAGAGGAATTTGCTTTTATTTTTTTATATACTGAAGGTTAATGTTGAGATTCTACCTTATTATATGTCTAAGATACTATCGTAACTAGTAGCTTAACAAGATGTACTTGGTCTTTCCACATTCAGAGGTAAATCAACTCATAGGAACACCATGGTCCAGCATACGTTGCTTAAATCCTTGCACCCTATCACTTACATATGGGATTTACCCCCAATCCCAGAGTTTTATATTGCAGTTCAACTACCTGCAAATGATCTTTACTTAGTTGAAACATAGACTCTCCATAAGGCAAAGCACAAAGCGTTTTGTATTCCATTTTACTTACTACATCAATGGTACTGAAGACATGGCAGTAGTGATGGCTAGTCTGCAAGTCCTTGGTGATATAGGCAAATGTACAGAGATCCTCTGGGTCCTGGGCAGCACAAGAGATGTTCCGGATTTCATGCTCAGCAATAACATTCTGTAAAGGAAACAGCCAGCTACATTTTGCTCAATATTGTACAGGCATTCCACACAAATAGTATTCACAATAAAAACAATGTTGCAACGAATTAATTTGAAACTTCATAGAAATTATAGACAGCTATCCAAGTAATTAATAATTCTGCCCAATTTTAGCAGCTATTGTGTAATCTTTAACTGATCTTTTAAGCAGAAGTTACAATAGAGTCATGCTCTGTGAGGTCAATAGTCAATCATGATTAAGGAGTTGAGTCCACCCCATAAATATCTAATTGCCTCACTACATATTTATGGCCTCACTTCCACAGTCCAGATTGGTCACTGGAGTTTATATTCATTCCTTGGATGCATCTTCTGGAGCCAAAGGACGGATGGATGGAGATACCATATAATCCTAACTGACTTAAATGAGAGGCAAGGGTAGTGAGGTGGGTGTCAATAGGAAGTGAAGGCAAATAGTATGAAGATAATTTCTCCTCTCTATGCCCTCCATCCATGGCAAATTTTCATGTTACTATTTTCAGTGTCCAATACAAAACATACTATAATATATAGAAGCCATCTCTTCTGTTTCTTTCTATAAACACAACACATTCATTTACAACAGAAGTAAAATGCCTAATGATATTTGTGAGACAGCAGCGTTAAACACAAAGTAGCAAAATGGCTATAGTTAGCAGGTTCTATTTCATACATATAGAATAATAATATATGGAGTTTTCAAAAACCAACCCAACACATTGGTAGGCAAACCTCGCCTCACACAAGTAGCATCACACAAGTAGTTGCTTCATATACTGGGTCAGACCACAGACCACTACCTTAGTCCTGTCTACACAAACTGGTAGCAGCAGTCCAGGATTTCAGCCCTGCCTGGAGATGCTAGGGATTGAACAGGTGACCCTTTGCATGCAAAGCATGTACTCTACCCACTGAAATACTATGTGCCTCTGAGCTGTTACCTAGGTACCCAGCTGAGCCTCTTTTCTGTGATGCAACTGGAAGAGCTGCAGGTTGCATGTGAATGTCCTAGTAATAAGGTTAGAGTAGTAGCATTAACAATATCAGAATAGAAACAAGCACAGCCTGGTAAACTAACCACTCTTTTCTTCCTTAATCATCTACAGTGGCAAGTTTTACAGGGCTTTCCAGAACATTTTGTCTTTCCACTGATAGGGAGAAGTTGTAAAACAGATGAATTTTCAGTTATTTTCACTATTCACTATCACTTGTCACTCAAGACTTTAAATACCAACTATGAGCTCAATATATTTTTTACCTTGTTAGATGCATCTATGAACTTCACTCCTTTGTAAGTAATAGATAATATTATAGTAGGGACCTTTTTCATATGTTCCGTGGATTTCTTTAAAAGAAAAGAAAATCTCATTAAAAGTTATAGATTTAAATCATTCCCTTCTCATAGGAGGGTACAGGTACAGGAAAGGTTTCAAAAGCCTTCCGCATCAAGTCATGTTTTGGAAATAGTGATTTCAGACATGGGAGCCATTTTGCAAGGTATTACAAAATTTTTTTTGTTCCCCCCCCCCCTCAAAATAACGCTTCCCCCACCACTTTTGGTCTTTATTAAAACAAAGCTTTAAAATTGCCTTTTCTAGGTAAGGATAATTCAGTGAAGTATATTATAAAATATAAGGAAATCCAAGTTCTCACAATAAACAATAAACCTCTTGGCATGGTGTATATCTACTAATAAGAAATCTGCCAAAAACATTGACCAACACAACAAGGTAGCAGATAATTGTAGGGCAATTACAAAACTGAACAGCTTTTGTAGTTTGGCTGTAGTTAGTATGTCCCATGCTCTGAACATTACCTCTAGATCTGAAGCTACACAATACACTATTTGGATATCACAATACCAGAATATCAGAAGCTTTGTTTTTATAGTCACACCTACCCTCATCTTTGCACAGGCATCCTGAGTAGATTCTGTCCCTCGAAGATCTTTGATTAACATGGATCCTAAATACTGATTAGAAGAGACAAGGAGCAGCAACTGTCAACACAAGTATTTGTACACAATTGCCCAAAGACATGGAGAAGACATGGCCACCCTTTTAACAAAACCATAATTACTTCTGAAATTCCCCTGCTTTTCTAGTTCCCCAATCTTTCCAGTCTCGGCTTGGCTAGTACCAAACAGCTAAAAGCAGCTGTTATCTAGGTGGTAGACCATATCTTACAGTGACAGCCAAGATTATGCACTGGAGAATTAATTTGTGTAAGAATCTAGAATGTACTTACATTGGCTTCATACCCACAGGATTCAAATATAAGTTTCTCTGGTTGGTGCTGCCAGTGTTGGACAGGGGCATAAGGAGCTGCCAGACTTGGGGGTCTGAGTGTAAGTTTGGATTCACGACGTTCCTCCTGAAAACACAAGTCACAGTTTAAGGCAGAATTGGGTAATCTCACTGAGAATTGCTTAACAAATGTTTCAAGGCTGCATGTTACACAGAGCATCAGTTTCGGACTTCTATTTAAATATTTTTATACTACTTTTGCACAAGGCTCAAAGTGCTCTACATTCACACACACACTAAAGGCACATATAAAACAAAGCAGTCACAGCAAATTTAAACCCTCACATAAAGGAAAGGTTTTACAGGCTTTTCAAAAAGATAAAAAGTGTTGATGCCTTCCTAAACTCTTAGAGAAGTTTCCGAAGTTTTGAGACTTGCTGAAAAAGCCTGGCCTCTACACTGCTGTCCAAACTTGTCATATAAAAGAAATAGACAGCAACACTGATTGACTGAACCTCAGTTGGCAAGTGGGCTCGGATGGGTCCATTTTATACATGTCAGTATAGCTAGCTTTAATGCGTGCTGTCTGCAACACAAACACTTCTTTAAAAACTAAATTAGGGCAAAATCCTATGCATGGCTAGGGAAATATCAAAGAGCTTTAGGACCATTTTCTGTGTAAGCATGCATAGGATCGCATTCTTAGACATCTCTAATCACATTACATAATACCATCTCTGTGATTAGATACTGTCTGGTCATCCGTGGTGAGTAAAGATCCAGCCATGCAGACACAGTTCCACTGCCATGACATGCAAGATATGAGGGCAGATACAACTTGAGAAACAGTGACAAACCATGCTGCTGCTTCTCAACAGCAACAACAAAAATACAGTGTCCAGACCAGGAACACCCAGAGCTAGTCACTATTTTTCTCTGGTTTGGGCAACAACAGTGCACTATGGCTGCTATTTCTACAGTGGAGACCTCACTGCTGTGCTTCCCTATCCAGGAAAACAGCTATGGCTGAAATGAGATTCCCACCATAATTAAGTAAAATTGATTTATCAATTCCTGCTGCATTCTTCCAGGGGAATAGAGGAAACCCTAGAGATAAATTAACAAAAGACAAGAATAAAGCTTATCAAAATGTTACGAGCTCTCTGACCTGCGCTTTGAGTCTCTCTGTTCTGGGGTAAGATGCAATATCATGGCTGCTCTCATGTCTCTTCCTTCCAACATCCCCCAAAGGTAGCAGGAGATCTGCAGACCTTCCTGTGCAAGAGTCACTCTGGCTCAGAGGTGAAGATGTCTGGGATATCAAATCCTGGCACTGGAATCAAAAAGATAAACATGACATTCTGTCTTTTGCTGGGTATATTCAGAGCACCTTGTTTGCAAGCCATGAAGATGACACTGCTAAACATGTTTTTTAGTAGTATGAATATTAAGAACACAGGCCTGGCAGTGCATACAGAATTTTCCTGCCACAGCGGGTATACTTCTTCAAGGGGCCGTACACCCCAAAGGGCAGAGATAAGGATGAAGGACTCTATGATGAAGATTACGAAAAGCGAAGTAAAAACAAGAAAAGGTACTCTACTCAGCAGTCCCAGGAGGGGACAACTGTAATTATTTTAAGGATGGCTGTGAGATAGGGAGAATGTTCCAAATGCTGCTGTTTGCTGTGGCAGACAAGGAACTGAGCAGCAGGTGGGAGCCATACTCAGAGCATGCACAGAGGAGGGTGGTTGGGCCTCCCTCCTAAAGCGTTGCTCAGCTCTAGAACGTTCCAAATGATTGTTTGGTGAAGGCACATAATCTATGAAGCACCAGGGGTATCTTAAAATATAAACTGTATAAACTTATGCTGCTATGCCTTGAGGTGAAGAGCCTCTATGACAGCTGCAAAGCCCATTTGCTGCATGACCTACAACTCAAATTTAGGAGTTCCAGGCTACCCTCTTTCCCTTGACGGTTGCAAGGGACCAGCTATATAACAGAACTAGTCACCCTGAGTGCTGTGACATCCTTGGATGGTTTTGCTTTTGTTTCTGCCAATGAGGCCAGCAAAGTCAGTTCTGGGCTCTGCTACAAAATATTCTCTTTGCATAGAAAACTGACATGAGGGAGAAGGCTGGGCTGTGAATCTCCCTGACAGCTAATGGAATGCTTTGGATGAATAACCATGCAACCACGTGAGCCCCCACTGCAGACTGAAGCCTTTAATCAGGTCTTATCACTTCATCTGCTGTTGATGAGTTGTCATTCCTGCTACCTGTCATTCCTGCTATTGCCCTGACATTCTGCTGTAGACTGCTGGCCTTTAAAAAAATTCCCTGTCATTTGATTTTCAGCATGTAACTTCAGAGCAATTTCACACAGTCACCAGTTAGAAATCTGTGATCATTGTGGAGCAGTGGGCCTGTGCACACTACCACTGAATGTGCAATTATATGTGATGCAGGGCCTTATACATCTGTAAGAATTTGTGCTTGATTCTTAGGGTTTTACCTTTTGAACAGGAAGGGTCACAAGGTCACAAGAATCAAGCACAAGTCCTTACAGATGTGTAATGCCCTACATCATACATAATTGCACATTCAATGGTAGTATGCACAGACCCACCAAAAGTGTGGAGATGGAAGTGCATATAGCCCCAGTACTCTACTGTACATTCAAGGATTTGTTATCGCTGTCCAATATATGGTGAAAACAGGGTAACTATTTTCTCATAAAAGGAAGCCATAAAGCATAGACAAATGCTTTGTAATCTCTATAAATACAAGGACATGGTTATTCCAACTACTGACAAACATGGATTTCTGAACTTCAGACTTCTGCTCCCTGAGGCAGAAAGGGTTCTTTGTAGGGGGGTTAGGGGGAGAAGAGAAAAGAAAAAGTGTTGGCAGCACCACACAAATTATTCCAGTGTTCCTCTAGCATAATAGGCACTGAGGGGAAACGTCCTTATTCTGCCTACTTTACTCTCCAGAGTGCGTTTGAATTGCACCCATGAGCTAGCAACAGAAAAGAAGTAGAGAGTCAATAGTTGGCTGATGCTGAAGAGGGCTCCTGAGTCGGGTATTGTGGAGAATGGCAACATTCATATAAGCCACAGCTTAAACTTAGGGACACCTTTCCATTCATCTTCCATTAATACACACCAGGTAAAGTTTGCAACGTGCAATTTCTACTGAGGTACTTTGTAAGTAAAAGATAGCTCATTTTGTAGAGACAGAAGTATGGATATTGCATATCCAATTATGACTGAAGGCCCAGCTGGAGCTGTTTGTTACGAAGCATCCGAGCTCTCAGCTAACATGTTCGAATGGTTTTAAAATCTAGATGTGTGTGTACAGTCCTCACCATCACCATCACAGCCACAATCACCACAGTTTAGTTTCCTAGACCCACAGTAGCCAGACATTCTGCAATGCTCAGTGTTCTCTGAAAAACTATAAAGTGAGCAGTCTGAAATATAAACAATGACATACTCTTAGCTGAGAGAAACGTGGCGGTTTTTGTGGAGGCTCCTCATATGGTCTGTCTGCCAGGGAGGCTATGATTCGCTTACGATGGCCAAGAAGGTTTACCTTGAGCACCTGTAGGGAAGGAGGAAGTTAGCAAAGAAATGTGATGAAAGGTTCCTACACTGTAGCTTTTCAGTATTAAAACAGTGTTGTGATACTAGTGCTTATTTCCCTGGAGAGCAACTTACATTTACTAGTTCTAATTCCCAGAGGTTTTTCACAGAGTCTATAGAACTGTAGCCACTTGATAGAAATGATTGAATGTAATCCTGCAGTCCCAGGGAGTCAAGCCAGGCAGGAACGGAGGGCTGAGTCCCATCACAGCCCAAGGATTTGACCTGCAGAGGGACCAAGAGGGGGGGAAAGTATTATAGCTGCAAGGACCTCAGATCGTTTAGATTTTTAAAAATGATTTTAAAATATTTAATTTTAATTATGTTCGTACTAAATACCCAAGACATTCTAAGAGAAATGACTCCATAATTCCTTGAGAGATACAAGAGTTATTTCCATTAAGTAGAAATCAGTCAGTGATGCTAACTACACAATGGATGTAACTGAATCTCAGTGGCCCTCTCTCCACCACCCTGTTACCCCCAGGAAAAAACAACTGATGTGTGTATAAAGAATTTAGAGTGCAGAAGTGGTACGAGAGAGTTCTCTTTTTCCCACTTGCAGCTGCTCTGTTCCAAGGTGACCCTAAAGCTGCTTTTAATCCCATGAAAGTATAATGTGCACGTACCCACATCTCCTCCTCCTCCTCCTCCTCCTCAAATCACCCCCTCCACACCTCCTTTTCTTTGAAAAAAGGCTGTCAGGATTCAATTACATGCAATGTTTAATTAGAAACATAGGATGATGCCTTATACAGAGCCAAATGACGGGACTATCTATCCCAGTATTGTCAACATTGACTGGCAGCAGCTCTCCAGCTTTTCAGGCAGGGGTTTTTCCAGCCCTGTGTTGAGATGCCTCAGATTGAACCTGGGTCCTTCTGCATTGAGCTATGGCATCTCCTATCTGTTAGCCCTGCCGTTCTTTTAATGGCCTGAAGTTAAAGTTGAGGCCCTTATGAAATAAGGGTGAGAAACCTGAAGCCCTCGGCCTAATTTTGTGCATTCTTTCATTTCAAAATCACTGTGCAGTTGATCCATTCAGACCTCATTTATCCCTCCTCTGGCAGTTTAAGAACATAAGAAGTGCTCTAATGCTGGATCAGACCAAGGGTCCAGCACTCTGTTCACACAGTGGCCAACCAGCCATCGGCCAGGGATGAACAAGCAGGACATGGTGCAACAGAACCCGCCCACCCCTGTTCCCCAGCAACTGGTGCACACAGGCTTACTGCCTTGAATACTGGAGATAGCATACAACCATCAGGGCAAGTAGCCATGGATAGCCTTTGCCTCCAGGAACTTATCCAACCCCCTTTTAAAGCCATCCAAATTGGTGGCCATCACTACATCTTGTGGTAGTGAGTTCCATAATTTTAACTATGCACTGTGCGAAGAAGTGCTTCCTTTTATTTGTCCTGAATCTCCCACCCATCAGCTTCATGGGATGACCCCACTGGGTTCTAGTATTTTGAGAGAGGGGAAAAAATGTCTCCCTATCCACAATCTCCATACCATGCATAATTTTGTACACCTCGATCATGGCTCCCCTCAGCCTCCTCTTCTCCAAGCTAAACGATCCCAGCTGATGTAACCTTCCCTCGTAGGGGAGAAACTCCAGCCCCTTAATCATTTTAGTTGCCCTTTTCTGCGCTTTTTCCAGCTCTATAATATCCTTTTTTAGGTGTGGTGACCAGAACTGTACACAGTATTCTAAGTGTGGTCACACCATAGATTTGTATAAGGGAAGTTTGATACTGGCCATTTTATTCTCAGTTCCTTTTCTTATAATGCCTAGTTTGCTGGGTGTGGAATAAGGGGATGACTGTGGGGTGGAGGGAAGAGAGAATGAGAGGGGGGGAATGAATGGGTTGAGTGAAAGAGAGAGAAGGGGGGGGCTTGCCCACAGTTGGCATGTGGCCCCTGACAGAATCAATGGAATGTGGCCCTCAACAACAACAAACATTCCCAACCCCCGGTATAGCATTGTCAGATGTGTACAGAACCCAATTACGAATATCAGTGAGACCATAACCATTGCAGGGAGAAGTATAACAAATCCCAAAGGCACTGCTCTAATCTAGCAAGATGGCCAACAATCAGGAACTCAAAGAGAAAACCCCATTTGCTCTAGGTAAAACTTGTCAGAGCTCATCTCTTGAAAACTCTCTCTTCTGCAGTCTCCCAGATAGGAGCTGGGGCTTTTAGTGGCCCACATAGGAAATATAAGAGCAAGCTCAGTGCATGATAGAAGGCAAGAAGAGATATTCAAGCAGAGAAAATATCCAATGTGACCACATGGATCTACAGACAAATCCTATTGCTAACTAGGAAATTCAGTTCCTTGTGGGTTTTTTGACAGCTAGAGCACTATACAGTTCTACTTTCTGTATGGCAAAGCATGGTAAGCTTTCTTTTATGCACTTTGCTTTTCAAAAAGCAGACGGTACCAAGCAAGCAAACTGGTTTCCTTGGCTTACTGCTTGGATTGTTAGAAGCAGAACTGCCTTGGACTGCAACACTAAAACTGCCATTTTGTGAATTAGCAAGCCCTTAGCCTCTCATCATCACTCTAATTACTGCTTTCATCAGTTTTAGCATGGGACAACACAGGCAATGCAAATTTGCTCACAAAGTTTAGGACTGCTTTAGTGGTATCCACGAGGGAGTCCATAAATCCATATCTGTATTTTCCAAAATGGGCGATCACAATATTCCCTTCTTTGCTCCCAGTAGCCCTAGGGGCAACTCCAGGTCCAATCTGTAACCATGACATGATCTACTAGAGCCTAATATGAATGTCTGCAGACTCCGCCTCCCCCACCATCTTGGGACTCTGAACATGCAGACACTATGACTTCACCAACACGTTGGGTTTTTATCTCCCCTCACCACTCCCCAAAGCAAGTGCTCTCTGTAACATCGTGTCTGATGAAGAAATCTGGAGATCTTGAAAGCTTGCACATCTTTTGGTGATCTTTTGGTTGCCTTAATAAAGGTATTGCACTAATATGGATTTTGGTTTTGGTTTTTTTTTTCTTATGGCCAACCCAGCTACCTTTGCTTGTTGCATAAACCCATAGCTTACTCAGACGATGCAAGAAACATCATGTATCATTTTGCAGAATTCCAGCTGACCCACTAATTGGATCTCTTTCTAATGCAAATGTTTAACTAAGAAGAAAGTGCCCCCTTCCAACTCCTATTATGACAGAATGGAATTATTTTCTTATCTTTCTGTAAAATGATATGCCCATTCACGATGATGGATTCAAGCTATTCTAACACTATCTTAACTCTGTTCGCATGTGAAAATACATATCATTTAACCTTAGGAAGGGAACGTGCCGCCTGGAGAAGTTTCCTGCGATGCTGAGGGTCACTAATACCAATCTCCCGAAGATCCTGATCTTCCATGACATTGCAGCCCTGCAGGGAGACAAGAGACAGTCACAGATAGAAAGCACAGCAAAAACACGCACAGCATCTTTGAATTTCAACCCTATCTGTGTATGTTCCACAATTCTGCATGAACACCACACAAACAGAGAATTTGGTACTGAACTGAGAATTCAGCAACTTGAGGATGTCAACTTTAATTTTAATACAAGTTCCTAGTTCCTGGCTGTAAAAATTGCCTTGAAGATGTGTGGGAAATACCCAACAAGACCTCAGAATTTGGGGGCGGTGGGTGGGAGAATGATTTCTAGTGGTAAAGATGAGGATTTCAAAGCTCTGCCTGCCCTTTCTATGAAGCCACAGAATTATGTATTTATTTACAATATTTATATATTGCTCCCCATTCAAGAATTTCAGAGCGGTGTAAAATTGAATAATAATAATAACAACAACAACAACAACAACAACAACAAAGTGTTTTTAAAGAAACAAAAGTGCAATAAAATTGCAGCTGGTTATTAGAGGAAGGCTTCCTCAAACAGTATTTTCAGGAGGTGCCAAAAGGAATACAAAGTTGGCGCCTGCCTGACCTCCAGAGGCAGGGAATTCCATAGGATGGGGGCCACCACACTGAAGGCTCTTCCCCTGGTGGACATCAATCGGATAGTAGGTCTATGTGGTACCACCAGGAGCATGCCCTCCAATGACCTCAGTGACCTGGCAGGTTGGTAGGGGAGAAGGCGCTCTCTCAGGTATCCTGTTCCCAAGTTGTTTAGGGTTTTGTACACTAGTACAAGAATCTTAAACCTGGCCCGGTAGCAATAGTTCCCTCAGCAAAAAAGTTACATGCTGAAAAGGGGCATCTCCAAACAACAGCTGAGCTGCTGCCTTTTGCACTAGCTCTAGCTTCTGGAGCAGCTTTAAGGGCAGCCCCACATAAAGCGCATTGCAGTAATCCAGTCTTGAAGTTACTAATGCCCGTACCACCATGGCCAAGCTATTCCTGTCCAGGAGAGGCCATAGCTGGCGAACCAGGCAAAGCTGATAAAAGGCACTCCGAGCCACGGTGGCTACTTGAGCCTCCAGCGACAGAGATGAGTCTAAGAGTATCCTCTATTTCTTTATGTAAACATAAAATGTATACAGATTAGAATTCAGATTTTCATGGCACATAAAGATTTTCGTGCTTTATGGGAAGGAGCCAAATGACAATAGGTCCTAGCTGAGCCAATGGAGAAGGCTTTGCTATGTGTTGCAGCCAGGTGGCTCTTTTTCTGGTGCAGCCAGGTGGGCGTGATAAGATCACCTCCTCCTACTTCAGTGAGTGAACTTTGGCAAGTTTTTAAAAAATGCTTTGCTAGATGCCCACCCTAACACTTCATAGCTCAAGCACTCATCCGTGTCTTTCCCCCACTGTACATATTATAAACCTCTCTTTGCTGGAGTATAAAGGCATTGAAGAGGGTTTTGTTAAAAAAAAGAAAAAGGGGAATTGTGACCTGCATTACAGCTGCTCCTTTGAAGCAAGATTACTGCTCCCCCAACCCCACCCGCCATGACTAGAATGTCCTGGTGGGAACAAAACACTATTGGATTGCCTGCAGTTGAGGCAAGTATTAATAGGCCAACCCATTTGATTCCAAACCACAATAAACTTGATAGCTTCTGAAATTTACTTGAGCACTTGACCTGGAAAGAAGGGAAGTTCACGCCATCTTCTCTTGTGTGAAGGTTCTAATTAAGGCCTCGAATACTTTTATTAGATGGCTTTTAGATTGCTGCTCTAAAACCATGTTTTCAATATATGTGAACTTGGAGTTGGTTCTAACTTTAAACTGGTCTTTAGATATAGCTGCAGATATAGTGCACATCAATTGTTGTCCTGCAGACTCTTCCCTCTTCTAGATTCAGGTCAATAAAATGACGGCCTGTGAAGGGGAAAATCTGCAGTCATGGCGACCAATAATCATACTTGCTCCCACTCCCAATGAACGTGGCCCTGATGTCTAGGGTACTGTCAAATGGCCCCTCCAAGGAGGCCTCCCTTGCTCCTACAGTAGCTGTTCTGGATTGCTCTGCTGCTTCAATTCATCCACACCACTTTTCTCTCTGAAGACATCCCATTTTCACCTCTATGCATCAAGTGGCTGCAATGAAGGAGCCATTCTCTCAAACGTACCACATGCTCCCCAGCTATTTGATTCTGGCTATCCACACCCTACTTGCAATGTTAGTTCCACTGCATCTCTTTCCATCCAATAATTTTTAGTAGATTGATTTACATGACCTTCCCATTTCATACATGCTTGCTTTCATCAGTCATCCCTTTGATCATAGCTTAACAATCCAGTATAGCCCCGATGCAACTTCAGCCACCTGCCCCTTTTCCCTTAGTCTTGCTAGTGCACTGCATTGTATGCAGGGAAAGCTCATCTTTGCTTGAACTCCCTTGAGGGCCAGAGAGAGAAAATTGAATTTATTTTAGAGCATGGCAACAATCCAGGGAAGGTCAATATCACTGTAATCTATCATGCGTCTCCATGGAGATAGAAGCAACCCACCCTTCTTCAGAGGAGTGACTTTCATTGTTACACACTCGTTACAAAGCTCATTATCCCCACATATGAAGTGTGGAAAAATGAATGAATGAGTACACAGCATTTAATGAAGGCAATGTTCAACAACTACAACTATATATTTTGTTTTATGTACCCATCTCCAGAATGGCTACTCTATTCACGAGAACAAAAACTACCTCTGTAATTCATTCTTTGCATTTGAGATTATCCACCCCAGACTGCTGTCCAAAAGGTAGGACCCAAGTTCCAACTAGAATGGTCTTTCTATAGTGGGAGCTTCTGCTTTATTCCATAATTTTGTCATATCAAAGAATTAAAACTTGATTCTGGGCAGTCAGCTGAATAGGTTTTTTCAGCTGTCAATACATTTAGCCGATACCAAATGAAGGGGCAGAAGAGAGAATTCTCCAGTAATCACTACAATGAGCCCTTCCCCAATTATAAATCTCCTTAGCTCTATATCAGTTAGGGAGGAACTGCATTGGATAAATCAACCTCTTTGAAGGCTGCTTACTATAAACACAGTAATAAAATATTGAAGACCCACTTGAGAATGAATTTGCCATCTGCTGGAGGTGTGAGGCCAGATTATTTTTCTTTACACATGAAGTGACAGCAGTAATTGCACACTGTGTGGTGTAGGCCATCACACACTTGATATGAGAGCATGGAGTACAAATAGCACAGGATTCCTTTCTTTTGTTTTCATTGTCCACTGTGGGCACGGTTTAAGAACTTTACATGGCAGCAGCAAGAATACACATACAATGTGCTATTTCTATTGGTCACTGAATCTACAAAAATCACAGCTTCTGACAAAATAACAGAAAACTGCTGGCATTTTGTCTGAAAAGGAATTGTGCTGCTTTCCACGGTGACCTATTTTGCCATAAAGCAATCATGCCAAATGCAGAATTTCCCACCCTCCTTAAATAAAATGTATTTTGTAGTTCTAATACTAAAGGTTCATTTGGGAATCAATTTAGCAGAAAGATCAGGGAACCCATTCAATGGAAATAACTGAAGCCAAATGTTTACTCCCTTTTGCTTTATTAAATAATACCCTGGGAAGAACAGCTACAACCATTTTATAAAACACAAAACTTGTCTGCATGTTTTAACTTGAAGTGTCACCAATGATCAATCTACATATCACTCATTTAGTAGATCTCACAGGCAACTCATTTATTTAATCCTTCAGCCCTTCATGACTCGTTACTGTTTACATAGCCAGTAAAGGCAGGGCTAGAATTTCAGAAGATGATTGTATTTGGGCAGAAAGTATAAAATTTTAGCCATCTTTTTTAAAAAATACTATTTTAAAGGAGCTGATGTTGCACCTCTGTACAGCAAGACTTTTTTCATTAAAATCCTTGTTTCAGCAAATGGGTTTCCCTTACAAAATGTTTGCTTATGTACTGTCAAAGTTACAGTACCCTTGCCTTTCCGAAAAATATGGACAAACAAATATTACTGCTTTTCATCTTGAGACCCTGTACAAGACTTCACAACATAAAGCAAGTTGGAGCACATCTTTGTATCACTGACTTGTAGTGCCAATAGAACTTGGTGCTTGCTAGAAGAGTAATTGTTGTAATAGAATGGGTGGGTCTTTTGAAAGCAGCATATGCTACAATGTCTTGGGGGCTTTGCTGGATACAGTGAATTTCCATTGGCTCAGTGAGACAGATTCAGACTGCTCTCTGCTTGCATTTCCACAGAAATGGTAAAAGCAGCATATTTCTGATGCCTCTCCAATACAACACTCAGCATTTTTCTAATATATAAAACAGCAGGACAGCTATCAGTATTTTAAATCTGTCCAGTGACTGAGAACACTCCTCAGCCATCATGTGTCACTATGATCTATCCTGGATAATTTCTAAATTGAGGACAGTAATGACACTTCAACAGAGGCTTTTCTCTACAGCAGGGGTAGGATACAAGCAGCCTTTTTGCCACCACCATGCTGCTTAATTCCAGTGGCAGTGCCTGCACCAGAGGCTGGGAGTGGGGTGGGGGGACTGCATGTCATGAAAATTCAAAGTATGATGGCAGCAAAAAGACTACTAAATAATTGTAGTTTGGCCTTACTGAGGAGGGTTGAAGTGACCAATTTAGCTTGTAAACAAGTTGCTACTGAAATTTGTCAGCAAACCTCCAATTTATTTATTTACTTTTGCTGCACCAGCTGCCCCTCAGAGCTCAAAAAAGTGACCTTGGAGAGGTGGGAAAGGGGTCAGTTCTGTGAGTGAGGAGGGGACTAGGAAAGAGTGTATATGAGCTATAGCAGTCCCTCCCCAGCCTCCTTCCTTTCCCCTCTGCAGAGCCCAAGCTAGACAGGCAAAAACATCTGAGTTTGGAGGATGACAAGCATCTGGATAGGACTGCATCCTAAGCACGATTCATCCAGACCTGTTTGAAGCAAGTCCTTAGACAAAAAGGAAGTGATCACTAACAGTAGCAGCTTTGGGACCTCTGCTTGAACAGACATTTGTTCCATGTTCCTCAGTGCCTTTGCCCCATATTCTAGCATTTGTATAGAGCTTGAGAGAGTATTTTCAAAGCTACTCTTGAATAGCATAATATTCAACAAGTAATTAGAAGCTTATAGGTTTGACCCTGCTGAATTGTGCCCCCCCCCCTCCCCAGTAAAATGCCGGCCTTCCTCTATGGAAATGGGCTCCCTTCTTCCTATTTAAGCACAGAGTGCATACCTCCCCCTAAGGTTACCTATGAGAATTCCACTCTGCTTTCTAGAGCCCAATTGGCTCTGCGGGACTAAATGGCAAAGACTATTTTGGTTTCACTGATAAGCAGGCAGAACGGAGCACATAGGTAGAAAATCCATAGGGAAGGGAAGAGGCATTTTTATTTAATTGCTTCTGAGAGGAGATGCACATTTTAAAGCAGAGGGAAGTCTTCACCAGGTGGTCTGCCTGTACAAGTTTTTGAAAGCAAGATGGATTGGAGACAGACAAAACCTGGCAGGAAATCTCTTAATGCACTCATATGAGCCAAAGTGGTACAAAGTGGTATGGGGTTGTTCTGTCTGGGTATCCATTATTTTTAAATCATTTGAAGAGGCAGAAGTGTAAGTCAATCCAAGAGAGATTTGACACTCCTACCAGATGATACTTTAATAGTATCACAGCCTATTCTTCAGAACCCAGGGACCATCCCTCGCTATCAGTGCCCCATTATATAATTCCCCAAATGTAGCCAGACCTTCAGAACCCAGAGCATCACTACATCAAAGGTGGAATGCTGAGAAGGACTATAGCTCACTACTTAGAACCTCAGCTGCAAACTGGTGGACTGCAGCTTCCATCAGCCCTAGCCAGCATAGCCAGTGGTGAGGGATGGTGGAAGCTGCAACCTCACAACATCTGGAGGGCTGCAGGAACTCCATTCATACCTTTAGGATTGCTTGCACATTGGGAAATCTAGCAGTTGCCTTTGCACTCACCACTAAATATACAAAATAAAAACAAGTGATGCAGACATATGTGCATACAATTGTATCCATGATACACTTGGTTTTCATAATGTTTTCACTTAAAAAATGGTGGAAAGGTCATGAGTATCTGGCGTATTTTTTCTACAGTTACCCATGCATGCAACCTTATCACAGACTGAACTGTACACATGGTGATTGCTACATGTATCTAAAACTAAGTAAATTAACATGCTAACTGCCTTACATTTTGTCCCTGTATCAATTCCCATCGGAATTCAAGGTACTGGTAATGACGTTTAAAGCCCTAAACGGCTTGGGACCTCGATACTTGAGAGAGCGCCTCTCCTTATATATGCCTGCCCGAGACCTTAGATCTGTTGGAGGAGCCCTTCTCCGCATCCCATCAATGCAACATATACATTATGATGGGACAAGGGAGAGGGCTTTCTCTGTGGTGGCACCCCGACTGTGGAATGCCCTCCCCTTGAAGGCCCGATTGGCGCCAACATTGATTGCATTTCGACGCCAAGTAAAAACATGGCTTTTTAACAAAGCCTTTGATGGTTAAACTCACTGGCACATTGTTTTGACTGTTTTAACTGCTTTTACTGCTTTTAAATTACATATTGTTTTAACTTGGATCATAGTTTAATTTGTTTTTAACTGTGCATATTTATTGTTTTATACTGTATGTTTTTATCGGTACACCGCTCTGAGATCTTAATGATATAGGGCGGGATATAAATGTTTTAAATAAATAATAAATAAATAAATTATACTGATGGAGCAGTAATTCTACCTGACTAGAACTTTCGCTAAAGGATACAAAATACAACTTGCATGAGCAAACTGCATGCTTTTTTAAAGGAAGATGTGTAATAAAATAGCACCACACACAGTACACAAAGACCAGTACTAGATTGATGAAAATTTATGACTGCATTTGAAGATTATGTACTAATTAAAATAGGGGGAACTCATCTTCCTAGCTGCAATGCAGAATGTGGAAAATTGGGGATTAGGATGAATTTGATGCAGAAAATATTTTTGCACCTGCGTTTCAAATTGTTTTTGATACAAACATGAGTTTCAAAGCAACTTAGTAGATAGTATGGGATGGGACAGTGGCTGCTGTTTGAGGAAACAAAACCTAAGTGGTATTTGCACTTGTGAATAAGTCATCACTGCAGACAGAATACGTACTACATTGGATCATCTAAAATACATTACTTTTAAGCTGCTAAAGGGCTGTGAATCAAATTATGAGAACACAGGCAAATTATGAGGCTACATTAAGCTGCCAAAAGGTTGTGGAATCAAATTATATGAAAGTAGGTGATGTACAGTCATATGTAAACCAGGCCTAAGAAATGTAGCAAGGTCAGAATTAGGTTTGATTCAATTCAGTTGTAGAGTCAATTGCTGGCTGCAAATCAGATTACTTCTGAGAAACAAGTGCCATTACCAATGCAGAAAAAGTCTTAGACTGCAGACGAACTGGCTAACATACATGATCATGTATGATCATGAAAGTAGTTTACACATCATGTGCTGGGAACCTGTGGAAGCCAAGAGAAAGATTTCTAATCTTTGGGCCAAATTAGACATAGGGCAAATAAGCAGCTTCAGGATGTATGCAACTTTTATTACAGAAACTGGCATGGGGGCAAAGGCCTGAACATCTAGTTTTATCCTAATTTTGGATGCAAAGGAAGGGGATGTGCACTAGAAGTGACACACATATAATGAGGAAGGACAAAGCCACATAAGCCTGGAATATAAATACAAATTAATCCAGATCTCACTTTCTCTGTAAACCAAACCATTGCTTACCTGCTTCTTTACTCTCTTTTGGTAGAAGGCAAAGTTTCAAATCATTACTATGAACATAGAATTTGCTGATTTAAATTAGCATGAGATAGGCATTCATAAAACATCCATTCAGCACAGTTTGCTAATTCATCCAAGGTTGCTGCGCCTCTAAATTCTACTCTTTTATGTAAGGGGGGAAAACGAACAAGCAAGCTCTTGTAATGAAGATCACTACAGGCAAATCTGACTTGACACTAAATTACATTTAGTCAAATTAATGTCAGAACTTCAAATTATTTGTGAACATCCTTGTGCTTTAATGCCCTCAAATTTTACCTCATTCCTCCAATTAAAAAATGAAGGAAGAGGAGCCTAGGGCACTACATGAGAACAGATTTGCTTCTGACAGTCTCATTGAATCAATGTAGCTTTCTACACCTTTTATGGGAAATTCAGCAGTGAAAATGGAAAGAGACAAAAAAGTAAAGACCATATTCACATTCCATAAGCTACCCACTCCTCATAATAGCTTAATGTAGATACAACCATATGTTTGGCTATAACAAAAGAGATATACTGGCCTAGGGATGTGGCAACCTCGAACCAATAACTCAGGAGGTGTTCTAAGGATACTGATTCTGGTAAATTCAGCTGTTACAGTTTCTAACAGCCAAAAACTTTGCTACAGGTTTATTCTCCACCCATCCAAGTATTAATTTTTTTATTGGATTTAGAATTACCATACTGTATAAAATTGGTGCAAGGCTCCAAATAAGCATATCCTCTCCCTGTTTTATCTTTAAGAAGTACACTTATAATCCAATAAAGCATTAGTTTCCATAATCAAAATTTTACCAAGAAATAAATTAACCTAACACAAGACACTGTGTTTTATAGTAAGAATTAAAGTGTATGTTGCCAACTTAGGTTTGCTGCAGGTTGATGGCTTGACTCTTCATATTTTCTCATCCAAAATAAATTGCTTTAGATGGTCTGAGTTAATGCCACATGAAGATCCGTACGTTCAGTCAGCAGGCCAGTTGGGAGGGTGCACATGCCTGAATTTGGTCCATTTTTACAATTCGCAGATATGCAATTAATTGTGACAAGGTCACCATTACAAATTGGCATTAGTTAAAATTGGAATCATTTTTAGAAGTTGGGAACACCACCAGTAGCTTTACAATTCAATAATCTCTTCTTCTCCTTATTCACAAGCACAAGAGCTTTTCTAAGGAGTTACCATGAAAACTGAAATCTCACTCTTGCCCACAGGGCTTTGTATGATACAATTTGTATGATATAATAGTTAACTTCCCCCACAAGAAATAAGAGGCTGAAGATAGAAGAAAGCTGATTTGTTGTCATTAGTGCGGCAATATGATTGTGAACAAGCCTTCTTGCGATATTTTTGAGAAAAACCACAGATGGAAAAGGAAAACTGTTCGTATCATTTCTGAAACTCTAGACGTTAGAAGACAGATGAAAATTTGAGGGATTCTGGGCAGTTGCTATACATGAATGAGACCAACAATTATGTTATTCAAGAGACTTTTTTTTACCAACATCCATTTCGTATTTATTTGAAAATCTCTTAATTTTTATTTTGCTTTACTCCAAGATCTTAGCAGTAATCGCTAACTCTGTGTCCACTGTTTTAATACACAATGTGCATTAGTTTGCACTTTCTAACATTTCATTTCATTGCTTTCATAGCTAGTACTATATACTAGTGGGGCCTGCAACAAAATGTTGCAGCATGAAGAGCTTCTGTTCAGGCTTTGAACCATCCCATTCCTTTTCTCCCATTCTTTCCCCCTCTGTTAGTCAGTCTATCAATTTCTGTGGCCACTAAGAATGTTTAGTCTTCATTGAGCTGTTTTGGGATCCCCTGCCTTTAGAATTTATTTCTGAAGTTTATTTGTACTTCTGCAAACCTTGGCATCCCCTCAAGTGTGCTGATGTGCGGCTGGTGCTGTTGTAGTCACATATGCACAGGCACTCTTGGCTGAATACTAGTATGATATTATATTGTATATAACACTTCAGTTTTGTATCAAACTATATTAAGAAATTTGTTGTGTTTGAGAAGTATTGCCATTTCTTTTTTCACATCTTTTTGTGGGTTGTTCAACAGTTTAAAAAGCATAGAATGCAGCACAAATCTTTGTTGTTTACCCCTGTGCATTGTACAGCTAGGCAGACCATTTATCCATAGCACATTCTGGTCCATCCTGTCCACATTTACTCATTCCTGTCTTTTAACCAACAGCTAACCTCTTTTATGCCGAGGCTATGTTTTTTAATGAGAGTTCTGCGAAGCATTTTGCTAAAGGCTTTTTTAAAATCTAGTTATATCAAGTAAATCAGGCCATCTGTCACAGTCATTAACATCCTTTAGAAAGCTTTGCGAAGCAGTACCTTTACAAAAATTAATACTGTTCCTCCTTTAACAAACATGATTATCTAATTATATATATTTTAAAATATGCAGTTTCTACCAGTTGTCTGGTCCAATTCACTGGCTCGTAGATTCAGAATAAGCTTCTGGCACCTTAAAAAATATGGATATAATTACTGCATTCCAGTTCTTTAGAACAGACATTGGTGTCTGGTTCTGGTGACTTGCTACTATCAACAATACCTTCCCCTCCCATCCCTCTTCCCCACAAGAGAATGAGTTACTAACTAGAATTTAATTAGAAACATACTGAATATTGTGTATCAATTCTTTTCATACAGCAAATTGCTAATGGATGAGAAAAGGTTCAATGCTATATATCCATTTGCCCCAAGCCTGTAATGCATCCCATGTAGTTCACCCACTGTTGTGGGTGCTGGCGGCTCCAACTCTGGACTATGATTCACCATGAAAAATAAAAGGGAAACCAGTGAACATTTTGCACAGTACTGGTCAGCTATCTATCAAGAGAGAAACACCGAGGACACACTCCCTAAGAAACACAGCTAGGACCACTTCTAAATAAATGATGGCTCAATTTAAGTGATGGAATCTGATTGAGGAAGAAATCATATCCCAATTGAGGCAGGTGGAAAGTGGAAATATCAAGCTCAGGCTTTTAGGGTTTTTGCCTAACATTCCTAGGGACAATTTATCAGATAAAAGGACTCAAGGGAAACAATATGCACCTGTACTTCCTAAGTCATTTTTTTTTAAAAAAAAGTCAATTCTTCTTTTATAAATTATAAAGGCTATAATTTAGCCAGAAAAAAGGTCCTACCTGCTTCAGTTAATTTACTTAGGTTTTGGTCCACTTTATTTTGAATTTAACTAGCATAATAGGAGCATATTCAACATCAGTGAGATATTAAATGCAAACATCTTGACTATTTCATCATTTTATTTGGTATAGTTGTTGGTCATCCACACAGTCTTGTATACATTTAATTTAGCCCAACCCATTCTGAAAGATTGAGGTGGATAACAAATTATTAAAACCATCAGTACAACAAATTAGAACGTATCAACAGATTTTTCTATAGTTACATAACCATGTAGTTACTACATTACATAAACTGCTTCACAGTTTTACAATGTTTTTCCATTGCAGCAACTTTTGGAAAAAGATGTTATTTTACAGCTGGCAAATTAAGTCCAAGTTGCCCAAGATCAACCAGTGAGTCTAAAATTGATGTGAGATTTGAACCCATGTCACAACCTCACCATACTATCAAAATGGTTTCCAATCTTCATCCATCTTCCACTCATTCTATAATTTGTGACATAATTGCAAAGAAAGAACTGTTAATTTATTTTTATTCCACTCTTCAGCCCAAAAGGCTTACAAATAATTAATAGAAGACAGCCTTTGCCCACATGCTTATGATCTAAAAAAAACTTGTAGTACCCCAGTATACCCTGCTTCAAAAGAGTAGTACTCATATAATGAACATTTCTTTCCCATAAAGCTGCAAAGACAGATTTTCAAAAGAAAAAAAAATCAATAGACATTCAGCATAACGTTGAAAGAATCAAAGAGATCATAGGGAGAAATGGTAGTTTCCTTCTTGGTCATATAGTACCAAGCAGCTACTTCCTATCACTCAAAATAGGACTGATTTGGTTTGCATGACAACAAATCATGGTGGCTTGCTGTGACTGTGGCATGTGCTGGGTGTGATTTGCCTGGTCATGTGATTTGCCTGGTCATCTAAGCCCAGGCAGCATAGCTTACTGAAGGGTTATTTAGAAGTTCTTTAACCCTCCACCAAGCCATACTGCCTGGGTTTGGATGACATGATAAGCCATGGTCAGGCAATGCTAATGCTAATTATGCCCAGAACACATCACGGTTAATAACAAGACACTGTGGCTTGTTGTGATCATGTGCACCAGATCAATATGTGAAGGGGCCTGCAGGAACATGGGCTAGTTCCAACCCCTTGATGACACCATGTACATCAGCAACATTCCTCCTGCTGACATGTGTTTTGATTCAGTTTGAAGGGAGTTGTTCCAACTCATGTAAGACTTCTTCCATGGGGATAGGAACTCTAATTGGTCAGGATTCTGGTCCCCATGAAGGAAATTCTAAATGAGTCGACCATGTGTCAGTGGAGGACATTGTCTGGGGAGTAATGAATATGTAAACAGAACTATAGACTGCGCCTAATCAGGACATTTTTTAAAACAGTTGTGTCAGCTGCTGCATGTAGCACTAGCTATTCCTTAGCCATAGCAAAAGAGGTCAGTGTTTACACACATCTCAATATTGCTTCTCTTAAAATAGTCTTACCAGCTTTTTATTGGAAAGTTCAAAGTTCACATTACAATTTATCACTCCAGTTTTGCTTCTTCATAATACATCTGGGGGCATTTTTTAAAATTTAATTTCTTTTTTAGATTATTTAGAAGAAGAGTTTTGGCCCTAAATGGGACCCCCAAAAACAAAACATTAAAACCAAATTAAACAAATCAGTTTAAGAATATAATTATTTTAAAACTGAAAAGAGTAGGATTAACACCTTCAATTACATATTAAAAACCAATAAAACCTGACCGAATAAAATATTTTTACTACCTGCCTGAAACTAAGCAGAGATGGTGCTAATCTAACCTCCCTTAGGAAGGAATTCCACCCTTGGGGTGCTGCCACAGAAGAGGCCCAATCCTTGTTCCACCAACCTAACCTCTTTTGGTGGTGGTACATATAGTAGGGTCTCCGAAGAAGACTGTAATGTACAGACAGGTACATATGGGAGGAGGCAGTCTTCCAGATATTCTGCCCCCAAGCTGTTTGGGGCTTTATATATGAGCACCAGCACCTTGAACTGGGTTCAGAAGCAAACCAAAATTCAGTTCAATTAATATAAGATCAGTATAATATGGCCTATAAAATGCATCTCAGAAAGCAATCTGGTGGCCGCATTTTGGGACAGTTGCAGTTTCCAGCCTTCAAGAACCCCCCTTCAAACAGCAGTAATCTAAACAGGCTTTTGCCATTTGCTAAAATGCACAAAGACCCTAAGAGGCAACCGATTTTTCTTCTGCACCACTTAAAAATCCAATTTTCAGAGAGTGCTTTCTTGACTGCAGCAATATAGTTGATTGCATGGCAACAGACCAGCACAGAAGGCAAGCAAAGGAGAGCTTGCAGACCTAAGGATGTCCCCTGAACATCCCATCCCACAGGAACTCATGATGTTAATTGTATTCAGCTGCCAAATCAGGAGTATGTACATCTCTCCAGACTTCAATTGATAATTTGAAAACTTACTGACAGCTAACCTGTATTCAGCTGAACAACGCTTCATGTTAGAAGAGTCTGCTCAATAACAGTTAATGGCACAAAGTGAACGGCCGCATCTAAATCAAGAGAAATTTACAAGAGTGGCAAACCTGCTCCAATGAAGAGAAGCATCAAGAGAGACTAATTTCATGAATACAAACATGAACTCTTCGGCGCAATGCAATCGTCCATAGAACACCTTGTAGAAAGAAAAGCCTAAGATTTCCTAACATACCAGAACAGGTTGTTTTACAGCAGCCTGTGTCTAGCATCAGCTCCTAAAGAAGGATTTTGTTAAAATCTGAAACGTCGAGCCTTTGACACAAAATGAACTATTAAAGATTTTATATTTTCAAATCGCACCAGAGCCTGTCTCTCGTCTATCGCCTTATAAGATAAAAAGCAAGGAACAAAAGACTGATGAGCAATCTTCTCCCTGTCCCCAATGCATTTGCTCCCATACTACAAAAAGGCTACATTTCTGCCCACACGGGTAGACCTGGCCTTAGAGCTGGAAGTGGTAGAAGTTTAGTCAGATAAGAGAAAAGCTGATCTTGTTATCACAGTGCAAGATTACATGTGGTCCAACATGATGCAGCCCATTAAAAACAAAAACATAACTCAGCCCTTTCCTGTCTTTCCCTCCACTTGCAAACTACAATTTTTTGAAAGTCACATCATATTTTCCTACTGAACTGGGCAAATCAATGGTAAAGCAGTACCTAAGGCAGAATGCAGATATTCCAGAAGTAGTTAGTCCTGGTTACTGTAACAGTAGAATCAGCATTTATCTCTTTACACATGGGACATAGGAAAGAAATCCTGCTTTTTTTTTTTCAAAGTTCTACTTTCAGAGAGCTATCAGAGATGCAGCGGGGGGCAGGGGGAGTTAAACCAGATTTTTTTCTGCAAAATGTAGTGCTTTATTTTTCTGCAGATAATTTTCATCTTCATAAGTTTGTTAGTAAAAATGAAGGTATGCCAATTGCAAACACAATATTAGGCAAGCTTGGCAGTTTCAAAGTTGCAATTAATGTTTTTCAGGTGATTATCCCTAGCAAGTATGTTAGAGAATACATATTGAAATAGTTCTGGTTGGGAAAACCATTTTGTGCATTTTTCCCATAGGGGCAAAAAGTCAGGTTTTGGAGCATAGCTAAACTTCCCCTTGTCCAATCCGCCCAATATTTTGCATGTAGATATAGCTATGGTAATTTGCTAATGGATTAGCTTGGTCTGGTGTATAACAAAGTTTATTATGGGATATTATCAGGGAAAAAGAATTAGCCTCATGGACAGAAATGGATGGAAAGCCACCAAATTGGCCAGGCTGAGAGAATGGGCTAACTAGCAGCGAGATCAAAATCCAGCAAAATTGGTCAAGGATTGGGGGAGATATGAGCTTCCCCCTGCAAAACAAAAACTACCCCACCCTTCAAAAAAAACTCCACCCATTTGTTTGTACTAAGCGAAATTGGAGGGAGTCTTCAGAATGGTCAAGTTGAGTTCTGCCATGGGTCCAGACAGGAAGGATTTAAAGGGGCTCTCTAAAGCCCCATGGCAGAGCAGCGTGGTCCAGGTCAATATCAAAGTTTAAAGCAGGGAGAGGGAATTAAAAGGGCTGTGCCCCACCCCTGCAGAAGGGTGGATAGTTCACAGTTTTTGTTTACTTAAATCAATGTGCTTTTTAAAAGGCTGCAATAGAAAGCGCAGGAGATGTGTAAGTCAGGAGGCACATGCCATGTGTGCGCATGCAGGATGGGGATGAGTGGGCATGTGGGCTCCAGGCTGGGAGGCGGTAAGGGGGGTTCATGTCTGGGTCTTCAAGATGGGGTCTCAGGAATTAATGCCTGTGGAGTTGATTTGGGGAAGAGTGTCATGCAGGGTTGGAGACTTGTGTGTGATGGTGGGGGTTTGTATTGGGTGGGAGATCAGAGGTGGAAGCTTGTGCTGGGCGTGAGTGTTGGAATGGGGCTCTAGGGTGGGGGTGGGGTTCGGTGAGCAGTTGGGAGATGCTCATGCCTGGGTCTGCTCATGGGGGTGATGCCTGAGAATGGGGCCAGGGGGCTAGAAGCCAAGCATGCCCTCCCCTATACAAAACCCAGGAACTATCTCCTCTATACTGGAGCACCTGCCCCATGCCCCTGAGCCCCTACTCCACAGATCACTCCCCTGAGGCCCCATCTGAGGCATCACCCCCATCTGAGGCATCATCACCAAGTCAAAGTTGCCCTTTCATTACATGTTGATTAAGCATCTCTGGGTGTCTGGGACAAATAAATAGTGACAGTGAAACTGAAAGTGCTCCAACAATCTTAGTGAAAGAGAGTTGAACTCTGTTGAGCTAAAATTAATATGTGTGTCGACGGTTTTCATACTTTTATTTCCCCCCCTTATATATAATCAACGTAACAGGAGTACATGCTATTGGGCAGTATCCACTCTGCTTATGCCATTGATGTAGTACTCCAAAAGGACGTCCCATCATTTCCAGGTCAAATTCCATCCTTGAACCCCTAGCTCAGTATTTGGATTCATTCCTTTTGCCTTATGTGGTCCAATCGTTCTCATTCATCAAAGATACCACGGATTTCATGGCAAAAGTGGAAGGACAACATATGGACATGCAGTCATGTCTAGTAACCCTGGATGTTTCCATTGACTCTTGTGTTACACTCACATGCTTTTGGGGTTTGGATCCTATACATAGCATTCTTACAGCAGGGTTTCTCCCATATTTTTCATTGATGTAGTACTAGCATAAGCTACTCTAGCGTAACACCAATAGGGTATGCTGATGCAATGAGTTTCTGCCGAACAAATTAAAGAAGCATCACTCTTGATCTGGATATATTCATAGGGAAGCCAAAATAGCAGAAGCTATATTAACTGTACAGTGCATCCAAAACAAAAACAGCATCTGCACAGCTCTATGTAAAATGCATTTTACATGGTCCCCTGGTGCCAATATTAATCTCTATGTTTAAGCGATCTTATCTCATCTGAATCAAAGCTATATTGACTCCAACCCTGTAAAACCATAATTGGACAGTATTAGGAAGGTGGGGTGTCATCTAGTCTTCCTCTGTCATAAGGCACAGTATCTATATTTTAACCATTTGTTCTCCTTTACCTTGAAAACTTACAACCAAAGAGTATATAACCTCCTCAGATGTCTTTTACCTTTGCTGAATGATTGATATAGCTGGGGAATTCTGAAGATTAAGAACACTATGTTGGATAATGCAATCCAGATTTTAACATAGAATGAATTAAGTACTATAAAAAATCCCAACTTAATTTTTATTAGTACTAAAGCAATTAGCCTAATAGCATATCTGGCAACGTGGAAACTTTTACTCCATATGCTTTGATAGCCTATATGTCAGGGAGATTTAATGTAACCCTTTTGATCCATGCCAATTGTTCAGAATCATATAATTTCACAAAACCTCAGTTCAACAAAAACTTGAAAAAATTGTACTGGCAAAATATAAGACGAAGGAACAGATTTTTCTAAAGCATTTTACCCAAATTGACTTAAGGTGGCAATGTGTCTGAACCCTTACTAAAATCTATTAACAATAAGTCTGTAAATAAATAGTATCTCAACTATATGTCCAGATACTGTGCAAGAAAGAAGAAACTGATTTCAAAAGTGCTCATTTAACTACATTTATTGCAACTTACTTCAAATAAGAATATCATATATCAGATATGTAAACTGCTAATGTTCATGGATAAAATACAGTGGTTAGTGTTTATTGTTCTTTACTTTCTCATTTGGCTTCAACATAAATAACTGTAGTATGTAAAAGCTTTAAACAGAAACTGGAAGAATGAAGAACTGGATGGTTTCTGAAACAGTTCAGGAAAAAATCACCCTTAAAAGAACTGCCATGAAAGTTGGGGAAAATTGATTGCACAAAGCACTTTAAACAGGTGTAACAGCAATGCTAGCCTTTCTTGTGAGAATTGAACTCACAAGAAACCCTACAGAACCGTACTGTTTAGTTGTACTGATTCAATCACTGATTTTTTTTTTTTATTTGAAGACCAAAAAATGATGTAAAAGTTAATTGAATCAGATTGGTGCATTCTCACTTTACATGCACAGGTCAAAACAGACATCCATGGGACTGAACTAAAGCTCACAACCGGAATTCTGAGAAGCAAAACTATTTCTAGTGCTCTCTGACACAGTGGAGCTGTTCACATGACACGACAGCATACCTTGGGTTGTTTAATGCACAGTGAGGCTGCAGCATGTGTGGTCATCATTCTCAATATGCAACCTCTGCTTTGGGGTTGTTGTATCATGCAAACTCAGAAAGTGTGGGTTATGTGAGGGTTAAACAACCCTTTCATAACCCACGGTCTGTTTTAGGGTTATGCGATGGTTGTTTAACCCTCGCATAACCCACACTTGCTGGTTTCACGTTAAACAACAACCCCCAAGCAGAGTGGCATATGCAACGTGGTGCCCCCGAACACTGCAACTTGTGGCTTAAAGAACCCAGGATGAGCCATAAACTGTCCTCTGAACCCAATCAATGAAACATTAACAGAAGGGAAAACTTGCATAGAGGAACTCGTCATTAATATTAAATCTTTCAATCCATGAAGAACAAATCACTTTAAACAATGTGCAGAAGTTAAGCATGCAATTCTTGCTACACACAAAAGCTCTTAAAATCCTTACAGATCTTCTACTAATGGCAACAGGAAAGTGTTTGCATCTTCAAATACCCCAGACAAACGTAACAGAAACACTACACAGTGCCTTATATACCACTTAATATATAGGAGCTGTCCAGGGTACTGAAAGTGATTATTGGAATGGAAAGGGCAGAGGGAAAATTCTCATGCCACTTTTCTATATTCTGAAATTCATTCTTCTGTAATAAAATGCACTATGAAACTAGGAGAATGGCCACACAAGTTCATGGTTCACAACATATTTCCCAGGTACCAAATGTATATTTCACCTCCTATTCTTAATATTATACTTAACTATGCAAACTCATGTACAGTAATGCGCAAATCCGCCTTTAATCTACATAGCTCAGGTAAGAAACTATATCAAGAATTTAGGTCCACAATTTCTTGCTTCAGAGATATATTTTAAAAAGAAAATGTAGAGGCATACACACTTTGGAGCATTCCTTAACAGAACTGATAAAGTAGTCCAATACAGACCTTAAATCTGTAGCCAGAAGTTAAAATGTTAACTTGCAAAATTAAATACATTATTGGCTTAATAACTTGGGTTGTTTTCTTGGATTGGGTACAACTTGGGTTGTTTTCTTTATTAAAATATCCGCATTAATACCTGCCAGCATTCATTAGCTTGTGAAGATAACATCACAACATTATTTTAGATGAAGTAACTAAGTCAATTCCCTTATTATTTGCACTAGCCAGGTCTAAGGTAGCAAGCTTCTCTTTAAACTGGGACTTCAACTTTTGAAGCTTCTGGGTGAACGTTTGAGTACAGAGCTATTCTGTCAGCACTCAAACAATGTTCTCCTATGAAAGATTAAAAACCAGTCTGCTTTGGTAGATAGTCTTCTGTTGTCTCCCTTGCAGAACAGGTTTTACTGTTTTGCAGAATTTATGTTAGGAAGGAAATTATCAGTTTTCAAACTCAGAGCTGTATTTAGTTCAGAGATTAGATTTTGGCCTTCCCTGTGAAATCCGCTGACTGAAGAGACACATATTCTTACGCTCATTACTCTTGATGCAATTCAAAAGCCTTTGCATCTGTCTTGAGGCAGATGGGTTTGACTAAAAGTGTGCTGAAGGATTGGCAAATGTGCATTTTACACACCAAAGGATGCTAAACCCATCATCCTAAGATGCTGAACCCTTGCACTGTCCATCAACACACTTGACAAAGGAAGTTGGCAAGGCCATTAGATAAACTCAGCAAGGACCCCCCAGTAAGTATCCATTCCTGTCTAGTGCCAATGAATGATTGAGCATAATTTAGCTAAGTGCTGTCGGGGACAACCGGTGTTCAGCAACATTGATTGCAGAAACAACGTTGTGTTTTAAGAGGCTAAGTGACATGAATACCAAAGTAAAAAGATTATTCCTATTGTGTATATTAACCAGAAAGGCCAAAGCCTATTCTCTTCTGGACAGTTCTGTTCTTAGCCATTAGGCAGGGCAGCAGTAAAGGGTTCTTAACAAGAAATCATAATGATGATCCATACTAAATATGTGAACTGTGTTGGAAATAAGGCACTGAGGTTTGGTTCTGCAGCATTTAACATAGAATCAATCTATACCAGCTGAAGAATTTCCAAGTTTTTCCCTAGCAAACTAAATATAACTTCAAATAAGACCATTCCAACAACATAATCTCTAGTCTGTGAGTTGTTGAAAATACTCAAGAATATAGGAAAATGATCAAGGATCTGGGCATACGTGGGCAGAATTCAAATATGCCCATGCCAGTTATTTTGATTTGAAGTTAATAGCTGAGCTCTTCAAGTCAATTATATGCAGTCCTTCCCAGGTGTCAACACAACGACAATTCTAACCTCAACTAGAAGAGCATTCTTGACAACATCTATATTACTTTGGATTTTTTTAAAAATCAAAGGAGAATTGGAACTTTAAAAAGAGAAAGACAAATTTCTGTGCAGCATCTCTACTCATCCAAATAATTAGAAGAATTCAGCCTTGTCTTTTCATTGTTTGATAGTATTGCACAAAACGTTTTCTTTTCTGAAAGTCAAATAATGCAAAAATGTGTCTGCAGGAAAGGCAGTCTATAGTGAACTGTACTGTACAAGTTTGGATTTGTTTTCCAAAATTTAATTTATAAGTCCCCAAAAAACCTTTTAACAGATTCTCACACATCTACTTACCAGGAAGCGGACATCATCGAAACCATTGAGAAGCAGTTTACTCTCATATTGCTGTAAGCCGATGGACTCCAGCCACTCCCCAACACTCTGCTCCAGCATCCGCGAACCTGACGAGAGAGGAATCGGCAGACGCTTGAAAAAGGAAAACCCATTAAGGCGGTAGCAGCGGCACTCTGAGGAAGACAGGTGGCATTGCCACATCATAGTCATTACCATAAAGAAGCCAAAACAGGGCCAGAGTACAACAATTAGCTGACAGACAGCTCCTCTTCTGCACACAAACCATGAACAATAAGCTTCTGTCCTGTTCAAACTAGAGTGTTAATCGGTCTCCCAGTTATACTCAAACAAACTCTGAATCCAAGCTGTTTAGAACCATTCCTGGGGCCAAGGCATCACATGCACTGATTTCCTGGCTCAAGTGTGTTCCTTGCCAGGCATAAGCAGCCCAAACCTCACAAGAATCTTGGTCAGCTCCTTGTTTCATCTGAGGGGGGGCTGCAAACTTTCCAAGGCATCATTCCAAGCCAGAGCTACAGGCATGAGAGACAAGAGAGGGCCAGCTTACAAATACATACAGCCCAGCAGATGCTTGCATCCATGCAACTTCAGATGCATTACCTTGTACAACAGGCCAGTAAGGAAGGCTGTTAGCACTGGAGGTGCAAAGCAGTTAGAGAGAAAATACATCTTCATGCAGCTGAGAGAGACAAACAGACACGATGGGTGTTCAGAAAAGCAGCAGCAGCCAGATTAGTGAACAGCTGTCCAAAGGAAGACATGCAAGACAAATAAAAAAAAAACACACACAAACTGCAGTAGAAGAATAAAGATTTATACTTTTTTTCCCCCAACAGTCCCGAAACAGGCAAACCATAGTAAGGGCTTTTCTTTGTTATTTTATTACAAGGAGTAGAGGCATGAGTGACAACAAGCCAGAGTTTAGAAGTCCTGCCACTGTCATTTTACCACCTATCCAGATGCATGACATCCTGACAGCCTGTATTGACTGAACTGGGCTGGGAACCAGCGTCAACATCTAGACTGGAACAAATAACTACACCGAAACATCCAGTCAGATCAAAAAGGTACGAGGTCAGCTCATTTTCCACCCAACACGTCTGTTCCTGCCAGTTCTTTGTCGACTTGTGTTTGCCAGTCCTTCATTTTCGTCCACTAAGGGCAAGTACTACCTTCAAAATTCCTCACTCAGATAATAAGCCACTCTCAGAATAAAGCTTTTAGCTCCTTGGTTGGGGGTGGGGAGGGGAGGCAAGTAAGACAAACATGCCCCCTCCCCTTTTCTCTGCAGCAATAGGGTTAGATAAGTCCTGGCATCTCCTTTCAGCCGGTTAATCAGAAATAAATTCTTCAGGGCCCCTGTAGAAGCTACACGGAGCAGCTCTTCTTTCCTTTACACCTCAGAGGAGAGCCTAGGAACTTGTTACTTTCCTTGTGCAGAACTGGAGATAGTCGACGTCGCAAGGAAAGTTCAGGCTCCACGTCCTCGCAGTCCTCAGAGGAATTGCTACGCAAGTCACGCAGTATTTTCTCAGCCTTTCTACCATGTCTGCCTTTGAAGGGCATTTGCAAAATATTGATGAAGAAACCAGGGTTGTAGCCTTTGAACCCTGTGGTAATCTGAAGTTCTCCACATTCTAAACTAGCCCCTGCCCCCTCCTTCCTGGAATGCCTACACAATGCAGTGCTGGCTATTCACTGAACAATTGGGGGGGGGGGACTAGAAATCCTGCTGCACTGGTCTGCAGAAAAGATCCTCTGTTAAGCAAGTCAGTGTTAATGAGTGCTCGGGAGATGGCCAGCCTTCTCAGTGCATACTGCAGCAACAGGGATGCAGCACTCACAAAAGATTTCCGCCTCCCTTCTCTGATAAAGCCTGGGCAAAGGGAAAGCTTCTATCCTCAGAATTCAAGCAGCAGGCTCTTGCTTGGCCAGAGGTTCTTTCCTCGTCCAGGACAACTTCATTTCCACTCCATAAGCAGACCAAACGGCTATGGGGTGTTTTTTTCGCAGACAAGGAAGCAAGCATGTGTCCCTTTCAGAGAGCTGCAGCAGACTGCTTTGTCTAAAGGCAGCAAGCTCCACACTTGCTGCGTCTCTTGATCTCTCACTGGCTGTTCCCTCCCCTCCTGCTCACACCCCTCCCAGTAGAAGCAATGATCAGATTTCAGAACAGAAGCCGGGGAGGGAGGAAGAAATAAGACAGCAGTTCTATAATTTTCAAGTTAAAATTACAGTCCTTTACGTGATGACCCTGAGCCACATGGTTTGGTTTTGTAATGTAAAATTGGATGCAGCTTTTTAGGATTAATTTATGAGAAGTGAACTGAGGAGATTTCCAGATGCTGAAAGGTAAGTGTGGCTGAAGGCAGGCAGATCAATCGGAAAGAAACAATCTATGGTGGCTTTCTCTGTTGAGCTTATGCATTTGCATGCAACATTCGCTGTGTCAGGGATTTTTAGGATGCTTTGTCTCTAACAAATCTGATCTAATAGTGCAATGATGAAAATGAAGACAATCTTTGTGAAATTATGGGGGAACAGTACCACTGTAAGGGATGAAGAAAGCAAGTTACTGAAACCTCCCAGAATTATGTGGGAGCAGTAATGTATAATAACCATGCACTTCTTTTGTTTGGATGCTATAAAAACAGAGAGCAACAGAGTACCAGTCCTAATACCTTCAAAGGTCCTAGCACACTATACTAATGTGTGGTTAATTATTTGCAAAAGAAGCCATGGTCAGGCTCTGGGTGAATTTATAATTCACAACCAAGAGCCTACCTCACAGGAAAGGAAGAAGAAACAAAACAAAGATTGGTAAAATACTAAGCAATAATTTAAGCTTTGCTCAGTCATTGCTTGAAACAAATATGTCTAACCACCTAATCTTACAAGCCAGCAAATTGTTAATTAGGTACACTGTCAGTTGGACTTCAGCATGCCCCAACGTATATCAATGCACTGGTGTCACAATACAAGGAGAGGGACATCATGTAATGTCCATAAAGTCACAACACACTAGCAAAGTATTCCAATTCTACTACACTGTTAGCATCGATAATTGCCAGCTGCCAGGTAGCATAATGCAACTCTACAGCTAACAATAGTTAAGAGAAGGTGTGAAACTGCGGACCATTTACTCAGGTAGTGCCAAACCTTTTGTCTACCATAAAGCCAACTACATACATACAATCCTTGGCCCCTCTGATTTGGAAGCAATTTATTTTGATAGGGTTGCAAGTGATTTGAGTAGAATGACCTTGACAAGCACAAGATCCTATTATATCTATACTACTGTGAACAACTCTGTGCCTTTATGGCTGCACATCACTATAGGATTAGGGCTGTTCCAGAAACCAGTCAAACTTCTCTGGCATATGCCATTGCATAAAAAAGTGAAAGTATCTTGATACTTGATCTTCATTCAATGGAGAAGGCAGTTCATGCAAACAGAAGTAGTAAACTGAAAGCAGATCAACCACAGCCACCAAGAAAAGGCTAGGCCATGATACCTGGAACTTAAGTAGCCCTGTTCTGTCCCAAAAGGAGAACAGTCTGCCAATCGTAAAAAAGACAGTTAGCTATTAGCTCACAGCAGTAAATACGCTCAGCATTATTGGAGTTTAAAATGATTGAGTGCAGATGGCAATGAGCATGTAGCACTTTTTTAGGTTTGGAGTTTAACTAGCTGCAGAACTAACTTGTAGTATCCCACATAAATTCTCTCTAATGCAACAATACTATTTAAGCTTACTGAAGTTGCAGAGGCCACTCATTCTTTTCTGGCTTGGGGTAACAAACTGATGGATAAAATCACTGTAAAACCACCACAAACTGCGCAAATTCTTTGTGCCAGGAGAGCTGTCATATGCTAGAAAACTGCAGCAGAGGGAGAGTGTCAATTTCTCCCATGAAGGCATTTTGCCCAACACCCAACATTTTATTTTTCAAATATATGAACAAGTGTGAATAAGTGAGTGGAAGAGTACCAGATGGATTGTGTCAAATGTAAAAGTACACAACCATTTTTTCCTGCAGTCCTGAGGCTAAGCTGTTGCATCAAGACAAAGCCTTTTGTCTTCAAGCTGTAGCTCTCCACCTCCCCCCACCTGTGAAGAGCTGTTTTTGAGGATGTGTTGCCCTTTAACATATTTCTTCAGCAGTGATGTGGACAAGGATCAATGAGCACATTTCTGTTGGGAAAGAATTTTCTCTCTTTGTAAAGCCTTAGAATCCATTGAACAAGCTAGATCCATCTGGGTGGGTGGGGATTTTTGTTAGAACTCCAGTAAGCCTAAAAAAACATCGTTGTATTCCCAATTCTGATCTCTCCCACACTTGCAGTTGCTACTTAAATTTAAAAAAATAAAATAATGCCACACAATGCCAAAGAATAGACTGGATACAGATTTAGTCAAAGCAATGACTAACTTAAGTCCCATTCATTTCATTGGGACTCTAAGTAGGACTAATATTGGATACAATCCAAAAATAGAATCAAAAGAATTAATTTATAATCCACAACTAAGAGCCATTGTGGGTTGCAGGATACCTGTGAACAAGGAAAAGTCTTCCCCACAGCACATCTTTTGAGAAGTTGACCATGGTGAAGAGTTAACACTCCACATATATTAAAACCTTTACAATTAGTGCTGACACCTGTCTAGCAAGCCCCTGGTCCTTTCAATTTTAGAAAATCTGGATACCTGATATAAGGGCATTCTTATATTACCGTATATAGACAGTTTTACGCAGTAATATGAATCTTTGGGTAGTACTACAAAACAAATGATATAAGGTGGCCCTGTATAATGTGTGGTGGATTTTGCATACACTTCAGAAAAACAGCAAGTTGTGACCAAGAGCATGTGCATACTGCAAGATAACTCTGATTTATCTTCTCAGGGGAGAAATCATTCATCCAGGTAAAACAGCCAATAAATCCTATTGAAGCTTGTAGAAAAATGGTACAACTCCAAAATTTCTATTTCGAACAGCAGCTCTAAGTCCGGAAAATTCCTGAAGGATTTCCTGAAGAAAATGACGACTACTTCATTCTGCCCTACACAAAAAGGCAGCCCAGCTATATTGCATTTCAAGTACGTAGACATCCATTTTATTGTGCTTTAACTTCACAGTAGCCATACTTGTGGAATGAAAGCTAATCAGTCATCAGCTTCCTTCTGCACCAGATTTCTAATGATGACAATCAATCAGGATATCTTGCAAGGGGGAACAGGAAAGAAAGCAAATTGCTAACTATGGGAGAAGGCTGAGAACACCTGCTACGTAAGACACATACATTATATTGTAATGCTGTCAGGGACCAAAAATCTTTTGCAAAGCAGGACCACCAACCATTGGCCTCTCCATATAATTAAAATGGTGTGTTATAGTCAAGGAGCAAGAGCAACCAGTAAGCTAAGTAAGGTGCTGGCTATACAATAGTTCTAGATGACAAAAGCATGTGAAGCACACCATAAAACAGCAAAAAGAATCACTAGACAATTGTATTTAATGGGACAGCATTTCAGATGCTCAGTATACTATTTTTACAGAAAAAACTGCTGGGAAAGGGATACTGGTATTAAGCTATGGACATGGCTGCTTCACCCAGGAATTATGTCCTGTGTAAATGTGTGTAGTGTAGGGCTTATATTCTGGAAGACCTGAGTGCCAAATCCAAGTTTCTAACTATATTCTTGAACAGATGACAATAGAGGAAGGCTGACAAACCACTGAAGATTAAATGTGTAGACAACTGTACTTATCAAATATATGTAGATGTGAAGCATTTACCTAGAACCCTGAGATGTAGGGCTTGCATTTTTACAGGGATTCAGTAACTTCTTCCCTATAAAAATGACTGAACAATTTTAAAAAGTAGCCTGAGACAGCCATGATATGTGACTCCCTGAAAAACCTTGAGAGACAGGGAACTACCTATGCATGAGAAATCCTGCCATTTCCACAGGATTAACTCTGTGACTTGAGATGACTTAAAGAACATGCCCTAAATCAGCCTTCCCCAACCTGGTGAGCTCCAGATGTGTCTGACTACAACTCCTGGCATTCCTGACCATTGGCTATGCTGGCTGGGGCCTTTGGGAGTTGACGTCCAAAGTATTGAATTTCCAGGTTTGGGAAGGCTGCCCAAAGTCAACACAGGGCCAACACACATTTCTTGTTGCTATCTAAATATTGATTCCAATTCCCTAAAATTCTTATATTAAGTAACACAATAACATCTTTGTATTAGATAGTCTCTTCCTAAAGTGTATGCGTGCACACAAACATATGCATATCTGGCCAGGTGTGTAATACTCCATTATAGTTCATGATACACAAGCATGGATCTGCTTACAAAAATTAGATTCATCCCACTGTGCGGCAAAAAAGTCCCATTCGGATTCATCTGGTTAGCAGCTTCCCCTATGTCTACTTTAGTACTCAAGTGCTAAACTGAAGTGCAAGGCAAGGCATCTTCAAGAAAAGGTACTGATGACTGCAGGGGTTTGGTGCCACAATTTATTTTTATATTGTGCCCCCTGCATTGATCTGCAAGTGCCCAGCCTGTCATTTGGACTAGGAGCACTCAGCACAATCCCTATGGGGCGTGTGGGTATCGGGTGCACTGAACGAGTAAGCTAAAACTCCAGGATCTTCCATTTAGAAGTGCCCTTAGTTTAACATGTAGTGTCCTGCTAGTTTTGTTCTTGCTGCTCCTACAGTTCAGAAATACCAAAAGTATCATTGGCAAACAAGAGATTAATATTTGGTAAACTTCTTAAATGCATTTAGAGGACTTCTGTTTAATTGTCTTTAAACTCAACTAGTAGTTTAAAATAAATAAAATTAAAAATCTGCTATGTGCTATGGCCTCAAAATTGTCTCCTAAAATGGCAAGACAAGACTGTCATATCCTGAACACCGCAGGGACTGCTTTGGAGCCATACAGATTCTCAGGGAATAGAGACTATAAAGTTTCAACATTAGGACAGATAAATAAATAAAAAAAACCCACACATTCTTCTTTAAGACAATGTAATCCTTAATCCCTTCATAACTGAACCCAAAGAGAGCACAAAGAAGGAACATAGTTTTACCTATTTAAAATTACACATGGGTAGCCATATTAATGTTTGCTATAAAGAAAACACAACCCACCACTTCAATTACGTTTCACCTTTAAGACTATGGAATGATTTTACTGAATTAGCAGGAACGTTTATAGGCAATTTTAATAAAATCATGTTATGGGGCTAGAACCTTTTCTCCTTTACTTGTGTTATGAAAAAATATATCTGACAAATTACAAAATATCAAGAGAGAAAATGGTCTAAACAGGTTGATATTATGAATAAGCAAGCCAAACGCTGGAGCCAGTCACACTCAACTTTTTTAACCAGAAATCCACATTTTTTCCTGTTCCTGAAACAGGATTATTCAGCCCTCAGTCAAAGGAAGAATATTTTTAGGTTCCATCTGGAAACTGCCCACGGATAATATTATTTTGTATCATAGTTCATAGCTGCTAATTTTAGTTCATGGTAATCTAAAGGGATCATCTAGATTTGAGCTTCAGTGCATTTTCATTGACCTCCCATGGGAGAGCAGGACAGGCAACCCAAAAGCATGAAAAGGATCTCCATTCTTATGATGGAGTCATCTCTAAGCTTCTTTCCTCTTTAAGGCATCAAAGAAATATTAACAGCCAATGTCAGAAGTATTCACAACTTCAGTTGCAAGAAGCAAAGTTGAGGTGTGTTAGAAAACAGGCCTCAAAAGGTAAGTCTGACTATAAAAACACAATATAGAATAGCGTAATAAGCATGGTAGAAGGAGATATAATATGCAGGGGTGGGAAGTCTATTCCAAAGAACAGTATACTAGTTCCTTTGGATGTGTTAGACTGCAGCTGTCAGAATTTAGCTGGGGGATTTGGGGAGTTGTAGTCCCAACACATCCGGATGGCATGAGATTGGGGAAGGCTGATTTTACAGATTGCATGTGACTAAGCTCGGATCCAATTCTGCAACTCCAGAAAATTCCCTTCATAATCTAATTCTGCAGCCATGTAGTCAAATCAAGTTATTTTACAGAAAAATGAAATAACTAAAGTTATCTCCACTAATCTATACATAGAAAGAGGGAAAGGTTGGTGATAAAATCAGACTTTTAAACGAATAAGCAGAACAATATGTATGGAGCAGGGGGGGAACTGACAGAAGGCAAACTGTACTTGGCAGGCAAATGCATCTCTGATCCATTTTAGTTTAACGGATTCATCAGAAAGTACATTTTTCTGCATCAACCAATTTATAGCAAAAGCTTGGAAGAACTATTTTGCCAAAGTAGAAAGTTCAGAAAATATAAATATACTGTTTTCTTCATTGCCTACACTGAAATAAAGTAGCATCATTTTTTTTGAATCCTCAAGGTTGTATATATACAACAATGCTTCAACCAGATTCCAGTGATTCTCAGCTAAATTTTCATTTCTCATCCTAAATTAAGCTACAATTAAGCATGGCTGGCTGAAGGGATGTGGGAGTTACATAACCTTTTTCTGTCTAAACATGCATAAGATTGCACCCTTAGAGGATGATGAGGTCACACAAACCACACTAGAAGAATTTCCATCTCTTCAACGTTCATCTTCTGTCTCTATATCAGCCTAACAACAGCTTTGTAACTTGCCGACGAAGATGTGCTATAGGTGATCCCGGATTCACTAAGAAGGGGTTCCCTTATAGAACAATAATTATTATTAACCTTTCCACAGGAAGAGTTATGTCCATTTCTGCAGAGAAATTTTAGCACAACCCAACAGTTTCTTTCTTACAATTTTCCAAAATAGCATATTTGAGAGCAAAAAAAAGTAAGAGGGTTTTACCACATTTGGTTGTTAACTTAAATACAGTCCATGGAGTGGAAAATTTAATCATCCTATTCCTACATTAAATACTAGGATGGCATATAACATAATTGGCTCTTGAAAAAACAAAACAAATAAAAAACTAGCTGAGTATTTTTCAGAGATGAGTATTTTTCGGTAATTACTGTGTTAAAATGACCACACAACAACTTCAGTTAATTATGAGTTCTATATCCAACTCTAGGTGCCATGGACTTTTGGGAGAGGTGGTTCCTTATAATGAACACTGTTCTCTTAGGAACAGGCTCATTTATCATCTGAGCAGAAATAAATGCATATAAGCCATACCACTTTGATATGTGTTGCACAACACAATAAAAGCCTGTAAGGAAGTGAGGCAGGTGGCTACCAGGAGGAGAGCCTTTTCTGCTGTGGCACCCCGGCTGTGGAATGAACTCCCTAAGGAGGTTCGCTTGGCACCTACATTATATTCTTTTAGATGCCAGGTGAAGACCTTTTTATTCTCCCAGTATTTTAACAGTCTATAAATTAATTTGAACTTGTTTTAAATTTGTATTTTTGCATTGCTGCTGTTTTTATCTTGGTTGTGCTTTTATATTGTATTTTATATTATGGTTTTATACTTGAATTGTCTTAATTTTGTAAACCGCCCAGAGAGCGGTTTAGAAAATTGGGCGGTATAGAAATGCAATAAATAAATAAATAAGTGAAAGCTACTCTCTCACTAAGAGCGCCCATTATCAACTTCAGTTGTTACGCTAACTACGCCCGTTCCTGGAAAGGGATAGCCTTGCCATGGTCATTCATGCACTGGTAACCTCATGATTAGACTACTGTAACACACTCTATGTGGGGCTACCCATGTGTGTGGTTCGGAAGCTGCAGCTAGTGCAGAATGCAGCAACGAGGGTGCTCATGGGGACACCTAGCTCTGCTCATATAAAACCTGAATTTTAAAAGAACTGTAACAGCTGCTGGTTAGCTACCGAGCCACATACAAGGTTATGTTGTTATCCTACAAAGCCCTAAACAACTCGGGACTAGGATACCTAGCATATATGCCTTCCCTTATCTACAGCCAGATGACAACTACAATCCTCAGAGGAGGCCCTACTGGCCATTCTGAGATGAATAGAATGCCGCCATGAAGAACCTCGGCAGCGGGCCTTTTCTGTGGTGGCACCCACCCTCTGGAGGACTCTCCCTCATGCAGTTTGGGAGGCAGGAAATGTAACATCTTTTAAACGCCTCCTGAAGACATACCTTTTTACACAGGCTTTCCCTGGTTTTTAATGTAGCTGGTTTTATATTGCCTTTTTAACTTTTTAATGTTTTAAATTTATACTGGTATATTTTATCGTTTTTAACTGTGCATTGCCCAGAGAGTTTCGGCTGACGGGCAGTATAAAAATGTAATAAATCATAAAATAAAATAATACTGACAGAATAAACTCTTATTATTATTATGCTGGCAGGTCCCTTCCCTGGAATCTGTTTGTCCATGAGGTTTAACCCTAAGAGGTTTGGGTTGTGAGGCTTTATCACAAGATGAATGGTGACTAGCCACCAACACCACACTGAGATACCCAGTTCACACTACTATAGGTACCAATTCACACTACTAGGTATCAAGTAAATCCTAAGAACAGAAGAAGAGCCTTGCTGGATCAGACAAATGGTCTATCTTGTCCAGTGTTGGATAACCAGATGTCTCTGGGAAGCCCACAAGCAGGACATGAGGGCAATAATCCTCTCCTGCTATTATTTCTAAGCAGCTGGAATTCAGAGGTTTACTGCCTCTGAACCTAGTCTACCTTTTAGCAGTAGTCTCACGTGATATCGTCAATATTCCTCCCCCACCCTCCCTGCTTGCAATCTTTCCTGCACAGATTACTTGAAGCCTAGCATGTAGTTTAGTTTTGTAGTGGACTCCATAAAGAATTGTATATTAGCTATTTTGTTGTTTATTCGTTCAGTCGTTTCCGACTCTTCGTGACTTCATGGACCAGCCCACGCCAGAGCTTTCTGTTGGCTGTCGCCACCCCCAGCTCCCCCAAGGTCAAGTCTGTCACCTCCAGAATATCATCCATCCATCTTGCCCTTGGTCGGCCCCTCTTCCTTTTGCCTTCCACTTTCCCTAGCATCAGCCTCTTCTCCAGGGTATCCTGTCTTCTCATTATGTGGCCAAAGTACTTCAGTTTTGCCTTTAATACCATTCCCTCAAGTGAGCAGTCTGGCTTTATTTCCTGGAGTATGGACTGGTTTGATCTTCTTGCAGTCCAAGGCACTCTCAGAATTTTCCTCCAACACCACAGTTTAAAAGCATCTATCTTCCTTCGCTCAGCTTTCCTTATGGTTCAGCTCTCACAGCCATAGGTTACTACGGGGAATACCATTGCTTTAACTATGCGGACGTTTGTTGTCAGTGTGGTGTCTCTGCTCTTAACTATTTTATCAAGATTTGTCATTGCTCTCCTCCCAAGAAGTAAACGTCTTCTGATTTCCTGGCTGCAGTCAGCGTCTGCAGTAATCTTTGCACCCAGAAATACAAAGTCTGTCACTGCCTCCACGTTTTCTCCCTCTATTTGCCAGTTATCAATCAAGCTGGTTGCCATAATCTTGGTTTTTTTGAGGTTTACCATTATATTATAGGTCATTATGCCACTGCTGAAGAAGTTTGTGGTATCAGATATGGTCTCTATATCTATTTCCACACACAGTGCTGCATATTCCTCCCTCCCTCTGGGGACTGATGGAATTATCACAGACTTAGGTTGTGGTGCACAGATTGTAAATGTATTTCAATCCACATTCTTAGCTTGTGTCTTCATTCCACATCCAGAAGGAAATCTGTAAATTTATATTTTTGTATAGTTCCCTTGAAAGCAAGCTTTAAAAACCTGAAATATTTCTGGCCATTTTCTGCAGCACCTTTGGATATTTTCCTCTTGTTTTGCCATGAACTGCCATAGTCTTTTGTTATGGACTGCACATTTTAAAAGGTCATCCCAAAATACTCCATAAGCCATAAGGTTTAACCAAAACTCAAAACTTCAGAATGACTATTTCGACACTCTTTGGATGAGGATCTATATTGCTGAAAATACCTTAATCTGTTTTTTGCTTATAACTCCTTGCAGCAGTCTGCTGAAAATGATGCCCTATTATAACAGGAATCCTCTTACATTCCCCCTCACTTACATAAAACATCTAGATCAGCCAATTTCAGACTGATAAGATGGTTTTCTGTGGTCTAACACAACATGTGTTTCATTACTAAAGCATTTTTTTAATGGCTGAAATCAGCACCTTTAGGACTTCCTCTTGCTATAAATTGCTGGATGTAAAAAGACCAGTTACTTAGTCCAAATTTTGTCAGAATCTAGAATGAGGAACAAGAGTCTCAGTGAAGGGTGGCCAAGTCCTGAATAAAGAACCTAAAGGAACAGTAATAAAAGGTGTATCTTCCAATAGGGACTCTGACTCAGGAACATACAGGGAAGAAGAGTGGGCAAAATATCTAAATGGGCAAAAGTCAGCAGGTAAAACTACTTCCTACTCCATCATTCCCTGTATCTTTATTTAGCCCTGCTGTTGCCTTTCTCCCTGTAATTTCCTTTCACTTAGCCTTGCCTAACCTAGCACAATACAGACACTAAATAAGCCATCATTATGTGAAGTGAGGCAACATTAAATAAGGAGTGAACAGCAGCAAAAAGTGGGATAGCAGCTGCTTGTGCCAATGAACAATCCGATAAATTAAGCATTGTGCGTATATCCCCCGCCCAATCAGGAATTGCAGAATATCTGTTTGCTATTCTTTATCTGGATTGCTAGACTTAAATCAACTCCAGAGGGTAGAACAGATTTACATCATGGTTTGAGAAATCCAAGCCCCGTCCCCTCACAAGTCTCAATATGGGCCCAGCTTGATTGCACTCCTCTCTCCTTTGCTATTTTGAATGCAAATGCAGGTTGAGACAGTCGCCTAAAGCAGAACTGACTCACACCCCTTAGCAGTTCAATAAGGTACCTGACATCCTCTGTTGCTCCTGAGAAAAGTCAATGCCTTCACCAATGGAGCTCATAATTTTCTCGATCTGAAAAATATAAGAAATATTAGTGAGACTGTATTCACAAACAAGTATGGCCTGTCCAGAGAGGTCCTTAATCATACAGATACATAGAAAGGTAAGAGTTGTTGCATTTACATTGTCTGAGAATAACAGAAGCACCTTGCCAAGCTCACAACTAGGAAGGAAATGGTAATATTTGTTCACACTGTAATGAAATATAAGCAAACCTTAAAGCGGTATACATGAATGGAAGGGCCCTTCCATACCCTTGATTTCACCTTAATTGTTGTAAAGCTCCCAGAGAGCTTTGCCTATTGCGTGGTATAGCAATGAAACAAATAATAATAAAATAGACAAAACCTCTGTTATCAGAAAATAATGCATGCCTTTAGCCTAAGAGAGCTTTCAAGGCACACATCCGTTGTTTTTACTGAAAGCCTGCAAAAGCATTAACATGAGCTATAAAACATGTGCAAAAAGTAGAAGCATTTTGGCCAAGAAGAGAAAAGACCATCCAATCCAAGCTGAACTGAGCTGCAGGGTCATCTAGAAGCTCCCAAGCAGTTTCAGTGAATGCCTTTTAGACATGACACTGGCTGGGGAATGCTGGGAGTTGTAAGCCTTTTTTTCTTCTAAACATGCATAGGATTGCGCCCTGAGCCTATTAAAAAGAACTTCCACAGTTAGTTTTAAGTACCAGCATATAAACAGATCATCAACCTATAGAGCTTGAAGTCAAGCCACTTTTCATGAAATCCTGTAAAGAAAGCACGGAGGAGCCTCACTATGGGTTGGCTTGTATGCTCAGAAATGTAGCAATACTGTCTGTGTGGTGGGCAAAGACCAATGCCTGCCACTGCATAAGGTACAAATCAGGTATGTGTCTGATTTCCACAAGACAAATTTAACAACCATACTGGATTTACGTTTGTGCTCTTCAGCTCAAAAGCTTTGACATATGAAATCACTGCTCATCTCGTTTAAGTTATCAAGTTGAACATGTCGTTTATTAGTAATGGAGATAGATTTGTTTATTTATTAGATTTGCAATCTTATGCTACCAAGACAAAAGCTGCAGAAGCTTATTAAGAAAGGGATGCTTGAAACTGAAGATGAACACCCCTGACAAATCATTGAATTAATGTAGAACTGCTTCTTATGTTCCAGTGCCTAAGCACATGTAACAAACACAAATTATTTTCAGTTTACCCTGCTTCCCATTTGTTGAATTTTCAGTTTGGAGCAGGGGCCTGATCTTTTGTACTTTGTCGAGTACTGTGAACACTGATGGTGCTAGTTAAATAAATAAATCACACATCTTCCTAAGCTTGACTTTACAGAGTTTTTAGTACAACATGGACTGGACCTTCTGCATGTTAAAAAACAAAACAATACATTTTTTCCAATAACGATTTGAGTTGCAAAATGTTTCACCTAGTACATGAACTTTTTCATGTATCTTATGTACACACCTCACAAGGACCATCTAAAGCTTTTCCTACAACCAGCAAAGAAAAAGCAAGAACACGATGAAAGTATAAAATAACAGCATGACTAAGCAATGCCAGCAGTCAGATTGCTTCCCAGCAGAGGCAAAGCTTTTCTGATTTCTTACATTGCATAAAGACTGAAGTTCGGAGACATCAGGCACTTGGTGCTGAAACTGCTGGGAAAGAGCAAAACATGTTTTCCAAGGGCAATCCAATCCATTATGTTAAGCACAATTTGGTCTAGGAAAATATATATAAAAAAGGGACAAAGTCTTTTTCAAATAGTTATTGATCTAGAACAGCACAAAAACTAGCCAGGATTTCATAAAGGACCATGTTTCGTTTATTGCACTCTAAGTTCCCTCTTGTCCTAAACACTGAACCTCCAGTTTTACTCACTTCTACAGTTTGCTTCATAAATTAGCCTGGAACTGTGGCACTGCAATACCAGAAGACGATGACCCAATAGAAACAAACATGGATTTTGATTTAGATCGACTGAGAGATGGAAGTCTTTTGTTGTTTCTTGATAAAAGCCCTTGTAAAAGAGCAGATAAGTTGTTGGAAGTCAGAAAGTACACTTCTCCTGAAAATATGTGCTGCAGTGTTCTACTCACAGAATGGGACTTGTCCTTGTGAAAAGATGATCTCATAGGATATGGTGCAAGAGCAGAAAATAGTGGGCATAGCTGGCAGAAAATGCAGACCCTTACACCCATGCAAGTTACTGCTTTTCAAACATTTTGGAACAGATCAAACCTGCATGTTCACCTGGATTCAGAGGTCTCATTATTCATCAGACATACACACATCAAAGCTTTTAGAAAATAATAACAGATTTTACTAAACTAATTTATCATAGAAGGGCTACTATTCTTGGACAGGGATGATGAGCAATTTCTTGGTTATTATAATCTTTGAATAGAACTCAAGGCAGACCATTTGGTTTATAGGCGTGTCTGGTTCTTTAAAAAAGAAAACACATTCAGATTTCATGTATACCAAAGTATTTGGGAGGTGTGAGAGATCAACTGAAGAAATTTGTGAAACCCACAAGCTTATACTCAAGTTATCGCCAGTTCTCTGTGGAGAACTTGGCAACAATTCCCTACACTTTATTATTGTGCTTATGTCATCCATAATTTCCAAAGGGCACCTCAAGGTTGTTCTTAAAAAAAAAAACAGCTGCAATCTGGAAGTCTATAGATTTGCAGATGCTTTGAAGACTACATAAGATTAAGGCTTTGTTATCCAAAAGTATTTGTGATAGATTTTTTTTTAAAAAAAAACCTAGAGGATTCCAAGTAAACAGCCCATTTTGGTTCCAGGAAGTAACTTTGCTTTTCTACCACTCCACCGACAAATCCTATTATGCCTACCCAATATGCACACTCTGCAGCATTTAAGCCTAACAAAGTCCCTCCATTTAGAACAGCTGTGCTCCTCCCTTGGTAGAAATGTGGACACTTGCCAAAAGGCTTCATTCAGAATGCACCAACGAAAAGCAGTTTGACATACTCTTCACTGGAAAATAAACAGAACTGCCATGTCTGTTAATACCTTTTGCCTCTTCAATCCCACCTCATGCATAAAACACTTACACATAAAATTCTTCTATAAAAAGGTAAATGCCCTCAGGGATGCTTCAAGGTGGCCCACCTTGCTTTTCCCAGTCTCTGTTAATTTATTTCAAGAGTGTTTTTAAGCTCAAGAATGGACTCAGTGAACTTCAATGAGGGAAAAGAGCAAGAGTCCTTTTTATGGAAAGTTACTTTAGTTTGCAGAAATAATTAGAACAACCACAGTGCTGGTGGCTCCACAATTCCAGTCAGAATGAAAATGGTGACCCAGAGGCACACATGCACCCACCCATTTACCTGAGATTTCATGAAATCCCCTCATATACATGTTTCCCAATGCAGAACCCCTACAACTCTCAAATTTAAAAAGCAATTTGGCATTTAGCATGAGAGCTACTTAAGGGAAAGCGGCTTCCTAGAGTATATATGCTATTTTTGTCAGCCTTTTGCTTTAAGCACCTCATGCCAAGCTCTGAAATTGCTTTTTAAAACTTTGCAGAGGCACTGAACTATTCCTTTCAGTCTATCTTCACACTGTAAGGACAAGAAACTTTGCTTTTACTTTTAAATAAAAACAAACTCTCTTAGGACAAACAAATCTGTGCCAAACATAAAATCCCATGCTTATGAAAGATCACAGGACACACACACAGCTTTTATGTAAAAAAGAAAAAGAAAAAAAGGTATAGCTGTGGCCCAGACTCCAGCATCTATTCTGGTTTACATTGGGTATGTATAGTAACTATCTACTGACAGGCAGAAAACTAGTACACAAGAAAAATAGTTTTTCCGTGGTTTATTAAGAAGAGTTCTTCAGCATCATAGAAAAGGGGTGCCATAAAAATATGTTACCACAGCAATTGCTTGCAAAAAAGGCCCTCATCCCCCAGTGCAACAAAATAGAAATCTAATTTGACCAGCATTACAAATCTCAGGTAGTATAATAAAAAGACAATGTTCATGCTGGTAGAAGTCAATCTGGTCTAATGGCCTTCAGTAAGTCAGAAAATAGCTAAAACTGTGCCAGATGAACTGCTGATGTGGGCAACTATGGTTCAAGAATTGGGCATTACTGGGGTTGATAGCCCTATGGTCATTTTATGTTCATATGTTTGCCAAAGTATGCAATTGCCATACGGGCACAGTCATATGTTAATTTTTCAAGTAAGTAGATACTCTTAGCCTAGCTTAGCTGGTAGTGTCCCAGCTTCTCACTGATCATGTGTCTATAGCCTTGGTATATATGTGCCTGTGGGACCTCCGAGGTTCTTGCTGCTTCAACTGACCTGATCTCACCCAAGCAGGTAGAAGCACTTCTATACAAAATTCTAAAATGATAAGGATGGTAACTGCAAGGCCCTCATACAGAAGGGCTGTTGTCTGGTGGTAAGAATGTCTGGGCAGGGGCGAATGGAAAGCTGAGAGACTGGAGGGTGGGTGGGAAGGCTAATAAAGTGACATGCGGAGGTGGTAGGGAGAGTGGGAAAAGGATCAGGGTGGGGGGTTGCAATCAGATGAAAGAAAGGACTGGGCTTAGAAGAGAGAATTTCAGCATGTATAACATGTTATCATACAAGCCATACTTCCTGAAATCCCCTCTTCTGCACAACTATTGAAGGTGCACACAACTGTTAAACAGGGCTAAGTGTTTTCTTTTGCACCTCACCACTTTATCAGGTACTTGTGTCCAGCAGATACAGAAAAACAACACATACGAACACTCCCTACAAAACACACACAGAGAAAGCAAACACAACCCGACATGGTTGTCATGCCATGGCACAAAACATGTATCAGTGCCATGGACCCTTATGGATTCTCATTATTTTTAAAAGGGAACCCCACCCAAGCAACAGTAAGTCATAGGTCACCTCTGTGTCCACAAGTGTCTTCTTTGATTTGAGAGTGGTTTTGCTGGTATCCCATGTAAAAAAAATCATTAAGATCCATAAGGATCCATGCCTTGGATCATGATTTTTAACGTGCCATAGTGGTGCTGTGCTGACAAGCACTAGGCCTGTGGTTTTTACTGTTCAATCTGTAGACACAAACACAGGATTTATAATTTTATGTTAGTTTGGCAGGAGGATCTTATATAAAGATCATGCAAATTCATGATGATCCATTTTTTATTTACTCAATCCAACTTTTACCTTCTTGCAGTTTTAGTACTGGCTACACACTTTATATAGCCATTTTGTGGTTGTACCCACAGCATGTTCTCCAAATTCAAAATGTGCCTATGAGACCCTTGCTATAGCCTAAGAGAGTAAAGTATATTCATCCTTAGGCTGCGTTTGGTCAATACGATAGTCAATGGTGGGGTAATAATCAAACGTGACAGTTGCTTATCTAGGGAGTACTCCTCAATCGACATGATAATAATCAACCATGGTGTGGATTAGGATCAGCGTTGACTTTAGTCCATGCTGAATTGACTCACTCATCTCCCACTCTCTCTCCCCGCCTCAGTCCTCCTGCTAGTATTCCATCAGTCATTGCTGCCGAAAACTTATCCTGCTGGCTGGACTAGAGCAGCAGCCATCGCTTTGACCACTCTTGGCTTGCGACTCTGTGGCTGACAAAATAACCAACGTTGGCTGAGGAAATAACCAAGAGTTCCCTCCACACATGATAACCAATGCTGGTTCAAAAATGTAGTATCTTTTAAACTTCTCCTAAGAACATATCTCTTTAGAAAAGCCTTCCTTGGACTGTAACTTATTCTGGTTTTATGTGATTTCCAAATTTAAAATTTGATTGTCACATCATGGTTTTAGTTGTAACTGACCAGAGAGCCTAGATGGTTTGGCAGTAAAAATATGTAACAAAATAAATAAAAAAATAAATAAATAAATAGCCAACTCTGGACAGCGTTGGTTATTTGCATTGGTTATTTCAGCAAAATAACCAAACGTTAGTTAAAAACTCCCACCACATGACACAATAACCCATGGTGAGTTAAAAAACCAACTGTTGACTACTTAAACTACCATTGGTTATTTGCGTTGTCCAAACCCAGTCACAGACAGCCACATTTGGCAATGGAGAAGGCCAGAAACATACAAAATGGAACAGCAGCAGCTTCCAAACATTCTGCACAACAGCTTACAAGCAGTAAGCATTTGGAATTGCAGTAGCAGCCCCTCTGAAAGGGCTACATTCACTCTTGAGGTGCCCCTGGGCTAGTTCAAGTTTGCATCCTCCATTCCTGCTGTTTGGTTGCATTAACACCACTGGGAGATGTACCATGTTTGATGAGATGACTACTGTAACTGAGATGCAGATGTGGTTTGGACAATCACACAGTGGGAAGAAGCCATGGTGGCTTCTCTTCCTGCCTCCACTTATATCATGGGCGTGACTGTTATTAGCATTATCTCCCACGATGCAGCATGGGTTGGCATATCATCTGAACCCAGTGTGGGGTACAGCGTTAGTGGCTTCATACCTACCCTACAATCCAAGACATGCAGTAGTGGCTTTAGATGACATACCACTCAGGATGCATTGCGGGGATTATACAAATGGCAGTCGCACAGGGTGGGGAGAAGCCACGATGGTTTCTTCCCCCTGCACAACTGTCCAAACACACCTACAGTGACTATGGACAGAGACAACTGAATATGGGATTCTAATTTTTGAGCAGATGGACAGTATTTCAATTCTTCACAATTGCTGGCTTACCTTCTGAGGACTATGAATATGGCATAATATATATTATATATTATTAGAGGCTGGCTTTAATTTTGGAAGGAACATGTTGGGTATAGAGGACTGTAGTTGAAAAGAGCCAACTCCTTGTTGCTGCCACACGGAGCTTCATGAATCCTTAAATGTTTCTATTTTGTCTGTTTTTTCCACTCATATTAGGGCTACTGTCTAAAATTTGAAGTAGCTCTGAAAGTAACTGGTTCAGTTGCTACTTTTGCTTTTTGTACTTTGTGTTCCTGCTACAGTTCAGTGCATCTTTCAACTATCGTGTAACTCTAGGAACATTGTTTCATTACTGGAACGTTAGCTATTATTCCCTGCAAAATCCATGTTGACTCAGATGTATTCTACCAGAGCACTGGGGCTTAACAATGAACGGAAAGAGTTTGTATTTATTTGTATCAAGAATTTTTGATAGCTATAAAGGAAAAAGTAATCAGCAAGTTTACAGATATGGACTGTGGAAGAACTATGTATTCTTGTTTTTCGTTAGGATGTAAAGCAACATGTACATTTTGGAGAAGTGGACACTAAAATCATTTAATTTTGAGACTTCTAAACTCATAAAAGCCATAAACCAGAAATGTACATTGCTCTCAAGCAGTATTCATTTTTCTTGGTAGATAAAATGCGAATAAAAGCTGAATTGAACTCTGGGAAAGGTTGTGTCAATGTTCGTTTTCAATCCCTTGTTTCTGAATTTATAGAAGTGCATGATGGAGGAAAAATCTAGCTCAAATTGTAGTGAAATGGACTACCCAGGAAATACTAAGGAAACGGACACAACGTGTTTATAAGTTAAACAGAGATGTCCACCACAGTACACAAAACATGAGACTTTTCACTGATGACTGTACACTGGATGTAGAATGTGATGCTCTGCACAGACATTACAATGAGTCTCATTAAAGTTGGGACAAAAAGGAAGCCACACTTGTTTCGATTATCTGCAACTGTGGCTCCAGCACCATAAATTTATTTACTCAGCTACTCATAAATATCAAAAGCATGTGAACCAATTATAGTTTACTGGTATATGCAGGCTGTTCTATAAAGTGCAAAGAGACTCTCACTGTCTAGTAAATGTTAACTGCATCTTCATTCTTGCTTTAGCTGAATTATGAGACTTTCAGGAAACTCAATTTGAGAATGTCCTTGTTCTTCCTGTGGCTGAACACTAATTAAATACGTTAAAATAAATATGGCAAGATGTCATGCTGCCTCTGAAACAGTGTCCTCCAGAGGGGGCATGATACACGAACAAAACCACCAGTATTTTTGAAACTAACTTATATACAAATCTTAAATATTTCAATGCAATGTTTTCTGTTCTTCACTTTGAGAGAACTACCACTTACATATGCTCAGAGAAAAAAAACTGACACATAGTAAAAACAAACAAACAAACACAAAACACAAAGATTAAATGGGTTTTATTAAATTTAAATGTTTGGGTCCATGGCATGGCCTTTGTTCTAAGCATAATATAAAATATAAATGATAGTGCAGGACGGACAGCCATGTTGGGTACTGACAGCCTCATCTAAACCCTGCAATGTTCTATACAGGTGTCCCTAAATAAAGTGATTTTTTCAACAGGGAAAAGTTTCCCCTAGAAATAAGCATTGGGCAATCAGATTATTTCCTAGCCACCCAAACTCAATCCTGAGGTTTGGCATACTTCCTTAAATATTGGTGCCTATGTAATTTTTATTTCTTCTCATTACTTCCTAAAATGCAACAAAATCAGAAAAACGAATACTGATCACACAAAAAGCATACATAGCCCATGTTAGTCTATAGAATATATACAACCTACACTAGGGCAATACCTTTATTAAGAGGAACCAAAATGTCATAAAACAGTGAGCAAGCTTTTGAGCTATCCAAAATCCCTTGTGGAGAGGAAGAAGAACAGTTTTAACATGATGTCATAGTGTCTGCAGACTGAAATAATCTCAAGATGGATGTCAGGAATATGCCTGTGCAGATGAAAATAGACTAGAGAGGTAATTAGCCTTTGTTAGGTACTAAATACATTTTCAAATTTTGCTGGTGGTTAACAAACAAACAAACAAACAAGACTAATCCCAATTTAAAACTAAAAAACCAAAAACTACATAACATCTAGGAGTCACTCAGATCTGACTAGAGACCTAAATCAGAACACACAGAATCTCTTGAGAGGCAAAAAACTAAAGAGAAACATGCTAGTCATTATATTAGCAAAGCTAGAGATTAATTGTGGGTGTTCACTAGAGTGACCAATTTCCTTATTTCTTCGTTCTCATATTTTTATACCCTTCATGCTTTGCTTCAGCAGCACTTTTAAAGCTACTGAAACTCCACAGAACAAACTCACTAAGGGTCATAGTTCAGAGGGGGCCCATGTTCAATCAATAAACTTTATTGCATATTAGCCACATGGGCCATTCGCAAACAGATAAGACAATAACATATCCACCACGAGCTTGCCACTAGCCAGCAAAAGTGCTAAAAAAAAGAGTGTTAATAGGATATCAATAATCCAGGTTATAATTACAATGTTAACCAACATCCCTTGCATCTCCATGTAGGGATGGAAAAGACACCTGTCTGAAACCAGCTGAGAATCACAACAGGTAGTATAGAGCAACCATCCCCATCCTGGCACCCTCCAGATGTGTTGGACTACAAATCCCATCATACCAGCCAGTATAGGCAATGAACATACTGCTGGGGATGATGGGACCTGTAGCCCAGTGCTTCTGGAGGGCATCATGTTGGGAAAGGTTGGCATTGATAAACGGATCAATGGTCTAGCTCAGTATAGAAGAGTTTTCTCCCATGAGGTAATATGGATTTTTTCTAAGCTGCTCTGGAAGCTTTTTGACTGAAGTGTGGGATAAAAATGCTCTAAATAATAACTTACAAGCATGATATAACATGGTGATATACTACTAACCACTTCAAAACACTCAGTTCCAAACCTATTCTCAAATCTCTGACTTCAAAGCACTGTATATCACAAGTATAACATTTTACTCCTTCTATTTTTAAAAAATGGTGCATTAAGATCTTAGCACTCTTGTTGGGTTTATGTTGGTTTTGTTCTGTTGCTGTTTTTAATGTTATGCTTTCATATTTTATGGTTTTAGCTCTTCTTAGTGAATAGCCCAGAGAGCTTTGGCAACTGGGTGGCACAGAAGCGTAATAAATAAATAAATGGGCTTGTGCATAAATAATGATGGCCATTTACACACAGATATGGATTTGGGGCTAATATGCTGAAAATCGGTTTATGCTGATATTGCCTTAGGAAATAAAAGCCACAAGTATGACCCAGCACAAGCAGAAGTCTACCAATTAAGGACAATCTTGGAGCATGTTAAAGGGAAAATATGTCACTATATTCTTCTTAATAGCCAAGATCAGCCAAAGCCATAGGGTTAAGTTTATAAACTACATGTTCACATTGAACCACAACGCTTATGAGAATCTAAAACCAATGTATAATTCTGAGGAAGTGTTGCTGATCACTATCTTTCTTACAAACACAAACCTTATAAGATAGTAATTGCTATATAAACATAGAGGAAGGCCAGAGCAGTTTATGATGCTTGGTTAATTTTGTCAGCAGCCTCATACCATAGACTTATAGGTCCATAAGTCACAGTTACTTCATTTCCAATATACATAATATAATACATAATATAGTAGTCTTGACTATTAAGAGATTAGCAGTACTAATATAGTCAGTTTGAAAATGTAATTTTTTTGTATTAATCTGAATTAAAAGTAATAAAATAAAGTTCCATGGCTTGCAAATTACCTACATAAATGCATGTGGGTTAAGAAAGTTATGCCTTTCTTTACCATAGAATATTCTCTGGAAATGGACCAGAGACACAGCAATTTTATTATTATTATTATTATTATTATTATTATTATTATTATTATTATTATTTTATTATTATTATTATTTATTTATATAGCACCATCAATGTACATGGTGCTGTACAGAGTAAAACAGTAAATAGCGAGACCCTGCCGCATAGGCTTACATTCTAATAAAACCATGATAAAACAATAAGAAGGGGAAGAGAAAGCAAACAGGCACAGGGTAGGGTAAACAGGCACTGGGTAGGGTAAAACTAACAGTATAAAGTCAGAACAAAATCAAGTTTTAAAAGCTTTAGGAAAAAGAAAAGTTTTTAGCTGAGCTTTAAAAGCTGCGGTTGAGCTTGTAGTTCTCAAATGTTCTGGAAGAGTGTTCCAGGCATAAGGGGCAGCAGAAGAAAATGGACGAAGCCGAGCAAGGGAAGTAGACCCTTGGGCAGGCGAGAAACATGGCATCAAAGGAGCGAAGAGCACGAGTGGGGGAAATGCTCTCTGCTTCCATTTCCTTTCAAAGAAAGTAGATAGCTGAATTTGGTTTTGAACAGATTGCAAGGGAAAGGTTAGCAACATGGATTAAAAGATAGACTTTAAAGGCTGTTTAAAGTCAGCTGAAAAATGAGTTGGGATCAAGAAAATAAGCTATGCTTGGGATCTGAAGATCCCAACCAAAACAGAACAAAAAAATGCACCAACTTAATTTTAACATCATTTTTACTTAAACAATGTTAATAAAGACAGAATATTAACTGGGAGCACCTAAATTTTGAAACTCCTTGGTAAGTTTAAATTTAGAAGGGGCTTAGATCCGTGGCACTTATTTAAGCATCACTCAAAAAAGTTGCATCTAGTCTCTTGCTTAAGCAACATCAGAAAGACAAGCATTATGCACCAATGACAAGATTTGGTTCGGACCCCAATTTGGTGATTTGGAAAACAGCCTAATTTGCCTCAGACTAATTTGGAGGGTGCCGAATTCAAATCAATTTGGAAATCTGAAGCTTTGTTCTTCCCATTATCTGTCATTGGAAATTAATAAACAAGTGTAACTTTTTTTGGCTGTATTATTATTATTATTATTATTATTATTATTATTATTATTATTTATAGCACCATCAATGTACATGGTGCTGTACAGAGTAAAACAGTAAATAGCAAGACCCTGCCGCATAGGCTTACATTCTAATAAATGTAAGATAGAATTTTGATAGAATTAGATGAGATTTGTATGCATAGCAGCCCTTGTGAGGGAATGAAACATGCCAAATTTCAGAAAAAGAAGTGCAGGGGCTTTTGTGCGATATGCAGTTAAAATTCAGATTTGATTTTTTTTTAAAAAAAAAAAAAAGCAAATGACCAATAACTTTGTTTGTTTCCTGGGAGAATTGAATAAAAATCATAGACAGAGTTGCCAATTATGAGGAGATCAAATCTGCCAGGTGTCAGAATAATAGGTTCAGGAATTTTTGTGCAAGAGCAGCCTTTATATTTGGGGGATTTCCCCCCCCCCCCAAAAAAAAGATGCATGAGGAAAGAGGAATTTGAACCAGGGGAACAACTATGAGAAATGCTAGAATACAGTAGAGGAAAAACAGAAGTTGTATTTAGAGAGAGATACTTCCTATGTTTTTTTCTTTTTCTTTTTTTTTAAAAAGCAACACTCTTGTTTTAAGGAAGAGTTACTTACATACAGAACAGAGAAGAGATTGCTGCTTTCTTAAAGGAAAATGTAGTTTCATCTTTAACCATAAGATGGGAGTGTTTACCAGAAAAATCTGAAATTCACCTGCATTGTTTGCCAATGCTTGGAATGTAAATGTTTTATTATGTAGAAGGACTGAATATCCATACCAACAAAGGGGTTATTGTGCTAGAAATCTCTGAGCCTTGATTTGTTCAAGAACAAGGATTCTATAGTTCCCCTTTCTGATGAACTCTGATTTTCACTTTATAAAAAACAATAGTGATCAGAACTAATCAACACATTGTATTTGATTTGTAACCAATTACCATTCACATATATTTCAAGGTTATAATGAAAATCTAAAAATATTTATCAGAATGTTTTGACCAGAAATGTAATGATCTGAATAATGGTCACAGTTGATAAAGAAATAAGGTTTGTGGAAATAACCAGAAATCAGAGCTGAAATGCAAACGAAGGGGCTTATGGTACAAACCACTGAAACTCCCCTTTCAATTGGTTTAGGCACATCTGCAGAGCATCACATTACCTCACAGATACAGTACCCATGTAAGGCATGAAACATGATTGGCTCAGTTCCCTAGGCATGCTCCTTTCCTTAAATTTAGCCAGACAATTCAGACTTCTTGTTGAGTGGCCAAAAGAAGAAGAAAAATTGGTGCAATGTCATATATGTATCTGCATTTTATATTAGCCTGTCATTTTAAAACATAATCTGATTTGTTGCTATGTGGCCACAGATTGACATAACCTGTAGCTATAAGGTCAGGAAAAACAAGGTGCTCGATAGAAACCTAAGAAGCCAAAATCAAGGAAAAATGGCTGCCTCCCTTATAACTCAGTTATAAGGGGCCGCCATTATAGTTGATAGCAGTTGAATATCTATAGGCAAAAACTCTTTCACAGAGTGGCCGGATTGTTCCGTCAGCAGCTCATTTTATTTGAGAGATGCAATGTTAAACATCCCTCTGAGGAAAGGACAGTGATTGAAGCAGGCTTGTTAAAAATATAAAGTTACAGTGTGATGTTTCATGCAGCCCTTTTTAAAAACCTGAACTACAAGAAAAACTTTTTTTTAACATTTGGGTTTTTCTTTTATAAAAAATGTCTCGCATCTGTCCCCTCCCCTCCCGCAGATGCTTTTTTCAAATGGTGTCTCCATGTCAGGAATCAATTTTAACAGTGCAGTCCTATGCATGTATAATCAGAAGTCACACTGAGTTCAATGGGACTTGCTCCAAAATAAACATATGGAAGAATCAGCTGAATAATTCTGAGAAACAAAGCTGGGGGAGTGGTCTTTTCATGAAACTGTTGCTCCTTGAAATAATTCTTGGTTGAATCACTATTTCTATTATTATTATTATTATTATTTATTTATATAGCACCATCAATGTACATGGTGCTGTACAGAGTAAAACAGTAAATAGCAAGACCCTGCCGCATAGGCTTACAATCTAATAAAATCATAGTAAAACAATAAGGAGGGGAAGAGAATACAGACAGGTACAGGGTAGGGTAAGCAGGCACAGGGTAGGGAAAAACTAACAGTAGAAAGTAACAGTAGAAGTCTGCACAACATCAAGTTTTAAAAGCTTTAGGAAAAAGAAAAGTTTTTAGTTGAGCTTTAAAAGCTGTGGTTGAACTTGTAGTTCTCAAATGTTCTGGAAGAGCGTTCCAGGCGTAAGGGGCAGCAGACGAAAATGAACGAAGCCGAGCAAGGGAAGTAGAGGTCCTTGGGCAGGCGAGAAACATGGCATCAGAGGAGCGAAGAGCACGAGCGGGGCAATAGTGTGAGATGAGAGAGGAGAGATAGGAAGGAGCTAGACAGTGAAAAGCTTTGTAGGTCAACAGGAGAAGTTTATATTGGATTCTGGAGTGAATTGGAAGCCAATGAAGAGATTTCAGAAGTGAAGGTAAGTGGGGTTTACCGGGCCCTGTCGCTGTCGCCCATGCGGCGACGGCAGCAGGGCCCGGTAATGCCCCCCGCCCTCCTCTCCCTTACCTGCCTCCGTCCACGGTCCGTCAGCGTCTCCAATTGAGCCCGTGGTTCCAGCAGGAAGTCTGGGCCGCACTTGCAGCCCAGACTTCCTGGTGGAACCGCGGGCTCAATTGAAGACGGCGACGGACCGCGGACGGAGGCAGGTAAGGCCCCCTCCCCCTTGGTCTCTTACCGGGCTCTGCCGCCGTCGCCGCATGGGCGGCGATGGCGGCAGAGCCCAGTAACCCCCCCGCCCTCCTCTCCCTTACCTGCCTCTGTCCGCGGTCCGTCAGCGTCTCCAATTGAGCCCGTGGTTCCAGCAGGAAGTCTGGGCCGCACTTGCGGCCCAGACTTCCTGGTGGAACCATGGGCTCAATTGAAGACAGCGACGGACCACGGACGGAGGCAGGTAAGGCCCCCCTCCTCCTTACCGGGCTCTGCCGCCGTCGCCGCATGGGCGGCGATGGTGGCAGGGCCCGGTAACCCCCCCTATGGGGGGGGGACCGGAGCTCCGATCCGGATCCGGAGCTCCGAGCAGAGCGGAGTGGGCACAGGCGGAGTGGGGGCGGGGCGGAGCAGGCCGATCCGAAAATGGCGGATCTTAAAGTGAAGCGGAGTGGGGGGTCCGTGCACACCCCTAGTTTAAACCATGGCTGTTGTTATGGAAGAACCCAGAACTGTGGGTTGTTTATAGTTTGTTTCGCCAAACTACAGAAGCAGTGGGCAAGAGATGTAAAAGAAAATCCCTCCCAGCTACTCTATTTGCCAGTACTATAGTGCTGCAAAGGATATAGGGCAATGGAAGAGGGAAACAAACAGCCCAGGGATTGAGAAAACAACCCACAGTTTGTTCAATTGTCTGCCTGACAAACCCCGGGTATGACAACAAACCCTGGGTTAAATAAACTATGGGTTAGCATCATATGTGAAAGACATCATTGCAAACCATCTAAAACATGTGTGTTCTTCCATAAGGAGGGAACATTGTGACTTAAGTCAACAATCTAAAGATCCTAGACCAGTCTTCTCCAACCTGGTGCCCTTCAGCTGTTATGAACTACAACTCCCAGCATTCTTGACCATTGCTAATGCTGGCTGGGGCTGATGGGAGTTGAAGTACAACACATCTGGAAGGCACCAAGTTGGGGAAGGCTGTCCTAGACCATTGGGAAGTACCCTTTGTTTTTGACAGGGCCGACCAGACCAGCATTAGAAGAACCTATTTTCAATGGTAGAGCACCTCTCTCCACTGAATAATCTCCAAATGACTAGGATTACAGAGAACATCTTCCAAGATGGGGTGACCAAAGGCATGAGTCAGTGCGTACCATACATTTAATTTTAGAAAAGCACTGATAAATGGTGCCTCAGTTCCATTAGAAAGCAAGGCAAAACAAAGCAAGCTGAAATGCAGTTCGGTTCACAAAGGTGCATATTGTACTACCCCCAACTCCACACTCTCATATACAATTTTTCTAAAGGTTTTAATTAACCCAAGGCACTACTCCCCCCTGCTCTCCCCAAACTGGCAAAGACTTCCCCCAAGATACCTATTTAAATAACAAATGACTAATGAATTGCAATATATAAGCACTCACTGTTGGAAAATTTAGCCATAACCTCCATTGGGAGTATTGGAGCATCTCAAGTGTAAAATTTAGGACTAGGAAGCAGGTTTCAAATACCTAGCAGGGCTGAGACAAGCCCTGATATGAAGTTAAATATGAACCAGTAGCAAAGGATGTGTGAATGAGCCATGATGTGATTGATCATACTGCTCTTTAAGGTGAACCCAAACAAGTTCCTCCTGTGCAGTCAGATCCACTGAGGATTCGATGAGCTGTTTTCTCTCAGCCCAAGAGACCACTACTGTGTTTGCCTTTGCAGATGGAGAAAGGAGAACTAACAAGGCAGCCAATGGGCAGTGGGGATTCTAGATGTCAATCCTGGGCTGCGTGGGTGACACAGGCCGGACTAAGCGTGAGAGACACGTCTCTTTCAATCATCGTGTGACTCATAGTTGGGCTACATATTGCAGCGTCTCACTTGGGAAGCAGCTGGCTGTGTTTAGAAACACAAAGGGCTCCCCTCCCAAAACTGTCTCCACAGGCAAAGAAGTTTAAAAAAGGACTGAAGCATTGACCCAGCATGTCAGCATTGAACTCACAGCAGCCCTTTGCCAGAGAGAAAGGATCGATCTGCCACAGTTGACTCTTAATCTGTCAATTGTCTCTAGCAAGTGGAAGGGGAAAGAGCAGGGAAGACTGATAACTGACAATGATAGATAATCCCACCTCCTTCAGCTACAGTGATGAGGACATGGTTTTTGGCAAGGAGCTATTGCTGTGTGCTTGACGCACTGGGGCTCTAGAGTAACACATGGGGGGGGGGGAGCCTGTGCTTCAGTCCTTGCTAGCCTTCCCTACCTGTCTGGGCAGTTGTGGGAGGGAGCCCTTGAGGGTTTTAAACAGGCAGACCTGGCTGCTTCTCCTGCGAGTAGCATTAATTTTTAGCCAGCCTCACACTCTACATGCGCGAATCTACAAAGAACATGGTGCAAATTTGGATTAAAGAGGGCCACACTCTTCAGCCCGTAATGCTAGTTCCCAGGGCATGGTCTCAAACGCACATGATGCAGCAACTTGGTCTGCGTGTAGTCAGTGCCTGAGTGAAAGGGATCATAGCTCAGTTGTAAAGCATACATACTCTGCTGCAGAAGGTTACAGGCTCAATCCCTGGCATCTCTGGTAATTAGCACTCACCCAAAACTCTGAAGAGCTGCTGCAAATCAGAACAGATAGTACAGAGCCTGGACTGTGGCTAGGCAACCTTCATAGAAGCATAGAATAGTAGAGTTGGAAGGGGATTTTAATGCCATTGAGCCCAAGTTCCAACCTCCTGCTCAATGCAGGAATCCACCTTAAAGCATCCCTGACAGATGGTTGTCCAGCTGCCTCTTGAATGCCTCTAGTGTGGGAGAGCCCACAATCTCCCTAGGTAACTGTTATAGTGCTTTAACAAGTCAGGAAGTTTTTCCTGATGTCCAGCTGGAATCTGGCTTCCTTTAACTTGAGCCCGTTATTCCGTGCCCTGCACTCTGGGAGGATCGAGAAGAGATCCTGGCCCTCCTCTGTTTGACAACCTTTCAAGTATTTGAAGAGTGCTATCATCTCTCCCCTCAATCTTCTCTTCTCCAGGCTAAACATGCCCAGTTCTTTCAGTCTCTCTTCACAGGGCTTTGTTTCCAGACCCCTGATCATCCTCGTTGCCCTCCTCTGAACAAGCTCCAGTTTGTGTGCATCATTACTGAGTGTGGTGCGCAGTTTGGGCCCATGGGCACATTTAGCAATCTGGCAAACTGTCCTGGGCACTACCACAAAAGACCTGCTGTGGGAGGTGTAGGTAGTCACAGAGGATAAGTAACCTGCTCAAAACATTGAGTACAAGGCAGTGGGGGAGGGCTGAGCTCCAACACATTACACAATTGCTTTGAAGACACAGTTTCCAGTGCCAGCAGAAACCTATTTCACAATAGGCAAACTCACCACCCATAACAACCTACTCATTCTCCCCTAAATCTCTCACTTTGGGCCATTCCAGCTCACCATCAATGGACACATTCTCTCAGTCTCTCTCTCTCACTCACACTCCATCTATTCTCTCACACACATACATGCAAACACCCCATGTGTCCATCATGCATGCGTACATACATGCTCACATGTCCCTCCATGCGAACACCCGTGTGTCCATCATACATGCGAACCCCCCATGTGTCCATCATTCATGCATACATACATACATACATGCTCACATGCTTTAAGGTGGATTCTTGCACTGAGCAGGGGGTTGGACTCGATGGCCTTATAGGACCCTTCCAACTCTACGGCTCTATGTTCTCTCCATTTTCCTCCTCACTGCAAGCAAACAAAAACCTATAGCCATTCTTTTTCAATATCCTTCAAAAATTCCTCTTAAGCTCCTTAACTTTCCCTTTCTCTTTCCTACATACTTGCAGCCCCCATCAGACATATAAACACAGAACCCCGCCCACCCCGGGTTGCTCCCAGCTGGCTTCCTGGGCCTCTGATGACTTTCCTGACACTACTGCTGGCTTACTGCTGCCCTTCCTAGCCCCCTTTTGTTCTCTTCTTTTTCTTGGTGATTGGGAATGCTGCAGAGGAAAGCTGCTTTTACTCTTGGTTTCTTAAGAATATCTTTGGGCCTCATGTGTGACCCAGAGGCATTCATAAACAATAAAGATGGCGGGAGCTAGAAGCTCTTACTTTGCTTTGAAGCGATCCCAGATGCTGCTCAGAAAGGAGGAGGATGGCACCTTTGGTGGGCACAAAAGATGTCTGAGGGTACACTGGTGCCCAAGGACACCAGATTGCCTGCCTCTAGCTTAGACTAATGGTCTGACTCAGAATAAAGGCAGCTTCATATGTTGAGCATGAGCTTACTTGGTGACTCCACATACACTATATTGAATTCCATGGTGGAACAAAGGTGGCATAAACTATAAATAAAGCTAAGAAATACTACAGGCAATTAGTTCAGCTTCTTGCTTTTGCCCACCTGCACTACAGTTTGAATTCAGAACTGTCTAAGTTTCTGTGCAAAAATTAGTAATGTTGGAATCTAAGTTATTTCAGCTATTTCAGTTTTAAGTCTCATTTTTCGTCATTCCCATGACTGTAGTAATAGAAAGTGGGCAGCACTTTTCAGATATGGTTTAAGTCTTTAAACTATTTCAATAATGGTTTCTGAAAGGGTGAAGTATAATGATCTTTGGATAAAAACAAGGATAATAGTTTGAGTAACCTACCCAGACAGTATCAAATTGTGTTTCAGATATGGGGTATAAGTTACGGATTAGCTCCTTACATGAGAAGCTGAAAGTAAACATCAACAATTCCACACTTCAAAATAAATAAATAAAATACATATTCTACTAGATGGAAAAAATGACACTCAAGATACAATCCCCCTAGTGGAAAATGAATTGACTATATGCTAAATCCTGTGGCAAGCTCCAAATTGCTAGAATGAGTAACTGTAGGATATTTTACCAGCATGCTGAATTTGGGGGATTCATGTTTCTATACAATATTAAGCAACAGAATACAAGTTAACTAACTCCCATTTGGGAGGCAAGGTATTGTAACATCTTAAACAACTATGACAAAAGGGATCATGCAATCCTTACATGTACTGTAAGACTGTGCCTGAAAGTAAAGCAAAGGAGATTAAGTTATTTTTCTAGGTAAGTAGCTCAGAACAAACCTTTCAGATGTATTTAACAGAATATGTAGAACTATAGCATGATTTGGCAAGAAATTATGGACAGCTAAACATGGCAAGGCTGCTTCACTTGTTACAACTCAGAAACACTTAAGACCTCTCATGGGTTATTCTGTTAGTGGAAAATAAATGCAGTAATGGTTTAATATTTGTTAGCAGCCTAGAGACCACAGCATTTACTGTGTGTCCATTGCCTGATTCTTGCAGGACACATTTTTCTTGAAGCTACATAAAAAGCCTTGTAATTATTCCCATATGATCAATTTCAAACACAGATGTGCTTTTTGGAAGCTAGCTACACTTGTTCTTTGCTGCAAACATGACATCCTTTTCCTCTCTACTAGCTGTTAATAATGTAAGCCAGAATAGCCAAACTAGTTTGCATGAAAATACCCAACCAAATAGATGCTAGTGCTTCCTCCAGTCATCACATTTTAGAAGCCTTACCATCAAGCACTAAGACTCTCATGATGAAGCTAATTAAAAAATCCCACTATGACTAAGTATACTACATTTGGTTTTGGAACGAGAGTGCCAGTGGTCAAATATGGCTTTAAGTAAGTAAATTGGTTGTGAAAATAGGATTCTTGAAACAGGGATTCTGGCAAAAAGCCTAGGGCCCTTGTTCCATGCACCACTATGCAGGTGGTTTGCAAGCAGAGGAGTCTGCTGGTGTGATCTCTATAGCACTGCAGATGGCTGGATAGTGGATAGCATACTGTTGCTTCAGATAACATGAAGACCCAACAGATCTTATTGGGCCTTATAGGCAACTTAGAACTGAGTTGCTCAAACTGAGGGAACATAATCCAAGTTGTGCAACAAATAACAATCTTCACTCAACAGCTAGCTGGTGTGTCTGTTGCTCTCTCACAGTTGTTGCACAACATGATGAAACTGGTGGGGTTATTAGTTAAACATCTCCCAGCTGCAAAACATCTGGATACCATCTGAGAAATTCCTCATCCTTCTCTTGCAAATGCAAACATTTCACTGCTCTGTTGATTGTTATTGAATGCATGCAGTTTCAGTATTTACAGTGATGAGCTTCTGCAGCTTTGCGTACTTGCAATACAGAAACAGGTCTGTCAGAAAAGTTTTATCAGTTAAGTTGGAAAAAGTTGGGGGGGGGGAACACTGCTCTTGTGACCTGTCATTTCAAGGCTAGTGAGCATGTATTCTAAAGAAAGGCTGTAAAGAAAGTGGGAAGTATAAAAGATACAAGGGAAGAAGATATACCTTAAGTGACATTTGCGTGGGAGGTGCCATAGATATATGGCAGGAGTCAAAATGAAAAGTTATAAAGTATGCTGAAGGAAAAAGGTGTGGCATGGATGATTTAGCAGAAGGTTTGGCACATAATCATGTTTCTCCATAGTGCAAATTCTGAGTCCTTCGTTGTACAGTAGCAATATATAGCTGATCTACAACCAGAAATGACAAATATCTGATAATCCTATGCACAAGGATTACATCTCCACATGCCCGATCAAGTTGGCAATGTTTCCAATCCTATGGGCAGCCAACCTACAGCACAGCACACCAATTCAAAGGGCTGGTTTTACAAACACTGCACACAAATGCACAAATAATGTGCATACCAAGTCCTGGCTGCTCTTAAACATACTGTATATAACATATTTTTCCCAGATGAAAAATGTGGGAAATTTCATGTGCATGATTATATATGTTTGGAAACTACACAGTCCCCTAATGTTCAAGACTGTGAAAAGAGTAAAACCTGGTCACCATGGAGTCATAGATTTCTGTTCTCCAAATCTAGCACTATATTCTGCGTCTTATGTTAATTTTTAGAAAAGAACACATGTAATCTGTGGGATGGACTGCAAGCTAAGCAGTTCACCTGCTCCCCCAATAATCACGCCCTTTACCTCTGTAAGGGCTCTGAGTGAAGGACCATTGCAGAGGTGAAAGAAGACAGGGATTCAAGTGTGGATGGAAAGACTTTGGATAAACTAGGTTTATCCACTGAGGAACAATAAAGGGGCAGACCTGTTATACAAATTTCACAGAGACCAGGTCTACCTAGCTTGTTAGACCTGGTACCCAGACCTTGTCATTACCCAGTCACCAGATCTACCAGAAATTGTAGACCTGTTCTTCAGTGCTACCAGGGCTTTTTAAATTATGTGCAGGCATACAAAAAATGTGCAGTTCTAGGAAACACATTTATGCAATTTTAAAGAACACAGCTGCAGTTCAAAGTTCAATTCATGCAAAAGATGTATAGTTAGCTGGCATAAAAAATGTTTGATAACAATGTGAAAAGTAAAGCAAGTAGTCCAGGTTGCTCTAAAACCCTAATCAAGTCAATCTATTTCTCTTCCCCCTGACAAAGACACTCCCCACAGACTCTACTGCTACTACAGAGTGTTCACCAATGTTTCCAAGATGCAGGAAGCCACTACTTCAACTCATATGAAGCTGTCAATGTTAAAAGGCCAGTGATGCCACAAAATATCTAATATGACATTCTTTACTGTATTTGGACATCTTTTCCTTTTTCTCCTAGTATTCTTTTTATATCTCTCACTCCAAATCAAGTTTTATTGGAGTCCATAATGAGCGACTTGACAGCCCACCATGGCAGCCCACGACAGCTGTTTTATTGTGCCAGGCACCTGTGGATGCCATTTTTGTGGCTTGTTGTGTTGTGTGAACCCAAGTGGTAGGCATTGACTGAGGGTTAGAGAACCCTCAAATAACTCTAAAACAAGCCATGGTTTATTTTATGGTTGTCTAACTGTCTAACAATCCCTGCCACTTGGGATAGTACGATACAACAAGCCACAGCAAGACGGACGCCATGCAAAAAAAAAGCAACAGTGAGAGCCTGACACAACACAACAGCCTCCACAGGTGAATTAAACCACAGTGGGCTGTCGTGTTGTGCAAACCAGGTCAATGCCTCTTTTATGAAGCTTGACTATATAACATTCTTTTGCATTTGAGTTGTCAGTTTCCCGAAATTATCTACTACTCAGAATAGGCTTCCAAATGTCATGGAATGTATGTGACATTAACCAACAAAGTGCACACAAGGAAAATGCAAAAGTGTGCTATAGTACTATGTGAATTATAATTATACACTGTTGTGTAGCTTTGGGCTTCTTCCCCCGCAATATATAAAATTGCTACAGATGTCCATGGTTCTGTCTAGAGTTCCCTAAAAGGTTTACGTTCACCACAGACATAATTAGGTTTCAAAAGTGGGTGAAATCACTTCTGTCCAATTTATGCCACGCTGCCTTGGAATGAAATTTATTTAGTGTCTAAGTAAGAGCGAGCAAATAAGAGTATTAAGTAGAGCTTTGTTCAAATGGGACTGAGGATTCTTTAAAACAATCAGTTCAAAGAAATGTACAAAGTAAAGTTTACTGTTGTTCTACAACATGAAAAAAACATATATACAAGTTAAACATGCCTCTGAAACTGAAGTGCCAGCATTCCACATCTGGCACAGAGTGACACATCCCACTCCAATCTTCTAGAACAAAAAAAAATGTATTCATATTATGTAAAATTTACTGTGCTTTGACTACTGCACACTGATTTCACAGCTGTTGAATATTTATGAGCAGATTACAAAAACAAATTTACCACTTTAGCCTTGAGCTAAGTTTAAAAGCATTCAAATATTTATGCTAACTACAGCCTACCTCATACATAACTTAATTCTTCTAAGTTGTTCCCCAGTGAAATGAGACAATAAGCAAGGTTATCTTAGCAGATGTGTTGCTTCTTGCTTTGATATTTCTACACCTTGCTTATAAGCAGTTGTCAGGATTTATACTTCAGTTTCTGCCATTCAACAAGCCCACAGACTTTGGCAGACTCAGAAAACATGCTGGCTCAAAAAGGCCCTCACTTAAGGCCAATCCAGCTATACCTATGTTGCTTAAGGCAGCAAGACAGGCCAGGAGTCAGCCCTTCAGCTTGGAAACAAAAGTGAACACCTACAACCAGTCATTCCCTCTCATTTATCCTAACTTGCATTATATTATACTTATAATTCCTGATAATACATATATACACAGACACTATATACAAGCACATTAAACTGTGACTCATTGTATAAAAATCGTTGCAATGTTCAATAGATCAATGCTTCAATTTGAATTTAAATTGGGACAGAATTTCAGCTGTAAAGATGACCCTATTATCTAAGATTGTTTTTACTTCAATTTATTTCAGTCGGAATATTGAATGTACAATTAATCAAATGGCAAATGTGGATATCTATATTTATTAGGAAAAAAAGAAATCTAAGGTAAAAGCACTAATTATGCAGGATGAAAAGGGAGGAGTGTTAGCTGTACCAAACATAAAATTATCAATTGATTAATTGATTGGATAAAAGCATCTCCACCCCAACAGTAAAATGTAAGAAAGCTTACTTGAACTATTACATAATCTTTTATGAATAAATATAAATGAAAGACCATTCCTTGTAAAAGAAAATAATTTGATTCCAATCTTTTCATAATGTGGAATAAAAATAACCCCAGCTTAATCACCTGTAGAATCAGTTGTAGATGTTACAAATTCTATGATTGGGTTGGATCCAGACTTATGGGATGGATGTTAGTCATAACTAACTTGTCCCATGTATCTAAATGAGTCTATCCTAAGCATGACTGAATCTGGATCTAACCTGATGTCTATAGATGTAATGACCTAATAATAGATAATAGGGTTTCTGATCTATAGAAACAGAAAATACATGGCAATTGGAAGTCTATTGTGATTTGAGAACATTCAGAGGTTTTTGGTTTTTTAATCCGATGTACTTAAAATCAGCTAGTTTAGGGAAATTACAGAATTTGAGAACATAATATCACAAGGGAAAACAGATACTCTCTAATATATAAATACTTTTAAAATCTGAATGTGAAATGATAAAAGAATATATTGTAAGACGGACACATGACATAGGAGTTCAATGTCTATGAACACTGTCTATGAACATTAGAGAAAGTTGATTTAAAATGATGGTAAGATAGGAGGTTACTCCTCTGATAGTAAATCAAAATTAATAAAAAATATAATTCTTATTGCTGGAAATGTTCAAAAAGCTAAGGTAGCAGCCATTATATGTGATAGACATGCCCAGGTGAACATTAGTTTATACTATACCACTTGATCCACTACTTTTTCCTTTAACTTAACATAAAATACCTTACACATAAATAACATAGTGAAGTGATTGCTGATAGCAATTGCTAGTTATTATTATTATTATTATTATTATTATTTATTTATTTATTTATTTATTTATATAGCACCATCAATGTACATGGTGCTGTACAGATAACACAGTAAAAAGACTGGATAATAGTGTGATTTTGTGGCAATGGCCAAATTAACATCTTGTACAAGAACGAAGGAAAATCAACAAAATGGGATAATTTTATAGCTAATGGGGCATACTTCATTTTCCCAGAATTGATATAATAATGCTTAGAGCACATCTCTGCTTTAAGTTGAACTGATATTTTATTTATTTATTTATTACATTTTTATACCGCCCAATAGCCGAAGCTCTCTGGGCGGTTCACAAAAATTAAAACCACAGTAAAACATGATATGATATGAATACTGCTCTTAGTATTCTATAGATCTATATAACTGTATTTGTTTAGGTATAAGACCTGTAAGCACCTTGTTTTATTTTGTTTTTTTCCTTAACTATTTGATTAAAAACTGATTTCCCTCTTATAGCTTCTCCTTGGTCTCATCTTCCCTTGGGCGTCTTTTTAAAAAAAATAAAAATAAAAATAAAAACTAACCCTACTTAACAACTATAGTTAGCACCAATATAGACATGTTGTTGCATGCAGGCATAGGGTTGGATTCAGATTATATTAGGCTGCAATCCTACACACATCTCCTTGAGAAGAAACCCCATTGAACTCAGTAGTGAGGCTTAATTCTGAGTAGACATGCATAGAATTGAACTATTAGTCACCCATAGCTCCTACCGAAAAGAAAGTCACATCCCATTGACTTCAATTGGAACTAAGTGTGCCCAAATTAGTCCAGGTTCAGCCCATAAAATCATGGGTATCACTGACAAAGGACAACAGAATTCACATGGGTGAAGAGGAAGGAGCACTCTCTTCTAAAAAAACGAAAGGTCTATTTTCTAGTTAGCCCAATAAACTACATAAAAGTAACATAGTTTTAACAGCAACTGTTGTTCCACTAAATATCTTCCAGATACAGTACTGTAGGAGACAAGAGGTAGGCGTTCCTTCTTTCTTATATTTTGAAAACATACTAAACTACCAACAGAACACAGATGGAGTGGCAAAGAAACCATTAGTACAGAACAGCAGGCTAAGTTCCAGCAGTTCTCTACTGTCCTAGTATCATTGACCCTAATCAAAATCTTCAAAGATTATGTAAGCAATAATTCTGGAAGAAACAGACTGAGGTATTGTGAACACACAAACACTCTGGATGGGAAAGAGAACATCTTGAAATGTTTAAAATCACTACAGGCCATTTTTGACAGCAGTCATAATCATTTATATTTCCTCAGCATAATAATTTTAGATAGGACTTAGTGAAAAGATCAAAATTGCAAACATTAATGGCAACATTGATTTGTGCAATGGATGGGACAGTTTCCAGATGAAGAATTCTCATATATACAAGACCTCTTACTGGAATCATATCTAGTATTTCCAAACAATGCTCAATTACCAGTTATGGTATTAATTCATAGTAAAGCAAACAGAACACATCACCAGTCCCATTGGTTACTACCAACCTTGTAAAACAAATATTTGTCTTTAATGCATAGCATTACAATTAGTTTTTATTTCATTGTTTCAATGAAATTATGGGAATCTGCTTTATATGCAGGGTCCTGAAACCAATCCTTTATGGATAGACAATGCTGCTAAGACGATTGTTCTGTTTAAAGAAGAAGAAGAAAGCCAATATTTCTTATTTGAAGATGTGGTAGTAACTTTGGAAAGAGTTTATTTTTAGATAAGAAGGTGTATAGTAAAGCTATGGGATTCCTAGATTATTCCACAACAAGTTGGTTATATTTATTTTGTCTGCTTTTTTTTTGGATGTTATTCTTGCTTATTTTTTATTTTTTATTACATTTTATACTGCCCATCAGCCGAAGTAATTGTTATTACTGCAGACATTTAATTCAGTTGATATATATTTAGGGGATTAATCAATATGTAACAACTAGAGTACTGGATTGAGGATATGTTATGGCCCAGAAGGGCTGTGTACTGAATCAGAAAACACCTGTGAAATTGGGGGTACAGCAAAATTTCTTCCAGACCTCCATCACAGATTGCATGCATTCTGCTTTAAAAAAAGAACGTAAGACATAGAGTATAGTGTTAAATTTGGAGAACATTGGTTCAAAATTATTCCAAGGTGACCATATTTTTTAGAAACTACATCAGCCTATGTGGGCACAGGAGGCCCACTGATATTTTACTTGAAAGTATGAAAGAATGAAAATTTGTTCCCAAAGATGTTTGTTATATTAGAATAACAGTTTAGTAGACAGTCTAATAAAATTCTTCAGATTAAAAATATATGCCACTGAACTCTATAAATTGTGGTGCTATTATTTCAACCTACAACCCATATAATGTCAAGAAATACTTTTGTAAGCCGCCATGAGAGCCTTTTTTGGCTGAATGGCGGCATTAAAATCCTTAAATAAATAAAAATAAATAAATATAATTTACTCAATGATGAATTCTTCTTTACATCTCTTTTAGGCTTGGTATGCAGCTCTGAAAAACTAATTCTCAGCTGTGGTATAACTGCCCTTTTAATCCACAAGGAGCAGTTTATATTCATATCTTTCATGTAACTCTGCTTTGAGTCAGAATAGAATCAGAAAAGAATATTTCAGTAATGTGGTGGTGCGGTTTCAAGAGGGATACTTAATCTCAATTGATTGTTCACTAAGGCAACTTTCTATCAGGAAATATTTAACCAGTTACAGGCCTTTCACATATTAAGCTGACTTCCTATTAATCCTCTGAATTAGCTACTTGAAGAGAACCTGAATATGCCACCTGTGCAAAAACATTCAGGTATGCATTGCCTTTACTGAAGCCTTCTCATTTATACGAACAAAGTGGTGACCTAGATATATGACCCTCTCAGTTCTGCAAGCTACTCCAGAGAGAATAAACTGTGGAAGCTTATTCCAATGTGAAAACTGATTCTCTAGCATGTTCTGCTCCCCACACACCCTGCAGCAGTACAAAACCCACACCACAAAGTCACAGACAAGCTAAGGGAATTCACACCCTGAACCTGAACTTTTAACAAGAGCACTTTAATATTTTAACCTTCTCCCTCACTTCTGCAGAAACTTTGTTCAAAGCCCTGAGTTTGACTTATGGGGGTCAGTTTTATTTATCTACTAAAGTAAAATGGATATAGGACAAATAACATTGTTTCCAATATTTCCACCCCAGAAATGCTCTTATCAACTCAACCCATGCAGCAATTCTTATTTCACTGAAAACAGATTTATAAAGTCAAGGTCAGCCTCACCTCATCCCACTCTGAAGCAAAGGAAGGTGATTTTTCCAGCCTTTTTTTTCCAGTACTACAATTGGAAAGTGATTCACTTCTGCTCCCCATAGTATCGTCCTCTGTTGGTGAGGTGGTCAAAAGGTCAGAGTCTGATTTTGACAAGCTACGGCTAAGTTTCAGTTCTGCTTTGGGCTTGCCTCCTGGGTAAATTCTTCCCACAACACTGCTCTTGTCTCCTTCTTCAGCACCACCAGGGTGCTGTGTCAAGTGAGGATGTGCTAAAGTTTCAGGGTCCAACTTGTTGTCACTGGTATGATGGATGGTTGAATAGACCACTTTATTTTGGTCTGCGGTGCTAGTCTGTACCGATCCAGATGCCTCAGCATCTTCCAGCTGCATAGCAGTCCCTTCTGTACTTCCTTTGCCCACAGCCGAAATAAGTCTGAAAGGGTCCTCATTTATTTCACACACCGGAGAAGAACCATGCAGCAGACCTGAGAACTGATCCAGCCCTTGAACATCCTGGGCATCTCCTTGGCTGTGGCTACTGCTGCTCCCCCTTTGGTCTTCAGAAGGACAGAAACAACATAAAAAACAAAACAAAAACCCAAACACACAAAAATCAAGAGAAGTGGAGCTCTAGCTTCCCCCACCAAGAGAGGAAGAAATAAGAAAGAACAGTTCAGTATTGTTCAGAGCACTCAGATTGTACCCAAAGTCAGAGCATTTATGAAATTCCAAACACTGGCCTGATTTATGCAATCTGGCAGCCCGCCCCAGTTCGTTTTATTCCTGTTAACACTAACAATCAGCCCTTGCTATATAAGGTTTGGAGAAGTGCTAACTATACTCTGCAGAGAGAGGGGCAGTCAGACTCCTGGAACACGAGATATTTCCATAAAGGCCAAAGTGTTATTTAGAGCAGCACTCCCTACCCTTGGCACAGAGCACTGGGTGGGGGAAAAATAAGCTGCAAACAACCTGCAAGTCTGAAAACATTCTCTCCTCCTCCCTACAGCTTGCTTCCTTCCCTAGTGGCTTGAACTCACCTCCTTACGCAAGAGAAATAAGGGCATAGCAGCAATGTTAACTTCATCAAAACCTTGCTTCCAATTAACTAATTCCTCTACATAAAGTGGCCTGCTCTACTGCTGCAGTCATCTGTTTGCAACATGAACTGCTGCTGAAATGTGACACCATTACTAGACTTGTGTTTTAATATGTTATATCAAATACCAAAATCTGGTTAAAGCATCAATAATTGACTGGTATGAATTATTCAAAAGCTTATAGTAAAGAGCCATTTTGAACAACAGCCATTAATACATTTCCCAATATTTACTACAGATTAAAGCCAAACATTTTCCAACCCTGGCTTAGTGAAAATCCAAATCCTCCCACCATCCTCAAAAATTCCAAATCCTCCCACCATCCTTACTCAACATTTTCCTCAATAGCTAAATATAGGATGGTCCTTGATGAGCAGAAAGGTAAGTTTGTTTCTATGGGCAAACTTCCTTGACATCCGGGGATGTGTTTAAGAACCTTACAGTGGGTGTTGGGAGAGAGGGAAGAGGGAGAGAGAAACAGATTTCAAATTAATAAGTGAAGTCAAATGCTTTTGTCCTGGCAGGATCAAGCCAACAAAATTTACTCACAATGTTTCCATTGATTTCAGCTGTACTTTATCTGATAAAATCAGATAAAAAGTGCTTCAATTTGACTCATTGTGCCCAGTTGATAAACCCATAAAAAACATATAAACTCATTCCTAAGCACTCCTGCTTTTTATTTTACATATAACACAGCTAAAGAAGCTTTGGCAAGGACCAGTCATGAGTTTCTCCTTAGATCCTAAGCTACAAGTTACATCAATTTAACAAATTTGAGCCCATTTGGTTTGTATGTTCAACTGGCATCTAGCCATGAGACCCACTCTACAAGAACAGGACAGCAGCTTAACTGACAACAATGTGCTTGCTGGCAGCAATTCTCCTGCAATAAAAATTTCCAAGATCTAAGACTAGAATTTTAACAGCAGTCTTTTGAAGTTACATATTACATGGACAAGAGACTACAAGCTCACATATGATACAAATATTTCCTCTAATGGAATGATTTTTCTATTGTCATGACTATGCTTATATACTTATCTGGCACAGTATATTCATTTCACACCTCTAATTCATCTTGCTAGTCAGTAGGAGAAGATCATATTTTCAGTGTGTTTCTTCTGAAAGCTGTTTATATGATGAATTATATGCAAAACTGATCTTGCCACAATCCATGTCTTTGTTGATGCAACCAAACTTCCAAGTCCCTGTCAATCCTTTCCAAGAAAACTGCAAATGTCAACTATTCCACATTAAATATAGGGTATCCTACCTGCTTGGACAGACTTGCTGAAACAATGAATATTCACAATAGCAGTCACAGACAAGAAAGAGAAGGGGCAGAATGCCTCCCCACCTTACGCCTTGCACAAGAGCTATAAGACTGTCTATAATGTGTCTTCTGTACATACTGTTAACATTTAGCAGCACTGCTATCAGAGGGTGGAAAAGCAGCTGACAGTGTGTGTTGCACACTGGAACATTTGACTGTCCCAAAGCCAGCAATGAAGACCAACAATGGGAACACTGTTCAAATGAAACAGTGGCTGTGCTTTCCATCTACTGAAAGCAAAATAGCAAACACAAAAATATCTCCTGGCATATGAGCAAAGTCTTGTGAGAGACATTTGCGAGGATTTTAGTCATGCTCCGTGTTCAACACTTCAAACGATGCTTTACATACAGAAAAAAGCAAACACCAATTTCTCAGTAGAAAATTTCTGTGAAGTTGGAAAGACTTGGAATGAACACTTACCTTTTGACATCTCTATCAAGTGGGATTCAGGACTTGGATATTGCTCTGAATGGCTGGTAGAAAAGTCAGAAGAGGCTTGGCAATTCAGAGGCCATTGGCCATCCTGGGAAGATGGACCTTTTCGTGACCAAGCCTGCAAAGGGATCTTATATTATTTAAATGTCAATGCCATTATGAGAGCAGCGTGTGCCAAAGCTGAAATTCCACACTGAGAATAAACATTTTGCAATTTGAGTTAAATTGCATATGTTCTGTTTACATTATGTATCCTACTTCCAAGACTTTCAAACTGTGGTTTTGTATAAGTGGAAGCTTTGAGAAGTGGCAAAGAAGAATGAAAGAATCACAAGAACAAAAGTTAGAGTTAGATCAGCAGTTGCCAAACCTGGGTCCCCAGATATTATTGGACTGCAACTCCCATAATCCCTGACCACTGGTAGTCCAACACCATCTGGGGATTCAAGGATAGTAATCACTGGATTACACTATGAACATGGTTACAGTGAAAGAAAACAGCTGTGGGAAATCTTCAATCCCTACCCCTGTCCATGCCTACCTCCTTGTTTTGATACTTCATATGCTGCCTGCATATATCTTGCATTCTGAACCTTAACATTTTTATGAAGATTGCTGTGGTAAAAAAGGTTAGTCATGCCCATGGCCACTAAGAAGGGAGATGTTACATTTGATTCTGCTTATTGTACAGATAAGTAAATTTTTGCTAAATCAAATGCAACGTTTTCCTTTCTTGGAGACCATGATTAAACTCACCTTCTACAGCAACCTTAATTAAAATAAATGTTAAGATGCTTTGTGAAAATTTCTCATAAAGTACAAAGAATAGTCCAAACATTCTATGTTCTGCAGGTTAAGGATGCAGGATATTCTCCATGGATTGAACAAAGATGCAACCTACTCTTTAGATATAAACTGCTTCTACCAGAAAGTTAGATTAGATAGCTACCATACTAGGTTTTACGGTTGCTGCATTCTGCAAAACATGCATATGTTATGCGAAAGTTGTAATTTTAATTTTATTTATTTAAAATATTTCTTGGCTACTTTTCAGGGCAGAAGTCCTCCCAAAGTGACTTACGGCAATAAAACACATAAATACATAAAACAGTTAAAATATTAAAGCAATAAACACAAAATAGCAATAAAAATGACAATAAAAGCTAACAATAAAACCACCACCAGCAGCAATGGCAATAACAGCAACAGCAATCTATATAATTGTATACAAGCGCATCATGACAGTGGACCTATCTATATAATGGCAAACCATTTCCCAATACAAGTGCTCTCTCCAAATTTTATATTAATAAATATTGACTATACAATGCTACTTCACAGGCCTTTACCAATCCAACAGAACAGAATTTGAAAACTAGTAATGAGTCCATCAGTACAAAAACCTATGTACTAAACACCCTTGCTAACAGGCAGTTCTCCCCTCTTCATCCATTGAACTTCTGGAATTTCTTACTCAATGACCCAGTTCAAAAGTTATGTGTGTTGCCTGATTGTTCCAGCTGTGAATGGGAGTGGCTGAACAACAACAATAAAGGATGCTGAGGTGCTAGAACCTTTCAACATGCATGGTGGCATTAAATTTCTATTTTCTTCTTTGATACGTCTATTTGATTTCTAGACAACATCATTTGAACCTTATATATATTTGCCAGGCTATTTTTTCTTAGCAAGAGCTCTTTCTCTATTTTATCATTTTCCTCATTTGATGGTTAAAATAATTTCAACTCTATGCTAGATATTTTCTGTAAAATGGGAAGAAAATGGAAAAACTAATCTGAACCTTGACAGTTATAACTCACAATCTTCTTTTTCCAAATCATCTATTAAAGTTCAAAGAACCTAAAGTCAGATTCCACACCATAATTTATTATCTCTTTTCCTCCTAAGCAAATACAGCACAAATGGAACTCACAGGCATTTTCTTTAATAACAACAACAACAACAACATTTGTATCCCGCCTTATATCACTAGGACCTCAGGACGGCAAACAGATATAAATAAACACAGCTAAAAATAAATTAAACCATTACTCAAGCTAAAACCAGTATAGAATTTAAAAGCAGTAAAACCAATTAAAACAGTTAAAACAATGTGCAAGCTTGGTGAATTTAGCCATCAAAGACTTTGTTAAAAAGCCATGTGTTTACTTGGTGCCGGAATACTATTTAAGCTTATTCTCAATAACTTCAGGTGCTTCAACTATAATATGCATTTCTTTTTCTTTTTTAAAAAAGGTCCTCCTTAACACTGAAGATGCAAACTATTTTTTCCTGTTTAAACTGTTCTTGCCTGATTACCCCTCCCCAGATCTTATATCCATTCTATTAAACGACAATAAAATCAAATATGTCCTACCGGTGGCTGGACACTGCTGGCAGCACCTGAAGATGATTCACCTAAGAATTTAAAAATAAAAATATTGAACATTATTATTATATCCCACCTTTTGCCACATGCTGGGCCTCAAGGTGGTTTACAAGATTAAAACATATACAATTAAAACATATAAATATAAATTTACAAAAATTAAAATAGAATTCAACCCCTGTAATATTAAAAACATTTTAAAAAACTGAAAAAGCAAATAATTAAAAAACCCAATACATTAATACAGGTCTAGAGTATTCCCAATGGCCTGCTGGAACAAAAAAATGTTTTGCCTGCCTCTGTAAATTTAAAAAAGGAGGGAGTCAGTCTAGCCTCCTTGGGAAGGGAGTCCCAAAGCCTTGGAGCAGCCACTGAGAAGGCTCTCTCCTGCGTACCCATTAGGCATGCCTGTGATGATGGTGGGACTGAGAGAGAAGCCTTCCCTGAAGGTCTCAGAGCATGGGCAGGCTCATATGGGAGAATACGGTCTTTCGGTTAACCTGGACCCAAGCTGTATAAGGCTTTATAAGTCATAACCAGCACTTTGAATTGTGATACACATCTCTGTCGTTAGAGTTAAGAGCAGAGTGGGAAACTCTGCAAGGTGAGACCACTTGAGGACTGTTTTCAAACCTCCAGGTAATATGAACTGATGCTTCCCCTCCCCACATCGCCATTGCAAGATAGATCAACTTTTCCTGCATCACATGAACAACAGCTTATTGCCTAAAGGCATGGATTGTGATAATGATCAAGTAGAAAAAACATTCATATGTTTGTAACAAAATATTTTCAAAAAAGCCAATAAAATGGATTATTAGTCAATAAGTTAAAAGGGAAAATAAATCCATTTGCTACATTCAATTAAGAATACTAACAGGTTCGCTTCTACACCAAAGGAAATAATGCATGAAATTCTAAAATATCATTAAGCTATTGTATCAATAGGAAAAACCATTGCTTCAGAAGATCGTTGATTTTTTTGAGGGGGGAAATATTATCTCTCCCTATATTTTTGCTAACATTTTTGGTCTGCATCAGAAATTTCTTTAATATTCATAAATATTGCTGAATATTTTTTTTTTTTTTTACAAAAAGTTATCCTGAACTTAGATTCAGAATTCTTTGTGAAAGTAATGAACCAGGTGATTTAATCTTTAAATAATAATAAAGCCCTGGGTTTTAATGAGGTTATGCCTGAATTTTTCAAACTACTTAGTGCTGAAATATCAAAATCATAGACATAAACTTTGAAACATATAATGGAACATTTTATATGCCAGCAACATGGACACAGGCAAAACACCTGTTTTCACAACATTGGATAAAGATTAATTGAACCAAGTTTTCAAATTATGGACAACTTTATTGGCTAAACAATAGAATACATGTTGAGACAAATATATAAACATAAAACAGGTTTTATAAAAAGGCAATAGCTGTCCCATAATGTGAGGAAATGAATTAATGTGATATATAAATCAAATCATTTCAAGAGCCAGGGGCTCTGTTATTTATGGATGCAAAAAAAGGCTTTTGATAGGGTTAGATGGCAATATTTGTTTAGTGTTCAGAACAATTTAAGTTCAGTCCAAAGTTTAGACAATGGATTAGAACTCTATGATCTAATCTAACTGCAAGCGTTGCAGTTAATGGCCAACTGTCATTTACACTGTGGTGTTAGAAGAAAAGTATATGTGGACATGTATTAAGCCTATTTTTGGTGCTTGGTCAAACTAAAGCACTAGATTTTCCAAAAGTGTCACCAGTTATGTCTTTTGCCTATAAATAACAAATTAATGAAATAAATGTATCAGGTGGTATTTCTAAATGGAAGAAAAACAGCTTGACTGCTGCTGAGGATTTTATGAAGGAGGGTTATTATTTTTCAACATTTTAAACAAAAAATGAAGATAAGAAGATAAGATGTATCAATTCTTTCAGATCCGTAATATTACTCATACCCTTTTAAGAAAACAAGGACCTCTTAAGGTTCCTTCATTAATTGTAGAACAATTAAGAAAAGACTGATCAGTAAGATCTATTTAATATTAAAATGTGTACAGAACTATTCTTCCCCCTAACTCCTCTGTAAGAGAAGCATTGCTCTTTGAACTGCATTGCCTCTCATGACTGCTTCCTACATTTAAGTATACCTTAAGTAAGTATACCTGGCTAGGGTGCTGATTATCATATGTATAAATGGAAAGGAGTGGAGGAGAGAAAAAGCAGACATTTGTGCATTTTGCTATTTTGAAGCACACATGAAAAATTTAACATATGAAGCACCAAATCAACTCTCACTTGAAGAGGAAAAAAATCACAAGTTTTCTAATTGCTCACAACACAATTTTTAGAGCCATGGGGTTCTCAATTGACATCCAAAACCCCTTCACTGGACTCCAGCAGGTGAAAAGAATTCAGTACTAAATATAAGAAGATGGTTGATTTCCACTAGATGGACCAATAGGACATTTAATTTTACGTGTTTGGTTTTCTTCTTCGTTTATTTTTCTAGGCAGATTTATTATAGAAGAGCACATTATGTTGACTAATGAGGAAATACCAGCTAATGACATGAAAGATACTTTGATCAAATCTGAGGAACTGTTTCATTAGTAATTGCATACGGATGATTTCCACGACCCTTTGTGTCAGGATGAGAGATTTTCACCTAGTTTTATTTTTCCTAAGTAAAACATTTATAAAAATGAAAGGTTAACATACACTACTAGTCCTCTTATATGTCCTCACACATAACATTATACGCACATAACGAGAAGACACAGTGTGTGAAATTCCCTGTGGTGCTTTTATATTACAGCAGTGACCACCATTTTGAATATTCGGGGTATGGCAGGGGTGCGTGCAGTAGCTTAACTTTACATTCAAACACAGTGAGGGTGGGTTGTTGGGGTGGTGATGAGCCATCCTCAATCCATGAGCTTCTCATTATGTGCAATCCGGGCCATTGTATGACCAGTGAGATATCAAGGCAAGTATTGTGACCACATAATAAAATGGACTGAACTGAAGCCAGCAGGTAAATTTTAAACAAAATCTTGAGAAGGCTGCTGATCAGACAGCCACCACAAAATGCCAGCCCACCCAACTATCTACCTTTAAAAGCTAGAATTATTTTAATTTCTCGCCTTTTGCCCAATACCTGCTGGTTGGTTACATATGTTTGTGACAACTTTTCTTACCTTTTGTTTTTTTGTCCACTGCAATATGTTTCTTAGTTTCTGCTGTTAGAAGGAGCTCATAAGGATGCTCCTCTTCTTCATCCGCTGTGCTTCCCCTACTCTTCCTCTTAGTGACCAAGCCCTGATCAGACACAAACATAGCAGATGCAATTATACAATATGTTATTATCAATTAGCAGTGCCATAGGGTACTTCCTCATACTGAGTGTGTTGGAGAAAAAATACTAATTTCTCAGATACATTACAGTCAGAACTGCTATAGTGCCTCCTTCCCCAAGGCTCTCCCCTATAATCACATCCAAGAGGCTGCAAGATCCTCACTACAGTTTCTCTCCCACACCAAAAGCTCCACAACATTTTTCAGTTCCATCCTTCCTTCCCTCATAACTCCCACAGATATCACTCCAATTGAAGCACTTAGTGGTGCTTCAAGAATCCTTTAGTATCATTACTAAGTGCAAGAAAGATACAGATGGGATGCAGAAAATGGTAAATATTGCCCACTAGCCAGAGAATACAGGTTGTAACATTAAATTTCAAGCACACTATCCACAGAATACAGGTTGCAACATTAATCTCAAGAACGAAGAAAATGCACAACTTATACTTCCCCACTGATGCTGGGGAAGGGACATAACTGGTATGTAAGTACACATGCACGGAGAATGAAAGATGCCAAAAACAACTAGTTACTTTTCTGAACATCTAGCTAATCCACTGCCTACCCCAACACATCACACTGTTGCTGTCTCTACTGGAAGACAGACCATAGAAACACAGGTTTTCCACACTGGAACCCAGCATGTGTTTTTTTCCTGTGCCTATGAAGTTACACCATTATTTCATGTCATGTCATATGCTTGGTTGGATCCAGGATCTGCCTTCTGTGAGAGGAGCCCTTCCTCCTCTTGTGGAAGGTCCCTCAGCCAGATTTTGGGGGGATCCCCTTCCCACCCCATGTTACAACTTGCCCCATGTTGCATTTTCAGGGGTCTGGAAGGACTGTCATGAGAAGGAGGGGGCAATGAAGTTTACTTCCAGCAACCTGGTGTCAGGTTGGGAAAGGGATGACTAAACGAACCACAGCTCTCAATTTCAGATGTCACAAAGAACTGTGATTAGCTAAAGCAAGAGCTTTCAATCTCTTCCTCACAGATATGAAAGTAAAGGAGGGGTAGAGCATTGATGGCTCATTCTCATTGTAGAAAACCACGCGTTACCATGTATCTGAACTGAGCTTCAGTTTTTAGTGCCTAGAGTAACTTTTTCTTCAAAATGGAAGTGTTCTGCCAAACAAGGGACCGAGAAATACTGTAAACAGCACGTTACTCCCAAGTGTGCATATGAAGTGCAAGTACCCACTCTAATGGAGCGCTAAATGTAAAATAAAATGCGTAGATGGCCTGAGTAATAGTGAAAGTAGAATTGGTAGATGACATAATCAAAAGAGCTTAATTTTCATAATAAACATACAGGTGTAGAGAAGGGATTTGCCTCTTCTAAAGATACTTCAATATTTTAGAACACTCTCCCTAAAGGATCAGGTCCATAGTTTGGGGGTGCTCTTGGATCCAGAACTGTCACTTGAGGCACAGGTGAACTCAGTGGCAAAGAGCACCTTTTATCAGCTTAGGCTGATATACCAGCTGCGCCCTTATCTGGACAGAGATAGCCTAGCTACAGTTATCCATGCTCTGATAACCTCTCGTTTGGATTACTGCAATGCGTTATGCATGGGGCTGCCTTTGAAAACGGTCCGGAAACTTCAACTGGTACAAAACAGGACAGCGCGGTTACTAACAGGGACTGGCTGACGAGCCCACATCACGCCGGTCCTTTTCCAGCTTCATTGGCTGCCAGTCCAGGTCCGGGCCCGATTCAAAGTGCTGGTATTAACATTTAAAGCCCTAAATGGCTTGGGGCCAGGCTATCTGAAGGAACGCTTCCTCCCATATGTACCTGCCTGGACCCTAAGGTCATCCTCAGGGGTCCTTCTCCGCGAGCCCCTGCCAAAGGAAGTGAGGCAGGTGGCTACCAGGAGGAGGGCCTTCTCTGCTGTGGCATCCCAGCTGTGGAATGAGCTCCCTAAGGAGGTTCGCTTGGCACCTACATTATATGCTTTTAGATGCCAGGTGAAGAACTTTTTATTCTCCCAGCATTTTAACAGTCTATAAATAAATTTTAACTAGATGTTTTAAATTTGTAATTTTGCATTGCTGCTGTTTTTATCTGGTTGAGCTTTTATATTGTATTTTATATTATGGTTTTATACTGTTGTTTTCATACTTTGGATGTTTTTAATTTTTGTGAACCGCCCAGAGAGCTCTGGCTATTAGGCGGTATAGAAATGTAATAAATAAATAAACAAATAATAAACATAACACAAACCCCAACAAAGAGCAATCTACTTACCTTAGAAGATGTATTCTGCGTCTTCTCTACGTGTTCCTCCTCTTCATCAGGGGGAGGTTTGGCAGGAGGAGGTGGACGCTCTCTCTAAATTACAGAAAAATACCATCAGTGGCTCGCATCAAATTCATTTCAAACTTCCAAATCTTTTTGGAAGGAATAGCAAAAGGATTTGCTGCAGCAAAGCAAATAGAGGGCATGATCTGGAACAACTGACATCTTCACTCTCTTCAGTATTATCTAATGACATTTTAATGTTTTTAAAAACTTAGCTGAAAAATGTTTACTATGGACAATGTATATGCACACCAACTTTCATATTTCTAAACCAAGTGTACAATTTTAGGCATAACTCCTCTACTAAGGGGAACAAGCGAACTAGTAGGAAACCTCTCGATATGCAAGAGCAGGGGATATGACTCTTCCCTGGCCTGTATAAAATGTTTCCAGATCAGGCTAGTTTATTGGTCTGCTGCAACGTTATAGACCCATCTTCATCTACACCTTACTTCTCTTCCATCTCACTTTCCCCTGGCCTACACCCCGGGTATAAGCTGAGTCTGTCTGAAACAAAGGCAGTCTGTTCATTTAGAGCTGATAGATCATAATTCTTAATTTCATACTGCACTGGAGTGTAGCACTACTCTTGACAAATAACTGTTGGTTTAGCTCTTTTCCTCTGTTTTGATGTTGCCCATGTACATTTTTAAAGTTTTCTATGAAGCTGTTCAGTGTTGAAGCCAAGGTAGCATGCTTTCAAAGTGCAATTTTAGCTCTACCACAGTTCATACAGGCAATAAGTTACTAGACCCAGCAAATGCAGATACTTTTAAGGAAGACTTATTGCTTTCAGGGAATCTTACTGAGGCTATGTAATTATTTGTAAAGCCTCCAAGCTCCCCCTGCTGGATTACATCTACAAATCCCATGAAGAACTGATTTGCTTCCAAATTAAAAATTACAAACTAATACTGTGGCAGACAAGCCTGACATTCAAGTTGATTGCAATAAGGAATTTGGTTTTTGATGGAAGAAAGCTAGATGAGATGAAAGTCATGCTCTAAACAAGCTCCCCCGCCTGTAACCAAGTGAATGACCTGAGCTAGCAGTAGCAATATGAAGATATTCATTACAATGAACACATTCCACAGCTAAACATATAGGTGTAGAATCTCACCAAAATTCAGATAGCCATCATATCATGAAGTTATAATGCTTAAAAGCTCTGGGAGAACATCACACATAGCACATGCAGCAGGGAGTGGCTTCTAATTGCTCAGTAACTAAAGCCTTTTGCATCTATTTCATATTATTTCCAAACTGTACAGCTAGGCTATCAACTTACTGCAAGTGTGGCGATTGTACAGGCCTGGTGATATATCCCAGACTACTTTCCACAAAAAGGTAAAGACAACACACATCAGGCTACATACAGGCCTCACTCCTGTCACTTTAACACTGGTCATCTCCGCTTCCCTATTCACTGAGTCTCTGTCTGAAGATCTTCCACTGGCCAGGCTGTCCAAAGAGTGGCAGGATGTTGCATTGTACAAGACTTCATATGGACACTCCTCAGGCTTCCCATCAAAATCTATGATCAATTCTGTCATAGCTCTATCCACATTCCCTAGAGAGAACAAACATTTATAAATCATCAGCCATTGCAACCATCCTGTTCACCCCCCAAATGCAAGAGATGCATCCTGTGATTTCCTAGAAAGCCTGTAGGGTTGTCTATGGATCTCATGTGTAGAATGAAAAGGTTCATCATTTCTTTCTTGAATGTTCAGGAGAAGCACTTCACGTTCTCCATAAAGTATGTTACAAACATTTTAAAAAATCACCCTAACGCAACTCAAGTACAGTGACAAAAACCACAACTCTGAAAGGTATATCACTTCAACACATTTTCATAACTGTAATTCATTTATTTGTTAAACCGTGTAAACTTTTAAAAAGCAAGTACAGTATATTTTTTGTAATGTATACATGCATTTATTATATTAAGGGATGTCTTTGACATATAGCTCACAGAAATTACGTAAAATATATTTTCATTTCACACACCTACCCTTCAGCAATCTATTTGCTATGTGACCCTGTAGATTCTCCTGGATTTCTTAACTGATTTTTTTAATGTCTTTGATCATGTATCCTTCTAGATTTTGAGTTGGGGGCATGGTAATATGCAGGGTCATTTCCAGAAGGTATTGTTGGGAAAATACTGCTTGACCCCGTGACATTTTTGCTATGGGGTCCCATTGGTTTCTATTGGATACCGGCTATTGGGCGGTATTAAAAATGTAATAAATATATAAATAAAATAAATATCTTGCCCCCATTATTTTTTTAAAAAAAATCTATGTGAAACTGTTGAAAGAGATCGTCCAGATATTTTGGCTGAGCTAGCATCAGTATGCTAACAACACCAAATTCTATCTTCCCTTATCAACTGAGTCAGATGAAGCACTTAACCAGTGCCTAACTTCACAGTGTACTGCATGAGAGCCGATAAACGGAAAATCAATCTTGAAAGGATGGAGGTTCTAGTTCAGGGATATGGTGTTCAACCAATCCTGGATAGGGTTGAACTTCCCCTGAAGGATTATGTTTACACTCTGCAAGTACTCCTTAATCCAGTTTTGCCACTTGAGGCTTAAGTGACCTAATGGCACAGAGCACTTTGTGTCACTAGCTGTAGCTTCTTCTGGGGAGGAAGACTAGCCACAGTAATTCAAGGTCTCATAAACTTCCATTCTGACTACTGCAATGTGTTATATGGTGCACATGAACTGTTCTTTGATCACAGTCTAGACACTAAAGCATGTACAGAAAGTAACTGCAAGAATGGAACATCCAATTAGGGACATATCTCAGTCTTGAAATAATTTCACTACAGTAGCTGCCATTGTGCATTTATTATTATTACATTTTGCACTTTTTTGTTTTGCTATTTTTAACTCTATTTTATGTTTAAAACAGTTCTAAACCACCAGGAATCTTTCCAGTGAAGGGCAGTAGTCTGATCCTCTAAATAAATTAAATAATTGTTTATGAGGATTATCCTCAGTGAGGCTATTTTGGGATATATATTATATTATATTATATTATATTATATTATAATTATATTATATTTTATTATATTTGTTTAGTGATTCTCATATTATGCCAAGAAATGCTACCATTTCTGGGGATGCCTGGGAACATAGAGAATCATGAAGGCCCAGAAAACAAGCAAGAGAGAGATTAAGCAGAATATGAGACCCAATGAAGGGTCAGTTGAAAGTGGAAAAATGAGGGGAGCAACAAAATTATCCATGAGTAACAAGGTACTAAATGATTGTGCTGGACAAGTAAACATAAATGCAATATCACAGCCATCCAAATACCTATTCCAGCAAACTCAACTTGACTACCACCTTCCTCCCTTTTAATACATGACACTTATTATGGCATAAGAGGCTGAACATCAATTTTCTTTTGTTATTGTTCTTCATATCAAACTACTTCAATACTTATTATGACTGAGAGCTGCTGTTATATACCCTGCAAGGGTATATATTATTTTAGCATTTGACTAAACTAAGGTTCTCCTTTCCACTAAATTTCTTACCTTGGTTTACCCGAAGTGAGGCTTCAGTAGAAGTAGCTGGAGCTGGTGGTGTCTTCTCTTCTGCTTTTGCTGTCTTCTTCTCTGTTGTACAATCTGAACAAATAATAAAAATGAAGGAAGTGAAGAGGAAGCACAGTGGTAGAGGTCTTCCAAACAACAAAACAGCCTAGCTTTTCATTTATTCAGATCTGGAAATAATAATAATATAGTATAATAATAATAATAATAATAATAATAATAATAATAATAATAATAATAATTTGTTTATTTATTACCCGCCTCTCCCTCTGGATCGAGGCAGAGAACAACATAGAATACAAAAATATAAAATACATAAAACTGATTAAAATATAAAAACTAATATATTATTAAAATAACAGCTAGACATCTTAAAATTCGACTGGGTAGGCCTGCAGGAAGAGATCAGTCTTTATTGCTTTTTTATATTCAGAAAGACTATTGAGTTGGCGGATCTCTCAGTCTGGGAGCAGCAGAAGAGAAGGTCCAATGGGTAACAGTTGTTAATCTAGTTTTTGCTGGCTGAAGTAAATTCTTCCCAGAGGACTTGAGTGTACAGGAGAAGGCGATCCCGCAGGTAACCTGGACCCAAACCATGTAGGGCTTTAAAGGTAATAACCAACACTTTATACTTTGCCGAGAAACTAGTGATATAGGGCAGGATACAAATGTTTTAAATAAATAAATAAAATAAATAATTGGCAGCCAGTGTAGTGATTTTAAAGCTGGTGTAATATGGTCACCCCTAGATGTGCCAGTGACCAACCTAGCTGCCATGTTCTGAACTAGTTGAAGTTTCCGGACTAGGCACAAAGGTAGCCCTATGTACAGCGCACTGCAGAACTCAAGCCTCAAAGTTACTAGTGAATGGACTACCATCTTTAGGTCTTCCAACTGTAGGAAGGGGTGCAGCTGCCATATCAGCCAAAGCTGATAGTAGGTACTCCTGGCCATCACATCTATCTGAGCTGTCATTTGGAGTGATGGATCCAGGAGTGTAACCCCATCCAGAACTGGTTGACACACCTCCAAACCCAGGTTGGGGCCTTTGACAGTAAGCACCCCCGTCTAGTCTGGATTCAGCTTCAGTTTGTTTTTACATCATCCATCCCAAGCATTCATTCAGAGGAGACACACTATCCTTAGCTGACGTTCTTGTCGAAGGCAAAGAGAAGTATATTTTGGTGTCATTGGCATACTGATAGCACCCCGCCCCATGCCTCTGGATGATCTCTCCTAGCGGTTTCATGTAGATGTTAAACAGTATTGGGGATAGGATGGCGCCTTGTGGTACACCATACGACAGCTCCTTCTTTGAGGAGTAGCTATCCCCAAGCATTACCATCTGGAACCTACTCAAGAGGTAGGACCGGAACCACTGGAGCACAGTGCCCCTGATTCCCAATCCCCTCAGGTATTCCAGAAGGATACCACAGTCAATGGTATTGAAAGCTGCTGAGAGGTCCAAAAGCACCAGCAGAGACACACTTCCCCTGTCAATACTCAAGCGCAGATCATCCACTAAGACGACCATAGCTGTCTCAACTCTGTATCCTGCCCTGAAGCTGTTTTGAAATGCGTCTATTTCAACCTCCACCTGAACTTCAGTGATTCCCCCCTTCCCCCTCAGCCCATGGTTCCACAGCTCACACCATTCAGAAGAGTTGCCTGGCCCTCTATGTAGTATTTTCAGGGACTGTGGGGCTGTCAGGGAAAAGGGGGGAAATCCACTTCCACAAACTCCCTTTTGCCGGGGTGATGTTAGATGGAACCCATTACATTTGCACACTGGAGTTGGATGCCATAAGTCAGAGCTAAATTGCACTAAGCCTATACAACGTCCAAATGTGAAAGCTTAGAAAATCTTTGTTTTCCCATTGATGGCATTAGCTAATGATGACCACTCCCTCAATAATATTGCAACAGTCAATGGAACAGGTCCTCTCTGTAGTGGCTCATCAGTCTTAGAATGCAAACCTAATGGAGTTGTGCCTCTCCTCCACTATTCTGTCATTTAAACAAACCTTGAAAAGCCATTTTGACTCATCTGCAAATGGCTTGTATGCTAAAGATTCTAAATTAAATGCTAAACTAAAGTAAGTTGAAGTACAAACAGTCTATACCAGCTTTCTTGCTCTGGTACTATCTACTTAGTGATGTCTTGGATCTTCCTATTCTTATAATGTATGTCACTTTGGGAGGCCAAGACTCTAAAAAGCAGCTTATCAATTCCTTCACAAACATACAAACAAGGTACATCACACCAACAATGAACGGAAATTGAATATGGAAAATTGAGGAGATAAATAATCAAGTTGGGTACAAACTAGGAAGCTTTTACATCAATGCTCTATATATTTATAAAATGCATACAACACAAACTGTTAATATAGGTCTATTCTTTTTTTATACCCACACTAGAGCTCATTAAAAAATGCAACACTTTTTGAAATTGACAAAATGAAGTCATCACACCTTTGTATGTGTGTAACAACTTGGTTTCCAACCAACTTTAGAATGGCTTCTTACTGCTCAACTTCAGACATTCAGGCCACCATTCCTTTACCTTCTGCATTATTTACCTTCAATGAAAGCGGCTATTTGTTGGCTTTTCTGAGATGGAAGTTCCCTCACAATCTCCAAAGCAGTCAGTCCTCTGTTGTCCTTTATATACACATCAATGCCTTAGACACACACAGAAAGGATTTTGAATGTATTTCTACAAATTTGCTGTTGTATAGAATCTATCATAACAAACCAGAAAATGTTTCTGAAAAATGTCCGGTGTTTTATTATTCTGCAGAAAAGTTTTGCATTTCAAAAGTTCATTACTAAAAATGAGTAGTATTGAAAATGCAATATTAGGCAAGCTTGGCAGATTCAAAATTGTTATTAATGTTTTTCAGATGATTATCCCTAGGAAGTATGTGAGAGAGCACATTTAACTCAGTGTGAAATAAAAAAAAATGACAATGCAACTGAAGGTGCTCCAAAAGCCCCAGTGGAAGAGAGCTGAACTCAGCTGAAATAGATGAGTGGTTGTCAGCATATCATGCATAGTTCTTTGCGTTGAAAACAATTTTCAGTGCCTGTGTGTGTGTGTGTTAAATTAAACAACGTAAGGGAAGTACAAGCCTTTAAATTTTTACAAGTACTCCAGTAAATATTTCTATGTAATACAAAGCTTAAATCACATTGACTGTACTTTGATTCTTCCCCTCAAATATTTTAGACCAAGGCTTATGGTGTATTGGGACCACAACTATTGACCTGTTGTTGTTTTTAAAGCTTTGTTTACTAAGTACAAGTAAAATAAACATGCTAACTTAGATCTGTAAGGCAGGTGTGAGCGACTTGTAGGCATCCAGATGTTTTGGCCTATGGCTCCCATCAGCTCTAGCCAGCATTGCCAATGGTGAGAGATGATGGAAGTTCAGGCCAAAACTTCTGGAGAGCCACAAGTTGCTTACTCCTCTTCTAGGACATCAGAAAATTTTCTTATGCAAACTATTTTTTCCTATGCAAATGACACAAAGCAAACTATCCTAATTTGCATTAGAAAATTTTCCAATTCAGTTTTTTCCTGGAAAACACAGGACACTGATCACAAGATTTTTGGATCTGCTAAGAACACCATCATAATTATTCCGTTCATGTGCCATACTCAGCCAAGGGTATGGAAAATGGTGTTCTTGGTGGCCAGCCCAAAATGATAAACACCCATCTTCAAGACATTTATCAAAGCCCACTCCTCTTTTGGAAGCAGAGCCAGACATAGTGTCTAGGGTAAATTAAATATGAAGTTCTAGTAAATTCTGTTTAGCTTTTATTACATTGTTACATTTTCATACTGAAAACCTCAGCAAGTTTCAGCATAGAATAGATGTAAGAGAGAGAGAGAGAGAGAGAGAGAGAGAGAGAGAGAGAGAGAGAGAGAGAGAGAGGAAGAAAGAAAGTAAGAAAGAAAGATGGCATCAGGGGAGGAGTGAGGACTCAAGAAATTACTTACTCCACAGGTGGGAGTTCAAAATCAGTTAACAAACTAGAGTTTACATTGCTCACTCTGAGGAACAATACTTAGTTAGCTGGATGTTACAACAACAACAAAGAAGTGCCTAAAATGTTTTAAAATATTCTCACCTGCAGCTAGCAGTATCTGTACCACATCCGTTTTGCCAAACAAAGCAGCCTCGTGCAAAGCGCTGCCTTTTTCTGTCTGTAAATCAAACATAGCGGGTGGCCAAATTGAGAATGCAAACAAAGAACATTGGAGACAATACTTGCAGATACACAAGGCCTCATTTCACAGAGGCCACCTACTACAGTTCATCCGCAACTAACAAAAAATTCTTCAAGCTTCTTTACCAGGATTATGAATTTAGTGTTTAAGGCAGCTTCTAGTGATCACTCTTAACTACATCAGCTAGGAAAAACTCTGATCAAGGAACCTTGTGTGTCCTCTCTGATGAAAGGACTAATACAGAAAGGATGGAAATATTTAGGTGTAAATATAACCACCTTTGTATATTTGTTACAGGAGCATGATTGTCAGAGAGGTTGTAGAGCTGCCAGCCTGTTCAATGTTTATTGAAAGACACACATTTGAATTTGTGAAAAGATGGAGGGCATTGCATGGAAGTAAAATGAGAAAGTATTTTTTATGTACATGCAAAGGCCCAAGCCTCAACTAGGGGCGGCCCACTGCCAATCCCTGGAGCCCCCTGGGCCTGCAGCTCCAGCTTGCTGCTGCTGCTACAAAGCCCTCCCTCCACACACACAAAAAAAGCCCTGGAGCCAGCACTGAATAAAGCATCAAATTGCATGGTGGGTTTAAGCACCACAAATCTCCAAGCTGACAATCTTTAGAACGATCTCAGGCTCAGCTGATAAGCCAAACCTTGCTATCCTTGAGACACTCTCCAAGGAAAGTTCTATTGAATTTCATCAACATCTGTTCCAAATGACCTAATGCTGAATCTGATGCTGAAAACATTTATTCAACATTAAATTCAACAAAAACCTGAAACAAAACAGAGAACATTGGTTATTGGGCAGATTAGAAATAAATAAATATATAACCTGGTAATTGTTATCCATGCCAGCATCCAGGAGAACATGAACTACAGCTTTATGGCCATTCCTAGCCGCTAGATGTAAGGGTGTGTGTTTCTTAGTATTGCAGCTTAATAGATTGGGATGAGCATTGAGCAACATCTTCACAACCTCCAATCTCCCGTAGAGTGCAGCCAAATCAAGAGGAGTCTCAAACTTGTTATTGCGCATAGTAGGGTCAGTCAACTCCTCCAGCAGAACCTTCACCACTTCTGTATGGCCATACTGAGCTGCACAGTGCAGTGCCGTCTCATTGTCGTTATTCTGAGATTACATAAGTACAAAAACCATCAGGACTCAGACTGAGTGAGAATATTACATCCTCTTTAAGATGATGATGTCACAGGCAGTTGTAACAAAGTACTTCGTTTAAATACAACTGAAATCAAACCATTTGATCAAATTCCATCCAAACTACCATATGCTAGAGTGCATCAAAGTAAGTGAAGTGATTCATTATGTACATCATATCTAGTCATCATATATACTTATAAAGATATCTACAGGAATCTGGCAAGCTTGAATTCAACAGTTCTGAGTTAAGTACAACTCAACAACCTAATGTTTCATTTTAGTGCAATACTAATGCTTCCATAGTTCTGATGTCAATTGTTCCCCAATTGTAAACTCAACTAGCATTAGTATCAACTCCATAAAATGTTACAATTAATGTATGCCAACTTATGCTTGAGTGCTCATCCAATGACTGCAATCATGAATAGTATTTCAATACACATTGCAATGGCTATTTGTTCCCTTGTTTCTGCTTTTGTTTATAAGAAAGATTACAGAACTTGTCCGTTCTTATTTAATCTTGCACTATTCCTTCCTTTTCCCTTTGAATGCTGCTGGGATCCAAAGAAATGTGAAACTCGTTCCATAAACTCAATGAGATTTTAGAATTTTCTCAAGGAGCAATTTACTACAAATTGCTCTCCCCCCCCCTTTTTTTTTTAAAAAAAAAAAAGATGAGGGAGATTTCAAATGCAGTTTGTGATGTGGTATGGGGAAGGAAGCAGTCAATGACTGGGTTTAGCCGATCACAGTGAGGGAAGACCATCAAGGCTTATCCCCCTGCCTTTGAGTGTGTAACTGCCATTTGCATTATTTCCCAAGCTGCACCATGGGTTGGCATGTCAAACCCACCCTACAACCTACGACATGCAGTAGAGGTTGTTGGGTGGGTACAATCTCTCCCACTGCGATGCACGCCATGTTCAGACAACACACCAACCCACGCTGCAGTATGGGGAATAATGCAAATGGCAGCTGCACATGCAACACACACGGGGAGCAGCCACAATGTTGTGATCACCTAAACTCACCCAATGTCAAAAATTCTGCTCTGGTAAGTCATGATCCTAAGTAGAATGTTCCTCAGCAGCTCTTCAGATCTTAGCAGGTATTTAGATGAATGAAGACGTCCTACTGAAAGAGTGTTGAAGTACTTAAATACTGTGCTGGTGGAATGGGTCACTAGTGTAACAGGAACTAACAGTTTCTGAAACAACTGGAAACGAACAACAATGCCCATGTCTGGAATATGGGCAGGTTAGCACAAGTTATAGAAGGGAGGTCCACTGATCTGCCCATTCTGGAAGTGAGTGTTTCCACTAGTTTCTATGCTTACTTTAGGAACCACTAGTGGTCTGTTTCAGAGGCACAACAGCAGTATAGCAGACTATCCTATGGATGTAAGTAGTGGCTTGCTGTGTGTGTGTGCGCGCACATATAAGCAAAAACCTACTTCCATCAGAAATACTTTAATTGGCAAAATGCTACTATTCTATAACTTCAAAGGTTATGCAGTTTTAGAAGAAAACCTGTTTTGGTCTATACAACTCTGTGGTTTAACAGAGGTGTGTGTTCGAGCAACTACATAAAACATGCTAGCAGCAGCTACATAAAAGTAGGACAAAAATAGATGAGATAGAAAGAAGCTGAATTCACATCCAGGGGTGCATTTTTTTTAAAAGCATGGAGGAAACAAAAAGGAAATTAATGCAAACAGAAACATGTATGCACAAACATTTGAAAACTGGGGGAAACATTACTGTTCAATGATGACAAAGTAACAGTCCAAGTCAAGGCATTGCTAAGGAAAAACAGATTTACAGCAAAGGTGAACCTAGATGAGGTAATGCAACATTCAGAGCATGCACTGAAACTCTACATGAATAGAAAAAAAGAACATACGGTTCAGGGTTTATAAATAAGATGTTGCACTTAAGTATAAGATACAAAAGAATCATGATGCCTTTTGACAGAACATTATATAAGAATTATATATCATGTAATACAGGAATCAACATCATCAAGAAAAAAAGTCAAATATAGGCTTTGCCCTACACTGCGTACTTTGTAGTCTCTGGTATTAGAGGTAGCTATAGCATACCTGTCCATTTTTATACTTGTTTAAATACTGATTATACAGGAAGAAGACAATAGGAGAAGGGAATAAATATGGTTAATATTTAAGGCTATCACCGACCAAACTCTAATCTGCCTTCTAACCAATTATATTTACATATCATCAACACCTGCTTTTGAGATGTAAAGGAAGCATAAGGATTTACAATTTAAACAAAGGCTTCCATTAGATTTTAAGCCTGCAGGTAAGGGCTGTATTAGATTGTTTAGCTCTTGTATAGCATCTAAATCTGTAGGAACTTTAAAAGTAATAAATATGAAGCTACTCCTTATCGAGAAGCCAAGTATTAATGTTCTCTGATTTTTTCACACATCACAACCAAAACAGGGTCAAAACATAAGGGGCCCTTAACTTTCATCCTTGCATGTATCATGTATACATCATAAAGGTTTAACTAAGTAATACAAAAATCTTACAGCCCAAGTAATTTTTTACAAAAACTATTTTCATATTTAAGAATCTTATCCTATGTCAGAACCTCAAGATACAAGATGTTCATAGACTTTAGAAGGCAATGTAAGCCGCCGTGAGAGCCTTTTTTGGCTGAATGGCGGCATAAAAATCCTTAAACAAACAAACAAACAAAAGAAGAAAAATGGCTATGAGTGGACCTCCAGCAGCCTGGCAAGCTAAACAGCTGCTCCAATGCTTTTGTTCCTCTGGAATATTGAAGAATGCTTTTCATTTCAGTGTATTCTAATAGATAAATAAAAGCAGCTGAAAAAGACCAATCACACACATTCAGCTAGAGTGCAGATTGTATGTGGCACCATATTTGCAACTGGTAAATTAGAAATCTCTAAGATCATTGCATTAAGAGCAAGGATGGTGCATAGTCGTTGATACAAACAGTGTATTCACAACTGCTGATAGTCTTTAAATGCTATACCTCCTGTTCAAGAATCAACCCAAAAGGTCTAATCGACAACTTATAATCAGCCCATTTGTAAGTTGGTGAGAGTGATGTTTGAGCCCGGGTTTTTTCTAAATAACTCAGAATTCTGGGTTCACCCTTCACACTTAACAACCTATTAATGGGGCAATCATAAGTTGCTGAGTAAAATTGGAAGGGGATGCACCATGCTTGCTCTCTCCTGATCACCCCCGACAGCTCATGGTTTGTTTAAACCATGGGCTACATTATGTGTGAGAATCAGGTCTATATGTAGAAATAGCTAAATAAAAGGATATGATCATAGCAAATATCGAAACAACTTTATAACTGTTAAATAGCTAGAAAAAATATTTCCAACCAGCAAACATTTTAGATGTCTAGACTTCTATGTGCCTGGAATTTTTCTTGTTATGAACGGTCAGATTATTTTGAAACACACAAAAATATATTTTTCAGCACTCAGGATAAGCTTGTTCAGGACAGTCAGATCAAAGGACCTTTTCCACTCCTGTCTGTTGTGAATTTATGAAGGAGCACCACAAAGAGATTTACCCAGAGATCCGACTGAGAATAATATTAAGACTTGTCTCTAATTATGAATGTTCAAAGCCCAATGACTACAATCTACAGTCTTTTCTGTTTGACCCACATCACACATCAGTTCTTGGAAGGCCTGCAAATGCAAATTTTAATTTCCATTTGTCTTTCCTTTAATGAATTCAGTTTTTCTGCCTTTAAAGCAGGGGTGCAGAAACTCAGTCCTAGGGGCCAAGTCCAGCTCTCCTGGGTCCCAATCTGGTCCTCTGGGGTTCTCCAGATAGCCCTGCCCCCACCCTATTTCCCTAATGTAAGTGACCTCTAGCGCCATGCCAATAGCAGGTTTCTCCGGAAGACCTGCAGCACCTGCAAATGCTACTGACGTGCAAGAGATCTCTTACGCTAGTGCAACACAATTGATATAAACTGTACAGTCGAATAGGATACTGCCCTATGAGTGTAAACTAGATGTGGATCCAAGTGCACATTTCAATGAAAGCATGTAATGTGGACTGACAGCATCAACACCTCAGGTATACATTTGGATATGCATCTGATTTATGCTCTTAAATTATGCTTGATGGATTTATGGACAGGGGCAAGGAAGCATAAGTGTAAGAGTGTGTGTGTGATCAAGATGGAAAGGTAGACAAGGGGGGATTATTTGCCCTACTTTTTGTCCCTGCCACAGTGTTTCCCCCCTAAGTAATCCTCAATTTGTCATGGGCTACAATTGTAGTTTATAACATTTAAGATCAAGCGTTACCCCATGTACATGGAGAGGGTCAAAACCAGTCAAAAAAGTATTTTCTCGATAAAGAAAATACATATTGAAGTCATTTATGGAACTATCTCCCTGATGAGACTCGCCTGGCACCAACATTGTTATCTTTTCAGCACTAGGTCAAGACTTTTGTCTTCTCCCAGGCACTTAACAGCATATGTTGAGTTTTTAACTGATCCCAGAATAGTTGTTTTAAACAGATATTGTCTGTCCTGGTATGTAATCTGTTTTTATACTTTCTATGGATTTACAAATTGTATATCATTTTTTAAATGTTCTGTGTTTTAATCTTTGTAAACCGCCCAAAGAGCTTAGGCTGCGGGGCGGTATATGAATGTAATAAATAATATTAATTTCTTCTTGACATATGAACTTGTTAATTGCAAATTCCTATAGAAGATAGTGCTGAGCAAGAAGAAAGCATCATTTTAGAGAAGCATGTCTCAGCTGTCTGACAACCTACAACTGAGAGTACTACTGATGGGCATATTTTACTGGGGTTTTAGATTTCAAATAACATGCTTCCATGCAGATTTACTGCAAACTTTAGAGACTTTGTTAATTGTCAGCTGCCACAGAATGCTTCACAGAGGAAATTTGTGGTGGATAAATTAAATGACTGCTTAAAATTTCATTTTGTTATTATGCTTGTTAAAGAGAACCAGATTAGGTGTGAAATGTCACCTGGTTTTCATAGTACTTTAAGTCCTCATTGCTTTCTGGTTTAAAATTATGCTAAGCTGTAAGAATACAAAGTTGTTTGACTTAGGGAGTAGCCCTCATATAGAAACATTCAACTGATTTATCCCTCTCCAAACATTTTATTAAGGGAAACCTCCACCACACTGCCCTTGCTTGGAAGATATTTACCATCCCCCCCACCACCAGTGCACCTGGAAACTGCATCATTTTTTAAAGAATACGGAAAGTACAAACATCAAGAACTTCCTTTATAACTGAGTAAGTTATGAATAAATTACATACTTGAATATTTTGGCCCTTTTTCAAGATATGCACATTTCGATTATAGAACCAAAACTTCAATACTAAGTCAGTTTACTACTATATATACATGTAAAGAAGGTAAGTAGTATCCAATGTTAGTCCTATATAAAGTAGACCCATTGAAATGAATGGGACTGAAGTTAGTCAAAACTAACTTACATTTCATTCATTTCAATGGGACCACTCTACATAGCATTAGGGAGTTTTCAGTTTAGAGAAAATATTACCAAGGAACATGATATAGATTTATAAAGTTATTGTATGGAGAAAATGGATACTGATAAAACTTTCCCCATTGCAACATACTAACATTTGGTGATCAAATTAATTGGCAGTGGGTTCAGGGCTGTTAAAAGGAAGTAAAAGGACATAAGAAGAGCCATGCTGAATCAGACCAAATTCTGATTTGCACAGCTGGAAGCTGGATGCCTATGAGAAGCCCACAGCAAGACATTAATGCAATAGCACCTTCCCACTCATTTTCCAAATACCCCAACGCATACTGCCCCTGATACTGGAGGTAATACACAACCATTATGTGTATATTTATGCACAATCTACAATTACAAAATTCACCATGTAAGATACGATGATGGGCACCAGTTTAGATATCGTTAATAGTTGTTAAACCTATTCTCCATGAATTTATCTTATCAATTGATAAATGTCATGTGATACCTAAATGGAAGCTCCATGTTCATAGGCAGTATGGCTCTGGTTACCAGATGATGAGGTTAAGCAAGAGACAGCTGTTGCTATTATGCCTTATGAATGAGCTTCCCAGAGGCTGGTGCTGTTGGAAACATCATGCTAGACTGGATGGACCCTTTCCGCACAGCTCTTATGTCTGCACATGGCTAATAAACCAACCTGATAGTGTCTAAACCAAACCCCTTGGCTCAAATTGTGAGTGTAGTAAAAACTACAATCATGGTAAACTAATAAACTACATTGATTACAGTGGGATTTAAGGACAATTAAAGTTAGATTGGGGCCATGGTGAAAACCTGCTTTTCTAGGTAAAAAACCAAACCATAGGAGAAAATATTTGTAATGTAAGTATGTCAAAATTGGTCTTGCATTGAATTATCTTGGCAAGTTATGAACATTTATCATCCTTAACAGCATAAGCATTTATTTTTCTTCTAATGGGGAAAAATGTGTTCTGTAACTACCTGTCTGTTCTCACACAAGAGGCTAGTAGTAGCCCAATACGTTTTGACCTTTTTGTTAAGCTCCCTATGACAAAAACCACTTTTAGAACTTCACTTAAGTTCAACCTCACTTAAGTTCCATTTGGGGGAGAGGGGAAGAGTTTAGTCAGACTCAGGCAGGATCTACACTATTGCTTTAAAGCGCTTTATAACAGTTTTGACAACCGCTGGGGCCCAGGACACATTCCACATACACTTGTCAAAACTGTTATATAGCGCTTTAAAGCACTTTAAAGCAGTAGCGTAGATCCGGCCTCGTTGAACTAGTTTCATGGTTCTTCGGAATTCAGACTTTATCTTCCAAGTAAATGATCTTGCTTAGGGTTCTTGCATGTGGTACAGAAAGCCAAAATAAAAATCAATTTCACAATTGCCTCCTTGTTCCAAGGAGGTATACATTCTGTAGTGCAAAATGTACAATGACCAAAGGCTTTGGATAGTATCAGCACTGTATTTAGTTGCAAGCCTACTTTAATTGTTAGAGTAACCAAATATATGAATTATCAAACAGAAATTGTGGTTTTAATCTATTATTGAAACTGGTCTTTTCTTTTCTTTTTTTACAAGTGATTTAAAATCATGATTTATAACACTGATTTAAATCTCTATCCACCTCAGTTGCAGTATTTCTCACTGAGGCCCATAAGAATTGTAGCTGCATATATTATAGAGTGTGAAATACAGTGGCGGAGAGCGTGGCTTCTGAAGTATACTTGATATCCAAAAATCCTTACTGGCACTTGGCAGGTGACATGCCCAACCAAACAATATGATGCCACTATTTTCACCAGAACGTATGTATTACTATTCTTAGTACAGCAGGTCATTTACAATATTAAGGATTGGTTCATACTAAATTAAGGGCTTACTACATAGTTTATGAACCACATTTCCTGTAATAGGAACTGCTATAGTAAAGGCTTTAAATTACCTGCCTCTCTTATTCATTTCCAACCATTATATTTGCTATGTGTGTTTAAAGCCACGCAGATCAAGTACAGTTAAGATTTTTATTGGTTCTTAAGAACCAATATTTGGGTAGGTTCAGTACAGTATTTGGAAGGCAGCCTGCTGCATAAATAGGAAAAAATAAGCAGCTGTATAGAATTCTTTTGCATTTGACTATAAGAAAGAATCTATTAAAGAGGATGCCTCAAAATATAGTACTGGATTTCATATGCAGTAACTTTAGACCACTTTCAACAGTTCTCAGAAGCTTTGCTTTGGGAAATCACTTTTGTACTTTGTTTATAAATAAAGAATTGCTAGAAGCAAGGGGAAAATACAGGCAAGGCTCAAACAAAGCAACAATTAGATGCCAAAATGCAACCAAAGAAGCAAGAAAAGAGACACAGACACACACACTGAGATGGTTGTCCTCACCAAAACACTATTAGGAATATTTTAATATTCTATAGTGTCACTTTCATTAGCAAATTGAAGTTTAATCTAGTTTAGTGGTTTTAGATTGTATGCCATAAACATACTCAGTATTTCCCCCTTTCTTATTAAACATGGGAAACAATTCCTGAACATTTTGGACTTGTTTTTTTCAAATGCTATGTCCAAGTTGGGAACTGATCAACATTTCAAATATAGCAAGTCAAAGCACTGGAGGAACCCAAATACCAAGCAAAATTCCCCCAAGCAGTCTTATAAAAGGTGACTTAATACAAATTCCACAATATAGAGATTGCATTTTACAGTCCCCACTTTCCCACCCCCGAATAGGCATCATCAACCAACTAGATGATAATGCACCTGAAAGAACAAAAATACAACTTGGAGTAATAATGTAGTGAAATCCTGGCAGCGAAGTACACACCTTGGCATTGATATAGGGGTCAAAGGGGCCGTACTTTTTGAGTTCTTTGATTTCAAGAGCATTCTACAAAAAGGAGAGGAAAAGAAAATGTGATGATGAAATGGGCAAGATATAGCAACAAAGCAGCGAGTGACTCTGAAGGGGAGGAACGACAGAACATGACAATATTTCATTCCAATGAAAAGCAATTAATCACACTGGCCATTCCAGCTGTCAATAACTGCGTCATGCACTTTGTTTTAAAGACAACATGCAAACTTTAACTGAAAAACATTTACAGTTCACTACTTAAGATTTCAATAACTATTTTTATATATATATGGCCTCATGCTAGCCACAGATTGCAAGATCATTCACTTTCATATAGCCCCTTCCAATACACTAGATAATAGAAAACAGTGTTATAAAACTTAAATGTTGTTAACTAGAACAAACTGATTCATCACAGCTGCGCTTGACGGCACAATGAGGAGAATCCAGAAAAAAGGACTTGCAAACAATATAATCAACGGCCATTTTAACATGCATATTTAGCTATTTCAACATGAAGAATGTTACTAATCAGCAACTGAACAGCACTTTTGAATCTTTTAAAAGTAGAAATTTTGCTCCTAGAATAGACTATTTATGGGAAATATTGCTAAACTACATGATATCACAGATGTTAAGTCCTCATAGTTTTGGATATGTAACAGAGATTTTAACATTAATTTTGAACAAAGTTTGACAGCGTATTTCTTCAGCCTGGTTGTAATCTGGCCCACAGCAATCACTGTGTGACACAGCAAAGGTAATGCTTGCTATAGAAAGTGGAGAGACGTACAAAGTGTATAGCCTCACCTAATTTAAGTCTCACCCCCAATGAGAAAATACACACTGTGCCTATTATGGACAGACTACAGACAGACCACTGTAAAAACCTGGTCAGAAAACTCACCAGTATACCCAGTACTCCAGTTTCTTTAAACACAAGTATCTTTTTAGTTTGAAGGAATATTGATTACAAGGACCCCTGAAGAAAATGCATCAATCACTTATAATTCAACAGTATTAGAATAAAGAGGCAAATACCTAGACCAGCATTTCACAACAACCAAAAAAGGAAGAAAATCTGTAGTAGTCAGAGCTAAACTGAATTAACCAACATATGGATTTCAATTTTATAGTGTGTATACGGGGAGCAAGAGAGACATATGGCTTTTTAATTGGAATTTTATAAGTGTGTTAGCCTCCAAGATAAATACAAGCTGTATGGTACAATTTTTAATATAACAACACAAGTCAAATGACATGCAGTTTAAACAGCAGGGACAATTACAGATTTTTACTTCACTTGAGTAGAAGAGCTGTTTTTAGTAAGTTAATTATGAATAAGTGAAAGCTGTGCTGTGATGAATTCCACCAGATTAGCTTGTGGAGTACTAGAACAAAGTAAGAGCAGCTACAAAAACATGGCTAAAGGAAACTAAGGTTACTCTGATTGGCTCCAACATAGAAGGGAATTGCTACACCAAGTTTCAAATAACCCAGCAAATGGGGGTGGGGTTAACATTCCCCCATTCTGTACATGTTGCAGTTCATCTACTCCTCACTTCAACAGTTTCCACAGTGGAGCTTTCAAGGTAAGTATATTTTTCCTGCATAGAGATGGTATTAACAGTTCCTTTTCAAGCAAGAAATCCAAAATGAGATTCATAGGCGTGGTGTTCACCTTGTCCTTGGGAATAATCCTGCTAATATTGTTAGATCATCAAGAGCATGAAAAAGAGGAATATATTCAGACCTGCTCATTCACTTTAGTGTGGGATGGTCCCTGGTGTATTAGCAGTTTCACTATCTCAGCATCTCCCTTCCAAGCTGCCAAATGAAGAGGATAACAGCCTTTGCAGTCAGCCACATTGGTTAATGCATCATTCCTCAGCAGAACTTCCACAACATCCCTGTAGGGAAGGAGGGAAACCATACTTTGAGTCTTTAAAGTAAGTCTAGGCAGGAGAGTCAAGAAATAACAGAAAATATACAGTTAATATACGGAATGAGAATGCCTGAGAATACATTTTATAAGTCAGTATGATAATATTCAATTCAAAATTTCTGTGGATTCAGATGTTCAATTACAGGGCTGCTTAAGGACTACAAAAGAGAAAACTGTCCATAGTTACTCCCATCCAGAGAAAATAAGGCATAGTCTAATGTGTATAGTCTACAGCAGGGATGAGCAACTTTGGGAGGGGGGGGGTTAGAGGTCACTTTCCACCCCCTACCCCTAGAGGACAGATTCCTGCCACTAACACACTGCCACTGAAATTTGATGGCATGGAGGAAGAAAAACAATTGGCAGTCTGTCACTGAATTTTGCTGCTGAACCATGTTGGTGGCTTAAAAGGGGCAAATGTAGCTTCTTTTCAAGCTACATTTGTCCCTTTTAAGCCTCTGTAGCGTTTTCTGCTGAAATTCAGTGGCAATCTGCCAATATTTTTTCTGTGGCAAGGGCCACAATAGAGGCTGGGAGTACATGTGGCCAGTGGGCTGCCCACCCCTGATCTAGGGGGAAATATCAAGCTTCAGGCCCTCTCTCCCTACTTTGGTAGATGATCTGGAAAAGAAAAACAGCAGTAAGGTCGTGTGCACGGTTAACCCTGTCCCTGCGTGCTAGCTGGTGGGCTGGAGGGGGAATAAGACAAATAATTCTGCCCTTCACAATGAGCTGTCTCACCATAATAAAATTCTGTCCCCTTAGCTTTGGGCATTCAGAATTTAAACCAGAACATCTTAGGGGTTTGAATGTGGCCTGGCTTTTAGTGACTGAGTTTCAAGTGCTCATTGTTTGACTTAATCTTGTGGGAGTTCAGTAGATTGATGATGTTTCAATTTCGTCCCCTCATTGTTATACTTAAAATTGCTGTAAACCACACTCAAGGTCTCAGTGGAGAACATTACCAAATCCGAATAAATGCATTTAATGCAATCTAGTATAGTATGCAGTTTGTCTTGAAGCAGGTGCAACTTTGGTGAACTGCTTTCGACTGGCTATGATGTTCACATGGATGAGTAGGGAAATGCTACAGGTATTGCCTTTGGTTTTAACCATTTGGGTAAGTTAGTAGTTTAAAAGGTATTTCAAATACAAGAAGCTTACTTGTGACCATTCAAAGCAGCATGGTGCAATGGAGTGTATCCAGTACTGTCAACACAGTTCACATTTGGTCCTCTCCATATACTGTAAAATAAAAATACAGCAATGCAAGATACATTAGTTCAAACAAGAGCAGTAGTAGAGTGAGACTAAGGCAAAGTTTATGCAGATCTCTTACTAACTTTGAAAAAAGCACACAATAGTCACAAATCTGTACTAACCTAAACAATTTGTTAGCATTCTTACACAAAGGAAGCATGTAACGGGAAGAGCTATTTTCCAACTAGAGCTTCTTTACTATATTATTGAATACCCTATGAATGTAAAACAGCAAGATTCAGAAAAATATTGGTAGCATAAAACCATTTATAAATTGGCCACCCCGCATGTCCCTATCTATTTTGCAGCTATTTTGGGCTGCATTAATAGAAGTATAGCTTCCAAATCACGTGAGGTACTGGTTCCTCTCTATTCGGCCCTGGTTAGGCCTCATCTAGAGTATTGCGTCCAGTTCTGGGCTCCACAATTCAAGAAGGACGCAGACAAGCTGGAGCGTGTTCAGAAGAGGGCAACCAGGATGATCAGAGGTCTAGAAACAAAGCCCTATGAAGAGAGACTGAAAGAACTGGGCATGTTTAGCCTGGAGAAGAGAAGATTGAGGGGAGACATGATAGCACTCTTCAAATACTTAAAAGGTTGTCACACAGAGGAGGGCCAGGATCTCTTCTCGATCCTCCCAGAGTGCAAGACACGGAATAACGGGCTCAAGTTAAAGGAAGCCAGATTCCGGCTGGACATCAGGAAAAACTTCCTGACTGTTAGAGCAGTGCGACAATGGAATCAGCTACCTAGGGAGGTTGTGGGCTCTCCCACACTAGAGGCCTTCAAGAGGCAGCTGGACAAGCATCTGTCAGGGATGCTTTAGGGTGGATTCCTGCATTGAGCAGGGGGTTGGACTCGATGGCCTTGTAGGCCCCTTCCAACTCTGCTATTCTATGATTCTATGATTCTATGTACAAATATAAACCATTCAAAAAGGATTTTAATTAATGGAGTGGGACTTACAAAATCATCATAATTTCTTTCTCTCCTTTATTCCATTCCCACACTAAAGACATTTATTTAAATAAAACTTTCATTTCTATTACTAATTCAATCCCACAGCACTTCCAGTGACCAAAGAAAAATTTCCATGGAACAGCTGTCCATGATGCATGTGAAACAAGTGGATTTGGTAGCTTTCCAAAAACTAAAGTCACAACTGCCTTTCATTATTACTAATGCCAGCAGAAAGACTATTGAAATTCTCTCTTCCCTTTTATTGTGTACAAGTATTTATCCCAGAAATGGGTTGAAAAGCATTAGTAAAGGAGATACAGGATTCCAAAATTCTATGATGCTTGAACTACAACCAATGAATGAGGCAAATTAACAACCTTGAAACTTTCTGGGGGAGAAAATTATCTAAAAGTGACCCATATCTCATTTCATACCCACATGTTTTCTCAGCTAACTAGAAACCTAGAAAGGCACAGTCTCCTGTAAAATCTTCACTAATTGCAATTACGTAGTATTTGGTACTCACTTGTCCCTCCCCAATCAGCCATCCTGAAATAAATATCAAGCCCTGTAATTTCATTTCCTACACAGCAGGTGCTCTCTATGGGGTCAGTTTAGAAACTACAGGTTTCTTGAAGGGTTAACATTTCTAAAATCACAATTAAAAGAAAGATTCTTGCCACGAAGATTAGTACAGATTGCAGGAAAGGGAAAAGGAGAAAGCCAGAGACACTCACCCTTTAAAGAGCAGTAACACAAATGTGTAAATTAACTAGTGAGCCAAAATATCCACTTGCAAAAAGAAGCCTAAACCTTAAAAAAAATTCAAATAATCAGACCAAAATGAAATTGGCTGTAAAGCAGCACCAGTAACAGTACATCACAATTTGGAATCTGAATTAGTTGGAACCTGAATCAGAGTGATGGACAGAGTGAATCTGTCTCAAAAGAACATTGTTATTAATAGTCTATTTGCAGAAGATCTGGATGTAATGTTGTGATATACTTAGTAGAGTGAATACTTTAAAACCACTTCACAGCTAAAATGATGGGAAATGAGATGATTTAGTATTTATGGATGAATCTTTACTCCCCTACAATAAACAGTCTGACAAGGAGCGTATGCACAGCTCCTTGGGAACAAGAGGTTAAAAAGATCAGACTGTAGTCCTGAAGCATAAACTATGTGAAGAGATATATCTACCCTTTCATATATTTTACAGATATAAAATTACACAAGGACTATAGAACTTAAGGAAGGCACACGTTGGCTTCTGCCACCAGACAGGTGACCAGAGATCATTGGGAAGCCCAACCCCCTGCTTCCCAGGAAGAACATCACAGTACAAGGGAGACCAACATGGCCCCATTCATTGGACAAAGAGGGAGCATTTCAGGAAGCTTTCCCCCCTCTCCTTGCGAGTAAGAATTCTGTGATCCAGCTGTCAGTTTCCCTGGGACTGGAGAGCTGAAGGGAGTCAAAATTTGGTCTCTGCATCTGCTCTAATGCTTGTTTCCTTCTCTCCTCATGTATTTTCCTCTTGTATCCATATATATTAGATTGTAAAACTGCAGGTAGGGTCTGTTTTATTTTTCATAGGCTGTACAGTGCTTAGAAAAGTTTAGGCTCTTTGTAAGTCTTACCAAGAGTAGAAAACAATGGGTTAAACAAGAACAAATATTTATTTAATCCAATGTGTTTCAGACCCTTTTATTTACAATGGTCCTTCATCAGGGAAATTCAGAACTAAGATGTATTTATTTATTACATTTATATACTACCCTATAGCCGAAGCTCTCTGGGCAGTTTACAAAAGTTAAAAACAATGAACATTAAAATGAATGTGCTCCCTCTTCTGTCTCCTGTGTTATATATCTTTCCTTTCTCTGCCTGGCATTGTAAGGGCCTCCGACTCACTGAAAAGATTAACCATTTGTGGAAGTGCTGCATTTGCTCCAAGTAACTCATATTAGGGTGAAAAGGTGCACAGCTCGGGGACTGATGGCTGGACACCTAGCTCTGGGAATCTATTTCTTGCCTTGAATTAATCTTCCTAATGAGAAGAGACAGAGAGAACGTCCACAGCATCTCAAATGGTTTCCAAGTCAAATCTCTAAAGAGCATATTGTCAATAGATTGGAAAGCAGAGAACTACTAGAGAGAGATGGATATGGGTGTGAAAGCAGAACACCTTGTTAGAAATACAGATGCAAACTAGAGATTGAGACCACCCAATGCTCTAGAGCTGCTTCTGTGAGCACCAGCACTAGCTTTGGCTGGCAAAGGTGAAGGATGTCTGCCATAGCAACTCGAGCCACTAATTTCCACTGAGCTCACTCCATCACAATTGTGTGTATGCCAAACAGTATGGGTCTAATAAATATGGCAGGGCACTTTCATCTGCTGCTTCCTTAGAGTGCTAACAAGACATTTATTTTCTCAAGAGGGAATCTGTCTAAGTGGGTAAGTTAGGCTGATCTATAGGTTTGTAGCCATCTGAGTATGAAATTCTGCAATGCCACAAGCTACATAGGGTTGTATCTATTGGTGTCCTTCTGCCAGTGGAATGGACACTACTGACACATCAAACTCCACCACTGCCCGCTAACCACAAAATCAGCTCCAGAAGGTTGTGGGACCCTCTGCGGCAGGGGAAAGGAGAAGGAAAACTCCTACTGCATAAACAGAAGACCACCCTGGATTAGCCCTTCGTTTCTCCGAAATAATTTAAAATTGCAAATTCAATGTGTAAGATATGGCCTACATTAAGTAGATTTCTTTGCACAAGTAAGCACAGGAATATACTTTAAGAATAAAGTGGAAACCACACTATCCTTCCCTGCAACATGTTGGACCCTACCAAGAATAATATGATATAGATGTTATTAATATGATTTAGATGATACTGGGACAACTCCTTTGTACTGTCAGCAGTGTCTCATATTGTGGAATACATTAATAAAGCATCTTGATTTAAATGTAGTTTGTTCAATGAATCTTGTTTTCAGGAGAGATTGATCCTCTTCACATTTACCTAATATCACCTACGCATCACAACAGCACTGTCCTATCTGACTTGGCTCAAGGCATCCAGAGGTGCTAAAACTATCAAAGCATGTGTGGGCGAGTGAGGTCAGGACAAGTCAATTCCAGTTTAGGGTGCTGAATAGCCAGGCAAATTAGATCAGGCAAGACCGTGGCCAGCTCCACATTAGTTGAGACTCAAGCAAGAGAAGCTGTTGACTGGACGACAGTCAAAGGCTTTCTGAAGCCTTATAAAGGCCAGCTGTTCAAGACCTGCAGTTAACTCCACCCCTTCAGAGAAGCAGTTTGTTTCTTAAAGGGCTTCTGCCTGATTTGTAGCTGCTGACTCCTACAGGGTGGGGGTGGTGAAGGCTGTAATGGGAGAATATCCTCTGCATCTGAGGAGTCAGGGAGAGGCACAGTTCTGGTCTGGAAGGCCCTGGCCTAGCGGGGGAAGGAGTGTCCTCTGCCTCAGAGTCCTCTTCAGAGCCAGAGGATGGGTCAAGGCTGAGGAACATGGTAAACACTTGGAAGGAATCCCATATGAAACAAGACCCTGTTCTCAGAGAGCTTTAATGAAACTAGGATACTATCAAGTGTGCCCCCAATTTCCTGGCTATAAAGGTGTTTTACGTAAAAGCATTAATGTTTTCTTTAAAATCTATAGTGATATGCAGTAATGATCAGAACTATGCTAAGGAAAGAGTCAGGTCTAAGACTGATCCAATTCTGAAAATGAAGGAAGAAAAAGTCCCTCTTGCTTCCAAGAGCTATTAGGAAAAGAAAATGTGTTCTCTAGTAGTCCAACAATCAACACGCTTAAGGCAAAGTGACATGACAAACACAGTAAGGTACTAATTTAGGCTAATCCAGATGTACCACATCAAAATGTGTGACCATTTAATAAAGCTTTACTGCCAATTACACTGCCACACTCATTTAAAACTGTTGCTCAAGTATCACTTAACATTCTAGTCTTGTACAGGAAGCATTCGATGTGTGTAATGTTCTAATATTAGTGTCTCAATTTTTCTAGCAGAAAAGAGCCATTTGATAACTCAGGATTTATTCAGCACTTCAAAAATAACACTGATGCCAAGCATTTTTGAAACAAAGAAGGTAATTGGTTGCTAACTAAGGCCCAGTATGAGACAGATCTTCCAAAAAGATTCTCCCCCATACTAGTAGAAATAGAATTAAATATCTTTTGCACCTCCTGGATAAGAGAGCACAAAAGATATAATAAATCCAACTTGGATATTATTAGTTTATTAGCTTTATATTGTTGAATTTATTGTGAATTTATTTGTATTATTATTATTATTATTATTATTATTATTATTATTATTATTATTATTATTATTATTATTGTAAAATGCCTAGAGAATTTATTTTATGAGGCATTTAATAAATCTCATAACTAAATAAATATTTAATTGCAGGAGGCGAGGGTTATAGTCATGCAGAAGCTCCTGAACGATGCAATCGATCATCTACGCCATAAGACACTCCTAGTTGCACTCTACTTTTCATAAACTCACACCAATTGAACAGAACTGGTACATAAACATAACAGCAATCCTCAAATGATCACCAGGAGTCAAGATTTCAGCAATAACATTTCATTAGCAGCTGCCTGACAGTGCTTTAGTGAGGTATGCATAATCCTCAGCAAGGCTCTAAACATAACTGTAACATGCTGCTACGGATGTGCCTAGTCCATATGAAAGTGTACTTTAAGCAATCTGCAGAAGAAACCACAATTCCATATATCAGGTTTTCCCCCCTATTTCTTTCAAATGCCTTATCTTTATCTTTTTGAGATTATAAGATTTCACAAGATTTGGGGGCACTTTCATATTTGTTTTCCATACCAGCTTCAACAAACCATTTTAGATTGGAAGAGCATGAGATGGGACAGAGTTTGTACCTTTTGACCAGAGGTTCTGATGGTGTATCAGGTTGTTTGATTATTCATTTTTTCCTAGCTGCTGTTGTGAGCTCAGGCACATGATTCTGGTGGAAGGGGCTTCTGCTTCATGAGGAGAGTCACTGAACCAGTTTGTGTGTGCAGGGGAGCTACACAGCTCTATAAGTAGCCTGCCAGTCCTAGGGAACTTGTGATCTATAGAATGAACAAATGCAGCAAATAGGGAAGTTTTCTTAGGAGTTTGGCGGAGACCAGTAGGTAAGACAGGTTTGCAAGGAAGCCCATCTTTATGAGCATGAGGGGAGAGGGCAATGAAAAGGCATCAAGGTAATAAATTGAGCTGACAGCAAATTTAGCAACAGGGCAAGGAGACTAGGATGGGCAACCGTTCTTTCCCTTTTGATAGGAAGTAAGTTAGCTTTCAAGTAAACCAAAGCAATAAAGAAAAAGCAACTATGGTGGTTAGAACAAGAGGGATGTGTGGGATCTCCAATGCATTCCACAGAAGGTCAAATATATGACTTATTTGCTTGCTGGATAGAAGTATGCGCTTGCTGCAATGAGCTCCTGGCTCTCAGGAAATAAATTCATTCCCTTAAGTCCACAATTGCTGACCTGGAGAAGCAGATAGACTGGTAGATGAAGCTTTTGGGGACATGATAGCAGCATACCACTCCCAGGGTGACTGCTGTCATGGAGAATGAGAATCTCAGGGAAGGAAGATGCCATTTTGAGGAAGAGGGAATTGATCCCTTGGAAGGAACCCATTCCTTAGCTGATGAACAGTTATCCTCTCATACTGAAGGTATGTCTTTTGGGGAAGGGGGTAGTGATAGTACTTGATTCAATCAATGGATATAGACAGCTGTGTTTATGATAGGCATGTAGACCATATGGTGACTTGCCAGCCTAGTGCAAAGGTTATGGATGTCATGCCTCATCTAGATAGCTTGTCGAGTGTGCTGGAATCAAGTCAACGGTAATGGTATATATCAGCATCAATGATTTGGGAAAATGTAGTTGTCAGATCCTGAAAGCCAAATTTAGGTTGCTAGGTAGGGGTTTTGTTGCCAGGACCTCCAAGATGGCTTTGGGGGGGAGCTACCTGTTCTGCATGCAACACCAGATAGACAAGTGAAACTGGGTGGTTTCAATGTGTGGATGTATTTGCAGTGTAGAGGTTTAGATTAGTTAAGATGTGAAACGTTTTGGGACAAGCCGGGCCTGTACCAAAGGGACAGACTTCACTTGAACCAGAATGGAAACAGATTCCTGGCGCAACATTAAAAACATGGCAGAGCAGTTTTTAAACTAACCTCTTGGGAAAAGCAGAGAGAAGCTGGAGAACTTCCAGGGATGAGGGAGAAAATGTTTTTGAATGTCCAAATGAGGGCAGAGTAGAAATAGGCTTTGACTATAGTAGAACATGAGCGATATAGTCAGAGTGCAAAAAATGCAGACTCCAGACACATTGAGATACCATGTATAAGTGTTTCTTAGAAGCCTCTAAGCCAAGATGGGGGAATCGGAGCGCTTGGTTTAAAGAACAAAGATATCACAGGCAAAACAGAAACCTGATGGAATGAAGAGAACTCATTGAATAGTCATCTTTAGTTATAAACTCTATGGAAAGGCCAGAGATAGGCAAACTGTAAGGGAGGAGGGGACACACCAGTATATGTCAACAAAGGCATAATGTTAAAATAGAAACCTCAAAAGGGGGAGACTTCTCCACAGAATCACTGGAGGTGACAGTACTGGACTCAAAAAGTAATGTAGTACTAAAAACATGCTAGAGATTTTTTTTTGATAAACCCAGAAAAATTCAGGGGGGATTGTCATTGCCCCACTAAATTTTCCCCAAAAAATCCCTGGAAAAATGGAAGGTGGGAGAGGTTTTTTTAAAAAAGAATTCTGGTAAAATTCTGGGATTGCTATAAAAAAATAGAAACGGAAAGTTGTTGGCCAAAATCTTCAGTCCATTGAGTGACCGAAGATCTCACTGCTCTTGCAACATTTTAGCACATTTCCTACAACCATCAAGGTCATATGAATATCTATTTAGAAATAGACTGCTTATAATAATGTATGTATTTGAAACGGAAGTGTTTAATTCCCCCTTTTATGCTTTTTCTCATTTTTCCTTTTCCTGTATCAAGAGTGAGGTTAATGATTACTGTATATGGTTTATATGGTTTACCCCCATTTTGGGAGGGTGCCTTTTTATTGTCATCAGTATGCTCTGTTTCTCTGACATATGAATTGAGAGAGGTCATGCATGTTATGAACCATTGCCTGGACACAGTGGATTGGATTGGATGAGGGCAAACAGACTGACACCTGATAAGATAGAGACGCTAGGTGGTTCCCAGGTACAGGAATTGGGGAGTTCGCCTGTTCTAGACAGGTTTGTACTCCCTCAAAAAGGACAGGTACATAATTTGGGGATACTCCTAGATTCATCATTGTCATTAGAAGCTTAAGTGACTTCTGTGGCAAGCAGTGCCTATTACCAGCTTTCGTTAGTATGTCATGGACAGAGATAGCCTGGCCATTGTAGTCCATGCATTGGTAACCTGCTGTTTAGATTACTTTTATGTGCTTTATGTTGAGCTATCATTGTGCTTGGTCTAGAAGCTGTAGCTGGTGCATGTGGTGGCCAGGCTGCAGAGTAGGGCATCTGCCCGAGCACATATTACACTGGTGTTGAAGCAAGTGCACTGGCTGCCTATTAGCTACCAAGCAAAGTTCAAGGTCTTGCTGTTGACATATAAAGCCCTGAATAATTTGGGACTGGTTACCTGACAGATTGCCTTTCCCAATATAATGATCACTTTATATAATGATCAGTGTACTACCATCTGGCAACAAACTAGAAGTGGTGGTGTCAATCTTATGAAATGCCCTCCTCCTTGGTATTTGGGAGGTGCCAACTGTGGCATATTTTAAGTGCCTGTTAAAGAGCCATCTCTTTACCCAAACCTTCCCTGAATGATTGTGCTACCCAGTTAGCTTATTAATTGTTGTGTTTTAGGGGGTGTTTTTTTAGAAAGAAATTAAACCTTTTAATTGATGAGTTTTTATATTTACTATGATGTATTTTAATCTCTGATTCTGTAAACTGCTTAGAGATGACTTTCACTATTATAAACAGCATGTAATTTGATTAAACAAACAAATAACAACTAATAATAATAGCCCTTAAAATGACAGAGGGAGCAATCCAATGGCCTCTAGACAAGAGTCGGGGGGAGGGGCTTAGGATATTTTGAATTCCTGGATCCGAGATCAGACACAGTACTCCAACATTGGATCCAGGCATCCAAGCTCCCTGCCGCCCCATCCCCCATGCAGACGCAGAGAGAGAACTGCTTTGGCTGCCTTTCCGAGGTCACAAAAGCAGCCTCAGAGAGGAGGTAAAGGGGCCATTCCCATGGGTAGTGAGGGGAGGGGACTAGAGAGGCATATTCTGAGGCCCCCTTCCATCTCTATGTGCAATGCCTCAGCTAGACAGATGAAAAAACAAACAGTCTTGCTGAAATGCGGAGTAGGAGATGTGGCGGAGGTGAGGATCACCTCTGCCTCACCTCCCACTCGGCACTGGATATCTGAAAGCCTCCAAGTTCTACATAGCCTATCTACAACTGTGATTTTTAACGTAACTAGAGTTCTTTTATTGTTGGTCACAGGCAGTAGGAATATTTTTTACACCACAGAGATATATAAGCTATTTGACCCAAAGCATAAGCATAAATGGAAGACAAAAGAAACGACTGGTTATTTGTGCATGTCATATTGTAAAGAATAGCTCCAAGGAAAACACAAAGCAAAATGCTGCAGAAGTCATCAAGCATAGTTTAAGTGCATATATTTCTTTTATCCTAAAACCAATCCATTCATAATAGCTCTCGGCAATCTGCTCCCTTCAAGCAGTTCAGTTCATATTCCTCCCAGAAATGGAATAAGAGGAATGTCTGAATAGAGTATCTTATAGGAAAGCAAAATTGTATTCAATGTCAGCACCAGTAAAACCAGCTATTCAGATGTATGCTGCCTTCATGAATGAAAGAGACAGAAGGAAGAGATCACATCACTACAGGGGTCAGGAATACAATTCTAAGATGGTCTATCAAAGGAATATGCTCCAGACTCAGTTTGTTTCTCAAGGGAGGATGAAAAAATAACACGTAATATCCTTGTAAAAGCATGAAAATAATGAGCTAGTAGCAACTCACAGGATAAATAATTTATTATTTGATAGTTTTAATTTTTGTGAACTACCCAGAGAACTTCAGCTATTGGGTGGTATAGAAATGCAATAAATAAAATAAATACAAAAATAAATAAAGGCCAAGCGTAAAAATAGTGCTTGTAAGTCAACATCATATTAGAAAAGAACAGCTAGGCATCATTTCCAAGAAATACTTGGACTACAATCCTATGGCTGTAAACAGGGGACTATGTCTCACTGAACAAAATAAGGCTGGCAATTTTAATCAGGATCTCTGAAGAAGAAGAACAGGTTTAACTTTTTGGCTAAAGCTCTGCCAATGGCATGCAGCTCCCAAACACTTTCTCCTGAAAGAGTGCAGCACTTAACACCAAAAAGGTTGTCAGTGCACTATAGAAGGGGCAAGCAGGAGGTAAATTCTGATCTGGGTGATTTGCCGTAGATCTGCAAGGGTTTGTGTCTCAATTGTTTAAAAATAGAAAGTAAAATATAAAGTTACAAAAATATAAATCTCTGTCATGGCTAGCCTAGTGCTAACAGTTGATCTCTTGGCCTCAGTGTTCCTCACCTGCAAAACATGAGTATTAATTGGTTGCATTTGACCAGGTCTTTGTGGAACATTGTTAGTCACTTTTGAGAGTTGTGTGTTAGAATCTCTATCTTTATTAACTCAGATGTAACTGTGAAAATGCAGTAGGTTTTCAGACGCAGCAGTAAGAGATACCTTAAACCAGGGTTGGAGAAAGTTTGCCCCTCCAGATATTGTTGTGACATGAATTCCCATCAGCCCCAGTAAGCCTGGCCAATGGTGAAGGCTACTGGGAGTTGTTGTTCAACAATAACTGAAGGGCCACACATTCCCCACACCTGCCTTAAACGAACATACAGAGTTACCTCATATTGTAAGATTTCAGTTCAAGTTGCTAACTCTTAAGACAAAGCAAAATATGGAAGTTGTTCTTTAACCACAACATGTATACCAGAGGCTGAGATCCAGAGGTGCCTTGCACAAGCAGGAAAAGCACTTCTGCTTATGCAAGGTTGCCTGGCAAAATTCTCCCAAACTCCCCATTTCACTATAGCCCTTCTACCTCATTCCACAATATTATAGGAGGTCCACAGACCCGCAGCAGCAGCTTTTGGAAGGATTCAGTGAGCTATAGCAGTAGCAGAGGGAAGAAGCTAGAAAATCTCTATTACATGAGTGGTACAATTTAAGATTCCAAAGCATTCAAGCATGTATACATGAATCACTTCTAGCAAATGGGTGCTATGGCCATACAGAATACAAATGTCTTGTATAAAAATTGGTTTTTTTTATCTGAAAATGTGTTATGGATTATATAATATTATGAGGATAGAATGTTGCTACTGGATTTTCACTAGAAGGAAATTAGCTGCCCTAGTATGTTAAGAGGATTGGAAGACGTGCTCTTTATTACACATAAGAGATTTACTACATATAAGCTGCTGAGGACAAATGCGGGATCAAAATGCACCTAGAAACACTACTGTTTTTATTTTTTGTTATTAACGCTGCTGTACAATAGCTTTATTACAGGCATGTGTTCATTATACTGAGTGCTAGTGTTACATATAAATCTGCAATTTTTTGAAGATCAGAGTCAGATAGAGGAAGCTGACACATATTGGGCCTGTTCAGAAGACACCTTAAACCCTGCTGGTTAAGGCTTTTGGTTAAGCAGCAGGGTTTAAGGTGTCTTGTGTGATGCGTTTTACTAAACCTTGCTCACTCACTAACCACAGTTGGACCATCTGCAGCAGGGTTAGCGGCGCTAACCGTGGCTTAAAGTATTTTGTGCAACGGTATGGGTTGTTGTGTCAGTGGTGCAGATGATGAATTGATTTGATTGAATAAACCAATTTTCTTCTTTTGGTTACTTGTGACTTGCCTCTTTTTTGGTAAAATAGTAAGCAACAATTGTTTTATACAATAAAATGAACTGACTGGCTGTAATGGGACCCCATCTGTGGAATGCCCTCCCCAAAGAGACTCGCGTAGCACCTATTATATTTATTTATTTATTTGTTTTATATACCTCCCCATAGCCAAAGCTCTCTGTTACATGAGTGGTAAAATTTAAGATTCCAAAACGTTCAAGCATGTGTATTATATTAATTTAAGCATCAGACAAAAAACTTTTAATTTTCAAAGCATTTTAGAAACTGTTTTATGTTTAGATCATGGCAATGTTTTATCTCTGCTGGTGGTTTTACTTCAGGGTTTATTATATTCTGCAGCTAGTTTTATCTTATTTTTAATCTGAGTTGTTTTATCATTATTTTTATTCCCATTTTATTATGTTTTTAATTTGTACACCACCAGAGAACTCTGGCTACTGAATGATTTAAACATGCAATAAACAAACACACTCAAGATATGTTCTCAATGAAGATGCTGTAGCAATGATGAGAAGAAAACTAAATGGGAAGGCATTTACCAATAAAAACATGTGCAGAAAGGCCAATCCTATGAATGGTGAAGGATGAGGACCATGTTTAGAAGATGCCAAAAATACTCATACAGCCTTGAATATAGAATTAGTTTTCTGCACCTAGCCCATGATGAACTTAGATACAATTACCTTCATTCCATTTAATTACATTAAAAAGACATTTAATTCAACTAATATCTGAGTTCCAGAGGAAAATAGTGGCAGCAATAAGTATAGCAGCCAGCAAATAATTAGGTGCCTACATATATGTGCTACTTTTCTTACAGTTAGGCAATTAGCAAGATTATGGCATACATTCAGGAGTTGCAGTAACAGGAAATTACATAAAATCTATTTAAAAGGGCAGAGACAAATTATACTTAGTTTGTAATATCAGCACTTGGGATTACAAGGTATCAGTTTGTCTTAAAATGGCAAAACATTTGTCCGAAATACTAGCGTAAATTGTTACAAATTGCTTGTTTGAGAAATAGTATGAAACACATTCATTTTACATATAGTTTCCAAAATATGGAGAGATTTTCATCCAATACAATAAATTTAGATTGGTATGCCTCACACACTCACATATAACAGTGCAGTGTAGTGTTCCTGTCAAACTAGAACTGGGGAAACTCAAGTTCAAATCTTCACTCAGCCACAAAGCTCACTGGGTGACCTTGGGCTAGGCACTCTCTCTCAGCCTAACCTTCTTCAAAGGGCTGTTGTGAGAATAAAATGGGGTGGGGGCATGAATACCATCTTGAGCCCCTTGGAAGAAAACTGTGATATGAAATGCATGGGGGGAAATGGAATTCTTCTCACCTCATCCACTTTTATATCTACCATTCTTTAAGTGGTCATACCATTTTCACTATAGATAAGCTCCACTGAGGCATTCTTAAACTTAATTGCATCAACATACAAGCAGGGCTGCATTGCATAGCCCTGCCCCCAGTGCCATGCATGACACATCACACACACCCCAATACCCATCATACCCTCTGCCCCTCCTTATGTTCATTTTTTTAATTTTTAATTTATTTTTACTCTTTGGCTGGCAGGCTACAAAAAAATGCGCTGGCCACCATCATCAACTTTATTTCCAAGGACAAAAAAACAGAAAGAGCCCCACCATAACCCGGGGAGACAGGGAGCATCCTGGGGGAGGGGGGACAGACCGAAAGGGATAAGGAGAGGTGCTTTGCCTGTGCTTCTTTGGATGTGTATGGCTGCATTTTGCCTGGGCTTTATGTGGTTGTCTGTGTGTGTACTGTGCATGATTTTTTGTTTGGTGTGTGTGTGGAGATGGGGTTGCCTCTGTGTGTGTTTCTCTGGACATCTGTAGTTTATCTTCTGCAAATCCATTATTTTGTTGTGCGTTGTGGGAGCAAATATATGGCATTTGGGGATCAGACATCACCTATGCCTTGTACTCAGTTTTTTGATGGTTACTTGTGTTTGAGCTTCATCAGAGCCTTCTGTAACATAGCAAGTTATTTTTCTTTTAGTCTTACCAGTTTGCCTTCTGGAAAATAGGTGTTTTGCTCACCATGGTAGCCATCACAATTGCAGATGTGCCCACTGACCCAAAAGGTTTGGAGACTCCTGCCTTATAGCCTAGTTAAGATTATTACATCTGAATACATTTTAGGCAGAACAGAGACAGCAAGGCCCCCCTCCACTGGCTCATCTGGTACTCAGTTAGGTCTTCCCCATCCAGAACAGTCCCTTGCAGTGACCACTCCACCTCATCATTCACAATGTAGTCGTATAAAGGAATTGGTATCTGAATTTGCTTATTCTCCTCTCTTCCCCTTTTCCTTTTTTTATAATTTATTTTCTAAGATCATTTTAAAACTGTAAATTACTTTGGGTGCCTAGAAAGGAAGGTATATAGATGCCAAAACAACGAGTCCTGTGGCACTTTAAAGACTAACAAATTTATTCTCGAATAAATTTTTGTTGTCACTGTGCTCCTCATCCACTTTGTGAAGTATTAACCTCAAACTGGCAGATCTATATAGGTATGCTGGTGGAAGATGGAGATGTAAACTGTGTTGTCAGAGGTAATTGAAATGCATAAAATACAGACAGTGATAATTACCTTTACAGTTGGATGACAATTGAGTTAACGGTGTACTAATGGAGGATAAGGAGATTGCAGTGAATGAATATTTTTTATATCTCTTCACTGCGGAAGGTGTAGGGCAGGTATCTGTACTGATAATTTCAGAAAGGGTGTCTGAGGAACTGAGAGAAATAGTGGTGACAAAAGATGAAGCCCCATAATGTCATCCATCTTACGGAGGACTGGGATTGTGGCATCAGTTTCTCTCTTCTGATGCAGCCAGACACCTCAAATGTAATAGTGCCAATGCATGAAACAACGAGGAACCCAGAATATGTCTGTCCTTCAAGACTTTAATGTACTACAAGATTCTTTGTTTTCCTGCAACAGGAAAATTTCCCTTTGGAAATTATATAAATGTAGTAACTAAAATAATTCTTGGTCCCTAAAACAATTCTTTGGGAAGTGTAATCCAGAATTCCCCTTTTCTGCAATAGCCAAGTTGTTTCTTTCACATTTCCTGTTTAGTTCTGGTTCTCTGTACAATTAGAAGAGGACTGAATCCCAACAAATGCTTTTGTGCCAGTGAGAAAGGATGGATGAAATGACATGTCTAAATGTAATGCGCAAATAAATCAATTTGTGACATTCTTTTAATGATCTTAAACTGTATATATTTTATGACTGAAAACAATTTTAAATTGATACAGCTGCCTCCAAATTGCCAACAACTGACACAAAAGAACAGGTCTATTCTTTAAATGATCTGAATCTTCACATGCACAGCTAGATTCAGGTTTATGTTGCTCTAAAGATCTCAAAGTTGAATTTTTAAAGAGCAATACTATAACCAGCAATCATGCAAGAATATTTCAATTTAATAATAGTAGCAAATTATTGTTAACCACTAAGTAATCCTAATTAGATTGTTCCTCCAGCTGGTAGCAAATATTTCCCCTAAAATCAAGGCAAGATTGCTGTTTCCAACATCCCAAGAATAGCATGCTTTACTTTTTACTTAGGGACAAAATGGACTTGACATAAGTCACGTGAATACAATGAACATGCAGTATTATGTTATGTAATAACTGTCCATGGCATGGGGAGGAAGAGTTCAGCTCTCTCCCCTGGAAAAGACAGACAAATGTCACCTCCCTAAAGCGGCAATTTGCATTTTAAGACAAATGCAGGTTGCTTACCTGTAACTGTAGTTCTTCGAGTGGTCATCTATGCATTCACACATATGGGCTTTGCGCCTGCGCAGAGACCAGACCGGAACCTTCTATAGCTGAGTGGAACGTTTTTGGCGGGAACCCCTCCCCCACGCTACCACGTATGTCCATGGGGTTCCCGCCCTTACCTCAGTTTACAGGAGTCCGACATTGTGCCCCCATAAACATGAGTGTAAATAAAATAAAGTACATTCCACAATATAACTGTGTTATTTGTAAGTCTCACACCACCAAGTGGGGATGGTGGGTGGGTTGTGTGAATGCATAGATGACCACTCGAAGAACTACAGTTACAGGTAAGCAACCTGCATTTCTTCTTCGTGGTCTCTATGCATCACACATATGGGCGAGTAGCAAGCTGACATATCTTTGGAGGTGGGTTGGTGCATCATCTGAAGATCTCCGAGAGCACTGTCCATCCAAACGAGCAGTCGTGCCTCGCACGGGTGTCCAAACTGTAGTGCCTAACAAATGTGGATGGAGTGGACCACGTTGCAGCTCTACAGACTTCTGTCAAAGGAACACCTCTGCCAAAAGCAACAGATGTTGCGACGGCTCTGGTAGAATGAGCTGTCACAGGTTTCACCAGCTCTAGTTCAGAGATAGAGTAGGCAAGTTCAATTGTCTCTACAATCCAGCGTGACAGACGCTGGCATGAAACAGGGACTCCCTTAGAAGGCTCCCCATAACAAATAAACAATTGCTTTGTTTTTCTAAAATTCTCTGTCCTAGCCTTGTAAAAGGCAAGAGCTCTCCTTACATCAAGTGTATGTAAAGCAGACTCGACAGGTGATGTAGGATTCGGAAAGAAAGCTGGTAGAGTGATATATTGGGACAGATGAAAGGTTGACACTACCTTAGACAAGAAGGCAGGGTCTGTGCGTAACACAACCTTATCTTTGTGAAAGATAGTGTAAGGAGCATCTATCCTGAGAGCTCTAAGCTCACTTGCACGTCTAGCAGAAGTGATGGCTACTAAAAAGACAGTCTTGCATGTTAGAAGCCTAAGGTCAGATAAGGCCATGGGCTCGAAGGGCTTCTTTGTCAATGCCTGTAGCACCACTGACAGGCTCCATGGTGGAACGATACACTTTACTGTTGGTATCGTATTTTTAAGTCCTTTTAGAAATTTCCTCGATGTTGGATGTGTAAAAGGTGTAAAACCATCCATGCCTCGATGAAAAGACGTAATAGCCGCTAGGTGAACTCTGATGGAAGTGAGTTTGAGTCCCTGCTGATAAAGTGCCAATAGGTATTTGAGAATCAATGACAAAGGGCAAGATTCAGGTGCTTGATCATTTCCCAAGGCAAAAGTTTGAAATCTCTGCCACTTTGCCGCGTGAGATTTTCTTGTTGAAGGCTTTAGTGATGCCAACAATATATGGTCTACAGTTAAATCCTTGGTACGAGAAGAGGAATGGATGATATTCTCCATGCCGTCATCTTGAGGGTCGACAGGTTTGCGTGTCGAACCCTGCTCTGGTGTCGAGACAACAGTGTCGGTATCGGCGGGAGTCTGATGTAATTCCCGTCTGACAGTCGAAGGGCGTGGGAGAACCACGTCTGTCGAGGCCACCACGGTGTGATAAGGATGCAGTCTGACCTGTCCGACTGGATTTTGGCCAGCACTTTCATCAACAGTGGAAACAGAGGAAAGATGTAAAGAAGATTTCCTTTCCAGGTTCTGGTGAAAGCATCTCCTAGCGAGTGCTTTCCTCTTCCTGCTCTGCTGCAGAACCTGGAACAAGCTGCGTTTTCTTCGGTAGCGAAGACATCGACAGCAGGGAGGCTCCAGTACCGAAAGAGAACGTCTCTTATTTCGGTATCGAGCTCCCATTCGTGGTCGACGTGGAAAGACCTGCTGAAGTCTTATTGCATTCTCCACTGCTAGCAGTTCTAGGTGGTTGATATGATGTTCCCTCTGGGAAGGAGGCCAACGGCCCTGAGCTGTGAGGGAGTCGCAGTGTGCTCCCCATCCGATCAACGATGCATCCATCGTGATCGTTACCAAAGGAGTTTCTTGCTGGAAGGGAACTCCTTCTAGGAGCGTCGACATCGAAAACCACCATTTCAGAGATGCCCTTACTTGCGTCGGGATCGACATGTAAGTTCGCCGGGCATCGTGTCGAAGATCGAAAGTTCTTAAAAATCAGGCCTGCAATATTCTCATTCTGAGTCTTGCAAACCCGATGACTGCAGTTGTAGCTGCCATCAAGCCTAATAGCCTCTGAATTGTCCATGCCGAGACCTTTCGGCGGCTCTCGGTAGCGATGGCTAAATCTTGAAGGGTGCTTGCTCTGGTCGAGGGCAGGTATGCTCTCCCATCCCGAGACGATAGGGTTACCCCTATAAAGTCGAGCTTCTGATGTGGGGTCAAGATGGATTTCTCCTCGTTGACCCACAAACCCAACAAGTCCAACAGGTTGAGGGTGGTTGAAATGTCCTTCTGGAGCGTGCAACTGCTGTCCGCTACCAGAAGCCAATCGTCCAAGTGTAGGAGCTGCAGAATAAAAGTAACCGTTGTCATACGGAACTTCCTTGGAATGATGAATTTGTTTAACTGCTTTAAGTCCATGATCGGCCGAAGACCTCATATTTCTTCGGGCCGTGAAGTAGCGCGAGAAAAAACCCTGGTTGAGTTCCTCTGCGGGTACGGGAGAGATGGCTCTCTTCGATAGCAGAGGTCTGTACCTCCGGAAGCAGAGGAAGGGATGGCGCCGTTACTTTCACCCCCGAAGAAGGAGGAAGGACATCGAGCTCGATGGCATACCCCGAGTTGATGATAGTGAGCACGCAGGAGTCTGATGTCATTGACTCCCATATGGTAATGGGGTGCTAGGCGGTTCGCAAAGGGAGGTGGACGTGGGACAAAGAAGTCAAAGTCGCTGCTTCTTGGTGAAGTCAGGCTGACGCTTGTCTTGTTGAAATGTAGACTGATATGGCCGCTTACTCTGGAGTTGTTGTTGTTGCTGCCTCTGTTGGCTTTGATAGTAGGGCCGCTGCTGTTGTTGTTGAGCAGGCGGTCTTGTTCACCGTCTCAGCTTGTATTGGGCAGGCTGAGCAGAGAGACTTATTTTCTTGGCTGTTGTGCAAGCCTTGTATATAGAGTCCAAGGTCTTGTCCTGCTATTAAACAAGCCCTCGCCATCGTAAGGCATGTTCTAAATCCTGGCTTTGGTGTCATGAGCCAGATTAGCGGAGCGGAGCCAAGCATGTCTCCTCAAGGACACGGGTCCCATCATCGACTTGGAATGGCAGTCAACTTGGTGTCGCGCTGTCGACACTTGTTGCCTGGCTATGGCTGAAGCTTCACTTTGGAAGACTCGTGCCCGCTCTTTTTTGTCCTCTGGGAGATGTTCACCTAGTGATCCTATTTTCTCCCAGAGGAAGAGCTGGTATCGTGCCATGATAGCCTCGTAGGCTGATGCCCAAAGAAGCAGAGGAGTAAATCCTCCGGCCCGTAAGGTCCAACTTTCTGCCCTCTCTGTCCACGGGTGCAGAATGTGCCTTCTGTGAGCGGCCTTGAACCGACTCCCTACGATCGAATTAGGTTTGGGATGTTGGACCAGAAACTGTACATTTTCTTGTTAGACTCGATAGAGGGTCTCTAGCCTTTACGATGTGGCCTGAGACATAGCCGGTGTTTTCCAGAATAATTGAGCCATTTGCTTTAAAGCATGTGGTGCTGGATCACCAGTCCTAATGCCTGAGCCATTCTAAGCATATGGTCAGAAGATCTGACCATATCGTCGGAAGGGGAAGAAGGGTCGTTGTCATGAACCTCATCTTATGGTGAAGGCATCGATGGAGTAGCCGACAACCCCAATTCAGAATCCGATGAATAATTTTCTTCAGGCAAGGATACTGTAACCACCTGGAGGTCTACATGCTCCGTCGGTAACGTGGTAACCGCGGCAGTCGATGCCGATGGCTGTGTACGGTGTCGAGGCGTCGACACCGTGGACATTGGTGGGCGGGCGGTGGAGGCAGCGGTAGATGACACATGCTCCGTCGGTATCGTGGTAACCGCGGCAGTCGATGCCGATGGCTGCGTACGGTGTCGAGGCGTCGACACCGTGGACATTGGTGGGCGGGCGGTGGCGGCAGCGGTAGATGACACACCCTCGATGTAAGCGAAGGGTGCGCATAATACTCTTCTTGAGGGTACTGGTGGTCACCCTGGAAGTGGGCGATATCGATCCCATTCCGAAGGCGGTAGAGGGATTAGTCCCTGAACCTCTCACGGCCTGCTAGGCTCTCGGAAAGAGGCCGCTGAAACCGAATCCCGCAACTCGCCCTCCGATAGACTGGGAGGGTGCGTCGGTACCGTAGCCATCGGTAGCTGCTGGAATCTCGATACCGAGGGAGGCCTCGGTATCGAAGCGGTCGGTATGGCAGGAGGAGTAGAGTGACTCCTAGCCGGTTCCGCCGCTCCATTTCCGAAGAAGATTTGGGAGTCCGGGCCTTTTTTGGAGATTTTCCTGGCCGCGGAACTCGCCAGTGACCGTCCAGGCGTTAGGGGTATCTGAGCCCTATTAGCCGCTCTGGAATATTCAGGCACCTCAGTGCAACGGTCATCAACGGACTTACTGGCTGCCGTTTTGTCGATCGTCGAAGATTTGGGAGCCCGGGCCCTTTTTGGAGATTTTCCTGGCCGCGGAACTCGCCAGTGACCGTCCAGGCGTTAGGGGTATCTGAGCCCTATTAGCCGCTCTGGAATATTCAGGCACCTCAGTGCAACGGTCATCAACGGACTTACTGGCTGCCGTTTTGTCCATCATCGAAGATTGGGAGTCCGGGCCCTTTTGGAGATTTTCCTGGCCGCGGAACTCGCCAGTGACCGTCCAGGCGTTAGGGGTATCTGAGCCCTATTAGCCGCTCTGGAATATTCAGGCACCTCAGTGCAACGGTCATCAACGGACTTACTGGCTGCCGTTTTGTCCATCATCGAAGATTTGGGAGTCCGGGCACTTTTGGAGATTTTCCTGGCCGCGGAACTCACCAGTGACCGTCCAGGCGTTAGGGGTATCTGAGCCCTATTAGCCGCTCTGGAATTCTCAGGCACCTCAGTGCAACGGTCATCAACGGTCTTACTGGCTGCCGTTTTGTCGGTAACGGACTTACTGACTGCCGTTTTATCCATAGTAGGAGCCTCCGTGGCTCTGAGAGCTTTTTCCCCCCAAGATGGAGGGAAGTCGTCAGCTCTGCTTTTCCTCGTTTGTTTTGTAAACGACATGCAATGATGGCAGGCCTCAACGATATGGCCTTAGCACAAACAAAGGACACAGAGGGAGTGTCTGTCAATAGGTGGAAGCTTGGCCCCACACTTCACACACTTCGTAAACGGTGTTTCAACTGCCATACAGGCCTCACGCGACCAAAGTCGCTGAGGAAAACTATCTTCAATAATTTAATTTTTTTTTTTTTTTTTAATATAAGAAAAGTAGTAAGAAGAGTCTTAGAAAAAGATCGAAAAACGAAGAAGATCGTAAAAGAGAAAATAAAGTTAATAAGAAAAACGCTAGAGGTTCGGTTAAACAGGTCTGTGCACAATGGCGGACGACGAAGAACTGAGGTAAGGGCGGGAACCCCATGGACATACGTGGTAGCGTGGGGGAGGGGTTCCCGCCAAAAACGTTCCACTCAGCTATAGAAGGTTCCGGTCTGGTCTCTGCGCAGGCGCAAAGCCCATATGTGTGATGCATAGAGACCACGAAGAAGAACCCTACTTGGTAAAAACTTAAAAACTTTGTTAATTCTTTTTTGCTCAGATATTTGTTTTGTTTCCTGACCTGAAAGTCCCTTTTTATTTGGATTTTTAGCCTGATCAGTTGTTGAAGACTCAGAGTAGATTAATGTTTAGAAAGTAGCAATAAAACTGTCCTTGAAACCTTCATGCTCCTCTTCAGACACAAAATGCTTGCTCAAGTAAGGAGATCTTGCACTACTTCTGGATGATATTCAAAGTTTCTATCAATGAGAAAAAAACTCCTACATGGAAAAGGACTTTCATTAATGAAAGAGCATGCAACTTATAGGTGGTCACATGTGCAATCATTTAGTGGTATTCCACTGCATGTACACATACTGGGAAGTATTTTTTTGAGGAAGTGCAACAGGCTACAAATTAGCCTTCACTATTTAACTAGCTGTGTGTATAACCTGCATTTAAGAAATTAAGAAATCAGTAACAGAATGGGTAAGTTATTAACGTGTTATAAGGAACAATCCTACATGAGTCAAAAGATGAGAGATCATTCCAGCTCTACTGGAGTTTTGCAACACATGGACTATGGATTGCCATGTTTGTAATAAAGGCTATAACAAATTAGTACCTTGGGCCAGTATTAAAAACATTTTCTTGCATTTTCTGAAATTTGTTGCCTGCAGTGAAGTTCCATGCATGTAATCTATGCTGGCATACATACTACAGTAGATTAGATAGTAAATCCTAGGCAACTTTGTCTACTGAGGCCCTGCTTTTGTTTTTTATAATTTTGCTTTGCTGCTTGTTTCTTCAACTACATAAACATTTGCAATAGTTGGTTTCACATTTTCCCAGTTTCTCCTCTCAAGAATGAATCACATGTTCAACCCCTCTCCCAGGAGATTATGCAGAAGAAGCTAGTATTAGGGGGTAAAGCAATGTCTTAAACTCCTTAACACATTCATTTATCCTCTGGGCTAAAGGGAGTACTAACACCTTTCAATACAAAGTATTTGCTATTAATGGAGTACTGTGTGGTGTATTATTTTAAAGAACCTCAAATACAGCAACTAATAATTAGGTAAATCTGCATTACTCGCATATTAATTCCATTTCTCAGCCCTAGAAAGACAATAGAGGGTGGGGAGTTTACACAGGACTGGGGAAAATTCATTCTGGGAACACATGTATTTACAATTCTTGCCAAGGTTGTTGTTTTCCAGTAAGACTGGTACAGCTAGAATAACAATCCTAGTCAACCAAAAACCATCAGTTATAACTATGAGTACTGCTTCAAGTATTCACCCATAGATATTTGGGAGAAAAATATGTATTTTTAAAAGGGCTAAAAGGTATATCCCCATCAATTCCTGTACTTTTAAAAGATCTCAGATTTGTTTCCAATTGTTCACCGCCTGAATCCGCTACCATTGCTTTGATGAGATTCTCCAATTTTATTGGTGCTGCTTTTTAAGGGAGCAGTGGTCTCATTGCCTTGTTATATAAATTTTTTTGAAGGCAAAGTGCTAAAGCCTGCAGAGAAAATTTTAAACAATTAAGCATGAGATTAGTGAGCTGACATGTAAGGAAGAAACCATGTATGTATGCATGTGTTAAGTATGTGTGTATCTATGCTCTTTAAGAGTACTGCTCCATTCAAACAGCATTAGTTAGTAAGTACGAATTAAAGCAAATAATATTTGGAGTTGTCTCTACTTCAATTATTGAAATAGTTGCCATCTGTCACATTCATCTAAATTGAAGCTGCCTATTGCGTTATCTTCAAAACAGACCATTTCCTTCTACGGCACTTGGAAAGCAATGTAACCCAACAAGGCTGACCTCTGAGTTCAGGAAGTCATTCTTATTTCACATAAACAACAAGTGTACTAGTTAAAAATTGCACTTATAGGAAAGGAAAGCTTCCCACGAGAGACTAGATTAAGATTATGTGAACCTGGGAAATAGAACTCATTTACCAATTTATATGCTTAACTGATTTGCTTTGAATTGAACTACAAATTCAATATCTACCTCTCAAAGTTTTTGACCACAGAAATTTGGGGTGAGAACTGTCATAAACCCTCTAACATATTTTCTTCATGCGCAGTTTGCTGTCTGTTTGGATATGCTTCCTTCTCCAATCAGCAACTTTAGTGCCATTTTTAAGAAGGTGGTCCCAGCCAATTAGGGATCACAAACAGCATGACATCACAGTGCCAAATCACTGAGAAGGCAGTGTTCCCTGATGTTATTCTGAATGAGCAAATATTTGACTCATTTTGTGACACACATCACAAATGTTCGCTGAAATATGGGTTATGGATGTGTGATGAGCAGGGAGTATGGAAAAAATGGGTCCTTCAGGGAGAACTGGAGTTTGAGAAAGTAGCTGGGATATCAGTCAGGAACTACCTATGATGCAGCTGTGAGCATCCGGATGGGATAAGCAGAACATTGCCAGAAGATACTATGAGAATCCCTCCTCCTTCAAGTCAGCGTTAGTCACAGACCAGCAAATCAGGGACTTCTGAGGCACCAAAAGAGTGACTGTGACTGGTGTTAAGCAAGAGTCTATATCCCTCATCTCCCTGGCTAGGAGCACAGAGGGGGGGGGGAAAACTAGCTAAGGGTCAGGAGCAGCTGAGTAACTGTTCTTTATCCTACCAACTCCTCACTGAGAAGAACCAAGTTGTTTCTCTTTTTCATCTGCCTTTTTTCTGAAATCATTAACCTTTTGTTGCCTACTCCACTAGCCTTGCTGATCTTGAAAACAAAAAGCATCTCCATCTCATCAAAAACACAATAGGTGTATCTTTCCCCATGCAGGAGATACACAAACTTTGGGAGCTTATGCATCTATCAGGTATGTGAGATGTAATTACTGAGTTGGTTCTGGCTTGTCATACTTGGAATGAAATCAATGGGACATGCTATTCATAACAAACCTAAGTGCCACTGATTTCAATAGGAGTGCTCCAAGTATTACTAAATCTGGAACCAACCAATTCAACTTTAGATTTGATGGAAAAGCAGAGTACAGAAAGCATTAAACAAATTTAAGGCAGGTATAGTCACAGTACATAAGTTCTCATTTTTTTAGTGAATGAATGAGTGCAGTCAATAACCTGTAGAAAAACAGTGCAATCATTTCTGCCAAATCTTGGGAAGTCTATTTAAAAACAGAAGTCTCATGATCTAAAGGTTGCAATGAGGAACCTAAAGGGTGCTAACAGGATTCAGAAGATTCAAACTGAAAGATATCAGCACTTTAACAAGGAGTTTTATGCTCAGAGTTGGTAGAATGGTTCACTGAATTGCAAACACTAGACTATACACAGGCTAAGGAAGATTTTGACCAGTGCATATTTTAGCAGGTCTCCAGAGTCACCTAAGTATAAGCAGCCTTGCAAAAGTGACCACAAAAAAAGTTACTAGCCAACAAAAGTATTTATTGGCCTGCTTAACCAAATATATCTGTGTTAAATATCTTTTAAATCGCCCATGCTGTTCAATGGGAAGCAATTCTTATTTGCTGCAGGTGACCAGTCAACTGGCTCTTTAGAACCCTAGTGAGAGCACACAGTTGGAAGATGGATCATGCTGCTTTACTTAAATTACTGACCAAGAAGCAGTAGGCACCACCTTACTTCATTCTGAATTGGAACAGTTAAGCAATATTCATTACAGGGTTCATAATCCATGTGCCAGATCAAAGGTCAGGGCTCCTGTATCTTTAAAAGTTGCATAGCAAAGGGATTTTCTTCATTACAACAGTTAAAGCTGCAGGAGTCCTGTCCTCTTGACCAGATACAAAAGAGGGCAGGGCTCCTGTAGCTTTAACTGTTGTAATGAAGAAGGAATTTTACCAGGTGCTGAATGCATACAAATGATACCTGCTGAAATTCCCTTTTCTATGCAACTGTTAACAATACAGGAGCTCTGTCTTCCTTTTCATATGGTCACCCTAGATCCCTCTCACTTGTTCCAGAGAGAAGGCTTTTAAGTGTGTCCATATGGAGGAATGTAGCTGGGGAGGGAAGGCCCTGGACACACGGTTAACTCACTCCAAATAACTCACATTTCTCTGTCAGATGTACAAAAATCATAATTTTCTCTGATTTTCTAGCATACGTATGCCTTTTATGATCCTAGTATGTGGAGCTCCATTGTACTCCTTTTCAGGAAGTTTTTACCAGCCCCTCATACCTCAACTGCTATAGAAACAAGCCACACTGTTCAGACAGTGTGTGTGTGTGTGTGTGTGTGTGTGTGTGTGTGTGTATAATGTTACACAGAATGAGTATTTAACAATAGTAAAAAAAAAATTCAACATGTAAATTAACATCAGAGAAAAAAATAAACAAATTATATCTATTTCTCCCAAACTATAAAAGGAAACCACTTTAAGATCTTTGGAGAAGCAACTGAGCCTTCCAATTTAAGTGTGGTGCAATCATCCTTTCTTTTAGAATATAATTTCAGAGTTCATGAACACTTTTATACTTGGCATCTATATGACCCTCAATTCAGATGCTACCATCTCTATTATAAAGGAGAAGACAAGACAATCTTTTGAGAGGAAAAGAACTCATTTTAGCAATTAGGGCAAATCTTTCCCTTCATGAATCAAATGACTACTTCTTATTTCTTCTTTTGTTTACATACAAATGTGGACGCTCCTGTCTTTCAGTGAGGTATGAAAGTTGGAACAGAAGAAAAAGAAGGGCCAGTCTCGTCCCGTCCCCCCAGCCAATTCCTCCTCCATTCGTATCTGCAATATGCGGAAGAATAAGACTGGGTTCAGACAACATGATAATCAAATGGTGGTTTAAATAGCCAATGGTTAATTATTTAACCCACCATGGGTTATTGTGTTGTGTGGTGAGAGGTGGTGTTTTTTTAAAAAAATGGAAAAATGCTAATCAGCACACAACTGCTAAAGTATTAAATAATATCAAAGCAACTGGGGTGGTGTAAACAAACATTTTATATAAATTTATCATGAGTGAACAAACATTTTATATAATAGTAATCAAGCTTAACTAAATAAATTGTTAACAGTACCAAACTCAAATAGTTTACAATAACAGAGTGATAATTAAACGGTTAAGCTACAGCCCTCCAGTTTTATTTCTACTTGTTTCACAACAACTGCTTCATCGGGATCAGAATATCACAAACAGCTTAACATTGCTTATGTTTGGGGAAAGAAGAGGATTTGTTGAGTTATATTCCTCATATTTCAGCAAGGCTTTTAAGTCCTCCAAAAAAAAGATTGATTTGGATCCCCAGCCAAAAAGACGCGAATCTCTAGGAGCGGTGAGTTCTTGACCAGTTCTTGACTCACCGTTCCTGGAGATTCACATCTTTTTGGCTGGGGATCTAAGTCAATCCTTTTTTGGAGGACTTAAAAGCCTTGTTGAAATTATTTTATATTATTTGATATTTTAGCAGTCTGTGTGCTGATTAGCATTTTTCCATTTTGTCAAATCCAATTGCTGCCTTCTGCATTGTTGTATTGGAAGGTTTTTTAGCCAATGGTTAGTTTTCTGGCAGAAATAACCAATGCAAATAACCAACACTGTGTAGAGTTGGCTATATGAACCACCCTTGGTTTCATATTGTGTGGAGGACACCGTTGGTTATTTCTTTGACCAGTGTTAGTTATTTTGTCAGCCACCAAGTCGTAAGGCAAGAGTGGTTGAAGCAGCAGCTGCCACTCTAGCCCAGCTGGCAAGATAGATTTTTGGCAGCAATGGCTGATGGCATACTAACACAGGGACTGGTGGGGAAGAGAGGGCAGGGGATGAGCAAGTGAACTCAGTGTGGACAAATAGTCAACTCAACACTGATCCTAATCCACACCATGGTTTATTATTATCATGTTGTGTGGGGAGTATCCCCTAGATAAACAACTGAGTTGATTATTATCTCACCATTGACTATTGTGTTGTCTGAATGTAGCCTAATACTGACTACCTTTCAGAGTTGTTGTATGAATCACAACTAAGTAATGCATATGAAGTACTTGGGACAAAACAATGTTTGGGGTTGCTTGCTTGAAAAAAATGCATAGGGTGAACTGGCCCTTCATTTTAAGCCCATAAAAGTGCATACCTAAAGAGGGCTGAAGTTTTTCTCATGGAGAATACCTATTTTTCAAAATATACTTCAGTTCAAACTAGAGACTGAAATATTAACTTAATGAAGCCCGATTATTTAATCAAATGTCCACAAGTAATAAATCAAGAATGCCGATTATATAATCATATATAAATACAATGAACAGTATATTTTCAGATGTTGCTCCATACGTGTATTTTTGACAATCACTAACCATTTTAATTCTACTGTCTTTCCTGAAAGGATAATTGTTGTAAAACACACTAAACCACACTAAATGTAGCTATTAGATGCCTGCAAAATGCCAGCTGACAAAATAAGATTAATCTTATTATACAGGTGGTGGTTATGATGTATCAGTTAAATTTTGGTTTGGCTATCATGATTGCCCCACCACTTCCATACTCTGTTCTCTCCCCCTTGCTTTGCAAATGTACTTCAAGTAGTTTGGTACCAGTTCCTGGTTTGTAACCAGTTCCTGCTTTGTAACAGTAATTCTGCCCAACACAGACTTCAAGGCAAACTACTGAAAAAGATGAGAGAACCAAATGTGAAGGAGTAGGAGGAAGCACATGATTAAGGGGCACGATAGCCAAATGATGGTTTGGTCATATCATCAAAATTGGCTATAGTATATTAGATTTTCTGATAAATGCCTAGTTGAACTCATGCACCTGTCACTCAAATCCATTTTTTAAAAATGGCAAAGAGACTATACCACATCTGAATAGCTTTACTCTCACCTAGTAACAGAATTAGCAATTTGGGGGTAATTTTTATTCTCTTCTTAAAGAGCAGCTGTTGTCCCTGAACTCTTATAAAGTAAACTCTACCCTTTTCTCTACTTCCTAAAGTTCTTTAGGAGGCTTCTAGGATTTCCTAAAACTAAAGCTGTGCAGATTTGGGGGCACACTGATATGGTTGCCAGAGCAAAGGGGATGGGGAAATGCTTATTAAGCAATTCACAAGAAAAGATGTCAGTGCACACTAGTGCCTGTGGCATTTCTCATAGTCGAGAAAGGCTTACCCTACTTAACATTTGTTTGTTACATAGGGTGTGGAATACCAGGCAGTTCAACTGGGTTAGAGGTCAACATTAATCACAGTAGCACCAAGCACAGGTAAAGTGAAAGTCAAACCAGTTTTCTGTTGTAACCCTTACCAGTGGGACCTGCAACAAAATGTTGTAGTATGGAGGGCTCCTTTTCATGTCATAGTCAGCTATGCAGTCCTCCAGAAAACTCCATTCTCCCCCGCCCGCCACCCCCAAGAAGTCAGCATTTTGTTGTCATGCCCCTACTGCAGGAGTCCTTCTCAAAGGAAGAGCTAGAGGCCCCAGAAACACAGGACCCTGAGCCCTCGGTGAAGATGTTTGCAGGACCATCCTTGTCAGGGGAAAGGGATTCTGCTTCAGAGACGGAGGATGAGCAACCTCCGATTCCCGTGAACACCATCACCTCAAGAGACAGGCTAGTATGGTGTCAGGATCGTCCTGTCCTGCAGCACCATCTGGTGGCAGCTTGCCATAGAACCAGCCACAGGGCTTTGCAGGATGCAAGCCCTGGCTGGTAAAGCTTTGCAGGTTCAGGCCCAGACCAGCAGGCACTCCCAGAGGGACTCATACGGAACAGCTGGAAGCTGCCAGGAAAAGCCTATGTAAGAGCTGCATTTCACCTTCAGCCTTTGCCCCAGCAACACAGTCTCTCATGCTAGCTGCAGCCGGTTCCTGACCATATGCTACCTTGGATCTTGCCTTGCCGGACCTCTTGCTCATCTTGACTACGCCTCTGCCTCCTTTGCTACCTGGTATGTGCCTGAACCTTGCTTTGCCTTTGACCATCGACTTTTGCCTCCGGCCCTTGTTTCTGCTCTGTTCCTCCTGAACTCTGCCTCTTGCTTTGATCCCTGCCTGGACCTTGCCTGCTTGTTGACTGGATGTTTCTTCTGCCTCTGGCCCCTGCTTGGATTCTGAACCTGTGTCTGACCTTGTGTCTGTTTCCTGGATCTGCCTCCTACATCTGGCCCTCTGTTGGACTCTGCCACCCGAGACCCGTGCCTCACTCCCAGCTTGCTCCACCAGTATTCCAACTGCTCAAGCTGGTTCCATCTCCGTCCATCCCGGCCTCTGAGTTCCTGCCTAAGGACCCTGCCGCCCATGCCCCAGATTGTGTCATACGGCTTCTGTGCAAAGGAGTGCTCACCTCCAGAAAAGGTCTCTTGAGGAGAAAATGACTCCTCAGGAGTTAGGTTCTGGAAAGGGAAGCTTGATTACTGCAGCTGAGCTCCAGGTGGGGGTTTTGGGCTTAAAAGTCAAATGACTCCTCAGGAGTAAGGTTCTGGAAAGGGAAGCTTGATTACTGCAGCTGAGCTCCAGGTGGGGGTTTTGGGCTTAAAAGTCTTCACAGAAAACCCAGCAAGCACAGGAACAACTTGGTCCATCCTGCCTTTGTCTTGTATCATGTCTCCTGAACCATGCTTATTTCCTAACCTTTTGGACTGCCTGATGCCCCTGCTTCTAGACCAGGTAATATACCTGGCTGATTATGTATGCCGCCTTGGGTTCCTTTGGAGGAAAAGGCGGGATGTAAACGCAATTATAAATGAATAAAATCCTACTGCTGAAGCAAGAAAAACATCAGTACAATCAGCCTTTGAAAACCTAAACTTTAGGACCAATTTCCAAACTTTACCCTCAATATAGCAGCACTTACACCAGTGAATCCTGCAAAACATCTGGCCAGCTAGAGATTTGTTTCTGGTGTCTAGGCCATAGAGTGTGATTCTATGCATATTTACCTAGAATTCTCTCTGAATTGAATGGGATGCATTCATCTGTGTCTGTCCACCAGGGAAGAGACATCACTAGTAGAAGAGATTTCTCAAACTTCTCCCCATATATCCCAAATCTGCTTGGGAGTGGATTTGGGGAGCTAGGATAAAGAGGGCAGGAGAGGAAGGGAAGTCCCACTGTACCATCAGAAGTCCATTCATGCAACATTAGATATTGCCCAATGGCACTTACTCCCCACAAAATGTGGACAGGACAGCAGCAAAATAAAGTATTTTACAGAATTCTTAACCACACTTTTATCTTAAAACCAGATATAAGCCAGAATCATGGCTTCAAGAATTCAGGAAACTAAAAGAGCATACTGGGTCTCTTCAGACAACATGCTAAACCTTGGTTAGGCCGGTAACCCTTTTGCAGTAAATGGAGAATGAGCCTGTTTAAACCGTGGTTATGAATGGTTCCCATGACACGCTAAGTCATGGTTAACACGACATGCTAAACCGTAATGTTTAGCACAAAATGCTTAACCACACTGGCTTGGCGTGTTCCGAACAGGGTCACAGATTAGCAACTTGAAAAGCGAAACCTTCCTAACTCATATACTTTTGGACCAGCAATTCAGAATCAGTGTGGAGCACCTATTCAACAAAGAACAATACTTTTTGCTCAATTATATCCTTTTGAAAACTCTGATATTATTGAGTGCCTTACGTAATATCACCTAATAGGACTAGTTATTTTATTATTTCACTGCTTTATGGTAAGATCCAACAACTTTTGCTACAAATCTAGAACCAATATGATGTAGTGACACTAAGGGGCAAGTTCAGCTAAGTTTAACTCTGAAGGGTAGAGAGCATAGCTCAGTAACATAGCACAGCAGTTGATCTATATCTTAAGAGCTCTTCATTTTTTATACCTTCGAATTATTTTCACAACCTTAAAAATATGTAATCGTTTTCTTCAGCAAGGACATACATCTAGATTTTCAGCATACCTATTACAATTACCTATAGGGGAAGGTGGGCTTAATCTTCCACATTTCCAAGCTTAGCATTGGACATATACCTTAGCTTCTGTTACAAGCCACAATAAAGAGTCTCAAAATATTAATAAAGGCTAGTTATGGACCCCTAGTTGCTGGAGGTGTATTTAGTGAGTTGGAAACTTACTCATGTGGTCTGGGCTTGTCCTACAATTGTTCCATTTTAGTCCCACATTCACAAGGTTGTTAATAGGACTGTTAAACAAATCCATTCCTGATTTACAACAGTAGACAGTTGATATGTGTTCTTTTTTATATGTTCATGGGCTCTTTTTTTTGATGGAGGGGCAAGGAAAAGGACTTTCAAGAAATTTGGTCTAATTTCATTGAATTGTTCACTTTGTGTCTCCCATTTTTAATTTAATTTTTATTCATACATTATATATTAATAAACTAGATTCTCTGCTAATTTAGATTATATTGTCATCTGATATTTGTAACACATTGAAGTTGATATTTGTATTTATGCTCTTTTCTCCTCTTTGAATCTTATCAGTTTAAATTTATTTATTCATTCACAGTAGTAGACTACATGCTTTGCATGCAGAACATGGCAGGTTCACTCCCGGCATCTCCAGTTAATGGGAGCAGGTATCAAGTGAAAGAAAAGACCTCTGCCTGAGGGGCTGGAGAGCCACTGCCACTAATAATGATGCAATAATACTGGGCTACAAGGACAATTACTTTGACCTGGTTTAAAAACAGCTTCCTATGTTCACTGAAGCCTTGGGTAAATTACTTTCCATTGGGCTAACCTACCTCAGGCTCAACACAGATCCCGGGAAGAAAGGAAGGTTTAAAAATGATCAGGCATTGTAACAGTCACTGCATAACTCTAAAACCTTTGCAGACCAAATATTTTGTCCCCCTTTCCTAATTTGTGCCCTTTCAGACTACATCTTCCAGCAAGCAGAGGCAACACTGCACTTATACACAGAGAATTCTACCAACTTGATTATAAGTTTTGAGAAATGAAGTTCTTTTGAAAATAAAAAACCATGAGGACCTTTAAACCATGCCATCTCTGTTTTGAAAAATATACCTTGCACGTGCGTTGTTTTAATAATATGGAAGGAAGTGTAATCTATGATGCTGTTTGTCTCTTGGTTTGTTTACATTTTTATTGTGTTCTATGTATTTGTTTTGGAAACCACATTGAGCAAACCTGAAAGAGCATAGGACAAATATTCTAAATACTTAAGATTAAATATAATTCAGTAGACCACGAAGGAAAATAACTGAACAAAAAGATGCTGCAGAATACAGAAAAGTTCAAAAGAGGACAGTTAAAATACCTCCTCTGACTGTGGGTAGTGGATGTAACAGCAAGAGATTTCAATTAAGTTAGTAAGGCAGATCTTATCAGTTTTTTTAAATGAATGCAAGAGTCTTCTGGATCCTCAAAGACTAACACATTTATTATGGTATAAGCTTTCATGGACTGGAGTGCATCAGATGCATGAAGAGTTATACTGAGTTACAGGTGCCTTTGAAGTTCCTTTGTTCAAGAATGACAACTTTAAGATAGAATTTCTGAATGCCCAATGTTAATAAGGTAATTCTCACTGATTACCTGCATTTTCCTCTGACCTCACTGTTTACAATATTGCAACCATGTGTATATGACTTGTATAGAAAAAGTATAGAAAAGGGCAACTAAAATGATCAAGGGGCTGGGGAAGGTTACAACAGCTGGGATTGTTTAGCTTAGAAAAAAGGAGCCAAAAGTAGATATAATAGAGGTGTACAAAATTATGCATGTTGTGCAGAATGTGAATAGGGAGACATTTTTCTCCTTCTCCCATAATACTAGAACCTGGGGTCATCCCATGAAGCTGATTGGTGGGAGATTCAGGACAAATGAAAAGAAGAACTTCTTCACATAGCGCATAGCTAAACTATGGAATTCACTATTATTATTTATTTATTTATATAGCACCATCAGTGTATATAGCACCATCACTACCAGAAGATGTAGTGATGGCCACCAATTTTGATGGCTTTAAAAGGGAGTTGGATAACTTATTGGAGGAGAAGGCTATCAATGGCTACTAGTCCTCATGGCTATGTGCTACCTCCAGTATCCGAGGCAGTAAGCCTATATGCACCAGTTGCTGGGAAATATGGGTGGTAGGTTGCTGTTGCACCATGTCCTACCTTGTTTCTCTGGCTGACATCTGGTTGGCCAATGTGTGAACAGAATGATGGACTAAATGGTCCCTCAGTCTGATCCAGCATGGCACTTCTTATGTTCTAATGTATCTGATGCAGTGGATTTCAGTCCACAAATGTTTATGCCATAATACATTTGTGACACGTAACTCTTTGGGCAGTAACCAAGCAGGAGCCACCACTATCACAACAGGGAGCTAGAGGTTCTAAAAGGAATTGGAAACCCGATGAAATGATTGTTTCTGGAATGGAGCAGATCAGCAAAACTGTGGAAGCTTCACTGATCTGGAAGAAGTGTTTCCTCTTGTTTCAGGAATTGCTTTTTGAATCATTAACTTTCTGTTACACAAGTGGCAGTATTGGATACTGCCCTTTTGCACAACAGATCAAGCAGGAACAAAGTGGCAGTATTGGATACTGCCCTTTGTAGCAACAGACCAACAAAGCTACCCCTCATGAAATAGACGTTCATTGGTTTGGCAATAAATATTCTGTATGGTCTTATAAAGTTGTACAGAAGAGCAACTTAGATTAAATCTGTTTCCAGTATGACCAGAAAGAGATGAATAGGGTTTTAGTAGTGCAGCAGCATCTAGGATGTATTGCCACCAAACACTAGAATACATTGCAGCAGTTGTCTCAACTTCTACCCTGATCATACAACATTTTCTTCATCAGCAAGCAGGTCCCACTACTCTTAAACACTATAACCAATCATTTATTTTAAACAAAATGTAAAGCAGTATGTAGATTAATGTTTCTTTCCATAAAACAAAAAGCTAGGCCACTATGGTGCAGATCAGACAGCCTAGAAAACAGAGATTGGAGAGCATCTAAAATGAGGACAGTCAAGAGAACACATGTTTGAGGGAAACACAGCAAGGCATTGTGAGGCCTCTCAAAGCAGATATTGGTTAGTATGGACTCCATTTAAAATTATGATCAGCAGAACCATCTGACAACTTGTAAGGAACAGAATATTTGAGTATGAAAAGGAAAGAATATCCAATTTATAAGCCAAAATTATAAACATAGAATTGCATTATCACATCTTTGTAATTTCCCCCCCCAGCTCACCTGAATATCTAATATTATTGACAAACCACACTAAATTAATATTATAGCTCAAAGTTTAGAAACTTGATGGGCAACAGCAAAATTGTTTCACATATTACCAAAGCTGAATGGGAAATATTTCTCTTCAGTTGGATCTCCATACAACTCTGGCAGGACTCAGAGCCCTTCCTTGGAGTTTAATAAATATTACATAATCTTGCTAAATTATCCATGATCTAGTAACCTCTCATTTGTATTAACTGCAATGTGCTATATGTGGAGTTGCCTTTGAAAATGGTCTGGAAACCTCTACTGGTCCAAATTAAGGCCACAAGATTACTAACTGGGACTTGACATTCTGATCGTATCACGCCAGACTGCCAGACCATTTCTGGGCCCAAGTACTGGTTTTAAACTTTAAAGCCCTAAATGGCTTTGCACCAGGTTAGCTGAAAGATTACTTCCTCTCATATTTACCTACTCAGACCCTAAGGCCTTATACAAAGGCCCTTTTCAGGGTGCCCCAACCAAATGAGATATGGTGGGTGGCTACAACAGAAAGGGTCTTTCTGGCAGACAGAACTCTGGAATGTCCTTCCCCAAGAGGCTCACCTTGCTTTTCAGCACTAAGTGAAGGCCTTTTTTATTTCCCCAATTTTTTAAAGACAATGTCCTAGCTTTACTGTATTAACGTTTTGCTGTTCCTGCTTTAAATATTTATAAAGTTTATACTATGTTGGTTTATTTTGATTGTTTATGGTTTTTAACTTTTATTGTTAATTGGTTGGAATACAAATGTTAATTTAAAAAAAAAAAACAGTTTACAAGCCCATATCTTAGAACATCTTCAGCTTCCCTTTGTTCGGTTAACCAAGATTCATAGTCAAATGGTATCAGTAAAGTAGAAACTAAGATACACTACATGTTCAGCCTATTTTCCTTCTGCACTCTACTACCCCATGTAAAAAACACACTGCAATATTTCAGAAAACAAGTGTTTCAGGAGCTGGTTCTAGTTTGACCCAGACCTACCTACAGATGTGCTAATTCTCTACATGCAGCAAGTTTTAATGCTGGATAGATATATATATATATATATATATATATATATATATATATATATGCAACCCACAGTCTGCAGTCTCAAGGGGTGGAATCCCAAAACAATTCTATCATGCTAAACATGTAGATCAGCCTCAAGATATACTTTAGAAGAGATGTTGGCCAATCTAATACTTTTTTCTTTCTTTTTTGCTGAATTCAACTGGAGATATTTTAAGAGAATGCAAGATCATTTCCCTACTTACAGCTTTACAATTTTGCAACTATGAGTACAATATACACACACTTTTGAGTGAGAAAGCAGAAGTGACATACTCCACCCACCTCAACGCCTAAAGTCACTATTTCGTTAGATTGGGAATGTGCATATAGTTCATCAATTCAAACTTTTATAGGAATGCAAAGCCCCGAGAACAATTTTCTTCTCTGCTGTTCCTGCTTGGAGTACTACAAATAAGAGTGATGATGGAAACATCCAAAATCTTACCCACCCACCCAATTTCTACCTATTTATTTGCAGTTTATTTAACCTGGCATCCATCATGCTTTTGGACTGTTGCAATAGGGGCATGTTTTGCAACACCACAAGCTTTCAAGGCATTTTCTATGGTATAGCACTGTGTACAGCTTTGCAATGCTATACCCTGGAAAAGAAGAACTTTGGAGGCTCTGGAGCTTGGTTCATCGTTTGTAGAGTTTCCACATCCCACCTTTCCATACTACCTATGGTAGGAAGTTCCAGCCACATTTCAGATCCCAAAAGGGCTCCCAACCCTTTGAACTGAATGGGCAGAGTTGAACAGACCCCACTTCAGCTTTAGATTATTTCTTCTGCAAATAATAATAAAAAAAGGCTTAGGGCTCTCCTCTGTTCTCACAGTACTTTTGCCAATCTGGGAGAGAACCCACCTGCCTCATTCTATCACTCCTGCTGAGAGAAAAAGAGATTCTGCATGTGTTTACAATATGAAAACCTACATTTGTGTCATGTAAAAAAATGAGGAAAGGCAACAATATTCAAGGCCATTATTAGTCTATCAGCCAAAGGTCTAAAACTGGAGTGGTCATTACCATCTGGAGTGATAAAGCAAGGTAGCCTTTTTTTGATAACATATGACCCTAATAATAATATTGGCCATGATGACCATCAGCAAAGAGTTTTCACTGAAAACACCACCTTACAGTGTAATCCTATCCGGATGCCCAGCACCCTCCAAAACCGAAGGCTGATAGGCATCCTATGCAGAGCGGAAGGATTGCGGAGCAATCTTTGCCTCTGCACTTCCCTCATTCTGCATTTTTGCAACACCGGCATTTTTGCCTGTCTAGCTAGGGCTCTGCAGAGTGGCAGGGAAGAAGGCTGGAGAGAGCGAGTATCCCCCTCCCTCCCTCCCCGTCCCCTTCCCTCCCTTTCCTGCCCACAGAACCACCCCCTTTAGCTCCTCTCTGATGTCACTTTTGCGAGCTCAGAAAGGCAGCCAGTGAAGTTTTCTCTGTGCCAGGTATGAGGGGGAGGGGAGCTCGGACTCCTGAGTCCAAGTTTGGAGCGCTGTCTCCAAACTTGGATCCAGGAATCTGAACTATATGGCCCACCAGACACTGATTAGGGGCTATGGGATTGTTCTCTTAATTGTTTAAAACAAAATAGCCTAAATATGAAATGCTCATTTTGGGGCCTTATGCTTAAAACTTTTGGCACAGTTAAGGGCCAAGAGGGATCAAACTAAGCCGATAACATATCTAACGTATTGAAAACTTTTCTGAAGTATCACTGAAAAGATACAGTAAATCATGCATGGAAATAAATCTTTTTTTAGATTTCATTATGGCTTAAACTGTACATGGAGGCTGAGGTGTAGTCTCTCTTCTGCATATTATATACCAAAATGTTTCACATTTCACATGTTGACACTGACCAGTGATTCTACATCTTTATTCAGTTAGTATGACTAGTGTAAAACAATACTCCCCTGCTTCATCTCAAGCTCAGCAGCTAAGGCAGGACCTTAGATGTTGAACATAGTGACCGGGTATATTCACATCGGGAGAGGCATTCCATCAGGTAGTGTGGTCCCAAGCCGTGTAAGGCTTTATAGGTCAAAACCAGCACCTTGAATTGGGCTCGGAAACATACAGGCAGCCAGTGCAAGCGGACCAGAGCAGGTGTTATATGGTCGAACCTTCTGGGCTTCTGGCCGCTGCATTTTGCACGAGCTGCAGCTTCCGAACCGTCTTCAAAGGCAGCCCTACGTAGAGTGCATTGCAGTAATCTAACTTAGAGGTTACCAGAGCATGGACAACTGAAGCCAGGTTATCCCTGTCTAGATAGGGGCGTAGCTGGGCCACCAACCGGAGTTTGTAGAAGGCACTCCTCTCTAGGCAATCAAAGTCATCTGTTTAAACACAGTTCTGTGAATTTTCAGCCTAAGTTCCATTTGCTTAGCTACAACTTGTACAACTATTTTATTGTTTTACTCTGTACAGCACCATGTACATTGCACCATGTACAATGATGTACATTGATGGTGCTATATAAATAAACAAATAATAATAATAATAATAATAATAATAATAATAATAACTGATCTGTCCAAGAAATTTGCAATAACACTTTGCTGCAGTGGGGAATCACCTGCATCATTGGAACTTTCACTGACACAAGATCTCTCCCCATGGTTTGACCCTTGTACTGCAGCCCAGTACAATACATAGTGCAGGAGGATTCCCCTACCCTCTGGAGAGGGGTTTTGGAAAGGAACTGCAAGGTGCACAAGGGAGAAGGAGAAGAGAAATATCAGTAGTGGAAGCTGCCTTCTGCTCACGTAACTACTGATGCATTGCTGTGTCCCAACCATTTTCTGGATTGCCTCACCTGGCTTTAAAGTTTTAAAGATTTAAAAAGAGGCAGATGACACAGCACTGTGATAAAAACTGGAAGCATTGCCACCAGAAGGGGTAGAAATGGGGGATTATAGGCAGCAGAAAGGGGGACAGGAAGAAAGACACAGCTGAATGCTTTCTGAATTATTCAAATTTCTCAATGTAGGAGCTCCATATGGATTCCCTGCACTAAAGAGGATGGAAAACTTGCCAGTTCTTCCACTTCAGAAACCATATGTAGAGACTTTCTCCATATATTGCCTAAAAGTCATAATATTTTTTGTATTGGGCACTTTGATTTTCAAAAATTCCCATGCATTCCAACATTAGTAATTGATTCTGTTTATTAGATTTCTCCCTTCCTCCAATTTTTCCGTACATCTAGGAAACTTCCAAGTAGTTTGTAAAAGGAAAACCCATTTCTAGCGGTATTAGGGTTTCAAAATAAGCTGGGCCCATGATGAAACACATACATCACCTTTAAAAACAAGGACTTATTGTGGGTAAGAGGTAAGGAAGAGGGAGGGGTGTAGTTCAGTGGTAGAGTGCATACACTGTAAGCAGAAGGTCCCAGGTTTAATTCTTGCCAGGTTCAATCTCCAGATAGGGCTGTGAACAACCCCTGTCTGAAACCATGGATAACCACTGCTAGTGCAAACAACACTGAGCTAGATGGACTAATGGTCTAACTCAGTATAAGGTAGCTTCATATGCTCACTGGTAAGTGGTACAAACAAAATAAACTAACAAACTCTGTTACACCAGAATGAGTCAAGTAGCCTGTTAGCACAGAAGTACACTTTCAGTCTTGTGTCCAAGAAATGAAAACTAAATCAGGATGGGCAATCTGATGTCCTCCAGATATTTTGTACTACAACTCTCACCAGCCTTGATTATTGGCCATGCTGGCTCATGCTTAAGTATGTTATAGCCTCCCAGAAAAAATAAGATCCATACAAAGTTGTCAGAACTGAAATCCCTTACTTGTTGCCACCCCTCTTTTTACTGCACTCAGGGAGACCTCGGCATGTGATTGGAGTACATGGGTAGACAGGTAAGATGTTCCTGCAGCAATGGTCGTAGGCAATGCAGGGCTTTATAGGTACTTAAACACTTTGAACTTTGAACTGTGCTTAGAAACTGACTTTGAAACAGCCTTTAAAGCAGTAGTGAGACTTTTCCCTTTGGCCCACTCCAATTGGAACCTATCAGTCTTCAAAGAGATCCCCACATGCAGTAAGTTGCAGTAGTCTAGCCTGCAAGTTACTCGAATATGGCTCTCTCTATTCAAGAGGGATCATAGCTAGCACACCAGCCCCAGCTAGAAAGAGATGCTCTATACTATTCCAGCCACTTAGATCTCTAGTAACAATTTTAATCTATGAACACTCCCAAACTATGAACTTTGAAGTGCTACCCCAGCCAGACAAATCACCAATTCACAGAATTTCTATCTTATTGGGATTCACCCAGTCCGTTCCTGTGTTCACCCAACTTTGATAAGTCCAGCTACAGTTCAAATTCTCACTCAGCCATGAATTTCTGTGGGTATTCTTGGGCCAGTCATAATCTCTCAGCCTAACCTATCTCATAGGCTTGTTGCGTGGATAAGATGCAGTGTGGTGTGGATAGAAATCTAATAACCTATCTTCTTCATCTTAAAAACAGTTGGTGAGTTAATAAAGTAGAGCTTCATAATAGGTAGCTTGACAGTGTCTTACAGTATTTCCAGGAATGTACATTTTCTGGGGAATTTTTACAGTAACTAAAGCAAGTAATAGTGATTACACAAATCCATATAAATAAGGAAGCTGCAATATTTATAGTGGAGAGAATGCTGATCTTTTGAATCCCACTTGCATTATTTAGACCTAGTATTTCCTCCTCAGCACATACACTACACTGCCAAGCTTCAGTTTAACCTATGAATCCTCTCTGTGCCCCCTTGTTTTCATTTAGACACATTGAGCTTAGGAAACCCGTAAGAGTTACACAAAGGTATTTAAGGCATCTCACTGCACACAAATAATTGTAACCTGCATTGCCCAATTTCCCAACTACTTAAAGCTAAACCATTCTGTCCCTGTCAAATCAAATTCACTTCAGACCTGGTTTAATTGCAATTTCTTGTTTTATTGGTAACATTCTATATCAGAATAATGTTAACTTCAATAGCACTTCCATTCCAGTTTCCAGTTCCACTATGCTTCCTAAAGAAGTGGTAGCAGGCGGAGTCTGGAGATGCCCCTGAACTATAAAACATTAAGAGAGTTAACCAATTACTACAGTAATAAGACATGTTCAACAGGGACCAACATTAATATCACATGCTACAGGGCAGATAGAACTTAGCAAGGAAACAGATTTGAACAGCAGTCATGCATGCATTTCCCTCCAAAGCCCTGAGGTCTGGAAGCTCTCATCCTCTCTCAACTATAGAGAATGGAGCAAGATTCATAGCCCTTCTGTACACGTAGGGAGTAATGAAATCTTTACAATCATAAAAATCACACAGGCACTCCCCCAATTCTCTAATCACTCTCATTAAAGCTTCTTTTCTCTTAAAAATGTATACTTCCACTGACAAATTGAAAACTCTTGCTCTCCTCTAGCAATAATTGCCATTCATTTTAGGAATCAATACAAATTTTGGATGCTGCTTAGTATTTTCCTAACAGCAGTCTGGCATTTCACAGCAAGTGTACATTTATAAAAGCCCTACTGTTTGTGTATCACATGTAACAGAAGTATTCTATTTAGAATCATCCAAGCCTGCATTAGGAAATTCAGCAAGCTAATTCACTATCTATAGTAACCATGCCAGACTCTCAAACACTAAAAACTTTAATTCCCTCTGAAACAGATACATTTTCAGCCCAATGACTTCAAGCAATTTCTACCTTCCTGATATTCAAACCATGCTTCCAAACAGGATGTGCCCACATGCCAAGTCACAAGCTTTAACTAATTCCAAAAGGCATGCATTGAAGTTCAAACACACACAAGCTCTCCTAATGGGTCCAATGATTTACTCACATTAAATGTTTGTAGGATTGGAGTTTACACCACAGGATGATCAGAAACCTGTTTAGGGGTATTGGAAACCTAGGAAAGTCATAGGTGGAGAAGTATCTATTAAGACTTTCAGACAGTTACTATTTCAGAAAATAAAATCCAGGAATATTAATGCATTTAAAAATCTACTATAATAAGGATCAGTTCAGGACAAACAGCAGTCTGGAACTCAGCTGGAACTAAATAGATTGCATATATTTGTGCAAAATAGCAACAAACACGAATTGTACTTCACCTGGTATAAGAATCAATTTTCCATGAGTGTAGTCACAATAATCTGCATTGTAGGCAAGTTTGAATAAAATATTAAATATTTTTACAGCTGACACTGTAATTTAGATGCCAGGCATTGATCTACTACCATAGGAAGGCAAAGAGAAGTTGCCATGCTTTCCAATCCAGATCAGAAAATGAGTTGTATACACAAACTATAAAAAGAGGGCTAAAGTATAATGCGAAATGAAGACAAAAAGCAAGCGTAACAGTGTTGATCCACACACGCACACACAAAGAGTAATGAACAAATTTGAGTTGGCAAGAACTCTTTCAGGCAAAAAAATAAAAAAAATAGAGGGAGAAAATGTTGTTGGGTATAGCTGAAGCCCCAATCTGTAACAATTTTAAAAGAACTGAGGAGTCATTCTGCACTCTTAGATCAAACTGTATATGTAAAAAAATATCTCAGGTTGCAACAAGATATGCTGGGAATGAGAATGTTTGGTCTCTCTTTGGAAACAGACAAACCAGCAACTGGTTGCTCTACTGAACACCCTGATTCCACTGGATCTTTTGGTGGCAATCAGTTCCATCAACCATGATATCCTTCTGGATAGTTCTCTAGGTTGGGTATTGGAATGCATTGGGGTTTTTGTGTGGTTTTGTGCCTAGCTGGAGGCCAACACCAGAAAGTGGTTTTGGAGGGGGAAGGGCTTTACTTCAGGCTCATGATATTTACATTATGGGGTCCCACAATAATCTATTCTATTTCCTGTGTTATTTACATGTAGCCACTGAAAATGTTCAGAGGATATGGAACTAGGTGTTATTAACATAGTGACGACACCCAGCTCTGTCTTTTCCAGCTGAGTTAGGTGAAGCAGAGGAAGTGCTGTTCTGGTGTTTAGAAGCAGTAACCTATTCAGTCAAACTGAATTTCAATCCTGACAAGAAGGCGCTGTTGATGGGCAATTTGCCTGCATAAGGAAGTGGTGATCAGCCTACTCTGGAGGGGATTGTGCTATTCCTAAAAGATTAGGTGTGCAGTCTGAGAATGCTATTAGATTCACCTTTACCATTTGAAGCTCAAGCAGCCTAAGTGGATCAAAGTATCTTCTATCAGTTGAGACTGACACAACAACTAGAATCCTCCTTGCCTAGACAGAAATGGGCTAGCCTCAGTTATCCATGCCCTGGTTCCTTCTAGTATGGATCACTGCAATGCACTTTATGTGGGGCTGCCTTTGAAGACAGTTCAGAAATCACCAAGCCCAGACCACTGCATCTACAATGCTAATAGGGACCAGGAAACCAGGAAAGAGATCATATCTTGCTGGCTTTTATTGTTTCCAAGCTAAATTCAAAGTGACTATATTAAATTTTAAAGTACTACACATCTTAGGACTGAAATACCTGTTGGGCCACCTTCTCTTGCATCAATCCTCCCTCTACTTAGATAAACATCTGAGTCTTTTTTTCCCAGGGTGCCTTGTTGTCTGAAATGTGATGGTGGTGACTGAAGAGAGTGCCTTTTCAATTATGGTTCCTTGCCTTTGGAATGCCTTCCCCAGGGAGGACCACCCAGTGCTCTCATTACTATCATTAAAGCACCAGCAAAATGATATCTGTTTTCCCAGGCTTTAAAAGTGATATTATTAATATTTTAAACTTAGAGTGGTTTTAATTTTACTATTTGAATGGACTGTTTAAATTTGTTGTGTTAGTTTGTGTGCGTTGAGTTTTTTAGAAAAAATATTGCCTTTTTATTTCTATTATTACTGATTTTACAAAATCTCAGGTAATACTGTTTCACTATCCCTGTAAGGAACTCTTCTAATGGGCCCACTTATTTAAATTAATGCTAGAAACAGTTTCACACAAATGCTAGCTTCTATACTTTCAAGAGAAAATGGCTACAATCTAATGATTCTAACCTAATCTGCAAAAGGACTCCATAATTCTCTTATGTTTGTTACAAACTACAGACTGGGGCTCCTATCATGCCTAGCAACATTCCTCCACCCCATCCACTTGCTCTCTCAAGTGTTATTTTGCTTTCAAATTAACATTTTTATATTTGCTGAAAAAATCTAGTGAACTCAAAAGCTTATATATTACTTTGAGATTTTAAAAAACTGGTTCTAAGAACACAAGAAGAGCAATGCTGGTTCAGACCAAGGGCCGATTTAGTCCAGCACTCTGTTTACACAGTGGCCAACCAGCTGTCTACCAGAAACTCAAGCAGGATAGGGGTGCAGCAGCACCTTTCTGCCACGTACCCCAGCAACTGGTGTATTTAGGCTTGTGGTAGCGAATTCCATAGTTCAACTATATGCCATGTGAAGAAGTACTTCCTTTTATCTGTCCTGAATCTTCCACCAATCAGCTTCATGGAATGGCCCCGGTTTCTAGCATTACGAGAGAGGGAGACAAATGTCCATCCGCATTTCTCTAACCAAGTATCCCTATCCACATTCTCCACACCTTACTTAATTTTGTACATGTACTTCTAACACGTCTCCCCTTACCTTCCTTTTTCCAACCTGAACAATCCCAGCTGTAATAGCTTTCCCTCATAGGGAAGATGCTCCAGTCCCTTGATTAGAGTGACCATATGGAAAGGAGGACAGGGCTCCTGCCTCTTTAACAGTTGTATAGAAAAGGGAATTTCAGCTGGTGTCATTTGTACGCATGCAGCACCTGGTGAAATTCTCTCTTCATCACAACAGTTAAAGCTGCAGGAGCCCTGCCCTCTTTTGTATTTGGTCACTACAGTATAGCAACTGTACAACTGTTAAAGATACAGGAGCCCTGTCCTCCTTTTTATATGGTCACCCTACCCTTAATCATTATAGTTGCCCTTTTCTGCATAATACAGGTCCTGTTTTCTTATCCTTGTAGAGAATATACATTCTAGGGCCACAAAGTAATTCCTCACTTGTCATGAAGTCATCTCACTGCCTATAAGCCAATCAAATTCATTAGCTTTTGGAACACTGACACTACCCATGAAAGCAGGCTAAAAATAGCTAAAGTGTTATATACAAAGATTTCTTTAACCATGGAGTTAAAGAAATGTCACATACATTTCTCCTGCCTTAAGTACAGTGAGAAACAGATATCACAAGTCACACCACCAGCATTTTGAAACAGATACAGCACAAATTACAGTGGTTCCGGTCCTACCTACGGGGTCGTTTTCAGAGAGTAGCAGTGGGTGACCAGTCCTCGGCCTCCTGGCAATTGAGCTATGGAGTGCCGCAGGGCACCATCTTGTCCCCAATGTTATTTAACATCTATATGCAGCCGTTGGGAGCGGTCATTAGGGGATTTGGAGCTAAATGCCATCAATACGCTGATGACACGCAGCTTTATCTCCCTGTGACAACTGAATCAGGTGAGGCTGTGCAAGTCCTAGACCAGTGCCTAGACTCAGTAATGGGCTGGATGAGGGCCAATAAACTGAGACTGAATCCTGGCAAGACAGAAGCCCTGTGGGTGAGTGGTTCCCGAGTCCAGGAGACAGGCTCATTGCCTGTTCTGGATGGGGTTGCTCTGCCTCTGAAAGAACAGGTTCGTAGTTTGGGGGTACTCTTAGACCAATTTCTATCGTTGGAGGCTCAAGTAGCCGCCACGGCTCGGAGTGCCTTTTACCATCTTCGGTTGGTTCGCCAACTACGGCCTCTCCTGGACAGGGATAGCTTGACCACGGTGGTACAGGCATTGGTAACCTCAAGATTGGATTACTGCAATGCGCTCTATGTGGGGCTGCCCTTGAAGCTGCTCCGGAAGCTGGAGCTAGTGCAGAATGCTGCAGCTCGGCTGTTGTCTGGAGCTGCCCCTTTCCAGCATGTAACTCCTCTGCTGAGGGAACTGCACTGGCTGCCTATTCGCTACCGGGCCAGGTTTAAGGTTCTTGTACTTGTGTACAAAGCCCTAAACAACTTGGGACCAGGATACCTGAGAGAGCGCTTTCTCTCTTACCAACCTGCCCGGTCACTGAGGTCATCCGACGGCCTGCTCCTGGTGGTTTCACCTAGATCCATCCTCCGATTGGAATCCACCAGGGGAAAAGCCTTCAGCGTGGTGGCGCCCCTCCTGTGGAATTCCCTGCCTCTGGAGGTCAGGCAGGCTCCAACCTTGTACTCCTTTCGGCGCCTCCTGAAAACATCTTTATTCCAAGAAGCCTTTCTTTAACATGCAGCCTTGGATTTCTGTGTTGTTTTTTTTTGCTTCTTTTTAAATTTTGTTTTAACTGTTTTATTCTGTTTTTATTTTCATTTTACCTTGTACACCACTCCGAAATTTTTCAATGGGGAGCGGTATATAAATACTCTAAATAAAATAAATAAATAAATATAAATTAAAGCTTGAGAAATTAAACAACCATTTAGCTATTTGAAGTTGAGAGAGGAAGAAAATGCATCAGAGAAGCACCACAAAGTCCAGAAACTGGAGACGTGGAAAAAGTGCACTACTATAGCGCAGTTTTTAAAGAAACATGCTTAACATGCAGGCAATTGCACGAAGAGAAGCAAACAACAAACAGTCAATAGCAATTTTTCCTCTTTTCCCTTGCCCTTTCAGCAGAGGCTGGAAAAGAAGAGGGGAAAGAGACTCCCCAGCCAGTAAGGCCCCAGGGTCCACTAACACCACAACAATGCCTCCTCTGAGCTTTGCCACTTTTTGGGGTGAGTAGGGAAGTGTGCAATCAAGAGAAGACAGTAGCTTCTCGTTCATCCTCTCTGGATGTCAGACCAGGGAGAATTGGAGCCACAATGCTGCCTAGAGAAAAAGTATGAGCCTCTGCGCAGTTGCCACCTCATTCTGGGCAGTGCAGCATAGGTTGGTCATAGAAAGAGCAGCCACCTCATCCTCTCACTTGCTCACATATACTCTGCCTGCCTCTGAGTGGCATGATGGTGGGGATTAGGCCCAACTCTCCACACCAGCCAATGAGAGGGCAAGAGAGCAGGCAAAGGTGAAGGTTGTTCTGTCTCTAAGAAATCGCCACCTTTTGCTTGCAAGCTTCCTTCCTCTGGATGGCTAAGTCTAATTCCTCCTGCTGTATCACCCACAGAAATAAGATGCACAAGAAAAGTGTTGTAGAGGAAGACGACAGGTAAGCCTTCGCAGACAGTGGCTGCCTCCACACAATTGCTTAACTTCTTTCTCAAACCAGCAAGCACTAGGCAAGTAATGGTTGCTGCCACTGCCTCCAATTACTCACCATCCCACTCACTCTGCAACTCTCTACTGGTTCTCTCATCTTTTTCTTTGGGAAATACAAGAAGGATTGACTTAGCAGGACCATTTAGAGGGAGGGGACAAAAAGTGATGGTGGCCTGTTCACTCGCCCTCTCTCACTAGGTAGTGTGAAGGATTGGGTAATCCCTGCTACCATTCCACTCTGAGGTAAATTGTAGGTGAATGAGCGAAACGAGAGGGAGGTTCCAGGGCCTTTGCGTGTGTCCTCTCCTTTGCTCTTTTCATGTCTGCTGCACAGGAGAAAATCTTGTTATTTATTGTTTGATTGCCTTTGGGCTGTTTCCCTTCAAAATTGTTAAGCACACCTTTATTCAAATATGTGCTTAACCTCACATATAGTTAGGCCCTCAACCTTTTCAGATTTGGAAGCCACATTCATTCCCTACCTGAGACCCACTTAGCTTTACACTTCTTATATCTGCCTTTCTTTACATGCAGACTAACATTCTTTCATTCACTCTCAGTCCCCTGTAACAAAGGAAGAAGAAAAGAAAAAGAGATCATAGAAAATAAGAGAGGAAATGGTGATAGTGCCATTGATAGAACCCAAGTCCTAAACAACTTAAGACCAGGTTATCTGAAAAATCCCCCTGTATGGAGCTATTAGACTACTATGATCTTCAGTGGAGGCCTTGTCCATGCCACATCCTGCAGAGTCCCATCTGGCAGCCAAATCACAATGGGGCTTTTCTGTGGTAGCACCCTCCTTCTGCAATGACCTCACCTCTGTAATACATCAGGCACCAACCATCATGTACTTTTGACCAACAATCATGTACGTTTGACAATTATTAAAAATGTGCTTGTTTACGTTGTCTTTTCCCAAACATTAACTGGACTAAATGTTGTACTTTTATAATAAGGTGTTTTATAATTTGTTATAAACCACATTGGAATTGTTTTTTAAATGGGAAGTTGTGTATAAACATTCTAAAATAAATAAATAAATCTTAGATTCAAATACAACCTTCTAATGGAAGACCAAGACAGCCTTCCCCAAGCTGTTACCCTCCAGATACTTTGAACTACAACTCAAAGCATTCCCAACCATTGGCCATGCTGGCAGGGGCTGATGGGAGTTGGAAGTCCAAAACATCTGCAGGGAAGGGAAGGCATACCAGAGCGAGGACTGCAATGTCTAACTGAAAATACAGAAACCGGAGACGTGACTTGGTCAAATCGTTACAGCTCATTAACAAAGACTGCACACACTGGACCTGTCCATATCAGCCATAACAAGCCACCTTCTCAAATGTACCAGTCTCAAATGCTTCCTCCAGTGCCTCCCAAAACAAAGTTTACACACATACGCTCCCAGTCAATGCTCTTATTACAGGGGCCACAACCTACCAACTGAATGCCACTTTCTTTAGCAGAGCCCCAGAAGCAGCCCTACCACCTTCACAGCCCCGAAGCCCCCTTAAGTCATACTTTCCTCAACACACGGCACGTAACACGCCTCCGGGGAAGCTCACCCGCCGACACACTACCCCACACCTAACGTCCCTGCACTCAAATACATGGCCGGCCGCTACCTCGCCTGGTGCCCGTGAGCCTTCTTCGTGAGGCGGCGATTCCTGCCCACGGAAAACCGCACCTCAAGGCATTCGCCAGCCACCGAGACACACCCCCGGCCGCCTTCGAGGCAAACAGCCGCCTGGTACAGGCTCCCACAGCCAGCCTCGGCCGCCCTCAAGGAGCTCGGCGAGCCACACCCCTGGCAAGCACCTACCTGAGCAGGCTAGAGAGCGGGTGGCCGCTGCTGCCGCTGCCGCCGCCGCCGCCCCCCGAGGACCCGGAGCCACCGCCGCCGCCGCCGCCGGAGCCGAAGCCCGAGCTGAGGCGCTTGCCCGAGAGCAGCTTCTCCACGGCGGGCAGGTTCCCGGTGCGGGCGGCCTCCAGCAGCTCCTGCTCCTTCCCCATGGCCCGGCCCCGGCCCGGGAAACCAACCCCCAACCTCGACTCCTCGTCTTCGGCAGCCGCCGCTGCCTCAGCCCGGCCGGCGCGTCCTTCCGGGGAGGGGCCAGGAAGGCCACGCCCCTGGCGGAGCAGCGACTGCCCCCCACCCGCTAATGAAGACAAGGCGGGAGGAGAGGGGAGGGGAAGGGAAGGGAGCCTCCCTACTGGCAAGCATTCAGGCGCTGTCGCCTGCAAAGATGAGGTAAGGCAAGGTGAAGAAGCAGGCGGCTGGCTGGCTGCCTGCCTGCCTACTGACTGCACTTCCCGCTGGAATGGCACAGTCCGTTCCCGCTTTCGGCCACCTGGAAAAACGTGGAGGCCAGACTCCGTTCTGTGAGCAAAAAGCCACATCGTAGAAAGGCGGGTCTTCACCTCGTCCATTAAGGACGAAAGGGGCTGAGGAAAATCCCCAAATGAAGATCGCTCGAGGGCTGCTTCGAAACAAGGGACTGAATTCTTTCTAGCAGGAATGCGCAGGGAGACCTGACAAGCATGTGGCGGTCGAACACGTAGGGATTTCGCTGCCTCTGGACAAGCTGGGAAGCTGCCCTTGGATAGATGCAGCTTCCGCTCTTGCGGACCAAACTTCGCGTGTAGCCGCCCGTAAAACGTTCGTAATGGTCTACCTGCGTTTTCTCAGCAAATTGCACATTCCGTGTAGGAATTTTGCAACGTGTGAAGCACCAGAAATGAGCAACTTCTGGGGCTCCAGATGTTTTAGCCTACAATTCCCATCTGCCTAGTTAGCATAGCCAATGGAGAAGGATGATGGGAGTTGTAGGCTAAAAGATCTGGAGGGTCACAAGCTGCCCATTCCTGACTGAACCAGTCCATACATTACTCTCTAAGGTTCTCTTGGGCATTTAATCCTAGAGTCCAGGAGTAAGGAGGCAGAAGACCTCAAATTTTCCACACAATACTTGGTCCTGAAGGTTATGAACCATTGACTGGGCATGGTAATGGACTAGATAGGGCCAATAAACTGATACTCGATGCATGAAAGATGGTGATACTGGTAATGGATGGTTTGTCTGTCCATCTAAGTGATGTTCAACCTGTTCTGGAGGGGGGTTGCACTCTCCCTAAAAGATCAGGTCCCTAGTTTGGAGGTGCTCTTGGAACCAGCATTGTCACTAGAGAGACAGGTGAACTTGATGGTATAGACCACCTTTTATCAGCTTAGGTTGATATACCAACTATGTTCTTAACTGAGCAGAGATACAGTTATCTATGCTATAGTTATTCATGCTCTGGTAAAATCTCGTTTGGAATGCAATGTGTGGGGCTGCCTTTGAAAACAGTCCTGAAGCATACATTGGTCCAAAATAGAGCAGCAAGATTATTAATGGGGACTGGCCAACGTGGTCATATTATGTGAGTACTTTTCTATCTGCACTGGCTGCCAGTGCATTTCTGGGTGTGATTCTAAGAGTTGGTATTAACATTCAAGACCTAAATGGCTTGGAGCAAGGTTACCTGAAGGATTGTCTCCTCCCATATATACCTACCCAGACCCTAACATATCTTCAGCAGTCTTTTTCTGGGCGCCCCCACCAAAGGAAGTGAGATGGGTGCTACTAAGAAGGTATTTTCTGTTGTGGCACCCCAATTGTGGAATGAGCTTCCCAGAGAGGCTCACTTGGCGGCTATGTTGTGCTCTTTTCGGTGCCTGGTGAAGACTTTATTTTCACAGGCATTTTAGTTTCTCAGTTTCTGTTGTTTTAAATCCGTTACTATATTTTAAATCTTTTACTTGCTGCTAGGTTTTATATTGGTTTTTAGTTTTATTATACTGTAGTTTTGATCCTTTATATTGCATTTTATCATATTGTATTATATGGTTTTAATTGTTGTGAACTGCTCAGAGTTTCGGCTATTGGGCAGTATAATACATAATAAATAAAGTTTCCAGTGCAAACATTTCTATAAAGTATTGTGTACTGGTTGTATGAATGTGCAAGGAACACCACAGAGTTCTTCAAAGAACAGTGCAACAGTCATTTTTCTAACGGAGATAAGAGGCAAGCACTAATTAATCTTCACCAGAGCCCTGAAGCAAGTAAACACAGGTTTGTTTGATGTTATAAAAGAGGAAAGGGTGAGGCCCATCCCATTTGTGCGCATTAAAAAAAAAAAAGCAGCAAGACATGGATCTGAGAACAAAACTTTGGATACAGGTCCGCCAGGTTAGTCCAGATTGCTTTCATACCTTCAATGTGTTGTAGGGACAGATATGAATCACGCAGCACCAGCTAATGAGGGCCAATAAATTGAATCTGGATCCTCATAAAACAGATTGTATGGGTGGTTGGTTCTCAAGTCTGGGAATTGGATTGTTTACCTCTTCTGGATGGGGTTGCACTACCTCTGAAGGAACAGGTCCATAGTTTGGGTATGTTCCTGGAGCCATCTCTGCCACTGGTTGCCCAAGTGACATTAGTGGCTCATAGTGCCCACTACCAACTTCAGCTGGTTTGATAGCTTTGACCTAACCACTTTGGTGCACACACAGTGAACCAGAAGCTGCAGCTAATGCAGACTGCAGCAGCTAGAGTGCTTGGTGGGGTACCCAGCCATGTTCACATCACTAAAATAACTGCACTGGCTTGCCTATTAGCTACTGAGCTATGTTCAAGGCCATGTTGTTGACATACAGAGCCCTAAACAACTTGGGACCAAGATATCTAGCAGACTGCCTGCTCCTCTATATGGCCAGCTCACCTTTAAATCTTCAGAGGAGGCCTTCTGCAACCATAAGAACATAGAGCCATGTTGGATCAGACCAAGGGTCCAATCAGTCCAGCACTCTGTTCACACAGTGGCCAACCAGCTGTCGATGGGAGACCCAGAAGCAAAATATGAGTGCAACAGCACCCTCCCATCCATGTTCCTCAGCAACTGGTGTACATAGGCTTTCTGCCTCTGATACCGGGGGTAGCATATAGCCATCAGGACTAATAGCCATAGATAGCCTTCTCCCTCAGGGATTTGTCTAACACCCTTTTAAAGCCATCCAAATTGGTGGTTATCACCACATCTTGTGATAGTGAATACCATAGTTTTACTATGTGCTGTGTGAAGAAGTACTTCCTTTTATCTGTCCTGAATCACTCACCAATCAGCTTCATGCGATGACCCCAAATTCTAGAATTTTGGGAGAGGAAAAAAAATATCATGTAACATCTCGGAAGCAGAACACCCTCCCCTGTGCAGTCCAGGTGGCAAAAATGTGGTATGTTCCAATCACCTTCTGAAAATGCACTTGTTTAAGCAGGCGTCCTTTGTCTTCTAATTAATCACAGTACTACTCCATTTTATTGTTTTTGTATTGCTTGGATTGTTATTGTAGCTGAAACTGTTAATAGTGCATTTAAGGTGTATTTTAAGGAGTGATTAATCAGTAAGTATTAATAATAAATAAATAATGCCCCTCCCTTTTTCATGGTCAGTTGTAAAGTAATTCCCCAAACATCTGAATATGGAGAAAACTTGTTCTCGTATTTAAAACATTTTTTTAAACCCACCTTTTATTTGCATTGCTTCAAAGGTTTTATACTAATTGTATAAAATTAATATACATATAAATTTTATATGTATATTATAAGCATATAAACCTGGCCCAAAGGCATTTATGTCCTTGGATTTTCAGATATTGTTACTGTGTCAGCATTTGTGCATGGTGATGATAGTAGCTGTCTTTCAGATAGTAGCTGCCTTTCAGGTGAAAGTGATTCCAAGATTCTTGTTCCTATTATATGTCCTCCCATCGTCAACCAGCCTCAAGTGTTAAGAAATTGGCAAAATAAAATAAATGCATTTATTTTTCAGGGCAAAACACCTCAATTAGTGATGAAATACTATTATTAAAAAAAATCAGCTGGAGGATGCTGGGGACTCCCTTCGTTATTGATATACTATGAAGCATTCTAATTAAGACAATTGGAATTTATAATAATGAGCGGGGAAAAGAATTGGATCAGATTGGAAGAGATGTTGGGGATGGGCCCTTTGTGGGCTGTACATCACAGAGTAATAAAGATAGGGGATATTCGCTAAATTAAAAACCCAACAACTTTTACTATTTGGAAAAGGTGGCAGACCCAATTAGCACCAGTGTGCTCTCTAATGACCCCAATGGCCTATTTTGTTTAAGATAAATTTTTTTTTTTTGACAAAATACTCCTTATGCCAAAAATCAGCTGAATACCAAGGTAGAATTCTGGAACTTAAATTGGATACAAGAAATACAATTAATGCACATATTGCAGGATCCAATCACCAAAATACATGCCACTAGGCCATTAACAGCAACTGAAAAAATTATTCTCTCAACAGGGTTCACAGGGAAGGGAATTGTATCATCTCTGTACAGTATTTTAGTTGAGGTACAAAGAGGTTCTCTACAAGGTCTGAAAATGGTATTGGAGACTGACTTTAGATTTAGCATACCAGATAGTTAATGGAATCAGCTTTGGTTGCAAAAACCCTATAAATCAACCTCAGCAACCATTAAGGAAACATCTTTGAAGACGCTGCATCAATGGTATAGAACCCCAGTGCAAATGGCTCATATCACCTCAGATGGAAAGTCTAACTGCTGGAGGGGATGTTCCACCAGAGGCACATATTATCACTTCTGTTGGGAATGCCTGCCAGTTCAACAGTTTTGGCATATGGTATGTCAGGAATTATTACAGATAGCAAAGGATTTACTCCAGAATTATTCTTATTATCCTTGAATCCTCTTCCTCCTCCTATTGTAGCCAAACAATTAGTAACTTTTAAAATAGCAGCTGCAATACAGACAATAGTACAACAGTGCAAAAATTTGGATCACCTAGACAAAGAGGCATGGTATAAGAATATATGGTCTATTGAAATTCATGAAAAAATAACTCATAAGTTACAATTACTACAAGGCAAAGATGAGTCACTAGCATTTAGTATTATATGGTGGAAATTCATTTTACACGCAATAGATTCTGAGTTGCTGACATATATACTGAACATAGCTAAGGAGATATGGACTGTATAAATGTTATTAAATTTCTGATATAGAATAAATTTCTTATAACAAATTTATAGTAATATCAAGAATTTTAAAAGGTAATAAGGGAAATAAGCTTGGCTTCATTATTGTTTTGTTGGTTTTGGAGGTGAGGTAGGGATATTATATTATATTACACTATGTTTTGTTTATGATATGTTGAACATATGAAAATATTTAATAAAAACATAAAAAATTAAAAAGAAAAAAATTGATAGTAGCTGCCTCAAAGCAAAATTATAAACATGTTCATGTGCTAGTGAAAGAGCCGCCATCTCTCTTGTGCATGTGCCGGTGAGAGAGCGAGAGATTCACCACAAATTTTAATATTCCTTCATTTTATTATTCAGGTTGCGTTTTTAAAAAAACCCACACAAACCACCACACCAAAGTCCTTGTCCAATGGCGATGCTGCCTGCGTGATGCCCTCCAACACCATTAACTATTCAAACAAAAGACTTTTTGTTTTTGCTGTAAAGCAGAATAACACGACCAGCACCCCTATTTTTCACCGCTGGGTTCCCTTATTTCCTCCCACGGCGCCACCCCGATGCTTGGGCGTGTTGCGTTGCCATGGGAAACGAGCAGGCGCGCGAGGCCGCCTTTATGATGTCATCAGGGCTCGACAGACGCTGCTCCTTCTGGATATTATGGCGGAATCCGTGGGGTCTCGTCGGGATGAGGCTGTTCCCCCACTTGTTGCTTCGTCTTCGGCCGAGGAGCACTCTGTCCTTGCTTCGGAAGTAGCCGAACGGCAGGAGAACGACCCAGCAGAGGCAAAGGAGGAGGGGCTGGCTGGAGAGGTGGGTAGGAAAGAAGGACGCTACGGACAAAGTTTCTTTCTTCAATGCAGGCCTCCATTTTCTCTTTCCCTGCCCTGCCGCTATTGTCGTCTTGCCCCGAAGGTGCAAGCATAACCCCCACCCCTTCCAGGCGCTCCAGCTGCCCGCATTTAGCAGTAACAGTCCTTTTTTCCCTGCCGGGTCTTGTCTTCTGGGGGTGTCATAAACATTTGTAAGGGTGCATACTCGTGCGTTCCCCAAGGTCTCTGAAATTTGTGTCTCTTTGCTTGAATTACTGTCGTGCACATAATTTGGAAATGCACGTGGACACAAAATATCAGTGCCTTGTTTGCATTCTGTTTCCCCACCACAGCTGCATATGCAGATATTAAATGCTGCTGGTTGTGTTTTAGTTGCAGTTATTCTATAATGTTAAATATATTATACTATATATAAATATATAGTATAATGTTGACTATACATTCTTAAAGGAAGCCTGTGTTGCCAAAAGCTAGTGCAAGGCAGGCTAATCCGGGATGAATTGTATCGAAGACCTTTTGGAAATACATGAGGAGAGAAGGTGGGTCTTGGGCAATGATTTTAGTATTTGTTTTATTAGATTAGAACATTTACACAACACCCTTCAGAGAGCTTCAGCTATGGGGCGGTATACAAATGCAATAAATAAATTAAATTATATCAGGATTTGGGTAAGAACAGACATGCCTATAACTACACAAATATATGTATTATCAAATGTGAAATAAAAGATATGGCTGCTTTTCTCATTCTATTGCGTGACACTTCCACACTATGTGAAAATCATGGATGATAAATATCCAGAAGTTGGAATAGGTAATATACAAAATATCAGCATTGGAAAGAGTAGGAACAAATTGCTAAATGTTCAAATGTAGCTTTATACAATAAACATTCACATTAAATGTTCATGTTTTCTGTACAAAGTGTTTTGTTAATAAATACATTCCATTTAGGCCGTGCATGTAGTAATACTTAGAGTGTGGGACTAATGCTAAAAATCTTTGGTAGCAGTTATAGGAAAGTGCCTTATACTGAATCAGATCATTGGTCCATCTAGCCCAGTATTGTCAACTCTGACTGGCAGCAGCTCCTCATGGTTTCAGGCAACAGTTTTCCAGCCCTAACAGAAGGTGCCAGGGATTGAACCTGGGACTTTCTGCATGCAGAGCACAGGCTCTACCACTGAGCTACAGTCCTTCCCATTTAATTTATAAACACAGTCACAAGTTATCGTGGGGTGTTTAAAGTATATAATAGCAGAATAGGAATAAAAATATCACCAACATGAAAATAATTTTCTTAACAGATTAGAAGCAAGGATGCTTCTGAGTTGGTTCCAGGAGAAACAGAGGAGTCCACATCACAGTCTTGTGCGGCCAAGAAAATAAAAATAGAGATAAAGGAGAAGAAAGAGAAGAAACATAAAGTAGATGAAGATGAGATACAAAAAATGCAGTGAGTAATCTTCTGTCTACATGGCAGATTTAGCTAACGCTAAATTGTGTGGATTTTTTAACTTGATACTGCTTATTTAAGAAGCCAAGTGGTTTTTGTTTTTTCTAGCTTTTTTATTTTGGGGAGGGAGGGGAGGCTGTTCTAAGACTGCAGTCTGATGCATTTAAAGAACTTACAACCTGAGCCTATGCCTATTTTCTCAGAAGTAAGTTGTATTTATATCTAAGAAATACTTATTATTCTGAAATCGGTAATTCCTTTCAAGATTATTTTTATTGGGTTGGATCTGGATGTTGCTTCCCTGAAATGGAAAGATTCTTTCAGTCCATGGAAGGCTTCTGATCCAGTGGAGGACTCTCCTAGGCATGAAGGGGAAGGACACCTTTTAGGTCTATTCTGCCTTTTCTGTCCTGCCAAAAAACATTGTTCCAGGAAGTTAGGGGAGCCCTAGGAACAGAGAAGGAGATGGTGCTGCATGCGAATGGGGAAATCACCTCCCAACCCTCTTCCACCAACAGAAGAGCAGAATTCTGCAGAGGGGATGCTACTACTAGTGCAAGCAAACTCTGGATCCAAACCATTGTATATCTAATGCAATACTGCAAAATTGTCTGCCTCTAACTTCAACAGCTATGTATTTCTGTAGCTTGAAAATGCTTTTAGTATTAAAATATTACTAAAACCTGTGCTACAAATGTTTTCTTTAGAATACTGGTTTCATCTTTTTCTGAAGAACAACTAAATCGTTATGAAATGTATCGCCGGTCAGCTTTTCCAAAGGCTGCTATTAAGCGGGTAAGATTCCACTCCAAATAAATTTAAAGTTAAATTGATTTGCATGTTGATGTGGCTTGATTATGCTATACGACTATAGAGAGACTAGATTATTTTAATAGGACAGATGTTTTCAACTTCAGTCTGTCAAAGTGTGCTGAAACCTCTGCTGCTGTTAATGTAGTTGTTACACACAGTAAGGTTACAAATTAAAAACGTTCAGCTACAAAACTGAATTCTCTTGAATCTTCTGTTTCCCGTCCTCAGCTGATCCAGTCAATTACTGGAACTTCTGTCTCTCAGAATGTTGTTATTGCCATGTCAGGAATTTCCAAAGTCTTTGTTGGAGAGGTAGTTGAAGAGGGTAAGTACCAGAAGAGTAATACAGAGTTGGATGAATCTGTATCATCTTAAAACTTATTGGCATGGTAATATGAAATTGCGCTGATGTATAGGGTGGCATTAACCTGCTCATTGAAGATACCTGCAGATTGAAGATATTTTAGTGACTTGACTAAGGGTGCAATCTTATGCATGTTTAGACAGAAAAAGTCCTGCCACTCCTACCATGGCTGACTCGGAAATGCTGCCAGTTGTAGGACTTTCTTGTCTAAACATACATAGGATTGTGTTCTAAGTTATTTTGTGTACCTGCAAAGACAGCTACTGCAGCAGTTATTTTATTCAGCTGTTAGGAATGCAGTATCTATTTATATAGGATTTGTGTTGTCTTTTGCTCCTAAATATTGCAATTCTTCCATATTCTGTTTATATGTATTCTTAATCCATGACATTTCAATATACTTTGAAGAGAAAGGTCATTAACTCAAGCCAAACGAACAGTATGCATCAGTTTTACAAGCACCAGCTTGTATAGGCAAAGATCTAGATAATCTCTTGCCCTGTGTAATGCTCATTTTCTAGATGAGTGTAGGACGACCTATCCAGTAAAATCTAATCATAAATGGTTTTGTGTGAAATCTGTGCAAATACATAGAATTAATCTGATGCCTACCCCCACTATCATTTTCCTTTAGAAATAGGAACTCCTTTAGATTCATTTCTTCAAGAATACTACTGTGTTCTTCAAAAGTTTTATTATTGTAGTAACTGAAATGCTATGGAATATATGTCATACTACTTGAGATTTGTTGTTGTCGAACAGCTAACAAAAGTTAGTTTACCTGCTACATTTTTTAATGCAAGTTACAGAGGTGCACATAATCAAGTACAGAAATGGGGTATATTCTGAAGTAGACAACTCTGTTTCAGTATAAATTTGTTATTGTATAAATTCAGTATAAATTTATACTGAAATAGTCACTGTTTCAGTATAAGTTTGTTATGACTGGTTGATAATACTTAAACGTCATGGAATATAGGCACAAATAAACTGTCTTTAACTTAAAATTAAAATTGAAATGTATTTAGAAACAATGTGGATTTTGGTGTCATTTCTGTGTTGGTCAAATGTACTGACTTGACAAACTAATATAAAGGCTTGCCTTTGTTTTATTTCTCCAGCACTAGATGTATGTGAGAAGTGGGGAGAATCGCCACCTCTGCAACCGAAGCACATGCGTGAGGCAGTCAGACGATTGAAGTCACGAGGACAAATACCCAACTCAAAATATAAAAAAATTCTCTATCACTGAAGAGGAGCCATCAAGTGGGTTGGGGATTTTGCAGCTTGGATTAAAGCAAACAGGACTTTTGCTAATGGTGCTCTCAGATGGGATGTGATTTGAGTTTTCCTCTAAAAGGGAACAAAAGCAATTAAACCAGAAGGGTTATTGCTGTCAGAGCAGTAAGAATGAAAATGACAGCTATCCCTAATAAAGGAACTACATTTAAATAATTTTGACTCCGCACTACTTGTTTGCGTCTGCAGAGCCCTCTACTGTTCAACAAAAAACTCTTCTCCTTGAGCAGCCTCCCCAGCTTGGTGCCTTCCAGCTGTTTTGGACAGCTCCCAGGATTCAGCCATGGTGGATAGATCTGAGGGGAACCAAAGTCCAAAACATTTAGAGAGCACCAGGTTGAGGAAGGCTGTTCTAAAGTGTGTCACTATTATTTATTTACAATATTTATATATCTATCCAAGCATTTTGGAGCGATGAACAAATATGATAAAAGAATAAAAACTTTATTTAAAAATTTCATTTTAAAAGAACATCTATAGATGGAACCACAGCCGGTCATTCCGGAATGCTTCTTGGAACAAAAAAAGTTTTCAGGAGGTGCTGAAAACAGAATGTTGGCACCTGCCTGACTTCCAACTGCAGGGAGTTCCATAAGAGGACCACCACACAGAAGGCTCTTTTCCTGGTGGACTCCAATCAGGCCATAGCTCCCTATGGAACTACCAGGAACTTACCCTCAGATGACCTTAGTAGCTGGGCAGGTTGATGAGTGAGAAGGCGCTCTGTCAGATATCCTGATTCCAAGTTTAGGGCTTTGTAGACTAGTACTAGAACTTAAACCTAGCCCTGTAGTGAATAGGGAGCCAGTGCAGTTCCCTCAGCAAAAGAGTTACATGCTGAAAACTGATAACATCCGAAAACCTGAGCTGCTGCATTCTGCACTAGCTCCAGCTTCCAGAGATATGAAAGCAAGGGATAGAATATAGGCTCCATGTAGCAGTAAAGAACTGCCAAAAATAATGGATTTAATAATGTAAAGCTAATACATTGTGGTACATTTCAGTACTTTCAAAAAGGGGTTTATGTAAACAAACTTCAAGTGCAAGTACTCTCAAAAGTGACACTGATAAATTTTCTAATAGATATGAAGTGAATATCCTGTATACCGTTTATCAGTTATCAAGAACTGTTTTAGTGACAACAGCAAGAACCATAAAAGTATGAGCTCTTGAAGTTCAGATCAATATCCTGAGTATGCAGCTAGAAAGTTAAACTTGAGAAATAACCAAACTGCAAAAGAGATTAATCAGTTTAATTTATAACTTTTAAAAGTGGTTCACAGAACCCATACAATCATAGGTGGAGATAATATACTGCAACAAAAAGAATCCAATACTGTTGAAGGCTTAAATTCAAGTCATACTTTATACCCAATACCCTTCCTATACTCCTAGCATTCCTAGTTGGTTATAAAAGGAGCCATAAGAAATCAAGAGAACTTTACAATAAATAAGGAATAAGGTTTTGCTCTCTCTTTTTTTACATGTAAATATAGTACTAAAAGGCAGAGGGGAGAGATATTTAAGAACAGAACCACACTAATGTAATTTAGTAGTCAAACATATTCATATCAGCTTTAGTGGATTTCCTCCTTACTCCAGCTGTACTCTTAGTGGAATAACAGTCTTCAGCAGAGGGGAAGCATCTGGATTGTCCACACCACAACAGTCTGATAAAGAAAGGCCTCTTTAATTAAAACCAAACAAGCCACACCATACACTGGAAGGCGAAGGGTATCTTATCTACATTTTGCCTTATTTTAAGCCCAGTAAATAGTATTGGAAATTGCCAGAAAATAATTCTCAGCAGTACAAAAATGCAGAGGCTTCACAGGGTATTTAAATACTGCATACAGTTCTTGTACACCAGTCTTTTCACATCTGTAACATGCTGCATTTTGCAACAAACAGTAGAAAAATGAAGTTTTCAGCATTTGAGTGAATAGAAAGCAATGGGAGTCTATAGAATATACCCATATATGTGACTACGACCATCTTGTCTCACCCAAAAAGGAGAAAGTAGGCACATACAGAGTTGTTTAAATGAAAGCTCAATATCTTTGGGTAGTTGATCAGCAGTTGCAGGTAGGAAAAGGAAATCTCTACCTTCATATAGAACTCTTCAACAACTAGCACCTCTCAAGTTCACATAAAGCCCCTAAGATGGATCATCTGAGTACTATTTCATATAGTAACAGCACCATCAGTCCCATAAAGGTAAAGTTTCAAAAACCCCATTCTATCCATTAGGCAAGAGTGGTTCTATACATAAGTGTGAACTGTAAAACACATTACTCTTTTGATAAAAGAGTCTTTCCTGCCACTGCATTAAGGAAGGGCAACCCCACTGGGGCATTTTCCAATATGGAGAGAGGGAATCCTGTTTACTCCAGAGCATGGCCTGGGTTTGAGCAGGATGCTGCAAAAGGGATGCCCTAAGAAAAAGGCAGAAGCAACAACAGTTCATTGCAGAGAAAATGAACAAACAGAAGCTATAACACATGCAATCAGATATGCAGAAATCACCACTGCTAAATTAATGAAACTGACAGTACCACAGCACAGCTGCAAAGCTTTCTAGAGTTCAACAGTCCTGTACTAGCCTCAAGGGCTAGCAAATTATCTGAGACAGCTGAAGACAGTTTTTTCCCCTCCTTCAGAAAAAAAATGTTTTAAGCTGCTCTGATTCACATAGTGAAGGTCACACAGCAACTGCTCCAAGGCAGTCAGATCAAGCTAGACAAGCAGATGTCAAGACAGAAAAAATGCATTCTACAACTATAGCTAAGGGCTGGCATTACCTACATCTGCGAACTGTGTAACAAGTAATAGACAAAAAATAGCTATAACATACTATCCAATTCTGGCATTTTATTATCAATCGAAAGGTTTGACTAATTTAAAGCAAAATAGCTGCTCATTAGGATACAGCCTATTACCCTCAGCACGGTCTATTTTGTTATGAGCAACACATTAATACTATCTATAATTTTAAAGGGACATTACACAACAACTGTTTACCCAGACTATTTATGGTAATACTTCCGTTGTGTTGATTTAAAATATTCTTTAAAAAAAAAAACTGCCATAAATGTCTGCAACTTCCTCCCTCATTACATTTTAAGCCCATGACTAAATGCAGACTCCATGGCTTCAATACCAGCCAGCTTTTTTCTTCCCCTCTCCTCACTTTTGCTTTGATGAAGAGTTCTGGAGAACTCAAAACCATTTATATTATTTTGTATAAAGTTTTTGCTCTAATACATACGTTTATTTTTCCTTCTTGTGGCCAGCATGGCTAACTCGGCTTTTTGTGCTATGCTCATAACTACTTTTTAAAATATATTTTGACACATTGCCTAGTCTGAGTAATATGCAGTAGTAGATACTTTCCTACTTAATACAAAGTGCTTGATCTAAAAACAAAAAATACCTCAAGTATACTGATTTTCCTTATCCTCCAGACCTTGATCCATATAAACTTTTTAGTATCCATATCTATGCATGCCTTAATGAAGCATGATCCTGATCACTCAAATTTTAATATTTTAAATTTCACATTTTAAAAAATTATGGGACATCACCATCACACCTAATACCTACATTTTCTTTTTAGTGGAAAAAGAAGTATTGGAACTCAGGATAAGGAAGTATAAATCAGCCTAATTATTTTCACAAAGACAAATTCAGCCCTCCAATATGCACCTAGATCTATATGGTTCGGGAAGAATTGCTATCCCCCTTCTTGTTGCTAGTATGTGGTGCATATTTGAGTTATTAATTTGATTTGCAACCATAGAACATTAATACAGTGCATTAATGTACTACATATGTGGACAAAACTAACCTGTAGAAAGCTGAAATTAATTAATATCCATAGAAGATTCCTATTGCAGTTAGATGCTGTAGGTTGTTTATTATTTATTTAAATGGTTTTAGGCTACCTTTAAGGGTAGAATCAGTCAGAATCTTCTCGGTCAGTTCTTGAAACTAGCTTTTTAAAACTATAAGCAAAACACAATGGATGTTATCAACCATAAGAATAAAACAAGCAAACTAAAATAGAACAAGTGTTGTTAGATGGGATTCACTGGATTTGTTTATTCCCTGAGTTTTCAATTTACAGGGTCGTTATAAACAAAATACCTTTCCATTCAGCTGGGCACAGTTCAATATAGTGTTGCCACGCAGCAGCCTTCTTTAACATGGTGTCCCTGAGATGTTTTGGACAACTCCCAGGACTCCTAACTGCTGACCATGCTGGCTGGGGCTGATGGGAGTTGAAATCCAAAACATCTGAATGGCACCAGGCTGCCATATAGATTGGTAAACATCTAAATTTCTGTAATCTGTAGCTAGAGTGAGGATAGGTAATTTGCCCAACTGGTGGACTGTTGGGCTGTGTTTACTTGCCCAAAACTAAAATTGATTGATCGGAGAGGAGTAATCTACAGAATGTATTTAGTGATGGATTCCCTAGATTACTTTTATGAAGATTTTCTTTCCATTTCGTTTTTAACATTTCGCTTTATGTAGACTTCATCACATCTTAATGGCTGAAGCTGCTTTTTGAAGAAAACCCCTCTGAAATGATTTTGGACACAATTTCAACTTTTATCTAAACATCCAAGAAAACTACTCCTAGTGTGTTCCAGAGCTGAATTAGTTTCATTCAATCCAAAAAATTACAAAATGGCATAAAAAAGTGAAAGCAGGAGAAAAGTGTTGAGCATTCAGCAACTTTACGATCACGCACTAGAACAATTACAACTGGAATACAGAATGTTGCAAGACAGTTTGTGGTTCATCATTTACCAAACGGACATCTAAGTATAGTGCATGACCCAGACGGATTTAACAGAACTCACTTCCTCTGGGCCTGTCCAAAGTTATCAGTGTAGTGTGATGGAAAGGGGAAAATGTTTCCAACATGTTATTTAACTTACAAGGACAGGACATTTGTCAAACAGGCGGTTTCTCAATAACTTATACCCAGAAAGGGCTGTGATGCTGCAACAAGGCAATGGTGGTGGAGATGGATAGAGCTTACGAAGAGGCATCAGGAAGGCTGGTGACTCCAACATTATCAGAGCATTATTGGGAGAGTAGAAAAAAACTTTTAATGGGAAATTGTGGCCACCCAATGCTCTTTTCTCCATACCAGGGTAGGTAATGGATTTTATGGTTCCTGTTCCTAGCAACTTTTTTCCTGCGCTGGGCCTGCATCCCATCCCCACTCTTCTACGTCTCAGGCTCCTGCTGCAGCACCAGAGTTCCAAGAAATTTATTTGCAATGACTAACAAGGCCCAGTAAGCATGCCTCCAAGACTACCCGCCACCTCTAGCAGGAATGAAGCAGTTTATAGTGAGGAAGTTTTGCAGTTTGTCAGCACCACTTTGAGACAACTTGGACAGGGTAGTTTCTTGTTTGGCTCTGCAGCTTGTAGAATCGACGCTGCCATACTTTGGGTTTCATGCTATCTAGACACAGGTATTTGGCTGCAAAAACCCAACACTCCTGATCATCTTATTCCCATGTGTTCTCCTGATGCCCCTCCATTTCCATCTCCTGTAATGGCACTCTGTTTCTCTTCCTCAAGGTAGTAGCTCTGGACTGAAGATGGCCTAGTTAATTGCTTTGCAACAAGCAAGCTGGTAGTGATCTCTGATTGCCCTGAGCATCTGTAGCCCAGGCTTCTGCTGTCAAAGCTGGAAAAGAGGATCATATTTCCTAATTTCCTGTAGTAGGCGTACTTTGTCCAGATTGGCTTCCGCAAGAGCTTTTTTGGTGACCTGTAGCTCTCTCTCCAAAGCTGGCACTTCTTTCAACTACAAAAGACAAAATAAGGAGAGTGGGTGTATTTTCCAAAACGTAAAATGCAGCTGAGGCATTATACCTACATTATTCAAAGGTATAACTTTTCCAGCAGGAGTACTTGCAGAAAGCTAGAGCAGCCTAATAGTTATTAGCATCCAGGGATTTTATGCAGTAATTAGACATTCTTTGAAGTAGAAAATTATTTGGGTCCCAAATGTTTGTATTAGATTAAAAAGGGGTTCACATTTTCTCTCTCCCCTCACACATATATTTGGGAGAGGGGAATTCTCAAGAAAGCAGAAGTAGATTTACATCAGCATTAGACAAATTCCTTAAAATATGAGCCAGGTTCTCTTTACAACAATCCTTCATTTTTCTGTCCAACTGTGGGTGTTTTAAGTTTTCAATTACTAATTATAATCCAAATTATAACAAAAAGCATGTAAAAGAGAAAAAAAATCACAGTACACATAAATCCTAACATTTGTCAGCCAGTCGAGTTTATTAATTCACAAGTCAAAGGCTATGTCACCTAAAAACCACATGTTGCACCAATTATTTGTCTGGAAAGCATAAATCCTTTATTTTATTTATTTTGAAATCTCAAAAGTGCAAAGCAGACATTGTAAAATGACTCAGCAAATTTTACAAGACTATAACTATAATGCAAAGTTCTTTGGACTCAGATGTACACACAGGTTCCTAGTTCGCCTCACTGCCAGGTGATCCTTGTCCTGTTCTAGGTTTTACATTATAATGAATTGCCAAATTTTGCTGATCTATGCCACAAGTGGAGAAGAATGGTGAGTTTTTTATTTGGTTTTTTCTTTCTGTATTGCAGCAATACATCTCACAGTGGAAACTACAGTATTAGTAGCGCTTTTCTTAAATTATTTATATCTTTTTTAAAAATTAAGTTTGAGTTCTTTGAAACACTAAAAAGTAATAATAAAAAGAATACTAAAATATTATGTCTTTTAGAGGGCAATGTCTTGTAGATTAGTAATATTCAGCATGTTTTCCTCTAAAAGACAAATCTTTTATTACCATTGATACAGCATTTTTTAATGCAACACATTATTCAGGTTTCTTATCTTGCTGATCTCCCACAATCAGGATGCAAGTTAGCTAACTGTAACTTCCATTATGGAAAACAAGGCTATTAATCACAGCAAAGATTTATTTATTACTAATGAATATAGCCCAGTATGCTAGCTTACTTGGTCAACACTTCCAGAACAATTTACTACAGATTAATGTAATATTTGGTTCCAGAGATGCATTTATTGTTTAATCATTAACATTAACATACTCGGTTACTGAAGACTGTTTGAAGACAATATACCAGATTGTTATAATAGGATGTTTCATCTTCTTTTTTTTCTTTTGCTCAATTGCACTCACAATCACTTTGAAATATGCATTAATATCTATTCCATTATTATGATTTTTGATAAAAAATGAATATTCTATTATATTGTTTCCAAATCACACTTCAGAGAGCAGACTTTGCAGAAAAGGCCACATTTCTGTATTTAAGGCCTCATCAAAGGACGTATTTGCTCTTGCTTCTGCACATATGAAAGGAGGGAAGCAAACTGAAGCTGAGGTTTCCAAAAAGAAGAACACAAGGACTGGGATTCTGTAAGTACCCCCAGAGCAAATAAATACGCATATATAGGGCTTATATTTCCCTACTCTCTTTCCTTTTGTGATTGTAAGCTGTTTCAAGGCATACCTGTACTTCATCATTGGGTCCTGCTGAAACTGCAGATATTTTTTCTACTGGGATCCTTTGTTTCTTAAGGTGTTTCTGAAGACTCTTCTGTACAGAAGATCCTTCCCCTTGTGCAGCTGGAAAGTAATGTAGAAATCATACATGATGTCATTCATACCAAGGAGGTCTTTTTTGGAGTACACTCTCTCTACTTTTTTTTTTTTTTTGGCTGTGAAAATGAAGATAAGGAAAGGCAATGGCTGAGGAGCAATATCCAATAGCATCACAAAGATCTAGACTCCCTTTAACTGTTTTACGCAGCTCCTATCTTAAATGTCATGAATTATCTCAAAGGGAAGCTACGATGAGTCAGATGTTTCTAGCAGATCAGCTATTTTGGCTGCAGCCCCTTCCAGCCAATGCCACTGGAATATACGATACTGACCTGTTATAACGAAAACTCCATCGTCATTACAACAAACAACAATGTGACCCACTGCTAAGACTATAGGGATAGGGCCAGGAGAAGTAGGATACACTCGAGGACTGTCATCCTGAAAAACAAAAAATATGAGCCTTTTTTATAACATTATTATGTTACCTCCTAAATTTTTACAGTAACAACATTAATTGATGCCTTTATTTCCACACAATATCCCATTAAGTAAGAATTGTAACAACAAAGGAATCCAAGGATGCCAATGCACATGCGCAATGCACTTCCATATTTGTGGAGTGTGGGAGATGCAGATACCTTGCGGCAACAGCCTTTTGCTACTTATGGAATGCCACTCCACATGGGATTTAGCTTTTTGGGGCTGCCACTGAAATAGGGATGTTGTAAGTATGAAACTAGAGCCTTTCTATTAGAGGCAAGTGCCCAAGGTTTGGGGCAATCAACTTAGCACCGAAAACTTAAAAGGCAAAACATAAAATAAAAGGTGTGCGCAGTGGGGAGACGGGGTTTTGAACTCAAGACATAGGAAGCTGCTTTATACCGAGTCAGAACCATTGGTCCATCTAGCCCAGTACTGCCGACACTGACTGGCAATAGCTCTTGAGGGTTTCAGGTGGGATTCTTTCCTCACCCTAACTGGAGAAGATGGGATCAAACATGGGGCCTTGTGCATGCAAAGCCTGTTCTTTATCAGACTGAGCTATGGCCCCTCCTAAAACTGGTTTCAGAACATCTTAGCCGATACAAAAACAAAACCCAAATGTACATTGAATTCATATTACTTTTTTTCTGTTATCATTTAATTACATTTTTCTTAAATCTTGACAAAGGAAGTCTGCTTCAAGGGAAGAAAAGCGATAGGGAGGATAACAAAGATAAGCATAAAGTTTTGTGATGGGAGCAATTTAAACAGGGTACTCAATAATCCCTGCAGAAACCTAGGGGCAGTATGCCCCAGCCAGTCACCTTTTTTGATAAACTAAAAAGCCCACACATTGTAATTTTTCCTTGTAGGAAAGTTGCTTCAGCCTGATTATTTTAGTTGCTCTTTCCTGCATCTTTTCCAGATCTACAATATCTTTTTTGAGATGCAGGAACTAGAACTGTATGCAGTACTCCAAGCGTGGCTGCATCATATTCATATATGATACTGGCAGTTTCTAATTATCTCTGGCACAGAATTTGCCTTTTTCACAGCTGCCACTCGCTGTCAACCTTCTCATCAAGCCATCCACATCCTTTTCCTGGTCAGTCACTGCCAAGTCTTATCCCATCGGTGTATATGAGAGGAATTTTTGCCCCAATGTCCAAATGCATTTGTGATTTTGTTGTCCATTCTCTCAGTCTGGAGATCCTTTTGGAGCTCTTTGCAATCCATGTTTGTTTTTCCAATTCTGAATAAGTTGGTATCATCCACAAACTTGGCACCTCAAGGCTCACCCCTAACTTCAGATTATTTATATATAAATTTAAAAAGCACCTGTCCCAATACAGATCCTTGAGCGGGGGAGGGAGAGGACTCACTGTTTTACATCCCTTTACTCCGGGAACCATCCATTTATTCTTACTCTCTGGTTCCTGCTTTTTAACCAGTTATCGGTCTACAAGATGAAACCTTCCCTTATTCCCTTTGACAGCTAAGTTTACTCAGGAACCTTTAGTGAGGGACTCTGTCAAGACTTTTTTGAAAGCCCAAGTCTTCAGTGTCTACTAGATCATCTCCACATGTTTGTTGATATTCTAAAAAAAAGAAAAATCTTAAAAAGAGGGTAAGGCATTACTTACCTCTGCAGAAGCGGTGTTGATTTTTCTTCAGCGAGATTTGTTCTTCTATATGCTTGAAAATGTTAACGGCTACACTACTTCCCACCCATTTCTAATGCTAACAACACACACTCACTTTCAATGTAATCTTTGTATCCACAAGTTCAATCTTCATGGGGATAATTTCAGGGATCACCTCATCCTCAAGGAATGGTCCAATGCTAGAAAGGCAGGATGTCAGCAGCTCCGCATGATAGCTATGAACAAGCATGTGCAAAAATCCATTTTGGACAGCCAGAGGTGAGTGCACTGCAGCGCTGGGTCCTACTTCATATCGTAAACACACCTCAGGCTGAGTCTGGCTAGTTTCAATGTTTGCAGGCCGCTCTGAGTTTGGATCTCCTAAAAGAATACAGTGATTGTAATGTAAGGACAGCATAGCTAACCATGTCGATAATTATACAGGAATAATTACTAAAGCTGTTGAATTCATGCTGTTAATTATATTGGCCAGTGGAAGACATAATTGCTGTTCAAAGGCTCCATGAAGATTGATTTAGTTCAATTTTCCTTGGACCATTGCTGATGGAAATCATAACTAGTTGGCCTCTATAGACAGATATAATAATTTAACATTACCTAAGCAGTTTATTCCCTTGATTTCTGCTTAGTTCAAAAAGAATGATTATCAGAATCATTAAGCTTTCTTAAAACAAGTAAAATGCATTTTCATCAAGTAGCTATTTAGCCCTACCCCTTAGTAAAACCAACTTTTAAAACCTGGGTTTAGTAAAACTGACTTTTTAAACCTGGGTTCTTTTTTAATTATTTTTAATATATTTTATTAATATAATTACACAAAAATCAAATACTATTCCAAAAGTGGGAAAGTCTTGATATAGCCAATTAATTACAGTACATTCTCAATTCGCTACTTTTAATTTTTCCAATTAAACTTGTATTATATAATTAATTGTTATTCAGTTGTTAAACAACTAACAACTCTTTTCCTATATTCAATTTGCCCTGTTACTCTAAAAATCTTTATTCTTTTGAAACTTGAAAAAAAACACCCATATTTTCATAATATGAGATTTTATGCATTAATATTCTCCCAAATATTACTTTTCCATTCTCTAAATTGGGTTCTTTCAAACAGGGTGCTTTTGTACAAATAAAATTCCCTTTGCCTTACTAGTACAATTTCATCCCGTTTTGACTCATGCCCTCTAATGGCCAAAAGTTGTATAACAGAAGAAAGAGGGATCCACATGAAGCACACCTCACTTTCTTCACCTGAAAAAATACATTCTCTGGAAACTTTTGCTGCTAAAATAATCCATCTCGGGAGTCTTGGAGACTCAAGGACAAGGTTGTCATGAGCACCCGACTGGGTTTGGGAGCCCGGTGGACCCCCTGCATCCGCACCCACCCACCCCCGGACCAAGACAGGTGCTTCTCTTGCAAACGCCCCAAGCACTCAGGTGTCCCTGGCAAGCACTAGGCAGCCGCTCGCCCACACCCCGAAATTGTGCACTTCCCCCTGGCGGCTAGCATTGATGCAGGAAGGTGGAAGTGTGCAATTTCGGTGGGTGGGTGGGCAGCTGCCAAGCGCTCCCTGGGCCAAGCTGAGCCTCAGGAGAGGCTTGTGAGGCCCAGCAAGCGCAGCAGATGGCAGCTTTGACAGGGCAAACACCGCTGAGCCTGGTGCAGGGGAGTTCACCCACCCCTACTCAAGAGAAGCACAGGGAGAGCAGCCATATAACCTTCTTCACATTGCCACAAAGTTTACGTTGTATCTCATTCTGAAATTTAGTGCTGTCTGATAACTCTATAAGGTACCATATGTAAACCAGGATGGACTAAAGTCGCAAAAACAAGCATTTGAAATAGGGCATTTGCATGCACACAAGCAAGGGGACATTTACTGTACTGCGGCCATTAGTGTGCATCTAGAGTTAGGGTAGAAATCAGAAACCGCCAGCCCCATGGACAGATCCACCCTGACGTGCCTCCTCATGTATCCCAAGGCCCCTTCTCCTCAGCCCCATTCCGCCATCCCTTCTTCTTTTACCCCACTGAGACACAGCTTGCTTAATGGAGGACAGGGCAATCTGTTCCTTCCCCAGAAACCCATTGCATTTCCATGCTTTCTAGGGTGGAAGAGAAGCCACTCCCTCTGCAGCTAGCACAAAAACGCAACATGCTGTTGGAGGAGGATATTAATTGGGATGGGGGAATACATTAATTGAAACCTTCAGTTTCACCCACCACCATCATGTGACACCCCCCCCCCGACAATTACCTCTGAGAGAACGTGTCACTCAGCAAAAAAAAAAAGGGTTTCTCATCTCTGAGTTTCTTCCAGTACTCTAAACATTGTCTCCTATCCGTAACACTAGGAGCTGGAGAATGGCTGGCTGCCGTTTTCACGGAAGGAGAGGAAGGGCTGTGCTGGACTTCTGAATTTTTTTATTTTAAAAAACAATGCTTTGCCCATTACCATTTCTCAGCATGCATAAAGTGCAATTTCCACATCTCAACCGGACACACTCAGAATTGGGAGAGCAGCCCAGGTGGACACCCCTAGAATTGGAGGAGCCTGATTTCCAAATGATTTCAGTCTTGGCATCTCTGTTTTTAAAAATTATCCTCTGTCTTTCATGTCAGCCCCCTTTTGCCCCTTTCATTTATTACACATTTATGTTACATTTTCCTTAGAACTCGTCATAGAATAGTAGAGTTGGAAGGGGCCTATAAGTTCATCGAGTCCAACCCCCCGCTCAATGCAGGAATCCACTCTAAAGCATACCTTGACAGATGGTTGTCCAGGGATGCTTTAGGGTGGATTCCTGCATTGAGCGGGGGGTTGGACTTGATGACCTTACAGGCCCCTTCCAACTCTACTATTCTATGATTTTCTGACGAGCTCTAAGGAAAATGTCATAGACCTGTATCCCACGCTGTTAATAGTTTGTCAGGAAAAGAAATAGCTGTTCTTTCTATGAAGGCAAAAATAGGGGCGCCTGTAACATATAGAGGTCACAACACATGTATCAAGGCTGCTGAACTATGGTCAAATGTAACATACCTGTGGAGTCACTTTGCAGATAGTGCCACAGATTTATATTTCCCAGGTGCTCCGGGGTTAGCTCCATAACCTGAAGGGCTAGTGTGATATCATCACCTTTTGTTTGTATCACACAGTTTACTTCATTCATTTTCAACACGAAAACAGATGCCTAAAACAAAAAGGCATAGTACAAATGGATGCTGCAGCACAGTCTCCCCCCTTTCTTTCTAACTCCACAGAGAAATAAAAATTAAAGGGATAGGGGAGGAATCTGACCAGATGATGGCTAGAGTCTTGTCCACTCAGAGACGCTGAGCTGTTGATATATGTTGATCCTTTTTCCTCATCTGCCACTGGGCTTGTTCTGATATCTGCATCATCAAGGATCTGGGGAAGGTGTCCTGGAGTAAGAGGATCCAGACTTGGCTCTGAAAAAAAAAAATGTTAAGGAATGGCCCTACCTTGGTATTAAACAGTTTTATTCTCTACTTTTGAACAATTCTTTTAGTAGAGATAGGATTGTCAGAATCCTGAAACATCAGAAGTTATTACAAATGTAGACTGGAAGTAATTCTAAAATAAACCTAAAATTATAAATATTTGTAACATCAAAGGTATCTGGACCTCTGTCTATGCCTAGGACTTTTAAAATTATTAAGTATTTTAAATGTTTTTAAATGTTTTAATATTGAAAAGTATTTAATTATATTTTTACTTTTGTATATTTATACTTATAGGTTTTAACGGTATATGTTTTAATTTTGTAAAGCCGCCTTGAGGCCCAGCATTGGGCAAAAAGCGGGATACAACAACAACAACAAGAAGTAATCTTTGAATAAAAGGTTTTGTGCAAGACAGAATATTAAATATCTTGCCTTTACAATAAAAACCGGTTCTGCATCTTTTCAGTACCATTTCTAATAAAAAAAATCCTTAGAAACCTTCCCCCCACTAAGCCCTGCCACCAATTTCAATACATATATTTAGGGAAACAGAAGTGGAACATGGTTTTGTGTAAATCTGCCCTAAATTTTAGGCATTCTATGCCATCCCATGTTAATCAAGAATGTCTAGATCAGAATGCAAACCTCAAAAAAAAGTGCAAAATTAAAGTGTGTACTTCTCCTGAGAGTAAGAATGGTTGCTCTGATAACTTTTGCAGGGCTTTGAATTAATGTATTTAAATAATTCAGCCTACTAAACATGCTTGTAATTTATTACCACCACTATACTAAAGGGGGGAGAAAAGAGTTAAGAGAACAAAACAGGTTAACAGAAACACAAGTCTATTATTCCAAAGGTCAGTGTTTCAGCTCCTATCTTGCTCCTATTTTACATTTATTGTGTAAGGTCAGTAGCACTACTTAGATGATCATTAAAATCTATAAAACAGAAAAAAATGCAAAATGATAGAGAATCTATCTGATATACCAACTACGCCCTTATCTGGACAGAGATAGCCTAGCTACAGTTATCCATGCTCTGATAACCTCTCATTTGGATTACTGCAATGCGTTATACGCGGGGCTGCCTTTGAAAACGGTCCGGAAACTTCAGCTGGTACAAAACAGGGCAGCCCGTTTACTAACAGGGACTGGCCTGCGAGATCACATTACGCCAGTCCTTTTACAGCTTCATTGGCTGCCATTCCAGATCCGGGCCCAATTCAAAGTGCTGGTACTAACATACAAAGCTCTAAACGGGTTGGGGCCAGGTTATTTGAAGGAACGCCTCCTCCCATATGTACCTGCCCAGACATTAAGATCATCCACAGGGGTCCTTCTCTGTGAGCCGCTGCCAAAGGAAGTAAGACAGGTGGCTACTAGGAGGAGGGCTTTCTCTGTTGTGGCACCCCAGCTGTGGAACAAGCTCCCCAGAGAGGTCCGCCTGGTGCCTATACTGTATTCTTTACATCGCCAGCTGAAGACCTTTTTATTTTCTCAGTATTTTAACACCTAAATTTAAACTTTGCTGTTTTAATTCTGTATTTTAATCCTATATCAATTTCTGCTGTGTGGTTTTATCCTGGTTGTGCTTTTTATATTCTATTTTGTATTTGGATTTTTAGATGTTGGATGGTTGTTGGATGTTTTATTATGTTCGTAATGGTTTTAATTTTTGTGAACTTTTGTGGGCGGTATAAAAATGCAATAAATAAATAAATAAATAAATATAAACCTCCCAACCAATAATCTAAATCAAAACTGAAAGATAGTGGCCAGACCTGTTTAGCAGAGAAGGGGGTAGGGGCTGGAATCAATGCCTCCCTAAAACCTTTACTATCCAGATAATTGGAAAGAACTCCCATCATCATGAATACCACTTTCATGATAATCACGCATTGGAAGAGGAGGGTTCCAGCAATAGGCCTCTGCAATAGAGAAGCCTTAAATGGGGTTGTTAAACCTATCACAGATACAAAAAAGCTACACATAAATATTTCAAAAACCTTTGCCTTAGGGGATGCTTTGCATTAGCCTTTCCATGTGGAATCTTTAGCGAAAAATATTTCTGAGAAAAAATATCACTCGAGACCTGCAATTATACATTTACAGTAATCAGTCAATTTAGATGTGACATTCAGCCAACCTTCATCCCAGCTGACTTGACTTTTTCACAGCCCTAAGTTCTGTATGATGTCTCTCACTGACCCTCTTTCTCTGCCAAAAGCACACAGCTCTTTCTATATCTGTGTTTTGCCCAGCAAAAAATAATCAAAAAATCATTGATTTCTCACAGAAGGTATCTTATGGGGCAACTTTGCAATCACAGACATTTTCCCCTAGCAATTAGAACGTTCACAAACTTTTCATGGCATCACAGCAGCTGAGCCAATGGCTAGAAGAGGTTTGCAGATATGTGGCAAAGGCTACTTTCACTTCACTGTTCCACTGGGGTGAGCTTTAATTTATTATTGCTCAAGATACATTGTGCCCTGCTTGTTGTTCTTCTATTTTGACAAAACTTGTATCTCTTTTTCATGCCAACAAAGTGTAATATAATTTACTTAACAAATTTATATTGGGAGAGGAAATATAAGCTAGTTCTTATTACCAGAGTCCATAAGCATCACAAAGCCATCACTGCCATCGCTGTCCACTGAGAGCCTGTCTTCAGGACAACTGCCATCTAGTGAGCTGGTATCAAACGAATGTTGGGAGGCGGTCCTCTTCATGGTGAAGAAACGCATTCGTCCACTACTACCTCCCCCTGGAGTCAGTGCCCCCTCCTCAGCCTTTGGCGCAGGATCCCTACCAACAAGCACAGAACAAAACTTATTGTGTGCCCAAAATTGTAGTTATAACTGTAAAATGCCTTCTGTTTTGATGTATAGGGGGAGGGCCTGTATACTGCAGGGAGTGTAGGCACATGCAGTGTTTTGGTACTCTGAGCACAGAAACCCACTGCAGTTCCCACCACCGACACTGCTTCCCTGTCACTGAAAGCAAGAGTATTCTCTCTAAGGGGTGTCAGGACCCATTTCCCACCCCCATCACTGCAACCTTGTACATTATTCCCACATGTAGTACTTTATTGGCAACTGCTCACTTATATGGAAATAAAGACACCAATGGCCATGAGGTGTCTCATTTAACCACCTTAAACAAAACAATTTCCAACATTGAAAAGAAAACTCAGTGCGAAAAACTTGAGATAAAGGCAAACTTTCGATGGCCTAGAAAGCAGAGGTGACAGTAAATGAATACCACAGCCATTTTCACCCCACCCCCGGTTATGAGGCTGTTACACAGATGTTTAAAAGCATCACTCACTTGGTTTGGGGATGAAGCAGCATTTTCTGCATTGTGGAAGCCATCTTTTCCCTGCTGAAGCTGAAAGCATCCTTTGTCATTGACATGGCTTCTTTTGTGAGGTCCATAGTCACATGCAAGGCTTCCTTGGTGGCACCCTTTGTTATATGTAATGCACTAGATAATTCCATCTCCATGTTTTTCAAAGGGATCAGCTCTTCTTGCCCATTAATGGAGATCTGCATACCACCTAAGGGATCTACAATGGGTGATGGGCTGGAAGGAAGGACTTGAGGAGTCTGGGAAAGGTTGCCAAGCTCAGTCTGTCTTTCTGCATCAAGAATTTCTTCAGCTTCATGTGCTTCTTCTATAGGGCCTCTTTCCCCAGCGGTTTGACTATCAACCCCTTCTTCTGCCAGGGATGCATCGCTTGGGGATTTCAGCATTCCATCCCGTAATGCAGTCATAGTCAAATCTGGGTTCTCAATTCCACTATCTTCTAGTACTTTTGCAGGGCTGCCATCTTCCTTCTCTGAGCTAGAACCTGAGTTCAGCTCCCTGCCTTCAGCAGCCAGTCCCTCCCTGCTGTCTGAAGGTGAGAGTTCAGATTCTATTAGACTTGTAGCATCCGAGTCCACAGATCTAGTTTCCAATGCAGAAACTGGATGCATTAGCAAGGCCACCTCTGTGCTGTCGAACATGATGCCCATACAAGTGGTAATGGAATCTAGAGGGGACCCAATCATTTCTTGAGTGTCTTGGGTCAATTGTTCTTGAAAAGTCTGCAGGACTTCTTTCATCCGAAGTAGCATTAAATACTGGTAGTGGTTGAGTCGCACCTTCACGTGTGCACTTGAATACAGAAGAACATGAATATCAGCAGAAACTTCCACATCTTCATCATTTCCTTCACCATTAACACCATAGTTGCCTTCTTCTAAGACTTCCTTTGTCTCTGGGGTGAGGGAGATGTTTTTCAAGTCCTGCTCAGTTTTTGATCTTTGGCAGAACTGCTCCTCTCTGGAAAGATCCTGATGATTGGCATGGTTACTAAAGCTGGCAGAAGACTTGATTTTACCTAGCGAGGCAGATGAGATCCGCAACATTGATGCCTGGGCTTCCTCCCATCTCTTTGGGAGACAAACCCACACACAGAGGGGGAATGGGTATATAAAGTTCAGTGTTTTGCCTTTTGAGCTTTTGGTCCCCTCAAAGTCCAGAGAGATCTGGGTGAAATTAACAGACCAAAGATCTTCAAAAGCTGAGGACCTGCCAGGGTTACGGCGAAAGTCTGTATGTTTCTGGGCTTTGGTATCCACCTGGTATGCATGACGTAGGAAGAGGGTGTGAAGGAGACTGAAGTTGTCCTGGAATTTAGGAAACTGGGTGTAGCTAGAGTGGAAGAATTCTGCAGCAGCAAATCTACGGAACAGATTCTGGAGGGACAAACAGCTGCAATGAGGACCCTGCCTTGTGTTGGTAACTGTCATTTCTGAGGTGCGAACTGACAGACTCTGGGGACGGTCCCGGTGATCAATTACTTTCTTTTCTACTGGGATGTTTAGCTATAACATTTAGGGAGAAAAGAAGGGAAGAACATAAAAAGGGCCTATATAGATAAAATAATACATTACATCTTTAACTTGAATTAAAAATAGTTACCACTTATTTGTGTGCTTATTCTTTATGTAAGAAACACCTTATAACACATTGCTAACTCATGCCCTCAACAGCATATGATGGTAGGTTATTAATATTAATAATGAGGAACTGAGACTGACAGGTTGTGATTACTCAATTTTACGTCTGAGTAAGGAACTAATCAAGGTTTCCTAAATTCATCACCCAATTGAAGAAGACAACAACAGTTCACGGTATAGTACAGGAAATGTATTAGTGTTTGGTAGAATAATTTTACTGTAACTGATGAGAAGGCTCTGGCCTGATATTCTTGGAAACCAGGCACTTTTTATCATTCAAAGGGCTTTCAGGAGAAACTGGCCTTCACAGATCTCATCTGGCTTTGAATCAATGTACATTGATAGCATTGCAGTTATTAGCATTAAATAACTAATCAGACACCTGCCCCCCTCCCCCAGCATAAACACAAGAATTAAAACAATGAACCAATTAAAACAGTATCAGCTCATGCAGGACCAAAAGATGTTGAAATAAAAATGGGGTTGTAGTTTGTCTAAAAGCTGAACAGGCTTCCCTCTGGAGGCTTTTTTTTTTCAGCCTAGGTGCCACATCTGAAAAGATGCCCTCTTTTCATGCCAACCCAACACACTTCTGATAGTGCATTGACACAAACAAGGCTCCCATAACTGTTGATATAATGTAATTGTAATAATAATAATAATGATGCTGATGATGATGATGATGCTACATATTCTGATTACTGAATTGTTCAATAACTTCCCCTTAAACTAGGAGCTTTTGACACTGGAGAAAGCTGTCAACCTTCCACAAGTTTCATGGAGAAGGATCAGGAGCAGAATGATCATTTCAAAAAAGCAGAAGTTTTGTGTGTCCCCCACCCCATATCTCAAGAGTTCCCTTTTGCCTTGTGTCAGTCAGAACAGAAAACAAAAAATACCTTCAGCGTAAAGCCGTCCAGTCTGACATCAATGTGTTCATTCTGCTTGCCAGAGTTCTCCAGCTTGTATATAGCTTTGAATTGCTGTAGGCTACGATGGAGATCAAGGCAGAACAAATTCACCCAAAGCATGCTTACTGTGTCCAAAGTGAAAATCAAACCATTCAGCTGCAGGTACAGGTTTGGACATGGGACTGGAGAGGAGGAGAAAAGTACAGGTTAGCATTCCATTGGTTTTGGTAACGTTAGGAAATGGGGGGAAATACCATAGAATCATAGAACAGTAGAGCTGGAAGGGGCCGAAAAGGCCATTGAGTCCACCCCCCTGCTCAATGCAGGAATCCACATTAAAGCATACCTGACAGATGGTTGTGTCTTGAACACCTCTAGTGTGGGAGAGCCCACGACCTCCCTAGGTAATTGGTTCCAATGTTGTACTGCTCTTACAGTCAGGAAGTTTTTCCTGATATCCAGCCGGAATCAGGCTTCCTGTAACTCAAGACCATTATTCTGTGCCCTGCACTCTGGGATGATTGAGAAGAGATCCTGGCCCTCCTCTGTGTGACAACCTTTCAAGTATTTGAAGAGTGCTATTATGTCTCTCCTCAATCTTGTCTTCTCCAGGCTAAACATGTCCAGTTCTTTCAGTCTCTCCTCATAGGGCTTTGTTTCTAGAACCCTGATCATCCTTGTTGCCCTCCTCTGAACACGTCCAGCTCGTCTGCATCCTTCTTGAAGTATGGTGCCCAGAACAGGACACAATACTCAAGTTGACGCTTGACCAGTGCTGAATAGAGGGGAACCAGTACCTTGCGCGATTTGGAAGCTATACTATTAATGCAGCCCAAAATAGCATTTGCTTTGTTTTGCAGCCACATCACACTGGCGTTCAGAAGACACCTTAACCATGGCTTTAACCACGGTGAATAACGCAAAAGGTCTGTGGGAAGTACCTGTCTGTTTGTTTTAAACATCATTCATTTCACAACATACTTTTTAGCCCTTAAGTTAAAGAAAAAAGCCCTCTTTCCTTTAGCTGAAACAGCCATGCAACTTGTATGAATTAGTCATAGAAACAAGACCCAACATAGGGCTATGCAGATAAGGGCTGCTGAAGTTCTCATATAGTTCTAGAAGACAAAGTAAATGGGATATCATGTGAGACACAACTGAGGCAAAACCTCCAGGCACAGGGAGCAGATGACATGTCAAGTGCATATCTTTACTTTCTCCCATGAGTAAATGGCTGCCATTCATTCCTATAGGGAAAAGTAAAGCATTATACTTGGGAACAACTGTGGAAGTAATACCTTTCCACCACCCTAATACTGAGTGATCTAGCCCTAGGCTAGAAGAAGAAGCCATGTCCTTACTCTCCTTTCTGAAGGCAGGATGAGGGCTGCAGAGAAACAGGGTATTATACTCCAGTGTTCACACATACAAGCTGGGTTGAAGAGGAGTATGAAGGAAAGGAGGCAATACAGAAGCAATGGCTTCATCCTTTTGCCTTCCATCCTGAATATAATTTCTGGGTTGTAAGGAACGGTGACAATTATTTGCCTCATTTTCAGGGCCTCAAAGCCATGTTTGGTTCATGTAAACAGGGGGTAGGTCCAGGATTAGAAAAGCATGCCTAGGCTCCTGCTTCACTCCAATTGTTGTAATGTCTCCCTTGATACATAATAGGGTGGGGAGTGGGGATGGAGAAGTAGGGGGTGGGAATGGAAGTGGTAAGTGAGGGTGAAGAGTGGGATCCAGATGGCGGCGTTTCTGGAGTGTTCCTTTCTGTCTCCGTCCCACCCCTTTCCATCCCCTACACCATCTTACAAATGGAAGTTGTCATCATCTGAATTCTCCTTAAATCTCATGAACGAAGTAGGGTAACTGCACAATAAACACCCTGTTTGGAAACACCCATAGTTGTTGAGAACTGATTAGAGAAATAGACTCCTGAAGAATGGTTACCTGGAAAATCTGGGTTGTCTGGGAAGTAGTACTCAGTGAACTCCAAATGAATGGCTGAAGTTTGATCAGGAAGATTCAGAGATTTCCTCCTACATGAAAGTAACGTTGAGGGTTTCTTGCTATTCTGTCCGGCTGTGGAAACCTGAAAAACAATGAGTTGTAGGTATTCACTCAGAATAACAAACATGGCTGCCTAAATGCAGAAGACTGTGATTCTGTTTGGTCTTATTGCATTCAAGCATGCTTAAATATAGAAGAACTGTGTTCTTAATTTAGGATCTGAAAAATGAACTCTGAAGCAGAAAAGCACTCAACTACAAAAAGTAATTCCTACTACTGTCCAATTAACAGACTCTTGCTATCTTATGACTTAGTAATCACCTACGTGGAAAAAATAGCAGAGTATGTAATAACACAACAGCATGATGTGTAAAATGTTCACCAAGGTCTAATTTCAGTCATAAAATGACATTTGTGTGAGACTGTTTAAGATCAAATTAAAAAAGGAATGAAACACATAAGCAATTGTTTGGCATTTGTATTTTGAAAAGCAGAAATATGTAAGGTATTTATTACTTTAGCTTACAAGGCAGGCAGGATAAATAAGTGACAATGTGGCAGGAGGTATCCTGTAAAAAACAAGATGCAAAGTTTTGCCTCTTGTCGTAATAAAAGATAATCCTCAACCTAATTGGATGTAATTGTATTTACACAGCAGGGCAATGGAAATAGAATTTAGACAATGAGAACTATCCATGTGATTCCCACCTCTACCTGTGACATTTAGAGTTTTACCTGATGAATATCCAAATCATCAACTCGGACAACCAGACAACTGGATCGGAGTCTCTTCCCTGCAGGTCGCTGGAGTCCAAACAGGGTAGGAGGTGGAGTGTTCACCTGAGGTATCCCCTTCTCTGGGGAGCTTTTTGGAGAACTAGAAAGAGAATCTTAAAGACATTTTTAATCGTCAGAACAAGCAAATTTCTATCTTTCATCCATTAAACAATAACACTTTACATGCACAAACCTGTATTGATAAATAGGGAAAACTACATTCAAACTGGATAATTCTGCATGGAAGAATTTTATTTCTTGGAAACCCTGTCCCCTAACTCTAGAAACATGGCACTGGTTATGAAAACTGTATGTTCAGATGACACACCAGAATTTATCATGGGTTATTTAATCCACCCACGGATTAAAGCTGCAGTTCCATATCCAAGCTCCAGGTTCTATATCCAAGCTCCACTCAGGGGTTGTTGCATTGTGTGAACCTGCCAAGTGAATTTGTGAAGTCCAAATCAATGGTAAAATAGGGGCTTTCTCCTTTCCATTTATCATGAAACTGCAAAAAGTCAAGCGTCCCCACATATTGTACATACATTATGGTAGATTCCAAGTTTTAGCCCTGATGAGACCAAATTCAAATTAAAGTACCAGAATCACGTCCACTTGGAACACAGAGATGCCTACTGCATAACAAGCCAGAGCTGGTTTGTAGTACCAATGTGTAGCACAAAAATGCATATGCAGTAATTAAAAATAAAAATACAATGCGGGCATTATTTCTAGTAGTATCTGTTTTATTGCACCTTTTTTTCTCTAGCTCTAACTTTCATGGCTTTTAACTTGACACAAATCATTCTGGCACAAAGCAAGGTGGAGGCTTCCACAGCAGTCTACCGAGCAGAGGTTTACCTATATAGTGGGTGCTGCCATGACTTCTCAAAGGCCTCTGGAAGTTAGTGAATTCCATATTAAATAAGTGTGGAATGTACATCATATGTGTTACCTGGTCTCTTTTTGAAAGGAGATTCCCTCCCTGCAGTTTTGGAGAAGGCAGAGCTTATTTCTTCATGTATTCCCATCTTGTTTTGAAATTCATCCACCAGTTTTTTTGCCCACTGCTCCCGGGTCTCCATTGCATCACAGTACCGCACCCAGTGTTTGCAGCTGTCTCCTGAATAAAACAGTGGCTTTATACTTGCAACATCACTCTTGCAGCTTCTTTTCAATCATCCATTCTTTAAATGTTCTCTAATTTGGACCACCTTTCTCAAACAAGCCAAGCTAAAGATTATTTTTCTTGTTCAATGTACAGCTACGTTTTCAGATAGGAGAGTTCATTTACGTATGATATTCTCCTTTCGGTATCACCCATCATATACCTGAACAAATCTTGCCACTTGGGTTTCAAACCAGAAATATTTTCAAAGCTATTCCCGCATATCAGCTCCTCACTGCATCTTATGTACATTTGTTACTAATTTGTGGTGCTCAATTTTCCCTTCACGTTGACCTCCTGCTGTGGGAAAACCTATTTGTCCAACTCTGGATGCACGACATACTGCTGTGGGAAATGTTGTTCCACAATTGCTAGAGTTTACTTAGTGGTTAATCTCGCCAGCAAAGAGCAACATCATTCTTCCCTCTATATTATAAGTTCTTTTATATTTTAACTTTAAATAAACAAATAAACACATATCCTTGAGAGCTATGTGCTCCAGTTAGTGCAACCTCTGCACCAGGCCATACACGCAGCCCTACTTCAAAAGAAATACGTAACTTCAGGGAGAAAGGCTCTCCCTTTCCACACATCTCCTTTGTGCACCTTCACTTCTCCCCCTCCCCAGTCCACTTGGTGGGGACAGAATATTGTTGGTACTGGATCAGCGCTTACTGGAGTATCTCAATAACAATATGAAGCGAAGGTAGACTATCTTTAGTCATTACAATTTAATATATTCCATTTTCTTGTAAAGCACTTAGAGGTATTTTAAAATATAGTCATCTGTATAGAAATTCATTAATTTCTATACAGATGACTACAGGACATTTCAGATTCCTAGATCTGAGGTCAGAAACAGTGCTCTAACACCAGACCCAGGAATCCTATCTCCCCTCCCACTCCCCACTGGTGCAGAGAGAACTGTGCTGGCTGCCCTTCTGAGTTCGCAAAATGTGATGATGGCAAGTAAGGAAAGGTTGCATGCCTATAGGCAGGGAGGGGAGGGGACTGGTGAGGCCAGCTTATGATGTATCCTCAGGCCTCCCCAGCCTCGTTTCTTCCTGCTGCAACACACCCCAGCTAGATGGGCGAAAAGCCCGTCTAGACAAAATACAGACTGGGAGGAGAACAGGGGCGAAGCTTGCCTCTGCTGCTTCTTCTACTCTGCATTGGATGGCTGTAAGCCCCCAATTTACAGCTATCCCAATAGGATTGCACCCTAACTCTGTTTCAGTTACAAATAAGACTTATAATGTCCTTACCTGCCCAGTGGAAAGGGTAATAGTCAAAGGCCATCCTCCGAAAAGTTAGCTGCATTGCCCCTCCCATTATTCCATGTTTGGAAGCACCTATGGTAAAATGGAATAAAAAAGTTCAAATTGTGCCTGCTATATACGTGATCTTATTGAGGAGAATCAGAAATGAACCATGTAGGTGGCATTCATCTGAGCAGCCATTTTTAAAAATATATATAATTCCCAAGGGATCCTTATTTTTTAAAAAAATTAGCAACGAAGTGCTTATTCATTTAAGTTTGATTATGATTACTGGCCATGTAGTGTCGAAAAGCAAAGTGCTTTAACATCTGTGTTTTAAAATGGCAGTATTTAAATTAGAACAAAATACACAGGTAAAATGTCTTAACTAATTTGCATTAATGGGTTAAAAGGCTGCATCCCTGAAAATGGGGGTTGAGGAGCAAAGGCCCCCACCCAGAAAGGACCCTATTTCCCTAAAGGACTTTGCTGGGGCTGAGCCTTTGGCCCTGTCCAGATCTTTTCAGGGGTGAAGCCTTTCTTCGCCGTGATAAAAATCAATGGTGATAGCATTTTTTTTAAATCATTTTTTTAAAAAAATACTGCTATAATGCTCTTTTTAAAAAAATATATAGCTGAAAAACATTTTAGTGCTAATTAAAAGATGGGTAATTGTTTAACGAAAAAAGAAATAGGATGATAACATGGTACCAGATGGAAAAGCAATAGTGAAGTTGTGGTGGGTGGTGATAGGTCCACCTGCTCAATACTTCACTCGCACATTGAAACTCTTCCCCTTTAAAAAGATTTATTTATTTATTTATTACATTTTTAAACCACCCAGTGTTATGGCATGGGTGTCTACACCTGCAGAGATTGCCCTACAGAACTGGAGGGAAAACACAGAATGACAAAGGTTGATTGAGTGATGCTGTTGTATAGATGCCTTGCATAAAGCAAGCGAATGAAGCACAGCAACTCCACAACTAAATGCCTTGTGTGGAAGTACCTTATGTTTAGGCTTCTTATCCATGACAATGAAACTGAAAATGCCAAGAAATATTTGACACCATGTAGCTAATAATGTAATAAAATCATATATTTAAATAACGATAAAACATAAGGATGCTACATCAACAGCTTTCCATGAAAATTCATAGATTTAAGTATGCTTGCTTAAGCAGAAAACTATTTGCCTATCTTCTGATAAGAGGACAGAGTTACATGCTGGTAGGACACCTTAACTGATTAGTACATAGTTTTCAGTTATTGGGTACTATTAGATTCTTCTTCAGTGCAGAGTACAGTTCTCTAAAGGGGTGAATAATCCCTACATGTATGTGTTACAGTAAAATATTTTCAAAGCCTGCAAGGCATCCAGATTTATGTTGAATCAACCACAGTGGTGGAAGTGGACTTCCCCACCCCTTCCTTCCCGCAGCAGCCTCTCCAGCCTCCTGAAAATGCTGCACAGACAGTCAGGAGAACCTGCTGAGTGAGGTGCGCTGTGGTGTATGCATGTGGGGAGGAGGAGGAGGGATCCCCCACAACTCAGGCAGTCCACCCTCCCCCGGAAGGCAGATTCTGGATCCAACCCATTGTATGTTGTGTTACAATATTTTACTGTAAATTATTTTAGGAAAACGTTTTGAAGGGCATTGTACGAATATCCAGAATGAAATAAAGGAATAGTCTCTTAGTCTCACGAAAATCTAAACTGTTGTCACTGGTCCTGACAACACTTCAACATGCACTCTAATTTTACAAAACAAAACAAAGAAAACAAATTGGTAGAAGGCTCAAGAAACAACAGGGAAAAGAACTCTGTTAGATATATTGTTCTAATGATGAAGAGTCTGTCAACGATATAGGGAGAAGGGTTATATAGTAACAACAGTAGTGACTGCAAATGACAAGCACTCACACCTATGATTAAACCTATGAAGAACAAAAACCAGAATTAGCAGGGGGAAAACCTCTTTAATAGCAAGATGGTTCCCCCAAGAAGGCAAAACCTCAAATGCTTCAAGCATTTTAAAATGAGAGAAATATCACCAGAGAACATAGTGAAAGTTCTCCCAGGGGCTAACCAGGATAAATTATTTAGTTGAATTACTCCAGATTTTTTTCAGATTTCCAAAGACATTAGGGACCAAAGAAATTTGAAAGGGCCAAGTTCTTTTCAATAAGATAAACTGAAACCATTCCCAGGATCTGTTCTGTTTGCTTATCTAAACGATTTTTCAACTTCCACCAATGACCTCAGAAAACTATTCAAACCAGTCTGGTTACTTCAGCTCTAAACAAACCTCAGGGTAGATTTATACATTACCTCAGCAAATACAGATTCCAAAACCTGCATTTCCTAAGAACACAAACACAGGGGCAGAGGGATCATTTTAAAGGAAGAATCAGTGGGCAAGAGAGGACTTCCTTACAGTTCCCCCACCCTGATATATTTATGGCTTCAAAGCCCAACTAAGGCTAGGTGAGAAATTATTAAAAATGATTGGGGACAGGGCATCCGCAGAGGAGAATCAGCGGTTAAGAAGAAAGGTAAGCACCCTGTCCACCCCCAGTTTCCCTCTGAAAGTGCTCCTGACTTCCACATTTGCCTTGTGAGAAAAACACAGGTTTGTGACCCTCACGTTTTCCTCATAATGTGTGTTCTACCCTGAGTATTTAGCACAGATACTCCTGTGCTGTAACACATTAAAACTGAGCTGCTTAATTTCTGTCTTAATTGTAAGAGCCAAGAACAAATGCATAGTGATGCTCACTAAAAGTCCTTCGTCATCTGGTTTTTATTTAGATTTGTATCCTGCTTTTTCACTAGACTCCCCAAAGGGGCTTGCAACATTCATAAAGTATCATTTTAAAACTTTACAATTACAAAATTAAAATCCTGAAACAAATGAACTCATGAGAAAAGGATGGGGTGGGTGAGAGAGAGAGAGAAAGGGGGAAAACATGTTGAAAAACAGAAGTTTAAAATTCTGAAAAGCAACCACCACCACCACCACACAAAAATGATTCTTTTCTAACCTCCCAATCTCAGTTTAGGATTGGGTACCTGTCTCTCGAGTGTGACTGTCATCACAGATGTGAAGGTCCAGCCGGGAAATGAGAAGGTGATAGGAAGACTCTTTCATGTCATGTTTCTCAAAGTACTGGCTGATCGCTTTGTGGCTGCTCCCAAATGTCTGGGACCAGGACTGTTGAGCACTTGGCGCAGGAGGTGTAATCTATAACACAGAGAAAGAAATTAAACCTAAATATACCCATGCAGAACCAAAAAAACACAATGGAAAACAGATTGCAATAAAAGACCCCGAATGGTGGTGTTCATACTGTGGGAGTGGGGTGGGGTGAGGCTTTGAAAAGCATTAATAGACTGCAGTGTCTCATTTGCGAGGGAGACTGGAGCAGGCAGGCACCATCGGGGCCTGCTTCAGTTGGAAAACCCCCCCCACACAGGGCTAACTGCCATCTTCACCCTGTGGGGAAGAAGATGCGAGGGAGACTGGAGCAGGCAGGCACCATCGGAGCCTGCTTCAGTTGGAAACCCCCCCCCCCACAGGGCTAACTGCCATCTTCACCCTGTGGGGAAGAAGATGCGAGGGAGACTGGAGCAGGCAGGCACCATCGGAGCCTGCTTCAGTTGGAAACCCCCCCCCACAGGGCTAACTGCCATCTTCACCCTGTGGGGAAGAAGATGCGAGGGAGACTGGAGCAGGCAGGCACCATCGGAGCCTGCTTCAGTTGGAAACCCCCCCCCCCCACAGGGCTAACTGCCATCTTCACCCTGTGGGGAAGAAGATGCGAGGGAGACTGGAGCAGGCAGGCACCATCGGAGCCTGCTTCAGTTGGAAACCCCCCCCCCACAGGGCTAACTGCCATCTTCACCCTGTGGGGAAGAAGATGCGAGGGAGACTGGAGCAGGCAGGCACCATCGGGGCCTGCTTCAGTTGGACCCCCCCCCCCCCAGGGCTAACTGCCGTCTTCACCCTGTGGGGAAGAAGATGCGAGGGAGACTGGAGCAGGCAGGCACCATCGGGGCCTGCTTCAGTTGGAAACCCCCCCCCCCCCAGGGCTAACTGCCATCTTCACCCTGTGGGGAAGAAGATGCGAGGGAGACTGGAGCAGGCAGGCACCATCGGAGCCTGCTTCAGTTGGAAACCCCCCCCCCCCCACAGGGCTAACTGCCATCTTCACCCTGTGGGGAAGAAGATGCGAGGGAGACTGGAGCAGGCAGGCACCATCGGAGCCTGCTTCAGTTGGAAACCCCCCCCCCCCCCACAGGGCTAACTGCCATCTTCACCCTGTGGGGAAGAAGATGCGAGGGAGACTGGAGCAGGCAGGCACCATCGGAGCCTGCTTCAGTTGGAAACCCCCCCCCCCCACAGGGCTAACTGCCATCTTCACCCTGTGGGGAAGAAGATGCGAGGGAGACTGGAGCAGGCAGGCACCATCGGAGCCTGCTTCAGTTGGAAACCCCCCCCCCCCACAGGGCTAACTGCCGTCTTCACCCTGTGGGGAAGAAGATGCGAGGGAGACTGGAGCAGGCAGGCACCATCGGGGCCTGCTTCAGTTGGAACCCCCCCCCCCCCCAGGGCTAACTGCCATCTTCACCCTGTGGGGAAGAAGATGCGAGGGAGACTGGAGCAGGCAGGCACCATCGGAGCCTGCTTCAGTTGCCCCCCCCCCCCCCAGGGCTAACATCTTCACCTTGTGGGAAAGAAGGAGCTGTTGGTTTGCCCCTCCATTGGGAGATGAGAGGATGGAGCAGGGCCTTCCCACCAGCCTAAACAGTCTCCTTAATTTATTTTTATTTTCTCCCTCTTCCCTCCCCATCCACTTTTCCTTGTGTGTCACGTCTTTTTTTTAGAATGTAAGCCTGAGGGTAGGGACTGTCTTCTTTATTGATACATTGTAAGCCGCTCCGAGAGCCTTTTGGCTGAGGTGCGGGATAAAAATACTCTAAATAAATAATAAAATAAATAAATATTTAAATCAGACAGTGAAGATGACTCCACATAGAGCCAGACTAGAAATTCAGGAACCTGGGGTATTGTTGTAGTTCTACTGTGTAATCATACCTGCATCTTCATTTGTAATATGGAAAATATGGGTATTGTGACTCACCCACTTTGGAATAAGTGTTTCAAGAATATGGTTGAAGCAAAATGGATTGGAGACAAAGACCATGAGTGAAAGAAAAATAACTCCTAGTGCTGTCTGTGATACCTGGTTATGTGATATAATGTATTTTACAGGTTGGTATGTGTATATATATAGTAATGTTGTCAAGGTTAATTTTGTAGTGTGAATAGTGGGAGGGGGAAGAGATTGAATGGAATGTTGGTGCGCTGGTGGCTGATTGGTGGAGGGCATGAAGTGACAGAGGTTTAAAAAGAGGAGAGTCTGTGGTCAATTAGTTAGTGTCAGAGATTGCACGGATGGGCTATTTATTTGCGGGTCAGAGATTGAAGGAGGAGTTGAGAATAGACTAAGTATTATAAAAAGGAAACAGTAACTTTTTTAAAACACACCCTAATAATCTTATCTACCATTTAAAAGTTTTAATAAAAATAATCATTTATTTTTGTTCATCAATCTACTGTGTTGCATCTATCATTCAAGGCAGTCTCAAAGTGAAACAAAAGGTATAATATTGGGAAGATATGGTGGCAGCAGTACTCAGAGTGGTCATAGAATGGTAGGAAAAGCACTATTTCCTTGAACTGGGCTCTAAGTGTTTAAGGGGTAAGGTTTGAAATGAAAGGATAAAGTTCATCTTAAACACAAAACATGTATCCATAGCCTCTTGGAAGGGATATCAAGGGAGGGATACGACACTGACCCTCAAGCACTTGTGCAAGAGGTTGCCTAAAAGTTTATGTAGTACAATAGGTAGATAGGTTCTGGTTGTGCTCAGACTTCTGAGCAATGCAGGAGGGGTGGAAATGTTTCTGTGCCCCTGATGGTCTCCAAGCCCTTTCCTCGCTAACAGCCTTGGCCCAGGAGGGGACCATGAACCAGCATGCACCAGATCTGCCTCCTGAGTAGCCGGAGCTACTCCCAAACTGACTGAGGAGCTGGGCGAGGGGCACGCTTTGAGCCGACCTGGTGCGATCTGTGCGGGGAGTTCATCTGGGGCCCCATCCTCCTCTTTCATCAGCGAGACACGCCCCAACAAAAAACGGAATGGTCCAATATAGCGCAAGGACAGCAATACATGGGAGAGAGGAGTGGCTTTATTTCACAGACTTTTCTTGCTCCAAAATAAGATGGAAAAGGGAGGGGAAGAAGCGAGAACAGTACAGGACAGGGATGATGTCATGTGAGTGCCCCACTGCAAAACCACATACCAGGCATGGCGAGAGTGTGATAAATCGCTGGTGTGATGGAGCTCAATATCTTAAGATTTATGTTCGCTTTTTTGTGCAACACAGCTCTTCTGTGAGCAGAAATCTTCCACATACCAAGAGGTACCTCTGAAACCCATCCCATTGGGTTGGAACCAGAGTAGTTCTTAGCAAAGTTTTGTTCACACTGGAGGAAGGGAGCAGGCAATCTTTGTGATTCCTTTTCCCCCCTGCAGACCCTATGCCTCCAGATGGGGCACTCTGGAGGGCTGAGGGAGCAGCATGAGAAGAAAATTCAGGGAGCTGCAAGGGGAAGGAGGAAAGGACAAACATGGCCTCCTCGCACCGTTAGCAAGGAGCCTCCACTGGATTGCGATGAATTCCATGAACAGAAGGAGCCCTTCCATTCACAGAACAGCTAATTTGTGTTCAAACCATTATGTATGTCATAATGCAAGCCCCTATGTACCACTCTTCTGAATTTCATCAGTATGAATACCATGCTACCGCCTCTGAACCTCTTACCACCTGTAAAAACAATTTTTTCTTGTCATAGCATTTCCAAAGCATTACACTTACTTAGCCAAAATTCTGTAGGCAGTTAGTTTGAAAGATACTACAGAAAATAAAATTGTATCCTAATAGGAGAGTACATATGCTATCTTGGCATCAAGTTAGTGCAATTTAATTAGTGATTTAAATAGAGAAAAGAGAAAAAGTACAAAAGAAAACAATGCATTAAAGCAGTGGAAGGATAGTATCTATTTTATATTTTAAAAAATCATTTGCAAGGAGACAAGTGAAGATCAAAAATTAAGATAGATGCATGATTATGAAAAGACATGCTCACTGTCCAATGAGCAGCCTATCTGCTGTATATGTTCCCTAGGCGGCAGTATTTCTCTGGTGGCCCCTATGTGAAAACCAAAGGGCAACAATCCAACAGAGGCAGAACATATTACATCTACTATAAACCTCTTCACAGTTTTTGCTGAGCTGCCATTACACAACGTAAGAGACATGTGTGCAAGGGCTGCATACCTGGACAGGATCAAGGGCCATACTTTTCCTCTGCTGGGCTGATTTTTCCATGGCTTCACTCAAGGACTCTGCATACTTCATCATTGCCTTCAACTGAGAGTCAGTCAGTACCCACAGCAGATCATCAAGGAGGAACATGAGTTTGGATGCCACCACATTGCAATCTTTCGTCTGTCCCATAAACAGAGGAATTTTAGCATAAAGAAATGGCCCAAAAGCATTTACCCCCATTGCTGTCGGGAAATGAATCACAGATATGGTTAAAAGGTTTTCTAGGGACAGCAAACGCTAACAACATTGGAAGGCAGGCTATACTTTCAGCTAATTGTATAATTCCTAGATATTTGGTCAGTTATAGTTTTCATCATGCTCAAAGCTCTTATCTGAACAAAGAAGTGCAAGATGCACTGTTAAACATAACAGTGTTTTAAAATAAAACACTGGGCGGATTTGCATGGCACATTAATCCACCCTGAGAATGAGCTATGCAATGTAGGTTGTTCACGGAACAATCCATGATGCACGTGACGGAGGATCAGGCTCACCATGGGTTGTTCTCCCACTCCTTTCCCCTCAGTCCTCCAGCTGGTATCCCAGTGTCCTTTGCACCAAAACGTGTCTTGCTCCCTGTCCTGTCTTTGCTCCAGTCAGTACCCCCCTTTCTTTCCCCAGCTTCTAAAAAAGTGGGTGGGTGGACAGGGTGCTTAACACTTCTTCTTTTTGGTTTGTCTTTTGCAAGTGCACAAGAGCACACTTTTGCCTGTCCAATATGTGTTAGCCTTGCCTTATAAATGTCCTTGTATAATTCAGCCCACAATAGAAGCGCCAAACTGAGAGGCGTAAGTGCAGCAAAAGTGTGTGTGTGTGGGGGGGGGGGCAATATCTGGTGAAAGTTAGGGGGAAGTGTCAAGCAGCAAGGGGCAGGAGCCGAAGGGGAAAGATGATGACACTGACTATGGTACTGACAGACTGGGGGAAATTTCCTGGGTTCATAAAAAAAGCGGTTGGTTAACATGTAACAGCCCTCCTGAAATGCTATTTGAGCATCATTGGAAAGGCAGTGAGGAAGGCTTGAGGCAGCATGTAGAGATTTTCCCACTCTTGCTGAGCGACTCACTGGACAATTCCCGCAACCCATGATGAAATGGCTCTGCCAGATTCACATGACATGCCAACCAATAATGGGTCGAATAACCCCTAGAAGAAGCCATGAGTAGTCAGGGTGGCTTATTGCCTCAAAATAAGCCACCCAGCAGGAAACAGTCTGGGTTCAACAATTCATAGACTCATAGAATAGTAGAGTTGGAAGGGGCCTAAAAGGCCATTGAGTCCAACCCCCTGCTCAATGCAGGAATCCGCCCTACAGCATACTTGACAGATGGTTGTCCAACCGCCTCTTGAAGGCCTCTAGTGTGGGAGAGCCCACAACCTTCCTAGGTAACTGATTCCATTGTCGTACTGCTCTAAGAGTCAGGAAGTTTTTCCTGATGTCCAGCCAGAATCTGACTTCCTGTAACTTGAGCCCGTTATTCCGTGTCCTGCACTCTGGGAGGATCGAGAAGAGATCCTGGCCTTGCTCTGTGTGACAACCTTTCAAGTACTTGAAGAGTGCTATCATGTCTCCCCTCAATCTTCTCTTCTCCAGGCTAAACATGCCCAGTTGTTTCAGTCTCTTTTCATAGGGCTTTCTTTCCAGACCCCCGATCATCCTGGTTGCCCTCCTCTGAACACACTCCAGCTTGTCTGCGTCCTTCTTGAAGTGTGGTGCCCAGAACTGGACACAATACTCTAGATGAGGCCAAACCAGGGCTGAATAGAGAGGAACCAGTACCTCAAGGTGGCTAACTACCTGTGATGGGTTGTTTTGTTGTGCAAAGCCAGCCTCTGTGAGTTTTTCAGCACTCATCGTATTGTGCCAATTTGTAAATGAGCAAGCTACCCTATGTATGCGAATTAAGAATAAATTATTTTTAGGAGATGCTTGGTATCTGCACAGCAATACACCACACCAATGTTTAAAAGAGGGCCTGCAAGGCAGGACATGGAGAACATGAAAGAAACTTGATAAACTGTGTTTTTATTTTTAAATCTAATGTAAAACAACAACCACTTAAGTATATTTTCCACTAAATGCCTAGGAAGTAGAGGTGTGATTTCTGCCCTGAGCACAGCTCCAAATTCCTAACCCTCTGCTTCTACACACTCTAATCTTACATAAGAATATGGTAAGGCTTATTACTCAAGATCCACCAGACCAATTTTGCTCATTTTTGTTTTAAATTGAAGCTTGAGCAGCGTAGATGCGCAGAAAATTTTGAAAGTTTGAAAAAGTTCAAAGCTCAAGCTTTAATAGCAATTAAAGCTTGACCTTTGAACTGGCAGAGAAGCAGGGCTGCCCCTCTGCCAGCAGGATGACAAACAGTTGTGCTTGGCCACTCAGTGCGGCATGAAAGTGGGCCATGGTTGCAGCCACGCCATTAGGTTGTCTCTGCCAGAGGGGAGAGGGAAGGAGATGGACATAGCCAACTGGGGAGGGGGAGCGGTGGGGCTGCACCACACACAAATTTTTGAGGGGGGAATCCCCATGCCTGAGCCACATTCACATTATTCATGAACACCTCTATGGTGAGGGGAATGAGGTGCAAAAAAGCGGAAAAGGGGCAAGATTACTAGCGCCCATGGCAGCATGGGCTTTATACTAGTGTTCTATGAATCCTCCTACCACGCTAGCTTGAGATAAAACTCATGGAACACCCCAGTAATGCCTTAAATTCTGTAGGTATGAGTAAGTATAGATTTTTAAAATGCAATTTTGAGTAATTTATTCCAGCTGCAGAATGTGGATTTTCTAGCTCTAGAATGTGCAAAGAATTTAAGATCTCTGATTTTTAGTAGAAGGCCAAAGTGTACTACAAGAATGTTATATGAACTCTAAACGAAACATATTAGATATTCCATCCAACCACATTTTCCAGCAGAGAATATACTCACTTTTCTCTTAAGAGATATTTGGATTCTGCCCTGGTTGGTAATAAGTCTTAGGGGAGTGGTAATAGGTTCTTGATCTCCATTTTCTGTAGCATCTGCTTCTATCCGAAGTGTCTGCCAGGTGAGTTCTTTAAAGGTTAAAACCTACTCAGAGGGAAAAGAGAGGCAGAAAGACAAAAAAGGGAAAGATTCTGAACTTCTAAACATCGTGTTTGGACTCTAATAGGAAAAAAACGATATAACTCTCAGCACCACACATTGTTTCAAAACGTGGCAAACATTAGTAATAGAGCAATGACTCACAGTTACTTTGGTCACAGAAAACGACAGTGTAGAGACTGAGAAAGGGTTCACTGAGCATCCATACTGTATCCATACTGTAACTTCACAAGCATTCAGTAAAGATCCCAAATCTACAAATCCTTGCAGGTCTACTGAAGAGACCTTAAATAAAAGGTCATCTGCTTACAGTCTTACCTCTCCCCTATGTGAATCAGTGATACGGGTAAAGCGTAGGTCACTTTGCTGCCAGTTAGGGTTGACACTGTATCCTTGAAGCTGCCACAGTTCAAAAGAAGCATGGAAGGCTTTGGAGTGGATCTTGATGGTAATTGAGTTGACAACAATAAACATTCCCTCCACTACCTTCTCAGCAAAGCCATATTCGCTGTAAGGAAGGAAATCGCTTTTAATAGAGCAGAAAGCTTTAGCTGAGCCTATCAGTATACCACATAACACTGTTATGTGGCAGATTTATGCTAAGCATCATAGAGCAGGCATTAAATCCAGCAGATTCTCAAACTGGAGGTGAACTCCATGTTTATTCCAGCCCTACATCAAATACATATTAGATTCCCCCCATCCATTAATAATATGAAATTATGTAGGATCTGCATGTTTGAACATTTTGTCTTAAATCCAACGTCACCAAAGGGGATTTATCCTTGCTCTCCGTCCCCACCCCCACCCTGCATGCCTGCCAAATCTGCTCCAGAGAATCCCCAAACCCTCTGGAACAGATTTTGGGGGAATGTAAGGGGGCTGCAGTGGGGAAGGGGATTGGATGCAACCAATTAATATTAATTGAGAAAGGTTTGTAAACAATGATGATTTTGTGAAGGACAGGGGTGCAAACCTGTGAGTTGTTGCTATGTGATCTTGATGTCTGCCTTCTACATATGCTCTATTGTGTTCCAAATCTGCTGTGCCAGGCTCGGGTGGAAGAGAGCTGGTAGCTGCTGGTCAAGGTCATTCCTGCCTACAGCCTGTGTAACTCCCACCACAGCACCTGCAGGTTATCAGGGTGGTTGGGAAGCTAACTCGTTTCAGCTGTGGGAAAAGAAGGTGGGTCCCGTCCTATGGGGAGGGGTTGACAGAAGCCTGGGAAAGGCACCGGTTGGTTAACAAGGGTCATGGGGTTGGAGGGCCAAAGAAGAGATAAAAAGCCCCATGAAGAAGACCCTCCATCTTCCTTGGTGGTGCGTGTGTATGTCAAGTGGGAAGATCAGGTCCGAGGCAACCAGGAGGGGGTTGCCCAGAGTTAGAGAGGTTTTTTATGTTTTAAAGTGTGTGGGTATCTTGGAGAAGGCCAGCTGTCATTCCGGCTGGGTGTGGGGACATATGACTGTTTATTGGGGTAATGGCTAAGTGTTAGAGCTTTTCCTCACCTTTCTACCTCACCCCCTTTTCCTAATTTCCCTTCCCCTTTCCCTTTTTAAGAGGCTTTTTACCGACCAAGGCCTTACATATTAGTTTTAGTGACTGCAATAAATTTGCTTTGGTCCCTAAATGTGTCTGTGTGTTACTCCCCGAACATCTGGCTCGTCCCGGTTGTGGACAAGGCTAGGGTGATGGGTTGCGTGGGAGTTCAGGACATTTAGTCCAGGAACCTACCTTGCAGGGCTGTCAGGTGGACCTGTCATCCGTTACAGATTTCATGTTTAATAGTAATAAAGGTAAGCAATTCATCTCTATCTCTCTCTCTCTGAATGTCCACACATAGAGATCAAGTATTGAACATAATACCCAAATACTACAGATAGTATTGTAATATCCTAAGGCTGGAAAGTACCAGGTAGTTAAATTATTCAATCAGAGTGCTAAGGGAGGATCTTCTATACCTCAGCTATGTAAAGATTGACTCACACAATACAGAACAAAACATGTCAGAAAAATTGGAAGCAAACAAGGTCCATCACACCCAGACTGCCTGAAGATAAGATGGTTCCACATCAGGTGAGCTACAAGGAAATGTAAATTATTATGATATTTTAAGTGGCAAGTCTGCTTGGAATATTCAGGAGCTTACTGGCTATTGTATATGAATTTTTTCTTTAGGTTAAGTTTATAATCTGTTTAAGGAGGTAACATGCTTCACAGGAAGCGTTTGGAAAGGTCTCTTCCTGTAACATTAATTAGAGGTGCACTGATTTGGTGGTTCAAGTTCTGTAGATTTAACTTGTTAAGCTTATTGGCTCTACATGCACTTTGGATGTCAAGGAATCCTGGTTCCTCCTACTCAGTGATTATGACACATTATATTTTAGTTTTATCCTAGAATGCATTTCTTTCTAGTATATTAAATAGCTGGTTTGGTTTGGGTGTGTCATATCTTGCTCAGTGCAAGTGGCTAGGTGATTAGAGTCCCATTCAAATCTATAATTAATAACATTAACTAGAGTATTAAAAGTGGACATCATGCCACAAGACAACCAAATCTTGCTACATTATAAAAACATTTTCAAGTCAGGTCCAGAAGAGAAGCCAGAAAAGCTGGACCATAGCTGATACAGCTAACATATTGTGGTATCTGCAGAAATTATATTAATATAAATTTGGGGTGTGAAAGGCTGGAATAATATGGGGCAAACATTTTCTCCCTTCCCCCACAAAAGCCCTTCATAATATAGTATAACTATATTATATCTTATTTCTTATGTTATATTTGGAAATCATAACATGAAGGGACATGGATCTTCTTTTTTATTACTTTTTTCCATTCATGTCCCAACATCCACACCCAGCAAGAGCTAGCCTATTACATCTTTCAGCCTTTCTTAACCTGGTGCTGCTGCAGATGTACTGGATTGCAACTCCCATCATTCGCAGTCAGCACGGCCATGCTAACAGGCCTATTTATTCAGCAAGTCCCAAAAGCAGTGTTCCCAAAAGCATTCCTGACCTTTCTTATTGGTCTCCTTACCTCTAATTAGTGTTACAGGAAGAGACCTTTCCAAACGCTTCCTGTGAAGCATGTTACCTCCTTAAATAGGCTCTTGCTGAACCTCTCAACCAAAATGTTAAGTACCAACTATTTGAATTACTGCAGCTTTCCCCAATGTGATGCACTTCAGCATCCCCAAAGCAACATGGTCAATGGCCACGCTGACTGGGGATGCTTGGACTTATAGTCCATCACACCTGAGGGTCACGCAATATAGAAGTAAAATGTCCAATGTCTTTGAAATATAGGCTAATTATCTCCAGAAACTTACATAAGCAGCATATGCTAAACAATGTACTTTCACTGGTTATTTATGCTGTCATGATGTGAGCAATCCCAGATTTCTAGAAATATTCACTGAAAATATTTACAAAGACTTGGATAAAGGGTAGTAAGAATCCATTAAACGCCTTTTCTATTTAACACTATTTTTTCATTAAAAGAAAAACATTTGCATCCAGAAAATATTGTAGCAAAATTGGATTAACTTAATGGAGAAATGCAATTTCTTTTTTTCAAAATGACAAAATACAAGGAGGAAGCGGTATATTTGTTAGGGTCTGGACAAAACAGTAGACAAAATGGACATGGAATTGCTATTTACAAAGGCAAGAGAGAGGAGCCTGTTGCCGCTTGTACCCTTGTACCCTGTCAGGGGAACAGAATGGCTGCTACTGCACCAAAGTCATATATATAAAAGCGGAGCTTGCCCTGAATTTGATTCTGAACATACATCTTTGCATGAATACAAGAATTCGGTTCAAAGTAACAGGACAGACAGGCTTTCAGATATATTTCAGGTAGCAAAACTCAAATGCAAAAAACTTGCATCACGGAGTCAGACCCCACATTATTTAAACTGGGAAAACAGAAATAACACAAAATACTACAATTGCAAACACTGGTAAATAATATTATTAATTTGAATAAATTATTAACCTTTGTCCTGAAGCAAGTGCAATGGGAGACTGTCCATTGGGTGGCCGGGGCTCTTCACATGTTCGCATCTCCACTTCAACTTTATCCAAATACTGTGAACACAGTAAGAGAGACAAGAAGTTGTCATTATCAAGAAGGAAGTGCTTCCTAGTGGGTTAAGATACCTCAGTTCCTTCTGAAACTGCAGGATTAATTCCTAGCACACCTGGCAGTCTCTTGATCCTTCACAAGGAATTCATCAGATCTTTCAGGTTAGATTACTGCTGGCAAAGGCCCAAGATGTCATGTTCCATATACTGTCCTACACTCTAGAAGTCACTACTCATTTCAGAATGTAGGAATAAAAGGAGCCATGTATGCCTTTGCATATCGCATACAAAGACACTGTCAGTTTGTCCCCCATTGTGTCCATAAATACAAGTTCGCAACAGCACTATTTATTCTAGTGGGTGATTGGCTCTATATTTTTAAAGAAGAAAGTGGGAGAGGAGGAACTCACCACAGGTAGTAGGAAACCACGTTTATTGTGGTACATTTCAAGTAATTACTGCATAGTGATGTCTCTTGCACTATCTATTAACTTTGCTGGTTTTGGAGTTGCTTCCCACTCTTCTTCTCTCTTGTATGACTTTGGTCAGTGTTCCTCCCAAGCCCATAGATGTGGACATGTTTCAGAGCTGCTGTATCTTAATTTTGTTAAATAACTTGAGAAAAAGCCACAGTATGCAGTAATTTCATAGAGATTTGTAGAAGCAGTAAGGATAGAACAGCACATTCCAAGAGAAACATGAGGTTTCCAAGTTTCCCTTTTAACATTAACACAAGGTTAAGGGCTATTTTCAGGCGAGAACTAGGGAAGCTGTCTGTTGATTCTCCCCTGCAAATTTCTTTTCAGGTTGTTGTAAGATTTTCTTTCCTTCTGCCTAGTATAGCTCTAAAACTGGATGTAAACCCAGCTAGAGAAGAAACAGCTTTAGGGGTGATGGCATCTGCTAGTGAACATTACCAAACACAAAAAAGGTCCTTCCCTCCCACCCAGTAATTCACTCTTGGAAGCGCCCTGCCATCCTTGTATAATGACTTCATTCCAGAAAGACCAGATTTGGAAACATGTTTGTTGAGATTACGCGCAGCTCCACCTTGAGTTATTTTTATCAGAGGGCAGATTTAGGGCTGCTTCACATGTTACAAAATTCCTACATGACACTTCTAGGCAGGAGTGTACATGCTGCCTACCTTCTGATTGTCACATGAATGTGAAAAATAACTGCAGTGCTACTATCCCAAAAGGGGCTAGGTTTAGGGCAAATGAGAAGCTGAGCACAACTAAGATTCACATCCTGAAAACCATCAGTAACCCTAGCAGAAGATATTTTCATATTAGATCTGAAAATGAAAGATCTTAAATTAATCCACTGAACACCATAGTCTTGTTACAATTGTCTTTCATACAACTGTTTTCAAAAGTCATTTCGGTTAAAAACAACAACCCTGTATACTTGTATCTAATTGCAAATTATACATAAGCTAACTATCTCAGATGTGGTTTAGAATCTGGCTTACTAAAACATATGAATAAAAACCTTTTCATACTAGGTATATGTTGCAAGAGCAACTAGCCAGATTCACTCCCAAGAAGAAACATTATAACATCAAAAGACTCATAAATATGATTTTAGTAGAATGTAAGCCTATGCGGCAGGGTCTTGCTATTTACTGTTTTACGCTGTACAGCACCATGTACATTGATGGTGCTATATAAATAAATAAATAAATAAATAAATAATAATAAATACAGGAGTGCCAAAAACCTAGGGGGAAGATCATCATATTTTGCAAGTAGGTTAAGTTTCTTTCTTTCCTTCCCAAATTTTAATTTTCATTGTAGGAATTATACAAGACTACACTTGTGAATTTAGATTGTAATCTGGGAACAGCCGTAGGCTGAGACCAATTTGACCAACAGCAGAAGGATTACATGCCCTTATGTTCCAGCATTAAAAATGAATGCTCTCTTTTTAAATACAATCCAGAATTACAAGTTCTGACTAACAAAGAAGAGATAATCAAGGTCATTACCAGACAGATTGGGTGAGTCTTCAGTTTTGTCCACTGAATCTGTAACAAGAAAACTGATGTTAAATAAACAGGAACTACTGCAAGGGTTAAATAGATTCAGGGTGACACTAATAGGATCAATTGAAGTAAACCCGTGCTCTGGAAAGTGACACTGTAAAAGTAGCTCCATGGGAATACAAGCTTATTGAGGACAAAATGATTCCTTATCAAATACTCTCTGCACACAAATGAAGAGATTTGCTAAAGGACAAAGTGTTTTGCTCTTTAGACTAGCTGATTTATTGTGCCGTGAGCTTTTATGCTGATTTAATCAGATGCAGAAATACAATACAGACCCAGTAGGTTCATATGCTATGCTAAGTCATGGTTCACATACCATGCTAAGCCATAATGTTTAGTTAAAAATGCCTAACCACTGTGGCATAACGTGTTATCTGTACAGGGTCATCTTAATTTATCAGCAAGGATATCAACACCCATGTCAAAATGCAGAAAATATGTAAATGGTAATGTCAAAGAGAAAGACTATCAGTCATCCCATGTCTGAAATGGCTTTTCCATTCAAGTTATGAGATGGAAACAGAAACTTCTCATGTTACAACTTGCAAACATTTCCTAAAATGTTGCAAATATTAATACCCATGTGAGAAATCAAGAAGATGAGAAACAGCTCTGAGCATTAAATACAGCAGGTAGCAGATCTAATGGGGCCACTACTGTAGGAAACAGGTTCTGTCAAAGCTGCACATTTTATTAACAATCTTCTAAGCCATTTTGCATGAGGTTTGTGTCACTATGCTTAATCCTAATGGAGCTTAAACGATTACGCGCTTACATCAACTGAAAAATCAATTTCCTGCTCCAAAAAAAGCTTGGGGCATTTTTTTCAAAAAGAGAACATTGTGCTTTGTATGTAAATGTGCAACTGTGACTATGAAATACAATCTCTGCAATTATGCATTTAAACAGAACAATTTCAGATGTGAGGTCTAACAGAGTAACACCAATCTTAAATTTGAATGTAACCAGAATGCTTGTAATTTCTACATCATCTGGGGTTGAGAACTTGATCCTTTTGTGCCAGTTACTGCAGCAGATCTCACAGCTCACGTATGGCAAGATTAGCGATTTGGGTACAAAGCCGGAGCAGCTTACAATGAGAGTTGCAATGCGTATCAAAGAAAAAAGCTGGGAAAGGATCAGAACAGGAAATGTCTTTGATATTGCAAAACTTTCTGCTGATACTTATGGGAGTTTAACACACCCTGATGGAAGCCTTGTTACAAAAGACTCGTGTAATGGCTAGCCAGGTGGGCAATTCTAGTACATTCTGCAGAACTTCTTCATCCAATTCCAGGTTCGTCAGCTGTCCCTGCCCTTTGAGTGTGCTCAAGTTGATTTTATCAGGGGAGAGGTTCTTTGTAAACCTATAGTGAAGGAAAAAAAATGGAGAAATACTTGAAATAGTGTGTGTGGATTAGTGGGTAAAATACTAGATTAAGGCCCAAAAGATATTGGTTTAACTCCCACCCCAGCTTTGAACTCAATAAAAGGCCTGCAGCAGATCTGCATCTCAGTTTGTTGATTCACCATAACATGAAGTGTTCTGCTTACAGTGTCATTCCATGCAAGATTGCAGTAATGATGATGATGAAGATAACACACTTTTTATATTAAAATTGCCACATAAATTAATACAAACAACACAAACTGCTATCAAGACCACTCTAACAGGATTACATTGTGATTGACATTCCTAAATTCCAGTAATTTCTAGTCATTGTGATTATCCTCCCAGTCTTTTAGTTCAATTACCTGCTGACTAATTTTCAAATATCAGAGACTATATGATGACTAAGAATTATTCTGTAACTGGAGAAAAAGTGGAAATACTTTGAGGGGAAATTGACAGGTACTAGAATGAAGTAGGATGGATTTTGATACATGGGGGAATGAATACAATAAGCAGCAGGAAAGCAAAGATGACAGTGATGAATCTATGAATTGCATGGGTCTTTTAATTATCTTGGGACTTCTCTCTTGAAATTCAGTCCCTTGTAATCCTCAAACTGCAATCCTATGCCCACTTATGAGTTAATATGAACAGGCTCAGCTGCAAACCTGTTTTCTTTTACTCTGGAAGAGTCTATTCGGTACTTCCAAATCACTTATAAGTGTTGGCTAACCATCTCCTAGATAGCTACTGCAAAGAATAATTACTGTACCTCTACAATCCTATGCTAATTGCAGCTCCCTGTCTATAAATTGTAAAATTCTCTGCTCAGACATTTCCCCTAATTATCACCATCATCTGGAGTCAAATGGGGTCAAATAGTAAGGAACTACAAAAAGTACAGTCCCCAACAATTCAATTGAGTAACTATTCACAACAGCAGTAATAAAGAACACTAACTGACCAGGATTTAAAATTGTTTCACACATTCCATTGCTAACATTAACAACAGTTTATCAATTCAGACAACACAGCAAACTCTAGTTACGGTATAAAAGGGGCGAAAGCTTCGAAATTTCTCCTTGTTGTCATGGCAGCAGAAGGATAGGAGGCAAAGGCTCACTTGAGCTTATTCATATCATGCTACATCATGGTTTAGCAATATCCAAATGCACACTGTGACGTGGGTAGAAGGAGGAACAAAGTTTTCATTTTCTCTGTGTTAAGGTAGCAGTGCCTGAAGGTTCCCACAACCACATGTATACAATAAAGAAGTATTTTTTACAGGGATAGGCAACCAGTGGCCCTCCAGATTTTTTGGCATATAACTCCCATCATCCCTAACCATTGGCAATGCTAGCTAGGGCTGATGGGAGCTGTAGGCCAAAATGTCTGAACAGCCACAAGCTGTTAGTTGCAGATTAATCCTACCCTAATCTGCAACTAACAGAGTGCTTTATCATTCTGCAAAAAATAATTCTATTTATAGTACATAACATCAACACCAGGTCTCTCAATGTGGTCATAGGGACTGCAGGCAGAAAAACAGAGATCGTATTCTCTTTCCCACTCTCCCTCTCTGAAGTTATGCTCTCAGCCAGAAAGAATCCCGTCTAGAATGGAAATAGTATGATAATATAACTAAAAGACCTGGGACTAAGAAAGGGTAGAGATGATTTTCAAATTATTAAAAATCAAAGAGCATTTCACACACATTCCTCAATACTAATTCTAATTCTTCACAGCAACCCAGCAGGTGGAGAAGAAAAGGCCCCATTGTTGTGAAGAGAAAGATTAGATTCCCTGTATTAATCACGCCCTGTGGTTCTCGCATTTCCCTTTGCCTGCATAAGCGCTACTTCATTGTGAAAGGCACAAAGACAGACTTCAGCAAAACTCTACTCGAAACTCACTGGGGAAAGAACAGCAAACAAGGACTATCATCCAGCATAGGTCACAACCAGAATCAGTTCCAGGTTTGGCTGCTAGAAATAGCTGCTGAGCAGGCAGTCGAGAAACTGCTGAAGACCAACTTTGGGCCAATTCATACATTCCACTGGCCACTGTGTGTGCTTTTAATAGCACATGCAAGTGGTCTAATCATGTACACGGTGTAATGCCAGAGACAAATACTCTTGCAATAACAGGGAAGGAATTTCTATGAATAAAGGAGCTTGTAAATCAAGGGTGGGCAACTTGTAGCCCTCCAGATGTGTTCACTTACAACTCCCATCATCCCTCACCACTAGCTATGCTGACTAGGACTCATGGGAGTTGTAAGCCAAAACATCTGGAGGGTGTTGCCCATAAGTTGCCCACCCCTGTTGTAAATGTACTTTCCTGTCCACAAAAGTTGCTGCCACAGTACTACACAACTTGCCATCTTATACATTATTTATTAAACAAAAAAACCTGCGGTTTACAAAACAACGTTGAGGCTTTTCAGTTTTCAACCAAGCACCAAAAAGCTGGGAAATAGGGAGTTAAGGCTCACAAGCCATAACACCACATCCTCCCTAAGGAGGCCACATCCATTTTTTACCCAGAAAGTGCAAGTGAAATTCTCATTCTTCCAAAGCAGATAAACCATGAGGACAGGATGGAGAATATGATATGCAAAAAAGACTGTGGGTTTGTGGAAAACTGATGAACTTAGGGCCACCTACTTCTCTTTTTTTGTTTAGAGCAGCCCTTCCCCAACCTGGTGCACTCTAAAGGTGTTGGACTACAACTCCCATCACTGCAAGTCAGTATGGATTGGATACAACATTGGATACAGCCCTTTGTACTATGTCTATTGCTGATTGACTTACCTAACCACGCATAAACAATTTTGGTTGCTGAGAACTTGATTTTTTGTTTTGCTGTTTGACCTCATCCCATTTATCCAGGATCTGGCAAACTTGTTTTCGATGATACCATCAGGTGTGGAGGGAATATATTTTCCACTTCTGTTCAGGCCAAACCACCATCTCATAGGGTTGTTGAAGACTAAAATGGAGGAATCCCATGTATGCCACCAGGTCCGTAGCCAGCCTAAAAGGCTGGGAGGGGGAGCGGGCAAAAAAGTGTGGGGTGGACATTGATCTGATTTTCAGGCCGCTTAAAAACAAAATCGTAAACCATTTTTAAATTATTTGTTTGTAAAAAAAAAATCAGGGAAGCAGAGAAAATTTAGAGGTGAAAGAACCCCTAACACCCCACCTCCAACTAGGGACTGAATGTCAACTTGAGCTCCTTGGAGGAAGGGGTGGGATATACATGTGATTATTAATAATGCTAATAATTAATAATTAGGAATATAACGTATGCCATGGTGATAATTTTTTACTTGTGTATTAGGCTGTTATAATTCTCCAGCTTTACTCCTTCAGGAGTGCATCCTTATCCAATGAAGCAAAAATAGTTGTGATAGGAATCTGGGAATCTATGCCACAACTTCATAAACCATACTGTTAAGACTCCTCATAGTAAAACCACTTTGTTAGGAGCCAAGAATCCCTTTGGCTTGGCTCAAAAATCAATTGGGCTGGAGGAAGCAATCAATTATTTCTAAACACTGACAAACATGTAAGAAAAATAAAAGAAACCACTTCAGATTCAGTAACAAAATTATCTTGGGCAGACATCTGAGGAAGAACTAAAAATAGGTCTGTTTGGGGGCGGGGGACAGTACTGGGCCAAACTTTTATGAAGAAAAGAGGCAGCAGCTTCTGTGACACTCCAATACACACACACTCACACAAGCATACATACACACACACGAGAGGAATAAAAATGCACAATTTAAAGGGGAAGACATGTTAACAACTCATGCTTTGTTGAGAAGAAAGTAGCATGAGTATGATCACATTGGTTATATGAAAATATTAATGCTAATAAATGTTCAAGATTCAGAACCCAGCACAACATAGGCAATTATCTTTTTCTGCATGCAGAAGTTTTTGACTGACTGCAATGAATCCTCAAACTGGTAGATTGGGGTCACTTTTCAAATCAATACCATGAATTATTATTAAAGGTGCAACCCTATGCATATTTAGGGAGAGAAAAATCCTACCACTCCCAATATTCCCAAGCCAGCAATGCTGGCTGGGACATGCTGAGAATTGTACGACTTTTTTCTGACTAAACATGCATGGGACTGAGACCTTAGTAACATAAGCAGCAAGAATACCCAGAGCACAGGTAAAGACATTAACAGCATCACCTGGTTTCTGTTGGAACTTTAAGGACCAGAGTAAGAGAATGGGGCATGGGAGAATGGGGCAAGTGTATTTTGTACACTTTGAACTCTTGGGGTAGCTGGTTGAAGACTGTGTTTGTTAACGACTCAATATATTGGAAAAGCTTCTGTATTTGGCCCAGGCTTGCACTTTACTAGTAATTCATCACAATTGATGTTGTGTTGTACTGGTTGATACTGCGTATTTTGTAATGACTTTAAAATGTTATAGGTATTAGAGAATGGAATTGTTTGGGTTATTTATTGTTGTAATGCTGTACTATTGCAATTGGCGTATTAGTATGCATTTTGTTTTTGTATTGCTCTTGTGTTGTGAACCATTTTGGGCAAATTTTGTGGGAAAGCAGCATAGAAATTAAGATGATGATGATGATAAATGATCTGAGTAAGTGTACCAAATTTCATTCTGATATTTCACTGTTTGAGGGAGATACTGCATAACACACAGGTGAAGGAAAGTTAAGTACACCAAGACTGTACACCGCCCTGAAATCTTAATGATATAGGATGCAATATAAATGTTTTAAATAAATAAATAAATAAATAATAAGACTTAACTTTGCCTAGCCTATCAATAAAATGTACCTTACAATAGAGTCTATGTGTCACCTTACATTAGCCAAACTATTTATTTATTGCATTTTTATACTAATAAAAAGTTAATTAAAAAAATCATCAATAAATTATGATCATATAATGCCTATACTGCGCCAGCTGCACAGGTCACTGTTGTGTTTCTAAGCCCAATATAAAGTACTGGTTTTGACCTTCAATTTCTTAAACAGTTTGGGACCAAATTTCTTGAATGACTGCCTTAACCCATATCAGCCTGCCCAAACTTTAAGTTTAGCAAGAGAGGCCCTTCTATTTTCCCAGTTGTGAGAGCAGTTAGCGGGCATCCACACAAGACAGGACCTTTTCTGGAATGAGCTGCCATCAGAGGTCTGCCAGGCTCCATCAATGCAGAGTTTAAGAAGGCCCATAAAACATACTCTGTCCTTCCCCTGATTATGTAATATCGGATTGGGTTGTACTGCAGTTGTCTGCTGTATGTTCTATTTTATGCTGATGTTTGTTGTTTCTAAAGTTTTCATTTTGTTTTTTAAAAAAGTTTTTACTATTGCATTGGTTTTATTATGTGTCTCATTGTTGTATTATACTTTGGGAGGGCTCCTGTCCTGAAAGGCGACCAAGAAATACTTTAAAGAAATAGCTGAGAACAGCTTCAAGCAGGTCTTAAGGGGGAGTGTGTCCCTGCTAGTACTTTTGGACCTCTCAGCAGCTTTCAATACCATCGATCATGGTCTTCTGGAATGCCTGAGGGGATTGGGAATCAGGGGCACTGTGCTCCAGTGGTTCCAGTCCTATCTCTTGGGTAGGTTCCAGATGGTGATGCTTGTGGATAGTTGCTCCTCAAAGGAGCTGTTGTATGGCACACCACAAGGTGCCATCCTATCCCCAATGCTGTTCAACATCTACACGAAACCGCTGGGGGAGATCATCCGGAGGCATGGGGCGGGGTGCTATCAGTATGCTGATGACACCCAAATATATTTCTCTATGCCTTCGTTAACAGCTTCAGCTAAGGATAGCGTGTCTCCTCTGAATGAATGCTTGGAGGTGGTAATGGGCTGGATGAGGAAAAACAGACTGAAGCTGAATCCAGACAAGATGGGGTGCTTACTATTAAGGGCCGTAACCTGGGTTTGGAGGTGTGTCAACCAGTTCTGGATGGGGTTACACTCCCCCTGAAAGACTGCATTTGCAGCTTGGGGGTGCTCCTGGACCCATCTCTCCAAATGACAGCCCAGATAGATGTGACAGCCAGGAATGCCTATTATGAGCTTCAGCTGATACACCAGCTGCGCCTTTTCGTAGAGTAGGAAGACCTAAAGACGGTAGTGCATGCGCTGGTAACTTCAAGGCTCGACTTCTGCAATGTACATAGGGCTACCTTTGTACCTAGTTTGGAAACTTCAACTAGTTCAAAATACGGCAGCCAGGTTGGTCACCGGCACACCTAGGAGTGTCCATATATACCAACATTAAAATCACTCCACTGGCAGCCAATTAGTTTCCGGGAATTACAAAGTGTTGGTTATTACCTTTAAAGCCCTATTATATCTTTCATCTCCAGAACTTTTTCCTGATGTTCAGGATCGTATCTCAGCATGTCTTTCAGATATCTCAGCTTGGTTGCTTCATCGTCATTTGAAACTCGCCAAGGTGCCAAGGTTCGCTTGGCACCTACATTGTTTTCTTTCCGTCGCCAGCTGAAGACCTTTATTTTCTCAGTATTTTAACACCTAATTTAACTTAAATTTAAACTTTGCTGTTTTAATCTCATATTTTAACCAATATTAATTTTTGCTGTGTGCTTTTATTCTGGTTGTGCTTTTTATATTGTATTTTGTATTTGTTTTAAATTTGTTGGTTGTTTTTATGCTCTTCATAGTTTTAATTTTTGTGAACCGCTGAGAGAGCTTCGGCTATTAGGCTTATAAAAATGTAATAAATAAATAAATAAACAAACTTAATATGGCAAAGACAGAACTACTTGTTTTTCCTCCCAAACCTTCACCCTATCTCTCATTCTCTATTACTGTCAATAATGTTACGCTTAGACCAGTTGAGGAAGCTCATAGTCTTGGTTTTATATTTGACTCCTCACTCACCTTTACTCCCCATATTGAGGCAGTAGCTAAATCCTGTCATTTTTTCTTATATAATATTGCCAGGATCAGATCATTTTTGTCTGTCTCTTTTGCGAAGACTCTTGTTCATGCATTGGTTATTTCTCGGCTGGACTATTGTAACTTTCTTCTGACTGGCCTTCCTTCTTCTCACATCAGTTCATTGGTTTCTATTCATCACACTGCTGCTAAGATCATCTACTTGGCTCATCGCTCTGATGATGTTACTCCACTTCTGAAATCTCTTCATTGGCTTCCAATTCACCTCAGAATCCAATATAAGCTTCTCCTGTTGACTTTCAAAGCTTGTCACAATCTAGCTCCTTCCTATCTTTCTTCTCCCATCTCACATTATTGCTCCGTTTGTGCGATTCGCTCATCGAATGCCATGTTTCTTACCCGCCCAAGGGTCTCTACTTCTCTTGCTCGGCTTCATCCATTTTCTGTCGCTGACCCTTATGCGTGGAATTCTCTTCCAGAGCATTTGCGAAACACGAGTTCAGTTAGTTTTTAAAGCTCATTTGAAAACTTTTCTTTTTTCTACAGCTGTTAGAACTTGACTTTGCTCTTACTTTTACAATGTTAGTTTTATTGTCCTCTGTGTCCATTTGGTGTGCGCTCTTCCCTCTCTTATTATTTTATTATGATTTTATTAGAATGTAAGCCTATGTGGCAGGGTGTTGCTGTTTTATTCTTTTACTATGTACAGCACCATGTACATTGCTGGTCCTATATAAATAATAATAACAAATAATAATAATAATAATAATAATAATAATAATAATAATAATAATAATAATAATAATAATGTGGTTTGGGTCCAGGTTACCTGTGGGATTGCCTTCCTTCATACAAACCACTCTGCATACTCAGGTCCTCTGGGGAGAAATTACTCCAGTCAGCCAAAACTAGGCTGACAACTGTTACCTAGAGGACCTTTTTTTCTGCCGCCCCCAGACTGTAGAATGGCCTGCCGGAAGAGATTCGTCAACTTAATACCCTCTCTGAGTTTAAGAAAGTCATAAGGACTAATCTCTTCTGGCAGGCCTACCCAGATGAATTTTAAATCTAAGAATTTTGAGATGTCGTGATTATTATTTTAATATTGTATCGGTTTTATACGCTCTTTTAATCAAATTTATTTATTTGATTTATATTGTACTGTTGTATTTAATGTTGTTCCCTGCCTCGATCCAGAGGGAGAGGCGGGTAATAAATAAATAAATAAAATTATTATTATTGTGAACTGTGCTGTTTAGGAGAGTGATAACGAGGAGGCTATGAGTAGACCATTCCATTCCAAGGACTTTAAATCACTAAATTATATAGGACAGAAAAGAGTTACAATGAAAAATGGTAAAAGGTATCGTTCTACATGCATATTGTGCTATTTCTAACCTGAAACTAAGGGTGGGGGAGTAACTGCTTCAGTAAGGAATTTCCTTCCCACCTCCTTAGCTCCACATATGTCTTGGTTCTGTCCACAAAATCCCATCATACACATATGCGATTAGTGGACAGACCCACTCTATACCCACAATTATAGGAATCTACAGGCTGGCTAGAAAAGAAATGGTCTCCCTTAAAAGGGATCTAGGAAATTTGTTTTCATTTCTGAAACTTGCACATGTGCTTTTCCCTTCTCTTTTTTCTATTCAGTTTCTGTTTCCATTAACCCATCGAAGCGTTTAGCCTGACCACTTCCTTTTTTTAAAAAAAAAGCACCACGATTATTTCTCACTACCCTTTTTGCCCCCAGACCTCATGCCCCAGGAAGTTTAATGACTACACGTTCCATTTTAGACAAAATAAATTCAAGGCAGTGTTTCAGTCTATAATAAAATATCCAAATAGAACAGTACCATAATAATACCTTTAAATATCATAACTAAAAATGCTGGAGTGAAATAACTTTCCAAGTTTCATAGAACTGTTCCTCAGCTCAATGTTAAACCAAAAAGGGTGATACTTGTTGCTGGTAGAGAGAGACAGATAACTGAAGAGTTAGGTTCCATTCCAGTTCAGATCCATTAGTTGGATTTTTAAAACTCTCTGGCTTGGTTCCAGTTCAGATGCTAACGTTAAAAAAAAACACAGTTTAGAATGCAATCCTATGCGTGTTTAGATGGGGAAAGGCCTTCAATTTCCACTATTCCCCAGCCAGCTATATATTTTTAAAAAAACTCTGGTATGCTGGCTGGGGAGTACTGGGAATTCAAGGACTTTTTTCTGTCTAAACAAGCATAAAATTGCGTCTTTATCAATTGAATAACTTGGAACGAATTCTGAATTGGTTAAATACATTTATACAGAAACATTAATATAACAGTTATACAAATATAGTGTAACTCCTATAAAAATAGTGCATTACCATTTTTTAACTTCGGAATAATTTATATTTTTAAAGATGTAATTTGCATGCACTATGTTACACTTTGCAGACTAGGCAAGTTATATTTGACATATGAGAGAAAAACGAATGACTTTCAGTCTCCATCAAGCAGCATAGCAGAACAGAAAGCAGAACTTAACTAATTTGAAGTATTTCTGTTTGTCTCTCCATGCAGTTTAAAGGCTTTTATATAAATCTGTGATGCAATCACATTTATTTTAACATGTACAGTTCTGTTTACTCTGTCTCAAACATATATAAAAAGGCAATTTGCAACTAGATTTTAAAAATGTTTATTCAGAAGCAAGCCCCACTTTGTTCAATGGGACTGTCTTCCAACTACATGTGCATAGGACTGCAGCCTACACATGATCAAATGCTTGGAGCATCTTCCAATAAGGAAAGTTGAAAGTATCTGAGGTTTTTTAATTTAGAAGAAAATACTCCTAAAGGGTGGCACAAAAAAGTTTCATAAAATTATTAATGGCTGCTCAATAAAGAAATAGAGATTTTCTCTCTCTCAATATCTTAATACTAGAACCTGACTGGCAGAATAATCAGAAAGTACTTTTCACAAAATACAATCTATTTATGGAATATGTGCTGATAGTTACTATCTTAAAGGAGTTAGAGAAAAAAGGATGTCTGCTTAAGGATTGTAAAACGAGTTAGAGAACAAGATGGCTGATTACTCTAACGAAGGTTATTAGCTAGGCAGCTGAATGATCAGAAGCAGCATACCAGGTGCTGGGGAGAAATATACAGAAGTGTAAAAAAAAGTGTTATCTTAAACCAAAACCAAACCTGAAAGTAAAATAAGTTTAAGGAAACTGGTAAAAACAATATATAAAATGTTGGTATAACTACGCTTATTAAAATAAAATCATATCGTTAGTAGAAAATATTTTAAGCTTAAAACAAATACGTACAGTTAAAGCAAATACAAATTTGTTTTAAGGTTATAAATATTTTCTACTAACAATATGATTTTGTTTTAATAAGCATAGTTATACCAAAATTGTATATATTGTTTTTACCGGTTTCCTTAAACTTATTTTGCTTTCAGCTGGGGAGTAATATAACATACGATGGCTATGAAGCCAAACCCTGCTTGTGAGCTTCCCAAGGCATTTGGCTCACAGCTGACAGAAAAAGAAAACTGCACTTAAAAGACTTGGCTCTTACCTAGCAAGGAACTTATTATGTTCTTATTTTCACTATTATGAAGGTGAGGCTGACCAATGAAACAGTAAGAACCAAGATATTTACAGGCCTTTGGTTGATCTTTTTCTGATATTCTGAACACATTAATAGTTCAAGGCCACAATCTGAACTATCAAAACACTTTTGATTAAAAAGATTAACCTCTTGAAATTTCAAACTAGCCCACAATTCAAACTACCCCAATTAGATTCACTTTTTTGTGGTCTTTATCTGAGAAACAGTTTGTATTTGGGGTCAAATTAAATGCAGAAGACAACAAAACTATCCGTTTCAGAATCTCTTTGTTTCTTCTTCTCCACTGGTTACCTAGGAAATACAGTGGATTGTATCTGTTCCTGGAAGAGTCTTTGATCAAGCAGGAGGCTCCACTAATTGAAGAGGAGAGGAGGTGGGTTTTTTTACAGATTTCTTCCTTTTCTCTGCATCACCTTCCACGCTGTTCTGGAAAATTCCCAGACTTTGAGCAGATTTTGAGGAGTTCAGGAGGAATGGCAAATCAGCAAATCACCTCCTCTACTCCTCCATTTACGGAGAACCCAGCTTTCTTTTTACTGCTCCTCTAGGGTTGGAGAAGTGGGCAGTTATACTGAAGTTTATGCAGCAGCTATGCCATATTGTGCCACACATTAGTCTTATTGTAAATATAGGAAGTGGGTGAGATAACTACCCTGAAAAAAGTCTCCTAACTAACCTGAGGAAAGTCTCCTGAGTACCTACTTATTAAACTACTTATTTTGAACAGGATACCAGTTTGTTTGTTTGGAGTTCCGTTCAGATTCAGGTTCACGGCATGCAAGAGTTTTTAGGTTAAGTTCTAGTTCACTGAATAAACTTCTCTAAACTGGTTTGTTTCACCTGGTTGTTGATAGAGGGCACAGTGGAATCCCATGTACAATACATTATAGTCTGAAAACAGTGATTCAGGATGTTCTTTGCAGACTAATTAGTTTACTTTGTGCCCAAGTGCAAAAGCTTATATCAAAATATATGAAGACAAAAAACAATGATCCCTTTTTGTTTAAAAATAAAAAGTCAATTATCTATTTTATCATTTTTGCCATTATAAAACAGTCACAATTTTGTTCAATTAAAGTTTGCACAACAGTGCACAATTAAATAGCATAAAATAGCAGCAGTAGCAGGACACCGACTAAATAGATGTAACTCTTCCCATAAAACTAGCCCAAAAATAGTTTTCTGAAGAACATTTCCCCAGAACATAACACTTATTTTGAAAAACAAAACTGTGTTTTAGCATGGAAATTTGAGGATGAAGTTACAACAGCGATCAATCTGCAAGAAACTTAACAAAAAAAATACACCTGCAGAACAACTAGAACCCCCACAAAAATGCTGTCATTCTTCAATGAAATGTCTTGAGACTTTAGCTCAGACTTTAAAAAGACAAAAATAGAACTTGAAATTACTTCACTAAACTCCAGAGATCATATCTTAGAGCATTTTCAAGCTAGAGTGGGGAAGTAAATTCCAAGAAAAATCTTTATACAGAGAAAGAAGTCTTGGCAAAATGAGCAACCCAAACACTGAAGTATTACGCTAACACTGAAAGAAAGTTAATCTAACTAGACTATTTTTCTTCCTTAATCTAGCATTGTATCCAAATCATCACCAGCTCATGTATCATTTGATACTGCAGAAGTCTGCAGATAAGCTATTGTATGGTGAGAGCAGCAAATGAAAAAGCAGTTCCTTCAGATGCAAATTGAAAAAAACGAAACAAAAATGAAACTGGACAGATGACTGATTCAACAGCAAAATCCCTTTAAAGAAAGGAGAGTTCCAGAAGGAAACAGCCCAGGAGCCTGAATATTAAAACAAAAGAAAAAAAAATCAAAGTGACAGTTTGTGTTTCTATAGCAACTCTCAAAGGAGGCTCTTAATATTGAAGCAGAGACTAAAAAAAACCTGTAGTCCTAAACACACAACATCTAAACACTGAGACATACCCTTCCTTTGGCAGGGCTGGCACCTAAAGATGAGATGTTGAAACTAAAATTTTGTAATTATTTTACAATTCTATCTTATAAACAACTGTAATATATTTTCTCTCTCTTTCTCATTCACAATCACAGGAAGGCCACTTCACACATTAAGAATGTATATGCAATATAAATTGTCTGTTTCATGATGCACACACCAAGGTACCACAACCAATTACAGTTCCCTCTCATGTGCACTGCAGCTGGCATTTTCAAATATGACAGTATAATTTATCTGCAATATGTGAAGTAGCTCTCAGTCAATTAAATGAGAAATTCTCAGGACCACCAGCTGTGTAGAATCTGCAGAAATTTTCTGAGAACTGAATGAAAATTGTCTTCCCTGAGTCACTGCTTCTCTTCTGAACAGCACAGATATTCCCCTCTGCCCCAAACAGCTTTACTAATCTTTTGTCTTGTTCCACCCCTCTCTAATGTAACCCTACTGCTATTCTGGTTTTGCCAGCAAACCTTGGGCAAAACTGCACAGGAAACATCAAAGAGTGACAACTGCTTTTTGTAATAAAAAACAGCTTTGGGAGGGGATGAATCTCATGCAGGGAATAGAGGGTGCTTTGCCCTTCATCTGCACAGTGCTTCCCTGCTGCAAACCCCAGCACCCTGACTTGGTAACACTGAGGGTAAACACACATCTGATAGCCCATTGAAGGAGAAAACAGGTGGAAGAGTGCTCAGATACCCATATTTCCATGTAACACAGTTTTGCCCTTAGCCTATGTAACAAAGCACCTCCTGTGTGCAACTCAAGTTGAACACCTTGCCTTGGTTCTGGCCAGCTCTCATACCTTGCTAAACTTATTCCTGCTCTTTGGCAAATCCTTTTACTTATTCCTCTATGCCCCACCCAGATACAGAAATTAACAAGAAGCAAACTTTAAGACACTCTATGGTGGCAAAATTTCAGGGTAGCCTACTTGAGCGGCATAGGTGTATTGTACAGGGAGCCTCTGTCTGCACTTCAGGAGGATGTGCATAGAAACAGCTTATCAAATCATTGATCTGACTCACACATAATGACAATCCGTGGTTTAATTAACCCATGGTTTCTTTGCTTTACCCAGAGATAACCCATGATTTGGCTGCCAGAAGATCAAACCAACTGCTGGTTGCTCGGATGATGGGTTCCTGTTCCCTTTGTCCACTCCCTCCCTGTATCCCAAAGGCATGTAGAGTAGCTGTGGTGTGTTGTTGTTGTTTTACCACTCTTACTTGCCACCTCTGTAGCCTGGTGAAACAATCCAAGAACAACCTACAGTTTTGAGTTTGCAAGTAATAACAAATTATGGTTTAAATAACTGAGAGTTCACAACCCAACAACAAACCATGGATTTTCTGTATGGTTTGTTTTTGGTTAACAACCTATGGTTAACCCATAGTTCCGGGTTTGCAAGTAACTACAACCCATGATTCAAGAACCAATAGTACAGATTGTTGCTAGGTGAAAACCAAAGAGTAAGTGATAGCCCCTTGCTCACACGGTATATGATAGAGGACTTTCTGATCTCCAACTACTTATCCAAGATGTACGATTTGTATGATGAAGTAAAAAATATGACAGCCATTAAAACTGGAAATCAGAAAATATTATCCTGTAGTCAATTTTCAATAACTGAATACGATATTTTTATGCTGTTCAGTTTTCTGATGGGAAGGAAGTAATTTTAATTCTGACACAACAGGAAAAAAAATCTTGGCTTGCCTGCTCAGATTGCTTTTCACGTAACTGACCTCAGATATGTTTCTTGAGTACGCATCTGCCTCATACTTAAATTATACACCTTGGCCTAGCCCTTTCACTTGGAAAACTCCAATTAAGAGGCATTATCTGCCTTGCTGCTTGATTACTAGAGACCCTAAATATGCAGGAAAGCACTAGACCATGCAAGGCATGGCAGATAGCAGGAAGATTAAAAGACAACAATTTAGTGTCTCTCTCTTCTTTAATCTGTCCCCTAAAATCATTCTGCAAAGCCTCTATTAAACCATCCTAAATCTATTTTCTCTGAATTGCCTGTTGCATTTTAAACTTTTATTAATACTGACCTGATTCACATATCATGACTAACACCACTCATAGTTTGTTGCTGGGTTAAAACTCCGGGTTGTAACAATCCAGTGTTCCAGGTTCGCATAATATGAAAAAAATCTCAGGAATGGGGCATTCCTGGATTGTTTACAAAGTCGCATGGAAAGCAAAAACAATGAGCATGAGAGAGACAGCGTAAGCGCTCACTCCTGCTGTACCCTGGCAATCCATGGGTTGAACAACCCATGAAATGTGTGAACCAGGCCAATGTAAGCCAGGAGCAGGGAACATGTGGCCCTCCAGTTGTTGTTGAACTGCAACTCCCATCAGCCCTAGTCAGTGTAAACAATGGTGGGGGTGATGGGAGTTGCAGTCCAACATCTGGAGGGTCACATGTTCCTTATCCCTGCTATAAGCCATCCAGAGAACATTATTGGATAGAATGTACATGTGATAAATATGAACTGCTTGCAACCCACTAATCTTCTCTCTACCTTCATCAATATTACTCCTATATCATTTCCTTCCTCCCCCTTCACTCTAGGTGAACCTTAACAAGGTTCTAAACTCATAACATCAGCAACTTCTGCTGTAACTTACAGCAAGTAATGCTAGATGTACATTCCCTGACACACTGCAATCACAAAAATATATTAAATAAAATATACAACCTATTTCCCCTATGGTAGGAAGCATAATGCTCTTTTACTCGACTTTCAAAAAGCCTCATATGTTTTACAAGTCTATCATCTATTTAAACATATTATGACAGTTTTGATATATTTCCCTCTATTCATTACCAAAACAAGAGCAGACGGGGAAACAAAAATTCCTAAGTTAAAAGGACTACACTCTTGTGTTTTGTGCAGTTTCTTGAACAGCAGTATTATGATGAAATAATGAATCACTGAATATGTTCGCTGGCATGTTGCAGAAAAGACACTTCCATATGTGCCCTGCAAGATGCCAAACCTATATTACCTTCAGCCCAATTATATAGAAACCCTGAAAATAGCAGATGAGGGCTAAAGTTTTAAACTATGGCTCAAGTTCTAAACTGAGATTTGCCAAAGGGCCCTTCCAAAACTATATTTTTTTACATAGCAAATGTCTCCTAATAATGCTTCCATACAGTAATTGTGTAGTTGACATCGTTATTTATTTAATCCACACACTTCCGCTAAAGGGATATCACATTTCCCCAGCACTTGAATGGCAATATTTTGTAGCTGGGAAAAGGAAATTAACCTTTCAGCTAGCACAATCACAATAAACGTGATTTGTCTTATGGAATATGGGTGTACAGTTCAATTTCCTATAATTTGTTCTATATTGGCTCTTTTACTGTTTGGATGTTTTATTGTATTTTAAAATAACTTTATGCAAGCTATCTTTTGAGAAATTTACTTTAAAAAAGTGGACTGGAGTGACTGTCAGTAACAACTAGGGGTTATACCATTCACACATGACTATGTTACTATGTCAACTATCAAATTAAATTTTGTTTAAAATTATTAGCTGGATAAGGGCCTCCATACTTTATAGCACTAGCACAGGATCATTCCTCCAACAATACATTATGAGAGAAAGCTAATATGAGGGTAATGGTTAGAGCGTCAGATTAGGACTGGGGAGACCCAGGTTCAAATCCCCACATAACCATGAAGCTCACTGGGTGACCTTGGACAGTCATTATTTCTCAACCTAACCTACCTCCCAGAGTTGTTGCGAGGAAATGGAAGGGGCAGGGACAAGAATTCATTTATGGCACCTTGAGCTTCTTAGAGAAAAGGTGGAATACAAATGTAATAATCTCTTTAAAAGTTCTTATCTCTAAGCTGCCTCATTCCACACTGGTGACTCTCTTGCTCTTCAGAGTTAGTTGTCCAAGGCAAACAACCATGACTAAAGCCTTCCCCATAGCTTCTGCCAGCAGCTGTGCATTCTCTTTCTCTTGTACCTGCAAAGCCAGATAGTTAAAAAAGATGGAAGAAGAACAGCAACATAGCTGTTCCTCTGCAGCATGGGTATCCATTCCACACAATGTGAAAACTGGTTATCATGTTACTGAGGACTTGCGGGAGTTCTGTATTGAGGGGAAATAATATTTATTTATTTATTGCATTTCTATACCACCCAATAACTGAAGCTCTCTGGGCGGTTCGTAAAAATTAAAACCATGAAGACAATTCAAAGTATAAAACAAACAACAATATAAAAACACAGTATAAAAGTACAATATAAAAGCACAACCAGGGCAAAACCGAACAGCAATGCAGAGATTAATACAGATCTAAAAAAGGAAAGTTAAAAAACTAAGATGACAAACCGTTAAAATACTGGGAAAATAAAAAGGTCTTCAAAAGAGTATAACGCAGGTGCCAGGTGAACCTCTCTAGGGAGTTCATTCCACAGCCAGGGTGCCACAGCAGAGAAGGCCCGCCTCCTGGTAGCTACATGCTTCACTTCCTTTGGCAGGGGCTCACGGAGAAGGACCCCTGAAGATGATTTTGGAGTCTGGGCATGTACATATGGGAGGAGGCTTTCCTTCAGATAACCTGGCCCCAAGCCATTTAAGGCTTTGAATGTTCATATCAGCACTTTGAACCAAGCCCAGACCTGGACTGGCAGCCAGTGAAGGCGCACAGGTCAACTGATCACATGGAAAAGGCTTAATTTAGCAGTAACCTCTTGCATGCTGAGTTTCAGTATCATAATCAAAAAGCAACCTTTTACCCATTTTGAAGGGCTCCCTGATTCTCAAATGAAGTTATCAAGCTATATTTTGCAGTTATGCCTTTCATCCCATGTTTTCCAAACTAAGACAGTTCCATGTTCGCAACTTCCATAAATATCAGCAACTTACTAAGTGATAACATAAGTGGTGTGAATATAGCATACTAACAACACGGACGGTGAACTTTGTGTACCAGAATCAAGATCTGAATCCTAATTTCCTGAGCTCCTCAACCTTATTATTTATTTATTTATTTATTTATTTATCATACTTATACCCCGCTCCTCAGCCAAAAAAGGCTCTCAGAGCGGCTTACACATAGCAAAAAAGACAGTCCCTGCCCTCAGGCTTACAATCTAATAAAGACATGACACACAAGGAAAAGGAGTCAAGGAGGGAGGGAGGGAGGAGAGAGAAAGAGAGAGAGAGAGAGAGAGAGAGAGAGACCAGCAGGAGCAGGCCCCGATGTTACTTCTGCCTGCTCCTGTCCCCTCGGTCCTTCTTCTTCCCCACAGGGCCAAGATGGCAGTTTGCCCTGTGGGGGGGGGGGGGGGGAAGAGTCCAGCAGGAGCAGGCCCCGATGTTACTTCTGCCTGCTCTGTCCCCTCGGTCCTTCTTCTTCCCCACAGGGCCAAGATGGCAGTTATGCATCAATTACCTTATGCATCGGTAATTTTTATTGCTCTTCTCCCAATGCAAATATGGTATGTTGACTGGTCATCCCTAGCATATGATTTCCTCAAGCTCCAGGTATTTTTTCAGTGTACCAGATAAATAAATTAACTGTCCATGATCTTTGGTCTCTTTATACTTTAAAATAGTAACTATCTTCACAAAGATTTTCCTTATCCCATGTTACCAATTCCAAGTTCACATGAAAAACCAAAGTCGCTAAACATCTTCATTAGTTTAAGCTGCAGGCATTAGTGGGAGAACTAAACAAACAAGCTAGAGACACAAGCTTCTGTACAGACAATACCTCAGACCCTTTTCTTGTATTGAAAGGCAACAAAAAGTCGAACCTTCACTTATTCTGCGCAAATGTTAACCTATTCTAGAGCAGGGGGAATTCAATGGGAAAGATTATATACCCACAATGAGGAAATTAATAATAATAATAGAAGAGGGTCTGAATTGAAGGATTAAATGATTATATATCAACAGCAGGATTGCTCCTGGTGCCAAAGGAGGAAAAGGTCAGTGGGGTTAGGAGGGAGGGGGAGGCAGAAAGCTGGCAGAGCAGAAGGACGGAATACCACACAAGGCAAGAGCAAATAAACAAACAAACAACAACAAATGGAAGGGGGGAAGAAACACACAAGAAAAAAGAAACGCCTTATGGAAAGTGTGTGTGCGTGTGTTGTGAACCTCCTTCTCCCCCTTCTGTTGCACTTTTGCTGTCGCAGAACCCCTTCAAATTGAGGCAGGCTCCCCCACCTCCTCCTCTTCCTCCTCCCCGCACCAAGACACGACTCTACCCGCCCGCAGCCTCCCTCCAACGGCCCCCTCGTCTCTCCTCCCTCCGCACCTCGAGGGACGCCTCCTCGGCGGCCCCGGGCGACGCTCACCTGGACAGGTGTTTCAGGATCTGCTTCTTGATGAGACCAGCCATACCGGGCCAGGGACAGGACGAGGCTCCTCTTAACGCCCCATCATGCCCTTCCTCGCCTGCCCAGGCTCGCTCGCTCGCCTCCTGCCGCCGCCCGCCATCTCCAGCCCCAGCCTCCCTCTCAGCCAGCCAGCCGGCCCCAGGCTCCGCCAGAATCCCGGCCACCACCGCGGCGAAGTCCCGGCAAGCTACCTCGCGCCCCCGCCCTCCGGAGGAGAGAGGCGGGACGAACACGGCGCTGTGATTGCGCCCTCTGTTGGCTCACAGCGAGAGCGGCAACCGCAGCAACCTCCTCGCCTTGGTTGCCATCGAAGCGGCCCCAGGCCTAACATTCTAGTAGTTGCCCCAGTCGGGCATGTTGGATATAGTTGCCCCAGTCTAGATTTGGTCGCTAGCTACGAGGAGGCTGGATTTCGAAAGGGCTCTTATATCCCAGATAGCAACTTAAAAGTACTGCTCAAGAAGAAATGTGGGCAGCCCCAGTGCTAGCCTCAGTTTTTTGAGGGGACTTGGGCAAGGCATCCTCAATGAGTCTGCGTTCTCATGACCATTGTCGCTAGCTACTCTTGCCCCTCATGCTCTTATTACTGAACATGCTTGACAGAGAGTCTGTCAAGGACTCCCCCACACCACCATCGTCGTCTAGGCCAGAGCAAGAGAGGTGAACAAGCAGTTTGCAGTGATGAAGAGAGGCAGCAGCTCCAAGGGGCCCTGGTCAGTGGCCCCTGCTAAGGTGTGGGCCTTCAGTAACTGCCCAACCATGCCCATCCTTGACACTACACAGTTTAAGAAGGATACAGACAGACGAGCAGGCGCAGAGAAGGGTGACTATAACTGAGGGGTCTGGAAAGAGAAATTAGGCAGTGTAGTTTCTACTTTCCTTAAAACGCTGGAGATAATAACTTTAACCCTAGTAGTTGGAGGGGATGAATGATCAGAATCAAGTCCTAGCTTCAGGTGGTACAAAATCTTCCTCCAGTGTAGGGTCCCACTGCTGAATAGCTGGATTCTCCAAGTTACAAAAAGCGAAGACTGCCATGTTGGCCAAAAATAAATTCTTGTTAGTGTTGTGCCTTTATTAGGCCTACTCAAAGTTCTCAAAAATGTACAAGCTTTTGAGATCTCTTAATCAGTCAACATGTTACAAAAAGAAGGCTGGGATGCAAGTCAGCCTTTCTCCCCTCGGCAACCAGCCATGAGCTTAATGAACCCTGTTCATTAATACTGCTTGGTGTATGTCTCCCATAAGCCACTATCTTGCATCTGACTACCTCTGGAGGACCTTGCGGTGAACAGAGTAGATCCCCAAAGCCTGAAGTTTCCCTACTTGTGCTACATGTTAATACAAACTCATTCTCCATATGCTGGTGCTTATGTAGCCAAATGATACAATCCATGTGTAAAAGAGGTACCAGCAAACCTCCAGGTTTGCAGAAGTACTAAGAAATGTTAGGGGAAAAGATACCAAGATACGGGGCTGGGGGAAGGGGTGGGAAGCACACCCAGTAGCCTCTGACCACTATTGTTGGGAAAAGAAAATAGGGGATGGGATAGGATGGAGTATCCTGAAAGAGGACATAGCTAGATGCTTGGCTGGAATCCTGAGCAGGAGTACTCCATACCACAACATTTTGTTGCAGGTCCCATTTGTATTAAACTTGATCTGAACCTCTCAAAAACTTAACATGATTAAACTGAGTTTCCAAACAGTCAAATGGAAAACTGATTCATAACTACCATGAATTTGCACATTACTACACAGGATGTCATTAGATGCAGCCGAGATTGCTTTCTCATGGCCTTATGATGGTTTCAGAATATTATTGGGCACCTCTAATTTTGCTCCTCTAAGTAACAGAGCCTAATTACTGAGTGGAATTTCCATCCAATCCTAGCAACTACTATTCTCAGCATAAGAATCCTGCTGGGTCTGACCAAAGGCCTATGTGGTCCAGTATTTATTTCCCTCAGCAGCCAACCAGATGCCCTTCAGGAAGCCCACAAAAGCAGGACATCGGGGCACTATCCCTCCCACTGTTGTTCCCCAGCAACTGATATTCACAAGCATGCTGTCTCTGATCTTGGCGCTAAGAGCCATCATGACTAATAGCCTTATCTTCACAGAGGAGAAGGTCACGAATGTAAGCCTATGCGGCAGGGCCTTGCTATTTACTGTTTTACTCTGTACAGCACCATGTACATTGATGGTGCTATATAAATAAATAAATAAATAAATAATAATAATAATAATAATAATAATAGAGTACCAGACAGAATGCTCTGAAGAGACTGGTTTTTAAGACTTGCCTACTTTTGTTCCATCTTTATTTCTGTAATCACAATATTATATTTAAGTTACAGGCTGTTTATTCACAATATTTTGAGGTAATGATCAAGTGCTATAACACTTATTTTAAAGTATTGTGGCTTCCACCTGAATGCTCTCTCCTTTTTATTGAAAGCACAGGTATCCTAGAGGTACCTGTTTCTTGCACATATGTTTGATGGTAGGCCAAGCACGCTAGCTTGTGTCTTAAGCCACACACACTCCAGTCTATACAACTGTGCTGCCTTAATTCATTAAGTGAGAAAGAGAAAAATACGACACCAGGTTACACACACAGTTCTGCTGAACAAGTATTTTCTTGCACAAGTAACTGCCGATTGTTTCAAATTAAGCAAGTATGGCAGGAATTCTTCAGGAAACACTGAAGGTTACATTTCTGACCACACACCAATGATGACAGAAAGCAAACATGACTCATTTTAAGAGAAGTCACATGCTACTTTGGTGAAGCTATGGAATACCCATTATCCATGACTTAAGACTCCACACTAAAGACAAGTAATCAGGAATATCTCAAATCAAGGAACATTCATGCTGTTCAAAGTAGGCCTGGTGACTGCTTTTGTCCACATAAAAGCATGGGTGGTTGCAATGCAATTTACCCCATGCACAATCAGGTATTGTTACATGGTGATAACATTTCTACAATCCCAATTCAGATTGCAGTGGCCTTTAATTTATGAAAGTGTCAGAATTACAGACAGTATGAAAGAAGGAGGAGTCTACAGCAATGTATCTCTTAGGTTACGAAAACAGACTGCTGGTTTGATATTCGAGCTCCTATTTTAGAATTGTTTTCAATTTTATGGTTTGTTTTAATAGCATTATTTATTTGTTGCTTGCGAGGGGGTTTTCCTTGAAAGGCAGGATAATATTTAATAAATAAAATAAGCATTTGCACGTTATGACATTAATCCTGCTGCCGCCACCATATAGGTTTACTGTATGCTGATCCTCACTACATAAAGTAGTAACGAACTTTTCCAAAAAGGTTACTTTAGAAAACACACCTGCATTTCAAAATGCATGCATCTTCCTACAGCATAAAATGTTGCTGGAGGCATCAGTTGTGGAAAGCTCTGGAAATTCAAAAACTGAAATATTTACACTATGAGTTTGAGGAATGTAAAACATCAATTGTTATTCTAGCCAGTATAGAATGAATGATCAGATTAGGCTCAGGGATCACTTGCATCAATCAAGCTGTTCAGAAGTGCAGCTCCCTGGTAGCACTATCACAATGACCTTTGTCGCTAGAAGACTTCCCATGCACTCTTATGCACGTCTTCTCAGAAGTAAACCCCATTTAATTAAAGGATTAATTCCTGGTGTGCGTAGGGTTGTAGCCTTCATCTTGCCTGTCCCAGCCACAGACATAGGGCTACATCCAACATCATGCAAGTGCACTTCCACTCACACAATAAGACTTCCCCTTTGCACCCCTCCCAATCTGCTCCAGACTGTCCCCCAACCTTCCAAAGCAGATTTGGAGAACGTGGGGGCTGTAGGAGGGAACGGGGAACCTGTTCTGTCAGAGGTGTCCATTCCACTGGTGGCTAGACACCATTACATAGAAGGGAAATGATGTCAGAGTGGTGGTGCTAAGAACACTATCTGATGGGAGCGCTAGAAATCATAGTCCAGAGACACTGAGAAGCAGAACTGGCAGCGGGCAGGGGTGGGCAGCAAGCTGGAGGGAAAACAATTGCAGTTGGGTGACAGGACAAACAGTGTGCAGCTTTTGAGGATGGATGGAAGTGGGGACAAGGACTGCTTCGGAAAGAAGCACAAGTTGTGACTGTTGATACGAGAAATCTGGTATGCAACTCTTACACTTTATCCTACTGCACCTTGTATATCGGACAAAAAACACAGAGACTCTATCTAACAAGGATCAATATTTTATTCTAACAATGCACAAGGAAAAAACGTATTTGAGAAATGCTACAAGGCATTAGTCCAATATTCCCCCTCTTCCCCCTCCCCTCCCCACATTTTAAACTTGCAAATTGAAAAAGGAACAGGTTTGTTGATGTCTGTGGCAATGTAATTCCTGGGGCTCTCCGTCACAGAAGGGCATACATAAAATGAAGTTGGAATGGTAGGTCCACTTTCACTTTATCTGTCTGGACGAGCCATTCCTGGTCTGGTTGGCACCATCATGGGTCTGGATGGAGGTCTCATCATTGGTGGCCCTGGCATCATTGGCATATGCCCTCCCATGGGTGGTCTCATTCCTGGAGCTACAGTAAGCAAAGTTAATTTAAAGCCTAACAAATGTAACAACCAATGTCTAGACAATATATTACCATTTTTTTCAAAATATCAATGTTTAATTTCTGTGTGAAGGTTTCTCTACATTCAGTGCAGGAGAAATAAATCTTGCTAGACAGAAACACAGTGGGCTGCGGTGATCATATAAACCTGGTCACTGGTTACCACTTACCAGGTAAACCTCCCAAACATGGTTTGCAAGTCTACTGGAGATCCCACACTATACCAGTTCCAGAGAGCTTCCCTTGCTATAGCCCACTAAAAATCTTTGTCCACTGACAGATATCACCAACCATCTTGTCAGAGAGCTTAAGCATGGCCTCAGAAAATGGCCATAATCCAGAATAGTCAGGCCTCTTTAAGTCAGAAGGCACAGGGGCAACTGTGGTGGTAATATTGATGCTTGTATAAAAGTGACCCCAGGAAAATTGATAAGGCTGGGCATGGGGTATAAGTAAAAATCCGTGACTGTTAGAGACACACTTCAGTTATTTATACAAACATCTCAGCTACCACCATTATCAGAGAAATCTATATCTACACAAAGATATGAAATTTTATGAATGGAAGCTTCCTAAAGTCCTATGAAAATAGGAAGGATCAACAGTTAAATCAACACTGATAATTTGGTAGGAGGCTTGTCACATGGGGAGAAAATAAAATTAACCAAGCCGTTGGAAAGATGGGTGACATTTGGACAATAAATGTTTTGGTTAAAAAAAGCTGTAGTAAAGGATATTATGTACAAACACACACACACACCTTCAAAATATAAAAAAGGCAGAAGCACTTATGTACACTAGAACTTACCAGGTCCAACTGGCATCATTCCTGGGGGAGGTGGCCCCATCATTGGCATCATTGGAGGTCCACCCATATGGGGTGCTGGCATCATACCAGGCCGTGGAGGACCAGCTAAAGTGTGGCAACAATAGTCAAATATGTCAAAATAGGTTTGCACATCAACCCAAGATCTCAAAGAAAGAAAATCTTTTCAGTTTTGTTAAAAACTGCCAAGAGACTTTAAAAAAAATCTGTTGTAGATACAGCTGTGACAGCATCTGTTTGTTTGGTGACTAGTCTTGAGTGCATCTACAAATTCTGGGAAGGTGAGCTGAAAAAGTCAGAGGGATTACCTCACCTGTAATGCACTAATAAAGGAGGCTATTTTGCCTTTATCTTGAAAAGTATTCTACTCTAAAAAATTGTTCAGTAAGTGTAATTACTATTTTGCAACATCAGTTATTGTAAATTGTTAAGGAACATGTTAGGTCTACAGGAGTACCTGATGAAGACTTTATAGAGTCAGCATGGAAATACACCGGGGTTCCATAGACAGATGTTTTGAAATCCCAATTGACTGTTTATAATTGTAAACCAATTGGCACAATTGTGCCTCTTACCATTACAAATTTTGTAACTAACTGACCCAGTGCTGTGTTATAGGTCTCTCACACCTGGAGTATTTGTATTGATATTGTTGTTGGTAGCTTTGTCTTTTGTTTTGTATATTTCATTAGTCCCTACACCACAGGAATGTTTACCATTTTACCACCATTACAGCCAGGTGTAAGTGGGGATCCTCCTGGAAAGGGCCATTCGAAATTAATATGTCCTCAAAATTAATAAATGGCAACCAAATTTCTTGTACTCTTACCCCAAAATAACCCTTCAAGGGTACAATTCTATGGTGCTGGAGAGCATCCCAGGAACCATAGAGGTTTTTTTGGATTCCCCCTCTCATAGCAGTAAACAGTGCTATGACTTTAGGAGAGGTACTTCATGCTCTGATCCCTCCCCACTCGCAGCTGCTCCTGCAACAACTGTGGTGCCAACTTTCTGAGTTGGCAAAAGTGGCCTCAGATGCCCTCATAGAAGTAAAAATAGGGGCATTCCAGTGGGCATGGAAGGGGAGACACTGGGATACACAAAACCCTATGGTCTCTCCAGACCTGCCCCCACTCCCAGCGGCGCACTTCCTCTAGATGAGCTCAGAGGGGAAACATTTTAAAAAGGAGAATGGAGAGGCAAAAATTGACTCCAGTAGCCTGGAAGGGCATAGAATATTCAGAACCCTCCAAAATTGGAGGCTTCTGTCTAGCAGGTATCAACCCAATAGGGTTGCTCCCTAAGAAGCTTCTCTAATAACGTATATAAAAGCATGTATCATACTTCTATATTAGTCAGAGATAAAGCAACAATATTAATACTTACGGAGATTAGGTGGCGGTGGTATCATAGCTCCTCCTGGAGGTGGAGCAGAAAACGGAGTAGGTGGGATTTTGCCTTGTTGAAATGCAGCCGCTACATTAATGGATACACACAGAAGGCCAGATATGATTAATCAATATGAATAATACAAGATTCTATACTTTTATTTTATTACTCATTAACCAAATACACATTTTCCAAGTGCAACTGTCTACAATCCTCTAGTCATGCAGTCTCTTCAGATCTGCAACTGTCTGGATTAATTTCTCCAATCTAATCAACATATTTAATCACACAATTAGGCAAGATTCATCCATTTAAGTGGCCCATATTTTCAACTTTAAAAGTGAGAGAACAAACCTTAACAGGCCTGCACATTTTCTGTTAGTCAAGACTGTTCTAAGGAACTTCACAACATTTACAGTGCAATCCTATGCATGTCGACTCATAAATAAGTCCCACTGACTTCAATGGAACTTCCAGGTAAGCCTGTAATTCTAAAAACATATACTAGCAAGTAAGTCCTATTAAACATATTGGTGCTGAGGAAACATTCATAGCATTGGGATATAAGACTATTTGGAGCAATGGCCAGATGAAAACAAACTTTTCAAAAGCTTCAAAACTTGTTGTTCTAAACTAAGACTACAATCCTATACTGACTTACATAAGAGTAAGTCCCACTGAACTCAATGAAGCTTACATCTGAGGAGACATGTATAGGATTGCCCTGTCAGTTAAAGTTAACTGCTCTCTATAACAGGAAAATACCTGAATACAAATTTAGAAAAAAAATGTCTACATGGTAGACAAATGTCAACTTTAAAGGAATAGCTTTCCAAATGTTTAAAGAGAAATAAGACCAAATGTTGTTGCATCTGTTCAGTGGAAAGGCTACTCCAGTTCATAAAATACTCCTTTTGTCAATAGATTTTTGCAATAAAGTAGGGCATAAGTTCCATAATTTTCCAATGGAAATCACTATATTACTTCATGACATGACCTGTAAACTTTAAGGGCTGAGAAGTCCCACAATTTTCCAGTATAGAAAAGCTAATAGAAGTATAGCTTCATCTGCAGATGTGCTATGAAAAAAAGGCCTGAACTACTTTCCTAGGTTACTTTTATTAACCACATGCAAAAGAAACAATGTTAATAAAGATTCTACGTAAACCAGTCATTGCAGTGATATGACTTACTTGTTTTATCAATCAGGCTCTGAGCTTGTTCTTCCATCCATTTTTGATAGTAGTCTTTCACATTCTCTTTGTGTTTCCTTCCACTGCAATGGGTTTTTCTCACAGATGGCTGCAAGACAAAGAACTGTTGCTCTCCAACCACTAACCATACCTATGAGCCCAAGATTTACCTATACTTTATACAAAAGCCTGCAATCATACACATTTACCTGGAGTAAGCCCCATCAAAGTCAGGCATACTTCTGAGTAGACATGTATAGTATTGCACTATAAGGAATCTTGCCACATTATTTTATTCATAAGCGATATGAACAAACATGGGACAGTATCTAACCCTGTCTCCATGCTAGTGGGACTGACCAGTAGGGCAACATGAAGCTGGTGGTTCCTAAAGCAATGGGAAACAAGCCAAAATACTTGTTTCCGTAATGGGCCAGGTCACTGGAGTTTACAAAAGGGAGCTCCGCTGATGTGCCCCTTTCCAGAAACAAGTGGTTTAGGCAGTTTCTGGGGTTCTGTTAGGAAGTAGTTGCTTCCTGTTGCACTAGTGTTCAGTCATGCTGTAGCAACAGAATATACAGAGGTGCAGTGGCAGTACTGGATATTGCTCATGTTCAACAAATATTTTAAGTTGTTTTTTCAATATAGTTGTGGAAAGTATTAAAAATGTCAGTAACTGTGAAAGATATTAAATGTGTCAACAACATGTGAATTGTTGGCTGCTAAATATTTTTCCAAGGAGATCTCACCGCTATTCTTCAGTTCATATCCTTGATCTTGTAGTCATACATATTTAACCCCTACTTTCTTTCATCTGTCTCACTTTTCGAATGGTAATGAAATTAAGCAAATATATAAATATTTGCAATATGAGCATCTAATCTATCCAGATTCAACACTCAGTAACCTCTTTTTAGATTGATGTCTTTTAAGAAAAAATATCAAATAATGAATACGCAAGTTAGGTTTAATTTATGTAATGTACCCAGGATTAAAACTGCAAAGGGAAGAACTATTGTAATTTTCATATTGTAACTTTGTGAAACTTACTACTTACAGAGTCATGGGTGAGGTAAGTATCACAGTAATCACAATAAAACCTAGAAGGTGAAACAAACATGCATTAGAAGGAGGAGTAATGACTACTTGCTTAACATCAGTTATAAAAAGATTAATATGCTTTTCACTTAAACTAGCAATTTAGATTTTACAGTAAGAAGCTATTTCATAGATATATTTCCCTTGGAAAAAAATATTAACTTTTCATTTGTGGTATGCAATACCATTCTTTTTTGCTTCAAATATATTTTATTCATGTATTTATATCCATGTAAAGGTTCCATCATTAGCCACACGCTGGTATTACTACAGAACCCCACCGTAAGCATTAAGTCTAGGAAAAGAACCCATCACTTTGACTTTTGTAAATGACTGAGACCAAAATGACCTAGTTGTGATTAAACTACAAGAGCACTTCTGTCAGTCTGGATCTGACATTGTCAGGCAAGGCAGCTGGATCTGGGAGCCACCAACCATTTGGGGGGAAATTAAAATGGCAAAGGTGGGCAGCTTACCAGAAGACACCTTGCCAGGATCCTCCACAAACCTGGAGCCAGTCGAGGTGTCAGCAACTAATGCAGACAAATCTAATGCTCTTTTAAGGGCCTTACTCACAAGGAAGAATACATAGGATCACGGTTTTAAAGCCTATGCGAAAACCAGGAGGATGAGAAGGAAGAAGAGTGGGGGGATGAGTACTTGACTTGAGAGAAAGTACTTGCAATCCAATACTAATATTAACTTTACAAGCAATAAGACATACAGTTTTCATTAGTGAAGCCATCTGCAATCCCTGAGAGAAGAATACAATGTAAAAAAACCGGAAGCATCGCACAGAAAACATTTTAAAAATACAGAACCGCCAAACATTCTGTTTCCCTACTTTCCGCAGCAACTGTTCCTACATACCCAATCCGTACCCCGCCCTCCCCTTTCCTATTTTCTCCACCAGCAACCCAGCACTTTTCATCTCAACGCTCGCCAGTTAACTCACTTCGGCATGTTGCGCCCAAGCGATGCGCTCCCGGTCGCGCAAGCGTCGACAGGAAATGGCGTAGTCACCGTGCGACTTGCCTCCCTTTCCATCATAGAGATACAAAATACACACAGGTTAGACTTCCGTTAAAAATGAAAAAAACCGCCGTTCCCTGTGATTCGCTCAGAACGGGGTGAATAGCGACGCTCTGAGGCGTTTACATCCATTGTTAAAAGCCTATACGCTTTGCGGTGGAAGTTGGAGATGAATCTTATTTCAATTTCAGTCTGGAAGTGCTAATCAGGAGAGCGATCATTATCATCACAACCAATGTATATGCATGGCGCTTTGCTAAATGCAGAAAGACAGGTTCCTTCTCCAAAGGGCTTATAGTGTACAGTCCCGAAGAAATTCTACTAATTGTGTATAATAAATAAATAAATTTAGGCATAGTTATAGTAGGCCGGTAGGGGTGGGTGGGAATTAAGAAATCGTGCCGAAAGGGTTCGTGTCTGTATTTTGGCTGATTTTTCTGTTTGCTTGTTTGTTTAGTTATTGGATCTTAAATCTATTTCCAAATAGTTCATTATGTAGACTAGGGTGACCATATGAAAAGGAGGACAGGGCTCCTGTATCTTTAACAGTAATATAGAAAAGGGAATTTCAGCAGGTGTGAATTGAAGAGGGTGAAATTCCCTCTTCATCACAACACTTAAAGCTGCAGAAGCCCTGCCCTCTTTTGTATCTGGCCACTCTACTATAGCTAGTGTAGCTTTAACTGTTGTGATGAAGAGAGAATTTCACCCTCTTCAATTGACAGTTGCTGAAATTCCCTTTTCTACATTACTGTTAAAGTTACAGGAGCCCTGTCCTCCTTTTCGTATGGTCACCCTAATGTAGACACACATTGCAAAACAACTTACAGAAACAACAAGGAATCAAATTATCTGTTATTTATGCCAGAAAGAGTTTGTTAGTCTTTAAAGTGCCACAAATCTTTTTGTTGTTTTGGCTACAACACAGGCTACCCTCTGGAAATTGTAACGATAAAACTGTCCATGTATTGCAACATGTCTTTTTAACTCAGAAAGTTATTAACATTAAAGTATTACATATCTTAATCTGAATGTCAGGAATTATAGTAGTGAGGGTAAGAACAATAGAAATTGCACATAATTCAAATTACTGAAACCATAATGTGAGTAGCTCTATTTATTTCACTGGCCACTCTATATATTCAGCAACATTACACAGCATACTTTCTGAAAGGTAATATTTCTGACTACAGGCGGAAAATCACATTTCCAAATCCCCTTGCTTGCAAAAATTCCCACTGCATGTACAGTCCAGAAAATTTCATCTATAGACTGAAGTGGTACAGTCCAGGGACACTACCACCATTTGATATTGCTGAATGTGTGCCTGCTAATACTAAAAATCTTTAAATGTAAGTCTTTTGCAATTGTAACAGGCACATCAGATGGCAAGTGTATGTGTGTGTTTGGGGAATGGGAGAGAGACAAGACACATGCTATTATTAAAAAATAGAATGGGTAGAATTACCCATCTATAATAAGAAAATAGGATGTCTGTCTGTTGGCATCATAGTTCTGGTACTGTGAAACCTAGACACCAGAAATTTGGCATGCAAACTAAGGGGATCCTAGGGATGTGCACCTTGGGGTTATTTTGTTTTTAAAATGCATTAATTTAAATGTGTCCATGTGTTTGAAGTCTGCAGTACCACCTCCGGGCACAAGGTGCCAGATTTCCCTAACCAGCACATAGCTTGGCAATCAATTCTGTTTGAAGCCAGGTGGAGGTGCTTTGAGGGACAGTCTTATACAGCTGCCCCTTCCCCCCCTGCTGTGAGGCAGTCCCCTTCACAGGAATGGAGTAGCTTCACATAGATGGGCTGGGCACAATGTGTCCAACTCTGACATCTGCATAACTTTATTTGAAGGCTTCGCTATTTCAACTAAAAGCCTATTCCAACCCATGTGAAGCTGCGTTCCATTCAATAGTAATACATAATAGAGAAATGTGACCAGCAGGTTTCCAGTTGTTATCTGTGGAAACACAAAAACCCACATGCATTTAGTGTAGCCTTTCTATCGCTGTCACTTGGAGCCCTATTTGTGATATTCTGGTTCATGCCAATAATGTTTAGAGAACCACATTATTAGACTTTAAATTACACCAATTTACATTAGTGTGACTAAGAAAATGTGATAGAATACAAACAAGAGTATGATGATGGAATTTGGAACACAATATTAAGAGCATAACTGTACATTATTAAAACAAATATGTATTCTAGCATTATGCATTACCCAAGGAACTCCAATTACTTCTTGACCTCACTGCTCATTATATGATCAATCTATAACAGTGGTTCCCAAACTTTTTCAGGTAACCACCCCCTTGTTTCCACAAACTCATGCCCAGTGCCCCCTACCCTACACTATAAAAATCACTATTCAGAATAGCGGTTTTCAACGACCCACTAAGGAAGATAATAACAATAAAATTCAAAACAGTAACAATTAATTGAATATTTATTCAAAATTCGAAGCACCTGCCGCAGGCTTGCCAAGGGAGGGAGGGAAAAGAGAGCGAATGCCTCTGTTTTGCAGCCGGCATGGCAGGGCACACCAAGCATGGTATGTCTCTTCATTAGTGTTTTTGGTGCTTTTGAAACATTTTAATTCACCTTTAAAAGGACTCTTCTTAAACGGTATTAATACATGTGTGGATTCTTCCCCTATATGGCTTGGGACCAAACTACCTTCTCTCATAAAAATGCCCCTGGGTTTTAAGAACTTCTGGAGAGGTGCTTCTTGGAAAAGACCACCTCAAGCGCCCCCCTGCTGCCCCTTTGCCTCTTAGCGCCCCCCTATGCAATCTCACTGCCCCCCTTGGGGACCACTGATTTATGACATACATAAAAGCATATTTCATGTAATATTTAACCTGACGATTAGATATATTTGTTTATTTCCACTGTTGCACTATTGTAGGTTTTTATCTTATGTGATATGTCCCTGCATTTTTTTAAATTGTTGTATATACACTTGAGCAACTGAAACTGACCTTTTGTTCTAGGATAGTCAACTTTCCTGACAGATCATCAGAAAACAAACAAACCATTAGCCAGACAGAAAAACTTTCTGATTCTTAGAATGTTCAATCCATTACTCACTGCCAGTGAGATCCCTTCTTTCTCCATTTTAGTATACCGCATTGGTCTGTTTTTCCTTTTAACAATGCCCGTTCCCCCCCCCCCTATTTGTGTTGTAACATTTACTATACAAATATTGAAAGTTGAAACATTCTGGTGTCAACATTGCATATCAAATGTTTAAAACCCAACATCTTTGTATTAAACACTGCAATATTCCAGTTTCCTATCTAGTTTATCCAGACACCAGTCTAATTATGGTGGGGTAGGTTGAAAGCTCCATGTCACATAGTGGATTTAAACACAATTTTGGACAAAATATGTACCCTTAGTCCTCAATCTTCCAGCAGTGGCAGTTGGAAAAGTACCTCCAAAAGTGGATGCAAGAATACACATTGTGCCCAACCTCCTGGAGCACTTGATGTATGGTGGCATCGTCTTGCCCCTCCCCACACTCCACATCTTCAGGTAGCAAACAGTTTAAGGCTAGATTTATTATTACTAACCCAGTTTCAGGTTTTCTTCCCATACAGCGGGGTGGTGGTGGGGGTGGTCTCCAAAGAGGCAGACTAGTACTACTGCCTTGGTTTTCAATTTGTCACTTTTTATGCAGGGCAACAGTGTATGACTGGCACCATCATTCTAAACATACGGAGCACAATCTGGAGAATTTTAGATATATTCAACAGCCCTACCATATAGCTCTGCACAGGTGTGACAGGACAAAAAAAGTGACATTTTGTTCTTTCCCTCGAAAGCCCCAATATTTTTTAATCCTGAAAACATTTATTTGTTAGCATTTGTTACTCAAGATTTCATAGAATCATAGAATAGCAGAGTTGGAAGGGGCCTACAAGGCCATCGAGTCCAACCCCCTGCTCAATGCAGGAATCCACCCTAAAGCATTCCCGACAGATGCTTGTCCAGCTGCCTCTTGAATGCTTCTAGTGTGGGAGAGCCCACAACCTCCCTAGGTAACTGATTCCATTGTCGCACTGCTCTAACAATCAGGAAGTTTTTCCTGATGTCCAGCTGGAATCTGGCTTCCTTTAACTTGAGTCCATTATTCCGTGTCCTGCACTCTGGGAGGATCGAGAAGAGATCCTGGCCCTCCTCTGTGTGACAACCTTTTAAGTATTTGAAGAGTGCTATCATCTCTCCCCTCAATCTTCTCTTCTCCAGGCTAAACATGCCCAGTTCCTTCAGTCTCTCTTCATAGGGCTTTGTTTCCAGACCCCTGATCATCCTGGTTGCCCTCCTCTGAACACGCTCCAGCTTGTCTGCGTCCTTCTTGAATTGTGGAGCCCAGAACTGGACGCAATACTCTAGATGAGGCCTAACCAGGGCCGAATAGAGAGGAACCAGTACCTCACGTGATTTGGAAGCTATACTTCTATTAATGCAGCCCAAAATAGCATTTGCCTTTCTTGCAGCCATATCGCACTGTTGGCTCATTTGTTAACTATTGGCACATTTGTTGGCATATTTGTTACAGCGTTTGTGTAGATAACCCACCCCACACTGAAAAATGTTTGACCCAGCCACTGAAGGGTATATGTTAAAATGCACCCATCCTTCTCATAATTAATAAGACATGTATATGTGATAGGGGAACCTAATTCATGAGATGCATAGGTATGTTTGGTATAATTCTAGTCAAATAGCAATATAATGAACACACATAATTAAAAATAATGCATCGACTTGTAATATTAAAATGTTTTAATTGGAATGAATTACTAATAGTGTAACTAGTTTTTATTGTTAGCCATATAACAATTTATCACTATGAGTCAGGTGAAATAATTTGCTGTAATTCTATGGCATAGGTTTTGTTTATTATCTGTCAACCTATTACTTATCCAGCACAATGAATTGTGCAGCAGGCATGCTGTATGTATTTAATATTTTTTATAAAAAATAAAGTCTTGGGACACCTTAAGAATTAACACATTTATTATGGCATAAAGCTGTTGTGGATTACAGTCCACTTCCTCAGATGTAGTCCACAAAAGCTTTACGCTATAATAAATTTGAAAGTCTTTAATGTCCCACAAGACTCTTCGTTGTTTTTGCTGCAACAGACTAACACAGCTATCCCTCTAGAAAATATTTTGTAGTTACATACTTCTGTATATTTACATATACTGCTTTTTATAAATACCAACAACCATCATGTGCAATGTATAATTCTATACATGTTTACTCAAAGGTAAATCCCATTGAGTTCAGCTGTCTAAGACTACAATCCTATACATATTTATTTTTTTATTACATTTCTATACCACCCAATAGCTGGAGCTCTCTGGGCGGTTCACAAAAATTAAAAACATTCAAAGTATAAAACAACAGTATAAAACCATAATATAAAATACAATATAAAAGCTCCCTTCCTTGGGAGTAATCCTATCAGTCTCAATGGGGCTTACTTCTGAGCAGAAGGGTTGCACAGTAAGTTGCTTTGGGTAACCAAACTATCGCAGTAAATGAATTTACAGAGATTCTGATCAAAACATTCCAGCTTATCTAGTTTTAACCACCAAGACTGCAACATTACATACACTTACTTGGGATAGAGAAACTCCACTGAACTCAGTGGGAGTTACTTTTGAGTAAATGTGCATAGTATTACACTTCACTACTGCATAACCATACCATATTACATATTTTAAGAACATAAGAGGAGCTATGCTGGATCAGCCCAAGGGTCCATCTAGTCCAGCATTGTGTTGACACAGTGGCCAACCAGCTGTTGATGGAAAACTTACATGCAGTAGTCAATAATAGCTTTCTCTTCCAGGAATTTTATATTTTATTTTAGCTTTCTATACCTAAGCTGAACACCAAGGACTTAGGAATCTCGCTTTAAATAAATAAATAAATAAATAAATGAACAACATTGGGCTTACTGATATTTTTAAGAGTATACAAAACAGTATGAATCACTGAAGAGTTAAGTTTCCTCCATGTTATAAAAAGCGAGACAAATAGAACTACAAATGTCACTTCTAATACATCAAAGGCATAATTCCATGCCTACTCCCTAGGAAGCAAGCTGGACTCAGTGGGACTTACTTCCGAGTAAACATGCACAGGATCAGGCTGTATAAGCTTAGTTGCTGAAATAAAAGCTACTCTCGCTCTACCTAAGTACAGCTCATTTGCATTCAGAAGAGGCCTCCTCCTCCTCCTCCTCCGTTTACTCAGCGCTGCCTTGGGAAGTTTGTGTTTTGGTTTTCTCTGCTATGACGCCACCACGTCTGTGAGGTCACGGTACGTGGTGGCGCTAGCGACGTCGGCGTGCCGTGCGTGCTACTCGTTCGCTCCCTCTGCTCCCCTCCCCCATGTAGCTCTGAGGAGGCGGTAGTGGCGGCTCACGGGCAGCCCAGGGCCTAGTGAAAGGGGCCGGGCTGGCGCGGGCAGAGGGGGTCCCGTCGCCATGGAGGGGATGGACGTGGACCTGGACGCCGAGCTGATGCAGAAGTTCAGCTGCCTGGGAACCACCGACAAGGACGTGCTCATTGGCGAGTTCCAGCGGCTTCTCGGCTTCCAGCTCAGCCCGGCCGGCTGCGCCTTCTTCCTGGACATGACGAACTGGTACTGCTCTACGGGGCTTGGGAGCGGGGTGGGGGAGCAGGAGGGGAAGGCGGAGTGCGGCCGGAGGCGGCGGGGGTGGGGGTGTCGGTGTTGTCCTGACTTGGCTGTGCCTTTCCGAAAGGGCTGGTCGTAGGCCTGGGGGGGGCTCACTTTGCCAGGCCCAATTTGCTTCCCCGAGCCCCTCCAGCCTACTGGGGAAGTTACCCCGTTAAAGGTGTCCGGTTAAGGGCTTGATCACGCACGCCCTGGCGTGACGGGAGTAGCTCTGCGTTTCTCTCGAAGGTGGATCAACTCCGTTCAATGTAAACAACCTCAGTGTGACGCTTCTTCACTTTGCTGAGCAAGTCATAAAAGTGCCGCCAAAACACAAGGAGCACAGTCCCCTTTCCTTATTCTGTAAAGGCGTTGGTGAGGGTTCCTTAGAATAGGATTCGTGGGTTCATATCCCCCGTCTTGCTGCTTATCCTGCTTCGTGACAGGTTCTGTCATGTTGTAGTTTTGTTTCTGTTGTCTTTGCATTCAGGCCCCGGAAAGAGTTCTTCGTACATTTTAAAATGCAAAGATGTCTGTTCAAGGCCAGAAGGGTCTTTGGCGAATGCATTTTATGGTCTCTGCATATGTATTTGCTGTTAATGTTATTTTTTTTCCATTTTAACTGGAAGACTATTACATATAAACTTTTTACTGGTTTATGGGCTGGGAATGTGAATTAATGGAGTTGTAAAAGTCTCTCTCTGTGTGTGTGTGTGTGTGTGTGTGTGTGTGTTGGGGGGGCAGGATATTGGCATGCTCTTTTCTTGGTATCCGCCAATGTGACTCTTAACATTTGATGTAAAAGAACTAGTGTGCACTTTTGGATTATGAGTTGAACGAATTACATCTGGACAGGTCACACTGTCAAAAGTTTGGAATCATAAAAATCTCAACTTTAATTACTTTCTGTTAAAGAGTTTCTAGTCTACAGGTTTGTAAACAAAGCCTTAAAAAAGCCAGGCTTCCATTATATGTGAAAATTTGGTGGTGGTGTGTCAGGGTATGTTTTTAGTAGCTGGTCTGTCTTAAATCTTGTCCTATTCCTTATGCCTCTCTAGCCTTATTGAATGTATTTCATGCATAGTGTTTCTAGATCTCTGTAACCATCAATTTTGTTTTACAAAAAAATCACAAATCTGCAAAATCAGGGAGGGTGAAAAGTACATTTCAGCTATGGTTCAAGTGTACTTGAAAACTCAGTCAAAATTAGTGAGGTGTACTTCTTGATAAATGCAATTAGAATTGGGTTGATAGAAAACTATTCTTGTGGTATGCAATGGTGTGTAATCTGTGTTTGGGTTTTTTTTGGTCAAATTTGTATTCCACCCTTTCCCTAAGGATCTTAGGTTGGTTTAAATTAAACTTCCGTTTTATCCTTAACAGCAGTACAAGGTAAATATGGTTAGGCTCAGACTTGAACCTAATTCTCCCAATGAATGAGATAAAATTGTGTCTGGAATGTGCCACGTGACTCACATAATTGCATGCTCCCCATGAAAAAAGAACTTGCACATTCAAAGCAAGAATGTCAGGGAGAAACTTAGGTGAAAAACTTTTACCCTGATATCTAGTTCACTACATGGAGGGATTTATTTTGGCACAGAGCAACATTGTCATGTGAGTCCCCACTTTCAGTCTGAAGTTGTGCATTCTAAGGAGGGGTTTACTATCTCGTCTGCCTTTTCTGATAACTATTGCCATGTTAAGTTGAATCTAAATATTTATAGCTATACGACATTGGGCCTGTTTAGACAACATGCTACGACATAGTTAGGCTGCTAACCGTTTTGCAGCAAATGGTTAGGGAGCGTGTTTAAATCATGGTTATATAGCCACCGTGGTTTGGAATGGTTCACATGACATGCTAAGTCATGGTTCACACAACATGCTAAGCCATAATGTTTTGCTCAAAATGCTAACCACCGTGGCTTAGTGTGTCATCTGAACATGCTCAAAGGTTCTCTTTAGAATTACACGTGGCTGAAAACTCATATAATTCATAAACATTTATAAGCAATTTGACATTGTTCCTGGATCCCTATTTACCTACGTGTGGCGGCAAATGTACATTTTTTCTGTTATTCAATATGATGCCTTTGAGAAACAATGTTGTATGGAAAACTGTTGCTTCATTTCAGTGTGTGTAAATTGTGGACCATGGATCCTGCAGTATGTGCACTTGTAACTTGTGGTTGCTACTATTTGGTTGAAGTGGCTGAAGATTTCTAGCAGAGTGTTCATGTGAAGGCCCTGGGGGGGTGGGAAAGGGCAAAATTTGTATGTGTGTATTTTTTTCAAGGGCCTTTTTAGGGATTTCTTCCCCCCCACCCCAATTGAACAGCTTTGGATTATGAAACATTTTCTTTAAGAATGATGCATAAAATATTGAAGAGAAGGTACATATATATTGTTACCCAGCCTTTATTCCCAACCCCAATGATTTCTAAGAGTAATGTAATAAGAAGACTAATAAAAAGACTAAGATACATAAAATTTCTGGAAACTTATTTATTTGATTTGTACCCCATCTTTCTACCAAGAAAAATGGCACTCAAGAAATAAAGTCACCAGGGGAATTTTTTTTAAACCCTCTTTGTAAGATTCCCAGCATAGTTACTTCTTTCATACCTTATTAAAATTATTGATCTAATGTATTTTTTACCAGTAGACATTTAGGGATGCTCCAAGTCATGCTCAGTTTCCTAATATGTGAGTGGAGGTCCCTGATATTATAATATAGAAGAAAATGTGCATTCTTGACAATTTGGGTTTTGTTCTATTGAGTCCTCTGATTGTGGGCTTGTTCTGGCTTGATGCTGTAGCAGTCAGTTAATGTAGTTCTAATCTAAAATCCACATGTGAAAGTTATCCTGCCACCAGATCGACGGAACACATGTGGATTATCCCATCTGTTTCTTTTTTAAAAAATAACGAGGCTTGGGTCTATAGAACACAGTTCCACAGTTTTTAATAAAGTTAATTAGACCTCAGCACCAGAGAATGCTGCCTCAGCTATAAAACCTTTTAATTGCTGCAACTAGAATAAACTCTGACTACCTAAAAGAAACTCAGTAGCTGGGTTCTTATGGCATAGGCATGGGGTTAACACCACTACTTGAGTCAACTTTTCAAAATGAACAAAAATAAGATGTTTTTAACGGAAATTATTTGCAAAAGTGGAGAAAAATTCACTCTTGAAAGAAAAAGTTGAGATTGCTTAAAGGCTATTAAATTAAATGTGATTGCTTACAATTCCTAAGCGGACTCTTTCCCAGTTAAATAACATTTTAATACCTTTTCCTTCAGACTAGATTTCCCTAAATTCCACCCCAAAACTAGGAACAGGGTTAGGAAGTTCCCTAAGTATCTTTACAAATAGGTACAGATGCTTTATATCAGTCTTCTTCTGCCTCCAGTTCTTTTTGCTGCTTCTAACTTCTAGGATGATTCAGTTTTTTTAGGGACTACTTGCTGAAGTTCCCTCTGGTTAGTCATAAAATAGGAACCAAAATAAATTATGCATAACCCGAGTTATACATAATTTATATTTATTTATTTATTTATTTATTACATTTCTATACTGCCCAATAGCCGGAGCTCTCTGGGCGGTTCACAAAAACTCTGTATTCCTAGAGCAGCCTTCCCCAACCTGATGCCCTCCAGATATTTTGGATTACAATACCCAGCATTCCTGACCATTGATCATACTGCTTGGTGCTGATGTGAGCTGAAGTCCAAAACACCTGGAGGATGCCAGGTTGGGAAAACAGCCCTAAAGCAACAAAGTAACTTTATGACTGTAAAGTATGCTAAAAAAAAAAAGAAAAGAAAAAAGGATTGGTTATTTTTCAGTTTCCCCAAAATTTGTTTTCTCCCCACAGCTACAAAATTTACTGCAATTTTATATTTATTTATTTATTTATTACACTTATATACCGCCCCCATAGCCAGAGCTCTCTGGGAGGTTTACAGAAATTCTAAAATTGAGATAAAAACAAGTATACAAAATTTAAAAATTTAAAACACAGAACATACACACATAAAACATTAAAAACCATTAAGAAAATAAACATGTGGGTTATTAAGATGTGCTATCTCTAGATAGGATAATGTAATATATATAAATGAGGCCTTATTAATAATTCTGCTTGCATTACTATTCCAAATAAGTGAAGGGCATTTGGGGAGGTAGAATTGGTCTCCCCGGACATTTATTTTTTTATGTAGGAATTCAGGGTAGCATAGGTGGATCTTCCGGCTGCCATTTTACCCTTCAATTCCTATTCACACTTAATTCCCCTGCCACACATTCATAATGATGTGTTTGAACAGCTCCACGAAGGAAATAACCATTTTGCATACTATATATTTTGAAAAATTCAGTCCTAGTGTTTCAGAGAAAAACACTATAATGAATCACCAGCAGCAGCAGGAATCCTAGTAGTATTCAGGAGGTCCTCCTACTGTTACTTTCCTTGGCCTCTATCCGCTCAAGATTATGCACAGGTCCTTCGACTGCTGGTTGAATTCCCAGTTTGGGATAGGTTCAGCTGTAGACCACAGGATGGCCAAAACTTCCAGTTCAAGGATCTCAGGTAGCAGTCTTGGAAAAGAGCCCCTACTTGAGATATTGGAGAGCTGCATCCATTCTAGTGGGTTAAACTGACAACTTTTCTTATTCAAGACCCACAGGACATGTGCCAGAATAGATCAAAAGCTTCCAGTTTTGATTTTCAAGTAATGTGCTCCCTGTTATTTCCAAACTTGGGGAACTCTGGGTAGTTTAAACTCTGGTTAGGGAACAAACTAAGATAATCTATGGTTTGATCCTGCCTCGTTTGTGCTATCCAGAGTTTAAAGTAACAAGGTGTTCCCTGAGTTTGGATGTAAGGAAGAAATGTAATTAGTTTATATTTGAGAATGGAATTTTCATATTATTATTATTATTATTATTATTATTATTATTATTATTTATTTATTTATATAGCACCATCAATGTACATGGTGCTGTACAGAGTAAAACAATAAATAACAAGACCCTGCCACATAGGCTTACATTCTAATCTTCCTTGTTTGGCATGCAAAAAGGGAGGAAAAGAAGTGTGGAGTTTATAAGGCAGAGTCTTGCCACAGCTCATGATTTAGTATTGTGTTCATATAGTTCTGCCTTTACAATATCCACCTTGCCACAATGTTCCCATCTTCCACTTCCCTGGCCACGTTCCTATCTTTTTCCCCTTTGTCCTTTTGGCTGCTTACAATAATGCAGGCAGCATCCCTGCCCAAATGACATATCATGCCAACTATTGCAGAGTAGACCACGTGGAGTGATCAGTTGGGGAGATATTGAATTCCGGATCTAGTGACACTTGAAGTGAAGTACCCAGTGTTGAGGGGGACATTTCTCAATGTAAACTTATGTAAGATAATGTACTTGAATTGGAGAGGGGTCTTACATTCAGAACTATTTAAGACCAAAGATGCAGATGAGGTATTTAGGTTCTTTATGGAGCCATGTATGGAGCTATGTTAGTGTATGTTGTGATACTATCACACAAAACATTTCGTTGTTCATGGAGAAAGGTGCATTAGACCTAGTGATTTGCAGCTGGAATGTGCAGTACATTATAAATGAATGCTCATAGGATTTGTGTGTGTGTGAGAGAGAGAGAATAAATGAATGAATGCCATCTTTTCCATTCCTCAACTGTCAGATCTTCCTTCTCAGTCACCTTGATCTGCTTCTGGAGCTTTGTCGTTGCATTTGAACCAGGCCATCTTGTTTAGTGGCATGGGAGTTGCTGCAGCTTCCTGCCACACCATCCTCACTAATATGAGAAGTTCATGCCAAAGCTCTTTGCCACACCAATACCTCTCCTCCAAAGGACTGAGACTCTGCTTAGATGGAAAAATGCTGCAGTGTGGATTTGTTCCATGGGAAGGACTCATACTATAGCTGCTCCTGACACCATTGCTGCTACACTTCTCAATGGTGGAAAATTACTGTGGCAAGGAACTATGACGAGGACTTGTTATATGCATGCCACTGAATGTAGCAGTGAAAGAGACCTACTCTTATGCTGACCCAGCTTAGCCATTTGCTGTACTAGGACAATACAGTAATTGGTGAGGTTCACACAACACAACAACCCATACTCAAGGTTGAGTGTGGGTTGTCGTTGAACCATTTTTGTGTGTGTTGAATTATAGCTGTGTTGTGTGAACCCAGCTGTGCTAACAAACCATGGTTTGTTAAACCATGAACAACCCATGAAGAGAACTCATGGTTATTTGTTGGGTTGTGAACTGTGAATGGTTGTGGTTAACAAACCATGGCTTGTTAACACATCTGGGTTTATACAGCACAACAACCCACATTTCAATAACAAATGTTTCAGTGATAACTCATACTCATACTTGAGTATGGGTTGTCATGTTGTGTGACCCCAGTCATTATGTACCTACAAAGGGCCTCCATTGCAATCCTATACTGTTCACAGTCTCCATAATATAATAGGATTTTGCTCAGATAATTTTACTATTTATTTATTGCCTGTTTAAAAAACCTCCCAATAGCCATGGGTCTCTGGGCAGTTCACAATTACCGTATTTCTTCGATTGTAAGACGCCATTGATTCTAAGGCGCACACTAATTTCAGTACCACCAACAGAAAAAAAAAAGTTATGATTCTAAGAAAAAATAAATTTCTTAGAATATCTTAGAAATTTCTTAGAAATTTCTTAGAAATTTCTTAGGAAGAGCTGGGTTTTGGTGCCACTGGGCTGGGAAGGGCTTAGGGGTAAGCAAAAAACCAGGCACTTACCCTCCCAGCTCCTCTTCGCTCGCATGGCTCGCGGCTGCTGCAGGAGCTTCCTCTTTTGGAGGCCTACCTGTATGAGGAGGAGAGAGACAACTGGAGCTGCCATGTGAGAGCAGCTTTGGCGGAGCAGCACTTCTTTGGCCTCTGGCCACAGGTTTTTCGGGTCACTTTGGCCCAGCATCCGCTGCCCTCCAGCAAACCAGGGGGCGGGGACTACTTCCAGGATCCACTTGGGATGCGCGCTTCCCGGCCACCAGAGCCGGGTGGGTACAACCCAGCTGGGCGTCTTCCCAGGGCGGTGGTTGGGGGGGCACCTGGTGCTTGGGGGGGGGGTGAGCCTCCTGACTTTTGGAGCCACGTGTCTTCCGGGCGCGGCTGACGAGGGCCACCCAATCAGGCTGCAAAGCGTTCTCAAAAAAATCCCAATCACTTGCAAAGAGATCTCAAAAAACCCTGCTTGCTCAGCTTTCTAAAAGCGAAGAAGCCAGAGAGAGAAAGTTGGAATGGATGTTTCAGACACTTTTTTAATAGGATAGTCTTTTTGTATCTACCATATTGCTTTGATTCTAAGACGCCATTGATTCTAAGACGCACTCCATTTTTAGAGATGTTTATTTGGGTGGGAAAGTGTGTCTTAGAAACGAAGATATATGGTAAAACCATAAAATACAACAAATCAAAAATAATATGAAGCTTTAAAAGTTTAAAAATAGCAGGTAAAACCAGAATAAACCCAGCAGAAGTTACAGCCCAGGGAAAACTTGTGTGAAAAGATGTGTTTCCAGGGGGATTTAAAGGATGTTACATTTTCTGCATCCCGAACTGCATGAGGGAGGGTTTTCCAGATGGTGGGTGCTTCTTCAGAGAAGGTGTGCTGTGGTGTGCTTTGTTTTTGTGGGGAGATTACATAATTCCACATGTTCTCAAAATGCATGAAATTATACCTTGAAGTAGTAAGAAAGTTTGTGGACAAGAATATATGTACATAGGAGCTGTATTTCTGTTACCACCAGACAAAAATGTCGTTCTTGACTGATATTGACTCAGTTTGCATGTAACAATGGCAAATATGGGTTAATTAATAAATTACCCACGATTTGCTGCGTGCTGTACGCAAGCTATTGCCGCTTTGTATAATCAACCTCTGACTGGCCAGATCATGTTGTTCCATAATGTGCGAACCCAGACACTATGGCATATTTGTGGTTAAACTACCCAAAGTTAATCTTCAATTAGTTCTTAAATTAACTTTGGGTTGTTTAACCCATAGTGTCTGGGTTTGCACATCATGCAAAACCTCTAATCAGGTCAATCAGAAGTTGATTATGTAAAGCAGCATGCCTTGCCACCTGGCAATTTGTCATGATTTGCTGCTGTTACATGTGAAGAGACCCATTGAAAACTATGTGGGGTTTTAAGAAAAACTGAACCTGGGCGTTAGAATTTTCTTTCATTTTGAGATTAGATGTTTGGGTGGTATGGTTAAAAGACATTTTACTGCCAGTCTGAGAAGGTATGCCATTCACTAAATATTATGCATTCCATTCTCTTCTCAACCAGATGTTTCACAATGTGAAAGTCTGCTGAATTTGAAAATGTATCTAGCACCTTAAATTTATGTATTGGCATTAGTGAGCTGTCTTGGACCAATTTATGGTTTAGTGTTTTGCAGTGCCTTAAATGTTACGTTTGAACATGTCTGAACATGTCCTAGTTCTTTACTAGTTTGGAATTGCCACCTGTCAGATTTTAAACTGGCTTAACTGGGGGTTTCACCTCCTTTGTAAAATGATATTTGTTTCGTTTTAGTGCATTTTCAGGAGCTAGTCATTGGGCAATTTGAGATTTGCATTTATTTACATGGATTAAATGTATATATGTAAATGAGTGATTTTTTAAAATCTTTTGGAGACAGAGCAATCCTACAGCAAAGCTTATTGGAACTATTTAAAGACACTGGATTGCAGCAATTATGGAAAAATGGGATATGTTCATTTTTTTGCCCCATGCATATTGCTTCATTTACTAGGTGTAGTTGAAAGTGTGTGTATGTACTGCATTATCAGAAAACTTATTCTGTATCAAGAGAGGGTTCTGTATCTTTCAATAACCTTCCTCATTTCTGTATGTAAAACTTTAATTCTTTCCTACATAAGGGAAGATGGAATTGTCTCTATTTCCGCTAGGTTACTGAATACAGGCTTCTAAAGGGATATTTTTTTAATTTAGAAGGGCTTCTTTGAATCTAGTTTTATTTAGTATTTTTCAGTGTAACTCAAATCATGAATATATGTTTCATATGTTTTGTCTTGCATAACTTCCCCCATTTCCCCTTGGAAAGCATTGCATTTTGTGTGGGGCTTTTAAAGAGAAAGAATTCCGTAATCATTTAGTTTAGGGATCTCTCAGCTGTTTATGGTTCTGTGCAGATAGAAAACTTGCAGAACAACCCAATGTGCCAATTCAAAAGTAAGGCCCATTGAGTTCAATTGGTCTTACTCCTGGGTAAGTGTGTCAGGCTGGTAGCCTTAATCAGAGTGTGTGTGTGTGTGTGTGTGTGTGTGTGTGTGTGTTTAATTTTGTTTTGTTTTGCTTGATCTTTGTTAAGACCTGTGCATACCTAAACCATGGCTACAAATTGGTTACAAACCAGGTTGTGAAACTTTGGTTTGAAGTTGGATCTCAAGCTATGGCTTGTATTAACCTTACTTGCACAAAACAAATGTAGATATGATGCTCAACTGTGGAAAGTGCTAGCCATGGTAACTTGCCTTAAGCATTGTGAAGTTTCTAAACATATAGGGCCGGTTCCAAAGGATGCATGAATAGAAAGAAGGCTGCTTACATAAAGACATTTCTGTCCCCTCTCCCCCACCCCCACCCCCGCAAAGCCTTTCTGCATTGGAGGACTGTAATGGTAGGAGAGAAACCCCCTCAAATAGAAGAGAGGCACCTTCTATGAAACTTACTTTGAGCAATTCCCCTCTCCCACTGCAGCCTCACATTACATGCTTTTCCGGAGGGTCTCCTCTAACTTGGGAGGGTTTTGCGGGCCCACAGAGAGCTGAGGGGGGTGGGGGTAGAGAGGATGGAAAGGTAATTGAATTAATGTTTTTCTGCTTTACAACTTTTGGATTCAACTTGGTATGGGTTTAGCTTATCAAAGTTAGCTCTGTGTCCAGAGCAGGGTTGGGGAATGTGTGACCTTCTAGATGTTGTTTGGCTTCAACTCCCATCAGCCTAGGCAACATAGCCAATGGTGAGGGATGATGGGAGTTGCAATCCAACAATATCTGGGGAACCAGACATTCCCCATCCTTCATCCAGAGGGGTGTGTATAGGAAGACTTTGGCAAGAGCCTGTTTATTGTAATGCAAGTGGGAATGTTTGAGAGGTGGGGAAACTGCCTTAGCCACAGTTAGTACTGGTTGATTTACCTAACACCCATTCTCAATGAAACCAAGATTTCACAGTAAATGAAGTAAGTTCTCATGAGGCTTTTATCCATAAAATGCAAGCGTCCCCACATGTGTGTTGTGCTGTTTTTAAGTTGCTCCTTAATTTGTTTAGTTAATACATTATTTGAGGCACCTTAGTGAAACTCCTGAATCTCAAAAGGATTGAATGTATGAAGATGGGGATGGGGGGAACAAATTCCATCCAGGTGTATACAAACTTGGTGCTAGCAGGATAGGAATCTGAAATATTTGTCCAAACTTAAAGATGGCAAAAATTGGAAAAAGGATTTGATGAGGCAAATAAAGTGTTTTGCATGATAACAGAAAAGTTTATTTAAACCAATTGTGTGAAAGAACATCCAGGAATAACTGATGGAACTAACAGAGCCCTTGTATTATTCATGTTGGCTAATAAAACTCTGCCCTGCAATCCTTCTGAAGATGGCTGATCATAATCTCATCATAATTTTAATGTTGTCCAAACGTGGTTGTTGTTGCTATATTGTTGGTTGCTTTTTACCCAGGAATGGCTGAGTAAGTACCCACTCTAGCCTGGCTAAATGAGGTTACTCTAGAGAAATAGATAAATTTGTTTTACTATTAAAAAATTGTGCTAAAATATTCTTCATGAATATTTTAGCACAACTGGTTCAGTTTGTTTTATTTAAAACATTCCTATTACACTCTACCATTTCCAGGAGCAAAACACACTATCCAGGTCCCAAGTCATTTAGGCCTTTTTAAGTAAGCATTAATATTATGAATTGTACTTGGAAAATGACTGGAGGCCAGTGGAGCTCTTTGAGTATTGGTGTGATGTGTTCTACTGCCCAGTCCCAGTTAGCTGAAAACAGTCGCTAGGCTACTAAGTGCAATTTCCAGGCAGTCTTCAAAGAGAGCTCCGTGTACAACACATTAGAGTAGTGTAACATTGAGGTTACCAGAGTTGCATAATGCAGTAGCCCAGCTCTCTCTATCTCGGAGTTGCTACAGGCAGCTGCCATAACAGCCTTTGCTGGTAAAAGGTGCTTTTTGCTACTGAGGCCACTTCAGCCTTCAGTTACAGAGCTTGATCAATGAGCATCCCCAGACAGTGAACTTCATCCATTAGTGGTAGTATATAGCCCCTTCCAGAAAAAGAGCATTACCTCCCTAGATAGATGAATTGCCACCCATAATACCCATGATGTTGTGTTGGGATTGAATTTCAGTTTTTGGCCTTCTTCCAGTCCATTACAGCCTCCTGGCAACTATTCAGTATGTCAACTGCTGCCTTACTTGTATCTGATGTAAAACAGACATGGTGGCGTGTCATCTTTATATTGATGACACCCATCACAAGGTAGGAATAGAATCCCAAAACTTCTGGGCCACCCAAGCTATCCAGAAGGATACTGTGATCAATGGTATTGAATGCCACTGAGAGATCTAGGAAAATTAACAAAGTTGTACTCCTTTCCTCTCCTGGCACAGGTCATCCTTTAGGGCAACCAAGACAGTTTCTGGGCCAACATCAGTCCGGAAGCCAGATTAAAGTGGATCTAGATAATCAGTTTCATTCAAGGGCATATGGAGTTGCAGAGCAATCACCTGTTTGAGTACCTTGTAACCTGGTGATAGTTATTACAGTCCTCTTCTGGGTATAAGAAGGGTTTTTTGAGGTGTGGCTTTTTGGTTGTATTTATATTTTTTTGTTATTTAGTAAACTTAGAACAAATTTTACATTAGGAACAAAATTAGATGAGGCTAGGCCAGGTTGCGGCCAATAAAATTTTATGTTTAGTTGTTGCTTTAGTCACAAAAAGCCCTCCCCATCCATCAGCCAATGAAAGGAAAAACTTGTATGTTCTAACTTTATTGTCTTCCTAGAGTTTAAGGAAATGTGATGAGATGTTTGAAGTGTTTTGTACATGTGAGAGCATTTGTGACTAATGTAATATGTTAATATGTGACTAATGTAACAATGTGACTGTCGTAATTCCTTCTATGTTAATTTAATATTCCATTCAGATGAAAGATATTGATATAATTATATGTTAACTTATTTATTAATTGGATAGTTTTTCAGGTTGATTATCAGTGTGGTTTAGAAGGGTGTAGAATCCGGGATATTTCTCTTCTAGAGCCAACCTACTTTCTTGAAGCACTTAGATGGTTCTACCAGCTTCAGCTCAACTGTATCAAGAATAAAAGCCCTTGAAGCTTCTCTTCCTTTCTGTCTCTACCTAACTGGGCAGGAAAATCTTGCCTTTGGAAACACTCTGAAAGACCCTGGAAAAGGTTGAAGCAAGTCTTTACACCACAACATATAAATACACTTTCCAAGTTCACAATTTGTTTGCACATAACTGAGAACAGGGGAAAAGAAAAGAAAAAGATCTTGTCAAGTTTATTTTTAGAAACAAATTCAATGAAAGGCATACAATCAGCATGATGTCAATATGGGATAATTTAGTGTATGCTGTTATCGAAATACAGGAGATGAAGCCGCTATGGAGAATGTAATTATCCTACAAGAAAAAAGAGCAGAAACAGCCACTAAATTTCTGGTGTCACTTGACTACTTCATTTTTGATGAGCTCAAGACAGGGAAACTGGAAATAATGCTGTCGGTCAGGTGCTACGACATGATATTCAGATAAAGAAAATATGCTTTCTGGCAAAATGAACCACCCAAACCTTTGTCCTCATTACAAATGACAATAAATGTGGGTTTGAAAAGAAAATCATTAGGGTGTTGCCAAAGCCATGTGTGAATTCCCATGGGCATTGCACATTCCCAGATGAACTTGATATTGAACTGCAATATGTGTATACATAGTAAAGTATCATATGCACAAAGAGACTTGCTTATATTTGTGTGTCCTGCAGTGGGTATTCACATGTTATGTTGCTTACATTACATTAGTCACAAGTCATTAACAAAATTTCTACAGTTTCAAATGAATATTACCTTAAGTTTGAAACCCATGAAACATTACTTATTCATGTATATTGATACAGGAGGAAACACATTTTTGTATTTGTAATTGCCCTAGCTATAGCTAAGTTCTTGAGACTGCAAAAATGTTGTGATAGCTGCATCTTTTAAAATGGAATAAAAAGAAAGCATTTAAACTACCTGTGGGATATGTGTCTATATTTTGGTAGGCAAATTCAATTTAATTCACACACAAAAAGTTTGATTTACATTGGAGTTTTTTAAAAAAATATCAGCCAAAATACAAAATGTTATGTAACTAAGCCTTACATGTGTTATATTAATCACTGCAGAAATATCCAGCAAATTTTGTGTGGAAATCACTGCTTTCTGCAGTGTTCGTTTATGGTCTCTGCCCCAAAGCTCGTATGCTGGATGCAGCTATTGAGATCTGTCCTATGGGACAGCATCCTGGGTGTGTATGTGTATGGAGAGGTATGGTATGACATTTAATCACTGCATGCATCCTGTTCTCATTTTTGCATGGTTTGCCATCCTTTTTCCTATTAGCCATGAATATACACTTGAAGTAGAAGTGAGAACCAGTATTCCACTTGTGTTGTCTATTCAGCATGTTCATATATGCACACAATCATTAAGAAAACATAATTCAGATCAGTTACCATTTTAACAGGAGAAAACATATGTATTTCAGTGCTCTTGTAGACTGTGTACAATATTATTGTGTTGTCTCTGCTTCTGTTTGAGAGTCAGTAGAGCCACTAAAGTAGGGAAAAATTCTTTATTTTACAGCATGTGTTCTGTAATAAGCTGAATGGCTAGGCTTTCTATTGGCTTGTGTTCATTTCACCTTCACACTAGATTTAGGGTGAAACATGGAAACACAATGGAAACTAAGAATGGTTCCTTATTTAAACTGTATATTGTGCTGTGAGGTGTGTTTGTCAAGAAGAATTGAACTGAACCATCTAGTTACTATGAACCTGCCTGTGTTTGGGAAATTGAAGTGCATGCTAGATGGGAGATACTCCAAAGCTACACATAAACATTCATAGTCAATATATTAATAATATGTTCAAATAGTAAAGTAACTGACCATCCTCAAAATGTTGAATTTCTGTATGTCTTTGGGTAAAAATTTCAGAACATCACACACTCAGATTAAAAGAATTATATAACTTTTAAAAATGCCCCAAATTTGCTTTATCAGCCTTTCTAAATTTCATTGAGGTTTTGCTGGATTTGAGTTTCAGCAGCAGTTAAAGACCTGCATTCCTGGAAAACTGGGAAGCAATGGAAATTTTGGAAATAATTGACATACATGCACTACCTACATTTATTTTGCTGCTTTAGCCAAGAATGTCTTGTAATTGTGCTATTTGGCATATTTGTGAAACGTATAGAGCTTGCTTACTCAGAAGGCCATTTCCTTCTGTAGGTTTTTGGTTGGAGCTCAGTTCTCACACAAATGTTCAGGGTTTTTTCTCTGCAGCTATGGTACCTACAACAGTATTTTTTCAGTTATCCCCCATCTCCTTCTGACTTCATTATTTGTCAGCAAGGTGGGACAATAAACTGCTAGTTTCCTAATGTGTAACAGACCGTTTTGGTGCTTTTGGGGGAGGCTTTCACAGAATATTACAGGTGGGAACGGGATGGGTGGGATAGTGGTTCAGACAGCTTTGCCTTCCGCTTGTAAGCCTTGGTTTTCTTCCGTCCTTTTTTCCTTATCACAAAAAAGCATTAAGCAGGAAAAGATGGAATAGCTGCACAATGCCTTTCAATTGGTGCTGTCTAGAAGCACCTTAAGAAATACAGTCCTTTGAGGGGAGAGTTGAAAGGTTGACCTCAGGGAATTGACTAGGACAAAAGGATAACTGACAAGATACTTGATTCCAAACTAGATCAGAGCTCACCAGAAGAAGGCAAGCAGTAATTCACTGGACAATAATAGCCCTATATGCTCATCTCGTGAAGATGACAGCACCCTCTAGGTGCAGGAATGCATTTTGTATTTGAGTGTTGTGTATGTCTACATAGGAATTAAGAGTGGGAAATTTTGTGGGGCCTGGGGCCACCTTTAACCCCTGTGGGTTGCATTCCTGCCATCACCACAACGCTGAATTGTTCTCAAGCTAAACTCGACCTTTTATCTCTCTGCAGGGTTGATTTGATTTAAATCATGATTTAAATCACTTCTCTAAAGGACACAATTGTAATGATTTAAATCACAGTTTAAATCATTAGTGAGGAAGATTCTGTTTAATCATTTTAGTAGAAGTACAATATTGTTTACTATAAACTTAATACATATTCAGAGATGTAAGTTTCATTAGAAGGTACCGTATTTCTTCAATTCTAAGACGCACTTTCCCCCCCATATAAGCATCTCTTAAAACGGGATGCGTCTTAGAATCGCAGGTGTGATTATTATTCTTAGAATCAAAGCTTTTTTCTGTTGTTGGTACTGAAATTAGTGTGCGTCTTACAATCGATGGCGTCTTACAATCGAAGAAATACGGTAGGTACACACTAAGCAATTATTCTGAATTGTTTTCAGATTAATTTTCATCAAAAATGGAATGATAATTTGGTCATTTTAGTACTAAAGCAGAATGAACTTGTGAAGTCGTTCAGGAGATGAACCATCTCCAACTTTTCAGTTAATCATTATATTTTTGTCATGATGTGCCAGAATCACTACCACCAAACAGGCTTTTAAATTTTACTAATAAGACTGTTTATTCTTCTGGTTAGTTTTCTTCTTCAGCAAACAACATTAACCAAAAAAACCCCCTGCTCATTGAATGGTTAACTATTTCAGTTTTTAGATAATGTAAAGTTTTTTAAAATAAAAATATGGAGGCAATTTCAGCCATTTCAGCAAGTACAGAATCAAAATATTCCCAAATACGATCTCTTTTATGACCTGCTGTTGCCATGCTAGGTACTTCCTTTCTACAGTGGAGGATACATGCATAAGTTTCCTTAGGAGTGAGGACTGCATGAATACTTCTGCTCACTTTTGGTTTCACTTTCTATTCCCCTCCCCTATCCCTTGCATTTATATCCAGATCCCTCCTCCTTGTTCAGTTCTGCTCCATCTCCCTTTGACCTTCTCTATCTTTGCACTTAGAGAGAGGCAAGCCCTTGAGAGAGAGAGCGTGTGCGAGAGAGAGCGTGCACTTCTGTACACCACTTGCAGTGCAGAATAGGACTGATCAGGTTATTTCCTATCTCCATAAACTGCTATTAACATATTCATAAAATATAATTAGAAAATGTATAATTAGTATTCATGATATCTTTTACCTAGACTCTTTTTTTACAAATTGTTTTAAGAATATTTCAAATTCCAATTTTAATTTTAAAAATCCATTTTAAAAAAAACAAAAGACCTCATTGATCTTTATAAATTCTTTCGCTCCGTACAAGCTAGCTGCAACCACTGTGAATTTTGCTGGGGGGCAGTAGGGGCCACATTAGAGGCTGGCATGGGCTGTGTGTTGCCCATCATTGCTATAGATTATATCACATGAGAATCTTCATATATTTCATCATTCCAAAAGAGAGTGTTGCCCTGCCACTTGGAATATTCATTCAGATTGGCTGTATTCGTACATAACGCTACGCCCGGATTTAAATTAACTATTGTTTGTTGATGTAGCCATGACTTGCCTTATAGACAACCAATGAAATGGCAGTTTCTTTTGCCCATTCCTGGTTTGTTTTTGTACCACCATTTCTGCCTGCTCCCTCCTGGTTTCCCAAATACCTTCACAACACTGTAGGACTGAAATAGATTCACTGCATCAACTGTTTTCTTGTCATTAGTCTCCTGCAGAAACAAGATTAGGTTACATTATGCTGCCCTTGGGAGGGTTCCTTCTAACTGTGCATTCTTTTGGGGAAAATAGTGCTCCAACACCCAATCCTTCCTCACCTACTCCCTCACAGTCCATCTGACTCCTTCTTTGATCACTGGACCTTCTCACCCTTAAAACTCTTTTCTAATCTGTAGACCTAGTTTCTAGCTTGATAACTATTTTTCCATCCCCTTGCTGCATCTAGCAAGTGCTTAAAGGGCAGTCTAGCAGGTAGCACCATCTCCATAGTATTCTTGTTGCTTTGTGGAGTAGATTGGTTGTGGAGTTTAAGCAGTAGGTAACAAGCAAGAGGAAGACCCAGAAAAAAAAATGAGTTTATTTTCAAAAACATCACCAAACCTGCATTTTCATCCTCACTTGTACCACAGCACAAACTCTATTTTGGAGTAAGATTGCCTCCCATGCATTGGCAAGCCCCACAAAGGGCATAAAGTTTATCGGCCCCATGAAACTGTTGCCACGCACTTACAATTTAAAACCACTTTAAGTCTGTACCGTTCTTGTAGCACCACCAGTGTGACTCTCTTCCTAACCTTTCCCACACACCCTGTTTCTCCACAGCTGCACATTTCCTTTTGAGCCTTTGCATTCTGCATGCCATCAAATGCATCTTCCTCCTCATGTGGGTTTGGTGATTCTCTGTTAGTAGCCATCACACAAAACTGAGTCTCTGGTCCTGTTGGCCCGAGAAGGTGCCACACTGGTAACTTTCTAATGGCATTGTAGGACTTAAGCAGAGGGAGTATAACCCTTCCCAAAATAAAGGTATCTGTAGCCAACCCAGGAATTACTTTGGGATGGGGCACCAGGCTTTTGTTATTCCTTTTTAAGGGACCCTGATGGCAGACTTTGCAGCTGCACTATCCAGTTTTTGATTAAATACTTTATTTGTAATCAATAGTGCAAAAGAGAAACAAGTACAGAACTGTTTTCAGTGCTCCTTTAAATTTAAGGACTAGTGAGACTGAACAAATATCAGTTCCGCTTTCCTAGAGCAAGAACTGTGCTCTGTCATGTAACTACTCCAAGAAATTACATAAGATTTCTTATTGTTACTATCTAAAGCAAAATATTTACTTGAAAACAGTTTAACTATACAAACAAGAACACTTCAGAGCATTCCAATCACTCAATAACTATGAGTATCATGAGTTTCCACCATGATCCCCGGTGCCTCTTCAGCAACCTGCCTCAGGTCTCAAGGCAAATGATGCTCCTGCTCTGCTGGTGCAGTGGCAATGGGGTGGGGAATAGTTTTGCAGTGAAACCTGCTCTGCCATAGGTGGAGGGAAATGGTGCAGTGGTGTTTGATCTATTATGGAGTGTATAAAATGTAGTGCTTCAGGCTGCTACCCTGTCAATGGCATTATTGAGTGTGGAGGTTGCAGCTGACGGTGCTGGTATGGGATGCGACTGCAGATACCCTATTACTGGGAAGGAGGAGTAGGGTCATGAGGGCTTAGTGTGTGAGCATGCATTGCATCAGTAATACACTGCAAAACATCAGTTGGCCTCTCTGTGACAGTGACATGCACACGTCTCTCAAAGGCATAGGGCTGCTAGTGCATTGTAGAGGCTCTCATGGAGTGCTGGCTATGTCCCCTCACTCATACCTGGAGATACCTTCTCCTGCACATGATGTGAAACTTTCATAGATGTTTGCTTACCTAATTGGTTGTTGGTGCTGCCCTTGGAGCAGGTATGATGGAAGCGGATGACCTTGGTACAGTTGCAGCCTTGCCTGATGTCCTGAGAGTTTGTCTTGGCAGCAAATAAGATATTTGCTTAGGGTGATGGCATGAATATGTGATCTTGCTTCCCACTATGTAAGCTGTTGTGGCATCCCTTCCTGTATAAGAGGATGGTTGCCAGCTAGTCATAGAAGGGCATGACTTGGGGTTCCACCTCATGCTTGCTATGAGTGGTTTTTCAAAGTATTCATCTTCTCCTCAGACATCCATATTACAACCACTAAACACATTATGTAATCCCTTGTGAGCCTCTTGGCTCATCCATAGATGAAGACCCCACTCCCCAAACATCTTCCTTGATTCTAGAGCCCAAATCCTCTAGGATACTATCTGTTGTGAGTCCTGGAATGTAGGTACTAGGGAAGGAGTACCCTTCTCAACCATGGATTGGTTTGGGGAAAAGTTGTGTCTCCTGATATGGGAGGTTGAGAGAGTGCTGAGTTGTTCTCACAAACTAGTTTCTATAGAGGGGTTACCCATTCACAACATGGTTGTCATGCAGTGTGTGGTGAGTCACAAAACACCTGAAGGTAAAATATATCTAAGTGTAGAGTAGAGGTATGGTCTGAACTCCAGAATACAAAACCATTCTTCTGAACCCACAGATTTGAGATTTCTACTCCAGCACCCATTTCAAAGAAGGCAAATTGATAAAGCTCAGAGAAATATCTTAGCCAAGAAACTGAGTACAAGGCACAGGTGGAGTTTGACTCTCATATGCCAAATTACATTTGCCATTGCAAAACAAGTTCCCAGAAGACAAAGTGGTGATGATCAGAAAACACATGCACACAAAGGCAAGGTTTATCCGGTTGACAATAGAACAAACCGTGATTTGTTTTCTCAATCCCTGGGTTTCTTGTTTCTCTCCTCCTTCGTCCCCATCCCAAATTCCCTGAAAAAAAATTATTAATCTTTTTTCCTTTTATTGTGAATTGAACAAAAGAAAATAGAAAACAAAAACAAAAAAAAGAAAAATGAAAAAAACAGGGAAGTACATACATAAAAATATCAATATTCCATCAAGTACAACATTCTTTTTTAAAAAGGGGATTATGAATAAGTTTCAAGAAAAGCAGACCAAATTTCAATATATTTATCCACTCATGAGTGGCATCTATATATCACCTGTTCAAATGTTGGTAGCATTTTAGGTTCTCAGCCCATTGCATTATGGGAGGTGAACATTTATTCCTCCAACATTGTTGACAGCAACCCATAGTTCTGGATTTCCACGTAACAACAACCCACAATTCAGTAACCCATGGTTTGTCATTACATGCAAACCTATTCATAGTGTTAGGCCTTTGACACCATTCTGAGGAGCTGTTCAGTTCTGGCATCATCTAAAAGAAATATGTGTAGATAGGGACATGTCTACAAACTTGTGCTGAACAGGAATAATCATTGTACAAAAACACCTGAATTCTGTAAATTGAGTAAATTATATGCAGTGTGGTGTAGTGGCTTAAGTGTCGGACTGGGAGTCGGGAGATCCGGGTTCTAGTTTCCACTCAGCCATAGAAGCTCACTGGGTGACTTTTGGCCCAGTCACAGACTCTCAGCCCAACCTACCTCACAGGGTTGTTGTTGTGAGGATAAAATGGAGAGGAGGAGGATTATGTATGCTCCCTTGGGTTCCTTAGAGGAGAAAAGGCAGGGTATGAATGCAATAATAAATAAATAACAAATAAGAGGCATATAAAATCTGCTTCTGAAGGGAGTTTCTGGAGTGGCATTTGATGGAATATATGTGAGGGGCTGCAGCTAGATGGAAATATCAGCACTACCTCCACTCTCCCCACCTCCCAATGTGCTTGCAGAAGCACTTAATGCATTCCATTTGGGGCTCTTTGGATCCCATAAAGTATTTTTTATTTTTTTTACATTCTCCCAGCACCCCTCAACCCATGTTATACATAGAAGTTCACTAATGGTGCTCTGGTCAAAAGAGCTTTATAGCCTATGCAGAAGAGAGCAAGTATGAAGAATTTTGAGCTTTAGGTAATTGGGCATGCTAATCAAAGGATTGTTTCTGGTACACTTGTCAAGGGCAGGAATATGCAATAAAAAGGTTTATTTGAAGTGAGTGTGTTTAATTAAAGTAGAATGCGTAAAGAGATTTTCAATAGGATCTCACACATGAATTCAAATAAACGAGGGGACGTGATGAAATTTTCGGATGCTATGAAGTATTCTATAATAAATCTGTTTCCAAGGTGTCAGAATTTACGTGTGTGTGCATGTACTTTTCTGCTGTCATATCCACTCTTATGGAACTTCTGCTCTTAGTTCACATTTGCCAGTAAACATGTCTCTCGACCTGTTGGTGGAGTGTATGTTTGTGAGAGAAACTCTTGCCACTCCCTAGAGTTTCACAGACAAAGCTACAAATGTGTATCTAGGCGGTCTGCTGAAATCAGGTGCAATCTTGAAGTAGGTGTTTACACGGATACTTCATTTGGCTTTAAGCAAAGGCAAAGGAAAAAAAACAGCTGTCTGATATGTTGTTTCTTTTAAGTGTCTGTGTCTTCAGATGTATCCGCTGTTACTGCGGGTTTCTACCATGCAGATTCTGTGGGCGTCTCCTTGAACAGCTTTATGGCAAAGAGCACTTGTTCAGTTGAACTTCAGTCAGACGTTTGCTTTGTCATCCTGACTCTGCTAGTGTTCTTACCCACCCCCTTGCTCTTGTCTAATACTTCATTTTGTTGTTATTGTGATCTCTCTAGAATTTGTCATCAGCTTCTTACTGAAAAGTCCATGACTGAAATTTAGTGTACTCATTTTGTCTCTAGCATAACAGTCTATAGAATCAGGCTTAAAATGCCTTAGGAGAACAAGGTAGCAAGTCTGCTTTTCAGCTTGTGTTGCCTTCAGTTAGATTTTAACTGGAACAGACACTGAAATCATTCCAAGTGGCAAAGCTGGGTGATGAAATATGACACATGGAGGGGAAGAGAATTGGCAGGGAGCCCTGATGCACAAATAGCCCTTTCCCCTTTGAAGCATATATACAGAATGGAAAATAAAAACATTGCAAGCTGCGGGGGTGGGTTTCTCTTTTTCGTTTGGATAATTGTTTTAAGAAATGTGCCCCAAGAGGTATTGTGCGGCTGTTTCTCTATATGATGATGGAGTTTTGATAATATTTATGTGCTTTACATGTATAATATAAGATGTCTGAAGACTTTTGCATTTTTAATAGGCTGTAGCAAGGTGGAAGGGGGTTGGCTGGAGGGGGGTATTGAGCAGTAATTGCACGACTATGATCTTTTCCACCTCTTGTCAGTTTAATCTTTGGTCAGAATTGAAGAGGATCTATTTCAGTCAGATTATCATATTAACCTGTTTATTTGAACAGGAGTTTCTTGACAAATCCTTTTGTGAGTTATGTAAATCTAGTCGTCCCCCCCCCCCCCGGTACACTTTAGAGTGCCCAATAAACAGTTCTCTGACAGAAGCAACAAGCAGCTGGTGACATAAAGCATTTGTCTCCACTTTGTGGCTAATGTGACATGCACCTTTCCCATAGTGTTTGACTGAGCTGGCAGTTTTAAATATAGCCCTCTTTCTTGTTCAGAAAATAGTTGGGGCTTCACAAAAGTTGTAGTGCAGCTCAAAGGCTTGATGTCTGATTTCCTGAGCATCTAAAAGTGTGATGCAACGGCTTAGAAGTTGGAAATATTGTTCTAGTCATGTGTATAAAGGGCATTACTGACAATGACTGGGTTCAGACAACACAATAGTCAATGGTAGTTCAAATAGTTCACGGTAGACTAAATAGTCCACCGTGGACTATTGTGTCATCTGTGGGGCAAAAAATACCCCATGGTTGGTAATTTCAATGAAACAACCAACTCCAATAATCAACGCTGTGCAGAATTGTTTATCTGCACAGCTGTTGATTATTGTGTTGTTGTTAGGCTCTGTTGATTATTTCCTCTGCCTACAGAGTTGCGAGGCAAGAGCAGCAGAAACCTCTTGCCCAGCGGGGCTCTATAGACAGGGGAAATAATCCCAGCCCGGAAGCACTTGGGGAGCCGCTGATTGTGCCATCCGTTGGTGGGGCGCCGCGGTCCGCAGCTCCCCACACGCTTCCTGGGACAGGCCAATTAGTTTCGAAGCCGGTGTCAAAACACATAAGAGTGCTTGCACTGCGGACCGGGTATGGTATTCATCTGCAGCGTGAGTGTTTCCATTCATTTCAAGGCTGATGGCAGAGGTAGTGTCAGCGTCAACGGGGGAAGGAGGTGACGGCACAGAGTGAGATGACATCGCTCTGCACCACTGCCACCTCCGGCGCTGGGGCCATAGAAACACGGAAGGCGGTGGCTCTAGCAACCATTGCTAGAGCCGTCCCCTTCCTTGTTTTAATGGCTCCAGCAGCTGCCGCGGCAACACTCCCTTGGCCTCGGTGTTAAAACAAATAGGGGATGGTAACTGGAGCTGGTAACCTTCTGTGGCACATGCATCCCCCATTTGTTTTGATGCCAAGTGAGAGAGAGCTGCTGTCAGCTCAGCCTCATTGTCAAAACAAATGGGGATGCACGTGCCACAGAGGCTTGCCAGCTCCGGGCTGGTAACCTTACGTGGGGCATGTATCCCCAGTGGGGGCTCCCCTGCCTTCTTCTGACTGCTGTGGGTGCCGTGGGCGCTGCTGCAGCCAGAAGGAGGGGGAAACCTAAGGACATGGTGCGATTGGTTCCCTTGATGGGATCATTTAGTGCTGCATCCTTTCCCTGCAGGGGCTGCCCTACCTCCTTCTGGCTGCAGTGGGCGCCATAGGTGCCACTGCAGCAAGGAGGAGGCGGGGGAGCTTCTCTCCTCACTTCCATGGAATGGTGAAGTCCTGATCAGGTAAGGGTGAACCAGTGCCGCCATTCGGTGGGGAGGGCGGGGGGGAGCATTAGTCAACTTTGCCCTTATGACCAACTCAACAGATGACTATTTGCATGTCACCCCAAGCGTGACATGCAAATAGTCAACCATGGAGTGGACTATGACGGCAGGGTTGCGGAACATGACATCCGAACATGGCCAATGTGTAACTGACATGCAGTCTCTTAGCTGAAAGGATCTGTGAACTATTAGAGCAGCCCCCCATGGGAAAGGCTTGCAGCGCATGTATACCAGCGGAGATCCATTGCTCGCTAGTCCCCTACTTGTAGATGGCTATGGTGGATAGCAAGGCATCCACACTGCCACATCACATAGAATTGAGACTGAATCCTGGCAAGACGGAAGCCCTGTGGGTGAGTGGTTCCCGAGTCCGGGAGACAGACTCATTGCCTGTTCTGGATGGGGTTGCACTGCCTCTGCAAGAGCAGGTTCGTTGTTTGGGGGTACTCTTAGACCCATTTCTGTCGTTGGAGGCTCAGGTAGCCGCCACGGCTCGGAGTGCCTTTTACCATCTTCGGTTGGTTCGCCAACTACGGCCTCTCCTGGACAGGGATAGCTTGACCATGGTGGTACAGGCATTGGTAACCTCAAGATTGGATTACTGCAACGCGCTCTATGTGGGGCTGCCCTTGAAGCTGCTCCAGAAGCTGGAGCTAGTGCAGAATGCTGCAGCTCGGCTGTTGTCTGGAGCTGCCCCTTTCCAGCATGTAACTCCTCTGCTGAGGGAACTGCACTGGCTGCCTATTAGCTACCGGGCCAGGTTTAAGGTTCTTGTACTTGTGTACAAAGCCCTAAACAATTTGGGACCAGGATACCTGAGAGAGCGCCTTCTCCCTTACCAACCTGCCCGGTCACTGAGGTCATCCGAGGGCCTGCTCCTGGTGGTTCCACCTAGATCCATCCTCCGATTGGAATCCACCAGGGGAAGAGCCTTCAGCGTGGCGGCGCCCCTCCTGTGGAATTCCCTGCCTCTGGAGGTCAGGCAGGTGCCAACCTTGTACTCCCTTCGGCGCCTCCTGAAAACATCTTTATTCCAAGAAGCCTTTCTTTAACATGCAGCCTTGGATTACTGTTATTGCTTCTTTTAAATTTTGTTTTAACTGTTTTTTTTCTGTTTTTTTTCTTTTCATTTTACCTTGTACACCGCTCCAAAATTTTTCAATGGGGAGTGGTATATAAATATTCTAAATAAATAAAAAATAAATTCCAGCCCAGAGCAGAACCAAGGGGAACTAAATACACACTTCCACTGAGTTGTTTTCTGAGCCTATTCTGTTCTGAATGCTGTTCTATTGCTATATGTTATATACTTTTAGGAGCACCACTCTGATTTCTGGGTGCAACTCTCCTGGATCATTAGCAACAGCTCTGGTTATTTCTTTGTACCCCAGCCCTTATAAGCATTTTTTTCAGTTGCCATAATAGTGTATTCTTTTTGTAGAGGCTAAGCTACCCTTGCATAACCCACGTTCTGTTGAAGGGTTTGCACCATATCATCCAAATCAGGTCAATATGTAATGTCCGTTGTCCTTTTAGTATAATTTTGAGGCAATAATTGGTTCATAATCATCTTTATTTCTTTCTGTCCAAGTCCAAACGTAAAAGCAAAACTTTCCTTCTTCAATGTGTATTTAATATTTTGGATATTGTTTATCATTCTTAAATTTCTTAGATAAGGACACTCTAATGTTCCTTTATAATTTTTTTGCCAGTATACTGTTCTATTGTGAACTACATGAATAACGAATCTTTTTCACAGTTGCTCTCCACATGTATAATGTAGGTGTCAAGGGAAAGCAATAATGTGTTGGTGACCCAGTCTTTGGCATTCATGTATTGAGAAAGATATTTTCTATGGGACACCTGCATATGCATATGCTTTGCACTGTGTCCTCCCTTTCTCAGTATGAATTTGAAAAAGGCTTTAATCTCCTATAAATCTGAGCAATTATCGCTCATTAAGATGTTATATCTTTATAGATGTATGGTTGAATATACCTTTTATTCTCTTTCTAGGAACCTGCAGGCAGCCATTGGAGCCTACTATGATTTTGAGAGTCCAAACATCAATGTGCCCTCCATGTCCTTTGTAGAAGATGTGACCATAGGAGAAGGAGAATCCATCCCTCCTGATACCCAGTTTACAAAAACTTGGAGGATACAAAATACAGGTGATTAGTGAAACTTCTGGCTTCTGATTTAGTTTGCAATTTTCCCTTAAAAATATAAATTATTTTGTTTTTAGCAGTAATATTGTTTTCTTTTAGATTATTCAGGGAATAGATTTTTTTTCAAAGGCACAGGGAAGTATTTTTTATTGTTTTTAAGAACTGCATTTTCCATATTTTATAATAGACATTATAGGGATGGGAAGAGGACTCATTGTTCATAGTTGAAAATACTTTCTTTGGTTTGGATGTCAATAGAGGGGCCTAAAAATCAGCTTGTCACAGCAAGCTTCCTTCCATTCTAGAAAGTACGCTGATTCCCTCCCCTCTCCCTCCTTCCTTGGAAGAGGCAGAAGATCATCCTTGTAGTTATGCTGCACTTCAGACATATTCCCAGCTTGGAGCTGGGGTAGGGTTGGGGGTCATCCCTAGTATCATGCTGTGCCTTGAAGGTGCTCAGAGTTCCTCCAAAGCTCAGCATGACATCAGGTCCCACCCCTCTCACAAATCAGGGGAGATGCAGGGTGAAGATGAACTCAACTTTGGCTAGGTACCAAGGCTAGCCAAAATGTGTGGATTCCTGTACCTAGTGTCTTTGCCAATCTTGAGTACTTAGTATCAGATATTCAAGCCTTCCTCAACCTGGTGCTCTTCAAATGTGCTGGACTACAACTCCCATCATTTCCATTCAACATGGCCAGTAGCTGATTTTTTGTTGTCTTGGCACTTTCCCAAACTTGCATATCATTTTAAATAAAGTTATCCTCAAACTCTTGCTAATGTTTTCTTTCTGTGTTTTGATTGCCTGGGTGCATGTAGTTTTACTCTGACAATCCAATTAGTTTGGCAGCTCTAGCATATGTCTGGATGCATAATGATTTTCCCAAGCCTTTATTTTCGATCTACCAAATGCTGAAAACGGAGTATTTTTCTTGAACATTTTTCTTTCTCTTCAGATCTGGAAAAGTAATAGAACTTCTGTAGAACTTTAGTGTGATAAGTTTTAACAATGGAGTCTTTAGTGGAGTTGTGAACAATTAAGCTGTGGATCTCACGTCTCACGCTCTGCCTCCTCTTACTGGTCAGGGTGGAAGATGTATATGTGGCAAGGTTGCCAGACTTTTCAGCTTGACAGATCAGCCTGTTGTCAGCAGTGGGAGAGAATTATCTATGTCAGCTCCAGTTTGGCATAGCTTAGGGTCCTGATCCAGTCTCCTACTTGGACAGTGGTGCAGATCGAAAGCTGCTTCCATCCAATCCTCTGAATTCCCTATTTCAGAGCCTTTTCTTTTCCACTGCCAATGGCAGATTTCTGCAGACAGAGCTCCTCTCTGCCAGCAGGGGGCACTTCAGTCCCATCTTCATGTCCCACCAACACCACTAGTGAATATGAGGGTGAAAATTGTTCTTCCCCGATAAAAATATTTTATTTAAACTTCTACTAAATAAGCAGCAAAACAGATGCTGAACCAGTTTGCATATCACAGTGGCAAATCATGGGTTTGCCACCGTGATTCGTGGGGACGTGCTCTGCCTGCTAGCTGCTTCTACGTACTGTAAAGATGCGTAGTGTAATCACATGTTGTCACCAGAGATGTAAAATTTCTGGAAATTTTGAAGCTATGGAAAAAAAACGGTTTTTTTGGGGGGGGGTTTCAGAAAAAATGGAAATTTTCATAAAAATTGCAATATTAGCACTTTTTACAGATTGAAAGTCACTTTGTTACTTTAGTAACATAAAATGTAATTATGTCCAAGTTGGTTTGGCATAAAATTATTACATTTGGTATATTAAAAGTACAGTGTATTCAAACAATTATTACAAATTTAATTTACTTTTTTATTTTTTTTAGTTTTTTTGGTAACAAATGGAGCTACAAGCTCCTGAACTGTTAGGAACACCTGAACTGTAAGGAACCTCTTACTTTGGTTCTGCCAGTTCTGCCAGTGGTTTCTTCTGTTGTTGTTTTTAAAAAAACAAACAGAAGAAACTACCAACATTAGTAACAAAGAAAATTATTTATGTTTCTGCTAATCCTCCAGTGTCAAGAGATAAAGCACCCATTCCCATAAAAAGAACTGAGAAAAAAAGAGGAACCAAGATTCAATGAATATGCATGAAATTTAATCAGACTCATTTTCTGACCTATAGCTATCGGTATTAGTTTCAGTCTCTGCTTCCATGGAAGTGCCCCCTGGAGGCAGAAATGCATCTTGCTCTTGCATTTGAGAGTTGTAGTCTCAGTTTGCAACCTAAGACTTGCTTGTCGTTGGTGCACAGACATTGTAATAATCTGATACTGTACAGTTTTTAGAAATCATTTGGAGAAGTAAATATCTGAACACCTCGTCTTAAACATTTTATTCATCATGCTAAAATAAAACATTCTGTAATCTGTTTTTTCTTCATTTTTTTCCAATTTTTCCAATTTTGGGGGTGGGGGAACAGAAGAGGCTTCAGAAAAAATGGGAAAAAATCTGTTTTTTTTCTGAATTTTCCCAGTTTTTCCCCGGGCCTTCACATTTCTAGTTGTCACCAAGAACTAGCTCTTTGACTACTGTTCTAGAATTTAGGTGCATATTGGAATCTGATATAGTAGGCAGTATCTTCAGCTGGAATAGAAGCAAATTGCAGGAACTGCTGCACAAAAGCACAGGAAATGATGCTTTTGTTTATATTTTACATAAATTCTCCTATTTTTCAGGATTAAAAGCAGGAAAATAAAAAGTATTGTTTGATAGTTTATTTATTAATTTATTTTTAACATGTATATACTGCCTTATTTGCTAAAAAGCTATCAATTTAAACAAATAAAATTTTAATACAGTAAAAACCATTAAAACATTTAAACTCCATAAAAAGGAGTAAATTAAAAAGATATGTTTTCACACTCTTTCTAAAAGCCAAGAGAATTTGGGCCAATTGTAGTTCTTGAAGGAGCACATCCCACACTTTGGGAGCAACACAAGAGGGAGCCTTTTCATGTATGCCTGACAAATGGACCTCTGCAGGTTATGGTATCCTCAAGAGAGTCTCTCCTGCAGATCTTAATAACCAGGCCGGTTCCTAAAACCAGTCTAGTTCTATTTACACAGACATTTTGCTCCTGATTTGTTGGTTTTGGTGTTTTTAGGTCAGATTATTATTCTTATAATTGTTTTAGTTTTATGGCTGCTTTATTGGTACATGTTTTATTAATACTGTAAGCTTCTCTGTACTCCTTTTGGAGGAAGAGTGGGGTATAAGAATTTTGAATAAACACACAAATAAAGTGACAGGCAGCCCCTTAGATAGCAAAGTTCTAAGCTGTTTAGGACTTTCAATGTTAAAACCAACACCTTGCATTGAACAAGGAAAGTAATTGGCAATCAGTGCAGCTCTTTCAAGATAGGTGGCATATCATAGAATCATAGAATAGCAGATTGGCCATCTACAAGGCCATCTAGTCCAACCCCCTGCTTAATGCAGGAATCCACCCTAAAGCATCCCTGACAGATGGTTGTCCAGCTGCCTCTTGAATGCCTCTAGTGTGGGAGAGCCCACAACCTCCCTAGGTAACTGATTCCACCGTCGCACTGCTCTAACAGCCAGGAAGTTTTTCCTGATGTCCAGCCAGAATCTGACTTCCTTTAACTTCCAATCTGGCTTCCAATCTGCCATGATTTGCACCAGTGGAAGCTTCCAGACACACTTAACGGATAGTCTCACGAAGGGCACATCGCAGTAGTCTAAATGTGATGTAACCATGGCATGTATAACCATTGCCAAGTCAGACTGACTCAGGAAGGGTCGCAACTGGCTCACCAAGCATAATTGTGAAAATGCACTTCTTGCCACCACCATGATCTGAACTTCCAGGGTCAGTGTAGGATCAAGGAGCACCAAGTTATGGACCTGATTCTTCAGCGGGGAGTGCAATCCCTTCCAGAATAGGTTGAACCCCAATCCCCAAGTCAAGCTTTCTGTTGACCAACATCACCTCTATCTGGCCTGGATTTAATGGGCTGGATTCAGCTTGTTCGCCCTCATCCAGCCCATTATTGGACCAAGGCAATGTTCAAGGGTTTCAACTGCTTCCTTGGTGTTAGGTAACAAAGATCAACAGAGCTGGGTGTCATCGGCATAGTGGTAGCACCTTATTGCAAAGCTTTGAATGACCTCTCCAGGTGGTCACGTGTAAGGATTAAATGACATGTGGGACAAGATACAACCCTCTGGGACATCATGGGCCAATGGCTGTGGAATCTTAACAGTAAACCCCCTACACCATCTTCTGGACACAGCCTGACAGGACTAGAACAGCACCTGCAAGGCCGAGGCTCATCAGGCAGTTGAGAAGGATACCATGGTTGATAAAACTGAAAGCTGACGAGGGCCAGGAGAACTAATAGCGTCATGATCCTTGAACCAGTTCCCAACATAGGTCATCCATCAAGGTAACCAAAGCAATCTCAGTCACACATCCTGGCCACAAGCCCAATTGAAATGGGTCTAGATAATCTGTATCATCCAGATGCATTTAGAGTAGTGACACCATCATCTTTTTAATCGCCTTCATGAAAAATGGTGCATTTGAGACTGGCCTATAGTTAGACAGATCTTTTGGGTCATAGAATTATTCTTGGGTTTTATTTGTCTGTTCCATTTAAAAACACTTCGAAATTTCTTTCCCTTATAATCCGGTAGCGAGAGGGTTCTTTAAACATTTAAGTTGGAATAGCCATTATGCTATACGTTTTTGGTTTTTTTGGCCTAACTCTGGAGGTAAAGCTATGATGAAACTTTGAGAAGAGATGAGATGAGATGCGCATCCTTTGGCACTAATCTACTGGGACGTAATTATAAAGGAAATGAAATATGATGCAAGGGAAATAACTCTTAACAGAGATTGCAGTGACAATATATAATTTGGATAGCTGATCTATGTATCCATGTTTTGATTATACACATGACATCTGTTCAAAGTAATTACACTAAAAAAGGATGTCTTCAATAGTTATTATGGCGTATAAACTTGGTTTAGTAGATCGCTCACTCACACTCCACACCTCTAAAGGTTATCAGGTACTTCTGCTCACAGTCTTAGGAACCCAGAGGTTCAAGGATTATGATGCAGAATGGATGGCCATTAATGCCTCTATTTCTACCAACTTTATCTGAGAATTTTCCTTCTAAAATAATTCAGCTTGGAGTCTTTGGTTTCTGCAATTGATGTCATAGCCTTACTCTTTATTCATAGTAAGGGTTAATTTAGTACATCAAAGGACTAAAGTGGTGTTCAAGATAAAATCATCTTGCCAGGTAAATGCTGAAGTGAAGCAATGACTCTTAGTGGCACTTCAGCTGTTCTTGATTAAATGAGTTATTTCTGGTTATGAATGATTTAATTCAAGTGGTATTTTGAGAATTCTTGATGTCTTAAAGAGCAAGCTACTATGTGCTAAAACCAGTTCATTCATAATGTTGGAAACATATTTCAGAATAAGATAATTTGTCAGTTTCCTTTTGTTCATAAATTATATGTGCTAGTATATATAATAGCATTCTTTTCTAAAAGCCAATAGATTGGAAAGAAAATACCCATCTTAGAATTATACTGTTGGAAAGGATCTTGGAGATCATCCATTCCAACATTTGCTAAGTGCAGGCTCTGCAATGGAGACAGATGACCATCAAATCCCTGCTTAAGTACCTTCGGTGAAGAAGAACCCATCACCCCCTAAGGCAGTCCATTCCACTACCAAACAGCACTCACTATTAGGAAGTGTCTCCTAATGTTTATCTGTAATGTGTTTGCCTGCAACTTCCAACCACTGGTTCTGGTCCTGCCCTTTGGAGCAACAGAGAACAACTCCGCTCCATCTTCTGCATGAAAGCCTTTCTAATTGGGGACTGCTATCATGTTTCCTCTTAATCTTCTCTTTTCCAGGCTAAACATACCCAACTCTTTCAACTGTTCTTACTCTTGTGTTAAAAACGTTTGTTATCTTCCTGGAGAAATGGGTGTGCTGACAAAGAATTATTTTCTTTGGCTGCAATTCTAAACACACTCAAGAGTAAGTCCCATTGAATGTAGTGGGACTTACTTCTGAGTAATAGCCTTAGGATTATGCTATAATTTCCTTTCCCACATCCTTCCAGTCACTTAAAAGCCATTAAAACATTAAAAGCTTCCCAGTGTTACAGAAAGAACACCCTGGATTTTAAATGTATTGTTTTGCTGAATGCCCTGAAGACGTGGTAGGTATAAAACCAAAATAATTCATAATTTATTTCTGATACTCTCCTATCTGTTGTTAGTCGTTTATAGCTTTATCAAAATCAAGATCAGCTCAAGTCAGGGCCTACTCTAGGATAAATAGTACCTTGGGCAAAGAGTGCCTTTGGTTCACCCCACCCAGCCTAGTCAGTTTTGCAGGGTCATCAGGGGGGATTTATGGGGCCACTGGTGTGATTTCCATCGAGAATGACATAGCTCAAAATCTTGATCTCTCAGCCGCTGTGCTACAGTTTGTCCAAACCAAAGTTCAAAAAGCCACATCTAAGCAGTGGCAGTACACTATGCAACACAGCAGAACTGTCACACAGGTTTTACTTAATAATATTTCCCCCCGTTTTTAGCAGTTCCCATGTTTTGATAAGCATTCTTTATTTTAGAATAACCGTTATTTTTATGTTTAAAAATAATAAAGAATTTTTTAAAATAAAGTATCCAGCTGACCTCTTACAGCTTATGGATTCCTTTTATTGTTTATATGGTGCTCATAGAGTTTACAGTATTTGAAGTGCTAAATGCTTGGTAGCCTTGTCTCAAAGTGAAGTTCTGTTCCACTGATTTTTACCTAGTGCAAATGACATTGAAGTGGAAATTGAAGAAACATACTATAAAGCTAATTGAAGGAAGATCGCTTTGTAGAGGTTCTCTACAAAACAAGCTGTAGTGTAGAACCTTGAAAGAAAGGTTACAGACGCTTGCCTTTTGCCGTCCTAACTCCCTGCAGGCAGTAAAGTCAAACAAACAAACAAACAAGCAAAAACACGGTCACCGAGCTCAGCCTGCGCCCCCCCCCCTCAGCTCAGTTTAGCATCCCTCTCAGTTCAGCACCCCATCTTGCTCATCCCTAAGACCAGCCCTGGCTCAAGTATTAGTTTTCAGTTCCTTTGTGATGGGTGGAGTACAATGGATGCCACTGTGAATTTAGCTTGTAGCTGCTGCTCTATTGCTACATTCCTTTCTTGTAGTGTTCTCCATTAAAGTTGGGTCTTAAACCAATTGTTGAAATTGGAGGAAATAACTGTAAAGGGCAAACAAAATATTGTATTGCTAAGTCAAGCAATACAAAGTCTTCAAAATTAATACTTTCTTTAGAGCTGCAGACCTATTACTTGATAGGCTTAACTCAGATAAACATGCTTTAGGCTTCCCTCTTGCACATTCCAGTTCTCTCCTTTCCTGGTTTCCTCTATCCATATCTTGCTGTGGCATCCAGATTACCAGATTATTTTAATGCTAAACAGATTAATCATGATTTTGTAAATCCACTTCAAACCATGGTTTCAAATCATGCTACTGTTAGTACTAATTACTACATTAAGCCATTGACACATTCCCAGTCCTCCAAACCATGGTTTGCAGGATCAGAATGTGACGTTTGAATTGAGCTATACTAGGGTGAACATATGAAAAGGAGGACAGGGCTCCTGTATCTTCAACAGTTGTATTGAAAAGGAAATTTCAGCAGGTGTCATTTGTATATATGGGGAACCTGGTGAAATTTCCTCTTCATCACAACAGTTAAAGCTGCAGGTGCCCTGCCCTCTTGTAAATCTGGTCACTCTAGTATAGTTCCTACATCTTTAACTGTTGTGATGAAGAGGGACTTTCACCAGGTTCTCCATATATACAAATGACACCTGCTGAACTTCCCTTTTCAATACAACTGTTAAAGATACAGGAGCCCTGTCCTCCTTTTCATATGATCACCCTACCTAACCCTAGCTAACTTTTTCAGAGTAGGCATTTTCCATTGTTCAATCACTATTTTTAAAATCTCAGCCTGGAGACTTTGGGAACAATAAAAATAAGAACATAAGACCATAATAAAGCTTTTTCCAATCTGAGATAATCTTTATGGTTGAATGAGTCCTGAGTGAAGCATTCATGCACCACCCGAGCCTTGTTCAGGCATTTGCCTGAATGCATGAGGGCTTAAAGTGAGTAAAGGGTTGGGGTTGTGCACACTGGCTCCACCCCCTACGTCTCCAGGTGTGCCCACCCTATTCACTTGGTTGCAAGTTCCGATCCTGCAGACAGTTCTACTCATGTTCAAGCCAATGTGAGCAGAACCTTTCAGAACTTGCCAATTCAATATGGCAAAGTCTGAACTGAGGTGTGAAGGGCCTGTGTGCTTGGAAACGTAAGAGGCATGGCCAGCATACATGGCCCCAACCCTCTACCCATTTAAACCCTCATGCTTTCAGGCAAATGACGGAACAGGGGCATAGTCTTGTAAGCTCTTAAATTATAGCTCTGGGTATGCTGGTTTAAGTACTTCATAGAGTCTTGGTGTGTGTGCAACAATTTATGTTAGGGTTTGTATGGAATTCCCCTTGTGTTCCTAAAATTAAGGGTGACCTTAAGCAGCACTTTCCGTATGCGTGAGTGCACAATTCCTGGGCCTACCACATATTGATGCGTACATGCCAATATACGATAACAGAAACATGCTTCTGACAACATGCTGCCAAAATGGAGCTTCCAACTGATTTATCAGGCATGTTGACTTCATGGATACGCATGTCAATTCATGGTAAGGCTGAGAGTCACTCTTGTATGTACTCAGGCACCCACCAAAGTATTGTATCTGAACCAATAATCACCCTAACCACTATAAATGGCCAAGACAAATAGTCTTTTACCAGGCATTTACTAACAGTAAATACTAGACGGATACATATTAATGACAAATGTATTATCCATTCATTAATGTGTTTGCCATATCTTGCGTGAATGTCGCCTCTCCAGTGCTTTAATGCCTTCTTTGCTGAATCCCAGGGACAGAAGCATGGCCTCCAGGTGTTTGTCTTAAGTACGTCGGGGGAGACCAGTTTGGTCATGTGAACATGGTGATGGTCCGATCGTTGGAGCCCCAGGAGATTGCAGATGTCAGCGTTCAGATGTGCAGCCCCAGTACTGCGGGAATGTATCAAGGACAGTGGCGAATGTGCACTGCCACAGGACTCTATTATGGAGGCAAGTGTCATCTTTTCATTTACTTGTAATGTTTGAGAAGCATTCAGCGCTGCTAGGACTGTATTAGTTCATGTCAAAGTAATATCTTCTAACAATTACTGGTCTACTTGGTAAGAGAATTATAGGAATGGATTGTTACAGGTATTCGTTTTGTGTTTTTAACATTTTATACCACACTTTGGTATAAAAGTGGTATACTTTGGTATACCACATTTTATACCCACACAATGGGCTCCCATTGTGGCTGCCTTTCATCCACATAAATGGATGAAAAAGCTCACTTTAAGGTGGCAACTGTCACCTTAAATTAGGTTGTTTCCATTCTCTTGGCAAGGGTGAGATAAAGGATCAACTCATCATATTGTTGAAGATTGCGTCCTTTAAAGAAGCAGCTATAGCTACTTCAATAGAGGTAATTCACAGAGTAATTTTTTCCCTTGTCTTGGCTTCCATAAGATTTTTGCAGTTTTGGAAAAAAACTTTGCGGTTTTGGAAAAAACTTTGCGATTTTGGAAAGAACTTTGCACTTCCTACTAAGTCAAGGAGGAGATCGGAAAAAAAATGCAGCAAAACAGTGTGTGACTTAAATCAGAAAATGCGGCATTTTACTCCTAGACACAACCATTTCAGTTGCTTGAAAAATAGCACTTCTCACCATCAGTTGTTTCTTAAAGGATAGGTGAATCAATAGAACAGTTGTTTTAGCATTCAGTAATACTGTTTCATGATTCTGGGCCAGTTCGTATGATCGTTGGAGCCCAACATGGGTGGTTTGCATGATATGGGGATCGCCAGCCATAGCGGAATGCTCACAATGGCTGCCAACATACACCATAACCCAACATGCAGTAACTTGTGGCTTAGATGAGTGTTCACTCAGTCTTTGGGAATGTGGGCATTCCTAACACTGTTTCTGGAAAGTGTGCATAGAATATCTAAGGCATTATTTAATCCAGCCTTTTCAGGTAATACATAGATAGAATGGAAAAATGATTCTGCAAAAAGTGCATGTAGGTTGAGCATATTGCATCTTGCAATTGTAATTTTACTTTAAAATATAATTAGAAATGAATACTAGGTTGCCTTCTCTTGGCAGATTGATCATGCTCATGATAAGCATTTCCTCATTAGAAATTCCTGTTTCCAAGGGTACCTGTTGATTGCACTGTTATTATATGGTGCATACTGGATTTCCCCCCCCTGATTCTTGTGTAGTTAGTGGATTTACTCCATCGTCTCATACACACACACACACACACACACACACACACACACACACTAATAGCAAGCTCAATTCTCCAAGTGCCAATCCATAAGTAGCCAAAATGGCAGCATCTACACAGAGAGATATCAGCAGGCTTGGGGGAACCCCAAGGTTTGCAAAATTGGGGAAAAACACCCTAAAAGTGGAGAATGAACAGGTACTGTAGAATGTTCGCTGAATGTTGAAGGGAAAAAGCAGAAAACCTGGATGAGGGAATGATGAAGTATTACAGAATACGAGCACTCCCTATTGCAACATTTTGTTGCAGGTCCCAGTTTTGAGATTTGATTGCCCATTTTCCTGGTTTTATCTCCTGTTGACTGCTACGGTCAGCAACTTTTACACCCAGACTTGGTTCTTCCTTTCAACAGGAAGATAAGGCAAATGAAATATGTGAGTAGCAATGACTTTTCCTAATTGGAGGCTCTTCGCATAATCCATATTGTGCTAGGCAGGAATTTAAATACTATGATTAACAGCAGGTGGCAGTATTTTGCTACCTTCAAAGTTTCAAAATGCCAAAACATTCAGCATGGCTTTTGGCAGGCAATTAACCCTGTTGTAATGCCTCTTATGTATGGAAGCTGTACTTGGCCTTTTGCAAGGAGCTGTACTTGATCTTTTGTTACACACTTGCTCATAACCAGCATGACAACTTTTGAGAAGTGATGGGGTTTAAGCATAATTTTATCTTGTGCTGACCCAAATTTCTATTTTGCAGACATCATCTGGGTGATCCTCAGTGTGGAAGTTGGAGGACTTTTAGGAGTAACGCAGCAGCTGTCATCATTTGAAACAGAGTTCAACACACAACCACATCGCAAGGTAGAAGGAAACTTTAACCCGTTCGCATCTCCGCAGAAGAACAGGCAACCAGATGAAAACAACTTAAAAGACCCTGGGGGTTCCGAGCTAGACACAATCAGCAAAAACACGTGGGGGCCTGCTCCTGACCAAATTGAACAAGATCAGACTGAACTGTCACAAAACTCTGTAAATCTCTCCCCCAGCAGTCACTCGAACAACTTATCAGTAGTGACATACAGTAAGGTAGGTGCCCTGGGTATAAAGGAGAATGGGGAGGTCATGAGTCCACAGCCTGTGTTGCAATAGTCCTTCTGTGCAGACTGTGTAGCTCCCCCTTGTGCCTCTGTCTGGTCCACTTACAGGGGCCTGCATTTGACTATTCAACTTGCCAGGTACGGTCACAATTAAAAGCAAGCTAAAAGATGAACATGTTCAAATGGTTTAAACATTCTGATAACCTCACATTCTTCGGATGCTGCATATTGGTTTGAGAAGGCAACAATGTACAAAGCATTTTTTTATTAGTGCACTTAAAATTGAAAGCATATGAGGTGGTAAGTGTTGAAATATATTTAGTCAGCCAGGTTTGGCTTTGGATTTAAGCAGTTAAAATGTATGGATACAAGGTGTTCAGCAGAATGTGATAACAGTTTTAGCTTTCCCTTTTGCTTTTACTAGCTTTCCATTTTGTTTTAACTAGATTTTAAATCAGTACTTTAAATTGTTTGGTTAGCCTTTTGGTTGTTGTGTCCAGATTTTAGTGAAACGTTTTGCTGCCTTATGTATAAAAATATGTACAAACTTGTTAAATCATACCCTTCACAATCCAGTGTGATATCGATAGTTTGTTTGTGTTGTGCATCAAGCCAGATAAAGACTAAACTCTTTCATCATCCATTACTTTATATTGTTCTGGGCAATGGAGTAATTTCAGTTGGTGTAAGCTTGAAATTACAATGAGTAAAATGTGTTAGGCAACTGAAGTAGGAGGAAGGCAATTAAAACAGATAGACCAGGTTCACATAATAGCAACAGCTTTTCGTGGCGTAGTTAAGCTTTGATGAGCATGGCACCCGCAGGCACCATCCTGAAAATTCAAGCCATAATTGCAGCTTGTCGTGTCATCCAAACCTGGCAGGTTGTGCAAGAGTTAACATAACCCTGAAACAGGCTGCCTGATACAACAGGCCACATTCGATACAACAGGTGATACAACAGGCCACATTCGTGGCTTGAATATTCAAAACGGCTGTTGGCACATGCTGCCGCTCACCTTGCCTTAAATAAGTCACAGTGGGCTGTTTGATTATGCGAACAGGTCCATAGTGTAGTCATCCATGACTGAGCTCAGATGATCAGCGGAGGAAACTATGCCACCATGGTTTCTTTTCCCCACCTTGTGCATGCCCCTTGTGTGCCTGCCGTTTTCCTAATTACCTGTAGTACAGCTTGCCATGTCATTCAAACCCAGCAAGCTTTGTGACGGGTGGCTTTCAAACCACCCTACAACAAGCCATGGATTGTGGGGTGTTTGGAAGGCACCCCCGCTGCACACCTTGTCAGGTTCGGACAATACAGCAACCAGTGCTGCGAGAAGGGAAATTAGGGAAATGATGGGTATGTGAGCGGGATGCTCATGGTGCAGAAAAGAAGCCAAAATGGTGTCTTTTGCCTGCTATCGTCCAAACCCGACCCATGTGTGACTGCAACTACCTTCAGATTGACTGGGTAATTGTAAATTCAAGTCATGACAAAGATAACATTTCTAGATACAACTGTTAATTGTGCCTTGGAGCATTTAGTCATAGAACCAGAAAGAGGAGAGGCAACAATTTGATCCTAAGCCATGCCTAGGTTTTTGTGTAAGATCTAGTTATTGTTTAAATGCATAGAAACCGTGACTACAGCATATCAAACTCAATGGACAATTGCTTGGAAACTCCCATATGGTTGCATTTAATTACACAAGAAGAAATTGCTTAATTGCTTAAAAGGAAGTTGAATGGTATAGGAGGATCAAATCTCTTCTCAAAGCTTGGGGGGTTAGTTAAAACCACTATCATATATGTGTACCGTATAATAGCTCTGGGATGACAGAATGTTTATCTTGAACTATAATAGACAAATTAAAAAATAATAGGTCACAGGAGCTGGAAGGTATTCATCCAGGAATTCATTCTTAAAGAACTCAAAAGTTTAATTATTTGAAATACACAGCCCTTCGCTAAAAAAAAAATTACTAAAGGATTTGAAAGGTATTAAAGTAGCACCAATTTTTACAAAAAGGATGCAGGGTACATTAAAACACATAGAAGAACGAAGTCTGCTGTGAGAGAATTGGTACAGCTTTGGGAAGGGAGGGCTTGTCTTCCTTATCTGTAGAATTCTTGGAAAGCATCAGTAACTTGTATGTAGGTAAGGGTGGTCTGGTGGACTTGCCAAAAAAATAAAACATTTTTCACAAAGTTGCTCAGCAAAGACCCCTAAAGAAGCTTGGAAGTCATGTCACAGAGGAAAAGGCTAACATGGATTGAAAACTAGTAAAAACATGGGAGGCAAAGCGTAAGACAAAACCAAACAGTTTTCATAACAGAAAGAAGCAAACAATAGAAGTTCCCAAGCATCTGTATTGAGACACATACTGTTTAAATGTTTCATAAATGAATAGTGAAGTGGATGGTTTTATTTATTTCATTTCATTTCTGTACCGCCCAATAGCCAAAGCTCTCTGGGCAGTTCACAAAAATTAACTAGATTATTCAAGAGGATGAAAACCCAAACACTTAGAATAGCTCCAAAAGGATCTCTCCAATGGAATGGTTGCTGAGAGTTGATGTGAGCACAAAAAGATTTATATTAAGTTAGGATTCTGAATTGTATATGAGCTAGTAGGATCTAAATTGCCTGTGGTTACCAGGAAAGAGAATTATAGTGGAAAGCTCACTGAAAACATTGGATCAGTGTGCTGCAGCTGTGAACATGGCAAAATCAGCATTAGTAATTATTTCGAAAAGTGATGCAAATAAAATAGCAACTTGCATCATGCATAACATGCATGTATAGCACACCCACACTTAAATACTGGATTGGATCCAGAGTTTGCTTCTACTAGCAGGAGCATTACCTGAGTAGAGCTCTGCTCAGAGCACTCTGGCCAGCAGGAAGGGGACTTTCACCAATCCCCACCTTTGCCAGCACCACTTCCTAGGCTGTTCCACACAGAATCCCAACTCTTCAGAGCAGATTTTCAGGGGGCATGGTGGGAGAGCAGGGAATTGGTGAAAATTCTCTCTTCCCCCATTCTTCTACTAAATGCTCTGCTGGATCAAAAATCCTTCCATGGATGGGAGAAATTCTTCCGTTCACAGGAGACAGGGTCTGAATCCAAGCCACTGTGTATAGTTGTAGCCACCCATTTCAAAAAGGCTGTCTGAAAGGAAAAGCTGCAGAAAAGAGCAATCCCAATAATCAATAGACTGGAATACATTCCATATGAGAAATGGTTAAAGGATTTGGGCCTTTTAAATTTAGACTAAGGGACATGAAAGTAGTTTATTAAATTTTGTATGGTATGGAGAAGGAATATTAAGATAATAGTACTTTACAATACTAAACCATGCATGTGTACATCTAGTGAAATCAATCTGCACTAGGAGCAAGGCAGACAAAAGGAATTACTTCATTTAGTTTATACTTAACTTTTGAAAAACCCGTTACCACAGATGTGGTGACAGCCACTAACTTCATCGGTTTTTTTAAGTGATGATACAAATTCATGGAGGATAGAGTGTATAATTACATTGTATTGCACAGGACCCAATTATGTTAGGGGATGTAGTCTATCCCTTTATGAGAGTGCTTTGTTTATTTATTTGTTAGATTTATATCTTGCCTTTCCTCCAAGGCGGCATATATATAATCCTTCTCTCTATTTTATCCTCACAACAACCCTGTGAGGTAGGTTAGTTGTGGCCTCTGAAAGAGTTGGCAACTTGATCAGAGCAAGCCTAGTTAGAAGCTTATAAAAGGTAAAAGAGGTAAAAGTAGCTTGCATGGTCTAAATCTAAATAAATATTTGCACATTAACATGATGTACATGAATATTATGAACTCAACTGAATTATGTGCAGCAACTGTATAATTTAATCTCAGATGTTTGAAAATATAAACAAGCCCTTTAATACAAAATGCTGATGCTAATCACATAGTTCAAAAACAAAATATAGATGCTTTATTGTTTAATGAATTGTTTCTCAGCAATTATGAGAGCTTTTTAAGTTCAAAACAGATCTTTGAAATTTTGGCTAACTGAACCATGCAGAGTGTCAGCAGCTTGCTAACTATCTCTGACCCTGGACAGCTGAGATGGATTCATCCATTCAGCTGGTCTAGCCTTTTGAGCTAACTTTATTCTTGGGTTATTTCATTACTAACATCTTTTTCTTCAAAGCTTGCTTTGTAAATACCTGATGCTTCTGACTATCAAATGAAAATTCCGCTTTTGGGTGGAGGGAAATCTTATGTGTCCCTTTTATTTAAAGGATTTAGAAGCCATTTTAGGATTTCTTTCAGAAGAGATATCTGGAGCCTTACATTTGTAGAAACCATGTGTGTTTCTCATCTAGATTCTTTTTAAACATGTGTATTTATAATATCTGTTTTCAGTACACAACTGCATAAGGAAAGGAGTTTGATTAATAGGCATGTTTTGGCATTTCTTAGTGTGGTCAACAGCACATCATTCTCTCTAACAACCAATTCCAGCAGGCAAACCTTGGTAAAAAACATTTATCTGGAATAAGTATGGGGAACCTTTTTTCTCTTGAGGGCTGCATTTCCTTAAAGGTAAACCAACAGGGGCCAAAGCTGGTGGCTGAGGCTAGAACTAAATATGGGCAGAGCCACCCTTTTCTTTCTGTGGTTGCATTTGGACGTCACGATAGCCCACAATGGGTTAATAAGTTACTCACCGTAGCTTATTTCTTAAATAGCTCACGTTCCTCCACCACACTAATGGGCTAATAAGTTGCTGTGAGTAGCTTATGTACATTGATGGTGCTATATAAATAAATAAATAAATAAATAAATAAATAAATAAATAAATAATAATAATAATAATAATAATAGCTTACTAAGCTACTGTGTGTAATTTGACACCACCCCCTGTCCTGCTGCAGTCCTACTGGCCAAGCAGTGGGGCTGTTTCAGGACAACACTTCATACACAGCATCCCCCAGTCAGGAGGCACCTGATCCACCATCAAACTCCTGTGCATTTACTTCAGAAGAGCAAAACCCTGAGTGCACCAAAAAAGGGTGCGGTGCCTAGAAAACCTTGGAGGTTTGCAGAATCAGATCCAAATTCCATACATAGCTTCTCCTAGTCAGGAGGCACCAGATCCACCATCAAACCCCTACACATTTACTCTTGAGGAGCAGAAATTCCTAGTGCACCAAAAAGGAGGGAGATGCCTAGAAAACCTTGGGGTTGCAGCATCTGGACCAAACCTCATAGCCAGCCTCCTCTACTAAGGAGGCACCCAACGCACAATGAAAACCCAGCACCCTAACTTTAAAAGCTACACCAAAATCCCAGCTACACCAAAAATGAGGGGATGCCTATAACACCTTGGAGGTTTGCAGAATCGGGACCAAACATCATAGCCTGCACCCTCTACAATGTAGACTTGGTCCCTTTAATATGTGCCTCATCAGTAAGCCAGCAAAGAGCAGAGCAGAAACTATTTGGACTGTTCTTGAGCCAGCCAAAATAACCACAGGGACCACAACACAACCCACCAACCTATGCTGGGTTAAGTAACTCACTCTGCAGACCTTGGGTTATCGGAGTGGGTTATTTTGGCCAAATAAACCATTGTGGGTTAAAAAAAACTCCCACCAGACAAGACAATAACGCATGATGGGTTATCGTGACGTTCGAACCGAGTCCCTCTCTCACTTTCCCCTTTCTGCCACCCCCTTTTCTTTCTCTCTTTTTGCCATCCCTTCGCCTCCATTTTCTTGCATGAAATAGGACAAAGGGCTGCAGGTCTTTCTGTCCGCCAGTCGAGAGAGAAATAATTTGTACTCTTGTCTTTTTTTTATTTGTGTAGCCTGGTTTGAAAAATATCTAGAATGATTTAGGCTGTAATCTTGTACACATTTACCTGGAAGGAAGTCCCATTGAACTCAGAGATTTACTTCTGAGTAGATATGTGTAGGATTGCATTGTTTACCACTTACCAGCAAGGCACATGTATGCCCCTCTTTTGCAGTTTGATCTACCTGTTTCTTTTAGTTCTCTTTTGGATCAAGTGACAGTACAATTATGATTGTAATAGTTTGAAGCACCTGGCTTAAGGGTCAGAAAACCACTTACCAGCAAGGCACATGTATGCCCCTCTTTTGCAGTTTGATCTACCTGTTTCTTTTAGTTCTCTTTTGGATCAAGTGACAGTACAATTATGATTGTAATAGTTTGAAGCACCTGGCTTAAGGGTCAGAAAACCTGAGGCATAGAATTTGGTTAGCATCAATAACAACAACAACAACAACAACAACAACAACAACAACAATAATAATAATAATAATAATAATGCCTTGTTATGCTATCCAGCCACTGCTGCAAGGTGGATAGGTGGACATTGTAAATAGGCCCATAAGTTAAAATATTCCTGCTAGGGCTTTGTCTGAATATATTCTGAAATACTTAAATTAGCTCCCTTGTTTATTCCATAAGACTGATAGGTTGCCACTCCTCTGACTCACCTCATAATTTACCCCAGAACAGGGAAAGTAATAGATTACCCGTAATTTATTATACTGGGGAAATGCCAGATACCTCCTTTTCTTCCTGCTATACTGGTGCTAAATAACTTCAAAAATGCATTGAAACATCTCCAGTTGGGTCAGGTATGTTAAATACAGTGACTTTAAGACATTATGAAGTCTTTCAATGCAGAAAAATGGACCAGGAATTTCGGTGTATTGTATTCCTTAGAGACTAAAACAAAATGTCTCGGTGAAGTTGTGCTTTTCAGTGCAGAAATGTGTTCCTGAGTTCTAAAAACTATGAGTTTTTATTTCAGCAGAGGACTGGATTAGAGAACCATTCATTCCTCTGAACTCTCTTATTCTGTAGTGCTTAGCATTTCCCCTGTTGAGACTTGGTGAATGGGATCAACAGATGATAAAGCATTACTGAAGCTAGTCAGGCATAGAGCTGATCACCAATCTTGATGGAAAATGGCCAGAAAGAAGCTTTATGTAAGAGAAGCATATGCATATGATTTTTTTAAACCATCTTTTTATCTGTTAAAGCAAGCATACACAAAATAAGTATAGGATGAAATGTATATATAAATGCAATATTGATCAGTTCCCAAACATTTCCTTTATATGATAAATATTTCCATCCATTCTCCCTTTTCCCCCCAAGAAGCATAAACTGGAATGGCTGAACTATTTATAATGTTGCTAAAGCTGCTGGTTTTGTCCCTGCAGTTGCCAAATTTCTTGGCAAGAACTCTTAGATAGTGAAGCTCCTTTTTTCCTGAAAGTTTCGCATAACTCTATAGAAAAGTTGAAATCTAATCCATAGAACAGGAAATAGAGCAATTCCCAGTTATGAAGAATGAACAGATGAATTGTGGGAAAGAGCTTTGTGTTACTGCATTATATTTGTGTAGCATGCTTTGAACAAAATATAGTACAAAATGCTCTATTCTGTTCGTATTCAGTTTACATAAGTGATTCAAAAGAGCTTAAGGTAGTTTGGAGAAGCACTGACCAGGAACGGCCCAGGAAGTGATGAGAAAGAGAGAGTGATTGAGTAGCGTTATCTGAGGCTGCCATCAGTGTAAACTGGGAGACTTCTGTGTTATTTTGCAGCAGTGCATCAAATGCTAGTGTCTTTTTTAAAAAACAAACAAACCATAATGTGTACTTCTGTTTATTCAAACACCATGACAAACAGAAATGAAATGCTGTTTTTTCTCCAGACCTTTCTATGTTTTTGGGTGACATGGGAGGGAAACTGATATCAGGTTAGGTTGGGGGAGCAAATATATGCTCCCCCCCAAAGTGATATTTCCCAGTTAATATCAGTACAACAGTGACAGATGTGGCGTTAAGAACAAGTACTTACCAAATTTTATCCTGTTACTGATTGGATTGGAGATTGACACAGCCCAATCCTGTTTTATTCACCCAGAAGTAAGTCCCCTTGTATTAATTGGGACTAATGCTCATGTCAGTGTATATACTGTTGCAGTCACAAAGTCTGAATAATGAAACCCTTAATTTCTTTACTGAATCCATGTGCACAAGCCTCAGTGCTTAGAAGGATCACTTTTTTGTTAAATGAAATATTTATTGTATTACTGTAGATTGGTTTGCTTTGAATATTTGTATCATAACCAATGATGACTGGTCAGAAATCAAACATGATGCAAACATGTGTTACAAAGTACAGGATAGTGCTGTCTTGTGTGAGAAAGTAGCACTGCTATACTCTGGAACACAAAAAAAGGAGAAGCACATCAATTGGTAAGAAACCTACTGGAAGAATTCTTATTAATCAAAGCATTTTTAATAGCATGAAAATGCTCTGGTATTACCAAGAAAACACACCATAGTAAAAAGTGAGGAGTAGTGTTTTCAAGATTACTGTTTACTTCAGATATTTCTACCATCAAAACACAGGTATTCTAAAGTTTGCATCCTATAACAAATGAAGCTGTTTATGATAACTGCAAGTACCAAAGTTGTTGCATGGTATATATTGTAACTGACTGGTCTTACCATTTTCTCTATTAATGTAATTTCCTGGGTCCATTAAAGATGCATTAATTTTGCATTGTAAGACTATTGATTCCCAGATTATAAAACTCTGTGTAATATGACTGACAGCTAACTATGTATGCTGGCTCTGAAAGGGTTGCAAGTCTAACCAGAATGTATCAGTCTTGGATTCCCCACCCGCCCTCATTTAAAAAAAGGTTCCTGCAGTCTGTCCTTCAGATTAATGTGGGATTTGGAAGTAAAGAAAACCATTGGTTGCTCTTGCTAGTGTACAATTAGGAGGAATGTCTCTAAAGTGCCTGATTATTTGGGTGCCTAAAATGTGGTAGTTTTAGGATTTGAAGTACTTTGCCTAGTACTATACCTGCACCCCAAATTGATGCAGGAACCCAGGAATTAAAAAATAGTTTATCATTTTTGTTTTGTGCCAGATCATGATAGGTGGGTTAAAGGAGAAAGCAAACCTGTTTCTGTTACATTACAGAGTAAATTTATTTGATAAATGTGCAGTTTTGAATGGATGATTTATCAGAATAAGACAAAATTGATGAAAAACATCCTGGGCAGGAAATGGTGGCAAATTTAGACTGCATCTAAACATATTCATTTTGTGTCTGTTTTATCAATAGTGGCAAGCTAGTGGGTAGCCATAACAGGAAACTAGCAGAAGTGTGCCTTAATACAAATCTGCCTACCTTGGCTTAAGTTAGGGGAGCTGACTCATTGCAAATAAAGCTTATTGAAGTTTATTGTATGGATCTATGGAAATTTGAACAGGCTTGGCTGTGCTAATAGTACCAATGCCTGCTTGCCAGAAAACTTCCATGAGGTCTGTAGCTCAATGTGGGATCCCTGACTGGGAACACAGAACCATCCTTCAAGCCTAGTGAACAGTGGTGTGTGTTCTGTGTATGGGTTTGTGTATGTAAACTGTTGGGGCTGGGGCTTTTTCTGAATTTATGAATACGGGCTGTCAAGTTTTTCAGAGGTGTGGAAGGTACTTAATATTCGCATTGTTAAAGCATTCCAAGTATACCAAAGCCCTTGAACATACAAACCATCCTAAACTGGAACTATGCTTCAAATGCTTTTGTCACTGTTGTGGATATCTCTCTTGACCAGTATACTTCACTAAATATTGCAGGTGGTAAGGGAATAGCATTGGTGGTATTCATTTTGGTCTATAAACATTGAAGTGTAGTATTGAAATGAGGAAGGGAACAGGTTATACCAGTGGTTCCCAATTAGCTAAGTACTGCGGACCCCTTGTTTTTCAAATGTCAAGCCATGGACCCCCTACCTGTGAAAATTTTGTTATCTCTATGGTAGTTACGTGTGTGAAGCAATTTTTTGGAGAAAATAAGGGCTAGCCCCTAATAAGCAAAGAATTTTAGGTATACTAAAAAAAAGACCATAATATCTAGCAGCTACTAAACCTAAATGTGATTGGAGAAATCATGCCTCTTTTTGTCCCAAACAATCCCTTCCACATCCGGTTCAATATTTCCTACTTTTAATCTCAAATCTGGATCAACATCGAGCCGATTTCTGTGCTTGTTCTTCATATAACAAAATGTCAAAAATGTTTGTTCACAAAGATATGTGGAACAAAAGGGAACTAGATGTTTCAAAGCTTTTTCTCCTAACTTCTTATAATCAGGAAAAACCTCCACCCAGAATTGGTCCAGTCTATATTCCTTGAAAAATGATTTCAATGAATCATCACAAGTCACGCCAACAAGTGAATCTTTCTCTCTTGCAGATAGAGTTGTTAGTTGTACATCCACATTCAAAAGGATTCCTTCTCCATAATTTTTCAGGATTAGGTGCAGGGAAGTAATCTCTGAAGCTAGTAGCTAAATCACGCAGGTGCTTTCGCGCATGACGTCACCGTCAAAGCAAACAGAGTGCAGGAGATGGCATATTTTCTTTTATTAAAATGTGGACCTTGCAGAGCTAATATATGAATGGTGCCACAGACCCCCTAGGTGGGTTACGTGGACCCCCAATTGGGAACCACTGGGTTAGACTAAAATGTATGCACCTAGGCTGTAGAGAACTTCAAGCACATGGGATTTTGAGTTGGGAATGTATTGGACCAGACATTGCTTAGCTTATACTCACTGCTGAAATTAATTTTTTGTCTCTAATTCTCTTCCAGGGTTTTCATGGTCCTTATCCCTTTGGACAGTCTTAAAAACAAAAACGGGTATCGTCAAGAAGAAAATTTGACAAAGGACGAACTTGGGAGGGAAGGGGAGTTCTTGTGGCTTATAGAAGATATAGCATGAATCCCCTTCTTGGTCTCCATATCCTGGGATAAGAAGAAAACAGACAATAACTTAAGACTAGTTGTTTCCAGAAAAACAAAACAAAAAAAAACTAAAGTATGCATGTGTGAATGCTGAATTTCAGGAGTGCTGTTCAGTGCTATGAGAGAGAAAAATACACCAATGTTTTGTTTAGAAGTCATTGTCACAGTTAATTAGGTAGCCTAAAAGAAATTTTTTAAAAAAGATTAAAATGGAAAAGCCATCTCTTTTTAAAAAGAAAAATTATTTTGCCTACAGAGCGGTTGTAGTCTGAGCAAATGTTATTTTTTTGTTTCATGTTCATAACTTTTTAAAAAGGGACAGCGTGCATTTTTGTGGAGATGTGCTTGCTATGAAATGGAAGCTTGCTTAGCATTTTCTTGGTTAGTACAGCTGCTATTTGTATGTCAGTTGGTATTAATTTCTAGCTTTATCAGTATCCAGACCCATGAATTTTAACATCTTTTTTATTTTAGTTATTTGCCTTTTAATCTGCTGTTGGCACCATTCTTCTTGGTATGATGTGCATTAGTCACCCGCTAGCTCTTTTCTATTTGATAAAGTTGCTCAGATCCAGTATTGCCATTCGTGGATGGGGCGAGAAGGTGGAAAAGACAAGAAGACTGAAATGATGGAGGTTTGTCTTGTGCTTTGAAACATGCACATGCTCTTACTAGATTTCCAAAGTTTACCCTGAATGGTTAGCATACTGAAATATTCCCATGTTCATTAATGTACAGTAACTGTCTTTGAGACAGCTATGCATGTATGTGTCAAGTTTGTGCCAAGAAGAAATTTGGTTTCTAGAGTGGTAGAGCACCAGTTATTAAATTTTCATGACACTTCTAGGTGTAAACTTCACATCTTCCTTTTTATATTAGGGTAACCAGTTTGATTCTTCAGGGATAAAGATACATGCTTTGTTGACAAAGTCTAAATTGCTTTGAACATATAGGAGAAAGAATCATCAGCTGCTACTCACAGTAATTTCTTCAGTTTATTAGCTTCTCTGAACTTTTAGTTTTCTAGACTGGGGTGTGTGTGTGTGTGTGTATCAAGGGGGTGGAGCTGTTTAATCATAACTGTGTGCAGCCCATGAAGAATGATAGCCATATATAACTGAGGCCAAGCTGTCCAGTTCCATAGGGAGAAGTATCAAAGGATGGTCTCTTGAAATTCTTGGGTTTTGCATCAGTGTAAGACTTTGAAAGAAGAGGAGAGTAGGAGGGGGGCTCTGTCTAATTCAGAAACTTGAACTAGGCCACAGCAGCCATCTGCCAAAGATAGAATAATATGCAATGCCCTCTTCCTTTCATCTCACTCAAAAGACCAAGCTGCCTACTCTATTTGAAAGAGAATGGATGTGTGAATGTGTACTGATGGGTGTAATGCAGAACACGGTAGGTCCCAAAGAAACATACTCCAAGCTATTGTTCTGTCAGCTGGCATAAAGGGCCTTTAAAATGCTCCACAATTCTGCTTCCAACCAGAACTTATGGATAGCACCTGCAGAGTCAGTTCTGGCTGGAATCCTAGGAGGCAGGAATTTAGGTATTCAGTCTTCTAGGGCCAGTTGAGCATCTTACTTGGTGTTTGTTCTTTTCAAGAACATGTATAACTTAATTTTTCTTGCAACCTATCTAATTGAAGCACATATCAACATAGCCGTGAACACTGGGAGACGTTATTGCAAAGAGCAAAATTTGAGAGGGGTAAATCATGGGAGCATAGGAACTAGGATATATATTTTCCTTTACTCCTTGACCCTTTCCTCAGCATGGCCTTCCAAATAATGTATCAAATCACCTTGACCAATGTTTTCTCCAAATGCAAAATAGGGTATATAAACTGATTATGTACAGCATTAGTTATGATTATTGGTTTTAATTCATTTTATTCCCCCCCCCTTTGCTCTGGTAAAACGCCTTTATTGATATGCAAGTAAAAGATAAAATGGATGAGGTGTGTGTGTGTGCGCGCGCATGTGTCTGGTAGCAACATTGGAAGTCTTACAGTGGTGACAACTGGCAAATAGCAAGCCAAGTCCTACCAAATCAAGTCAAAATGGCTTCAGTTTTCTCTTTAGAAAAAGACCAGTTATTAGTAGACTTATCTAACATGTCAGCTGTTATTGTGGAGACCATATTGTTTTTTCCACTATGCAGGGGGAAAGTTGATATTTACTGCCTACTGTTCTCTTACAGCATGTAGGGTTGCCCATTCTCTGCAGTCATCTCAAATGCTGTCTCCTCTTTTGAGTCCAAGTGACTCTTGTCAAAGAAACAGTCACTCCATTGAAGGTGAAAGCTGGATCCCATCTTCAGCTGGGTTGTAGTAAACAGTTATCCTCTAATTGTCACTAATTCCTGAAATCTTTTGGGGGATAAACATTGTTTTTCCTTTTCGGGATGATCTTTGTATAAGTAGTTATAAAGGGCTCATACCTGTTTGCAAGTAGAGTAGGGTGATAATTCTTGCAGTGACTACAACAGGAGGATATTTAAATTGCTCACTTTGTCTCTGATTTCTTTTCAGATATTCTTCCCATGATTATAAGATCTATTTTAGTATTTACTGATCCTCTTAAGACTCAGATTTAGGTCATTAGTTTTTAAGGCATATGTGATGATTTTGAAGCCATAGAAATGGCCGATGAGAAAATCATGTTGGTTGCATAGGTGTAGCACTTCCAAACTTTAACAGTTAAGGACATCTTCATGCCCAGGTGCAAGGGCTTGATTTTTGGAAGCACGTAAACCTGTCTCATAATCATCAGGGAAAGCTGGTGCTACCTTTTCCCTTCCCCAATGGATGGCCTATGGCTTTAATGACTGTATGGCAAGTAGGAACTCCATGGATGTAGCTTTGCAGACCATGGAGGTGCAGTAATGGGCGATGGCTGAACCTATAGAATTGTTGCATCTCATATAGTTAAAGGCACAGACCCTTTGTCAGAAGTGGGTGGCAGTATTAAGTAGCACCTAGGATTAAAACTCTTGTTAGGCTGGGGAAAATTGAGTATGCTGTCAAGTTTGGAATTGGCATGAGTGTTTAAATTGCCACTAGTAGGTACATTTGAAAGCTGTGAGTGGCTCTTGGGCTGTTGTAATTACAGAACAAACACTTCATTAGTGAACATGCCCCTCCTACATGAGCTGTAGAAAAATAGTCCTCAGACCCTGTTACCAATGTAATACTGCTTGGTCATGGAGGAAGCTGAATGCTCTTGATTTTAGAAATTTAGTGGCTGATCCTTGCTCCCCCAAATTTATCCTGCTTTATGTAGCAAGTGTTGTTGGCTCTGCCTCCTCGTTACCCTAGTGATTCATTCTGGAAAAAATAATGATGGATTCCTGAGGGGAAGAATTAATTTAACAAAGGGAAGTTTGAATTTCTTATTGATAGTACTTGGTTTGCAAGGTTCTTTTAAAAATGCTAACTTAACCATAGCCCAAGCTGTTGGGTTTGACAATATGCTGGTAACTTCTGCATCTGAGAATATGACACTAGCCTGGGATGGACGAGCTCCCAGGCTTCTCACCGTGAAACTGAGCTGGCTTTGGCTGAAAATAAACTATCTCTGTTTGCGGATGAACATAAAGTCTGATCTAGCAGGCTGAGCCTATGTTGTTGCCCTTATTTGAGGCAGGAAAAGGTGAAGGTTGTAACCTGAGGCCTCAGTGATTTGGGAATGTGTACTCATCCGTCCCCCAGCTGCAGATGAGCACATCCTGGATCTCTCTAGGTACAAGTATAATCAAAGTTCTCTGGGGCTAAGAAATGCACGCTGTCCCATGTCTGGGTTTCCATTGTTTTTTCTCTTGTGTGAGTGAGTGGTTGATTCTGCAGCCTGTCTTTATTCTCTCTGGGGGGAGTGCATGTGTAGAGCAGGATGGTGTGTTGCTTCATTGAGTCTGGGAAGAATCCTGTAATAGCACATTGTGGGGGAAAACAAAGACGCTTTTTCCTTAATGTATAAATGAATATTTGTATGATTAAATTAACACAAAACAATCCTATAGTTGTTGAGTTTTTATTGAATAAGCATAGGTTGATCTTGCAGTATGTCTCATCATTTAAATGGTTTTCACTTCACTATTTCCACCCTTTATTGAAGATATTGTGTAAGCCAGAACAGAGCTGAAGACTCAGTGTCCCAGCTCGTATAATTAAACAACCCATAGTTAACAACCTATGTTAGGGTTCAAAAATGGAATTGGCAGGTAAATCCCTAACCATTTGCCCAGAAGGAATGTCCTTTTCTTTTCCCTCTGCCTGCTCTACCTCTTTTCTTCCCCAGCCAGGAAATCCCAGACTGAGGAATAATTTGGACTGGTTGAATGACCCATAAAGACCTAAAGACAGTAGTGCACGCGCTGGTAACCTCAAGGCTTGACTTCTGCAATGTGCTCTACATAGGGCTACCATTGTACCTAGTTCGGAAACTTCAACTAGTTCAAAATATGGCAGCCAGGTTGGTCACCGGTACACCTAGGGGTGACCACATTACACCAACATTAAAATCACTCCACTGGCTGCCAATTAGTTTCCGGGCAAAGTACAAAGTATTGGTCATCACCTTTAAAGCCCTAAATGGTTTGGGTCCAGGTTACCTGCGGGATCGCCTTCTCCCATATAGTCTGCTCCGCAAACTCAGGTCCTCTGGGGTGAACTTACTTCAGTTAGCTAAAACTAGGCTGACATCAGTTTCCCAAAGGACCTTTTCTTCTGTTGCCCCCAGATTGTGGAATGGCCTACCGGAGGAGATTCGTAAAATTAACACTATGTGTGATTTTAAGGCAGCTTTAAAGACTAGCCTTTTCCGGCAGGCCTATCCAGATCAATGTTAAATCATGATTTTTTAAGATGTATTGATTCCTGTTCTAATGTTGTTCCCCGCCTCGATCCAAAGGGAGAGGCGGGTAAGAAATAAATTTATTATTATTATATTATTATAAGTATGCCTGTTGCTGGAGAGTGAAAGTAATGGTTGTTCAGATGCTCCCTTTTGTACGAAACCAATGGCGTGAAGTACTTGCATTGTTCAGTCTTGCATTATTCCATATGCACACCATTGAGCAGTTGTATTAAAGAGGTCTGTGTTGCAACTGATTTCAGCATAAGTTGCATGGTACAGATGCTCAATATTCAACATTTAGCAGTCTTAAGTTCTTGTTACTGAGCCACAATTAATTTTGTCAGTGGCCACTGAGAGATTAATGTTTAAGGTTAGAAACTCTGTGCCTGAGAAAGTTCTGGAATCCTATTGCCTTCATGAATCTGTGAGGGAAGAAGACAATAATTTTTTCATCACCCTCAAAGAAGCAGTGGGATATGAGCTCTTAGAAGGGTGTGAGCTGATCAGGTCAGTGCTGCTGTCTTAATATTCCTCTAATTGGAATAGCCAACATAGTACAGAACATTGGATCAAAAATGTTAATCTTGTTGACTTGGACCTGAAGAGTTGATTTCAGCATGCATGGTGAAATTGTTTAGAAACATACCATGGGCTTTTCAGTGTTTACTTATTTAAACAGTCCACGTACACCAGTAAAATCCCCAATATAACCTTGTTGTCAAAAATGTACAAACTGTATTGGATTGTTTATATACTAGATGTTTCTGATAGCCTCTGTTATGTACAGTTGCTGTCATTTGCAATTGTGGCTGGTTGGAACAATGTGGACCGCACACTCACCCAAACGGTCCAGGTAGCCAAGTTTGAGTAATGCATGTGAGATCAATAGCTTGCATTAGTTGATTTATTTACTCTCCCCCCGCCCCCACCATGCTGAATAGCAGCAGCAGCAACAAATCACAAGACATTGTTATTCATTCTGAGATGGATGCAGAGCACGACAGCAGATCAGGTGCCACCTATCCTCTCCATGGAATAGTTAATAATAATATATTTCTTACCCACGTCTCCGATTGGATCAAGGCGAGGAACAACAGCGAGCATAAAATACTAATTAAAAACATAGTATACACTGTTAAAAAGCATCCTAAAAGCATCCTAAACTTCTACTGGATAGGACTGCCGGAAGAGATCAGTCCTGATCGTTCCTTCTCTCCTGTTGTAGCTTCTGCTACTTATAACCCCAATAGGTTCTTCATCCTCCCTTCTCATTAGCCCACTTCCCTTTTGCTTCTAGTGATAACAATATTCTCAAGAACTATTTACTAGAAGGCAATTAGGCTACAGGGCAGAGGACAGTCCCTGTACTGTCCAAAATGAGCGCTGCACGGCAATGTGTATTTACCACCACATGCTCAGTCCTGGGAGTTAAAGTCAATCCCAGGTCACTGGCAAGTGTAGCTATAACATATGCACCAAGAAACATGTTTGCCACACAGCATGTATTGCACTTTTACAGGTACAAGCAAAACATCTTGCCTATATTCTAACAAAAAGAAATGACTAAGAGCAGCACGACAATGAAACCCATTACCTAGGGAGGTCGTGGGCTCTCCCACACTAGAGGTCTTCAGGAGGCAGCTGGACAGCCATCTGTCAGGGATGCTTTAAGGTAGATTCCTGCATTGAGCAAGGGGTTGGACTCGATGGCCTTACAGGCCCCTTCCATTCCAACTCTACTATTATTATTATTATTATTATTATTATTATTATTATTATTATTATTTATATAGCACCATTAATGTACATGGTGCTGTACAGAGTAAAACAATAAATAGCAAGACCCTGCCGCATAGGCTTACATTCTAATAAAATCATAATAAAGCAATAAGGAGGGTAAGAGAATGCACCAAACAGGCAGTATAAAAGTCAGAACAATTCAAGTTTTAAAAGCTTTAGGAAAAAGAAAAGTTTTTAGCTGAGCTTTAAAAGCTGCGATTGAACTTGTAGTTCTCAAATGTTCTGGAAGAGCGTTCCAGGCATAAGGGGCAGCCGAAGAAAATGGACGAAGCTGAGCAAGGGAAGTGGAGACCCTTGGGCAGGTGAGAAACATGACATCAGAGGAGCGAAAAGCACGAGCGGGGCAATAGTGTGAGATGAGAGAGGAGAGATAGGAAGGAGCTAGACAGTGAAAAGCTTTGTAGGTCAACAGGAGAAGTTTATATTGGATTCTGAAGTGAATTGGAAGCCAATGAAGAGATTTCAGCAGTGGAGTAACATGGTCAGAGCGGCGAGCCAAGAAGATGATCTTAGCAGCAGAGTGGTGAACAGAAACCAACGGACTGATGTGAGACGAAGGAAGGCCAGAGAGAAGAAGGTTGCAGTAGTCCAACCGAGAAATAACCAATGCATGAACAAGAGTCTTGGCAGAAGAGACAGACAAAAATGATCGAATCCTGGCAATATTATACAGGAAATAACGACAGGATTTAGCTACTGCCTCAATATGAGGAATAAAGGAGAGCGAGGAATCAAATATAAAGCCAAGACTACGAGCTTCCTTGACTGGAGTAAGTGTAACATTATTGACAGTAAGAGAGAATGAGAGATGAGGAGAAGGTTTAGGAGGAAAAACATGCAATTCAGTCTTTGCCATATTAAGTTTCAAACGATGATGAAGCAACCAAGCTGAGATATCTGAAAGACATGCCGAGATACGATCGTGAACATCTGGAGAAAGATCCGGAGATGAAAGATATAATTGTGTATCATCGGCATACAGATGATATTGGAGGCCATGAGATTGAATTAGATTACCCAAGGGCAACATGTATAAAGAAAACTATGATTCTGTGATTATAAACCTCTTTGAAACTTGAAGAGGAAAGTCATCTCAGCATCCTGAAACATTCCTGTTGCTCATATAGAGGAGCAACGTGTGCCCTGCCCCAACTTACACTATCTTGCCACAAGACATTTAAAACCTCTCTACCTTATTTCTCCAGATTAGGGCCCTTAATATTTTTTTTACTTGCCTTTTGTTTTCTTCTTTTAAATGAAGGGTGCCATTTTATGATTAAAACATTCACCCCAAACATCTGGATCAGAAATGACATTTCTAGAAAAGCAATGGATTTTCATGTTAGGAATCCTTTGGCTTAAAAAGCCATCTTGAATGATATCTTGTATGTTCCTGTCTGAGAGCTCTTAAAAAGTAAAATATTGAAAGGCCCTTGATTACTTTTTAGCAAGTATTTTTTACAAGCATCATGTGAAATGACCATAACCAAAAACTAATAAGAACCATAACTATTAGCTTGAGGTGAAGGCCAAGCCCTGTCTAGTTTCTTAGCTGTCTATTCTTATTCAATTTCAAATTTTACAAAAGGAGCTGGTATGTTTTGTGTGTTGGAATAAGTGGAACTCAACTAATTGACCCTGAGTTTCAGCCTGATCTCTGGGCATCCTCCAGTAGGTACACATGGTTACGTATCTCGTCAGGGAATAAATGCACCTGTAGAACTCATGATGCTCTCAGGTGTACATTAAATTGCTGGTGGTGGTGGTGGTTGGATTATTTGCAATTTCTGCTTTCTCTTCCTTCACATTTTCTTGTTGTTTGCTTTTAAGATTGTTTGTCTTTAGGGCTGCAACCTGTCAGAAGTTCGTCAAGGCCATGCAATCAGATCACACCTTCATTATAATGCTGTCTTTGGAGCAAACAAATAAATTGTGCTATCATTATGATGCACTCATTTTAAATGAAGCAATGTGCCATGACTTTTACGTGGTATGTGCCATGGGTGTGGTGTAATACACAAAAGCCAAGTCAAATAGGTACAGAGAATGAGCTTCTGCAAAGAACTGAATTTAAATATTAAAATACAGCCCATTCAGTTTTCCGCTTCAAGCAATGTAATGATTGATGCCAGCCATGGACAGGTAGCTTGGCTGTATTTCTCTTCCTGGAGCACCTGTGTGAAAGCCCAGAACATTGATTCATCATAGCAGACATTATGAATCTTACAACTTTAACCCGTCTTTTTTTAAAAAAACAACAACACATGTTCATCTTCAAAAACTAGGCTTGCAGTAGATGTTAGTTACAGTAAGAAATGCACTTCTAAAGCTAGGTTCTTTCCAGCCAATCTGCAGAGTCTTCTGCTCTAAGAACTATGTACTGAGTCTCTCCCAATTGATAATGTTCAAATCCCTATTTCTGTAGGTCCAGATGGAAGGAAAATTTGAAGCAAGTTTTTTTAAAAAAATTCAGCATTCTCCGTATTTGGTTGCTTATTCCCAAGAGCTGGTTCAGAGAGTATGTGATGCATTGTTCTCAGGACTGTACCACTTCAAGACGGGTGCAAGGGATGTATATTTGCTTACTCCTTTACATCATACACATGGGAAAATGTATATGGAAATTGGTCAGGCTCATACCTTGCCCCCTGAAGTCCTAGCTTTCCATGTGTAAGGAACTTTATATAAGAGAACATTCAAATGTGATTCTCTTCTCACCCTCCACGTTCTGAAGTGGCAAAGAATAGGGTGGTCTCTCTCTCTCTCTTTTCAGTGTTTCAGTTGATGCTACATAAGTTCTGCAGTGATGTAGTTAAAGCATGCTTTTCTAGACTCCAAAGCCCTCTGGGTTCTAGAAGAGCCATTAGGAACACCGGTTGCTGGGGAACATGCATGGGAGGGTGCTCACTGCTCTGGTCCCCTGCTGGTCAGAATTTAGGAACATAGCTGCCTTATTCTGAGTCAGACTGTTGGTTTCTCTAGTTCATGAGCCTAGACTAGGAGTGGGCAGAAAATAAATGATCAGGTGTATCAGACTTTAACTCTCAGCATTCCTGACCATTGGCCATGCTTGGAAGATCTTCTAGGAGTTGAAGTCCAAAACTTCTGGGGATCTAGCTCCTGCCCACACAAGCCAGACACAGCTGGAAATTTTGGTTTCTGCAACCTAAGTAAAGTAGGAGCTATTTTTTTATTAATTTTGTCAGAAGTTAATCAGAAAGTCTAGTTCTGTGGATGAGGTCTATTTCCATTCTAGAGTGTCTGCATCAGTATCCCTACACTCCCCCTACGCCCAATGAACATTAGATATGCCAATACTAACCTGTGATTTACTCTGAATTCATGAACTTTGACAACCACTTCTTTTGCATTTAAGTAGGATATACATTTCATTGATGTCTGCTAAAGTTGCTAAGATCCAGAAATAAGGTTAAATCATAATAACCGAAGAATTATCTCATGCGAAGACCCACTAGAGCAAGATTGAAAAATTGCATGCATGCTGATCCATTAGAGAACATTGCAGAGTAATTATGGGTAGCTGCAGATTACTGTTTACCATTTGGTAGCTCTGGAGTGCAGGCAACTCTGGGGGAAGCAATCTACAGCATCTGGCCATGTAGTGAACAGATTTTTACTAAGCATCTGCAATTGCTAAGAAATGTAGAATAGTGGGGTCCAAGAATATAGGAAATTAATTTGAAGATAATTTGAAGCTCTTATTAGAGAAATGAAGACAGGCTATGACCAAATGGATTAAATTACCAATTTCATGGTTGGGGTTGAGTGGCTATAATGAAGATTAAAGTGTGTTGTCCCACTTAATTGTCTTCACAGAACACATTAAATAAAATATAGAAATTTAAAAAAATACATTCCAAATTATGAAATGCTTAGAATTAAAGCAAGTGGTATTCAGCAGCAAATATTGGGGTGAGATTCAAATATAGATTATTACATAATATTATTATGCAGCAATGCCAGTGGCATTAGTTCAGTGGTTTTGAAGTTTAAAGATAAGCTGTCCTGGCAGATAAACAGTAGAGGTGGGCATTCCCTTGAGGGTTTGGATATGGGATAGTCCCCAGCAACGAAAAAGAGCTCAATCTTATGAGATCAGAGACAATACCAAAGGCCCCGAACAAATATAGATCAATATTAGCCCCCATTATTTCATCCCTAGCACCAGTAATGAGTAGGATTTCAAAGAGCAGGAGAGGTAGGAGATTTCAGTAATTGGATAAGAGCTGGTTTTGCCTGCTTTAAGATGTTTATACCCCAAGGCATACTTTTGTTTTACGATCAGATTGCTCATAGAAATTTAAATGTGCAGCTTTTGTGTTTTTTCAGTTTCTGCAAATTAGAAGCTATATTCAAAGTGCCACAAGAGGAATAACTATAAATAGACCATTAGCAGCTTTTGGGGAAAATGGTAGCAAAAGAAAAAGGACTACTGTCAGCAATGTATAAATTACCACAGGGAAAAATGAAGTCTGGGAATCTTCCTTTAAGTATGCAAAGTGCTATAAAGAGGTACTTGTTATCTTCTGGTAGGAAAGGCACAGAACCAGACCCAAACCAATGATACAGGGATGTGACTAATTCTAGATCATACACTGAAGTCTAAGTTATAAATTAATGTTTGATTTTGTCCACACCTGATCCACGTACACTTCATGAATGGAGTGGAAGACCTGAAAGAATGAAGCAAAGAGTTGAAAGAAATCCAGTTAAATTAGTTTTCGTATGTAATTCTAAGGGTAGTCCCCAAGTTTAGTCCTACGTAGAGTAAACCCATTGAAATGAATGGAACTTTCTAACTTAAATTTAACTTAAACTTTCTAACTTCTAATCCAACTAACTTAAATTCCATTCCTTTAAATGGGTCTACTCTAAGTAGGACAAACATTGGATGCTACCATTAATCAGCCTTCACCAACCTGGTGCCCTCCAGATGTTTGGAATTACAAATTCCAGTAGCCCTAGCTGGCATAGGAGTTGTAGTCTAACGCATTTGGAGGTCATCAGGTTAGGGAAGGCTGCTCTAAATATATTCTCTCACATTCATAAGTTTATGGCAATTAATGCTTTAATGAAGTCTGATAGAAGAGGGAGCAGTCCAAGAGAGCAAGTGAAACTGTGCCCGAAGGAAAGGCAGTTCCCATTCATAAATATCTATTTTCAATACTCACTTTTGACTCTGAAAGTTAGCATAATTTGCCTCAACACCCTCCCTACCCACCACACAAACACATAACAATTTGGTCAGTACTGTGCTCCATGCCGAAATAAATATTTACAATTGCCTGAATCTGAGGCTTGCTTTATTTTTATGTAGAGTCAAACCGCTCCACCCATTGAGGCACAGCAAGAAATATATGTCATGTTGTCCTTCTCATTCATGGACACTACGGCACCTTCAGTTCCTATACGTTCAGATGGTGAAATCTACCCAGCCTAGAGATGCCCACAATTCCAGGGGCATACATCTGCCTTTGAGGTACTCATTATCCTAGTCTTCCCCAAGATGGTGCCCTTCAGATGTGTTAGTCTGCAGCTCCCATTGCCATGGTGGCTGGGGGATAATGGGAGTTGTAGTCCAACATAACTGGAGGGCACTCAGTCGGGGAAGGTTGATGTCATAGAATTCTCGCCTCCAGTTCAAACAAAAAGTCTTGCAGCCATGCGATCTCAGAATGGCCATTTCTGTGACCCTCTGTATCGTCAGACTCTGAGTTTGACTATTATTGCTCTCTTTCCTTTCTGCTCCACACCTGCTTACATTTATTTTTAATGTTAACCTTACCATGGAGAGTTTATTTGCTAGGTCAGCCTGAGCAAACCATCTTGGTGCACTGAAAACCACTGTGGCTGCTATGTGGAAATCCCTTCATTTGCTAAACTTCCAACCGCCAGCCTGCCTGCATTCTTTATGAATGCCTGTGTGCAGAGAAGCTCTACAGCTGTGAGCAGTGGCAGAGATTCTCCTGGCCAACCAAACCCATATTGCTGCATGCTTCACAGGCACAGCCGGAGAGAGACACAAGACTGCTTTGCTTCTCTAGCCTTCTTGTAAAGCTTCTACATCAGTCAAAACTCTGATCAAACAAATATCCACCACCAGCACCATGGCAAAATGTATGTGATAGAGAAGGGGAAGTGAGGGTGAAAGCAGATGAGCATGAAAGAATATAGGGGTCACAATGTCATGGGTATGTAAACGATGGAGCGCTTGGTGTAGTGGAGGAGTTCCACCTAAAACGTATTGTCAAACCCCATCCGTCTCACCACACAAAACGGAAAGGCTCTTAATAACTTTGGGATAGTGAAATGATCGTGGATTCTCTATGAAGTGGCACATTTGTAACGCAGTTAACTTAAGTCATAGTTTGCACAGAATACAAACGGCCTTTGTTCTGGAAAAGAATTAGGCACAGTTGGCCATTAAAATGGCAAATGTTCAGTGTAAGCAAGTGTAAAGGGATGCACAGTGGGGCAAAACATCCTAACTTTACATATACGCTGTTGGGATCTGAGCTGGCAGTGACTGACTGAGAAAAAGATCTTGAGTTTGTGGTGGATATAGTTCCACTGAAATGCTGACCCAGTAAAAAAGGCAAATTTCGCAAGGGCTGCTGTAAAAAGGCAAATTTCATGTTGGGCGCAATTAGAAAAAGAATAAAAAAATAGACCTGCCAATATCACAAAGCCCTTATACAAATCTGTGGTGTGACCAAAGTTGGGATACTACGTAGAGGCCTGGTCACTGCAGGTCAAAAAAGATACTGTAGAGCTGGAAAAGGTGCAGAAAGAAGTCACCAAAATGATCAAGAGGTTGGAGCAAGTCCCCTATGAGGAAATGTCACAAGGTTGGGATTGTTTAGCTTAGAAAAAGGGTGAGTAAGGGGAGACATGAGAGGAATGTGTCAATTTTGCATGGTGTGGTGTGGAGAAGCTTGTCCCCCACTGCCATAATACTAGAACTCTAGGATAACCAATAAAGCTGAATGGTGGGGACTCAGGACAGATAAAAGGAAGTACTACCACAATATGCAATGGTGGCCATCAACATGGGCAGCTTTAAAAGGGGATTATACACATTCATGGAGGATAAAGCTATCAATGGCTACTAGGTCATGATTACTATATTTTGCCTCCAGTATCTGAGGCAGTATGACTCTGTAAACCAGTTGGGGAGGAACATGAGTGAGGATGCTGTTGCACTCATGCATGTGGGCTTCTCATGAGTATATGAGTGAATTGCATGTTGGACTAGATAGCCATTGGTCTGATTAAGCATAGCTCTTATGTTCTAAAATTGTGTTTTCATATCACTGCAATAGCTAGTATCATTTTTACTTGATCACAAGAAATTTATTGTCCTTGTCTTGGAACACTGCATGCTTTTCTCATCCTTTTTGGGCAAATTGTGCACAGACAAATCTCAGATGTTTTAGCCTCCAGCAATAGATTTTGAAGACTTGACTCTGTATTGGCTAAAATAGCATTGGGTTGGTTCCAGATTTGGTTATGCTTAGAGTAGACCCATTGAAATCAATGAGATTTAGTCATAACTAATTTATGTCCCATTGATTTCAATGAGTCTACTCTAAGCATAAGTCTGGATCCAACCAAATGTTAATTTTGAAACTCATGAAAATTGTAGTGAAATTGAAGCTATAACTCAATTGCACTACATATAATTACGTTTGTGCTTCATAACTTCTTAAACAACAAGATGAACACCTTATATCTATCATTATGTGAATGCAGATGTTTGCATTAAACAAAGTTGGAGAGTTGCAGAAAAAATGTGTAAAAGTTGTCACTTGTGATTGAAAAAAATGTACTACTTTGAATATATAGTTTCTATACTATGAGTATATATTCTCATTACCACTGTGCATTTTCATCGAATGTTGATTCCATTTAAACCATTTTTTTCTGCCGGTTATGGCTCTATTTGTGATTCTAATCAGATGTCTTTTAAACATTGTGTAATGTGGGGAAACTATACCTCTTCCAGCATTTATGTTCATCCTGGTGGTAGAACATGCACGCACACGTGACACTGACACACAGACAAATATATGTAGGTGACATCTGGTAGCAACTTTGAATTTCCACTGGCCACTTAAATGTGGCCAGTGGAAATACCAGCTTATGTTCCCTAATGGAAAGCTAGAGAAAGATTTGCTTGAGAGCTTATTCAAGCATTCATCTATTAGCAGATCGTTTAAAAAACCACCAGAGGGAGTTGGATGCATTTTGCAGATCCGTTTATCACAGCCTGGGTATTTTCAATATGAAAGGAATTCCCTGGGCTATGTAATAGGAGATTATATATAATCTCACTGAAATGGAACATTTGTTTTATGGTGGCATATTTCACATTAACAGAAAGACCTAAAGGGTATTTCCTACTCAAATTATTATTATTATTTATTATTTTTATATACCGCTCCATAGCTGAAGCTCTCTGGGGAGTTTACTCAAAGAAGAAAAGGAAGAAATGTCCAGTTATTGGAGCTTTGAATAGTTGCCAAAAGGTATTGTACAATTACATATTGCATGACTGGTGTACAACTTCTTTCTCCAGTGACTTGTGCTTAATATGTATCGACTTTTCAAGAATGCCCCTGAAATAGACAAGTAGTTTGCTAGTATAAAATTTCTCTAGGAAAATAGTTTTGTGGCATAGATGTGGAAGGCATGTATATGAGGCTTGCGATTTCATCAGAGGTTATCAACAGAACCAGATCATGGGCTTCTTCACAAGAGCAAAATAAAGGACGCTTATGGCTGGCCGCTCACCGAGGTTCACGGGTCCTTTTGCTGACACGGCATCAGCCAGGACATCGCCCGCAGCTTCCCCCTCTTATTTTGTTATAAAATAGATCCAAGAAAAGCTTCAATAATGGCACGAAATCACCTGTATGCAAAGCTGAGGTTGCACTATGAACTTGCTGAGGAAGGACTTGAGGGCGAAGAAGGTAAAATTCCCCCCTGCAACAAAGGGAGGCAGCTCTGATCCCCCAGTCCACCAAGAGCAACCCTTTAAGTTCAATGGGGCTTACTCCCAAGTAAGTGTGCTGAGGGACCTAGGTCTACTGAGAAGTGAGTCCCATTGTGTTCAGTAGGGCTTACTCCCAAGTAAGTGTTCCTAGGGTGGCAGATGTACAGCATAATCTTACATCTACTCAGAAACAAGTCCTGGCTTTCATAGGGGCTGTGAGGAAACAGTACTGCAGACTTCCCCTCCCCTGCTTTGCACACATGGGAGGGAGGGAGGGGCTCCTTCGATTCAAACCTTTAAAGGAGCCCCAGGAAGTAGCAGGATCTTCTGCCTTGTCACCCCTCTCCTCTGGTGTAATCACTTCATATCAGTTGCGTCAAGAACCAGGGAGCACAACAGCCTAGCGGAAACAATGTGATTTCCCTTAGTGTGGAGACGCTCCATTTTCTGCAAGGTGGCTTGTTAATCATGCAGTGTGGTTGATTTTTCTTGAACAAGCCACCTTGAGAACCCATGGCTTGTTGTTGTGTTGTTCAGGGCCGGATCTACACTACTGCTTTAAAGTGCTTTATAACAGTTTTATAGTGCTTGAAAGCAGTTAAAGCGCTTTATAACTGTTATAAAGCGCTTTAAAGCAGTAGTGTAGATCCTGCCCAGGTTGGTTAACAACCCACCCTGAGAAAAACATGCTGCATTTAGACAACACGATAGCCCTTGGTTCAACAACAACCCACACTCAACCACTAAGTGTGGATTAGTGTGTTGTGTGCACCCAGCCCGTGTGTTAGGATGGTTTTATCACCAGCTTGGAATGGGCTCAGGTCCTTCCTTTTTGTCCTGTGCAGTTATGCATATCTCACAAAGGTGTGAATAGAGGATGGCTTATTAGAAATAGTGAAACCCACATCACATACGATGCTTCTCATCAACTTGCCAAATCAGGTTTTCCACTGCTCAGCCAGTTAAGCAACCAACACTCATTTCTTAATTGCCAGTTAGCAGCAGTTGCCAGCAATTCCATTTCCCATGCATGTTATCTGTTATGGGCAATAGAAAAACAAAAAGCTGCCAGGGCCCACTTGATTGTTTAAACAAAGCAGGGCTCTCATGCATATGGTTCTAAAAGGAGCTAAAGCCAAAGATATTAGTCTGTCCTAATAAAATTGGAGCTTGTGGAGCAAATGCTGCTTGTCAACTTGACAAACAGGGAACCATATAGACAGGGAAAGAGGAGATCTACAAACTAGAAAAGTTGGAAAGGATCCTAGTAGTACCAGTGTGAATTCCACCATGGGGGGCTAGTAGTCTGAAAATGATTGGATAAAAGTAGTTCGCCCGTTTCCCTTGCGACTGTACAACCTGACACTTTAAAAATGTGCTACAAAGGTGAAAATTATGTTCTTTTTAAAAAGATCATTTACCATTTTTTGGTTTGAGGTTGAAAACACATGATGTAAGATTTATCTCTCTCTATTCCTTCTGGTGTCCTTTCAGTTCTTTCTCCCCAGCTTCTCTTCCTCCTCCTCTATCACCAACTGACTTTTCTTCAGCTCCTTTCCCAATAATCTGGTAGAACTCTAGCAATAAGCCGTACACTACTGTGTATTCTTATATAAGATGTCTGCACAGAAAGAGGTTTGCATTGTACGCTAAGAGCAGCATGGCAGTTGTGTTCTGATCTATCCAATTCAATTAAGGTGATGAGGAAAACAAGCTATTTCCAAAACGTGTACCCCAATTTTTTAAGCACCTATGACAGGAACAATTACGAAATTGCACAGTAAAAATTGACTTAAGGGAAATAAAAACAAAAACTATCACAACTACTCACTTAAAAAAAACAAAGGCAGATAAAACTTACCAGAAAACATTAAATGTAGCACCCAACAAATTACCTCAACTGACCAAAAACCTGTCTAAACAGGAAGGTTTGAATATGCTGAGCGATGGCTATGTAGGCCTCCTTCGGGAAAGAGTTAAAAAGCCCTCATGTTTCCCCTCCCCCTTAAAAAAGCACACACCTTAAAAAAAAGAGCCTCTCCACTCATGCAGGTATGTATGTATGTATTTATAAATAATACTTCTATATCACATAATATAATCAAATCTCTCTGTGTTTTACATATAACATTAAAATCATAACTTAAAATACACTATTAAAAACAATTTCAACTATGATAACAATAAAAGCATTACAACCACCCCCCTTCCCAGTAAAATGGAGTAGCATCATAGTTATTTTGTAATTGTGCTTTTAACCTGTTGGTTGTTTTATTGTGGTTTTAATTTTTGTGAACCGCCCAGAGAGCTTCGACTATTGGGCGGTATAAAAATGTAATAAATAAATAAATAAATAAATAAATTAAGGTTCATTATAAGCAGAGAAAGCCTATTTAAACAAGTTTGTTTTCAGGAGACATTGGGCATCATCAGACAAGCGTTTTATTGCATGCTCATTACTGGGAACTCATGGATTCTCACGGGTCCTATTCACGACATTGTCTGCATCCTGCACGCCTCCCATCCGTTCTAGCCTTCATCGTGCGACAAAAAAAGACCCTGGTAAATCCGAATTATTTTTGAGACGGAACTTGCTGCTATCTCCTGCTGTGTGCAGGAGAAGCAATGCGATCAAAACAGCCCACTGAATGAGCCACGTGCATGTTGTTTCCTTCTTCTTTCCTCTCCCTGAGAAAGAAGAAGTAATGAGGGACAATAGAAGCAATGGTATAGAAGCAAGGGTAAGGAAACACAATTTCCCCCCGTGTGATGATGCTCATTGAAAACGTACCATATTTTCTGTCTCCAAATCCACACCAGGGAAGGAGTTCCAGAGGGTGGACAATACTACTGAGAAGGTCCACTTCTGAGACGTAACGTGGCAAAATTCTGTTGGTTGCAGAATGACAAACAAGTCCTTCTTTGAACATTTGGAAAGGCATCTGTGTATACACAAAGGCAAACGATCTGCTAGTTGTCCTGGTTCTGACTTGTTTATGGTTTGTATGTTAGCTAATAGGCAGCCTGTGCAGTTCTTTTGGCACAGGTGTAATATGAGCATTGCTGAGTGCTCCACTGAGCACTCCACCCGCAAAGCAGCTTCACATAGAATGCATTACAGTAATCTAGTTGTGAGCTTAATGGCAATACTTGCAATTGCAGCACTTGCTGGAATCTAGGTTTGGCCCAGCTGCTTTTACAGCTTCAGAGTCTCCAGCATTGTTAGAAACACTTTCAGGAGCTGAAATGACACATAGATCCACAACTCACATATACAAATATCTAATAGCAGCAAGTAAATATGATACCCATAGTTTAAGACTAGATTGGAATTGGGAATTGCAGTGTCCTATCTTGCCTAACCAATGGACCTTAGAATTTAGCATCTGTTTCTGAAGTTTCTATGGATCTTAGGCTACGTCTTATTCAGCAAAAAGTTTTGTTTCGGGTTTATTGGACTCCACAACACCTTTTCAATAAGGGTTTGTCTAACTTGCATAATTGCTGGAGATGTAATGCATCTAATGCTTCTTTAAGTCATGTGCTTTGGCAATACCCAGTAGCTGGCCCCTTTTGGGAGGAGGTTATAATAAGGATGAACTTTGTACTGAAACAATCTATAATATAACTTGCACGTCCTAAATTACCTACCAGTTTCCTGGAAGTTAACGCATGGTCAGTGCAGATGGATCTTCAGAGCCCTTATGACAGTCAAAAGACTTATATTATCACATTGGAAGGACAAATTTATACCTCTTATAACGCAATGGATCGAGGACCTAATAACATTATCAACTTTTGAACAAGTGTTATATAGACGCAACTTGCAAGAGGATAAATATACGGATATTTGGTCTGCTTTTCTTGAAACCTTTGTATAACTCTCCCCACCCCCTTTAAAGTTTATATGATGGAAATGATGATAATTCTATATACACAATCTATGGTGTGTTTCCCCCCCTTTTCATGATGTATTTTTGTTTTGTTTGTTGATATTCACAATAAAATTTGTGTGTGTGTGGGGGGGGAAACAATCCTATGTATGTTTACTGGGGGGGAGGGGGGGTTAAACCACAAAAAACCACTGTACATAAGGAGTGCTTCTTCTCTTGTGATTCTGCGATTGGCAGGGATTGTCCTCTCCAACAACACCCCCCTTTTTCATATGCATTCTGATACAGAAACATTCCAGTGTTCTTCCCCACACTTTACCTCACCTGTGGGCTGGAAAACAACTCTTTGGTTCATTTTAAATTAAAGTGAACTCAGCCGGGGCCCATGCCAGGTGGAGCAGGATGGGAAGTCAGTGATTCCCATAGTCACAGTAAGTGAGAGAAGCTTGATGAGGCTTGCAGGCTATGAAACACGCCGTGGTACTGCCTGGCTGAGCCTGTCAGAATGGAGCTACTTTGGCATGGAGGAGTCTGGTCATGCTGCTACCTGTTACTACTGAAGATGAGACATTTCCCCACAGTGCCAAGGGCATCTTCCCTCCTGAGTTTAATTGACTGACCTCCTGTCCTCAGCCTTGCCTGTGTGGCTGGAAACTGAAAGCAGAGATAGATGGGACAGGCATCAGCAGACACTGTGGCTGCACTAGAATAGGCTGACCATATGAAAAGAAGGACAGGGCTCCTGTATCTTTAACAGTTGTATTGAAAAGGGAAATTTCAGCAGGTGTCATTTGTATATATGGGGAACCTGGTGAAATTCGCTCTTCATCACAACAGTTAAAGCTGCAGGTGCCCTGCTCTCTTTTAAATCTAGTCACTCTAGTATAGCTCCTGCAGCTTTAACTGTTGTGATGAAGAGGGAATTTCACCACGTTCTCCATATATACAAATGACACCTGCTAAAATTTCCTTTTCAATACAACTGTTAAAGATACAGGAGCCCTGTCCTCCTTTTCATATGGCCACCCTACAGTAGAATGGTATCATGACTGGAATCAGGGGGTGGGCAGCAGTTGCACCCTCTTGCCCCTATGAACAGATGTCCATGTCTGCAGTTATTCTTCTTTTGTATACTTGTTTTAATCTTAATTTTAGAATTTCTGTAAACCGCCCAGAAAGCCCGGGCTATGGGAGCGGTATATAAGTGCAATAAACAAACAAATAAATAAATTTTGAGTTCATGCTGTTTCTTCTACTTGTTACCTACTACCTGTTGTTGATCAGGGTGACCATATGGAAAGGAGGACAGGGCTCCTGTATCTAACAGTTGTGTCGAAAAGGGAATTTCAGCACGTGTCATTTGTATGCCTGCAGCACCTGGTGAAATACCCTCTTCATCACAACAGTTAAAGCTGCAGGAACTCTGCCCTCTATTGTATCTTGTCACTAGTATAGCTCCTGCAGCTTTAACTGCTGGGATGCACCATGTGCTACTGAAATTCGATTTTCTATGCAATTGTTAAAGATACAGGAGCCCTGTCCTCTTTTCTATATGGTCACCCTAGTGGTGGTGGTTACCTTCGGCATCTGCCTCGACCTGCTCTGACCCCATTTCCTCTTATTTGCCTCCTCCTGTTGTATATGTATATCATTCAGCTTTTTTTAAGGTGATGGTGATTTGCCAAACGTCACCCTATAACCGTTATGGATGGTTGGTGATTTGAACACGACTTTACTACATCCAGCCATTACAAAATGCTGGGTGGCTTATTTCATGGTCAGGCTTCTTTCAAGTAGATAAATAATACATATTTTTGTAGTCTGCATGTGTATTTTCAAATGCATGTTGTTTTTGTTACCAATCTGAGGAAATTACAATCCTAGCAACAAGATAATGGCTGTGAATGAGATTCCCAAAATGCTGTATAGCAGAGATGAGCCGATTGGGTATTATGAGACCTCGTGATGATCCATTATTTTCTTACCTTGTGCAAAGGTGAACTACTCAAAATGCCAAGTATTGTAAATAAATAATGTTTTAGTAAAGGTATCGAGGTGTTCCTATGTACTAAACCTACTGCAAAGGAACAAGGGAAAATTAAGTTAATAGGGAAGAACTTGTACAGATAGGTGGTTAGATAAATAATACAGTAGGCAGTTATGGGAGAAAAAGCTGAAAGCCCCAAATATTACGTATTTTTGCAATATGGCTTCAAATTGGGCGTAGGATAATGCATGCACTATAATAATTGTAATGACTGATACCTTTCTGCTTATCAAGGCAATTAGCATTCTTCTGATTGACTCTGTGCATGTGTCAAGCTGACTTTTCTTTCAGCAGCAGCCTTGTTTACACAACACAGTCAACTGAACCTACCTCTTGGATCTTACCTAGTTAATATGACCTGTACCCACTTGTTTGATCAATAGGGGCTTGGAGAAAAGACTGAGCATTGTTCTTCATGAACTAAAATCATGTATTTTTGCAGTAAACAGATGGTCTCTGGACTGGCACAGAATGACAACGCACAACACTAATGCTCTTGGTTGTATTTATTAATTTACAGGTACGAGTGTCTCTGAACACCCTTAGGGTCGCAAACTAGCATTTAGTGTTGCATTGAGACCTGGAAGAATATTGTAAAACTAAAATAAAGTGGGGCATGTTGATTAAAATAAATCTAATATCACCAAACTAATAAGTACATTTGTTATCCTTACGCAGGACAGCGGGTGAGCATTCTCATGTGAGTGTTCTTTGTGCCCACTTGTGGCAATTGTTGGTTAATAGGAACAACTTCACAAACTTCCAGACACTGGGGTGGGGGTGGGCAGTAGAGAGCTTGTTGTATTAACAGCCGTTTGTCTTGTTCATCCCCCTTGTCGTCCTGTAACTTGATTGGTTCGTTTCTCCTACTCCCTCCCCTTCTTCTTCCTTTTTGCCTCTGCAATAGGCAACATGTTCTCTCTCCCTGAGGGAAGCAAGTATATCTCACCCCTTGATTTACACACACCTCTATAGGGGGTGCTTGTAGCTGACCAGTGTTAGATACCTTTCTCAATGATGTGTATAGAAACACTAATAAAATAAGTTGATTTGAACAACTTCTAGACCGCTTCTAATAATAAATGCTGTGTTATCACACTTTCTTTGTATAAGGCAACTCTGCTGTAAGTCACATCAGACTCTCCAACAGCAATAAGGCATGTTTCTCCTGACAGGCAAGTCACTGTAGCTCTTGTCACTTAAACTTTGACTGTGGGTCTAATTCCGCTTCAGACTCATGGGTTACCCATTTGCTGCCCTGTTTTGACCTAAGAATCTTGTCTGAGTTTCTTTGAACATACATGCATACACATGTGTATATCTGTCTCCTAAAGTTCAAAAGTGACTCATCAAATAAACATTGTTCAAGTATTGTAAAACCTCATCTCTGAGTAGTAAAGATCAAACCACTTGAAGGAGGATTGCTTTTTTTCTCTCTCTGAGGATCATGGAATTGGATTTCTACATGAGACTATATTATTGATGTTAGATTATTGTTGCACTGTTAAGAGCATAGTAGAATTGTTGCTGTATTATACTTCTATGGTTTACACAATGCTTCTTGTTTTGGAATCCTTACTAATTATTAGTTTTAAGTTAATGTAATCAGAGCTAATCCAAGAAATTGTCCTTCCTGAAGCAAACAAGATGGCATCTCCTCCTTCCCCTGCCCTGTTCTATATAAAAAAATGTTACACTGGCAGTTGAACCAGACCAGCAGGCTAGCTTACAGAGCACAGGGCAGACAGCATAACACACACAGCCCTGTCTACTCCTCATGCCTAAGTATCTTCCACCTGAGGCAGATGCCTCATTCTGCCTAATGGTAGGGCCAGCCCTGAATATAATGGTTATCTAATGGAAGAATATGCCTAATGTTTTAGGCCAAATACTCCACTATCCCTGAATCAAACTGCATGATGGAGAAAGCCTGCTTGCCTTGAGCTATTTTTGCTTTGTGACAAGATGGCTGTCCTTCCCCAAGGCTTTCACCCCAGAACTTTTCATCACCACCAAATTTGTGTGTGGAACTGAATAAATAGACAGGTGTGAGGTTTATTTTTGGATCACAAATGCCGAAGCAAATGATTGCTGCTTGAGAATTTACACGCATAGCAGGGCTTGCCTGAGAGACACAGAGAAAGTGATGATAACATTATCCAGGAAGTAACATTTCCTGCTAAAGGGCAGGTTAGGCAATCTTATTTATACAATCTGTGGTGTAGCTGTAAAACAGGCTATCGTACGCAAGGACGGAAATAAGAAGAAGGGCCAGCCCTGAGTATGTGGCGTAGGTATTTCATTGACTGCAATTAGGAGATTTACTGGCCTGGATTAGCCATCAAAATGAATACAGCCGCTCTACCAAAAACCTGAGCATATCTGTATCATTCTTGTAAGACATCTTAAACAGCAATCCTGACTAAATGTACGTTACAATGCTCAACGTCTGTCCAGCCTTCATGCTTCACAGGTTATTAAACAGGTTGCTGAAACTTCAGAGTATTATTTATGAGGCAGAGAGGAGCCAGATTTTTCATAAAGGGGTTGGCTAGATTTTCAACTACTCATCCCTTACAGATTGATGCTAGGTTCCTAACAGAGCAAAGCTGTTTTCTGGGCACTTGGATTCTTGGTGGATCTTCATAAATAGTTCATACACAATAACTCCTATTATTGAAGTGCATACACTGGATTATCAGGACAGATTCAGACTGTTCAGCTTAAAACTTTCTCTGTTACTTCTAAAATGCTTTTGACCCAGAGGGTTTTGCAAATAGTAGATAGTCCAAACTGTGGCAATTACACTACCCACAAAAGGGAGTTTGGGGGAATTATCTGGCTTTTAAAAAGTGGAATCCAAACACCCTTGATCAACATGAAGCATGTAGCAGTAGTACAAAGCAGCAATGTGTGAATACTTAGATCAAGAATTAATAAAATAGCAGTGGTGGGTTATAACAATGAAGTAGGTGTCTCATCCATAGGCCAAACTTTATCTTCTGCCTTCATTCAAGTAGGCACATGATACTGGGCAATGTTTGGGGTACACAAGCAGGCACTCTTCCATTACTCTTCTATTCTCCCTCTCTGTTTTATGCTATAAAATCATTAGCACTGTTCAGCATAGGAAAGTCACATGATGAGGTTTATTACTCAGATGTGTAAAAACCATTGCTTGATCAGAAAATGTGAATAGAGATGAGTTCTTAAAGTCTAATGTTCTAACTGATTTACACTCATCACTTCATCCATCCTTGTAACCCTATGTTACCTATGTTATGTCCAATTTACAGATGAGCAGTGGGGTTGCTGCAATGGGACTTGAGAGTTACACTCTCAGATGCAAGTCCATCCACATGTCCTGGGCTAATCTTTCATGTATTATCTGAGCCAGATCTTAAATGAATTTAAGAAGCGATTGGCAAAATCTTAGGCCACTGGGGCATCAGCACAAATAAGCTGCCAAGAATGAGGCAAAAACGGATGCACCTTTCACATGTCAGACCACATGCTTTGCATGAAAAAGGTTGCCCGTTCAATCCATGGCATCTCTAGTAGGGCTGGGAAGGACTCCTATCTGAAACCCTGAAGAACTGTTACCTGTCAATAAAGATTAGGTGGACCTACGGTTTGACTTAGAGCTTTTCTACATGAGGCTGCTAATCTACTGTATCTGCTTTTGCTTTCATTGCAAAATTGAGATCAGAGCACTACAAGAGGAACTTTTCCTTTCCTGCTTTCCCACTACATAACCTCTAGGTGGCACTGTGGTATAGCTAGGGCAAATACACAAGAGGAAATCTCACTTTCTTTCACTTTTGCAATTAAATATCACATTTTCCCTGCTCTAAAAAACTCATAGAAAGTTCTGGTTTGACACAGAAGGGAAACTGGAGGGTCATGTCAGGAAAGATGAGCACAAAATAAATACTTTGTGTAGAAAAGTCCTCAGAATAAGCTTCTAAAGTCCTTGACCAAAAGTACATATAGCAAACATGCATGTGGGGAATGGGATCACAGTGGCAATCCCTGCTCCTTGGCATATTTTCTGCATGTCTGCCACATGTACATATTATTTCCTTGTCTGTGACATGTACATGCATGCAAACTGTTCATGTGGCCAAGGACCCTCTACAGATCACAGTCCTGAATAGTGTACTATTGTACATAAATATGCACATGCATTATTCCCCCTGCATGCATTTGGAATATGAAAGGTTGGTTGTCTAAAGGTCCCATGATACAGACAATCCAACAGACCCATAGGTCCTTGGTTAGTAGTACTTAAATGTTTTATTTGCCTCTTCATTTATTGAATTTACTGCTCAAGTTCTGTCTCTATGGAGTATTGAAAAGATGTTGCTATACACTTGAGTCTAAATATCAGAGTCTCTGAATGTGCTATCTCTCCAGTAAATAGATTGCTAAGCCTCTTTTGTTCTTGAAAACAACTATTTTTCAGTACATAATGCTGTGGCAGTGATTTTTTAAAAGGTTTGATTAAGATCTTTATAAACAGGCACTGATTTTTTAAAATGCCTATTTCTGTAAAATGGATTTGCTGCAAATATCACTATGTAATATGTGTACTGCCATTAATGTAAACTTCTATGTTGACACTCTTTGTGGTTAAAAGGTTGCTTCTAGGGATAAGTAAGCAGCAGGAGCATGAAGATTTCATGACATCTACTACTTTGTAATTTCTGATCTTTCTCCATTTTTAAAAATGTTATAGAAATACCTTGGGTAAAGTGGCCAAGGCCTTCCTTGTAAGAAGGCTTCCCTGTTTGGCCTCAAGAACATGAATGAGATGCCATATTTGGAAGGAGCTGCAATGCAGCCCCATAACAAGTAAGACATAAGAACATAAGAAGAGCCATGCTGGATGGAATAGACCAAAGGTCCATATTGTCCAGCATTCTGTTCACACAGTGGTCAACCAGCTGTCGATGGAAGACCCACAAGCAGGACACGAGTGAAACAGCAACCTCCTGCCCATGTTCCCCAGCAACTGGTGTACATAGGCTTACTGCCTATGTAGCTCAAAGCCATCAGAATTACTAGCCATTGATAGCCTTCCCTGCCAGGAATTTATCTAACCCTCCTTTTAAAGCCATCCAAATTGGTGGCCATCACTACATCTTATGGTAGTGAATTCCATTGTTTAACTATGCACTGTGTGAATAAGTACTTTCTTTTATCTGTCTTGAATCTCCCACCAATCAACTTTATGGGATGATCCCGTTACTTTGTTACTGTTTCCATGATCTAATGGTAGTGATGTTAAAGATTGTGCTAGCTTTAATCTTGTTGAGCTACATGATGACCTATCAGAGACAGGGGGCTTCATCACATCTACTTTCCCACCCCCCTAATTTTCCTCCGTGATTTCTAGCTCTGTTTCATTAGTGCGTCAAGCTAATGGCCCCTTTCATGTGGGTTTGTGGTATCGCACTATACTCATGAAACCTCCTTTTCACTTGTTTGCTCTTCCACTCTACCCCGCCCCTTCTCCTTCCACCTTCAGTTCATTGGTTCTAACATTGTAATAGGCGTGGGCTCCTTCCCCCCTCACTCTGGCTTTGTTCTCTAGCGATTTACTGACACGGTGCTGGAGGAGAACGGCCCCACCCTCCCCTTTTGTCAGCAAGCTCTCCCTTCAAAGCACATGCCCCCAACAAAGGAAATAGCAAGACCATGGCACTACATGGGGGCTGAAGGGCACTTTAATTCCATTTGGGAGAAATAATCCAGACTTTTCCCCCCTCTAGGAAAACACAAAAAAGGGAGGTGAAGAGGCAGGGTGTCTGCAGGACAGGCACAACACCGTCTGAGTTCTGAGCTGCAAAACCGCAAACCAGGCATGATGAGAGTGCAATAAAACACTGGTGTGATGGAGCCCAGGGAGTATCAAGTGTACTTTATCAGAGATTGCTTTTCTATAGCCATAACCTTGAGTGAGGATTAGTGCTTTCCTGTCCTGCATGCTTTATTCTAAATGGAATAGAATTCCTGAATGTTTTAATATTAATTCCCTGGTGAATATATTGCTGAGTTCCTATTGAGAGCTCATGAGCAAGTGTCAAGGTAAAACAAACAAAAAAGGTCTTCCAGACTTCCTAATGCACAAATGTCCATGCAAAATAATCTTCCTAGCTCCTCCGAATCCTTTCCTTTGTGCTTATTCCTTAATACACATGTAGAATGCTTGACCTTATATTCTTTTGGAGCTTAAATTCTAGAATTTAAATGAATACTTGTATCCTGATAGTATGCAAAAAGCCTGTAAATTGTATCAGACTTATTTTGCGACAATGCACAAAGCGTACAGAATCAAGTGACTGTTATGAAGGGAGCTCTTCATAAGAAGCTCTTAGCTGTGTTTAAAGGGCAACCTATTCCCATCATTCACTCTATTTTAATAGAGTTTGTAGGCTTGGGATTAGGTTTGTGTTGACAGAGCAAACATTTTACTGCCCTCCGATCCACCGGTAGGAATGAAAGATAAAAACCTTGCAGCGCCTATGCCCTGCCAACACTAACCGAAAACCTGAACAAGCCCTGGACTTGGAGAGGAAGTATAAATGTGTTGGCTGAAATTAGAGCAAGTGGGTTAGATGCTAGAACATGCAGGGCATCAGTACATCTGAATGAAGGAAGTTTGACCTGTTCTATGTCTATGGCAGAAGGAGGTGGTAAAATCTTGAAGTGCTTAGAGTGGACCGTACCACTTCAGGCTGCAGGTGGGCGGCCGCCATAAGAAACAACAACTCCTTGTGGAAAATTCCTTGCAGTTATAAGAAGGAACATTCTAGCCCAGTTCACTTGTTGTGCTAGTTTTTCACTTGTCTCACTAATGTATATATAGGGGGAAATTCAAAAGCCCTCCTGCAAACTCAAGAATAGTCCACTTACCATTTGAGGCTAAAGGAGATGAATATTAAAATGGTCACGTATTGTAAATGTTTTAATATTGGAATATATTTTAAACTTTTGTATATTTCTTTTCATAGGTTTTAAAATGTGTATGTTTTAAATCTTGTAAGGCCGCCTTGAGGCCCAGTATTGGGCAAAAGGTGGGATACAAATAAGGATGATGATGATGATGATGATGATGATGATGATGATGATGATGATGATATCTGTTCTGTACTGTAGGGGATTTCTGTGCTCTGAATCATGCAACTGCCCTGTCTTACGAATCCATTATTTGTCTGACTAGGGCCAGTGGTGCAGCTAGGGATAGACCTTGAGGCCAAGGACCAGGGCTTTGCAGCCCCTGCCCAATGACCACCCAGAGAGCAGCAGGTGATGGGACAGAAGCCTGGTATAAGCACCTGGGTTGGCATGGGCATGCATGCTGTGGACCACCTAGGCTAACATTCCCTGCCTACCACAACATCCTTTCTTATTATACACACATATACATATCTATATAGCTAGCTAGCCAGGCATGTATACAGTTAGAGATAGTCATGTTTGTTTTTATTTTTGTAGAATCTACTGTTTCTACAACAAAATGGTGCTTATGGCCATCTAAGGTGGGGTGGGGGAGCAGGGAGTATAAGACTATTAAAATTACCTGGCTCCACCAATGAACTGCAGATTTCAAGAAGTGTCTGTAGACTCTTGGCAGTCCTGGGAAGAAGCCAGTGATCTTGTGGATACTGAGACATCAGGAGAGCCAGTAGTGTTGTAATGGTTTGAGTGTTGGACTGGGACTCAGGAGTTCTGGTTTTTTTTTGGGGGGGGGGGGTTGGTTGGTCCCCACTTGGCCACAAAGCTCACTGGATGAGTTTGGGCCAGTCACTAATTCTGAGGCTAACCTACCTCGCAGGGTTGTTGTAAGGATAAAATGGAGAGGAAGAGGGTCATGTATGCCACCTCGGGCTCCTTGCAAGAGGAAAAAAAGATGGGATAAAAATGTAATAATAAATAAATAAATAAATAAATAAAAGGTAGGCGGAAGGTCCTGGAGGCCAAATTCACATTATTAAGTTGGATTTACATTGATGAGATTTTGTTCTAATAAGTATAAAGAAGAAGTGTACCTTGTGATAAATAATGCTAATATCCATTAATGGATGTATTCTAAACCGTCTGTAATAACTCTGGAGAGAAACTTGGAGGAGTTATAATAGAAAGCACGTAAGAGATCCAATGTGGTATGCTGGTTAGTGTTAATCTAACATCAAGGAGATCTGCCAGATCTACACCAAGCAGGATATGACACTTCGAAAATGGTTTGAAAACAGTATACGGAGTGTGTGTCCTGGGCCCCAACAGTTGTCACTATTGTTATAAACCATTTTAAAACAGTGGTGTACATCCTGCCCTGAATCGAAATGTCCACTCAGTCACAAAGCTTGGGCAAATCATTAGGTTGCCTAATTTACCTTACAGGGTTGTTGTGAGGTTAAAATGAGGTGGAGGTTGGGGGAGAGAGGATTATGTTTACCATCTTGAGCTCTTTGGAGGAAGGGATGGGAGAATAAATCTAATAAGATAAATAAGATCTCACTGGAAATCATACATGGTGCCTTTCCCCGTTATTCTAAAATCAGGTTGCAATTTCTTTCTTTGTGATATTACTGTTCCAAATGTCCCCTCCCCCAACAACCACCCTCCTTAGGAGGTTGACAGTTTGAAATAGTGGGAGGGGGGAAGATATCTGCAAACAAAGAAAGGGAAAGAGGAGGACAATAGTTTTCTGTCTGACTCATTGGCCCCTCATATTTGCCTTCTAGCCTCATATGACAGATGGTGGATGGTTTGTGTTTCCCCTCCCACCCTGCACTTTCTGCCCTGCCATGATGCCATCAGTATCCATCGTCAAACACTTCAGGGGGCGTGTAGTCATCTGTGTACGCACACAAGAGGCTGCACTGCTATTTGCTTGGAAGGGACTCCCCAGTTTATTTAGTCACCATCTTTACAATCAGTTGTTATTTATTATGGTCGCAGACCAGCAAAATCAACACCAAAACATGCAAAGGATAGATAAAAAGTGACATAAAAACAAAATACAGCTTGGTGAAGTTCCTTCTCTCAGGACTTGGAAGGGACTGAAGCAATGACGTAGCAGCACTCTGAAGGCCAGGGTGGGCAACTTGTGGCCTTCCAGATGTTTTGGCCTACAACTCCCATTGTCCCTTACCAGCTGAGCTAGGGCTGACGATGAAAGGCCAAAACATCTGGAGGGCCTCAAGTTGCCCACTCTGCTATAGCCAAACTTTCTACAAACTTTCCATAGCTAATGGCTGAGAATCAAGGAATAACCTCATCCTTCTATAATGTCTTGGTGTTTTTTTTCTTTCTAAAATACCAACATAGCTATTTACTTATGTGGATTGGGTCCACTTGGATTCACTATCATTATAGGAATTATTGCTGTATCCATGTAATCCATTAGTTTACATATTACATTATCCATGCAAGCACATGCCTAAGGATGACAGAGACTGCTCTCTTGTCAAAGCAAGAGTTTAGTGAACAGTGTTACATTTTCCAAGAACAACCTGGGCCTGGACATTAAGCATAGAAAGCTTTTTGAATAGAGATTTATACTACAGTTTGATTTGAACATGTCTGAGTATTCCCAATTAGAATTTATCATGGTACTGTAAACACTTCTACCCTTCCAAGAACTGCAGTTCTTTGTTAGATCTGATATAAAGTGATAACCTTGGGACAGGGGAGCAATAGTTGTTCCAAGTCTTGACAAGTCATTACGAGAACAAAGGACTTGCCTTGCTCCAAGCGGTGTATGGGAATAATCTTTTAGCACAACGTCTCTCTAGGATTTAGATTGGGGTGGGCTAATTGTACCCTCCAGATGTTTTAGCTTACAACTCCCATCAGCTTTAGCCAGTGTAGGCAATGGTGAGAAATGATAAGACTTGTAAGCCAAAATATCTGGAAGGCCACAAGTGAATGGGCCTAATTTACATAGAACTATCATTGGATACGGCATATTACCTGCCTCTTGGCAAGAGGAATGTCCGTAGCTAGAGAGCACTTGTTTAGGAAATTGTCAACTTCACTTTCCAGTTTGGCAGAGACTCTTCAGTCTAAATTCTTCTCCTTTTATTAGTTTAACACTGCTGGGAGAAAATTAGTTAATTTGGAACTTCCTTTCTATATGCGGTACTTGATTTTCCTTCCCCACAAGTATGTCTAGCACATTTTAATATATTAAGGATTTAGAAGCAATGCACATTTCAGTAAGAGGAGGCAAAAGTACTTCTAGGTGCCTGATGTCATGATAAGCTAGATTTAATTGTAGTCAGGAATAAGCTTTTGCTCTTATATCTATGAAGAATTCCAGAGACAGGGTTTGTGCGGTGTCCTTTCCCCCCTTCGTTCTGGGTTCTTCCAGACAGACAGCTCCTAGTGCTACCAATCAAATAGGATTGTGCATTTATTTAATCTTTTCTCCCTTAACAGATTTTTTTTTGTGTGATAATAAAAATATGCTTCTGTATTAGGCTTTTGTTGTGCAGATGCACTTTCTCATTCATGGAAATTTATGGGATCCAGACAACATTGCCTACTATTTGTAACCCTCCCATGTTTTCTCTCCAACTCTTCTGTCTTACCAGAAAAAAAATCTGTTAAGGCTACCACAAGATGTAGTGATGGCCACCAATTTTGGGGGTTGGATAAATTCCTGGAGGAGGCGGCTATCAGTGCCTACTAGTCCTGATGGCTATGTGTTACCTCTGGTATCAGAGGCAGTAAGCCTACAAACACCAGTTACTGGGGAACATGGGTGAGAGGGTGCTGTTGCACCATGTTGTGCTTGTGGCCCCCTGGTCGACAGCTGGTTGGCCACTGTGTGAACAGAGTGCTGGATTAGATGGGCCCTTGCTCTGATCCAGCATGGCACTTCTTCTGTTATTAAAAGACAGAATAGCTGCACAATGCCTTTCGACTGAGACCGATAGGGGTCCTTTATCTGGAAGCACCCAAAGATGGTGGAAACAGGGCTACAAATGGAAGACACCCCTCCCAATGAAATTCTGTGCATGAGACAGTGTGACTGCATAAGAAATGTCTCCTCCGGAAGCATTTTCCTGCTCTCCCCCTGCATATACACAGAAAACAGAAAAATCTTCTCCTGAGGCAAATGGTCTTGCCAGAGGATTATTTGCATGCATGGTGGAATTTGCATTTCTCCGAGGCAAGAACTGTGGGAAATGAAGCAGATGTGAGTCAGGCTCTGCTGTTGTGTGAAAAGACAACAGGCCTTCCTTTGGCACTTGTCATTTCTAGTTTCACCTGACTGGGTGTGTATGCTTGGGAACAACCAGAGGAAAATGGGCTTAGGCTGAGGGGTGTATGGGCTGGACAAGAGCAGGCTGCACCATGTATGACCCCTTCCTGATGAGAGTTGGAAAGGAAATGCCAGGGGAATTAAAGTCCTACAACAATGCATTTCTCATTGAGCGTGGTGTGCATGTTTCACATTATCAGATGGGTGTTGCAGCTTAGTATAATGTATGGCAAAATTTAGGAAGCATTATTCCTTATTCTATTTTAGAATGAGACAATTTAGGATGTCATTCACGCAAGAGTATGAATTGCAATTACACTCGACTGCTTCAGACCCCTGCTGTTGGGTACTATGCGGGAAATTCCCTTTAACAGCTTTTGCTGGTTGGAGGTGGGGAAGTATATTCTCCAGTGCCTTTCCCCCCCAAAGTGAGAGGAAAATGAACATTTGCAGTAGAACCTGGTCCCCTTCCCTTTGGGAAAAAAATCCACACCAAATGTAGTATCAGATGCAGTAAGCTTGTGTGAAGGACACCCTGTTCTCATGTTGTGCCAACCTGAACTCCTGGGCCCCACAGAATGAGGTGCCTCATTCAACCCTAGTTAGGCACTTGGAGACTGTACAGCTAGGCTGGATTTAGGCCAGCTGATGCCCTAAGCACAGCCCAATAATGGTGTCCCCTTGGCCCTTCCATTGCTTAGCCTGCAAGACGTTGAGGGCCTTGCTAGACCTACCAGATAATCCGGTGGGGAGTCGGGGCGAGGCCGCGCTGCAACTAGCGTGCGCCGTCGCCCCTAGCTAGATGTAAACACGTGACAGGGTAAGGGAAAGCCCCGTTGCGTGCTCCAGTTTGTTTCCGCTTATTTATTTATTTATTTATTTATTTATTTATTACATTTTTATACCGCCCAATAGCCGAAGCTCTCCGCTTAAAGGGCCATGTGCGCAGGAGCGCACCAACGGAAAAGGTACGTGTTTTTTAAAACAAATAAAGGGTTCCCCGCTCCCCCTGATTTCCCCCCCACGATGTCTGATGCCCCCCCTGCTTGCTTGCCCGTCCTCCCCATCCGCCATGCCCGTCCCCCATCCCTGTTCTTCTTTCCCCCATCCGCCATGCCCGTCCCCCGTCCCTGTTCTTCTTTCCCCCATCCGCCATGCCCGTCCCCCGTCCTCGTTCTTCCCCCCCCCTGCCATGCCCGTCCCCTGTCACCGTTCTTCTTTCCCCCTGTCCACCATGCCCGTCCCCGTCCCCATTCTTCTTCCCCCCCTGTCCACCATGCCTGTTCCCCGTCCTTCTTCCTCCCGTCCACCATGCCCATCCCCTGTCTGCCATGCCTGTCCCCTGTCCCTGCTTGCCATGCCCGTCCGCCATGCCTGTCCCCATTCTTCTTCCCCCCCTCTCCTGCCAGGTCCGCTCTTTCCCCCGGCCCCCATCTCCCCCCCCCATGATTCCTCCCCCTGGCCTGATGGGCACAGGGCTCCTATAGAATGCTGTGCCCAGTCCACGGCTTCTCCCGGCTACTCGCGAGACCTTCCGCAGCCCCGGCCTCAGCCCAGGGCTGCGGAAAAGCCGGGCCATAAGTGGATCCACTTATCCTGGGTCAAGGGAGGACTTAGCCCGGCCTGACCCCGGGATCCCCTGTGCGTCATCTGGATGCACAGCAGGGAGACGGGCCCTCACACCGTGCTAACTCCTCGTCTAGCAATGTCCTAAAACTCAATAAGTGCTGAAGGTGAAATGCCAGAATGCCCCCCATGCCAGAACACACAACTATCTATATAAATAAAAACGTAAATGTTCGTTCGAAACAGACGTTATATCTCCGAAAGTTCTTCACCAATTGCTTTGAAATTTTGACACAACGTTGCATTCAAATACGCGAGCGTCGTTATGTAACTATGTTCTATATGGGGACAAAAGTTTGTCTTAAAATCGAAGAAATAGGCCTCCTCAAAACCAGTCCTGCTGATCATTGTGCATTCATTGTGACATTGCCAACCAGTAGGCTAATCCACTGCCTCTGCCTCCTCTCCTATTTGCATGTTCTCTCACAATTGGCTGAGTGAATATAGATGTCACACCTGTGACAGTTACACGTTCTGAAGAAAGGTAACTGCCAGGAGTTTCCACTAACCTCCTCACCGTAAAAACATCCTTTTTTAAAAACCAAACAGTAGGCCAATCCACTGCCTCCTCTCCTATTTGCATGTTCTCTCACAATTGGCTGAGTGAATATAGATGTCACACCTGTGACAGTTACACATTCCAAAACTTTGCAACGGCACGCAGCTTGCAGTAAAAAAATTACTGAGCAACGTCATAGAAGGAACAATCTTGACAGGACCTTTCAAAGGTGAAGATGTCCTCATTCCTCGCATTCCTTTGATTCCAACAGATATGCCATTTCAATTTAAGAGATTGCAATTCCCCATTCAATTGGCGTTTGCAATCACCATCAACAAAGCTCAGGGCCAATCTTTAGAATTGTGCGGTTTAGATCTAGACACAGATTGCTTCTCACATGGACAATTATATGTTGCGTGTTCTAGAGTCGGCAAACCAGACAATCTCTATATCTACACAGACAATGGAACAACTAAAAATATTGTATATCCACAAGCATTGTGAAATTAAACATATTAGAAACATCCGCTTTGTCTTTTTTTTCTTTTCAATTTAACCAGACTGAGCCACAGCAACGTGTGGCAGGGTACAGCTAGTATTAAATATAAACTGTTTTTATTATATTTATTTAACACTAAATAGCAACAAGCAATATAAGCCAATTACTTACTTATAACTAGGGCAACAGAAAAAAATACAAATTTTCATCACTGTTTTGTGCATTTTTTAAATAAAACTATTATAAGGGAAAAATACAAATGCAAACATGGCTACAGCTATGGTACCTGTACTCTGTGGTGCCCCCATTCCCTTGGTGCCCTAAGCATGTGCTTTTATTGCTTAAAGTTTAATCCAGGGCTGCTGTACAGCTATCACATGGTAGCTTATGTGCTGCTGAGAAGGCTGGCTAAGACCAGTGTGTTCAGGGCTTTTGAATGTCAGCAAAACCAAAACTAAACAGCCCCCATGCACTCCAAACCCTCACACCCAGAGATTGCAAGTGGGGGCAACCTTGCATATATATAATTATTAGAGGACAGATGGTTCACGTGGGAAGCACCTGTCCCTCCATCTTCTTTGAAATCTGTCAGAGACAATAGATTTCTTACATTTTGCTGGCAACCACTACCTCTGTGCGATCAATGTTTCCTACCGGTATTGAAATTAGATTCCCATGATTAGATACTGCCATGGAAGCCACATTATGTTGTGTTGTTAAGTAGTTGGCCTGCAAGGCAAGTTAATTTACATCTACCTACAAATGCCTCCCCTGCTTTTTGCCTTGCTGCTGTGAGAACCCTTCCCAAGAGCCTCCCTCTTTAACTTGTGGGTAGGGAAACTGTTTGTTCCTCTGATTGTGAACTGAGGGATTACCTGATTCAACCACACCCACTGTAACTTCCTATACAGAGACTGTTGTAGATTGTGCAGGTGCAAGACACTTTGTTGCCTGGGGCAAAAAACCACATGGCATCTCTGCATTCCATCCAAAGAAGCTGGCAAACGACCACATGCCACCTACAGAAACTGATGGAATAATATCCTCCACCTCACCTGAGGGCAGCAGGCTAGTTTAGGAGGTGGACAGGCTGCCTGAAACACACAGCTCTGTCTAGATGGCTACTTCTTCTGCCCCAACCACACCACCCATCATCTGCTACCTGAGGCAACTGGCTCACTTTGCCTAAGAATAGGGCCGGCCCTTGCTATAGAGAGAATCAGAATGGGGAAAGCATGGGGCAGTAGGGGTACTGAAGGGGATATATGGTTGAAGGCTTGAGCAAGGCCTGTTTTATATAGTCTAGACAGTATTTATCTGGTCTTCCTGAGTTCTAGATGTTTAACAGCCCAGCTGTAGAAAAATCAGTGGTGTTTCCAAATGACATCTCACTTCTGTTTGGATCTGAAGTAGAGCTTCACTTCAGAACAGCCAAGCTTTGGGTGTCTTCCTATTGACTATAATGGGAAATCAACAAATGGCTATAATTTTGTAAAATTATTACTCTTTGAAGGAGTTTGATGAAATCTGTAGCACAGCAGCACCTCCTGGAAGGATGAAGCTCACCAAAGTTCAGATAAATAATTATGTGTGTAGGGTGTGTGTGTGTGCGTTTGGTTTAGGAGCATTTACAATTTGCATTTCTTTCTTTCTTTTTTCTTTTTTTTTAAAAAGGTACCTTACCTTCTTTGTCCTTCTATGAATGTGTTGCAACTACATAAGTTCTCTGCAAAATTTCAGAAGGATAAGTGCAGGGGTTATGAGGAATTATGATGAATGAAAAAACAGTATGAGGATTTTGGGGAGGGGGGTTATTGGTTGCCAGGGCCAGACCTTTGCCTCAGCTGAATCAGGGGGTTGTACAGCCCCTTACCATTCAGGTTTGCAGCTTGGGACTGTTTCTAGATTCAGTTTTACTTATGGAGACGCAAGTAACTTCCATAGCAGGATATTTTCTAACTGTATTTTCAAAATGCGAGTAGAGATGCTGTAATATTGAAAGCAGAATAAATTCAAGCATGTACCATTTTAGTTGTTTTTGTTGGGCTTTCTTTTGACAGTCAAATGACAGTGATGCTACAAGACGGATATTTACTACTAGGATTGTACGAAAGGAGGACAACATCTCTCCATTGCTGAGGGGTTTCTGGTCTTGTAAGTGGCAGCAAGTCATGAGGCAGCAAGGTAACCTGTGACTGGCTGGAACACGTGCCTGTACTACTAAATAAATAAATAAATAAATAAATAGATAAGTTAACAATAGGTGCTCAGGTCACTCACCTTGCAGGAGGCTGTTGCAATGACTTCAACACCACCATTCTACCTTGCTCTTTAGCCTCCAATTTGGTAGGATGAAGGAGGTGGCCATGTGTGAGCTGAGTAATAATTCGCATTGGAACTAGGTACATACACATGAAGATAAAGATGCAGCTGTTAAAAAGTTATTTGCTGAGGAGGATACTTCTTTGTATACATCATTCACAAGGGAGAATGCATACAACGTAGAATGGCCTTAGTACTAGCCTGCTGCCCATCAAAACTTCTGGCACACGTATAAAGACCCATAAACAGCTTTTATGACAGCATATGGGAGATGGAATCACCGGGGGATAATAAATGCGAGGAGCCTCTAATCTAGCTTTTGCTATTTTGTCCAGGAAGCTGAAGTGCGCAAAGCTTTTATTGGGACTCGCCTAGTCCTCAATCTGGCAAAAACCCAAATGGATCATTCATTATCAGTTATAGAGCCAGGTGTAATTGGTGGAATTTCAAGTTTATGTAATGAAGTGAGTCAATTTAGACATCATAATTGTTCCAATTGGCTTTAAAACCAACAGACTATTTGTCCTAAACTTGCTGAACCTTTCTGCATTGCTAAAGTTGCAATCCTATACATATTTATCTGGTAGTAAGCCCCACTGATCACGGTACAACATATTCACAAGTAAAACAAGTGAACGTGCATAAAATTGGGCTACATGCTTAGTGAGACATGCAGCTTTTGATAATGCTTCAGATGGAGAGGTGATAGTATTTTCAAAGTTTTAACTGTGTTCCCTTTTCCCCTTTCTTGCCAGTCACTTTGCCTTAGCATAAGGTGTTGATAGAGGGTTTTTTTATTCAGTTAGCTGATTTTGAAGTTTGCTAGCAGCACTTTGGTCTTGCAGGGAAACAGGACAATCTCTTATTATTACCTCCAGGGAGACTGATCTGGAGGTGATAAGAATCTAAGTCTTGCAATTTCCACCAAGGGGCTGAAACAAGGGGTGTATTTATTGGGACTTAACCATTCTCTAATTTCAAATGGATCACACACTAAAATCTTTCTTATGTAAATGTTTCTGATTTTCAATCAGTTCTTGGAAATGATGGAAGCCTTCAAGGAATAATTGCCCTTCCTTACAGATGGTGTCCTAACCTGAAGCAACTATTAACCAGTAGCAGTGTATACTACTCAACAGGTACATGAGCCAACAAAGTAAACCTTGTACAAGCCCTGGTGTGTTCACCTACTACTGGACCTAACAACATCTGCAAAACTATCAAGGGATCATTATCATCATCATCATCATCATCATCATCATCATCATCATCATCATTTTATTTATTACCCACCTCTCCCTCTGGATCGAGGTGCGGTACAACACAAATAAAAACACCATAAAATACATACAACTAATTCAAACGTTTAAAACCAGTGCATCATTAAAATCTTGCTATATATGCTTCCAACAATGGCTATCCTCATGTTACATTAGCCAAACATAAGTCAGTGCATAATAGAATGCATAGATATAGCATGAGTATTAAAATGGAAACTCACAGAAATGAGCAGGAGAGCATTTCACTCAATCTCCCTGGATATTGCATCCTTGACTTTAAGGGCACTAAAACAGGCTTCCCCAGCTTAGTGCCCTGCAGATGTTTTGGACTGCAAATCCCAGAATTCCTAATCATTGGGCATGCTGGCTGTGGAAGGTGGGAGTTGTAGTTCAGAATGTCTGGAGGCCATCAGGTTGGAGAAGGCTGAACTAAAATGTAAAATGATCCTTGTCTGATGGTTTTAACTTTTGTGAACCACCCAGAAAGCTTTGGTTATTAGGTGGTATAGAAATGCAATAAATAAATAAATAAATAAATAAAAATTGAGTGGACTGTCAGACTGAAAAATTGCAGAACTGGGATACATTAAGAATGTACGGTGTGTGGGTGATTGTCTTGCTTAACAGTAATTGTCCTGCATTTGTTTTTACAGAAGAATAAAACAGATGGATGGCTTTCATAGACATGACAACATTTCAGCGACAGGCTTGAAATAACCCCAATATTCATATCAAGGATCACTGCCTTAGGTCCACTCTATTATATACTTTTCAAGGATCCACTCTACTTCTGTGTACTGTACTAATTTAATCTACAATTTCCTGTCTTGCACTGATGTAAAGGCCAGTAGGGTGTTTTGTTCTTTTAGTTAGCAGTGTGTGTGTGTGTGTGTGTGTGTGTGTACTAGAAAATTATATTTGACTGGCAATCTATTACCAATAGTTCAAAATATGCTTCCACATCTTCAGCATGTGCAATGGCAGCCTGTGCATCACACAGTGTCTTAGCACCCATGCACGTGCATTGACACTAGAGATGTTGCATCCACTCCCCCACTCTGAGATCGAACTTCTAGAAACCTTCGGGGAGGGAGCGGAACAATGAAGAACTACAGTCCCAGCAACTTGTATCGCACATTTCAATAAGGCACCAGCCAAAAGGAGTGTGGTGCAGTGGTTAGAGTGTTGGGAAGGACTGAGGGACACCCAGATAGAAATCCCAACTCAGCCATAAAACTGAATGGGTGACTTTGGGGCAGTCACCATCTCTCAGCCTAATCTGCCTTACAGGGCTCTTGTGAAGATAAAATGGGGGAGGAGTGAACCTTATATGCCACATTGCGCTCCTTGGAGGAAAGGTGGGATATAAGTGTAATGAACAAATTAACAAACACAAATATTCCACCCTCAAGTGAATGCATATTATAGTATTGCAGCCTCAATTATAGTGTTTAAAATGTAGAGCTCCATCAGACAAGTGTTTTATTGCATGCTCGTTGCTGGGCATTCACCGATTCCGTGGGTCCCTCTCATGATGTTGTCTGCCTTCTGTGTGCCTTTTGGCCTCCCTTGCACCACAAAAAAAAAAAAAGCCCAGAAAGTCCAATATATTTTAAAAAACCAAAGTTGCTGCTATCTTCTGCTGTGTGCAGGAGAAGGAGCACAATCAGCACAGCCTATTGAATGGGCCACATGCATGTTGTTCACTTCCTCTTTTGAAAGAGGAAGTATCAAGCAACGAAAGCGGGGGCAGAGAAGCGATGGTAGGGAAGCATGATTTCCCCCATCTGATGGAGCTCATAGCTTATTTTCATTTGAAATGCCTGAGTGAATACAAATGTCTTAACCTGGACCCTAAAAGACGATGACCTGGTGCTCTGCAGAAGTCTTGAAGTACAACCAGCATTGGCTATGCTGACTTAAGTATGATGGGAGTTGTGGTCCAACATATCTGCTGGCCACCTGGCTTGGAGAGATTCATTTCTCTGGGGAGTGGATTCCATAGCTGGGGGCACCAATGAAAAAGCCTTAATCAACAGGCACAGGATTAGGGAATAGGAATGCTCCCTAGTAAATAAGAAGAATTGCAATGGCTGCTGCAGGAATTGAACAATTTTCTAGCTTTGCCTGGAGTCCATGTGTGACCCATGGGTAGATTAACAACTGTAGAAGTTATTGCAAATAATGCTTTAGTTGCTACTTAAAAGTTGGCCATTAGATTACAGTGTGCTAGCCTGGCACAATGCAACCAGTTGGCAGTGAGGCCACCTACTGTTGCTTCAAGATAGGTTGACGATGTGGTAGTATTTCTGGAGAAGGCTGATCCTATTGGATTCTATGAAAGCTTGAATAATTCTGGGGCAAGTGAACATCATACGATAAGTGCTCAGGTAGAGAAAGCTCAGGAGCTGAATTTCCTACTGACTGTGCCAGTTTGCTACATGACTTGTCAACAGCCCCATCACAGGTAATGAAACAAACAGGCCATGTGACATTTTCAAATTGCAACAGTGTGGAAGTGGAGTCGAATCTCTGGAAGCCATGGAGCACTGGATTTGTATAGCTCTGTTTATAAACCTTTGGCCTATTCTACTAGTTTGTCCCTTCTGCAAATCAATGAATTTTTTTGCACTAGGAAAGACATCCATCACCAACAAAGTATTCTCAAGACCCATAAGTATACAACAGAGGTGGGGACCATGTGGTCCTACTGATGTCATTGGACTGCCATCTCCATCAGTCCTAGCCAGCATGACCAATGGAGAGGGATGATGGGTATTGCAGTCCAACATCTTGAGAGCCACATGTTCCCCATCCCTGATATACACAGTTGCCAATCAGGCCTATTTAATGGCAGACAACCTGTCTAGGTTCACATAGTGAGTGCTGGTTAAGGTTCTGGACTGGCTATCACTCTGAGTTCCAAATAGCAAACAAGGTTTTCCAGCCTTAGCGGAATGGGGGGAGTCCTTGAAAAGAAATATTTATTCCATATTTCAAAGCCATCCTGATGAAATGGCTGCTTGAGCTAAAAACCTGATGCTAACTATATTACATGGAAATAAGTCCTATTAAAATGGGAGCGATTTTCCCCATAATGGGTGAAATCCAAAGCTCCACATATGTGTACACTTCTCTTCCATGATGGTAAATACTTCATGCATTGGACAAAACTCTCCAAGATGCGCACATTAGTGTACATAAAATGTTGTAGTTGTATTTTTATTACTTTATGTTTTTTGTGAATACCCTGGAGAAATAATTGAAGGGTGATGTAAAAATATGTAAATTGCCGAATTCTTCCATATGAGTGCAGGCATTTGGTGCAATGAAGAGTTGTTGAGCATTTCCACATGCTTATGGAAGCAGCTGACCTTCTGTGCCTACTTCAAACATGGGCATCTCTGTTTGACAGTGCCAGGTATGGTGGAACATAAATCCCGTACAAATGGCAGAAATATGGAGGCCACAGAAACAAATGGAGCTGAAACTGAGTGATATTGAAGCAAAGTCAGAAGCAATGACCTGTCAGTTTCACCCTTGCAGCTAACTCAGCAAAAAATCTCAAGGCAAAATCTGAAGTCTCTCTCTACCTCTGTCTTAGTTTGTGAACATGCACTCCTACACATCATAGTTCTGGCATGGAGCATATGTGTTGCATGGCAAAGGTCCCAGGTTTAGTCCTTGATATTTTCAAATGCGGTTGGAAAATACCCCTAGCTGGAGAGCCACTGCAAGACCGGCCCTACCATTAGGAAGAATGAGGCAGCTGCTCCAGGCAGCAGATGAGAGGGAGTGTATTTGCAGTGTGGTGTACAAGGCAGACCTGTGTGTGCCATTAGGTCTGCCCTATGCCCCCTAAACTAAGCTGCTGCTCTTAGATGTGGTGGAGGATGGTGGCGGCGGTGTGTCACCTTTGTTGAAGTAAGGTCCAACTGCCAGTCCAATCGGCTTTGGTGCATGGAATGGGGCAGAGAGATACCATCTTGTCCTTCAGCTCAGGCCACACAATATCTTGAGCTGGCCCTAGCTTTGCCAGACCACTCATAGACAATACTGTGTTAGATGGACCTATGTTCTGAAAGAGAGGGGGGGGGAGCTTGTTCACACTTTAGTTTGAAATTAGTAAGGTTTTGCTCCAGCAAGACACTCACTTTTCAGGCAAAGTTTATGTTCCATATTGTTTCAGCCTTTGACATTTCTTGTTAGTTTGATCCAGCCCAGAGTTTGTTTGGAGTTATATGCCCGGACTGTTGGTGTGTGGGGGAAAGTAGTTTGAAACTCCTCAAATCAGCTACCCTGTGCGTAAGCCAAATGTGGATTATGAGTTTTAAAGTAAGTAAATTTCAGCAATTTCCTGTAAGAATCACTATGTAGTAATGATGAATGCTAAGTGATTTATATGCTGTAGGGTGACTAACAGGAGCACAATCTAACACCAGGAAATTCCACCTTATGCTGAAGAAAAATAATTCAAGGATGGTATGTTTGTGGTTTATTTGATGATATCCATGACCCTCATTGGTTTTATTATATTATCCATCAGGTAGGTGGTTATTCTTTTTGTGGTTAAACCTGAGATTAGCTGAAAGCGTAGGGAGATTCCTTCCGACCAATTTATTTCCTTTCTTACCCTCTGCTGTCATGATCCTGGAGGTATGACCTATGCGTTTGAGTCCGGCTCCGTCAGTTTCCAGAAAGGACAAGAAAAAAAAAAAAAAAGAAAGAAAAAAAAGAGAGGGAAAGAAATGACATCCTTTGTTTATTTTCCTTTAATTGTGTTTCTTGTACCCTGGTGCTGTGACCTGTACTTTTAATTCCACTGTTTTGCCTATGTAACCAGATCCGTTTTGAATAGCAGTTGTGACAGATTCGTGGTTGCGAAATGCTGGGTTTTCTCATTCAGCAGGTTGCGTCTGTGTGAGAACCTGTTATGTCATATGTTGTCAGGAGCAGAAGAACCAGAAAATGGAAGGAAATCCAATAGGCTCAAACATGGCAAATGGGCATCTGAATTTTATACTCTCTGCCTGTGTTTCTGTTTCCTTATTGTCCCAAAGTAGTCAGACTTCACTGTGGTCCTGAGAGAAATGGTGTACTGGATCGGCATTCTGACAATTCATCTATTATTCCTTTAGGCCAACATTCCCCAAGTCTTCTCCAGATGTGTTGGACTGCAACTCCCATCATTCCCAGCCAGCATTTCCAACATATCTGGAGGACACCCGTTTGGGGGAAAGCTGCTTATGCTCTATCCACATTTGCTGATTTCTTCCCTAGGATGAAGAGGGCCAAGAAATTCTGATCCTGCCCCTTCTTGTCCTCGTACGTTCTCCTGTGCCTGTAATTAATTAAAGCAAAGCCGGATACATAGCTGCATGTTTGCGACGTATTTACAGAATGTCTGCTTTGGCCCTGAGAGTTCTGATTCTAGACTCAGCTCTGCAGCACACCAGATATGACCTATCTGCCTATTATATCAGTTGTGTAAGTAATATGAGTTAGAACCAACATTTTGTTTGTTGTTTGGTTAATTATAACTGGTATGTTTTGATCTGGTGGAATTCTAACAAACCTTATCTCATCCTGTGTTACTGCTTTGGGCCCTCTTTGCCAAGCTACAACAAAAGGCTGTTCTGACCCTCTAATGGAGCTGGGTGGGCAGAGATTGCCCATGGTAGAATGGTATCTTGGTGCCCCAGTTAGATTTCTCCCCTACCCCAAATACAGCAGTGTGTATTGTTACAATTTGGAAATTATGGCAGCTGTTGTTTTGGGGAACATTTTAGGTTGCATCTAGGCCCTTAGATGTGGTGGAGGATGGTGGCGGTGACGTGTCACCTTTGTTGAAGTAAGGTCCAACTGCCAGTCCAATCGGCTTTGGTGCATGGAATGGGGCAGAGAGATACCATCTTGTCCTTCAGGGCAACTGGACTCTAGGGAAGTGCGTTAGATTTTGATGAAGCCTGAAGCCTGAGCCAAACTGGGCCACTTCAGTTGCTTCCTGAAGCAAAGTGGGCTTTCCTCTGAAGCCATCAGAACTGAAGCCACTCTAGAATGAGGCTTCATTAGTGACTTGTTTTTCGGAGATGCACAGACTTTGACTCAGTTCAGACAACACATTTCTTAACAACAGTTTTAAAACTCCGTGGTGGAGTTGTTACACCACCATTGAGAAATGTGTTGTCTGGAGGGAGAACTCCACCCCGTGGTGAAGGTGGTTTTTTTGAAAAACACTCGATCCTGAATATCCACGCTGTGCAGAGGAGAGTTCCCACACAACTGTTGTTTGGAAGGCTCCATGGAGTTTCTTGCTGCATTGAGTGGAGTTTCCCTACTGGCTACAGAGTTCCCTGGCTAGAGTGACCAAAGGAGGAAGTGCTGCTCTAGGAGAGATGCTAGGATTGGTTTTTTCCCCAAGCAATGGCTGATGGGATAGCATCAGGAGGACTGGGAGAGGAGAGAGGGTGGAGGAACTGTCAATCAAATGCTGCATTGAGTTTTACTCTACTCCATAGGAGTCCACATTCACACAAAGGTGGAGCTGGAACATGTTGTGTGGTGAGTACCTCCTAAAACTCCCCCATTGTGTGGAGTTTTCACACGGCATAGAGAAAAGTGTTGTGTGAACTGAGGCCACAGCTAGACCTAAGGTTTATCCTGGGATCATCCAGGGTTCGCCCCTGCCTGAGCACTGGATCTCCTGTGTGTCACCTAGATGAACAGGTTTGACCCCTGGATGATCCAGGGATAAACCTTAGGTCTAGTTATGGCCTGAGTGTTTATGTCACCTGCAAATAGCACATTTTGGTTTTATTTCTCTAAACAGCGATTATGAGCAAGGGGTGTGCAGAGAGTGTGCTTGAGTGACTGTCAGGTTCAGCTTCTAATCCTAGGGTACGTTTGACCATGGCCTCCAATCACTTGCTTTAGTCAAGGATAGGACCATGTGATACACATTCTTCCAATGCTACCAGGCTTCACTGTAAAAAAAGAGAGAGCCTCAAACCGATTTTCAAGCATCATAAATCTCCAGCCACTGTACCTATTCTTCTGGAATGTTGCAGGCTTACTGCCTGGGGACATCTCTATGATGAGTACCAATTTCACACAAATTGCCCCCAAAAGAGGGAAGGCAAGTCAAGGAAGTGAATCTCTTCCACTCAAAACACTTTCATTCAAGAGGCAGCTGGACAACCATCTGTCAGGGATGCTTTAGGGTGGATTCCTGCATTGAGCAGGGGGTTGGACTCGATGGCCTTGTAGGCCCCTTCCAACTCTGCTATTCTATCACTCCACTTCTATATGAACCACTGCACCTATCTGTCATGTATAGCCCTATTGCTCCTGTATTGGGAGCAGGTGATGCAGGTAATCAATCAGAAACAGATTCAGATTCAGAAGACACAGAGCCAGACACCAGGCAGTTAGAGCCAGTGGGGGAGGAGGTTCACACGGGAGAGGCTTCAGCTGACAATCTGCCTCCTCCAGAGTGTATCTCTTCAAGGCCAAATTCTATGCTTTCAGTGGACAGGGAGTCAACTTCTGGGGTGAGCATTCAGAAACCTTACTTGATGCTAAGGATCGCCGGAAACTAAAACGTTCAGTGAGGTTAGTGGCAAAGAGACAGTTAGATGGATTGCATGAGAAATCATCCACGCATCAACCACATTGAAGTTATGGACATTTGAAAAGCCTTTTCTTTTCTTTGAACAGACAATTGTCTTGCTTAGTTTGCATAGTTTTTACCTAAAGGAAAGTTTCACAGAAGGTGCCTAATTTGTGTTACAGAAGTGTTTATTGCTTGCAATAAAGCTTTGTAAATTGCCTAGCAGTCTGCCTCATTCGTCTCCCAGAGAAAGCTGGAGCAGCTACAGTACACGACACTATCCTTCTGAAACTTTGCAGAATTCTTACTTGGTGACAGTTCTGTGTTGTCTGCCATTTTCAGATCAATGGTCCACAAGGAACATAGCGGGTAAGTGCATCCTCTTGGGGATACCCTCAAAATGTCAAGGCTGCTTTTGCATGGAAACCACTATGCCTATTCATCTGAAAGTTTGCAGGCTTGATCCCCTCAGAAGGGGCAACTAGCTCTGCAATTTTCATCTAATTATGCCAAGAAATAAAAAAAGTTACCACAGTTTTCTTTTTGGGGGGGCGGGGAAGTAAAGTGCAAAGGCACGTAGCACTATTTTCCTGACATTTGGCAGGCTTACTCCCCTCCTAAGGATCTAGTACTCCTGTAAATATAATCCAATTCTGACCAAGAAAAAAAAAAGGTTGCAGGCATTTTTTGATTTTCCATAATAGCCAATGGGAAGTATGAAGGCTATGATTTCTGAACCTCACCTTGGATTCCATACTGAGTTAAATGGACAGCCTCTGAATCAGTCTAAATGGGTGTCTATACAAGGTCGCATTGGTGCTTCGAGCCCCCACTATCCCGCACTTACACTCCTGCTGGTTGTCTCCACCTGTGCACGGCCGCGCCCATGCCCCCACCCCCATGCCTGTGCACTGCTGTGCAATTGCACGTCACTGCACAGGCACTGTAGGGCACCACCCATGTTTTTTTTAAAACCTTTTCCTTTTTTAAAACTTTATGCACTTCTCCAGTGTGCCGTCTTTCTGCCTACACCAGAGGAGTGCAGTGGCGTTCCAGCGGCCATTCGGCTTGCTGGCCCACCCTACCTCCTCTCTGTCTGGTGATGCCGACCAATCAGGGGTCGCTGTGCATCTGTGCTGCTATAGTTCATTGAATTTATGCATTATACATAACTGTTCTTACTTTCATTCCCCAGACTTTAATTGTGCCATGGTAGCCGTTAGTAGGCTTGTCATGTCTGTCCCCTGCCCTGTATTCCCACGGCTGCTCTATCCTAGCTACACCCACTCTCTTAATCTGAACTGAAGCCACCACTGACAAACGAACAAACTATCATGGTGACATTGGAGCAATATAAAATGTCATGGTAAAATGACACATCGAAAAAGCGCAGCTTCGTGGGGATTAGCATGATGCAGCTGTGAGTTGGCGGCTGCGTCATGTAAACAACGGGGCACAACTGCGCTGCCACAATGGAGTATATTGAGTGTATATGACCTGGGGTTTGGTGCACACCTCTACAAGACACCCATTTAATCTGGTTGGGTATTGCAGGGTAAGGGCTCTCTAAAAGATCCCATGTATTTTACACCTTGATTAGCAAACCAAGGCCCAATTAACAGTAGTTTTCCTAACATAATTCTTCTTTATTTATTTATTGCAATTCTATACCACCCGATAGCTGAACCTCCCTGGGCGGTTCACAAAAATTAAGACCATTCAAAGTATAAAACAAGACTAGCCTTTTCCGGCAGGCCTATCCAGATCAATGTTAAATCATGAATTTTTAAGATGTATTGATTCCTGTTCTAATGTTGTTCCCCGCCTCGATCCAAAGGGAGAGGCGGGTAAGAAATAAATAAATAAATATATTATTATTATTATTATTATTATTATTATTATTATTATTATTCAGTATAAAACCATAATATAAAATACAATATAAAAGCACAACCAAGTTTCTTAGAGGGAAATTGATTGCAATCTGTATTGTAATATTCCAGTGTTGTGTTTCTGAACTGGTTAGCACAAATTCAGCCTTCCCTGCCTCACTGTGAGGCTGCAGCAGATTGGCAGACTCCCAAAGCAGCATTTGAGTTGATGCGCTAGTATATAAACCCTTTTGCTACAGTTCCCCTTCAGGCACAAAGGGAAAGTAAACAGTCCCTTGGGATTAATTAAATTGCAGTGGAACTGAATATTTTTAAACCTTGGAAACGCAACCTGGCTGTGGACGTTTATTGTAATAAGCAGTTGGTCTGTGTACTTTTCACACAGAGAGATTCTTCTGCTCTGTCTGGTCCTAGATCAGGGGCGTTTGCAGATGTTTTGATTGGGGAGATGGGGTAGTTTGGAATGCTCTCTGTCAGATCTAGATTTCCTGAGATGGCCGCTGCCTCTGCTCCCTCATTCCATTGGAGCTCTTTGCTCAAACATAGGAGTAGGCAGTTTCGTCTAATGAACAGGAACAGTAAAGTAGCAGCTCTCTTTCTCGCAATAGCATCCAACTCATGGCCAATCTCTTATTTCACTTCCTGTTCAAATTCGGGAGACTCTGGCAGTGGCAGAGGGTGGGACCCAAAGTATACTTTAAAACCAAGGGTGACCAGGTTGGTCATAGAGAAAATGCAAAAATCCATATTGGATGGGACTTCTATTAGGCCAAATTTTAAGGTCACCAAATAGCGTGCAAGCTTTCAAGTTCTTCAGAGCTTTTCAATCAGTTAGGTGGTAAACAAAGCAAAAGGGGTGGGTGGCTGAAGTGGAGATTTTTTAACTGAGATTTTTGTTTTTGTTTTATTCTGGTTATTCTTTAAGTCTTCTTTTGTCCTTTACTGTGTATGCTTCTTATTGGAAAAGGATGACATCTAACCTTAACACATAAATAAGATAATGATTAACTGAAATTTAAATCAGGGAAAGAATTGGGTGTAACTGCGCAGGATATTTAATGAGAAATTGGCTTCTCCTTGAATGTAAGAAGAGGCAATTTTGGATAGGGAAGGTGTATCAAATAGCAAAGAAATAATACATTCCATTGGTGCCATTCCTCCTGGGACCAATAGCAGCTGGGCCTGCAGCATCAGGGGAAAGAGTTAATCCCCTCTATGTGTTATGGGCCTGATCTCTCCCTTACAGTTGCTAATGAAACTTCAAAAACTAAGTAGGTGAAGTTTTGGCCCTCAATCAGCTAAGGATAGGACAATACACAATTGGTTTAAATTACAAGAAAGTACATCACATTTTTAAAAATAAATCTGTGAGGTAGTGGAGGCTGACCCACATAGAGTTCAGCACCTTGGCTAGCTGTTTTAGAGTTCTGACTGGTTCTGACTGAAACCCAGAGCAGATTCACAGCCCCACTGACGTCAGAGCCACCAGCCTCCACAGCCATGAGGAAAGTTTAGCATGAAGCAGATAGAGGAGTGTGGCCCTGTTGGTTATCTTGGACCTCTCGGTGGGTTTCTACATCATTGACCATGGTCACCTTCTGGACCACTTGGTGGGGTTGTGCTTTGGCGGCACAGCATTGCAGTAGCTCTGATATTTTCTGTTGGGTTGTGTCCAGAAGGTGATGTTGGGGAGCTTCTGTTCAGCACCATTGGCCTATGTTCTCCCACAGGATTATATCTTGTCCCTGACGTTAATTAATATATATATACATGAAAGTGCTGGGCGAGCTCATCTGGAGCTATGCTGTGCTGATGATATTCAACTCTATTGCTCTTTGTTACCTAACTCCAAGGAAGTGGTCAATACCCTTGAACATTATTTGAGTTCAATAATGGACTGGATGAGGGTTAACAAGCTGTGATGCAAGGCTTCTTCACATATAGCAAAAATCCAGCAGCCTTACTGAGGCTTTGGCTTCTGGAGTCTTTGTGGGTTTAAGGATCAGCACAATACACATGCTTCTCCTCCCTTGTTTTTGCTAGTTCCTTCCCATTTGTTTCAATCTTACCATCAGAACATGGCACTGCTTTTTAGAGTGTTTTTCATTTATTACTACATTTTTGGGTTTTTATAAAATGGCGGATTTCTGTTTGAAAATAGCGGGAGACACATTGGATATTGGAAATGTCTTGAAAAGAACCCACAACCACCCATGAGTGACCAATCATGAGTGTGCAATAAATTACTTGTGTGGAGAACCTCTAAGATGGAGGTGCTGTTGGTCAGTAGAAAGCCTGGCCCAGGACTGGGATCCAGTTTGATCTGGAATGGGTTGCACCCCTGTGAAAGATCAGGTTCATAGCTTGGGAGTGCTCCTGACCCTACATGGTTCCTGGATTTTCAGGTGGTGACAGTGGCAAGGTGTACAATTGTACAACTATGTGTTGTGCATTTGTATAACTACCAGCTACGACCATTTATAAATCAGTCTGATGTTGCAACAGTTATCCGTGCCTTGGTTACACTGCAGTTAGACTACTGCAACACATTCTGTATAGGGCTAGTCTGGAAGGGCATCCAGAAACTGCATTTGGTGGAACCCAGAAGCAAAATGTGGTACACAGTGATAACTGGTGCACAGTATCGTGGCCATATAACTCCTTTATTGAAAGATCTGCACTGGCTGCCAATGGTTTCCCAGGCTCAATTCAAGTTATTGGTCTTAACTTTTAAAAGTTTGAACAGCTTAGGATCTGGCTGTCTGAGGGGTTGCCAATCTCTTTATTAATCTGTCTGGTTATTAAGATCTGCAGGAGGGGGCTTTTTGAGGACACCCCCACTCACACAGGCTTTTTTGTTGAGCACATGTCAAGGGGCATTTTCCTCCCAAACTGTGATATGCTCTCCATTCATTGTATGCATTTATGTATTTATTTATTTATTAATATATAAATATTAATAAATAAATGAAATCTTCTTTGTAGTTTTCAAGGAAAAAAACCTTGATAGGAATCTATCAGGGATGGTTTATGAGTGTCAGGTTATTTTATGACAGCTTGCTAGATTAGATGACGCCTAGAGCAGCAATGATTCCTTACACACCTTTGGCCTGTAGTGCTGAATAATCCAGAGGTCCCCAACGCAGCACTTGCGGGGATCTCCAATGGCACCACAAAGTTCTTTTTTTCCTGCCCCTTCAAAAGAATAAAAACCTTGGAAAAGGTTAGTGTAGTCCTTTCTCTCCTCTTCTGGCCTTTATCTTTGTCTCCCCTTTACCCCTTAGCCTTGCTGTTTCCCATCCCTCTCAGCCTCTGGCCTCAGTATTTCTCCCCCTCTTTGCCACCTCTTTAAATCACTTTGGACTAACCAGTCCCCCACAGCAGCCACTATGTGATTACCCACATCCTCTATGGAAGCCATTTTGTGATGATGCCCACAGCAGTTCCTCAAATTCCCAAAGGTACCCACAGGTCCAAAAAGGCTGCCCCCCAGGAGTAACCTCTCTAAAGGCCATAAGGTGCTTTCATCCCCCCTCTGCCCCACTGTAGTCTTATGGGACATTATGGGTTCAGCTCCCTTAGAGTTCTGACTGAAACCTGGAGCAGATTCATCATCCCACTGACACAGGTGCCACAAGCCTCCACTTCCAGGATGGGTTATGTTAGGTACTGCAGGAAACCTTCCAGCAGCAATTTACCAAGGCAGCCGGGGTGTTTATTTTATGAAGTATTATTCTCCCATTATACCATATCTTAAGTTTCCACATTTAAAGACACACCCGCATTTCTATTCATAAACTATGATAAATGTTATCTTTGCTTAGACAGGGTGCGAGGGGAGGAGCAGAGACCTGTGCTCAGAGTGCTGCTTCGAAGTTCATACACTGTGACTCCTGTTGAGAATACCTGGGATGGTAGCAGCAACATGCCCAGCGCTTTCCTTTGCATTGAACCCCCTGTGCAATTGCTCCTGGTGTGGCCTTGCACAGGCCTTTGCAACATCCTCCTTTTGTTGCACTGGATGGGCCGCAGCCAAGCGGCTGCATGGAGGGCTTGCTTATTTAATGGTGCTTTCATCTCTTCTGTAGAAAAACAACAACGCACTTTTGTGTATATGCAGGCTGAGCTTATAGGACTGAAAGCCATGGGACCCCCTTTTAAAAGGAAGTCAGCATCTTTCCACCTTGTAGTGGTGAGAGGAGGACGTGCCTTGAACCTATGATGAATGTACACAGAGGGCCTGTTCACACGTCACGTTAACCCATGGTGGGTGATAAGCTATGCAACACAGGTTGTTTTGCAAACAACCTACTGTTTTCCTGTCAGATGATTAGGCAAAACAAGCTATGCAGCATGGTTTATTCCCCCCCCCTCCTCCTGTAGTCCTCCTATCTGGATGGTCAGGTATCATAGCTTCCCTTGCAGTGGAAACCATATCCCACCGTCCTTTGAGCTGTCACTACATCATCAGCCTGTCTCTGATTGCTTTGCGCTAAAGGCGGCTTCTTCTGCCTCTGCCAGTCTCCCCAGCCCTACGTTCTCAACCTCATGTCAATCCTTCCCTGCTGCTCCATTTGCTTCCTTTCCCTTCTCTTCCCCTGTCCTTATTCCTTACCTGCTGCCTCAGTTTCCAAGTCTTTGATGGCTCCCTGCTCACCAGCAACAAACCAACAACACAGAATAAAAAGATTTTGTTTTTATTGGCATACAAAGTGGCTTTTGGTTTGCTTAATACTAGGCTTGCTCAATACTGCTTTGAATCTACTAAGGCACTATTTGGCATCGGTTCTGGATTGGGGAGGGCGTTGGATAGCTAGCTTAGGGGCTGACAGTGGTGGGGGAGGTTCAGTCTCGTGGGTTGTAGGGAGGGGAAGAAGCATCTGCTGAGTCGGGAAGAGGTGGCCTGATGGGAAAGGAGGGATGTTTACATGGTGGGTACATTGCACCCAAAAGGGGCGGAGGGCAAAATTTAACATAGAGGTATCCCTTATGGGGAGGCACAAGAAGCACCACTGGATAATTGTATGACTTTGCTTTTCCATGGTAAGTGAGGATTTGACTGCAGATGAAACTGTTTGGGAACTGTGCGGGAGGTGGGGGAAGCGCTGGAGTCGGAGACCCAGGGGGTGTCTGTACATGTTGTTTAACCCACATTGGCTGCGCAGTAGGACAGCAACTTTGCTCAAGGTCACTCCACTGACTACACACTCATGCGAGCGAAAGCAACTTTGCAACTTTGCGAAGCACATTGCTGAAGGAGGGGGAAGAGAGAAGTCAGACAGCAAAGGGGATGGAGCGCTGGTGGCAGCACAATTTGTTGCTAGGCAGATTTGAGAAGAGATCACTTGAGAGGAGCAGAGTGGCGGCAGCATTTTTGTCTGCTCCTGCGAAGCGGCTTTGTAGATGACTTCTGTAACCCACTCTGGCACGACAGACGGCATGCTAACCCAATGTAGCTAAACAACCCCTACTGCAGACTGTGAGTTCTCAGAGTGGGTTGTTTGGGGAAACAAACCACCATGACTGGGGAAAACACTTCATAGATGACACGCTAACCCATGGGTTGTTCCAGAAAATAACTCATCATGGGATACCATGTCATAAGAACATAAGGACATAAGTGCCATGCTGGATCAGATCGAGGTCCATCTAGTCCAGCACTCTGTTCACACAGTGACCAACCAGCTGTTGACCAGGGACCAACAAAGCAGGACATGGTGCAACAGCACCCTCCCGCCCATGTTCCCTAGCAACTGATGCATATAGGCTTACTGCCTCAGATAATGGAGATAGCACATAACCATCAGGACTAGTAGCCATCAATAGCCCTCGCCTCCAGCAATTTATAAAACCCTCTTTTAAAGGCGTCCAAATTGGTGGCCATCACTACATCTTGTGATAGAGAATTCCATAATTTAACTATGCACTGTGTGAAGAAGTACTTCCTTTTATTTGTCCTGGATCTCCCACCAATCTACTTTATAGGATGACCCTGGATTCTAGTATTTTGAGAGAGGGAGAAAAATGTCTACCTGTCCACATTTACCACACCATGCATAATTTTGTACACCTCTATCATGTCCCCCCTTAGCCTCCTTTTTTCTAACCTAAACAATCCAAGCTGTTGTGATCTTTCCTCAGAGGGGATATGCTCCACCCCCTTAATTATTTTAGTTGCACTTTTCTGCACTTTTTTTCCAGCTCTATAATATCTTTTTTTAGGTGTGGTGACCAGAATTGTACTCTGTATTCTAAGTGTGGTTGCAGCATAGATTTGTATAAAGGCAGTAGGATACTGGGAATATTATTCTCAATTCCTTTTCTTATAATGCCTAACATGGAGTTAGCCTTCTTTACACTGGGTTGACATTTTCATCAAGCTGTCCACCACAATCCAAAGATCTCTTTCTTGTTCAGTCACCGCCAGCTCAGATCCCATCAGCTGCATCACCTTATACTTGCTTATATTGAACTGCATCTGCCATTTGGATGCCCACCCTCCCAGCTAGGAGAGATCCCTTTGGAGCTCTTCACAATCCCTTTGTGTTTTAACAACCTTAAATAAGTTGGTGTCATCAGCAAACTTGGCTACTTCACTGCTCATTCCTAATTCCAGATCATTTATAAACAAGCTGAAAAGAATTGGTCCCAATACAAATCCTTGTGGGGCTCCACTATTTACTTCTCTCCATCGGGGAAATTGACCATTTATTCCTACTCTTTGCTTTCTGTTCTTTAACCACTTACTGTTCCGTAAAAGGACCTCACCGATTATTACATGACTGCTAAGTTTGTTCAGGAGTCTTTGGTGAGAGACTTTATCAAAAGCTTTTGGAAGTCCAAGTAAACAATGTCCACTGGATCACCCCTGTCTACATGTTTGTTGATACTCTCAAAGAATTCTAGGAGATTAGTGAGACAGGACTTGCCTTTGCAGAAGACATGTTGGTTCTTCTTCAGCAGGACGTGCCCTTCTATATGCTTACTAATTTTGTCTTTAATAATGCTTTCAACCAATTTACCTGGAATGGATGTCAAGCTAACCGCCCTGTAATTTCTCTGATCCCTCTGGATCACTTTTTTTAAAATGGTGTTACATTGGCCATCTTCCAGTCCTCTGGTACAGAGGCTGAACTTAGGGACATGTTGCATATTTTTGTGATAAGGTCTGCAATTCCATATCTGAGTTTTTTGAGATCTCTAGGATGGATACCACCCAGGCCTGGTGATTTATCTGCTTTCAATTTGTCAATAAGGTTGAGAACTTCATCTTTTGTCACCACTATTTGCCTCAGTTCCTCAGACTCCCTTCCTAAGAACATCAGTTCAGGCACAGCCATATGTCCTGTATCTTCTGCAGTGAACATTGGTGTGAAGAATTCATTCAGCTTCTCTGCAATCTCCCTGTCCTCTTTTAGTACTCCCTTGCCTCTGTTGTCATTTAATGGTCCAACTGCTTCCCTAGCTGGTTTCCTGCTTCTGATATATTTAAAGAATTCTTTATTGTTGGCCTTGATATTATTAATTATGTGCTCTTCAATATCCTTTTTTTTTGCATCTCTTATTGTTTGCTTGCTTCGCCTTTGTGCCAGCTTGTGCTCCCTTTTATTTTCCTCACTTGTGCAAGACTTCCATTTTCTGAGGGAAGCCCTCTTTTCTACAATAGCTTCATTGACAATGCTTGTTAACCATGCTGGTGACCACTTGGACTTGGTGCTGCCTTTCCTAACCTGTGGAATACATTGTAGTTCAGCTTCTATTATTGTGCTTTGGAGTAAGCTCCATGCATTTTGCAAGGATTTAACCCTCTTGATTCATCCTTTCAACTTTATTTTCACCAGTTCCCTCATTTTAGAGAAGTTTCCTCTTTTGAAGTCAAATGTAACTGTGTTACTTCCTGGGAAGTTTCCCACTTAAATATATGTTGAATCTGATAGCACTGTGGTCACTGTTATTGATTGGTTCAACAATATTTATATCTTGTACTAGGTCTTGGGCAACACCCCTTAGGATTAGGTCCATTGTAACCTCCCCTCTGGTTGCTTCCATGACCAACTGTTCTAGGCCACAGTCATTTAGGGCATTGAGAAATGTAACCTCTTTGTCAGTGGACCTCACAGAAGAAAGTGCTTCTGACCCTTCCCAATCTGGAAACAAATGTTTCAGCTCATTTTCTGAGTTGGTTTTAGAAACACAAAAGCCCTGTTGCTGAAGTGGTAGGTTCCATGAGCACAACGGAGCCAGCGGAATCAGAGTGACCCCATTGGATAATGCCCCTTCACTTCAGCTTTTAAGAGAGGAATCCTATGGTCCTTAGGATTCTAAGGTCAGAAAGAACACTTGGCCTTGGAAGGGAGAGTCGAAGATCCGACCCCCCTCCTTTGCCCTCTCGCAGTTGGAGTGAAGAGAACTGTACTGGCTGCCTCTCCAAGTTTGGAAAGTTGAACTTGGAGAAGGGGGGAAGTGGGTGGTCCAGTGGGCAGAGAGAGGGTGAGGCTGGAGAGGCTAGGTTACAATTTATCCTGCACCTTCTCCAGCCTGCTTCCGTCTCCCTCTGAAGCTTCCTCAATAGACAGGCTGAAAAGCCCATCTAGCAAAAATGCAGTAAATCAGAGGATGGGGAGGGCATAGGAATCTCAGAAGGCTCCGAATTCAGAGGCTTCTGAGCAGGGATGGTGCACTGGTGTAGTCCATCAGATTGCACCCTTAATGTAATACCGTGTTTTTAGGCTTTCCCTCTGTTGCTAATTTTTACACTGATTTTTACTCCATTTTTATTCTGTTTATATGTCTTGTATTATGTTTTTATTGTGCTGTATTTTACAGTTTTAATTTTTGTGAACTTCCCAGAGAGCTTTAGCTATTGGGCCATATAGAAATGTAATAAATAAATAAAAGAAATATTTAAGGGCATCCTCTATTTAAAGGGCTGTACAGCCTAAGTCCAGTTTAAAGATAAAGAACTATAAGAAGCCTGGAGAGCGAGGGGTCTTGAAGCTGCCATTCTACAAGTGGCACTGAACAGGCAGCCAATGTAGGTACACAGGCCACTTGATCACATTCTTCCCACTGTGGTGAGATGCATTGTATTTCTACTTAAGGTTGTAATCCTATGCATGCTTAGGCAGAAAGAAGTCCAACAACTCTCAGCATGCTGGCTGGGAAATAATGGAAATTGTAGGACTTTTTTCTGTCTAAACGTGCAACCTTAATACATTATAGTACTTTTTTCCAATTAATTCTAAATTCACAAGATGTCATTTCCCCAGTCAATTTGAACTGGTCTTCTGCGAGATTACTAGGCACATTTAATAAGTACATCATTCAGTTATTCATCCCACTTTCTGAAGATTTTTTGAGTCATCCAAGCACTTACCAGTTCAGTGCATCAGACATACAACCATTTTTTGTTGATGTTGACAAAAAAAGTTGTCATGTGAATCAGCACCTCCTAGGCTGCTGAGCTGGCTTCCCAGAGTTTTTTAGATGGTGACTAAGTCTGTGGCCTAATTTTAATCCCAAAACATGTTGCCTTTCTCCAGTGGGAAGGGAGACAATGACTGCAGCATAGATGAACAGATGGATGGCACAACCTGATTCTTTGGTGGGCAGAGGCATGCTGTCTTAGCTCATACAGAAGCAGATGGGACAACTTGTTTTACAATTTGAGAATCTGTCATGAGAGATCAGGTGCTGCCAGTTTCCACGAGGACAATAGCAAAAGGTAATTGCGATGCCTACAGAATGCTTGTTTTCCACTGGACATCGCTAGAAGAACAATCCAACCTTTCAAACACAGAGCTAATGAAGTTACCTGGCTCAAATACACAGAAGTTCCATCCCTCTCTCACCTCCTGCCACGTGTGTAAAGCTTGACTTGGATTAGAAAACAGGCCTGGAAATGAGAAAAAGAAAAAAGCCTCCCGCAGTGACAAAGGAGGCAATCTAGAGAAAATTGTTCCTCTCTGATAAGATAACATTGATACATTTCAAAAGGGAGGCTTAAACCCCTTTAAGTTATTGATAGCATGGGAACGTACATGGGGTGCTTATGCCAATGCTTGTGAAACTTTAATGTGTAGGCATCCTTTAATTTTAGTGGCAAAACAGTGTTTTGATTGTGTGCTTATCTGTCTTGTAGCTTTTCACTGGAAAGTGGCAACCTCTCCCCCCTGGATCAACCACAATCTGAACTATTGATGGGGTGGAATTTCTCTGTATACGTCTTGGGCTGCTAAGTGGAACTTTATCATTCTAAAACAAACCAAAGTTTGCCGTTTCCGTTCTGATAACAAAGCAGCATTTACTTGGTACTACACTGGCTTTTTCAACAGAATCCACAGATCTGCTTTGCTTGAGGCTAGAGATCATCTGCCGTCTTTCCAGATGACAGAAAGTTCTATCTTGCTTGACAGCACAGGAAATCTGTTTTTAGAGAAACACAGTGGGATTTAATTCTACTTGGTTGTACTAGGCGTATGTGTAGCAGGTGTAGAATACAACTATTGTGAGAAAATTAAGAACCCGGGTAAGAGAGGAAATAAAAACAATCAAAAATAATGTAAGGATGGGCATATTGTGGCAGATCAGTTGTCCATCTAGCTCAGCGTTATACCTTTCAACTGAGGCCAGCCTCAGTTGAGAGAAATTCATAAAGAAGGGAAGATAATGATATCCACTTTTTATTGTTTGGTCTCAGTGTCTTGTAACCAGAGTTATGATGTCTCTGAATATGAAAGATGTGTTACCAGAGATCATGAATAATGGCCATTGATAAGCCTCTTCTCCATTTAGGTAGCTAATTCTTTAAAAAGTCACTGCAATATCCTGTGGCAGGATCTACACTACTACTTTAAAACAGTTTATAACGTTACTGACAACTGTTAGGGCCCAGAACACACTCCATATACAGTTTTCAAATCATTTTCAAAGTATTATATCCTGTTTGATGTAGAGCTGGCCTATGATTCAGCTATGGGCCCTCCTCAGGGATCAGTTGTACCCTGAATCCTACTGAAAAACACTTTTCCTTTGGGGCTTTCTTATCAGTGACCTATCTAATTGCTTTTGCGCTAAGTCACGTTGAACCCCTCATACTCTAGAGAAGTTGGAGATGTTCCAGAGAAGCACTCTGGGCCTGGAGACAGTTGCTAAATCTGGCTTAATCCTCAGCTAGCCTTCTATGAACATGGAAGGTTTTTTGAGGTCATTGCTGTGCTCTAGGAATACTCACTGCATTCCTGCAAGAAGCAAGGATTAGGAGCCATTTGGTGGCTATCGCTCAGTGTCATGGTCATGGTCTTGTGCCTTCTTATCTCTCCTCTCTCATTTCACTCTACCATCCCCCTCGTATCCTCCGTTCTTCAAATGCTTTGTTGCTTTCCCACCCAAGAGTTTCTATCTCTCTTGCCCGGCTTCGACCGTTCTCTTTGGCTGCCCCGTTTGCTTGGAATGCTCTTCCAGAGCATCTACGAACTACAAGTTCCATCTTAGATTTTAAAACCTGTTTGAAAACTCATCTGTTTTCCATAGCTTTTGATAGTTTAGCCTGATTTACTGTTCTCATTGCTATGATTATTCCCTTATTTCTGTTTTGTGTAACCCCTTCCCCCTTCATATGTTTTAATGTGATTTTAGACTGTAAGCCTCTAGGCAGGGTATTGCTGTTTTATTTGTATATTCTATACAGCACCAAGTACATTGTTGGTGCTATATAAATAAATAAATAAATAATGGTTGAGTACAGACTTTGCATGCAGAAATTCCCAGGTTCGATCCCTGCCATAGGATTTCAGGTAGCAGGGCTAGGAAAGATGCTACCTGAGTTCTTGGATAGCTACTGCCTGCCAGGAGGTTCTTTTCTGCATGCTTCCACTGTCTGATGGTTTCTTTAAACAAGCTATTTATAGCACATTTGTGACTGGCTACTCACAGAAGTTAGCAGATCATTTTGATGATGATGTTGTGAGCTTCCTGCATTAATCCCGCTCCTTCCCTCCATTATTCCGTTTAAAAATAAATTTTGGAAAACCCGATTCTTCTCACATGTCTTAATTCTTTCTGCCATGTGCAGTCGAAGTTGCACTATAAATGCCCACTAGCAGGCGCTGTCCCATTGAACTATATGAGCAGGGAGGTTTTAAATTACAGGCCACGTGGTCGAGGTTCTCATCCAGTTTCAACTGCGGAAAGGAAGCAGAGCAACAGTAAGGAAATGTGGTTTCTCTTTAATCTAAAGGGCTTGTGAGACTAAGTGGACCTTTTCTCTCATAGTGTCCAAATGTCGAACTGAGTTATATTGACAAGGTGCCATTATCATCATCATCATCATCTTGGCAAATTCTATCCAGGTTTTTTTTTAAATATATATTTTTAAAAAATCATAGTTAAAAATAAACATAATAATGTGTATTCATCATTACATCAAACCGAATGCAAAAAAAGAAAAGAAAAAAAAGACCACAATATTCTTTCAGTATCCTCAGAATAACTTCCCATATCAGAATAAATTTGTACATAAGAAAATAAGAATAACCCTAAGAAACCTGAGGGGGTTGGTGGACATTACAAAATATATACCACATTTGTTAACAATAATGTTGAGGAAAATGGTATTTCACATTGGGATATATCATTAAAAAACAAACCAATAATCAATAAAGGGGTTCTATTTTTCTTTAAAGGTATGCTATTTCTGTCTGTTTCCATTGCTCTAATTTAATGAGCTAATTTAGACATCATGGCTAGGTCCCATGTTTTATCATACTAATCTTTCACAAAGGGAAGTGTCTGAGATCTCAGCAGCAGCAAACATGTAAGGCACTAATTCCTTGTGTTTCTGAACAACTTACCCCTCTGTAAAGTTCAAAAGAAAAATTACCAGGTCCCACGGAATTTCATAACCCAAAATTTTTCCTAGTTCTCAAGTTTTTGGCACTTTATAGCTTTAATGGTTTATTTTCCCTTCCAGGATTAGTTTTCCCCAGCTTCTGTTTATTTTGTTTTAATTTGTTTTCGGTTGTCCTTAGTTCTTGTTGAGCTCCAAACACACATGATTTTATATTGTTAACTACCTCGAGTCTTTGGCAATAAGGAGGAATGTAAATCTTGACATAAAATGAAAAGGGTTAACATTAAGTGGGTAAGAACAGCATGTGGCTGTGTTCATATAATACATATTCAAAGAAGGGATTAAATATGCTCCCTTGATTAATTATGATTTGAATTAATGCCACATTTGAGCCTAACATCCATGCAAGGACTTGTGAATATGAATCTGTGAGATTTTATATTCTTCTAGATTTAATAGCCTTCTTAAAAAAAAAAAAACTTTGGCCAAAAAGTTACATGCTTTATAAACTTGAGGGAATTTATTCTTTGTTTGGGTATTTGGCAGTACAGAAGGCTGCTGATTTGGAAAGGACACAAAATTGCATGGATCTAGACTAGGGCTTTGGAGTTCTACTCTTTGGTCAGATTCTCATGGCTACATCTAAGTGCAGGGACACTCTGTTTTATCCCGTTATCAGTACATACAGACTAGCAGGTGTGCTGTAGTGTGGAGTTAGATTTCTGGACTGGGATCAAGGAGAACTGAGTTCAAATCCCCATTCACTCATGAAGCTATTGGTGGATGACCCTGAGCCACTTATGCTCTCAAGCAAATCTGTCTCACAGGGGCAAAACAGGCTAACCCACTTGTCCACAAATGAATATCTTCGAGCAAGAGTACAGGTTATTTCTCTGGCTTGTTGGAGAAGAAGCAAGCCAGAGCTCCAGATTCATAAGTTACAACAAATAACCTGAAGACACACCATCCCTGAGTTCTTTAGCTGCTCTTGCTAAGACTGAGAGTGACCAGGCAGTGACTGGGTTCAGATGACACGATAAACTACCATGATTATTTATTTAACCCATTGTGGGTTATCTTGTCATCTGTCAGGTATTTTTTTAATCAATGATGGCTTATATGTCCAAAATAACCCACTCCAATAACCCAGTGTCTGCAGTAAGGGTTATTTAAACCATTACGGTTTACTATGTCATCTGATGCCCCACAGTGGCTTGAAGAGTGGTTTAAAGATTACCTTCAGAGTTGCTTGCAAGCACGGTCAAAACTGCTGCTGCTGCTCTGCTCCAGCCAGCTGAACTCTGTTTCTGAAATCTGCCTAGCAACGGATTGAGCTTAGTAGCTTCAATGTAGTATTAAACAAGCCCATTTCCAAGAAAGCCAAACAAGTCACTTTGTATGCCAATAAACAGCTTCCTTTTATTTCTGTGTTGTTACTTTGCTGCTGGCTGCTGCTGCTGCTGCTGGTGAGGCTAGGACACTGGGGCTGTGGGGTAGGAATAGAGGTGGGGGATGCGAAAGAAAGGAAAAGTGAAGAGGGGGAAAGGGAAGGAAATGAAAGGGTAGCAAGTGGTTGATTTTGGGACACTTTTCCATGAAAAAGGTAAGTCTCACAGTTATTCAGTACAGCACTGGGAGGCTCACGATGGGGAGACCCCACATTTAAAATTCTGTCCTATATCAGCAAACTGTCAATGAGTTAGAGCCCCCACTCCCCTTTTGGTGCACACAGGTGGGGTAAGGGTACAGCTTAGAAAACCAGCAGCACAGAGGATGCTGGGATTTGGTTTCCAGTTCAAAGGAAGCTTGGATACCATCCTGGCTGGGGAGGAGGGCTGAGGGTGGAGAAAATAAGCTTTGCACAGTAGCTTATTCGTCCAATCATGTGGGGGATAACTGTAGCTTATTTCCAAGATAAGATATTGTGAGTAGCTTATTAACCCATAGTGGATTAAAGTGATGTTCGAAAGCAGCCAGTGTGCGATAGCATCCTCGTTCATTCACAGAAACTTGTGGTTTTTAAAAATCCTGGGGCTTTGAGATGTGCGAACTGGGCTTATAAATGTAAGAAATAAATATGTAACTTTAAAGCAACAGAACAGTGCTCTATGTGCATGAGCAAATGCAGGATGATGTAAATGCATATAGTGTGTGTGTGTGTGTGTGTGAGAGAGAGAGAGATTGGTTCAACCGTTATATGATTATTATTTATTTACCAAATGGTGGGAACGTAGCTATAGGTAGCCACATCTATTTCCGGGTGGCTTTGTCCTCCCCCTTTCCTGTGGCCCCTGCTTTCTCCTTCTTTCTAACCCTTGGGAGCTTTGCTACCTCATCCTTGCTTCAGCTCCCTACCTCCTTCTCTTCTTTCTTTCAGACCTCTTCTACTGTAGGTCATTCCTGTGGTTATATTAGCAAAAGATCCACTAAATGGTAGCAACAACCATGACAATGTGGCTGAGAAATGGCGGAGTCTTCAGATAATGAACAATTTGTTCTTTCCTTTTCCTCTTCTTCTGGACTCCAAAGCCTGGGGTTGTGTCCCTGCTGCCCTAAGAGTTGAACACCATTCACGTGTGTTTCTATACATTAGCTATGCTATTCATCCGTATATGACCATATTTATTCTTTACCCTTTGCTTCCAGGTCTGTTAAGCATTATGGTCTTTGCCGCTTGGTTGCTAGGCCACCCAAACAGTATAAAGTGTTAGTTATTACCTTTAAAGCCCTACATGGATTGGGTCCAAGTTACCTGCGGGATCACCTTCTCCCATACCATCCGCCTCACACACTCAGGTCCTCTGGGAAGGGTTTACTCCAGTCAGCCACAACTAGGCTGGCAACTATCACCCAGAGGACCTTTTCTTCTGCCGCCCCCAGACTGTGGAATGGCCTGTTGGAGGAGATTTGTCAGTTTAGAGTTCTCTCTGAGTTTAAGACAGCTGTAAAGACTAGTCTCTTCCAGCAGGCCTACCCAGATGAATTTTAAACCTAAGGATTTTAAGATGCTGTGATTGTTATTTTAATATTTATTGGTTTTATATGCTCTTTTAACTAATTTTATGTATTATATTTTGTTTGGTGTTGTTCCCCGCCTCGATCCAGAGGGAGAAGCAGGTAATAAATAAATTATTATTATTATTATTATTATTATTATTATTAGCAAAAAAAAAATCACATTTTTTTTTAAAGAGAAGTTAGCATCAGCACTGGTGGACCCACTGGAGCTTATGGGCCCCAGCATTTGCCCCACCATGCCAAGTGCTTTTAGCCCTAATACCTTAAAAAAGACAGATCTCATTCTAAGTACCAAGTTCCCCATTCAATACTGAATTCGCTCTTCAGCTAATGGGTACATGGGCCTGGTGAGCTTCTAATACAAAACTCCTGCATTCTAAAATGTATTTTATATTTACTGTTGTTCCCTGCCTCGATCAAAATGGAGAGGCGGGTTATTATTATTATTATTATTATTATTATTATTATTATTATTAAAATCAGCACATATTTATACTTTTTTGTATAAATTACATCATTTTATCAGCTCATATTATCTACTATTCCACAAACTAGTGCTCACAATCTTAATTATCTCATTGTTATTAAACATTCCTTAAAAATTAGAACATATAAAAAAGGCTTACACAATACACATACACTTTTCAGAATAAAATCAATTTTAAATTATACCTTTGAGAAGATAAGTCCTTATTCAAAATTTGTCAATTAAACTTCAGTGTATATTTTTTTCTAGAGATCTGTATATCAGTCTTTTTGAAGTGTATACCGTATTTACGCAATTACTATTGCTCATTAATTGATAAGCAGAAACTTTCAGTACACTTTCGACTTGGAATAATACACACTCACACCTGTTCATTACTCAAATAACTTTTTGGCCCAAGTGATAAGGCTTTAACTCAGCATTTTCTCTTTGGACACCATCCAGGTTAACTTGAACATTATTTTTTATGCTATGTTTATTGTGAACCTGCATCTTCCCTTTAATACAATTATTACTTATTTACATTTTTTAATTCTTACTCATCTATCATTGAACATTTGGCATTTGGATTTCATAATAAGACATCTCATATTGTTTTAAGACAGGTGGATTAGCAGTTTTTCAATAGTCTTCCCAGCAAGTCCAGTAGAGCAAAATCAGCTATTTCCTAAAATCCAGGACGATACGAGCCCTCCAAACCTCTGTCTCATGTTTGCTCCCTCCCACTCTCATTGATCCTTCCCCCGCTTGTCCTTGTGGCTAGGGTGACCATATGGATAGGCGGACAGGGCTCCTGTATCTTTCACAGTTGCACAGAAAATGGAATTTCAGCAGGAGCTATGGTAGCATGGCCAGATACAAAAGAGGGCAGGGCTCCTGCAGTTTTAAGAACATAAGAACATAAGACGTGCAATGCTGGATCAGACCAAGGGTCCGTCTAGACCAGCACTCTGTTCACACAGTGGCCAACCAGTCATTGGCCAGGGATGAACAAGCAGGACATGGTGCAAAAGCATTCTCCCACCCATGTTCTCTTGCAACTGGTGCACACAGGCTTACTGCCTCAAATACTGGAGATAGCATACAACCATCAGGGATAGTAGCCAACCCATCATAGGTTGTTCCAGAAAATAAATCGTCTTGGGATAGCATGTCATAAGAACATAAGCAGTGCAATGATAGATCAGACCTAGGGTCCATCTAGTCCAGCACTCTGTTCACACCATGACCAACCAGCTTTTGACCAGGGACCAACAAAGCAGGATATGGTGCAACAGCACCCTCCCACCCATGTTCTCTAGCAACTGATGCACATAGGCTTACTGCCTTAGATTCTGGAGGTAGCACATAACCATCAGGGCTAGTAGCCATTGATAGCCTTTGCCTCCAGGAATTTATCCAACCCCCTTTTAAATCCATCCAATTGGTGGCCATCACTACATCTTGTGGTAGTGAGTCCTATAATTTAACTATAGGCTGTGTGAAGAAGTACTTCCTTTGATTTGTCCTGGCTCTCTCTACAATATGCTTCATGGGATGATCCTGGATTCTAGTATTTTGAGAGAGGGAGAAAAATGCCTCCCTACCCACATTCTCCATACCATGCATAATTTTGTACACCTCTATCATGTCTCCCCTTAGCCTCCTTTTTTCCAAGCTAAATAATCCCAGTTGATGTAACCTTCCCTCATAGGGGAGATGCTTCAGCCCCTTAGTCATTTTAATTGCCCTTTTCTGCACTTTTTCCAGCTCTATAATTAATATCCTTTTTTTAGGTGTGGTGACCAGAATTGTACACAGTATTCCAAGTGTGGTCACACACCATAGATTTGTATAAGGGCAGTATGATACTGGCCATTTTATTCTCTTTTCTTATAATGCCTAATATGGAGTTTTAGGCATTATAAGCAGCCGCACATTGGGTGGAAATTTTCATGGAGCTGTCCACCACAATCCCAAGATCTCTTTCTTGTTCGGTCACTGCCAGCTCAGATCCGATTAGGTTATACAAAGTTAGGGTTTTTTGCCCCAACGTGCATCACCTTACACTTGCTTACATTGAACTGCATCTGCCATTTGGATGCCCACCCTCCCAGCTTGGAGAGATCCCTTTGGAGCTCATCCATACTGATCCCTGTGTGACCCCACTATTTACTTCTCTCCATTGGGAGAATTGACCATTTATTCCTACTCTCTGCTTTCTGTTCTTTAACCAGTTACTAATCCATAAGAGTACCTCTCCTCTTATTCCATGTCTATTAAGTTTATTCAGGGGTCTTTGGTGGGGGACTTTATCAAAAGCCTTTTGGAAGTCCAAGTAAACAATGTCCACTGGATCAATCTTGTCTACATGTTTATTGACACTCTCAAAGAATTCTAGTAGATTAGTGAGACAGGACTTCCCTTTGCAGGAGCCATGTTGATTCTTCTTCAGCAGGACCTGCCCTTCTATATGCTTACTAATTTTGTCTTTAATAATGCTTTCAACCAATTTACCTGGAACAGATGTCAAGCTAACCCTGGATCCCTTTTTGAAAAGTGGTGTTACCTTGGCCATCTTCCAGTCCTCTGGTACAGAGGCTGAGCTTAGGGACATGTTGCATATTTTTGTGAGAAGGCCCACAATTTCATATTTGAGTTCTTTGAGAACTCTAGGATGGATGCCATCTGGGCCTGCTTTAACTGTTGTGATGAAGAGGGAATTTCACCAGGTGCTGCATGCATACAAATCACGCCTGCTGAAATCCCCTTTTCTATACAACTATTAAAGACACAGGAGCCCTGTCCTCCTTTCCATATGGTCACCCTACAACTTGTGACTTCCACTCCACTTGTCCATGCCACTGTGTGTTTCCTTATGATGCTGTTCATTCAAATGTATACCTGTATGTGCAGTATTATGGTAACTGCAGTGGAGGCACCCTGGGTGGCAGGTAATGAGGCAGTTGGGCCTGCCCCACAGTTTCAGTAATACAGGACTAACGATTGTACAGGAACTTGTCATTGGTTTGATGTGGTATATATTTATTTTACTGTTATTTATGTATTTATTACATTTCTAACTACATCCTTATCTGGACAGCCCAACAGCTGAAGCTCTCTGGGTGGTTTAAAACCATAAAAACCATAAAAACCATAAAATACATCATCATAAAATACGATATAGTAGTTTAAAATGACAAAATCAAAATAAAACCTAGCAGTAGTGACAGATTTAAAACACTGTAACAGTTTTAAAACAACAGAATCTGAAAGACTAAAATGCCTGAGAAAATAAAAAGGCCTTCGTTAGATTTGTGAATGGATCTTCCACTTGCTTTGGAGGCTGGTTCTGAATCGGCCCCAATCCACCTCAGCCCAAATCTGACCTGCTCTGGATTATTATTATTTATTTATTTATTTATATAGCGCCATCAATGTACATGGTGCTGTACAGAGTAAAACAATAAAATAGCAAAACCCTGCCGCATAGGCTTACATTCTAATAAAATCATAATAAAACAATAAGAAGGGGAAGAGAATGCACCAAACAGGCACAGGGTAGAGTAAAACTAACAGTATAAAAGTCAGAACAAAATCAAGTTTTAAAAGCTTTAGGAAAAAGAAAAGTTTTTAGTTGAGCTTTAAAAGCTGCGATTGAACTTGTAGTTCTCAAATGTTCTGGAAGAGCGTTCCAGGCATAAGGGGCAGCAGAAGAAAATGGACGAAGCCGAGCAAGGGAAGTAGAGACCCTTGGGCAGGTGAGAAACATGACATCAGAGGAACGAAGAGCACGAGCGGGGCAATAGTGTGAGATGAGAGAGGAAAGATAGGAAGGAGCTAGACAGTGAAAAGCTTTGTAGGTCAACAGGAGAAGTTTATATTGGATTCTGAAGTGAATTGGAAGCCAATGAAGAGATATCAGAAGTGGAGTAACATGGTCAGAGCGGCGAGCCAAGAAGATGATCTTAGCGGCAGCATGGTGAACAGAAACCAATGAACTGATGCGAGAAGAAGGAAGGCCAGTGAGAAGAAGGTTGCAGTAGTCCAACCGAGAAATAACCAATGCATGAACAAGAGTCTTGGCATAAGAGACAGACAAAAATGATCGAATCCTGGCAATATTATACAGGAAAAAATGACAGGATTTAGCTACTGCCTCAATATGAGGAATAAAGGAGAGCGAGGAATCAAATATAAAGCCAAGACTACGAGCTTCCTTGGCTGGAGTAAGTGTAACATCATTGACAGTAAGCGAGAATGAGAGATGAGGAGAAGGTTTAGGAGGAAAAACAAGCAATTCAGTCTTTGCCATATTAAGTTTCAAACGACGATGAAGCAACCAAGCTGAGATATCTGAAAGACATGCCGAGATACGATCGTGAACATCTGGAGAAAGATCCGGAGATGAAAGATATAATTGTGTATCATCGGCATACAGATGATATTGGAGGCCATGAGATTGAATAAAATTACCCAAGGGCAACATGTATAAAGAAAACAACAACGGGCCAAGCACCGAGCCTTGCGGAACCCCTACTGAAAGGGGAAAAGAAGAAGACGAGCTGCCATTAGCCAACACGTTGAAAGAGCGACCCGCTAGATAGGAGGCAAACCAGTTACAGACGGAGCCACAAAATCCGAGGTCATGAAGGGAATCCAAAAGAAGATTGTGATCAACCGTGTCAAAGGCTGCAGTTAGATCAAGGAGAATAAGAACGGAATAAAGGCCTTTAGACTTGGCAATAAGAAGATCATTGGTAATCTCAGTAAGGGCTGTTTCAGTGGAATGCAAAGGACGGAATCCAGATTGAAAAGGATCCAGAGCAGAGTTACTAGAAAGAAAATCAAGACAACGAGAGTAGACCACACGCTCCAGGATCTTTGAAACAAAAGGCAACAAAGAGACAGGTCGGTAGTTAGACAGAGAAAGCACATCAAGAGTAGGTTTCTTGAGAATAGGAGAGACTGTAGCATATTTAAAAGCAGAAGGAAATGAACCAGAGGACAAAGAAAAATTAATAATATGAAGCAAGGAAGGGAGGATAGCAGGGATAAGATTAATAAAGACCCGAGAAGGAATCGGATCATGAGAACAAGTGGAAGGCTTCGAAGAGCGCAGTATTGTAGACAGTTCATCAGCTGAGACCGAAGGAAATGCAGAGAAATTTGTAGGAGGAACTGACAGATGAGGAACAGGAACTGGAAGAGGAGCAGAGCTGGCAAGATCAGAGCGAATAGTTTGGATTTTAGCATTGAAAAAAGAGGCAAAGTTATTAGCAGACAGAGAGGCGGGGAGAGATGGTGGATTAGGCTTCAGAAGAGAATTGAAGGACGCAAAGAGCCGCTGAGGATGCCTAGCATTTGACTGGATCAACATTGAGTAATACTTCTGTTTGGCCAATGAAATAGCAGAAGAGAAAGAGGAGAGAACAAATTTGTAATGGACAAAGTCCGCCCAGTCCCTGGTCCTACGCCAAAGGCGTTCAGCTGCCCGGGAACAAGAACGAAGGTAGCGGATGAAAGAGGTGAGCCACGGTTGTGGTTGAGAAGGACGAACTATCCGAGTTGTAGATGGAGCAAGATTATCAAGAGTTGAAGATAAGGAGGAATTAAAGAAGGAGACAGCTGAGTCCAAGGAGACAGCAGAAAAGACAGAAGGAAGAGAGGAGGCTAGAGACTGAGAAAAAGCCTCATAATTGATAGATTGCAAATCACGACAAGAGCGAGAAACAGGATGTGAAGGAGGAGGATTATGAGTAATCATGAAAGAAACTAGATGATGATCTGACAAAGGAAAGTCAGCAGTAGAAAAGTCCAGGACAGAGCAATTCCGAGTGAGAACAAGATCCAGACAGTATCCAAGGGAATGTGTGGGTGCATCAGACCAGAGCCTAAGATCATAAGAGGAAGATAATGAGTGAAATCGTAGAGCTGCAGCGTCTTGAGGGTCATCCACATGAATATTGAAATCACCCAAGATAAGAGTAGGACAGTTATCAGAGTGGAAAAAGGACAGCCATGAATCAAAATCAGAGATAAATTTTGAGGACGAGTCTGGGGGGCGGTACAGAACTGCAATCCGCAGTCGCAATGGAGCGAAAAGCCTCACCACATTTACCTCAAAGGAGGAAAAACAATGTGATGGTGGAATGGAAAGAGGCTGGAACTGGCACAAACTAGATAATAAAAGACCCACACACACACCCCGACCCTCTGGGCAACTAGTGTGAGAGAAAGAGAGTCCTCCAAGAGAGAGGGCAGCAGAGATGGCGGTATCATGGGCAGGAAGCCAGGTTTCAGTAAGAGCAAGGAGGTGGAGAGACCTAGAGATAAACAAGTCCTGAATGACAGGGGCCTTAGAAGCAACAGATCGACAGTTCCATAAGGAACACGAAAAAGGCAGCTGAGAAGAGGGGAGACACCGAATAGGAACTAAGTTAGGAGAAACAAAATTGGAACGAGCCATAAGGAACAGATATGAGGAGAAAAGAATTGAGAGAAGAAAATGAGGAGAGAGAAATAGCAAGAAGCCAGAGAAGTAAAACAAGCGAAGAACAGCATTAACCAGAACAAGCCCGGCCACGACCAGTAGCAAGTGGTCGCAAAACAAGAACAAGAAGGCAGGCACAGAAAAAAGCAAACAAGTAGGATATATAAAAGCAGTCACAGCGCTGAATAATAACCAAAAACTGTAGAAGATCATGTCCTGAATCAGAAAGTAGCAAAGACCGGTCCGAGGCTGGGGTTCTTCCTCCGAAGTAACAGTTCCGCTTGACCGGCTTCGCGCCCATGGCAGAGAGCCTCAGGCCGAGAGCCCTTTGGCTCTCGTCCTTCAGCTCGTGCCGTAGGCTTGCGCCTCCAGCACCAGAAGCCTTCTGTACCTGCAAGGGGGCGGGGCAGACAAACACTCAGCCACCAGGTTGTTTCAAGCAGCCTTTCCCCAGCAGCCCAGCACCCAGAAGCCTTCTGTACCTGCAAGGGGGCGGGGCAGACAAACATCTGGATCTGGGTCCGGAGTGAAATTCGGATATCCTAATTAATCAGACATCTGACAGGATGGATGGTTGATGCCCAGCTTTCCTTGGCATCCACCGAGCCCCTTTCCCCTGCTTCACAAACCACCACCACATGGGGTGAGGGGGTGCGAGCGGGGGCAGCTGCTTGCTGGGGCCTGAGTCATGTGAGCCCACTGGCCCTTATCTGGACTTACTGTGAGTGCCCACAACCGTACTGGCCTCTTTTGAAATGGTGACTCCCTTGAAGAGGCCCATATGGCTGCGGGCACTCATGGTGGGTCCAGGTGCACAGGAGGCTCATGCAGTGGGGGGAGGGGGCACAAGTGGGGGTAGCTGCTTGGGGGGGGCTCTTGTCCGTTACCTAGACTTGCTGTGAGCACCTGCAGCCATCCAGGCATCTTCAAAGGGCTGTCATTTTTAAATGGGTCTTGGTAAGGAGCAGGGCGATTGCGTGGGGCTGGTGGTGTCCAGATCGGTCTGAAAAGCCACAAATATAACACATTGCAGCAATCCAGATGCGAGGTTACCAGAGCTTGACTAACTGTAGCTAGGCTATCTCTGTTCAGATAAGGATGTAGTTAGTATATCAGCCCAAGCTGATAAAAGTTGCTCCATGCCACTGAGTCCACCTGCGCCTGGAGTAACAGTTCTGGATTCAAGAGCATCATCACACTACAAACCTGATCCTTTCCAGGGAGCGCAACTCACCCACCCCCAGGTTGAACACCACTTAGCCAGGCAGATGAATCACCCACTAAGAATATCGCCATCTTGTCTGGATTCTTAGTTTTTTGGCCCTCATCCAGTCCATTCTGTGCTCAGGGACTGATTGAGAACAGCCACTGCCTCATCTGGTTTTGATGAAAAGGAGAGACAGAGCTGGGTGTCTTCCACATATCGATTACCTCAGCCCACACCTCCAGATAACCTCCCCCTGCGGTTTCATGTCTATACAGTGAGGAGATTTCAAAAGCTGTCCTACCCAATCAGTTTATTCTTTGTGCCAGTGCTGGGCACAAAGAGCTGTTAGTCCAGCTGGGGTTCAGCATGAGTAAAAGGGAAAGAGAGAAATAGAGAGAGGGAGAGAGGGAGGGAATGAGAGAATAATTTGCAGGTTCATGAGGGCTTGTTTGAGTTGTATGTGGGATTACCACATACGAAAGGGTTAACTGTAGGCTGGGATATTTAAACACCTCCAACTGAGGTAAGCAGAGCTTGTTTGTTCAGGTAAATAAGGAAGGAATTAGATATAATGGGCCAAGGAGGCTTTTCCTGAGCACACTGCATTCCTAGTGTTCAGCTGCAGGGCTACCCCAGTGCATAACGAGAGTTAGATGCCTGTTAGCTGAATGCCTTTCTTCATATATTCATTCCCCGACACACAGCTCCTCTGAAAGCAGCGTCGTGGCCTGTATGCATTCCACAGCCTGTGGCAGACACGCGGGGTGGCATTTTTCCCTCCCAGGAGGCTCACCGTGTCTTTGAGCACCCTTGCAAACAGCGCTTCTGTTTCAGACGCAGGGATAACAGCCCCCTCACCCTAGTGAACTGACTGCCTTAACCAAATCTTGGCTGCCCCATCCTCTTGCCTTTGACCCTTCCATGCCCAGTGGAGGCGTTTAAGATTGGCAGGAGCATTTTCCTAACCACTTTGCTGGATTGATGCTGCTTCTGATAATCGACACATCTCTGAACACCTAAAGGGTAAGTGTGAATGTTTTTAACTGATACATTTAGGGAGCAGACCTCTCCACTCCTTTAATAACCCAGTGCCATCACTCTGGGAAGTAATGCATAGGTCCAGTGCTAGACGAGCAATGATGTCTAACATTTCCCAGTGATGTTGGCCTTTTTGTACTCTCCTTATATCTTCACCTGGTGCAGGAAAGAGCACCATCACCAGATGCCAGCTGTTTGAGTGCTTATGCTTTTTCCTCTTCTTTGCAATCAGAAAACAACTCACTGAAGTATCCCTGGGATTTTCAGCAACCTATACAAGTGAATAAAGTGAGTAGGTTAACCATAATTAATGCTTGGCTGATGCAGTATAACTATGTATTTTGAAAAGACTTCCCATTGGACTGAATTAGTACTAGCAGAAATCTGCAGGCCACTGGGTTTCTGCCAATGCACTACTGACTAGTGCAATCTGTGCTGTGATACACATATGCACTACATTGATCTAGCAGAATACAATCCTGATGTAGGTGCCTGTATTGTCAAAGAAGTAGTGTTGGTACCAATTCCTCCTGTGCCCCATTATTTCTTTTTAGGCAGGAGGGATCTGTCTTCCAACTCTGCTTTTGCTTCTTCCTATTTTGTACCTACAGGCAATGATGGCAGGGATATGCCCTTAGAGTAGGGAACTGGAACAGAGGGATGTTAGGTTCAATGCCCCATTTCGTAGCGATGTGGCCATTGGTGTAAACTTTTGTGAGCCTCAGTTTACTTATATTTGAAATTGGGTATTGTAATATATATATTGGGGGAAATGGATTAAAATATGAAAACAGTTAAGATTATTGACTTGGGAAGGAAACAGCTTGGTCTTCAAAGCGCTTTACTTCCCACCATCCCCACAAGTAGTGATCAGCTGTGTTCATGGAGTTCTTTGAGGATGAGAAGTCTGATTCTCATATATGTGTTCATCACTTGATATTTTGGGACTCAGAGATGAAAGAGTGACTTGCTTCCATTGAAAAGCATTGTGTTTGAGAAAATATGATGTGATATGAACATTTTGTATGTTGGATCTGGAATGAAAATTTCATCCTTAGAAACCATTGCTTGATGTTCAAGTCATCAAGTGATGCATGTGTGGACTCTCCCACGGAGCTTGCCCACACAGAAATGTCCATGAAGCTAGATGCCATACCTAGGTGGTGGAAATGTTATCTTGTTGTATGGAAGTTTTGCACATTTTCATCCATGAGGACTGTGCTATTGGCACTGATATCAGGATGTCCAGGGTCAAGTGTGTAGATTTCTGGGGATCAGCACAGACACTATGTAACTTGGGACTATATCAACACATGTGAAGCAAAGTTGTGTGGGCCTTGTAAATAATTGTCATGTAACTGTGATAATTAAAAAGGGACTCCTTGGGAGATATATCTAATAAAAGGCCATTCTTCTTTTGCCCCCAGATCAGTAGTTTCTCTAGGCTGGTCCCCATAGCTCCTCTGCTCCTGAGCCAATGGCAAATTGACATTATGCTTGGTGTGTGTGTGTGTGTGTGTGGTTATGCCTGGCTAGTGAAACACAAATAACACCTCTCCTGCCAAATCCCTTGGCGACCATTTCTCATGGGTGCAGGATGCCTTGCGGGGCGAGTGACTTCCCAGGAGAGGGAAGAGGATTTATAAATAGGGGCTTCTCACCAATGGAGGGGAACATCAAGCTCTGCTGCTCAGCTAGGACGTGCACAGGTTTGTGCTTGGCCGACACCTGGACCACTCCCTGCACTGTTCCCATCTCAGTGGGAATCAATAGAGTGCAGGTGGAGAGAGGGCAGTCTGACCCTGGGACATGGAGACTTGGGTGCAGAGGGATATGAACATCAAAGCCAGCCCAGAATAGGGGGCGCCATCCATGCATCTTAGCAGCAGTGATCCAGATAAATCCGTGGATGTTTGTTCTACATATTTCTCTGATCTAAAGGCAGAATTGAAGAACTGAGACAACCTGCAATTTTCTCCAAATTCATAGTGATCTCTTGTTGAAGATGGCTAATTTAAGGGATTTCCTTGGAGGGAAAGTGGGTGTCCAACTGAGGATTCAGGATGAAGTACTGGGGAGAAATGAAGGTGAGAACATGTGAAAGGATGATAACAGAATGGTTTGACTGGAACATCTCTGTGGATACATTTACAACAGAAAAAGAATGCTTGCTTCTTTCCAGATAATAATTTCATATATTTAGTAGGGTTTATATTGTGAACAAATTTGAGACAGTAAAAATGTTTCAGGCATCAAAGGATCCCTCTCTCTCTCTCTCTCATTGCTGATGAATTTGGAAAATCATCGCTTTAATCCCCGCTTGGCCACACTGGATAGCCTTAGGCAAATCACACAGTCTCTCAGGCCATTTCTACACCTGCCCTTTCCCCCAGGATCATCCCTGGATTGTTCCTGTGCATCCAAATGACACACAGGGGAACCTGGGAGCAAGCATTTTCCATTTTCTTGGGATAACCCTTAGGTGTAGAAAGGGCCTCAGTCTCAGTTCTTAATCTGTAAAGTGGGCATATGAATAAGGAGAGTATGAGACATATATTCTCCACATTAAAAGCTCTCTCTATATTGATGATGATGATGATGATGATGATGATGATGATGATGATGATGGTACATTTGGGGGAAGGCAGCTCTGATGAAGGGAACATACAAGTGTATCAGTGAATGACCTAATGTGTTAGCCCATGCAGACTTACTTTTGTAAATATAGCAGGTGGCATCTTCCTTTTATTTGCACAGTATGTAGGTTGTGCAGTATATAATACTGATAAACTGCAGTGAACAGTACAGTTCACACTGTACAGTTACTCAGGTTGAGTAACTGTTTGTTGCTGTCAGTATGAATGTGGCAAGTGTGTCCTAAATAAGTGAAATTTACACAGGGAGGATACTGTGCACAATGAGCAAGTCTCATGCTATGTGATGGTAGCAGCAATGATTCACCACGCATTGGGTCGCAGAGCTGAAGAGACATCAAGCCTGCGTTTTAAAAGCAAACAAAAACATGTGATTCTTTGGGGACTTGTAAAAACAAGAATTTGGAATCCCAGCTGCTCCATTTCTTCCCCTCCACCACCCTGGAAAGTTTGACTCCATCACTCACAGTTACCCATCTACAAAATGGGTGCAATGCTGCCACCTGTCTCAAAAAGGGGGATGTTGAGCTACAATGTTGCTATCAGGATGCCCTTGGTTGGTGAGACGCTGCAAGCATTCAGGGGTTCATTCTTAAAATTATTTTGGAAATTGTGAGCAAATTGAACCTGAATCTGAAGTAACGACAAGAAAGCTAGGTCAGCACAAGTAATTAATCTACTAATTATAACAGGCCCAGTGTTGGACGCTTAGCCACTTGTGCAGAGGATTAATGACAGCCCTGAGGTATAGTGTGCTTGCCATCTGGAAGAGGAAAAACAGGTCAGATGTGGGTGATTTCAAGTTTTTTATGACACCCATGAACATGCTAATTGATTTCTTGGTTCAGCCCAATTTCATAAGCCTAAAACTTGTCTTCCTTCCTCACTGGCATTTTTTTCAAGCAGAGTGGAGAATTATGCACTCTGCTTGATGAGGAGGAATAATGGATAAATGCAACTGATTTGGTTTGTTCTGAAAAGTTGTGGATCAATATCAGGGATAGTTCTCAAAGACTTCTGGGTCTTTGCCCTTGACAAATTGTGGGAGAGATTGGATCAGGCATACACCCACATAATGTTGTTAACCAATTGTTAGAGACTCTGATCTTAAGAGTGGCATATGTCATAAGTCATATGAATTCACAGTTACAATGAACCTTTCTACACAAGGCTTTTACTGTGTGCTCATGATTCCTCACTCACAATAGTTTGTGGGTCTTTTATTTATTTATTTATTTATTTAAGGATTTTTATGCCGCCATTCAGCCAAAAAAGGCTCTCACAGCGGCTTACAAAAGTATTTCTTGACAGTCCCTGCCCACAGGCTTACAATCTAAAAGACATGACACAAAACGAAAGGGGATTGGGAGGGAGGAGGAGGAGGGGGAAAAGGAAAAGGCTAGGACGTGCACAGGTTTGTATGATGTTTTTATATGATGTTGACACCCTCCAGAACCTCTCCTGTGGTTTGCATCCATTATTGTGTTGTTGTTGTTTATAATGAGAAAAGCCTGGTATTTTTCTGAATGGTGATGTAGAATCCTTGTGTGTTTGCACAATTTTGCTATATCACAGTGCCACTCAGTGGTTGTGGAATAGAACATCTAAAACGGCAGAGAAAGAAAGACCCTGAAAAAGATTGTGTACAGGAGCTGATCGTAATCCCGCAAAAAATCCGGAAGCAGATGCTTCTTTAAAGGTACTGCTTAAAAGCCTCATGTAGAAAAGCCCAATGACACAAAGCTTTCTCACAATGCTGTATTTTGATTGTGAGGGAAAGTGTTCAGCTTCTTAAAAGTGCACATCTATTGGCCTAAGCCAGACTTCCCCCAATCGGGTGCCCTCCATATGTTTTGAACTTCAAGTGCCATCACCCCCAGCCAGCATGGTCAATTGTCAAGAATGCTGGGAGGTGTATCCAAAACGTCTGGAGGGCACCAGGTTGGGGAATGCTGGCTGAGATGATCAATAGATCAGTGGGAGTATGTATGGATTTTTTTTTAAAAAAAACACCCTTCTCTCTAGTCTGCCATTGGTGCTCAGTAAGTAGTAAGAATTTTATTTTGGAGATGGTGATAACTTTGTCTTTGAAACTATCTGACAACCAAAATAATGTTCTCTTTTCTGACTTCGAGCCTGAGTTCAACACCATCCTAAAAGCACAGATGTGAGTGCCTTAAATGGTCTGGTGAATTAAGAGGCAAACACAACTTAATGACAATACAAAATACTCACTCTGGAAATCGAGTATCATTAAGATGTCCTCCGGAAACATGCCTTCTCCCCACTGGCAAAGCAAACAGGAGTTATTCTTTACCAAGTTTGCTGGACTTTGATAGGCTCTGTTTCCAAGGGCTTGCATGGGGAGCTGATTTATGTACTTAGCCTTTATTTTTATTTTTTGCTGTGAACAGCTGCTGAGGCAAAAGCATGAGAGGGTGCCTGAAGACAATATCTATCAGCTTCTTTTCCCACATTGGCAAAGGAAGCTAATGGTCACTTTTGACAATAGTAAGTCTAACCATGGACAGCGGAAACAGCCGTACCAGTTTCGTATAGTGTTCAGCTAATAAAACATGACTGCATGTTCTGGTCAAGTAGTGGGTTTTAATTACTGAAGAAAAATAGTCCAATCTAGCATTAGGATGTTAGGCCTCATGTGAGGTAAAATCTGTGACCTGTAGGAAAAGAGAGACTCAGAACTCTGGAAAAAATGTAATACATGTTTAAGGTGAGAGTTTTGCTGATTTGATGATCGACAGGGCTGCTATACTGATCTCAATATATTGTATAGCTGAATACAGTTGTATGCATTTGAGAATTGGTATGTGCTGCATACATATGTATATACCTTTTCATACGTTGAGACTATCACTTTGGGGGTAGGGAAGGAATATTATGTATAAAGAAGTCCTTAGAGTTTTGGAAACTGTGAGATGAGGACTATGGTAGGTACACTGAACCACCATCAACGGAAGTCATAGGAAAGGCCCAAACTATACTGCCACCTCCACCTCTGAATTAGTGGATCCATATTTTCTATCTTTCCTAGCTGTGTATAAAATCAGGACCAAATTCTTGGTTCCACAAGATGGACATTTCACAACCATTGAGAAGTTATTCCTTTACTTCTGTATTCAGGGCTCTCTGTGTTGTACAGCCTATAGTTGAAACCTATAGACAGAAGAAAGCAGAAGTCAAGCGATCACAATGACCCTGTTCAGATGACACGCTGCCATGGTGGTTGAGCTAAACATTATGGCTTAGTGTGTCATGTGAACCATGACTTAGTATGTTGTTTGAAGCATTATTTATTTATTTATTTATTTATTTATTACATTTTTATACCGCCCAATAGCTGAAGCTCTCTGGGCGGTTCCTAAACACTGTGGGTACATAACCACAGTTGAAGCATGCTGCAAAAGGGTTAGCAGCCTAATTATGGCTTAGCATGTTGTCTGAACAGGCCCAATGAAGTGCAAATTGTTATTAGCTGTTTCTGTGGTTTTCATTTATATACTTGGATCTGTATATTGTACTTGGCATTCTTATTCTGCTTTCACGGCTGGCCCTACTATTAGAGAAGTGATTTTCAGTGCCATGGAAGGGCAGCAAATTGTTAGTCATTTAATTTATTGTTACTATATGTTTACTGTCAGGGAGGGGGAAAGACGCTCATGGGACTTTCTGTCTCAGGTGCCAAAATAACTTGACTGACCGTAGGTACTGTACACCATGGCTTGTGGGGATGAGGCACCATTTGCTGCTACACCTTAGGTAGCAAAATGTCTTCATCTGTCCCTATTTGGGCCCGTTCAGAAGACACCTTAAACCACAGCTTTAACCATGGTGGTTAAGCCAGAAAACTGGGCCGTGTTGAGAAGACACCTTGAACCATGGCTTTAACAACAGTGAAAAAGGCTTTTGGCTTTATTCACCATGGTTAAAGCCATGGTTTAAGGTGTCTTCTGAATGGGACAATGTTTTATTCATTTGAAAGCATGGCTGGAGGGTGCTATATACATGTTAAACATTAAATAAACATAAATAGGCATACATTTCTTCAGGCTGGTATCTCCCTCTTGTCTTTGTGTCTTATGTTGTGCCATACAAAATTTGACAATCTGGCTTTGGAACATCACAGATTTCTGGGGTCAGACTGTATTGGCTTTGTACCCAGCATAGATCAAACGAATGTAAGAAATATCCCAGAAGATATTACCAGGTTTGATGTCACCAACAGACTGAGAACATGGGTGTATTCATACAAGCTTCCTTCTCCTTTGCTTTAAACAGTGCTATCTATTTGCATACGTTTACTTACAGAACTCTACCGTGTAATTCAGGCTAAACCAACCTATTTGCCTGTGGAATTAAGTTTAATTAATAGGCTCATTGTTTGGGGCCGGCTGTATTCTCTGCTTGCAACGTCACTGATCTAGGCTCTGCTGGAGACAGAAGGAAAAATGACAGATCACCAAAGACAGGTTTCATTGTGACATGTGAAAATCCTGCCTGGTGACTGGGCCTAAATCAGGCCAGTTACGCAATGTAAAATGGATTCATACTCCAGACAACCTGAATTCAATGAGAAAATGGAGGAGATGCTGATGAAAAATCCCAGCACCCCAGAAGGGTCTTTGTAATAGGTGGAGTAGCTATTTCCCCAGATTAAGCAGGTGGCTTGTGGTGGTGGTTGGTGGCGGCGGCAACAAGGGCTGCCTTTCATCCACAGTCTTTGCCGTGCATTTCTGCCCCTTCCTGGAGAGAAGAGACTTTGCTATGCTGATCCGGGTTTTCTAATCTCTATAAATGACTACTGTCAGGGCTGGCCCAAGATACTTTGCTGCCTGACGCGGAGAATTAAATGGTGCCCTCTCCCATGTCAAGTACAAAAACTGACTGGACAAGAATCCAAATCTTTCTTCAACAATGGTGTTGGGACAGCATCTACACCTGCATCTGAAGGCAACTCTCTAGCTTAGGGGCACAAAGCAGGCTGCTTGGCATACAGCTTTGCCCTCCAACACCTTGCTGCCGTCTCCCAGCATCTGCCGCTTGAGGCGACTGCCTCACTTTGCCTAATGGCTGGGCCAGTCCTGACTACCGTAATGTGCTTTATGTGGTGCTGCCCTTAAAGAAGACATGGAAATCTGAATGCTGCTTCTTGCCTCCCTGATGGATATAAGGAGGCAATAACACATCCATTCTTGCAGCAATTATATTGGCTGCTTCTCAGGTCCAATTTAACACACTGGGACTTAGCCCCAAAGGGGGAGCGGGGGTGAAATCACAGAATTTAAAATATTTCCTAAAAGTGAGCTAGGAGGGAGATGGGTGGAAGGGCAAAGGGAGGGAGTTACAGAGCCCCCAGACTGGAAAGGCCTGGTCTCTTGTTGCTTCTCACCTTTTCTGTTTCCTTCTGCTATGTGCAATGGAGGAAAGAGTGCACATCATACAGGAACCACAAAAAGATCCGTACCAGGCAGTTAGAGACAAAAGTGAAGTGAAATGAGAGAAGAGTACTCATCTGAACTATCATTCTCTTCTATTGCTTTCACTGCCAATTCTCCAGCCAGCTATTGTGAATAGCAAAGCGAGATTTCGTGTTAGCGTGCCAGAAGTTTTTTTTTAAAAAAACACACAATTTAAAATCAATAAAACATTAAAACATTAAAACTACTTAATTTAAAAAGCTAAATTTAAAAGATGTATCTTATTCACCTTCTAAAAGTGAAGAGAAAGTGTGTGTGTGTGTGTGGTGGCAATCATAGTTCCTGATGGAACGCATTCCACAGTTTGGGAGCAATGCAAGAGAAAGCCTTTTCATGCATGCCTGACATACAGGCCTCTGCGGGTAATGGTGCCCTCAAAGGGCCTCTCCTGCAGATTTTAATAACCAGATAGCTTCATAGTAAGACAAGAAATCCCTTTGATAGGCAGAGCCTAAGCTGTTTCGAGCTTTAAAGGTTAAAAATCAACACCTTGGGATGCACCCAGGAAGTAAGTGGCAACCAGAGCAGGTCTTTCAAGGGTGATCTAATAGGGTCCCAATACTCTGCACTGTCAGATTTTTCTTCCATTACTTGAGAAAAACCTAACCATTCTTTCATTTATATTGAGCCTGTTCAGACAACACACTAAACCATGGTTAGGCTGCTGCTAACCCTTTTGCAGCAAATAGTGTGTTTAAACCATGGTTATGTAGCCCCCATGGTTAGGAATGGTTCACACGACACACTACATCATGGTTCACATGACACACATTTAGCTCAAAATGCTTAACCATCCTGGTTTACTGTGTTGTTTGGACAGCGCCATTGAAAAGCATAATTATTTCCTCTTACACAGATAGCCATATCATTTATAAGGTTAAGGTTATGGACTGGAACTCATCTGTCACCTCTCTCAGTTGATAATTAAGTTCACCACTGACTCATTCCTCATGCTATTCCAAATCTCCTTCATGCCTCAAGGTGTGGCTCCAGATCACAAAGATCCAAACTACGCATTATACTTAATGTGCAGTTTGGTTTGAGTGTTTTTTCTTTTAAAAAAAATCAGGGGGAGAGAGGAACGGGGAGCCACAGTGAGGTCAGAGGGAGGAGAGCTGGCTGCCCCATTCCTCCCCCCTCTTCTGTGCTTGGTCCGCAGATGCTGGAAAGGAGCGCCAGTTCAGGAGCCCAGGGCCTCGCGTGCAGACCCATCTCCATCAAGATGAGGGCTTTGATATGGGTGTACTCCTCAGGATTTTTACTACTTCTTTAACAGTTAAGACGCTATCACAGCACACGAACACAAATGCAAACTGCTCCATTTCTTTCTTGGGTGTCCATTTTGCTCATTGCACTGCAACTATACCATACACAATCAAATTATCAGTCTCACAGCAGTGTGAAGAAAGTCAGTGAAAATGTTCTAGCAGTTGCTACCATACCCTAAAGTGTGGAATGAGCATATTGTTTGCTTTTAGGTAATTATAGGTACTCATCCTGTAATCACTTTTATTACTTGGCTGCTTTCACCAGTAGTGAAAAGGCTTTATTCTTCCTTTCTTGCTTCTTTTTTTTGGGGGGGGGGAGAGGGGGCTGAGTTAGGTAGGAGAATGCGTTAAGATGGGATATATTTTGTTCAGGCTTGTAATATTAACAAAACAACTTTCCTGGCCCCTGTCTTGATGGAGGTGCTTTGGCGCCACGAGGTACCTGACTCCCACACTTGCATCCCTTCTGCATGGGAAGGAATGCAAGTGCGAACTTTCCTCACTCTCTACTACTACTAATAAAAAACGGAGGGGGGGGGAGAGAACAGGGCTGTTCCTCACCCCTTTATTTTATTATCTGTATCTGCTCAGTTGCGCAGATATAGATAATTAAAAAAATGTGTGGGGAGGAATGAGGCAGACAGAGGAGGATGCGAGGAGAGGCACGCTGGGTGAACCCCTCTCCTCCTTCTGACCTCCCTCTGGCTGCCCATTCCTCCCCCCTTTTTATTTTTTTTATTATCTGTATCTGCCCAGATGCACAGATGCAGATAAAAATAATTAAAAGGGGGGGAGGAACAGCCCTGTTCCTCTCCTCCCCCCATTTTTCTTTTTTCCCCTTTTTACAGAGGTGCGGGGCCACCCCCTTCCCTGTCCAGCCCATGGTGTCCAATTAGGGGGCGTCATGGGCTATGACAAGCCTCTGCTGCCCAAAAAGTCAGGGTAAGTATCCAGCATTTTTTCAGTGGATTTTCCAGGGTTTGCCACCGGATGGCTTCGCAATGGCGGCTGCGTCATGTAGATGACTTGCTGCTACTGTGAATCCGCCCCGGGGCAAACCCTTCATGTAGACATGCCCCTGGTTGGGTCACTGTGATCTTCACAGAAAGAAGATGTTGGAGCTGGTTGTTAAAAGGCATAATTACAATTGTGTGTGCACGTTCCTGGGCCTTCCGACCAGCATGCTTGCAACTGAGCCTCAGCACCCATTTTATGCCTGGCATTCACAGATTATCCCTTTAAGGAAACAGCCAGGAGTGATTTCACAACATGCTTGCTTCTTCTATTGTGTCTTTTATCACAAATGTCAACAATAAGGTCTAATGTTGATAGTGAAATCCTACTCGCGTCTTTCTTATTAAGGCATGATCCAAAATCATGAATCAGTAAGAAGCTGCCTGTATGAATGAGGTTTTAATAATAATCAATCTTAATCTTGACATTGCATCAAGAATACAGATCAGGTCCTATTCCTAGGTAGCTGTTGGAGGGCTGTAGGTAATAATATACTGTATACTGTAGCGTCAAAATTATTTACTTGTGAGATTCAAGGGAATTTCTTACTGTTCAGTGACTTAGGGCGCAATGATATGCATGTTTAAACAGACAAAGTCCTACAACTCCTAGCATGCTATAGCCAGCCACACTGGAGTTGTAAGATTTTTTCCTGTCTAAACACGTATCACATTGCACCCTTAGGGTTTTTTGGTGTTTTTTTTTTTTAAAGAGAATGACAGTGAGCAGAACTAATAGCTAGGTGTTGTGGTATTAATAATAATTCCACACCAATAAAAGTAAAGTAATATGAGCTGCATAAACTATGGAAACTAAGAAAATGTCTATGCATTCCTTCATTTTTATTCATTTGTTATGCCTCTTCTAGCTGTTGGGAATGGTGAGTTGTTACATGAGGTTCTGAAGCATCATCATAACTTCATCCCTGGAATCTCAGCCAGCTCTTCCCATTATAGCTACTGAGATTTCAGCAGGCATTGCCCACATGCTTCAAGCCTATTTCTGCACTCATAAAGACTAGAAGTCTGCTTTCTCATAAAATGAAAGCTGAGATTTTCAGGATGTTGAATTCTGCATTCGGTACCAAACACCATGTACGCATGGTGCAGCCTTCCCTGACTTGTGCCCCTCCAGATATTTTGAACTACAATGCCCATCAGCCCCAGCCAATGTGTCCAATAGACAGGGATGCTGGGTGTTACGAGCCAAAACATCTGGCGGGCACCAGATTCAGGAAAGCTGGTGTATGGCAACTGTAAAATACACACATCCAAAGTTGAAGACTGGTTGTTGAATCCAATGTTAACCCTACTTAGAGTAGACTCATTGAAATGAATGGAATTTCAGTTAGTCATTATTAATTTAAGTTCCACTTATTTCAATAGGTCTACTCTAAGTGTAGGACTAACATTGGATTCAACCCTGGGTGTCTGCCAGGCAGCGCTCAATTGGTCCAAGACCACCTTAATCTGCACCATTTTTAGTGTGAGATAGTCCACTGCTTCACTGCAGTTGTGTTCCTTTGATTCACAAATCTGGCCAAATCTCTCAAACTGCCATTTGACACAAGAGTAAAGGGTTTGACTTTGGTCTCAAGCTCTCTCCAAGGTGCTGGGGTGGACAATGAGGAAGTAGCAATAAATAAATAAATAAATCCTACACCTGTTCCATGATTAACCGCTGTTTGCTTACGCCCCAAGCAATTAGACTGCCTCTGCAAGCTGCTGGCCTTTGAAACATTAATACGAGCACAGAGAAGAAGAAATAAAATCTCACTGCTCACCTGCAAATATGCATTGGCATTGCAGATTCCAAGCCAGCAAGCCCGTTGTTCCTCCTTAAATCATGAAAATTAACAGGATGTATGTTACCATCATGATTTATGGATCACGACCCCTAAAAGCACGAAAGAGAGAGATGACCAAGGGAAAAAAATATTTGAGGACAGCAGGGAGTATGTATGTATGTATGTATGTATGTATATATATATATATGTATGTGTGTGTGTGTGTGTGTGTATATATATATATATATATATATATATATATATATATGAATAAAAGGAGACCAATGGGATGAGGTCTTAATGGGGTTTGAGAAGAAAATAAAGGAGGGTTTACAAAAGAGAGTAAAGGTTCATAGGAAGAAAGAGGAGAGAAATGTACATAATGTCCCTGATGGACCTGGGGTCATCCATGGCTTATATGTGGGATCTCAGATTCCTACTTAGATGCAGAAGGAGGAATCTGGTGAGTTAATATGTTTACTGGAGTGACACATCAAGAGCTGAGGTTTGATGTCATCAATGCATGATGGGAATGTGGTAAAAAGGAGTTGTGAGAGAAAAGCTAGCTTTTCCTTTCTTTGCTTCAGACAATCACTCTCTCCTTGGCTCACTCTTCCAATGAATCTCCTCCTTGTTTGGAGCAGCTTCTTCAAGTAAACAGTTCTTTGCCTATCCCATAAAGGCAACAAGCAGTCTCAGTGCCAAAGCCAGAGAAAGCCAAACAAAGGTCCCCACCCTTAGAGTACAGCACATTTTGTCAGAAGATTACTCAAGCTTTTCACTCCCACAGCCTAGAGGTTCTCCTCTTGGCCAGGTTCTCTTTCCCAGGCATCTGGTTTCTCAGAATGGCATTAGCATGCATGTGAATGGTACGGAAAAAGAAAGGGCAGGTATGGTGGATTTCTATAACAATATGATCATTCCTTCACACACTTATTCTGGCTTCAAGAGCATGGATACTTACTGAGGTTATAATATGTGATGATATATCCCCCCCCCCTACACACATGGTCAATTTGATAGTGCCACTTTACTGCACACTAAAGAACTCTGCCCTGGGTCCCTTAGGACAGAAGCCAGAAGTACATAGGGAGCTGCCTTATGCTGAGTCACCATTGGTCCATCCTGCCCAGCACTGTCTAGCAGTAGCTCTCCAGGGTTTCAGGCAGGATTTTTTCCTAGCCCCATCTGGACATGTCAGGGATTGAGCCTAGGACTTACTGCATACAAAACATTTGCTCCACCACTGGGCTACAGCCTCTCCCTTGGTGTATTTTGCCTCTGATCGAGCAACCTGGGGAGCTGAGCAGTGAAATTCAAGGCAGGATCTATACTAATGCTTTATAACGGTTTATACAGTTTTGACAACTGTTCAGGTCCAGGGCACATTCCACATACTGTTTTCAAAGCATTTTCAAAGTGTTATATCCTGCTTGGTGTAGATCTGGCCCAGAAGAAGCAGGAAAGAGTGCAGTTGCAATTCCATGCTGCAATCAAGCTAGCAAGTCCTGTCCAGAAATGCCTCAGACTCCCTACTGTCTACTTGTGGTATTCACATGTGCAACACATTGGCTGCCATCACTTTAGAAAGAGGGGCTCACGCCTTTCTCCTGGCAACAGATAGTTTTCCGTCACCTGAAATATAAACATCATCCTTCCCTTTTCCAGTTGTGACTGGGGAAGTATAGCCAAATTCATAGCTAATGTGGTCGGAGCATAGCAAATGCAAACTTTATCTGGTGTATGAATTCAGACACAAAACCCTGCAGATTAGATTAGAATTGGGTTCCAATGCTGCAAAGTCTGCTATATTGTGAAAGTGGTTTGGCTGCCCCCAGTTGAAAGCCTTTGTAACCTTTATGTGTGGAATGTTTTATACGTCTGGTCTGTGTTGGTGTGCCCTGAAATCCTGATGTTGCAGATGGTGTTTTGTCCAGTGTTTTTCTGACCAGGACATAGGGGGGCTGAGCGTGGTGTGTGACAGGGAGAGGGCAACAGGCAGCTGCAGCCCTGTTGACGCCAGGCCCACAAAAACTCTGTCATCCTGTCTTCTTTGTTATCTCCTTTGCTTGTGGCCAAGGCAGGAGTACGATCTAATCCCACTTCCAAGCAACTCCCCACTGTCATAATTTGGCAAAGGGCTTTCTAGGGACTCAGACCTTGCAAGCTGTTACCAGATTCCCTTTTGTCCTCAAAGCCACAAGGGGGCCGGATTCAGGGCTGATTTGTTAAAGCCTTAATTTAATCCAGAGCAAATAAACTAGAGGTTTGGAGCTGGGTAACATCTCTCTGGGAAACCTAGAGACACAAGCACCACTTAGAGATTCCTACTATCTGAAGCATTACCAAAAAGAAAAAGAGAGCAGAGATGTTTTGAGCAGCTGCCACTGTCCCTGGCCCAGTCCCTGGCCTTTGGAGAGTCAATCTTCGCAGGTGTCTCACTGTAAAAGATGCCCAGCCTTTGCAGGACAAATGAATTACATGTTGATACAAACAGGCTTCCAAGTCCAAATCCACATTGCTAAATATGACCATCCCTAAATGGGCCTCTTCCTTGTGCAACCCCTGTGATCAACCCACAGAACGGGGTAGGTGTGAACATGTCAGAATGCTTGATGACTTCTATAGAAATATTTTCCTGGGTTATCCATTTAGTTTAGTACCATTCAGTCTCTGACAGTGGCTGCTTAAGGGGAAATGTTAACTGCCCAGAGCATTAATAGAGACTTCGACCTGGTTCATTATATAACACTAACCCATAGTGTATTTAACCAATGGGTTGTTGAATTCTGGGTTGTTGTAATGTGCGAACCAAGTTGCACTAACAAACCATGGTTTGTTAAACCATAAACAACCCAGAAAGAGAAACCATGGTTTGTTACAGGGGTGTGAACTTGGGGTTATTTAAATCATGGGGTTTTGTTACATGTGGACACAGTTTTGTAAGTTGTTTATGGGCTGTTTCACCAGGCTATAGAGGCAGCAGGCAAAAGTGGTAAAAACAACAACTCAGTTGCTCTGCATATCAGTATTACAGCACTGCAATGGAATTTGGTATACAGGGAGGAAGCCGGTGAAGGAAGAGGGAACAAAACAAGTGACAGAGAAAACAAGCCATGGTTTGTTCAATGGTCTGCCATAGGTTAACTATGGGTTAGCATTATGTGCAAACCCATCCTTGCTGATCACTTTCAACTTCTGACAGTCTGTTTTAAGATAGGGTGACCATATGAAAAGGAGGACAGGGCTCCTGTATCTTTAACTGTTGCATAGAAAAGGGAATTTCAGCAGGTGTCATTTGTATATATGGAGAACCTGGTTAAATTCCCTCTTTACCACAACAGTTAAAGCTGCAGGAGCTATACTAGAGTGACCATTTTAAAAGAGGGCAGGGCACCTGCAGCTTTAACTGTGGTGATGAAGAGGAAATTTCACCAGGTTCTTCATATATACAAATGACTCCTGCTGCAATTCCATTTTCAATACAACTGTTAAAGATACAGGAGCCCTGTCCTCCTTTTCACATAGTCACCCTATTTAAGACAGATGATGGCCTAGCCTTCTGTCTAGTGCTTGTTTGAAATCTATGCTTACTATGTCCCTATTGCATTCTCTGGCCCTGAGTTGCTAAAATATTGTATCTTATTGGGGGTGGGGAGGTTGTTCTCCCCCCAAGTCATTCCTCTTAACCTCGTTGGGTGTTTTCCCATGTGACACAAAAAAGAGTTTCTCTCTTGAGCCTCTCTTGCTATTCGTATCACACCGCAATGCAAAGCAAAACTAAATATTGAAACTAGCCTTTGTTTTGCACTGCTGTTATACACCACATAAACACAAAAGTCCCTTTATCTAGTTGCATGGAAAGCTGGTTTGTTTTTTTTAACTAGGTGAGACTGTTTGTCCACCAAACCCAGCATTTTCTGCCCCAACTGGCATTAGAGTCGATGGCTGATGTTTTACCTGATGTTTTAACTGGTGATGCCAGGTATTGACCGTGGGACCTTCTACAGGGAAAGCATGTGCTCTGTCACTGAACTACGGTTCCTTGCCTAAATTATTTCCAAGTGATTCACCATCAGCAAATGTTTTCCACCTTGACTTCCCTGCCAAAGAATGCCCCTCCCCAAGGTCTACCACAGAACCCCTGAGCATTGCTGAGGATTCTGGGCCATCATTTAGACTAGAACACATATAAAATTCCCTGGCCAGGCCTCGTGTACTTCATTATTGTCCCACATGAACTATGAATGTGCCCACATAAAACATTTCCATGAAGCTGTACCCAGAAAGGACCAATCAGTAGAAATGGGCAAGCCATCTTTCATAGAACTTTGTCCATCCTTACTGGGCTTCTCCTTGAGGAACCCCTCTGGTAAGCTTCTGAGGGATCCCAGCATCCCCTAGAACACAGTTTGGAAACATGCAAAATACAGCCATTCTCTGCTCACTTTCTCTTAAACATGCACAAGTCCATATTACTATCATTAATTTGCCTCTTAAGCTTCTGATTGTAGCCCATCCTTGTAAATAAGCCCACAAAAGTCACTATCCTGTAAAGAAAGAAAGAAAAGATTACTAGCCTGCTGAAGGCAGGCAAGGAGAGACCAAGAGCTCTGTCCCTTCCCCAGCTGATTACTGCATTTCCTCACTGGAGAAGAGGGTTTCCTTCTAAGGGCAGCCTGCTTGGTTTCTATTCTGGGCTCAGAAGGGGGATGGAGCACTCTGCCATTATGCTCACACACCTGCATGGAAGTCCATGTGCTCACCTGCATTCAATTTCTTTTCTCCTATGGTGACCAGACAAGGGCTTAAATACAAGGCTGCTATAGTCCTAATCTAATTTAGCCTCTGCTATTATGTAAGGTAATATGCATGAGCAGTAATGGTTGATGTCCCTTTCTGTACTTTATTCAGTATTTATTCCATTCCCTTTCCTTTCCTTTCCGAGTGAGAAGAACAGCATACTATACTCATGCTACGGGCATGGCATTGACATGCACATCACCATTATGATACAATATATTTATCACTTTCCTGACAAATGTCATCACACATTGCATAGTTAAAACTTCTTCGTCCCCATTCCTGGGCCCTGGTCCTATGACCACATTTTTCTTAGCAATGCATTGGATTGGTTATGAAAACTAACATGTATGCTAGCACTTTTCAGAAGCATTTGGTTGAAAGTATCTTTTTTCTTATAGTCGTGTTTTGATATTGTTCTCTATCTCTGACACGCTAGATCTAATAACTGTTAGAAGTAGAGGGACCTTAGCTCAGTGACAGAGCATATGGTTTGCATATGAAAGGGCCCCAGTTCAATTACTGGCATGTCAAGTGAAAGTAGGTATCATCAGGTAGCAGCTGATGACAAAGACTTCTGCTTGAGAACTGCTTGCAATCAGAGTAGAACTAAATGGATAAATAGTCTGATTTGGCATAGGGCAGCTTCCTATGTTCTCAAATATATATCAGCAGTTTGTATTTTCACTGGGAATTCTCCAAAGGTCACCGCCTTCAGTCCTAATGGAAGCCATAGAGTTGAACAATCCTTTGAGTAGCTATCTGTTCCTGATTTGTGGGTGATGCGTTTGAAATTCCTTGCTTGTCAAAATTACACAGTGTCATCAAGTCTGAGTTGAAGCCGGCTTGTACTGTTTGTGCAAAGAGGGAACGGAGTGCTTGCTTTGCAGAGGTTAAGTTGTTCTTGTAGAGCTTTTTGCAAGAAGAGCCAAACTTCCAAAGATCTATGGCAGTGATTTGAGTTTTAAAGTGACAGCATCTTAAATTGTGTTTTGATTAGTATTGATTTTCAGATTTACAAAACACAATTCCCTATTTTTTTTCTTTTTTTACCTTGAAATCTGTTGAATTTTAATTTGGCTGTAGATTTTAATTACAGCTATAAGGATTCATTCTTAATTAAAAATTTCAAGTTATAAAATGCTGTCATGAAAAAGATGGCATTGCACAGTGGTCAGTCAGAGGACATGACTGAAGTCTGGAACGCCTGCATTTTTAACAGCTCCACTGTTCATGTGTTTAAATCACCTCAGGCAAATCCGTTTACTTGCTCTGTGTCCCACTTTCTAAATCTGTACCATAAGAGAGCCATAACTTGACTTCAGTTCTAGCTGTGCAGATCTACATGAGTTTTTAATTTGTTTTAATTATCCCTCCCAGGGATAACTAGGAAACCTTTGTAAGAGCAAATTAGAGATGTCAGAAGAACACTCTGTGTGATAAGTGGCAGGGATGTGTGTTCCAACTTTGCACTAAGAACAAATCAAACCATAAGGTGCCCTCTTACCCTCTTTCATTGGCCAATCAGAGATAATGGGTCTCTGGCTTGCAGCAGCTAGTGAGGTTTAATTACATTGAGGAGCAAATATGGGTCCAGCCCTTGGGCAGAAACCTGTGGGGAACAGCAGCAAGGAAATGAATTTTTTTGGCACATTGGCGTGAGCGAAGGTATTAACGTACTGTGCAGAGCCCTTCTGCAAATAAAACCCCCTACACAAAAGGTATGTTTATTTGGCAAGAAGGGCTCTAGAAATTCCTTTGTTGCTGCTTTTAAATGAGAGCTACGATTCCCAGGAAACTGAGCAATGGTGCAGATGCTATACTGAAGGAGGCCAGATGCTGTCAGTCCTCATGACATGATTGCAGTGAGCCACGGACACTTCTAGTCACATTCTCAACACCTCTTTGATGATGGTGTGAATTTATCTCTATCTCGCCAAAGTGAAACTGAAGCCTCAAGAGAGTAAAAAGAGAGGTGGTGGTGGGGAGGCTCTTCTCAAGCTCACCATGTCGATTTTTCCTCAAGTGTGTCTACTGAGAGATTTCCAGATGTTTGGGGCTCTAACTCCCATCTTTCCTGGCTTTGGCCACGCTGGCTGGGTCTAATGGGAGCTGCAGTTCAAAGCAGCCAGCGGACACCATGTTGGGGAAGGCCATCTTGCCCTTGATCATCATGATCTGGAGATTATTTTGGGGTTAAGCCCAGATTTATGCTGGATCAATTGTGCTGGCAGAAGTAGACTTCCTCCACTCTCTCCTTCCCATGGCAGCCTCATTAGCCCACTGAAAATACTACACAGAGGCTTCTCAGGGGTTATCTGACCCATGATGAGCGATAGTAGTACATGCCAGGTGACATTTTCAATATGCAACCTCTGATTGGGGCAATTGGGGGTGGGCGGGTTGCTGTGTCATGCCAGATCTACACCAAGCAGTATATGACACTTTGAAAACGGTTTGAAACCTGTATCTGGAGTGTGTCCTGGGCCCCAACAGTTGTCACTAGTGTTATAAACCATTTTAAAGCAGTAGTGTAGATCCTGCCCTAGCTGCTGAGGGTTATTTGAGAGTAAAAGAACGCTAGGGAAAACAAATCCCTGTTGAATCCCAGGTCCTTTGCTATAAGTGGGTCTGTCTGGTGTGTGCTAGCTTTATGCTGGGGGTCGTCTACATGACAATGGAATGAGAAGCACTTCTGGGTCTTATCCAGATTTTCATGAAATCGGTTTTGGTTCATCAGGGGCACACGAAGCAAGAAATGCAGAGTATGCTATTTCTAAAACTCCGCTTTTGATGGGTCACACACAGTGCTTGAAACCCCCATACTTTGGGATTGGGTGGGTGGAGCAGGGCTGAACGTCAGTGAGAGAGGCTTGTTCCCCACTCCTATCCATGCTTTCTTGGTTTGGAAAGTTAATTGGAAGCGGTGAATTAAACCTCCATAATTTAACCCCACACCTCTCCCTTCTCCACCACTGGGATATGAAAGATCAAAGATTAACATTGTGCTTTTATGAATGGAGAAAACAGACTGTATTTCGTGAATGAGTCAAGCCCCTAGTGCAGTATTCTGTCTGATCGGAGTAGCAAAACTGTGCTTTTATGAATGAAGAAAATAGGCTTTATTATATGAATGAGTCAAGTGCCTAGTGCAGTATCCTGCCTGATTGGAGTAGTGGAACTGTGCTTTTATGAATGAAGAAAACAGGCTGCTTTATGTGAATAAGTCAAGCACTTACTGCGGTATCCTGCCTGACCGGAGTAGCGAAATTATGCTTCTTTGAATGGAGAAAATAGGTTGCATTCTGTGAATGAGTCAAACCCCTAGTGCAGTATCCTGCCTGATTGGAGGGAGCTGTTATTCTGTGAATGGGAAAGCAGTCCTTCTGGAGGGAAACAGCGCGGCTCCGATTTTCTCAATGGGAAAATGTCGCTACAGATTCTCAGTGGGTAAATGCTTGTGAATATAAAGTAGTAGTAGTAGTGCTAAGTGGGAAGAAGCTTCTGTCCAAAAAGAGGGAATGGAGGGAGGGGGCAACCCACCCCTTGACGAGGTCACTTCCAGCCAGGTCACAGAAATAGGCATGCCCAGGATTTAATGCAGGGGACGGGACACATGGCAGCAGAACCGCTCAGCAGCTGCTTTAAGCGGGGCGGGGAAATGCACTAAAAGGACTTTTCGAAAATGTGCCTTTTCCTGAGGGAACCTGCAGGATTGCTGCAGGTTGGCCCAACGTAATGTGTCAGAAACAACCCCAAAGTTATCTCCCTCCACATTAAATCTCCATTGTAGATTGTCTCCTGCTTTACTTTCAATGTGATTCTATGCATATCTATCAAGAAATATGTTTCACTGAATTAAACTAGGTTTACTGCAGGTAAATGTGTCTAGGATTGTGCCCTTAGATAGGTTTGTATTTCCCTCTTTCTGCACATTGATATGTGTATGTTGAATCTATTAATTAATTAATTAATTAATATTGCCTAATAGCTGAATGTATCCAGGTGATCTAAATAGCCAGAACCCATATTTTGATTTAAATGATGGAATATTGGAGAGTAGCCCCTGGTTGGTAGATGGTGGTTTGAGATTTCTGGCACATTTATGCTGCTTTTGCTATGGTCACTGCTGTGTGCTGGGTTTGGTTACTGCTGGACTTTGTGATAGCTCTGAATGCCAATTTCTAGAACTCCATATGAAAATTCTTCATTCGTTTGAGAAACAGAGAGAAAGAGAAGTGAATTATTGCTTTATTTGGGGCACAATAACCACAAAAAGAAGAGCGCTTGTGAGCAATAGACTCCAACCCTGCACGTTTTGGGCATCTTGGCCCCAATAGCAGCCTTTAATGGTTCTCTCATTTCAGAAGGATCCCCCCCCCCCACTTTAAAGCCTCAGGGAACAGCCAAGCTTTCTGCTTGGTTAGTGACAGTTCCAAAGGTTGCTATGGAAATCCAGCAGTTTCAATCCCTTCTCCATTGAATCTAGGCCTCTCTGTACCAAAGACAGATGGATGTTGTGTTTTAAAGCAGGGATTAAAAAAACCCACAAGCTGGAAGGTCCCTTCAAATCACGATTTCAGGGTTTTAAATGGTTATGAATGAAGAATCCATCAGAAGACACCTGTCTCCCTGGTTTCAAGCTGAACTTATGTATAGGGCTGTTCTTTGTGAGAACTTGTGCTATACAAAATATGGATCCTGCAACATTCTGGGATTCAAACGCTGTGGGTCCCATTCCCCCAGTTGCCACAGGATCCTGATCCATTTACCTAATCTCAGTTCTGCACTTCTAATATTCGAATCCCATGCCCCCAGAAGGATTGTGAAGGTATCTCCAATATTTGGTGGTATCTCAGATAGGGTACGACATCTTGCCATTTCACAAGAACCTTGGTACTGTAATCCTAACCATGTAGCAAAAGAGGGCAAACTGTGTTGGCAGCCCCTTGAATACACGCATAGCCATGTTCATGACTGCTTGAATCTTTTATGGAGGACTTTTGCTTTTACATCATCTTTACAGTTCAGTTTACATCTATTTTGGATATCTGTGATATGCAAATATGGATGCATAGATTTAAATGCTAGGATGCTATGGAGCAACCATTAAAATTATGCTGAGCAAATGAGCCTCGTGGTAGAAAATCTCCTTCATTTTGGATAATGTAGCCTGTTTTGTAAATGCAACAGTTCCAGGTTTATATTCTTCCCTATCAGTTACAAAAGAAACTGTATCAGGGGAAAGTTAAGGCTATGAAAAAATGACCATGCTGCTGCTGTAGCTTTCGAGCTCTTAAGTAGCTTGACTTGTGAACTCTGAAATAGCTTTCCTGAACTTATGTGCCTTCTTGGCCTAACATCCGCCCATAGAGAAATCCTAGTGGCTTTGATCTGCTAGGCTCAGCATATCTTCATAGCTCTTTCAAGTGAAATAGTTCTAATTAATTCATGCACATAACCACCCAGCACAGATTTTCATTACATGCATGTGGGAACTTACTCCATGGAGATGCACTCCACTCTCTTGCTTGAGTGGGACTACTTGGGTGATATTTTAAAGGGGGGAAATGGGATGGTTTGATATCTCACCAAACATTATGGAGTCAATGAGTCAAGCTTCTGAGATATGGAATTGTTCCACCCACACCCGGTCCCTTTAATTTTAGAAGGCAATGCAACATGCTAATATGAAGCAAGCTGGTTGTTGTCTAAAGCTCATGCTTATTAAAATGGTTTTCTTTTCAAATACAGCCCTAAACGTTGAAAGGGCCCTGTTTTGATATCTTGCCTAATATAGATAAGGGATTTTTTTTTCTGGAAACATTACTTCTACCATATGTGTTTGAAGGCACTTCTGTTATTGACTTCCACTGATATTCTGGGAAACTGGGAAAACCGTAGCTGGCCAGACGAAGGTAGCAAGGGGTGCTGGTCTCTGTAAACCATGTGAGCAGCCAACATTTGCTTGCAGGGTTGTCAACTGTGTGTTCCAACCCACTGACGTTTTAAAATGTTAGTTTAGCCACAGTTCTAGTCACTGGGCAATTTCACATGTGTAAATATTCACATAAGCAGGAGTTGCCCTACATTTGGGTAAGATGAGCAGCACAGCCTGCGAAGAATGCATTTTGAATCCTAAAAAGGAAAAGAAAAATAGGCACTCTCTCTGGCAGTTATATCACAGATGATATCAAAGAGGTACCTATAACATTTAACATAGTCACATTTGCTAAAAAGAAAATAACAGTGAATGATCACAGTGAATGATCACACTGTGGTTTGAGAACATAGAAAATGAACTGGCCCAGCAACAGAGGTGCTGCTGTGAGAGGCGATGTGCAGACTTCTCACAAGGAACAGGAACATTCATGCACATTTATTGCACCTCCCCCAAAATGAAAGCAGTTCCCCCAAATGTATCTGTACAAAGATCTTCAGCACTGGATGTTCAAAATTCAGCCCCAAATATATTTTGAGTCCATTTCTGATTTTCTGTCTACGTTGTGTTAAAGATGCCCTTTCCCCCCACATGGGTGGGAAAGATTAAAGATTTTGGTCCTTCCTTTTTCTTGGGAAACCAGAGAGATTTGCTCTCCCTCTCAGAAAGTTATCATCTGATCCTAACCATGGGCATCTCTCTCTCTCTTTTCTGCATTCGATTGTCCCCTCACGCTTACTGACAGGATTCCTTCCCCTGCCCTCTTATTGCCCAATGACCCAGAAGAGAAGAGTTGCCTGGGCCCATGAAGAGCTATTTAACCTATTTTCATCTCGAGGTCTCTTTGGCCAGAGTGACTCTTTGGTGGTTTCTTTTCCTTTAACAGGCTTAACTTTCCTTCATTGTGCCTGATCACTGGGCAGAAATTACTATCAAACCATCCCTCCTGACTGGTGCATGTGTTTCCACCCCCCTTCCTTCCTTCTCCCTTTCTTTGATGACAGATCTGGAGACAAACCTGTGCAGAGTGATGGGCAGTGCTAGCCAAGGCCTGACTGTTTTGCCGCACAGCCAGGTCGCCCTTCAGGATCCTGGGCTGTTTTCCGGCCTGGAGAAGCTACCCATTGCTCAAGATCCTGACAGCCAGAGCTGGAGGTCCCTTGACAGTCCTAGCCCCCCGGCCACCCCCGAACAAACCCTGCCCACCTTCTGCCTGCAGTACTTTGATATGCTCTATCCAGACGACAGCAACTGGGTCCCCAAAGGTCTGGGCGAAAGTCAACCACCCAACAGCCAAGAGGGCAGGACAGAAGTGCCTAAAGAACCTGAACAGTGCCCTATAATTGACAGCCAAGGGTTGAGCCTCACGCCTGGTATGGACTACCAAGCCAGCCTGCATCTGGAGGAGCACTCCCTGGAGCAGGTGCAGAGTATGGTGGTGGGCGAAGTGCTCAAGGACATTGAAACGGCTTGTAAGCTCCTCAACATTGCCGCAGGTGAGTACCTCCAGTGTGCTTTACTTTGATTCTTGGGGAGGCATATTTGGGAGAGTTTAGCCCACGAAAAGGAAATGTTTACATTGCAGGGTGAGGATATGGCTGCTGAGCTAATTTCTAGGCACTGATGGGAATTCATGGGCAGTAGACAAGTATAAGTCTATCTATCATTGGCTCAGCATTGTGTTGCCTGTGTAAAGTACCATGTCCACTGGCGATGCAGTATAATCCATAGAGTTGTCACAAAGGGCATTAGCCCAAACTGGAGTTAGTGTGAGAATGCATGGAATAAGCTCTTGCCTACCATCTTGCTTAAAGAGGTCTTCAAGTGAGTTGTATGAAGTGAGTTGTATGCTGACACAATGGCCTATGTGGTACCTGCTGTGTTTAATCATACATTTACCATCAACATTTAAAGTCTATTAAAACTGATGAAAGGTCAAGCCACTGTTGACTTCAGTAGTTCCTAGTCTTGACATTTGGCCCAGGGATCAGGGATCATCGGAATGCTGTGGGTGAAGCAAGAGACTGGGCACAATTAATCTAAAGACAATTAATCTAAAGACTAAGAATTGTGGTCTAAAATATTCTGAGACCAGGCTAGATGGACACCACTGCTTTATAGCAGCATTGAAGTGCACTGATAACTGTTGAGGCACAATCCACATTCAATATACTTCTTTCATAGTGTTATATCCTTTTTATTACACATTCATAATGATTTGACACAAGGTGTAGATCTGGCCCAGAAAACCCAAATCCTGCACATGATGCAAAATTTCAGAACTGCACTTGATTGACAGACTTGCACATGGCTGCAGTTTCTGTTTTCCTCACTTTTGCAGAACGGCAGAAGGGATGTTAGGCTTCAGTAAATGGATCTGTTGTGGTATGATATATGGTTGCATAAAACTTGTATGTTGCCTTTCTAAGAAATGCTAAATGTGGTAGAGGCAGGAAGCTAGAGAGGTCAAAATTTTAAGTCCCATTTGAGTGAATGGGAGCTGCACAAAAAGCACAGACAGACTTGATCATTTTGCAATCTCTGTACAGAGCTTTGCCTAGTCCTTGTAATAAGTCACACTACATCTATTAAACATTTATCTGCCATCATGAGCGATTTTTTTTTTTTGCATTTTTATAGCCGAAGCTGAGATTTTAGGATTTAAAGGAAGTTTTCAGCATGGGCTGGAGGAGAGATCCCACAATAAGAGTCAGTAATTGGGCTGCAAGAGCTTTCCAGCCCTGTCTCCCCCCTATAAAATTAATGTTGGAGTAATTTAAGCAAATTTAACCAAATACAGCCATGGCATTTCTTTAATGGGGGAAAAATTGAGAGAGAAAATAAACTTGGATTAGCCAGTGCTAGCATGTTTGTCGAAGAAACACACCCAGCCTTTGATGTTCATGTTTTAAAAAGGGGGAAGTTCCCGATTACATTCGGCAACAATGATTCCATGGCTGCAGAATGGAATGGAGTTTCACATTGTAAATCTCTGTATGCGTGGGCCAAGGGGAAAGACCCTGCTAGGCTGGTCCAGCAATTCTGTGTCTCCTGTGATCTGTGCAGTGTCCACCTCCTGTTGTAAACACATATTGACATGGTTGGGAATCCTGAAAGTTGTAGTTCAGAACATCTGGAGGGTTCCAGATTGTAGAAGGCTGCTCTACAAGACTGACATTATGAGAGCCACCTTGTTGCTAAAACAAGGGGATAGAAAAGTATGAAACTTAGAAAGAGAATTTGCTTTCATTAATAATAGTAGTAATAATAATAATAATAATAATAATAATAATAATAATGTTTATTTATTTATTACCTGCCTCTCCCTCCAGATCGAGACGGGGAACAACATAAAATATAAAACATTATAAAATACATAAAACTGATTAAAACATATAAAAACTAATACATTAGTAAAATAACAGCCGGCCAGACATCTTAAAATTTGACTAGGTAGGCCTGCCGGAAGAGATCAGTCTTTATTGCTTTTTTACATTAACTATTTGGGTAAGCCATCAAAGACTTTAAACCAGGCTTTCCCAAACTGGGGACCTCCAGTTGCTGTTGATCTCTCTCTCTCTCTCTCTCTCTCTCTCTCTCTCTCTCTCTCTCTCTCTCTCTCAGCTATCTTGAAGGGAGGGTGCTTCAGGATGGAAACAGTATTTCCTTCAAGGCTTTAGATAGCTACGATAGGCATACAATCTAAAAAGACACAACACACAAGGAAAAAGGGATGGGGAAGGAAGAGGAAAAGAACGAACTAGTTTTTCTGCAGATTTGCGGAATGAACTAGTTTTCAGTAGGTTTCCCCTTTCATCTCCGTTTGTTACAGCCTGCTGGAATTGCTGGTGGTGGTAACAATGGAAGGAAGAGGAGCCTTCACGAGGCAGGTCTGTCAGCAGGGCTGGTGGAATGATAAGCTAGACATGATGCCAACACAAATCTAAAATCAATATACAAAAGCCCCCATGGAGGAGCTTCATAGTCATTTGAGGAGTACCACAGAGGTTTCGGGGAATAGATCGGAGAATGCTGATCAAGGGCCCACTAACTGTTGCATGCACTATTCTAGTCAGTAGTGAATTGCTTCTGTTCCCAACTCCTTTTGAAACTATTTGTATTCAGCCCACAGAATGCCTAAGCTCAGAACGTCTAAGCAAGCACCTAAGCAATTTGCTTCCTTTTCTTGTGCTATCAAGGCAAGGCAGAACAGTAGCACATTAAGGAAAAAGCATTAAGGGAGGAAAAAAAACATTCCTACCAGGCTTTTTTTCCTTGGGTCTTTCCATATTCACTACAGGCTCCTTTAGATGGTGACAACAGTGCCCATGTGATTTGTAATTAAAAACTTCCCCTCTAGGCAATGCTTCATAAAGTTCAATGTAACAATGCCATCTAGAGGCAGAGGCCCTTGTAGGCCCCTTCCAACTCAGTTATTCTATGATTCTAAGTGCTATATACCAAGAACTTTGGTAACTTGGGTCACAACATAGTATCAAAGATAGTGAGTTGTATCCACCATTAGTCTGACTTAAGTCCCATTAATTTCAATGGGTTTGCTTTAAGTAGGGCTAACATTGGCTACAATTGGCTACAACCCAGTACCTGGTGCTGTAACCAATCAGATATCAAAAGCTATATCAGAAGGAGTTGGGAAAAGAGTTCTCACTAGCAATGTATAATGAATTTGGTTGATAAGGAGAAACCAGAAGATGGGGGAGTTCTCCTCCCCCAGTGCTGATCACTTGGAATGCTCCCTTAAAGTATTTGCTTTGAAGAGGAATGATAATTGAGGCACTGTATCTGGAACATCTGCACTGTACACTGTTTCTGGAATATATCTCCTGGTTTCTTTTTTATAGACCCAGCAGACTGGAGTCCAGGAAATGTCCAGAAGTGGATCTTGTGGACAGAACACCAGTACCGGTTGCCCCAGATTGGGAAATCATTTCAGGATCTGTCTGGAAAGGACCTGTGTGCCATGTCTGAGGAGCAGTTCCGTCAGCGGTCCCCAGCATGTGGTGACGTCTTGCATGCTCACCTGGACATTTGGAAGTCAGGTATCTAGTGGCAGGGCTGGGAAACTGATGGCACGGCCAAAAGACTGGTTTCTGAAGAGCTATCTGCACCCTGGGCAGCAGCCAGCAGAGTCTCCCTGCTGCCATTCTCCTATCCTTCCTGGGCACCTCTAAAATATTCCTGGGAACCAAGAATACAGAGAAAGAGAAACAATTTGTGCTGATGGATTTGCTTGTTCCCTTGGCTTACTGCCAGTGTTTGGTGACATTATGCCAACTTTCAACCTGATGGCATGGCAAGTCTTTGGGTTGAGTCAGTTCTTTTGTAACTCAATCTGTGGTGGAAAGGTTGGAGGGTAGATGGACTTATCATTCAGCAAGGAATTGGGGTTTTGCTTCCTTCCAGTTCTATGAGGGAGATTTCTTGAATGCATTTTATAAGTGGGAAACCTGGGTCTGTCGGAGGCTGCTAGACCATCGTCCATTTTCTTCTGCTGCCCCTTATGCCTGGAACGCTCTTCCAGAACATTTGAGAACTACAAGTTCAACCGCAGCTTTTAAAGCTCAGCTAAAAACTTTTCTTTTTCCTAAAGCTTTTAAAACTTGATTTTGTTCTGACTTTATACTGTTAGTTTTACCCTACCCAGTGCCTGTTTACCCTACCCTGTGCCTGTTTGCTTTCTCTTCCCCTCCTTATTGTTTTATTATGATTTTATTAGAATGTAAGCCTATGCGGCAGGGTCTTGCTATTTACTGTTTTACTCTGTACAGCACCATGTACATTGATGGTGCTATATATAAAAATAAATAAATAATAATAATAATAATTGTGCTTGCCTTCCAGCTGCCTGGATGAAAGAGAAAACTGCCCCTGGAGAGATGCTTTACTGTGGTGAGCTTACTCTTGTCATCAATAACCAAAGCACCCCCACCTCTGCTCTCCCAAAAAGTTGTGGGAAGAATGGAAACTGGAACTTTATTGGAATGTATAGAAAGTGTTTCAATAAATCTGACTTCCCTGACAGGGCGCCCTCCAGTTGTGTTGGACTACAACTCCCATTCCTCTAGCACTGGTAGGTGGGAATGATGTGACTTGTAGTCCAACACATCAAGAGGGTGCCGAGTTGGGGAAGGCTGTCATAAAATAAGTAGTGTTTCCTAGATATTATTCAAATGAATCCTGCTACTACTACCAATACTACTACTATGATAAAAATGGCTACTACTGCAAGGTGGAGTAGTTGTAGCAGGAGTTATGTTCAGCTGCACTTATTATTTTGTCTGATTGCAGTTGGGCAAAGAGAGGAAAATGTGCACTTGCAGTCTTTCAGAGATCAGAAGGATATTTATTAAAATATTTCTACTCCACCTCAAAGAAGCTACCTCAGGCAGTATGAATCACAGGGCTGTCTCTGTCTCAGGCAGCTGATTTGGGATGCCATGGAAGGGCAGCAAATGATTAGTGATTGAATTAATGTTGTTGTATTTTTACTGCCAAACAGAGGTGGTAAAATAACTTGGTTGGCCTTGACCTGGGTGGGTGCTCTTGTGCTCCATCTTGGACAGCAAAATGTCTCACGCCAGTTCTGATAAAACCCCAAGCTACAATATTCTCCCCACCAGCTGAGGTTTCTGGACAATTTTCAAGGTTAACCCTATGCAAAGTGCATTGCAGTAGTCCGATCCATCTTCTCTACCAATGAGTGCAGCTTGTGCATCAGTCTGAGATGGGCTAAAATGCCCCTCTCCTGGCCATGGAAATCTGGGTTATCTGATAATGAACCTGGTCTGGTGCTCTTTTGCTATAGGGAGTGAAGAGAACTGGACAGACAATGAGGTAGATTCATCTTGCTCAGGCCAACCCATTCACCTATGGCAGTTTCTGAAAGAGCTTCTGCTGAAGCCCCATAACTACGGACGCTTCATTCGTTGGCTTAACAAGGAGAAAGGTGAGTGTTGTTGATTCCTTCTTAGAAATGCAAAGTATCTTTCTGGTTTGGAGAATAAGCCTTCATCTCCAGGTTCTGTTTATGCAAGAAGGAGCTTCATTGCTCAAATGTTTGTTGGGAACATTATACTTTTATGCTATATGGTGGAGATTTATTCAACCTACATCACAACTGGACCTACAACAATATATGCCCGCTTCAGCTTTGAACATTTGAACAGTATAACAACAAATGAAGATCATACAGCACACTTATTAATTAGTTTATTTAATTATTATTATTATTATTATTATTATTATTATTATTATTATTATTATTATTTTGTCCTCCCTTTTTCTTCTTTTCTTTTTTTCTTTGTATCATTTCCCCCTAAAATTGTATTAATTAATTTTATATAACAGTTGCTTAGACATCAATTGTTAGGGGACTGATCACTTGTTGGTTACATTAAAATAAAAATTATTTTATTTTATTTTTAAAAAAATTGTTTGTTGGGTAATAGCTCCACTATTCTGGCATATACAAGCAGTGGGATGGGATCTCTGAACTCCTTTGCTGCCTGATGTGGCTCCTGATTCCAATATGTGCTGTTCCTATTGTGCCTGTCACTGCCCTAAGCACCCTTGCAGCATTTGAACCTTTATGGTTCTTTTTAAGCTCCCCCCCCCCCCCGCTTATTTATTTTATTTATTTGTTAAACAAGCGGCCCTTTCAATTAATCACTCTTTTGATTCAAGGTATTGTAATAGTACCTGGAGGAAGATTATGGGTAGATAGTAGGCAGATCTTGATTAAAGCAAATACATATTTGGTCTTGTTATTTCTTGTGTTTACTTTCTAGGTATATTTAAGATTGAAGATTCTGCCCAGGTGGCTCGTTTGTGGGGAATCCGGAAGAACCGGCCTGCCATGAACTACGACAAGCTGAGCCGCTCCATCCGGCAATATTATAAGAAAGGGATCATCAGGAAACCAGACATCTCCCAGCGGCTGGTGTACCAGTTTGTACACCCTGTCTGAAGAGCAGAGTAGATGGAACAAATTCAGAATCATTGACTACTTTGTGGCCTGGAGGATAGCTGAAGCATGGCATCCCTTATCCCCTGCAATATGATAACTTTATTAACAAAGATGAAGTCAAGGGATGGACAAAAAGCTGGGAGCCCATTGGATTTCTCTGATGAACTTCAAAGATTTGTGTGTGCCCTGATTGTGTATGGGGAACAGGGAAACATACAAACTTTTACTGTCAAAGTAAAATGGCAAAGAAGAATTGACTGCTGTGAAATGAAGTACAGGCTTTGTGTATAGGAAAATCTTTCATAAATATAATCTCCAGCTGTATGCTATGGGGAGCCAAGAGAAGGAGGGAAACTCGTAGGAAGGGAGGGAGAATAGTGGTGATGTTGAAGAGACTCAGAGTCTAACCAGGAGGTGTATCTTCATTTCCATTGATGTTATTAGAAGAATACTGTGGTTTAAGAAGCAATCTAAACTGTGGGACAAATCTCTTATAGAGCCAGTAATGGTCTCACATGAGCCAGGTCTTGCAATAAATGTGATTGGGAAGGACTTGGTGGCCAAAACTCCAGTACTGTATTGCTCCATATGTTGCATGGCAGTCTTATAAGCTGGGCCTGTTCAGATGACATACTAAGCCATGGTTAGGCCAAGAACTCTTTTTCAGCAAATGATTAGTGGTTATGTAGCCACCATGGTTAGGAATGGTTCACACAACATGCTAAGTCATGGTTCACATAATGTTTAGCGTGTCATCTGAACAGGCTCACTGTCTAAATGCACCAGCAACCCCTAACCTTCCTTTGCTTTCCACTTAACAAACAGGAAAAAAATTCTTAAATTCATATTATGAGACAAGAGAATAGCTTTGGTAAGTTTGCCATTGACGTGTATGTGTGTGTGCGCAATCTGAGTGACTGTCTAATTCCCCCAGTTTACTTTTCAAGTCTTGGTGCAATGGTTTGGGGCTTGATAGTGGATATATTTGGGGTTTGACATTGGGCATAAACTCGGAGTAATGCTTTGAGTTTGATATTGGGCATAAAGGACTGTAATGGTACAAGCCAGAGGTGCAGAACCCCAGGACTTGTGGCCAACCACTAATCATTTGGCTATTTCCCGACTTTCCTGCAGTTTTTTTCCGCATTCCAAAAGGTTAAGGCTTCGTTACTGGCTGTAGGAACTTTCAACTAAAATATGCTGATTATATATATATATATATTTATCCTGCCCAGTATTGGAATGCTTCTCTGAAATGGAATTTGGCCCTCCGACCTGAAGACGTTCTGCACCCCTAGTGTAAGCAATATTTTGAAATCTAGATGACATTAAGTGGGGTCCATGTTGATTAAGAGCTTGACTGTAGCTTATTTCCAGGGAGCAGCCTAGAAAGTCTATCCAGGCTTGGTGTTAGTGAACCAAACACTTTCTCATCAAGGCAATGAATGAGAGTAGTGACTGTTTCAAGGTATTGTTAGCAGAAGGACGGAGTCACCCCTTCTCAGTGTGTGAATGAGTGTTGCTTGAGAGGAAAGACAATAGGATCATGTACAGCAGCCTCCTGCCAGGGCTCACGTTGACCCAAGGCTAGAACACTGTGGCACCTGCATGCCTGCAGAGGCCAACTGGCTGAGCATCTGGGTACAGCTGAGAAAATCAGAGCCACGACTGGTTTGCAGGAATCATTATGCTGGCAACCATACAGTGATGTGCTTACAGTACCTGGACAGTGGGCTGATGTACTTGTCCCTGAGGGATGACAACCATGAACTACTTTCGCTGGTGGCTTTTTGAAAATGTGCTGCAGATTGTTGTCGTGGTGGTGTAGCTAAAGCTGGGAACCGGAGATCACCTCCCAGCCTGACAGGGTGACTTTACACGAATCTCTTTCTCTCTCTCTCTCTGTCACTCAGATGCTCTCACTGCCCCACCTGCAAAATGGTCTGCGCCAAGTTAAGCCGACTGTGTGTACTTTGTAAGGCAGTAACTCTGAATGATGGGCCAAAGGAAGTTAAACGTGGCTTTTTTCAGGCACACTATGCCTTTTGCACTGTCAATTGGAAGGAGAGGCGGAAAAAATAGCTGAATTGTGTATGGCCCTTCCTCAACCCCATGCAAATAATGTATTAACTTGCACCAGATCTCATTGAAAAATCTGTCAGGGCCACCAAAGGATAGGAGAAAGACTCTGGTTGTTCTCAACAACATGGAGAAAATGTAGTATAGATTCCAGGGAATTCTGAAATAACTAGAAGGGAATGTGTATAAGGGATTATTTACTACATAGCAAATTCATTCTCTCTCTCTCTCTCTCTCTCTCTCTGTGTGTGTGTGTATAGTACAATACAAATGATTAAACCTTGTGTAGACATTCTTTGGATCTGAAGTAAGTGCCTTCTCAAAGTATGAGACCAACTATTTGCCAAACATTATTTGGAATTGCTAGTTCTAACCAAATGGCTGGAGTTGTTAGTTTCTTTCCTGGAAGGGATCTTGTGCATTTTAGAGTTGCATGATAAGCAGAAATGGAAAATGTGAACCCTAACCCTAACCCTAACCCTAACCCTGGTCTAATTTTGTTTTTAGTAAAGCTAGACTCCTTGAATTCACAGATTGCCCAGTCCTTTTAATAACAGAACTGTCTTTGGAGACATCACATCATACGTATGAAACACAGCAAACATGCCTTAATTTCCTATGCTGTTGGGTGGAGGGTACAACCCTTTACTTTAGCAGATACCTCATATAGGCCTTTCAAATGTCTCAGATGTCACGTGTGCACGAGCGCTATTTGTATCTCCCACAATGCAAGAGGGCTGGCTTGTCATGACCCCTGAATGATGCCACCTGGCCTGCCAATTGCCAAGGCAGATGAGGGATATGGTTGAACAATGGGACTTGGCAGTGGGTCGTTTTGGAGTGTGCATAGGACTTCTTTGGTTTACCCAATCCCTCTGCCTTGTCAAAGAAACTCTCCAGCAAAACTAGGGCATTAGCTCATCTAAAGAAAAGCATATACTTAAAAACAAAATTCCAATAGCTGCCTATTTTGGTGACTGCCTTTTTCTTGGGTTGTGGACAAATTTGTATTTTAGAGTGGGTGGGGGGTCTCTTTTGTAGAAAAAAAAAATCAAACATGCTCCTTGGGGTCATTTTATTTCTGTATAATGGAGGTATACAAAATGGATATTGCTCATTTGTAAACTAGAGATGAACAGATCGGAGGATTACTCAGACTTTGCAGTATATAATGGGAGGCAAGCATCTGACAATAAAATAGCTGTTGGCGAGTATAATAAATGTTTAAACGAAACTGAAACTTGTGGCTATTGTGGGCCGTAACAAAAAGCAACTGCTTTTCCTTTTTTTCCTGTTGCAGTAAATAATACTTGCAGTAGAGGAGTCTGGTGATGGTGAGAGATTTGTTATCAGTGGCTAGTTGTCACTTCTTGGGCATGTATGCCTAATCCTATGTGCTCTATGGACTCTGTGGATGCACAGTAAGAGTTGGGAGTATAAATACCTGGTTGTAATACAGCTTTGACGATTGCTGCCTCAAAAGATGCTTGCTCAAAAAATAAAATGCCAAAGGAAACCCAGACAGTCTAATTTGCTCTCCTTCAGATAACACAGCTATGAAACTCTTTGGATGTCTTCCAACACACCATTCAACCTGTCCCAATACCCAGTGAACCACTAGCAGTTATTACTTGATCTTGTTCTTCTACTTTCGATAATATAGGTTTCACTGATGAGAAAAATGACATCTTCTGAAGCATGTGCACACAAAGATAATTGTGAATTGGGACATGCAAGATTCCTGCAATAACTCTGCTAATTTTAAGGGGGGGAAATGGTTGTTGCTTCTTGAAATTTCTAAGGACTTCTGCCTGATGCAGAACACCCTATTTTACCTCAGGTTTAGTTTTAGGTGAAATCTAGAGCCAAACTGTGTCTAAGCCCCTGAGAGGTGACACCAATTTTAATACAATTCCACTGGCTTACCTCAAATGTTTTGCTTTGAAATACTTTTCAGTTGACATTTTGGCAACTACTGTAAATATGAGCTTCTCTCTGTACAACTGGACCTTCTGCCTCAGAGTTAGTGTATGTTAGCCTTCCCCAAACTGCTGCCATCCAGATATGTTGGATTACAAGAGGCACAACACAGCTCTAGATCTTCTGGTAGATCTCTGGAAGATTTGCAGCAGACTGGGAAGGATTTCTGACTACCAATTGTTTCACAATAATAGCAACAACAGCTCTGAATTATGCTACAGAAATGAGGTAGACTTGATATAACCAGGAGTGGATTTTTGTGTGGAAGAACTGTGAGCGCCATTCAATTCTGGAACTCAAAACGAATTCTTGGGCTCATGATTCTGGAATTCGAAGCCCATGTCTTTTGCAACAGTCTCTGGTTGAATATCAGGGTTCTAGTAAAAAAAGAAGTATATCTCACAAGCTGCCCACCCTGTGACTACAGTTCCCACCATCCCCAGCCATCATGGGCTGGCTAATGATGGGAGTTATAGTCCAACACATTTGGAGGGCACCAGGTTGGGGGAGGCTGCTATATGCTCTGCCTGCTCTCTTGGAGCTGTATAACCTAATGCAATAGATCTCCTGTACTTAAAAGATGTGTAAAAGAAGAAATTTTGGCAGATGCAGGTTTTTTTATACCATTATTGCCCTTGAGATATCCAACTGCACCTGCTAAAATTCCCTCTTCTATACAGGTGTTAAAAGTATAGGAGTACTATTCTCTGCTGCATCTTGTCATCCCAAGCTGAGTTTGCATTTCCTGTGCTGTAATGAGAGCAGATCTCTCCCCATAATCTGCACCAACAGTAAGGCGGCTCAACACACTGTGCATGAATAAAATAATCATTTTATTATTGTATTTCTTAAGTATAGTTTTTGCTCTTTATGGAAGAAGAGGCAGACTGGCATGACACAGATACATTACTCTCCATCTGATAGTATGTAGCTTTGCTGACAATAACAACAGTCTTTCGCTTCACCCATTCTTCCCTAGTCCCACAGGGCTCAGAAGAATCAACAAAGGGGCCATAGATTTCCTTCCCCTTTTCTTTGGACCTGGCATTCACTCTCTGGCCCTTGGGTCACATGATGAATGTAGTAGCCCTGTCACGGATTCTCACAAACACTTCCACTATACATACTGCATTTCAGACCACTCATTTCATTCCATGGGGTAGCCATATGAAGGCTGAGGGTTTAACAAAGAATTTGTGGTGACTCTGAGCATCCTCTTGCATCCTCCTATGATCAGCATGCTAAAAGTCAATGCATACAGAGGTCTAAGTGGATCAGACTCTATATAACTGACTCCATGTGCATCGCCGTCAGCCTGGAAAACAGCACAACTACCATTCCAGAGATGGGTGTGAGAATCGACCCTTAGAGTGTCAGTAAGCAATACTTTTAATAAGCACAACTCTGCTTTCTTCTAGCCAAGGACTGTGGGCAGGGGGAGCCCACATTCCTGGGTCATGTTTTCATCTATGATACTTTGGTGGTGGTACATGTGTGGTGGAGGAGGCATATTTCAGTGGGAAATTCTTTCTGCCAGGATTATAGCTTTTTATTTATTTATTTAATTTATTTAAAACATTTATATCCCACCCTATATCATTAAGATCTCAGGGCCTCCTCCTCTATCAGTAACAAAAGCACATGTCATCAACTCCCCTTTTGCATCCTTATTCTTAGTTCTGCACCTTCTATCTTGTCCCCTAGCTACAGGGGAAGTCTGAATGCAGGGCATTCTAAGCAAAGCAAGACACCTGCCTAATGTGAAAACTGTGGTCATGCTACCCAAAGATTTACTTTCCATGTTAAGATCCTGAGTATGGTCCATTCAAAACATTCTGAGCATGGCAAAAAGAAAACAGAGCTTTGCCATACCTTGAGCCATATAATCCAACAGTCAGGTAGGCCAGAGATTGGTTCTTAGTATAAGATTTGGGCCAGAGTTCAAATCGAGTCTTGAGTTGGAACTTTGAGAGAAAGTGAATTTAGATAAGAAGTTCAACATCAGTCACCCCTCCAGAAGTCAGGACTAGCTTCTTGTTCACCCCTCGTTCACCCCAGTGGCCTGATCAATTCCAGCAACAAAGCTTATCTTGTAAACATGACGGCTACATCTACATCAGGAGATGTTAAGAGTACAAGAATCAAACAAGAATTAAAATCCATATAACATTTACATAGATCAGTCATCTTTTTTATACACAGTAATACAGTCAATCTCTTTTAGTTTTAAATTACACGATCAATGTACAAAAAACAGGTGCATTGTTGAGACAACAGCATTCCTCAACTTTTTTTTCTTAACCTAACTAAACAAACAAACAAAAATAGTCGAAGGTCAGAAAAATCTTGTCTACATTATCCAGTATGCAGCATGTTTGATTCATTCAGGAACAACACTTGGTCACTGGGTCCAATAATTCGTAAGATAAACAGTTTGTGGTGGTGGAGGCAGGAGAGCGGATATTTATAAAGGATCTGAGGGACTGTTGTGGAAGAGTCTGACTAGTGGCATCCAAGGAAACACTTTGGGACTCAGATCATGAGAAGAGAAACATCAACTAGATAAAAACTATACTAGCCATAAGCCCCTGTGGGTTCCCAGGAGGATGAATCAGATGTAAAAGAGCACTCTTAACAAAAGGAATGTTATTAAACATGTGCTGCAGCCTGCAACCAGACATCAAAAAGATGTCTGGAAAACAGAAGTGAATGTAGTGAGCTCTCGGAGGTGAGAGAAATGAAAAAAGCAGATTAGTCAAAGGGAGGTAGTTGGATGATGGAGTCATAGGATTCCATCAATTCAAAATATGTCAACCAAAAATAGGACAAGCCCAGCTGATGTGCAGCATTGTTGATATGCGCCATTTATACAAGGAATATTGTGCTATTGTGGAGAAAAGGGAATAGGAAAAGGGCTGCCAAGACTTCACCCTAAACTATTTCTGCATTGGCTGTTTTAGTTTCTCAGACAAGAAAATTCTTCAAGGGAATCATGTCTTTGAGCAAAGAGGAAGATTCCCCCCCCCCCCATAATAAGGAAGACTGAGAAGGTGGAGATGCTTGTGTGACTGGAGCTATTAAAAACAATAACCATATCAAACAATTCCTGAATAAGAAGCTTCAAAGGAATGTCTTTGCATTTGAGGTTTTTCTTGGGACATATTGATTTTCCCAAAGGTTATTTAAATCATTTCCCCCCCCCCCCTTAAGCAGGGGTTGGGAACCTATGGCCCTGCAGATGTTGTTGGACTCCAATTCCCATCAGACCAAGCTGGCATGGTCAATGTTCAGGGATGGATAAAATTGTTGCCAAACATCTGGAGGACCACAAGTGCATCACCCCTGCCTTAAAGTGACTGCATCTGATTCTGTTTCACTGGTAGTGTCACCAGCAACTATTTTACTTCACCTTTGGTCATATGATGTAATTATTTTAGATAGAATGATTCTCTATTTATATTGGGTTGGATCTAACTTAATCGCTTCATGAATGAAAGATGCTTCTGTTCACAGAAGGATCCTTTCAGTGGCTGCAATTCTCCTTTTCATTCATGGAGCATTGGATGCAACCTATTGGTTTCTGCTTCTCCATACTTTATGTGGGAATAGTTGACTCAGACCAGAATTCAGTGCATTACAAATATGAAGGGTATTGTAATTAACAAGAAGAAACTATCTAATGATTATTGTTGTCATTTTCATGTAATATGATAGTTGCTCTGACTGGAGACATTTGCACTGCCCCTGACATTTCTGAACAATGTATTCCTTAACTCTCCATGGATAACTTTGGATTTAAGATTAAATCCACCTCTAGAGAAGTGTTGGTCTTCTCTGGTAGTAGGGACACTTCCAAAGCTACTTATAGCTGGAAAGTGCTGGAACTTCTCATCTCAACAGTTTGGCAAATGCTTGATGCACAACAAGGAGATGAAACTTGCAAATGTCTCTGGGCACAACCCACTGGGAACTTCTCCTGCACAAACCCACTGAAACCAACAGAAGCTGTGTCCAATGAGGTTTGTGTGGCGCATCTCAATGGACTGTACTGTTGGTCAACATCTAGGTAGTAACCTGGTTCCACTTGTTCCTTTGTTCAGAGCTCATGCCTTGCTCTCAGTTAGAACAAGGGCTTTTTGGAAGGTCCAACTTATTAAGCACAGTGTGGGGACTTAAAAGCAGTGAAGGTTCCTCATTTACTAGCAAAAAAGATTTCTGAAGCTTAAAGCTCTTTGACTTCCAGTTTTAAAGTTCAAGGATATCTTTGGCCAAACATGGTGAAGACCAAGAGAAATTGTCATCCTTGCATCTGATTAAGGGGGCTGATTTAAGTCCATAAAAGCTTATGCTGTAATGAATTAGTCTTTAAGGTGCCACAAGACCCTTTGATGGTTTTGTCATCCTATGCTAATTTTTCTATGATAGCTTCTTCTACTGCAGAAAAAAAGTTTCTCTTGAGGCAATTGTCAGGGATCTGGATAGTGAAAGGTGGGAAAATGCAATTTCCATTTGGTCCAGGAACATGCCAACCCCTTACCCATTTCCTGCATCTGTCAAGTACAAGCTATGCCAAAGAACTCATTTCTGGTCTCCAGTATAAACACAGAATGATTCTGGAGACTGGAATAAGCCAAACTGAGTTCTATCTTTGACACGGATCTTTAGGAGTTTGGGTTTCCATTTAACTACCTAACCTCTAGGCATCCATAGATACTGTCATCATTTCAAAGAGTTTAAGTCTGCACTCCAAGGCCAGGAAAGTGCGAACTCAAGCAGAAAATCACTGGCTCTCAAGCTCATTTCTTACACGGCTGCTAGGATACCTGTTCAAATAGGAAGAAACTTCAGCATTGATTTTTTTTTTGCTTTATTCAGGATCCCATGATGAAAATGCCTCTTACCAATCTATTAATTCTATCTGGAAAAGATACCTAACATCTCACTCTATAAGCAGTGGTATCTATAGATTTCTGTTCTCTTTGTCACCTGGCTCTATTCCTGGTTCGAGTACTCTATTCAAAATCACTGCCCAAATTCAGCTGCCCATTTCTGTCCATAGCAAATCTGCACAGAAATGTAACTGGCCTCTTCTTTCCACTGCCTTTAGGATAACCTTTGTCTGGTGCTGGCACTGACATCTATTACAAGCCCATGTCATCTAGCCAATGCCTTCCATTTAATGATACCACATTGGCAACTGCATACTTCTTTTATCATGCAGTTCTCCTGCTCTAGATGATATGGAGATGCACCCTAAACAGCCCAGTTTGGGGCACTTAGCCCTGCTTTCTGCTCCAGTTCACTGTATGGTATTAAAAGTCAAGTTCTGGGAGGTTCATCAAATTCATTCCTTGGCTGGGATTCCATTCAAATACACGCTTCCAGCAGCATACCAACCAACCACAGCAACCTAACAGGCAATCTTGTTTAAGAACATAAAATTGATGCATCATCAAAGAGTTTCAAATAAGCTTTTGGAGACTGTAGTGCAATAGATGTCAAAGCCTGGTGGCCTGTCTGACTGACTGCTTTGCATCTCATCTGTCTCCTGCCTCAACAGACATCTCTCAGGCTTGAAATAGCTGAGACATCTGTGTTATGTTTGTGTATTAAAGAGATGCATCTGCCCCACCACCATCTGATCAAGTCCTGAGTATTGCAGCCCAATTCCTCAAGAGAAGCTGTGAGAAAGGAGCCATTGTGGTACACTTTTATGATTTGTAAGGGTATCCGTCTTGATCTCAGAGCCTCTGTATATCTCAAGTCAGTAGAATGAGAAGCCACAACGTGCTGCAGTCTCATAGGGGAAATGGAATCTCAGGGCTCTGTGGAGTGAATCCTTTAAATCATAGCATACACCTTCAGATGGATCAGCTGGAGGGAAGAATAGTACAGCACAAGAATATGATTGGGGCTTCTTAGAGAAGGCAAAGAGAATGTGCCTTTTGCTTTTCAAAATAGGAAAAGCTAAGAAAGAAAATACAGAAGGAGTAGAGATGAAGAACAAATCAATGAGGGTATATTTCATTTCCTCCTTAATTTTACTTGCTTCATTCTATTCAGAGGGTGAATTGGATTGGTCCCAGTAGCTTAAGTGCCAGAAGTTTCAAATAGTTCAAGCCAATTGGAAATTGGCTCATCAACACATTATCCTTAAAAACCAACCAATCAGAAGCCTCATTGGTTAGGCTTTAAAGGGTTGAGGTATTGGCTTTCATCAACATAACAATCCTTCCATAGACAGTGTCGACCTTTCATATCTCATTATCTCAAAAAAAGATTGAAGCAACCACAAAATACTCTTCAGAGATGGCTATTAAAAAAATAAAAGATTGATTGGAAAATATGTTTAGATCTCTAACTGTGCTGAGTGAGTGACTGGACGGCAAGATGGCTACTTGGCTGGCATAGAGAGACGGGAAATGACAGAGGGTTTGTTTGTTTTTCTGACAGCAGTGAGAACATGACAGAACTAGATAGATTCCACGTAGTTAGCTGGATAAAGACCAAGTTGCCCGTTGTCTAAGCGCCCTTTGCACCACCCTTGCTCATCTTCTTCACCTAATTTGGTTAATTCATCACCTAGAACAGTAACAACAAATTAGAAATTGAGATTTGTTGTTAACCAGCATGTGATACCATCCCTCTATCAACGTAAGGGCCAAATTTCACAAATGAGTGGGTGTATAACCATTTCCATGTTGGCCATTCTATTCAGAATCCCACACTTCAGGGATTTCCCCCCTGTAGAGTTGCAAATGCATATTATCCTTCTGACACATATGCAAACCTATATGGGGAAAAGCAATGGGGAGTATGATTCTGAGCAGGATAATGGTCAGGGAGAAAAGGGTTAATCACTCTCCCCTCTGCCACTCTTCAAATTCACAGATTCTCATGGCTGCTTTTCAATTAAAAAAAATAAAATCTGAGAGCTTTCTTACATGCATTTTTATTTAACATGCAGTTTACCACCAAATGATCCCTTTAAGTAAGGTGCTAAGTTTGGTGTGCTTGGCACAACTGAAATGTAGATGTCCATTTAGGCACAACTGTGACGTAGATGTCCATTTCATATATATATATCTGCACCTGATGTGCGGCCTTGCAGCTTGGCACAATGCTTTAGACAACTAACTTACAGAGGGCCAAACTAATCATTCTGCTAACTGGCTTGCTTACTTTAGTGTAAAAACACATGGGCTCAATTTGTATCAGGACTGTGGTGATCTGAGAGTGGGAGATGGGATTTAAGCTTTCCCCCATTTTGTTTTCAGCCCTCCCATTGGAGGTTAAAAAAAGAAAAGAAAAAAAACATCTCCATTGGAATCTGCTATTATGATTTGCAGAACATTTAGTTTGGCTCTAAGTGTTCACATGTACACTATGTTATTACTGGGCTACCTTCCTAGAGCATTTCTTCTTCACTTTTTTGCTGATCTGATTGGGGTTGCTGGGTAGGGAGGGGAAGGGACTTCAGCACCTCGGTGGAACAGATGCTTTTGCTGGAAGAGTAAGATCTTTTCTGCTGAGGTGACTGTGTGTGGTGTGAGACTGGTTTGAGAATGTGTGAGTGGTCTATGTATGTATGTGCATATGTGTATCCTTGGGGATGAAAAGGCTGTGCACCCCTGCTTTAAAGGGAGGGGCAGCTGAAAGAATAGGATATTGCAAGCATTCTAATTGATGTTAAGAGCTAGTTTGTTTAAGTGGTCTCTAACCAACCCAATATGCAGAAGGGACTTGGGCTTTGTAAACTGGTGTTAGGATTTTTAGAAGGAAAAAAAGGGAAGATTCCTGGATTGTGCTGTAGTCCCAAGTATTTTTAGAACTGGCAGTTGCTAGGACACATGTGAGCTGAAAGGCCAATAGCAATACATCCATTCTAGGAAGAAATCTCTGAAAGAGATTTTTCTGATCCTTGCTCTCCACAGGCACAGATGGCCTCGTTACCTTCTAAGTCCCCATCGCTTACCGTATTTTAAGCCATACCTGCTTTGAAACTCAGTTCATCCTGCTCCTGCCCATCGTAATCATACAGAGCTCGTACGCGCACGCCTTTCCCAGCCGGTTCTTCCTCAAAGGAGTTGGCACCGCCGTTGGCTTCACTGGAGTTGTAAGTGTTGCCGCCCTCATCGTCTGACCACTCTGCCGCGTAGGCTTGGCCACGTTCATAGCTGCTCACGCTGACAATGCAACATGGTACCGTGAGAATGGACACTGCAGCATAAAGTACTCAGACACGTCCAGCACTGGGAGGTGATAGCTTACAATGGCATTCTGCTGCCATTAGACATTGTGCCCAAAGCCTCTTCTTCCTTCTGCTGTAAATATTGCACGTTACAGGGCCCACACTGGAGGATGCCTGGCATACTCACCTGCCACGGTCCCCAGATTGTGCTGTAGCCTCCCCACCACCACTGGCATTGGATGTGTTGCCTCCTTCGTTCTTTTTAGGTTTCTCTCTCCTGGTTATCGTTTGCGCTGCATCTGGATTCCACTCCTGCAGGCCAAGAAACATGCCTCTGATCTTGAAATAGCAGCTCTGCACTGGTTTTCTTTTCATAAGCCCCATTTGCACTATGCTCCAGTTCCAGTCATAATAACTTCAGAGCCCTGCTGAATCAGACCAATGGGCCATATTGTCCAGCAGCATTCTCTTTCCTGCCATGAGCCAGCAGATGCCCCTGGGGAAACCCTAAGCAAGGCCTGAAGGCAAAAACTCTCTCTGGTCACTTTCCCCCAACAACTGGTATTTATTAATGACATACTGCCTCTCTAAACATTGAGGTTCCAGACAGCCATCATGACTAGCAACCGTTGATAGATAATCAGGAGTAGCAGCCTTCGAATCTACATGCTGCAGCCTGATAATGCAGCCATTCCTGCAGGAACTGCTTCTTACCTCTAGTTGTGGCCAGTTCATAGGCATCCCTGGGCCACTGGTGTTGCGGAACCAACGAAGGTCCTCCTGCGCATCGGCTGTGCGGATGGCCTGCTCCAGCTCACGGTAGACTTTAGAATAGCTGCATGTTATAGACAGACATATGAACAAGCACATTTCTCAAAACTAGACATGACAAGAGTGGGAAACCACCCGCCAGGGACGGGGAGGGCCACAGCTCAATGGCACAGCGCCTGCTTTGTATACAAAAGGTGCCAGGTTCAATTCCCAGCATCTCTAAGTAGGTTCAATTCCCAGCATCTCTAGGTAGAGAAAGATTCCTGTGTGGAACCCTGGAGAGTGGCTGCCAGCCAGAGTAGATAATACTGAGCTAGATGGACCAATGATCTGACTTGGTATAAAGCAGCTTCCTATGTTCCTAGAGAATCTGTGACCCTCCAAATGTTGCTTGACTCCAACTCCATTATTCCTGACCATGGGTCATGCGGGTTGGGCTGATGGAATCCAGCAACATCTGGAGGGCCACAGAGTCCCCATCCAAGTTTTTTATAAAACAGGAAAACTGAGCATTCAGACTGCTGTAATCAAACACAAGGGGGCACCAGCAGCACACATACATCTACCCGACAAATGTCACTCCCCTGCTTTTAAAGTACAAGAGCGCTTCAGGATGAGGCTTTTATTGTACAATTGCCTGCTGCCTCATTCACATAATTTTAAGAGAGGTTCCAGGCAATGTTACTGTCCTGTACTTATAACTCCCCGATATTTTCCCACCACAGCTTCTGTCTTTTTTTCTTACCACAGAAAAGCTGTTATGGAGGAAAAAAGACTAACTGCACAATGTCTTTAGATTGGTCCCTGTAGAAGCCCCCCAAAGAACATCTATGATTTATCATACTGACGTCTGAGCGTTTGGCTGTTAGCCAAGATCATAAAATCATATCTCTAAGACTAACCATTTCCTTCAGCAGTAATATTTAGAGAAATTAAGGTGCTGAAGTGAGAGTGGGGTAGCTCTCAAGGCATTCTTTGCTTGTAGCTCATTTATTATTTGCTTGGAGCTCAGGGAATGGAAAAAGACATTTGTTTGTAAAATGGCAGGCACACTGCAGGTATCAGGACTAAATTCTGCTATTACTAATACAATTTAATAGAACGCTTTAAGCGTTTCAGATAATTACTTCTTGACATACAGACTATTAAGGGTACTCTGTTTTGTGATCATGATTGAATTTCCATCTGTAGACGAATGGGAACACTGCTTCCTGCTGTCTTGTACAATGCACTGGAAACTTGTTAACACTGAGAATGCCAACACTTCTCTCTACAGTTTCCCTGTATGGCTGGATCTACCCACACAGCAGGATAACATGGGACTGAAATGGCAGAATGGACTGTACCACTACAGAACATAAGTGGGGATCACAAAATGGTCCCGTTGTTGTTTTCCTTTTCTCCTGCAAGTAGAAAATTAGCACAGGGAAGACTGGGTTAGAATGTTTCTCTCAGATGTGCTAGTTTTCTACTTCCAAGGAGGATCAGATATTACACCTGCAGACTGAGGCTGTGCAATCACCTACCATATAAGGGATTTTGCAATTTCATTCTGCTGCTTGTGTTGATTTGGCTAATGGCCAAAGGAATGATCCAGGTCTGAGCTGCTGGATCCTAGCATGTCTCGGAATGTGGTCAAGTTGTGTCTTTGACGACATCTTCTTGGGGCACTGTTGTTGTTTTTTAGCTCAAACTGAGTGCATCCGATCTCTGCAAGTCAAATATGGCCTAAGCAGAGTCCTTTGCCTGCCCGGACACATCATAGATCCACAGAGTTGGAAGAGGATTTGTAGGCCATTTTAGTCCAATCCCTCGCTTGACACAGGAAATCCAGGGCTAGAGTATTCTGAACAGATGGTGGCATGGCAGACAGAGATGAAAAGAGAGCTAGTGCAGCCTCCCCAGTCTGCATGATCTGAGGTGCAATGTCAGTTCTCCTGAACCACACATTATAGTTTTGGGGGGCACATTTTCCCCATAGCTATCATGTGATGTAGAGTAGGTGCAAGAGAGGCAGACATACCCAGGGACACCTCAATGGAAGGGAAGGAGACTAAGCTGGGAGATGGCTCCCAGTGCTCATGAAAGGACCATCCCTCTTAGGAGAGACGTTTCCACTCTGCTACTATAGAGTTTCAAGTGGAAGGTGATATACCTGCTGTTCTCTGCCAGGTTGAGGTGCCGTTTGATATCTAACAGCACCTCCTTCAGGAAGCTGAGCCTCTTCTCTTCAAATTGCTGGCATTGCTCAAAGACTTGCTCCATACTCTCCATGTACTGTGGGGTGCACTTACTCAGCTCCTCCACCACCTTCTCATACTTCTCCTGGGTCTGCAGGTGCAAAAGAAGACTAAGATTAAGATCCTCAGCCCAGTCTGATTCACTTAGATCAGGTGTGAGCAAAAGCTATATTTCCAGATGTTTTAGACTTCAGCTCCCATAAGCCAATGAAAGCATGGCCAAAGGTCAGAAATGCTGGGAGCTGAAGTCCAAAAAATCTGGAGATCTACCTCCTGCGAACCCCTGACCTGGATAGCTTTTCTGGGCCAGATATTCAGTGCGCTTCAACATGTCTAGCTCCACTGTTTCATTTACCTATATCATTTATGGAGCAATTCGATGCATGTTACTTTGACGGGTCCCACTGAAATATACTGTATAGTGATTACTCCCAAATAAATATGCATACGACTGTTGACCTTAAGGATGTGTCTGCATTATGGGTTTATTCCAGGACAGGGCTGAATTAAAATTAGTTTTACTGTCAGCTGTAGCCATCTATACTGAAAATGTCTCGCCATCAATGTAGTTATTGCTTTGAAGAGAGGTGAATGTTGCTGATGAAACTTGTTATAGAAATAAATGGGAATAGTAATCCCAAGTTAGCTCTGGACACCTCAGTTGTCATGTGTGATGCTGTGACCGTGTCAAGACCAGATAGAGGGGTTTGGATAGTAGTTTGACTTCAGACACATGTAGTTTGACTTCAGAAGCAGAAACAATTGATATCAAAGAACTGTGAATAATTATTGAAAAAATTATCAATAAACCTAATTAACCAATAATTTCATAACTTGTTAATAATAACAAATACTGAAAGCATTAACAATTGAAGAATTTCTATGGCTATGTCTTCCTTTTTATTTATCTCTCATTCTACTTTTATTAGCCTCCCTTCCTGAACTGCCTCCAACTGGCTGGTGGGTCCAACGTCAGTGGGGTGGTGAATCCGCTCCGGGCTTCAGTCTGAACTCCAAGGTGTGAAGCTGACCTGAAGCCATAAAACCAAAAGGGAGGCACTGTCTCCGGGATAGCAACTAGTAACTGATCTTGGCTGTTGCTATCTCTTTCAGCTATTGTTGTCCACTGATGGAACAGCAAGAGCTATGGTGTGGAGGTAAGCAAATGAAAACTGTTCCTGTAGGCCAAGAAGGAGTAGGCCCAGTTTGATTCCCCCACCCCCACCCCCCAGTGCTATTGAGGATGCCATTTCAACAACCACAGGGTATGTTTGTCACAAGGATAGGGGTGGGGCAGTTTAGGCATGCCTGATACTATACTGCTCTGCTAGATTATTTATTTATTTATTTATTTAAAACATTTGTATCCCGCCCTATATCATTAAGATCTCATATATATATATATATATATATATATATATATATATATCTCCAGATTATGAGACCGAGATAAAGGGTGCACTCCTGATGTGTGTATGGAAAGCTGAGAGCACAATGGTGCAAGTACAAATATGAGTAGAGTGTAACATAAGGATATGTAAGAATATACATAATGCCGTAGATGTATGTGTGTGTGTGTGTGTGTGTGTGTGTGTATAGGCAGAAGTGTGAGAAAGGGCTTTTTCTGTAAGGATGTGTAAGTGTATGAGCATGGTCATTTATCTTTGTGGCCAAGAGTGTACACACATATTGAGAATGTATGTGCATCTGTATTTATGTCTGCACCTATGTCTGCATGTGAAGATGGCACTACTATATGTGATGGCTGTCTGTGTGGAAGACTGGATTATTGCTTGTTTGCATGAAAGCATAGATGAGCTATGCATCAGTGTGCAGGGAGGGGCCGTAGCTCAGTGGCAACACACTGCTTTGCATGCAGAAGGTCTCGGGTGCAATCCCTGGCACCTGGTACAGCTGGAAAAACTCCTGCCTGAAACCCTGTAGAGCCTCTGCCAGTCAGTGTCAGCAATACTGGGCTAGATGGCCTGGCTCAGTATAAGGCAGCCTCCTGTGTTCCTATTTGTCTGTTGATTTGTCTGTTCTCTTGGTGGGAGTCAATCCTACCTTTTGCACATCCTGCTTGCACTTTTCCACTTTGTCTTGCAGCTTCTTCTGCTGGTCTGGGGTGATGGATGCCTCAGCCTTGCTGTTGGCTTCCCGAGTCATAGCAAGCTTCTCCTCTTTGCATGCCAGGTGATATGCTTTCTTGGCTGTTTCCAGCTGGTTTGAGTTGAGACAGAAGGAAAGGAAGCCAGGCTCAGTACAAGGTTCCAAACCCCTATTCACCTTTGAAGCCTTTGCATTAAGACTGCAACTAACAATCCACTCCATTGCCTTTGCCTCAAACAGAGAATCCCTCCCACTATGAATCCTTTGCCTTCTAATAAAGTGTCAGACCTATGCTTCAACAACAACAACCCCAAATATGTATTTAGAATCCTCAATTTGGCTACTGCAGTAAACTGCGCAAATGGCATAGCTTGCACATCTTAATTTATCCATATCTGCACATTTAAATATTTTCGCTGCAACAATGAAGGCTACAAACTTCTTTAAATAATGAAAGCTCTGGGTGTCAGGATTCTGAGAAGGTCACCAGGTACCACAAAGTCCAAATACGTGGCTCATAGGCACATGAGGACAGTCAGATTTATAGATTTATAATTATTATTTCACACCGATTTCCCTAAGACACATTAAGATCCAGCTAGGTTTCTGAAGGAATGACCTAAACTATGAAGGTGGGACTCCATATATACTGTGAGCACAATGCATAATATTCTCCTTTCCATGCTGCACCTGGTGACCTTCATATTATCCTACAGGTGTCATTTAATTCTCTTAAGAGGCAAGAGATCCCTGCCCATGTCCCATAGAAGAAGTGGTGGGAAACCACGGGATGGTTATAGAGCCCCTATAAAATTCCATGAATGAGGCAGGGCGACTGCAGAATAAATACCTTGTCTAGAAACACCCTGGAGGTGCAATGGGAGAATTATCTCAACCATTTCCCAAGCCGGGGCTTTTTTCCTCCCTAAAATTACACAAGTTGTATGAAGCACTCGGCCCTTCTCCTCTCCTCCTCCAGCCCTTCCTACCTCCTTCATCTTCTTGGCCCAGGGTTTCTGTGCTTTCCGAAAACCATCCTCTGCTTCCTTGGCCTCCTTGAAGCCTCCCATGATCTGTTTGTGGAAGGCATCCTTCTGCCAGTTCTTCATCTTCTCGAAGTCGTCATTCAACAAGCTATTCTTCACTTCCTGATGCAGCTCGCTCACCTTGTCCGCCTCTGTCATTATGGCCATCCACGCTTTCTCCAAGCTGCCGTACTGTGGGCCTATGCACCGAGAGCACCAGCAAGGCTGGGGTGACCATTGGGCATCCTGAAATAACAGCTTGTCCTTCCCTTACAGACTTTATACACGTGCATAAAGCAGCCACAAGAAGAGGCACTATCCTATTTCTCATGGTACTGGGGGGTGGGGAACGGTGGCAGAAAGCTGGGAAGCATGACATAGCAGAGCTTGGGGGAATATTAAGACACTCTAGTTCTAGACTTTGCCACTGTTATTTGTTGTTGCAGGGGATCCAGCCACATTATCGGCAAGGCTACCACTTTCCCAAACATGCCCTGCCATTTTGTGGACTTTTGTGGGGGTGGGGAAGTAGTTCTGTGCAAGCTGGGCAGCTGCCCACCCCCTCTCCTGCATCGAAGTACATGTCTCCCCACACTACCAGGCTTTATTTATTTATTTATTTATTTATTTAGCACCATCAATGTACATGGTGTTGTACAGATGCGAAAGATCAGGCTCTCCAGTGAGTTTGTTTAATCTACAACCCCATGTGGCTGCTTTGATGACTGGGGAAGTGGCACGGGGTAGGGTTAAGCACCCCCTCCCCCGGCACACCAATTCTTTAATTCTCAAAGCAGCTGGGCGGGGCTGCTCTTTACTTTTAAAAAATCCAAACACCCATGACAGATCCTAATCACAGACCTCCCTCTCTATGTTTAGTTTCGCCTATTGCATCTCAGCAAGATTACACTCCCTGCCTTCCATTTTATAGAACAGGATATCATGGTGTTGATACTGACCCTGCACTAGCGTGCAGACTTTATACTGTTAGTTTTACCCTACCCTGTGCCTGCTTACCCTACCCTGTGCCTGTTTGCATTCTCTTCCCCTCCTTATTGTTTTACTATGATTTTATTAGATTGTAAGCCTATGCGGCAGGGTCTTGCTATTTACTGTTTTACTCTGTACAGCACCATGTACATTGACGGTGCTATATAAATAAATAAATTAATAAATTAATAATAATAATAATAATAATAATAGCGAATGAATGCGGCCCTAAGTCCCATTGAACTTAGTGGAACTTGCTTCTTAGTAAACACGTGTTTGATCGAGTTATAAAAGAGAAGGGATCTTTTAAAACTCTTGCCAAGTTTATGAAGCCCATGAGATTTTACTGTTGCTCCAACTAATTTTTATGAATGGTTTAATATGTTCTTCTAATTTAGATTGTTGTTGATTGTAAACTCTTCAGTCAAATGTTTATCTGGAAATAATACATTTCAAAATAAACAAGTAATTGTCTGGGGAGGCCCAGATCCTGTCTTCCAGTATAGGGTAGCAAAAGCATGTTAATAAAGCCCCTAACTTTCCTTTTACTATAAATGAAAATAATTAATCTGAGGAAATTCCTGTGGAGATATTCTTCCTCCACAGTACACAGCTTGAATCAAGAAGAGAAAGCAGATACTATCTTGCAAACTGCAGTTCCCAACTCCTCCCCTCCCTCCCCAGTCCATGGCCCCATCCTCCATCCCAGTACTGGGAAACATGGTAAAGAGTGAGAAATACCTTTGTCTATTAGTTGTCTCCACCGCTTGGACCAATCTACCAGCTGCTGGCCATATGCCTTCTCTATCTTTGCCCGCTCATGGACACAGTTCATCAGGTCATTGCACAGCCGATATCCATCATCAATCCGTTTCACCGTCCGTTTGTAGTTCCCCACCTGCCAGACACACGGACAGCTGCCTGGGAACAGGGCCTAACTGTACACCCAGGAAGAATCCTGAAGGCCAGCTTAGCTCAGAGCAACCAGGGATGGGGAAAATAATGAATTGTTCATGGAGCATGGGGTGGGGGAGTGGGGCATTTCAATGTAAAAAGGAGATCGCTGGATGAAAATGTAGTGGTTTCAATGGGCATTTTTGTATCTCTTTGCCACTGATCAGCGCTTTGCCCTGAGGATTTCTAGGCATATTACAGTCAGTAGGAATAGCATCCACACAGGGCATGGATGGGCAACTTGTAGCCCTCCATCTGTTGTCAGCCTCAAACTCCCATCAGCCTAAGCCAGCATGGGCAGGGATGGTGGGACTTGTAGCCCAACAACATCTGGGTGATATAGCTTCCCCAGCCCTGCTCTAACACCAAATCCTGCTCTGCAAGAAGAACAATGGATATTTCGTGCATTACTTTGATTTGCTGTATTTGCACAAATACCAGGACAACATTTGTGCTGGAGCTCACCACCAAGACTAAGCTCCAGGACATGTTTCAGACTTATCTCAGGGACATGTGGAGATAGTATGAGGGCAGTGCCTTTGAGCATCAGCAAACAGGGCAGTGCCAAATGTTTGCCAATTTCAATTTTCAACATGAAAGGTATATTTGTTGGTGGGGAGGGGCGATGTCTCCTGAATTCCTGCTCTCCCCCGACTCCCATCTTTGGGAACAAGAGACTCCCGTCTCTTTTTGAGCCCATTCACAGCCAGTGTTGCCCACTCTTTTACTGGGATCTTTGAAGCAAATGGGAAAGAAACTGTAGCCAAGAGGTGGCGCCGAGTTTCTTTCCCATTTGCTACAATGATCCCAGTCAATCAGGGATCACCTAGTGAATGCGATGATTTCATAATCCTAACTAGCCAATCAGATTTGGCCACCTGACAGCAGCACTGATGACAAGTGAAGCTGACTGATCTCTTGTTTTAGAAATTCAGTACTGAAAGAAACCCATCTGAATTGTTGGACAGCACCTCCTGGTGAAGCAGTTCTCAAATTCCCTCCATCTCCTATCAACTACTTGGTGAACCATTTAATAAACTGCTTTTCGCTCTACAAATCAATACACATATATAACTCATGTTCTAATAACTGCAGCCTTATTTTAATGTGATGGATGCACCTGTTTTTATTAGCAAAGTTTGATGAAGCCGGGTGCAGTATCTGTCAGCTTTGGCCTCAAGTCATGCTCAGCATTCATCTGCTTTGCATGTTTTCACGGGCCTAAATGGACTATAGTTTGAGAACCTCTGTTCTAAAGGAGAAAGCTTTAGTACAGCAAACCCTGGATGGTTTTGGCCCTTTCTACACCATACAGGTGTAGAGGAAGGGAGGGGGGGCTATCCCGGACTTACCTTCTTCTGGGATCATCCCTCATGTCCAAATGGCCCACTGGGATGGGAGGAGGGATGTCGTGCAAGTGGAGGTGGCCATTTTTTTTAAAGCTGCAGGAGCTGGAGCGCACTTGCACTCCAGCAAAACTTAAGGTGAACAATTTTTTTTAAAAAAAAGCCCCGACCCTGCTCCCCAGCCCGCCCACGATGGCCCTGGACTCCCTCCGTCCCGGCTCCTTCCCTCTGATGACCCCCACTACTTGTGTGGAAGAGGGAAGAAGCCGGGACAGGCACCAACACCATCCGAGGTCCTTGGGATTGTCCTGGGACTGTGAGTAAAACCGGGATAAATGAGGTCTCAGTTATCCTGGGGAAATGGAGGGATCATCCCTCCCTGATCCTGGGATCCCTTGTGCATCATCTGGACGCACAGGAATGATCCCTGGAAAAATCCTAGGTGTAGAAAGGGCCTAAGTCCACTTGGTTCCAGAAGGCTCTTCTCGTCTTCTCTCCTGCCAAATCCACAGCACTGCTATTGAGAGCCCTTCATAAGGCAACATGCAGCAACTTCCCTTCTCTAGAACCATGGGGTTTCTTGCACCACCAATCAGAAAGCTCATTTGCATGACGCTAACAGGGAGGCTTTGGCTGGGCCTCCAAAGGGGCTGTGTTAGGCTGCCTCCCTCCTTAGCCAGTATTTCTTCAAAAGGTGTGGCATGCTGTACAGCAGGGCTGCAGAACCAGAATGGGAGTGGGGAGATGACTCCCCCATCAAGCCCTCTGTGGGCCATATGACATCACAGGATGATGCCACTGGAGGAGCGAAAGGGACCTGGCTTCACTGCACATGGGCTTTCCAGGTCAGGGAAGCCCTGCGTACAGTGAAGCATCAGCAGGGGAAAATCTCCATGGGGATTCTTCTCCATACTCCCCCCACAACCCTTGGCATGGGTGGGGCTTATGGGGTGGGCTCCATGGAGGTGGTTCAAGCTTCTGTGGGCTGAATGCAGAGCCTCTGTGGGTCAGATTCAGCCCATGAGCTGGAGGTTTTGTGCCCCCTGCTGTACAGAGAGGAGGCAGGGCTCTCACCTCCCAGAAGCTGTCAGTTATTTCTTCAGCAGATGCCGCAGACTCATCGTAGGAGCCTGACATGGTTTGTGGCCCTTGTTGTTGATTGCCAAATGTTCAGCCACTCTGCAGGTAGTGCCAGACCTCATGCACTGCAAGGAAAGAAGAAGAAAAGAGAAAGGTCAAACTGTGGATGGAGGTGGGCAGAGGACTCCTCAGCTGTAAAGCTCATCCTTTGCCACTTTGCTTCTGCTTATCTGAAGAACCCACCCTGCATATTCAAGCCTTGAGCTTCTACTCTCAATACATTTAAAGTGGCCTCTAGGTTTAACCTCCTAATTTGGATCAGTGTCTTGCTACCTCTATGAGCTGCACAAATGGAACTTTAGACTTCATGAGTAGTTGGGAAATAAGCTATTTCCCCTAATAAGCTGCTAAATTGTTCCCAATGTGAATACATGGGGTTCAACCCAGACTTGGTGACACTTAAAATAGATTCATTGATCCCAATGGGTCTACTCAAAGCATGACTAGGTCTGGATCCAACCCATTGCCTATTACCATAGAACAGGGAAGGTAGATTAAAGTACAGTTGGGAGAAGATGCTCCACTTTAATCTATCATGTCCCTCCTTTTCATTAATTTGTCACATATTGGGAAGATTTCCTGAAATCTGAACTTTTATTGTGATTTATGGCTAGCTGCCTCGGTTTATCTCCCCCCACCCTTCTCCTTCCTCTAGAAAAAAATCTATCAGGACATAACAGGACAGTTGTATGAGCCTGCATACTCTCTTCCTGGAACAAGCACTTCTGGGGAAGAAGGCCTGTTTTCAGGAAGGGAGTCTGAGGAACGGAGGCAAATAGAAGATCAACAACTTCTAGGCATAAAAGGAGATAAATGCCAGCATGTCATATTTTAAAGTGATACCTGAAGCTTAAAATGAATACCAAAGAATTTGTTCTCATTTTCTGCAGCTAACTGCTGAAGAATAAACATTTCATTAAGAAACCTTAGAAATATTATTTTGATACCCACAGAAAAGAATTGTACATGGGCAGAATGTGACATACATTTTCTCATATGCAGGTTGTTGATGCAAACACAGTGTAAGCCAGATCCTCATCCCATCCTCCATTGCCACCTGGTGGTGGTGGTGGCGGCCTTCAGCGCATCGTACATGCTCCCCATGGGATCTTGTTTGATGTGTACACCAGTAGTGTTTCAAACAATACATTCTAGATATTTACTGAGAAAAGCTGGTGCAACTGGCACCTCTTCTCAGGTGTCCTCCTTGACCTGAGCTATATTTCAGAGTTTCTTTGCAGGAAAATCAGTTAATTGTAAGAGAAAGACTAACATTTCCACAGCGTCTCACATCCTTTAAGGCAGAAATAGGCAACCTTTTTTGGGTCCAGGGCATGTTTGGCAATTTGAGAAACTCTCCTGGGCACTACCACAAAATGGCTGCCATGGGAGCCATGGCAAAGGAGAAGTAACCTGTCCAAAAGACTGAGTACAAAGCAGAGGAGGTGGGGAGGGTTGAGCCCCAACACACTAAACAACTCCTTTGAATCTACAGTTTTCAGCTCCAACCAAAACCTATTTCACAGCAATCCCAGCTGCCAGTGAGATAATGTGTTAATTTAAACAAAAATGTGGGAGGGCATCAAGAAAGGTGTCTGGGGATGCATTAGAGCCTACAGGTACCACATTGCCTATCCTTGTTTTAAGGAATCTTGCCTTGAATCCCTAATCATATTGCGAAATCATGAGGCAACAAACCCTGATCCATTATATACAGTAATGCAGCCGCTGGTCATGCTTGCTGGAGATGATGGTAATTGTCTTCCAACATATCTGGAGGGCATCAGATTTGGGAAAGTTGGTGCTGGGGGTAAAGGAGATCTCCCACTCTTTACCTGCACCAGTGAGACCTCAGAATTCTAGATAAAGAGAGGGTATTGCAGAATACGTTCCAGTTAACTAAGCTGATTGGGTTTCTGTCCCATGCAGTGGATGTAGGGAAAGGTGAAACCCATTCCCTCTGCCCAGGAAAGGGGGAATCAGGGTTAAACCCTTGCAAAATGCATGAAGCTTACTCAAAAGCACAATAATAGAAGCTCAACTACAATGTATTCCACAGGTTAGGAAAGGCAGCATCAAGTCCAAGAGGTCACCAGCATGGTTAAGAAGCAGTATCAAGGAAGCTATTGTAGAAAAGAGGGCTTCCCTCAGAAAATGGAAGTCTTGCCCAAGTGAGGAAAATAAAAGGGAGCACAAGCTTGCAGAAAGGAGATGCAAAAAAGCATTTTGAAGAGCAAATTGCTAATAATATCAAGTCCAACAATAAAAATTCTTTAAATATATTAGAAGCAGGAAACCAGCTAAGGAAGCAGTTGGACCGTTGGATGACAATGAAGTTAAGGGAATACTAAGGAGGGCAGAGAAATTGCAGAGAAGCTGAATGAATTCTTTGCATCAGTGTTCACTGCAGAGGATACAGGACAGAAGCTTGTGTCTGAACTGATGTTTTCAGGAAGGGAGTCTGAGTAACTGAGGCAAATAGTAGTGACAAAATATGAAGTTCTCAACCTTATTGACAAATTGAAAGCAAATAAATCACCAGGACCAGATGGTATCCATCCCAGAGTTCTCAAAGAATTCAAATATGAAATTGCAGACCTCCTCAGAAAAATATGCAACATGTCCCTAAGCTCAGCCTCTGTACCAGAGGACTGGAAGATGGCCAATGTAACACCAATTTTAAAAAAGGGATCCGGGGGGGATCTGGGAAATTACAGGCTGGTTAGCTTGACATCTGTTCCAGGTAAATTGGTTGAAAGCATTATTAAAGACAAAATTAGTAAGTGTGTAGAAGGTCATGTCCTGCTGAAGAAGAATCAACATGTGCTTCCGTAAAGGCAAGTCCTGTCTCACTAATCTTCTAGAATTCTTTTAGAATGTCAACAAACAAGGTTAATCCAGTGAACATTGTTTACTTGGACTTCCAAAAGCTTTGATAAAGTCTCTCACCAAGGACTCTTGAACTAACTTAGCAGTCATGGAATAAAAGGAGAGGTCCTCTTATGGATCAGTAACTGGTTAAAGAACAGAAAGCAGAGAGTAGGAATAAATGGTCAATTCTTTGAATAGAGATAAGTAAGTAGTGGGGTCCCATAGGGATCAGTATTGGACCAATTCTTTTCAGCTTGTTCATAAATTATCTGGTATAAGAAGTGAACAGTGAAGTGGCCAAGTTTGCAGATGACACCAAAGTATTTACAGTTGTTAAAACACAAAGGGATTGTGAAGAGCTCCAAAGGGATCTTTCCAAGCTGGGAGGGTGGGCATCCAAATGGCAGATGTGGTTCAATGTAAGCAAGTGTAAGGTGATGCACATTTGGGCAAAAAACAAAACAATTTCAAGTATAACCTAATGGGATCTGAGCTGGAGGTGACTGAAGAAGAAAGAGATCTTGGGGTTGTGTTGGACAGCTCGATGAAAATGTCAACTCAGTGTGCGGCAGCTGTAAAGAACGCAAACTCCATGTTAGGCATTATAAGAAAAGGAATTGAGAATAAAATTGCCAGTATCATACTGCCTTTATACAAATCTATAATGTTACCACACTTAGAATACTGTGTACAGTTCTGGTCACCACACCCCAAAAATGGTACTATAGAGCTGGAAAAAATGCAGAAAAGGGCAACTAAAACAATTAAGGGGCTGGAGCATCTCCCCTTTGAGGGAAGGTTACAACAGCTGGGATTGTTTAGCTGGGGGGAAAAGGAGGCTAAGGAGGACATGATACAAAACTATGCATGGTGTGGAGAATGTGAACAAGGAGACATTTTTCTCCTTCTCTCAAAATACTAGAACCAAATAAGGTGATTGGTGGGAGATTCAGGACAAATAAAAGGAAGTACTTCCTCACACAGTCATAGTTAAATTATGGTATTCACTACCACAAGATGTAGTGATGGCCACCAATTTGGATGGCTTTAAGAGGGAGTTGGATAAATTCCTGGAGGAGAAGGCTATCAATGGCTACTAGCCCTGATGGTTTTGTACTACCTCCAGTATCCGAGGCAATAAGCCTGTGTGCACCAGTTGCTAGGAAATATGGGTGGGAGGGTGCAGTTGCACCATGTCCTGCTTTGTTGGTCCCTGGTCGATAGTTGGTTGGCCACTGTGTGAAAAGTGTTGGACTAGATGGACCCTCAGACTGATCTAGCATGGCACTTAAGTTTTTATGCTCACCTTTCCCTTCCTCCCAGGATACCAATCACTCAGCCTTTTTCGAGAAGGCACAAGCAAGGAAATCAAAGAGCCCTTAATGATTTTGTCACTTGTTACTTTTAACCTTGAATATACATTAATGGAGGCTGACACATGTTAAAACACTGTCATCTCAGGCTAGGCCAATGATTCTGTGAAGACGCTCTTTGAGGCGGCTGTCGTGTAAGGCAGTCACATCCAGGTCAGTTGCTGGTGGTTGCCATCAACAGTGTTGTGGTGGAGCCAAGTGTCACAGGACTGAAGCAGTGAGACTTTTTGATGTCATCTGCCACCCCCACCCCCAGGTTTCCCTGTTCCTTCTGAGCTTAGCTCTAATCCTCCCAGTAGCAGGGAGAAAAGGATTTCCCCATCAAGAGCATTTCTATGTTAGCCATCCTTGTTGTAATGCGAAGTATTTTGTGGCTGGCTGGTCATAGAATCATAGAATCATAGAATAGCAGAGTTGGAAGGGGCCTACAAGGCCATCGAGTCCAACCCCCTGCTCAATGCAGGAATCCACCCTAAAGCATTGGTCTTGAATTGGTAATTAAAACCCATTAGCTTTACAGAAGACTGGCTCCTAATAGAGATGAAAACTGCTAGAAATGGCTAGTTGAAATTGATCAAAATAGCAGCCTGCATTTCTTGCCTCTCCTTGGAGGTGTGGCTATGGGGACTGTCATGATGAATGTCTGCACTGGCTGTCAACATATAGGCTCACAAGAGCACCAACCCAGCAATATCAAGCAAAAAGAAGCAAATGATGGGTGCCAGTTCTAGAAATATCCTTAGCAATGATGCATGGGTGGGAAAGTAGGAGAGGGAATGAAGAAAGGTAGGAATACAAGTAAACAACACTACTCCCATTTCTCTCTTAGGAAACCAAAGCATGCCTTCCTCCCTGCTGTGTCTGAGCTCTGTCTGCCTTTCCCTCTGCAGTCTCAGCCTGCCTTCTCCAGTATCTGTCTAAAGTAAATCCAGAGACAAATTAAATTCAGGCAGCATAAAGTGTTTGGAATTGGAAAGCACATTCTCCAGTCTTCAGGAAGGAGAGAGAGAAAGAGAGAGAGAAGATAATGTGCACAGCAGTTCAGACAGATTTAACCCTCGCCCCACATTCCCATACCACTAGGATACATCTATTCCTGGCTGTTCTATAATCACCGATCCTTAAAGTCCTACTCAACTCTAGGGGTTCATTATGTAACACCTGGAATAATATGCCTGCTGTCAGTCTGGGATGCAGCCCAACTACCCAAGCTGTAAGAAGGGGGTGGTGGTGCAATGGTTAGCATGGAGATCATGCTCGAATGGATGTTTATTTATGCCGTGGTGTATGTCTCTTGCCGTCCCTAAAGAAGGGTGGCTAGTCCCTAGCTCCCGCTCTGGGATGAGAACCATGAGGATCATGCTGTAAGCATTTCAACCTAATCTGTTCTGATATTCAGAAGAACAGGATCCCCAGAGAATCACATGAGAAAGCCACACTGCTTAAGCCTTCAGCAGCAGCATCCAAAGGAATAGATAGCTGGAGGCAGGGCTGGCAAAGAAGACTCAGGAAGGGAGAGGAGGTAGACAGCTTGTGTCTGGTGAGAATAAAGGGAAAGGCTCCTGTCCTGTTCTTTTAACAGTTAGGCAGAATTAGGAATTTTGGTGGATGCAGCTTTTCTTACTCTTGCAGCCTTGTGACAGGGCAAATTGTAATCGCCAAAATTCCTTCTAGAACTATTAAAGGTACAGAACCCCCGACCTCTATTGAGTCTACTCACTCTATTTATTTGTACCTTTTTGCATATTTTTAAATAAAATGTAGAATCAGGGTAGCTTTTTTTGGACATACTAAAGACATCTTTTTAGGTGAATTTTGCTCATGGAACTGGTCTAATAAGAAATAAAAGAAAAATTAAAAGGGGGAAATATATCATGGTTCAATTGTATCCAAATGGAACAATGGACCAAAAAATAGCTAAAGGATAATATAGATTGCAGAAAGAATACTAAATTTGAGGATTTGATTTTACAAAAAGAGAAAGAAAAAGAAGAAAATAAATTGATTAATGAGTGAAATATATAAGATATTATTGGAAACGGAAACTCAAGAAGATTCTGTTACGATGGTATGGGAAACAGATTTGAATGAGAAAATAGAGAAACAGGACTGGGGAAGGATATGGAAACAAAGAGTGATGAAAAATATGTCTGTAAGGATAAAAGAAAATTATTATAAGATAATTTGGAGGTGGTATCTAACTCCAATAAAATTAAACTTAATAAATAAAGAGAACTCGATACTTTGTTGGAGAGGATGTCAGGAGAAAGGAACGTATATACATATGTGGTGGAATTGTGAACATGTACAAAAATTATGGGAAATGGTGTATAGAGAAATAAATGAAATAACTGGAACGGATTTAGAAGAAACACCAAGTGTAGCATTATTATCAATGTATGGAAATCTCAAATGTAATCAGATGGAAAAAGAATTAATAATGAACCTGTTAACAGCTGCAAAGTTAATGATATCCAGAAATTGGAAGGTTCAAGGAGATTATGATATAGAAGATTGGTATAAAGAAATATTTGATATTGCTATAAATGATAAATTAACATGTAATATTAGATTTAGAAGGGGAATCACAAAATACAATGATTTTGAAGAGATATGGAAATTGTTCCTAGAACATGTATTGTTAAAAGGGAGAGGAATAACACCTCCAGAAGATTCAATGCAATTTTGGAAACTAGAATAAGATCCCAAGGGTGGGGGGCACTTATTAATGTAAGTTAAGAAGAATGTATAGCTAAGAAATAAGAGGAATGTTATGTTATTATGTATGTATATGATTTATTATGTGTTGTTAAATAATATTTTTTTTTTAAAAAAATGAACTGGTCTAATAAATGCTGTAACATTCCAGATCAGAACTTACTATGTCTAAATGAAAGCCCATTTCTAGGAAAATGCATCATGCTAAAGGAGGCCATATGATCTATTAGTTGAAACAATGGTTCTCTCTCCGACAAATCAACTCCACGTCCCATGCTTCATTTATTTTATCTTTGAAATGGGCAGGGAATTTTGTGGTACCTTTTTAAAGGCAAGTGAAGCCTCCATGAGCCTTTTAGTAGGGGAGGGGGAGGAAGAGAACCTAAGGTGAGCAAACGAGGTCTGCGTTGCATAAAAGCATCACTTAGTCTTGGGACAGTCCTTGGGTATTATGCAATTCAGCTTGGAGGTGATCTTATATAAGGGCCTTATACTGAATCAGGGGCCTTATACTGAAGTCTTATAGGGGAGCCTTATATATATTGGTCCATCTAGCCCAGTATTATCAATACTGACTGGCAGCAATGCCTCTCCTGGGTTTCAGGCAGGATTCTTTCCTAGCCCTACCTGGAAAAGCCAGGGGTTGAACCTGGGTCCTTCTGCATCTAAGCATGTGCTCTACCCCTGAGCTATGGCCCTTCACTTATGGAGCCAATCCTTCTGGACCCAAAAGAAGAACAGCATCTCTCAGTCCAAGCAGAAGTCATGGAATGCTTGCTCTGAGCAAGCGTGGAATATTATCTATTAATGCACAGCATTTTTAATATTCTAGCTTTGGGGCAGGAGCTCTGACTTTCTGCTAGCGTATGTGTGTGTTGGGGGTGGGGGAAGGGGCCTTTAGTTAGGCAGGCCTAACTGACAGCCACATGGCTCCAGCCTTCTGGATTCTGTGCTGAAATGGTTACTGAGCTTGTTGCGAAGGCCGACTTCGAGAGCTCACTGCAGTGGAACTAATAGTGCCTCGAAGGGATTTAGTGATATAACTCAGGAACCTCGCAATCCAAGCCAGTCTTATAAATAAACGCCTGACTGTGTCCCTCACATGTTGACACAGGGACCCAGCTGTGTGCAGGCGCGCACCTGCTCACAGGGTATGCATATTCACTTGGCAATGTGCATGTGCGCACACAAGCACAGCAGCCCACATCGCTCCACATGCACAACACAGAACATATACAGGCAGCTGTAGCAACATTGCCGGGATCAACGTAAGAAGCAAACAACTGCAACATGAACAGCTGGAGCAGACACCCAGCAATCCCTGTAATGCCCAACAAACTCATAGACTTTGTAATCTTTGTAAGCCGCTCTGGGAGCCTTTTGACTGAAGAGTAGGGTAGAAATGCTGTAAATAAATGAATAAAATAGACCTGTAAACAACAATGTGTGCATTCAAATATACATCAGTCACATAGAGAAATATACAAAGAATACAGAGCAGTGAAGCCTGAATAATGAAGTTCCTACATACAACCAGGTCAGCACATGATGGTATTACTCACATTTTATTTATTTATTTATTGCATTTCTATACCGCCCAACAGCTGAAGCTCTCTGGGCGGTTCACATGATGAGTCGTGGGGATAAGCATAGAACTACATGCTTTCTTATTTGCACCAAGCAGAAGCAGAATTCAGAAGGCATGTGTGTGATAAGTGGTGAAAGGTATTAACAATACTGCTGCAAAACCTGCAGACTTATGTCACCATCACGCACTATTGCATTGTGTGCTGTTATGCATACATATGTAAGCATGCACAGGACACACATACCAGCACATGATAAGGCAACATTCCTCATTTCCCCTCCCAAATTCCTCACCTTATACACTTCTCTTTAGCATGTTTCTCCTGTTTAAAAAAATAGTTTAATTTCCCAGCTCCTCTGCAATTCCTGGGTGCCACGGCCCATGTGTATTTCAGCCATCTGCAACTAAGTCTTTACTACGACTGGTTGTGCAGCTAGATAACTTTAGTCTTTGGACTTAATGGTCTTACAGGGGGGAGGCACTTTAGATGGCTGTGAGTATTATTTCTGTTGTGAAGCACGCAATTAACATTTCTCTTCTCCCCCTGACCCCCATTCAGTGCTTAACAACTGCTACTACATTCCTGATACATTCAAGAAAAGAAAAGGAAAAAAAAATGTTTGCCAACCCTGGTTTTTAAAAAGCTCATAGCTTCGCACGTTAAACTCACTTAAATCATAGCACCACCTTGATAACAGGGATAAAACTGCTGTGCAATGCAGCTTGCTTCTGCAGACATTATTTCCAAGTAAACACATTTACTTGGGTATAAACACCATTTTGTTGTAGTCTCATCTGGATTGTGGGAGGGAGAAATAACCCAATTGACTTGGCAATATATCCCTCTTTTCCCTGCAATCTTGCAAAGTTTCCCTGCAATCTTGCAATCTTTTTCATAATGTGGTGTGAAAATAATTGAAAAGTGTCAGGGTTAGGTGTCAGGGTACCCTTGTGGGGCCACAATTACAGACTTGGGGGCACATGTGGTCCTGAGGCCATGGGTTGTGCACCCCTGATTCATCTGGACCCATCACACACAACTTGTAACATGGGTCCACCCCCAAGATGCTATCACATAAGTACAATCTCATGAGTCATGGAATCAATTTTTAAATTTTTATTTCTGGAATGATATAAATAGACACTAACACTTAACAGCTTGTAGCTTTTGTTTATCTAGTTTCCAAGTAAGTACACTGCCTGAGTCAAGACTATATAGAAAAGCTTTGCCCGTTTTTGAAAAACTGGAAGAATGCCATGCCAGGACCAAGATTTAGGGGTCCTTGGGCAAAATGCCTTCTGGTGGATTCCCTCCATCACTGGTGGCCCTTGGTGGGAGACAGACATCTGCTCCGACCAGCATTGAGCTTCTGGGTCTAGCTGCAATTTGTTTCCTGCAATGTCCGCAACGCAGTGTTGATCTGGGGTTTTGTAGGAAATTAAAATGGCAGCTAGACTCATCTGCTTGACCCTAAACAGAACACCAGAAAAATAAATAATGAGGTGGGGGCTAACTAGGCATTAATGGGTAGGTGTTAGTTGGCCCTGCTGTGAGGTAAGACCCTAGCAGCTGCTGAAGGAATGATTGATATCCTTTACTTAATTTTAATTCCTTCTATTTAAGTGGCTTGATTTGTATTTAAATCCAAATGAGGGTGTGGTGTGTATGTGTATTAATTAGGCACAAGTGTCAAATGCCCTTTAGAAACTCTTCCTGGGATCAGTTGTACTCTGGATGCCAGAGGCCTAAAGCATTTACTTGCATGTGTTCCAAGGTCTGTAAATCCTGTTAGCTGCATTGGCTCATGCTATCCCTGGGATCTCAATGCCCTTATTATAGGGCTTGTCCCTCTCTCCTTCTGCCATTCATTTGCCATAGTCTGCTGGCTTCTCCTAACTGTGTAAAAGGAATGACAAAAGGATTCAAGGAATTTCTGACCCTACATGTTTCTCATCTGGCTGCCAGCATAGCTAGCAATCCCAGGGAACTCCTTTTTTTGTTTAGAGCCAAAAGCATGCAACCATCTCTAAATAACAAACCATAATGGACATGTCTGAGATATTCCTATTACACTGGTTCTTGGCTTGTCCAGGGGATTGAGCAACATAAGAAAGGACTTGAACAGTACCCTTCCCACTTTACACTGTAGTTTGGGGGATTAACAAGCCTTTTCCATCTAGGAGTAAATTGGCATTGCCTATATTACTAGCCGCATCCAGTTCTTACTCAATTCAAAATATATCATTTGTTAAAACTCTTGCCCAGCTTCTGGCAGCCATGATTAAACTAGAACTGGGATTAATGGAATTTTATCTTTCTTTTTTTAAAAACAAAATCTTGGTGGTGTATTATTTAGAACTGATTTCATGTTTTTGGCTATAAATATTTTCAAGGACCTTGGGAATGGGCAAGACAGAACTAAAATGGCATTGCATTTTAGGATTATGGATTATTTGCTAGCATTTTTTCTTTTCATTTTTGATCTAACTGTGGAAACAGCAATGTCATTCTTGCTGGGTTTTAGCATTCAGTTGGTTGCTTGATTTGACTCGTAGAACGTGTGCAAATTAAATGCATGTATACATAAACTGTGACTCAATGCTTTAATTATTTGCATAAATTAATCCACACTTGAAAGCATTGGTTGGTTTCCTTCTCCTGAGACAGCTATCAGCTCTTCTGTTAAGCCAGGAAATACTGCATTAGGGTCAGGCTGGCTCTGATTACAGGCATTGCTTCTTCTGCTCATGATGCCAGGCGATGCTTCCATGCCTTTTGTGTTTTGGGGGTTATTGTTTTTTCTTTTCTTTTTTGCAATGCACAGCCCCCAAAATTAAAACAAACAAACAGGGAGCTAAGGTCTTCCTGGATCTTAGCCCAAGGAGCCAACCTTGTCCAGCAGCAAGGCAAGGGGAGGCTGCTCCTGGCGAAGAAATGCCAGCAGCAGTCCACTAATCAATAAACAGTTGCTGAGACAGCAAACAGTTTGCAGAGGATAGATAGCATTTCAGAAACCCACGGAGAATGTGGCTTTATCATTGTCAGCAGAGTCGGAGAAGGCAAGGTGAACTGGTATAGCCACAAAGCGATACAGCTGAAGGGCAGAAAGGCTGAGTATAGTACTGTCACAGTTTCTAACTGCTTGGTACTCTCCTTACATTGGACATCTTGTAACTGGAAATCTCGTATCTCTGTGTGTATTAACTTCAATCACATTTGCAGCCTTCCCCATGATGGTGCCCTCCAGATGCATTGGACTATAGGCTCCATCATCCCCAGCCAGCATGGCTATTTGGACAGCTCAAGCTTGGGGAAGGCCCTGAAAAATACTTTGGGGGGGGGGAACCCACGGTGTTGTAAAAGGGTTGTTTTTCCCCTCTGTGTCACCGTCTCTGATGCAAACACCCATTCTCTTATGAACCAGTGGCCCACCCCAAACAGATTTCTATTTATTCTGGAGAGAGGCAAGAGCATCTCGCCACTTGCCTTCATCATGCTCTGAGAATAGAGAATGATCTGTTTCTGATAAGGCAACAACCTCCATTTGAATATAGACGAAGAAAGGAAGTATATGCGCACCTAAAGATAATGATACAGGTCTTAGCTAGACATAAGGTTTATCCCGGGATTGTCCCGGGGTCATCCCTGTTCATATAAATGACACACAGGTTATCCCGGGAGCAGGCAGGGATGATCCCAGGATAAACCTTAGGTCTAGCTAAGCCCACAGTCTCAGATTACAACGGATGGTGGTTTTAAACATTATGGCTGCAATCCTATGGTATCTGGGAGTTAGTCCCATCAAACTCAATGAGCCTTACTTCTGAGTAGACATGTATAGGATTGCACTATATAGAAAGCAGGAAGAGCTAGATGTGTCAAGTCCAGGTCTCATGCATCCATTGTGGTATCTGAAAGGGAATTTTCCCAGTGCCTGGAGCTCTTGCTTCCCCCACTGCCAGTCTGGAGAGATGTGCAAGTAGCACCTACTTTGCCTGTTTCCATTAGAATGTTCAAAGGCAGAACTTCCACATCTGGCAACTGCCATTTCCTACAATATATTAAGCCATCTTAATTGGCATGCTAAATTCTCTACACATACAGTCCTTTGTGCACATGTGCTCACTCACGGCCACTCAGCTGTTTATGTTCTTTGGCTGGGCTAACAAGCTATTTTGACAAGTTGGCAGCAGGAAAGTCTCAATAGAAGCACCGAACCCTTCGCTTCTTATCTAAACAGCAACACAATTTCCACCAAAATAAAGATGGCAATCATGCCTCCATTTAATTTGATCATTATTGCCATTGCTAATAAACTAAATGAGAAATAAAATGCAAATGTTTAGTTAGAGTAAAGCAGAGGACCGACCTGTCTGGTGGGACTTCAGTCCAGTTCATAGTGTTGCATGCTTTATTTACTTGAAAGACTCCTGTATGTCACTTTTCTCTTTAGAAATATGTAAAGCAAAATACAACAATAAAATCCACTATATAATAATTTAAACCTGTTAAACAATAACTAAACAGCAATAATTAATCTATTTAAAATCTCTCTTGTTGAAATCAATTCCAGAAAAGTAGCTGGTTGTAGGAAACACAACAAAGAACAATCCTTTATTGATATTGATGCTACCTATTTGTGTGTGAACAAGAATGCTGCAACCTAGGTCCCTTCCTTTGAGAGTTTAAATTGGGACAATCTGCTTTTCTACTCAACGTGTTTGGGGTTTGCAAGAAACCTCTAGGCTTGAAGCAAGAAAAAACCAAATGCCACAGATACTCTTGTATTTCAAACTGCTTCTCAGAATACCTGTGTAATGCCTTCCTTCCTTTCTTTCTTCCTTTCTTTCTTCAAATGCCTCCTCAAAACCCATCTTTCTGTGAAGACTCTGGCACAACCCCATAGTTCCCCTGCCCTACTGTGACCAAGCCTGTAGTAACTAAACTGTAGTGAGTTCGACACTGGAAGAAGAATAAGGTTAAGTACTGAATAGACACAGTGTCCTATATGCTGTTTATTAAATCTACAAAGGCCCATGAAGTATTGAATAAAGAGCAGTTTTCTTTAGTGGGTGGTTTCTCATAGGGAGAGGTTGGTATCATGCAAGCACCAATCTACATTTTAACAAATGTTAGCTGTCTGATACTGAGAAAGGTGTAACCCTCATGTCAATAATTATGTAGCTGCCTAATTTCTTCTGTTTGCTTTATTTTACTATTTCACTGAGGAGATGGAGACATACCCCAACCCCAGTGTTGGAATGTCATAGTCATAGGGAGAGGTAAATTATTTCCCTGACTGTGATGTTTCAAGTAGGGTGACAATATGGAAAGGAGGACAGGACTCCTGCATCTTTAACAATTGTATTAAAAAAGGAATTTCAGCTGTTAAAGATACAGGAGTCCTGTCCTCCTTTCTATATTGTCACCCTATTTCAAGTGCATCCTAAAATATCAGAAAAGGTATAAAACACTGGCCTGAGGCCCAACCAATTTGGTGTTGCTCCATGGGGGAAATGTGCACCGGCAGCCTGGAGAACCTTTGGTCATAGGAACGATGTCTAGTATGCTGTTGATTCCCTGCCCCCAACATACATTCAGCTGTGAAGATGCCAGTTTTATCGGATGAAGAGATGAGTGAGTTTTCTTTGTATTTTTATTCTGCATCTATTACCTATTAATAAACTGTCATTTCTTTCACAGGTGGCATAGTTTCATTTTTGCAATCCAAAGAATCTATTTTGACTGGGCCCTGAGTAGATCAGGCCTCCAGATGAATACATAAGCCAAAGCCAAACTAAAATAATGGCACATTCTTCCCCTGTTTATGCTTGCCTCTGTTTTTCTTCTGTCCTCTGTTGTTTCCTCTGGTTGAGGTTTAGGCAGTATACTCCTTGGGGCAGGGACCCTTGTACTCAGTAAAGTGTTATATGTGTTGATAACTCTAAATAAATAAACAACATGCCAGTGTGGCTGGCAACATACACACAGAAAGTAACAAAATCGAAAATTTAGAAGAGGTATTGCAATAAAACTGGGTTGAGATTTTTGTTTCTTGGTAAATTTGTAACATATTGAAAAGCAGCCATTATGGAGTAAAATACAAATGGAATCTCTTTTGCTATCATCACCGCTCTCTGCAAACTGGCTGCTGAGTAGCCTGCTCCAGGCTCCCACTTTACTCTTTTCTTCCTCTGACATGGCTCCTTCAGCTGGGTATAGATGGATTAAAAATGCTCACTTTTGGGGGCTTTTCAGTAGGCAGCCACCTCTTCTATGCTGTCAGGGGGTGTACTGAATCCCTTTCATTGTTTTTAGCAATCTGGATGCTAAGGCAGTGAAAGAGCACTCTAATGACTTACTGCACTTTACACTGCATGTGTGCTTGCCTGCAGTTGCAAACACTCACATCATATAAAGCAGCAAGGATGATCACACTCTTAATGCAATCATGAAGTATGGGGTGCTTTACTGTGCAAATCTATGAGAACCATCTACACATGATGAATGGTATCCAAGCATTTGTAAAAGTAGTAATATGTCAAAGGATGGTTTCATTTGTCTACTAGAAAATGTAGCTTCCATAGGCAAAGTGTAATAGAAGATTGGGTTGTATAGGTTTGAAACGAGATCCCATGCTAATAGAGAGGATTGCATTAAAGGCCATACATGCTCTCTGATCATGAACATACTGAGAAGTTCTTTACTCCAAACTTTATCATGTACCTGGGGATTTTTCCCCTCCATTGCAAAACTTGCTCACTATCTTCCTAGCACACATTTCTCTTAGGAAACAGCTAGACGGGTGATATTCCGGGGATCGCCCTGGGATCATCCCTGTGCATCCACATAATGCACAGGGTGTCCCGGGAGCAAGGAGGGATGATCCCTCCCTTGCCCCAGGATATCGCCCTACCCTTTAATCCTGCTTTTTCCAAGGTCTCGGGATGATCCTGAGACCACGGAACGTGTGCGCGGGTGTCGTGGGTTGTCCAGGCTCCTCACGAGTAACCACGAGGAGCTGGGCATGGGGCACAGAGCTCCTCAGGAGCTCTGTGCCCATTGGGGGTGGGGTGGGGTGGGGAGAGGGGAAATTAATTTTATTTTTTAAAAACTGACCTTTTGTGCACGAGCGCTCCATCTCCTTTTTTTAAAGAACGGCAGCCGCAATGCCGTGTGCCGCATGTAAACCAGCGCGACAATCTCACAATCATAAAATCGCGAGATTGTCGCCCTCCAACCCCCTTGTCTAGCCATGGCCTTAGAAGAGTCAACATGGAGAGGTTTCAAGCTATTTTCTTTTTGATGTACAATGACAAAGTTTGGATAGGATTGGGAAAAGGCTATCTGAGGATGCAGACCTATACACATGTACCTGAGAGTAAGCACTACTGAACACAGTGGCACTTAATTCTCAGGAAACATGCTAAGCTTGCAATGCACACATTTCCACACATAAGAGCTAACTAAAGGGGTTTGTGTTAACTAAAATGGGTGGGCAGAAAGTAAATTTCCAGATTTTTTCGACTTCAGCTCCCAGAAGCCCCTGCCAACAATGATCAGGAATGTTGGAAACATTCAGTAACCTGGAAATCTGCTTTCTGCCCACATCTACAAGATGTCAACCATAGCACATTATCCCCTGTAGACTTTGGGATTACTTCCTGTTGATTTAACAAGCCTGTTGACTATATCTTGGAGTTAAGAATCTGATATTTTATCAAAAGCCCAAATATAATCATCTGGCACCATAGTTCACATAGTTCACCATAGTTCACATAGTTCACCTGAAAGTCCAATGGAGTTCTACAGCACTGAAACATTGGGTGCAAAGTCATTTTCAGAGTGACCATCATCTGATTTTTGTAGTCCTAATCTTTCTCCTCCATTGACCTCAAGACATACTCCCCAGACAAACTGAAAACACTGGCAAAGTGGAGTGCAAATGCCATCTGCTTATAAAAGGAGCTTGTTTTTTTATTTTATTTTATATATTTACCATATTCTTAATCTGCCCAATAATCAATGTCCTCCAAACCCACAAATGCATGATTTTGTCTTTCCAAAACAAGGCATTTGTGTAAAACAAGAAATGGCACATGGTCAAAAGTTAGTAATTGATGAAAGATATTTATTCTGTGGGCTCCTGCTTATGAACACAATGAGACATTCCACTGGGAGAGAGATAAGCTTAAGATGTTGCAAGGATAAGACTGTATGTGTCTCATAGACAGAACTCAGAAGCTACATGTGTTTTGCTGTTTTTATGACACATAAAAGCTTGAGTTGAGATCCCATCAATTCCTCTTACTACCGATGTTGTTGAGACGCTGAGTGGAGTAGGGTGAAGAAGTCAACAATTTGTTCTCATCATTGTTCTTCTATCTAGGCCTTTCCTCCTTTTTTGAAGAACAATCTGGAGAAGCTATTCATCTCATGTGAAGCTCTTTGACACTTTTATGACACATAGAAGTGTCATAAAACACTTTGCACAGTTCTTTCAAACCACTCTACATCAGCTTACTGTTGCAGTGAAAAGAGGCAACACAACTGATTGATAATAAGAGGGCATGGGCGCGTGTGCGTGTCTGTATGCAATCTGGTCATTTCCACATGCCACATGAGGAAGAAATTGAGGTGGTGGAGGCTATGGTGGATGAGGAGGGGGAAGGCAGAGAGCATTAGGCACTGGGTAGGATATTCTCAGATCAGTGAACACCTGCTTTCCTGGGCTGTTTTGAAAACTAGAAAACAGAATGATAAGTTTTTCCTGGCTATATAGATCATCAGAGTCCTGCTTTAATAGGCAGAGAGTAAAATAAAGCAAGACTTTCTGACACTAATAGAGCCAGTGTGCTGTAGCGGCTGTACTGTTGGACCAGGATTGGGAAGACTCATGTTCAGATTAGTAAACTATCTGACTTTATTGTTCTCTATCCGAAGGGCTGTCCAATCCAACTCCTGTTCTGAACATGTTTTATGTAGGAATGTAATATAAGAAAGGCTTGCTAGATTAGGCCAAAGGCTGACTCAGCACCCTGTCTTCCACAGTGGTCAACCAGATGTCTCTGGGAAGCCCACAAGTACAACATGAGTGCAATAGCTCTCTCCTGCTGTTGGTCCCCATTAATTGGTAGTCAGAGGTACATTGCCTCTGAATCCGAGTGTCGCGCATCACCACTGCGACTTATAGCCACTGATAACCCTATCCTCCATAAATTTAACTACCCCATTTTAAAGCTGCTTAAGCTAATGATGAATCACTGTTAGTGGCAATAATTCCATAGGTGAACTATGCACTGTGTGAAGAAGTACTTCCTTTTGTCTGTGCTGAATCTCCTGCATACTCTCTAAAAAGTTATATATGCCTTTTCAAGAATAGTGCGGTGATGGGAGACTGTTAATCCTGTGTGACACAATACAGTTGCCCTGACATTTTCTTAGTCTGAATTCTATTATTTGTTGCCTTGTTGTAAACATTTTTGGAAGCCTTCAATAGCTTCTAAAATGGAGGAATATTTGTATAACTTGTATATGAGGAGCACTATTATTAGTAATGTGTCTCTCCTCCCCCCACCACACATGTGGACATGGGGAGACTCCTGACTCGCTTAAAATAATGTTAATGATTATTTTTTAAAAAATAGTTTCCTGAAGAAGGGGAGCATAATCCAAAATATGTTAGGACTGTGGACATTTTTGAGGATTTATCAATCTTCCCTGAAACTCTAAGAGTCTACTTTGTATCAGTGTTTGTTGCCATCCTCTCTTTTGCAGCATTACATACACTCTTTACATCAGCCTTCCACAACCTGGTGCCCCCCAAGTGTTTAGGACTACAACTCCCAGGATTCCTTGCCACTGGCATCAGTTTGCGGAAGGCTAGTTTAGAGAAAAAGGCAACATTGCAAGGAGGAGGGAGGTTTGTAAAGAAATGGAAGCAAAAACAGTAAATGAGTCTTCTTTCTCCACACAAATCACACTGCTTCATTGGCAGAGAATAGAAATTTGTCTTTGATACTGTAACTCTGTGTGTGTGCGCGCGTACACACACATGCACACACACAAAGATGCCCTTTAAGATGGTTCTCAAGAAAGATCTACATCTAAGTGTAAACCCTTGTAGGAGAGATTTGCCTGTTGAGTTGTTGTTGCGGGGGGGGGGGGGGCAACCTGCTATTTATCGATACTCCGTTTCTCTTTCCCCTGAACTATTTATCCACAGAAATAAACTATTTATCCAAATGCAGTGGATTTTGTATTTGAATTTATGGCCTATGTCTCTGAGGTTGATGACACATTGTAAGCAGTGTTCTTTGCCAACTTATCCTCCAAGGGGAATATGACCCAGGCTCTATCAAGTCTCAGCGTGGAAGCAGATACTGCTGGAGGAGAACAGTCAGAGAGGCAGAAGCCACAATTGTTTCCAAAGACAATTTTTGAAAGAGCCTACATGGAGAAAAGGGACCATTGTGGGTGGGAGATGCATAGCATATATGCATTCATGAGTGAGGTTATCCAAAAGTGGGGTTCAATCTGTTCTGGACCTTGTTGTACTCCTAAAGAGTCATGTTTATAGTATGGAGGTGCTGTTATATACCTTCCTTAAGTTGGATGCCTAGGCATTTTCAGTGGTACAAATCACCTTTCTCAAGCTTAGGTTGGTGCACCACCTATGGCCCCTCCTAGACAGAGACTGTTTTCACACCAGTCACCAATGCCCATGTGACATCCAGGCCCTTTCTACACCTAAGGATTATCCCAGGCAAATGGAGGGATTGTCCCTGCCTGCTCCTGGGATCCCCTGTGCATCATTTGGATGCTCAGGAATGATCCTGGGGGGTGGGGGGAAGCAGGTGTAGAAATGGCCCCAGTCTTCAGTGCTGCAATGTGTTGTATGTGGGACTAACCTTGAAGCCTCAGTAATTGCATTTAGTCCAAAATGTAGTAGCTGGGATGTCCAGCACAGGTTATACAGTTCACATCTTGCCAGTGTCGAGACACATCCATTGCCCTCCCACGCACTTTTGAGCATAATTCAAGGAGCTGGTCTTAATCCTGTTTAAAGGCCCTTAGAGTTATCCCAGGAAAATGGAGGGATTTCCCTGCCTGCTCCCAGGATCCCCTGTGTGTCATTTGGATGCACAGGAACGATCCCAGAATGATCCCGGGGGAAAAGGCAGGTGTAGAAACAGCCAAAGTCCTACATGACTTTGGACCAGGTGTTATTATGGTCTGCCTATGCTCATATGAAACTGCCTCTGCACTAAGATTCTCCTGGGTTACCCCACCTGCTTTGACTAGGTGGATGGTGACCAGGGATGGGCTTCCCCTATGGTCACACCCTATTGGCAGAATACTCTCCCTTAGTTTTATTTATCTAGCATCCACACTCTTGTCCTTTTGACACCAGGTAAAAAATAATAATCAAGACCTGTTAATTCAGTATTTTATCTTGACATATTGTGTTCTATTGCTACTGCTTTGAATTCCTTGATTTTTGTATTTTTGTTGTGGATTTATGGAATTGTTACCTGCTGCTGGAAGTTCTTGTTTTCAGTCATTATTTTTTATTATGTATTTGTTCTTTTATGTTTTTGTAACCCGCCTCAATCAACTTGGTAGGCGGGGGGGGGGGTTATAAATGTATTACGCAAACAAAGAAAAGATTGCACACTTGGTGAAACCAGCTAACTCAAGAACAGCATTTATGCCCACTGATTCCTGAAATACAGATCTGGACTTTGTAAATGGGTAGATCATGTGAAAAGCTGTAAGGAGAAGGTACATCTTAACCTAATTCAAAGTCTACAAGAAGAGTAATGGGAGAAACTTGGCTGCTCTGTCTACTGCAATGCTGTGGCAGTTCCAAGGAGCTGGTTCAGCTCAGGTGTGTAGCTGTGTGACCATCTGCTCTTATCTTTTGCCACCAACTGGCCTCTCCCAGGACTTCTAAATGTCTTCCTTTGCTCTTTTGCATCATCTTCACAGACTGAACAGATCATTTCTAACAAAACAATTCTTATTTTCAAACATTTATCAAAACAGGATCCTTTCCTTTAATGCCTGTCTGTATATTTAGCACAGCTCAAAACCAGAGGGCTGTTCACAGATGCTTGTTCATCACTCAAAGAGCATAACATCACATGACGATTTGCTTGTGTAGAAACTGCCATCACAGATCAAACATAAGACCAAGCACAACAGACAGAGCTTTTGTACTGCTTGAGAATGTCTTAAGCACAATAATTTTCAATTAGTTGTTTACACATTCAGCTGAACCATCAAATAATATGTCAAACACTGTGTATCTGACAATAGCTTTTTAGAGAAATGGAAGCAGAATTGTAGATAGAACTGTTATTCTTGATACACACGTTTTCTCCCTGACCCACCATGGTCTCCACTGAAACATGTCTTGCATTTTTATGAGCCATGCTGGATCAGACCACAGGCCTATCTAGTCCAGCATTCTGTTCAATCAGCTGCCTGTAGGAAGCCTACATGTAGGACATGAGTGCAACAGCACCCTATCACTTCTGTTCCCCAGGAACTGGTATATAAAGGCATACTACTTCCCCCGTTACTGGAGGTAATAGATTGCCTTCATAACTAATAGGTATTGATAGCCTTATCCTCCATGAAGTTGTGTAATCTCTTTTTAAAGTTAGTAGCCATCATTACATCTTCTGGTAGCAAATTCCAACAATGCAGTGACTTGGTTCACACAATCATGGGAGTTGAAACAAGCCATGATGGCTTGTTGCAGCAGTCATGCGTACTGGCCGAATTTCCCAAATTACCCACACTGGGATGGCTGTTGTTAGGTTATTTGAAGGTTGCTGCCCAGCTGAAACAAGCTATTCTGCCTGGGTTCGGATGACATGGCAACCTGCACTTGTGTGGGTAATTAGGGAAATCCAGCCGGCATGCACAGCAGCTACAACATGATTGTGCAAATCAGGCCGCCTTGTCGAGACATTCTTCCTTTTATCTGTCCTGAATCTCCCACCATTCAGCTTCATGGGATGACCCTGGGGTTCAGCATTATGGGAGAGGGAAAAAAACTCCTTATATACATATGGGAGGGAAACTAAATTATTCTAGCTCTGCTTAAATAATAAATAAACATCAGAAATACATTTAAGTATATGAATGGATCCATGGATATAACCTTTAAAAGAAAAAAACAACAGAGCAAGGCTCCCTTTCTCTCAGCAATGCTCCTCCATTTAAGAATGTTTTATTTCATTTTAAAATTTCCCTTCGGAATGACACTGACTAATTTTACCACTCCATAGATTTGTACATGCCTAGGAAAAATGCGAACAATTAGGACAGGAATTTACCCACACAATGAGATTTCCATTTCCCCCCATTACATTTATTACCAAGCTACTATTGCTGTATTGGAATTAATATATCTAGGGAGACTGTTCCCATTGCTCTTAAGTTATCAAGTGATTTACATGCATGTATGAACCAGCTTTAACTTTCCCTGGAAGAATCCTTAGTCACCAATGCTTTTAGACACATTCTTGAATTTCTATTCACAACCTGTTTCTAGTTTTCCATTAGATGTGTCAAGAATGCATATACAGATACACCAGTTTCCTCACCTGGCTGTCTGATGCCTCAGAACTTGGTGGAAGTGAATTGTTCATGTCTCCTTTCTAAAGAGGGAAACACAGGCGCCTGGTGTTCTCAGATCATCAGCATGGGTATTATATGGGTGACAGAGCATAGTAGGAAGCTGCAATGTGGAGATGGAGGGAAGTTCTCAGGCTGCTGTGAAGGGTGCAGTAGTAAGTTCCATGGAAACTGAAATCTCTAAATGGGAAATAGTGATGCAAATGGGAAACTCTTGGCCTACAGAGAGCTAAAGATACAGGGTTAGTCGCCCTCTCCTGAATGATGAATGTGCACCATATGTGCAATATATGCTTCCATGCCTGCTCTCTCATCAATTCCCAAAGTAGGTAAGATGCCACTGCCTCCTTACTGTATCCTGCTGTGCATAGCCTAGCAGACAAGATAATAAAGTCCATTAAAATAGACTGCCCTAGAGAAAGGTTATTAATCACAGATAAAGTGTCCAATGCTGACGGAGTGCTTCAGAAGTGCTCTAATCAGAGATAAAGCTGATAGAACACTCTCTGGCAGGAGCAGGAAGAACTAAAAGCAAAACAAGCCCTTTTAATTGCAGTAAAAAACTGTATCAGCCAATCAACATCCTGTAGAATGGAGGCCAAGTAACCTGGAGGGGTACATGACCCTCCCCATCCCAAACAGGCTTGCATGCATAAAAGAAATATCAGCCATGCCAAAGCCACATCCTGTAGTTCCTAGTAGCATAGAGGACATTTTACGTCATACATTTAATGGCATATCTGCACAACAGGATTCTGTGCCAGGAGAAGAAACACTTCCCCTCCTGGAACATTCTTATTTGTAGGTGTGCCATCAAAATGCAGCAACAGAATTACCTGCAGTGTGACATGTTAGGCTGGATTGCTCACTCATGAGTAGGTCTGGCGGTGGTAGAGGAAAGAGGGCGCACTCAAAATGTACCTCTTTAAATGGCAGCCTGAGGCCTTCCCATGTGCTTCTTCACACAATATAAAATTACATTTATGGAATTCACTTCCACAAGATGTGGCGATCGCCACTAGCTTAAATAGCCATGAAAGGGTATTAGATAAATTCATGGAGGATAGGTCTATCAATGGAGGATAATGATTGTTGTATGGCAGTCTTCCCAAAGCTGGTCCCTTCTAGGTGGGTTGGACTACAATTCCCATCATTCCAAGCCAGCATGGCAGGTTGGGAGAAAGCTGTTATATGGGACCTCCAGGTCTGCAGACAGTATGTTACTGAATAGCATTTCTTGGGTAGCAACAGTGAGAGAGGGCTTTCCCCATTTTTCCCTACTGCTTGTGGGCTTCCTAGAAGCATCAAGCTGGCTACTGTGGGAAGTGGGGTGCTGGACTACATGTTCTTTCCAGCCAGTGGAATTATGCCTATGAGGAAGTGGGCATATTCTGCAGTATGTTTACCTAGACACTGCCCAAAACATTGCAGGGAAGGTATTTCCTTTTCAATGGCGCAATGGTCAGCAAACAGTAATTCTATATGGAATGTGGAACAGAGTACACTAGCCGTTCATTAGATATATCTCAGGGAGAAAAGACTGGTATGACTATTCCCTTTTAGCTTACCTGGAATGCATACTACAGGTCACGAAAAGTGGCACAAGGTCCAAAAAGACATTTAAATGGTTAATGTGCAGTGTCAAGGAAGCTATTAGAGAAGAGAAAGCTTCCTTCAGAAACTGAAGGTCTTCTCCAAATGAAGAGAACATAAACCTGCACAAAGGAAATCAAGAGGACAATGACTCTATTCAGATGGTCGTTTTCCATTTGTAAACCTCCTGTGTGTGTTTTTTTACCACGTCCTCCAGCATTTTTCTTACCACAGAAAATCTGTTAAGAAGGAAAAGATGAAATAACTGCGTAATGTGTTTTGACTGTGAGCGCTAGGAACCATCCATCTGGAAGCATCTTTTATTGATCTTTTAAGTAGCACTAAACACCTTTATGACTATTGTTTTAAAAATAGAAAAATAGAAAAATACCAGTTAAATGAAACTGTGGCCCTTTCTACACCCAAGGATTATCCCAGGAAAATGGAGGGATCATTCCTGTCTGCTCCAGGGAACCCGTGTGTGTCATTTGGGCTGTTTCTACACCTGCCTTTTTCCCCTGGATCATCCCAGGATCATCCCTGTGCATCCAAATGACACACAGGGGATCCTGGGAGCAGGCAGGGATGATCCCTCCATTTGCCTGGGATAATCCTTAGGTGTAGAAAGGGCCTTGGATGCATAGGGATGATCCCGGGACGATCCTGGGATAAATGGCTGGTGTAGACATGCCCAGTGTTGTATCACTAAGAAGATCCTTTCCAACATGGTTAGTGATGGTGACCAGAAAGGTACATAGGATCATGGAAAGCTGCCATATAATAAGTCAAATGATCGGTCCATTTAGCCTGGTACTGTCAATGTTGAATGGCAGCAACTCTCCAGGGTTTCAGACAGGAATTTTAGCAGCCCTACCTGAAGATGACAGGGTTTGAACCTGGGATCTTCTGCATGCAAAGCATATGCTCTTCCACTGAGCCACAATCTCTCTTCCCTACAAAGTATTTTAGGATGAATTCCTATGCATGTTTAGACAAAAAATAAAAATAAAAAATCTTATAATTCCCAGCATTCCCCAGCCAGCCGTTCTGTCTAAACATGCATAAGATTGTAGCTTTAATGATCCATTAAATTAGAAATATAGTGATATGCCACAATAATGCTATTCTTTTTTTGATTAAGTAACATTATAGCATTATGAGGGAATAGTACTAAAAAAATAAAAAATAAAATAAAAATAAAATCCCTTTCTGGTCACTACCATTAACAACCTTGCTAAAATGGTGGTGAATGAAAAGGTGTCCACGCCACCTCATCATATAAAATATCTCCCTATCTCATAGGGAGATAGTGCTATAACACTGTTTAAGTGATATTTTGCCATTATTTAAATATTTTTATACCCAGAAAGGGCACTACTTAAAATACTTTTTTAAAAAGGGGTGATAAAAATATCACCCATTGCAAAGGCTTTATTAAACATGCTATGGTAGTTTCACATGCCTAATAGGTCACTCTCCATATCATAGGCACATCTCTTTAAAAAGTAGTTCCAGGAGTATCTACCTCTCAAAGGAAGTCAGACTTTCTGCTGTCAGGAAAAAGTTGGAAGCAGGACTAGGAAAACGTGAGAGGACTACAAATAGATGATGATGTGGGTGGACCTCCCATCAAATGTGAGTGAACCATCCATGGTGATCCCATAATAAATGCTCATCTAGAAGCAGCACAGGCAATGGGGAGAACTGTTGGTTTAATTAATCCAACTTTGTTATGCACCGAAAATAGCATCTAGTGTTCAAGACTTTGCAAGACCTATCACACCATAAACAGGTGATTGGTGTTTAGATTACAAAAAATAATCGGGCACTGTGGATGATCCCTATGAAAAATTCAAGAATAAATGATATTCTTGGCAATATTCACATATTGTCCTATTATGAGGCTTTGAGGGCTGCCATAGCCCATTACGAGAAAAATAAAAACACCATTGGGCTGTGAACAGATGTACATAATTTCATCAACAAGCCCACTGTAGAAGTGCTGTTCTGATGCATGTGCTTTGCGTCTTGCCTCAGTCAGGCTGGGTGTGTGTGGCTTTTTTCTTATTTGAGCAGTAGCCAAATTTGCACAGGGATGATTGGCTAGTACTTGTGTAAACCATAAAGCAACTTCTCCCTTTCTGGCAGCAAGGCAGCAGCACACAATGCCAATTGGATGGCCCTTTGGGTAAGTTGCAAAGCCAGCTACCCCCTCTCCCTCTGCCACCAATGGAGCAGATTTCAAAATGTAAAAAATAACCAAACACTTTTAAAAGTGTCAATCAAATGTTTGATTAGATAAATGTGTAGGTATTTGACAAAAAGATAACAACAGAAGCATGGTAGGACATTCAGCTTTCAGTCTGGAGCCAGGTATATGTGCCATGACTAAAGGTGGCAGGAAGTAAATTTGTCCCTCAACATATAAGCACCACCATCAGCAGCACCACGCACTTACTCCTATTTTCCATGTACATCCATGCACACCCTCAATCTGACCTTCTTGTTTATCAATTGTATTGGAATGGCCGTTGCCTATGACCAGTGGGGGGCTGGTGGCTCCAATTTTGGTGTGGCTGTAAATTCATTCTGAGGCCTTAGCTAGACCTAAGGATTATCCCAGGCAAATGGAGGGGTTGTCCCTGCCTGCTCCCGGGATCCCCTAAGTGTCATTTGGATGCACAGGGACGATCCCGGGATATAGGCCTGGTCTAGCCATGGCCTGAGTTTCAGTCAGAAGTAGCCAGAACTCTATAGGAGCTATCCAAGGTGCTGAAGCTTGTCCCCCAAATAGGCAAGATTTTGGGGACAGAACTTCAGAGTTCTGGCTGAAATCTGGAATGGATTTACAGCCCCACTGAAATCGGAACCACCAGCCTCCACTGTCTATGCTGATGCTAGATCTGCCCCTCCTGCATTCTCCCTCTTAATACAGTTAACAAAGTCTACTTAAAGAAAGTTCATAAGCCCCCATGCTCTCTGCATCGATTTTTTTCCTTCAGCTTCCAGCACTGGAGGAAGGGAGGAACAATAATGCAGCTGTGCTGGAATGGTGCAATTATCTCCACTGCCCATGCCTCCTCTCTCCCATTATAGATCAGAAGCATTTAATCAAGCACAAATCCATCTGCCATTAAGGAAATGACCCCTGGGGCCTCTGTTATATATAGGATTGGAACCCTGCTTCTCCTGAAAGGGTTGATGAACTCAGAGAAGATGTATGGGCAATCTCAGCTGCCCTGAAGGCAGAGGGCTTTCCCCTTATTAGCTCCGGAAAAGGACATGGGCAGTAACAGAAAGAGCATCTCCACCATGTGCACAGCCTAGTAAACACAATACTTTCCTCTCAAAAAGGGTTTGGGTTGAACTGCATTTAAGCAAAGGTGGCACATTTTGTCTTCTTTCAATGGTTACTCTGTTGCAGCAGACATTCTTGTGTCAGGACAAAATAATTATGGTGGATGCTGCATTCAAAGAAAGCCTGTGGCTTATCCAATGGAAGGAAGAAGACCAGGGAGAAGGAAGGTGTTTGCTCCTTCTGCAATGGTTACTCAGCAGAAGAGTGGAGTCAGGAAGGGGCCATGAGGACCATAACTGAGGGCGGCTTGCATGCCTCTTATCTACATGTTACCTTTAAGGATGCTGCGGAGTGGAACAGGATTGCTTCTCCCCAGAATGTACTGTACGTTATAAGCAACTCTTCCGTGGTCTCTAGCAGCCAAACTGGTTGTGAGGGGGAAGCCACATGTATTTATGCATGTATATGCCCTGTTCACATATAAAGGGGTGGTGGTATTTATTTATTTTTACCTGCAAAGGAGAACGCAGGCGCGAGGAGTGAAGCCCTCCCCTGGCCATGCCTCACTGCGCTCTATTGCTGGGAGCACTTGTTTCACAGCCTGGTTTTTCTGACAGTGGAAGTGAGCTGGGGAGAAAAGAGCTTGAAGCAATGGATGGCAGAGTGGCATGCTCCTTTTTGTGTAAAAACAAAACACTCCAGGGAACACTTCTTCCTGCCCCATCCCCTTTGCTTTAGACTTGACTACAGAAGACACTTGCCTCTGTTGGGGAGGAACCATTGCTCTGTGATGGAGCATATGCTTTGCATGCAGGCCTCTGGTTCAGTCCTTACCATCTCCAGTTAAAAAGGCCCCAGGTAGGAGGAGATGTGAAAGACCTCTGTCTGAAACCCAAGAGAGCCACTGCCTGCCAGAGCAGACAATACTGGGTCAAACAGTCTGACCTTGTATAAAGCAGCTTCCTAAAACATGTTGCTACCCCCCTTCACATTTAGTTCAGCCCTTAGAATGTATCTACTCTGCCCACTTTTGCATTCCTGAGTCACAACTGCACTGCAGGTCATGCAGCCAAATGACCTTTTAGCAAGAGAAGGCACAATTTAGTCAAGCCTGGTTCATCATGTGCAAAGTAGGATGGCTTCAAAGTTCCCTTTGAAGGAGAATGAGTGGAAGTGAGAGGTTTCTGAGCAGTGAGAAGAAAAGCACTTGCTCCATTGCTGCTTCTCCTTCAATTCCCAACTCTTTTAGATATAACTGTGCCTCTGACTTTGGTTCAGTACAAAGGAGGCAAAGCCCCCATTCAGGTATGTTCTGACTGCAGGACCTTTGTGTTGCCTGTATTGTACATAGTATGAGTCACTGGCTCTGGGGGTATTGGGACTGGTGAGAGATGTGTTTTGCAAGAGGGAAGCCAGGAAAGGGGAAATGTCTGGCTCTTAGTCATACCAGACCCCAGTTTGATGTCCCTAAGGCAGTTGCAAAGGGTACGCTGGGAGATGGCATTGCTGTCATAATGTGACATTTGTCTCCTCTTGTGCAGGCTTTTGTCTCAAATCAAAGGAATTCAACAGCAGTAAAGCTTCTGGCAGACTTAAGGCTTTGCTAAGGGCAAAAGTACAGGTCGTTACAGCAGAGCTTAAAAAAATGTAAAGAGACTAGTTCTTACTTTAAGGAAGCACAGCCAGAGCTGGAAAAGGAACAGTCTAGAACCACTGGGCTGGCTCAAGGGAAAAAATATACATTCTCAGGAAGGAGATACGTGTGTTGTTGTACGGCTAAATATGTCAGCCTGACACTTTTTAAAAATGAAATTTGAGATTCTCAGGACTTTGCATCACAGAACCAATTTCTGTGCTTTGTAGAGCGGTTGCAAATATGACTATTTCTAGGTTCCATGAAGACAGTCTGACCTGGCACTCTATTTCACTTATTAACTCTCTGGAAGAATAATAATAAAAAACTATGCATGGCTGAGAACAAAAACTGATTGAAAGGAGCTGGGAAGGGAAACCTCCCCTCCCCAGCCCAGGCTAGTGCCCCTTGACTGGATCATGCCACTGAATGGGAAGATTGAGAGTAGCCATTAAGTAGCAATGCTTTCCCTGTCTTGATGAAAGCTCAACTTTGATGCTATGCAGCTGCTTCCCCAATTGGAGGAGAGTAGCTGGGAGAAAAGAAACAGGGTGGTTTTGACCAGGGTTTATTGTCATTAATGTTAACCGTATCAGAACAAAGTTCGTAATGCCTGAAAGTCAAGTTGTACTTTGGAGCTGGGGTTCAGGTCTTGTGCTTTTATTCCACAAAGTATAGAACATTTACTACCCCTGTGGGACTGTCCCATGGAATTATTTCAGATATGTCTTGTCTATGGTCAGGTTGTTGAACATTCCACTTGGGTGTGGGATGCTCACCAGTGTCTGATTTTGGCTTTTAGTGCCTCGTAAGTGATATGACTGCAGCATCCATTGGCAGCTACAGAAGCTGATAGTGAATTTTGCTGAGAGCTCTTTTCTCTCATATCAGTGGGATTCTAAAGCCATTAACCTTTTAGCTATCCTGGGGTTAGCTAAGGGCAACAAAAACTAAAAAGCCAAGGGACTGGCTCCTTGATTTGAGGAGGCACAACCAGAGCTGCAAAACAAACACTCTGGATCCAAATATCTGGCTTGAAAGATACCAATTTCTAGGAAAGAAATATGTATATTGCTGTATGGCTAGAAGGAAAACAAGAAGGGATTCCCTATTCTAGGGAGAGTATTCATAATGAATCTCTAATGCCATCTTTATTTTTTAAACAGAGGAAAGTGAATATAGCATGAACTAATGTGTCTGACACTGCAGTGCTTAAGAGTCATATTCTTTGTAAGGAAGATGTTTCTAAATTTCATTTGATATCTGGTGAACCAACAGTGTAATGTGGCAGAAAAAAAATTTCTATTTTGGGCTGCTTTAATAGAAGTATAGCTTCCAAATCACGTGAGGTACTGGTTCCCCTCTATTCAGCTTTGGTTAGGTTTCATCTTGAAAACGGCGTCCAGTTCTGGGCATCACACTTCAAGAAGGATGCAGACAAGCTGGAGCATGTTCAGAGGAGGGCAACGAGGATGATCTGGAAACAAACCCTATGAAGACAGACTGAAAGAACTGGGTATGTTTAGCCTGGAGAAGAGAAGATTGAGGGGAGACATGATAGCACTCTTCAAATACTTGAAAGGTTGTCACACAGAGAAGGGCCAGGATCTCTTCTCAATCATTCCACAGTGCAGGACACGGACTAATGGGCTCAAGTTACAGGAAGCCCGATTCCGGCTGGACATCAGGAAAAACTTCCTGACTGTTAGAGCAGTACGACAATGGAACCAATTACCTAGGGAGGTTGTGGGCTCTCCTACACTAGAGGCATTCAAGAAGCTGGTGGACAACCATCTGTCAGGGATACTCTGAGGTGGATTCTTGCATTGAACAGGGGGTTGGACTCGATGGCCTTTTAGGCCCCTTCCAACTCTACTATTCTATGATTCTAAGAAAACCTCATTAATTTAAGAACTTACATCAGCCTTCTCCAACCTGGTGCCATACATATGTTTTAGACCTCAACTCCTATCTGCTGCAGCCAGCATGGCCAATGGCCAGGAATGCTGGGAGCTGTAATCCAAAACATCTGGAGGGCACCAGGTTGGGAAAAACTGACATATATGATATTTAATGAACCACCTATTAGAGAATGAAAACTCTCACATTCCAATATGTTCGCTGATCTCAGTGTAACAGTCCATCCAAAGCCCAAGAATGGTCTCCACCAAGGTGTCGTTAAATTGTCACAATAGAGTAGCAGATTTTCATAGGGAAGCAGGTTTTAAATTAACCCAAATATCAACAAAACTAAATTCCATCTTAAAATCCAGCTCTGTTCCCACTGGGCCTGTTCAGACAACACTTCAGGCTCTGGGGTTCTCTGGGGTTAGCACTAACCACAAGCCATGCTCTCGCACATAACAGTTTAAGCCATGGTTAGAGCTGCTAACCCTGCTGCAGATGGTTTGACTGTGTTTAGTGAGTGAGCAGGGTTTAGCAAATCCTATCACACAAGACACCTTAAACCCTGCTGCTTAAACCAAAGCCTTAACCAGCAGGGTTTAAGGTGTCTTCTGAACAGGGCCACTGTTGACATCTGGAACTTTATGAGACAAAATTGCTCAATACAGACATCAAACCAAAATATGGTTTGAGTTTCCAAACTTGCAGATAAACCATAGTTAAGAATGGCTTGCCTGCATTCATTTTTTGTCTTCTCAGAATTACAGTTTCTAAGTATAGTGGCTTCTGAATGAGAAACATATATGGTTTGTCAAAGATCATGCCAAATCATAGTTTGCAAACTAACTTACGAAACCATGGTTTCTAATTCTAGTGTGCTGGCCAATCACAAACCAAGGTTTGTCATATCAAACACCACACCAAACCATAGTTGAGCTTCTCCAGCATATGGTTTGACATGATCTCTGAACTGAGAAAATATTTAGAGACTGTTCTGATTATATATAGAAGTCCACGTAACTGGAGAACATGTTTTTTCCTAATCCTACATGTTTTAGCCATGGGACCAGAGCTAGAGGTGGCACAAGGCAAAATAATAACTGAGTTACAAAACCATAGATTATGCTTCTTGCATGTGGTGCATTTTCTCTTGGTTTAATGTGACAGAGCTAAATCACATTGGGGGGAAGCTTTCATTTGAAGACACCTTTAGAGCAGAACTGGCTATTTTGAAAATGTGTGGTTCCAATGCTGAAATAACAGGAATGTGGGGGATGAGGAGTACATGCAGTGAAGGATTGGTGGGAGAGAGTGATGCTTAATCGTTCCTGTGCTTGCTGACTCACATCTATAAAATGTGTTTCATCTTGTTTCCCACCTCCACCCACCAAAGCTGTTTTCCCCCACAGTCTGGTTCACTTCTGGTTTCAGAGTTATGTGCAAATGACTATTTGTGTGTGTCCTTGTCAGAGGCGGCACAAGCTCTTCGCTGCCTGAGGTGGCACAGAATGTCACACTGCTGAGCCCACTCTGTGCACCCCATTCCTTCCTGCATGGACCCATCCCATCCCTTCCCCCAGATGCAAACTCTTCACCCTTTACCATTGTTGCAGCTGCTGCTCCTGGCACTGAACACCCATCTCACCTACCTACCTACCTTGCTTTTGCATCATGTGTGCCTCACCCGTGTTGCCATCCCAAATTCCTGCCTCTGAGAAAGGTTCTTCCTCTCAGAGCCAGCCACTGCCTCGAGAGGTATCCAAGGAGACTGCCTGTGCTGCAGATGATCTCCCAGAACACTTCTCCTTTGGAGCAGCTGCCCATTTTCTGTTAGCTCTGACTAAAGATAGGACTAGGTGATTGCTCCAGAGGAGGTATCCCAGGAGATCACCTGCAGCAAAGGCAATCTGCTAGAACACCTAGGCATGACTCTGACCTCAGAGCCAGACATTTAGGCCTGGCCAGCTCTTTGAAAAGCCATGCCCTCTGGCTTGTACTGAGAGGATTCTCAGTGTGAGACAGAGAATGGCTGGCTGAGAGCAGCCCCCATCCCATCCTCTGTTTGCTCTTTGGATTGCCTCAGAGCAAAACAGAGGACAGGTGAGAGCAGCTGGTGGGTCTCACTGGAGCACCAGCTGGAAGTGGCTGTGCCTCCTGGCAGGCTCGGGAACATGTGCAATTCGCTGCTCCTCTTGTTCTGCTGCTTGGCTCGAGAATTACTCCCCGCCTCTTTAGAGCGCTGGCTCTGGTTCTTATATGCATGGCAGCAAAGAGAAAGTTTGCAAATCACCTGGAATGTTGTGGAAAAAGAAGGATCATATAGCATGAAATAGAAAATAAAAATTATGCGGCCTCCTTAATAGCACTGCTATTAAAAACAACAACAACAACAACAACCCAGCACTAGAAATTAACTATTTTGTCTAAATGGATATGTTAGGAGGGTTGTCCTATTGGTTTGTCCTAAAATTCAGCATTCCCCCCCCCCAAAAAAAAATTAAGACTGATGACCATGTGTTCCTCACAATAATCCTTTGAGGTTAATGAAATTTCCATTTTCTAGAAGAACTCCAACCTGGCTTTGCACGGGTTGGAATTGCCTTTAGGTTGATAGAGAAGCCTTCAAGCAACTGTACACAGCTGTCACAGTTAGACACATTGTGCTCACCCCGCCTGAGTGAAGGCATGCCTGCTGGCACCTAGGCATGGCCCCTGCCCTAGTCCACCTCTATAACTCCCTGAGGGTGGAGTCTTTCCACTCCATCTCCCTTAGATGGAGCTGACCCACAGCAGAGGGGAGGGTGGGAAGCCTATAATTCAGCCTACTAATCTCCCCTGGCTTCCAACTATGCTTGTTCTTTTTTTCATACTTTAATATGGTCCCCCCCCCTTACCCAATAATTATGGCTTGGTGGATTATTTTTTTCTGTGTCTAAAAATCATGAATGTTGTATGGCTAAAATCTGCTCGCTGCAGTGCTGAATCATGATGCGAAGTTTGGCTGAAATCAATCAAACAGTATTGAAGGCGTATATCTTTTTTAAAAAATTATTTGCCGCCTTTTTGATTCAAGACAGCAGATGAAATTTTCACTATGCCGAAAACCATCCCAGACAGAGGTAGAACAAATCCTAAAAGTTTCATAACAATTGGATGTTAGTGTGGTATAGTGGCTAAAGTGTGGTGTAGTAGCTAAGGTGTTGGACTGGGAGTCTGGAGATCTGGGTTCTAGTCCCCACTCAGCCATGGAAACCCACTGGGAGACTTTGGGCCAGTCACAGACTCTCAGCCCAACCTTCCTCACAGGGTTGTTGTTGTGAGGATAAAATGGAGAGGAGGAGGATTATGTACGCCGCCTTGGGTTCCTTAACAGTATAAAAGGTGGGATATAAATGCAACAATAAAATAAATAAATAAATAAATAAATAAATAAATGTACAGTTTTCGAGTTTATTGAGGACTTCCAACAACACTTCCTTATATTTATATAGAAGAAAGAAATCTGAAACTGAAGAATCTTAGTTGTGATGGATCAGACCAATGGCCTACCTAGCCCAGCAGTCTGTTCCCACAGTGGCCAACCAGATGCCTATGTCAATCTCAAAAGCAAGACGGGAAGGCAATAGCACCTTCCTGCTCATGCTCCCTGGAAGCTGACATAAAAAGGCCTATTGCCTGTGATTACAGAGATAATCTTGTCCACTGATTTCAAGTCTTTTCTCTTCTATTCAACTGAAGTAAACTAAATGTATTAAACAGAAATGTTGCTAATAATATAGAAAAAGAGCACAAAAATTAGCTTTACAGAGCTATTGTTCAGATCTGCCTCATGCAATTTGGATGGCCTGGACCAGGTTAACACAGACCCTGTTCAGATGACACGTGAAGCCACGGTGGTTAAGCAGTTTGAGCTAAACATTATGGCGTAGCATGCCATGTGAACCATGATTTAGTGTGTTGTGTGAACCATTCCTAACCATGGTGGCTATATGGTTTAAACACATTCATTAACCTTTTGCTGCAAACCCCCCCCCCCCCCGGCTTAGAGTGTTGTCTGAACAGTCCCACAGAGATGCTTGGGTAGACTATTCTGCTGCAGCACCAATTGCTTAGCAGCCACTATTTTACTTCGTATTTCTTCAGGCTCTGGAAAAAAATACTTGCCAAAACTGGGCCTAAACAGCCACACGGTCCCCTAAGATCACAAGGCAAAGGGGCAACTCAGCTGCTTAGCACTTTCTGCAGGTCGCTCTTATTCATCCAACAGAGATTTTAATTTTAGGTTCTCCCAGATTTGAGCCTGCTGGAAACTGAGTAGTTAGCAATTCGCTCATCAGTATTTTGGTGCAAATGTTCTGACTGATACTGAGCAAATGGTCTGACATCAGACATGGCCAATGATTTTCATGTTCTATACTGACTATTTGAATTCCTGACCTTCAATCTCTAGTCGGAATCTTCTCCTATTAACTAGAGTACTTTTCCTCCACCTCTACTGTAGCACTTTAAGACAGAGATTCTTACTAGCACATATGAATATTATATGGCATACCAGGAGCTCTAGGGACTCATTTTTAAACAAATAACTCTTACTGATTAACTTTATTTTGTTAACTGCTAAGTTTGAAATGCAATAATATTTTAAGCATTCAAATACTTCTGAAATGTGGCTAGATTTTTGTTTGTTTATATCTTGTGTAACACAGCTTCTTACATTAACAAGATAACCTTTTATGGGCTTGTTCAGACAACATGCTAAGCCATGGTTGGGCCAAGAATCTTTTTGCAGCAAATGGTTAGTGAGTGTGTTTAAACTGTGTGTTTAAACATATGCAGAGAGCATCCACCCCCATAGACCCATGTTATTTTCTCTCTAGGTAAACAGTCAACTTGAAAAGGGCATAGGAAATGGTATAGAAGGGGGAAACCCTTCACATTTAATCAGAGAGCTCCGGCTATTGGGCGGTATAGAAATGTAATAAATAAATAAATAAATAAAATTCAAGTTTGCTAGGTACAATAATTAATTTCCTCTTAAAAGTCTCCCCATTGCCTGAACAAACCCACATTTATCTTCTACTGCTAAATCTTCAGATTTTCACTGAATTTTTAGAGATAACAGATTGACTCTAACGCCATGTTCTCATTTTGTTCCACCTATTCTCTCACAAGAATTGTTGGGGTAGTTTTGGTTGGCTATATAACGGTCCAGCTGAACCAAAACGATTTATGGTTCTCTAATTACCAGCGGCATCTAGATGAATTGTAGGAAGAAACTATTACCAAAGGAGTGGGGGAATGTTCAGATAAGGAATATGAGCTCGCGTGTGTGCGTGTTTTAACTGCAAAAAAGGGTTATTGGGGAGATTTGTAAAGACCTGTCTACTCTTAATGAGAAGTCCAATCATTTCTCCCCAACCAAACAGCCCTAGAAAAATAGCCTATAATACAGAGAAATGGACTGACATAATAGACTACACTAGAAAGGATGGTACTAGCAGGTTAACTGAGAACAACTCCACACTCTATACAGGTTTTATACTTGCTCTGGATTGTGCACTTTGAGTTATGCTCCTCTTACAACACAGTAACCATTGTTATGTGCAACTTCATCAAACAGCTGCACATACAATTCCTTGTATTGGAATCCTCACAGTGTTAAGAATATATACTAAAAATATTACAGGTCCTAAACACTTAAAATTGGTCAAACTTTGGTGGATAAGCACACTATTTTTAACAGGTACATAAGTCATATGAACATAGGAAACTGCATTATACAGTCTGAACATTGGAACATCTGATACAGTATTGTTGACACAAACTGGTAGCAGCTCTCCAGGGTTTGAGGCAGGAGTCTTTCCAGTCCTATCTGGAACTGCTGGCAACTGAACCTGAGACCTTCTGCATGCAAAGCATGTACTCTACTACTGACCTACTACTCCCACTAGATTTTTCAGTCAAAGTTGAGTTAACCAGTCTGACCGAACCAGGAGTCTCCCAATTATGTTGGACTACAACTCCTATCGCTCATAGCTAGCATGGACAATGGTCAGGGATGATGGGAGTTGTAGTCCAATAACATCCATGAATCCGAGGTTTCAAAAGGCTGATTTACAATATCTCTGGCTTTTTTTGTGAATACAGATAGACTGCTACTAACATTTCAAGCTGGAATTAGCACTTGTTCGTGCTCACTGGTATCAGAAACATAATATGAACCCTGCTGGATCAGGCCAAAGTTCTATCTAGTTCAGCATCCATTCTCCAAAATTTTCAAGAAAAACAGAAATGGGACATGAAGGCAACAACCTTCACCAGGTGTTTCCCTCCAAGCAGCTGGTACTTTTCAGGAGGCAGATACCTCCATTTAGCCATCATGGACAACAATCACTGATAGACCTATCCTCAAATTCATAGATAGATCTGTCAAGATGATGGATAAGTTTAGTTCCTTTTGAATCTAGAATTGTCTTCAGATCCTACACATTTATTTATTATGACATTTGAATCCCATTATCTCTTCCTTTTTTATCCTCATAACAATTCTGTGGAGTAGATTAGGCTAAGAGAAAGTGATCGGCCTAAGATCAATCAATTTTGTATCTTAGAATCATAGAATCATAGAATAGCAGAGTTGGAAGGGGCCTACAAGGCCATCGAGTCCAACCCCCTGCTCAATGCAGGAATCCACCCTAAAGCACCCCTGACAGATGGTTGTCCAGCTGCCTCTTGAATGACTCTAGTGTGGGAGAGCCCACAACCTCCCTAGGTAACTGATTCCATTGTCGTACTGCTCTAACAGTCAGGAAGTTTTTCCTGATGTCCAGCTGGAATCTGGCTTCCTTTAACTTGAGCCCTTTATTCTGTGTCCTGCACTCGGGGAGGATCGAGAAGAGATCCTGGCCCTCCTCTGTGTGACAACCTTTTAAGTATTTGAAGAGTGCTATCATGTCTCCCCTCCATCTTCTCTTCTCCAGGCTAAACATGCCCAGTTCTTTCAGTCTCTCTTCATAGGGCTTTGTTTCCAGACCCCTGATCATCCTGGTTGCCCTCCTCTGAACATGCTCCAGCTTGTCTGCGTCCTTCTTGAATTGTGGAGCCCAGAACTGGACGCAATACTCTTGATGAGGCCTAACCAGGGCCGAATAGAGAGGAACCAGTACCTCACGTGATTTGGAAGATATACTTCTATTAATGCAGCCCAAAATAGCATTGGCCTTTCTTGCAGCCATATCACACTGTTGGCTCATATTCAGCTTGCGATCTGAAACTGGTTTTAGTTTCTTGTCTGAAATTGGTTCTCCCTAGTCCAAACCTCTATCAGCTACAGCGTTCCCCAAACCCTGTATTAAGAAAAACCAATTTCTGAAATCTTCATCAAGAATACATACCAAGCATATTTGGCTTATACATGCTTGCTTTGCAGAAGTTTGGGCAGGTCAAAGAGGACAAAATGTTATGCAGGGCAGTGAAGTCAGGACTCCCTCCCTGATGCTTCAAAATCCTGATTCCCCTTATGCATCTGAGAAGTCATCAGTCCTTGCCGATAAAGTTTCAAGTTTCTTTTTTAAACTTAGCGGCCAAAGGCTCAAGAATTTGCTTTATAAAATGGAAGTTCTCAAAGTGCTGAAGTATACAGCAATACGAAGTTCTGCACTTGTTTAGTATTGCAGAATTTGCACAACTCTTCTTATATGTTTGTTTGTCTTTATTTCATTTGCATTCCTGAGCTATGAATTAGGAAGCTCTCAGTTCAAATCTCACCTCTGCTGTAAACTCACTAGGTGGTCTTAGGCAAGCCACTCTCTCAGCCTCAGTTCTCCCATCTGCAATACGGGGGATAATAATACTGACTTCCTTTACAGGGTTATTGTAGGGATTACAACCAGATTATGCATATGAAGTGCTCTGAGCACTTCAAAATACTCTATAATTGCCTCACTGTAGGTAACAGAAGTCATCAGCCCACAATGGCAGGATGTCCAACTGTCATAATTGTGTGTTGTCTCTTTTGGTACTTGGCAGGTTTGCCATGTTCTTAGAGAAACATCAACAATTTCCAACAGTGAAGAGAGTAAATTTTAAAAACCTACAATTTTGGGAGAAAATGCTGATTTGTTTTTTTGTTTCTTAAGCTAATCTTTTGTTTTTCAGTACCTGTGATACTGAGTGGGGACACGGAATAATGGGCTCAAGTTACAGGAAGCCAGATTCCGGCTGGACATCAGGAAAAACTTCCTGACTGTTAGAGTAGTACGACAAGGGGGCCAATGACCTAGGGAGGTCATGGGCTCTCCCACACAAGAGGCCTTCAAGAGACAGCTGGACAGCAATCTGTCAGGAATGCTTTAAGATGGATTCCTGCACTGAGCAGGGGGTTGGACTCGATGGCATTATAGGCCCCTTCCAACTCTACTATTCTGTGATTCTGTAAGCATAGTGCAACACCTTCTGCTTTCCATTAAACCCTCTTTAGCTGCATCTCTCGTCTTTTCTGGGATATCGAATGGAGAGAAAAATTCTGTTGAAATGCTGCAAACAGCTTTAAGCTGCAAGATTCTGAGCACATATTCTGATTTATTTTTGTTTTATAATCTTATGTGGAAGCATAAGATTACCTATTGCAGGGGTAGACAACCTGGTGCCTTCCAGATATTTTAGACTAAAACTCCCATAAGGCTGGCCAATGGTCAGGGATTATGGGAGTTGCAGTCCAGAACATCTGAAGGAGACCAGGTTGCCTATCCTTGGCCTATGTTATACATTTCATTCTACGAGACTAGTTATGTTGCTGAAAGATGTAAGCAAGTGCCTTCCACACACTTCTATCATCTAGTGAACCATGGGACTATCAGGGCTTCACAAGCAAGTGTAGTCATTGTAGCCATGTTCCAGGTGAGTGCTTCTGTGATGACAGGTCTTGTTTAGTACATACAAGACCTCAGGCTGAAGCTTGTTCTAAAAACACTTCAGCCTTAAAATCAAAATGCCATAAATGCAGGTGAGAACACTGTGATCTCATTGGAGCCTGTATTTGCACATACATTTGCTGCAGCATTTCGAAGGAATGCTGTCTGTATGCATGCAATCCCCTCTGTGAACCTACTTTGGAGATGAGGAGAGCATTAGCTATATACTCAGAGAAACTAGAATGATTTCTGAACTTTTATAGTCTCCATATTCTGTCCTATTATCCAAACGTACATGATGCTTTATAGATATATCTGGTCTCTGCCTAGGAAAGCTTATAATCATGTCTGAATGCGGTATTTAAGATATTTGGATATTTCTAGGCAAATGTAAAGAGATAGTGACAAGACAGATGGGGATACAATGCACTGTGACGGTCACGTTTATTCAAACATAGGCTAGGAAAAGACTTAGGGTCTTTGTGATGCAAAGAGGTCTTGAGGCTGCCACCTGTGCCAATGAAATCCTACTCACCAGTTCTAATTTGCACCTAATGTCAGTTAGTCTTGACTATTTTATAAAATCTTATAGACTGGGGCAGAATGGGGGACTTTACCACAACAGTTCATGTAAAAGATTGTTGAGAAAACACGTAATATAGAGCGGATTTTGTTAGCTAGAGTAAGAAGACAAGGAGCAAATAATTTGGATTTGATGCAGAAGAGAGCCACAGAACGATAGGATACTGGGTAGAATGCAGCCAGAGCTGCAGGCAAAGTCAGATGACATTATGCTCAAAATGGTGTATTAGGCAAGACAATGAAGCTGACAAAACAACCGATCTTCAGTAAGTTCATGTAAGTTTTTATAAAAGGGTGGGGGGGAGAAATGATAGATCTTAGTGACGAAAAGATCCAAGAGGATTCTATTATTAGAGAAGGTTTGGGGCAACCAGGGGTCAATTCACCAGACCATCAGGGCATATAATGGCAACTGGATATTGCTGCTGTATTGACTCCCATCCCATGGTGACCAAGGTCATGCACCAATGCCACCACTTGCAGGTTCACACTTTTAAAGAGGTCACTAACAAATCCCTGATCCTGTTTGTGATTAGGTTGACAGGTAGATCATGCCCAAATTATTTCAAACCATTTCTAGCAATAGTTGATGGCTGTGTGAATTAGCGCTACAAGACGCCACAGGGCCCATTCAGAAGACACCTTAAACCATGGCTTTAACCATGGTGAATAAGGATTTTTGCTTTATTCACTGTGTCTTCAGAACACAGCCTGGCTTTCTGGCATACCCACCATGGTTCTGGCTTACCCACCATGGTTAAAGCCATGGTTTAAGCCAATGGTTTAAGGCCATTGGCATACCTTTGGTCTCAAGTTAGATATCTGACTCCCACTCCATTGGATCACCATTGACTCTTATTCTAAAGCTGTGAACAAGCCTCATCTACCTGCTTACTCTTCAGCCTCAGCTGTCCTGTAGGAGTGAGGTGAAGGTCATTCGTTCACATTGATCATATAGCTCTCCCTACACCCCAACAACTTGTTATACTAGGAGGAGGAGGAGGTACATGGCTTAGCTGTAGAAAGATGGACATAGATGAAAGGATGAATTTATGAAGCATTCACCACACTTGCACTTCTTTCCAGACCTATCTTCCCTCTTCCTGAATTAATGAGGGATGGTCTTGCATCGCAGCCACATACAGTAACATTGCGGACTCTAGACAGAGGCCTTGGCCTACCCCCTGCTAGCTGCTGCTAATTCCTATTGGCTGGTCTGGTGATGGCAAATTTCAAAAGGCTGGCTACATCTGATAGGTCTGAAGGCGTATCAGATGAGGGATCTTCCTTCCCCCAAAATGGTTCCAGCATTCCTTCTTTGAATTACAAAAGACGCCAAAGAATACCCTTCCCCTCTTTGAGAACCTTTGGCACCACTGTTTGAGGAGGCATATAAAGGAATCCTGCAACCCCTCAATTTAAAAACAAAACAAAAACAAGAAGGAGCAGTGCAATTCCTCCATAAAAGAGGATGGTGCAGACAGTCCACGCCTGAAAGGTTGGTAACCCTGCAGAGTGCAGGGGGGTTATGCAGCTCACCCTTTTGCCCCAAGTCAGGCTATCCTGCAGCAATGTCATCAATCACGGTGGGGGCTGCCAGCCAGTTCAGCCCAGAGTCCTAAACAAATCCGCCTACCATTTCCTGTGACCAGCTCAGCAGGTGCCAGCCGCTTGCCCCCCAACTCAACTCCATCCCAGGCTCGGTCACCTCCCCACTGCATGCAATGCAACGCACATCGCGCCAGGTGCAATGCCAGTCAGGAACGGGGCGGCGAGGGTGAGGGGGGGAGGAGAGGCAGGGAAGCACAAGACCAAAGCACCCCCAGGGCGACGAAGAGCAGCAGCGGCCCCTCGGAGCCCCCAGTTCCACCTTGTGGGGAGGGGGGGCATCGAGCGGCTCTCCGCTGTGGCCGCGTATTCCCCCCACTTCTGTTCCAGCCACAGCCAGAAATAGGAGGGCTGCAGCAGGGTCGGACAAGGAAGGAAGGAAGGAAGGGGGTGTGCAGAAGACGGTCCCCGAGCTATTTATTTTTGTATATAATATTTATTTATTTTGCACCTTCGGAAGAAGGAGGGCTTACCTGCGGAGCTCCGGCGGGGGCTTCTCGCAGGACCGTCCCCGAAGACCCCTCGAGGAGGTACGAGGAGCCAGACCGGCAGCAGGAATCCCGCGGCTCCCGTCCCGCCCGAAGCGCGCCAAGCGGGCTGGAGATGCCGTTCGCCTTCCTCTGGCGAAGCCGCTGCGACTAAACCAGCCGCTTCGCGAGGACTGCGGGCAAATCGCTCCCCCTCCCCTTCTTCTCCTCCTCCTCCTCCTCCCGCCCACCTCCTTCTGCTGGTTTCTATGGCAACTGGGTAATGCTCAGCGCATCCTGCCCGCCGGCACCGATTCCCCCCCTTCTCCTCCTCCCTTCCAGACCCGCGCTCCGGCTCTTCGCGCCCCCGCCCGCCAACTCCGGGTGCGCGCGCACCCCCAGGTCTGGTCGCTGTACCGCCGGGCCGACCGAATCCGCGCGCGCTCTAAAGCGGCCCTCTCCCCCGCTTCCTCCCGCTCCTGAGACACGCGCGTGCGCGCGTGACTACAGGCAAGTGTGGGACACGTGTGACGATGCTCCCTCGAGTGACATGTAAGGACACGAGCTGGGCAGGGAGTGTGCGCGCCGCGCAGGTCTCAGCAAGACTTCGAAACGGCTTGACCGGCCAGGGAGGCATTTTGCCGCCTGGACCCTCCAACTCCTCCTCCAACTCCTCCTCCTTCCCACAATCCCATCCCAGGATTTAGGGTGAAGCCCCCCCAGGGAGCTCAACTTTCCGATGCTGTTTTCTCTGCAAGATTAGAGAGGATCTCAGCCAAGTTGTTGTTGCTGCTGCTCTCTGGATGACCCTAACAACATTGGCCTCTCTGAGGGGTTCGCTTGTGCAACCTGAGTAAACGAACAAGAACTGGGCTGGTGCTTGCCACAACGGAACTGGTGCTTGCTACAAAATAAATTCCCCGAAAATCAAGCTGGTGAAGGCTAAATGGTCTGACTGATCCAGTGGGCTCCATCGCACCAGCGTTTTATCACACTCTTGTCATGCCTGTTTTGCAGCGCAGTACTCATATGACTCATTCTGCCTCTTCCCCTCCATTTTTTTGTGTTTTCCTAGAGCGTGGAAAGTCCAGTTTACTTCCTCCACACGGGATTAAAGCGCTCTTCCACCCCTGGTGTATTGCCGTTCTTGCACCATGTCCTTTGTTGGGGGCATGTGCTTTGAAGGGAGGTCTTGCTGATGAAATAGGAGGGTGGGGTGGTTCTCTATCATGCCGGCTTGTGCTGAGTTGTTTGAATGGACTTTCGCTGCTCCAACCACATTCTCATTGCCAGCAGAAATGGCACCCAGCCGATGAAACATTGTAAAACTAGACAATAGGGGTGTGCAGAGCAGGTCTTCTTCCCCATGAAATTATAGTCAATGGGAATTAACCAAAGTGCTTACAACTCCCCCATTTTTAAAGATAAAGAGATGAAACTTGGTACCGTGGTAGCTCTTAAGTAGGGCTTTAGCCAAGCCAAGCTTGAAACAGATTATTCATCCCTTAATATTTAGGATTTTTAAAAAAGTTTGAGGGTTAGGGTTAAAAAACAAACAAACCTGTCATTTTTAATGATAAAGAGATGAAACTTGAATGGGAACTGGTTTGCAGAGGAAACTCCATGTCCGCTGTATGAGAAAAAAATCTGTAAGGTGCCCCTTAAAGTGCTCTCCAGAGCGAGACAAGATGAAGCAATGTGCCAGGTGGATCTACTGCAGCTTCTTCACAGCAATAATGTCAATTCATTAACATTCATGTATGCTAACCAATTCAATAAACAGCAAGTCCTCTTGTGAAGGGGAGAATCTTGCATGTGTGAGAGGATATGACAGTAGCTCTGTCCCTGGAGGACCTGAGTGGCTGAAAAGACGTAATACACTAGAGAACATTTAATCCCCCCTGTTGTACATTATGGCATCAAGTAAACTAATTTGCATAAGGGGGAAATCTGGGGGGGAAATCCAATTCAAAATTCACTAGTCCCAAATTATTTGCTCATGATTAAACAAGTCTGGTGCAGAAAGGCTGTTTGCACAGCATCCATCCCAAGCCTAGTGCCACAAGTACCAGATCATCCTGCCCTCTTTGCATTGGGTGGGAGGACCAGTGTAGGATTCCATAGCTGGGATCCGTAGAGGAATGATGCTTTCCTAAAGATTAGAACTAGAGCAATTACATTTTTATTCTAAGGGAAGCTTTAACAAATTCTCCCATGCGTCTCTACAGTTAGCTAATCAGAGAGGAGAGGAAATCTAAAGCCACTAACAGTCCTGACCAATTGGACTTGCCTTTAGAAGAAGCAGTTGCAATAATGAGGTTTGCCTAAGGAAGGCTGTTTTGTTGTTCAGGAGGACAAAGATCAAGTTACCCTGAGAAGGTAAACCAGGTCCCTTTCGTCTCTCTCCTGGTCTCAGGCACAATCTCATCTTTCTTCTAAAGAGCACATTTGACTCCCTAATGAAGCACAGTGGGGCACTCTGTCTTCAGCGCCCTTCATCTGCCTTCTTGTTTCCCAGATTCCCTATTTCAGCAGGAGAGGCAGTGTAGATGCAGAAAGATAATAATTCACTCCCAAGCTGGGAACAGAAGAGAAAAATGGCTTTGCCCATGATTTCCTGTCTCCTTCCACAATTATTTCTGTACCTTGTTAAACTAAAGAAAAAAAAAAATTTTTTACTTCTCACTTCTAATAGGTGGGATTATTCCCCCTTTGCTTCATTCTTTTAGCATCTCTTCCCTTTTTTCATCAAAACCCTTGCTGCAGATCTCAAAGAGAGGCTTTCTCACTGGATTTCCCATTTTGAGATCGGCCACTAGTGCCAGCTACAGGTGTTTTTTTTTTTTTAATCCAGTCTGCTTCTATCAACAGCAACTGGGACCAGGTAGGAAATCAGAAGATATCCCATGAAAGGATTATTACTGAATATTCTACCTCTCAGGGGATTTGTGATTGGGGAAAAACACTCTCCTTTGATATGATAGAGAATTGTGTAATGCAGGCCTTGGTATAACTGCTGTGTGTGTGCATACGCTAGACTGAATCTTTTGTACCAGTTTAACTTACAGATGGATTCATCAGTATGTGAGAGCTGGGCCTCTCCATGCTGATTGCTTGTCGTTATTTGCTACCTGACTTTTCCTAGACAAGCTTTCCATTTGAGCATGCTGGTTTGGGTTTCAACAATTGTCTGGATAATTTCTACATCTGTAAAATCAGTATAAACCCAGTATCTTTGGGGCAGGAGGATCTGACATTACTATTTGGGCAAATGGAACCTCTAAACTCCTAGCTTAAATAAGCGCCCCATTATTCAGGTGCTATAGAGATGTGATAACGAAAGCAGTCTTCTCTGTTAAGAGCCATTAATGAGAAATGACTGCAAATCTAACAGCATGTGGCTACACGCTCATTCACACTTGGAACTTTCAGGTCCAAGTGCTACTGAGTGTGAAACAGGGTTTAAAAATAGCTGTGTTGTGCTTGGTAGCCACCCCACTCCCAGCATCATAAATGATTCTAACTGTAATGTTTCCATATGTTTTTTTGGTGTGAAAGGCTCTTTTTTGTGCAGGTCTGTAGAAGGCATTGGCTAGCTAGTTAAAGTGAATGGGAGAGGGAAATGAACTCCCAAAGTGCAATTCTATGCATGTCTACTCAGAAATTGATCCCAGTGAATGTAATAGGACTTCCTCCCAGGTAAGTGTGCCTAGGAGTGCAACCTCAAGAACAAGACCTAACTCCTACAGTACAATTTTATACATGTCTACTTAAATGTAGATTCCACTCAATTCAATGGGACTTACTCCCAACTGCTGGGGAACATGGGTGAAATGTTGCACCATGTTCTGCTTGTGGGTCCCTGGTCGACAGCTGCTTAGACACTGTGTGAACAGAGTGCTGGACTAAATAGACCCTTGGTCTGATCCAACAGGGCTCTTCTTCTGTTCTTACACCAAGTAAGTGTGCTCAGGATTGCAGCCTGAGTGTATCTTTTCCCCAACATGTTCTTTTAAAACAAAAGCAGTCACAGGAGGCTGTGAGTTTGAGCAGAGCAATGGACAGATGGCTGACCCTTTTCCCTCTGGCCATTTTATTCCTGTTCAAAATCACTGCCCAAGCTGCTTTTCCACCCAAAGGGGGGGAGATACCCGGGGGGGGGGGATTCTAAATGGAAAAATTGCTAGAGGGGAAAAGGGTAAGTAGTTTCTCCGCTCAGCCTCACAGACTTTTGGTTACTATTTTTTTCTAAGGTCAAGAGAAATATACACATGATTGTGTGCCAGGTTTAGTTTGGACCTTGGGCTTCTTTGCAGAAGAGTTGGGGTTTGGGTTGTTTTTTCTTTCCATATAGACAGGTTTTGCACTGGCTTCATGTTCATGTGCATCTGTCTTATGATGGGATGAGCCAAAGCATGGGATTTATATGGTAGACTGACACGCACAGTCACTGGTGCAGCTGTAGCACTGCCATTTGCCCAGGGGCCAAAGCAATATCAAAGTGCTAACCCAACACATTTTGCTGCGTGAAAAAGAGCCCAAATGGTGTACGCATGCATGTACACACCAACAATTAAACAAGTTTTGTTGTACTATTCAGACTTCGATTCCTGCCTTCATCTATTTTCGCTCTTGGTGCTGCCTGAAGCAGGTCACTTTACCCTGCTGCATGGGATGGCCAGTCCTGGCAGAGTTATTATGGGTCCCTCTAGTACCACACATTCCTGCTTTCCAAAGTCACCTGTGGCTGCACTTTGTGCCATGTAGAAACAGCTGGGAGCTCTTCACCGTTGCCTCTATGCTTCCCTCCACCTTTTCCAATGTGTTCAGCAAGCTGCCAGTACCAGAAACCCTTTCCCGCCACTTCCTGGGAGAATGCAGACGCTAGGCTATTTATGTCCTTAATTAGAAGCGCAGAATAATTGGGCCCTCTGCAGTTGCTTGCTCAGAAAGCAAATCATTGTGAAAAGCTGTAGCATTATGCAGGTGCCACCAGAAACCCAGCTTAGTTCCATGAAAACAACTTGCCTTTTGTTTGCTAATTTCCAGCCCTTCAGGCATCCTCCGGAACTCTTTCCAGGGAAGGGACATGGTCCCTGACATGAAGGGCTCAGTTTTCTGGCAAGCTGCACGGAGCTTTGTGGAAGATGCTGTTTGTGAGGCCGGGAAAAAGGACGTGCTGCTTTCCCAAGATCCCAGCCCTGTTGTTAATTCAGACAGGGCTTCAGTTCTGGGGAGCTGTGGTATGTACAGTCGTTTGTGTCACTGAGCGCAAAACCCTGCCAGACTTGCATGCTTGCATTTTGCATCCACTTGGAATTACTGAGACAGACCAAAGCTCTGTTCTGCAAGTCTCTCTCCTTTTAAAAGTATGTATTTCACTGGAGGATGCATTTTCCTTTATGAGCTGATGAGAAAATTGCAGCTCACATGCCATATCTTCATAGTAAAACTAATAGTTTTAATTAATTAACATTATAGCTTCTCTGCACTGTTCATATATTACATGTTATAGCTTATAGTAACATTTGTGATTCTGATTCTTAGCTCTTTGGTGTTTTTTTAAATGGTTATAACTCTTAAATGGAAAGAGGGAAAACTAATTTCTGTAACATATAAATATGCCAATACATTGTTAGACACTATATCATTTGGAATTAGGCTGAATAGATGCAAATGAAGAGATAGATCCTGTATTCCAGAGTTGTCTGGAAGAACTGCACCTGCTTAATTTCTCTCTTATATATACATTCCAAATTCCTTCCCTAAAAGAACTGGTGCCTGGGTCTGCTTGTTTTCCTCTTCCCTCCTCTCCCCTTTAATTTTTTTGTGTCATGTTTTTTAGATTGTAAACCTGCTGATAGGGACTGTCTTGTTTTTATTGTAAACTGCTCTGGAACCCTTTTTGGCTGAAGATGGGTAAAAATGCTTTCCAACAAACATCTAATAAAAGTACAGAAGCCTTCTCCTCCTTTCCATCTGCTCATCTTAAACACAACCCACTTTTTCACATGGACTTCACTTAATCCTTGTTTTCACCATATCCTCCACACATAGACTGAACACTATGGCTGGGTTTACACAGCATGCTAATCCACCCAGTGTGGTTTGTTGTTGAAGCGTGGGTTATCGTGTTGTATGAACCCAGTGCTTTTCCTACAGGGTGGGTTATTATTTTGTCTAAATGCAATGCATTTCAGACAACATAATAACCACCCTGAACAACTCAGTAACAAGCCATGGGTTTTCAAGGTAGTTTGTTCAAGAAAAGTAAACCACACTGCATGGTTAACAAGCCACCCTGTGGAAAATGTGCTGCATCCTGGTGGTTAGCATGTTGTGTGAACCCAGCCATAGAGGGGTAGCAGGATCATGATGGCAGGATGCATTCTAACCTCTGCATGTCTGTTGGCTCTATCCTTTGATCAGTGCACATTAATCAAAGGGTGAGAATGGAGTCTAAACCTGTATGTGTATAGGGCCTGTACCCATGGCACAACCATAGTACTCACACATGTACATTTTTGTGCCCTTACATTTTCTATTGATTTATTTTTTAAATGTTTTCCCAGTCTTTTATATTCTTGTAAGGGACTTTGTTTTTGTGTAGCTGAAAATGTTCTTATTGGTAATGGGGTACGTATTTTCTACAATTTTAACAATGCATATGGAGAGCTCCAACACTTTTTAATCTTTATCTTTTTGTCTCTATACTGAAAAAGAATACAATCCTCCTAACAATACTCACATTGCTAACATTTATCAAATAATCTGTGTAAATTCTATAATGTATGGTTTATATATTTGTTGTTGTTTTTAAGTAACATTGGCCTTGGAAAGTTTGCAATTATTTTCAAATTGAAGGTAATTATGGGGCTGTATGTATATGCCCAGAGTTATATATTCCAAGTAAAAAATGGAGTGAATTACATCTCTCTTTCTCTCCTCTCCCATAACACTTGTCTAGATCACTGGGAAAGCATTAAGTCAGCAATGCTATACACAATCACTTGGGAGTAAGCTCCATTGAACCCAATCAGGCTTATTTTTAAGTAGATAAGGCATACAAATGTGCTGTTAGTGAGAATTGTCTTCAGCTTTGGTTCTGATGTAATTAGTATGTCTATGAAATGTTTCTCTTTGTATACCAGCAAACAGTGCTATTGGTTTACAACAACCAAAATTGTAACTCCACCTCAAGCTTCAGAGTATAAATCATGAGAATCAAATATCAGGTTTTCCTGTCTCAAATGGTTTGTTTATTTTCCTTATAGTTTTGAACCTTTAAAGGGATTCTGAGTCATGATTTTAGAACTTCCTTGGCTATCAGAGTTCCCGATCAGGTGGACATGGAACTGGATTGCTGAGAACAGTGAGCTAAAGTGGTTCAAGGGTCTGGTATCACTTTAATGGGACACACACACACTATTTGTTACAAGTTGGAATCAGTTCTCACTTTAGATACAGTTCTACTGTCTCTCAATCTGTCTACATCTGTCTCTTTAAAATAAAATTTTAAAAAATCCTCCTTTGCCATCTGCTCCCACATGTAGTAAAATCAATCGCTTCCCATAACACACAACAGGATCCAAGTGCCAGCAATTCAGAATCTTTTTACATTTAAATCTATCCTGGCTTTCTGAGCAATTTCATCAGTACTAGCAGCCTATTAATCACCATTTTATTCTGGAGGAAGAAGGCCAAGGGGAAAGTTGCTGAAGAGGTCATGCCTTGGTTAGTGGGGACAGGTGTTTCTCCACTGAAGAGAGGAGAGCCCAGTCCTGAGAAAGGAAGGCACCATCACGGTAGAGTGCGCCATTACCTTTACAGTTAGCAGATGATCCACACACACACAAAACTGGCATTGTGCATTTCATGCATTATTCATATAATTTCTAAATCAGCTTGCAAATTGGTGCTGTGTTGTTTGCTATAGTTCTTGAAAAGAAAAGCATTGGGACAGGAAGATAAATATACCCATCCACTGTGCTATAATGCTCTAGAGCTGGCTCTAACATTAGACAGCTTCAAGCAGCTGATTTTGGGTATCATGAAAGGGCAGCAAATTTAGTTATTGGATTTATTAATATTCTATTTCTACTCCCAAGAAGAGGTGTTTGTGGGTTTGTCTGCCAAAATAACTTGGCCAGCCTTGGCTGCCATGTGCCTTAACCCAGGGGCAGGGGACAAAAGGATGACAATGCACACATCATTTCCTATTCTGCTTCCATCAGCAAAATGCCTTGGGCCAAGCCTGCTATTAACGATCAACCTCTATATCAGAGCTCGGTAGAAGATAGATCTCCAGTTCTTTGGGCATGGGCAATTGTCAGGAATGCTGGGAGCTAAAGCCCCAAATATCTGTACTTTCTGCCCACCCCTGCTCTATAGGATTGTAAACAATCCAGATTGATGAAACTCTGAACTAAGACTAGGCTACACAGTTGTGACCCACCAAGCCAAATGCAGCCTACCTTGCAACTATGTCTGTGCCCTATGTGGTGCTTGTTTTTGTAGCCCCAGCAGTAACAGAAGGCTTATTAAGCCTCTTGTTGGGCTATGTTCAACTTGGTGGGTCACAAGTAGTACAAGCCAGGTGTAAATATTGTGGTTTGACTCAGTCAATGCATGTGTGTTCTTAACACCGAAGAGCTCATGGTCAGTCAACAGCAGCAGGAATCTCTTATGCTAGCTGGGCAAGAAATATGTGCTAACCCCCAAGTTCCCTTGGCTCTAAATTGTCACATGTTCTCCCTAAAGAACCCATTTCTGGAGGAACAAGAGAGGAGGGCTGACACGTTGCAGTGTTTTAGTGCATCCAAATTGTTTTTCTGTTATTAAATGGGGTGAGGGAGTGAAGGGGGAAGAAGGAGAGTCTCCTGGCATCGGTTTGCTCTCAGAGACTTTGGGAGAACTGCTGTAGAAATGTTTGAATTAGCATTTTCACAGAGGACACAAAAGCAATCCAGAGAAGAGGAGCCAGGAGCTGCAGTGTGGGCAGGCAAGGCTCTCCTTAATCCAGTTATCGAAGTACTCGCAGCTACAATTTGCAAGGGAAGTGTGACGGCAGCAGATTCTGAGTGAAAGAGTTCATCTGTGGCTGGCTGGTGCCGAAGGAATGAATATATCTAGTACCATTTTTATATGACGTTATATAAGAAACATGTGTGCTTCTTAACTGGAGATAGCTAAAACCTACAGGGGGAGTTCTAATAACTGCATGGATAGAAGTATATGAAGCACTAATACAGAACTGTAAATCAAATATTTTGTTGGATGCGGCATACATGGGTGCAGTGAAAGCAGAACTTTGGGGCAGGGGTCCAGAGCACTATTCAGCAGAAGGAGGAGGACAGCCATCAAATGCCGCAGGGCTGGCTCACCGCATTTTCAAGCAAGGACACAATCCTATTCATGGTTAGACCTCAGCCTCTAGCACTCCCCAGCCAGCATGGGAGTTGTAGGACCTTACTCTTCTAAACATCCATAGAATTGCGCTGTGAGTGAAGTAATGCACATTATTATCTAAAGAGCCCTCCTCAACCTGTAAGGCCATTAAATCCAGAGTCTAAAATCACATACAATAACTTCCCTAGTGCTGGCATAAACACAGATCATCCAGATTTGGGGAACTCAAGGGAATTTGTGGAACAGCTGCTCTCTGAGGTGAACAGGAACCAGTCTTGGAAATTGCCCACTTTAGCCTGCCACAACCTGGTGCCTTCCAGATGTTTTCAACGTTATGTCTCTTTAGCCCCAGGCAGCATGGCCAATGATCAGGGATGGTGGGAACTGTAGTCCAAAACATATGGAGGGCACCAGGTTTGGGTAGGCTGTTCTATGAACTTATCAGTCACCACAGTTTTGACTTTTCAGTTCAAGTTTGTACAGTCTTTTCCGCTATGATTATGTATAGGCCAAATATTACTGTCACAGTTAAGGCTTAGCAGCAGTCTCTGTTTAGTAGAATGTGAGCATGGCAGCTCACTTTAAGTGATAAAAAACCTCTCACAAAAGTATTAACCCTGACCTACAATGCAGTTAGAATCACTGCCACACTGTGATTATTTTGCTCTCCTATAGGTCTCTGGGTCCTCTATAGTTTATGTAGCCAGAACCTGAGCCTACACTGGTCTGCCAATTGAGGCCTAACTACACAGGGACCTGGCATGACACAGCCCTTCTCATGCCTACACAGGGACCTAGCAAGACATTTACCTTCAAGGAGCTGTGGTGCTTGCCAGACACCATTATGAATATGCAACCCCTGAACCTGGCTAAACAACTCATAACCCACAGGGTTGTTTAACTCTCAAATAACCCCCGCTGGCCAGGTTCACTTGACACAACAACTCCCATTCAGGGATTGCCTACTCATAGCAGCTAGCACACGCCACAGGTCCTTGAGGGTAAGTTAACCCATAACGGGCTGTTGTGTCATGCAAACTGGCCTATAACGTTAACAGCATGGCTTGTAGCCATGTCAGTTTTTTAAACATCTGGAGGGCACCAGGTTGGGGAAGGCTGGCCTAGCCCGTCATTCCTTTTGCCAAACCTAGCACACAATGGCACCAATCTTTTATTGAAGTTCCAACTATGGCAAATCAAATCAAATTTGATTTGCACCATGCCAATGGCCATTGCAATTTATAACACTCTTCATACAGGTATACATCATACACCTAAAACAGACAATAAACTGCCCAGTATCCAAAGGAATCCTTAACACAGATATACTCAATACGTTGCTACAGGTGATACATTTCAGGCTTTTTTTCAAGCTGCCTGGGTGCTGCTCTGTTTTTTGGCTTTTGAGGCTTTGAATTCTCTCACACCATCTTCTATGTGCCACTGCCAGCCCTTCAGATGTTTGAAGAATGCTATTATACCTATGTCCCTCTTCTCCAGGCTAAACGTGCCCAGTTCCTTCACTTGGATTATAAGATCTCGATCCCAAAGAGGATCTTCTGCTCCCCACTTTCCTCTTCTGAGAAACAATCTGTATTCCTTCGACAGCGCAGAGCCAAGCCAATGTAGTTAGGTCCCAATGACAGTAACAAGAAAAGAACCATTCTTTTCCAATAGGTACTGAAAAGAAACGTTTGAGCCCTCTATGTCGCCAGCAGGATGGAAGGATCCTACCCTCCCTACTGTTCTCCCCTTCTGAGAGATGATGTGAAAGGTATATGAAGAAGCAGAATGATGGTGCTGAAACCATAGCAGGATCTTGCACTCTGCCTCATGCATAAGAAAACAAGCAACTTTAAAAAAGGTAAATAGGAGGTTCATCAGGTGAGGGTTTTATCGCACACTCACTACTGCCCAGTTACGGATGTGCTTTAGATGGTAACCTCCACCTCCTGCTCGTTTTTCCATCACAAAACAGACCCCTTTTAATCTGACTTTTTTAAAAAACAAAAAATTGAATGTGCTGCTATCGCCTGCTGTGTGCAGGAAAAGTGGTGTTTTGAATGGCCACGCGGCCTTTGTTTACTTCCTCTTTCCCCTCCGGGGAAGAATGAGAAGCGATGGTAAGGAAACACAATTTCCCCCCATGTGATGATGCTCTAGGAGTCATGATAGCAATGATCCTTTCATGCCACAGATACTCCTTGCAATTTGAATTATCTATGTTTTAACTAATGTCAAAAATGGTTATTAAGTAATAGGAAACAATGCCCACAGACTGGAGGGCTGTCTTGATGTTGTCTTTGCCACGGGGTGGCTCTGAATCCGTGCTGCATCAATTTGATGATGCAGCCACAGATTCGAAGCCACTCTGGAACAAAGAGGCAAAGATGTGTGGCTGAAAAGTCAGGGACTTACCCTGACTTTTCCAGCCAGAGCAAGGTCAGGCCGGCTCTTCAGCCAGTCTTTCATCATTTGGAGCCACTCTGGGGCCATCCCTAGACCTTCTATTTGTTGCAGGAAGCCACAGGAGGTGGAGGAGCAGGGGCGGCAAGCCTAATGGCCGCTTGAAACCCCGCACTGCTTCACCTCATTAGAACAAGTTGCCGCCACCATGCACCAGCAGAAAGGCTGCTGCCTGATGTGGAATGTTAATGGGGAATAGAATTTCTGATACAAGTGAGAAGCAGATCCTTGGCCAATTTAGGTATGTTTACAGGGTGCGCCAAGGCAACACATGAGAATGAATGTTAGTGCTAAAAAGCTAGCTTGCAATCTCTCATCAAATTTGTTTGCCCCTAGGAGGTCCGTCCCCCCCTTTACAATTGTTCAGCAACATCTAGAACCATTTGGGATAAATGCATTTTTTAGAGGTTTGCTTAATGTTTTGTTCATATCTGACTCAATCAGGCAGACAGTTGGGAATCACCATATGGGATCAAAGAATTAATGCTGTAACAAACCTGTCTGGATAAAGATAAAGCAAAGCGTTCAGTCACCAGGTCTGGCCTGCACATCTATGCCTTTCCTTGGTGCACAAAAAAGTCCTCAACAACTCCCCTTAAGCTTTTGCTGCACATAGCCAGCAGCCCAGGTAAAATGCTGTAGCACTGCTGATGTGAAAAAGGGTAGTTACCCTCCAGGCATAGGTGCTAATGGTTTCCTGCGAGTTTTCTCCCAGTAGACAGTATGGATGGATGCTAATAAAAGCTGCAAGGAAAACCTGGGAGTGTGCTATCAATTTGTGATACATTAGCAGGTGACAGGCCTAGAGACACCCTGGGGGTATTAAATATCAGGAAGCAATGCCCCCAGGATGAGGCTGTGATAAAAGCTGCTGACGCCTTGGAGCTAAACAATAATGAACAACGGAGTGCCCTACTATAGCCTTGGCCAAGCAGGGATGTTCAGAAGGGGCATAGAGGCAGGGATGTCTAGACAACAGATGCTTGTGGATGGGGAGGGGGGGGCTGATGTAATGCTAAACTCCAATTAGAGATATCAGTTAACACCCAGTGCCTGATGGGAACCTAAACTGACCATGACTGTTAATCTCCTTGCCTCCAGGGGTAACATAGTAATGCTTGCTGATCTTTTCTGAATACTTCTGACTAGAAACAGGTCAAGAACAACACCATCTTTGCCCAGTGATTGTCAAGCTATTTGAAGAGCAGAACACAGAGAGCATATTGTCCCATGATTCCAAAACATTTAATTACATCCATCTTACCAAGTCCTGTTTTATCTCTTGGAGTAGTTTATTATGAAAGGACTGCACTAAACCGTCCAAGTTTGCGGTGATCCAGATATCCAAATATCTAATTGGAACTCCCTATCATGAGGCTTTTGTTCATTTATGCTTAACATTCTTCTCCATCAAGATACTAGAGTCAGCTAGAAAAGGTTAAGTAACTATGCTTCTTCTGCTCTAGCACAGGCTGAGTTTGACCTACAGCAAATCTGGCTAGGTTCATCAGTGTTCATGTTGACACCTGAACCCCAAAACATAAAACCACCAGCAACCACAGTTTCTTGACCTGTGGACATTTGAACCATTTATACCCAAGAGTAATTGGCCACTGATGTTTGTCCCCAAACACAGCAAATGTCCAGTTTCGGAAGACTGATGGCAGAGTCAAGTATGGCTAAACAGCTAGGCACAAGAACACTTCAAATTACCATAGCAAAACAAAGTATTTTTTCTTAATCATCATTATCATGTATAGTTTGGAAATAAATCAAGGATTCACATTTGGTTGTTGCTTTTTAGTGCAGAATACACAGGGCATGTTCATACATCAGAACAGCCCACCTTGGCTCAATTATTTCATCATGCTGGGCACTTTCAGGCACCATTTTTGCATGGTGCAATGGGCACCAGCTTGCCAGGGCACATCATGCCATGCAAACCCAGGTGGTAGAGGTTGTCTGAGGGTTAGGCAACCTTCAAACAGCCCTAAAACAAGCCATGGGTTATTTGAGGGTGGTCTAACCCTCAAAGTACCCCTTCCTTCTGGGTTTGCATGACACAAAAAGCCATGGCAAGCCGGGTGCCTGTGGGTGCTGGCATGATGCCACATCCCCTTCAGGTAAATTAAGCCATGGTGCGCTGTCACATGTGAACCCGTTTTAGTGGGTGCAGAAAGAATGCACACAGACCTATAGCATGCACCTGTTAACATTGTAGCATTTGAATAAAAACAAGGAAAAGGAAAGGAAAGGAACCTCTCGTGCAAGCATTTGAGTCATTGCTGACTCCTAGAGGGACGTCTGCTTTTGCTGACATTTCCTTGGCAGACTTTGTAGCGGGATGGTTTACCATTGCTTTCCCCATTCGCAGTTACCTTTCCCCCAGCTAGCTGGGTACTCATTTTACCGACCTCGGAAGGATGGAAGGCTGAGTCGACCTGAGCTGGCTGCCTGAGAACCAGCTTCTGCTGGGATCAAACTCAGGCAGTGGGGAGAGTTTCGGCTGCAGTAACTGCCACTTACCACTCTGCACCACACGAGGCTATTTTATATAAAAACAAACTTGGTAAAAATTTAGAACTTAATTTTATGGTTACTTATAGAGTAGTTTAGTTACACTATAAAATTGGTTCAGATTTTATTTTGATTTTGTGTTCTGGGATTGAAGCACGTTACAAGAGGGGCTTCTCTATGCCTTTTCAAATTGCTGATATTCAGGAGGAAGACCTTATAATATTCCAGCAAAGATTTAGAAGACCTAATATAGGAATGCAGTGATAGCAACACAACCCTCCTGGGAAGACTGCTAGTGGAGATTGGGGAAAACACTCTACCATGCTAACCCCTCTAAACCAGAGGTGCAGAACCTCCATCGTTCAGGGCCCCCCAAAAAGGCTACACACCTTTTTCCCCTTTTGGTAGTTTTCCAGCTTTTGCACCCTTTCCCCCATTCAAAAAGATTGAAATGACTCTCCCAAGGCTTAGTTAAGAGCTTTAAACTAAAATATGCTGGTATTTTGCCCCCGAAGAGTCGGAAGCGACTGAACGAATAAACAACAACACTAATGGAACATGGTCCCTGAGAGCTACTCCAGAATGGAACCCCAGGCTGAAAAGGGTCCTGTCCCTCTACTCTCATCTGCTTCCTCTCCTTTCTGTGGCTGCCTTAGAAACAGCTGGCAGTGTAAATAGGTCTAAAGCTCAAACCAAGAAGACCCAGATAGATTCCGTAAAGCTTATGGGTCAGCGATTTTCAGCTACAGAAATACTGAACTTAGGACGGCGCCAGTTTTCTGTTTCTATTTCCAGCTGGAGAGAGCAAATCCCAGTTGCATCCAAAATGGTACCCCAAAGACCATGTGGTAACTGGGTACTACACTGGTAAAGCTTCAAGATCATACCTCTATATCCTGTGTCAAATATATTCTGTTATAACTTTTTTTTATCTATGGGCCATCAATGTATTATTGCCCACATTGCAGTCTACACACAAAATATATGACATGTTACATTGATAACAACTTTATATATGAACTAAGCTGAAGACTACCCAGTGCCTCCCAAACACAACACATCCATCAACCTCATTCCCAGCTCGCAAGCTTTTAGATAAATGATGCTTCTCCGTTCACCCGGGTAGCATCGAATGATTTTTTTGCTCACACTAGGAGGGAGGCACTGAAACTCAACTGGTGAAATACGAGCCATTCTGAAAAGAACGAAAAACAAAACCTGTGCCATAGAAACGCAAGCAAGATCCTTACTTGAAGTGGCAGTATGGATGCCCCACAGTTAGAGTGACAGCACTTAGAAACAGGATTGTATGCGATGTTATGATTCTCAGCGGTCACCTGATGACAGCTTGTCCCATGGGGGCATGAGAGGCCTAACACCCATACCTTGAGATCAGCATAGCAGCCTGGCAGTGTACAAAAAGCTGCGCAGATGCCTGCCAAGGCTGGCACCATCTCAACAAATGCCTTGAACCACCTGGCTGAGTGAACAGCTTGCCGAAATCTGATAACAAAATAAGGAGAAGAGAATCACCCACAACCTACCTTTCTGGAGGGGTTGTAGGGACCATCGGGCGCTGCCAGAAAAGCCAAGTCCCAGTACCCGTCAGGTGGATAGCCACCTGGCCTGCCTGGCTTACTTTATAGGATGCTAGCTGCCTGGCAAGGAGCTATACTGGATTCTTCTCTTTCTTTCTCAGCCTGGGCACGTTGGAAGGAAGGTCATAGCAGATGGCGAGGAGGGAGGGGGTAAAGATCAGCCCAGAGATTAGAGAGGCATTTTTAGCCAGCCAATCGCTGGCCAGGCTCTGAGTAATGACTCGCTGACAGCACAAGGTGAAAACATTACTGCAGAGAAAGCAGAAAATAAACTCAGGAGTTGCTTGTGCTCTCTCTTTCCTGGGATCCCCCACCCTATGTCTCATGCCTTGCACCTTTGCACATGCCATTATGTCCTTTTCTCTATCCTTTTGCATGATGACTTCAATATGCCCCTTTCTTCCCCCTTCCCCTCCCCCTCTCCTCTTTTTCCTCCCCTTCCTCATTCCATTCTCAGTTTTCTCTCTCCTCTGCCATCAGACTCTCCCAGCCAAACTAACTGGGGCAAAGGGATAAAGCTCCATTGTCACAGGACCAAGGGTGGACAACTTGTGGTCCTTCAGATGTTTTGGCCTACAACTCCCATCATCCTTTACCGTTGGCTATGATGGCTAGAGCTGATGGGAATTGCAGCCAACACACCTAGATGGCCACAAGTTGCCCACCCTGGTCCAGATCATGGTCCAGCTCTCCTCTCCACACACTGGCTATGGTTTTTTTTTTAAAAAAAAAAATCAACCATGCAAGGGATAAAGACATGAATAACACCATTAGGTCACTTGTTGCTCTGCTGATTAAAGCAAAAACAAAGAGCTCTTGATCTGGTCTACAAAAGGATAGGAGAGAAAGAAGATGGTCTGTGTTCTGCCACAGACTCCTAGTGTCATCTTGGTCAAGCCACCTTACGTTTGGGCTCTTTGCTTAGAAAGATCACCGCTAGATGACATAAACATGTTGTGATGAGGAGAGGTATGCACACCTTTGAAGATGCCTTCGATAAACGGATGGGCTGCTATATGAGTAGTGCAGGAGGCCGGAAATCATGCTTGGGTTACCTGGTCTCTCTTCACAATCTGGGTGGTGGCATGCACCCAGGGATGGGTTCCATAGGAAACAAGTCCGAGGGAGAACACTGTTATTAGTGAACAAAAGGAACGGGGCTCCAATGACGAAAACTTGCTCTGAAAGAATCAGGCCACGAGTACGCCCTCTTGTGGTCGTTCATTGGCACAGGAAATGCTTCCTTTGACACAATCCAAACTGGGACAATATTATAGCACTTTTTATTAGGACCAACTAAAAAATGACAAAGCAGCGCTGAATCATGATTTGCAATAGGCCCCTAGCAAAGGTAGTACGATATTGTTCGTGTGTGGATTTCTTCTTCTTCTAACGGTCGACATGGCTGCCTGCATTTTTCTTTCTTTCTTGTCACAGTCAGCCCAGGATCATCCTGAACTCCTGGAAATACATCTCAAGCTTTGACTGGATGACATTTTCCTCTCATGTACGCGGCTTTAAATGTAGAATAATCGCACTGCAGTCAGAGGAATTTGTTTCATTATGTAACTGAAAAACAACATCTAACCTCTCAATGAAGAGAAGATGAATCCCTAAATCCAGGACAAATGGACTGAATAGTGCTATAGACCTCACAGAGACAGTTACTTACGGGTCCCCAAGGCCGCAGCACCTCACACATCTATGCCTCGGCTGCCTTTTCATTGTACCTTGGAATGAAAAGGTTCAAGTTGTAATTCAAGCCTTTTCCCTTTGGGGGATGATTGAACATTAGCTTGGCAAGTAAAGAAATTGTTGTGATTGTTTACACAGTCCAGTGTTTATATTTGTTCATTGTATATATTGTGAAATTGTATTATTAAGTTCATCAGAATGTGTGTGTGTATAGAAAAAAGCCTCTGACTTGGTTCCCTTTCATGACTTGCAGAAGGTCCCAGGTTCAATCATTGGCATCTCCAGGTAGGACTAAGAAAGAATCCTGCCTGAAACTCTGGAGAGCTGTTTAATATTTCCTGGGGCAAGCCAAAATATTGAATGGGAGGCAGTGGAGGCTGGTAGGTCTGATGCCAATGGGATGGTGAATCCACTCTGGGTTTCAGTCAGAGCCAGGCAGGAGCTATCCAGGGTGTGGAATTTCAGAGTTCTGTCTGAAGCCTGGAGCGAATTCACCGCCCCAGTGGCACCAGACCTATCAGCCTCCACTGGTGGGGATGGGCAGGTGGCTTGATCCTTCTTGAGTCAAAGGTGGGAAAGATGTCTGTGCTATTTACAGTGGAGCCTGTAAGTTCCAGAAGAGACCAAACCCACTTAACCCTCTGGAAAACCCTCCCTCGTGTGTTTCCGGAGGTGGAAAATGTAGTATCTTTTAAACACCTCCTAAAAACATATCACTTTAGACAAGCTTTCCCTGGACTGTAACTTATTCTGGTTTTATGTGATTTTAAAGTTTTAAATTGGATCATCATATCACGGTTTTAGCTGTAAACTGCCCAGAGAGCCCTAGACTGTTGGCAGTATGAATATGTAATAAATAAAAAATAAATTACTTGTGAGATGTGGCTGCAGCTCTTGACAGAAATGTCTTGCCTATTCAGCAGGGAACGTCTTCCCATGGCATCCACTTATTACCGTACCGTAGCCCATCTGTGTGACAGCAGATGCCCCACTTGCAGCTGAAGTGAATGATGTTTCATTTCTTCCATGCTTGCCTCCCATTCTGATGTTTTGTATCTGATCAGTCCCATTTATTTATTTATTTATTTATTTATTGCATTTTTATACCGCCCAATAGCTGAAGCTCTCTAAATGTGGTGGGATTCTGTCTGTCTTTGTGGGTTGTATGTAGAGAAGTCCTCTTCTTCCATACCAATTTGCATTTGGGCTGAAAATGAGCTTCGTGGGCTGTCCTGCCATTGTCTGTAATCCAGAATAAGGTGTCTTGCAGATGTGGCTCCCAGCAGCAATGGTAGCGCTGAATCAGAAAGCGCAACAGGAAAGTACCACCGAAAACAAAAACAGAGTACTTCCAACTGCTATGGCAGGAGCGGAAAACTTGCAGCCCTCCAGGGGTTTTGGCCTACAACTCCCATCATCCCTCTCCATTGGCTATGCTAGCTAGGGCTCAAGGGAGTCGTAGACCCAAACATCTGGAGAACAACAAGATCCCCATCCCTGTGCTACAGCGTTTTGCAGGGATCAGCATTCTGAATTAGACCACACAATCCACTCTTAGGGTGGCAGTCCTGGTGCTAATTGCTTTTAGCTGAGATGGACTGCCAGGATCAGTGCATGCAGCAATGGTAATGGGTTATGCCAGCTCTAAGCCCCCCACAATAAGTACCTATACTGTATATCACAGCTGAAATTCCTAGAGTGTTTTCCATTGTGGAAGCCTACAGGTACCATTATGTGGAGCATGGTAGTCGCTATGCCACCATGCTGATCCTACTTATCTGTCTGGACTTTGCTCAGGGGTGGGGTGGGGTGGGGTATCAACACCCTGAATGTGCTGATTGTTCATGACTAGTACTCTGATTTAGAACACTTTTCACCCACCAAACACTGGGCATGTCTACACCTAAGAGTGTAGCGGGAGGGAGGAGGAGCATTGCGCACACTTGCTTCCACGATCCTCCCCCAGTGTCCACATGGCCGTGTGATGTCCCAGAAGGGAAGGAAGACGGCACAGGTGCCACTTCCCCCCCTTTTTTAAAGAGGAGTGGCGCATGTGGGGCAAACTCCATGCCCAAACCCCTCACCACTATCCCAGGGATGGCAAAATTGCTGCCATCCCACCCCCATGGGCATGGAGCCGCCTCACACAGCTCCCTACCCATTTGAGGACCAGAGAGGCTGCATCACACCAGCCACGGTCCTTGGGGTTTTCCCGGGAATGCAGAAAAACCAGGAAATCCCAATTATACTGGGGAAAGTCTGTGGTCGTCCCTGGTTGACCCCAGGATCCCCTGTGTGTCATTTGGATGCACACGGATGACCTAGAGATGATCCCAGGATAAATGAATTGTGCAGACATGGCCACTATGTCTGGAGGCACCCTAAATGTGCGCTTCTGGGAAGATTTGATGCAAGTTTGGGAAGGGATGATAGCTCAGTGGCAGATGATATAATTTGCATGTAAGTCCCGGGTTCCTGGCATTTTCAGTTTAAAAGGATTGGGTAGTAGGGGATGGGAAAGACCTCTGCCTGTAAAGCTGCTGCCCGTCAAAGTAGACCAGGGATAGGGAACCTTTTTGGGCAGTGGCAATTTGATAAACTCCCAGGCACTACCACCAAAAAGGCTATGGGAGGTGTGGCAAAAGACAAGTAACCAGCCCAAAAGACTGAATAAAAGGAAGAGGTGGGGTCTGAGCCCCATCCCAACTAAACAACTTCTTTGAACCCAGAGTTCTCAGCACCAAGAGAAACCCAGTTCATATCAATTCCATCTGCTTGTAAGAAAATATGTTCATTTCTTTTTAAAAGTTGGGGGGCAGGGCACCACAGAGGGCACCACAAAAAGCGGCTCATTGATGCCTGCGGGCACCATGTTGCCTAGCTCTGGAGTAGGGACAAATAATTTAATCTAATATAAAACAGCTTCCTGTGTCCTAAGAATGCAGAAGATGGACTCTAGAACAATGGTAGACATGGAACATAGGATTTGAAGTAAATAAATGATACATTGGATGATGGAGATCCGCTCAAAGAAGAACATGCCTGCAGGGAAAGGGGCACATATATGGGACACATATATTTACTGGAAGGGATAGCAAAGGAGGAGGGAGGAGGATTCATAGTAATATTTCTTCTGCCCATTGCTCTTGACAGCACAGCAGCTAGGTGATTTTATACCCTGGATTTAATGGTCTTGTGTGTGTATATGTGTGCGTGTTGCCGGGGGGGGGGGGGAGGGGGCAGTTTTAAAGCTTCATCCCACGTACCTGTTTCCCTCGAATTATCCCCTACAGTGCTAAGCTGTCGCTGTTGTTGTTGTTACTAGCTAAATCACACCCCGGGCAGCAGCGCTCCTAAAATCCTTTGGAGACCAGGAAATGGGATTAAGGAGGGAAATGTAAAAAATCATTAAAAAAATCAATGGATGACCCAATCCGATTCAAATTTGGTATGCTTAAAGCTCTCCTTAATATCTATTACTGTGCCAATTTTGATGTCTTTATCTTTAAAACTTACACAGATGTAAGCATTTGTTTAATTTTTCAGTGGCTGCTCGGAAAACAACAAATTATTCTCTTGAAAACTAGTAGATAAATACCTTGATTCTTTTCCTTTTATAGCACAATTAAAGCAGGATGCAAGGGAGTACTTCACAGTCAAAGCAGATTATAAACTGGAAAACTTCAGAGTACTTCACAATAAAAACAGATTATAAGCTGGAAAACTTCGGAGTCCTTTGCACGCAATTCACAGTGATTGTACAGTATAGCGCTGGTGTGATAAAGCTACATGATGACCATGTGTATTACTTTATTTGGGAAGCACACAATCAATATTTCACTTTTCACCCCCTCTGCAACATTCCATGCTTTCCACTGCTTCTACATTTCTAACATCTTAGAGCCAAAATTTCAAAACCCTTTTGCCAACCCTGATGAGAAATACTCGGAGCAAGTGCAGTTTTGCATTTTAAACATGGTGAAATCAAAGCAACATCATGACTAGATGAATAAAATGGAGATTTACTTGTGCTGCCCTGATGCAAAACACATTTCCTTGGGAATAAGCACCATTTTGTTGTAGAGAAGGATAATATATTTGGAAAATAAAAGTAATAAAAAGAGCGTCTGTACACATGAACATGCCTGGCTCCCTGGCTCGTCTTTAAAATAAAATGGGGGGGGGGATGAAGAAAGGTTTTTGTGGCAACCAATGTCACCCCCCATGGGTTCTTGCAGGCTGATGCTGGCCCAGGTGCTGACATCAGGACTGTCTGCTGCTGTCCACATCACCTGCCATTCTCTGGGTGGTCATTTGTGGGAGATGGGCTGCAGCCTGGAGCTCAAGTTCTTGCTACAACATCATGTGATTACAGGAAAGAAGGCAAAGTACTATTGTGAGCACCCACCTCGGCTGCAAGTGAGGTATGCTGACTGTGATGTTCATGGTTTTCCTTTGTAATTTGCCATGGAGCTTATAAATGTGGGTTCTCTGATCTGCCCTCAGCACCGATTTGAAAGGTTACACACATTTCTTCCTTCAGTCCTGGCATCTAGTAAGTGACTCTGTGTTGGTCAGGAGTATGTGTACATCCCAGAAACAAGAGCATTGTTAATTGAGCTGGGGCAGCATTGACAGTCCTGTGGGGAAACTGTCTCCATCTGCCTACTCAAGCAAATCGGACTGCTTCCTGTATTATTCATTCTCCTTTACACAGGCCTTGGCTGGTGGGATGGAAATGGCCTCTAGGAAGCAATGTGATATGTTAAACTGGTGCATGGTTGTGATGACACCAGGCTGATACAGGGGGAGTTTCCTTTCTCCTCCACTCAGGCCTAGATCTTTAGCAGGAGTTGCTTTTAAAAGGACAGAAGCATTTAAATCAATATTAGCTCAACCCTGAATTTGTCCCTTCAAGAATCTCAGACTGGCTTGATGGATTATTTTGCTCATGTTGTATTTTGAGTAGAACAAGTATGCTTGTTTTCCCAAATAAAAATGTAGCTACCTTTGGTGACCAAACAGCTGAGTATTTCTAAATTAAAACTTTATTTCATATTCAAAAGCAGAACAACTTTGTTTTCCCCCTTTCATTTTAAGGAAGCTTTCTGAAGTTCTATCTTGAGACCATGTACATCTAGACTTTGATCCAGACAAAGATCCACCAGGCAGGCTCCACTTCAGTTGAAAGACCTAATTAGATTGATTGACAATTAAACAGCTATACAAATTAGTAAAATAAAACTTGCCTGCAGGTTTATAATCTAAAACATAGTCTGTGTGTGGATTCATTAACACTCACTGATTTTGACTTTCCATTGAAATGAACAAACCATTGCATGCGGCCAAGATGATGGTGAAAAAATAAGTACTGGATCTTGTTTTTGCAAAATAAGTGTTGGATCTTGTTTTTGCAAAATAAGTGTTGGATCTTGTTTTTGCAAAATGGCTCAGGAACATTTAAGCTCAAAATGTTATGTACATGTTAAGTTCACTCACACTCTCAAACGCAGCCTCCCTAACCTGGTGCTTTCCACACGTCTTGTCCTGCTGGCTGTGCATGACGAGAGTTGTACTACATATGGCACATCTAGGAGGCACCAAGTTGGGGAAAGCTGATCTAACATTTGCCAGTTGAAAACTGCTACACTTATTTCATATTAAGCAGAACAGTAGGAGTTGGCAGAGTGGGAGCAGGCAAATGGTAGAGGCCCCTGCTTCAATGAAGTCCAGAGGCGGACATTCCATTAATTTTTTTTTGAAATCTTAACTTTTCATCTACAACACAGTTGTGTGTTTTTTTACATTTAGATGCCAGAAATCTATATATTTTTAAAGTGTCAAGCAAACCTAACATTAAATGCTACAACTTCATGAGAACAGAATAGTGTTTGGTTTATTATAAAGGCAGTCAAACAGATGAATTTGGATGGCATGCTCTACAACTTCCACTTGTTTGGGCCTACATTTCCCATCATTCCCAATAAGTATAACCAGTTGTGAATTTATACACTTATCCTAAGCATGCAGAGTTCAATTTATCTTATTTTCAACAAATATACTTAGGGTTAGGGACAGCCAGAAGTCGCTTTAAAACAAAAGAAAAAACTACCACCTTAGCCCCAAACTGAAAATGCTTCTAAATGGAAAGATAACAGGGTTCTTAAGCGAAGACTTTTGTGACTAACCCAGCTTCTGTGACTAACACAGTCACAGTGGAGGGTTCTTCAAATTTGTGGCTTTAGTTCTGAGCTATAATGACATGCTATATTATTTTATCTTAGCTTACATAAGAAGGTGGAGGATGCAGAGAGAACAGTGAAATGTCCCAGGAGGAACAGAACTACCTGGCTATTTATTTACTTGCTTTATTTACAAATACGCAAGTAAAGAATAAGTGAAAACAAAGACACAGCAAATTTGAAATGCCTTATTATATCCCCAGAAAAGGGCCCTGCACCCCTCAGATGCCTTCAGCAAACTTCATTCATTCATCTCTCTCTTTCTATCTCTAATTCATATATACACAAACACACCCACACACCATTTTGGACTATTAATAAGCCATCTACAAAAGAAAAGTGTCACCCAGCAGCCCTCAACAGTAAAATGTATTTACTATATTTGAAATTGAAGTTGAAAGAGAGGGGATATTTTATTTCTACATTACTTCATTAAACTCATTTGAGGCCCCTTTGGTGAGAAGTGCAGATGAAACTAGATCCTTAACGATTATTACATTGCCCCCTAGTGGTCTTCTCTGTGCAGGACCATGGTTTATAAGAAGAAAGGGGACAATCGTTGATTATTTACATATTGGAAAGCATGTTCATCTATTTCCTTAGGGTGCAATCCTGTGCATGTTTAGACAAGAAGTCCTAGAACTCCCAGCATCGCTGTTTGGGGCATTGTAGGACTTTTTTCTGTCTAAACATGCATAGGATTGCACCATTAGTAGCCAAATATTAATAATCATACTAAACAGTCCTAATTGAACAATATCTCAGTAAGAACTTATTCCACCAAGCTGCAGCCGAGGGAGATAAAGGAAGCAGGGCCACTCCACTGGCTCGGCTGAGATGTCAGCTCCTTTTGCCTTCGCTCTCCTTTAACTATTTCCTGCTCTGTTACAATGACTTCGTAACTTAAAGAACTAGTGCTTGAGTTTGGTCGTCCCCACCTCCACCCTGCTCCAAATTCCTTTTCCTTCTGTGTTGTGCCTTTTAGATTGCAAGCCTGAGGGAAATGGCTATCTTAGGCGATAGCTAGACCAGGCCTATATTCTGGGATCATCCTTGTGCATCCAAATGACACACAGGGGATCCTGGGAACAGGCAGGGATGACCCCTCCATTTGCCTGGGATAATCCTTAGGTCTAGCTAAGGCCTCACTGTGGATCTTTGTAAGCCACTCTGGGAGACCTTACAGCTGAAAATCCTGTAAATAAATAAATAAATCAGATATTTGCAAAGAGGTACGTAGGCCTAAGATTAACTGCTGACAAGCCTATCCTTGATTACAGTTGAATAGCTACCCCCCAGCAACAACCGGTCACAAAACAGGCACAAACACAGAGACCAGACTCTGCAATAAACCTAGATGTTAAGTGTCCTCATAACTACTCAGGCAATACTATTACAGGATCTAGTAACACGAGCCCATCCGGGGCTAATTCACCTGCTCATCCAGCAACCTGATATATGTTCTCAACTACCAACTATGTACTTTAGCTGTCTACATAAAACAAGCACTTCAGTCTCCGTCCAAAACAATTAAGACACAAATGTGACACAAAAATTGTAGCATGTAGAAACCACATGGTGAACATTTCCATCATCTGAGACATTCTGCAGATGATGAAAATTGCCATTCTGCACTAAAGAAACTTTAAAGGCAGACTTGAGTGTAAAATTGCCAGATTAAAACTTAACAAGAAATTTGATTTTGCGGATTCATGTAAATGAATTAAAGAAAGAAAGATATGGTGGAGAAAGAAAGAGAAGATGGCCAGAATTTGTTAAAAGGGCCTCCCTCAGTCAGGCTCCTGGTCTTTCCCTTAAAACAAATGAACAGGCTAATAATTCATTTTCCCAAGAAAATGAAGCAACACCAATCTGAGATAGCTGGAGCAATTAAATATCGATTTGAACAGTAGGTCTCATCAGACCTTTTTCGTAGGACGCAGCCAGGAGCCCAGAAAACAAGCTTTCAGGCACTCGGAAAGTCGCCTCCTGAAGTGCAAGGGTCCTTGTGAGGGAGGAAGTGATCGTACTGCGCATGCTCTTTCCTTTCCAGCGTTCGAGCCTGCCGCTGCCGCCACGGTAAGGCCTGGCTCTGGCCGACTTATCTCCCCCTCATCGCCGCCATCCTACGGCTGGCTGATCCGGTTCCCCTCCTTGCCCCCCCTGGGCACTCCGCTCTTCATTTTGGCTGGGCTCGTTTTGGCTTGCGGGCATGGGGGGGGCGAATAATAGGGGGGGATTGGGATTGGGCAGCCGGTTGGAAGGCGCCAATTTATTAAGCCAGGCCGTGGTTTCTGTAATGTGAGTTTCGGTGATTGGGTTTGAACGGTGGCGCGTGAATCGCCCCTTCCTCCGGGAAGCACCGTGCGTGGTATATTACAGCCTGTCTGAAAAACCGAAGTTGTGCCTCCTTGATTGTGTTTTGCAAAGAGGCGAACGAAGGCAAAGTCAGGCCAACTGCACAGACGGGTACTTCACATTGAGACTTACACCCTGAAACTACCGTATATCCTGATCCGCATGTTTACTCAGAAGCAAGTCCCATTGGGTTAAGTGGAACTTACTTCCAAATAAGTTGTATATAGGATTGGGTAAAAGGCTCATCTTATCAGTTACTTTGCTGTAATAGTGAACAGGGCCTGCATTAAAAATTCCTTGTTTATATCGAACTTGTATGCCTCTTCCTTTATTTGTTATGTGCTGATGTTTCCAGAGGTAGGAACCATACCTTCTCAAACCATACCTTCTCAAACCATACCTTCTCAAAGTAGAAGATTCCAGGTTTAGTCTCTGCCATCTCCAATTAAAAAGATCAAGTAGAAGGTGTTGGGAAAGACCTCTGCCCCGAATGTTAACCAGTCACTCAGGCAGTACTGGGCTAAGTGCACAACTAGTCTGACCTAAGTCAGCTTCCCACAATGGGACTTATTCAGCTTCACCTGAGGCTGAGAAATCTGTGCCTTCTGCTTTGCTCATGTTGCTCAGCTTCTCGGCAAAGCAATAAGCTAATGTGTAGTTTTTCTTGACACACTTGGGAGTTTGGGGTATTTTGAACAGGAGAAGAGGCTGCTGTTTACAATTTAATCTATGTTTTTCTGCAGATGTTGATGCCTAAAAAAAACCGCATTGCCATCTACGAACTCCTTTTTAAGGAGGGAGTGATGGTAGCCAAAAAGGACGTTCACATGCCTAAGCACCCAGAACTGGCAGACAAAAATGTGCCCAACCTCCATGTCATGAAAGCAATGCAGGTAAGGCACTTGGTCTTTATCTGGCAGGTTGCACCCTGACCTTAAGCGTGTTGCATCAGTGGTAGCATTGTCACCATTTGGGGCCTGTTAAGACAACACACTAAGCCATGGTTAGGCTGCTAACCCTGACACCCTTTTGCAGCAAATGGTTAGTGAGCATGTTTAAACCTTGGTTATGTAGCCACCATGGTTAGGAATAGTGCACACAGTGCGCTAAATCATGCTTCACATGACATGCTAAGCCATAATGTTTAGCTCGAAGTGCTTAACCACTGTGGCTTAGTGTGTCATCTGAACAGATCTTTCTTTTTGTTTAGTTTATATTTAAGTAGAGGGAAGAGTGGGTGGGGGGAAAATTACCAGAACCAAAGTAGGACATAGCTTTTGTGCTCTTAATAGTTGTACATCCTGAAATCATTTCTGCTACATAACATTTTTCTCTCCTCCCCGCCATGGTAAGCTGTATCTGATGAAATTCTCTCCTAGATATTTATTGACCCTGTTCAGATGACATGCTAAGCCACTGTGGTTAAGCATTTTGAGCTAAACGTTATGGCTTAGCATGTCATATGAAGCATGACTTAACATGTGTGAACCATTCCTAACCATGGATATGTAACCACGGTTTAAAAGATGCTCACTAACCATTTGCTGCAAAAGGGTTAGCGGCCTAATCATGTGTTGTCTGAACAGGCCCATTGACTGAAAATAATTATTAAGTTGCTTTTAAGGGTAGAATTCTCTCAAGGCAGTGTACATATTGTTTGAAAGGTGCAGGGATTTGTATGTGTGTCATTGCATCTTGTTATCTTGCAGAGAAAAGAAAGATACATAGAGTAAATAATTTTAAATTGGGTCACATGTTGTGGGTTGGGGTTAAGAGTGGATCCTAGGTCTGAAAAGTTTGAAGTTTGTGTGATATTTGTAGGTCCCTAATGGAAGGAAGAGCAAGGAGGAAGGAAGGAAGAGCAATGCCAACTAGTCATTTTGCAGGATACTTCCAAACATCTGTAATCTTGTTATGCAACATATTTCTCCATTTGGAATCTTGCCTTTCCCTGTCCTCATCTTCTCCCTATCTGTGGGGGTTTCATTATCATTAGCGTGTAGTTACATGGCAAAAGAGTTCAGGGTATCAATTTAGCTTTGTTAGTGTTAATTGCAATTTCTAAGCTTTGCTGTGGATAAATAAGTCATAATGATCATATTTATCTGCAAGGGGATTAACTTGAGTATGTTCTTAGTCGCTGAAATCCCGCGGTTACGTGAAGGAGCAGTTCGCATGGAGGCATTTCTACTGGTATTTGACCAATGAAGGCATCCAATACCTGCGGGACTATCTTCATCTGCCACCTGAAATTGTGCCTGCCACTTTGCGCCGCAGCCGTCCTGAGACAGGCAGACCCCGACCCAAAGGTAAGCTTTGGCTAGGAGAAATACTATTTATCTTCTATGGTTTGATGTAAAAATGGAATTCAAATTACTTGTCTGGATTTGCCTAGTCTCCAGGTCGGATTTTATTGCTAAAGGAAGAGAATATAAATTTTATTCATTTAAAATGTTTATATCTTGCCTTTCCTCAGAAGAACTCAGGGTAGCTAACAACAAAGCTAAAACCATAAATTAGCATTTTAGAACATCACTTAACATAAGTAACATGGTGTTAGATTGAGGGTTAATTCATAGGCTAGGAAATCAAGGTATTTTATTAACTTTGTAGGTGTGAAACTAACTATTGGAGACATGGTATATATGTTTAAATAGAAAATTGGATTCATCTTTAAAGTGTTCCTAAATTTACGTACCAGTGTATTGCTTGTCTAGGTTCATCAGTCCTAAAAAGTCCCTTTGGTTACAAACAGGTTGATGCTGGTGAGATAACATTTGCTTTGCCTTGGAAGGAAATTAATTTACATTTATTATACCAAGACATGTACATTTTGAACTGTGACATGTTCAGCACAGCCTTTCCTGAATTGGTTCCCAATGATGTTTACATATGCTTGGCATGCTTGTGTCACCTTGGTTCAAATGAATAAGTGTACAAGCGAAGTTAGGTGACGTGGTTCTTGAATATTTAATAGTGCATTTAATTATAAGAATAAGTGGAGTGTTGCTACGCCTATGCATTCTTGTATCATTGTTGCAGAGGACTGTACCAGATCTGACTTGAGAATTATCCATCTGAGCATCCAGCCATGAGCAGGATTTTATGAACATAAATAATTTCAAATAGATGAATGTCCAGTCTGCTTTTAAACTTTCAGGGGCGGCAGCCCCTCAGGATACAACTGCCATGTGGGGGTTGTTTCACACTGAGTGTGGTGAATGCTTATTATAACAAGTTTCATTGGTCAGGTCCCATGCAGCTGGTCAGATGATCATGGTGAAGATTGTTTCTCTCAGGTTTTGTGTGTAGAACTTTACCCATCCTGTTCCTAGTACATCTCATTTTATCTTCAATTGTAGCTTTAAAATAGGTGTGGGTGGGTGGTGGCTGTTGTTCAGGACTACCCAAAGGGTTGCTTGTCTCAGTCTGAGGCATAGACCTCTTCTGAACTGAAAGCGGAATTCTTTATTACAACTGTCATATTGACCTGGTTCGCATGTAACAACAATGTGATAGTTAATGTGATGCTTTGTTGTTGGGTTAATTGCTGTGTTGTTTAGCCCCTAAACAACCCAGTGGTCTGGGTTCAAACATTCTGCACAGCCTATGAAGGAAACCATCATGGGTTGTGTGGTAAAGTGGAAATGGCAAGCGCACTGCACGCAATGTACACCCACTCATGCATGACAGTTCATTATTTTTTAAACTAGTAGGTTGGCATTACATGCAAACCGAGCCAGTGAAAGTTTTGAAATAGGTAAGGGTGGTCTTCCTACATGAATTATGACTGATAACTTTCAGTTGACCTCTTAAAACGTCAATAATTATTTTCAAAGGAGAGGCATGTGTGGTATGTTTTAAAGTCATTCACCTTGAAATAAAATGTTTAATCAGCTCACTGTTATGAAATGTGACTTTTGTAGAAGTTGTGGATTCTGGTACTCTCAAGCTACAGTCGGCAGTGTGGGGTGGTCCTGGCTTTTGAGCAGCTGGGTCACAGTGAGAAGTCAGTTTAGAGTGGAGAAAAAGGATCCTGGATGAACAGACTTGGGGCAGCATAAAAAAGTTGCAATTTAAGCGTTAACTAAACATTTGGTTTAGGAAGAAATTTGGTTTAGGAAGAATTAGGAAGAAATTCTGTTGTGGCCCAGTTGCACTAATACCAACTTCATTTTAAATATTTGTTGAAGCATAATTGCATACCTAGTACTGTTTAGCTGGAGCCTTTTGGATTGATTTATGCTGTTTTGATCTTTTTCAGGATTGGAGGGTGAGCGTCCTGCTCGCCTAACACGGGGAGAGGCTGACAGGGACACCTACAGACGTAGTGCTGCTCCTCGTAAGTATTAACTTTATGGTCAACGCCAGGTGTTAATCATCCTCTGTCATTGGTCATCTGTAACTGCTTAGCTTTTTACTGATTAAAAATAAAAGCATTGAAGATGAAGGAATCTCCTCAAGTCTTGTTTGGCCTTGTTTGCTAGCCAAAAATTGGTTGCCAGGGCTCTGCCCATATCCCAAGGGGAGGGAAGGGGTTAAAGGAAGCCAGATTCCAGCTGGACATCAGGAAAAACTTCCTGATTGTTAGAGCAGTACGACAATGGAATCAGTTACCTAGGGAGGTTGTGGGCTCTCCCACACTAGAGGCATTCAAGAGGCAGCTGGACAACCATCTGTCAGGGATGCTTTAGGGTGGATTCTTGCATTGAGCAGGGGGTTGGACTCGATGGCCTTGTAGGCCCCTTCCAACTCTGGTATTCTATGATTCTTATGTCATTGTGCGCTTTAGAAATGTAGTGCAACCCTAGCTATTAAGCTTTTGTGGGGTGTGGGGTATTATCCCCATAATTGTCCTGTGTTATGGAAGTGCTCTGAGCTCAGACATACAGTATGACCATGGAAACAGTGTTCCTCCAAAGCACCAGACTGGGGTTGGTGGCTCTTGTCATACTTGCCAGAGTGGGAGGGCCTGCTTGCCAAGATGAGATCATCTGTAGATTGCATGAATTACATGTATAAGCAATGTCTGGACTACAAGTGACTGAATACTTCTAAAATGCACATAAAAATCATAGAAATACCCTTACAAGGGGCTCTTTACCTTGAATAATACCATTTTTTTCTTTCCAGCTGGTGCAGACAAAAAGGCAGAAGCTGGTGCTGGGGCAGCTACTGAATTTCAGTTTGTAAGTATCATGCAGAATATTTGGTTTAAACAAATGCTTTAATAGAGCAAATGCAAATGTTTCTGGAGGAAATGGGAAATTTTCTGAGTTTGATTTTTGTCTAACTGATAGGAGCAATTATGCATTCTAGGCTTCTGTTTATACTGCTTGGTAATATTATAGATAGTGCATGCTAATAAAGTTATTGTTTTGACGCAGTCTAGTATAAACTTCCAGAACAGAGGGACATGATAATTAGACAATACGGACTCCAGGCAAGCTGGAAACAAGAACAACTATTCAAATAACAATTGTTGGTCCAAGATACACATTCCTGTTGCATCAAAAGATGTGCCTGGTTAGTTTAATAAGGCTTAGATGAGCATTGCCAATGCAGATGATTTGATTTGTACCCTGCCTTTCTACCAAGAAAAAATGGCACTAAAGGCGGCTTTACAATAATAAATAAAATCTGATTAAAATAATAAAACAAATGCATTTAAGTACAATTAAAATACAATAGCAGAATAAAAACAGCATTCAGTCCAGCAGATCCACTTATTATTATTATTATTATTATTTATTTATATAGCACCATCACAAAAGGCCTGCTTGGGGGGAAAAAAAGGTCTTTGCTTGCTGGCGGAAGGACAGCAGAAAGGGAAGGAGTCTTCCTTGGCTGGGAGTTCCACAGCTGGGAAGCGGCCACTGAGAAAGCCCTCTTTCACTTTACCAAATATACATAAATATGCTTACACAATGTGCAGAAGCTGCTTACATGTGAGGATAACACTCTGGATCAGGCAATAAGAGTACAGGGTCCCCATGGAGCTGCTTTCCATTTGCAAGTAACAGAAATTGAATTAATAGTGGAAATAACAACTTTTAAATCTTAAGGTTTAGCCAGTGTAGATCCGCTTCTTAAAAATGTGCAGCTGTTCTAATTTCTTAGAGGTTTTTGTTTGTTTGTTTTTGCATCCTAGCATGATCACTGCAAATCTTAAAGGCTATTTCCTGACCTCGGTTTTTTAAATTTATGGCAAATTGATCCCTATGCAGTATGCCTGCCCTTGCCAAATAAATGCCGAAAAGGCTGGCATTTTTGAATCACTTAATTGTTGGAAATGCATGGTTGCACCTTGGTTGGGAGTTGTACTTACAAATGTTTGAACTATGGTTGCTGCCTTTCACTTTCATCCTGAAGCCTTTTTTAAAAAAATAGTGCATTAGAATGCCCTTTTTGCCGTTGACAAAAGTTTACACTTTGTTGAACTACGGTCTAGCTGTTCTGCAACATTAGCATCCCCAATTGGCCTGCCATAGATTTCGGGCAACTCTGCTGTTTCTCTTACAACTCTACCAGTTAAGAGCCAAAAGTGAGCCAGAAATTTGATGTGGTAGTTGTGGATGCACTTAAAATATATTTTCTTTCTTTTTAATTTGCAGAGAGGTGGATTCGGGCGTGGACGTGGTCAGCCACCTCAGTAGAAATCTGTTGCTGTTTGGTTGCATCTTGTGTATAATAAATAGGTGAAAATTTCACTGTTTGTATCTTTGAATCATTTAATTATGTTACGTAAAGCGTTTGTTCACCGCTAGCTTCCAGTTCTTGCTTTAAATTCTGGACGATAAACAGAAACACATAACAGCGAGGAGTAAGTTGGCTTAATGGGACGTCTTGGTTGCTTGTTCTGGAAGGCAAGTATCAAATCCTTTAGACTGCAGCAGATAAGGCTCCCAACTACATGAGGTTTGAGAAGGACTTCTATTTGTCAGGGAGCTGTAGATTAGTTGCCAGCACATTTTTCTCCCTATCCTATGGCCATTTCCCCCTAATCCTACTGCCCATCCAACACCAGTCTATGACCTGTTATTGTCATCCTGTTTACTGAAAACATAATGTGAACTTGGCTCCTAAAAGTGGAGTAACTTGTGCAAAATGAATATTTATGTACAGTTTACTTAGATTTCAAATTTGGTGTTTCCTTGGCTCATAATTTTGGGGGCTGGGGAACCATTATCAGTAGGTCTAATAGTTGAGGTTCCGCTCGGCTGAAAAGTCATTCCATCCGTCAATCAGGTTGTTTCGCCTCTCTGCTTGGCACGGAGCTTCAGTCCACCATTGCTTCTTCACCCATTAATTTTCATAAGAACTGTCACACGTCACAACTCCACATTGATGATGGAGAAGTGAAACTGAGGTAGTGACATGCACAAAGCCACCCAATGCACCACACCTTTGCTGGAAACTGAATCTCAGTTACAGTCGGTCTGTGGTTATGCCTTTGGAGAGAACTGGAGGAATAAGTGAGTAGCAAATAAACACTTTAACATTGATGAAATCAACAATGTAGGGTACTAAAATGTACAGTTCTTCAATAAGTGAACTTGCCATGGATCTAAATGCAATACATAGGTTTGCCACCAGATGTTGCACTAATACGAAAGTAGGATTTGAATCCTTTATTAATGTGCTTGTCTGGGTTACAGTATATTAAAAGCCTAAGCATGCTGGACTTGGGCTGGTAATATTTATTCTAGAGGGGAGACTTACCTTTCCTAAAGTTAAAGAAAACTGTCTAGTGTTCTAATATTGGACAGTCCTTTGCCTGTTTCTCAGCCTACCACATATATCTTGACAGCTGAGAGGCGATCTCTGCTAATGGATCTGGAGGCAAGCATTGCTTTTGATATGGGTGGTGGTGGTGTCTCTACAACAGGCACTGCTGTGCCCACTGAGTCCTTCAAAATCCGGGGGCATTTCTAGGACTTCATTCCTATTTGGTGTAGCTTGACCCTAAACTGAGAACAGGTGCTATGCTAGCAGTACTAGATGGGTGAAGGTCACATTTTTAGCCTCTATAGTTGTGCAGGTCAATGGCCATGACAGTTGGATAGTAGTACATTATGTCTGCACAGAATTGGCAGTAGTTTCTAGCCCTAATCTCTAAAGCCTGTGGCCAGAGAATAGGGTTTTGTTGCTCTATAAACTTTGTCCTTTCTCAAGACTTGCAGAAACAGAATAAATCATGTAAATGTGCATAATATATACAGGTCACAGAATTCAGTTTTTCATCATCCCCCACCCTCCCCTGTTGCATAGAGCAGGCTTCCCCAATCTGGTACCCTCCAGATATTTTGGACTACAACACCCAGCATTCCTGACTTGACCATGCTGGGAGGGCTTGATAGAGGATTTGTAGTTCAAAACATATGGAAGCTACTAGGTTGGGGAAGACTAGCATATAGCAGAAGTTAACTGTGAGTTAACTTTTCCTGAGTTGTTAACTGATGCTATGCAACAGTTATACAACCTTTGTTTCTTTTCAAATACAGCTTTGCATTGCAATTCAAAACAACATTAACAATGTGAGGCCATAGTGGGAAGTGCAAATGTATTGGCCGGTAAACATGATTTAATGTTTGCACTTCTCTGTGCATTTCATAATTGGGTTATTCAGGCCTGTAACCTAGCTGGTAAAGATGCACATTGAGCTGCAACTGCTTTTTAGATTGCTTTGTATTGCCAGGTTTTTTACATTTCCACTGCTTAAATTGGGCAAGCTGGCATGTTTTTCTGGCTCTTGCTAATGAGATGGATGTCTGGAGGGCATTTCTTCTTTGCTGCTGTGTCAGTGACAGTCTTGTGCTTTTAAGAGATAAAAAAGGTCTCAATAGACTCTGCAGTTAAGCTTTTTTTCTGCTTGTGGAATATTTCTACTGAATCAATATTGACAAAGCACAATATGCTAGTGATGGCTGACCTTGAAGTTCAGTTGTGAGAAACTGCCAGTTCAATGCAGCTGAAAAGAAGCTTTTTGGTGCAGAGCTGGCACCTTTCAGACACAAAACCAGTATCATTTCTGCTAGCAATGGTGACCTTTTTTTGTGTTCTGGTACACAACTAGGATTTGAAGCTCAGCTGAACAACTGCCTGTGATTCTCTGCGAAAGAACAGGTTACCTTGTTGATTGTCAAATTAAGGAGTTTCTCTTCCCAATCCTAATTTGGGTTGGTCAACTTAAGCCTAGGTGCTGTGTGTGTTCCCATCTAGTGCTTGGTGGTGCACTATATTCACTGTGGGTGTCTATTAGAGGGTCAGGGAGGATTGTTGCTTAAAGAGGAAGGAACAAATTAGGAATGGGGGTTGAGAAATGGTGGTAGAATTCCGTTCTGAATTCCAGAGAAATGTGGTGCTGGTCTGTTACTTGAGCTATGTCACCAAAAAGAGTGAATTTGTACCATATGTGATGAATAATGCTGAACATGATTTCTGGCAAGGTCTGTAAATAAGGAGTTGGAAAATAGGTGATAGACCTGCAGCAATTGCATTTTTTTTAGTGTAATCACATTGTCCAGTATGTTCAACAGTGTCTTCTGGCAAGAGGAAATGTGAGGCAGATGTAATGCCATGGCAGCTCGAGGGGAGGTGTGTGATCATCTGAGTGTGTGTGTAGCTTAAAGCTTATTGTGGGGGTGCAAATGCTTCATTTCTGCATCCATTGAATAGTTTTGGCACAGGGGCACAATACTTGATAATTTCTTGAGCAGAAGCGAAGCACTGGGTCAGATTTAATAATGTCGTGTTTCATGGACACTTTGGAGGTGTGAGTATATGACTTGGGGTGACACAAAACTTAGTTTGAAGTGCACAATCCCAGTTCCTTATTCACTTATACATATTTTGACTATTAGCATGGCCCTGCATGCCTGATAGTGTCTTGCAGCAAAATGAAATGTTGGGCTAGACATTTTTCATAAAGGCTGCTTTCCTAGAGGTTTGACTGGTCAAAGCTTTATTTGAGATGCACCCACCCACAGATTCTCATTGGTTTATACATATTTTGGCTATTATTGGCATGGCAGTAGTATATTTCAGTGTCTGGCACACTAATGAAGTATTGCACCAGAAGCGATGCCATGGCAACCTTTAGAGGACACTGTACTGGAGGTACCATGAAAAGCACTTTGGGTCTTGTGTTCCCTCCCTGCTGATGCTATATTAAGTAGATTGCTTCCCCTTGCTGCATGGCAGGATCAGCCCTAAGTTAAGATTTATATAAAAATATCATTGCATAAAAGATTGCTATAGGTCTACCAAATGTTTTTCATATCGTGTAGACTTTGACAAAGATCACATTCACCATTATTCATCACATAGATTTTGGTCCTGACTCATGGACTAAAGATCTCTAGAGTCAAAATAAAACATCTCTGCTATCTTATTGGCTCTTAGTTGGCTAGGGCTTTTGAATCTCAGATTGTGTGCATCCTTTGTATTTTAAAGAGAATAGGATGGAAGTTTTGCATATCTTCCAATCGTGCAAGTCTTCAGAGACCTGAGCAACTGGAAACAAAGTGCTATGTGTTAAACTGATCATGCTTTTAAAAACTTCCCTGCATAACACTGGCCCTAAGATATTCACACACACACACACGCCAACAAATACCAGCTGTCTTGCTCAGGGCTGGGTTTTAATAAAAACCCACAGAAGAATTCCATAGCTGAACAAGCAGCTGCAATCTATTTGACTACTTCTTTTCCTGTGGACCTATTGCACTTATATTTGAGGCCATCCTTTGTTTATTTTAGGAAAAATGCCACCTCTAATATATAGGTCACAAGTTTTTCTTTTTAAAAAAGTAGATTACTGGCTTTTAGATAAAAATTCAATATATGGTTAACAATGAAGACTGCTTCGAAGGCTACAGATTTCCTATACTGAAAATATTCTGTGTTAGAAAATCTATGCATAGTACTATGTATGTTATTTTGTACAAAATAACAAAAAGCATTGTGGCACCTTAAAGGTGAACAAATGTCTTATGGAATAAGCTTTCATAGAGTAGAGCATGATGAAGCAAATGCAGTAATACATTTATTCGTCTTTAAGATGCCACAAGACCGTTGGTTTTTTGGTAGGTACTTGCTCTGGGGAAATGCAACTGGCCACATTTCCCAACACATATATAATGCATATACACAAAATAAAACACATGTTAATCGAGATACATTTTTCTATATAGAAGCTCTCATTGCATGGTACTTGCAGAATCAGCTTTGTGCTTAGGAACTGCTAGTCATAATTCACATCATTTCAGCAGATTGTCAATTCAGCCAGATGTACAGTGAATTATACCCATCTGGTGAAATCTAGGATGACCTCTGATACTGAGAGTATGGTTAAAGTTCACATAACAAGTTTTATTTACAGTATTAGTTTGGGACAATTATGATGTATTGACTGACAAACTATTACAAAAATATGCTTAGTATGATTATGTTTTGTCATCTTAACTATCTCAGAATTGCTAACTTGTACAGAAGTGATTCCCTTTCGATGGTACCTTGCTTTGAGCTGACCAGAACACTTATGCATTTGGAATGCACTTGTGATGAACTATCTAATTAGGAAATAGAATATATAACGAATCTGCAGTTGCTACCAAACTTCCCATAAAGAGATCCTGAATCTTGCAGAAACCAGCAATGAGGGAAATGAAAATGGTTTCTGCTTAAGTGTGTGATACAAATATCAACTATAGAGACTTGTACAAAATGTTTTCATTTGAATCACAGTGTTGGTGACAGTGAGCTTTAGGGTACTTCCAGGTTATTTCTAAGGACAGTTACTAGTATTACATTGAAACAATGTATCTATATTAGTTTCAGTTTGTGTGATCAATAGATTCAATATTACCATGTGTTTGCTCTTGAAAGTATATATCTCCCCCCCCCAACATGTGAGCTGCCTTAAAATGTTGGAGCATATTCCATGCCATTTTCATTCCTCGAAACACAATATATTTATTTCAATTCATGAGTTATACAACTGCTGTTTGGAGACTGGAAATGGATAATTTAATTCTCCATTTAAATTAGCTGCTAGTTCCCATGCATCAACTGTAGAGGGGTGAGATAGTGGTGAAACTAGTAGTGCCTGTCACTTTTTGATGATGTAAAATTGGTGTGTTAAAGGAATCAAGCATTAAAATACATAAACACAAATACAGAAAAATAGATTTCTTTTTCATTTTAAGATATGGTTATGAAAGACTATAATATTTGCCAAGAAGCTACAATCCATTGACAATCTCCCAAAGAATGTCATCCTAGCAACAAGGGTTGTAGATGCTCTCTATATAGACCAATATCCATCAGAGTGATGGCCTAGACATTAAATAATTGCTTTGCCAGTTTGTGCTCAACCACAATTATTTCAGATTTAGGTAACAGTTAAAGGCACTGCCGCAGTAACCAATGCTACTTCAGCTCCTGTCTTCAAACACTTTTCTTCTATTTAAGATACATTAATTATCATCTCAATCCTTGAGGAGGTCCATGAGAAATTTCATGAGGACTTCAATGACTTCCCCATCATCAAGATGAGCCTGGGCTAGTCCACACAGCAGGCTCACTTTATGGACGCCATAGTGAAATTTCATAGAAGCACTACTTTATAGTAGAAATTCACTGCTCACCCAACATTACACTTTCGGCTTGCACTCAGAATACACCAAATGATCCATTTGGCTATGGCCAGTCCCCTCAATACACATGCATTTCTTCCAGTTCCTTGGATAGAGACTCACTCCTGAAGGATTTAGAACAGGTATTTCTTTAAAAACTACAGCATCTACTCATTGAAATGAAGAAGCCTATCTGCTTTGGCAATAGTATTATTGAATCTAGTAATATTTGCCCATTATCTGCGATCTTAATTGGAGGCTTTAAGGATTCCCATCTTCAGAAGTTAGATAGGTAGCTACTAAACACTATAAACGTACTTGCCTGGCATTGTAGTAATTTTTTTCCAGATACTGAGCTAAATCTCTTGTTGGCTTAATCCTTTAAAAGCAATTAATAATAACCTGCTGTTATCTCCCATTTATTTAGGTTGGTGGCACTTCCTTTGCTTATTTATTTCATTATTTAATTTGTTTTATTGTTGCATTGTATGCTGTTTTAAGTTATGCATGTATGCTTCATTGAGGTTCTGTTATGATGGAAAGGTAGAATATACATTTTTTAAAATACATGTCAGTCATAGCATCAGGTCCCCATCCTCCAATGTAATATGGCACATTATCTACCAACAATGCCCTTCTGCTGTAATAAGATAGAGTTCAGAAACCAGTGGGAACATATTTCCCACCGGTTGATCTCATTGACTGGGTTCACATGATTGGGGAAGGAAAATAAGCCAAACATAGCTTATTTTCCGACCTTGTGCATGCCAGCTACATGCTATGTAATTACCATAATTACCCTCACTGCATGCGGTTTGTTGTGTCATCCAAACCCAGTGTGAGTGGGTGGCAGGTGGGCTTACAAACCACCCCATGAGCCATGGGTTGTTCTAGTGTTGAGGGATGCTTTGTAACTCACCCTTGTTGGGTTCGGACAAAATGACAAACCATGCCAGGTGATTATGGTAGTTATGTGGCATGCAACTGGCAGGGGCGGGGTGAGGAAAAATGCTACAGTGGCTTATTTTCCTTCCCTTATCATGCAAACTTGGTCACTATACTAATAAGACTGTTGCCCTACTGTAAATTTACTATTACCACCAGTTACTTCTATTGAGATTAGATCATGCTGGTCTTACATTGTATATATTTGGACTTTGCAAAGAAATAACACAGACCTACAATGCCTTTTTGGTTCAACTGTTTGCAAATAATTTTTCTCTTCATGCATGCATATTAATCTCTCTGCCAAATGATACTAACACTTAATGTATTTTACAAAGTGGGCTCTACTGCACAAAAGTTTATGGCACAATAAGTCTGTTAGGTTGCAATATTATATGCACTCTTGCATGGAAGTAAGCTGCATTAAAAATAGTGGGGCTTACTTCCAAGTAAATAGGCATAAGATTGTACTGTCAGTCTTTAAGGGCACTACAGTACTTTGTTTTTGTTGCAACAGATGTGCACATCTATCCCTCTGGAATAGACTAATTGTCATTCAGAATTGGTACTGCTTTTATATTGTGTCAGCTAAATTTAATTCTCAGTGTGAACATGTATTATTTTCTTTTTCTATTTTTTGTTGCAGACTATGCATGTATCTGGAGATAGATATCTATGATTTTAGTCATTGCTTTGTAAATGGTGTTCTTTGGCTGATGTTAGGCTATATTTTTAGAATTCCTTGACAGTTTCCATATCAGAGTCAATAGTAATTTGGAAAACAGGTCGTATTGAATCCCCCCATTTTTAACATGGGCTCTGTGAAGTGAACTATGGCTACAGTTTCTGTGAATTAGATGATCCCTAATGGGCACTAGTCCTAGTATCTTGCCCATGCATGGACATTCAGTGCCAGGCCTTTACAGGAATGGCCTGTGTACGTCTCCTATATCCCCTTATAGCCTTTCCTGCTTTTCTTGCACAAGGGACATGAACTTCAAGTTCCTGTTTGTTCACTGAGAAAAAGAGCCAGGTTCAATAAGGATATATGGGAGATGTGTAAAGGCTTCCTGTTTCCTGTAACAGTCTGGAGCAGTATAATCATGAGGGAAAATAGGGCTCATGCCCTATGGAGATGCTTCCTTTAGTTGGGCATTATACCTACAGTACTGGAAGCACCATATTTCTGATTTATTCAGTTACGGGAACAAAGGAAGAATGGTAAAAATGGATATGCTCTTTAAAAACACTATGTAATCAAGTTCAACACCATGCAATTAAGAGTGCATTTTGTAAAGTTACAGAAGTTGGTCTTTCAATCCTCATTCACTAACCATGCAATCAGTCAGTAGCCAATAACATGGGGGTGGCGATAGCAAAAAACACATTCACATCAGAAACCTAATGTATTAACGTATTTAATATATTAATTGTTAATGAATACAATGTAATTCTATATGTCTACTCAGAAGTAAATTCTATGGAGCTTACTCCAACTAAGTATGTTTAAGACCGCAGCCTAGCAAAATTAAGTGCTGAACTTTCATCAACTTGTTAATAATCCCAGTCCCTTTGCATGTATTGTCTGGAACAGTTGCAGCAGATTTACTACTTCGTGAACAAACTGCCTGTATGTCTTTCCTTATATTTCCATAAGAGGGCTAAAGGGTTACTTCATATATATGAAACCTGAATATCAAAAAAGGGCCTGTGATGCTTCCTTAGCAATACCCCTCCCCTGTAAAAGCAACCCTCCAGTCCTGTAGAAATTCAAATGACAAATCTAGATCTGTCTCACAATGAATGGTTCTACTGTAACTTTGAAGGGGGAAATTCTAAAAGCCAGGCTGAACTGTAAAAGAAAAAGAAAACACCACTGAGGTAATTGATGCTGAAAATACAAAAACTGAGATAACTAAGCCATCATGCAGCAGTACTCCTGTTAGACACTATACATAGAATCTATGCTTACAGCGTGGTGCTATTCAATATTTTGCAGACACAATAGTAAATGCATTAATATAATTTCTGCACACCTGAAGATTCACTGCTAATAAAAATCAAATCCTGCCTCAAGTGTTTTATGTGAGCACTATCAATCTCTGCTTATTAAAATACTTCCTCTTAATTTTATCCATTAATGGTGTCTAGGCTGTGCATGCTATTGTATGTAACTCCACCTGTGTTTTTTTCTTGGCCATATGGCCTACATAGGAGTATTGTGTCATATCTGGAAACCTGTGATGGGGAATTTCCAGCCATAGTGTTCCATAAAAAAAGCTTTGCAAAGGAACTCCTTGTAAAGTTATCCTGTTCACTACAGTGCAAACTTTTGGCAGTACACTCAACTTCTCCTTATTAAAGTGTGAAAAACGCTACTCAATATTGGAACAGAAAACTGAATTGTACTAACTAGGTCTTTTCATGGCTTAAGGTAGCTTTTGTGTTAATATCTATGCAAGGCAGGGGGTGGTTTGCCAATGATCCTGAAGACTGCCAAATAGGGAGGTACCTCAATTTGTCATGCTGTGTAGGGCTGCTAGAGTTTAGAACAAGCTGCCTTGTGGAGTAGGTGCTCTTCAAAATAAGTGACATTCCTTCAACTGCAGGAATGAAATGGGATCTGTGCAATGCAATCTTCTGCACTGCAATTTTATGTATTGCAGAAGAATGTCTCAATGCGTTCAGTGATGCTTATGTGTGTATAGGATTGTACTGTAAGTCCATTGCTAGGACTTCTATACAGCTTCACGGCACAATATTGTTTTTCCTACTAAGAAGTCCTATTGGGTTCAATGGGAGTTATTTCCAGGAAAGTGTGTATCGGATTCTACCGTTAAGGTGGAAAAGAAATATAGGGATTGAACCTACCCTGAAAAAAAATCCTGCTTCCTGATGTATGGACAATCTCAAGTTACTTATTAGTTTGGGAAAGTCACTCTGCACATTATTTGGAGATGGTCTTGACTTTACATATTTGTGAGCTGTGACTTCTGGCTTGAATAAAGCTCAACTCCTTTCTCTCCTAAACAAATTGAGGACATCTTTCATTTTATTAAGATATAATAACATTTTCCCAGATGAGGAAAAAACGAAAAGGCCGGGGGGGGGGCGCTTTTTAACTGAAAGGCTTTAAAAAATTATATACTGTTACTGGTTTATTATGTATGTTTAACATCTATTAAGTTATAGATACAGAATTGTGTTTTATGTTGTAAGCTGTCTTGGGAAGACTGTAGATCTGAGAGACAGCTAAGAAAAACATTAAATAAAACGGTTAAATGAGCATTTTAGTGCTAGTCAGGAGCCAGTGTCAGTGACCCAGTTTTCTGCCCCTGGGTAATGTGGAGCTGAGGGTTAACTCTACTGCCGAGGAAATACGATTGTGAGGATATTTTGCAATCCGATCCCAATCATGTCAACTCGGAATTAAGTTTTTCTCCTCTTCCTCCACACCACCAACAGAAGCCCATCCCATCTATGCCACTTACATTTACTGCCAAATACGTGGCATAGATGGGGTGGGGGCGGAGGAGACAATTTCGCTTTCTCACACACATACCTTTGTAAGAGCTTCCTTTAGCCATGGCAGTCGCAGAGAACCACCCTCCACAGAATACTCGCTATCGTAATATGCGTGCTAGCGGGAGGGCGGAGACACACCACATTGTCTGTTATAATGCAGCTTGATCGCTGGGGGAATGCGGTTTCCTCACACACACACAAAACCAAAATGAAAAATACCAAGTTTTAGCCCGACGGTATCGGGTTCGAAGGAGTCATTTCTTTGGCTTAAAGCGCATATGTGACTTTCCCATTTCTCCTACCTCCACAGAGAGGAGACACCCTTTCTTCAGCCTATCTGAAGCCGCCCTTACCACCCTCCCTTCTCTTTATTTCACGTTTAAGCCTGCTACAGGACTTCTCTTTTGCTACGCTTTTGGCGTGCTGCTTCTCCTCACAAGATGAGCATTGTTTCTCCCGTGGTGCGCAGTTTGCGCAGTGCCGCTGACAGGCCGGCGGCCATGTGCAAAACGCTACGCCAGACGTCTGGCTCAGTGTAGTTTTCGCGGACGGAGATAGCGCAAGTGTGCGATGGCAGCAGAGCGCGTAAGGCGCTCCTCCCCCTTATTCTCCACACCGGTTTACTTAGGGTGGCTGAACGCAAGCCTCGCGCTGAGAGACGCTCTGTAACGGGAGTCCAGAGTGGAGAGCAATTCCTAATCTTCGGTTACGCTGCTTCCGCAGCAGTCGTTGGAAGAGAAGTACCAGCCAGCGCCTTTCTCCGCTTGCTGCCTCTGCGCCGTTGGCGTAGCATGCCCCAAGATGGCGTCGCGGTCGTCGTCGTTGGCGGCGGTGGCCGGAGCGCTGGCATCAGCTGCGGTGCCGACGTGGGAAGAGTTGAGAGGGGCAATGAGGCGGCGGGTGGAGGGTGGCAGCATTAGTAGCGAGTAGCGGCTGCAGAGAGGGTCTCTCCTCCCCCGGCCACTGTGAGGCAGAGGCTCCCCGGGATAGCGGGTCCCCCGCCCCCCTCAGGCAGGGAGACCCCGACCTTCCCTTGTGTGGAGCCGACACCCTTTTCCCGGCCCATCTCGCTGCTGCCTCCCCGGTGGGTCTTCCCACCCCTTCCCCGGAGCGGAGGATGATGAAGCTCAAGTCCAACCAGACTCGCACCTACGACGGGGACGGATACAAGAAACGGGCGGCTTGCCTCTGCTTCCGCAACGAGAGCGAGGAAGAGGTTGGTGAGAAGCAGACGGGGCTGGGATTGACCGCGGGTGGGGTGGGGTGCGGTGGGGTGGGCGACTGAAGGAGCGAGCGGGAAGGGTGGCTATTGAAACGGCCGGGGGGGGGCGAAGAAGAGGCGAGGACTGCTGAAGGGGGGCTAGTAATGGGACACTCGACATGCGATAGAGGAGGTGTGGCAAATCGGAGGCTCTGGAAGGGAGAAAGATGGGGGAGGCGGCTGAATGGTGCTGAAAGAGGGGCAGCGGATGAGGAGAGGGGTGGAGCTTGTGAGGTTGCTACTCTTGAAGCATTCGTATGTAGGGTGGTGAACAGGAAGCAGTTTTTAAGAATGGGCCCCCCTTTGATGCGATCTTGCTAGCCGTTCCCTTTTCCTTGTGCGGTGCTTATGGATGCATGCTGCGGTTAGCAAGAGCGCGCGATGGAGGGGCTTCCTCTAGCGGCTCAGAGTGTGCAACATGAGGTTGTTACTACGGGAGAAGTGACTTACAGCCCTCATTAATGCCGGCTTTCCTATTGGTAAAGGGAGGGAGGTGAAATACGTTTCGGAGAAGACAAGCTGCGCTTTACTTTGTTTAGAGAATTGTGTGCCCATTTTCTCTCCCTTTGAGCTAGGGAATTAATGCAATGTAGGCAGCATTAATCTCATAGATTAAGTTACTGAGTGTATGAAACCGACATGGAGAGTGCTAAATTCTTACATGTATTGTATAAATACATATATGATTTTAAAAGCATCAAAATTAAGGCCCTAAGAGAAATATGGGTAGATGGTGGCAATAAGTTAATAATAGGGGGTGAAGGGAACTGTGTTGACCAGAACTTACAAACTTAACCTCAGACAAGTGGGAAGTGTGCAGTGCAGTCCTTTGTACTCTGCAGTAAATCCCAGAGTTTTCAGTGAGGTTTAAGTAAGTGTGTGCATGCATGGGAATGTAACCTAAAGGGGAGTAGTGCAGATAAAGTACTAGTCACCAGAAATTATGATTGAAAGAGCAAAGGGTATTTTGTTTCCTATTGCAATTGCTAAAACACAAGTTGTAGTAGCTCCTTACAAGTGAAAAGTAAATTGTTTAGATTGCAAGCTCTTTGGGGCCAGGGCGAGACCCTCCTTTTCTGCTTATAAAATTGTTTAAAGCGCCATATGCATTGCTAGCACTGTATACCTAATATTTAATAATGGGTAGAAAACTTTTTGCAATCCTTCCTTAAAAATCAGAAACATGAGCAAGCAAAATATATCCTGGTACAGAGTAAGTATAAGATTTTTAGTATGAGAGTTACAAGGAACATAAAATGATCAAGATTATCTCTTGGTTTGTAGAATTGCTTAATATAGGAATCGTTTTTTCCGAATCATACTTTGGAAAAAAACGATATAGGAATCATTTTTTCAAATCATACTTAAGAAAATGAGAGTGCTCAGCATAGTGATGGGGACTCATTTCTTCCAAATGAGGAAAGCATGCAGAAAGAAAAATTTACAAGAACAAAGGGTGACATGAACTGGTGTGGCATAGTATGGTATGGGATTTGGCAGTGGTCAACTGCTGCCATGCTCAGTTGAGCACATCATATGATATGGCGAAAGAAATTTGATTCTGATTTATAAAAAGGACTGGTTGCTTGCCAGAAATTGCCATTAGAGGGACTTAAGAGGAAACTGGGATTGATTTAGGTTGATTTATCCTGACCAGTTTTATTTATGCACTTCAAAAGGAATAAACTTGTGAATTTAAATAGTTTCTTGGTTCAGTATAGAATTTATATTTGGAGTACTGTATTTTAGATCAAACCAAAATATAGTCTTGATAAAGATTGTGGAACTAAGGAGATTGAAATAATACATGGGATGCACATGTTAGTGTATGTAAGGCACTTTGAACACTCCTGTTTTGTTCTTACAATAACTTTCTATAGTAGGTCAAGTATTGTTATTCTTGACCTACTATTACACTGAACCATTTACAGGCTATCTATTACACTGAACCATTTACAGGATATTCCCAAATAAATGTCCATAATATTGGAGTGTGTTAATGCAGACATTACAGTAGTCTCAGACAGGCTTCTGGGCAATCTGTAGCAGCTCATAGTAAGGACCTAGGCCAAAGTCAGAAGGGCCATATGGGACTTCATTGGATTCTCCAGTCATCTCATCCTGCTGCACTGAAGTTTGCAGTACACCTGCTGGCCACCTGCAGGGCAGAGTTCAAGGACAAGCAGTTTCCTCTTTCTGCAAATACTCTTGATGTCACAGGGAGTATGCTGGACTCTGTTGCTGGCGGCTCTAGGTGGGTTAAAGGGCACCAGTGTTGTATCCAGTTTGTTTTGATTGCTTCATTTATTATTTCCTAGTTCATTATCATTATATCTGTAACTGGAACAAATGGGAAGAGATTAGTTAGTAAGAGGAAAACGAATTAGAACACAGCCTTGAAAATTACAAAATAGTTAACAAATGCAATACAATAAAATCACATCACAATGTATATTTTTAGTATCCAATTAACACATACTAAAAACTACAGCATCAATAAAAATCAGTAGTAGTTTAAAAAACATTTAAAAATGTATCCCATTTTATTTTCAATGAACTCAGAGTGGCTTACAACAAATTGTTAATATAATAAACATCAAACTACAAACTCATGAGTGGAAAGACAAACAGTGTTAGAAACAGAATAATAAATAAAATCTCAACAGACTAAAAACAGCAGAAATAACTAAATGAGGGAATAAGCCCTATTGCAGCAGTAGAAAACAGTAAATATAAAATCAATTAATTCAAAGGCATTTTGAAAAAGATTTTGCCTGATGCCATAAGCACTAGGTGCTAGGGCTAGGTCGGCTACCTACGGAGGGCATTCCATACTGCTATAAGATATCATAACAGCACAAGAAGAGCCATGCTGAATCAGACTGAAGGCCTATCTAGTTCAGGATTCTATATACACACAGAATGCTTAACTAGATAGGCCTTTAGTCTGATTCACACAGGGCTTTGCTAGACGTGCTGGCTTACGCCGGCAGGGAGGCGGGGCCGAGGCGCGCTAACGTTTGCGCGCCTCCCCCACACTTCCAGACGGCGGAGCTGCAGGGAGGACGGAAGCCCTGCGGCGTCTGCCATTTTTTTTGTTTTTGTTTAAAGGGGCCGCGGGTGGCCCGAAGACACCGAGAAGGTAAGGTTTTTTTTAAAAAAAACGGGGGGGGGGGTGGGGAGGATGGCAGGGGGGGTGGCAAGGGGGAGTGGGTGACAGAGGGAGCGCCGCGCGCCGCCGCCGCTCCCAAGCAGGCGAGTGCCACTTGCCCGGGCAATGCCTGGGCATTGCCCGGGCAAGCGCTGCTTGGGGGCGGCGACGTGCGGCGCTCCCTCTGTCACCCCCCCCCTTGCCACCCACTCTGCCATCCTCCCCCCTCCCCTCTCTTTCCCCCCCGCCCCCGGGCCGATGGGCACAGCGCTCATACGAGCGCTGTGCCAGGCCGGTCCGCAGCTTTTCGTGGCTCCTCGCGAGTAAGCGAGGAGCCGCGAAAAGCTGCAGAAGTCTCCACACTTCCCCCAGCCCCGGCCTGAGGCCGGAGCTGGGGAAAAAGCGCGCCATAAGCGCATTCACTTATGGCGCGTTGGAGGAGGCCTCAGCGCGGCCTGCCTCCGGATTCCCCTGTGCGTCCTCTGGATGCACAGCAGGGAAACTGGGTCAGAAGGTGCGCTAAGGCCTCGTCTAGGAAGGCCCCCAGTGGCCAACTAGATGCCTGTGGGAAGTCCACAAGCAGGACATGAGTTCCACAGCACACACGCGCATCTCTTTGTGTTTGCCAGCAACTGGTATACAGAGGTGTGCTGCCTCTAATACTGGAGGTAATATATAGCTATTGTGACAGTAGCCATATAGCCTTATCTTCCATTAATTTGTCTAATCCCATTTAAAGCCATCACTGCAGTTTGTGGTAGTGGATTTCATAGTTTTAACTATGTGCTGTGTGTAGATGTACTTCCTTTTATCTGAATCTTCCACCATTCAGTTTCATGGGATGATCCTGGGTTCCAGTATTATAGGAGCGGGAGAAAAACGTCTAACTATCTACTTTCTCCACACCATACACAATTTTGTACACCTCTATCATGTCTCCTCATACTTGTCTTTTCTAAGCATAAATTGGTATAATAAATAATTGGTTGATATCACAACAAGAAGGTCCTGTTCTTACCAGAGAGCAACTACATATCAGTTGGCAGGGGCACACAGAGTAGGATGTCAGATATTGAATGGAGTATATGGACAGGCACTTACAGAGCAGGGGGAGGAGGTCTGAGGTCCCAAGAATTGAGAGTTATAAAGGTAAGGGACAGCATTTTAAATTGAGTGTGCAAACAAACGGCAATTGTGGTTGCTTTGAGCTTTAAAGAAAGGGTGCAGCTGGGGTATCAGCTGAATCTGCTTCACCAGAGTCTTTTATAAAACTGTCGTACAGTTAAAAAGGAAGGAAGTTAGCGTGATGTGGCAATGATTTGAAGGTTAACTCTTCTGTATATCAGAAAATTATATTCCTTCAAGAGCGTGCATGCCTTCAGCATACAGATCAGTATTTGTGTAACAAACCTGGCTATTAGTATGCTCTACACACTTGCACCAGTGAAGCTGGATTTCAGTAGGCCAGTTTGGATGTAACCTTTCCGGGTTCATGAACCATGTTTATGAAGCTGGAACGAGTGTTGGGCCTGCATGCTACTCTCTTGTCTTTCTCCTCATCTGAGATGGTGGCTTCGGCATGGAGTTGTTGCTTTGTTTAAAACACTGAACTGTGGTTTAGGTCTGTGTACTAACCAGGATATTAAGGTAGGAATCCAGACTGAAGCTGGTGTGTGAGGGGAGGAAGGAGCCTAATGCTTGTTCCCAGCTTCCTAAACCATGGAAGCTAGAACCAGCCTAGTGAGAAAATCCCTTTTTAGGCTTTCATACCTAAAAAGGGTTAACTGGTATTATAACAAAGAGGTTGGCAACACATATGTGGTCATTCCTAGAACTGATTTCACAATAATAAGAAAAAAAGATTGTGCTGTCATTAAGTGTGATGGACATTTCTGCATTTTAAGTAGACCTGTTGCTGTCATAACTTCTAATACAAACCTTAACATCTATTTATTTTGGAACTAGGAAATGTGTGCCAGGAAGGGGGACAAATTCAAATATTTTCAGCATTGAAACTGTCAGGTGAAATGGAGCATTCTAACAAAATTGCACATACTTATTTCTTCAGAAGATATGGCTTTAAAGTATATGTGATCTTAAAATGATTTTGTTCACAAATTTGAATTCTTCCCCAAATAAGTAAAGTGCAGTTTATCCATGTATATTGATCTCACCAGTGCAGTGAACCAACCAGCATTTTCAATAGCAGATGTTTTGATGACTAAATATCTGACACCAAGACAGCAATTTTAAGCACACTAACTAGGGTGCAAGCTCCACTGAGTAAGCATGCACAAGATTATGCTGTAAATGTACAATGTTGTGATTGCTGTAGAAAGCATGCTACTCGAAAGATAGTGAATTGGAATCCTACGAATGATCTTCCTGAATTGTGAGTCTTCAGGATATATTCCAGCATGTCTTCAAGCTTACATCAAACATAGAAGCTAAAAATGTACTTTATTTTAAAATGGAAAAGTGCTTTTGTTAGGAAACCAAGAAGATTACAGCCAGTGCAGAAATGCAAGGAGGATGAGAAGTTTAAAAGGTTCAAGGGGGAGTAGTAGGAATATAGTAGTAGTAGGGTGTAGTAGGAATATCTATCATTTTGTTCAACAAATTATTGATATTTTATACTTACCATAGCATTCCCCATTAAAATTTGGTATCTTTTTAGTAATTTTTAATGAACTCATTGTTGGAATCCACAACTTAAACACAAATTAGAATAGCTGTGTGGATAAGTCCACAAAAAGTACTAGCCTGCAAAAAAAATAAAATAAAAAATAAATAAAAATGACTAGCTTGCTGTAGTTGGCAAAGGCATCACGGAGAGCTGCATTTCTATGCTGGGTGTGGAGGAGGGACTCTCCTTCTCTAGCAGCCCACTTGGTTTCTATGCTGGGTACAGGGGAGGGCCAGAGCTTTCCATTTGTCTTCTTCCAGGCTGCTCACTCATCTGTTAGTGCTTAACTACAGATAGCAATAGTGAGAAGCACTCCTATGGAATTGAGAGTATAAAATCCAACCTGGAAATGGAATCCAATTTCTAATGCTCACATATTGTACACTTGTTAAAGCTTAAATTTGATAGGTGAAGTTCTCTTGGGGTATGTTCTTTGTCATTTCTGTGTAGCTGTGCATATGAGATTGAGGCCTGCAATATTCTTGTAATTTCTAGAGTTTTGAAGAGCTTTCTAGGATTGCCCCTTGAGCTGAGAAAACCGTGCCATGTGCATACCTAGAAGGCAACACTGCTTTAGAAGCATGGTAGGATCTTTGCTTGTGAACTCCATTAGTTTTTATGTCAGTCTTACTTTGACATTCTTCATTTTCCTGTTCTTAGAAGTGCCATTCTTTAAGTATGTGGTGTGTTGGCATAATGAAGTAGTGGGGCAGAAGACTTACAAGCTTTTCAGGAAGGACAGCATAAAAATGTAAACTTGTAATAATAAAACGCCCTTTTTGGTATCAGAACTCATGGTTTTCTGTCTTTTCTGTATTGTTGTGTATGTGCCTATCTACTGATCACTTAGAGAACAATCCAGACTGGGTTGGGGTGGGAGTGAAGTGGTGGACTGTCTGCCATTTCCAAAGCCCTGAGGTCTTTTCCTTTTTTGTTCCCTGCAGTTGGCATGGTTGAGGGATCTGATCTTGGGACTTCTCACAGGCTTTGGATCCAGAGAATCTTCTGTCCTCATCCTGCTCCTGGAATGTCCTGTTCTGGAGCCTACTGTTGGAGAAAGATTTATGCCTGTGTAGATATCCACAGATATAACTGGGAGGGGGGCATTAGAAGAGGGGCATTTCTGCCTCAACCTAACCCTTTCAGTAAGTGGTTCTGGGGGTTAAGATTGTTCCTAACCATTAGTTTTTTTAATCCACAATACAATGATATACTTGATATTTTTATGGAAAATTAAGTTTTTTAAAACACCTTCTCTTTTTAGCAAGGCTGAAGAACTAAAGAGCCTGGGAAAATAAAAAGCTCTTCACCTGTCACTGAAAGGACCGCAGTGTAGGAGCCAGGGGAGTCTTCCTGGACAGGGCATTTCACAACTGGTATGTCACCACAAAAATGGCCTTCTCCTTAGTAGCCACCCACCTCACCGCTTTTGGTGGGAGCACCCAGAGGAGGAACTCTGAAGATGCTCTTAGGATCTTGGCTGGTATATATGGGAGGAGACGGTCCTTCAGGTACCCTTGCTCCAAGCCATTTAGGGGTTTAAAAATCAATGCCAGCACTCTGAATTGAGCCAGGAAAAAGATTGGAAGCAAGGAAAAAGATTAGAGTACTGGTGCAATATGATCATATTGAACAGTCCCTGTTCACAATCCTTGTTGCCCTATTTTGGATAGCTGAAGTTTCCAGACCATTTTCAAAGGCAGCCGCACTATAACACATTGTAGTAATCCAAACGAGATGTTACTGGGGCATGGGTAACTGTAGTCAAGCTATCTCTGTTCAGATAGGGTCGAAGTTAGTATATCATCTTAAGCTGATAAAAGGTGCTCTATGCCACGACTCTAGTGATAACATTGGATCCAAGAGCACCCCCAAACTATAAACCTGGTCCTTTAGAGGGAGTGCAATCCCATCCAGAACAGGAAGAATGCCACTGATGAATGTCAGATGATGAATGTCAGATGATTCATCTGCTAACAGCACCTTTTTCTTGTCTGGATTGAGTCTCAGTTTATTGGCTTGAAGATTTGAAATAACAGCCTTGTTTTTTTCTAGATAACTAATTAAAATCTTGTGCCCTATGTAAATAGTTCCTTTTCAGTGCATCTACATTTTTGAAGTTCTTCATTTTTATTTAAGTCTTAAAATGCACTACTGAAAAATTGGATCCCTTTATAAATTGCTTGCCTTAGGCTGCATTTCTGTACAAATGTACTTGGGAATGAGACCCATGAATTCACTTTGGCTGAGAACTTCTGAATAGTGATTGCAGTGTTAGTGATTGCAGTGTTAGTGATTTAAACAGAACATATAGATGGGGGTCTCATGTACATACGTGTTTCCCTTATTCTTTTATGGGTTGGAGAATGATGTGTGTACACAGTGGGAAATTCCATTGTGTATCAGATGTGGGCACATTATTTTTATGCATTGAGCAAAAAACTTCCCTATAGTAGAAAAAAGGTTTTCAGATTCTTAGATGGTGGCTCTGTGTTGGGATGGAAAAAAATGCCACATAATAAAATGGCTACAATAAAATATTCTATCAGATGTTAAGACCCTTGGATTTTTGTGGGTCTTGGGACTTTTCAAGAGAGTGACATGTTGCCATTAGGTACTAAATGGTTTCTGAGAATAAATTAGTTGGAGCATCTCACTTTGTAGCAAGTTCCACAGAGTTTCAGTATTCATACTGAACATTTTGGCACAACTCAACTGCTCTTTTTTTTAAAACCAGGAAAGTTGTTCCTCTATCCCCTTTTCTCATTCTGCATATACAGTATATACAAAGAGTTGCTTGTAAAACATAAGAGGGATAAGCAGGTCATACAGTTTTCTTCACCTTTTCTTTCTGCTGTTTTACTTATTGGTTCCTCGTGTTGCTTTTCATAGATACCTGAGCTCACAGTGAGTTTTAAGAAAAGGAAACAAAAAGGGTGGCGGTGATACTGGTCATAGGTGTAGAATGTTTAATGGGGAGCTGCCTGAATAAACAGAACTTTCCCACTGTGTTAAGTAAAACTGTTAGAAGGCACCAAGCAGACTTTTGTGACCACTTTCCCAAGGGTGTGCCCCCATTTCTTTCCTCTTTTAGCAAGTAGAAGTATGATCTCAGAGGTATAAGCTCTTTTATTTCTCCTATATCCATGCCATTTGCTATTGAGCTTTGCTAGAGGTTCCTCCCTCCTTAACTTTCTCTGCTATTTGATCACGTTGCTGACAGGTCATGAGAGTGAAGTGAGTATTAGGATCCAATTCCTGGTTATGTCCTCAGATAGTCAGTTGAGCAGTCTAATGGAGTTGTATACACAGTAGAAAGCCTCTCTTTCTTTTCAGAGGGTTTGAAGAAGTGCTATATAAATTTTTGTTCAGTGGGGTTTTTCAGTTTAGCCCAATCCTCTGGGATGTGACATATGCAAAATTAATCATATTCAAATAACATTAACTTAAGTGGGTGTATTAAGTACATACTTCACTCTCTCTAATTGAAATCAGTGGTACTTAAATACTTAACTTCAACTGGATTATGCCCCCTACTTTTACTAAATAACTACTTGATTAGAATATTGTTTTCATAATTTAATTAATCAGTAGTTTCTCTTGATAAAGATCATATGTTTGAAAAATATTTATTGCACTGATTCTTCTTGTTTCATCACTCTGCTTTATGGCTCTCTTGATTGAAGAGCCGTTGAAAGGGTTCCCCTCATATACTCAGACTATTCTTGTGGATTAGGACACTGGCTGGTATCAGACTTCCTGGCCTTAAAGTGTTTAAGCTTATCACATTTAGATATCTTAATAAGGTTTTCTCTGTAATTCTTTCCTAGCCAACAACACAAGGGAGGCATCTCATGCCAGCAGGCTTCTGTAGAGGGCTGTAATCAGGAGAATTTTTTGAGCACCAGATACTCTCTTGTGAAAAAATAATGTTGAACAAAGGCTTCCATCTCCCCGTTATATGGACACTATGCTATTGGTTTACTCAGAAGAGGCCATAGACTGAGCCAGTGCAGTTGATGATGAGTGACAGAGCTGAGAGTAGGAATGAATTATGAATCGTCTGATGTGTAGATCTGGAATGGAACAAGAGAATGGATACTTGAGTAGTTGGCCTGGGACTGTATCTTTGAATTTGAGTCACTTCCACCCCTCAGGGCTGTGTCATTTGTGTTATTGGTACGGAGCTCTGTGAAGTGTACAGTGTTTTGGGGATATCAAAATTTGATAAATCCAGAGAATGGTCTGGCATGGAGCTGCTGCTGCTAAACAAATCTTTAGCAGTAATAGATTTTTGATACCATTTTTTTAAACTCTCATAAGCATGTACCTGTATTTCTCAGCACACACATACACATTCTTTCCCTTGAAATATTGTGTGTGTGTGTACCAGTATGTTTTTGTGCACTCTAGGAGGTGGTGATGACAGTCTTTCTACCAGGAGGCTATGTCTGAAAATAGTTACCAAGCTTATATAAAACTGAAACAAATCTTCATCAAGAAAGAGTTGACAATTAAACAAGAGAAATAACTTGGAAGCCATGAGAAGAGAAAAGGGTTGACAAAAGCTGGTATCTTTATTGGGGACTGGGGACATAGTTACCAAATTACTATAGATGTGGAGGCAATTTCTCTGCTCTTTTGTAGGGCTGTCATTGAATTGTCTAAACTGGAATTTGAAGTGAATTCTGCTGTTTTGGGTTGAAATAACTTTCTGTGCATTCTAGATTGGTGGAAGTACCTGTGGTGCATCATGCATATGTTAGTCTAAAATAACGCTAAACCGGTGTCTGTCAGCAGTAATGGACTGGATGAGGGCGAACAAATTGAAGCTTAATCCAGACAAGACAGAGGTGCTCCTGGTCAGTCGAAAGGCAGATCAGGGAATAGGAATTCAGCTTGTGTTGGATGGGGTTATGCTCCCCCTGAAGACACAGGTCCGCAGTTTGGGTGTACTTCTGGATTCAGCCCTGAGCCTGGATGCCCAGATTTCAGCAATGGCCAGGAGTGCATTTGCACCGTTAATGCTAGTGCACCAGCTGCATCCGTTCCTAGAGATGTCGGACCTGGCCACAGTGACACTTGCCTTAGTTACATCCTGATTGGATTACTGTAGTGTGCTCTACGTGGGGCTGCCTTTAAAGAGTGTTCGGAAACTTCAGCTGGTTCCAAGAGCTGCTGCCAGAGTATTGACCGGGGCTAGTTACAGGGAGCATACAACTCCCCTGTTAAAACAGCTTCACTGGCTTCCAGTCTGTTTCTGGGCACAATTCAAAGAGCTGGTTATGACCTATACAACTCGGGTCCAGGCCCTAATGAGCCTGCCTGTGTTTTGAGATCTTTTTTTTTTTTTTTATATAATTTTTATTCATTTTCAACACTATATAAACATAGATAAACATTACCAAAATATAACTGAAACAAACACAATAAGAAAAAAAAAACATCAAATATCTGCTGCATACATATTGAATAATTGTTGAGTACCAATATCAAAAACTATTACATATACCTTATCATACTACAACATCTTCGTTCTTAACATGAAAGTGCACCCCCCACCTCGGGATCATTCTTGAGTCCAAAATCTAATCGTTTCTTCTGCTGGTGGTTTCCCACTTCCCTTAGTAAACACAAACACTAGGAACTGTTTCCAGATTCCTTCGAACTCATTTATTTTAGTTACGCCTTTTCTCCACTTAATATTACATGTCAGTTTATCATTAATGGCTATGTCCCATACTTCTTTATACCATTCCTCAATAGAATATTCCCCTTGGATCTTCCAGTTCCTAGCTACCATCAGTCGTGCTGCAACCAACAAACTCGATATCAGCTCTATAGTTCCTTTTCCACACTTTATATCTTCAAATAGTGACAGCAATGCTATTTTTGGTGTTTGTTCTATTTTCATTCCCACTATTTCTTCAATTTCTGAGAACACCATCTTCCATAATCTTTGTACATATTTGCATTGCTACCACATATGTAAATACGTTCCTTTTTCCCCACAACCTCTCCAACAATTTGCTGAATGTTGATCACTTATCTTATTCAATCTAACCGGGGTTAGGTACCACCTCCATAAAATTTTAAAATAATTCTCCTTTATTCTTACTGATAAACTTCTCAACACTCTTTGTTTCCATAGTCCCTCCCAGCTCTGTCGTCCTATTTGTATCTTCAAATCTGATTCCCAAACCATTTTCTCTGTATTCTCTCTAAACTCCTTCTCTAACAATATTTTATATATTTCACTCATTAATCCTTTTGAGACTATACTACCTCCTTTTCCTTTCTCCTTACTTACTACTAATTCTTCAAACCTCGTCATCTTTCTACACTTTCTATTATCTTTAATCCACTTTTTATTCCATTGTTCTAATTGACCATATTCTAGCCACGATAGCTTCTTCTCCTTTAACAAATTTTCCATATCCTCTCTTGTTTTAATATCTCTTAACCAATCCTTTAATTTTATTTTGTTTTTCTCTTTTAATATTTTACACAATCTACCCTTTAGATCCTCTGGGAAATTCTTTAACATTATTATCGGTGCTAAGGGAGAGTTGCTCGGAAGCAGCTTCCCTTTAAATTTACTCCAAATTTCCCATTGAGTCCTCAGGAGTGGATTATCTATACTTCCAACCCACTTTCTTCCTCCGTCTTTAAAAAAAACATTCTCCAAATTCATCTCTACCTTACTTATGGTTTTTTCTTCCATCCAATACAAATCTCCTACTTCCATAATTGCTTCTACAACATGTCTTAATCTATTTGCTACGTAGTATAATTTTATGTTTGGGAGACCCATTCCCCCCTTTTTTTGGCTTAGGTACCAATTATTTTTATTCACTCTTACTCTCTTTTCTCCATTACAATATTTATTAATAATATTTTGCCAACTTTTTATCTCGGTTTCTGATATTTTTATAGGTAACATCCTAAATACAAAATTAATTTTAGCTAATATCTTCATTTTTATCAAAGCTATTCTCCCAAACCAAGATAAATTTAATCTTTTATATTTCTCCAATTTCTCTAATACCTCCTTCTTTAACCTCGTAAAATTTTCCCTTTCTAAATTCTCTAAATTTTTTGTAATTTTAATTCCCAAATATTTAATCTCGTCCTTGACTTTCACTTCCATTCCCTTAAATGCCAAATCCTTTTCTTCCTTCTTAGTATAGTTAAACAGCATCATCTCTGATTTAGACCAATTTATTTTTAACCCTGTAATTTCCTCAAATTCCCTCAACTGATATTTAATTCTTTCTAATTTTCTTAATGGGTTCTTAATGGTCAATAAAGTATCATCCGCAAACATGTTTAACTTTATTTCCCTTACCTCTCCAATTCCTTCTAACTCTTCATCCTCCCTTAGTGCCTTCGCCAAAACTTCCATAACCATTACAAACAGGACCGGCGAGAGCGGACATCCTTGTCTTGTTCCTCTGGCTAGTCGTATCTTTTCAGTAAGTCCGTCATTTACCACCACTACCGCCGTATTTTGGGAATATAGCTGTTCTATTACATTTTTAAATTTATTTCCAAATCCCAGTTTATCTATAATACTCTTTAGTGCCTGCCAGCTCACACAATCAAAAGCTTTAAAAATATCCAATGCCATAATACCTGCCTTAATATTTGCTTTTTTTATTACATTTATTACATTTAAAACTCTGCCCACTAAATTATGCATATGCCTTCCTACCACAAACCCACATTGATCTGCTCCTATGTATTCTGCCAAAAATTTATTTAGCCGTTTGGCCATAATAGATGTAAAAATTTTGGCATCTTGATTTATTAAAGAAATAGGTCTATAAGAATCGGGATTAGTCAAATCTTTATCTGGTTTTGGGATCAGAATTATCACTGAATGTTCCCATGATTCGGGTATCTTCTCTCCTGATAATATCCTATTATAAAGTTCCATTAATTTTGGAACCAAATAGTCTTTGAAGACCTTATAATATTCTGGCCCCAGACCATCTGCTCCCGGTGATTTACCAGCTTTTAACTTATCAATAACCTCTTCAACTTCTCTTTGAGTTATTACTGACTCCATTAACTCCTTATAGTGTTTTGAGATCTTCTGGGGAAGCCCTTCTCTCAGTCCCACCACCATTGCTTGGGAACTCGGGAGAGGGCCTTCTCTGTGGCTGCTCCAGTGCTCTGGAACTCTCTTCCTAGGGAAGCTAGACTGGCTCCCTCTTTGATGTGCTTTTGGAGGCAGAAAAGGTTTTTTGTTCCGGCAGGCCTTTAGTGATTAATCTGGGCCTCCATGCTAAGGTCTTTTAAAATTGTCATGTATTTTAAATATTTACATGTTTTAATATTGGAATATATTTTAAACTTTGGTGTATTTCTATTCATAGGTTTTAAAATGTAGGTTTTAAAATGTATGTTTTAAATGTTGTAAGGCCACCTTGAGGCCCAGTATTGGGCAAAAGGTGGGATGCAAATAAATATAATAATATTAATAATAAAATATTTGTGAAAAGGTAAACTGTAAAACACAACTGTGAGGAGAGTGCATGAATGGGGACTAAGTGGATCACAACTAGAAGTATTAGAGGTTCTTTGCAGAATCTTTGCAGAGCAAAATACCCAGTTGACAGGGAAGAGGAGAACCATTGAAGTTTATTGCTTGTGCTGGGTGAAACTAGTTCAGTATTTACGTTACAGGTAGAATGTAAAAGAGAGGGATGAATAGGGGCAGCATATTTATTGATTGATTACATTTTTATACCACACAATAGCTGAAGCTCTCTGGGTGGTTCACAACAATTAAAACCATAAAATACAACATGATAAAATACAATATAAAAGCTTAAAACTACAGTATAAAATAACAACAACAACAAAATAAAACCTATGAGCAGTGCAAAGACTAGGAATGGAAGCGTTCTTCCATTGCAGATTAACACAGAGTAGCAAAGTAAAGAAACATCTCACCTCCAGAACTGCTTGTTTTCAGCTGCCGTGTGTTGGCAAACACAGAATCTAAATTCTGCAGAATCTAAATTCTCTTATGCACAGTTGTGGATATTTGGGTTGTTTTTCCAAACAAAAGTTCTTACTCACTTTCTGTTCTAAAATTCTTGCGTAATCCCCTTAGTTAAGCTCCAGTTACAGACAAAACAACCTTTCTTGAAGTTCTTTCTCTGCATTTGTTTTATTATGTACTTTTGCAAACAACTGATCATCTGTATAATTTAAAGTTCAGATTGGTCACTACTGCTAGATTATATTCTTCCTTTCTGCAGGTTTTATTGTCAATTAGAGAGTGGTGATGTTGATTATGCGTGTGTAGATTATCTACTAGTAACGAAGAAGAGACATTGCAGGTGTTTCTGGGAAGCATGTCAGCAACAATGTGGTGATGATGATTTAAAGGCTTTTCTTTTTATTCTTAATAAAAATTATTTACAAGGCTATGTTTTGGACTCCCGACTATATTCCTGATCCTTGGTTATGCTGATTACGGTTTATGGGAGTTGAAGTCCAAAACATCTGGAGGGCACCAGGTTACAGAAGGCTTGGCTATAACTTAAAAATAGCAGGGTGCGACTTGATTCTTAGCAAGGAATATTGAAGTAGACATAACAGAAAATAACAGAAAGTAAAATGACTGAAAATGGAGAGGAGATTAGGCTGCTGTTGCCTGGCATGGAGGTTTGCCAGATTAAAACAAAGAGTATTCTGAAGTAGTATCATGTTCTATCAGAGTGCTTAGGAGCTGGGGTCCCTTTCTCCAAAATGGATTGTATGCTTCATATTGACGTGTAATATTCTGAAATAAGAGATATCCTCTCCAAAAACAAAAGTTTGTATAATGGGTACCCCTTGCCTAGTAATATACTTATAATATAATGTAATATAATATAATATAATATAATATATAAGGCTTATTATTGCCACTTCCACTAGCCTCTTAATTTTTTCACTCCCTCTCCCTTCAGATGACAGCATTCAAGTAAACTAATTATTTGTGCTTATTTGACTGCTATGGTTGCAGAAGCATCTGCATTTGCAGATATCTCTCCTATGGAGGAGAGTTAAAATCTTTGCTGAGCAGAGGTGTCTGCTGACTATCTGCAAAGTTATCAATGGTTAGTAGTTGTGATGGTTATATGCTACCTCAAGTTTCAGAGGTAACATGCTTCTAAATAGTAGTTGCTGGGGAATAGCCCCAGGAGGTGGCTATTGCCCTCATGTCCTGCTTGTGGGATTCCTGTAGGCATCTGTCTTGCCACTATGGGGAAGCAGGATGCTGGGCTTAATTGGCCTTTGGTCCAATCCAGCAGGGCTCTTCTTAAGTTCTAATGGTGGGTAACTATTGTCCTAAGTGGACTGCTAGAGACTGCTGTGGATCTGGCACCCTTCCTCTTCTCTGGTTGTAGGGGATGGCTTCTGTTCACACAACAAGATGAATTCTATTCTTGAAGCCAAATACAAGACCCTCCCTCTAGAATTCCATGGAAGAAGACTTTTACGTAGTCTTACCCTTTTGCTTTTCTGTAAGGTACAAGACATTGACTGCATTATCGTAGTGGTGGCTATATAACTCTGAATTTATCATGTAGTAGTAAGAGTTACCCCAGATCAAACTTACCTGGTAGCTTTCACACTTGAGGTAGCATTCCCATTTAGCAATGAATTACAAGCGGAACTACAGGAGAATAATTACACATACTACAGTAACTCATTTACTTTGTAATCTATACTTGTCCTGCAAATAAATTTGTGTGAAGAGTGAGTTGGTTTCCCCCCCTTTAGCACCAGTCATTTCATGGTAGGCCCTCATGTTGTCTCATTGAAATATTTGCACTCTTTTTAATGGCTTTTAAAGTTAGGGAATGCTGGAGAAAGGTTTTTCTGCTATAGTTACTTTTTATCAGTGAATGTAAAGTGACCTACGTTTTCAACGCTCCCTTTGCAGGATTGTCTGGGTGATGGAAAAAAATGAAGATTCAAATCAACTATTTTATGCCTCTAATTAAGAAATCTGTCTAAATTAGGTAACCTTTCTAAAGCTGGAGTCTTGCATACAATTACTGGGGGTGTAGGGACTTGCAAATATACACACACGGGATTCGGCTGCACATTGTCACATAAAGTTAGTAATATGATACTATGAAGTTTGGATCTGTTTTGAGCTTGTTCAAATGTAGTAAGAATCATTAAAAATGATCAATGCCTGTATTTACAAACAGGAGAAAGGCGTCGAGTTTGTGTGCAGAACTGTCTTTTTTTATGAAATGGGAAATGAATGCGCTCATCTTTTTTGTTATAGAAAGACTTGTGATTTTGCTACTAACTTTCCCATGCTAGAGCTTGATGTAAACCTATCTTGAATATTTGAAGAATTTACAAGGCACCCTTTGATACAGATATTACAGAAAATAAATATATAGAAATAGTCTGCTTGTTACAGCACTGGGACCTGACCACAATTTTGCAGCTCTTTCTGTAGTTGGGAAAGAGTGCTGCCAGTGTTGTGGATTTTCTGAAAATGTTTGAATTGAAAAAATGTCCTGAATGTTTTTCTTTGCAAATTGGGATAATTTGCATATTTATGTATTTATTTTATTACATTTATTAATTGTAATAAATGTAGAAATGTAATAAAATTTATTTGTTTATTTATTTTATTAATTGTTGTGAACCACCCAAAACCCTCTGAGTGGTTCACAACAATTAAAACCTAAAATCTAATAAAATACAAATGATAAAAAGCAATATAAAAGTTTAAAACTACAATATAAAAATAACCAAAGAGAAGCTAGCAGCAGTGCAAAAATTTAAAATACAATACCAGATAAAAATAAACTGAAAAATTAAAATCCCTGGTCTTCACCTGGCACTGAAAGGAGCGCAATGTAGGTGCAAGCGAACCTCTCAGGGAGCTCTTTTCACAACTGGGGTGCCATAGCAGCAAAGGCCCTCCTCTTAGTAACTACCCGCCTCACTTCATTTGGCAGGAACTCCTAGAGGACTGCTGAAGCTCATCAGGGTTTGGGCAGGTGTATATGGGAGGAGACAATCCTTCAGGTAGCCTGGCCCCAAGCTGTTTAGGGCTTTGAATGTTAGTACCAACACTTTGAATTGGGCCTCGAAATGGACTGGCAGCCAGTGTGGATGAAAGAGGACTGGCCAGTTCCTGTTTTTCTCCATCTGGAGAATCTGGTGGTGACCCATGTTTTGGGACTGAGCTGCTGCTTGCCAGCTGCCCCTTCTCAACAGTGGCCTCTCTTTTAGTATTGGCATCTATGGTACATCAAACAGTTGATGTATTATTGCTTAGCAAGAATAATCCTTCTCTTTCTGTTGTGGCCTTGTTCATCAAGTATAAACTCAGCTTCTTCCTGAATGTGATGATCAATCTGGTGGGTTGTTTTCTTCTATCTGCTTAATGCATCATAGAAGTAGGAAGTAAGTTAGGTTTCCCTTGGCTGCTGGAAAGGAAGTGGAGCAGTCTGTTACAGCGGCAGATACCTGACAACTACATGTGAGGGTTGCTATAGTTCTGTTAGCTGATAGTTCTGTGTCATGTCTCAAAGTTATTTCTTATAGGGATTTTGATCTTTGTTTCCTCTTGTTTTCAAACAAGTACCAAGATCCATTGGCTTTCATTGTGCTTGTGGAATAGTTATTTCTAGTCCAGGTTTTTAAGTTTTCTGCTGTTGACTTCAGTCACTCCAATTTATGTTTCCAAAATCTCCATAAATACAGCAAGGATTAAGAACAGATGAGCTTTAAAAAGGGTAGGGAGGAGTCAGAATACTTATAGGAACTTAATTATTCTCTATCCCACCCTTACCAGTTAGTAGCATTCTTGTACAGCAAGGTTATATTCTAAAGTTGTGTAACCATGTTCTGTTCTCATTGATAGGTGCTGCTAGTGAGCAGTAGTCGTCATCCAGATAGATGGATTGTCCCAGGAGGTGGTATGGAGCCTGAAGAGGAGCCTAGTGTGGCTGCTGTGCGGGAGGTTTGTGAAGAGGTAAGTCCAAAACCGGCTTTGAGTTAAGTTGTTGGTGTTATTTACCATTTTCTTTTCTGAGTTTAGGTAACCAATACCTAACTAATTGTGTTAGTATATGAACAAAACCTTCATCTCTTAGTTAAGGTGGAAACCTCAATAGAATTTCCCTCTAATCCTCATATTTATCATTGCGATTATGATCTGGAACATTGAAATTTTCTCTTTCAATGAACTGGTATAAACCACCTGATCTTACCAGTTCCCTCATTTGAAGTCAAACACTGCAGTTCAAAGTAGTGTTTTTATGCAAAAAAGTACTCACCCCTTATGGTGTGCCTTCCCCCTCCAAACTGTAGCTTTAGGAGAGGGTAATGCAAAATAGTAAGCCCCCAACTCACTTCCTCACCACCTATAGGCTTCTAAACACTTCATGATGTTCCCTTACAAAGCTGCTTAAACACACACACACACACACACACACACACACACACACGGGGTGGGATGGGGTTCAGTTACACATACACATTACATGTAACATCTACTTTTGCCTTTTCACTGCACTTAAACATGAGTTACATGATTATGCAAGCAGCAATTAGGGGTGTTCTCTGGTGAAATTAAGTGTTTCTTACTGTACTTTTGTACAAATGCTAAAGTACAAAATATATGTGTATTGTACCAATTAGAACTAGTGATGTTTAAATTGCAAGGTTCGTTTGCAAAATGCACAAAGCAGTGATTGGGATAGGTTTCATGTAATTAGAATTTACATGATAAATTATCAGGACCAGTTGTCATTTGCTTATAGAAGAACTGTTACTTATGGGTAATTGAAGATAGCCCCATGGATGTGACTAGAACACTGTAATGATTTGTCCTGGTGCAGATATTACATGGACAAATTGGTGTGAGCCTCAGGCTTGTGCACTGTTCCTTCCTCTTTACCTGTGGGGAGAAGTTTTAAAGTTTCTGATTCTGTTCAGAAACAAACTATGTGGTGGTATCTTTGAAAGGCCAGGATATTAACCAGGAACAGATTCTTCTCTGATTAGCAGATGCTATGGTTCACTCACTTTGGAGTTATTACAATCCTCAGGGTCCATGGAAAGCTTTTTCAGGAGTGGATTCAACAACCATTTCCTTCATGGTGGCCAGGACTGCTTCCTCTTATATTGAAGCTAGACATTGTAAGCTAGGTTGGGATAGGTTGAGTAGTCATGGTAGGCCATGCTCCTCTAAGCACCTTGCCCATATCCTCAGGTCACAGCTACTAAAATTAACTGTGTAAAACGTGTAGAGAGTGCCTGCTACTGATTTGCAAAAACCCTAGCATCCACGTTGAGGTGAATATATGCAATGTTATCTTTTAAGTGCTGAGCAATATGTTGCAGTATGCCTCTAAGAATTCCTTCACTTTCTGCTATGTGGTAAAATGAGGTGGGTAACCTTTCTGGGTTTGAGGGCCAAATGCCCATGGGGGGAAGTGATTGTAGGCTGCATACTGGTGGCTGAGGCCAAAGCCAAAAGTGGATGGGACACCCCTTTTCTTTTTCTCTCTTTCTGCTGCTTCATACATTCACCATCCATCCATCCATTCATTCTCTCTTTCTTTCATGCACACAGCCCAGTTCATCCATCGTCTAATGAGTGAACTGCAGATACACACACACACACACACACCAGAAACAGAAAGGGACAACCCTCTTTCCTGTCGCCTTCTTTCTTACATGCACATCGTCATAACCACCCATCCTCCCCTGCCCCATATTCACACGCTTTTCTTCCAACCACATACTTCCTGCATTCACTCACTATTCTTCCATCCACAACCGCCTCTTCACACACTTTCTTTCCATACAGCTCTTCTTTCATCCTGTATGAGGAAAAAAGATGCTTCTCTTTTTCCCACCCTAACAGGCAAAGAAAGTGAACTTACAGCAGACAAAGCACCTGTTCAGACGACACTTCAGGCTCTGGGGTTAGCACAAACCACAACACTTTAAGCCGTGGTTAGAGCCTCTAATCCTGCTGCAGATGGTCTGATTGTGGTTAGTGAGTGTGTAGGGTTTAGCAAAATGCATCATGCAAGGCACCTTAAACCCTGCTGCTTTACCAAAAGCCTTAACTAGCAGGCTTTAAGGTGTCTTTTGAACAGGCCCAAAAAAGGATCAATTTTTCCACTGGCACCTCACTTTCTTTCCATGCTAAACAGGGAAAAAGAGACTTCTCTTTCTTCCACCCTAGCAATCAAGAAAAATAAGCTGCTAGGGCAGGCTTGGCTAGTACTTGATTAAAAAGTGCTTCAAGTGATGTCCAGGGAGCATTGGTGATCATATTGAGCAAAGCCATGGTTGCCCACCTGCTAAAGTTTAACAGGTCTTGAACCCTTTGGAAGAGTTCTGTCACATTGCACACTGTTGATAGAGTAGTGGCAGAGAAGTATTGCTTTTTTCCTGCCATCACTGCCTTGTTGTAGGATTGATAGTGCATTCTGTATTTGGTCAGAGAGAAATAGATGGTAAATTTGAGCAACAAGTCTTCTATTCAAGTCTTCTATTAAAAACCTTAAATTTAGTCTGTTAAATCATATTTATGGACCAATGCTAAATTCAAGTGATGAATGTGAAAATAGTGGAATACATCTGGAATATCTGAGACCATTCTGTCTTTGTACTGTTGCTGGGTTAATAAATTACTTTTTTCTATTAAATTTCTTAGGAAACACGACTTCTGTGTCATAGGTTTCTTTAAATCTAGTTATTTTTGAGCAACTCTTGGTTGGTTGTGTAGGTGCCAAAGCAGGTGGGGTCAAAGCCAAAATTGGTGGGACCACACTTACTATCTCTCAAGCGTGTCACATGGATTCATATATAACTTAACTTAAACATGCCTGCAGATATCCCCTATGCACTGCAATTAGTATTTTCCCAAGCCTAATTGCAGCACTAGGCGACTTTTGGCGGTAGTTGCAACGCATTGCAAGGGTTAAAAGTCCCCATCTATGACCCACTCCAAGTTGTGTGTCCTGCCTCCCTCCACCTGGTGGCAATTTAGACTTGAAAAAAAGCCTCCCAGTGGTTTTATTTTCCTAAGCCTTGTAGCTGTGGGGGTGGGGTGGGAGGATTTGGAGGCTCTGCAAGCCAGATGACCAGAGGTTTCCCACTCATGTTCTAGCAGCTTCAGTAAATATGATCAAGTGCCCTGAGCAGTTAAGGTAGAATAATATTGGATAGGGGGGAAATCCTCTCTGAGGAATTCAAGGATCAAAAAGCTTATAAATTAACCGTATAAACAATTCTCCTATAAACAACGGTTAATAAATATAAAACGTAATCCCTAAAATATTTCTGTTACACAAGTATCTCATTCCTTTAACCTTCAGTCTAGAGTTTCTTGAGCTTAATGAAGTTCACACAGTCAATGAATCCATCATTTACCAGCATTAAAGGTGCTAAGACTTGAACAAAGAAGATCATAATTATTCATCAGGCTGACTGTCAAACAAAGTTGCTGTACTCTTACTGAAGACATATGAGCAAGGAAATTACAGATCGGGTGAATTCAAAGGTACCTGTCAGTTTATAATAAACAACCCAAATCCCAGATGCTGAGTTTATCTCGTCTCGAGTAGTACTCACCATCGAAAAAGCAGCAAGTGATCACAGAGGTCACCGAAATAAGGAGAGATGCCAGAAGTAAAGCTCTTGGCCAGAATAAAGCCCCTGATTATGCTTTTTGGCTCTGGTAAATGGTCTTGCCTAATGGCTGGTTTTCTGAAGTAATGCTCTAGTGTGGTGTTGGTGTTTTAGCTGTTGAAGGGTTTTTAATTCTGGATACAATTTGTCCACCTTCACTCCCTGTTTCCTGGGAAGGATAGGGAGGCTTGCCTGCAATTATGGTCATCTAGGCAGTGGATTAGCATCCGCTTCCCTCTCAATGGTACTCTAAAATTGAGCTTTTTCTTTAGGTATAAACAGAATACGTTGAGAACTTACAAGGATTTGCTGAGGGAAATGGAGCTCTCTTTTCCCTGAAGCAATTATGGGGTGAAGAATGACAGAGAGGGCTTCCATACTAAGATGCATAGCATGTGGAGCAAATGGCTTCACCCTCTGATAGAACTCTGGGGGAGAGTTTGGAGGTAAATGTGCAGCAAGTTGCCAAGCTAGCCTCTGGCTCAAGCTGTAACTTAGAAGACGTCCCGCCCAACCACACAACCAGGCAGTCTAGGATAGTTCCTTCATAGGTGACAGTAAATAGGACACTCTGACACCAATTTCTACCCCGCATTAGCTTTGTTTCCAGTGCTCTGTTCCTATGGGACGTCTTTGCACATGCACAGTTTGTTTTTTAAGTTGTTTTTTTATAGCGTCTCAAAAAAGCAAGAAAGCCTGAGTATGTTGAAAACCCCTATCTTGTCAGTGGATGGCCTAATTTTGCTATTTTACTGGTTGGCATTGGGTCACCAAGTTTGGCCCAATGGAACTATCAAGCAATGATGATCATTGGAAGAAATTTGACATCCAGTGTTATAGAAATGCAGTATGGCTTGTTGTACAGAGCTACTTTAAATTTAATATGATCCTCCAAACTTCTGCAACCTATTTTTCAACTGATAAGCTATTGTTGAATTATAATGCTTAAAGCACCTGAAATGATCTACTTCCATTTAAAAAAAATCACAATACTTAAAATACACAGCCAAAATATTCTGCGAGTTTTTGAATTCTCAGATTCCAGAGCCAAACTGGGATTTGATGTGGCAACAACAATCCACTGTATTGGCCTTCATATGGGAGTCTTCAGTCAAATTGGTCCATAGATGGCAATTCAGCTCGGTTAGTCTACTTTTCATCATTAACCATTTTTCCTCCAATTGATGGGAGGGGTTGCAAAGAATGAGATCTTTGTGTCTTATGAAATGATCATGCCCAAAGGACATCAGGTATTGAACACTAGTATTTAGCAAAGTCTCAGATATAGTGCAATGTTCTGTTAGCCTTGAACCCTTTCCAACAGCTCTGTCAATTGTCAAAGTTCCCCAGAACCAGCCCATATATAAAGAATTAGCTAAATTCCTGTCGACTGGAAATACCCAAACACTGGAAAAACAAAATGACTACACAAGTAAACTTTACCAGGATATGGCAGATAGCCCTTGTGGAAAAACTAGTGCATCAAGATAGTCTGGCAAGACAGGTCATTAAACAAGACCATTTTCTCGAAACCTGGTACCCATTTTTTTTTTACTTGTATTAATAAAGGAGTGCTGCAACTATTGCCTGTAAAGGTTCAAAGCTCTTTCTGGAATGATGTATTTTCTTCGGTAACAAGGAATTTAATGAGATGCATCTGGTCAGGATAACAATTCACCTATATATATATACACACACACACACACACACACACACTTGTTAATGTTTAATTGTTTTTTTATTCAATGTTTATTGTACATACTTTATTACTCTTTGTATATGTGCATTTATCTGTATTTTTGGGGCAATGTGTGGCAGCTAATTTTTTAGTTCAGAACATAAGAAATGCCCTGCTGGATCAGACCAAGGTTCCATCTGGTCCAGCACTCTGTTCAAACAGTGGCCAACCAACTGCTGACCAGGGACCAACAAAACAGGACATTGTGCGACAGCACCCTCCCATCCATGTTCTTCAGCAACTGGTGCACACGGGGTTACTTCCTTGAGTACTGGAGATAGCACACAACTATCAGGGCTAGTAGCCATTGATAGCCTTTGCCTACAGGAATTTATTCAACCCCCTTTTAAAGTCATCCAAATTGATGGCCATCACTACATCTTGCAGTAGTGAGTTCCATAATTTAACTATGTGCTGTTCTGTGAAGGGAGACAGATCTGACCCATGGGGTGCAACCCCCTGGGAAATTCTTCTGTACAAACCACAATAAAATGAAAGGGAGCTACAGAAGTGCAGTACTGTGATTTGCATAGCTCCAATTAATTTCAATAAGGCTTCTTTAGGAGAATTTCTTAATGGATTGCACGTTGTGTTAATTCTGTATGCCATTTGGATTTTCTGACATGGGTACCAAAATGACTTGGCCCAGAACTATTTTAATGTGAGCATATTGATGGAAGAGTGAAAGTTTTTTATAATGCAGCCGGAGCTTGGAACAGTTCTTTTACATTTTCCTTTTATTTGATGAGGACTAATGCATGGGTCTTGATTTGTAAATTCAGTTCCACTTAAACATCAAGTGGTAGACATTCTTAATGTATTCATTTATGGACCGAATATGCAGTTATTTCAGCCTTGCTACTAGTATTATTTTCATAGAAATGGACACTTGCACTATTCCCCCTTTTGTATATAAACAAATCAGTCAAAAGGCCAAATTACATGTGACATGGGATGGGAGAACATGATTGAATCGCCCACAGTCTTTTTTTTTAAGCATAAAAGCAGCCATGGGCTGTTTAGAGCCATGATGTTGGAAGAGAGGATGTTTAAACCTTCCTGCAATGGAAGAGAGGTGGCTTAACCTTAGACAGAAATCCTCCTCCCCCCAGTTTTGTTGTTCACTCAACTGAGGGAAAATACATTCATGATTACAGGTACTTGTCTCTTTTTTTTATGTTGTGAGACTATTAGCAGCTTTGGGGGGCAATTCTGACCTTGAAGTGTTAGTACTGCACGTGCTAGTATAAACCATTGCCCTCACAGGTGTGTTTGAAAAAGGTGTTGGAAGTCTGATAATAGATCTTTGGCATCACATGTAATTTGGCCCCTTCTGAAAGAAGGAAATAAGCTGAGCTGTAGCTTATAACAGTAAATGTGTTTTTTCTTCTCTTTGAACTTGTCATAGGCTGGAGTGAAAGGGACATTAGGAAGATTAGTAGGAATATTTGAGGTGAGTATAAAAATTGTCAGAGTTGATAAAACATTTTTCTCTTTATGATGTCATGCATATTATTACATGCTTAAAGTCCAAAACTTTACAGCTTCCAGTGGGACAGTAGGATCATTGATCAAATTTCCTCTGATTTGTAGCCTTTTAATAACTTGGCACTGTAAAGCACTAATACTTGCCAAGATGCAGGTGCAAAACTACTTATATGTATTTTCAGTTTATGCTAGAAATGTTTTCATTCATGTTCTGTTTATGAAATTTCTAAATTTCATTAGGTAATCTTGGGAGGTATTGCTCTCAGTGAGGACATTTTTAAGAATGTACCTTTTCCTGCTTCACTCAAAAATAACCTCTAACAGTTGTTGCAGACTTAAGGCAAGATTGCACATCATGCTAAGCCACTCTGAGACTTGTCCGTTACTCCTGACTGTTGTTTGCCTGCTTGGCGGGCTAGCCATGGCTTGTTTCTTTCTCATTCCCTCTCAGTCCTCCTGGCCGTTTTTGAGTCCTTATGAATGCATTTGCTAACTTTTTTTTTTTTAAAAAAAAAGTATAGGGACTTTTTGAGCGACAGCCCCCTGCCCCCCGGGCCCAGATCAGATTGCAAAAAGGAAATAATTATTTGAGCTTTTATGAACATAGGAACAAGTTTGCAGTTTAATGGGAGGACATCTTGTATAAGACTGTCTATCTGCTGTTCAGCCAAGCATGCTGATATAACCTTCTTGTCAATGTCCTTGTCAATTTCATCTGCCACTTCTGGTCTTCCCTTACTAGCTAACATCTTTTTTTAAAAAAGGCTGTTTCATGTTCTACTGAAGTAACAACACTTGCCCCTAAAGCTCCTTCTTTCTTGCAACTGCCAGCCGCTTTTATCTCTCTCCACAGCTCCCATTTCATGCTCACTGCATCCCTCCACTGGTCTCCATTGTTACCTGTCAGATATACATATGGGTTATAGGGCAATGAGCGAAATCACTAAACATGAAAATTTCAAGACAGAGCAGGGATATGCAAATTTCAAGTTAGACAAATGAGTCAGATTATTAAAAATACTTAAATTTTGTCACAGCTGTAAAACGGAGGGGGAAATTATGCAAAATTCCTAGCTGTGAACATTCAGTCCTGTGCACTTGTGCAGGACCAGATTTTTTTTTTTAATGTATTCAGGACCTGCTTCCGTGGCATTTCTTCAAGATTTCTATATTTAAAAAAATATCCGGAGGCAGAGGGTGTTGAGAAGGAATGACAGAGAATAGCAGTGGCCCATACGAGATTGCAAGAAGTGGCAGCGGGTTTTGCTATTCTTGCTGGGCAGCTCTCTCGCTGTTTCCGATAACCACAATAAAATCTCCCTGCCAGGTTCAGATCTTACAGCAAACCATGCTAAACAACCCTACTATAAGCCATGGATTCTCATGGTGGCTTGTTTGTGAAAAACAACCCATGATGGAAAGACCACTCTTGGGTATGGATGTAATGCTAAGCAGCCTATAATCACAAGCCATTCTGGTATGGCATGTCATGCAAGATGGGTAATTGTGTACCTTACAACCTAACTTTAATGTTGCTCCTCCTCCTTTCAGAACCAGGACAGGAAACACAGAACATACGTTTATGTACTAATTGTCACAGAAGTATTGGAAGACTGGGAGGATTCTGTGAATATTGGTAAGACGTTTACATGCATCCTTGTTCCTGATTCTCTGTAGGAGGATAATAGCTGAATCCTCTTCTTTGTACTATTTTAAGTATTATATATTTATGTGATTTCTTTGGAAATAAAAATGTACAAAACTAGATGGTTGTTTAAAGGAGAGAAAAGCAACCTGAAGTGCTCTTGCATGATTTGGAAACTCCTGTCAAATTCTTGGGAATTCCAGCTTTCTTAAAACCATTCTATCATGATTGCCAGGAGAACTTGGTAAAAATACTACACAGTTAGCAATGTTAAAAACTCAGCTTTGTTGTATTTTTATACTGGGAGTGAACATCTTAAATTGTTCATATTCTGTGGGTGTTTGAAAAGGAAATGCACTAATTACACGTCCTATAGCAGTAACAGGCACTCATGTAATTCTTAAACATGCAAGTATTTTTCTTCTCATCCCACACTTCCTCATATCCATATTTTGATTTCGTTTTTGCATGTTCAGTCTATGGACTGCGCACAAACTCTTTGTTTTTTATAGAAAATTAGACATCCTGTAGGATAAAATATTGCTTAGCAAATTACTTCTTACCAAATCAGTTCCCTCCCAGCAACAAATGAACTTACATGTACCTCTTTCTGCTGTGTATCTCACAGTAAGCTTCACAGGCAACACAATAATATACGATTTCCTCTGTAAATCTCTCCTTCTCTCGCCAACTTTTTCTAAAGTGACTGGTTACATTGTATTTTACCAGTATCTTCTTTGCAAAATGCATTATTTCCCATCATCTTACTCTTCATTACATAAAGAAATAAGAAAGTAGATTTTTAAAATTAGGAGTATGCTTGTTACACTAAAGCTTTGCTGTTACAATATATACCTATATTGTGAAGAGCTGGATCATTGTGAAAAGTTGAATCATTGATTTGTTGCATCTTGAAGAGGTGAAAATTCAAATAGAGAATCATTTCTTGGCAATTATCAATGAGTTACTATTTGTTATTGCCGTACAGTTGCACTTGAAACAAACAATTTGTCTGTGGATTTTTTTATAGAAGGGGTGGTATTGCTTTGCCGTATTGCTAACTTTCCCCCCTCTCTGTTTTATCTACAGGAAGGAAAAGGGAATGGTTTAAGATAGATGATGCCATAAAAGTTCTGCAGTATCACAAACCTGTGCAGGCCTCATATTTTGAAACCTTGAGGCAAGGCTATTTGGCGAACAACGGCACTCCTGTTGTCACCACATCATTCTCAAATGAGAGCGCACTGTCTGACATCAGATGACTGAAGATTTCCTATAAGAGAAATAGATTTTGAAAAGTAGACTGAAACGCGGATTTCCCTTCTTCCCCTCTTCTCGCCGCTTTCACATGCTTCGTCTGTCAAACAAGACATGTGCAGCAGCCTTTGGCAGTGCAAATGTTTGAGTGTTGCATTCTAGTGCAAAGTGGGGTTTTCTTGCTTTTTCTTGGATATGTATTTTGTAAAACACATCTTGTGCATGAAGTGCCCCTTCCCTATTAACAACATTTTGACAACCTGAAGAGCAAGGCTGCTAGCTTCACTTACGCCTTGTCTTCTGAAATGTTCCTGTGTGTTGTCCAGCCATAGCCAGACTTCTAATATTTTCAGTTACAGAAGGCTGCAAATGTGAGATCAGTCCTTTACGTCTTAGATTTTGTACAGTAAGGTGCCGTTGAGATCCGTGTGGTGGCCACTTTCTCAGCTCATGCATGTAACCTTTTTTTTAGATTGAGAAATCTAACACTTTGATTTTGCAGGATTTTTTTTTAAAAAAACCATGGGCTACTTCTATAAAGGAGGGCTTCATAATCTTGTTTGCCTTGTTTTTTAAAAGAAACTTTTTGTGACAGTGCTGGTGGCTGGGCCAGATTGACTCCCTGCACCCCACTCCCTGACCTAAAGTTATTATAGTAGTGACACTTGAAGGAGAAGGCCAAGTTACAATCACTTGCGGACATCCCTGGTGCTCCGTTCTTTCTACAGTTTCAGCCAATATGTCATCTTCTGACAATGGACAGAAGCACAAGGAATTGGTCACCACTTACTCAAAAGCATATGGCCTCAGAAACTAAATGAATTCCAGCCTCAATAAATAGGAATCAGGGATTCAAAATGAGTTTAAAAACTAATGAACCGGAGCATCAAGCACCAATGCTTTCTGCTGGTGTGGAATTCTTTCTCTTCCTGCTGCATACTGCTGATACTTTTTCTTGTCCACATGCCTTACACTATACTGAACTGGATATTGTAATTTGTGCTAAAGCATTGGATTATACTTTGAGTGTTACTGCATGGTGGGACAGTCACATTGGGTCCCTGAAAAGAACTCCCAGGGGAAAACGTCAGGTGTCCAACCTCCTTTGTCTGTAGCATTACAGCACTTGTAAATGCACCACAGAGCATGCACAAAATTGTAAACTTTATCCCTCAGTGGCAAAGGTACAACTGGCTCCCAAGCAGAAATGCTGGTGTGGAGAACTGTGTCATTTTAATAGGATAGTTAACCTGATGCATCGGCACGTCACATTTTTGTTTCTATTGATGTATGTTTCATGCTGTCTTGATTTGCCAACAGTGTTGTCTAGTTGGGAGACTTTGGAAAGGGCTGTGGGAGGGGGTGGGATTGGGAAGGTTTGGGGAGGGGCATTAGTTAATCCCTGGCTTGGGACAGGACCTAGTTGCTATATTTGGTGACTACTTCTTTGTCAGAGTATAGCCAAGATGTGAAATTAAATCTGCAGTACTCTTATTTAACTGATCATTCTGTGATCACAAAAATATCCTTAAACAGTCATGCAGCCTGAAGTAAAGAACATTTGTATACTTCCTACTTTGGAAAGTTGCTGTGAAATTCAAGATCCAATTTTATTTCTTTGCTTGAATTCCCTACTTTCAGTGAATGGAATAGCATTCCATAGTATGGGATCACTAATGTCAAAAGCTTTACCCAGGAGAAGGCTGAGAGGCATTTTTCAAGAAGTGGCTTAAACTTGAACATCTAGAACAAATCTGAAATTATGCTATGCCACTTCACTGCCCTTCATCTTAAAAATCAAACAATAAACAATTAACTACAAAGGGCTTGACTAGTGTCTTGAAATGTATAATATGATTTCTCCTACTAAGGTGTATGTGGCACTTGCCAATATAGCAAACTGTTGCCTTCAGCTAAAGGTCTTTTGTCTCATTGAATAGATTAGGACATGAACGTTTGTTTAAAAGAGAACTGAGAGTCCTGAAAGGGTGACTGCAGTTTTAATATCTACAGCATGCACACTTTTTAAAAACTCTAAAATGTTTTATAGGGCTGTTAAACTGACAATTTAGGATAGAATATTGTTAATGATTTGCTAACAGCTTTTTTTGAGGGGGGGAGGGGGGATGTCAGGAAAAATAAATTGTGCCAAGGAAGTAGTTAATGTGGGATGGATTGATGCTGTTTATGCAACTGCATTGAGTGGCCGATGTTTGCCTTCTAAACTGGAAATGGAAGATGCAGCTCTTGGGTACAGATAGTCTGGATTCTTCAATTGTGTATTTTAACTTAGTCCTCACTCCTGTTTACTAAACCCCACATTTTCACTGCTTTTAATGCACTAGAGTTCACAGCTTTCCCAATATCTCAGGGTATTCTGTAATAAATGAGACATGAAACTACTTAGTAATTTAAATGGAATTATCACATCAACTCACCTTTTCAGAGCATGTATAATTACACTGGAACATCCTGCATTGGCAGACCATACATCTAAAAATAAGTAGTGGGTGTTTTCTATTCAAATGCAATCCAGTGCTAAGTAGGTAGACTGAGCCTTGGTTTAGAGTGAAAACATCTTAAACCGTCAGTTAATTTAGACTTCATGCTGGGCTTCAACATAACAGGCAACTTTCTTTGGTTGTTATTTGCAAAACTCTTAGATTTATTTACTATAATCAAGGAGGAAAGTAAAATGTGCTTAATAGTCCATTCTTTCCCTACAATAAGATTTAGATTCAAATCAAACTGGGCATCAAATATTGTGAAGACTATATATGTGCCCTTCACTCACCTCTTTTGTGTGTCCCATGGAAATTGGGAACCCCAGCTTTCATTTTTATATTAAAATTTCTAGTTCTTGCAGTGTAGAGAGAGGAGGTTGAATATTTGAATGCAAAAATTTGCTGAACTTGTACACTTCTTGATTTAGACAAATGCTGGTACGGCATGAACATTCTTGCAGATTCACATATACATATTTACAAATACTTACAAGTTCAGATTTGGTGCTTTCTTTTCATTTAGATGAGATCTAGGTGGGCCTTTGCATTATGTGTACAATGTATCAGCCCTTCTTAATTCAGGGTTGACTGTGCTGCTTAAAACTATTTTTGGCACTGAGTTTGCACATAACTGCTGGGTAATCTTAGTGAATCTGAAATGTAGCATTGTGAGTGAGAGTGTACAACCTCTGCTAGATTTTCCAGTATGGAGAGAAATGGATTTTCTTTGCTAGGAGGACGAAATCACTTCAGGCTTTCTGCAGTTATATCTGCCATCCTGTTGCGTAAAATGCAGTAGTGATTTTCCAATGGCATCCCTTATGTGTTTTCAGTGTTCATAGATTAGAATGTGTGTGATGTAGAGTAAATAGAATATCCTGGAGTATTTTGATGTATCTATTACTCTTTGGGGGTTTAACCTTGAATTAGCTCCCATTAGATCTTCTAAAAATTGAGAAATCATCTTTGTATGAAGAGTTTAGCCTGAAGTTACCTTCATGATTTTAGATGCAGCATAGTTTTTATTTTCCAAAAAGCATTGTATTTGTTGTTAGCCATATTCCTATAATCTCAACCCTCTGTCTCCAGCCTCCATTTCCCTCTCAAAAAGCTCATTTTGTTTACTAGTTTAAAAATCTGCCAATAAAAATAATGGAGTGCCATGCTATGCTAGTTAGTGGTTTGTCAGTGGAAATAGAGATAGGTGAGCAGAAAATGGCTTAGTTTATTTCAAAGGAAATTCTAATTTACCCTACCTGTTCCCTACCCCCATGAATACTTAAATGTCTTCCCATGTACCAATCCCTCAGCTACATTTGCTTTGTTGATGTGTCAGGTGGCACCAGCAGACTGTGTGGTTGGAAAGTGAGCCAGTCTCTTCCCCTCCCTTTTCAGGCTTTTGATGTGTTGCATAGCCATCAATAGCTCTGGGATGTGTAGTTTTCTCAAAGGCTACCAGAGGAGAGGAAAGAGAGACTTCTGTTGCTTCTGTCATCCCATAGCTTGCTACATCCAGCCATGCTAGAATAGAAGGAAAGAAGGGTGTCTGGGGACAGGAGAGTTACTGAGGGAAATTAAAATTAAAATCTGAGCCAGAGAGAAATTTGGGAGCTGTGATACTTTCCTCGCAATTGAGGTGAGCTTGAAGCTCATACATCTGAGCCCGGAAGTATAATAAGTTCAGCACTATTTGCAAGTGGGGTGATATGTTTAATGGAAGTAAGAGAATTGGTTAGGCTTAATCCAAAATCCTACTAGATCATTACCTGAATCTGAAATTGAGCTACTCTTAAGCATGAGAAATAGGGTGTCTACTAGTGAAAATTCTAGGAACATTTGTGTGGTAGTGACTTTGAATATGCCTGTTTTCTGATGTTAAAAGTGCAGCTTGTTCTGAAGGGGGCTAATGATTTCAATCAAATATTGTGCATATTTCTTAATACTTTGCCTGGTTTTGTATCTGTCAACATAGCTGTCTCCAGGCACTGGACTTTGTGCTCAGGAGGGCAGGGGAGGCAAGAGAGATGGTAGTGTTGTGGGCCTATTTTACACTGGAGGGGTATGTATGTATTACTTAAATCTCTGTAATAAAGAAGCTGCTTTTGAGTACAGTTTGCCACTTTTCATGACAACAGAATTTATTAGAACTGCTAGTATTTAATTTTCCCAGAACAATTGTTTTCTCAGTATGAATGCTGAATTCACCTCATAGTGTACCTGACATTTAGTATTTCATGTTTATGTTTGGTAAATAATTTCAGTCCTTTTCAAAAACAAGCAACCTCATGGATTGGGTATACTTTTTTATTATTTAAAAGCCAGCATTTAAACATTATCATCAAATCAGGTTTGTTACAGTAGAATTCTGGAGGAGAGGCCACCAGTTCTACTTTAGGTTTGTGAACTTGATGTGCCACATTACTAATCAACTATCATATCCAACCACTTTTGTTTGGCCTTATTAAGAAGAAGTAGGATAATTTAGATGTCTGAATTTGCAGGAAGAAAAGGTGGTTCCAGAATCCTTCCATCTCAGGTTTTATTTACTACTAAATTTACTACTATTGGCTACTGTCTATGATAGAGGATGCATTAAATTTAAGGCCAACTCTGTCAAATGTTACAACTGTGCCCTTTCACATGGAAAGAAGTAGGCTTTTATATTCACTCCACAAACCTGGCATCTCTATTGGGCAGTATAAAACAATGGGGAAAGGACTAGTGCAGTCTGACAATGTTTTTAGTGTTTTGCTTTCATGTGCTGATTTCAATGCATTCTTCATATGGGAGGTTAAGCAGGGATTCCTTCCTATGGATTAGAGCTGAATTCTTCCAAGCATTTGTCTCATGTCCAGATATTATATTTTAGAGTGCCCTCTGAGAAATGAAACTGTCAAAATGGGCAGCTAACTTGAGAATGGCAGGGTGTTGCTATTTTGGGACATGAAGTTCAATAACATATACGTCAAATGGCAACTATGGGATTTGGCCCCAAGATGAACTCCTGCCCCTTCTTAATGCTGTTGCTGTCAGCAAGGCAAAGCAGGAGATGATAACATTGGGCTCTGTGGACCATATGATGTGTGAATAGGAAGGACGTTAATTATTTCCTAATGCCTATTAATATGGATATTCTCCTAAATTAGTTTGTTTAAATTAAAAGAAAGAAATTAACAACTCCTTTGCTGGACATAAGAAAGTAAACAATTCCTCTGCTGTCTTTTATGCCACCAAATGTACAGTGCTGCCAAATTGTTCAGTTCAAGATATGTCAATGTCTTCTGTCTGTTCCTAGGTTTCATGAGGCTGGGATCAACGAGTACCAGTTCTACATTCATTGTGATGCTAGGTAGTTTCACAACTATGGGCAGAGCCTGTAGCTCAGTGATAAAGCATATACTTCGCATACTGAAGGTCCCAGGTTCAATATGAACATATTTGTTTAAAGGAACTTGTGCAATGTGGCTGTGAAAGACTCCACCTGAAGAGTAGAGGATATTGGGCTACATGCACCAAAAATCTGACTTGGTACGATGCAGCTTCATATATGTTCTGACTCAGAATTCCACATGTAAACTGCAGTTACCAGCTTAGCCTTCTATATATTTTGTTCAGGCTGATATAAAAGTGACAGGTCAGTTGTTTAGGCATGTTGCTTTACAGTTTAGAGTATTTGCAATACAGATATATGTTCTGGTTTCAAAATCCATATAATGTAATATCTTTATTAGATCAGCTCAACGATCACAAAAATGTGTAAGTTTTTGAGATTTCCAGATTTCTTCCAGCAAGATGATACAAAGAAGCAGGTTGGCCAGAGGGTGGGGGTGGGGGGTGGGGAATAGAAGCGAGGGGTGGCGGGAAATATGGAGTAGATGTTGTAGTCAAGATGTCTGCCTGGTCAGAATCTTAAGATAATAAAAGATGGAAGTTTTCACATTTTTGACCTGATAAAGATATTACACTATATGGATTTTGATATTTTTTTTCTTATGGCCAAAACAGCTGCCTTTGCTTTTTGTACATTTAACATTGGAAGGAATATGGTTTGATAACATCACTTGCAATATGTGGACACACATGCACATCTTTTTAAACTGCAGTTCCTGTTCATCTTTAAACTGCATTTCCCCTCTCTATTTTCTTCCCCTAATTTCATGTAAAAGAAAATGCATACACTCTTGCAAATGTATTGAATGGAAATGATTGTAGATCTTTCTGTAAGGCAACTAGTGCCTGGCCCTCCTGGAATCCCAGTCTGACCAAAAAAATCATACATTTCGCTTAGAGTCCACCACAGAATGGGAAATAGCATCTGGAATATTCAATAAAATCTCTCTCACACACACACCCTTTAGCTCTTTCTTACTAGGGGTAAATCCTTTTTGGCATTCAATGTCAGCAATAGTAATTGGGTGAATATTTTGATTCAGAATAAATTGCTTTAATACAAATAGAATATAAGATCGGTGATTAAAGGATGGTGAAAGATGATGCGTGGCTTTTCATGTAGGATGTTTATGGTCTTTCCAGAGGCTCAATCAATGCATGCCCCAGCCACACTGTAACCTTTCATGACACTCACTCTCACAAGCACAATAGGTGGGAGTGCTCAACGTTCTTTTTTAAAAGTTCACAGAATGATCGTGCATTCCTATTCCCACATAAAACACACACAAGCAAGCATGGCTAGATAAGAATTCCTGCACTGGAGTTGGATGGCCCTAAGTGTTAAAACTAAAAAAGTCCTAAAATGGTGCAGGCATGAGGCAAGAAGAAACTCACTAACTGCATCACAAGTGATATCTAGAAGGTGCTTATAATATGTCTGTGCATCCAGCAATAAGAATGTGCATTGCAGGTGAAGAATGGGATGTTTCCAAACATAAGATATTACAGTTTGTGGACTGAGTAATACAACGCTACTTACAGAAGCACGGTCTTGAGAAAAAGCTTGAAAGCCTGCAGAGCAAAAGATTAACATGCACAAATGACTGATTTCATAGAAAGGCCTTGAACGGTCCCAAGCTATTCAGGAGGTAATGGTTGACTCCTTAGATTAGAAAAGCAAGTCTGCACTAGAATTTCAAGCTATGAGATTCTATTTTAATAGAAAAATGGGCAGCATGACATTAACTCTCATATACAGTTTGTTAAAGCAGCACACTTTTAATAGGGACCATCACTTCTGTATCAGGTAACTGAAGTTAGGCCTCATCTTCTAAAGGTGGTAGAATGCTGAAGTGGTAGACTCAATTGTATCACTAAGGCCTTAGCTCAGTGGTTCCCTAAGTGGGCGGTACTGCCCCCTTGGGGGCGGTGGGATTGCATAGGGGGGCGTTAAGAGGCAGGGGGCAGCAGTGGGGCACTTGAGGTGGTCTTTTCCGAGAAGCGCCTCTCCAGAAGGTCTTAAAACCGAGGGACATTTTTATGGGAGAAGGTAGTTTGGTCCCAAGCCATATAAGGAAGAATCCACACATGTATTAATACTGTTTAAGAAGAGTCCTTTTAACGGTGAATTGAAATGTTTCAAAAGCACCAAAATGCTAATGAAGAGACATACCCTGCTTGGTGTGCCACGCCACGCCAGCTCCAAAACAGAGGCATTTGCTTTCTTTTCCCTCCCTCTCTCAGTAGGGGGCACTGGGCATGAGTTTGTGGAACCATGGGGGCGGTTACCTGAAAAAGTTTGGGAACCACTGCCTTAGCTAGACCTAAGGTTTATTCCGGGAACATCCCAGGGTCATCCCTTTTCATGTAAATGACACACAGGGGATCCCGGGAGTAGGCAGAGACGACCCCGGGATAAACCTTAGGTCTAGCTAAGGCCTAAGACTGCAGGTTGGAGAGTGCTATTTTGGAATGTTTCCCTTTCTAAAAAGCTCCCTAAAGTTAAAACACTAGCATATTGGTGGGAGGGAGGGGTTCTATCTTAGCCTCTTCCCTGATGTGCTAGTTTTTCTGCTGTGGCAAGGTAGAGATTTCCCCATCACCTGAAGTCTGAAATTATATAGTCCATTCTGCCACTTGACTACCATCTCATTCTACTGCATATGTAAATCAGACTTTACAGTGCAATCTTATACATGTCTGCTTTGATGTAAGACCCATTGGGTAAGGGTGTGGAGTAGGAGTGTCAAGCCTCAGGTGTGCAGGCTGAACCTGGACCATCTGGAGTCCCAATCCGGTCCTCCAAGTGGCCATTCTCCCTTCTCTCTGGCCTCTTACCTAGGCCACCAAGAGTTTCCCAGTTTTAGAATAGTTTCCCCCCATTCTAAAAGATTGAAATGCTTCTCGTTAAGGCTTAAGTTACTAGCAGTAAGAGCTTTAACTAAAATATGGTGGTGTTTTAGCCTTGCCCCCTTTGCTTTTGTCTCTGCCTTCTACTGGAATGTCCCCCCCCCCCCCGTCCTGTCCCCCAGCTTCTCCGAAATTTCATTCAGCCCACGGGCTGAAAGAGGTTTGACACCCCTGAGGTATAGGATTACAATTTTTGGCATATAAATGAGATTTATAATGTGTTCCCTTGCAGGAACCTGAAAGTGAACTCTGAGATGATTATGAAGCCTTCTTAAAAAGACCTGTTTATAAAAACAAAACAAAAAATACCACCCAACCCCATTAATTCTAAAGACATTTTAAGTAAGAACTTTTCCTTTTGAAGTGACAATCTTTTCATCGATGATTCTCTTTTTAATGTATAGGGATTATCTTGAAATGTTTGAGATTTGATTCCCATGTGAATGAACATGATGTTTGAGACAGCACAAGTCTGTTAACATTTAAGTGCTTATGTTTCTGGTGGGTTTGACTTTATGCAAGCCACCCACGTGGTGAGCTGGCTTTTGGTACTAATCTGTCTTTTGTAAATTGCTTTTATCTGTGGAAGCTGATGTAGAATGTACAATACTGTTAACTGGAATGGAGAGTGACCTTTACCGTGGATTTTAATATTTTCCCACTAGTGTCAAAGGTCCCATTTTATGTCTGTAGTTGACAGAGCCCACCAAGGACATGAAAACTTTGAAGCTGGTATTCTGGTTAGAGTAACATTAGGGACTTTGCCGCTGAATTTGGACCAGGGCATTGTTTGTGGGTGTATGTATTAAGTCTCCAAAAGGTGCTCTTTTAACTGAGCCTTAATGCAAAAACTACACCAGCAAAATATTAAATATCTAGAGACCTGTTCTCATGAAATCTCTGTTGGGTGCCAAATGATAGCCAAAAGGCTCTTTTAGTAAAACTGCACAAATATGTTTTCAGTGGACCTGATTTGAGCACAAAACATATTAAACATGTTCATCATTCCTTATGAAACCAAGACCAAAATGTGTTTCTCAGTGACAGCAAATCCATCCTCCTAACTGGCTCTTGCTTATCTATGACTGTGCCTAAAATATATTTGAACAATAATGTAGAGCAGTGGGTTGCAAGGTCAGTACATATTGTCACTTTTTCTAGGTATCTTTTCAGTAGACAAATTAATTCTAAATTCTCTAAGCATGGTTTTGGTATGAGATTTTCTAACAACTGATAGAACTGGAAAAATAGTGTGCAAAATACTATGTGTGTGTATATGCGTGTTTAACAAAGAATAAATTGAATGAAGTATGTTGCATTTGAGGGGCAGATTTTGGTTCAAACCTGTGTTTTAAGAGTATCTTGAACACTTGATGTGTGTTTAATGTTGCATTCTGTTCAGTGCTCTTGTGCACTGAACAGAAAGGCTTAATTTTGTTTATGTCTAGCTACCCATGGTTTTCAGTTTTCTCATTAGGTGTAAAAGTCTCCTTTTGCTCTAGTTTCAACTGTTTGTTTTTTAATCCCCATTCAACTCCTTTAAACAAAATTTTGTCTAATACTGAATCAGTATGAATCATCATAATGCAATGGACCTAAGCAGGATGATGATCATTTCCTTCAACTGAGGAGCTGGGCCCTATTATCAATACTGAGTTGTTTTCTTCCTCAAAATCCATTGGATATAAGAGATGTGAGCCAAAAGAAATATCACTGGGTTTTTTTTATTGGCACTCTTTAATTTGACACATGTAGGTTATATTCAAATACTGCCAACCAATAAACACACCCATATTTAACATACAGTTTTATTTACTGTGTGGCCTCTCTTCTTTCTAAAGCCTCTTTTCAAATGTGTGAAATTATACACATTTGCAGGGCAGAAATAGGATCCTACATGGGGTGTGTGGGACAAATTTGTGAATCTGGTAAGGAAGGGACTTTATGTATTATTGTCTGCGTACGAAGTATAATCATTTGCATATTTTCCAGGCTTTGTTCCTCCAGCTGGCACTTCTGTTCTGGAGAAACTTTGTTTCCCAAATTTTATTTTAGAGGAGTAGTAAAACAGAAGGTTTTTTGTTTTTGTTTTTTAAAAAACGGGTTCCATGTTTCAGATTAAAGTTAAAGGGGTGGGGGGTCTGGGCTTTGAAAAGATTGAAGGTCACTAATGTAATCATTATGTAAGTATATCAGTAGAGAAGTCATGGCCTTATTCAATGTCTTAAACTGCACTGCATTCTCACTTTGAACTGTTACAATCTGTACTGATAAAGCTTCCAAATTGTTGTGTATTCGGTTCTTGCTGATTGTCCCTTCTTCACAGTGCTTTGCACTTCCTTGAAGTTACTTCACAAAGAAGAAATCAGGGCTGCAGATCTTGAGCCCACTTAATGGAAATGATTCCCACTGAACTCAGTGGGACTTCACTTCCATTTTAATGTTCAGAGGATTGGCTGCTCTGTGTGCGTGCGCATGCACATGTGTGTCTGCACATGCACAATATTCCTTGAATGTGAACTGCATGCATTTATTTCACTCTGTATACATGGCAAGGATCTGTGATTGCGCACAGCTCCCTGGTGTGTATGCATGCTGGTGTGCTTCAGGCATTAGTGCATGCTCTGTGACTTGTGCTGTGTTTGAAAAAACAATGTTCATACTCAAAACAAAAGAACTGAGAACTGGGAAAGAGGCCAAGGACAAAAGCCAAGATAATCCGGGGGTGAGGCGAAGCAATTACACATGAATGATCTTCACTATTAGGGTTATGGGGTTTAGCTACATGTAGCATGGCATTGTCAAAAGAACATTCCCTCCTGCAACTCATTTCAGTAGTGTGCGGCTGGATAAAAATAATTGTGTGTCTGTGGCCCTATTGCTTTGCATGTGATGTAGAACTACCACACTGTATTAATGTTGTAGTGCCTTCCTTGGAGAATGTATCAGAGAACTCTGATGATTAGTTTTCAGTAGTGGAAATAAGAGTGTCTTGTAAATACCAATGCATTGCAGAGTTAGAGGAACATGTTAGATGATACTGCCAAGTCTAATACACCAGGGTTAGTTTTGGACAGCATGGGGCCCACAGCAGTTCCATTTTTAGCCATCATGGCTAAGAATAATCATTGATAGACTTCTTTCCCATGAATTACTACTTTCTGCCATAATTTAGGAAAGGAATACAAATTGATGCTGCACCTCTTTGAAAAATTCATATTCTCTCTCTCTCTCTCTCTCTCTCTCTCTCTCTCTGTGTGTGTGTGTGTGTGTAGTGGGAGGGAACAAAATCAGGGGAGGGATTTCCCCAAAGTCAAAATGCTCTTTTTGACAGTGGTTCTCTTAGGAAGATGCAGTGGGAAGTGATTCAGAAAACTTTTTACTTTAGGCCAGTATTGCCCAAACTAATTTCTCCACTGAACACTTTTGGGCTTGAAATATATTGATGGAACCCATAAATACTGGTTTGGGGGTGGGGGTGGGTGGGTATGGAATAACCCCTGGATAAAGGGGGGGATGTCAGGAAATTTTTGGAGCAAAATAGAAAAAATTAAGCTTATTTTCATACTGAAGGATTGCTATACATAATGCTCAAAAGTGTGCTTGGTGTTTTTTTTTAATTGGTTTTTTCTAAAGTTAGCTTTTGGGGGATGTTTTGTATGCTTATATATTTACAGAACCAAGAGACCTAAAAGCTTACTTATGGAACATAGAGCTGCATCCAAGCCTTAAAAATTAATTTACAGAGCCTAGAGCTTCACCAAAGCCCTAAAAATGAATTCACGAACTGTAGTGTCTTAAAATAAATTTATAGAGCCTAGAGTTGCACCCAAGTTGTAAAAACAACAGCAAACTTTCCTACTGTCTTGCTGACAGTCTAGATGGATTAAAGTTGGCTGCCAAGCTTGAAGGCTGCCTTCCCCCACTTATTACACACACACACACACACTTCAGAAACTAAAAGTAAACACACACACTGTTCAGTTGCCTTCTGCTGCCGCCTATAGAAGAGACTGAGACTTGGCTCCAGACTGTTGACTGAGAGTTTACAGTCGTGTGAAAAAGAAAGTACACCCTCTTGGAACTGTATGATTTTACATATCAGGGCATAATAACAATCATCTGTTCCTTAGCAGGTCTAAAAATTAGGTAAATACAACCTCAGATGAACAACAACACATGACGTATTACACCGTGTCATGATTTATTTAACAGAAATAAAGCCAAAATGGAGAAGTCATGTGTGAAAAAGTAAGTACACCGTTACTGCTTCCATAGGAATTAAGATGCTAAGTAGCAGACAGGTGCTGCTAATCAAATGCCCGTGATTAATTGATCATCAGCAAGTATGACCACCTCTATAAAAGCCAAAGTTTTTTCAGTTTGCTGGTCTGGAGCATCCAGGTGTGTGTTAACACAATGCCAAGTAGGAAAGACATCAGCAATGATCTTAGAGAAGCAATTGCTGCTGCCCATCAATCTGGGAAGGGTTATAAGGCCATTTCCAAACAATTTAAAGTCCATAATTCTACAGTGAGAAAGATGATTCAAAAGTGGAAAACATTCAAGACTATTGCCAATCTTTCCAGGAGAGGACGTCCCAGCAAAATCACCCCAAGGTTAGACCGTGCAATGCTCAGAAACTGCAAAAAACCCAAGAGTTACATCTCAGACTCTATAGGCCTCAGTGAGCATGTTAAATGTTAAAGTTCATGACTGTACAATTAGAAAAAGACCGAACAAGTATAGTTTGTTTGGAAGGGTTGCCAGGAGAAAGCTTCTTCTCTCTAAAAATAACGTGGCAGCACGGCTTAGGTTTGCAAAGTTGCATCTGAACAAACCACAAGACTTCTGGAACAATGTCCTTTGAACAGATGGGACCAAAGTGGAGATGTTTGGCCATAATGCACAGCGCCACGTTTGGCGAAAACCAAACACAGCATATCAGCACAAACACCTCATACCAACTGTCAAGCACGGTGGTGGAGGGATGATGATTTGGGCTTGTTTTGCAGCCACAGGACCTGGGAACCTTGCAGTCATTGAGTCGACCATGAACTCCTCTGTATACCAAAGTATGCTAGAGTCAAATGTGAGGCCATCTGTCCGACAGCTAAAGCTTGGCCGAAATTGGGTCATGCAACAGGACAATGATCTCAAGCACACCAGCAAATCTACAACAGAATGGCTGAAAAAGAAAAGAATCAAGGTGTTGCAATGGCCCAGTCAAAGTCCAGACCTCAACCCGATTGAAATGCTGTGATGGGACTTTAAGAGAGCTGTGCATAAACAAATACCCTCAAACCTCAATGAACTGAAGCAACGTTGTAAAGAAGAGTGGGCCAAAATTCCTCCACAACGATGTGAGAGACTGATAAAGTCATACAGAAAACGATTACTTCACGTTATTGCTGCTAAAGGTGGTTCTACAAGCTATTGAATCAGAAGGTGTACTTACTTTTTCACACATGGTTTCTCCATTTTGGCTTTATTTCTGTTAAATAAATCATGACACAGTGTAATATGTCATGTGTTGTTGCATTTACCTAATTTTTAGACCTGCTAAGGAACAGATGATTGTTATTGTGTCCTGATATGTAAAATCATACAATTCCAAGAGGGTGTACTTTCTTTTTCACATGACTGTATATCTTGAGCCCTGGCTCTGTCTGAATGCACCATCCATGTGATATAGATGCTGTGCTCTGATAGGGCCATGCATTCTCAAGGTTGCCCATAATGGTTGCTTGCAGGAGCCAATGAGCTTTGTGATGGCCATGTCACTATAGCAATCTTTGTACTCTAAATACTATTTAGCTACATATTTTTGATACATACATTATTTTATACTTTGGAGAGGGAAAACATTGCTAGCATTGAAATTTTCTCACAGAACTCCTGTTCACTCCGCAAGAACACTAGAATTCCATGCAAACACCATTTGGGAAACACTGCTTTAGGCAGCTGCAAGGGTTTTCAATGCCACCAGAGGGCAGCTGCCCAGTTTTCCAAGGAGCATCTGTAGAAATTGATTGTCTTTATTTTTAGCCTCTTGTATTGACTGGGTTAAAAGAGGGGGAAGAAAATCAACATACCCAGTTGAACTATGTAGTTTTCCACTATATATTTTTTTTGTGGGGGGAGGGGGGGAAATATTTCAACCATCTTTTCAGACTTTAGATACTTCATATTTCAGTACACTTCACAGATAATCTTAAGGACAAAATATTAGGCATGTGCTCCGCTCCGATTAGAAGCGTAGAAGCAAGAGCGAATTGGCCTGCTCCGCCTTGCCCAGAGGCGGAGTAGAAGCAAGGCGAAGAGAAGCGCCCATTTTCAGAGCGCTTCTCTTTCCGCGGACCAATCCGATCGCCATTTTGAAACATTTCTCCCATAGGATTGCATTGCGGAAAAGAAAAGGGGATAACTGTGTTGTTTTTGAAGCTATCTTTCTGAAACTTCTTGTGCTTAGAGAGTCATGGCTGGGGGTCATTTTGAGCCTACTCTCAGCTCTCTGCGTGGTGCGGTTCGCTTGCTAGAATTTTTAAAAAAACCGGCGGGAAAAATACCTTTTCCGAAGGGCTGAAGGGCAGAGTCAACTCCCGGTCATGATCACATGATCCCAAAGTTGGAGGAGGAGATGGCAAAATGGGTAACTTGGGATTCTGGGAACTTCTCTTTCTTACTCTGAACGGACTTTTCCCAGTGTTTTTTAAAACAGTAGCCCCACCAAATGCACAAACACAACCTGAAATCGTATACTAAGCCAATAATAAGAGAGCACTGCTACCCACCCTAACTTTGGGGAACAACTGAAAAGATGTGGTGCAAGGGGATGCCATGTGGACGTGCCCTCACTCTCTCCTGTACTTGGAGGGCCATCAGAGCCCTCCAAAGAGAGTAACCCGGTGGAGCAATGCCTTTCATGAGTGGAAGTGAGAGAGTTGCTTCTTAAAAGACTGGGTCTCAGAGCCCTCCAAAGAGAGTAGCCTGGTGGAGCAATGCCTTTCATGAGTTGAACTGAGAGCGTTGCTTCTTAAAAGACTGGTCACTAGGACCAGTCAAATTGGCAGATGCTTCCCCCTCCCCTGGGCACGTCCCCCTCTTACTGGTAAAAGACAGATATAGCCTTTTTAAAAAAGTTCTTCTTGTTGTTTATTCAGCAACACTGCTGCTTTTAATTCCACCCCTCCTTCGTTTATTTATTTATTTATTTATTCCATTTTATATGCATTACTGGCTTATCCTTGGCTCACTTCCTTATGCCCCCAGAAATGTCTGCTGCCTGCCTGCCTTCCCTCCCTCCTCCCCTGCCCGCCTCGCAGGGATGGTTTGTGTCTGGCTTTGACTCAGGGGAGAAGTCCTTCCTGCGCTCACTTGGAGTTTTGGAAGTTCCAAATCCATTTTTCAAGTGTGGAAGAAGATTCATATTAGGTTGATGATCTCTACTCCCCAATTCATGGCATCTTGGGTTTTCCTTTGAAATGGCCCCATTGAGCTGTCTGCAGGTTTAAGCCCCGCCAAAAATCAGGGGATGATGGGATTGCCTTGTACCTTGGCATGATTGTGGGTCTAGATGGCATCTGTGAGTGTGCCCACTTCCTTTTTTTATCTGTCCAAATGTCAGAGAACAGTCCACGTCTGCAAATGGAGTGCCCGATTTTCATAAATTCCCCCAAAATCAGGGGATGATGAGACTGCTTTGAGTCTTGGTGTGCGTGTGTATCCCTGGATAAGCTGTCATGGTGGCGAGTTTGAGGTTTCTAACGTGTCAATTGACGGAGCTATTGAAAGGGGTGTGAATGGGGTGCCAGATTTTCATAAATTCCCCAAAAATCAGGGGATGATGGGACTGCCTTGAGTCTGGGCGTGCGTGTGTATCCCTGGATAAGCTGTCATGGTGGCAAGTTTGAGGTTTCTAACGTGCAAATTGACAGAGCTATCGAAAGGGGTGTGAATGGGGTGCCCAATTTTCATAAATTCCCCAAAAATCAGGGGATTATGGGATTGCCTTGAGTCTTGGCGTGCGTATGTATACATCCATGAGGTGTCATGGTGCCAAACTTGAGGTTTCTAACTTTCACAGAAAAAAAGTTGTATACTTTTTTAGCTTTCAATGCAAGCCTATGGGGGGGAACAGAGCTCCGATCCGGAGCTCCGCAGCGGAGCGGACATAGGCAGAGCGGGGGCGGAGTGAAGCGGCCCGATCTGCAAATCGTGGATCTGGAAGAGAAGCGGAGTGGGGGGTCCGTGCACCCCCCTACAAAATATTGTCCTGCAATTTACAAGGAGGCAATGGCTGAAAGTAACATTTGCTGTGTAGTTATAAGCTCTGCTTGGAAATGCTCTTGAGATTCTATTCCAGTCCTTCCATTGTTGTGCTACTTTGAATATAAGAACGACACTATATTTCCCTTTTCTATGTCTACTCAGAAGTAGATCCTACTGAGTTTAATGGAACTTACTTCCAGGTAATAGCATCGAGGCCTTCATCTTGTAAATCCCCAGACTTCCCAAAGATGCTCTATATTAGAGACAGAACCTAGCAATCTAGAGACAAACATTCCTGGGCAATTGAGTTCAGCACCACACTCTGGTTTCATTTTCTTGCATTTGTGCCCTGTTAACTCTTTAAAAGGCTACAGAGAAATGGTTGGGATGTGGCAGCAGCACTGAGAACACTTTGCAGTAGATTGTAGAATAGGTATTATTCCTATACTGGGCCCAGCAGCAGCAGATCTGGGATATTAAGTTAAAGTTTGCTTCAGCCATAACAATATTACAAATGTAAAATTAAGAAACATGCTCTGTAACCGCAAGTGGTTAGCAACAAGTTAAAAAGTTTATAATCTGCAGAAGGGCAATTTTACTCAAGACCATAAGTAGCATAGCATCACTCCAGGAAATATCAACAATCTTACTGACAATTGAGCACACGGTCATCATTTCACAATTCAGTTGCTACTAATGCGAAAGTGGCCACTACTTTTTGACCCACTTTATCTATGAGCAGGATTCTCTTGCTTTTTTCTTTTCTTTTTGCAAACAGCCTTGGTTGGGGGTGTCCAAGAAGGGAGTTCCATCCCACTATTCTTCTCTAAGTCCATGAAGCTTCTCTTTGCCAGTCCTCTGCACAGAGCAACTATGTGTATGAAGATAATAGGGTAGATTGCGAAGTGGTCAGATTAACCCTATTTTATGGGGCAGGCCATCTGGATGGCAGTAATTTTTGTCTGGTTAGTCAAAGGGATACATAGAACTCACCCACTTCATCTTTATCGTCTAGCAAGGTGGAGGCAGAGCTTGGATTACAATGAATAAATGCAGTATGGAAATGCATATTAATACTAAAGACTTTTTTTTAAGGGGAGAAGAGAATCTTATTAAAATAATAAACAGATCTAAACAGTCAAAGAGTTTAGATTCTAACCAGAACCAGTTAATATGAGTACAGCTATTGCATTCCAGCAAGCTACTGCCTGCATTATTTAGGAATGGACGCTTGTGCTATTGCTGGAGGTGCAGAAATAGTGTAACACCAAACAGGAAATAAATGGATTTCTCATTGTCTAGATCAATAGCCTTCAACTGGTCCAGACCCAAGACCCACCTCGGACTCCCAACCTGCAACATGGGACCCAGTTTCACAATTGCCTAACATGGTGGCAACAGGTTTGCCATGACCCATCTGGACTGATCTCGTGACCCACTTTTGGGTCATGACTTACCAGTTTAAGGCCGCTGGTTTAGATCAGCCATCCCTAACTCGTGGCCTTCCAGAGGTGTTGGACTACAACTCCCATCATCACCAGCCAGCATGGTAATTGAAGGTAGTTGCAGTCCAACACATCTGGAGGGTATTGGGTTCATGAGGGCTGGTCTAAGACATCCCATAATGTCTGATCTCTTAGGGATGCTATCTCAGCCATTTCAATAGTCATAGTCAGCTAACTTTTAAAATCCCAACTGTTTTCCTTTTCCTTAACCTCTGGTGTTTGTTACTTAAGCTAAACTAAATTGACTTTCTGAGAGAAACATAGTTATGTTAATGGTGCAGTTCTGGGAAGGATACATTGCTAGGGCATTATACTACATTATTCTTTACAAGTTGACATTATTTACAAGTTGCTAGCTCCTCTTCTACCAGTTACTTCCTATTTACAGTTTAGGCTACTCGGGTATGAAGAAATAAGATTGACACAGCTATTGAATAAAATGATAAGTGCTTCCTGTTCTTCCTTTGAATTGCTTATAGTCTCTTTTAAACTCAGCAAGATTTTGCTGTGTTGATGTAGTTCGCTGTGCTGATGCTGTGTTCATGCTGTGTTTAGCTTCTATTGGTTAAGCAAAAACAGGGTAAGTAGTTCAGTTGGCCACCACATCTACAACTGATTCTAATTCAGGATTGCAAAGTCAGTAGATTAACTTGTAAAAACAAGAGATCTTCTTTTAGATATCCTGTGACTCCTGATCCAGAACCTTAGAATTTGCAATGGGTGCACTAATCCAAAAGGAGACTGAAGCATTTTAAAACAATACTGTCACATACAAGTGAAATGTGTTATAATTTCACAAACCCATTCTTCTCCCTAGTTGTGGAACCTAGGGCATGTTTAGCCCTGTCCTCCTTCACAAGGTACACTTCTCTTTCACGTTTGAAGCCCATCTCATCTGGAGAGCACCAGCATGGGGAGGACTTGATGCAATTTCCCCTTGTGCCTGGGGCCACAAGCCTTGACATGACAATAGACATTTGGCAGCATATGATGTTTTAATTGATCCTGGTTTTGTCTTACGGTTTGGCTCATTGCTCAGAGTTGTTTTTAGATATCTGTTGTCTCTGTGTGTACTGTCTGGTAGGGCGTTTTTTGTTTTTAATTTTTGCATATTGCATTTTTAAAAATGATTTTAATCTTTGTAAACCGCCCAGAGAACTTTGGCTATGGTGTGGTTTAGACATGTAATAAATACTAGTACTGTGGTCAGAGCAGACCAGTGGAGCTGGCGGTGCAGATTTCCACGGAGCTGTGAATCCATTCCTAGTTTCAGTCACAACCAGCCAGAACTCTAAAGGTGCTGAAACATATCCACAGCCTGGACCCAGCACCTTGAATAGCTCCTTTAGAGTTCTGGCTGGTTCTGACTGAAACCCAGAAGGGATTTGCCGCCCCATTGCCATCGACGCCAACAGCCTCCACTGGAGCAAACCCTGCACCTTGCTCCTGCAGCCCTCGCTAGAAAGCAGGTGTGTTTCCCTGTCCTGTGGCCCGCCTACAAACATTCATTGGGGTCCCCCACCCGCCTTCCATAGGGCCTTGGCGTCCCATTAACCACAAGCAACCTTCCCGAGCCACCTTTTTCTCTGCTTCCTTCCCTTCTTAGCGAGGCGCTCCTTTTGCTGCGCCTTCCAGCCGCTCGCCCAATCAGGAGCCTCTCACACGCTCCGCCCCCTATTTAGAGAGCCAAGAGCGGCGGGCGGCCCCTCCAGAGGGCTTCCTGCGGGTCACAAGAGGGAAGTGTGCAAGCGGCGGGCAGCGGGACGTTCCTTGTGCTCGAGGAAGGGATCTCCGAGCGGTGGGAGGATTAGGGTTCAAACCACTCAAGCGCAATGGCGCTTTCTCCTCCCTCCCCCCCGCCCCCTTTTTACACACGCACTGGCACACTCGGTACCTGCCCGGCTCCGTGCTTCCGCTTGTCCCTCGAAGGCCCACAGCTGCCTGGCGGGGACTTCGATAACCAAAGGCGCTTGGCGGTCGGGGTAGTGGTGGTTGGGGCAATTCCAGCGAAATCCCCGCCTGACCCCGTGTGGAAACGAAGGGAAATCATACAAACCCTAGAGCCAGGCTTAGAGCCGACGGGTAGGTCAAGGGCGATCCGACACCACTTCTTTATTATTATTTATTACATTTATATACCGCCCCTTAGCCGAAGCTCTATAAACGTCGGTGTGAAGGAGCAGTGCGCGTGGCACCCGTCCTCAACCCGACGACCTAAAGGACCGCCCTGTGGTGGTCGTAGGGAGCGATTAGACTGGGCGCTGGATTCATGATTCCAAAGGGGCGGTCAGCGGCCCTTCCGGACAAAAAGCCACTGAATGGCGCGCTTTGCAAAAAGGAGTGGGGAGATGCGTCGACTTCTCGCAACACATCTGGGGAGCACCAGACTTGGCAAGGCTGGGTTATGAAGGACTTTAGGTGCAGATGTAAATACCTTCTTTACCCAGACCTGGCTTCAGGTTTGAGTGGGTAACCGAAAGCAGTCTTAGGGTGCTTTCAGATGAGGTTTTTATTGTGCAATCACACTGTCTCATTCACATAATTTTATGGGGGTCCAGATAACACCATCTTTCACTTATAACCCTTCTGTGTCCCCCCTTCTCCCCCCCCCAGCAGAAAATCCATTATGGACAGAAAGGAAAGATGGAATTGCTATACAATTCCTTCTGATTGGTAACACTAGGAGTGCCCATGTGAAAGTATCCCCAGTCCTTCACTCATCTGAGCCTCCCACAATTCATTCTTGCTGTTGGTTATCTTCACACACTTTTCATTTCTCCCATTTTAAATATCGTGTCTAGTCCTAAGTTATGGAGCTCAAACAGCAGTCTCCTCTGCTGCTTCCCTCTAAAGCAGGAATTGCCCTTACATTTGGGGAACTCTTTGCTAAGTTTCTTATCTGGGTTTCCAAACTACTTCTGGTCGTCTTGGGAGTGGAGTTTCCCCAAATACCATGGGCTGTATCTATTTTTTGAAAACAAACCACTATGCAGGTTTTGAAGAGGTTCACAGAATAATTGTGAACATTATTCATTGGGAGCTCTACATATGGTATTGACATTTTTCTACTTTGCTTGCTTATCTGTTCCAACTTCAAACTTCCCCTCTTTTCATCTTTACAGTTTGGTACCAGTATCAGTTTTAAAACACAAGGCAATCAAAGTGGCAAGATAAGTCCCTCCCTCACAATTAAATCAGATTAAAAGTAATCCACACTTGTTTTACTCTGGCTACAAAAAACCAAGCCGCACAAGAAAGTCTTATAGCTTGCTGGTGCAGTCCTGTTCAGCCATCTACTTTCTGCTTCCTGTAAAATATTTGTTTTTTTCCTATGAATATCTAAGCAGATGTGTAGAGAATGCTTTAAAGGTATGAAGAAATGTTAGATCTGTGCTGAATGCTTTAGTTCAGAATGCTCAGAAAAAAGACATTTGCACTCAGCCACTGCCAATGGAATCTGATTCTCGAAAGCTCTTGAGGTCACTGAAAAGATTAGATCTGTTTTCAATTCCCATGAATGCATGTGGGGGTGGGGTACGCATGACGCTGCTGGAAGCTAAAGCCAGCCCAAATCCACATGTGCTAAATCTACATTTAGTGACCCCATTTTTAAATTGGACAAGCACAGGTCGATTAGCTTGGGATATTATATAAACATAACGAGTTTCTTTGCCTCCAACCACGCATGGTAGGAAAACTGAAATAGTGCCTGAAATGTACAAAAGCATTTTGTTCTTATGACTCTCATTTGATTATGAACTACATAAGGAGCCCTCTAAAGGATGTTTACAAGAATAAAATAGACCAAGACAATTTCATAAAAACAATAATCTAAACAACAAAAAACATACATAGGTAATCAGAGGAAGGCCAGAGTAGACAAATAGGTTTTCAGGGTCTTCCTAAAAGCTTGCAGTGTTGGGTCCTGATGAACCCTTGATGGCAACCTATTCCAGAGGTGTGGGGCCACTGCCAAACAGACCTTCTCACTGCAGGAAAGGCCCCCTCAAAGGTGAGCAAATGAGAAGGGCTTCTGTTGCTAATGTGGCATGGCTGGCTGGAGAATGCTGAGAGTTGTAGGACTTTTTTCTGTCTAAATATGCATAGGCTTGTATCACTCTATATACTGCTTCCTCTATCTAAAAATAATCTTGAAGCAGTTAGTTACAATCCCCACCTCCATGACAAACTATAAGTTTGTCAGCTCATAACCACAAATGGGCAGGAATAAACTTATTTTAACACTGGGAAATCAAGATATTTTTTTCCCATTTGGATTTACACCTGGGTTCAATGTTTGGGGTGTGCATGTATCCCTCCCCCACAGCTTTCCATCAAGAATTAATTGCATTCAAAATGTCAGTCCACATTAAGATTCCATTGCTGGATATTCTCCTGCAGCAGCAGCAAGCTGTCCACCTCTGCAACACTCCACTGGTTGATGAGCTCACTTGACCCGTACCTGTCCTTCAGCTTAGGCAAAGTAGTAAATTCATTTCTTCTTGGGGTATCAGGAGGAGGCCTTAATCACATTAACCAGATTGGCAACTCTGCCTGAAATGAGCCCTTGGAGTTATTCAAGGTGAATGCAGCTGGTGCTCAAGAAATGGAATGCTGCAGCCAAGGATAGAAGTCTGGAGCCTTATAACTTATTTATTTATTTATTTATTTATTACATTTTTATACCGCCCAATAGCCGAAGCTCTCTGGGCGGTTCACAAAAATTAAAATCATCATAAAACAACCAACAAGTTAAAAATACAAATACAAAATACAATATAAAAAGCACAACCAGGATAAAACCACGCAGCAAAATTGATATAAGGTTAAAATACAGAGTTAAAACAGTATAATTTAAATTTAAGTTAAAATTAAGTGTTAAAATACTGAGTGAATAAAAAGGTCTTCAGCTGGCGACGAAAGGAGTACAGTGTAGGCGCCAGGCGGACCTCTCTGGGGAGCTCATTCCACAACCGGGGTGCCACAGCGGAGAAAGCCCTCCTCCTAGTAGCCACCTGCCTCACCTCCTTTGGCAGGAGGCAATCTAACTTGGTCTTAGATTGATGCTTTTATGCTGTTGCCATTAATGATCTGATTTGGTTGTTGTGGGAGGGGAATAATACTGAATGATTTGCTTATAGTAAAGCAGCTGCAACAAGCTGTGCTATGACAAAGATCATTGCAGGGTAGGTGCAACAGGAGTCTTCTCAGACTTTTTCTCTGCTCTATCCAAATGCAACCCTGCAACGTCCTTGTTTTCCTGATCAGGCTCTGCTCTTTTCTGTCCAGAAAGGGAACTGCTGCTCTATCTCCTCTTTTCATTCTGCTGCAACTACATGGAGTTAGTGCCTATGAATATAATTTGTAATCCTAGAGTTTGCATTTACCAAACAAGTAACACTGCCTATGTCAAGACAAGGTGAATGAAGTTTCAGAGAGAGAGAGAGAGAGAGAGAGAGGTTTTTAAGGTATTCAGTGCCATCAGTTCTGAAATACTATAATACAATTCTTTTGATACCCAATGGATTCTTTCTCCATTTTTTTCAGTGCTAGGATACTTGATTTCCAGGGAAACCTAGTGCTACCAAACAAGTTTTACTCTTTGAAGGAAGGCTCTGCATATATTGGTGGTAAGTTATTGAGCTAATGGATCAGCTGAGATCCTTCTATTGACATTCCCCATCTGTCCACTTCCTTATTCATCATGCTTTAGTTGTCATGAAACAGCATGAAACTAAACCTCAGATGGTCATGGCAAGGTGGCAATCCTCCCATTCCTGTCTCAGCATCTTACACTTCTCAGCCTATGAGATGCCAGTCTCTTGACAGAGCAACTATGAAATTTAGAAAAAAAGCTATTATCTAAAGTGTTGTCCTAAAACCATCTTCTGTAGCCCCATTTCTCACTATAATAAAATATGAGATTGTCATTATCAGCATGAAAAATGGAAAGGGGGAAAAACACCATATGGTTAACACAGAAGTAAAGTAGTTACCATGGTAGTAGAAGCACATATCGCTCCAGCAAGACAAGAATATTTCATGGTCGTATAATTAGAGGCAAGGCAGTTGAAAAAAATAAATAGTGCATTTGTGCAGAACATTCAAGCATTAGGCCTGTGTTTTACTTTAAGAGACTTGCCTAGTCAGACTTGGTTCATTGTTATAAGACAGAAAACTGCCTTCACCTTTCCTTTCCTTCTCTGCGCTAAAGGAGCATCTGATTATCATTTTGCTACTAATATTTGGGGGTGGAAGAACAAAAATAAAACATTACTTTTATTGGAAACCGAAATATATTTATGTCCATATGAGATGAAGATGTCCTTTAGAGTTGATGGGCATGCAAATATACTATTTTTAGGAACAGACTTGCAGTTTCAGTTCCTGTCGGTTATCCTACCCATTTACTCTCTCTTGCCCTCACTTATGGCCCTCTGTTTTCCTTCTAGGTTATAAAATCAAGATGGAAACAACATTTGTTTGTTCAGACACAACAAAGAGCACTGGCTGCAACTGATATCTTATTGAGAGGGAAGACTGATACACATTACTACTGGATCACATTTAAGGTTATTGCAGGGCATGCTAATATATGTTCATGTGCATGGTGATACCTGCACACAATTGGCTCAGTGCCCATGCACCTGAGAGTTATGTTGAAATGGCTTCACGTCTGGTGCGACGTTCAATGTTTGGAAGCTATAAATAGTATGGGTTGTTTTAGAGGAAGTGAAGGTCATACAGGAGGTAGTCCATATACAGGAGAGAAAAAACTCTTGAGTAATGCGACTGTTTGATGCTACATGAACAAAAGAAGAGCTGAATTAAACTACTTTTACAGGAATTATCACTCTAGCAAATTCTAATGATTTCCTCTGTTCCTTCGTGGTCTTCATGAATAGAGAGTTACTAATACATGTAATGTTAGTAGCTACTGGGTCTATTTAATGTACCCAGTAGTAGAATATGTGTAAATGCTTTGCTGACATAACAGTAGCCAAACAGCAACTCTTGAATTTAGGATGAGGAGGGCACCAGGTTGGGAAAGGCTGGTGTAAACAATTGGTTGTCAATCTCTTGTCCATCTGAAAATCATTCAGAGAACTACCAATAGATCCTGATCTATGTTTGTCTGATCCTGTGCTAAACAAGTAACTATCATGATTGAAACTCACACCTCCAAAGCTTCTGATAGTACCCTAGAAAAGCTGAAAATGTGGGACATCTTTAATTTTATATATGTCTGCAGAGCCGGCCCAAGACATTTTGCTACCTGACGCAGAGCATCAAATAATGCTTCTCCCTTCCATTCAAGCCTTAGCACAATTTTCACCTGAGGCATGTTGCTGCAGGACCTGAGGCCATCACATCTTGAGGCAACAAATTGCAGTAAGTTAACGTGTTTTATCTGAAGTGCTTTCTTTTTGCCTGTCCTCACTCTCATACGCTGTCCATCAAATTTACTGGGTGACCCCAAGTTTGAGGCAGACCTCCCTTCAAAAGAAGACACAAACAATCTATTGGAGATATATATTGCATCACAAAGCATCAGTGAAATGCCTAGGGATGTTCACAGAATCAGACACAGAGGACTCCCTAGCCCTATCACCTGCAGCTTACTGGAAATTAAGGCTGCAATCTTATACCAATTTACCTGGGAGTAAGCCCCACTGAACGCAATGGGACTAACTTCCGAATAGACTTGGATAAGTTTGTGCAACAAAACAATGTCTAACCAGCGAACTTCAAAGCCCATTTCCCTCACCCTGTCACTCCCACAAGCAAATCTCCACTCCCATATTCTATTTCTGAGTTTTTCTAATCTGCTAGATCTACTTCTGATTTTGTTGCAAAATTGAGATCTGAGCGCTACAGGAGGAGCGTTTCCTTTCCTGCTACATAACCTCTAGGTGACACTGGTTTAGCAGAATAGTGCAAATGCACAAGAGAAAATTGCATTTTCTTTCACTTTCATAATTAAATGCCACCTTTTCCCTGCTCCAAAAACACTTGCTGAAAGGGCTGCTTAGACACAGAAGTGAAACTGGAGTGTCCTGATGTCATCTAAAGAACACGTAAACAACCCAGTTAGGGAATGACCAAGGCAGGATAGATGCCTAGTGTAGAAAAGCCTTCTTTTACTTCTGCTGCCAGCCTGGAATCTTTCAGGAAACGTAATATGCAAGGAAGACCCATTGACTTCAATGGAGCTAAAAAAAGTAAGTTTAGGATTGCAGGGATGTGTAGGTGATCATGGGTCACATCCCCAAGTGATGTGGAGGGAGTGGAAAAAAATACGGGTGAGGGGTGGGAATGGGAAAGCAAAGTTTCAGAGGTAGTGTAGTGGAGAAAACTGGGGAGGCTGCAAAACCACTGGATTCAGAGATGGAGGGACAAGCTTCTCTGTTCAGGGGCACAAGAAACAACTTGGCGATGGGCGGCTTCTGCTCACCCTCCGTCCTATTTGATCTCATCCTTTTAGACAGGTCCGTAGCCAGCCTAAACGTTCGGCCGGGGGGGGGGGGCGGTATTAGTGCGAAGGCCTTTAAAGGGAAAATTGCAAACTTTTGTTTGTAAAACAGGAAAAAAAGGGGAGGCAGACCTCCCTAGCCCCTCCCCCAGTGACAAGCTTGCTTGTGGGGCGTCGCCAGAGCCGGCACAACATCTGCCTTTTTTTGCTTTTGGACGAAAGCGGCTGTCCGCCGTGCGGCTTCCATGCACGAGGGGGAAAGCCTCTTGCTCAGTTCTGCTCGACCCAATCCCCTTCCTGAGCTTCGGCTTCCCTTACCTCCTCACAACAGGTTGCAAGCGTTTACAAGAGCGGCAGGCGGAGCCCCCCGACCCGACCCCAAACAAAACAAAGCCCCTGAACCGAGGCAAATTGAAACGGCTTAAGACGGACGAATGGGAGGATGGGGGAGGTCGACCACCATCCGCCGCTCTGCTGTGATCTGCTGCCTGAATTGTTTGCCTCACTTTTAGCCTAACGACAAGGCCGGCACTGTATATCTGTATTAAATGCTTATTTATCAGAGCCTGTGGGTGCTAGCCTCCGCCACGGCCACCGCATTTCGCTGCGCGCGCACATTCCAGCCTCCCTCCCGGGTTTTCCCTCGAAAGCGTCCGTTCGCTCTTCCGCAGACCCCGCCTTGCCGCCCATGCGCTTTCTGAGAACCGGCAGCTGCCGTCACGAGGGGCTCCTGGGTTTCCTGCGGCCGCAGCCCTCTGCGCCGACTCGCCCTTCGTTTTATGAAGTCTTGCTTTGCGCCGTGGTCTCGGAGCTGCTGTCTGGGGCGCCCCCAGCCCCGCACAAAGCGGATTAGGCGCCAGCTGCCCGCTAAATGGAGGAGAGGGCTGGTCCAGGCTTCAGGTGACCTGTCTCTGCACCAGGAGGTTCCAGGACAGGGCCTGCTCAGGTTTCTTGTAGACCAACAGCAGAGCTCTTCCAGCGGCCTCGTCTCTTCCCACCCACCGACCGGAAACAATATTTTGCCTCACAAGCTGTTCTCATTGCCAACTTCCGTCCTGGAACATGCATTTATTCAGAATATTTTTAGGCCGCCTTTCAGCACCCCCTCTGTAAGATGGCTTTCATCATATCAAGATGAAGAGAATGCCTTGAGACATGTACAAAGTGTCTCTCTCTCACCACTGTGCATCAATAGGACAAGCAGCCCACACACATCTGAGAATGTCCCAAGTAGAGGGCACGATTTTAAAGAATCCTTTTGCTTCTGCACTTCTTATTTAATATATACAACACCAATAAGCTTTTTTTCTTTTAAAAGACATTAATTATCTAGGCTTTTTCTTTGCACAGCCCCATAAAAGAAATGTGTTCCTTTGCTCCCTTTCCAAGCAATCTTACACAGATAGGTTGGTACAAGCAAAGCTTAATTTTCAAATGAGACAATGTGGTTCAAGAAAGAATGTGCCCCAAGTGCCATTTGGACCTGTAAGCTCTGCCTATCCACCTTAGATACAGGGGGTTTGTTATGATTACTTGGTAGTGTGCAGGAGGAGGGTGGGTGGGAAGACTTTTGAAGTTGCTTTTTTTTCTAGCTGGTTTGTAGCTTCAGCTGTAAGATGTTTCACCTGATGCACAATATGGGAAATGCGTTTGAAACCAAAGTTCAAGTGCATGTTTCAGAAGCAAGCCTTGACACTGATACTGGATTCCTTGTTCCTTGGTTCAACTGAAACTCCAGGATTTGCAAGGGATGGATAGAGGGGTCACCTAGTGAGGCTCAGCCAAGTACCCCCTCCTACCTTATCTGCTATCTCAGAAGGTCTAGAGCAGCCTTTCTCAACCTGGGGCGCTCCAGATGTGTTGGACTGCATCTCCCAGAATGCCCCAGCCTGGCTGGGGCATTCTGGGAGTTGTAGTCCAACACATCTGGAGCGCCTCAGGTTGAGAAAGGCTGGTCTAGAGACTGACAATATGACAAGAGATCCTGTTGAGCTGTTCAGTGTTTCAGGGTGCAATCTGCGCAGTGAGCTCCGTGCAGTGTGTAGATTTTTGGGCTAAAAGCAAAGTTTGTGGGATCAGCGGGGATGGTTCCAAGGGTAAATCAGCAGCACCAACACCAACTGCTAGTGCCTTCTAACTCTCCATACTGGACTAACACCAGCACCAACTGCCTCCTAACTCTCCATACTGAAGTAACAGAACAACGCTAGAGTACATTGCCAGTCATAGTTTACACTTATGACATGAATTGAATGGCAGCAGTTGTGGTTTTTGTTTGTTTGTTTGTTTTTGCTCTGCTCTGGTATAAACAGTAGTGCAGCTTGGGCTGCACCTTGGGGTCAAAGTTCAGGGTCCTGCAGCACAGCCCCCCCCTCCCAAATGACCACACATTGTTGCTGATGATGAGGGCAGCAGACAAACCCCATTTTATTCCTGTAGTCATGTTCGTGCAATGATTTAAGTACAAAGCTGAACATGCTCATGAGTACTTTTTAAAAAATAATCGGGATTGGCAAACAGTTCTGTTGTGTGTGTGTGTGTTTTTTTTTGTAACATATAAGGAGTGCAGAAACATGGGATGGCAGTTGTGGGGGGCGGGGAGGTAAACGCTGGTTTCACGACTGAAGTAATACACTTGTGCCCCCTCCCCACCCCAAGACCATTAAGTCCAGGGTCTAAAATTACCTAGTTGTACCACTGAGTATAAATTTGTGCACTGTTTAGGAGTTTCCATTCCCCCACAGTTTACAGTTAGGCATCTGCTCTGCTACCCTTCTTTTATTGCTAAGGGACATGCCTTTCTCTATCCCTGTGCTGTGGCAATGCTTCCATACATTATGTTGAATATCCTTGAATGGAATGAAAAATCAGTGACAAAATTTTGCTCCTCTAACCATGATCTTTGGCTGCAGTTCTATGCACATTTATCTGGGGGTAAGACTCATAGAACCAGAATAAAAATACATTGGATTAGACTGTACGTTTACATCAGATATAAGGCAGCCCAATTTTGTTCTCGGGCACTGCCATGACACAAGCTCTGAACAACAGACCCAGCTACGGCTACTCCCTGGTCAAGCCAAGCACCACCGCTTGATACGCCTGAGGCGAGGGATAAAAACCACCTTCCTCCAAACTTTGTGGAGAAAGGGGTTTAAAGGGAGAAGGATTTCAATATATAAAATAATACACTGTGAGTTATATGTGCTGAGATGAATTATTGTCAGAGTGGGTGCTAAATGTATAAACTTCAGATGATAAATGCCAAACAGACACGTGGGATTTTTGTGGTAGTTAAAAACAAAATAATTAAAATTTATTTTAATCGTTCACAAGCTTTGTTTCAAATAAAACATTTAAAAATCTTTTTGAAACCTTTCATCCAATCCTTTCACCCATTCACATATACGCTTTCCTTTCTCTCACACAATCGCTCTTGAGCTTTCTTTATTATCAGTATTGTTTAATATACATCAACTATGTGCACACCACACTCCAGAGACAACACCCTCTACACTGAACCTCAAATTTCCAGACCCAAGTAATCTAATCCCCAAGAGCTAACACACAGAGAGCCCTAAGAGTACCCAAAAATCTCTAACAATCCCCTCAGTCCTTCCCTTATATATCATTCCTCCCCCTCCCCAGACATTCTAACTCCACCCACTCAGGCCAACATTCTAAAAACCACAGTCTTACAAACTTCAGACATATATTAGGGAACTGACTTGTGGGGTGTAACGCCAAAGGCACTTCCTCCCTAAGACAGGAGTCCCCATCCATTTTGGACCAGTGGGCATGCTTGGGAATTTGAGAAGCTGCTGTGGGTACTACCACAAAATGCCTAAACAGTGGATTGATGCTTTGGTGTCTACCTGTCATGTCTATGGATCTTAGGCTGTGTCTTACACAGCAAAATCTTTTGTTTGTGTCTATTGGACAGCACAATGGCTCTTTAATAAGGGATAATGGCTGGCAGTGCAATACAGTTAATGTTTCTTTTAAACGTATTTTGCCTATGTCTAGTAGTTGCTTCTTTTTAGGAGGAAGCTATTTCACAGATAAATTTTGTGCTGGAACAGTTTTTAATATTCACTGATGTACATGCTCTTTAAATCTATTTACCTACTTCATGGAAATTAACAAAAATGCTCAACATAAATGGATTCTCAGTGCCCTTTTGACAGCTAAAAGACTAATATTACAACATAGAAAGGATAAACACTCACCTCCTATAATTCAATGGATTGAGGACCAACACTTTCAATATTTGAACGGGTGGCATATAGATGCCACCTTCAAATGTATACTTATTTGGATATTTGGTCCACTTTAGTTGAATTTTATGTAGGAAGTTGTATGCATGTCATATGTATTCATTGCTATAGATATACAGAAATCCATATACATATATTTTTTAAGAACTGTTTTTTAAAAAAAGTTTGGCAGGTGCCCATGAACACCACTTTGGAGTCCTCTGCATGGGTGCCATTGAAGGTTCCTGCATTGCTGTGTTGGGGATCCCTGCCCTAGGAAGTGTGCTAAGGATTACAACCTTATTTGGAAACAATTTTCACTATAATCAATGGTGGGTTGAATGTAGCTAGGATAAGAACATAAGAAGAACCCCATTAGATTAGACCAAAGGTTCATTTGATTAAGCATCCTTTTCCCCACAGTGGCCAGGCAGATGTTTCCCAGAAACTCAAAAACAAGGCATGAAGACTGGAGCACTCTTCCACTGTTCCCCCTCCCTCCTCTTGATCACAGCATACTGGACCATACTGCCTCTGAATCTGGAGGTTCCATTTAGTTTACACAAAGTGGGACCTACCCCCACCCCCCAAAAAGCTTTTGTGTATCTCTATCTAGTAAGAGGAATGTTCCTGAAGTGCTGTTCAGGCCTTGCTGGAGGAGGGAGTGGGCAGGAGGGAGGAAAGAAAAGGGGAAGGCCTCCCCAAGCTCTTCCCTTGATGGCAGCACCAAAACTAAGCATTTTGTTGCTTTATAGATGTGGGCAGGGGCTGGAAAGGGGGAAAAGCCATTTGTCCTTTCTGCAAGAAGCATGGTGTTTTTTTTAATTAAACCTTGCAGCATCATATATTTCTCCACAACCCTATCTCCTTTCCAGAGGTGCTTGAGCAGAACAATTTCCTCTTTCCATCTACCTTCCATTTGCACCCCCTTTTCAGCTGACACCCTCAGATTCTTTGTCTCAAATGTTTACTATTAGAAGGAATGAAGGCTAACACATCTTGATAGACCTACCTTCTAGCCCCTTTTAAGGCCTTATAAACTTTTGGCCACCCATCATTACATCCGTATTGGTTCTTCATTGTATGAAGAATTTTTAAAATCAATTCTGAATCTACTACTAAGCAATTTCCCTGATTTCTAATGCTATGGGAGAGGGAGGAAACATTCTATGCACTTTCCCCTCCTCATATATACTTTTATAAACCTCTATAATGTTCCTACTTACTGTTTTCCTCCCCTGAACTACACATATGTAGCATGCTGCTGACTGTCTCGTAATTTGAAGTAAGTGTGCAGGGGCTCAATCTGGATTGGGATCATCATAGAAGAAAAAGGTAAGTTTAAACCTTCCCCATCAGCTACTTATTTTCTAAAATTTGCCAACCCTATATGGGGCCTTTTCTTCTTTTAGCCCTTCATGCAGGACCCTTCATGCTGGTGATGGGGAGGTTTAAACCTCCTCTACTCATGTACAGTAGATTGGGGAAGTGACATACTTAGTTCAGAGTAAGACAGAATCAACTGGATGCTAGGTATTTAACATATGTTCAAGGGTATGTTCAACTTGGTTCCCTCCAGATGTTTTGGACTACAATTCCTATAATCCCTTACCATTGACCATGCTGGCTAGGGCTGATGGGAATTGTAGTTCAAACATCTGGAGGGCACCAGGTTGCCTACCCCTTGTGTAGTTTGACTATAAGGGTGCTTTGGAAGGCTCCTAGCACTAACAATCAAAAGGCATTGTGCAGGTATAGCCATTTCATCCTTTCTTCCTTAGAGCGCAATCTCATGCATACTTGAAGAGAAAAACAACAACCCTGCAGTTCCCAGCATTCCCAAGCTACCCATGTTGGCTGGAGAATGTTGGGTTATAGGATTTTTTTTTTAAAAAAATGCCTAAATATGCATAGCATAATACCCTTTGCATATTTTTTTCTGGTAAGCAGTGAGAAAGTCAGGACTCTGTAAAATTCTGTGAATGAGGCAGGGTAATAAAAGCTTTATGTAGAAGCACCCTTATATAGAAGTTTCTCCTTATGTTAAAGTGAAAGTAGTTCAAACTCCGGATCCTTGTCGCTGCCCCTTTTTCAGCGCTGCAATATCCTTTTCGAGGTGGAGTGGCTGGAACTGTGAGCAGTATTCCAAATGTGGGCTCCATCGTGTATTTCTATAAATCATATATTCATGTAAAGGAATTATGAGACAGGCGCTCTTATTTTCAGTCCTTTCCCTACTAATCGTTAGAATGGATTTGCTTTCCCCTCACTTCCGCTGCACACGGTGTCGACGTTTTCATCCAGGTATCCACCAAGAGCCCACGAACTCTTCCCTGAGTTCATTCAGGCGTCCTTTCTGTTGAGGGGCAAAACCAATGTGCGGCACCTTATATTTAATTATACGCTGAACTTCTCTTGCTCTTTAGTCGCCCACTCAGCAGTCACCCAGTTTGGAAAAATCCTTGTGGGATTCTTCGCAGTCCAAAAGAAACTCTTCAGACTGAGGGCATGCATGGATAACAAAATGGCAAATGAGGATGCTGTATAAACTGCCAAGCGCAGGGAGATAATCCTCTATTATTACAGCAACTTCCACCAACACAAACTCTGACGCTTGCTGCTTGCTTTAGGTTTATTTAGGCGGCTGCTGCCCTCTACAGCCGCCACCTGTGAATAGCACATTATTCGGCCCGAGCCTGGCTCCGCCCCGCCGGTCGAGGATTGGCCGCGGCTCTCCCCCTCTGGTGCGTGAGCTGTCAGTCACGCGCCTCTCGGCCCTTCCTGGTGGTAGCTGTAGGGGCGTGAGCCGCTGGGCGCAGGTGAGGAGGGGACGGCTTGCCCGGGGGGGGGGGGGGGCGTGCCAGCGGGCAGCTACCAAAGGGGCGGGGATTGTGGCGGAATAGAGGTCGCCGCAATGAAAGCCAATGGGGAAGTGGATTAAGGCGAATGCGGAGATGGCTGGGAGGAAGCGTTGAAAAGGCAGGCGGTGGGGAGCATCACCGATTCTCCCGTGTGCTCTGGTTTCTTTCCCCAGGTTCGGGCCAAACCTTTCGGCAGGGAGATGAATCTGCCGTGGGAGCCGTTGCGGTAGTCCACGAGAGTGCCGAAGTGGGGTAAATTGCGCTTTGGCTCGGACTACGAGCACGGGTTTTAAATCTCGGGCTGTTGAGTCAGACTTGGTCCGCCCTGAATTCTGGCCCGAGTTTGCCAAGTGACGCTGGGCGCGAGCTCCTACCCATCGGTCTGCCGGGTTGGGCATCTGTAGAGTGTGATTCTCGGCATGTTTACCTGGGCGTAAACCCCGCCGAGTTAATTAGGGTTTATAATTCCCCAGTGCAGGTGCATGTAGGACTGTAGCCAGATTCTATCGCTGTGTGTTTGGTGCCCTGCTTGTCTTTCGAGAGCTGTGTGAGCGGGGCTGGAAAGAAGGTGGGCTGGAGTCTGAGATTCAGGGGGCTCCGTTTCTGAACCGAGCCCACGGTAACTTTGAAGGGGATCAGATCATAGTGGACTGATTTTGTGTTGCTTTAAACCCCTGTCCAGCCATAGCTCAAGGCAGGTTTAAGAGCATAGTATAGTCTTTTAAGGCGCAATCCTAGGCATGTTTAGACAGGGCAAACTCCTACAACTCCCAGCATTCCCTAGCTAGCATGCCTAGCTGGGGAATGCTGGGAGTTGTAGGACTTTGTTTTCTGTTTAAACCTGCAGCGAGGATTGTGCCCTTGGTGTGAAAGGTTTAGTTTCTTATGGGGGCGGGGCCTGACTGCTTCTCTGGTATATTATTGCAAAACAAGAGGGTGAATGACCCTTCCTGTTCTTACATGTTTCATGCTTGTGGCCATGGCTTGTTTATTTTAATTCTGGACTGGGGTGATTCCATGATGCCCTTCTGTAAAGTATGGATGGGTACTCTAATTTTGTTTTCTGAAAATTGAAAAGGATCTCCATTTGTTCAGGTGCTAACTTTGGACCAGGTTCCTGATGAATACTCTCCACAAAAAGAACTATATTGTGATTGCAGTGACAACTAGGAAGTATCAGGGGCTGTAAAATTGCAAAATAAATGGAGCCAACACAGGTTGGAAACGAAATATGCTATTTATTTATTTATAAATTCCGTCTATATACCACTTTTTTCCTCTTGCAAGGAACCTACGGTGCCTTACATGGTCCTCCTCCCCTCCATTTTATCATCCCAACAACCCTATGATGTAGGTTAGGCTGAGAGTCAGTGACTGACCCAAAGTCACCCAATCAGCTTCATGAACCTGGATCTCCCGAGTCCCTCTCTAACACGGCTAACTACTACACCACACTGGTTGCCATTGGCACTGTAACTGACAGTGCTTCATACAGACATTTTTTTTCAGTTGGTATGTTCTTTCTGTTTAATTAAATCAAGCCAAGAATGTGCACTTGGAGAATGGGTCACAGCAAGCCATTGTGGTGTAGCAGATGGAGTTCCCCAGTTCAAATCTCCATTTAGCCAGCAACTCTTTAAGCTATTGTGACTTTGAGGGTAAAATGGGATAATACCATCCATGTAGCATTCTTGGCTCATTAAAAGAAGGGTGGAATATAAATGGGACAGGTATTGGTGCCTGTGTGTTTGGGCTTTCAGATGCAGCAAAGAAAATGGCTGTATCCAAACATGCCTTCTGTTCATTAGGTTAATTGCCTCGTGCATATACATATATACAGCATAGGTACACCTCTCCGTTTTGAGCTTTCTTCTTTGTAGGGTGTTGGTGATTTGCCAGTGTTCAGCTACAACAGCAGTTTGTTATGAAGTTCTTCTGCTTGTCTGAAGTGGGTATACTTTTTCTAGGTGTTGAGTTTATTGGATTCCTCAGTGTTTCCTTGACTTTTGTAACTCAAGCTTAAGTTCCATATTTGGTTTGTTTTTGTCTTTAATTGGTAAGAAATAGAGGAAACTGACATATACTGAGTCAGACCATTGGTTCTACTAGCCCAGTTTTCTCTACACTGACTGGCAACAGCTCTCCAGGGTTCCAGGTGGGATTCTTTCCTAGCTCTACCTGGAGAAGCCAGGGATTGAACCGGGGACCATGCAAAGCATGTGTGATACCACTGAGCTATGGACAATGGTGTAAGGTTTGTTCTGCTCTTCCTCCAATAACTTGCAGTCCCACATTAAGATTTCTGTGCATTAGTTGTATGGAGTCTTTCAGTAGAGTCTTGCTATCCCATTTCCTCCTCTTTCCCTTCCTAAACCTTTCTAGTGAGGGTTTATCTGCTTCAGTGTGTTCTTTCATCCTCTTAATGCTTGTAACCATAATTTGCCTCATGAAAGGTATTAGTGAGGAGCTGTTTGGTGTTGAAAGTTGTTAATATTAGCCCCAACAAGCTGCTTGAGTTATGTCCATTATGTAGGTATACACATACACTTGTGTAATGCATGGTGGGTTCACACAGGCACATCAGAAGCCTTGTAGTTAGCTAATTGCCTAGGCTAGCCTTCCCCAAGCTTGTGTCCTTCAGGTTGTTTTGGAGTTTAACTCCTATCTTCCCCAACCAGCATGTCCATACAAGCCATGGATTATGGGAGTTATAGTCCAATACATAGAGAGAGCACCAGATTGGAGAAGGCTAGCCAACAATGATATCTAAGAGGTGAGTAGTTTGCTGGACACATAATGCTTAAGACACCTTGTGATGCACTGGTATGTGCAAGTGGGCAGGCTTAAACGTTTTTGTGGCCTGTTCATTCTTACACATATCTGCAAGATTTCACGTGGGTAAGAGTAATTCGTCATTCATCCTTTTCTGATATTTTTCTTTTTGTTGCATAATTACCTGGTATGATAAGAGAGAATGATCTGCATAACAATTTTTATAATTGCATTTTCTCATGAAAATGAACTTGGAGAACTTACTTGGAGTTCCTGCTTAAAGACCTCACCCATCCTAAAGCTTTTGGATGGGTGAAGAAGCTGTGGGAGTGGGGGAAGAGCTTACCTGCCCACAAGGAACTTGTTTTACTGGACTTTCTAAATCTCATTGCTTGTATGGACACAAATCTAGATGGTTGTGTCCCAGGATGAGGCCTATATTTCAGTTGCATTTAGAATGAGGGTCTCTGAAGACGTCTGTCACCTTGAGGAAACTGCACTCTCATCTCAAGTCTTTGAAGAGACCTCTTATTTAATATCCCTAAGAAATTTCATGTGGGATGGGGAGTGCTCTGAAAGATATGGGACAATGTGGTATTGTACTCTTTGGAAACCTTAGGAACATAAAAATGCTGCCTTATATTTGGCCTGTTCAGCTAACACGCTAAGCCATGGTTAGCCACGAATCCTTTTACACCAAATGGTTAGTGAGCATGTTTAAACCGTGATTAGGAATGGTTCACATGACATGCTAAGTCATAATGTTTAGCTCAAAATGCTTAACCACTGTGGCTTAGCATATCTTCTAAACAGAGTCACAAAGTCAGACTATTGCTTCATCCACCTGACTGCTGTCTACCCTGACTGGCAGTGGTTCTTTAGAGTTTCAGGTGACAGTCCTACCTAGAGATGCTGAAGGTTGAACCTGGAACCTTCTCCATACACACAGCATGAGTTCCGCCACTGAGCTATGCTCCTTTCCTGAGGAACAGCTCCCCACTCTCTTCCAGCACAGGGCCAGAAGCAGCAACCTTCTGCTTAGCAAGAAACAACTCTAAACCATGCCAGTCAGCCAGCAGCAAACTTCCTCCTCCTCCTCCATCATCATCATCATCATCATCATCATCATCATCATCATCATCATCATCAAATGTATCCTGCATTTCTGCCAAAAAAAAAGGGGGGGGGATTCAGGGTGGCCAACAGTAAAAATACAAACAAAATCTTGGTTAAAATGTAATATAAAATCAAATCAATTAAAAACACTGGAATAAAAGAAATAGCACCCAAACCCCTTTTAGCAACCGATTGGGTTTTTTTTCTTTTCTTGCTAAAGGCCTGCATGAGTACAAACATTTTTGCTTCCTGGTGGAAGAACAGAGAGGTGGCCAACCTAGCCTTCTTTGACAGGGAGTTCCAGATCTTGGGAGCAGCCACTGGGAACTTTTGTCTCTACCATAAGTGCCTATGATGGTGGCAGAACCAAGAGAAGGTTCTCTTCCAAAGAATTTAAAAATCAGGCAGGCTCATATAGTTAAATGCAGACTTTCAAGTACTCTTGTCCCAAGTTGTATGGGTCTTTATAGGTCATAACCAACACTTTGAATTGCACCCAGAAACAGACCAGTAGCCAATGAAGCTGTTGTAACAAGGGAGTCATTCTCTTCCCCTTCTTATTGTTTTATTATGATTTTATTAGAATGTAAGCCTATGCGGCAGGGTTTTGCTATTTTATTGTTTTACTCTGTACAGCACCATGTACACTGATGGTGCTATATAAATAAATAATAATAATAAGTGGCCCTAGTCAACAGTCTAGCTGCAGCATTCTGGACCAGCTGAAGTTTCAAAACACCTTTCAAAGTCAGCCACATGTAAAGTGTGTAACAGTAGTCTAGATGGGATGTAACTAAGGCATACATGACTGTGGCCAGATGAGACATCTCCAGGAATTGGTGCAGTTGGCACGCTAACCTCAGCTGTGCAAACATGTTTGAATATAAATTGGGAGTTCAGACTCCTTGGTCCAGTGTTCTAAACCTGTATTTGCCTATACATCTAGTACTCGTGTTTTGGACCCAAGATAGGCTTTCCAGTTTGGACTGATGGGTGGGGCATATTACCATCATTGTGGAGGAGCCATGCTCCCAGGCTGTAGAATTTCCTGCTGAGGGAGTCTAAGTCCATGCTCTCTCTGCTGTTCTTCCTCAAAGATCTTTTTATGCAAGCCGGCCTTTGGCTTGCATGAGTGGGCCTGTTGGGTTGGATGCTGTTTTTATTCTGCTGTGATTTAATTGTGCTTTAATGCAGTTGTTTATATTATTTTAATCAAGTTTTAATAACCTTGAGTGTAGCGACGTGAAGGCCCGGAAAAAAACCGGAAAAATTCAGAAAAAAACTGGGTTTTTCCGTTTTTTCCACGAAGGCTTTTTTGGTTCCCCCCCCCCACCAAAAAAAAAATTGAAAAAAATGAAGAAAAAACAGATTATGGGATGTTTTATTTTAGCATGATGAATAAAATGTTTAAGACAAGGTGTTCAGATATTTACTTCTCCAAATGATTTCTAAAAACTGTACAGTATCAGATTACATTTACAATGTCTGTGCACCAAGGACAAGCAAGTCCTAGGTTGCAAAGTGAGACTACAACTCTCAAATGCAAGAGGAAGATGCATTTCTGCCTCCAGGGGGCACACCCATGGAAGCAGAGACTGAAACTAATACTGATAGCTATAGGTCAGAAAATGAGTCTGATTAAATTTCATGAATATTCATTGAATCTTGGTTCCCCCCCCCCATTTTTCTTAGTTCTTTTTATGGGAGTGGGGGCTTTATGTCTTGACACTGGAGGACTAGCGGAGACATAAATAATTTTCTTTGTTACTAATGTTGGTGGTTTCTTCAGTTGTTATTTTTTAAAATTGTTTTTTGCCTGCTCCTCATAAACTGGTAGAACCAAAGAGGTTCCTTACAGTTCAGGTGTTCCTAACAGTTCAGGAGCTTGTAGCTCCATTTGTTATATAAAAAAAAGTAAATTAAATTTGTAATAATTGTTTGAATACACTACTTTTAATATACCAAATGTAATAATTTTATGCCAAACCAACTTGTACATAATTACATTTTATGTTCCTAAAGTAACAAAGTGACTTTCAATCTGTAAAAAGTGCTAATATTGCATTTTTCCGGAAAAAAACCCCATTTTTTCCCATGGCTTCAAAATTTCCGGAAATTTTACATCTCTGCAGTGCCATTTTTCTTGCTAGAAAGGTGGGGGTTCCAATCAAATCAATCAATGCTTTGTAAACATTGCAGACAGATTGATGTCTGGTGGGCTAGGGGAGGCTGTCCACCGCTATCCGCACGGCTTTTCCCTACTGGGGAAACATCTAGAGCTAGTGATAAATGAGCAGGCCTCTGCTCTGGCTGCTAGACGCAGGCTAGTGCTTCGTAGACCAACATTCTAATTTTTCTGCCATGGGTTTCTTCTCCTGTCTTTCCTCACTCTGCCTTGTTTTGGATCTGCTTCTTCAGAATGAAACTGCCTCAAGCAGACTACATTGGTTGATAGGAGAGTGGTAAAGAATCTCATTTCTTGCCTGTTTATCCTTTATCTCAGCTTTAGTCTGCAATGGACTATGCCTCAAGGCTAAATACTACTTAAAAGGGTTTTGTTCTCCAGGACTGTAGTACAGAATCTAGTGAGAGGGGTGACATGTGACTGCCTTGTGACTTTATGTACTGCCCTATCATGCCCAGCTGTTGGGTGATGGTGGTGGGGAGAAGAGTGGATTATGTCAGATTGAAGAATGTGTTTTAATCTTACTCTGTTTGTTTTTGTGATTGCGAGGTGGACTTCCCAATGAAGACAGAAGCTGCTTCTCTGGTCCTCCCTGAGCAACAGTTTCCTATGCCATGAATAACGCCACCATGCCCACTTCTGCTGAGCCAGCTCACGATTCCTTGGTGGCTTATATTCTGGTGCCATTTTTCCTTATCACCATTGTCGGAGTCATCATGGCTGTGGTGAGTAGCTTGAATTAAACCTGAAGAGCTCAACTTTTGCACTTTATTACAGTTATGAAATACACTGAACTATTTTTTTCCCTTGAAAGAACAAGGGATACATTCCTGAGTAAACAGCCGTCTGCTCTTGTAAAAATAACTAGTTCCGATTAAGGTGTTGGGGAAATGGTTGGTGTTATAGTCATTGGTGCTTGGCTGCAGAAGTGTCTCTGTTTCTCACCAGCAGCACTTCCAGATTGCTCCTAGAGATAAGTGAGCCGTGTGTGGATGGACAGGGCACATGGGATAGGGTATGTGGGTAGCTTGGCATGTGCTGCTTACACTTTGCATGCTTTGTGTGAGAGGAACACTTGACTGCTTGTAGGGGTGCCATAGAAGGGGAGGGGGGAATGGAGAACCTCTTTTGTCCACTGCAGCCTGGTGAACCTTATCTTGTTTTCTCTTCCCTCAGTTCTAGAAGGCAAGATAAAAATACACCATCTTTCCAAACCATTTCCCCTTCCTGATGAGCTGGAGCAGGATTAAGCAACATTAGGCAATTTGATTAACTGTCCTGGGCACCACCACAAATTGGCTCCCATGGGAGGCGTGGCAAAGGACAAGAAACATGCCCAAAAGACCAAGTACAAGACAGTTGGAGGGTCTGAGCCCCAACTTTCTAAACTCCTCTGATCTCACACTTTTCAATACCAACAGAAACCTATGTTACAGCGATCCCAGCTGCTAGTAGGAAAATACATTATTTTTTTTAAAAGTGGAAGAGGTAGGACACCTTGGTGGACACCAAAAAAGGTGCCTGCGTGAACACCGGTGCTCGTGGGCACCACATTGCCTGCCCCTAAGCTAGAGAGACTCTCTCGGGCCTCAGACAACCCTTCTTACCCGTCCTGCACTACAGGTAGCTTTCATTTGGACTTGGTTTGGCCACTGTTAGCATCTGTGAGAAGGCTACGCATTAAACAAGGTCGGGGAAAGGGTCATGCATTTGTTTACCTGAAATTAGATGCTGGTGTCTAACAGCAGCTTCTGATGAGATGTTTTGTAGTCGGGGTTAGGTATCTAAGGAAACTGCATGATTGCTGTTCTGGTTCTGAAGTGTGCACTTGCTTTAAATGTGGCTTTCCTCTTTAAAGTACCTACAAGCAGTGAGTGGGAAAGAATTTGGCCCCAAGCTTTTGTTTATTTTAAAGGGGGAAGCTGGATGTGAAATTGCCTTTCATAATGTATATGATACAAATATAGTTTGTACTTACATGTCTGTATCAAAGAACAAAATATCTCCTGAGAAATGTCCTTGAGAATGTTGACATTTTTTTCTCATTGTAGGATTTTTTTCTTATTCCTTTTCATTGTAGAAGGAATCTGAAGTATTTTCCTGCTCTAGGTTAAACGGGGTGGGTGAGCAGGTGTAGACAAATGCACCATTTTACTGCATTAAATCAGGCCCTTGTGACTGTCATTACCTTTAAAGTGCCTGGAAGCTATGAATTTAAAATACACTTTTGATTAACTTGCAGTTTCTTACTGGGCTTCTGCCGTCATTCATAAAGTAGATAGTGGATGGGACTTCGTTTCCTTTCAGTGGAAAGGGCTACAGCAGGGGCAGGCAAGGAGAGTCATTCCTGTTGGACCCATTTCTGCTGGGAAATGGGCCCATGGAGACTATTCTCCCCACATGCCTGTTTCCTGTGGAATCTGCTTTGATCTAGGTTGCTGGGAGTGGTAATGTGGCTGGGTGGGATGAAGGTAAAGCCTCCCCCAACCCAACGCAAGCAACTTGGATCATCATCGCTGGAAGGAGGAGGAGGAGGAGGAGGAGGAGGAGACTTCAACCTCGCCTTCCTCTCAGCGATCATGATACAAGTAGCTGGGATTGGGTAGGATGTGTGTGTGTGTGTGTGTGTGTGTGTGTGTGTGTGTGTGTATATGCATGCATGGCGGTGGGGACACAGTCCCCGGGACATTGAAATTGGTCCCCAAAATTACCTACCTCTGGGCTAAGGAGCTTGCAGAGTTATTGTCATGGATCCGTTTCTCTCAATATCTTTGTTGTCATCTGACACCCAAGAGCCAATGTTTCTAATGAGCTGAGTGCTCCACATACACCTGGTAGGCTAATATCCCCATCGCCAGGATTGTGTCTTGAGACGGACCTAACGTAGGCAATGCTTTTCTTGCTGCTGGCGGGTTTTGTGCTGTTACTCCTTTTCTTTCTTGTTCCTTGCTTCATTCCTTCTAAGGAGAAATAATCTGCAGAGCAGACTTGTGATTATGTTTCTCTCATAATTGTGTCCCCCCTCCCTCCCTCCCTTTCACACTGCAGATGATGTATATCCAGAAGAAGAGAAGGTAAGAGAATGTATTGAGAGTAATCAGATCTTATTAGAAATGGGTAGTTTGAGTCATGTGGCTCTTTGGAACTTTTCTTTCTTGAGAAAACAGCTTTTGACTCCGCATGAGGACAGAGGAGTCTTTGTGTACTGCTATCAGCTGTATACTTAGCCTGTTCTAGATATAGAGCAGTGATAGGTCACTTCACTAGATAGCTTGAAGTACAATAATGCTGATTATGAATGGTGTTTTTTTTTTAGTAATGAATATTAAACTGTTGCATTCCTCTTCCGTTTCTGCCATTGAATTGCCCTGGAAAATGGGTGAATTTCAGTGAGGAGAAACACTTTGCTAACGGATTAACCAGTCCATCATTATCTTATATTGTTAAAACAACAAACGCCCTTCAGTGTCTCCACATTTTTTGCAAAAAAGAAAAAAAAAGCATGTTTTAACTCTAATGAATTTGCAGAGGGAGGATGTATTTAGATCTGTTTTGCCTATAACCACTAGTCTAGTCATCTGTGTTGAGTAAGAATCTCTTCCAGGCAACCAATCAGGGAAGATTTATAACAATTGGGAATCTGTTTTGTTTATTTTTTTAGGCTACAAATGCCTAATACTTATGTGCAGGGTAGGCTGTCTTACTAATACCTACTTGTGTGGACTAGTAATGTTTGTTGGCTCACTTGCAACAAAGTTAATCTAGAACTATCCACAAAGTTCTTAGTGTTTGGGGCCTAAAGCAGGGCCTGGACTTATCCCTGCCTGAGACAGTAGGGCCTTGCTGCACTACCTTTCAAAGCCCTGCGAAAGCAAATGAAGCTCTCTCTCCCCCCTTACTGGGCCTGCTGGTGGCGTCAAGAAGGAGCAGCAGCCTCCTGGTTGCTAGGGCCAATGTTGTCCATCGTGATGTCTCATGAGATGCCTCCAGTGGAGATGTTTCAGGGCTATGGCTGTAATGGCCAGGTCTGGCCTCCCCTTGTACATTTGTCAGCCATGAGAATTTTTCACTTGGCGTGGCATGTTGGGATTTCTTTTTCACGTTGCACAGTTTATTCCAGGGACTGAATTTAGACCTCTAGTAAAAATATGCATTAGAGCAAACATTTTCATCTTTGCTTTAATAATAATGTATAGGAACACCTATTACACAAGAATCATCATTATTACTGGTGACATAAGTTTTCTGGTGGCTGCAATGAGCAGATTGGTATCTCATCCTAGGTAGCCAGTAATGATAGGAAAGGGTTTGGGGTTTCAGCTAAAGTAAGAAGGTTTAAGTTAAATATCAAGAAAAGTTTACGTTCTGAGAAACAGTTCAGCTATAGGAATCTGTCATCATGTGGGAGTTAAGACAGAACTGGGCTGCCACAATGGAGCAGAGGAATTAGCATAATATTCTATAGTTAGGGCGCAATCCTAAGGCCCCTAGATGTTGTCTGAGGGGGCCATAGGATACTGGGGATTCCCACCTCTGAGGTAGGAGACAGCGCAGAAAGAATCACAGCCTCCAAGGTCAGGAAAGCAACCTCAGAGAGGAGGAAAAGGGGGCAGTCTGGTGAGTTGGAGGAGGCTGGAGAGGCCAGGATACGAGTAATCCAGAGCCTCTTCCAGCCTCCTTCCCTCGCCCTCCGAAGTGCCACTAGATGGCCTAAAAACTCAGTCTAGTGAAATATGCAAGGCCAGGGGAAGGGGCCACGAAGCTCGCCTCTGCTACTCCTCCCTCGCATCCTGCATTGGATGATTGGACCCCATCAGCTTCCGATCACCAAGTTTGAAGGCTTCAGATTAAAAATTTACTATAAGTGCATTTGTGTATATATTACATACAATGGACATAATACCTGTGAATCCGTAGGTCTGTGTTCATAAATATGAGTAAAGGCTGGAGTTGTTTGCAGGGTTAAGGTTTAAAATGTGCAGACTTTGTACCCAACGTCTGGTTTTGGAATTATTTGCAGTAGAGAAAATGTTATCCTCTGCTGCTTCCATCCCCCGCCCCCCAAGATTACTTCACTGACCCAGATAAACTGTAATTGACACAGCAATGGGTTTGGAGGTATGGCTTGCTTCCAGTTGCATGAAAGCAAGCCTCGGTTGTACTTCGCTAAGGGCTGTATATCAAAGTGGTGTCACATGCCAATCTGTGTCTCAGATATGACCGGCTGCGTCATCACTTGCTGCCAATGTACAGCTACGATCCTGCGGAGGAGCTGCATGAGGCTGAGCAGGAGCTCCTGGTAGAGGCGGAGGACACGAAGGTGAGCTTAATTAGGACCTTTTCTACAACCTGTAATTTGCTTTGTGGCTTGGATTTGGGTTGATTCCAAGAAACGAAAAGAAAAATCTAAGCCCTAGGTTTTCAAACACTCTTATTTGGTTTTCTCACTTTGGCAGTTCTGTACATCTGGATCTGTTGTACTTGGGGCACATAGGCTAGCAGGCATGACTGGCCCCATATTTATTATTGTGTATGTGGTCATCCATCCACACAAAGAGATAAACAGTAGATTGGTCCATAACATGTGTCCCATCTTTAAGTGTGTGACATGCTTGCTAAGCATAGGAATTCAAAGCCTGGGTGAAAGATCTCTAGGACTGGGCAACATTTTTCCCTGAAGAAGGGAGGGGGTCAGCTTCCAGAAGTTTGAGAATCACTGTGTTAAGCCAATGTGATTCCATGGACAAACACTATTGCTCAGTTACCATGTAAAGGGTGTGAGTAATGCTAAAGAAGCCAAGCATTCTTTTTGTAATGCTGACAAACATGAAGCTTGGCTAAAAATTGGGTCAGTGACTCAAGTAGTGTCTATGTGTGTGCTGGGGTTGCACTAATAAAGATATGTGCATAGCTTTTATATTATGCGTACCTAATATTTATGTTGTATGTTTTAATAGTGAGCTTGATTTAAGCTCCAAAATGTGCAGCCCTCGTCTGTCCCTTTTCATGGTTACATAATTTAGACAGTGATCTGCTAACAGAAGCATGAAAATACTTTTAAGCCTACTGGGGCTGGAAAAACTCCCAGGCACTCAGTATCTAGAAATCTGATTCTGTTTTTTAGGAATATGAAATTCTTGTTCAGCTGTATTTAGGGCTGGTGCCTAGGAACTTGAAGGGTTTTCAAATCATGTTTCATAGTTTATTTTCTCTCTCTCTCTCTCTCTCTCTGACTCACACTCAGACACACACACACACACATTTTGCATTTGCTTTTGCTAGCTGCAATTGTCTTAGAAAATAGATGAAACATTGGCTGCTACAAGAACTATGCATGATACCTTCCCCCTTCTCAATAAAGTTCTACCCAAGGGGTAGCCAAAAGAACTAACATGGAAGTTTCCAATGGCATAACTACTGCATGTGCCAACAAAACTCACATTGGCCCTGTTCAGAAGACACCTTAAACCATGGTTTAAGGTGTCAAGTTGTCTTCTGAACAGGGCCATTATGTCCAGCCCCGATTGTATAAGGTGGCCCATAATATTGATGTTCAGCAGAGGCTTTGAGAATTGAGTCTCCCAGTGTACTCTTATTTCTTTGGTAAAGGGTATTTGCCTTTATCTTAAGCAGTAACTCAGGGGTATCCAGGTTCTTTTTTCTGGCTCTGACTTGTTACAGTGGATTTTACATCGATCAGCTGATTTGACTCAAAAGTGGGGAGGCAAACAGAAATTGAGTTTATTGCTCTTAGCTACAAATGTAGGCTGTTTTCAACTGTGGAAACTGTCCATTCTCAGATGAGATTACTGCTGATGAAAGTATCATGGTTGTACTAAGTGATGGTGGATGCAATAAATGTCTGTTGTATGTTACAGGTGATGCGAGGGTGGGGAGGATACCAGCCCTGCCGTGGTTCATTTCTGGATGTGAAAGCTTGATGCCACTCGGCTCAGACTGAAAACGGCGTGGATGGGTGACCTCAGCTACCTGGCGTGCATGCCAACGTGAAGCGCTCCCAAATGCCATTCACTTTGAAGCGGCTGCCTTTCTTTCCAGTTCAATACCATGTCCTCCCAGTATTCTTCCTTTACATTTTAATATTGTGTCCTTCCAGTCTTAGCTCCCAGTGACAGAAGGTGAGTGGGTGCAGGCCCGGCTGTCAACACGGCTTTCCCTATGCATCCAGTGCACAGAGTTGGAGTTTGCATTTGGATCTGGGAATGCTCTGACTAGGCACACTAACATTCCTCACACTTCTCTTCCTTCTGGTTTGCATTTGATATGATGTTGGGAGATGCTGGAACTTCTGAAACGTTGGGTGAAATGCAACTGAATGGCTCTTGTACTATGAGCTACAGTCGTTAAAAAGCCCAGCTTTATAAAAAAAAAACCTCAATGGATCTCAGCTTCCTTTTGTGAATGAGCAGCATTAAAGCTGCAGCTGCTATGACATTTCAGAACATTTGCTAGCTGCCACCTGCAGATAATGGGTGTTTCACTTAGCTGTTGGGTACCTATGATTGTACCCCTTGATAGATGCAAGGAAAGTGAATAAAACAAATAAATGAAGCTGCATAGCTAGATACTTGGGGGGCAAGGGTGACAGAAGAGGGCTTTGCTGTGTAATATCCTTCACTTTACATCTTGAAATGTCTGTAATGAACAGATGCTGATTGGTGTGAGAAATTGTGTCTGCACTGCTATATGCACATTGGCTGGAAAGGTCAAGCAGGGAGCATGTCAGTCAGAAGGGGCCTTAATGTATTTCCGAGGAGTTGTTTCTTTCAATGAAACTGCGTTCAGTAAGGTGGTTCTTTCTATAATGATGACTTTTGTATTTGGGAGCTCCTTTATGTTTTGTAAATAAAATTCATTTTGAACAGGAGCATTTCTGGCAAATTTCAAGCTTTGCTTGTAACCTTTAATGCTTGTCTGTTGTAACTAGAATACTTGTTACCACTGATCCAACTATGGCGGACTGCAGAGGTGTTAGTGAGGGGACACCACACTGGCCTTCTTGAAGCCGAAAAGCCCTTGCTAAGTGTTGCTGCTGAGCTAGGATTTCATGGGTGTAGCCTGTTGGCATGACTACAAAGCTGCACTAGTGACTTGGGCAAAGTATTATTAGGACTGTTCTGCTTGCCTTTGTCTCTCATTCCAAAAAGTATTTCAGTTTTTTGCTATCTGACTAGACGTCCTCACACAGAGACTGGAAGAGAGGGCTAGGACACCTGCAGTGCATGTGTCTGATGCTTAATAATGCATTTTTTGAGCGCAGATAACTTCTGACTGTCAAGAGAGAGAGAAACAGTCTGTGGATGTGGAAATAAAGTGATTTTAATTTGCAAATTACAAGCAGGCTACTAGGGAACATATCATAATGCATATTTCATTAAGCACACAAATGGTTAATTCATTCTGGTGGAGTCAAGCTGGTGTAGGTATGTGGTTGAGTTAGTCACCACATGGGGAAGTAGTAACCTTACTGTTGCCCCCTACAAGTAGCTTGCAGTCCAGCTTCTTCCAATTGTAGCCTTTTGTCTGAGCAGTCCCAGATTTACATAACCTACAAAAATGTGCTGTTTTGATAATGTGAATTGGCATTTTAGTAGGAGTAAAGTAGACTGAGCTAGGTGGCAAAGCTCATAGAAGGGTACCATTCTGTAGTCGGCTTTGCTCTCACTTGCACCTGTTAGACAAATATTAAGCTACAGGACTGGAGGGGAATACAGTATGATTTCAGAATAATTTCCCCTCAGTAAACTTCTGTGTACACACAGAGAAATTCCAAGTTAGCATTGCTGATCATAGCAATACTGAAGGCTTGTTTTCTCACACACCTACACTGTCTGTCACCTTTCTATCATGAGAAAAGTAGGCTGCGTTTACCTGCAGTAAAAGTCTCACATTACTTCATCAGTGCTAGATGTGTGCCTGTGGCTAACTGGAGGAAAATAGTTTGCCCTGGTGTCAGTATGTTCCATTGAAATAAAGCCCTTTAAAGGTCTGCAAGTTGCATCCTTTAAGCCTCGTACTACTTTTTATAATAGAGGGGGGTTCAAGCATCCCCCTGCATTGAATGAACACAAGGGTTGTAGGAGCTCTACATTTGTAGAGCTCTTCCATGGGGTGGGGGGAGGAGAGCTCTAGGGCCAATCAGACACCTCTTTAACACATAGAGGCCCTTTTAATGTGTGTTGACACCATAGCCATCTGGCTAGCCTGTGTGCCCCCACAACCTCCTCATGTGCTCTTTGAACTGGGAGGAAGGTCTCAAATCCCTCAAGAATGGTATGGATGGTAACTTCTTGTTTCTATCATTTGTTGGTAGAAAGTCTTGGTTTATTTTAGGCCTTAGATGAATAACCCAAGATGTAGCAGCTGAAAACTTTTCTTAACCTGGTACCCTCCAGACATAGAATCATAGAATAGCAGAGTTGGAAGGGGCCTACAAGGCCATCGAGTCCAACCCCCTGCTCAATGCAGGAATCCACCCTAAAGCATCCCTGACAGATGGTAGTCCAGCTGCCTCTAGTGTGGGAGAGCCCACAGTCTCCCTAGGTAACTGATTCCATTGTCGTACTGCTCTAACAGTCAGGAAGTTTTTCCTGATGTCCAGCTGGAATCTGGCTTCCTTTAACTTGAGCCCATTATTCTGTGTCCTGCACTCTGGGAGGATCGAGAAGAGATCCTGGCCCTCCTCTGTGTGACAACCTTTGAAGTATTTGAAGAGTGCTATCATGTCTCCCCTCAATCTTCTCTTCTCCAGGCTAAACATGCCCAGTTCTTTCAAGTCTCTCTTCATAGGGCTTTGTTTCCAGACCCCTGATCATCTTGGTTGCCCTCCTCTGAACATGCTCCAGCTTGTCTGCGTCCTTCTTGAATTGTGGAGCCCAGAACTGGATGCAATACTCTAGATGAGGCCTAACCAGGGCCGAATAGAGAGGAACCAGTACCTCACGTGATTTGGAAGCTATACTTCTATTAATGCAGCCCAAAATAGCATTTGCCTTTCTTGCAGCCATATCGCACTGTTGGCTCATATTCAGCTTGCAATCTACAACAATTCCAAGATCCTTCTCGTTTGTAGTATTGCTGAGCCAAGTATCCCCCATCTTGTAACTGTGCCTTTGGTTTCTATTTCCTAAATGTAGAACTTGGCATTTATCCCTATTAAATTTCATCCTGTTTTCAGCCCAGCCTATCAAGATCACTTTGAAGTTTGTTTCTGTCTTCCAGGGTATTAGCTATCCCACCCAATTTTGTGTCATCTGCAAATTTGATAAATGTGCCCTGCACCTCTTCGTCCAAATCATTAATAAAAATGTTGAAGAGCCCTGGGCCCAGGACTGAGCCCTGCGGCACCCCACTCGTTGCCTCTCCCCAGTTTGAGAAGGTTCCATTGATAAGTACTCTTTGAGTCCGATTCTGTAGCCAGTCCGATTCTGTAACATGTTGGAGTACAGCTCCCAGCATCACTGGGGAATGCTGGATTAGATCCAAACTGTCCCAAGGAGGCACTGCCTCCCGCTTCCATTAGTCTGTAAAAGGGTAAACCTGGAAGGAAAAGGGGAGGGCAGGAGCCACGATTTGTTATTTGCCTTTCCAAAATGAATTGTCCAACGTGATAAATACATTCGGTTGCTTCCAGTCTTATGACTGTTGGATAACTGATCCCTCCTTCCTGCTGTAGGTCTGCTCTGCAGGGTTGGAGGGGCCCTTCAGAGGAGAATGGGGGACTGAAGGGGGCATTGGCAAAAATAGTCTCCTACCTCCAGTGGAGAGTCTCTGTTGGGTCATCTGTTCCACAAACAGAAGAGCCCTTCTAATAAAAGCCAGTGTGGCACTAACCTCTTAAAGTACTGGGCTTCTTATCTGCAGCCATTCATCTTTTCTCGAAGGGAAATATGGAGGAATAAAATTTGTCATGTTCAGAATATGGTTAGCAACAATGGTTCAAAGAATAAAAAAGACCAGAAGTAAAAAATTAAATGAAAAACATCTGAGGAGGAAAAATACAGTCGGGGGGAAGGTCCAGCACTCCCTTCTGCAAACCCAGGCGTTGGTTCATCCCCACCATATAGGCGTTTTTACCTTATCTTCCTTAGATATACATGCCATATGTTAGTATCAAATCAGATGCTAAAGTGCACATGGATCAGGTACTCTTGTTTTAATGAGATCAGTATCTCTGAGATTCTGTAAGATGAGATCTTTCACTGGCGTTACTGACACACCAGTGGGCGAGGTCAGATTGATTCAGGAGGCAATCCTAATGCATGTCTGGACAGAAAACCCACAACTCCCAGCCAGCCATGCTATTTGCCTTTGTCTCAACATGAGTGTGGGATGGGGTGCACCTGCCTAAAATGGATGCTAATATAGGATACTCTATATGTTATAAGCAGTCAGATCTAAACTAGGTTTGTCCACAGGGCTCTTAAAAACAAAACAGGAGGGCTAGGACCAGTTTCTTTTGAAACTAGGAAGGAAGTCCATGATTTGAATATAGTAAGATGAGATCTTTCCCTGGTGTTACTATCACACCAGTGGGCGAGGTGTGCAATCCTAATGTATGTTTGGACAGAAAAAAATCCCACAACTCCCAGCATTTCCCAGCCAGCCATGCTGTTTGCCTTTCTGTCTAAACATACGTAGAATTGTGGCCTCAAGGTATCTCTTCCATAACTACAGTTCAAATCAGGCCAGGAGTAACTGCTCTCCCCCAAAGGTGCTTTTTATAAAACCACTGAAGAGTTGTGTACATACTCAACCCTCCCAGTGCCTGCACCTCTCTCTCCAAGACTGCTTCTCATTTGTTTTTCTCCCATGGAGTGGGGTCATTTGTGGTCTGTGTGTTACTAGCAGGAAGATGGCCATGGTTCAGCAGGTCCTGCCTGCAGTGAGCTTTAAATGTTCCTGTCGAACTTTGTAGGGATTTGGAGGCATACCTGATTGCAACATGCATTTCCCACTGTCAAATTTAGTTTAGCTCTAAATACTAGTGCTGGGCTGAAAATTTTGATTCTTACAGTTTTGGCATTTTGCTGGGGAAGGGGCAAAACACAAATTCTGGCAAAAGAGGCCAAAACTTTCCTTGGGGAGGAGGACAAGGTTTCTGCTTACCTTTTTAAGAGTAGATGACGAGTGAGGAGCCTTCTTTCTATTTTTCACTTCAAAAACAAACAAAACGAACCACTTTAAAAACACTCCCTGCATTTTTATAGAGAAGCTTCTCCAGCCCGGCAGCTCTTTCTGAACTCCCATGAGACCATGTGGCCTTGCCCTCTCCTATAGGCATTTAGGAAGCGTTCCCAGACAGCAGAAGCTTCTCTGCAAAGAGCGAGCAAACCGGGCTTTTCGAGCTTTAGAAAATCTCTTCTTCCTTGCAGCAATACTGAACCAGCAAGTGAAGAGTTTTCCAAAAGCTCCAGCAGTCCCATTTGTTCTTGTTTGCAGCAGCCTGGGGCTCTCTGCAGCCTGGGAGTTCTTCCTGAGTGCATATAAGAGAGGGTGAGGTCATGTGGTCTCATGTAAGTTCAAGAAGTGCTGCCTCTCTGTAAGCCTCTCTGTAAGGAGTTTCATACTGGGAACATTTTTCAAGTAAAAAACCAAAAACCAAAACCAAAACAAAAACAAAAAAAAGGGGAGGGGGAGAAAAGAAAAAGGAAGAAGTGGCAAGTTTGGTGCAGTGACAGATGTGATTCCTCTTTGTGCCTTTTAAGGAGGATCCTGCAAGTTGATATGTCTAATTTGTGTACGAGTACTTACTGACAAAAGCATTGGGGGTGACATTTCCAGACGCTCCTCAAACAAAACTCAAAAGGGAAGGCTTGAAACATCTATTAACCTACCATATGAAGAGGTATGTAGAAAGCCTGCCCCCCTCCTCAAGGATAAAATTATTCAAAATTCTTCCCCTCCCTGCGAAAGAGGTAATGCCTCTTTCACACAGAGAAAAAAAATCCTGAAAATGGGCAGGATTCAGCATAGCACTACTAAATATTTACTGCAATGCAAGCAAACCAAATGATTGTGGCAAAGAGTCATGCTTATCTGGGGAATGCCAGTAAGCAGGATTTGGCTCAAGAGGCTGAGGTTCAATACCCCCGGGAGCAAAGGAAGAAGTGGCAAGTTTGGTGCAGTGACAGATGTGATTCCTCTTTGTGCCTTTTAAGGAGGATCCTGCAAGCTGATATGTCTAATTTGTGTACGAGTACTTACTGACAAAAGCATTGGGGGAGACATTTCCAGACGCTCCTCAAACAAAACTCAAAAGGGAAGGCTTGAAACATCTATTAACTGTTTTATTCAAGTAAACTGCAAATAGGAGATCAAGAAATTGTTAGCAGTGGATCAGAGATTCACACAATCTACAAAACCACCGGTCACCCCCGTCTTTTTTCCATGACTGCCTGTTCTTGCATTGTTGCTTTATAGGCAACTTCCAACACAACCATCATCAGTACAAAACGCGCAAACTGCTTTCAGACCCATGGCTTCAGCTAGCTGAAAAGATCAAGCAAGATGGGGAAAGAACCATCCAGCTCTTTAACAGTTTATGACTGCAATCCTATACACACTTACCTTGGAGTAAGTTCCATAGAACTCTGTGGGTCTTACTTCTCAGTAGATTAAACAGTAAGAGCTGGATTGCTCTTACTGTGCAATCCAGCAGCACTGGATTGCATGGTAAGAGGCAGAAATTGACTGTCACTTACTTGCAACTTCCCTGATACGTCAACTATAACATTGCAAAAATTAAAGAGGACAGGTAGCTTGGCTGATGGCAAACAATGAAGTTAGACTCCTCTTCAACTTCATGCTGACATATTATTTAACCACCACATTAATCCTCAACCTGGAAATTGGAGAAATGATTTGTTCAGGCTTTGTGCAAATAATGCCAACCCGGTTTTAGAAAGATACCAATCTCAGCAGCAGGGCCACTACTGTATACATTTTTAAAGTATCTAGGCAAAATAGAGGCAGAGCTATTTATTGGCAGATAGAAAACCATCTCTCCAGCAGTTATAAGAACTATACAGCAGTTCAAGGAGAACGTTCTCTTAATCATCTGTTTTTCTGCAGAGAAGTTACCACTGAATAGAAAGTCCCATGCTAAGATACTGAATCTTGGGCTATGTCTAATCAGCAGCTTCTCTGGGCCATATAGTACTAAACCAGAAAGTGTATGTATGTGAGACAGATACCCAAGCCAAATGAAGTCCAAGCCATTTGAGATAGGAGTTGCACCTGAGTCTAATTTGGACAGGCCCACCCATTATGTAGCTCCATGTTGAAGTGACCAGCACAGGAACTGACCCAACCTTAACATGGTTTGGGGCTGTCAGGCATATTGATAGAGTAAGCATTCACCATGTTGTCCACCTGGAAAAGCTCTTTAAATATGAGCTATCATTAAAAACTATCCAATGCAGTTGCCTTTAGTCTATTACTTAAGGGGGGGGGAGAGAGGGGGGGGATATCTTTGAGCATGGGGGCCTAAAGGAGCTCAGACCTACACTTTCAGAAGCAATTGTGATTTCGGCATGCTATACGTGACAACAGCTGACATTTGGAAATGATGCCATCTTAAAAAAACAAACCCTCTCCCAATCACTCATCAGTCTGACAAATATAAGCTTTTATCCCTTTAATAGCACAATAGTTTTAAAAGTCAACTCAAACTAAGTTATCTATAGTGTAGTATGTCAGTTCCAGAGAAAAAACAGACAGGTCCTGTTGGAATAATAAAATGTTGTAACCAGTACAGTAGCATCAGAAGCAGCAGCAACAAACAGCAGCAACTCCATGTTTTAAGAGAATGAAACTTAAATTATCCAGAGGTAGTTGTGGATGAAGGAAAGAGAAAAACCTTGAAAGACAACTTGTTTTGGAAAGACAACTGTACCTAACACACTAACTGTGCTATTATCAATGGAGAACATCACCAAACCCAAAGAGAGACTGGGGTGGGGATGGGGAAGGGATAGGGATTTTGCCATCCTGCTTTCCTTAGTCTTGGCAAACTCTTGCCCGGTTTCAAAGAAGATCCAGTAGTCCTTTCTGTGCAGAATGACTGAGCACCACGGGAAAGAGCTTTCAAGTTGCAGGCTCCCACCCACAAGTCTCTCCTACCTGGGCAGTGGCAGTTAAGAGTTACAAGGGGAGTGGATCAGAGGAAGCGTTACGTGGTTACTGGGGGAAACTCCCATTCGCAGATAAGCGCTAAGGAACAGATCCTGGCAATCTTACCTATAGCAAGCCTAAGTGCTTTGGCTCCAAGGCAGCTAGTTTGGGCTGAGCTGCATGCGATCAACAACAATATACAGGGTGACTGCAAAGAGCCATATTATTCTTCCAACCATAGGAAATGGAGTGAGAAAAGGCAAGATAACATCCTCTAAAACCAGGACCTAGGCAAATGGCTTACAATAGGAAATATTTACTGTCTTCCTCCTTTTAAATGTTGTGGCTTTTCCCACTATATACTGACGTTCCAGAATAAAATGCATATAATACTCCCAATTCCCTATGGCATAACTTTACGCTACTGCCACGTATCCTTTTGGAAGGTGACATGGTGTCTCTAAAGGGGAAATCAGGACTGATTTCAGGAATAACAAGGCTGTCCACTCTTTTTCGAAATGATTAAGTGCTTATTATAAAGATTTATATACCCCTTTCTCTACAAGGAGTGTATTGAGACAGGGCAAAAAAACAGATATAGAACTCGGTGCCCTCTGGATGTGTTTTACTTCAACTCCCATCAGTCCCAGCTGGGAATGCTGGGAGTTGCATTCAAACACATCTGGAGGGCACTAGGTTGGGAAAGGTCGATACAGAACTACATGAATTGGTAGGCTAAAATTTTAACCCTGTCAAACGAGAAGGGGAAACACATACATGGTTCTCCTATTAAACATTACACATCCAATGCGATGGCTGATCTGTTTTACATTGTACTCATGTTGCTGTTTTGTCTGCAAGAACATTGAGGAGGTGGGGGGTCAGGAAAAGGGTGAGGATTCTCCGTTCCTTCCTCAGTCCCAGAACTCGAGAAGAAATAGGAAAACTGAACTGTGAGGTAGAATCAGTTGGCTTTTTCATTGCTCCTCTTCCGACGACTCCTGGGAGATGTTGACCTCTTCATCTTTCTCCTGCACAGGAAGAGAAAAGGATTGGGAAGCTCCTAGAGGGGGGTTATATTGTACTTGTCTTAAGGCTAATCCACATTGTGCATCATCACTAGAGCAGCTACGAAAGGAGAAATGCAGGAGCTTGAGGCTGCCTGTCCATGGATACCTTTATTTCTAGCCATGGATGTGTGGTAATTGGTTGTATCTCATACACCCAAATCCACACTACCTTAAAGAGTCACAAAACTACTACTCTGCATTACCCAAGACTCAACTGTGGTCTTGAAAAGATGGTACAAGGGCAACTTATTGTACCCTGGCTCAAATGAGGCCCCAAGACTATGCTCACAAGAAAAAGCCTACACTGAGTTTAGTCTTACTCTTTTTTCCTTCTCAAGTATCTAACTAGCTGCATTCACAAGTATTTAACTAGCTGCTTTCTGTAGTTCTCTCTGGTCCCCTCCTCTGCCTTCAAAGGAGGTAAGTATGTGCAATGAATTTTCAAATCCATGCTGCAGCTTCCTCCTATAAGACACCTGTAATAAACACAAGCCTTTGAAACTTTGAGTGATGGGCAGAAACTGGCAGATCTGTATCACGCTAGCACAGATGGCATAGTCAGCTGTGACAAACCACAAACAAGTATTTTCCCCCATCAAAGCAGCCACACAAGACACACCAACAAACAGGGCCTGGTTAGGAAGCAACTCTGGCACCCAGTAAGGCACCACAAGTCATGTCATCATTATAGTGATGTTACGATCACCTGATGTTCACGATCGTATCTCGGCATGTCTTTCAGATATCTCAGCTTGGTTGCTTCATCGTCGTTTGAAACTTAATATGGCAAAGACTGAATTGCTTGTTTTTCCTCCTAAACCTTCTCCTCATCTCTCATTCTCGCTTACTGTCAATGATGTTACGCTTACTCCAGTCAAGGAAGCTTGTAGTCTTGGCTTTATATTTGATTCCTTGCTCTCCTTTATTCCTCATATTGAGGCAGTAGCTAAATCCTGTCGTTTTTTCCTGTATAATATTGCCAGGATTTGATCATTTTTGTCTGTCTCTTCTGCCAAGACTCTTGTTCATACACTGGTTATTTCTCGGTTGGACTACTGCAACCTTCTTCTCACTGGCCTTCCTTCTTCTCACATCAGTTCGTTGGTTTCTGTTCACCACTCTGCTGCTAAGATCATCTTCTTGGCTCGCTGCTCTGACCATGTTACTCCACTTCTGAAATCTCTTCATTGGCTTCCAATTCACTTCAGAATCCAATATAAACTTCTCCTGTTGACCTACAAAGCTTTTCACTATCTAGCTCCTTCCTATCTCTCCTCTCTCATCTCACACTATTGCCCCGCTCGTGCTCTTCGCTCCTCTGATGCCATGTTTCTCGCCTGCCCAAGGGTCTCTACTTTCCTTGCTCGGCTTCGTCCATTTTCTTCTGCTGCCCCTTATGCCTGGAACGCTCTACCAGAACATTTGAGAACTACAAGTTCAACCGCAGCTTTTAAAGCTCAGCTAAAACCTTTTTTTTCCCCTAAAGCTTTTAAAACTTGATTTTGTTCTGACTTTATACTGTTAGTTTTACCCTACCCAGTGCCTGTTTACCCTACCCTGTGCCTGTTTGCTTTCTCTTCCCCTCCTTATTGTTTTATTATGGTTTTATTAGAATGTAAGCCTATGCAGCAGGGTCTTGCTATTTTATTGTTTTACTCTGTACAGCACCATGTACATTGATGGCGCTATATAAATAATAATAATAATAATAATATAGTGCAGAATGCTCATTGACACTCTCCCGTCATAAGTTATCATTTGACTGTCAAAGTATTCCAAAATTATATAGCATAAACTAGACTTACGCATCCTGCTATCCTCCAGATCTGTTGGGACTACAATTCTCACTGTCTGAGGGGTGAAAGTAGTCCAACACAACTGGATGGCAACAGGTTGGGGAAGGTGGCATAAATGATGTTCAGTTCAACAACGGATGGGCACGAAGAGCCCTAAATGTGGTGTTTTCTGTGTTTTAGTTGCCATACATCCAAGCTTCCACAAGAGGGACAGTAGCATTAAAACAACCCATCTAATCCAAAATCGAAGCTCTCTTTCTCTCTTTTCACTGTCTCCATTGGTTCACCCTGCTCATTAAGTAGAAACCCTACCATCCACACCCTTCCAGCCCTGAAAAGCAATTGTTTGTGTACGAGGCGGGGGGGGGAACATATTTCTTCAAGGAGGTCTCTCCTCCTGTCTGCTCTCGTTAAAGAAAAACAAATGCTGTCAGAATGAGATGAGTCATGGCTGAGTGTGTGTGTGAGTCAGCAACCTCCACTTCCTTGTGTTTCATTCATAAAAATATACATTTAAGCCACTGTGGAATGTGCCTGCCAAGTCTGTACAACAAGTTCCAGGGCTGGAGACCTCATTTAGCAAAGGAAGGAAATGACTGATGCTACATAACCCCTCTCTGTTTGAGAGAGACTGTAACAGAAATAAGGCTGATAGCCTAACCCAAGCCAGAAAAAGTCTGGCAAGACAACAGGAATGGCTGCAAACAGCCACTGGACATTTGCAATATAAATGGAAGTTTAGTTCAGAGTGAGTTAATATTGCTAGGTGATACTACAGAAAAAACATTCAGTGCTTTTAAGCATCAGTGTTCATAGTTGTTGCAGGTAACACAATGTAATCAGTGCTATTGCTAATACAAGCATCTCCTATAATGCATGGGCCAGGGGTCTAAAAAGGGGGATCATTGTCATCTGGAGTAACTGTCTGGCATTTGTCAATTTGTTTTGTCACCTTGTGCTCAGATCTGAATATGATTAGTTTTTTTTTTTTTAAAAAAAGGAACATAATAAAGGTGTTTTTTTCAGTAAAATACTCATTACTAGTGGACATCATGGCTAATAATTTTACTCGGGTCATAGAACATTTTTAAAAATAGTATCTGGTTGACTCCCTCAAGATGGTACTAACCACTCCATTTAAAGGGACATGTATTTGGAAGTAACTGTGCTGACAAAGGGGTTTGTGTATTGTTGTACACCAAGAATGTTATCTCAATGGAACGCTGATCAACCATTGATCAGTGTCAGCTAACAATCTATAAATGAGAGAAAGGTTTTGGTGTATAGTATGCCAGAGACAGACTACACCTTGGCCTCATTGAACAATTGTATCCATAACTGAAATCTAAAACCCAAGATTTTTCCATGCCGGATTTACAATTTTTACACTGCAGGTTCTGCATTTTTTTCAGTGATGCTCCCAAAAACATTTCAATGCATTATGGTTTTTTTCCCATGGTCGATTGAGACTTTTGGGCCCTAATTGGGCAAAAGGTGTCAAACCTATAGCCCCCAAAAGTATTACATATTTTTGGATTTTTTTAAAAAACACACACACAATATTTTTTTTTGTGAAAGCTCCTCATTTATAGATGACCATCATGGCTAATAATTTCACTGGAGTCACAGGCTATCAAAAATAATTATTCACTCCAAATGATAATGGCCAACCCTTCTGGCCCATGGACTACTACTAGAACACAACCTTGTTTATATTGTACATCACACTGAGTGGAGGGATGATCCAAAAATCTTCGAAATAAATAATATAGCTTTCCCAAACTATCTTGCCTTTGTCAGCTACACCCTTGCTGGAGAGCTCTCCAAGCCTAATCCCATTACTTTCTAGTCTTCCAAGTAGGGCTTGAAAGAAGGAACTATAGCATTATCTGCAAATTTGAGTTGGAGTGTAGCCTCAGCCATATCCCAGCCGATTGTCGACTTTGGGCAGAAACACAGAAGAATGTTGCAAGCCTGTCAGTTACGGATAGCAGTTGGTGCAGATAGCAGAAGTATCGAAGGCTTCTAGTTCTGTTGCCAGAAAAATCCAGGTTTTGAGAAATTAAAGGCCAAATGTGTTGTCTTCTTTGCATAGTTTGATGTCAGGGTTGCAAGGCGAAAACAAACAGAACAACAAAAGAATATCTTCGCTGCAAATCTGGTTGCATGTTTTGGAAGGCTGCCTCTGCCTATTAGGAGTGCTTCCAGTCAGCTGCTTCTGGCAGGGTTGCCCTATATTCAGCTCATACTTTGGTGGCTGGGGACAGATTTGAGCTGCGGTGCCATTGGACACTTCTAGTGCTCTGAGTAGGATGGAGGAAGCAGCATATTCTGCACTCGGAAACAAACAATGGCACACCTGTCTGACCACTGGATATTTTAAGCTTGCTTTGGGCAACAAGCGAGGATGCAACGAAATGCTGTAGCGAAACCCCAGCACCTGAACTGAGTGCTTCTGTTCAGTGTTCCAGTACTATTCAGTCCTCTGGGAGAGAATGGTCAGAGAGAAGAGGACAAAACCCACTTTTAATTTTATTATTGCATTTATATCCCATCTTTTTTCCACCAAGGAACCCAAGGTGGTGTACATAATCCTCTTCCTCTCCATTTTATCCTCACAACAACCCTGTGAGGTAGGTTGGGCTGAGAGTCTGTGACTGGCCCAAAGTCACCCAATGGGTTTCCATGGCCAAGTGGGGACTAGAACCCCGGATCTCCTGACTCCCAGTCCAACACTTTAGCCACTACACCACACTGGCTCATCTTCTTCAACTCCAGCTCTCTCCTGTTGTGCTATATAGTACTGAAGGGCTCTGTTTGGAGATGACTGCCAATGCCACATCTGAGCTTGCTAGGTATTGTGCACGTGTGTTCTGTAGCACGGGAAAGGGGGGGGGAGTGTCCTTTTTGCTTTGCTTTCCTTCTTGAAGCATCCCAGTAAAATACAGGGAGGGAAATTTAAATCTTGTGGCTCACATTCTCTCCCTGCCCCACCTCGAAAACCATTCAAATCTCACCCTTCAGGATACTTACTGTAAGCCAGTCTGGCTATGCTACCTGAGCTAATGGGAGTTGCAGTCCAAAACACCAGGAAAGCACCAAGCTGGGGAAGGCTGCTATTAGGGACAAAATCTGTCATGGTGACCATGGGTGGCAAGAGTGCTGGAACAGGTCTTGGCTTATCTATCTATTCCCATCGTTGAATCAGTCAGCCTCACACCCTTTCCACTGAGGCCATAGTACCTTCCTGGGTGGGAGGTCTGAGAGTGGTGGAGGCAGCACTGGCAGCTGCAGCACAGGGCAAAGGCTATGAGGAATGGAGTGACCAGCCCCAAGGGACAGGGGCCTATTTTCCCTTTGGAGCTAGAGAGAGAAAGAGAGGAGTGGATGGACAGAGCAATCCTAGGTAGATCTACTCAATAGTAATTCCAATCAAGTTCAATGGCATTTATTCTCATGTAAGCGTGCACAGAACTGCAACCTTAGAAAATAAAGGTGGGGAGTGGGGAATGAAACAGGGCGTGTGGGGGGGCAGGGAAGAGGGTGATGGATGTATGGTTTCTGTCAAGAGATGGATTGTATCTTACTCCCTCGCTATTTGGGGCTCAGACCCAACTTCTTGCCTTCTACTTAGTTTCTAGGGCGTTACTTGTCTTTTGTGACTAGCTGTACCCTCAAAGCAGCCATTTTATGGTGGTGCCTACAATAGTTGCTCAAATTGCCAAAATGAGTGCACAGGCTCAAAAAGGTAGCGAACCCCAAGATTAGGGGTCTTGAGCAGATCAGTGTTCTCACGAGGAGGAAAAGTTATTCTCCACCACCACCACCCTGCCTGGTCTCGTAACAAGGGTATTCCATATTTTGGCATCAGTTTCACAAGACATGAGCAGATTGCAAATAGAGCTTAGCCATTATCAGAAAGAAGAAACAGTCTGCAGTTTTAGCAAAGTCAACAGAGCCTTCCCCATAGTGGCAGAAAGGGAACAAATCCAGACCAAAACACCTTAATGGGCTGTGAAATGCAGTGGCTGCTCTAAACAATGAAGGCCAGATGAAACTGCCTGAAACTCACTCTGCAAGAATGCGAAAATGTCACACTGGTAGCACCAAAGCTGAGGCAACTAATAGAGAAACAGCCACTTCCTGTTACTCAGTTCAGTACAAGAAAGAAAAGAACACTAGGAATAATTATAGATAAAACACAACACAGGGAAGATGCCAATGTGACAGCTGTGTTTTTAACCACCGATACCACAAGAAGACACCAAGCAATTGCCAAAGAAAGAAGTACCTGTGGCAGGTAGCACAGGGCTTGGGGCTTCCAGCAGAGACATGCTCCCCAGGGCCACACAAACAGAAAATATTCATATTTGCATCTCACCCCATTTTGTTATAGTAGTATCTATTGGATTCAGAGGGCCACCCAACAACTCACATATAGAGCCACTGGGTCCTCTTTTTTGTATTACCATATTTTTATCTTGGCACTTTCAACAAAACTGAGGTTAAGGGGAGGAAGAAGGTGCCCTGACAAAGGCTTCTGGCCACCAGTAACCAAGAAGCCCACCAGTAACCAAGAAGCCTTGGGGCAACAGGGCCTTTGGTGGGAAATGGGCTCCACCCCCCAGCAATTTTTCAGCAGGGGGCTTTCCCACTCTCTATGGAGAGATTCTGTCAGTTCTCTGAATATGGAGTAGGGAGAAAAGCCCTCTCTGCCCCAAAAATGGCTGGAGTGGGGTTGGGGGGTAGAAACCACCCTTTTCTCTCACCACCACCACCAAGGAACCTTCTCCCCCATCTCCGCTGATAACAGGGCAGCTTCTCCTCACCCTATGCCAGGGGAAGGCAATCTCCAGTCTGCAAACTTAATCCATCTTATGAGGTCGCCCAATCCAGTTCACAGAGGGTGGGTCATCCTTTGCGTGCCCCTCCCCAAGCCCCTCTTCCTGTCCTGGGGAGAGGAATCACTACGTTATTGCCAATTTCTGACTGGAGATAAGAGGATTCGCACATGTATCACTTGAGATCTTGGTGATCAGAGCTAGCCAAGGGATTCCCTACAAATCTGCCAAGCCCTGGCTAAGTCCCCTCTTGTGTCCTGATTGAGACGCGTGTGGCACGGGAAGAAGGCGGCTGATTCTGTCAGGGTTACAGGACACAGTGAGACGGTCACTGTGCAGAGGTACAGAGACCGCTCTCTGCCTTGAGAGGGGAGCAAAAACAGTGGTGGGCCAGAGTGGATGATGTCATGGGAAGAGGGTGGGACTTGGGGCATAACCTTCCCTTGACATCACCCTGCCTGCTAGCTTTGTCAGGGGAGTGAGGCAATCTCCCTGGCCTAGGCAAATGAATGGAGAAATGGCTTCGTTCACTGGCATGGCGATGGAGAGAGGAAAACAAGCAAAGAAAAAGGCACACGCACACATACGGGGCACACGTGCACATAAACAGAGAGAAGGGAGCTTACTCCCCTTCTTTCAAAACGACAAATGTGCCCACAGGCCTAGTGACAATGGGAAAAGAGTAAGCCAGTCTCCTGCTGACTGTGCTGAAGAGAAGCTGTAAGAGAGGAATGAGAAGCTATTTTGCTGATGTTACTGTCGACACACTCTGAGACGAAGGGCACTCAAGATCGGCCTCAAATGTAACACTAGCCGGTTCATGCCCCAGAACTTCTACTTGCAAGACCCATATATCACTCTACATTTGATAAAGTATCCAAGCAGTGAACAATAAAAAGGGGAGAAAATAATAACAATCAAAATACAGAACCAAAAACCATTAAAACCAGATTGTGTCAATAAAACAACCATTTGTTTAAATAAAAATGTCTTCTGCAGGTGCAGAAAATGAAACAATGTTGGTGCCTGCCTGATATCAACTAGCGGGGAATTCCACAGCGAGGGAGCCAAGACTCTACAGGTTCTACTCTGAGTAGACTCCAAACAGACTGCAGGTCCATGTGGGACCGCCAAGAGTGCCTCATCTGATAACCTCAGTGGCTTGAATTGGGCTCAGTAGCCAATAAGTGGGCAATCAGTCTCAGGACAGATATAATATGACTCAATTTAGGAAAACCTTTCATGCAGGCACCATCCCATTCCCACTTGCACCGGGGATGGGGAAGGTTCAGGGTCTGTAACAGCTGGGCTAGAGGACACACATGTTTATGTTTCTTTCACAGGAGATTATACCATCAGTGCTTTTGTGATGGGTCTCTGCCAATTTCTCAAACTTTTGTGGACTGAGCTTACTGCCGGAAGGTTTTACTAGGTATGTACAGCATTACTCATAATTGCCTCCCCTGAACAAGTTGAAGGAGTAGAGAGATTCCCGTTGCACTTTTCACTTGTAGGTCATGAAGCACAAAATCATGTCTCAGGGACAGAACAGCACCTATTAGAGCAAAATTCAAAGGTCAAGAATTGTTTAGAGATTTGGGGCAGAATTCCAGGTTCATGAGCATCCATTGGATGGTATCCAATCCATAACAGAATGATGCTCAATATATCCACTCCTCTTGATCCAATAACTTGTTTTTCTCATCTGGAGAACCCGCTATTTATGAACAGATCTGAAGTGCAGAGCCCTTTGCTAACTGAAACACCAAACAGGTTTTCTAAATACAAAAAGAACAACACCCCCTCCAAAAATAATCTTCCTGGAGAAGTGTTGCTTTACTTTCAAAAACAAAAACTTACTGATTTTTTGGGTCGGCCTCGAGGTTTCCTCCCCGCTGTTTTTACAGCAGCTTTCTGGACAGAAAGGACACAAAGATGAAAGCTGTAAGTCAAGACAGTGATATAAGGCTTTTGTCATCCACCCCAAACCCAGTCCTATTTCAGACACTTCTCTATTTGGGATTTCTGTTTTCTGATTAAAAGGCAGTTATGTTGTTGGGCAACTCCTGAAATAAACACATCCTCAGAGAGTAGCTGGAAAACAGCATGGAGAGTAAGCAAAGTTTCATGGTAACAGTGGTACTCTTTGTAGAGGAAGCTCTTTGGGGTAGTTCCAATTCTGGTTTGACTGAAGAGTCCTGCGAAGGTTTCACTTCTAGATTTTGCTCCTGAAAAGTCAGTGGCTTGATTTTTGGCATTACATATGCAAGCCACAGTGTCTCCCCTCTCCAATTCTCTTACTTCCAGTTTCATGCAAACTATAATATGCCACTGCATCTTAACTGGCAAACTATGATTCTTACTAAATGGGGAGTGAGCAAATTGTGGCATACGAGGAGTATGCAACCCCAAGCCTTGCTCATTTAACACCAAAACATACTGGCTGTTGTGAAAAGCAACCCATTGAAGATTTAGGAAAAAGGCACCAACATTCCTGCAACATTATTTTTCACATCTGGATGGACACTGTAACAAATACCATCCTCTCCAAGACTGGTGCTTGAAATGGCCCACAGAGCATCTATCTGCAAGTATTATTATTATTTATTTATTTATTTATTTATTTATTTATATAGCGCCATCAATGTACATGGTGCTGTACAGAGTAAAACAATAAAATAGCAAGACCCTGCCGCATAGGCTTACATTCTAATAAAATCATAATAAAACAATAAGAAGGGGAAGAGAATGCACCAAACAGGCACAGGGTAGAGTAAAACTAACAGTATAAAAGTCAGAACAAAATCAAGTTTTAAAAGCTTTAGGAAAAAGAAAAGTTTTTAGCTGAGCTTTAAAAGCTGCGATTGAACTTGTAGTTCTCAAATGTTCTGGAAGAGCGTTCCAGGTGTAAGGGGCAGCAGAAGGGCTACTTGTGAGAAAGCACCCTAACACTATTTCAGCTGGTAGACCTTTCTCCCTTCAATATTGCTGTCCTGATCTGTGGTTGTATATATTGCAAACACTGAATTAGCAGCACAGGGAACAAAGGAAAGAAATAACAAAACTGAAATGGAGCAACTTTGTGCAGACACAGCCTTAAGCTATGCTCTAGGGGTACATGAATGTGAAATCTTAGCTTTTGTGTCTGCGCACCACTGGGTGTATATACACAGTGTAATCACAGCTGTCAAGAACAACAAGGAAACTTGTTTCAAAACTCCTCAAGTGTGTGCAAAACTATTACAAAATGTAGAATCTCATGAATTTTAAGTTAATCTCGCAATCCAAGGATGTGACTCACGTGTGCTTTGAACACTTGGGGTTGGCAGCAGTGTCTCTTGCAATTGGCCTTTCCTTTTGCCTTCTGGGGCCCATGCCACAAGTCCCTCCCTTGTCATCCCTCCCCATCACAACAATTTTCAACAGGAGCCATCTGGGCTCCAGCCCCGTGACTCAGGGACGTATGCAGGATATGAGTCGCGTATTTTCAAAACGGTTGAAACCAAACACAACAACACACATCCCACTCTTGGAACTTTGGTCAAATCTCCCCCCCCCCCCCCGCCCAACCGCCACATCTTTACTGGTGCTTATACCCTTCAAGGAGGGGGCAATGAAGAGGACCAAGGTTTGGCCCCGATGATCACAGATTGACCTTCTGACAGCTGGAACCTTGCTTGGGATGCTATAGGTATCCCAATCCTGTTATTCTGCTTTAACTGCAGTGGGGCAAGCTCTGGCTGTATGATTCAAAGCAGAAGGTTATTCGAGGGTCAGGCATTACAATTCAACACACCAAACACCTCAAATCACAGACACCTTCAAACAGCAGATGAGCAATTAGCAGAATTACTATGGGTGACAACAGCTTGTGCAAAATGCAGCAGCCAGATTGATAACCGGAACCAGAAGGTCCGAACATATAAGACCGATTCTGGCCCACTTGCATTGGCTGCCTATATGTTTCCGAGCCTAATTCAAGGTGCTGGTTTTAACCTATAAAGCCTTACATGGCTTGGGACCACAATACCTGATGGAATGCCTCTCCTGACATGAACCTACCCATGCACTACGCTCAACATCTAAGGTCCTCCTCTGAGGGAAGCTCAGAGGATGGCAACAAGGGAAAGGGCCTTTTCACTGGTGATCCCCCAATTATGGAATGATCTTTGCTTCAACCTCTGCAACAGCTATTCTGGGCCCCAAAGGCCCAAGGAATGGTCTAGAAGAGGTCTAGAGGAAAGACCAAAGCATGTAACTCACAAGGAGCAGCAGGCAGCTGTTAGAGCAATAGTACCAAATGCTTTTGTGCTGGAAGCGGACTGGAGGCAGGAAGGCAACAAAGTTACCCAACACGGAGAAGTGGATATATGCTCAGTGGTGCTGCAATGCGAGTATACCTGCTATTTTTCCCAAGTCACAGAAAAGTCTCGCATCAAGTCACTCCAAAGCAGGCAGCAAAACTTAGGTCCCCAACTCCTACTTGAGTACTGCAACTGAGCCAACCAACGATGGAGCAGTGTCCATTACAGAGCCCAAAAGAAGGAGGAGGAAGGGAACACAGCAGCTGCAGGGAGCCAGGTGCCCAACAGGCAGAAGCAACTGTCTCCAGAACTTGCTGGGTGCTCCCTTCTCTTTGCATTTTATAATCTGAACAGATGGCAAAGGACTTGGGCTAAGCCGAGGTGTTCTGCAGCTTGGCCGCCAATTCAGGACCAAGCATCTGCTTCTCTAAAGCAGCTGGGACACTTAAAGATCCTTCTCAGTATCTACTTGGGGGAGGAGGGAGGAGGAAAGGAAGAATATGCCCTTTGTGAATTGGCTTAGTGTTTTCGATTTCATACACACACACAGCTGCTAAGTCACCAACTGTGGGGTCATTTATTTACTCACTTTACTTGCTGTCTTCCCAACTCTCACCCAGTTTCAATCACATTGCACCCGATGACATGGAAGACGTTACTCTCCACCAACAAGGAGAATGATATGACCAGGTGGCTGCTATGCCAGATAAGCAACTAGAAACAGAGGGGGCCAGGCGTTCAAGGGCCCCAAAGTCTGGGAGGGGCCAGGGAAGCCGACCACAGCTCTCCATTTCCCCAAAGAATTTCTTATCTTCCTCTTGCATGAATGACTGGGGCATATCCCCTTCTGCTCCTTACAGCTATATAAACTCCAGCTGCCAGGACACACAAAAAGCAAATGTCACCAGCTGTCCAGCTAATTCAAACAGCTTCTGCACAAAATAGCTTAGATTTGGGTGCCTGCGGGATTTCTGTATTTCTCCTCCTCTACTCCTCTCAAGCTCAAAAATAAAAAATTAAAAAATAAAACACAAATACAAGCTTAGTCTATTTTGGGGGAAAAAAAACCTACGTTTGCTGAGATAACAGAGAACTCTGATGGGGTGGGTGGTGAGAGGAGATCACTTACAAGGCAGGGATACTCAGCCCTTCCTGTGCCGACCCATTCTGCCCTTGAAATGCTCTCCCATCCCCAGGTAGAGTTTAAAACATCCTGGGTGAGAGTGGGGGTGATTGCAGAAAAGAATCAATGGCTAGCTTTGATAAAAGAGCAAGTACCCCTAATTCGGCCTGCAAACCTCCATGTTAGGGAAACCAGATTTGGGAACCCCATGTTTCCTCTTTGGCATCTAGTTGTGCCCTCGTCCTATAGGAATTGAATTTCAGTACAAAGGCATGAACAGGGCAGAATTAGAAAACATCCCATTTTTTATTAAAAAAAAAGCAAGAGAAGGGAAAAACAGCAAGAGGCTGTGTTGGCTCATTTGAAGGAAACACACACATATTTAGCATAGGAACCATGTCATGACACTTTTATAAGAGCCACAGCTCACCCCTTTGCTATTGTTACTTGGCCCTCGTAAAAGGTATTAGGAGACGGTCCCAATAAAACCCAACGTTTTGACTCTCCATGTGGCTGGTTCATTCCCCCCATGGGAAAAGTATTTATGTCCAGATGTAGTCTTACAGTCAAACCCAGTTGAGCAAATTATATTTTTCTAACTCTACACACATATACACACAAACAAAACATGAGTAGTTGGAGAGGATGTGAAGTTTGTTGTCCAGCCCCCAGAATACCTACCCTTCCCTTTGTAGTGGCCTTGTTTTTGCTCCCCTTTGGTCTGCCACGTGGTCTCTTGGGTGCTGGTGCTTCGGCGGGTTCTTTCTACAGAGAAAGAGCATTACAGTCAGCTAAAGGGGCAGAAAAGAGCAGACACACCTGTGCATCTTCAACTAGGACAGGGCATGTGCTCCCCACCCAGAAACCAAAGTGAAAGAAATGAAGGGACCCCATCAAACTGCACCAAGGAAGACAATTTCACATGCATAACACCCATAGGGACACTACTACTGAGTAATTACTGGTGTTAGCTCATCCCATTAAATGACACAAAACTCCAACAAATGAGTTTTTGTTTCAGACCTGAATATTAATCTCTGTTTAAGCAGGGAGTGTTTGAAGTACAGTGTCGGAAAATGCTATAACGTTTGAAGTACAGTGTTGGAAAATGTACCACCCATTCCACACCTCAAGTGATGCAGGCTACAAATTCTTTCCTGCATGGAGTCAGCCCAAAGTCAGTGTTGGCAATGCAGCGCTCACAACCTTAAGACTATAAAAACGATGTACTCTGAGTCCTGTACTGTCCCCCCAGAAAAGATAAATCCCACTACACCCCACTTTGAGACTGCATGTTGAAGGACTTAGAAGATGGATGCACAGCTTCACAAAGATTTGGACAGACCAGGAAATGTTGATCAGGATTTGGGTAGCACTTCTTTCAATGGGGAAGTAATACAGGCTGGAAAGAGAAAAGCTGCTTTTTAGTACAAGTTTGGAGATGTTAAGAAAAATCCCTGTTAAACCAAGATCCTTTTCTGAGGCATGGGAAAGGGGGCATTTGTTACTTTAGAAGCCTACCCCCACCCCTTAGCCCAAACACATAAAACCACAACCCAGAGACTTAATACCTGGAAATTAATAAATATTTTATAAATTATATATTTCTGTCAGGTCAAATGTCACACAGCTACTGTTTCTAACTTCCTGTCATATGGCAGCCTTGTTCCCCCAGTTCTCTAGAGCACTTCCTCACTCTGCTAGTTCAGGCAGAAGGAAGAGGAGAAGGTGGCAACTGCTGCTGCCTCAGACCAGCCAAAAGAACAGCCGAGGAGACCAGATTTTGATCTAACTTCTTCATGGAGGACCCAGAATGACTTGATTAACAGGGGTCAGACATGTGGGCCCCAAGACGTGGATAAAAGAAACCACAAAAAGATTTCACTTTTCACTTTATCAGGAAAAAAATCACACACATGAATATGGAGAAAGCAGTAGAAGCATAAAAGAATCTAGAAGAAATCAATTCAGAGTATTACCAGCCAAAGTCAAAACTATGTTTAAATCCTTGGCAGGTAATCAGTACAATTGAAAAAATGTTTCAAACTTCTATACTGACTAGGGGTGTGCACGGACCCCCCGCTCCGCCCCGCGGGCCAATCCGAAAATTTCGGATCAGCCCGCTCCGCGCTGCTCCGCCCATACTCCGCTCCTCTTCGCCGCGGAGCTCCGGCTCAGAATCAGAGCTCCGCAGTGGAGGGGAGTGGTGCCAGGTAAGGCCGGGAGAGGAGGGCGGGGGGGGGGTTACCGGGCCCTGCCACCATTGCCACCCGTGTGGCAACGGTGGCAGAGCCTGGTAAGGGACCAAGGGGGAGGGGGGCCTTACCTGCCTCCGTCCGCAGTCCGTCGGCTTCTTCAATTGAGCCCGCAGTTCAGCCAGGAAGTCGGGGCAAGTGCGGCCTAGACTTCCTGGTTGAACCGCGGGCTCAATTGAAGAAGCCGAGGGACCGCGGATAGAGGCAGGTAAGGGAGAGGAGGGGGGGTTTACCGGGCTCTGCCGCTGTCGCCGCATGGGCGACAGCGATAGCGGCAGGGCCCGGTAAACCCCACTTACCTTTCCGGTGGAGCTCTGGATGGAGGCGAAGGATCCGCCTTCACCTCGATCCTCTTCGTCACGCTCCGCCAGCCCCCCAATCCTCTTCGCCTCCGCCTTAAGGGGAGGCGAAGCACCCCGCTCCGCTTCTAATTCGCCGGTCTGATTAGAAGCGGAGCACATCCCTAATACTGACCATACATTAGGTTACACACACACGCAAACACTTACTTAAAAGAAGCCCTAATTGTTAAGGCCTAATGCAGGAGTCAGCAACACAGTGCCGACAGTCACACTGGCACCCTCCAAGCACCACCCACCCACCCCCGGCCCGGTGTGCCCGTGAAGCCGCTTTCCCCTACCTCTATTAAAGCCAATGGAGCAATATCACTCCATTAACTTCAACAGAAATGGGGGAAAAGGGTAATTTCCCACCCCCATGAAAGACCCTTGGGACTGTTTTTTGGCACTTCTGCAAGGAAACTCCTTTGTCCCTGGGTTACTACTCCCGAGTAAAACCAAATGCTGGGGCACAGGAGGCACAAGGATAGCAACATCAATTGTAGGTATGCCAAATGTCCTTTTGTACTGAGATGGCTCCTGAATACATGAAGGAAGGAACGTAGGAAACAGTCAGACCATTGGTTTATCTAGCCCAGTACTGTTGATACTGACTGAGAGTAGCTCTGCAGGGTTTCAGGTAGGATTTTTTCCAGCCCTACTTGCTGCTATGAGGGATTGAAACTGGGTCCTTCTACATGAAAAGCATGTGCTCTACCACTGAGCCGTGGCCCTCTCCCTCTAGCTCGGATAGCATTCTGATGCTTGCAAAGCACTAAAAGCCCCGCAGAGATTCAGAACATACTTCAATACTGCTCTGTGGAATCGCAGTCATCGTCCAGTAGAACTGCCCTTCGTCCCAGCGGACTTGCAACAACAACGTTGCTTGCACCTTCATAGTGTTCCCCTTTTTTTGCCATAAAGACGTAAGAAGAGCCACGCTGGATCAGACCAAGGGTCCCTCTAGTCCAGCATTCTGTTCACACAGTGGCCAACCAGCAGTTGACCAGGAACCCACAAGCAGGACCAAGTGCAATAGTACCGCAGCAACATAGCTACTGGAAGTAGCACATAGCTATAAGGACTAGTATGTGCTACTGGAGGAAGCAAACAGCTATAAGGACTAGTATTCACTGATAGCCTTCTCCTCCAGGAATTTATCACAGCTGTTTCTAGCAACAGCCAATGGAAGGCGATAATTGCAGTACTGTTTGCAAAAGCTTCCCCTAGTAACATGAATGGAAAGGTGCCCACAAACCTGAGGCTGTTTCCTGGGCCGCCCTCGTCCTCTCTTCTCAGAGACATCCTTGTCTTGCTTGGCAGCCAGGGCTTGGCTCGATTTTGCACTGGATTCACTCATCTTCTCTTTCAAAAGACAGAAATAATAATTAAATTAAATGATAGTATATGTCACTCTCAAACTCCCATGTTACAGATCTCAGTATCTGCTCTCCAGATACTGGTCTGGGGACTGAAAATGAGATTTGCCACATTGGCGCTTCAGGATCATCAGGCTGCATAAACAGAGGCGAGCAACCCACAGTCTACATGCAGCACCTCAGGCAGACTTGTCCCTCTCCCAACCTGGGCAGGGAGAATGGAGTGTTTTCAACTGGTAAATCTAACTAGTTCCACACCATCATAAAACACCCAAACAGCTTCGAAGGATCTCGGAGAAACCTGAAAGGGGGTGTTGTGGTGGGCAGGGAGGGGACACAAGAGGTCAGATTATGAAGGATCCTATGGCCTCTCCACCCCTGCCAGTGCACCTCCACTAGATGAGCTCAGATGCTCTACTAGAAGAAAAAGCCAGGATGGAGAGCAGAAATTCTCCTCCATTCTCCTCCTGTCCTGCTGGCAGCAGCCCAGCAGGAGACTGAATACTCTGAAGCCTCCAAGATTGGAGGCTTCCGTCCAACAAGGGTGCATTACATAGGATTGTGCCCTAAAACACTGTTCTGAAGAAAAAAGAGCACACTTTGATTTTAACATGGTGCCTATGCCTTTATACATCATAGGAAGAGGGATTCCCTCTTGTGTAAGAGAGAAGGGGAAATGCTTCTAATATGGCATCCACCACTTTTTTTAAAATAAAAAAGAGTACTTTAATTACAAGTGTCTTAATAGGTTTTTTTTCCCGGTCTTCTTTCTACATTGATTATTGACCAATTAGTCAACCAAACATTGCAGCCCTGGTTATTTTATCATAATCTTACCAGCGACAGTTCACAAGAAAGAGGAATTGACACCTGCTCAGAGATCTCATCTAAAGTTGTACCGGAAGCATCCTTCAGAATTATTGTACAAGTGACCTTTCACTCACACAAAGGACCATTAAGACACTGACATACAGATTGCAGAATCCAGAGCTTCATACCAATGATTCCAGAACACGCTTTGGCCCTCTGTATGGGAACAAGCTGCCTTGGGGCACTTGCATCATCCCACCCAGCAAAAATGAGGATTTCACCACTCAACTGATACAGCCCTGTGTCACAGGGGTGAGGGGGGCAGCTGGCACATCCCCTTTCCATACATTCAGTCCACACATGGAGATTTTGCGTGGACACTGCTATAGTAAGCTAGCTGTTCCAAAAGGAATTAACATAGAATAAGTATCATTTGAATTCAAAATAAATGTAGTAAACCTATTCCAGAAAGTGTGAGGCTTCCTGTAAAGAAAAATAATCAAAGTTAATTCTACAAAAGTTGTTAGAGCCAGTCAAAAGAGGTGTCTGGCGCCCTGAAGTACCCAGGGCTGCAATTTGAGTTAGCCTAGGCTGCTTTTCCTCTTGAAGGCCAGAACCCATACATCCACTGTGCTATTATCACCATGACAACAGCACCTTGCTCTGGGTGGGGCAAGAGCCATACAGACTGTGTCCTGGAAGGAACGAGGAAAGGACGTTCTCCTGAGATTACTTGTATTTTATTTTTCTGCTGCAAAGCTAACCGCTTTGGAAAGGGAAGATAAAAACAGTGAGTGGGGGATGGTATAAAGAGGATTAAACCCATCTCCCCCAGCACCACTGCTCCAATTGAAATCTCAGCTTTGTGATAAAAGTGTGAAAATGTCAGGTATTCCAAACATGGTTTGTATCATTTGGCTCTTAAGCATTATCCCCATCAACCATAGCAGTATACTACTTCCTCCAGATATGTATGTCTGCTATCTTGACAGCTTATAAAATCCAACAGGAAGCAGACACAGGGCCACAGAAAGATTGGCTACCTGCAGAGCTGTTGCCATAGTGAACCCTGGGACCAGAAGAAGCCACTACACACCAACTCCCATACAAAACAGATACCACTGCATGAACATGGAATGCCAGTGGAGGGACACCACCCTCCCCTGCCCTCCTCGCCTTTCTAGAAGAAAGGCATCATTGCATCTAGTACATGGTTGACTAAACAATCCCATGAACCACAGGTGGTTTCTGGGCAACCAGAATGTAGCATCTGAACAATGGGATTCACACACATTTCCTCTACAAGCCATCAAACAGAAAAGTCTGCAGCACTTGAGCACAGTCATGCTCACCTAGACTCAAACATATGAATAAATTTTCTCCCTGCTATTTGGAAAGAAGCGCAGCCTCCATCTTCCAACCAGAAAAGCCTACATGGTGTCTCTGCTGTTATGAAAGAAACTCAAATGCAATGAGAGGGTTATGACTAAGAAGAGTTAGGACTGTTGGTATGTGATGGTAAGAGGCCAGAGATTTATGGTGGTTGCACAGGAGGGTGGGGCCAGGTCTGAGCCAAGATTCAGCCACAAAGAGCACAAACAGTGAACCATTGAAAAGAAAAGCTACGTTGTATATCTCTTTCTATGACTACAACAAACATGCAAAGAAGCCAAGTTATACAATACGAGATGCTTTATACAAGCCACCCTCCTCTTCAGGCTAAATACATACCTAGATGCTTAGTCTAAGCCACTGGCAAGATGAGATGGACACCTTGGGATTCTCCATGTGTGAAGATTTGGTATATGGGTGATAGGGTTAGGAACCTTTGAGTTTTATTCAGAAAACAAACGACCTGCAGCAGTCAAAACAAGACTAATTTCCGCTTTTGGATCCTTATTCCTAATTGTACAGCACACAAATAAAAGGCTCTGATTTCCCTAAGGTCAATATGATTTAAGCAAAACCTTTTGTGCTCACAGCTTATAAATTTAAGGTTATGGAAGTCCATTTTACTAACTGAAAGTTATCTTATATATATAATTCAAAGTTTGGAGTGAGTTAGTTATCCCTTTTTGACTACTTTCCTGTTGACCGATTCTCATGAAACATACTTCATTGGAAAGCTCTTGACATGCAGATTCCACAAATAACAATGGTCTGTACTCAAAGTTGGGAGTTAATGTTCATGAAGCTTTTTTTTCCTTTAGGATACTTTTAATATGCTTTTAGGATGTTTTAGGATGTTTTTAACAGTGTATGCTATGTATTTAATCAGTATTTTGTATATTTTATGCTTGTTGTTCCCCGCCTCGATTCAATCAGAGAGGCGGGTAAGAAATAAATTATTATTTTAAGAAGTAGACTTCCTTCTATAACAATGTACTGTAAAGTTTTATTTTTAATATAAAAAAGCAAGTATAATTAAACAAACAGAATCAATTGCAAATTGGAGCAAAATGAAATATGAATACAAAAAGTCTCTGTACACTTTTATAAATAGATGTGCAGGCCAAAGTAGAATGATATGCCAGTAACATACGACCTGTAAACAAATCATGAAGGGATTGAGAGACACCTACAGTTAAAAGTAACCCAGTCAATCTTTAGTTAAACCTTTTGTTAGATTTGATTTTTCTCTGCGAACTGTGTTCAGGAGTAACCAACTGGTACTGCAGAAAAATCATTTTTGCCCCCATTATGAGGGCTTTTAAAGGACAGGTAAATGAGATTTTAGGACTTGGAATCAGCAGTCTGCAGGATGTAGGTATCTCTAGGAACAAAGTTTTAAAATAAAAATATATACCCTAGACAGACACATAAAATTTGAACAGAGACCTCCTAGTCTTTCTACAAAAATGAAAATTGACTCATGCTCAATTATGGAAGTGACTCATGAATTTAAAAACATCCTCAAGATTTTTTTAAGCTGCAGACTGCTATAAACACTTTTAAAAAGTTTATTTAAAAGGTGCTTTATTGCTGCAATCCTAACCATACTATGGAGTGAATCCTACTGAACTCCGTGGGATTTGCTTCTGAGTATACATGTTTAGGGCTGCACTGCAAATACTGTATTTTCTGGCGTATAAGACTACTTTTTAACCCAGGAAAATCTTCTCAAAAGTTGGGGGTCATCTTATACGCCCAGTATAAGATGACTTTTTAACCCAGGAAGATCTTCTCAAAAGTTGGGGGTCGTCTTATACGCCCAGTCGTCTTATACGCCGAAAATACGGTATTCTCTTGCAGAAACTGATATCAAAATATGTTGTGGGTTTCAACGTAACTATATCTGCTCGTCTGAGATTAAAAAACCACAATGCGGAAGCATCAATGTATCTTTTTTCTTCTTCTTCTGAAAGCCTGGCAGTGACGCCAAGGTGGACTGTGAAAAGTGCAGAATGTTATTGGCTCCATAAAATTTGTTCTCTCACATAGTGGGGAAACTCTTATAGATAGGGCTGAGTGTTGCAGGAGAAAGAGATAATCTTTCCCCAGTCTCTGAAAAATCCATCAGCTGCCCACAAGGCTTCCCTTCTAAGTACAGAAGAAAACACTACCACAAAACTGGAACATGTAGTCATGGCATCTTCTATGCTCTACATGTGTTCTGAATAGAAGAGCCTTGCGGGGGAAATAGGAGAACTAAAAAGAGCTCAGAAGCAATCCATGGTGAAGATGTCCTCAAAGAGGACATAAGAAGAGCCATGCTGGGCCAGACCAAGGGTCCATCTAGTCCAGCACTCTGTTCACACATGGCCAACCAGCTGTTGACCAAGAACAGCACCCTTCTGCCCATGTTCACCAGCAACCGGTGTATATAAGTTTACTGCCTCTGCTACAGGAGATAGCACATACCCATGAAGACTAATACCCATTGATAGCCTTCTCCTCCAGGAATTTATCCAACCCCCTTTTAAAATCAACCAAATTGGTGGCTATCACTACAGCATATGTCAGCCTTGCACAACTGGATGCTGACCAGATGTGTTGAAGCACAACTCCCACCATCCCAGCCAGCATGATTTATGGTGGATGGGGATGATCGGTTCTATAGCCCATCACATCTGGAGGCAGGTCCGGTGCCAGACTATTCTGCGCCCTAGGCAAGGCGAGCTACTTGCGCGCGTGCACATACACACACACAAATTGCCAACTTCGATGCAGCTGTTCAAGAAGAGTTTCTGAACTATTATATTTTCCTTTTATTATGTTTTTCTTAAAACAGCTAATTTGTATAAAACTGTGACCCTTAAAGGGCAGTACTGCACCCCAGGCAGCTGCCTAGTTGGCCTAATGGTAGGGCCAGCCCTGTCTAGAGGACTCCAGATAGGGGAAGGCTGACATATGGGCTAGAGATTCTGCCAGTTCTATATGTGGCTAGACTACAAAGCCAAAGTATCTCTCTGTCCACCAGGAAAATTATTTATTTATTTTTATTTATTATTGATATCCCATTTTAGTAATAGTATCCAGAGTGGCATACAGCTGAATCCGAAAACCACATAATATAATCAATAAAAATAGTAGAAGTACTACTAATCACCAGTTTCTAAAAGCAATAACATAAGAACATACAATAACAAACGAAACAAACACACCAGCACAAAGGTAGTATTACACATTAAATCCAGCAGCAATTAATTAGGTGTCACAACTTAAAATCTTGCCAAAGCAAGAGTAACTTCAATTTCTGGTGAAATTGGCCCTGACAAATTTAAGTTGGAAGAGCACTACAGTCATGGAACTGCCACAGTAAAGACCCTGTTTCCCATGTTAACTATCCAAATCTCCCAAAGTGACCAAGTTATACATACAAGTCCTAACAACTCAGATGACAGATCAAATTTGCAAATCTATGAATTTGTGTATAGTGTGTCCACAGTGCCTACAATGGTGATGGAGATACAACTCCAGTGATACTATCAATTATAAATAAGCTGGTATGAAGTACAAATAGTGAGGACTGTAGTCCAAATGTCTGCTATAACAGGCTCAATTCTTAGTTACCCAGCCAAGCTGTACATGGTGTTTATGATGTCCCAATCAACACATTACAAATATGTGATCGTTTTCTAGCAGTCAAAGAAACGGGTGTTTTAGATCAAGAAAACAGAAGAGAAAGGCAGCTTGATTGTCTCCCTAAAGTAGGACCATAGAACAAAGGTGGGGTGGTAACTAGGGGTATGCACGGACCCCCCGCTCCGCTTCTCTTCCAGATCCGCAATTTGCGGATTGGGCCGCTTCGCTCCGCTCCGCCTATAGTCCGCTCCGCTCCGCTGCGGAGCTCCGGATCCAGATCGGCGCTCTGCTTTTCCCCCCATAGGCTTGCATTGAAATCCAAAAAAGTCTACAACTTTTTTTCTGTTAAAGTTAGAAACCTCAAGTTTAGCACCATGACACCTCATGGACATATACACATGCATGCCAAGCCTCAAGCCAATCCAAGCGTCCCCTGATTTTTGGGGAATTTATGAAAATCGGATACCCCATTTTCAGACATGGACTGTTCTCCGACATTTTGACAGATAAAAAAATTGGAAGTGGGCACCCTCACAGATGCCATCTAGATCCACATTCATGCCAAGTTTCAAGCAAATCTCATCATCCTCTGATTTTTGGCGGGGCTTTAACCTCTAACGCACCACCCATAACCCCAATTCACACCCCTTTCGATATCTCCGTCAATTTTCACGTTAGAAACCTCAAACTCGGCACATGATAGATTATCCATGGATACACATGCATGTCAAGACTCAAGCCAATCCCATCATCCCCTGATTTTTGGGAATTTATGAAAATCGGACACCCCATTTTCAGACATGGACTGTTCTCCGACATTTTGACAGATAAAAAAATTGGAAGTGGGCACCCTCACAGATGCCATCTAGATCCACATTCATGCCAAGTTTCAAGCAAATCCCATCATCCCCTGATTTTTTGCAGGGCTTTAACCTCTAACGCACCACCCATAACCCCAATTCACACCCCTTACAATATCTCCGTCAATTTTCACGTTAGAAACCTCAAACTTGGCACCATGATAGAATATCCTTGGATACACATGCATGCCAAGACTCAAGCCAATCCCATCATCCCCTGATTTTTGGCAGGGCTTTAACCTTTTAACTCACCCCAAATCAAGTCCCATGCTAGAACTACGTCAATTTTCATGTTAGAAACCTCAAGTTCGGCACCATGACACCTCATGGACGTATACACACGCATGCCTAGACTCAAGCCAATCCAAGCATTCCCTGATTTTTGGGGAATGTTTGAAAATCGGACACCCCAGTATCTCAGGGATTTAAAGCTGCAGACAGCTCAATGGGGCCATTTCAAAGGAAATCCCAACATGCCATGAATTGGGGAGTAGAGATAAACCTATATGAATCTTCTTCCACACTTGAAAAATTGATTTGGAACTTCCAAAAGTCTAAGTGAGCGCAGGAAGGACTTATCCCCTGAGTCAAAGCAAGACACACACAAACCATCCCTGCGAGGCGGGCAGGGGAGGAGGGAGGGAAGGCAGGCAGGCAGCAGACATTTCTGGGGTCATAAGGAAGTGAGCCAAGGACAGTTCAAAGCCAGTAATGCAAACCATCCCTGTGAGGTGGGAGCAGCACAGAGAGATGCCTTTTCTTTTGCATTCCAAAATTAGGAGGCTAGGAGGATAAGAGTAAAGCTTTGTGATCCTTGCTTCAGAGTTGATTGACTGCACTGTGATCACAGCCATTACTAAACAACAAAATAATAATGTTAATAGCAGTACTAATTAATATTAATAGCAACAATAACAACAACAACAACAACAAGGAGTTGAACCACAATGAAAGCCTGCCTGACTTCACTGAAGAGGAAAAGCCAGGAGAGCTTGGGCTATGGGGTGTAAATATAAAATGGAATAAATAAATAAATAAACAAACAAAGGAGGGGTAGAATTAAAAGCAGCAGTGTTGCTGAATAAACAACAGGAAGAATTTTTTAAAAAAAGGCTATATCTGTATTTTACTAGTAAGAGGGAAGTGGACGTGCCCAGGGGGAGGGGGAATTATGCCAATTTTGACTGGCCCTGTCTAGGGACCAGTCTTTAAGAAGCAAACGAACACTTCAACTCATGATAGGCATTAGTCTCCACTGGTTAACCTTTGGAGGACTCTGATGACCCTCCAGGGCAGGACACAGTGTATGTGTGCACTGGGCACGTCCACATGCCCTAGGGGACCTCATCCCCTTGCACCACATCTATTCAGTTGTTCACCAAGGTTAGGGTGGGTAGCAGTGCTGTGTTTCTTATCTGTTATTTATTTGCTTAGTATATGATTTCAGGTTGTGTTTGTGCATTTGGTGGGGCTACTGTTTTAAAAAACACTGGGAAAAGTCCGTTCAGACTAAGAAAGAGAAGTTTCCCAATATCCCAAGTCCCGTTTTGCCTATCCCCTCCTCCAACTTTGGGATCATGTGATCAGACTCTGCCTCTCAGCACTTCAAAAAGGTACCTCTCCTGCATTTTTAATCCGATTTTTCCAAAAATTATAGCAAGGGAACCGCACCACGCAGAGAGCTGAGAGTAGGCTCAAAATGACCCCCAGCCACGACTCTCTAAGCACAAGAAGTTTCAGAAAGATAGCTTAAAAAACAACACAGTTATCCCCTATTCTTTTCGGCAATGCAATCCTATGGGGGAAATTTTCCAAAATGGCGATCGGAGCGCTACGCGAAAAGAGAAGTGCTCCGCCTATGGCCACTTCTCTTCGCCGTGCTTCTAAGGGTCCGCGGTCCGCTTCTACTCCGCCTCTGGGCAAGGCAGAGCAGGCCAATTCGCTTCTGATTCTCCGATTCTAATTGGAGCGGAGCACACCTCTAGTTGTAACCTGCTCCTCTTCAGGTTTTTGACTCCCAATTCCCATCAGCACAGCCAAAGGTCAGGATGATGACAGTTCTCATCTAACAACATCCGGAGGGCCACAGGTTACCCACTCTGCCATAAAAGGACTATGATACTTTGTTATTACAGCACCTTGACCAGTGTAATTCTCCATGAGGTACAGAAAATCAACTGGTTGAATAAGACTTGTTACCAGTATAATTAATGGGGAACAGCTGTTAAGTTTGTGCCTTACAACAGCAGTTCCCAAAAGTTTTACTAAAGGCATACCACTAAGACAGTTGTCTTTGGGACCGAATGAAAGTCATGTACCTATCAAGCCTTTGTCCTTAACATGGACTGCTGTCAATAGGTTCCCCACCTTTTCTTTTGTATGGCTAAGAAGGTGCTACGGCTGAGTCATTTCAAAGGAAGTGAGGCAGGTGGCTACTAGGAGGAGGGCTTTCTCTGCTGTGGCACCCCGGCTGTGGAACGAGCTCCCCAGAGAGGTTCGGCTGGTGGCTACACTGTATTCCTTCCGTCACCAGCTGAAGACCTTTTTATTTTCTCAGTATTTTAACATCTATTAAATTTAAATTTTGCTGGTTTAATTCCATATTTTTACCTATATCAATTTTTGCTGTGTGGTTTTATCCTAGTTGTGCTTTTTATATTGTATTTTGTATTTGTGTTTTTAGATTGTTGGTTGTTTTTTATGCTCATGATTTTAATTTTTGTGAACCTCTCAGAGAGCTTCGGCTATTGGGCGTTATAAAAATGTAATAAATAAATAAAAATAAATAAATAAATACTCTTATTCCTGAATTTCAGCATCCCTGGAGGCTAGAGAGCAACAGGCAGGCCACATACCTTGCAGGTATTTCAGGTGGCCCATATAGGTGATCAAATTACCTTCCGCTGCTGAATTCTCTGCAGATGGAGAGGAAGTAAAGCTGGTGCCAGACTATTTTGTGCCCTAGGCAAGGTGAGCTACTTGCACCCCTCCCCGCAAATTGCCAACTTTGATTCAGTTGTTCAGGAAGTTTCTGAACTATTATATTTTCCTTTTAAAAAGTTTTTTCTTAAAACAGCTAATTTGTATAAAACTGTGACCCTTAAAGGACAGTACTGCTCCCCTCTGAGGTCTGCGCCCTTGGTGGCGGCCTAGTTGGCCCAATGGTAGCACTGGCCCTGAGAGGAAGGTGCATGAGGAGAATCGTCCCTGTGTACCTTTCTCCCCATGTTGGTTTATTATTGTTTTATTATGGTTGTATTAGAATGTAAGCCTATGCGGCAGGGTCTTGCTATTTACTGTTTTACTCTGTACAGCACCATGTACATTGATGGTGCTATATAAATAAATAATAATAATAATGTAGATTGAGCTCCTCCCAGCCTGCCAAACAGCTGTTTGACAGGCTAGACAGATCCAACTGCGAGGGGTGGGAAGGCATGTGGGGAGGGGGGCACCACAGCAAGGACAGCCTTTGAAAGCCAAGATTACACTGCCTGTAACTGGTGCAACCCCCGCTTTGAAAGGTATCTTAGCACTCCAAGTGACATTTTAAACCTCCACATCCTTTCAAGCTGAGCTGGGTGGTGCTGGTGAAGGCAGAGTTTAAAAATGCTTCTGTCTGGTGTGGGAGGAATGTGTGCACATGTGTGAGGGAAGGCTGTGCATGTGTATGCACAGCTCCTGTTCTACCATCCATCGCTACATGCAACCGTGGGTGCAAAAAGGTTGCCCGCTCTTACTCTCAAGGAAATTAAATACCAGCAGCCACAACCTGGCACGTTAAGGAACAAGAATCTTCTGTTGTTCTTTGCAACACAGTAACCTGCTGAGTCCTCTCTCAGGTTCCCACACCCCCTGGGTGTGCTAGCAGTTCACTTGCACCATAACTCCTGCACTTCTATCTGATTAATAACAAAATAAATTTTGAATGGCAAATGGTTGCTTAAGTCAAGAGCTCTTCAAGCCCAAAACGGCTGGCCTGATTCCAAAGAGTGATGTCCCAATGGCACCTCCCAGGAGATGGATCAGGTTCTTTACAATATGCTGGAAGAAAATACACACACACAAAACCAAGAACTTGAAGAGCCTGTTTGAATGAGAACAAGATTGAATGAGAACAAGATTGGCTATGGAGATGCATTAATGGAGGCATACCAAGGGGATTCTTTGAAGCCCCAGAAGAAAAACCCCCCTTAAAACTAGCACGATAAAACAGTGATAAGGAGGTGGGGTGAGGGCCACACAGGAAGGCTAATAGCCAAAGACGTGTGAAGTGCTTTGTCCAGCAGTATAAATCAATTCAACCCCAGGAGGCCTTGATTTCATGGGTGAAGTGTGGTCCCCCCCACTCCTCTCAAGAGGAAGCAAGGACGAAACATTTCCCTTTTTGTGTGCAGTAAGCTTTCTGGGGCCGGGCGTTGAACTGGAAGACTTATGCCCCCCCCCCCCCCCCATCATACTGGTCACTGAAGTCAACCCCACCTAAAACAAAGTAAAGTTGAAGGAGACACCCGTAAGATCCATTAGATGCAATGTCGGGCTTCTTGCTCTTCTACCGTCCCCTCCCCGTTAACCCCACTTGAACTACCAGCATTAAGCCGGCTAGCCACACCGCCTGAATGCATTTTTTAAAATTTCAGTTCCCCAAGTATTTCCAAACAGAGCAACCCACCGACCGAGGCAGATCCAGTGCCAAAGAGCCAAGAAGAGTCTGCAATTAAAATTAAAAAGAAAAAGCAGCAGCGAGAATGGGTGCCACCTCGTTGAAATCACAAACAACATTTCATGGGCAGAAGAAGCGTGGAACCCCAACAATAGCAAAGCCGTCTCTCCAAAAATGCAAGCCAGAAAAAGAGACATGAGCTTTTACAAGGCATTGAGAACAGCAAAGCAAATACATCAAACCGAAAGGGCATTCAAACGTACCCGTCTTCTTTTAACACCTGCAAAATTATAGCCCTCAGTATTATACCGATTTTCTTTAAAGGGAAATGAATGTTCAGAGATCTTCCCCTTTAAAAGAGCGGAAGGGGGTGTTTCTAGTAAGCCCAGTGCACTTCTTGCTATTTGCACACGCACACACACACAAACTTCCAGATCTGCATGTCTATTGGAAGAAATATAATGCCCCCCCAAATTTAATAAGTGGAGGAAAGTAATGTCGCGCGATTTGAAAATGAAACAACCCCGGCGTGCGTGTATTTGTAAGGTCCTCCAGAAAGAGCGAAGGGAAGGGAAGGGAAAGGGGGGCAGGGCAACCTGAAACACTAGCCGCCACAGCAGCAGTAGCGTTCCCGGAGCCTCGCAGACACGAGCAAGTTGTAAGAGGCAGCGCGGAGGCGATCGCAGCCTTCCAGGCACGGCAAATCCGACCTTCACCCCCTCTCTTCCAGTTCGGGGACGATAGGGCAAGAAGAGGGGGGAAATCCGGCCATCGGATCGGAGATCTGCAGCAGAAAGACGCCTGACAAGCCACCCGCCCCCGAAGAAACCCGGATCAAGGGCCCTGGAATTTAACATTAACGGAGAAGTGCCTGGGAGAATCACTCCACCCCCGCCATCTACAAATTACAAGGCCACTTCACCAACCTAGCCAGCTTTGCCAAGAATCCCCCCCTTCACGCACACACTTCCTCTACTTGCACTGCACGATGAGAATAAAAGGAAGGAGGGTGCGTTATTCCGCATGCCTTACTTGCTTCCTATTGCAAATTCCGAGCAGAGACAAAATCCTCTCTTCTTTGCTTGCAAATTGAAAATGACTTTGCAAAACGTATTCCTATTCCCCCCTCCAAATGCTAATAAAATTAACGCAAACTTTTTTTTTTGCTTAATTTTTTTCTTTTCTGGTAAGAAATCGGAAACTTACAATTGCTCTTATTCGCGAATCTGTGTATGTTTTTTCCTTGTGTGTTGTGATGAAATTAAAATAACCCCCCCTCCTGGCTGCTGATCGTTGCAAATGCAGATCTCAAGCAGAAGGCAGAGACTCGCAGTGGGGGAAAAAAACAGGGAGAGCGAGAGCGCGAACAGACAGGCCCCCTCTTATTTATATAAATTTAAAAAAATGTTCCAAGAGGAAGGAAGCTGGGTCAAAATCATTTGCAGAATTAAAAAAAAATGAAGAGGGTAAAAAAAAACCTTCCTCTAAGTCTTACTGGAGGGAATCCAGGAGCTAAAAATAGCAAAATCACACTCCAAATTAAATAAGGGCAGGCTGGCTAAGGGAAGCTTAGCCCTTCCAATGGAAGAGAAAGAGCGAGGGTAAAGGGGAGGGGGCGGAGCTATTCAGAGACTGCATCATCACCTGTGGGTGGAGGAAATGTAAAGAAAGCAGCAAGGGTGATTTAAAAGGGTTGCTTCGGTTTAAAGCAAGCGTTGAAAAGAAAGGTGGCGGCCGCCGCCAGCAAAGAACAAAAGGAAAACAATAGCAGAAGTACTATAACAGTTGTGGCTTATCCTCAATCCATAAAATGGGAAAGATGTACAAGGGAATAGTTTAAAAACTTTTTAAAAAACAAAACAGGGTAAGCTTTCCTTTGTAAGAAAGAAGGGGGAAACTCAAGCTCCTGTGAATTGGGAAAGTATGGACTTAATGAAGTTGAAGGAGGGCTGTATAAGAAATTTGTTTTTGACTAGAAATTACTTAATCCATGCGTCCAGGAACTGAACCCGGACACAAATGCAATTTGTGGTCAAAGTCTATACACTTCCCAGCGTGAAATGCAATTTGTGGAACAACAACAAAAATGTGTCTGAGAAATGCACACGTTTGAAAAATGAGCATGAAAAAACAAACGTACTTCTGGAGAAATGCCCACAGACATTGAATCAATGGGAGGGGGGGGGAAAGTATTTAAAAGAATGCACACAATTGATGTGCACATGTGGAAAAATGCACAAGAAAATATGCACATGTTGTCAAATAGGGCAATCTGATATGGAGACAAGTTGCAACAAGTTTCGAAGTGGAATTTGGAGAATCTCAGTGAGGTTCAGTTTTGCTGATTCACATATCCTTAGGTTGAAGTGGGCTACTACATCCCATTACATGTTTTCATGAGGTTTGGATTAGGGGTGTGCACGGACCCCCCGCTCCGCTTCTCTTCCAGATCCACAATTTGCGGATCGGGCCGCTTTGCTCCGCCACTGCTCCGCCTATGTCCGCTCCGTTCCGCTGCTGAGCTCCGGATCCGGATCGGAGCTCCGTTTCCCCCCCCCCCCATAGGCTTGCATTAAGCTAAAAAAGTATACAACTTTTTTTTTGTTAAAGTTAGAAACCTCAAGTTTGGCACCATGACACCTCATGGATGTATACACATGCATGCCAAGACTCAAGGCAATCCCATCATCCCCTGATTTTTGGGGAATTTATGAAAATCGGACACCCCATTCACGCCCCTTTTGATAGCTCCGTCAATTTGCACGTTAGAAACCTCAAACTCGCCACCATGACAGCTTATCCAGGGACACACATGCATGCCAAGACTCAAGGCAGTCCCATCATCCCCTGATTTTTGGGGAATTTATGAAAATCGGACACCCCATTCACACCCCTTTCGATAGCTCCGTCAATTTGCACGTTAGAAACCTCAAACTCGCCACCATGATAGCTTATCCAGGGATACACATGCATGCCAAGACTCAAGGCAGTCCCATCATTCCCTGATTTTTGGGGAATTTATGAAAATCGGGCATCCCATTCACACCCCTTTCGATAGCTCCGTCAATTTGCATGTTAGAAACCTCAAACTCGCCACCATGACAGCTTATCCAGGGATACACATGCACGCCAAGACTCAAGGCAGTCCCATCATCCCCTGATTTTTTGGGAATTTATGAAAATCGGACATCCCATTTGCAGACATGGGCTGTTCTCCGACGGTTTGACAGATAAAAAAAATTGAAGCAGGCACCCTCCCAGATGCCACCCTAATACTAATTATAATATGATGTATAAGAATATAATACTAATACTAATAATAATATGTATAAGAATATTACTAATACTATATGTAGAGAAATGGGACAAGAAGTGTGTATGCTTTGCCCAAACAGGATTTGAAATGCTCAATCTGTGGCTGTTGCACTGCACAAACAGTGCACACAGCACACTCACACAATAACACAGTCACACACACAGTCCAAGTAACAGAGAGAAGAAATAGAGAATTTTTTTTTGTTATTTTTTTGTATTTAGAAGAAAGAAGGAAGATGAAACACAGTCAGGCTTTAAGAGAGGGAAGGGGGGGGGGAAACCAACCAACCAACCAAACACTCCAAAATTTAAAAATAAAGTTTATATTAAATCAAAGTAAGGGAAAAACACAGAGCAAACTAAGCAAAAAGTCAGAAAGAAGCAAACACACACACACACATGCCAAGCTAAATCTAATCTATCTCCAAACACAGCAGCAGCACCTAACTAACTCCTCTCCCCACGAACGCAAAACCCACAAGACGCTGAGAGCTCAAAGCTCTGAGGGTGCCTCTGCCTTAGTCCCCCCCTCCAACACTGGGATTGGAGGATGCTTCATGAGATGATCAGTTCTCATCAGGATTGGGAGTTGAATGTGCCTGTCATCGCTTAAAAAAAACAAAAACGCCGGTTTACCTGCTGTCCCTGTTTGTTTACCCGACTTTTCCAAAAATTCTAGCAAGCAAACTGCAGCACGCAGAGAGCTGAGAGTAGGCTCAAAATTACCCCCATCCATGACTCTCTAAGCACAATAAGTTTCAGAACGATAGCTTAAAAAACAACACAGTTATCCCCAATTCTTTTCCGCAAAACAATCCTATGGGCGAAATTTTTCAAAATGGCGATCGGATCGCTCCGTGTAAAGAGAAGCGCTCCGCCAATAGCCGCTTCTCTTCGCCTTGCTTCTACGGGTCCCCGGTCCGCTTCTACTCCGCCTCTGGGCAAGGCGGAGCAGGCCAATTCGCTTCTGATTTGCTGCTTCTAATCGGAGCGGAGCACATCCCTAGTCTGGATACATGTTTTGAGGTGGCCGAAAGCTTAATTTGGACTGTGCAGTCCCAGTTCCTTATTCATTGTACATATATTGGGCATTATGGACAGTGGGGCATCATGCTTCTCAGTGTCTTGCACTAAAGTGAAGTGTTATGATGACACATCATATAAAACAGTCTGGGCATATCATTTGGGGTGGACCAAAGCTTATTTTGGGGTAAATAAAAAACCTGGTTCCTTATTTGTACATTTAGCCCATAGTATAGTGCACTGTGCGAAACAACACTTGACTGGAGAAAATGTTTGTGCATCTTGAGGGGTATGATCTCCTGGTCTTGGAAATAAATGATACGGGGGTAGCCCTAGGGATATTTGTGGATGCAAGGACATGTAAATGTTTGTTCCTTATTCAGTCTGTGGGTGCAACTGTTTCAAATAAAGAATTGGGGACTAGTAACAAATCTCAACCTATGTTTGCCTAGAAGTTGTGTGCAGTGCGATCCTAAGCAGGTTTACTCTAAAGAAAATAATATATTTCTTTATGGATCGATATTTTGTAATAGAAAATGCAGATGCTGATCAGGCCTATAGTGTGTCTGTGTGTGTGTGAAGGGTTAAAGTCCTTCTACTTCCATCCATGCCCCAATCCATATTGGCCTCCCCCTGTGCCTACTCTAAAGTGAAAATGAAATAAGACATAGCGCTAGCTACATTTTTAATATAATGCCTATTTTGGCCACAAAGTTCAGAAGGATTTATATTCTAGTGCATGTGTTCATCTTTGCAGCCTCAGACAGAAGATTTATAATGGTCACAATCTTCTATTTTTAGGGTGAGCATATGACAGGAAAAACCTGGATTTGCTAGGATTTATGGTAACAAATCTGGGAAGGGGGGATTATGAAATGTGAAGGAAAATTCAGATTTTTCCCATCCTTTCCACACTAATGGGAATTTACAAAAATGCTTACAGTTCTGTCATTTTTAAAGATAAAGAGATACAACTTGACACCATGATAGCTCTTAAGGAGGGCTTTAGCCATGCCAAATTTGAAACAGATCTGTTCATTCATTGATTTTTTAGTTTTTTTAAAAAAAATTGAAGTTTTAATTTTTTTTTAAAAAAAAACCTGCCACTTTTAAAGATAGATGCAACTTAGTACCATGATAGCTCTTAAGGAGGGCTTTAGCATTGCCAAGTTTGAAGCATATCTGTTCATCTGTTGATTTTTAGGATATTTTTTTAAAATGAGGTTTTAAAATTATAGTGTTTTTTTTAAAAAAAACTGTAATTTTTTTAAAGCTAGAGAGATGCAACTTAGCACCATGATAGCTCTTAAGGAGGGCTTTAGGCATGACAAGTTTGAATCAGATCTGTTCATCCATTGATTTTTAGGATTTTTTTTAAAGTTTGAGGTTTTAAAATTATTATTTTAAAAAAAAACTGCTGGAGCTATATCCTTCAAACTCAAGTTGTCAAACCTCCTCTTTGTGGTCTTGAATCTTGAGCAGTTTCAGCCCTTGGGATCAAGGAGATCTCCAGTTTTTAGCTAGAAGTGCTGGGTAAGCAGAGCACACCTTTCCTGTTGCAGATTTGGCGGGCAGTCAGGCACCTGGAGCTCAGCAGAGGTAAGGCGTCCACAGATCAAAATGTGGGAAAGGAGAGGTCAGTCAAAACAGCCCACAGGGCAAAACAGAACAGGCCAGAGGCCTTTTTCTCAGAGTTCCACATCATGGGAGATGAAGAGTCTTCCTTAAGAGAAAAACTCTTAGTACCAACAGTGAGGTGTCAGTCGAGAGAGAGGCTCTCATCTTTGCAGATGTCCTGTTGTTGTGGATGTTGGAACCTGGCAAGCAGTGTAGAACATTTGGCGTACGTGTCAGAGAAAAATAGATAGATTTGCGGCTTTGGCTGGCTGGCAGGCATATCTCTTAAAGACAGCGTTAGACTGAAGACACAACTCAGAGATGGCTGTAGCTGAGCCCTGAGAGGCTGGCGTGCCACACAGAGCCTTTCAAGAGCGTCTCGGAGTCTATTTTGATGCAGGCAGAGGTGGATGGCGGCTAAGTTTTTTTTAAAAAAACACAAGAGTCACTGGATGCAACCAAGCTATAAGCTGGCAACCTACCCCCAGCCACAGGGTACAAGTGCACAGCCTGGCTGGACCATTGGGAGACTTTGACACAGAGGGGGGAGGTTGTTTGAGGCTGCATGCTGGAGACATTGGCTGGCTGACATAAGGCAGAGAGAGGCTGAAGGCAACCCAGATTCACCTGTAGCTTGGACTGAGACGCTGGCTTGCCACCCAGAGTGTTTTAAGAGTGCATCAGAGTGGAGCGGTTGTGTGGGAGGAGAGGAGGTGGAGGCAGCTGGGGCAGAGGTTTTTAAAGTAAGACTCACCTAACATGACCAAGCAATAAGCTGCAATAAGTAATACCCTCACCACAAGTGCGCAGCCTGGTTGGACTATTGGGAGACTTTGGCAGAGAGAGGGAGATTGAGAGCTTCATCACACCGGGGGTTAACACACTCCCTACCTTCGCTTCTCTGCAGGTGTTTTCATTCCTCAGTTACTTCCTCTTTTCAAAAGAGGAAGTACCCAACTAGCGCAAGGCCCGCTGTTCTAATGACACTGCTTCTCCTGCACACAGCAGGAGAGAGCAGCAATTCTGAGTTTTAAAAAAATCAGACTTAATGAGGTTTTTTTTTGTTGCACAAGGGGCGGAACATGCGCGGGAGGCAGACAACATCATGTGAGGGACCTGAGCAAACTCCGTGAGTGCTCAGTAACTTGCTGGGTGAACATACTGAGACTTAGGTGTGCTTAACTTTGTCTGGATCAAGCATTTATACGCGAGTCCGAACATAATGTTATTGTAGTTTACTTGGAAGAATTTCCACTGAATCCAACTGGACTAACTCACAAGTCATTATGAATAGATGTGCAGCCTTCAAATGTTTTTAAGGATGCCACAAAAAAGAGGGAATCAACAGTCAGCTGAATCCACGAAAGACAAGACATGCAGAAAAGATCAGTCCACAGTTCTTGATCTTGGTTTCCTTACATATGCAAATTTTAAAGCTTTTATGTTGTATTTTATTGTTGTGTTTAATGGTTTTAATTGTTGTGAACTTCCCAGAGAGCTTTGGCTATTGGGCAGTATAGAAATGTAATAATAAAGGAATCAATAAATAATATTGGGTGTAGATCTATTGAAAACTTTATTAAGCGGCAACTCCTTCCATTCCTTCTTCATTCTCTCTGGAACCTCTTAGATCCACCTCTTTTTCTTTTCTTTAGGGTCTTCTTTAGGACAAACAGGTTGGCAGGATCCCATGTGAGAAGACCGATTTGAGTCAAATAGGGTTAAACCTCTTAATCATAAAAGCTATTCAGCCACAAGAAATTGCTGATTGAGGTTTATATGAAAAGTCTCCTTCTACGAAAGTTTTCAGGAAAAGACTTGAGAAATGCATTCTGGATATGCTCATATGTATAAGATAGCTTGCCTTGGAGAAGGCTTGCAATAAATAGACATTTCCCCCTTTCTATTCCAGGACTGCAGTCTTAAACAAATGTACTAGGCAATAAATGCCACTGAACTCAATGGGAATTAATTTTGTGTAATCATGATTCAGACTTGGCTGCATATACATCCTGATCCTATGCATGTGCATTTGAAAGTAAGTTCCACATAGTTGAATGAGATTTACTTCCATGTAAGGTCACATATGCAGCAATTGGCCGTACTCACTGAAATCATTGGGAGTGCTTCTGTGTAAAAATGGTTAGGGCTATCATGTTTAGTTCACAAGACTACACAGGTGTACTCATAAGCAACCATCATTTATTTAAATATGGCTTATTTCCAGGTAATTCACACGAACACACCTATCCTTTGGGGTGATCTTATGAGCATACCTCTTTTGTGAGTTTTTCATTTTATAGCATCTGGTTAGTAAGAGCAGCAATTGTTTCCATGGAAAAATAACACTGTGAAAGTATTTAGTGCATTATTTAGTCTTTTTTTTAATGTTATTTTAGCAGCTGGAAGTTAAGAGAATTCAGTTTCATGTGACCAGCTATTTCTCCACAGAACAGCTGTGCTGTGCAAAATAATGGTTGTAGATACATCTGTGTGGGTTCCCCCCCCCCCCACATGTGTTATTATCATATCAGAAATCTACTAACCGGGGAGAGAATGTTTTCGAGCAGTGTAGGCTGGTGGCTCCGATGTTAGTGGGGTGGTGAATCGGCCCCAAGTTTCAGACAGAACACTAAAAAAGCTATCGCTCCATTATTGTCATCGGTGCCACCGTTGTTTTAGAGCTAAAGGCTCCAATTCATGAATTACTAGGGGAATGGATGGCTTATGTGCTGTGTTTGAGCTTTCGGGAGAAGAGGAGAGAGAAGAAGGAAGGGGCAGATGAAGAGCATACAGAGGGTAGGCATGGTTTGGTTCCTGTTGAGAGCCCCACACCACAGCAGGGCCTTGCTGATGAGAACCCCCTGGAGTTTCTCCTCCTCACCGTTTCAGCCTGCTTGTTCTTCTACTTCTTGCTCTGTCCCAGATGATAGTGGTGGTGAGAAGGAGGAACAGTAGATGCCACTTGCTCACTAGCTTTCTGCCTGCCAAGCAGGCAGTAACAGTGATGAGAAAAAGGATGAAGAGCAAGCACAGGTAGAGACAATGGTGGTTCAAAGGTAGATTTGCTGAGGGAGGCGGGCCGCTGAAGATGTCTTGTGCAAGGCCCCTCAAAAGCCTGGAGCGGGCACTGAAAGCATACAAAAAAACCGTAGGAGGAAAATGGGGCTGTAGTGATGTGGGTGTAGAAATACCTAAGGGATGATGAAAAAGAGAAGAATAATTGCGGGCCAAATTAAATGTGGTGCAAACCATCTCCTCCCACAGACTGCTGTTAGCCTTAGAAAAGACCTTCCCATTGGCACTAATGGGGGCATTTCCTTCGCTAAGTCTACTAGCGGCACTGGCCCATTCTATGATGAATACAACACTGCAAAAAGCACACGAATGCCCTGATCTTTATTACACTCTGTGTCAAACAGTGCAGACACTTTAGGGGATTCATTTGGGCAGATATTTTGTCTGTATTTATCCAAGATTAGCCATAAACTGCCTGTCATCACCATCATAACTGACCGCTAGTGATGTCATATCTGTTCAGTGTCCAAGATTCTAGAAGTGGTGGCTAGTAATACTTTCATGCTTTAACCTTCTCTTTGAAGACCCTGCAGAATTCTTTTCTAAGCATGTTAGTGCACCCAGAATGGTAACCAAACATAGAGTAATTCCTCCAGCTTTTTCACAAAGTAAAATAAATTGATGAATGCTTGAAAATTCAGTCACATAATCAAGAAATAAACTAAAACATGAAAAGTGTTGGAGATGCTGATTTCTATACAAGCAAACCTTTTATGAAGCTCAAAGTGGAAGTTCAGAATAAGAAATTATGAATTTTTCAGACAATAATTCTGTTACAGACATAAACTTCAGTTATGCTATTATTTGCAAGGATATATTATTTGCTAGGATGAGAAATACTGCATAAATAAGGATGAAATTTTTGTTTGTCTATAGGCTTCATGACACTTGCTTTTTATGATGTTGAAATAATATAATGTATCAGTAATATAAGTGTAACTGAATGCCCAAATTTATTGCTATTTAATTACATTATAGGGATGTTTATTTTCTGAGTTGCAATCCTAAACACACTAGAGAGTAAGCCCCATTGCACAGGATTACACTGTTAGATATGTTTAGTTCCCATTGAAATCAAAGGGACTTAAATTAACTTGTCCCATTGATTTCAAGTCAAACTCACTTAGTCTGGATCCAACCTGATGTATTTCATTTTCTAAGGGCAGAATCCTATGTATGCTGCCTGGGGAATGCTGGGAGTTGTAGGATTTTTTTCCTGTCAAAACATGCATAGGATTGCACTTTTAAAGGTGCTTATAGTTTGCCAGGCACTGTCGAAAAACCAACATAGTCTCCTGCATTGAGCACGGGGTTGGACTTGATGGCCTTATAGGACCCTTCCAACTCTACTATTCTATGATTCTATAGCTGCAGGCTTGCAATGTAATAAATACAATACAAAAGACAAAAGTGATTGGGAAGGTAACAGAAAAACAAGGAAATTCAGGCTCTGATTCTTCAAAGTAAGCTTGGATTTAGCAAGTGACAAAGTATTGCATATATTTCAACAGCCCCCACCCCTGATGTCTGGGTTGTTTATTTCCAGCCAAAATCACAGAGAAAATGGTATCCTACCTGAGGTTTAGTTTGTGCTAGGGATCACCAAGGGTAAAATCTGGAATCTGTTTAAAGTACAAGGACTGAGTCCTGAAATATGTGAAGGAAAGTGTCTCTGAGCATGTGTAGGATGCATTTACCTCACTACTGAATAAGTAGTGGGCTTATCAACCCTCTCTTTACACACTTACAATTAAGGATGCAGGCTTTAAGAACATATGGCATGACTGTCACACAAACTTGAGCACCAGAATTTCTTTTTCTGGTGTAACATGTAATCAGAGAACTCAGCCCTTCTTTACACAAATCCACACCCTAACAAGGTCCCTCCTCTAATCTGCTACTCCCCTTTCTAATAGGTCTTGTTATTCAGAGAAGAGCCTCCTTTTCTCTCTCCCCAAGCCCAACCTCTCTGACTTTCTCCTAGCATGGTTTATTCCCATTTTTCTCCCACTCAGGGCTACATCATGTCAGGGATCAGCCCAAGAACCTGTTTTTAATACAAGGCTGGCTGTTTCACAAGACCGACATCGTGGGTAGGCGTACTTGGGCACCTGCTGAGGGCCTACACCCTAACAGGCTCCCACTGGCAAGTTGCTCCTTGTGACATTTCTGCCCCAGGTTATACCCCGTGCAGTTGAAACTGAGAAATCCCTCACAAAGTTTGCCTCCACTTTGATCAGATGTCCTCACTGACATGCAAAATTTCAGCCCTTTTTACTCTGGGTCAAAGGAGACACCTGATATGATTAATTGTTTTTCTCCACTCAATACAGGAGAAGTAACAAGGAAATAGGCTTTTTATTTGGGAACATAATAAGACAAAGCAACAGGTGGGATTTGTATTTATAAATAAACAAATAAAATTTATTTATTTGTTTATTGCATTACTATACTGCCCAATAGTGGAAGCCCTCTGGGCGGTTCACAATTTTTTAAATTATTAAATACAAGAAGAGTGATATTTATTTATTTATTTATTACATTTTTATACCGCCCAATAGCCGAAGCTCTCTGGGCGGTTCACAAAAATTAAAACCATCATAAAACAACCAACAAGTTAAAAAACACAAATACAAAATACAATATAAAAAGCACAACCAGGATAAAACCACGCAGCAAAATTGATATAAGGTTAAAATACAGAGTTAAAACAGTATAATTTAAGTTAAAAATTAAGTGTTAAAATACTGAGTGAATAAAAAGGTCTTCAGCTGGCAACGAAAGGAGTACAGTGTAGGCGCCAGGCAGACCTCTCTGGGGAGCTCGTTCCACAACCGGGTTGCCACAGCGGAGAACGCCCTCCTCCTAGTAGCCACCTGCCTCACTTCCTTTGGCAGGGGCTCACGGAGAAGGGCCCCTGTAGATGATCTTAAGGTCTGGGTAGGTACATATGGGAGGAGGCGTTCCTTCAAATAACCTGGCCCCAAACCGTTGATATATTAATATTATATTAAACCGTTGATATATTAATAATATATCAATTAATATATTAATTGATATATTATTAATTAAACGATATTTGGTCCTACCCTGCCTACCTACTCTATGGCCTCAGCTAGACCTACCGGTCTAGCGCGACGGAGGGGTGAAGATCTCGCAATATTTTCATCTCGAGATCTCCCCTTCTGTCTACACGCGGTGTGTGACGACCTCAGAGGGAGATGACGTCACGCTCGCCATTTTGTTTTTTTGTTTTTTAGAGAGGAAGGAGTGCATGAGCGCTTGTGTGCAAAAGATAGGTGTGGGTTTTTTTTAAAAAAAAGTTTCCCCGCTCCCCACAGCTGGACGCAGAGCTCCTGAGGAGTTCTGTGCCCTGTGTGCTGGTCCCAGCTCCTCGCGAGTGACTGCAAGGAGCTGGGACAAACCACGATGCCCTCCCACACGTTCCGTGGTCTCGGGATCAGCCCATGGAAAAAGTGGGCCTAAAGTCCTGATCCCGGGATCCCCTGTGCGTCTTGTGAATGCACAGGGACGATCTCGGGGATCGCCCCGGGATAAAGCCCCGCCTAGCTATGGCCTTGCCCTTCTAAATCCTATTCCCCAAACTCCGCTCACTAGATGTATTTTCTTTAATCCCTATCTGACTTCCAGCTGTCAGTTCACCCCCTTTTAAAACCTCAGAATGCTCCCCTTATAAGCCCCTCCTACCTTTCACTCACCCTCCAAACTTTCTATTAACCCAACTAATCTGGGTCATATTTTAAAGTAGGCATATGTTACACCCCTTACCATTGCGACCTGCTTGTTCACCTTCCTTTCGCTCTGGCCCAGACAATGGAGGCAGCAAAGAGGAGCAGTAGATGCCACTGCTTACTTTCTCCCTGGTCCTCTGCCTGTCAAGCAAACTAATGGTAGCAGTGATAAGAAAGAGGAGGAACAATAGCAGCTGCTGACAATGGAGGTGAGAAGGTAGACTCCCTGAGGGAAGGGACCCATTGAGGGTGTTGCCCAAGGGCTCTTAAACACCTGGAGCTGGCACTGTGGCTGGCCAAATTCTTTACTTCCCTTCCAAAGGGCATTCTAGAAAGATAGGAAGCTGCCTTATACGAGGGTTGACTTCATGTCCAGCTAGCCCAATATTGTCTACTCCAGTGGTCTTCAACTGGTGGGTCGCGACCCAAAAGCGGGTTGCAAGATCAGTCCAGATGGGTCATGGCAAAGCTCTTGCTGCCATGTTGAGCAATTGTGAAATTGTGAAAGTGGGTCCCTTGTTGCAGGTTGGGAGTCTGAAGCGGGTCTCAAGTCTGGACCAGTTGAAGAACACTGATCTACTCTTACTGATGGCCACTTTCCCATCACCTGCTCCTTTTAACTGGAGATGCCAGGGTCTGAGCCTGGGCCCTTGAGAATGCAGCTTATGTGCTCTATCAGTGGCCCATGGACCCTCCCTCTAGTTTCCCTCTCTCCTTCTTTTAGCAGTACTTTTCTTTCTCTGATGCATGTTCTGTTCATGGTGAGGGTCCACTGGGAAAGGGCTGTAGCTCAGTGGTAGAGCACATGGTTTATATGCAAAAGGTGCCTGGTTCAATTCCTGGCATCTCCAGGTAGGAAGGGGAAAGGCCCCTGTCTGAAATTCTGGAGAGCTGCTGCCAGCCAGTGTAGATAAGACTGAGCTGGATGGATCAATGATCAGACTCTGTATAAGTCAGCTTCCTCCACTGTTCTGAGAGCATTACATTACAATGTAACAGTACGTGTATGCAGATATCTGGAGTCCTTCATTACGGAGCTTCTGCCATTTGCATAAGGGTAGGACTGGCATCTAGAACAAAGCAGATATTCATTGCTTTGTTAATCACTATCACCTTTTAAGGGCAGGTTTCCAGAGGTAATGTCACAATGTCTTAAATAATGGAAGGAACTGGAGCTGTTCCCTTTTAGCATCAAAGAGAAAGAGAAAGGGATGTGAGGGACAGTGCAAAGAACCTTTTGCAACATCACAGACCTTTTCCTTATTGATATCCCATTGTGATTGTCCTTGAAGTAAGTTTTCTGCAACTTTGGGTATCTGAGGCACAGTTGTTTTTTTCTGGAATAAAATTGAAAACGTACACATTTATTTTATTTAGTATACTTATATCTTACCTTTCTTCCATCAAGGAACTCAAAGTGGTTTTCTGGTAGTCTCCCACCCAGGCACCTACCAGATCCAGGCCTGCTGAGCTTCAGCAAGGCTGAAATCTGCATTCTTAGACCATTAGACTAAATATTTGCTCCCCAAATGATGGGCATCCTCCTCCTTACAAGTTGGCTAAAGCTCAGGGATGGGACCATACCTTCAAGGCAATAGTGGTGCTTCTGAGATTCCCCTGCACCAGATAGATGTAGGCTGCATCAGTGCATTGTAATGTATCCGTCCTCATTCAGGATGATTTCATAGCCCATATCTTGCTGTAGAAAGGGGTGGAAGGGATCAATGCTGTAGAGTGGTGGTTGTATCCAAGATGGTAGTTTAGTTTTTCAGGGCATCCTTTAGCCCAGGGATGGAGAACCTATGGTCCTACAGATGTTGCTGGACTCCAACTCCCATCAGCCCCAGCCAACATGGTTTTACTCTCTGAGCATTGTTTGGTGCATTTGTGGAGGAAGAGAGAGAAGCAGCAATCATGGGGAACTCTTTGTATTATTTTTCTTCCCATGACGATTAAATTTTAATCCATCTTTCTGTCACAGAGCTCAGCATGGCATAGACGGTTCTTCTTCTACCTTATTGTACCCTTACAAAAATTCTGTGAGGTTGTATGAGAGATAGTGACTGGCCCAAAGTAATCCAGTGAGCTTCTTGGCTGAGGGGAATCTGAATGTAGGTCTTCCCAGTCATTACCTAAGACTCTAACCACTTTCTATGTGAGGAACAAATAGATTCCCACCCACCCTCTCTTGAGATGTGAAGATTCAGAACATAATTTACAAAAGAATGAAAGAAGAGCCATGCTGGATCAGACCAAGGGTTGATCAATTCCTGCACTCTGTTCACACAGTGGCCAACCAGCCACGCGTTGCTTGTATGGGACTGTTTTATACAGGAAGCTCTCTTTTATCAGGTCATAGTAGTTACCCATGTAGCACAGTCTTATCTATTGTGACTGGTTGCTGTTTTCTGGCAGAGATCTTTCCCATCCATTTAACTGGAGATTGAAGCTGGGACCTCTCACATGTAAAAGATCAGGGCTGGCCCAAGACATTTTGCAGCTTGAGGCAAAGGACAAGATGGCGCCCTTCCCATTCCATTCATAGAAGCCAATAGACTGGCAGTTGACGTTTACTTCAACACTGACAATAGGAAAGTGTCTTCCACTGCATCAGAAGGCAGCAGGCTTGCTTAGGGGGCATAGGGCAAACTGCATGACATACACAGCTCTGTCTCCCAAAAGAAGGGAAGAACCAGGGGGCTGTTCCCACTGTCCCTAACACCCCATCATCTGCTACCTGAGGCATCTGTCTCACTATGCCTAAGGGTAGGGCTGGCCTTGTAAATTGCTCAAAGTCATTTATGAATCTTCTGGCATGAGAAGAAATTGAATCCAGGGCTCAGCTGTCAGTCCAAACACATCATTTTCTTTGCTGCAACATGAGGAAGATTTTGCCATATGTGCTATTATTCCATTATTATTTAGAATGCTGGACAGTGGACACACTGTTAATTTCCCAATGAATCTCTCCCAAAGTTTATCTACTCAAGATGAGATTTTTTGGTGCTTGTTAAAACTATCCATTTTACAGCTGGCTGTGGGAGTAGTTACTGGCACAAACTTTTATGGATTTATGCTTTTGTTGAAGACAGTGTTGGAGGAATGATTTGATACTGTTTCTGAGGTTAAAAATAAATAAATCATCAGGGTAGAGATTCCCTCTCACTCCTTTATGGAGTGTTGACAAAGGAAGACTCATAATTCCTCCCTGGGGTATTACTGATAACCACTTCTTGGGAACAATGCATCACTGTTGGGCTTATCCAAGGTACTGCCCAGATGTTAATAGGCATGGCAAATAATCACTGTTACCGCTATTAATTGCTAACAATATAGTAGCACCCTGTTATCTGTTAGCGCCCTTCTGTGCAAGGCAAAATAACACTATGATACAAACCAAGAGATGCAATGCCAGAGTGCTCACAGTATATCGGCATGAGATGGAAGACATGTCGTGGGAGTGAGAGGCTTTCAAGGAGAAGACACTGGACAGAAGGAATGAAGGCTCTTGCCACTTGCTTCCATTGGCATCAGAGAAGGATATTGGCCTTGGAGATATAAATAAACAGCAGCTTGCTTCTCAACAAAACCTCACTATGGATACAGAAGTAAAACCTTATATGTCTTTTGCAAAGCATACAAATGCTATTTTTTAAAATCTCCATTGTGCAAATGGGTGTAAAAAAACAGGTCCACAAGAGAGGGGAACGCTTGACCAAAATGATTGCTTCACTCACTGTTCTGGAAACCCACTGGACTATGAACTTGGAATGATACAAAACAGAGCAATTTTATGCCCCTTGACCACTTGGCCATTTTGAACGTTGCTTCTGATCCAGCGCTGTGGGGACTGTAGAGTTGCCAGCATTTTTTTTCCTGGCAGGACTCCTATGCCTTTCACAACTGCAGCATTTGAAGGTGTCCTTGTCAATTCATCTCTCTGTTGGGAAAAACTTCACCTGCGAAATGTCTGCCTCTATGAAGCTTTCAAAGCAGGTATGGGGAACTTCCAGCCCGTGGGCCAGATTCCAGGGGCTCCCCATTCAGCCTGCAAGCGTCTTCTGCTGCTATCTCAGATCAGGGACTGGAGAGAACAGGGTAGTTTAAGGCAATTAAACTTTAAATACCCTGCATAGAATTGAGCTGTGCTTTTGCAGGCCTGAGAGCTGTTGCATAGAATTGACACACTTTTAACTGTTAAAGGCACAGCATTTTTGTAAGGAAAAGAGGGAGGAGCCCTAACCATCCTGATGTATCTGGTGAAAGAATTTAGCTTGACTCATGTAGATATGTGCTCTCTTTCACATCATGACAATCTATGGCTCAAAGTTTAATGTTGTTTAAGATTTAGGCCTAGCAATGGAAGGCAATGATCATACATAAAGGGCAGCTCATATATTTCTTGGACATAAGAACGTTTCTTAATTTTCTGTCTGTCCATAACAAAAAGTTCACACAAACACTTCCCCATGGGCATATTTGTGTCTGAGTTGATGTTTGGATAGCAAATAAATGGCTGACCTCATGGCCCACAAACCGGTCATAAATTGCCCCCAAATAGGTCTGCTGGGCTAGAGGCTAGACAGTGAGAAGGCCATGGAAAAGAGCCAAATGGCTCAGCAATTTCAGCTCCCCCTCCCCCCAAAAACCCCCTGGTATTCATGATGATGCCAAAATCTCTGCAAGTACAGCTTGCAGGGAATTGCTTCATTGAGTTTGCTGTTTTGCAAATTCGTTTTATTAATTGTAATGAAACACAACTGCCAAGGATATGTTGCATCAGGTCCAGCCACTTTTGAAGATATTCCCTCAAATATAGCTGGGTACGAACAACTCCACTGCATCTCTAAGGCTGGTAGGTCACCAGTTGGTCTCAGTAGAGCCGTGGAGTTTGTGAGAAGAAGGTAGGGAGAAATAAGAGGAGTTCACTAGCTGGGCTTGCTTTTCATTGCAGGGGGAAATGGGGAATTTGCAGAGGAAAAGCATCAAAAGAGAACAAAAGTGGGGAGGGAGAGCCGCTCCTTAAACCATCAGCCTGTTTATCTCTTTGTTTTTTCTCCCCCAGTCCCTCATGCACAAACATGCTAGGTAAATCTCCAGTCTCAGGTGCTGATCCGGCTGAGATCTGCTGCTGTTGCTGGCACACATGCTTGTTTATGCAGGGTTGTGGTTTGCTTCTTAACACCTGTGCACTCCCTGATAGGAATTTCCCCTGGGACAGAGGAAAATGACGTTTCTGAAGGCGTTGTTGGGAAGGGCACCGTTTAACTCAGAATAATCATCAGGTGCTGCCATTCTTTCCTCCTTCCATGTCTCAACATGAATTTGGATGCATCTGTTCAGAGGCACCCTTCTTTTAGCATGGCAAGACTTTGAGGACTGGCAGTGTTAAGGATCTCAATGGCGGCATGCTTCTAGCCCTTCACAAAAACTCCTGCTAGCATTTGGGATTCTAAACAATAGATTGATCATTTCAGAATTGTGGGGACATCTAAAGTTGCACCTTGGTCCAAATCAATGACAACAAAATTATTATTATTATTATTATTATTATTATTATTATTATTATTATTATTTCTAGATGCCTTTCTAAAACAAAGAAGACTTAATGGGACTTACAATAGAATTAAAACATCATCATCATCATCATCATCATTATCATCATCATCCATTGTTGTTTCCCTAGTAACATTACATGGTTCTAAAGTGCCCTATAGCCTAGATAATTCCCTTTCACATTCCATTCACTTCCTAAAGTCTAGAGCTCCACCTGTGCTACTGTGATGCACAGAAGGTTGCCCTATGGTGATGCACAGGAGGAGGTCTTGTTCATAGGCGTGAACAGCACATTTCATTAGGGTGAGCACCCATGGGTGATTTTTTTTTTTTAAAGGTGAATATTTATTGAATACTCAATCATTTATTCATTAAACACTGTAGAGACTGGCCCTACTCTGCATTTGGCTTACCTGATCATGGGAGGGCCATTGCAGGTGGGTGGGGGGGAAATGAGGAGATGCTCCTTAAGCTACGGCATTAGTGGGGCTTTGTGGTGACACTGGCTAGAGGAGGGGTTTATGAGGCAATATTAGCCTTCAGGGCTCCTCCTCCTGGCCTCTTTGAAATGCAGCTCTCAGCAGAGTGATTCCTTTTTGCTCCTGTTGCTGGGAGCAACGGTGCTTTCTCAGAGACAATGGTTTGGAGTGGTGGCAGAGCAGCTGGAGGACTGCTCCCACTGCGCCTGAATCTCCCTCTGGATTCCCACTCAGTGGCCCCCTCAATTTGGTACTTATTTCTTGAGACATTAGGGTGTGCCTGGGCATATCCGGCCCAACCCTTGTGCACACCTATGGTCTTGTTCACACACAGCTGCTTCGGCGCCATTATAGTGAGTGAGGAAATCTTTGCAGCCAAGGCAGTTCTATATGAATACGTGAACATTTGTGCCCAAAAGAAACTGCTGAATTGGGACAAGTGACTTTAAAAATCTCATTTCATCTTCCAGGGAAACCTCCTGGGGAAACACTATTGGCATTGCGTTAGAAGTCACTTTCAATAGTAGTACATAATTTACATTAGTGTCAAATAGGATAATTATTATTTATTATTATCTTTATTCGTATCCTGCCTTTTGCCCAATGCTGGGTTTGTAGTAGCAGTTCCATTAGGGTTGTGGCTTCCTTTGCCGAGTGCCACACTCTTTTGAAAGCCTTGCATATTTTTTGGGGGGTGGGGGAGACAGGTTAACTAGGAACCCCAACTTGTAGGTGGCTACAGAAAACATCACCAAACTCGCACACAACATTGTCTGAGATTTTGAATGGGTGCTCAGGCTCCGAGTTTGGTAGTTAGTAGTCTTTGCACCATTGCTCTTGAAGTAACGCTCCCAACTAGAAAGCCTTCTTCCTAACCACATTTAGCTTGCTCTGCCTCATTGTTAGCCTCTTTCCAAACCTCATATACAGAGACCAAGCACTTCCGGGAACATACATAGATGTGTGAGCATGACAAGAGTTCAGTGTGCATTCATGCCTTATGGCATTAGTAGACTGATGAGCTTCATTAGGATGATCCAGAGGGGCCACAAAAGAAGGGGTTGAAAACAGGCCTACAGAGAGGAAATGGTGTTACTGATTAACCAGGGTAATGATTCTCAATGAGAGACAAGAAGGGTCATTAATAGGGTCTCAGACTGCAGGGAGTCCATCTGCCAAGCTCTTCAATCAAAGTGTTTTATTATAGCCAGTGCCTCTGCCACAGAACAGCAGGAGCAATGCATCGGAGCAGGTCACTGATCATCTCAGACATCACAGTTGTCATTATAGTTCTTCCCTGAATAGCTATTTTTTTGTTAGCAGAACTTCGCTTCAGGACATCCCCTCCACTTCTTATAACTTGTCAGGGAGGAACATCAGGAGACAGCATTGCTGAGAAATAGTAAAATAAATAAATAAATAAATGGATTTTTATATCCAGGTGACTTCTCCTCTTGTGTGGATTGTGCAGCCTATACACACTGCAGGGCCGCCGCTACCATTAGGCCAACTAGGCAGCTGCCTAGGGCGCAGAGCTCAGAGGGGTGCAGTACTGACCTTTAAGAGTCACAGTTTTATACAAATTAGCTGTTTTAAGAAAAAACATGGTAAGTTCAAGTTTTGTGCTTTTTATTTTAAGAAAAACATCTGTTCTTAAAAATCGAAGTTGGCAATTTTTTGGGAGTGCTGGTGGTGCAAGTAGCTCGCCATGCCTAGGGCCCAAATAAACTGGCACCAGCCCTGTGTGACTGTGAATGACTACTGTATAGTCTCTCCAGCAGAGTCTACTGGGGCTGATGTCTGCTCTGGACTGGGCCCGCCCACTTGCCGTATTACCTAGTGGTAAGTGGCTACATCGGGGCATTGTAAACAAGTTAACCACTACGGATTGTGGCAGGGGCACTCCTGCACCCTGGCTTTAAACTACTGGTGGGGTGAGGGAGGAAGCTCCAGATGGCAGTTTGCTGTGGGCTTCCTGGAATCTAGAGCCAGCCCTGGGCCTATGGGTTTCCAAACAATTTACAATTTCCCAATTTCCATACAAATCCAGGTGGAAGAATCCTGATTGCTTCCAAAGCCATAAACAAAGATGGAATCTTGAGATAATGCTTTAGGTAGGTAAGAGCCATCAAGATCATAACCAGTCTAGTAGCAGAAAACATGAATGTGAACAGTTCTTTTTGTGGAAGATTGTATGTGGGGCCATCAAAGACGGAGAGCAAAGCTATTTTTGCATTGCAGGATAAGGGGATCTCAATATTTTGCTACATTCATTCATATTTTAATCCAAAATTGTTTCCATACTGTACAATCTTGACACTTACGGAAATAGTTCCATACTATTACAAGCCCCCCAACAAATTAGTGTGTACATAAAGACACGCACTCACACACACATAAACTAACCTAATGTTACTTGGTTCCATTTTTAGTGCACTCTCTGGGATTTTTGCCAACACCGACTTGAATGATTTTCTTTAATGCCAGAGTGCCTCTCAGTCTAATGATCCCTTCTATTGGACCACTATAAATTGACGCAGTATGCAAGTTTTTATAGTTTACTCCAATGTTTGCTTGTTTCTTTACCATATGGTCTAATAAACAACCTTTATCTGTTTTGTTTCTCTTACCCTCTGGGACCAATTTAGAAATCCCCATATAGAAAAATTGGGATCAGTCAGTGGTCCTGTATTTGTACCCTATCTCAACCCTTGGTTTTGGCAATTGATTAATGAGTTGATGGCAGATTAAAATTAGATGGAACAATTTAACAAGCATTAGAAATAGGCATGAGCAGAGTCAGATTCCAAATGAATAGGAAGTTTTATGCAGACCCAGGCATGAGCAAAGTACAATGGAGGAATTCTGTTTTGCAGTTCTGACTCCTCATTCTGAACACTGGGTTTTTACAAAAAATAATAATCTAACTGCTAGTTCAAATGTCAGCAGGTTTTTTATGCATTGCTTCATTCAACACAACCAGTTCCTTACTTTAAGAAAAGAGCCCAGATGCATACACACATAAGTGTTCCACTTGTGGCTGCTTGACATTATGGTTTTTGTAGTTATAATGCTGCAAAAACAGCTACTCTGTGCACACATGTTTTGCTCACAAGAATGAAGGTTTGGCATGAATGGACTAAACTATGACATGTAATATTAAAGTGAAAAGAGGTATAGTAAAAACAAATGATTTTGAGGGAATCTGGAAAAAGTTCCTAGTATTTGTGTTTTCTAAGGGAAGCAGGAAACCACCAACAGAAGAAGCTATGAGTTTTTGGAAACAGGAATGAGATCCCGAGGTGGGGGGTGCACTTTTAAGTTGAGTATGATTATGTTTAATAGATTAAGCTTGAATATATGAGACAAATGTAATTTTGTGTTTATGTACTATGTTTTATTTTTCCTTTGTTAATAATAATAATAAAAAAATTAAATAAATAAACTGTGACAGTTTACTGGTACCCACTCCAAAAAAAGTTCAAAATATCATGAGAATGTGATGGTTTGGTAGGAATATACCTATTCTAATATGTAAATGTCACCTATAAAGGCATTATGGATGCTTCTGGAATAGCTAGCATAACTTTTGATTAGGTTCCTCAAGTGGAAGAACTATAGTATTTAACCCAACCCACATTTCGGCAGCAAGTTTATATAACAAAATTATTTTTCCACCTGGAAGCCCATTTTCGGTGATATCCCAGAATAGATCTTGGCTGTGCTTCTTACAATGCAAATGGCAGGGCCAGCCCAAGATATTTAGCTGCCTGAGGTGACGGACAAGATGGTCCCCCTCCCATTCCATGCACAAAAGTTGACTGGACTGGCAGTTGAATTTTCACATGGCACACAGTGTTTTCCTTGCTGCTGTCTCCCAGCATCTCCCACCTGAGGTGACTGCCTCACCCTGCCTAATAAAAGGGCTGGCCCTGGCACATAGCTATATTCTTTGTGGTCAAATCTTCAGGAAGATGGAGGAAAAGTGCCCCCTGCACTGGTAAGGTTTATGCAAAAGAAGGAAGGAAGGACGGACGGACGGATGGATGGACGGACTACTCATTCCTCTTTAAGGAAGCGTCCTTACTTTTCTTCCTTTCTCACCTAAACTTCTCAATCACAGTCAATTCACAATACCTTTGTACACTGAAAAAGTTCTGAGCAGACATGCTGGCATGTGTTCAAATAATGTGTGAACCAAGTAATTACTAATATAATCAGCAAACTGGTCTAGTGGTTAGAATTGTAGGTCTGTGGAGATCCCAGTTCAAATATCCACTTAGCCAGGAAGCTATCTAGATGTTTTTAGGCCAGTCACTATCTTTCAGCTTTGCCTACCCACAAGGTTGTTGTGAGGCTAAATCAGGATGGGGGTGGGAAGAATTGCATACATTGCTCTGATCTCCTTTGAGAAAGAGCAGAATACAAATGTAATAAATACTACTACTTCTTTCTTTCTTTCTTTCTTTCTTTCTTTCTTTCTTTCTTTCTTTCTTTCTTTCTTTCTTTCCTGCCTCTCCCTCTGGATCGAGGTGGGGAACAACGCTGAATACAAAAATACTATAAAATACATAAAACTGATTAAAAACATATAAAACCGATACATTATTAAAATCTTTTAAGGCATCTTAAAATTCAACTGGGTAGGCCTGCTGGAAGAGATCAGTCTTTATAGCTTTTTTAAATTTGGAAAGACTGTTAAGTTGGTGAATCTCTCCCGGCAGGCCATTCCACAGTCTGGGAGCGGCAGAAGAGAAGGTCCTCTGGGTAATGGTTGTCAGCCTAGTTTTGGCTGACTGAAGTAAGTTCTTCCCAGAGGACCTAAGTGTGCGGGGCAGATTGTACGGGAGAAGGCGATCCTGCAGGTAACCTTGGCCCAAACCATGTAGGGCTTTAAAGGTAATAGCCAACACTTTATACTTCACCCAGAAACTAATTGGCAGCCAGTGAAGTGATTTTAAAGTTGGTGTAATATGGTCACCCTGAGGTGTACCATATTACACCAACTTTAAAATCACTTCACCAGCTGCCAATTAGTTTTCAGGCAAAGTATAAATAAATGTCAGTCATCGCAGTTGCTGGGAAAAGTGATTACCCAAGGATGATGGGACTGCTGGCGTGTATACAAAAAAAGAAAAGAAAAACGGACTCTCTCACTATATTAAAGAACACTGAGGATCTAAGGCAATTTTGTTAATCTGAAATAACTGTATGAACATGGCCAAAGGCATTTAGGCATGCTAGTAACCACCCTAGTTTGAATCTTTAAAGCTATGAAATGAGAATGTCTTAACATCAGCCACATGATCTACAAATGGCATTTGGAAGGACTTTGCTTTTTGAAATCAGCACTTCTAAATTTGCTATTTGCTTTATAGCCAAATAAGGAAAAAGAGGTGCCTGGCTAGTGGCCAAAATAGCAGGCAATCTCCTGCTGCAGCAGTGACTTCCACTGGGATACCACTGTAGATTATGGTGCTGTTGCTGCACAAAGGCAATATAATAAAGCAATGATAAGGATAAGAAAGAAAGGGCTACTAGTCCTGATGACTATATGCTACCTCCAGTATCCGAGGCAGTAAGCCTATGTACAGCAGTTGTTGAGGAACATGAGTGGGAGGGTGCTGCTGCACTCGTGTTCTGCTTGTGGGTTCCTGGGTCAACAGCTGGTTGACTACAGTGTGAACAGAATGCTGGACTAGATGGACCTTTGAACTGATCCAGCACGACTCTTCTTATGTTCTTTTTTTGCTTGTACAGGGGAATCAACATCTGTGGAGGCACCTAGGAGATAACCCCTGCAGAACACTTGGCTACTGCTCACATTTTATGAGCCCTTTGCCCGGGTTCTGGAATGAGGGCTTGAGGTGTATAACTGGAGTCAGGCTCTGCAGCTGTTCACACCAGGGAGAAGGAGCTGAAGACACTTTGCTGTGTGCCTATGTGTCCATCGCACAGTCCCTGAGGGGCAAAAGAGGCAAAGGGGTCCAGATTGGGACACTAGTGTGGCTGCTGGTGTGGAATTGAAGATCCAGATTGGGCCCCTCCTGTTCCTACTCTAGAGTAATAAAATAAAATAAAATACAGATGTAGCTGCTAGATACAGATTTAAAGTAATATTTGTTTGGGCCTGGAGGCACCTAATAAGGGAGAGGTCTTTGGAAAGAGGGACGACGGTGGTGTCCTCATGCCTGCCTTTCCCCATTAGGGCTGCTCCCTCAAAGCAGTCTGCGTATTAATAGCAGTGCTGAGCCTCATGTGGAAGAAAGTCTTTCATTCAAAGAATTCATGAACGATTCCTACTGCTGGTCATTTTCCACACACAAATCTACAGCTTCCCCTCCAGCTGTTCCAAGTTTTCTAGGCCTGGTGTTCATCTTGAGGATTTGGACATCACTGGTGGCACAAGTTCACTGTGGCAAAGGGAAATCATTCGGGGATAGCTAAAAGCTTGTTCCTGCTCCAAGAGAACCTTCTCTGCTGCCAACATTCCTGGACAACTTTCCCTTTTACTCAGCTCCGGTTTGAAAAGTACCCTGTGCGGAAGGGACTTCCTTCTCATGACTCACATGTTGGTCATACGCAGCAGTGACTCAGCAGTGTTGACACCAAGCCAGATGTTCTCACGGGATCTGCAGCACGAGGGGAGGAAAAGGCGAAACCAAGGGCAGGCCGGCAGTGCGGGGGAGGAGAGAGGCCAGAGGAAAGGAGGGGGAGAGCAACAGAAAGGGTCTCACGGCAAGGAGAAGAGGATTCCTACACACTCTGCTTGCCCGTGACACTGTTTTGCATAGGCAGCTGCCTCATACCAAGTCAGGCTCATTGTCTATCCAGCCCAGTGGCTCCAACTTCTGTGACTGGCTGTAGCTCTCCGCAGTGGAGGCTGGCGGCTCTGAGGTCAGTGGGGTGATCAGTCATAATCATTCAGAACTCTAAAGGAGCTCCCCAAGGTGCAAAGCACCAGCTTTTCAAGATGTGAAGCACCTTGAGTAGCCCCTTTAAAGTTTAGAGTAGATTCATGCCCCAATGACATTGGCGCCACCAGCCTCCATTGGCTTTCAGGCAGACTTAATCCGTTTCACTGCGGATGGCAGGGATTGGATTTCTGGACTGAAAGCAGCTTTTTGTGTGAGCATGCTTTGTCCTTTTGCAGATGTGTCTAGTGCCTTTCCTCAGAGTGACTCTAGATCAGATGTGGGCAACCTGTGGCCCACGGGCTGTGTGTGGCTCACAGAACCTCCAAGGTGCCCCATTTACTTTCCCCCCTACTGCCCAGCTGATTAGCCATCAGCTATTAGCAGCCAGGAAACAGTGATCTTGAACAATATTGCTTTCTGGAGAGGTGAGTTTAAAGTTAATTTAGTGCACTGGATACAGTGTTAAGTCAACATCCTCATTCCCATCTAGTTCCACCTTAAGGCAATCACCCCCCTCCCTCGCCTCCCCAGCCATTGTCATCACTGAGCCTCAGCCAGCTCTTGCTTAGCCAGTTCCAGAGGGAAAATAGTTGATGGTTGCCTAGCAATGCTGAACACTCTCCTCAACATGGCACCTGGTACAGGCCCAGTGTCCAAGGCAATTGTTCTGTCCAGTGGTAGGGGAGGCTCTGCATTAGCTTGCCCTCCTTGTAAATTGCTGTAGTTAGCTTCAAGCCATGCAAACCTTGCCCTGGTACACGCATAATAACAATCCAGAGTATAGATTGAGTGTGGGTTGTGGTTAGCAACCCACAGATAAACCATTGTACAGGGTTTGCATGTAATGATGACACAGCACGATTGAACCACAACCCATACTCAACCCATGCTCTGGGTTATTACATGTGAACCAGACCATTGTTTAATTCTATCTCGTTGGAGCAAATTCTTGAGGAGTTATGAGGATATGTTCAAATCACATTTTTAAAATGTGATTTTAATAATTATGTGTTCATCGCTTAGGGATTTTAAAATTATATTTAGTGGTATATAAATATTACAAATAAATAAATAAATATGGCCAAAGGCATTTAGGCATGCTGGCAACCCCCACTGGTTTGTATAGTAAAGGCTATGAAATAAGAATGTTCCCACCCTTTGGGCTAGAGGAGGGGTAGAAACTTGTGGCAATTCAGATGTTTTGGCCTGAAACTTCTATCAGCCCTAGCCAGCATAGCCAGTGGTGAGAGAAGCTGGGAGTTCTAGACCAAAACATCTGGAGTGCCACAAATTGCCCACCCCTTTGCTAGAGGCGGGTAGAGCTGCCAGGTGGCTGAAGTCATTCTAAGGGCACAGGACCTCTCTCTGGGGATCTGAAGTGGAGAGTTGAATCTGTTGCCTTGTAGGAGTGCCTCTTTGCCATCATATAGATTCTACTTGTATATTTGTACGGGTGCCATCCTATGCATGTTTTATATCTAGTCAAGAGGGCAGGGCTCCTGTGGGTTTAACTGTTGCGGTGAAAAGGGAATTTCACCAGGTGCTGCATGCATACAAATGGCACCTGCTGAAATTCCCTTTTCTATACATCTGTTAAAGATACAGGATCCCTGTCCTCCTTTCCATATGGTAACCCTATGACTCCTGGATTGGGCCATAAAGTTAGACCAGACTGGAGCCGGCTGGCATAGTTATTTTCCAAGGGGGGCAGGGGCCATGAATTAGGTACTATTCTTCCCACCTAGAGATGTGAACGCCTGGAAAACGGGAAAAAATGAGAAAACAAGGGGAAAAATCACCAGCTATATTAAAAAAAAACATTTTTGGAACATCTGGGAAGGGGGGGAAAATCTCCCACCAAATTTTTCTGTCCTCCAGTTTGCCCCACAAGTTTCTTTCACTAAGCCTTCACATCTCTACTCCCACTGGCTGGAGTTAGCCAGCAGAGATTGGGAAATAGTGGATCTTCTGCCATGGTGCCTGTCCTTCTCCCATGCATACTTAGAATTGCTCTGCCCAGTGTAGACAAAGGGAAATTCTTTTAGAAATGTATTTATCTTCTCATAAGTTATTTACAGTGGATGAATCATTGTGCTTTGGATCACTTCAGATAATTGTATTTCAATAGATATTTTGCTGTTCTGCTGCTCTGTAATTTTTATTTTTGTTTTTAATTGAGTTTATTGTGATATTGTGTTACTGTTATATTGTTATATTGTTGTCATTTTAACATTTAAATAGTTGTAAGCCACCTTTGAGTTTATGTATTGCATAGAAAAGTGAGGTATAAATCCTAGAAGAAATAAATAAGCAATATTGTTTCATGTGTTGGATGGCTTTCAAAGGTTAAATTCCTGGAGGAGAAGGCTATCAGTGGCTACTAGTCCTGATGGCTATGTGCTACTTCCAGTAGCAGAGGCAGTAAGCCTATGTGCATCAGTTGCTGGGGAACATGGGTGGGAGGGTGCTGTTGCATCGTGTCCTGCTTGTGGGTTCCTGGTCAACAGCTGGTTGACCGGTGTGTGAATACAATCTTGGACTAGATGGACCCTTGGTCTGATCCAGCAGGGCTCTTGTTATGTTCTTATGTGTGTCAGACAAAAATGCTTTAGTGAGACCATTTTGAGTTTTCTATTAAAAAGACCCAAAATACAAATGTGCTAAATTTTTAATAACCTTTCTTTTAGAGAAAGAGCGAGCGAGCATTTTGTCACTTTGTGCATCTGTGCTGTGTGTGCAATGGCAAGATGCCTACAAAAAGAAATAATAATAAGAGTTTCCTTTGAGCTCCTCAAATGTTTGGGCTTGCATGGCAAAAATAAATGGAACTGCAGCCATTTGTACCTGCTGGAATCTGTCCCATTAAATTCAAGGCAGATGTATTGATTTTATGGTGGCCAGAGGTCTTGTCCATTGACTGAAATGAAGCTATTCTGACTTGTTAATTGGGAATATAGCTCTACCAGTGGAAACCCATGAAATGTAATTGATTCTACTTGTTTAAAGAAACCGTTTGGATGGTGCTGCAGCTTCTTCTCCTCCATCTGGCTTTCTCTGTCAGCTAATTTGGTTTGGCTATTGCAGGGTGGGGGCAAGGCATGGAGCAAGGTATGGATGTCTCATGAATGGACATGGAGACTATAGAGCAGCCATCCACAATGTGGTGTCCTCCAGATGTATTGGGCTACAAATCCCATCATTCCCAGCCAGGAATGGCCATGCACCAGAAGGGTACCAGGCCCCCCAATGTGGTGCCCTTTGTTATTGAAATCTGCGTATTTCCAAAGTTTTTGATGCAGTTTACAGAAAAAAAGGCACACAGAAATATGTTTATTTCCCACAACAAACACTATAAAATGGAAAATCAGTTTAAAAATCAATTAGCTGCAGAGTAAATGTAGGAAGCTACCTTAGCTTGAATCAAAGTGTTGCTCCACCTAAGCCAATACTGTATTGGCCTCGCTGGCTGGGAATTATGGGAGTTACAGTCCAACACATCTGGGGTAGTCACCATGTTGAGGAAAGCTGAATTACTGTCTGGCAGTTTCAGGCAGAGGTCTCTCCCAGGCCAGCTGTCTGTAATCCCTTTAAGTGGAGACCTGTCTCTGTGATACGATTCCAGATTCATATTCTTATAAATTCGTCAGATTTGTACACACTCATCAAAAACAGCTGATGGACCATTAGTGTGAACTGCTCTGTATTCTCAGACTAGGGATCAGACATTGGTGGTTTTAGGGTCAAATCTGGGTCCCAGGGTATATGAGGTGGTTCTTTTGCATTTGCAACCCAGAAGAAAATGAGTTGTGTGGAGGGAATGTTGGCTTTGAAAGGGGTTTTTTTGGGCTATGCACTATGCAGAATGAAGTTTTGAGTCTTGGCAGTGACCTGGACATGAACAATGAGGATGAGGAACCAGTAATGCCAATGAAGAAAGCACTGGACCCAAGTACCTGGTGGCCCAAGGACCCATTTTCACCTAAGCAGAGCTGAAGACCCCCCCTGAGCCCAAAATGCTAGAGACGTCCAAGACTCCAGAGGTCTCCACTCCTAAGACCCATGAGCCTGGATCAAAAACAACGGTCTCCAAGCCTAGTTCTATCAATGAGCCAGCTCACCCATGTTCAAGAACTCCGCAGTCTATGGAGCCAGTGCACTAACGCAGGCAGTGCACCTGGCACAAAGTCCTGGAAAGACAATGCTAGACCTCAGGCCATAAGCCTACTCCTTTAAGGCTGTCCACGTTGCCAGGAAGGGGTAGACTCTGAGAGGTGGCTCTGGCTGTCCAGCTTCAGTCTGGCCTCAAACCTCATCAGAGGAAGTTACTCATTAGGAGCTCTCCTTGGGACTACAACACCTGGTTTACTTTGAGCTTTGTGGGCTCCCCCTTGGGACCAGAAACCAAGACACAGTAATCTGTGTCATCCTCAAAGTTGCTGCTCTGCAAAACTAGTTGCTGAGCAGAGGTCTAGGTGATTTTGTAGCAAAATGATCATAAGCAGTTACTCCCTGCAGATGGAAAAAGTGCTCAGGGTGAATTGTTACCCCAGGTCTTCCATGAAATTTCTACTATAGTTGGCGCAGAAGTTAATGCAACCCTGGAATTAGCCCTTTTGCACATACTCAAAGATACCAATGAACTTTTACTAAGAAAGACTTTAATAGGATTTCTGCTGATAGTAGCCAGAATTATTATTAATAGCCAGATGCTGGAAAAATGCAACAGGATTGACAATACAAAAATGGTACAATATAGTATGGGAGCTTGCATTCTCAGAAAAACTAACACACAAAAAAAGAGAGTTGAGGGGACAGAAAAAAGGGAAACATTCACTGCTGATTGGTGGGACTTTATTACATACACAACTCATTATGATGCGACAATACAAGTCCCAGCTGCCTTTCAAAACATGTGGTTACAATGAATAAGGGAAAAAAAAGTATATTGATAACAAATTGAACTTACCAGTATGAGCTCCCAATTTTTTTTTTTAATATTTCTGTATCTTTCTTGCTGAAGTTGAAAAACATCAAAATGAAATGTATTATATAATGTATGGTGTGGCATATTAACCCATGAAGCGGTGTTAAAAGTTGTTTAATATTGAAAATCAATAATAATAAAAAAGAAATTGAAAAAACATACCTCAAACTCATATTAATGATGTGATGAGTTGGTACCTCACTATTTGTGCTGAAAGCTTGTTTAAGCCTACGTCACGGTAAGGATTTATTCAGACCTTTTGATGTTTTGGAGCAGACGAGCGCATCTCTACCATGTACTTTTGTTCATGGACAAGTTATTTCTCTTATAGTCACACCAATTTGCTTTCTGGGAAATGAGTGTTTTGTGATGGGCCACGTCCACCATGGCAGCCATTTTATGATTGGAAAAGCCCCGCCCTGTGGCAGACATTTTGAGAGTGCATCCACAACATTCCCTCAAAATTCCAAATGTGCCCACTGATAGTTTGGCTGGTGCTGGTGCCAGACTATTTTGTGCCCTAGGCATGGCGAGCTACTTGCACCCCCCCCACACACAAATTGCCAATTTAGATTCAGATGTTCAAGAAGAGTTTCTGAACTATTATATTTTACTTTTATTATGTTTTTCTTAAAACAGCTAATTTGTATAAAACTGTGACCCTTAAAGGTCAGTACTGCACCCCGCTGAGGTCTGCGCCCTAGGCAGCTGCCTAGTTGGTCTAATGGTAGCGCCAGCCCTGACTGACCTGCAAAGGTTGGGGCCCCATGGATGAGACAGTTTTTATATATTTTGTGTATATATTTCTTAGGTTTTATGCAATATTCGCACTATACCACTCTGTGGTTGTTGCATTGTATGAAAAGGGCCTCTGTTTGAACCAGAATGGATTGCTAATTGAAAGGGGTGGGGGGTCAGTTGGCAAGTGCTTCTAGCATCTAGCAGCAAGAGATTGTGGTGCTTGAATGTTGTTTCAGCTAAGAGACTTGCATAAGTAGCCTCGTCTTTTTCTGTCTCTTTTTATTTTCACAATTTGTGGATCTTTCACAGAATGTTTTGTATGAAGCACAGTGAGAAGCTCCGACTTTAAAGAGAACCCGGAAATGTTACTTTCTAGAAGCAACGTCTTCCTAGATAAGATTGTGGGGATGTGCTGCTATCTTGTGTCCAGATAGAGAATAGCGGCTACTAGCCATGAATGCCTTTGGAATTTGGTATATATATCCCTTGGGTATTGCATTCCCTTTCTTTTGTGGGGGTGGAATCTTTTGTTGCTTTGCTGCCTGGGAGTGAAGAGTTTCTGTTGCAGCAAGAACGACTTGTGAGCACTGCATATCCCCTTTTGAACATTCGTCTGCTTTTAAAGATACAAATCCGAAACAGTACTACCCTGTGGTTTATAGTCAGGCACTCTGGCTGCAGGGGCTGCTTGTTCTTCCTCCTGCATCCGGACTGTGATCCTGCAAAGCAAAAGTGCTCAGGAGCGTTTAGCCAGCAGTGGCAATGTCTAGAGAGGAGGGCCTGGCCTTTATTATTGAACTATTTATTTATTTGATTAGTAGACTTGATTAACAACAACAACAACAACAACAACAACAGTAATATAATATAATATTTATTTGTTACCTGCCTCTCCCTCCGGATCGAGGTGGGGTACAACACAAATGCAAATGCCATAAAATACATATAATTAGTAGTGCATCATTAAAAGCAGCACATTATTAAAAGGCATCTTAAAATTCAACTGGGTAGGCCTGCCAGAAGAGACCAGTCTTTATAGCTTTCTTAAAATCCAGATTGTGATTCCTTTCTCTGTTGGAGACACTGGGAGCATCATCAAATGAGTGTTTTATTGCACACGTGTTACTGCCCACTCACGTTTTTTTGTGCGTCCTTTAGACCATGCTGTCCGTCTCCTGCACGCCTCTCACTCCTTCCACTCTTTTTACCGTCACAAAAAAATGACCCGCCTTATCCAACTTAATTTTTTAAAACAAAACTTGCCGCCATTTCCTGCCGTGTGCAGTTAAAGCAGTGCAATAAAAATGCCCACTGAATGGGCCATGTAAAGAGATCATCACTATTGTGGGACAGCAGCAGGAAGCCATAGCCATGGTAGGGAAATGCGAAAATCCACCCCCACCACCCTGTCTGATGACGCCCTGGGTTGTATCCAATGTTAGTCTTACTTAGAGTAGACTTATTGAAATGAATAGGATTTAAGTTAGACTAACATTGAGTACAACTCACTGCTTCCCAGTGTTGGGGTGTCAGAGCAATATAAAGTATTCCCTTGTGGCAAAGGAGGCGGTGCTGGTGGTGGGGAGAGAGATATGGGGACAGTTATCACTTGCAGAATGTGTGCCCCCTTTCTTTGCTTAGCTGTGCGGGTTGCTCTGTCCTCCCTCCACCTCCCAGTTGTTGGAGTGCTATGGAAGTTGTTGTTGGGTGTTTGCGTGCTGCTCTTTTTGGGCAAAGTGCCCTTTTTGTCTATTTCGCTCAGCAGACTAAGTTTCTCTTAGCATTCCCATGTGAACTCTAAGCATGGGTGACATAATTAAATTATGGCATTCGATATCACAAGATGTAGCAATTGTAGAACAATTCATGCAGAAGAAGGCCACTTGTCCTGATGGCTAAAATTTACCTTCAGTACTGGAGACAGCATGCCCCTGTTAACCAATTGCTGGAGAACCTGAGTGGAAGGGTGCTGTTGCACTCTTGTCCTACTTGTGGGCTTCTGCTGTGCTTCTAGGTTGCTGCATGAACAGGTGCTGGACTAGATAAGCCTTTGGTCTGATCCAGCAAGGTTTTCCTTATGTTCTCATGACATGATGCCAGAGAGATATGTCCCTATGTCATATCATCTGACCTGTGGTCTCCCGTGACTGGAGATATACCAGCTCTTATGCTCTGTCAGGGCAAGGTGGGTGGAACTGGAGGCAGAAGGGAAGATTTATAAATAACCCTGTCATTGAAGTCAATGGGAGGGAAATGCCTAATACCAGTTCCGGATATGGGGTGGTTGTAAAGTTCTGCTGTCAATTCGGGCATGGGCATGGTCTGAATATAGGATTTGGCATAAGCGTGCTCCTTTTCTTTGCTACCTATGACCCCTTCCCATTTTCACCCACTTTGCCAATGTCTCTTGGAATGCCCTTGGAATGTTCCAGTGGGAGAGATGAGATGCCAGCAGTGTGCCTCAAGTTCTGCCAGAGTAGCGGTGCTTCTGTCGCTTCTTAAATCCTTTCAGCTGGGATTTTAATGATAGGATTGTGCCCTGAATGACAGGCTAGTTTTTGTTGCAATTAGAGCAGTTAAAAGATGCAAAACTCTAAGGGTGTCCTTGTTGCAAAGTCTGTTCCTTTCCTTACATTGTGTATCATGTGGAAAAATTCAGTGTGTTCACTACTCTCCCTTCCTTGTGTCACCAATTAGGTGGGATTTAATATGGCATATTATATTAGCTCTCTAGGACCTGATGAATAGCTTGCCTAACAATTATTTCTTTGGGTATAATGTTGCTGATGGACCCAGAGGAGGAATGGAAGGAAACTTACATGACCTTATCTGGAACAGGAGTGTTATGACAGGGCTGAATTAGGGGAGCATGTTTCAGCATGACCAAACAGGAGTTAGGTTTCCTGGGGATAGATGTAAATATGCTGAAAAATAATCAATCAATCCTTTATTTACAGTCAATAGGGTTGAAAAAGAAAGGTACAGTTATTCCAAGCAAAAGGTCAATAAGATAACCTAAGCATATAAAACATATAATTAGTAATACATTTTAATACATAAAAATCAAGGGTAAAAGGGAGTAAGATCAGAGCAAGGATGGGACATGTGTTAACATTAGATCTTGAACAGAACATAGGAGGAAAATTCAAGCAATCATATGTGGTCTGATGAGAATGGCCAGGTTATTTTTTATGCCGAAAAATAAGTGGAATAAGTATTCAACAGTGTCCCATGATTCTGAAGAACTGAAGGCATGTTCCACTGGGAACTTCTGTTATGTTGGCTTCATTTATTTTGAAGATGAGGCCCAAAGGGTAGACCCAAAACATCAAAGACGACAATAAATGTTCAGTAAATAAGAACATAATATAAGAAGTGCCATGCTGGATCAGACCAAGGGTCCATCTAGTCCAGCACTCTGTTCACACAGTGGCCAACTAGTTGTTGACCAGGGACCAACAAAGCAAGACATGGTGCAACAGCACTCTCCCACCCATGTTCCCCAGCAACTGGTGCACACAGGCTTGCAGCCTCAAATACTGGAGGTAGAACACAACCATCAGCCCTCTCCTCCAGGAATTTATCCAACCCCCTTTTAAAGCCATCCAAATTGGTGGCCATCACTACATCTTGTGGTAGTGAATTGCATAATTTATGCACTGTGTGAAGAAATACTTCCTTTTATTTGACCTGAATCTGCGACCAATCACTTTCATGGGATGACCCCGGGTTCTAGTATTTTGAGAGAGGGAGAAAAATGTCTTTCTATCCACATTCTCCACACCATGCATAATTTTGTACACTTTGATCATAGTTCCCCTTAACCTCCTTTTTTTCCAGGCGAAACAATCCCAGCTCTTGTAACTTTCCCTCATAGGGGAGATGCTCCAGCCCGTTAATCATTTTAGTTGCCTTTTCCTGCACTTTTTCCAGCTATGAACATTCATGAAATAAAAAGGGGGGATGGATGTTCTGGGGCATTAGCATTATTCTAAAACTCACCAGTATATTTATTTATTATTTATTTGTTAAAACATCTGTATCCTGCTCTATATCTCAGGGTGGTGTACAGATAAGATCAGAACAATCTAAAACAATAAATAATATACACAGCTAAAAAAAAATGTATTAAATCATTATCAAATTAAAACCAGTGGATTTTTTTAAAAAAAGCAATAGAAACAATTAAAACAATTAAAACTATGCACAACCATGGAGAATTTAGCCCTCAAAGGCTTTGATAAATAAAAAAAAATGTTTTAACCCGGAGCCGAAATGAAGCCAGCGATAGTGCCAGTTGGGCCTCCAAGGAGAGGGTATTCCACAAGCGGGGTGCCACAACAGAGAAAGCCCTTTCTCATGTCCCACCATATTGTTTGTCTTGTGTTGGTGGGATACAGAGGAGGGCTCCTCCAACAGATCTCAAATTTTGGACAAGCGTATATAGGGAGAGGCGCTCCCTCAAGTATTGAGGTCCCAAGCTGTTTAAGGCTTTAAAGGTCATTGCCAACACCTTGAATTCTGACCGGAAGAGTATAGGCAGCCAATGTAATTCTTTTAAGACTCGTATTATATGTTCTTTATAGGATTTTCTGGTAAACAATCAAGCTGCTGCATTTTCGCTAGCTGCAACTTTTGAGTCATCTTCAAGGGCAGCCCCATGTAGAGTACATTGCAGTAGTCTAATCAGGAAGTTACCAGCACATGGACTAGAATGTAAGCCTATGCGGCAGGGTTTTGCTATTTTATTATTTTACTCTGTACAGCACCATGCACACTGATGGTGCTGTATAAATAATAATAATAATAATATATGCCTGCCCGAGACCTTAGATCTTTTGGAGAAGCCCTTCTCCGCATCCCACCAATGCAACATATACGTTATGATGGGACAAGGGAGAGGGCTTTCTCTGTGGTGGCACCCTGACTGTGGAATGCCCTCCCCTTGGAGGCCCGATTGGCGCCCAACATTGATTTCATTTCGACGCCAAGTAAAAACATGGCTTTTAAACAAAGCCTTTGATGGTTAAACTCACTGGCACGTTGTTTTAACTGTTTTAACTGCATCTATTGCTTTTAAATTATTTTTGTTTTAACTTGGATCATGGTTTAATTTGTTTTTAACGGTGTATATTTATTGTTTTATACTGTATGTTTTTATCTGTACGCCGCCCTGAGATCTTAGTGATATAGGGCGGGATATAAATATTTTAAATAAAAATAAAAAATAAATAGGTTGTCCCTGTCCAGGAAAGGCCAAAGCTGACCCCAAGTACTCTGGGTTGCGGAGTCCACCTGGGTCTCCAGTGTCAAGGATGGATCTAGGAGTACTCCCAAGCTATGCACCTGCTCCTTCAAAGGGTGTGCAACCCCATCCAGTACAGATTGTTTACCCATTTCCTGGACTCGGAAACCACCATTCCACAGAGCTTCCACCTTATCAGTATTTAGCTTCAGTTTATTAGCCCTCATCCAGCCCATTACAGCCTCCAGGCACTGGTCCCAGCACCTTCACCGCCCCAGCTGACTAAGCATCAGAACTAAGCATAACATACCCCCCTCATCTTTATTAACAGACCGTTCAACAAAAAGGTGAAGTTAATTTATTCTCCCAGGCTTTTTTTTGTCCTTTAGTTAAAATAAAATAAAATAAAAGGCATTTGTGCTTTTTAGTTCTTACCATTGCTGTTGGTTTTACTTTGTTTTTACTCTGTGGCAGTTTTTGAAAATTAAGGGTTTTATGTTGTATTTTATTATGTTATATTTTATGGGCTGGTGAATTGCTGGGAGAGCTTAGGCTATTGGATGGTATAGAAATGTAATATATAACTACTATAGTAATGCAACAAAAATATAAAAACAACTAAGTACAACTATACTGCATAAATCTGTCTCATGACATACAAAACTCAGCATTTGGTTTTTCTAGGAGATTTTTGGATAAACACTTCCCACTCCTTTCCAAAAGCACACTGCTTTAGATTAAGGAATGGGAAGCCTCTGAGCACATTGCCTAGCCAAGAATTTGCTTTTGGTGCCACAAAAATGCCACTCCTGGTTTTCTGCCCAGCCTCTCTGTTTCACAGCCCAATGTATCAAGTAAGCCTTCTTGGAATAAAGAGGTAGAGGCTGATTGATTGGGAGGTATTTGGGATGTATTTTCAGAGAGGGAGGGGCTGCAAAGCCTTCTATGGATGCTGAATTCCATGAGGAGGCTATGACTGGGCCAGGGAAGAAAAAGAGACCATGTGGAGAAAGTGTCACCAGTCAAGGACTGGAGAGAAAGTAAAAAATAAAATAGCAAGCCCATTTCTCCATGATCATTGCCCAGTTCTATTCTCCCAATGTGTCACACATTCATTATACATGCACACACACCCACACCCACACCCACACCCACACCCACCCACCCACACACACACACACCGGCTGGGCTGGCACCCACTTAACATGTCCAAGAGAGAGAGTGCTGCTTTTTTCTAGAGCTTCCTCCTCTCGTGCTCTTCCTTTTGGCCATGGCTGCTTCTCCTTTTCTTCCAAGGCTCGGTTGCGAATGGAGGAAGCAGTGGATGAGGAAGACATGGGGGCGTCTGACTGAAGAGCCAGAAGTTGGGGTGTGCATGACTCCAGCCATCTACCACCCTGAAAAATGCTCCCAAATCCTGCATCTGAAGTGGTTGCCTTCGTTTTCCTCATGATGAAAGTCTTTAAAGGTCAAAACGGGCTCTGTAGTATGACCAGCATCATATGTTTGTAATATCCAGTCCTGGTCAGTATCCCCACAGCTGTATTTTGTAAAAATGGAAGTCCCTGCACTGTTTTTGAAGACAGACTCATGGGAGGTTACCAAGGCATGGATCGCTGAAGCTGGGTTATCTCTTTCCAGGCAGAGTCAGAGCTTGCACACCAAGCACAGGGACCACCTGTTCTTCTAGTGACAAAGGTGGATCAAGGAGCATCCTCCAACTATGAACCTGCTCCTTTATGGGGAATGCAACTCACTCGAGAACAGGCTGAATACTGCTCACCTGGGCAGACAAACCATTCATTAACCATATCCCCATCTAGTTTGGATTGAACTTCAATTTCTTGGCCCTCATCCAGTCCATAGTTATGGTCATGATTTAGCAGCTCCACTGCCTCACTTGAGTTCAACGAAAAAGAGAAATAGAGTTGGGTATCATCTACATACTGATGTCACCAGCACTGGTCCTCCCATGAGGCGAAGTGAGAGCCTTGTCTCAGGCAGCTGATTGGGAGGGACAGCAAGCTGTGTATCCACCCCCTGCTAGGTGGGCTGCCTGTCACTGCAAGCTGGGCCCAATGCCTTGGAAGGATCAAGGCATAGCGTGGATGGGTGCTCTAGTGAAACCCTCCAGCCTGATGCCTCACTGAGTCCTCAGAGCAAGGCATTGGGGTGAGCAGGCTCTGCAGAAAGTCCTGCCGGCTGCTTTTCCACTGTGGCAAGTCTCCCCCTTGCCATGAGGTTCTTCCTGGGAAGCAGGGTGTGGAGCCTCCCAGTGACCCTTGGTTACTTGGCTGGTAGCAAAGGCCAGCATGTGCCTTCCTGCAGCTCTAGAGTCCCAGGCAGAATTTATTGGGGAAAATGTTTAGTCTCCATGTGCTAGGTCAACTACATTCTGCCAAGAGCAACGCCCTCAGCTGGTAAGTCACCATAGAAGTTGGGTGCATAGGATATTTGTTCTATCGGAGATTCTACCATCTGCTCTAGGGACAGCTCAGGCAAAGGGGAACAGTGTGAAGTGGACAGCAGGAGCAAGTTCAGCACCATGGCCAGTACTGCAGGTACTAGTCAGGGACTTTGGGTTTGGTTTCAGGACCAAGGAGAGCAATCCTACAGTTTGAGGACAGAAAAGTCACCCCAGCCCCGAACTGGAGTAACTGATGGGGCTTTACACCAGGACATTCTTCCTGGAAGCTCCACCCCCTCAAGTGTGGTATCTACCTGTTAAGGGACCAGTGCCCTTTTCTGTAGTTTTTCTCTTGGTTGGCGAGGGTTGGAGGAGTAGGTCGGGGGATGCTCCTCAGGGTCTCTCTACTCACTGGAGGGGTCCAAGGTCCACGAGTCAGAGGGCAGGGGCATCTCCCAGGGATCATGTGAACAGGATATGAGATCCAAAGTGGAGGGCCCCAATTCAGAAGGACCAGAGACTCATTTTAATGTCTTCTTGGAATAACTGTCACTGGAGTCTTTCATCACCAAGGGGCCTTGGTCCTGGGCCAAGTCACCCATAGATGGAGATAGATGTTCAGCTGGGCACCTAGTCTTTGTCATCAAGCTTCCCAGGACTTGTGAGGTACCATTGCTTGTGTCTGACAAAGCAACTAGGTGTTCATGTAATTGTCCCTTTCTTTATGGGTAGCATAGGGTAGACATAGCATAGGGTGCTTCCAGACAAGGCTTTCATTGTGCAACCCCCCTTCCTCATTCACAGAATTCTCTTGCAGATCCAGACAGAAAATCTGTCATGGAGAAAATCTGTTAAGGATGTAAATTTTGATTAGCTGCACTGTATCTTTTTGTCTGGTAGCACTTGGAGCTGTCCATCTGGAAGCACCTGCAATTGTTTTTCTTATATCTCCAGTATGTAAGTTGGCAAGTATTTACCCAGACATAAACATTGGTATCACAGGTTTCCAGGAGCTGTGCTGATAGGCTTGAGTAGGCTAGCGGTAGGGTTAGTGGGAGTTAATTGCTTGACCTTTGATCCCAGCTCTTGATCCTAATGAAGGGGTTACAACGAGATACAGATAAGAACAGTGGGGGCTGGGGGCTCCGATTTCAGTAGGGTTGTGAATCCATTCTGGGTTTTAGACAGAACCAGCCAGAACTCCAAAGGAGCTATTCAAGGTGCTGAGTCCAGGTTGTGGATATGTTTCAGCACCTCGGAGAGTTCCTTTAAAAGTTCTGACTGGTTCTGGCTAAAACACAGAATGGATGCACAGCCCCACGGAAATCGGAGCCACCAGCTGCCACTGGATAACTCATAATAAGTTTAAGGACAGTCCTTAAAAACAAACCAAAATTCTCCAAGAGTATGAAGTCTCATTTGTTAGAATTCCAGCACTGTGCCTGTCTCTATAGCACAGCGACAATGACAAAAAGGGAAGAAAATCAAACTAATGGAAAACTGTAAGAAAAAATTATGGACCAGAAAGAATGAAGAATTTTATAGACTGTATAAAGAACCAGATATTGTTGCAAAGACTAAATCAGGGTGATTAAGATGGATTGGGCACATTTTAGGAATGCCTGCCGAAAGAAAATCATTACAAATTTTAGATACATCACTATACTAGAAGGTAGAAGACTGCCAGGATGGCCTCCCTTGACTAAGATATATAGATAATGTAGGATTTTTTTTTAAAAAAAAATGACTGGTGCATTTACAAAGTGAAAAAAATGTCTGGAAAGAGAAGAATTGAGGAAAATTGTTAACGGTGGCAGAAAACAGTGTTATATACATATATCAGGAAGAGAGGCTCCTTATGCAGAGAAACTCTTATAATCCATTTAATCAAGATGCAGCTAGATGTAAGAGTGGAAAACCTGTGTTTTAAGGATGCACCATACGGGGTACATTCTTATGTTTCCCCCCATGGGGTGAATAACACTCCCTCTGGAGATGTGACTATTCCCCACTCTCTAATTTGTCTTTATAAATCATTATGGCTTTACTGTTGTTTTTAATGTTTTATAAGGTTTGCATTTGCCATTTTCGTCTTTTGAATTGATGGAAACTGCCTTGGTTGGCTCCAGGAAGGCGGTATAGAAAAGCAATAATAAATGGATAAATAGCAGCTTTAGGGGATGGGGGTGAGATTTTATATTGTATTTTATATTATGGTTTTATACTGTTGTTTTATACTTTGAATGTTTTTAATTTTTGTGAACCGCCCAGAGAGCTCTGGCTATTGGGCGGTATAGAAATGTAATAAATAAATAAATAAATAAATGCTATCCAAGAAATATAGGCCCAACCCAAATCATGCCTCCCCCCTCATAGCTATCAAACAACTGGAAAACAGTGGGAGATCTGAACACAGACCCATCAGGCCCCTTGCGGCTCCCCCAAAGACCCCATCTCCTCTTCCCCAACCACTGATCATTTGCTGGTTTGTTCATTTTTCCCATTCTAAAAGATTGAGATATTTCTCCTAAGGCTTAGTTATTGGCAGTAAGAGCTTTAAAGTAAAATACTCTGGTATCTGGGGTGTCTTTGTCCCTGCCTTTGATCCTGCCCCATTTTGCCTTTGGTTTCATCCACCACTGGAATGTGGCTCCTGTGAGCTTCTCTGAAATTGAAACTCCTTCCCCCTTTGGCTGAAAGAGGTTTGACACCCCTTCTATACACACTTGCTTGGGAGTAAGCCTCTCTGAACTCAATGAAGTTACTTTTGAGAAGAGACATCGAGAACTAACTCCTATCCTTAGCTTCAAAGACCTCTGTGGTCATGCCCCACCTTTCTTTTAACCTTCTTGAAATATCTTTCTTTCCTCCAAGTACCTCTAGAAGGTTCAGTGGGATTGGTGATGGCCCCTTCATGCCAACCTAAATGGTCTTTCCAACCATAAGAGCTTTTGGGAAAGCAAGGAAACTCTCAAGGGAGATTTTTCTATCAAGTAGGACAGAGTTCAGTCTCTGTATTCCATTTATCAGAGATAGGATATTTCAGTTGTGCAAGCCACGGCTTGCACTGTTGCAACAACTGTGGCTTTATAGTATCCATCTGTTGGGAAGTTATTTATCCAGGGATATTTACTGTGGAGTAAATGGTTTCTTCTTTGAATTTGTATTTCTTAAACCAAGAGTGTAGAGTAGCTATATGTTGTTCTTATTATTATTGTCATCAGTATTCCTGGTGCTTTACAGAGTAACATGAACAAAAGGACAAGTTCTCGCCCTGAGGAGCCTACTATCTAAATTTAGACAGGGAAGAGTAAGGTGTTTGGATGAATATAAGCTCTATATACATGTTCCAGGAACAAATTCCATGCTCAAGCAATGGCAAATGGGACTGGGTAGAGCTCTGAAGACCCAGCTGTTTATGGTGGCCTTCCTCTAAGTCTAGGCTGTTAGTTGGTGAGTTTGGTTTTTCTTGATTTTAATTGGCAAGCTCTGTTTTAATGGATTTTATTGAATATGTTTTAGAATGCAATCCTATTAGATCCACCCTTGATACTTGTAAGCCTCCAAGCCTGGATGTTTATGAGTATCCATTGCAGAGTGGGAGGAATGGTGAAGGTGCTCCTTCTCTCTGTATTTTAGCTAGATGGGTGTTTTCACCCATCTAGCTGATGTGTCAAGGAGGGGGTGGGAAGGATTCTGGGGATGCCTGGGAATATGGCATAAGCCATCCTCTCCCCTCCTCACTGACTGTCATGATCAGGCCTGTTCCCCTTAGTGTGGGGGAAGGAGTTTCAGCCTATCAATTGGAATCAGATTCTGAACCAGAAGAAACAGTACTAGAAATGTACCAGCCAATACAGGAAGCAGGGGAGGAGATTCTCCCAGGCTCTTCAGGAGCCAGAGATTAATCTTCACTAGACTTTATCAGAGAAAATGCTAACAACTCAGAGTTTGTGGGAACTCAGCTTTCCTCAAAGGGGGAAGGGACTTCAGAATTGACCGATCCCAGAGTCCGCTGCAGACTGATATGGGTGGAGTGAAAAGAAGGTGGGAAGCGATCAGCTCGACTAGCTTCTTGCCAAAGGCTTCTTCAGAAGTACCCTCCCTGAAGTTAAGTGGCTCAGGGAAAAGCCTTCCCTTTTGTTGAAAGGACAATTGTCGAGCTTAGTCAGCCAAGTTTTAGCCTAGAGGAAAGTTCCTAGTCTTTACACTCTCTTCAGGTGCGAAGAGGTGTTTATTTGTTGAATAAAGTTTTGTGGATTACTTGGCAGACCTCTTTATTGTCTTGCACCACATCAGGAGGGCTTGGAAACATGACACCCACTAGCATGCCCTCTTCCCCTCCTTCTGAGGAAGGAGGGGACAGGAGAGAAGGGGAGCTCAGACTCCTGGGTCCAAGGTTGGAACACTGTCCCCCTCCTTAGATGCAGGAATCCAAACTATTTTATGCCCCCCGACAATGCCTGTGAGCCATAGGATTGCTCTCCCCATGCATTTTTATTGTATCCACTTTGTATCCATCCTTAAAGGTGACCCAGCAATACTTTTAGATATATAGTCATTTATGTAAGCAAGAGGCTTGTATGTAGTTGAGAATAGTAAAGTTGAAGGAATGAAAGTTAGGGACAGGGGGTGTAACAGGAAGCAAGAGAAGAAAGATAGGTGGGGCACAACCACAGGGAACTCTGCAGCTAAGGATAGGAGTTAGTTCTAGATATCTCCTGCCCGCTTTCTAGGACACTCTCTGGATGTACTGGGAATGAGGTTTCTGTGGCATGAACCATAAAGTCCTGCTCCTAGAGCCTGCAGGTAATGTTGTTTCCTGTCTAAAAGATCCCAGGAAACAGCTAGCATTTCCCACTTGAAGCAGCAATTGAGACAGGGTGGCTGTGATGGAGAGCAAGCTGCACCCTCCTCCCTCCCCTCAGCAGCCCCCCCACCTCCACCCCACTTCTGTCTCTGTGCGAGTGAGGTGTGTGTCTCAGTTGTATGTGTGTACGTATACGTGCAGCCAGCGCCACACCAGAAGGCAGCCTTTGGGACTTCAAGAGGTACAAACCAAATATGATTCAGAAAAAGCAAAGTTTCCTGTGAGTCTTTGTAGCTTGAATTGCAGCAAGTTCCCCATTTTTTCCCATAGCCCATGTGAAATCTCCCTGTTCCTCTACCTGGGAAGCCTTGTGTACAGTGCTTTAAGCAAGGGTCAACTTATATTATCCTAAAAACGAAGGGTTGGTGTAATGAGGAAACCGTCCTCTAGAAGGAGCTATTGCTCCTTCCAAGAGACAGCATAGAAGTGCTCCCTGGCGAGGAATGTTGGCTGGTTTGCTCAGTCAATGTGGTCCTTATTGAAAAAACAGAAGTGAATATGAGAGATGTGTTGTTATTGGGGACTCATTTTGAGGTTTGGCTCATTACATTTGCATCTTCAAGAGGAACTGGTTGACAGAGTTAAGAATCTTGGATTAGTCAGTTTAAATCTGGCGAAGAAGAAGAAGAAGAAGAAGAAGGAGAAGAAGAAGAAGAAGAAGAAGTAGTAGTAGTAGTAGTAGTACTAGTACTATGGCATATGCTCTCCATAATACTCCATGCATTTGATAGAAATCCATGAAAATTTATGCCCGAACAAATGTGTAAGTCTTTAATGTAGCACAAGACTCCATGTTGTTTGAATGAGACTGATTGTCAAGAATGAGGCTGCTTCTCAAAACCTTTGGCCCAGAGCTCTTTGCACTACACCAGGGGACACAGCTTGTTTTCATGCTGTTTTTACTGCAGGAATTGTGTTTCCATGTGTCCCCCGCAGTGCTGCAATCCTACAATGGTGTAAAAATGTTCCAGGGAGTTATTTACTGCAGCACATGTCTATGTGAAGCATCTGTAGCAGGGTCTCTTGCAGTAACAGTGCAGTAAATCTGGCTGCAGCTGCTCATGCTAATACACTGACTTGTGTGGGAGATGAGAGTGCAATAGAGCAGGGCTGTGACATTATGACGTGAAAGGACAAGACTCACTGATACCTTGGCGCCTCTGCACCACACAGGCAAGTTCTGTTACCACGTCCCAGGGGTTTCTGATGACTCAGTCTATCTGATCTGCTGTCTGTCTGCCTGGCACCAGCCACCCTTCCCCCTGGCTTCTGCTTCTATGGCCAGGCATTCTGGCATGGGATGCTTAGCCATCTTTCCCCTGATCCTTGTCCTGTTTCAGCATCTTTTCATGCCAAGGTGTAACTATATAGTGTATCTCACTTCCCACCCAACCAATAGATTTCAGTAAGTTTTGCAGGAATGAGTAGTTGTTCATTAATTATCACCTTTGTGCTTGTAGCTGTATCTGCAATGTTCATGGAGAGGAAAGCAAGTAAAATGTGAAGCACCATACATGTACTAACGTTTCTAGTACAGAGTGACTGATGAAGGAATGAAACGCAAATACAATCTGGAATAGTTGTTTCACTCTGTATAGAGTTTTTATAGCAAATATGTGCTTTATAATAACACATCTCATTTTGGGCAGTTTCTCAGCAAACATATTGCATCATCTGTGCATTATATTTATGGCAAAAAAGTAGCTCTGATTTTTCTTATACAAAAAATTCTATAACATTCTATGGTTTTATATATATTGTAAGTGTTGTAACAATAAAGAATTGAATGTTTAGCTAATGTAGTTATCTAGTTGCACAGTTTGTATTCATATTATTAGTGTAATGGTCTCCTGTTTTGTGCTCATCCAGATACCTACGCCATGTTGTGATCCCAGCATAGACCCGATTTCAGCTTGCAAACTCTGTATCCTAGTGCATGAATTAATCCTATGCATTAATATCACAGAAATGGAGTGGACATTGTAGCTGGACATCAGGAAAGTGCAGATTCCAGCTGGACATCAGGAAAAACTTCCTGACTGTTACAGCAGTATGACAATGGAATAAGTTACCTAGGGAGGTTGTGAGCTCTCCCACACTAGAGGCCTTCAAGAGGCAGCTGGACAACCATCTGTCAGGGATGCTTTAGGGTAGATTCCTGCATTGAGCAGGGGGTTGGACTCGATGGCCTTGTAGGTCCCTTCCAACTCTGCTAATGATTCTATGATTCTATGTCCATCTAGCTTCTCCTTGAAGACCTCCAGTGAGAACCCAGCATCTCTCTAGAGCAGCCTTCCTGAACCCCGGTGTTCTCCACATGTTTTGGACTACAGTTCCCAGCACCCCTGAATATTGGCTATGCTGGCTGGGGCTTATGAAAATTGAAATCCAAGACATCTGGAGGGGTCCTGGTCTGGGAAAGCTGCTCTGATAATTGGTTCCACTGCTAAGCTGCTCCTACCATCAAGAAGCATCTCCTAATGTTTCATCATAGCTCGCTTCACACATAGTGGTTACTACATTCTGTCCTTTAGTGCAGTGGTTTTCAAACTATATCCTGGGAAGCGAATTCAGGCTTCTCAATACTGTAAACTGAGTGAAGCTCTTGATCTTCTCCTTGCAAGGAAGTATTGTGTACATTCTATGACACATATGGTGTGCGTCATTCCCCTCATGCCTTCCCCGCATCTTCCCGGTGTCCTCTGCTTAAAGAGAGGCTGCTCACAAAGCTCCCTGTGGCATCCCTAGAATCTTCTGCAATTGACAGAAGTTCCTTGGCAAATGATCAGGGCTTCCTTAGCAGACATGTTGATGTGATTTCTAGAAAAAAGTTTGAAAATTTCCCTGAAAGTAGAAAGCTGGAAAAGTTAGTGCATCTGGCAGTTCCATTCGCATAGCTGTTGGAATTAAGAAGTTTGGAGGTGGGCATGAGGAAAAAATGGCTTGCTTTCCTTGTCTCTGTGATCACTCATCTGCTAAGTACATGCACTTTAAATTGAACTAATTATGCAGGGATTACCTCTTGTCATGTTCAAGCTACTGCAGAATGAATCATGCATTTTGTCAGGCATAGGTAGTTGTGTATTGATAGGACTTCCTGCAGCTGTGCTCTGTCTATGCTATGCAGGGGCTACCTGAGCAAATTCCAAAGAGAAATGTGCATGCCTGGGAATGATCTGGAGCTGGCTGATGGCACCCCTGCATAACTCTCTCACATCCTGTTTTTATCTGTTAAAGCTACTGCTTCTTGCCCTATTTGGTGCAATACAGCATAGCACAGGGGTAGATAACCCAGTATCCTCCAGAGGTTTTGGACTACAACTCCCATAATCCCAGGCTGATGGGGTTGTAATCCAAAATCTGGAGGGCAACAGGTTGCTTACCCTACTGTTTCAACCCCCCCACCCCAACATTTACTGCTTGTGGATGTCTTGTAGGCATCTGATTGGCTCTGTGGGAATACAATCTTGGATTGTGGTAGGCTTTTGGTCTAAGTTCTTCTTTTAAAGCCAGTAGCAACAAGTATAACATAACCATTCATATACCTCAGCCTTATCGACAAAATAGTTTAGTTAACAGCAGTGAACCATTCCTCCTAAATCCACACTCACAGTGAAGTTTCACTGCTCCCTGTCCAAGCTCAAGCTGCAATCCTCCCTGCTGGATTCTGTGGCTGACCAGTTCTCAAGAGCCGTGACTGCTGCTTTCCCGCCTCATCTCTCAAACGTCATCCATCCACCGCTAGCAGTCAGAATCCACTAGGTCTGCTCTGCTGCTCACTGAGGTATCACCCACTGCAATCTGGCTCTGCAGCCTCAGCAACAAGCCTGAGATCCATCTGCATCAGTCTTCCCTCTTCCTTCATCCAACTGCATATTATTATTATTATTATTATTATTATTATTATTATTATTATTTTATTTATATTATTTATTTATAACGCTTCTAAGCTCACGGCGGTGCTTCTGGGTCCGTGCGAATGTATTCCACTGGGGGGGGGGGTGCGCCCTAGCATGCCCAAACACCATTAATTTATCGTCTGCATGTTCCTTTTACGTATTTATTTTTTTATCCTACTTTTCTGCATCAAAAGCCTGCAAAGCAAAACAATAAAAAGGCAATAAAATCACGCTAAAATTAATCAAAAGACTTACAATCTTAAATAATTCAATACACATTGAAATAGAAGAATTTACTAAACTTTGGAGCCACAGAAAGCTTGGTAGAATAATTTAAATATTCTGACCAGGCAAGGTCAGTTGATAGTGCTGGCACCTGAATAAGCATTTCCCCAAATGATCTTAATTCATGGACAGAGGATATATGTGTGTGTGTGTGTGTGTGTGTGTGTGTGTGTGTGTGTGTGTGTAATATTCTTTAAGACTGACTGATGACATTGTGCTCTGTACTTCCAAATGATCTCATTCAGGGCCAAAACAGAATTACTTTAAATCTGTATCTAGGTGTTGTGACCTTTCCATTTGTATTCTAGAATAGGTGCAATAAAGCAATCCAGATTGGAACCCTAGCGTGGGATGTAGGGGGGCTTTTATTATCCAGACTGGGGTCCCTGTGCCTACTCTAGATTAAAATTGAGATAAAAAAGAAGACATACTGCTAGATTCAGATTTAAAGTAATGTCTGCAGCTTCTTTCCTGAACCCCAACTGGGCACCAGAATGAAACAGATCGAGATAACCTGCTTCATCCAAATGCACCTGGAGCTTGACCACCACTACCTGCTTGACCACTTTGGTAAGGATTGTGAAACTGGACACAGGTCTAATTCCTCAATATCCTGGGATTCAGAGATGGCTTTTAGCAGCCTGAAGCATATAAGTGTACTGCTGGATCAGACCAAGAGTACATCAATGGTTAGTGAGCATGTTTAAACTGTGGCTATGTAGCCACCAAAGTTAAGAGTGGTTCACGCGGCATGCTAAGCCATAATGTTTAGCTCAAAATGCTTAACTGCTGTGGCTTAGCATGTTTTCTGAATAGGGCCACTGATTCCAATGATAGCCAGACAGACAGCCCTGGGAAGCTTGCAAGGTAATATTTTCCCCATTGTTGATGCAGCATCTGATTCCTAGAAAAAAGTGAAAAAAGTCACATGTCTCTCAGGTAAACCTTCCTCCATATTTTATTGGTTAAAAGAGATCTTGAGATTAGAAAGCATTGATATTTGTTTTCCTATTAGCAAGAGCTACTTTCTCTTTAGAGAGGCCTCAAAGTCCAATAGACAAGAGGTCTTAAGGCTGAAAGTAAGTGTTGGGTGCAGCGCTAGTGTCCAGTGCCAGAGCTCAACCATGGAGCATGTGAAGGAAGAACAAATGAAAGTACCCGGAACTCTATCAAATGGATAGGTTGATAATCATTGCCTCCCTTGTAAAAGGAAATGGTGGCACTAATATTCCACCTAATGGGATCCTACTGTAAAACTGATTGAGTCAAAATGTTATGTGATAACAGATACCCTATCTATCATTCCAAATTGTTGTGTGGATACAATCCTTTCTATGGGATTTTATTTCTGGCAAGAAAATCTTTAATCTCCTTCTTGGTAAACAGGTGGCCAAGACTCCATAGAGTCCAGATCATCACAATTTTTCTGGTTTTCCAAAGCATTCATCACTTAACTGAAAAAATAAGAATGATTTCCCCACTGTTGGTACTTTTGGGGATAATAAATTACTACAACCTTCAAGCCCTTATCGACCAGCATCCAAAATGAAATGTCATTTATTGCTCTCTTTGCTGTATCTTTTAAATCAATCCACATTTTCTTCTGATATGTTCTTCAAAGAATTTTAAAGCTAATTTCTTCACATCCTTCTTCCTGGATATCAATGTTTTGACAGAAACCAGGAAATTAAAATGGATTCCAAGATTAGGATTAGCATCATCAGCTTTGGATTGTTTGAAATTTCGCAGTGCTTGCATGAAGTGTATACACATAAGAACATAAGAAGTACCCTGATGCTGGATCAGACCAAAGGTCCATCTAGTCCAGCCCTTCGTTCACACAGTGGCCAACCAGCCATCGGCCAGGGATGAACAAACAGGACATGGTGCAACAGCATTCTCCCACCCATGTTCCCCAGCAACTGGTGCACACAGGCTTATTGCCTCAAATACTGGAGATAGCACACAACCATCAGGGCTAGTAGCCATTGATAGCCTTCACCTCCAGGAATTTATCCAACCCCTTTTCAAGCCATCCAAATTGGTGGCAATCACTACATCTTGTGGTAGTGAGTTCCATAATTTAACTATGTGCTGTGTGAAGAAGTGCTTCCCTTTATTTGTCCCGGATCTCCCACCAATCAGCTTCATGGGATGACCCCAGGTTCTACTATTTTGAGAGACTGCGTATGTGAAACTAGGAACCTACTAGGAACTAGGGCTTTCTCCGCTGTGGCACCCCAGCTGTGGAATGAGCTCCCCAGACAGGTCCGCCTGGTGCCTACACTGTACTCTTTTCGTCGCCAGCAGAAGACCTTTTTATTCTCTCTATTTTAACACTTAATTTTAACTTAAATTTAAATTTTACCTTCTAACTCTGTATTTTAATCTTATATCAATTTTGCTGCGTGGTTTTATCCTGGTTGTGCTTTTTATACTGTATTTTGTATTTGTGTTTTTAACCTGTTGGTCATTTTATTATAGTTTTAATTTTTGTGAACCGCCCAGAGAGCTTCGGCTATTGGGCGGTATAAAAATGTAATAAATAAATAAATAAATAAATAAATAAATACCTACTTAAGGGTCTCTTTGTGTACAGATCCTAAATCTTGTATATTCATAGGTCTTTATGCCGAACTCTCATTGCAGGGTGAGGGTGGGTCCAGGAGGCATGAATACATAACAGGCAAGGAGTCTGACAATCTCCAGACATCAATTGATCGTGAATACTGGTTCCTAATCCTTTTAGATTTCCTTGGCCAGGGGAGCAGGTTCACCTTGCAGAGCAGCAGCACATGTCTTCCATAGAAAGAGAAAGGATAGCTGTATGCATCACAGATGTATGAAATAAAGGACTTGAGCTTTGGTGGCTACTGCTTTGCCCAGTGCTCCACCATCCAGTGACAGTGTTGACTTCAGTGTTGACTTCAGCCATATCTCCCCATGATGGTTGCTTTTCCATGCCGTGAAGGGGCTGCGCATGAATGATGTGACCATATGAACAGGCTAGGCTAAATGGTGTATTTGAATTGGCATGGGGACCACATGGCTGCATCATGCACACGAAGCCTACAGACATATGCGATTGCACCATGGGAAAAAGGGTCAGTCATGAGACTGCAGCTGCGTATGAAGGGCACTAAAACTTGGGAATCTAGCTTCATTAAAGATATCTTGTGTGGCTCCTCGAGCCAGAAGGACCCCACCCACTTAGCGGGGGAAAATGCTGTTCCCTGGCTTCTGCTAGTACCGGTAGAGAAACAACTATCTCCCTAGATCTCAGCAGGCAGAGAAGTGTGTGTGTATATATGTACATATGTGGATGAATGACTGCATGTATGCCCCTGCCCCCAGATGTGGCTCTCACGGCCAAAAAGGTTGTGCATCCCAGTCTACAATATCGGGAATTACAGTACTAACCTATCTTGCAGGTTTGTTTTGGGGATACTGAGAAAGTGCATGGAAAAGGCTTTGAACCCTGTCAATGTGTTCTATAGTAATGCTAATTATTATCATTACAGCCAGATCTAGGGTGCTCTTTGACTCCTTTTATGGCTAGTTTGGAGGGCCAGTTTTGTCAATGGGACTCTGCTACATCACTTCCCACCTCTGATTCCCTTGAGTTTGACACATTGCACATTGTGCCTTGGGCCTGCCTTTGGCTTCTTTTTCACAGCCAGGGACTTTCCCTGAATCTCAGCCTCCAGGCCGAACTGGGGGCGGGAGCTTTCTTGATACAACTTCAAGCACCTGCGAAGGCTTCGCACTTAATTTTGGATCAGTCCTGTGTCTCTGTTCTTCCAGAGTATTCCCCCACCCCATTGCACAGGAGGAAAACCAATCCATCAAGTGTCTTTCATGCATTGCCTGTGGCATTGTCTAATTCCATGCCTCCTTGTCTTGCTCACAGCATCCAGGATGGATGTGGATTTCTCCTTTGCTGACTTGGAATGGCAAGCACCACTTCATTCCAAAAGATGCTGTATCTCTTTCATCTCTCTCTTTCATGAGAGGGGTAGCGGGTTTGATGCACTCCCTGCTGCCGGAAATGATCACGACACAGATAGCCTTTCTTGTAGGATGCTGTAACTTGAGCTACTCATTCCATAATAGAGGAGTGAATGAGCAGGCATTATGGCTGGCCTCTGTTTACACATGTCCTTTGAGTGCAAGGCTGCTCTTGCTTAATTGCAGCAGGCCTCATGTCAGAGGCACTTTTTAATTGGCTTATGGTGTGAAAAACCGTGAAATCTGGGCCATGTTTTATTATAGTTCCTATCTCTCTGAACAAGATGGGAGTAATTAAACCCATGCTGTCATTTTAGCTCAGCTCAGCTCTGTTCAAAGCAGGGTTTATTTTTAAGCATTATAGATATGGCATAGCCTTCTGATAGCAAAGTCAGGGATTTTTGTCTGTGTTCACATTTCTATTCTTTGCCCCCTTAACCTGGATTGCGCTGCCATCTATGTGCTAAAACAAACGGGAACTTTAGCCATCAGGAAGAGTTTTGTTCCAGAAGAATTTGCTATTAAGCTGGCCCCTTGCAGTGTATGGAGATGGTTTGCAGCTGCTAAGTGGACTTATCTTCCAGACGGTATAATGTTTTTGTTCTGGCTGCTAATCCGTTGAGGAGAGTAGGCATTTAGGAATGCAGTTTTGAAGGCTGAGGATTTCATTTCTTGCTCAGCATCACAGAAGATGGCAATCCCATTTTCAGGGCATCATTTTAAGCCCCTGAAGCAGCTTTGAATGTCAGAATATTTGTCAAAAGTAATTGCAGAGAGTATCTGAGCATGTGCAGAGTGCCTTACTCGTCACCACTTTATAACTTCAAGTCCTCGTATAGGCATCAAGACTTCCAGGTCAGAGGCATCAAGACTTCCAGGTCAGAGGGTCCTGCTTCCCAGCACGACTGGCTTTTTGTTTTTAAACAAAATACGCTGTTCCCAAGATTCCAAGATCACTGTTTTCCCGCTGCTAGGCAGGGTGGAAAAACAGTGATCTTGTAGGTGGTTGCTGCGGGATGGGAGAGGCTTTTACTTCCCCAATAATTCCCTGGTGGGATCCCAAGGGGCTCATCTACACCTAGAGCCCTTTCGAGAGGAGGGAGGGAGGGATGATCGCAAAGTTTTCAGCTTCAGCGATCATCCCTCATGAGGCACATGGCTGCGAGTTTGCCTGCAATTTAAGGAGAGATGTTCTGGGCTGATTTTTTTTTTTTTTACTATGCTTGACTCTTGTGCAAGAGTAGAGTCGCGATCCTACACTAAGATGAGTTTTTTTTAAACACACACACACAGCGCTGAAAGACCCTGAGACCCATCCAGAACATGCCAACAATGCTCTCTCCAACCCCCCCTTATACCCATGGGCTCACTCTGCACAGCTGGTTGCCTGTTCACTGCACCCCGCTACTCGTGAGGAACAGCAACAGCTTTGCAAGGGGAGAGCACAGCAGCCGCACACCTTGGGATAAATAAAGCCATTGAACACTGTAAAAGTACCTTAGATTACGCCACATACCTGGCAGTAAGTCCTATTGCACTCAATGAGACCTACTTCTGAGTAAACATCTATAGGATTATTATTATTATTTATTTATATAGCACCATCAGTGTACATGGTGCTGTACAGAGTAAAGCAGTAAATAGCAAGACCCTGCCGCATAGGCTTACTGATATTACATAATATTACATTGTTGGTTGGAATTATTGTTTGTACAACCCAATCCTAGGCATGGTTACTTGGAGGTAAGTGCCACTGAGTTCAATACTTCCAGGTATGGGTGCTTAGGATTGCAGCTTTAGAGAGGAATAATGGTCTCTTTCTCACAGCATCAGTTGCACAAGGTTGAAGGCTGGGATCACCCCAGTTGCCTCTCTCTTAAGGATGAACTGCAGCCTCCTTTAGAGGAGTTTCAGGTATAGCTGATGACTTCATAAGTTAGGAGAGGCTTTGAGGAAACCATCAATAATGTTTTGGTTGCATATTGAACAAAAACATAAGCTCTGTTTAGATGTTCACACAGATGTAGAAATGTGGGGTGGGAGATCAGGCACATTGACCCTGCTGCCTGATCTCCACATTTTTCTCTGAACTTGTAAATGGGGTCTATGTGGATAGAAGCTGCAGATTCAGCAATTCCCAATGTGCCACAGGGGACCTTGCAAGAAAGAATGAAAAAAGTTGCCTCCTGTATTAGGAAGAACCTGTAGACATTCACATACAAGTTATACCAGCCTTCCCCAACCTGGTGACCTCCAGGATTGCTGGACTGCAACTCCCATCATTTCCAGCCAGCACAGCCATTATACTTTAATATGGGAAAGCTCCATTAATGTTCATAGGCTTAGAAGAATGTGGGTTAAGTATTGGGGCCAGTGAGTGGGATCTCTTTCCACTTCCCACATTAATGTCTACATGGGTGGAGGTGTGAACAGGGTTTTAGAAATGTGTCACTGAGAGCAAGAAGTAATGGCAGTTGCTTTAGCAGTAGTAGGATGGTTAACCATAGCAGGTGCCTACAGAGGATGTCTCATTTGCCTAACATCTCAGCTAAGTGGATATACAAGTGCTACAATATCAAACAGACCTAAGAGACAGGTCTTTAGCAGGCAGTGTGTGAGTCCATTGGAATACCAAAATTAATATACCAGACAGCACATTTCTTATCTCTGATAAGAGAAAGGCTCCCTTGTTGGCATCCAGCCAGAGTGCTCTGTAGAGGTAAGACAAGACAATTATGAAATTGCTAGTGAAGATGTATTCTAGTATGCAAAGGGCTGAGGATTGCTCTGGAGCATCATGCAGAGTGTGTACAGCACACCAGCCCTAGCCAGTGGGACTACCTGTAGCTAGGAACTATAATTTACTCCTGTCTCAAGAAAGAAGGTCTACATCTTCAGTTGCTTCCTTTTGGGGACTTCTAAGTGGAGTGAGAAACAAGGTGTGGGGTCTCCAGTGTGCCCACAGACACCTCTTTTGGGATCCACCAGACTCCAGGCCCCTCTTTATTTCCTCTTGGCCTGACATAATAGCCATTTTGTGAGAGCACACACAAACCTCTCAACATTCAAAATGTGCCCACTGACCCAAAGAGTTTGGGACCACTGACCAAGGTAAATCTACATCCCGGACTCCTTAATCTGTCTCAAGAGGCAGGGAGGAGTATTTATTATAGCTTCTGGCTGCCTTGCCCACTGGAGTTAAGCCTGTACCACCACACTCTGCAATCTCCATCTGGGCATCCATTTTCTCTCTGCTCATCCCTCTTTTAAGAGTCCTTGTTTTCCCACATGCATAGGAACATAGGAAGCTGCCTTCCACCAAGTCTGACCACTGGTCTATCTAGCCCACTACTGTTGACACTGACTGGCAGTTGCCCTCCAGGGTTTCAAGCAGGATTCCTTCCAAGCCCTACCTGGAGATCAAACCTGAGACCTTCTACAAGCAAAGCAGGTGCTCTACCACTGAGCTACTGAGCTGCAGCAGAGGGATTTTATATATTGAGCAAGGCTCTACCTCCTATTGCAACCATGCAGTAGACTGATATTGTTCATGCCCATGCCCTTCTGAGTCAACTCTGGGCCACTTGTTACTGGGTCAAGTCTCGTAGATGTGTGACCTCATCATTTAATGTCATGCTCTGCAGAGGCCATTGGAGGGGAACCCATGCAAAGCTTCTGGAAGAGGAAACATTGGAGTTAGGGTGAAGACAGTGGGGTATTATCACAGGTCCCATCTGTGGCTTCCAAACCATGCACTAAATGACCCTATCTTGGACTAGGGCATTAATAAAGCACTCTTCATCATTCCTTATTTAAAGCTGTATAGATGCAATCACAGGTTCTCTCTAGTCTTGGCAACTCACTTGTGTGAGCAGCAAAATGCAGGTCCAAAATTTATTTAAGATCTAGCTCACACAATATTTAAGTTTTAAGATCCAGTTCACACAACCATTTTGACATGTTACAGCATGCGTTGATGTGTTCCCGATGGCATCCTTGTGCACTCAGCAAGTGCCAAGAGCTTAGTATTCTTCACTGTAACATCCTAAAATGGCTCCTGTGAGTTTCACCCTCCCATATAGGAATTTAAAGTGAAATTGCCATGAAGATCCTATGTTTGAGTTTGTGGCTGTGTGTACAACTCATGTACATGTTTGCTGCAGAGCTCAGGCCAAGCTGTGCCAATGTTTGCTGCACATGAATGGTCTACACCAGGGGTGGGCAGCTTCAATAGGTCCGGGGGAGCAGCTTTGCCCCCACCTGAAGATCCTGAAAACAAAAGGGTAACAATTATCTTAATAAGCTAATTCTGTTTCTTTTGGCACTCTGGATGCCATTTTTGTTTAAATATTTCCCCCCTCAATTTGGAGTGGGTGGGTGGGCGCAGTGGGTTAGGAGAGGTGGCCACATGTTATCCATTCTTGGGCCAGATCTACACCAAGCAGGATCTGACACTTTGAAAATGGTTTAAAAAATGTCACATTGTTCCGTTGTTTCCATCCTCGCTCCTTTTCTCTCTTGCCTTCCATGTGTACAACAACAACAACAACAACAACAGTTGGACTTAGATCAAAGACAAGTCACCTTCTTTCAGCCCAGCCTAACACATAGAGTAGTTGTAAGGATAACCCTGGACTCCTTTGAGAAAATTTGGAGAGAAAATGTGGTACATAAATAACCCATTGGTTTGTTGTGTTACTTCCTACATGGAAATGTCTTCTGTGTAGGAATTTAGCAATGTGTGAATCAGTCCTCCTGACATGAAGCTATGATTCCATGTTAATTGAGATGATTTTATTTCGGGCAAACTGTTGTATTTTACTTTCATTTTTCATTAAAAAAAATACAAAGTGGATTTAATTAAAGATTAATTGGAAACAAATTTGACTATTAAAATAGCACAGCATTATGAATTATGGATGGGATTTTAAAACATTGCTTTTTAACTGCCCATCAGGAACACATGCCTGCAAACTGGGGTTTATGGGTCATGCATTAATTATTCTTGTCTGCATCATTTGTTTTCTCCATTCCTGCTCCCAACTCACAGAGAACAGCTGCTCTAGGATTTTGTGTAAATGGGTTCCTGATGGTACATGAGGAGGGACAGTCCCCCATATTTAGGGATGGCTTTCTCTCTACATGTATAGCACAGGATTGTTGCTCTGGATGTCTGAGGGTGTTCAGAGTCCAGACTGGCTGACTGGAGAATTTGGTTTTTTCCAAATAGATGAATGCTTCCTTAGGAATGAATTACATCTATGTTTACATGCATACCAATCATTCTTGATGGTTGACTCTGAAAAAGGATGGTAGCTGCAGCAGGAGCCACAGGAAAAGAAGAGGAATAAGATCAAATGCCACGAGTAGAGGTGATGCAGGCATAGTTTATATCTGAGCCTTCCCCAGCCCTCCAAAACAGGGGTGGGTGGTAGGTAGATCAGGATCTCCTGGTAGATCTCAGGGTGTTTTGCAGTAGTTTGGCAAAAATGGATGGCTCTCAATGGTGTAACAATAGCAACTACTAAAAGGCTCCCCATTAGACTGTTCTATTGAAGAAAGGTTGGGAAAAAACCAGGTGTGAATCTTTGTTTAAAAGGATTGTGAACTCAGTGAGCATGTGCTCAGAGACTCCCTAGTCCTTAATTCTAAGACTGGAATCCTGTACATTCTTGCCTAGGAATAATTCCCATTGAACTCCATGGGACTTATTTCCCAGTAATTGCACATATGATTGCAATGTCATAGAATCATAGAATAGTAGAGATGGAAGAAGGGGCCTATAAGGCCATTGAGTCCAACCCCCTGCTCATTGCAGCCACTCAAGCCACTATTTTGCATCTGGCTTGGGTTTGTGGACCTTGAGGTTCTAGTGAAAGAACAAAGTAGATCTCTCAAACTGGAAGTCTGTTCATCCCTGCTCTGGGTCGCAGAAGCACTTGATCTATCCATTACCTTTGTTTCTTTTGATATTTTGTTCCTTTTCTTGTCAGGGAAAGCCAAAAGTAGTTCTGATCAGGTGGCTGCTGGGAGTAGTAGTAAGAGCAAATGTCAGCTTGTAAAGATTGTTCTGACCTCCGATTCAGTAAAAGCTACAATGATTCAAGTTCTTTTAAAAGGGCAGAGAGGTGGCATCTGGCTGATTCAGAACATTGTATAGTGAATTGTGCACAGCGCTGCCAGGCAGCATGGACAATGCCTTGGAGCCAGACCTGTAGTCTTAATAGCATATTTCTTATATTTCTTATTCAACTTTAGATGGATTCTGGTTGTGTTCTAGTGTCAGGAGTGTGACAAGAGCAATATGGGCAGCCCATATTGTCTCATGTTCTCCTTAGGTGGTTCCAAATGAAGGGCTTTGGAGGCTTTGCATGTGTTAGGGGTGTGTGTGTGTGTGGGGGGGCAGTTTCAACATACTTGAGATGTGCAAACCAAGGACTGGTAGGATCATCTGGGTGGCACAATCCAGCAGAGTGAGTGTCCCATGCAGAATTCCTGAGCAATCTCTTTTGTGTGGTATCTCTTCAGCTTCCAGTTTCACCCTATGGAGTTAAATCAACCATGGCTGCTCTCTGGCCATGCCCATGTTCCTCCTACCCTCACTCTTCCATGTTTTGGGGCATGTCTCCATTGCCTCTTTCATGCCAGGCATTTTTACACTTGCTATATTTTCCCTAGTGGGAAGTGCAGTGTGGTGCCCTTTTGAGTTGGAACTGAGCTGCAGGATTCCTAGTGCAGTCCAAGACAGTTGCTTTTCTACCACACCTTCCATTCCTTTGTGTAGTATCAGTGATGACTTATCATGCACTAGACAGGCTCTCATTTTTAAGATCTGAGCCGTTTCTTTTGCTTCATGATGGGTCCAAGTACCAGGGAAAACATGGATATTTGGCTTCGGACCCCTAAATCTGCTGCCACAAGCAATGCCACAATTCTGGTGTACCCCAATAGTAGCGATAAAGCCTAGCAATTTTGGATCAGGGAATATTGCATGCTATTGCCTCCACTTACATGTCTAGCACCATTCTATTCATATATGAATTAAGCCAGGGGTATTGAACTTCTTTTAGCATCCTCGAGTTAAGCAGAAGCAGGTTTTGTGTGCTTCTAGGTGGGGAGATTTCTTTTCATGCCAGGCATGCTCATTGGAGGCTGGTGGCTCCATGTCAGTGGAATGGTGAATCTGCTCTGGGTTTCAGTCAGAACCAGTCAGAAAGGAGCTATCCAAGGTGTGAAGCCCCACTATCCCACTGACATAATAGCCAGCAGCCTCCAGTGGGCATGCTGATTCAGTCTGCATGGCAGCTGCAAGCCATGTAGAGATTGTGCCAACCACAGCTGATTAGTGCTAGTCCAAATGCCAGTGTTAGGGATAGCAGGGTCATTTGGCTAGCACAAGCCCTCCCCCCCCCATGCTCCAAGTTGAGCTTCCAAGATAGAGTTTCCTTTCTCTTGGCTTCTAGCTTAACGTTACTGTGCCAAACCAGCTACATGAAGAGCTGATCATTCTCAACACGGACATAAAATGTGATGCAGTTCAGCCATTAGAGTGGGATAAAGCCATACTGTCAGTGGCAGCAGGCTCTCCAGAGAGCATTTTGTTCCTGCCAGAGAGGCCCAGGCTATTCCATGGCTTTAGTCAAGAGGGAGCAGGAATGCAGAAGCAGGCTAGGCACTGTTTCTGCTCCTGAAGCTCTTAGGGGTGTGGAAAGAGGGGCCATGCCGTTGTCTTTCCTAAGGCATGTCCCATTCACCTGGCAAGCTAAATTGAGATGGACGAGCATTACTTTAATAAAGGACAATCCATGCTAGCCTTGAATGTTCAGCTGTGCTCCGAGGAAGATGACGTTTTGTTGTTGCTAAGTATCAGGGCATAAATATTTGATGCCAGAGGGGAGGCCACCGTATGAATTATGGAGATGTTCCAAAAGGAACACAAGCCATTATTGCTGCTCATGGGCCGTATTGCTGCTGCCGATGAGAGGAAAGCCCACAACCTGGCTAGTCCTGTTGGCTCCACAGGAATGTAATGGGACTAGAGGGTCATGTTAGAGCAGACGAGTTGTGGTGCTTATGCGGCTGGCCTGAGAGGGAGAGGCTCTGCCCCATGGACTGGCTCACAGATGTTCAGTGCACTCCTAAGCATGGTTATTCAGAAGTACATCTGACCAGGTCAAGGGACAGACTCCCGGCCAAAGAGGTTTAGGGTTGCAGCCATAATAATAATAATAATAATAATAATAATAATAATAATAATAATAATAATAATAATAATAATAATTTCTTACGCGCCTCTCCATTTTGATCGAGGCGGGGAACAACAATAAATGAGAAAATACATAATACTCAATTAAAACATAATATACATTGTTAAACGCGTCCTAAAAAAAATTCCTAAAACATTTTAAAAATATCTTACAATTCCACTGGATAGGCAAAGCGAGCTGCAAAGTGAGCTAGTGTGGTGCAGTGGTTAGAGTATTGGACTGGGTTCTCGTTCCCACTTAGCCATAAAGCTCCCTGGGTGACTCTGGGCCAGTCACAGACTTTCAGCCTAACTTACCTCACAGAGTTGTTGTGAAGGTCAAATGGAGAGGACGACGAGGATCATATAAGCTGCCTTGGGTCCCTTGAAGGAAAAAAGGTAGGGTTTTAAATGTGATAAAATAAAGTATGGCTTGCCTTATGGTCTTTCCAGGCCACCAGCTATTTGCACCGCGGAGGCAGATTTTGCACAGACCATACGCCGTCTCTCAAAGTGACATTTCCATTGTGAGGGTATTTTCCCAGCTATCAAGCTGCAATATTTCACAGCTGGAAAAATACCAGACTTCCCACAAATAGCACACTCATTTGGGATGTTATGGCACAACACCCTCCCCTGCCAGGTGACCTCATTTTTGCTGTCTTTTAAAAAATGTCAGTGTTCTTCAGAGGCTGTTCCTCCCCTCCCACCACTGAAATGCTCATTCAGTCCAAAATGTTTGAAAACAGCAATGGCAAGTCTAACCCTTGGCAGCAGATCCTGCCATTTTTGAATCTTTAACTCAAAGACGATCATATATCTTTATGTTTGTTGTTTCAACCATCATGGTCCTATCTTTATAAAGAACATTTATGAAGATATATGTTTAAAAGAACATTTCTAAGTTGCCTGCAAAATGATATTTATCACCCTTTGACGCCGTGCACCACTGCAATGCCTGTTATGTGATGGGGAGGAGCACGTGGCTTGCAAGTCATGGTGGAGAGTTCTTTCTCAATCACTGAAACTGCATCACAACAGACAAGGAGCAGAGAAACTTCTCTCTATCCTGCTCAGCACCCCGTTAGGTCTGAAGCTGTTTCTTTGGGCTCATCTACACCCAGCAGGATATTCCATTATGAAAGTGGTATGAAAGTGGTATATAAAAGGCAGGAGTCGCAGTACTGCTTAACAGCGGCATTGCAGTGCACTGCAGGATCTGCACTACTGCTTTATAGTGGTACTGAAGTGCACTGACAACTGTTGGGGCCCAGGACACATCTACACCAAGCAGGATATAACACTATGAAAGTGTTATGAAAGTGGCATATGGTCTGTGTCAATGGGCCCCAACAGTTGTCAGTGCACTTCAATACTGCTATAAGGCAGTAGTGTGGCTCCTGCCTTTTATAAATTGCTTTCATACTGCTTTCATAGTGGAATATCCTGCTTGCTGTAGAGGAGCACTTTGTTAGCAGGGAGGGTGTTGGAAGGGATTGATTGATGGATGGATTGATTGATTGCATTTCTATACCACCCAATAGCCAAATCTGTCTGGGTGGTTCACAAAAATCAAAACCATAAGTACAATTTAAAGTATAAAACTTAAACCACAATGTAAAAACGCAATATAAAAAAGTACACCAGAATAAAATTGAGCAGCAATACAAAGATTTAAAAGACAGATTTAAAACAGGAATGTTAAAAGACTAAGATGATAAAATGTTAAAATACTGAGAAAATAGGAGAGTATAACTTGCATCGAAAAGCGTAAACATAGGTGCCAGGCGAATCTCTCTAGGAAGCTCATTACAAAGCCAAGGTGCCACAACAGAGAAGGCCCTACTCCTGGTAGCCACCTGCCTCACTTCCTTTGGCAGGGGCTCATGGAGCCTCACAGATCTCTCTTTGTGGCAGCATCAGCATTGGCATTGGCTAAAGAGTTGGAGGAAATCCCCCTACTTACTCTTACCACTTTTCAATCATTTTTCAGTTGCATGATGGCAAAGGGTTGAAGGGCTGAGATGGGCAGAGATCCTCCTCTGTCCTTCCAGGGCCAGTGCCAGATTATTTTGCGCCCTAGGCAAGGCGAGCTCCTTGCATAGTCTGTAATCCAAATTGAATTAAGTTTAACAGTATTGTTAGTGTTGAAAACAATGAACTGGTTATGAACTAACTATGAACTATTGTATTTTCCTTTTATAATGTTTTTTTCTTAAAACAGCTAATTTGTATAAAACTGTGACCCTTAAAGGGCAGTGCTGTGCTCCTCTGAGGTCTGTGGCCTAGGCAGCTGCCTAGTTGGCCTAATGGTAGCACTGGCCCTGTGTCCTTCAACTAGTCAACTGAAAGGGCCATGTTCAGTAGCAGAACCATAGGCGTGCACAGCACATTTCATTAGGTGGTTCGGCCAGGGATTTTTTTTAAGGTAAACATTGATTGAATATACAGTAATAAAGGACTTTTTTCATTCATCAAACAAACGAAATAAACGAAAACTGAAGTAAACTGTATTTTTTAATTAACAAATAATCTGTACTGCACTGTTGTAATTATTTGATTGGGACTGAAGTAGAGGAGCACTAATTTTACTGTACTTATTGTCTTTAAATACGGTTAAATATACCACAGTCACCTTGCTATTCTATTTCTACAATTCTTTTTCTCCTGTCTTTTTTTCATCCTCTCTTTGTTTTTAGGCTGCATCCTATGCACATTTACCTCAGAGTAAGTTTGATTGATCTCAGTGGGGCTTACTTCTGAGTAGATGTACATAGGATTGTACTGCAGCTCTGTTTTAAAGTGACACAAGATACATACATACCATATTTGCCAAAAGAAAGGCTTGGAAAAAGGGGGTTGGACACCCTAAAATAAGCAAGGGCAGATAGGAATTGTTTTAGCAAGCATTCTGAAAAAGGTGCTGTTGAATGAACCGTCCTTAGCCAGGAGGTCCTGGGGGGCATTGCAGTTCTCCCCCCTTCCCCCTTTCTTTTCTCTTGCTGGAGTCCAGACTGAGGTGGGCAGTGGGGCAGCAATGAGGAGAGAAGGCACATAAACATACAGCTTCTCTCTCTCTCTCTCTCTTTGTTCCAAACATTACATTACCTTCAGGGCTGATGATGAGAGGAGGGCAGCAGCTCCGAAGGGGGGAGGGCCCCAATCCGCAACTCCAGGCAATCTTACTACTTACAGAAACAGTCCCCTCCTTGGCTCCTCCACGTGCTGCTTCCTGGCCCCAGAGTGGCTGCTGCTCCCACCTTGTTCAGCAACTGTCACGAGAGGTCAGGCAGAGCAGCTGGGAGCAGGGAGTGGCTGAGTGAGTGAGTGAGCGGCTGCACTGGTGAAAAAAGCCTTCCGGAGGAGGAGCAGAGTGGAGAGCAGCTGAATTTGTCGCACTTTCCTATAGCTAGCACCGGCCCTGCTACTGCAACATGGCGGCAGATTAGGGTGTTCAACTGAACCCTTTGAACCTGTTGTCCGCACGCCAAAGAGCAGAACACATGGAGCATGTCCCAGATTCATTTCGTGACCTTTGCAGTTGAAAAAATCTTTGATAGAAGGGCTGGGGAAAAAACAACAACACCTCCACTAAAACCTCCAGAGAGCTATTACTGATCAGAACAGACAGTACTGGGCTAGATGAACCAATGGTCTGGCTCAGTCCAAGGCACTTTCCTATGGCCACAGATTCATGTCTTGAAACGAAGTAGTCATGGCTTCCTAAGAGGGAGTTCACAATAAACATTGGGTTTCCAGAACTCACCTATATGACATTAGTAGGGTTTGGCCAGGTATGGAGTTCAAGATATATATCTCGCAGAGAATGCACCTTGCATGCAGAGGGTCCCAGGTTCGATCCCTGACATCAACAGTTAAATGACCAGGCAGGTGATGTGAATGACCTGTGCCCTGGAGATTCCCTGCCAGTCAGAGTAGACAATATTGAGTTAAATGGACATATAGAGCAGTATCCAGTGGTGTCATTCAGCAAAAAAATAGTGCTAGTGGAGCACCGCCAAATCTTTCTGTTGTGCAAGTGGTTGCCCATTATGCTTGCACAACAGTGGATTGTACCACCATGCCTGTGCAAATGAAACTTTATTTAGATACTTCTCTTGCACATAATTCAGAACCTAATTTCTGCTAGCCCAATGTTATTTGCACTAACGAAAAGACACAGTTGGGCACTGCCCATGGTCTGATCTGGTATATTGCAGTTTCCTATGTTCCTAAATAAGCTTGGATTCCTGTTGTGATGTGGCTATTTTTTGTTTTATCAAGGTGAGTTGAGCTGATGGCAAGTATGATGGGTTGCCGTTGTGTCCATTGTTGTCATCATTGTTTTTGTGATTTTTGTACGTCCACTTCTCTCTTAAGTCTTTATGGTTTTAAAATTTTGTATATTATCTGTTTTATGTTTTTATGGTTTTTAAATTTTGTAAATCTGTTTTCTAAAATGTTCAGTGTTTTAATCTTTGTAAACCATCCAGAGCACTTCGGCTATGGGGCGGTATATAAATATAATAAATAATAAATAACAATAATAATTTTCCAAAGGTAGGTATATTTACACTTTATTACATGCAACTTCAGTGAATACAAGACATATGAGCATGCTGTTTTAAGAGCAGGAACAAACAGGAGGACCCCAGGGGAGTAATGAATAGAACTGTGTACAAGTTGTTGGTTTTTGTGTGTGTATGTGTGGTGATTCTTAATCTGTATTATCTGCGATGTATGTATCCCCAAAAACTCAACATATACAAAAAACCATTCATGTTATACATATGCAAAAAAATCGTTCACACTGTACAATATGTTATACAAACATTGATACGTGCATTAAAGTATGACAACCCTTACACAGATACAAGGCTCATATTACGAGATTACAACTTGGGGTGAAATATCTCATATGCCTCATTAAGCACAGACTCATTTACAGGACATAAATGCTTATTATTATTATCATTATTATCATCATCATTATTATTTATTACATTTATATACCTCCCCACAGCTGAAGCTCTCTGGGCGGTTTACAAAAGTTAAAAACAGTGAACATGAAAAAGAAATATACAAAATTTAAAACCATAAAAAGCATAAAATACAAACAAAACAGACAATATCCAATTAAAACAACTATTCTGGGGTCAGTTAAGAAACTCAGCATATGCTGCTAAATGCTGTTAAATACATAAATACACACATACAATGTCTTGAAATTCAAGAACATAAACCCACATTTATCTAACACACACATCATTTAAATAGTAACTCCGGATTGTGAAAACCATTTCTGACTGCATCAGTAACGAAATGTGTTGAATTTCATCACTGAGTCGTTAAATAAACAAATGTGCTGTGAACTCTGCTGCCCATGGTTGAATGGACACTTCCTGAATAGGATTTGAAAGACTGCGTTACCCAAAATGTTGCAAGGAGAAAAGTCTAACCTTGCCTGTAGCCCTTCTAAGAGTGGTGTAAATCTTAACCGACGGGAGGGAGACTGAGAGACCAAGAGCAGGAACATATGATTGTATTGCTTCATCAATATGCAAAGTCATCAAATCGTCCGGAGACTGGAGCACCACTGCCTTGTCCGATCACTGACCACATAGCAATTAAAGCTCATTAGGTTTTAGTTACTGGCAAGGAGGCCCTGGCAAGGCAACAGGCGGCAGCCCTGTGTGCATCAGAAAAGTGCCACAGATGGGCAAACATCAGGGAAAAGCTGCTGGAGACAGTGAAAGATTAGTTGTATCCACTACGTCTTCTTTCTGGCAATTTGGTTTCCAACTATGGAGGAAATGAGGTCAAGTTAATTCAGCAGAAATTCTTCACATATGTGTCCTGCCAGCCCATTAGATGAGTCTCGTGGTCAAGGACATTATAAAGAAATCAGTGGAAGTGGCAGATCTCCAGGCAACAGCAGGAGAATTATATAGTTGCTTTGGAAACTTCTATGCCGTTCATTGCACTCTGGGGTGGTAAAGGGCCCATGTCACTTCTATGCCATTAGTTGAGATAGCAGGTCATTACAGGGCAGAACACTATGTTACACATGTTTGAGTACTTCTGCAGCCACAAATAACACATGAATGAGGAATTGCAGTGTAAAGGCTGTGATGAATGAGGCTCCACTATGGACCAATGCTTGTGAATCTGAAATGGAATAAAAAACCCAGAAATTGCTTGCTTCATTGAAGTGATGGCATTATTGTGCTCTTTGGAAAATGGTTGCAGAGTCTCATCAAACAGTGTGGGAGTTGGCCTTGAAACATCATAGAATCATAAAATAGTAGAGTTGAAAGGGGGCCATAAGGCCATCGAGTCCAACCCCCTGCTCAATGCAAGAATCCACCTTAAAGCATACCTGCCAGGTAGCTGTCCAGCTGCATCTTGAATGCCTCTAGTGTGGGAGAGCCCATGACCTCCCGAGGTAATTGGTTCCATTGTCGTACCACTCCATCAGTCAGGATTTTTTTCCTGATGTCCAGCCGGAATTGGGCTTCCTGTAACTTGAGCCTATTATTCCGTGTCCTGCACTCTGGGATGATTGAGAAGAGATCCTGGCCCTCCTCTGTGTGAGAATGCTATCATGTCACCCCTCAGTCTTCTCTCCTCCAGGTTAAACATGCCCCGTTCTTTCAGTCTCTCTTCATAGGGCTTTGTTTCCAGACCCTTTTAATGCCTTTGTTCATTCAGCTCTAAACACTAAATAAGTGTAATTTGCTTGTTTTAATTTACTAGTAAATTGTTGTGTTAAACCACAAGTGTCTTGGGTGTCTTGGGAAGGGGAAGGTAAAAAGAAGGAAGGTGTGACTCTTAAAGGGTCAAGAGATTCATAAAGAGTTGCTCAAGGGGTCCAGGATGTGGAAGCAAAATTCCAGCCTAGGCTTTGAATTCCACAAGGCCAGAATGAGAGCCAATCAGGGCTTGAGGAAATTCATTTGCATAGGATAGTCCTTTGGAAATCAATTTTCATTTATTTTTGGGATAGAGGAAGGGTAGACAATGTGGTGTCTGTGGGCACCCCCATGCACCTTTCTTGGCACCCACCAAGGTGCCCTGGCCCTTACACTTGATGATGGATTTATGGGATGCTAAAGCAGCAGTTTCTGCAGCTGAAACTCTCCCCACGGCCTGAGTTCGATCCCAGCGGAAGCTGGTTTCAGGCAGCCGGCTGGGGTCGACTCAGCCTTCCATCCTCCCGAGGTCGGTAAAATGAGTACCCAGCTAGCTGGGGGAAAGGTAATAACGGCTGGGGAAGGCAATGGCAAACCACCCCGCTATAAAGCCTGCCAAGAAAACGTCAGCGAAAGCTGGCGTCCCTCCAAGAGTCAGTAATGACTCAGTGCTTGCATGAGAGGTTCCTTTCCTTTCCTGTCTGTAGTGTGTGTGCGTATGTGTGAGTGAGAGAGAGAGAGTCTATGGCTGGTGATCTGGAGTGTGAGAGAAAAAGAGAGGGGAGGAATGAGTTGGCTGGCAGAGGAGGAGGTAAGGGAGAAAAAGAGTTTTCCTTCTGTGAAATACATTTCTATTGGTACTGAAAACTTTGGGTTCAATGAAGTAGTTTCATACATTGGGGCTCAGACCCACCATCTCTGCCTTGTACATAGTCTCTTGGGTGGGTTATCAGTCCTTTCTGTGATGGCCATTTTGTGGTGATGCCAGGACAGTTTATCAAATTGTCAAATACGCTGACAGGCCAAAAAAGGTCAAAGCCCCCTGAATATGAGCACCAGTGAGGTGAGGCCAAGAGTACCCTGCCTGCAAAACTAGGAAGAAAAGAAGCTCTTATTTAAGACATTTGGAAAAGGTGAGGGTTGGGATACAGAGTGACTAAATCTCCCCCTGGCAGCATTTGTTCTTGCTAATATGTAAATTTTCTCTTTAATCGTCACGTCAGCAGCAGTGGGAACATGTGTTTATTAGCTGTCACAGAAAATTTCACCATCCATCACTTTAAAAAAGGAGTGAGAATTAGAGATAATTTACTATTACCTTATGACCACTGAGGGTAAAAACAGAAACAACAAAACACCCCACACTTTTCAGAATGTAAACTCTAAGAATGTGTCTGTATCCTCTCCCCCTGTGGAAATCTTTAGATTTGGCATTTACGAATATGATCACATTTCAGGAGTGGTGTATGTCTGCGCAACCAGGGCACATTTTTTTCTTTTTCAACTTCCCCTCCAGCTACATGTAGAATAACAGATGGGACTGCAGCAAGATGCATGCAGGAAAAATGGATTTCCTGGTTGTATAATCTCTCTCTCTCTCTCTCTCTCTCTCTCTCTCTCTCTCTCTCTCTCTCTCTCTCTCTCTCTCTCTCTCTCTCTCTCTCTCACACACACACACACACACACACACACACACACACACACACACACACACACACACACTTTATATGATGCAATGGACTCTCGGGCCTCAGCTTATACTGTGGTCTAATTCAAACCAAGTCTTCAAAAGAGCTTATAATGTGGAGAATAAAATATGCTTTGAGCTCCATTTTACAGATGGGGTACTCATTGATTTGTCCAAGGTTATATGAAATAAAAAGGCAGGAATTGCATCAAGCTCCCTTCAGGTCCCATATCCAGCAGTTTGTGGAATAACATAACTGCATGGCATCACTAGAGACTCCATCCTTCTGTGGCAAAGCAAGGATGAACTAAGCCCACGTTTTTCCTGTTGGCTGGAGTTTTTCCAAGTGTTTGGTGTTTCTTGAAAGCTGTGGATGTAAATAGCATGTGACTGGGTGACTATAATTGTTCTGGATGACTTGAGTGCCTATCCAACAGTATGGGCAGTATGGTTTCCTCTCCACATCCTATTATTTAACTTGATTTGTTCTTATGATTGAGATTCTTCTCTTCTGTCATAAAAAAGGTCCACAATGACTCTTTCCTAGCCAACGTTTGTAGGTTTTTTTAAAACAGTATGATCTTCCCCAAGTCTTTGGAAGGACAAGCACTCCTAGCTAGCTATTCTTCTCTATCTTTTTTCACAGGCCTTGAGCAACCTTTCCCAGTTTGTTTCCACTTTTCCCATGGTGTCTGAAGTGAATATGATACTGCAAGGAGGTCTTCTCTATGGCTGACCTTAGAATTGCATTCTTATATTACATGACATTAACACATCCCAGATTAATATTTTCTACAGCCTGAGATGCCTAAATAATTTATGTGCTGCTAGAACTTCGTCTCTCTCTTCCTTCTTTCCATCCATCTCGAGTCTAGACTTCATTCATAATATTTCTCCTAGCTCATTTTTTGTAGACCCATTGAAATGTTAGTCATGATTAATTTAAGTTCCATTAATTTCAGGACTAGCATTGGATGCAACCCTAAGACTGGAAGACTTGCGCTTGACCCTGAGCTGTGCTGCCTCCATTGAAGAGTGGAAGGGCAGGAGAACAGAGCCCTCTCCCTCTCCCCCTCTCTCCCACTCAGCTCTTCCACCAAGCTGCTCTACTCATTGCCATAATGCCACTGCAACATGGAGGGGTAACAAGCTCAATCTATCTCTTCTATCATGGAGGCTCTACTCCCTAATCCTAGACATACGTCAACAAGTGATGGATGATCCCCTCAGCTCAATTTGGAATTGGCTCAATCTTTAAGAGCTTTCATGGTGTCTTTGAAAACACCCTCATCTGTTTTCTCAGAGTTCTTCCTTAACTAGTAATGTTGGCATAATATCTCACTTTTCTGAGAAAAGTATCTTCTAAAAGGGCATTTTATAATTTCTTTTGAATTTCTTTTGGTGGTATTTTGAGCTTACCAAATCACTGCAAATTAGCCAAAGGTGCTGTTTGTGCTTCCTAATCTGACGGGGAGAAAAAGCCTTATGGGAAGAATTACTTGATGATGTCTTCTCCTGGGCTTGGGCTTGAGTTGACATGGGGGAAGACAAGGTGGCTTTAGGCTGCTGGAGAAATGATTGTACAATGAAAAACAGGACACTCACACATACTCCTCAGCTCCCTGATAAGTAAGGTAAGCACAAGAACCCTCAACCCAACACCCTACCAGGTGACCTATATCTGAAACCTGTTAGGATTGGTTCTAGGTCATCTGGCAATTGATATCAATCCTCCATAACCCCCTGACCAGCCTTCTTCGACCTGATACCCTCCAGATGCGTTGGACTATAACCCTAATTACCTCCAGCCAGCATGACCATTGGACATGGAGGCTGGTGTCATGTCTGTGATTCCAAGGCTGTACATCACCCCAAGAAGGACTCAAACTCTGACAGGTCACAGGTTGTCCAGACTTCAGAAGGAGCTCTTGGCACTCCCTTCTATATATTACCAGCCTGCAGACCTAGCTCTCCCATCAACATATCACTCTGGGATGATGCACCTGCATCTTTTCCTATTTCTCACCCATGTAGGAGCATGAGACTGCAGAAGAACTGTAGTCAGTGTCTAGCTGAGGTAGAGTCTCAGAAAGATTCTTAAGGCCTTTGTCAAGTTCAATTATTCATTGGGACAACAGCTGCTTTTTATTAGTGCTGGGCCGAATTCTGCCCCCTGTTTTTAGGAACTTTCTCTCTACCTGAAAAAGTGGTATTTTTTTCCTGCCTTTTTCACAGGGAGGGGAAAAATTTGGAGAATTTTCTCCTTGGGGAGAGGGACAGGGTTTCCACATACCTTTTTTTAAGTGTAGCCAGTCGTTGAGGGACCTTCTTCCTATTTTTTAGTTTTTCAAAACAACAACAACAACAACAACCCTTTCCTTGGCATTTGGAGGAGCTCAGCAGTTCTGAGAGATTGCCTATTGGAGACCATGTGACCTCTCCCTCTCCAATGAGGATTTAGGAAGAACTCTTGGGCTCCTAAAAATGTTGGGAGTGTTTTAAAAAAAATTAAAAGAAAGAAAGAAGACCCCTCAACAACTGGCTACATTTAAAAAGGTATGTGGAAACCCTGTCATGGTCATGGGTTCTGGGTGTTTGTTACCTATGGCAACAACCTTCCCTTGTCCAATTTGCATGATATGACAAGCTGCAGACAGAAGCTGAGTTTGGATGACATGCTAATCAACAGTTGTTTCCCATTCTGTTCCTATTACCCCCCCCCCCCCAGTTGATTAGCGTTTCGTCCAAACTCAGGAACAGCTTGAATATTCAAAATGGCTGCCTGCACGTGATGCAAAGCCCTGGAGGTTCATTGACCCACAGTGGCTTAGTGTGACGTGTGAATGGGCCCAGTGAGTGCCTTACTACAGTCTGCTTTCCTTGGGTATCATGCCAAGACAGGACAGCTGAGGGACATGGAAGTTATAGCCCAACATATCTGGAAGGTACCAGGTTGGGGAACTCTGTCCCAGTCAACCTTTAACACTTATGTTTGTGTTTGGGTTTTGATATAGACAGAAATATAGAGAGCGTGCAATCTACACTTGATAATATATCATCTTCTGTAGGACAGATGAGTTAATTAGATGAGAGATACATTTGAAAGATGTGTTTTTACATCCCAAGCTGATTATGTTCAGTCAACCAAAGTCCTTATTATAATGGACTTTCAGTTTAATTATCTGAGTTGTTTGGCTATATTTGAATGAATAGAATTTTAACAAATCCACATTTGGATAAGTTTACAGTTACCAGGAATTCTAATCCCTACATTTTTCCAAACGGACAAGTATTGGAATTGAGTTTTCAGATCTCAATGAATACACACAAGTTATATATTGTCATTTATACAAGTTATATACTTAAGATGTATATTATAGTGGTTTTACAAAGGTCTGAACACACTTCATGTACATTATTTTACTGATCCTTACAACAACTCTGCAAGGTAGCCACAGCAGCATCTAACTGAGTAAGGCAGAATTCCATTGAAGCCAACAGGAATGAACATAGGGAATTGCCTACTGTATTTGTCCCTCTTCCCCAGTACTGTGCTCTCCAGGCTCACAGGTAGATGGTTTTTCCCATTCCTTGCAATCTGACCCTTTTAAGTGAAGGGGTAGGGGGTGTCATTCGAATGGTGAGCAGAGCCAAAGACAAAAGGGGCAGGCCCAAAATATCACACACACACACACACACACACACACACACACACTCACACTCACACTCACACTCACACACCAGCATATTTTAGCTTAAAGCTCTTGCTGCCAGTAAATAAGCCGTAGGAGAGGCATTTCAACTTTTTCAAATGGGGGAAATACTGCACACAAGCTGGGAAACACATTGGGGGAAAGGAACCAGTGTGGTATAGTGGCTAAGGTGTTGGACTGGGAGTTGGGAGATTCGGGTTCTAGTCCCCACGCAGCCATGGAAACCCACTGGGTGACTTTGGGCCAGTCACACACTCTCAGCCCAACAAACCTCATAGGGTTGTTGTTGTGAGGATAACATGGAGAGGAGGAGGATTATGTACGCCGCCTTGGGTTGCTTGGAGGAAAAATGGTGGGATATAAATGTAATAAATGAATAACAATAATAATAATAATAAAAAAAACTGCGGAAGTGGGCCTAGCCTTCTGAGCAATCCCAGAGGGATGGATTTGTCCCCCAGGCCTGAGGATAAATACCCCTGGTATAATAGAACAGTATGTAAGTTATGGAGTTTTCATCAAGTGTGTTATAATCCTATTTTGATTTGGGAACAGAGCTAGTTAACAACCGTCAATATGCTGTTAATGTGACCCTATCTATGTTTCAGCCTGAAATGACAGTGCTTACTGTCTAGTCAGCATTGCCATCCACTCATCTGTTTGTACATGTGGTGAACTGTGCAAAAGCCTTTTTGAAAGCATAAGGCCCTGGAATAGAGCTTTCAATGGAATTTTGGCAACCAACACGTCTAGCAGATTATTTTTAAAAATAGGCTGGGGAAAAAATGCCCCCAGTGACAGCCGCAAGCCTGTTCTAAATTGGGATTAAAACGGATTTTGCTTTGTACAACATTTAGCCTAAAACAAATGGCACCACTAATGACATTAGCATGGCCAACATCCTCTGCTTATTAGGCAGCTCTGTGACTTGGGCATTGTGAGGAATCCCTCCAGGGCTTAATAAGCCTTATAGGCCTCATGTTATTACTGTAACAGCGTGGCTCCGTGCGCTCCAAGCCAAGGAGATCAGAGAACAAAAATGATTCCAAGCTCAGCAAAAAGATGACATGAACAAACTTATTTAATTTGTTTTAAATTTGGTTCCATGTGTGACCTTGGGCAACTTAATTTCATTGGTTTCCACCATCTTTAACATAGGAATGATAATACTTCCTTGACCTGTCGCGTGTGTCTTCTTTGTAAGGCTTTGGGACAAGGATTGTTTCTCACTGGAGCTGAACTAAGAGCATTCATAGCAAAGTTCGTTTCCATCAAAATTAGCAATTTAGATAGGCTTAATCTGGATCCAATCTCCTTTGATTTGGAAGGTCTGCCGGCAAAGTTCTGGCTGTTGCTTAATGAATGAAAAGGCCAGTAGATGAGCTGTGATGCACTGAGCTGAAGGAATGGCAAAACATAAGAGGAAAAACATATACACCATCTAAACAACATGAACGTGTATTACTCTCTTGTACTCAGATCAAATGTCTAGCATACACAATTTATCTGTGCACAAATAATAATTATAACTATAATTATTATTTACATCATTAATATGCATGATCTAAATTGCAGTAAGAGAATTGTGACCTACCAAACTATCATCTTCAGTAGGGCTGAACCCATAGAGCCATTGAAGTGCACTATTATTCATAGGCAGGCCAATCCTGTTGATGGCTTCAAGCTTGGAGCACCCAATGCCCTGCTGGGCTCCTGCTGACAGGGCAGAAGGGAAGAGGAGGAGGAGGAGTGGTGTTTACTGCTCTTCCTCCTAGGTCTTTAAGAAAAGCTGTTTCCTTCCCATTGTGAGCTATGGGAGGGAATACATTTAGACTAGCTCCAGGGGCACTCTACATTTTTGACCCAGTCAAGGGCATGGTTGAAGAAAGTGAGGGTTGCCCACTCTACACCTGCCCACCCCTGAGGATCCAGAGCCTTGCCTGATCCACTCACACCAAACCCTCGATCTTCCCCTTTCCCCCTTTGTATCATTGGAGCAATATTGTCAAGAAAGGTGAAGATCTATCTGCAGGAGCAGGCAGCGGGGAATCAAGACTGGTCTCCTCCTCTGAAATCAGAGGAGGGGCGTTTCCTGCCCTAGGGCTTTTGGAACACTCTCCCAGGGAGCACAGCATTGCAGCGTAAGTATTATTCACTAAGAGAGCAACCCTATAGTCCCAAGAGAGCATCCCACAGATGCTAGGATTCTTCAGAGTCCCCCTTCTGAGGGTGTAGACATTCCTAGGGCCTTGGAAGAGGACTCCAATATCCAATCTGACCTTGTTCTAGAGCTGATCCAGGGAGAGGTCCTGGTGGAAGGCGACCGGCAATTGGTTGCCTTCCAATAGGAAGAGGGCAGGGAGACCGGCAGCTCTGGTACCCAGATGACCCACCTTGACATCAGGATTACCTGACTCCACCCCGGTAAGTATAACCGCAGGGCTTTGGGGGAAGGCAGCGCCAACTCGGCGCGGTGAAGACAGAGCTCAAGTTACAGTGGTGAAGAGATGCATCAAGTCTCTTGTCACTGGGCCCCTCTGGGGGTGTGGACACTAAGTAGGTTTCTGACCATGCCCACCCTTGATGCTGGCCCTGTTAATGGGCAAACATGTCCTTCTTGGGATTTTATTTGATCAGCAGCCTCTGCGTTGTGATGTACCGGAGGCAGGAATGCAGGAATGATAGGTGGGCGCTATGCTTATAAAGACCCCTTTCCAAACCTTGCCCTGTGTTGGCTGGCTTACAGATGTGGCGTGTTCTCCCATGATGACATTAATTAATTAATTATATTTCTATACCATCCAACAGCTGAAGCTGTCTGGGCAGTTCACAAAAATTGCATGTCCCACCCTTTTGCCGGCGGCCAGACAACAGCACTGCCAAACCACACACCATTTGGGGGCTTGGAGAGAAAGATTGGAACTATCTTAACATAATTTTATCTGGATTTGCAGTTGGGAAAAGGAAGGTTCTTTCTTTCCAATATTTCATCCCGAAATTGACTTGGAGCCATATTGCTGTTTGCTTCATTTTTTTTAGATTTCTTTCCCATTCTATCTTGAGCATTCATGGTGCATTGGAATATATTCTCTCTCTGCCTGCTCACAACAACCCTGGGAAAGGGTTGTGAGAAAGTGATCTCAAAGCCATAAAGGAAGGGTTGAACCTAGATTTCTCAAGACTCTTCATATAAAATAGTACCAAGGTTTGAAATCCAGGAAACCCGTCATGGCAGCAAGTGGTGCTGTTCTAGTGCCATGTAAATTTACATTAGCAGTAGTGTTGCATTATATCTTGCCCGAAGTTTTTCAAGTCTATTCATATAAAATAATTCTAACAATTCAATTAAAAGTATCACAATAAAAGTGCTGCTTAATTATGGCAGCTAACCAGGAGGACTGGCCCATGTTTTGTACAGTGGTGACATTTCTCCCTAACATCTGGCCTACGAAGGATGCTGCTGAAAGAACGACCAGCCCCACTTTCTTTGAGAAAAGAGGAAAGTGAGATTGCAGGTGTTGTGGGAGGGATGGGGAAAGGTGGCATACCATACATACTCCCAAAATGGTGGTAGGCAGAGTGGTTTCTCACTCGCAGGTGTTAATGCAGCATAGCCAGGAAGACCATGTTATCACCAATTACAACCCTTATGAAGTATCACTGTTTTTTAACTTGATTGCATTTGAGCTTGGCATAGAAATGTCACCAAGACCTTTTGCATTTCATGGCCGTGGGCTTTTGTCTATATATCATCTGCCAATTGAGGGGACACTTCATGCATCTGACAAAGTAGTTCTAGTCCAGCGCTGGGGAAATGCTTTCAGGCCAAGGACTGAATTTCATTCCAGAGGAGCTCTCAGGGACCTCATTCCAGTGGAGCAGGAGCAAAAAAATACAAAAATACCAGCATTAAAACTTAAAGCTCTTACTGGCAATAACCACCCTTAGAAGAAGGATTTCAACCTGTTAGAATGTGGGGGGGGGGGGGGGAGGGACTGCACAAAAGCTGGAAAATCATTGAATGTTCAGTGGTTGGGGAACAGGGGTGGGACCTTCTAGGGAGGTCTGACCATGTCACATGCTCTGACCATGTCACTCCACTTCTGAAATCTCTTCATTGGCTTCCAATTCACTCCAGAATCCAATATAAACTTCTCCTGTTGACCTTCAAAGCTTTTCACGGTCTAGCTCCTGCCTATCTCTCCTCTCTCATCTCACACTATTGCCCCGCTCGTGCTCTCCGCTCCTCTGATGCCATGCTTCTCGCCTGCCCAAGGACCTCTACTTCCCTTACTCGGCTTCGTCCTTTTTCTTCTGCTGCCCCTTACGCCTGGAACGCTCTTCCAGAACACTTGAGAACTACAAACTCAATCACAGCTTTTAAAACTCAGCTAAAAACTTTTCTGTTCCCTATAGCTTTTAAATATTGAGTTTGTTCTGACTCTATACTGTTTAGCTTCACCCTACCCGGTGCCTGTTTACACTTCCCTGTGCCTGTTTGCATTCTCTTTCCCTCCTTATTGTTTACTACAACTTTATTAGATTGTAAGCCTATGCGGCAGGGTCTTGCTATTTACTGTGTAATCTGTACAGCACCATGTACATTGATGGTGCTATATAAATAAATAAATAAATAAATAAATAAATAAAAAGGGCTGCAATTGGATCCCAGGAAGAATGGATTTGGCCCCTGGAACTGAGCTTTCCCACTCCTGTTCTAAGGCTTTTTTACATGAGGCCTTTAACCCTCTACTTTACCAAGGCTTTTGCTTCTGGGTTCTTCGTGGGATTAAGATCAGCTCCTTTAGGTGTGGGTTTGTTCTTTCTTTGTCTTCCTATATGTTCCAGTTATAGAACCACTTTGGTTAAAGATCCCAATGCATGTCATCGGCATCTCTCTCTCTCTCTCTCTCTCTCTCTCTCTCTCTCTCTCTCTCTCTCTCTCTGTGTGTGTGTGTGTGTGTGTGTGTGTGTGTGTGTGTGTGTGTGTAAAACTATACATGTGTAGATGAGGTCACATGATAACAATCTGAAATTAGTAGAACAAAGTGTGTGAGAAGAAATCTCACTCCTGGGGGACTTTTGCACACTTAAGATTGGATGCTCAAGATGGCCATTGTGTCCTAACCACAGAATATTGTGTGTGTGGGGGGGGAGGGCATTAGCTTTTGCACTGTTTTTTCTTGCCTTACAGTGGCAACTGTTGTATCCTATTTATTTGTTTGAATGATTTCTACTCTTTCAAAAGCTCATGGTAGCATAACATCTGATATAAAACCCCAAATAAAAACAATAAAAGCAACAAGCATACCCAAGCAATTTTATTTCTGATATTCAGGCTGTGAGTGCTGTTGCCTATGTAGCTAAAACAGCAGCACACAAAGGGTGGGGATCAGAAGACTCAGGGGAACCCCATGGTTTTCAGAAAAAGTGCAAGAAATCTTAAGGACAAAAAGCCTGAAGTCAGTGAAAAAAATATCTCTCTCAAAACAACCCAATGTATCAGAGGCAGTAAGCTTATGTACAGCAGTTGCTGGGGAACATGTGTAGGAGGGTGCTGTTGCACCAGTGTCCTGCTTGTGGGCCCCTGTTCAACAGTTGATAGGCTTCTTTGTGAATAGAATGCTGGACTGGATGGACCCTTGGACTAATCCGGCCTGGCTCTTCTTATGTAGGGTACACTTCAGTAGCCACAGAATCCTGATTGAATGTTTGGGGGATGGACGGACGGACAAAAGAAAAACAGGTGGGAGAAGGAATAGAATGGGATATTATGGGGGAGGTCATGGCTTGCTGATTGCAATGTGAGCAGGAACATTCCAGGCTGCAACTAATACGCTTGCATCAATAATAAAATCATTTGCAAGTACCCCGTCATCTCTTTCCTCAAAGCAGAACTTAAGAATAGGCAGCAGTTCCGATTAATACTCAACAATTTTCCTGAAAAAGTGGCTGTTACACTATCAGCAGAGAAGCAAACAATCACACCTTGCACCCTAGTATTTTACGTTCTCTACCCACTGGTATTTTCTGGTGGAATTCTTCAAATTGTGTCTCATACAAATCATGGCATACCTTTCCATTTTATTAAAGTGTGCACAACCACAAAATTAGCAAGCTGTGGTCGCGTCTCAGGCATTTCGGTAGTGTTTGTGCCTGTTGATCGTGCACCTTAGGGAAGTGTGTGGGCTCTGTAACAACTCGTGTGTTATGCAAGGTAGGGAGCCATGAGATCTTCACTTTCTGCCTGTGTAAGTGGGAGCCAGTTGCCTTTTATGCATTGTATGTATGAAGCCCTGGGCTGAGCGTGATCTGCCCTTCTTTGAACATGACAGAGTAATCAGCGGCAGAGCTGAAAATTGTTCTAATTGCTGAGTGCAGGCTTTCCCACTGAGTGCAATATTATGGAGAGACAACCTCTCCCGCCCTCCTCCAGTTTCCTCTGTTGCTGGGAAGGTTAATTAGTGTAAGACTCAACATCATCTCCTTTGATCTTCCAGCCTTGATTCATTAGTTTTCAAAAAGAACCAATGGCGAGAGCCTCCTCAAGTCTCATATTAGTCAAACCCCACTTCTCCCTCACCCCATCAGTTTTTGCTTGTTCGGAGATGGATGGATAAATGCAACATTACTGTGCTCTTTTCAGTAAAGTGCAAGGCGGGGTTCCATGAAAGATTCATTTGCTCTTTCTTCTTTCGCATAATAGGTAGGGAGTGCACACATGTCTCTGAGCTGTTAGGAGCTGCAACCTAAAGCATCCCGCCAGGAAAGAGAGCCCTGTTTCCTTTTGATATAGGGTGGAAGGCACAGTTGTACATAAATGAAGCCCCTCATGTTCTATGGCGGTATCAGCAACTGACAACGTCCTCCTTCAATGCAAACAACATCTGGATCTAAGGTGTTTAGATTTTATTTTTTTAAAAAAAGAAATCAACTCAACTCCACCCCTAAATGACAGCACTGTGTGACAAAGTTGCAAAATGAACCCAGGCTCCTGTGTCCTTCTAGAGCAAGGGTGGTCAAAATTTCAGAGCAGGGCCAGCCCTACCATTAGGCAGAGTGAGGCAGCGACTTCGGGCGGCAGATGCTGAGGGGTGGGAAATTGTGGTAAGGTGTGTGTGACATGCGGTCTGCAGTGAAGGATGGAATGGAGAAAGGAGCCATCTTGCCTTTTTCCTCAGGCAGAAAAATGTCTTGGGCTGGCCCTGTTCCAGATCCTCCAAGCCACAGATCACAACCTTCAAATGCCTGGGAGCCACAAGATGCGCACAACCTTTACATCATCATCTCCCATGTTTCCCCATTGCCTTTTCTGTATTTTTCTTACCACAACCCCCCTCCCACAACTAAGGATAGAAAGGTGGAGTAGCTGCACAATGCCTTTTGATTGATAGCGCTAGGAGCTGTCGGTTTGGAAGCAACCCATGTCTCATAGGGAAACACAAATCTCTCCAGGACTCTCCAGGCATAGGCCTAATCTACACTAAGCAGGATATTGCACTATGAAAGTGGTTCGTAAAAGGCAAGCGCCACACCAAGCAGGATATAGCGGTATGAAAGTGGTATATGGATAGGTCAATGGGCCCATAAAGTAGTAGTGTGGCTCCTTCCTTTTATATACCACTTTCATACCATTTTCATAGTGCAATATCCTGCTTGGTGTAGATTAAGCCATAGTTTAACTGCACAGCTGCACACTCTCTGTTCTGGAGAAGGGCCTGAGCCCCAGCACACTCTGGCTTGTTCTGTTCTAACACTGGCAGGATTGGCTCCTGCAAAACTCACAAGATCTGAATAATATGTAAGTTTCCATAAACATCTTCAAACATGACCTATCATTTACCCTTAATTATTTTCCTCACGGTAATGGAGTTGCAGCTTGAGTTAAGCCTCATGGTTTTCTGAGCACCAGTATACCCTTACACTCTGCCTTCATATTCTTTCTCCTCCAGATCTGCCCCATATAGCTTGGGGCACAATCCTATGCATGTTTAGGCAGAAAAAAGTCCTCAATTCCCAGTTATCCCCAGCCAGCATGGGTCCCTATCCTGTCTGGAGTTTCGCTTCAGCTCCCGGATACTCCGCTGCCTATGCCCCGCCACTGACACTGGTATAGAACTAAACAGCTAGTTCTAGAAAGACCATTATCCAGTCCTATGTTTCCACAAAATAAACATTTCAAAGGAGACGATAGGAGCAACAGAGATAGAATTTGAACTCCTGAGAGATTAAGAACTATATCAGCTTAGCAGCCCCATTTGGCATGACTTTATACTTGGATAGGCCACTGCCTGACCAAAAAGAAGGATGTGTCCACTGATTCTAATGAACTCAACCACACGAGTGAATGGCAGGGTTGAATTCTTCAGGCGTCTAACAGGCTAGTGTAGTTACCGAATTCCGCCACTAGAGTGAGACAAGAGACCGCACACGTTAGTCTGATATGTGATTTGCCACGTGTGTTCTGATTGGCTGTGACTATGCTAGATCTTTCATATAGCTTGTTTCAGAGTGGCGGTGGGGGTAGACTATGCGATTAAACCATTGGCATAGCATAGCAATTTGATTTGCCTGCCATGCAAGGAGATAGAAGGATGAAAATAAGAGGCAATAGAGAGATGAAAGGTCATATTGCTTTGTGATTTAAGCTGCTGGTGCAGGAGAATGTACATCCTTGGAGCCAAGGTAGGAAAGTATCGATGCATGTGGGGGAGAAGGGAAAAGGGCAAAGAATGCAGTGGTTTTATTCTCAGATGTCTCTTTAACAACACACTTTCCCATTACCGTGGCCACATTTTCCCCACTGGAAGGATCGGTAAGAAGCCACAACCGGTCCCTCTTTCTTTTACCCCTCCTGTCCAATGTGAGAATGGATCAGTATATTAACTAGGGTGGGATTATAGAGGCACCTGGTCTGGACAACAGTTGGGCAGGGATACAATAGGGGGTGAACATCATGCAATTTGTTGACTGTAATTAAAAGAACACGAAACTGATGTTTTGAAGAGAGTAGATGAATAGTCATATCTCTATTTGTTCAGAGGCTTAGTGAGGGCAGTAGTCCTGGCAGAGTGGCATTTATATACTTTGGCCAATAGGCAGAATAGAAATGTAATAAATAAATGAATAAATACCCATGTTTCTTATTGGCCCTAGGCCAGAAGCTTAACCCAGTAAAGGTGAAATCCTATGCATGTTTGGACAGAAAAAAGCCCCACAACTCTGAGCGTTCCCCAGCCAGCACTGCTATACCCCCATCTAAATATGCATAGGATTGCACCCTGAAGAACTAATTAGACACTGAATATTACCAATAGGGGAGGAGAAACAGGAAGACATGTGCCCATATAGATAATAGCAGCCACCAGGATTTTGGGTACATGAGCTCCTGAGCGGAAGTTGTATGTCTGAATCTTTATAATTTATTACTTTAATTTTTTATTAAATTAATTTATTTATTACATTTTTATACTGCCCAATAGCCGAAGCTCTCTGGGCAGTTCACAAAAATTAAAACCATAATAAAACAACCAACAGTTTAAAAACACAAATACAAAATACAATATAAAAAGTACAACCAGGATAAAACCATGCAGCAAAAATTGATATAAGATTAAAATACAGAGTTAGAACAGTAAAATTTAAATTTAAGTTGAAATTAAGTGTTAAAATACTGAGAGAATAAAAAGGTCTTCAGCTGGCGATGAAAGGAGTACAGTGTAGGCGCCAGGCGGACCACTCTGGGGAGCTCATTCCACAGCTGGGGTGCCACAGCAGAGAAAGCCCTCTTTGGGCTTCTCAGCCTCATATGTCTCTCTCCCTATCCCCGCCATGCCAGTTCACAGCATAATAAAAGAGTAGCAATTAAAGCAAATAACTATACCCCAGACCCAAAATGTATAGGTAACAAAACTGTAAAGGAAACAACTGGCACTTTGGACTCTTGAGGGAGTGAGTTCCAAAATATAGGTGCCACCACCAAGAAGACCCTGCTTTGCAGACTTATCACGCACACCCCAGACAGTGGCAGAATGTGGAACAGAGCATCCCAGAAGATGGTGGGCAGAGCTATTTGAGAGCAGGAAATCATTCAAATACCCCAGACCCAAAATGTATAGGTAACAAAACTTTAAAGGTAACAACTGGCACTTTGGATTTGGCTCAGAAACTCAACAGGAGCCAATGCAGATTAAACTGCAGGTGAGTTGCATGTTTTTAATAATGGGTCCTTTTCAACAGCTTGGCACATTCATCTGCTCAGGTATGTGTTGTCTTCACTTCAGAGGTGGTTCTACCATGTAGAGTGTGTTGCGATAGTCCAACCTGGATGCAATCAACCCATTATACTATTGGCCAGCTACATCTTTTCCAGAAAGAGCTGGAGATGATGTATCAGCTGAAGCTGTGCAAAAATGCATTCCTGGCCATATCTGCAACCCACCCACCCGGGTCAAGACTACCATATTTCTTCGATTCTAAGACGCCATCGATTCTAAGGCACACCCCATTTTTAGAGCTTCTTATTTAGGGAAAAAAGTGTGTCTTAGAATCGAAGAAATACGGTACATGCAGAGTTACTCCCAGACTGTTCAGAGGCAGTACTGCACCATCTGGAACTGGTTAGTATCCTATTGACCAAGGGCACCTTTGACTTGTCTGGATTAAGTCTCAGCCTGCTAGCTCATACCCAGCCAATCATAGCCCACAAACAAGGTTTCAGCTGCCTCTGTAGCTTCTCATGGAAAGGAAAGATAGAGGCCTAATCTACACCAAGCAGGATATTGCACTATGAAAACGGTATGAAAGTGGTATATAAAAGGCAGGATATATCCAAGCAGGATATAGCACTATGAAAGCGGTATATGGTCTGTGTCAATGGGCCCCAACAGTTGTCAGTGCACTTCAATACTGCTATAAAGCAGTAGTGTGGCTCCTGTCTTTTATATACCGCTTTCATAGTACAATATCCTGCTTGGTGTAGATTAGGCCAGAGCTAGATGTCATCTGCATATTAAGGATGTTGCACTCCAAAATGCTGGATGAATATTGAGAACTCAGTTGCAGCACTTGTAAAGCCCCACGACCCTTCTTTAAGTACCACCTCTGCCGGTTCCCAGGAAACATGTGTGCAGAACTGAGACCAGCCCTAGGTGTAGAAATAACTAGTTATGGCCCTGGAAAGTATCCTGGTAAAGATCTTTGAACATTACAAGTAGCTAACAGTTTTTTTTCCTGCTAGAGCAAAGGTTTTGTTGGGATACAGAAAGAATTAAAGAAAAATCTTCTGTTGGTTCCCAAGATAATTTCTCAGAAGAGAAGTGAGAATGCAGTAAATGCATCAACTTTGAATTCACCTTGTATGTACATAAAGAGAGCAGCACAGCAGTTTAACATCCTAAAAGCATCATATATATAGTGGAACATGTGAACTCTCACAAATATTTAAGGAGTACAGTTTTTTCTGGGGCAGACCAAAACATTTTTGGTCTCTTGATCAATTTTTTCTCCTAAACTTTATTGTCTTTTCTGCTCTGGAATGAACAATGTTACCTAGAGCATATAGGAAATTCCTCTCTCTCTATGTATAAACTATTTTTTGAACTATCCTAATGAGAAGCTTTAAACATTTTTGCATCTCAGCTTGTGGTTTGCAGAATGATTTATAGCATTGGCTTCTTATCACAGAAAACAACTTTTGTTTTCCTTGTATTTAAAGATCCTAATAGCCATAGGGTGGTAAGTTACAGCTGGTACGAGGATGCTTTTGCAAATGGTACAGGCATACATGCACCCGCCCCAGTTAAATTCACTTGTCTAATGAGTACAAACACTTACTAGTGTTATGATGTAATCCTATTGGGCTGTACATTGCCTGCTGCTGCTGCTGCTAGGGGAAATGCATCACACGGTGATGTCATAACATGGGTAAGTGTTGCTACATGGGACAATGGGACATGGAGACCTTATTTTGGGCAGCATCTCCATGTTATGCAATCCATAATCCCCAAACCAACACACATTTCTTATTTCTCTTGTTCTCCTCTCCCCCTGCAGTTGAGGTTATGCTTTGGTTTGAGGCGACATCATTTATAAATGTATTATTCATCTTCCTGAAATGATTGCTACATGCAGCGATGCTGGTTCTTTAATAATGTGGTATCCGACATGTTATGGATTGCATGGGTAATAAATGCTGAACAGATGACACTGTGAATGACAAAGAGTTCTAAAGCAAGATGTAAGCACCATCCATATACAATGTGTGTGAGCTTACAGCCTGAGTTTGATATGAGGTAGCTGCCTTTATAAATTGAACACTTGTCCCATCATTGTGAGCTCTGCATATGATAAAGTACTTTGTGCATTTGTTAGGACATGTTTGGCTTTCTGGTGTCTATGGACTTGGTTTAGAGTTACATTTCCCCCCTTTAAAAATAAATACATGCCTTTGTTGCTGACTATACTTGCGCTGCAATTAATTTGTTTATAATTTTTGCTGGTTTTAGAATTGTGGGCTTAAGGCTTTATTATTATTAGTTCGTTGTAAGCTGCCTTGCAGGCCTGATTTGGGTGAATAGGACAAAATGGAGAGGAGGAGGACCATGTAGGTGGCCTTGGGCTCCTTGGAGGAAAAAAGGCAGGTCATAAATGTCATAATAAATAAATAAGATGGGTTAGAGATTAAAAATAAAGAAATAAATAACATGGGTTAGTGGTGAGTATTTGATTGACTAATTCCCTGATCCACAATGGATTTTCATTGTAAGTTTATATACATTGCTATCTTCCTAGTGCCTATTATGAAAAATGGAGGATTTACTCCACGTGAGTGCAAAGGATATACATACTTTACACTTGGATTGCTCCATTAGCATCACATCTAATAAATGACTCTTAAAAAACAGTCTCAGAACTGGTCTAAATAAAGCCTGGTGTACAAGTTAAGCCATTTCCTGATGTGCAGTGCTATAATGTACAGCAGTACCCCCCGGTCAATTTCACCTCCTTGATAAAACCACTTCCCACTCACTGCAGAGGTGAGGGGAAGTGTTTATCAATTTCAGCCCTATCCAGCTGCTCTTTCAAGCCTTTGTGCACAATCCTTGGTGCTTAAGCGAGATGTTGCACATCATATAACGTACAGCTACAGTAAAGAAAAAAATGGCAGTCCAACAATTGGGGAAGCATTGGCAAGGCACTCTGTTAGACATCATGGTAAGTACAGAATGAATGACAATGGACACGAGACCCTGGCCTAATCTACACCAAACATGGTATTGTATGATGAAAGTGGTATGAAAGTGGTATATAAAAGGCAGGAGCCACACTAAGCAGGCTAGATCAGTATGAAAGCGGTATATAGTATGTGTCAATGGGCCCCTACAGTTGTCAGTGTACTTCAATACTGCTATAAAGCAGTAGGGTGGCTCCTGCCTTTTATATACCACTTTCATACTGCTTTCATAGTGCAATATCTTGCTTGGTGTAGATTAGGCCCCTACCACATGGAGGGTAGCCTAGAGGAACAGGAAGAGATCTATGGCTAATTCAACCACAGTAAGAAAAATCACATGGGAAGGCATTTCCAGAAATGATAATACTGTGTGAAAAATGAGCAGATCACTGTGTGAAGTGATTACGTTGCAGACTCCAGCCATATGCAATTGTCTTAAAAACAGAGATGCTCATACTTCAGTGGTTGCACTGAGAAAAGCAAGGAAGGGCCATAGCTCAGGGATAGACCACATCCTTTGCATGCAGAAGGTCCCAGGTACAATCCAGGTAGGGCTAAGAAAGGATTCTGCCTGAAAGTCTAGGGAGCTGCTACAAGTCCATGGCCCTTTCTACACCTAAGGGTTATCCCCTTAGGGGGCTGACCTGGTATGCTTCCTGTTCAGTCGAGTGCTGGTCTGGAGTGTTTGTACTGTGTGTTGGGTACTCGAGACAGATTAGGGATTCCGCTGGTGTACCGTCCACCCTGCTGCCCCACAGTCTCCCTGCCTGAGCTGACGGAGGTTGTCTCGGACCTGGTGTTGAGGACCCCCAGGATGGTGGTTCTGGGGGATCTCAACTTCCATGCCGAGGCTGCTGTATCCGGAGTGGCTCACGACTTCATGGCTGCCATGACAACCATGGGGCTGTCTCAACATGTCATCGGCCCAACACACGCAAAGGGACACACGCTTGATCTGGTTTTCTCGACTGGGCAGGAGGATGGTGATCTGGAAGTGGGGGAACTAACATCTACCCCCTTGTCATGGTCAGATCACTTCCTACTGAGGTTTAGACTCTCGGCGGCCTTTCCCCTCTGCAAGGGTGGGGGGCCTATTAAAATGGTCCGCCCCCGGAGGCTAATGGACTGCGATGGATTCCAGAGGGCTCTGGGGGATTTTCCTGCTGATATGGCCGGTGCTCCTGTCGAAGCCCAGGTCGCTCTGTGGAATGCAGAGATGACTCGGGCGGTTGACACGATCGCGCCCAAGCGTCCTCTCCCTCTGAGCAGAGCCTGGTCAGCTCCTTGGTATACACCTGAGCTGAGGGCAATGAAGCAAGAGGGGAGACGGCTAGAACGCAGGTGGAGGAAAACTCATGCTGGGTCTGATCGAACACGGGTTAGAGCTCACTATCGAGCCTACTCTGTGGCGGTGAGGGTGGCAAAGAGGCAGTTCTTTTCCACCAGCATTGCGTCTTCTCAGTGTTGTCCGGCGGAGCTTTTCCGGGTGGTTTGCGGCCTGTTACACTCTGGGCCAGGGCGAGAGATGGTGGAACCCTCAGTAGCACGCTGTGACGAGTTTGCACGGCACTTTGAAGATAAAGTCGCTCAGATTCGTCATGAATTGGACACCACACTTAACGCAGCTCCACTAGTAGAGGCGTTCAGAGCGCCGTCCGGTTCAGTTTTATTGGATGAGTTTCAGTTATTGAGGCCCGAGGATGTGGACAAGGTGCTTGGCCAAGTCCGGTCGACCACCTGTGTTCTTGCCCCTTGCCCCTCGTGGCTCATTACATCAAATAAGGAGGGGATCGCCGGCTGGGTCCAGGAGGTTGTAAATGCCTCCTTGAGAGAGGGAGTGGTGCCGGCCTCTTTAAAAGAGGCGGTAATTAGACCACTCCTGAAGAAGCCTAATCTGGACCCGGAGGATGTTAACAACTACAGGCCGGTGGCTAATATCCCTTTCCTGGGCAAGGTGCTTGAACGGGTGGTTGCAGGACAACTCCAGGCACTCTTGAATGAAACGGATTATCTAGATCCATTTCAATCGGGTTTCAGGCCTGGTTTTGGAACGGAAACTGCCTTGGTCGCCCTGTGGGATGACCTCTGTCGGGAGAGAGACAGGGGGAGTGCGACCCTGTTGATTCTCCTGGACCTCTCAGCGGCCTTCGATACCATCGACCATGGTATCCTTCTGGATAGGTTGTCTGAGCTGGGAGTTGGAGGCACTGCGTTGCAGTGGTTCCGCTCCTACTTGGATGGCCGATTCCAGAAGGTGGTGCTGGGAGATTATTGCTCTGTGCCATGGCTCCTAAGCCATGGGGTTCCACAGGGCTCTATCTTATCCCCTATGCTGTTTAACATATACATGAAGCTGCTGGGGGAGGTTATCCGGAGATGTGGACTGAGGTGTCATCAATATGTGGATGATACCCGGCTCTACCCTTCCTTTTCATCAAACCCAGGTGAGGCAGTGACTGTTCTGAACCAGTGCCTGAGCACGGTAATGGACTGGATGAGGGCTAACAAACTGAGACTCAATCCAAACAAGACGGAGGTACTGTTAGCGGGTGGTTCTTCTGTCCGGCGAGGTGATGTTTGCCCTGTCCTGGATGGGGTTGCACTCTCCCTAAAGGATCGGGTCCGTAGTTTGGGAGTGCTCTTCGATCCAGAACTGTCACTTGAGGCACAGGTGAACTCAGTGGCAAAGAGCACCTTTTATCAGCTTAGGTTGATATACCAACTACACCCTTATCTGGACAGAGATAGCCTAGCTACAGTTATCCATGCTCTGATAACCTCTCGCTTGGATTACTGCAATGCGTTATACGTGGGGCTGCCTTTGAAAACGGTCCGGAAGCTTCAGCTGGTACAAAATAGGGCAGCCCGTTTACTAACAGGGACTGGCCGACGAGATCACATTACGCCAGTCCTTTTCCAGCTTCATTGGCTGCCAGTCCAGGTCCGGGCCCGATTCAAAGTGCTGGTATTGACATTTAAAGCCCTAAACGGTTTGGGGCCAAGTTATCTGAAGGAACGCCTCCTCCCATATGTACCTACCCGGACCTTAAGATCATCTACAGGGGCCCTTCTCCGTGAGCCCCTGCCAAAGGAAGTGAGGCAGGTGGCTACTAGGAGGAGGGCTTTCTCCGCTGTGGCACCCCGGTTGTGGAACGAGCTCCCCAGAGAGGTCCGCCTGGCGCCTACACTGTACTCCTTTCGTCGCCAGCTGAAGACCTTTTTATTCACTCAGTATTTTAACACTTAATTTTAACATTTAAATTTTACTGTTTTAACTCTGTATTTTAATCTTATAATCAACTTTGCTGTGTGGTTTTATTCTGGTTGCGCTTTTTATACTGTATTTCGTAATTGTGTTTTTAACCTGTTGGATGTTTTTTGTGGTTTTAATTTTTGTGAACCGCCCAGAGAGCTTCGGCTATTGGGCGGTATAAAAATGTAATAAATAAATAAATAAAATAAATCCGAGGAAAATGGACGGATCATCCCTGCCTGCTCCTGGGATCCCCTGTGTGGCATTTGGGTGCACAGGAACGATCCCGGGACAATCCCAGGATATAGGGCTGGTGTAGACATGCCCCATGTCAACAAAACTGAGCTAGATGAACGAATGGTCTGACTTGGTATAAAACACCAGGGTGGATATGGTTCTTTTCCAATATGTTATTTTGGCGCTAGGGGGAAGTGTTGGAGAAAGGAAGTCCTTTGCGTTCTTGGCAGCAGCCAGCAGGCTCTTCCAGAGAACAGAAGGGTGCAACAAAATTCTCTGTGATTCTTCTGTCATTTACAATAAATGCGGCAATTGGAATATATGTTACAATGAATGGAAATCAGCCAAAGGAGATGTGCGATGTGTACCTCGAATAAAACCCTGCTGCTGAGGTAATGAAGATTGAGGCAGCCTTCTCAGGAGGAGGAGGAGGGGGGGGAGGGCGTTATTTAAACACTAGCAAATTGCTTGTCGTTGTGACTGTTACGGTGTGTGTCAAGGGTTAGGGTTTCTCTGACGAAAAAGTGCTAAGACGGAATACACAATCCCTCCCTTCTCCCTGTGGGGCTGGGACATCTGATGTCATGGATCAAAGGCAGCTTTAACTTCATCTCAACACCATCCCCAAGCACAGCAGATCTTTATTTTTTATGCATGGTAGTAAAAGATGATCGTTTACTTAGATTGCATGCAGGAAAGATGGGCATTGGCAGACTCCATTGGAGTGAGGGGCTAAACCTGCTCATAGTAGTGTTCATGACCCACCCCATCTCTGAGAACTTGATCATAGCTCTATCGGTCCACCACCTGTAAAGCTCCATCCTGGAGTCGGTGGACCACTAGGCAAGTTTTTCTCTTGTAGCAAAAACCACGAAGAGTTTTGGGCTGCCTCAAAGATGAACTGATTTATTGTAGAGAAACCTTTCACAGATTAAGACTGCTATTTTATGTATGCTTAGAAATTAAAAAGTCCTACAACTCCCAGCAGAGCTGGCTGGGGCATGCTGGGAGTTATGGGGCTTTTTTCTGTCTAAACATGTACAGGATTGCACCCTAACACCCACTTTTGTAGGCTGTATGATGTGTTGCTTTCAGTGGGTCAAAAAAGAAGAAGAAGAAGATCCTGCAGAAAACTCCCCATTTATTCTTTCCATGATATGTGCTGTTGATATAATTAGCATCCACAGGGCTTTTGTGAGGACAGCTGTGTAATGTCTATCTTGTGTATCTGACTCTTGCAACCCTCTTTGTTATGTTGTCTACAGTGAAGGGATGTGAATGGGCCTGATTTCATAGGGGCAACTCCTTGTGCTTAAAAGAGGTGTGTGTGTGTGTGTGTGTGTGTGTGTGTGTGTGTGTGTGTGTGTGAGAGAGAGAGAGAGAGAGAGAGAGAGAGAGAGAGAGAGAGAGAGAGAGAGAGAAGACAACCCATACCTGAGCAGATGAATGTGCTAAGGATGGCTCATCAGGTGCTATTGCTACTGCAGTCTGTTATCGTCTGTATTTTCACCACCATCATGTGGCTTTCGCTTTCCTCCACCCTGTAACTTTTCATATAAATTTTCCTCCTGTTTCCCCAGTGACAGAAATGAATCAGTTCACTGGGCTGACTTTGGGAAGTATAGATTATGCATCAGCCTTTCCTGACATATTCCCCCACCCCCGAATTCAAACTTTTGCTGGAAGTTGGTGGTGGGCGGGGGAGAAGGCAGCCACAACGGATGTCTGTGTGTGCCTAGACTCTCGGTGCTACAGGCGATGTGCCGGCTCCGTCTGAGCCAGCCGTCCAACCAGCCAAGCAGGCGATGCTTCAGCACTAGACGGCGCCTCAGTCCACCAACGAGATCTTTGCTCAGCATGCTTCAATGAGCTTTGGCAGCATCCAGATATTGCAAAGTAACGGAAGCCATGGAGTCGAGGAAAAGAAAACCTCCCTGGAGTTCTCTGCATGGCCCCTCTTGCTTGCTTGGCGGAATGTTGGCACAGCAGTTTGCTATGAGCATCGCCAGAACAGAAGGCGTCTCTGCCTAAGAGGAGACTGTCATCTCACCCCTCTGTGTAGTTAATTCTTTCTTACACATCCCTGTGCCTTTTCACAGGGCACAGTAGTAGGCAGGAGACATATAATGAGGAGGTGCGTGATATACAGTACAAAAGCCCTGACAAACAGCATCTGACTTCTTCCGGGAAGCATCCTTTCCCATTTTGACTCGCCGAAATTTCATGTCTATTATTGGCAACCAGCAGCTGTTGGTATGTAGGAGGGTTTTTCATGTGGCAAAATGCAGCACTGCAGCCTTGCAAAGAGTAATTTTAGGGGACAGTCACCCACACCCTCTCTCCACCCATCTGTGGTGCTCCTGCCTCACCCCATGGCTTGATGCCTCCTTCCCTCGCTTCTGTAAGTTATGTTGTATATTTCTCAAATGTCTATGTTGTACACGCAATGCATCTTTCTCTTCTAGTCTTTGGGGCTAACTGGAAGGGAGACATTGATTTACACAGAAGGACACCATAGCACTGCTCCTTTCTTGTCAGTTTTAGCACATCGCTCTTAGGGCGATGTGCTACTAAAGCATTGCAGCAATAAAAGGGGGCGCTATGGAGTATCTATGTATGACTCTCTCTATATGCACCCACCCACCCACCTGTGGGTGGTAGATGAAGTTTGCCACTTGGATGCTTATTTGGGGGCAAACCTACCCGAACACTACGTTCAACATCTAAGGTCCTCCTCCAGCTACCTACTCCGAGGGAAGCTCGGAGGGTGGCAACAAGAGAGAGGGCCTTCTCTGTGTTGCCCCCCCCAACTGTGGAACAATCTCCCTGATCTCACTCTCTGGTGGCCCGCCTGCTGCCAACATTGTCATCTTTTCGGCACCTGGTCAAGACTTTTCGCTTCTCCCAGGCATTTAGCAATATGAATCTGTTTTTTGGCTCACCGTTTCTAAAGTTGTTACAATGTTTTTAATTGTAAGCACATTTTGCATGTTTTGTGGTTTTTAATTTTTGTATATCGTTTTTAAATGTTTTATCTTATGTGAACCACCCAGAGAGCTTCGGCTATGGGGCGGTATACAAATGCAATAAAATAAATAAATAAATTGCTATTCGCTAAGCAGCTATCTTGGCCAGCATCACCTTCAACACAGTGGCCAATCAGTTGCCTTGAGGGAGCTCGTAAGCAGGGCTTGAAGGCTGAAGTCCTTCAGTGTTTGCCTGAGCAACAGGCACACTGGCCTGACTCCCTCTGAATTTAAAGGATCTACTTAATCATCATGACCAATAGCCATTGAGAGACCCATCAACCACGAATGTGTTTAATCCCCCTTTCCCCCAAAGCCATCTGAACTAATGGCCATCATCTTGTAGCGGTGAATTCCAAATTAATGGTCTCAGGGAAGTTGATTTGGGTCAATATAACAGGATTTGAGGCTCAATGCTGAATCACATAAAGTGCCTTTGCCTGATTTGGGATGACCCCGCTTCTCCCACAGAGCCCCATGCCTCAGCTCACACTCTTCAGCTAGGTCCCCAACCCTCGGGGAGATTCTTCAGGGGTCTCGGGGAGCTGTCGGGGAGTGGGGGTGGAGGGGATGTCACCTTCTGACCACCTCCTGCAAGGGAAGTTTTTCTGGATCCAACTCAAGGACTTCTGTGCCAGGACAACCTCACAATCCCCCCACCCTTTAAACAGTTTTGCAGGATGATATGTTATTTGGGGCTGTGACACCATCTGCACCTTATCTCTATCTGTCCCTTGAACACTGAATGTACTAGGATGCAGTGAATAGCATTCTATGGTAATGGGGCCATCTAAAACTGATAGAGCTATGTATGTTGATGTATGTCCGCAGAGGATTTTGCTGGAGAATTTCATTATACTTTCTTGAGGTGTAAATTGATGCAGCTTTAGTGGTTTATAATAGCTGAAGATCTATTCTCCCTTTATTTTCTCTGTTTAATGGAGAACAGGACAGAAGAGTCTTTTCTCTCTCTCTCAGCAATCTTTTCCCCCTCTTTGGGAAGAGGCCCTTTGAAGCCTGCTTCTTCATTGTTGTGCAACATGGGCTTTGAACAGAACAATGCTACTTCTTCCCCATTTCTTAGTTATAGTTTTTTTTTGGTACCTAGAAGATGTGATGCTTTTAGGGTTTTTTTTTTGTACTGGTGAAGAAGCTGGTTGCTACAAAAGGTGCTTTTAAAATTTTTTGAGCATTTATCATTTTTGTGTGCATTCTTTTCCACTTTTTTATGGCTTTAGTTCTGTAGACATTACAGCTTGTTAGAGTTTTACTGATAGTTCAGTTTGATGAATTAAAGATGTCTACCCCCAGCACCTTTCTTTTAGCAAGGAAATTCAGCTTCTATCAGATCAATTTATTTTTAAAAAATGCGTTCTACAAATAAAAGCCCAACCTTGTTAAATTCCTGTGTTGGCTTTTGTGGTAGCCGTCTCCAAAATGAACGTTTTGCTCATTTTGTTCCTACAGAACGAAAGGCAAAAAAGGAAGTAATTTATGTTCAAAAGATATGGTTTTAGTTTGTTTTATTAAAGGCATTTTTAGGTAGCATCTTCTCACCCTCTGTGCTACAATGATTCCAGTCGATGGACAAAATATTTATTTATTTATTTATTTATTTATTTATTTATTTATTACATTTTTATACCACCCAATAGCTGAAGCTCTCTGGGCGGTTCACAAAAATTAAAACCATGACCTTCATGGCTAGAGTAGCACCAGCAAACAGGAGTCTTTAAGAGGACAGCTAATCTATGTATGTGTATCTTGAAAAACAGACTGAAAGGAGTTACTGGTAGTAACTCTGCACACTCTAAGGCAAGGGAAAATGAGTAGATGGAGGGGGTCTGGGTGTAATCAGCTCCACAAGAGAAAGCCCTGTGCCATTTCTTACTGAAGTAAACAATAGAAGTCCCTTAACTTTGCATTAACAAAGCCATACTTTGGCAGAAGAACCATTTTTTTGTTTGACTTTCAACTAGAGGATTTTGAAGGGTCTAACTTCAGGGCATCTTTTTTCCACATTAACATTTCTACCAAGAAATTCCTGCATTCTGACGTGGAAACCCTACATGTTGCTGAGGATTCTAGGATGTGTTTTGGGATGTGTGCACACTCTGTTCTAATGGGGCACTGGCAGGGCCTATGTTGGGCCTCACTGCTGCTCACCTTGCCCTTGTGATTTCTAGAGGCATCACCCCATAGAAGACTCTGAGACCGGTAAGACACTGGTCACTCCACTCCAGGGGAGGGCCTCAGGATTCAGCCTTCCCATCAATCTCAACCTCTAAGAATGGCTCTCCCAAAGCCATTCATGTCCCTCAGCCACATTTGAGCTGAAGGCTATGGAAATTAGCACAGGCCCTTTAAGTTTGCAGTTAGTACCAAGTAGGAAGTGGAACTTCAGAGAGACCCAAGCTGACCAGCCTACTTAAGCCCTCAGTTGTTGCTAGTCCTTTGTTGGAACAACAACTCATTTTATGAGGAAGTATCCCAACCTAGCAGCTCCTGCAGAGTGCTAATAGTTTGTGCCTTGCTATGCTCCTACTTACCTGGTGGTTACATTGCCTTGCCAATTGTAGATTCCTGCTACCAGAGCCTCCTGGAGTGCCTGATTGACCAATCGCTCCCCCCCGGGGGGGAGTAAGCAAAGGCAGGCCAGCCTTGAACTCGGATCATAGCCATGAACTCACCCAATGCTCTCTTGTAGTTGTGCTTTTCAAGGGAAAATCTGTTGTGGTGAGTAATCTGTTTTTAGGGAACTTTGTCTGCCATTACTCATCTTCTCACTGAAGAAACCCTGATAAGCCTCCCCAGGGTTCCCTGTAACACAGTTTAAAAAACACTCCTTTACTTTCTCCCATCTATTTATTTATCAATTTTGAAACAATTCATATCTCTGCTGATAACTTGTAAGATCTCTGGCCTGGAAATGTTTCACTTCTATTTTTGGTTTAGCTCTAAGCACACAGCCTCTAAATAAATGTATAACAGCAAGCTGTGTAGAGTGTAGCTAGGCGTATAGTTCGTAGTGTGTCTTAAACTGGGTTTTGCCACCTGTGTGTGTGTGTGTGTGCTCAATTGGTCCCATTAATTGGTCACATGTGCTATGCAGATTGCAAGTGTTAGTGGTTACAAACCTAAGAATCTCAGAAGGTGCAGTGTTAGAGTGTTATTTGGACTGGGAAGACTTGGGTCCAAATCCCCTACCAGCCACAAAAGTAAGTTCAACTCAGTTAATCTAGACCCACTGTAAGAATTGCCTTGCTGGGTCAGACAGAGAGTCATCTAGTCCAATGTTCTGTTTTCGACAATGACCAGCGAGTTGCCTCTGGCTGCTTACAACAAGCAAACCATAGGGATGATGGTCTCCTGCTGTCATCTGTCCCTAGCATCTGGTGTTTAGAAATACACTGTCTCTGATTTCAGTGGAAGAATTATGTACACACAACCCACTCCTACTGAAATCATTGTGATGTCAAGATGGTTAACTTCAGTTGGGTCCTATTGAAAAGGGTTCAATGACAAGGGAGTAATCTAGGTTAAAAATTAGAAGGAGAGCAGTTGCATTCTAACTGTAAGGAAAAAAAAATCACTGATGGCAAAAGGTGCCCAGGGAAGGCTGTGGAATCTTCTACTGCAGAGGCTTTCAATTAAAGGTTGAACCTGCATGTGGCCAGAATGCTTTAGGCATAGGATGGCTTGCATCAGGGCAATTGGTATGCCTAAAGAATTCACTGGATCAGTGTCAGAGTTAGGTAATTTTAGAATCTGGGGGTGGGTGGGTGGGTGTTCTCATAAGATGGTAATGTGTCTTACTTCACTGGCTTTAAAATTTGTGTTACTTCACTGACTTCACCTTGCTGTATTTGGGAGCCCTCCTGGTTATTCTGCTGAGTGGAGGCCTGGACTTCTGCCCCAAGGCCCTACTTTGATGTTAACCACTGACTGGAGCCCTTCTATGCTGTGGTTCTAAGTCTTGTTTGTCACCCGCATGCTAAATACAAATGTTGAACATGGACCAAGTGGTGCTCAGGCCTTGTGTTTTTTCACAGCATCAGAGATGTCAGAATTACTTCCCTGTGCAGACAGATCTCCAGGTAAGTGGTCTATTTTAATCCAATATAATTCTCTTGAATCAGTAATACAGACTCCCTTTCCCAAGCAACTTGATATTACTGTATTGCTGAATACAATTTCAGTTTTGTATTCAGCACTGTGGGGAAGCTCTTGCTAATATTTTGAAGCCTCCTGCTTGAAGCATCTTGTCTTCCAGGGACTGCTCCCTTCCTTCATGTGATTGGGGGCAAGAGGTGATTTGTTCAAATCCTTCTTGTTTGTCTATGATGAAGCTGTATCGATTTCTGTGAATGATAAATATTGCATTATGCACTGCTTATGGCAAGCCATTTGCTGACGGGACTGAATTATCTTTGAGTATTTCATCCTGTCTCCTCCCTCCCTGCCTCCCCCCCCCCCAATGATCAGCTGTCTGAAAAATCAGATTCTCTCCCAGCCTTCTTCGGCAAGCATTTTTGCATTATTTGATAAATGTCTGCAGTTAGCTGCAAACATTGGAGGAGACAAACACCGTCTGCAGAGCGGAGGACAAATGTGATCTTAAGGCATCTCCACTCAGACTGCTAGAGTTGGTCCTAATGAAGCAAATGCGCTTCACAGTTAGTGCAGAACATGCAATCTTGCCTCTCCTCCCCCTACCAGTCACTCTGGAAGCTACGCACAATTCCCACTTTGATTGTCACACACAGGTCTCTGCTAGGGAGGCACAATGCCATTCAGCAGCACTGCGTTGGCTAGATTGAGCTGGGTGTTGTGGTTTTTAAATGTTAATTGTATTTTGACATTCGTGGTTGTGACACACGTTTTGATAATATTTGGTTCCTGGCTGACAGTGAGAGGTACATGGAGAGAAGGACAAGTCACAGTTATGGTCAAGGCAGTCGCCCTGACCAGGGGTTTGGGAGTAAACAAGGAAATGATGTGGCTAGATGCAGCTATAGAGTTGCAAAGGGCTTCTAATTATGAAAAACTCAATTTCTAGGGAACTAAGAGACTAAGGCCTTAGCTAGACCTACCTTTAAATCCGCGCCAGATGAGGGGAGACCCCACGATGCAAGTATTGTGGGATGTCACCCTCGTCTACACGTCAGGTGTGACAAGCTCATGAGGAGAGCCGTTGTGTCCGCCATTTTAATTTTTTTTAAAAAAAGGGGCTGGATGCGCATGAATGCTCGTGCACTCGGGTAAGTGGATTTTTTTTAAAAAAAATGTTTTTCCCGCTCCCCCCACCCTGCCCCCAATGGGCACAGTGCTCCTGGGGAGCACTGTGCCCCATGTGCGGCTTCTCCTGGCTACACACGAGTAATTGTGTGGAGCCGGGAAAAGCGGTGGAATGGGCTACACGCTCGCGGTCTCGGGAGACCACAGGAAATACTGGGCCAAAAGTGGTGCCCATTATCCTGGGGCAAGGGAGGGTTGATCCCTGCCTGAACCCGGGATCCCCTGTGCGTCATCTGGATGCACAGGGGCGATCCCGGGTATCAGCCCAGGATAAACCCTCGTCTAGCTAAGGCCTAAGTCAGCCTTCCTCAACCCAGTGTCCTCCAGATGTGTTGGACTAAAACTCCCACAATGCTCAGGCTGTATGGACATTGTAGTCCTACACATCTGGTGGGCACCAAGTTGGCGAAGGCTGGACTAATTCCATACCTGCATGGCTCCACAGCTTCAACATGGCTCCATGGCTTCTCTTTGAAAATCAGGCCCAAGTGGCTTCAAAGAGGAATATTCTCTGTGTGGAATGAACACGCTTCATGATTTGGGATGAAGAGAGGATTGGAAGAATGATGGATGGAAAGTAGGAGAAATGGAGGCTGAAGGTTGCAATCTTCTGCCTAGTCCTGTTGACCCTGGTGGTGCTTGAGTAGAACTGCAGCTTAGGAACCATCTCCATGTTTTGTGTTCCTTTGTTGCATGTACTGCTCCATTACCAAGAAAGCCAGTTGCCAATAAATTCAGGATTTTCTTTATGCTTGATAATCTGATCCGGCAGTGTCCTATTTTGGACAGTGGTCTGTATCACTTTCTTTGAGAAAAGTGAACCGTTTCCTAGACATTCAGACTGACTATTGCCAAGTAAACAGAATGTTTCCTTCTTGCCTTCCAGAGCCAATGGTGCAGGCTCTCATAATCACCTATGGTTATTTTTTTGTGAGGGGATGCCTTTCCACATGTGTGCCTTGAAAATAATCTTAATGATCTTTTGCCTTCTGACTCTGCATCAGCAACTCTCCAAACCTCCTCGATAATGATGGGCAAACTGGGCAGCTCATTTCTTTATGGCAGGGAAAGCAAAATATTTTTAGCAGTCTTACAATGACAATCCAACTGGTGTTTATTGGTATAGAATACCCAGTTTCCCCAAAAGGTAGCATGAATGACGTAGTGAGCTCCCAGATTTCTGATCCAAGAGATGCCAAGATCATCCATCATGCCTTGTGGATGAGAGAAATCCTAATTCTATGTATGGTATTCCTGTGATAGATGCCAAATCATCTATAAATGGTATTCCTGTGATAGATGCCAATTTACATGTGTATGTCCTACAATATGAGCAATACTTTTCAATAGTTCTAGTTCACACATTTGGCTGAGTTTGCCAAATAATTGGCTGAATGTTGCCAAATAATTTGGATGTGTGAGAACCATCCCTTGCATGTTGTCCCCAAAGGGGTTAGATACTCCACTCTACCAATTCATCTCAGGTCTTTTAATCCTTTGAGAAACATAATATTAAACCAATTTTATTGAAGTATCAATTGATATTTGTTGATGGAAAAAAGTCAGCTTTAGCCACAAGGTTGGATTCTGATGCAATGTTCCGTGCTCATGGGATGACTTTTTGGAAGTGATCATATATATGGAAAAGTTCTGTTCACTAGAACTGGTTGTTTATGTGATTTCTCTAGAGATGGTCCTGTGAACAGAATCCTAGTGGTTAGCTATGTTGGTCGTTATGATTGTTTCAAAAATGCTCCTGCAGAGTGCAAAGCACTCCTTTGAATGAGATAAAGGAAATGCTGTTTTACCTAACTAGTGACAAAGAAGTAGTGTCTTTTGAAACAAAGAAGATGCAAGCCCTTAAAGGCTGTGGCCAGACTTTTCAAAGACACCATTCTACTCTCATAAGATAGCTCCAGCAACTGATAAAAAAAAAATCAAAGCTGTTCCCACTTGCAGATAGTTACTGAGTTTGTATTTTGATGACTGAGCCAGTAAGTTCCCTAGTTCTTAATTTTCTTAGTAACCATCCCAGAATATGCTTAGTAATATGAATCCTCAATTTTGGCTGCATCAATGTAATTAAGATCGAGAGGAAAGCAAAGTCTATGGTAAATCCAGTGTCCTGTCCAAATGTCACAGTTTTCCATTCCAAATGTAGGTTGATTTATGAATCTTTGCTATCTTTTAGCCCAGGAACACCTGTGGTGTTTACTGTACTTTAGGAAATATAGTAAACCAATGTACTTTTCCAAGTATAGTAAACAATTTAATCTGTGAGTCTTTTCCTTCTGGGGAAAGACTGACACTGGGGATCAATGTAGTACAAACACTGAGTTTCTTGGGTGGAAAAGGCTGTTACTTTAGAACAGCCACCCCCAACTTGGTGCCCTCCAATTGTTTTGGACAACAGCAGCCATCAGCCTCAACTACTGCAGCCAATGGTCAGGAATGTTGGGACTTGTAGTCCAAAACATCTGGAGGGCATAAGATTGGGAAAGACCCTTTAGAAGGATATAGCCTTTGACATTCTTTGCTCATCATTTCCCCTGCCTTAGGAATGGGCAATGATGCTGAGTTAAATTTCCTAGCTTATGTGAATTAACTAGATTATGTCCCAGTCAGGTTGCTGGACGGCAGAGTAAACCTATGACAAAAGTGCCCAGTTGGTGGTTTTCTGCAACTTGCCAGTGAGTGAATGGGAGTGGACAGGGAATGATTCACGGACCTTGAGAGGAGTTCTGCATCAGCCTCAGGTGCATGATGGTAATGGTCACACTGTGCAGGGACATCATAGTTCTAAATCTCACTCTCTGCCCCGGCTCAGCTCAATAAAGTGAACCCAACCCCAAGACAGGCATAAAGGTTTGACTTCTTTAAGTGAGGGCATTGGCATTTCAGCGCAGGGGCATACTTGCAGAGTAGGTGTTTGTACCCTCTATGACTTGCAGACAGATATTGTCCTTGAGACTGTAGCTGTCAATCAATATCCCAGTATGGTTCTTTAAGCAGCTGCTTCTATATTTAATTCTACTGAAGGAGTGGGCCAGTCATCTCTCATAACGCATCTTTTAAAGGGAGAGCTGTTGTTGTTTCATGCCTCCATCTTGCAAATGGGTCAGTGTATTTTGGAAAGACGCAGTATAAATAGATGATAAACAATTGGAGAGATGGGGTTAGTTTGGGGAGCTCTGGACTCTATACTTAGTGCATTAACACCTTTACTTTGCATACCTTTATTTAAGTGGACAGGAATAACTTAGCAAATATTCAAATTTTTGGTTCCGCACTCCACTTCTGGTTCATATAGGGTTTCATAATAAGGGTGATGGGGAGATGGGCAGTTTTTTTCTTTCATATTATGGTCCTGCTGCTAGCCAGCCTCCCTGTGGCATGGCTGTTCTACACGTAGTGCTTTACTTGGCTCCATCAGTGGGGGAAGGAGGGAGGTGGAATTTAGGAGGCAGGATCTATTACTTGGTAACCCAGCATCTAATAATAATTCTCAGGGTCAGCCTAACACAATGGGCCTGTTCAGACAACACACTAAGCCATGGTTTGGTCGCTAACCCTTTTGCAGCAAATGGTTAGTGAGCATGTTTAAACTCTGGTTATGTAGCCACTATGGTTAGGAATGGTTCACATGACACACTAAGCCATAATGTTTACCTCAGAATGCTTAACTGCCATGGCTTAGTGTGTTGTCTACCTCTAGTATTCGAGGCAGTAAGCCTGTGTGCTGGGAAACATAGGTGGGAGGTTGCTATTGCACCCTGCTTTGTTGGTCCCTGGCTGACGGCTGGTTGGCCACTGTGTGAACAGAGTGCTGGACTAGATGGACCCTTGCTCTGATCCAGCAGGGCCCTTTTTATGTTCTTATGAACAGGGTTAATAATTAGTATAGTTAGCTACCTGCAGTGGCAGAACACAATTGAATTGAAAAATCCTCTGAAGGGGACAAAAAAACCCACCCTAGGACGTTAGGACAACATGTTCTAAAAGCCTTCCAAAGCAGGTATTTTGGACGACAACTCCCCTCAGCCCCACTCTGTCGTCAAGGATCCTGGGAATTGTAGTCTAACATTGTCTGAAGGGGCCAAGGTTGGGAAATGTTCTAGGGTATGTAACTATGCCCTTGTTTTCCAACTGCATCCCTCTCCCTTCATTCCATACAAGTGAGTAGAGTGAGAGTCGCTTCCCTTTGTACCAGTTGCTTGCCTAGGACAGGGAAAAGGGCTTCAATCAGGAAAATCCTTGAAGAGGAAATGCAATTTTCCCTGACCCCAATACATGAAACAAAACATGGGGAGGGGGAATTAATTTTTGCCTAGGGCAGCAAAATAGCTTGAGATAGCTATGACTCTAGTAAGTACAGTAATAACCTTGATGATGCAGAATGTATCTCGCCCATCTGCATCAAGTCACTGCATGCAGCTTGTTGTTAATTCCCAGGGAAATTCGTTGCCTTTCCATCACAGCTGAAATAACCAATCTTGATGATGTACCATGTTTCTACAGGAGTGCTATAATGTGAACAGTTGAGGGAAATCCTGAGGGGCAATCAATACCATTAATCTACTGTCTGTGGTAGGGGGGACTGGGTGGAGGAGGAATGTGATTACTCCACAAGCTTCACAAGAGTAGAAACTAACTCTGCCTTGGTTAGTTGGACTGTGTGAACCACCATTCAAGGACTAGTATTTGGATCCCTCCCCCTTCTCTCCTAGCTGGTGTTCTTGCTTGTGGTTTTGTATGTGGGCGCAACTGATTTCCATCAATTGGTGGAACGCTGCCTGTGATTTCAGGGGGAACTGGTTTGGATCCAAAGCTAGAGGCCCCTCTGTTTGATGTGACTTAACAAAGAGATTTGGGATTACCAAAGATTCAAATGTTCAGGCCCCCTGGAATGTCAAACGAAAACAGAAGATGAAGCTGCTTTTTGTACACTGGATACGGTTTACACAATGAGATTGATGCTTGCCCACCTATACCTACCATCCCTGATGAGGTGACAGTGCACAACATGCTGCAGATGGATTTTCATGACCAGTTTATATATCAATCATTACCTTGATAGATTGCAGCAGTTAATTCTGTCAATGATGATTTCTAGAGGGTCCTGTTTTGGATTAATTAATTGATAGTCCGCAGTTACTAGTTCAGGGCCACTAGGGTCTGCCAGTGAGTTTCCTCATTAGCACAAGATGTGTTGCAAATAGAGAACTATGCTGACCATGGAAGGGAAGCATATTGTTGCTTTTAATCTTGATTGTATTGTGCATGGCAAAGCTCTGTTGTGAATTTCACGGTCACAATAAAGAGGGTTGTAGTCTATGGAAAATTAATTTTTGATAGGTACTAGCTGAAATAAAGTGATAATCTTTTTCAACATTACAGTGCAGTAAGATAGTATTGTAGACAAACATAAATATATCATCATCATCTTTCCCCCCCTACTTTTTGTTTGAATTGCTTATAATTATGGTTTTGCTACACATAACATCTACTAATGATAATTTTCATTTGAAAATGTCAGAGTGGACAGAGCAAAGCTTTGCAGCTCCATGAAAAATAACATTATCCAGTCCCATTTCATAGATGGTGAAACAAAGACATGATTAAGAGAAACCTCTTTTTCAGTGTGCTCATTTTCAGTAATGACAGGGTCCTGAACAGAAATCCAGAGGAATCTATTTTTTACAATCCTTTATATTGGCATTACTGTACACTTCTAAAAAGGTAAGATTAAAGAGGGTTAATGAATTATTGGCAGATGTTATAATAAAAAGTCAGTCAATTCCTTATCCTTTGTCTATTACATCACTGCATTACACAGTCAGAGCTAACATGTATAATGCTGTCTGTGCTAATAAATACATTCATTGTGTCTTTACGTAACACCTGATCTCAGCATTCATACTGTTTCTTTTTACTCTTCAAAGCTTATGCATTTTAAATGGTCCTCTTTTAAAGGTATTTGGCAGAGTCTCTTTTCATTTCAGTGTTTAAAGGTTATAGGTACAGTTTGTTTTGCATTCATTATATGCAACAAAGAGTCTTGTGGCACCTTTTAAAGACTAACAACTTGATGATGAAATAAGCTTTTGTGGACTACAGACAGTTTCATTAGCTGCATGAAGAGTTATCCTGGATTACAGATCTATATACACATGGCTGAGGGTTATATATATATGGGAGAGAAGAATAGTCCTATATAGAATAGCCCTGCATGCATTTCTGTAGAATCTTTCTTGGCTTCCTTGGCCATAATATCAAGGTGTACTAGTTCTTTAAAAGGCTGGCAGGAATCAAAGCCTTGAGCTTAGCAGCATCTCCTAATGCAAAACTTCCAAACCTCCCTCCTCTCTGGCTGCTGTGCATGCTGTTCAGCAGATGTTATCAGATTGAATTTAGTTTAGCGTGACTGTAGATACCCCCTCCCTCCCTGCAACCCCCTCACTTGTTTCCTCTCTGTACATATCTTTCCATCCAAGGACTAGTCTCCTCCTGCTGATATCGACAAACGCTGAAGGGCGAGAGGGGGGACCTTTTAGGGGCTTTTCTTTCACCTCTGGGTGACGAGAAGGAACGCACTTCATCCAACATCGCACATATAAGGTCTCCCCTGGCAGGAGGTCCGCTGCTTAATGTGTTAAATTCAAGGGTTTCTTTGAACGTGGAAAAAGAACAGGCGACTGGATGGTGGCAAAGTCTGTCTCAGCTTCACTGGCTCTGGAATACAGCTTTTCTTCGGCAGTATCCGAGGAGGATAAAAGAGTCCCCCCCCCCCACCGCCCCCACCTCTCTAGCTTTTGAGCTACGGGCTCTTTCAGCACCATTGAAAGCGGACAGCTCCCTGGAGCTAACCTTGCTGTTTCGAAGGCACTTCGGAAGAAGGTGGAGTGCTGTGTGTGCGTGTCGCGGGGAACTCAACCCTCTAGACAGCCCAGTTGGGTCCAATAATATCCATTAATTATCAGGAGGTGAGAGAGGAAAGCAGGAAATCTGCCACAGCTACAGGAAAGGCTTGCCGAATCCCGCACAGGAGAGGGGCTGCAAAGCCTTCCGCTACGCTTAGGTGAAAAAAGAAAGAAAGAAAAAGGTTAGGGGATTCGCCACTACGAACTGCCTTCTAAACTATGCAAGACCCACAGCCATCCTGATTTTGGACCGAAGAAAGAGACTTAGTACAACAACCGTGTGATCTATTTGGCTATTAGGCAGAAAGCAAGGCAGAGTGAATTAAACACAAACACACACACACAAAACCCGAAGGAGTTGAGCAGCACAAGCGCCTGGAATAGCTTTGTGCCGAGCTTCTGAGGAAAGTGAAGCTTGCAGGGAGAAGGGAACCGTGGATTTTTTTTTTTTTAAAAAAATACCAGGATGGGAGGATTTCGCCCAACTTCGCCCTGTCTCTGACGGTGAGTTCTCCGATTTGCCTTGATAGTGGTGAATGGGGTGTGGAGGGATCCTCCGTCTTGAACTGGCTGGGGAGTAATTTTCTTCTTATTTATATACCCCTCCTTTTAAACTCAAAAAGCTAGCAGTCGCCCTATGTTATAGGACTGAAGATACCACTGAGAAAATATCAGATCACCTAGACTGCAGTTTGCAAGGGGTGTGTAGCTCTGCATTCGGGTGTCTCTGGAGCGAGCTATTGTCCCACCTTTCTCACTATACTACAGCGATGGAAGAACTTGCCACATGTGAGGAACTTTGCTGGGGGTTGAGGGCTGTGATGTTCGAGGATATGCTAATGACCACATCAGCCCTGCCAGGGGGATTGGATGGGCGATGAAGGATGAGCACAGGGGTCTTGCTAATGGTTTGCAATGAATCACTGGGATCGACGGGTTGAACGGGGAAGGAAGGTGTGTGTGTGTGTGTGTGTGTGTGTGTGTGTGTGTGTGTGTGTGTGTGTGTGTAGGGAAACATTCCTTGCCTACGGTGGCCAAGATAGCAGGGGTCTAATATATGGAGGGCAGGCAGGGAGAAGAGCTGCAGCAAAAGCAGGGGGTATTTGATCCAGAGAGCCGGCACCATGGCATGTCCCCCATTCATTTTTATAAAGCATCTGCATGCATGTTCAGCTGTTGTTTTGTTTAAAAGCCTGGAGCGTTTCAGTGGTGCCAAGGAGGTGGAAGCCTGCATCAATTTGAGTTGCAGCAGGAAAGCTTCTAAACGAAACATTTTTTTTTTTTTAAAAAGGAAGCTGGCATAGCGTAGAGTGACACTCTTTGCTGTTTGATGAACAAATGTAATAAGATTGTTGGGGGTGGGGAGGAAGCAAGGGATAATTAAAAGAGATCCAGCCAGTACCTGGATTATCTAGTGCTATGTGGTGCTTATTCAAGATGGTTCAGATGCCTGGAGATGCTATTTCAATTCCCCTCCACACCTCTCTTCTTAGTTAATTGCATTAATAGTTTTCATCTGCAAGCCCACGAGTACTGTGGATGGATCTCCCCTTAGTGCTCAGCTAATCTGTCCTCAGATTAGCTTTCTCTCTCCTCCCCTTTTACTATGTGCTACCCCTGGAATTGGAAAGACCGTTCCGATGCCATGGTGCCTTGGAAGATAATGCTCGCACACCCCTCTAGGCGATGAACCTTTGGCTCTTTTGCTTCTGAGATGGAACAGAAAACCATCTGTTTAATTCTTGTCCATCTAGCTCAGCATGGAATTATTTTATCTCTTTGGGGAGGGGATGCATTTTTTAATACCTTCTGCAGAAGAGATAATATGCCACGGTGATACCTCTAGGAAAAGAGTTATAGGCAATAATTACTTAATACACACAGCTGTCTAAGGTATCTAATAGTCATGTAGCTACTTGTTGGGGCTAAAAAATCTTTCATGGAGTTCACTATTTTTGCATTGCTACGATGGACTTTCTAAGGAGGAGGTAGTAGCTGGCAGTGGGAAGAGAGGAGCTACTAACTTATACTTGTCTCTGTTTTCACCACCAGCAGAAGAGCAAAGGTCTGTGTTTTCACTGCAGGCAGGAAATAACTCCTGCCTGTGCTGGGGCAGTCTAAGTGTGTGCTGTAAATTGACTGTGAACTGGTGGGGAAAAAAGTATCATGGCTTGATGGCACTTCAAGATGAAGGACATAGGCTGTGTTCAAAAGAGACCTTAAACAAGGGCTTTAACCATGGTGAATAAGGCAAAAAGCCTTATTCGGCATGGTTCAAGGTGTGTTCTGAACAGGGCCACAATGAGGAAGGCCAGATTATTTCCCTCCTTTGCATTTTTTTAAAAAAAGAAGTGCTTCTGGTTTTGAAACACACCTCTGAACACTAGACTCAAAGCTTTCCTTGAGCAGAGCAGTCAAACATGATCTGGTGTGTATTTTCCTTTGGGACTGCTCTCTGAACAAGGCTTTTGTAAAAACAGATCTGGGATTTCTGCATAAAAGAGAAATTGATGGGACATAAAACCAAAACTGTTTCTAGTCCCCTCTGAATTACCGCTTGCACACTCATTTGTTTTGCTGTAATAAGTTTTGTCATGCCCATTTCAGCCTTGGCAGGGAGCCTCTTCCTCTCTGTAAACCGCCGCCATCAATTTGATTATATCAGCACTTATGAGGCTCAAGTATGAGTCATTGCTGTTGTTGACTCACCTTTGGCTCTGGGTTGAACAGGGTTTTTGCAAGGTAGCACTGAAACAAATAGGAGGTTTCATAGCACAGTGGGTTACCTTATGCTCAACCTGTGTCTTAGTTACATTCAGGAATAGCCCTAACTCACTCAGGTTCTCACCTAAATCTGAGAGGTAAATCCTTAAATCTGTTCATCCAGGAATGGGAAGAATGTTGCCCCCTAGATGTTGTTGGACTACAGTTCCCATCTTCTCCAGACAAAAGGGCCAGTGGTCAGAAATGATGGGGAGTTGTAGTCAAACAACATCTAGAGGGTCAGAGGTTCCCCTCACTTGGTTTAATCAATCCATTTTGCCATTCCATTCCCTGGCATGTAGTTAAGATTAGGTGTTCCTTACTGCAGAAAGTCCTGATGTTTTGAAGGAAGAATCAGCCCAGAAGACATTTATTGATCTATAGAATGATCACACCTGCCCCTCAATGTAGTATGGACTATTATAGAAGAAGTGTAGTGTAAAACTTTATCCTCATGTTTCGGGACATCTGGTAATCAAATATCTTTTTTAGATTTTTTATTTTTATTGTGAATTTTTATTTATTTATTTATTACATTTTTATACCGCCCAATAGCCAAAGCTCTCTGGGCGGTTCACATGATTTATGAATTAAATCATAAGTATACATTCAACAAATTACATCAACATAACAGAAAATATAACTAAAGAAAACGAGAAAACTACAGCAGCCATTCTCTTCATTATAAAGGAAAAGAAAGAAACAATATCCATGTGAAATTTGGATCCAAAGATCTGAATTATGTCCACAGGATGTCTAGCTAGCTTCACAGATCAGAATAAGCCATAGCACGTCAGTTTAATCATGTAGTTCTCCAAATATATTCATACTTAGAAGGTATTTGCCATCCATGTGATTGTCTAGTCAGATATGTAATAAAGTGCCACCAGGTTGCTGTCAAATATCTTCACAAGCCAAAAAATTCTCCCGTAAGGACACATAAATTTATATTTCATCCAGATGACCATTTATTTAAGTTTGTTTATCATCTAGTTCATCTCCAGAGGAACCCAGAGCACAAGAATTATTGGATCTAGGATCTAACTCTTCATAGTCCTATGAGGAAAAGTTGAAGGAAGTGGGTATGTCTAGCTGGGAGAAGATACGATTAAGAGGCAATATGATAGCCATCTTCAAATATTTGAAGGACTGTGGTGTAGATACTGTAGCCAATTTATTTTCTGTTGCTCCAGACAGTATATTTTGAACCAATGGGTTCAAATTATAAGAACAATGATTTAGACTATACATTAGGAACAGTTTCCTGACAGCATGAGTTGTTCGATAGTGGTACAGACTGACTCAGATGGTGGTGGACTATCTATCGTTAGAGGTTGTGAAGCATCAGCTGGATTGATGCTTGATGGTGTAGCCATGGATTTTCTGCATCAGCATGAGGTTGTATCGGTTGACCGTTGATGGTTCTATGTTTCTATAACGTCTGCCTGGCTGTTCTAGACCCATATCCGATATCCAGTAAAGACCAGCGTCAGTAGCATTTGTTCTGAGAAAAGAATATGAAGGCGTAATCAGTAAGGAAGCTGCTGCTTCAGAGTCATCTTATTCCCAAAGTGGTTGTAGGCATAAAACAGTCTTAACGTGAGTAATGTACATCAGCTATGTCATATTAAATATAAGTTCAGCATTTTAAAGCTCCTATCAAACCCTGACAATATTTACAGACAATTTCTTTATAGCATTCTTTGGCTGGCTTCTAGTCAGCATTGTGCTGGAAAGCAACCAGGGACTCATTTTTGGTATCTCTCCCGCTGGCAGGAGTCCAAAACCATTGCCAATGAGCACCAGAAAGATGTAGCGCTTTGTAACTTTTCTAGGGTTTGGCTCAAGAATCCTCTCAAACCCTCATGCAAAGATTTCTGGAGAAAACTGCAGAAGAAACATCAATTTCAAAATCCTTAGAACGCCTCCATCCTCATTTCCACCTGTATAATCTGTGCTAGCCACCTGCGCATACTCACGGCTGCTTTGCTTATTCTGGCTCTTTTGCCTATTGTTATCTTGTAGCAACAAGGAAATTGTCTCTCTGGAATGAATGACTTTACATGCACATGCATTACGCATCATGGCCTGGCATTATGATGCATCATGGCCTGGCAAGAAACTACTCTGGGGATATCAGGATCTGCTCCACTGAAAATAATTCACACGTTTGCTAGCACTAAAGACTCCCAGTGCTGGCTGCATGAAAAAAAGGGGGTACCAGGTGTTTGACATGTTGATATTCTGGTATATAGACAGCAGTAAGAGAAATGTGAGCTCTGTTCAAAGATCCTGGGCACCTGTTTTTCCTTGGTGGATCCATGTGCCACGGGCATCGCTGTCATTTGGAAATGGTGCTAACCTAGTTAGCAAGAGGCTATCAAAAATTTATTTCAAGATTTCATTGCATTTGGAAAGAGCAAAAATAAAGAACGACTTTTCCCCGTTTCCTTTCCTGACACTGAAATGTGTTGGATGTGTTGTTTACTAGCACATGTTCGTTGCCGATACAAATCCGCTACTCCGCTTGCCTTACTGTTTGTCACTCTCATCATGGAATCCTGTGATCTGTCTATCACGATTGCCCAATTCTCTGTTGCTTTTCATTTTCAATGTGATAAAACTGGTTTACTTTAGAAAACTGTGGAAGAAGGCTGGGTGGAAATACCGTGCAGAGCCAGACAGTGACAGGCAGGCTGTGATCAATGCCGCCACTAGAGGTACAGCCTTCTTTTCTTCCAAGATGCTGGAGCTTTGTGACCAAGACTTTGCCAACCACCTGGCTTCACTTGAGCAGACTCAGCTTCAGGCAATGAGAATGTTCTTCTTTAAAAGTCTGCATGGTGAGCTCAATGCTTATTAATTGCCAGACTTATGACTGGTAACAAGCTCTCTCCTGTAGTCTTGAGCTCTCAGAAGAGATAGCAGTGGTAGAAGCATCAGGAGAGAATGGACGTTAACTGGACTACATTCAAGGGTGAGAACTGTTAACTGGCTTTTAATTGGGTCACATTTATGTAAGGGTTCATGGTATTGGCTATGGTCAGTCATGTAGGCATCAGTGACTAATGCCTGTACTTTAATCATTTCTGAACATTTGAGGGGTTAACATGCTACTAAAAATCCATCCATAGCCAGAGGATTAAAGCTTTTTAAAGCAAGTTTGAAACCAACTGCCCTTCTATTTTGTTCTGCTATAGTTAACACAGTCTTTGTAATAAAATTCACAGCCAAAGCAAAGTCCCCAGTAATAACCTCGCAAGTGGTGAAAAAACCACTGGTGTAAGCTAATTGGAATATTATGCTGTGATAAGACTGTCCTAGCTCTCCAAAGGATTAGTGCAGGTGGAGAAAATGGTATTGATTTAAAGGGGGAAAAACAGACATTGGCACAATTTGCAACTGCTACAGTGACAGAAGCAAGGTGGTATCTCTGCCCATTTGAGCTATCAGCATGGGAAATCAGGTTATTTAGGATTAATGGATTTTAATCACTTTATTGGCAGGTTCAGTTTCCTGGATGGAAAAAGAGACACATGCATAGAGATTGCAGCTTGTTGCTTAGAGTTGCAAACAGAAAAGTGGGACTCAGGGCTGCTATATACATAACATAGCTCTTATACTTTATACATAATTAATATAGCTCCTATACTTCACTTCCATATATATCTTGCCACAGGTCCAAATGCTAACTAAGGCCAAATCTGAGGAAGGGTTTTGCAGCAGGTTTGGACAGTGAAACACAGATAGGTGTACATTCATTGCACACCACAGTACGCATGTGAGATGCATGCAGTTTTCATTGAAGTGACATCTATGCCGGAGATCCTTCATGTGTGACTGTATAGGGCAAATTGAACAACAGATTGCACATACCATTCCAGCAACTTTGTGCTTCATTCCCTCCACCCTAAAATGGGCTGGTATTCTTTCCTTCTCCATATGGATTTTCCTGTGTTTTAAGTAGTACAGTTTCTTGTTCTTTCATTCCACTTCTGTTGTTCTGGAGGAGTATCTTTTGGGAACCTGAAGATTTTTTTTTTATATATTGCAGTCAACTGTGTGACATTGATGAAATCAATGAGAGTGAAATAGTGTTGGGCAGCCAGGAATGAGGCCTCATAATTGATGGTAAATCTTGAATTATAAAAATGCTCGAAGTGTGGTAATCAAAGAATTCTGTAGGGATGTTTTTCTATCCTTGCTCTACATAAGCCCCCCTTTTGCCCCTGGCATTCAAATGCTCTTAACTATGCCTGCTAATCATGCAATAATGCAACCAAGACATTATAGGGTCATTGTGAAAGTTACTAATTTACACCAAGGGGCTAGGTCTTGAGTTGGCACACATGAGTGTCTGTGCAGTACTAATCATCATATCCATTACAACAGTATCTCTGTGCAGCACACATTTAATGCACTTTTAATTTTTTTTAATGAATAATGAGTGTGTTTGGTTTTAGATCCTTCTACTGTCATTTTCCCATAGAGTATTTATACTTTAGCTTTCCTTCCTTCAACTGTGGGGCAGTGAAGTGCTACTCTCAGTGCTGACTGTACAGCTACAGCAATGTCTACAAGAAAACATGGAGGATAGGGCTATCAGTAACTACTAGTTATGATGGCTACATACTACCTCAAGTAGCAGAGCTGATATGCCTCTTTAGGCCAGTTGCTGGGGAGCATGAGCAGGAGGGTGCTATTGCACTCATGTTCCAGCTGATGGTCCACTGTGGGAACAGAATGGTGACCACATATGCCTTATGCTTTATGTGACTACCTGAAGTTGTTTAGCTATGACTTATGTAGCATTCCTTAATCATTTAAGAACACAATAACATAAGAAGAGTCATGCCGGATCAGACCAAGGGTCCATCCAGTCCAGCATCCTGTTCACACACTGGCCAACCAGCTGTTGACCAGGACCCCACAAGCTGGAAATGAGTGCAACATCACCCTCTGACTCATGTTCCCCCAGTAACTGCTGCACATAGGCTTACTGCCTCTGTTATTGGAGGTAGCACATAACTATCAAGACCAATAGCCACTGATAGCCTTCTCCTCCAGGAATTTATCTAACCCCTTTTAAACCCATCCAAATTGGTGGCCATCACTACATCTTGTAGTGAATTCCATAGTTTAACTATGTGCTATGTGAAGAAGTACTTCCTTTTATCTGTCCTGAATCTCCCACCAATCAGCTTCATGGGATGACCCTGGGTTCTAGTATTTTGAGAGAGGGAGAGAAATGTCTCCCTATCCATATTCTCTGCACCATGCATAATTTGGTACAGCCCTCTTCTGTCTCCCCTTAGCCTCCTTTGTATCCCATGCTTCTATCAAAGAGCTCAGAGTGACGAACATGAGAATTATCTTATTTTATCCTCACAATAACCCTGGGAGGTAGGTTAAGCTGAGATGTTGCTATGGGCCAAAGCTGATCCAGTGAATTTCTTGGCTAAGTGGAGAATGGAGCCCAGGTCATGTTGCATTCTTCCATCATTGTAGCCATAAATGGCTAAAATCTTGCAACATGATATATTCAACTGAGCTTCTTTGAGTGTAAGTGACTTGAATGTGATTACAGAAGTTTGTAGCAGCACAAGCTGTTGAATTTATCTCTTTCAGAGTTTTATGTATGTATTGACAGTCTTCCTTTTCTCCTGATTCCCCACCTCTCTCTGCCTCAACTCTGCTGGGGTCTATAGTGTGTACCTGAGTAAGACTAAAGGATGCCAAGCTAATGAACTGTGCAAAGGCAGTATCCTGTCTTCTTTGTTTTGTGGCTCAGGTGGTGTGTGCACGCGCTGTGGTTGGAAATCAGGAGATTTGTTGAGAGAGCTGTGGTTGTGTGTGGTTTGTGCTCTGCAAAGTGACGTGGTTAAGCTGGCCACTGTGGCATAATATTTCTTCTCTCTCTGTAACTCTCAGATGATATCATTAACATGTCAAAGATATGCCACAACTCCACCTGACACCTGAATAACCCACCAGAGAGTTTCCAGACTAGTACATAAACACCAGTATTAAAGATGCTGTAGTTTGCATTTGGGTAGTCTTTGATTGATGGCACTCTTTTCCGGTGTGAACAACAGTCCAGATCATTTGTTTTTTATGGCTGCACTGACTCAGTGGGGCTAATGGGGAAATTATTTAGAAATATTCAGGGACAGATATGATAGGTGAGGCTAAATAATTTTAGAGAACCATACTTTATGCTACAGGTGCTGATAGAACACAATAAACTTATACTGAAGTGAATAGAGCTACAGTAATGCAATTGACTGGTCGCTTTTCCCACCAGTATTACTGGTAGGCTTGGACCTGGGGTATGACTAGATCAGGGATAGGCAATGGGTGCCCATAGGAACCAATGCACCCCTGGATTGCTTTCTTGGTGTCTGTCAAAGTGCTCCACCCTTCTCACTTAAAAATAATAACACATTTTTTCTTACTGGCTGCTGAGATTGCTGGGAAATAGAGTTCTCTTGGTGCTATAAACTGTGTGAGTTGTTTGGCGTGTTGGGGCTCAGACCCCAACTCTGCCTTGTACTCAGTCTTTTGGCCACACCTCCAATGGTAGCCATTTTGTGGTAGTGCCCAAGGCAGTTTCTCAAATTGCCAAATGTGCCCACAACTGATTGTCATCCCCTGGACTAGATGCCCTTTTGTTCTCAATGGACTCAATGGGTGTTATGTAAGAGCCTTTGTGATTGAAAGTGTGCCTCACCATGTTATTATCATGGGCAGCCTTCTCCATCATATTGTCTCCTCAGGTCAGACTTTAACCATGATGGAGAATTCTGTTCCAATGATGTAGCCCAGTCTCTTCTGATTGCTAGCTCAGCAGGGTTCCAGAACTAGAGGCCAGGGCTCTAGCTAGTCAGCACGGCCCATTAGGAGGAGGCCTGTATAAAAAGGAAGACTCAGTATATCTAACTTCTTTAGCAGATGTGTATTTGTATGGCTTCTTGCCACATAAAAGGATATATTAATACAAAAACACAGTGGTGCAACTGTACCATTTCTGTCCTTGCAAGATGAGTTGGTCAGTATGGGTGCTCCTGCACTGGGATTTTTTAACCCCCCCCCAGAGATCTTCACAATATTTGGATGAAAGTTGCAACTGAAGGTGCTCTAGAAGCAAACAATGTGATTATGCTAACAGATAGTTAGTATAGGCCAGTGGGCTTGTGCAACAAACATCCTGCAAATTAAGAGATACAACACATGGCTAAACAAAATAATAATAATAATAATAATAATAATAATAATAATAATAATAATAATTGGATTTAATTATATAAACAAATCCAATCAAAACAACTCTCATTAATATAATAATAATACGTATACATATACAAACATACAATTAAATTCAGGTAAAAAAACAACCAAGTCAAATGTAATTTTAAATGATTTTCAAATGACATAATTTTCAAATGAATTTCAGCTGTTAGCAAACAGACACTGATGAAAACAGGAGTCAAAATACATTTGGCATTTTTTATTGGAATGAGCTGATTTCTAAGACTGAATAATCTTTGGGCTTGTTCGATTGATTTGAAAACGATTGCTTTTTGGACTGGTTGCATTTGGAATTTTTCTAGTGACTTGATAGCTTTCACTTAGATTTAATTGTACGTTTGTCTATGGCTTATTATGTTAAAGGCAGTTGATCAGACAAAACTTGCTTACATAATTAGATCAACCTTCTTTGCAATTATTGGACAGTGAGTTTATCTGTCTTTGAAGAAATATGCTTTGATTCTACTTTCAGCTCTTAACAGTACGATGATTAGAAAGTAGACAGTGCTCTTTCCAACCTTATCATTGAATTTTAGGGCTGAATTCATGCAGACCCTCAGCTTCACATCTCTGTTCACAGCCTCCACAACTTCACAATTTCTTTTGTGGGATGAACAGGAGTAAAATGCTTGCCCAACTTATCAGTAAGGAAGTAAGGTACAGGAAGTGAGGTTGCAGGCAGGAAAGTGCTTGAATAGGGGGCAGAGGAAGTAACCATAACATCAGCCACATGCTCCTTCTTCCCCTGACATAAATTCAAGGCAAGCACAATCCTGTTCCTCCCCTCCCCACCACTGCCCATTCAGAATGAGGGCAATGTGATACATTTCATTTTATTTCATTTATTACATTTCTATACTGCCCAATAACCAAATCTCTCTGGGCGGTTTACAAAGAATAAAACCCTAAAAGTACAATATAATAAAATAATGTTTAAAAATTTACATAGAAAAATATAAAACAATGTTAAACGATCAGTAAAAATCCTAGAACCCATTAAAATCATATGCTGTCAAATGCCTGGGAGCAGAGGAAGGCCTCACCTGGTGTCAAAAACATGATAGTGCTGGTGCGAGAAAGACATAATTAAGGACAGCATTCCATGAGCGGGGTGGGGACACCACTGAGAAGGCCCTGTTCCTTGTTTCTGTCCTCTGAACTTCCCTTAAGGGAGGAACTTGGAGGAGGGCCTCAGACAATGACCATAATATATGGCCAGGTTCATACTGTAAGGCTTTATAGGTCAAAATCAGTGCACTAAATTGGGCTCAGAAATGTGCAGTAAGCATTAGCCTCACAATTGGCCTTATCCATACTCAGTGACTTTACAATGCCAAATCTTATAAGGTTTTTGGCATTGTGATGTCATCACATTCACAACATGATTCCTAATTGGCTGGGTCCATGATGTGGCCAAAAAGATACCCAGTGGAGCAAGGAAGCAAGCAGACAAAATGGCATTCAATCAGTTGCCAAGCATAGCATCAAACAATGGGCTAACAGATGTGGGATCTTTTGGGGAACATGCACTGGAAATGTTCCAGATTGGGTCAACATTTGTTACACAAAACCCCTCTTTAATGGGCAAAATGTAATATCTTGACCCAGTGGAGTGGTGAATCCACTCTGGGTTTCAGTGAGAACCAGTGAGAATTCTAAAAGAGCTATCTAAGGTACTGAACCCTACCCTGAAAATGGATTCAGCATCTTGGACAGCTCCTTTAGAGTCCTGACTGAAACCCAGAGCAGATTCACTGCCCCAGTGACATCAGAACCACCTACCTCCACTTTCTTGACCAGCAGTGTCTTGACCAGACTGCTTTTGTGACCTAAGAATTTGAGATGACTCTATTTCACACTCTTGTACTAAAAGGGGCCTATATACCTTCTTTTATATATTTTAACCTAATAACAACTGTGTATCAAACCACTTTGCACATGTAGATAATCCTCCTTGGGAGGAATTTACAAAACAATGCTTTTTGGCATGGTGGTATTTGCTATTGTAGTGCTACTACTAAGCAAGCTTAGCACTCAGTTGGGCTTATAGAAAGAGTAGTAATCAATGCTAATGTGCAGATTGGCTAACGATTACTTCCTTCAGATAAATCTCTGTAAGGCTAGCAACTACAATGAAATCCACAAGATGGATAATGGTTTATCTAAAACAAATTGTCCCAGATAACCATAGGCCACATCGCATTTGTCCTTATTGAGCAGGTGGTATTGGATTGTAGGAGTTTGGGATTGGCCTTTGGGTGGGCCATGGAGGCTGTTTGAAATGTCAGCATTAGCACTTTGCTTTTCTAAAAAGTGGTAGGATGGCCTTGAATACATTTGGTCCAAGTGATAGGCTAAGTGAGAATTTGAGGCAGCGATCCACTTCTGTTGAACTCAGTGGTAAACTGGATGATGATGATGATATCAATATCCATGTTCCAAGAATATATATAAATTATAATATTGTAGCCTGAATTTCCCAAGGATCCTTAGCTCATCTTTGTTTACTTCCACAGCAAATGAACTCCAGTGGAGTTGGTGCATGGGTGTAGATCCCATTTTTGAATGTTTGAGGTGTGGATTTATTTATTTATTGCATTTATATCCCACCTTTCCTCCAAGGAGCTCAAGGTGGCATAAATGGTAGCCCTAGCCTGTGAGTAGGTTAGGCTGTGAGATAGACTGGGTTCACAACACACTAAACCATGCTCAGTGTTTGAGTGTGGGTTGTTTTGAACTGTGGGTTGTTTGTTGAACTGTGAGTTAGCATGTTGTCTGAACCCAGGACATTTTCTGCAGGGTGGCTTGTTAACCATCCAATCTGTCTTCTTTTTCTGAAACAAGCCATCTTGAGAACCCATGGTTGTTTAAGCTAGTTAAAAATCACACTATTTAGTTAACAAGCCACCTTTCGGAAAATGTCCTGGGTTCAGACAACATGATAACCCAAGATTCAACAAACAACACACTGTTTAATAACAACCCACACTCAACCATTGACTGTGGGTAGCATGTTGTGTGAACAGCCCATTGAGCTTCATTTGAACCTACGTCTACCCAGTCCTGCTCTCCCCACCACTCCATACTGTAACAACCCAAATCTTCAATTCTGGTAACCTTGCTGGTCATAGGAAGGAAAATATTTGCAGACCCACCCACCCCCAAATGTATTTTTTATTTACACATATTCTGGGAGAGTGATGCGGTTGAAAACAACATGTGTATTCTCTGTGTGACTTGTTTTAAAGGAAAATTGCAGCTTTTTTTTTTTTTGGCACTGCTACACTGCTGAATTTCAGCAGCAAATTTGGCAGTGTTGGTCATTGGGAGTGGTGGTGGTGGAAAAATAGCCAGGGGGACTGCATGAAGCCTGCAGGCTATGAATTGCCCACCATTGATTAAGATTTCAAATTGTTGCTATTTAACATGTATTTCTGGAAAAAACCCTGATATATAAGCATTGTAATACTGAGGGGAAAATGTTTCTTTGTTTGTTAAGTAACTAAATTCATCTATAGGTTTCATCTGTAGAATTGAACCATGTTCTTTTTCCTCATGTATTCTCACTTGGTGCAATGAGGCTTAATTAATCTCATTTATTTGTTTGAAATTTCTTTTTCTTTTTCTTTTAGAGAAGATATGTTGGGTGAAAAATCATTCCATCATGGCCATTTTTATTTTGATTTCACCCAGGACAGACTTGGTTCAGTTGCCAGATTCACCATATGGGGCATCCCGTTGTCAAGCATGGGGCTTTTTTGTCTGTTCTGTGTTCTGCATAGTTTGCCCCATGCACACTCTGCTGAGTAACCTGTAGTGATGAGAATTTCCAAGTCTGGGTACAGAGGAGCAAAGATGGAGAATGATAAAGCCAGTCTTGTCAGCTGGAAGGCTTCAGGAAATGGTAAGAACGATCACATCCAAGTCTTCTTTTGTTTATAAGCAGAAGTACTGTGATGGATTAGGTTCTGATGCCACTTCATGAGAATCCAAACCATTGGTCTGACACAGCAGCTGGATGCTACGTGTACTAGCTAGAACATTTGTGTTAGCCTTTTATAATATTTTGATGGGTGAACATCTTTCTTTTCTTTTTTGTTTCTTTTGAGGTTGTAGTTGGATGACTGTTCCCACCCTCCTGGGCTCATGTCAGATTGTCATAGAAATAAGCTGGGCTACTTCCACCAAAATTTGTTTTAGAAAATTGCCCTGCAATAATTGCTGGAGGGCAGTATATATTAGATGGACAGACAGACAGGATGATGTCCAAAGCTGACTTCGAAGATAAGATGATCCACCTGGAAACCACCCAACCTGGCCCTTCACCTAGCCCGTTTGCCCTCTCCACCCTTCAACCCTCCTCTCTCCTTCTCTTCAACCGGCTTAGCAACAGTTGCAGGAAACCACAGGGGAAGGGAAGAGAGGCAAGTGTCTCCACCGTAATCTCTCTGGTGCCTGGCATGATACAATGCAGCACATCTGATCCCAAGGTCTTGCTCTAGCCTCTTGGAAATGTACCTTCCCTAAGGGCTACTGTCCTTGCTACTTACTGAAATGTCAGTAGCTCTTGGGAGATGTCCCAAGGGCTATAGCAGTGCCTTGGCCTGGCACACAGAGCACCAGGCATCAGAAAAGGGGAGTGGGAGAGAACCCTGCATGCTTCGGGAAACATCTCAGTGCTACCCCACTTTCCTGCTGTCATGTGTCAAGTCCTGGGATCAGACACTGTCATCTGTGGTCTATGGAGCATACTTGATTGCTTTCCCCAGAACGTGCCCCAGGCCATAGCTAGATGGGGCGATATCCTGGGGCGATCCCCGGGATCATCCCTGTGCTTTCACACTCTGCACAGGAGATCCCAGGAGCAGGGAGGGATGATCCCTCCCTTGCCCCGGGATCATGCCCTCCACTTCTAGCCCGCTTTTTCCATGGTCTCAGGCTGATGCCGAGACCTGGAACATGTGGGCGGGCATCGTGGTTTGCCCCGGCTCTTCGTGAGTAACCGCAAGGAGCCGGGACCTGGGCATGGGTCAGGGGTGGGGTAACGGGGATTTTTTTTTTAAAAAAAGACTTACCTTTTGCACATGAGTGCTCGTGCGCTCCTTCATCTTTAAAACAAACCAAAAAAAATGGTGGCCGCGATGTCGCGTGCCGCATGTAGACCAGTGCAACGATCTCGCGATCAAAAAATTGCGAGAACATTGCGGTAAAACCCCCTGGTCTAGCTGAGGCCCCAGATCCAAGCTAACAGGGCCATTTGCTTTGCTCTGTGGAGCATGCTGCCTTACATTCTCCAGTTTCTGGTATGATACAGAGGTTCTCTAGGGCAGCAGCTGGAGTTTTCTTCTCAAAATGCAGAATCTAAAGACATCTTCCTTTCCTGTCCCTTGCTCCTTGGCACCCCCCCCATATTTTCCCTCTCCCTGCAAAATAGAAGGACTTGTTCCTCAAATGACATCCCCGTCTGCATCCCTGAGCTGGTGAATTACCAGCCAGTTAGATTTTATTAATTGTCACAGTTATTTAACATGGAGAACAGAACACAATCTTTTCTTCACACTACTTTCCCAAAAGGACAATCTGCAATTTGTTTTGTCACTTGCCTGATATTGCCAGTAGGATATTTTAATTAATATTTAACTAAACTCTACCTTTCTCAGTGTTCTTTTTCTACTCTTCTCCATCTTTTTTTTTATTGGAGCTTGTTAAATATTTGATGGATGCTCCCCCCACCCCACCCGTTGATATGGCACTTCTAGCAATTCAGAATCCTGACTTGAATATTCTACCAGCCACACCAATGTCTGCCATGCTTTTATTGCTGCATGTTCACCCAAGACCAAGATCTTTTTCATTGTTGTCACAGATATGTCAATGAGGATCATGGATTGGATACAGACTTAATCCTGCTTATAGTAGACCCCCTGAAATCAATGGGACTTAAGTTAATCACAACTAACTTGTCCCATTGGTTCCTACTCTAAGCAAGACTAAGTCTGGATCCAGCGCTATATGTACTCACACTATCATTCTTCCCACAATATCTTAATCCCATTTCACTAAACTAAACATTCTAATTTAACCCTTTTTATACCAAGAAATCTGCAATCTCAGCACATCCTATGATTTCAGGTATGATCCAGAGCCAAACCAACAATCATGAACAATAAAATGTATACAAAACACCTACAAATATTTACTTTAAATTTACAAATAACCTATGACACTGTGTTGATCTAGAGACAAAATATGCAAGCATAAGAACAAAGTATTTATGTATTCCTATGACTACAAAGCCATGATGCAGTATGACAGCATCATATGACAGTATGAGACAGTATGAGAGCTTCGGCTATTGGGCGGTATAAAAATGTAATAAATAAAATAAATGAATAAATAGCAACACAGGCAAATGATTATATATTTATGCATCCTAAAACAGGTATTGCTTTAGCTCACGTACAAAGGATTTATTAAAAAAATACACATCTTGCACATTTTGAACTCACCAGGGGGAAGCATCTCTATATTTTCAGCATTCTAACTGGAGAGGCATTTTCTAAACTGGTGTTTGGAAGAAGTGAGGCTATATTTAGATAGTGGCTTCCCAAACTCCCACCTGTGAAGTCGAGCTCACATCTGGGATTATGGAAGATGTCCTGGAGGAAGGCAGACAGCTTTACCTCTGTAACGTCCCCCCTGCAGTCACTGTGAAAAGGCGCTCATAAGATTTGTACAGTTCACACAAGACTCTGAGAGGCAAGTCTGTTCCGAAGTGACTTGCACATCTGGACAGTGGTGATGGATTTTTAAAACCAATGCTCTGAATCTTCCATGCTCCAGGTCTTCTCCAGTTTGCCTAGCGTTTACAGAAAGTATGGCAGTTGAATCAGAGCTGCTGCAAATGCCATCTATCCATTAGTCAGACATGACCTTCTTATTTCCCAGACAAGTGCATCTAATTGCTAGGATCTCAACAAAAAGAACGAGCAAGGAAGCATATAAAGGCACTTACAAAAAAAAAGGTGGGTGGACTTGTATAGGTTGATGAGTTATGAGCGAGACTGCTGCTGGGAGAAGGTCTAGTTGGCCGGAAAGGATCCAATCGCAGGATTTATTCTTCAAGACATCTTTCCAGAGATCTCTGCTGGCTATTTACTCATGATAAACCCCTGAAGAAGGCCCAGAATTATATTCCACGGGGCCAAAATGAGTTGGGCTACTTTGAAGAAGAAAGCTTTCTTTTTCAACATCCTGAGACTTGTTCTCCCTTTTCCATCGGTTTCATTTGGATGTTCTCCAGTTTTGTCTGAACCTAGGATCATAGACAGCATGTAATGAAGGATTGGAAGACTCTTCAGTTTTATATATAACAGAATTTGAATTCAGTTTAAAAAGAAGAAAGAAAGCTTCTTGTCTTCCTGATCACAGAAAAGTTTGCCAACTTAATTGCAGAATAGGGCCCATGTCAAAACATAGTTGTTAGTTTTTAGGGCAGGGTTGTTGAACATCTTTCAGCCCAAGGGCCAATTTCCAGTTTAGAGGTTTTCAGGGGCCACATTCCTGTCGTGGGTGGGGCCAGAGGAAAATGGTTAGACTAAAAATACCAGCGTATTTTAGTTTAAAGCTGTTTGTGTCCCCAATAACTAAGCCTTAGGGGAGTACTTTCAACCTCCTAGAGTGCAAAGAAACTGCACAAAAGCTAGGAAACCACCAAATGATCAGTGGTTGGTGGAAAGGGGGAGGAGCCAGGAGAAGGGGATGTGGCCGTTTGATGAACACTGCAGGTTGAAACTGGGACCACCAGAGAACCCCTAGGCTGGAGGTTCTGCCCTCCTGATTTACGGTGCCACAAGACTTTTATTTTTTTGGCAACAGCCTAACACAACTATTCCTCTGCATAATGTGATTTCCTTGTTTATCCTTTTTTAAAAAAAATCCCACTGTTTTTGTCTCTCTCAGGAACATATACTTTCAAGGGAATGCATGGTTTTTCTAGAAGCATCTCTATGAGGAAACCTGGAGTGCCACCTGCAATTTTCAGCTTGAAATTCCACCAGGCATCTGTATTTCGTTTGGCGATCCCTTCCTACAAACTCATTTCACACTGCACAGAACATGCAGTAAGGAGAAAAGTGATTAATCCCAGTATAGCAGGGCAGTGATGCATTGGTCTTCACAGAAGGCCACAAATCCCTGGAACTCATTGTCCTTGAAGTTATTCTCCTTGGGACTGTGAGGGTTGTAGGCCACTGAGCCTCTACACAGTGATTCCCACCGCCAGCAGGAAGGTCTCATGTAGACCTACTCATCTCCCTTAGTGGGTATGAGGACTTCAGTCTTGGACCTTCTGGGTGATGAGCTGAAATGTCCAGCCTGGTTATGTTTATTTCTGGTCAGACCAGATTGTGTGTGCCACAGCTGGGCCAAAGCAGCATGTGGCTGACATAACTCTCTAGTTCTGCACATTTTGCTATAATGATGTATTTTTTTCAGTGCTGTAATTATTCGATTGCCTGTAATAGTTTAGCTTATTGCTGGTTTGGCTGGCTCTTCTACTCACTTATGTGTTGCAGTTTCAGTGACATCAACAAAAACATCTTTTCCTGATATTGATCCTGCTGTGAAGTGGTTGATTTAACTCTGAGAATAATGCTATGTAATATTTCTTATTTACATTTCATTTTTGATCGTTTAAGCTTTTGGCTCTCTTATCTATGATGAAGTCATGGATCCAAGGGCTAATCTAGATGAATCAACACTGTCTTCACACTTTTTGGAGGTGGAAGGCATAAGTAAGCTCCTACCTCTGCTAGATCTTCCAGCTTGATGAATTTCTGGGCAAATTTAGCCAGTGGCAAATTTCCCCATCTGAATTGCTTCCATGGAGGTACTGGTGGCCACAGAGGTATGGCTGCAAGCCCATTCTACTATAGGGTTCCAAGGCTGAACAGGGTTTGCAGTGGTAGCAATAGAAAACACAATATCTTTTTAGGAATCAACTCCAGCATCTCACTGTAAGTTACTGATCATTTACTAGGGAGTGAGTCACCTTCATAGAAGCAAAGAAGGACTGGTTGTCCTTGAACCAGGATGGGATGGTACCTGCAGCATCCCTCAGTGCAGGGCTGCCATCAGTGGTAGGCATTAGGGGTGTGCTCTCTGCCCTAGAATTATCTAATAACCATGAACATCTGTGGAGCATTTTATCTTCCAGAGCAGAGATTGGCTGCTTCCAAACCCATTGATTAATATCAGAGTGGAGACGTGCCCAATCAGAGCTTCTAACACCTCCAAAATTATCCAAGTGTTTTGGATAGTGTGTGTGTCCAGCTGTGTGTGTGTGTGTATGTCTCAAATGAATATTTCCATATTTGGAAGATGCTGAGTGGGGTGAAGGGTAGCTTTGATATTGACATCTGTGGCTAACCAATTAGGAATTAGGAATTGCCACAGCGCTGTCCATGACCATGTTTTCCAATTGCAGTGTTTGAGGAAGTGGGAAATACTAACTGGCTGCTGGTTCTGGCCAGGGTGGGGTGGGGTGGGGTGGGGTGGGGAAAGGCAGCATATTTCTGCTTGGACTCATAGAAGTCAATCATCCACAGTGTGAAAGTGCAGCTGGGCTGGCTGGCATAATGAGTGAGTAAGCTTCTACACCTGAGCCAGGCAGGCTTTTTATTTCAGTTAAACTATTACTCTTGTTGGCGGGCTGTGCTTCCAGTGCAGGGGGGTGGGGGGATCCAATAGATCTGGAGGGCACCAGGTTGGAGAAGAAATTTCCACCAGCAGCAGTGGAGTTCTGCATCAGCAAAGTAAAGGATAAAAGCCCCTCCATAAATGTGCAGTGGTGGATTAGTGTGTGTGTGTGTGTGTGTGTGTGTGTGTGTGTGTGTGTGTGTCTGTCTGTCTGTCTGTCTGTCTGTCTGTCTGTCTGTTCAAGGAGGATAATGGTTTGAGGAAAAAAATTACTAAAAAATCAAGACATAAATGGATCTGCTACAAACTTGGCTCCTCTAAAGCCCTACTTAAGAGCTATCATCGTGCCAAGTTTCATCTCTTTATCTTTAAAAATGACAGTGTTTTTTTAAAAATAATAATAATAATAATAATAATAATAATAATAATAATAATGTTAAAATCACAAACTTTAAATCATTCCTTAATAATCAAGGATTAAAGGGATCTGCTCCAAACTTGGCATGTCTAAAGACCTACTTAAGAGCTATCACTGTGATAAGTTTCATAACTTTATTGTTAAAAATGAGGGAGATGTAAGTATTTGATTAATTTCCATTGACTAGAGCTGTTCTCCAAAATGGGCAGTTCTTTGATGGGTAATCCAATGGGGCAAAGTAAGGGGAACCACTTACTTGCACCCACACTTGTGTTTCTTCCCAGCATCTGCATGAGAAAGAAGGCAAGTGCAAATTTTCCAGCTTCACACCTCTGGAAAAGGTTAAAAAAAAGGGGGATGGGGAGGAGAGAAACAGGGCCCATTCCTCTTGCCCCCCCCATTTTTTTTAAACTTTCCAGAGGCGCGGGTTCACCCATGATGACCAATCCGGGGGAGTCATGGGCGCCACTGCCAAAAAAGTCAGGGTAAGTGCCCGACATTTTTGGAGTGGAGTTTCCAGAGTTTCCCCCCACCCCCATGGCTTCACAATGGTGGCTACATCATGTAGATGACGTGCCGCTACCATGAAGCCACCCCGGGGCAAACCCTTCATGTAGATGTGCCCCAGAGGGGACAAGTTGGTTAAACAGTCCATGTGATGACAAAGATCTGAACAAAAGTGCTATCAGGAGTATATTGATGACCATTAGGGGTGTGCACGGACCCCCCGCTCCGCTTCACTTCCAGATCCGCGATTTGCGGATCGGGCCGCTCTGCCTATGTCCACTCCGCTCCGCTCGGAGCTCCGGATCCGGATCGGAGCTCCGTTATTCCCCCCCATAGGCTTGCATTAAGCTAAAAAAGTATACAACTTTTTTTCTGTTAAAGTTAGAAACCTCAAGTTTGGCACCATGACACCTCATGGAGGTATACACACACATGCCAAGACTCAAGGCAATCCCATCATCCCCTGATTTTTTGGGAATTTATGAAAACCAGGCACCCCATTCACACCCCTTTCCATAGCTCCGTCAATTTGCACGTTAAAAATCTCAAACTCGCCACCATGAAAGCTTATCCAGGGGTGCACATGCACGCCAAGACTCAAGGCAGTCCCATCATCCCCTGATTTTGGGTGAATTTATGAAAATCGGGCACCCCATTCACACCCCTTTCCATAGCTCCGTCAATTTGCATGTTAAAAATCTCAAACTCACCACCATGATAGCTTGTCCAGGGATACATACGCATGCTGAGACTCAAGGCAGTCCCACCATCCCCTGATTTTTGGGGAATTTATGAAAACCGGGCACCCCATTCACACCCCTTTCCATAGCTCCGTCAATTTGCACGTTAAAAGTCTCAAACTCACCACCATGAAAGCTTATCCAGGGGTGCACACGCACGCCGAGACTTAAGGCAGTCCCATCATCCCCTGATTTTTGGGAATTTATGAAAACCGGGCACCCCATTCACACCCCTTTCCATAGCTCCGTCAATTTGCATGTTAAAAATCTCAAACTTGCCACCATGATAACTTGTCCAGGGATACATACGCACGCTGAGACTCAAGGCAGTCCCATCATCCCCTGATTTTTGGGGAATTTATGAAAACCGGGCACCCCATTCACACCCCTTTCCATAGCTCCGTCAATTTGCACATTAAAAATCTCAAACTCGCCACCATGAAAGCTTATCCAGGGGTGCACAAGCACGCCAAGACTCAAGGCAGTCCCATCATCCCCTGATTTTTGGGGAATTTATGAAAACCAGGCACCCCATTCACACCCCTTTCCATAGCTCCGTCAATTTGCACTTTAGAAACCTCAAACTCGCCACCATGATAGCTTGTCCAGGGATACATACGCACGCCAAGACTCAAGGCAGTCCCAGCGGCAGAGCCCAGTAAAGGACCAAGGGAGAGGGGGACCTTACCTGCCTCTGTCCGTGGTCCGTCGCCGTCTTCAATTGAGCCCGCGGTTCCACCAGGAAGTCTGGGCCACAAGCGGCCCAGACTTCCTGGTGGAACCGCGGGCTCAATTGAAGACGCTGATGGACCGCGGACGGAGGCAGGTAAGCGAGAGGAGGGCGGGGGGGAGGGGGTTTACCGGGCCCTGCCACTGTCGCCGCATGGGCGACAGCAACAGGGCCCGGTAAACCCCACTTACCTTTCCGGCAGAGCTCCGGATCGAGGCGAAGGATCTGCCTTCACCTCGATCCTCTTCGCCACACTCCGCCGGCCCCCCAATCCTCTTCGCCTCCGCCTTAAGGGCAGGCGAAGCCCCCCCGCTCCGCTCCTGCTTCTCCGGTCCGATTAGAAGCGGAGCACATCCCTAATGACCATGTGTATTGACTATCATTTCCTGACAGTTTATACATTTCCTTATTCCTTTAAAACCCTTTTCTGTTTTCTCTTCTCTATTACAAACCACCAGGAAAGAACAGGCTGGCTAGAATTCCCCTATAAGGGGACTCCCAGCACAGTTGGGGATAAAAGTGACCCAGAACTTACAAAGATATATATTATTTGCTCAAGCAGAACAAATAAGCAGAATAAACACAAAAAAAGGGTAGATCTATATTCCCAGGGGATGCCTTCTGGCACACTGAAGCAAAATATATGTTGCACTCCTTGGCTTCCTTGTACAAGGCCAGCTTCAGGATACTCTGGGTGCCTTTCCAGGCCAGAACAGGCATCTCTCACCTTCCCAATAGCAAATGAGTTATTGGTACACGTACAATAAACCTCCCTACACCCTAACTTCAAATTGCACTCCATTACAATAATTATAATTATGTACGTAGCCAGGCCTCATCTTCTGACTGGAGGTAGTAAGTTAATTATTGTATAAATCTACAGCGTGTAGAATAGTCAACGGCCTCCAAGATAAAAGGTTTCATGCTAGTGCAATTATCTTTTTTTCTGGGAATACCTCTGTGACTATGATTTTGGTAATTATACTTGTTTTTGTTTCTGTTTCTGTTCTTGTATTTTACTACTATGGATGTGCAAATCAGTAAAACTCAAGCTCACCAAAGTGTGCCAAATTCCGTCTTGAAGCTCCTTCCAACTCAAGTCCATTTCAGATTGTGTGCTTTGTTTTTTCTCTTTGCATTTTTCCAAATGCATGCATCAGTTGTGCGCATTTTTTGAAATGTAAACGTTCTTCTCCCATTCATTAAAGCATAATTCTGAGCATTTTTCAAAAGTACACATTTTTCCATGTGCATTTTTCAAATGGATGAATGCTGTTGAACACATTGTTTTGGTCCATCAATGACATTGCCAGCTCAGAAAAATATGGACTTTGAGCGCAGATTGTGTGTAAGTCCACATTTGATCTGAAAGCTGTGAATTGGGTAAATCCTGATTAAAAGACAAACGGAAACAAATTTCTCATTTGACTGAGTGAGGTCTCCACAGTGCAAAAATTGGCACCAGGATAAAATGCTCTGTGCATTTCATGCAGTTTACCGGACCCCATTGCTTCCTCTCCTTTTTGCTGTTGGAAAAGATGAGCTTCTTGTCTTCACCCCTCCCCAGCATTGTTTCACAGGAAAGATGCAAATGCCAGAGGATAATCCAGTTTGCAGCACAATGCAGCTTACAAATGTGAGCTCAGCAGCGGCAGCTTCCCCGTGTAACGGATTGCACTGGGCTAATGTGAACGTGCTCCCCCTCTCCCCTCCTGCCTAAGCAGAGAGACAGTCACAGATCCTAGATCTTCATTTAAAACCTGTCAACATTTTGCATGCACTTCCCAATAAATTGTTTACTGCACCGTCGGCAGAAAACACCATCAAACTGCACACTGGAGGGAACCAAAACTGCATCCTGGGGGCCGTTTTGCTGAGCGCTTAATGAGAGGAGTTTAAAAACCATAAGCTGATGTTTCCACCCCCCCTTGCTTTGTGGAGGGCATCGCCATCGCCCACTCCTGGCAGTCAAGAGCCATTCACCTACTGCTGTGCCCCAGTAGTTGGAATGCGGTTTCTGGCACACACACGGCACTCTCAAGGAACGGGCAGAGCAAATGGGTTTGGTTCAGCATTTAACTCTTGCATTTCTGCCTAAGGAGGAAAGGGAGGCTGAAATCTGTTTCTCAGATTTCTCAACTTCTCTGCAAAAGTTGAACTGGCCGAAGTTCTCTGAATTCCATCTCAAGTCTGTAGCAGATGTGAGCTTTCCCCCTTTCTTTTCGCATGAAAATCCGTGTGTGTTTTCATGCACATTTTTCCAAATGTACATAACATTGTGCACATTTTTATTTATTTATTTATTTATTGCATTTTTATGCCACTTAGTAGCCAAAGCTCTCTGGGCGGTTTACAAAAATTAAAACCATTCAAAGTATTATTATCATCATCATCATCATCATTATTATTATTATTATTATTTATTTATATAGCACCATCAATGTACATGGTGCTGTACAGATAACACAGTAAATAGCAAGACCCTGCCGCATAGGCTTACAATCTAATAAGTTGTAGTAAACAATAAAGAGGGAAGGAGAATGCAAACAGGCACAGGGAAGTGTAAACAGGCACCAGGTAGGGTGAAGCTAACAGTATAGAGTCAGAACAAACTCAATATTTGAAGGCTATAGGGAAAAGAAAAGTTTTTAGCTGAGTTTTAAAAGCAGTGATTGAGTTTGTAGTTCTCAAGTGTTCTGGAAGAGCGTTCCAGGCGTAAGGGGCAGCAGAAGAAAAAGGACAAAGCCGAGTAAGGGAAGTGGAGGTCCTTGGGCAGGCGAGAAGCATGGCATCAGAGGAGCGGAGAGCACGAGCGGGGCGATAGTGTGAGATGAGAGAGGAGAGATAGGGAGGAGCTAGAGCGTGAAGAGCTTTGAAGGTCAGCAGGAGAAGTTTATATTGGATTCTGGAGTGAATTGGAAGCCAATGAAGAGATTTCAGAAGTGGAGTGACATGGTCAGAGCGGCGGGCCAAGAAGATGATTTAGCAGCAGAGTGGTGGACAGAGACCAGCGGACTGATGTGAGACGAAGGAAGGCCAGAGAGAAGAAGGTTGCAGTAGTCCAACCGAGAGATAACCAGTGCGTGAACGAGAGTCTTGGCAGAAGAGACAGACAAAAATGGTCGAATCCTGGCAATATTATACAGGAAGAAACGACAGGATTTAGCTACTGCCTCGATGTGAGGAGTAACGGAGAGTGAGGAGTCAAATATAAAGCCAAGACTACGAGCTTCCTTGACCGGAGTAAGCGTGACATCGTTGACAGTAAGAGAGAATGAGAGGTGAGGAGAAGGTTTAGGAGGAAAAACAAGCAATTCAGTCTTTGCCATGTTAAGTTTCAAACGATGATGAAGCAGCCAGGCTGAGATATCTGAAAGACATGCCGAGATACGATCGTGAACATCTGGAGAAAGTTCCGGAGATGAGAGATATAATTGTGTATAAAAGCACAACCAGGATAAAATCAGCAGCAGTGCAGAAAAACAAATTTAAAATACAAATATAAAATAGCCAAGTTAAAATTAAATTTATAGACTGTTAAAATAATGAGAGAATAAAAAGGTCTTCACCTGGCATCTGAAAAAAATATAGTGTAGGTGCCAGGTAAACCTCCTTAGGGAGCTCATTCCACAGCTGGGGTGCCACAGCAGAGAAGGCCCAAAATGAGTATATTTTGAAATACACTCATTTTGAAGTGTATAAGTTTGTGAAATGTATACAATCTTCTCCCATGATTAAAGTCTGTTCATTTTTTTTAAAAAAAATCTCATTTTGAAATGTACATTTTTTTGAAATGTATGCATGCTCTTGAACAGATTTTTCATCCACAAATCTCATTGCAAACTCGAAAATGTACGGGCTTTGAGTAAAATCCTGATCAATAATAAATTGAAATGAATTTCTCAAACATCCTTACTGCTGGCCAGTGAGTAAGACACTGGGATGGGAGTCAGGTAGGATGGGACCTTTCTTCTGTCACTCTTGACTGGTTGGGAAGTCCAGCAGCTTTATTTCTTTCTACCTTGGTGTTCCAGTCTGAGAATGGAAGGCAATAATCACCTTCTTTTAAAAGTATGAGTCTTCAAAGGAGATTAGTTTGCCTTTGATATTTCCATGATCCCAGACTTCTTTGCAAGTATTTATCTGTAGTACCTAGAAGGCAAATTTTTCAAAGCAGCAGATGGCATGCAGGAGCCCCAAGGTGCATTTCAGCAGCATAAACTGCCCAAGGGATTTCAGTTAGCCTTCAAGTTAGAGCTTTGTGACATTATGTAGGCCTAATTTAAGTGTCATGGCTTGGGCTTCCGTACTCCAGTGTATCATTGATCTGAGTAGAATAATGTTCAGTAGAATAAGATGAAAAGATGGTGTTGGGAGGGGTAGACGTGATTTACAAAAGAGAGAGCTGTGGGATGAGGAGGGATCTTTTTCAGGATGCAAAGACTAGACTCTGTGTAAAAGGAGCTTGAAATGAGACCCAAAGTCTGTGTGTGTGCCTGGAGAGGAGGGTAAGGGTTCGTGTAAATGATGTAACAGGGGTTGTGTGAGTGGTTGGGATGATGGCAGCCTGTCCCTCCCCTAACCTCCATGTGTTCATGGGCTCTTCTGCACAGAGGAGCTGATGAACATCTGGAGGTTGGGGGTTGAGCCTGCCATCACGATTCTGCTCCCTGTCCATATGTTCAGTATCTCTGTTTGGTGATGTGAACAGTGATTATGTTGAAGTCATAACCTCATTCAGTGAATAAATGGAGGGAGAAAAGGGATCAGCTGAAGTTCTGAACAGAACCAAAGTCAACTGCATGTGCATAGACTCTGTATATGCAATTTAGGACTCTGCCTTTAGTATCTGAATGCACAGAGGGATCCTACATGCACACAAGTGGCTTTGTTCAGACCTTTGGTTGAATGTGTGATGGTTGGGTGCAGGGACAGGGGGCCATGCTCCCAATTTCAGTGTGTCATGATGTTGGTGAATTAAGAAAAAGGGTGCAAACACCCCCTCCCAATTGAGTGTATGAATATTTTGGGGGGTCTTGCGAATGACTCAACAAGCATCTGTATTGCTAGTTGCTACACAACCAGTTTGAATTCAGCCTACTTTTAATAGATTATTTCAAGGCATGTTGTGCTACATAGCTGCTTATTGAACATTTGCAACACCCCAAAATATGCAAATCCATTGAAAGAGGCAATGCTGACATGCACGTGGGAAAAATGGAATTGTGTATCCACTGTGAGTGTGTGTGTGTGTGTGTGTGTGAGAGAGAGAGAGAGAGAGATGAGGCTGTTGTGCAGAACAGAAGCTCTGCAAAGCAATGTTGGAGGTGACTTGTGGAAAAAAGTAAAATGGGCTGGTGCTAGACTGAGGGTTGTGTGTATGTATGTGTGTGTGTGTGTGAGAGAGAGACTGCAATATAAGGGGGGGGGCTGTAAGAAACAAGGTTGTTTTGGACAGTACCAAGTTGTGTTTATGGCACTGACTGAGGTGTGCTGAAGTGAGGGAATCTCTTACTTGCAGGATCCCAATTCATTTTAACCTGAATTCATCCCCTTTGAATCTAGGCAGGCAGCTTTTCCTGTTTGTACTTCCCAGTAAGAAAAGAAACAAGATACTACCACCTGCTTCCAGGGAACATAAATAAGTCTCTAAAGGTGGCCTAGTTTTATGGGGCCATATATCTGGCTCCAACGCAACCTCATTAGCTAAAACATTTTATGTTGCTATCAATAATGCAGGTATTAAACCAAAGTGCTGGAGGAAGATGGCATGAGAGCTTGCTGAAACAGAATATTTAGGGTCTTGGAGATACCAGATCAGAAAGGACAGAATTGAGAGGGACCCCCCCCTCCCCCCTTGTTCCTCTTCACCCCATAGTCTGGAGTCCTGGACTTCACGTGTGAGCTCTTCACAGCTTTTGGAAACAACCATCCTCCAATGCCTCCAAAGAGGTTGACTGTGGGAGAGGGACTTTAGTCGCTGACCTTGCAAACTTGTGGCAGGGAGACTATAGTGGAGAGCGGGTGGAGGGGGAGGATTCTGTAGGAGGATGAACTTCACATGGAGCCTGGTGTGACAAGCATGAAGTGAGACATAGTGCTGATGACATCAGTAATACCTTTTCTGTAATTTGCATTTGATGCTTATGCTTCTTCAATATAGATGTCATTAGCAAAATGCCTGCCAAATGGTGGGAACGTGAATGGAAATGCGACCATCAAAGTGGGCTGTAGCTGACTGGATGAGCAAATGGTTGCTGCTGCTCATCTTGGCAGGCCCATTTTCATTTGGGACCATTAATTTCCAACCCTGATAAAACATGGGCGTCTTTGCCTCTTTCCTAAGTGTTGGTTGCTAGGCATGAAAATATGTATGAGATTATGAATGGAGATTGATGCAATGCCCACGGATGTCACACAAGCAGCTTTTTGACTGGGAAAAGAAACATTTCCCAATCAAATTCTTAGGGATGGGGGAGGGGGTATTTCTTTGAGGTAGAAGGTTGCAAGTTCACCTACTAGTCTGCTATTGTCCCCTCTCCCTCAGCTTTCCAACGGTACCTCTCCCGCCCACGTCAGCAGAGAGGGGCTGGAACAGAAGGCAGGCAGAGAGACAGTCTTGCAAACATATGGGACACTGTTATACAGATTGCTTGGAGATATGAGACTGCACAAGTATAAGCAGGCAGTCATTAGCAAAATGCCTGCAGTTAGCAGTGTGTGCGTGTGTAAGTAAGAGTGAGTGTATATGTGTTTCTTTCTGCACTTTTGAACATGCAAGGCTGTGTGTGTACTAAGGATCCTTTTATGTACTTGGTATTGGTAAAATAACCTGTGCTGCAATATGACAACTGTACCCCATGCTTCAAATAATGCTATCCTAATAATAATAATAATAATAATACAACAATAAATTTATTTGTTACCTGCCTCTCCGTTTGGATTTAGACGGGGAACAGCAATAAGTGTAAAATACATAAAACTAAATTAAAAACATAGTATACATTGTTAAAACATCCTAAAAACATCCTAAAACATTCCCAGGTTATCATCATCATTATATCATCATCATCATCATCATTTACATATTGTCTTATTTCCGAAATCAAGGTAGTACGCAGCAAGATTACAAATGTAAGAATATAAGAAGCGTCCTGCTGGATTGGTCAAAAGGCCTATCTAATCCAGCCTTCTGTTCCCACAATGGCCAACCTGATGCCTGTGAGAAGCCTGCAAACATGAGCGCAACAGCACACTCCCGCTTGTGATCTCCAGCAGAGGCATACTGCCGCTGATACTGGAGGTGATGCACAGACTTCATGACTAGTAGGCATGGATGACCTTATCCCCCATAAATTTGCCAAATCCCCATTTAAAGGACCCGCCTGCACATCTTTGCCCAACTCCATCCCCTTCCAAACATTCCTCAAATGCATTGAGAGAGGGGGGCAGGGGAGGATCCATGTTCAGAGAGCCCCGAAGGGTTCTGTTCACTTTATGCTAAAGCAACAAACAGTATTCAAGAATTGCAGCTGAACCCTCTCTACAATGTACCTGTTTTGATGTGGAGTTACTGTACATGGGAAGGAAGATGCCCAGATCTCTAAGAAATTGCTCGTGCCCCTGGCACCATTCTCTGCAACACCAAGCTTCCCATGCAAAAAATCATACTATTGGACAATATTATCAAGTAATCTGGTGTCTGAACATGTTAATTGACAACCTGCTAATGGGAAGGAAGCCTCCACTGGCTAGCAGGTTCTGGATTGCTTAGAAGAGGGCAAGGGAAATTGGCAGTTCACAGCAAGTGTAAAGGATAGAGTAAATAGACAAGACCCGGCAGCAGCACCAACACTCAGTCCTGGAATTTTTGCAACTTTTTATTCCATCTTGAGTCAGGCAGGATGAGATTAACTATGGCTCAGGATTTATTAGTGAAGAACTGGTGAGACACAGTAGTTTTGGTTCTGCTCCCAAAGTTCCACCTCCAGTCTTTCAGCCCTGGCAGGAGGTGGGTGCAAATTTTATTCTGCATGAAAGAGAACAAACTGTTAGGAAGGGCTGATGCACTGCTTGTCAGGCACAGCAAGATGTGGTTGTTGGGATCTGGGTGTACTAGTTCCATTGTACTAGGTGGAAACAGACTTCAGCTTGGTTCACGCCGTTCATCTGCAGCATAATGTGCTGGTGATTGACGATGTGGGAAGAGCCAGCCATATAGTATTGCTGCATCGGTTGCTATGTGCTTTTTATTATTCAAAGCATAGGATGAGAACAACACAGTGGCAATGATCTGGAAATAGTTGTATGTGGTCGCATCCATCTCATCTTTGTTGTTAGCTCAAGCCCTTTGCTGAATCCAGCCCCCTCACCTCTAGTGTTTGGATGGGAGAGGAAACAGGGTTAGCTGTTTTTAGGTGCTGTGTGACTTCAGGGTCTCAGGTGCACACTGGGACCCTTTCACAGGCCTTTAGATGGAATATGCTGACTCAATGTCCATTGGAAAATCCCCTAGGTGATTATATGCTACCAGTTGATATTAACTCCTTTATCGTTGTGAAGCCTTTAACTCTGTTTCCCACACTTTAGAACAGGGGTGGGGATCCATTTTTGCCAGAGGGTGGGCTTCCAGTTTGGAGAAGGTCCCAGGGACCCCATTCCACTGGTGGGTGGAGTCAAAGGGGTCAAAGGCAAAAAGTTGGTGGGGCTGAAAACCCCCCCAACAACCCCCCTATTCCATTTGGGGTGTGGCTTTGGTAGTTGCAGGGGACTTAGGTGGTGGTGGCCAAGATGCTTCAGAAACTGATGGTGTAGGTTGTGGGCTTCAGTGGCAGCAGAGAGTGGCAGGGGCTGTGGTAGTGGTGTGGGAGAGCGAGCGTGGGAGGCTTCAGTAGCAACAGGTGGTGCAGTGCAAGGGCATCAGAAGGTCTATGTACTGGCTCTGTTTGGGCTCTACTTATGATTATGTGGGGCATTTTTGGGTCCATCCGGCACTCTGAGCAGGTGGCTGGATCTATCCGCCATTTTAATATCGCACAATGGCCCAACTTAGTGTTTCTCTGGGGTATTGTGAGGTATTAAAAGGGTGCCTAAATCCTGCTGTCCAGCACTGCTTGGAACACTGCCATTGCAGCCAGATAAATTAGCCGGGCTTGACTGTCAGAGGGAGCTTTGTCCAAGGTGCCACTCAAACCTAGAGCCAGTCCTGTTTAATCCTGCCAAAATCATAGCTATACTTAATGAAGGTCCTGCATTTTTGAAGGTGCTTCACGATGGAAGGGATTGCAAAACCACACCACTTTATTACAGGGGTGTTGATTATTCTGAGGGCCAAATTCAGTTTCAGAGAAGCTCTTGTGGGGGGAAGGGGGAAATACCAACAATACCAGCGTGTTATAGTTGAAAGGTCTTACTACCAGCCATTAAGCCTTAGGAGAGGCATTTCAGTTTTTTAGAATGGGAAAAAATGTGCAAAAGCCTGGAAGCCACCAAATGATTGGCAGCTGGGAGAAAGGGGGTGGGGCCTTCTGGAGAGGCCCATGGAGCTAGATTAAGCCTATGAGCCTGAGGTTCAACACCCCTGCTTTACTGGGACTGAGTTTTAAATTAACATTTGCTTCTTCCAAGATCATTTGCCCAGGAGTTGCAATAATGCCATGTTGTGTGAAGCTTCATCTATCTGTTCTTAGCAGCAATCCCCACTCACCCCCATGCACCCCACAGCTGTAGTACACAGTCAAGTTCAGAGCACCCTCTGCAATTGTGTGTCCTGTGTATGTCTAAAGCTGCCTGTACTCTTTGTTTTGGTGTCAAATGTCAGGTTAAGGAAGGTGCCTTTTGCAAAGGCAGGGGTTCCTAGGTTGACATCACCTAAAACACTTCTCCCTCCTGGCTTCATGCCATCTCACAGGTATTCCTCAAGCATGCAGTTAAGGAATTAATGGCCCCTCCATCCAGGAAACGGGGGCCTTGCAGTGGAGAAGTGTCTCTGAGCAAAAATTGCCAAGTGCATTAGCAGGAAAGCCACTGCCTGAAAATAAATAGGAACATGCCGAAGGATAAGCTAGCCCAAGGAAGGAATCCCCAGGCAGAGAGGAGGCACCAGAAAAGCTGTTAGTGGCTGAATAATTCATCTGCCAAGTAGTAGGTTTTAGTCCCAACATTACACAGCTTTCCCGTGTGGCTCATGGAGACGTCAGAATCTGTGAGAGCGGGCAGGGGAGAGAGAAAGATAATAAAGATAGATCTGGGACATTTAGCAGGGGGACATCTGGCCGCGTGCCGTTTGCTTTAGAAAATAATTGGAGATGTTAGATCTGGGAATGAGGTCTATTGAGGCTGCTACGGCAAGGAAAGCAGTTCCACTTTTGCTTCTTTGATCTGAGAATGTAGTAGCAGGGCAAGTTTTCAGGAGCAGAAGTGGAAGGGTTGGTGAGTGGGGAAGGAAGTCATCCTGCTTCTGTAATGAGAATGCATCCATTTGTCCTTCACTGTCCAGCTGTTCCGTGCCGTGTTCAGAAGGAATTCTTTCAACTGCCATTATTTGTGCTTTCTAGTTACTTGCTATGATCTTTTTTTTTTTACCCGTTGTTTGCTCAGATTGCAGCATGATTAAAGGGAGGGAGAGGCATGAACAAAAGGAGAATGGGGTGGTGGAAGGGACAGTTTATCAGTTCTTTGGGGATACTATAGAGACTCCCTACTTTGCTGACTCATCCTTTTGTTTGCTCAATTCCCAGGGGTCCGGGCTGTAATAGATATCACAAGAGTTAGTTGAACGGGGCTATTGTTCCCCTACAAAAAATTGTAATGTTCAGTGATAACACACACTTAACATAGTTTTACTTTGAAATGGTGACACACTTTTTTTTAAAAATGATGCTCTTCCCTTCCCAGTGATATACTCAGAAATACTAGATGTTGTATTAAAGATAAGACCAGCATGGTTTTGGGCACTGTTTGGGATGTGCAATCCAGCAAAACCCCGAGCTCACTAAAGTTCTCTGAATTCCATCTTGTCCAAGTCTCTATCAGATTGTGAGGTTTGGGTTCTTTTTCTTTTTGCTTATGTATATTAATTTGTGTGTATTCTTATGTATACTTTCCCATATGTATGCATCAATTGTGCACATCTTTGGAATGTACACATTCTTCTCCCATTGATTAAAGTATATTTGTTTGCATTTTTATAAGTATACATTTTTTTCATATGCATTGTCAAATGTACGCATACTGTCGAACACATTTTTCGGTCTGTAAATTACATTGCAAGTTCAGAAAAGTACAGGTTTTGACTGTAGATTGTGCCTAAGTCCATGTTCAGACTGGAAACTGGGTACATCCTGATCAAAAATGGACTGAAATGTATTTCTCATGCATCGCTAGGCACTGTGCAAAATACACCTAACCAGAGACCCCATTAAGACAGCCCAAGCCCAATGACATCAGTGGCTAGGAGTGCCTTTTACCAGTTCGCCAACTGCAACTCTATCTGGAAAAAGCAGACCTGGTCTCTGTTATGCTCTCTACATAAGACTGCCTTTAAAGATTGACTAGAAACTGCGGCTGGTCCTGAATTCAGCTGCCAGAATGTTTGTGTGAGTGTATGGGGATGGGTGGGTCTGGTGGGGATTAGGTGGTTTGAACCAGTTTTGCATCAGTTGCACTGGTTACCCATTAATATCTGGGCACAAATTTGACATTTGCAGCAGAGATGGAGAATATGTGGCTCTGCAGATGATGTTGGACTGCAACTCCTACGTTGACTAGGACTGAGAAGAGTTGCATCCCACCAGCATCTGGAGAGTCATCTGCCCATCACCTTTCAAGCCATTAATCATGTGGCACCAGGATTTGAAACACTGCCTGCACCCTTATGAACCTGCCTGGGCCCCAAGCTTGGTCTCAAAGGCCCTTCTGTCTGGACTAGTACTAAGGCCAATTAGGTTGGTGGGTACCATGGACAGAGCCTTTTTAGTAGGTGGCCCCACGCTAAACAAAGCTAAATTTGTCACTCCTAAGCCTTCATTGCCGTTTGCCATTCTGCTGCATTTTGGTGGAGTAGTAGAAGAATTGCAGCCCTTTTGTGTGTATGGTGTGTGTGTGTCTGCGTGCGTATGTATGTATGTATGTATGTATGTGTGTGGGGGGGGGCTCCCAGACCGCCAAGTTGCTCACCCCTGCTTTAAGTGTTTCCTAAATACATTTTTTAAACTCTGTCAAAGTTTTTATTGTTAGACCCATAGATATGCTTTTAATCTGATGTTGGTTTTTTTTATGATCTCAGTTGTTTTGCTTTCACCTTGTTTATTGCCAGCTGTCACTTGTGAAGGCTTGCCATAAAAGGCAGGTTAGAAATATGTTAAATGAATAAAAGTGGCCCTCTTGTTCATTGCAGGGCCTCACCTGTTACTGTTGGTGGAATAGATCATTACCACTACAACACCTTAAAACTGCCAAAATGATCTCATATAGGCATGGAACCTGATGTGAATGCTGCCCTTAAAAATGGCCAGAAGCTACAGCTAGTGCAGAATGTAGCAGCCCAGCTGCTGTCAGGAGCTGTTAGGGATGTCGGAAGAGTCCATTTGCAGGGTTGAGCTCAGTAAATTTTTGCTGGCTTAGATCCCCCCCAGACTCTGGTTTGCTCATCTACAAACTGGCCCAACTCAGCGAGAGACGAGTTGGGCAGCTCACCGATTTTCTTACTTTTTTTATTTATACAAAACTGTGGCTGTAAATAGTGCAGTTTGCACAAAATTATGGGCGTAAACTATATAATTTGTACAAAGTAGAGCATTTATGCCCTCAATTTTGCACAAATTATGCTATTTATGCCCACGGTTTGTGCAAATAAAACCCCCAGACCAATAGAGTTCCTGGGTTTTGGGAACTAACCCATTGTGAATGCCAGTCAAGTTACAGGTGCTATGGGGATCTGCCCCCAAAGGGTTCGATTTTCCCATGACAGATAACCCTTGGTGTTGCCCCTTTCCGGCATGTAACTCCTTTGCTGAGGTATTGCACTGGCTGCTGCTTATTTCTTATTGGGCTAGGTTTAAGTTTTTGTTACTAATATATAAAGTCCTAAACCACTTGGGACCAGGATAGGGAATAGAGGGGAACTATTCAATTCAAACCACGCGGTGCCCCTCTCCACCTGTGTAATGCAGCTCATAACAATCTCACCAAAGAAACAGGAAGCAAAATCCTCGGAGAAGCAATGCAATTTCTCCTTACAGTGGAGATGCTCTCAATCAGTTGAGCCCAAGGGGGAAATACACACATGAGGGCAGGGGAAAGGAGGGGAAGCCTACTAAGGAAAAACTCAATCACCTAATTTATGTGAACATTTTAATATTGTGCTGAATCCACCACCACATGCTTTGTATGTGGTGGCCAACTATTTAAAAGCTTCAGTGTGCCTTAAGATTACTGTACACACATTCTGGCTCAATCCATTTTGGGGGTGGTGGTGGCAATGCTAGAAGACAAGACAAGAGTATTCACTGCACCAAAGAGCTCAACTCAGGATGTCCTCAGCATCAAGACCAAGTGAAAAGCCCTGAATTTATTTTGGTTAATTTTTAATGCAATCGATAATTTCATTCAGGTTAATGTTTAGATCATACCCTTTACCTATGCTGAGTTGTGCTTTCCTCTTTTCCTCTCTCCATGTCACCTGCAGAGTATTAATGCAGCAGCAAATGCTACATTGGAGAATTGAGTTGAAAACAGTAAGATTGTTAAAACAATAAGGACGCAATTACATAGTGTTAGATTTACATATATGTAAGAAGGGGAAAAAAGTAAATAATGCATACCTTATGGATATTGTCTAGTGCTCCACAGGGTGGTGTGCATGTATATATCCGTACGTGTGTGCTCTCCCAACCTGGTTCTGTCCAGATGTTTTGCACTTCAACTCTCAGCAGCCACAGCCAACATGGCCAATGGTCAAGAATGCTAGGAGTTATAATCCCAAACATCTGGAAAACACCAGGTTAGAGAAATCTTCTCTAAGTCTTCAGTGATACTGTGTATATCACATACCTCCCTAGATCACTGGGTCTTAATAAAATGTTGAATACTAGTAACAATGGCTGTATTCAAACACTTTCCTAAAACACAAGAATGGAAGCATGATTTTTAATTAATTAATTAATAAATAAATCTATCCAACCAGGTTTTAAATAATTCAGGTACTGTTCCATGATCCTAGGTTCCACAGGGAAGTCAGGATTCATAAATAAGATGATAGATTTAATTCAAAGAGGACAGATTAGGTTAAATACCAAGCATTCCCTTGTCATAAGAATGCCTGGGTAGCAGATCAGATTACCAATGAAGTATGTGAACTCCCTCTGTTGGACACCATTAAAAATAGGTACAATAGCTATTAGAGATAATTTGCATGTAACTGACTCTGCCAAAGGGTAGGGAAATAGACTTGTTGGGTTAATTTATAGCCCTACAATTCTGTGAGCCACACTTCTAATGGAAAGTTGTGCTTTTAGATAGGCCAACCTTCCCAACCATAGAATCATAGAATAGCAGAGTTGGAAGGGACCTACAAGGCCATCGAGTCCAACCCCCTGCTCAATGCAGGAATCTACCCTAAACCAGGTGCCCCCCCAGATGTGTTGTACTGCAACTTCTATGATTCCCTGGGAATCTCTTGGGAATTGTGGGAATAGAAGTCCAACACATCTGGAAGGCACCAAGATGGGGAAGGCTGGGATAGATAGACACCTACCTAATGTTCAACAGAGGTGCAGATTGGGACAGTGTACTTGAATAAAGGATGACCTTGAATGGAATCATTGAGTCTCAGGCACATTAGAATGTTTTTTCTTACTTTATGTGCCTCAGTTTCACAATAGTAAAATGGGCATCCCCAGTCTTCCTGATACATTTTTCCATTGTCCACTGGACATGGACCTATTTTCCCCATTGGGTCTGTACTATCTCTTTATTCTACTTGTATGCTTGGGACAAGAAAACTGCTTTGGCTTTGGCTGGGGGATCTAGCAAAATCTAACAATAGATGGAGTACATCCAGCTTGCAAAGCATGCTGGGCAGAGAATGGAATCAGGTACTTGGAAGGCATTTATGATGATGATCAATGCAATGAATATTTATCTATCTCTGCCTTGCAAAAGTCATGTGGAAAATTTACCCGTGGAGGTGCAGAATCTCCTCAACTGCTCTTTTACAATAATGATAAAAGGAAAACTAATAACATTTTACTCGCCTGTCATAAAAATATTATTCGCCAGAAGTGAGCAAAGTTCTGCAACACTGCACTACCTAGACTTGGACACAAGTCATTCAGAACAGCTTAGACAGGTAGGAAGGAGGAGGATATATGACTGCATTGAGTTATGAAAGGAAGCTTTTTTGTTTTTGCTATGGATGTTGGTGGAACAGAGCCCCTTCAAGGTTCTATGGAGTTGTGGCCATTTTTGCAAAGTTCTGCTTCTCATCTGCCTTTTCATGGTGGTTTTGGTAAAATTGCTCAGCAGTGAAAAAGTGGCCATTTGGGGTGGGGTGGGGGCTTGGATTTGAGCCACGAAATTACTAAATTACATGACTTGAGTTTGTAGATCATCATGACTTCTGAAGACCATGATTTAAAGGCCTAGTTGAGGTAGATGTTAACATTCTCTCCCCAGGAATATTATATCATAGACCATGCAATAAGGCTCAGCAGCTAATGCAAAATTCAGATGGACCCAATATCTGAATTGTTAAATAAAGAATAAAGGGTTGTGTTTTTTTCCTTTTGGAATACATAACAAAAACATAAAATCAGGTATATAACAACATAAACAAAAACATGTAAGTTAACTCAGCTAAGCTCTAACATGGTAAGAGCCAGCAAAGGCGAATAAAACCAGATTAAAAATTTGACCCAGTGTGTGGCTGCTGTGAAAACAGCAGATTCCATGTTGAGAGTCATTGGGAAAGGAATCAAAAATAAAGTTGCCTTATTTTTTTACACAAATCTATCACATAACCACACTTGGAATACTATGTACAGTCTTTGTCACCACACTTAAAAATGATACTGTAGAATTGAGAACGTGCAGAAAAGAGAAAACAAAAGGATTAAGGGGCTAGAGCGTCCTTTGAAACCTTAATCAACCTTTTCATCTCTCCCCCACAATGAGTTGACTGCACTGTTGACTTCTCAAACTCTTCAGACTGTCCCCCTTGATCTTCTCCCCTCCTAGGTCCTGGTTACCATCTCCTTTGCCATTACCTGCCTGTCCACCACGTAATCAATCTGTCTCTTTTCGCTGCCACTACACTCGCCACCATATTCAAATATATCATTTCTCCATTCTTGAAACTAGATAAATAAAAACCCAACCCGCTCCTCTACCATCCACTTTCTCATCTACCCTTTGATCCCAAGCTACTTAAGTGTGTTGCTGACTCCTGCACTATCAGCTCTCTCTCTCTTTTGTCCTATTCCTCTCTAGACACCCTACCAATGAGCTTCCTTTGCCTGTGCTCTGCTGAAGTGACCCTCAGCAAAATCTATGAGAACTCCTCACTGCCAAATTCTGAGGTCCCTATTCCCTCATCCTCCATGAGCTCTCTGCTTCCTTTAACACAATGATAGAGAGAGGGGGGAGTTGCACCCCAAAACACCTGAAGAGCCACATGTTGTCCACCCCTGCTTGAATACATATTGATCACTTTCTCCTGCGGGAATCCTTTCATGCCCTAGACCTCTTTGACTTTGACATTGTCCTCAGCTAGTTCTTCTCTGGTCTGTCTAATGCATCACCATTCAGTGTTTCTACAGGAAGCTGTTCTTTCCCTTTACATTAGGGGCTCTCAGGGATCTGTTTTTTCTGCCTTCACACACTGTCACTGGGTGATATTATCAAATCCTGTAGTTTTCAGTATCGCCCAAGCACTGATGACACCCAGTTCTACCCTGCTGTCTCAGAACTTTCCCGCTCCATCCATTATCCTACATGTTCAAGTGTCATCTTTGTGTTTCTGCTCAGTTGGATCATCAGTGACTCAAACTCCGTATAAACTCCATCTGATGAGCATTTTACTGCACACTAGTTACTGAGCATTCACGGATTGCTCACATGACGTCCTTTGCCTCTCGCGCATCTTCCGCCCCTTCTAGCCTTCGTTTCACTGCAAACTCCGCCCCCCCCAGAAAAAGTCCGGTTGCTGTTCTCTCCTATTATTTATTTAATTATTTTATTTAAAACATTTGTATCCCGCCCTATATCATTAAGATACCAGGGTGGCCTACCGGACTGAATGGGCCTAATTACTTCCTGTTTTCAGGAAGCGACGTCAGAGCAATGACAGAGAAGGGACGTTTCGACTTAGATGTGATGGGGCTTTTAGTCCAAGTTTCGACTTCCCATCTTTCTTTCAAAGCCTTCCCCTTCTGTATTTACTGACAGTATCACCATCTATCCTGTTGATCAGGCACAAAATCTTGACTTTATCTTTGTTTCTTCCTGCTCCTTTGCTCTCTGTATTCATTCTGTTACAATATCATGTAGTTTTCCCCTCTACAACATTGAAAATATATAGCTTTGGTGAAACCTTGACCTCTACAATCTTCTCTCTGTTTTTTCATTGTCAAACATCACCTCTGTTTGGAACTCTACTACTAAAATAATTCACCTCTCTCAGTGTTCAGATTGTGTAATACCCCTTCCTTAAATCCTTATATTTATTGCCCATTTCTGTATCCAGCACAAATCTTATCCCTTTCTTCTCTCTACTGATATAGAATCATAGAATCATAGAATAGTAGAATTGGATGGGGCCTATAAGGCCATCGAGTCCACCCCTCTGCTCAATGCAGGAATCCACCTTAAAGCATACCTGACAGGTGGTTGTCCAGCTGCTCTTGAATGCCTCTAGTGTGGGAGAGCCCATGACCTCCCTAGGTAACTGGTTCCATTGTCGTACTGCTCTAACAGTCAGGAAGTTTTTTCTGATGTCCAGCCGGAATCTGCCTTCCTGCCCATTGCCTATTACTCCACATGGTCAGCCACAGTAGGTCTCCTCTTCCCTTAAACAACTCCACCCACTCACCTTTGCTGCCACTTATGCCTGGAACTCCATCCTCATCATGTACTGTGAGGTTTGAGCCATCAGGTTCTGGCTCCCTGCACCACTAAGACTGCTGGTTGGTGGTGGGAACTCCAGCCATGTGAGCCAAGAGGTTGACATAACCTCTTGGCACACAAATACTGTGTATAGTTCTGGTCACTGCACCTAAAAGTGCAGAGTTATTGCAGAGTTGGAAAAAGTGCAGAAAAGGGCAACTAAAATGATCAAGCTGCTGGAGCAACTTCCTTATGAAGAAAGGTTACAGTATCTAGGACTGTTTGGCTTAGAAAAATGGTGAGTAAGGGTAAGCATGATAGAGGTGTACAAAATTAGACATGGTGTGGAGAAAATGGATAGAGAGACCCCCCCCTCTCTTTCTCTTATAATACTAGAACTGTGGGACATCCAATGAAGCTGGTTGGTGAGACATTCAGGATAGAAAAAAGGAAGTACTTCTTCACTCAGGGGTTAGACAAATTAACGGAGGACAAAACTATTGATGGCTACTGGTCCTGATGGCTGTATTCTTCCTCCAGTATCAGAGGCAGTCTATGTACACCAGTTGCTGGGAAACACAACCAGTAGGGTGCTATTGTACTCATGTCCTACTTGAGGGCTTCCCTTTGGGGCAGCTGATTGGCCACTGCGTGAAACGAATGCTAGCCTAGATAGACTTTGGTTTGATCCCGTATGGCTTTTCTTGTTTTCTTATGATTCACCCGGTCTTGACAATCAGGGAAATGAAAAATTTTGTCTGGGAAAGGCTGCCTGATCCACACTGTAGAGTCCCAAGCACTGTGTCTCCAACTGGCTTGTCTTTAGCCTACCTCCAAGTTATCCACAGCATGCTTCACACCTATTTCCAGCCTACCTGCCTTTGGCTTGTCAGCCTACAGCCTGTCTTCAGTCCACCTTCCTCCAATGTATCTGATGTTTGTTTATTTATTTATTTATTTATTTATTTATTCATTCCATTTCTATACCGCCCAATAGCCGAAGCTCTCTAGGAGGTTCACAAAAATTAAAATCATAGTAAAACAATCAACAGGTTAAAAGCACAAATACACAATACAATATAAAAAGCACAACCAGAATAAAAACCATGCAGCAAAATTGATATAAAATTAAAATACAGAGTTAAAACAATAAAATTTAAATTTAAGTTAAAATTAAGTGTTAAAATACTGGGAGAATAAAAAGGACTGTTTGTGGACTGAGTGCCTAAAGCTCCCTCCTCAAAACCATTCTCTTCTGGAAAGTCTTTTGCTTAACCTCTTAGAAACCATTCCCTACTGAAATTAAAACATGTGCAGCCAAACAGAACACAGCTTCCTGCATTTTCCTCCCTTCGCTTTGTTGTCTCCCCCTGCGTTGTACTTTAGATTGAAATCACCCCAGGGCATGGACTTCTCTTTTAGTTTGTTACTCTGTACCATGCAAATTGATGATGGAATCATCATCATCATCATCATCATCATCATCCCAGCTTGTGTGTGCCAGAACATTCTGGGCAGTAGTCAACTTTAAAAATAAGACAGGGTATAGGGTGGGAGCACGTGGTCCAGGAATAGGAGTTTTTCATGCCGCTGTACTTGGAGCCTTTTTCTTCTTAAAGCAAACAGCTTGGGTTTGGGTAATTCTGATTGCTTAAAAGCCCCACCTGTCAGAAACACTTTGGAGTTTGGCCTTGAAAGCAGCTTCGACAGGCTCAGATGTACATAATTTATCAGGGTTAGTTCAGGCTGGGTCCTTCCCACGTGAGAATGCCACAGATCTGTGGAGGAGAGGAGAATGGCTCCTCAGGTGGTGTAAACTGTGGAGTAGGAACTAATTCTTCAGCAGGTGGGAAGTGGCACTCCCATGTTGGCTTTGGCCATGTGCTGCTGAGATGAGCAGAGGTGAGGATCTGGCCCTGCCAGCTGAGCTGTGCTCTCCGGTTCTGTACAAAATAAGCTTGTTCTCCGGCACTAAGTACTGAATTGCCTCCCACTTGGAGAATGCATTTTGTCTCCTCCTCCTCCTCCCTCTTCCTCTTCAATAATTTTCTGTGGCTTGCATCAATAATATAGTACCCTTCTCTTAAAAATACTGATGTTGTTCATCCTTAATTCTCAGAGGTAGGTGAGAATTGCTCTTTCCACTGCATGACCATGGAAACTAAGGCACAGAAAGGGAGGGAGGAATGATCAGAGGCAGACGTCTGCTGCACAAGGACAGAATTCTACCCTGTTTTCATTGCCGCTCAGTTCTTGTGCTTAGGGGTTTCAATGCTTCCACTCTCTTTTGAACTAGGCTGGCCTGATCAAGCTCTAGAGCAGCCTTCCAATCTGGAGCCCTCCAGATGTTTGGACTTCAACTCCCATCCACCCCAGAAAGCATGGCCAATGGTCAAGAATGCTGTGAGTTGTTGTCCAAATCACCTGGGAGGCACCAGGTTGGGGAAGGCAGGCTGCTCGGAGGCAGGTCTACAAGAATGGGTCAATGAAGGCGTTGCTTCCTTAGGCAAGCAGGAAGCAGAGGCTGCCCATAATGCTGTGCAACCCAGAGTAGATCTATTCCAATGAGCAGGGTTCTAGAACCCTGCTAGGGATGTCCCTATATTCACTGAGCTTGTATAACCCTGCCAAGATCAAGAGCTTTTTAAGGCCTGATAGCCATCTCTCAGGGGTGCTGTCACAGTGATTTCCTCCATCAACAGGGAGTTGGCCTGGATAATCTTTGGGATCACTTCCAAGTTCCAACTCATCATTAAATAAATTAAAAGACACCAGGCATCTGCCGTTGAAGTCCACTTCACTGGTAACACATGGAAACGTAGGCTGGTTCTGTATGATGACTGTTGTGGGGACAGGTTAGATCAGCTTATTCAGCATTGCAAAGAAGGGCCTGTAGTGGCTGTGATACAGGTGGAGGAGGCCCTGATAATTAGGGATAATTCAATTTCCTACCTGAGCAGAAGAGAGTTCAGCAAGCCCGTTGAGAAGCGGGGCTGGACAGCTCACTCCTATCCCCTCTTCTGGTCCTTCCTTCAACCAGATGGTTCCTGGATGCCTTACTGCTTTCCCTTAGGTCTGGTGCTACTGTTGCTGCTGAATGCCAGGTTGATCCAAAACAAAATCCCCCCCCCCATCCATAATTTAATTGTGAATGAGAGGGCTGACCTGGTGCACATTACTAAGACTTGGGGCCTTGCTAGACCTACCTGCAAATCCGTGCGGGAGGAGGGGCTAGCCCACGCTAAAAGCAGCGCAGGCCGTCACCCCTGTCTACACGTAAGACACGACGGGCTGCAGGAAGGACCCGTTGTGTCCACCATTTTTTTTAGTTTAAAGGGGCCATGTGCGCAGGAGCGCACCAACGATAAAGGTAGCCTTTTTTTTTTTAAAAAAAAGGGTTCCCCACTCCCCCCTGCCCCTGATCCCCCCGTCTGCCCGCCCGTGATCTCCGATCCCCATCCCCCCTGTCTCTGTTTCCCCCATCTCCCCACTCTACCTTGATGGCCGCAGCGCTCCTGCGGAGCGTTGCGCGCCATCCGCCACTTTTCCTGGCTACTCATGAGTAAATGCGGTAGCTGGGAAAAGTGGCGGAACAGGCTACACGCCCACAGTCTTGGGCTCAGCCCGAGACTGCGGGAAATACCGGGCCAGAAGCGGTGCTGGTTATCCTGGGCCAAGGGAGGGTTACCCCTGCCTGAGCCCGGGATCCCCTGTGCATCATTTGGATGCACAGGGGCCGGCCCGGGGCTCGTACTGGGCTACCCTGTCATCTAGCAAGGCCCTTGGATGGGGGAACTGGGGGAGTTAGTCTCTCCTAGCTGTGCCCTCTTCGGTACTTGCTGAAGCGCCAACATTGACTTGAGGGTTGGGGAGCGGGGTTTATTTTATTTATTTATTTATTTACATTTATGTACCACCCCACAGCCGAAGCTCTCTGGGTGGTTCACAAAAGCTAAAAACAGTAAACACTAAAAATATACAAAATTTAAAAACCATCAGAGACATAAAAACAACAGCATCCATTTAAAACAACAATTCTTGTGTCTATTAAAAAACAAACTTAGCGTTCAATGCCTTTAAATGCCTGGGAGAAGGGGAAAGTCTTGACCTGGCGCCTGAAAGATAACAATGTTGGCGCCAGGTGAGCCTCATCGGGGAGATCATTCCACAGTTGGGGGGGGGGCACCGAAAAGGCCCTCTCCCTTGTTGCCATCCTCCAAGCTTCCCTCGGAGTAGGCACTTGGAGGAGGACCTTAGATGTTGAGCACAGTGTACGGGTAGGTTCATGTCGGGAGAGGCGTTCCATCAGGTATTGCGGTCCCAAGCCATGTAGGGCTTTATAGGTTAAAAGCAGCACCTTGAATTGGGCTCGGAAATGTATAGGCAGCCAATGCAAGCGGGCCAGAATCAGTGTTATATGTTCAGACCTCCCTGCACCAGCTATCAATCTGGCCGCCGCATTTTTGCACAAGCTGCAGCTTCCGAACCGTCTTCAAAGGCTGCCCCATGTAGAGGGCATTGCAGTAATCTAATTTGGAGGTTATCAGAGTATGGACAACTGAAGCTAGGTTATCCCTGTCCGGATAGAGGTGTAGCTGGGCCACAAACCAGAGTTGGTAGAAAGCACTCCGTGCCACTGAGGCCACCTGAGCCTCAAGAGACAGAGATGGTTCTAGGAGAACCCCCAAGCTACGAACCTGCTCCTTCAGGGGGAGTGCAACCCCATCCAGAAATGGTTGAACTTCAACTCCTGGTCAGAGGAACCACCCACCAGCAGCATCTCAGTCTTGTCTGGATTGAGTTTCAGTTTATTAGCCCTTATCCAGTCCATTGTCGCAGCCAGGCACCGGTTCAACACATCCACAGCCCCACCTGATGAAGATGAAAAGGAGAAGTAGATCTGCGTGTCATCAGCATACTGATGACAATGCCCTCCAAAACTCCGGATGACCGCACCCAACGGTTTCATTTATATGTTAAACAGCATGGGGGACAAGACCGACTCCTGCGGAACCCCATACTGGAGAATCCATGGGGCCAAGCAATGCTCCCCAAGCACCACCTTCTGGAGCTGACCCGCCAAGTAGGAGCAGACCCACTGCAACGCAGTGCCTCCCACTCCCAACTCAGCCAGACGCTCCAGAAGGATACCATGGTCGATGGTATCGAAAGCCGCTGAGAGATCAAGGAGAATCAACAGAGTCACTGTGATTTACAGGAATTCTATCTCCCTCTCCAGGCTTCCTGTCCATTTGAGTGCTGATCTTGAGTGTCTGTACCTTGTGTTTGGTACCCAGATTAGAGATTCTGCTGGTGTAGCTCCTACCCACTATCCTTCAGTCTCCCTGCCTGGGCTGACAGAGGTAGACTTGGACTTGGTGTTAAGGACCCCTAGGATGATGGCTTGGGATGGTGGTGGTGGTGACCTCAACTTTCATGCTGAGGCTGCCAGATCTGGGGTAACTCAGGACTTCTACTTCTATTTCATATCATAGTTTCAAGCTTTTAAACTCCTATAGTGTATCTTTTGTTGTTTTTATGGTTTTAATTGTTGTGAACTGCCCAGAGAGCTTTGACTATTAGGGTAGTGTGGTGGTGGTACAGACATGCAATCAATCAATGCATACATTTTCTGGCATGCAGAGAAAGCCTTGCATTTGTTGCATCTGGCTCTGCCCCTACCAGGATCTACACTACTGCTTTATTGAAGTGCACTGACAACTGTTGGGGCCCATGATACATCTATACCAAGGAGAATATAACACTATGAAAGTGGTATATAGAATGTGTCATGGGTCCTAACAGTTGTCGGTGCCCTTCGATACTGCTATAATGCAGTAGTGTAGATCCTGCCTGAATATACCGCTTTCATACCACTTTGATAGTGCAATATCCTGCTTGGTGTATATCTGGCCCAGGTCTCTGCTGGGGGTTTCGTTGTTCTGGGTTTTGCCCACATGTGCCTAGACTTGGCCACACCAGCAGTGCAAATATCAGAAACTGCTCTGGGGTTGACAGCCAAGCTGATTGGGGCCTCATGTGTATGAAATGATGAATAGCCATGGGATTTGGGGAGGAGAGTGTGAACTGAAGTTGGTACAATGTTTTGATATATGTAGTGCAGCATGGAGGAATGTGCTTGCCCTTTGGGAAATCTAAACTGTAGAGGTGTGTGTGTGTATGTGGTGTGGAAAAGGAGGGAGTTGAAATGGGACTTGCTATTCTGTGGCTTGGTTTCTTTCTTTTTTATTTTTGAGATATTCTGATGAGTTATTCAGACAGACTAGTCTCCCAAGTAATTTCATGCTTCAATCCTCACACCGGCATGCCATTTCTGACTTATTTTCCATGGTGAATTTGAGAGCACCAGGACCGGATTTTTCTGTACCTGATATAGCTGGTGGTGGTGGGGGGGAAAGAATTGGGGGAAAGAAATTTGAGCTGACTGAACTAAAGGGAAGATGCATAAGTGTGGTTGGTGTGATTAGAGTGTTTCCTTGCATACACGAGAGAAGGAGAAGGAGAGCAGAGAAGTGGAGAAGGGATGTTGAACCACCTTCAGCTTCGAGGGCTGAATTCCATTTTGGAGAAGCCGTCAGGGGCTGTATTCCAGGGACAGGTAAGACCAAAGGCAAAAGGAGCAGGGCCAAAATACTACTACTAGTACTACTAATATCCAGGATGTTTTGTGTAAAACTCTTACTCTCAGTAACAGAGCCTTAGGAAAGGCATTTCAATGGGAGAAAAACTGCACAAAAGCCAGGAAGCCACCAACAATATGTGGAAAGGAAAGAGGCCAGGGGAAGGGGCGTGGCCATCTCGTGAACCCTGGAGGCCTGGCTTGGGACCTCAGGTCGGCTGAATTTGGCCCCAAGCCTGAGATTCTGCACCCGTGAAATAAAGCCATATTTTGACAGAAATATAAATGTGCTTAACTAAAGACTGATATTCATGTACCTGGGAGTAAAGCCCTACTCAACGAGCCTGTTCAGAAGCCATGCTAAGCCATGCTGGTTATGCATGTTGAGCTAAACATTATGGCTTAGCATGTCGCGTGAAGCATTCCTAACCATGGTGGCTACATAACCGAGATTTAAACATGCTCACTAACCATTTGCTGCAAAAGGGTTAGTGGCCTAACTATGGTTTAGTGTGTTGTCTGAACAGGCCCAACAAAGTCAGGCTAACTTTTGAGTAAACCTTCAAAAGAATTGCACTGCATGTTGTTTTCCCAGTGATGTTGGAGGTAGGTCATATTGCTTATTGTAGCCTTCCCTGACTTGGCATTTTCCAGTTATTTGGACTACAACTCCTATCATCCCTGACTTTGGGGCATGTGGGCTGGGAATGATGGGATTTGAATTCCAAAAGTTCTGGGGGGTGCTAGATTGGAGAAGGCTGGCTTAATATCATGAAAGAGTGAGTCTTGGACAAATAGGGCTGGTGTATGTTTGAAGTTGCATCCAAACCAAATATCTGAAGGGCTGTCACATAGATGATGGAGCAGATTTGTTCTCCAGGGTCCTACCTTCCAGAGGTAGGCGCTAAACTAACCAGTCCAAATTAGAAGAAAGGGGATTTTGGCTAAACATCAGGAACAATGTCCTGGCAGTATGAGCTGTTCAGCAGTAGTGCAGTTTCCTTCCTTGGAGGTTTTGAAGCAGAAGCTGGACAGCTGTATTTTAGGGATACCGTAGCAGCAGATTTCCTGCATGGGGTGGGGGGTTAGAGTGATTGACCTTTGAGAATCCTTCCATGATTCTATGAAACCAGCTGTTTTGTGTTTTACTTCATTGTCATCCCTCCATCATTCCAGAACAGTGGTCTCGTTTTTAATTCCCGCCCCTCAAACAATGTTGAATCTGTACAATTAAACTGAAGCAAGGGCTTGAAAAAACATGGGTGTGTGAGTTGAAATAAGACTATGAAGCAGGGTGTTTCATTTCCACAAAGGGAAAATTAGCACATGAAATCCGCAGTTGCTTACAGTGAATATGGGTGCAATTGTGTAAATTCACCATAAAACAAAACAAAAAGCGTCTGATGATGGAGGACGTAGATTAATGTCTAAAATAGGGATGATACATTATTTATTTTCAGAACAATTGTGAAAAAGATTTGTGTCTGTACATGCGTTCACACTCAAACATCCCAGGAAATGAAAAGCTAAACACTGATGTAGTACATGCTGTGCCATGATGCCATCACCTCCCACAATTATCACTAACATATTATGCAAAAATAAAAAATGGGCCTCTGTAGCCACAAAGTGACTGCCACAAAGTATGAGCCACAAAGTGGCTGCCAATTTCATTGTAGCATAGGTAGAGGAAGTGATGCTTAATCCTTTACCCTATGTTCTTTCCATATAAAAGCTGCCCCTCCTCTAGTTGCTATTTTACCTATAGGGAAAACAGCAGCTTGGGGGAGGGGTGATTTTGATCAAGAATACATGTGGGAGAGTGAGAGCATCTTTACATGAACAGTTTATTGCATGATCTTGACTGGCTGCTCATGGAAGTTTGCAGGTTCCTTACATGATGCCATCAACCTCCACGATGTCTGCTATGCCTTCCCCTGGTAATCTTGCTTTTTTAAAAGTGGAGATAATAGAGTATTTAAAATAATCATGGGATTAATTCCTCCACTAGATGGCAATCTTTCATTGAACTTTATGGAACATTGCCCAGAGGGGAAGTTTTCAATTACAAATCATGTGGTTGCTGTTGGTCGTTGTCTAAGTGGGCCTATATTGAATGTGAAAAGACAAGAGGGAAAAAAATCCTGGTAAGGGTGTGTTCCCCCTCCGAATGCAAAGATGCCCTTAATCTCCCCCCTGATACTGCTGCAGTCAATCTTCTAGCCCCCCACCCTATACTTGCATCTTATTTTTAAAGTATGCTTGGAGGTCCAGTTTTTCTCTATATCTCTATCCGTGCATCCTTGATATCTTAAGACCTCTAAGTGGTTTATATTAAAAATACATATGATGCAATATAAAACCAATGTAAAAACAATAAAATAATAAATACATTTACAACATCACACCTTTTGCATACTATGTAGTCTGGTCGGAGTGTGTGAATATATTTGAGGAAGGGATTGATTCTCTGTATACCCTTGCTCAGGTACCAGTGGAGAAGATGTAATAATAACAGCATATAACTCATTGCTTCATTTCTGATGTAGGGAGATAGAATGTGTAACCCTGGTATGTGGCCATTAAAGGGTGCCATGCTATGGTTCCTAGGTGGGCATCCCAGGGGGCACAGGGTACTATGAACTTCCCCATTTCCAGGCAAAAAGGGTGGCCCACTCCAAAGGTCCTTGTTCAACTGGTGATGGAGAGGTCTGCTCCATTGGTGGTGGAAAGATCTACTGCAATGGCTGAGCCACTGTTGCTGTTCTGACAGCATTTTACGGCTTTCTGCTTTCATATTTTGCACATCTTGTGATTGAGCTGCAGGGTTCTCTGCCCCCACTTGAGGGGCAATCCAGAGAAAAAGAATAAGATTCTTCTGTAGGAAAGCTATTTAAAAAAACCAAGCTGCTTGACTCAAGAAAGAGGAAGATTAAGAAATAAAAGTTTCATGACACTTCTTTTTTTCCCCCCTTGTGTGAGCTGACACACCTAGGCCAGATCTACACCAAGCAGGCTACAACACTTTGAAAACAGTTTGAAAACTGTATATGGAATGTGTCATGGGCCCCAACAGTTGTCAATACTGTTATAAACTGTTATAAAGAAGTAGTGTAGATCCTGCCCTTGTCAAACATATTGTTAGTTGTTGTTGTTTTGCCTTCTTTTCCCCTGTAATATGTGTGACCTGCGCTTTTTGCAAAAGGGAACTTTGAACGAGTTCGCAAGAGATTCATCTTTCCCAAACTGGTGGCCTGGACTCCTGTATCATCTGGACTGATACAAGGGAAGTGAACTGATAGAAGTGTTGATATTTTAGTAGATTGCAAGTATAGTGATATCTTTTATTGTTGCTTTTGAATGTTTGAAGATGAGGGTGGAAGTCAAGGAGAGCCTGCCATTGGTTATTAACGAAATCTGAATGTGCATCATTTGTAAAATTTGCCTCTGAAGCTGCTTTATTATGTTTGTGTGTCTAACTTTATCTTGGTAGCGTAGAAAATAAAAGAGACGGTTACAGATACAGTACCCTTCGGGCTGCTTTGGGAATCCTGGATTTGATTCAACCTTGTCACATTTCGTACAGCATAGATCTCTTCTGGTGCAATTCATAGCTTGCAGTTGGCATCATAGAATCATAGAGTTGGTAGGGGCCTACAAGGCCATTGAGTACAACCCCTTGCTCAATGCAGGAATCAATGTACATGGGGTTCCCTGGTAGTCACCCTTCCAGAAACTGACCAGGTCTAGACCCGCTTAGCTTCATCAAGGTTGCAGCATCCCATGCCATCACACCAACATACTTTCAGTCCAGGCAATGTCTCCCATATTCCAAACTGATTCCATCTACACAAGTATTATGGCACACGGGTCCTCCTCTGTAATGCAAATGGCAACCCTCATTTTGATCCCCTGTGATTTTAGTCTCTCCAGCTCAGATTCCCATCTTACATGGTGGATCTCCATCACAGAAGTGATTATGAGAAGAAATGGATGCATGATTGTGGCGTGCTCTCAGGTATATTGATAAAGTGGGCAGGTAAGTGCACTTGAAAGGGAACCTGATGTCGTTCAGAGGCTGTAGACAGATCCTCTGTTGGCGGATTATCTTGCTGTTGAAGATCTTATTATACAATTGCTTTATAGCAGGAGTATGGAATGGAGGAGTTGCTTTATGCTATCTTGTGCAGTTAATACTACCCAGGCCCTTGGGGAGGCTGAATATTATTGGTTTGAGGTGTGGTGGCACTGGGACCACTCATGGTGCCTAACTGACTAATATACCATAGTCCCCACTTCCTTGCAGTGACATAATAGAGGGATTCTGGGTCTTTGGGGTAAGAATCGACTGAGGTGCAAAACCAAAGGGAGAAGCAAAATTGTTGATTAGAGACAAAGGCCAAGATCAATTTCCAGATGGTAATCTGGACAGGCGAAGCAGGAGGAGAGCAGGTAGTGGGACTAGCCATTCTTGGGGACCAAGGGAGGATTGCAGGATTGGGGAAGAGTAGAGGGAAGACGAGCCAGGGACAGAATGAAGAACAGTGTGAGCTGTATGTGGAATGTTAACTTTGGATAGATAAAGGCCTGGCCTTCATGAGCAGCAGAATGAGGTGGACCACACCGCAGGTAGTGGTGGTGGTAGTATTTGCCATTTTAAAATGCTCTCCCTTTGCAAATGTTCTCTTTGCAAAGGAGAAATGTTCCTGTCCAGCCCATTCTTTGCTGGGCCAGTTTTCCATCTGCATGCAGTTGATTATACAGGGGAGCAGCTAACAATGTGGGCACCCATCTTACAGTCTGAAGTGGTACATCCACTCGACTACTTCAAAACTCCACCGCCTCATTCTGCTTCATGTGTAGATCTGCCCAAAGTCTGTGGACAGGAAGTGGGAATGTGAGAGGTTATATGGGGAAACACAAAAAATCAGGGACTAATCATATTGCAAAAGGGTGGGGCAAGGAAAAGAGACCCAAAAGCTACTTAGAACCATCACCACCAGCACCAGCACCACCACTTTTTCCTCCTCAAGGAGTAAATGCTCCTCCCTCCCTCAGCCAAGTTCCATAGTTGTACTCAAGGCCAAGCAAGTTACTTTGATACCTAAGGCAGAAAATCCCAGCAATAATAAATTAATCTATTATCAATATGCTGTTTTTTCATGATGCCAAAAATCTGCTGCCTTGGTTGGCTCACTCTGCTTAATGGTAGGCTGTGCTGTGCTAGAAAGCAGCAGCTCCCCTAGATTCAGCTTGTCAGAGAGCATCTGGGGGGCAGGGTGCCCAAGAAGATATCTGACACAGGTTGGGAGATAATGGAAGCAACCTAGTCACCTGGGTGATGGGTACCTTGTTTGCTTAGAACATGTGGGAGCAAATGTTTTAATTAGCTGATACATTGCTAGATCTGTGGGCTACTGCTGCACTTTTGAGTGGCTGAAAACCTATTGGATGGTCTAATAATTAGAGTTTAATAGAGTCTAGTGCAAATAATTTGCACTAGATTGTTTGCAGTGTCATCCCTTCAGAGGAGAACAGTGTCATTGCCCAATATATATGCATGCATATCACTAATTAATGGACACAGTAAAGCTCGGACAAGGGACCTATGTTCTAACCAAACATATGACTCAGCACTAGAAGGGTTAGCTTATTCAATCATGGTACTATTTTATGGCTCAGGTAACTCCCAGGTGTTTCATCCCTTCTTGAGAGAAAATTCATAGGAGAGTGAGATGTATGCAAAGAAACAAGCAAGTGAATGAGGAAGATAATATGTAATTCATTCCAGCAGCACAGGCCTACATACAATGGTTTGGCAACACTTCATAATAGCATGTCTTGCCAATAGTTTATTGTAAGGAACCTCATGGAGAGATCTTGCATGTAGATATATTTCAATTTATTTCCTCCTAATGCCTTTCACCAAATATGGTGATCTGAAGGTAGCCCAATATCTAGAAAAGTGTCTTGCAGGTCCTAATCTCTGGTTCCCTTCTTTATCAAACTTGTTATCTAATGATTACTAAGCCTTAAGTACATTAAGTACATCCTTATCAAGGCTGCAAGAGCTCCCATGCTGCAGAGGTAACAGTGGAATGAGTTCTTATTCCCCCTGCCTCCCATAGCAAAATTTGCACACGGTTACTGCTGAGGGAGGGTTTTTTGGTTGGGGGTTTTGCCTTTTAAACTGAACACTGGGTTTACCGAGAAGATGATTAATGTAGAACCCCATGATTCCATATTCAGAGAGCCACTTTTCATCACTAAACTGCTCTTTAATTGCTGCTCTTCAGGGGACCAACTGCTAATGCTAACATGTTTTCCAATTTGAGATTCGTTTTGCCCTACCTTCTCCTTAACCTTTCTGTGCCCAGAGTATTAAAGAGTTCTTTGTGTTCCTTTCCTCCTTTCTCTGGGAGCAGTTTCAGGGCAGTGGGGTCATCAAGCTGTGCAGTCCTTCTCCTAAGAAATCCCTGATCGGTTCCTGTCCCACCGTTCCTCCTTTTCAGCCCTAGCAGGCTTTCTCCAGATGTTAGCAGCTGACAGTTCTCTTTGGGAGTTTCTGGCAAAGCAGATGCTTGGCTTAATTGCCTGCAGTTTCTTTTCCTGTCCTGACAGCAAAGCTATGGCTGTTTCAAGCAACCCCTTTTGTTTGATTCATTTTAAAACCTTCACTTTTACTCTGGCACCTTAAGCAGCATTCTTTCAGACCAGCCTCAATGGGAGTGGCATGGAGGAAGTGATTAAGGTAGCAGCCTTAATTTGGTAGTGAAGCAATTGACCCAAGGTTGCCCCTAGAAGATCCCGGTTCTCCTGGCATTTTTTACTCCAGCACATCTGCACCGTGATATCTTACAGGAGTCTTTTCTAAACCATCTCTCATCCTGATACCTCTTTTGCTCACAAAATTCAATATTGCTGGCATTCTGTTTTACTCAACATCAGGGCTGGCCTCAGAGGTAGGTATTGTTGGGCACATGCCAAGGCTCACACCACTGCAGAAGGGCAACTACCAACCCTTAGAGTCTCCTGGCTCTGCTGCTGCACCTCTTCTCCCTCCCCCTCCTCACTGCTTGTTCATTTGCCCTCTCCAATTATTTATTTATTTATTTATTTATTTATTACACTTTTATACCGCCCAATAGCTGAAGCTCTCTGGGCGGTTCACAAAAATTAAAACCATCATAAAACAACCAACAAGTTAAAAATACAAATACAAAATACAATATAAAAAGCACAACCAGGATAAAACCACGCAGCAAAATTGATATAAGGTTAAAATACAGAGTTAAAACAGTATAATTTAAATTTAAGTTAAAATTAAGTGTTAAAATACTGAGTGAATAAAAAGGTCTTCAGCTGGCGACGAAAGGAGTACAGTGTAGGCGCCAGGCGGACCTCTCTGGGGAGCTCATTCCACAACCGGGGTGCCACAGCGGAGAAAGCCCTCCTCCTAGTAGCCACCTGCCTCACTTCCTTTGGCAGGGGCTCACGGAGAAGGGCCCCTGTAGATGATCTTAAGGTCCGGGTAGGTACATATGGGAGGAGGCGTTCCTTCAAATAACCTAGCCCCAAACCGTTTAGGGCTTTAAATGTCAATACCAGCACTTTGAATTGGGCCCGGACCTGGACTGGCAGCCAATGAAGTTGTAAAAGGACTGGCGTAATGTGATCTCGCCAGCCAGTCCCTGTTAGTAAACGGGCTGCCCTGTTTTGTACCAGCTGAAGCTTCCGGACCGTTTTCAAAGGCAGCCCCACGTATAACGCATTGCAGTAATCCAAACGAGAGGTTACTGCAAGCAAGTTTGCAAGCAAGTTTACTCTCCAAGCAAGTTTGCTTTGTGATCTCCCTCAAGGGAGTTATACAAATTGGCTGGGTTCGGACGACACAATAAGCCACGGGGTGGGTGGGTAGGTAAAGAGTCAATCATCCATTGTGTTGTTTTATCATGTTGTCTCTGTGTGTGGGGAAACACACAATGGGCATACAGCTCATGGTAAACTATTTTTTCCCATTTAACCCACAGAGTAAAACAAGGGGCTGCTCCATTGCTTATCCAGAGACCCATTGCTTAAAACGTTATGTGGTGAGCTGTGTGCACCATGCATTATTTCCATTGGCCATAGAGTTCTCTGGCAGGAGTGGCTGAAAGTGCCCCAGCCACTCCTGTACAGCTGGCAGAACTTGCATTGCATGATGGGATAGGGCCGGGAGGACTGAGGGAGGGGCATCAGCCAGTAAGGATGATGAGACTTTCAGTCACGGGATGGGGACGATGACAACATGTTGTGTTGGGAGTACTGACAACATAACACACACTGAGTTTCCTATCCCGCTACCCCACCCCCCTGGTTGCCTAAAGTGTCATCCGAACTCAGCCACTGAGTCCAGAGGGAGAAAGCAAGTGAATAGTTAGCAGAGATGGAAAGATGGAGGAGATGGGCCTGCTTAGGTAGGAGGTCCATTGGGGGCATGCTCCCCCCTCCCAAACCTGGAGGCAGAATTGCTCAGCATCCAGGATAGTTCCAGCCTGGACTGTGGGTGCCTCTGTGAGCACAGTCTTCTTCTTTGAATCTGTTTGTAAATTCCACGGACTATCCTCATATCATTGAACAAAACGCTTCCCCTCTCAGTTTAACACCATGACCTGGCTGCTTATGCATCATAAATTCCTGACCTGCCTAACTATTGACCCTTAATTAAAGCTCCAAATATTGCCTAGTACCATTACTGAGGGCTTGTTTGCATATTCAAGAGTCCGATGTTGATTCAAAGGCTGTTAACATGGGTTTATTATTGCAAATTGACAGCATCAGTTCCTCTGAGGTCTGACCTATGGGTGATCTTTGCTTTGGAGTAATGGGAGAGATGTCCCATAGCGCTATGGTCTACCTAGCAGCAGCAGCAGCAGCACTTCTACTGTACATTTGGAACACAAAGATGCCTGGTGGTGGCTGGGGGTGGGAGAAGAGATGGGAGTTTTTGCTGTGTGGGAAAGTCTGTTTGTCCAACTTTTAATGACAAAACACAGTGATGCGCAGTCCTTTGGGAGAGTGGTGGTGGTGGTAGTAGGCATGTCCTTAAAAGGATAACATGTTTTAAAAAGGAGTGGTTGAATTTATTTTCACTCAGCAGACACCAGGGTCCAAAGAACCCAGAGCAATGAGAGGGCATCACAGGTATGAATGCAAAAGAGAAGAGGGTATTCCTTAGTGACCCCATGTCCTGCCCGTCTGCTGATTCAGAGCAGGGATGTAATGTTTACATCAGGGATGGGGAACATGTGACCTTCCAGATGTTTGTGGACTGCAACTACCTTCATCCCTCACCATTGGCTATGTGGGTAGGGCTGATGGAAGCCCACCAACCTGTGGAAGACTATATTTTCCCCATCCTTGGTTTACATGTTCAATTACAAGGAGATGGATTAGTTCTCTTGACCCTCTTTCTCTCTCAGCCCAACCTGCCTCATAGGGTTGTTGTGAGGATAAAATGGGGGAAATAAGACCAGATATGCTACCTTGAGCTCCTTGGAAGATAGGAGGGATATAAAGGTAATCAATCAGTCAAACAATTCCTATGACCCTTATTCTTGTTGGGAACGTGTCTTGAGAATTGGCCACATGGATTTTGTCACAAAGTGAGTCTATGATTTTCTGTGATCTTACATAGACTTCCCAAAGTCAGTGGATTGATGAATGGCATGGAAAATTGCTGGTTGGACTTAAGATGCAGAGCTCACATAACCAGTTCAACAGTGTGTGTGTGTGTGTGTGTGTGTGTGTAGAGAGAGAGAGAGAGAGATCATATTGCAAACAAGCAGTCTACAAGTGGAGGTTCTATGAGAATCAGGGCAGGATCTACACAACTGCTTTAAAACGTTTATAACAGTAGTAACAACAACAAAACTACAACAACAATAAGAATTTATTTCTTACCTTCCTCTCCGATTGGATCGAGGCGGGGAACAACAGCAAGCATAAAATACTGATTAAAAGCATAGTATACACTATTAAAAAGCATCCTAAAGGCATACTAAAAGTTGGGGCCCAGGACACACTGCATATACAGTTTTCAAAATATTTTCAAAGTGTGATATCCTGCTTGGTGTAGATGTGGCCCAAGTCATTGACCAGGCCCCGATTTAAAGGGGACGTGAGTTAAACCATGGACTGATAACTTTGCTTAAGTGATCATGTAAGCAAGCCTTGAGCCACTTCTTCTTATTGGATCAATGGCTGACGTCGATGGGAGGGAGTCACCGATTGGATTCATGCTGCTTTTTGAGCCTGAAATGCTTCCATTAGCAGCCCTTTCATTCATCCCCTTCTTGCTAAGCAATCTTGACATTTTACTGGTTAGTACTAAGAAGTTATTTGTTTTTCTAATACAAATATAACACAGGGCTTTTCATTTTCAAAGTGGGTTACAAACAGCATGCAATTAATCCTCACAACAGCCCTTCTGATGAAGGTAAGCAAGGAACAATTATCTCTCATTTAGGCAAGCAGAGAGAAATGGATCGTCTAGGCTGGAGCGCACCTCTCCATTAAAGCTGTGGGAGCCTTGCTCAATGATAGCTGGTGCAGAGTCTACTCGGGGCACGAGGTCAGCAGTCTATTTACTCTGGAGGAAATCTAATCCAGCCTGTGGAACTATTCTTACAGCACGATCGTATGCATGCTTGTACAAAAGTGAGTCCCACAGAGGTCAATGGGACATACTCCTTGTGGGTTCATGATTCCAGAGTTTAGGCCAGGGGTGGAGAATGTGTGATCCTGCAGATGTTGTTGGGCTGCAAGTCCCATCATCCTTCACCATTGGCTATGTTGGCTAGGGCTGATGGGAGCTGCATTCCAACAAATTGCCCGCATTGCATGGATTGCGATTAGGATGCTGTCAAACCCCACCGTGGAACCCAGATTTGAGGAATCTGCCCCTTGCAGGCCCTTATTGAATCTAGCTTCAGGCCACTGAGGGTTAGAGTCCAGTCTCTGATATATGCAAATTAGCACCTAGAAGCCTCCAAGCCCTGGAATGTAGCAATGACGCAATTAAAGCCCTAAATTGCCTGAGCTATGATATCACTTTAAGCACGTCCTCTCTTATGCCTTCTACTACCATCAGTGAAGATCCTTGAGCAAGATCTTGCTTTGGATATCTTTGTCACCAGAGAAAAGGTTGGTCATTAAAGAAAGCAGGGCCTTCTTTGTTGTGGCATCTTTCTTGTGGAATTCTTTCATTTAGAAGGAGCCTGGCCTCGTCATTCCCACACTGGTAAAAACCATTCTATACACCAGGCTTTTGGAACTGTAAGGGTGACAAAGAAAATGTTCTGGTGTTGATTTTGTATGTTACTTTCATTGTTTGTATATTCTTTTTTGTTTGTTGGTGCATTACTCTCATGAGATTATTATTATGTTGTTTTAAAATACTTGTGCTATTTGATCTTTTCAATTGTGAGCTTTTTTGAGTGTCCCTGGTGGGCTTTCAGGCATTATACAGATGGTATAAATAAATGTCTGGTAGAGGAGGATTGCATATGTTTAAGGTAGCCTTATGGTTGAGATGTGAGGTCATTAAGCTATTGCTCAGACATCTGAGCCACCAATTTGGATGGCTTTAAAAGGGGGTTAGATAAATTCCTGGAGGAGAAGGCTGTCGATGGCTACTAGTCCTAATAGCTATGTGCTAACTCCAGTAGCAGAGGCAGTAAGCTTATGTACACCACCTGCTGGGGAACATGGGTGGAAGGATGTTGCAGTCATGTCGTGCTTGTGGGTTCCTGGTCAATAGCTGTTTGTAGATGGACCCTTGGTCTGATCCAGCATGGCTCTTATGTTCTTTGGGCTTTGTGTCAGCTCAGATGTGGATTCCCCAATAACAGGTGACTTTGCAGAGAGTTTAGGATGGTTTGTTGCTAGGGGGTGGCCCCTATCCACACTCATGGGTATTATCCCAAGGGGTCATCCTTTTCTAATGAATGTGCACTTCTCCTGGGCCTTGAACAGTATCTGGAATTTATTTTAAATGTAAGAGGCCTCCACTACTTAGGGTAAGGCCAGGCTTTCTGTGCCCAGCTTCTCAGATTCCGTGGGGCTGTCGATACACCCTGTATACCCCATGGTCACTGCACAGTTGTGCTGAGTCGTTTATACGACACAGCTGCCAACTCGCACCCACCATGCACTTTCTCCACAAAACTGCACACCTAAAAAGTCACTAATTTACCACGACTTTTTCATTTACGAGGTCACCACCTTCTTTGTTCTTCTGTCTGTGGTGGCCTCACTTTGCATCAAGGCTGGGGCATTTTGGGGGTGGATTGAGGTTAAAGCTGCAATTAAAGCTGCAGGAGCTATACTAGAGTGACCATATACAAAAGAGGGCAGGGCTCTTGCAGCTTTAACTGTTGTGATGAAGTGGGAATTTCACCAGGTGCTGCATGGATACAAATGACACCTGCTGAAATTCCCTTTCCTATACAATTGTTAAAGATACAGGAGCCCTGGCCTCCTTTCCATATGGTCACCCTTATTGAGGCCCACAGTAGGTCAGGGGATGCGTGGGAAGGCTGGGTGTAAGCTTGGTGAGCTGAATAGCTGCTGGTGCTGCCCAGAACTCCTGTGCTGCTGCCTGCCATGGGGATTTGCTGCTTCCACCCTACAGCTGTGATGCTTCAGGGTTTTGAAGGAACAAATGCCAAAGTGACACCGTCAAGACACCTCTCTTATAGCACGAGAATGATCAGGGGTCTGGAAACAAAGCCCTATCAGGAGAGACTGAAAGAACAGGGCATGTTTAGCCTGGAGAAAAGAAGACTGAGGGGAGACATGATAGCACTCTTCAAATACTTGAAAGGTTTTCTCACAGAGGAGGGCCAGGATCTCTTCTCGATCCTCCCAGAGTGCAGGACATGGAATAATGGGCTCAAGTTACAGGAAGCCCGACATCAGGAAAAACTTCCTGACTGTTAGAGCAGTACAACAATAGAACTAGTTACCTAGGGAGGTTGTGGGCTCTCCCACATTAGAGGCCTTCAAGAGGCAGCTGGACAACTATCTGTCAGGTATGCTTTAAGGTGGATTCTTGCACTGAACGGGGGGTTAGACTCAATGGCCTTATACTATTCTATGATTCTATGTGTGGCTTAGGCAGGCAACACAGTACATTTATTTTTATTTTTTGTTTTTTGCCCTTCATTGTGTTTCTCACTAGCTTTGACTTCTCTACACTAAGCTCCTCTTGATACACCCTTCTGAGCTGGGTGTTATGTCATGTTAGAGAGATGTTTGCACGTTTTAAATCAAACAGCTTTAGGAGGTTCTTGTTCCCTTGAGGGAAAAGACCAGAAGGTTGTGACCTAAGAATTCCATCCAACTGTTAATAACAACCTCCCCTCAAGGGAGTTTAGTTATGGACAGGCATCAGCATTGAACAGTGATTCTGTTTCTTTTCCTGTACTTCTCCTGGGATTTTATTAGAATTGGTTGTGCGTTTTATACAGAAAGTGAGGAGCACATTTTCTAGAAGGTTATCACATTATAAAGATGAATGCAGAAATACCAGAACCACAAAATGAACACTTGTAAACTGTGGTCCTTAAATAGACCTTTAATTTTTCACAGACAAAGCGATTGCAATTACCTCATTCTACTACTCAGAGAAAATAGAAGCAAAATGGTGTCTCCAAAGTCACATAGAAAAGCACAAGCAGGCTGCGGGTAAAGGAATAAGTAGTTGAACTAGGGGTAGCCCAAGGCATTTTGCTGCTGGAAGCAAATTACAAAATGGTGTGTTCCCCCCCCCCCCCCATTCCATGTATAACGAAGCTGAGTTGTTGTTGTTGTTATTATTATTATTATTATTATTATTATTATTATTATTATTATTATCATTTCTATACCACCCCATAGCTGAAGCTCTCTGGGCGATTTACAAAAGATTAAATCCTTAAAACATTACAAATGATAAAATATAAAAACATAAAACCGACAGTATACACAAAGACAACATTCGTCTAAAAACAGCCATTGAGCTGTCAGTCAAACCTAAAACAGGTTTGGGCTTGGTTGAAAAAAACTCATCACATACTGCTAAAGGCCTGGGAAAAGAGAAAAGTCTTGACCTGGCCCCAAAGACATAACAATGTTGGTGCCAGGCAGGCTTTGTTGGATTTTGCTTTAATGTTGGTGACAGCACCACTGCGTCTGAGTGCAGAGCAGGGCTGGCCCTACCATTAGGCAGAGTGAGGCAATCACCTCAGACAACAGATGTTGCAGGGCTGTAGTGGCAGCTTTCAGGCTGTTCTTTCTGAATTCTTTGGCTGCTCCCTTTGGTTGGAGGACAGAGCTGTATTTGCTGCACAACTTTCATGGGCCTCCTAAATTAGCTTGCTGACTCAGGTGTGGTGGAGGACACTGTCCCTTCTGTTGAAGTAAGTTTCAACTGCCAGTTCAGCTGACATCTGTGCATGGAATGGGAAAGGGGGTGCCATCTTGTCCCTTGTCTCAGATAGCAAAATATCTTGGGCTGGCCCTGGGGCAGAAGAATAGCCTGGGGATTGCAGGTCAGGCTGCAAGGCACCTGCAGTTCTGTCCTCCAACACCTGACCACTGCTCATTCACCACTCCAACTGGTGCCTGCAGCATATGTTACATGGGTGGCCTGACCTGGCTGCCTCTTTGCCTGCTTGCTCAACCAGGGTCCTTTCTGCTGTCTCTGATGCAGTGAGAGGAGGTAACTAGGTGAGAGAGACAGCCAGCCAGGCAAGGTCAGCAACAGGTAAGCATCACTGCTTTTGGTTGTTGTCTAAGAAGGATGGAACTGGCCAGGAGTGTGTGTCTCAGGAGGAAAACCGGGATGAAGTGGTAGCTGCCGCTCTCAACATCTACTGCCTGAGGCAGTATCCTCATTTTGTCTTATGGTAGGGCCAGCCCTGTATAAGGTCAGGAGCTAGAAGAAGTTTACAAACCCAGGGGTGAGGCAGATATTGGCAAAAATGACATAAAGAGTAGTGTTTGAGCTGCACATAGGAGGTGCTACATTGCACATAGTCTGCTGATAGCAGGTTGAGGATTTTATAGAGCAGTAAGAAAAGGACTGTGACTAAACCTGTTGTGGGAGGATGGAGCAAGGCAAGGGGTGGCCTTGAGTTCCTAAATTGTCATGAAAGAAATGAGGAAACAGGGCTCAAGCTCAACTCCCAGAAGGTCCCTGTTTCAAGATCCTTGGTTCAATTACCCTGATATCTGTTGGGAGACCAATACTGCCAAAAGCGACCCTTCTAAGAAATTCCTGACATGTGTGGGTGATAACTTTCTCCTACAGAAAGTGGAGGAAGGAACTAGAGGATCGGCAATCCTTGACTTGATATTGACCAATAGGGATGACTTAGTGAATAAAGTGGCAGTTACGGGAACTCTGGGGGGAAGTGACCACGTCATACTTGAATTCTTGATTATGAAGGAGACAAAAGTTGTGTGTAGCTATACACGTACTCTGGATTTTAGGAAAGCTGATTTAATAAACTCAAAACTATGATAAGTAAGGTCCCATGGCAAATGAGCCTAATTAGAAAAGGAGTGCAGGATGGATGGGAGTATTTAAAAAAGGAAATTTAAAAGGCACAGTTACAAACAATTCCAACAAGGAGAAAAGATAGAAGACAACAGAGGAAACCAATGTGGCTCCACAAAAAGCTTATTGATGAACTGAAAACAAAAAGGGATACATATAGGAAGTGGAAGGAAGGCCAGGCTACAAAAGAAGAGTACAGACAGGTGGCACAGAAGTGCCGAAATGGTGTCAGGAAGGCTAAAGCTCAGAATGAGCTGAGATTAGTGAGGGATGCTAAAAGCAATAAAAAGGTTTTCTTATGTGAGTAGTAAAAGACAGAGGAAAGAAATGGTGGTTCAACTGCTTAATGAGGATGGCAAATTGATAACAGAAGACAAAGAAAAGGCTGAAGTGCTCAATTCCTACTTTGCCTCAGTCTTCTCCCAAAAGCGGGTCTACGACCCCCCTGGAAAAAGTGAAGCAGAAGTTGTGGGGGCAGGATTGCAGTTTGAGATTGATAAACAAATGGTCAAAGAACACCTAATTTCTTTGAATGAGTTCAAATCTCCAGGGCCCGATGAACTGCATCCTACAGTAATGAAGGAGCTAGCGGAAGAACTCTCAGAACCTTTGTCTATCATCTTTGCAAAATCATGGAAGACGGGTGAGGTGCCGGACGACTGGAGGAGGGCTAACGTTGTCCTTATTTTCAAAAAGGGCAAAAAGGAGGAACCTGGGAACTACAGACCAGTCAGTCTGACATCCATCCCTGGGAAAATTCTGGAGCAGATTATAAAGAAGTCAATCTGTAAACACCTTGAAATTAATGCTGTGATCACTAGGAGCCAACATGGATTTGTCAAGAACAAGTCCTGTCAGACTAATTTGATCTCATTTTTTGATCGGGTAACCTCCCTTGTGGACTGTGGGAATGCTGTGGATGTCATATATCCTGACTTCAGCAAAGCTTTTGACAAAGTACCACATGACATTCTGATTAACAAACTAGCTAAAAGTGGGCTAGATAGAACAGCTATTAGGTGGATTCACAGTTGGCTACAGAATCGGACTCAAAGAGTACTTATCAATGGAACCTTCTCAAACTGGGGAGAGGCAACGAGTGGGGTACCTCAGGGCTCAATCCTGGGCCCAGTGCTCTTCAACATTTTTATTAATGATTTGGACGAGGAGGTGCAGGGAACGCTGATCAAATTTGCAGATGACACAAAATTGGGTGGGATAGCTAATACCCTGGAAGACAGAAACAAACTTCAAAGTGATCTTGATAGGCTGGAGTGCTGGGCTGAAAACAACAGGATGAAATTTAATAGGGATAAATGCCAAGTTCTACATTTAGGATATAGAAACCAAATGCACAGTTACAAGATGGGGGATACTTGGCTCAGCAATACTACAAACAAGAAAGATCTTGGAATTGTTGTAGATTGCAAGCTGAATATAAGCCAATAGTGCAATATGGCTCCAAGAAAGGCAAATGCTATTTTGGGCTGCATTAATAGAAGTATAGCTTCCAAATTGCATGAGGTACTGGTTCCTCTCTATTCGGCCCTGGTTAGGCCTCATCTAGAGTATTGCGTCCAGTTCTGGGCTCCACAATTCAAGAAGGACGCAGACAAGCTGGAGCGTGTTCAGAGGAGGGCAACCAGGATGATCAGGGGTCTGGAAACAAAGCCCTATGAAGAGAGACTGAAAGAACTGGGCATGTTTAGCCTGGAGAAGAGAAGATTGAGGGGAGACATGAGAGCACTCTTCAAATACTTAAAAGGTTGTCACACAGAGGAGGGCCAGGATCTCTTCTTGATCCTCCCAGAGTGCAGGACACGGAATAACAGGCTCAAGTTAAAGGAAGCCAGATTCCAGCTGGACATCAGGAAAAACTTCCTGACTGTTAGAGCAGTGCGACGGTGGAATCAGTTACCTAGGGAGGTTGTGGGCTCTCCCACACTAGAGGCCTTCAAGAGGCAGCTGGACAAGCATCTGTCAGGGATGCTTTAGGGTGGATTCCTGCATTGAGCAGGGGGTTGGACTCGATAACCTTGTAGGCCCCTTCCAACTCTGCTATTCTATGATTCTATGATCTACTGTGGCTAGTAGCCCTAATAAATGTGAGAAGTAATGTCTATACAGAAAACTATGCAATCTATCTGTTCCAGCTTCATCAGTAGAGATCAGCTCTGCTTCTTTTCTGTAAAGGAAGTGTGACTGATACCTTTGGAATAAAACTGGAACGCTGAAATTTATGACCTTCAGCCTCCTTGTATGTTATGAAATTCTAAATTCCAGCCCTGATTATTAACTTGAAACCAACCCAACTGTCCCACAAGAGCCCCTCCTCTCTCTCTCTCTCTGTGTATGTGTGTGTGTGAATTCATCATTTAGTTTAAACAGCTCATTTTTCCCTCCTAAGAGCTTTGTTGAATGTGCCTGCCAAGCATGAATTCCCTTTTCATGTTTCTGTATATTATGAAGGGCTTCAACTCCATGGCACAGCACACACTTTGCATGCAGAAGGTCCTAGGTTCTATCCCTGATATCTCCAAGTAGCGCTGGGGAAAACTCTGAAAAGCTGCTGCCTTTCTGTGTAGGCCAGGGGTGGGCAACTTGCAGCCCTCCAGATGTTTTGGCTTACAATTCCCAAGAGCTCTAGCCAGCATAGCAAACTGTAAGGCATGATGAGATTTGTAGACCCAAAACATTTGGCGCACCACAAGTTGCTCACCCTGGTGTAGACAATATTGAGTTAGGGAGACCAATGAACTGACTCAGTATAAAACAGCTTCTTATAATGGCAGACATGGTTTTATCCTGCATTTTTAGTATTGCTTATTAATAGGGATTGGAGAAGTCATGGGGGGCTTGGGAGCCAGCCTGGAATTTGCCCAAATCCCTTTCCCCCTTCATATGTTTTAATGTGATTTTAGGTTGTAAGCCTCTAGGCAGGGTATCACTGTTTTATTTGTATATTTTGTACAGCACCAAGTACATTGTTGGTGCTATATAAATAATAATAATAATAATAATAATAATAATAATAATAATAATAATAATAATAATAATTTGCAACCAAAATTCACACAAATTACATAAATTGTGACCGAAATTTGCACAAACAAAATAAATAAATAAATAAATAAATAAAACTGTGCAAATAATAATAAACTGCAGAAAAGCCACTAGCTGGTCCAACTCATTGCAGGCCAAATCAAGCCAGCCAGTGGAAGGGGAGCCAAAGTCGGGGTGGGTGGGGCTGAGCCAATAAACCCCGTTGAGTTCCATCTCCAACTGAATTCCTCTGAGATCCCTAAAGGCAGTTCTGCAATGGGTGCCCTTTATCTCCACCCCCTAGAAGCAGTATACAAACCATAACTCAATCAGCAAAGGAGCTTCTTTGCAATCCCTTCTAAGATTTTACCCAGTAGAGAACTTTATTAAGTACCTATGCTAGAGGTGCAGAGTCTCAGGCCAGGGGGGCAAAAACGGCCCTCCTGGGTCCCAATTCCTAGGGCCATGTGTGGCAGAGGAGGCAAATCTTCCACCTTTGCATCATCTAACCCCTGCTGCCTAATTAGAAAATGTTATAACCAAATGCCTCCAAAAGAATTCTGGAATTAAAAATGGGATTCCAGTATTTAATGAAACACATCTTGGCCTCTTGACCAAAGGTGTCTCATCTCTGAGGTTTGCCAGATGTGCAACAGCTATGCCAGGCCATCGGTGATTGATCATTGGTACTTTTTATTGATAGCCTTTTTTGATAAGAAAGGAATCTAGACAAAGAGATGCTCATGTTAAATTGATAGCTACATCTTGCTCTTAGCATTGTAAAAAAGGGTCCTATAAATCAATTAGCTTCATTACAAAGCCAGGTATGCCACCAGATAAACTAACCAGAAGGCTAATCCCAGATTGTAAAATACAACAGATGCTTACAAAACAAGCTCACAAGACAGGATGTGATCAAATAAATATTTTTGTGTCACAAACACACCTGTAACCTGCCAAGGAAGGCTAAAATGTTTGATTAAGTATATTGTTATGGTCATTCATCTTGATAAAAAGCTTTGAAATGCAATAATCTTATTTAGACATACAAAGATTTAGGGCAGAAGTGAATCCTTAGAATTTTTAGATAAACATAATTAAGTAATAAAAATAATTTAAACATATTTTATATCATCCAAAAAGTATGTAAAGGACACTCTGAAAATGCAAAAGTTGGGCGCTGTCCTTAATGTGTTGCCTGTAGAATCAACCTCATAAGCTTGATAGTAGTTATCACTGAGAATGAACAATTGCACTTGACTCTGCTTAGGAATTTTGTCTAGAATTATCTTGAAACTTTCATGTGTTTGAATTCACGCATACACAAGCTTTTGTATGTAGTACTGTTGTGCTGCTAGGATGATCATGAAAAGGAGGACAGGGCTCCTGTATCTTTAACAGTTGCACAGAAAAGGTAATTTTAGCAGATGTCATTTGTATGCATGCAGCACCTGGTGAAATTCCCTCTTCTGCAGCATTAACGGTTGTGATGGAGTCCTGCCCTCTTTTGTATCTGGCCACAGATAAAAAGATAGAAAGGTGCACTTGCACCTTTCACTGTTGTGATGAAGAGGGAATTTCAGTATGCACACAAATGACACCTGCTGAAATTCCCTTTTCTATGCAACTGTTAAAGATACAGGAGCCCTGGCCTCATTTTTATATGGTCACCCTAAGTAAGGCTGATACTTTTGTACTGAAAAGATGAAAAGATAAATCTTGTTTGAGAGAGTGTTTCTTAGACACAAGAATTCTATGTCACCCATACTGAGAGGAAAGTATTAAGCTTACTCTATGATGGTATCAGGTGGAATCTATCTATCTATCTATCTATCTATCTATCTATCTATCTATCTATCCAGTAGACCAGTAATCAGGAGTTGCCAACTACTGACAATTTGAAAGAACCTCTGAACCAGGGCAAAATGCCACAGTGCCCCCTTTCCCCTGACCACCGATCGCTTGATGGCTTCCTGGCCATTGTGCAGTTTTTCCTATATTCTAAAAGCTTGAAATGCCTCTCTTAAGGCTTATTTACTACCAGTAAGAGCTAAAATATGCTGGGGGGTTTGGTCACTCCCCTTTCCCTTTGGCTCCACCTGCCACTAGAACGCAGCTGGATGGAATTAGGTCCTTGGGCTGATAGAGGTTCAACACGCCTAGCCTATGTGAAGGCTAAGCTCCTTCCTAATCATCTCCATAGCTGAGCTGCAGATGGACCCAGATGAAAGCATTTACCTTAATCCCCTGCTCATTTTGGGGTCAAATACAGACAGAATTTAAATCTGTATCTAGCAGCTTTTATCTTTCCCCCCTTGCATTCATTTTTACTCTAGAGTAGGTGCAGGGGCCTGATCTGGATTGAGTACTTAGTGTGGGGGATCAGGGAGCTCTTAAGAGCCAGATTGCCCCCACCCCCTGCATTTATTGTAGAATAGAAATGAAAGACAAACATAGCTGCATGGTATGGTTTTAAAGTAATGTCTGTTTTGGTGCTTTGCCTCTACTTCCAGTTGATGACCAGCCCAAGGGATGGGATTTTTCCTTTGGAATTCTATGGAGAAGATGTAGAAATGTTGCAAGGCCTTGTTCATCTCTCATTATCAGTGCAGAATGAGGCCCTTGGGGGAGTAAAGGCTACATGTTTTTTTTTTAGTGTAAGTTGCTAGAAAAGCGCCTTCATTTAATATCTATCTATCTAGATTATGTACATATAGGGAATAGTTCAAACATTTGTTCTTCCCTTGAGTTGAATTTTAAGAAGCTGGATAGTGGGAAGGAATATTGCCATCCATTGATGTTCTGTCATCTGATGCGCATGCGTGCACACATGTACACACACAAAAGAAAAAGGGAAAGGATTTTTTGGGGGGTGGAAGTGACCCTATTTTCCAGCCTTACATTCTTTTCAATGCAAGTGGCCACTCTCCACCCTTCCCCCAAATAAGCTCACTGCAGCCCACCTGGACCCCAAAGCCCAACCTTCCTAGATGTGCTGGTTTACAGATCCCATCATCCCCATCCTTGCGAGATGTTGGAAGCTGTAGTCCAACACATCTGGAGGGCACCGGGTCAGGAAAGGCTGCCGTAGCCAATGAGCTGCAACATTTCTTTCCCCTACCCCACATATTTCACTCATTGGCAATAGGACTCAGCTGCCTGGAACCCTGCACATACGTAGTTGGCTCGATTCAAAATTGTACCTTACCAAATTTCCCTCTTAACTTATGGTCTTCACCTGCCCCTAATAGATGGGTGTATTGATTTGTCGAGGTTGTTTCTCTTTTCCTGCATTTCCACTGTGTGATAATCTTGATATACAGTCCTGGTTGCCAGATGGAGTGAGCAGCTTTTCTGAAATCAACAAAGCAGGCAAATATTTTCCTTTTCCTCCATTGCCTTAAAAAAAGAAAAGAATATAGTTGTTAAGCAGCACCTATAGGGTAAATGGGTTCCATTCATCCTTTCCTCCCAAGGAAGAAGCCAGGTTGGCTTTCATAGATCTGGGCGTGTGCTATATTGCTCAACAAGCTCCCACTGGTGCAAACCTGCTTCAACTCCATGAATGAGATATCGAGCTTACGAGGCTTCAAACACGATTTCTCCCCTTCCCCCTTGTGTGTTGCTTTTGTACAAACATTGTCTCTCTCAAAGCATAACAAAAACTCTGATCAAGTGAGACCTGAAGCTTTTTGTGCCAAAACGTACACCATTCTGTCAAGCTCCCTGATAAAAGATCTGAATAGCTAATGTCCTTTTTAATGCTTCCATTTGATTTTCTTTCTCTTTCTCTCTTTCTCTTTCTAGGATTGCAGACAAACGAATAAGGGGGATTTCCCTGCTTTTTCCTTCTTCACTCCTCTCCTTTGTGCAAAATTATGCAAACCCCGGAGACCTTCTTCAGTTGCACTGTTGAAATCCTTGAGAGGGCTGAAAAAGGGACCGTGTAAAGGCCTCCAAACACACCACTTTCATCCACCTTCACGACCTGTCTTGGAATGGATACTGGAGTAAACTGGAAGTCTTAACAGAAAAGCAACAGTTCCAGAGCAAGAGAACCATGATTTGTCCCTTTCAGGAGTCCACCAATCAGTTCTCCCTTTCCGTTTCAGCCCTTTGAAGGGTTCCCCCCCCCTTCTTCCACCCCAGCAAGATTTCAATGTGGAGCCAGTCTCCAAGCCAGCAAAGGTAAAGAGTTTGGTGACGGAAATCCTTGACTCCCATGGGGCTTTAGGCTGAAGAGCTTGAGTTTCAAGGGGTCTTTGGCAATGACTAGGAAGAACGGGGGATCTTTGTGCATGGAGCAACTCTCCTTCTGCCTACTCCTGAGTGTCTGCTGTGGCTGGTGGTATCAGCCAGCCAGCTCAGCCAAACCAAAAGGCCAAGGCCACCCCCACATGAACTCCATCCGCCTTGATGGGGATATCACCTTAGGGGGCCTCTTCCCCGTCCATGGGAGGGGCTCAGAGGGCAAGGCCTGCGGTGAGCTGAAGAAAGAGAAGGGGATTCACCGCCTAGAGGCCATGCTGTTTGCGCTGGACCGAATCAACAATGACCCGGACTTACTCCCAAACATCACCTTGGGGGCTCGCATCCTGGACACCTGCTCTCGAGATACCCATGCCTTGGAGCAGTCTCTCACCTTTGTCCAGGCCCTAATTGAGAAGGACAGTACCGAGGTGCGCTGCGTCAATGGAGGGCCGCCCATCATCACCAAGCCGGAACGCGTGGTTGGGGTGATCGGAGCATCTGGCAGCTCCGTCTCCATTATGGTGGCCAACATCTTGCGCCTCTTCAAGGTAAGATTATAACCAGCCCTCCCTCCTCTTCCTACTCCTAGCACCCCTCCTGCTCTAACCGCAAGGGGAATTTGCAATTCAATGCCTTCCTTCTTGCTGCAGCTGCTAAAATAACTGCCAGTGACTGTTAAGTGGGAAAAAAAAAACCATTAAAGCTGTTGTAACAATAATTATACAGGCTAAGTTCTTGTTCCCTGGTGGAGAAAGGGGTGGGGAAGTAAAGTTCTCTGCATGTCTCTGTGGGTATTTCAAGAACTCCCCATCTCCCCTTCGGGAGTCTGACCCTTCCCTCTCATTTGTATCTTCCACTTGTGTGTGGGAAATCTGGAGAGCTGTTTCTGATGCCGCTTGATATTGTGGGGAGGGCTTTCCTCAGTGTGGAGAGGAGTGTGTGTGGGAAATTATATAGTTTGTTTTATCGCTGAGAGGAATATTCATGCTGCGTGTATCCCAGAAGATGCTGTGGGAGGGTGAGGGGGTGGGGAAAATGAGAGACAAGTTCCACCAAAACGTTTATAAACCAGCAGGAGGGGGAAGACCTTTTTCTAGTGCACGCGGTAATTTCCAAACTTGGGGGCTGCTGTCGTTAGCTCTAAGGGCAGGTGAGGGACATCCCCTTGGCCTGATTTACTTTCCTTGTGCTAGAAGATCTTGAAGAATTCTCTCCTACGTTGCCTTTCAAAATCCCTAGCTGCATGGGAGGCAAGCAATATATTGTTTTTGCAAAACATATCATGGATGGAAGGGGGAGAGTTCTTTCTAGAGAAAGCGAAAACACACACACACACACCCTACTCTTGGAATATTGGAGGAATGCTTCTTCTTAAGTGGCAGAGTCGTGGTTCAAGATGGCACACCTGAGTAATCTTGAATTATTATTTTATTATTTTATTCATTTACAATATTTATATACCTCTAACCATCCAAAATATTTCAGAGCGGTGAACAACAAACAGATTAAAAGGATAAAAACACCATGTTACAAAATTACATTGTTAATAGAACAAAGTTCTGATAAAACCATGGCCAGTCATTCAAGGAAAGTAAAAACAAACAAAAAATACAACATAAAAAGGAAATCTAAAATAGAATAAAAGATCAACAGAATAAAACCAGAATAAAATTGTTGATAGAAAATGTCATTAGAACAACAGATCTAAAAAGTACACCCACCCACAGACACACACACAGGAAAATAAAAAGGTCTTCACTTGTATGGGATACATGAGAGTCTGTAGAAAACTTCTACTGTTTTAGGAAGTTTCTTATCACATGTATAGTAGCACTTGTTGCAAAAGGTTCCAGACAGATTCTCAGATGCATTAGTAATCCTTGCAAATACTTCCCTGCACTTGCAAATATCAGAAGCTTCCACCTTCCATCCCAGAAGGAATGAATGTTTGTGATGATTCTGCAGGGTGCAGTTATGGTTCTAAGGGCAACTCAGGAGACTGGCAATGGCTTTTCTCCTATGTCATGTTCCAATAATGGGCATCTTGATCAATTTCAATGCTGTGGATTATAATTCTCTTGTTGAATGACTGTTTCAAAGGTATCATGTTAATGTTGTTGCTTATGTATTCTGAGGGTTGCAGGCAAAGACATATTAAAGCATTTCTGTGCATTTCTATCCGCAGAAATTTGAAAATGAGACACAGGGTGCAAGCAGTTACTAAGTAAGTCTTCTTCAAAGTAAGTCCCATTGAGTTCAATGGGGCTTACTCCCAGGAAGGTGCATCTCTATATCCCTCTTGTGCATTTATACCTCATTGTGTTGTGGTTCTTTGGATAATATAAAATAAAAAGCAGGAAATAACACTATGGGCCTGTTCAGAAGACACCTTAAACCTTGCTGGTTAAGGCTTTTGGTTTAGCATCAGGGCTTAAAGTGTCTTGTGTGATGCGTTTTGCTAAACCCTGTTCACTCACTAACCCCAGTTGGTCCGTCTGCAGCAGGTTTAGCAGATCTAGCCGCGGCTTAAAGTGTTGTGTGCAACAGCATGGCTTGTGGTTAGTGCTAACCCCAGAAAACTTTGGGGTTAGCATTGACAGTTTCGCTAACCAAAGAGCCTGAAGTGTTGTCAGGACAGGACTCTTGAAAGTAGAATAAGGAATGTGTAAGGTGTCCCAACAGTTATCAGTGCACTTCAATATCGCTATTAAGCAGTAGTGTAGATCTAGTCTATGTTGATATCTCCATGTTGGTGTGTGTGTATGTGTGTGCGTGATCTCAGAGAGAGAAAGAGAAAGCGAGAGAGGAAAAAACAGGCTGGGTGGGGGGGAAATATTCAGCACGGAACATGACAAAAGACTGCCCCCAAGAGAAGGCAGCCCTCGACAAAAAGAAAAAGAAAAGTTCTCAACCCCTGGTATACTTCATTGGTTGCTTGAAGAACTTCTGTAGGATCTGTGGAGGGCCTTCAGTCTCTTACTCGCTTGCACAAAGCACAGCTAGCACAGCTTCCAGGGAGCTTGGTGCAGACATTTTTTTTTTCCTTTTGGAATCCTTCCTGTTCTGGGAAGCAACCCGCTTTTGCTGTGTGTGGCAGGCAATGTTCTCTGGCAGAGGGCCGGCCTAATCACTCACCCTGACTCTGTTGCAAGGGCAGCAGGGCAACTTGCTTCAATTCTCTGCAGTTGCGGATTGATCCTATGAATGGAGCATGCAATACCAGAAACAAGACAATCACGTCCACATTCATGAAATTTAATTAAGTGAAACACTTCTCATTTTTCACCTTTTACCTTCGGGAGGAAAAAGAGAGCCTTTGCATTAGAGATTCAAGGATTGCAAAGAAACTGAATCAGGTTCTGAAGTCGGTACGGTACAGATACCAACTACCCGTGCTTTTTCCTTTTGGTGTGACAGCCCGCCTGGCTGTTGTAAGGGATCACACCGAAGGGGCAGTCCCCACTCAGTCCATTCTTCAAAATTAAACATTGGACCGTTTTCTAGCTGATTCAAAGTACAGAAAGGTCTAGTTCATGCACACTGTAACTCAGGTAGCAATCCAGCACTGGGCTGAGCAGAATGGATTGAGTGCAGAGTTTCGTTTACTGTAATGTTTTTTCCAGGGTCACTATTTCAAGTTTCAAACGGGAGAGGAGCAAAGGATTTTATTAGGGAGGCAAAGTCTATAAGAACATAAGAACTGCTGTCCTGGATCAGACCAAAGGCCTATCTAGTCCACTACTCTGTTCACACAGGGGCCAAGCAGATGCCTGTGTCTTCAATTGGTCAGTTTCTCCTACTGTCTATGATTTCAAAATTGCCCCCTTCTGTTGCGAGGGGAAGGGGAAGTTCCAGAGATAAAAATACAGACACCAGAGCTTGGGGTAAATTAGGACCTCTTTATTTATTCATGGATATGCTACCCTCCATGGATCTGAGCGTGAATGTGCGGGAATGTATTTGTTTAGCTGTAGGCCCTAGCCTGCCCTACAGGGCGAGCCACTCCGCTGGAAAGAGGGATCGGGTTTCCTGCCCCCCTTTCCAGCTACACTTAAGTGTTTGGTGAGACCAACCCACGTCATCCCCACTCTGGCTGCATAGCTAAGTAGATGAGACAAGAAGGTCCCGAAAGGCAAACCATATCCTGACACGAAAGCTGCAAAGCCCTCGAGGAGCAGGACCTCTGATTTACCAATCACCATAAAGGTACCAGAGTGCTCACCATCCCTACTCTGACTTTCCCAAATTTCTGCACAACCCTGCCTTTTATAATTGACCTATTTATCCTCCGTTTCTAAGATTAAAACCAGTATGGAGTAGGCGAAAACCTGAACATCCCTAGATGACAGGGGAAATTCCTACTCAGCCCCTCCTGCAAAAGAGGCGACTGGATTTGATTCCCATAATAGTTCATAGGGAGGGAGGGTGGGGCCAAAATTGAAAGAGGGTGAGAAACGCCAGGGGCGGGCCTTTATGGCCTTGGCTCCGCCCCCGTCTCACGAGGGCCTGGCACCTGTACTGGATTTCGTTTTCCTTTCTGGATCTCCTCCCATCGCAACAAACGACCCCCTCCCAAGCTGTGCTGGCTGGGCGGGGGTCGGGCTTCCATGGACACAATATGCCCAATCTTTCCTTTAGCCAAACCGATGAGAGGCTTATGGGCTAGGTGTGAGGTGCCCATAAGTCTACCCTTATTCGTGCAGTGAGGTTCCAAAGAGCATGGCTTTGTTAGACTCTGAATTGAAAGGTTAAAAAGTATCAGTCTCACCTTCAAATTCATCCTCTTGTAGAATTACAGAGACAAGAGCGATTGGTACAGGGCAACTTGACAATCTCTTCTCTCTAATGTCTGTTCTGCTGCACTTTCCACAGTGAAGAGTTTTATTTATTTATTTATTTATTTATTTATTTATTTTCGGCAGGCATCCGATTCTGAGCTTTAATTTGCTTTTTAAATGAAACAAGATTGTAGACAGGTGCAAGCCTATGTGTGTGTGTGTGTGCATAAGTGTGATCTCTAGGATTCCAAAGAAGGCAATATGAATCGTAGGAAGCAGAACCATTTTTTAAGATGGGAAAAGTCTCCAGAGTACCTCAGTGTGAGCTATGATATTGCCTATAAGGGTGGCTTATAAGACCCCTGCCAGTTCTATGATATGCAGAGAAATTCAAGACAAATTCATCAGGATAGAATCCTTCGATGGAAGGTTAAATTTCCCATATATGCACTGTTGAATCATGTTCTTGTCTCACATTAGAGTCCATGACTGCTGGAGGAGAGATTTCTGCCCCTTCCCCAAAAGAAAAGGATAAAAAGTAAAAGAAAGAAAGAAAGAAAGAAAGAAAAGCAATCTGTCCAAACTTTCAGTTTTACGTCATCTGTTTATTGCTATGTGGAAAACCTGCTGTATAGAAAATAACATGCAAACCACATTTAGATCATGACAGGTGAGACGTGCAACAAAATGTTGCAGTATATATCTGTAAGACAGGCTCCCTCAACTTGGTTGCCTCCAAACATGTTGGACTGCAACTCCCATCATGCCTAGCTGGCACAAGGCTGGGAAAGGCTGCTATATGCTGAAAGGGGCTCAGTCAAGTCATTTTTCTTTCCTAACTGCCTGTCAACATTACAAGACAAATGAGCATGTCCAGTCCTTTTGCTTTGGGAGGGTTACCACCATTCATTTTTTAAAAGTTTTTTTTTACAGGTTTTGTTTTTATATCTCAGGATTCACCCAAACACACTGATCTCTACCACTTGTTTCTCACTGACCCTGTTCAGACGACACACTAAGCCACATTGATTAAGTATTTTGAGTTAAACATTATGGCTTAGCATGTCATGTGAACCATGACTTAGTGTGTCGTATGAACTATTCCTAGTCATGGTGGCTACATAACCATGGTTTAAACACACTCAGACCCTGTTCAGAAGACACCTTAAACTATGGCTTTAACAACAGTGGTTAAGCCAGAAAGCCAGGCTGTGTTCAGAAGACATCTTAAATCACGGCTTTAACCATGGTGAATAAAGCAAAAAGCCTTATTCACTGTGGTTAAAGCCAAGGTTTAAGGTGTCTTCTGAACACAGCCTGGCTTTCTGGCTTAACCACCGTGGTTAAAGCCATGGTTTAAGGTATCTTCTGAACAGGCCCTCGCTAATTCTTTCCTGCAAAAGGGTTAGCGGCCTAACCATGGTTTAGCGTGTTGTCTGAACAGGCCCATCATTAGAGTTCACTATTTGAGGGATTAAAGCATGTTAATGGCACACTCCTTTTATTTGCTTTGGGAACACACACAAGTGCATGTTGACTATCTCCACACAGGTAGGATGTTGTTTCCTATTGCAGCAACTTACTTTTGTAAGTAGAAAAGTGAGAGAATGGAAACGAAGCTGCCTTTGTATATCCTTTCTGGCTCTGATATTCTTTCTGCATGCAGGTTTGGAAGAGCTAGGAAGTAGCAACCATTTTGATTGTTCTGTTGTGAACTAATACACACAAGGCTCAAATGACACAGAGACTGCAAAACAGGAGAAACCCAGATGACTCTTGCACAGCGGGTTGTTGGAGGCATTTGAAACAGTTCTAGTGGGCCATAGAGTTCTCATCGACTCAACTCTTAGCAATGCATTAATTCTGTGAAGGTCATGGGCACTGTTGAATAAAACATCCCTTTTCATTGTGTTCTCAGAATTGTTTGGCAGATGGGGATACTTTGTAAAGTCTGTGACCCTTTGTGGGAGAGAGAGCAAGTACATATGAAATCTTTCCAAATAACATGATAGTTTACACCATTGTTATTGATGTCATAATAGACTTGTCTAGGTCTGTACCGCTTTGCAGCAACCATCACCAAAGGAAGCAGAGGAACAGGCTAAGGGCATTTTTGTATGGGGATTTTTTTTAATGAGTGTTAGGTGTTCAGATGCAGTACGCCAAATTCTTGCAAGCCATGTGGGGACTGTGTCTGATATCACTGAGTGTAGGAGTGTTCCCAAAATATTCCAGAAAAAATAAAATAAGTCCCTGTGCTGCCATCAGAGAAGATCTATGGGGCAGACGTCCAGGCCTCCAATTAGTAGAATGACTGGGAGGGTCTCCAAAACCAGAAGGGCTGGCTTGCCACATTTCGAAGAAAAGGAATTATATTCATCACCATCTAAAGAGGCTTCTCCTGTAAGACCATTACGTCCAGAATATAAAATTACTTTATTGCACCACTGTATTATCCCAAGCAGACTGGGAGCTAGGAATATCCCTGTGGCTGCTAGAAGAGAGGTTGAGGCATGAACCCCCTACGATATTTGTGCTATTCTTTTCCCAGTTATTTCAGGATTAATTCTAAAGCAAGGAGAAAAAGAAAAAGAAAACCTGCAGTAAACTTTCCTTATTTTCAGAAACCAGTACCAGCAGCATCAGCAAGATGAGAGCACTTATAGAGGGAAAGGTGAAGTTAATTCCAGTTAACTGTAGAGGGAATCTTCGTTGTTGTTGTTGTGTTGTATATATGTACCAGCACTGGTATGTGCACGTGTGCCCTTTTGAAAGAAAGATGTTCCTCTTCCGAGCAGCAGCAAAATATTACAAGGGAAAGAAGTCAGTAAGGGGGTGCTGGCTGGGGAATGCTGGGAACTGTAGGACTTTTTCCTGTATTCTGCCCTAAGTGAGTTATAGCAGAAGAAAGCACATTATTGCATGGGGACTTGATATAGCAGTATTAGCACTGAACGGAACTAGTGCTAGTATAGCGTTAGCAGTGTTAGCAGGTGCGTGCAGGCATACATTTAGACACACTTGCTTTTTTGTGGTTGCACCCTACATCAAGTATATGCACGTGTGTGAGGATGTTGCCACATGGATGGAGCATAAAAGAGAGAAATAAGTCCAATGGATACATGCGGCAAAGTCATGTGTAAATTGGCCCCAGACCATTTCAGCAAAACACCGACTATTTGAATGATGCTCCTTTGCTCAAGTAATTTTAGGACCATTAACTTTATGAGTTTTTTCTTCTTTTTTTCTTCTTCTTGCTTAAAATCTTCTGGGCAAGAATGAAGTTTCAAGAGGAAGGAAAGGGTGCTTTTTGCAACATGATAGTTTTGGCTCTTAAGAAAGCTTGGGGAGGTAAAGATAGGGTGACCATATGAAAAGGAGGACAGAGCTCCTGTATCTTTAACTGTTGTATAGACAAGGGAATTTAAGCAGGTGTCATTTGTATATATGAAGAACCTGGTGAAATTCCATCTTCATCACAACAGTTAAAGGTGCAGGAGCTATACTAGAGTGACCAGATTTAAAAGAGGGCAGGGCACCTGCAGCTTTAACTGCTGTGAAGAAGAGGGAATTTCACCAGGTTCTCTATATATACAAATGACACCTGTTTAAATTCCCTTGTCTATACAACTGTTAAAGGTATAGGAGTCCTATCCTTCTTTTCATATGGTCACCCTAGAAGAAGAGACTGGCTATGGCCAGATATGATTTGCTTGGGAAACAATTTGGTAGAAAATAGGTGGGTGAAGAACAATAATTTATTTAGTTAGGGTGACCATATTTGGGAAATCAAAAAGGAGGACACCTATTGTGTGTGTGTGGAAGCAGCTTTCTGAGTCCTGCAGAAATTACGTTATTCCCCCGCCACCTTAAAGAACCCGATTGGAGTGGAGGAGGGGAAAGGATTTCATTCTGCACCACCACCATCCACTCCAATTGGGGCCTTTTCTATAATGTCCACGAATGACCCACTTTCCCCTTTAAGACCTCAATTGGAGCTCGGGGTGGGGGAATGATGTGCCTCAAGAAAGCATGTCATTCCCTCCTGCCATGCTAATGGCAGCCTTAAAGAGGAAGGTGTGTCATTCCAGGATATTATTGAAAATTATAGAAAATCCCCCCTGACACCATGGAAAGAACAAAAACCAGGACAAATCCAGGGAAATCCTGACAGTTGGTCACCCTAATTTAGTGGACCAGTTTCTCAGGTCAGGCAGTTGGGGAAGAATCATATTACTAGGGAATGGCTTAGGGCAATCTTCCCCAACCTGGTATCTTCCAGACATGTTGGACTACAACTCCCATAATTCCCAACCCAGCATAGCCATTGTTGGCTAGGAATTATGGGAGTTGCAGTCCACAATTCTGGAGGGTGCCAGGTTGGGGAAGGGTGTGTGTGCTGGGGTGGGGTAAAGCCTATCAACCATTGATGAACATGTCATAATGCTTCCTCCCTTCTGAAGCTCCTATTTGCATGGGAAGGAAAGCTCCCATTGGCACCAATCAAAGCTTTCTTCCTGGGCTAATAGCAGCTGGGAGGGGGAGGGAATTTCGTCAGGTTAGTTATTTTTTTGAACCATGCATATTAATTGATTTCATGCAAATAAGATCATGTGTAATTTAGCCCTCAGTATCTGGTTTGTGTGGGAGCAGGTGGTTCTTATTGGCTAGAAATGAAAGCATAAGGTTTGAGATCCAATCCATTGCCCTATTGGGTTTTTAAAAGGAGAATGAAGCACATGCTTAACTCTCTCCCATGAAAATGAGAAATACCTAATTGCATGGATTGTACTCATTAGGTATAATAATGCTGGTGCTCATAAGCAATGTCTTGTCTAGAGATCTTGCATTTGGGCACTCTAGAAATCTATAATTTCCTGCTTGTTAATCTTCTTTTGCAAATAGTGATGGGGAGAAATTAATTTGGTATACGTTTTAATTCAAAATTATCTAATTTTGCACTTTTAAACCGATATGCCAACTGTAATACAACCCTTTGAAGTGTGCACATTTTCACATTTTGCAATGGAGTTCTCCAATCAAGAAATGTGTGCAAAAATGCATATATTAGGGGAAGGGAACACAGAAACTGAGTACATTAATGAAAATATTCAGAAATGCATTAAATATGAAAATGTGCTTGCAAATAATGTGTATACGGGACAATATTCTATACAGAAATGCATGTATTCAGAGAAATATGTACAAAAATGTTCATGGATTTTCATGCGAAGTTTAAAAACACACATAAAAACACCCCTCCCCCTCAAAGTTTTGGACAAACAAAACTGAATAGTATGAAAATTCTTAAAGTTTGGGACAAACCAAATTTAACACTGGAAAAATGAGAAACTAAAATTGATTGTTTATCCATGACTGCAAGCAATTAGCCCAAATCATGGAAGCTGTGTGGTATATGGAAATACAGCCAATTTCCATGATGGTGACCTCACTTTAAAGTGGTACTGTCTTTGTCGAAATAAGCTTCACTTACATGGATGGTGTTAGTAGAGAGCCAATTTGTATCATATACTTTGGTGCTATCTGCAGACATGGAAGCTCTGAGGGGTCAGTTTGTATGCTTATACAATGCATGTACAATTGGAACCACCATTATGAATTGGGGTGCTGCTTCATGTGCAGGACGATCCTCGTTAACTGAATTGACTATGGTGTTTCTCTTACAGGATGGCAGGGGATTTCAGATTATTTGGGAATTTTTGCTTTCTTGATCTGCTATAACTCTCATTTGACTTTAGCTTTCTTATTCTCTGCCAAGAAGAGCTCAGTCAAATTTGTAGCCTTGCCCTCTGATGTTTGCTCAATAACCAGTATTACATCATCTACTGCATTGAGCTGGGGGTTGGACTCGATGGCCTTATAGGCCCCTTCCAACTCTACTATTCTATGATTCTGTGACCTCATTCCATGGAGCTGATGCATGAGTAGCATACTGTCACAAACTAAGGCCTCACTAGACGTGTGGGTCTAGTGTGATGGAGGGGTGAGGATCATGCAATATTGTTATTGCGAGATCTCCATTTATTTTTTATTTATTTATTTATTACATTTTTATACCACCCAATAGCCGAAGCTCTTGGGTGCATGACGGTGGTGTGTGACAGCCTTGGAAGAACAAGACGTCGCGCCCGCCATTTTGTTTTGGTTTCTCTTAATGGAGAAGAGCGCAGGGGCACTCGTGTGCAAAAGGTCAGTTTTTAATTTTAAATAATTTTTCCTGCTCCCCTCACCCCACCCCCTTCTGAGGAGCTCTGCACCCCATGCGCGGTTCCTGGCTCCTCGCAAGTAACCGTGAGGAGCCGGGACAAACCGCAATGCCTGCCCACACATTCTGCGGTCTTGGGATCATCCCGAGACTGCGGAAAAAGTGATCTGAAAGGGTAGGGCGATATCCTGGGGAAAGGGAGGGATTATCCCTCTCTGCTCCCAGGATCTTCTGTGCGTCATGTGGATGCACAGGGATGATCCCGGGGATCGCCCCAGGATATTGCCCCGTCTAGCTATGGCCAAAGATACATGATGAGAGATTTGAAGACTTGCTTCAAAATGGCTACTGCAATTAAATGTTAAATTATTCGTTTAACACTATTCAAACTGAAGAAGGGGACCAAAATTCTGCCACATTGCTTTTAATGGACTTGCCCCAGATTGCAGAGAGTATGTGGCAGGGTGGTGGTGGAAGGGAGCAGCATGAATAATCTAGCAGCCAATTTGCCCACTGTTTCTTCAAGCTGAATTAGCCACTAATGGTGAACAACAGCTCTTTCTTTGGAAAAAAACATCGCCTGATGATAAATCTCAACCATCTTTCACTTCCGTGATAATGTTAAGATATGCTTAGAAGCCTCTGTGTGGTTGTCATGTACAGACTAATGCTCTCAACTTATCTGCTCTCCAACAGTTAATAGATAGTATATGAAACCATATTAGTATATATCATCCTGACACCAGTTATTGTAGATGATTGGATAATGGGGCTGTGGGTTATACACCCAAAGTGTGAAATCACATCCACTCTCAGTTCCTAATGGTTGAATGATTGCCATCGCTTGACACGTTTATCATTCAGAACAGAGGCAGCTCCCTACTAAATAGTCATGGTAGAGACCTTATTGCTAAAGTGAAATTTGTTTTACTCAAGTTAATTGGACACTGGTTTCATAGGCTTTCAGCACGCAGTAGTCATATGCCATGTGATGCAGTTCTCTTTGTCAAAGAATATCAATAAAGTATGATTGGTTGATGCAACTTGGTTGATGCAACTTGCACATAAGAAGTGCTTATGTGGCCTTCAATTCATCAACTCTCAGTGAGCATCCTGAGTAGCTCCTCAGTATTTATTCCAGTTGAATGGCTAGGATCTGCAGCAACACAGAGAGTGTGATAGATGCGTATGTGTGGCAGGAATAGGGATGTGCGAATCAGCTTGGTGAATTTCAAACTTGGTGAATTTCTCCAGATTTTGTCTCAAAGCTTGTTCCAGGGGCTGTCTATATGCACTGAAAGCCCTGGAGTGGCTGCACAGGGGTGCTGTGTCGATTATACAACACAGCAGCCACCTCACAGCTGTCTTAGGGCTTTCCTTTGAAGCTGCGAAGGAAAAACTTGGGGACTTTTTTCTTTGGAGCAAGGCGAGTCTATCCTCGTTCCGTGGCGGAGGCATGGCGGGGCAGATAAAGACCCCTGATTGGTTGCCATCCACTTGGGCAGAGGGCAGGCCCAGCCACCGGAAACCCTGTGCTTTCGCAGTAGCATTGAGATTTGCTCAAGCAGCCCTTCTCTAGTACTGAGAGAGTGTCTGTGTGCAGTTAAACTAGGACTTGTAGTCTGAGAGACAGAAATGTGTGCTTTCCTATGGAACCTGCTTTCTCAAGAGCTATCCGTCCCAGGTTTCCTTGTGCATTGGCAGATGAGAAAGGACAAGCATCATAATAATCAGGAACATTGTGCAGTATCCAACTGTGACATTCCGTTAGTGGAAATGACATTGCAGAAACTAGGCTCCCAACTATGCGCAAGAGAAGAATCCAACTAACATTGTTTGTGCAAGTGCAGTTGCACAAAAGGTTGTGCATTATGCTTGTGCAACCCAATGTGCAACGGGCTGTGCAACCTCTTGCACAATGGTTCGCATAATCAGTTTTGTAAATGTAATGGACAACTACTTGTGTAATGGAAAGATTCAGCTGAGCCAAACTTGTGGAATTCGAGTTTGTGGAATTACACTGTTGGATGCTGCCCATTGATCCCAGGAAAAGTGAGAGCCAGTGCTCCTGATAGGATTTACAGTTGGTACTTATAAAGAACTTCAGCTGTGGGTGGTATAGAAATGAAATGAAATAAATGAATGAATAAAATAATAAAGAACGGTAAGCGTTTGACTATTGGGTAGGTATAGTTAAGTTACCTAGCTGTTTTGTCTATTGAACATGAGAAATTGACTTTTGGAAGACAATGATTTTGCAGTGAAAAGGCCAGAAAAGTAATTTTTGAAATTACTTATAAAATGTTTGAAGCCCTGTTGGTTTATTGGAAAAAAAAATCAAAATAATCACAAGATTATACCTCGCTGCCACCATTGCCTCCTCTTTCGCTGGCATGCCTTCTTGGTACGATCGCTGGCTTCTGCATGCGATCGCCGGCTTCCTTGCGAGATCTTGCGCAGAAGCCAGAGATTATGCGGGGAAGCTGGCGATTGAATGAAGAAGCCGGTGATCGTGCCGAGGAGGAGGCAATCATGCCAGCGAAGAGGAGGCAATGGTGGCAGCGAGGCATAATCTTGTGATTATTTTGATTTTTTTAAAATTTGGCCTCAGCGAAGAGGAGGCAATGGTGGCGGCGAGGTTGTAGTGTGGTAGTGGTCTTAAGTGCTGGGTAATGAGTCCCTGTTCCTACATGAAACATGCATGTGTCATGTAAATAATGTAAAAAAGAAAGAAAGAAGGTAATCAGTCGACAGCAGCATCCCAACCCTAATGCCAGCATGGCTAAATAACAGAACAAAGCCATGAAATGTAGAAAATATTGTGCTGAGCTCAGGAGAACAGCAAGAAGCACAAATGTTTGTGAGCTAAATGTAAGATTTTAATCTAATTCTGATCAGGAGGGAATTTGTAGGACATAATATGATATAACAAAAATGATAGATTCTCTGAAAAGTACATTAGAAGCAAGAAATCTGCAGGAGGGCTGTTGTAGCTGTGACCATCAGGGAGTAAAATGTGCACTCAATGAAAATAAGAACACTGCAGAGAAAGTAAATGAATTCTTTGCTTCGGTGTTTGCGGCAAAAGGCATTGGGGAGAAGCACACCTGAGCTATTCTTTTGAAGTGATAAATCTAAGGAATTGCCACAAATTGATGTGTCAGGTTTTAGAGCAAATTGATAAAATGAACAGTAATAAGTCACCAGGAGCACCTGATATTCATCCTGGAGTTTTGAAGAAACTCTGCTATGAAATTGCAAAACAACATCGTTTGCTATGCTGTAACCAATTGCTAAATCAGGGTCTGTATGCCAAAGGATTGAAAGGGAGCCAATAGGACAGCAGTCATGTAAAAGAGATTCAGTGTGGCTCAGCGGATACATAAACCAGTGAGCTGAACACCTGGGTTTACTTCGAAGAACCCTCCATGCCTGTTGCTTTTCTTCTAGTTGCATAGAGGGCTTTATGCAGCCTCTCTCAACCTGGGGCCTTCTCATCATGCCCAGGAAGCTTGGCACTTGAGGAAGGCCGGTTTAATACAACGACAGTGAAAATGGCTTGGTGCAAAATACTGGGCCTGTTCAGACAACACACCACGTCATGGTTAGGCTGCTAACCCTTTTGCAGCGAATGGTTAGTGAGCATGTTTAAACCGTGGTCATTAGCCACCATGGTTAGGAATGGTTCACACGACACACTAAGTCATGGTACACACAACACGCTAAGCCATAATGTTTAGCTGAAAATGCTTAACCACCCTGGTATAGCGTGTCATCTGAACTGAGTCACTGTGACAATGCAGGTATTTGGTGTGAAAAGTAGGAGTATCACAAGGCCAAAATCATTTAAATAACGTGAATATGTAGATATTAGAGGAAAATGTAATGCACACAGCAGAACACACCGAATTCTGTTGTGACTCCTAACCAGATTCCTTGATAACATGGTAGATTTTGAATTAAAGACAGAACTGCAGAATTGCAATTTTTGACCAAATATACCAGTGGTTTTTTTTTTGCCGGGGTCGGGGGAGAATTTTGCTGTCAGGTCTAATCTGATCCAGTTTTTGCCTCTTCCCTCCCACCGCCCTTATACAAGCTGAACAGAAATCAGAGGACTTAATAATTACCATATTTTCCTGCTGAATACCTATTTATACATAGGAATCTCCCTAGGCTAGAAAGTTTGTTTGAACAAAAAAAAAACCACCCTCAGCAGCAACACAGATACAGGGAAGAGGAGAGATAAATGTAAATATCATGCAAATACTGAAGCTGCTGCAACGTAATATCCACAAAGCACAAGCGCGTTCTCTGCCCAAGGTGCACAATTTCAGCATGAGCAAATGGTATCTGTGCCTTTCTATGGCATCTTGAAATTCCTTTTTTGCTCTCCTCGATTATCTCCCCCCATGTCCCCCCCCTCCGCCCCACTCCTCAATCCCTTTCCCCAGCAAGCAGCAACAGCAGCAGCAGCAGCAGCAAAACTCTCTGTCTCCTGGGAGAGCTGCAGGCTGTTAGCTGAGACAGAAAAACAGATCACTGATGGAGTTTGATTTTTCCGAGGTCCCTTTTAAAAATGCGTTAATGTTCCAGGCGATGAGTGAGAGGGCTATTCAATAATTAAAATAATATAAATTAGAGGGAACGAGAGGAACTTAAAAGCCATTTGCTGAGACAAAAAAGATGGAGTATGCTGGGCTTTGCTGGGGGATGGGGTGGGGGGAAACAAGAGAAGGTATGGGAGCGGCGGTGGAGATGCGTTCACATGTTCCCTTTTAAATGACTTCCATGGGATTTAATTTTAATCCGTGAGTTGATTTTTATAATAATAATAATAATAATAATAATAATAATAATAATAATAATAATGTAAAGCACCTCATACGTTTTGCATGCAGGTTGTTGCACAAATGATAGGCTCGATACTTACATGGGAAGAAGAAGTCTCAGCAATGAATGTTAGAGCCTGTATGAAGGGGCACAGATGCTACCATACACCAGCCTTGCCCAACTGATCATTGGCCGTGGTGGTTGGGACTGATGGGAAGTGTAGTCCCCAGTGTCTGGAGGTCACCATGTTGGGAAAGACTACTTTTTAAAGGTATGAACCTCTGATGTTTGGATCATTTGCAAGATCCATAGTCCTTGACTGGTGGTGTTCATTGAATATCACTCTTCCTGCCAGTGGAGGCTGGTGGCTCTGATGTCAGTGGGGTAGTGCATTTGCTCCGGGTTTCAGTCAGAACTCTAAAGGTGCTATTCAAGGTAATTAATGCCTTGCCCCTCCCCAAAGCATCATTGTTTCAAGACAGGCCAATAGGGCTCTTTTGAAGAGAAGTGCAGGATTGCAAAGGAGGACTCGTCAAGAGGAAAGGCCCTCCTCCCAGGTAGGACTTTTGCCAGAAGGTCTGTAACACATTGCAGCTGAGCCCTGCATGGGGCTCAGGAAGCTCTGGATGGATAAGCATTCAGTATTAGCCCAGCCAGTGCTGGAACAACATTGTTCTACCAGCCCCAGTGCCTTGTATCCCTGATCTTGCCTTGTAATTGAACTCTGTGCTATTGATCTTTAGATTCCTGCTTGACTCTGCTTCTGGGCTGTGTGTTGTATCTGACTGCTTAACTGTACTTTGACCTTTGCCTGTAACTTGACCACTCCTGTCTTAGCCTGATCCCATACTGGCCTGAAACCTTTGTGTTTGACTATTTGTCTGCTTTCTTATCTTGCCTTTTGGTTTGTGCTGCAATTTGCCCCAATGCTGAGTTGGGCCATGGCTAGACCTACCGGGTCTAGCGCGACGAAGGGGGAAGAATCTTGTAATATGGTTATTGCGACATCTCTCCCTCTGTCTACACGTGGTGCGCGACGTCCCAGGAGGAAGAGGACGTTGCGCCCGCCATTTTTTGTTTTTGTTTTTAAAGGAGGAGCACATGAGTGCTCGAACACAAAACATACGTTTTTTAAATATATATATATATATATATTTCCCTGCTCCCCCCCACCCCTGATGGGGGGTGCCAGGTCCTGGCTCCTTTCAGTTACTCACGAGGAGCCAGGACAACCCACGATGTCTGGCCACATGTTTCGTGGTCTCGGGATCATCCCAAGACCACAGAAAAAGCGGGCTAAAAGGTTATTCTGGGCCAAGGGATATTCTGGGCAAAGGGAGGGATCATCCCTCCCTGCTCCCGGGATCCCCTGTGCATCAAGTGAACACACAGGGATGAACCCAGGGCGATCCCCGGGATATTGCCCCATCTAGCCATGCCCTCTGATTCAGCCATAGCAGGCCATAAAGAGACACTGAACATTAGGAAGTATCACTTCAACTATTGGAGGCCACTCAATCCTGACTATAGATTAGTCCAAGGGGGAACTGTCACCACCAGCAGCCATTCCAGCAGCCTGTAGTGGGGGAGATGAGAGGGGGAAGTGGGCCCACTCTATCAGCCCTGTTGAAAGACGTCATCCCCATGCCTTCCCTCCCCATTTCTTTTTCTTTCTATGTTATGCCTTTTTAGATTGTAAGCCTGCAGGTAGGAAATGTCTTGTTTTACTGACTATATGTAAGCTCCAGGAGTCTTTTTGGCTGAGGAGTGGGTTAAAAATTCTTCAAATGAATACATGAATAAATTGTCCAAGAACCACCTTTGTTAATGGATTGTAAAATAGAATAAGATGCAACAAGGGCAATGCCTTCCCTAACCTGGTACAATCCAGATGTTTTGGACTACAACTTCCATCAATACCAGCCAGCATGCCTAATGGTCAGGGATTCTTGGAATTCCCATCCAAAACATTTGGGAGGTGCACCAAGCTGGGGAAGGCTGCTGTATTTCATCTTGACCGTTTCTGTTCTGGGCTTTTGGTAGTTTTATTTATTTATTTAATTATTACATTTATATCCCACCTTTTTTTCCTCCATTGAACCCAAGGCGGCATACATCCTTCTCCTGCTCTCCATTTTATCCTCCCAACAACAACCCTGTGAGGTAGGATGGGCTGAGAGTTTGTGACTGGCCCAAAGTCACCCAGTGGGTTTCCATGGCCAAGTGAGGACCAGAACCCGGATCTCCCGACTCCCAGTCCAACACCTTAGCCACTACGCCACACTGGCTCACACTAGTTTCAATCTCATGCCTGTTTCAGGATTCAAAAAACTTTGCCCAAGTTGTATGTGGCCTTGAAGGTACTTATTTCCCCAGGCTGAGAACACTATCCAGAGAGAGAGAGTGCTGGCAATTAAAATGAGTTGTCAAGAAAGGGAATCCACTGGGAGAGAGCTAATGTTTGCTCACTTTGTCCATATCCGTTCAGCCTGTGATGATAAAAGGGTCATTTATGCAGATAGAGAAATTGGTCTAAGAAGCAATTGACTTGCAAACAAAATAGGAAGGATTACCAGGGAGCGAAAAAAAAGTGCTTTTAAATTGAGCTGTAAAAACCAATAAACAAAAGCCTTGTTGTTGTACAGCTAAAAGGGTGACCCTAAAGAGGCAACTTCTTTCTTTTGTTCCAGAGAGAATCTTTTGTGGTGATTTAATTAAAAACAAGCATTTGGGGGCTTGCTTTTGTTTGTTTTTACAATGGAATTTTTTGCAACCAGAGGTTTTCCATGACATTTTCATAACTGTATCCTATGTTCCTGTAAAATCTCCCCAGATGGGGTTTTGTTCTGTTTGTTTTGCTTTTTGTCAGTGGAAGAACTAATTATCTGAGGAATAGAAGGATGGAGGCATCAATGTATAGGATTGCACTGTAAAAGAATTTGTTTCTTAGCTGAGTTTATTGTTTTAAATTAACTGAGGAATGTTTGACGAGCAATGCCTGCAGTCAATTTGTTCCCATCTGGTAAGCCTGTAGTTCCAGAGGAAGGACGGCTCTTTTGAGATAGGGGACAGGATCCAAAGAGCCATGACACTAGTCCTGTGAACCAAAGATAACTTTATAGCAGAATGTGCAGACTTCAGAAACTTGTGGGATTCACTTTGTCCTTTTTTGTTTTTGATTTGATTTGATTTATTACATTTATATACCACCCCATAGTCGAAGCTCTCTGGGCGATTTACAAAAGTTAAAAACAGTGACCATTAAAAAGTATACAAAATTTAAAACCATCAAAAACATAAACAGTATAAAAACAACGGTATCCATTTAAAAAACAACAGTTCTGGGGTCCGTTAAAAAACAAACAAACTTAGCGTTGTTAAATGCTGTGTAATGTCTGGGGAAAGAGAAAAGTCTTGACCTGGCGCCGAAAAGATAACAATGTTGGCGCCAGGCGAGTGTCGCCGGGGAGATCATTCCATAATTGGGGGGCCACCACTGAAAAGACCCTCTCCCTTGTTGCCATCCTTCGAGCTTCCCTCAGATTAGGCACTCGGAAGAGGACCTTAGATGTTGAGCGCAGTGTATGGGTAGGTTCATGTCGGGAGAGGCGTTCCTTCAGGTATTGTGGTCCCAAGCCACAATATTTACCAACCAGAACCTGGTACAAGAAAAATACATATATGGTGCAATTTTATGCACGTTTAGACAGAAGAACAGTCCCACAATTCCCACCACTACCCAGCCTATCTAAATGTGCATAGGACTATGCCCTTAGTAGAATTAAAGAATTTTGAGCCCAGGAATTTGTTGCTGTTATTATTATTATTGGCAATATTTAAATACTGTTTCTCATTGAACAAATCCTGAAGCAGTTTACAAAGGAATACAACCAAATGTACGAAAGTATTGTACAAAGAATTGGCATCTGTAGCTGCTACAGAGTCTTAAAAGGGTCAAGTTTAGCCTGCAAACAGGCCAAATTTGACCTTTTGGGTGCTCTGTAATGTTAGGGATGCTATTTTTCTTCCTAAATTTGTAAATAAATAAATAAAAATCTTTGGGATGCCAAGCAGACCATGGCCCATGTGTGTGCGCCTGACTCCTCATATAGGAGATGTTCGTTGGTCCCAGGTTGTATATGGTTTTGTATGCTAATACCAACACCTTAAATCTAGCTCAGTAGCAGACTGGCAGCCAGTGTAGATCCTTTAGCTCAGGCATCCTATGTGTGTGGCGTTGCACTCCAGTCTGTGACCTCTCTGCTCCATTCAGCACTAGCTTCAGCTTCCGAGGCAGTCCTAAGAGCAGCCCCACAAAGTGCACATTAAAGTAATCCAGTAATATTGCTCACAGTCCTTCCACACACAAATGGACCCCTGGTTACCAAACACTTTCTTCATTTCAGCAGCATAGTTTAGGTGTGGGGCAATCATTGTGGCGGTGCTATTGTTAAATACTTGAGACCCAGAAATCTACTACCAATCTATTGCAAATCACCCAAGGATCTACCAGTAGGTCCAGATCCACCTTCTGCCAATCCCTGCATTAGGCCATCTGTTTCTTGAATAGCAGCCCTCCCAGGGTGCATGGCAAACTGCTCTTAAAAGTATGGAGAGTGTTGTTAGATAAATAAATAAATCTCTCACTGGGGCTAGTGAAAGCTATTTGTGTGAATGGAACCAGCTTTTTGGATCTTCGCATAAGCTCCTTTGCCTTCTTGTACTGATCTTGTATTCCTTTTGACCTTTCTTTCCAACCTTGGACGAGCCCTTATCTTTGTTTTTTGTGCCTGACTTATGATACAATTCATACATTCAGTGTCAGTGCCCAAATTAAATCTTCCATCCTTAACTGCTCCAACCTTGAGAGAGGATTCCCCTTTTCACTGATTTAGGCATTCCAGATGTTTTAGGTAGGAATTGGAGGAATGAGGAAGTAAGATTCCCTGATGTGCTATATAGGGAGTTAGAACAAGTGTTCAGAATGGGAACTTCTGCTATTAAAACTGCAACTCGATTTATTTTGCTGTGCTGCCAGTTATGCATCCACTGTGCTTTAGTACTGCAGCTGCTGGAGAGCCCACGTTGGAATGGTGATGTGACTCATAAGCTGGTTCTTGTCAAGATAGGGAGCAACAGTTTATCACCACCACCATCAGCAGCACCAACAACATTTATATACCACCTTATTTGCTAAAAATACATCAAAATGGCGTTCAACAATTTTAAACGATTGTGCAGAAAGCAATGGGGCTAAGAGTTGGTTATCTAGATGTTCCCTCCCCCTGTTCTTGACCAGTGGTGCGTGCTGGACAGGACTTAAGGGCAGATGTCCAGGGCTTCACTCAGCAGGAGGGCCCCCAAATGCAGCAGGGCTGGCTTACCACATTTTGAAGTAAGTGAAGTGATATACATTACCTTCTCAAAAGCCTCTTCCCCTATAAGACCATTAAGTCCAGAGGCTAGAATTACCTAACTGCACTATTGTTCTTGACGTGTGTTGGGAGGGAATTGTTGGCCTCATTGCTTTGTATTGATGTACTATTTGCCCTTTTTTTTTTTGCTTTTTGTCAGAGACAGGATATGGAGCATAGTGGTCCATTGGTCTGGTTTTGTAGAGCTTGGATTTTGTTTTGTTTTGTTTTCTTGATTGCTGCTACTCCAGTTGACTCACTGCTGTCTCCCCACCACAGATGGAATCCAAGAGATCGACTGGCATGTGCTATGTGAAGCAAACTGAGCTCTTGTTTTACAAGTGTGCCTGCTTGGTGACTTCACCGATCCCTGGGTGCTTGGCTCCAGCATCAGGTTTCACTGAGGAAGGCAATGCCTGAGTGAATCATTACTGTCGTCTGGCAAAGCAGATAAATGTTTTGAGAGATCGAGGCAGAGCTGGGATGAGAGACGAATGCCCAAACTATCCATTTGTTTAAACCTGGGTTTGCAAAGAATTGGGGGTGGGGGTGGTGCCGATTTTGAGAGCAAAAAGGAGCATGCAAGGGAGGGGAAATGAACCCCCGTGCGTCTTCCACGTGCCCCCCGGAAGAGCTCACTTCTAGTATAAGAGTTTAAGGCAAAACTCACCCAGTGGGACTATCGGGGGTGGGGGTGGTGAGTGTAAGGGTAAAGCGAGGGTTAACTGGGACTTGGAACTGGAATGTCTTTTTATTTGTAAATTTTATGGTTTCATAGGATGAGAGATAAGGAAACCAGGCAGCAGTATGGGGGAGAAGACTGGAGCCAGGCCGGGTGTAACTGTCTGTCCTTGAGTGATTAAATGGCCCAAGCGAGAGGTGTGAAGACACTCCACGCATCAAAGCTGAAGGGAGGGGAGAAAGGAGTGAAAAGGATGGTATAAAGATATCCCCTGTGAAGGGAATAGGGGGTGTGGTGACGTATGAGATGGTAGTTTTAGATTTTTAGCTTGCCTGCACTGGGTTCCTATATATATGCATGCTTTTATAAGTTTTATTCTGCTAATCCCATGTATTCCTACCCTTTTTCTAATAAATGGTCTTAAACCTCATTTTGTGAGCTGTGAGTGTCTGTGCCTGGGGATCCGTGCTAAATCCAGTCAAGAAGCCAGCTGGGTGCTGGGCGCTCTTCCTTTACAGTGAGGAGATAGGGTGTGTGGGTGGAGGGTTAGTATAACTCTTTGGCTCTGAAACTGGGTTTCTCATGCCTCACTTTATGCAAGTTTGAGGCCGCTCTAGGTAGAAAGAAGGGGATCTGCCACCATTATGTGCAGTTTGAGCTTGAGTGTTATCTGCAGGGCTGGGCCCTCCCATGAAGCAGGGTGAAGTGCTCACATCAGGCAGCAGAGCAGGAAGAGTGGGCATTCTCACCACCATCACCGCTGCCCTGCTGCATCCAGCAGGTGCTTGGGAGAGCCCTGTCAGCTGCTTTCCCATCATGGCATTTGCTTCAGCAAGAGAGTGGCTGGCGGGGCTTTCTAGAGCAGCTGCCCACCCTCTGTTTGCCTTGTCATGTAGAGAGCTGCATAGCTGGAAGAAACAGTTGTGGGGGTCTCGCAAGAGCCTACCCAGGTCTCATGAGACCTGGATGAAGTCTTGTGAGAGCCCAAGAGTCACTTCTCAAGATCTGGGTGCGTTCTCATGAGTGCTACACATCCTCTTCTTCTGGCCACACAGCACTTCACACAATAAGGCAAACAGAGGGTAACCGCAAATATAGGGGTGTGTGAGCTTCATTGTCAAGTGGGGACTAGAACCCAGGTCTCCCGAGTCCCTGCCCAACACTCTAACCATTACACCACATTTTCCATCTGAGCTCAAACTGTATCATTTCTCTCTGGGTGCATATGCAAGATGATTGAATACAGATTAGTTACCTTGAACATCCTTTCATGCTCATGACTGGGGTTAAAGAATGGTAAAAAGTTGATTTTACCCAACCATTCAATGTGTATTCCTGGCCGAAGTGGTTAAAAATACCCACTGTATTAGTAACTGTATTTGTGAGTAGGGAACCACATTCTTGGGAATTCTTTACCAAAGAATTCTGATGGAGTTTTAAAATCAGGAGAGTGCAACATGTGGCCCTCCAGATGTTGTTGGACTCAGTGATGCAGCTAGCTAATTTTAGACCCTGGAGTTAACATTCTTATTTGGGGCCCTTTAGACAGCCATGTGTCACACAACTAGCATTTATCTTCTCCCCACTATACCCAACCACCATTCCATGTGTCTACTTTCCAGATATGTTAGAACAATAACAAAACCGTCTCCCAACCCTGATTCTGTTCAGTTTTGCACTTTAAACTAACTCCATCATAGCACATCATCATGACTAAAAGAATAAACTGGAATTTGCTCGTGTTGCTGTGCTGCTGACATCACTTGCCGCTCTCTGGGTGGTGATTTTGGGGCTGGGATGGGATGTGGGCTGCCAGATTTTGACCCAAAGGTCCAGCCCTAGATGTGGGGGTGTCTCTCTCACTGTCAATGATGTTACGCTTACTCCGGTCAAGGAAGCTCGTAGTCTTGGCTTCATATTTGACTCATCGCTCTCCTTTATTCCTCATATTGAGGCAGTAGCTAAATCCTGTCATTTTTTCCTGTATAATATTGCCAGGATTCGATCATTTCTGTCTGTCTCTTCTGCCAAGACGCTTGTTCATGCACTGGTTATTTCTCGGTTGGACTACTGCAACCTTCTTCTCTCTGGCCTTCCTTCTTCTCACATCAGTCCATTGGTTTCTGTCCACCACTCTGCCGCTAAGATCATCCTCCTGGCTCGCCACTCTGACCATGTTACTCCACTTCTGAAATCTCTTCATTGGCTTCCAATTCACTTCAGAATCCAATATAAACTTCTCCTGTCGACCTTCAAAGCTTTTCACGGTCTAGCTCCTTCCTATCTCTCCTCTCTCATCTCACACTATTGCCCCGCTCGTCCTCTTCACTCCTCTGATGCCATGTTTCTCGCCCGCCCAAGGGTCTCTACTTCCCTTACTCGGCTTCGTCCATTTTCCTCTGCTGCCCCTTACACCTGGAACGCTCTTCCAGAACATCTGAGATCCACAAGTTCAATCGCAGCTTTTAAAGCTCAGCTAAAAACTTTTCTTTTTCCTAAAGCTTTTAAAACTTGATGTTGTTTGGACTTTACACTGTTAGTTTTACCCTACCCTGTGCCTGTTTACCCTACCCAGTGCCTATTTGCATTCTCTTCCCCTCCTTATTGCTTTACTATGATTTTATTAGATTGTAAACCTATGCGGCAGGGTCTTGCGATTTACTGTTTTACTCTGTACAGCACCATGTACATTGATGGTGCTATATAAATTAATAATAATAATAAGATGTCCCACTGGTTGGACTACAACTCCCATCCTCCCTCACAACTGACTATGCTGGGTAAGGCTGATCGGAATTGCAGTCCAATAACATCTTGAGGGCCAGAGGTTGCTCACCCCTGCTTAAAATCTTGGACCCAAATTGTGCCAGACAGTGTACATAGCAGTACTTGTCTAGCCCCACAACTGGGATCTGGGAGATGATGGCCTCTACCTTCCAGAACATGTTCTTTCAAATACCTTAGAAACCTTGCAGAGCAACCTGTGTGCTTCCGGCAGAACAAGCCACTTATTTCAGAGGTAGCTACGTGTGTGCGTTGCTATTGCAAACCATTAGGTTTCTCCCTGAAGCTGGATGAGATTGTTTACTTTGCATCAGCCTTAGCTGTATTTTCATTTGAGAGAAGGTGATGATATTGGCGTTTTAATGTGCTGTCCTGGCTTTCATCTTCTTCCTCATTTAGTTTAGAGGCAATGTTGCAAGCTCCTTTGATGGCAGCGGGAATATCCTCCGGAGGGTACTGCAATCACGTCTTCCCTTTCAGCCCATCTGGCCCTGCGTATGTTGATCCATTTGCCAAAAACGGAACTTCCAGTCTGGATCAGGGTGCCTGGATCAGAGTTAGAAAATGAGGGTTTAATTCACAGGCTTGGGTGGCTTCGTCTTGCTAGGCCACTGTCATCCCCAACCCCGTACAGTTCTGGATGACAGCCCCGCCTTACCTCATGGAGAGTTTGCAAGGCTAAATTTAATTTTAGTTCATTTTTCATAAGAATTTATCAAATTCATAAAGTTATCCATATTAAGGACAATAAGAAATAAATATTAATGAATGTTGGAGAAACTGATAGAGTTATCTATCCATGCACAGGGCTTTGAGTGCTTTGCTCATAAGCATCTGGTTTGAATCCCTGTGTATTCATCCATGTTTGTGGTGTTCTCCTTTAGCTGCTATAAGGCAGGCAGGTACAACATGGTCCTGCCTATGCCGGGGGGTGGAGCGGGTAGCCATATGTACTGAATTTGGCAGATAGGGGAGAATTTCGTTTCTATTCATTTTTGATAAGAATTTATCAAAATTGCAAAGTTCTTTGTGTTTGGGAGAAAAATAAGTTTTTTTTTAAAAAATTGAGCGTTGGAGAAAGTGAAACTGACAGATCTGCCCATTCCTAATGCATAGGATCCTCGGATGTGCTCATGTACACAGCTGCAATATCCTCAGATGCATTTGTGAGGACAGATTGCCGACTCTCATGTGTCAAGGTGTCTCCTAGTCTGGAGCCAAAGTAGGCCTAGTTCACAATTTCCACAGCTTGGGTCTTCTAACTCCTGAGGAGTGCCTTCTCTCAGTACCTCCCCCTCCCCAACTTGTTGAAGGTATTTGAAGAAGACATCCAAGTCGCGTAATTGCGACTTGGATGTCTTCTTCAAATACCTGCAGAAAATATTTCTCTTAAGTACGCAAGAAGAGGCATGCTGGCTCAGACCAAGGGTCCATCTAGTCCAGCATTCTGTTCACACAGTGTCCAACCAGCTGCCCCTGGGAAACCCACAAGTAGTACATGAGCGCAATAGCACCCTTCTGCTCACAGTCCCCAGCAATTTCTGTACATAGGCATATCACTTCTGATACTGGAGGTAGAATATAGCCATCATGATTAGCATCCATTGACTTTTCTAAGGCATTTGCTGGGATATGTTGAGGATGCTCAATTTGGGAATTTTATGTCACTGCTAGTATATGAAGTGTGTTTTAAATTGTTGTTGGTGTTGTTTTAATCTGATAGTTTTAGAGATTAATTACATATTGCCTTCGGCCCTTGGTTTCTGAGTTAGAAAGGCATATCTCATAAATACTATGAAAGAAAGAAATATTTTCATCCCTACATCATTTGGAATTGGTGAGAGTGCTGAAGCAGTCACACTCAAGAACGTCAGCTAATTCACTGCTGATTTCAAGTAGTGGCAATGGGGATACTGGATTGGACACTGGATTTGCAACAGAATTGTTGTAACGCTCTCCTAATTTCCACAGTTCCTTAGATCGCACGATGTTATTTAAGGCATTTTTGTTCCCACAGCAGCTGAAGAATTAAAATGTGGCCTTCTTCTGCCACCTGAGGAGACGGCATTCTTCTGGAAGCAGGAAAGGAACATGGCCAAGAAATGACTCTCTCCATTTTCACAAAAGCGATTACAGATGCTGATTTGTCACCCTAGCAAGTTAAAAATGAAAAGAATGCAAATTCCATTTCATGCTGCCATTGACCTTTAAGCTGTTGTGAGGAGGCTCAAAGCTTTATTCCGCCCTTTGGAATCATGGGAAATATAGTGGGCACTGCTGCCCCCCCGACATACTTTTTCTGAGGGTCCCATGCTGAATGATGCACTTCTGTTAGCAGAACTATTCAGATTTACAACTCATAACCATGTAATCAGCTCAAAGGTGCAGGTGGCTAGGGACACATTTGTTGCTTATCAGATCCTTCCTTCCCACTTCAACAGTCTCATGTGGACCTTAAATATTATTGCAAAAGGGGAGCCACAGGAATGACAATGTCACTCTACCATGTGGGCAGGTAAGCTACAGCTTCCTGCTGCTGAAAGTGGGAGACGATTCATCTTCAGAATTTCAAAATGTCATCATGCATTTTCTTTAAAACCTGTTTTGCTAATCTGGGGATATTTCCTGTTTTCTATTAAGAAAATGTCATGGTATTAATATACATGTGTCAGGATGCTCAGGATGCATTTCTGACGTTCTTAATGGTTGTTGTAAAGGAGGGCTGGCAGCAAGGTTGGGCATGCTGAGGGCCCACGTCCCAAGAGGGAGGGGACTGGCAAGAGCGCCCACTGGAGTCCCTTCTCCTCCTCACCACTGCAACTTATGTGTTCACCTGCCTCTTGCTCTGGCTCAGGTAACAGTGGCACTGAAAAGGAGTAGTAGGTGAAGCCACTGCTGACTTACTGAAGTTCCTGGAGCGGGAACTGCTAGGTGGGTCAGATATACATTAAACATCTATTTGAAATGTTACAATCTGAGTTCAGAAGAGGACGTGCAAGATTACACGTTGGTAATGTTTCTGTTGTCACTATTGGCGGCATAATCCTATATACTGGAAATGAACACATTCTCAGAATTTGGATCCATATCTGTAGCCAAAATAGCAACACCAAAATGGGCACAGAAGGGCAGTATCAGCAGGCTTTGGAGTGTGTGTGTGTGAGGGATGACCCCAAGCTTCGAAACAGTACAAAACATCTTCAGAAAAATAAACCCGGGGAAGACTCCTCAAACAAGCCATTGCTCAATGGTCATGGGACGGGACGCTATTTGAAGAGAGGGAGGAAAATGGAAAAAGTGGGTTGGGTGGGTTAATGGAACTGGGTATCCTAAAAAACGGTATGGCTGGTTGGCTGGCTGGAACTCTGAACAGGAGCACTCCATGCTGCAAGATTTTGTTGAAGGTCCCACTTGCTTTAAATATACCCTAGTTGCCTTAAACCCTGGCGTGACGACCCCCTCTGGCTTTCCTTTATTTCTTCCTAGAATCAAAGGATCCCAACTAGGGGGGCTGTCATCGGAATGCTGCTCATTGGCTCTGTGACGCACTGGCCCTTTTCTGGCCTCACAGCCACCAGCCCAGCACTCTCTATTCACCCAGGTTCTTCATCGCTGCCACCATAGAACACTGTACCTTACCTCAGGTACATCAAGAATCCAATTCAGTTTGTGAAACACAAGAATTTTTATTGAACAACAACTAAGATTATGAAGTTTACAAAGCTTGTGGTTTCAGTTGTCATATACATGGTTGTTTCAGAACAGTTTCATATGTCATCCTGCCAACTCTACCCTCAAATCTACACTATCTCCTCCTATTCACTCCCCACAAATAATAAAACACGTTGATCCTACACTGTACTAATGCTTACCCAGACAAACTCCTCTTCTCTTTCTGCTCTTTCCTAACTCCTCCCTCTCACTGTGAACTGCCAATCCAAACCTTTGAACCACCAGCCAATCAGCATTCACTTCACATTCATATCCCTTGCTGCCCCTCCCAACAGCATTAACTACTTACCATCTGAAATCCAAGCAGCACTTACAACCTAAATATCCACAATCATTAAAACATTTCAAATACTTACATTATATATAATTGGCAATAAACAGTAAAACATCATACCTGGCTAACAAACCTATAAGACGTTCAATCTGTACCATCTAATCACCTGTGTATATGTGTATGTATATGTATGTATATATATATATATATATATATATATATATATATATATATATACACACACACACACACACACACACACACACACACACATACCGTATATATATATCTCAGAGAGAGATGGGGGGAGTCTCTACACTAGTTAATAATATAATTTTGCCTGAAAACCTCATCCGCTTTCTGTCAAATTATAATTCCTATATCCGAGTGCTGATTATGAAGTCTGACTTCTGAGAGATTACCTGAATTTGGCTATTTGGGTGGGAATATCTCTTAAGCCACCTGCGATGCCTGGAGGGAGGCTTCCCATGCTCCCTAGTCTCTCTAGAGGCCTGGAGGTGTTGAACTGCTTTCACTCTGAGAGCTGAATTCCATTTTGGAAAAGCTCTTGGGGGCCAAATTCCAGTGGTGAGCTGGACTGAAGGCAAAGGGAGTGGTGCCAATCCCCCCCCCCATTTTAGCACATTGTAGCTTAAAGCTCTTACTGCTGATAACTAATGCCTTGGGAGAGGCATTTCAAACTTTGAAAATGGGGGAAAAAATCTGCACAAAAGCCAGGAAATCTCAAATGATAGGTTGCTGGGAGGAAAGGGGGTGGAGTTAACAGAAGTGGGTGTGGCCTTCTGGGGAACTCCAGAGGGCTGGATTGAAACTCCAGTGGGCCATATTTAGCCCCACCCCCTGGCCTGAGTTTCTGCACCCCTGCCTCAATAGATCAGGATATCAGCTGCTGCTTTCTAAAATTAAGTTTAATCTTGCCACTCTTAATTAAATTAAGTTTTATCTTGTCTCAGCCAAACAAGTTGTGCAGGAATCCAGGATATAAAATGATAGTGATGCTAGCTCATAACACTTGCCTTCTCATCCCTGGTGGTTGGGCCCAAATGGGCGCTTAGGGAGTGGATGCTGGGCAAACCAACGTCTGTGGGGTTTCTGAGCACAGAAAGCAAATTCGTCTCAGGGGAACATCCAGTCGGTGAGGGAGGATGCTGGGAGATATGAGTGGGCTCACAGTTTGCAGGAATTGTTTTTCTTTTCATCTGGAAGCTGAGGCAGATGCTACAAGCTGTGGAAACCCAAGTTCATGGGTTGGGATGCCTAAGGTGGCCCATTCTGGTTTCAAGTCCAGTTTGGAATAGTGGTTATTGAGTCTTCTTTTCTTAGGCTAAACATCTAGAATTTCTTTCTTTCATTCATTCATTCATTCATTCATTCATTCATTCATTCATTCATTCATTTCTATATCACCCAGTAGCCAAAGTTCTTATTAAGGACTTGACCCCCCCCACCCAATAAACCCATCTTTTGTGTACCTATATTTGTACTCAGAAGTCTTTCGCCATTCAGGATAATGCACTGAGGTAAGTTGGTCAATGTGGGATGAGGTCCTGCTGCTGTCTGTGGAGGTGGCTTTCCTGTTTTAGTTCTTCTCACTCCACCTGGAGGGCTTTGGGCTTGTGGTGGTGGGCATTGCTGCCATTCCTTTGGAATAAAAACCGGCCAGCCAGCTAGAGTATGCAGAGGTGCATGCTTGTGCCTTGGAGTGGCTGGGGTCCCTAAGGCCTATGGAGGGGCAAGTGGAAGCTGGTTTGTGCTGGTTTGGGGAGCAGCAAGACTCATCTGGATCCAAGAGACAAAAGGCCCCATGACACCACCTCAAGCAGCCTCACTGCTGGCTATTCATTCTCTGAGCCATACTGATCAGACTCTTGTTAAGGCTGCATTAACTGAATATCTAGCAATGGGTCTCTGGGCACTCCGTGATGTGGGCTCAATGACTGGGTGTGTTTTACAGAGATGCTTTCCCTTTTTGCACTCCCTCGCCCTCCATGATGCATTCTGCTTTGAAGCAAAACGTATCAAGTAAGATGTAGGAGATTCTGTATTGTGGCCTAAAGCATAAAGTTGAAAACAAAGTTTTCTTTCCTTTGGGAGGATCTTTGCCTTGACATGGTCTTGGAAGGCAGGGGAGCTCAGTCTGTATGCCAGAAGCAGCCAGGGTGGTGCTGTGCTTTGCCTGCACTTGAGGGCTGACACCACTGGGACATGTCCAAATGTGCATGTGTTTGAGGGACATCTTGCAGAATTCTTTATGCATTCTGATATCAACTGGCCAGATTAATGTGCAGATGGGAACTTGTTCATCCTTCAGATTTTGTGCTTTTCTGAATTTTGCAATGCAGTTCTCTACTATAAAATAATTTGTTTAAAATGTGGATTTTAGGATGAAATACATTTACAAATGTATACTTTCAGAGCAGTCTAATTTGAGGTGGGGAGTGAGATGATCCTTTTAGTTGTTGCTGTTGTTAAACCAATCTCTCTTTCCAGGAGATCCTGATCTATTTTCTATCTGTGCTTGGCTTCCATGACCATAAAAAGGGATGATGCAAAATTACACTGTTGGTGTCCAGTTGTGTATATGGGTTTCAGGCTTGTTAAATGCAGAAATACTGGGAAATTCAGGAGAAGGATATAAAGGAAGAGGGAGAAGCCTGTGTATGGCATACAATAGCTTCAGTTTCATCTTCATGGAGGGTATCTCCTTTTTGCATCCTTGGAGCACAGCAAAAGGGGCTATACTGGAGCCAAAGGCTTTGGTGACATATGGTGGAAATAGATTGAAGGATGAATAAAAACTGCCTGTCATTGCTGTCTGAGAAATGACAGAGGCAACAGGGATTCTTAAAAGTAGAGGCTGTGTGAAAGAGGGGTGAGGAGGGAAAGCAAGTGAACAAAACATTATGAGAAATGGCCTACCTTACTCTCTCTGCCAAGAAATACCATGTCTCGAATTGCAACCCCTCTGCCCCCACCCTCTACCCACACTTTTTTTTTTCATTAGAGTGCTTAGCAGGTACGTCCCTGTTTGTGTATCGGGGACGTTTTCTTTACAGAATGTGAAGGGTTAGGATATGTTAAGTGGCTTATAAGTACTTTGATTATTTTAAATTGCTTAAGTGGTTTTCTGAGATGGCCGTAACACATCCACATAAGTGACACCGGCACAAAATCAATTAGAAAGTACAACAAAGTAATTTAAAGAAAACAGGCTTTCTCTCCTCCCTCCCTTTTAAGCATTCAGAAGCTCAGAGCTAGTCTGGAGGGAGTGGATTTAGTCAGCATTTCTCCAAGAGATTCTTGGCCTTTGGGATTTGACCAGAGACCAATCAATACCTGAAACAGAATTGCAGCTTGCAGTTTTCCTTCCCTCTACCTGAGGCCAGGAAGACTGAGGGATGAAATGGTGGGTGGGTGGGATTGCGGAGAAATAATCTCAGTTTTCTCTGCAGGTTCTTTAGTTCAGGCTAGAGACTCATACCTGACAGCCTCTGCTTCCCCACCACCTCCATAGTTTGTTCCTCTGCTGACCGGCTTTTACCTTTAGGAGGTTTCTCCTCCTATAGAGCTGAAGTCTGCTTCCCTGCAATTTCCACCTCCTGATTCTAATCCTGCTCTCTGGAGCAACAGACAACACATCTGCTCCATCTTCTCCCCAACAGACTTTTGAGGTATTGAAGACAAGCTATCTTGTTTTCCCTTAACCTTCTCTTCTCTGGGCTGAATAAATGATCATAGGACTTGTTCTTCATAGGACTTGGTTTCCAGACACCACACCCTCCAGGTCACCCCTCTTCTGGACCCACTCCAGTTTGTCAATGTCTGTCTTAAAATGTGATAGCCAGAGATGGACACAGTACTCCAAGTGCAGCCTGACCAGTGCAGAATAGAAGGGAACCGTAGCTCTGTTTAGGCATCCAAGAGAATGCCTGAGGACTTAAAGTAGGGGTCCCAAAGCTCCAGTCCACAGGCCTAATCTGGCCCACGTGGCACCCCAATCTGGTCTATGCAACCTCATGGAGTCCCTCCAGGGGGTGGGGCTTAGGCTCCAAGCCCCACCCCCTTGACGAAACCTCTTGGAGGGCATCCCCACTGCTACTTCTGATCTGAGACTGGAAATAAGAGCTGGGAACTCCATGCTGGAACCTCCAACCTCAGCTCAGAGATAGCAGTAGGGATGCCTGTGTGCGGGGTTGAGAGGGGGCTCTTTCTCCCACCAGGCGAGTCCTGCCGCCCCTCATTCCCACTACTATTTCTGATCTTGGAGGTAGCAGGATCGCGCCTCTGAGGGGTGAGCAGTGACTCTTCCCCCTCATGGGTGAGTGCCACTGTATCTCACCCCCATTGCTACCCCCGAGATGTCCCATAGGCAGCCTATTGAGAAGCATGTTTTCTTGCATGCCTGAACAGGGCTGATTACTTCCTGTGATCCGGACACTATGCTTCGACTAATGCAGTTTAAGATTGCATTAGCTTTTTTAGCAGCGGCATCACACTGCTGGCTTACTGTGTTTGTGAGGGAGAAAACGTGGAGGCAGTGACAGACTTTGTATTTCTGGGCGCAAAGATTATTGCAGACGCTGACTGCAGCCAGAAAATCAGAAGACGTTTATTTCTTGGGAGGAGAGCAATGACAAATCTTGATAAAATAGTTAAGAGCAGAGACACCACACTGACAACAAAGGTCCGCATAGTTAAAGCAGTGGTATTCCCCGTAGTAACCTATGGCTGCGAGAGCTGGACCATAAGGAAGGCTGAGCGAAGGAAGATAGATGCTTTTGAACTGTGGTGTTGGAGGAAAATTCTGAGAGTGCCGTGGACTGCAAGAAGATCAAACCAGTCCATACTCCAGGAAATAAAGCCAGACTGCTCACTTGAGGGAATGGTATTAAAGGCAAAACTGAAGTACTTTGGCCACATAATGAGAAGACAGGATACCCTGGAGAAGAGGCTGATGCTAGGGAAAGTGGAAGGCAAAAGGAAGAGGGGCCGACCAAGGGCAAGATGGATGGATGATATTCTGGAGGTGACAGACTTGACCTTGGGGAAGCTGGGGGTGGCGACGGCCGACAAAGCTCTGGCGTGGGCTGGTCCATGAAGTCACGAAGAGTCGGAAATGACTGAACGAATAAACAACAACAACAAGACAGCTAGATTATTTCTCCATGTACTGGTGCCAAACCAGATCTCCTCCATTCCATACTCATGCCTATGTTTTTTGTAGTGCTGTACCAAAAACATTTCTCATGAGAATTTCAACCATTCTCATTCAATTTGATGGAAAAGAAATTACTTTCGAAAAGAAATTCAAAGGAGAAGAAATTGAAATTCTCATGGTTTTGGGTTAAGAGTTCTTGTGCTTGCCTTACTTATGCGATGGCTGTGGAGTGTGTGTGAGCATCCTGTCTTTTCTTGTACAACCCTCTTTCTGATAGCCTCTAGCCTCCTTGGCTTCCTGCACTTCCCACCCATGGAGGATGCAAAATGGGGGCCATTTGCAGTGGTAGTGCAAAAAACAAAACAAAAACCCTTAGGGGAAAAAGATAGCTCTTCTACAACCCTTGCCAATGCTGATGTCTACCTGTGAGAAATTGTTGGAGAATTTCTTCTCCCACTGGAGAAATTCAGTGAAACCCCCCCCCCCAATTTCTCTGCCCACACATAGGGCAGAGAACTTTGAGAGGCCTCTTGTGCACAGCTCTAGTTTTTTGTACTTAAAGACTTTGCATTTACTTTTGTTGAATTCCACCTTGTAAATTTTGGAGTAGAGGCTTCCCGCCTGTCATGATCCTTTTAAATCTTGTTTCTGTCTTATGTGGTGTTAGCCATCCTTTCCATCTTATTGTCAGCTGCAAATTTTGATGAGCCTTCACTCTACACCCTCATCCAACTCGTTTATTAATATACTGAATGGCCCAGGGCCCAGGACAGAACCTTGTGGCGCTTCACTTGAGACATCTCTCCAGGTTGAGCACTTGTTGGATACAGTTGCTCAACCATCTGTGGATCCACTTAGTAACCTCTAACCACATTTTACCATCTTGTCAGCAAGAATATAATAACAAAATCTTGTTAAGTGCTTTGCTGCAATTAAGATATACTATGTCTACTATGTCCCCATGATCTACCAGACTATGAATACTATACACCAAAAAGATTAGTCTGGCATGGGTCACTCTTGATAAATACATGCTGGCTCCTCATAGTTAAAGCATTATTCTCTAGATTCTCACAGCTGAACTGCTTAATAATCTCTTCTAGAATTTTCCCATTAACAATGTCAGGCTGACTGGTCTGTAGTTCCCAGGATCCACCCTTTCCCCCTTTTTGAACCTGGGAAGAACATTTGCCTGTCTCCTGTCTTCTTGTGTCTCACGCATTCTACAAGAATTCTCAAAGATTATAGAAAGTGGCACTGAAATAATTTCTAGTAGCTAGCTCTTCTCTATGCATCTCCTAACCTACCCTGGGTTGCTCTACTTATTTATTATTACATTTTTATATTTATTACTTTTTAATGCCACCCAATAGGTGAAGTTCTCTGGGTGAATAACAATTATCCCAATTATCACAATACTAATCCCACTTTGATTGCAACTCCCTTTGTGGGAGAAGACTGAGGCAAAATTAGACCTGAATAGTTCTGCTTTAATCGCAGCCTGCAGCTCTACCCTAACAAATTATAGCGTACATTTATTTCTTGATCTTTGCTTACCCCATCTGAAACTATGACCAAAAAAACCAACCAATTTATTACACATGTTCTTTAAATATTCAGTGAGAGGGCTTCTGCTATGCAGAGTGCATTCTGTCATTTTGCTGGTCTATAAAATGCCCTTTATTAGATGCCACAGACTAATTAAAGTTGTACATCAGTGGATCAGTTTGCAGATGGGGTGGCGGCTTCCAAGCACTGAATTTTATTGGGGGTTATGGATGCAGCCTATCTGTGGCCTTCATTTGCTTGTAGAATTCTTTCCTTGAAACTAATCTCATTCAATTCCACGCAGTTTCCTTTAAGAACCTAAAGTTCCTTCCTTATAGCTCTTTTCATGTGACATATCAGGACATATGAATGCATAATGTGGTAGTGGGGGGAGGGGGAGGAGGCAGGATTGTGAGTCGGGAGATCCGGTTTCTAGTCCCCACTCGGCCATGGAAACCCACTGGGTAACTTTGGGCCAGTCACAGACTCTCAGCCCAACTTACCTCACAGGGTTGTTGTTGTGAGGATAAAATGGAGAGGAGGAGGATTATGTATGCTACCTTGGGTTCCTTGTAGGAAAAAAGCAATAAATAAATAAATACTGGCTCTTGTCCCAAGTTCTATATGTTCAGCTGAATCTATTAACGTGTAGATGCTGGGAGTAGGGACACCAGACACAATTCTGCCCTCCATGCACTCATATCCCAAAATATATAATTTGAACAGCGTTTATATACTCCCTTCTCAGAATTCTATACTAGAGCAAAAATGGCATCTTCTTTTCTTGGAATGATCCCAGCCAAATAGGGATCATGTCATAAGCATGGTGATGCCATGATACTACATGCCAAATGGTATCACAAAGGGTGAAGGAAACCAATTCAGAGTTAGGGTAATGTGATGCAGGAATTAAACTCTGAATTAGCTTTGTTTGCCCTTAGTTACGTTGCCATGTAGCCAGCTCTGATTGGCTATGTAAGTCATGACTCCTTTTTTTATCTCAGTCCCGAACAATTGCCAAAAGGAGACACTTTTCACTGCTACCGAAAATGGTTGTGAAAAATGAACAGAACTCTTCAGTAGCAGAAACCAGTGGAACATAAGAATTTTATTCAAATGCTTATGTTCAGTTTACCCCAGGGCAAATATGGTGTTGTTACATTTAACAGGATTGTATCTACTGTTTTAGGAATGTACTGGCTGGAACACTGAATAATATAACTCCTTGAATATGCACAAAAATGCTAAAATTATGTTTAAAAAGCAAGCTAGGAAGGTAGCTGTTTAACATGCCTTGATAAGTGTCAACCTTTTCACACATGACTTGTAATATACTCAACTATGATCCTACTCTTAATTCAGTTAAAATATCACTTAATCCCAATGATGCTAAGTAGCTGATGATGTTAAATTGTAGCTTCTTTGTCAGTTCAGGTGTGGAAATATAGTTCAGTTGTGGAAATGTTATGTATAGAAGGTATCTCATTTCCCAACTATAAGGCAAAAGATTGCCTGTACGCAGAGCTGGTCTAAGGAGTTTTGGCAGCATGGTATAGTTTTGGAGAGGACTTAGGTGTATCTCTGGTTTCAACCCACCCCCACACTTGAGGGGCTGGCCCTCTAGACCTGTATCATATGCATTGTTGAATGGAGTGTGAGGGAGAAAATACATGAAATCCTTCTCAGTGGTTTGTGTGACGCTCTCCAGGTGTTGGGGCTTGAAGCTGGCCCTGCCCTGACATATTGGGGTATGTTAATATTACTAGGCCGGTAGCTTCCAAACTGAGCTGCAGAGCCAAATTGATACAGGAAACAATGGGGGCATATAAGATATTTTAGGTTCATGGAGAAAATATAGAGCTTTAGCCTGGTGATTGGATAACTCAGGCAAGTGAAGTGAAGCAGAGACACGGTTGAGTGCTTTAACATATCTTTTTAAATTATGGATTTAAAATGGGGGAAATTACAGCATGGATTTGTAATTGCATGCAAATTATGCTGGCAATTTCATAGGCGTGACATCTGTTTGATGAAATGGCAAAACCTGAAGGCCCTGCCAGTGGTAGGTTGGAGACCTTGATCCTGCTCAGGAGAGGGTGCTGTTGTGCAGGTTACAGGCTTTTCCTGTGTGACTACTGGCTGTGTCCTAAAACCATGCTTCTCAATAGGCTGCCTCTGGGACATGTCAGGCCTATCATGTTGCTTTAACAGGTTTTCCAAGCTCCATCTTTACTCTGAATCTGTGCTTTGTTTGCCCGTCATTACCTCTCCTGGATAAAACTTCCAAACTTGCTCAGTGGCCTCCAGGAATCATAGAAAAGTGGGAGTGAAAAAAGAGTGAATTCGACCATCAGAGGCTTACATCTTATTAGAATATCCTGGAGGATACTTTTCATCTACAAGGAAACTGGGGGTCAAACTACAATTGCATACATGTCTTTCCCCAGACCCATATTTTAACCATAGCGTTTTAACTATTTCCATCAACTAAGGAATATTGTGAGCCTGAGCACAGGAAGTGTGTGTGTGTGTGTGTGTGTGTGAGAGAGAGAGAGTTGGTGGGGGGAGAAAGGGCTACTTCTGTAAACCGCCCAGAGAGCTTCGGCTATGAGGTGGTATATAAATGTATTAAAATAAATAAATAAACAAATACTTGCCTTGTCCATTTTCTTGCCTTGTCCAAGGCAAATTCTTCTTGCCTTGTCCATTTTCCCACTCAAATTCACTCCCACATTTCATTCAGGTGTAGCATATAGGCTATAAGGCCTATAAAAGGCTTATGTTACCCCTGTATGGGAAATCATTATGGGAGATAATTTTAAATGGAAAAGCAGATAGAGGGGGAAGGGTTCAGCAGCCCCTCCCCCTGATACCCCCTATGCTCAAACTCACAGCCTCTTAAGAGGTGCTTTTGATTTTAAAAAAAATACAGCAGGGAAAAGACTGACATGACCACATATCAGATCTAGTTTGGACCTATGGCAGAGGACTGTTTGTCTTAGATGCCTCCAGCTGTATTCCACAGATCATGTCCTGGAGGTATTATTGCTCCTTATTGCAAGTGTGTGACTTTTCCTCTGATGCTGATTTTAGTATGATTAAAGCTGTAATTCAGATCTCTCTCTCTCTCTCTTTAAAGAGAGAGAAGGCAAGAGTGATTCCATTTTTTCTGCTGGTGTCCACTGCTGTTAACGTAACAAAGGCCTGAAATAGAATTGTGCGCATAGGGTTTCCAATGAACGTGAGGCTTAGGAGGAATGCTGGCCGTGGTCCTGAAATAGCTTCTGCTCTGCTGGTGCCACTGCCATGAGGCACAGATGCAAGCTGGAGAACTGTCAGCCCAGCTGGAAGAAGGCAGAGAACTATGGATGTCCAGAACACTGTTGTGGGAGTGAAATGTGAAACTGGAGCAAAACATGTTAGACAAATAGGCACTCTTGATGTTTTAATTGAGGCCTAGAGACATAGTTGCTATCTTTAGCATGCTCACAATGTATAGAATAAATAATTCAGTTAATGGGGACATTTGCCTGCTGTTTGCATTCACGGGGATACACTCACATAGACAATTTATTTCTGGAAGATTTTGTTCAGCTGTAGCATATAGGCTAAAAGGCATCACAGCGCAGAGTCCAGTTTAAGAGTCTAGTCCTCAAGAGGACTCTTTCTAGTCCTGCCTGTGATGCTATTAGCTTGCCTTGTTAAGCATGTCATTTACTGTCCCACTTCACATTATCTACAACAAGCTTTTTATGGTATGCTGTATTGTCACAACTCTTACAACAGGGTGGGGGAACTCAGGAGGTGGCATAAGCCAGCTCTTAGCCACTTCCTCTCCAGGACATTCCTATTGGTACAAAATTACATTTTAGATTTGCCCTGGGAGATTGGGCATAGATAAGCAAACATATGTCAAGCTCTTCTCTTCTAAAACCTTGAATGTCATATAAGCCTCCTGAAAACATCGTTAGTGTTCCTCCCATATATGGCAACCTCCAAGCAGTTCTGTTTAGGTCAGAGAGGGAAGTCATGTCCATATAATATATGGTACAGGGTTACATTCTTCCTAGAATGTAGTGAAAGCTCCATGTGCCTCCAATTACTGATGTGTGTTCTATTTGGTATATTCCTATATGGTGCAATGGCTACCAAATGACTGATCAGTAGTCTTGCTATTTGCTGCTGAAAATTGCTTTCTTGACCCTTGCCCTTCATGGCATCTTGGAGCCTAGCTATGGGGGACTGACCAGAAGGATCAGGGGAACAGTGAGTGCATCATTGCATGATGGGGCTGTCCCTGCTGCCTTGGAAAAGGCAGTGTTGCAACCATTCCTGAACCTGCCCCCCTGGACCCAGAGATTCATGCCATGTATCGTCGAGTCACAGATACCCCCTCCTTGAGTTAGGTGCTCAAGAGGGTGCAGTTGTCTCATCTGCAGGAGCTTTTGAATGAAACTGATTATCTGGATCTATTCCAGTCTGGGTCGAGACCAGGTTTTGGGACAGATTCTGCCTTGGTTGCCCTGATGGATGACCTTCTTTGGGAGAGGAAAAGCATGTCTTCTTGATCTTTTAGTGGCTTTAGATATCATTGACCATGGTATTTTACTGCACCGCCTCTGTGAGTAGGGGGCATTGTTTTACAGTGGCTGAGTTTTTACTTGTAGGTTCTAGAGAATATCATCAGGTGACTATGTCTTACCCTCCCCCGGCAGGGCACGTTTTTGTCCCCAATGTTATTCTATACCTATATAAAGCGTTTGGGAACAGTCATTAGGATATTTGGGGCAAGGCTTCACCAGTATGCTGATGACACACAGCTCTATTCCTCTGTGACATATGAACGTGGAGAGGCCATACATATTCGGAACCAGTACTTTGATGCTGTTATAGGTTTGATGAGGGCTAAAAACTGGAGCTGAATCCTGATAAGACAGTGACCCTCTGGGTAACCAGTTCTCAGGTCTGGCAATTGGGATGTTTGCCTGTTTTGGAAGTGGTTGCATTCCCTTTGAAGGAACAGGTCTGTAGTTTTGGGCTGCTCCTGAATTCATCTTTGCCACCAGAGGCTCAGGTGGCCTCAGTGGCCTGGAGCTCCCATTACCACCTTCAGTTGGTGTGCCAACTATGCCCATCCTTGGATAGAATAGTCTAGCCACAGTGATCCATGTACTAATAATCTCACAATTATACTACTAAAATACACTCAATGTGGGCTGTCCTAGCACCTGATTTGGAATCTGTAGTTACCTAGCGGTGAACACATTACATCTACATTGAAAGAACTGCACTGGCTGCCTATTACTGAACCATGTTCAAGGTTATGTTGCTGACCTACAAAGCCCTAAACAAAGATGAAGATACCTAGCCAACCACCTTCCACTTTATATACCAAATCAGCCCCTGATATGTTCCAATGAGGCCTTCTTGGTTGTCCAGTGACCAATACTGTGTCATCTCAGCAGGTCTTCTTGGTAGTGGCACCCAACTTCTGGAATGTTTTCCTACATGTGGTGTGAAAGGTGGAAGCTGGTGATCTTTTGATGCCTCTTGAGGATGCATCTGGTTACTCAGGCTTTCCCTGCCTTGTAACCACACTGTCCTGTTCTACTGTTCTCACATATTTAATAAATTTATTATTTTATAGCATTTTTACATGGGTTTTTTTATGGTATGTTATATATTTTCTATGTAAAGTGTGGTTTATAAGTACTTTAAATAAATAAATAAATAAATAAATAAATAAATAAATAAATAAATAAATATATTTCCATTGCATCAGAGGCTCAAGGTCCTCACAATTCTAGCCTTAGAGAGAGAGAGAGAGAATTCATCCAGATACATGGCCTGACTAAGTGGTGTGGGGCAGACTCCCCCACCCCAGAAGATCACTTAATTCGATTCCACGTTTTATCACTTAGTGAATAAATAACCTTCATTAAGATGGGAAGGTGGCAATTGTACTGGGAAAACTTTGATTAATCTCTAACTCTGTTCTCACTTGTTAATTTCCTGGCTGTTTGCTGGGATTATTAAAACAAATTACAGCGGCATTTCTCCCAAGAGCCCTTTCGGGGACCAGGCTTTCTTACTCCCAAACAGCTTCCTTGCAACTTTTGCCTGCTTTTGTTTTCTTCTCTTCCTCCCAACCACTTTCTGACAAACAAAATCAGCTGTGTGCCTTTGAAAAGCCCCCGCTTGCCTGCAAGAGGCCTTTCCCTGTCTTCTATTCCACTTGAGATCCTGCAGAGGATAATCAGACAAAGAAGAATAAGGGCTTGATTAGCTGAGAAACAAAGCAGATGGATACACTGCTTTGGATGCATGTCACATGCTTGACACCTGCCTGGGTGTCCCAGGTGTTCTGTTGCTGCAGAACGTCCCCTGTAATGGAGGCTTCCAGAGGTGTGGGGAGGGGACTACATCCTGTTACAAGACTACATCCCAAGAGCTTTGATGCTAAACATGAATACTATTCTGCATTGTACTCACACTTAGAAACCAGACTGCCAGAATGTGTTGACTCTATTCCTGTTAGCTAGAATTCTCACTCTGTTTACTTTGGTTTAGCCAATATGGTGCTTTAGCATACTTGTACATGGACACTTTCGACCTTCTTGACTCTCTGCATTTGATTACATGGCTTGTGAAAGCTTGCATTTGCAATAAACCAGTTGGAATCTCAGGTACCGCTGAAGATTTTGGCTTTGCGATGGTTGACATAATATTGGAACCCGTCAGCAGGAGGGAGGATTGAGAACAGACTAATCAGAGAGCTTCAGCTTTATTAGTGCTGAAATTTATCCTGGCAAAGCACCATCTCTGAAATTGGAGAGCCATAGCCAAGCTGTTAACGTCCCCTCCCTTCCCACATTTATTGTGGCAGAGAATAATAATGAGGTGAACTCCCTTGGTCAGGCTTGGACTTGAGCTTGGAAAACTGAGCCATTTCCCTCCAATCTTGGGAAAAAGCTCAGTTGATTCCAAGGCCAAGGTGATCGAGTCATATCTCTGATGTCACTGGAAATGAAAAGGGAATCTAATTCTTCCCCAATCTGATCCAAGATTCCCCCCAACCTTCTCTTATCCGCCTCTGTCCTCCTTCCAAACACCTCCCCGCTCTTATCTCCCTTTGCTGCTACTGTGACAGTGGCAGTAGAAAAGAGGAAGGGAGAAAAGCCTCTATCTTTCATCCTCTGATGGCTGGCATCCTACTATGGTTTCAAGCTAAGTGGTGCCAGGCGCATGGGCCGTCAGCAGCTCTGAGAGGACTTCATTTCCCCTGCCTCTTGGCTTGGAGCTGTAGCAATGTGCCGGTCACTGGAGGGTAAGGGAAACTCCCCTCAGGTCTACCACTGCTGGAGCAGCAAGGAAGGTAACTGGATGGGAGATGAGATGTGGAGAGAGGAAGGAGTTAAATTATCCACTGACTCTGATTAACTAACTTTTGAGGCTCTAATGCAGGGGTGGGCAATTCGTGGCTTTCCAGATATTTTGACCTACAACTCCCATCTGCCCTAGTCAGCACAGCTGATGGTGAGGGATCATGGGAGTTGTAGGCCAAAACATTTGGAAGGCCACAAGTTGCCCACCCCTTATGTAATGCCTGCCTCCAATATTTGTATTTCGGAGCCAGAGAATACATTTGGTGACATCACTAGCTGAGAGTTGAATGACTGGTGCAGCATTCTCTTGTAAACTGCCCAGAGAGCTTCAGCTATGGGGCATTATATAAATTTGATAAATAAATAAATAAAATTGTGTTGTTTGTAACTTTGGCGCAAATATACCCACTGTACTGTTTCTGAGGAAGGGTTTCTATTGTCCAATAGAAACATCCCGGTAGAAAAGTAGAGTAGGAAATGTGGATTCAACACTTTATTGTGCTGTAGATTCTCTTCATGATGAAGTCACTTAAGGTTGCACAACTCTATATTTATCTATAGAGATAATCAAGCAGTGAGAGGCATTACCCTAAGATAGGTAACATACCTTGGGGGACTTTGTAGTTTTTCCTGCTTGATCCCTACGGATGCTGAGAGTACATCCAGAAAATCTTACCATGCATAGCTTCAGATATAGTTTTTACTTGGGCAGTAAAAGGATTGTAAAAGGAACTGCTGTGGAGGTTAATGGGCCCATTGCCCTTCTAATGGGAATTCTTGTTTGGCATGCTCCTGAAATATGGGTCGGTTTGATGCACCAGAAATGTATCTCTTTGCTCAGAGCAATTCTTTTAACTGGTTGGCTTCTGTCATAGCATTTTTGCTTTGGTGCATTGCAAGGGAAATGTCATAACTTTTTTATTCTTTTATCATTCACTCGTTTCAATGGGGTTATATTTCATGTGGCTTTATTTGGCTCTTACACTCAGCACTTGATCTTCAAACATGAAAGCTAGAACATTTCTGTAAATTAAAGAAAAGAAAAGAAAAGAAAAACTCTCTGGGTTCAGCCTAAGCTAGTGAGATCCACACTGGGGCGCATATCCTGGGTTCTGCCGTTTAGAAGCTGTGCACTTTTACAGACCTACTAGCCATAGTACCTAGGTAGATGAGTCAAAGCTTGAAATTAAATGAAAAGGGGTTTGAAGAACAGGAGGAGCACATGTGAGAAGCAATCAGATGAGAGCTCAGAACTTTTTTTTCCAAGAAAGGAAGAACCCCTGAGTGTTTTCAGAATTATTGACAAAGGAATAATAGGCTGACTTCAATTTCCAATTACCGTAGCTTTTAATTATAGATCAGACCACATCAACATCAGGCCTCCACAGACTAATAGTGAAGCACTGGTGCATGGTAAACTGAAGGGGAAATTGACAGGCAAACTGATCAGGATGGTTTGATGGACACCCACAAAGGACTGAAAATGTGGAGGAGAATGTAGAAGAGTCCTTGTCTTCTTCCCCTGAACCTTTCCTGATCAATGCCTCATGCAGACCTGTATGTCAATTGTCTCACTTCATCTGGCTTCCAACAGAGAAGTTTGAGAATCAATTCTCCTGGCTCAGAGGCTCACTCTTTCTTCTTCCCCATGGCTCTGTCTGCTCTATCTGCGATTCAGGGTGAATGCTCACATGAAAGGAGAACTGGGCGTTAAGAAATCCTGCCCTAGATGTTTGATAATTTTGTCACCCCTCCTTCTCCATCTCCCTTCCTGAGCTTTTGTTTTGTATCTTGGGCTGTGAACATGGACATTTCTGTTCTTCTTCCTGGTTGGGTCACCACAATATTGTCACACAAGATCAGATACCACAAAATCCATTTGTGGCTAATATCTAGTGCTTTGGAGAAAGAAGGGGGCAGCAGAGGACATAAGGCAGGGCTGGACAATTTTGGCTCTGTAGCTGTTTTGGCCCTTATGATTGACTATGCTGGCTAGGGCTGATGGGGCTGTAGACTAAAGCATCCGTAGGGCCACCCTAAGATAAGAGAAGGCATCAGATTTTGCTTCCAAATTAGTGTTTTCATGAAAAGCTCTTCTTCTGCTTCCTCACCCAGCTCCTATCTTCTGCAAACTTGCGGAAGGATGACACAATGGATGTTCAGCACTTTGAGAATGGAGCATCTATTTTGGTTCATAACTGAATGCTGACCTTCTTGAAATCTGACCCTCTAGGCCTTGCGTATAAGCTGGCCTCTCCCAATTGGGAAAACAAATGTGATTCTAACACCTGCTGGGCAGTCACCACCTCCAATTACTTCACATGGGAGTTTGCATTTGCTCTCCACTTTTTTAAAAAATTATTATCACCATGTCAGACATTTGCTGAAATGCACTTTTGCAGTAGAGGCCATCAGCATAAGCCGGGGCCAGCAGATGGCCGGTTGCCCTGCTGCAGGTAAGCTGGCGGCCGGAGAGATCATCTTGTGACAGCTATAATTGTTTGGCATTTTATTTTGTTAATAGCTCCCATATAATTCAATGACTTTCAGGCCCTCGGGTGGCTAAATGAAGTGGCTCTATTGAAGTCGATGGCTTCATACCAGCTGAGGTTTGGGCTCTCAAATCCTTATCGAGAAGCAAGAAAACAACAACACAAATCAGGGGCCTCCGGTGCACATTTAAGAGAATTGGATCAATATCTGCAATATAAACTGTGCAAGGAAAATATGTTGTCTTCCTTGTACATCCTTTCACTCAACCTCTTGGCATGCAGACTCAGGCTTGGATTGACCCACGACACAGGCAAATAACGTGTATTAATGATCGTCCCTGTAGGAATGTGCTGTCTCGGTGGGGTGCGAGATTCAGGGATTTGTTATCATCTCTGCCTCGTATTGAACAACCATCAGTCCCTGTACAAAGATGGTTGCATTTTGTGGGTGGACTATGTAATGTAATAAGAAGGCAGAAGAATATCCAATGCTGTTTTGTATTTATTTGCATATAAATAAATGTAATAAATAATAAATAAAAGATTCCTTGATTAAGTTGAATGCCCAACTCTCTTTCACAAAACCTGTCATTGAAAAAGCAAATACCTTGCTTATACTTCTGGTTCCAAACAACCATCTGATTTAATCAAATCAAATTGTCTCATGATCATAATTATCCTATTATTCTTATCACATCTTCCCTACAACTAACGCAAAATAAAAAACAAATCTCTTCTGCTGGTTGAATGCATCACTGGATACATTTTCTCATCACATTCAGAAACACGCAAGCCCAGCTATTGTTAATGTCATTATTTTACAGCAGAGAAATCAACATCACACCCAATGATACAATGACCCATAGCAATTCTTTCAGTTGTAATAGCAGAAGCGTTCTGTGTCCTCATTGGAATTTGGTCTGTGTTTGTTTCTGCACCAAAGCTCTAATGCTACAGCCAAGGAATCATCTTTGCTTTTCTTGCCAAAGGTGATGTTAGTCCCATTTATTTAATCTATTTTAGCATTTTTCTTTTTCTCTCTCTTGGCAGTGTGATTTGTGTTGTGATGCATAATGCTACTTCTCCCCTTTTGCTTTCCGTTCTCTGTGTCCTGTGAAACACAAGCTCATATTATACTTGTGGCTATGATTCCATCAGTTATGATAATCTGCACAATAGCCTCTTTTACGTGCTGTCGGTTCCTACATTAGTATCCAAGAAGGCAACAGCCCCTTACTGTGGTTGCCAAAAATAGATCCCCTGTGGCAACATTTGATGTGAGGGTTGGTGGGTGTTTGGAACATTGGTAAGCCAGTTTGGGGGTGCTCTTGGATCCAGAACTGTCACTTGAGGCACAGGTGAACTCAGTAGCAAAGAGCACCTTTTATCAGCTTAGGCTGATATACCAACTGCACCCTTATCTGGACAGAGATAGCCTAGCTACAGTTATCCATGCTCTGATAACCTCTCGTTTGGATTAATGCAATGCGTTATGCATGGGGCTGCCTTTGAAAACGGTCCGGAAACTTCAACTGGTACAAAACAGGACAGCGCGGTTAATAACAGGGACTGGCCGGCAAGATCACATTACGCCAGTCCTTTTACAACTTCATTGGCTGCCAGTCCAGGTCCGGACCCGATTCAAAGTGCTGGTATTGACATTTAAAGCCCTAAACGGTTTGGTGCCAGGTTATTTGAAGGAACGCCTCTTCCCATATGTACCTGCCTGGACCTTAAGATCATCTACAGGGGCCTTTCTCCGCGAGCCCCTGCCAAAGGAAGTGAGGCAGGTAGCTACTAGGAGGAGGGCTTTCTCCGCTGTGGCACCCCAGTTGTGGAATGAGCTCCCCAGAGAGGTCTGCCTGGCACCTCCTTTCGTCGCCAGCCGAAGACCTTTTTATTCTCTCAGTATTTTAACACTTAATTTTAACTTAAATTTAAATTTTACTGTTCTAACTCTGTATTTTAATCTTATATCAATTTTGCTGCGTGGTTTTATCCTGGTTGTGCTTTTTATACTGTATTTTGTATTTGTGCTTTTAACCTGTTGGTTGTTTTATTGTGGTTTTAATTTTTGTGAACCACCCAGAGAGCTTCAGCTATTGGGCAGTATAAAAATGTAATAAATAAATAAATAAATAAGCTTTTTACTGTCTGTACTAGCCCAACTTCAGGGAGAGTCTCCATGCTCAGAGTGCTTTCAAGTGGTCTCCACATGGGGCTATAATAAAGGAAGTGGTCCCAAGTTACTCCATTAGTCAGTTTCCAGTCTTTTTGAATAGAGCCCTGTCAACAGTTGCCAAACCACCATTTAAGTCACCATCCTTGGGATAGCACCTCTATGTCGATCTCCACATTCATTGAAGTTTAGGTATTCCTTCATAACATTTAATAATCTGATCTCTGAAAAGCTAAACACATTTGTTTAGGGCAAGCATCTTTCCCTAAGAATCTGGTTTCTTGAATCCTGTTATTAAAAGACCAGATATAAATCCATTTATGCCTGCCTTAAGTTTTAGGATCCATGGAATTATCCTTGAGTTTTTCCTCCACTTGTAGGGTTGACCCATATTTCCAAATTCTTCAAATTTCCTCCTTGAGCAGGGGTGCACAACCTATGGCCTGTGGGCCACGGCTGGACCTTGGTCACTGTTGTGCAGCCCTATGGCCTGTATTCCTACCAAATTACCCCCAATGGCCAACTAGTGTCTCTGCTACTGCACCACTAAAGCCTCCTCTTCCTTCTCCTCCCAATGACTTTGAAACATTTTGGAAGCAATAATGCTCATCAGGATCACTGGGAGTGAAGGAGGCTAAAGCGATCCTAAAGCAGCCAGCATCACTGCTTTCATGCCACTACTGGTGATTTGGAAGCATTGATGCCCATTGGGATTGATAGGAAGGAGTTTTAGACTCCCCCCACCCCCATGACAACCAAAGCAGTCTCCCCACCCTGCCCCAGAGATCATGTGCGGGATCACTGGGGTGGGGGTGAAGTTCAAACCCCCACCTCCCACCCCAGGCTGTGTGTCCATGCATGCATACATGTGCATGCATGCATATATGTGCTTGTAAATGCATGTCCAGCTTCTTAGCCCTGTACCGACACTGGATGCAGCCCTTGGGGCTGAAGAGGTTTTGCACCCCTGTCCTAGAACCCTCCTAGTTACTTTTTCTCTTCATAAACTTGGCAGGGAGAGGTATGAAAGATCTGGAAGGGGAGATCCAAAGGGACTGAGCATATTCATAGCTCAAGGGAAAACAGACACTTAAGAGATGAACCGCCAACATTCCTATCCTAAGGGAAGGCATACTGTCTTTGTAACTGGGGTTTCCTTTCTCCTTCATTCTCCCCATGTGTTTCTCCTCCAACCCTGCTCATTTTCCTGCCTTGGCATCCTGCTTCCTTGGCTGATGTATCACACTTGACAAGGTTATGGAGTCAGCATGTTAAATCTTGAAAAGTGAGTGTAATTTATTGATCTACATTTTGCTTATGAAATAGGACAAGTGCTGATTTGAGAATCTTGTTTCCTTTCTCTATCTCCTTCTCTCTCTCTCTCTCTCTCTCTCCCCGCCCTCCCTCCCTTGCTTTCTGCTTCTCTTATCTTTGGTAATTCCTCTGAGCTTGCATCAAAACTCTCCAATCCTTTGTTAGCTGTTTGGAAGCAGCCACACAGGCTCAGCTGCCTATTCTTTTCCTCCTAGCTTTTTCCCCCTTTGCTGTGAAAAACACACAGGGCCAGGTACATCCCACCACTCACTCCATTAGTTTCAGGAGGGATTACACTTGGGACAGATTTGGCCCATAATGCCTGGGAGAGAGATTGCTAAATAGAGTGGCTTCTGGCCCTATCCTTTGAATGCGTACACATATGAACAGTCTTCAGCCACAATGGGGTTACCCTGGTGTGGAAAGGTTAGTCATCTACAAGATCCACAGCATTTAGTCCATTCCAGAAAATAAATAATTTCCTGGCAGAAAACACTTTCTCGTTTAATTTGACCAAAAGAACTTGATCCTAAACGTTACTTGGAAATAAGTCCAATTGATTTCAGTGACACTTCCCTCCCAGTAAAGAGGCCTAGGATTGCAGCCAAAGGCCGACATCTGTTGCAATGCTAATGATGAAATAACGGCAGTGCAGAAGGTAGCTGAGAAGTGACATGATGCAAATTTCTTATACAAGTTGGCAGGCTGAGCGAAATCAGATTCTGATGTGTTGAACATATCTGCTTTGTGGTGTCTCTCCTGAAGCAAATGGAGTTCTGGCTTTGCAACTGGAGAATTTTTTGGTCCAAGACCAAAACTTTGAGTACTCTGCCCAAGGCTAACTACATCTTTCTTTGGGGTGGATGGGGGAGGATCTAGAAATTCCTTCCCTTCCAGGTGTAGTAACTGAGGGCTTTTTCAAAAAAATCCTTTGTGTGTGTGAGTAATATAAATGTGCGGTTGTTGCTAAAATGCTACAGAGAATCCAGGTTTTCTTCCATCAAGGAAGTGCTTTTTTGGTGGGAATTGCATGTTTACTGAGCACCCAAGGCACAATATCTTGTTCTGAGGTAAATGGCTGCAGAGAAGGCATTCATAGTTATTGCAGTTGTTCTGTGGAATGAGTTTGTCATGAACACCAACTAGATTTTGGCCATAATGTAAATGGTGATGAGCAATACTCCTTCCCCTCTCCAAAGCTGTAACTGGTTGTTGTTGTTGTTACTGCTGCTGCTATTTTTAATTTTTAAAACTGAGTTACTTGAAGACTGCACTCTTTCCCTCCAGTTTGTATTTATCTGTTTATTTTACTGATTTCTTTTTTAAAATCCACCCTTGATCATTGTGGATACCAAATCACTATACAAATATAATTGAAATAACACATAATGCAATAAAAACACCCAAAATATAACAGAAGAGACAAAATCTACTAACTGAAATGCCTGGGCAAACAAATAATAGCAGCACTGGCATCTACTAACTGAAATGCCTGGCCAGTGCCAAAATAATAGCAGCACTGGTTATTATTATTATTATTATTATTATTATTATTATTATTATTATTTATTTATTTATATAGCACCATCAATGTACATGGTGCTGTACAGAGTAAAACAGTAAATAGCAAGATCCTGCCGCATATGCACCTTCATGGGAAGGGTGTTATGTAGTTGAAGTGCCACAACCAAAAAGGCTCCTTGGGTTGTATCCAATGCTAGTCCCATTAATTTTAATGGGTCTACTCTAAGTAGGACTAATGTTGGCAACAATGTATACCATAATATGCTTGACTTGGAGGAGAACCTTCCCTCTTGTTTAAAAATGAGGCTAACTTTGCCATTGCAGCTGGATTTCTCCTTCCATTACTCAGTACATGTAGATGGAATCCTTTTCTTTTGACATTGCATCAGGACTGGGGAACTGAGGCACATGGACTGAAGTGTGGTTGGGGCAAACATCCCTGTTTGTTTGGATAAATCCTCTCTGTCGATAATAATTCATATGCCTTTGTGGGGATGATCATGATCAGCGAGGTAAAATGTAACAAATAATTGCAGATTGTGGAAAGAAGAACATTTTTTTTTTGGAGGACACATCAGCACATGAATTTCTTTCTGGACCAGACCCCATATTGTACAGAACACATGAATAGACTCTCAACATGTTTGTTAAATGAAAAGCAGCTGCAAAGGCTGCCAGTTTGAGCAGAGGAGTGGCGGGACAGTGGGGGGACTGTTTAACCCTTTCCTCTGGCTGTTTCTCTCTCCCAAAACCTTGTCTTTCCACCAGTGGGAAGCAAGGCATCTTTGAATGTAGAGATGTTCCCAGCTCTAGAGTGGACTGGGTGATGCCGACTCTGTATACCGCATGGCCTGTTCCAAGGCTCAGAGAAGAATTACATTTTTTGCTTAATACCAAGGTCTTGTGAGAGCAGAGCTTTAGTAGTCTTCTTAACCTAATGCCCTCTAGAGTATTCACTACAACTCCCACCATCCCCAGTGAGCATGACCAGATGGGACACACTGTCAGGTGGGAGAAGGTTGCACTAACGTGTGCTTGGGAAGCTAGAGAAATAAAGGTGGTGTATGCCTTTTCCCCAACCTGGTTCCCTAACAATGGAAATAAGTGGAGCTAACAATGGAAATAGAACTTCTTCAGATGAGTGTTTTATCACGTGCTCGCAACTGGACACTCATGGATCTTTACAAGTCATTTTGACGATGCAGTGATTCTCTGGCCCATCTTCTGCTCTATTTCCTGGTTTTAACAGTGTAAAATAACCCACAGAAAAACTGTTTTTTAATTTTAAAAAGAAGACTATTTCCTGCCACGTGCAGGAAAGTTGTGCTATAAAATGCCCACTAGAGGGCATTGTCCCCATTGATCTATATGAGCCACATGGTCTCTGTTCTCTTTCCCCATGTAATTCCTGCTTGTTCTCAACGTGGAAGAAAGCAGGAAGCAAGAGCGACGGTAAGGAAATGTGATTTCTCCCCATCTGAAGAATCTGATAGTCCAACATTGCAACCTATTTTGGGCAGTGGAAACTGATGGCTCTGGTTTCGATGGGGCTGTACATCAATTCTGGGATTCAGTCAGAACCAGAATGCCAGAGGAACTGTCCAGGGTGCTGAACCCTAGCCCCCTTCAAAAAAGTTCTAGCACATTGGATAGCTCCTGTAGAATTCTTACCTTTTCAGGCTGGTATTAATTTGTGTTTTAACTGAGTTTTACTATGTTGTTTCAATGTTTGTGATTTAGTTTATGATATTTAGTTTATGGTATTGGGTGTGGATTTTGGGATGCTGTGCATAGCTTGCTTTTAGTGCACTAGATCATTGAGTTAGGCAGGTTAGATCATGTAAATAAAGGAAACAATATCAGTGAACAACCTAGGCAGCTGCCATCCTGGCTGTTCTTGGGGACTCTTGTCTGAGATATGGGGAACTTTCTTTCAGATCATGAGAACAAGCTTACCTGAATCCCTATGTATTAGTCAGAAAATGGAAGATCTGTGAAAGCAATTGCATTGCTGATATCAGTAAGCTAGCTTTGTGCCCATTCTTTCCTTCTTGCCTATAAATAATATTTGGGGAAGGGAGGTGGGGTTGTGGGGTTGGCTATGGCAAAGCAAAGATAGCTTGCCTCCCAGCACTGATTAAAAGGGCCAGCAGGCATCAATTAACCCCCCCAAACCTTGTTTTGGCAGCACCGATCGTTTTTTTAAATTCTATCCTAATTAAAAACTCCAATCCAAATGGCTGGATGATGGAAATTCTAATTAAATCAACCCCATCTTCTGCGTGAACCCACGGTTTGCATAAAATAAAGCATGAAATTAATAATTGTTTTGGAATCCGCTGCTTTCGGAGATGTATCTGGTGACATCTTCTCTCCCCTCATCTTCTCTAACTTCCAAAAAATATGCAAAGATCACTGTAGCTTGGTGTGGCCTGATACAAGGAAGGGGGATGGGAGGTGGATCTAGGCACTGAGGATGGTGTACCAGGGAGGAAAAAACTTTCAGAGATAGGGCAACAGACTGTATGAATGGACGAAACAGTGTAAGAACTTTAAAAACCAAACAGAAGGGATCTGCGCATTCCACTTAGTACTGGAGATGGATCAGAGTAACTGAGATTTCATTTTTAAAAATTGGGTGGGTGGGGGATAAGCTACTGTTTCTCTGTTTCAGCAGCAGCAGCAGCTTTCAGTGCAACCTGGAAACTGATTAGCACCTAGTAGAAGCTAATCTAATTTAACTTGTATTACCCCTCCAGCACTCCATCATAAGACTGTTGCAAAATTATAGACTTCACGGCTTTAACATCATGCCAGTTTTCTCTCTTTCCCTCCCTGCCTCCTTGGGCATGAGACCCTCAATGGTCCCCTCCCTCACTGAGTCATCCTTCTCACTGCCATTGTCACCAGCGCCTCCTCCTCCTCCTCTTCCTCCTCCACATTGCTACCACTTACTTGCTGGACAGGGAGAGAGCCAATGAGCAAGTAGGTGGCAACATCTACTGCTCCTTCTCACCACTACCATTCCCTGGGCCAAAGCAAGAAGGAGGTGAACAAACAGGTTGCAAAGGTGAACAGGAGCAACTCCGGGGGGCTCTTTTCAATGGGCCTCTCTTTGGGTTTGAATCCTCGGCAGGTGCCCAACGATGCCTAGGCTTGACACAGCCCTGTGTTGGTCCAAAGGCATTACCCTGCACTCGATATACGATGTTAGTTTCAGGCCATTTCTGGTAAAACCATCTTTCCATCAGAGGTAATTCCTTTTCTGTTTGGAACTCACCTATTCTGAATTGCTGGGTGTTCCAAGCATACTTTCTTGATGAATCTTTTAGATCAATCACGGGCCATGGTGTTTCTTTCTAGATTGATGAACTCCTGCTTCTCATGAGGGTAGTGCATTCCCCAGCCTTCTGTGGAGGAGGTCCCAAGTTTTTATTATTTTTATTAGTGATTGTAAGCCACCTTGAGCTCCATTTTGAGTAAAAAGGCAGGGTACAAATCAAATAAATCTATTAAATCATAAATGAATGAATAAATAAACAATAAAGTCCTGACCAGCTTCCTTAATGACTGATGGTGACTTGTTGCTCAAAACACTGGACTGTTAGTTACATTTACTACCCTGTTCTCTGTTATTGGGAAAACATTGTGTGCAACAAGTCACTGCTTCTCCCACCCTCTTTTAATTTACATATGTTTCAAAACTATTGCTGTATTTGGAACCCTTATGCAGCTCTGATGAATATTGCTTTGGTTATTAAAAACCACAAGGATTCATTGTCTCTCTTATGGGAACCTGAATTAGTTTGAGGAGTGGTGCCAGACAGCAGAATACAGAAGGAAGATCCTTGCATGGAAGAAGGAGGTGGAGAAGGAGGAGGAGTGAAGGAAGAGGAGACAGACAGACAGACAGGCCAGGTCTACACCAAGCAGGATTTAGCACTATGTAAGTGGTATGAAAACAGTTATATAAGAGGCAGGAGCCACATGACTACTTTATAGCGGTATTGAAGGGCACTGACAACTGTTGGGGCCCATTGACACGTACCATATACCACTTTCATACCGCTTCCATAATGCTATATCCTGCTTGGTGTAGATCTGGCCCTAGTGTCTTTCTTCTTCTGTTAAACATGGTTTTCCCTCTGCATGTCTGGCTTATCGGCTTCTTGAATCTGCAGTCAAAGTCTGTGGCTGAGCAATAGCTGCTTGTTGTTTTTATTGACGGGGACATCTAGGCACTTGAAAGCAGTTTTCTTTATGTTACTTCAGTTTAGTGAGCAGATATTTTGGGAGCTGCTGTTTAGAAAGCAAGGAAGATGCCCTTGGGGTTCTTCTGCTTAGATTTTGAGGATCTGCCAGACACTATATTGATCTGAAAGCCTCGTGGCTTCAAAAAATAGAGAGAAACATTCATCTAGAAAAGGAGGTGGGAACTGGGGACCACTTGACCATTGTTCATCATTTGGATAAAGTGGTGCAGAGAGCAAATGGCCTCAGGTCTCCTTGATTTCACATCTACACTCAGAATTATCTCACCAGAGAGCCAGCTAAGGCAAACTGTTGCTTGCTGCTTCTCCTTGAAACTCTTATTCCCCCCCCTCCCCAAAAAGAAAAATCTTTAGATAGTGCTGCTTTGGCTAATCGTGCTGAGACTCAAATTGATGGTTTAAGTTCAGCAATTCCATCCTGTGCACCTCAACTGGTGGGAAACTCAAAATTGCTGTCATTGTCTAATTCTCTCCAATCTGAAACTGATTCGGTTAAATTGGTGCCTTCCACTATTATTAAAGAAAATGTTGCTTTAGTTTATAAAATGGCGGAAAATGGGGGTGCAGAGAAGGGAGGTGACTGCTTTTGCAATTTGGCCAGGAGGGGAAGGAAGTGCTGTGTAACAGCAATATGACAGAAAATGTGACCCTGTCACTCCATGTCAAAATAGTCTACAAAGGGCCAGCGCCTGGAATTCTGGTTCATTTAAAAGCAGAAGTGATGCTTCTGATGTCCACCTTGTGGACATGCCAGAGGAGAAGAGGCAGTGGCCATCTTGTGTCTCAGTTTTAGGCCTAATTTACAGAATAGGCTAAGATAACAGTAGGGCTTACCTTACAGCATGGATGGGGAAGGTGTGTGTGGCCTGCAGATGTTATTGGGTTGCAACTCCCAGCATCCCCTGCCAACCACATGTTCCCACCCACTGCTTTACAGGGTGGCTGGTGGGAATCATTAAGTTACTGTGGAAAAGACTTCAAAGTGTTTAGGAAAAAAGTGTCATATGAATCCTAAGTCATATTATTTGATGCATCTACTATGGGTAACTACAAATAGCTATTCACCATGCGGTAGCCTTTTGTGAACAGTTTGCAGGCTGGCTGATGTGGCACAGGGCAAGGACGATCAATTTGTGGCCCTCCAGATGTTTTGGCCTACAACTCCTGTCAGCCCAGCTAACATAGCCAATGGTGAGGGATCATGAGAGTGTAGGACAAAATATCTGGAGGGCCAGAAATGGATCATTCATGGTATAGGGGAATCATACAACAGGAGAGGGCCTTGTAGGCCATCTAGTACAACTCTCTGCTTGGTACATGAAATCCAGAGCTAGATAATGAACAACAATCTCCACTTGTGGCGGGATGCTGTAAGTAACTTGCTCCCTGTGTGCTTGCAGCAATTCCACAGTGAGTTGATAAGCAGCCGCCATATAGCAAAAGGCTGTCCACAGTCATCACCCAACAGGAAGAGCAATTGTGTGAACCAATTTTCACTTCTTTTTATTTTAGCAAGTCGGAAGTAAACAGACCTGATTTTAGGAAGAGAAAACCCAGATTTAATTCTGAGTCCCTAGTCCAAAGCACAGTACATAGATAGAGATCTCCCCCCCCCAAAAAACCCCCTCACTCATAAAAACCTTGAATTCCCACATTGTATTTGCTTTTATGTATCTAAAAGCACTTTTTGTCTTTTATCTGAGAAAATAGCTGATGTAGAGAGTTAGGCTATTGCAGCGTGCAAGATCAAAAAGGCACAAAGGAGAGAAAAAAGAACCTCTGTGAAACCCGACATTTTGGGAGCTGGCATTGTATTTACACTCTGTCCAAAGGAGAATGGAGGGTAAACCCCCCCCTCCAGAGCGCAAAGCCTGTAGCTTGCAAATCAACAGGTGTTCCTAAACTAAGCTTAGACAACAACCTAAAATAACAGCGATAGAACATGTTCTCATTGTTTGCTTCATGAAAAGATGCCCCAGATATTCCCAGAGTGATTTAAGTGGATGTTGCCTTCTTTAAAATCTTACTTGGTCGCCCAGCCATCTCCTGCTGTGCCTGTTGCTGGCCTTCCCACCCATCAACTGCAGATGATAAACCTTCTGATTAGGGACTGTCTAATTAGTTTTATAGGAATAGCCCTCCAGATGTTTGAGATGACCACTAGCATCATCCCAACCATTGGCCATACTGGCTGGGGCTTATGGGACTTGTAATCAAAACATCTGGAGGGCACTAGATTGCTCATCCCTCAATATTTCAACAAATTACTCTGCCCCCAACTCCTTACCCTTTCTGGAACCCACCCCCTATGCATCATATTATGGGAGGTGCTGCAAAGTCTAGAGACATAGGCAGTTTTTAAACCAGGTGGACCATTTCCCTGGGTGCAAGGAAAGCCTGCCTTAGCAAGACACGTCATGTGCCCACAAGCAATTGTTGTATCGATTCTTGCTGGTGCAAACTCCATGCTCACCAATTGTGTATAGGAACGGGGAAGTGTGGTGTGTGAACATATCCCTAATGCTTCTGCAGATGGCTCCCTGTTGCTTTTCATGTTGCTTTTAATTTAATTTGTAATTAATTTGATGCCATAAAATTCAATAGCATCACACATAATTAAATTAAAAATGATGTTTCAAAAAGGAGATAGGAATAGGGAGATACAGTAAGGGGTGGACCATGAGTACATGCCCTGAAAACCACCTGGATTATAAGAGGGAGGAAAGGCAGGGTCTACACTATAACGGTATTGAAGTGCACTGACAACTGTTGGGGCCCATGACATATTCCACACACTGTTTTCAAACTGCTTTCATAGTGTTATATCCTGCTTGGTGTAGATCTGGCCAAGGTTCCCTACTGAGAGGACTTAATAACAAACAGTAGAAGTGATGACAGGGTAAGGTGTATTGGCAGAATCCCAAAAGACAGAGAGCTACCAAAATCAAGTTCCAGGAGTATGTCTCAGATATAGCCAGGGCAATGCATTGTTATGAGATAGGCTTCTGGTGAGTGTGTGTGCATGCATGTGTGCATGCGCTCCGCCGAACAGATTTAGCAAAGGTGAGAATTAATGGAATTGGACTAACTAGGCCTCCACATTTGCCTCCACTGTGGAAACAATGATGCTCTGTTACTTTGTAGCTGGATTTGAACTTGAAAGTGAAAAACTACAAATGTGCAGCTCTCTGAGCAGAGCTTTCGATGTGAAGATGAAGGATCCCAACTGTCAGATTGGGAGTGAGGCTGAATGCACAATCACCTTAATGCCTGGGGATGGATGAACATCAAGCTTCTGGAGGGGAAGCAGATGCTGGCAAATTAATTTCAAATGATGTGCTAGAGAATCAGAGGGACAGCGGAGGGAGATGGCTTCATTGCATCTATAGTGCTTGGCCCATTTGTCCATAGCCATGATCATGTCCACACTGATGCCATGCTGTGCTCAATGGATTCTGAGGTAGTGACAGTGGTGGCCATAAGCACTCCCCTCCTTTCCAGAAGCAGTGTGGCTGGTGCCCAGGCAACAGGGAAGCCACTTAGAGGAAGTTGATGGTGGGGAGGAACCCTGAGTTTTCTGGTGTGTGTGTGTGTGAGAGAGAGAGAGAAAGAGAGAGAGAGAGAGAGAGAGAGAGAGAGATCCTTTCACATACAAACCTGCCACTATCATAACTGCACTGAAATTGTAAGCAAAGGTGGAGAGGGAGTTTCATGGAGGATGTGCATGGAACAGTTGTAGGTGTTCAGCCCAGAACCACTGGATGATGAAAATAGGAAGTGAGATCTGGTGGCAGGAATGGGGTAAGAAGAAAACCAGTAGCCATGTTCTGAAGCTGATGGCTGTGTGATGTTTGGGTTTTATGATAAGGAGGTGTAACCTTCACTGGGTAGGACCTATTGGCCTTCTGTTATATATAATAACAGACAGGACTGATCATATAGGGCCTTCCTGCAGGATATGTTTATTCTGCAGTAGAGGTGCATTTGTTGTACAGAGTAATCATACCCCAAGGATGGGCTTCTGTTGCAGATAATTTGCATTTCTGAGCACTCAAACCACAATCTTGTATCTGGGAAAGTATAATTTACGTCTCTCCTGCCTCTGACAGTAATTTCAATGTTATTATGATTGGTTTGTGGAATGTGGTTGCACACGGTGATGCATAATCAAAAACTTATTTCAAGATTGTGTGTGTGCATGTGTGTTTAATTTTGGCAGTCCTTGTGAACAGCAGTCAAGCCTTGTTTGTCCACTAAAACTGACTACAAGAAGTGAACCAGGTGGGCTGCTAGTGCGAGTCTCATTGCACAGGTACATCACACAGTATTTGTCATCACCTCTGATAAGAACTGCAGGCTGCCTATTATTATTATTATTATTATTATTATTATTATTATTATTATTATTATTTACATTTATATATCACCCCATAGCTAAAGCTTCCTGGGCGGTTTGCAAAAATTAAAACAGTGAACATTAAAAATAAATACACAATATATAAAAACATAAAAAACATTAAAGAATATGGTGGTGGGTTGCCACTGTGATAATCAAAACACCATGCTTTTTGTGCTACAAGGTAGCAGCAGTGAAAGGTTTCCAGTGGTAGCCGCCCTGCCCTCTGCCTGGGCAGATGGTGACCAATCAGGGGTCCTCATCCTCCCGACCATGCCTCCACTGTGACTCTGGAGCGAGGATCGATGGCGGATGTGCCGTACTTGTCTCGCTCTGGAAAAAAAACTTGGGGTAACTCCCTAATTTTTTTTGTTTTGCAGCCTCATGGGAAAATCCCGCCATGGCTGCTCAGGGGCTGCTGCATCATATAATTGGCGCAGCACCACCGTACAGCCACCCTGGAGCTTTTGGTGCATATAGACAGCTCCCTGGTGCAAAGCGCTTGTGTTTCAGTGCAGGATGGAAGCCTGTGAATATGGTAGTTGATGAACATGGGTGTGACTCCAAGTTCAAATGCACCGTTTGGATGCTCCATTGCGGAGAGATGCACTCTTGCCAATAGAAATGCCTTACATTGATGAAATCGTTTTACCCATCCAGATATCTACACCCCCAGACTATCTGCACACACATTCCCACAGGAGCTTGCATTCTCATGCCTGTGCACATTCAATTCTGCTCATCCCCCTTTCACACACAACTGCTTTGAATACTCCTACATTCCCTTCCATTGCTCCTACAGTATTTTAGCTTGCATAACTTCCAATATTTCAGACTCTGTAGGAAAAGAAGGTGGGGGGAAGAGAGGCAGAAATCAAGTCCCCCCTCCCCTGAAGGAATTGTTAAGATGCCAGAGCTTTACTCACTGAGCAGAATTTTAATCAAGCATCACATAAATAGTCTTGGTCATAGATACCTAATAAGCAGATCACAGCCCCTTGGAGTAGAGCACAAAGCAGATTGTCACATATAATAATCCTATTTGTGCCTTGATAAAGGTTCCCTCTCCCTCTCATTTCTCTTCCTTCTCTCTTCTCCTTGTGTGCATTCTCTCTCTCTCTCTCCCTCCCTCCTCCTCCTCCTCCTCCTCCTCCTCCTCCTCCTCCTCTTTCTCTGCAGGTAGTTAAAAGAGAAGGTAGCACTTTACAAGATTCTCTTAGCATTCAGGTGCAGTTGAACACTTACAACGTTGGCATCACATTTAAGAAAGAGAGAGAGAGAGAAAGACTGAGTGAAAAGGGGGAAATAAATAAAGGGTAGTTAAGAGGCAATGGGAAAATATAGAAAATGTTCTGTCGGAGAATGGAGAGATGCAGAATAAACTTGACTGAGATAGTGGTAAACAAGGGCTGTCTTCCACAGGGGAAGTGCTACAACTATTGTGGTATGGGATGAAAGGCTACCATGGGGCTTGACCATGGGGCTTTCGTGAGTTGGTATTCTTTTAAGGGGCATTTATGTGTTCATAGCTGCAGGAAGAGTGCAAGGCACAGACATAGTAGGAACTTTAAATATTATTCTAAAATCCCAGTATGGATTTTTTTCTCTTAGGGCCAGCACCTTTGCTTGTTGTGTGAATTTCTTCTAGAGTGCCTTTTGCTGTGCCAAGTTTTTGGCAACCAGCCCTGTGAGAAAAGACTGGGAGTTCAGGATGGACTCAGTACTACCCAATGAAACTGGGTTTCGCATGCCCCAACGCAACCCTCTGTATCATATTATGGAGGCCCTTTCCCTTGTCTGCCCATACAAAGCCCATGACCTTTGCTTCTGAAACCCTGTACTAGAAACTGCTCCTGCAAAACACCCTCCTCCACATCCAGGGTCGCACATGGCAGGAACATTCAGGTAGAAGGATGTTGGCTCAGCCACCTTACCAAGCTGGAGCCGGTTGTTCCTGTCTAACGGCTCTGCAAATGCCTCGATTCTTTGTTTTCATCCCTTATGACTCAGCCGACAAACTACTCTTATAATGGACAATGACGACATTAGGCTTCTACATCCTGAATTCTCTTTAAGAAACAGTGAGTGCTTCCTTATGGATGCAGGCAGCTGTGCAGGAATGGTGCCAATGGGTCTTACTCAGAGGACCTTGGGAGCTTTTGGGGGGGGGGGAGAAGTTGCTGATCTGCCACCACCACCAAAATAATAGAAGCTTCCTTTCTAGCTGAGCTGATGCACCTGACAACAATGGCCTAATTTGCAAGATGGCTTTGTGGTTGCTGTTTTCAAGATGCAGGGGCTGGGTTATGATGGATATGATCATACTGAAGCAGGTTACAATAATATTTTAAGCAACAGCTAAATGCTTTATGTAAATCACTGTAATTAGGGGGATGTATAATTATCTCAAAGCTGATAGCAGCAGTTGTGAGAGGCAGTAGCTTTGATCCTAGCCTAACAAAGCACTTCCCTGCAGTAGATCTACTTTTCTGCCACACTGACCAATCTATTTCTACCCTCGCTGTAATGCTTCCCCTTTAAACCTTTTCAGTGGACTGCTGATTTGGCGTGGTTTGCAAAACTCCATTAGGCTAAGCAGGGACGTATGAGGAGTTTGTTTATGTTCGAAAAATCATGGAAACAGTCCAGTTCACAACCCCAAATGCAAATGTAAGCAGGAAAGCACGTTCTCCAAAAATGCTTGCAGTGTTCCAAACCTCTGTTCCTGCTTGGAAAAAAAAGTACACTTTGACATGAAGGGAAAGCGTACATTTTTGGTGTGCTTTTTTCTTTTTTTTAGTTTCCCCTCATTCAAAATGCACAGTTTTCCTTTTCAAGCAAAATGAAAATACGCACACACACACAAATGAAAGTGTGACATGAGATGAGCCAAGGTTGGAGGTGTTTGGAGAAACTGCATGATTGTGAAAACTGATTGTTCGCCCATTCCTAAGGCTAAGTACAGCCTGTGCTAACTTAAGCATGCTCAATATATATGCCCCCCTTACATACCATGATTGTGGCATTGCTCCATCAGACCTTGGTAGGGATGTGTGAGAAATTCATTTTTTAATCACAATTTTACCCAGTTTGCACCTTCTGGACCAAACACAGACTGAGACGCAATCTGCGGTCGAGGTCCATATATTTCTGCGCTTGCAATGTGACGCTCCCAAAAATGTGTTTGACAGCATGTGGACGTTTGGAAAAATGCTTATGAAAAAATACGTACTTTTGAAAAATGTGCACAAACGTGCTTTAATCAATGGGAGAAGAATGCATACATTTCACAAATGTGCACAAGTAATGTGTACATTTGGGACAATATGCACAAAAATATGCACGGCTTATGACGTGAAAAGTGGGGGGGAAGTGTATATTACTTCACACACTGCGCAATGTGGTAAGGCAGCTATTTCCGCTGAGTAGAACCCTGGAACTCTCCCCTCAAAGTCCTGCACTGATGGAAGCACTGAAAAAGAGCCCTGTGGGATCAGATTACAGATCTATCTAGTTCATGCCCCAATGGGAAGGCCACAAGAAGGATAGGAAAGCAGTGGCCCTTTCCAGTGGCCACCCCGGTTCTCTGAACACAGCCAAAGCACTTTTTATTACTGCAGTGAAGAAAGCTTCACATCATAACAAACTGCCCAATCCATGAGCTCTACTGTGTGTAAAACAACCATTAGGAATTCTCAGATAGATTCATTTATTTATCTATCTCTTTATCTATTAATCACATTTATTTATTAAGAGGATTTTTATACCACCCATTAACAGCAAATTCTCTGGGCAGTGCAAAAAAACAAAATTAAAGCCATAAAATATAAAATACCAAACGAACAGAAAAATTAACATAACATCCGGGCGCCGTTATTCTTCACCAGCCGTTTAGATCACTGGCCGTGCAGGATGAGTGCGCTCTGGTCATCAGCAGTCACATCTCGGAGGAGGCTGCACGAAAATCCATAGCAGTTGCAGTGTTCACTGAACCTTTTGGGAGCAGCATCCTTTGGGGAGAAATAATACGCCATAGAGATCTCAGAATGAAGGTAGCAGAATCTGAGCAGAGAACTGGTTGCTGCTTTAATAGCCTTCTGTGTTTTTGCGGGAGGGAACTGGGTCTGCAGGGTGGTGGCGCCGCCGGCGCCGGGGGGGGGGGAGATGGAGAGAGAAGCTGCAATGATTTAATAGGTCTCTTCCATCTCTGAGATTAATTAATGCCTATGGAGCATTCTGAAGATGTAAAGTGCTATATAAGTGCTCGGCAGCGTAAGATCCTCTGGTGCTAAATCATTTCAACACACCATTCAATGTGGGACAGCGCTGATTAATTTAAGGGGCTAATTTATTGCTTCACTGGCTAGAGAGTTTTAAAACCAATCCCCACCAAGGAGTGGAACTGCATCTCCTCCCCCCCACTCATTTCCTTTCAGACTGCTGCTTACCCAAGGGGAGGCTGTGCACCAAAGCTGTGCTGCAGGCGAACCCCATTTATGACTCTATTCCCATCCCTGTTGCTCTTCCTCCTAATATTAAGCTGCCCTCTAGGTTTTTATTATGGATGGACAAATCTGTCAATTTGGGATTCTCTCAGTGCGAATTTCAAAGGATAACTGAGTTCTAGTGTGCACAGTGGTTCAAAAGTCCAAAATCAGGTAAGTTCGTATTAAAATTTGAACTGAACACATTTCTCTCCAAGTCTTAGTTTTTAGTACCTCTTCTTCCAATGGGGAATCAATAGCTCTCCTGAGTACTAAATAGAGGAGAAAGAGAGTGATATTGCTTTCATCCCTGCAGTCCGTAGATTATACAAAGTTGGTTCAGCTCTTTTTGCCTTTTCATATTTTCTGGAAATCAACAAACTTTGTATCTCTCAGACATTGTTCCCTGCTTTCCTCTCCTCCACCCCTGGTTTCCTTGATTAGATCAACTCCAGAAGGTCCTGTTATATTGTTTTGTGCTCAAGTGGTGAGAGGTTCCATGGGCAAAAATTCCTGGATTTTGCTACCTTTGGTGGACAGTATAGTACTGGTGGTTTATGGTTTTTTTTGTAAAATATGGTCCATCAATCTGATCTGTTATCTATGGAAATAAAAATATATATCAGTGAGTTCAAGGATTTCTTTAAATCTAGCAAGAATTTCATTCTGATCTCTCCATAAAGTGGACAGTATAATATGGCAAGTGTACCATTCCCAGCCTCTCCAGAATCAGAAGGATGTAAATGTACAGCAATGCTTACATGTACATACAGCAATGCTTAATCTTCCAAGCCTCCCCATTCAAAATGCTCAAGAGAGATTGTCAACCATTGAGAAAACATCAGCCACCCAACCTGCTTAATCATGATTTCATCTACTAAGCTAAAACATGTTTTTGTTTTAACAATGTGCTTCAACAGATAGAATCTGGGTTGAAATCTCACCACAGGTTTCATGATCTTGGTCACTTAAATCTCAGCTACAGTAGTGATAAGTCTCAGTGGTTAATGAGAAAAATATTACCTGCTGTTAATCTTAAATGTTTACATTGAGTTATAAATCTAAATCGTGTCAATAATAATGTACCATGGAGTCATTAGACTCCTCTTGAAATGGAACAGCACTTACATATTTTATTATATATCATAATTAATGTGCTGTGGTGGTACCTAGGAATTAGAACCGAACTTAATTTTCTCCCAACGATTCACCTCAAAGTTCTCCTCTGTGAATTTTGATGGCAAATGTTCTCCAGCTCAAATATTCTCTGGATTCTCTGAATATCTGATATGTGTTTGACACCAATGATATTTTATTTCTAGGTTTGATACCTGATAGTCAATATTTTTCATTTGATTGCTGGCATCTGAGATATGAAGGCCTAGAAAAAGTGTGTGGGTGTGGAAATCCAAACTCCTCATTTCCTCCTGTCCCCTCACCCCCCAGATGAAAAAAAAACACCCTGGAAAAAAGTCCACCCACCATTTTCCTGGTTTTTTTGGGCGGGGGGACCTTTGCATTTCTTGTTGACACATGCAGTGGTAATTAGTATTTGACAGTACCGAGAGTTTTTATAGAATGATTTATCACATTCTCTACCTTCGGGGAACATTTTTCACATTGATGTTCTGGCATTGGGTTCCGGGGCATATTTTAGGGTGCACACTCAGTTCACATGGGACAGTGAAGGGCCTTAGCACTGCCGTTTGTGAATTGAGAGTGAGTCCTAGAACACATCCAGCAATCCCTTGTGGCTGCACATTGCAGAGAAAGCTCAGTAGTAGTGGGAAGCTGTTTTTCAGTTTTCCTTGGAAGTTAGTTTCAAAAACACCTCTGTATCATATTTGACACAGTGTTGGATGGCTGTAGTCTTAACTTCATTTATTTATTTATATTTATTTATTACATTTATATACCACTCCATAGCTGAATTTCTCTGGGCGGTTTACAACTTTAGATAGGATTTGATAGTTAACATGTAATGGTATTTTTTTATCTGACAGCATTTGATGGATAACATGTAATGGCAATTAATATTTCAGAGGTGACAGGTTGCACGGATGGTATCTTATGTTTAAAGTATTCCAAAATCAAAATAATCCAGAGATGGCAACAGATGTAAATCATGCAATTATAGAATTCTGAGAAGATCTCAGATTCCAGATGTGAGTTTTCATTTTTCTTTCTTGTCCAAACATCTTGAATGGTCAATATGGAAAAGTTGGTGATTTTAAATGTGTACTTCAGCTCTACTTACAATGTATGAAACTAACAGGAAGCAGATAACAAGATTAATTCAATTTCCCAAGTAATGCTATTGTACAGAATTCACTATGAATTTCTGTCTGTCTTGAATTTTTTTTTTTTTATTATTATTATTATTATTATTATTATTATTATTATTATTATTATTATTATTATAGCACCAACAATGTACTTGGGAATAAATGGGAAATATATGGGAAAGCAAAACAGTCTGGGTATTGTGGTGGGTTGATCTTCCTGCTAACCTTCTGAAATTGGGACTTAAGAGGCACCATCATTTTTGTGACAGCATTTCTTTAAGCCTTCATGGCCTGTCTACTCCATCACACAGTGAAGTGGATTTTCAGTCTGTGATAAGAGGTATGGGAAAAAGGGACTCTCCTCATCCCATTCTGAAAACTGACTTGGCCACAGCCAGCTAGCTTAGCAAGCTCCAGTGGTGGGTTATGAGTGGTTGCAGCATTTGGATGTAGCTGCTGCGAGGAGGGCCTCCCTGTGCTCTTGCCGGCAGACCTCTGAAGGGAAATTTGAGTTAGCGTTGTGAAGGCTTGCAGCAACTAACTTGCCAGGTGCACTTGTAAAGCAGAGGAGGACACCTTCTGGCCTGTGGGCCTAATTTGGCCTACGGGTTTACCTAATCCAGCCTGTAAGGCATTGAACTCCCCGTGTTATTTCTGATCAGATTCATTTATTTATTTATTTATTTGTTACATTTCTATACCGCCCAACAGCTGAAGCTCTTGGACGGTATAGATATAAGAAGGGGATTCCCTTGCACGCCACCCACCCTCACAACTGCGGGGCGGGGGGAGCAAATGGCATGAAGGAAAATCCCTTTATTATCTCTAATCAGAGACTGGAGATAACAAATGGATCCCACCCCCACACTTGGCAAGGATTTGCAGGTCCTGGTCCTGGATGAGTTGGGGGCCTCCTTCCCATGCTGCTCATGTCACAGCTGGGATACAAGTCAGTGCTGCTAGAAAGAAGGTGCCCGACTCAGTGAGCACTTGCAGAGCTCTGTGCCTCTCTCTGCGTAGAGAAGTGGGTGGTTATGGCCCAGCTGACATCACATCACATCACAGGAGGGGACAGGGCTTTGATCCAGGGGGTAATTCAGCTCCTGGACTAAAAGAGGCTGCCCACTTATAGGAAAGCCACTGACATAATGGTCTGTGCCCATATTGGCTATGTCAGGCAGTCTGTGATGTGGCTGTGTCAGCCACACTGTGCCAACTCAGGCACCCCTCTGCTTCCACATTTGTCTTCCTATGCCTGTTATTAGGGCCCTTGAGCCTCCTCTCCCTAGGCCACAGTTCCTCATTTGTGTACTGATCACTGCCTGTGCCCAGGGCTTGTGTGTCAGTTTTTGACTGTATGTATCAGTCCTCAAAAAGTCGCTTCATTTCCAGGATACTGGAAACCTAGGCCACAGCTAGATCTAAGGTATATCCTGGGATCATCCAGGTTTCACCCCTGCCTGAGCACTGGATCCCCTGTGTGTCACCAAGATGAACAGGTTTGACACATGGATGATCCAGGGATAAACCTTAGGTCTAGCTATGGCCTTAGTAACCAGGCCTTCAAGGCATTAGGGAAGAGGCCAGAGAGTGGGCAGAAAGGCTGTGTTGGTGGGGGTGGGGAAATAAAAAGAGTGCCTTGCGATTCTCTCCAGCGCTTCCTAAGAGCCAGTGGAGTGTTGCTGCCAAAGTGACTTGTTGATAGCTTCAGCTGCCATGTTTTATAAAAACATCTTTCTTTTCTCTCTCCTATCCCTGGAGTTCCCGACTGCCCTTTTGAAGCCTGTCATAATTAGGCTCAAAGCGTGGGAGGAGGCGAAGTTGGTGGGCGGTGACAGCTGCACCAATTAAGCAAATATAAACCATGAAAAGGGGAGAAATTAAAGCAGCCGAGAACTGTTTTATTGGCTGTTTTGGCAATTTGAAACCTGGGTCTTAAGAGCTTTTTAGATCTCCCTTCAGTGGCTGCTCCTGGGTCCCCGAATCCATCTGGAACCTCTCTCTTCTTCCTACGTGTAGTTCTTCAGAGACGAGAAGCTTTTGTCTGTCTTCTTTTCTTCTTCTTGGGGGAAACTCCAGTCTTTCTTTCATCTGCCACCCTCTGTTGTGGTGCCAAGTTTTGTGGGAGAAAACACAGAATGGGGATGGCATTATTATTTCTAGTGCTTCCTCATCAGTGAGCAGACTGAACGTGTTCGTCGGGAAGAGAGAGAGAACATTCTCTTCTTGTTTTGGCTTTGCTGCAGTTTCCTGACATGTGAATTGTAGCCGCCATTTTATAGGGCTGAACCAAAAGGTGTGTGGAGCCAGATGGACATCTGCCAAGTCCCACTCTTCACTCTCTCTTTACCCATCATGATGTTACTTAGATCAAATTGCTGGATATGCCAAATGTCCAAGGGACAGTGCATGGATGCAGACTGAGGCTCTTGACGAGAGCTCTATCGGATGGGGCTCAGGTCTCCATCTTCTTTAGGCCAATAGGCCCTTTCTACACCTAAGGGTTATCCTAGGAAAATGGAGGGATTGTCCCTGCTTGCTCTCGTGATCCCCCGTGTGTAATTTGGATGCACAGGAACGATCCTGGGATGATCCCGGGATATAGGGCTGGTGTAGACATGCCCCTAATCTTGCATGTCAATGTGAGCGAATTCCCATTTTTCTCTCTGACCCAGAGTCCCCATTTCAACTTGTCTTTGCAACTTTGTATGGCTTAAGCACAGGGAAGTAGTAGAGAAAAGTACAGTTAGCAATTAATTGGAGCATAAATGCTGGCTGGCAGTGGGGAGAGATCCCTAGTCCCTGCTGGCGTTGTACAAATATGAAAAGTCCCAAAGGAGCATGGGCTGGAACAACTGCACAGTCCTCTTTGTCAAATTGCTGCTGGCAAGAGGGATGGTGCATTCATCTGCTGGGTCCAGGCACAAACTTTTCCATTCTCCTTGATTTTAAATCCTCACAGATGACTTGACCTGGAAGTTGGAGAATGCAAGTTAATGTATGGCCAACTGTATTCCCTTTGGGATTCTGTCTCTCTGATGGTAACTCCTAGTATGATTACTGCCAGCCCTACAATGCATTTCAGTGGCAAGGAAAAGCTCATGGATATTTCTTCATCTAAAAGGCAAATGAGGATCCCAATCACCACAAATACACAGCGTATGGTCACAGAATCCTAGCATGGGCTGGAGAGAAGTGTAAATGTAGTGTTTTGAAAGTGTTTAGGGCAGCTGAAAACCTAGCTGATCAGGCTAAGCCATTTTAAATAGAATGGTGCTATTTATCAGTGATCAGTTGTCATAAAAACTCTAAAAACATTTCTGCCTGCATGTGCTTTTTGTCCACACTTATGTCTGCCTAGGACTGTGGTTTGTATTTGCTCTTTGATAGCTTCCAGTGATAATTCAAATCCCCTTTCTAACCTGTAGTGCTCAATCATGGAGAAGAACTGTAGCTCAGTGACAGAGCACATACTCTGCATGCAGAAGGTCACAGGTTCAGTCTGCCAAGTCAGGTTGGCAAAGACCCACGTCTGAAACTCTGGAGAGCTGCTACCAGTTGGTGTAGACCTGATGCCCTCCAGATGTTTTGGACCACAACTCCCATCATCCATAGGCAGCATGGTAAATGATAAAGGAGGATAGGAGCCATAGGCCAAAATATTTGCAGAGTGCCAGGTTAATGGACCAATGGTCTTGCACAGTATAAGGCAGCTTCTAATGTTGTGACTTGACTCAAACTGAAGCAAGTGGGATATGGGGGATGGCTTTCCCCTAGCTCAATTAGTAATTTGTGAGATCTTTGATACCACCCATTTTGAAAGAGAAGAACAACACCAATGTATTTACTTCTTGATAGGGCATTAGAGATTAGGTGCTCAGATGCTACTATATGGTTTGTGGATTCCTAAGACTGGTTCTCCAATTTTTTTAAATTCTTTCTTTGCTTTCCCAGATTCCCCAGATAAGCTATGCTTCCACTGCCCCTGACCTGAGTGACAACAGCAGATATGACTTCTTTTCCCGCGTCGTTCCCTCAGACACCTACCAGGCCCAAGCAATGGTGGATATTGTCAAAGCATTCAAGTGGAATTATGTTTCAACCTTAGCCTCTGAAGGCAGCTATGGTGAGAGTGGAGTTGAGGCTTTCATCCAAAAGTCCAGGGAGAATGGTAAGTAAACAACCATTCTTATAAAGATATGATGTATGGGACAGAGATAATATATGGAACGGCTTGGAACCATGGGTTAATGAGTACTGCTCTTGTTGGTGTAGAACAGGGATGGATAACTTGTGGCCCTCCAGGTGTTTTGTCCTACAAGTCCCATCAGCCTTATCCAGAATAACCAATTATGAGGGATGATGGGAGTTGTAGGCCAAAAAAATCAGGAAGGCCATGCGTTGCCCATTCCTGCTGTAGAATGAGATATGGGATGGTGCTAAAAACCATGGGATGATGGATAATGGGATTTATCAGATAAATGTTATCTTAGTTTTAACTCATATGTTAGGCTTGGAAGTCACAAAACATCATTACAAAGCTTTATTGTAACACATAGATCCATTGTGTTCAAGTTAACAGTTGAGTGGCTACATTATCCATAAAGAGTACATGATCCATAAGGGGATAATGTCTGACTCAGGCAAGGAAGTTATTGCTATTGGTTGGTGTTGCTCAGAAAATTCTAGAGGTTCCTACAATGTTGTTATGAAGCAGATGTGATTGTGATGACCCAGCACACATTGGATCATCTAGTAACTGGCATCTGTTGCATGTCCTGAAATAACCCAACTGGACATTGTCTATCAGGAAATGCTCGCCTATATGAGACATCAGGAGATCATGTTGGCTTAAAAATGTTCTATTGGCTGAAGAAGTAGAAAAGCCATAGTTTTGAGAGGGCCACATGAGCCGACATGGCCAATGTACATGATTTTCTATGTCCAGTGAGAAAAATATACACTATGTCCAGTGTATATTCAGTAGAGATATCCCTCCCCAACCTGGTGCTCTCCAGATGTTTTAAACTACAACTCCTATAATCCCTGACCATTGGCCATGTTGGCTGGGGCTGGTGGGAGTTGTGATTTTGATGGCACCAGCTTGGGGAAGGCTGGTGTAGATGGCGAATGTCTGGGAGTCCAATATATGGGAAGGCAGAAATATCTGTGGAAGTTAAAAGGCAACGTTTTCCCATCCCTAACAAAGAGGCCAATTTTTCTTCTTCTACCATATTTGCGTGGACCATGCCATAATTCTAGACAAAGCTACATTTACAAAAGTGGCAGCCAAGTGGCACAATGGGAAGAGTAGTGATACCCGGCTAAGCTCCACCTCTTGAAGAGACTCCGCCCAGGAGACATTGCAAAGCACAGCACACCATCTGTTTCCAACATTGGACAGTGATACTGCATCATTTACAATCATAGCCAACCCAATGGGTATTCTACTGTGCACAGCATAATCTATGCAAATATAGCAGCTGCTCTCATCTCCGTTGTAATGTGGGAGGGGGAGGGGAGACAGTGTTGTTGGAGAGAACACTAAGTATTAATCAGAGTAAAAGTTCAAATCATTGCGAAGTCTGTATGGTTGCCCATTTTTACTGTCTTTTGCTTCAACAGCAACCTGAAAAGCACCACTATCATAGGTAAAGTTTTTTCCATCGTTTAGGTGATCTTGATGTCAGAAAAAACTTTCCCTGTGAAATGTCAGACTGCTGTTAAAATCACAGGAACAAGCCCAGTACAAAAGGTGGCATCTCAACCTGTGATAACAGATATATGAGATAGATACCAAAGTGCTTCTTGGCTTCCAAAGGTTCATCAGGACTGGGCTCTTGGAAGCTTTCCTTGGTAGATGGCTTTCAGCTTAATGTTTGTGTTGTTTGCCCCTCGCTCTCCCCATCTGCCAGACTAGCCAACAGAGGTACGTTTTCCAACCTTGAGCAAAAGCATCTGCGTTTATGTGTTTATACAGCACATCAAGCTCATTGTAATTGCTTATTTCCAAGGACCACATCGTGTCCAAATGTTAGACATTGGTAATACCCTGCAGGTATAATCCTGCTATAAATCTTGCCTAAACTCTTTTAATTGCACAGCCTAGGCTGAATTCATTACTGCAACTGTCTGCGGAGGAGTGGTGGTTTTCAGGGCATTCCAGACTGACAGAGAAGGAATGCAAGGATTTTGCCCAGGCATCCCCTGTGCACGACCTCATGGGTTACACAAGAAGTGCTGGCTGCAAGCAAAGTGGTGTGGGAAGGGATTTCTCCCAAGGAATATCAAACCATGAATCTTCTCTCCTTAAAGAGCCAAGGCCAGTGGCCAGCGGGAGGAGTGTGTTCCACCTCTCTGAATGCCTGACTTTACTGAGCTAGGAGGCAGAATGGGTCACTTGCTCTCTCCATAAGCAACAAACAATCAGCACAAAACATGACAGCCATGTACTCCATCTCCTTCAGGGACTGTAAATGCTAGAAGACAAGGGGGCATCTAGAGTCCATGGTGAGGTGGTTTCCACCCCCCCCCCCTGTTTACTCCCTGGATCAAAGGGGAATACCACTGGGCAAACCTTTGCTTTTGATTTCATCTGAGGATGCTCAAATTAGCTGTTTTCTGGACATTGGAGGCTCACTGTGACCAAATTTGGGTACTTCTGGATTAAATGCTGATGCTACTGCTCTCTACTACCCCTTTGAAAGCCAGAGATTTGCCTCACCATTCTTAGAATGATGACAGTCAATTTATACACAAGGATTAGGAGCAATACGAGAAGGAACCATTTCCCCCATGAGATGATGGAGATGAACTACAGATGCCTCGTTTGTTTAATCCTGCATTCAATTGCAAGCACAAGGGCCTCTCTCAGCACAAATGGGTAGTCATCTTCTAGGGGGACTCCCCCCCCCCTTGGTCATTATCTTCTCTTCTCCAAGCTCTCCAGAAATGTTGAGAGATCTTGTGCACTTCAATGCATTACCAGGGTGGTGATCTTTCTGACTGCCCACCGTTATTCCTCCAACCGTTATTCCTCCAACCAATAAGAGCAGACACATCATGTTAAAAGAATGCTGAGCTGAGTTCCTGATGGGTGTGAACACTTACAGCACCAGCAGATGGCACTTCAGCATTTGCTGCACAATTCCTATGATTTGCATTGTGGGATGAACAAAACGTTTCTTCATGGGCATCTCAAGTGGCTTCTGCAGTGCCAGGCTAATGACATGGGTGATACTTCAACAGGTATCCCAAACATATATTTTCTGCAACACAAGCATGGCCAGCTGTTAATGGACAGAAGCTATGCAGCTTTAAAAGCCACCTGGCAAGGCCAAATGAAGAGGTGATTTCACTGCATCTCCCAGCCAGGAGAAGCTTCAGGTGTTGATTTCTGCTGGTTCCAAAGTTGTTAAAGGCACAGAGCCTTTGTCCATAAAAGGTATTGGCTGGGGGTGCCTCAGTCACTGAGCCTCCCATGCCGAACCCCCATCAGTCCCTTAGTTCACCCTTCAGGCTGGGGGAGAAAGGTTGGGAAAGGAGGGGTAGAGCAATGGGACAAGAGGTGCAGTGGTTGTATCCTCTCACTGCTTTATGATGACATAGGCAGGATCCCAGGTTGCAATTTAGCAAAGCTAAGGGAACAGTATATGCATTCTGAATTAACTCATTGCTTTCCCTCATTCCCTTATCTTCTGCTTTGGATAGTTGCATGGTGCAATCAAGTTTCAGGGTTGCACAGAGCACTGCTGCTTCCACAGAGGCACTCGATCATGGAAATTAACCTTCACAGTCTTCTGGTTCTTTGTGATGCTGTGTCAAAGAACTCCTTGCCCCTCTTTAGGTTTCAGGGCACACCTGGATGGTCATTTTGAAGGGAAACTGCTGGGCCTTATATGCCCAACTATTGCAGTGCATGCTCACTCTTAACTTTATCTCATGTTGAACATCTACTCGACCACACCTGTTGCAGGGCTAGCACAACTTGTAGGGGCAAAGTCACACTTTGAGCCTGTGAAAAGCTACTGTGTTGTCTTCTTTTTGGTACCGACCTTGGACTTCCCCAAACACTAGTTTACTGTACATGCTGAGCGTGAACCAAGAGCTTGGAAAGTTGCCATCTGGATGCAACCTTAAAGCCAGATTCTTTCTTTTGGCTCCTCTTCTTTCAGATCCAACCATACATCCACTTCGTGGATTTGGTATATTAAAGCCTGTTTCCCATTTTCATCTCAGTTTCTAGGTGATCCACCCTCCTTTATATGTTTCCAGACATATACAGGCTGGAAACATAGCCTAAGTGTTGGAGAGACAATGCATCTCTGTGTGCTTCATGCATGCAGATGGAGATATATTGCCTCCAGCCAAAGCAGGGTCATGGCAGGCTTGCTGACAGATCTTTATCTCTTTTTCTATTTGGGGTTGCTTCCATAAAGACAGGCTGCAACATGCTTTGTCTTCCTTTGATTCTGGCTGATGCCTCCCACCCCAGTGCAGCACCCCCACCCCCGATGTGGGAGAGCATGCTGCACTGGAACGGGGGAAGATAAGATAAGTGCTCCATGATGTTGGACAAACCTTGCCATCTTGGCAGGCCCTCTCACAGAGAAGAGGTGAATACCTACCTGAGAGACCAAAATATGGCTTACGTCCTGCTGGTAATGCAAAATAAGCAGCTGACAAATTACATAAGAACTCACCTACTGTATGAAACTGGATTTCTCACCCCTCTTTAATTTTCAGAAAAGGAAAGAAGAGGCATGTGGTGAGAAGGGAGAGGTGAAGGAGAGAAGCTATTTCTCTAGCTCTCCAAATTGAAAACTGAATTGAACGGCTGTGGAATGCTGCTGACGTCCCCTTGCAGCCTAATCCTTCTGAAAGATTAAAGATGTCTTTGGCCATATATTGTATTGATTCATTCTCTGAAGTATAAATCATTTGTTCACCAGCAGGCTGTCAACCAACCAGTGCTTACAGTTGAATGTTTAAGACGGGGTGGATGGAGAGTATGTGTGTATATGTGTGTGTAACCTTACAGGGAGGTGCATACAAGCAAACCTCGAGCTTAGCAAAGTTCTCCAAATTCCACATCAAAGCTTGTTCTATCTTGTGTCTATGTAAACCACCCAGAGAGCTTCGGCTATGGGGCGGTATACAAAGGTAATAAAATAAATAATAATATCATCTTTGTTTTTTTACTTTCCACATGATCCTCCCCCCAATTTACAGATCAATTGTGCACTTCTTTGAAATGTACACATTCTTTTCCTATTGATTAAGGAGTGTTTGCACACTTTTTTAAAATGTACATGTGATGTTGAACTCATTTTTTTTTGGTCCATGAATCACATTGCAAGCTTGGAAATGTATGGACTTCAATTACAGATTATGTTTGAGTCTGTGTTTGGTTTGGGAGGTACAAACAGGGTAAATTCTGGACAAAACCAAACTGAAACAAAGTTCTCATACATCTCTAGAACCTCATGGTCTTCATTGAAGAAGGATATCCATTATTCATGTTGAAGTAGAAACTGATCCAGCACTGGCTCTACTTTCAATTTTTAGGGATGCCAATAGAAACAGTATTCCCAAAGCCTTGGTCACCCACTTGCTGGTTGCAGCCAGGTGGGAAATTGCCCACTTCTGGAAAAGCATTGATCTTTTGACCATCAATGCTGGTTTGATAAGATTTGGAAACTAGCTTTAAATGATAAGTTGACTCAACATAGCAGGTTAGCAAGAGGGGAAATAACATCAGGCATATTTTTGGAAAACTGGTTGGACTTTTTCTCATTTATTGATATGAATCCCGGTGAACCTAGACCTCCACTGACTCAGGAATCCTTTTGGTCAGAGGTTCTAACTTAACCTGCATCTTTTTCTGTACAAGAATGTATAGATTTTGTTAAGATTTCTATATTTACTAAGTACTTATTGAAGATATGAACACTCATGCTTTTTTATAGTAGTGCTGCGGGAACATTCGTATTGTTGTTGAGTGTTTTCTTTTACTCTCTGTGTTTATTGTATTTGTCCTTACTTGAAAATCAATAAAAAAAATAGTATTAAAAAAGAAGAAAAAAGAAGGATATCCATCCATGAAAAGCATTCTGAGGGATCCATCATGGCCTTGACTTTTCCATGATGACTTGCTCCAGGTCAGGGTTTAAAGGAGCTGCTTTGCTGAAACACTGAGCGGCATAACTTGAATTATTCAGATCCAGAGAATATCACACAGTGTCTGGTCCATCCAGAAGCCTCCTTTAAAACTTCATCTCTGTTCTTTTCACCTAAGCCCTGTTTCTATTTTGCTGATGGCAATGCAACATGCTCACGTAGCTTATAGATAACCTGTAATTGCAACAATCCTATTATTGTTTACCACACATTGTAATTTATAAACATTAACTGGTGGCTTTTGTATGTGATACTCTTGCTGTTATGGACAAAATGTAACCTCACATGGTATGTATGGAGAAAGTATAAGATCAGGTGGAGCAGATGGGTTTAATCATCTCCTCTTCCCCAGATAGTACGGTATGCCTCAGGTCTTTATACCAGCAATGGCCAACGTGTGATCCTCCAGGTATCTTGGCCTACAACTCCCATCCCTTTGGGATGAACAAGTTGTTCACTGCTGTCTTCTATTGAGAGTTTTGAAGTAATGATAATGTAAGGAATGAATGATAAAAGTGGGTAGGAATGGGGTACTTAATAGCCAGTACTAGAAAAACATTATGCATCATTATGCAACTCCTCTTATATAAGATTTTAGGAGTTCTATGAAAATATGTAATTAACTTTTATGGCTGCATAATTTTGTTAAAAAACTGCAATGTGTTTTAGATGCCTGTTAAAGACCCATCTCTTTACCCAAGCCTTCCCTGAATGATTGTGGTGCCTAGTTAGTTTGTTCAGTACTTATTATGCTTTTAGGGTTGGTTTTACATATTTTCAACATTTTGTATTTATGGTGAGATATTTTAAATTTTGGTTTTGCAAACCACTTAGAGATATCTTTTTAAATAAATGGTAAGTAGTATATCAATTGATTAAATAAATAGCTTATTGAGGCTGTAGAGAAAGATTAAAAAATCCAGGTGTATATAGTAGTCCCAACACCTAAAGTTTCAGGCTATAGCTACTGAAGATGACATTTGGGTTGTTTGTTGGATACGGATGTCCTGCTCTCACTCAGGTATCGTTCAGAAGCTGTAAGCCAGTATCAGAGGCAGTCAGCCTATATAGACCAGTTGCTGAGGAACATGGGTGGGAGGGTCCTGTTCAACAGCTGGTTGGTCACTGTGAACAAAGTGCTGGACTAGATGGACCCTTGGTCTGATCCAGCATGGCTCTTTTTATGTTCATATGATTCTAATAGCATCGGGGGATTTGAACACTTGAATAGGGTTACCCCCCATTTCCCTTCTGCTCACCCCTTTTCAAAACTTTTCAAAACTGAGCACTTGAGACATAAGGTGAATCACTCAGTGGAGGCTCCCTTCAGTGGAAGCTGGTGGCTCCTATTTCAGTGGGACGGTAAGTCTGCTTTGGGTTTCAGTCAGAGCCAATCAGATTTGGGGGTTGTGTTTCAGAACCTTGGGTAGCTCTTTTAGCGTTCCAGCTGGTTCAGACTGAAACCCGGAATGGATTCATAGCCCCACCAAAATTGGAGCCACCAGCCTCCACTGCGCTCACCTAAGGCCAAGAACAACATATAGCAGGGGTCCTCAATGTGACACCCATGGGTACCTCCAATGGCATCCACAAAGCTCTTCACTCCCTGCCCCATTCAAAAAAAAAATCTTTTAACACAAAACTGAAAAATGTTAGGGTGCCAAGTTCTCTTTCCTGTTCCTGAACCTGCTGCTGGTCAACTGTTTAGTAGGCAGGGAGAGAAAGCAAAGCAAAGGGATAGAAGGGAGAGAAAGAGTGAAACTGGATATTAGGGGGAAGAAACAACAAGGTAAAGAGGGGTGGGGAAGAAATAGCAACTCTAGAGCTTGGGTTGTGGAGAGAAACAGTAAAATAAAGGGATGAGTGGCTAGGAAAAGAGAGAAAGAAGACAGCTACAGATGGGGAAGGGAGAAAAATAGTGAGGAAAGAGATTGGGTGGATAGAAATTGGAAGACTAGAGGCTGGAAGTAGAGAGAGAGTGAGAGCACAAAGGGGAAAGGCCTGTGTGGAAAGAAGATTGGGCAGGCCAGGAAGTAACTCTTTCCATTTCTCCTCCCTCCCAGCCTTGCTATGTCTTTCCTCTACACCACCTCTTAACTAGCTTGGACCCCATGGCACCCATTATGTGACTAGCCATGTTCTCCATGGTAGCCATTTTGTGCTGGTGCCCACAGCACTTTGTCAAATGCCCAAAAGATTTAGGGACCCCTTCCATATAGCTAAAATGTACCCGTAAATTTTTAAGTGCAGGAATTCATCATGATTAGTCCCCATAGACAGGTTCCCAAGGAGAGTCCAATAATTCAGGAAGCTTTGTTGATTCATAATAACAAACATGTTCTAACAGTGTTCATCTCCACCAGGGCAGGTCTTCTGTAAAGCTAATCAGTCTTAATTGCCCTTTCAAGAGCAGTCCACACCAAAATATTTTGCATTACAATGGGGAAAAATATTGTTGTTGGGAAAATTCCTTTTCTCTCAGCTACTGTGAGGATTGTAGGAACAGAGGGAATAAAGAAGTATGGGATGGGTGGCAGATGATGGGCTTGTTCAGACAACACTTCAGGTTCTGTGATTAGTGAAACTGGTTCTCTGGGGTTAGCACTAAGCACAAGCCTAGGATGACCACATGAAAAGGAGGATGGGGGTCCTGTATCTTTAACAGTTGTATTGAATAAGGGAATTTCAGCAGGTGTCATTTTTATATATGGGGAACCTGGTGAAATTCCCTCTTCATCACAACAGTTAAAGCTGCAGGTGCCCTGCCCTCTCTTAAATCTAGTCACTCTATTATAGCTTCTGCAGCTTTAACTGTTGTGATGAAGAAGGCATTTCACCAGGTTCTCTATATATCCAAATGGCACCTGCTGAAATTCCCTTTTCTATCCAACTGTTAAAGATGCAGGAGCCCTGTCCTCCTTTTCATATGGTCACCCTACACAAGTCATGCTGTTTCACACAACACTTTAAGCCATGGTTAGAGCCGCTAACCCTGCTGCAGACAGTCTGACTGTGGTTGTTGAGTGAGCAGGGTTTAGCAAAACGCATCGCACAAGACACCTTAAACCTTGCTGCTTAACCAAAAACCTTAACCAGCAGGGTTTAAGGTGCCTTCTGAACAGGCCCATCATCAGTATCTTTGATAATAAAGAGGTGCCAGCACTGCATTCCCGTGAGCCCTGGCTTCACTACACCTCTTCATATAGCTCTAAAAGCCCCTTTTCTTCAGTGTGAGGGCTACGCCCGTACAATGCAAAATGAGAACCTTTGCTCTGTGCAACAAGGAAAAAGAAATGTTTGTGCAACAACGGCTTGTCCATGCATGGTAAAAGTTAGCCGGTACGCAGTAAAGGATAGCTTATATAGATCTGCAATGAAAAGATATATGGACAAGCAAGGCAGTCCCCCCATTCTGGTGCCCTTCAATCTGATGTACTACAACTCCCATTGTCCCAAGCCTGCATGGCCATTAGCTCTGTTGGTGATGATTATAGAAAGTGTATTCCAGCGGGCATGCTGGCTGGAGGTGTGAACTTGTTGCCCAGCACCGTGTTGGGGAAGGCTGAAAAGGAGACAACACCAGCCCTCCTCCCTCCCTCGCCAAGCTGGGTACGTTCCAGGAGAGAGCAGGCATTTACAAATATTACCAGGTTTTAACGGAGTATAAACTTGGCACCATCGCTCGGCTCACCCAATTTAGTGGAATTATCCCTGAAGGCAGGTGCTTTAACTTGTCTGAAGACTTTGGACGACTGAAAATTCCATGCTCAGCAAAACTTGGCAAGGATTTGTCAAGAATAAGAAAGCATTTTGCTGACTGTTGCTACAGAATGCTTAGAAGGGATTACCACTCTGCGAAGCAGTGGCGTTGGCAGCCAGCTACGGGCCCTTTCACTCTCTCCCTTTAGAGGCCACTGTGGAGAACGGCGCTGTGTTGCCCCATTGGCTGGATAAGACGCACTGAAAGACATTCTGCTCTTAACCTTCATCGCTCAAGACTCACAGAGGGGGAGAAAGCCGGAGCGTAGGCCAGCCATTGTGAGGCAGACTATTAGACCCTCTCAGCTACGCTAATGAAGGAGAGATGGCTGTGGAAACGCACACAATTGCCGTAATTGTGGCGTGTCCTGCCAAGAGTTGAGGGGAAGCTAGATTGAAGAACTCAGTAGCTACTTAGACTCTCAGCTCCGCTTTGCAGAATTGTTTTGGTCTTACTGGCTACAAGCTCAAAATGAACCCACAGTTCCGTCTCTTCTCCTCAGGAAATATACAGCAGAAAATGAGGGGCTGGCTCTGTCAAGAGCTCACTGCCGTCTCTGAGCTGGCTCCCCCCCCCCCCCCGGCTCTCTGCTGTATAAGCCATTCAGAGGGAGAGAGAGACAGGAAATAAAGAGTGTTTTCTGAGGCAGGGGGAGCCCTGTGGTGCACCGACTGCTGTCTATTACTAATTTAACTGTATCTGAATGGCACATTAAGTTCTGGTGAGATCTGTGGGGCACCAGGCTATTTAGTTCTAGTCAAACTGTGTTATGGCCTTATAAATGGATAAAGGGAATAAAAACTTTTGAGGTGACGAGCTTCTAATCAAAGTGCTATAAATAGGAACTGTGCTAATTCTAGGCTTCTCTGCTGCCATAGCTGTGCTTTGAATATACACAGGGGAGCCCATTTGGGAATCTCTGCTCTTCAGGATTTTTAAGTTGACAAGCGCTGTCTCTGTCTAGCAAGTCCCCTTTTGACACAGGCATGTGTGTAACTTTCAGAACAAATTGGGTGGGAATCTGTAAGGCTGCCTCTGTGCGACAGGGAGTGCTATACCTGGCACATACTCAGTTTGGGCTTTCTCTGGACTCTCTGGATAATAGTGATGACTAAAACTGTGATCTTGTTGAGTTTCACCTTGAAGCTTAGTTCACCTCGTTTTCATTGCTGTTTGTGAGCCGTTTTTTTTTTTAGTTTGAACAGGGAAGTACACATTTGGGTGCAATATTTTTAAATATGTTTGCCTTTGAAAACGGTCCGGAAACTTCAACTGGTGCAAAACAGGGCAGCAAGGTTATTAACAGGGACTGGCCGGCGAGATCACATTACGCCAGTCCTTTTACAACTTCATTGGCTGCCAGTCCAGGTCCGGGCCCGATTCAAAGTGCTGGTATTGACATTTAAAGCCCTAAACGGTTTGGGGCCAGGTTATCTGAAGGAACGCCTCCTCCCATATGTACCTACCCGGACCTTAAGATCATCTACAGGGGGCCTTCTCCATGAGCCCCTGCCAAAGGAAGTGAGGCAGGTGGCTACTAGGAGGAGGGCTTTCTCCGCTGTGGCACCCCGGTTGTGGAACGAGCTCCCCAGAGAGGTCCGCTTGGCGCCTACACTGTACTGCTTTCGTCGCCAGCTGAAGACCTTTTTATTCACTCAGTATTTTAACACTTAATTTTAACTTAAATTTAAATTTTACTGTTTTAACTCTGTATTTTAATCCTATATCAACTTTGCTGTGTGGTTTTATCCTGGTTGCGCTTTTTATACTGTATTTCGTAATTGTGTTTTAAACTGTTGGGTGTTTTACTGTGGTTTTAATTTTTGTGAACCGCCCAGAGAGCTTCGGCTATTGGGCGGTATAAAAATGTAATAAATAAATAAATAAATAAATAAATAAATATGTGTATCCAAATGCATGCTTTTCATCATTGACTAAAGCATGGGAAGGAGTATTTTTACAATTTTTTTAAAGTGCATATTTTTCAAATGCAAATGCAACCTCAGGGGCATGCAGAGTTTTCTTGGAAAAAAGAGAGCTTGCATTTGAGTTTGAGGGTGTGAATGAGGCAAATGTGGGACAGAAATAAATAAAAATGAAGTTCTCATACAGCCCTATCAGATAGATCAGTGTGTGTTTGTGTGTATGTGTGTGTGTGTGTGTGTATTATTATTATTATTATTATTTATTTATTTATTTATTTATATAGCACCATCAATATACATGGTGCTGTACAGAGTAAAACAGTAAATAGCAAGGCCCTGCCGCATAGGCTTATATATATGGGCAAAATGACTGTAAACCTATACGTGTTGTGTATATGATAGATTTGTGGCATACAGCAGTTTGAACCCATGGCTAGATTATGCACTTGTGTGTTACAGTGTTACTGGAAATTTGTATAGATAAGTGTACATGCTTTCGGTGTACACATAGAAAGCATATGGGGACTGTGATCCAACCTGGATGTGGTCATGGTCCCTCTGAAAGGTCAAGTTCCTAGCTTGGGAGCACTCCGGGATCCTACGTTGTCCCTGGACCTTCAGGTGGCAGGAGTGGAGAGGAGTGCTTTCGCACAACTTTATTTATTTATTTATTTTATTACATCATCTATGCTGATCCTAAGTAAGTTTGATCTGGCAACAGTTAACATGCCTTGGTAACATTACAGTTAGACTGTTGCAATGTGCTCCATGTGGGGCTACCCTTGAAGAGCGTCCTGGAGCTTCAAATGGTGTACAGCGTAGTGACTAGGTTGCTAGCCAGTGTACAGAATTAAAATGATATCCCCTTAATACGAAAAGATCTGCACTTATTGCCAGTTGTTTTCCAGGCTCAACTCGTGGTGTTGATTTTAAACTTCAAAGCTCTAAATGGCTCAGGGCCTGGCTATCTGTGGGGCCACCTATCTTGGTATGAATGTGCTCATTTATTAAAATCAGCAGGAGACACCCTTCTGCAGACACCCTCACTTGGAGAGGCATGCTTGTCAGGGACATGGGAAAAGGGCTTTCTCCTGTGTTGCTCTGGAATACACTCCCTTTGGAGTTGTGACTGGCTCCCTACTCCTCCAGTGTTTAGGAAGGGGTTGAAGACACATCTTGGCTCTTTAAAATGGTTGTTATGGCTTTATAACATTGCTTTGAATGTGTGTATGCATTTTTATGTGTCATAAAAAGTTTCATCTGGGCTAGTTCTTGGAATATACTTTTCAATATATGTATGCATAATTGAAAAAACATGCATTGTGTGTTTTGGGAATATGCCTTACTATGCATGGCTGGACTTGAGATTTAATTAAGGCAACATTCCCCTAATGCGGGGGAAGGCAAGTTAGCACCCTCCTGATGTTTTTGACTATAACTCCCTTCATCCCTGATCACCAACTGTGCTAACTGGGGCTGATGGGAGTTGTAGTCCAAAACATTGGGAGGGTGCCAGCAGGTTGCCTACCTTTGCAGTAGTGGCTTAGCTGACATTGCTCCTGAGACTTCTAAAAGCTGAACTCCAGCTCTATCTGTATAGCAGCGATAATGTGATTTGTCTGACAAATAGACAGGAATAAAGGGGAAAGCAACCTTTTCTTTTTCTTGTCACTTTGAATTATCTGTCATACAGATTTGCAACCTGAAATTGCAGCCCCACCCCTTCCTGACTTGCATACGTGGGTGTTGCTGGGAATCCTGCTCTTCTGAGTGCGAATAAGCACCTGCATTGATGGCCTCAAGCTGTATCTTCTCTGTCTCTCTCTGTCTCTCTCTCTCTCTCACCCCCCCCCAACAACTAGCAGAGAGAGTGAAAGTGAGAAGAATGCGGAGCTTGCTTTATTGAATGATACCTCTAATCCACCTATTTCTAACAATAACCATTTTCTGATCTTGTCTCTAGCTACGAAGGAATCAGCCACAAAGAGGTTTGTCTTTGTCTCAAAGGTAACAGCTTGTTTGGAGCCCATCCATGTTTTCTTCTTCTTCATATCCCCCTGTCCCCTCCCAACACATACACACACTGATAAATACCAGACTCCATCTCTATTGCACCTCCAGCTAAATAATTGAATAGAGAATATAAGGTGACCAAAGCCATCCACTGGTCCTGCTGGGCTGCATTGCACAGAGCAGATTTTAAATCACTGAATCAGACCAAAGAATCTTAACATTAAAATGCAGATGGGACAAATTTACATGAGGCTTTTTTACCCTATGATTGTGAGGCTCTTCAGTCAATACCATTTACACATCCGAATTAAAATAGATGGTTGCTTCTAATGAGCCACAGTGAATCTTCCCAAATGTCAAAAATCTGATGAACTTGGAAGTTGTATTTTAATGTGAAAATGAATCAGCATTTGAAATTTGCCTGTTTTGATTACCCAAATAAGGTGTGGGAAACCCATGGGCCTCCAGAAGTTGTTGGACTCCAATTCTCACAATCCCCAGATAGCATGGCTAATGCTCAGGGATGGTGGGAGGACCATGAGTTCCCCACCGCTGACCTAAATGAAGATTAATAATACAATTGAAAAACTTTTATGGCAAGTTAACAATCAGGTACTGTCAAATTCTGATTGCTACTGCATGTCTGCTGTCAAATGCTGTGAAACACTGATAACTTTGTGCTAGATTCTGGCAAATACAGACTGCTACTTCATGTCAAATGTAGTTCTCAGATTTGATGTTGTAAAATGTTGACTGCTACATATTGGGTCCTGTCAAATACTACTTGCTATTGCATGCCAGCTATCAGATACAGTAAATAACGTTTGCTACTGCATGTCAGTTATCAAATACGCTACATGACAGATTCTGTCAAATTGCTTCTGTATGCCAGTTGTCAGCTGCTATCCAGTGTTGAACTGCTGCTACAGAAATGTCAGATGAGGATGCTGAGCACTACATATCTATTGGATATTCACCATCACAGTTCGCAGAGAAGCATCTCTTGAAGCAAAATAAGTTCACTTCTCATCTTGGCAGATGTGAAAACAACTCTACGCATTAGGCGGTGATCGTGTTTGCTCAAGTGTTAGATCTGTATTTCCTCTAGCAAACTTGCAAAGCAGTGGCAGGCAAGGTCCAGAGGTTGGGGCACCATATGCCTGCCAAATTTGCTGTTGCTGAATTTGCCACCAGTACGGTGGCAAAAATCACAGCAATTTTGCAGGGAAACAAGGTGTGTGAGTAGCACCCGCTTGGTTTCCAAGTGGAGTCCCACTTTTGAGAAGCTTCCGGGAGCACAGTTCTGCTGGCAATCGGCATGGGTTTTTTTGCTGCCACTGTGACAAATTTGGTAGCTATGGTGGTGGCAGCAAGGGATTAAGGGGTATGTGTGCAAAAGTGGCCATGGGGACTGCATGCAGTCTGTGGGTCACGTGTTCCCCACCCCAGTGCAAAGTGTGAATGTATTAAGCAGCTGTGATGTAGTCAGGGCTTCCGGAAGCAAGGGCAAGCATGTTTAAGGATGCTGCCCTTCTCTTCATACTTTAATTGTTTGCTGTGGGAAACACTTCGGTACCCATGGCAAACACAATTGCTGCATGGAGCCTTTATAATACCAATAGCCCCCCTTTCTTTTGCCAGTGACTTGATTGCAGAGGCAAAGCAGGGTTTTCCTCAGACAAAGTAAATCCTGCAGGCTTGAGGTCTGCCCAATCTGGCCTGGAATATGGTGTATTTTAGATGTTCACCTAACTGTGAAGGAGCTGCTTATCTGGATGAAGCTCCCATATGGCTGGACTAAAGTTTAAATGACTGACCACCTGGATCAGTGGAAGCTGGTGGCTCCAATATCTGTGGAATGGTGAAACCCGCTTCGGGTTTCAGTCAGAACCAGTCAGAACACTAAAGGAGCTCTGCACCTTGGATAACTCCTTTAGAATTCTGACTGGTCCTGACTGAAACCTGGAGTGGATTCACTGTCACACTGACATTGAAGCCACCAGCCTCTACTGACCTGGATGAGCCTAATCCTGTGGGTCTTTCCCATGGAATTGGCTGTGTGTCAGTTGTCTTAGGAAGCTCCACGTGGTGTGGCCATTTCCAGATATGTGAAGAACTGCTCACAGAATAGTGGCTCCAAACAAAGCTGGGAGAGCTTCGAAAAGCCACCTGTGTCTCAGAATATTCTGCACATTCTCTCTCCCCCCCCTCTTTTCTTGGTACGGCTTTATTCCAGTTTCTGTGTGTGCTTCCTCCTCCATAACACAGCTGTGCCTCTATTCTTTATGCCAGCCCCACATTTCTGGAGTGAATGTTTATTTTCATAATATAATGTTTATTACCGTAGTTACCAGTTTGCATTCAAGCTGTTTTCTATCGGATGCACTATCAACTTGACCTTCAGCTACAATATTTTCTGAAGTTTCGTCTTAAAGCTTAGCATTTTTGGAGAGCACAAGATTTCTGCTTCGGGAGACAAGGCAGCCTTATCTAATAAGGACTAGAAAGTTTTACCCCTTCAGACCTCAAATATATCCTTGCTCTTGGGAATATCCCCAGAGCAACTTTCCAGGATGCTGGAAAATTAGTTTTGATCCAACAGGGCAGCAGGTCAAGCTTTTTCATCACTATATCTGCATGGTAGGAAAACCATCCATCTTCTGTATTTCAGAAAGGTAAATAAATGTAGGAACCTGACCAGAAAAAGTGTTGGCAAACCTAACTGTAGCTTATCAGGGCCAAAAACAGGTTTGCCAACTGACCCCCCAAAAATCTATTCTGTCTGCTCTTGTGCCTTTAATATCAGTGTAATTTACCTAAAATAAAATAAATAAATCACTAGGCAGTGCTTTTCACAGCATGAAAATACACCTTATGACTGTCCTAAGCCTGGTATGTCAGCTGCTAAGAAAAGCACAGCTACAGAGGCCAGTTGAAATATTGGCAATCCTACCAGAAATCCAAAGGAAGGATAAATGAATCATTGTTGAAGGACAAATGCCTTCTCTTTGCAGAGCTTTGCATGACTCAGGCATGCCTTCTACCCAATCTCTTCTTGTTCTGCCACCAAATAGTCTGATATATATATATATATATATATATATATATATATATATATCGCAATTTAACTGGTGCGCTGCACATGTTACACAATGCTTCATAATGAAGCACTCTCGATTTTGTGAGGCGAGTAATATTTCTAACAGAATGCAAGGCTCCTTAGTCATCTGCCTAGATCAATCTCACACTGTCATTCCCCCCCCTCCATTCTGTTCTATCCTTTGCCGGCTCCTCCACCTCCCACCCCTTGCAATTTTAGTTAAGAGGCCGCTACATATTTGTAATGTATTTGTTCATTACAATGTGACATTTGTGTCAGTCTATTTCCCTTTCAGCTGGGTTCATTACACATTGTTTGGTGTGATGAAACCGCACCCCTAAGCGACTGCGTTGGTAAAACGCTAACAAAACAATGTCAGGAGTAATACTGCAGGTGTGCTTAATGGGTTGGCATGGCTTATTTCTTAAACCAGCAAAGATGACTACTTCCTACCTAACGTACAACTACCATAGAGCATAGGATGACCATATGGAAAGGAGGACAGGGCTCCTGTATCTTTAACAGTTGTATAGAAAAGGGCATGTCAGCAGGTGCCATTTGTATGCATGCAACACCTGGTGAAATTCCCTCTCCATTGCAACAGTTAAAGCTGCAGGAGCCGTGCCCTCTTTTGTACCAAGTCAAGAGGGCAGGGCTCCTGCAGCTTTAACTGTTATGATGAAGAGGGAATTTCACCAGGTGCTGCATGCATACAAATGGCACCTGCTGACATTCCCTTTTCTATACCACTGTTAAAGATACAGGGGCCCTGTCCTCCTTTTCATATGATCACCCTAGCTAAATATGCATCACTCTCTCTCTCAACAAGGGCTCCCATGTTAAGGCAATTTCCAATTAGTCCATTATACAGCAGTTTCCACTCAGTGTAAGCTAAGGTGAAGCTGCCTTTTAACTCTAAGCCATTAAAGAAATGAGCAGGTCCTGAATTTAAACAAGAGCTCATGCAAATTTATGACGAAAGGGTTAGAATGACAGAGGCCAAGGGAAAAGCACTGGAAAGGTGAAAATGCTACAACATGCTCGTGTATCTCGCTAAGCATTTCTCACATTAATATGTGCAGCAATGTAGCTGTGTTTGGGAAATGGGAAAAGCAGCAAAAGAGAATGTACATCAATCAAACAATGCTGGCAAGAAGAGGAAGTAGAGTACAAAGAGAAAGCATTGTTTTCCAGGCTCTTAGCGCCTGACTTAGCATTTAAACATAGTTGTGGTGGACATGTTAAAACTCATAGTCATGTAGGGTTGCCGAGAGGCTGCGGAGACTCATCAAACCCACTGTCTACTACTGTCTCCTGCTGATCTATGTGGAAATTAATGATATAGCCAGAGGAGAACTTGCATGGATCTTCACAGAACTATGAGGCTCTAGGGAAGAATGTGAAAGAACTGGAGGCACAAGTGATGTTTTCTGCACTTCTTCCTGCCCAAGGTTATAGTGTTGGTAGGGAAAACAGGCTACTATATTTCAACAGCTCCCATGCATATGATATTCACTGGGAAAGGGTTGGTTTCTTGAACCATGGCCTATGGTACTAATATGAAAGACTCCTCAGAGAAGATGGAATGGATTTCATGAAGAGTGGGAGTAATGTGCTTGCCAGGACCCTCACAAACCTAATCAGAACCCTGGAAGGGAGGGTGGCAAAAGGCCAGAGCTAAGTATTGGGGACAAGAATAGTAGGGGTAAAGGAGGAGACAGGACACCTGAGATGGTGTCCAGTAATTTGCAGGTAGATAGAGCAGGGAAACTGGGAAGTACAGCATCTATGGGCTATGATGTCTCCATACTAATGCACAAACAGCATGAATTCGAAATCTTAATATGGGATGGTAAGTACAATCTGATAGGTATCACAGACTCATGACTGGAATATAGCAATTGAAGGGTATAGCTTTTATAAATGGAACAGACCCAAGAGAAAGACAGGGGGAGAATGGAAGCCCTGTTAAAATCATTTGGGTAAGGATAGGAAAAATGAGGAACAAAAGTATATTATGTGGCAGTATACTACAGTCCATCCAGTCCAGCTGTGCTCCCAGAAGACATGGATGAAGCTTTCTTGAAGCAGATGACAAACTTTCACAGAGGACTGCAATAGAACTAATAGGGGATTTTAACCATTGTGACACCTGGTGGAAGTCTAACTGTGTGAAGAAGGGAATGTCTAATACATTCTTGCCTTTCCTTGTTGACAACTGAATCTCTCAAGATTAAGGACAGGAAAGAGCAAGTGGATATTTCCTGGATTTAATCCTGACCATCAGAGAAGAACTGGTTGAACTGAAAGAGGCAGGGATCTTAAGGGAAATGACAGTGTGTTTTTGGATTTTGTGATAGTGAGGGCTGTGCACCCTGGACTTTATGAAAGCCAGTTTCAAAAAGCTCAGTGAGGAGTCAGCATCCCATGGCTAAAAACTCTGAAGAAGAAACAAAACCAAGTTCAAGATGAGAGCTATTCCCATGAGAAGGAAATATGGGAGACATCTGAAGAAGCCAGTATGGCAGCACAGAAACTCTCTGATCAGCCAAAACTTGAAAGGGTCATGAACAGGATACAGAAGGAGGGACAAGGATGAATACAGTAAGTACCCCAAATCTGCAAGGATGATGTAAGGAAGGCTGAGGCCCTTAATGAGCTGAGGATTGCAAAGGGATTCTAAATACAATAAAAGTGACTTACTTGGCTATGTTCAGAGCAAGAAGATGAACAAGGAAGGGGTGGGTCCACTGCTTGTAGAAGGTGGTGAAATGTCAAGAGGTCATGAAGAGAAGCTGGAACTACTCCCAACTCTTATTTTGCCTCAGTCGTCTCCCACAAAGGGAAATTATGGCCGTTTCTACACCAGCCTGAAAATGCAGACTGGTCACGGCCGAGTCCTTGTGCATCCAAATGACGCACAGGGACTCCCGGGGGCAGGGGGGTGGATGAGCATGAGTTTTCCCAGGGATAAATAATCCTGATTCCTCCTGTGGTCTCAGGATCTTCCTGGGACCATGGAAGGTGTGTGGCTGCCCATCCTGGCTTCTGCGGTAGAGGGAAGGAGCCAGGCTGGGAGGAATTGGGCGTGGGTGGGGGAGCGGGAGCAGGTTTTTTCCCCCTCACTTACCTTTTGCTGGAGCATGAGTGTGCTCCAGCTCCTGTACCTTTTTTTAAAATATGACCGCCTCCACTCACACGACGTCCCTCCTCCCATCCCGGACTTCGAGTTGTCCATGGGGGATGATTCTGGCAGGAGGTAAGTCTGGGATCGCCCCCCCCCCTCCTACACTTGTATGGTGTAGAAAGGGACTATATCAGGATGCATTTGAATCCCAGGGTAGGTAAGAAGATGGTTAGAGAACACTCAGCCACTTCAAATTCAAATCTGCAGTCCCAGAAGAATTATAGCCTGGGGTGATGAAGAAGCTTGTGGGCTTTATTTTGAAACCACTGGCTGTACTTTTTCAGAACTCTTGGAGAATAGGTGAGGTGCCAGAAGTTGAGAGATGGGCAAATCTTTCCAAATCTTCATTTCCTGACCCTAAACATGAACTGGAATGCAGTTTGCCATCCAAATTCATACATGCCTGAACTTTAAAATGCAGTTCACAATCCCATCCCTTAAAATACCCAAACATTGCATTCATTTTTAAAAATGTGCATTACAATCTTACATTTTGGGGGTAAATGCAAAAAGAGCTGTTTTATTTTTCAAAACATTGCTGAAAAGTGCATGTTTGTACTATGCCCACATTAAAGATGCATACAACAATGCATTTTTTTTTAAAAAAAATGTGCCCAAAAGTACACACACATTTTTCATGAGGATATAAAAAAGATAATGCAAAAAATAAATGAAATAAAAAGGGAATAGAATGAAAAAAAGAGAACCCAAAGAAAATTGAGTTTTATAGATTTGCCCATTCCTAAGCATGGGTTTATCAAGAATATGTCATGGCACTCCAACCTTGCCCCATTTTTTTTTAAAAAAATAGAGTTACTAGTCTACTAGATCATGGGAATGCCATGGACATAGCATCTTCATTTCAGCAAAGCAGTTGGCAATATTTCCTATTATATACTTGCTGATAAGATGGTAATGTGCAGATTGTAAACTACTGCTGTTAGGTGGATCTGCAGATAGTTGAGAAACTGTGGTTGTATTATGTGCCTTCAGTAGCTTCTCTGATTAAGAACAGTCACATAACAAATTTTGATGAGGTTTTTTGTGAGAGTGGCTAGGACTAAATCCTTCAAGAAAAGCCAAGATAATTATGGAGTGGTCAGGATTTAACTCATGCCATTGGTGATTTAGAAGTAGCCAGGTCATGATTTTGAACTCTGATAATCCCTGATCAATAGTCCTCCATGTGCTGCATCTTACAACTCTAGGGTGACCATATGAAAAGGAGGACAGGGCTCCTGTATCTTTAACAGTTGTATTGAAAAGGGAATTTCAGCAGGTGTCATTTGTATATATGGGGATCCTGGTGAAATTCCCTCCTCCTCACAACAGTTAAAGCTGCAGGTGCCCTACCTTCTTTTAAATCTGGTCACAGTATAGCTGCAGTATAGCTCCTGCAACTTTAACTGTTGTGATGAAGAGGGAATTTCACCAGGTTCTCTCTCTCTATACAAATGATACCAGATGAAATTCTCTTTTCTATGCAACTGTTAAAGATACAGGAGCCCTATCGTCCTTTTCATATGGTCACCCTATACAACTCTATAAGAGTCCATTCATGCAACCATTTTCATATGGTAGTGATGTGAGGAAAACGCTATGATCTGTCATTTTTATGCAGTCTTATTAATGCTCCAGCACATGTCAAGAGTGAACCACCCAGCAAGCTTCGGCTATTGGGTGGTATAAACATGTAATAAAATAAATAAATAAATAAATAAATAAGAGTACTCCATGCAATGTATTGGCTGTCAGAACACAGAGATTCCAGGGCTGTGGTGGTAATCGATTGGCAGGACCTGGTTTTGCTAAGTCACGAAGCAGGAAGAGTTTGGACAAGGAGAATCTGTGGTAGCAGCAATTGCACAGACTGGAGAACTAAGGAGATCCATGAAGTATTGATAAATAGGGAGGAGAGAATGGGGAGTCTGTGGGCCACCTAAGTCCCTGATATACACTTCTACCTGGGCTGAAGTACCAGCAAGTCCTTCCTCTGGCCAGCTGTCATGGTGATGCAGGGACTAAGGAAACCCATGCCTGTTCTTCAAGACCTGAGACTCCTAGTTCCTGAAACTGACTCAACCCACATAATTGGTACATGTGAAAGTTATTTTGGAACATACACAATATTCATCACATTTTTTTTAAAAAAATGGCACTTTGAAATGTATATGATACATCCCCATCATGTAAAGAAAGCTGTGTGATTGAGCCCTATATTGGCACTTGTGGCGTTACCCACATTTCTATTCCCTTAGGTATGTCTGGGTGAGTATGTTTCGAGGGTGTGGAATGTTGGGCTGAGTGGGTGTGGCTGGTGATGCTGTGGAAAAGGGGGAGTAGTGTATATATGGGGGAGCTGAGTGGCTTGTGGTGTTCGGTTGGTGATTGGGTTTAGAGGGTAGATGTGTTTAGCTGTGTGATTTCTTGTCAGGAGTTGTGTGAGGAGTGAGTGAAAATAAGATCATAGGAACTAAGGATCGTTATTATTAGATTGGTTACTACCAGAATTATTAAGAATAGGCAGGATTGGAATATAATTCAAAGGAACTAAGAACTTTAAACTACAATAAACATTTTCTTTATTTTGCTACCATAAAACCACGTGTCAGTTTGGCTGTGTCTCCTGCTCTATTAGTTCATAAATAAACACATTACATTAAACTTTCAGCCTGCTATATTCACAGAAAAGCCTTTTCCCAAATCTCCTTAGCTTTTCCCTCTGCTATAAGGGAAAGGTTATACTTTTCTTTTTACCCTTTCCTCAGGTATTTAAGTGGTGGTATTTAGTCTGAGGGAGGTGTGCACGTCAAATCCTTGTGTGTGAGGTGGTGGTCGCAGCACCCATCAAGTCTTTTCAGTGGAGATCATGTGAAACATTTGTTGTAGAAAGTTGTGGCTCTGTCCAGGGTGCTGAATCAAAGTATTCATGTGAGAAGAGGTAATTGAATGCCAGCTGTACAACGACAATAACAACAGCCCTGTAATGCTTGGAGATGAAAGGGAGCAGGAACAGCTTGGTTCAGTCCAGCCAGCCCACCCACTAATCCCAAAGTGCATTACTGCCGATCGCACCTTCCTTTCATCACAAAGCAGTGGGTTACAAAGTCTAATTAACTGCTTTCTGTCTCAAGAGATTGTAAAATGTTACCGCAGCAAAGGAAGGGCTCTGTGCAAATCATCAGGGAGTTAGCAAGGGCAGTTGATCTCTCCTGGTTCCCAACTCCTCATTCATCCCCAGCTGTCCTATCCGCCTGATCTACAACTGCTGTTATTATTTTTATTAGTGTTGCGCCAGATTAGAGGCGGCGGCTCGCCAAGGTCAAGTTTTGTTTTATCTCGACAGGACTTATCCACCAAAGCAAACCCTCATATGTATGTGATTAGATGGATGGAGATTTCACAGCTGTGGGCAGCACATTGAAACACTTTTAAAAGTCAATCTGATGATGAATTCCTGAGTTACTGTTGATCCACAGAATCATTCTGAGCTATAGCGATATCAAAGTAAGAGTGCTCATATATCACAAAGATAGGCCTTTCTTCCCAGCATGAGATTAGGCATTTTGTACTGTTGCTCCATGCTATGATATTTGACAGTCCATTATCACATGCTTCTTTAACAATGTTATGGTAATTGGTAGGTTTTAACAAAAAATAATAATGGGTGAGCAGTAAGTTACAGGAAAAAGACCATTAATAGTCAAGAGACCTGGATTCCATTCTTAGTCGCTCTTGCATTTACCTGCCATATTCCTTCCCTCAAATTGCTAGCAGATCAGGCTTTGTTTGCTATATATCACTTAAAATACTGAAGTCCAGGACTATGGTTTTATTACCGTCAAGTCCACTGTGTGCATAGGTTCCCTGCAATGAGGGAATATTAGAGGCCCACAGTGCTTTCATATAATGCTTCCCATTTTCCTTCTAAATTGGATGCCTCTTTTATACCTTCCTTTCTATATGTTAAGAAAATGTTGCAAATTCCATATTACCTAGCATTGACAAGAAACTCAATTAAGTGGCCTGAACTCCTGGAAATGCAGTGATGGGAAGGAGTGCTACTTTTCAGATGAGGAGATACATGGGGACTACATTGAATCACTCTGAATGTCTCTTAAATAAGGCAAGGCAAATACTGACAAAATGCCATGTGAGTGAGTTGGGATGGATTTAAATTCTGTAGAAATCCATCCCATCCCATTCTTCTTTTTTGCATTGCTTCCTTGCTGTATGTTATATAGTAGCTGCAGTAAAACAGTGTTGTGCAGAGTTGAACCCATTCAAACAATAACTTTTCAGAACACAGAATGGAAAAGAATGTGACCTGTAGGGAAGTTCTCTAGAACAAGTCCCATTGAAATGTGTCCATAGTTCATTTAAACCCACTTATTCATCCCGGTGGGTTTTACTCTGGTGAGGTTTTTGATAGGTTATCCCCAGATCATTGCTTTATCTACTTGTAGAAAATGGGAAGATGGAGAGCCGTTAATTGCTCGTGTGAGGTGGGATGTAGTACCAGAACCTATTCCAGGTACTATATCCCTAATGATTCCATTAGGATGGTACATCGTGACCTGCCAGATTAGCCCAATTTTTAGAGATGGTCTGTGCGTTTCTATGGAGAACCTTCACCACTGATGTCTTGATTTTCACATTTCTGGTTCCTTCAGTCTCTTAAGGCCAGGGCCCGTGAACCACCTAAGCAGAATTTCCCATATCCATCAGTGGCTCAGAGGATCCATTTTGCAAAGTAAACTTCAGCCATGGCAGAAGTTCCTTTGGCAGCACCTGGGCTCTCATTCCTGGCTGGAGCCAAGAAGCTGGCAAACACACTCGGTGCCGCTTGCCCGGGCTTGGCATCTGTAAGGTCTCTCTCCACTGGAGAGGATAGGCAGGACATGCCAAGCTATCAGCACATTCCTTTATGGCTCCGAAGTGAGGCCCACCACTTTCATTTATGAACTCACAAAAGCCAAACTAAAGTAGGCTGGCAGATAAAGGCTGGGCTACAAAAGACTACTGCCAGTACGCTCACTTGGAAAAAAAGGGTGCTCGACAAAAGTCACTTGGCGGAAAGAGACATTGGCTTTGCCAAGGGAGGCTGGCAGAACAGAGCTTCCAACCGGGCTTCTGATGGCGTGTCCTTTGCAAAACGATTCTTTATCTTGCAGGTGCCAGCTGAGTGATTTATAGCTTGGCAGGAGAATAATATGATTAGTGGCAGCTTTGACACAGCTTGTTTGGCCTTAGATCTGCAGTACTTAGGAATGTCACACATGTAGGGACACCAGGTGCAAGGCTGCCCATTAGCTGCAACTCTAGATGGATAGGCAAGATTGTAAGTCCCAACCCTGCTACATGCCTCTCTGATTTCTCCTTGCCAAGGTATGATTGTCTAAATGCTGTTTTATTAGTTACTGTGCTAGCAGGACCGATGCTTGAGAATGTCAGCAGGCCTGTGGCTATTACATAGTCATGGCTGCAGGAGGGAGTGGAGATGCCCAATATTGGATATTTTTTTTAAAAAAAATCTTCAGACTCCATATATGTGATTGTACATTGATAGGGGTTATAAATTGGAATTAGCTGCAGTTCTGCACGATAAGAAAATACACCTTCCTTTTCTGTCCTCCCCCGAAGCATAGCAGAAGGAATCAGTGTAAGTTTCTACATGTATCCTGATAATTGTAGCCACTACAATAATGTAATGTAACTGTGTGTTGTAAGTAGGAAGAGGTAATCACAGGCAGAGCATTCATAGCAACTGCACTGATGTGCTTAAGTTGAGTGGGTGGATTTTTTTTTCTAAAGGAGGGAGGAGTATCTGATAATGAAACAGGAGGGAGTGAACAATAGCATAGTGCAAGGAATTTGTACAAACTAATTGCTGGAAAGCTGTTACTCTAAATGTCATGCAAAGGAACCAGAAAGTGGAAGAGTACTTGAGAGACAGACACTGGATGAGGTGTTGATGGCACCAGATCTGCAATCATACATCATATGAATCAGCTGATGTTAAAAGAGTTAAGAGAGTGTTAAAGAAAGAATAGAAAATCTAATGTTTTGGTGAGGCATAAGTAAAGTTGGGGCTGTGACTTTTGTTCATAAAGGCAAAATTAACATACTTTGTATTCATTGGAATGGTATTAGATCTCCCTTTGATGCTGTCTTTCTATCAAAGCAGCTTAACCATCTAGAGAACCTAAAGGTTTGGAAGTATGGCACTCAAGGATGGAAAAAGCTCTGGTGAACCCCCCACCCCCGACAGCCTACTGGAGGTAGAAATTAATATTTGATGGGGACAGGGGAAGAGAGAGAAATTTAAGGCCCCCTTTATCATGTCCTATTTTGCTTCAACTGCGATTTAGTAGCCAACTTTCAACCATAGAGTGTTGCCCTTTCCCCACTGCATGGTAAATGCAGCAGATGTCTGAGCATGCATCCCAGTATCCCTTTCCACCCTGACTGGTGGACAGAGCAGGAGGAGCACATCAGAGAAGCAGGACATGGAGCACTGGAGAGATTAGTAGCCTTTCTAAGCATCCTAAGCAAGGGTCTATTTTGACTTCAGGGTACAGAGAAAAGAGAAGAGACTAAGAAGAATGTAAAGCAGCCTTCCCCAACCTGATGCCCTTCAGTTGTGTCAGATTACAACTCCCAGCATCCCCCAGCTAGCCATGAAAATATAGCACTAACCCATGTATTGTACTTGTGGTGGGTTTTGCAGCAGAGTCTACAAGTGGGCCAAATAGTTTGAACTCCAGCCCTTTGTACCACTCCCATGCAGGTGTCAATGCTGAATAACTCTACTCCAACAGCTAGAAAAATGCTGCCACCTCCACGCTCAAACTGGCACTCTATTCTGTACAGCACAAAGAGGCCAGGAATGGAACTGGCCTCTTGTGTGATATAGCCATTGATCTGTCTGCTGCAGACACTGGCTGCTGAACTCATGTCTCCAGGTTCGCGTCTTGCCTGATGAATCATACCAAGAGAAGGGCCAGAATTTTGTTGCCCTTGTAGTTTTGTGGGCTTTTGTCCAGCAAGGCCATATTTCCCATTTTTCTTTCTTTAGCCCCTCTCATATCTTTGAAGAGTGAGTTACAAATCGATTGTGTAGTTACTGCAAATTGCTCTTCACACATAAGAGACATTAACAAGTTGGCACTGGCTGTCAGTGCCCAGCCTTGAATCCTGTTCCGAACAGCAACCCAGGTAATAAAGCTATTCTTTGTCCTGTCCCTTCTTTTAGCTGGATGGCCTGACAATAGCTACCTTTACTCCTGCCTCAGTTTGCAAAGTTGTTCCTCATCAAATTGCCATGTCACATCTGAGAGCAGCTCATAGAGTGGAACAGAATATTCACAGTAAATTTCAAATTTGAGAGATGTCACATCTCTATGCATTGTGGGAATTTAAGATCTGAAGCCCTTTAAAAAGTTTGTGCTATCCACATTCAGATGTTCCAAAGGGTTGTTTATTCCCCCTTTCCCACTACTTTGTTTTCAGTAAATTTATACATTTGTGATAACTGTTTTTGTTACGTTGTGATTTGCAGTTAGCGAATTTATGAGCTTCAATAACTCGGTTACATCACCTGCGCTTGGTTAAATGTGTAGCATGGCAGTGGAAATAATGAATCTGCAGCCGCATTTGCAGAGACTGCCAAAGCAAGTCAATAGATGTCAATTTTCAAAGGATGCAGATTTGAATTCAAGTATTCATCACAGGAAATTAATACTCAGATAGGATAAACACTGTTTGTTTCCACTCCAACAATATGTTGTCATTTTGCACTTCCTTGCAGCATACCATTCATTCAATGTGTTTATATGTATATATTTGGCATCCTGATTCCAGTTTTACTGTTGCAGAAACGTAGATGCACAGCACCCAAATTAGACTGCAGTACTTTTAAGTTAATATTATTCCCCACTGGTGGTGGTGGAGTATGTTTCACATGAAATGATTTGACACAAAAAGTACATGTAAAACATCTTAGGTGTACACTTAAATTATTAATTTGTGGGCCAAACTACAAGTGGCTTTAAATGTGTATCAGAATTTATTTATTTTAAAAAATATATCTTTAAATAGCAGCCATGTGTATGTTTGGGCAGATGGGAGAACAAGATCAGGACCATGGTGTGTGAATTATGTGAAATTCATAGTCTTCACTCCTTGCCATGCAGGAGCTCCTTTGGCTCTAGGCACTGTTAACAAGGCTCAATGTAAGCAAGTGTAAGGTGATGCACGTTGGGGCAAAAAAACCCAACTTCAAGTATAACCTAATGGGGTCTGAGCTGGCGGCGACCGAACAAGAAAGTGATCTTGGGATTGTGGTGGACAGCTCCATGAAAATGTCCACTGAATGTGCAGTTGCTGTAAAGAAGGCAAACTCCATGTTAGGCATTATAAGAAAAGGAATTGAGAATAAAATGGCCAGTATCACACCGCCCTTATACAAATCTATGGTGTGACCACACTTAGAATACTGAGTACAGTTCTGGTCACCACACCTAAACAAGGATATTATAGAGCTGGGAAAAGTGCAGAAAAGGGCAACTAAAATGATTAAGCGGCTGGAGCATCTCCCCTACAAGGGAGGTTACAGCAACTGGGATTGTTTAGCTTGGAGAAGAGGAGGCTAAGGGGAGACATGATCGAGGTGTACAAAATTATGCATGGTATGGAGATTGTGGATAGGGAGACATTTTTGTCCCTCTCTCAAAATACTAGAACCCAATGGGGCCATCCCATGAAACTGATTGGTGGGAGATCCAGGACAAATAAGAGGAAGTACTTCTTCACACAGTGCATAGTTAAGTTATGGAACTCACTACCACAGAATGTGGTGATGGCCACCAATCTGGAAGGCTTTAAAAGGGGGTTGGACATGTTCCTGGAGGCAAAGGCTATCAATGGCTACTAGCCTTGATGGTTGTATGCTATCTCCAGTATTTGAGGCAATAAGCCTGTGTGCACCAGTTGCTGGGGAATATGGGTGGGAAGGTGCTGTTGCACCATGTCCTGCTTGTTCATCCCTGGCCGATGGCTGGTTGGCCACTGTGTGAACAGAGTGCTGGACTAGATGGACCCTTGGTCTGATCCAGCATGGCACTTCTTACGTTCTTACATGGGGGGTCTTTCCAGGGCCAGGAGTGGCCTCTCCTCTCCCCCCAGTCAAGAAGTGACACTGTGCACTGGACTCAGCTGAAGGCCTTTTGGGACCCCACCTCCCATAACCCTCCACTACATCCAAGCAAAGCCTCATCAGTAAGGAACCAAGTTACCATCACGCAAATAAATAAAATAAAGAAAAAATAAATCTCAACAGGCTCAATTGGCCCTTGGATTGGGATAGATCTTTTTCTCATCATTGAGAGAGTGCTCTGTGTGCCACATTCATTGCAGAGAAAATGATTAATCATGTGGTAGAATTCTGTTTGATCCACATTTTTAAGCAAACTGACCTGATTTGAACTCCCCAGACTAATATGAAGATCAGAATACACAGCTGTCTTTCATTTTGTGGTGTAATTTTCAGCTCAAAAAGTTGCATACAAAAATGTGTACATTAGGTAAAGGTGTGTACAGAAATGCAGATACTGGGGAAAGTTGTGTACTGAAAAGCAGTTATTATAGAAAAATGTAGTCAAAGTGTGTGTGTGTGTGTGTGTGTGTGTGTGTGTGTGTGTGTGTGTGTTTATTTTAATTTACAGACTGATGCAGAAATTGGAAAGAACAGACTTCTGATTGAATACATATGAAACTGACATAGACCAGAACAGATTAACTCATCCATCCTTACTGCAAGGTTGCTCTCCAGTTTTAGCTAATTCTAGCTCAACTCAAGTTAGTTTAGCCAACTCCAGTGTTTACCTAATTCTCACCTCTCCCTCCCTTCCTGCCCAAATTCAAACTGCCCAAATTCCTTCTAGCTGTGTCTCTGCCTTCCCCTATCTCTTCAAAGACTGCAGCTATCAAAAACCATTCAGACTGTGGGGTAACTCTGATCACCCATCAAGTTTACCAGGCAAACCATAGTGATTGATTCATGGCAATTATCAAGACAGCCAGACTCATAACAGTATCATAACAGTATGTTGCAATAGCTTCTTAAATGCTTCCTCTTTTTCTCTCCCATTCCTGTTGTGCTATTTCCACTGAGATCCCTGTAGAATACTTGAAGGGTACCACAATTTTGCTGGCTTTCATATATAGTCGAATGGAGGTCATTTTTGCTTTGTTTGGGAAAGCATGTTTTTAGGGTGACCACATAAAAAGGACAGGGCTCCTGTATCTTTAACAGTTGTATTAAAAAGGGAATTCAAGCAGATGTCATTTGTATATATGGAGAACCTGGTGAAACTCCCTCTTCATCACAGCAGTTAAAGCCGCAGGTGTTCTGGCCTCTTTTAAATCTGGTCACTCTAGTATAGCCCCTGCAGTTTTAACTGGTGTGATGAAGAGGGCGTTTCAGCAGGTTCTCCATATTTACAAATGACACCTGCTGAAATTCCCTTTTCTGTACAACTGTTAAAGAGACAGGAGCCCTGTCCTCCTTTTCATATGGTCACCCCAATGTTTTACTAGTTCGATGGCAACCGGTGTTGGAATCCATTTTGCTGGATTTTTTTTTTTTTTCGCTGACATTATTTAGCTGTATTTTTAGTAGTTTTTATTTTTAAATCTGTGGTTTCAAATTTTAAAGTGCCTTATTATTGGTATCCATTTTATGGTGGTTATTATTGGTTTGTATTTTATGGGTTTTATGCATTGTAATTATGCATTGCTTTGGATGTCATCTGTTTGGCATTAAATGCAATATCTTGGTTTTTAAAAAAATAAGTTTTGCACTTCCCTCTTTTCTATTCTGACTCTGTGTCCTCCTCCTGGACCTTCTCAAGACCCATTTCTGTGACAGGGTCTTTACTGAAGTACCCAAAACTTAGCAACATTGTCCCTCATTTGCCATGATTCTTCCCTTCCATCTCTCTGGGCAACTCATAGCTAATCGTCACACACCCACACCAATTCCCTGTATAACGTTGTAAACCTTCCTTGTAGGCAAGTTATCACTTCTGTGCTCTGTACAGCACACAGCTGCATGCCGCATCCCCCTTCCACACAAAAGCACAGAAAGATAGATGCGTCCAGAGTCATGGGCTATAACTGGGCATGTTGTTGACCTGCTCTCTTATTAGTTTTCTGGGATGTGGACTGATGCCTCTGCTGGGCTGGGCTCAGTGGCTTTTCCTGTTCTTCCTCCCAGCTCTGTTGGGGAAAGAGGAAGGCCCAGAGCCAGAGCAGCCTGAGGGGAAAGGCCTTTAGAAGGGCCCAAGCCAAAGAAGTAGATTCATAGAATCAGAATAGTAGGGTTGGAAGGGGCCTATAAGGCCATTGAGTCCAACTCCCCACTCGATGCAGGAATCCACCCTAAAGCATCCCTGACAGATGGTTGTCCAGCTGCCTCTTGAAGGCCTCTAGTGTGGGAGAGCCCACAACCTCCCTAGGTAACTGGTTCCATTGTTGTATTGCTCTTACAGTCAGGAAGTTTTTCCTGATGTCCAGCTGGAATCTGGCTTCCTGTAACCTGAGCCCATTATTCCGTGTCCTGCATTCTGGGATGATCGAGAAGAGATCCCAGCCCTCCTCTGTGTGACAACCTTTGAAGTATTTGAAGAGTGCTATTATGTCTCCCCTCAATCTCCTCTTCTCCAGGATAAACATAGGGTTTAGCCTGGAGTCTTTCTTCATAGGGCTTTGTTTCCTGATCATCCTGATTGCCCATTGTACCCACAGGGTGGAAAAGAAAGGAATGGGTACACTTCACTAGGGGCCCAAAGCAACCAGGATTTGGCCTTCTGGAAGCCCATTACCATGAGTGGGAAATTGAAACTAAATGGTAAAAGATCATGCTTAAGGATATTTCTGCAAACTTATTTCCCTGTATCTATCAGGTGTTCAGGTCTTTTGAGATTTACCCAACTCAGACAGAAGTTGTGTGAGAGCACATGGGACAGGTGGCATTCTGAACACAGTTGCTACTGGTCCAGGCTAGGGTGACCACTTTGGAATCACTGGAAAGGAAGAAATGCATCTTGCATGAAATTTGCATATGTGATATGCTAATTTAGAAATAATTATTATAATTTAAATAGAAATACAGTACTATTTAAATACAGAAATACTTGCTATTGTGTGGGAAACTGTGTGCAGGTGACCTGTCTTCCTGCCTGTTCTGTCTGTTGACCAGGTGCTGTTGATGGGCAGCATCAAGGTGCAGCTCTAATTTCTTATGGCTCTTTATCTTTAAATCTGACTTGGACTGGGCAGCTCTTTAAAACAGAGGAAAGTCCTATGGTAGCCCTTCAGACAGAGGGCTGTCTTCTGTAAAAGAGGACACCTGACCACCCTAGCTCAGGCCCTCCTCCAGAACAGAGATTCCAGGCCTGAGAGCTGTTTATTTTGGTGTGGAAATATGCTACAATTCCCTTGCTAGGAATAGTCTCAGGAATCTCTTTCTAGGCTTCCTGCTGATTAAAGGGGGTGCCAGGATTCCCTTGTTTTCTTAGCATTGGGTTGTAATTTTACTTGGGAGTAAAACCCATTGAGGGTCTGGAAGTTTCTTCCAAGTAAGCATAAATTTAAGATGTGTTCTGAAGAAACTGAAATTGCCGTTCATTAGTCTTTGATAACTAATCCTCAAATTTTCACATATTTCAGAACTGAATGGAGTTCTGCTTTGTTCAACTTTATTCTAGCTTTGACCAAACAGATAAAAATGTCCCCTATACTATGGGAAAAATATCACAAGAGAAGGCCAGTTATGATAACAGCTCTTCCTTCTTTCCAGAGTGTACAGCTTCTTATTTTCTTTATGGTAACTGTTTGCAAACTTCATAGCATATTGCCTCCAAATATAGATATTTCTCAGACATCACTGATGATCCTTGAAAGGGATGCAGTGCTTCATAAGACCATTCCCTGGGATTGTCAGTGATAAATTGAAAGCACCATACAGGCGTTAAGTGACTTGATGTCAACTTTTCAAGCGCAAGAAGTTTCAGCAAGGTGAATGGATGGTGTGAGTGCACACAGCAGTGAGATACATGCAGCATTTGTAGTTTTCTGCCCACAGAGCCATCTGGCTCTAACTTGTGTCATGTTTATCTCACTCCCAGTTGTACTAGAAGATCCCCAGAGGAACAGTGCAATGCATATCACTGCACATAATGAATAGAAATATTCTGATTCTACTTCTACCCAGGCTGCTTGAGAGAGAGAGAGAGAGAGAGAGAGAGAGTGAGAGAGAGAGAGAGAGAGATTAAACTGCTGCCTCTCAGCATCAACCAAAAAGGAAGAAAAGCCATTGCAGATCAAGGACTCAGGGTGGGACAGAACCAGGTGTTGCTAGAGGCCAGCATAGATGTGAAGTCATTGCCAAATCAACTTGCATTGCCTGAAGAATTATGTCCCATCCCCATGCTTGCTGCTTGTGGTTTCAGATGATGATAAACAGCTTCCCCATCTGGCACTTTTAAATAAATAAATAAATCTAATGGGTCCAAACTGAGCACTCAGACCAAGTCTCCTCTCTTTTCTCTCTGCCCTGGGCTAGTGCTTGTTCTGTTTTGGCTGAACCTGCTCTCTTGTTCATTCTCTCTCTCTCTCTCTCTCTCCCTCTCCATGCTGTTCCCAGTTCTCCAGAAATCTGTCAGCCAACAGTTCTCTCCTCCTCACACCACCTCTTTGGAGGCTGCTTCTCTCTCCTCCAACTCCATGTTTCCTTTTCCTTCTCTCTCCTGCATGCTGCCCAATGCCTTTTCCAACGTTACTGCTTCTCTCTGCTGCCTGCCAGATGCTCCCCCTTGGTCCTCAATAGTGTACACAGCCCAGAAGACAAGGATTGCCCGGTCTGTCAGCCCCTTGGGGAGGATGCCAGGAGGAGCCCTCTGTTGGTTTAAGACCACAGTTGACCTGTCAATGAGTCACATGCAGCTCCTGAACCACAGTTGGCTGTACGTTTTTCTCATGCTCAGACCTGCAAATGAAGTCCCATGGTACAAATTGGCACTACAGAGAATGCTCTAACATCTACACATGGTAATCTAAACTGCCCAGAGTCAGAGAAGCCAGCCCTTCCATGTGAAGATCGGCAAGCACAATTCTTTGGAGCGCTCTCCTGTTTGTGCACCGATCTCATCCTAAAATTCCTTTCACATTGTCTGGACAGAGGCTGCTCTGAAAACGAGACGGGCACACAGACTTGTCAGGAAGGGAGCAGGGATCTCTACTGTGGAGTGTAAGTGGGCACTTATCACTGACTAAAGCTATTTCAAAGGCTGACCTTAGACAAATGTGATCAAAGGACTTCTAGATTAGTTTGCTAATGCCCCTGCTATTGCCAGGTTCTCCCAGGCTCCTCACTGTGGTGGGACACTTGCTTTGAACCAGCATGTAATCAGCTTTTAAAATACTGTTTGAAAGTCTCTTCAGGCAGAAATAAGCCCTAAGTTGTAGAGCGTTTCAAATGTAGGGCAGTCTGTTCAGGGAAATTAAACTTAACAGAACAGTTATTAAATCAGGGCAGTATTTGGAATGTGCTGACATTTCAGGCTTTTGGCAAAAATCTGAAATGTATTTGCTAGTCAGAGGTGAGGGGGAAGGGTTGCACAGAGTGCCTGGGTTTGTTCTTGTGAACTGTGGTAACAAATCAGTAGCCAGTTGGGATCTTGGTCTTATTATGTTAGGGGCCATAAACACCCACAGTGAGTGGAAATCCCAGTCTCAAAGAACAATATAGCTGCAATCCTGGTCCATCTAGCACAACATCATATTTTCAGCAGTGATCAATACAAAGTGCTTCACAGGAAGTTTACAAGAGCATTGGGCACTTCGGGAGAAAGTGGCTATCCTTTGTCATTCATCCCCTGGCTCCTGCTAACCAATATTAGGAGCATCTTAAGAAAGAGGTTGCACCTTTGAGCATCACAGCCAATACAAAGAGATTTAATAATAAAAAAAGTATGTAATGGGCAAAGTAAGGATGTTTCCTTTCTCTCTCTGTTTAACTGGGAGGCCAGCAATTACACAGCTGGGAGGCCAGTTTTCCTCTTCCTTGAAATTATATTCAAGTGAAGTTTCCTTATTGAACCCTATGACAATCCAATTCATTTTGTTCGAATTCATCCACTCTTCAAAGCCAGATCCACTTCTCAGAGTTTGATCTACTTTTTTCAGTCTGCCTTTTTGCCCAAACCTTCTGCAGGGCAGAGCTTAAGGTTTTTATCGAATTCTTTTTATTACTTGCAAATTCATTAATTACTGATTTAGCAGCACATCACTGCTGGCGGAAGAGCAGACTAAATTGCCCAAATTCATAATGTCTAATGAGATTTCAAAACACTAAACAGCAGCGATTGAACCAGTTCCAGAGTGAGATACAGGACGCCAACAGTTTTTGAGAAACAATTGGGGAGAAAAATGTTTTAAGAGAGGGAGAGAGTGGTCTGCACAGTAAGGTGATGCAGATATGTGGGTAGGAGGGAACCGTTTTCTAAGGCAATTTTCAATTCTAAGAGTAGGTGTCTTTTAACTTTGTACTGCCATAACCACCACCTAACTCATGTTTATTCTGTTGCTCTTGAAAAAGTGCCAGCTAGCCAGAAAGAATAGCTTGGAATGCTCCTGTGCTTTTAACAGTAGCTTCATATACAGGTATTAGCAGATAAGCCATTTCACAAGGGGCCTGTTCAGATTATACTTCAGGCTCTGTGCTTAGCAAAACTGTGGTTCTCTGGGGTTAGCACTAACCACAAGCCGTGCTGTCGCACACAACACTTTAAGCCATGGTTAGAGCCACTAACCCTGCTGCAGATAGTCTGACTGTGGTTAGTGAGTGAGCAGGGTTTAACAAAACAAATTGCAGAAGACACCTTAAACCCTGCTGCTTAACCAAAAGCTTTAACCAGCAGGGCTTAAGGTGTCTTCTGAGCAGGCCCACCATAGAGATAAACTATCACCACAGATCAATTGGTTGTTAAAGGACAGCTACAGGACCCAGTTCCACAGTTGGCAACCTTGGCTCCTAGTTCCAAATGCCAACCTTTTCTTTTGGACTCCTAGTACTTGGACTCCCAATCTCTCTATATAAAACACTTAGGTTTGTTTCCGTAAAGGCTTCAGCTGATACAGGTTGCTAAGCAACAGTAACAACGTGTAATGTCAGCTAATACAGGTTGCTAAGCCCCTCGCCCGACTCCTCCGGGCTTTCCAAGGTAACCCTACCCCCCTTTCTGCCTCTTCGCTCCCCCCCCCACGAAGGGGGCAGCGCCACGGTCCGGAGCATGAGCAAGGCACGGCCGAGGCTCTTGGTGGCTGGGTGGGAGGTCGCTTGTCTGCTGCGAGCCAAGGCCCCAGCCTAATCTCATGCGAGCTGGGAGGGCGGCCCAAGGCTGACAGGAACCCTGGGGAGAGGGTCTGGATCATGAGCGAGGCACGGCCGAGGCTTGTGGTGGCTGGGTGGGAGGCCGCTTGTCTGCTGAGAGCCAAGGCCCCAGCCTAATCTCATGTGAGCTGGAAGGGCGGCCCAAGGCTGACAGGAACCCCGAGGAGAGGGTCCGGATCATGAGCGAGTCACGGCTGGGGCCCTTGGTGGCCGGGTGGGAGGCTGCTCACCTACTGTGAGCCCGGCCCAATCTCATGCGAGCTGGGCGGACGGCCCAAGGTTGATATGCTACAATGGTGTATGTTACGCTGGGTACAGCTAGTACTAGTACATTTCATATAATTGCCAAGAGAGAACTGACCAATGTGAAGTCCCTTTTCTAGAATTTTAAGGTATAGCTTGGCCAGCTTTTAAAATTCCAAACAGTATGTCACTTAGGGCCAAGCTAAGCACACGTTATGTTATGCATACATTTTTAAGAGCATGCTTGGCACGGACTACTGCCTATTTTGAGAAAAAGCAGCTCTGGGGACCCCTAGTCTAGACTGGTTGCCACTCTGGGAGGAAGTTTAACCCTTTCCTCCCAACATTATTTTTCTGCTTCAAAATCGCTCCCTCTTCCAGCAGCTGTTTTCCCCAAAGATACTGTTTACTGCAAATAGTATCTTCAGGGGAAAATAGTAGGGAGAGGGGATTAATGGTGATTTGGGTCCAGAATGGCATGGGGACAAAAGGCTTAACCCTCCCCGCTTCATGCCATAGGCTAGATCTACACCAAGCAGGATATGACACTTTGAGAATGGTTTGAAAACCATGTCCAACAGTGGTCACTTCTGTTATAAAGTATTTTAAAGTAGTAGTGTAGATCCTGCCACAATGTCAGTCCTGATTGGGGCCCTGTATGACTGCTTTTTCTTAAAAACAAACAAACAAAAACCTTTTAAAAAGTTGAGCTTCAGGCAACATGCAATTTTGCCCTTAAGGTATAAGTGCACCTGCTCCAGCTCTGGATGATCAAGTAGGTCACAAGTATACTTGTTCTTTAGCAGTAACAATTGAAGGGCACTTTGGGCCTGCCTCTTTTTGTTCTAGGGTGTGGAAGTTTCTTATTCTCCAGCAGAGGAATTAGCAGGAGCCATACAAGGTTGAAATGGCACTGAAGAGCTTTGTTCTGAGATTGTCAGCTAAACCCCCTTCATGTGCTCAGTTCCTTACTTGCAACATCTACGGATGGCACCAATCTGTTTCCAATCAGTGTCACTTTTGCATGAATCTATAATAAGTATTTCTTACTTTTTCATAATGCTAGATCCTGGGGTCGTCACACACATACACACAATTGAAATACATATTGTTTGAGCCCAGCATTGAAACATTCAGGCAATGCAAAAGTTGGTGGATTACTAAGGCCTTAGCTAGAAAGGGCTTTATCCCAGGGCGATCCCCGGGATCATCCCTGTGCATCCACATGACGTACAGGGGATCCCGGGATCAGGGAGGGATGATCCCTCCTTGCCCCGAGATCTCGCCCTCCCCTTTAGGCCCACTTTTTCCATGGTCTCGGGCTGAGCCCAAGACCGCGGAATGCATGGTCAGGCGCTGCGGTTTGTCCCTGTGATTCGTGATTCGTTGCGAGGAGCCAGGACCTGCGCATGGGGTGCAGCACTCCTCAGGAGCACTGCGCCCATTGGGGAGTGGGGTGGGGGAGCGGGGAAAGTAATTATTTTTTAAAAAAGTACTTACCTTTTGTGCATGAGTGTTCATGCGCTGCTGTCCCCTTAAGAAAATTTTAAAAATGGCGGGCGCAATGCCTCTCCCTCTGAGGTCATTGCGTGCCACGTGTGTACTGAGGAGATCTTGTGATAAAAATATTGTGGGATCTTCACCCCTCCACCCCGCTAGACCATTAGGTCTAGCTAAGGCCAAAGTCCTGCTCTGGGAGATGCATATCAGGTCGGTTTGTATCAGAATTCAAAAAGATTAAATTCTACAAGCATTCCTAATAAGAGCACAAGGCAAAAAAGTTGGCTTTACATTTGTGAATGTATGGTCAAAATGTTTTAGTGCTGAGGGTGGAGGGCTTTCCCCTCCTTGCAAAGGAACCCCTAGTCTCAGGGGACAACACATTTATGGCTTCATACTCCCTCATTTTTGGCAATAACACATTATGCAACATTGTGTATCACCAGACAAATCTATGGTTCAACCACACTTAGAATACTGTGTACAGTTCTGGTCACCACACCTAAACAAAGATATTGTAGAGCTGGAAAAAGTGTGGAAAAGGGCAACAAAAATGATGAAGGGGGTGGAGCATCTCCCCTATGAGGGAATGTTGCAACAGCTGGGATTGTTTAGCTTTGAAAAAAGGCGAGAAAAGGGAGAGGTGTACAAAATTATGCACAATGTGGAGAAAGTGGATAGGGAGATACTTTTTCATAATGCTAGAAACTGGGGTCATCCCATGAAGCTGATTGGTGGGAGATGTAGGACAGATAAAAGGAGGTGTTTCTTCACACAGGGTAAAGTTGAACTGTAGAATTTGCTACCACAAGATGTAGTGATGGCCACCAATTTCGATGGCTTTAAAGGGGGATTGGACAAATTCATGGAGGAGAATTCATGATTGATGGCTACTAGTCCTGATGGCTCAGGGCTTTCTCCAGTATCCAAGGCAGGATGCCTATGTACACCAGTTGCTGGGGAGCATGGGTAGGAGGGTGCTGTTTCACTCATGTCCTGCTTGTGGGTTTCCTGTCCATAGCTGGTTGGCTACCATGTGAACAGAATGCTGGCCTAGATGGACCCTTGGTCCGATCCAGCATGTCTCTTCTTATATTCTTACCATTGGCCATACTAGCTGTGGCTGATGGGATTTGAAATCCAAAACAGCTAGAAGGCACCAGGTTCGGGCAGGCTGTTCCAGAGAGATCTTTCTTGTTGTTAAGTCAGACTAAGGAAGCCTTGCTCAATCAATTGCCCTCCAGATGTCTTGGACTACAATTCCCATAATCCAGCCAGCATGCTGGTTGAGATGATGGGAATTGTAGCCCAACACCTGGAGAGAAACAGGTTGGGGAAGGTTGGCCTAAGGCAATCCTCCCTCCAGGTTTTCAGGTCCAAGAACCATCTTTAGCTTGAAAGGTCATGGAATCTGCATTGGCAACATCATGTGAAAGAAAAACTAGCTGGGGCTTGGAGCTATAATAGCTGCCATGGAAAAGGGAAATCCCTGAGAGCAAAGACCATCCCCTGGATCTTGGCTTGTGTCTTAAAGCTCTGGGGCCCCTCTGATTAAAACATCAATATCTGCAAACCCTCCCCCCTTTCTCCCCAACTTTGGTCACATGAAGAGACAGATTGTTTGTCCTCCCGCTGTGCCATGCTGGCACCATTTGCTTCCTTTCCCTCCTTGGGTGGGTTGACTAGGCAAGCTGCGTCTAGCAGCGGGAGGCAGAGGGCACTGCAGCCTCTTCTGAGCAGCGCTAATCTGGGTATCGTTCTCATTAAGGCTTTGATAGGACAAAGGAAAGATTACAGCAGCAGCTAATAAAGGACTCGGGCAGCTCATTGATATTTCCCCCACTATCCTTTCCTCTGAGAGAGATGAAATGAGCACATTCTCTGCGAAACAGCAGGGATACCGGCCTGCTTGCTTAGCATTCTTGTTCCTTCACACTAGCCCGGTGCTAAGCTCTCCGCAGAGCTGCTCTCACCTGCCGCTGCAATGGCATTGAGCAGAGCAAAACGGATCGCCTTCCTACACAGCAACGGAGGATTTGCTTTCTGGGGATTTGCAGAGTCAAATTGGTCCCTGACAAAACCATCAAACACAACCAATTTCCATTTGGTCTCTCTCTCTCTCTCTCTCTCTCTCTCTGCCATGAAGAAGTCCACAGACTGCTTGCTGGCTCTTTTGAGAAGTTGCTGTTTCTTAGAAGTTGAGCACTGCGTGGTGTGTGGGGCGCAGGATAGGGCTCACTTTCGAGCAGCCCTCCCCATAACCGTTCACGTGTGGGCAGTGTTTTCATCAACTCCAAGAACCTTGCCCAGGCACATGAGGTGCAGGATCTGGCCCACCTTTTCTAATGAGCTCGCCTCCTGGGGCCTGTGAGATGACATGAATAATGAATCCTTCCAGGTAGGGGAGTGTTGAGTTCCAACTTGTCAATTAAAACACCCCAGGCTCAGCCGTTTCATTTAAATTGACTCTTTTGGGAAGGCGGAGGGAGGGACAGCAGGCGCTGGAACAGGGAGTGCCTATATTGGTGATGAGAAATTAAGTTGAGGTTATTAGTTCCCATCTGATTTATATGCCGTGATGGATATGACCTTATACTGTGGAAGCAGCCAGCTATTCCTAATTGCAGCTTGTTGCTAGGGCCTAGCACATGGTTGAGGACAGCTGGCCATGGGGCTGGGTGTGTGAATTTGTGTAAATAAGACACCAGCGGATGTGGCTCCTGGCTTATTTGCTGCATGCTAAATCACTGGACTTTTTATTTACTGTCTTCAGAAAATGTGTATACGGAGAGGAGCCTCGCTCTTCTCTTCTTTGCAAGTCTGCCGTGCGACACTGTTTGGTGCAGCCCTGTTTCTTTGACTCGGGATTGAATGACACCGCAAGGAAAAAATGTGGGAGAAATTTTTAGCACTGCACTAGATTGAGGGTGTTTCCATCAGAAAAAAACAGGTCTGAAAGTGGATGGGAATGGATCCAAATCATCATCATCCAATCAGCATCAGCAGTCTGTTGAGAAGCTATCTCATGCTCCAAATTCTTGGCCAAGAAGGGCAAATTTGACAGTGGGTGGCAAACTATTAGATCTGAAGTAGGTGTCTTCAGGATTGGCCTCATCACTGTTTCCTTTAAGGTAGTAGGAACCATCCCAACCCAACCATCTCCCTGGCCCTGGCTGATTGCACAAACCAGGATACAGGATACAAACCACTTCCCCAAGTAGTTTGACCATGTTCATCTCATTTCTCCAAGTAGCTTGACCATGTTCTTGGGTTGTACCAGCTGAAGGATATCCAGTTATACCAGCTGAAGGATATACAGTTACTGAAGCTACAGTAACATGACTAGATGGTGCTCAGATCTGATCCATCTGTGATTCTGTTAAACCATAGCATCGAAGTCGGCATAGTTTTGAGTGATTCTACCTGCAAAATGTTCAGCAAATTTTGCACAGCAGGCCTCCAAGGATTCAAGCTGTTGCACACCAAGGAGGCCCATCACCACTTGAAAAGCTCTACTGGATGACATTGAGAAGATGCAGTGGTGATAATATCTCTTCATTGCTACAGAATAAGATGGAAGATGGATTCTTCTTAATTTTGTTAAGTCATATTTGAGATGGGAGGCACAGGGGAAGGATGTTCCAACAATACAGGCTTTCCTTGTCCTTCAGCTACCCTGACTGCCACTACAGATCTTCCTCCTCCCACTGGTGCCCTCTTATGAGCACTGCACTGGAATGACCTGCCTATACATATATAAGTCCTCATTTGCATTACTATAGATCACTAATTCTAATATCAAAGCCTGAAAAAGCACCAGAACTACAAAATACATGGACTTAATTTTAAAAAGAGCCACTGCAGAGCTGGAAGACTTCCAGATTATGAGAGGGCATGTTTTGGTTATTCATGGGTGAGAGAGGAACCCTACAGATGTCTGTTTATTAGGGGCATGGTGATTACAAGTCCCCTGCTGCCAAGCAATTCCACCCACACATGATAAATCAGAAAGGTCTCTTCCTACGGATCATAATTAGTGATGTCAGTGAATTTTGTAATTAATTGGTTCATTGGCTCAGATTCATTGGTTCATAATACTCAACTTTGTAGTAAGTCAGGATTGATGTATTAAGCATTCACTATTATGTTCAGAATTGATTGTGTGCTTTGGAGCATATGCAGTAAAACAGTACACAGATTCCTCCCTGAATTTTCAGTTGTGCTACCACCTAGATCACCACAGAACTTACTTGAAGCAGTCTCCTTAGAGTGTTCCTTCATATATATTTTTTGGTGTCACCACAAGTCTGGCTCTGTGAGGAGGAGGAATCTACAGGGTTTCTTTTCATACTGGTAACTGGTGATGGGAAGTAAACATCACATGACATAATCATGCAAGGCAGGTCATGTAAAAACAACCAAGCAGAAAAGGGGGCATAACGTCATGACACATTATGTCACACTACACTTTGTGCTCCCAATTAACACTCTTGAGATGCACCAACCTATTGCACATGGAGAACTCTTGTCTGAGCTCACATGGACAAATTTGTTATTTTCTTAGTTAATATCGAATTTATCATAGAATAGCAGAGTTGGAAGAGGCCTACAAGGCCATCGAGTCCAACCCCCTGCTCAATGCAGGAATCCACCCTAAAGCATCCCTGACGGATGGTAGTCCAGCTGCCTCTTGAATACCTCTAGTGTGGGAGAGCCCACAACCTCCCTAGGTAACGGATTCCATTGTCATACTGCTCTAACAGTCAGGAAGTTTTTCCTGATGTCCAGCTGGAATCTGGCTTCCTTTAACTTGAGCCCGTTATTCCGTGTCCTCAGGTCAAGTTTGCCCATCGCTAATCATAATGCAATCCCAAACAACTGTACCATAATCAGAAAGCTAGCAGAAATGAGTGCACAGGCAGCAGATATCTCAACATATGGACTACATATCAAATTATGCAGTTGCAGGGCGTGATTAAGGAATTAAGCATGGAGAAGACCAGGGAAGCTCCCAAAGCATTTGGAAGGAGAGAGGAAGACTGCATTTCCCCTGGTAGAAAATAAATAGTTGCTTCCCTCACCCCCCATATGGCTTGCCTGGCAGGACACCTCTGCAGGTTGTTTGATTTTGAAGCTTTTGTGGCAGTCAGCTCAGTCAGGAACACCAGGCAAACTGGTTCCTGATTAATGTTGGCAATGGCAAGAGCTTATTATCTACTTCCAGTCAAGAGGGCATTTTACTGGTGTGCTTCTCTGAGCCTCAGGAGCTCCCACAGAGACCTTAATGCTGGAGATTAAACCCTGACCCATGTTTGACGACATATATTAACCCCACCATAACAGAGGAGAATCCCAAGAGCCATGCCGTGCCAAGTCGCTTGCAGCCCAGCAGAGGCTATATTGTTAAGACCGGGATGGAAAGCTATGAGGGCTGCTGTCTTACATCTGCCTTTTGGTACTCACAGTTTTAGGCCAGCTTCAGATGTTAGAAAACGTCTATATGGGAAGCACAGACTTTCGTGTAGAAATTAGCTGAATACTAAGTCATAGATTGCCTTGTGTATGATGAAGCCACAGCTGTGCATTTTGCTGCATGTATATGTGAAGAATATGCTCACAGGAGATCCAGACAATCACAATTTCCCAGCAATAGAATTAAGGACATGTGGATCAGCAAAATCTGAGATTTTCCGAATTCCATTTAGAAGCTTGCTCCAGCTCACATCCCTATCAGAGTGTGAGCTTTGCTTTTTTCTTTTTGCATGAAAATGTGCATGTGTTTTCATGAGTATTTTTCCAAATGTACACATAAATTGTATGCATTTTTGAAAGGTATACATTTTCCTCCCATTGATTAAAGCATCTTTGAGCACATTCCCCCCCCCAAATGTGCATTTTTATGTGCATTTTTCAAATGCACACTTTTTTTTTTTTTTAAAAAAAAACATTTTATTTTTTATTGGCTGTGTGAGTTGCAATGCATAGTTGGAAAAGTATGGAGTTCAACTGCAGACTGCATCTGGGCCTGCATTCAGCTCCCTAAATGTAATGCAGAGAAAAATGCACATGTGCATGTGAAGCAGGGTTGCCATATGACATCAAAGCAACCCAGCCTGGCTGTTTTTTTGCTGTTTTTTGTGTGTGGCTGTTTCATCAGTTGCAAGAAAAACAGATGAGGCTGTTATTCTTCCAACTCCCACCCCACTAGATGGACAGACAGATTTTTCTTACTAGGTTCTGTCCATGGACTCCTTTCTACCCTGAGGCCCACCATATGCTGCTGCCTGGGCATCATCCCTGCCTCTATCCTGGATTTGCTTTGGGACGTACAAAAGGCCCAGAGTCTTCTGCCCCAGCCCCTGTGTAGGTACCTGAAAACAAAAGATTTTAAGAGATAATAGCAACCCTAATATGAAGAAACGTTGTAGCATCCAACATAGTCCTTGGACTCCTCACTAGACACTCTGCAGGATGTTGGTTTACAAAGTTTGCGCCACCAGTATATACAATAGTCACACCTAACTATTGCCAAGTGAACTCTGTGTTTGCACAGCAGTGGACCATCTCATGCAAAAACAGCTATCTCTAGCCACTATGATTGCCATTTACTTGCAGCTCCTTTTGGGGGTGGGGGGAGCTTCGCATGTCTGCCCTTTATTTATTTATTTATTTGTTACATTTATATACCACCCATAGCCAAAGCTCTCTGGGCAGTTTACAAAAGTTAAAAACAGTAAACATCAAAACATTAAACAGTAAACATTAAAACATTAAAGACAGTCCTGCTAAATGTTTTTCTTTAACAAGGCAAAAATTAGCAATGGCAACAAATAATAATAAATTCATTCACACACAAAATATGGAAGGTAGATGAAGTTTCCCCATCACCTTATCTTCATGCCTGGAAAAACCTCACTTCAAGATCTGCATGCTGGACTGCTGTTCAGGGAATAGAAACAAGGGCCTAATCTACACCAAGCAGGATATTGCACTGTGAAAGCGGTATATAAAAGGCAGGAGCTGTACTACTGCTTTCTAGCAGTATTGAAGTGCACTGACAACTGTTGGGGCCCATTGACACAGACCACATAGTGGTCTGTTTGGTGAGGCTCCGGCCTTTTATATATTACGTTTTAATTCAGTTTTATGTATTTTATTGTTTATTGTTTTATTGTTTCCCCGCCTCGATCGGAGTGGAGAGGCGAGTAAGAAATTTATTATTATTATTATTATTATTATTATTATTATTATTATTATCATCATCATCATCATCATCATCATCATCATCATCATCATTATCCAGCTGATTAGTTTCCCACCAGGGGAAAGGTTTTGAAATTAAACGTTTGGTAGGGTGACCATATGAAAAGGAGGACAGGGCTACTGTAACTTTAACAGTTGCATAGAAAAGGGAATTTCAGCAGGTGTCATTTGTATGCATGCAGCACCTGGTGAAATTCCCTCTTCATCACACCAGTTAAAGCTGCAGGAGCTATACTAGAGTGACCAGATTTAAAAGAGGGCAGGGCACCTGCAGCTTTAACTGTTGTGATGAAGAGGGAATTTCACCAGGTTCTCCATATATAGAAATACCACCAGCTGAAATGCCCTTTTCAATACAACTGTTAAAGATACAGGAGCTCTGTCCTCCTTTTCATATGGTCACCCTAATGTTTGGTTAAATTTCAGTGGATTATCTCATGACTGGGCGTCTTTGGGGGCTAAGGCCTTTTCGAATGGAACAGACACTGTTGATAATTAGAACTCAGCTATGAGAGGTTTGAGAAGAGTGTTTACCTGAAGAAGGGAACTCTCCTGAGGCCTGAGGTGAAGGAGAAGAAGTAGCAGGAATGTGGTGGAGAGAGGGAGCTGTGGAGAAAAATCTTTTATAATTAAAGCCTCCTATAAGACTTCTTGTATAGCTGTAGTGAAGCTGTCAATGAATGCAGCATGCTGAAGTCTAACCTTGTTAGTCTTGTCGTGGCAGAATTATTCTTGGCAAGCAAACCGATATCTGATTCAAGACCTCCATCATTTCTGATTAGTCCAGGTAGCTGGGCTTGTCTACTGGATCCACTGGGTTGGCGCTGACGCTCACATAATTGTTTTGGATTTTCAAATGTGAAAAGGGGTTGAACAAATTAGAATATTCATCTTCCTGCTTGACCTCAACTGTCACCACAGGGGAAAAATGTCTCCCCCACCATGCTCTATTTCTCTCCTCAAAGCCATGTTGTGACTAAATGGGTTTTGTGTTTAAGGTATTAGGAATATCACTCAGAAAATCCCTCTTCTTGCTACAATAGCCAAGAGGGCATGAATAATGTAGGTGCTAAAAGCCTCAGCCACACAAGGTAAATGGACTGTTGGCTGTGAAGAAAGAGTCAACAGTGGACTGCTGTCCTGTTGCCCCCCCCGCCCCCCGCAAGCCTTTTCGTTCGCACAGTGCCGACGGTTTTGATTTATTTATTCTTCTTCAACCATTTGTTGTGGGGAGAGGGAAAAAGAAATTCAACCCCAAAACTGTGGGGAAGGGTGAGAATTTCGGACAAAGTTTTCAATATGCAGGGGTTACCATACTGTAAAGAGGTGGCTGAGAGGAGATGTGGTGTGTGCTCTTCATTTTGGCATTTTTACCGTGTTCTGTGCTCACAGCCTCTCTGGCTGCATGGGCTTGGAAAGAGGACTTACCCAGGACCTCTATGCCTGGGGCTTTTTAGGTCTGACTGCTGAGTACCCGAAAGCTGGGCAAGGCCTTCCTCCTCCTCCTCCTCCTGCTGAATTTTAACAAAAAGCAAAACAAAAATGCTTCTTCTTTGGCTCAGATTAGTATCTGATCTAATCTGACATGAATAGTAATGGCCATTTTTAATATAGATTGAGCTCCTGTTCTGGTCTATAGGCCTAATATATGAATGGTGAGCACACTATTCCTTTGACACTTAATATACTGGATAAGGAATAAACCGAAGATGAAGTAAGAATCATCTATCAAGACTTCTTTCCTTTGCAGAACTAGTTCACATAGTTTACATTCATCCTCTTATGAACAAGGCTGCCGACTGATCTATCCCTTTATGTTGATTCTTCCCCCCAGTGAGCAGGCAGGCTTGGCACATTGATTATTGCAAACAGCTGGAAGAGTACAACTTCCATTGAGAAAATGTGGCCATTCCTCACCCAGCGTAATGCCAAGGGGCTGCCATGCACAGCATTATTGCACATTCTGGTATGCTAAGCATTTATTAAAGGAATGTGACTTCAGCCCCAATGCTTGTCCTCCCATTCAATTCCAGCACTTCCCTACCTGGATTTTAGAGGAAGGGTTTTTTTTCTCTTTAAAAAGTCTGCCCTGCTGAGAAAAAGCTGTGGAAACTGACATAGGCTGATGATAATCATAGCCATTGTCCAGGATCCACCCACAGAATAAATCCCATCAACTGGAGACAATGAATAAATGTGCTGTATGGTACTGTATGAATTTTGTACTTACGATGTGCACTGTTGAACTTTATTGGACTGCCTGAACTTGGCTCATCATAAACGTTGCTTGAATGATTCCGAGTTCTGCTGAGATCTGAACATTGAGTTGTAATGATACTCGGTAAGCTTGCCATATTCACTAGAGCTGTATTGAATAATTTGCATAGTAATTCAGTAGATTTCCTCGAAATTATCCCCCATGTGGAAAGGTTGTGCTTAAGCCCCAGAAATGAAGTAGCAGAGTAATGTCTTGGAGTTGTGACTGAGGGACATGCCAATGTTTTTCCACCATATTTCATCCTAATGCGTTCCTGGCCAATTACCGCTGATTGGATTATGACAAAGCCAATTTTTTGGCCTTTAATACACAAAGAACTGATATGGCCCAAACCATGATACAGAAATCCATAGGAGGAGGAGGAGGAGGAGGAGGAGGAGGAGGAAGAAGAAGAAGAAGAAGAAGAAGAAGAAGAAGAAGAAGAAGAAGAAGAAGAAGAAGAAGAAGAAGAACCACCACCACCACCACCACCACCACCACAATTTTATTTATTTATTTATTTATTTATTTATTTATTTATTTATAATATTTGTAGACTGTTACCCATTCAAGAATTTCAGAGCGGTGGACAAATATAATAAAATAATAAAAACAGAATAAAAACACATTAAAAGTACATTTTTAAAAGAAACAAAGTGCAAATATAAACCATAATCAGCATAATAATACAAATAAAAATAAATACCAGAAAAACATAAACTAAATATAATTAGGGATGTAGGAGAAATATGCAATGGATTCAAATAAATTCAGATTCCTATGTATCTAACCTATGGATTCACAGCAGAATAGCTTTTTCTATGTTGTGCGGATTCCATGATCCTGTGCACTAGTTTGTTTGTTTGTTTTTTAAAAATGGGATTTGCTCAATGCACAATTCTACATCTGCACTAATGTGCATTAGCGCTACTTCATATTTGCTCAATTGTAGTAATGCACATTTGCATACAGGAACAAAATTCTCATCCATCCCTAAAAAAACCTTGATACTGTCCATGAGCAGATGACAGAACAAATCTGTGAAACACAGATGAACACATTTACCAATAATCTGTACATCCTTAAAACAATACAACATGAAAAGTGCTAATCTACAAATATACAAAATCTCTCCCTGCTCAAAGCCTAGAATGAACATTCCTGTACTGACGCACGCACACACCAGCTTTGGAGGGGGCACACAGAGAAGTAGGATCCTGAGCCCTGTAAGGGTTATAGGTTAAAGCCAGCACTTTGAATTTGGCCTGGAGACAAATGGGCAACCACTGCCTGAGATGAAAAGGAGATGTAGAGTTGTGTGTCATCAGCATACTGATGACAATGCACTCCAACATTTCAGCTGACCCCACACAGTGGTTTCATGTAGGTATTAAACAACATGGAGGACAGAACTGGACTCTGTGGAACCCGATGGTGGAGATATCATAGAGCCAAACAACACCCTTCCAATCTCTACCCCCTGGAAATGACCATCCAAGTAGGAGCAGAGCCACTGTAAAGCAGTGCTCCCAACTCCCAACCCAGACAACCACTCCAGAAAGATACCATGATTGATGGTATCGAACGTTGCTGAATTATACCAGTCCCCAACATTTTCTTACAATGAAACATGAACAAAACGTAGACCCCAGTATATGGGGCAGGACCCCAGGATGCTAGGAGCAGGCATCAGGAGCAGATTCAGCTTGAACTTTCTACTTTTCTTATAAAAATAAATGGCTGTCATTCAGGATTCTGTAGTTGGCTACTTATGTAAACATATTGCAAAGGAGACAGCAATGAAAGAGAAATATAAAAGGTCCTTTCATAGCTGACTTCTCATTCTTGTGGTTGAACCATGAGTGGTTGGTAGGAGAAGATAGAAGCAAACAAACAAGCAGCCTCCTTCTCAGGAATTGTGCTCAGCTTCTTAGAAATCCACCCTGCCAAAGCCTTTCTCTATGCAAGTGGGGGAGTTGCATTATTCTGCAATCCTTTCCCCATTTCCCCCCGAAGATTGCCTGCTTCAATTCTGAAAAATGATGACTCATTGCAGGACAATTGTGTTGCAAGTCCCAGCAGCCCCTATTATCCTTGGCCTGGCTGCTTCTCCACACTGCTAAGGATGGGCACAAATTAGCACAGGACACATTGCAGAATTGGATGTGAGATTGCATGGTCAGGAGACTGCGGCAACTCTGTTACTCACTCTGACCCTTTATAAAGATGGGGGATAATTTGCAAAGCCTGGAATATTGTTATTTATCAAGCTCTTAAAGATTCTGCTAAGGATGAACCTGGTCAGAATGGCTTAAAGTGATACTGCAATACTGAATGTCTGACAGTGAAAGGATGAGAGGTGGAGAGGGAAGAGGAAAAGAAGCCTGATACAAAGTTCATGTATGCTCACTTTGTAAATGATCGCCTGGCTTGGCTACTGATGGACTCTGTGTCCCAGCTGTCAAACCCCCACATATGAGACAAGGTGAATTGTAGACCCATCATCTTTCCATGGAAAATTGCCAATTCACAATGTTTTTCAATGGAGCTGGTTTGGAAGTCATAGCTGAGTATTCAAGTGATGAGAAATATCTTGGTGTGTATCAGTCTTCCCCATCCTGCCACTCTCCAGATGTGTTAGCCTCCCTTCATCCACAGCCATCACGGCCAACGTTTTCCCACCACTACATGGAAATGCCAGGGATTGTTCCTGGCGCCTTCCACATGCAAAGCACCTTCTCTTTTACTGAGCTACAACCCTTCTCTAATGTCATTATGTTAATCAAATAACTTATTCCATGGTGAAACTTTGTACAGGTTCCGTGCAGGATCAGTAAAGATGCCATTGATCCAAGTTAGTTCAACATAGTTCATAATATGAGCTGCCTGGCTGAAAGGTCATCATGAACTGGGAACTAGCTGGAGGAATGTAATCCCTCTAATGAGCAGTGCGGACGGGGTCCAGCAGAACGGACAGGTGTACCTGATTTCCCCAAACTGCTTTATTAAATGACCTGGAATGAAAAGTAAACATCAGGCAAATTAAGTTTGCAAATGATATTCAACCTAGTGATATGCAAGGACCAGAAGTAATGCAAAATTAGTCTGGGAGTAAGACATGAGGGATGGAAATACCTGAGAGCAAACATAAGATTTTCAGAGTTAATTGAGAGAGGATTTTGAAAAACAAGGAAAAAGTTAATTAGGCTGCATTTACATAATTGCAGTAATCACATTTCTTATGTTAAATGGCCACCTCTTCTGGGTGTCCATGATTCATAGTAGCAGGTACATTTTCCATTTATTCTCCATATTTATGCAGCCCTCAAGAGAAAATATATTAGGCTTCCCACAATCCATAGATGATATACTGGGCCCATTATATATGAAGCTAGCTTATAGTAGTGGCCCTGTTCAGACAACATGCTAAGCATGGTGGTTAAGCATTTTGAGCTAAACATTATGGCTTAAACCATGGTAGCTACATAACCATGGTTTAAACATGCTCACTAACAATTTACTGCAAAAGAGCTAGCGGCCTAACCATGGTTTAGTGTGTTGTCTGAACAGGCCCAGTGAGTTACTCCACTGGTCCACTTAGCTCAGCATAGTCCACACCAGGGGTTGGCAACATGATGTCTGTGGACACCAATGTGTCCCCAGACACCTTCCTTGGTGCCAGATAATGTGCTGTAGCCCTCTCACTTTTTTTTTTTTAAGAGAAGGAATTAACACATTTTCATCCTGGTGGCTGGGATTGCCATTAAATATTTTGGTGCTGAAAACTATGGCTTCAAATAAATTCAAAGCCCACCTGTGCCTTGTACTCAGCCTTTTGGGCAGGCTACTTGTCCTTTGCCACATCTCCCAAAGCAACTACATTGTGGTGGTGCCTAGGACTGCCAGATTTGCCCATGGTCCCAAAAGGTTGCTTAGCCCTGGTCTATACTGACTGAAAGCAACTCTCCAGGAGTTCAGATAGGAGCAGTGGTTCCAATGTCAGTAGGGTGATGAATCTGCTCCAGGTTTCAGTCATAACTCTAAAGGAGCTATCCAAAGTGTCAGAATTAATGCAGGTGGCAACCAGAGAAAGGGTCTTCTGCATGGTGGCACCCTGACTTTGGAATGCTCTCTCCACAGCTGCTTGCTTATCTGATGAGCTTTAGGTGTAAGGCTAAGATCTCTGCATTTGTCCAGGCTTTTAATGATTAGTTGCCTTTTACTGTTGTTGAAGCTTTATCTACTTCTATTGATTTAACTACTGTGTTTTAGGATTTGGATTTCTTTTAAGGGATTGGACTGAAGTTTAAAATATTTTGGAAAGGACACTCAATAGCTAAGGGATCTCCATACCAAATGATAGATGATGTAGTATTTATTTATTAGATTTATAAATTTGCACCCTCACTTAGCAGGCTCCCAGGCTGATGTACCATAAAAACATTAAAACTACACATAAAATCCAAGGAACCAAGGGACAAAACCAGATAATAAAATTGTTCCAATTAGATTAGGAATGTAATCAGTATTACTTTGGTTAGATTTGGAACTGGTCTAAGGTTGGGCATCAATGACTTCAGAAATTCCAATGCTAGAGTATCGTGTATCCTTTCCCACTTTGGTAGAGGGTTTCGCAAGGAACATCACATGGACTTTGTCCCAGTTTGTTAAATCCTTACTAGCTTACCTTCTCAGATGATTTTGCCTTTTGAGACAAGGTGCTTGTGAAGGGAAACACAAAATGGGGGTGGAATCATGCCCCCTGGCAACTACAGAGCATATCTGCCTGGCTCGCCTACCTGAACAAGGCAGGAGAGGAGCTCTAACAGTATATAAGCAAAACCCATGGGACCTGTAAAGAATGCTACATGCTACAGGCAAAGCTGTGCAAATCATAACTGTATTAGCCAAAGAGTCAGATAGTACATTACATGTAACATGCCATTGCTAATATATGTTAATACATTAAACATTATACAGATTGTTATAATTGAAATCCATGCAAACATATTTGTCATATGAGAACAAGCCAATACACAGAATAATAAAACATCAACTCCGGATTGTTATGAACGTTTCAATACTTCTTCAATGAACTCTGCATGATGAAACCTTGAAACAATCTGTATAATGTTTAATGTATTAACATATATTAGCAATGGCATGTTACCTGTAATGTACTATCTGACTCTTTGGCTAATACACTTATGATTTGCGCAGCTTTGCCTGTAGCATGCAGCATTCTTTAAAGGTCCCATGGCTCTCCTACCTGGCAAAGGCAAAACACAGTGAAGATTCTTCCTTCCTTTGCTTTGTAGAAATTCTACAACTTTTTAGAAACCCTCCAGCTCCGGCATCTGCCAGAAATATGCCTGAATGTGAAGATTTACAATCCAGCAGGAGGGAGGTTTTGCTCCAAACTCCTGTCTCCGGTGGTCAGAGGTCAAAAAGAATTTTGCACCCTCTCTACTGCAGCGCTGCAGTTGGATATTAAGCCAAAGCTCAGGAGATGCACATTAGTCCAGGAAATGTGACTGGATGTGTTGTTGGGCTATAAATTTCAAAGGAGTGGAGGGAAATGAATAGGAGGGTGAAAGGCAAGGTGGATTTAGATTTCAGAGACTGTTAACAAAGTGTTCCTGTCAGCACGCTTCTGGGTTATTAAAGACTGCACCAAGCCTGATGCCTTCAGCAGAGGCTGATGAGATAAGCATTACGGATAAGGCTGCAGCCATAGCCAGTGATCAAACTCCAGTCAAAATACTGACAGAAAACTCCCATGGTGCTGCTATTGTTTGGGGGAAGAAGAATGTTACTAACAGCCAAATAGATCCAGCCAACCTGCATATTGTCAGACAATAGGCCAGAGTATCCCAAATCCTAGAGATTTCCCCAAAAGTAGCCGTGTTAGTCTGCTGCACTAAAAAACAGCCAAGAGTCTCGAGGTATCTTGAAGGCTTACAACTTTCTTATGGAATAAGCTTTTGTGGGTTCAGATTTGAACCCCCAAAGTGGGCAATGCTGAACCAGTGACAAGGACCACACAGTCTCAGGATTGTAAGTGGAATGAATTTCAACATTCATTAATGACGCAATGCTCACTACAGGAAAAGTAGAGAAATAATATTATTGTTCTGCACTGCAGGAAGAGCAAAACATCTATCCGGACAGGACAATGTAATGAAAGCAATGGTATGGAAAGGAGGAAATAATATTGTGATCAGGTTCATAAAGACATCATTATACTAATGGTATTGACAAAACAAGTCATGAAAGCAATTTGAATAAGAATCCTAAACCTGCATCTCCCTACTAAAATTCCTTCCAGCCCATCTAGTTTAAAGCATCCTAAACCATCCAAAGTTTCCTAGCCTTTCTAAACTGCCTAGAATTTTGGAATGAACTTCATAGCTTTCTTTTCTTTTTTTTATTGTTTTGAAATGGGATCAGATCTTTCTCTTATTTGCATTATTTTGGAGCTGAGCTGAGAGGTGGACATTAGGATTCTTCTATTCCCTCCTTCTCTCTCTCTGCCTCCTGTGCCAGATTTCTAGGGGAAAGTGTCACCGTTGCCTCTGTAACTGTCTTTGGGTCTATTTGTTAGCAGATTTTGTATTAGTGTCTCTTTCTTCTCCAAATGTGTTACGAATGTACCATTCATTGTGCCATGGAAGTTCCTCAGCTTCTTATCAACATATCCTTGTTACATATTGGCAGGTTACATATTAGCAGTCACTCTTAGCTTCAACAGGCATAGTCCCACAAGCAGCTTTCCTGGCTTCCTTTGAGGTTGCACGAGGTTAGATTTTTCCTTCTTCATTGCTGTCATGAATTTTATTCCAACATGACTATTCTAGGACTTGCAGAATCTAATCCTGCCTTGGGTGTAGCCAGGTCGCATTAATGGAGTCCACCATCAGATTCATAAAGTGTCTGAATTCTTCTTTCCCCTCTAGGGTGTCTACTTATACATCAATAGAAAGAAGGGGACATGGGTTTGCATTATTTTTTCACCTACATATATGTGCAAATTTAGGAAGAATTGCTAAAATTTAAATAGAAACACAATACATCTCACTATAGAGTGGAAGACCACGGCCAGGTGTCACTTGCTCAGTCTGCTGTCCAGGTGCTAACTGCAGAGAGGGAGCTTCAAGGCCTCTGCTGCTCTCCCTTCTTCTGCTCCTTAATCTTTAAACCAGGCTTGGACTGGGCAGCCCTGCAAACAGAGGATGCCATTCAAACAAAGGAGTGTCTTCTGTAAAGTCGGGCACATAACCACCTTGCTCCCCATCTCCCAGCCGTTATTTCCCTGAAAATGTCACATGGCTCACAACAGGCACCACACAGATCAGTTTCTGTGCTATCCTTAGGGCTAGTTCATGATGCTAAATGCATGACAGAACACAGAGTTCACTGTGGCAAGATGTGGTGATGGCCTCTAGTACTGATGCCCCTCCTTTTTTTTTTTTTTTTTAAAAAAGAAAAGATTATTCAAATTTGTAGAGGACAGTTTTTATCAACAACCATAGCATTGCTATTGTTACTGCTGTTTGGCTACATCAATGTTTCAAGTAATTTATAGAATAACACAAGGACAAAGGGGAGGAAGATGGAGATGAGAGTAATGGGAGGAAGATGTGCAACTTCAGTTACATCTACTTTGAGTTGGTATGATATAAGGACCAAGTGGCCAAGTTGAAGCAGGAGTGGAGAAGCTGTTGCCTTTCAGATGTTGTTGGCCTTCAACCTCTATAATCACTGACCATAGGCCATGCTGCCTGGGGCCAATGGGAGTTGGAGTCCAACCACATCTGGAGGGCCATAGCTTCCCCACCCCTGCATGACAAGCTTCACAGGCAGAGGAGTTTTTGAAGGAAGTGAGAGGAATAGTGTCACTGGTGTTTAATGTGTGAAGTCAGTTCTTTGGTCCTCCCAGCCCAGTGATCTGTACTCTGATTGGCAGCATCTCACCAGGATCCCAGGCAGAGGTCTTCTCCATCTCCTGGTATCGTATCATTTTACCTGGGATTACTGTAGATGTTGACTGCAGCCAGGAAATCAGAAGACATTTACTTCTTGGGAGGAGAGCAATGACAAATCTTGATAAAATAATTAAGAGCAGAGACACCACACTGACAACAAAGGTCGGCATAGTTAAAGCAATGGTATTCCCCGTGTAACCTATGGCTGCGAGAGCTGGACCATAAGGAAGGCTGAGCGAAGGAAGATAGATGCTTTTGAACTGTGGTGTTGGAGGAAAATTTTGAGAGTGCCTTGGACTGCAAGAAGACCAAACCAGTCCATACTCCAGGAAATAAAGCCAGACTGCTCACTTGAGGGAATGATACTAAAGGCAAAACTGAAGTATTTGGCCACATAATGAGAAGACAGGACACCCTGGAGAAGAGGCTGATGCTAGGGAAAGTGGAAGGCAAAAGGAAGAGGGGCTGACCAAGGGCAAGATGGATGGATGATATTCTGGAGGTGACAGACTTGACCTTGGGGGAGCTAGGGGTGGCGACAGCTGACAGAAAGCTCTGGCGTGGGCTGGTCCATGAAGTCACGAAGAGTCGGAAGCGACTGAACAAATAAACAACAACAAACCAAGGATCGAACTTGGGACCTTTTATATGCAAAGCATGTGCTCTCATTTTTCAAATAGTTCATATTCCATGGGGAATTCTCAGCTATGTCTGGAACCTGTATGGAAGACATTTATTCATTTATTTATTTATTGCATTTCTATACCACCCAATAGCCAAAGCTCTTGTCTATGTTAAGTGGTAGAACTCTGATTTGTATAGCTGACTTACTGAAAGCAGCATTCAGGCTTCTGATTTCCATATATCCAAGCACCAAATTTACCGATAGCCAGATGAGCCTTTTCTTATACTTTCCTTGTGTCTGATTTGATATGGCTGCATGCTGAGGCCTGATAAAAACGGGGGGGGGGGTATTGCTCTATAATTGGGTGGAATTAACAAGAAAACGGTGCATTTTGGGGCAATTTATTATGCTATATGGCTTTCCAATTGATCATTCACACTTTGTTAATTTATATTTCATTAATTTGGTGAATGCTATTTGCAGTCGATTACTAGGTGATTCATAATTTTATCATTCATTAGCCAGTGCAAAAATACAATTCACATGACTAGTTTCAGGGGCATCAAGGGACTCGTTCATTTGGGAGTTCTCTATTGACTGAGTGCATTCTCCCATATCTGTTATAGAAGTGGGCTCCTGACATTCAGTCAAAGCAGCTAGCATTTTGCATTATTAAATCGGGCATTTAGTACACAGCTTTAAGAAAGTATTCTTACATTATGAATGGCAGATTGGGCATTATGCTGACTGTGTCACTTTCACAATATTTGAATCTCTTTCCAAAAAACAGAGAAGAATTTCACCCTGGGGAGACTAGGTCACTACTTGACTTTTCCTTGTCACCCAGCATGGGGTTTAAGGGATGGTATGGGGTAGGAGAATAAGGGTGCAATCCTATGGATGTTTAGACACGTCTGGTTGGGAGTTGCAGGAAACATGCATAGGTTTGTGCCATTAGAAATGCAAGTACAGCCTGCTATGAAAGCTAATACAGAGGTCGAGGAGGTGACTTCCATTAACAACATCACCCTTTTCTTTCTGTGTCATGCCCAAAGTAAAAGAGCAGAATGATAAAAATTAAAAATAAATAAATCATACGCTGTGGTTTCGGAGGCCCACCCTCACCCTGCTCAAACAGACATGATAGCAAATGGGGGCCAGACAGCTGTTTGTTCTTCATCTCTCACTCAATTGTCATGCAAGGCTAACATGTAAAAAGGCCATTTTTTTCCACTCTGATTATCTGCCCGTTTGGATTCCACCAACTGGCATACCCCCATCCTCAGGCTGGAGCACCTTGTAGCTCTTTCTAAATTTAGCTGCTGCTGGAATGGCTCCCAGCTTTAAAAGGGAATTAACACACGGACTTCAATAAGGCCTGTGGGGGACTTTGTACCCTGGTGTTTCACATCTGTTTGCTGCTGCATTCCTCTCCAGAGATGATAGAATGGTGGAGAAACTACCATCAGTGGCAAGGGGACACTTCTGCTGCTTCTTCTCTTCCCACCCACCTGCGCCCTGCTTCTCCATCTTTTTCAGTGCATTTCAGCAGGAAGGAAAGGGGGGACCTACATAGAGAGCAAATGGCAGTCCTCTAATGAAATAAGTTTGAATGGTGCACCTGTGCATTTAAGGTACAATTCAGTAGAATCAATCAAAAGGTCATATGCTACTTTGAGACAAGATGTGTGAGACAAGAATGAATGAATGAATGAATGAATGGTGTTTTTTTTTTAAAAAAGTTGTGCAATATATACTTCGGACAACATGCAGTGTTAATATTACCTCCTTCCCACTTTCAAAATCCCACACCTATTGACAACATGCTTGGCAACCACACATCCCGCTATCAACATGCTCAGCACATGTGAGGAGGGAATGTACTTTCATACTGATATACATGGAATGGTGCAGCTAGTGCTGGACCTTGAGGTTGAAGGCCATGGCTGAGTTCAGACATTATTTTGCAGGTACTCCCCATGTTGCCTGGCTGAAAGTTTCAGTGTCCTTCTGGGCTGCTGGTGCTCCTCCCTCCCTCCTCCTTCAGTCCTCTTGGTCATATCCCATCAGCCATTGCGAGTTCTGCCGGCTGTACAGGAGTAGCCAGGGTGTTTTTGGCTGCTCCTGCCAGAGAACTCTATGGCCAATGGAATAGTGCACTCGACCGGGGGAGATTATACAATGGAACCCTCCACACAACGTTTTAATCAATTGATTATTTGATAAGCAACAGAGCAGCCTGTTGTTTTTACACGTTGCTTAATTTTAAAAAGTAGTATACTTTGTGTTGTGTGTCCATTGTGTTTCCTCCCCCACATGACACAACAATCAACTCAACAGACGGTTGACTCCTCCCCCTGTTCTTTATTGTGTCGTCCAAACTAAGCCAATGGCTCCTCAGCCTGGAGGGAGGGGGGAATGACCACCCAAAGAGGGCCGGTGATGAGGGAAATGGAAGCAAACTCCATTTTACTCCTGTAGCCATGATGGCACTAGATTAGAGTGAGTTTACAATGCCAAATGTCATATGCTCGGAGTATTTTTTGTTATTCGCATGGTTGGCAAACAATGTTGTTCCAATACATCAGGTATGTTCATTGTAAAGCATGGAATGGCAGTTGTGGGCAGGGTTGTCAGAGAAATCTGTTGGGGGGTGGAGTTTGATGGGTTTTCCTAGGCTTGCCTCCCAGACTTTGTTTTAGGGCCTTCCTAGACAGGGCTTTTGCCTGGTGTGTGCCCCGGGCTCACCCCTGTGCGTCCAGATGATGCACAGGGTATCCCAGGCTCAGGCAGGGCTTAAACTGCCCTGGGCCCGGGGTAACCGGCACCACTTCAGGCCTGGTTTTTCCTGCAGTCTCTGCTTGAGCCTGAGACCACAGGCATGTAGCCATGTCCGCTGCTTTTCCTGGCTACCAGATTTACTCCCAAGTAGCTGGGAAAAGCGGCAGACGGGCTGCAGTGCTCATCAGAACTACGGTGGGGACATGGGGAGAAAACAAAGGCCGGGGAGATCGGGAGGAATCGCGGCCCAGGGGACATGGGGGGGGGACATCGGGCGGAGGATCGGATATCGCGGATGGGGGGGTGGGAGGGGGAAGGAGATCGCAGATGGGGGGTGGGAGGGGGAAGGAGAACTGGGCCCTGGGGTGGGTGGAGGAAGGAGAATTAAAAAAACAAACCCCTACTTACCTTTCCTGCATCCTGCCACTTTAACAAAAAAAATGGCGGCCGCGATGGCTCTCCTCCAGAGCTTGTTGCAGCTCCTGTCTGAATAAGGGCGAGATCTCGAGTTATTCATAACGCAAGATCTCCCCTCCTCTCCCCCAGATTTCCCACCAGGTCTAGCAAGGCCCTTAGTTTCAACTGTGGCGCCTGACTCAGTCTGCAGCGAGTCAGGCCAGTTCTTGAATTTTCCAGGAATTTTGCACATTTATTAAGGTTCTGCAATTCACGTAAAATCTAGGGCAATTTGGGGACATTATGGCCAAAATTTCCTAAATTATGGCCAAATTTGCATAATTTGTACAAATTTGGCCCTAATTTGTGCAAATTGCAGAAACTTCCCCCCAAAAAAATTGCAAAGAAATTTCCCAGAGTTCGGGGAACAGCCTGCAACTTGGCTCGCAGACACAAAGGGCCTGTTCAGACAACACGTTAAGCTGTGATTAGGCTGCTAACCCTTTTACAGCAAATGGTTGAGTGTGTTTAAATTGTGATTATGTAGCCACCATGGTTAGGAATGGTTAACATGACACACTAAGCCATAATGTTTAGCTCAAAAAGCTTAACCACTGTGGCTTAGCATGACATCTGAACAGGTTCATAATGAGTTCTTCATGCTGCGGAATTCTGTTAAAACAAAAACAACAAACAAACAAACTGATATCCCTAGTTTGGGGTGGGGGGGAGCAGAAGAGAAATATTGGTTGTGTGTTTTAAAGTGAAGTAATACACATGGCTGTCTATGCCCCCCCCCCCATTATGTGCAGGGTCTAAAATTATCTAGCTGCTCCTCCTTGCAAGACAGGGGTCTGGATTGGCTCAGAATCTCCGTTTGCATGGCGTACTTCTATGCAGGCATACATTTGGTTGTAGGGCCCCATCTCATGCATGCCAAATGCACAAATGACATGGAATGGGACTAGGCTGCATGGTCCTGCAACACCTTGAACATGTGAGGGAGCTTCATCAGAACCCCCTCCCCCCTTGAGAGTTTAGCAGATGTAATTAATAACTAAAAGGTTGTCACACAGAGGAGGGCCAGGATCTCTTCTCGATGCTCCCAGACTGCAGGACACGGAATAATGGAATGAAGTTACAGGAAGTCAGATTCCGGCTGGACATCAGGAAAAACTTCCTGACTGTTAGAGCAGTACGACAATGGAACCAGTTACCTAGGGAGGTTATGGGCTCTCCCACACTAGAGGCATTCAAGAGGCAGCTGGACAGCCATCTGTCAGGGATGCTTTAAGGTAGATTCCTGCATTGAGCAGGGGGTTGGACTCGATGGCCTTTTAGGGCCCTTCCAACTCTACTATTCTATGATTCTGTGGGATAACGTGCCTACTGACTGGCTGAGAAGAGAATGCCTCTGAACATATGCAGTATTCTTTCCCATCACCAAAATACAAACACAGTAAGCCCACGCCTATTCAGAGTTAGAAACCAGGGTGTTGTTCTTCATCAATGAATCAACCCAGGAGTTCCCTAAATGAGGCATGATTGGGCTTGTTTGCTGGGATCCAGTTTGGTAAGCTGGTTTCTTTCTACCCTGGCCAAATTGGTGCTTCTTTTAATTAGCAGCCCATTGGCTGCAGCCCTGCTCGAAGTGAGAACCGGGCAGATAAAGTCGTTGGCGGGAGTAGGGGTGAAAAAACAATATTTCGGTGCTGCCTGCACAAAGACTGTCAGCGCAATTTCCTGTAAAACCATCATTTATTGATAGTTGAGCAGCTTTGGGGATTTTGAGTCCATCCCTTTTTGGCAGCTGCATCGATGTCAACCCCAAGAGTCCTTGCAGGGAAAGGTTAAAAGGCCATTCTTTGGTCTTCTGCCAAGCGGCACAGAAAGACCTGTGAAAGAATCGTGCCTTGAGCCAGTGCAATGCAGATAACAGGTAGTGAAGGACTGAAGAAGGGCTGAGAGTTTACTGAAATTGCATGCCTCCAAGGCAGGAGTGAGAAGCAGGTAACTGCCTTAAGTGGTCTCCCAGCTGCCCTCATCCCCACTGCTGAATTGGCCTCAAATGACCATAGTGGCAGCAGCAAAGCAATTGGTGGTTGCCGCCAAAATTCAGTGGCATGCTTCTGAACTATGATGGTGGCCTTAAAAGGTCAAAATTAGCTTTAAAACCTTGGTATAAAGCAGGGATGGACAACCTCTGGAGATCTGGGGGGGCGTTTTGCCCCCCTCATGGGCTCCCCCCCCCCGCAATATTATTAACGCATATCAAACAATTAAAAGAATTTTACCTAGAGGTATGCACACAAGTGGGCTCTCAAAATTTTCCACCCTATTTGCGGGCAGAGAAATTGGGTGTACAATTTTGCTGAATATCTCCAGGGGGAGGAGAAATTCTCTAACAGTTTCTCATAAGTAGGGCTCCCCAGTTGGCAGTGGTTGTAGCACAGCTCCTTTCTTTCTCCCACTAATGATTTTTGGTTTTTTCTGCTGCCACTGCAAGTGCCAATAGCATCCACTGTGGTGACATCACGGTCTCCATTTGGCATCCACACAATGCAGGTGTGTGAGTATGTGTGGTGGGGCAGTGTTGTGTCCAGGGCAGAGGTAGAGCTGCCCTCCAGTTTCCTGAAAGTTTCCTCCCCCTCCCCATGAAAGAGGCTTCCATTGTTCTGCCTCATTCTCAGGGTATTTTATAATAGATTTTTGTGATGTTTTTTTGAGCATTCCTAGTCATTGCAAAGCAGCCAAGAGTCCTGTTTCCTCCCTCCTTTCTATTACACATTTCTCCATTGTTCTGCTGCCTCCTAGGCTGCCCATGCTTCCTGACCTGAAAAAAGGAATTGACTCATGATGCCTTACCCTGGGCTTTAATTGAAGTGTGGGAAGCCGAGGAAGCTACAGGCTGCCAGAAATGAGAAACAGAACACTGTAAAACAGGGTTTTGTTTTACAATGAAAGACAGAACACTTGCACAAATGCCTTGGCTACCTCCTACATAAGGTAAGCAGAAGAAACCTAAATGCAACCCATGAGATGTTCTTCACCACTGAATTTCTTTTTGAAAGCTATTTCATTTCTGTTAAATTGAATGAAAATGGTGGAAAATGTGGGAGAAATTTTCGGCACAGCACAAATTTTGCCTACGTAAGGGGATAATTTCAGACAAAGCTTTTATTTTAGGATGTGTGTGTCTAGTAAACTACCTGTGTTTTCCCACCACTGCTGTGACCCGTTTTTAACAAATCCTATTCAGAGGATGACCTAGAGCTCCCTGAGCTAAATGTCTTGGAAAAACAGCTTGTTTTGAGGGGTCCTGGGCTCTCAGGGGAGAAGGCATCAAAATCTTTCCCTAAAGACTCACAGAGTCCCCAATTCAGAGGCAGAAGCCAAGTAACCACCTAGTCTGAGGGAACACAGGCACCTAAAGATGCACTGTCAGTTGGGCACCAGTCGAAGGAGTGCCCACCCGAGGAATGAAGACTTCTTATGAGTAAAGGGTTACTCATGAGTAAGACTTCTCACAAGTAGACCTTTCCTCAGTTGACTGATGGCCTGCAGTTGTGCACTGGGTGGGCCTCTGAAGGCTCAGGTATAAAAGTCTTCAATTCCAGGCAGAGAGCTGCTGGGATGATGTCTTTTCTCTAGCTCAGGGTGCTTCGCTTATAAAAGTCTAGGTTTGAATCCTTGTTAATACTTAATAAGTGTAGCTATTTCTTTATTCTGACATGATCCTCATCTTTAAGAGCTACATGTCAAGCAGGTATTGGGATTAGCTGTACCTACTGTATTTGGCCAGTGCAGATGGGTGAGAATTTTGTTTCAGTTCATGTTTAATAATAAAAAAAACAAAACACAAATTTGCAAATTCTCCATAGTTGGGATGGAAAGAACTTGAGTTTTCAAAGATCTGAATATGAGAGAAAGTGAACCTGATAGATTTGTCCATCCTTAAAAGCCACTTCTAGAAGCACTGTGGCCAGCTGTAAGGGTACATCTGCACTGCATGTGAACTTGCAATATTTGGTTTGATGTTGAGAGGTGTCACAAATCTATCTGTTGCTTAGATTGGAACTGTGTCCTGTGATTCCCCCATCCCACCCCAACCTCTCCTTCTTAAAGCTAGGTAGAAATTAGGAATGTTGACAATGGATTCCCCCCAGCATCATTTTGCACAGAGAAAAAGTGGAATAACAAACTTCCACAGTCATTTCATAACATTAGACACTGCCCCATGAGTTTCAGTTCCCATACATTGTTAGGGTGTGTTATATTGAGAAGATGCTAATGCAGGACAGACTCAATCGTTCTTGGTATTCTCCAGGCTCCCTTTAGGATGGGAAAGATATTGTTAATGTGAAGATACTATTGTGAATCCTACCACACCAACATTTTTGAGTTCATTGGGAATGTCAGCAAGCATGTAAGTAGTAGTGGCCCATTGGGCTGGATCCAGACTTAGTCATGCTTAGGGTAGTCCCATTGAAATCTATAGGAAAAGGTAAACCCCATTGTTTTCAGTGGGTTTACTCTTAAGCATGACTAAATCTGGATTCAACCAATTCTATAGTAGGACTTTTGTCAAAGTTCCTTACTTGAGTAAATTTAGTAGGCATGGGATATGATGACTCCTCTTATGCATTGATTAAATAACACAAAGCAGAGAGTAGGTGTAAATGGCTAGTTCTTACAATGGATGGAAAATTAAATGCCCTCCCAAGGATCTGCATTGGGGCTGGTGTTACTTGTAGATAGAGGATCTGGAGTTAGTGGATGAACAGTATGGCCAAACCTGTAGATAATATTAAATTATTCAGCATAGTGTGAACATAGTGAGAACTGAAGTGGATTTCAAAGAGCTCCAACAAACTCTCCCAACTCGGTGAATAGGAAACAAAATGGCAACTGAGATTTAATGTAAGTAAGCATAAAGTGGCACACATTGGGGGAGGGGGGAATCCTAAGTGCACTGAGTGGGGATGTACCTGTAGTGACTCCCCAGGAAAGTGTTTTTTAGGTTGTGGTGGGTAGCTCAATGAAAACATTAACTCAGTTTGTGGAAGCTCTGCTGCAGGCAAATTCCATGCTAGGGATTATCAGAATATAAAGTACAATTTTAAGTATTGCAATGCTCTACCTCAGACACAATTGTAGTAGGTGCAGAAAAGGGCAAGCAAAATGAATAGGGGTTAGAGTACCTTCGCTACAAGGAAAGGCCAAAATATTTTTAGTTTTGAAAAAGACTAATAGACTAATAGAGGACATGATAGACTTGTAGAAAATTATGCAAGGTGCGGCGAGAGTGGATGGAGATTTCTCTCTCATAATACTAGAACTCGAGGTCATTCAATGCAATTGATTAGCAATAGATTCAGGATAGACTAAAGGAAGTATTTCTTCACACAGTGCTTAATTAATTTATGGAATTTCCTGCCACAAGATCAGGGTCTGGTCTACATGAAGGGTTTTTACTGGCATTGTAAAGCATGGCTCACTGATGCACCGCATGAAACACCCCACCCCAAACACTACCCTCATGCTATTTCTCTCTCAATATTCTATGTTTTTTTTAAACTTTAGGCATCATCAAATGAGTGTTTTATCACACGCTCGTTACTGGGAACTCATGGATTTTCGGGGGCCCTATTCATGACATCGTCTACATCTCACGTGCCTCCTGCCCCTTCTAGCTTTCTTCGCGCAACAAAAAAAGACCCTGGTAAATTATTTTCAAGACGGAACTTGCCGCTATCTCCTGCTGCGTGCAGGAGAAGTGGCACGATCAAAACAGCCCACAGAATCAGCCATGTGCCCATTGTTTACTTCCTCAAAAGAGGAAGTAATGAGGGACAAAAGCATGGGTCAAGAAGCGATGGTAAGGAAATGCGATTTCCTCCCGCGTGATGACACCCTTTGTTTAGGATGGTTTTTCTGTTGCTTGCAGTTTCCATGTTCTACAAAGACATGTGTGTTCCAACTGAGTGGTATTATAATTCTTACTGACAGGAGTGGCTTTAAAGGCTTTTTCACCCCCAGCTGTTGTTCTCTTCCCCTTGGATTCCTTGCACATTCCTCAAAATGATTTTAATGGGATTTGTGGGCAGGAAACCCTCATCCTTGTCTTCCTTTTTCACTTCCTCTTGCATGGCTACCTAGCAAAAGAGCCACTCGCTGCTGCTCTCACTGAGAAAAGAGCAGGAAATGAAAGGAGGAGGAGGAGAGAGAGAGAGAGAGAGATGGGTGGTGGTGGGGGCGAGGGGCCATTTGCTGGGCACTGTTGTGCAAGAACAGCTCCCCGTGTTCTTTTCCTCCTCTTTTTCCAAGCTAGTTTTGACTGAGACATGCGACAGAGCAGAGGTATGAATTGTTATTTTTAAACCTCCATTGCTTCACACCATCACAGGTGCACATTCTGTCAGCTTCGTTGAAAGATAGAAAGATCTAAACAAACTAACAAACCAGAGACAGCAACTCATCCCTCCCACTTCCAAGGCAGTCCAAGCTCCACAGTGCAATATATGGCACAAACTTGCATTCGACACAACCATGCTCACAGGACCTTTCGATATGAAAATCAGCAAAACTCCATTGAAGTTCTCCAAATTCCATCTCAAAGTTCATTCTGATTTCAATTTGTATCAGATTGTGAGCGTTGGCTCCCCACCCCCTTTTTGCATGAAAATCCATGCATATTTTTCTAAATCAACAAATCAATTGTGCATATATTTGAAATATATGTTCTCTTCTCCCATTGATTAAAGTGTATTTATATGCATTTTATTTTACACTTTTCTTAAATGCAAGTATGCTGCTGAACACTTTTCGTTTTGGTTTGCAAATCACATTGCAAGCTCAGAAATGTATGAATTTTAAGCGCAGATTGAGTCTGTGTTTGGTCCAGAAGGTGCAACCTGAGTAACTCCTGATCAGAACCAAATGAATTTCTCATACATCACTATCAGTCTCGTACCTCATTCCACAATTGAAACACTTTACAATTTTGTGTGGCACACAAACATGTTATAAACTGGTGGAGGCTGGTGACTCTGATATCAGTAGGGTGGTGAATCCACTCTGGGTTTAATTAAGAATCAGTCAGAACTCTAAAGAAGTTATCCAAGGTGCTAATACTTCTTCATTTATATGTGGTTCACACAATCCAACAGTTGTTTAAGGACACACAGGCCCCGTTCAGAAGACACCTTAAACCATGGCTTTAACCATGGTGGTTAAGCCAGAAAGCTGGGCTGTATGAGGAAAAAGGCGGGATATAAATAAATATAACAACAACAACAACAACAACATGTTAAACCATGGCTTTAACCATGGTGAATAAAGCATGGTTTAACATATCTTCTGAATACATGGTTTAAGGTGTCTTGGTCATACTGCAGGTGTTCAGTGTGTGCACATGAGGGATAAAAGGCTGGCAGGGGTGAGGTTCTGCATGCAAACTCCACCCCCAGTGTTCCCAAAGGCCCTGGCTCTGCCCTGTTGGTCCCTGACCTAACCTTCCCGTACTGAGCAGCAAGGTTTACTCACATTTGCTTGAATACAAGTAGAAACCCCCATACAATTGTGAACCTTGTTAAAGGAGATTGGGAACATGGAGGAGGCTGGGTTTGTGGTGCACCCTCGCCCCCAATCTCCTTCTAACCCTCATGTGTGCAGACTGAACACTTACATAGGGTAAGTGTGTAACATTCAGGGGGTGTTGAACTAAACTCCAGGCATCTGCCTTTCCCTCTCTACCCAAAAGATAAAATATAACCCTTGTGTGCATTGCACATGGTGGAAAAGTGTGTTCATATGTGTCAAGGGTAGGCCTGGTCGGGCGCCTGCCAAGGGCCCACACCTGAAGAGGGGCCCACTGATGAGGCTCCTTAGCTTGCTCCTCCTCTTCACTATTGCAGCCGGCTTGTTGCACCTGCCTCTTGCTCTGGCCAAGACAATGGCGGTTGTGTGAAGAAAGAGTAATGGTAGATGCCACTATCTGCTTGCTCACGTTAGATCTCTGCCTGTCAAGCAAGCAAGTAGTAGCAAGGATGAGAAAGAGGATGAAGAGCAATAGCTGGTGGCAATGGTGATCATTGATGGAGGGGGCCAAAAGAAGGTGGCCCTTTCTACACCTAAGGGTTATCCCAGGAAAATGTAGGGATTGTCCCTGCCTGCTCCCAGGATCCCCTGTGTGGCATTTGGATAAACAGGAATGATCCCAGGACGATCCCAGGATATAGGGCTGGTGTAGACATGCCTGCCCGGTGTCTTGCCCAACAGCCTTCATACCTGGGGCTGGCACTGTATGTAGAGAGGTTTGTAATCTGTGCATGAAACTAGTTTGCCTATTGCACTGCACATCCTGTTTGTGAAATGCAAACTGCTGCTGATGTTGGATTTTCCTCCTTATTGCCATGAAAACAATCGTTCAGTTGCTGGAATTCCTTAAAGGGCTGCCATCTGGGTTGGCTCAAGGGACGTTGGCCCCATAGTCTCCCAGGAGCTCATCCCTTGTGTAAAAAGAGGGTTTACTCTTCGCTGGCTGCTCGGGACCGGCTGCTTGTTTTGCTTGCTTTACTGGTCTATATTAGTCCTGAAATCTGTTGATCCAACTCCCTACTCCCCATCCATCTGCTTCCCCATAAGGAGGAAAACAATAAGTTTGGCTCAGCTCCCAGCCATGGCATGAAAAAGATGAAACCCTAGCTACAATATGAACCACATGGCACTGGCTGGCAGTAAGGGTGTAATCCTATATTTAAAAAAAGGCCCACACAATTCCCAACGTTCTCTAGACAGTCATGATGAGAGTTGTAGGTCTTTTTTTTGTTTTTTTGGTCTAAACATAACCTGGATTACATCCTTGTAGTTCAAGCATCAGCAACACTGCTCTTAGGTATTAGGTCTTCACCTGACCTTGGCCAGTTGTGCTTCCATTTTCAGTCAAAAGTGAAGAAAATATTCTTCCCTTTAGCCTTACTTAGGCCGTACGTTTCTTTGAGCCAAGAGTTATGTTTTGATTTGTGTTTATATGGTGCACCCCAAGAGAATTGTGGCTTCTTTGTTTGGACTGCCCTGGAGCTTTTGTTGCTGTATAAGTTATTAAGATGACTCTGTGAGAGAGCAGATGGGTAACACAAGGATCTTGATCTTGCACAGTGTCTGGAGAGAGGTTTGAGACTTTGAGCAATTCAGCTATTTTGAATAACAGTGTCAAGAGGCAGGGGGAGTTAAATACTAAAGTAAGGATGGGACCTCTGAGGTAAGGTTACAACAGCTGGGATTGTTTAGCTTGGAAAAAAGAAGGGTAAAGGGAGACATGATGGAATTGTACAAAATTATGCATGGTCTGGAGAATGTGGATAGGGAGACACTTTTCTCCCTCTCTCATAATATTAGAACCTGGGGTCATCCCATGAAGCTGATTGGTGGGAAATTCAGGACAGATAAAAGGAAGGACTTCTTCACACAGTGCATAGTTAAACTATGGCATTCGCTACCACAAGATGTAGTATCGGCCACCAATTTGGATGACTTTAAAAGGGGTTTGGATGAATTCCTGGAGGAGAAAGCTATCAATGGCTACTAGTCCTGATGGCTGTGTGCTACCTCCAGGATCAGAGGCAGTAAGCCTATATACCCAGTTGCTGGGGAACATGGGCAGAAGGGTGCTGTTGCACCATGTCCTGCTTGTGGCCATTGTGCTGAATGGGTCCTTGGTCTGATCCAGCATTACTCTTCTTATGTTCTTATGACTTCTGAGAGGAACCACACTGGCTGATGCCACATGTCATCTGAATTTCATACAACAACAATAACAACAACAATAATCTGTGCATGTGCAAAACAGTGGGAACCAGGAATACTAGTAGGTTAATTTGACATTTCCATCTCAGTAAACTCATGCCCTTTCTTTCTTTCTTTCTTTCTTTCTTTCTTTCTTTCTTTCTTTCAGTCACGGATATTGCTTTTTTATTCAGAGATGTGAAATAGCAAAGCAGCTTGCAGGAGTTAAGCATGCAAATCTTGTTATTTGTGAATGGATTTAATCTAACCTCCTTCTTTCCTTCACCTATTCCCAACAGCAAATAGAATCTTCCTATGCCTGGTCTGTAGACTGGAACAGCTATCAAATTGGGAGCGGTTACTTTGCTTTAAACCGTAGTTGGGGAGCTGTATTTGGGAATGCAATGCATCCACAGTCTGAGAAGCGTCTAACCACAATGTGAATAGGGGAAAACAAATGTTAGTTTTGCACTTCTTGCGGTTTCAACATGAATCTCATTATTTTGTCTTCAAGACCCAGCTCATGAAGATTTGAGGATCTCTGAAGTGTAGATTAAAAAAAAAAGGCTACAGAAAATATATCATATGAGAAACTAATGGTTCAGAATTATTTGTTTAATAAAAACTAATTTCAAGTGTGTTCCTGTTGGAGATTGCATTATGTGGTTCCAAACCCATTTCATAATGTCTGCTTGGCAACGAAGGCTGAATTAATGATTTTTAAGGGTAGAATAGAATAGAATATTTATTTCTTACCCGCCTCCCTCTCTGGATTGAGGTGGGGAACAACATTAAATACAAAATGACAATTAAATGCATAAACTGGTTAAAAACATATAAAACTGATACAATATTAAAATAACAATTGGACATGTTAAAAAACACCTGGGTAGGCCTGGCTATGCTAGGTTCAATACATTTTCCCAAGAGCTGAAAAATGGGCTTCTCTACTGGCAATGTACTCTCCCCAAGGATTTCACTTATCATAAAATTGGGGATCAAATTGTAGGTTGTCACCACCTTAGCTATAGTTTTAGAATGCTACAGGAAGGAGCATGATTCTGGCTAAAATTGAGTCAGGCTTTTGTACTAAATACAGGCTTTTGTAATGTATATATATATTGTGCTTTTATGGTTTGAAATTTTGTTTATGATTTTTAATGTTCAATGTTTTTAATCTTTGTAAACCTCCCAGAGAGCTTTGGCTATGGGGTGGTATATAAATGTAATAGATAATAATAATGTGCCTCCTACCCTTTCTCCCATTATCTGACCACTGCATTGAATCCCAAGATCTAACTTGGGTTACCTGAACCTGGTGCCCTTGTTTTTGGGCTACAACTAGGGATGTACAGATTTTTTCAAATCTATTCTGTCAGGTGTCTTTTTTTTCTGTTGTCAACTCATTGATGGAATTGGATTTTTTTTATTATTTTTAGAGATGTACAAGAATTTCATCCCTGTTTGCAAATGTATATTTATACAAGTAACTCTGTTCCCAAAGTAAAAAAAAAAAAGATTTGCAGAATCCATGTTACTAAGAAAAAGCTAGTCTATTGTGAAATCTGAAATCCAAACTCATTTGAATCCATCGTGGATTTCTTTGACATCCCTAACTACAATTCCCATCAGCCAGCATAGTCAGTGGTCAGGAATCCTGGGAGTTGTAGTCCAAAATATCTGGAGGGCACCAAGTTGGAAAAGGCAGGTCTATTTCAGTGCACAGTTCTTCTATAATAATAGAAGAGAGTGTGTGTCTGTCTCTCCATGCATAGTTGGTTTGGTTTGCTGATCTATAATAATAAAAGGGGATGAATGTCTGTCCATTTTTCAGCGCCATAGCTCCTGGACTGTGAAACCGAGGCATTTGAAACTTGGTATGCATACTAAGGAGACTCTAAAGGTGTACACTTCTGTGCTATTTTTTTTTACAACACGTTAATTAATTTTAATTAATTTAAATGTAACATCTCTAGTAACATCTTTGGAACAAGGGGCAGATTTCCCTAACCAGCACATAGGTTTGTGGTCCATACAGTCCAAAGCCATGAGAGATGAGTAGGTTGAAGGACAGAGTTTTACAACTGCCTCCCATGCTGTTGGGCAGCTCCTCTCAAGTGAATGGAGCTCAAGTATAGGGGTGCACCGGGGCAGGGGCCATTGCTGGGGGTGGCAGTGGCCGTGACTTCACTCAGTGTGTTCAATGCTGATAGCTGTGTCAGTTTGTTTCAAGGCTTCGTTGCATCAAACGAAGGGGTTTTCCAACCTGTGCAGAACCGGATCTATTCGCTAATATGAAATTGCCTTACGTGGTGAGCCACTCTAATGGTCTATCTAGCCTGGTATTGTCTTCTTTAACTGGCAATAGGTCTCCATGGTCCCAGGCAGAGTTCTGTCCAAGTCTTGCTACCTCTGATGTGGTTTAAAGGTCTGAGCCTACCCGTAAATCATGTGCTCTACCACTAAGCTTAGCTCTGTGTAAGGGCATGTTTGCATGATTCAACAACAACTGAATGATCTCAGATGCCCATTGATCTTCTTGAATTCCCTACCACATGTTCCTCTCCAATATTTTGATGAAGCTCTTTTGAGGGTCTCCCTTCAAACACACATCACTGAATCATTTTTCATCTGTGGGCATGTAGGTATTTATGAATGGGTGGCAACGTAGAATTTGTTGTGCAGAAGCTACTTAAATGTCATCCAGCACAGCCACGTACATAGAAGAAACCAGTCAGGTATTCTGAAATAGCTGATGGTCCTAAGATTTCATTTGCTACCTACCTGGCGACCCAATACACAGCAGTCCTTTCACTGGTCAGTGTGTAAGAACTGAATGGATGGGTACTGTCCATGAGCTTATCCCTTGAATCCATGGACCATCCATGAATATTAGGCAGCAGAGTCAAGAAACAATTTCCCCTTGTATCTCCTTCTGCATTTGCAGGTGAAGTTTGAAAATCAAGGAGATAACAAGGGGGCATGATGTTTGTTAAGTAGAAGCTTCTTGCAGAAGTGATGAACTGAAGGAAGTGGGAGAATCAATATCATTTTATAAGACGTTTTGCTCTTCCTCCACTAGGAAGGAGTGAGCAGTAGCAGAAAGCAGAGATCAATAATTCACTGTGATTCAATGTTGGAAAATGAAAGCCCTCAAAGTACACTGTCCTTCCTAGTTAGTACAAATGTTCATGGAGCCAGCATCAAACACAGTCTTTCCCAACCTAGTGTTCTCCAGTTGTGCTGGAGTGCAACTCCATGAGCCCCAGCCAGGGCCCAATGTTGGGGAAGGTTGATTTCACAGGTACTTAGTGCATTTCCTATGCTTTACCCATCTGCTCCAGAGGATCCCCTTGGAGTGGAAGTATGGAAAGCAAGAAGACGTGTTCCACTCATTTTTGATTTCCCATTCCAAAGAATAGGAGGGGTGCTTCCTTTCCACCCCCTTCCCAATTGGTTCCCTGAGTAATGTTCTTTAGCAATGCCCCAGTGTGACAACTCTGGAGCATAATATAATTCTCAGAAGTGGCATATATCTATATCTATATCTATATCAAACTGAAGTACTTTGGCCACATAATGAGAAGACAGGATACCCTGGAGAAGAGGCTGATGCTAGGGAAAGTGGAAGGCAAAAGGAAGAGGGGCCGACCAAGGGCAAGATGGATGGATGATATTCTGGAGGTGACAGACTTGACCTTGGGGGAGCTAGGGGTGGCGACAGCCGACAAAGCTCTGGCGTGGGCTGGTCCATGAAGTCACGAAGAGTCGGAAACGATGGAACGAATAAACAACAACAACATATCTATATCTATATATCAATAATCATAATGTGTACAGAAAGCCTGCCTGTGTTTCTTGTGCACATAGCTAAATCCTCATTTCCCCCTAACTTTTGCATTATGATATCAATTAATAAAATGTAAAGTTCAAAAACCAACCCCCAAATTAAAACACACATACCCCAATTAACATAATATATCAAAGCCAATAACTGCTAAATCCCCACAGCTGCTTGATTCCTAAACAGATCTCTTCTTTATCTCTGTTCTGCACTACCTTGTCTTCGCAGTCTGTCCACCCTCACCGGTGCACAAGGATTAAGCCAAGGTGCTGAGATGGATAGCTATGGGCTCTTAACTTTTATAGCCTGCAGCCTAATATAAAAAGCACACCAGCCTTCTGTAACGAGTTTCTTGCCTGCCAAAACTGCCTTGGAAGCTGGTGTCAGAGATATGAAGGTCCTGATTCTCCCTTGCCTGAGATTCTGTGTGCAAGGAGGCATGGCATGTTCAATCCATCAGCACATCCCCGTAGCAGCTGCCCGTACACCAGGATGGATGTGGTGACACAATTGCAAACAGGAAATGTTCCTTGGAACAGCAAGTATTTTTCTCCACCATCACCACCTAGACTCCCTTATGCCAATAGTTGGAAGGTTTCTTGGTTCAGGGATTATCCCCAAAGGTATATATAGGGTACCAGTCAAGCTGACACTGGAGATCCGATTCGACGTGCTGGAGGAGAATCGCCCTGCTCTCCTCTTTTGTCAGCAAGACTGCCCTTCAATGCACCCCCGCCCCAAGAAGGGACATTCTGCGACATAGTGCAAGGACAGCAATACATGGGGATGGAAGGGTGGTTTTATCCCATGTGGAGAAAAAATACTGCACTTTCCCTGCTCCAGAAAAACACAGAAAATGGAGGGGAAGAGGTGAGATGACTGCAGAACAGGCACAACATTGTGTGAGGGTCACAGTGCAAAACAGTAAACAAGGCAGGATGAAAGTGCAATAAAACGCTGGTGTGATGGAGCCCTGTGATAACTGATATCTCTACAATAGTGATTCCATACAATTGGCTATGGTGTGATTGAACTGTGGTAGAGGGAAACATCCCCCTGATGACAGGATGCTGCCCTTCCTGATTATTGCCCATTACAGAGATCTCACAAAATAATTAAAATATTTTAGAGTACATTTGCCTTATTGCTCATGGTTATTCATGAGCTGCTCTCCATTAACCTCTTAACTCCAGGGCTTCCTCTTGCCATAGAGAAATATCTCCCTGAATATTTTCTGGCAGCTATCTTAAGAATTTCTTCTTCTTCTTCATGTTTATTTGTGAGAAAGTTGTTTTGGCAATGGGGCTGAGAAGATGACTGCACCAAATGGGAACTGCAGCTCTGACATGCCAAAAAGTGGGAGAAAGAATCAGGACATTGACTGGGGATGGTGTGGAGCTGCATGTCCAAATGCAGCTCACTTTCCTGAATGTATGCCTGGTCCTCTAAATCTCAGGGGCTGGCGGAGAGGTTAGAAAGTGGGGGCCCTAAGATAGCATGGAAAAAGGGGCCTGATAATCCAAATTTGAAATGTCTGGAGCAGTGCAGTTTTGTGGAAAAGGTGCTATTTAGAGTTGCCATTTTGCGCAAATAGTGATTTACATAAAAAAACTTACAAAAATTTTTTTTTTTCAAAATGGTGGGTTTATTTATTTATTAATTAAATTTATTTACTGCCCCATAGCCAAAGCTCTCTGGGCAGTTGCAGGTGAACGTGTAACTGCTGGGGTCAGGCAAGTAGCACATGGGCAGGCACGGGTGAGTTTCTCCATCCCTACCTGTATTAGTTTGTCAATTAGGAATTAAAGTAAGTCAGGTCATAGGCCCCCAAAATGTGTTTTTAAAATCATGGTTTAACGCTGGCATATGAGAAACATGTTTAGAGAGAAGAATGCTTGTGCGCATGTATAGAATCTCTTCTTGCAAATCTGAAATTGGGCTTGCAGACCTCCTGCTTCTTCCGCTCGTTTTTCCGTCACAAAATAGACCCCCTCAAAATCTGACTTTTAAAAAAACAAACAGAATATGCCACAATCTCCTGCTGTGTGCAGGAAAAGCAGTGGGATTAAAACAGCCCCTGAATGGGCTATGTGGTCTTTGTTTACATCCTCTTACCCCTCAGGGCAGAAGAGGAAGTAATGAGGGGCAAATTCTCAGGCGGAGAAGCGGTGGTAAGGAAATGGGCATAAGCATAATCACCCATGTGATTATGCTCTTACATACAGAGGTTCCTTTTTGGGGTGTGTGTGGGGTATTTTATTACTTTCTTCAATTCTGTTTTTCCATTTCCCAACCCACCCTTTCTTTCTTTCTTTCTTTCTTTCTTTCTTTCTTTCTTTCTTTCTTTCTTTCTTTCTTTCTTTCTTTTAAAAGGGTCATTTTCTCCAGGTATATTTACCTGTGCAACCCTCTGAAACAGCAGCCTCCTGCTAATTATTCTGACCTTTGTATAAAGATGGATCCTTTTGTGGCAAGTGAACACCAGTCTTGTCACTTCCTATGCAAATTGAGACCATCAATTATATCCAGAAGGTCTTGGAACATTTCATCTTCCCTTTCTTCCTTTTTCCAATCTGCAAAGGTTTGCACACAGAGCAGGAGCGCCGGGTATTTTTTTTTGCGGAGGCCGAAGCAAACAGATGTTGAGGGTTAAATCTCAGCAAGCCAGAGCAGTTACTCATCCAGTTTTCCTTTTGGTCTTTCTGCCTTATTTTTCCAAAATTATTTTTAATTAGCTTCTTCTACGTACCCCCAGGAGTTGGCTCAGTGATCAAGTTTAAAGGTTCCCATTGCTGTGGTCCAGAGGTCAAACTAATCCAGAGAAAAGACTGCAGTAAAATTTGCCATTGATGCATCGTGTTCCACATCCCACCTTTCTGACATCCGCCATTGCAAGATACTTTAGAGGGAGATAGGAAAACACATTTCCCTCGCGTTTCTTTTTCAACTAGTAAGATTAAAAACTTGATAGATACTTCTGTTTTCTCCCCATGATGAGCTTCCTTGTTGCTGTAGAGATCCACATAGAATAATATAATAGGAGAGATACAAACAACATTTGCTGGGATTGCAGGTCAGCATGAGTTCAACCATGTAATATACAGCTTGGTCCATGATGCGAACACTCTCCAATCCTAATCATGTTTACTCAAACGTTACCCCAGTATAAGCGGTTTTAGGATTGCAGTTTAGCATATATATTGCAGCTTTCCCCAACCTGGTGCTGTCCAGATGTTTTGGACTACAACTCCCAGCCTTCCACTCTGTTGACCAAGCTGGCTGGAGTGGATAGGAGCTGAAATCCAAAACTTCTGGGAAGAACCAAGTTGAGGAAGGCTGGGACATTGGGGCCATCCATATGAATCCTCCTCACAAAGGGATTTACAAGACAACAACAACAACAACCTGCTGAAACTACACCTGCCCTTTCACCTGCCCTCTTCATTTCCGTGCAAAAGAGGCACAGCATTTCTGTGCCCCTTTCACAGGGATGTGAGAATTTCAGTGGAATGTCTCAGTGTGCTTCAGGGCTTCAGGGCTTCCCTGACTGTAAAGAGGGGGCCGAGGGTGGTAGTGGCGGCGGTGGCGGTTATCATGCTCTGTATTTACCGTTTTTACTCTGTACTGTCTTTGCAGCCTCTTTGGCTGCTTGAGTTTTCTGAAAAGCCCCCCAGGGGACGTAACCAAGACTTCTTCCCTTGGGGCTTTCTGGTGCTGCTGCCTGCTGAGTGAGGCATGTTTTGTAGGGGTTTGCACGGACCCCTCGCTCCGCTTCACTTCCAAATCCGCCCCCGCTCCGCCCATGCCCGCTCCGCTCCGCTGCGGAGCTCCGGATCCGGATCGGAGCTCCGTTCCCCCCCCCATAGGCTTGCATTAAGCTAAGAAAGTATACAACTTTTTTTCTGTGAAAGTTAGAAACCTCACGTTTGGCACCATGACACCTCATGGAGGTATACGCACGCACGCCAAGACTCAAGGCAATCCCATCATCCCCTGAATTTTGGGGAATTTATGAATATCCAACACCCCATTCACACCCCTTTCGATAGCTCCGTCAATTTGCACGTTAAAAACCTCAAACTCACCACCATGATAGCTTATCCAGGGACACACACGCACACCCAGACTCAAGGCAGTCCCAGGGAAGGACTTCTCCCCTGAGTCAAAGCCAGACACACACAACATCCCTGCGAGGCGGGCAGGGGAGGAGAGAGGGAAGGCAGGCAGGCAGCAGACATTTCTGGGGGCATAAGGAAGTGAGCCAAGGATAAGCCAGTAATGCATATAAAATGGAATAAATAAATAAATAAATAAATAAAGGAGGGGTGGAATTAAAAACAGCAGTGTTGCTGAATAAACAACAAGAAGAACTTTTTTAAAAAGGCTATACCTGCCCAGGGGAGGGGGAAGCAGCTGCCAGTTCAAGTCATGAAAGCCATTGCTTCACCACGAGAGCTGAGGAGTAGAGCTCTCACTTCAACTCATGATAGGCGTTGCTCCACCGGGTTACTCTCTTTGGAGGGCTCTAATTGCCCTCCAAGTACAGGAGAGAGTGGGGGCACATCCACATGGGATGCCCTAGGGGAGCTCATCCCCTTGCACCACATCTTTTCAGTTGTTCCCCAAAGTTAGGGTGGGTAGCAATGCTGTGTTTCTATCTCTTATTATTGGCTTAGTATATGATTTCAGGTTGTGTTTGTGCATTTGGTGGGGCTACTGTTTTAAAAAACACTGGGAAAAGTCCGTTCAGACTAAGAAAGAGAAGTTCCCAGAATCCCAAGTTACCTGTTTTGCCTATCCCCTCCTCCAACTTTGGGATCATGTGATCAGGACCGGGAGTTGACTCTGCCCCTCAGCCCTTCGGAAAAGGTATTTTCCCGCCGGTTTTTAAAAAAATTCTAGCACATGAACCACAGCACACAGAGAGCTGAGAGTAGTCTCAAAATGACCCCCATCCACGACTCTCCAAGCACAAGAATTTTCAGAAAGATAGCTTCAAAAACAACACAGTTATCCCCCTTTCTTTTCCGCAATGCAATCCTATGGGCGAAATGTTTCAAGATGGCGATCGGATCGGACCGCAGAAACCGGAGCGCTCCGAAAATGGGCGCTTCTCTTCGCCTTGCTTCTAGGGGTCCGCTGTCCGCTTCTACTCCGCCTCTGGGCAAGGCGGAGCAGGCCAATTTGCTCCTGCTTCTGCGCTTCTAATCGGAGCGGAGCACATGCCTAATGTTTTATGTTCTTGTTAGAATTATAGAATAGTAGAGTTGGAAGGGGCCTATAAGGCCATTGAGTCCAACCCGCTGCTCAATGCTAAAAGTTGTTAAAAGTCTGGAGGTGGATGCAGAGATGGAGGAGGAAATGAAGAAGAAGAAGAAGAAGAAGAAGAAGAAGAAGACGACGACGACGACAACAACGACAACAAAGCATGCCCCACTCAGCTTTCAGGCACTCAGCATGCAGAAGTGGGATAAAAATGGTAAAATAAAGAGGTCACCCACCACCACCACTTCTCAATCACCTCTTTATAGTAAGGTTAGCACCCCCCCAATTATGGAAAGGCTCCCCGATAAAGCCCGCCTGACACCAACATTGTTATCTTTTCGATGCCAAGTCAAGACTTTTCTTTTCTCCCAGGCATTTAACAGAATATGTTGAGTTTTAACTAACTCCAGAACTATCTTTGGTCTGGCTGAGAGTTTAAAAATTGTTTTAAATGTTAGCTGTTTTTATGTTTTCATGTTTTTAAATTTTGTATATTGGTTTTTAATGTTCAGTCTTTTAATCTTTGTAAACCACCCAGAGAGCTTTGACTGTTGGGCAGTATATAAATGTAATAAATAAATAATAAATAATGGACAATGGGTGGGGCCAAGGAGGTGTGGGGCCGCAGGGGCAGGGGCAGTAAGCAAGTCCTGCCACCCCATTGGACACATGCAACTCATTTATGAATGGGACTATAGAGGCTCCTATAACTTCCAGGTTTTCACAGAAGATGAATTCTGACAATTGCGGCTTTTACTGTCACAGCAGCATTATAACCTGACAGCCCAAAGAGGTCAGGAAGAGGTCAGGGGTGAATTTCACATGTTGCTTCAAACTAACCAGCCAATTCTTCCCCTTCAGGCTTCTAGTCAGTTGTACAGTAATCAAAGATAGATAAATTTTTCCCTACCCTGTGCCTGCTTACCCTTCCCTGTACCTGTTGGCATTCTCTTCCCCTCCTTATTGTTTTACTATGATTTTATTAGATTGTAAGCCTATGCGGCAGAGTCTTGCTATTTACTGTTTTACTCTGTACAGCACCATGTACATTGATGGTGCTATATAAATAAATAATAATAATAATAATAATAATAATAATAATAATAATAATAATAATAAATCAGTTTACGTGCATGCATGTGTGAATGAGGCCCCAAAACAGTTCTAGGTCTTTCTTGTGGAATAGGGGCAGGCAACCTGGTGCTCCCAGATGTTTTTCATTACAACTCCCATCAGCTCCAGCAAGCATGGCCAATGAACAGGGATTATGGGAGCTGTAGTACAAAACATCTGTGGGATACTGGACTGGGGTGGGAGAAGAACACTATGTTTAGTCTCTTTTAGGGCTCCATCCATGTCATTTCATGTTGTCTTCACATTTGCATCCAGGCATGAACAAGTTGCCTGGCTCATTATGGGCCTCATAATATTCATCTGTGTTCATTACTTGCTTCCATGTCTCCACCCCTACTTAAGTCACAATTACATCCATGCACAAAACATGGACATAAAAGCCCATGAAAAAGTTAAGAGTCCCAGGCTCTGGGTTATTTGGTACTTTTGTTCAAAGCTTTCTCTAATGATTCTGTTTTGTCCCACCACAGGGAGCGTTTGTGTGGCGCAATCTGTCAAGATCCCCCGAGAGCCCAAAGCAGGAGAGTTTGATAAGATCATTCGGCGCCTCCTGGAAACATCCCATGCTCGAGCCGTCATCATCTTTGCGAATGAAGATGATATCAAGTAAGAGGTTCATGGTTTGGTTTGAGGGACTGTGTGGGAAGAAGAGAACAAGCGAGAGAGTGAGTGAGTGAGTAGGTGGGAGAGAAGGGCAAGGACAGTGGAAGGCAGCAAATGGAACAGAAAGCTCCAAGGATGCATGCTTTGATGCTCACAGAATGAGTGTGCTTATGTGTGCGTTCATGAAGGTGGGCAGGACATCAGGGTCATTGTGTCTTCTGGGTTTTGCATCTCCCTTCTCTGTTTTCTCAGGTTCCTCAACACCCACAGGGCTTCCGTCTTGCCAGGATTTAGTCTCAGTTTATTGGCCCTCATCCAGCCCATTACTGAGTCTAGGCACCGGTCCAGGACCTGCACAGCCTCACCTGATTCAGTTGTCACAGGGAGATAGAACTGTGTGTCATCAGCATACTGATGGCATTTAGCTCCAAATCCCCTAATGACTATTCCGAGTGGCTTCATATAGTTTTTAAATAACATTGGGGACAAGATGGTACCCTGAGGCACCCCATAGCTCAATTGCCAAGAGGCAGAGAAATGGTCACCCAATGTTATTCTCTGAAAACAACCCCGTATGTAGGGGTTGTTCTCAGAACCACTGAAACACATCCCATGGAGTCGATCAGGAGGGTACCATGGTTGATCTGTTAGCTCAGTATTATACAGCTAGATCTAAGATACATCCACAGCGAATGAGGGATGGACGAATGAGCAATGTGAGATTGCGAGGATCTTTCAAACATCATCTTGCTGCTCTACTCTAATCATGTCCCATTCCGATTTGCAAGTTTGGCTCACTCTGCATGAATGAGAAAATTTCACAAATTGAGCAGCTGTCAAATGGGAGATTTGCAGAAGTTTCCTCCTTAAGCTGATTTAGACTAAAGAAGAAAGTTGTGCAAATTAGGACATTAGCACAAATTGATCTGGGGAGTGGGAACAAGGTGGATGCGAGCGCATATTCAACAATTTGCAAATATTTTTGTTGGACACATGCTCGCGCTCATGCTCATTTCGGGAGCTTTGAACACAGCATGTTCGCATGTTTGGCAAGCAAAAATGAAATTCTCATACGTCCCTACAATAAACATTTTTTGCAGCTCTGTAGGTAGATGTGCTTTGGATAGCACTTCTGTCTCTTTGCTGTGGGTCGACGTTGCTTCACATACCCTTGGAGCCAAGCCAGAAACCCCTCAGCCCTTCCTCTCTACCCCTCTTCAGTCTGCAATAAATCCTGATTCAATCTGTGTCACTACAGGACCCATATTCCTACCTCTAGGATTGGGATCACACTGTTTCTTTTGCTCATATGTCTAGCACCGCAGGCCAAAGATAGATGCACCCCTCATGAGTCTATAAATAATCCCTGTGTCCTCTGAGGTGTCATCACAGTGTACACAAGGTACATTTGAGAGGGGATGATTAATAATGGCTATATCAAAAGGCTGAGAGTCAGAATACCTGGATTGTGTTCCAGTAAGAGCTCAGCTGAAAGGTTGATGAGAAACCCATTCTTGTCCTTAAAAAAGCTCTCTAGTTCAGAGTCATTTTGACACGTTTTATAGAATCAGAAATGATACAGCTTTAATAACCTGACCTAATGTGAAAAGCTTTAACAGGTCTGGTGTGTGTGTGTGTGTGTGTGTGTGTGTGTGTGTGTGTGTTCGTGTTCTAATTTCATAACTAAAAATATTTTTTTTTCAAACCACTTGAAATACTTTTTGCAAAGACTGTAAGGTGCTGAAGAGATTTTGATGCCTGATCTCATGGTATTTTTTTGCAGTTTGGGTGTTCTACATTCATTACTGGAAATCAAAATATGCTCCATTCCAAGAGAACCACTGGAACTGTACTGCAGCACAAAAAAAACAAAAACAAAAACACACACACACACACACATTAAAATGCTCAATGTTTCTGTTTGTATTGGATTTTTTGTTTTATTTTGAGCCTAGCAATTTACAGTGGGTTACATCTGATTTTGAGACTGTCTAATTTATTAATCAGCAAACATTATGCAAATGTGAGTAAACTGACATTTTCAATCAGTTTACATTAAATATGCAAACAATCTAAGTTTCTGGGAAGCTGGCTAATAGAAATGTCTGAAATCCAGACATTTACACTTGTTTACTCACAGCAAAACCAGGGATTTGCCTCACAGTGTAAATGGTAAGCACCATTAAACTGGGTTTTGTAAACATTTACCTATCTGAAAACAGTTTGTAAGCTGGAGAATTGCACCCTGTTGGCATTAGCTTATACACATCTGGAAATTGTATTTTTCATGCAATGATGTTTACTGCTGGGACAGATGCCTCCCTCAGGACTTATCCATGTGATCCTTTTTTGAGACATGAAAATGCTGTATGTATGTATGCGCTTCTGGATATAATGCTCACACCTGATCATTAGATCTTTCTCAATTCTTCAACCTGCATATGCTCTTCCTGTTGATTTTTATGCTTCATTTTCAAGGTTCCCCTCTTTCTCATAGCCCTAAGTATTTATTTATTACATTTATAGCCTTCCTTTTTTTCCTCCTTAAGACACCCAAGGCAGTGTACATAATTCTGCCCCTCTCCTTTTTATCCTCACAACAACAATCCTGTGAGGTAGGTTGGGTTGCGAGTCAGTGACTGGCCCAACACCACCCAGTGAGCTTGAAGTCCAAAGCATCTAGAGACCACCAGATTGGCAAATACTGCTTAGAGCTATAAGGGCATCGAGTCCAACCCAAGGGGTTGGAGCTGATGGCCTTATAGGCCCCTTCCAACTCTACTGTTCTATGATTCTATGATATATTGTTGTAAAAACTGTGGAATATGAACCAATTAAATCCAATAAAAAGACATCCGGATGAAGTTTTCAAAAAAGATTTATTTCCACTCTTCAGGTACCAGATTTATCCCTTGTACAAGGCGTCCTCTCTCCCTGACGAACAAAGGGAAAGAGGAATGGAAACGGAAGTTTACTTTTCATTTTATACAGAGGGAAACATTGCACACATTTAATTGGTTGCTAGCTCAAATTGTCATCCTCAACATCACTTGACCTGCCCAGGTGAGGAGGGGAGCAGTCAGCATTAGTACTCCGTCGCCACTGCAAGACTTCTCAGCTGACCAGGCTTTCCTGCTTCAACCCCTCTGAGCCAATTAGCTCTCAGTATTCCCGTTCTAATTCCCCCCAAACCGTGGGAAAGGGAAAAGGGAAGAAGGAGCTACCTGCCCCCAGAAATGGTGCTCGCTGCACAGGCACTTTATCCCCTTACCCCCCACCCCCAGGTTCATGGATTTATTCCTGCTGCACCAATCTGTCAATTTCCTAAGGTAAATTGCATGTTTTCCTTTCCCCTCAGTGTCTCTGATATGACCCCGTTTCAACTTTCGCAATCCACATCTTTGCGGTTTTGTGGTTTCCCTTATCTACGGGGTGTTAACTGCAGTAGTACACTGTGTTCCCTTTTATAATCTGCCTACCTATATAGCACTAAACATAGTTTAATAGGGGTCATGGAGGGGATCTTCCTTTCCGTATAAAATGGACATTTAACAATCTAACTAGCAATCTGGGGCCCTTCCACACGCCGTACTGAAGGCGCATGCATGTGCCCCAAGTATGACCCCAAAACGATAGTGTGCACTACAGCTAGAAGAGACGGAGGAGGCGGCGGCTGGGGAATCCGGGCACGTCCTTGCCACTGCCGCCTCCCCGTCGGCCTCCTGCTGCCTGGGTAAGAGTGACCCGGGTTGGAGAGCTCGGTGGAGGTGGAAGCCAAGCTCTCTGACCCGGGTCGCTCTTACCCAGGCAGCAGGAGGCCGGCAGGGAGGCGGCGGCGGCGGCAAGGACGCTCCCGGATTCCCCAGCCTCCTCCTCCTCCATCTCTTCTGGCTGTAGTGCACACTTTTGTTTTGGGGTCGTACTTGGGGCGCATGTGGAAGGGCCCCTGGCCTCCATTCTACATGTACATAAAAGGGTCTACTCTACTGTATGATTGAGACTATCTCCCTCTCCAGGAATGAATGATCAGCTTCACTATTTAAACTACAGACATGGAGGTTTGGGAAAGGGAAACAGGGAAAATAAAAGGGAGAGTGAGGAAGAGGAAATAGACAAAGAGGGCCATGGAAAATTGATTAAATTTCCATAACAATATGATGCACACTGTTTGTAATTTGTGGGTGGAGCATGCAATAGGGAGAGAACTGGAGTCCATTTTGCTGGCTCATGCCCTCTGGGCTCACACAATGTAATACATAAAACTAATTAAAAGAGCTTATAAGACCAATACAATATTAAAATAACGATCACAATGTCTTAAAATTCTTAGGTTTAAAATTCATCTGGGTAGGCCTGCCAGAATAGACTAGTATTTACAGCTGTCTTAAACTTGGAGAGAGTGTTAAATTGATGGATTTTCCTGCACGTTTTAAAAATTCACAGATTGATGTAGAAAAGGTTCAGAACAGACTTATGAATGAACGCATTAAAAGTGACATGTCCCAGAAATTAAGGATGGTTGGATCAGTCAATATCATTTTCTGCTGGATTCATTAAAAAAATAATCATTTTTTTTATCCAGAAATTTTGCAGGTTTTGATAAATTCTTGTCAAAAACCAAACTGAATGAAATTCTCATGCATCTGCACTATACAAATTCAGTAGCTGCAGCTATTCCCAGGACCATGTTGCCCCTGCCTGCCACATAGTTAACAATGAGGAGGTTGTCATAAAAAGTATTGGGAGTTCTAAACCTGCACTACAAACATACCGTAGTTGAATACTCAGGGATTATAAACCAGACTTTTAAGAGCAATGTATTCAAAGCCTTTTGTCTGGATGGACAATTTTTCTCCTTGATTTTTTTTAGAAAAATCAAGTTTTTCCCATCCCATTTATGAAGAAAAATTTCCATCTCATTTTCCATCCCATTCATGAAGAAAGTTTGGTAAGTCCTTATCACCCATCTCTACTGGAAATATTCATCCATCACTAGCTGTGCTGAACCAATAACTACATAAATGACTACACATAGATTAAGCCACTGTATGTTTAGTCTTATGTACTTTTGACTTGAAAAATCCTAACACTTACCCTTCCACATCACAATATTCATGATTCATCTCCATGTAAAAATTGCAGTGCACAGATCAGCCATTAAGCATCTCCTTAGCCCTAATGTTTGTTCTTTCACGTTTTGCATCCGGTGGTTACAATTTCATAATAAATTTTACAGCACATTGATCTTTTCCTTTGAGCTCCTACTGGAAGCTGAGAAATGTTTTTTTCCTGATTAAAAAACCCTCACATGCATGGTGTGTGTGTGTGTGTGTGTGTGTAGGGGGTGGGGGCACAGAATAATTTGAGTGACCCTGAGAAACCTAGAAAAAAAAGTGACTAATTCTTGACTGAGCCCCTAGCTCTTGCCTAGGTGGGTGTTCTGCCAATGGAATCAATACAAAGACCTCAAGTGAATAAGGAAAACTATGCTATAGGGTTCACTTGATGTGGCTTAAATTAGCCAGGGCATTCGTGTTCTTTCAGATGGCTTCCTTCTAATTTCTCCAATAATTCCATCACCTTGCAGATAGAAGTTTGACCTTAGACCTGACCATTTCAGTTTCCAGCGGTTACACTGGCCTGCTGAGTGACCTTGAGCAATTCCTGCCCACTTCTTTGCCCTCCCACCCGCCCACCCACGGTAGCTTCATCAGGCAAAGGAAAAGCCTTTATTAAGTGTCGCAACACAACACAATGGCTTTTTGTGGTGCTTTAATAATAATAATGATGATGATGATGATGTAAGAAAAGTTGAGGTTAGATGGGAATTTGGGTGACTGCACAGTAACTCCTATAATCTCACACAAGTTCTTAGTGTTGTTTTTAAATCAAGATCACTATCATCTTTGCTCTTTCCCCTTGTCTGATTGAATTCTCTTTCTTTCTTTCTTTCTTTCTTTCTTTCTTTCTTCTTTTTTTGTGTGTTTTTCATGGCTTTCCAAAAATACTTGCCTTTCCCTTCGGGCCCTGGAGTTGCCTGTCATTCAGACATGCTGCCACTACTCCCTTAATCGCTTTTTAATCAACCTTGCTATTGACAAAATCTCCATTGATCCACTGGGCACCCTTTTCTTTTGTTTTCTTGTTAAGGGCTTAATACCACACAGACATGCATGCGTTCCTGCTCAGTGATGGTGCGCTTGTATCATTGATTTTAACCCAATGTCCTTCATTAATCGCCCTGCACTCCTGGTGGCACCATGTTTCCCTAATGCCAAGGATCCCCCGAATACACCCCTCAACAAAAGGAAAGGGGGGCAGAGTTCAAGAACATGATGAATGTTGCTTATTTTTCAGGTGCTTTTAAACATCTGCGTATTTAATGGGCAAATAATAAAGTTATGCTTTAGCGCATTTGTGTGAATCCCCTCCCTCAAAGTTAAAAAGTGCTCTGCAAGTCCATGGAATCCAGGTGACTTGGAAAAGGGTGATCCACTGTGGAATCCACAAATTGGATTCACAGAAATCTAAACTCATTTAATTCCATTGCAGGTTTCTCCAACATCTCCAGGTGTGGGTGACCTTTCTTTTGTTGAGGGGTGTATTCTCTAATCTGTGAAGGGGTACATGCCAGCATTGGGTGGGGATGAAGCCAGCACTGCATAGGACCAGATCCAAAAGTGGGTGGGTAACCCCTTTTCTCTTTCTGCCACTTCTTTTTCTCTCCTTTCCTCCTACCATTTTCTCTCTCTCTCTCTCTCTCTCTCTCTCTCTCTCTCTCTCTCTCTCTCTCTCTCTCTCTCTCATTTCTTCCTATGCAGAGGCTGCTGGGAAAGGAAGAGATTACTCTGGCTAGAAGTCACAACTGATCACATGTAGGGGGCTTTTAAAATTAGGCTTATTTTGTATCCAAGTAAAAAATTATATTAAATCCTTCACCCTTGACTACCACAGTCATCTTTAATGCCTGATCATCACTGTGGGTTCTCATCCCCAATTGGCTGAGAACCCCCAGCTCTAGCTCCCCCTGCTCCCCCCTTTCTTATGGAGCTCTTTCTTCCCCTTCTCATTCTCACTAGGATAAATTTTGGATTTATGTTGCTGCTCTAAGCACATAACAGCAGCGTTGCTTGCTTTTCTTTTGTTGAAGCCACAACATTGTATGCTATCTTGGCTCTTTTATTATCCTCTTTGTATTATCCTGTCCTGTACACCTTTGAGGCTTTCTCAGAGATTGTCACTTGGCTCAAAGCCTGCAGGGATGTGTATTTAGCCCAACCCTTGAGGTTGCACAGCTCTTCATGGCCCCATATGTGTTGAGGGATAATGTCTGCAGCAGGGAGTCTTTTCTATCTGTTGGTCCCCATGCAGGTTAGAACCCTGATCTTATAGGGTTCTAACTTATGCAGGTAGCCTATCCAGATACAAAAGGCTCCCTGCTGCAGAAATTCACCCTCAACATCTGAGAGGCTGGGAAGGGTTGTGTGACCTCAAGGGTGGGGCTACATGCATGGCTCAACACTCCGACTGCATTGCTATTGCAGCTTCATTCAAGTAACACATATTTGCTGGTTATGCCGATTGGGGGATCATTGCACATCCAGGCTGTAAGACATAGCCTGTATGGCTGCACCACAAGTGTGCTAGGCTCCTAAGTTTGCTTTGAAGAATTGTCATGGCTACGTAAAACTAAAAGCATAATCTTGGATTTCATCTGTATCGACCTATATCAAACTCCAGGAAGGAGTGGATGTGGCAAATGAATGGCTGTGCTGTGAATATTGGAAACTGGGTGGGCTGCTTTCTGGGTATGATGGGGCAAAGCAAGTGATTCCTATTTGTAGTCAATGTGGTATATACAGTGTGAGCACTATCTTTCTCTCCCTTCTGTTGTGGTTCCTATCTTAATCTGAGTCCATGAACTGGTGCTTTGCTATTTTCTCTGCAGAAATGTGCTGATGGCAGCGAAAAGGGCCAACCAGACTGGACACTTCATCTGGATGGGCTCTGACAGCTGGGGTTCCAAAATTGCCCCAGTGAGAGATCTCGAAGAGGTGGCTGAGGGATCAGTCACCATCTTGCCTAAGAGGGCATCTGTTAGAGGTAAATGTGCTAGCTGATTTGCCAGCTTACTGTTTCCCACAGTTTTGAAGAGTATGTCAAGGAGTAGAACTTTGCTACCATTGTCCATGGTGTCTACAGTCATTGTTAATTGTGTGCAAGATGACTGATGCAGTTACCAAGCAGTGGGACCATACTGCTGGCCTGGCTTCACCCCAGCATCACATCCTTGGCCCTGGCTACTAGATATCCACGAATTGAACATCTGTATTGTTGAAGCCTATGCATGAACAGCTGATTGCACATAGGTTTCCACACAACTGGAACTCCTGATTGCACCGATGCCTTGATTGCATGGAAGCCTGCTTAAGTGTCCCAAGTTTTGAGGTGGGAAGAGTTCAGGCTTGCAGGATCTGCTTACGTTTTTAGTAGAATCCTAAACTCCATCAACCAAATCTGGAGCAAAATAGTGTCTCAAGGGGGTTAATGATGTCTACTTAGAATTAAGGAACATGGCACCTCTGAGCATGTACTCAGCCCAGGAGTTTGTGTTCAGTACCAGAACTGAACATATAGACCATTCATACAATCCTGATTTTCCCCAAAGCATTCTTTGTTTCAGCAACCACATTCAGTAAAACAACAACAATGTTCTGTTTTGATTGTTACATGATTGGGATCCAGGAACCCTTGCTGATCTGCCTTCTGCTCACCCCTGTTCTACGCTGTTGTCCCCATGGGAAAGAACAGGGTGGAACAAATTTCTGATATACTGGACCACACAGAGACTCTTATTTGTGTTAACAGACATGCACGCGCGCGCACACACACACACACACACACACACAAACACACACATGCCATTTAGAAAATTCTTTCCTAACAGCCTAGTAATTATTGTGATACTTTTACTGAGAGTGATGGATCCCAGCTGAAATGGATGAAAGGTCAGTAAATGAAGGCAGTATCAGGTCTGTTGCTGTGAATTGTAGGTGATGGTGTCAGAAATTTTCAGTAAAATGTATCATTTCTTTATTGTGGGCGGGAAGCTCTTGTGCATTAGTGGAGGACATCTTTAGAGAGACTGATGAATGCACAATTAACCATTTCTCAACCCTGGGGTAGGAAGTCTGAACTATCCCTTCTTGATGGGCCCAGTTGATAATGCTTTAGTGCCCTTACTGGGCAGCTTGCTAAGATGGGTGCTAATATGCCTTCCCAGACTTTCCTTCTCAGCTGTGTAACCCCGATGCTATCCTCCATGTCTTCGTGGGCTATGAGTTCCATTGGCGCTCTATCGGTCATCCCAAACCAGTGACATATACCAGTTTTCCTCACAAAGCCGTAGAGGATCCCAGTGCATGGTGCATGGACCCATAAATCTCAGCTACTTATTAAGAATATAGGAACATAAGAACAGCCATGCTGGATCAGACCAAGGGTCCATCTAGTCCAGCACTCTGTTCACACAGTGGCCAACCAGCCATTGGCCAGGGACCAACAAGGCAGGATGTGGTGCAACAGCACCCTCCCACCCATGTTCCCAAGCAACTGGTGCACATAGGCTTACTGCCTCGAATACTGGAGGTAGCACACAACCATCGGGGCTAGTAGCCTTTGATAGCCTTTGCCTCCAGGAATTTATCCACCCCCCTTTTAAAGCCATCCAAATTGGTGGCCATCACTACATCTTGTGGTAGTGAGTTACATAATTTAACTATGCACTGTGTGAAGAAGTACTTCCTCTTATTTGTCCTGGATCTCCCACCAATCAGCTTCATGGGATGACCCCACTGGGTTCTAGTATTTTGAGAGAGGGACAAAAATGTCTCTTTATCCACATTCTCCATACCCTGCATAATTTTGTACACCTCTATCATGTCTCCCCTTAGCCTCCTTTTCCCCCCAATCTAAACAATCCCAGTTGATGTAACCTTCCCTCCAGCCCCTTAATAATTTTAGTTGCCCTTTTATTGAAGCAAAGCAGTTTTGCGTCTGGTCAGTGCCCGGATGGGTGACATCTGGGAACCTTGTACACTGTCTTGGGTTGCATGATGAAAGAAAGGCAGGGTATAAATGTACTAGATAATAAAGCAATAAACAAAGCACTGATCATGTAGTTTACAGTTTCCTCTGCTGCAGTGCCCCTCCCTGCATTTCCTTTCAGTGTTTCATTTAACTGTTTGTTGAAGGTTTTGTAACTTTGCTTTTGGTTTGTTCCTTAATGTCCCAGTGTCACTCTTCATGCATTTTTCATACATATGCATTTTCTCCTTTCATGATTGTAGGGCGCTCTTAGGGCTAGATTTGCAGAAGGGTGAGGCTCCCATCCCAGCACTTAGATAAATGGGTCACAGTTTCAGAAAAGCTTTCCGCTGCGATTTGGCAGATGTGCTCCCGCTATTACTAAGCATCAATTTCCCCCCACTTTTTGTTTGGCTGATAATTGCAAATACTTTTTTTTAAGTGTGCTGTTTTGCTTGGAATAGCTTTCCCCTTCTTCTTTTAAGAGCTATGACATTTATATGATGGAAATGGCAACCATTTGGTATATATTATATGCAGAATATGCTTTAGAGATGGCCATGGTTTGCTTGGTGTCCTTATGACACTTTGGACATTTTTTCAAAGCTTCTTCAAAGGTCAGCTTCTTCTACAGAACAGTGTTCAAATATCACCTGGATAGCTTCATTGATTCTGAAGCTGTCAGTAGGTACCATACCCCAAGAAATTATCCTGTGCAAATCTCATTGAAACAATGGAAGCATTGTTAGAGATTTATTTTATTTTATTTTATTTATTATTGCATTTATATCCTGCCTTTTTCTCTCTCCAAGGAACCCAAGGCAGCATACATAATCTTCCTCTCCATTTTATCCTCACAACAACAACAACCCTGTGAGGTGGGTTGGGCTGAGAGTGTGTGACTGGCCCAAAGTCACCCAGTGGGTTTCCATGGCTGAGTGGGGACTAGAACCCAGATCTCCAGACTCCCAGTCCAACACTTTAGCCACTACACCACACTGGCTCTCTTAATTCTACTTCCTTTGCAAAGATGCATCACACAGGGATGCTTGAAGATTTAGATTTATGCTAATTCCTGTACGAAACAAGCTGTTCTGCACCTCTTAGACTAATGTGCAGATTGGAACTTGTATATCCATGAGATGCAATATTCTGCAGCTTAAATGTAACAAAGTACAAATCACAACTTAAGTTGAAATTTGTCCATCATTGAAATTTGTCCATCATTGAAATGTATGCATTCTTCTCCCATTGATTCAAACATATATGTATGCATTTTTCAACAATATGATTTTTTTCATGCATGTTTTTCAAATGTATGCATGCTGTTGGGTGCATTTTTTTGGTCTGCAAATCACATTGCAAACTCAGAAATATATGGATTTTGACCAAAGATTGCATCCGAGAACATGTTTGGTTGAGAAGGTTTGAACTGTGCAAGTCCTAATCAAGAGCAAATTGAAACAAATTTCTCGTACATCCCTATAAAGATATATCTTCCCAGGTCAAGCTGCTTCCTCTTTGCTTCTCATGTCAACCAGTTTCTAACATTGCCTATTCAGAAAACAGGCCCCTTGCTTGTAAAGAAAACTGCCTTATCTGTGCCCTGTCATTGAGTGTCTGCCTGCCTTTTATCAAAAAGCTTTGAGACCATTGAACTGATCTGGAGCAGCAAGGTATCCTTTGAAAGCCGATGGACTTCCCAAATAGATAAGAGGGATTCAATTTTACATAAGCTACTCACAGAAGCAAAATGAAGATTCTGTAGATTCAAAAGTCCCTGTAAGCTGCCTCAGGCAAGGTCTGGCAGGTCTTGTTATGACATCAGAGGAAGCAAGCCAATGGTGGCCAGAGGGGCTGCAACGTATCTGGATGGTCAGGGCGACTGCGATATAAAAGCAGCTTGGCCTGCAGAGAGAGGCGAAGGGTCAGAGCCCGAGACTGCAAAAGTGCATTAGGGGCTTGCTGACACCCACAGGCGATCATTTTAATGAGTCCTTAACTCGTCATTAGTATGGATTTTATCTACTTGACCAACAGTGCATCTGCGTTCTAGCATTGTTAGACTTAGCTCATCATCAAAGTTTCATTTGTAGACGTGTCATTCATTAGGATGGAAAGAGCTGTCAAGTGCCCTGAGCCCATTAAAGGATGCTTTCAATTAATAAGGCTGCGCCAGACGGAACCCTAGAGGGAGAGATACAATGCCACCATCCTTCCTGTCTCTACCTTACCCCCCTCTGACATCCACTTATACCAAGGAAATTAGGTTTGTGTTCTGCGTGACTAAAATATGCACGGCTCATTAAGCCTCTGCTATCGTGGGAACTAGCAAGAGATTGGCTCAAAGCAACGTAGCTTTGAGGGCCATACCACATGCCTACCACGCCATGCATTGGCTTTCCTTTAAAAAGGGATGTTTTCTAGGCTGCCTATTACCTTTTGCTTGGTGGTCAGCTGATTTCATACGGCGAAACACAGATGCACCTGGATTTGGGTGTGTGGAAAGCTTGACTTGCCCTTGGGCCTGAGACAGCATCTGGCTGAGGATCAAATGGGCTTAGCACTTCTAAACCAACAACTATGAGTAACTAAACCTCATAGTAGCCTTTTGCATTTATACCACTTGCCTTTTATATTTATGCCAGTTTCTGATTAGGGTTAACACTTCCTTTTTTTCTTTTTCATTTGTCCCTCTACCCCTCCCAATTCTTAAAAGATTAAGTAATGCTGCATTTTATATAATTTTATTTTATTACATTTATATCCCACCTTCTCACCAAGGCTGTTGAGGCTGTGTACATGCCTCTCATCCCCATTTCATCTTCATAACAACCCTGTGAGGTAGGTTTGGATAAGAGTTGGTGACGGGCCCAAGTACACTTAGTAAACTTCTTAACTCTGTACGGGTTTGGACCCAGGTACCCCCAGTTCTATTCCAATGCTCTAAGCCCTGCACCTGTAACTGTAGTTCTTCAAGGGATCATCTGTGCATTCACACAACCCACCCACCGTATCCACTTTGGTGTCAATATCAATGTGCTGTTGATACCAAGTGGTTTCTCTCCTGGTTAAGAGCCCAGCAATTCAGTCTCAAGGAACTGAGGAGAAGGGTGGGAACCCAGAGTCAGTGGCCAGTGTGGGAGGGGTTCCTGCCAAAAATATTTGCCTCGGCTATAGAAGTTTCCGAAAAGAGCTCCCTGCTACTCATTTTGCCCTGGTTTTTCAGAATGTTTTCACCTTTGGCTTCAAGAGTCTTGTGTAGCTACTACTACTACTACTACTACTACTACTATTACAACATTAGTTAGTTTTCTCCTTTCAGAAAGCCTATGAGGGGGACTGACTGGAAAGAGGCTGGAATTAACTCGAGAAGTGGGTACCTAAGATTCCTTTTCAACCTGTTTACCCTGGTTTGGATCCAGCCCCTACCAGTCTAATTATATGGTTTGTGATGGCAATGAAACAGTGAACACCCCTAGTTTGAGAGCCCTCCTTAATTTCTTTCTAGCACCCTCACAAGCTGTAGAGATGGTCTGTGGAGAGACCAATACCTTTGAAGAGAGCAGGGGGGGATCTACACTACAGCTTTAAAGCGCTTTATAATAGTTTTGACAACTGTTGGAGCCCAGGACACACTGCATATACAGGTTTCAAAACGTTTTCAAAGTGCTTTAAAGCGCTTTAAAAGCAATAGTGTAGATCCCCCCCAGGTTTTTCCCCAGAGTTGCCTGTCTTTTCTCTTCCAGTTAGGAGAACATCTCTGTGAAAAGCCGAAGGGGAATGAGAGAGGTGATAACTTTTCGTAGACTCTTGAAGCCTTAAACCCTGAAATTTGTTCCTACTGAGAAATTTTTCTTTCACATTCTGAATCTAACTCATTGATCATTGCTGCATTTCCTCCTTTGGCTCTGATTTGTGTTGATCCTGGAGGGTTTGGTCTTCCCTTGTAGACTGTGACTCAAGTTCCTTTCTTGAGACATCTAAATGTATTCCTTACCCTGGGGCACCTCTAGCATTCCAGTTATGTGTTTATAGAACTTTAGGTTCCGGATTATATAAACTGATCCGGTGGGGCTCTGTGATATAGGGGGTCATGATTCAGTATGGGACATTCTGTTAGACTTTCTCAGTTTGGAACTATCATGACTCTGAATCTAGAACAAGGTATATAACAGAATGTCCTGATCAGACACTACACAGTGATCAGTATTTTGTAACATTTATGGAGGATGTAATAGTGTATTCTCTCCACCCACCCAAGTAATGGTCTGAAGGGCCATGACTAAATTTAAGTGGGTTTGACCCCGAACAAAGCCTGCATAAAAGATCACCTTGGACAAGAATGGAAACTTCTTCACATGTGTTGCAAACAAAACAAGCATTTCTCAGGATACAGTGATCACAGTATTTATTTATTTATTTATTACATTTATATACCGCCCCACAGCCAAAGCTCTCTGGGCGGTTTACAACAGTTTAAAATAGTAAACATTAAAAAATATACAAGATTTAAAAAACCATCAGCAACATAAAAACAATATAAAAACAACAGCATCCATTTTAAAAAAAACAACTAGGTGAGAATTGAGGGACCTATCTAGGAAATCAATTAATTCAGAAATGATTGTGTGAATCAGCCCACTTATAACTATCTGTAGTTTTTCTCCTTGTAATAGTCTCATCAAGAAAGCCAGATCCTCAAACTGTTTTCATTTAGTTAGGTATGTCTGAAAGATATCATTACATATATTGAGGCTCTGACTCAAAATTGTATCCTTTAAAAATAATAATCCATTTTCCGAGAGGGACTCCCCCTCGCTTGGCCTCCCAGACCGCATTCCCTGTGCTGCCATGCACTTACTGGAGCTGTTTGCCAAGTGTCACGTAGTCCACAAGCACCCAGCGGCCACCCAACCTCTCAGCAAACCACCATTTTGCATAAAAATGGCGGCTCGGTTTTCTTGGAAAAGTAATGTTATGTAAATAGCATCTGTAAAGGGTCTATTTACACCTGTAATGTTGGGTAAATGTCCCCTTTACAACCACCATTTCCAGAAAAACCTGAGCCAGTTGAGCATGGACAGAGGTGAGTCCATCCATCTCTTTAAATGGGCACAAAGATCTATGGTACACATTGTCTGTATAGCCATTCAAGGTATATAGTTTTGTGAGGGGTATTCAGTTGAAAGATTCCAAAGGCCCTTGGTGCTCACTGAAGTCAACAAATAGATTTTGTTTCCTTACTGGTTCTGTTTCCATACAAAACTTTTGAACATGCTTTTTCACTAGCTGAAAAGTCCCTTACATCAAAAGTGGTAGTTTTTCCTTTCAGGTCAGGTGCAGCAGGTCTCTTACAGTTTGATTCAAAGAACTCATGTTCCCATCATCTGTTTCTCTCATCAGGTTTTGATCGCTATTTCTCCAGTAGGACACTGGACAATAACCGTCGGAACATTTGGTTTGCTGAATTTTGGGAGGATAACTTCCACTGCAAGCTGAGCCGTCATGCTCTCAAGAAGGGAAGCACCATCAAGAAGTGTACAAGTAAGAGGCTGTAAGCTGGTGGGAGGGGCATGGGGGGCATGGGTGGTGGTGGAGTGATCTGGCTGGGTTATAACATTGAGGAAGTCTATTGCCCAGTTGAACTGAAGGCTGTGAAAATCTTCCATGTTGAGGCTTGCATTCAGTCTCCATTTTGAGAGACAGGTGTTATCGTTAAAGTCACTGGTTGCTTTCATGGACCAGGTATATGAATTGGAATCTCTGTGGGACTCACTGGGACTGTCTGATGGGTGGAGAAAACACACAATCACATCCTCCATATAGTGTCAACATAATTATGCAGCCAACAGTCTTTATAATAGGAGAGTGACAGAGAGACCCATTCAGGAGATAAGGTAATGGTCTGAAGCAAAGCAGACTGGGATAAAGATGTACTGGGGTTGGGACTGGGATGAAAATGTATTGAGCTGAGCTGTGAATCAGGATGACTCTCCATGACTAAAGACTCACTTTGCCATGAATTCACAAGGCAAGCCTTTTTCTCTCATCTTTAGCTTCCCTACCTTACATGTATGCAATAAAGACAACAAGAATGGCATATATGTGAAGCTCTTTGAACACTTGAAGGTACTACATATACATTGCTGTTGCTGTTTTTGTTAATTGAGATTGCTTTTCGTATAGCAGGGAAAGGAACAGACCAAGAGTAGCAGAGTATATTCTCGGGCAAAGATTTATCAGGATGGATCTGATTCCCAAAATGTGGAGGATCTGGATCTTCTGAAATTGGAGTCAGATCAATCAGCCTCCTGAGAAATCTCTGTGGACGCTTTGTCTTATCTAAGTCAGACGTGTTTTGCATCACTGAGAGTCGAGGGCAGGAGTGGAAGACCATGTTTGTCAGACCACAAGGCTGAGGTGCCTGTGTGGGTCTTGTCTAAAACATGGAAGGTTCCATTGCCCTGAAAACTCTCCCAGACCTGTTTGGGAGCAGTGGAACAGGAGCATTGTTTTAGACAGAGCTGGCCCTTCTACTAGGCAGAGTGAAGCAATCTCTTCAATCAGCAGATTCTGAGAGGTGGCACTGTGATGTTGGAAGAGAGACCTGTGCACCATGTGGCCTGGCCTGCACCCTCCAAAAATATCTTTCTATCTTCAGGTGTAGTAGAGGAAGCTGCCCTTACGAATGGATGGACTCCATCAGATGCCTGCCAAGCTGCCGCTGCTGCCTACCCCTGCCTGTAGTGCCGTGCGAGCTTCTTTGCAGCTTGGTGAGCACCTGATGAAGCTGCGAGGGCAGCTGCCCCCATTCAGAGGCTCCATTGTGGCTCCAGAAATTGCACATTTCCCAAGGTGCATAAATGGAGGCTGTAAAGGTTCCATTTGCGCAAGTTTAAAGGTCACCAATCAGTGAGGCACTCAAAGAATGAGCCCACGAACATGTCATGTCCCAAGCTGGGTCCAGGGTGGTGGATGCAGGGTAGTCCATTTAATTAGACCATCTACACCTGCAGTTTTGTGCAAATGGCGTTATTTATGCCTGCCATATTGCGCAAATTGGGATTTCTGTAAATAGCTGTACCTGTGATTTTGTACAAAATGGCAGCTTGCAAAAAGCGGGAAACCACATGTTTGCCTGAGTCAAGCAAGCTCAGGCATGTGTGAGCTAGTGTCCCGGGGGTGGGGGTGGGGGGTTGAGCTAGCAAAAACCTGCTGAGCTCCACCCCAAAACAGATTCCTCTGAGATCCCTGGTGGGACCTCTGGGCTGTGGAGGCCCTGGGCTTGGCCCCAAGGTCCAACTCTAGCTGCACCCACTACCAGTGGTTCTCCTCCCTCAACGTGGGCCTACCTTCTCCTTCCTGCCATTGTTGCCAGCTGCTCTGCTCCTCCTCCTCATTATTGCCAGCTTGTCTGCCAAGGTGAGAGAGATGACAAATAAGATGGAGGCAGATACTGCTTCTCTTCTTTCTTGCCACCCTCATATACTAACTCTGAGCCAGAGGAATAGGGCTGGAGAGTGAGCAAATAGGCATGGTGAGGAAGAGCAACATCAGGACACATCAGGGGGTTCATGGCAGTGGGCCCCCTGCAGAAGGTGCCCAACCATGCTAATCTCGGACCTCTGAAGGGATAGGGCAAAAGTGTCTGCGCGAGGTAACTAAGTGCCTCACCACCTTTGTAATTGTTAAATGGCACCAAACCCACATTTCACTCAACTGAGGAACTGGGCATATCTCCCTTTGGGCCCTTTTACTACTCTCTCCTCAGGCCTGCCATTTCTCCACTTTTACTCCCCTCCCCTGCATTAGTTTCCCTTTGAACTGTTTATACCACGCTTCCCCGCGCCGGGCCACACTAACTCTTTCCTCATTTGCGCGTCCATTTCCATTACGCCGTCGCGGCACCAGCCATGTCTACCTCAGCAACTCGTCTCTCCATATTCTCCCTTGCCCCTCCCTTGGCTCCCCTGAGAAAACACATTTAAAATGATTTATTTAAAACGGTATTCCGACAGGTTATAAAGCTGTGTGCTGGAGAGGGATGCAGTGCTGTGGAAATGTACCCCCAGCCCCCAGTAGATGATTGTATAAAATATTCAAGACATTCATATGACTCCAGGCGGCTTTAAAAATGTTTCGTTTGGTTTCCCCTTGCAGCCTCTCAGATCATCCCACTGTCTTTCCTCATTGCGATGTTGCTGCTTTTTGATTCTTCTCTGAAACAGGAACTGACAGTCGGGGAGTGTTCGGGCTCCCTCTGCTTAGGACCTACTTGGCATTTAGTGCTTTGCCCTCAGCTGGGAATTTTGGCATGTTTGTTATGCTGGAGCCACATAAAAGCAACCATAGGAACAGAAGGCATGTTGCTTCTGCAGTGAACGGCACTTAATTGTGATTAGGGATAGACAGACTCACCCACAAGCTTCTACACAGCCTGGCGAGAGCTCGATGAAGCCTCGAGGCTGTTCGCCCTCATCCAGAACTTCCATTGTGTGCAACAATAGCAACTCCTTTATGGCCGGCATTTACACAATTTGAGAAATACGCAATTTCTTGAGCCACCATTGTTGCGCAAAATGGAGGATCTGGATGAGGGCAGATGGCTGCCAGGCTCGAAGAGTGGGCCTGCGAACTGGTTGCGGCCTGGCAAGGTGGGTCTAAGGGGGCAGGTGTTGGGGGAGTCCGCCCGACTCCTGCACCCAGTCAGGAGCCTGCAACATCCCTAATTGTGATTGTGAACACAAGTGCAAGCACAACCACATGACGACATGTATACCCTCAGGCACAAGCATGAGTTTACACACATGACACATGCGGCTCATCACGATTAGGGATGGGATGAGAAGATCAGTGAGGCTCAAACTCATCAAGGTGCTCCAAGTTCCAATTCAATGCTTGGTTTGACTCATTTTTATTCCTAATTGCAAGCTTCTGTTGTTTAAATGGCAAAAGTACGCATTTCGGTGCACACTTTTTAAAAGTGCCCACCTAAATTTTTTACTTCCTCTCCATTGACTAAAGCATGAACATACTTTAGTCAATTAAATTAAATGGTCAGTTTAAATTTTTCTAAAGTATGCTTCTTCTTTTACACGCAAATGCAATTTTTTCCTGAAAAAATCCTTGCCCTTGGGGATGCAAATGGAAAATTCTGGTAAAAAAGTGAATCAAAATAAAATTATCGTACACCCATAGCCATTAGCACACTTTTCATATGCACAGGTACCTGGTGAAGCTCCACTGAACAGAGATATTCTCAAGAGAATAGGAGCTTCTCAAAAGAATATGAAATTACATGCATGAGCACTCTACACCATATATATACCTCCACACCATATATCTATATCTATATGTATATATCTATATCTATATATATCTCAGAGCCAAACTAAAATACACGGAGCTATTTTCATAGACACAGTACTTCTCTCTTATGTTAGTGCTCATGCTACACACACACACACACACACACACACACACACACACACACACACTTAAGAATTCTCCTTTAAACATACTATTTACGTGCCAAGTCAGAATTGCAAGAGTATACAGAGAGGTGTTCTCAATGACTGCCTTTCAACTATGGAATTCTCTTTCCCTGGAGACTTTCTAAAGCTTGACCCTGTGTGACTTCCATTTTAATTCAAATTGGACAAGTAAAGAAAGAAAGAATAGTTGCCATATTATTACCTGCCCCAAGACTGAGATGAGGTGAATTCTATCATCATCATCATCATCATCATCATCATCATCATCATAGAAGGATTAGTAGTAGTTTATTCCAAAGGCATAGATGCAATCACTTTCAAGTCTACCATCAGTTTTGGCCTTCTATTCACAGATGCTGAATCCAAATACACATACATTCCAATACGTACCTGGCTGGGTGCCCTTCCCTCCCAAAGAAATTTTCCATCCCATCATCTGTCAACACACCCTCACTACTTCCTTTGTGTACTTTGGTGTAAGAAAAACTCTTGTCTTTCAAATCTAGGCACAGGTTTCTGTTTGAAAAAATAGAAACCTGTGTCGGTCTTGCAGCTGAGGTGATGGTTGCAGGTGACATATTTTCTGAAAGATGAAAACTGATTCTTCAAGTGCCAATCCTTATGTAACCAAAATGGTGCCACCCCCACACAAGAAGGAGGTATTAGCAGGCTTGGGGGGATGCTAAGGCTTGCAGAAGTACAAAGAAACAGTAGGAACAAGTCCCAAGGCAGCAGGAATGATGGGATTATTTAGTAATGATGCCACCTGTTAGAAAGGCAATTAGCAGAGCAAAAACAAAAGGCAAAGCAGAATGAGCATTTACTAGTTCCACATGCCCACAGGCTAACTTAGGGTAATAAAAAGAAACCAAATGCTTCTTCAGTGAAGGAAAGACAACAGTTTTACTCACAAATATTCTTGCATATACAATGCTGCCACGGCATAGACTTTCAAAAGAGTTTGTTCGGTCCATTTTGTGCTCCATTACACTAGCTGGAATGAGAGAATAAACCCATGTGCTCCCAGCAGTGGTGGAGGTCAGAGAAATTGGACAAGTAAAGAAAGAAAGAATAGTTGCCATATTATTCCCATTTGTCAACTAAGTGCAACACTGCCTCCTTCCAGTAACTTGAGGTTCAAATATTTCCAACAGGGGACTCCCCAAACAGACCAATGAGGACTGAGCATGCTCTGTGGTCACAGAACACAGTGAATTTGTTGGGGCAAACAACAAAAAACTAAGAAAGTGGAATGGAGTATTGTGTCAGAGGGCAAAAGGTAGGGTGACCAACTGTCAGGATTTCCCCGGATTTGTCCTGGTTTTTGTTCTTTCCATGGTGTCAGGGGGGATTTTCTATCATTTTCAATAATGTCCTGGAATGACACACCTTCCTCTTTAAGGCTGCCATTAGCATGGCAGGAGGGAATGACATGCTTTCTTGAGGCACATCATTCCCCCACCCCGCGCTCCAGTTGAGGTCTTAAAGGGGAAAGTGGGTCATTCGTGGACATTATAGAAAAGGCCCCAATTGGAGTGGATGGTGGTGGTGCAGAATGAAATCCTTTCCCCTCCTCCACTCCAATCGGGTTCTTTAAGGTGGCGGGGGAATAACGTACTTTCTGCAGGACTCAGAAAGCTGCTTCCCCACACGCACACTAGGTGTCCTCTTTTTTGGTTTCCCAAATATGGTCACCCTAGCAAAAGGTCTTGTTGTGGTTTTCACTTGTCTTTGATCAAATGAAATGTGGATGTGGAGGACAAAGAAAGCAGAAGTATCAAGTTCATAGCGTCTGGGCCTGGAGTCTCCTTCTTCGCAAGGTTGCGTGCAATGCAAGGGGTGGCCTTTCAGCAGTTTCTCTGTCCTCTGAATCTATTCTCAGTGGGGATGCAAGAAAGGAGCAAGCTGAGGCAAAGGTCTAGGTGCATTCCTCTGTCCCTGTTGCTTTCTCTGTTCTCTCCTTTGAGCTGCTGTGGCACCCATGAATTCCACAGAGGCACAGTGTCTGGCAAGGAGGGTGAGTGGATGTGACAACACAGAGAGAAAGGAGCGGTCCCAGTCACTTTCGGTACTCATGGCTTGAAGACTTGGTATCATTTACATGGCAGCCAATTTCTCTGGGGTTTCCCCCCCTCCCTTTATCAACAATTTTGCACAGTATTTCCCATGCGGCTAGATATTTTTATGGAGTGAAATATTTTAATTGGTGCTTGAGGCAAGAGGTGCCCAGCACCAGGGCTTCTGTCGTTTTACATCAGAAGCACTTTCATTAAGATTTGAGAGAGGGAGAAGGAGAAACAAAGCCCTTTCTCCAACCCTTTGCTACCAATCTTCCCTGCCAGCCTTAACATTGGTCATGCACTTAACAGGGACAGTCCCCCTCCCATCTAATAATCAGACCCCCACACACATGCACACCACACACACTGTAAAAAGCAAACTTTACTTATGCTTCACTTTTATGAAATTCTGCTTTACACTGTAAGTCACAGAACTGACATTCCCATGTTGGCTGAAAATAATACATGGACCCGGCATTGCAGTACAGGTGCTTTGTCCATGGGCAGTGCAGTGCAATGGTTTCTTTACTCGTGAGCTATTGCGTGTGCTGAAGAGAGTCAAGCCCATCCTGTACACATTTCTCTTCCTTTCCTCCTGATAGATAGCTCAGAAAGTCATTACCAGTGGAAGTAAGATGGTGCATTGGTCCAACATGGCAGAGGAAACTGAGCCATCTAGTTTACAGATGCTCAATAACTTGCCCAAGGTTCAAGATACACAGTTGGATTTTCTTAGTCTAGGTTATGGGTTCCAGATGAAATAATAATAATAATAATAATAATAATAATAATAATAATAATAATACAATTAAAAAGTGCATGCAAATTTGCTCTATTCTTGAATATATTTTTTCACAAATACTCATTGTAGTTGGGAAATCTGTCACAGTAAGGCTGTGTTCAGACATACTTCCCCCCAGGAGCAGCTGTGGATTTTTCTGTTTGGGACAAGTACTGCTTCTTCCCACTTAGTTCTTCTACTGCTACTCGTACCAGCCTCTGGCTCTGCATCCATTATGGATATATGGCCCACTTTCTGTACTCTGAGCAATGTTTGGATTTGCTACTACATGCTGAGTGAGATTTTCACTCCTCCGGGGGCCATGGAAAATTAGTGTTTTTTGTTTAGTACACCTTCTGGTCTTTCTCCTGTGTTAAAGGGATAGGATTATATTGAAACACAGAAATACATGCGGAAAATACAAGGCCAGGTCCGGCTCCAGGATTGAGAGGGGCCCCGGCAAAGGGCCAGTGGGTGACCTTCTTCTACATTGGTGGCCCTGGCTACAAGTTACCTGGCAGCGTTGGCTGGCAGCAGCAAGATGCCATTTTAAATTTCCCACAATGCCCATGATGTAGCATCACTCTAGGGTGATGTGGGAATTTTTAAAAAATATGTTGGCTCACAGAACAAGTCACTTGGCATGAAGGGGCTGGGACAGGTTTGAGTATCAGTAGTCCCAGCTGGGGGACTCGGCCCCCAACAGCTACCCGAGAGCCAATTATAAAGCCATTCTCCAGTGACACAGATTTAAAAAGAAAGTCAGGTTGCTGAGCTTTCTGGCTATTCTAAGTGTTTTGCTTTTGCTGCTAATGTTTGTCTTGTAAGGAACAGGTGTTTGTGTGTGGTGTATGTGTATGTATGTGTGTATGCATTGGCCACTGGTTCAGTCTTGTGTCATTACGTGGTCATCCGTGTTTTTAGCTGTTTCCCACTGAAAGCGACTGGGAGGGATTAGAGCAGTAAACAATGCATACAGGATATCTGTCTTGTTGACAGCCGTGTAGTTGAGGTGATGCTTGCAGGTGACATGTTTACTGAAAGATGGGAGAGATTTACTGCCTGCCTCCCTCTGGGGAAAGACAGATAAAGGTGTCTGGGCTTTCAGGCGGAGGAGACGTGGTAGGGCTGTAGGTTGTACACTGTCTGCTTTAAAAATTCCTCTTCCTTTCTGGACTTGCATAGAACTGAGCAGAACAACCCATACCTGTTGCAGCACCAAATCATTTGATCATGGCGATGCCCCAAGGTCATGACCGGCTTCACGACTTGTTTGGATATAAGGTATCTCCTTGGTGTTAGGATCTCGAAGCACTTAGCGCCTTCCTTTAGGCTGGTGCTAGCCTTTGCTCACCTGAATGAGAATATGCACTGGCTAACCCTGATCCTCTTGTAAGCTATGCTCCGGTGATGCTGAACTTCTGATGCTGTAGAATGACAAGCTTTTCAGATTCACTGTCTGCAAGCCGAAACCTCCTTACCCATTTCATCTCTGATCTGACATTCCCTTGAAACTAAGAAGTGCAGACCTCAACAAAATGTTGCAGCGTGGAGTGCTCCTGTTAAGTGTTCTAGTCCGTCAGCCATACTCCATTCCCTTCTCAGTTCCATCGAGTTTTCCATTTTGTTTCCCTAACAGTCAAGTCAGACAGCAATCCATGGCCATTGAGAATGCTCAACCCTCATTAGGGCTCCCCCTCCACAAACAAGGATTGTTTGGAATTTTGCAAACCTTTTATTTATTTAAAACATTTCTTGGCCACCTTTCAGGGTAGACGTCCTTGCAAGGTGGATTACAACAATAAAATACATAAAAACAGTTAAAAACAATAAAACATAGACACAATAAAATGACAATTAAAAACAATAAAAGCCAACAATAAAACCAGCAACAACAATGGCAATAGCAGCAGCAAAAATATCACGAGAAGGCAATGGTAAAGTAATATGTTTTCCAAGCCTTCTTAAAAGCCTGCAATGATGGAGCATGGAGGACCTTCTAAGGTGTGGGGCCACTGCAGAGAAGACCCTCTCAGGTGTGATCACCCACCTAATTGCTCTCATGGGTGGGCAAATGGAAGGGCCTCTCCTGCTGATCTTAAAGTGTGTGCAGCCTGATATGGGTGAAGGTGGTCCTTCATGTAACTTGGTCACAAACTGTTTAGGTATCTAAAGGTCAAAACCAGCACTTTGAATTGGGCTTGGAAACACACTGGTTACCAGTGCAGCTGGAGCAGTATAGGCATTATGTGATCAAATTGCCTCACCTCCACCAAAGCTTGGGCAGCCATTCTGCACCAGCTGAAGTTTCTGAACCACCCTGGGATTTCTCTGAGCAGATACCTCCCTCTTGCGCCTGGGTGGTGCCATTTTGGCACCATAAGCAACAGCATTCACTGCCCGAATAGAGGGAAATGGTGTTGACTGAAGTCCTACTGCACCAAAACTAAAAGCACATACAATTAATTATTACAGAAATGTTTATGGACTCGAGGTTGAGGTGAAATGAGAGAAAGCAAGAGCTACAAAGAAAGAAAATATAATCTGCACTCTACAAAGATCCATTGCAGTGAAAACTACTATTTGTGCTCTCCTGAGCAGGGGGAGGCAACACTCAGTCTTTCATGGGTACAAGCCATTGGCTTCTAGTGGGACACACTAGGTCAGCTGTAGAGGCCACCATGATCTTTCTGTTCCTCATTTGATTTCTTAATGCCTCCAAATGGGCCAAAGAGGCAGAGATGTTTTTAAGCATATAAGGTTCAACAGAAAATTGTTTCCAGTGTATCTACAAACACAATAATACATCTGGCTCCTCTCCATATAGAACACAATGCACCGAGAAATAAAGAGGACTCGTGCTTTCCAACGCCATAAAATCCACTCCATAGAATGCAAGAGTAATTCAAAAGCCAAGGACATCTCCGCATTTGGAGGTACCAGATGCTATCCATTAGAGAGAACACCTACCTTGCCGGTTTAGGCAGGACTCTTACTAGAAAGCGGTGAGGATTTTTGTATTTCGTGTGTGAAAATTCCAGGCCAATTAGACAATATTTTGCTACTCCCTTTCCACCCTTTTTGAGCTCATGTAAGTGGCATATATCGAAAGTGTAAGTTGTGTATTCACAAAATGCCATCGCTGCACCCCTTCCACAGTTAAGGGAGCTTCAAAGATTGCGCTCAAAACTTGATTTTGGGAGCTGCTGCCAATGCTATGAGTAAAGAGAGGAAAGAACAAAACTTGGAGACTGTGCTATCTTGGAAAAGATACAGAAAGCACTTTGAGGGTGCTTCTTGACAAGGCTTTTATTGCGCAGTAGCCCTGCCTGGTTTATGGAATTTATGGGTGGGGGAGGAGGGGGATTCCAGACATTGTCTTCAATTTGTAGCCATCCTATTTTTTCCCATCACTTCTGCCATCTTTTTTCTTACCATGTTTTAAAGTGTTAAGGAAGAAAACATGGAATAGCTGCACAATGACTTTTGACTGTTAGTCAAAAGGAGCCCTCTGTCAGCTGTTGTTTCTCCATGTATGTAAGCTTACAGGGCCTCTTTTAAGATGCCATCCCTTGATTGTTCAATATGACATAGGAATTGGCTGTCTGGGTGAACTTGGAGTTAGTCCCAAGTCCCTGTCTGCTATTTAGAAAGGCATCAAGGTTTGAAACAAGTTTGTCAAAGGAATTCCAGAACATTGTTTATGATAGTCTGTTATGGGGAAAACAGCACAGAGGCTTCTAGTACCTTAAAGACTAGCACATTTATTGTGTCACGAGGCTTTGGGGACTGCAAGAAGTGATAACCTGCGGTGGCAGCAGTGGAGGCTGGTGACTGGATTGTGAATTTGCTCTAGGTTTCAGACAGACCTCTAAAGGAGCTACACAAGGTGCCGAGCCTTATTTTGGGGATTGGGTTCAGCACCTTGGATAGCTCTTTTAGAGTTCTGACTGGTTCTGATTCAAACCCAGAGCAGATTCACAGCCTCACCAACATCGGAGCCACCAGCCTCCAATAGTTGCCAGGTTGGATGCAGAGAAGGAAAAAAAAAAAGCCCAAAGGAGCCCAAAGGCCTTGACATTTCTCAAAGAAGAGTGGCTTGAATCCTGGGGAAGGAGAGAGAAGCACATGGCTACAGGTGTAGAGAGCTGAGAGAAGTACCTGCACGGAAGCTGTGTTGAATGTCTTGGATGCCCATGGCTGCCATTAAAATGTCCATGATGATTAATATTTGCAGTGCAGCCTAGTGTATTTCTTAGGACCCAGTGATACTTCTGCAAGTTCCCATGTCCTTGTAAAACCTGCCTGGCTAATGATGGCTCTTTCTTGGGCTATTGTGAAGGATGTTGTTTTTTCTGGAGTGAAATCAGATGTGGAGCTCAATGTCAAATTCAGGAAAATGGCCCATTATTTAAATGCACTGAGAGGGGAAATGTGTGTGCTTTTTCTTATCGTTTTGGAGGCAGCCAAAAAGATACTGTCAGCATGAGGGGAGGACACTGTAAGTACGACTTCTGTTTTGTCTTGCATTGTGCATCGCCATTTGCACCTTTGCAAAGAGTTTTATCCTGGTTGTGCTTTTTATATTGTATTTTGTATTTGTATTTTTAACTTGTTGGTTGTTTTATGATGGTTTTAATTTTTGTGAACCGCCCAGAGAGCTTCGGCTATTGGGCGGTATAAAAATGTAATAAATAAATAAATAAATAAATAAATAAAATAAATAAGTGATAAGAAGCTAGAGCACCTGTCCTGGTGACTCTCAAGACTTCACAGAGAAGGATTGGGGCCTTCTCTGTCAGATCAGTTGTGCAGCGGATGGATATAACACTGAATGAAAGTAGATCCATATTTAGCCCCCACATGAAAAAGGCAATTCAAGTCAGTGTCCTTACTCCAGTTTGAACCAGATGAATCCTTAGACTAGAGATGGGTTTTTTAAAAAATAAGAACTTACCAAAATGTGCATAATTCTCCATGAAAGGGACAGAAAGGATGTGAGATTTAAATAAAGCCAATGTGAACGGAAGTGAAACTGACAGTTTTGTCCATCCAAGCAGAGAGCTCTTAGGGCTTTAAGACTTTAAGTTTGAGGTTGAATCCCTGAGTACTCAATCTTGTTTGTCTGGCAAAATTAGGGTTGCGGCCTCTTTTTTTCTGACAGGGTCCTCTTCTTTAACATGGCAGGCAGATGCAACATGTTTGATGAGAACTTATTAAAATTAACGAATATCTTTATAAGTATGATGGAAAGAACTTGAGATTGAACAACAACAACAAAAAGTTAGGGAAAGTGAACCGAAAGATTCATACATTCCTTCTCTAGACCTGTGGAAAAAATACATGCCTAATATAAATGCTTTTGTAACCCTCCATTGCAGTAGAATCTATGCATCTCACAGTTTTAACCTGTTTAATGCAGGGGTGGGCAGAAGTTAGATGGGATCTATGGGTAGATCCCTAGGTGGTTTGCATTAGATCAGCAAAGATTTAAGATTCCCAAGGGTTTATCAACACTCAGCAACAATTAAATGATCTTTAGGCTGCTAAAATGAGGAATTTTTGGGGTAACCATTAGTAAAACTTTGCATGAGTTCAGTTCAGGGAATGAAAACAAATTACTGGACTCAGAGGCCTTAGCTAGACCTGTCTTTATCATGGGGCGAACCCCGGGATCATCCCTGTGTGTCCAGATGATGCACAGGGGATCCCAGGATCAGGGAGGGATCATCCCTCCCTTGCCCCGGGATAGAGTCCTCCCCTTTGGGCTCGCTTTTTCCACGGACCCCGAGACAGCGGAACGTGTGGAGCTGGGAGCCACACACAGGATGCAGCACCCGTCAGGGTTGGGGTGGGGGGAGTGGGGAAACTAAATTAAATTTAAAAAAACCCTTACCCTTACCTTCAGCGCATGAGCGTTCGTGCTCTCCGTCTTCTTTAAAAATAAAAAAAGTCGGGCGCAACACCTCTCTTCCTGAGGTCATTGCGCCTCACGCATAAACGGAGGAGGGGTCTCATGTTAATCACAATGCAAGATCTTCCCTTCTCCGTCGTGGAACAAAAGGCCAGAATGTGTCCAGAGACACCCTGGTTTTGTTTAATTCCAAGGGCCAAAATAGATATTATTAGAAAGTCATTTTTTTTTACTGTAGAATGGTCCCAATCTCCATCAGGATGTGTGTTTGTGTGCGTGCATGTGTAACAGGGCTTTAATACTTCCCACCTCTGTAGTCCCAATTTGGAACAGGCTTCCTGTGCATACTCTAGAGTAAAAATAAAAGAATGTAGCAACTAGCCACATATTTTAAGGAATCTGTTTTGGCTCTCTCTATATATCTTTTCTACTTGGCTCCAGTTTGTGAATCTTGGGGCTCTAGTAAAAATAGAAAAATAGATTTGATAAGTCTGAAGTAGAGAACTACAGGAATTTTGTATGTCATCCAAACTTGCCCTCTTTGCAATCCTGAACATGGACATCAATGGGAGCACATTGTTTGGAAAAAGGTCACACATTTCCGAACTTATAATCAAGCCTGAAAAATGTGCATTTTCACATTTTAGTTTGAACAAAAAGAAAAACAGGTTACAAATGAAACTGGGGGCAAGACCAATGGAGCTTCTAAGTGGAGACTGGAGAATTTCAGTGAGTTTAGTCATCCCTGTTTTTCTCGTCCCTAGGAAGCCTGGCTTTTGTATGGAGACAGAACACTGTTATGAGGGAGACCAGAGCACTTTCTCCCAGAACTGAACAAACACGCTGAGAAAACACACACAGTTGCATTCTCCTCTTCTATACCTATGTACTCTAGGGAATATTAGGAGGGTTGCTGTGAGTGCCTGACTGGGTCCAGAAGTCCTCCAGACCTCCCCCACCCCCGGTGTCTGTGCCTCTGGAACCAGTTGGGTGCACTTGGTGCAAACCTGGAGCACTTGCGAGGCCCTGTGAGTGCTTGGCAGCCACCCACCCTGGCTCCTGAAATTGCAAACTCCTCCCCTTTATTGCCACCACTGACACAATGGGGGAAGTGCACAATTTTTGGAGGTGCAAAATATTGTACCCTCCCCATCGTTGTGTTAATGGCGGCTGCCATTGATGTGTGGGTGGGCGGGTAGTGCACAGTTTCCAGAGACTCCAAATATTTCGCACTCCCCCCTGCATTAATGGTGGCAAGAGGGGGAAGGGCACATTTTCGGTAGCCAGGGTGGGCAGCTGCTGCGTACGCACTGGGCCAAGCCGAGCCTCAGAAGAGCTCATTTGGGGCTGATGGCGGTGACAATGGGCAAGTGTCTGCTGAGGCGGTGCAGGTAATGTCATGTTTCTCAAAACCTCCCGCCTTCTTGGGAGACAATAACGAGGCCTGCTAAGTAATCTACAAAGCTTTATTCAAGCAATAAACATCTCTTCCCACCTGAAGAGAGCCTAATCTTTTGGAACTTTCCCCTAGGCAAAACTATGCAAAACAAGGCAAAACGAGACAATTGTCCTTTCAAGAAGAATGGAAAGCCTTTTCCCAAGACGCATTAACTTCAGAGACACTAGTTCTGAGGCAACTTATGACGCGATGCGAGCTGGGCCGGCTTTCTCTCGCCTTCCTTTTGCTTCACCCATTTTAGTCTGCGGCGTACTCTAGGATTGGCTAACCTGTCCATGCTCTCTCCTTCGGAAGTATGTTGGCTTCCCCACTGACTGTATCATTTGCCCTTTAAGAGATAAGCTCTGGAGAGGGTTCACTGCCAGCTGGTGAAGAGCCCATAAGAGCTTTCTCCCCCACTGGTACAGGCTGGCCTGTTTCTGGCGCCGACTCCTCTACTTCAGAGTCTGATTCTGATGATCACCTGAAACACCTTCTTCCAACCCAGGGGGAGCAGGGCTAGACATGACAGGTGATTTCGCTGACCCCTACTTAGTAGCCTCTTTACCTTGTTACCATAGATCTAGAGCTAGTCTAGCTCCCTGTTCAAATTTTGGTGCTGCCGTGGATTCACTAGGTGGTCTTCAGCTTTCCCTCTTCCCTCATTATAATAGTAGCTCCAGTTTCTGAGATGTGCTCACATTATATGTGCATTATGTATTCACATTCATGAATTAGAGAACTTGTTCATTAAGAAATATATTAGCACTAGCATCTCATGGAAATCCCCAGTGATGCAAAGCGACCCACTGGCTCCATTACCAGTTGCTGCAAGCTGCTGATCACTTCATCTTAATGATAACGGAGCATTAAATGAGCATATTTTAAGAGCATTGTTTTTGCACAGGCAGGTAAAATTCAGCAATCCGAGGATGCCTTTAAATTATCTGAATTTGTCAGCAAATAAATTATCTCCACATTTGTCTGAGCAATGTTTGCTTACCAAATAGACAGGAGGGAAATAGCATTTTATTGTGGCACAGATTGAAATAAATAATGCAGCCAGATGGAAGCTTGTTGATTTTGCTTCCCAGAGGGTTGGTGGAAATACTTCTTCCAGCTTCATTTCAGGAAAGGATCCTGACCTTTGGTGCTTCCCTTTAGTGCTTTGAATTCCAAATTTCACCACAAAACTGTCCCCGAAGGCCCCTTCCAAGTTTACACATTTACTCTCATAGGAAGTCATAACATGAACAGGATGTGATGTCAACATTTCCTTCACTGTTTTTGGTGGTGCTGATCAACAACTGGGTGTTTCATGCCACTTGATGATTTATATTATAAACTCCTGCATAAGGGTCCTTGTGTGAGTTGAGGCAGACGGTGTTGTGATGGAACCTGGCTTACAGGGCTGAAGCACCATGACATGTGGTGTAGTGTCTAAAGTGTTGGACTGGGAGTCAGGAGTTCTGGGTTCCACTGGGTGACTTTGGGACAGTCACAGAGTCAACCTACCTCACAGGGTGGTTGTTGTGAGGATAAAATGGAGAGGATGATGATTATGTACGCCGCCTTGGGTTTCTTGGAGGAAAAAAGGTGGGATATAAATGCAATAATAAATAAATAAATTCTGATTAGGAGGGACAATGACATCGTCTGGCACCTACTGCTCAGGTTTCCCTGTTCCATCTGATCTTCGCTGCAATCCTCATAGCAGTGGAGCTGGGGAAGCTGAATGGATTTTCCCAGCAAAAAGATGTTGTGGTGAGAGAGCCCTGCAATAATTAGGGATTGGGGTGGGGGCCCAATCATTCAGTTCATATTTAATGCAAACTCACCGAATGTTGCACTCTTGAACAAGCATGCAAACCAAAACTCAGTTCTCCTTCAAACTTTGCACATCTCCAAATCTTGCAATGGACTTCTCCCGTACAAAAATGCACATATTAGAGAAATGGGCACATACATAATGCATACATGAGTGAAAATAAGATTAAAATGCAGCATATTAGGAAAATTCTTTGCAGAAATGTGTATATTATGCAAAATTGCATCCGAAAAGGAATATATTAGGAGAAATGCACACAAAAATGCCTATAATTTTTTGCACAAACCTGTTTTTTTTTTTTAAAAAAAAATGCTTAAAGTTTGGGAATTTAAGATTGGGAAAAAATGAGAAACTGTGAGAATTGACACATTCATCCATCCCTAGTTACAATGCAAAGTATTTTAGGGTGGCTTGGTCTTTAATAGGCAATTAAATCCTATTAATTTTACAAAGAACCTACTCCTGATGGAGATGAAAAGTGCTAGAATTGGTTTGTAGATATGGACCAACACAGTGACCTGTATTTTTGGACACTCCTGATGGGCGTGGCTATAGGGATTGTCATGTTGAGCACCTGTACTTCAAAATTTACCACTACATTGCTGCAGGCATTTACTGCATTACAGGTCCAACCTTAGCCATCCAAATAAAAAAACCCTATGGTTTCTACCCCCAGCCCTTTGTAGAGTAGATTGTGCCAGGGTGGTGACCTCTTACTAGGTACTGAGCATTTGGAAAGAGTTGTGCTGTGCCATTGCACCTACCAGGTGGTCTCCATTTAATAGCGTGTGCCAAAGATTTAACTGGTTAATGCCTGTGCTGCTCACCAAAGGCTGCAATGCAAGCAAGTGACATGACACAACTTTTCTTTGAGTCCTCAGTAATGGTAAGAGGCAGGAATCCTCCTCCCTTCCACCTGTCTGATATTGTAACAGGATGTCCCATCACTATCTGTGACTCAGTGTATCTAAGATGGAATTGCTCGTCTTCCCTCCTAATCCTTCTTCTCTTCATTTACTCTCTATCTCCTTGACAGCATCATAATCCATCCTGTCAACTAACCATGATTTCCCCCCACTCCTTTCCCCTTATAGTCAGTCCATTGCCAAATCACATCAATTCTTTCTATTCAGCTTTACAAAATCCCACCTCTGTCTTTCCGCCCCCTTGACTAAAATACTAGTTGATGCTCTGGTCATCCTGGACTTTTACTCATGCAGCTTTCTTCTCTTCAGGTTTCTGTTGTCACACGTCAGCCCTTTTGCCTCTGCGCAGAACTCTGCCACCAAAATAATTTCTCTCTCTCATTGTACAGGCCATGTGCCATCCCTCTTTACATTGATTTACCATCCCTGTCTTAGTGAGAGCTTCTTGTCTGTAGGGATGTCGGAGAAATCTGGTTGGGGTAGAGCTTGAACAGCTTTCATCAGCTTGCCCGCCCCCCCGCCCCTGATATTTTGTCTTCCTCCAGCTGGCCTGACTCAGTGTGCAACAAGTCAAGCCAGCTAGTGGAATTTCCATCATCATCATCATCATCATCATCATCATCATCTCCTCCTCCTCCTCCTCTTCTTCTTCCATTAAGAAAAAGACACATTTGCTCAAATTATGACTACAAATTGCACAAATTTGCATAATTTGTGGAAATTACAATCTTATTTTGCGCAAATGATACCTCTGGTGCCATGTTGGGGATTCTGGGGAAATGGTGCTTTTAGAAAAAAAACACCCCATTTACATTCCCAGATTTCAGGAAAAAGCCCGTGGCCAACTCACAAATGCAAGCTGAGCTGGGGGTGGGGGGCTCTGGAGAAATCCAGTGAGTCCTTAAAGGGCCAGATTTTCCCATACCTGTAAACCCATCCCCATCCTCACTGTCTCCCCTTGGCTGTTTCTACACCTGCCTTTCCCCCCAGCATCATCATGGGATCATCCCTGTGCATCCAAATGACGGTCCCTCCATTTTCCTGGGATAATCCTTAGGTGTAGAAAGGGCCCTTGTCTCTCTTCCCTTAGGATTCATTACATATATGCCTATAGGATTTGATCCTCCAACTTTATCACCAGCTGTTTCTCAACAACAACATCAAGTTTGTGGGACAAGCCCTCACAAGGTGCCTTAAAAAAATGTTTAAAACAAAACAATTAAATAACTGAATAATATCAATTTACAAAAGCTTGGAAGTGTATTTAAAGCTTGGAAGTTTATTTTTTTTAAAAGTCTTTAGGGTGAGCTTGAACCAGGAATGTCGAACATCTTCCAGCCTGAGGGCCAAATTCAGTTTCAGAGAAACTCTTAGGGGGGGCACATTCCAATGGTGGGCAGTGGGTCAAAGGTCAGGACCCAAATACCAAAAAAATAACCCCAGTACCAGCATATTTTAGTTTAATGCTCTTACTGCTAGTAACTAAGGCTTAGGAGAGGCATTTTGACCTAGTTGAATGGGGAAAAACTGCAAAAGCTGGGAATCCACCAAACTATCAGTGATCAGAGGAAAGGGGTGGGGCCAGGGAAGGGGGCGTGGCCATCTAGGGAACCCGAGGGGCAGATTTGGCTCCCAGTTAGGCTAGATTTGGCCCATCAGTTTGACATTCAACAGCCGTGTTTTAAAGGCCACAAGATCGGGGACAATGACAACAAATGGAGTTATCTGCCCATTCTCCACTCATTCACCCACAAAGGCAAACAAGGAATTTCATTATTGCCAAGATTCTCTTAACACTACTTTGAAGCTCAGTTCAGCTCAGCTCATTTTTGACTGCACTCTTTTTTCATTGCATTCAAATGGGAAAAGTGCATATTTCAAATGGGAGAATGCAGAATTTTTAAAAAGAGCACACCCAAATGTGCATTTCCCTCCATGTGCATTGTTTGAATGTGAATGCAAGCTTGAGAATTTACAAACACTGTTGGAGAACATGTGAATTCAAGGTCGTGATGGGGACATTTTATTTATTTATTTATTTATTTATTTATTTATTTATTTATTTATTACATTTTTATACCACCCAATAGCCGAAGCTCTCTGGGTGGTTCACAAAAATTAATTAATTATTGTGAACCGCATGATGTGCAAACAGATACATAATTCTCATATACCTCTCATTGTGTCAGCTTCTTGGGGCAGGGGTTTCTGAATTCTGTTCCTTTGCTTAAATTATTCTGTGATGTGCCTTGTATAGTGATGGTGCAGTATAATAATACAGCCAAATAAATGCAAATGATGAGAAAAAAGGAAATCCCATTTTAAAGTGGTCTTCAGTAGCAGGGTTTCCTTGGTCCTTGTCCTAATGCCTCTGTCGGCAGTAGCAGAGGTCCACTCTCTGCAATGGAACCACAGAGATTATCTGCAGCTGAGGACATGGCCTTCAGCTAGTAGGAAAGAGCCAAGCTTTTCCAGCTGGCATCAGTGATGGACTTGCATGTCCTTTAGCCTAAGGGGAATACAGCTGGAGAGAGATCCTCCATTGGACCAATGGATTGAGAACTACTAAACTCTTCCAAAGCCTGTTGTTTTCAAGCACTGATTGCTTTTGGCAGACAACATAATATCATATGAACAACATGGAAACAAACTGCGCTTTGTACAATAGGAAGAGGGAATGGATTTCTTTTGGCATTGAAAGATCCTGCTTGAATTAGAAAGGTATGAGCCCTGATATCTTGTACGCCGCCCTGAATTCTTAATGATATAGGGTGGGATACAAATGTTTAAAATAAAAAAATAAATAAACCCGTGGAGTTGCCTTGAAGTAAATCAGGGCCTTTGACCTATCTAGTCAAGTACTGTCAACTCCGGCTGGGTAGCTCTCCAAGGACTTGGGGTGGAAGTCTTTCCCAGCCTAACTCCCTCAAATCCTTTGAGCTAGATGTGCCAGAATCCGGAATGCCTGGCTTGTAGGGTAGGGTAGGGGAACTGAGTTGGGAGGAAATCCCCCCACCTAGCCCCTCCACAGCTGGATGATGTAAAGAGCAATAGCCACAGCTCCATGTCACAGAGTGTGGCTCAGAAATGTGAAAAAGTGCTATCTTAAACCAAAACCAAACCTGAAAACAAAGTAAGTTTAAGAAAACTGATGCAAACAATATATCAAATTTAGGTATAACTATACTTATTACAATAAAATCATATTAGTAGAAAATATTTTAATCTTAAAGCAAATACATTTAAAATTTAAACAGAATAGTCCACATACATCAAGCTCCACACACCCTGGAATTATTGTTCTCCTGCTGAAGCTCCATCTGGAGCTCTAGACTTCTTATCAGGGTCGCTTCACCTGTGCCAGATCCTCTCTGACGGGGAAAGGTGTGACAAGGCAAAGTGGCCCTGTCCAAATCCATGGCAGGAGCACTCTAACTGCAGCTTCAGTTGGGGCGCTTTGCCTATACTGCATCCTCCCCAATAGGGGAAGGCACAGCATGGCCAAAGCACTTAGTATGGTGCTCACTTTCCCAATTGGGATCATTGACTGGAGATAATGGGAGATTCCTTTGCCCATCCCTCCCCAAGCTTCTGGTCAGAGTTAACATGGAATTCCCACTCCCTTCCCAACCATCTGGGGGTGAAGCTTGGGCAGGGGATGGGACCCATGGAGGAGCCAAAGCCTCATGGGACAATTGATAAATATCCATGGTGCAGGTTAGGCCCCACAGACTGGAGGTTTCCCTCTCCTGCTGCCTTGTGTTCTGCCACTGAGCAACAGATCCCTCCCACTATCTGGGATGTCAGAGATGCAAGATAAATTTATGAGTGAAAGGGAGGGAGAGGCAGTGGGAAAGAAGGAGTTGGAGAAATGTTTCCTGGCTTAATGAATCAGTAAACAGATAATATTTCTGTAAAAGAATCCAATTGACACGCCGTTCTCTTCAGCAACATTCTGCTGTATTGGGTTGTTTCCAGGAACCGGAATGGTTTGTCTGTATTCCTTCCCTTTTGCTGGGGGGGGGGGAGAGGAGGGGAAGGAAGGGGTTATCTCATCTGATGGTTTCAACCTTGAGAATTCATTTCAATTACAGTTTACAACCTGAGAACAAAAAGAGTGTGCATCTCCGTAGTAACGGCAAACCGCTGCACTTTGATGAGCTCTATGTTGGCTCCCCAATTGTTGTCGCTCCTCTCTGTTGTCTGGTTCATTGTGCCCCGGGACACAATTAGGACATCTTCAACCTGTTATGCTCTCATCAGTGCCATGTGTTGGTGAATTTATCTCTTCTAGCAGCAGGAGAGAAGAGCCTCTCATAGCCTCATGTACCAGCAAATTCCTTCCTTCACTTTCCTCCCTTTTCATATCTTTCCTTTAAACATTAACTTCTCTCTTCTTCCTGCATCCCACAGAAATATTGTTCCAGTCTTACAGATCCCTTTGATTTGTCCCTTTGCCAATCCTCACCTGGAACATTTCTTTTGGTCCATTTTAGACTTTTAATATATTGAGAGAGAGAGAGAGAGAGAGAGAGAGAGAGAGAGAGAGAGAGAAAGCTCCATCACACCGGGGTTAACACGCTCCCTTCTTCACTTCTCTGTCCGTGTTTCCTTCCTCAAGTTCCTTCCTCTTTCCAAAGAGGAAGTACCCAACGAGCACGAGGCCCATTGAGTCCGCTGTTCTAATGGCGCTGCTTCTCCTGCACACAGCAGGAGAGAGCCGCAATTCCAAGTTTAAAAATACATCGGACTTAAAGGGGTGTGGGTTTTTTGTCACGTGAGGAAGGCCAGAAGGTGCAGAGGGGGCAGATGACGACATGTGAGGGACCTGAGCAAACTCCGTGAGCGCCCAGTAATGAGCGTGCAATAAAACGCTCGTCGGATGGAGCTTAAAGAGAGCAAGCAGGCATTCCAGTCATCTGGCTTGCTCTCTCCTTTGCCAAGCAGAAGACCAAGGCAACCAAAATCCTCTTAATTTTTGTAACACATTTATCTCTGAGTTTTGATTTCATGCATTTTTTAAAGTTATTTTGGGTGGGTAGGTGAGTTCACACCATTGTCAAGCCCACATAAGCTCAGGAAGGAAGAGTTTTCAATCTTTTATTTATTAATTGAAAAATGTATATCCTGCTGGTCCATTACTTTTTCCAAGGCTGGATAAAAGCTAAAACAATAAAGCTAAAATAAATACGAGACTCAAAACATATAAAACCAAACTGACAAGAATGAGCATGTAGAAGTTAGAGTAAAAGTAGTAGTATGATGAATAAAATCCAAGGCAGCAGCCAAACTTAAAACCTGTCCAAAATTTCAATATATAGAACAGTTTGTAATTGGCACTTCAAAGGATATTAAAGTAAATGCCTGACAGACAGATTTAGGGAAGGGATTCCACAATCGGGAAATGGTCATGATTCTCGTTACCAGGAACACTGTGCTGGATCACCATCACTATCTAGTAGATGATCAGAAACTGTCTTGTCTAGCCTTGGCCCTAACTAGGGATTGATGCATCTGTCCATTTTGGTTTCTCCTGTTTCTCATTTTTCCTATCTTATGTCGTGGGAGTCTGAGAGGGGGTGGAGTCTGGTGGTGTTTGCTGAGTCACCACAGACTTACTGGACCTGTTTGCCAAGTCGGCGTGATCTGTGAGCACCTGGCAGCCGTCCAGTCCCTCACCGAACCACCATTTTTGGGGGTGGGAAAGGCAGCTTGGGTTTTTCTGTATTTTTTATTTTTTATTTTATTTTATTTATTACATTTTTATACCGCCCAATAGTTGAGCTCTCTGGGCGGTTCACAAAAATTAAAACCATAATAAAGCAACCAACATGTTAAAAGCAACATTGTAAAAGTAACATTGCATAAATGCCCCCTTTATGACTGCCATGTATGCAACATTTTTACGGGAAAACCCAAGTCAACATTTGGTTTGCAAAATGGCAGCTCGCTGAGGGGTCATGCAGGGAACCCAACAAGAGAGGATAAATGGTGGCAGCTCAGGGAGCACCTGGTGGTACAGACTGGGATGCGTCTGTCCATCCCTAGTTCCTCAAGTTCGGAGAGTGAACCTTGGACCTTCTGCAGGCAAAGCATGTGTCCTCTTCTTAAGCCGTAGCCCTTCGCTCTACAGCTCCTCCCTCTACACCTCCTCCCTAAATAACATTCTGCATCTACTGGAGGATTTATGGAAAGAGTCCCATTGATGCATGTGTGTGAAATGTTTCATTGGAATGCATTGTCTGTTCGGCTGGTTTCATGGAAGTCCTGTAAAGTCGAACCTAGACGGCTGTTTGGGACAGCTCATGCAATCATACTTTAACAAACTGCATGAGTCGAAGAGTTCTGAAGCAAAGTGCATCCATGGGAAGATGCCTGATAGATGCAAGATATTTCATTGGATGGCTCCCCAATCCCTGTTTGTTGGTTCTCTGCAGCCATTTGTTACTCCCTGAAGTAATTCACAGCAGACAAGGTCATGGTTCAGAAGTCCCCTGGTGGCCTGGGGAGAGCATCAATTGAGCACTCAAGAGAGTGGCGTAGCGAGTGAGTTTGATTAACTCCTGCTGCAAGCCACTTCCAGAGCTGGGATGTGATCAGAATGGATGCTAATCCTTTCTCATCCAGCGCTTGAAAAGGTAGCTGCGCTCATTCTCAGAGGGGTGCCTGGCAAGACTCAGTTGCATACTTGAAAATTAATTATCAGATGGGTAGAACGAGGCATGACCCCACTATTATAATCAGCAGGGTCACATTCCCTCTGCTGTCCTAATCTACTGTGAGTCTTGAAGAGATTTATTGTGCTCCTGTCGGGAACATGCCATTGCATGACTCTGCTTTCTCATCTGCATTTTGTCAGTGCCAACCTAATCCCGTCCTTAAAATACATTCTAATGTAGGTATCGGCATCTTGAAGAAGGTGCTTGGCTGACAGTTCCAGTGCATTGGAGAACCACTGCCTGTATGAGAAGCAATACGAAAAGCTCTTCTCATAGGCTTTCCAACAGAGGAGGACCTGCTGCTCTGCTTCAGAAGCATTGCAAGGCAGATCCGTCTCCCTGGGCAATTCTGTGCTTGGGTTTTGCATCCATCCAGACGCCCAAAATCTGTCTGCAGCAGATAATAGATCTATGCAGGCATTTGCCTGTACACAAGTAGGGCTGCAGTATGTAGGGGATGTGGGCCTGCATATAAGCCCCACCCCCATCCTCCCTGTGTGCCTGGATGCCTTTGAGATCTTTACTCATTTAGCATGAAGATCTGCAAAGTGCATTCAGCTTACAGGATTCCCGATCGTGGGAGTTCTGTAAGCATTTTAATTCAGATGCCCTTATGGGACACTTTGCAGAACTTCACGCTGAATGTGTGAAGATCTAAAAGACGTTCAGGTGCACGGGCATTTGGGGGGCATGCCTGTGTCCCTTATGCACTTTAGCCCAGGGCTGGGTAACCTTTTCTTCTGTCGAGGGCAATCTGTCAAAAGCCACATGTTGATGGTGAGCAGGACCAGTCAGTGGTGGGCTGGGCCAGAGCCCAAAGTGGGTGGGTCACCCCTTTTCTCTTTCTGCCACCCGCTTTCTCTCCCTTCCTCTTCCTTCCCATGCACTTGGCTTCCAAAGAAAGGACAGATAGCTCTTGCCAGAAGCCTGAACTGTTTCCATGCCAAGGGCTTTTCAAATTTGACTGAGAGCCTCATGAAAACTGGCTGAGGGCCACAGATTGGCCATCTTTGCTTTAGCCCTAGCTAGGTGCAGGTGAATGCTTGCATAGGGAGTCGCCATACCCCTCCCCTTTGGATCCCTTCCCTGAAGCTATGGGTATGCTTGATCTGTATAAAACATGGGTCTCTCATTCCACTTCAACCCTTCCCTTGATACACACTCAGTTCGTGGAACACAGCTTTCCTCATTAGGCTTGACCACTCGCTTAATACTGATGCCGCCATAAAACTTTTATTAATGCCTTTGGTCTCATTGAGAGACTATCTATAAGGAAATATACCATATTATATGCTGTGAAAAAAAGAACATAATTTATTAATTACACATAAAATGGTAAAGCTGATTTATTTGTGTGATCAATAAAAGCTCTGAAATTAAGGTTTCAATCATTCCTAGCCTAATCCAACTCCTCCCTCTATATCTATCCCAAAACTATAGGTTGCCCTTGCAATCTCTAGCTCTAAACCCCCAACTGACTCTCTAAATAACTGACTCACCCCTATTTAAACCCCACTCACTCCACACTCTCCACCAATCATATGCCAGCGCACCAATGTTCCGTTCCCTCTTTCTCCCCCTTCGCCCCTTAACTAACTTACCATATTAACTCTACACAAGGGATATAAACAACATTACCATAAATATACATGCCAACCTGCACCATAACTCACATTACATAGTCGGACATCACAGGGATTGTGGGGGATTTTTGAAGGAATACAACATTAAAGATGACAGTTCATAAGACATATATGCTCCCCGCCCCCACATAAGATTATGGTTCTATTAAGCTAAATCTTTGATGCTTTATGCACTTACGGGCTTCTAATACAACTGGATGTATTATTTCCTTTATTTGAGCTCTGTCCAACTCATAGAAGGATGTCCGCATAACACAAACTTGAATTTTGTAATGGAAAATCATCAGCATGACCCTTCTCTGAGTCTAAGAATTTTGTTTTAGATCTCTTCCTTTGTTATAAAACTACCTCATCAAAAAGAAGAACTTAAGCCAGAGAAATTAATGTAGCCTCTTGTGATATCATTTAGAGTAGATGGGTAAATGCATTGTTGTTTGGTCCATTATGTTTAATTTAAAACAAGATGGGAAGGTAGGATCCAGGTTGTATCGGGCTTTCAGTGTCAGCATCTGCACTTTGAACTGGAAGCAAATACACAGCCATTTCAAATGACAGTGAAGAGGTGTAACATGTATTCAAAATGCAAAGTGCCACATTTTGCCCTAGGGGTTGTCTAAATGCTCAGAAAGCCCTGGGGTGGGTGCGCAGTGGTGCGGCATCAATTATACCATGCAGCTGCAATAGCGCACCCACTCCAGGGCTTTCCTATGAAGCTGCAGAGAAAAAAAGTCAGGGACTTACCCTGACTTTTTTCCTCTGGAGTGAGGCAAGGATGCACAAGATGCCATCAAGACAGCCCCAATGTCTTGCTCCGGAGTTGCAATGAAGATGTGGAAGGGCAGTGCCTGGTGGAAGGCAACCTGCAATAGGTCACCTTCCACCAGGAAGAGGATTGGGGTGGCCACCCAAAACCCTCGTGCTCCCTCCTTGACTTTGGGATTACCTGATTCCACCCCAGGGGAGGGAAAGTGTGGGGTTTCCAAGGGACACAGCACCAACCCAGAGCCTTGAAGACACCCTCCCCCAGTTGCTATGCTCTGTATTTTGGCAGGAGCATGCTGAGGAGGAGACGATGGAAAATAATGAGCCTGATATTATTGCCATCTTTCAGGAAGTAGGTCCCAAACTGTGTCACATTTGAAGCTGTTGGCCTAGTTTTGATAAATCAAGTGCTTGTTTTTCGGGAACCCAGCTGCCAATAGTTGATTCACTGAAGTGATAACACTCTCCCTTTTTCTTGGTTATCCTGCGATGAACCCTAGTTGACTCATTTTGAAAAGTGAGCTGAGGAATTTGATCCTGTACCATAGCTGAACTCTAGTCCCAGTCCTGCCATGGTGGTTACCTATGATCTTATTGTGACTGCTTATTGCCCTATTCAGGTATCCTTGTGACCCTAGCCCTATTCAGGCATTCTTGTTGTGAGTGTAAAGGAGAAACGAGGGGAGGAACATCAATGTTCATGTCATCTCCACCTACCTATGTTGTCATTTTAATCACCCTCTCTGTGTTGAAGGAAATCTTCTGCAGTGGGGAGTTTTTTTATATCTATGTAGGTTCTCTGCACAATTTAGAATTCTGCAAGATCAGGGTTTTAAATCACTTCAGGAGCTCACATGGAGAGAAAAGCTCACCACTGCAGAAGATTGCCCTCAACAGGTGGAGGCAGTGGTGTAGTGGTACATGTGGAAGTACAGGTGCTCATCACGGCAGTCCTCATAATCATGCCCCTAAGGAGAGTCCAAAATGGCAGACTGCTGTGTTGATCCATACCAACAAACCAGTTCTAGTAGTGTTCATCTCCAGCAAGAGCAGGTCTTTTGTAAAGCTAGTGGTTCTTAATCCCCATTCAAGACTAAGCCAAACCAAAACATTTTACATTGCAACAGGAAACAATATATGGATGGTGTGGAAACTCATTTCCCCACAGCTACAGTGAGAATTGCAGCTAAGCTCACTGAGAACAGGGAATCCTGAGGGGGTGGCAGATAATAATAAAAAAGTGATGGTGCTGCATCCCTGTGAGCCTTGGCTTCATTACCCCACTCCATTGGGGGGGGGGTAACAAGAATGGCAATGGAAGGGTGCTAGTTCTTGCTCTCCCCCCTTTACACAAAAAATAAGAATGCATTAATAGGACTTCTGAGTCCTGGGTTCCGATTGTGAAAGGACATCTTACAGGCGGTGTATAAAATATGTCTGTGAACTAAGCACAAGATTCGATTCAGATTCAGGAAACCACCCAATTCACTTCAGACCAATTCACAGGTTGTCTGATTCGACTCAGGGCTAATCCAAATTTTTCAGATAGCTGCAGGTTTGTGCCTTCCACAGACTACCATTGGAAATTAACTAATGACTGCATTTTTTTAAAAAAGTTTTTGGTGTTTGACAGTGGGGCCAAATCTACACTAAGCAAGATATGACACTTTGAAAACAGTTTGAAATCTGTATATGGAGTGTGTCCATATACACTGTTGTCACTACTGTTATAAACCATTTTAAAGCAGTAGTGTACATCCTGCCCTAGTCTGTTCAGACAACACATTAAGCCTTTGCAGCAAGTGGTTAGTGAGCATGTTTAATCTGTGGTTATGTAGCCACCACAATTAGGAATGGTTCACACGACGTGCTAAGTCATGTTTCACATGTCACACTAAGCCATAATGTTTAGCTCAAAATACTTAACCACCATTGCTTAGTGTGTCATCTGAACAGAGTCAATATTGGATTAAATTTTTAGATTTAGTTGTTCTTTCTGAGGGGTTCTTTTCAGTCAAGTTTCAGGTAAGAACATAAGAAGAGCCATGCTGGATCAGACCAAGGGTTCATCTAGTCTAGCACTCAGTGGCCAACCAGCTGTCGACCAGGAATCCACAAGTAGGACATGGTGCAACAGCACCCTCCCACCCACATTCCCCAGTGACTGGTGTATATAGGCTTTCTGCCTCTGCTTCTGGAGGTTGCACTTAGTCTTCAGGACTTGTAGTGATTGATAGCCTTCTCCTCTGGGAATTTATCCAACCCTCTTTTAAAGCCATTCAAATTGGTGGCCATCACAACATCTTGTGGTAGTGAGTTCCATAGTTGCATAACGCATAATGCCTATTATGCCTATTATTAGGTAGTGAGTTCCATAATGCATAACTATGCATTATGTGAAGAAATCCTTCCTTTTCCCTGTCCTGAATCTCCCACCATGAATAATGAGGGGTGTGTGGGCAAGAGCATCATTTACAGTGATGCTCTCCCCCCCCCCAAAAAAAGATGTGCTTATCATCCTATGGTTCCCTTGAGCAGCTTTTATGAAAACGATGCAGTGCTAAGACTAGTACTAACTAAGAAATCTGCACAATTTCAGATGGATAGGGGCAGCAGTTTTTGTGGAAGGGAAGTCTTCAAGCAGATGGGATCTATGATTATTATTATTATTATTTATTTATATAGCACCATCATTGTACATGGTGCTGTACAGAGTAAAACAGTAAATAGCAAGGCCCTGCCGCATAGGCTTACAATCTAATAGCCTTTTACTTTTCTACTTTCCTTTTGGTATTGCTTTTGCTTACATCCCCAACACAAATGAGGGTATGTTTACTTAATATTTCCCCACGATGAAAAAGAAAGCTGTTTTGGAAAATGAAAACATGAATCAAATTATTATCTTATCTAACTTTATTGGCTTAGTATGTCAGTGCCTACATGTACAAATTTAATGGCCATGTTCAGAACAATGCATATGGCCCATTTTGAGTATCACGTATTCATGGATCCGGAACTCCCATGCAGTCACAAGACTGCACATGCAGCAATGTTTGAAATGACAACATATACCTGTTTGTGCTATTGAAAAATGTCCCTCCCCTTATGGAAGATTGGAGCCCCACATAGCAAAAATACTGGGAGGAAAGCCCCAGAAGTTCTTTGCTCAGGACGAAAGTCTATTACAATGTTCTTTTAAAAAATATGTAATTATCGTGACAAGATAGAGTGGCTTGTCTGCTCATTGAGAGACGAAGGCAGTAAAGGGCTCTGAGCTGAGGGAGAAGATTAATCGTTGTTGTCAATAATGGGAAAGAAAAGGATCACTTGACGGTTTTCACATGAGTAATCTCCATGTACTCCAAGAGCATTTTTATAACTTTGAAGGATGGGTTGGAATTTTACCTTCTTGATATAATCTTTTCTTAGTGGTCAGTTCTCTGTCAATTTGTTAGAGTGTCTCCTCCATCTGGTACATCAGCTGTTGAGCATGGTGCTCCTATCCTGAAGAGAAGGTTGCAGTGACAGAGAATGGGAATGTGTCTGGGTATCATATCATTCATGCAGCTCCATATTTCCTCCTCTTGTAACATCATTAAGCTATTAGGCTGCCTGCAGGAGTGATAGCTGTTTTGAGCACATAATGAGAGGAAGTGTGTGTGTGGGGCAGGGAGATGCATGTGTAGAGTTCTGTGTAAGCAATAAGAACTTGCAGCTCAGTGACTTAGGCCTGAACTTCTGCTCCTCCTGGCCTTCTCTTGGTTACATGGGTCAATGGTCTGATTTAGTATTAGGCAGCATCATATGCTCAGGTTCACTATCAGCAATCTGATAAGTGACTCAGGAAATCTGATTTCCCCCCTCCCCCCTCTCACTATTGCTGAGGCTTCTCTTTCAAGATTGAGAGAGGGTCAGGGAGGGCATGAAGGGGACATGTCAATGGGTGGGGGTGGGGGTAAGAAATGGAGGGGACATATGTCCGCAGGATCCATAAGCCTCTCTGTTCCCAAACACACTCCCAGGTAAGTCAGAAAGCTGGATGGTCTTAGAGTCCTGCCCAGTTAAAAATAGCTGAAAGGAGGAAGTGGGGAGGATCTACACAGCGTCCTGAAGGCGCTTGCGTGTGCCTCCAGTGCGCCCCGAAACTCCTTGTGTAGATCCTGCCTACCTGGCCAGAAGAGGTGTTGGAGGAGGCAGCGGCGGCGGCCCCGCATCGCCCCTTGCGGGGATGGGGCGAAAAGTTCCCAGGGCTCCTGTCAGATGCGAGGAGGAACGGCTCCGAGTGAGTGACACCGTTGGTGTCTAGAGCGTCCTTGCTGCCGCCGCCCACCTCCCCGTCAGCCTCCTGCTGCCGGCGAAAGAGCCACCCGGGTCGGAGAGCTTGGCTTCTTCTGCTGAGCTTTCCGACCCGGGTGGCTCTTTCGCCGGCAGCAGGAGGCCGGCGGGGAGGTGGGCGGCAGTGGCAAGGACGCTCTAGGCACCAACGGTGTCACTCACTCGGAGCCGTTCCTCCTCGCATCTGACAGGAGCCCTGGGAACTTTTTGCCCTGTCCCCGCGAGGGGCGATGCGGGGCCTCCTCCTCCTCCTCCTCCTCTGCCTCTTCTGGCCAGGTAGGCAGGATCTACACAAGGAGTTTCGGGGCGCACTGGAGGCGCACGCAAGCGCCTTCAGGACACTGTGTAGATCCCCCCCCCAGGAGGCATTTTTGCCTCTGCTGTCTGTCAGGGCATAGGATGGACAGAGGGCTCTGATATCTGCCTGAACCAGTTACTGTTAACTTTAGCTGTTCTCACTGGCAGGAGGAGACAAGCAGGAGCAATTGGGCACCATGTACCAGCACACTGCTCATGAACAATTCCAGGATTCTCCAGAATTCTTGCTTATTGTCGTGTGTGAACATGGTCAATGTGCATCTTTAAGTCTGCCTCTGTTCACTGGATAATAATAATAATAATAAAAGTATATCCATCATGAATTTGAAATAAATGGGACATATTTCTAGGAATTATCCTTCCAATTTTTTAAAAAAGAAGACAGCTTCTCATATTATACACAATATAGTCGTGATGTTTAAAGAATTGATAAAAATCTATTTCTGATGTCACTTGTTCAAATATCTCATGTGACTTGTAATTAGTTATCATTTGGACTATTGGGAGTGACCCCAAATATTCCTGGATTGGATACCAAGTGGAATAGCTGCTGCTGTCTAAAACCTTAGGTCCATGTGGTGCCTTAGATACAAAAGTTAGCTGGCAGAAATTTACTCAGGTGTTATATTTCGTACATAGGCCCGGTTTGCACAAGACAAGGATGGTTAATAAGCCATGGTGGCTGGTTAATCATCCCTGCATGTGCTGGTTGCATGCCAGGTCATTTCCCTAATTATCCTCGCTGAGCGTGGGTTGTCAAGACATCCGAACCTGGCAAGGGTGGGTTGCTGGGTAGTTAACAAACCATCCAGCAACCCTACAACAGACTGTGTGTTCTGGGTGATTTGTTAACTGCCCCAGCAACTCACCCTCACTGGGTTCAGAAGTCTTGACAACCAGTAACCCCAGGAAGGGTAATTAGGGAAATGAGACAGCATGCAAACAGCATCTGCTGGGGTAGTTTAAAGCCACTGTGGCTTATTATTAACCACTCTCATGTTGTGCTCTTCAGATATTTTGGACTTCAACTCTCATCAGCCCCAGCCAGCATAGCCAATGGTCAGGAATCCTGGGAATTGTACTCCAAAGCAGCCAGAGGGCACCATGTTGGAGAAGGCTGAATCCTAGCTTTGGTAGAAACAGAAGAGGAGGGATCCAGTCCAGCTGTGCAGAGAGGGGCCAACAGCAGTAATGGGACCAGCCTCCAAGCTGCCCTCTCTTGCCCTGGGCCAGGCGCAGAGGAAGTGGATGACTCTTCCTTAAATTTAGAGGATATTGGCAATATGGATCTCCATCTTCTTACAGCAGCTGTACCGCCTTTTCACAGTTACATGACTCAGAAAGCCAGTGTAGTGTAGTGGCTGCGACTGGAGAGAGCCGGGTTCAAGCCCCCTCTTGGCCATGAAGCTCACAGGGTGTCTCTGGGTTAGTCACTGTCTCTCAGCCTAACCTACCACACAGGATTGTTGCTGTGAGGATAAAATGGAGAGGAGGAGAATCATGTATGCCGTATGGATTGCCTTAGAGCAAAAGGGAGGATATAAATGTAATACAATAAATAAATAAAATAAATAAATAAAGAGTACCTGTGTCTCCAGTTAGAAGCTTATAGTGGCTGTTGTACAACTCTGGCACAAGGAACAAATGTGCTAGTACTATTTATTTATTACATTTGTTTATTACACTCAGACTCTTCCCATCCTCCAAATGACTCACAGTTTTTATTTTATATGATATTTTTATGCGATTATGTACTAGATTGTCTTAAGCAGGGGCCCACTGACACCCCCCCCCCCCATTCTTTTAAGAGGCCCCAGCTTCTGAAAACAGACACAGCCCACAGGAATAGTGAGTATATAAATCTTCACATTTAATGCAAACACCAATTGATTTTTCAGATACCTGAAAGAAAACGAGAGTCTCACACTGTGGATTTGATTTATGTTTCAAGGAATGTTAAAATGCAAAATCAAGGCACTGAGGTAGAAGCAAGGAAATCTCTCACCTTTGGAGGAAAAGAAGTTTTGTATTCATCGTCCATCATCACTTCTTAGGCCAAAGAGAGGAGTTTATCCTGTTGGTCCTTCACTTGACTATGCAGCATCTAGGAAACATGGAGTCTGCTTCTGTGATGATGATGATGATGATGATGATGATGCAGGAGGAACTGGGGAAGAAAGCCATCATATCATCTTCCTCTTCCTCATTAAGCCTTTACTTCTAAAATGTAACCGTTCACTGCTTGCAAAATGGAAGGTGAATTGTGCTGACTGCCATTGAATCAATAATTAAGCCAGCTCCTCTTCCAATGGTTGCCCCTTAGGAGTCATTGAAGGCTGTCTCTTTTGGCTCACAAGGCTGGCTGTGGGCATTAGGAATCTTTGGTGTTGAATGTTTGCTCCATTAGGCTGTAATAATGGTATTTCTGGCAGTTCTTCAAGCAGCTTGTGTGTATGTATGTGCTGTTAATAGCTTCAGCACTCCCAATACAAAAAGAGGAACACACAGTGGTCTAGAATGAAAGTTGCAATGAACATTCAACATACTTAAATTTGGAATTCTCAGTTATGAAACAGAGCTCCCTGGAATGAATTAAACAGCACGAGGACTCCCTTCTGTTAATGTTCAGCATGCTGCTGAGAAGCCGGTGCTACAAAATAGTCTATGAACCTGATTCTATTGTGTGGGGGCTTTTTTATTCAGTTATTAACATACTGTGAAGACTTTTGGTGCCTGAGTATTGTTGGCATCTATAATAGTTACATGACCATGAATGAAATGTGGCAGCAAGCTGGCCTTCCATCAAGCTGATTGCCCAGCACGCTGGAGAATGTGGATATTTTGCTCACCTATTAAAAGGAATATTTTATTGTCAGCCCAGCATTTTTATGTGGATTTAGAATAGCATTGCACTACCTTGCATATTGGGTATGCTTCTTTGATGACAACTAGCATTACGATCATATTGCATAGGAGATTATTTTCACTGCAGTTCACTGTATATTTTTTAATATTTTGTATTCCTCTTTTTGTCATACCTTTTCCAGGTTGTACTCTTCCTCCCCCCCCCTCTTTTGGTTGCTAATAGCTACAGAGCAGAATTGGGAGATTTACTCCACTGCTTGTTATACAGTCAAGAGCTTTTATTATACATGCTCCCCATGCTTCTACACAGCATTGAAATAAAGAATAGTTACCCTCCTTATATTACAAGGAAGACGAGGAAAACCAAGTCTCTTTCTTGTGACTAAATATTTAAAACTGAAGATATTCAAAAAGCATATTTGCCTTTTCTGTTCTTTGAAAATTAAAATGTACACAAATGGCTCTTGCATAAGTTGGAAAAATCAAACAGTTGCAAAGTAGGAATGTCGTCTACAGCTTCAGCTGCAACTGCATTCAGTTCTGCATTTAAAGGACTCTATTATTCCTGGAAATGTTGTTAGACAGTTAATACAGAGCATTATTTCAAAGCTGTCATTCCCACCCCCCACCCCCAGTGAACTTGCTTTTGCAATATTGCAGGAATTCACATAGCTTTTACCCCTGAGATTCTACTTATTTTTGTCCTTTTTGTTTGCTGCTCTGCTTGTAACCCAAACCTAAATCATGTTTACTTAGACATGTGTCCCATAAATTTTAGTACTTAGTAAAAGCCACTTTGGATACCCTAGAGTTTAGAAGAACATAGCATCATGCAAGTATAAACATTGCATATTCATAATCAGGGAGAGGAACTGAATGGCCCCGAAGATAGTTCAGATTCTTAGATCAGAGGTCAGAGATAGCGCTCCGACTTCGGACCCATTAGTCCAAGTTCCCTCCCCTCCCCCTTGCAGCTGGTGTGGAGAGAAATGCCTTGCTCCCCCTGGGTTGGAGGAAGGTGTTTCAGGTGATCAATCAGAATCAGACTCTGAAGTAGAGGAGTCGGCGTCAGAAACAGGCCAGCCTGTACCAGTGGGGGAGAAAGCTCTTATGGGCTCTTCACCAGCTGGCAGTGAACCCTCTCCAGAGCTTATCTATTAAAGGGCAAATGATACAGTCAGTGGGGAAGCCAACATACTTCCAAAGGAGAGAGCATGGACAGGTTAGCTGATACTAGAGTATGCCGCAGACTAAAATGGGTGGAGCTAAAGGAAGGTGAGAGAAAGTCAGCTCGTCTGGCATCCCGTCAGAAGCTGCATCACAACTAGTCTCTTTGAAGTTTACGTGTCTTGGGAAAAGGCTTTCCATTCTTCTTGAAAGGACAATTGTCTTGCTTAGTTTGCATAGTTTTGCCTAGGGGAAGTTCCTAGAGATTAGACCCTCTTCTGGTAGGAAGAGACATTTATTGCTTGAATAAAGCTTTGTGGATTACTTAGCAGGCATCGTTATTGTCTCCCAAGAAGGCGGGAGGTTTTGAGAAGAAAGGTAATGGGGGAATTTCCATAGGTGGGGAGGGAAAGGGACTAGGAAGGCCAGCTCACAAGGAATCCTCTGGCATCCCCAGCCTTTTTCCCTCCCTGACACTTCAGCTTCTCTCCCACTCCCTGTTCACCTCTGCACTCCTTCCACTGTGGATAGGATGCCTATCAGCCTCCAAATTTGGAGGCTGATGGGCATCTGGATAGGATTTCATCTGGATAGGTGTTTTACTATATCACATTAACACAGCTACTCTTCTGGAACATATAGAATCCCAGGAACCATTCAGGGTGCAAGGTGTGGCATAGTATAGAGCACAGATAGGCAAACCAGAGCCCTCTAGAGTCTTTGGACAACAACTCCCATTTGTCCCAGCCAACTTGGCTGTGCTAGGTGGAGATGAATGGGAGTTGTAGTACTGTACAATTCATCTGGAGGGCACCAGGTTTTGTTAGAGATCTAGAAAGATATGGTCCTGATCTTGTCAAGATAATGAGAAATAAACTAGTGCTGTGCCGAAAATTTCTCCCATGAAAATTTCAACAGTTCTCATTCAATTTGATAGAAAATAAATTGCTTTCAAAAAGAAATTCAGAGGAGAAGACATTTCAGAGTGATTCTCATAGGTTTGGTTCAGGGTTCTTGTGCTTACCTTACTTATGAGATGGCTGAGAAGTGTGTGTGAGTATCCTGTCTTTCATTGTACAGTCATCTCTCTGACAACCTGTATCCTCCTTGGCTTCCCACACTTCTTGCCCATCATGAATTTTCTTCTTCCCATAGAGGAAGTGCAGGCAGTCTGGGAGACTGTAGCGCAATGGTGAGATATGTAATTGAAAGAAAAATATAGATAGTACCCTCCGCCACCTCACAGTGATTGGTTAAGATTAAAAAAAAAAACAACCCACTACCAATACATTTTTAAAATGCATTATAAAATGCCCTGAGAATGAGGCAGAAAAACGAAAGCCCCTTTCATGGGGAAAGAAAACTTTCAGGAAATTCCTGAGATTTTTCTTATCTTCTAGAAATAAAAGGACACTTTTATTTTCACTTTTCATTTTCTCCACATTTTCTTCACCATTATTTTTGTAGAGGCTTCGTTCCCTTCCCTTAATGCATTGGAGTGATGCTAGGTATGTGGAGCAATGTGGGGGAGGCAAAATGAGGGGGGGGGGGCAGGTTGCCAGCACAGTTGATGCTGCTTCCACTTGTATGTCCATGCAAAAAACCCAAACCAAAACCTTAGGGGAAATAAAAGAAAGAAGCTCTTCTACAACCCTTGCCAATGGGAGATGGCTACCTGTGAGAAATGGTTGGAGAATTTCTTGTCCCCTGGACAAATCCGGGTAAATTGTCCTCCCCAGTTTCTCTGTCCACAAATAGAGTGGAGAATTTTGAGTGGCCACTTGCGCGTAGCTCTAAAATAAACTTTATAACAAAACTGTATAATTAACTTTAGATGAGGGGGTATATGCTTAATTTCCAAACGTTGATACTTGAAAATTAATCAATAAATAAACATTTTAAAAAGTGTTATGGGAACAGGGTGCGTAACAAAGGCTGTTGATAGCAACACAAGGTCACATTTAATATCAAATGGTAAGAACGCTTTATCTATTGTGGGCCAGAACTATATAAAATGTAGCCAGGCTGAGATAGCAGTACAATGTTAGGGGCAGCTTTTGATTTGGGAAAGTACAAAATCCCACACGGGGAAGAGTCATAGCTCCATGGTAGAGTGCATGCTTTAGATACTGAAGGTCCCAGCATCAGCCCATGCCATCTTCAGCTAGAAGGATTTTGGTAGCCAGGCTGGGAAGATCCAGACTTGAGACCTTGGCTGAATTGCTGCTGGTCAAAGTAAACAGTACTGGGTTACGTAGACAATGGTCTGACTTGGTATAAGGCAGGCTCATAAGATGTGTCACTTTGAACAACACCCAGATTTATTAATGGCAACAAGAGAGAGGGCTTTCTTTGTGGTGGCCCCCCAACTATGGAACAATCTCCTTGAAGAGGCCCACCTGGTGCTGACATTGTTATCTTTTCAGCGCCAGGTCAAGACTTTTCTGTTCTCCCAGGCATTTAGCAATATGTAATGAGCCTGGGTCTGGTTTTTGGCTCATCATTTATAAAGTTGTTATAGTGGTTTTAAATGTATGTGCATTTTGCATGTTTTTGTGGTTTTTAATTTTTGTACATTTGTTTTAAAGTGTTTTTATCTTATGTGAGCTGCCCAGAGAGCTTCGGCTATGGGGCGGTATACAAATGCAATAAAATAACTAACTAACTAAATAATAATAATTGTTGCAATTTCCCCTCAAATGCACGTGTGCGCGCACACACACACACACGCAAGGGTCCATTCACACACCCCATGGCCACGTGTGCATTTTGAAGGCAAAAGCTGTCATTTTACACATGTGGTTATCATGTGTGAACTGCACATAGATTGTGTACTGGATTCTAGAGTTCATTCCCAAGTAAAAATGTAAAGAACCAGGAGGTTCTTTAGGGACAAGAGGCATAATTCTTTATGAAGGTCAGTGCTTTCTCTTATGGCCCTCTTAGGCTTTCCATTTCAGAATGCCCCCCATTTTGAAAGCCCTCTGAACCCCATGACTAAGGGTGCATACTGAGGCATGCACACAAATAGTCCCCCTCTTTGTTCGTTGCTGGGGAAGAGGGTGGTGTTTTGGAGGCTGGCGTTGGCGAAGAAGTACTGCCTGTTACTCTTGAGGTACCACACTGCACCATTCCACAGGGGACCCTCTCTTAACTCTAATTAACAGCACGCTACATTAATCGGTATCTTTTGCTGAATGATTAACATGTTTCAAGTCCCATTAAGAACGGTTATGACAGGAAGAGGCAGGCAGCTGTCATGGGTAATTAGCATATACTTGAACGATCCTGTACTCTGCTGCTGGCTGGAGAGGGGTTGGGGGGAGGTGGGGGGGAGGATTGGGATGGAAGAAAAACTGGAGGAGTTTCTGGCAGTGGCAAGGACCTGATAGGAAACATCCTGGAACTGATGGATGTTGTACAGACCATCCTTTGACACAGTTGATAATGCCTGAGAGACTTGATGCTAGAGCAACCAGTGGGGAGATGGATGATGCCAGAAGCTGAATAATATTTGCATATGCTACAGCTAAGCTGTGACCTGGGTGCGCAAGTTTGGAAGTTCAAAGGAAGAACACTGTGTGGTGTCTCTTTGGATCTACAAACAGCTGTAATGGCACACCTGTGCAGGTATCCTGCCTGCTCCCACAAGGGCTAAACTTAGAGCACATACACATGAGCCCCACCCCCAGTGTCCCATCTCCACAGTCCCTGGTGTTCCTGTATTGATGGAGATGCTCTGAAGGGGGGCTGCTGCTTGAGTTCACTTGAATGTCAGTAGAAGCCTCCTGACAGTCAGGAACCCCCAATAAAGCATTGTGGATGCATCCAATTGGGGGGGGGGGTAACTTGTGGCCCTCTAGACTGCAACTCCCATCAGCCCCAGCTAACATGACTAATGATGGGAGCTGCAGTTCAACATTATCTGGGGGAACAGAAGTTGCCCACCCCTGTATTAAGAAAGTCTGCCTGCAGTAATGCATATATTAAGGGAAATTGCATACCAACATGCATGTATTAAGAGAAATGAGCATAAAAGTGTGCACATGTTTTTTGCACAAGCTTTTAAAAATTAGTAAATGATTTGAAACTGATGTGGAAATGGGACAACCAAAGTTAAGATGAGAAAAGTAAGGAACTGAGAGTAACCACAACAGATGGATTCATTGGTCCCTTCAGAAGAGGCACATCAACAGCTGGAATGAGCACCATAAGTTCTGCATTTCTGTTAGAAATTGATTTAGGCAAAAATTGCTTTAAGCTTCATGTGAGAGAGCACCCTAAATCCCGTTCCTTATTCAAGACGTCTACAAAGTCACCATAAACATTGTATGGCATTAAATATTTCTGTGGCTTTTGCAGTCCTTCTACTGGCAGCCCTTCCGCACAGTTCTTTGGTAACCTCTTCATGTCTCAGTGGTATATAACTATGTTCATCCCCCTTTCATGTGCAGCAAACCCAACAGGACTTTAATGATTCTCTTCCATGACATATTGCATACTATTTTCTCCTCCTCAGTGCACGTCTTTCCTCAGTGGGCTCTGGGAAGGCCTCAATGGACACTCTTTACAAGCTGAATGGGATCTTATAAAGGCCATTAAGCCATGCCCCCAACAGTGGCAAAATATTCAGGAGTTGTAGCAAATACCAGATTTCAAAGGCAATAACCCTTTAAGTCTGCAGCTGCCAACAGAAGCATATGACAGAATCCTGCACGGTATCTTTTTTGTGTGTGTTCCAGATCGCGAACGGATTGGCCAGGACTCTACCTATGAGCAGGAAGGAAAGGTGCAGTTTGTCATCGATGCTGTCTATGCCATGGGCCACGCACTCCATAACATGCACAAGAACTTGTGCCTGGGGAAGATTGGCCTCTGCTCCAAGATGGACCCAGTTGACGGTGCAGAGCTGCTCAAGTACATCCGTAGCGTCAATTTCTCAGGTCTGTCCATCTGGCTGGGATTGCCCTCAAGTCTGGAGGACTCATGTTGGGCCATGTTGGGGCTTCTTGCAGCATGATGGCATGCTCTCCCTGCTGTAATAATATACAAACCAGTGAATAATTAATTGCTTCATTTGCAACATTTGGTATGGTTTTGCATCCTCCATCCACAGGTAGTGGATGATGCCTTCCTCCCTTCCTTCTGTCCCATATATCTTGAGTTTCAAGCCCACCAGCATCAAATTGTGGGGGGTGTTTACTCCAGAGCTGCTTGCTCATTCATTTTCTTCTGAGCCATCTTTGTGACATTGCTATCATATTGTTTCCCTGTGTTTTCCCCATGCTTCTTCCATTTCATCTGGAGGCTCACAAAACCTGCCTTCCATTTGTGAGATGGTGGTGGTGGTGAGAATGGGACATCAGTACAATCTCCACAGCTGTAGTCCACTTTAGCCTCTTTTGGGAGAGACGTGGTTTTGATGTGTGCAATGACGTTTCAGACAGTAGAATATCATCATGCCTCTTCACTTTTAGCACACCTTTAGTATTACCTTTGTGGACAGTGCAATTTTAGTAATGTGTTTATTCATCGGTATTTATCCTGTGACACTTTTTTGCCAACATTTTAAATATATATATATAAGATTTGCGCAAAAGTTTTTAAATTAAAAAAAATATCATTTTGAGCAAATTCAAAAGTTGACTAAAAAATAAACTTGTTGTGCAAATGGCATGCTCATGTGCATTGTCCTTCCTTGCCCACATGTCTATGTTATGCCCATCAGTGTGGGTGGAAAATAGTGGGATATGCACACTCTCTCTTAAAGAGGCGGTGTCATTTAAGGGATTCTGCTTGTCAATTAAGAAATATTTTTTGTCTTAAGAAATATTTTTGTAAGCTGCCTTGAGAACCTTTTTTGGCTAAAGGCTGTGATAAAAGTGCTATAACAAATAAAATTACAAGTTTCTCTGCAGTGGTTACCATAACAGGGGCAGGGGAAATGGATACCTGATCTTTCATGATAAATGTAAATCTGGGGATCATAACTGGCACGGTTTTACTCAATATTCTCAGAAAATTGTCTCCCTCCACACTTACTGTGCTGCTGGAAATGCAGATGGTGGGGAAACTAACCTTTTGCAGAATGGATAAAATGGCCCCAAATGACTGGAGGAGGCATTTAGGCAGGTGGATTAGGGTGTGCTGAATGTTCTCTCTATCTGCCTCTCGATACCTGAGTATGTGAGGACTCATGCTTTTGTAGGCCTCCCTATATGGATTGCCTGGGTAAATGTGGCAAAACCCAGACCAAACCTGACATTTTCTAAAACCCCATCATAATTCCATCCACACAAAGAGTTCCATGTTAATAGCTCTCATTTCCTTATTCTCTTTCCATGTTTTTGTCCTCATTTGGCAGAAAATGTTTCCTCTCCTCGATTAGCGATTCCTTTACATCTTCTAGAAAATCATTACTTCCTCCCATTATATCTCTTTAATATACATTCTCTGCTCCTGTTTTCTTATTGCGTCTATTTATCTCTCCTCTGCAATCTCCTCACAATCTGTCTCCCTTATTTATTCCCTCCCTATCTTCTTGTTTGATTTTTCTGCTTTCTAATGTTATTGGGATTTATTTATGCAATTCATTTGATTTTGTTTTAAGATAAACTTCTGGGAGAAAGAAAAGCAGCCAAGCGCCTTAGTTTCAGGCAACTTGCTAAATAAACCAATGTAATTAAAGGTTTCATAGTACTTCTCATCTGGTTACATCCTTCTCTGGATAAGTACATTTTGACTATGTACCATACATCTTCCTTAGTAGGTCTGATTGTCCATTTGCAGCCAGCCAACTGGGTGACTCTTCTTAATTGGACTTCTCTTTTAAACTGGGCATGTTTTAGGATACTTCTACGTGCTGATCTTTCTTTTTCTTTTGTTGTTGTTGTTGTTGTTGTTGTTGAAACCAGCTAGTGGTAGAGATTCCCCTGCTTCCAGTTTTGACCTGGTGAAGCGGCTTTGATTTGGGGAAAGTCTGCACCTTACTGCTTTTTGAAAAATCTATGGAAAGTGGGCAGAGCAGAGCTGCAACTTGTTGAAATGTGTTCTCATTGCATAGCATGGCATTCAGGAGATTTATTTATTTATTTATTTATTACATTTCTATACCGCCCAATAGCTGGAGCTCTCTGGGCGGTTCACAAAAATTAAAAACATTCAAAGTATAAAACAACAGTATAAAACCATAATATAAAATACAATATAAAAGCTCAACCAGATAAAAACAGCAGCAATGCAAAATTACAAATTTAAAACACCAAGTTAAAATTTATTTATAGACTGTTAAAATCTAAAAGCATATAATGTAGGTGCCAAGCGAACCTCCTTAGGGAGCTCATTCCACAGCCGGGGTGCCACAGCAGAGAAGGCCCTCCTCCTGGTAGCCACCTGCCTCACTTCCTTTGGCAGGGGCTCGCGGAGAAGGACCCCTGAGGATGACCTTAGGGTCCGGGCAGGTACATATGGGAGGAGGCATTCCTTCAGATAACCTGGCCCCAAGCCATTTAGGGCTTTAAATGTTAATACCAGCACTTTGAATTGGGCCCGGACCTGGACTGGCAGCCAATGAAGCTGGAAAAGGACTGGCGTAATATGGTCTCGTCGGCCAGTCCCTGTTAGTAAACGTCCTGCCCTGTTTTGTACCAGTTGAAGTTTCCGGACCATTTTCAAAGGCAGCCCCACGCATAACGCATTGCAGTAATCCAAACGAGAGGTTATCAGAGCATGGATAACTGTAGCTAGGCTATCTCTGTCCAGATAAGGGTGCAGCTGGTATATCAGCCTAAGCTGGTAAAAGTTGCTCTTTGCCACTGAGTTCACCTGTGCCTCAAGTGACAGTTCTGGATCCAAGAGCACCCCCAAACTATGAACCCGATCCTTCAGGGGGAGTGCAACCCCGTCCAGGACAGGGCAAACATCACCTCGCCGGACAGATGAACCACCCGCTAACAGTACCTCCGTCTTGTCTGGTTTGAGTCTCATCCAGCCCTACGAAGGATCTAGCCCTCATCCAGTCCATTACCGTGCCCAGGCACTGGTTCAGAACAGTCACTGCCTCACCTGGGTTTGATGAAAAGGAAAGGTAGAGCTGGGTATCATCCGCATATTGATGACACCTCAGTCCACATCTCCGGATAACCTTCCCCAGCGGCTTCATGTATATGTTAAATAGCATAGGGGATAAAATAGAGCCCTGTGGAACCCCATGGCTTAGGCGGCACGGCACAGAGCAATAATCCCCCAGCACCACCTTCTGGAATCGGCCATCCAAGTAGGAGCGGAACCACTGCAATGCAGTACCTCCAACTCCCAGCTCAGACAACCTATCCAGAAGGATACCATGGTTGATGGTATCGAAAGCCGCTGAGAGGTCCAGGAGAATCAACAGGGTTGCACTCCCCCTGTCTCTCTCCCGACAGAAGTCATCCCACAGAGCGACCAAGGCAGTTTCCATTCCAAAACCAGGCCTGAAACCCGATTGAAATGGATCTAGATAATCCGTTTCATTCAAGAGTGCCTGGAGTTGTCCTGCAACCACCCGCTCAAGCATCTTGCCCAGGAAGGGGATATTAGCCACCAGCCTGTAGTTGTTAACATCCTCTAGGTCCAGATTAGGCTACTTCAGGAGTGGTCTAATTACCGCCTCTTTTAAAGAGGCCAGCACCACTCCCTCTCTCAAGGAGGCATTTACAACCTCCTGGACCCAGAGATTGCTTCTTCAGCCATACAGATTGGATTATAATCTTGGTTGAATCAGGATAAACCCAGAGTGTGGAAAGGAGCTATTGGAGTGGAATACTCCACAGGAGCCAGCTCTTGAATACTGCCTTTATATCAATGGCATCCACAAGATGTGTTGGTGAGCTTTAGCATAGGGATGTTGTGCACATTCGGTTGGGCCCATGACGGCAATGGATGCCCCCGTGTGTCCAATCATGTGCCCAAGTAAACACACCCAGTGTGAAGACAGACCCACACCCAAGTGCTTGTGAGCCTCTGAGAACACTTGGGCATGGGTCTGCCTGGCTTCCGGGATCTTGCCCTTTTCCCCTGCTGTGTTAATGGTGGTTGCTATTAACATAGCAGGGGAAATATGCAATTTCCCTACCCTTGGGGGAAATCATATGTTCCTCCCCTCTGGCAATGGGGGCTTTAAAGGTCCTATTAACACTTGCTTTAAGGCCTTATTAACACTTGTTCTGAAAAGTGTGCTTCCCCCGCCCCCCACACTGATGGGGGCCTTAAAGGCAGGGGCTCGCTGGGCCCAGCTTTTGGCAATGGGGAGTGGGCTGAGGAAACGGCGGCACGAGTGCTTACAGGGTGAGCGCTCCTCTTGCTTGCCAATCCCTACTTTATCATGGCTTACATCTACAATTTTCCAATAGCTGTGCATTCCAAACTTCGTCCACATAGGAGCAAGGTTTTAGAATGAACTTTCAAAATCCAGTGTGGAAACTCCCGCTGGGAGCAGTTTCCTGCTTTCTGTCTGCTCATCCTGTCTTTTCCTGCATTGGGGTAAGGTAGGGGCAGAACAGATCATTCTTTGTTTTCGACCTTGGAGGATGGAGTCTGTTCTCCAAGAAAGAAGAAGAAAGTCAAGAGAGGAGGGAGAGATTGTGTTCTGATCTGCTGAAGACCAGCTAGGATAGAACTTTGCCCTCTCCCATAATGTCTTTTTTCACTGTGTGCGTGTGTGTGTGAGAGCGAGAGAGAGAGAGAGCAGTGGTCTGCACTCTACTTGGTTTTCAACTTGTCTCCCTCTGGTTTTAGAATTATTCCAGCAAGATCAGTTTAGTTGAATGGACAGAGAAGTCTCTGTTTCTTTTGGACTAGTGTGTATGAATGTGCAAGCACTGGGGAGAGGGAGAGAGCTCTCCAAGAAAGCCAAAGGGCAAGGGCAAATGAAGCGGTCCCCAGTGTCTGCCCACACATTTTTGGGCATGGAGCAGCTGGTGCAAATGCCTGATCAGGCACTGGTTGCTCTTGTTCTGGAGAGCCTTCCTCTCCCTCCCTCCCTCCCACCCACCCACGCAGTCTCCCTCATGGGCTGCATCCCTCGCTGCTCCTCTGTGACTGTCCGCTTTGCACATCAGTGGCAGCAATGTCAACGCTCATCACTCATTGCATACATCAAGTGTAATGAGCTGTCTGCAAAGGCATCCAGAGCAGCAACGAGAAAGGCAGTCATCCTGCCCCTTCGCTCGCCCTTTCACTTGCTTCGATCTGTATGCGACTGCAGGTGTTGCTGTGGTGAGCAGGTCAGTCTCACAGAGCTGGCGAGAGAGCAGCTGGCCTGCCATTCTGTTCACTCCAGCATACCCACCACTTTCTGTGCTCCATAGTTTTCAGCAGAGAGCTCTTAGTTGAATCCATCCTCTGTTCCTTTTTCCTTTTTCTAAAAATTGCATTAGTGCAGTGGGTTATGCAGGCCAGCCCCTCCCTTGCTGTGTGCCAACCTCAGTTCAGGAATGGGATCACACCAGTGAGAATCTGGGGCACATACAGCTACGCCTGCTTTACACCTAATGATTATCCCAGGAAAATGGAGGGATCATTCCTGTCTGCTCCTGGGATCTCCTGTGTGTCATTTGGATGCACAGGGAAGATCCCAGGATGATCTCAGGGAAAAAGGCAGGTGTAGAAACAGCCCAAGACAGCTTTTGAACCTATGCATGTGCTTTTAAGAGTTAAGCTTCTGTTGTTACTGCTGTTCTGGTTATGCCCTTGATGTACAAAAAATAAGAGGTTGTGTGTCTGTCTCAAGGAGTGAGCAGTTTAAATTTTCTTCCTGCAGTGAGGTTGGTTAACTAAATTATGCCACTCTGTGGTATATAGGGATGTCGTAGAAATCCACAACGGACCAAATGATCCACGGATTCCACTGTGGATTGGCTTTTTTCCTATCAGGCGGTTTCCACGGACATGCTGACCATTTTTCTAATCTTCTGGGAATTTCTGCAAATTTCTTCGTAGAAAAATATGCACACAAAAAACAAACAAACAAACAAAAACTGGCCAAAAATGTGCATTTTCCTCCTAGGCTATTTGGAGGAATTTGCACATTTGGGGAAAATTTTGCATTTTGCACATGTGAATTTGTGTAAATTCACATTGGCTCAAATTTGCAGTTGTGCAAATTCGAAAACTAAAATAAATCTGATTCCATTGATGGGCAGATTTATTTATTTATTTCATTTATATACCGCCCCATAGCTGAAGCTCTCTGGGTGGTTTACAGATGATGGAAAGGACCTGACAATCCATGAAACACAAATGGAACAGATTTTACACAATTCGTCGACACCTAGGCCTGTAAAGGGCACAGAAACAGGGCCGGAAAACAGGGCCATCATAGGCTTAGAGAAACTAGACTCTAGTAATGATTGAGATTGGTGGTGTCTGGGACTCAGATGTCAGGACAGGACAGAAGAGCATTTGCTTGCTTTTGGGAACCATCATCAGCCTATTGTGGCCTGGGTGAGGTGAGGAGATAGCAAGGCATGAAAGGGAAGAAAGAAGCTCAATACCACACAGAGGTGGACCAGGAGGTCTGGGCAGCACAGTCTCTTTCAGCACTCACCTGCACCCAGCCTCCTTCCAGCCACGGCTTTCAGCTTTTCGATTTCATAAAGCGCACGTTCATCCAGCTCTATATAAATGTGTTGTTATTTTCTGTCTCCAGCTCTGTGGTTGAATACTGAGAGGGGATTACCGCTCTCAGTGAATGAATGATGTCGCCTCATGATGTACTGTCACTATGTATGGATTCATTGCTCAATGGCTTAGGGAAGAAGAATACGCCCAGACATCCAGCAGGGATGTAACAATATGCAGGCAGATTGGGAGGGAGGGATGGGAGACCTGCATAGTGTCCTTTGGAGCGTGCTTTATGGACATAATGGAACTGATTGGACAAAATGACAAGTGAAAGGCAAGTGTCCTTTGCTTTGTCCCTGTTGCAATCTGATTCCTTGCCTAGCACCTTATATGACCTACGTTAACTGATCTTCCCCTCCCCACACCTTTTGCTTTGGTGCCTACAAGAAACCTGATCGAGGTTACATAGTTGGTGGCAAAAGTTCAACCTCCCGCAACCTGGCACCCTCCAGATGGGCTGGGAATAATGGGATATGTAGTCCAGCCCATCTGGAGGGTGCCAGGTTGCGGGAGGCTGCTTTAATTGAGAAAGTGTGACTGCAGATCAACAGCCTCGGCTCCTCTTGGCTGCCCCTCTTTTTATATTCAAATTACAGTGTTGCTGGGACAGAGACCTTGGGGGTTTTCTGTGCCTGCCGCCGAAAAGCACATTGGTTTTTATGCCACTTATGAATGCTATTAGGGTCAGAGAGAATTTGGAAATGGCATTGAACATGCTCCGCAGGCAGCGCAAGTTTCCCATTGGCATCTGGAGCCAATCTAAAACAAAGCCGATCTTGGCCTCTTGTGTCAAAATGGTCTATTGATTTTCAGTGTGTGCAGCACCTAACATGGTGGGTGGCCTGATCCACAAAAGAGGCCTTTGGACTTTAGCTCTGTACAAATGTATAATTATATAGATTATAATCATGTGAGCAGAAAGGCCAGAAGTATTTCTCTCTTGCCCAAGCCCAAGACACAGCTTTTAAATACTTCAGATGAGGGGGCAGGGGGCAGATTCTTTTGGGGGCAGACTCCAGTCCAACACAAAAACTAGACAGCTAACTTGAGAAATGCAGAAGAGCGGATTTTACTTTTTTGCAGTTCTGGTTCCTTGTCATCAATGGAACTGTTTGTGTGTACAGGAGCTGAGTGTTTTTCTCCTATATCTGTTTATCCTGAATTTATTTATTTATTTTTATTTTTATTTATTTATTACGTGTTTATACTGCCCAATATCCGAAGCTCTCTGAATGAGGATCCAGGAGATTTTAATGTCCCAATTAGTTCACTTATCGGGCAATTTTGCATGTTGGCCATATGGAACAGATATGCCCCAATCTGGTGAAAGTTAAGCATGTCCTGTTGATATTAGGGGAAGAGTTAGAAACTTAATAAACTAAGCCTAAACAAGGGATGGATAAGAATTTCATTCCTGTTTACAAATCATGAAAATATATCTTGTTTGCCACAAGCTGGGACACAATTTGGGGGATTTTTTGTTTTATTTTGCAATTTCCTGAACTATGCATTTGTGTTTGGAATTGCACACTCCAAAAAAAGTGTCCACATTTTAGCATATGGGGGAGAATGCACATTTTCAATCAGGAAAAATGCTCATTTTTTAAAATGCACATTTTTTTTTCAATTAAGGAAAGCAACATGCCAAGCCTTGAGGAGGAATTTGGAAAACCTCAAGGAACTTGAGCATCACATGTTTGTCCATCCGTAGCCTAAGCATTTAAATCAGTAAGACTTTAATGTACTTAACTTTGGGTAGATCAAATTCAGGATTCGAATTGATTCTCGTGTGTGTGTGTGTGTGTGAGAGAGAGAGAGAAGTGGGGGAGGACCTTTCATTTTGTGGATCAAACATACAGTCCAAACTAGCAGTGTTCTCATCAAAACTAAATGCTTTGTGTCTTGCAGGTATTGCTGGGACCCCAGTGACATTTAATGAGAATGGAGATGCCCCAGGCCGCTATGACATCTACCAGTACCAGATCAAGAATGCCACACCTGAGTATAAAGTTATTGGGCATTGGGCTGATCATCTGAACTTAAAAGTAAGCAATATCTTAGTCTGAGTGTAGGTATATATATACACAATTAAGGGAGACAACCCCGACCCCCCAAACAGCTTTCTTCCTGAAGCCACAGTGTTGTTTTTTTATGAAAAAGAGCTGTACTCCTGAAAGACTCCATAATCAAGCATCCTGGTCAAAAAGGGCTAATTCTTGATTCATCTTGTCTGTATATAGACATCAAGGATATCATACAGAGTGAGATTTTTGAAATAGTTTCGCACTAGTTTCTCTTTGATCTCAGTTAGTGCAATTCACACCATGGGAAACATATGCAGACTAGAATAGTTTAGTTTCTTTGTTAGGGCACAGAGGGTGCAAAAGTATTGCACTTGGCAAATTGATGCCAATGTTATTAGCAATTCATCATAACAGATGTAAGATTTAAGGGCCCAATCTTTTAACACTCACATTGAATTCAATGGGACAAAAGTGCTTAACCTTGGCTGATGGATCTTCCACAGAGTTGAATTTCAACAATGAAATTTGATGTTCAGCAAGTGAAATCCAGACTATGAAATGTTGTGGAATTCTGAAGTTGTGCAGAATTTCATTTTAGTTCTCATGAAAAGATATCCAGAGTTGGATGTGTTGTATACCATGACAAAAAAAATGCCATATCAAGTGGCCGCCCTAATGCGGGGAGGGGAGGGCAGGAGATTTTATCACATAATGCCTATTTTGTGCCAGCTGCACTGGTTACTGGTGTGTTTCCGAGCCCAGTTCAAAGTGCTGTTTTTGACCTTTAAAGCCCTAAATGGTTTGGGACCAAGTTACTAGAAGGACCACCTTCACCCATATCAGCCTGCCCACACCTCAAGATTAGAAAGAGATGCCCTTCTCATTTGCCCACCCATGATACCAATTAGGTGATCACATGGGAGAGAGCCTTTCCTGCAGTGGCCTCACACCTTTGGAACAAACTCCCATCAGAGAACCAGCATGCACCATCCTTGCAGGCTTTTAAGAAGGCCTTGAAAACATATTATTTTACAATGGCCTTCTCATAATAACATAGCAGCTGTTGCTGCTATTGCCATTGTTGTTGTTGTTGTTAGTTTTATTGTTGGTGTTTATTGTGCTAATTTCTATTTTATTGTGTTTTATCTTTTTATTGCTTTTCGTATTTAACTGTTTTAATGCATTTATTGTTGCAAGCTGCCTTGTGAGGGCTTCTGCCCTGAAAGGTGGCCAAGAAATGTTTTAATTAATTAAATAAAGAGGGCTGAGCGGTCTAGCAGGTCTGCAATAACTATAGGGAGCTTTGGAGGAATGAAAGGCAGAGACAGATTTAGTAGCATAGTGCCAGTGAGGGGTGACAGGCAGGATAGAGGGCTAGAAGAGCTGATGTAGTTCAGCAAGGTGTCTGTGGACTTGATTAGCAAAAGCACTTGCAACAAATCTAGACTGTCATGCTAACTGGAAGGGTGGGTTTTGCAATCCGACCCATCTGGAGGGCACTAGGTTGGGGAAGGCTGCAGTATCAGGTTGGTATTCCATCATCATCATCATCATCATCATCATCATCATCATCATCATCACCACCCTCCTCCTCCTCCTCCTCCTCCTCCTCCTCCTCCTCCTCCTTCTTCTTCTTCTTCTTTTAAAAAAGAAAAAAAATTCAAGGCGATTTACAAAAGGTGATGTTCAAACAGACAAAGGGTTAAAACAATTTGAAAACTGCTCTTTTTTTTAATGGCAAGTGCTAGGAAAACAGCTACATTAAGAGCACTATCCTATGCATGTTTAGACAGAAAAAAGGCTTGCAGCTCCCAGCATTCTCCAGCCAACCGTGTTGGGAGTTGTAGAACTTTTTTTTTCTGTCTAACCAGGCCTATAGCTGCACTTTCAGAAACTTAAGAACAAGAGGGTGTAGATCTGAGTTATCTGGGTGGCTGTAGGGTTGAGAGAGGAGGGGTGCCGCAGATCTGCAGGATGAGGTCATCAGGGGCTGCTAGCTACTAGACTGGAGGGAGCACTGACCATACTGTAGCTGGGTGTAGTCTAGGTCTGAAGCCAGTGCTTATGCAGAGCTGGTGAGGCACACTGGTCCAGGACTTGCTGTGGCCTGGTCCCTGCTATGCTGCTTCCTGTTGGCTAGTGAGAGCGTTGCTTTCTCTCCGCTTCAGATGGAGCGGCTGCATTGGCCTGGCGGAGGCAACCGGGTGCCCACTTCAATCTGCAGCCAGCCCTGCCGGCCAGGCGAAAGGAAGAAGTTGGTGAAGGGCATCCCCTGCTGCTGGCACTGTGAACGCTGCGACGGGTACCAGTATCAGCAGGATGAGTACCACTGCAAGGTGTGCCGCCTTAGCGAGCGCCCCAACGAGAACCACACGGGCTGCATCCCCATCCCCATCGTCAAGCTGGAGTGGCGCTCCCCTTGGGCTGTGATGCCTGTTTTCATTGCCATTGTGGGCATCATCGCCACCCTCTTTGTGGTGGTGACATTTGTGCGCTACAACGACACGCCCATCGTCAAGGCCTCGGGGCGGGAGCTGAGCTATGTGTTGCTGACGGGCATCTTCCTCTGCTATGCCACCACCTTCCTGATGATTGCCGAGCCAGATCTGGGCACCTGCTCCCTGCGGCGTGTCTTCCTGGGGCTGGGCATGAGCATCAGCTATGCTGCCTTGCTGACCAAAACCAACCGCATCTACCGCATCTTTGAGCAGGGCAAAAAGTCAGTCAGCGCCCCGCGCTTCATCAGCCCTGCTTCCCAGCTGGTCATCACCTTCAGCCTCATCTCCCTGCAGCTCCTGGGGGTCTGCATCTGGTTCATTGTGGACCCCTCACACTCCATCATCGACTATGAGGACCAGCGGACTACGGACCCCCGCTTTGCCAGGGGGGTCCTCAAGTGTGACATTTCCGACCTGTCCCTCATCTGTTTGCTTGGGTACAGCATGCTGCTCATGGTGACCTGCACTGTGTATGCTATAAAGACCCGTGGGGTTCCTGAGACCTTTAATGAAGCCAAGCCCATTGGGTTCACCATGTACACTACCTGCATCGTCTGGTTAGCCTTCATTCCCATCTTCTTTGGGACATCACAGTCGGCAGAGAAGGTAATGGAGAAAGGGTAAGGGCAGAAGTGGGGAATGACTCATAGGTCTGCTCTCCTTTTCCCCAGATGTTGAAATATGATGAAATATATCTGGCATGTGTGAATCTGCAGGCCGTAAACTTAGTATGATGTCTTGCCGGTGTTCTGGTGTGTTCAGAATTGTATTATTTCTATGACCATTTCTACACCTCTCTTTTTTCCAGGGATCATCCTGGGATCATCCCTGTGCATGCAAATGACACACAGGGGATCCTGGAGCAGGGAGGGACGATCCCTCCATTTTCCTGGGATAATCCTTAGGTGTAGAAAGAGCCTATATTTGTTTGAGATTATTTCTTCACACAGTGCATAGTTAAATTATGGAACTCACTACCATAAGATGTAGTGATTGCCACCAATTTGGATGGCTTTAAAAGGGGGTGGATAAATTCTTGGAGGAGAAGGCTATCAATGGCTACTAGCCCTGATGGTTGTGTGCTGTCTCCAGTATTTGAGGCAGTAAGCCTGTGTGCACCAGTTGCTGGGGAACATGGGTGGGAGGGTGCTGTTGGACCATGTCCTGCTTGTTCATCCCTGGCCGATGGCTGGTTGGCCACTGTGTGAACAGAGTGCTGGACTTGTTGGATCCTTGGTCAGATCCAGCATGGCATTTAACGTTCTTATTTTCCTGCCCTGTTCTCCACCGCTTTTGTTTTCCCTTGTATTCAAAGGGAAAAGGTTGAATGCAAATACCTCCAGATTTGTCAAAAGCTCTCTGGGATAAGTGTTCAGAGGGTGGAACTTCAAGGTGGTAAAAAGCAGAAAATAGACCATGTAAGATAAGTAAGCACATGCAATTTTGCCCTAATTTCAGCTACTCTTAATGCAGTATGTATATAGGGTGAGAACAACCCATTGTATTCTTGGATCCTGAAGACTCTTGTTCCTGGAGTCCTGATGGGATATGATGCCTGCAATTTTGCACAAATTGTGCTAATCACAGCTGCAATTTTGTGCAAATTTCAGTTTCTGTGAATTGTTATACCTGTGATTTTGTGCAAATTGCGGCTCCCGCTTATAAAAACACACAAAGAACCTCATTGCACAATGAGTCCATCAAGTTCAGGGATACGGGAAATGGAGTCTGAGGGGGGTTAGCAGGCGAAAACCCAACAAGCTCACCTCCCCCCACCACAAATGGATTCCTCCAACATCCCTAGCTGCCATGCAGGATGGAAAGAGACCAACATGGTCAAAGATGCAGTATTGATTATGAGGACTAATTGTGCATATGTGCAGTTGCAGGTCTTCTCTATGAAAACCTGCCTGCTCAGGAAAGCTGTTAAATGCTGCAAAAAATGTTAATGTTTGAACTGGGGATACACTGCTGGAAAGAACTGCAGCCTGGTCCCAACAGTAGGCTGTTGGGACCAGGAGCAGACATTGCAGCTACTAGGGATGTGCATGAAACTCCTGATGCAACCAGGACTCTGATTCACTGCTTTGGAAAACAGCCCACTTCTACTTGGACTGATTCAGAGTCGGATTGCTTTGACTTGATACCAAACCCAAGTCAAGGTTCGGAAATCCAATGCTTTGTGCTTCCCATTGACTGTTAGGGAAATACAAAAACAGATTTAGTAGCTGCTTATGACAGGATTACACCTGCCAAATATCAGAAAAATTGGTGCATTTTTTGATATTTTTAAAATGTTTTTATATTAATTATTATTATTACTTTTTGCATTCATATCCCACCTTTTTTCCTCCAAGGAACCCAAGGCAGCATACATAATCCTCCTCTTCTCCATTTTTATAGGAAATTGCCAATAATTTATTTCTGGCCAGAATTGAATGAAAATTGCAGGCATAGTCTTTGCTACTGCAGGAATCAAGCCTGCCAAATTTCAGAAGATTAACTACAGGATTTTTTGTGCAACAGCAGCCTTGATATTTTGAGGAATGCACACTTATCCCCTTATGTACCGTGCAGATCAATGCTCTAAAAATTACTGGTTCCTAGTGGTGTCCATAAAGTATGCACCTGCCAACTTTCAGGAGGCTAGCTATAGAAGGGGAGCTCTCCAATTATGGGCTGGGCTGGGTGGGGTTTTTACTTTTCCTTCCATGTCCCTGCGATCTTTTTGGTCAATTCATATGAAAATGTCATGGATCCTCAAGGTGTCCCCAAGCAAGCAGTCTGCCAAGCTTGAGAAGGTTAGGCACAGAGTCTAAGGAATTATGATGCTTGAAAAATAATTTAAGGTCTATTCGTAGTGAAGCTTGGAAGAATGTCCATCTCATGGCCCCATCCATGCCCTTCCCCCAAACCCATGATTAGAGTCCCTAGTAAAACATGCCGTAGGATAAAAAAAGTTGGACCTGTGGGTCACCCAACCATACTCTCCCCTCCCCATGTAGCATCTAGAGAATTGAAACCAAATAAAAAAGTCACTATTTTATATTTATTTTGGGAGACAGGATGTATGTGCGTTACTGGCATGTATTTGAAACACATGCCATTGCAGAACCCTCATCCTGGCCTGGGATGTGGTTCTGTTGGCTTTCTAAGAAACTCTGCTTTGATTGGTGACCCTAAAGAATTGGCATGAAGCTCCCTGCTTCTATTTGGGATTTGAGGTTCATCTGAATCTGTTGCCCCATTGTTGCCATAGCCATCCATGATTTCTAAAGGAGTGACATTCATGGAAGAAAGTCTAACTTGACAGAGGGCACACCTAGGGATGGGTCAGAAATTTGTTGGATTCACAATTTAATGCAAGTATACCCAGCTGTCACTTCCTAAATGTACAAGCAAACAGGAATGCAAGTACATGGCAATATTCGCACTTCATTGAATTTTGCAATGCAGTTCACAAATAAAAAAAATGTGCACAAATGTGCATATATTGAAGGGAAATAATATACAAAAATGCACTGTATTAGGGAAAATTACTTGGAGAAACTGTATTTGGAAAAGTGCTTACAAAAATTGTACATTAAGGAAAATGCGCAAAATATTCAGAGGAATTTGCCTTTAGACTTTTTAGGATTATTTTTTGCAAACTTATGTGAAAGCAGGACAGAATGGAATTAACAATATAAAAATGAGATACTGAGTGGAATTGATCATGACCAATTTGTCCATCTCTAGGCATGCCTCATAGGCCTTGTGCTTGTAAGCCTGGGGATATCCTCAGTAGGTTGCAGAAATCTTGGCTGGCATTTAGCAAACTTGACTGCAGATCAGAGGTGAATGTCAAGCAGTGTTTCCAAACTTTTCATCACTCCAAAAAGAACAAGAAAATACATAGCACCTTTTCTTTGCCATCATAATGTATTGGTATGTTAAAGTCTTGGACATCAAACGTACACAGTTTCTGTGCTTCCCTGTGGAATTCAGTATGTTCTTCCTTACCTCCCATCAGTCCAGCACTAATAATTAAATACATTGTACCGTTCAGATTTTTAGACCATTTGGTCTTATGTCCTTTCTTCTTAAAGCAGCCTTCCCCAACTTAGAACCCTCCAAATGTTTGGAACTACAATTGCCATGTTCCCTGATCATTGCCCCTGTTGGATAGGAATAAGAGGAGTTGTAGTCCCAATATTCTGGATGTCACCACATTGGGGAATATTGCTCTACAGCAGGTTTGTTAAACCAAGGGGTTAATTTAATTCCAGAGAATTCTCATGGACTGCATTCCAGTGGTGCAAAGAACTGAATACAAATAATGCAAACATATTTTAGCTCAAAGCTCTAACTAGGGATATATGGATTTTGTAAAATCCACTAATTCTGTTTTGTGAATTGTCAGATGCCTTTCATTCTCTTGTCCACTCATTGATGGAATCGGAGTTTTTGGAATGACCCAAATTTGTGCAAATTTGCATTTGCGAAAATTTGCAATTCTGAAAATAGGCAAATTCCCCCAAAATATGCAAATCTCCCCCAAATGTTCATTTTCATGCTTTGGCATGTGGAGAAAATGTGCATGTTTGGCTTGATATTTTTATTTTTTTTAGATTTTTTTACACATTTTCCTATCACTACTAAAAGATGTAGTGATGGCCACTAATTTGGATGGCTTTAAAAGGGTGTTGGATAAATTCCTGGAGGAGAAGGGCTATCAGTGGCTACTAGCCCTGATGGCTATGTGCTACCTCCAATGTCTGAGGCAATAAGCCTATATACATCAGTTGCTGGGGAATATGGGTGGGAGAGTGCTGTTACACCATGTCCTGCTTTGTTGTTTCTTGGTCAACAGCTAGTTGGCCACTGTGTGAACAGAGTGCTGGACTAGACTGACCCTCAGTCTGATCAGCATGGCATTCTTATGTTCTTACATTTGCATAAAACTCCAAAAAGTAAATAAAATAAAAAAATACTCCACAAGTCAGTGGAATCTCTGCACTTTGGGAAGAGCCAGTCTGCTGTGGAATCTGTGGGTTGGATTCATAGAATTCTGAACTCATTTGATTCCATTGCAGATTTCTCCAACATCCCTGGTGCTAACTGCCAGCGAAAAAGCTCCACAAGAGGAGAGATTTCAACCTTTTGCAATGGGAGAAAAACTGTATAAAATGTGGGAAACCAACGAAAGGGCGGCACATGGGAGAGAAAGTGGAAAACCACCTGTTCATGTGGGAAAGGGACTGTGCCCATCTGGAGAAGCCGAAGGAGTGAATTTGGGCACCCAGGGAAGCCAGATATAGCCCACCGGCCTAAGTTTCAACACACCTGCTCTTCTCTGAATGGCATCCCTTACTGTACTGTATGTTTATCTCAAATGAGTGGGAAATTTAATATAAATTTAAAGATAGACATGGAAACACTCGTAGAAGTCAGATTCAATTCAAGAGATACTGGTATCTGAGATCGCAAATGGTACCGTCATCCACACTAATTAATATGAATTTATCCTCCATTAATATGTCAAATCCCACTTTTGAACCCCATTATACTTATCAGTCTAAAAAAAAAATCCCATGGCAAGGAGTTCCACATATTAACTGCATGTGGCGTAGCAGATACTTCATTTTCTTTTTATGCCTGTTGCCTTTTCATATTTCATCAGCTGTCCCTAGAGTGAATACAGCTCAGTAATTGCTTTCTTTATGCAGATTGTAGAGAACTTCCCGGTGCCATTTTCTCTGATTGTGGCTTTGCAGTACATGACTTTGCTCGTCTTTCCACCTGTGCAGGATTGTTATGCGTAGTGTTTTAAACATGGATTTCACATTGATACTGAGAAAAGTCTTTTGTGTTGGATTTTGATAATAGAGGGATGCAAGTTGAAGACCTGGCATTGAATAGGTTTGGGGACTAAGCCCTGGTTAGCCTTGTCTTTTTCTGACCCTGTTCTTGAACCTACACACAACCAGAAAATGCCTGATCCAAAGAGTTCACAATGAATGGACTTGTTATTACTTTCTGTAGGTTGGGAGTTTGCAGAGGGTAATGTGAGGTGCAGTGAGACTTGCCTTATTCTCTGCATCTTCTGGCTTTCCGCAAGGCGTGGCTGGCCTGTGCATAGTTGCCATCAGCGCAGCTGGCCAGAGGAAAGCACTCTAGCATGTAGTTCAGCAGTTGCTGGGTGACCAAAGAAGCAGTTGGGTTCCACGTGGCCCTACAAAATCTCACACCTTCTCTCCTGGCTTCTCAATCTGAGTAACAAGATTAAGCTGCTCCAGACCGTCCGTATATCCGCTTGTCCACCCAGACCTTGTTTAAGAACATAAGAAGAGCCGTATTGGATCAGACCAATGGTCCATCTAGTCCAACACTCTGTTCACACAGTGGCCAACCAGCTGTTGACCAGGGACCAACAAAACAGGACATGGTGCAGCAGCACCCTCCCACCCATGTTCCCCAGCAACTGCTTCACCTTCAGGAAGGAGGGAAGACACCAATGTAGAAAACAACTGGAGATGAACCTCCCACTGATGCATTTAAAGTATGGTTTATTTTAATGAGGAAAATGAATTTTGTGGGAAGTGCTAGATTGTACTGGAGATAATACAGAGACTGCTTTGCCTGGCTAGTGCCCCTGTCAGTGCCAGAACTGAGCTGTGCAACATGCTGCATTGAAGTAGGAGTCTGACATAAGTGGGCATGATTCAGATGGATCAGACATCGTCAAGGGACAGGCTGGAGGTCTAATACTGGATCAAGCAAATGGGAACCAAGGACCGGAGGTAGGAGACATTATCATGGTTGGGCTGGCAGTGACCAAGCAAGCTAGGCCAGGGAATCTGCGTTACCACTCAAAGAAATGAGTTGATCAGGCTGATGAGCTGGCTTGGAAGGAAAAATGTGAGAGGGTTGGGGGTGTTTCTATTGGCTTGTGAGGTCTAGTCAGGCCAGGAAAGCACCTTTGACACACACAAAGCCCTATCCATCTGGGTGACTGAGAGACCAGAGCACTAGTGGTGCAGGAGGGAAGAAGGTGGGTGCCGGAGGACCCAATTCAAGATCTCCCCTGGAGACTTACGGCTTCAGAAGAAGAGTATTCACTCAAAAGACACTGGACCACATTTCTAGTGCATCTGTGGGCATTGCCCTCAGACCATCAGCTATGCAAGGGAACCTGGAAAAGAACTTCCATGCCTTCTGCCTGAACCCCTCTCCCCTAAATACCTCTGCTGTCTTGCATTCTGCCCCATCTTCTTAATGATAAACGGCATAGAAAACTGCATGGAAAAACAGCCCCACCTGTCCCTGTTGTGTGCATGAAAAGAAGAGTTGCCACCCGCCTAAAGAGTGGCTGGCCATCATGGACCATCCCTGGCCTAATTTAGCCCTGAGGATTCCTCCTACACCTCCATCCCGTCCTTGACATATCAGCCCAAAGAAGCAAGAAGAGCTTCCACTCCTTCATCCATATGCACTTCCTCTCACTCCATTACTGTGTTCCTGGGACTGCAATTCAGACGTGGGTGTTTTGGCAATACTGAGCTCCTGTAACCGATTCCACTGCAGTGGGAGGCAGCAGTGCACCATGCGGCAGTGGGGGCTAGCAAGCGAAAGAATTCTGTCATTCTGGTCACAAGTTCTCCAGGGCCTTGTCTTCGATGGCAGATCAGGTTGGGCTAGAACGTGACCCAGAGGAATCGCATTAGCTAATCCAATGTTAAACACTACTTGGCAGGCAGGCAGAGGGAATGGGAACACATTAAGCTTGATTCACAGCTGGTGTAGATCAGCGTGACGCCAGAGACTGTGATGCCCATTTTGGCCTCAGTGAGAATCTGTCCCTTCATGCTCTATTAGCAACACAAGGAAAGACATTATTTTGGGCCCTGAGCGTCACTGACCTAATCTCTCTTGACATCTGCATAAATCTATTGTAAATTAAACAAAAAACGTACGCTTTACAAAACAACGTTAAGGCTCTACAGTTTTCAACCAAGCACCAAAAAGCAGGGAAATTGGGAGTTAAGGCTCACAAGCTGCAACACCACATCCTCCCTAAGGAGGCAGAAAGTGCAAGTGAAATTCTCATTCTCCCAAAGCAGATAAACCATGAGGAAAGGATGGAGAATATGATATGCAGAGGTGACTGTGAGGTTGTGGAAAACTGATGACGAACAACTTAGGTCTACCTACTTCTGTTTTTTGTTTTTATTTAGAGCAGCCCTTCCCCAACCTGGTGCCCGCCAAAGGCATTTGACTCCAACTCCCATTGTTGCAAGTCAGTATGTAATGGATAGCTACTAGCTCTGATTACCAGAGGAGGGTATAAATAATAATAATAATAATAATAATAATAATAATAATAATAATAATTTATTTCTTACCCACCTCTCCATTCTGATCGAGGCGGGGAACAACAACAAACGATAAAATACATAAAACTGAATTTAAACATAATATACATTGTTAAAAACATCCTAAAAAACATCCTAAAAACATCCTAAAAACATCTTAAAATTCCACTGGATAGGCCTGCTGGAAGAGATCTGTCTTTATAGCTTTCTTGAATGCTAGGAGACTGTTTAGTTGACGAGTCTCCTCCGGCAGGCCATTCCACAGTCTGGGAGCAGCAGAAGAGAAGATCCTCTGGGTAACAGTTGTTAATCTAGTTTTCGCTAGCTGAAGTAGATTTTTCCTAGAGGACCTGAGTGTGCTGGGCAGATTGTATGGGAGAAGGCGATCCCGCAGGTAGCCAGGACCCAAACCATGTAGGGCTTTAAAGGTAATAACCAACACTTCATACTTCACTTGGAAACTAATTGGCAGCCAGTGAAGAGATTTTAAAATTGGTGTGATATGGTCACGCCTAGGTGTACCGGTGACCAGCCTGGCTGCCATATTTTGAATTAATTGAAGTTTCTGGACTAGGCACAAAGGTAGCCCTATGTAGAACACATTTCAGAAGTCGAGCCTTGAAGTCACCAGCACGTGCACTACCGTCTTTAGGTCTTCTAACTCTAGGAAGGAGCACAGGGTACCAGTGACCAATGATGTAGCATCCCTTGTTAAGGCCCATAAGCAGTCCAAAATAACTAAGTTTTCCATCCTAATTCTGAGAAAAGAACATTACCAGTTAACGAATTACCAAACACTGAGTCCAGGCCAGCTGATGAGATTTTGGACTGATCATTGGGCCTTCATTGTATGATGAAGCCCCTTTTATTCTCCATTTGATCATTGCTGCTGCTTGATTTCTCATGTCTGCTCAGAAGTAAATTCTATTGCATGCAATGAGTCTCACTTCCATGCACTAATTCGAAGGGGAGTATGGATTATGTTGCAGTTGTCTCTGGAAGTGCTATGTATTTAGGGACCATGACTTTTTGTGAGTGAAGGGTTTAAGCTTCCTCCCCCACACTTACAATATCTTTTTTTAAAAAAATCCCATGTATTTGATTTTTGAAGAATTTTTATTCCTTGAGTCCCTATCTGACTTCATAGTGAAAAGGAGCCACTTATGGAGCCTTAGAGCTGATCAGAAGGGAGGGCGGAGGAGCTCAGGAGAAGAGCCCCATTGCACTGGGAAAGTGGGTGGGAAGGAGGAATATTTCAAAGAAAGTTTCCCTCTCCTTTGCCCACCCCACTCTGGCAATCCAGTCTGACTGGGAATCACAATAAGGGTATATACTGCTCAGGCTCTTATTAGCTATGATGGGTTTCAATGTTGATAACTGCGGAGGAAAATGTAGTGTAGGGAGAGGTTTGGGGCTGGGGAGTCCTATCTTGAAAGAAAAGCATTACCAAATTAAAAAAAAAAAACTTTAAAATTTAGGATAGCACTTGAGCCCCAAACAGTGCTCTTCTATTTTGCCATGGCTAGGACATGTAGTTTTGTCAAGATATATAGGAGGTAGCCACTTGTTTTTTTGACTGCCTGGGGTTGGTTGTAGTTAAGTAAGATCCCCCCAGTGCTGAAAGCAAAGGGAAAGCTAATCTATCCTCTGCATCATTTCCATCCCATAGAAGTAAAGCTTCCTCCCACAGTGGGGGAAGGGGGATCTTGAAATGTTCAGGGTATGTAAAACTAACATTTCTTTCCGGCACAAGTAAATTTCAGGAAGATTGGTGAAACATTTTCAATTTTATGAACGTTGGAATGTCTCCCCCGCAATTACCCTTTTAAAATGGTAGAATGCTTTATCTATTCTCCGACCATAACTACAGGGAACTGCCGTGTCCCTGTAAATACCAGTTTATTAAGGAGGATGTGGAAGTCATTTACTGATGCTGTACAACCTCTATTTGTACTGCTAGGATTTTAAAGGGTTCACAAGCTAACCCCATAGAAATGGATGAAGGTTGTCCAGCACTTTTTCCTGATGCTACACACACATTATTATTATTATTATTATTATTATTATTATTATTATTATTATTATTATTATTATTATTATTATGTAGTCACTTTCCACAACTTTCTATAGAGATGGGAGGTGTTTTCGTGTTACAGTGCTGAGATTTGAAAAACAAAACAAAAACACCTTTAAAGCTAGTTAAATCTACCTACTTTGAGGGGGAAAACTGGGCTTTCTCCCATGATAGTGTGTAACAAATGGCCAGGATCCAAAAGACTGTGCCGCTATTTCTTTCTAGACACTAGAGGCAAATTTAGATTTGTGTTCCTCAAGCAGCAACTCCCCACAGTATCATGCAAAATTAGTCTAGAGGCCCCAAATGAGACGCAAACCTTTCCCTCCACTAAGTGTTATTTAAGTGGTCTTTATCTGCCTTACGGAATTTACTGGAGCATCTACAAACTCAGATGGCTACAATTGTGGAGTTGTGTGTGTGGAATGAGTCCTCCAATCCAGGAGCTTCTGCAGAATTTCGAACAAACTCCGTGACAGGGTTTGTGTTTTGTTTTTTGGTCTTAACATTGCCAGTCAGGAGAACTGGGCAGATGCAAGAGTCCATGGAGAGGCAGGGAGCCCATTGCTAACTGTCAAGTACCACCACTGGCTGAGATGGCTGGGGTTGATGGGAGTTGTTGTCCAACACATCTGGAGGGGACAAGATTGGGGAAGGCTGCTGTGAAGTGAGCTTCGGCTATGGGGCGGTATATAAATAAAATAAAATAAATAAATAAATAAATAAGTGTAGGAAGTGTGGTATGGATGCAGCCAGATTGTTCTGTTCATTCCCCGAATGCCTTTAATGAATATTTCTGCATCTTCTGCTCTCCAGCTGGTGGCCCTTTGAGCCTGTACTTTTCTTTGGCTGCTGCCAAGGCCTGAAGCAAGCAGCCAGTCAGCTGAGCAGCCACTGACAGGTTGCAGGGGAGTGTCTGTCTGGGTGTGCTGCTTCTCTCCATGGCTGAGCAGCCAGGTGAGTCAGGTAACATCCCTTGCTCATGCTCACACATCCTGTTCCTTTTCACACTAACCTTGTCTCACCAGGGTGTGGGGGGGGATGCTAGGTACACACCAGAGCTCTGCACCCATCAGGGTTGGGGTGGGGAGAACAGGGGGGGAAATTAAAATTAAAAAAACCTTTTGTGCATAAGCGCTTGTGTGCTCCTACCTCTTTAAAAAACCAAAATGGTGGGTGTAATGTCCTCTTCCTCTGAGGTCATCGCACGCCACGTGTAAACAGAGAGGGAGATCTCCTCGTGCTAGACCAGTCGGTCTAGCTGAGGCCTCTGTCTCTCAGTATGGGAGGGGTATTAAAATGATTTCAAGAGGCCATCAGGTGCACCTCTTAAATTTGCACACCGCTTTGCTCCTCCTGCCCCTATGTATCCCTTTTGGTTGCTTGAACACTTAGTCTGGCTTTCCTGAAGCTGGCGTAAAAGGGGCATGCAACACACTGCAGACTATGTTTTCTCTCAAAAATGTATGTTTGTCCAGCTTTTTGCCATCGCATATGTCTTGGGATGAAAGCACAGGATATCACTGGCCCTGTTGCTATGGATGTGGGAATCAACAAAACCCGAACTCATCTAAGTTCTCAGAATTCCATCTCGATGCTCATTCCAATTTGAGTCTGTATGAAATGGCAAGCTGCTGCTGCTGCTGCTGCTATTATTATTATTATTATTATTATTATTATTATTATTATTATTATTATTATTATTATATGAAAATCTACGTGTATTTCCCCAAGTGTATGTATCAATTGTGTTCATTTTTTTTGAAATGTGCATATTTTTGAAATGTACTCATGCAGCCAAACATTTTTTTGGGGGGGGAGGGGTCTGCGAATCACATTGCAAGCTTGGATATGTACAGACTTCAACTGCAGATTGTGTCTCAGTCTGTGTTCAGTCCAGAAGGTGCGAACTGCGTGAAATCCCAATCAAAACCAAACAAACGGATTTCTCATACACCCCTACTTGTTGCTTATATATCCCAATTTGCTGTGCAGTTCAGCACTAATTGAACTGGTGGGCGCTAACATCATTGAACTAAAATCCTTGGTTGGAGGTATCTATGAAAAGAGACTGTTTTTTATTCTTGCACTTCATAATGTGTGGCTTGTAGGAATCTGCTTGGAACAGTGGAATGAAATGTTCTCAATGGCTGTGTGTGTGTGTGTGTGTTACTCTGGGTGTCTGTTATCCTTTAGGAGTGTCATTTTATGAGCAGTGTGGGTGAGATGCAATCTCCAAAAAGAAAAACAGAGTCTGATATAGTAATTATCTGTTTCTCTGTGGTATCTATCGTATTTCTGCCTCTTTTCTATATTGTCTATGTGACACTTAACGATACGAAGTTTTCAGAAAAGCGGTGCACTAAATATGCCCCTGATGTGCTCAGCTTTTACAGATTCAAGTGCAGCTTTGGGAAAATATCAGCAATTACTCAGGAAAGGAGGGTTTTGCTGGATATTTTTTTTAAAGTGCTGGATATAGGTCTGGCTGTAAACAACAGTGCCCTAGAGTTCCTTGTAGTTAATCTTAAATATGTAAGCTGTGCAGTTACTCAGGACTTCTTCAAATGTAATACAGTGGTGAATGCAGGTTTGCTGAAAGTTGTATGTACAAGAATTTATATCTGACTTCCTGAGGTGTACACGTTACGTGTGTGTACACCTACAAAATGTAATGTACAAAGCAGCCTCAGCCATGGAGGCAAATGCTCATCTTAAGATACATACTTATTATTATTATTGCATGTATTCTAGGCCATGCCCTTGGCATTGAGAACTAGTTCTGGCTCTGAGCCCTGCCTTAAATTAATCCCTGAGAGTAGTGTGTGTGCAAACGAAGCTGAACTCTTTCTTTGTGAGGAAATGCCACGAGGCCAAGGGGGTGCATTGTTGGATTTGGATATCAGCTCCAGTCCATGTGATTTCAGCTGCTGAGAAATCTCATGATACAGGAGCAGAGCTGGTGCCAAGTACGGCTATCTGCTTAACATGGCCAGGAGAATGAAAAGAAAAGAAATGGAGTGGGGTTTCCATTTTGAAGGAACGGCGGAAAAGATGCTAACAAGAAATCACGTTTCTTCAGAAATTATTTCCAAAAACAAAAAGCTCCCTTAAAGCTAGTTTAATGGACTCAGTATACTGTGGGTAATAAAGATGGAAATGATAATGACTGTAGATTATGCGCAAGGTTGCTCACCTCCTCACTGCAGCTTGTCATGGGATAATTTAGGGCTGCCGAAAGCTAGCTGTCAAGTTGCAATTCGACAAGAAGCTTTGCCTCCCTTTGAGGGTTTGTGATATGCAGCCCTCCTCTTCTATTAGGCTGCTAACAAGCTGATTAGAGGCTATTGTAAGAATGTTCCTAGCACCCTTTGGAGACCACACAACAGCCCAGCTTCCTCTCCTGCTCTTTGTGTGCAGCCACCTACCAGGAGCAGTCAGCCTTCTTTTTTCAGCAGAGTCCATCTCACCACATTTCCTCCAGGCAGCGACAACTCAAGACATTTTGCTGCCTGAGGAAATGGACAAGATGGCGCCTCCCATGAGAAGAAGCCAACCGGAATGCCAGTTGAATCTTATTTCAACCCAGAATTCCTTTCTCTTTCAAGATGCCAAATAGCTGAGCTCTAAGAAATGACTTTTGGGTTAGACTGGTGCATGTTTAATACAATTGCCTTGACTTGGTAGTTTGGATTATCATCACAGATGAGAGGCAGAGGGTGGTCTCACCGCATTTTCCAAAACTTTGGACATCTTTCCCATTGACTTCAAGAAAGTAATCAATAAACACCCATATATATATATATATATATATATATATATATATATATATATTCAGCAGAATTTGATTTGTAGGCATACTTGCCTGTTTTGAGAAATAGGAACATTAATTGTTGTGCTACATACCTTTAAGTTTGCTTTAAAAAACAAAGAAAGAAAGAAGGAAAATGTTTTATTTCGTTCCCCATGGTCCTTTTTGGGGTGTGTGGGGACAACTAGTTAAGGTCCCTGCAAAATTTCAGAAGATTAGTATAGGGGTTAGAGAGATATGAATAATAATAATAATAATAACAACAACAACAATATCTGAGGCTTTAAAAATGTCTTAGTTTTTCTCTCTGCTCAATTTGCACCAAAGTCGCAACATGGAAAGCTGATTTGGACAAAGGTGGATTTCCGTCCAAAATCCACTGTGATTGGAAATAAGCAGAGAGTCCAGCTAAACTCATTCCACGATTGGAAGCTAAAGTTGTCAGTCACAAAGTGACACACCCTCCTTTCTCTCCCTGCTCCCTGCTGCTTGGCACTTTCCATTTATAGGAAGCGTGGGCAAGGTTACAAAAATGTTAAACAACAACAGCAAAACCCCAGCAACCCAAAAAACTGTAGAAGCCCTCCTTAGGCTCTGAAAGGCTTCCAAAGCCTTGTAGCCAGACCGCTATACCTTGGGCCACCTCATATTCAAGGCATCTTGGATTCTAAGTAGTCTGACTATCTCCATGGTGGGGATCAACACCTCCAAATGGTGCCTTATGTGAGGCAAATGCACATTTTCAGCGGTACATATAAATTATAATACAATTGTTATATCCCTGGGGTTGCCAATTTCTATGTGCAGCACATACATGAGCATAAAAGGCAGGTGCAGAGTTAACTACCATTGCAAAGGAGAGAGAGACAATTTCCGTAAATAAGATACATTTGTGTCATTGTCCTTCCCCAGCTTTTCCCAACCAGACATCCTCCAGATGTTGTGGATTAAAACTCTGACAGTTCCTGACCATTCACCATGCTGGCTAAGGCTGATGGGAGTTGAAGCCCAAAACATGTGGCGGGCACGAGGTTGGAAATACATTATGGATTGTGGTGCACCAAATACATTATGGATTGTGGTGTGTGCACCAAATATTATATGGGGATTGTTGGTGGATTCTAGTAGCTATTGGATGATTTGTTTTGGCATTAAGGCTACAGAAAGGGAGAAAAATCAGATAGATTGTAAGGAGGCCAGGAGGGGATCTACACTAATCAAGTTAGAACATGTCTTACCATTTTTAAGTGTCCGTTTCTAGTATTACGCCACATGACATTCAGTTTGTGACATTTTATTGTTGTCTTTTCTCTGGTTTTTATTTTGAACTTATCTGAAATAAGTCGTTCTATTTGGTATGATGTGGCCGATTTCATCGTATTAAATGGGTTTCCTGTATTTCTTAATTAGCCAATCGCATTCCTGGGGGGCATGTTTATGTAATTTCTGCGCCCAAAGTTGGAGCTGGTTTTTTCTTTCAAGCCTCTTTTTTGCAGCCACTTTCAGTTTCACTTTTGGGAGGCTACTTGGTGGATTGTTTGTAGGTGGAGGATTGTCTCAGAGAGAAGAGGAAGTGGGAGGGAAAATTTGCAGACAGGGAAATAGAACAAACAGATTTCTTTTCTTAGTGTGGCCAAAAGGAATGTATTCCCACAGAAAAAGAAAATGTAAGTAAATGTTTTAAAAACTGCTACGTTTTAAATTGTTCAAAAATGAAACATTCAATGACTGTAAAAACAACTAGTGTAGATCCCCTCCAGGTAGCAACCTCACCAATCGTGTTGAGTGAAGAGAAACAGGAGCTCTATAAAGGAGAGACAAAGGAGAGCCACCTTGAAGTGAAGGGCGCAATGAGAGACATCAAACTTTCCATTAACAGGGAAATAAATGACTTTTTTGGGCAGACCTGTAGTTCTCTGGGTGAGATGCCTACATTTTGAAGATGAAGTTAAATGTATGATCAGGATGAAAGCGAAATTTGTTAGGTTCATGTTTTAATGTGAAATTACCTAATTCACATTTCCCAAACCAATACGTAAATCAACATACAATTATCCTTTAGTCTTCACACTTCTCCGAATTTTGCAGTACTGTTCTCTAATAAAAAATATGAGTACCAAAATGTGTGTATTAGAGAAAAGTGCACATAAAATAGTGTATCTTCATGAAAGCAATGTACAAAAATGCATGATATTAGGAGAAATTGCTTGCAAATGCACATAGTAGGGAAGATTAAGTATAAAATGCATGTATTAGGAGAAATGCTTATGAAAATGAGTATGAATGTTCACGTCTTTTTTTAAAAAAAATTGCAAAGTGATGGAGAAATGGGACAGAACTAACTTAAGAGAAGAAAAAGGCAAAACTGAAATTGAGAAATTCATCCATGCCTGGTTTATGACTGATAGACGTTTATGGCCAAAGACTTGGGAAGCTCTTGGGAAATAATGAAAGGGAAATATTTTGAAATAAGATTCATTTCTTAACACTTGTGCCCTGTCTAGAAAGAATGCGTTAACGTGAGGTGTGTGAGAATGTCTTGCAGTATTTGTTAATTCTGGGAATGTTCAATTGTGGACTCTAGCAGCTAGCAACTGGACTTCGTACTGCCCATTGGATTGCAGGCACATCCAGGAAAGGTGTATGGAAAATTAGGAACATAGAAAAAGCAATGCTGAACCTCTTCTTAAGATTTCAAAGCAAATCAGGAATGTCCCAGCCAGCCACTCCAATATCCCATTGGTGAAATACAATTGTGGGCATGTCTACACCAGGGTGGTGGAGGGGGAGGATCTCGTGATATGGTGATCGCAAGATCCTCCCCCTCAGTCTACACATGGCGCATAACGTCCCGGGAGGACGGAGGACGTTGTGGGCGCCATTTTGTTTTTTGTTTTTTATTGAAGACGAGCACAGGAGGCTCCTTCAAAAAGGTACTTTTTTTAAAAAAAAAAAACCCCTCACACTCCCCCCACCACCAAAGACTTGGGAAGTTCTTTGAAGAGCCCCTTGTCCCATACCCGGGTCCGGGCTCCTTGCGTTTACTCGCGAGGATCTGGGAAGAAACCGGGATGGCTGCCCACATGTCCTGCGGTCTTGGGACAACCCCAAGACTGCGGAAAAAGCTAGGATTAAAGCTGTCCCAGCTATCCCAGGGAAAGGGAGGGATCATCCCTTCCCCCGGGATCCCCTGTGCTCCATGTGGACTCACAGGGATGATCCCGGGGCAATCCCTGGGATATTGCCAGGTCTAGACATGCCCTGTGTTGAATAAAAGCCTGTTGAATTCTGATTCTTACTCAGCATGCTCTTACTGAAATTTTGTATCATGCCTTTTCCCACTCAAGACTGAGAAGCCAAGCCTTTCGCTTGTGTCTCCTGCTGAAGGAGAATGTGAAATTCAAGACCGTTACGGCATATTCTTATTCTGATTATTCATACAGTGCAAATGGGGCCTAGAGTTCATCTGGGGCATCAAGGTGTGACTATAGTACAAAGACTACTGTGTTCCCTGGTCTGACAGTTTTAGGTACCCTTTAAAAAGCCCTCGGGGGTGCTTGTGCAGAACAGTATACTAGTCCTTACTAGTCATTTCATTTATGCAAAAGTGGCCGAGTGAAATTGCCTGATTGTTTTCTCCTGTGGAAGCAACTGATGAGATCTCCATGTTATTTTATTAATTCCCCCACCCACCCTGTGTCTACAACTTCACTTGGAGGCAGCCGATTATTCTAACAAGTCCCCCAAGCCCTTTCTCAAAGGAAAGTTTTATCCTGACAGATCCCGGTGGATTACAGAAATAGCAATAACCGAGGATCTAAAGAAAGAGACAATTTCCTGTGCCGATAAGGCACAATCCAAGTAGCACAGCATCATTGTCTATTACACTATTTATCTCCAGTGCTTGCAGAGATATAGCAAGAGGGAGGGAAAGATGCTGGTGCTCCTCGTCCCATTTGTTTCTTCAGCAAAGGCGCTTGCGTTCGTGTTCAACATCCCCCTCCCCAATACACATGCATTGTTTTCTTGTATGTCCTTCATCGTATCTGCAGACACCAGACCATGCTGGGCTTGAAGCAAATTTAACAGTGGTGTTGAGATAGAATGCTAGACACACACACACACCCTGCCGAGAGATGTTTTCATTGTTCTGTTCAGCAGGAAAACAATTGGGAATGAGAAGGCCCATGGCTCAGTAAGGAGGCCTGCTAGAATTCCTAGGTTTAATTCCCAGCATTTCCACATAGGGCTGGGAAAGTGCGCTGTGTGAACATTCGGAGAGCTGCTGCTAATCACTGTTGGCAATACTGAACTAGAAGGACTGAATGGACTGATTTGGAAGAAGGCAGCTTCTTCCATTGCTGTGAAATATGTAAGAATTTGACAGAGGTTGGTGTGTGAGCAGAAAGGGGAGTTTGCCTCTCTAGGGGGCAATTGCAAGAGGAATGGAGAAACAGGGACTGCCCAAGGGGACACAGGAAAGATGATAAAATGACCCTGAAGAGTCCAAGATACCTAAGATTGTTTGACGGCTGTGAACAACAGAGAAAAAAAGGTGGCACCAAGGGGTGGGCAAACTCAACCACATCCGGCTTGTCGGATGCTCGCCCCATTGCCCCCGCCCACCCCTGCTTGTCAGGCCGTGGAAGCTTCTTTCGAGGCTTGGTTCGCCCCCTTCTGCCCTTGCTGCCGAAATTGCACATTTCTCTCCGCTGTGCCGAGGGCGTCCATAAAGGACCCATTTACGCAAGGGTAAAAGTGTGAATGCTCCATTCGTGCCTTTACTCTCGTGACAATGGGGCCATTACAGCCACCGTTGACCCAATGGGGGGGGGAATCGTGCCATTTCCAGAGCCTTCATGGTGTACACCGTGGAGGCTCCAGAAATGGCGCAATTCCCCCTGTTGTGTTATCGATGCCTATAAAGGCCCCATTTAAGCAGTGGGGGAAATATGCAATTTCAGCAGCAAGGGCGGATGGCTGCCATGGGCTCATCGGAGCCGTGAGAGTGCTTGGGTGGTATAAAAATGCAATAAATAAATAAATAAATAAATTTAGCGCAGGTCCGCAGACGTGCTGTGGGCACCCAACTGGGTCCGGGGGGCAGGCACGGGGGAGCCCATCGGACTTCCTGACTCAGTCAGGCACTTGTGACAGCCCTACTTTCAGAGAGACCCGAAAATAGTACAATGTCACTTTAGCAAGTTCAGCTGATTTGAACACTAGAAGATAGGAACATCAGAAGCTGCCTCATAACGAGTCAGACCCTTGGTCTAACTAGTCCAGTATTGTCAACACTGACTGGCAGCAGCACTCCAGGGAGGTTTTCCAGCCCTACCTGGTGATGCCGGTGACCTACTGCATGCAAAGCATGTGCTCCATAACTGAGCCACAGCCCTTCCCATTCTCTCAGTCCAGCGGCCTTTCCCCTCAACCAAGGTAACTATCTTGAAGATAAAAGCGCTCCCAGGAGGCCTGTCAAGTGGTCTAGCTTTAGAATGCCTCTCAGAAGTGAAGCTCTCCCTTGCAAACAGAACAAGGGGCTGTCATACACTTCACTGGGCCCATTCCGAAGACACCTTAAACCATGGCTTTTACCATGATGGTTAAGCCAGGAAGCCAGGCTGTGTTCAGAAGACACCTTAAACCATGGTTTCACCATGGTGGATAAGGGGTTTTGCTTTATTCACCATGGTTAGCCATGGTTTAAGGTGTCTTCTGAACAAAGCCTGGTTTTCTGGCTTAACCACCATGGTGTCTTCTGAACAGGGTCACTGTGATAGAGTGTGTGACCACCACCACCAGCAACGAGGGCAGCCTGAGGACATCTACATTTGTGCAGGCCTCCTGGGGAGCCTACCTCAAGAGACAGCAGTCCCTGTCCTTGAAATACCACACCGTTTCTAACCCACAAATAGATTATTCAATGGAGGCAAGTTTATTGTTTAAAATAGAAGGCATCTAGCGGGAACGTCATGACAGTGGCTGCTGCCTACACAAAGCCATTAGCATCCACTCTGCACCGCCTTTTTCCCCTCCTCCTCCAGCTTTGCTCATTAAGAGGAGCTTCTTGCCTCTCAGCTTTTATCAACATCCCAGAGCCTGTGTGACAGAAGGTCCCCAAATGCAACCACCTCAGCAGCACATTAGTAGTAATATCTTTTTTCACTCCCTTTAATTAAATGTTATTTCATTAAACAATTTCAGAAAGCGGTTTTTCCGCATAAATCAGGTTTGTTTTACAGCAATCGGCATATTATAAAAGTGGCAGAATATGCACAGTATTACAGGTGCCATAACACCTGACCCAGCAGGAAATAATTAAACTTTTTGGGGGTGTAAACACAAGCAAAACTCCCAAAGCAGAGATCACAGAACTCCCCATTACCCTCATTCCATCATTGATTAGGGATGCATCTGGAGTTCCCCTCATTGAAATTTCTCCCTAAATTATAGAGTTTTCCACATTACATGGCCTTGTTTATGAAGTGGAAATCTTGCAGGAGGCATCCTTCATCCCCCCTTTTTATTTTAGAAAAGATAACTCTGAATTCTGTATAAAATACTCCTTCAATTCATTTATGTTCAGTTCATTTGCACCTTCTCCTGACTACCTACATTTCCAATGCATGTGTGCACACTGATTTATTTATTTATTTTTATTTAAAGCATTTTTGTAGCGCCACCTCGCCATTTCTGGCATTGAGGTGCTTTACAATAACATATAAAACAATTCCATTAAAACCTTAAGACAATTCCATTAAACACTACCAAAAAACAGCAGCACACATTCTTGGTGGGACTGTATTTGTGGTTGTCTCAAGAGTCACTTTGTGTGGTGTTTCCTTAATGTGTGCATGCTGACATTGTAAAACAACGCACCAAAAGAATCTTGATGCAGTTGGGAGTACCATCACGTCCAAGTGTTGTTTTCGCATTGTTTTTACACGTGGATCAGTAACACTGGAGGCAGAGGGAGGAAGATGCAGATAAACTGAAGGAACTGAAAGGTGCAGGAAACTACATGTTCCAGTTCCAGAAATAATTTTAGACATGGAATTCAGAAGGACTGGAAAGCAAGGCAGAATCATAGTGTGTCCTGTGAACCATTCCTAACCATGGTGGCTACATAACCACAGTTTAAAGATGCTCACTAACCATTTGCTGCAAAGGGGTTATTGGGCTAACCATAGCTTAGCATGTTGTCTGAACAGGGCCACTGTATAATTCAGAAATTGGAGTGGGAAACTCGTAGTCCTCCAGATATTATTGGATTACAACCCCCATCATCCATAACCATTGGCTGTGCTGGCTGGGGCTGATGGGAGGTGGAATCCAGAACATTTGGAGTGCTGCAATTCCCCCTCTGCCCTAATTAAACAATTTTAAAAATTGCTATATATCTCTGCATTAAAGTCATTGATACTACTCTTATCTGCATATGAATATAACAGTACCCAAATGTTCATAATCTGATTTCTGTTATTAAGTCCTCTCTCCCTCCCTCCCTCCCTCCCTCCCTCCTCACTAAGTGTATGCATAATGGCAAATTCCCAAAGCTTTAAAAGCCATTGTTTCACTGTAGAAGCTGTTGGTGCTTTCAATCACTGTGGAATGCAAAGTTTTGTTGCAGATAGTATCTGCATAATTAATTTCTTGAGGCTCCTTTCTCTCCCCCTTCTTCCTAGGAATGGGTGAGAAATTTGTTTCATTTTGGTTATGATAAAAATTTGCCAAAATTCACAAAATTTTCCATATCCAGTACAGACAGAACTTGAGATTAAAAACAGCAACAGCAACAGCAACAGCAACAACAACAACAACACAGACTGATGCTGTTTGCCAGCCATCTGTTACGGAATGCAGGCACATATCCAGTCTAGCAACAATCACTACACATTTTTCTGGGTCCTGGATGCAAAGAGCTTTGTACCTAAGAAGGACTGAGAAATTTATTTGCTTTGTTTTTTGTTTTTTGTTTAAAAGAACTCAAAATCTGCAAATATATACTTCTTTTTTAACCTTTATTTTATTTAATTATTGTGCATAGTACAATTATCGTGCATTGTACAATGAGCTTATAGTCAAGAAATGCAATAACTGCCAACTATCCAAACAAAAATTATAAAAAGAATCTGTTCCCATTCTTATTTTAATTTCATAAACAATAGAATGTCCTTACAGCACCACTCATTTAATTAGATCCCTCCAGAATGATGTTTGGGAGGTCAGGGGCTTATAAGCCACCATCCCTTTGTTGATAAATGCAAGGAAGGGAAACCAGTTTTCCATGAAGTACTTGTGCTTGGCCTCCCCTCTCAGAACTCTGCTATGATGGGTCTCTCTGAAAGTGCGATTGTCCCACTCTGACCCCTGCAGCCATTTTTCTACTGAGAGTTTTTTCCCCATTTATCAAGCAAAAGCAGAAAATCTTTATTCAAAAGAAATCATTTCCTGCAATTCATAGGCGGGTAGGGGTGAAATGAATACCCCAGCAAGAAAAGAAAAGAAAAGTGGTGGGGGAAGGATTTCAAAGGTGAGGGAGGGAGGAGGGCTTCAATGTATTTTTTACGGGTAGGAGGTCTTCTTTCTGGTTTGGGATTATTATAATATCTATTTCTCGCTTGTGGCCTGTTTTCTAGATGGACATGACAGGCTTTGCCAAGAAATGCTGTCCTTTACAGTTTCAGGAATTTCCTGACAATTGTGCATGTTTTGAGTATGACTGCTTTCTGGATGTTGGTGAGGATGTATTTTGGTAGGCCCAGTTTCTGAAGGTTTTCTGTATAGTTTTATGATGTGATGCCATTGACTGATGTGACTAATGGAATAATTGTGACCTTTTCCTGTTGCCATAGTTCTTTGACTCCCATGGCCAGTGGTGTATATTTTCCTCTATTTTCCTCTTCCTTTTCTACAACGTTTTTGTCATTAGGTATTACTATATTAATGAGGTATGTGGGTTTTTTTCTTTTTTGTCTATGGCCTCGTTCAGACAACACACTAAACTATGCTGCTTAACCACAAAATGGCATTCCGTTAACCATTTTATAGTTAAGTAGCATGGTTTAGCGTGTTGACTGAACCAGGGCAATGACTGTTATGTCTGACTGGTTGCAAGTAGGGCTGTGCACGGACCTCCGATCCGCTCCGGATCCCGATCTGCAACTTTCAGATCAGGTCAGCTCCGCTTTCGGCCGATCTGCCTATGGTCCGCTCTGCTCCGTGGCGGTGCTCCGGATCCGGATCGGTGCTCCGTGTTACCCCCATAGACTTGCATTGAACATGTTAAATGCCTATAACTTTTTTAGTTTTAAAGTTAGAAACATCAAAATGGGCACCATGAGAGCCTCTAAACGTATCCAGATTCATGCCAATTTTGAGGGAAATCAGCGCATACCCTGAATTTTGGGGAATATTTTTTTAAAAAACCCCACCATTTTCAGAAATGCAGTTATCTCTGTCATTTTTTCAGATACAGACCTCTAACTGGGCACCATCACAGCTTCCACCTAGCTCTTTATTCATGCCTACTTTGAGGGAAATCTGAGCATGCCCTGATTTGGGGGGAATTTTTAAAGTTTTAACCCTCAACCCTAACCCCAATTAACAAAAGTGCATACATCTCTGTCACTTTTAAAGTTAGAAACATCAAAATGGGCACCATGAGAGCTTCTAAATGTATCCAGATTCATGCCCATTTTGAAGGAAATCCGAGCATGCCCTGAATTTTGGGAATATTTAAAGTTAAACCTAAATCAGAATCTTCCTCTCAGGTAACCACGTCAAAAATGAACACAGGGAACTTCAAGATAGAAAATTATTAAACGGCATGAGCATACACGTTTGGGTCACAATACTTCCAAAAACATAATTTCTTTCATGCCATGCACTCATTTCAAAGTGCTATTATGTGCTGGTTTTTCAAGATGCACCCCCCCACACACACACACCTCCGTCACAGTTCACATTCTCCAGGGTATGCCCAGCCAATAACTGTAATATAACAATAAAAATACTAATAATCACAACAACAAGAAGAATTAGAACAAAAATGCTGCCTGTCTTTATTACCAGTAAGGGGAAAGTGGACATGCCCAGTGGGACAGTGGGAACTGTGCCACCAGTCATTTGGCCAGTCCTGTCTAGGTACCTGCCTTTGAGAAGCCGCATCACACATCAGCTCGTGCAACGCATTGGCTTCTTTCCACTGTTACCCTTTGGAGGGTTCTGATTACCCTCAAGGGCAGAGGTACAGAACATCATCCACTTGCACAGTACAGAACATCATCCACTTGCACCACATCTATTCAGTTGTTCACCAAGGTTATGGTGGGTACCTTGCAGTGCTGTGTTGCTTATCTGTTATTTTACTTTGTATATTATTTAAGGTTGTGTGTGTGAGTTTGCTGGGGCTACTGCTTCACCAATGCACTCAAAAAGTGACAAAAGTTCTACAAAAGACAAAGAAAGAAAAGTTACTAAGTATTCCATTTTGCTTATTCCCCTCCCCTCCAACATTGGAATTGGAGGGTGCTTCACATGGGCTGATCACTTATCATGACTGGGAGATGAACCTGTCAATCAACGTTAAAAAAAATAGGTTTCCCCCTCCCGCTTTACCCATTCTATAAAAATTAATAGCAAGCAAACTGCACGATGAAAATTCTGAAAATCAACACAAATGACCCCCAATCATCAATGTCTAAGCACAGTAATTTTCAGAGATGTAGCTTTAAAAACAAATAAGTTATAGGCGTTCTTTTGCCCAATGCAATCCTATGCGAAAAAAGTTCCAAAATGGCAGGCGGAGCCTCGCGACTGAGCAGATCGCTCTGCAAATGGGTGACCCACTTTACAACCGTTCTCTTCACCCCTGATCCGATCTGGTTCTGCCTTTGGCAGAGGTGAATCAGGCCGCTCTGCTATCGCTTCTACGAACCGAAGCGGAGCGGAGCACAGCCCTAGTTGCAAGCTATTGATGATGATGATGATGATGATGATGATGATGATGATGATGATTATGATGATGAGTCCAAACCAGAGGTGCTTGTTGCATGACTTTGTGTACCAAACAGTATGATTAGTGGTGTAGTAGAGCCAGTGTTCTCTGGGATGCAGCACCAATACTTCTTTATTAGGACAGGCAATGATGTCATCTGCTCCCCACCCCAGACCTCCCTGTTCCCTCTGAGTTTAGCAGCAATGGCCAAATCTCCACCCAGCAGGATATAGCACTTTGAAAATGTTTTGAAAACTGTATATGGAGTGTGTCCTGGGCCCCAACAGTTATAAACCATTTTAAAGCAGTAGTGTAGATCCTGCCCCAGTAGCTAAGTTTTCCCAGCAACCACAAATTGTTAATTCTTGTAATGTAAAGTATTTTGGGTGGCTTGGTCTTTAAGAGGCAATTAAGACTCACAAGCTTTATAAAAGACCTGCTTCTGGTGGAAATGAACACTGCTAGAACTGGTTTGTTGATATGGATCAACACAGCTGTCTGTCATGTTGGATTCTCTTGGAGGTGTGGCAGTGGAGATGATCACGATGAGCGCCTGCAGTTCAAAATGTACAGCTACATCATTGGCTGTGATGTAAACAGAAAGACAACATGATCGTCTGTCTTACCGCATACTGGTTGTGTTGACAAGTATGTGACACCTTTTGCATCCCCTTCCATTTGGGAGCAGTGAAAGTGGTATAGTCTGTGCATTTTCCATCCTTCTGACCACAAGTATCTACATATATCATGGGGAATACAGAAGTAATGAGCAAGAAATCAAATCCCTACAAGAGAGATTAACCTGTTGCCTGCCTCCTTCTTGGTCATAAGTGTCTTCCTAATATGGGAGTGCTAGAGAACAGTGCAAAATAACCCTCTTAGCTCAAAGGCATATCTCCAGTTTGTGTGTAAGCAAGACCTCTGAATCCAATTAGAACAGGAATGTCAATATCTTTGATTCTGGTGCACTTTAAACAATCTCATTACTATTAACTACACACCAGTTTTACACTAGAGTAGAGGAGCTGTTGCCATGCAAAAGTTCCAGATAGTTTTCCTGTTCTCTTTGACGAGCTTTGGTGTGTGACAGTTTTCATCACCTATGTCTTGGCTTGGTTCCCACGAGGCACTGGCGCATCATAGCTGTCTGGATTTCAGAGTACAGTATATAATTCCTTTCCCCAATGAACAAGCAGAGAAGGGAGAATGAAACTGAATTTACACCTCCTGTTAGCAATTTGAGGTGTGCACTGAAGTGGATCAGAGGTGTACCCAAAGCACAACTTTCCTGCAGGAGAATTGGGACATATTCCCCAAGATATGGGAAATGATTCATCAGCAAATTTCCTACCAGCCCTGATTTCAATTCCATTGTTATGCTTTGCATGTCTTGACTTGAATGCTGCATTTTTACGCCACTCTGCAGCACCTTCACTAACTAACTCACTAGACAATCACAACCACATTAGCATCTCTGATAAAATATAGCACGGGGATTGATATTCTTTATGTCTTTTGCCTGTTTTCATGGTAATTTTTTTTAATAATTCCTAACTCATTATCACAACAATCCTGCAAGGGTGATTAATCTGAGAAGTACTTGCTTGTTTCATAACTACTGAGCTATGTTTTTTTCCTAGAAGGACTCCTGGGTCTGTATAGTTTTAGCTGCCATAACTGCATCTACATACCAGGACAAGTTTTGTTTGCTGCATTTCTGCTTGTCATCAGTCTTTTAAAGGCATAATACTGGGGGGCGGGGGGGGGGAAGAGAAGCATTTATTGGCAAGGCTGTGGCTGATGTGGGATTTGGGCACGATTTTTTGCACCATTGTACTTGTTTCACAGAGGCCAACATAATATTATTTTGTTTTCGTTTTTTAAAATAAATAAATTTCCAGACCAGCTTTCAGATTATAATAGCCCTCACAAAGTGGTATATAAATTCCAACAGAATATATGAAATCATCCATTTTAAATACATTAAAATACCCTTTAAAATGAACCAAAAAATCCACCCAAAACACAGCAATTAATAAAATGTAGTAAAATGTAGATTGAAATAAAAATGTCTTGAGAATTTTAGATAATGGATAATGATTGAGCCACATGGATTTCCAGAGAACATAAGTTTCCAGTACCCATCAGTCAAGCATTTATCATTGACAGGCCACACACCATGTACATTGATGGTGCTATATAAATAAATAATAATAAAATAATAATAATAATAACATAGAGCAGGATCTCAGGCGTTCATTTTAGAGTGCAGGTAGGTTTATGTGAATGCAGGCAGGGGCCCTTCTGATAGCGTGGTCCAAAAACCAGCACTTTACATCACAATCAGTATGACCAGTACAGAATCTGCGTAATGAGTTCCACTTGCTTAGTCCCCACCAACATTGTTACTGTTGCATTCTGTATTGATGTTTCCAAACAATGTTTAAAGGAAGCCCTACACAGTGCACATTATAGTCACTTAGCCTAGATTTAACCAGAATATGAGTCACTGTGGTGTGACCTCCTTTCACAATATATGGCCACAGCTGGTGAACCAGCTGAAGCCTATAAAAAGCACTCCTGGCCAGTGATGCCACCTGTGCCTCTGCTGAGAGTTCCAAGTCCAGGACCATCTCCAGACTCCAAGCCTGACTCATTAGGGAAATGCAGCCCAGTCTGAGACAGCTGCAGAACTCCAAGCCAGGTCATCAGATTTCCCAACCAACAGGTGCTCTGCCTTGTCACGATTTAGCTTCAGCTTGTTCATCCATTCCAAATGCCCTCCCGGCACTCATTCACAATCATGGAAGGGACCAGAGGCAATCTAGCCCATTTTCTCTGCTAGAGAGAAACCAGTTTATCCATTGGATATCCAGACTGCTGTGAAATCCCTAGAGTGCTTTTCAGAATCTATCCCATTCTATTTAGATCAGGACTTCAAGGGGTCACTTTGGGTTAGATGAAGGTTCTAGTTGCTCCAGATTCACCACTAGGACTAAATGCACTCTATTTATAGGTGTTTCCATGACATCATCCATCTCTGGGAGCTCTAGTACCTCAGAGGAAGAGGATTCCTTCAGCAGTGGCATGTCACATTTGCATACTGGTGAGAACTCAGCCCACAGATAAACTTCCCCAGCAGTTTCATAGCATGAGGGATAAAATAGAGCCCTGGGGAACCCAGTGACAGAAAGATGCTAATCTGACTCACAAGACACCTCCAATCTGGCCCACACAACCTCTTGGGGGTTCCTTAAGGTACAAGCCCCACCCCCTGGAGAAATCCATTTGGAGGGCATCCTAATGCTACCTCTGAACTCAGATCAGAGATAGCTGCAAGGATGCCAGGTAGGCTGGGCCTCACATGGGATTGGAGCTAACCGCAGGGCTGGGGGACTCACCTGCACTGAGGAGAGTAGACACTCTTTCTCATGCAGGCAAGTCCAAATGCGCTCCTCACTCCAAAACAGTTCTGCACTCCCACCATAGCAAAAGGTCAAGTTACAGAGCAATAATACCCCAGCATCACCTTCTGGAACTGGCCATCCAAGTAGGCCATTGCAACACAGTACCTCCAATACCCAATTCAGGTCTTAACTAGACCAGGCTATATCCCGGGGCGAACCCCGGGATCGTCCTTGTGTGTCCACATGATGCACAGGAGATCCCGGGATCAGGCAGGGATCATCCCTCCCTTGCCCTGGGATATAGCCCTCTCCTTTGGGCCCGCTTTTTCTGCGGTCTTGGGCTGAGCTGTCCTGGTTAAAACCCACAGCAGCAAGAATACCTTGTTGAAAGAAGAATTCTTCCTTATTAGCTCTATAGCTGGCAGCAGAACTGTCCAACCGTCTCTTTCCAGTGACGCTTGCAATTGTTTCTGAATATTCCTGGTGAATTTGTTGTCACTGACAGCCTGATTGGTGCCTGGCAGGGGGAGATAATGCTGCAGTCATCGCAACATGAATCCCCTTTTGTAAGCAATGCAATTAGCAATTTGTCGTCCCCCTTTAGTGGAGAGCTTGAGATGGTGCTGGTGTGGGGTGTGGGCGTAGATTGCATGCCTTGTAGAGGTGTGCTGAGACTGATCAGTGATTGTTAGAGAGTTTTGCAGAATGTCATAAAATCTGAGCAGACGACTTTCAGCATTTGCACTTCGTTCCCCTTTCAACAAGTCTGTCAAACCAACGCCACTGTTGAATACAGGCATTGCAGTCACTCTGTTTTCTAGTAGATGAGAAATCTGACACTGTTTCTCAGTTCATGCTAAGGACATAGCCATAAACAGCTCTCTGGGATCTTGGTTTGGCATGCAATTGAAGGCAGAAGGAGTGTTCCTTGAAAAGGCAGGCTTCTTTTCCCGAAGGACAACCCGTTTCTAAGACGGGAAGCCTACGATGGAAACGGCACAGCCTGAATCGATCCCCTTGCCAATTGCCATCCACTTTGCAGAAAATGGATGAGCTAAAATAGTGAATCCATTCCACTGAAACATATCTATATTTGTACACCCTTCTGCTCTAGGATAGGAGGAAATGAAAGGCTCATTGTCACCTCTTCCATGCATCAACATCACTATTAAGAAGAGGACAAGTTGCCAAATAGCATTTTGTTTTCTCTCACTGTAAAACACTGCTTCCCAGATTGCTTGCCCCGAAAAAGATTCTTAATTGTTATCATACTTAAAATGCTAATTTCTATAACTTTTAGCCATTTTTGGAAAGTTAAATGGCATTTCAAAAGTTGTGCATTCTTTTTTTTTCTTTTTTTAAAAGTACACTTTCAGGTCTGCATTTCTTAAGTTGTACATTTCTTAATGTGCATTTCTTAAGTTGTAAATTTTTAAAAGTGCACATTTTGTGGACATGAATGCAAGTTTGGGAATTTGCAAACATTTTCAGAGAACTTGCACTCCCGTTCACATTTGGGCTTGCTAACAGGGCATTTTGTGAACTGAAATGAAATTCACGCACATCCCTTGCAGGTAGGTTAGGTAGAAAGATCCCTGTGAGGTAGGTTAGGTAGAAAGATGGCAACTTGTCCAAGGGCCACCCAGTGTCTGACATTGCCTACCAAGGATTTGAAGCCATATCTCCAGTTGAACCACCCAATTTTCCTTCTTGAAACATTACATTCTTTCCATAATGCCACACTGGATGATCTACAGCAGACAATGATGGCCAAAGTATAACACACAACTGAAAAATCGCCAGACTGTAAATACAAGTACTCTAAGATTTAGTTATATTACATTTTTTTTTGTTCTTGGTGAGCAATTGGGTAGATTGCTGTCTGCATGCTCCCCCTTACATCTCTACAAGTAGAAAGGCTACTTGCATTTTAAACACACTTAAATTACAGCACCATCATAGCTGCAGGAATAAAATAGAGTTTGCTTTGGCTGTCTTGATGTCCTCAATACCTTCTGCTCTCTGTGGTCATTGGAGGGCTCCAGGGCCTTGGACAAGGGCTCCAAAGTCCAGCCATAGCTGCACCACTGTCCAGGGACTTTCCCTCACCTACTACTCTATCCACAAATCTCTGCAAGTCTTACTCCAGCCAGTGTTAGAGGCTGCATGTTGACCTGTTCTGAGGCCACCTCTTCCCTGGGTTGTAAGAAAGACTGCAGGGTAATGGCTCCTTTCAATCTTTAAAAAACAAACAAACAAAACACCTTTAAGAATGGGTACATGTAGTTGCTCGGCCATCTGTGCCTATAGCTTCATGTGGTTGCATTCTGTAGTTCTTGGCTCAGTAAAGGCAGTGGAGGGGCAAAATTAATCTGTTTGGAAAAGATGCCCAGCAAATGCCAAATGGTCATGGCAGGTGGATCTTGGTGGAGAAGCATCCAGGTGGACTGAAACCAGCCCTATCCAGTTCCCAACAACATGGGCCTGGAACTGTTCTTGGACCCTGAGGACATCATGTGACATGCCTGCTGCCCACTGGAGGAGGCAAAGGGCATGTAGGCCTTGGCCAAGGTAACAACACTGAAGCTGCAGAGCCCAGGCCTGGACTATTGGTAAAAGACTGCAGCTGCCCAAAACTGGCCTGAGGCAGGACTGTCTGGTAGAAAGAACAGGTAGACAGAACAAGAATACTAAGTTGCAGAACAGGTGCATCTCAGCATCCTTTGTTGTGTGTGTGTGTGTGTGTGAGAGAGAGAGAGAGAGGGAGAGAGGGAGGAGATCATTACTGCTTCTAAAAGCAAGAAAAAAAGTCCTTTCCCTCAACAAGTTAACAAGTGCCTGTTTAACACACCTAGCAGAATGGTATCATTTCAAGCAGTTTATACTTCCACTTGTTTACTTAACAATGTGGCATGAGCAGCATATTTAACTTCCTTGTTTAGGAGTAGTGCTTTGGGTTAAAGAGGGAGAACATAAGAACGTAAGAAGAGCCGTGCTGGATCAGGGTCCATCTAATCTAGCACTCTGTTCATCCTGCAACAGCACCCTCCTACCCATGTTCCCCAGGAACTAGAGTATACAGGCTTACTGGTTCTGATACTGGAGAGAGAGAGAGAGAGAGGGAGAGAGAGAGAGAGAAATGGAAGACAGACTTGCTGTTTCTTTGTGTGGAAGAAGGAATTGCAACAGGTACAGTTTGTCATGAAGGATGGGCAACTGCACCTTCAGTTCACATTGGTTAACTTCCTCAAAAATGGAGAAGTAGCTCAGCATATTTCTGAGCCAATTCAAATGCAGATTGGAGCTGCCCCCACTCATGCGGTCCCATTCCTGTCTGTCCCATTCACCTAGCACTCACCCATTAATCCCCCAAACTCCACTCCGCACCCTGTCATCCTGCTTCCTGAGCTAGAGTGGAAGTGATGTGTCAGTGGTAGCCAGCAGGGAGATGGGGAGGGAAGGAGCATTGTCATGCAGCAAGCATGCATTTGAGGCTGGTGGCTCCAGGTTTGGTGTGAATCCATTCTGGGTTTCAGTCAGAACCAGCCAAACTCTAAAGGAGCTATCCAAGGTGCTGAGCCTTATCCTCAAAATAGGTTCAATGCCTTGGATTGCTCCTTTAGAGTTCCGGCTGGTTCTGACTGAAACCCAAAAGGGATCCACCGAAATCCACTGCCAGCATGCTCTTCCACAGGTAGTCCCTGGGAGATGCAGGGATCCCCCTGCGTGAGCTTATTTCAGTAGCCATTGGGAAAAATCATTTCCCAGGGAGGGGCTCCTTGTGGCCTAGTGCGTTGTTCATCAGCATGCCAGGCCCTGGGGGGAGAGGTGGAGACTTTCCTTACTTCCCTATCCTTGCTTGCTATCAGAGGGATGGATCACCACCAGCCCAGAAAATGGAGTGGGGCAGAAGGGATTGGTGGGGAAGAGGGCTGCCGGGGTATGAGAGGGGTAGATGTGAAATTCCCTTTGTGGAATTCCAAAGCAGGTGAATTTGTATCTGGTTTAAAGTTAAAATCTGAGAAGTTATATAGACTTGCCGGGGTGTGGGGGTGGGATAGCTCAGTGGTAGTGCATATGCTTTGCATGCAGAAGATTCCAAGTTCGATCCCTGAGCCTGGAAATATGAGATTCAGTGGCATCACTACATGTCAGAGTGATGGGGAGACAAGCTGCACTGGTTGAAATTCCCTCTTTTACACAGAAAGAAAAGGTACAGGAGCCCCATTGTCTTCTGCGTCTGATTGCCCTGGTAAAAGAACAGAAGGAGTATGATTCAAATTCATAGCCTTCTATTTGTAAACTTCAGAGACTCCCCGAGGGTTACAGGATTTATGGTTTTGGAGTCTGCCTCCCATCCCTGAATCCCACTGCTTTCGAGAGTGGCAGAATAGACTTAAATCAACAGGAGGAAAATGAAGCGCTCCATGTAATCTGGACTGCTAAATGCAAAGGACCATTTCACAGAAAATGTTGTGATGTGATTATGTGCTCTACCATGCAGTCATACTGATTGTGTGATACCATCAGTAACGACATTAGCATTCATGCAGTGCCCATTTGCTAATCTCAGCAACAGTGCCTGCTGTGACCTGTCTCTTCCAACCACCGCCACCCTCGTGTGTCTCGGCACTGCTTAATCATGAAATCCATGGTCGCAAAGGTACTGACTGGGTGTGTCTGTATTGACCCCAAGATTCGATTCAGACCCCAATTTGGAAACAAGAACGATTCACCTCGGACTGATCTGGACACTACCCAATTTGACTCGGGGACAGAATCTCCCATTGACCGTCATTGGAAATCAACAAATGATTCCCCCCCCCCTTGTTTGACAGAATAGGATGAAAATTAGGGCTGTCCTCCGCTCCGTTTCGGGTCGTAGAAGCGGGAGCGGAGCAACCCAATTCGCCTCCACCAAAGGCGGATACGAATCAGGTTGGGGGGCAGCGGAGCAATGCAGAGCGGTTCGCTCATTTGCGGAGCGCTCTGCGTTGTTTCGGAGCCCCGTCCGCCATTTTGAATTTTTTTTACATGGGATTGCATTGGGGAAAAAATGCCTATAACTTCTTTGGTTTTAAAGCTAGATCCCTGAAAATTACTGTGCTTAGACATTGATGATTGGGGGTCATTTGTGTAGATTTTCAAAAATCTATGTTCTGCGGTTTGCTTGCAATTAATTTTTATAGAATGGGTAAAAACAGGAGGAGGGAACCTGTTTTTTTTCAGCGTTGATGGACAGGTTCACCTCCCAATCGTGATGAGTGATCAGCCTATGTGAAGCATCCTCCAATCCCAATGTTGGAGGGGGGGGGGAATAAGCAAAAAGGCATACTGACTGAGTAACTTTTCTTTCTTTGTCTTTGGGTTGGACTTTTTTCAGTGTGTAGTGGATTGGTAAAGCGGTAGCTCGAGGAAACTCACACACAACCTTAAATAATATACAAAGTAAAATAACAGATAGGCAACACAGCACTGCAAGGTACCCACAATAACCTTGGTGGACAACTGGATAGCAGTGGTGCAAGTAGATGATGTCCTGTATGGCATGTGGACGTGCCCAGTGCCCACTGACCTTGAGGGTAATCAGAACCCTCGAAAGGGGAAACAGCGGAAACCAATGAGTTGCACGAGCTGATGTGTGATGTGGCTTCTCAAAAGCAGGCACCTAGACAGGACCAGCCGAACGACTGAGAGGTGGTGGCACAGTCCACTGTTTCCATGGCACTGGGCACGTCCACTTTCCCATACTGGTAATAAAGTCAGTCAGCCTTTTTGTTCTAATTCTTGTTGTTGTTGTTGTTGTTGTTGTTGTTATTTAATGATGGCTGTGTAGTCAATCAACTCTGAAGCAAGGATCACAAAGCTTTCCTGTTGTCCTGCTAGCCTCCTATTATTTATGGGATGCAAAGGCATCTCTATGTGCTGTTCCTGCCTCACAGGGCTGGTTTGTGTTTCTGCCTTTGACTGGCCTGGAAACAATCCTTGACTCACTGACTTGTGCCTGCAGAGCTGTCTGCTGCCTCCCTGCCTCCCCGGGTTCCCGCATTGTGGGTTTGCCGCATCTGGTGGGATTTACCCACGGATGTATTGCTTACCTGTGCATTGCGTAGCACCTACCTGCCAGCCTCCTCCACCTCTCTGCCTGCCTCTCTGCCCTCCTGATGCCAGGGAGATGTAGCTGGGCTGTGTGGGTCAATCCCACAAGCCTATGGCATGCTTCCTCTCAGTGCCTCAGGGGCATAGCCGCCTGCTGCCTCTCCTTCTTTGTGCCCACCTCAGAGGGCTGGTTTGTGCGCGTCTTGCTTTGACTCAGGGCATTAGTCCTTCCTTCCTCATCCTGGAAAGGCAGCTGCATTTTGTATGTGCTGCTGCCATGATCACTGGATCCTCTGTGACAATGGAGGCTCTTTATTAGTATTATTATTGTTATTGTTATTACAATTATTGGCTGGGCTTACTCTGGAGTGTGTGAACTGTGACAGACCCTGAAAGGATCATCTATTCAACGGCATCTCTGTTTGATGTGTGTGCAGTATCTTGAAAAACAACACTTTATAGCACTTTGGAATGAGTGTATGGCGTGAAAGAAATTAAGTTTTCAGAAGTATTGTGACACAAGCATGGCAACGCAAGGTCTGAGTTGTTTATCCCATGACCAGCTATGTGCTGTACGGGCACCCAGTTTAATAATTTTCTATCTTGAAGTTCCCTGTGTTCATTTTTGAAGTGGTTAACCTGAGAGGAAGATTCTGATTTAGGTTTAACTTAAACAATTCCCTATAAATCAGGGAATGATTCGATTTACTTCAAAATTGGCATGAATAAGGGTGTATTTAGAAGCTATCATGGTGCCCATTTAGATGTGTGTAGCTTACGAAATAATGGAGATACATACATTTCTGTAAATGGGGTGGGGGGGGAATCTTTTAAAAATTCACCAAAAATCAGGGCATGATCCCATTTCCTTCAAAGTGGCCGTGCCAATGGATGTATTTAGAAGCTATCATGGTGCCCATTTAGATGTGTGTAGCTTACAAAATAATGGAGATACATGCATTTCTGTAAATGGGGTGGGGGGGAATCTTTTAAAAATTCACCAAAAATCAGGGCATGATCCCATTTCCTTCAAAGTGGCCGTGCCTATGGATGTATTTAGAAGCTATCAATGCAAGTCTATGGGGGGGGGGGGAACCAGAGCTCCGGATCCGGATCCGCTGCGGAGCAGAGCAGAACGGAGGCGGATCAAGCAGAAGCGGAGTGGACCCAATCTGAAAGTTGTGGATTGGGATCCAGAGCGGATGGCAGGCATAGTGGTCTCATGTGATGGGATGAAATGGATGTAAGAGGTTTATGCCAAGTATCTTTAACTTTTTTTTTAAGGGAACTATCAATAATTTCTTGGTAAAATTGAGTGAAAATTTATTTATTTATTTATTTATTTATTTATTACATTTTTATACCGCCCAATAGTTGAGGCTCTCCTTTGTAGGTATAGTTACCCTTTTGAGGGGATGATGCCTCCCAAGATCCAGACTAATAGCTGCAGGGGCTTGGGGCAAAATTACCATTTGAAGTTTGGGCATTTCCCCCTATGTTTGTTGTGGGCAATTGTTATAAAAATGGCACAGATGTTGAGGAGGTCCAAGCGAAGAAACCTACCAAGTTTCAGAACCATAGGGGCATCAGTTTTTGTCAAAGGGGAGTCTTCAAATTTGGGGTGTATGTGGGATTCATTCGCCCCATTGCTTTTTGTTTGTTTCTTTATTTTGCAGGGTGGGAGAGGCAATTTGTCTGAACATGACATAGGTCATAGAAACTTGAAAAACTTCAGAAGTTTAAGTACAGGTGCTAGGGATTTTTTTTAATGAAAAACAGTTTGGAACTTTGTTGTTTTCTGTTCAGTTGTCACCTCTCTGTCTTTAGAAATTACCTTAGTAGGCATAGCAAGGATGGAGCAAGTGGTGTAGCAGTCAAGAGGATTTTTAAAATCCAAGTCTTTATAAAGCTACCTCTGCACATATGCACATGTGCTCCCTCCCTCCCCCCTCTCTCTCACACACACTACAAAAGTGTCAGGCACTTGCTTATTCTAGCTTTAGGATGTGCCCACCAGGAAGCCAAGCAAATGGGAGCTGTCCAAAAAGAAGGCCTTTGGTTATTTTCAGAATGAACCTAGAATCTGCACAAAATCAGCATTGGTGCCATTCTGAAGATGTTTCTACTCTGTGGGATGGCATCTAGGAACCACTTATTCAGATTAGACCATGAATATAAAGCACAGCCTTGTTCATGTTTGGAAGCTTGTAATAAGTTATATAACTCACAAATCTACTTTGCACCTTCTTTGCCCACGTCATTATTTTTTATCTAGATGACTACAACCCCAAAATGTGAGGACAGATAGCTTTTGCAAAGTGATGCTAATTTACTTTGGGGTTAATGGCAATTCTCTCTCCCTCTCCCCTCTCTACCTCTCTTTCTCTTAGGTCTAGTTTCTTTGCCCTTATTAGCAAGATGTAGGATACATCTAGAATTTTAGTAAAGACAAATAATCTAGAATAAAATGTGAATCATGCATGTCATTACCCAGTGTGCAATAGTGATTGATTAAGCTAATGAATAAAGACCGGGAAGGACAGACCATTGCCCAAATAAGGAAGATGACTTGTCATTTGGGGGTGTTGAAGGATTGCCTAGCCCATCCAGTTCTCTGTGATTGGGCAAAATGAAGAGAGCTTCCCTTCCTGGTTCTATCTGATTTACACATCTCTTCCCCCCCCCCCCGCCCACTTGTGAGATGCCTGCCAGGCCCTTTCCATAGAAAAATGGATTATTCTACAGTCAGATTAATGGGCTTTCATTTTGCAAAACATCTGTCACCGTTAGTCCTGGACAGTGAGCGTGAAATTAGTTTTGACTGCAGAAAGGCTACGTCGGTGTGTAATATGTGACTAACATTACAAGGGCTCAGGGAGCGAGCTGGTGAATGAGAATTACCTGTTGAAAGGAGAATGGGCTTCTTCTTTGCTTAGAGAGAGGGGAGGGGCACTGTGCAGAAGTTGGAGGAGGGGTCTAAAAGGGGGCCTGTCTACCTGCATTCAGGGTGGCTATTCATTTCTGTGATCGAAGTGTATGTCAACCCTTTATTTGCTGCCACGTCTACAGAGAATTAATATAAGAGGCAGTTTGTAGAGACTCTGGGGTAGGACAGAGTGGATGCCTGGTGTAGATGTGGTTGCTGAGATATCTGGGTAGAAGGGATAAGCAAAGAACCAATGCAGCCAATATGCCCTTAGGGAGTAGCAAAGGGAATGTTGTGCAAAGATGTATTTTATGGAACAGTGAGTCACACCACTGTGATACTATCAAGGATCACACACATTTGATATAGCTATTCAGCAGGGGTGCAACTTTTCATCAGTAGATTAATCTGCAAAAGTTTCATTGACTAATTGGTGGCAGCTAATTTTAATTGAGGAGGGCAAATTTGAATCAGTGGAGCTGCATACTGAATAGAATTAAATACTTTTGGTTCTAGTATGCTATTGTTATAGGGAATGAAAACAAAGACATGAAATTGGTTCTTTCCTTCTAACTATGAATGGTAGCATTTGCTTAAGTTGAAAGCATTGTCATACTTCTTTCAGTATGAGAAAAAGGCACCCGTATTTTGCTTTGGTAATGTGCAAGTTTAATCAGTTAATTAGCATGAGAGTCAATGGCCAAGGTGTCACCTAGCATTATCTCCCAAAACCAACCCTTCAGGAAGGATTGGAGTCACTGTAACACTGTGCCTTCAAGTCTCATGCTGGTGAACCAGCTCAGAAGGAAACTATGGTAGATAGTATTAGATGCCAGTAAGACATCCATCAGAATCAACAGGGATGCACCTCCCTCTGACCAGATCCACCAAGGTCATCCACCAAACTCATTTCTGTCCCTAAATCAGCATTAAAGCTGGATTGAAATGAATCTAGATAATCTGTCTCATCCAGAAATATCTGGGTGCTGATGAGACATTAATGTATTTTATCTTTTCATTTTAATATGGCATTTTTGTTGATGTTTTTGTTTCTTAAATCATAGAGCCTCTAGGACTGGATGGGGTAAAAACAAAAGCAAACAAACTCTGCCCTGTAAAATGTACTATGAAGAGTGCTAGGCAGGCATTTTTCAGTGATAGCTGATTACTGAGCATGGTCTAAAAGCGCATGATGCAGCAACCTTGCTAGAATTAAGGTTTCGGTCTGGACAGTGCCTGGATGGAAGACCATCTGAGAATCCTATGTTTGCCATTTTGACTTCTATCATAAGAACATAAGAAGAGCCATGCTGGATCAGACCAAAGGTCCATCTAGTCTAGCATTCTGTTCACACAGTGGCCAACAAGCTGCCTGTGGGAAACCCACAAGCAGGACATTAGCACAGTCAGTGTACATAGGATACTGGAGGTAGCATATAACCATCAGGACTATCGGCCATTAATAACCTTGTCCTCCATGAATTTGTCCAAGTCATCCAAATTGGTGCCCATCACTACATCTTGTTGTTGCAAATTTTACAGGTTAGCCATGTATAGTGTGAAGAAGTACTTCCTTTTATCTGTCTTAAATCTCCCACCAATCAGCTTCATTGGATTGCACCATGTTCTAATATTATGAGAGACATCCCTATCCACTTGTTTTTCTCCCTACTACTTCACCATGCATCATACAAGGCGGGTGAGAATGTATAAATAAAGACCCTATTATATTTGAGTTACACTTTCAGCATTCAGTTCTTGGGATGCAGTGGGTGGGACGTATGCAGCCAATACTTGTGTGTGTGAAGTGCTTCTGCTGGGAGGGGTAAAGTTATCCAGAAGTTTTATGTTCAGTAAAATAATCATATCAGGGTAGCCATCTCTGGGACCTACTTTCCTACTGTAAATACATATTCTATTCATTCTTCCACTGAGATAAATCGATCCATGATCTTTTCTATGTTCATTTTGCTCCAAGCAAGTTTTCGTACAGGGAAGAAAGAAATGGTGCAGAGCATTATATTAGTTTCAGAGGCCAGTTTCAGAGCTGAGTCTGTTTCTTTCCTTCTGTCTTTCAGATGTACATTCAGACCACAACATTGACCATCTCAGTGAGCCTAAGCGCCTCTGTCTCATTGGGTATGCTCTACATGCCCAAGGTCTACATCATCCTCTTCCACCCAGAGCAAAATGTGCCCAAACGAAAGCGCAGCCTCAAGGCAGTTGTGACAGCAGCCACAATGTCCAACAAATTCACTCAGAAAGGAGGCTTCCGCCCCAATGGAGAGGCCAAATCAGAACTGTGTGAAAATCTGGAAACACAAGGTAACTTTCTGAACTGACCTGAGTCCATGATCTGTTCCCTTTAAAATAGCACTTCCTGAAATAGCGAACTCTGGTGGTGAGTGCCAACAGAAATGGAGCCAAAATGGGACCACAGAGAGACAAGGCATCAACATGCTCAGGAGAACCCTGGGATTTGCAGAAGGGCAAACAAGTTGTAAAAACAGCAACAATGGGTTTGATCTAGGTGGTTGGATCTACACACCCAATTTATGGGATCCCTCCTCTCCAGCACCACCACAGCTCACTCCATTCAGCAGGGTCTCCTGACTCTCTGTGTAGCATTTTCAAGGGGGAGGTGTTGCCTTGGGGAAATGAGGTGGAGAAGTCTGTTTCCACCAGTCCAGTTGCCCATGCCTAAATCTGGATTCAACACAAGATAAGGCCCAAAACACACCCAATGACAATGCAGAATGTTGGGTTCCAGCTGGAAAAGTAAACCAGAAAATTGGGGTGGGATGGGATGGTGCGTGTGTGTGTGTGTGTGTGTGTGTGTGTGTGTGTGTGTAAGAAGGGGATGCCCTACTTGGAGAAATTGGTTGGCTGGCACCCTGAATATTTGAATAGGAACACTGGATGCAATGTATATAACTCAGAGACTGGAGGGCTCACTGCCTCCAGTATCATTACAAGACAGCCCATGTACCAGGCATTGGGAAACGGAAAAATGCTTCATATTCCTAGATGCTGGGTATCAACAATTTTAGGGGGCAGCTTTATGAAATGTCTTTTGAGTGGCTTCTTTGTGCTTCCGAAATCTAGATCCTGCAGCATACATCATTGTCATCTTGCTTTAAATGTTATTGTTCAGTACACTTCACATACAGTGCCTTCATAGCCTTTACAGCAACAAACATATACTGTATATATACTGTTATTACAGATGGGCTGTTGCTGGTCTGAAGCTTAGAGATACTGGTTTGCCAATGGCAAATTCAAGGCCAAGGCAAGATTGGAATCAAAGCTTTTGCCTGCTTGCTTTACACCTTTGATTAGCAGCGGTCTTCAACTGGTCCAAACTCAAGAGCAACCTCGGACTCCCAACCTGCAACATGGGACCCACTTTCACAATCTTCTCCATGCCCACCATGGCAGCAACAGGTTTGCCGTGACCCATCTGGACTGATCTCATGACCTGCTTTTGGGTCGTGACCTGCCAGTTGAAGACCACTGGATTAAAGTGCTTGTGTTAGTGGTTTGCAAACAACAACAACACCTGCCGTTTCACAACCTCTTTATTTCCTTTTTCGCAGGGGTGCCGTGAGTTTTGGAGAAATTTCTCAAGGTGCAGGGCTTCACTGGATACCTTACTGTAAGGAGATGGCTGAGCGGTTTCTGTATGCTTTTCATTTTACAGTTTTGTCCTCTTCTGTGTTTTGCCATCTCCCCAGCTTGTGCTTCCTGGAAGGACTTAACCCAGATTTCCTCCCTTGGGGCTTTCTGGGGCTCCTGCCCGCTGTGTGCCTGAGAGCTGAGTGATGAATTGTTTCTGTAGTTGCTGTTCTCCTTCTAGTTGTTAAAAGTCCTTTTAATAACAACCAAACCAAACCAAACACGGCTTTCAGGCACTCAGCAGACTGCAAAGCATGAAATGGGGGCAAAATTTGTAAAATAAAGTACACAGCCACCTCCTTATAGTAAAATAAGCCCTGAAACCCTGCACTCCGAGATTTCCCCCACCCCCACCCTGAAATTCTTAGCCCTTTCCAAATTTTTGGGATGCGATTTCTTTTGCTCCTTCCTGCAATGAATGATAAAAAAAACATAGATAGGAACATTTGGCACAGTGTTTTTTGTGCATTTTTTTTCAAATGTGCAAACTTTCTTTCTTTCATGGGATGCATCACAAGCTCGGAAATGTATGGGTTTCCAACTGGAAATTGTAATCAGCTCTCTGTTCCATTCCTGGAGGCATGGATTGGGTAAATTCATGGTGATGGTGGTGGTGAGGGGAACAAACCCTTGTGAGAGTGAATTTCTTACCCATCCCTATTTTACACAGTGGTTTTGTTTTTTAAAAAACCTATTTGGCATTGGTTTTTTTCCTGTTTGTGATATATTTGGTGTGGTAGTATATCATGTCCAGCCAAAGCACCTCAAGGTCAAGGTATATATGTTATGTTAAGTGCTTATTATTGAAAGCTTGCTTAGCACTGGCTGATTCATTTTTTTCCTTCCTCAGGAAAAAAGCAGCCATGAAGGGTAGTGATCATGAGAATGGTGTGTGCAGGGAGGGGGTTTAACCCATTTCTCCCTGAGGAAAGGAAATAACATGTCCAGAACTAAACTAAGCACACTTTAAAAATTCAACATGTTGTTGGACACTAAATGTAAAATGTATAAATGTAAACCTTAAATGTAATGTGAAATTTGATCCTCATAGGTTCAATATATCTATGCAGCACATGCTGCCAAACCTAGAACAAACACAATAGAAATTAGGCATATTTCCCCACCCCTTAGAAATCTGTTTCCATGGCAACCTTCCCCTTTCTCCCCTGGGATGGGAACCCTTGCAAAATGCAGCAGTGCTTAGAAGAAAAGCAAACCCAGCGCATGGCCTGATGTTCTGAAACACCAATTACCTGGAACTCCCATTGCCTTCACTGGATGCTACAGGGCTCACTGCCCCTGAACATTTCTGCTGTGTACACACACACACACACACACACACACACACACACACACTGATACACCTTCCTTCAACTCTGCCTTCTGAAAAGCAGTAGAAATGGGCACGAATACTGTGTAAAACCTCGGTAGTCAAGAGAAAATGAGTTACTTTTACAGCTGTATTTGCACACTTGGCTCCATATTACCATGGCCTTAAAATATTGGAGGGTGCAGGTTAATTTCTCCTCTGGTTGGGTTACACCTGCAGAGAGCAACCTCTCATTGGGCAGAGTTTCATCTAGGCCAAAGCTATTTATTTATTTATTTATTACATTTTTAAGCCGCCCAATAGCCGAAGCTCTCTGGGCGGTTCACAAATATTAAAACCACAATAAAACACCCAACAGGTTAAAAGCACAATTACAAAATACAGTATAAAAAGCACAACCAGGATAAAACCACACAGCAAAATTGATATAAGATTAAAATACAGAGTTAAAACAGTAAGATTTAAATGTAAGTTAAAATTAAGTGTTAAAATATTGAGAGAATAAAAAGGTCTTCAGCTGGCGACGAAAGCAGTACAGTGTAGGCGCTAGACGGGGTAATATCCCGGGGCAATCCCCGGGATCGTCCCTGTGTGTCCACATGATGCACAGGGGATCCCGGGAGCAGGGAGGGATGATCCCTCCCTTTCCCCAGGATCTTGCCCTACCCTTTAAGCGCTTTTTTCCCGTGGTCTCGGGATGATCCTGAGACCGCAGAACGTGTGGGTGCAGGTCACTGTTTGTCCCAGCTCCTTTTGAGTAACCGTGAGTAGCCAGGAAACTCACATGGTGCACAGAGCTCCTGAGGTCCCATCGAGCTCCCATCGGGAGTGAGGTGGGGGGAGTGGGGATTTTTTTTTAAAAAAAAAAACCCTCACAGTTCAGCGCTTGAACGCTTGTGTGCTACTTCTTCATTAAAAAAACTAACAAAATGGCGGGCGCGACATCCTCTTTCTTCCTGGATGTCACACGCTACATGTAAACAGAGCGGGACGAACTTGTGATCATAATATCGTGAGATCCTCATCCCTCCGTCGTGCTAGACCCACAGGTCTAGCTGAGGCCGTTGACTTCCCAGAGCCCCCTGTTTCTCTCTGACCTTTTCCTGTGTAATTAGCAGCCCAAGCGTAGTTCTCTCCACAACTAGATCCTTGGACCAGAAGCTGAAGAATCAGCAAGGCAACCAAGAGTGCAGAGCCATTCCAACGGAGCCACGACCCTTTGCCTTGCTGTACTCTCCCATTGCATCCCCACCTCTGAAAGCACTTGGGTTAGTGATGAGACAAACTCTGCCACTCTTGCTTGGAACTGAGCTCAGAAAATTGAGTGATTTCCCTCATAATTTGGAAAATAACTTGGTTTATTCCAAGCTCATTTCTAAGTCCAATTCACACCTCAGATGGTGTAATTGAGGGCATGGTACCATCCTTCCCTCCTTCAACCTCCCTGTGAATGCCTGAGCTTCTTCCCTCTTTCTCCCACTCACCTACTGAACTACCCACCTACCTGCCTTCCTCCAAATCCCCCTCCTCCCACTAAGGATGGTCTATTTCCAATCTGTGTCAGGTTTGCATGTGTTCAGTCATATGTCTGTGCCAAACATATGCATTTTTGCATGCATTTTATCATCAGATATGAATGCATTTGAATGTAAGATACACATTTTATATGTATTTTGGTAACTATTTGAGCTGTATTGAAGGGGGGAAAGGAAGATGTGAAAAAATTGAAGGATAACAGTGTTCTGATCTGCATATTAGTCCGGACAGCCTGAATCAGGTCAGTTCTCTTAAAAAAGCAGACCAAACAAAATCCTTGAGCACCCCAACATTTCTCACTTGCTTACCTGCTCCTTTGACAACAGCAGTGGCAGTGGAGGCTGGTGGCTCGTCTGTCCGTGGGGTGGTGAATCTGCTGTGGGTTTCAGTCAGCGCCAGACAGAACTCTAAAGGAGCTAACCAAGGTGTGAAACACCAGCTATCCAAGATGTGAAGCACCTTGGATAATTCCTTTAGCATTCTGACTGGCTCTGACTGAAACCCGGAGTGGATTCACCACCCCACAGACACCCAAGCCACCAGCCTGAACAAGGCAGTAGTATGATGGAGGAGGAGAAGGGGGTTTCTCTCCCTCCCTTCTCCCTCCCTCCATCCACTGGCAAAACAACAATCTAGGTAGGCATTATGAACTATAGAGATCCCCATTTCTGAGTTGGGGAATAAGAGATTTGGTGACCTCACTAGACTCAGCACATGGCTGTGCTGATATAATTCAGGGTTGCTTTCAAGATGACTTTCCTCATGCACCCATCTTAACACTTGTGTCTTAAAGTGTGCAAGGCTTATACTTCTACTTCATTGCAAGTTACATGTTTGGCTAATAAGCTTCTAGAGTTTTGCCAAATGCAGATTTTTTGGCAGAAAATTAACAAGCATGTATAATCCTTCCTAAATGAGATTTGCATATATTTTGATGACATGGGTTTTAGAAAGCGTTTGTGTCAAAAAGAAAGATGCACCTTCTTTCACTGACTTCACTGTAACAAAAGAAGACACATTTGTTAAAACTTTCCCATTCTCTGTTGCTCTTAAAATGGGCATATTCTATTATGAATCAGACTACTACAGCACTCATTTTAATGTCAAAGACTGGAACAGGCCTGCCAGAGTTACTCTAGAAGAGGAGAGAGAGAAGCACACACACACACACACACACACTGGCACATCTCTAACCACCTTGGTTCATAGTCATGGCTGTGATTGAAGGGTGTTTCCAGAGGAGATTTTTATTGTGTCATTGTCCTATCTTATTCACAGAATGTTATTATTTATTTATTTATTTATTTATTAATTACATTTTTATACCGCCCAATAGCCAAAGCTCTCTGGGCAGTTCACAAAAATTAAAACCACAATAAAACAACCAACAGATTAAAAGCACAATTACAAAATACAGTATAAAAAGCACAACCAGGATAAAACCACACAGCAAAATTGATATAAGATTAAAATACAGAGTTAAAACAGTAAGATTTAAATTTAAGTTAAATTTAAGTGTTAAAATATTGAGAGAATAAAAAGGTCTTCAGCTGGCAATGAAAGCAGTACAGTGTAGGCGCCAGGTGGACCTCTCTGGGGAGCTCATTCCACAACCAGGGTGCCACAGCGGAGAAAGCCCTTCTTCTAGTAGCCACCTGCCTCACTTCCTTTGGCAGGGGCTCACGGAGAAGGGCTCCTGTAGATTATCTTAAGGTCCGGGCAGGTACATATGGGAGGAGGCATTCCTTCAGATAACCTGGCCCCAAACTGATATTGGACTGATATTGTTACAGAGAGTCTGGGCAATATCATCTTCCACTTCTTCTCCCAAGTTTTAATGCTTTATTTATTTCAACAACAAAAATACAACATACTGCCATACAACATATTCATTATACACTGTCAAATATTTCAGCTATTCAACAACAACAACAAAAATACTCAGCATAACACACCTATTAATATCTAAGAATAAATTAAGTAAATTTTGTATCCAATAAATAGATTTTTCATAGCACTACACAAAACATCCCAAAATAAATTAAATGTAAACTGAACTAAATAGATTAGATAGTACAAAAGATCAGAAAATCACATATCTCCTAAGCGATGTTTTATTATATAGTAAAACAAGAATATATATTAATTTAATATAAATTAAATTAAATTAAAATTAAAATTAACATCTTCCACATCTAACCCTACCATGTTTTCCCACCACTTCTCCCATATTTTTTCTTACTGTGAATAATCTATTAAGGAATAAAAGATGAAATAGCTCAACTGAACAATGCCTTCTAGCACTAGGACCCCTCCAGTAGGACCCCTCTATCTGCAAGCAAGTCTATGGTGAAAAGTCCACTTTTCTTCTTCTTTTTACAAATTGGTTGGATATGAAGAATAGGGGTTGATGAGAATTTTGGTTCTGTTCGCAAATCAGGCAAACATGTCCTGAAGTTGAATGCAAGCAGGAGTGCGTGAGCAGGAGTGCACCGCCTCCTTCTCCTTCTCCTTCTCCTTCTCCTTCTCCTTCTCCTTCTCCTTCTCCTTCTCCTTCTCCTTCTTCTTCTTCTAGGAAAATTGTGCACTTTTGAAAAATACACCCAGAAATTCACACTTTTACTATTCATAATGCGTACTTTTCCAGTTCAAATGTGCCCCCCCAAAAATAGGTTGAAAATGGAAGCAAGCTGAGATAGCTAGAAAATCACTAGTTGCCCCCACCCTAGTGCAGGTTGTGGACAAGAGCTGTAGGCCAAGAGCACAAGAGCTCATAAAACAGATCTCTCAATACAACGCCCCTCATAATTAAACATTGAGACATTTCACATCACCAATGCATTGAAGCATTATTTGCATCATCAAGGGTGAATTTCTACCCTCTACACTACAAACATGGCTGCATGAATGGCAGAACCAGATGGCATTTTCTACTCTTTTATATCTCCTGAATTTCTACACTTTCATTCTGAAAATTAACCCACCATGAAGCCAAAAGCCTTGGACACCTCCTGCACACTTCTAGCGTGGATGCACCTTAACAGCTTTGTCGAAGAAGGCCATTCATCCTGTCTTCAGATCTGCCTTCTGCAGAAGTCCTTTTTTCTTTTTAATCCTGTCAAGGGCCTTTTGGTGCTACATTCATGCTGTCTCAAGTTCTGCCAGAATATGTTACAGATCTGCTCTGGCATTGCAGGCACTGGAAGAAATTATATGGGGAAAGCATGGTTTTCCCATTCCCAAAGTCAGTCTCTCTCTCTCTCTCTCTCTCTCTCTCTCTCTCTCTCTCTCTCTCTCTCCATCCCCCAAAGGTCTGGGCAGTCAGCATGCAGGAATATTTAAGGGGAGCAAGGGTTCCACTAGGCATTTTTCTGACCTTCTGCATGCAGAGAATCCAAGAAGAAAAGGCCTCTTCTGGGCTCACAATCAATGAGCATTGTTTATGTAAAGCCCACTGTGAGACTTTCTCTGTAGTAACCAAACTCTAAAAGGAAAGTGGCTGTCCAGTTGCTTTGTACTGCTTTAATAGCCACATTGCCTCTAGTTTAATCCGCAGTGTTTGTCCTTCTCTTCTGTCTTTCTCTAGCTTCCCTAGGAATCTGCTGGTGGGTTTCCATTTAATCGGTTTATGAGTCACCTGTCTCAATAGGCTTGGCTTTACAATGTACTTTGAGATCGTAAGATGAAAGGTGCTAGGTGCCTGTAAATTGTTGTTATGGTTACCAAAGCTTCCTGAGTTTGTTTGGCCTGCTTGTGTTCATTTTGTGTGTGTGTCTCCGTCAGTGTATATCTGGCCTGGGCTGAAAACACCTGTGAATATATAGAGATAGCAGGGACAGTGCTGCCCTCCTGAAAACTGTACCAACAAAGGATCGAATGGAAAGACCAAATGCAGGCATCTGAGGGGGGAAAAACCCCTAATGTGCATTTTGAGTATTAAAGCTCTTCCTTAGGGGTGACTCTAGTTGAGCAGCTGAAACTGTTGAACACGTTAAGCTTCTTAGCTAGAGCCGCCTCTTAAAACTGTAACCGTCTGAAGAGGGGGGCACTTACCTACTCAGATTAGTCATGCTATTAAAAAGTATGTGGACAACAAATTCAACAAATCCAACATCACAACTGTGTTCATCAGCGGAGCCTCTGGTATTCTAGTTGCTTCTTTGCCCCATTTGTTTAGTGTGTGTGTATCTGTGTGTGTGTGTGTATGTTGCAATTCTGGTATCCAGTAAACACAGAGAGCACTGCACAACTGTTGTGAGCAATTAAACGAATCGCTCACAATTCCTGTTCAGTCCAGCAGTCAGTCATGGCTCGGTTTGAGCCAAGGGTAGCAAAGAAACCAACTCCAAACTGTTTTCAGTACTAAACCATGTATTAACTAAACCATCTACTAAACCATGGAAAAGTCTAAAGATCTGGGGGCTTTTTAAGTTTGGGAATGACCTCCCACACCCCCACACACACAGGTTGTGGGGGGGGGGACATGATTGAATAAAGATGAGTATTTTAATTGTTGCTCAATTTTACTATGTACACCATTTCTACAACTTTGGAGTGGTGGTGGTGAAAAGCAGTGTCTAAAGATTTTAAATAAGTAAATGGTAGACATTTATAAAATTATGCATGGTGTGCAAAAGAGGTTGGAGATAATCCTCTCTCACTTGGAGTCACCCAAAGAAATTGGTGTGAAGTAGCTTCAGGATAGGTAAAAGAAAGCACTTCTTCAAACATCACATGGTTAACTTCTGCCACAGAGCCATCCCCCTGCCATGGTGGGAATGACCTCTGATTTAGCTCCAAACTGGATATGACTCAGGATATTGCTGGTGACTGACACTCCCAAAGTTTTTTAAATCTTAAAAATCTTAAAAACTTTTGCGAACCACCCAGAGAGCTTCAGCTATGGGGCGGTATATAAATGCAATAATAAATAAATAAATAAATAAATACACCTAGGTGGAAACAAACTGGATTGCATCATAGTGGGGAAAGGGGTTAACCCCTTTCTTCACCTCCATTTCTTCAGTTTAACCCCTCCTCAACTGCTATCTGCAACCATGGTGAGGGGAGATAACTACCCATTTTATACCAGTCTCTTCCCTCCCCCCTCCTTATCAAATAGGAGCTGTGAGTTTGAAGAGTTGTTTAAATGGGAGAAAATGGTGCAAAGGAAAGCGTTAACCCACTCTTGTTGTTCAGCAGCCCTGATTCAATTTACACACACACACACCATGGTTGCTTTAAAGTCTTAAAAAAATATGTCTAGAGATGTGATCAGGGATCTTCCACATCATTTCTCATCACAGCATCTATTAGCTGTGAACTCTCCATGTTTGGGTAGTATGCCTCTGAATATCAATGGAGGAGAGCAAACAGCAGCAAGATTATTGCTCTGCTCCATGCTGTGTTTCTGGACTCCCCAGAAGTATCTGGTTGGTCACTGCTGGAAACAGGATGGTAGACTTGATGGATGCTTGTTGTGATCCTGCACGGCTCGTCTCGTCTTATGTTCTTTGGCCACAAAGTAATAATCAGGAAGAGAGTGTAGCTGAACATAAGTGGAATATCTTTCCCTCAGCCTAGTAGATGGAATGGATGAAACAAAATTTGCACCTCCCTGCCTACTGCCCACCTCTCAGTTCTTCATCTTCCTGTGCTGAGTGGGGTGGACTGAAAGGGGCTTCTATTTGCATTTACTTGAACATGAGTAGAAGCCTCTGCATGATTGGGGAACCTGCTGTGCCACAGCTAGACCTAAGGTTTATCCTGGGATCATCCAGGGTTCGCCCCTGCCTGAGCACTGGATCCTCTGTGTGTCACATAGATGAACAGGTTTGACCCCTGGACGATCCAGGGATTAACCTTAGGTCTAGCTATGGCCTGAGGCTTATTTCTTTTTGAAGAACTTAAAGACCTATCACCTATGGGCATAAAAGAATGTGGGCTATCACTACATCAACTTGTGAGAGGATAAGCTGCAGTGTCAACATGCCGATATATATATATATGTATGTATGTGTGTGTGTGTGTATGTGTGTGTATGTGTGTATATATATATATATATATATATATATATATATATATATATATATTTACCATAGTAGAATCATAGCAAGAAAAGGCCAGGATGCTCAGACCAGAATCTGCTCTTTATTTAATAGGAGTTAAGACTGCCTCAGCTGGCTTTAGTTCTTTGCCCTGTGTACTCTTATATCTGCTTGAAAGGTTGGTCGACCCCCTTGCAGGAACAGGTAGTATTTTCAGTGGAGCAGCTAATTCTGTAATGAGTGAAGCAGCTCTTACTTCAGAGGGGTCCCATGACTGATGTTTGGGGGACTGTGACAGAAATGGCAGTTTAATAATCTTTAAGAATATGATCTTGATCAAGACGCTACAAGACTTCAGCGGCGAAGCAGAGAATTCAGTTCAGACTTTCTGTTTAAAAATAAGAATAAGGATTTATGATCATAGTTCAGTAAGAAATTTAATAGGCCGGGAAGAATCCAAGACACCTATTTGTCACTAATATCTAGGAATTGAAATATATTTCCATCCTTGGGAATAAATCTGTGCAAATAGAATGCTGGACTAGATGGACCTTTGGTCTGATCCAGCATGGCTCTTCTTATATTCTTATCTTGCAAAGAAAATGCCCATGAATGGTAGCATCTGTTGTGTTGTTCAGAAAAGGCAAGTGGTTCCCTGGCAAACACCCAGGTGGGTGTGGAGGCAAGATTGCAAAACAGAAGCACCATAAATGGCCACTGGCTTTATACTAATGACTTTACATTCACAGTTGCCCGTGAGGCCTGGCCAGAACCATGGCCAAGCCATGAGCTGTAGCCTCTTCTTGTCTTGCCATACTTCACAATGCTGGGTCTCGGGAAGAGGTGGTCCTTAGATCTGTTTCCCTACATTTGGCAGTGAGAGCCAGTTTGGGTGGAGAGTGATGCAGAGAATGAAGCCCCCCCCCACTTCCCCAGTCTGTGTACCTCAACTCTCACATGCTTCCCATTTGAAATGCGGCAGCTCAGCCCAAATGGAAGCTGGCACTGCCTGTTATCCAAATGCCAAGGCAACTTGGGGAGAATATCTGAGAGCGATCGCATTGTTAATGCTGGGGACAGGAGATACTATGGAGTTGTCAGCATGGGAAGGAAGGGACATTTTTCACTCTGTCAATGGCAGGTCACGTATCCTTAAATAAACAAGAGAATAAATAATTTACGGGGCTTGATTGCAGGCAGATTGGCTATGAAAACACTGTGGCTAACAAATAGCGCTGTCAGCTCTGATTTCTTATGGCCCATCTAACCGTTATCTGAGGATAACAGTGCCTGAAATCTTCAATAAGGTTCATTTGTCAGGGAGGCATCATTGCAGGTGGAGAAAAATCAACACCACTCAGCTTGTGCTGCCTGCATTAGACTTGCCAGACAGGATTGAGGGCTGATCCCAGGAACACTGGATGTGGGATGTACTGTCAGAAATGAAAGACCACTTTCCCCACTTCTCTCAGAATTAGCAGTATGGGCAGTGGTGGCAGTCCATCCCTGCAGTGGGGACCAGGCAGAGGGGACAGGGTGGTTGGCTAGAGAATAGTGATGTGATTGTAAAGAGGGTGGAGGAACACAAATTATTATCTCCTTTTTAAAAACCAATCTTGACTTTGCACATGTAGTTGGCTTACCCTGAGCACCCAAGAACATAAGAGGACACACACACACTCGGGATCAGACCAAAGGCCCATCCAGTTCCAGCATCCTGCATCTCACAGTCAGCGACAATATGCCTATAGGAAGCCTGCAGGCAGAACATCAAGTCAAAATCTGCCTCCCCCCCTGTTGCTCTGCAGCGTTTTGTATACTGCCTCTTAATACAGATGTTTCATTCATGTAGCCATCATGGCCAGAAGTTGTTGAGAGACCTTTCCACCATGAATTTGTCTAATCTCCTTGGATGAATCTGTTTAAACCAGCAGCCATCCCTAGTACAATTTAACAAAACATATGAACTTAAGAAGAGCTGTGTTGGATTAGACCAAAGGCCTATCTAGTCTAGCATTCAGTATGCACAGTGGCCAACTACTTGCCTAGGGGAAACCCACAAGGACATGAGGACAACACCATCCCCCAATTGTTTCCCCAAGCAACTGGAATTGAGAGGCATACCACCTTTGATACTGGAGGAAATATAGCCACCATGATTAGGAGCCATTGATAGCCTTATCTTCCATGAGGATTACATGTGGCATTGAATTCTATAAATAAATTACAGGTTGTTGGAGAAATACTTTCTAATATTTGCCCTGAATCTATGGTCTGCTTGGGGGTTCCTGCTTGGCCACTCTGTGAACAGAATGCTGGAATAAGATGGACTTGGTCTAATCCAGCACGAGTCTTTTTATGTTCTTATCTCCCAGCAATTTTACTAGATGGCTCTAAGTTCTGATATTATGAGGGAGGGTGGAAAAAAGTATTTATACCCATTTTGTTCATACTATACATGGTTTTATAAAGACACAAAAGAGTGATGAAGGAGCAAGAGATAATTAGTTCCAACCAACCCCCTGTTCCTTTGGCTGCTGTTTTCTGTACCTTTCCAGCTCAACAATCCCCCCTTTTCAGATTGGGTGACCAGAACTGTACACCGTATCCCAAATGTGGTTGCACCAAAGGTTTGAATCGAGACCTTGCAATACTGGCAATTTTATTTCCAGCCCGCTTTTTAAGGATCTCTAGAATTTGCTTTTTCACCACTGCTGTATACCGATTTGGTATTTCCAATGGGCTGTCCACCCCCACCCCAGCCTACTTGCTGTAGGCGTCAAGTACATCATCAACAGTTAGCTAATATAAAGTGCCTGGTATGCATTTGGGACCTGAAGCCAGTGGCACTTCCTAAACAAAGGTTATCTCAAAGGTATTTTCTAGTCTCAGTTATGTAAGTGTTTCTCTCCCCTGCTCATTGAAGGCCTCTTTGTACTGCTGTTGCCTGCACAGCAATAGGAGCATATATTAGGGTCCAGCTTGTTGTTCGTAGGCTCTGAATCATGCTGACCGAATGGCTCTCCACTACCCAGCCCTCTCCAGATATCAGCAACCTTTCTATGGATAACTGAAAAGAAAAAGAACACACACAGCATGGGCAAGGAGTTACTCTTACTCAACCAACTCTTCCACAAAATTGGAACTGAGCTTGTTTTGACTCTCCCCCAAAGAGCCCTTTTCCTGGTATTCACAGCAATATATAGATTTTTTTAAATGATATTATATATTCAGGCAGATGCTAACCCTCAGTAATATTCAGTGTTGTATAATTAAAAGGAGTAGGAAGATTTAAAGGGGAAAGGTGTTGATTGCACTACAAACCATCTGGCCTTGCTGGAGCGATTGGGGTGCATATAAGTCCCCTCAGAAACAAGGCAGGGGAACTGGAAAGAGCCTGTTGGTGGGGTGGGCAGGAATACAGGCAAAATATAAAAGAAGCAAAATCGTGGAGCATATTTCCATTTCCAGAATCACCCAGCTTCAAGAGTCCTTATAAGGTTGAGGACAGGTAATGCAACAGTTAAGACCACATTACAGATTACATTAAATACATGTCTGTCTCTTCCTTCCTTCCTTAGATAACAGCCACAGCAGGGTCTGCTCAGGACTGGGACTACAGTATGTTAGGGTGACCATATGGAAAAGAGGACAGGGCTCCTGTATTTTTAACAGTTGTATAGAAAAAGAAATTTCAGCAGGTGTCATTTGTATGCATGCAGCACATCGTGAAAGTCCCTCTTCATCACAATAGTTAAAGCTGCAGGAGCCCTGCCCTCTTTTGTATCTGGTCAAGAGGGTAGTTTTAACTGTTGTGATGAAGAGGGAATTTCACCAGGTGCTGCATGCTGAAATTTCCTGTTCTATACAATGGTTAAAGATACAGGAGCCCTGTCCTCCTTTCCATATGGTCACTCTATTATGTAGGGAAGGGAGATTTAACCCAGTACTGTCCCATTTACAGTAGTGCCCCGGTTTCTTTCTGAGCCTAATTAAGTTTGCTTGTTTTGACTTATAAAGTTCTTCATGGCATGGGACCGCAGTACCTGATGGAACTTCTCCACCCTAAAGTTGTCTATGGAGACTCTTCTCCAAATACCCCCTTATTCTGAAACTAATATGTAGATTCCAATTGTTTTTAGATGGCGGCAATTTGCACATTTGAGGGGGGAGAGCTTGAAATTTGTGCAAATGGTGTCTATCTATCTATCTATCTATCTATCTATCTATCTATCTATCTATAGTCTACCTTGCACAAGGGTACATGATTGCAAGTCTGTCTGTCTTCTAGTATGTAGCCCCTCAGAGGCATATTCCCCTCTTGTCAATATCCTTGCCAATTTCATCCTCTCAACTACTACTTCCTTTAGCCCAGCAAAGCCATATTCCATACTTGTCAGAGAACTGGCCATTTCCCCCCGCCCTGTTCAATTGGGAAGTGCTGGAGTTGAAGATGGAATAGACATATGGCTCTGCTGGGTTAAACAAAGTTATGTGCAGAGAGGTTGAAATTGATAAGGATATTGGCAAGAGGGGAGTAGGCCCCTACATAGACTACAAACTGGACAGGTGGACTTGTGACTGGGTGCATGTGCACCAGATTGCCAATACAAAAAAAAAAAAAAAAAAAAAAACCTGAAAATTATGATTTGTGCAAATGCAGATACCCCCCTCCCTCTAAATGTATAAAATATTTTTGGAATTGGGAGGGGATCCCTACAATTGGCCACCACTTCCTGGAAAGGAAATGTTGTGGAATCCTTTTGGGCTTAAACAGAACAGAATTTCCAGTATCACACATCCCTAGTAAGGAGACCGTGGCATTTTCTAGGGTTTGGAAAGTTTGGTATTGTACTCTTTCAAAACAAAAATCTTCTGTCTTAAAGTTGTGGACCTCAATAAGACACCCCTCAGGCCCTTTTCTGTGTACTTGCCTTCCAAGTCTGGCTATATGTGGAATCCATCACAGCACTAAAGCTATTCCACCCATCCATTTTAAGCCTCATGAGTACTCAAAGTGTGATTCATTTTCACCTCCCCCCCGCCCATTCTTGGAGTAATACAAGGAGGATCAGGAGACTGGCTCTCCTTCTCTAATGTCCATAAGGGAGGTTAATCTGTTATCTTGCAAGAGTCAGCTTCCCATCTGGAAGTGGGTATTTAATTAAGAGCAACTCATCACAGACTCCAGTGCCTGAAGTAAAACCAGGGAAATGATTTCTTTTTCTTTTCTCCCTTCCTTTATCTCTTGCAGTTTAATGCATATTACACCCCAGGGGAGAAATAAATTGCTCAGTGCGAGCCCTATTCTCCAAGCACTGTTGCTCACTTGCACATAGATTGCCTTTGCTCATTTCTACCAGTTCCTCTAATTTCCCCCCAAAGATTGAGTTCAGTTTGTGGCAAATTCTCACCAAGATTAAACCAGGCTCCACAACTTTGGTGGAGGCTTTTTTAAATTATTTTTTTGCTTGCTTGTTTTTGGGGGCTGGAGAGGAAACCCCAGCCCCCAAATCAGGAAAGGTTTCCCCAGGTACAGAGAAAGACAATTCAACCCAAGCTAGTGTGAAGGTGAGCTGGTCTCTCTTTAAAGAATGTAGACTCAGTTGCTTCCATGCCTCAAACAGTCTAAAAACCAGCCTGAGGTCAATAAGTCAGAACTCTTCGAAGTGGGAATGGTGGCCTGGAGGTTAAAGAATGCACACATTTGACTTAGTCTAGCCAGCCCCACTTAGGGATGTCATGAGAATCTGAGGGGGGTGGGGTGGGGGTGGAGTCTAGGGACTCCTCCCTGCTCGACTCCCCAGACCCTGCTCATTGAACCCCCAGGCACTCACCTGTCTCCATAGCAAGACACCATTTTGCATAAAAATGGTGACTCAGGGATTTCTGGAAATGTAATGTTACATAAAATGCAGCCATATAGGGGGCATTTACACAACATTAAAGGGGTGAATGGACCATTTATGTGAAAAGGACCATTTATGCAAAATGGTGGCTCACCAAGAGGAAAGGCAGACCTTCAGCACTTGCTGGGTGCTTGCTGAGTTGTCCAGAGGCTCGTGCAACATGGCAAGCAGGGGTGGGAGGCAGCTTGGCAAACACCAGCCGAAACCAGGCATCAGTGAATCCATCCATCCCTAGCCACACTTTATCTTGCTGCTCCCAGACTGTGGATTGGCCTGCCGGAGGAGACTCATCAACTTAACAGTCTACTAGCTATAAAGAAAGCTATAAAGACTGATCTCTTCCGGTAGGCCTATCCAGGGGAATTTTAAGATGTTTTAAAAATGTTTTTAGGATGTTTTTAAGGATGTTTTTAACAATGTATATTATGTTTTAATTGAGTATTATGTATTTTATCGTTTATTGTTGTTCCCTGCCTCAATCAAAATGGAGAGGCGGGCAAGAAATAAATGTATTATTATTATTATTATTATTATTATTATTATTATTATTATTATTATTATTATGCCATATTGGGGATTTAGGAGCTGAGGAGTCAGAAACCAGGAATAAGAAAGAAATTCATCCAATTATTTTGCACTTTTGAACTAGTATGCAACTGAAACTCTGTTACACTTCAAAATTCACACTTCTCCAAATTTTGCAATGGTGTTCTCCCATCCAGAAAAGTGTACAAAAATGCTATACATTAGGCATAATAAAATTCAAAAATGCATTGTATTAGGAAAAGTGGTTGCAAAAACGTATATATTAGGAAAAATGCATGCATAAGAGAAACATTCACAGAAATGCTTGTGATTTTTTTATGCAAACTATTATTATTATTATTATTATTATTATTATTATTATTTATATAGCACCATCAATGTACATGGTGCTGTACAGATAACACAATAAATAGCAGGACCCTGCCACGTAGGCTTATAATCTAAAAACTAATCTCATAATTTGGGAAAAACTGAACTTAAATCTAGAGAAATTCTCAAAGTTTAAGATGAACTGAATTTAAGTTTGAGATGTTTAAAAAACCTGAGAGAAACTGAAACTGACAGACCCATCCATCCCTAGCCTTGTGTGCCCTCCCCCCACCCCCGCCATGTAGCTTGGCCCAAAACAGATGCTAAAGGCAGTGGTTTCCTGGTGTAGTGTGACAGTGAGCTCAGGATTCCATATTTGGAAAAGGAATGGAAGAGAAAAACTTCATTAATGAACCTGTGTGCTTTGTCTCTCCTTCCAGCTCTGGCTACCAAACAGACTTATGTCAGCTATAGCAACCATGCGATTTAAACCCAGCCAGTGGCAACTGGCCACAGGAAAAGGGCTGATGAAGAGGACAAACCGGAAAGTGGAGTTGAACCCCTCAGCACAGATGACGTTATGGCGGGGGAGAGGGTGAAACCAAATGTGATTCCAAGAAGGCATCATCATCATGGGTGCCTGTTTCTGATGGCTGGGCTATTGGAGGCAGCTCTTCAGGAGGATGGCCACCAACAGCAGCAGAAAGAACCACCCCACAAGAAGTATTTGCCTTCCATCGGAGGGAGCGGAACAGACCAATGGGGTGGACATCACACTGAGCGGAAAGAAGGTGGCAGGTCTTTAGCAACTTTTTTGTTTTTTGTTTTTGTTTTTTGTTTTTGTTCTGTTCCTGTATCTTGGCAAAAGAAAAAAAAGGAAAAAAAAAGAGATAAGAATAAATTTCCCTTTTATCCCAAAAATTGTGAGATGGTTTGTGGTTGTGAAAAGTCTTTCTTTCTCTCATTTTTGTCCCCCCTTTCATTTTTTTCATTCCTGTCTTCTGACTTTTTCACTCTTTTTCCACCTTGCTTTCCCTTCTGTCTTCCCCCCCTCTCCTCCTTACCAAATCCTGTGTGTTGCAAAAATAATAATAAAAATCCTTTAAAAAAAACACAAAAAACCATCAACAACAACAACAACAAAAATGAAAACAAAACCTAGACTGTGTTCAAAGTGCTGATTTCTATAGGTGGTAAATTAATGTATGTGATGACCATATGGATTGAAATATGTCTGCTTTAATGTACTGACCAATCAAAAATGATAAAAAAACAAAAAAAATCAAAAGTTCAGTGCCTGGATGTTTATGAATTATTCGATGACAATGTGTAGAGCATGATCATTTTTATACCAGAATATTTCTAATAAAACCATGGTTTTGCACTCAGTAGTTGTCTTTCTTTGATTGATGGTGGTCTGTGACTTGAAAGGTCAAAGAAGTGTTGCCTTACAAAAGTAGATGCTATGGACATTCAGAAAATATACAATATCAATACCATGGTCCAGAGCCTTATGTGTACTTCTGTATGTACACATGAAGCCCCAGCATAGATAGGAGCTGTTTCATTCTTATGGCGTAGATCAGCATGCATAAAGCAAGAGAAGAGCCTGTGGAAGTAGAAATTTTTAGGGTTCCTATATCCATAAGAAATCTCTGGATCAGGATGCTAGTGTGCCAAGTGTTTCATAATCTTTTTGTCTTTACAGCAACCATTCCTGTCTTCTGATAAATGGTACAGTTCTGGTCTATTAAGATTAGTCACCCAGTTTACCAAGGGGAAATTCTATATTCACAAATGATTGCATGTAAATTCTAGGTTACAATATCTTGATTTTGTAAAGGAACCAACTTACACTTAACTCAAACCATTTAATGAGTTCTGTCACAATGGTTGCTATCACCAGCAGCAGCAGCAGCAGCAGCAGCAGCAGCAGCAGCAGCAGCAGCAGCAGCAGCACATTTATAGTATTTTTGCCATTCACATCATGTCCAATCACATGGACATGAAGTGTTTGTCATCTGCAGTAGTATTGAACCTTTTCAGAGCTGGGATCCACCTTTAGCTGAAACACGCTTTTGTGGGTGGTCTTTTTCTTCTTCTTCTTCTTCTTCTTCTTTCTTCTTCTTCTTCTTCTTCTTCTTCTTCTTCTTCTTCTTCTTCTTCTTCTTCTTCTTCTTCTTCTTCTTCCTCTTCCTCTTCCTCTTCCTCTTCTTCCTCTTCCTCTTCCTCTTCCTCCTCTTCTTCTTCTTCTTCTCCTCCTCCTGCTCCTCCTCCTCCTCCTCCTCCTCCACCACCACCACCATTATTATTTGGTGGTAGAGCTGTTGTGGCAGTCCACCTTAGGCCAGGTCAGCCTTTCTCCCAGTAGTGGACTGCAACCCACCACTTGAAAGTCAATGGGTAAATACTAAGACCTTTCAAATCTTATTCAAAGTAGCTATTTTAGTACTGCACTGTTAGATAAATCCACTTCCAGACGCTGTAAATGCTCCAGTAACGATAAATGCAAAATTCAGCTAGAGGAACCAAAGTGAAAACTTTTTAAAAGCTCAAGCTATTAATTGACAATATATCTGGGGAAAACGAATGCTCTGGAAAAAAGAAAGTTGGGATGATACATTGGAAGAGGTAAGAAGACAAAACCTTACAGTTCGGATCCAAAAAAATGCTATGGGACCTCTATGGAGTTGGATCTAGTCATATTTAGAGTAGACTCATTGAACTCAAGGGGACTTAACTGAATTGTGACTAATTTAAGTCCCTTTGATTTCAATTGTTGTTTATTCGTTCAGTCGCTTCCGACTCTTCGTGACTTCATGGACCAGCCCACGCCAGAGCTTTCTGTTGGCCATTGCCACCCCTAGCTCCCCCAAGGTCAATTTCAATAGGTCTACTCAAAGTATGACTGGATCTGGATCCAACCCATGGAGTTTCTGTACGAACAAAGGCTTCCAGTTCACAGTTTTTCAATGGTAGGCTGGTACACAAAGCATTAGAACCCCAGTGGCCTTAGATCTCCACACCTGATTGTCCAGTCCTGGAGACAACACTCTCCTCTTTCCTTCAATGACATCTCCTTGTTCTTTGTGGAGTTGCTTGTCACATCTCTTACCAGTGGTAGAGGCTCAGTGTCACCAGCTCAGGACATGATGGCTTTGCCACTGAGACACAATGTTCTGTGGTGATAACAGATACTGTCATCCCCCCACCCATCCTGCTGAAATGGGCCAGCATTTTGAAAGGTTCCTTTTTCTTACCCCTGTTTACAGTCAGTGCCTCTTGTTGCCATTTCAAAAGGGTACAGCACTACTACATGTGTGCATTCCCTAGGAGGGAGCTGAGAGAAAAGCTTTTCTCTCTGAGTCAGGTTTATTAGCATTTTAATTATATTCTAACCCCAGGTGGTCTTTTTGTCTCCTGGATGACTGTACACAAAGGTGCAACATAACAGGTTCCTGTGCAAGATATAGTGCCTCAACTTGCCTGAACAATTTCAGCACAGCTCCTTATTCCTGGGGGTTAATGTACAGCCTACCCTCTCCTTCTGCCAGCATTTCAAAATCCTCTTACCTCGGCAGGGGGTCTAAGTCTTGGGGGGCAATAACTTTACCAGGTGACTGAATTTCATCTTCACCCACCACCCACTCAGTGGGCCTCGGCTCCCACTGCGCAGTTTACATTGCTGTAACGCAGACTTCAAGCAGTGGCAACTTCACAGCACACACCGCAGGAGGAGATACAGGCAAAAAGAGGTCTCTGGGTTTTGATTAAACATATAGGCAAGAGATATTGAGGTTTTCTGTACCAAGACTTGGAGTACCGAAGTTTAGGGATCATTGCACCCCAGAAATATCTCTTTCCTGGTGATGCAGCTAGGGCTGGACCTTGGGGACAACAAGTCCAGGAACTTTCAGCCCTCTCCCCAAATGACCACCCAGAGAGTGGCAGGTGATGAAGGCAGCAGGCCATCGTGGGCTGGCATTGGGCACTGCAGCATTCTTTCTCCAGTGGAGGCTGTTTGCTTGGACGTCAGTGGAGCAGTGAATCCATTCTGAGTTTCTGTGAGAACCAGCCAGAACTCTAAGGAACTATCCAAGGTGCTTAACCCTACCCCAAAAATAAATTCAGCACCTTGGATACCTTCTTTAGAGTTCTGGCTGGTTCTCGTTCTAGTTCTGACTGAAACCCAGAGTGGATTCACCACCCTGGTGACATCGAAGCCACCAGCTTCCACTGCCTTTCTCGCTTCTTATTTTAAAAGGCATGTTATAGTGGCCTTAGCTAGACCTACCTGTTGTCCCACAACGGAGGAGGGAAGATCTCACATTGTGTTTAACGCGAGATCCCTCCTCTGTCTACACGTGATGTGCGACGACCTCAGAAGGAGAGGCGTTGTGCCTGCCATTTTTATTTTTTAAAGGGATAGCAGCGCACAAATGCTTGTGCTCATAAGGTAAGTTTTTTTTAAATTTTAATTATTTCCCCCACTCCCTGCACCCTACTCCTGATGGGCACAGTTCTCCTGAGGAGCGCTGCGCCCCGTGCGTGGCTCCCGGCTCCTCATGAGGAATCACATGGAGCTGGGTCAACCCGCGGCACCTGGCCACACATTCCGCATTCTCGGGCTCAGCCCGGGACCACGGAAAAAACGGGGCCAAAGGGGAGGGCTATATCCTGGGGCAAGGGAGGGGTGATCCCTCCCTGATCTCGGGATCCCCTCTGTGTTATGTGGACTCACAGGGACGATCCCAGGGTTCGCCCCGGGATAAAGCCCCGTCTAGCTATGGCCAGTGAGGGGCCAGCCAGGCATGTGCATGGTTCTAGATCCCCCCCTCTCCTTTCACAATATATTATTCTTTTATATGACAAAATGATGCTTATTCCCCAGTAAATGTCTTTTGCATCTGGGGCAGGAATGGGGAGGCAGAAGCAAACTCACTTTATTCCTGTGCTCATGATGGTGTTATGATTGAAGTGAGGAAATTAAAAACTCCACATGTTCAGAGAATTTCTTTTCCTTTTTTTAAATCAGGTTTGGCAAATAAATTTTCTTTGTTGCTCTACCATGTCAAAAATGTAAAAGAATATAAAGCATGGAATGACAGTGGCAGTTTGACCAGGGCGGAGGGAAATTTTTAATTGTGTGCTTCACAACTGAAGTAATGCACATCTCTCTCTCTCTCTCTCTTTTTCCCCCACCCACCCACACAACAGTGTTTTAGGCTGGCTTCTGATACAAATTTTGCCTCAGTTCTAAACTAATGAGACCCCACCACCACCACCATTAATCCAGTCTTCCCTGAAATCATGTAATTCAGTATATCTGAGGCATCCTCCAAACCCCCACAATTCCAAACATCTGTGAGTCCCTTAAAGACAACATAATACTCTCTAATTTCCTTAGGGACTGCCACTAACCTTGCCATCCCTCCACACATTTCGTAATGGGGAGCATGCCAACTGAAAAGCAGCTGTGTTTGAGATCTCTCTCTCTCTACAGCAGCAACTGGGGCAGAACTGCCACACAGACCCTGAGGGATCTTAGCCACTGGCAAGGGTTGGCACTGCCAAAGGAAGTCACTAAATGAGATTCGAGTCGGAGGGTGGGTGTTTATGGAAATGCCAGGTCCAATTGGACCCCCGATGGCACAAAGCCTGACATCCTTCCCAGAGGGGGTTCTCTCTGCAGCAAAACTGCCAAGGCGTCATAGTCTTCCGATAAAGCAGCACAAAGGTCAACCTTCTCACTTATATGGATAAACTTGCTGGAAGGATGCCAAGAGCTCGGTAAGAATGAGTGGAATGTGATGTGCCTGGGAAATGATGTTCTCTCCATGCTGAACTAACAGTGGAGATGCAATTTGAATGAGAGAGCCTGGAAGAGCCAGCTGGAGAGGAGGAAGAGGACTCTAAGCACAAAAAGCCAGGCATGTGCTTAGTTAGACACGGCTTCAGCCAGATCTACTGAAGAGCCCCATCATTACCCCTCCTACCAGTTATGTGCTGGGCTCTGGCTAGATGCGGAAAGATGTGACCTGTTTCCTGTGACAGTTTCAGCCCCTAAAAGTCTGGTTCAAGATTTTCCTAGTGCCAGCAAGTCACTTGTTCAGAAGGAGCAGTCTAATGTATATATTAATTATACATTTATGTATGTTACATTACTAGCATTTTTATATGTCTTTGGTGCCAGGTTTATTTTTGCTGGGACACACTTCTGCGAAGGATACCATAGGATTTAGCAGGGACATCATTAGGTCCAACAAGTAGTAGCTACCAGCAGCTGGATGGTTGTAGGGGTGTGAGGATGAGAGCTGTAGAATAGCATCAAAGTCACTCCCCTACTAGCCACTGACATCTCCAACCTCTGACAGCACCAGCTTCACTGTTCTGTCTGACCCTAGCAGATGCTGCATTATTTCGTGAAGTTTCTTCATAAAGAAATGGCAAATCTGTACATCTCCGCAGTCACCAGAGTAGTGATTATGGCTTTCAAGATTCAGCCATTGGTTTTAGTAAAAACGAATAGAATGCGTAAGCTGGTAGGACATGATGATGATGATGATGATGATGATGATGATGGTGATTTAACTCAGCTATTTTGTCTTTTGCCTACTTGAGCAGCACCTCCTCAACTGGACTGTTTTGAAGATATGCATATTATATGCTCTATACGTGACAGGAATGCACAGCAGGTCCCAGACAAACAACTGGGAAAGTGAAAGAAGTCAGAACTGGGTTTTGCAGAGAGACTGATTTGCCAAGACAGTATGGTGGGGTCAACTTTTCCCCATGGGTTTTCCCAGAGGGCCATCTCCGTTGTATCCCCCATGCTCCTTCCTATTTTACTCTGATAGGGCTACCTGTGTTCCAGGCTATCTCAAGGGCGACATCACTGTTTCTTTGTTTTTTCCCCAGGGAAAGGAGCACTGCTGTTGTACTTGGTTTACAGTTTGTAAGAAGTGGTGCACTGGGATGGAGGGGATTACAAAGAGCCTAGTGAGAAGACAGAGCTCCCTTTGGGGATGATAGGTAAGAGATAACATTGTGTGGCTGTCTTGGGAAGGACCAGGCACCCTCATAGGAGAGCTGAAAAGGAAGCATGAGGTGTGTTGGCATTACTGCAAGAAGCAGTGATTACTTCAGGAACTTATGGGAGGTGGTGGCCTAGGAAAGAACATTTAATGTTGCTGGCTGGCTAAATTATGCATAAGAGCATTCTATCTCTGTGCATTTGTTATATGACTGATGGTAGGAAATGGGCAACCTGGGCAGTGCTTGTGTTCTCCATTGGGTACACTGGAGCTTGACCTTTCTGTTAGAAAACTTCTGTTTAAAGGGGGAGATACAAAGGAGATACAAAGGGGAGGTGTTGCAGGTGACACAGCAGTGATGGAATGAATTAGTGGGTCCATCAAAGCTCCATAACTGAGGGACATTGCAGAGCAGTGGTGTGTATTCGTTAACTGCAGTTTTCTGATATAAGGAAAATCTTTTGGATCTTTTGGGGTGTGAGATTCCAGAATGAGCAATGCTTTTAAAAAATAATGGAGCGAGGAGTTTCCCCATGAAGAGTTTGTAAGGAGGGAATGGGAGATTACAAAAAAGGAGAATACATGCAAAGCGGGATGAACATAAGGGAAACTGCCAGGGGGACCTAGTGAAGAAGCCAAGCATGGGGTCAAAACTGATACGTTCCAGGTGTTTCATCGTTATCTAGTGCCCAGCCTCCCCCCTCCATCCCAATCTTGGGCACAGGTTTGATTGACTGTTCTAACAACGCTTTCCATTTGAACAAAGGCAGGTTTACAGAGAATCCAACAAGGATGGTGGAGGATGAACATGATGGATGAACTATCAAATCCAGAGCTCTGCTGGTCTCACATCAGTACAGTAAAACATGGGTGGGGCAAGGTGAAATTAAGTACATCAGTTCCAGGGATGGTGCATTCCCCCCACCATTCCAGGAGTATGTTTGGGGAATGTGTGTGCTTTGCATCAAGCGGATCCAAAGTTTCCCCTGACCTGCCATGACACCCCTACTCCAAATTCCCCCCTTTTGTCATTACCACCATTGGATCACTGACTGCAGAACAGCAACAGCTGTGAGGTTTCACTCCCGCAAGCAGAAGGCTTTGAGTGGTGATCTCCTCTATCCTATGCTCCCTGTTATGCTCTCCCAGAGATAGAATTTCAGCCTTAAGCCACAAGGTACAGATTAGTGATGGGTAGAATTCCCTTGTTTATATCAGAAATTAGCTGAGCTATTGTTTGAAAGAAAAAGAGAGAGTAGCTCAGCTTATTTCTAAGCTAGGCTTATATCTAAGCTAAGTTTACCCGACTAACTCACCTCGCCCTTTTTTCTCACCAGTCCTCTTAACTGCTTCCTTCCCACCAGACTTACCAGGCTGGAATGGTGGTGGCAACCTGCTGGGAGAGGACGTGAAGGGAGGAAGATCTCATCCTGGCCCTTCCTTTCTCTGATCCCTGCAATGTCAATTGCCCTTTGGAAAACTACATTTTCCAAGGGCTACTTGGGGAAACTACATTTCCCAAGCCTGGCCTGGCTCACAGCTATGCAGCACACAGGCATCGGAGAAGGGAAGGGAAGTTGGAGAACTGGCTTGTTACTGAATCTTTGCACTGCTGGAGACTCAGCTACCCATGGGGTGGGAAGGAGGAAAGGATTTCAGTTCATTTTTAATCAAGATTTTACTTAGGCCATAGCTAGACCGGGCGAAATCCTGGGGTGATCCCTGGGATCGTCCCTGTGCATCCACATGATGCACAGGGGATCCCTGAATCAGGGAGGGATGATCCCTCCCTTGCCCCAGGATCTCGCCCTCCCCTTTGGCCCCGGTTTTTTCATGGTCCCGGGCTGAGCCTGAGACCATGGAAGGTGTGGCTGGGCACTGCGGGTTGACCCGGCTCTGCGCGATTCCTCGTGAGGAGCCGTGAGCCGTGCATGGGGCACAGTGCTCCTCAGGAGTGCTGTGCACATCAGGGGTAGGGTGGGGGGAGCGAAGAAACTAATTTAAATTAAAAAAACAACGCTTACCTTTAGTGCACGAGTGTTTGTGCACTGCTGCCCCTTTAATTTTTTTAAAATGGCGGGCACGACGTCTCTCCTTCTGAGGTCATCGCACATTGCATGTAAACAGAGGAGGGATCTCATAATAAACACATCATGGGATCTTCCCTCCTCTGTTGCGGGCTAAACGATAGGTCTAGCTAAGGCCTTAGTTTGCACCTTCCAGACTGAACTCAGACACAATCTGCAGTTGAAGTCCATACATTTCTGAGCTTGCAATGTGATTCACGCCTCCCCCCAAAAAAAGAAAGGTGTGGTTGACAGCATGTGTACTTTTGAAAAATATGCATGAAGAAATACAATTTAATGAATGGGAGAAGAATGTGCACATTTCTAAAAATGAATTAACTGTCTGCTCTGCTGAGACACGCATTGTTTAGCCAATGTACACTGCAAAACATGGGCTGGTTCAAGATGGAACATAATAAAGCCAGGGTCTTTGTTTCTTCTTATTGTGGGACCTGTGCAAAGTTGTTAACTCTAAGGGTCAAAGTTAAGGCAATGCAGGGAGTACATCAGTATGGCCAATAGCTGCTTTGGGGATAATTGCTAGTTCTCCATGGCAGACTTGCACGGCCCTATGCCCTACTTCAAAAAGGGCAGTCCTCTATTTGAGGCATCCACTATTTGAAAGGCTGTCCTATCCCAGAATAGTTTAAAGATATAGAACCGTAAGAAGGGGGAGGAACAGGGACCCCAAACAGTCAACACCTGGTCAGGCAAACAGGACACCCAGTCACCGTCTTCCCCACTATGGTGTGATGTATTGTATTTCTATTTAAATTGTAGTGGCCATCCTATGGGAGACACCCACTTCCATCTTAAAGTGTTGCAATCCAGAAAAATAGATCTACCTTCTAAATGTTGTTTGTTAGAAGCCTAATGGGCTACCTAGAAATGCTCAGGTCTTAGAGCTTTCTGCAGACACAGCAGAACATATGAAAGTGCAACATAGCCCCTGGCATGGTATTGACAGGCAGTATGAAACTTCTAGATTAACCAAACCATGGCAGGATCTACACTACTGCTTTAAAACTGTTGCTTTATACTTTGAATGGTTTTAATTTTTGTGAACCGCCCAGAGAGCTCCGGCTATTGGGCGGTATAGAAATGTAATAAATAAATAAATAAATAAAATGGTTTATAACAATAGTGACAACTGTGGAGACCCAGGACACATTCCGTATACAGTCTTCAAAACTTTTTCAAAGTGTTATATCCAGCTAAGTGTAGATCATGTGTAAATATGAGGCTACTGCTCTTCTGCTTTTGCCTGGTGAACACAGCAGCATCTTCTGCTGGCTGTATTTCAGGCTCCAGCTCATCCTTCAGCTTTTGGTTCCATTTTTAGCAGTGACCCTGAAGTGGAAAACCTATAAAGGACTGGGGAATACCAGGGGCAAGTCTACACAGCGTTCCGAAGGTGCCCCGAAGCCCCTTGAGGGCACCCCAAAAACGCTTGTGTAGTACGTACCTTAATCGTCCCCAGAAGAGGCGGAGGAGGAGGCGTCCTTCGGCAGCGCAGACTGCGGGCGGGCTGCTCCAGGCTCCGTTTCCCTTTAGCCAGCAAGCCCTGGGAGAGCTCCCAGCAGCGGGGCTGGGTCGTGGGAGGGAAGAGAGCGGATGGGCGAGGAAAGGGGAGGGCGCCTCCCACGCCCCCGGGACCGCGCAGGGGCCTCCGCCGCCGCCGCCACCCCTTTCCTTGCCCATCCGCTCTCTTCCCTCCCACGACCCAGCCCCGCTGCTGGGAGCTCTCGCAGGGCCTGCTGGCTAAAGGGAAATGGAGCCTGGAGCAGCCCGCCCGCAGTCTGCGCTGCCGAAGGACGCCTCCTCCTCCTCCTCTTCTGGGGACAATTAAGGTACGTACTACACGAGCGTTTTCGGGGTGCCCTCAAGTGGCTTCAGGGCGCCTTCGGAACGCTGTGTAGACTTGCCCCAGGTTCAAGTCCCCATTCAGTCATGAGACTCACTGGGTGAGACTCACTCACTATCTGTCAAGGTGCTGTGAAGATAGAAGCAGTGGAGGTACCACCAGCCTCCACTGGATGTGTGTGCCTATATGTGTGTGTGTGTGTGTGTGTGTGTGTGTGTGAACCATATGCACTGTTTTGAGCTCCTTGGATGAGAGACAGGATATGCATGTCATAAATAAACCCGTCATTAGCTATTTTTTTGAAAAGAATATTCTTTTGGAAGTTAGAACATGGGTATTATTTGCTGCTGATCAAGTCACTTCTTCAGCTCCCAGTCAACAGGTGATGAATTTATGTGTGCATTTGTAGCCCCCTTTCAGGCATTTTATATCTGTGAACAATTCGTTCCTCATTGTGCTTTCTGAAAAGAATCCTGATTTACATGTGAGCATTGTATTGTATGCTCTGTGCATCCAGGAACACTGAAAAAGCAAGATACCTGAATGTTCAGAGAAGAGTCCTCTGTGCATGCAGTTGTATGTGTGGAAGTCCTTTCAGAAATACAATGGTCACGCGTAAGACAGGAGGTAGAACCTCTCATTGTGATGCTATCCCCATACACATATTCATTGTAGCACACTAAAATACCTGAAAGGGGCTTATGTGCCCATGCATGTGGGCTAGATGGCAATTAAACATTTTGTGTGTGGCTGTGTGCCTGCACACTCACCACATTTACAATTCTCCTGCACAAGAACAAGGTTCATTCATACTCTTGTGCCTACACCTCTTGTCATGACCTGCAACACTCACAAGCAAAGGGGTGTTTTATCCTTACAAAGTGCACTCTCCACCTGATCAGAGCTCGGTGTTTGTGGTACATCAGATCTGGTGTGGGTGACAGGGTCTGGGAGCTGAAACATCCTCTCTTCTTTCCTAAATCCTACAGAGTGGGGAAATCGCTATCTCTTCTACAAATTCTGAGTGCGAGGGCTGACCTGGCTGGGCCAAGTGAATGCAATCAATCAGTACAAGAAAAAGTGAACGTTCCTCCACCAGCGAGGAGTGGAGGGAGCAGGTCTGAGTGTTACAGCAAAAAACCAGGGAGATAATGAAAAGCCTGAAACTTTGATAAGATCACGCTTGTCAAAAGAGCTTCTGGGAAGAAAAAAAATTACTCCATCCCTTCACATTCATCATTTTCCATTGGGATGTGAAATAGTGACTAGTTCAGAAGAGTCATGTAAACCTGAGCCTGCCTGCCTGACATTCTCTCCCTCCCTCCGTCCCTAAACTTTAGTTACTGTGATCTTACTCATGATGAAACCATTCACAGCTCTAACAGAGAATATTACCCAATTTGGGGTTGAGATATAAAGCTCTACATCAGCCTTCCCCAATGATGCCCTCCAGATGTTTGGGGCTACTACAGCTTCCAGGATTCCTGACCACTGGCCTTGTTAGTTGGGGATGATGGGAGCTAAAGTCCAAAACATCTGGAGGTTAACAGGTTGGGGAAGGATGCCCTATACATACAGTAAGTAGGCTGCCCCTTCTGGGTTTGATTAGCCTGGCCCTATCAGCTGCAAGTAACTTTCATCTCCCTTTGACCTGGTGATGGTGGTAAGACAATGAAATACTGGAAATATTTGCTTTTGAATTTTTCATATTCCTGTATGGCTCTTATTTTATCCAATAGATTGTTTGGCAGTTTTGGATAGCTTGAAAGAAGCCAGCTCTCAAAATCTTTATATTGCTGCTGGTTCACATGATCAAATCAGCCACCATGGCTTATTTACACCATGGTGGGCTGCAGTGTATTGGTGAATGTGGGTGGCCACCTTGAATATTCAAACCACAGCCATGGCTTATTGTGTCATCTGAACCCTGGTGATATTGGTTGTGTGAAGGTTAAACAACTCTCACATAACCCTTGGCCTGTTCTAGGGTTATGTGAGAGTTGTTTAACTCTCACACAACTCACAATGCCCAGGTTCAGATGACAAGATGAGCTGCAGCTGTGGCGTGAATATGCATAAACTGCCCGACATGCATCACAGATCACCGAAGCTTAAACAAGCCATGGTGGGCTGTGGCGATCATATGCACTGGATCAATAACTATTCATCGCAGTTGAATTCTGCACTTCTCCAAGGGGCATAGGTCGGAAAAATGCTAGGAAGATTAGGCTGAGAGAGGAAGGGATTAGAGAGAAAACAGGATGAGAGAGATTATGGTAAAAGAGAAAGAGATTAGATTGAGATTAGTTTTATTGAGCTAAGATTAGGTTGGTTAGAGAGAGATTAAGCAGAGAGAGAGTGATTTGTACACAGCCACCTGACAAGCTACTTCATAGCTGAGTAGAGGGTTGAACTTGGATCTCCTCAGTTCAAGAGCCCAACCCAGGCCTCCTCTGTCCAACTTCAGCAAACACTTTATCTACTAAACAATGCGGTCTCACACATAACTTAGCAGTGCTTTGCCTTCTTATCCACTATTGTAAAGAGTTAGAAGAAAAAGTTTTGAAACCACATAGTTGGATGAAATTGCCAGCCTGTCAGTGGCCAGCAGGAACAGACAAACATTTGATGAATATCAAAGAAATTGAGGGATTGGGTGATGGATGTCATAGAAAGACAGAAACATCCATCTATCAGCACCTTGCTGAGATGGGACCTTGTCAGATTGATGACGGTATTGGAAGTGGGATGAATCAGATGGCAGCAAAGCAACATCCTGATTTAGTAGCTTCTATTGTCAGTCACTCTCCCACCAAATACTACCCATCTTGGTTTTATAAAGGAGACATGAGACTAAAGTCATGGATGCATATAACATCTTTCATAGAAGACCTAGAATACTGCTAAATGACTAGTTACAGTTGTCTTACCTAAACATACTTTACAATTTAATTCACAAGAGATCAAATATTCCACCTTCTGGGAAGCTATACTTGTTCGTTGTTTAACTAGGCCCTTAACAACTAAACAAATATAAAGAAGCCTAAAATAGCACAGTGCCAAATTGTTCGATCTATTTATTTTTGACCATTTGTTGCAGGGAGAGGAGAAAAGAAATTGTGCCTGAAAATTGTGGAAAGGGGTGAGAATTTCAGAGAAATCCCCCAGTGTGCAGGGCTTCAGCACTTACCTTACTGTAAGGAGGTCACTGAGGCTAGTAGGTGAAATCGCTTGTGTCCACTCCGGCAGACATTTGCCCTTCACAGCTGCCATCCACTGTCCACTCTTCTGAGGCTTGGCCAGTGAGTGCTCAGCACCAGCCCACCCTGGCTGCTAACATTGCACACTTTTCCCTGCTGGGTTAATGGAGGCCACCAGAGCGGTCAGCTGCTGAGCACTTGAAGGGGTCTCATGAGTGCTTGGGCACGGGGCCATGCTTGCACCAGGTGTGCCCAACTGGGTCCAAGAGGCTGGACATGAGGGGGCAGGGCTTCGGCCTCCTGGACCCAGTCGGATGCTCGCAACAACCTTATTTGTTTGTGCAATACTTCTTTTACCATTTTTATCCTGTTTTCCCCTTGCAGTCTCTCCAGCTGCCTAAGCTTTTTGACCCCACCCCCAGGTGTGAAACAGTAAGGTAAGCACTGAAGTCTTGAGCACTGAGAAATTTCTCCAAAATTCTCACCCCTTCCTCTTCAGCTGCGATTTCTTTTCGCCCCTGCCCCTAACAAATGGTCGAAAATGAATTGATCAGATATTTGGCACAGTGCTAATCTCAGTAGAGTCAATCTACACACAGTCCTGAACCACTGCTGACATCCTCCAGCCAGTTCCGTGTCATCCCAGACTTAATGGGAGATATAAGCTAATGTTGTCCCAGAATTTGGATGTATTTTTCTGCATGTTGTGAATACAAATAGGGGGGGAAATATCAGCTCTAATCAGGGATACTTCTGTATATGGAGAATATACTTGCAAATCTGTGAATATAGGTAATCTGATCCCAGTGATTTAAGGCCTACAAAAGGAGCCATCAGTAAGAATTTTGGTATATTTATTACATTTGTTGAAATTAAAATAAAACATGGGACGAAGTATTTTTCATCATTTGGGCATTCAGTGGCATGTGTACAGTGTTCACATGTAAGAATCAATTGATTTTATAGGGTTTTGGTGTCAGCTCTGGCTAAACAAAGGATTTTTTATGACTTTCGTGGCTATTTTGCCAGTGGCTTGGATGGACTATAGAACTCTGCATTTACTTTGGCTTTCAAATGAGTGTTCCCTCTCCTTCTCAGGTGTTATTGATTCAGTGTGTTTTCCCAGGGTTTGTAGGAGATCCAGGGTAAATTAAATAGGAAGCCAGATGGTGAAAACACAAACTACATTCTCTTTGGTACCAAGCTGAGTGATTATAGCACTGAACTTTAATTGGATCCACTTCTCTTTGTTTAGGGCTTGTATGCAAGCTTTTGACTTACAGAGAGTTCTTCACCAGGTATTTTCCATTATTCTTACACTGACAATTACATCTCATAAAATATATCACCTACCTACTTTGTATTTCTTCCTGCCTGGGAGTTCTGTGCCTATAAGAACCTGACTGGAGCACACTCCTTAAAAGGAAAGGGTTATTAGAATGTTATGGCTTTCCTATCAGAGTTCTGTGAGCAGGGGTGGGTGAACTCACCCATGTCCCCTCCATTTGCACCTTTATGGCCACCTTTTATGCAGCAGGGGGAAATGTGCAATTTCAACAGTAAGGGCGGATGGTGGCCAAACCCTTGTCAGGGCCTTGAGAGTGCTTGGACATGGGTCTGTAGACATGCCACAGGTGATTGACTCAGACTGGGGTGGGCAGATGTGGGGGGAGTCAATTGGACATCCCTGGGCCGATCTACACCAAGCAGGATATAACACTTTAAAAACGGTATGAAAACGGTATATGTAATGTGTCCTGGGCCTGAACAGTTGTCATAACCATTATAAACCAGTAGTGTAGATCCTTCCCCTATCTGTGAGTAGGCCTATCCGAATGGGGCAGGATCTACCTGACTGCTTTAAAGTGCTTTATAACAGTTTTGACAACTGTTGGGGCCCAGGACACATATACAGTTGTCAAAACTGTTATAAAGTGCTGCCTTGAGCCAATACCATGACAAAAAAGGGCTGTATCCTGTAATATTCAAGAAATGTGTCTCCATAGAAGCTAAGATAGCCCAAGAATGCTAAATGATTGCTGGAGGAAATTCCTCATCTGGATTCCCCCTTTCTAGCCAGGGGGCAAGGGGGCTCCACGTGAAAAGAATAAGACATGGCAATCAGGTCAAGGTGACAAGAGACAGAGAGGTGAAGTTTTGGATCCTAAGCTAATAGCATTTGTGGGATGGGGTGGACTTCAAGTATTTCTTGCAATGTTTAAGATGTGCCTCCACCTATGCTCATCCCATATATTTATAAATAAACACAAATCTGGGTAAGCGCTCCACTATTGGAACCACTCGGAGAAATGGGTTGCACATAACTCTCTGTCTCTCTACCCAGTAGGGGTGTGTGCATGTCTTATCTGCATGCACAAACACAAACACACACACACACACACTCACTAAAGATATCTATGGATTTCCCCCTACCCACTTACAGCTTAAAATATAGGGCCCGTTCAAACAACATGCTAAGTCATGGTTAGGCTGCTAACCCTTTTGCAGCAAATAGTTAGTGAGCATATTTAAACAGTAGTTATGTAGCCCCATGGTTAGGAATGGTTAATATGACATGCTAAGTCATAATTCATAGAATCATAGAATAGTAGTGTTGGAAGGGGCCTATAAGGCCATCGAGTCCAACCCCCTGCTCAATGCAGGAATCCACCTTAAAGCACGCCTGACAGATGGCTGTTCAGCTGCCTCTTGAATGCCTCTAGTGTGGGAGATACTAGGTAACTGGTTCCATTGTCATAGTGCTCTAACATTCAGGAAGTTTTTCCTGATGTCCAGCCAGAATCTGGCTTCCTGTAACTTCAGCCCGTAATTCCTTGTCCTGTACTCTGGGATGATCGAGAAGAGATCCTGGCCCTCCTCTATGTGACAACCTTTTAAGTATTTGAAGAGTGCTATCATGTATCCCCTTAATCTTCTCTTCTCCAGGCTAAACATGCCCAGTTCTTTCAGTCTCTCTTCATAGGGCTTTGTCTGCAGATCCCTGACCATCCTCGTTGCCCTCCTCTGAACCCCCTCCAGCTTGTCACGACACTCTAATTCACACGATATGCCAAGCTATAAAGTTTAGCTCAAACTGCTTAACCACTGTGGCTTAACATGTCATCTGAACAAGGGCACAGCTGTGTTAAATGGGGAACTTAATGAAATAAAAAGAGCATCATAAGCCTTAAAACCCCTGTTTAAACCCATCCATCTTCTGTGGGGCTAGGCCTCTTGGCAGCACTCCTATGGCTGTATTCAGAGGCTTGCTCCTAGGAGTCAAGTCACTGCTGGGGTGTGTGCAGTGTTGTTGTTTTATTATCGGTATCAGTTGGCTGCATTGGCACAGCTGAGCTCCAGGTTTTTGTTAGAGAGCAGGAGCTTAAATTTCTGCAATGAATAAAGATGCTGATCGTGAGTCAGAATAAAAGGAGATGGTCTTAATGTTGCCAGCAGAGCGTTTGTAAGGTTCAGGGGAAAGTAAATGTAACCAGGGGGGTCATGGAATGACACAGAGAATAAGGGGAGGAATGGGAAGTAGGAGGCATGGGAGAGACATTTGTGGAGAATTAAATTGCACGTGGGCACTTTGGTGCACTGATGTAATAACAATAGTGAGGCTTTATTTAGCACCTTTACAGTGCTTAATGACCTCACATGCATTCTCTCAGCAATCCTTGCAGTAATCTTGTAATGTGAATATGATTATCCCCATCTTGCAGGTGCTGACTGAGGCTGGAGAGACATAAGGCCACTTGTCAGTTGATGGCAGCAATGACATTGATCTGTGGGTTTCCTGGCTCATAGTTTCTTAGCTGCTATGTCCTACTAGCTCCTGATCTGCAATCCACACGTCCCTGAGTTGAAGTAATCATGTAGTCTTTAGCATATACACACACACATTTGTATCCCATCCTATTATCACCGGGATCTCAGGGCGGCGTACAGATAAAGTCAGAGCAATATAAACATAAATAATTTACACAGCTAAAAATGTATTAAATTGTTAACAAATTAAAACTGGTAGATTTTTTTTAAAAGAGCAACAAAACAATTAAAAACAATTACAACTATGTGTAACCATGGAGAATTTAGCCCTTAATGGCTTTCATAAAAAACCCCCACGACTTTTCATAAATGAAGCCAGTGTCAGTGCCAGTAGGGCCTCCAAGGGGAGGGCATTCCACAATCAAGGTGCCCTCTCCCACGTGCCACCACAATGTATGCCTCATGTTGGTGAGACGCAGAGGAGGGCTCCTCCAACAAATTTCAAATCTCAGGCAGGAATATATAAGGAGAGATGCTCCCTCAAGGTCCCAAGCTGTTTTGGGCTTTAAATGTCATTGCCAACACCTTGAATTCCGACCGGAAGTGTATAGGCAGCCAATGCAATTCTTTTAAGACTGGTATTATATGGTCTTTATAGAGTGTTCCAGTGAGCAGTCTAGCTGCTGCATTCTGCACAAGCTGCAACTTCTGAATCATCTTCAAGGGCAGCCCCACTACAAATGAGAAGGATCTTGGAATTGTTGTAGATCGCAAGCTGAATATGAGCCAACAGTGTGATATGGCTGCAAGAAAGGCCAATGCTATTTTGGGCTGCATTAACAGAAGTATAGCTTCCAAATCACGTGAGGTACTGGTTCCTCTCTATTCGGCCCTGGTTAGGCCTCATCTAGAGTATTGCATCCAGTTCTGGGCTCCACAATTCAAGAAGGATGCAGACAAGCTGAAGCGTGTTCAGAGGAGGGCAACCAGAATGATCAGGGGTCTGGAAACAAAGCCCTATGAAGAGAGACTGAAAGAACTGGGCATGTTTAGCCTGGAGAAGAGAAGATTAAGGGGAGACATAGCACTCTTCAAATACTTAAAAGGTTGTCACACAGAGGAGGGCCAGGATCTCTTCTCGATCCTCCCAGACTGCAGGACACGGAATAACAGGCTCAAGTTAAAGGAAGCCAGATTCCAGCTGGACATCAGGAAAAGCTTCCTGACTGTTAGAGCAGTATGACAATGGAACCAGTTACCTAGGGAGGTTGTGGGATCTCCCACACTAGAGGCCTTCAAGAGGCAGCTGGACAGCCATCTGTCAGGGATGCTTTAGGGTGGATTCCTGCATTGAGCAGGGGGTTGGACTCGATGGCCTTGTAGGCCCCTTCCAACTCTGCTATTCTATGATTCTATGATACAGTGCATTGCAGTAGTCTAATTGGGAAGTTACCAATACTTGGACTACTGTGGCTAGGTTGTCCCTGTCCAGGAAAAGCCATAGCTGGTGGATCAGCCAAAGCTGACCCCAAGTACTCCGGGCCTGGAGTCCACCTGGGCCTCCAGTGACAAGGATGGATCTGGGTGTACTCCCAAGCTACGCACCTGCTCCTTCAGAGGGATGCAACCCCATGCAGAACAGGTCGTTTACCCAATTCCTGGATTCGGGAACCACCAATCCACAGAGCTTCCATCTTATCAGGATTCAGCTTCAATTTATTAGCCCCCATCCACCCCATTACAGCCTCCAGGCACTGGTCCAGCACCTCCACCACTGCAGCATACTGATGGCACCCAACCCAAAAAACCCTAATAACCTCTCCCAGCGGCTTCATATAGATGTTAAACAGCATGGGGGATAGAATAGAGCCCTGTGGCAACCCACAGCTTAATAGCCTGTGATGTTTGCCTTGTCCTGGACGGGGTTGCACTCTCCCTAAAGGATCGGGTCCGTAGTTTGGGGGTGCTCTTGGATCCAGAACTGTCACTTGAGGCACAGGTGAACTCAGTAGCAAAGAGCACCTTTTATCAGCTTAGGTTGATACACCAACTACGCCCTTATCTGGACAGAGATAGCTTAGCTACAGTTATCCATGCTCTGATAACTTCTCGTTTGGATTACTGCAATGCGTTATACGTGGGGCTGCCTTTGAAAATGGTCCGGAAGCTTCAGCTGGTACAAAACAGGGCAGCCCGTTTACTAACAGGGACTGGCCGACGAGATCACATTACGCCAGTCCTTTCACAACTTCATTGGCTGCCAGTCCAGGTCCGGGCCCGATTCAAAGTGCTGGTATTGACATTTAAAGCCCTAAACGGTTTGGGGCCAGGTTATCTGAAGGAACGCCTCCTCCCATATGTACCTACCCGGACCTTAAGATCATCTACAGGGGCCCTTCTCCGTGAGCCCCTGCCAAAGGAAGTGAGGCAGGTGGCTACTAGGAGGAGGGCTTTCTCCGCTGTGGCACCCCGGTTGTGGAACGAGCTCCCCAGAGAGGTCCGCCTGGTGCCTACACTGTACTGCTTTCGTCGCCAGGTGAAGACCTTTTTATTCACTCAGTATTTTAACACTTAATTTTAACTTAAATTTAAATTTTACTGTTTTAACTCTGTATGTTAATCTTATATCAACTTTGCTGTGTGGTTTTATCCTGGTTGCGCTTTTTATACTGTATTTCGTAATTGTGTTTTTAACCTGTTGGGTGTTTTATTGTGGTTTTAATTTTTGTGAACCGCCCAGAGAGCTTCGGCTATTGGGCGGTATAAAAATGTAATAAATAAATAAAATAAATAAATAAATAGCCAGTCTGCAATCAGTGATTTTCAGCCTTTCTTTCCAATCCTAAATGTATTTTCTTGGAAGCAAGGCTTGTTGATGTTAATAGAACATATTTCCAATTGTAAGTGATAGCAGCCAAGCAGCCTGAATTGATGCTTCAGTATTGAATCAGGCCTCCAGATTTGGTATTACATCAGCACCCTTACACCAGAGGTGGTGCCCTAGCCAGTGCCTGTCTGAGATGTGGCACTGATAGTGTAACAGAGGTAGGAGCAAGTCATCTTTGGTATTGTTGTGCAGCATCTAACTGATTTTTGGGATCCATCAGAGTTGTGCTGACATATAACAGTGGCCCAGCTTCCCCTGAGAATAAGGGAGGATGACAAGAGGTTAGCAACATAGAAACATAGGAAGCTGCCTTATACTGAGTCAGTCCATTGGTACATCTAGCCTAGTGCTGTCGACACTGACTGGCACTCTCCAGGGGTTTAGTCAGGAGTTTTTCCTAGCCCTACCTACAGATGCTGGGATCAAACCTGGGACAAAGCAGGTGCTCTGCCTCTGAGTTATGGCTCCTCCCCTTATAAAGTTGCCTTTATAGGTTCCTCCTAGTCTGGATTCATAAGAATGAACCATAAGTCCAACAGAGGAAGGCTGGTCTGTAAGGAATGGGAGTGCAGATTAAGGTCAGATCAGAGTGACCCGGTGACAGAGTGATCAGACGACACGCTAAGCCTCAATGGTTAAGCATTTTCAGCTAAACTTTATGGCTTAGCATGTAAAATGAACCATTCCTAAGCATGGTGGCTACGTAACCACCATTTAAACATGCTCACTAACCATTTGCTGCAAAGGGGTTAGCTAGGGTGACCATATGAAAAGGAGGGCAGGGCTCCTGTATCTTTAACAGTTGTATTAAAAAGGAAATTTCAGCAGGTGTCATTTGTATATATGGGGAACCTGGTGAAATTCCCTCTTCATCACAACAGTTAAAGCTGCAGGAGCTATACTAAACTGACTAGATTTAAAAGAGGGCAGGGCACCTGCAGCTTTGACTGTTGTGATGAAGAGGAAATTTCACCAGGTTCTCCGTATATACAAATGACACCTGAAGAAATTCCCTTTTCAATATAGCTACAGGAGCCCTGTCCTCCTTTTCATATGGTCAGCCTAGGTTAGCAGCCTATCCATGGTTAGTGTGTTGTCTGAACACGCCCAGTGACTGCACAGGCTGGTAGATCTTACTAAAGTTGTCTCAGCTATATTATCCTTAGCTCTTCTTTCTTTAATCCTCAGTAGTAATGCCTGCCAGTGGGAGATCACAGCAGGTTGCTCTTGACCGTAGATTGTTTCCAACAAAGTCGGCAAATAAAGAGAGGGAGAGAGAAGGAGAGAGAGACTACTGGGGACAGATTGTTGCTGGAGTAGTCTTAGCTGTGATCAGTAGGCCTGCAAGTGTTGGGATGGCGCACTGGCAAAGGCTGTGTGTGCATGTCTGCACACTCATCGATCAAAAGAGAGAGAGGCAGCAGCGTGGGGCCTATCATTAACTCGACTCTGTGAGAGGCAAATTACAGACTTAGCGACACAATTAGGCCAATGCTATAGGAAATGGAAAAACAAAATCATTTCTCTGCGAATTCTTTTAACTCTGTTCCCCCTGCTTTGAATACGACAGTCTGGGTAAAATTAGCTGCTGTTCTTTGACAGAGGGTGATAGACACTGCTGGCAGAGGGGGTTGCAAGGGGGAGGAGCTGGTACAGCCAGTACTAGTGAAAGCAAAATCATTATGCCATTAATTGGCAAATGTGGACCGGGAAAACTGGAGAAACTGGGAGACAAGTGTGTGTGCAGGGGTGGGGGTAATGCCCTTTTCTTCCTCACGTCTTTGTGTGACTGGGAACATCTTTTATTTTTATTACCATGGATTAAACTTGCCATCACATTTTAGCTTTAGTGAACTTTGAGGGGAATATGTTGGTTCCTCCTCAGGAAAAATAAAAGTATTCTAGTAAGAATAGCAAACATTCTAAAGTGTGTGTATGTGTGTGAGAGATACATTCCTTATTTGCCACTAATTGTTGTTTTTCACTGAATGAAAGTTCAAAACACTGAGACAAATTTCTTCCTGAGGAAAACAGCTGAGGAATTTTTGAGGAAAGCTACAAGAATTTCAATGAGGCTAGTGAGATGTCTGAGGCGGCTTTCACAAATATCTCTAACCATGTATGGAAACCTGAGGTGGGTAGGTAGCTTTGCCCACATTAGGGAACAGTGGCAGTGGTGAGGACAGAAAGCCAGTACACTTAGCTGTGGTGAAAACAGACCACAGCTTTATTGAATAACTCAACTCTAAATAGCATTGGATTTAATATCTGCCTGAGCCCGTGAGGGCAGCAGACATCACAGCATCTGGCCCTCATGGGCACAGGCCCAGGATCTGGCCCACGACCTGCCCAGTGCTAGGACGGGTTCATGTCTGACTACTCTTGAGCCTTTTAGAGCAGTTGGGCATGAGTCCACCCTGACGCGCACCCTTTGTCCCTTCCCCCCACTTCATTAAAGGTGGCTACTATTAATGCAGCAGGGGAAAATATGCAATTTCCCCATCCTTGGGGAAATTACATGCTTCTCTCTTTTCACCACTGCTGATGGGGCCCTTAAGAGCCTTATTAACATGGCCTTTAATGCCCCCAATGCAGTTGGGGAGAAACATGCGATTTCCCCAAGGCTGGGGAAATTGCATATTTCCCCCCTCCACTCTAGTGATGGCCACTGCCATTAGAGTGGAGGGGGAAAACACATGATTTTCTCAGCCTTGGGGAAATCGTGTGTTTCTCCCTCCCCTTGCACCAATTGGGGCCGTAAAGGCCTTCTTATGCAAGGTAGCAAAACGCTCTTCCCAGGGGACAGCAAAGCACTCTTTCCGGGGCCTCCAGAAAGTGCGCAATTCCCCCAGCCATGCTAGTGGTGTGGCCTGGGGAACTGCACACTTTCCAGAGGCCCCAGAAAGTGTGCTTTGCTGAGGGCTTGGGAAGCTCACGCAGTGTCATAAATCACCAGTGTTGAGCTTGATAAGCAGGAGGAAAAAGTCAACAAACAGTCCATTGTTGAAAGCCGAAGTATCTGTCCAAAGCCGGGTCAACAATACAGGAATCAAGAAGGCATCAAAACGTAGTCAGGGTCCAGTCCAAAGTCAGGATAAGTCCAGGCAAGATCAAGGAGCTGGTATGCAAGCAACGAAGACAAGGCACCAAGAACAATAGTTGCTTCTGAGATTTGACAAACCTTTTATGGGAAGTGTGGTGAATGGGCATTGTTGTCAGCTGCATGGGACTTTTGCCTGTTCCTGTGAAGGGCCACTCCCCAAACACTCCCAGGCTCAGCTGTTCCTCCTTTCCATTTAATCCCTCAAACTGAAGCACCATACGCGGTCCCCTAAGTTCTCAGCAAAGGCTGGTGCAGCCCAGTTCCTTGAAGCGGGGCCCCACAAGCATGAACTCAGCGAGCTCACGGGGCAGGTCCCCCTGTGAGTTCTACAAAGTCTACTTCTAATGGTTTGGTATGAAGAGTTTAAGGGACTGCAGCATGTTAGTGCCAAGCCCATATGCTAAGTAACCTATAGGCATGTGCAGCACATTTCATTAGGGTGTGCACCCAGGGATTTTTTTTTAAGGTGAACATTTATCGAATACTCAATCATAAAAGCCATTTTTCAATTCATTTATTTATTAAACACTGTAGACACTGATGCCCTACTACACGTTCAGCTTGCCTGACTGTGGGAGAGCCATTGCAGGTGAGGGGAGGATTGAGGAGATGCTTGTTGCTTCAGACATTAGGGCGTGCCTGGGCACACCCCTTGTGCACACCTATGAGATAGCCCAGTGCCCAGCATGACTCTGGGATAAACTGCACCCAGGCTGTTTGCTGGGCAGATTGCTCCCTGCAATTCCTAGACATGCAGCTATAACTCGTCCCAGATCAGTTTGGGGGCTTTTATAGGGTTCTCTTCCAGGGGACTTTTGGTGTGCCTTGACCACATCCTCCCACTAACTTTAAGCCTTTGCTGTTTGCCCTCCCCAGATGAGGGGGGAGCCAAACACCCCATCCCTTCTTCACAGGCCCAATTCACTCCCATGCTAGCAGACCATCACCACCAAAGCATTTTAGCAGACCATCACGCAAAAAGGGCATTTGAGTCTATAGCAGAGCACTTGGACTATTGTTTCACCAAAGTGGTGGTGTGAATCACTGCTATCTGTTATAATGGATATTAAACTGGCTAGAAGTCTTAAAAAGAGGGCTCTGTTACATTGTTGGGGTATGGGAAGATAAAGGGCAGTAAATTAGGGTGCATCTTTAGGTAATGGTCATCAGGAGTTAATACTGGAGATGTTGGAGGAATCGGCAATGGATTCAAATGAGTTTGGATTTCTAGGAATCCAACCTGTGGCTTCTGCTATGGGCTGGCTTTTTTCAAGTTGTGCAGATACCATGGATTTGCAGATGAGTTTTTAACTTTGGGGGGATCTGCAGAAATTCACACTTGCACATTATTGCAAATGCACATTTGCACAAGTGGAACAAAAGTCTCATGCATCCCTAAAAGAATCCAAGAACGTCAATCGTCTCTTGTGAAACATGGTGGAATGGATTTAACAAAATCCATACATCCCTAGTTAATATAGGTTTTATCCTGGTTGTGCTTTTTATATTGTATTTTGTATGTGTGTTTTTAGATGGTTGGTTGTTTTTATGCTCTTTATGATTTTAATTTTTGTGAACTGCCCAGAGAGCTTTGGCTATTGGGTGATATAAAAATGTAATAAATAAATAAATAAATAAGGTTTGCTTGGTGAAGGAGTAGGTTGAAAACTCCCCTCCAAAGGAGTGCAGAGTGGAGGAACTGATTGGATGACTAGCCAAGACTCTATAGAGGTAGCTCTGCCCAGCCAGAAGGAAGCCCTGCTTACCATCCATTCCTTAGTGTCTAGTTAGTGCTAATGAGTACGTTAGTGCTAATGAGTACTCATGCCCACCCCTACATAATGGATGGGTATGGGTAGAGCTTTATAGTCAAGGGAAAAGCCACTTAACATCTTCTCTTTTTTTATTTAAACATTGCTTGAGGTCATGCACTTCTGCATAGGAGAAAGTGAGCACAAGACCTCTGGAAAATATAAGACACCTCCCCCACCTCCAGAAAAAAAAAATACTCCTGAAATGGTTCTGGTAGAAGGTTTGGGATGATGTGGACCCCTCATGGCTGTGATGTCACAAGCAAATCCCAGGAGGTTGTATCCATATTTAAGCTGGACCAAAGGCACTGGCAGAAATGGACTTCTTTGCCTCCTCCTTTCTACGGATGCCGTTCCAGCCCCCTGAAAGTGCTACACAGAATCAGGGATCCTGCTGAATGGTGTAAGCTATGGTGTGTGTGTGGGGGGGGGGGGCGGGATGGGGGACCTTAAAAAATTAGGCAGAGGGGCTTTCCACCAGTTGATCAAACCCTATCAATCTAATGTGCCAATCAGCTAGATTCCACATTTCATACAGTTGTAGGCTTGTATATAAGAAAAATCACATATCCCCAGTAATGGCTTTGCTAATCAGAGTAACATCATCTGGATTTCCCCAAAACGCACGTGTAACCCCTACTGCACTCCCTCCCTGCTGTCTTTCTCAGTTCGCAAACCAGATTTTCACAAATGCTCTCATAAATGGCCAAGTGAGTCAAAGGCAAATTGCGTTAAAAAATTCACTTCAGTGGCAAAAGATGCAATTAGTTTTTAATGAGACCACTTCCTTTTATTTTTAGGTAACCTCAGATTCCCTGGCTGTGTAATTTAGTTCTCCATTGCTCAGAGATAATTAAAGTATGTCACTATAATTTGTTGGGGTTTTTATATATATATAAAAAAGCCCTGTAATTATGTTTTTACTGAGTTTTATTTTTTTTAAAAAAAGAGCAGAAAATGAAAACAATGTTAAAGGAGGAAAGGCATTCAGGTGGCTACATGGGGTTTCTCGGTTTTGATTTATGGGATCTTTCCTAAGATGGATGAAGTTACGAGGATAGCAGAAACACCAGTGATTAAGTCTGATAAGCTGCCAGATCTACATTCGCCCTCTTGTATCCTGTAGCATTGGGCCATGCACTTGTTCAAATCCTGGCAGATTTTCCTGGCTGCTCTAGCTCCAATTGTTGAAGGAAGGCTTCTCCCTATTCCAAGTGACAATAACCTGAAATCCATCCCATAAATGTGTTCAACCCTAGGCCAGACTCTCCTATTGCTGTTTACATTAGAGATATTTGCTGATATCCAGCAGAGTGGACCTGCTCAATAAAACTAATAGTTAATTTACTCTAATGCTGGGTGTTAGTGCATTAATTCTAGGCTCTTAGCACCAGAGACGCAGCATGCTTTCCTCCCAATGAGGGTGCAGAGATGAGATGTCTATTTCTTTTCCTTTCACTCTAGAGCTCTTGCATGGCTTCCCAGCAAGAAGAACGATTCACATTTTTGAAAGAGGTAACTCCAATCCCTTTTAGTTTTTTTGCACACTTTTCTCAGCACATTTTCTCAGCGCATTATAGCCTAGGGTGGCGAATAAGGTGAACGATGTAGTTTGTTGGTGCATGCTGCTTGATCACTCGTGTTGCAGAAGTGGATCAATAAACAATGGAACTTCTTCGATGGTTTGTTTATTGAAACATGCAAACCAGGAACTCTGGATTGTCTCTTCACTGACAAGCCAGAATCATAAACCAAAAACAAACCATGACATAGCTCAGAAGGTCAGAGAAAGAGAGGGGGAGTTTTAACTCTGTAAACAGAAACTTAGTTCGCAGAAATGAAAAAGAAAATCCCCTCTTGATTGGTTGGAGTTAGGGAGAGAGAGAGAAATGATTTTAGAAGATAAAAGCCAAAGGCAGAAGGGTGCAAGAGCGGAGCGAGGAAGCTAGGGTGACCATATGGAAAGGGGTACAGGGTTCAGGTATCTTTAACAAATGTATTGAAAAGGGAATTTCAGCAGGTGTCATTTGTATGCTTGCAGATAGAGGAAGAAGTCAGGAAATAACAACTCAGACACCAGAGCTTGGATAAACTAGGGCCTCTTTATTAAACATTGGTAAATTCACCCCTGGACCTGCACGTGACAGTGCAGGAATCTAATTGCTCTTTCTCCAGGCAACTAGCTTTGGTTATGGGCGAGCCACTCGGCCAAGCCAGGAATCGGGTAACCGGCTCCTTTCTTATGCTACACATGTGTGTTTGAGGGAAACCATCCCGTTCCACCCCCACTCGTGCCGCTTAACACCAAGTAGGTGAGACCATGAGGTCCCCAGAGGCAGGCCATATCCTGGGTCTAGGGTCTAGGGCTGCTGAACCCCCAGAGGACCAGGCCTCAGAACCTGACAATCACCATAAAGGTACCCAACGAGTGCTCACCAACCTCATCTGATCCTAAGATTCCCGCACAACCCTATGTCGGTCTAATTTACCTAATTATCCACCCTCAATTTAGTTTAAGTTCCAGTATGAAGTAGGCGAAAACCTGTACAGGCAAAATTCCTACTCAGAGTTTTAACTGTTTTCCTATTTACAAACAGCACACAGTGAGGACAGGGGTTAGTTCAGCCATCTGTAATATAAACGTCCCATTTATGATGCTGGTGCTTGTGGAAGAATGCAATTTCAACGCTGTAATTATTGTTTTCCATATCAATCAGTGCAAAAGTTTGAATTTTAAATCCTTCAACAAACTAACCACATGTATATTAGTGTAATGAGTAAAAGTTCATTTTAGATTTAGATGCTGGTGGGTGGCAGTGGGTGGAGATTTTGGAAAAGGAAGATGTTACATGGGGAACAGTGCAGCCTGGGGTGGGCAAGATCTGGCCTTGGCAGATGGAAGTGTCTCCTCCACAGCTCATGCCTACATGGTTCACACTGCAGTCCCACCCTCTGGCTCCAGTGGCTCCATGCTTGACTGTATGATGCACTGTAGAGCACATGAAAACAACCAGAAGGGGGAACATAACATAGTATTGCAAGATGTCAGACACAAAGTAGGATCACTTCTCAATCATCCCAGAGTGCAGGACATGGAATAATGGGCTCAAGTTACAGGAAGCCAGATTCTGGCTGGACATCAGGAAAAACTTCCTGACTGTTAGAGCAGTACGATAATGGAACCAGTTACCTAGGGAGGTTGTGAGCTCTCCCACACTAGAGGCCTTCAAGAGGCAGCTGGACAACCATCTGTCAGGAATGCTTTAAGGTGGATTCCTACATTGAGCAGGGGGTTGGACTTGATGGCCTTGTAGGTCCCTTCCAACTCTGCTATTCTTTGATTCTATGCTGTACTACAATACCCAAGATGCACTTTGTTAATGTGCATGCACAACGATTTTTATGTACCCAATGAGATCTCAAAGGAATGGTGAGCAATGGTCTGAAATTGAATTGAGGCATTCATAACTTGAACTGCAAATTATGATTTCTACTGGGATGGTTTGCCCTTCACTACTTGAGAAGAAATCTTCTGCAACAACGAAATCACAAACAATATTTATATAACATGAGAGCATGTGAGAGCATAGAACATATACAAAAATAAGAAGTGATAGTTGAAATAAGCAAAACACATTTCAAAATGCTTTCTAAGATTTATTTTTCCAAGAACATACCTCTCTAATGAAGCACAACCTGCAGACGTAGCACAACCATCTGGTGACAACAAGGAAGAGGGACCATTTTCCCTAGTGGTGCCTGCTCTCTGGAGTTCTCCCCTGCCATAAAGAAAACATGTGCCAATTCTGTTGCGGTTTTGACACATTTTGAAAACCTTTTTATTCGCTTCAGAATTTATTGATTTATTATGTCTGCTTTTTTTGGGTTTACTGATTTATTATACAGTTAGTTTATGGCCTACTTAGTTTATGGTCTACTGATTTGTTATGTAGTTGTGCTTTGTTTTAGCTATAATGCATATTTATATTACAGGTTGCTGTTGTTGTTGTTGCGCACTGCCTAGATATGTTACATATAACAAGTGATAGAGAAATATTTTAAACAGAATAAATATTTTAAATATTTTTAAATATTTTAAATAGATTAAACAAAATATTAACCATACTATTTTTACTACCTAACCAGCTGCCCTCCTTCTAAACTCCTGATCTGACCCATATGTTATTTTTCCTAAGATAAGGAGGGAAAAGATTCAGCCTTGTTTGTCTCTTGTCACTTAGGTTTATAAAGGCAGGGCCAAGTGGTCAGGGTTGAAAAAATACAGTAAAAGGTTACAGCATGTCAAACAGAGGGAAAACTTAGCAAAATAATGTTCCCCCCCTTTTATTACAGTCAACAGACCAATAAAACATATAAAAACACATAATATTTAAAATACATGAAATTAAAACAGAGTATGATTACATGAGCCTCCTTAAAGTTCTGTGCTAGATGCAAAGGAAAGTCCTGCCACCATAACTGATCTGGTAAGGATTGCGTGATTAAGAAATTTAGCAACTTGTTCGGTGGCATGCTTATCTTGAGCCTGTAAAAGAACCGACATAAGGGTCACGGACGATCGTCCAGGTAATCGTTGCATGAAAGGATGGATAAGGGCTTTTCTTGCCTCTTGATAGAAGCTGCAGTTGAATAATACATGGGAGATAGATTCCACCTCCTCGTTGTTACAGGGGCAGCATCTATCTGATAGTGGGACTTTCCCAAATCTGCCCTCCATTACCCTAGAAGGCATAACTGAGTGAAAACATTTGCTAAAATCAAATTTATTCTAGCTTAATATATGAGTGAATCTAACACATAATATTTCCATATTCTCTTTAATACGTTTTACAAGGTTTGGGGAACAAAAATAACAGATATTAGCAACAAGTTTCATGGGGTGCCAGAACATTACAGAGTTCAAGAAGACACAAAATACTGGAGCAAGAATGCTTAAGAGAGGTTCGCTTGGCGCCTACACTGTTTTCCTTCTGTTGCCAGCCGAAGACCTTTTTATTTTCTCAGTATTTTAACGCTTAATTTAACTTAAATTTAAAACTTTGCTGTTTTAATCTCATATTTGAACCTATATCAAATTTTGCTGTGTGGTTTTATCGTGGTTCTGCCTTTTACATTGTGTTTTGTACTTGTGTTTTTAAATTGTTTGTTGTTTTTATGTTCTTCATGGTTTTAATTTTTGTGAACTGCCCAAAGAGCTTCAGCTATTGGGCGGTATAAAAGTGTAATAAATAAAATAAAAATAAAATAAATAAAATAAATAAATTAAACAAGAGTGTAAAGGTTCTGGGACAAAGATTAATCTAATATGAACAACAACAGTGATATGGAGCCTTTTTTCTCTACTACCAATGACAGTAGGAAGATGTATCACTCTACCTCTGCTCCATGTCACTTTTGCATGCATTTCATCCCTTTTCACATGAATCTCTGGTAAATTAAAAATATAGCCTGCACAAAAATACATAATTAAATACATATGGGGTGAACTGACCCCATCATAATTCATAATTTGGTCACTGAATTACAACCGCCCAAGACAGTTTCGGCTATTGGGCGGTATAAAAATGTAATAAATAAAATAAATAATAACAAACTCAGATAAAAGTTCTCTGCTATTATGAGATTTTGTAGTAACTTCACATGTTTAAGCATGTGCACCTTGGGAACAGGGTGTGCATAATTTGGTTTTTCCAACCCATGAATCATGATTGGCTGGTTGGCTGTTATCACATGTGCTTTGTTTATGGATATGGACCCAATGACGGAGGCAGATCTGTAGAGGCAAGCCTAGTATCTGCAACAAAAATGTCAATTCATCACAACAAGACTCATGTTGTTGTTCTGTCAAGGACAAGAATAACTAAATGCACAACCCTATGCATGTTTAGATAGGGGGTGGGAATCCCTCATGGCTGGCTGGGAAATGCTGAGTGTTTTCTCTCTAAACTTTTCTCTCTCTAAACATGCATAGGATTGCATCCTAAAATGGTTATAGTAAAAGCATACTGCATGCACGTGCATGGGATGTTTTCATTTTCCTTAGGAAAGTAAAGGACACAGCAACCAAAACTGAGCATGTGCAAAGATGGTGGAATTTGGTGCTTACCTATGCACAATAACAGAAAATATAAATCAACTTAGAATCAATCTGAGTTTTGGATTACCAACATATTAAAGTTTGGTGGATCAATGTCAGGACTTTTTACACATTTAAGCATTCATGAACCTGTTAGATTTGACTTATGAATCTAGTTTTGACATCACTTATTTAAGGTCGTGCTTTTAAAAGTATTTTCTCCAAAGTGCACATGCATTACTAAATACGTTTTCTCTCCAGTACACATTTTAATCATGTTTTCTTTTTGAGGATACAAGAATTATCTCAGAACATTCAGGAAGCGGAAAATGAGTGGTGAGTTTTGCATATTATCAGTTTGGGTCAATTTGTATTGGAACTTGCAAAGGTCGAATATGCTAAGGATTGCTACCTAGATTGCTATCTAGAGCAAAGGAAGAAAGCACTCCTGTTCTTCAATATTTATTTATTTATTTATTTAATATGTAGAAGGCAAATGTCATTTAGGTATGAGAAAAATTGCACCTGCCAAAATGCCCTCTTTTGCATATTGGTGAAAGGAATACAACTAAGAGAAGCATAAAATACTGTTCCTTAAATTGCTCCGTTTTCATGTTAATGAAATCAAATGGATGTATTTGCTCCAGAGTGGAGGAGACCAAGAGCGGATCTACACATAAGTGGATAAACCACTTATAAACGTTTTTAATGAAGTTTTCCATCCTATTCCGCCACATGACACTTGGCTTTTATCGTTTTATCGCTTACCCTTCCTGTCGTATTATTTTGTGATGTTATTCTTACAAGTCGTAGTATGATCTGTTATGTGCCTGATTGTATCGTTCCTAAGCATTCTTTCTTTTGCTATTTTTTTTTTTAAAAGCCAATCAGCTTCCTAGGGGCGTGTTCCTTTTCTTTCCGCTCCCAAAGTTGCAGCAGTCTTGCCTTGTGTTCCTCTTTGTAGCCACAACCTCCCTCCCCCCTTCCATGTATGGGCATTGTTCTATATGTGTTTACTCAGAAATAAGGCTCCCTCTGTTCAATGGGCTTTCCTCAAAGGTAAGCCAGCATGTGATGTTAGCAGTTGAAATCAATGGCGTTCACTTTTGAATAAGGGAAACAGCACACCTGTAGTTCATGAACTTGAAAATACAAGCAAGCAGGGAGGGAGACTCCAGGCAGGGTTAGTGGATTTACTTTACTCAAAAGTAAATCCAATTGATTTCAACTGCTAACATGACATGCTGCCCCTTGGTCTATGCTTAGGAAAAGGGCGCAGAAAGAGGGGAAATCTTTCCAGCCCCCCTTCTCTCTGTTTCTCTCCCCTCCAAGCACAGACCAAGGGGTAGCAGGTCACATTAGCAGTTGAAATCAATGGGATTTACTTTGAATAAAGTAAATCCCCTAACACTGCCTGGAGGCTCCCTCCCTCCCTCCATGGCTCCAGCTTAGGAAAAGCTCCCAGGTGTGGAAAGAGGGGAAATCTTTCCAACACCACCCTTCACAGTTTCTCTCAGAGGAGGGACAATGGAAGAAAAGAGGAAGTGGGAGGAACAATAAGCAGACGGGGGACTTGAGAAAACAATGATAAAAATACATTGTGTGGCCCAGATCAGCGGATATCTATGGACAACACAATGGTAAGAAATGTATTAATAAATACATGTGCCAGGGGACGTATAAAATTGTAATAAAATAATATGTTTATTTTAAAGCGACGTTTCATATATCTGTGTAGATCTGCTACAAACATCCAGGGCTGACCTAACAACATATTTTGTTGCCTGAGGTAGAACAATTAATGCCCCCCCCCCCCCCGCAAGTCAATGTGCAGAGTACCCAAGGCTGGCCGACGTATTTTGGCACGTGAAAGTGAAAAACCCACAAGCGCTTCTCCCCTACTCTGGCAGTAAAAATACAATAATAATGAATCCAATATCTAACTGCAGTTTGTCAAACTGGAAAGGTGAGAAATTGGTATGTGGCAGAATGTGTTGTTTCTTTAAGACTAAAAAGATGTCAAGGAGGAAGGTGAGACAGCCCCCAATTTAGTAGGAAAGAAAGCCTAGATGCACAGAGGAATGAGATTTAGAGAGAAAGGCAGGGCAACAGCAACAACAAAAACCAGATGCACAGAGGAATGGAAAGTTGGAGAGAATGAGAGGGGACAGTTGCAGGAAGGGGGGGAAGCACAGCAAAATGGAGTTGAGAGAAAAGGAGATTTGGAGAGAAATGGAGGGGATAATCATCATCATCATCATCATCATCATCATCATCATCATCCAATGCACAGACAAACAGAGAGTTGGAGAGATGGGGGGAGCGCAAGAAAGAAAGAAGCCAAAATGCAGAAAGAGAAAGCAGTGACAAGGCAGAGAAAGAGTTGGAGCTGGATAGAGTGCTGAAGGTAGGGTAGGCAAACCTGCCCTCACCTTGGTGGGCTCTCGTGCTGCCGCGGCAGCCACCTGCTCTTGCTCACCTCTTTTGAGGCTCAGCTTGGCCCGGCCTGGCAAGCCCTTGGCAGCCGCACACCCTCACATCAAAATCACGCACTTCCCCTACCTGATGCAAGAGTAAAGGTGCAAATCGAGCCTGAAGGGAGCTTAGACAAGCTACGGGGGCAATGGAAGGCTGGGATGCTCTGGTTTGGACTGAGGTTCCCCTGCCTTAGTATCGAAGGCATCCATTCTTACCTCTTAAATTATCCGGGGTTGATAAATCCAACCATCTTATACCACAACGTGTCTCAGAATTTGGCTGGTTCTGCACACAGAGAGCTCCATCAGTGTCCAGCTCTGCATGGTGAGCTTTTTCTCACCCTCTGTGAAACAGGACAAAATCATGGGCTGCCCCATTGGCCCTTCCCCTGACATTCCCTACACACACACACCCTTGTGCAGGCATGCAATGACAATAGAAGGCAGTAGCAGGGATTCTCGAGCTCTTTAATTTATTTAGAGAAACCCAGCCAGCCTGGGTACTCCACCCCACAAGGAATGGAGTTCAAAAGAAGGAGTCTTCATTGCCTTCAGAACATGGAACTATGAGAAGCGTCACATCTTTAAATATGGTACTTTCCCAGGCACACAGTGTACTCAGTGTACTGGCATCAGACAAGTGTTTTACTGCACGTTAGTTACTGGGTACTCACAGAATTTCACAGGTCCCATTCATGAGGTTGTCTGCGACCTGCATGCCTTCAAGCCTTCTTATTTATTTATTTATTTATTTATTTATTTATTTATTTATTTATTTTAAACATTTATATCCTGCCCTATATCAATAAGATCTCAGGGCGGCATACAGATAAAAGCATATAGTATAAAAACAGTAAATATACACAGCTAAAAACAAATTAAACCATAAACCAAGTTAAAACGATATATAATTTAAAAGCAGTAAAACTATTAAAACAGTTAAAACAATGTGCCTAGTGAATTCAACCATTAAAACCTTCGTTAAAAAGCCGTCTTTTCACTTGGTGCTGGAATAAAATCAACGTTCTTCACGTGACAAAAAAAGATTCCATTAAATCCAAATTATTTTTGAGACAGAACTTGCCGCTATCTCCTGCTGTGTGCAAGAGAAGCAGTGTGATCAAAACAGCCCACTGAATGAGCCACGTGCGTGTTGTTTACTTCCTCTTTCGAAAGAGGAAGTAATGAGGGACAAACACGTGGGCAGAGAAGTGACGGTAAGGAAATGCAATTTCCCCCTGTGTGGGAATCTCCATATTTAAGCTTTTCTTTAAACAAAACAAAACATATGTGTGAAAAGAAAGCAAAGTGATGAAATGTTTCAGACCACCTGCATCATCAGTGAACAAATTAGTCTTGTTGCTTTAATTGTCTACCACACATTTTGATTATTATCCATGACAGTCCCCCCCAACCCCGACACAGTGCACAAATGATGGGAAATGGAGCTGGGCTGCGGTGAAGTTACGCACAGCAACCAGCCTTATTGTCACATGAAGAGGTCACTTGAATCCATGCCAATCTGATGAGGCCTCTGGTGTTTTGACAATGCAAAAGGCAATACTGAGACACTCACGTCAGGGATGTTTTCTTCAGTCTAGAGGCTGGGAATCCTCTGGTGAGTAATCATCAGACAAATTGAGGAGAATTGTGCTTTGCTTGCAAGCAATTCACAGCCAGCAAGAGGAAAAGTCTGTCATATTGTTTACGCTGCACTAGTCACATCAGTCTAGCATTGGAAAAGGAAAACTATTCCACTGGAAATTTTGATAAAGGGCTTCCTAGCTTCTTGGATTTCATGGCTCTTCACATGCATGGCTCTTCATGCTCAGGTATTCATAAACAGCAAAGAGGGGTCATTACCTTATTGCAGCCTTCCCCAACCTGTGCTCTACAGATGTTTTGGACTACAACTCTCATCATCCCCAATTATTGGCCATGCTGACTGGGACTGATGTGAGGTTTGATGTGAGGTCTGATGTGAACGCCAGGTGGGGGAAGGCTGCATCATTGGGATAACTATTAGACAAATCAAGAGAAGTATTAATCTGAAGATCTCAGGTATGAACGTGCAGTCATGGAAATTAATCGAGATAGCTGGAAGTCTGGGATTTCTTTTGATGGATCTTTTCATGGGGCAAGACATTCCTTGCCCTCATCCTCTGGGGTGGAGGGGGGGAGAGAAGGAAAGATGGAAGGAAGGACATCTCAAGGCATGAGCTTGGAAGATAGGAGATCAAAGAGCAGACAGGTAGGCAGGTTTTGTGACTTTGGGTGTTTCCTGTGCATAGCAGGACTCTTGCGTCTCCCCAGCACAACAGGTTCAAGATGCATGTGAGGCTTGCACTAGTTTTCTGTTAAGCATGTTACAAAGGAAATGCAAAACTAGCTAACCCATTTAATGAAATGGCACAGCCCGTGGACTTGAATAGGCAGATGCATGGCAGTGAAGCAGATGGCAGATGCTGGGAGGCACAGCAAGTTGTTGGAGGAGAGAGCTGCAGGCTTTGCGGCCAGCCCTTTGCCTCCTACTGCCAGTGTCAAAGAAATATTCAGCTGCTAGTCCAGTCAGCTTTTGCACACAGAATGGGAGAGGGGGCACCATCTTGTCCTTCACAAAATGTCTCAGGCACAAAATGTCTAGGGCCAGCCCTGCTTAGACCTGCCAGGAGCTCGAGGATTTTTGACCCTTGATGGGCTGAGGCAAGGACCTCGCCTTGCCCAAGACCTGAGGCTGTGTGTTTCTTGGCACCTTCTTCAAGAACAGAAGAGAATTGAAGTTGCAGTATCAGTCCCTATGGTTGGCAGGCAGTGTGAAGTCACCGGACTTTGAATGGTTTCACAAAAGACAGGGACACTTCCCCCCCCCCCACACACCCCTGTACAACATGTTTTGCCTGCAAAAAACAAAACAAAAAAACTCCCCTTTTTCTACACAGTCTGCAAAGGACCTTTTCATTGTTTCTTCAGAGGCCAGGGATGCAACCGATGGATGGGAATGGTAGAGAAGCAGATATGGTCTAAACGTTAGGGGAACTTTGGTGGGACATTCAATAGTGGAACAGACTTTCTCTGGAGGCATTTCATCTGTTTCCTGGTACTGTCCCCATATGACCCCAGGATGCTGTGCCTGCATCTTGCATTGCAGATCCTGCAATGAGTAGGGGGCTGAACTAAATGATCCTCAAAGTGCCTTCCATCTCTAGAATGCTATGGTTCTGTGACCACTTGCTTGGCACCAGGTCTCCTTTTGTGTACAAAAATGGGCACTGGAGTGATCCACGTGCTTCATGTCCCCTTAAAAGCACATCTTTGGTGCCTTGTTCTGTTTTGTCATTCACAGATCTCTGACCTCCTTCGTGTAGCAAGCCTCCTTAATTACAAAGCCTTTGCTATCATCACAGGAACAATGGCAATTTATACACAAAGGGAAGAAAAAGCACTGAAAACATACTTTTTTGGTTCAGGTTTCTATGGGAACTACTCACATACTCCATGTTCACAGATCAGAAACTCTTGAGTATGCAAATGAGCTCCTTAATTAGTTCTCTGAATTCCTGTGGGCCTGTGCCATAGCAATTTGATCATTAGAACAACATGCCATCTAATTATTGGGTTTTTTTACCCAAACATAAGATAGGTCGACTTATTGGTGTGAGTGAGGATTGGGAAGCCGAGACCACATTAGCCTTGTGGGGGAATATGTACAATAAGCTCATTCGGGTGGGGCCCGTCTCTTTAATATCCACTGCAGCTGAAGTTAGATGCAAGAGAGCACACTACCAATTCAATATTAATATTAATATTAATATTAATATTAATAATAATAATAATAATTTTTTTACTTGCCTCTCCACTTGGATCGAGGCAGGGAACAACAGTGAATATAAAACACATAAAAACTGATTTAAAACATAGTATACATGATTAAAACATCCTTAAAACATCCTAAAAACAATCTAAAAGGAACTGCCCTGCCAATGTCCACCTTACACCAATAGGATGTAGAAGCAAGGCCTGAGATAGAGAACGGTGTCCTTTGATACCTCTGGAGCACAGCAATTCCATAGCAAAACTTCCTTTCAAATCAACTAGGGAAGCTATCCCTTCTCCCTCCAGCCATACTGCAGATGCATGTATGTCTTGCTTTCTCACCCTCAACCTTCACAGGACAGTGGATATGACAGTTGCAGGAGTAGGAGAGACTTAATATTCGGCTCTTCCCCTGCCTCATGACTATTATGTCAATTTGAGGGAGGAAAAACTCTTAGGTAGAAATGGGGAGCACAAGGCAGGGCTAGCCTAAGATATTTTGTTGCCTGAGGCAAAAGACAAGATGGTGCCCCTGCAGCCCATTCCATGTACAAAAACCAACCAGACTGGCAATGGAATATTATTTTAAAGCTGGCTGCCTCTACTGTCCCTGAGGGCAGCTGGTCAGTAGTTGGCGCAGGGCAGGCTGTGTAGTACATACATATGCAGTTCTGTCCTCCTACGACTTGCCACCCCTCTCAGAAACTGCCATCTGAGGCTGAAGTCTCACTCTCACTAATGGTAGGGCCGGCTCTGGCACAAGGGGACGCAACCGATGGATTGAGCCCATTGAGAAAACCAAGGCTGCTCTCTTGCTTGCCACTACAGCTGTGCACAAATGGCCCCTCAAAATTCTCCACCCTATTTGTGGACAGAGAAATTGCAGGGTACGGTGGTTGGGGGAAACGATTTCATTGAATTTCTCCAAGGGGAGGAGACATTTCCCACCAGTTTCTTGGTAGTGGAGCTTCCCATTAGCAGCAGCAACAGCACAACTTTTGTGTGTTTTTGGTTGTTGTTGTTGTTCCTGTAGCTGTAAGCAGCAGCAGTGTTAGCAGCTTGGCCACCATTTTGCACCCTCCACAATGCCCCAGACGAGAGCTATGCACACAACTGGCCTCTCAAAATGCTCAACCCTATTTGTGGACAGAGAAATTATATGCACAATTTCACGGAATTTCTCTAGGGGGAGGAGAAATTCTCCAACGGTTTCTCACAGGTAGGCCCCCTAATTGGAAGTGGTTGTAGCATTTCCACCACACGCACCACACCATTTTTTTTGTGTGTGATGTTTTTGAGCATACCTAACCACTATGAAGCAGCCAACAGTTCTCTGTGTGTAGTTTGTTTCTATCACATATCTCTCCATTGCTCTGCAGCTGTCCAGTCTGCCTGTGCTTCCCAATCAGAAAAAGAAATTAACTCCTGATGCCTTCCCCTGGGCTTTAACTGAAGTGTGGGAAACTGAGGAAGCTACAGGCTGCCAGAAAGATGATAGTGCAATAAAAACAACAACAGAACACTTGCATACACTCCTTGGTCAGGCAAGCAGAAGGTAAGGTAAGCAGAAGAAACCCAACCTCAACTCTTGAGAATTGTTTCAAAATGTTTCCCCCATTGAATTTATTTTCAAAAGCAATTTCTTTTCTATCAAATGGAATGAGAATGGTAAAAAATGTGGGAGAATTTTTCCGCACAGCACTACCCCACACCTATTGTCATTCCAGGACATTGTTTGTATGTGTGTGTGTGTGGGGGGCATAGCAGCCACTACCAAAACATGGTGGAGAACATTTGAAGAAAATCCTTCAAAGTGGTCTTCTTCTTCTAGAGTTAAATGGAACTTACTCCGAGGTTAGTGTGAATAGAATTACAGCCTGAAGCCTATACCCCATTGAAGCAAGCTTTTCTGCTTTGAAACACAGCACAGTTAAAAGGTGGGTGAGTTGTTTATGCTGTGAGCTAACCTACGTTTCATCCCCAGTAGTGTTTATGATGAGCACAAAACAAAATGTCAAAGCAGTGAGGAGTACTAGATCCTTATAAATGTCCAGTTCTACGGTTTTCACCAGAGGTTTAAAGGTGTATGTGGAGGATTGGTGGGAGGAGAGCTTAGCAGGATGGATGAAACGTCCGACGGCAGCACCCACACTTCCCTGGAGATGGCTCATTTGCCCAAGAATAACCCAGCTGCTTGTGGATGCAGGTCTAATGCATCAGGAAGCATGCAGCCAGATATAAAAGCAATCATTGAGTTACTTGCTCTACAACAAGATAAATCTCTTCTCCTGGAGCTGTATCCATGTAAGCAACTACTAATCCAGTACTACTCATGTGTGGAAGGGGGGGTGAGAAAGGGGGAGCATTTGAATAAGGGCCGTGCAGATAGGGCAAGAGACTGCTTGAGATCAGCTGTCAGTCTGTTGAAGACTTGAGTGTTTGATTCAGAAACCTCACAAGTGGGATTAGGACATATCCTAGGGGACTGTGTATATTCAGGCCAAACCGGCTCCATATTAGCAAGAGAGCAGTGACCTTGGTGTTTCTCCTCCTGCATTAGAGGTGGGAAACACAGGCCAGAACTATACCAAGCACTCTGGTATAGCGCTCTGAAAGTGGTATGAAAGCAGTATATGGAGGCAGGAGCCACACTACTGCTTTATAGTGGTATTGAAGTGCACTGACAACCGTTGGGGCCCATTGACACATGCCGCTTTCATACTGCTTTCATAGTGTTATATCCTGCTTGGGGTAGATGTGTCATGGGCCCCAACAGTTCTCAGTGCACTTCAATACCATTGTAAAGCAGTAGTGTAGATCCTGCCACCGTTGCTTCTACTAGCCTCGAATGACAAATGGATAAGGGTAGACATCTCTGTCTTGTACGCAAGGCTATATCAGGCATCATCAAATGCTAATCAAACCTTTACATTTGTCCCAAAGGGAGCAAAATTGAGCAAGGTATGCATGTCTTGGGCATATTCATGACCCATTGCCTTATCCCAGACAGAATGCAGTTTAAGTTTCCTCAATGTGCACTATTGAGACAGCCATCTGTGCTAAGTTCTCCTTTGGTGTAAAGGAATAGCTTTTGCAGGAAGGGCAACCGAGGCCTTTGTTTTAGGGCAAGCACTGCCATTTCCAATATTTTGACAGGTTTCATGCATGGCTTTAGTCCTCTGATTCATTCCACAATTAGGGAATCATCAGATGGGGGGGGGAATCACATTTCCCTACCGTCACTTTTCCTGCTGCTGCTGTTCCACAATATTTCCTCTTCTTTCACATGGATGACTATCACAGAGAACAAAGAGGAAGTAATGTACTCCCAAGCTGTCAAAGCTTCCAAAGCTGGCCCCACTCATGGCAAAAGGGGAAAAAAGAGAGTCAGTGTCTGTGGGCAAGAGATGAGTTGAATGTAACATTCATTACTGGGTCACCACTGGCAATGGAAAAGGAGGGGACCAGAGAAAGGGAAAGGCCTTTCCTTTCCACCTTCTCTCTCACAGAGTTCCTCCTCTTCTGCTTGGCTAACTTCAGTCAGCAAGATCCTTCCCCAGGGAGCAGTGCAGCCTGCCGGTTCAGCCCCATGTCCAGCTACAAAGTGAATTGTGCTTCTGGGACGGCAGCTTCCTCTTTCTTTCACACACTGAAGAGCAAGTAAACCATGGCCACATGGGCATTATTATCATGCTGCTTTTCCTGCACAGCAGGAAATGGCAGCACGTTTCGCTTTGGAAAAACTATGTTGGATTTAATGGGGTGGCTTTTTTGTCATGCAAAGAAAGCTAGAAGGGGCAGGAGGCACGCGGGAGGCAGATGTTGTCATGAGAGGGACCCACGGAAATCTGTGAGTGCCCAGTAGCAAGCATGCAATAAAACGCTCATCTGATGGAGCTCTTAATCTTGGTCCTCCCAAAACTATGTAAATAATTCAGAGGGACACAGACACTGTGTCTCAAAAAATGGATATTTCCCTCCAAGTTCTCTACATAAGGAAAACACCAGGGTGGGGAGAGGGAGAGGAAGGGGTGTAGTTTTGTGACCAACAACTCAAGCTTTTAACTGGGAGTAACTTTACCACGGCTCTCCTTTTTACTTCCATTGTCAGTGGTTTGGGGAAGGATGCAAAAGGAGCTCCTTAACATGGCACCTGTTCTTCTGCATGTTTGCAGGATCATTATTTAGGGGCACCTCCCCAATGTATGCATACAAATTGCCCAAAGAGTTCAGCTGAAAGAGTGAGATGAATGAAATTGACAGCACAATTCTACTCCTGTCTATTCCAAAGTAAACCTCATTTATTTCAATGAGATTTACTCCCAGATCAGAGCTGAAGAAGAGTTGTACAAGACCACAGCAAGCAGAAAAGAGCTGGAGCAGATGCCAAGAATAATTCTGGTCTGTTTTGTACTCGTTGTGCAAATTTATACAATCTGCAAAATCATGCTGGCTGGGGGATGCTGGGAATTGTAGTCCATCATAGCTGGAGAACACCAGTTTGGGAAAGAGTGGTATAGAAGAACCCATAACCTTCAGTACATCAATCATGTCACCAGTCTGTATCAAATATCATTTTGCAGACTGGAGCCCAACTCTGCAAATCTAGGCTATGATTCCTAAATGTGGCCTCCAGTGCAGTGTCATTCCAGGAGGCATTCAGAAAAGTGTACACATATGTGTCTTTCTTAACAATGTCATGCAAAGAAGGCACATTTTCAGTGTACAGTAACAAAGGCTGGACACCGTTGCTATTTGACATTCACAAGAATCTTACAAAATAGCATTGGAATAAAATCAAGATCCTGTAAAAATTACAATCCTAACTCCAGCAAAATGAAGATCCTGACTCTAAATCAGATTACGATAAATCTCGGCGTGGAATCTGAGCTGCTGTACTATTCCTTTGTAACTTCCGGGCACAGACATAAACAGGCTCATAATCACGCAGTTCTCCCTCTCCCCAAACCCTGTAAGTTTCTCACCAAACAAGCTTCATTAATTGCCTAATAACCGGATTAATTAAGGACACTGAAAGTAAACAGCAAGAATGTAATTTGCCTCTGATTGCCATGTAATAGCAGGGAGGATAGTCTTGTTTGCATATGCAAAAGGTCCTGTTGATGGAAGCAGTGTGATCAGGGATAACAATTCGATGAAGAGAAATGTTATCCTGGGGCCCTTTGACCCTCTGCTCAATTCTCTTCAAGCCAAGCTGTTGTCAATTCCCTCTCCATAGTCTCACTTACTAAGCCCATTTCTAATTAAGGTTGGATGGTGTTATCATATACTTACAGCTTTTGCCTATTTATTCGGAATCAGGAAATTTTTGGTGCTTCTGGAGTGAAGGTTAATGTACACAGGTAGAAGCCACTGAGCAGTCAGGAAATGATATAAACAACTGGACTTCCTTTAAAACCAACAACATCCCCCATTGCTTGCCTGTGGTTGGCTTTGCTTGGTGGATATTACACCTCTGACTTCTATCGGTGTCGGATTGGGAATACATGGAATCCTAAGTCAGGATCCAATACTGGCACTGAGCTCACACCATTTCTGTTGCTTGCGCAACAGGAATTAGCACTTCTGACAGCAATCTCATTTCCAGAATGGGACAGGTAAGCAGAACGCCCATCTGCAAGCCCCTGCCCCATTCCAGAAGTGAGTGTTTTGCTCATTTCTGATTGTTGCGGGATCCTATTAGCACATGCTCAGTGCTGGATATGGCCCCTAAATCTATTTGATTCTTCAAATTGTTTTCCCCACTATCCATGAATTACTGAAGAAATAACAGGGGAGGGTGAATTCCAACCATCTGAGATCATACACTGTGTGATCTGTTCAAAACTGTGGGCAAAAGTGTGCATCAGACATCAGAGCCCATGCTAGTCAGTGTTGATAATGCTGGGATAGAAGGGTCCAGACTAGGTATAAGCAGGGCTTGGGCAGGTGCTAAAACCCCAGTGCCTGGCAGGGTCCACAGGAAACATCTGAACTGGGTCTCCCTAACATTTTCTCCCCCTGGCCTGATGTTTGGAGCACCTTCATTTGGCTGAATCGAGCTGCTGTTTGAGTTTTCCACAATGCTAGGGTGACCATATGGAAAGGAGGTCAGGGCTCCTGTATCTTTAACAGTTGTACTGAAAAGGAACTCTCAGCAGGTGTCCTTTGTATGCATGCAGCACCTGGTGAAATTCCCTCTTCATCACAACAGTTAAAGCTGCAGGAGCTACATGTGTTAGAGTGACCAGAAACAAAAGAGGACAGGGCTCTTGTGATAAAGAGGGAATTTCACCAGGGGCTGCATGCATACAAATGAGACCTGCTGAAATTCCCTTTTCAATACAACTGTTAAAGATACAAGAGCCCTGGCCTCCTTTTCATATGGTCACCCTACACAATGCAGCATTGTGATGTAGCATTGCTCTAGAAGCAAGTTCCATTGAACTGAATGGGACTTACTTCTGAGTAGACCGGCCTAAGATTGTGCTGTTAACCTGTGCTATTTGAACAACAAAACCAAGGATTATATAGTGAAAGATGGACATAGGATTCTATGGCTCAGATTAGCCTTCAATGTCTCCATCTCTTCTGCAATATTGATGTGACACAACTATGCATGATTTGTCAGCTAGTCTATAGAGTACATGTTGCTTCCCTCCACTATCTGGCACTGCTATAGCAATTCATCTCCAGTTCCCAACCACCAATTCCAGTTGCTGCTTTGCTTTGCTCTTTTGTTTTAAGTGGTTTAGATGTTAGCCAGAAAATGGGCGATTTTGTGAAAAACAAAGAGTTAACACATACACATTAGCAGCCACAATCTCCTCTGCCTCCACACCTCCCATCCACTAAAAGTTAGCGGCAATCATATCTGCATGACTAATGAGCTTTCCCTAAATTAGTATACTCACCTGTAATTAGCCATCTGCTACTACTCAAGCTACTATGACAGGTTCCTCGAACCAAGAAGTCCAATATTAACTTCTGCCGATGCTGGACCTGCTTTTATGGTAAGTAAACTACAGAGAAGAGCCTCAGCTAGACTGAACATAATTATAGTATGTGGCAGCTTCACAATGTGCAGAGTGCTCCTTGAACTGGCTCCTGTAAAATCCCCTTCAATGGACACACAGGGTCTGCTCCCTTCTCACAAGGAAGGAGAGCACAGCTCATTTCCACAGCGGCGCACGGCAGCTCTTCTGCAGCACTTTCGAGGCATACAGGGGTGGAAATGCTCCATTCCCAGTGATGTCACCAGAGCCTGACCATGGTGCCCTGAAAATTGGGAAGGTCCCCCAAATAACCCTTAATAATGCTGCACCAGTGGTGGTTCCTCTTCCTACTGCTGCTCCAGTGCCAGAGGGGCGTGTGGTGGTGGTGGTGTCTGCAGAGGAGCGTGTGATGGTGGTGGTGGTGGTGCTGTCTGCAGGTCCACTGTGTGGCATTTTAAGAAACCCCCTTTTGCTCATTTGTAGCAGCGAGCTGAACCAATCAGACAGAGGATGTGGTCAATGAGGGAACCAGAGTAGTAAAAAGGCACCTCTTCATCACTTTGGTTCTCTCACTGGCCATGCCCTCACCAAGGAAGTGCCTGATTGGTTCAGCCCATTGCTATTCAAACTTAACAAAGGCGGGGAACACTTTTCTTTAAAATAGTGCACTGCAGGGCTGCTTCCACGACCAGTGGGCCAGGACGAGGAAGAGGAGAGGCAGAGGAACCACCCCAACGTTAAAAATAAATCAAATGGGTTTGGCAGAGTGGCAGAGAGAGACTGGCCAAAGGGAGAGGGGACCCTGGAAAGTAGCTTTCCTGGGGTGAGGGGCTCAGACCTGGCAGTATCTATCAATAATAATAATAATAATAATAATAATAATAATAATAATAATAATAACAACTTTATTTCTTACCCGTCTCTCTATTTTGATTGAGGCAGGAAACAACAGTAAGAATAAAATACTGATTAAAAACACAGTATACATTGTTAAAACATTAAAAAAAATCCTAAAAGCAGCCTAAAAATGCTTTTAGTGAATTAGTGCTTCACAGAAGGCTCTTCACATGACCTTTAGTTTTTCACAGTTGCATTCTTAGCAAAACATTAGCCCTTCTCCCCTGGGCTGAGCTGATCATGCAAGGGCTGTTCTCCATGTGTTAAGCTGAACCCCAATGAGCTTTTTGGCAGGGTGACCATAGGAAAGGAGGACCGGGCTCCTGTATCTTTAACAGTTGTACAGAAAAGGGAATTTCAGCAGGTGCTATTTGTATGCATGCAGCTCCTGGTGAAATTCCCTCTTCATCACAACAGTTAAAGCTGCAGGAGCCCTGCACTCTTTTGCATCTTGTCAAGAGGGCAGGGCACCTGCAGCTTTAACTGTTATGGAGAAGAGGCAATTTCTCCAGGTGCTGCATGAATAGAAATTCCCTTTTCAGTACAACCGTTAAAGATACAGGATCCCTGTCCTCCTTTCCATATGGTCTGAACTTTCATGTGAATAAAAGATCAGAGTATGAAGAATTCAGCCAAAGGGCTCTGTTAGCTATGAACCCCCCCCCCCCCAAACTAATGTCTCCTTCAAACATATGCCAAGGTTTTGTGTAGTTTTGTGCCCAAACTCCCAAATTTTGTGCCACTACCACCCATCAAATGTGGGCTCGTAGTTAACACACACCAAACCCCCAACATTGTCATATCACCTCCAAACCAAAGTTTCATGCTAGTTTTGTGCCACAAATCCCAAGTTTTCTGCCAACACCAAAAATGTGAAAATGACATACCCTTGCTATAGCATGTGGAATGCTAAAAATAAATAAATCACATTCTCATACCTGCTCCAAATGCATACCAAAGTTTTATGCTGTGTTTTTTGTGCTTGTGTGCCAGAAATCTCAAGTCGTAAGTATGGTGGTAACCCATGGAAGCTCATGCTAATTCATTAAAACATCTGAACACCATTATTTAAAATGGTGAAGCTCTCCATTTATTCATGAAGGAGGAACTCAGCAAGGCTTAAATAAATAGTTAACGTATAAAACTTGGGTTCTGCAGCACAAAACTGCAGAAAATCTGTCATACATTCCGAGATGATATGATATGAGAATGATTTTTTTTGGGGGGGGGGCGTCAAAAAAAAAAGTTTAGTTTAGCACAAAACTGTGTAGTTTAGCACAAAACTAGCACCAAACTTTGGCACAGGTTTGGAGGTGATATAAGATTGTGGAAAATTTATCCTTTACCAGGTCATACTTAAGAGTATGTCTTTTTCACACTTTGGGTACCAGTTCAAAATCTGATATTTGTGGCACAAAACTAGCACAAAACTTTGGCATAGGTTGGGAGGTGATATAAGATTGTGGAAATTTCCGCATTCAACCCAACTAAGGATATGTCATTTTCACACTTAGAGTAGTGGCACAAACCCTGGGATTTGTTGCACAAATTGGCATAAAACTAGTGCAACATTTTGGCACAGGTTTGGAGATGATAGGACAATGTGGAAATTTTAAAGATATATGATTTTCACACTTCAGATGGTGGGCACAAAACTTGGAATTAGTGGCACAAAACAGCATAAAACTAGCACAAAACATTGGCATTGGTTCGAAGTTGATATGACAATACTGGGGTTTGGGTGTGGGTGTTAATTACAAGCCCATATTTGATGTGTCACTATTCAGTTCTGGGTGGTGGCACAAAACCTGAGATTTGTGGCACAAAATTGCACAAACATGGCATAAAACTTTGGCATATGTTTGGAGGAAATACTAGGGTGTGTGTGTGTGTGTGTGTGTGTGTGTGTGTGTGTGTGTGTGTGTGTGTGTGTGTGTCAGTGTCATAGAGCCCACCCAAAGCAGTATTTGAGATATGAACTAGCTAAACCATAGCAAGGGAAATGTTTACAACCCAAAGCCCTCACTAAGGTTTTATCAAGCTCTGTGTGGAATCAAAATTTAGGGAAGAGAATTGTGATTGAGACATGGGAAAGAATTCATCCAAGATCAAAAAGTAAGAAAGCAAAATGGCAATTAGGGGTGGATGAATCTGTCAATTCTTGTTTCTCTTGGTTTCTCCAATCTTAAATTTAGGTCACCCAGAACACTGATAATTTTAATTCAATAAACAAAAAACCTACGGTTTACAAAACAATGTTAAGGATGTACAGTTTTCAACCAAGCACCAAAAAGCAGGGAAATAGGGAGTTAAGACTCACAAGCCTTAACGCCACATCCTCCCTAAGGAGGCAGAAAGTACCAGTGAAATTCTCATTCTCCCAAAGCAGATAAACCATGAGGACAGGATGGAGAATAGGATATGCAGAGGTGACTGTGGGGTTGTGGAAAACTGATGACGAACAGCTGAGAGCCACCTACTTCTTTTTTTGTTTGTCTAGAGCAGCCCTTCCCCAACCTGTTGCCCTCCAAAGGTGTTGGACTACAACTCCCATCATTGCAAGTCAGTATGTCCCATGGTCAGGAATGCTGGGACAGCAGGATGGGGAACATGGGGCAGTGGCTCCAGGCAAGCAATGCAAATTTTGAAGGATAACTGAGGCCTTAGCTAGACCTACCTGTTATCCAGCGACGGAGGAGGGAAGATCTTGCATTGTGTTTAAGTGAGATCCCTCCTCTGTTTACATGCGCCGCGCAATGATCTCAGAAGGAGAGGCATCATGCCCGCCATTTTTTTTGGGGGGGGATTAAAGGGCCAGCAGCGCACGAACGCTCGTGCGCAAAAGGTAAGTACTTTTTAAAATTTAAATTACTTTCCCCACTCCCCCCTATCCCCGATGGGCACAGCACTCCCGGCTCCTCACGAGGAATTGCACAGAGCCGGGTCAACCCGTGGTACCCTGCCACACATTCTGCAGTCTTGGGCTCAGCCTGGGACCACAGGAAAACTAGGGCCAAAGGGGAGGGCTATATCCTGGGGCAAGGGAGGGATCACCCCTCCTTGATCCTGGGATCCTGTGTATGTCATGTGGACACGCAGGGATGATCCTGGGGATCACCCCAGGATAAAGCCCTGTCTAGCTATGGCCTGAGTTTTGGTTTGCATTAAAATGTGAACCAAACTAATTTCCCAATACTGGGAATGTTGGGCGTCACATCATCCATCTTCCACTCATAATGCCCTTTCAATCTCTAAGAACTCTCTTCTTTTATTTATTTCCTAAACTTCTTTGTAGTCTACTTTTCCCTATGCCACCTTAACACGTAGAGCTGTTGCCTCATCTATATAACCACCAGATTTCCATTTTCCAGTCTTGCTTCTATTTCATTTCACTTCCCCTATCACAAGACCAAACTGCGGGGAATGAGCTGTTGTGTCCGTTTGCAAAAAATACGTGCGTATGGGTATGGTGGGAGCCGGGAGGGGTGGGAAAACCCAAGGAGAGAATTTATAGCAACAATGTACATGAACGCTAAGAGGACCAGAGCAATTTCCCTCACAGAAGGGATATCTCGGCTCAGACCTACAAGGCCGAGGGAATTGACCTTTCTGTAGCAACACAGGGAAACCAGCTGTGCTGTGATAGGAGTTTTCCCCATGTATTAATTTTTCTCGAAGTAGCTGCAGGGTCATTGCACTTCATCTGTTTCTGCAATGTGTTGCAGAGTGTGCACTTTAATAAGGACTTGTGTGTATATTATTCACTCTCGACAAGCACCTGTTCACTGGCATTTACACACATGTGAAGGGAGGCATGGGAACCAAGACCCATTGACAAATAAACAGGCTTGAGATGGTGCACACTTTCAACTATAAAATGTCAAAATATACTCATCATTCTTTGTTGCGAATTCCTCTATTATTTATTGAATCTGACTGGTACACACTTTATGCTGAGGCTTGGGGCTGGTGGCAATAATACCAACAAAGAAATCATTAATGAATTAAATTCTTTCTAGAATATAAAACTTCCTGAATTCCATCTCTAAGGCCAGGCATCTCTCTAGTAGTTTCTGTTCATAAATCATACAAACATGTTCCATCCACAATCCCAAATGCAACGAAGACCGGGTTATTTTTTTATTTTTTTACAGGAATTGTCCACAAATTCCTGAATTTGCAATTGCATTAAAAATGCAGATTTTTAGTAAATAAATAAATAAATAAATAAATGTGGACTTTGAAATATGCATTTTGTTAAGAAAAATGTGCATGCATTTTATTTTTAAAAAATGTGCACATTTTTTCTTTTGAAATGTGCGAGTCGAAAAACAGGATGAAAATGAAAACGAGAGTGAGTGGAAATGAACTTTGAAGTAATTTTCAGGAAATTTAGACAAGCTCAAAAAACAAACAAACCTCTCTTTAGTAAGGATGTGCTCAAGTTAATTGTGTACACTCCCATTTCCAGGAACATATTTTGCAATGTTGAAAATGTTCTATTCTTTGTATTTTTCTGCAACACCTGCAAAAATGTTCACCCTTTAGATTGCCTTTCTTTTTTGCATACACACACTTTCAATATAATATAAATATAATATAAATATAATATAATATATAATATATTATATATTATAAATATAATATAATATAAAATTATGGATAAATCATAGAGTTGGAAGAGACCTCAGAGATGATCTAGCCCAACTCCCTATTCAGTGCAGGGCGTTTGGCTGGAATCATCCTTGTGATGATACAGGAATCATTGCCTCTATTATCAACTGACTTCATTTGTCCTCAATGGAATGTACATGTAGTCAAATCTGATTGGCCTTGCAGTATTATGGCATTATGGTTCATTATCCAGGAAGATGGTGTGCACGGACCCCCCGCTCCGCTTCACTTGCAGATCCGCCATTTTTCGGAGCGGGTCGCTCCGCCCCGCCCCCGCTCCGCCCACTTCCGCTCCGCTCCGCCCGGAGCTCCGGATCGGATCCGGAGCTCCGTTTTTGCCCCCCCATAGGCTTGCATTGAAAGCTAAAAAAGTAAACAACTTTTTTTCCGTTGAAGTTAGAAACCTCACGTTTGGCACCATGACACCTCATGGGCGTATACACACACACGCCAAGTTTCAAGGCAATCCCATCATCCCCTGATTTTTGGCGAATTTTTGAAAATCGGGCACCCCATTCACACCCCTTGGGATAGCTCCGTCAATTTGCATGTTACAAACCTCAAACTCGGCACCAGGGCAGCTTATCCATGTGTCCACATGCACGCCAAGTTGCAAGCAAATCCCATCATCCCCTGATTTTTGGCGCGGCTCTACCCTCTAACGCACCTCCCATAACCCTAATTCACACCCCTTTAGATAGCTCCGTCAATTTGCACGTTAGAAACCTCAAACTCAGCACCATGATAGCTTATCCACGTGTCCACATGCACGCCAAGTTTCAAGGCAATCCCATCATCCCCTGATTTTTGGGGAATTTATGAAAATCGGGCACCCCATTCACACCCCTTGGGATAGCTCCGTCAATTTGCATGTTAGAAACCTCAAACTCGGCACCAGGAGAGCTTATCCATGTGTCCACATGCACGCCAAGTTGCAAGCAAATCCCATCATCCCCTGATTTTTGGCATGGCTTAACTCACCCCAAATTGTCCCATTCTACAACTACGTCAATTTGCACGTTAGAAACCTCAAACTCAGCACCATGATAGCTTATCCACGTGTCCACATGCACGCCAAGTTTCAAGGCAATCCCATCATCCCCTGATTTTTGGGGAATTTATGAAAATCGGGCACCCCATTCACACCCCTTGGGATAGCTCCGTCAATTTGCATGTTAGAAACCTCAAACTCGGCACCAGGAGAGCTTATCCATGTGTCCACATGCACGCCAAGTTGCAAGCAAATCCCATCATCCCCTGATTTTTGGCGCGGCTTAAACTTTTTAACTCACCCCAAATCAAGTCCCATTCTACAACTACGTCAATTTGCACGTTAGAAACCTATCCTTTGGTCCCATGACAGCTTACCCATGTGTCCCCATGGACACCAAGTTTCAAGGCAATCCCATCATCCCCTGATGTTAGGGGAACTTTTGAAATTTGAACACTCCAGTATGTCAGGGATTTAAAGTTGCAATTGCAGACAGCTCAATGGGGCCAGTTCCAAGGCAATCCCAACATGCCACGAGATAACCCTAAATCTTCTGGCACATTTGAAAAAGGGATTATTGAATTTGATAAAGTCTAAGTGAGCGCAGGAAGGACTTCTCCCCTTAGTCAAAGCAAGACACATACACCATCGCTGCAAGGCGGGAAGGGGAGAATTATTATTATTATTATTATTTATTTATATAGCACCATCAATGGAAAGCAGGCAGGCAGCATGCATTGTAGTGCCGCAAGGATGGCTTGAGCACTAACGCATAGCAAACCAACCCATAAGTGGGCGCAAAGTGAGGCAAAGATGGCTGGTTGTTTCTTTCTAAGCCAGCAGTTACGCCTTGAGGGGCACAGAGGAGGACGATTGGGAGCAAACCAGGCACCAGGCGGGCAGAGAGGCAGGCAGAGTAGGCGAGGAGTCAGTCCTGGCAGATGCCCCACCACAGCAGCACCCCGGGGGAGGCGGGCAGGCAGGCAGGCAGGCTGCGGGCATTTCTGGGGGCACAAGGAAGTGATGGCTGGTTTCTAAGCCAGCATTGCAGTTAGTCACGCATTGCAAACGCAAACCATCCCAGCGAGTCGGTCACCGAGGAGGACAGGCTAGCAGAGGGGCAGGCAGAGTGACATGTCATAGATCTAGTATTGGGGAGGAGTCAGTCCCGGCAGATGCCCCAACACAGTAGCACCCTGGGTGGGCATTGGAAAACGCCATCTTGTGGGTCAATACTTCCCCCACCCCATGTCCTGCAGGGTTGCCTGCCTAACCCTTGTGGGGATGGGAGATGGAGAGCTTAGAGTGGCAGTGCCAGCAGCAGCCTTCGGCTTTCCCCTGGAACCAGTCGCCTTGCCCGCCTCTTTCCCCAGCAAGATCGCCTGGTGCTGCCTATGAAGATGCATCTTCATGCTGCTGGTTCCATAATGCCCTGTCGATGAACCCCTGCTTAGGCTGAGTTTGCAGTGGCGACAGACAGCAAAGCGGGGATCCGCTCCCAACTCAAAGTGGTCCCACACGATGCTTGTCTTTCGTTTCTGTGGTGACACCACCAATTGCCCGCCTGAGCTCTCTGGTGTTGCCACAGAAACAGGGGTGTGGGATGAGACTGGGGAGAGAGCCTCGGCCTGCTGCTGCTCCTCCTCAGCCCCCACATCCTGGAGGCCCACCGCCTCCTCCTCCTCCCCCCCCTCCACTGTGCTGAGGACCTCGTCTAGGTCCATCAGCGGGCTCGTGGGCTGAAAGGAGAATGAAGGAGTTGGGGATACTCCTCCTCCTCTAATGGCACTGCTGCCACGTGCCTCTTGCAAACGGGCACTTTTCCCATTCCCACCCTCAAAAAGAGAACGCCGGGCACAAGTTGCAGAAGAGAGTGGCTCTGCCTGCTGCTTGTCCTGCTTCTGTTTTGGAGCAGTCAGCCAAGGAGTTGCCCGTTTGAGTTTCACAGGAGGAGAGGAAGCCCTGCTGGCAGACTGAGCCTTGCTGCTTTCAGCACGCCTGCTTTCTCTTTTCATGATGACTAACAAAATATTAATACTACTAATACTATGTATAAGGTACTACTAAGAATATGTATAAGAAGAATATAATATGTTTAAATGTAGGGAAATGGGACAAGAACAATAAAATATACTACTACTAATATGTATGAGAATATACTACTAAGAATATCTACAAGAATATAATAATATGTTTTAGAATATTACTAATAAATGTAGGGAAATGGGACAAGAAATGGGACAACCACTACTATAAGAAGAACAAAATATGAATACTACTACTAATATGTATGAGAATGTATACTAATAGACTACTAAGACTATGTCAAAGAATATAATAATAATATGTTTAAGAATAGGGAAATGGTGTGCGTATGCTTTCCCCAAAATGCTCAATCTGTGGCTGCCTGTTGAACTTGACAAAAGCAGCCCACTCCGTCGAAGTTACACAGAGAAGAAAAAGAGAATCCAATTTTTTTGGTATATTTGGTATATAGAAGATAGAAGGAAACACAATCAGGATTTAAGAGAGGGGAGGGGGAAAAAGAACCAACCACTACTATAAGAAGAACAAAATATGAATACTAATATAATATGTATGAGAATATATACTAATGGACTATGTGAAAGAATATAATAAAATATGTTTAAGAATATAAATGTAGGGAAATGGGACAAAAAGTGTGTGTATGCTTTCAAAAGAAAGCTTTCACAAAAGCAGAACAGTCAGGCTTTAATACAGGGAAGGGGGGGGGCAACCAACCCAACCACACACTCCAAAATTCAAAAATAAAGTTTATATTAAATCAAAGTAAGGGGAAAACACAGGGCAAACTAAGCTACAAGTCAGAAAGAAGCAAACAAACACACACACGCGCCAAACTAAACCTATATTAAATTAATCTATCTCCAAAGCAGGAGCACTAGCTAAGTAAGTGTTCCCTCCACGAACGCCAACCCACAAAGAGACACAAAACAGAAAGTTCTCAGGGTGGGTCTGCCTTAGTCCCCCCTCCAACGCTGGGATTGGAGGAGGATGCTTTCTGAGGAGATGAATTCTCATCAGGATTGGGAGTTGAATGTGCCTGTCATCGCTTCCAAAAAAATAATAATAATAAAAAAAAAAAACCCAAACCCCGATTTTTAAAAAAATATTGCACGTGAACCACAGCACGCAGAAAGTTGAGAGTGGTCTCAAAATGACCCCCATCCACGACTCTCTGTGCACAAGAATTTTCAGAACGATAGCTTAAACCCCCCCCCAGTTATCCCCGATTCTTTCCCTCAATGCAATCCTATGGGCGAAAAGCCGAAACGCCGTTTGAGCCCTGCGGTTGACCCGATTTTTTAAAAAATATTGCACGTGAACCACAGCACGCAGAAAGTTGAGAGTGGTCTCAAAATGACCCCCATCCACGACTCTCTGTGCACAAGAATTTTCAGAACGATAGCTTAAACCCCCCCCCAGTTATCCCCGATTCTTTCCCTCAATGCAATCCTATGGGCGAAAAGCCGAAACGCAGTTTGAGCCCCGCGGTTGACCCGATTTTTAAAAAAATATTGCACGTGAACCACAGCACGCAGAGAGGTGAGAGTGGTCTCAAAATGACCCCCATCCACGACTCTCTGTGCACAAGAATTTCCAGAACGATAGCTTCAAAAACAACGTAGTTATGCGCGATTATTTGCCGCAATGCAATCCTATGGCGAAATGTTTTCAAGATGGCGACCGGAGCGCTCCGACTGAACTCGGAGCTCCGAAAAATGGTCGCTTCTCTTCGCCTTGCTTCTAGGGGGTCCGCGGTCCGCTCCTACTCCGCCTCTGGGTAAGGCGGAGCAGGCCAATCCGCTACTGCTTCTACGCTCCTAATCGGAGCGGAGCACATCCCTAGAAGAAACAGTAGCCAGAAGAGGGCGGAGAACGGCACCACAGTAACAGCTGATAGAGGAAGCATTTGGTATTATACAAGAATAAAAAAGTAGGTAAATATCATCACAATAAAGTGTGTGTATGTGTGTGTGTGTGTGTGAGAGAGAGAGAGAGAGAGAACATTCTTGCCCCTCTCAAATTGTTATTTTTGTCTCAAAATTCAGAAGACTTTTGGTCACAGTCCTAGTTCCCATTCAAAGCTTTCATAAAGACAATATTTTCCAGTTGGTTATATCACATAGTGTTTTTTTTTATTGTTTCCCTTCTGTGCAGAGGTGTGCAACATCTTTCACAACAAGGCACCACTTTCTTTTAATTTTACTTTGTTTATTTATTGAGGATTCAAAATTACATTTTTCTAAACCTGTTTGTGTATTCAGGGCAATTTCTCCACAGAAGCAAATATTATTTGTTTGTTTAAAATATTTCTATACTACCTTTCAAGGCAAAGCTTCCCCTAGGCAATTCAGAAAGTAAACCTTTAAAATGATAAAATATAAAAACAGAATTAATTAAAACGACGACGACATCAAGCATTTTAAATAGCCACAACAATAAAAATTCAAATGGGGCTGCACTCAGTTAAAAGCAGCCTGGAACAGCTACATCTTTAATGCCTATTTAAAAACAAAGAGGGGACCATGTGCACATCCCATGGCAGAGCATTCCATAAGGATGGGGCCACTACAAGTAAAGTCCCTATCTCTTAGGCCCACCAACCTAACAGATTTTATGAGGCTGGACTACTGTAATGCACTGTACATGGGGCTGCTTTTGAAGATGGCTCGAAAACTTCAGCTGGTGCAGCATGTGGCCACCCAAAGTATTGGTGGGGGCCAGGTGATTGGATCACATAATGCCTATAGTGCAACAGCTGCACTGGTTACCAGTGCATTTCCGAGCCCAATTCAAAGCGCTGTTTTTAACTTCTAAAGCCCTAAAAGGTTTGGGACCAAGTTACCTGAAGGACCTTCTTCACCCATATCAGCCTGCCTGCACTTTAAGATCAGAAAGAGAGGCCCTTCTCATTCGCCCACCCATGAGAGCAATTAGGTGGGATATCACACATGTGAGAGGGCTTTCTCTGCAGTGGCCCCACACCTTTGGAAGAAGCTCCCATCAGAGGTCTGCCATGCATTATCCTTGAAAGCTTTTAAGAAGGCCTTGAAAACATATTATTTACAGTGACCTTCTTGTGATATGAGTATTATTGTTGCTGCTGTTGTCATTGTACTTGCTGGTTTTATTATTGGCTTTTATTGTTTTTAATTGCTATTTTATTGTGTTGATGTTTTTATTGCTTTTAGTATTTTAACTGGTTTTTTAATGTATGTTATTGTTGTAAACCGCCTTGTGAGGGCTTCTGCCCTGAAAGGCAGCCAAGAAATGTTTTAAATAAAATGAATGAATGAATACCAGCAGGCACATGAGCCAGGTCTCCGTGGCCCATCTCAGGGGCCAGGCAGATTTGTGCAGGTTTAGGAGGTCCTTCAAATCACTTAGGCCATTGCTAGACGAGGTGTTAGTGTGGTGTGACGCCCGGTCTCCCTCCTGTGCATCCAGATGACGCACAGGGGATTCCGGGGTCAGGCCGGGCTAACGCCTCCCTTAACCCGGGATAAGCAGATTCGCTTATGGCCCAGTTTTTCCACAGCCCTGACCTGAGGCCGGGGCTGCGGAAAGTCTAGCGACTTCCGTGGCTTTTCCCGGCTGCTCGCCGCGAGTAGCCAGGAGAAGCCACAGACTGGGCACAGCACTCCATAGGAGCGCTGTGCCCATCGGGCTGGGGGGGAATTACGGGGGTGGTGGTGGAGGGGGCATCGGACATGACGGACTGGGATGGGCATGGCGGACGGGGGACGGGCATGACGAGCGGGGACGGGGACAGGGCATGGCGGACGGGGGGAGGACAGGTGAGCGATTGGGCAGGGGGGGCATCACACATTGTGTGGGGGGGAAATCAGGGGGAGTGGGGAAACCTTTATTTTTTAAAAAAAGCACTTACCTTTCCGGTGGTGTGCTCCTGCGCACATGGCCCTTTAAACGGTGGAAAAGCGGAGCATGCGATTCCCTTGCCCCGTCACATGTTGACGTGTGGAAAAGGGCAACGGCGCGCACTAGCTGTAGCGCGCCATGGCCCCGCCTCCCAGACGGATTTTCTGGTAGGTCTAGCAAGGCCCTTAGTCCCAAGCCATTTAAGGCTTTAAAGTGATCGTTACCACATTAAATTCAGTCTGGAAGTGCACTGGCAGCCAGTGCAGCTGGAGCAGAATTGGTGATATACGCTTCGACCACCTAGTTCCCACAGGAATCCGGATGGCTACATTCTGCACCAGGGGAAGCCTGCGAACTGTCTTTAAAGGCTGCTTCACGTAGCGCATATTACAGTAGTCTGGTCTAGAAGTAGACAGGGCATGTAGCAAGGTCCACTTTCTTCAGATGTGGGTACAGCTGGCAAACTAGCTGAAGATAATTTTTTTTTAAAAAAGGTACCCCCAGTAATATGGAATTTTCACTTTTCTAAATCAATAGTCCAGGTATTCAGCAGATCCCTGGACCAGGTTGGAGGCTGCTCTTGAGGGATCTCCAAAGGTACATCTATTCATGTATCTTCCTGAAGGAGACTAAATAGAGTTAGCATAGTCAAGAGGCCATTTTTGATCCGTTTTAGATTTTTTGATGGGATAAAGAGAATGAAAAAAAATGCATTGATAAAAGCAATGTCTTTTGCCATGCTTTTCATCTTGAAAATATCCATTTTTCATCCTGTGGAGGGGGAAAAACCCCTTGACTTCCTAGGACGATAAATTGGCCAGGGTTTCGTCAAGGCAACGTATCATAACTAAGCCTGAGAGATCAGGGATAGTATTCCCCATTCATTTTATGATATGGTGTAATTTTTTTCTTTATAGTCGTGTAGTTATGTATCCCAGCTAAACTGCAGTCATGTTTCATGTTCCCCAAATGAGAATAAGTAAATACTGTTCATGCTTACCAGTCTTTTATCTTCTGTTCCCTGGATATTGGGGGTGACCGAACCTCCAGATGCCAGCTGGGGAATGCTGGAAGTTGTAGGGCTTTTTCCTGTCTAAACATGCATCAGATTGCAGCCTAAATCACAGTATTTAAGAAAACATTTTCTAATATATTTTTCATTTGCATGTGGTGCATTGATAAACATGGAATAACCTGAATGATAGACAGTAGGCATGTGCTCCACTCCAATTAGAAGCGCAGAAGCAGGAGCGAATTGGCCTGCTCCGCCTTGCCCAGAGGCGGAGTAGAAGTGGACCATGGACCCCTAGAAGCAAGGCGAAGAGAAGCGCCCATTTTCGGAGCGCTCCGGTTTCCGCGGTCCGCTTCTATTGCCATCTTGAAACATTTCGCCCATAGGATTGCACTGTGGAAAAGAAAGGGGGATAACTGTGTTGTTTTTGAAGCTATCTTTCTGAAAATTCTTGTGCTTGGAGAGTCGTGGATGGGGGTCATTTTGAGACTACTCTCAGCTCTCTGCGTGGTGCGGGTCGCACGCTAGAATTTTAAAAAAAACTGGCGGGAAATACCTTTTTCGAAGGGCTGAGGGGCAGAGTCAACTCCCGGTCATGATCACATGATCCCAAAGTTGGAGGAGGGGATAGGCAAAACGGGTAACTTGGGATTCTGGGAACTTCTCTTTCTTAGTCTGAACGGACTTTTCCCAGTGTTTTTTAAAACAGTAGCCCCACCAAATGCACAAACACAACCTGTGAAATCATATACTAAGCCAATAATAAGAGATAGAAACACAGCACTGCTACCCACCCTAACTTTGGGGAACAACTGAAAAGATGTGGTGCAAGGGGATGAGCTCCCCTAGGGCATCCCATGTGGACATGCCCTCACTCTCTCCTGTACTTGGAGGGCCATCAGAGCCTTCCAAAGAGAGTAACCCGGTGGAGCAATGCCTATCATGAGTTGAAGTGAGAGTTCTACTTCTCAGAGCTCTCGTGGTGGAGCAATGGCTTTCATGAGTTGAACTGACAGCCTTGCTTCTTAAAAGACTGGTTACTAGGACCAGTCAAATTGGCAGCTGCTTCCCCCTCCCCTGGGCACGTCCCCCTATTGCTGGTAAAAGACAGATATAGCCTTTTTTAAAAAGTTCTTCTTGCTGTTTATTCAGCAACACTGCTGCTTTTAATTCCACCCCTCCTTCGTTTATTTATTTATTTATTTATTTATTCCATTTTATATGCATTACTGGCTTATCCTTGGCTCACTTCCTTATGCCCCCAGAAATGTCTGCTGCCTGCCTGGCTTCCCTCTCTCCTCCCCTGCCCGCCTCGCAGGGATGTTGTGTGTGTCTGGCTTTGACTCAGGGGAGAAGTCCTTCCTGCGCTCACTTGGAGTTTTGGAAGTTCCAAATCCATTTTTCAAGTGTGGAAGAAGATTCATATTAGGTTGATGATCTCTACTCCCCAATTCATGGCATGTTGGGATTTCCTTTGAAATGGCCCCATTGAGATGTCTGCAGGTTTAAGCCCCGCCAAAAAACAGGGGATGATGGGATTGCCTTGAGTCTGGGCGTGTGTGTGTGTCCCTGGATAAGCTATCATGGTGGCGAGTTTGAGGTTTCTAACGTGCAAATTGACGGAGCTATCGAAAGGGGTGTGAATGGGGTGTTGGATTTTCATAAATTCCCCAAAAATCAGGGGATGATGGGACTGCCTTGAGTCTTGGTGTGCATCTGTATCCCTGGATAAGCTATCATGGTGGTGAGTTTGAGATTTTTAACATGCAAATTGATGGAGCTATCGAAAGGGGTGTGAATGGGGTGCCCGATTTTCACAAATTCTCCAAAAATCAGGGGATGATGGGATTGGCTTGAAACTTGGCGTGCGTGTGTATACCTCCATGAGGTGTCATGGTGCCAAACTTGAGGTTTCTAACTTTCACAGAAAAAAAGTTGTATACTTTTTTAGCTTAATGCAAGCCTATAGGTGGGGGGAAAACGGAGCTCCGATCCGGATCCGGAGCTCTGCAGCGGAGAAGAGCGGGGGCGGAGCGAAGCGGGCCGATCCAAAAATCGCGGATCTGGAAGTGAAGCAGAGTGGGGGGTCCGTGCACACCCCTAATAGACAGGCACAGACACCTCAAATGCTTCTGCTGATAGTAATGCTTAGAATTTATATAGCACTTGTTATCTTGATAAGTTTTAGAACATACCTATAAGGTAGGCTCACATCATTAATCTGCTATTGTAGCTATTGGGTTGCTGAGAGATAGCAGTTGAACTAAGGCTATTGTTCTCAATCTGAACAGCTTTTCAGGAGGGATACGAGGCTGCAGGATGAAGGAGGCTTCACACAGATCACTTCCCCTCCTGCTTCCTCTAGTGCAAGCAGAACTCTGCTGAGTGCTTGTCCAGATCCAACTTTATGTCAACAATGAGGGTGGTATGTCAGAGGACAATGCTGCACTGATTGGGCTTGGCCACCTTGCAGAGATCCACTGGTTACACTGCATGTTGACTTTCCGCAGATGATATTACAATACTGAACCCACAGGCCAGTTGCACACTGGGGATAGCTGGGGTTATAGTGACCAGCCCCAAAGCTCCTGTATGGAAATGGCCTCAGGACATTGGAGATTTTCATAAACATGCATGATATTGGAGTAGGAGTACAGTGAGGATAAACCTGGAAAGCGCACAAGATAGCTCCATCATTTCACATGGTGCTTTACAGAATATCAAAGATCAGACCCTGCCCTTGAGGCATTTACAGTTTAGGGGTTGGATACAGATTTACATGGGAGAAACTGTGCTGGCAGAAGTGGACTCTCACACCCCTTCCTTTCTACAACAGTTCCTCCTCTGCTACACAGAGATTCAGGAGACCCTTCAAAATGAGGTGAGCTGTTTATTTTGGGGATGGGGTGAAGGGATCCCCCAAAATCAAACAGAGGGATCTTCCATGAGCAACTCTTTCTGTTGAGAAAGACAGATCCTGGATACAACCTTAAATTTAAATAATGATGTAATTACTGTACTGAGGTATCATAATGTCGTAATAATTGTACTGAAATATTTGGGAAATAATCCCATTTTTTCTCCTCTTGCACAAATATGACAAAATTAATTCCACTCCTGCTGCTGGCTCATTTAATTGTTTCCCTTGTGCAGCAGACTGATTTCCACACTTTTACAAAGACCCATCAGCAGAATTTCATTTTGATTTGCAAATTTAACCCACTTGTAGATTTTATCCTTTGTCCCTGGAACTTGAGCTGTGTGTACTGTGCACTGTTCTTTCAACACTCAGTAGTATGTTGATGATTCACCCAGAGGATTGCTGAAAATCATTGGTGAGTTCTGACCTAATAATATTTGGGAATCATTGAACTAAAGTATTTATTTCAGATTTTGAAGAGCAATATTGAACAGATGGTGTACGGAAGAAGAACTGAGTCTGATCAAATAATTGCAGAAAGAATGTCCCTGTTGAATTAAAATCTTTATCTGTATTCTTTTCAGAGGTTTTAATTTCGTTTGTTAGGATTTAAAAATAACCCTGCAGTGGGGTGTTTGGCTTCTCACTGTTAAAGAATGGGAAGTTGAGGAAATTTCAGAAAAACACAATTTCAGTAATTTGCTTTCCGAATGCCAAAGAGTTAAGATTGCCAGGATGAACCATCATGATGTAAAAGAACGCTATTCATGCCCCTTTATTTGAAAGTAAATGAGAATTATACTTTTTAGAGCCAATGTTGGAGCACAGCAATTCACTGCAAAATGAAGCTCTCGAAGGCAGCCCTATTCAAAATGAAGGGGGGCTGGTGCCACTCACATGACACAGCATTACATTCAAAGCTTAATAACGTACTCCTGGAAATTGTTAGTACGAAATCAAATACTCTATCAGCTAAAGCAGCAACCTTGAGACACAAATGGCTTTATATTAAAACTAACATGTGGGAATTGATCTCCTGGAGTTTCCTAGAGTATGTCATCCGATTTAATTTTGGCGATGTGTACTGTTGTTGTTTTTACATCCAATAAATATGCACAATATCTATTTTGTAATTTGCTTCTAATTGGTGGGGAATAAATTAGGGTGGGCAGGGAATAGGGACATGGTAGTACAGCTTTTGGAAAACAAACCGAGACATTTGGCAGATCTGATTGGAGCACCTTGTTCCAATGGTGCTACAAGAATATCCATTTCTGACTAAATAGACTTCCCTGGATTAGGGATGCTGCAGAAATTCAAGACTAAAAATAGTTCAGATTTCTATGAATCCGACCTGCGTAATCTGCTGCGGACTGACATCCTCAGGCTTCATGGAGTCCATGGACTTTCAGATATATATATTTTAACTTTCCTAAAATTTATTCAAACTTATTTATAGGAATATATGCAAGCTTCTCCTGAGACATATGCTACATATACATGGGGAAAAGTTGAATGGAAAGGGAAATAATACACTAAATGTTACATACTAAAATTAATTATGTAAATTGTAGCAAACTTTCTTACAGAACTATTTACATGTTTTCCACTTATCAGGAAAAAAAGTCGAATCCACCCGTGAACAGACACTGGGATGAAGAACACCGCACAATCAAAAAAACACAGACGGAGCGGATTTCACAAAATCCAGACATCCCTACCCTGAACCCAAGTCTATGTGGGTTTTGTGAGCATCACTCTCCCCTCCTCTTGGCACTGGGAAGCATCATCTTATGGAACAATGTTGGTGTTTCCCTGCTTTATTAGGCTGTTGAGAAAACTGTTGCCTGGCTGGCCATGATTCTTTTGTTATGATTATATTTCAGATGCTTTGTGGAAAAGATAAAAAAATGTTTAGTGATTTACTCCTGTATGTAATTAGATGTGGTGGTGATTGGAATATGTTACATTGCACCACAGGCTGTGATTGAGAATGGCTTAGACTGGAGGAAGCTTCCTGGTTCATTAGCAGACAATTTCACCAAACTATAGAGCAGGGATATAGAATCTCTTTCAGCCCCAGGTCCAAATTCAATTTTGGAGAAGCTCTCAAGGGTCACATTCCAATGGTGGGTGGGACCAAAGGCAAAAGGAGGGGAGGCAAAAATACCAGAAACACCAAAAATTCCAGCAAGTTGTAGATTAAAGCTTTTGCTGCTAGTAACTAAGCCTTGGGTGAGACATTTCAGCCTTTTAGAATAGGGAATGACCTGCAGAAAGGGCAGGGAACCACCAGATTATTGGCAGTGGAGCAAGGAGAAGAGGACATGCCCACCTGCAGAACCCAGGAGGGCCAGATTGGGACCTCAAGTGGGGCAGATTGGCCCATGGGCCTCAGGCTCAACATCCCTGATATAGGGTAACTGCTGACTCATGGCATATCCCAAGGCCACACAAGTTGCTGACGTAGGAGGACTGGCACAGCCATTGCTCCAGATTGCCACAATCCTCTAGTTATATCAGCAAATGGATGTTAGGCCATGGATGACATAGACCTAAACCTCCAGTTCACATGTGTATGGAAGAACATCTGAAATGGTATCAATCTCCCCATGGCATAATGATTTGCCCTGGCATGCTTTTTGCATTGCCAGGCATGGCAGAGTTATCCAGGACAGTACCTCAGTTGGCCTCGCTACCATGTCTGGTCTTGCAGGAGGATGCCTGGAAATGTCAGGGAATGCTGTTAGGCATGCCACTCCGAAAGAGTAGCTCCTTGGACATTTGGAACAGAATAAGGAATGGCTCAGTCCAAAGCCAGGGAAAGCAGGTTGAAGGACAGCAGGATGGCTTCCCAGTAGCTTGAGCAGTCATTCTCACATCGTCCTTGCAAATTGGCTTTGACAACTTTCAGCACTTGGTTGCCTAATCCTCTGTGACATCAGGGTATTCAAGCCAGTAGCTGTCAGGAGACCAGTGTTGTTTCTACCTGCCCTGGGTCACTATAACATCATGGCAGATTAGACATTGGCATTAAGATACACAAAGCTGGTAGAGACATCATAGATCAAACAATAGATGAACCGCCCAGGGAGCTTCAGCTATTGAGTGGTATAAAAATGCAATATAAAATAAATAAATAAATAAATAAATAAGAGATGGTCAAAGTTGAGAAGATGGTTAGAACTATAGATCCATGACAGAAAGTTACAAGGTTGTCCAAAATGTGGCTTCTATGACATGACCAGTGAGACACAGTTCCTATTTAGGCTTTCCCCACTTCATACATATGAAAGATTGTGGGGCTGTGCACACTAGCCTTGGTTGCCCTGCTATTGTGTCCCTGCTGCTCATGTTGTCTATGTGCTGGGGAAATGTCTGAAGGGAAAGCCTGCAGAACACATGTAGGCTGTCCCCGTCAGCTGCAACCTTGCACAATCAGGGTGGAAGCTCCTACATGTTATCATTCCATGCATTGTTACTTGTATGGAGAGAAGAAGAAAATATGACTAGAGCTACAGTGTATCTGAAATGCTGTTTAAAAGAAAAATCTGAAAGGGAGACGTTTGCAAATTTCAACCTAGGTGTGTGTGTGTGACGTGGTGGTGGTGGTGGTGGTGGAAAAGACACCCACTCCAAAAATTAATACTTCCCAGGCTACCTGGGAAGCTGAAATGTGGCACATGCATCATGTACAATATTCCAATTTCCAGAAAAAGACTGAAAGGGAGACAGCTGTTAGCCTCTCTGTAGAAAGTGGTCAAGAACTGTCCTTGTAAAACACAAGGTTCACAAAAATTAAAAACATTCAAAGTATAAAACAACAGTATAAAACCATAATATAAAATACAATATAATATACAATATATATATTTAATAGTTATAAAGAAAGGGGAATTTCAGCAGGTGTCCTTTGTATTCATGCAGCGCCTGGTGAATTTCCCCTCTTCATCACAACAGTTAAAACTGCAGGAGCCCTGCCCTCTTTTATATCTGGTCACTCTATTATAGTTCTTGCAGCTTTAACTGTTGTGATGAAGAGGGAATTTCACCAGGTACTGCGTGCATACAAAGCACACCTGTTGAAATTCCCCTTTCTCTGCAACTGTTAAAGATAGAGGAGCCCTGTCCTCCTTTTCATATGGTAACCCTAACTATGCAAGCTTCATTTACTAGGACCTGTACAATTCTTGTCAGCAATAGAGCGTCCTACATCATCCACATTTTGTGGTTGGAAGGAACTACCTCATAGCAATTCATCCTGCCTCCTGCTGCTTCACAGTGTCAAGAAGGTGAGATGCAGAAACAGCCTAAAGAAAAATATAAATAATGTAACCTCAGGGAGAATGTTAGTGGTTGGTCACGTAATTCAGTCATTGTAATAGGACTTCCTCCCCCAGATTGGGCCTAGGAAGCTTTCCTCCCTCTGGCTTATTGCTTACAGGAATTGGAACTCTGGCAGCTCAAAGTTTCTTGATGCAGTATTTGGACTTTCTGTCACATCCTATAGATTAGAGAGGTTCAGAAGATAGGTTGGGATCTACTGGGAGAATTCTCGATGATTTGAAGTAGATTGGTTAGGATTTCTGACTCCCAATTGTTTAATGGTATATTTTAAAGACATACTTAGTTATTTGTACAAACTTTTGGTGTACAAACAAGTATCATATCTGTTTTCTGGTGTCATAGTGATATTTTTCTTGTATTTTATTGTGTATTTGTAATTTTAGAGTTATGAACTTAATGGTGTGTGATATTGTTTTTATGTGGGTTGTTAGCAGCCCTGGGCTCCTTGTGAGGAAGGGCAGGATATAGATATCAATCAATTGATCAATCAATCAGTCAATTTATCAAATAAATAATGACAGCAAGAAATGACTTCTCCCTAATAAATTATATTGCTGAAATGCAAAAAGATGGGGGGAGGGGGTCACCAGGAGTGAATCTTTGAGTGAAAGGCACTTAAGCAAATTCCTGGGAACAGAATTGTTTAATTCTAAGTGTACATCATTTATAACAGGCTCTGGTTCATGAATCTTGGGGTCCTAGCAAAGAGCAAAATGGATTCTGTAAGGTAGAATCAGCTCATTGCCAATTATGATGAGCTGCCTTAGAGAGAGCCAGAACTTTAGCTAGGGTAACCATATGGAAAGGAGGACAGGGCTCCTGTACCTATAGAAAAGGGAATTTCAGCAGGTGTTCATTTGTATGCATGACGCACCTGGTGAAATCCCCTCTTCATCACCACATTTAAAGCTGCAGGAGCCCTGCCCTCTTGACCAGATACAAAAGAGAGTAGGGCTCCTGCAGCTTTAACTATTGTGATAAAGAGGGAATTTCACCAGGTGCTGCATGCATACAAATGACACCTGCTGAAATTCCCTTTTCTATACAACCGTTAAACATAGGCAGCCCTGTCCACCTTTCCATATGATCACCCTACTTTAGCCATCTAGCCTAGTTCTATTTAGTCTGACTGAAGGCTAAATGGAACTATGGAGGTCTGTAGCTTGGGAGTGCTCCCTGATTCTACACTGTCCTTGAATCCTCAGGTAGTGGCCATGGTAAGGATTATATTTGCACAATTGCACATGGTGCATCAGCTGTGACCTGTTCTAAATTGGTTAGAACAGATTATCCATGCCTTAGTTACATCATTTTTTAAACTGTGGCAATATGCTCTACATGGGGCTATCCCTGAAGAGTGTCCTGAAGCTTCTATGGGTGCAAAATACTGGAGTTAGGCATAGTATTGGGATCATATTCCTGAAAGACCTACACTGATTGCCAATTGCTTTCTAGTCATAATTGAAAGTATTAGTTTGAACTTTTAAATCCCTTAATCACTTAGGTCTCGGCTATCTAAAGGACTTCCTTCCTCATTATGAATCTGCCTGGGTATTAAGATCTTCAGGAGATGACATCTTGAGGGAACGATTCACCACAGAGGCCTGTTTGTCCGGAATGTGTGAAAGGGCTTTCTCTTGAGATCAACAAACTATGGAATGCACTCCCTGAAGAATTACAATCAGCCCCCGCTCTCTTGGCCTTTAGTAAAGGTCTGAAGATACATTTCTTCAATTTAGCCTTTTAATCATTTAAGATTTTATTGTTCTACATTGTTGTAAACCACCTTGATGGCTTTTGCAGTGGATAACAGAGTATGTGAATGTGAATAATAATGCAAAATAAATAAATAAATATTCCGGGGAAATATGGTCATCCATTCCCCAGCTGAAAACATAGTACATGGGGCCTGTTCTGCTTTAAAAAAACAACAACACCCAGCACAGCAGTATCTTGCTTTCCTAAGACAAGTGCTCTACTCCATATTAACGAGAGAGAGAAATTGATACAAATAGAAGCTGATCTATATTTATTATATTGACACTTCCACCATTATAATCACACCCTTTTGCTCTTTTTGCTTATCCTCCATCCCCACAACACCTCCCCTTCCCCTCTGTGTTATTTTTCTGGTGTCTTGGTTTCTCCCTAATTTTCAAATTCTCCACATGATAAGTTCCGAATTCATCACAGCACACTCAGCCTGTGGTGATGGAATGAAAGTACAGAGCCTCACCCGACTAAAAAGGACTTTAACATTCAAAAGGAAGCATCTGAAAGCTGCACCACAGCATGCATTTCCACAGGGCTTCCACATTTTTCCCTGACAAAGGCTGTGAGCCTTAAATATCTGCACATCAGGCGGGACTTCCCAGCATGGAGACCTATGCAGTTACTGAAGGTGCACTGTTTGTGCCTGGAAGAAAACATAGCAAACCTTTCCAGGGCTCTTCTGACCTAGGTTTTCACAGGGAACTAGCACCAGCCTTTGCTAGTGTGACTTGTAAATCAGCTAGGGATGGGCAAACATGTGACATTCACACTCATTCAGGTTCTCTGAATTCCTCCTTGAAGTTCAGTTCATTCACGTTCGCAAACGTGAGCATCCCTTTTCTTCTGATCGGGAAAAATTGATATTTCTGATCAGAAAAAAAAATATGCACATTTTTCAATGAGGAAAAAGTAGCAATTTTAAAAGTGTGTGCCCAAAATGTGCACTTTCTCCCCATAGCTAAAGTGTGAAAATACAAATCTGGGGAGGGAATGTGCATCTTTGGAAGTGCACACTTTTGAACATGAATGCAAGCTTAGGAAATTAAGAAAAAATCCTGAGCATTCCACTCCTGTTCATGTCTGGGGTTATAAACAGGACATCTTTGTATGATTTGTGAACAGGATCTGAATTCTTATACTCTACATCCTTAAAAACAGCCTCCTGATTCTGCATTGCAGTGGGGGGCAATTTGCTTTCTTGTCCTGGCAGTTGCTAGTTAGATGGGACTTGCATGATGCCTGAACAGTTCCATGTCAGTAACTATGCAGAATTGAATATTCCTTATTCTCTGTTGGAGGACCAGCCCTACCATAAGGCACAGTGAGGTGGCCTCCTCAAGTGGCAAATGCTCGAGTCGGGAAGTGATGGAGAGGTATTGGGAGATACAGTTGTGTGTGTGACTTGCTCAACCTGCCCTGCTCAGGTATGGTGGAAGATGCTGTGCCACCAGTATTGAAGTAAGAGTCAACTACCAGTTTGATTGACTTCTGTACATGGAATTGGGGGGTGCCATGCTCATCTCAGGCTGGAGAATGTTTTGGGCTGGGCCTGCTCTGTTACCACTCTATAGGGTAGGCCAGTATGAGCAGCAGCCACTCACACCAGGATCATGACTGGTGAAGGGTACTTCAGAAGAAAAAGTGCAAACAGGCCTTTATCCTGCAACAAAACTGCTTTCAGATCTCATTATTCATGAGCCTAAATATTTGCAGGATCCTTGTAATAAGTTACATAAGTTGTAATAAGTAGTCACATGATTCCAATAGAGATTTGCTTTCAAAGTTCCTGTTCTTTCCAAAGCTGCTGGTCTGAATGAATGACAACAGAGCTTAACCACATGTTTGTAGTGGAGGAAATGGTGTCATTTTACAATTATCGTCATTCAAACGTTATTTATTTAACTTGCAGCCACATTATATCGAGTGCAGAATTGCTCTCATTTTCACATCTGATGGCTCACTTATCGACCAACGGTTGAGTAATTTGGCTTTGCAATCCCAATCATAAATGCTATTTCCAAGACATACACAATGCAATATAAATACATGTAATTGCTTCAGGTCTTTGGTGCTCTGGTGTGCAATAGTTAGCTGGTCAGCAGCAGAAGCCTTTCACCTTTATCCTTGTGGAGAAGAAATCACTTCTCATGCATTTCTCACTTTCCACCTCCTTTTCAAATTACTCAAAGCTACAGATGTTAGCATGACCCATGCCCTCACTAAAATAAATGGCAGCTACCCGCTGAATTCATGTGCTAAGACTTTTAGGTCACAGAGTACAAAAGGCAATATCCAGAAAGACGAGTTTGTATGCAGCCTGCCTCATCCCATTTCACAGGTGTTGCTAAAAAGGTTCATTTGATCCAGCTGAACCTGAAATTTTTCCACTAGTACTTTATCAGAGAATCTTGATATTCTGGGCTGAATCCAACGGGGCACTTATGCCCCTGCAGCCTCTCTTATGATCCATCAAATCCCATTGCACAAATAGCCCCCACCATTTGTGCAACATCAATTTAGCACTTCTAAGTCACCCCAAAATGAGCAGAAATGCTCATTTCTAGAAAAAGGCAGGCCAGCAGAGCTCACATAATGGAGCTCTGGCAACCTGCCTCCTTCCAGAAATGAATGTTTCTGCTCATTTCAGAGCACTAAATCTCCATTATATGAGAGCGGTGTGCTCCTTTTGCGCAGTGGAATTGGCAGGACCCACCATTTGCAGAAGGGAATTGATGGAGCAGAAGGGAACGGTGAGGGGTGTCTGCACCATGTTAGATTCTGCCCAGCCTGTTTAAGCAGCTATAGCAGCATTATGCTGAGCAAATCTGCATGAGGTGGCATACAAAAGGAAGATTAATACATGGAGAATTGTTCATAGCTTGTGCCAGGATAGAATAGTAGTCTTCCTGGTAAATGTTGACCTGAAGTAGGCAAAAAAACCTATTTATGGGTTTATTAAGCCCAGAAGCAAGAGGTCATACCTCCATAGGGAACTTGCTTATATTTAAAAGGTTTAAGGCACAATTGTTTGCATGTTTAGATAGAAAAATGTTCTATAACTCCCAGCATTCCCCAACTGGCAGGGTCATGCTGGATATTTTAGAAATTTGTTCTGTCTAAGCATGCATAAGATTGCTCCCTTAATCTAGTTAAAGAGTTTGGGTAGCAGGGATAAGGAAGACCTCGCCTGTAGTATTGGAGAGGTACTATCAGGAAAAAACTCAGTAAAGCAGATGCAGACATAAGATCCTGCCATTAAAAACAAAACAAAAAGAAAGTTGAATGCACCCAATAGTTCCATTTCGCCATTTAAAATTTTTTGGGGGAGGGGTAGAGCTCAGTGAATTTTTGCCAGCTCAGCCCCTTGACTAGGCCTATCTCATCTACAAGCTGGCCCAACTCATTGCATGATGAATCAGGCCAGCTCACGATTTTTCAGATTTTTCAAAATTAGCACATATTGCAATTTGCACAAAATTGCAGATGTAAATAGTGCAATTTGCACAAGATTGTGGGTGCAAATGATCTAATTAGGCCATTTATGCCTACAATTTTGTGAAAATTGCACCATTTATGGCTGCAATTTTGGACATTGTGACTCGCAAATAAAAGAAATTAAGCTGGCAAAGTTCCTGAGTTTCAAGAATTGACCCACTGCTTGGCTCGCAAATGCAAGATGAGTTTGGGGTGCTGCAGGGATCTGTTGGGCCCAAAAACCGACATCCCTAGTCCTGGCCCAATTGAAATACATCCAGGTACTCATTTCCAGATGCACCTGGAACTGCAACATCACCACCTTCTTGATCAACTTCACCAAGACTGGCACATGTGAGACAGGCCTATAGTTGGACAGATGTCCTGGGTCAAGGGAAAGTTTCTTTATTAAAGGTCTTATTACTAGTACCTCTGTTAAACAAGATGGAACAACCTTCTCCTGCAAAGAGGCATTAATCATTTCACTTAGCCATAGCAAATAGAGTTGCCAACAACATCTGGCAGGAATCTTGTCTTGTGCCTTTTAACAACTGTGTGACAGGAAAATATCCTGCCAGTGAAGTTTTCTCTGTGACTACATGTCAGTAAAGCTTTATTAATGAATTGTGGCCTGTCATGCAGGTTTGAGTCCTGCCAGAAATAAATCCAACTTCCCCAAAACTTGGCAGTTCTGTAGGCCCATACTTTTCTTTTTCTGCAGTCAAGCAGACAAACCCTCAGGCACCCATGAAACTAACTGGGTAACAATGGGCCAGTCTGGTCGCTCCCTTCCCTCCTAACCCACCCAACCTTCAGTATTGTGAGGAAAACTATTGATAAAGAAAAATAGGAAAACTGCCTTGGAGTAAGGGTGGGATACAAAGTAACAAATACATGGAGTATTAAACTCTGCTGTGGCCTCTCCTTCCACCATGTTTAGCAAATTTCATTCATCCATTTATTTATTTTTTAAGAGAGGAAGGGTGAGTGGATTATCTAGAAGTCAATACAGTAAAAGAATGCCATCCTAGTCTTTTAACTTTGCTGTTTTATAAATCTGTATTTTAAATCTCTGCTGCTTGGTGGATTTTTTTTCTGGTTATACTTTTATATTGTGCTTTAAATTTTATACCTAAGTTGTATTTTATGGTTTCAATTTTTGTAAAGCGCCCAGAGAGCTTCGGCTATTGAGTGGTATAGAAATGTAGTAAATAAATAAATAAAGATGCCCAGCTCTGATTTCCTGAGATATAGTCCTTCCCATACCCTCATAATGTTTATCAGTAAGAGTAACAAAGATATGACAGTGAACAGCCGGGTAAGTGTAGTTGTTGGAGGATTTTCCATGTAAGTCTCATAGCAAGTGAACAAGGATAAGCGACTTTTGAATGTGCTCTCTCTCTCTCTCTCTCCCTCTCTCTCTCTCTCTCTGTGTGTGTGTGTGTGTGTACGTGTGTGTACAAGGCACAGGGTTTAGCAGCTAGAGATGGCCTCTTAAGAATCCCAAGTGAAGCTTCAAAGTCTTAACTTGTTTTCCAGTCAGTAAGTGGAGGCAGTTGGAGGCATCTGCAGCATATGTAATGAGACTCCAAGGCAGCAAGGAAACGACCACCATTGAGTTCATTATTATACTTAGGAGGCGTAGAATGGAGCTTCACATCAGCCCCATGGGAGCCTATGACCCAAGTTAAGGCAGAGTCTGCTGCTCAATGATTAGAGTCCCTACTTACACCTGAGGCCATTCAGACTGTTACTAAGAGTGCCAGCTTGTTCACACATGTACGCATCCAGCAGGGCCAGTCCATTACATTTTACTGCCTGAGGCAGAGCAGCAACTGAGACCCCACCCCAACAAGTAAAAGTGCATAGTACAAGGCCAGTTTAGTTTTCTACCTGAGGCAGAAAATCCCACAGGCTCCTCCCGCCTGGCAGTAAAAAATGCAACAAGAATAAATTAAAACCTATCAATTTGCGGCCTTTTAACAGCATCCCAAAACTGCTGCTTGAGGTGGCTGCTTCACTTTGCCTAATGGTATGGTGACCTTATGAAAAGGAGGACAGGGCTCCTGTATCTTTAACAGTTGCATTGAAAAGGGAATTTCAGCAGGTGTCATTTGTACATATGGAGACCCTGGTGAAATTCCCTCTTCATCACAACAGTTAAAGCTGCAGGTGCCCTGCCCTCTTAAATCTGGTCACTCTAGTATAGCTCCTGCTATTCACCAGTTCCCCATATATACAAATGACACCTGCTGAAATTCCCTTTTCTATGCAACTGTTAAAGATACAGGAGCCCTGTCCTCCTTTTCATATGGTCACCCTACCTAATGGTAGGGCTGGCCCTGTCAGCCAATGATACTTTTCATGTGGTAGAAAAGTGAGCACATTCCATTCCTTCTCCACTATAAGCTAATATGAATGGATCATTCAGGTCTGCATGAGCAGGGATGTGCAGATTAGCAAACCCCAAGTGTGCTGATGTTCTCCAGAAGGTGTGAACTTCCTCATACTAAAATAAACTGAACTGAATTTCTTGTACATCCCTATGTATGAGTGATACATGCAATCATCCCAGCTTTGTTTTTTGAGGAGAAAGAAGTATGCAAATTAGAACAGGATGTGCACAGGCCTGCACATCGAGTACCCACCTCACACATTATTTTAGGTGTGCTTATAGAAGTTGGGTTGGCGTACATCCGCTCCTCTATGCAAACAAAGGCCGGATCTACACACAAATATAAAATGTCATTTTTTGAGACATTAAACGTATTGTTTTATTATGATTTTATAAGTCCCCGGGCACATGTTTTATTAAAACGCTTCTTACCATTGTGTTGTCCATAGAAATCTGGGCCACACAATGTATTTTTAATAGTTTTTTCCTCAAATCCCCCGTCTGCGGTTTGTTCCTCCCACTACCTGTTTTCTTCCATTGCCCCTCCTCCGAGAGGGAGGGAGGGAGCCTCCAGCAGGGTTAGGGAATTTACTGTAAAGCAAATCCCATTGATTTCAACTGTTTATATCACATGCTGGCTTCCCGTTGAGGAAAGCCCATTGAACAGATAGAGTCTTACTTCGGAGTAAGCACATATTGAACAATGCCCATACACCTGCAGGGAGCCTCCAGCAGGTTTAGGGGATTTACTGTAAAGCAAATCCCATTTATTTCAACTGTTTACATCACATGCAGATCATGGAAAGAGGAAGGGAAGTTGTGGCTGCAAAGAGGAACACAAGGCAAGAAAGAGTTAAAATGGCGGCTACTTTGGGCGGGAAACACAGGAAACACCCCCGAGGAAGGTGATTGGCTAAGGGAAAGCATTTGAAAATAATGGAATGTTTCTTAACACAATCGGCCACATTACAGAAAATACAGCTACTTATACGGGTAAGATCAGAAAATATAATGACAGGAACAGAAAGTGATAAAACAATAAAAACCGAGCGTCATACAGATAAGATGGGAAACACAATTAAAAATGTTTATAAGAGGTTTATTCACTTATGTGTAGATCCACTCAAGATCACCAAATAGTGTTTAAGGACTGGCAAATACATCAAGGCTGATTTCCCTGAGGTTCTCGTCTTGCTAAGCTTGTTCTGCCACTGTTTTGCGAGCATTTTATTTTTCTGCATAGAAATGTGTACATACTTTTGCACACACTTTTCCAAAATGTACATATTTTTGCATAGACTTTTTCAACATGTGCCTATTTTTGTGCATATTTTTTCAATTGTTATCACTGTATTTATACATGCAAAGCATGTGATTAAAGCATTTGTGCATTTTTATGTGTACATTTTAAAAATTCACACATGTTGTAGAACACTTTTTAAATTATTTTACAGAACTCATCACAACTTTGGAGACATATGAATTTCCAACTGCAAATTGTGTTCAGGTCTGCATTTCACTCCAAGAGGTGTACATTGAGGGAAAAATCCATAAAAAGGAAATGTGATGGTGCAAATTTCTCACACATCCCTAGTGTGAACCAGATGTAGTAACAACAGAGAAAAGATTTGGAGCTTTTCACATTTTATATGTAGCTGTATAAGCTGCTAACCCTGCTGCAGAACAGAGTTAGTGAAGACAGTCCGAACGTGGTTACAAAGTTTAGCAAAATGCAGCAAAATGCAGTGCACAAGACACCCTAAACCCTGCTGTTTAACCAAAAAGCCTTAGCCAGCAGGGTTTAGGGAATTATCTGAACAGGGCCTTTATTTATTATTTAAAAATATTTTTAGGCCAGCTTTAAGAATAGAACCCTCTCAAGGCAGTGTACAGAGTAAAAAATTATACAATAGTATACAAACAGACAATAAATGAATAAATAGACAATGACATCCTATAAACACTATTAAAACAAATTACACCAATAAAAACTGCAGCCCACAGGTAATGGTTACAAAAGGCCAGCTCCAGACACTCTTGGATGAGACTGATTATCTGGATCCATTTCAGTCGGGTTTCAGGCCTGGTTTTGGCAGGGATACAGCCTTGGTCGCCCTTTATGATGACCTATGTTGGGAGAAAGACAGAGGGCGTGTGACTCTGTTGATTCTCCTTCATCTCTCAGTGACTTTCGATACCATCAACCATGGTATCCTTCTGGGATGACTGTCTGAGTTGGGAGTGGGAGGTCATTGCAGTGGTTCCGCTCCTACTTGGCTGGTCTGGTCCATAAGGTGGCGCTTGGGGAACATTGCTCGGCCCCATGGATTCTCCAGTATGGGGATCCACAGGGGTTAGTCTTGTCCCCCATGCTGTTTAACATTTACATGAAACTGTTGGATGTGGTCATCTGGAGTTTTGGAATGTGTTGTCATCAGTACGCTGATGACATGCAGCTCTATTTCTCCTTTGCATCTTCATCAGGTGAGGCTGTGGACGTGTTGAACGGGGCCTGACTATGACAATGGACTGGATGAGGGCTAATAAACTGAAACTCAATCCAGACAAGACTGAGATGCTGTTAGTGGATGGTTCTTTTGACAGGATAGTGGGTGTTCATCCTGTTGCACTGCACCTGAAGGATCAGGTTCATAGCTTGGGGGTTCTCCTAGAACCATCTCTGTCCCTTGAGGCTCAGGTGGCCTCGCTGGCACGGAGTGCATTCTACCAATTTCATTTGGTGGCCCTGCTATGTCCCTGTCTGGACAGGGATATCCTACCTTCAGTTTCCATGGTCTGGTAACCTCCAAATTAGATTACTGCGATGTACTCTACGTGGGGCTGCCTTTGAAGATGGTTCGGAAGCTGCAGCTTGTGCAAAATGCAGCGGCCAGATTGATAACCAGAACCAGAAGGTTCAAACATATAAGACCGATTCTGGCCCACTTGCATTGGCTGCCTATACATTTCCGAGCCCAATTTAAGGTGCTGGTTTTAACCTATAAAGCCTTACATGGTTTGGGACCACAATACCTGACAGAACGCCTCTCCCAACATGAACCTACCCATACACTATGCTCAATATCTAAGGTCCTCCTCTTAGTGCCTACTCCGAGGAAAGCTCAGAGGATGGCAACAAAGGAGAGGGCCTTATCAGTGGTGGTCCCCCAATTCTGGAATGATCTCCCCGATGAGGCTCACCTGGCACCAACTTTGTTATCTTTTCAGTGCCAGGTCAAGACTTTTCTCCCAGGGGTTAACAACATATGCTGAGTTTTTAACTGACCCCAGAATAGTTGTTTTAAATGGATATTGTTGTTTTTATGCTTTTGATGGTTTAATTTTTTTGTATATTTGTTTTTAATGTTCACTGTTTTTAACCTTTGTAAACTGCCCAGAGAGCTTCGTCTATGGGGTGGTATATAAATGTAATAAATAAATAAACAAACAAATAAATAAGTATGGGAAGTCCAGTGAAAACAAGTTGGTCTTCAGTGCCTTCCTGAAGACCTGAAAAAATAAAAATAAAAAATAGCCTGATGAACCCTGATGGAAGCTGATCCCAGAGGTGAGGGGCCACCACTGAAAAGGCTCTCTACCTGTATTCACAAGGAACCTGCGAATATTTTTGGAGATCACACACTTCTGCTCACATTTGGGATTGCAAATAGATGTTTTTGAGTGATTTATGAATTCCTAATGGATAGGGTTGGACTTCTTGCTCCTGATCTTCTTGCTTCTCTTTTTTAAGAAAGAAAATAAGAAACAAAGCAGTAGCTTTTCAAGAGGTTGACAACAGCTTCTTCCTCCTCTAGATACATGGTTTTTAATACTCAGGAAAACGTTTAGAAATTCATTGTCAGCACTCGAAAGAGTAGATCCCAAAACTCTCTAGCCTTTGGTGTGCTGCTTGAACCAATGAAAATACCCACTCCACGCCTTGTCCCAGGGAAAGCCTGCATATAGCTTGATGGGCAGTAGGAGCAGTGAGAAACTGAGATGCAAATGCCTCATCCCTCAAACCTGCTCAAAATGATTCTGCTATCTTCCCCCATCTCTTTTGATTTCTTTCGCTTTCACTTTTTCACTCCCCCCCACCCCTTCCATCTCACCAGAGCCTGGCTCGCTCCGATCTGGACTGTCTGGCTGATGGTAAATTGTTTTTTGATGGCTGACTCGGTATAACTGAACTCAATTTGCCTTTCAAAAGCAGCTAATAGTCGCATTAAAAAATCCATTTTCACTTGTGATTGAATTTGACTGGGGCTCAATCAATAAACGAATGGAGTGTTTCACACACTGTACAGAGCAGGCGTTACCACGGTAACCGTGTAAGTGAGCATGGTTGGTTTAATCTCTTTGTACTAATAGTTCTGCTGGTATTGGCCACTGGTATCAAAACCCCACTAGAATTCAGGTCAGGCCTGCCAACCTGGTTGCTTTTCAAGGCAGGTGAGCTATGCTTGACTGTGGGAAGGAAATGCAGCAGCTGGGTTGATGCAGTTTACTAACCAGGCTGTACTGGCCTTTTCTATGTGATTTATCCAGGAATACCAGTTGGGCTGAATCAGCTGAATTCCTGGCCTTTCTAAGCTCTTCTCCTGGCACAGAGACCATTTAGGAGTGGATACCAAGAAGCATATGATTTCCTAATGCTTGCATCTCATAGACAGCAGCCATTTTGTTTACAGATGTAGTGTGGCCTGTTAGTGAGCACACTCTCCTTGTTCATTCTCATTTGGTCAGCTAGATCCTCAAGTAGGGATGCTTGAACAATCCAAGCCCTATTCAGGCATTATAAAATTGTAAGTAGGGAGGGGAAATGGGTGAGTGGGCCACCCCTCCCCACTCCAGTCCTATCCTTCAAGGGCAGCAGTGCAGCTCCGTAATTTTTGACCCTTGACATAATGGTCTTATGGGAGGGGGCAGGGCAGGGGTTAGACAACCCTGTGTATTATTTCAGTTGTGAAGCACACAATTAACATTTCTCACAGCTGCCATTCCATGCTTTTCAACTGATCATCATCATCATCATCATCCTGAACATGTGTAGTTTTGCACATTAAGCTAATTAAGTCATACCATGATTATGACTAGAGGAATAAAATGGAGTTTGCTTCTGCTACAAATGATCTCGGTGATCATTCGGGGTAAGGAGGGTGGCTGGACTGTGTGTGGCCCTGGCCTTTGGGCCCAAGGACCAGCCCTAGCTACACCACTGTTCACAGGGGTTAACTGGAAGATCTGAAAAGAAGCTAGGGTGACCATATGAAAAGGAGGACAGAGCTCCTGTATCTTTAATAGAGAGCTTCGGCTATTGGGCGGTATAAAAATGTAATAAATAAATAAATAAATAAATAAATAAATAAATAAATAAATAAATAAATAATAGTTGTATTGGAAAGGGAATTTCAGCAGGCGTGATTTGTATATATGGGGAACCTGGTGACATTCTCTCTTCATCACCACAGTTAAAGTTGCAGGATCCCTGCCCTTTTGACCAGATACAAAAGAAGTCAGGGCTCCTGCAGCTTTAAATGCTGTGATGAGGAGGAAATTTCACTAGGTGCTGCATGCATACAAATGATTCCTGCTCAAATTCCCTTCTCTGTGCAACTGTTAAAGATACAGGAGCCCTGTCCTCCTTTTCATATGGTCACGCTAGCTATAATATTGTTCAGATGCACACGGTTGCAGTCTTCCATGCAGTTGGGAACTCTGTGCAATCAGGATGACCGATCGTGTGGTGGAGCATAACCACATTCTGCTGCACATGATTATAGGCTCCAGTGGAGGCTGGTGTCTCTGAGGTCAGTGGGGCAGTGAGTCTGCTTCAGATTTCACTCGGAACTCTAAAAGACATCATCATCTGGATGCATACAACTCAGTGGAGGCTAGTGGCACCGAAGCCAGTGTGGCGGTGAATCTATTCTGGGTTTCAGTCAGAACTCTAAAGGAACTGTCTAAGGTGTAATTATGAGCTGATGTCATAAGATATTACTGCTGGGTCATACATACCAACATAGCTTAAATGAAAATTGTGAGAGGGGCAATACACACCCACACCCACAAATACACACAAATAAATATGGATGTTGGTTTTGACTATCAAAATCTAAATGGGTCTGTGACTGTATAATAAACTAAGATAAGCAAGATCCATATAGCTTCTCTCCCATCGCTGCCCTTTTCTCTTCTTTCTCTTGCTCTGGACCTAATCTCATTCCCTTCACTTATACATGCCACAATCCTATACATGCCTACTCAGAGATAAGTCCAATTCAGTTCAATAAGTGGGTATAGGGTTACGGCCTGAGCATGCCAGTAGTCACTCCCATTCTTGCAGCTAGGGAAGGAGCTGGATTATCTTTCCTCAACCTTATCTTTGAAGGATAAGAAAATTGACTGGGATTTGTGATCAGCCTCCCCAGTTGTGGCTAGTGCTGAGAAACCTTAGTATTGGTGAGAAAATAAAAGTAAACATTTAATTTAAGTTGCTTGCTGTACTATTATGGTAAAAAAGCCTTTAAGTGTATCAGCAAAGTAAAAGATAAAACCTCCCTCCATAAATGTGCAGGGGTGAATTAATGCAGAATCGGGAGTGTGTGTGTGGAGGGGGGGGTGTTGAGGGGAAAAATTAAAAAAAAATCCTTAAAAATCAAGGGATGGAGGGATCTGCTTCAAACTTTGCAAGTCTAAAGCCCTCCTTGTGAGCTATTATGGTGCCACGTTTCATTTCTTTATCTTTAAAAACGATGGAGATGTATGCATTTCTGTTAATTCCCATTGACGATATCAGCACAGTTCTCTGAAAACGGAGCAGTTTTCCAACAAGTAATCTGGCAATGCGGAGAGATGGACCTCTTCTGGAGCACCAGCCTGAATTTCAGGGCTGAGAAGATCTGGTCTGCAAACCTCTACTCAGAAGGTCTCTCTGGAGTGGCCACAGGCAGCCACTGACTTTTCAGACAACAGTTTCCAATTCGACTTATCTGCCAAGGAACCTCGGCATGTCTACCACATTCATAGAGTGTAGGACACAGAATGATGGGCTCAAGTTACAGGAAGTCAGATGCCAGCTGGAGATCAGGAAAAACTTATTGACTATTAGAGCAGTATGACAATGGAACCAGTTACCTAGGGAGGTTGTGGGCTCTCCCACACTAGAGGCCTTCAAGAGGCAACTGGACAACCATCTCTCAGGTATGCTTTAAGGTGGATTCCTGCATTGAGCAGGGGGTTGGACTCGATGGCCTTCCAATTCTACTATTCTATGATTCTATGTCCTTTTGGCATGTTGTAGAGCAGGAATGGACAACAACCTCAGTTGCCTTATTCCTGGCCCAGCACCTACTATTTGAGTTATCGTCCTCCCACTTGATGATATTGCTTTAAATCCTGGCTTGCAGTGTCGCTGTCCATGTCTCTCTGCAAACAGGGAGAGAAGAAGTGGGTGGATGGTGGAGGAGATTGTTTGTATGTCTCCAGCTCTTTTCACTTGTGGATTTTTCTGTTTATCGCCAAGGGAAAGGAAAGTGTTCCCATTAATCTTGCAAGCCATTTCTGCCATCCCCAGGTTTCTACCTGCTGGGGCTGAGTGGGAGGAAGGGGAAATTCTTGCTTTTCATCTATCTGAGAAGAAACAAAAGCTGTTACCATCGTGCCCGAGAAATCGGCAGCACTCCGGAGGCAGCCTGGGGGTCAGGGCTTTGTTTCTTGACAGGTCTAGGTCTTCTCAACACTGTAATTTCGACATTGCTTTCTGCTAAAATCCCTTCATTTATACACTGGGAGAAATTCACAACAGAGCTGTTTAAAATGTAGTAAAGTAAATTATCACATCCGCCAGTGAGCTTCCTCCAGTGAGCACAGATCTGCACCCGCGTTAGTCTCGCCATCCAGCCTTATCAGGCCAAGTGGAGATCAGCAGGCAGCACTGAGGAGGCAGTGTTGTCCAGTGGCCAGTGTGTCATCCTGTGCATTAGGCCTCATAGAGTTGAAATCAATTTTGAGGGGAAATGCTCCAGCAAAGTCTCCTAATTAAAAGTTTGAGATTTGGGTGACAGTGACAGAGAATTGCGTAATGTAAGCCAAAGTCATTCATTCTGGATTTTTAGATGTTGGCAAGGATGTAAATTATGTTGGCTGCTAGGGAAGTGTGTTAACCCTCAGGTCTTTGCAATATTTTTGCCACTAGAGAACTCCTTAGGGATAGGGATGTTGTGAGCGCCTGACTAGTTCCATGAGTCCAGCAGACTCCCCATATCCTCCTCTCTGGACCCTGCTCACCAAGCCACTCTCTTGGACCCACCTGCCCAATGAGCAGGTCCAGCAGCCGCCAATCTCCATGGAAATGGCAGCTCGAGATTTCCGTAAAAGCAATGTTGTGCAAATGCCAATCAATAAGAAGCCAGTTATGCAACATTATAGGCGTAAAGGCTTGGTGAGAGCCTGCAGGAACCAGATGGAGGTGAGTCTGTCTAGCCCTACTTAGGGTGCAATGCGATGCATGTTTAGATGGAACAAAATCCTACCATTTCCAGCATTTCCAGTTAGGCATGCTGGGAGTTGTAGAACTTTGTTCTATCTAAACACACATAGGATTGTGGCCTTAATCTATCTGCAGCTCATTGTGCCCCCTCTGACCTCACATACTCAGGACACGTGTCTCTGAATACATCTGCATACTGCTTCTCCATGTTAGGAATTAAAATAAGCTCTTCCGAAACACAGATAAGTGGGGAAAATCAGCTCAATTGTTGTGCTACCGTGTGTCTGTAGGGCACATAGAGTGCTACCGGGGGGGGGGGGGGGATGCAGAAGTCCCATTCTGTAAGTCATGTCCTACAATTGGGCAGGACAAAGGATCTGGATCCAACCCAATACCCCCTTTTTATTTTTACATTTTCATGAGCTGTATTATTCTGTTGGTAATTATTTTATTATTGTTTTGAGTTTTTATAATCGTAAAGCACTCCAAGGGCATTTGGCAGTTGGTCAGCAAATAAATCAAATAAACAAATAAGTAAATAACGATATCCATTCCCTCCTTCTTCCAGCATCCCCCCCACACCCCATCCCACATTGTTCAGGAGGACCTCATGACTCTCTTCGGAAGGCTTTGCGTGGGTTGTAGATAGGGGCAGAAAAAAGGAGCAGATAGGAAACATGTCTTCCATGAAGTTATTTAAGGGCACAGTCCTATTGGGATTCCCTTCCGTCTCTGACATCATAGGCTGATGAGCATCCTATGCATAGCAGGAAGTGTGTGGAGGTGACTGTCACCTCTATGCTCCACCCCACTCTGCAGTTTAGCCAGAGAGGCATTTTTGCCCATCTAGCCAAGCTGTTAGGGAGAAGGAGGGAAGGAAGCTCTGCAGTTTCATTGGAGAGGCATTTTTTGCCCATCTAGCTAAGCTGTTTGGCAGCAGGAGGGAAGGAGGCTGAGGCAGCTGGAGGGCTGTCCATGAGCCAGCTACTCTGGTCTTCTCCCCCCTCCCTACAATGCCACCCCCTCTCCCTCCTCTCCGAGCTCATGTTTGCAAGCTTGTAAAGGGAGCTGGCATAGCTTCTGTGCCAGTGGAGCGGGGGGGAGCTTGGTCTCTTGGATCCGATGTTAGTTTGCTGTCTGCGAACTTGGATCCAGGAATCCAAAATATCTGATGGCCCCCAGATGCTGTCTAAGGGCCATAGCATTCATCTCTAAGGCCTTTGCTAGACCTACCTTAAAGTCTGGGATTGATGAGGGGAGATCCCGCGATGCAGCTATCACGGGATCTCACCCTAGGCTAGACGCGAGGCGTGATGAGGTAAGGAAAAGACCAGTCGTGACCACCATTTTCCCCCCCAAGGGCCAGCTGCACAGGAGCACTGCTGCGATGAATGGTAAGTTTTTGTTTTTAAAAAATACTTCCCTGATCCTCCCACCCTGCCCCCGATGAGCACAGCTCTCCTGGGGAGCACTGCACCTCATGCGTGGCTCCTCCCGGCTACGCGCAAGTAATTGCACGGAGCTGGGGAAAGCCGCAGAACGGGCTACACGCTCCAGCCCGAGACCACGGGAAATACCGGGCCAAAAGTGGTGCCCATTATCCCGGGGCCAGGGAGGGTTGATCCCTGCCTGAGCCCGGGATCCCCTGTGCGTCATCTGGATGCACAGGGGTGATCCCGGGTATCAGCCCAGGATAACCCCTTGTCTAGCTAAGACCTAACTTATCGAATTCAAACCCTCTTCTATAGGTTGGCTTCTTGACTATCAGCTAGCCCCGGCATCCCTGTTGCTGCTGTTTTCCCCTCCCTCTGCAGAGAGTTCTGGAACCTGGACTGTATCATCAGCTCCCATGGTCCAGTGGAGACTGCCGTACACACACTGATTTATCCCTAATTATACTGTACCTGTGCATGAATTTTAATTGTAAGCTGCTTTGGAAACTAATCTTGGCTGGAAGACCGGGCACACAAAAATAAAAATGCAAACAAACAAAAGAACTCTTCTGGCTGCTACCCTGGTTCTAAATGCCAGATGAGCTGAAAAGGAACATCTCTTGTGAGTTGTAAAATTGCTTCTTTTTGAGCAACTGCAGCAGCACTATTGTCATGTAGCAAGGTGGGGTGCTGCCTTAGGTAGCTTACTGGGGGGCATGATGAAGGGTGGCAAATCGGGAGACAGATGGGGTACGTGGGCACAAGCCCCATTGAAATGAAAGGAAGCAGTGCAACGGGAGAGCAGTGCACTGCTCCTCTTAAATAAGTGTCAATGCAACTTGCACAGGAGAAGGCCCATGGGAGCTGTGCCTTAGAATGCTTGAGGAGTTCTGTCTTTGCTTATTCTGCTACAAACAGACCGAGCGCACCTCCTGGATTAAGATGTGTATCAGAATTGAGTTATCCACTGGCCTTCGCACTTCCCCAAAGTTCTGACACAGTTCTCAACTCAGAAAACATAACAAATGTTGCATATTTTGAGAGAGAATACACTTGGGCTGCAATCCTATACATACTTACTTTGCAGGATTTCTGGGAATTCTGGTGCTTCCAAGCCCCCACTCTTTATCGCCTCCATAAGAAACACAATATTTCATGGGGTAAATGAAAAATAGACCTTTGTTCCATTATTGCCCCGTTACAGCATGGGGGCAACTTGAAGTTACTCAAAAGTAAAAGTATCTTCAGTTACGTTTAAGGTGGAGATGATTGGTGATCCCTTGATTTTGGGGCTGCTTTCACCCATTCCCAAAAGTCCCGTGGGCTCCCTCAGCTGGAGCTAGACATGGAGCAATGCTTGGGAGATGGTGTTTGCCCAGCCTGCCTGGGCCTGGCATTCTCTTTGGAGAAGGCTTGTCTGTAAGTGTTGAACCAGTGCAACTACTTTACATGGGCTGCAGTATAGTCCTGGGCTGTCAGCTTCTGCTGCTCCTACCTGGCTCTTTCTCCCAGCCAACCTCACTTTCTTTTCATTATCTTCTCCCCTGGTCTGTGCTATCTCTCATCCATCCTTTCTCCCCTCCCCGCCACCAGACTTCCTTTTCTGTCATCTTCCTTTCTCGTATCTGTGCTAAGCCCTTGCTCCATCTTCCTTCCTCTAGCTTCCAAAACTGTCTCTGGGGGGTTTCCCCTTTGACTTTTCTACCTCCCTCTTCTCTTCCTTCTCTCTCTTTAAATGCCTCCATGCCCCGCCCACTCTTCCTCTCTACTTCCCAGCTGGGTAGCAGGCTGATTTCTGTGTTGTTTGTGTTGCCAGTCTCTGAGCACTGCTTTTGTTTCCTACAGATAGCAGAGTCCATGGCCAACCTGTGAGCAGATTGGCAATGGCTGAGGGAGGCAGCCAGGACCACTCAGTGACTTTGCCATCAAACTCAATGGAGTATTTTGACATGTATATTCCTGTTGTTTTGTATTTAGTTTTAGGACATTATGGAGTAAAAAATCTTGTGTGTATGTGCTAGCCAGTTTGAGACAAAAAGTTCAAGTTGCAGGTAAGCTGTGGTGGCACTATTGAGATTTTGCCTGTCTCTAGGCTGATTTTATTTGGGCTTCTTTTTCAGTGAAGGACAAATCGCTGATGTGCTTCTCAACCAATGGTGTGGTGTGGATTTTTCCACATTGTGTCATTTTCCTCCTCTTTTGCAGAATTGTCCACACCTGTGGTATTTAGACGGCACTAAATGAATATAGGAGGGTTGTGGCACCACACATTTTAGCCCCACCCCTATGCACACACATTATATGGCCCCTCATATAACAAGACCAAACTTCTGCAGTTTGGACCCTCCTGCAACTGTGGAGTTTCCCAGCATGATTTAGAAGTAAGGATGGGTGAGAAATTAGTTTGGTTCATATTTCGGCATGGACTCACTTAATCCACACTTCCCAAACCTTAACATGAACTGGAGCAGACTTTGCCATTGAAACCCATACATTTCTGAAATTTGCAAGGTTCAGGGCTATCTATACTTGACTGGCCCTGACTCTCTAGGGTTTCAGACAGAGGTCTTTCTTCGCCCTACCTGAACCTGGGATCTTTTGCATACCAAGCTGGTGCTTTTATCACTGAGCTATATTCTTTCCCCTGGTCCACAGCCTGGCAATTTGGGCTAACACAGACCAATTCACAGAGCCAGCTTGCTGCCATCTGTCAATTCAGATCCATGCAGAGGGGAAAGCAGCTGCTGAGACTGAAATAAGTCCCCGAGTGCTTTCTGGAAACAACCCTTGAACAGTGGTTTAAATATCTTTTGTGCTCATTTACTGTGGTGTTCATATTTGTGCTTATGGAAATGATGTAACAGTTCAGTGGCCATAAAGCTTTGTGACATTTATATACTGTAAGCACATACATGTCTTATTCAAAGGGTTAAGGAAAGGAGGGTTACAAAATCTAAAACATCCTCATACTGCTACATGTGTGAAGATGTAACATGTAAACAGGTGCTGATGCAGTAAGAGGGTTTCAGCAAACAGAAAATTGATCTGCTGAGCTAGGAAACTCAGGAGCTGCCATATACTGGCTCAGACCATTGGTCCTTCTAGCCTAGTATTGCCAACACTGTGGCTCTCCAGGGTTCCAGACAGGATTCTTTCCTATCTAGAGCTACTGAACATTGAAGCAGGGACCGTCTGCATTCAAAGTAGGTGCTCTGCTCCACAACTCCTGTGGCTTTTGTTACACAGGATATTGTGAACAGGGGTATTTTTAGGGATGACCAAACAATAAAACAAATAACAACATGTAAGCATTGATGGGGTAAAGTGGCTTCATGTCCTGTGGCCAGATGCCTGCTGCTGGTGCATTTGGGCATCTAGTGAAGCAGCCTTACATGCACACTGCTTTATGCACATAGAGTATGTGTGGATAGAGCACATGAAGGGGATCCTGGCCCAATCATCCCCTTTGCATAGAGGTGCTCTATGCACAAAGGTTGGTACATGCATACACTCAGTTTTCATGTTGGCAGAATACACAGCCAAGGGGCAGGGTGGCCGGGGAGGGGCGTCCAGCACACGCATCATTGGTGCACCAGCTATGAAGCTGCTCTCGCCCCATACATCAAAGTATGTATCCTGTTTATCTGACAACCACCTATCGGGTATGCTTTAGGGTAGATTCCTGCATTGAGCGGGGGGTTGGACTCGATGGCCTTGTAGGCCCCTTCCAACTCTGCTATTCTATGAGTCTATGAGCACTCCTTCTGTCTCTTTATCAAACCATAAAGAGCCAGTAACTCTTTAAGGATACAGAGAAGAATGAGAACCTCATAGACCGTTGTTGGAGGTAGACCTTGTTGTGTAAACATGGAGCAGCATTATAGCATCATAAAGTGAAATGCCATCTGTGGTGCCCTTTGCACCAGCGAAGAATATAAGTCCTATGAGAAGAAAGGGACATTAAAAACCAATTTATCAGCTAACAGCAAATTTGCTTACAGAATCTTGACACATGAGTTGTATGCTTTTATGCCTTGTTGGCTGTATGATTAATCCAGGCACACTCTCTCCCTAGGCTGCCTCTGCCCCCACTGCACTGAGGGACATCTTCATGAGTTAGTCAACATTTTTGTGAAATTAAATTAAAAATACAATTAGCTTGAAGAGAATTCAAGGGCAATGCAGGGTTGAGCTGGCATGGTGATTAATTACAGCTGAGCTGCTGTAGTACCAGTCGCCATTCAGTCCTTCTTGTGCATAGGAGAATCCTTACAGGTTGAAGTCATTCACAATGAAAGGTGTTTTTCAGGAGATTCTGGGTAGCAGAGACTTTCCTTGTATCTGCACTACATCAAGCTGGTTACACGTGTGTACATATGATGAAATAAACTAGAGAAGGATGAGCAGATTTCCCCTATAGACATTCAGAAAGGGGTTCAAATCAACATGTGAGAAGCATAGGGATAGGCTAGGATACTTCGAATATCATCGATTTTCGCAAATCCAGGAATGATGGAATGGGAGATTTGTGCAGATCCCTCCAAATTTGCAGAAATCTCCTGAAATTTCCAAAAATTTCCACCATAGACTAAGGCAGGGGCTGATTCAGTCTATGGAGGGAATTTGCATAAATTAGGAAATTTGAGAAGAGGGAGTGGCAAATGAGCAATGTTTGAGATCGCTAGGATTCTCCAAACATCGTCTCTCTGCTTGCCTTCTGCCTGATTCCCATTCGCGTTTGTAATTGTTGCTCACTTTTTGTGAATGTGAGATTTGTGCAAATTGAGCAGCAATCAGATGGGAGCTTGGCAAATCTCCTGAAATTTGCAGATTTTCTGAAATCTGCATAGATTTCCCAATTTCCTCCATAGACTAAAGTGTGGCTGATTCAGTCTACTGAGGAAATTTGCACAGATTAGGAAATTTGCATGAATTGAATTCAGAATTGCAAAAGTGCTGAATGTGAGCACATGTTCAATAATTTGTCAAAATTTTCAACAGACGTGGTCATGCTCATAGTCACATTTGGGGATTCGAAGGGGTCATGCCTTCATGTTTTGCAAGCAAGCCCAACATTCTCATACACCCCTAGAGGCGAAGAAGTGCTCCTGCTCCACTGCTTTCCTTCATTGAAATTTTAGCCCTCAACTCATGGAGAGTGAGAGTCTGAAGAGGAGGGCCTCCTGTATTCATGGAAGCTCTCCATGTGGGCCACAACACTGAAAAAAACCCACCACATTCTGGAGCCATGGGATGTTGAGTATCAGTTGGAAAATCAAAGCAGAAAACTGGAAGGGGAGAGATTGGGATGCCTGGAGCACATGGCTACCTGCAACCCTGAAGGAGAGAACTCACATTAGGAAGGATCATACACTGAAATCTTTTGTTGAAGGTCCCACTTTAAATAGCTAATCCTAAAATGCTGTGATTGAGTGGCAGGGTCGTAATAAGGACAACCAGGACAGGCTTCTCCTGCCTCTGATGCCATTCATACATGCTCCCCATAGCTTATCAGCTATCCCTACATGACCCAGCTGCTCCCTTGTCTCATAGAATCATAGAATCATAGAATAGCGGAAGGGGCCTACAAGGCCATCAAGTCCAACCCCCTGCTCAATGCAGGAATCCACCCTAAAGCATCCCTGACAGATGGTTGTCCAGCTGCCTCTTGAATGCCTCTAGTGTGGGACAGGCCACAACCTCCCTAGGTAATTTATTTATTTATTTATTTATTTATTTATTTATTTATTTATTTATTTATTACATTTCTATACCACCCAATAGCCAGAGCTCTCTGGGCGGTTCACATTGTTGTACTGCTCTAACAGTCAGGAAGTTTTTCCTGATGTCCAGCTGGAATCTGGCTTCCTTTAACTTGTGCCCGTTATTCCGTGTCCTGCACTCTGGGAGGATCGAGAAGAGATCCTGGCCCTCCTCTGTGTGACAACCTTTGAAGTATTTGAAGAGTGCTATCATGTCTCCCCTCAATCTTCTCTTCTCCAGGCTAAACATGCCCAGTTCCTGCAGTCTCTCTTCGTAGGGCTTTGTTTCCAGACCCCTGATCATCCTGGTTGCCCTCCTCTGATCACGCTCCAGCTTGTCTGCTTCCTTCTTGAATTGTGGAGCCCAGAACTGGACGCAATACTCTAGATGAGGCCTAACCAGGGCCGAATAGAGAGGAACCAGTACCTCACGTGATTTGGAAGCTATACTTCTATTAATGCAGCCCAAAATAGCACTTGCCTTTCTTGCAGCCATATCACACTGCTGGCTCATATTCAGCTTGTGATCTACAACAATTCCAAGATCCTTCTCGTTTGTAGTATTGCTGAGCCAAGTATCCCCCATCTTGTAACTGTGCATTTGGTTTCTATTTCTTAAATGTAGAACTTGGCATTTATCCCTATTAAATTTCATTCTGTTGTTTTCAGCCCAGCACTCCAGCCTATCAAGATCACTTTGAAGTTTGTTTCTGTCTTCCAGGGTATTAGCTATCCCACCCAATTTTGTGTCATCTGCAAATTTGATAAGCGTTCCTTGCACCTCCTCATCCAAATCATGAATAAAAATGTTGAAGAGCACTGGGCCCAGGACTGATCCCTGCGAAAACCCCACTCGTTGCCTCTCCCCAGTTTGAGAAGGTTCCATTGATAAGTACTCTCAGAGTCCGATTCTGTAGCCAACTGTGAATCCACCTAATAGTTGTTCCATCTAGCCCACTTTTAGCTAGTTTGTTAATCAGAATATCATGGGGCACTTTGTCAAAAGCTTTGCTGAAGTCAAGATATATGACGTCCACAGCATTCCCACAGTCCAAAAGGGAGGTTATCCAATCAAAAAATGAGATCAAATTAGTCTGACAGGATTTGTTCTTGACAAATCCATGTTGGCTTCTAGTAATCACTGCATTGATTTCAAGGTGTTTACAGATTGACTTCTTTATAATCTGCTCCAGAATTTTCCCAGGGATGGATGTCAGACTGACTGGTCTGTAGTTCCCAGGTTCCTCCTTTTTGCCCTTTTTGAAGATAGGGACAATGTTAGCCCTCCTCTAGTCATCCGGCACCTCACCCGTCTTCCATGATTTTGCAAAGATAATAGATAAAGGTTCTGAGAGTTCTTCCACTAGCTCCTTCATTACTCTAGGATGCAGTTCATCGAGCCCTGGAGATTTGAACTCATTCAAGGAAATTAGGTGTTCTTTGACCATTTGGTTATCAATCTCAAACTGCAATCCTGCCCCCTCAATTTCTGCTTCACTTTTTCCAGGGGGATCATAGACCCGCTTTGGGGAGAAGTCTGAGGCAAAGTAGGAATTGAGCACTTCAGCCTTTTCTTTGTCATTTGTTATCAATTTGCCATCTTCATTAAGCAGTTGAACCACCATGTCTTTCCTCTGTCTTTTACTACTCACGTATCTGAAGAAAGCCTTTTTATTGCTTTTAGCATCCCTCGCTAATCTCAGCTCATTCTCAGCTTTAGCCTTCCTGACACCATTTCGGCACTTCTGTGCCACCTGTCTGTACTCTTCTTTTGTAGCCTGGCCTTCCTTCCACTTCCTATATGTATCCTTTTTTTGTTTTCAGGTCATCTCTAAGCTTTTTGTGGAGCCACATTGGTTTCCTCTGTTGTCTTCTATCTTTTCTCCTTGTTGGAATAGTTTGTAACTGTGCCTTTAAAATTTCCTTTTTTAAACACTCTCACCCATCCTGCACTCCTTTTCTCATTAGGCTCACTTGCCATGGGACCTTACTTATCATAGTTCTGAGTTTATTAAAATCAGCTTTCCTAAAATCCAGAGTACGTGTATGGCTACACTCAACTTTTGTCTCCTTCATAATCAAGAATTCAAGTATGACATGGTCACTTTCCCCCAGAGTTCCCGTAACTGCCACTTTATCCACTAAGATGTCCCTATTGGTCAATATCAAGTCAAGGATTGCCAATCCTCTAGTTCCTTCCTCCACTTTCTGTAGGAGAAAGTTATCACCCATACATGTCAGGAATTTCTTGGAAGGGCTGATTTTGGCAGTATTTGTCTCCCAACAGATATCAGGGTAATTGAAGTCCCCCATCACTACTACATCACACTTCCTTGAAACACTGGCAATTTGTTTCTCAAAAGTTTCGTCCTCGTCTTCTCCTTGATTGGGTGGTCGGTAGTAGACTCCAATCATCATGTTCTTTTTATTCCTCGCCCCATTTATTTTAATCCAGATGCTCTCGATGGGGCTCCCAGTCTGACCTGCCTGTATTTCTGTGCAGGGATAGGTATTTTTAACATATTCCTCCACCTCCCTTTCTATTTTTTCTGTTCTTTTTGAACAAGTTATATCCTTCAATTGCTATATTCCAGTCATGGAATAGACATGACTGTTAAGATCTGTTGCATCTCATCAAGAATCCCTTTCAACAACACTTGCCTGATAGGAAAGATCTATTGGCATGAAGACAGAGTCATTGCATGCAACATATACTTTCTGCTTAGAATGAGTGCAAATGAACACACACATGCAAGACCATTTCAACATATAAGGGTTCAGCAAGTCCATTTACTAATGTGAGCTTTGTCTCTTGTCCACTTGGGGGTGCAAATTGGGTGCCCACTTAGAGCACAATACATGCGTTTGTGCTAACCTATTTCTCCCATGGCAGGTTTCTTCATGTTCATGGCAGTAATCTTGCCTATCAATAATTGCTTGTTGGTTAATGCTGCAAGGAATCCTGACTGAAGGGATATTGATATTACAGGCTTAATGGGTTAAAAGACATCTCCTCTCCCACGGGGAGCCCTGGAAACTGTTGTTCTCCAAGGGTGTAGGGATCTCTAATGTATTCTCAGCACCATCCCTACAACAAAAAAAGTAATAAGGTGTATGTAGTGGTGCGGAAGCTGTGACTGTCAATTAAACTAGTACTATATTTTATGTAGATATGGCCTGATGCTTTGGAATAAAAGCATATAACTCCAGGGCAGCAACTCAACAAAAGCATCCAGGAAGCCACAGGCAAAACAGTTTGCTCCAGGCAGGCTCTAATCTTTCAGAATTTTGCTGCAAGAAGAGTCTATAAGGTTTTATTTACTCTGCTCTGAGACTAAGATGAGACCAGGAACAAGTGCACTGACTACGGTCATCACTTATATATCACAGAAAAGGAGGACAAAGATTTGCATATCCCAATGTATATGTGTAGCTGCAAATTTGGATGGAAATGCTATAATTTAAATAGAAACGCCACACACCTTATAGTAGGGAAGACTGTGACCAGCTGACATGTCTGCCTTGCTCAGCCTGTGGTCCAGGTGCTGACTGTGGATGGACAACTTCAAGCTCTTTCTTGTTCACCCCCTTTAGGGTATTTTATCTTTAAACCGACTTGGACTTGAAGGCCCTTCATAAACAAGGGTGGGGGATTTCTCTCTCTCCCTAGGACTCCATTCCCTCATGGGAATTCTATTGGGAGTCACATGTTGGTGGTGAGTAAGGCCTCAGACAGCACTGGGCAGGGCCAGAGCCAAAAAGGGGTGGGCTACCCCCTTTCTTTCTCTTCCACCCCCTTTTCTCTCTCTGCCACCCTTCTCTCTCTCTCTTTCTGCCACTCCCTTTTCTCCCTCCCTTCCTCTTCTTTCCCATCAAGAGAGTGCCAGGAAAGGGACAGGCCATTCTTGCCATAGGTCTGACCAGATCGCATGCAGGTGGCTTGCGAAATTAGGCTGAGGGTTATACAAAATCAGGCCAAGGGCGACAGGAGGCCCTAAGGCCATCGGGGTTTCCAACCCATGAAATAAAGGATGTTTTCAAATAAAGGACAAGGTTTCTATGAAATAAATCACAGCCCTGATGAATGCACTTTCAGAACTGCCCAGAGAACTTCAGCTATTGGGTGGTATAGAAATGCAATAAATAAATAAATAAATAAATAAATAAATAAATAAATAAATAGGGCAAGCAAAACCTGATCAGATCCAAGGTGAAACTCTTAAGGACTTTGAAGCCTAGGGCTGGCTGGGAAGTGGAAATAATAGTGGGAAATGGGCTGGTGATCCTGCAGATTTATGGCTATGCTCAGGCTTGTCGTTGTGTGTATATAACACAGCTGGCACACTTGTGGATTCTTTTATGAACAGACTGCAGTACGAAAGTTGTCCTGGGCTGCTTGCCTAGGTGTATGTAACTGGTGAACAGCTGTAAACAACAGTGTAAAGCTCTGGATCCAGTTTTCATCCAGCGTCTGTGAAAGAATTTATCATGGCATTTCATTGGTGGAAAAGGTAAGAACAAAGGTGGCCAGATGGAAAGAACGGGGCTCCTGCACTTTTAATAATTGTGTAGAAGAGGGGATTTCATCTGGTGTAGCTTGTCATCATGACAGCTCTTTTCCATCTGGCTACTCTAACAAGTGCAGCTTGGTGGCTCAGCCCTTTCCAGGGAAACTTAAGAGTAATTTGACACTCATTTATGTTGTTGAAATATGAGCCAACAGGTGGCGACGTGGTACACCACCATCCACAATCATTTTCTGAGGGTTCTTTTAGGTAGCTGCAGCCAGCCTGGTCTGTGCAGAATCCTTTGGGAGATGCTGGCACACATTGCTCTCTTGGTTGACTTGGAATGGACCCAGATTAGCAACATTTGCAAGAAGCAATGAGCTGACATGCCCCCTTCCGCTGATATGAGCAGTTCCCTGGAGAGTCCCCTCTTTGCACTGTTGTCTGAGAACTGTTTCTGGCGCTTTTGCCACTCTCGGATGTGTAGCTTACGCCCCATCTTCAAAAATGTGTGCAAACTCAAGAGATGTGTATCTATTTCTTTGCTGGAGGAAAATGTTTCAAAATTTCCAGAAGCTGGTCTTAGGAATGAAACAGACATGTATGTGTGCATCCTTCAGTACCATTTGTTCATCACTTATGCCACAGTAGGGATGTACGGATTTTGTTAAACCCATTCGTCCTGCATTTAATAGATTGTCAGGTGCTTTTCATTCTGTTGTCCACTAATTGACAGAATCAGCCCCCCCCCCATTTTCCGAGTTTGTGCAAATTCACATTTGTGCCAATTTGCATCTGCGTAAATTCACACTTGGAAAAATGTCTAAAACCCCTCGCAAAATGCACATTTTCATGTTGTAGACATGGGGAAATGTGCATTTTTGGCTGTGACTTTTTTATTTTTCATATTTCTGCATACATTTTCAGAAAGTTAAAAAAAAAAAGGTTTGCAAGTCCATGGAAACTGCGACTTAAGACAAGCTGGACCACTGTGGAATCCATGGGTTGGATTCATAGAAATCTGAACTCATTTGATTCTGTTGTAGATTTCTTCAACATCCCTATGCCACAATTCTCAAGATGTATTGGTGGTGGCTTTGAGCCAGTAACATCCAGCCGAACTGCAGCTGCACGGAGGTACCTCAGCACATAAGAAGCAGACCCACCATTTAGGCATTATGTTTCTAGGGTACAGGAAGGGGTGTAAGAGGGATTGGGACATGCATGGCAGCCCTACTCCCAACCTCCCAGTGTTGAGTTCTGCAAGGAACTTCTATCATATCCACCTGAATGCAAATAGAAACCTTTGCACAATTTGGAGCCCTGATAAAGCAAGGTTCCCGGTTGCATGGGGGCTTCCATTTGTGCTAATGTGAATGCAAATAAAGCCCCATGGAGACTGCTCTGCTCAACACAGGAAGGGATGGCAGGATATTAGGAGCAGGGTCAGCGAGTGTTGTCTCTTTCTTCTTTCATGTGTTCCTGTACCTTTTAAAGGAATGGTTCTTGAATGGAGCTTTAGGGGCAGGATCCAATAGTGTCATTTTGCTAATTCAAATGGGGCTAGTGGAAATTTCCCATATCATTCTGCTGAACAAGAGCTTGCACATTACACCCACACAGCTAGCTGTGCAAGTGGTTGCACAAGTGGCTGCACAACCACACTTGCACAAATGTAGCTTTAGTTGGATTTTCCTCTTACACCTACTTCAGAACCTACTTTATGCTAGTGCATCACACAGTTGGAAACTGCCTTGGTTAGGATTCACCATAGAGAAATATTTTTTTCAGAGATCTTTGCAGGCATTTTTAGAAATATTGACCCCCCTGAAGAAGGCCCATATATATCATACAGGGCTGAAAGGTGTTGGGATACTTCAAGGTGTAAAGTATATTGTCAACATCTACACCAAGCAATATATTTCACTATGAAAGTGGTATGAAAGTGGAATATAAAAGGCAGGAGCCACACCAAGCAGGATATAGTGGTATGAAAGCAGGATTGGTATGTTTCAATGGGACCCAACAGTTGTCAGTGAACTTCAATACTGGTAGAAAGCAGTAGTGTGGCTCCTGCCTTTTATATACCACCTTCATACCACTTTCATAGTGGAATATCCTGCTTGGTGTAGATGAACCCTTAGTCTCTTCATTTCATTGTGATCAAGCTAAGACAATGAACCAGTTGAAAGAAGAGATAGAAGTTCATCAGATGAGCCAGCTGCCCACTTACGGATGTTTACACATCCTTTAGATGACGACATCCACCTCCTGTGCACCTCGTGCTCCTTCTGCTCATTTTTGCATCACAAAATAGATCCCTTTTAATCCAACTTTTAAAAATTAACAAAATGGCATGATACAAACGACCCCTAAATGGGCCATGTGGTCTTTGTTTACTTCTTCTTTCCCCACACGGCAGAATAAGGAAGTAATGAGGGACAAACATTGGGGGCAGAGAAGCAATGGTAAGGAAATGTGATTTTCCCCAGGTAATGATGCTCTCCGTGGCTATGATCAGAAGACACCTTAGACTATTGTGGCTAAGGTTTTTTTTACTAACAAAAAAGCCTTAAACACCATGGTTAAGGTGTCTTCTGAACAGGGCCATATTGTGGTACCCCCTCTGGGTGACTATCATAGGTTTCTCAATGTACCTTGAAAGGACTTGAAAACATGTCAGCCTTGTAAAACAATGTAAAACTATTTTTGCAGGGTTCTGCCTGCTTGCTTGTCATTCATCAATACAGAACTCAATTTTTGGTGAAAAACTTGGGCGGGGGTGGGGGGGGGGGAGAGAACCATTCAGAAAATAGAGAAAATCTGCAGTTATCAGGGGATCCAAGAGGGACCTCAGTACCAGAGCTCCCTTCACCCTTCCCTTCTCTGCCCTTCATTTTTATTTTCATTTAGCTTGAAATGAAAAGGCAGCAAAGCGTTAGACCTTCTCTGCCCCAGACCATGCTCTCAGTCCAAATCAGCTTCCACCCTGTGTGGTTACTATTTAGTAAAAAGAAACTAAGCACATGAGGGCTCAAGTATGTGTTTAGCATCACATCTAGTTTGGTCCTTAGTTGATTTTTTGCGGTGATCACTCAGTATTAGAGATGGTGCACCATTCCTTACCAAATAGACCCTGTTCAGATGACATGGTAAGCCACAGTGGGTATGCATTTTGAGTTAACCATTCCTGGCTTAGTGTGTTATGTGAACCATCACTTAGCATGTCATATGAAACATTCCTAACCATGTTGGCTACATAACCATGGTTTAAACATGCTCACTAACCATTTACTGCAACAGGGTTAGTGGCCTAATCATGGCTTAGCACAATGTCTGAACAGGCCCATACTCTAAAATACAAGGCCCTTGCATTTGTTTATCATGCCAAAGCTCATCTTAATGCAGTATACTGATTAAAAAGAGATGTTTAAATCATGTCTGTTTAAACTACAATCTTCATCTGAATTATATCAGCCAGTGGTGCAGTTAGGCAATTTAAAACTCTGGACTTAAGGGGGAGGAGCCTACAATACAAGAGGGAATGACATTGCACTAGCAGAAATCAATGCTCTCCTACCATTGTTTTAAATTATTATTAATTATGTTTAATGTATTTGTTTTATTGCTATTTTCATCAAGTGTTGTTGTTGTTGTTGTTGTTGTTGTTGTTGTTATTTATTGCATTTGTATACCACCCCATAGCTGAAGCTCTCTGCGCAATTTACATATTAGTAATTGTTTGCTGTCTCAGGTGACTTTTTTTTGGGGGGGGAAAGGGTGGGGTACAAATCAAATAAATAAAGACATGTCAATACTGCTTGCTAGCACAATGGGAAACCGAGGGGTCTTAAGGAAGCTCCCTTCTATATGGTAAGGTGTATTTCTCTCCTTTCTTCAAAATGTGGAAAGCCAGCTGTGCTGCACTGGGGGATCCTGTTATTCATTCTCCTCAGTCAGATCCTGGGCTTCTGCCCCATAGCCCTGCCCTGAATAACATCACTAACATCAGGGCATTCTCCACATAAATCCTGGGTTGGTGCTACATTCATTGCATTCTTAGTTTGACTAGGCAACCAAGAGGTTAGAATGTTACATTTTTCTTTAAATGAGGATTAAAGTGTTCATGAGTTTATTCCATCTTATGTTAGTTTGAGGCTAATTGTATTGAAATTTTGATGTTGCAATTTGGGGAAAAAATGGCTAGAGAAAAAATACACTAATCTTTTATAGGAAAGGAGTGAGAAAGAGCTTCGTTAAATCCATTTAACTTAATAACAGTGGAAAAGGTCCTGTACAGCCAGATAAAGCCTAACTGAAGCCTAAGTTAATAGTGGCAAATACATACATTCTCTCTTGGTATTTACAGTATTACCTAATTAAATGAAGACTGGGCAGCCTAAATGTATTGATTTTCATCAGTGGCAACCTTGATATGTTATCAGAAGTGAATAATCCCCTCTCTGTAAAACAGACTTTGATAGATCAATAAGAGGAATATGCCGCATCTCCTGGCAGCTTCATCAACCTTGGAGGGAGATCTATCAAGGGCAACCTTGTTTCTGATTTTATGTTGCACTTATGTCATCCCTTCCTCTCAGTTATTCCAGTATGTTCCCTGTAGTTTGCAGTTTTGCATTCAGGCTTCATTTCAGCTCATTTCAAAGCTCTACAAGTTCAACAGTAGGAAGCTAAAAGTTTGCCTAGAAATCAAAATTAAAATTGAAATGGGATAGTTTTTCAAATTGCTTGATGGACAAGCAACCCAATTTAGTTTGCCATTAGTTTGGCAAGCAACCCACTTTAGACCTTTCTCCTGCAATGCATGATGAGTGGCAGGACCAGGCAATGCAGATGCAGCAGAGGGGGTGGGACCAGCAAGCAAAATTCTGCGCTCTCTCCTCATGCAAACCTAAGTGTATGTGGTGTGTGTGTGTGTGTGTGTGTGTGTGTGAGAGTGTGTGTGTGTGTGTGTGTGTGTGTGTGTGTGTGCCTGCATAGGGCTCATCTCAGTTGAATAGTCCTCTGAGAATGTCCAAAGGAAACCTGAGATGGGGCGTCCAAACCCTTGGTAGCATATTCCACCAAATATACAAGTGTGGAGTGGGCAATGTGAATGGACACCAGGCACAGAAGTATAATAAAGTAAAGTTGCATTTATTTAAAGAAATCAAAGTTGATATGGTATTAAAGAGGTTCAACAGATATTCCATGGCAGTGGCACCCCAATTTGTAGGTGGACTTCTTTGCAGGAGGAAAGGAGTGGAGAAGTGATATCCATGACTCCATTTTTTCCCTTCAGCCTCTTGTGCTTCCTGAATAGCTTTGGGCGGACCATGCAGAGCAGCAGGGGAGGTGAAGCAGGGCGCTGCAGAGGGAAGGGGGAATCTGTGAAGATTATCTCCCCACTCCCTTCCTCCAGTGGTGGAGCCTCTGCTGGATCCCAAGGCCTTCTGTAAATGGAAAGAGCCCTTTCATTCAAGGAATGGCCCATCTGGATCCAACCTAATGCCAAAACATCTGAATATTAGTTCAAGCTTTTTGTATACATACTGTGCTGCTGCCTGCTCTTGCCGATCCTCACATACTTGGTTGCAGAAAAGAGTTCTTTGTTTCACTCCATTAAAACAAACAAACAAAAAAGGAGGTTTACCTATCCCTTTCAGAACAAAGAAACTAAGAAGAAAGACAAAATCACCTCATGATCTCCTGGACATGTCAGGCTAAAAAGAAGTTCCCTTTGAATCTTGAGACTCCACCTTTGAATAGATGAAACTGCAATGCCCAGCTTCTCATTTGAAGTTGAACACCGTTTTTGGTCTCTCCTAGAACTGAAGTGCCCTTAGGGAAAAAACAGAGAAAGCTGGGATTTTGGGCAAAAAGGGGGTGGGAGACCATCTATCCCAGACAGAGCTCCTTTGAGGAAGACCACAATAAAAACAGAATCAATAAAACATCATGAACTCCATTCAGACTTCCCCCTAAAGTTGGATACAATTATTGGAACAGATTCTGGCCTAGTGATCCAGCAACTATAGTTATACTATATGTGTGTTAAGCTAAAGTATTGTAACTGTTTTGAATGACTACACTGAGAAACGCACACACACACACACACACACACACACACAGAGAGAGAGAGAGAGAGAGAGAGAGAGTATATGGCAAATAAATCATCATCATGATCATCATCATCATCATCATGATCATCATCTGTCTCTAAAAATTATAGACAACCACCAATCAAGCTGCACTCATATGCAACTAGTCAACTAATGTCTCCAGAAGATTCAGATGCACACCCCCATCTGCACGAAATGATGAAAAGATATGTCCAGCCAGTTAAGTGCGACTTGAACAAGTTTGCCATGCATCGCCACATCTGTTGCACAAGTAGGAGCCGAGTCTCATGTGTCGAGCTCCTCCGCAGAAACGGAGAAACATAGTATAGAATATAAAACCAAAACAAAATAAACAGTGAATTAACAATATCCAATACTCGTACATATGCCGAAATATAGCAACCAATATGTTATTGCTCATAGTTGTTTTTTTTCAGGATCAGTATTCTGGTGAGAGTGCAATTTTTATGCACGTCTAAGGAAAACAGGAGTCAATATGTCATTGATTTTCAATGAAACCTACATTCTTAAAACTCCTAGGCTACTTTTAAAATATTCACTCCATGTTCAAAGGTTTCTATTGTGATTATTTAAGCTGACCGAACCATGTTGCAGATATTAAAGTATCCCATTCATAAACAGGGATCATTGAAGGGAGGCCAAAACATCAAATTAAATAAAAAGACAGAGAGGCCTAGCAGTCGTGATGTGCAATGCCCTGCTTTCCCAGGGAAACGCCAATGTGCACACACATGTGTATGTCACTCAGTTTCCCAGAGCAATGGTGTCCCGTGAATTATCCCTGCCCGAGACTGAAGAGGAGAGGCTTGCAGGAAGCCCCATCTATAAGCTGGCACCTAGAAGTCTTTGTGCAGGTGCCAGGCTGTATGGTGGAGATCAAGCCTTCCCTGCTGATGAGATCTGCAGGTAGCAGAAAAGAGGGCTGGGTCTGTGCCAAGTATGTTACAGGCTGTGCAAAATGAGTCTGGCCATTGCTAGACAAGGGTTTAGCCCAGGCTGATACCCGGGCTCACCCCTGTGCATCCAGATGACACACAGGGGATCCTGGGGTCAGCCCGGGCTAAACCCTCCCTTAGCCCGGGATAACTGGCATTGGTTGTGTCCCGGTATTTCCGCAGCCCTGGGCTGAGCCCAGGACTGCAGAAGGTCTGGCTGGTTCTGCGGCTTTCCCCTGCTACACGGCTTACTCACGAGTAGCCGGGAGAAGCCGAGCGCTGTGCCCATCAGGCCGGGGGGGGGTAATCATGGGGGGAGTGAGATCGGGGCCAGGGGGCAAAATCGCAGGGGGGGGGGAGATGGAGCCAGAGGACATCGGGGGGGAATCGCGGCCCAGGGGCGATGGGTAGGATCGGACATGGTGGGTGGGTGGGCATCAGACATGGCTGGCTGGCTGGCGGGGAGGCGGGGGGACATCGACATGGTGAGCGGGTGGGTGGGTGGGTCATTGGACATGGCTGGCGGGCGGGCAGGGGGCATCGGACATGGCAGGCGGGTGGGGGGCATCGGACATGGCAGGGGGAAAATCGGGGGCAGGGGGAGTGGGAAGCCCTTTTTTTTTTAAAAAAAAAAAACACCCTACCTTCTCATTGGTGTGCTCCTGCGCACATGGCCCCTTTAAGCTAAAAAAAAAAAAAAAGGCTGATGCAACAGGGCTTTCCTTTACCCCGTCGCGTGTCACGTGTGGACAGGAGTGACAGCCCGTGCTACTTCTAGCATGGGCTGGCCCCTCCACACACCAGGATTTAAAGGTAGGTCTAGCAAAGCCCTCTGATTGCATTCACACAGTGTTACAGAAAGGGAGTTTTAATAGCTACATTAGCCATCATCCGGGACAGCAAGTATGTTTTTGAGAATCTAGCTAAATATAATTCACATCCAGACACAAACTAATAGAATCGTACAGGTAGGGAGAACCAAGACCATCTGGGTTAGCCCTCCTACTGGAATTTAGGGCCAGTATCAGATCCAGCTACACATTAGTGTGCTAACATCATGTGTACATGGAGAGCAAGTAATTAACTACTTTTAGATGACCCCAGCAGATAAGCTAAACTAGGGTGACCATATGACCAGATTTGTCCGGGTTTTTTATGGCAAATCCGGGAGGGGGAGGGGAAATCCGGATTTTTTTTTCAAAGAGCAGCTCTAATGGGAATTAACAAAAATGCTTATAACTCTGTCATTTTTAAAGATAAAGACATGAATCTTGGCACAATGGTAGCTCTTAGGAAGGGCTTTAGTCATACCAAATTTGAAACAGATCCGTTAATCTATTGATTTTTTTAGGATTTTTTTTTAAAATTGAGGTTTTAAAATTATTATTTTTTAAATTGTCATTTTTAAAGATAAAGAGATGAAACTTTGTACCTTGATAGTATTTATGTAGAGCTTTACCACACCAAATTTGAAACAGATCCGTTCATCCATTGATTTTTTAGGATTTTTTTAAAAATTGAGGTTTTAACATTATTATTTTTAAAATCATCATTTTTAAAGATAAAGAGATGAAACTTAGTACCATGATAGGATTTAGGTAGAGCTTTAGCCATACCAAATTTGAAACAAATCCGTTCATCCATTGATTTTTTAGGAATTTTTTAAAAAATGAGGTTTTAAAATTATTATTTTTAAACTGTCATTTTTAAAGATAAAGAGCTGAAAGTTAGCACCATGATAGCTTTTAGGTAGAGCTTTAGCCATACCAAATTTGAAACAGATCTGGGACCAGTAGCAAACTCTGTTAACAACAACAGCAGCTTGCAATGAGTCAGAAATGATATTTGAGGGAAGGGGAGAATGTAATACACAGAGTATAGCAAAAGCTTCAAAGTACAGCAAAACCTACAAAAGTAGGAGTAAGTGAAGTTAATTTCAGATACATTGAATCTCTCACTTGTTCTTTATTTCAGTGATTTTAACATTAAGATGTTATGTAGAACAGATTTGTCTTAAATGTGTATTGTAAAATCAGACATGTGACCAAGGCTATGTTCGGGTGGGCACGCCCCCTTGGTACTGGACACACACCCTTGGGGGTGACCATGTTGTCCTCCTTTTTGGTTTCCAAAATATGGTCACCCTAGCTAAACCATATTTTGTACATGTGAAAAAGCTAGCAACCTCCCTGCCTCTTTCTCAATGTGTGTGTGTGTGTGTGTGTGTGTGTGTGTGTGTGTGTGTGTGTGTGTGTGTGTGTGTGTATGTTGCATGGATGTCTTCAACCCTATGGGAAGAGAAGGCAGCACAGTAGAGTGGATTATCTTGGCTCTACCTACTGATCATAGAATAATGGGCTCAAGTTACAGGAAGCCAGATTCCGGGTGGACATCAGGAAAAACTTCCTGACTGTTAGAGCAGTACAATAATGGAACAAGTTACCTAGGGAGGTCATGGGCTTTCCCACACTAGGGGCATTCAAAAGGCAGCTGGACAGCCATCTGTCAGGGATGCTTTAATGTGGATTCCTGCATTAAGTAGGGGGTTGGACTTGGTGGCCTTGTAGGCCCCTTCCAACTCTACTATTCTATGATCTGAAATAAAATGTTCCTTTAAAAACAACTCTGTATGTTCCACGGTGGACTTTGGCTTGTGGGAGAGATTACCACTTATACCAAAACATTTTAGGCAGGAAAGGCAGCATGTTTGTAAGTAATCCTATTGAATTAACATTTCATACCAGCAAGGAAAACAATTTCAGGATCGCAGAGAAGGAGTCAGAAGACAAAGTAACAAGATAAGTCTGGCAATGTATTAAGTAAAAATCCTGTTTAAATCTGCAAAGCCTGGCTATCTTCAAGTATTTTGAAGCATCTTAACAGAGGTAGGTTTAAAGAGAGATTTACAGGGAGGATAATGTAAGAGCTTTGCAGATTTTTAACAGAACACCACTCTTGAACTAAGGGCAAGAGGGGACACTCCACTCAATAGTAAATTGCATAGATGGAAAAATAATTCTTTAGCCTCTAAAAATGTGAACAGCTATTCCATGCTTCCACTTTGCAACCATGTGCTGCGGAACACATCATTATGAATACTATGAATATCCATATGAGGAAATGCAACATTCTTATCAATTAGTGTGGAAAGTAAGAGTATGTGGATGGGATCACCTGCAGTTGAAGGCCATGCTTTCAGAATGGGGATCTTCCCTTCTTTTTGTAGTGAAGTGTTTCAATACAGGGCTTTATTGCTCTCTGAAAGCATTGTAGGTAGGCAAGTTAAGGTTGCTCTACCCAGAGATTCCTACTGTTATTTTCAGCGTGAATAAAAAAAGCATAGTGCAGAGGCTCTTTCCCTTTATTTGCTGAACAAGTAGGAGTCTATTGAATAGGTATCTACTCATGATTCACCAAAAAGAGGACAAAAGAGGTCAGTTATTTGCATAAAGTTTGCACACAATGTTTTGTATATAGAGATGCAAACTTAGACCTAGCGGCCTAGCGGGATGGAGGGGTAAAGGTCTCATGATTTTTTCATCATGAGATCTCCCCCTCAGTTCACACGCGGGGTGTGACAATCTCAGATGGAGAGGCATCGCACCTGCTATTTTGGGGGATGGGTTAAAGGGCCAGCAGTGCACGAACGCTTGTGCGCAAAAGGTGAATAATTTTTTAAAAATAATTACTTTCCCTGCTCCTCCCCACCTCGATGGGTGCAGAGCTTCTGAGGAGCGCTGCGCCCCATGTGCGGGTCCTGGCTCCTTGCAAGGTACCATGAGGAGCCGGGACAAACCGCGGCGCCCGGCCACATGTTACGCGGTCTAGGGCTCAGTCCTGGATGTACAGGGACAATCCCAGGGATAACCCCGGGATTTTGCCCTGTCTAGCTATGGCCTTAGAAATAATTATTGTCATTTCAAAAGATATGCAATGCATCTTCCATACCTAATGTGGAAGATCATGCCCAGGTGACCTGTGTTCCTAGCTCAGTCTACTGCTCTTCTGATGGTTCTTTATCTTTCCACTGGACTTGGACAGCCCTTCAAACAGAGGACAGTCCTCTGTGAAGGACAGAGAGGACAGGACCACCCTACTGCTGGTCTACTGCAACAATGTGTGCTCTTCGTGGGGCTGTCTCTGAAGACTGCTCAGATATTTCAGCTGCTCTTAGGCTTTGGAGCTCCTTTACGAGGGAGGCCCATATAGTCCCCGCTCTGACAATGTCCTGATGACAACGGTAGGGTGACCATATGGAAAGGAGGACAGGGCTCCTGTATCTTTAACAGTTGCATTGAAAAGGGAATTTCAGCAGGTGTCATTTGTATATATGGAGAACCTGGTGAAATTTCCTCTTCATCACAACAGTTAAAGCTGCAGGTGCCCTGCCCTCTTTTACATCTGGTCACAGTACAGCTGCAGCATAGCTCCTGCAGTTTTAACTGTTGTGATGAAGAAGAAATTTCACCAGGTGCGACATGCATACAAATGACATCTGCTGAAATTCCCTTTTCTATGCAACTGTTAAAGATACAGGAGCCCTGTCCTCCTTTTCATATGGTTACCCTAGACAACGGAATACCTTTTCATTTACTTGGGCCTTTGGCCTGTTAAGCTGCATCATTTTATAGGTTGCTATGTGTGTGTTCTCTCTTTCTCTCTCTCTTTCAATATTGGTTCTTGTTGGCTGCTGTTTTATTGATTTTGTTTTTATCTGCTCTGGGTTTATACTGTTAGACATATTATTATGATTGTCCACTTTGTGTTTTGTTGTCATTATTGTTGTGAGCTGCCTTGGGCACCATGTGCAGGAAAGGCAGCATGCCAAGTTACATAAATAAATAATAAAAAAATAAGCAAGCAAATGTGGTCCAGACCAAGAAGGAAAAAAAAAGGACTATTTAGTACTTCTACATATTGCACCAAGACTGGCCAAAGACATTCACTGGCCCAAGACATTTTTCCTGATCAACAGGACAAGATAGCCCCACCATCACCACCCATGACACCATTTTACATAGAGAAGCCAATGGGACAGCATCCTCCACTGCACCTGAGGACCGGAGGCTAGCTGAAGGGATGCAGAATAGGTAGGCAATGTTCCACACACAGCTGTGCTCTGCTGTACCTCACTGCGACTCCCCACCATCCGTCATTTGCCACCTGAAGTGGCCACTTCACTCTAATGGTAGGGCCGGCCGTGAATTAAGAACTCGTTTATGAACCCATGAAGCTATCTTATACTGATTTAGACCATTAGTCCATTGTCCACACTGAGGCCTTAGCTAGACGTACTGTTTAACCCGCAACAGAGGAGGGAAGATCCCGCGATGTGTTTATCGCGAGATCCCTCCTCTGTTTACATGAGATGCACGATGACCTCAGAAGGAGAGGCATCATGCCCGCCATTTAAAAAAAATTAAAGGGGCAGCAGTGCATGAACACTCGTGTGCTAAAGGTAAGTAGTTTTTTTAAAAAAAGTTAAATTATTTTCCCTGCTCCCCACATCCTACCCTCAATGGGCGCAGCAGCACTCCTGAGGAGCACTGCACCTGTGCATGGCTCCTGGCTCCTCGTGAGGAATCGTGCAGAGCTCAGTCAACCCGCAGCACCCGGGACTGCAGAAAAACCGGGGCCAAAGGGGAGGGTGAGATCCTGGGGCATGGGAGGGATCATCCCTCCCTGCTCCCGGAATGCCCTGTCTGTCATGTGGACACACAGGGACAATCCCGGGGATCACCCCAGGATTTCACCCGGTCTAGCTATGGCCTGAGTAGTAGCAGTTTCCAGGCCAGGCCTTAGGCAGAGGTCTTTCCCATTACCTGCTACCTGATGATCGTTTGAAGTAGAGATGCCAGTAATTGAACATGGGATGAGATGACAAGCATGGGTTCTAACCCTAAGCTATAGCCCCTTCTTTGTTGTATCCATGCTCCAAAAGGGGCATCTAGAGAGTCTCCAGTAGGGCTGGGACATTCTTAAAGCTAAGAGAAGAGGGAAAGAGGGGCTCACACACATTTTAGATAATCTGGCTTTATTTTTACTGAAGCTGACAAGAAAGCTGTTCAAGAAGTGGAGAATGTTAGCAAAATTCAGCCTCTGTATCGAGCGATTATATTGGCACGCTCTGTCAGTTTAAAAACCAAGGCTGCATTCCTGCACCTAGGCTGCTTGCATCCTACCGGCTTCAATGGAATTTCAGCAACAAGCAAGCTAACTGTGCAAAGGATTACACTCACTTTCTCTCTGTATAATCTAATTGCTTCCGCTGTGTATGTTTACAATGCTGCAGTATGGATTCAGTCCACCACCTTCAAGAGGAAGAGCTGGGGGAAATATATATTGTGGACAACTGTGCCTACTGTGAAGTGCTCAGCCTTTTTGAAGGGGAGGGGATGCTCAAAAGGGGATGAAAGATGTTTTCTCTCCCAGCACTGCCCCTGCATATTCAGGCAGCTGTACTCTTCTCCTCACATCAGCTCCCCCCAAATGAAAGGCAGCCAGTGAGATTTGGAAATGTGATGATGCCCGCTGAGAGAAGATGAAGGTAGTTCAGAGTCAGGACAATTCCCTCCCTCAGCATTAGCTTCACTTGCTATAGGTATCATCTAGCCAAATTTCTTCGGTTACATGGCAACTTCATTTTTTCCAGGATGTTGTCAATGCAGCAGCCGGTAGGTTCTGAGAACACCAGTTAGCCAGCCTAAAAGAGGTGAGTAATGTAGGGAAGTTCATGGCTCAGCCACTTCCAAAAGCTTTCTTTCACATCAAAAAATAGTCACAACTGAACATTTAGCATAGTGCTATAAGGAAGACATAAGTTTTCCCAAATTCCTTCCAGGCTATTGCCCTACTACATTTTCTTCTGATGGCTTAACCCTTCCCGTTCTCCATTGTAAGATGAGTTGAAAAGTATGGTACTAGTACATAGGGCTACTTCCATCTTGTACAAATATAACATTGGAAGCAACCGTCTGCCTTTGTAGAAAATCTCGGCTTTGGCTTTGTTTACTCACTTGCCAGAGTTAAAAGTCCCTAGTGGCTTTTAATGAGCAGCAAACAGAGCAATTATGCAAGGTTAATCATGTTCAGAAAACTGATTTTACAGTCTTGTTTTGCTCACATTCATATCCTGTTTTCAAACAAATAAATTAGACATGGATGGGGTGTGTGTGTGTGTGTGTGTGTGTGTGTGTGTGTGTGTGTGTGTGTAGAACACTTCTTTGTATCCTGGAAGAAACATATTTTCTACAGTAATATTGAAAATCCAAGTTTTCAGAATTGTTTGCCAGCACAATTCTTTACTTGTATTGACCAAGGGCATCCTTGCAACTCTACCCACAAGGAGCAAGAGTTGATATGAATTAAGCAGCTTCTAGATTTCAACCTGGAAGCATAAAATGTTAAATAATGAAATGAATTAATTATTTTTACTATTTGTTAAAATTCCTTGTTGAAGCTCCTTTAAGAAACAATATCTTTGGCATCAGTTTAGGGCTTCTTCTTTTCTTTTTTAATTTGCTAAGGCATTTTAAATGATAATGTTGCTTCTACCTGTGTTATGATTTTTATAGTTTTATCTAACTTTTGTTGTTTTAATTTTTATGGATGTTTTATTGCATTGCATCCTATTTATACTGGCATTATTTTGGCATTTGTTTACCAAGTTGAAATCAATTTGGATGAAGGCCAATTAAGAATTATTTTAAATAAATAATCTTAAAGCTACTTTAATGGGTATCACCTAAGGAATTAAAGGGAACCATCTATAAATAGTAAATTTATAAAATTTATAAAATAAATTTATAAAATAGTAAATTTATAAAAACAGTAAATCATCTATAAGCACCTGTATTAAAAAAAAGAACAAAAAGAACTCCACCTGCTTTTTTCAAGGTGAGTATGGAGGATCTCTCTACTCACCTTGAAAAAAGCAGGTGGAGATTTTTATTTATTTGTTTGTTTATTTTAATGAAGGATCTCTAAGGGCCAATATCCCTAGAGGTACCTACCACAGTAAAGGCCTGTTCTTGATGCTAGGAAATTCAGACCACAGATGGGGACTAAAGCACAGATGGCCATCAGGATGAAGGTCCAGAAATAGGCCTCAATTATAGCCAGGGCGAGTACCCTACAGAGGTTTAAAGAGTTCAGCATGTGTATATGTGGAGCTCATTTTCAGAGCTGTTTGCACTGAAACAGAATATATCCCCTGGTCTCTCAGGTTATATACTAGAGTCCCTAAGTATCCATTTAAGACTAGAGCTTGTACAAGAACTTCCATTTCCTTCAACTAAGATGTGAAGGTTCAGCAATTCTGATTATTAAGCCAGAGGTCCATATTACCCATTCTGGATAAGGGCAATCAAATGTCAAAGTTAGTTCAACCATTCCCCATGAAATTGGGGGCTGCATTGAGTTTAGCCAGAAGAAATAGAAATAAAACCCATAACAGGAGCTTTCTTTTTCCCACCAGACCACCAAAATTACTCAGATGCACAGCTCATTGCAAACATAGGAGGAGGAGTTGGCAGCACAGCACTGGAATAACTCCATGGCATATTATGGTGAAAGCCACTTGGTAATGATGAGTCAGATTTCCTGTTGTGCAAATATAGCAAACTGGGAGACCCCTAAGCATGTTGGTGGAAGACAATGGTCACTATTTATTTATTTATTTATTTATTTATTTATTGCATTTCTATACCGCCCAATAGCCAAAGCTCTCTGGGCGGTTCACAATTAATAATTAATATAACTAATTAATATACAGTCAGTGAAGTGGATCATTTCAGTATAGTTTGCTGTTCAGCCATATGGAATTCATTTAAAATCACTTCTACCTGCATGGATATGAGGGGCTATAACTGACTTGCCTTGGCTGAGCCCAGCAGAATGTATGCCTGGCAAGTTGAAAGCAGTAACACTGAAATTCAGTTGAGGATATTGCTTCACATCTATCACAGTCTACCTATAGGCTCGCTTCTGCACATATCCTATTTCTTCGATTCCATGTTTTTCCCCATATAAACATCTCTAAAAATGGGGTGCGTCTTAGAATCACGGGTGTGTCTTAGGGTTTTTTTTTCTGTTGGTGGTACTGTAATTAGTGCGCATCTTACAATCGAAGAAATATGGTAGTTAATATCTGTTCAGCTTGTACACCTGTAAATCAACAGATCCTGGACATCTTTGTTTTTCTTTTCTCCAAAGGTTATACAACCTGTAAAGGCTGCCCTATGCTAGCCACCACTGAAGGAAGAAGGAAATGTGAAGAGGGATGTATGAGAATGCCATTTCAGTTTATTCATGGCCAAGATTTACCTCATTTGCACTTCCTGAACCTGAATATGAGCGTAATCTACTGTCAGGACTCATTCATTTCTGAGCTTGCAATGCTATTTGCAGAAGGGAGAGGATGTATTTGGAAAAAAAGTGTACATTTAAAAAATATGCATGAAATAATGCACACTTTTTAAAAAGTGCACACAAACAATTTGCAGAGATTGCATATTGTTGAATGTACACCCAAGTATGTACACAAGTACACACAGAAGTGTTCACCCAAGTACATTGCAATTTTCACATAAAAAGAAAAAGAAGTAGTAGTTTGCAATCTGATATGAACATGAATCAGAGCAAGTTTTGAGGTGGAACTTGGAGAACCTCAGTGAGTTAAAAATTATTTGAATTCCACATCCCTAAATGTGAAACAACATAACTGAGTCCATCTATTGGTAGGTGAACTCTATACATTCTGCTCCAGGCTGCCAAGGGGGTTGCTCAAAGATTTCATTTGGTCTTCATTTGGAAGTGAACTGATCAGTTTAACACCTCCCCAGTACATGGATTGGAACACAGCTCCCTAACTAATATATGGATTGTGATGGAGATTTCAGCTTTTAAAAATGCATATCAAAATGTTTCTTTTTCCATAAAATGTTCATGAAATGTGTACAAATTCTCATGTGGATTCCTCCCTAAAACAAACATCCTGTCACCTCTTGAGGGGGGGGCATTCAGGAGGGGCCCGGTTGGCTTCAAGCTCTAGGAGAAGGCCACTCTTGGACTGTTGGTGGGTCCTGGTACCTGATGGGGAAGGAAATGCCACTCTCTGGAGACCCACCAACCAACCAGACAACCCATTCAACTGTTTGGTGGTGTTTCTGGCAGAGGGGTCAAGAGGATAGACAGCAGGGGCTTCCCAAAAGAGAATAGTGAGCTGAATGTATTGGGAAAAAACCAGTGAATTTGGCTCCTTTATGAACTCCACATTCTCCCAGCAGCTCAGCTTCCCAGAAAAACATCCAGCCAGGGATTAGAGTACTTCTTACCAAGAGACCTTAACAGGTGCACCTATCTCTCCAAGAAATCAGACGCTCCAAAAGTGCCCTATACTTACCTTCACACCAGGGATGTGAGCAGAAGGATCTCCCCTGAAAGTAAAAGGTAGTGAACTTCCTTACCTTAAGAAATTACCTTTATGAATTAATTCCTGATTATGGAAAGCCATACTTTTCTGATATTATAATTATTGAAGGCTGAATAAACCTCTATTTCAGAAAGAACATTCATTTACTATTTCCAATATGGAATCTATGGAAAACAAAAGGGTTTGGTGTGCAGTTGTCCTCAGGCTATACCCCCCCCTTAAGATTAATGCAGAGGAAATATGATGAAATGGAGGAAGATGAGTTGTAAAGCGGGGTGGGGGGTGGGGAGTACCACCTCTATCACTGCCAGTGGAATTCTGCATCCATTCCCAATGAGCTTCATTCCTAGTAACTGCTGTGTCTTTCCTCTGCCAGTTACTTATCAGGGAGAACATTATTTCCCTGTTGTCGGAAAAGAATTATGGCTTATTGGAAGCCAGATCAGCAGGTTCAAGGGATAGACCTCATCTCACTGGAAGCAGTGACAAAACTCCCTTTAGCGTTCAAGGATTTCATCGTTTATTGTACTCTCTTGTAAGCAGTTTTATTCAGAGTGTTGACTATGCATGAAATCATTAGATTTGGTTTGAAAGTGAAACATGGCAACTAGCCAGTTTTATTCCCAGCTGGGGATGCAGAGAGGGCATCTCTCATCTTTCCTGATGTTCATCTCCCAGGAACATTACTTTTTTGATCCAGTTTTTCTTCTCACTCTGGTTCCCTCTGCCTTATTCTCCTTTGCTTTGTTCTCTCAGTCTGATTAAGAAATGTATGCAATCCCAGGGAGTCAAAGAATAAGAAACATCAAAAACAAACCAATACAAGCATCACACTTGTTGTCTTCCTCTAGTGTACATTTTTAGCAATTTCACCTTCTTAAATTAGGCACAGAATGGGAATCAAAGGCGATGCTGAACTCACTGTAAAGCCTTTATTGGGTCTTTGCAGTTGCACAAAGGAGAATATTGAGCTGCTCCACCACTAACTGAATATCTGAAGTCAGCCAGATGGGGCCCTTCAAGCTGATAGTGATAAAGGAGAAATTTGTTTGAACTAGGGCTGTACACTGACTCAGGATGAACACTCGGATTGGAAATGAGGTGGCCTGAAGCACCCCAGGGCAAAGCCAGTCATTTCTGAAGTGCCTCGGGGTGCCTCAGGCTGATTCAGGGCAGTGGTGGACCACTCTGTTTGCCTGCCTGAATGGAAAAGCCAGGTGCAAGGCTGACTGGGAGTCCACTGGACTTCCCGCTCACTCACTTGTCTGCCTCCCTTCTTCCCTGCTCACCCCTTGAATCCGGATTCACCACCACCACTGCCTGTGGGTCTTATCTTTACCATCCATCCTCCTCCATTAAATCCAGACAATTCATAGATCTACAGTTGCAAAATATGGAATGGCCTTTTACAGCCACTGTAGTTTGTGGCCATAGATCTATGAAAACTACAGAGCCCCCATAAGCAGTGGTGGCAGCAATGGTGGCTGTACGTTTGGGAGGTGAGAGGGAAGTGAGTGAGCAAGTGAGTTGGGAGGGAGGGAGGGAATGAGGGAGGGAGGGACGAGGGAGGGAGCAAGCAGGCAGTCCAATGTGCCCAGGAACCCACAAGGGCTGACCCACTTTGGAGGATGAAACTCACTTCAGATTTGGTTCTGAAGCAAGGTAGCCTAGCCCCAAAGCACCCCAAGTCAAGAAGTAAGACAAGGAAGACTGAATAGCTCAGCAGCTTCCTTTGCAGGGCCCATCCCTGCTCCCCAGCAGAGAAAATGTTTTACCATTGATCAGGCTCTGAAATCCTATATTTTATGTAATACACATATATGTACATGTGCTCTGGTTGGTTGATTATGTAAAAGAATATCTTTGCAGATTTACCCTCCCTACTAAAACCCAGGGGTCTTCTCTAACGTATGTTAACCTCACACCAGTCCACCTTTCAGTAACACACCTTGCATTCTCATATCATTCTTTTTTAAAAAATCAGCTATGTTCTGGCCCATAATCTTTCATTTCATGGATTGTGGCTTTTTTGTGGCCTCTTCCAACTCTGTCCCCTTACTCATCAATGCTAACCTCAACTCTTGCACACACTACCATTCTGAATCAATGGTAGTTGAGCTTCCTTTATACCCATCCTCTGTCACCTGATCAGCCTTAGGGGAAGCTAATTTGATGTTCTTGCAATTTCATTGGTTCATTCATCAAAGCGAAAGCATCAGCAGAAAGCGGATTGAGCAGCAAACCACTTAAAAGCTTAGTGCAACCTATGGAAGCCAACATATGGTTTGTCATTCTTAGTTTAGCTGCTTTTTGGATCTCAGTATGAGAGTGTGAATTTAACCCTGCTCCATAACCAAGTAGTGTTCATTCAGCATCTGTTTTATTTGCTTAGAAGCAGGGCTACAAAAATGAAAACAAAAATCACTCCATTTGAAATTAACATCCATATGGATCTTATAGACATTTCATTTCATGTACGTTTGGTTAACATGGTTGCACCAGAATAATGTTTCCATATAAGCTACATCAGCTTTCCCCAACCTGGTGCCTTCCATCTGTGATGGACTACAGCTCCCATGCTGTCTGGCCATGCTGTCTGGGAATGATGTGAAATGTAGTCCATCACACCTGGACTCCATCAGGTTGGCAAAGGCTGCTCTTCCTATTTCACTTGAGGCACCAAATGCATACATTGTCCTTTCCACCACTGAGGGAGGCAGTGCTCTGTGGGTGAAGCCATGTCAGTGTAGAAACAGAGGGAGCTGCCTGCCTTAGGCCAGGTCAAACTCTTTGTGCATCTACCCCAGTTCTGTCTACTTTGACTGGAAGTGGTCTTTGAAATCACCTCCTATCCAATCCCTTTAACTGGAGATGCTGGTGAGAGTGGCAGGAAAGGGGGGGCAGAATGAACTTGGAAACTGCATTAGTGCAAGCCAGGCACCTCTACCACTGTATATTGGATCTTATCCTGTGGCTCAAAGCCTCTGCAGACATTCTCTAGCTGTTCCTTCCTATTTCTTATGGGAGGGTCCATAGCTCAGTGGTAGAGCACCTGCTTTGCATCCCAACAACTTGGGATTTCACAGCAAGATAAGGAACTGCAAGGACCCTGGGCAGCATACAGCAGGGGAAACTGACTACAGCAGAAATCCTGCTTGAAACTTTGGAAAGCCACTGTCAAACACTGGTGACAATAGTGGACCAATGGTCTGACTCAGTATAAAGTAGCTTCATACTTTCCTTCTGTAAAGAACATGATGATCAGGAAGGTTGTCTGGAATCATGCTAGGCAGGGTATAGGTTAATGCAAGTCCTTGTCTGCTCTGGTTTCAGACCTTACACAAGTGTAGCATGGTGAAGAGAAGCGACCACAAGCGGAGCACTCCGCTTTTCGCAGAGCGCTCTGCCTGCCATTTTGGATATTTTCCCCCATAGGATTGCATTGTGGAAAAGATTAGTGGATAACTTTTTTGTTTTTCAAGCTACCTCATTGAAACTCGCTGTGCTTAAAGAGTCATGGGTGGGGGTCATTTTGTGCCTATTTTCAGCACTTTGCATGCTGTGGTTTGCTTGCTATATTTTTTAAAAAAATAGGGTAAAAAAAGCAGGAGGTGGTACCTGTTTTTGAAGCGCTGAGAGGCAGATTCTGCTCCCAATTGAGATCACCTGATGAAGCATCCTCCAATCCCAAAGTTGGAGGAGGGGGATAAGCAAAACGGGATACTTAGTAACTTGGGATACTGGGAAACTTTTCTTTCTTAGTCTCTGAACAGAATTTTCCCAGTGTTTTTTTGAAACAGTAGCCCCACCAAACGCACAAACACAACCTGAAATCATATACTAAGCAAATAAATAACAGATAGGAAACACAGCACTGCTACCCACCCTAACCTTGGTGAACAACTGAATAGATGTGGTGCAAGGGGATGAGGTCCCTTAGGGCATGTGGACATGCCCAGTGCACACTCCTGTCCTTGGAGGGTAATCAGAACCCTCCAAAGGTTAACCAGTGGAGAAGCTATGCCTATCATGAGTTGAAGTGTAAGGTAGCTTCTTAAAGACTGGTCTCTAGACAGAGCCAGTCAAATGGGCACAGTTCCCCCTCCCCCTGGGCACGTCCACTTTCCTCTTACTGGTAAAAGACAGACATAGCCTTTTAAAAAAAAAAAACTTCTTGTTGTGATTCAGCAACACTGCTGCTTTTAATTCCACCCTTCCTTTGTTTATTTATTTATTACATTTGTTATACAACCCATAGCCCAAGCTCTCCTGGCTTTCCCTCTTCAGTGAAGTCAGGCAGGCTTTCATTGTGGTTCAAATCCTTGTTGTTGTTGTTGTTGTTGTTGTTGTTGTTGTTAATAATAATTAGTACTGCTATTATTAATGTTATTATTTTGTTGTTGTTTATTAATAGCTGTGATCACAGTGCAGTCAATCAACTCTGAAGCAAGGATCACAAAGCTTTATTCTTATCTTCCTAGCCTCCTAGTTATGGGATGCAAAAGAAAAGGCATCTCTCTGTGCTGTTCCCGCCTCACAGGGATGGTTTGCATTACTGGCTTTGAAACAATCCTTGGCTCACTTCGATGTGCCCCCAGAAATGTCTGCTGCATGTCTGGCTTCCCGCCTCCACCTGGGTGCTGTTATTTTGGGGTATCTGCTGGGACTTACTTCCCCATAGATCTATGGCATAGTCATACATCTCTGCCTGCCTCTCTGCCCGCCTGGTGCCTGAGAAATGTACTACATTATGGGCTTTGTGGTTCAACCCCACAAGCTTCTGGCATGCTTGCTCCCAGTGCTGCCTGTCCTCCTCTGTGCCCAACTTGCAGGGATGGTTTGTGTGTGTCTTACTTTGACTCAAGGGATAAGTCCTTCCTGCTCTCATTTAGACTTTTTGAAGTTCCAAATAAATTTTTTAAGTGTGGAAGAAGATTCATATTTAGGTTTATCTACTCCCCAATTCATGGGATGTTGGGATTTCCTTTGAAATGGCCATAAAGAAAGAAAGCCCATTGAGCTGTCTGCAGCTTTAAAAATCCCTGAGATACTGGGGTGTCTGATTTTCAAAAATCCCCCCCAAATCAGGGGATGCTTGGATTTGCTTGAGGCTTGGCATGCATGTGTATACATAGATAAGCTGTCACGGTGCCTAATTTGAGGTTTCTAATGTGAAAACTGATGGAGTTCTAGCATAGGATTTGAATTGGGGTGAGTTAAAAGGGAAAAAAATCACCAAAAATCAGGAGATGATGGGATTTGCTTGAAGCTTGCCATGAATGTGTATCTAGATGGCATCTGTGAGGGTGCCCACTTTCTAGTTTGCATCTGTAAAAATGTTGGAGTAAATCTCATTTCTGCAAATGGGGTGTCAGATTTTCAAAAATTCCCTGAAAATCAGGGGATGCTTGGATTTGCTTGAGGCTTGGCATGCATGTGTATAAATGGATAAGGTCGTATGGTGCCAATTTTGAGGTTTCTAACATTAACAGAAAAAAAGTTATAGGTGTTTGGATTTCAATGCAAGTCTATGGGGGAAACGGAGCTCTGATTCGGATCCGGAGCTCCGCAGCGAAGCGAAGCAGACCATAGGTGGATCGCTGCAGAGCGGACCTGATCCAGAACTTGTGAATCTGGAAGAGAAGCGGATCGGGGGGGGGGGGTCCGTGCACAGCCCTAATAAAAAGAACATAAGACTTTTTTAAAAAAACCTAATGTGGAAAAAACTGTAAACGACATATGTTTTTATTGTTGTTTTTGTGTTCTTATTATGTTTTATCATTTTTAATATTACATCAGTTTTTATTACATGTTTTATGGTTGTATGCCATCTTGGGAGGGCTCCTGCCCTGAATGGTGGCCAAGAAATATTTTAAGTAAAATAAATCAAAATCTGTCTAGGCCCACGGTTTTGCATGCTTAGCTTCATTTTTACCATTTCTAACTGATTCTCCCCCTCTCCCAAAACAGGCTCCTAATCAGTAAAATGGCAGGCAAGTCAACTTGGTCCTCATGAGGCTGGAATAGCTACATCTGTTGAATCTGTTGAATAACACAGTTGGGTGAGATTTTGTTGTTCTTTTTTTTTTGGAATTTATCAATATTCACCTTTTTCATATAAAGTTTCTTGGCTTGGATTGATGTCCACGTGAAGAAGCCTATAGGATGCCTACTCAGGGTTGATTCAGTGCTAGGTAGGGATGGGTAAGTTTGATAAAGCAGGATCAGTTTTGCGAGAGTTGGGCTCACAGCAAGGTAAGGAACTGTCAGGACCCTGGACAGCATACAGTAGGGGAAACTGACTAGAGCAGCCTTCTCCATCCTGATACCTTGCAGTTGTTTACTAAAACCTCCAACATTCCTGACTAATACTAGTTGGGACTGATGGGAGTTGAAGCCCAAAAGCTATGGAGGGCAGCGGTTTGGGGGAAGGCAAGGAGAGCTGTTGTCCCAGCAAAGGAGTTTGGGCCTTCAGAAGTCTGGCAGGCCCCAAACTTTCAGAAGCTCTGCCCATGCTGGACGCTAGCCATAGCACTTAAATCAGGGGTAGGGAACTGATGTTTTCTGGTCCCTGACTGAAGCACCAGCAGAACTTGGGCCATGGAGCCTGCTCCATTCCACCTAGGCTTTCCCCAAGTAGGAAAAGCCCAGATAGAGCCAGTTTCACTTCTCCGTCCCATTCCCCACATGGGATCCTTCCACCCCACATCTTGGGCAGGGTGTTTCTGCCTGCCCTCTGCCTTCCTCTGCTGGGGAGGACATTTGATCAGAGAAGCACTTAGCACACTGTTCCCCCTCCCAGATGGGAGGTCCACCATGCACTAAGGAAGGGGATCCCCCACCGCTTTCTCTGATTAGTGATCCCTCTCCATGCCACTTGCTTTCCCAATGGTTATCAGAGATAACAGCAAAGATTCCTCAACTCCCAAAGCCCTGCTAGCCTTCTGGGAGCAGGGGCTTGGGGAGGGCCTGGTGAAAGTGCCCTATCCCTGCTTTAATAGCCCCACAGTTATTTCTGGAGCCTCTTGCTCCTGCATGGTCAATGGGTCTGAAGTTGTGGGGAGGGCAATGTCCTCAGGTCAAAAGGTATCTAAAGTTTGCTGGTGATTCTCCCTGCAGTGTCGTGACCAGCAGCTCCTTGGATTCTGAGTTCTACTTGGTGTGCACTGTGCAGCTAGCCTCTGAGCCTAGGGACATGGCAGCCAGGAGAGAAAGAAGTTCAGATTTTAAAAATAAAAATTGAATGTGGGACAAAGTGAAACTAACAGACTCACCCATCTCTAGCCTATGGCTATGATTGGCCTGGCTCTTCCTCACCCGCTCCCTCATGTAATCTCCCACTTTCACTTTAATAATTCTCTAGGCTTGTGTTGTGTGTGACTGGAAACACCATGTTACAATGGCTTAGTCCTGCACTGCATGGTTCCCCTGATCCCTTTCAAAATATGTTTTAGATGTCCATTGACTCATCGGGATTATTAAAATGGCTGTATGATGTATGTTGTAGGCGGATCTTGGTGCTTTTTCTTTTTTTTTTTTTTGCAAACACCCCCAGTATTCTTCTCTCAACCAGTGATTTGGTCTGTCTGTGTGTGTGTGTGTGTGTGTGTGTGTGTGTGTGTGTGTTAATTTTAAATTATCAGTCCCTTAGTACTGAAAGAAGGTGAGGTTGAGGCTGAGTAATTGGAGGCCAAGAGGCAAAAGTCTCTGACAGAACAGAATTGATTGAAGCTTTTCACTGGAACACTTGCAAAAATCAATGCCTGTTCCCTAGATTGCACGAGTGTGTTTACTGTATTCAGCAGCTAACATTAAAAGTGAATTCCAGCAATTGCAATTACAGCTTTCTGCTTCCCCCCCCCCTTGCGCCCCCCCCTTTCCTTTGCTTGGCTTTCGTTTCGTCTTGCTTTGGAGCCTAAGGCAAAGCTAATGCAGTCGAACTGAAAGCGGCTTTATAAATTGCAACTCACCCCTTTCCCTCTCCCCCGGGACCCTCTTTTTCTTGAGCACTGTCAAACTTGATTCAGCTCTGAGGCATGGAGCTGCCTTGCTGAGGAGATTTCAGGGCTCAGAGCCGGGGCTGGAACGCGGCTCGGTAGCTAGGCGCACGGCCAGAGTATGTTAATCCTAATGCTCCCTGATATCACCATTTGATTTCCTAGTGCCTGATGGCAGAAATTTTAAATGCAGTTGAGAGAAGCTTCCGGGATACTGAGGTTATTTATTTATTATATTCTCTCTCTCTCTCTCTCTCTCTCTCTCTCTCTCTCTCTCTCTCTCTCTCTGTGTGTGTGTGTGTGTGTGTGTGTGTTCTAGGACATGAATAAAACTTTGGGATGGGAACTGGGTGTCCCTGATTCATGGGTACCGCTTCACATGTTACAGGTAAAGAAGGTACATCACGATACAAAGATTTAAAAACAATGCACACCACAATGTCTGAAGCAGCAATATGTGCCAATTTCACAGCTGCACAGATGGTGGGAAAGCTGCTTGTGCCTAGTTCAATGTGTGTATACCACATGTCCATGCAGTATACATTTTTATCTGTAATCTGTGAATTTATTATTATTGTTTTTATTATTATATATATTTATTTGTATCCTGCCTTTTGCCCAATACTGGGCCTCAGGCTACCTCTTGCAATAACACACACACACACACACACACACACACACACACACACACACACTGTGGCTCTTAAGTATAATGTGGGGAAGCATTTTGGGGGGGGGGGTGGAATAAAGAAGGCATAGGCACAATCCAGCCAAAGTTATGCAGCCTTAAATTGCATTTATTTTGGTGGGAGAGATTTAAGTGCATGCTTAACATTCCTTTGGAAAATCAGTGGGAAGGCCTGGTTCCAGGTTCTGGGCAGGACCCCTACTGTTCGCCCCCACCCCAGGGTCATCTCTCCCCCAGCCCCACCCTTGGCCCCTGTGGTGGCATTGATGCTGCAGCCGCCAACCTCCCCCTCACAGTCACGAGTGAGCAGGTTTATGCAGGCGCTGTAATGGGCCTGGAACTGAGTGGCATCTGGTGGCTCCCTTATTTTATCTCCCATAGCATTATGGAAGATAAAAGATGGCAGCTTTTGGATACTGCCTAACAAAGGAGGCATTAGCTGACAGCTCTACAAGTATTTAACTTTGGCTAGATTGTTCCCTGTGTTTTGTTTGTAAAGTTGTCAGAAGCTTGACAGGAGCCATGCAGTTGACAGAGTGTCCTTTGGTAGCCAGAGACCTGAAACCTGCATTGTACCCATTGGAGGCCGTTGGCTCTGGTGTCAGTGGGGTTGTGAATCGGCTCTGGCACCAGTCAGAACCAGCAAGAACTCTAAAATAACTATCCAGGTGCTGAACCCATTTTGGGGTTAGGCTTCAGCACCTTGGATAGTGCCTTTAAAGCTCTGACTGGTTCTTTCTGAAACCCAGAGTGGATTCAGAGCCCCACTGACATTGGAGCCACCAGCCTCCATTGATTGTGCCAGATGTGCATTTTGGGCTTGTATCTGACTCGCCTATTGATATTACAAAGACATGCATGCTGACATGGTAGCTTTTGTTTGTTCCAGCCTTCCCCAACCTGTTTCCTTCCAGATGTGTTGGATAACACCCATCATATGCATTCATCATGGGGTAGAAGATACTGGGAGAGCTTTCAGAAAAAAATCAGAAGATGCTTAACTCTACACTTGCCTGATTATTGTCCACCACTCCAGCAGTTTTATTTTCATTATTTTCCCAACAGCCAGCCCCCAACAAGAACTAAACCCAGCCAGGGCTTAATTCTTGTTTTCACAGAGTACAAAGACATGCATGCAGTCACTTTTTCTACACCCCTCAACTTGTTGTTTTAGCTAAGCACGAACCCTCCCACTTCACTTTAGATTTCATTTTAGACAAAGTCTGCTAGGAACTCTGTCGTAGGCTGGGCATATTAGATTCTGCCCTGCATAGAAGCCATCTGCAAATCTAGATCAGTATGAAAGCCTGTCTTGACATAAATACATACAAATGCAGATACAAATTATATGGGGTGAGTCATACAGAGGCTGCATCATTCCATGAACAGACATGTCACCATTATGTCTTCAGCTCATCAAACTTGGTTACTTCTTGATCTTTGAAGAGGTGAGGCTATAGCTACTTTGTAAAATAGTAAGTTTAATCATCTCCAACTATGTTCCACTTCTCCTTTGACCTGCAGTTTTATCTGTACCATTCACCATATCCTCATTCAAGGCTCAACATTTTATACTTAACAATTTGAATGTTGCAGCTCAAATGAATGCAGAAATTAACATCTTCTCCCTACTACGGACTAATCATACTTTGGGAGGCTCTTCTAAAGCCTTAATTTATAGGAGGATTATTTTTCTTGCATCCTAGAAAAAGAGGGCCCAAGAAGATAGCATTTTTTATATCCAGCAAAACTTGCAAGATTGGTCATTAAGCACATTATGCCTGTCCTTTACTTGAAACCCCAATTACAAATGGGTACAACTAAGAGATGAGTTTAAAACTTTACAGTTTATGCATCAAAACAATTGTGAATAGGGGAAAGAACCAGCCACTGGCTTAGAAATAGGCTGCAGTCCTAAATGCATTGCTATGGAGTATGCCCCACTGAACACTGTGATACTTATTTCAAAGTCAGAGGTGTAAGCAGGGCAAGACTCCACAAGTTGAGTTGGTGGTGACTGACCAAGTAACATATATAAGCATTGCGGTGGACAGCTCAATGAAAACATCAACAGACGATGCAGTTGCTGTGAAAAAGGCACATTCCATGATGGACATAATTAAAAAAGGAATTACAAATAAAATTGCCAATATCATATTACCCTTATAAATCTATGGTGTGATCACACTTGTAACAGTTCTGCTTACTACACCTCAGAAAGGATAATGTAGAGTTGGGAAAGGTAAAGAAAAAAGGCAACCAAAAAGTTCAAAGGACTAGCACAACCTGCATATGAAAAAAGGTTACAATGGCTGGGACTATTTAGCTTAGAAAAGGGGTGAATGAAAGGAGACATGATAGAGGCATACAAGAAATACTTCCTCATAATACTAGAACCTGGGGTCATCCTCTTTCATAATACTAGAACCTGGGATCATCCAATGAAGTGGAATGCTTGGAGATAAAGGAAAGATAAAAGGAAGTTTTTCTTCTCACAGTACTTCTTCATATAGTTAAATTATGAAATTTGCCACAACAAGATGTAGTGATGGCCACCAACATGGATGGCTTTAAAAGGGGATTAGACAAATACATTGAGGATAAGGTTAAGAATGGCTACTAGTTAAGATGGTTATATATTACTTCTAGTATCAGGGGCAGTATTCCTCTCAGTAGCAGTTGCTGAGGAACCTGAGTAGGAGGCTACTATTGGACTCATGTCCTACTTGTGTGATCAAGCAGCTGTTTGATCACTGTATAAATGGAATGCTGAACTAGGTAGTCCTTTGGACTGATTCAGCATGGCAGTTCTTTATGTTTACTCAGAAGTAAACTGCTGATGAGAAATAAGAGCTTTTCCCTGCCAGGACAGGGCCAGGGCTTGGGGAAGAATGAATGGGGAGGGGCTATGTGCTGGAGGTGCCCCATCATGTTCTATCTCAACTTGCAAACATCCCTAGTGGAGAGAACAGAAGCTTCCCCCCTCCCTGCCCCCCAAAAAGCAATAGCAGATACTGGGGACCAGATCTGGATCATGGTTTCAGCATGCGAAAGCCCTGTCGCCCTTCCATGGTCCCAATCTGGACTGGGTCCTACAGCTGCTATTTACATTAGAAAAAAAAATTCCATGCATTAACTAATTGTATGAATATTATTTTGTCTAGTTTGGCCCTGGAAGCTGTAACTAAAAGCACTCAGCGAATTTACCTCTTGCATGTGTTGGGAAGCTGTATACAGATGTGGACCAGGAGACTAGATTGCATTCTACCTTATGCTGTAGCATGAGTTGTCAGGTTCTGATTTAAGGCTCTTTTGTTGGTGGTAATGGCAATTTGGAAAGGTCACAGCTTGACTCTAATATTGCTTTGCTTACAAGCAAAACAAAAATCAATCTGAAGGTTGCTGGTGGTGAAGCACCAAGAATTCATTCTTTCTGAATTTCTTGTCTGGCTAAATAAATTCTGTATGAAATGATTGTTTAACAGAAAGGATAGGATCACCCTTTTATTAGTTTTTTCTCCTACTCTATCGGCTAATTCAATTTAGCTTCCTTTTGGTGCCTTTTTCAACATCACCCACCATCTCAACTACATGTCTACTCAGAAGTATGTTCCATTGAATACAGTGAGGCTTGATTCCAGTTAAGAGGGCATAGGAGGGCTAACCTAACTCATGTAAAACACATTTTGTACTTAGAAGGAACAGTGCAATTTGTGATTGATTGAAGGTCTCCCCACACATTTCACCCATGACAAGACCAATGGCAGAGAATCTGATTTATTTATTTATTTATTATTTTATCTCTGGTTACAATAAACAGTGCATTAACACATATTGGTAGGTGTGCCAATTCACGTGAACACAAATCAATTTCAATTACAATATATTTTTAAAAAGCTTGGATCGACTGTAACTAGTGCATGTGAATTGGTCACATAAATTGTAAATGGAATGCAGCAAGCACAAACCATCAACCTGTGAATCAGGTGATGAATAAGAATAATGCCTGGTGGTGTGCATGGTGGCAATTGCCCATCTGGTGTCGGGTTCACATAAGTGGTGTGCCATATACTTATCAATCCATAGAGAAGAAAACCTGCCTGATTGAAAAAGTTGTCCCATAAGTGGCCAATTCAGCTTCTTTTCATATGCAACTTGTGGTGCCCTTTTCTATATCCCCAACTACCACATCCCTTTAACAGTGCAGTCTGATACACATCTACTCTGCGGTAAGTTCCATTGAATGCAGTGGTCAAACAAAACAGTGCAGAGAAAATCAAAATGGATAGCTTGATAGTCACTCTTTCTTCCTTTCCTATACCAGAGTATTACCAAGTTGGAGGCCTTAGCTAGACCTACCATATAATCCAGGACGGAGGAGGGAAGATCTCGCGTTGTGTTTAACGCGAGATCCCTCCTCCGTTTACACGTGAGGCACGACAACCTAAGGAAGAGAGGCATCGTGACTGCCATTTTTTATTTTTTATAAAAATGCCCACCATTTTTATTTTTTAAAGGAGAAGTAGAGCACGAACAGTCGTGCGCTGAAGGTAAGTGTTTTTTTAAAATTTAATTTAGGCTATAGCTAGACCTGAGGTTTATCCCAGGATTGTCCTGGGGTCAAACCTGTTCATCTAAGTGCCACACAGTGCATCCAGTGCTCAGGCAGAGACGAACCCTGGATGATCCTGGGTTAAACCTTAGGTCTACCTCTGCCTTAGTTTCCCTGCTCACCCCACCCTAACCCTGATGGGCGCAGCGTTCCTGAGGAGTGCTGTGCTCCATGTGCAGGTCCCGGCTCCACACAAATAATCGCATGGAGCCATGTCAAACTGTGGCAATGGGCCACACGTTCCGCGGTCTCGGGCTCAGCCCGGGACCACAGAAAAAGTGGGCCCAAAGGGGAGGGCTCTATCCTGGGGCAAGGGAGGGATCATCCCTCCCTGATCCCAGGATCCCCTGTGCGTCATGTGGATGCACAGGGACAATCCCGGGGTTCACCCCATGGTAAAGCCAGGTCTACCTAAGGCCTTAGAGGGCCATCCTATGGGCTCTGCACTTGACCGGTGGAGTGCTCTGACCCAAAGCTGAGCTGGTCCTTGCTGGCAGGGTGTGAGGAATGGCAGAGGCTGTTTTTGCCTTTCCATCCTGTTAAAAGCAATTTTCTCTAAATCAGGCCTCTGAGACCTGTGTTATTGGATCAATGGTCTCCCCCTTCCCACCTATTGGTCTACTCTCAACATATCTATTTTCTCATTTCTTAAGGTCAGAACTCCCTGTGCTTCAGAACTTTCCATCATGGCTGGTAGGAGATGGAGGGGGAGGATCTCCTCCTCTGAGATCACAGCTATTTCTCTCTGAGGAGGGAATTCACTTCCTCTATGGCCCCTCTGATGCCATCTAGGTATCACAGGATTGTTCTCTTGGTATTTTTCCCAATCTGCAGGTCACAGTGAGGGACAAGGATCTACCAGGCTTTCTTCTGACATTGCTCTAGTTGAAGATGATCTTGGCATTCCAGCAATGGGTGGGGATGCCAGGGATAAGCAGCTGCTATATAAATGGCACAGGAGAGATTGAGCAGGGAAGGAAATGAAGAGTGACAACTGGATGTTTGTGTGGTGAGGAGAGTCAAGGTCCAATTGCTTCCTAAGGGTTGGGGTGGATTTGGAGCTAGAGGTAAAGGGAGGCTATTGAGCTAGGAAGGGGGTACAGTGTAAGCTTCTGTGTTCACTTAGCCCTCCCAAACCTGGGAGATATTTAGCTTTCTCAGAGATAGTAGAGTTGTTAAATGAGCTCTTAAGGGGGTCTGATCAGAAAGTCATCTTCCCACTGCTTGGTTTCTCTGTTGATGAAAAGTGATGAAATTCTTTTCATAAAACGTTTGAAATAGAGTTGATATTAAAACTCCCAATACAAAGATTCTGAAATAGAGTTGATATTAAGACTCCCAATACAAAGATTCTGTGTTAAAACCATAAGCACAATTCATGGAGTTCCTGGTTTCTAAAATGTTCTTCACTGATTTTTCTTTATTTATCTGGAGTCGGGTGGGGATCATTTTGAAGGAAATGGTTGGATTCCATTGTTGACTTTTGGAGGCTCCTCCTTGCTGTTTCATACTTGGGCCATGTTTTCCAAGCTAGATATTTAGGGAATTGTCCTGGACCTCTCTGGATCCACCCATATGTGCTTGCAAAGCTGCCTGTGCAGACAGGAATTCTGCATTAGTCTCCTCACTGCTGCCGCCATGCACAGAGAGCTGTGGGTTGCTGCAGGCTGGGAGGGATTCAATTGTGCCATTAGTTTTCATGCATAAAAAATTACATCCACGAAATTGCAGTAGTGTGTTTTTGCAAAGCCTTTATAATTAGGTCAGCAATCAAATCATGATTTTTTAAAAATGTTGCTGTTGTGAAATGTTAACCACTGCATACTTTATAAACATATAAGATGTCCTGCAGTCAGTAAAACAAAAAAACAAAACAAAAAACCCCACTCTGTTAACTACTTTGAATAATGCACAATACCCATGCTCATGTAATCTAAAAGTGGGACGTTTTTGTTTGTTTTATTTGCAACTGTGTAATTTACTCCCATAAACATTCACTGTAAAAATACTTTGCAGTAATAAACTATTTATGCTTTTGCTTCGAAGTGCTTAGGTTTTGAAAGTGATGTTATAGTGTTTGGGGTTTTGTAAATGATATGCTACTTAATAACCTTAACTCTTTGCAGTTTTTTGGGGGGTTTTTTTTTGTTTTGTAAGACCATTTCTTCAGAATTTCCAGTTCCTCATTTTGATTACTTCTTACCAAGGCTGGCTTCCGGTTTGAGGGGCCCCTTGCCATATTAATCTATGCTGAGGACCCTCTTATGTTGGTGCCCCACCTAAGTAGTGGTGAACTTACTGGAGGCAGGGAACAGCAGCTGCAGTGCTCCCCTGAGGAGTGGGCATTCAGAACCAATGTTTACATTTCTGCACAGCCCCAGAGTGCTCCTGATGTAGCAGTGCTCCAGAGCATTGTGGGAAACTTAAGTGCCAGTTCCAAGCTGCCTGCACATCTTGCAGTGGTATAAAAGGGAGGCCTAGGGCAGGCATCAGCAGTAGGCCGTTTCAGGATTCTAGGGCCCTAGAACCTGCCCAAGGATGCTGTGATACTGGCTCTAATTCTTACAAAGAGATTTTTGCAGACAGCTCCTGAGACTTCCCACATTGACCTTTTAATGGCTATATTACTTTGTTTTCTCCAGGTTGGGGCTGTGAATGGCCGAATTTGAACTTGGGAGGGGGATATGTTGCCCACCTCAGCTGGAGTCTGGAGGGCAGCTGGCAGAATGTGCTTCTGCTGAGCAGGTGAGGGCCGAAGGTCAGGCTGCCCACATTTATTCTAAAGCTGGACAAACCAAAGGCTGCACACTGCTGCCTGCTGATCAGTAGCCCAGATCATTGCACACCGAGTTGGGCCAGCTGGCAGAAGATGAAACAACGTCCAGGGGGCTGAGCTGGTGAAAAGAACCCAAGCTCCATCCCACAAATGGATCCCTCTGATATCCCTAATTGAGACCCACTGAGGCTGAATAGACAGATGAATGGTCTGACATCTCCTTACATTATCTGAGGGTGCAATCCTATGCAATGTCCTACATCTGTCAGCATTTCCCAGCCAGCCATGACTTTTCTCTCTCTAAATATTTATTATTTATTTATTTATTTATTTATTTAATTACATTTATATACCGCCCCACAGCCGAAGCTCTCTGGGCGGTTTACAACATTTTAAAATAGTAAACATCAAAAGTATACAATTTAAAAACACACACACACACACAAACATAAAAACAGTATAAAAACAACAGTATCCATTTAAAAACAACAATTGTGGGGTCCATTAAAAACAAACTTAACGTTGTTAAATATGCATAGGATTGTGCCCTAAAAGTATCTATACATGGCTGCTTATTTCTAATGTTTCCCCTAAGATACTACTCAGAACTTTTCTGAACACCCAGTATTAAAAAAACTGGGCAATGATTAATTCAAAGAAAAATACCTTTTACACAACTGTTCTTTCTTTCTTTTTTAATATATTCTGAAAGGCAAATAAATAATTTGTTGTAGGGAAAGACGTTTACATGGTGGAATTTACCACATAATGGTGGGGCTTTGAGGGAGGGGGAAACTCACATGCCCTCAAATGACCAGATGTTATTTTCCAGCTTGATTATTATTGATTTCGATAGCACCTAAAATGCATCTCCAATATTGCTAACATATGGACTACAATGTTTTGTTTTTTTGCTCTCTGCCTTACAAGGGACTCATGAATTCTGTTATTGCTAAAGGAAGTTTAGAATAAGTGCTGACATTTATGTTTTCAAAAGGAAAACTGTTGTTGCTTCTTTATCCCAGTATACTTTGGTGCAAGTATACTGTACCAAAGTATACTCCCCCCCACCTTCCTTTTGGGGGCAGGAGTGTTAACAGCAAGATTCAGAAAGAATTATGTCAGCATTGAAAGCCATCTTACTGCCTTGTAATTTTGTAATTAGTCCTAATAAAGAGATTACATTCATGTTTTGTTTCTGTTTTTTCTTCTTATGGAGCAGCATGGCTGCCTAGATTTATTGTTGACATTATTTCTTGGTAACATTATCAGACTACTTGGAACCCACACAATGGTAGTGATGCTGCAAACTTCACATAGAGAAAATGAAGCACCAGAGAAGGGGAGAAAAGGGGACACCGCTTTGCATAAAAATTGCATATGCTTATATGTATAGATGCAAATCTAGAAATAATTACTATCATTTAAAGTCAAATGCAATACATCTCACCATAGTGGGGAAGAATGTGACCAGGTGACCACCTGAATGCCTGCTCAGTATGTTGTCCAGATGCTGACTATTGATGGGCAACTTCAAGACCCTTGCTTCTCTCCCTCCTGATGGGTCTTTGGCTTTAAACTGGACTTGGGCCAGTTCTACATCAAACAGGATATGACACTTTGAAAACTGTATATGGAGTGTGTCCTGGGCCCCAACTGTTGTCACTACTGTTATAAACCATTTTAAAGCAGTAGTGTAGATCCTGCCTTGGACTGGATACCCATTGAAAGAGAGGATGTCTTCAAACAGAGGACAGTCTTCTCTAAAATACATGGCCACCTTTAGTTCACACCAGTCTTCATTTTTGTATTCAGGGGGACAGTGAGTCATTTCAAGCAGTACCAACTTCTCCAAGAAGACAATGGTCTTCATAATAGAACATGGTCCCAGCCTTCAGATCATACTAGGGATTGATGAATCTATTAGTTTTGCTTTCTCCCACATTAATTTCAGATTCTTTCCATTTTGTTTATGAAGAAATTTGTGAATGTTGGTAAGTTTTCATATATAAAAAAGAGCCTTTAGGAAATTCTCAGCCACCTGCACTGCCCAAATTCCAGTAGGTACAGTTATTTCCATCATGGAGAAGACCATGCTGTACTTGGATGAGGTACAGCTATTCCCAGCTGTATCTGGCTGCCTGTAGCTGTTAAGGATGAGGAGCCTCTAAGGAAAAAGAGATCGTAATCCTAATTCAGCACCACGGGCAAGGCTGAATACACAAGGATTCAAAGCCAGACTGTTCAAGAGCTCAGCACTCATAGCCCTCCACCTGGATGGACATTCATTTAGAAACAAACAAACAAAAAATCTCTAATTCTTTCCATCTCATTTATCAACACATTTGTCCATTGCGGAAATATTATTTATTACATTTCCATACCGCCCAATAGCCAAAGATCTCTGAACGATTTATAAAAGATTAAAACATTAAAAATGAGATACAAAATTTAAAAACATAAAAACACACAGCCAGACAGCATAAAGAAGACAATGTACATCTCAAAACAACTTTGAGCAATCAGCCAAAGCTTTAAAAAAACACAGATCTGGGATCCATTAAAAAGCTTAAGTTTTCATCAAGAAAGAAACCAAATGGATTCTCACCCATCCCTAGATCATGCACACAACTATGTGCTGGACCCTTCAGCACATGCCTACTTCCTTCATGAAGTCTATGAAATAAGAAAGGCCCCAGCATTGAAAATTCTGTCATCCATTGCAGGGGTTGGGTAGGCTTTGAAATAATTGCAGAGCTTCAGTGCTATTTCCTCTTCCTAGCGCTCCTCCCCTCTTGACTAGTAAGTTATCCAGTTTTCTGGCACCCACACTCCTGTTAAATGACACCACAGCCCTGCTGGGCCCAAGATAAATAGCTTCTGATACTAATTACAGAAACTGGTTTACAGTGATTAAGCGGTTGAGCAAGGAAGGTGCTGGAAAGGTGAGGGCCAAGCACAGGCTGGTTTAGCTGTAATTAGGATGAAAAAGCCACCTTTCCCTCCCTGCCCCCTCCCCTCCCCTCCCCTCCCCTCCCCTCCCCCCCTCCCCCTGTTTCTTTCTCTCCCGCTCCAGGACTGAGGAGGGGAAGGAGGAAGTGCTACTGCCATCTCTTGACTCATAGCTGATTTAAATGGAACGAGTTCATTAAATGCAGCATGGGCTTTAAGGATGCAATTATGCCTTAATTATACAGCCCACTGTTCATGGCGGCATGACAATTTCCCCGCTTGCATTCAGGGGAGGCTTCTGTGCTTCTTTTTTGCCACACCAGCTTCCTCATGCCAAGGCATAATTCTGAGGTAAGAATTTAGGTAAACAATGAGCCTGTATCCTGCCTAATCTGTCTTCTGTTCCTTACTGAGCGTACAAGAAAAAGCTGGATTAATTACTGGGGTGATTAGGGAGACCTTGGTTCCCGATCCTTCTGGGGAGGATAAAAAAAGGATAATGAAAAGACAGGTGGAAGGATAATAATAATAATAATAATAATAATAATAATAATAATAATAATAATAATAATAATAGTGTTAGCAGTTTAGGAAAGTCCTGTTTTCTACATTTCTTCATAGTACCAAACACGCCCCATTTGCCCTTTTGCATCAATTTTCAGCATTCCTTGCAAAAACATTTGCTTCTTCATTTACATTGCCCTCTGTTTTGATACTGTATAGCCAAATCTGGTTGGCTTTTGAAGCATTGTGACACTAATTCCATTCACTGAGTAATCTCTGATTGGCTGGATCATCCATGTGATGTATCCAGGAAGCAGAAAGCAGCATTTGCCAGGGGAGCAAAATAGTACAGGACAAGCAGCACCAGCCACCAGGGAAATTACTGCATTGAACAGCATTGAGGAGAAAAGGAATATTCCCAGAAAGTGTCTTTTGGGGAAATGGCCTAGCCTAAAGAAATAGCTCATTTCAACCTGGTAGCTGAAACAGAAGTTTGTTCAGTTTATGGAATTCACTGATGGAATTAGGGAATGGATAAATCTGTAAATTTTGGTTTCTCTTAGCTTCTCATTTTTCTAATCTTAAATTCAATTTGTCCCAAACTTTGAGAATTTTGTCCCAAACTTTGAGAAAGTTCACCTGAAAATTCAAGCACACTTTTGTGCACGTATCTCTTAATACATATGTTATTTGTATGCAATTTAGGTAATATACGCATTTTTATAAGCAATTTTCCTAATGAATTTTGAACATTATTTTCACTTATATAATAATTTTTGTGTGCACTTTCCCCTAATATACTAATTATTTTTATGCATTTTTTTTTAAAAAAAGTTGGATAACTCCATTGTAAAATTCAGAGAAGTGGGATTTCAAAGGATAACTGGATTTTGGGCTGTGTATTTATCTGAAAATGCAAAATTGTATCAGTTTGCATTAAAATGTGACCAAACAACTTTCCCCCATCCCTATCCACAAGACACTGATCTAGAACCAAACTTGGTGTAATGCCATTTGCACAATTAGCAATTGCAAGAATGGCTTTTTAAAAGTAAATTGCAGGTTGAAGAGCCTGATATGGATTGGGACTTTGGCATGGGAATAGAAAAGCATTAATACTTTGCCCCTGCTGTCCCAATTTAGATCACACATTTTGTGCCTGCTTTTTCATTGGTGATGGGGGGAACTCCTCTTGGAGCAAATGGAAGCATTTCCCCCCGCCACCCCAATGCAAATAGTAGGCTGATGAACGCTGGCCCAGATTGGAACCACAGCAGGCTGCAATGGGTTGAACTCCCTTACCCTCTCACTAGAGGCCTGATCTATACAACAACAACAATAATAATAATACAAATTTATACTGCAGTCTATACTGGAGCACATTCCAATTAACCAAAACATGCAAAGCAAAACAATATAAACAAAAATCAATAAATGCACATTAGATAAACTGCTAACCAAAAATTAAACTAATTCACAACCAATCAATTAAAACAACCAAACATTTTAAAACTAAAAAACAGACCAATGGTTCCTCACTCCATATGCCAACAGCCACTCAAACAAATAGGTTTTCCGGACTTCTCTAAATTTGTCCAACTCTGATTCCATACAAAGGTGTAGAAGGAGAGAGTTCCACAATCATGGGGTGAGATGGGAAAATGAAAGGAGCCCAGAATTTGCCACCTTAGGCCAAGATTCCAGCAGAAGTCTGGAATCTGTGGACTGAATTTTCCTAAGAGGATCAGGCCATTCAACCAACTCTGCCAAATAACTGGGAAGGAAAGAGGGCAGGGATTTAAAAGTCAAGACAGGAGATTATAATGTCTTGTTGCCCTGATAGGCAACCAATGCAATGTCCTACAATGCTGGGAAAAGTGGGAATAACAGGGCAAATCTAATACAACACTGTTTTAGAGTAAGAGGATGGAGTAAAGAAGAAGGGAGACCTGCCAGGAGGCTATTACAATAATCCAGGTGGGAAACAACCAGGACCTGAACAAGAAGCCCTGCAGATTTGGTGGGGTGGTGGTGCTCTGGAAATGGCAGAAATGGCTAATGTTAGGGAGATGAAAATTATATACCTTGGCTGTCGCATTCACAATTGAGTGAAGCGACAGCCAATAATCTACCAGAACCCCGAGATCCATGGCCTCCGAAATGGGGGTCACCATGACACAGATGCCTGAAATCTACTTTTGAATACCCATTCACACAATTCACTCTTCACCTAGTTTGACCCTTAGATGGCTGTAAAGAGGGGTTTAGACAGATTCATGGAGGACTGGTCTATCAAAAGCCATGATAGCTTCATGGAATCTTCCATCATTCCAACAGTACTAGTTGTTGGAACAACTGCCAGAGAAGGTAGGGATGGGGAAGAAATTCATTTTAATGCAGATGTAATTTTGCACTGTTGAACCACTATGCAAGTTGAAACTCAGGTATCTTTCAAAATGTCCACTTCTTTGAATTTTACAATGGGGTTCTCCAATAAAAATATATATTCCAAAACAATATACAAAAATATATTTGGGAACTATATATTAGAGAGAATAGCATTTAAAATGCTTTACATTAGGAAAATGTCTCAGGGAAAATGTGCATAATAGGCAAAAATGCATACAAAGTGCATGTATTAGAAGAAATGTGCACAAAATGCTAATGAATTTTCATGTGAATGAAAAAGAAAAGGCCCCAAAGTTCAGGATGGAGAAATTCTCAAAATTTGACAAACCAAACTTAACACTGGAAAAAGAAGAAGATAAACTGGGAAAATCAAAACAGATGGATTCTTCCATTCCTAGGAGAAGGCTCTTGCCTTCAAGGTTAGCTTTTGGGCTTTTCTAAGGCATCTGGCTGGGCACTGTGGGAAGCCAGATGCCAGGTTACACGGACTTTGGTCTGAACCAACAGAATTCTTCTCATGTTCTCATGAATGATGAAAGTAACACCTCCTAAAGACAGGTGCAAAGGACTTTGGACATATCCTTTCCTGTGGTGAAATATCAGATAGCTCTGTTACAATCAGTTTCTTTTAACAGGAAGAGATGCTGAGCTAATCAATCTCATTCTTTCTGCAACAAGCATCTCTGCTTCTCAGTACTCTCTGGGAATTTAAGAGAAAAGAATCCCATGCTGGAGAAAAGCAAGGAACACAAATCTCCACCTGTCAACAGATCAATCTGAGTTTCTGTTCCTGTGCTGAGCAGGCTGTGTTTCATTTCACGTCTTCTCCATTGGGGGTCTGGTGACGCTAATTGCCTGCGAAGACTCCCCCAAGTGTTTTGCTCCATGAAAAAAATATCTGCGTAATCTCCAAGAGCGACTTGAGGGAAGTGACAATCCACACTGCCAATGAACTGCCCAATTCATCATAAATTGATTTCTGCTGGCTGTGGCTGGAGACTTAGTGAGTGTCAGATCCAACACTCACTAAGTCTCCAGCCACAGCCAGCAGAAATCAATTGCTAGATACTTGGTCTGGATAGTTACAATTTAGAAGCTGATGCCCGGAAGGACAGAAGCATAAAATTGAGCTTCAGCAATCTTTCTGTTTGTTTCCCTTCTTTGCTACTAGTATTGATTGGAGACTTCCCCAATCTGATGCCCTCCAGATGTGCTGAATTACAAATCCCATCATCTCCATCCAGCACAGCCATTGGTCATGCTGGCTGGGCATGATGGGGCTTGTAGTCTGACACATCTGAATGGCACCAGATTGCAGGTCTATTGTTTATTTTATTTTTTTGCAGAATGTAGAGCCAAGCCACACAGAGACACCCACAGTGTGGCGGTAACAACCCTGTCAGTAGCATGGAAGACCAAGGAAGCCACATGCACCATATCACTCACAAATATGGGTTGTAGGTAGCACACTCATTCCCTGAAAATAAGCACCATGAAGACATGCCTCACCTCAGGAAACAGGACAATGTGTTCTATGTTTCCAATGCCTGGTCCTAGTTAGTAATCCAGCTGCAGCATTTTGTACTAACTGCAGTTTCCAAAGTCAGCCCTATAATTATGTTGATTTATGATTTATATAGTGCCATCAGCATACTTGGCACTATAATAGAACAAATCCCTGCCCCCAAAAGCTTTAAAATGGTGTACAATGCAGTAGTCAACCCTGCATGTTAGCTGAGCATGGATCAGAGTGCCCAAACTGGACTCATGACCCTCGCCTGTAATGTAATGTAATGTAATGTAATGTAATGCTCCTGACTCCCATTCAAAGAACTCTTGGAACTTTGGTGTACAGAGGCCCAGGACTTAGGATAGCTGCAAAATAAGTAGCAATTAACAAGTGAACCTTTTCCCACCATGGAGATGAAGTGGTTGGAAAGTCTTAGTTGATGAATTCTACTCATTAAAAAGTGGCAACCGTAGAATGTTAAGAATGCTAAATTCTAAACATCCTCATTAAACTCTATTCCCAGAGTTTCTGAGAAGGATTGTAGCTCAGTAGTAGAGCACAAAGCTTTGCATGTGTGAGGGCCCAGATTCAATGACATTTCCAGGAAGGTCAGGAAAGTGCCCTGTCTGAAACTCTGGAGAGCTACTGCCAGTCAACGCAGACAATACTGAGCCCTTATTCCAATGCTCCCACTCAAAGATTCAGCCTGCCTCACCTCGGTTCCAAATCGGTTCCGGGTCAGCCTGAGGCACCCTGCAGCCAAAGCTGATCAGTAATGAAGCTTCGGGGTGCTTCGAGCCACTTCAGAGTGGCTCTGGGACCTCCCTCCCACCATCCTAGGAAAGCCGGCACAAGGCCAGCCATGAGTCATTGGACTCACCGCCCTCTCTCCACTTTCCCCACTCATCTGCTGTGCTGCATTGCCGCCACCATCGCTGCTTGCCACACCACCACCATCACTGCTCACCACATTGCCACATCGACTGCCACGGCCAGGAAACATGTTGCACCTGAGAACCAGGCTGTGATTTCAAGATATCGTGGGGCCTCTGTTTAGTACCTCCATGGCCAAAAACTACGGTGGACATAGAGGTACTAAACAGAGGCTCCACAATATCTTGAAATCACGGCCTGGTTCTCAGGTGTGGCGTGTTTCCTGGTTGCAGTGGGCACGGTGGTGGCGGCAATGCGGTGGGTGGTGATGTGACAGGCAGCAATGGTGGCAGTGATGTGGTGGTGCAGAGGCGATGCAGCAGGTGGAAACAGGTGAGCAGTGACAACAGGGAGGTGAGTCTAATGGACACATGGTCCATTAGACCTTGCTACCAGCTTTCCTGGGTGCCAGCTGCACAGCCAGCACTCAGGGACTCACAAGGCCTTGTCGCCTCGTGGGGGGGAAATCTCACCTTGGCTTTGGCACCAAGGTGAGGCAGGCAACCCCAGAAGCACCCCAAGTCAAATTGGATCTGTTTCGGGGCTCCAAAACAGCCTCTGAGGCGAATCAGGGGGACCATGCACATCCCTAGTTTTAATTGATTGGTTGTGAATTAGCTTGATTTTTTAGCAGTTTATCTAATGTGTATTTATTGATTTTTGTTTATATTGCTTTGTTTTGTATGTTTTGGTTAATTGGGATGTGCTCCAGTATAGACTGCACTATAATTTCATATCATTATCATCATCATTGTCGTTGTAGTTCTTGTACAGATCAGGCCTCTAGTGAGGGGGTAAGGGAGTTCAACCCTTTGCAGCCTGCTGTGGTTCCAATCTGGACCAGCATTCATCAGCCTACTGTTTGCATTAGGGTGGGGGGATGCCCCCATTTGCTCCAAGAGGAGTTCCCCCACCACCACCAATGCAAAAGCAGGCACAAAACCATTAGTGGACTAACCATGTCTTAGCATGTGGTCTGAACAGGCCAATTCCCTGCTTTTGTTTTTATTTTGCTTTTATTCTGTAGCGGGTTTTTAAAATATATAATTAGGGTGTGTTTTCTTACATTTAGGTTAAGGTGAACTACCCAGAGAGCTTCTGCTGTTGGGTGGGATAGAAAGGTAATCAATAAAATATAACATAAATAGTAACAGTAGGTGGCCCTGTGTTCTGACAAGGTATAAAACAGCTCTCTACATTCCCCTGGAGCAGGGGGCATAGCAATTAAGCAGGTTTAAAACAGAGTGAGAAATATAGCATTGATTTCTCTGTGGATTTTGGAGATCCTAATTACCTGGACTCGTTTATGAGGTGAAACAGATGCATTAGGAATGCTCCATTCTTCTGGTTTTTAATTTCCATAGTTTGTATTGACTAGTGTGGTGAATGGGCAATTTGCCACAGCTTTTGGTTCCTTTAGGACATTTGTGCATTCCCTCGTTGGCTTTACTAATGTGCATGTGTGCATTGATAAAACAATGCCAAAAAAGGCCGTTTTGATGTGATTATTTATGTAGGGCTTTTTTTTTCTTTTTTTCTTTTTTTTTTTGATGTGGAAATGTCAGGATTGGGAAGAACTTCTCCCCAAGTGAGATTGGGTATTGGTAGGCAGGGAGGGATGCTTTCTCCTCTGGCATATTGACCGTAGGTTTAAATGTTGCTGATTTAGAAATGAGCTCTTCTCATTTGATTCATACTATTGCTTTGTTATGATTATTTAGTATGTGTTGATGTATTATTTTGCTATTAACTTTGGTTCTGTCTTTAGTGTTTTTATGACTAGGCCTTGGTATGAATTGTTAGTGGATTGTCCATACTAAATTTATGAAGAAGAATGAGATGTTTTGATGGGTCGATTGAAAAGTTGACTTATGCTGATGTTGGCCATGGCTGGACCTGCTGATATTCTGGGGATCCGCATGACACACAGGAGGAGGGAGGGATGATCCCTCCCTTATCCGGGGATATCGGCATAGCCTTTAAACCCACTTTTTCCTGCAGTCTCGGGATGATCCCGAAACCACGGAGCATGTGGCCAGGCTTCACAGTTTTATCCCAGCTTCTTGTGAGTAACCACAAGGAGCCGGGAACTGCACATTGGGGGTGGGGTGGGGGGAGCAGGAGGGGGGGTTGTAAACCACCCAGAGAGCTCCGGCTATTGGGCGGTATAGAAATGTAATAAATAAATAAATAAACAAAAAACACTTCCCTTTTGTGCTTAACCACTTGAGCACTCCTTCCTCTTTAAGAAAAAAACAAAATGGTGGCCATGATGTCCTCCTCCCCCCAGAACATCACACACTGCATGTAGACAGAGGGGGAGATCTCGTGATCATAAAATCATATCCCCTCTGTCATGCTAGACTGTTAAATCATACCCCCTCTGTCATGTTAGACCGCTGGGTCTAGCCATGGTCATTGACTTATACATATATGTACACATGACACATCAGTATATATCATAGTACAAAAAGAATCTAGATGGTCTCACATATGATTGCATTAAGATTTATCTCTTCATTTGTTTTGGATAGTGTTTAGCAATGCAGACATATGCCTCGGTAACACAGAGTTCAGAAAGGGGCAAGTGAATAGGAGGAAGTGTTGCAAAATTACATCTGTAATTTCAGAATGGAGTCCAGGGTAAAATGAGCCTGTGGAACAATAACAGAATAGAATGGGGAAATAGGTCTGAGTTTGAGATGGGGAAGAGTAATTCAATACTCAGGGCAGCTGCAGCCACCTTGACATTAGGTGGTTTTCTGCGGGCCCACCCTGGTATTTTGAAAATTAGAGTTTGAAGTTAGAAGAAAGAACTGAGATGCTTTTTTAGAAAGAAAGAAAGAAAGAAAGAAAGAAAGAAAGAAAGAAAGAAAGAAAGAAAAGTAAAACTGTCCACAGACAAGGGTTTTAATGCACGAAATGATTCCAGTCACTCATCTGTGCAACAAATGGCTGACTTTACTGAAACACCTCACCAGCTTGTGCACTTAGGTCTGATGGGATTGATCTATAATGTGCCGCATCAACTGCCTTCCCTGTATTTCACTCAGCTTTGCCTCCCGACAGTTTCCATAGGCTGGATGATGTTCACTAGTGCTGCGCATGGATCCCCCCGAACCACTTTATGGCCCAATCCGGAACTTCCGGATCAGGCCCAAACCAGTTTGGGCTGATCCGCCCGTCCCCCACTCCGCGGAGCGAGATCCGGCTCTGCTGCCATCACCGCATAGGCGGCGGTGCCATCGCCAGGTAACCCTAACCCCCACCCCCTTACCTGTGTCCGTTGCAGTCCATCTCGGGCTTCAATTAAGACCCCAGTTGAAGCTGGAAGAGAAGGCCTTTAAACCCAGTTTTTAAACCCACTTCAAGCCAGGGCCTCAGTTGAAGCCCACGATAGGCCACGATGGAGGCAGGTAAGCCCCCCTGCCCCATGCCCCCTTACCTGGCTCTGCCGCCATCGCTGCACAGACTGCGGTGGCGGAGCCAAGTAAGTGAAACTCCCCTCATCCCCTTACCTGCCTCTGTCGTGGGCTTCAACTGAGGGCCAAGCTTCAAAGCAGAAGCAGGCCATGGTGGCAGGTAAGCGCCCCTCCCCCCTCCCCCTTTACCTGGCTCCATCTCCATCGCCGCATGGACTGCACCGCCGCCAGGTGAGTCCCCGTCCTCCCACTATCTGCATCTGGACCGCTTCACCTTGATCCGCAGTCCCCCCGCTCTGCTATCACTTCTCTGAACCGAAGCGGAACACAACCCCAATGTTCACACTCCTCAAAGAGAACAAAGGTAGGATTACCAGATTCAAAGAAGGAGGACAGGAGAACCCTTTGTTCAACGTTTTATTGGAGATTTTAAAAAGCTTGGCTTTTCTGGTCAAAAAGCTGTGCCTAGCCAAACTCCCTCTTCTACAAATAAAAACATAGGAAGCTGTGTTATGCTGAACCAGACCACTAGTTTATCAAGTGCAATTGGTTCTCTATTCCAGCTTGGGAGATCACAGAGGCAAGGGTGTTGCGCAGCCCCTGCTCCCCAAGATCCTTTACTTGGCCGTGAACAGGACGCCACATCTGCAAATTGCAATGCATGTGCACAGGGCCGGTGCTACCATAGAGGCCACTCAGGTGGCCGCCTAGAGCACCAAGCTAAGAGGGGCGCCGCGCAGCACTCATGCGCATTGTTGGCTGTGAGCTGGCCTGAGGATTCAGCTGGGCCTAGGCGGGCGAGTTGGTGCCCCGCACCTGCCCAGCTGAAGCGAAGCCAGGGACGCTGGGGTGGGGGAGCAGCTCCACGTTCGGACTTCCGCCTGGAAGCCGCCCTCCCAGAGCTGCTCTAGCCACCCGGAGGCCGCCCTCCCAGAGCCGGGAGGCCGCTGTCAGAAGAAGAAGAAAAAGCACGTGGCAAGCTCGACTTACTCCCGAGGAAAGGGCACCGGGTAGACTCACCTCTCTCCTCAAACAGGCCGTGATGTCCAGGCAGGCAGGCAAACGGGACTCCCTCTCCCTTCCACCAAGAAAGCTAGGGACTTGTGGACTCCTTGCAAGGCAAACTCTTGCTTCCCGATCCTGCGTGCGTGGACCAAAGGGACTTGCATCCGAGAAAGCGTTGCACCGGGAGGCACCAGTGCAGCCCGATCCGCCTATGCCTCCTTACTCGGAAGCCTTATTCCCCCGAGTAAACGTGCGGAGGGAATCGGGACACCAGGATGCATAGCGGGTTGTGTTTGCACGGAAGTAAGTCCTGGTGAATTCCAGACGGTTCGGTCCTAAATCGAAGTGAGCCAGTCCCAGCTCTCCACTCGACGCCCATGTTTGGACTTCTGCACAATTTGAGGGGGGTGCAAGTAGCTCGCCTTGCCTAGGGCACAAAATAGTCTGGCACCAGCCATGCATGTGCAGTGCACTACCTCTGAGCTATCTCCCCCTCCTCACACTAGACTGATTTGAGATTTAGGGGCCCTGTCCTTCTTTGCATCTGGCCTCTCTCAGCACTGGTGAAAAGAGGTGTTCCTTGAGACTTGAATCTAGGTGTTCCACAAGCAAATCTTTCCCCAATGGGATGGGTATCCTCTTCTCAGCAAGAAGATGAATTTGGACATTTTGAATGAAACCCTTCTGCCTGGCATAAGGATAATGGGTGGGATGAGGCTGGCAAGAAATTCACTCTCCACCATTGTGAAAGTGTAGGATGAAGCAATTTCCTACTGATTACTACTGCCTGCTAATGATCAGCTGTGAGTCTGAGATGTGCGAACAGTGAAAAGGACTTCTGGAGCCCTGCCAGATGTCTGTCTGAAAATAGAAACTGAGAAGGTTGTCAACTGATTAATAATAATTAAAAACAACAACAACCTAGTTTGCTTTTGTGCCTTTAACAGCAGCTCAGTTTGCAGAAATCACATAGTTTTTGCAGCGTGCAGATAAGCATCAGTAACAGGGATGGATGAATCTGTGAACCTCAATTTCAGAGTTTCTTGTGCTTTCAAGTTTATTCTTTTCTGTTTTCTCATTAGCTAGCTTTTTTTGCTTTTTTTAAAAAAAAGTCCACATAAAAATTCGAACATATCCTCATGGAGATTTCTCAAAATACACACATTTTTGTATGTACTCAGATAAATGCATCTTTGCCAGTGACTTCCTCCTAAAATGAAGTATTTTTGTGCAGACTTTTCTGTAATATTCATATTTTTGTACACCTTTCTGTAATATACACATTTTACATGCATCGTTTATTTGCAAAACACATCACAAAATCCTGAAAAGTATGACTATTGTTATATAGCTGCCTATTGGTTCATATGTAAGTCCAGGAATTATAAATTGATAAAATGTGAACCAAACAAATGTCTCCCGCTTTCCTAATTATCACCTGCTGGTGCCTGCAGAATGAACTGCTGTTACACACAGAACTACAGTGGCAGTTGAAATGCTGGTAAACCGAGCACTAACTCTTTGTATGTAGTGATGGCAGCTATTTTTCTTATCAGATTGCCAGTACCTTGAACAGCTGTATGGCAAGCAGGAATGCAATTGATGCAACATTTCCCAGCGTGGAGATCTAGTGATTTACTGTTTTACTCTGTACAGCACCATGTACATTGATGGTGCTATATAAATAAATAATAATAATAATAATAATAATTCCCAAAAAAGCAAGCAAGCAAACAAAGAATAACAAAACATACTGGATGTGTCATCTAAGGTGGAAAATATAATATTCCCAAGTATTGGACAATTGTGCACAAAGGATTGTGCTTTGAGCGCTACAAAAGCAGTTTTCTCACAACAAAAGCATTGGGTTGGATCCATAGTAATGATAAGTGAAGTTCCGCTCATGCTGGAGAAATGGAATGAGGAGGCAACCTTCACAATTTCTTCTTCTTGCTTCAGTCCCCTGTGCTCCCTAAAATGTTGCTCTGGTAGCCCAGGGACCCCCCGGAGCACCATGAAAGGTGGCACACAGGAAAGAGGAAATAAGCAATGATTGCCTCCATGCCTCCCTTCCTCCAGTGTGTCACTTCTGGAGCCTAGAGACTTCCATGAATGGAAGGATCCCTTCCATTCAAAAATGACCAAACTGGATTCAACCCATAGCCTTGAGGGAAGATGTGCAGATTATGAGAGACAACATGTGTCTAGGGATGGGGGATTCTCTGAACATCATATCACCACTCATTCCATGCCCAATTCCCATTTATATTTGAATGGGGAACTTCCATAAAGCAGCAATTGAATGGGAAATTTGCACAGATTTCCCAAATTTGCACAAATTTCCTCCATAGACTAAAACAGGGCTAATTTGGTCTATGGAGGAAATTTCTGCAAATTAGGAAATTTGTGCAAATAGAACTGGGAATCAGGAACGAGGTGAATACAAGCCTGTGCTCAACAATTTGTGAACATTTTCGGTGGACATGTTCAGAGCTTCTAATGGGGGATGCTCATATGATTTGTGAGCAAAAATGAAATTCTCATACATCCCTACTTATGTCTGTTACCCAACAAAGTTGTGATCCAGAAATCTCCTAAGACTTGCAGTTTGCCCAATCATCAGTTAGTATTTATTTATTTATTTATTAAATTTATATACCGCCCCATAGCCAAAGCTCTCTGGGCAGTTTACAAAAGTTAAAAGAACAGTGGACATTAAAAAGTATGCATGTTGTCATGTGCCAACTGTCAGTGGATGGCTTGAAAGCTCAAGTAAATTTAACATATAGCCTCATCAGATGGGTGGATTTTCACGTTTCCCTATTGTTGCTATGGCCTCCTGCTGCTGTCCCACAATAGCGACGTTCTCCTTACATGGAGAGAGAAAGAGGAAGCACCAACGACTTCATCACCCATTCAGGGGCAGTTTTTATTGTGCCACTTTTCCTGCACACAGCAGGAAATGGCGGTACATTCTGTGTGGGTGTTGTTTTTTTAAAAAAAGATGGATTAAAGGGGTCCATTTTGCAAAGGAAAAATGAGTGAAAGGAGCAGGAATCACATGGAAGGTGGGCGTCATCATCTAAATGATGCCCAAACATCCATACGTGGGTAGTAGAGAGCATGCGATAAAACACTGGTTTGATGTTGTCCACAGTCTTGCTGTAGGTTTTCACAGTTAAATGCTATGTGGAAAACTCAATTAATGTATCTGTACCTTGCTCTTTTAAAATGTAATTTTAATGATTTAATTTTATTATTTCATTTGTTCACTGCTCTGAAAACTTCAGATAGGGAATGGTAGATGTATATTGTAAATAAATAATAAAATAATAAATTAATTAATAGATGAACTAGTATATGAACTAGTAGACTATTTGAGTAAAATCCTGGGCCTATTAAAATCAATGGCAGTTTTGCACCTAATGACAATGTTATTGGTGTTTCCCCCCTGTTTTTCTGCATCCTAGGATTCTGAGGCGTTACAATATTCCAGACTTGAGGTTACCAATGCCTGAACCACCATGGCTAAGCTATCATACACTCCTGTTTTTCCAGTGCAGCAAACAGACATAGTTCTTCGTTGCCTTGGAATAAATGCCTCACATATTGATCTAGTAGCTTTGAGACTAGATGTCCCCACAAACAATACTGCTGGCTACAGAAGAAGTCTGCTTGTCTGATAAAATGCATTAATGCAATTTCAAATGCTATATAAAGGCAGGGGAGCAAGATGCGAACTTGCAAGACTCTTCATTTTATTACCAATCAAAAGCTAATCCTTCATATATAATAGGAAAAAGCATTTTCTTTGTTTGCTGTTAACCCTTTAAGCTTATGGGAAAGAAATCAAGAAATATTTTGAATCCATAAATCAATATCACTTCTCAGCTCTTCAACGTGGAGAAACCATCTGACAAGCCACATTGGTACTTGGTCCATTTGGCCCATGCGCAAAGTAGCAAACCTTTGTGCATGCAACAGCCTCTTTCCAGGGATGGAAGACAATATCGTGCCTCTGAGTGTGAAAGGCATTGGTTCACACCCGCATCTGACACAATAGCCCTACATAGCTCAAATAGGTTCCATATAATAGCCTTTGCTTCAGATTGCCAAATTTCTTCAAACTATTCTCAATGGTTTTCCTCATTTTCAGTAGCTTTGATTCTAAGCTGTGATTTCTGTTCACAAAATGGTGTTCTCCCCCTTCCTTCCACTGCAGCTCTCAGCTCACCCTGAAAAACAACCTCTGAGGGGTGTGGGCATCTTTCTGGAATAGCATGGGGATGTGTCATGGAGGGGGAAGTGTCATGGAAGGGAGAATTGGTGAACATCCCTCTCTTTCGTATGTCTTTTGCTCATGGCAAAGGCACCCTTAGATCCAAATCATTGTCAAAGTTATTTCAGTGGGATTACTAAATAAATAAGTGGTCTGAGGACTACAGCCAGATATATTTGGGCAGGATCTACACTACTGCTTTAAAACAGGAGTGACAATTGTTGGGGCCCAGGACACATCCCAGATACAGTTTTCAAACCGTTTTCAAAGTGTCATATCCTGCTTGGTGTAAATCTGGCCCTGTTCACCTGTGATCCATTTAAACAGGCGTTTCAAAACCTTCCTCAAGCGACTGCCAGGTTTTGGTAAGGTAAACTAAGGGCTCCACTCGTTCCATATAGAGTTGCCATCCAGCCAGTATGTTACTGGTCTGACAAGTATATTAGCAAGACCCAGGAGCTGCAGATAGTCCAGGTGCCTCTTAAGGACAAGAATAGCTGCTGCTCCCTGGCCCCATTTGCTAGGTCACACACTTCGCGAGCAGGGCTGAGTGAAGCTATCAAGCTCAGCCTTTTGCTCAAGTTGCCATGTTTCCACTGTTACATTCATTCCGTCCCATTTCTGCATCATGCATGTTTGTCAAAACACATCATTTTTTGATATGAAGTTTTCAAATGTATGACATTTTTTGTACACGCTTTTTCATGTGAACTGCTGCATCACAAATGTCAAAAAAAAGTATGGATTTCAGTGTAGAGCTGTGTTCAGGCCTGAGTTCACACTGAAATGCAAACTATGGCCAGATCTACACGAAGCAGGATATGACACTTTGAAAACAGTTTGAAAACTGTATATGGAGTATGTCCTGGGCCTTAATGGTTGTCACTACTGTTATAAAACATTTTAAAGAGTAGTGTAGATCCTGCCCAAATGAATTTCTCATCCAACCCCCACGCCTGCATACACACCTAATTCTATCACACTCCATTCTCTCTCTCTCTCTCTCTCTCTCTCTCTCTCTCTCTCTCTCTCTCTCTCTCTCTCTCTCTCTCTCTCTCTCACACACACACACACACACACACACACACACACACACACACACACACCATTTAGTGGGATGAGGCAAGTAGCTGCCACCGTGCAACGCAGGATGGTAACAAGCTGCCTCTTCCCTGCTGCTTGGGAAACAGTTGGACAGCAGGCAAGCAAAGAGGAGCCATGCAGTTGGGGACAGCAGCTTTCAGGGACAGCTATCTAAACCAGTTGCCATCTCTACACTTCAGGGCAGTGAATTCCATGAATCCAGCCAGCTTTACTCAACCTTGTGCCTTGGCTATGTTCACCAGGGATGATGGGAATTGTAGTGCAACAGATTTGGAGGGCAACAGGTTGGAAAAGTCTGCTCTAACCTGTATTTAAGATGGACCTGAATCCACGTAATTGCTTAAGAAATCAGCCTGCCTCTCTTTATGTGTCTTTTGTTCTGGCTGTAAATGTGGGAATAGTGGGCAGCCACCCAATATTCAAACTTAATTGGTGATGTGATGCAAAAACTAACATTGTGACAACAACAACAACAACAACAACAACAACAACAACCAGTTAGGATTTAATTATATTAGTTACGGCAGCTTGGCACAAACAGGCTTTTCGAGGAAATATTATCAGAATATAGAATGAAAGGTGCCATAGCGCAAAATCACACTGAAGTTTCCGTCATCTCTCCTACAACTTTGGCAAAGAAATTACAAATTTAATTGGGTTGTCAGAAATCCAGCAGCGGGAGGGGAGTCTACAGATTTGAAGTTTATGTACATGCAAGTAATACTTTCAACGTTCACCAAAAATTTGATCTTTGGAAATTTTGGCACCACCAGCCCTATCCTTCACTAGCTCCATTAGGAATAGGATGGGCAAGAATTGTGTTGCATCCAGGCCCTGGAATAAAGAGGTGAGACTCAAGTGCAGGGATTTAATGAGCAATAACTTTTATCTACATCAGTCAAGCATTCAACTTTACTAGCCAATTAGCTCCCTCTCTGCAGTATCCTATTAGGTTGAGGTAGTGAAGCCCTCCTCCCTCATCTTTAGACTTTTTGGGAAAGTCGTCCATCCCCCCACCCCAGCTCAGGGCCAGTGGCTACCTTCTACCCATGACTGCTGAGAGCCCTCACCTTTAAGTGCCAAGAAAGTTCTGCGCGCATCACCACTGCACAAACTCTGCCGCTTGTGTGGGTGAGTTTGATGCATTGTATTTATTTAAAATTATTTTTAGGCTCCTCCCTTCCCTCTCCAACCAATTAGTAGGTTCACATAAGCCCTATGTTGCCTGGAGGACTTACCTGTGTATAATAAGCAGTGACTAAGGTGACATATGAAAAGGAGGACAGGTCTCCTGTATCTTTTAACAGTTGTATAGAAAAGGGAAATTCAGCAGGTGTCATTTGTATGCATGCAATACCTGGTGAAATTCTCTCTTCATCACAATGGTTAAAGCTGCAGGAGCTCTGCCCTCTTGACCAGATACAAAAGAGGGCAGGACTCCTGCAGTTCTAACCATTGTGAGAAGAGGGAATTTCACCAGGTGCTGCATGCATACAAATGGCACCTGCTGAAATTCTCTTTCCTATACAACTGTAAAAGATACAGGAGCCCTGGGCAGGATCTACGCTACTGCTTTAAAATGGTTTATAACGCTGTTAATAACTGTTGGGGTCCAGGACACACTCCTTATACAGTTTTCAAACTGTTTTCAAAGTGTCATATCCTGATTGGTGTAGATCTGCCCCTGTCCTCCTTTTCATATGATCACCCTACCAGCAACTATACATAAAATGTAACAGGTGGCATAGAGATCCCATAAACTCATAACTGGTTAGTTCATAGGTCAAATCTATTAGGTTAATAATTCCCAAATGTGTACTGAGCTTGGATCTTGGAATGATTTTTACCTGCCCAAACCAAACAATTTAACAGTTTGGAACTGAATTAAGCAACAACCAATAATGTATTCATTCTTGATCGACATTTCTTTCTCACTCATGCTAACCTCCCTGCAAAAAACTTTCAAAAATTGTGCTGTTGACAACACCAGTAGTGACTGAAAGGGGAAGCCTCATTGTTGAAAGTCCTGCTGCTGCCATGAATCCTGTATGAATCCTCTAAATTTTTCCCATTCTTGCAGCCACGGTTTCCACATCCAGTAGCTCCATGATGCTGGCCTATGGTAAGCAAACACTGCACACATGAACACAGCCAATCAGAGAAAGGATATGTGGTGACACGATGTCATGATACGTGGGTTCGGAAACAATGTACTATGCACACTACTTTCGAAAGGTGAACTTCAGTGACACGCATGTGCAAGAAATCACAATTTTAATGGCATCTTCCATTAGCAGGGAACTCTCTAGAGCCCACACTGCAGTCCTGACAAAGATCGCCCCCTACATGCAAAACAGGGTAGGAAAAACATACACTCAGTCATACCAAAGTAGCAGCCCAAATGAAGAAGGCGGAAATGAAAATGAGACAGGAACGTTCAGGCAAGAACATGAGTTCTGTGTGTACTCTTATTTTTGGTATACTTGTCTTTGGAAAGACATTTCACCTTTCTGAATCCCATCTGCAGCTAAAGGTTAATTGTTTCTCTGCATATGATGGGGCAGAATTAATCAACTTAGAAACTAAATATCATTAGTGAAGTGCATACCATTAATATTATAAACAGTGCTTACTGATTGTTCAGGGCTGCCATAATGATACAAGGGAAGTACATCTGCTTGTTTCAGTGATTCTGGGAATAATGTTTCTCTCTTCTTGCTGGGTCAATGCAGCTCCAGGAAAGGATTGCAATCTGGCTTGACTAGCAGCAGGATGAAGTGAAAGAAACCATTTCAAGGGCAAAGATGGCACTTAGGGAATGAATATATTAAAGAAAAGGACCAAGGTCAGGATCAATATTTGTCCATCAATTTGTCATGTCTCCAAATCTGCTGGTGTCCAGGCCTGAGTTTGCAAATTTGCTTCCCTTGAAGTTTAAACTTGGATGACAGTTAATGTGTCTTCCTATAGCTCAGAGACAAGAAGTTGGTGGATGACGGGTCAGATTTATATTGCAGTACTATAAATGTCTACTCAGAAGTAAGTCCCATTGAGTTCAGAGGGGCTTACTTTCAGGTAAATTAGCATAGGACTGCTGCCTTAGACATTCAGGCCTTATTTTATGGACTGCAGAACCAGCACAATGTAAAGGAGAGTGATGTCATCTTGCACGAGAAGGCACCCTAGTCCAAAACTGGACCACTACTCAAGGCTGGCTTTACCTTTGGGTAGAAAGAGGCAGCTGCTCTAGGTGGCAAATGCTGTAAGACAGGGAGCAGCACCCAGGTATTGGAGGACTGACTGTGTGTGGCAAATGCTGTCATGTCTAGCCCTGCTCCCCCTGGGTTGGAAGAAGGTGTTTCAGAATCATAATCAGATTCTGAAGTAGAAGAGTTGGCACCAGAAACAGGCCAGCCTGTACTAGTGGGGGAGAAAGCTCTCACAGGTTTTCCATCAGCTGGTGGTGAACTCTCTCTAGAGCTTATCTCATCAAGAGCAAATCATACACAGTTAGTGGGAAGCCGACATTCTTCCAAAGGAGAGAGAACGGACAGGTTAGCTGATCCTAGAGTATGCCACAGACTAAAATGGGTGGAGCGAAAGGAAGGCGAGAGAAAGTCAGCCCGGCTTGCATCAAGTCAGAAGCCACCTCAGAACTAGTCTCTCTGAAGTTAATACCTCTTGGGAAAAGGCTTTCCATTCTTCTTGAAAAGACAATTGTCTTGCTTAGTTTGCATAGTTTTGCCTAGGGAAAAGTTCCAAGAGATTTCGCTCTCTTCAGGTGGGAAGAGATATTTATTGCTTAAATAAAGCTTTGTGGATTACTCAGCAGGCCTCATTATTGTCTCCCAAGAAGGTAGGAGGTTTTGAGAAACACAACAGATGTCCTGCCCCGTGCCCCCAAAACTAACCTGTTGCCCTCAGTTGTGGTAAAGATGCTGCCCCATCACCAGTGTTGAAGTAAGATTCAAGTATCAGACTAGTCAGCATCTGTACCTGGAATGGGAGTGAGGTGCCATCTTGTCTCAGGCAGCAAAATATGTTGGATCACCACACTACCACAATGTATTATATTTTCTTGAATATTATTCAGCTACTGCTGTAACCCTTTATAAGTGCTGTGTTAAGCATTTAGTCTGGCTCAAAATCTGGCCTATCTGAAAACTGGGGTACCATGAGCCACAGGAAAGGTGCCCAGGCATGGCGTGCTGAGGTTTCTCAAACAGAGGATCAAGCTGGAGTTAGCAGAACTGTTGGGAGTATGCCAATTTGGCATGTAATCAGGAGCTACATGTTTAAAAAGGACTACAAGTAACGCTCATGCATCAGTAACCACGCTCCAGGGCCTTCATCTGAACTGAAAGTGAGTGGGCATTTAGGCACCTGTGATTTTTACCTTTGGAACCTTCCCCTTTTCACACAACACTCCTCCCTGCCCCCAAGCTACCCATTACAGGTGGCAGAATGAGAACCAGAAAGCAAAGGCCTTCATTTTCAGATCCCAGCTGGAGTAGGGAGGGCTCTGACAGTTACATTTACAAGTGCAGCACAATATATATATATATATATATATATATATATATATATATATATATATACACACACACACACAAATTTTATTCTAAGTTACTGAGAAGCAAACACACTTGGAATCTCAGGTTCCATTTGGAAAGAGTTGCAGTTCAAAGTGGACTGCTCTTCCAGCAAGGGAATTAGCCATTTGAGGAAGCCACTTTCATCCAGGCTAACCATTTACACAATTTCCTGTTTATTTGTACAGGGGCTAATTCCTTTGGAGCCATAAGTGAATATGTCTTTTAACTTTGGGTTTGCCTGCTGCCATTGCAGCTACTGCTGCTCTCTCTCTCTCTCTCTCTCTCTCTCTCTCTCTCTCTCTCTCTCTCTCTCTCTCTCTCTCTTTCTTTTAAATCATATTGCACTGATCTGTCTCCTTTAGGGTCTCAAATGCTTTCCCCGACTTACCAAAAAGTCCTATATAATTCAATAGGTGGTGGAAATTGCCAGGCTTGTATAGAACTAAATGAAAAATAATATTTTCTCCCTCTTTCCTTTCTTAGAGGCTGCATCTAAATCTAATAAATAAATAAAATTAAAATAAAACAAACATGGTACAAAATAGAGTCCAGAACAAGTATTTTTATAGGGTTTTAAGGTATAAGTAGAAATATGATGGTTAACACGAGTGTGGAGAGATCCAGGCTCCTGCTGTTCCACCAAGAACTGGAATGCTAAATTCATAAATCTGTATCCTGTTCAAGATACAATCCAATTAGTAGAGGGGGAGGTGCAAAAGGTAACATCTTCAACAGCTGGAGTTCCATCAATAGTTGCCAAATTAAAATAGAAGCCCTAGAACAGGGGTGGGGAACCTGCAGCCCTCCAGATGTTGTTGAACTGGAATTTGCATCACCCCTAACAATTGGCCATACTGGCTGGAGCTGAGGGAGCTAGAATCCAACAACATCTGGAGGCCACAGGTTCACCATCCCTGCCTTAGGCAAATATAAGCAATTTAGGGCACAATCCTATGTATATTTAGATGGGAGAGGGGGAAAGTCCTACAATTCCAAGTTCTACAACAACCCTCATTCATTCATTCATTCATTCATTCTATGAATTGCCCTATAGCCAAAGCTCTGAAGGTGACATATATAATAAAAGCAAAAGCAATGAAAAACAAAGATAAAGAGAAATAAGAAAAGTATTATTTTAAAAGCAGCAACACAGTTTCAGCATTTAGAAAAGATAAATGCCTGAGCAGCTAAAAACAGAGATGACTTTAAAATGCAGCATTATACATTAAAAAATAAAAAAACAGTAAAAAAAAAACCTTTTAAAAGGCCTAGGAGTATAAAAAAGGCCTTTTCTGGCACAAAGAAAAGTCAACCAAGTAGGTTCCAGGGGGATTTCTCTAGGGATGGCATTCCACATCCATCCAATGTCATGGTTATACGGGGAAAGGCTCACCCTGAACCTATGGCCTCACAAAAGCCTTTTACCTGTATTACTGCTAGAGATTGATCCTAGAATGGAAAATGACAATGACACCGGGGGCACTGTAAATCTGAAAGTATGCTGACTACATAGTGGAACGGATATGGTATAGCAGTTATGGATGGAGCAAGAAGAATTGGTCTTTCCGGGTTCAATTTTTTCTTCATTAACCAATGCCCCATTGTGCTTCTAACATCAATGGAGGGGACCTCATGAAAACCTGGCAACACAGGCTTTCTCATTTGATAGAGGGAGTGGAAAAATGTTCCTGGCCACCGTGGCAAACATAACAACAGAACCATAAGCATTGCCTTCAGTGCTGTACATGGAGTCTCGTATTCACTCTTGCACTGTGGACTTCCTGACTGCCCCTGCTCACTGCTTTGCTGTCCAGGTAGACAGCAAAAACAAGATATTATTTATTGAGCTCCTGGTGGACAACCACACTGTGTTTTTTATCTGGATGGATAACAGGATGGGACATCAGCCTGATTCACTGCTTCCCCAGATCTAATACACTTATAGGGTAGATTTTGATTGAACATTTCATATGGCTGATTTGACAATATTTCCAATCTCGTCAAGGGACAGTGGGCTCTCCTTCACTGATGCTCTTCTAGCAAAGAATGGACAGCCATCTGTTGGGGATGTTCTAGCTCTGGACTTCTTCAGGTGCACAGTGGGTTGGACTAGATGGCCTACAAGAGCCCCTCATCTCTTATGATTCCATATAGGGCAGCTCCTTGTATCTTAACTAGAGCTGTACACAAGGGGCAGGAGAAATTCTCCAACAATTTCTCACAGGTAGGTGACACCATTGGCAAAAGTTGTAGAACAGCTTCTTTCTGTTATTTTTTAAGGTTTTTTTTCCTGCATTGCCACTGCAATTGGCAACAGCATTAATTGTGTTGGCAGCCTGGCCCCCATTTTGCATCCTCCACGATGCCCCATATGCCTAGCATCATTCCAAGGCATTGAGGGGAGGGAATGCAGCCACCACAAAAATCAACGGTGAACAAAATATGGAGAAAATTCTGAAAAGTACAATTTTATTTCTAGGGGGGTACGAAAAGAAAAATCTCAGGAATTCCCTGAAAGTTTTATTTTCCTCTGAAAAGGGCTTCTGCCTCATTCTCAAGGTATTTTATAATCTATTTTGAATGTGTGTTGGTGGTGGGTTTTTTACCTTAACTAATCACTATGAGGAGGCTTGATGGTACTTCCTATATTTTTCTTTTCTATTGAACAGTTCACCATTACTCTATAGTCTTCCAAGCTGCCTGCACTTCCTGACCTGAAAAGGCCCTATGAGATGTCTAAATTTATGATGGCGTTACCTGAGTAGGAACTGCAGGGAGTCAAGAAGCCTACAGGCTGATAGAGAGATGATTGACAATGGACTTGTAGGCCCCTTCCAACTCTGCTATTCTATGATTTTATGAAAGACAGGGCACTCACACACACTCCTCAGCCATCTCATAAGTAAGGTAAGCACAAGAACCCTGAATCAAACCCATGAGAATTTCTCTGAAATTTCTTCTCTTTTGAATTTCTTTTTGAAAGCAATTTCTTTTCTATCAAATTGAATGAGAATGGTGAAAAAAAAATCGAGAATGTTTTATCACAGCACTAATTCTAATCGTATCCAGAAGCAAAGTATAGAAATTTTCGATCCTGAGTCAGGTGAAAAAGAGAAATAGAACTTGTTTCATTAGCATACTATTGACACCTCATTCCATATCTCTGCACAGTCAAGTCACACACACCATCCAATTGAAGAGGGGGGAAGTAAGACTGAGAGTAGAACCCAGAATGACCACGTTGTGAATCTTAATGAATGTAGATGACAAAGCAGGACCTGTATGGTATGATATATATTCCTATTAGTGGAGATAAACCATTTGGCAGCTATTTTTTGCCATTTGCCCTGTAAATGAACTTGAATAATTACTTGGAAGAAACTGGCTCTGATCCAAATATGTGTGCAGTCAGCAGCCAGGAGAGACACACAGAGAGAGAGAGAGTGTGTAGCCTAGTTAAACAATTGCACTGATTAGTTTATCATTAATAAAGAGAATAAATTTGGACTTTTAGACAGTTTAGCTGTAGCTAAAGCAACATATATTTATTTTCTCATTTCCATGCCTATGAAATACTGAGCCCTGCCTGGCCTTGTGTTAAAGGGTAGCTTTCTCTTGTGACCCTCTGTTATATTTCAGAGCCACTCCTGAATGTGAAAGATGCGAGGGAAATGGTTTTCATCTTTGAGCAGAGCAGAGATGCCTCTCTGTGTGTGTTTAAACAGAGCTCACTTAGTGCTCTTTCCTCCCCCCCCCCATTAATTAATCTGTCACTCAGGCACCCTCTGGGGTCCTCACTCTTGCTGCACTGTGCTGTGCTACCATGTTAGGGACTCTGAGCTCCGGGCTTCAGCTACCTCTTTAGAATTGGCAATGTGTGACGATCCGCCTGGATGGTCAGTCCCAGAACTACAGAAGAGTCCTTGGTGTCAAGTCTCCCTATCAGGCCTTCAGCAGTTTTATTCATTAGCAGGAATGACGGCCAGCCTCGCACTAGAGCAGAGGTGGAAAGGGCAACTTAGCAAAGGTCAGGACTACAATGAAATTTTGCTAAATTGCAAAATGCAATGGGGTTTAGAGAGCTGAGTTTTGTACATTAGGTTTTGATGCCAAAAATGCAATCTTCTGTGTTAATATCAACAACATCTCAAATTGCACTGTGACTATGGCCTTTGCTAGACCTACCTGATAATCCGGGGGAGAGGAGGGGAGACCTTGCATTGTGAATAACGCGAGATCTTGTCCTAGTTTACAGGTAAGGCGTGTCGCGCCTGCCATTTTTTTAAAAAAAAAATTAAAGGGCTGGTTGCACATGAGCGCACGAGCGCCTAAAGGTAGGGATTTTGTTATAAAAATAATAATTTCCCCACTCCGCCTACCCTAGCCCCAATGGGCGCAGCACTCCTGAGGAGTGCTGCGCCCTGTACGTGGCTCCCAATCTCCACACAAGTAATTGCGCGAAGCCGGGAAAAGCCATGAAAATGGGCCACACGCTCGCGGTCTCAGGCTGAGCCTGAGACCATGGGGAAAAGTGGGCCCAAAGTGTAGGGCTTTATCCCAGGGCCAGGGAGGGATGATCCCTCCCTGAGCCCGGGATTCCCTGTGCATAATCTGGACACACGGGGACGATCCTGGGTATCAGCCCGGGATAACCGCTGGTCTAGCAAAGTCCTATGACTACTTGTGGCAGAACGGCAGCAGGAGGTGGGGTGGGGGTGAAGGAACCTTTATTAGAAAGTTCTCATCAGGAATGAGGAAGAGATGCATAATTTTTCACTTTCAATCTACTATGTGAATCAAAACCTAGGCTTTAGCTAGTCCTACCTGTCTAGCGGGATGGAGGGGTGAAGATCTCACAATATTTTTATTGCAAGATCTCCCCCTCTGTTCACACATGGCACGTGCTGACCTCAGAGGGAGAGGCGTTGCACCTGCCATTTTGTTTTGTTTTTCATAAAGGGGAAGATGCACATGAGCACTCGTACGCAAAAGGTAAGCTTATAGATAGATAGATAAATAGATAGATAGATAGATAGATAGATAGATAGATAGATAGATATTCCCCGCTCCCTGCACCCCACCCCCCAATGAGAGCAGTGCCCCTGAGGAGCTCTGCACCCCATGCACGGGTCCCAGCTCCTTGCGAGGAACCACGAGGAACTGGGACAAACAGCAAGACCCGGCCACACATTCCACTGTCTCGGGCTCAGCCCGGGACAGCAGAAAAACTGGGCTCAAAGGGTTGGGCGAGATCCCGGAGCAAGGGAGGGATCATCCCTCCCTGATCCCAGGACCCCTGTACATCATGTGAATGCACAGGGACGATCCCGGGGATTACCCCGGGATTTCACTCTGTCTAGCTGAAGCCCTAGTTATCCTTCAAAATTGGTACTTCTCTAATTATTTTAATGGAGTTCTCCAATAAAAAGATGCATTCAAGAATGTGTATATTATGGGAAATAACATTCAAAAATGCATCTTATTAGGAAGGTTGCTTGCAAAAAAAGTGCATTAGGCAAAATTCTTACACATATGCATGTATTAGGAGAAAAATGTACAAAAATGCTTATGAATTTTCATGTGAAGTTTCAGGACAAACCAAACTTAAAGTTGGAGACATTTCAAAGTTCAAGATAAACCAAACCTAAAATTGAAAAAATGAGAAACTGAGAGAAACCAACACTGACAGATTCAGCTATCTCTCGTTCTCATAAACAGTTAAATAACCAAATAAAGTGGTATTTTAGGAAATGCCAATAAAATGGGGATAAAGGGAACATCTGTAAAGGGAGCTATTGTTGCCGACAGTGTGTGTGACTATGATTAAAAAAACTGGATGATTAGTTATGAATAATAAAATAAGACTGCCCATGTGTGCATTTTGTGATTTCTTTTGAGAATCAAGGAAGTGCCACCACCTAGCCACTGCTGCACAGAAGCACAAAACTCCTTCTGAATGGACTGTTGTCCAACCTTTTTGGCACCATAGGCACATCTGGCATTTTGGAAAAGTCCCCTGTGCACTACCACAAATTAGCAGCTATAAGGGTGGAGAGTCAATCAAAAAAATGTTTGCATCCTGTGTGTGTGCTACTCACTCTGACATCTTTCTCCTCTCCTCTCCAGATCCTCTCTAGAGCCAAATCTACACCAAGCAGAATATAACACTTTGGAAATGGTTTGAAAACAGTATATAGAATGTGCCGTGGTCCCCAGCAGTTGTCAATACTATTATAAAACATTATAAAGCAGAAGTGTAGATCCTGCCTAGATCTTCGCTCTTTCTCTCTTTGACTCCTTCTTCCTTCCTTCCTTCCTTCCTTCCTTCCTTCCTTCCTTCCTTCCTTCCTTCCCTGTCTTTCTGGCTCCTTTTTACTTCTCTCTCTCTCTGGCTTTTCTTTCTTTGGCCATAGCTAGACCTAAGGTTTATCCCTGGATCGTCCAGGGATCAAACCTGTTCATCTAGGTGACACACAGGGGATCCAGTGCTCAGGCAGGGGCGAACCCTGGATGATCCCAGGATAAACCTTAGGTCTAGCTGTGGCCTTTGTCTCCCCCGCCCCACTGCTCTTCCTCCTTCTTTCTCTCTGGCTGCTCTCTCTCTCTCTCTCTTTATTTAAGCCAATGGAGCAATTCATCCATTGGTTTTAACAGGGGCTTAATCTACACAAAGCAGGGTATAGCATTATGAAAGCAGTATATAAAAGGCAGGAGCCACACCAAGCAAGCTATAGTGGTATGAAAGTAGTATGTGTCAATGGGCCCCAACAGTTGTTAGTGCACTATAAAGTAGTAGTGTGGTTTCTGCCTTTTATATACCGCTTCCATAGTGCAATATCCTGCTTGGTGTGGATTAGGCCAGGGAGAGGACACACACACCCCGACCTGCTGAAAATCATCTGAAGGGGTGTCTGAAGGTCACTCCCTGCCAAGGACTCTGTTGCCTCAAGGTTACGAGGGTAGAAAATATATGCAATTGTTGTATTTAACTTGGCTGCTTTTAAATGTTTGAGAGTTGCTCTTTCCCTCCATCAGCTTTTGACAATAGCATAATGCAACAGAATCACATTACATGATGCTGATAAACCTGTTGGAACCACCTAAAGCAGAAACTATTCACTATGATGCTATCAAGCAAACTAAACTTTTTCGTGGCATTCGTTACAAGGGTTTTATATCTCCCCTTAAACTACAGGGTTGTGGCTGCTGAGAAGAGTGTTACATTAAAAAAAAATCCATTTTATTAAGCAGCTTCACTGCTAGTGCTTTTTTCATTGGCTGTATAGCAAATGCGAAAGAAACAATGGTATTAAAGGAAGAAGTTACCAGAATCAATAGACTACAGAATGCCAATAAATCTAGCTGTCTTGGTAAAGTTAGGTGTGTGTCGTCGTCGTCGTCGTCCCCCCACCCCCAGAACATCTACACTTTTTGTGAGGTTACATTTATATCCTCATAGACTGAGGATGTAAAACAAGACATCAGGCATAAGGTGTAGGGGGAAGAATGGCTTTTGTTGAATACAGTTAGGTAACAAAGAGTCAAAGGGCCAAATCCCGTGAAGAGCCACAGGAGCTCACAGGCTTGGCATAAATATCCCAGTACTTGCACGGGGGCACAATTAGTACTTGACCCCATTCTCAGCTCTGTCCCAGCTTCTGCCCTGCCACTGTTTGGGGAGGGCCAGGCTAGCCCCGACCTCTTACCTTGCATCTTGAGGGCTGTTAGAGAAGCCCTGCAGCTGCGAGTTCTCTTAAAAGACTTTAAAGAGTGTAGACTGGCAGGAGGTGAGGAGTCAAAGGGGCTTTGCTTCAACAGTAGAATTCAAATAACTATTTGGGTTAGAATACTTTGTATTGCTGAAAAAGCCCATTGTGTAGGTCTGAGAATTCCAGGGCTGCAGTGTTTCCCAGGTTTGGGTATTTTGGAATGCAGTCAACAGGGGCTTGCTGGCATTTTCTAATACTCGTGCCAATCTACAAATATACAGGATAATCTTAGGTAAGGAGACACAGCTTAACATTCGAGAAGACAAGTTGAGTTCCATCTCTACCCTTTGTCCTACTGACTCCCTCTGAACTTCCAGGCTCGGTATTTACACTCTCAGAGAGGTGGATGACATCTTCTCCACTGAAGGGAGGGGGAGAAGGTGGAAGAAGAAAGATATGCCCCCTTCAGGAAAAAGTCACTGACTTTCCTGAGCTTTTGTTAAAGCTAAGCTCCTTCAAAGAAGGAAGGTCACAAGCAACTTAACAGTTCCAAAGTTCTGACCAGGCATGCCTCAGGCTGTACACCCTGATAGAAAACTCATTCACAGAAATCTAGGGATGTATGAGAAATTCATTTCAATTCATTTTTTAAATCAAGTTTTGCCCAGTTTGTACCTTCCAGACTGAACACAGACTCAGGGCTCATCTACACCAAGCAGGATATTGCACTATGAAAGCAGTATATAAAAGGCAGGAGCCACACCAAGCAGTATATAGCGGTATGAAAGCAGTATATGGTATGTGTGAGTGGGCCCCAATAGTGGTCAGTGCACTTCAATACTGCTATAAAGCAGTAGTGTGGCTCCTGCCTTTTATATACCACTTTCATAGTGGAATATCCTGTTTGGTATAGATGTGCCCTCAGACACAATCTGGAGTCAAAGTTCATAATCTCTCGGCTTGCAATGCGATTTGCAGATCCAAAACACGGTGTTCTACAGCATGTGGACATTTGAAAAATGTGCATGAGAAATGTGTAATTTGAAAAATGTGCACAAATACACTTTAATCAAAGATGTGCACAACTGATGTGTGCGTTTGGGGAAAAGACAAAGCTCACAATCTGATACAGACACAAATAAGAACAACAAGCTTCAAGAGGAAATTCAGAGAACTTCAGCAAGCTTAAATGTTGCTGATTCTCACATCTCTACAGAACCCTGATGGAACACTCATAAAAAGGGACAGGCAACCTTTTTGGCAGCTGTGGGCATATTTGGCAATTTGAAAAACTATCCTGGACGCCACCACAAAATGGGTGCACTGCAAATTAAAGCAAAGTAGGACACATGGCAAACCCTACTGACATAAACCCCAAGACAGGCACACGCAGACCCTACATCATTTTGAAATACTCCTATATAGTAACAAGTGTGGGAGAATGAATAACACAGAAGAGGCTCATTTCTGAAAGAGGCAGAGCACAATATCCAGGATACAACTGTTACAATGGGAGGTGAAATTGAAAGAAAATTGTGGGAACCCATTTTTCCTCTTTTGTTGCACACTGGCTGATTCAGCCCCCATTAACTTCCTATGAATGTTGGGGGTGTTTTACCTCTTCAATTTATATTCTTTCCATTTGCAGTAAAGGTACATGTAATGCCACTTTGCCACTGTGAATATAGTGTAACCATTATGTATTGTGCAAGAGGTCTCCTTGGTCACTAATGTAAGCACCTTAGCTAGGATCAGAAGAAATGAATTTCATGCCCTCAAGACCATCCTCTGAATGTGTGCAAGCACAGACACACAAGCATGTGCACTTATAAGGAATTTCAAAGATCAGGGCTATACTAGTACTGCTTTATTCTAACAGGCAGATCCCCTGAAAAGGCAATGTATCCTCTGCCACTTGGATCCAGTTTGATCTGAATGTGTAGAAAAGGGAATATACCCACCCTGGGTCACACAAAACCAACACCTAATGGTGGGTGTATTGTTCCAAAGTTAGCCTTGAGGGAGCTGGCAGGGGGCATGTCTACACCTAAGGGTGTAGGGGGAGGGAGGAGGGAGGATCACAGACTTACCTGCTTCCGTGGTCCTCCCTCAGTATCTATTTAGCTGCCGACATCCCAGAAGGGAAGAGGGACATTGCGGCTGCCAATTTTTTAAATTATTTTTTTAGAAGAGGAGCTGCACATGGTGAAAAAGATAAGTAAAAAACAACAACCCTGCACCCAACACCCTGCCATCCCAGGGATAGTGAAATTGCTTTTTTTTCCCCATGGGCACGAAACCTCCCCACACAGCTCCATACCCAGCCCTGCTACTCGCAGGGAAGAAGGGAAGATCCGGGAGCAGTGACTACTTTGCCCATGCTCCTCAGGATGGACTGGGACCACGGGCAAAATTGGGATAATCAAGGTCTCGTTTATCCCGGGAAAATGGAGAGGTCATCCCTGCTTGCCACTGGGATCCCCTGTGAATCATTTGGACACACAGGGATGATCTAGGGACGACCCTTGGATGGTGTAGACATGCCCAGGGTTTTGTAAAAATGTCATCACTTCCATGAATGTTAGGAGGGCTGTCCTTGAGTACTTTTGTGGGAGTTCTTTGGGCCTGGCCAATCCCAGATGTCACCTCCCTTTTCTAAGCAAAGGAATGAGATAGCTGAGCCTGGGAATCAGATGGAGATGCTATCTCAGTTTTTATCACATGAGCTCTGGAACATAGAGGAAGAAGGGGGAATATAGCTCTTCTTCCTGTTCTACCTAAAGGTCCCCAAATCACACTTTCTTTCTTGATAAAATCTCAGTTCCTTCATCCGCCTATTCCTTTTGGCTAATTGCTACTTATTGAGGAATAATTGTGAAGTAGTTCCCTGTTTTAGAACCAGTCCAGATTTCCTCTCCATTTTCTTCCTAAGTCTTTTTGACATGGATGCAGATCATGTGAGATGGATTTGCTGGTTCAGAAGCAGGCCTTTGAAAATGGCATGAATGAGCAAGGGATATCCTTGATGTAAACTCAAGAGCACTCAGGGTGTAATGTTCTCTGGAAAAAAACCCATGACAACCTGAGTCCTCTTAAATGAACTACTGTATTCCGTCTACACATTCTCATCCCCAAACAATTGAGAAGATAAGAACTAAACAGACCATACACTGGAGAGTACCACTTAAACAAATGTTTCCTATCTTACAGACCTTGTGTTGGACTGCAAGTTAGATAAATTAAGTCCAGTTTGTCATGATTTTAAAGTAGGCTAGCAGAAAGCATTCCATAAAGGGATCCAAAGGCCCTTATTTGCTAAAAAGCTATCAAGGCGGTACAAAACCATCTAAAGCAATAAAACCTTAAAACAATAAAATAACAAGAAGAACCTGTGGGTAGAAGAAGTTTGACATTTGTCCCCTTTGAACCTGAATGGGAATGTGCCTTCTGTCTTTTGACTGATTATTTTCAGCCTGCAGTGGCCAATGTTTTCCCTGTTTCTCATCTTTAAGCTGGGAGAACATTTTTCTCCATCTCTCATAATACTAGAACCTGGGGTCATCCATTCTATGAAGCTGATCGATTGAAGATTCCAGACAGATAAAAGGAAGTACTTCCACACACAATGCACAATCGAACTATGGAATTTGCTACCCCAATACATAGTGATGGCCACCAATTTGGATGGCTTTAAAAGAGGGTTAGACAAATTGTTGGAGAACAGGGCTATCAAAGGCTACTAGTCCTGATAGCTATGTGCTACCTCCAGTATCAGAGGCAGTATCCCTATGAACATCCATTGCTGGGGAACATGGGTGGGAGAGTGCTGTTGTACTGATGTCCTACGTGCGAGTTTCCTGTTGACAGCTGGTTGGCCACTGTGTGAACAGAATGCTGGACTAGATGGACCCTTGGTCTGATCCAGCGTGGCTCTTCTTATGTTTTTATGTGCTCAAGCTAATTTTCCCCTTTTGAAAAGCTTCACCACCACTACCACCATTCATTGACACACAGTAAATAATCTGCTGTGAGAGATCCAAACCTCTAGATAAGGTCCGTCATTAGTTGTGACATGAGTAAACATGTGGGTTTGCATATACATGTGAATGAGGCCATGCAGTAACATTTTGTACTTTTCATCCTGTCAGTAGTCTTTTTATTTTCAATGTCTATCACTTGCAAAACCTCATATTGTATCCATTGTGCAAAGCAGAATTTGTGACCTAATTAATGTAATTCTCCTAGTAATTATTGTTATTATTTATTGGGATGAAATAAATAAGGTTTGGAATTCTATTATTTCTAGATTAGCAGTTTATTTATTTATTTATTGCTTTTTTATACCGCCCAATAGCTGAAGCTCCCTGGGCAGTTTCTGGGCTTCAGTATAGATTCTGAAGCCCAGAAAGACTGAGTAATTTGACCAAGATATCCATGGAGTTTTTGGCATTGGCACAGAAACCTGTTCTGTTGCATTACAGGCTAGTATCTGACATATCAATTGCCCCTGTATTTATTTCCATGTGCTGGGAAAGGGGGCTATTAATAGCAGCACTACTGTAAAGCCTTGCAAGCCTTATAACTAAGCAGCCATAAGTCTGCACCGGAGAATCCAGTATCTTATTTGGAATTGATTTGAGTTGTTATAAAATTTCTGGGGATAAGGACTTTTGCTTAAGGCAACAACTGGCCTGGGTAATGGATCTGAAAGCGCTCTTGATGTATTCTTAATTGAAGAGACACAAACAGAGATGAGGACATTTTTGTCCGTTTTGTTTTGGTGGGCATGTTTGGAATTTTGATAGAGTGTCATGGAAACTCTCACAAAATGGCCACCATGGTCATTTCCCAAAAGCCAAACAGGGCAGACTAAGGCCGTTGCTAGACGAGGAGTTAGCCTGGTGTGAGGCCCGGTCTCCCTCCTGTGCATCCAGATGACACACAGGGGATCCCGGGGTCAGGCCAGGCTAAGTCCTCCCTTAACCCGGGATAACCGGATGCCGTTATGGCCCGGCTTTTCTGCAGCCCCGGGCTGAGGCCAGGGCTGCGGAAAGTCTAGCAGGGTCCGTGGCTTTTCCCAGCTGCTCGCTTACTTGTGAGTAGCCGGGAGAAGCCATGGACTGGGCACAGTGCTCCATAGGAGCGCTGTGCCCATCAGGCCGGGGGGGGGAATCATGGGGGGGAGATGGCGGCGGGGGAAAGACCAGACCTGGCAGGAGGGGGGGGAAGAAGGACGGGGACAGGCATGGCGAGTGGGGACGGGCATCGGGGACGGGGACGGGCATGGCGGACGGGGGGAAGAAGGACGGGGACAGGCATGGCAAGCGGGGATGGGCATCGAGGACGGGGACGGGCATGGCGGACGGGGATACGGCCTGGCGGACGGGGGGAAGAAGGACGGGGACAGGCATGGCGAGAAGGGATGGGCTTCGCGGACAGGGATGGGGGACAGGGCATGGCGGACGGGGGACCGGGCATGGCAAGCGGGGACGGGGGACAGGGCATGGCGAGCGGGAACAGGGGATGGGCAGGGGGAGCGGGGAACCCTTTAATTTTTTTAAAAAAAAGTACTTACCTTTTCGTTGGTGCGCTCCTGCGCACATGGCCCTTTAAGGGAGGAGAAAAATGGAGGACGTGACGGGGCTTCCCTTGGCCCCGTCGCATCTTGCGTGTGGACGGGGTCTACTTCTAGCGCAGCCTGGCCCCTCCTCCCACATGGATTATCTGGTAGGTCTAGCAAGGCCCTAAGTGAAAAGTGATTTGCCAAGGGTCTAACTGCAAAGCAGTGCAAAACCACTCTTTCAAACCCAAATAAAGGTGGTACTGGAGGCAGCACTTTCTTTTGGAGCATGCCACGTTCTCAGTTAAAAACAATTTAAAAATAAAATAAAAATCATGAGGGGCAGGGTGTCTGGTGGTGGGCAGCAAGAGCAGTGTCCATAGGCACATTGATGTCAATGTTCATCATGTTGGAGACCCCAGGACTAGAATAATGCAAACTATATCTGCATCTGAAAAGAATGGGAGAATGAGGTTTGGGGTGGGGAGTGAGACAGAAAAAGGTGGTTTGAGACAGAGAGGAGAGTTGTTAGTCAACGACAAAAAGGCATCTTATGCTGAGCTGTCTCTCTTAGGAGGATCAGTTGTGAGGTAATGGATTTACTGCTTGCAGGGGTGCAATGCTTGTCTCCACCTATTTTGACTTGTGTATTTGTGCATGAACCGAAATATTACAGAACACCGTAAGCCTCCAGTAATCTCTCCTTCCAAAACAAAACAAATTCAGTTAATCGCTGCCTCTGGGACTTCGTACTGCACAAGAGAGTGGAGAGCACATCACATTATAAACTTCTCTGCCTGCCAAACTTTTCAGCAGGATCAGCAGAATCTCATCGTCCCTCTCTCAGCTTTGCTTCCCAGGCTAGCTCTTGCTCATCCTCATCCTTGTCCACGATTGTATTCCTCTCCTCAGCCTCTGACAGCTCCCTTCTGTTCTAAGCCCACCACAGCAGCTCTCGATCGACAATGTTCGACTTTCTCAAATTGCTTGCGTTATCAGAAATCTTCCACATGCCAGCCAATCTTCACCTATTTGTGAAGGGGAGGAGGCTGGTTCTGTCTGTCAAGCATCCTTAACAACATGTAGGCCTATCAGGATTTTTTTTTCCCCTTCTCTTTTCTCCACTCAGTAGATAGGACACTGACTGCATGGAGCTACACAAAAGTGTATTTTCTCCATTCATCTCTTAAAACAGCACTTTGGAGGGACTCCAGTGATGACTGCACAGAAGATAACTGTCATTCACTTGAGGTTATGCGATATAAAATGGATCGGTGAAAGAAAAGTATGGAATTGGAAGTGAAAATGGAATCCATCTAGGGATGGGTAAGGATTTCATTGCAACTCCTTTTACCAAAATTGCCCAATTTCTTCATTTTCAGGACAAGAAGAACCTGAGATTTTAAAAATTCAAATGTAGGAGAAACTGAAAGGGATGGATTCATCCATCCAGGCCCATGGCTTTGAGTGCTGAGCTCTGAAATGTCTGCATTTGAATCTCAGTATATTCAACCTTGTTAGTGCTAAATTGCAGCTGCCACCTCTCTCTTTTTCTGACAAGCTCCTCACCTTTACATGATAGGCAAGTGCAGCATAGTCCTCTCCATGCTGGGAATAGCTGTATTTATTTAATTTGAGCACTGTAGAGGGGTGAAAATTTTGTTTCAGTTTCCAAAGATTTGGAGAGTTCTTCATATTCTTGAGATTTTTAAAAAATTGTTTAAAAAAGATGAATGTGGGATGTGGGAGAAAGCAAAACTGATGGATTTGGCCCTCCGGATTCCATGTAGCTTGATGGTCTGTATGAAAAGGGTACTGAACATGATTCTGCACTTTTCTAATTGTAAGATAAGTGGAGTGTCTCCTATGTGTTACATCACCACAACTACGATCACCAACCAAGGTTTTGTCACTGAGACTCCAATAAGTTTCAACAGTGAAGTGTTGTTCCAACTTTGTTGAGAGCATGGGCAGCAGATGCCAGGAAAATCTTCTTGGCAAATACAATGCTAAGTGTGTCTGCTTTCAGGCTCCTTGGAAATAGCACTGATATAGACCTCCTATGGATATTTGAGCATTTCCATGGCTGTCTAATGCTTGAGAACAGAAACAGCAGCTAAGAGGAAAAGGCTGCTGGAAGAGAAAGATTATTCAACCATTTCATGGACTTCTCAAGAAAGGCTCATCTTGACATGTTGCAGCAGGTGCACGGATATTGAATGGAATTTCATCTAGTTGGCTAAGTATTCATTCAGACTGCACATGAGAGAAGAAAGTTGCTCATACACAGCTTCAGTTCCCCAGCTACAAAATGAGAATAAATGTGAGGTAGCTTTGAGGCCAAAATAATAACAACAACAATAAAGAAATTGCAGAGTACTTTGCACTATACCACCACCATCCCAACTCTGGAGCACTCATGAAGTTCCTACACAAGGGAGCCTTCCGTTCATTTCTCCAGAAGCAAATCTACATATGCTTTATGTATATGCCTATGTAAGAGAGTGGGGTGGTCCAACCAACTGCTGGCACACGGCCTCCAAAAGATTAGCCATGAGAAAATGTGGCCCCTGGACTGAAAAGGTTCCCTAACCATGGTTTGTTTGTTTATTTATTTATTTAGTTTAGAAACTGTCTAAAAAGTCCTGATAAATAAAACCAATGGTGCCATGAAAATAGTAAATTATAATAATAACTCTTATTGCAGGGGCTTTTAAATTAGCTAGTGCTGCTTAATTCTTTTATTGTTGGATTTTAATTATGTTTTAATGTATTGGGCTTTAAGATACGTTACAGGCCTTTGCCAGACCAGGCTATATCCCTAGGTGATACCCGGGATCGTCCCTGTGCATCCAGAGAGCTCCGGCTATTGGGCGGTATAGAAATGTAATAAATAAATAAATAAATAAATAAAACCCTCCCTGGCCCCAGGATATAGCCTACCCCTTCAAGCCCGCTTTTTCCCGCTGTCTGAGCCCGAGACCGCGAGCATGTGGCCTGTTTTCATGGCCCTTTAAAACTACAAAAAAATGGCGGATGTGATGGCTCTCTTCTTGAGCTCGGCGCGCCTTGTATGTAAACAAGGGTGACATCCCGTGATACTCACATCGCTGGATCGCCCCTCCTCCGTAGCGCATTTACCAGTAGGTCTAGCAAAGGCCTTAGTTAAGCTTTTGTTTTTAATCCAGATTTTATTGTTAGCCAGCTTGATCACCATTCTTTGGCAGAAAGGTGGGATATGATATAAATTAAATGTGCCATGAAAAAAAGTAATGTTTAGCAAGAGTGTCACTGCTGTTCAGCCACCACTGATTCTGTTTAGACCCAGTGTAAATGCCCAAGGGCAGATAATTCAGCAGGAAAAAATCACAAAAGGGGAGAGGTCGCTCATTGGGTGGCCCTCTCAGGAAAGACAACCAAGAATTTATATAGAGACAGTGTTGGGTTAAAAATTGACCACAACTTTATTGGTTACAGCTTAGAGTTTGGCATGGTATGGGAGCTGGATCTCCCAGTTGGTCAGCCCGTCTGCTGATCCATTCACACCATAACCCACATACTGGGAGGCTCCACCTTGGCGGGGGGAGGCTGGAGCATGAGGCTGACTATGCCACGGTGTGTGTCATTTGCATGTCTCCTTCACTTTCCCCCAGGAGTGGTTCTGGCATACCAGCCCCTAAGCTGAGCTGCAGCCCTGTGGCCCCACCCCATGACCCCCCATTCCTGCTGGGGGAGAGGGAGAGTACCCCCTTTCCCCTTGAATTGGATCCAGCACAATACCATCCACACTAGATAGCTGTGACAGTGATGCTTGGCACATGACATTACATCCAACTTATATTGCTGTGAGGGAGGTGAAAACCCTGTGAGTCAGACCCATCATTCCCCCAGGTAAAATTCCTTCCCAGACCCATCATCCAGTGGTTGACTGAAGTTCACAGCAATAACCAGCATTATTTACAGGGAGGGTGGGTTAGACAAGCCTACATCGGCAAAGTGTGCACAGGAGGGGAGACCCGGCTGCAACCTCTTATAGTCCTGGACTGCTTTAAAATGACTGCTTTAAAATGGTTTATAACAGTAGTGACAACTGTTGGGATCCAGGACACACTCCAGATACAGTTTTCAAACCATTTTCAAAGTGTCATATCCTGCTTGGTGTAGATCTGGTCCTGGAAAGGACGGGAGAGGAGCCTTCCCTGGCTGCATCGGCACCGTCCCCTCTGCCCAGAGCAGCCAGCGCGCTCCTCCCTGCTAACATGGACCACCCCTTTCCCTTCCAAGCCACCCACGCCATGGCACAAGCATGCCCACCCCAGGCAAGCAGGTGACATGGGCTTCCCAATGGATTGTGTCCTAAGTGGCCAATTATACCATCTTGTTCCTACTAATATGGTCACTGTTATTTCTGCTAGTACAGATGTGTGACTTTTAGTGACAGTTTGGAGAAAGTGTATGAAGTGTGGAGAGAGCTCTTACAATGGCAACTCATATTTTTTTCACCTCCGCCAAAGGAAATTGCTGTGTTTTTCTCCCCAACAACAAAAAAAAGCAGTGTAAATGTGCTCATGTCACTTTTATTAACAAGTGAAATAGACGACGCAATTATTCATCTACATTAAACTGAGTGAATTTTAAATCGTGGCTTACACCCATTCACAGGGCATTGCTGATTGCTAAATAAGATGCAGACTGTGTGCAAGTAAATGTAAATTCCTAGTTTACACAGTTTGTAAGTTTGGAGAAATCTCATCTGCTATCTCTTCAATAATGAGAAGTTAAGAGTCAGTGAAGGATTGTGGTTTGTCTCATCGTTGGCTAATAGAAACTGCTGGAAAACCTTTGACACACTGGCCTAGTTCGCATGATCTTGAAAGGGGATATAAGCCACAGTAGCTCATTTCCCACTCCACACATGCTAGTCACATGCCAGGGGATTTGCACAATTTCTCTCACCGGCGCAGCTCGCCATGTCATGTGAACCCAGCAAGGATGGCTCATTGCCATAGTTAACAAGCCACCCCAGAACCCTAAGACAGCCCACAGGTTCTGGGTGGCTTGTTAACCCCGGTAACATGGCACCCTCACTGGATTCTCACAACACAGCAAGCCGTGCTGATGAGGGTAATTATGAAAATGCCCTCTACATGCAGCAGGGGAAATAAACCACCAGATCACTGAGTCTGATCTTCAAAAGATTGATATTGTGCATTCTAAGGGCCTTAATCTGACCAGAGTCCAGAATCTTCTATATCATCATAGAAACAGGGTGATTCAAAAAAGAAAGGTCTTCTGTACCTTTAATATTTATGTGTTAAAAATCACACAATTTGGACTTACATTCCCTGACTTATACTGAAACTATATCTTCAGAATTGTCAACTTTTAAAGATGGTGTTTTCTTGAGAATATATACCATAGACGGTTCTTGGACATGGGGAAATCCCATTGCTAGTATACTAAATAGAGCTAAATAGTATACTAAATAGAGCCACCGTGGTGTAGTGGCTAAAGTGTTGGACTGGGAGTTGGGAGATCTGAGTTCTAGTCCTCATTTGGCCATGGAAACCAACTGGGTGACTTTGGGCCAGTCACAGACCCTCAGCCCAACCTACCTCACAGGGTTGTTGTTGTGAGGATAAAAATGGAGAGGACAATTATGTACGCCACCTTGGGTTTCTTGGAAGAAAAAAGGTGGGATATAAATGTAAAAATAAATAAATAAATATTATAAAAAAGGGAAAGAAGTCTCAGGATGCTCTAGGAACATTTTTATTATACAAAAGTTATATGTTGCCTGTTTATATACTTTTTCAGCCCCTTGAAGAAGGCCTAAAAAAATAAGAGGCCGAAACACGTCGGGCTTTTGTATAATACATTTTTTTCCTAGCGCATCCTGAGACGTCTTTCCCCTTTTTGTGCACATCTTGGATGCTCACCCACCTTGCAGCCTTAAATATTATGTGGAACCATGTTTTAATTTTGCTTCCAGTTAATTGTGGAGATAACAATGCTTCAGGTTTTCCATTTGCTTTATAAAACATTTTCAGACTGCCTTTTGGCTCTAACTAGGTGGTTTACAAACATTAAACACCAATTAAAAAATTCTAAAATGGGGATGATCTTGGGGCCTCCCAAATATTATTGGACTCCAACTCCCATTATCCCCAGCCACCAAATGGACAATGGTCAAGAACGATGGCACCACTCCACACAACACTTAGCGTCCCACTATATCATCAAGCAATGTCCCTTCGCAATTGCCAAGAGCCTTTTATATGATATACTCACAAGAAAACTTGACTCAGCAAAAGTCCTTTGAAATGCATTTGAAAGTCTCCTATTTGCAGCTGGAGACATTTTTCTTCTCCTTCTGATTTGGGCTGTGGCATTAATGATTAATTGAATCCTCTCTTTACATTTCCTCCATGTCAGTTTCTCTTCCCATGGCGGGGAAGGGGGAAGCTTTAATTACTGAGTTTCCCCCTCATTTTTCCTTTGTATGGAAGACTCGGGAGATTTAAGGTGCAATCCTATATTCACTTACCTGGCAATAACTCTCCATTGAACTCAATACAGCTTATTTCTAAGTAGACATGTGTAGGATTGTGCTGTTGGCTACTCATCCCTAGTTCCACAGCCCAGATCAACAGGAAATAAAATGGGCAGCAGTACTTACAAAGAGGAAGTGTTCAGTTTAGATCCAGGAGCTCAGAAAAGCCTTAAACGGCATTTCTACACGGGACATGCTGGAGCTGCATTTGCATTTTATCACTCCTAAAATGCCAGCAAACCATGGAGGGACACGGAAGGATCACTCAGCAGACCTTGGAATGCAAAGGGGTAGCGACATCATGTTGATGCTCCATAAAAAGTATGGGAACAAAGGACGGTAATGCCAGCTATCAGGAGTGTCAAACTTCTTTCAGCCCAAGGGTCAAATTCAATTTCAGGGAAACTCTCAGGAGCCATCTTCCAGTGGTGGACCAGGCAAATGGCACAAGGCCAAAAAGCCAAAAATGCCAGCATATTTTTAGCTTAAATTTCACAGCTTCCTGTTTCAGAACTAGTTATATCTGGATCTCAACATGTGTTTTTTTTAATTGTTTTAAGGGGGCAGATGAGTAGTTCTTGGGCGTTGCTATGAGGAAAGTCCTGAACATTTTCTAATGCAAAATGAATTTTCTAATGCAAACTGAAGCCATACAGAAATGATCAAGGTAGCTGAAGTTGTTTCATTATTTCCCTTTCCTTTCCTTTGATTTGTTTGCCTTATTCTGTAAGGGTTAATCCCAGAGTAGCTCTGAGCTGATGCCAGATTGATAGATATTAACCACCCATTGTTTGCTTTGGCTGGCAGCAAATTAAAATGCAGAAAAGTGGGGTCCTTGAAGTGCTGCCACGAATCATTTTTATAGAGATGGGATTGCTCGTTAGCATACTTGTTTACAGATTGTAACCCAGGAAGAAATCTATAAGGGCCTGCAATTTTAATAACAGCTCAATGGGATGTGTCCAAAACATAAAGCAAAGTGGCTAGAACCTGGAAGATAAGTTTCCAAGGGCTTTCCCAGGGAATCAATACACTGCTTTTACGCAGTTGTGTGGGATCCATTTTATCTTTCCCCAAGTTTGCATTTCTGTCTTTCATTTTCTCAGCATCAGACCCTCTCTATTTTGTAGTTGGGGAAACATGACCCCTCCCCCAGCAAGCTAGCATATTGACTATGCTTGTGAGTGCAATAGGGAATGTGTTTGGGCAAACACATATGGTCAGTGCCTGTGATATCATCACCAGTACACATTTAAATGTCTTCTGTTCCATCTGGCCACCCTGTTCTTAAGTGACTTGAACAGGCATACATTCCTAAAATGCAATCCCTGCTATGAGCTCCATCAGACAAGTGTTTTATTGCATGCTCGTTACTGGGCACTCATGGATTTTCGTGGGTCCCTCTCACAGAGTTGTGTGCCTCCTGAGTGCCCTTCTAGCCTTCTTCACACAACAAAAAAACACCCCAGTAAATCCAACTTATTTTTAAAGACCAAAGTTGCGCTATACCCTGCTGTGTGCAGGAGAAGCAGCACAATCAAATGTGCCTTTCAAAAGAGGAAGTAATGAGGGACAAACACATGGGTGGAGAAGTGACAGTAAGCAAACGCGATTTTCCTCTGTGTGATGATGCTCTGTCTTAAGACAGAATCCTTAAACAATATGAAAGACACATGGAGGCGATCCACAGATGCATCTTGCAACTCAAACATTGATCAGCCTAATACCTGAGCTTCGAGCAACGGTGGCTGTTTTAGGTGTAGAAGAATCCATAAAGACTGGTTTTCGACAGGCCCTGTCACCAGCCCACCACCTAGAGTGTCACATCCTCTGCATGCTGTATCACCCTCCACTTGCTGGCACAGAGCTTCGTTATCTACCCAGGCCAGGGCAGACCTGTTCCCACTATCAGCAATCTGTGGATTACCAGGAGCTTATCAGTTTATTAGGGGACGAAAGACACTTAGGAGAAGGATTGTGAGACAGTGTGGGAGACAGATAAGAAAGAGTGCTGCTTCTTCGACGTACTGTGTGCAAGGCACATCACAGGATATGGGGCCATGCTATATATATATATAAAGAAAATGAATACATTGAGTGACTCAGGTAGAATTATAGCACTCATGAGTCTAATACAGCTAGATAGAAGTAAGGCTGCCTCACACAGCTCAGCCAGTGAACCTCAGATTTGGTCTGCCTGTAAATGCTATTTTTCCAACCCTCATGCAGCAACACTGCCAATTCACTTTAAATTAGACTGCCAGCACCCACTGCCACTCTGAGGCTAGCATGCAAAAGAAATTAACCCAAAGATAGGAACTTGTAAAAGATAAATTATGACTGACACACACACACACCCAATCATAAATCATGAGTAAACAATAGGACAACAAGCATGAATATTCCCATTGTGATGATCGGATCATGGGCAATTGTCCACATTCTAATTTACATTTCAACAAAAGAATGAATGGGGAGTTCTCAGGCCTTAGCTAGACTGGGCTTTATCATGGGGCAAACCCACATGATGCATGGGGGATCCCGGGATCAGGGAGGGATGATCCCTCCCTTGCCCCGGGATAGAGCACTCCCCTTTGGGCCCGCTTTTTTGGCGGTCCTGGGATGAGTCCAAGACCGTGGAACATGTGGCTCATTGCCATGGTTTGACCCAGCTCTGCGCGATTGCTCGTGTGGAGCCGGGAGCTGCGCACAGGGTGCAGCGCTCCTCAGGATTGCTGTGCCCATCGGGGTTAGGGTGGGGGGAAGCAGGGAAAGTAGTTAAAATATATATACCTTTAGCGCACAACATTTCATGCACTCCTTCCTCTTTAAAAATAAAAAATGGCGGGCGTGACACCTCTCTTCCTGAGGTCATCGCGCCTCACGTGTAAACGGAGGAGGGATGTCGCATTAATCACAATGCAAGATCTTCCCTCCTCTATCACGGGATAGCAGGTTGGTCTAGCTAAGGCCTCAGTTAAGTTGATATATCTATCTAATTTAGCAGAGCTGGGCTTCTTACTACAAAATTCTCGTTTAATTTTGTGAGCAAAATTACCAAGTTCCTATTTCCAATCTTTCCCACTCCTGCTGCTGCCAGTTGGGAACCATTTCAGGGAATGTACCAGAGATATCACTGTGAGGTCAAATTAAATCAAAGAATGTGTGGATTTGGCTCTTTGCTACCCAGCAGCATCCATCTATCTTGCCATCTTGTAGGGTGGACATTTAGGCATCACCAAAAAAGAGGACACAGATTTCCATAAATATGTTCATATGCTAATTTATATGTTTAGGTGCAAATTATTGTAAATTAAATAGAAATTATTGTAATTTAAATAAAATCCATCTCACCATTGTGGGAAAGCTGTGACAAGGGGGGACAGTCTGCCTGCTCATTCCACTGTCCAAGGCTAAACTGTTGATGGACAACTTCAAGGCCCCTCTGCTCCCTTCTTAACTTGGGGCCTGCCTTGATGCCGACACATTGGCACCACAAGCCCTGAAATCCCATGCCTTTGCTCCTACGGGGTTGTCTCCATGCCGAGCAGCAAGCGTGGGGTTTGGATCTATTACTGAGCCGCTGCCCATCCCTTCACACACACACATCGTGCGGGCCTTTCCCTTGACATCCAAGGGAACAGAGGAGAACTTCTTCCCATGTGGGAGGCATTGAGAGGGCGTTACGATGGCTATTGGGTTCGCCGGCCCATCTCCTCCCCTCTGCCTGGGTGGACAGCAACCAATTGGGTTGCCAGCAACCAATCGGGTTGCCACCCTCCTGGCCATGCCCCTGCCGTGACTTCAGAAGGACAATAGATGGCAAATGCACCATCTTCGCCTCGCTCTGAAGAAAAAAATTGGGGTAAGTCCCCAACTTCTTTACTTTGTAGCTTTGGGGGAAATCCCCGGGATGGTTCCACAGTGGCTGCTGCATCACATAGGTAACACAGCACCACCTTGGACTGGACTAGCGGTGTAGTGGTCAATTTTGAAGTGCAGGCCCCATAGCCACACCCCTAAGGAGAGTCTGAAAATTCAAGCACCTGCATTGATCCATATCAACAAACCAGTTCTAGCAGTTTTCTTTTCTACCAGGAGTAGGCCTTTTGTAAAGCTTACAGTTCTCTTTTGCCCACACCAACCTAAAATATTTTGCATGAAGGTAGGAAGAGCTGTAACACTGATGCTGAGGAAATTATTTCTCCTCCTAGAGCGATGCTGGGGGCAGAGGGCGGTGCACGCGATCCCGGACTTCCATGACAATGTGCAGCAGCACTCCCAGCATCACTCTAGGCTTCGGCTGGGCGGGTGCAATCACACCGGCCCAGCTGAAACCTAGAGCAGCTCTGGGAGGGCTACTGCATGTGTTCCCGCACTTCTGGGACCACGTGCAGCAGCCCCCACCCCCAGCGACATGTGAAATCTTGACTGCCGGCTGGGAAGTCCTGCCAGAATTCTTGCAAGACTTCCCACAAGACTTCCCACTGGAAAGTTGGCTGAACTGCTGGGGAAAGAAGGCCATACCTCAGCCAACAGTAGGCAGGGCGCCCCCGTTTCTCCAGTAAGTTGCGTCCCAGCTCTGGTTGCTCCGGTTGGCCTGGTTTCCCTGGAGGTTTCCAGAAATCCCCGGTGCCTATGGTCAGCCTAGGCTGTGCATAGCCCTACTGGACAATCCTTCTAAGAGAGGAGGCCTTCAAATAATGGACTGTCCTCTGACAGCCCTTCACACAGAAGACTGTCCTCTGTAGAGGAGTCCATATGGCTACCCTACCATCTTGCTGCGTCAAACATGCTATCAACCACTCTCATCTTCTGCTTGATTGTTGCCTCTGACTTCCTGGTCGACCTTTCATGGCCACCCCTGCTATTTGTGACCAGCTGGAAAATGAAGCAATTTAACCCAGGTGGAGATATTGAAATGTCTTTAAAAACTTCTTCCAAAGTTTCTAACCACTGTGCCACTTTTTCACCCTGTTCTTTGTTCTCTTAATTAAAAATATAATGAAACTCAATTCGGCTGCAATCCATTCTGGCAAGAAATGGCCCTCCCAGGATTCCAAATAGCCAGTCTAATCGGGTTAGAGGCTGTAAAAGCACAAGTGAAATTTTTCAGTTTCCCCATGTTAATTATCTTCTCTTCTGAACAACCTCACTTTGGTTCCGCTAAAAGCGATTGAATGGCTGCTCGCACTGTGAAGGGTAGCTGCGTGCGAGGGCCGGAAGCCGGGCCTGCAAAACTCCTGCTATAACTGCCCTTACCTATGAGACTCCAGTTTATCAAATTTGTTGCCTTTCAAGACTGTGCAAAATAAAAATGAATTCTTCCCACTGATGCATAACGGATGTTATTGGTTGCCTGTGAAACAGGCTGAGATTTTGATGCTACCATAATGAGAGGCATAGAGACAGGTGAGCTAGTAGCAAATGCTGTTTTAAAAGGTACAGAGCGATAGGCACAGCAGGTAAATAATGATAATTATCTTCTAACAAGCTTGCATTTTTCAGTACAGCTACATCCCAAAAACATTTTATTGAACTAACACAATCTATGAGTCTGTCCATCTGCCCACTAAATGTAGATGCCTCTGTTGTAAAGCTTTGCAGATGTTTTGTAGCATATATTTTCAAAGGCTTGGGTGGAATTGCAAGGGTCTAATGCAATGATTGCTGAGAAAATATAAAAATTGGGTTCCTCAGAACTTAGTTTCCTACTGAAGGTCTAATTATTTCCCATTCCTACAGATCACAACAGGAACACTGGATGCTGACATGTTAAAAGTTGAGTTATCAGCAGACTGAGGCCATAGCTAGACCTAAGGTTTATCCCTGGATCGTCCAGGGGTCAAACCTGTTCATCTAGGTGACACACAGGGGATCCAGTGCTCAGGCAGGGGCGAACCCTGGATGATCCCAGGATAAACCTTAGGTCTAGCTGTGGCCCAAGAAAATATTCTCTTGGGAAGAGAAGCAATTAATGTTTCGCTGCACGTGTGCAGCCCACTCCTATGCATCTTTATTCAGAAGCGCCATTGATTTCAATGAGATTTATTTCCATGTACTTTTGCTTGGGATTGCAGCCTTACAATGCAATGAAGAAGTCTGTCCCATACAACAGTCTTTAACAAGAACTTTTCTCACTGCAGTGAGCTGCTCCACTGTAGGCCACTATCAATATATACTCACCCAAATCCAGGCATGCAAATCATAGAACAGCAGAGCTTAGATGCTGATATTGGAGGTCAGGTATATACATGTTGCCATCATTCCAAAGTGGCATTTGAAGTTGGTGAAAAAAGGCACTAAATAATCCTTAGCTTATCGATCCAAGGTCATCCATGCCCGGGGTTGATCAATACACACGGACAGCTGAGTGGTTCTGTAATAAAGTACCTCCATCTTACTGGATTTGGGAGAGAGTGACAGAACGAGAGATTAAATTCTCCTACCATCGACAGCTCATCAAGCCAAAGATATATTAGAGGAGAAAAATACACTTTCTGAGCAGTGATGGGAAGAACTGAACAGTAAGGAACAGGTTGTGCTACTCAGAGTAAGTCCTGACAAAGCCTGGACTACTTGGTACTATTTATTTATTTATTTATTATTGCATTTATATCCCACTGTTTTTCCTCCAAGGAACCCAAGGCAATGTGTACTCCTCTCCATTTTATCCTCACAACAACAACCCTGTGAGGTTGGTTGGGCTGAGAGTCTGTGACTGGCCCAAAGTCACCCAGTGGGTTTCCATGGCCAAGTGGGAACTAGAACCCAGAACTCCCAATTCCCAGTCCAACACTTTAGCCACTACACCACACTGGCTCTCATATCTTCTTCACCTAAAGCCAGGGCTATATGTAAATGCAAAATTTGGTATTCTGCTGGGTTCAGCATCTTGAGAGTTTTACCATTCAACGGCAAGTTCCAAGCCCTCATGGCTATGAAAATTATAAAGTTTTGGAGTAATGCCCAAATGGTGAAATCTCAGAAGCAATGGATCTAGTGAGCTACAAGTGGTTAGTGCCCTGCCTGGCTCCTTGCCCCTCCAAAATGTATTTATTTCTTACATAAATGAGATAAGAATAGAAAAAGCTAAATGAGTGCCTTTTACCAGCTTTGCCTGGTTCGTCAGCTACAGCCTCTCCTACAGGGATAGCTTGGCCACAGTGATACAGGCATTAGTAACCTCAAGGCTGGATTACTGCAATGTGCTTTATGTGGGGCTGCCCTTAAAGCGGCTCTGGAAGCTGGAGCTAGTGCAGAATGCAGCAGCTCGGCTTGGCTGTTGTCTGGAGCTGTCCCTTTCCAGCATGTAAGTCCTTTGCTGAGGGAACTGCACTGGCTGCCTATTTGCTACCAGGCCACGCTGAAGGTTCTTGTACTAGTGTACAAAGCTCTAAACAACTTGGGACCAGGATTCCTGAGAGAGCGCCTGCTCCCCTACCAACCTGCCCGGTCACTGAGGTCATCGGAGGGCATGCTGCTGGTGCTTCCACATAGACCTATCATCCAACTGGAGTCTACTTTTCACCCCCATCCTAGGGAATTTGCTGCCCATGGACGTCAGGCAGGTGCCAACTTTGTATTCCTTCCAGTGCCTCCTGAAAACATTGTTCCAGTAAGCCTTATTTTAATAAACAGCCTCAGTTTTGTTTGCACTTTTTTCTTTTAAAATGTACTGTTAGTGTGTTTTTATTCTGTTTTTATTCTTTTGTTCTATTTGTTGACTGGTCTGAAATTCTTGAAGGGGGAACAGTATGTAAATATTGTAAATAAATAAATAAATAAAATGTTGTGCTAATATTTGTACAGAACCCCAAATTTGAATGTGGATGGAGGGTTGGCACAGAATTCTGGCATGTGTGTACACACACACACACACACACACACAATAAATGCAACACTGTAAAATGCACCCTGGCCTTCCAAGGTGAAAAATACACATGTTTGCTCTACTTTTCTCTTTGCCTTTAATCATTTGGCATCTAAGAGGTTGCAAAATCTTTTTGCCATATCATAACCTCCAACACTAGTCAGATGAAAATAGCACTTTTTAAAAAAAAATTACCTAAAAAGAATGCTTCACTGGACTGAATAATATATGAAATCATAGTATATCAAGATATTGTTACGTTCTGGCATTTCAACAGAGCTGCCATTCAAATGCTTCTCACTCCATTAGCTAAATTCCAACTGCTCTGCAGGGGCAAAATCCAGCCAAAGTTAAGCATTTGAAAGCCCTATTTATTTTAATGGAGGAGATTCAAGGACATGCTTAACTTTCCCATTGAAATCAATCAGCCCAATCCTATGGATGTTTGATCAGATGCCCAATGGACATGTGCTTTGGGTCCAATGGAGCTTACATCCTAGGAAGCATGTTTAGGTTTGCAGACAGTCAGAGTAATCCTATATTTCAGCCTTCCCCAACCTGGTGCTCGCCAGGTGTTTTGGACTTTAACTACCATCAGCCCCAGCCAGCATGGCCAATGGTCAGGAACAGTAGAAGATATAGTCCAAGAATCTAGAGGACACTCAGTTGGCAAAGGCTTTGATACTCCAATTATGCCATGGAGGGGAAATATGCTGCTGGTATCCTGCAGAACAGTCCCAGTAACCTACTGACACAAGGACTTCCTAGAAACACTTCAAGTGCTCGATAATCAGGGACTGTGCTTGCAACAACACCCACATGCCATTCACACGTGGAGGGATCCAATGAAACCACCCAGAGAACTTCGGCTATTGGGAGGTATAGAAATGCAATAAATAAATTCAGGTTGATGGGTGAGAAAATAAGGCCAGAAGCCTTGATATAGCTGCTCCATATGTAGGTCTCTGTATGCAGTTTGGTTCTTGCAAGTGAACTGCATGATGGGATTGGAATAATATATGTGCCTGAATGTGCTGTAATGCTAAAACTGTTATATCAGCAAGGAAATGCTTAATTGGAATTTCTAATTGTCAAGACCTCTTGATTTATTATTATTATTATTAATAATAATATCCCACCTTTTTCCCAATACTGGAAAAAGTAGAAGACAAATAAGCTAGCATGATAACGAGGACTGACCATCCAGGTCAATCTGACATTGCCAGAGGAGTTAGGGGCCATCTGTTAGAACTTGCTTTAGAATTTGCTAACTGCTAATTGGTTAAAATGCTAGAAATCAATTTGCTAACTGCTAATTGGTTAAGATGCTGCCTGCTTTTCACATTGCCAGTTGAGAAGTTCTTTGCTGTAGGACTTTCTCTATACAGCTGCATTATGCTCAATAAAACAGAGTTGTCTTACGACCAAAGTGGATTTTTATTCTCGACATGGGACATGGCACAACCACATTGACACAACTTGCCAATGACACTATAGCATCCCCACTCCATCAGCCCACAGCCAGCAATGATCCTGCCACTGCAAATCCCCCAGCATCCCTACAGGCAGGGGACTGAATCCTACCGATGTGCAGATCAGCAAACCTTGAGCTCGCCAAAGTTCTCCAGATTCCAACTCAAATTTCATTCCAACTCAAATGTGTACCAGTGAACCGTGTTTTTTCTTTCTTTCTTTCTGCACAAAAATCCATGCATATTTTCATGCATATTTTTCTGAATGTACACCTCAGCTGTGCACATCTTTGAAATGTATGCATTATTCTCACATTGATTAAAGCATATTTGTGCACATTTTTCAAAAGCACACATTTTTCATGTACATTTGTCAAATATACACATGCTGTTGAACTTTTTATTTTTTTAGTGTCGGTCCACAAATGACATTGCAAGCTCAGAAATATCGCAGATTCTGTCAGAGTTCACATTCCCAGAACTGGGTAAATTCTGATCAAACCCGAACTGAAACAAATTTCTCATATAGCGCTATTGGATCCCCTCATGTTCCTCAGCACCACTGTTTTCTGAGCATAATACACCTCAGCAGGGAGGAAGGACAGCCTATGGGCAGGGTGCTTGCAGAGAACACAGACACGCATATCCCTCCTAAGACATACTTCCATCCACAAAGGAAAGGTTGTTTTGTAAAGCAGCCTAGCAGAGGAGCCATGTTATGCAACATGGGCAGCCATAGAAACACCCTGAAAGTAGCAGCCTCCGGTGACTTAAAATATAGGGCACAAGATTGTGAAGTAGGAGAGAGGGGGGTTGAGCCCTCTGGGGGAAGTGGGAAAATGCCACCACCTAGGAATGTACGAGCATTTCATTTTGATTTGGTTTTGACCAGACATTGCCCCATTCACACTTCCAAATGTGAACACAAATATATTTGGAGGATTCACACATTCCCAAGCTTGTGATTGCATTCATAAAATGCATTCATTAGAGTAAAAGCACATGTGGGGGAGGGAAGAAGCATTTGTTGTTGTTTTAGTCAATGGGAGGAAAAAACTCATTTGGTTGTGTGTGTTTAAAAATGCCCACTCTCCCCATTCAAACAACAAAAGCTCACATTTGAGAATGAGGGGGACTGAGCTTCGAGGTGGAACTCAGAGAACCTCAGTGAGCTCCAGCCTTGCTGTTTCTCTCATCCCTATGTCATTTACCCTTTGCATGACTAGCCAATAAAGGTTAGTCCAGAAGCAAAAGGGAAGAAGCCCCCAGGACTGAAACCTGTATTGAAGTTCTGAAACCTGTATTTGTTCCCTAAGCAATCAGGCACAGCAACAGACAGGTGTCAGACACATCATGGATCATTTGTCTGTTTTGTGCAAAGGGCTTCTTTGTGGGTCTTCCTCTCTCTCTTTCCCATCAGAAAAGTTTTCCCTAGTGAGCTCTACCTATGTGCAATTTGGGGCCAGAAAGATATAGCTCCATGCAGTGTGCCCTGGTTTTTGAATTATGGTCACCCTGTGGGGTTTCTTTTTTATACTGATGGTGGTATGTGGTGACTGGATGCTGACTTAGGCCGTAGCTAGACCTAAGGTTTATCCCAGGATTGTCTTGGGGTCAAACCTGTTCATCTAAGTGCCACACAGGGCATCCAGCGCTCAGGCAGGGACGAACCCAGGATGATCCTGGGATAAACCTAAAGCTTTACACTACATCTAATACTCTGTCATGGTAAAGTGCCCATACAGAATTTTGTTTCTCAAAAATAAATAAATAAGAGTCAGAGACAAATTTATACATACACACAGAGGCACATGTACATACATACATACACACAGAGAGTTAATACTTTCCATTGGGTACTTTTTTCCTTTTGTCCCAGGAGATGGCAAGTATTGGGAAACAGAATTAATCCACTTCTTCGGTAACCACACCTATGACTTTGGGGGACATTTCACTATCCCAGCAGGATACATTTGACTGTAGCTTGGGGTAATAAAACACCCCCAAAACCATTTCTGTCAATTGCTTTGTTTCTGTTGATAAATATTTTTAAAAGGTATCTCACAGAAGATTTTCACTCTCTCTCAAGATTTCTTTTCCCCATGACTATTTCGTGATGGTGAGAAAATTTTGTCAGAAACGTTTCGAACACCCATGAATACAGGGAAGCATTTGGCCTGGCAATTCAAAGGGGTGGGGGGGGGGGTGGGAGGGTCAGAGAGCACCCACTGATCTCCCCTGAGACAGAGCAGTCATTCACCATCTTCCTCTTCTCTCTTGGGACAATTACTTCTATTGCTCTGCTACAAGCCCACTGTTATTAAACACTCTTCCCTTTAGCTTAGCTGTAAAGAGAAATTGGCAGCAATGCTCCGGCGGACACTTTGCAATGGCACAGTCCAGCTTGTAGGAGCCTCTGGGGTTTTATGGCCCCTTCCAGCACCTATATCACTCTGACACTTACATAATTACATATCGGAGCAGAGAGGATGAAGCATCCGGCACCTCCTAAACATGTCAACATGATTTGAAGGGTTTAGGCTCAGCTGGACTTTTTAAGTCATTTGATTTCAGACTCCAATGAAGCAGGCGTTTGCAGGATCAATACTTGCAGGCCTTAAGAAGTGCGTAGGAATGTTAAAGGAGCATCACAACGGTGCCCTGAGAAAAATGCATGTGCTTTGCCTGGGATTAGCAGCTGTTTCTTCTCACAGACTGTTTCTTTTCAAGCAGGAAACATCATTTCTGTATTTTCAGTCCCAGACCAGGTTTATGAACAATCTGATGCGCAAAGGCACCAGGAAGCTAAACTCCAAGAAAACAGCAGGTTTGTTTTTTAAAAAAAATTAATTGACTTCCAAACTGCCTCTCCAAATGCTTGAATGTAATAAAGCTGTTTGAACCCCAGCCAAAACTGAAATTGGCAAATAATTCTCAAGGAAACTGCTCTATTTTGAATGTTGTTTGCAAATTTTGAATGTTGTTCACATCATTTCAACTACCTATGATGTTGGATTTAGGAGTTGGGAGTGGAGAAATGAATCTGATAAATTAAAACTTAGCATCTTTTTTTTAAAAAAATAAACAAGACAAAAGTGGTCCTTAAAATCAGTGCTGAGCCAAAATTTCTCTGAAGCCATTATTTTCCCTGTCAGTTTTGGAGATTTTTTTTTCTTTTTCTCACCTCAATGCTACAAAAAAGAAGGCCACTATGCACAATTTTCTATGAACATTTCCCATCAGTGTGTGTATGTGGTGGCCACCATTCCCCCTCCCCTCCCCCACACGTTCATACACACAATGCCCTGGAATGACACTAGGTCTGAGAATTGTAGAAGATGTAAAACCGCCCAGAGACCTTCAGCTATGGGGTGGTATACAAATGCAATAAATAAATGCAATAAAATAATAAATACTTGTAGTGGTAAAGAAAGAAAGAAAGAAAGAAAGAAAGAAAGAAAGAAAGAAAGAAAGAAAGTTGTTGCCACTGTTAATGGCAACAGCACAGCCCTGAGAAACAGCTGGGGAATTTCTCCTGTCTCTGGGGAAATGAACCCCTTCCAATTTCTCTGCCCAAAAATAGGGGGAGAATTTCAAGAAACTATTTGAGTGCAGCTGTACAAATCAAATTGTAAAATAAAATGTCAGAATTTGACATTTAGAGTTTCATTTAAAAAACACAGAAGATGTTCAATTTGGAAAAATTTCCTCTGATTTTACCTGAACATATCCTATCAGTGGAGGAGAATAGAGGGGGAGTTTGTGAGTATAAAGCAAATCATGGCTCATTCCTCTAGTGGAAAATCATGGCTTCCCATCAGATTTTACCCAGATCTTATAGTGCAATCCTATGCATGTCTCCTTAGAAAGAAGATTCACTGAGTTCCATTAAGGATGTATGACAATTTCATTAATGTTTGCTAATCTTGCAAACATGCCATCATTGCAACCCCTTGAACGTGAAAGTGAACAGGAGGGCATGTTCTCTGAAAATGCTTGGAAATTTCTAAATTCATGTTCACACTAAAAAAAGTGTGTTTTTAAAGCATGCTTTTAGCATTTTCACACCTTATTTTATGCTTTCGCACATTTTGAGTGTGCTGTGTTGAAAACATACACTTTCCCCATTTGAATGAAATGAAAAAAAAACACAAACATAGGAAATGAGGTGAGATTTGTTCACTTTGCATTTTAACGCGAATTCACTTAATTCACACTTTTGAATTAATATTTGATATGAAATTCAGTTAACCATTGAAATGTGCATATCTCCAAATTTTTCAGTGGAGTTTGCCGATCAAAATGCATACTAAAATCTATTTATTAGAGACAATTGCACCCAAAACTGCACATAATTGTGAAATGAATATTCAAAAAATGCATTACATGAGGATAATTACTTGCAAAAATGTGTATATTTGGCAAAAACTACACACAAAATGCATGCATTCAGAAAAATGCTCACAAAAAGGCAAACAATTTTTTCTGTAAACTTTTTAAAAGAAAACAAATCTCAAAGTTTCTGATGAACTAAAATTAAGATTGGAAAAATGAAAAACTGAGAGAACCCCAAATTCATCCATCCCTAAGTTCAATGAGACCTGCCCTTAGATAAGTGGGTATGGAGTTGCAACAGAAAGTCAGCAATGGCTGTATTGTGCTGTGGAAATGCAACAATCTGAATCAACCCAGTACTCAGGTATGAACTTCACACCTGGAAGGAAGGAAGACAGGAGATACAGGTAAGGGTAAAATGGGTAACAGCTTTATTAACTATAACATAATCTGTAGTGAACAAACAGGCTAGCCACAGGCCAACAACCTGCCAGCATGGGCCCTTGCATTTCAGGTAAGAGCTGGGAGTGAAAGGAACCCACTGTGAACCTGACATAGGTGACTCTGCTCTGGCTTTCAGCTGACTGATCCGTGCTTGTGCTTACCTGCACCCCAAAAGGATGTGTGCTGGGGGGAGGGCTTGATGATGGTCCAAGCAGGTGTGCCACTGGCATGTTGAGAGGGAGTGAAATAGAGAGAGCTTTTGTTGCATTCATGTTTTAGGGTTAGTGGGGGTACATGAATGGGCACTGAAAAATGTTATCTGTGAAGAAATCCTTAACAAAATGTCTCATTTTGCCTTTACTTTTTAAAGGCAAAAACTACAGCGGTAGGTAACAGGCGCTTACCAGGAACAAGTGGAACAGGTGGTTTCCAGAGATATTTATCAATTTCTTATTTGTGTTCTCCTAAATAGCTCTTTGCGATTTCACAGCTCATTATTTGTAACTTGTTATTTGTAAATTCTTAATTTGCAGTTTGCAGTTCATGAGTCTGTAATGTGCTCTTTGGTATTAACTGAGGGAATATATGGTTTGTTTGTGGGACTTGCTGATCTTCACAGAACAAAAACAGTGTGAAAGAATGTGGCAGCTTTGAAAAAGAAATCTGAAAATTGTCAAAACAATTAAACGAAGGTCAACATTCCAAAAAGTGTGATTTTATTTACTTATTACTCCTAATTAAAAGAAGAAGAAAAACTGGTTCCTTACTTTTGATTAGGGCTGTGCACAGTCTGCCTGACTCACCTCAGAGTCCATTCCAGAGCTTCCAAAATGCCCCCAATTTGACTCAGAGTTCTTTGGGGCTCTGAGTCAACCAAAGCTGAATCAAGGTTTGCCCCCCTGAAGAGGTTCAGCCCTTGCGGGTTCTGGGGTGCCTGTTGCACAACTGCATGGCAAGCACCCAGGAAAGTCAAGCACACAGCCAACTTGGAGTCCCTGTTTCCTCCCTCCCCACTCATCCCCCCAAACCCAGAGCCACCGCCACCACCCATGGGACTTAGCTTTGCTGTCATTCCTCCTCAATTAGAGCTGCAATTTGAAAGTAAGATGGGGGCTCTCTCATTTTCATAGATCTATGGTTGCAAACTTCGGCAATGGCCCTTTCCGGCTGCCATAGTCTGCAACCATAGATCTGTGAAAACTTCAGAGACCCCATCTTACTTTCAAATTGCAGCCCTAATGGAGAAGGACACACAGCAAAGGTGAGTCCTGCAGGCTGCAGCAGCTGCGGTGGTGGCTCCGGGTTCAGGGGGTGAGCAGGGAGTGAGGGTGAGGTGAGTCCAATGGCCTCACGGTTGGCCTCACGCTGGCTTTCCCATTCCGGCGGGTGGGGGGAGCAACCCACCACCCCTCTGAATTGGCCTGAAGCATCCCATGGTGCTTAGGAACTGATTTGTGGTGGTATAGCAGGGTAGGAAATTGCACAAGGGCAGAACTCTACTGAGTGAACTATTTCAGTACCACAGAGAATGTGCAGAGTGCAAATCCACTCACATACCTGTGCTTCATTTCAGTTCTCAAACACAATTTTAATGATTAAAATACTTTCTGCTTTGTCTAGTTTAGCTGGGTCTGGTCTAAATAAAATACTGCAAAAAGCACTTCCAAAAAGCACTTCACCTTGCTGGTACCATATCTGAAAGGCATTTATGATGCTCACTGGCCCAGTCACATGCAGTATCTGCATACAATATCTGGATGCAGTATCAGAAACTCCAGGGCTTGAACTGGGAACTTCATAGTTGAAGCCAAAACCTAGATTGGTGAGCTACCTGGAAGCATGTGTTGAAGCTTCAGAGCCCTCTTCAGGTGTAGAAAGGAACAGAGAAGTGCAAAATTAGCCATTGCTATTGACAGGCAGTACAAATTCTTCCCATCGGTTGGGCCTGCTATACATAACTAAGAATTCAGCCAAACGACCTTGCCTGGTATTTTAAGCTAGGCTTAGTTTACAAGAAAGAATTAGTGCACAAGCCATGCACAGAGCAACATTCAATGGCTCTGTGCCAATGTGGTATAGTGGTTAGAGTGATGGACTCAGAAGATCCGGGTGCTAGTCCCCACTTGGGCATGAAGCTCATTGGGTGATTTTGGTGCCATACGATGGCCTCATTCGCACAATCGCCACAGCCCACCATTTTGAATATTCAAACCATGGCAGGCAGTCCCCACAGCTTACTATGATGTATGAACCTGTGGGGGTAGGTTGTTGCTGTGGTTAAAACCTGGGCTGTTTGGGGTTTATGGCTGGTTTATTAACAATGGCAACAACTCACTTTGCACCAGATTTGCACAGTATAAGCCATGGAGACTGCCCACTATGGCTTAAATATTTACAATGAGCTGCTACCCAGTATGGGCTATGGCAAATCATCCCATTGACTCTCAGCCTAACCTATTTCACAGGGTTGTTGTGAGAATACAATGGAGAGGAGAAGGACTATGTAAGCAGGCTATAAACATAATATTAATACTAATAATATGGTGTGAAACCACACCATAGCAGCTTATTATAGCAAGAGATTTAACTATTAGACTACTGCATCTAGTCAATAGAGTATAATCAAGAGATTAGGCATCAGCTTCCCACTTCTCCTGCTTCTCCATACCTTCCAGGTAGTAAAGCCATCCACAGCCTTGACCAGCATCCATCGAGGCAACCATTTGCTAGTGTGCTAACACTTTCTGTCCATGGAATGGTTTGTGGGCTAAGCTCCTTTTAAACTGGGCTGTGCATCGGGGTGATTTGGAGGACTTTGAAACAGATCCGAATCAGTCCGAAGTGAACTAGCATGGTCCAAATTGATTCAGACCTTTTTTTCAAGCACAGACAGCCTGTCTGTACTTGCAACACATTTTTTGTTAGAGTAGGGAGGTGGGAGGAGGAGTTTGGAGGGGGGAATTGGCTGTTAAGTAACAGCTTTATCTCCCAATTCTCCTGAAGAATTGGGGGATTGAGCAGGGGGTTGGACTCGATGGCCTTTTAGGGTCCTTCCAACTGTACTATTCTATGATTCTATGAATTCTAAGAAATCGACTCCAGGTTACTAAACGTGGTGATTTAAGACTCATGTTAAGTAACTTTAAACCAAACATTGGGAAACTGGTATCACTTCATCAAGCCAATCCATCCCATTAAGAATTTACAGAATAGTGAGGTACTCTATCCTAGTTACTAAATGTGATATCTAATATTCTTGCTAAATGACTATCAGACTTTGAAAAGATGATATCACTGGATCAAGTTCATCAATTATGTTTAATTGAATAAATTTTAAAAAATGTAATTGGATTTTGAATAAATATTCAATTAATTGTTACTGTTTTGAATTTTATTGTTATTATTTCCTTAGTGGGTCATTGAAAACCACTATTCTGAATAATGTTTTTTTATAGGGTAGGGTAGGGGGTGCTGGGCATGAGTTTGTGGAACCAAGGGGGCGGTGACCTGAAAAAGTTTGGGAACCACTGCTTTAGTGTGTTTGCTCCAATCCTCTCCATCTTCATCACCCTTACTTAACTAGTGGTGAGATTAGGAGAACACGTCAGGTTCCTTCCCACTGCTACCAAGTTTAGGTTGACTGCCTTGGTTTCCTGTGGTAAGTAAGGATTGCCTCCATGTAACTAACATGAGAAGGTTGATATATATGCTTTCTTCAACAAATTATTAACATGTGTCTTACGTGTGGGGAGTGCTTGGTTTAGATACCAGCATTATTGTGCTTGCGAGCAGAGGCTGTTTGGAATACCTTTCATGGGCTTCCTTTGAATATTTGGACTCATACCGTATATTGTGGGGAGGGACATCTGATTTCATTTAATTTTTGGAACTTTTAAGTCAGCCCCGGGAGAAAATAGCCCATGGTACTAATCAGCTTGGCAAACTGGCCATTAAGGAAAACCAAGGGTCAAAATGTGTCTAGCCAAATGGATCGAGTTTGCTGAGCATTTTCTGTTTAGCATTCTGATTGTCTTGTTGAGGGAATCTACACGGCGTACTGAAGGTGCTTGCGTGCGCCTGCAGTGCGCCCCGAAAACGATGGTGTAGATCCTGCCCAGAAGAGGCGGAGGAAGAGGTGGAGGAGGAGGAGGAGGCTGGGGGAATCCGCCCACATCCTTGCCGCTGCTGCCGCCGCTGCCGCCCACCTCCCCACCGGCCTCCTGCTGCCGGCGAAAGAGCCACCCGGGTCGGAGAGCTCGGTGGAAGAAGGGGCGGCTTCTTCCGCTGAGCTCTCTGACCTGGGTGGCTCTTTCGCCGGCAGCAAGAGGCCAGCGGGGAGGTGGGCGGCGGCAAGGACGCGGCCGGATTCCCCAGTCGCCTCCACCTCCTCCTCTTCTGGGCAGGATCTACACCATCGTTTTCAGGGCGCACTGCAGGCGCACACAAGCGCCTTCAGTACACCGTGTAGATCCGCCCCTGGTACTTGTGAAATGCTCTGTGTATGTTATTTTTAACATTTTATTTTAGTATAGAAAATTGCATTTTTTACCTGTTTCCTTAACTTCCTTGTTTTCATCTATTATGTGTGGGGAGACCTGCTAAAGGTATAGGTTGACTTGTAACTTATTTTAGATCTTAGAAGGACCACAACTAAATTCCATCTTATGTCTCTATTTTTGGACCTCAAACTTCCATTTATTTAATTCCCCATAAATGAGGACTCCAAATCAGTGGAGGCGGGAGAATCCAATGTCAATGAAGCAGGGAATCCGTTCCTGGTTTCAGTCAAAATCCCAAATGCTTTGCACTCCTTTAGAGTTCTGACTGGTTCTTACTGAAACCCAGAAAGGCTTCACCTCCTTACTGACAATGAACCAACCCTCCACTGCTCCAAAAGCTGAAATGAATGTTGCTGAAGTGATCTGGAGCCATCAACGCAGTTCGTCTCCACACCTGACCATGTGGGAACGGCTCCACCCAAGAATATATTTCAGAGAGTCCATTAGACTTGGTAAATTAATTTTTGTATACAGTGAACCACCAGTTAAATCTGATGACCTGAAGTAGCCTGGTTGGCTCTTTCACAGCTTAGGTCCCAGGCTCTTGGTTCTTGCTAGAGTAAATTACTCTGCATGACTTAAAGAAAAAACACCTGCAAACAAATTGAATGTTTCTAAGTGCAAATTGGATTTTCAATAGCTCTAGACGTAAAGTGCCACTACAGCAAAACAAAATTATTTTAAGATTCCTGCCTCTAGAATACTAATTTATTTAATCTTCCACGTTCATGCTATTATTTGCTTGTGTGAGTGTGTGTGTGTGTGTGTAAGACAGAGAGAGAGCAAAAAATTTAGAAGGAGCTGTTTGGATTTTTAGTTAATTTGCTTAAGCTCAGTAATTTCATAAGAGGTCGAAAAAGGAGGGAAAGAATGCAACATCAAACATATGCATGTGAAGAAATGAATGGGTCCAGTTAATTCATTAGACTGCGTCACAGTAAACTTTATCTGGCTGCTCACATGCCACACAAGAAAGTAGATGAAGTGCCCATCCTTCAAGTTTTCCTCACAAATGAGGCAGGTTTTCCCCTCTCCCTGCTCACTCCTCCCTTTACCTTCCGAGCTTTATGGCAGAAGGAGGTCATGGCCATTTAATGTACTGATGTCATATCCCCGATTGTTGGAAACAGCGAGGACTTTGAGCGCCTTGAAGATGTGCTGCATTTGAAAGGCAGAAAAGTAGGACACTTGAAATGAATGGGAAACAGACTGAGGGTGCACCCAGACTGAGGGTGCACTCAGCTTCCCAAACAATGGTAATCACAGCAAACCACAGAAGAACTGGCCATTATCCAGGGGAGGGGGTGTGCTGGAGCAATTGCATAGGGATTAGTGTACCCTCCTGCCAATCCTGTTAGTATGTTTGGAGTCTGGGGCAAACCACATGTGATGGGGAGATTCAGGTGACTGGATAATCTAGTCTTTTTTAAAGTTTACTTTAAAGCAGCTGTGTGAGGCTCCAGTTTTGATTGTAATAGTGGTGCTACTTTTTCAAGACTTTTGGTCCCCAGCCACAAGTAGCTATGAGCCCAGCGATAGAAAAAATAATAATACAGAGACAGTATCTGTCTTTCTTTCCACTTTGTAGGGCTAAAAGAGCAATCCTGGGAGAGCATTCCAGTGACCATAGACTATACAGAGACATACAATCCACAGCAAATGTGAGTTGAAGTCTATGAAAAGCCTCACTACTTTTCATGGCAAATTCTTAATAATCTAAAGTTCCACTTAGGGGGGAGCATGTGCAGAGTGCCCCCCCCCAGTCTGAGATGGTGATGGATCCAAACAGGGAGCTTTTCCTGGAATGTAGAGCCAATGTTCCTAGCAAAGGCTCCTCGCCTTTGCACCAGCTTAAAAAGGGAGGCATAGGCCTCTTCCATACCAATTGACAGACAGGGGCTTTAGCCTTTCACCAATGCCCCGGTCCAAACAGGGCAGCACTGCTCAGCCCATCAAAATGATGCTTCAATCTGGGCGACCCTTGTGCAACCCCCCACCCTTTCTCTATCAGTTTCTCACAAACAGCTTCTCTGCCTAGGCAAACAGGTGGCTTGCTGGGAGTAGAACCGCTCCCCCATCTCTGCTCTGAGATTGCTGACAGAGACCAATTCGCACAGAGTGTAACATTCCAAAGGCCAAACAGGCCCAAAGCTTTCCAGACTATTTCTAATTAAATCTTAGCTAAAAGGTACAAGGCCCCATGGCAGTGCCTTAACTATCCCTGACAGCACTGGAATAAACAATTACTTTGGTTGTGTTCTAGCCCAAAGATCCAGTTGTAAGGAATTCTTGAGCATCACACCTTGTTGTTTATTCGTTCAGTCGCTTCTGACTCTTCGTGACTTCATGGACCAGCCCACACAGGCGGCTGTCGCCACCCCTAGCTCCCCCAAGGTCAAGTCTGTCACCTCCAGAATATCATCCATCCATCTTGTCCTTGGTCGGCCCCTCTTCCTTTTGCCTTCCACTTTCCTATTCTAAAGCCTTTGACTGTGTGGATCATAACAAACTGTGGCAAGTTCTTGGTGGTATGGGGATACCAAGTCATCTTGTCTGCCTCCTGAGGAATCTGTATAACGAACAAGTAGCAACGGTAAGAACAGACCACGGAACAATGGACTGGTTTAAGATTGGGAAAGGAGTATGGCAGGGTTGTATACTCTCACCTTACCTATTCAACTTGTATGCAGAACACATCATGCGACGTGCTGGGCTTGAGGAATCCAAGGCTGGAGTTAAAATCGCAGGAAGAAACATTAACAATCTCAGATATGCAGATGACACCACATTGATGGCTGAAAGCGAGGAGGAGCTGAGGAGCCTTATGACAAAGGTGAAAGAAGAAAGTGCAAAAGCTGGGTTGCAGTTAAACCTCAAAAAAACCAAGATTATGGCAACCAGCTTGATTGATAACTGGCAAATAGAGGGAGAAAACGTGGAGGCAGTGACAGACTTTGTATTTCTGGGTGCAAAGATTACTGCAGACGCTGACTGCAGCCAGGCAATCAGAAGACGTTTACTTCTTGGGAGGAGAGCAATGACAAATCTTGATAAAATAGTTAAGAGCAGAAACACTACACTGACAACAAAGGTCTGCATAGTTAAAGCAATGGCATTCCCCGTAGTAACTTATGGATGCGAGAGCTGGACCATAAGGAAAGCGGAGCGAAGGAAGATAGATGCTTTTGAACTGTGGTGTTGGAGGAAAATTCTGAGAGTGCCTTGGACTGCAAGAAGATCAAACCAGTCCATACTCCAGGAAATAAAGCCAGACTACTCACTTGAGGGAATGGTATTAAAGGCAAAACTGAAGTACTTTGGCCACATAATGAGAAGTCAGGATACCCTGGAGAAGAGGGAGATCGTTACTTTGTCGTGGTGCTGGAGCTTGAGCACCTCAAGGATGCCATGACCTAAACCGTGAAGGGACACCCAAGACGGGAAGGTCATGGCAGAGAGGTCAGACTAAATACGATCCCTGGGGAAGGTAATGGCAACCCACCCCAGTATTCTTGCCATGAAAACTAAATGGATCAGTACAACCAGAGATATGTCGGTATACCATCAGAAGATGGGACCCCCAGGTTGGAAGATGGTCAAAATGCTACTGGGGAGGAACAGAGGATAAGTTCAACTAGCCCCAGATGTGATGACGCAGCTAGCTCAAAGCCGAAAGGACGGCTAGCGGCCGACGGTGCTGGTGGTGAACGATGAATCCGATGTTCTAAAGATCAACACACCATAGGAACCTGGAATGTAAGAGCTCTGAGCCAGGGCAAATTGGATGTAGTTATTGGTGAGATGTCAAGATTAAATATAGATATATTGAGTGTCAGTGAACTGAAATGGACTGGAATGGGCGACTTCACATCAGATCACCACCAGATCTACTACTGTGGACAAGAGGATCACAGAAGAAATGGAGTAGCCTTCATAATTAATAATAAAGTGGCTAAAGCAGTGCTTGGATACAATCCAAAAAATGATAGAATGATCTCAATTCGAATTCAGGGTAAGCCACTTAACATCACAGTGATCCAAATATATGCCCCAACCACAGATGCTGAAGAAGTAGAAGTAGATCAGTTCTATGAGGATCTGCAGCACCTACTGGATAATACACCAAAAAGAGCATCACACCTACTATTTATTTATTTATTTATTTATTTATTTATTACATTTTTATACCGCCCAATAGCTGAAGCTCTCTGGGCGGTTCACAAAAATTAAAACCATCATAAAACAACCAACAGGTTAAAAGCACAAATACAAAATACAGTATAAAAAGCACAACTATGGCCCGATCTACACCAAGCAGGATGTAACACTTTTAAAACGTTATGAAAACAGTATCTGTAATGTGTCCTGGGCCTGAACAGTTGTCATAACCATTATAAACCGTTATAAGCAGTAGTGTAGATCCTGCCCAGGATAAAACCACGCAGCAAAATTGATATAAGATTAAAATACAGAGTTAGAACAGTTAAATTTAAATTTAATATTGACTTCAACTGGATCGCTAGCTTTTCAACACTGACTTCTTCTGATCATTTTCCAAAACTGAATTGTTCTCAAACCCTCTTATTTGCCCTACATATTCTTCATATGCTGCTCTTTTTCTATTTTTCTATTTTCTTTTTCCACTAAATCATCAAAATTAGCCATGCTTAAGAGAAGACGACCATGCTCAGGATATATTGGCTAATTTTTTATGACATTTACTACCACTAGTGTCAAAAATGTGATACTCTTTAATTCACATGTTGCTATGATACCTGTCAATCATTCTAGCTCTTGTAAGATATATCTGACAATCTGTGTGAGTGTTTGGCTGGCACTGGAAACTATCTGTTCCATTAAAGACCTGTGTCTGAATTTTATTTTATTAAAAATATTTTAAGACTGTCTCTCTCATTGAACAGATTCAGGCAGCATATAAGATTAAAAGCATAATAATACAATATCACTAAACCATATGAAAAATAACCCCTGGCCATAAAAAAAAACCCAGAAAATCAGAATGACAGGCATTACATAGCATGAAAAAATGAATCTGATAAAACAGTCTTCAACACACAGCTGAACCGCATCAGAGTTGATGCATGTTTTATTTATTTATTTATTTAATTTCATTTCATTTCTATACCGCCCAATAGCCGAAGCTCTCTGGGCGGTTCACAACTTGCATGACTTGGTCTTTTTCCCCTACTGGATTGCAGTCTATGGGCAAAATGTCCTGCAAACTAACGATGTCCTTCATTTTAAAGGGCTTGTTTCCATGTTTTTCTTCTTAAGTGAAAATCCTGGCTCCATTTCACACATTTGCACTCTTCGCATTCTGCAGAGTTTCTCAGGTTCAAACTACACATTATGTGGAGTTCTGTGATTCTCTCCTCTCTGTTTTCTTTTTACAACCCAAGTAATCCTGAGCAGGTTGCATCTTAGGGTCAAACTAGATGGTTCGTGAAATGAGTCTAGACATTTCATGTATCTGTTTTATAAAACTAAAATAGCAATTGCTGGAGAAAGATCTAGGGTGACCATATGAAAAAGAGGCCAGGGCTCCTGTATTTTAAACAGTTGCATAGAAAAGGGAATTTCAGCAGGTTTCATTTGTATGAAATTCCCTCTTCATCACAACAGTTAAAGCTGCAGGAGCCCTGCCCTGTTTTGTATCTGGTCACTCTATTATAGCTCCAGCAGCTTTAACTGTTGTGATGAAGAGGGAATTTCACCAGGTGCTGCATGCATACAAATGACACCTGCTGAAATTCCCTTTTCTATGCAACTGTTAAAGATACAGGAGCACAGTCCTCCTTTCCAGATGGTTACCCTAGGAAGATCAGAATTAGGAAGGAAGCTTACCTGTTTCCTTGTATGCTGATGAAAATTGCCCTTTGAAGCTGCTTTTCACATCTATTTAATTGTGAACAGAAGTTCAACTGTTCCAGAACCGCTTTTTCACCTGTGAGAGTCAAAGATACAAGGTAGCTCTGGGTATCTTGTGTCTTCTCCCATGCAGGTGAAAAATTTGATTAGGGAGAATAAAAAAAAACAATGTGGTGTGAGTGTGCACGCATGGGTGTATATGGTGAGAGAACTACAGTAGGTAGGTTGATTTCGCTCTATAGAGTAGCCCTCTACCAGTGATCAGCTGAGTTGTAGTGTGGTCATCATCTATCCACAAACATTCTAACTGGCCAAAGGAAAACAATAGAATATTGACAACAGTGCAGCACAGTACGGTCTGGAAGAAAACTTTCAGACAGAGTAAAAAGACAAGAGAAGACTTACACTATTGAAAGAAAGGGGAACAAAGTCTGGGGTATAGGCAGCTGAATGGGGGAAATAGCAACCACCATACTCTATGCTGTTGCAGACTTTAGTTTCTGTGTCTTTAAGGAGATGATTCATATAATCATTTTATTTTTTATTTTATATGTTAGTTTCCCCATACTACTAGGTGCCATAGAAAGATGTAGCCTGCACATAAGTTCACAAGTTAAAACACAATGAAGGAATGAGGAGGGAAGGAAATAAGGGAAGAGAGAGAAACTTCTTTGTCTGAGTAATCCACATAGTTAGTTATAGGTAATCACCAGCACCTTAAATTAAATGTGGAGGCAAAAAGGCAGCCAGTGCATTTGGCACTGTCTTGGAATTGCATGTAGTTCTAATGAGGTCTATACCTAATCGGAAATGGAGGTAGATATTTGAAAGAAAGGGGATGAATAGGGATCCGGAAATCAGCAAAACTAACTCACTGAATTTCTCTGAATTCCATCTTGAAGCTCATTCCAACTCAAGACTATATCCGTTTTTGAGGGGTTTTTTCCCCGTTTGCGTGAAAATCCATGTATATAGTGAAGCATAATTTTCCAAATGTACGCATCAATTTTGCACATCTTTGAAATGTACGCACTCTTCTCCCATTGATAAATTTCTGTGCATTTTTTCAAAAGTATGCATTTTTCATGAGCATTTTTCAAATGCATACATGCTGACGAACACAATTTTATGGATCAGCACATCGTATTGCAAGGTCGGAAATGTAGGGACAGATTGCATCCAAGACTGTGCTTGGTCCAGAAGGTGTGAACTGGATAAATCCTGATTAAAAATGAACTGAAACCCATGCATGCCTATGGATAAATATAGAGGAAGCACAGAAAAGTTGGGTCAAGGCAAAAAAGAAGTTGATGGGAACTTGGTGGGAGGGGATGGAAGGTGAGTCAGTGAATTACATGAATGAATTACAAGATTGGGATAGAGGCGCATGTTTGTCACAATGCAAGGATTGGATCCTCTACAATTAGGCAAAGGTATTGAGGATACTGAGGAGGAAGGTGTGGATGGGAATTATCTTTAGAAGACCATGGAATGAACCTCTCGTGCAAGCACTGAGTCATTACTGACTCTTGGAGGGACGCCAGCTTTCACTGACGTTTTCTTGGCAGGCCTTATAGCGGGGTGGTTTGCCGTTGCCTTCCCCAGCCGTTATTACCTTTCCCCCAGCTAACTGGGTACTCATTTTACCGACCTTGGGAGGATGGAAGGCTGAGTCGACCCGAGCCGGCTGCCTGAAACCAGCTTCCGCTGGAATCGAACTCAGGCCATGGGGAGAGTTTCAGCTGCAGAAACTGCTGCTTTACCGCTCTGCGCCATACGAGGCTCTTAGAAGACCATACTTTGCTACAAACAACTGTTTAAGAAGAACCCCAGGAGTTAGTCTTGCCACCACCTTTACAGCCTGAGGAGGTCACTCTGCGCTTTGGACTCTGAGTACTCCAGATCTAAAACCTTGGCACTGCAGAGTCAACTGTGCATTTTTAAACATGTGGTTGTCTTTAAAAGGCTCACTGTTAAAAATGCACCATTTTAAAGTGATGCATTTCTTAAGTGCACATTTCTTAAAGTGCACATTTCTTTGCAAACACAAGTTCAGGAATTTGCAAAGCTTTTCAGAGAGCATGTGCTCCCGTTTTCACTTGGGGTTGCAAACAGGGCATTTTCAAGTGATTTGCAAGCTGAACCATCATACATCCCTAGATCTAACCTCTCTGGGCCTTTTTGTATTACATAAGGCTACTATTCTGAGAGACCTTAGCAACGTTTACAAATGCCTTAGAAAAGCCTGTAACAATCAGACACATCTAAAATAACAGCGCAGAGCTAATTGGGTGGGAAGCCACCAGATGTCAGTTTAACTAACGCAAACTACACACAGAGCCCGAGTTCCTTTTTTCCTGGAGGGTAACATTGCCAGAGTGATGGGGAGAGGAGCACACATGAAACCTAAACAAAATGATACCAAACAATCCCTCTTTCCCGTGTAGCTGGGTAAGAATGCTCTTTCAAAAGACGTGACAAGACCTGGAATGACAGATTTAAAATGGGGAAAAAAATTGCCTGCTTTTCCTTCTCCTGTTTAACTCCTACACAAGCAAAGTGCCAGTCTTTTATTATTTTCCCCTATGTACCAAGATAATTAGCGTCAAATGTAATTAAAAGCTGATAAATTCACCAGGTGCTAGATAGTAATTTTCTCCAGGGCTGTATGCTGGCGCCTTCACTTCTTGTTTGTGTCAAGGGATAATTTCCCCCCCCCTTCCCAACTTCCGTTCCTGAACCCGCACCTAGAAGCGCTGATGTGATCAAACAGCCTGAAATCACCATGGTGGCAGGATTCCATTGGGCCCTGGAGGGGACAGCTTCCATATGGAATTTCCGTGTCTTCAAATCATTCAACACAGGCAGGGCATTTTTGGCAGGCACAGCTTTCGTTAACTCTAGGAGAGAAGACGGAACTTCCCAAATTCTCTCTTCTAATTCACTCTTAAAAGTACAAGGTGTCATTTCTATGCTGTTGCCAAGAAGAGATGGGATTGGTTGCATTAGATTTAAGGTACACTTTACTATTTTTACATTATACTTTGTTGTGTTTAAACTGGGTCAAGCCAGCGTTTATTGCCTCCAATACTAAATGCTGTGTTACGGAATGGTGCTCCTGAAGCCTCCCGCCCCCCAACCCCAGCGTCCTGGCTTCGAAGCCAGGAACGGGCCCTGGCTTTGAAGCCAGGATGCTGGGGTTGAGGGGCAGGGCGGCGGCTTTGGAACAGCACACCCAGAAGCCGCTCTAGGAGAGTGGCTTCCGGGCATGCCGTTTGGTGCCCTCCTTTGCTTGGCGCTCTAGGCCACCGCCTTAGCTGCCTCTATGGCAGCGCCGGCCCCGGCTATGAGCTTTTCCTTAATGAATTTGTGGAGCTCATCACGCTCACCTACATTGCAAATTGAGCAAGAGCTCAACACCAGTTGCTTTGTAGGCATATGTGCAAAAATAGGGCTGTTGGAGGAATCCAGTTGTGGGTGTGGGGTAGAGCTTGACAGGCTTTTCTGGTTTCAGTCCACCAGACTTTGGTCTGTTTTCTTCTGTGGCGCTTGATTCAATCTGCATCAAGTCAGGCCAGTTTGTGGATTTTCCATGTTTTTAGATTTGCGCAAATTATGACTGAATTTTACATAAATTACAGCTGAATGTTGTGCACCACATACACAAAAATACACAAAAAGTTCAAGAAGTTTGGGGAAAACCCTGCTCAGGCCTCAAATGTAAAATGGGTTGGCATACTGCGGAACTCCTTTGAGCAAAAAGAGAAACAGATTTCCTGATGATGGACAAAAGCTATTTCAGTTAACTCCTTGATCTCAACAAAACTCCCTTTACATGCCACCTAAATAAGCAGTCTTTTGTTTAGTAATTATCTTTCCAACTGACCAAATACTTTATGGAGCTGTTGTCCCCCATACAGCTTACTGATTGATTTGATTTACACCCCACCTTCTCAATATGTAAAATATAAATAACAAAGAAAAACTTCATTAAAACTAGCATAGGACAGATACTTTAAAAACACAATTTAAAAACACAGCAATAAGAGAAATAAAAACAGCAAACAGCCCAATAAAATGACTTCAATTTGTATAAAAGTAAGTGCCTTATGGGTGCAAATGGGATAAAATATGTCATTCACAGCTGTAATTTTCCCCTGATAAGCTACTAGGCCAATGTGTAAGAGCATTGCCAAAAACAGATGAAAATCCCTCCAAATGTCCATTTGGGATGACTTTGTGCTTAAAAACTTAATGGTTGTGTGAATTGGTCTTCACTGGTTCATGGCAGAGGAGAGAGCAGGCTTGAACCCTAGGGAAGCTTTCTGAGGACTGGGTCATTCTTTTAAGTTAGGATGGCCAAGCCTGTCAGCTAGCCAGTCCTAACCTTTTCCCATGACTCATATTCTTGGGAAATGGTGGGAAATAATGCTTATCACAGCTGCTCATTTAATAACGGCTTTTCCAATGAGTTTAATGTCTGGTTTTATTCCCTTCTTTATTGAAGCACTTAGTACTGGTTGTCTGCCTCATAGACTTCTTTCAGAAGCCAAGCCCTATCTATTAAACCATGAGAGGGTATAAGCAGGTTCTCCACTCCCTGATACTTCTTGGCTCTTTCTTTCCTGCGCTAAGAATGTCCAGCCCCTTTGTCAACTTGGTGCTCTTGGAACCATGATCAAGTGGAGTTAGAAGATGCTAATCCAATTTTTTAAAAAAGCATACAATCAAATAAATCAATGTCCTGCTTTAGTTCTCTGCTGCTAGAAAAACACAGCCAAGGTAGTTATTATTGTGTTTTATTGTGGTTTTAATTTTTGTGAACCGCCCAGAGCGCTTCGGCTATTGGGCGGTATAAAAATGTAATAAATAAATAAATAAAATTATTATTGATAACAATAATAATTCCTCCGAATGCCAAACTTGGTGTTTCCATGCCTATTGGTTGGCAATGAAATGGAACCATCTAAAAACATAGTGGTAGTTTCTTAATATTCAGAGGACTCCCTGCACAAACAGAAACATATTCACTTGTAACTTTTTTTAAAGAACAAATTAAATGCCTCGATACTGACTGAGCATATTCATTGCCTTCTTGGAAGCAGGGAATACGGCAGGTGTCAGTAGAAGGAGATAAAAATGGGGTAATTGAGCCCTTAATATATCACAGAATCTTGGGCCATAGCGAGATGGGGCGATGTCCCGGTGTTCACATGACGCACAGGGGATCCTGGGAGCAGGGAGGGATGATCCCTCCCTTGGCCCGGGATATTGCCCTACAGTTGTAGCCCACTTTTTCTGGGGTCTCGGGCTGATTCTAAGACCATGGAACATGGGGCCTGGCGTCGTAGTTTGTCCTGGCTCCTCGCAAGTAACTGCAAGAAGCTGGGAGCCAGGTACAGGTTCAGGAGCTCTGTGCCCATCGGGGGTGGGGCGGGGTAGAGTGGGGAAAAGTAGGGTTTTTAAAATATATATTTACAATTTGTGCACAAGCGCTCATGCGCTCCATCCCCTTTACCAAAAAAAACCAAAATGGTGGGGGCAATGTCACACACTGCATGTGAAGCAGGGCGATGATCCCAAGATCAAAAATCGCAAGATCGCCTCCCTCCAACCCTCCTTGTCTAGCTGAGGCCTAGGACAGGAAAATCTGGATTTTGTATTGTTCTCTCCCCACTGCTTGTCCAGGATGCTATAAGCTTTTCAGGGCTCTGACCATTTATAGGCCAAAAGAGGCATTGATTTAGAATTGGAGGGGATGCACTTACACCAATTGTAATTAAACATCCCCTCCAAGTTTTTTTAAGCTGTGAAGAGGGCAGAAAGCCCTTGGAATGACAAGAAAAATGAGGCTGTGAGGTGTACAACCCCTGACCTCAATCCCCCCCTCCCCAGCTATCTCATACATTGGAAGTTTGTGACTATATTGAAGAGCTTACTATGGTGCCTTAGTCCTAAACCTCAGCATTAGTCACTGATATAGGGCATTTGGACTGTAATGCTAGGCTTCTGGGCATCAGAGCTACGTGAGTAAGAAGCTACTCAGCTAGTCCCAGAACAAAGCAGTTTTAGGATATTGTTGCATAGAGGTACTTTGCCAATGGTTTATCCCCACCCTACACCGCAATTCCTTGCAGGGTTCCCAATTTCTAAAGCCTCCATGCTCATGATAATCTTCCCATTGGCTAAATCCTGTTGTGGCATGTCTATGCAAATACAAGCCTATGTCTACATGTTAGTTCTGTTTGAGGGTTGCCCATATGAAGAATGTTGTGCTTGACCCTCCTAACTCATAACTTGACATTGGTGATCCTGCTGGAGATAAAAGCATCCAGATCAGCCTTGAACCCACTGCCTCCCTTAACAGCCCACCTGACCCTGATTGGGCTTCCTCACCTGTCAGCTTTGGGCTTCCTCACCCAGAAAAGATTTTAATGAGAAAGTCCAGAGAACCACCAGGTGGCTGAATGTTCTGTGTATCAGCTTGGCCCAATGGAGAGATCTCACAGAGTACAAAAGAAGAGCAGAATTCTTGACAGAAACTGCTAAAGTCAATTTAATGTAGCTAGTCACATTTTACTTATTTGAGTCAAATTTCGGGTTTCATAGTCCTCCGTAGGAAAGAATATTATGGAGAGCATGAGAGCATCTTTGGATTCCTGACTTGGATGGTTCCAGGAAAACCATGATTGCTTGACCAATTTATGGAAACTTGAGACCAGTAAAAACTGTCCTCTTAATGGAGATGAATTGTTGCTTGAACCAGTTGTGAGAGAGGCTCTTTAATAATTCCCAACTTACATTACAAGTGGCTTAAGCAGTTCTGAGTAGATGGATTATACTCTGGTATACTACTCTAGTCAGATAGAATATCTGTTCAGGACTTCATTGCAGGGATGCCAAATCATAGATACTCAAGGTGGCAATCTTGGTCTGTAGGGAATATAGGAGTGTGTCACACAGCATCAGAGTGGCATTTGCTTTTTTAAAGTGTGTGGAGGAGGATTGCACCTAATAACGGCCAAGTATGTTTAGTGCATGTTTTCAAAGGCTCGGCACCTTCTGATAGTGAGACATTTATCACCAGAATTCAGCATTCATTAGTACTTCCATAAATGTCAAGAGCTCAACAGAACAGAATATGTTCCACAACCTTGAAAATTCATTCATTTTATAATTGAATTAGACATGGAAGTAAAGCGTTCAGACATCTCTCCATTAAAGAAGATGGCCCCATTATGTCATATCCCAAAGGATAAAGACACACCTTATTTAAGATCCCTACAGCTCCTTTGAAAAGGAAGATAAAAGTTCTAATCTGTCAGCAGTAAGGTTGATGACCCTTAGTTAATCCAGAATCCAGGAACTTAGTACTTTAGAATTCTTAACTTGCTCATACTTACAGCAATCCTTCATGATAGTCCACAGATACTTCCATCTTGCAGAGAAGTGGTAAATATTTGCTCTGGTTTATCTGGATTCATTTTTACCACTTCTCAGTTTCCCATCTTCAAAATGGGAATATTTGTGGCCTACACCCAGTGGTTCCTTGAGAAAGGATAATGTAAGGCCTTAGCTAGACCTACCTGTTGTTCCAGGGGAGAGGAGGGGAGACCTCACATTGTGAATAATGCGAGATAACGCCCTTGTTTACATGCAAGGTGTGACGGCCTCAAGAAGAGAGCCGTCACGCCCGCCATTTTTATTTTTAAAGAGACAGGCGTGCAGGAGCGCTCCAGTGACAAACAGTGAGGTGTTGTGTGTGTTTTTTAAAAAAATGATTTCCCCGTTCCCCCCACCCTACCCCTGATGGGCGCAGTGCTCCTGAGGAACACTGCGCCCCATGCGTGGCTTCCGAGTAATCGCGCGGAGCCGGGTAAAGCTGCGGAAATGGGCCACATGCTCACGGGCTCAGCCCGAGACCGTGGGAAAAACCGGGGCAAAAGGGTAGGCCTGTATCCCAGGGCAAGGGAGGGATCATCCCTCCCTGGTCCTAGGATCCCCTGTGCATCATCCCAGGATCTCCTGTGCATCTCAGCCAGGGAGGTTGTGGGCTCTCCCACACTAGAGGCCTTCAAGAGGCAGCTGGACAAGCATCTGTCAGGGATGCTTTAGGGCGGATTCCTGCATTGAGCAGGGGGTTGGACTCGATGGCCTTGTAGACCTCTTCCAGCTCTGCTATTCTATGATTCTAGGATATAGCCTGGTCTAGCAAAGGCCTCAGGATTCAAAAGCACTATGATGCCATACATGAACTATTTTCACTAGATATTAAAAGGACTTTTCAACTATACAATGCTTACTCACATGGTGCTCTGTGGATATTATAGACAGTACCCTTCACTCGCTCTAAAATCTCAAAGAGAGAAAGGAAATAGTGCCTCTGTGAAACAATTACTGGAGCATTTAGGAGGAACCAAAAGTGAGAGCCAGGCAAAAGAAGAATGGGCACTGGAGCGAATTTCCATGGCTGACTTCGAAATGCAGCAAATAGGGATTTATAATAGAGAAACCGAAAACATTGAGAGTCTGTTGAGGCAAACAGAGCTGCTCTAATGGATATTAAGTGATTTGTGAGCCTGTCACTTGCAAACACAGCTGTAAATAGGGCAAAAGCAGAAGAGGGAGAGAGGGGAGCGTTGACACTGTTTAGTGGAGTCCAGTGAAAAATGGGGTGAGTGCCCCTTCCTGGGCTGGGGCTTTTACAGAAAAACAGGGACAGGATCCATTCATATCCTTTATGTACTCCTTACACTTAATCTCATTTAGCTCCTCGATTAAATTTTAAGACACGGGAGAAAGGCATTCGCTTACCCACTTGGATTCTTTGGAGATTGAATTATTTAATAGAGTGTGTAGCAAGTCCATGATCTCTCAGCTATGGCATCAAAAGCAGTGAGGCAGAAAGTTAATAAACACAGCCTGCCTTCCCTGCATCTCCCGTCTCCGCCCTTGCTCTTCCACTGCCATTCCCCCTTCGAGTGCCAGCTCCAGATCTCCAGCTCTCTCTGTGCCTTTCCCCTTCTGTGCCTTTTCTGTGCTCCTTTCCTGCCTCTTTCCTTTCTCCCAGTTTCTATCCTCTCCGAAGGTTGCTTATCAATGTATCAGCAGCAGCATATCTAATCATACTGGCTAGAGTCTTTCCATGGTGCTGAAAACAAAACCACACATCACACATACAAGAAAGAGGGACCCACCCACCCCAGCTTGCAAATAACCAGGAAACCTTTAGGGCAGGGGAAACCCTGGGGGGGGGTGTTAAATAGATGAATAATGTTGTGGCTCTCATTTCATCCAGTTCTGTGTCTCACCTACCACTTCATGCCCTGTTCATTATTGCAGTGAATTCAGCTAACATGGCTGAAGACAGTTGATAGGCCTTTTCATCTCTTATCTCTTTTTATCTCTTTTTTAAAGCCATCCTACCCAGGGCTGAGTCGCGGACCCAAGACATTTTGCTGCCTGAAACAAAGGACAAGGTGACAGTCCCTCCCATTCGATGTACAAAAGCCAACTGGGCTGGCAATTGAAGCATTCTTCAACATTTGCAGTGAAACCAGCATCCTCCACGACACCTGAAGACATCAAGCTAGCTTAGAGAGTGCAAGGCAAGCCACCGAGAGGCCCATAGCACTCTCTCCCAACATCCTGCTGCTGCCTCCCAGTATATGTTGCGTCATGCAGTTGCTTCACTCTGCCTAATGGTAGGGCCGGCCATGATCCAACCTAATGAAAATGGCAGAGAAAGGCTCACAGTATTCCCTCACCATCAGCCAGGCCACATAAGGCCCATGAGGCTGGCCATTGACCCTAAAGACCCCCCAAGACCAAATGCAATGCTGCTGTCCCCACCATACCTGCAAAAGAAGGGTGATGGTTACAGTCAAAATCTCCAGGTAGAGGCAATATGCCTGGGAGGGGGGCAAATGGAGCAGACAACAGGACTAGCTGTCCTCTTCGTGCGCTGTTGCCTCTAAGAATCTGGCTGGCTGTTTTCAGAGACAGGATGCTGGACCTTTGTCTGAGGCAAAAAGGCAATGTTTATGCAATTGTACAGTTGTTGCATTAAAAAAAGAAAATAAATATCAGAGAAAGAGGGGGGAAGGAGAGGGGGAGAGATCAGTCTCTTCCCCCTATCTTAGGCCAGTGCTTTGCACATTGAATTGCTCCTTTAGAGTTCTGGGTGGTTCTGACTAAAACCTAGTGCAGATTCACTGCCCCACTTGCATTGGAGTCATCAGCCTGCACTAGGTCAGCCTTTTCTACAGTGGACTCAGTATTACAGCTTTTCTCCTCTACCTGCTCCACCATCACTGTTGTGCATAGTGCGGCTGTCCGGCTGCTATGTGTTTCCAAAACGTGGTATATGTGTTCCATCCCCCAGCCCCCACTCCCTCACCCATGGCTGCACAAATTTTGGCAATTTTTAAAAGGGTTTATTTTGTTTTTATCTCTTGTTGACTTTCTCCTGAAAGCTGAAAGCTTCCCCGCTCTTCCACATGAATGCTTCTACGGTCTTTATGAAAGAAAAACCGGATGAACATGAGCAAAGCTGCTCCCTGCCTTGTTGCAATGCCCTGCTGTTTATAGACCAAATTCTTCTTCCAGCACTTAAATGTTGATCTTCTTTTCCTTTCCGAACAGCAATAAAGGTGGACCCTCTTGCAGGAAGGCAATCCCCATCTTCATGCCACTGAAATACAATAGGGTGTCAAGTGAGCTCCAAGCTACAGGTGAAATCACGGATGATGGTGGTGGTGGTGACAACTAGCCTGCACAACCTCTTGATTAAGAGTGTCCGTTACCTCAGATAAATCCCTGAATCCTTCCAGGGGATTTGGTTCTGGATTTGGGCTTCATCTGAAGTGGATGCACACCCCTATTCTAAATACACCATTGAAGCATTCTTATGAATGCTCTACATGCCTTCTAAACCCTTTGTTCGTAATTCTCTTCTGAATCCATCCCACCCTGCCCAAGTCCTTCTTGAATGACGGTCACTGAGTTCCCAGAACAGATAACGTGGCTTCAGAGGAGGGACATTGTCCTCTTGAGTAGGGCTGTGCACGGACCCCCTGAACCGCTTGTCCCCTGCTCCGCTCCACAGAGCAAGATCTGGCTCCGCTGCCATCGCCGCATGGATGGCGGCACCAGCGCCAGGTAAGCCAACCCCCCGCCCCCTTACCTGTGTCCATCGTGGACCGGCACGGGCTTCAATTGAGGTCCCGGTTGAAGCCAGAAGAGAAGGCCGCAGCCTCTTCTGGCTTCAAGCTGGGGCCTCAGTTGAAGCCCGCGATGGACCGCGACGGAGGCAGGTAAGACCCCTTCCCCCCTGCCCCCTTACCTGACTCCACCATGGATGGCGACAGCGCCAGGTAAGCCAAGCCCCCAACCCCTTACCTGTGTCCGGTGCAGGCTTCAATTGAGGCACCGGTTGAAGCCGGAAGAGAAGGCCACAGCGTCTTCTGGCTTCAAGCCAGGGCCTTAGTTGAAGCCTGCGATGAAGGCAGGTAAGCCCCCTTCCCCCTGCCCCCTTCCCTGGCTCCGCCACCATTGCCGCATGGACGGCGGTGGCAGGGGCAGGTAAGCCAATCCCCCCTTCCCCTTACCTGTGTCTGGCGCGGGCTTCAATTGAGGCCCCAGTTGAAGCCGAAACAGAAGGTTGTGGCCTCTTCCGGCTTCAAACCAGGGCCTCAATTGAAGCCCGCGACAGACACAGGTAAGCCCCCTCCCCCCGCCCCCTTACCTGCCTCCACTGCCGTCGCACGGACTGTGGCGGTGGCACAGCCAGGTAAGCGAAACTCCCCCTCACCTCCTTACCTGCCTCCGTCATGGGCTTCAACTGAGGGCCAGGCCTCAAAGCGGAAGTAGGCCACGGCCTGCTTCCACTTTGAGGCCTGGCCCTCAGTTGAAGCCCACGATGGAGGCAAGTAAGCCCCCCTCCCCACCGCCCCCTTACCTGACTCCATCGCTGTCACCGCACGGACTGCGGTGGCAGCAGGTGAGTCCCCCTCCCCCCCACTTACCTGCGCCTGGAGCTCCAGATTGAGGCGAACTGCTTTGCCTCGATCCGCAGGCCCCCGACCCGATTCGTCTCCACCTTGTCAGAGGCAAATCAGGCCATTCCACTATCGTTTCTACAAACCGAACCGAAGCGGAGCACAGTCCTACTCTTGAGAACACTTGTCCAGGCAGCCGGCTTCTGCCTTATTCAAAGAAGATTCAACAAATTCATAGTATGCATTTACCAGAATTTCATTTTGATTCTCTCTCTCTCTCTCTCTCTCTCTCTCTCTCTCTCTCTCTCTCTTTATTATATATATCTCAGAACTTGCCCCATTCGTACTTTCGTACTCTCAAAAGCAAGCACAAAATATTAATTTTTGGCCAAGCCCACGTGTTCCACAGCTTGCAAAATGCATTCAATAGCAAAATTTCAAAAAAAAAAAACTTTAAAATGCCTTATTTCAAAGGAGGGGAGAGATATTTATTTATTTATTTATTTATTTATTGCATTTTTTTTACCACCACCACCACCCAAATAGCTGAAGCTCCCTGGGCAGTTCACAAGAATTAAAACCATTCAAAGTATAAAGCAAACAGTATAAAAACATGATATAAAATACAATATGAAAGCACAGCCAGATACACAACCAGATACACATTTCCACACTTTAAGGGAGAACTATGCATTTGAGTGCGTGCTTAAAAACATGTGTATCCAAATGCAGACTTTTTCCTAATCAAGCAACATCAACAACAGAAGTTTGTATTTGGGAATGGGAATGAGGCAGACTAAGCTTTGGGGTGGAACCTCAACAAACTCCATCCTCACTGTTTCTCCCATCCCTAATCCATGGATGATATTTCTCTCAATGGATTTAATCACAAAAATGGAACCTCCATGATTAGCAGCATTGTATCTTTGAAGGGACAAAGTACAGGGCATGGCTTTTATGCCAGCCTGTGAGTTTCCTATGAGAACCATAGGCCAGTGTGGGAGGCAGAATGCCGGACTAGCTAGACTCTTGCTTTGACCCAGTAAGACAGTTATGCTACAACTATACCTGTCAAACCCCAAATGCTGCTGGCAGCTGTGTGCTGTGTCATGGTGGATCCCTATCATGTTTCTACCAGACTGGGCCTAACTCTGATGTTTGCAATTGTGACAGTAGAAAAACATCCATGGGCTTCAATGGACTGTATCAAAGCAACTCCCATTGCTCAATGACATTCCCTATTGGAAGCTAAGGGCGGAACGGATGCACTGAGCGCCATGTCTCATTGCCTCCTCCTCTCCTGAGCCATTCATTTTCCATTACTATGCACAGAACATGGATTCAGCCAAGGACTTATTGCCTGCTAAATAAATATCAAGGAGCTGTGAAGCACATGTGTGTCAAGGTAATGGAGGCAACGTTCTAACCTAGCTAGTTAGGTACTGATGATATTTACAAAGCACGGGATGTTTTTAAAAACAGCCAGCTCTGTTCTAGTATAAATGGAATTATTTTGTTGGCTGCCATTCAAACATCTCTTTCCTTTGCAAACCTCAACCTTTAGGGCTACGGTAGCCAGTCCACTGCAGGCTGGGCCATATTTCCCAACTGGATTCCTTTACAGCAAAAAAAACCCGCAATTGAAAATGCCATGAGTTTTCTTCTTTTTTCCCTTCTCTTCCCCACTCCTTCCCTCTCCCATTGCTTCCTCCAGATCCTCTCTTTACACAACAACCTTTCCAGGGAGCAAATCAAGCCCAGCAATTATGTAGCGTGTTCGAAGAGAGTATTAAACCAAGAGAGATTTCTGCTGAGGATGTTGCTGCTCAGCAAACAGAAATACAAAAGCAGTCCATGAAATTCAGCAAATTGCCTCTCGGATAAAGGCATCCACTTACAATGCTCTCGGAGCCCTTAGAAATTATCTGAAGAGAAATCAGTTTGTTATATTTTCCCCTTTCCCCTTTTACAAAGAATCAAATGAAAAGGTTTTAAAATTGTTTCTAAAGAAGGGGCTCGGCTTCTTCGAGGAGATGCCAGCCGTTCTTCCTAAACCAATTCCACCACAACTTTTTTTTTATTAGTATTACTTGCCTGTGTGCTTCACTCACTGATTCATCACCACCTCTCCTGGCCTTCCTGGCTCTTACAGTTGTAATCTCTCTAATTTGTACCAATTCTGTGAGGATCCTCCTAAGAACCCATTCTGCAAGGAGCTGTACACACATCTTAGCTGAGCACTTCTGTCCCCCAAGTACTCATTTGAGGAGACAAAGATGCACAAGAGTATATGTACTCTGTGCTCAAAACAAAACAAACAACAACCACATCCCAAATCTGCTCTCTGGCCATCCCAAATCTGTGCCCAACAAAGCTGAATTTCTGCAAACTGTAAGTATTCTGCAACCTGAATAATTTCTCACATTTTGCATGTTTTCTTCTGAAACTTTGACTATTTGGCACAATGTATTCTGCCTTTCCTCGTCATGGGAAAGGTCAAGGAACTATTTGGAGCATTGAAATCCCTTCACCAGCCACTAGGGGTCTTATTCAGCTCTACCTCTATGGCTTCTGGGATAGAGGGCATTTGCTTTGATGTCTTTAAAAGGAGACTAGATACATTCATGGAGGATAGGTCTATCAATGTCTATCAACCCTGGCAGCAAAAGTGGAAACTCCCTGTCCAGAAGCAGTGTTTGGAAAACAACAACAATATGGAAGGGTTCCTGCCTTCATGCCCTGCTTGTAACCTTCCCATAAGCATCTGGCTGTTCCATATCAAAAACAGAATGCTGGGCTAGTCCAGACTTCCCCAGTCTACAGCTACCATCATCCCTTGCCATTAGCCATGGTGAAGGGGCCCTAGTTGGGGAGGAAGGCTGTACTAGATGGAATAAAGACTGATCTATTCCAGCAGGCCTATCCAGTGGAATTTTAAGATGTTTTTAGGATGTTTTAATAATTTATACTACGTTTTTAATTCAATTTTATGTATTTTATACCTATTGTTGTTCCCCACCTCAATCCAAATGGAGAGGCGGGTAAGGATTATTATTATTATTATTATTATTATTATTATTATTATTATTATTATTATTATAGTCTGATCTAGCATGGCTCATTTATTAACATCCAAAGCCCAAAATGGCTTGGGGCCAGGCTATCTGAAGGAATGCCTCCTCCTATATGTACCTGCCCAGACCCTAAGGTCATCCTCAGGGGTCCTTCTCCATGAGCTCCTGCCAAAGGAAGTGAGGTAGGTGGCTACCAGGAGGAGGGCCTTCTCTGCTGTGGCACCCTGGCTGTGGAATGAGCTCCCTATTGGGAGGTATAAAAATGCATTAATTAAATAAATAAATTTTATTTATTTAATTTCCATACCACCCAATAGCCAAAGCTGTCTGGGCAGTTCACCAAAATGACAAAGCTAAACATATACTGTATTTTGTATTTGTGTTTTAAACTGTTGGTTGTTTTATTATGGTTTTAATTTTTGTGAACCGCCCAGAGAGCTTCGGCTATTGGGCGATATAAAAATGTAATAAATAAATAAATAAATAAAGTAAAGTCTCTAATGCAGTTGCAGATATATTATTGTATAATGAAACACAGGACACTTGTACCCACTCCTCAGCCCCCCCTCCCATGAATAAGATAACCACAAGAACTCTGAACCCAACCCTTGATCATTTCTCTGACATTTCTTCCCCTTTGGATTTCATTTCAAAGCAATTCCTTTTCTATAAAATAGAATGAGAATTGTCAAATATAATGGGGAATATATTTGTGGTATGGCACTAGATATGATAAGATATCAGGACCTGATTAAACAACTGACATTAAGGCCATAGCTAGACAGGGTGAAATCCCGAGGGGATCCCAGGATCAGGGAGGGATGATCCCTCCCTTGCCCCGGGATCTTGCCCTCCCCTTTAGGCCTGTTTTTTCCATGGTCTTGGGCTGAGCCTGAGACCATGGAATGTGTGGCCGGGCGCCATGGTTTGTCCTGGCTCCTCGCGATTCCTCGCAAGGAGCTGGGACTGGCACACAGGGTGCAGAGCTCTGCAGGAGCAGGGAAAGTAATTTTTTTTAAAAAAGAAAAAACCTTTACCTTTTGCGCATGAGTGTTCATGCGCTGCTGGCCCTTTAACCCCCCAAAAAAGGCGTGCGTGATGCCTCTCCATCTGAGGTTGTCGCATGCCACATGTGAACTGAGGGTGATCTCACGATGAAAAAATCGTGAGATCTTCACCCTTCCATCCCGCTAAAACACTAGGTCTAGCTAAGGCCTAAAACACCCATCATTTGCCTTGAAATGCCTGGGACTACAGGATAGTTTTAACCTGGTGCCCAAAAATGACAACATTGATGCCAGTAGGCCTCATTCCCTTATGTTCCTTTGTTTATTCAGCTTCCGACAGCAGCCTCTGGAAATTCAGCATTCCGTCTTTTGTTGTGGCAGCCCCTGGTGACCCATAGAGTGGGAGAAAATAATCTTCTTGACCTTATAGGCTACCAAAACAAAGTTGTGAGAAATCAAACATCTCCAGAAAAGACCATTTAATCTTGGATTTATTTATTTATTTATTTATTTATTTATTTATTTATTTAGAGGGGGTAGGGATACAAAAATGTAAGCATCAGGCACAGTTGTCCAAAAGACTGATGATAAATTTGAGGAAGAGATTCTCAAGCTAGCCAGGTCATGAGTTATGGTCCATTTTCTTGCCCAATTCTTATTCTCTCTCTCTCTCTCTCTCTCTCTCTCTCTCTCTCTCTCTCTCTCTCTCTCTCTCTTAAAAAAATGCTTATGTATTTCAGTTGTGTTGAAAATCTAAAGAAAATATCAATTCAAAACTGAGGTAGCAACGCCTGCTGGAACCTAAAGGCAGTCAGAACGATAGCTCTGCGAGATATGAACTGCACCATTCATCTCAATCGGGAGCAGTCCCATTTAGAATTGGATCTGTGGCTCTGGTGTCCTGTGGAAAGAGTCTCAGATCTCATTTTGGTTTAACTACACAGGGTTTAGCCCCCCTATAGGCTGTATGGCAGCGGGTAATTACTTTTGCTGTTCAATATTTGTGCCCTATTTCTGGGCTGAAATTCAATTTCCCTCTTTGCTTGTGTTCCTCTCCCTCCCTCTCTTATCTTGCTTGCATTTTATGAAGTTCTCATTTGGAACTGAGCTCCAACCTCAGCAAGAAACTTTGGCTCCCAGAGACACAACAGTACTAATCTTGTGTGTAATTGAATTGTCTCTCCGGATAATATTTGGCTGCTTTCAGAGCACAATCATTTTTATTTGAGCTTGGATTTTAGTTTATTGCTTGTAAACACTGTAAACAGGGGGGTGGGAGGGATATGTTTATAGGTGCTTACAGCGATTTCCCCCACCCCGAAACACCCCCGGTAAGTATATTTGCAGCTCAGGCAAAGCAAGGGCAACAGCATCAGGTGGGAGAGAAGATCAGTTGTCTCCAGAGGACCATCAATCTATGCCAGGATGGGCAGAAGATACGTTGGGATTCATTGGGAGACCACTGGGATGATCTGCAGAAGTCCCCCTTCCAACTAAATGAGGCAGTTATAATACCTGGTTTGTAGCAGAGGTACAGTTGAACTTCTATATGCAGGTCATCCCAGTGTGTGACTCATGGGATGCTGTAATTCATTGAGCGACCAAGCTACTATTGTTTTACCTGGCTCTGGCTTAGTAAAACAAGCAAAAAACAAAGTAGGTCCAACAAGCCTGAAATCTACCCACATGTGTTCCATGCCATGCAAGTGGGTCTTACATGGTATATTTACACATTTACACAGCTATCTAGGAAGATACGAGAAAGCTGCCTTATACCAGGTCAGACCGCTTGTCCATCTATCCCTACATTGTCTACTCATGACTGATGGCGGCTCTCCAGGATCACTGGCAGAGAAGAACTTTTCTATCACCTGCAACCTGATCCTTTTAACTGGGGATGCCAGGGAGACCTTCCAAATGTAAATCGTAGCTCTATCACTGAGTTATGCCCCATTCCCCACCCACTCTCAGTGGAGCGGGTGGGGAAATGAGAAACCATTTTGTAAACCCATCACCAAGCTGTACGTGTGATTAATCACATGCTGTGCCCTGAAGTGCACATTCTTTTGTTGAGACACAGCCACCAGGGTGCCCTCTTCTCCATTCAGAGAAGGACTCTGCAGGCCAGCCCTCTCATGAAGCATGGTGATGCACCCACAGGCGATGGAGTGGGAGAAGTGCAAGGTGCACTGCTCTCCCCACTGAAAACGGTTCACCACCATTGCTGCTGCCCTACTGCTTCCAGTAGGGCAGCAGCAATGGAAGATAATGGCCAACGGGGCTCTTTAGAGCCACTACCCACCCTCTGTTGGCCTCATTTTGCAGAGAGCCCCACAGGCAGAAGATGAAGCAACAATGGGGGTCTTGTGAGACCTGCCACACCCACGTCTTCTAGCAACATGTCTCTTTATGTGATAAAACAAACAGAGGGGAGACAGAGGTGGCAGCAAAGGAAAAAGGGGTGCAAGGCAGTGGTGAGAGAACATGCCAGGGCTGGGATCCTGGCACAGGGAATAGTGGGGCTTTAGCTCTTTCACCCACTGCAGTCCCAGTCCAGATCACACACACACACACGCCTGCAATTTGCATGGAGGATAAAAGCTGCCATTTGAGCAAATGGGAATCTCCTCCCCGTCCCCGCCCCCCGCCCCACATGCACACTGCATGCAAATTGCAGGCTTGGACAACTCAATCCAGATAAGGCCCGCAGCAGAGGGCAAAGGGCCACAGCTCCCCCTACCCTCCACTTCCAGGATCCCATTCTCAATTGGGGCCTCCGCCCTGTGTATTTCTGAATGAAGAATCGAATTGCACACTCAAGGGGAAACCACATGATTAGCATGACATGTAGTTGGGTCCTAAATCAAAGTCTTTAGAAGCAGAGCTGGCCTTATGTCAAGCAGGAGGAAGTCCCTGCATGAGGGGGCAGGGGGTGGAAAGAGCAGCGAATCTGTGCCACCACCACTTGAGACCCCACCCATGCCCCCACCAGGGGGGCTCACCTAGTCGTCCTGGGCAAGGCAAGGGTTAACAGCCCTTGCCGATGCTGTTCTTCAGCACACCTGCGCCAGGGCCGGCCTTATCATTAAGTGGAAGGAAGCGGGCACAGTGCCTCCTGCTCCCAACCCTGCCAGCCAGCTGACTTATTTTCCTTAGTGGGGACACATGTGTCCATATCGCCAGCATGCTGCCTCTGTAAGGTCTTTCTGCCTTCAGGATCCATGCACCTTATAGAGGCCACATGCTGGCAGTGCTGGTGGGCATGTCCACGCTGGGAAATGTAAGCTGGCTGGCAGTGGGCAGTGTTGGGAAGTAAGGCAAGGCAAGGCGCATGGGCAACTGAGCACCTTCTTCTTGAGCAAGCATGGGAGGGAGCGTGTGAGGGTGCAGGGGGAGGGGATTGCAAGAGGGGGTAGAGTGGAGGGGCTGTGGGGGCATGGTGGGTCCCCGACACTTCAGGTGGTGACCTGCCTTGGGCCGGGCTTGTTTAGAAGATTGCTAAGTATTAGACTTCATCAGCCTTAATCTTTTGCTCCATTCTAGGGGTTTATGCATCAAGTGCATGCAAATGGCTTTCAAAGAGTGTTCCAGGGAACCCAGAATTCCCTTGGAAGCTAATCATGGGATCCTCCTGGAGAAGTTCAGTCATGTAGGACAGCGTTCCAAAAACACAGCTTGCCCACTCACCATTATGTACAATTGCAACCAAATGTTGTGTGTGTTTTGGAGAACACTCTCAGTTTGTAAAAAGGCCCAGCCAGTGCCCTAGAACCCTTTTCAATGCATAAACATTCTATGGCGGAGATCCTCAGGGATTCCTCACCAAAATACACCATTTCAAAAGCATTCCCTGAAGGCAGAAACTTTGGAAATCTCCATCCTAGAAACAGAGAAGGCTGTTTGCATGCTTTGTTTTTGTTGGATTTACACTGCAATCCTATGCATTTCTCCCTCTAGGTTCGATACGGCCTCCATTGCAGAATATTTTATCTGTTTTCATTTTTGGAAATATGCATCTAGCCCTGTACACACACACACCCCAAAAAAAACAACCCTGAAGTTTTGATGTCAGTTTTGATGAGCAGAGCTTCTAGCAATACACCCTCTAACACTCCTCTCCTTGATGGCTAGTGTTTCATGATCTACCTGCCATTATTGCTTACTTCCTCTTATTTCCCTTTCTTCCATTACTACAGCTCTCCTTTCAAATTCCTTTGGAACCCTGCATTTGAAAGCAGAATAATTCATGTCATGTAAAGTAGTTATATGCAAGTGGATTTATTTTGCATCATTTATTGGCCTCCTTATTGCAAAGTCTGGATAGTTTCTTTGGGGCAGAGCCCCTCTTAAGCCACCAACAGAAAATCCTGAGTTTTTATTTATTTATTTATTTTTATTTATTACATTTTTATACTGCCCAATAGTTGAAGCTCTCTGGGAGGTTCATAAATATTAAAACCATGAAGAGCATAATAAAACAACCAACAAGCTAAAAACACAAGTACAAAATACAGTATAAAAAGCACAACCAGGATAAAACCACACAGCAGAAATTGATTTAGGCCTTAGCTAGACCTACCTCAAAGTCCACGATGGAGGAAGGAAGATCCGCAATGTGATTATTGCGAGATCCCTTCCTCCGTTTACACGTGAGGAGTGACGACCTCAGGAGGAGAGGCGTTGCGCCTGCCATTTTTTTATTTTTAAAGACACAGGAGCGCAGGAACAGTCGTGCGCAAAGGTAGGTGCTTTTCTCATTTTAATTACTTTTCCTGCTACCCCCACCTTACCCCCAATTGGTGCAGCTCCCGGCTCCATGCGAGGAATTGCACGGAGCCGGGTCAAACCGCGGCAATGGGCCAAATGTTCCGCGGTCTCAAGCTCAGCACAGGACAGTGGAAAAAGCGGGCCCAAAGGGGAGGGCGAGATCCCGGGGCAAGGGAGGGATCATCCCTCCCTGATCCCGGGATCCCCTGTGCATCATGTGGATGCACAGGGATGATCCTGGGGTTCGCCCCGGGATTTCGCCTGGTCTACCTAAAGCCATAGGTTAAAATACGGAATTAAAACAGCAAAGTTTAAATTTAAGTTAAATTAGGTGTTAAAATACTGAGAAAATAAAAAGTTCTTCAGCTGGTGATGAAAGGAGTACAGTGTAGGTGCCAGGCAAACCTCTCTGGGGAGCTCGTATGATATTTGTATGATAAACCAGTTAATGAAACCCTTCTGGAAGGATCCAGGGCAAAGCTTAACTTCCTAACTATCAAATACAATCCTCATCTTTGCCTGCTCTTTCAAACCTGCCCTTAGGCCTGGCTCAGGTTACTATCACTTAGATGATGATACAGCAGCTAACTGATACCTGAAAGCAGTGCTACCTCACTATATTAAGACTGAAACATAGTCCTCGAATGAGGCATACTGCCATAAAGCACTACTGCTGAAAAAGGGCAGTAAGACACAACGTATACCTACATACCTGAAGATTCGCTTCTGTTCTTTGGTCCAGTACAGATGTTTCCCTGGTCAGCTTCCTACACTCCATATCAAAAGTGTTTCACACTGATCTCATGCATGATTATTTGGAAGGAAGCCCCACTAATTTCAACAGGAGTCAATTACTAATAAATTTGTTTATAAAGTAAACACTTGCATCAAAGCTCTGGACAGGGTCCAACAGGGTCATTACACAAGCTCAAAGAGTGTTAGCAAAACTCCGCCAAATCTTTCCATTACACAAGTGGTTGTGCATTATGCTTCCACAACCCATGGTGCAACTGGTTGCGCAATGGGTTGCACAATGGGTTGCATATTATGCTTGCACATCTGTGCCTGTGAAAACATAACTTTAGTGAAATTCTCATCTTGCTCATACTTCAGAACATATGTGATTAGCAGAATGGCACAAATGGATACTGCCTCTTATCCCTGAAAAATCTCACTTCATACCCAACTTTTCCTAGGGGAGAATCTGTGGGATCTGCACTGTACTTTTACTCTTTAAGAGTGCAATCCTATGCATGTTTAGACAAAAAAGGTGTACAATTCCCAGTATCCTGCAGCCAGCCATGTTCCCAGCATTCCCCTTGCTGGTTTAGGAATGCTGGAAGTTGTAGGATTTTTTTCTGTCTAAACCTACATAGGATTGCACCCTAAGAGACACAACAATAGATGCTAGATTTTTTCCTCTACATAGCAAGAATTATGGATTATGTTGGCACCTAGGGGCTGAACAGGAAGAGGAACTAGGAAGAGTAGTGGATGGGTTAATTTTTCCATTTGTACAACAAAGGCCATGTTTGCAGCATCCTGGTGAAGTATAAAGGAGCATCTCCTTCAAAGGAGGGGTGGCAGCATGCAGATCATAGGCCCCCAGCGTGGCCTCCCCTATCCTCTGTCCCCCCAAAATAGTTTTTTTTTAAAAAAAATGAAAAAAGTGGTATCTAGAATTAGGAATGCTGGTGAAATGTGAGATGGACTAAAACAAGTTCAGATTTCCAGATCTACACCAAGCAGGATATGACACCTTGAAAACAGTTTGAAAACTGTATATCCAGTGTGTCCTGGCCCCCAACAGTTGTCACTACTGTTATAAACTGTTTTAAGCAGTAGTGTGTAGATCCTGCCTAAGAATCCATCCTGTGGAATCCACTGTGGGCCGGTCTCCCCAGGCCTCATGGTGTCTGGAAACTTCTGTATTTTTATTTTTACTTTCCTGAAATTTATGCAACTTCATTTGCAGGAAAATATGCACGTTTCTGGAATCAGGGACAATGCACTAAATGTTATGTACTAATTGTTGCAAACTTTCTTACAGAATTCTGTGCATATTTTCCCGCATAACAGAAAAAAATCTGAATACATCTGTGAACGGACGGCAGAATGAATGACACTGGACAATCCTTGAAACACAGGTGGGACAGATTTCACAAAATCCGAACATCCCTGTCTGAAACATGATGGAGAACCAAAAAGGCCAATCTAGCCATTGAGATTTCATTTTTGATTTATTTGATATGGAATGGTTGTGCATTATTCTTTTTCATGATTTTACTGTAAATCTTCACGAGGAGTTATGGAGCAGAGGGGCGATTCTGAAATACATGAAATTAATTAATTAAGAGTATGATCTGCCTTAGATTGGGGTGTGGGTCACACCTACACAACCCACACAGTACACTACATAGATCTTGGTCGGAGACTGTGATCTAACAAGACCATTCATGTTAATCCCTTGGTGCTAGCTATCCTGAAAGCCAGATGATTAATTCTCCTATTCTGCAATAGGAGGGAAAAGCTTTCACGAGCACACTGAGAAGAGGATGCAAGCCTCCAACTCAAAGGATTTGCCCCCTTGTGTATGCATGGATAAAGGAGCCTGCTTAAATATAATGCCCTCTGATCCCTCACCCTTTCATTGCAGCTTACTTCTGAAACGGTGCCAGAAAGGTCTTAGCACCAGGCAGAGGCTGCAAGGGAAGGGGGTGATTTTGTTAACTGCTGGTATCACCTGGAATAATTTAGTTTATGGCACCAGTTTCTCAATGGGACTAAATAAAGCAAAAAAATAAGGGGGAGGGAATATAAGCCTGTTCGAGAGGATCAGTTGTGAATTGAATAATTCATTTCAGAGAGAAAGAGCTATTAGACATGTCAGTCTTATCTTGATTGTATTTATAGACAGGAACTTTTGACGAGGAAATTGCCTGTAAACTGTTTTCTCATTATTATCCCCCCCCCCCCCGGTCCACCAGGGAAATAATCAGAGAACAGATTTCCTTCAGCTTTTCAAGGGAAAGAGAATGGCTTGTGGATTTCTGACTTGAACATAACCTCTTGTGACCTTTCTTTCAAGCCCAATGGGAACAGGTTCTGTGATGGGGGGGAAAACGCCACTTTTTTTGGGAACTGAACCTGGTCAAGAACTCAATCTTTTCTATGTTTTCAAGCAAGTACTGGCATAATTAAGGGTCTGAATTAAAGAAGGCACATATGTCCTATGATCAGTGTCCTTGGGTGTATGCTGCAGTTGTGTGGGAGCACATAGGGGGAAAGCCGGATATGGTCCTGGGTATGGAAATCAGCTTCCAAAGAATATGAGCTCTGAAGCAGGAATGGGTGAATGAGCAATGTTCAAGACACTGAGGGTTCGCCGAACTTTGACATGTTGCGCATCTTGTACCCAATTCTTGTTCAAGTTTGCGATTGTTCCTCACTCTGCGCAAATGGGAAAATTCTGGCAGAGATCGAATGTGAAATCTGTGCAGAATTCTCCAAATTTGCACAACTTCCCCCCATAAATTAAACTTGGGCTTTCAGTCTGCAGGAGAAATGTGCACAGAATAAGAAATTTGCGCATAATCAAGCTGGGGAAAATTGCGCACGCACATCAAATGCGTGCACATGTCCGGCAACCTGCAAACATTTTCGGCAGAAACATTCTCATAATAGTGATCAGGGCTTTGGACAAAACCAAAATTCTCATACATCCCTGTTCTGAAGCTATGTTTGAAAGTGGGTGTGGGCAAAACCTGCCAAAATGGCAAAATCTCAGAAACCAGAATGGTGGGTGAACAAGGGGCTGAGATTGGGGATGGAGCTTCCGGGCCTTGCATAGCTCCTTATCCTTACCCATGACAAGCAAGTCTAGAATGAATTATTCACAATAATAAATATTGCACCATAAATTATAGGAGAAAATAAAATGCTAAACTAATTACTTTACAAAATTGATTCAGGCTACAGAATCCAAATTTACTTGTTGCAGTGTTAAGAGTAACCAAAAAAGAGAGAGAATAATCTCAGGATGTTGTAATTGAATTTATTGCTGGAAAGCCCAATGCATTTTTGAAATGTTGGGCTTTTCAGCAATAAATTCATTCACAGCATCCTGAGATTATTCTCTCTTTTTGCGTTCATCTTGGATGCGCACCCGCCTTGCCTATGTGCAGAACAATCTGCATATACTGCATGCTTTTTAGGGTGTAGCATGTGCAGCCCTGCCTATGACCCGCTCCTCCCCAGCCAGGTTGCATGCTAAGAAACCCTTGCCAATCCCAGTATGTTCACAGTCATAGTTTCTAACTAATCCATCTCAGGTTTTGTATTAGATCTAGAGACAAAAAAACACTCTGGAAAAAATAGCTGTCAGTTCTGCTGGATGTTGTAAACTAGGAGCTCATTAAGTGTTTGCCATGTTATGTTTCAACTTCTGTGACTCACATTTGCAAGACTCTAAGTACACCGGAAAGCAACACTGTTCATGCGCATGCTCTTAGGAATCAGACCACCAGCTATATTTTGCATATACTGCTTATTTATTTATTTATTGCATTCCTATACTGCCCAATAGCCGAAGCTCTCTGGGCAGTTCACAAAAATTAAAAACATTCAAAGTATAAAACAAACAGTATAAAACCATAATAGAAAATACAATTTAAAAGCACAACCAGGATAACATCAGCAGCAGTGCAGAAATACAAATTTAAAAAAGAAATTTTAAACAGCAAAGTTAAAATTAAATTTATAGACTGTTAAAATACTGAGAGAATAAAAAGGTCTTCACCTGGTGTCTAAGAGAATATAGTGTAGGTGCCAGGCGAACCTCCTTAGGGAGCTCATTCCACAGCCAGGGTGCCACAGCAGAGAAGGCCCTGGGGTCCTTGCTTAGCCATGGTGTCCTCCTCTAACCCAATAGGGCCAAGTCTTGATTAGCGCATTCCTGAAAGCATACCACATTCTGGTGAACATCAGATCTGTGAGATCTGCCATTCACCACAAGGTTGAATCAGGCATTTTTTAAATTTAATTTAATTTAATTTTTGACAGTGTGGAAGCACTCCAGAGCATGGTCGTGTTAAGGGCATTGCGCTCCCATTCAGCTTAATTCAGGAAAAATGGCAATATGAGAAAAAGTGCAGTTTCAACATGGTCTATATCGCTAAACCAGAAACTGCAAGCACAGTGGTGGCTCATGCAGCAGTTTTCGGGAATCTACCAGCATCTGCAGCTGACTGTTGCTGCATAGTGAAGGGGAACAGCACCGTTACCAAGCAAAGTGGTAAGATCTGTTGGGGACTGCCGGATCTTCCTGAATGTAGTAAACCACTGAACTTCAGGTGGCAGCTTCTCAGTGAAGTATTTTCAGGTACTAGATTGACTCCACCTATGAAAGCTTCCTGGCCAGGAAGGAGTATCAAAGCGCTTCCTGTCCCAGCTTAGCCTTTCCTGGAGTTGTCAAGGACTGGACCTGAGGTTCAATGCCCTGCAACACTTCACAGGTGGATATATTTCTGCAAGTGGGCAGTGAGTGTGGCCCAGGAAGTAGAACCCGACAGTCCATGTGGACACTCTGAGCACATCTGGCATCGTGGCTGTATTCTGCAATTATTCCTGCAGCATTTTCTAAAATGGTCTTTCTTCTGCATTTTCTAAAATGGTCTTTCTTCTGCAGTTCTGGATTGGATATATGGGCAGAGTTCCCAGACTGTAGGAGGTATATGGGCAATATTCCCAAACTGGAGGTAAAAGAAGAAATGTGGGCTTATGAGAGACTTTTTGTTCACCGCGGAAGAGTAATCAAAAGAGACGGCACTTTTATCATCCAAAGCAAATGCATTTTGATCTGCACAAACAATACACATTATAGGGTGACCAGAAAGAGAAAGGAGTGACCTGTTCAGTTAAAGGAACAATAAAATGAAAAAGAACCTGTTATTTAAAAAGGCTCTGAAACATGAAGAACCTAAAAGAACCAAAAATAAATTCAGAGAGCAATGCTTCCTTGTTCTGAAGTGAACCTCATTTAAGCATGAATCTACTCTTTCACTTTCTATACTTTTCACCAATTTTTCATGCACTTTTGTGCTGTCATTAAAATCAAGAGACAGTGATGACTGCACTATCATGTCAAAATTCCCATCCCCACAAATCCAGTCACATGAATTTGTCTGTATAGAATGTTCACAGAAGGAGACTATAGAATTTATTTTCTACATCTCATTGAAAAACATTTTCTCTTCAATGAAAAGAGAAAGAAAGAGAATCCTTTCCATAGACTGACAAGCGGGGATAATTTTCTATAAAACGATTATCTCTGGAAAGGCAATATTTTCTATATGTTCTTTGAGGCAGGGCTATGGATCTCTGTTGATGTTTACACTCTTATACCATTGTCAGGGAAACATGGATTTCATTGGAGTTCTCATGCCAAGCATTCACCATCCAGCCCAATGAGCTGTCTAGGAACATGGATACCATATTTGTTCTAGTTTTTTTTTTATCCATGTTTTCTCCATTTATATAAATTGTCTATTTCTGGGGGGGGGGGAAGAGCAGAACAAATTTTATGGACCAAAAAGCAGAAAATAAGCATGCATTTGCATGTGCGCGCGCACGCACACACATACAAAAGACCAGAGCAATAACACCCATGACAAGGTAACAAGGCAACAACTGAGCATACCTGCTCAACTGGTTGATATGCATCTCAGGGCATGTCTACACCATACTTTTATCCCAAGGTTGTCCCTAGATCATCCCTGTGTGTCCAAATGATGCAGAGGGGATCCTGGGGGCAAGCAGGCATGTCCCATCCATTCTCCTGGGATAACAGAGCCCTTGGTTATCCCAATTTTGCCTGCGGTCCTGGGACAATTCTGACAAGTGTGGGCAGTGTGACCACCTCTCCCGGGTCTTTCCTTCTTCCCTGCAAGTAGCGGAGCCAGGCACAAAGGTGCACGGTGAGGCTCCATGCCCATGGGGGTGGGGGAGCAGCAATTTTGCCGTCCCTGGGATGGTGGGGTGGGCGGGCTTTTTTATGTTTACTTTTTTTTTACCCCTCTTCTCAAAACAAAATAATTTTTGTTTTTTTGTTTTTTTAATTATTTTTATTAAACTTAAACATACATCAATACAGTAACAAACAAACAAACAAGAAATTACAAATTAAAATCCTAATACATAGAATTGCATAACCTTATAACATTTCTAATTTAATATTTTGACATCATCCCATAACATAAAGTGCACCCCCCCACCCCGAGATCTATTCCTGTTTCCAAAATCTCATCGTTTCTTCTGGAGGTGGTTTTCCACTCCCCTTAGATAATGCATATTCTAGGAACTGATTCCAAATTCCCTCAAAATCATTCATTTTTATTATCCCTCTTCTTACTTTTATATTACATGTCAATTTATCATTTATAGCAATATCCCAAAGAGATTTGGAAACAAAATAATTTTTGGCCGCAATGTCACTCTTCCCTTCCAGGATATTGTGCGGCCATCTAGACACTGGGAGAGGATTGCAGAAGCAGGTAAGTCCACAATCCTCCCCCTCCCTCCCTCTACACCCTTAGGTGTAGACATGCCTTCAGTTTCAGAGTGGAGTAGTGCATATTAGGGGTGTGCTTTGGATTTCACTGAACACTGAACCCATTTGGACAGATTTGGGAGATGCCTGAATCAAAGCAGGACTCCTCTGAAGCAGACTGAATCTGAAACAGAGCGCTTCTGAAATTTTGGGATTTGAAGGAACATAGAGAGACAGTGTGTCTCCCAAAATTGATTAATTTCTCCCCTAGCTCTCCATGTAAGGAAAACACCAAGGCCTCAGCTAGACCTAGCGGTCTAGCGCAATGGAGGGGTGAAGATCCCACAATATTTTTATCATGAAATCTCCCCCTCTGTTACATGCGGCGCACAACGGCCTCAGAGGGAGAGGCGTCATGCCTGCTATTTTGTTTTTTTTAAAGCAACAGGAGCGCACAAGTACTCGTGAACAAAAGGTAAGCCTTTTTTAAAAAAAAATAATAATCACCCTCTCCCCCCACCTCACCCCTGATGGGTACAGACCTCCTGAGGAGCTCTGTGCCCCGTGCGATGGCCGGCCACATGTTCCACGGTCTCGGGTTCAGCCCGAGACCGTGGAAAAACCAGGCCTAAAGTGGAGGGTGAGATCCTGGGGCAAGGGAGGGATCATCCCTCCCTGCTCCTGGGATCCCCTGTGCGTCATGTGGACGCACAGGGACGATCCCACGTATCACCCCGGGATTTCACCCTGTCTAGCTATGGCTCCAGATAGGGAGTTCAGGGAGTGAAAGCAGGGTTTGTAGTTTTGTAACTGGCAGTTCTAGCTTCTAATCATAGTGGATGGATTTACCAGGGTTCTTCAGCCCTGATGCTTTGGGAATCGGATGTTGAAATATATCACAGGACTGGTCCAGTGTCATCCCATGCTCTTTGCAAGGTTTGTCTCCCAGAAGCAGGGACATTAAACGAAGTTTGATGGAGCCTGTGGAAGCTGGGTGTGTGTGTGTGTGTGTCATATTGGGTCTGGCTTGGAAAATGTTAGATGTTCAAGTCTTTCTGCCTATACCACATCCATCATCCAACCTGTGACAAAGTCCAGAAATAGAGATCTAATCAGGGATGTCATTCTGATGAGGTGTGAAGTGCACCAAACCTCCCCAGGAATAAGATTGCCAGATCAGCCTTATTTATTCTTTTCTTTTTCTTTTTTCTTTTTTTTTGGTAATGAACATGACTGATGGTTAGGGAATATTGTATTTTTATCAGATGTGAACTAAGAATGGACAAATCTGTCAAATTTGATTATGCTCAGTTTCTTTTCTCATTTTTCCAACATTAAATTCGTTCTGTCACAGTTCTGCATTAGTTTATGAGGGGAAATACTAAGTCTGCTTGAAAACTTATACGTACTTTTGACCGTATCTCTCCTAATATAGGTATTATTCTAAACTATGCACCTTTCTTAATGTATACAATAATTTTACAAACGATTTCCCCAACAAAAAACTCATTCTACATATACATACTCCTAATATATGCATTTCTGTCCATACTTTCTTCTATGATGTACTCTCTAGGGCTGTGATCCGCTTCTCTTCGGTTCTTAGAAGCGATAGCGGAACGGCCTGATTCGCCTCCGTTACAGGTGGAGGAGAAGTAGATCGGGTGGCTAGTGAAGCATGGCAAAGAGAAGCGACCAAAAATGAATAATTCACTTTTATGCGGATTGCTCCGCCTGCCATTTTGGATATTTTCCACATAGGATTGCATTGCGGAAAAGATTAGCATATAACTTTTTTGTTTTTCAAGCTACATCCTTGAAACTGAATGTGCTTAGAGAGTCTTGGGTGGGGGTAATTTGTGCCTATTTTCAGCAGTTTTCGTGCTGCGGTTTGCTTGCTATAATTTTTTTAAAAATAGGGTAAAAAAAGTGGAAGGGGTACCTATTTTTGAAACGCTGAGAGGCAGGTTCAACTCCCAATCAGGATCACCTAATGAAGCATCCTCCAACAGTAACCCCACCAAATGCACAAACACAACCTTAAATCATATACTAAGCAAATAAATAACAGATCAGAAACACAGCACAGCTATCCACCCTAACCTTGGTGAACAACTGAATAGATGTGGTGCAAGGGAATGAGGTCCCTAGGGCATGTGGGCTCCTGTCCTTGGAGGGCCATCAGAACCCTCCAAAGGTTAGCCAGTGAAGCTACCTATGCCTGTCATGAGTTGAAATGTAAGGTAGCTTCTGAAACAGTTCCCCCTCCCCCTGGGCATGTCCACTTTCCTCTAACTGGTAAAAGACAGACATAGCCTTTTAAAAAAAAATCTTGTTGTTGTGATCCAACAACACTGCTGCAGTGCTTAATCACCCCTGCTGTATTTATTTATTTATTTATTTATTTATTTATTTATTTATTAAATTTATATACCACCCCATAGCCAAAGCTCTCCTGGCTTTCCCTCTTCAGTGAAGTCAGGCAGGCTTTCATTGTGGTTCAACTTCTTATTGTTGTTGATTATTATTATTATTAATATTACTAGTAGTACTGCTATTAACATTATTGTTGTTGTTGTTTACTAATGGCTGTGTGATTACAGTGCAGTCAATCAACTCTGAAGCAAGGAAGACAAAGCTTTACTCTATCCTCCTAGCCCCCTATTAGTTATGGGATGCAAAAGGCATCTCTCTGTGCTGTTCCCGCCTCACAGGGCTGGTTTGCATACTGGCTTTGATGGCCTGGAAAGTGGAAACAATCATTGTGCCCCCAGAAATGTGTGCTGCATGCCAGCCTTCCCGCCTCCGCCTGGGTATTGTCGTTGTGGGGTATTGGATCTGCTGCCTGGGACTTACTTCCCCATAGATCTATGGCACAGCATGTGTGTGTGTGTGTAGCACCTCTCTGCCTGCCTCTCTGCCCTCCTGGTGCCTGGGAGATGTAGATGGGCTGTGTGGGTCAACCCCACAAGCTGCTTGCTTGCTTGCTCCCAGTGCTTCAGGCTAGGGCATAGCCACCGCCTGCTGCTGCCTCTCCTCTTCTGTGCCTGCCTCACAGGGACGGTTTGTGTGTGTTTTGCTTTGTCCTTCCTGCGTTCACCCTGTTTAGACTCCTTGAAGTTCCAAGTAAATTTTTGAAGTTTGGAAGAAGATTCATAAGGTTTATCTACTCCCCAATTCATGGCATGCTGGGATTTCCTTTGAAATGGCCATCAATAAGGAAAGCCCATTTAGCTGTCTGCAGCTTTAAAAATCCCTGAGATATTTGGATTTCTTAAAATGGGGTGGGTTTTTTTCAAAATTTCCCTCAAAATCAGTGGAGGCTTGGATTGACTTCCAACTGGGCATGAAGGTGGATACATGGATAAGCTCTTGTGGTGCTGATTTTGAGGTTTCTAACATGAAAACTGATGGAGTTCTAGCATGGGACTTGAATTGGGGAGAGTTAAAAGGGGGGGGGAAATCGCCAAAAATCAGGGCATGCTCAGATTTGCTTAAAACTTGCCATGAATGTGGATCTAGATGGCATCTGTGAGGGTGCCCACTTTCAAGTTTGTATCTGTACATATGTCAGAGTAAATCCCATTTCTGAAAATGGGGTGTAGGATTTTCAAAATTTTCCCCAAAATCAGTGGATGCTCGGATTTCTTTCCAACTGGGCAGGAATGTGGATACATGGATAAGCTTTTGTGGTGCCAATTTTGAGGTTTCTAACATTAACAGAAAAAAAGTTATAGGTGTTTGGATTTCAATGCAAGTCTATGGGGGGAAACGGAGCTGTGATTCGGATCTGGAGTTCCGCAGCGAAGCGGACTGGACCACTGGTGGATCATCGCAGAGTGTAGCAGACCCAATCTGAAAGTTGTGAATCTGGAAGAGAAGCAGATCGGGGGGTCTGTGCACAGCCCTAGTACTATTCATGAACTACATTAGAACATTTGGAAATATGTAGATTTTTCTGTATACTTCATTCCAGTTCATGTGTAGATTTGGGAGGTCCAAATGTGGTAAGTTTGTATTAAAATGTGAACTGAACAAATTTCTCACCAATCCCTAGAGTGGATCAACTTTGAGTGCAATAATTGCATTAAAGGGGCATATAAATATACCTGACTTGACCATACTTGACCTGAGACCTTATGGGAAAAAACAGCTGCCGTGGCCATACCCTATAATTTCCCTTGTTGTCTCCTAATTTCCCTTGCTTGTGTTACTAATATTCCTATCCATCTTATACCTCCATTGCCTGGTGTGTCCTATGTGCTCCTGCTTCCTACAAGTTACCAACTGTCAGGTATAGGTACAAGGCTGGCCTTGTGCCTAGTGTTTAGATTTATTATAAAAATGTAATAAATAAATAAATAAATAAATAAATAAATAAATAAATAAGGAAATAATTTGACAATGCCAGATGTTCTCTTGCAAGCTTATCTCTGTAAGAAGTTCCCATAGAAGTAACCCGTTCACTCCTTTATCTTGGCTTTGAGGCAGCTAGTTCTCTGGGAATTTTGGAGTGCTTTGCAAAAGGTGGGGGCCGCTCTTCAAAGTGAGTTGTAACATCCCGCCCTCTTGGCACATGGGCATGGTTTACAGGTCAGAGGACCTGTCTGTCAAGTGGCTTTGAATAGGCCTTATATGCTGGTGCAAAGCTGACAAAGCGTTGCTAGGTTTCATCTCTCAACACAATGCCTGACCTCCCTCCTGCTTTGGATTCCATCTCTGCTTGGGATTTTGAAAGCACTTTTCACATGGACACTTTTCTATTTGGACTTTGGATATCTAAGAACTGTGCCATGAAAAGTAGTGAGGCTTTTCATAGACTTGGACTTGCATATGCTGTGGATTCTGTGTTCGTGCTCAGACTCAGGTGGCAGGGAGTTCCCAGTCCTTAGCAGAAGGATGGGTCTCCTGGGTCTGAGGCTTAACTTTTCCTGAAGTCGTGGTAACGGGGTGAGCTCAGTAGTGGTAGGCTGAGATTGACAAGTACATGACGGATCTCTCTGCTTGGCTCTGACGGCTCAGAGCAACCTTTCCTGGGACTTCGTTTTAGGAGATTGGCCATGTCCCTTTGAGGTGCCAGTGTATTTGGCATCTGGAGAAGCTCAAAGCTGTTATTGGCATACCCTATTCACACACACCCTCTCCAAGTGTTTGCCTTAAGCATCATTTCAGAAAAAGGAGCCTAAACCTTCCAAACATCTTTCAGCTTTAAATGTGTTTTGGAGACTCTGTAACCATTAAGCTTGTCTACCATGTGATTTCCTCAGTAAAATAAGTTTCACTGATATGAGTGTTTCGTGCCAGCTTGCCAGCTCATGTGAATGCCACAGGAAACAGGCATGAACACGACACCAACTGTGGTGTTCTTCACGCACCACTATCAATGATGTTTCTGATTCTTCAAATTGTCCAGTGCATTTCCATCTTTCTATCCTTATCAGACTCCAAAACTCATCCCTTTGAACAATCTTGCTGCTTCAGTGCAGACTATAACCTGTCATTTTAATCTTCATTCTGCCAAAGACTTTGTCCTTGGTTTTAATCCATGGCAATACACTTTTCTTATGGAAGTGATCTGAGAGAAAAAGAAAGGAACATCAAGATTTATTTCTGTGGTCCTGGTCTTCCAAAAAACACACACGGCCTTTTTAACTTTGATGGACCCCTATTTCCTCACTATAAGAAAAAGATGCTAAGCTTACTTAGCAAAATGGGAGATACTGTGTCTATACGTGAGCTGCTTTCTTTTCAGTAAATTAAAGCTTGTTCTGCCGGGGGGGGGCGGTTCTGTAAGGTCTTTTGTTTGCCTTTTTTATCATATGGCAAGGACCAATGAGTTGTATTAGCTAAACCTCCCACTTCCACTGAAGGAAGCTATAATTTCAATGCAACATGAAATGCTTACAGTGAACTTGTTTCTGAGAACATATACTGAGGTTCAGCCTTGTGGATAATTGAGTTCTGTAAAGCCTGTTTGGGGGAAGAATTTGTTTCGAGATGAATCTCTTGTTTGTTTAATTTAAATTCCATGCTATTTCTTAGCAACAATTGTCAACAACATAGGCATTATTGGATCTAATACCTCCCTAGTGCAACATGGCCGCTGACAACTCTGTTATATTGGGGTTTGGTTTGTGCCAATATATAGCTTAAGCATTTAATAACCATCAAGAGAAGGGGCATTTATTCAAAATAATATGAGCTTTGTGGCTGACTAGAGAGGATGTAAGACTTGGCCTTAAAAGAACAGGAGATTCTAAACTCACACTAATATCCATTCTTCCTTTGCTTTTTAAACATCATACAACATCTCCTAAAATTGCCAGGCTGGTGAATATTAGCCCTCTTGTGAATTGTCCATGAGTTGCAGGCCCTTTCATACATGCATTCACTGGGATAGGGGCACCCATTCTGCGGTACAATTCCATACCATGGCAGAATGTGTGATAATACTGGAACGACATAGGTAGAACCACTTGGGAAGAGCCAGCCAGGCAAGAATCTTGTGAGAATGACTCAAGTTATCACCCCCACACAGGTGGTATTGATATGCAATGTATTCACACCATAGTGAAGTGGTTCCGACGTTGGTGTGCACGTGAGTTCACTGCCATTACACTTTAATGTAATGGCAGTGAACACAACCATTTTGGTCAGCAGGCTGCTTTCTGACTACTCCAACATCTGAAGAAATTACGGCTCGCCATGTCCCAGCATCATCTATGTTTTGGACATTTTCTATGGGAAGCAGCAGGGATGACCGAGTTTGTGGTACTCCCAAATTGCCACAGTTTCAACGTGAATTATTGAAGTCCAGGATCTGCCTCCTCTGGATGGAAAGGTCCTCCACCTGATTTTGAAGGATCCCCCACTCCTCCCACATATCACAGCTCACCCAATTCAGGAGGGCCCCTGAACCATTGGGGATGCCATGGGGAGGAGGGAACAAAGATGTCCACTTTCACTAGCCCATCTGAATCTGGATCCCATCCCCATGAATTTTAGTCCATTGAGGCACCTTTGTGAATGCTTCAACACATGTCTAACTTTCAGAAGACTAGAGGAGTGAGAATAAAGGATTACAGTTTTCACATCATGTCTATTTCTGTCTCTAGATTCACTGAAGAGAAGAAAGGCAGACTTCTTGAAACAGCTCATTAGCAAAGATTGAATCTGGAACCAATAAACTCCATTTTTCTCTAAGAGTTTACGAAAGTTTCTTAGGCCTGATTCAAGCCATCCCTTTCAAGTGTTTTAGGTTAGCACAGACCAATATTCCCTTGTGTAATTTGTTCATTGAATTAGTCTTGTGAATAGCCCTGTTCACACAATACTAGTGTAAAAAGGGTTAAGTATGGTGAAAGGGACACTGGGGCTGCACACTGAGCCCTGTCTTCAAATTTGTGGATCCTCCTATACTAGATAACCAATGGCCAATAAGCTTTAAATATTTGAAAGTAATGGGATATTTAACATAAATTTCGGGAAAGGCAAGGAATTAAGGTTTGCCGCATGTTGTTTTTTTTCAGTTTGCATGGATGATTTCCGTGCTGTGATGCATTGTATCAGATGTGCGCGATGTGTCACCCTCCATGTGTTTTGACCTATGACTTCCATGATTCTTCGCGATTGGCTATGCTGGCTAGGGCTGATGGGAATTGTAGGCTAAATCTGCCCTTCCTGGGGTCTCAGTCCAGCCCCTCAAAGTTCCCCACATGCCCATGCCCCCTTTCCCTGACCACCAATCATTTGGTGGTTTTCCAGCTTTTCCATGTCCACACACCCCACATTCTAAAAGGCTGAAATGCCTCCTAAGACTTAGTTCCTGGCCATAAGAGCTTTAAGCTAAAATATGCTGGTACTTTGGATATTTAGGCCCCACCCCCTTTTGCCTTTGCCCCACCCCTCACCAATGGAATGCAGCCCCTGAGACCTTCTCTGAAATTTTATTTGACCCTCAGGCTGAAAGAAGTTGTACATCTTTGATCTTAGAGGGCCACAAGTTGCCCACTGCGCTGTCTAATTGTACATCCTTTCTTAAGAAAAATAAAACAAAACATGAAATTGTGAATGTGTCACAATGCTGGGCCCAGAGCAGCCAGGCTTCAGTTGTGACTTTATGACTTTGCTATTGTCTTAACGGATATCATTCTAAGAGGCCAAGAGGCCATATCATTCTCAGAGGCCAAAATCATGCGTGTCATGCAACCCCCGCAATGAATCCACACTTCTAAGAAATCGAAAAGTCTGAAAGGAGAAGGACTTCTTTTCTTGATTTTTGAATATTTTGTTTGGTTTAAATATTATGTTTCCTTGGAGAAATGTTGGCAGCACTTGAAATAAGAAATGTTAATTAATGAAGGAGGCACTTAATTTGGGCTTAATAGGATAATCCTTTGCTGTGTTACATAAATACTAATTGAATACTAAGAGCATATTAGTGGGGAATTAACTGCCATGAGATGGAGGCACATTTTTATGGCATTGTTTTTAATGGCTGCAGCAGCCTTACATCTTCCCTTGGACAAAGCTAGATGGGACCCCCTTCATAGCAATCTGCAATAAAAACATCAGGAAATGTGCTAGCTATTTGTAGGGCTGCATCTAGCTCCTTATTGGCAGCAGCTCTCCAGGATGCCAAACAGGGGACTGAGGATGTCTGGAGGTATCAAGACCTGGAGATGCCATGGATTGAATCTGGGCTCTTTAGCAGGCAAAGCAGGTGCCCTGCCACAGCGCTACAGCCCCACAGGCAGGGTAAAGGCAAAGAACTAGAGCCCAAATTCCTTCATGCTCTTCTGTGCAGTTTTTGCTTCTGGAACAGACTTTACAAACGGATTTTTAAAAAAATCCTCCTGATTAATTGGGCACCATTTTTGAAGAGAAATTGCCCTTCTCTTCCTCCCCCCTTTCTAAGGTGACACTTTTTGTTTCCCATCTTTGCTGCACTCCTGCCGCGCACCAAGTCAGGGGTGAGATAGATGCAGCTCAGAGCTCTCTTGTTTTCCAGTACTGCTGGCCTTCACTTGGCCATGGTTTGCAAATTTTATTGATTTGATTTAATGAATGAATGTATATCCTGCCTGGATTTAAAATAAATCTTAATTAAACATAACATAAAAAGAAATAAATTAAAAACAATTGAAAACACAAAACAAGTGGAACCTGTAGCAAAACATTGCAGCATATTGCTGTTCAGGATTCCAACCACTCACTTCTGTTCCCCCTCCCCACACACACACACCATTTTTACACACACACACACACACACACACACCAGTTAGTCAGTATTGGGTGCTCACTAGAGATGTAAAATTTCCAGAAATTTTGAAGCCATGGGAAAAAACCATTTTTTTCTGTTTCCCCCGGAAAAAAACAGAAATTTTCAAAAAAAATTGAAATAATGCAATATTAGCACTTTTTACAGATTGAAAGTCACTTTGTTACTTTAGGAACATAAAATGTAATTATGTCCAAGTTGGTTTAGCATAAAATTATTACATTTGGTATATTAAAAGTAGTGTGTTCAAACAATTATTACAAATTTATTTTATTTTTAAAACTTTTTTGTTTGTTTGTTTGTTTTGGTAACAAATGGAGCTAAAAGCTCCTGAACTGTTAGGAACACCTGAACTGTAAGGAACCTCTTTGGTTCTGCCAGTTTATGAGCAGGCAAAAAACAATTTTAAAAAACAACAACTGAAGAAACCACCAACATTAGTAACAAAGAAAATTATTTATGTCTCCACTAGTCCTCCATTGTCAAGTCATAAAGCCCCGACTCCCATAAAAAGAACTGAGAAAAATGGGCGGGGGGACCAAGATTAAATGAATATGCATGAAATTTGATCAGACTCATTTTCTGACCTATAGCTATTAGTATTAATTTCAGTCTCTGCTTCCATGGAAGTGCCCCCTAGAGGCAGAAATGCATCTTCCTCTTGCATTTGAGAGTTGTAGTCTCAGTTTGCAACCTAGGACTTGCTTGTCCTTGGAGCATTGACATTGTAATAATCTGATACTGTGCAGTTTTTAGAAATCATTTGGAGAAGTAAATTTCTGAACACCTTGTCTTAAACATTTTATTCATCATGCTAAAATAACATATCCCGTAATCCATTTTTCTTCATTTTTTCCAATTTTTCCAATTTTGGGGGGGGGGGGGAACCAAAAAAGGCTTCAGAAAAAAATGGGGGGGAAACTGGTTTTTTTCCAAATTTTTCCAGGTTTTTTCCGGGCCTTCACATCTCTAGTGGTCACTGAGAACAATCAGCCCTGATTGGACTTTTTTTGGGGGGTGGGGGTTCCCCCTTTAAAACAACCAACATCAACCTGCTTCTACTTCCCCCTTGCGTCCAGATGTTGCCGTTTTGTCTACATAAGCAATAACACTCAGAGACTGAGCATTGGACATAGAGAGATGTGCAACATTCATGAACAGGATCTGAGGGTTTAAGATCAAAGCAGCCACAGGGACTCCTCAGTCTGACTGAACTATGGTGCTGATGAGGGGAAGATAACCCTTCCCCTATACAAAACCGCGCACACCCCTTCCCTGATTGAAATCACACACACTGTAAAGCTGTTATTTGCCCACTTATTTGCTCATTAGGTGAGATGGATGCAGCTTTGACCCTGTCTGGCATTTCCTAAGGTTCCAACACTGTTTGATAAACTGGGTCAACCACCACCATATGGAATCTACCACCTTATACTAATGTATAAGATTTATTGCCACTTGCCCAATTACATTGCTGCAGGTGCCTATATGTTTTACCCTGCAGTGCAAATAGCTTTAATCCAGGAAATGCCATGGGGGAAAGGATTAACATCCCCACCTCTCTAGCATTGTGGCCAGTAGAGGCTGGTGGATCCAATTTCAGTAGGACTGGGAATCCATTCTGGGTTAGAACCAACCACAATTCTAAAGAAGCTATCCAGGGTGCTTAACCATATTCCCAGCTCCTTTAGAGTTCTGGCTAGTTCTGACTGAAACCCAGAGTGGCTTCACAGTCCCACTGAAGTTAGAGAGATCAGCTTCCACTGGTTATGGCTCTTGTTGGATTTGAGCAACTCTCCCTGACACACATGGCTGCTTTCATCTTTAAAAACCATGAGAGGTCATCAAACAGGATCTCCTATATCGTGTCTACTTTTCTTCATTCTAGCAGTGCTGGTGCTGAGTTACCTTGCATCAGCAAATGCGACTGCTGATGCTCTATGTTGATCTGCGTTCTATGAGCAAGCAAGCACACAGAGATAGGTTGGAGGTATCTATTTTACACATGATGAACCAACTCTGTCCCGTCCCATCCTTAATGCAACAAATTTAGTAATAGCAAATGTTCAGACGAGAAAAACCTTCTTCATGCAGTGGACAATTAGCATGTAGAATTCACTGCCGCAAAGAGATAACTCAAAGGGAAGAATTTTTGCAGAGTTTCAAAAAGGATTGTCTAAGGATGCTATTTACGATTTACAAGCCAGGGTTTAAAATATGCAAGGACTTGGAAATGGATACAGACCTTCATTTTTCCAGACAGAAGCCAGCCATAAATTAAATGGAGGTAAGGAGCGGGGAGGAGGGAACAATCTCTGAGGGCAAGTTATCTCATAATTACTTCTTGCTGGTTTTCATACACCATCCTGCACAGCAGTTGGTATTGGCTGATGCCAAGAACGGATCATTAGGTGAGATGGATGTGGCTTTGACCCTGTCTGGCATTTCCTATGGTTCCAACACCATGTGATTAACTGGGTCCTATATTAATACTCCCACCACCACCACCACCACCGTATGGAATCTACCACCTTATGCTAATGTATAAGATTTATTGCCACTTGCTCAATTACATTGCTGCAGAACCCAAGAGATAAAACTCTCAAATTACTCAGAGCGCAACTTGTTTTCAAGAAATAATTACTGCATTTCCAAAATGGAGTAATTCTTCACTAGGGGAAATTTAGACTTGAAGGAGACCTTTTTCCCAATGATTTAGGCTATGCAATAAAATAATTACACAATTAGTGCAAAATTATAGGAATGCTTGGTCTCTCATATTTTTCTCTTTTCTCGATCCCACTCTCTCCTTGGGCTGTTTTTTGCCCTTTGTATGATGTCTCACTGCTAGAGAAAGCAGGGACATGTGGCTTTTTAAGTGGTCCTTGGGGCGCAATTCTATGGTCCCCAGGGGCCGTAGGATTTTTTTGGCTGCCACTACCTGAGGGCAGAGAGAGAGGTCTGCCCTTCAAGAGGAAGACCCAAGCTTGAAAGCCTCTTCCAACAACAGCACAAAAAGGAGGCATTCCAAGAATGTTCCCTAGGTGTGCCAATGTGCCCCCCAGGTCAGGAGAAGTATTACCCCTGTCCTGGAAGTGGCATACTTCATTTCTCTTCCATTGACATCAGTGGGAAGGGGAAAGGTCAAAAATGGAGGGTGGGACCAGAAAAAGGAAGGGGTAAAACAAACCAAAGCAAAACCCTCCCTTCTACCATCAGCTCAGCTGGGTTTTCAATTTGATGGATCCTCCAACATCGGTCCTCTCCAGCCAGAATGGCAAGATTTCTGTGTTACTGTTTATGAGTGGCTGGCAGTGTCAGGGCACTCTTCTTGCTGACACTTCACAAGGACTTTACAAATCCAATATACCTTCTGCACCCCGTCCCCCTGGCAATGGCTGCACAGGTTGCAGAATGTTAGCCTGCATCCATCTGTCTGGGTCACTGGCAAGGCAGAGCTTTGAATGGCAAGCAATTGGCCAGCTCCTCCATCCAATAGCTTGGCTGCATAAGTACTTTAAAGTTTTGACAAGTAAGACAAGTAAGTAAGTAAGACAAGGGAGGCCAGGAAGAATAGGTGAGATGGATCCAGTAGGAAGAGCATCAGCCTGGAGACATTCTGGCATGTCAAACAAGATTTCTCATTTTGATTGTCATTTTGCTACGAAAAGATTGGCGATGTTTCGCAATGTTAATTCCATGTGACAATTATAATTTTTTGGCTTCCGTTTTCCTGCCAAAAGAGATAAAAGCTACTTATTGCAACCAACTCTTTTCCTGTGGGGGATTTTTGGGGTAAACTACATTTTGTGCTGTCCTGGGAAATGGTTTAAACGTTTCACCCCACACACCCCAGCAAAATAACAGCAATGTGGTCAAAACTTTCCTTATTTCTTCTTTATAGACTCCTGTACTGAGAATGAGTTGGGATTCAGCTTCTGTGTTGCTTATGTAAGAGTGAGTTAGCACTCATGATGTCACTGAGTTTCATATTTCCTAATTTGGAATTACAAAATCCACTGGCTCAGAAGGCTTGTCTCAATACTAGAGGCAAAATCCAACACAAGTCCTTCTTAGAGTAGACCCATAGAAATGAGTTGAGTTTAAGTTAGTCCCATTCATTTCAATAGGTTTACTCTAAGTAGGATTTATGTTGGATTGTACCCAAAGTTAGCATTGCTGCCCCCAAATTCTTCTCTGTTTCTAATTAAAATCTGAAGAAATTCTGGAGAAGAAACATTCTCCCTCCATATCTTGCTCCCATCTCTCTCCTCCCATGTCCCCACTGATCTTCCTTGCTGCTCTTTCTGTAGCAGAAAGGAGTGAGGCTTATCTTCCACTTCCCTCTGCCCCCTTAACAAACTGTTACCACTTTGAGCCAGTTGCCTGGAGAACTGTGAAATGTAGCTTCTCACAACCCAAAAGACCGATAAACTGTATCACCCTGAGCTTCCTCTGGCCACTGGGTGGCTGCACTGCACTTATGTCATAGGAAGTTCATAACATTCTATCTGTTGAGGCAGGTGGGGTTTTAGTCACAGTACACTGATCATTTGGGCACCTGTTTTGAATGGAAATGAAACAGCTATATTGAATGGAAACATGGACAGCCAGATTAGCTGCCGGAGTGTGGCATGACCTCACATAAGACCTAGTGATGGGAGGAGTTGGGGCACTGAGCTTTCATACAATCTATTGTTGACTTTATCTCAAATACAGTATATTTCCATTTAGGCTGTTCACAAGTTCACTTATATGTCATTCATTACTTAGGCATTAAGTGATGGGCATGCCTGTGTGAATTAACATAAGCCTGTGGCAGGAGCAAAGCTGACTTGACAGATTTTCCATTTGCAACCATTCTCAGAAACAGAAAAAGTGAGACATAGAAAAATGGGGTAAACTAGGTAGAGATGGCAGAAGCAGCGATCATCAAGTTCTCCTAAATTCTTCCAAAATAACTTTGTCGCTGTTTTAATTTACAACCTATTTTTGGCTCAATTGAATGGGAAAAGTGTCCATTTCAAAAGGGGAAAGTGTGCAGTTCTGTGCATATTTTTCAGAAGTGTGCACTTTCCCCCCATTGATTGAAGTGTGAAAATGCATACCTTTTTTTTTTTTAAAAGGGCATTTCAAAGGGTGTATTCTTTTTTAAAAACACATTTTTCAAATGTGATCACAAATTCAGGAATTTGCTAATATTTCTCAAACAAAACACATGAGCACCTCTTGCTCACATTCACATTCAGGATTACAAATGGGACATATTTCCATGATCTGTGAATAGAAACAAAAAAAATCTGCACCCCTAAAACTAGAGCTACCACTTCACTGGTTTAACACAAAGGAAATTTGCAGTGGTGAAAGTCCAGAGAGACAGCAATGGCTGCCCATGCAGTGTGCTGAGTGGTGCTAATGGGTTCCCTCCTGAATCTGAGCCCTTCGAGTCCCATGGCTCGAAGGTCTAATCTACACCAAGCAGGATATTGTAGTATGAAAGTGGTATATAAGAGGAAGGATCCACACCAAGCAGGATATAGCAGTATGAAAGTGAACTGTGTCAATGGGCCCCAACAGTTGTCAGTGCACTTCAATACCGCTATAAAGCAGTAGTGCGGCTCCTGACTTATATACCGCTTTCATACCACTTTCATAGTACAATATCCTGTTTGGTGTAGATTAGGCCTAAGTGGGTAGCCATTAAGGCTCCAAAAGAATTCCTTTCCCTGCTCTGAGGGAAGGGCAGGTTCCAGTGAAATAGCAACAGCATCCGTAGGAATGCAGGGGTGACATATATCCCTGGAAGACCTGGCCCCAAGATCATCAGCAACAGGCATCTGGTCATCAGCATTGTATAGGGATGTATGAGAATTTCATTTCCATTCATTTCTGATCCAGATTTACTTAGTTCACACCTTCCAAACTGAATACAGACTCAAATGCAATCTGCAGTCGAAGTCTTTACATTTCTGAGCTCACCGTACGATTCACAGACCAAACACAATGCATTTGAGAGCATGCATACATTTGGAAAATGTGCATGATAAAATGCATATAAAAATACACACAAACACACAATCAATGGAAGAAGAATGTGTACATTTCAATGATGCATGCAATCGATGCATACATTTGGGAAAATACACACAAAAATATACCCTAATTGTTATGCAGAAGAAAAAGAAAAAGAAAGATCACAATTTGAGATAGACATGAGACAGAAGGAACTTCAAGGTGAAATGTGGCGGATTTTGATGATCTTGGAAGTATGCACATCCCTAGCCTTGCATGCCAACCCCATTCTGGGGCTGGACACAAAACTGATTTCCTCCCCAAACCACTCTGTGCCAGTTGCATGTGTGTGTAAGTACGAGACGTGTGGAATAGCGTGACTGTTGACGGACCGAGGTCTATGAGGTTTTTGAGCCCTCCTTCGTGTGTGCATCCAGGATTTGCCTCAAATCTGAGCCATTTGCCTCTGTCACTTAAATATAGTCAGGATGATTTATGTAGCAGAGCACAACTGAGGTTATTTAGCTGTTGTTTTATAAACAGGTGCAGCAAAACTGGAGGGGAACCTAGAAAGAACGGAGACGTATTTCATTTGTTATTCCGATCTTACCACCTGGGACAGTTTAGGTGACAGGCAGAGCAGACTGAGGTAATTAATCTCTTGGGCTGAAGAGCCGTGGTGCTCCTAAGCATTGGTTTTGCCAAAAATTTAGCCCTTCTTGGCTGATCTGTTTGGATGTATTGGTTCTATGCTGAGACAAGATCACAAACAACAGCATCGATAGAAGCTACAAGGATTGACAGCAGGAAGACACAAGCGATTGATTTGTTAGGAACTCTGATGATGGTCTAATTTGACAGCATGCATAATGAAGTCAGGATGATTCCATACAAGGGCTTTTGTCTTTGCACAGATAGACCAAGCTTTGAAATTTGCTCACCAATGGGTATGTGTGTGTGAATTTTTTCCAGCCTCATCTGAGGATGCAGGATCAACCCATTCTTTGGGCAAATGGAACATAGTTCACCCCTTTCTCTCCAAGGCAATACCCCATAGTTACTAGTCATTTTTAAAGCTCTAGTTTGATTACTTGTTTAGGGCCAAATTGTGGGCAAGGAGGGAAAAGCATGCCAAATCTCAGCTCTGGGAGTAGGCTTTTTCCTGACCACAAAGCAATTGATCTGTGGCCTGAGTTGGAGGAGTAGCCATCTACCAAATCCCCCTTACATGATCCAAAAACTGTTTTCTTTGCAGCCACCTTATACTGAGGATTCTGAGTCATCTCTTGCAATTGATTAGCCAGTATTTTACTGGCCCTTATTTTCCAGATGACTTCCTAATGAAAAGCAGCTAGTAACACGAACAAAAGCTGTGGTTCCATAAATGTATGTCTTTACATTTTAAACAGAATTACATTTCTGTTACACCAGGTATTGGGACCATCCAATCCATGTGCAGAATGTTGTGACCCTTCCTTGTACTAACAGCAGGGCCAGCCACTGCCCAGCAACACTAAACACAAGAAACTAAGGTGGGATTGAAGAAGGCCTACAGATGTGATAGAGTTCCCCCTTTCAACTTATAGGGTAGCCAGTGTCCTCTTTTACAGAGAACAGTCTTCTATTGGAAGGTCTGCCAGAGAGCTGTTGTCTATTTAAAGGTATTGACCTGTTTCAAAGCCAGCAAGTGCCCCAGACAAGGCTGAGATAGTCCCAGAAGTCACAAAGAAAGAAATCAGGCCAGGCCAGAGTCATGCCCAAGATTCCAAGTAGAGTTAGCAGGAGAAGGCAGAGGCGAGACCAAACCCAAAGCAGTCTGGAGTTCAGTCCACAGGAGTCAGTTGTACCTAGCATGAGGCCAGTCAGGGGGTATCCAAAGGATCCAGAATGCACAGCTGAGGATCTAGGCATCTGTGAAGGCCCAGAAGAGCAAAGTGAAGCCTAAAGGTTAAAGTGCTGCTATTTGCAGGAGAGACCTCCCTTCAGCTGTGCTGATTTATAGCCAGTCGTTAATCAGTACAGCTGGCTAATTAGATCAGCATGTTGCTTTTAAGGGAGGCCCCACACTGCAATTTTCTTTTGCTGCTCATGTTTGAGCCTACCCTGTTCAGAGGGGTGACATTCTCAGGCTCTGATTTTTGCATTTGGGGGACTTCAGGAATGGCACTGGAAGGGTGAAGTTGCTCTTCTAATAGTTCCAGAGGAGGACTGTCAGCCGAAGCCTCCATTTCTTCACCTGGTTCTGGCTGGGGCCTGTTATGCTGGCTCTCCCCCTCCTCTTCTTCATCAGAGGAATCCTCCTCCAGGTAGGGCATGACAGGTGTCCTCTATTTCAGTTTAAAGAGAAGAAACCATAAGAACTGTTGCCCATCAACAGTTACCATCTGGACAGCAGACAGGCAGAGAAGTCAACTGGTCACAGTCCTGCATATTATGCTGAGAGGTACTGTATTTCTGTTGAAATTTTGATTATTTGTATCTTTTGTTCTCCTGTTTTGGTGGTGTGTTTCCTCTTTTTTTTGGTGTTTTGTAAGTGTCACCTTAAATATGGGGCTCTTTTGATCCTCAAAATGAGAACATGGATTTTGTTGGGAATCTCAGATTGGAGCAGATTTTGGAAGGGTCAGAGATCCAATGTTCTTTCTTGGAACAAGAGCCTTGGAGTGCCATACGATCCCCTTCCATCACAACCTCTAGTCCTGTGCAGGTGCTCTGCTTGCTCATGTAGGGTCTCAAAGGGTGGTGAGCACAAAGTCCATGCTCCTGAGCACTCAGTCCCAAACCTTTTCATATTTACAGGGCAAGTTGGAAGGGGTGTGTGTACTTGTGCTGTCTTGATAAAGCAGCATTCTTGATCATTTGGAGGAGGCTTCTACTTGGATGAGGAAGTTGGGGGCAGGGATTGCATGCATAATGTCACCCCACTACCACTCTTTTACCCCTCACATGAGCAGGCTGGATGCCTGCAGAGGACTAATTTTGCCATTTAGACTGAAGCTGTTGGAGAGCACTGTTGCTATCATGGATAAGAAAGAGCACAGTGCCCTTTCTTGTTAGGGATTTCATTTCATTTATTATATTCCCATGCCACCCCAAAACTGAAGCACAGTTCATTTTTTTACTCAGGATTTATTCAGTTTGCACCTTCCAGACCAAAAGCAGACTTGGATGCAATCTGCCAAGTCCGTGCATTTCTGACCTCTCAATGTCATTTGCAGACGCAAAAAAAATGTGTTTGACAGCATGCATGCATTTGACAAGTGTGCAGGAAGAAATGTTTACTTTTGAAAACTGCATACCTTTCAAAGATGTGCAGACTTGATGCGTCCATTTGGAAAATATGCATGGATTTTCATGTGAAAAACAGAAAAAAGAAAAAAAATGTCTGCAGTCTGATATGGACTCAAGTCAGAACAAGCTTCAAAACAGAATTCAGAAGATTTCAGTGAGCTCCTGTTTTACTGATTCGCACATCCCTAATTTTGCCGCCTCCCCTCATTCTCTCCCCCCTCCTATAAGACCTTCAGCTATGGGGCAATATTGAAATGGAATAAATAAATAAATAAATTAAATAACCTCATTTCCATGCCATTTTAATTAAACAGGACAGGAACACTGAAACCAATGCTTGGTAATGAGAAATCAATATCTCAACTCTTGATGTTTCAGCAGCTACAGCCAAGAGAGCGTGTTCATGGGTTTAATCAAATGAAAAGTAAAGAAACAGAAAAGAGCAAGGGAGGCTTTGGCCCTTAAAGACCCAGCAGAGCAGTACAGCCAGGCACATCAGCCGGACCAGTTTTGGAGTGAGTGGGGGAAGGATGCCTGGTTAATGAGCAACTATCACTGCAAAATTGGGCTGGGAAGAAACAGTGATTCAACCAAGAATTCATAAAATTGACCCCATATTTTGAGAAGAAATGGTCCCTCCCCCAACTTTGTTCCCCTGAATCATGATGCTGATTCTTCAGCACATTCACTTGGGAGTAAGTCCCATTGCAATGAATGGGGTTTATTTCTGATGAGGCACGCATAGGGTTGAATTGTTAAAGTCTAATCCCCCCCCAAAAAAAACCCCATCCAGCATGGGGTGCCTTTTAAACTTTGAGTCTTTCAAATAAATGATCTTCTGGCGGCGGTGGTGGGGTGGGGAGGTTACAAGACATTCTGCCACATTCAGCTCAAGGAGAGAGATCCGTACCTCCAGTATTTAAAGAACACTCTGTTATCAGCTACTTAGGTGATATAAATACTCCTAGGGAGGAAAGATAGCTGTCTTTTTACTGTGGATCCAAAAGATATTTGTAAATACCGGGCTGGATGGACAAATGGTCTGACTCAGTGTAAGGCAGCTTCCAATGTCCCTTTGCCCAAGCAAAGGGTGAGGAAGATGTCAGGTAAGGCTGGGAGGAAAGAGGTGGTATCTCTGGGAGGAAGAGGATTAGGACAGCAACAGTAATGGAAAATGAAAAGCAAACAAATCCCAAAGCAGGGCCTCTAGAGTCATAAATATCAAGGATGGTTGGGTGATCAGACAGCGACCTGGGAATCATTCAAAAAGCAATTATATGCTATCCTGGGGGAAACAGTGCATCACAAAGAATGAGACACTTTGGACCTTTCCTAGTTCCTGCTATCTTTAATAATCTTCCAGGAACATGTCCTCGCCAGCAGCTAGCCTCCAGGAGTTTTCAAAGAAATAAAGAAGTTAGGAGGCAGGAACAGAGGTGGGAAGAACAGTGTAGGAGCAGGCTGCTGTGACAGCATGCGGGCGAGCAGGGAGAGAGCTGTATCCAGAGGTTGATTCAGGTGAAGTCAGAATTATTATTTTTTTAAGGAGTTCGCACATCCTTTGAGATGTCCCTGTCCTGGTTCAGAGGAAGAATCAAGTCTGTCTGAGCTCGTGGTTGGATTCATGCCCCCAAAGCTTAAGCATTTCTTCATGAAGAAAGTTTGGTAATTAAGGAATTGGTCTTGAGTTTGGGAGGCTAAGAGCCAAGTTGTCAATATGGCACAGTCTTCCTTGTGCCTTAAGGGAGCTATTCTGGTCTAGAGGCAAAATTCTGCAAATACTCTGGCGACGAGGACTGCCAAAAAGCTAGACAGCATGCCTAGCCTTTCTGTTTGCTGTGCCTTGGGTGGTTGTTTGTAGAGCAACCTTTGCTTCATTCTCAGAAAAGCTGCTTGAAGCTTTACGCATATACACTGGCTATGCTTTCCCCCCAATTCTCTTACGCCCCACCAAATCCGTTGTGCAAGCAGCTCCCACCACTTGATTTAGTGCTTCCAGGGCAACCCAAATGAGCAGAAATGCTCACTTCTGGAAGGATGCAGGTTGGCGGAGCCCACATAAGGGAGCTCTGCCAAGTCCTGCCTCCTTCCAGAAACAAGTGTTTCCACTCATTTTGGCACTTCCTTAAGGAAGCACTAAATCTCCCTTGCATATGCAATGAGTCCTGTTTGCACAACAGAATAGGTTGGACCCACCGCTTGTGGAAGGGAAGTAGCGGGGCAGAAGGGAATTGGTGGGGAGGTGAATGCCCTGTTGGATTCTGCCCGAGAAGTATAATTCTTTTGTCCATTGGTGGAAATCGAGAAAAATTCCATTAAATTCCATCACAATATCTCAATGTATTTGTAATATATAACAATGCATTTTAATATGCAAATTCCCTGATTGTGACATAAGAATAAATAAATAAATAAAAAGGTCATAGCAGATAGCTGTGATCTCTACTTTTACCTAGCCCCTAATCTCTATTCCCAACCATAATATAAAACACAAAATAAATAATCCATAGTGGAGATAAAAGGAAAGCTTTGGAAATTGTGATACAAACTGTAATCCGCTTTTATGGTCTGGGAATTAAATATCTGCAGCATAAGCCTGGTTCTCACATGCATGTTCACCAACTGTTGGCTGTAGTATATGTGTGAATGAGCCACCAGCACCAGAGCCAGTCTCTCCTCCTTTTGGCACATAATTTTGGTGCTTTCCCCTCCAACCCATCTCCGTTACTCGGAAGCAACACTTTTCAGTATAGCTAGTTTACATGTTCAGCTGTCAGTCATCCAATGTTGGGTAATTAAGTGATGAGCATGCATGCAAAGTGCAGTATAGTGTTGGATTTGGACCAAGGAGACTGAGATTTGAATCTCTGTTCAGTCATGAAGCTCATTGGGTGAACTTTCTCAGCTTGACCCATCTCACATATTTGTTGTGTGAATAAAATTGGAGGACGCACACACTCACACCTGTGCCAACCTGAACACCTTCAAGGAAAGATGACACAAAAGTAGTGAATGGATGGATGAATAAATAAATAAATAAACCAGCCTTACGCTGCAGATAAGATTGTGTGGGTTCAGTTCAATGCACAAGGAAAGAATCTGCTATTAAGCATAAAAGTTGATTGCCTGTGAACCTTTTGCTTAAGAATAAAGTTTCTAGTCCTTAGTGGGTGCTGAGAAAAGCCTTAGTAACTGTAAGCATTCCATAATATTGTAATACTCTTTCTTCTTTTCCCTTGGCTACAGTTTCCTGCCCCTTGCCCATTCAGCCCACCCAGCTGTATGCTCCATGCCTTTATCTATTTCTATTCATTGTCAAATTTGCAAATTATTTGGGAATAAACTATGTAAATTCAAGTACACATATCGGCATTTTTCTTAATCTGCATAATTTAGTCTGATCACAAGACTTAAGCTTCTGTGGTTCAGAATTTGGAGTTGTTGTGTTTTTTAACATAGATGCATTCTGAACAGACTTAGATCAGTGTCTCTACAAGGCTAATTGCTAATCAGCTTTTCAAGTTTATTATACTGATAATTAATCAGACAGCTGCTACTGCATCATGCAGGAACCTAGGAGCACTTTCTGTGCTCTAACCTTGAAATGTTGATGCTATACTTTTGTAATCTGGGACAAAAGGAACAACACAGCCTATATTGAACCAGCAAAAACAACAAATACAATGCACGAAGGGTAACCTGCAGCTGATTGAAACGATCCAATCCCCTCAAGAGGGAAAGAGATGATTAGGTGGGCTCTGTGCCTCTGCACATGAACAGAAGATTAGGTGCCCCTAGATGAAGGTAGTGATGTCATTATAGTTCATAATTATTCAGTACGGAATACAAACACGTCTGGGGAACTCATAATGTTCCCCAAACATTCATCTCTGTTTCAGAATGTAAAACAAACTTGAGCAAGATTCTGCATATGGTCATGCAGCATTTAGCAGATCTAGTGCCAAAAGCCAGTGGCTAGATAGATGCAGGCACAGAAGTTCTTTATTGTAAAATCCATCTTGTAAAATCCTTACTACCTGAACGAAACCATCTGCATTGTAGTAGGATGCACAGAATCCTTAAATGGTAAACCCTGTACCTTCATAGGAATATAGGAAGCTGTCTTATTTACACCACTGGTCAATCTACCTATGTATTGTCTATACTGACAGAGGCTCTCCAGGGATTTCTTTACTCTTTCATTCAACCTGTGAGTTGTCTTGTAGCTGAAGCTCTCAGAGTGACATGCAGAAATACAAAGTAAAACACAATAAAATCAATAAAATCCCGATAAATACAATAAAGACTGAAGCAAAGACTAAAATATCAAAAATAACAGATACCAAGAAGTAAACAAACAAACAAAAATCCACTAAGATAAAAGCTCTAAAATAAAACTTCAAGATACATCTCGGTAGAGTGTATAGCAACTTAAAAAGGCCTAAGAGAAGGAAAAGTTTTTTGTGTGGCACCAAAAAATCAACAAAGTAGGTACCAGGTGGATCTCCCTGGGGAGGCATTCCTCAATTTGGGGGTGACCACTGAAATGGCCCCCTCAAGAGCAGTCACCCATCAAATCTTAGTAAGCAGGGGCACTAAGAGCAGGCTTCTGATAATGATCCTGGAACATGGGTAAGAACATACGGGGACAGGTGGTCTTCCACATGCTGTGGCTTTAAGCCATATAGGTTACAATCAGAACTTTGAATTGAGCCCAGAAATGAACAAGGTACTAGAAGTTACAATTCTAACATAATATGGTTGTAAAGTTTGATTCCAGTCAGTAGCCTTGCCGCCATACTTTGTACTAGCTAAAGGTTGTGGACTATCTTCAAAGGCAGCCCCACAAACAATGCATTGCAGTAATCGAAATAGGAGGTTACTTATAAGGGCATGGCTGACTGAGACCAGGTATTACCATCGAAGTACAGACATAGATGACATACTAGCCTAAAGTAGTAAAAGGTGCTCCATTCCACAGGTGACATGTGTGCTTCTAGTGACAGAGATAGATTGACAAGTACCCCCCAAATTAAGAACTTGATCCTTTAGGGGGAGCACAACCCCTTTCAGAATAAGTTGAACACCACTATCCCCCAGAAAGAGGAGCTACTCACCCAGCATACCTTTGTCTTATCTGGATGGAGTTTCAGTTTGTTGGCTCTCATTCAGCAGCCAGGCACTGATTAAGCAGCTCCATTGCCTCACCTGGATCTGTTGAAAAAGGGAGATAAAACTGCATCTCATCAGCATGCTGATGGAACTGCACTCTAAATCTCTGAAGGACCTCTCTCAGCAGTTTCATGTTGATGTTGAATAGGATGGAGAGCAAGATGAAACCTGGTGGTACACCAAAGCATAAATGCCAAGGGGTTGAGCAGAATTTCCCCAACACTACCTTCTGAAAATGTTCATCCAGATATGAGCAGAACCACTGCCAAGCTAGCCCATCTACTCCCAACTCAGACAACTTTTCCAGAAGGATACCATTGGTTGATGATATCAAAACTGGCAAGAGGTCTAGGAGAATCATCAGAGTTATATTGAAATGGATCCAGAAAATCATTTTCATCCAAGAGGGCCTGGATCTGGCTGCCCACCACATGCTCCAGCATCTATAGACAGGAACCTTTCCCAACCCTACCTGAAATTCTCACTAATCAGCCTTTTGTTTGGTTAGCATTTTTCCCTATTTGGGTCAATTCTCTTGCCTGTGCCCACATCATCAGAGCTCCTTATGATCTCAATACTGTTTACATTCCCATGTAGGTTAGAGAGAGAAAAGATAAAATAAAGTGGCAGGAATCAAATGGAACTGGGGGGAAATATGTAGAATTTTAATGGAGTGGTAAAACATCCAATGTTTTTCAGAGGCACAAAAATTCAAGGTAAGAGAGATTGCCTTACTGGTAATACTCAATAAATTGAATTATTGTGCCCCTGAGGAAGGTTTTCTTGAAATACGTTGCACATTTTCCATTTTATTAAACCTCTACATATTTATTTCATTATCATTTTCAGGCTTGCCTCTTTTTTGCTTTCTTGTATTCATTGCTTCCCCTTTTTTCACTCTCTGATTCCCATGTAGTTTAGCCAAATCATAGTATAAGGGACTGCTGGCTTATCAGCCTACAGAAATAAACGATCCGTTCATCTTCAGAGAAAGTAAAAGACTCTGCTTCCATTAAAGGGTCTAAATTTGGGTCTTGGTGACTTCCAGAAAATGATACAATTTGCTCATGTACCATCTTGTCTAATCTAATGACAGGAACTTATTTGGCCCACAGGCTGAATGATGTATCCCCATCAAGGTCCTTCCGGCAGCCATTTAAAATGTCCCAGCATTACAGTTTAATATGATCCTACATTTCCATTTCTATAAACTCACATTCTTTTTCTCCTGAATATGGAGACATTTGCAAAAAAAAATATTATTGTTATATAGTATTGTATCGGCAGTGTGTATTTTATTTTAACTAGTAATTTGTTGCTTATGCAAAGTACTACATATGATATCCCTATTACACTGGGGCCCTTTCTACACCTAAGGGTTATCCCAGGAAAATGGAGGGATCATCCCTGCCTGCTCCCGGGATCCCCTGTGTGTCATTTGGATGCACAGGAATGATCCAGGGATGATCCTAGGGGGAAAGGCAGGTGTAGAAATGGCCTGGGTGAGGGATGCAGAGGTGAAGCTATGAGGATATATTTAGAGGATGCAGAGACATTTCCCAAACATGATGGGATCATCTGAGCTTAAAGATAGGCAGATTTTACTTCAGCGTATCCTCGGATTGTCTGCTGTCTGAAAATTCAGCCCTTTTGGAAAGTTCAGCTTGCATTAGTGAACTGAGCTGTGCAATAGTTCCCCAAACCCTGGAAATTTACTGCAGGTGTGCGTGAAAACTGGTGACTGTAAATTGTGCAATTTGTGTAAAATGGTGGCCGTAAATTGTGGAATTTGTATAAATTAGACCATTTACAGCCACCATTTTGAGTACATTGTGCTATTTATGGTTGCCATTTTGTGCAAATTGTGCTTTGTGCAAAAAACCACCCCAACCCCCAAAATCCGTGAGTTGGCCTGACTCAACACATGCCAAGTCAACCCGACTCACAGATGAGCCGGAGTCTGTGGAGCCAAACTGGTGAAAACTCACTAAGCTCCATCCACCAACCAGATTCCTCTGGCATCCCTGGCATATCACTCATTTTTTTCCAATAGGCATAGACAGTTCTAGGAGAAGGGCTATAGCTCAATGGTAGAGCATATTCAAAAGGGACCACGTTCAATTCCTAGGAGACCCAGGTACAGCTGGGAAAGACTCCTGTCTGAAACCCTATCTATCTATCTATCTATCTATCTATCTATCTATCTATCTATATTTCCTGGCCACTTTTAAGAGTATAACCATGTAGAGCCACTACCAATTAGTGTGGATGATGCTGAGCTGAGCCATTGCCAGTCACTTTGGACCAAGGGTAGGCCAGCATAGCCAATAGTGAGGCATGATGGGGGTCAAAGGCTAAAAATCTGGTGGATGACCAGTGAGGGCATACAGATTGTGTGAAATCCATTCTGGCTGTGTTTTGCAGATTGTCAGGAGCCTTTTGTGACAGAATCGGATTCCTGTTTAATTTCTGAATTTGAGAAAACTCACATGTGCAAAAATGCACAAATTCCCCAAAATATGCATTTTCATGCTTTGGCCTATGAGAGAAATATGCATTTTGGCTAGGTTTTTTCTTTCATTCATTTTTACGTATTTTTCTTTGACAAAATTTGCACAAAATTCCCCAAGGTTTGAAAAATCTTCCAAAAGTCCATGGAATCCGTCCAACAGGGAAAAAGGCAGTCCACTGTAACTTTCTATGATATCCAGAGCCACAAGTTGCCCACTTCTGATGTTGACTATACTGAGCTGAGCCACTGCCAGTCAGTGAAAACAATATTGAGATAGATGGGGCAATGATCCCACATGGTAAAATGTAGCTTCCTGTGTTCCAGGAGTAGCGTAGGTGGTTGCGACCCCACCGCCTCACACACAAGGCTTTGACGCGCACACCTCCCTCAGGCTAAGCACCACCACTTAAATACCCGAAGAAGGGGTAAAGAAAAGTTTAACCTTTCCCTTATAGCAGAGGTAAAAGCTACGGAGATTTGGGGAAAGGCTTTTTTGTAACTATAGCACGCTGAAGGTTTAATGCAATGAGTTTATTTATGAACTAATAGAGCAGGAGACACAGCCAAACTGACACCTGGTTTTATGGTAGCAAAATAAAGAAAATGTTTATTGTAGTTTACAGTTCTTAGTTCCTTTGAATTATATTCCAATCCTGCTTATTCTTAATAATACTGGTAGTAACCAATCTAATAATAACAATTCTTAGTCCCTATGATCTTACTCCTCACACAACTCCTGACAAGAAATCACTAAGCTAAACACATCTACCCTCTAAACCCAATCACCAACCAAACACCTCAGACCACTCAGCTCCCCCATATATACACTCCTCCCCCCTTTCCACAGCATCACCAGCCACACCCACTCAGCCCAACATTCCGCACTCTCTAGACATACTCACACAGACATACCTAAGGGAATAGAAATGTGGGTAATGCCACAGCAGTCCTTTCTTGTTTAGGCTTGGACTAAGTGTCCCTTAGATGGACTTTTCAAGGGATTCTAAGAATCCCTTCAAGAGGGGGAGAAATAACTCTTCTGCTTCCTGATTCTTCTACATAGGTACAAGAGAAGGACATTTCAAGACATGTTTGCTCCTGCCAACCCAGCACATTCCATCCACTGATTAATTTTACATATCAATCATTATAAGGAAGGGGTAATATGACTCCAACCTGCCAAGAAGCAGATGCTCAGATCACTGTAGTGGCAGCTGCAATGGCAAATCAAGATCCTTGTTTATGCATACAAATGAGCCTGCATCTCAGGGTTACTTCAGAACCCCCTTGCTGGGACTTTTAACAATATGGTATTTCCAAATTCATGCTTGGCTCTACTAACCATTGATGTATTCAGAGCATTAAGGGGCTCCAGTCTGATCAGAACAGATTTAGAATAAGAATCCATTTCTGTAATGCTGGGACATATTCAATTGCTGTTGGAAGGGCCTTGTTCTCCATATTCAATTCTCCATATTCAAGAAAGAAAGAATTTGACATTATAAAAATGGAAATACAAAAGAAAGCGAAACTGACCAAGGTTCTATTTTGAGTCCTGCTAACATCATACGATTCCAAAATTTGGAACCAAATCTTCAAAACTTCTATTCCTGCCATTGCTGCTGAACTGAACTTGGTTGCATTAAAAAAAAAGGAAAAGGGAAAAAGAGTATGAAAACTATATTCCCCGGCCCTTAAACTCATGCCTCACTTACACTTAGTCTTACCCCAAAGCAGCATTAACAAGCTATTTTCCTTGTTAAAGAAGCATTTCCATCTTGGCTATTCATTGCGGAGATATGGGTAAGGTGCCAAGTTTTCTCCGGCATCTGTTCTGGTCATTAGTTTTCCTCTTTGGTAGAGGGTTGTTTTAGAAATCTCCTGGAATGTGAAAACAATAATTATTCATTTCAAAATAGCAACTCTGTGACATCGGATCTCAAATCGTGTTATGAAATTAAGCTCTTAAGACTGACATCTTTCACAACACAAACCTCAGAGGGAGGTAATTGGATTCAGAAATGTATTCTTTACAAAGCAGCCCTTCCTTCCTCCCCACCCCACCCTCTTGTTTTATTCATTCCTTGATTATTTCAGCAAGTGTTCAGGATTCAACCCTATTCTCTTCTGCCTTTATCATGACTGCTGCTATCTCCCTCCCCCCTCGCCCCACACACCTTCTCTGTCACCCAAACAAGACTTTCCCTTGCATTGCTGTCCTGTGAGGACTCCTGGGGCTGAGATTCAAGGTACTGACTCAATAAGGATGGACAGACAGGATGCCTTACCCTTGAACAGCAATTTGCATTTTAACAAAGGAAGTTGGATTTTTTGTCATTTGCATTTAAATAAGCTGCATTTCCGTAGCCATGCACTTTTGCAAACATTCTCAAAGCTGTATCTGGATAAAGGAAATGGTTCCAGGGATCTGCAAGTGATGCAGCAAAGAGGTGGGAGGCGAGAGGGTGGACTGTAGATCAGTGGTGGAACATGCACCTTCTGTGCAGATGGTCCCAGGTTCAATCCCTGATGTCTTTAAAAAGGGATCAGGTAACAGAGGATGTGAAAGACCCAGGAGTGCTGATACCAGTCAAGATAAGGAAACCTGGCCAAATGGACAAACAGCCTGAACTGCTATAAAGCAGCTTTCTACATGAACATTTGTTTATAACACTGTGTGTGTGCGCGCGCACATATGCACATGCATATAACTTAAATGCACACATAAAAAGAGGCCATGTCTGGGCCCAGAAGCTGGGATCCAAAGATCTTCTTTGAGAAGGGTTTGAACAAACCTGGTAGACGTTAAGCTTTTTTTCCTGGAAAGTGCAATGCCCCCCCCCCAACCTAAAGGTGTATGAGAATTCCATTGGGAGGGGTGAAAACTAGATGGATTTTTCTAGTTCAGCTCTGCAGATTTCATTCTATTTCGCCCTCGCTGTCATTGACTCAATCTGTAGTGAGTCCAGCTTTATTCCACTTTAAAAACAGAAATTTGCACACTTTGGGAGAGGGGATTTTGAAATTTGTGCGACTGATGTCATTTTTTATATATATAAAAAGATGCTTTTGCTGGTGATCTTGTGCAGATGTACATGATTGCAAATCCGCCCGTCCGCTATGGCGACCTGCCAAAGCATATTCCCCTCTCATAGACATCCTTGTCAATTTCATCCTCTCAACACATTGCTTCCTTTAGCCCAGCAGAACTATATTCCATACTTGTCAAAGAACTTGTCGATTTCATCCTCCACTTCACTGCTTCCCAAACTTCCCAAACTGGTTTTGATTTTGAAACGCACTTCTACAACAGTCCAAGGCCTCTTTGGGGAGCATTCTGCAGTTCTTTACACCCTGAGCAGACCATCGCATCTTTGCCCAGCCTCAAATTCTGCGTATGAAATAATTAATGTAATAATGATTCCATTTCAGCAATCCTCAGTGCCTATCAAAAGTGCCATAAAATTCATTGCTTTCAAAGTGCATTTGAGCTCATGGATTAATTGTTAGGATCGAAGGAGAAGGACATGCCATTGCTATAGTTACTGGATGATGGCTGGTGAACAGATAACAGGGAGATTAGTGCCTATAAATGGAAGCCTAAGCATTTGCTTTGCACATATCGAATACCCATAAGAATAGAGGTGGTAGAAAGAAGGAGAGAGCAAATGGCTCCTAGTTGTTGTTGTGGTGGTGGTTATTACTATTATTATCAGCATTTTTATAGCGCCACCTCACCATTTCTGGTATTGTGGTGCTTTACAATCACATATAAAACAATTCCATTAAAAATCCTCAACCCACATTAAGACAATTCTGTTAAAAATTCCTCAAAGTGCCATGTCCACCTCAGGTCTTAGTGAGTTTACTTATTGTCTATGATTCTTGTTTCTACGCCTCACTTTTTCCTTTTTTAAAAAGCATCATACCAGATTAATCAAGTTCAACTTTTCATCCATCTCATCCAGTTTTGGTTTTGGTTTATTTATTTATTTATTTATTACATTTCTATACCGCCCAACAGCCAAAGCTCTCTGGGCAGCAAGCTAATGCTCAAGATCCTGCAAGGTAGACTCCAGCAATTCATGAAGCGAGAATTGCCAGATGTACAAGCTGGGTTTAGAAAAGGCAGAGGAACTAGAGACCAAATTGCCAATATCCGCTGGATAATGGAGAAAGCCAGGGAGTTCCAGAAAAACATCTATTTCTGTTTTATTGACTATTCTAAAGCCTTTGACTGTGTGGATCATAACAAACTGTGGCAAGTTCTTGGTGGTATGGGGATACCAAGTCATCTTGTTTGCCTCCTGAGGAACCTGTATAATGAACAAGTAGCAATGATAAGACCATGGAACAACGGACTGGTTTAAGATTGGGAAAGGAGTACAGCGGGGTTGTATACTCTCACCTTACCTGTTCAACTTGTATGCAGAACACATCATGTGATGTGCTGGGCTTGACGAATCCAAGGCTGGAGTTAAAATCGCAGGAAGAAACATTAACAATCTCAGATATGCAGATGACACCACATTGATGGCTGAAAGCGAGGAGGAGCTGAGGAGCCTTATGACAAAGGTGAAAGAAGAAAGTGCAAAAGCTGGGTTGCAGTTAAACCTCAAAAAAACCAAGATTATGGCAACCAGCTTGATTGATAACTGGCAAATAGAGGGAGAAAACGTGGAGGCAGTGACAGACTTCGTATTTCTGGGTGCAAAGATTACTGCAGACGCTGACTGGAGCCAGAAAATCAGAAGACGTTTACTTCTTGGGAGGAGAGCAATGACAAATCTTGATAAAATAGTTAACAGCAGAGACACCACACTTGACAACAAAGGTCTGCATAGTTAAAGCAATGGTATTCCCCATAGTAACCTATGACTGCGAGAGCTGGACCATAAGGAAAGCTGAACGAAGGAAGATAGATGCTTTTGAACTGTGGTGTTGGAGGAAAATTCTGAGAGTGCCTTGGACTGCAAGAAGATCAAACCAGTCCATACTCCAGGAAATAAAGCCAGACTGCTCACTTAAGGGAATGATATTAAAGGCAAAACTGAAGTACTTTGGCCACATAATGAGAAGACAGGATACCCTGGAGAAGAGGCTGATGCTAGGGAAAGTGGAAGGCAAAAGGAAGAGGGGCCGACCCAGGGCAAGATGGATGGATGATATTCTGGAGGTGACAGACTTGACCTTGGGGGAGCTAGGGGTGGCGACAGCCAACAGAAAGCTCTGGCGTGGGCTGGTCCATGAAGTCACGAAGAGTCGGAAGCGACTGAACGAATAAACAACAACAAGACAACCAACAGGTTAAAAGCACAAATACAAAATACAATATAAAAAGCACAACCAGAATAAAAGCCACACAGCAAAATTGATATAAAATTAAAATACAGAGTTAAAACAGTAAAATTTAAATTTAAGTTAAAATTAAGTGTTAAAATACTGAGAGAATAAAAAGGTCTTCAACTGGCAACGAAAGGAGTACAGTGTAGGCGCCAGGCGGACCTCTCTGGGGAGCTCATTCTGGGGAGTTTTTGTTTTTAAAAAATGTCAAATAGAATTAACAGAGGCCTGTCAGGTTTTCCAATAGTCCAAAGCCTCCTTCCCCAGTTTGGTGCCCTCCAGATGTTATGCACTTATTTATTTCATTAATTTATTACATTTCCCTACTGCCTAATAGCCAAAGGTCTCTGGGAGGTTCCCAACAAATAAAATAGTAAAATGCAACAATGCAAGAAAATATAATACTTTTAAATGTTTAAAACTACAGTATAATACCAAAATCAAAAGTAAAAAGCAGCCAACAGTGTAAGGATTTAAAAGTATGATAGCAGATTTAAAAACAAGAGCTGAGGAATTAAATGTCTGAGAGAATGTCTTCACCTGGAACTGAAAAGGCCCAGAACATAAGCATCAAGTGAGCCTCTCTGCTGAGGACGTTCCACAAGTGGGGTGCCACCACTGAAAAGGCCCTCTCCTTGGCAACAACCTGGAGGGGAACCTGGAGGAGGGCTTCTGAAGATAGCACTGGGGTGAAAAGCCACCTTCGCCCATGTGGACAGCTGATGCCCCTGCATCTAGCCCGCACAGGCCCAGCAGATTTTCACCTCAACACTAGAAAGGACACAGAGCAGGACATAAATGTTCTGCCCTGCCCTGTGCCCTTTGTCCTTTCCCCCTGCTGCATTAATGGCAGCCACATTAATGGTGGCCAGGGGAATCACACACTTTCCAGAGGCCCTGGAAAGAGGGCTTTGCCTCTCCCCCTCCACACACCAATCAGGGCCTTAAAAGCCTTCTCAATGCAAGTTTTTAAGAGGGCCTTTAAGGCCACGATTGACACGGGGGGGGGGAGGCAAAGTGTGCAATTCCCCAGGCCATTAACGTGACTGCTGTTAATGCAGCAGGGGAGCGCTCATCCAGGCCGGCTCCTAGAACAGACTGAAGATGATTTTAGGGGCTGGGGAGAGATATACTTCAACTCGCATCAGCCCTAGGTCATGAATCCAATGGTCATGAATCACAAATGGTCATGAATCCTGAAAGGTGAAGGCCTAAACATCTCAAGGGCATCAGGTTGGGGAAGGCTGGCCCAGAGTCTCTTTCATTCTCAGCCATTATTCAGATTTCATTCAGAATATCATTCAGACATCCATGTTCCTTACTGGAGAAAGCCTTCATGCCTCGCACCACAGGCAAACCTAGGGAATCAGATCTGTTCACCCAGTTTGTTTCCAAATGAAGCCCTAGACTACAATAAGCTGCTTGACATGCCCAACATCACCCCAAATTTGACCTTCTGGTTAATAAAATGAAGAAAGAAGGTAGGCTCGCCTTTATGTTTTCTCTTCAAGCTAGAAAACATGGAACTGTTCATTGGGTCGGTGTACCTGCCAGTGAAAGCTTACTGTCCTTTGCAAGAACTATAAATGCAAGAGGTTTTCTTTGAGGAATAGAAGACAGGTGTGAAACCTGTAGAGGATCACATCCCCAGTTCTTAGTGCATGCACAAAATAAACTAGTTCACAATCTCAATGCTTCCAAATTGGGCACTGTTTGGAAGGCCACATATGGTTTTCAGAGGCCACGAAGGGTACTTTGCACTCATCTCCTACAGGCAGATGGTTTGTCAGTGTGTGACTGTGAACACAATCCTGGACTAGACAGGCCCAGCAGGGCTTTTTTATGTTCTTATGCCTGAGCCCCACCCCTCTGCTAGGTTTACCCTATTCCCAATGAGTTCTCTCCTCTTTCCTCCCATCACAATTGCACTCAGAAGCAGGGGGAAGGTTTGCTGGTGTCAGCCTTTGAAGGAGTCCAGAGGGTCTCATCTCTCTGCCCACCATCCCCGGTATTTGATTGGCAGCTGCTCCATGACAGTCTTGAGGGAAACAAGCAGTGAACATTGGGAGCCTGCTGACCAACCTTGGTTGAACAGCAGCAGAGGCAGGACGAGCTCTGAACAGAGGGGGCTTTAAATCCTGGATAGCTGTTATGGGAGGAGGAGATGGAAGAGAGGGAGGTCAGAGGTGAAAGTGGGTCCAATCCATGACTGGAACAAAGCCCTGTTGCTGGAGTGGGAAATCCAGCCAAGGGGCTGTCTTCACGGCACTGAGTTGGTGCCAGTCCACTGCCAAACCCTGGGTGTGGGGTGGCAGAGAATAATCCCCACTGGGGGAGGCAGTGCTGGTCTTCCAGTGGCCATTAGACTCACCAGGACTGCCCCCTCCCCCTGCTTCTGGTGACCAATGGGAGGCTGCCTTCTGCCCAGGAATGCCCCAGAGCAGCGCCGGAGGGAAGACAGATGGTGGAAGAGCCTCACTGACCTCACTTGGGCAGGAAAAGTCAGGGTAAGTCCCCAACTTTTCTGCTGTGGCTCTTTGGCCCAGGGTGGCTCTGAATCGGTGCCTATGTCATATAATACATTAGCCTGCCAGGGGAATTGTGTGATTTCCCTCCCTTCCCCCCACCCTCTGCCCATCGGGCCTGAAAGGGCCTCTTAAAGCAAGCGTTAAGAGGCCCTTTCGGCCCCAATGGGCAAGGGAGTGGGGTGGGAGGCATGGGAAAGTGCACCTTTCCCACCTCTCCCCCTCCCTCGCCCTTTCAAGCCCTGATGGGTGTGGGGGGGGGGGAAGCACACTAGGGCCTAAGAACACCATTGGCAGGGCGGGGAGGCCATCGGCAGGTCAGAGAAGACAAGTGCAATTTGCCCAGGTTGGGGAAATTGCACATTTCCCCCTGCATCTGACTGGAGAAGTGGCCCCATGGGGTGAAAATACATTGGGTGTGCTCGCTGGGGTTTAAGAGGGCTGAGCCCTGGGAATCCGTCTCACTGCCAGGCCCCATCGGATTCTCGCCCCACCCCAACTCTGATCTGACTCACGGCATGAGGAGGTAGTCAAAGGCAGGGATGATAAGACCATAAAAAGTGCCACCCTGATCCAGTTAGCTCAGCAGTCTGTTTGGTAAAATAGTCCCGCAGATGCCACAGGAAGGTTTGCAAGCTGAGTACAGTAGCAACAAGACCAGCCACTGCTTTGCCAGCAGTGTTGAGAGAGATGAAAATAATTAAAAGTAAATGGAAATAATTCACCAGGGAGGATTTTGAGCCAATAATTAAGAAATAAGAATTAGTGATAGTGGTAAAAAAAAAAAAAAAATGGTGTTGGCATGCTTATAGAGCTTTAAATTGCAAAAATGTTCAGCACACTCATTATAAGAGCATTTCCATGATTTCATATTAAAACAATGCATCAAAACGTGTACAGATAGAATAATTTGAAGCAAACGGGAGATTCTGTCAAACCCTGAACTTTTACTGTGGCGTTGTGGCTAAAGTGTTGGACTTGGGAGTCAGGAGATCCGGGTTCTAGTCCTCATTCAGCCATGGAAACCCACTGGGTGACTTTGGTCCAGTCACAGCCTCTCAGCCCAATCTACCTCACAGGGTTGTTGTTGTTGTGAGGATAAAATGGAGAGGAGGAGGATTATGTACTCCGCCTTGGGTTCCTTGGAGGAAAAAAGGTGGGATATAAATACAAAAATAAATGAATAAATCTCTTGCCAGGCTGAAGCATCTTTGTGACAAACACTATCCTGATTTAGCGGTCTCTTGGCAATTTGTTCATTATTTCTTATTCTGAGGTCGAAACTACAGCGCTCCCACCACCCCAGTCTGCAGCTGAGAGACTGCACAGCCAGAAGAGTCCTTGAGTGCATCTCTACTTGCCTAATGTTCATTGAAAACAATTAAATTCTTGTCTCAGAGTTTGGTCTTTTTTTTAATCTACTGGGAGGTTCATTACTGACTGTGCAAAGGGATGTAACACATAAAATGTAAATGTAGGAATAGCATTAACTACAAGCAAATCTATGTAGTGCCAGCCAGGCCAGTGGCTCATGCAGTCCTCCTGTATCTGATCGTAGTCCAACACTACGGAAGTTCCCTGAAGCCCCTCCCCTGAAGCTAAGTGCGGGGAGGGTGGGGTTTTCTTGTCTGGGGAAGCCTGCATGCAGAAAAGCTGGTTCTCCAGTCAAAGTCATGGCTGGAAGAACCACTGACTGGTGGAGGTTCAACCAGTGCTTCATCACCATGTACATTCAGCACCATGTACATTGATGGTGCTATATAAGTAATAATAATAATAATAATAATAATAATAATAATAATAATAATAATAATAATAATTATTATTATTATTATTATTATTATTCATCCTGTGACTGAATGACTTTAGGGGATGTGGCTTCATACACTGATGTCCTCTGGTCCCTGAAGAGCTGGGTAGCAGTCATCTGGCCCCCACCTTCAAACGTTCCCCACCCTGGACCCTGCTTTCCACCTCCAGAGCAAGTCATCATGTGATCAACACACCTGTGGCCCCATCCCTCTCAAGTCCTAATTATTAAAGCTCATGCAATCAAAACAGGATCTTATTGGGTTGGGTAGAAAAGTGATGGGTTAGTGCAGGAGATATTTGAAGGCACAGGAAATCTCAGTTCCAAGTGGAGAAGAAAGCAACCCCAAACCTCAGATCAATAGACTTGGATTATGTGAGGCATTAGAACATAAGAAGTGCCGTGCTGGATCCGACCAAGGGTCCATCTAGTCCAGCACTCTGTTCATGTAGTAGCCAACCAGCTGTCGACCGGGGACCAAAAAAGTAGGATATGTTGCAACAGCACCCTCCCACCCATGTTCCCTAGCAACTGGTGCACACAGGCTTGGATACTGGAGGTAGCACATAGCCATCAGGGCTAGTAGCCATCAATAGCCCAACCAGAGTCCAAAATATTCCTTTTGTCCCTAGTATCTTTAAAGAACCAATTCCACACCTTGCAAAAGTGCTTTGGCACTGGGCTGCTGGCCGCTGCCCAGTAAATAAATCCTCTCTGAGTGGAGCTATACAATATATTAAAAACATTGTGTTTGTTCATTTTTGCAAGTAAGCATGCAGTTCCCTGATCTGGATCAAGACCACCGTGTGTGGGTAGGATAATTTTAAATCGCTCCACCAGTCACTTGTTTTCCAACCCACCCACCACCACTGTGTAAGGGCTAAGAAAAGAAAAGGATCCATTGGTGTCAATGGAGGGTTTTCCTTTTGTCGCCTCCATGAAGAGGTGGGGGGAATTTCAGAAAACTAAGGACTGGGGAGAGGTTTAAACTTCTCCTACCCACACACAATGGTTCCAGTCTGGATTGGGGCCCTGCATGTTTGCTTCTGAGTAAAGAACAAAGAGCGGGTCAGCTGCAAGCTAAGTATTTAATGTCTAGCTTGACCCTCAGCAGATCTGTATTTTCTACTGAGATTAATTTATTATTAGGGTATTAGGGTAGGTGGAGTGCAATTGTTTTAATAAAATGTTTTGGCTGGCTGCACAACAAATGCATTCATCTAATAGCCCTATTATTCCTCCTGTGCAACAAGCCAAATTTCCCATTTTCTCTTTTACTTTGCTTCATTTGGAAGCTTGGTCCTCTTTTTTTTTTATCACAGAATTGTGTTCCCAATTAAAACACAGGTTCACACAAGTATGCTGGATTGGTGGATGGAATTACTCCTCCTTCCATAATCAGCAGCACCCATTTTGGTACATTTTACCTGTACACTGCACCAAAGCAGGGCTCTAGCATCAACAGAATGGCCATTTGAGGAATGGTTGTTGCTCAGTCCAAGACCAAAGGTTTGCTTACAAGATGTCCCAGGGTCAATGTATGGGTTGTGTAAGAAGATCCATGCCATCTGTGTTTCGCAGTTTTCAGACACCTTTCATTTCATCGTCCATCATTGATGGAATTGGATTTTTTGGTACCCAAATTTGTGTAAATTCACATGTGCAAAAATGCGCAAATTCTCCCAAAATGCACAAATCCCTCCAAAATGTGCATTTTCACATTTTAGCCTATGGAGGAAATGCACATTTTTGGCCGTGGTGTGTGTTTGTGTTTGTGTGTGTTTGTGTTTGTTTCTACAACAAAATTTGTGCAAAATTCCTGAAGGTTAAAAATAATAATCCATAAGCCCATGGAATCTGCTTATGGGGAGAAGACAGTCCACTGCAAAATCTGCAAGTTGGACTCATACAAATCCAAACTCACTTGGTTCCATTGCAGATTTCTCCAACATCCCTAATCCTCGGTAGCTCCAGGTAAGGCTGAGAAAGACCCCTGTTTGAAACCCCGAAGAACTGCTGCCAGTCAGTGCAGACACTACTGAGCTAGATGGACTCATACTGGGTTCTCTGACTGGGTGCCTGGCCATCCTAGTTTTTATTTAACTTTTTAAATAAAATAGAATAATAATAACTGGGAGACTATCATGCTGCAAGGCAAAATGTTGGCCTTGAGCACCATCTTTATTTACCACTTAGGGCCATTCATGCCTGTGATGTTGTGTAAATGGCAGCTTTATGGACACGGTTTACATAACATTACAGTCCCAGAAACTCCCAAGTCACCATTGTTGCACAAAATGGTGGCTCGCGAAGGGAGTGGGTGACTGTCAAGTGCTCACCAAGCAGCGGAGCACTCGATGTGCAGGTACATGACCAACCTGTGGCTCAGGGAGTGGAGTCGGGGGGGGGCAAGGATGGGGGAATTTCATCAGATTCCATCCTCCCCCATCCCCCACGGACTCTGTAACATCCCTACCCTGAACCCAACCCATGAGAAGTTTTCCCCAAAAATTTCTCCTTCAAAATTCTTTTCAAAAGCAATTTCTTTTCTATCAAATCAAATGAGAACAGTCAAATGAATGTATAAATGTGGAAGCCACGTTCAACACAGCACTAATTTTTGTCATTGCAAGCACTTTATGAATAGGAGCTGTTAAGTGCTTCCTACTGACTAACTAGGCCTACCAGCATGGAGGGGTAATTCCTCCTTAACAGCATCATCCAGCAACCTTCAGCCCAAATGCCTCTTCCATGAACTAGTAGCCAATGCATAAGGATAGTCATAAGCAATGCATTTGAACCAAAATGAAAACAAATGCATTCATCTAAAAGTAGACCTGGAATGGATGATGTTTGATCCCTCAAGACAGGACATTTGCTCTCAAAATAACGTGAACTTGGACTATGTTTAATACTCCTAGCTAGAAAAGTTCACAGAAATGGCTTCCATATTGAGTCCGTCACCATTTGTTGGAGATGTCCATATGGCTGGTTGCAAGGCCACATCCCCTACACACTCTGCTCTTCCCTTTTTAAGTTCCCAGAAAGCAAAGAAATTCCAAATTGCCTTTCAAAGAGAATATGGAAGTGACTCTGAAATGATGCTCACCACTGCCTAAACCATAGAAGGGATGCCTGATGAAAAAGCAGCATCCTACATCCTGGCTGAAACAAATTTGGCCTGGAGCAGCCTGGCCACCTTAGCCCCACATCTATCTGGTGTAGAAGTGGGGCTAGGTTGGCCAGGAGGACAGAAGACAGTCCTTTACTTGAAAGGCAGCCCTCTCTAATGCCACTTTAAAGATAATGAACCATTACAACAGTTGCCTATCCACAGTTGGCACTTGCAGTTGCTCTTTGCGCACATTTCTATTCATGTAATTTTTTTAAAAAAACATACAGAAAAAGTTCCCAGATTTCAGGAAAAGTGCACAGCTAAGCTTGGAAATGCAAGCCAAGTTAGGCCCCCTGTGGAAATCTGGCAAGCCCCAAATGGGCCAGGTTTCCCAGGAGACAGACATTCCTAACCCAGGTCAGTCCTCTTTTGCATCTCTTTTAGCACACCAACCTTCTACTCTCAGGTTGCACTGCTCAATAAACTGGCCACTTCAGTGTCAACTAGGATTTTTTGTCTGCTGCCTGGGTTTACACCATTCACCTGGGGAAGGGGTGACATGGTAAATGGAGGTGTCTAAATCTTTGGAGCAAGTTATTTAGTCACAATGGTGGGACTGTGAAGGAAAAGTCACACAAGCAGATGAGGGCACTGGTGAGTACTCTGAGGCGCCTTTGAGGTGAAGGAGGATTCCTGAGAGTGTCTGCTCAGGGTCATGAGATCCCGGTGTGCAGAGTGCGGAACCTCTTTGGGGACAATCTGCCTCACCTACCTAGAGTTGTGGGGCTTAGTGGGAGTGTATCAGAAAGGACTCCCTAAACACATGAGCAGATAGAGAGGGATAGTTATCATACTGCATCCAACTCATGGCTCGGTAGGACTTGCCATAATTCAAGGCAGGGAGAGCTGTTAGGCAGTTCCAGCATTAGTAGCATCCCACACAGTTGAATAATTGTTGCAGGTCCTATTAGGTTAAAGATAAATACATTTGTGTCACATGTCTCAACTGGTTATTCCTGAATTCAAATTACTGCAAACAGAAATTCACCATGAGCGTTTACGCAAGTGGCGGCCCTCATGGAAAATAAGCACAACAAAGCAACCTTTACATGAACTCAGGCCTAGGAAGTTAATCTCCAATTTGGGCTTCCCCACTCAGAGACTAGCTCAAGACGAACCTATAGCACAAATCAATACAGTGAAAAAATGTTTCCCTCATTCCCCCCTCCCACCACCACCAGAGAGCAGATTACTTCTGTCAGGAAGACAAAATGGGGAAAGCGTTCTAACAAAACCGTGGAGGAAATAGTTACAAACTAGCAGTAGGTGACAAGTAATTAAGGGACAGAAAAATGTATAGGAAACTCATTTGGATGAGCGTCGACTGATTAATACAGTCACAACATTTATTTTCTTTATTTATGGCTGAGTGCTGCAGTTCGTTCATATGTAACTCCCCCATATACAATTCGACTGCTGACATGCAGGGGAAATGAGGAACCCTGAAAGAAATTAAGCTGAATTATGTGACTGTTACTCAACCACCACCACCCACCTCAGCTCCTAGGTTTAATCCTTATATATAAAAATACAAAATGGCACTACAGCTAAGAGACCCTTAAATAATATCATCTCACTAATGACATGCAAGAAGCTAGGTGACAATTGGGTCGTATTTCTGCATGAGCCAACCATCTATTACAAATGGCCTGGAGAAGGGTGTCATTTATCAGTGACTACATATTGCACCCACACGTGATCGGGATTAGGGCTCCATTCCGCACACTGCTGTATAAAGATCAATCATTCAAATTTTAATCAATCTCATAAAAATAACAATAGTCTTGCCCTTTAACTGGAACCCTACACCTGTTCAAATAAAAAGGATAAAAGATGAATAAATGAGATGTTTGAAATTGCTCAAGCCAGTCAGTAGTACAGTAACACAGGGATCAAACTGAAGCTACCTTACCTCAGCCTTTCCCATGCCCTCCACCATGAGTCTGGCTGGAGGATTCTGGGAATTGTAGTTCAAAACCTCAGGAAAACATTATCTTGGGGGAGGCTGCCTTAGATCATAGCCTCCCCCCCATCCAAAACAAATTCTACTAATTTCTACTAGTATGCAGACACCCCCTATAGCTCATTTATAGCTTGCCTAACTGTTCCATGCCATTGCTTCCTCCAAGTAAGCACTGCTAAATTGTAACACTCATGAACAAAAGCCTTCTGTCATTTGAAAGATAGCATGCAATGGCTAGTTCGTAGATTGACAATTGATCAGATTTCATACTTCAAGCCTGCCAAAATCCAGAGATGCCAAAAAGGTTTAAACAATTCAGATTGTGAGTTTTGAAAGGTTTCATTCAAATTGCAAATGTTGCTTACATTTTTTTTTCCTCATTCAAAAATGCCCAGGGAAATTAGAATGCGCAGAAAATCTCAAATATTTGTGAATGAACACCTTTCCCTCTATTTCTAGTGTTCAGGCTGTGAGTGCCATAGTTTATGTAGCCCAAATACCAACAGCCATGCAGAAGAGGTATCAGCAGGCTTGGGGAAACCTGAAGGTTTGCAGAAGTATCAAAACCTCCCACAAATATTTAGAACAAAATTTAAGGGCAGTACACCAAAAGTAGACTAATGAGAACTGAGCATGCTCAGCTGCAATGCAACTGACTTAAGCTGGGGTGGAAAATCAGTGGGGCAATAAAATAACTGGAATCCTGAAAAGTAAGATTCTACACTGCAACATTCTGTTGCATGTCCCTTCTTGCAATAAATCCTACAAATATGGATTTACTGCTTTGGGACCAGAGATATGGGAGGGGAGAGTCTTTCTCTTTCTTTCCTTTTCGATGTTCTTGTTCACAACATTAAGGGTAGCTCCAAGGATAGTGATATAATACATAATTTTCCCCCATCTTGTTAAGACTCCAGATTAACACAAATTGCAGAGGTTTGATGCCTGACATAAAGATCTGCTGAGGGGGTCTTATGTAACTGACCATTGTTGGAAGTAAAACTCTTCATCGTATAGAAGCATTTTAAACTAATCCAGGAGCCTAACTTGCATGTAGAGCCCAAGGGATGCCACTAGGATTTTCAGTTCTTTGAAAGAGCCCCGGTACAAAAGCGAGTGCCAATTTAAACAAAGCAATATGTTTAAAAGCAAGCAAGTGCCAAAATGTCAGGCAGGCCCACCAACAGAGGGCAGACATGAACATAAGAAGAGCCATTGCAGTCATTGATTGAAAGGTTTTTAGTTTTCATTGTACAGCCTCATAAGAACAGAAGAAGTGCCATGCTGGATCAGACCAAGGGTCCATCTAGTCCAGCACTCTGTTCACACAGTCGCCAACCAGCCATCAGCCAGGGACCAACAAAGCAGGACGTGGTGCAACAGCACCCTCCCACCCATGTTCCCCAGCAACTGGTGCACACAGGCTTACTGCCTTGAATTCTGGAGATAGCACACAACCATCAGGGCCATTGATAGCCTTCGCCTCCAGGAATTTATCCAACCCCCTTTTAAAGCCATCCAAATCGGGGGCCACCACCACATCTTGTGGTAGTGAGTTCCATAATTTAACTATGTGAAGAAGTACTTCCTTTTATTTGTCCTGGATCTCCCACCAATCAGCTTCATGAGACGACCCCGGGTTCTAGTATTTTGAGAGAGGGAGAAAAATGTCTCCCTACCCACATTCTCCATGCCATGCATAATTTTGTACACCTCTATCATGTCTCTCCTTAGCCTCCTTTTTTCCAAGCTAAACAATCCCAGTTGATGTAACCTTCCCTCATAGGGAGCTTTCCAGGAGCTGAGATGGAGGCCATGCCTGGCAGCTATTCCACTGCTGGGATCAATTAACCTCCCAGGCCTGAATAGCTTCGCCATGTCCAGAGAGCAAACATAAGGCTGGATCCAGACTTAGGCCTAATCTACACCAAGCAGGATATTGCATTATGAAAGCGGTATATAAAAGGCAGGAGCCACACTATGGCTTTATAGCAGTATGGGTCCATTGACACATACCATGTACTGCTTTCATAGTGCAATATCCTGCTTGGTGTACATTAGGCCTTAGCAATACTTAAAGTGGATTGATTGAAATCAAAGAGACTTCGGTTGGTCACGACTAACTGAATTCCCATTAATTTCAGCAGGTCTACTCTAAGTATGTCTACGTTTGCATCCAACCTATAGAATGCAGTTTAGAGACCCTATTTGTTCTTTCTAATTGTTACCTGTACCCAGTAGAGGTTAGTGCTGTGAATTTGGTGGAGCTGTGAATCCACTCTGAGTTTGAGTCAGAACAATCCAGAACTCTAAAGGAGCTATTGAAGATACTGAGCCTATTTTGGGATAGGGTTCAGCACCTTGGATAGCTCCTTTAGAGTTCTAACTGAAAGCCAGAATGGATTCACAGCCCTATCAAAATCAAAGCCACCAGCCTTGACTGCCTGTACCATTCCTCTTCTTGGACCTTCAGGCCTCTCTCAACATTCCTGATCTTACCAGTCCCTCTTTCCCTTCATACTCACCTACATTTCTCAGTTCTTCACCCTCTTGATCCAGATTCCTCAGCTCATCTCCGCTTGCTCACCCTGCAGCACATGACTCCAAAGCCAGAGAAGCCAGAAAGGGATTGCTTTACCATTTGCCAATATCGCAATAGTCTATATTAATGTTTGCACTAGTGCTGCACTGAAAATGTCTCCCACATTTTTATCCAACCATTGTCATTTAATCTGATAGAAAAGAAATTGCTTTTTGAAAAGAAATTCAAAGTAGAAGGGATTTCAGAAATATTCTCATGGGCTGGGTTTGGGGTTCTTGTGCTTACTTTATTTATGAGGTATCCAGGAAAGTTGCACGACTCTCATGCCTTTCATTGTACAATCATCTCTCCAGAGCCTGGAGCCTCCTCGGTTTCCATCATTTCGAATAAAGCCCAAGAGAAGATATCATGAAGTAATTCCTCCCATTGGGCTTTTTCAGCCTGGGAGGATGCAGAGCAATAGAGAGACGTGTAATGGAAAGAAAACACACACCTAGCACCCTCGGCTGCATTGCACTGTTTAGCTAAGCTCAAAAACACCACCAAAAGAAATTCAAAGTAAATTATCGAGAAATAGAAGCCCCTTTCATAATTTCAGAAAATTGGAGGGCAGGTTTTCACATAGCACTAGCTCCACTGCTTCCCTAAAACTGGACATGGTAGTAATAATATAAGCATCTGCGTTAGAGACAAGATATATCCACAACCACCCCTCAGATATTTAACCTTTAGAAAACCCTGGGGAAGGTGTTGAACTACACAACTAGAGATGAGCCAGTTGACATTTTTCTCAGACAAGTTATGAGATTTTTCTTTTTCACCTCCCTAGAAATAAAAGACCACTTTGCTGGATTTTCCCCTATTTTCTTCAGTGTGTGTGTGTGCGTGCCACCTCCTCATCCACCCACTGCCCACAGAGCACCAGAACAAGGCTAGGTATAGGGCATCGTGGAGGATGCAAAATGGGTACCAGGCTGCCACACAGCTGCTGCTGTTACCACTTGTAGTGGCAGTTTAAAAAAAAGCCATAGGGGAAAAAGAATGAAGTTGTGCTACAACCTGGTGCTGCAAATGGTGAGCCCTACTTGTGAAAAACTCTTGCAAAATTTCTTCTCTCCTTGGAGAAATTCAGTGAAATTGTCCTCCCAATTGTCCTCTCAATTTCTCTGTCCACAAATATAGTAGAGACTTTTGAGAGGCCATTTGCACCATAATGGTGTCTGGAGTTTAGGACTGGCATATTCCTGAACCAGTAGACTTTGAAATGTAATGATGCAGCTGGTAGGTCAGAATGCTATTTTTTTAAAAAAAAAAAAATACAGTGGAGCTCTGCGATTGGAGAGCCATGGGCAGTGAGCCCCCTTAACCTGAAAAAGGCAGGTCATGCAAACTAAGCTGCCTCTGACTTCTCTGTGAACCTCACACAAAACGTAAACGCAATGCTTGGAGGGGCAGTGGCCTCAGCCTGGCCATACCTAATTGTGAATTTCATTAAAAAAAATGAAGTTATGCCGAGATATAACAGCAAGATGTTGCTATGCTAAACTGCAACCCAAGATAGATGCAACACTGCTAGCTTGGATGATCAATCCTGTGGATTTTCTGGAGTAAGATTGTGACACCACTTCTGAGTGTGCCTTTAAATCATTGCATTACCATTAAATTCTCTCAAACTAATACTTTAACCAGTTTGTACTCTTCCTCGCTCCCAAGCCAAATGGTGTTATCAGGTCCTGGGGTATTGGGAACTGTTTATTTTACAAATGTCCATGTAAGAATTGCTAATGGCCTTTAAAGGTGGTTACAAGCAGCCGAAGAGTGGTCCTGATTAGAAGTTGGATGAAGATGCAAATTTGAATTTCCCCTGTAGCTCAGGGCCATTTGGTTGTAAAAACATGAGTTGGACTCATGACCCTGATTAAAATGTATTGAAAAATTAATAGGCCAAACTCTCATCTGGAAAATGTCATCTGTTGCATTGGGAGATGCATCAGTGGCATTATGCCATGAATGAATTCCGCCTCTCTAGCTCCCCCAATACTGTAAGTCCTGTGAAAGCTGAAGGGACAGAGAGAAGCAACTTCCTTCTGTGCAATTTAGGTTTTGCCACTGCTGGAGGGAAGTAAATAGTGGAGTCCCACAGGGATAGGTATTGGGACCAATTCTTTTCAACTTATTCGTAAATGATCTGGAATTAGGAGTAAGCAGTGAAGTGGCCAAGTTTGCTGATGACACCAAATTATTTAAGGTTGTTAAAACACAAAGTGATTGTGAAGAGCTCCAAAGGGATCTCTCCAAGCTGGGAGGGTGGGCATCCAAATGGCAGATGCAGTTCAATGTAAGCAAGTGTAAGGTGATGCACGTTGGGGCAAAAAATCCAACTTCAAGTATAACCTAATGGGATCTGAGCTGGCAGTGACCAAACAAGAAAGAGAATTTGGGATTGTGGTGGACAGCTCGATGAAAATGTCCACCCAGTGTGTGGCCACTGTAAAGAAGACAAACTCCATGTTAGGCATTAGATTGTAAGCCTATGCGGCAGGGTCTTGCTATTTACTGTTTTACTCTGTACAGCACCATGTACATTGATGGTGCTATATAAATAAATAATAATAATAATAATAAAAAGAATTGAAAATAAAATGGCCAGTATCATACTGCCCTTATACAAATCTATGGTGTGACCACACTTAGAATACTGTGTACAGTTCTGGTCACCACACCTAAACAAGGATATTATAGACCTGGAAAAAGTGTAGGAAAGGGTAACTAAAATTATTAAGGGGCTGGAGCATCTCCCCTATGAGGGAGGGTTACATCAACTGGGATTGTTTAGCTTGGAAAAAAGGAGCTAAGGGGAGACATGATAGAGGTGTACAAAATTATGCATGATACAGAGAGTGTGGATAGGGAGACCTTTTTCTCCCTCTAATACTAGAACCCGGGATCATCCCATGAAGCTGATTGGTGGGAGATCCAGGACAAATAAAAGGAAGCATTTCTTCACACAGCGTATAATTAAATTTTGGAACTCACTACCACAGGATGTAGTGATGGCCCCCAATTTGGATGGCTTTAAAAGGAGGTTGGATAAATTCCTGGAGGCGAAGGCTATCAATAGGTACTAGACCTGATGGTTGTTTGCTATTTCCACTATTCGAGGCAGTAAGCTTGTGTGCACCAATTGCTGAGGACCATGGGTGGGAGGTTGCTGAGGACCATGGGTGGGAAGACCATGGGTTGCACCATATCCTGCTTTGTGGATTCCTGGTCAACAGCTGGTTGGCTACTGTGTGAACAGAGTGCTGGACTAGATGGACCCTTGGCCTGATCCAGCAGGGCTCTTCTTATGTTCTTATGAATGTCTGAATAACATGCCTCATTGAGAAGGAAAAGTAGCAAGTGCGGCTGAGAGTCAAAGTCTGAACTATGGTGTTACGAGCAAGGTCCCTGCAGATCCAAACTCAGTGGGAGGCAGGAGCAGGTTGTCGGCTGCCAGCCCATCTGGCAATGCAGCTGGTGGCTGGGGGGGTGTCGTGATGAAAAACACACAAACTGTTAGAAATAGCATCACAAATCAAACAGATTCAGACTAGCCTCGCTGTCTGAGGGAGTGGAAGGAAGCACAGGGCAGGCAGGAGAGGTGGGACTGGAAGAAGTCTTCATTTCACTTGGCTAGAAAGATCCCCACTTTATCCAAGCAAGCTGATGTAAAATCATAACTGAATGGACAGCTTGGGAAGTGGCCGGTCTCCATCCAGATGCACTTTAACTAACCTCCCAGCTGGGATCGACAGCCCACTCTGTTTGCCAACCCTGATTTTATATATATATATATATATATATATATATATATATATATATATTGCTGAGCATGTGCAATTCCACAATCTAAAGTCACTTAAATAATAGCACTGTTATGACTATGGGAATAAAATGGAGTTTGCTTCTGGTGAGCTGATAGTAAATGCATTTAAAGAGCAATCCTACTGTCCTGGAAGAGCATCCCAGGGACCATAGGATTCTTCAGATTCCTGTCTCCAAGGCCAGAGGTACTGCTATGACTTCAGAAGGAGGATTCCAGTATCCATTCCCTCCCCCCTCACATGCCATTTCCCCTTTCAGCTGCCTCAGAAAGAACTATACCTGCTGCTTCCTGAGGTTGAAAAATGGCCTTGGGGAAGTCAGAAATGGGTGTGCCAGTGGGCAGAGAGGGGCGGGGAGAGGAGAGGCCAAGATATGGGGAATCCTATGGCCATCCCAGCCCCCACCAGTGAGGCCTCTCTAGAGGGCTCAGAAGCCTGTATAGAGAAAAAACGCAAAACATGGAGGATGGAGCAATGAAAATCTCCTCCATCACTCTTCCCACTCTGCCAACTGCCAGCTCAGCACGGCATTGGATACATGGAAGCTTCCGAGTTTGTACGCGTCTGTCTGATGAGAGTGTAACCCATAGGATTGCACTCTTCCCTGGGAAGCAGCACCATTTTGTTTTATATAAGGAAGAGAGAGATTACACACACACACATGCACACACAGAGTAAAGATTTACCTAGATGTAGATAGATAGATAGATAGATAGATAGATGTGTGTGTGTGTGTGTGTGTGTGTGTGTGTGTGTGTGTGTGTGTGAGAGAGAGAGAGAGAGAGAGAGAGAGAGAGAGAGAGAGAGAGAGAGAGAGACTGTTTCTACACCTGTCTTTTCCCCCAGGATCATCCCGGGATCATCCCTGGGCATCCAAATGACACACAGGGGATCCCGGGAGCAGGCAGGGATGATCCCTCCATTTGCCTGGGATAATCCTTAGGTGTAGAAAGGGAAGAGAGAGAGAGGAGAGAGAGAGAAGATGAAATGAGCATCTGTATCTATGTACATGAGAAGCCAGCAACATCTGCCCCAGTTGGCCTGGCATGCCCATGCCAATACAAATGCTGATGCTGCTGTTGGCCCCTCACCTGCTGCTCCCAGGAGGGCCAGGGGTCCAGCTCTGCAGTGGATTTCAGGAGAGGGGAGGGGGATCAATTAATCAAAGTCTTTATTTCATTTTGGGTGCAATGTTATATGAGATATGCCAGATGAAGAACTAAAGCATATGGCTGAAGTGTATGCGCACACGCACGCACGCCCAACACTGGCAGAACATGAGATGTGTTGGTGGTGGCCACTGTGACTGGTGGGCACTGATCATGTTGCCAGGGATGCTGGGTAGGTGGCTGTTGTCTTGTTCCATTTGTGTGTTTGTGAACATTCTGTTTCCCCCCCCCCCTCCTGTTCTGGGCTGAGTGAGCATAGGATTTAGTGGCCCTTGTGCTAGTTTTGCAGCAACTTATCCCTCCCCTCATCCTCTCCCAGTTTAATTGGTGGATAGGATCACTTAGCTCTTTGGAAACCTGAGCAACTTGAAATTCAGGGAGACTCTTCATAAGAAATATAAGGCTTTTATAAGGGATCACTCAGATTCTAGAGTGTGTTGGCCAGAAAGGGTCCCTTCTCATTTTGAATCTGATGCTCTTTCTCTTCCCTAATCCCTAAACTCTGATAAATCTGCAGCACCTAGCTGGCCCTAGATAGGCTAATGAGATACAAAAATACACAGGGTATCTTCACCTTTAACAGCTTTAATGTGGGAGAGGAGAGGGAATTTCACTTTTAATGTGGGAGAGGAGAGGGAATTTCAGGAGGTGCAGGTCCTTACGCAGAGGCGAGAAAAGCTTCACCTCTTGAAGTTCTCTCTGTTTTTAGCATTTTGGGGGTGTTGCCATAAAGTGTTTTGCTGTATTTATCAACTTCCTCTTCCCAGTCTCTCCACTCTCCCCATATGAATATGCCTTTCTATTCATGTTGGCTGAGGAGACCCTTCTGTAACTATTGCCAAGTTTTGAGGTGCAGCTGGCAGGAAGGCCTGTTCGGTTGCAGCACCCCTTTATATGGATGTCCCTGAAGAAGACTTTTGTCTGCTTTTCTGGCAAGATTTTAAATTACCTGCTGCTTGGTGATGTTTAATCTCTCTCTCTCTCTCTCTCTGTCATACACACACACACACACACACACACACACACTTGCTCTTTCTTTCATTATTTATTATTTACCTGCTGCCTCTTGTATACTGATTTTCCTTTTCCCATTGTTTTGGTTGTTGTGTTTAAAATGCTTCTTTCTTTCTTTTTTTAGCTGTTTAAGATGCCTTGGTTGTTTCTATGCTGGAATCGGAATGGTGGGATATAACTCTTCAATAAATAAAATAATCAGATGGGTATTATCCTTCTCATACAGATGCAGGATACAGTGCTGAAAGAACATGACTTGCTTATGCCTTAGCCAGAGGAATCCAGGGCTGAGTTGGAACTTAATAGGCAACACATTGCTCACCAGATTCCACTGGCTTACTTTTCGGAAATAGTGAAGGATCCCAGGAGAATCTGAGCCAATGTGAAACAGGTGCATAATGAAGTCCAAATTAATATGAAAACTCAATGTTCCTTGAAAAATAAATAAGGTAATTGTATCCATCTTTTGGCTTTGCTTCAGGGATTGTTCTGCAAGGTGGACAGGTGTATTTTTAAAAAACAGAGGACAGTCTTCCATTTTGAAGGTGTCCTCTATTTGATGAGCTGTCCAGGCCTAGTCCAGTTTAAAGATAAAGAACCTTCAGTAGGAAGAGGTAGGCTTCGAAAATACCCATCAACAGCACCTGGACAGCAGACTGCACAAGGCACACAGCCTTCCACACTATGGTGAAATGTACTGCATTTCTATTTAAAATAAAATAATTATTCCTAAATTTGCATCTCTCTCTATATATATATATATGTGTGTGTGTGTGTGTGTGTGTGTGTGTGTGTGTGTGTAAATTTTATGCAACTTGATGTCCTCTCTTTTATCATCTTTTCTGGTGATGCATGTCTTCTTTTTTGTCAAATCACAAGTAGCCACTCTATCATGAGGTGGAGGAACTCTATGCTGAGCCAAGCCACTGGTTCCCTTTTTAGGCCTATCGAAAAAGGCTCTCTCTAACAGCTAGACCATTTGCTGCATCCTCCTCAAGATACTTTGGCAACAAAGTGAATAGCCCAGCTTTCAGCTATAGTTTATCAAACAAAGATTCAACAGACACATTCTGTTTACATCAGATGCCATTTTGCACAGAGCTCCCAAAAGCTTTTGCTGCATGACTGAAACAACTGGGACTGTAAAAAGCAATATGTGAAATACCAGCCATGTATATTCTCATTCTGTTTCCCCTTTCGGTGTCACTGGAGATCCAAAGGCCCAGCACTTCAAGGGGCTCGTGTCAAATTACCATGACAGTGCTTCTGACGAGGGTGCCCGTTAAGAAGGGCTTCTCTGTGCCGAGCTCAGACAAAACATGGCAGACGACAGCTCTGTCAAAGCACTTGGGATTAAAACCTGTCAAACCTGGGCTTTGACATTTCTATTTCACACTGATTTCTGTATTCCCACTCTCTCTTCACCTGTGAGCCAATGGCTCCGTTGGCTTTTTATTTCCTCCTCCACTTCAAGAACCAGTACCTCTCAGCAGACCTTTGATTAAGGAAGTTGGCAGTCTAGAGAGAACAATTTCCCTTCATTAACAGTAAACAGACCTAGTTGAGGTAACATATTTCTTTAATAGCTTTACCATTGCACCTCTATCTATCTATCTATCTATCTATCTATCTATCTATCTATCTATTTATTACATTTTTATACCACCCAATTGCTCAAACTCTCTATTATTATTATTATTATTATTATTATTATTATTATTATTATTATTATTTATTACATTGTATACCACCCAATAGCCGAAGCCCTCTGGGCGGTTCACAAAAATTAAAACCATAATAAAACAACCAACAGGTTAAAAGCACAAATACTCTCTGGGCAGTTCATAACAATTAAAACCAGAAAATATGAAGCACTAAAATAAAGATGATGCAATATAAACATTTAAAAGCTCAAAACTACAATAAATAAAATAAAATAAAATAATCTAACAGAAGATAGCAGCAAAAAAAATTAAAATACAGTACCAGATAAAAAAACAAACTGAAAAACTAAAATGCCTGGGAGAATAAAAAGGTCTTCATCTGGCACCAAAATAAACACAACATAGGTGCTAGGCGAGCCTCTCTGGGAAGCTCATTCCATAACCAGGGTCCAAAGCCTCCCTTTCTAGTAACCACCCACTTCTCTTCCTTTGGCAGAGCCTCCTGGAGAAGGACTGCTGAGGCTGACCTTAGGATCTGGGCAGGTGTTTATGGGAGGAGACGCTCCTTCAGTAAGCCTGGCCTCAAGCCATTTCAAGCTTTGAATCTTAGTACCGGTACTTTGAGTCAGGCCTGGAAAGGGACTGGCAACCAGTGAGGCTGAAAGAGCTCTGGCATAATATGATCACATTGGCTACTCCCTATTAATAGTCGCTGCCCTATTTTGAACCTGCTGGTGTTTCTGGGCCATTTTCAAAGGCAGCCCCACATATAGTTTACCTGTCGGTAAATACAGACATCCATTTATCAAGTGTTATATGTTATGGTGTGCATGTTATAACTTGATAAGCTGTCTGTCTGAACCCATGCAGATGTCCAAACTACCCCAGTGTTAGAATCAGGCTCATTCTCTCTAGTGTGGGGGATGGGTTTTCAGAGGCTCAATCGGACTCGGAGACCAAAGAAAGAAGAGGAGACATACACTAGTCAAGACAGGAAGTGTGGGAGGGAATTCTCCAAGACTCTTCAGGAATCAAAGAGGAATCTTCCCAGGAGCTTATCGAACCAGATGCCTTAACCCTAACCCTGCGCCAACCACAGAACTCAGTCTTTTGTCAGAGGGGAGGGAACATCAGAGGTGACAGACCCCAGACTCCGCTGTAGAGTCAAGTGGGCAGAGTTGAGAGGAGGTGGAGGCGGTCTGCTAGGTTAGCCATTGGCAGAAGCTTCAACTTGAAAATCTTGCCTGAAGGAGGGATTCAGAAAATGCCTGTTCAGCACTGCAGGAAACTGTCCATTTAGTTGATAGCCTTGCTTTGTTGGGCTAATTAAGCTTAGAGGATAGCTCCTGGCCTTCACACTCCCTTCAGATATGAAGAGACATCTATTTACTGAATAAAGCTTTGTGGATTACATAGCACACTTCGTTATTGTCTCACATCTCAGCAGGAGGGCTTAGAATCATGACACCCTGAGGGAACTTGGCCATCTGTTTCAATTAGTTCTGTGCCCAATTTTTCTATTTCTTTTTGACTGTTCATTCTGGGCCGAAAAGAAATCACATCCAAAAATTGAGGGGATGCATCAGTGTGCATGGTTCACGGCTTACCTTACTGTAACAAGGTGGCCAAGGTGTGCGTGTCTGTGTATGTGCGTGTTCTCGTTATTTTTCAGCATGAGTCCCGTTCTCCTGTATGTTTTGCAGCCTCCACGGCTGCTTGTGCCTTCTGAAAAAACACACGTAGATTGGAAGACTTAACCAGGCCTTCCTCCCTTGGGGCTTTCCCCATACTTCTGCCTACGGAATGGCTGGAAGTTGATGTTGTTGTTGTTAAGTCCTTTTAACAACAACTAAACAAACAACTTTACACAGCTTTCAGGTAATCAGTAGGCAGAAGTACTAGAAAGCCCCAAGGGAGGAAGGCCTGGTTAAGTCCTGTAGGAGGCTTTTCAGAAAGCACAAGCAGACAAGGAGGCTGCAAGAACCTTGGAATAGGGGATGTAAGTTGAAAAATAAAGCGCACACACTCACCAGCTACCTCATAAGAACATTCTCTGGGCAATAGAGGTTGTATCCTAGATCCATTTTGTATGGGCAGGAAGCTGCCTTGTATCAGACTGGCCTATTTGTAGCATGACTATGGCCACAGCTAGACCTAAGGTTTATCCTGGGATCATCCAGGGTTCGCCCCTGCCTGAGCACTGGATCCCCTGTGTGTCACCTAGATAAACAGGTTTGACCCCTGGACAATCCAAGGATAAACCTTAGGTCTAGCTATGGCCTATATGAAAAGGAGGACAGGGCTCCTGTATCTTTACCAGTTGTATTGAAAAGGAAATTTCAGCAGGTGCCATTTGTATATATGGGGAACCTGGGAAAATTTCCTCTTCATCACAACAGTTTATTTATTTATTTAATTACATTTCTATACAGCCCAATAGCCGGAGCTCTCTCGGCGGTTCACAAAAATTAAAAACATTCAAAGTATAAAACAACAGTATAAAACCATAATATAAAATACAATATAAAAGCTCAACCAGATAAAAACAGCAGCAATGCAAAATTACAAATTTAAAACACCAAGTTGAAATTTATAGACTGTTAAAATGCTGGGAGAATAAAAAGGGTTTTACCTGGCGTCTAAAAGCATATAATGTAGGTGCCAAGTGAACCTCCTTAGGGAGCTCATTCCACAGCCGGGGTGCCACAGCAGAGAAGGCTGCAGGAGCTATACTAGAGTGACCAGATTTAAAAGAGGGCAGGGCACCTGCAGCTTTAACTGTTGTGAAGAAGAGGAAATTTCCCCAGGTTCTACATATATACAAATGACACATGCTGAAATTCCCTTTTCAATACAACTGGTAAAGATACAGGAGCCCTGTCCTCCTTTTCAAATGGTCACCCTATTTTATCTGTCTTGAATCTCCCACCAATCATCTTCATGGAATGACCCCCGATACTAGTATTATGAGCGAGGCAGAAACATGTCTTGTACCTTCTTACCGTATGGTAAGCCCTAAAATTCTCGTGCATGGAAATTTTCCAAAATTCTCACAATTTCTGCAAAGGATGCAGAAAAACACCTGCCTCTTTTTCAGGGACTCGAAGAGGCTGTGAAAGACCAGGAGGGGTTTCAGCACAGCACTAGTTTCAATGGGCGGATGACCATGTTCTCATAGACTGTAAGGCAGGGAAGGGGATCTCGAACCAGGGCCTCCATCAGCCAGTCTCCAGAAATGCCTTGCCTTGTGTAAACCTTTCAAAAGAGGGTGATCTCTAGACTGTACCTCCAGCCTAAAAAAATTAGTTGACCTCTCAGTGTGAATATATTACTGACAGCAGACTGTCCAACCCAGTTGGGACACACCAGGCTCAATAAAGCCCTTGCAGCCAAGGCTGTCTTAAATGTGAAGACTCTGTATGCTTTACTGCTTTCTCTTCCTGACTGTTGCCTTGGATGGTGACTAGTGAAGGGCGAACACACACACACACACACACACACACACACACACACACACACATCCAAAAAATCATAATTTGCTTGTCAGGTTCTGAATTCCAATCTTGGAAGAAAGTTCTTTATTACATGATCTCATTTTGTATATACAAACAGCTACAGAAGCACAGATCTCTTTCTTGCCTGCCTGGCAGCTTTCCCAGGCTGCATCACACCCCTCCTAACCTTCTCTTCCTTGAAATGCACATTCATAGCAAGTGTGGCTATCTTTAAACATAACGTTTCACCCAGTAGACACTTCCCAGAATGGCCATGTCATCATGCCAGGACGTGTCACATGGGAATTCCAAGAAGTGGAATGCTGAAAAACTATCTGTAAAGAGAGCCTTCCTGAAATGCACATGTGGCCACGTGAGGGCCCATCACATGCGGCATTCAAGGAAGTGCTGCCTGGGTGAATGATCTGAGACTAAAGTCATACAGATTAAACTATTACTCATAATCAATCTCACATTTGTTGCATAATCATCCAAGCTTGGTATGCCTACAAGCATTACAAACATAGCAGATGTGTTTGTAATAGGGATGTGCTCCGCTTCTAATCGGACCGGTGAATTAGAAGCGGAGCAGGGTGCTTCGCCTCCCCTTAAAGCGGAGGCGAAGAGGATTGGGGGGTCGGCGGAGCATTGCGAAGAGGATTGAGGTGAAGGTGGATCCTTCGCCTCGATCCGGAGCTCCGCAAGAAAGGTAAGTGGGGTTTACCGGGACCTGCCGCTGTCGCCCATGCGGCGACAGCGGCAGGGCACGGTAACCCCCCTCCTCTCCCTTACCTGCGTCCGTCCGCGGTCCCTCGGCTTCTTCAATTGAGCCCGCGGCTCAACCAGGAAGTCTAGGCCGCACTTGCAGCCCAGACTTCCTGGTTGAGCCACGGGCTCAATTGAAGAAGCCGAGGGACTGCAGACGGACGCAGGTAAGGCCCCCCTCCCCCTTGGTCCCTTACCGAGCTCTGCAGGTAAGGGAGAGGAGGGAGGGGGCCTTACCTGGTGCCACTCCCCTCCACTGTGGAGCTCCGATTCAGAGGCGGAGCTCCGCGGCGAAGAGGAGCGGACTATGGGCGGAGCGGCGGGGATCCGTGCACACCCCTAGTTTGTAATGAGCCACCTAATTTTGGGTTTCACTAATTATGACCCCACCACCACCTGCCTTTGACTTTACATATGCTTCTAATCCCTCCAATCCTGTACTGGTGCCTTAGAATTTAGCATTCTGACTTGCTCTGATTCTGCACTTGCCTCTCGCCCTTTGACACTCATCTGCCTAATTGGGTGCCAATCTGTGACCATGGCCTTTGCTAGACCATGGGTTAGCCCAGTACGAGCCCCGAGTGAGCCCCTGTACATCCTGGAGATCCCGGGCCCAGGCAGGGGTAACCCTCCCTTGGCCTGGGATAACCGGCACCACTTTTGGCCTGGTATTTCCTGCGGCCTCGGGCTGAGCCCAAGACCACAGCCGTGTAGATGGGTCCACCACTTTTCCTGGCTACCGCAATTACTCATGAGTAGCCAGGGAAAGCGGTGGATGGGGCGCAGTTCATATTATCTCCCTCTCCTACATCCTTTCTTCCCCCCCTCACTTCTTTTCCTCCACAACTCTTTTACTACACACCAAATTGAACCAATTTATTAAAGCAGTTGCCAAATTGGCGTGTTCCGATCTACCAGTGGTGACAAAGAAAAATGGGCCATTCTGTTCGCTGGAGCGCTGTGGCCATCACGGCAGGTTGGGGAGATCGGGGGGGGGGGAATTGGAGTCATGGGGGATGAGGGGGGAAACGGAGCCATGGGGGATGGGGGGAAATGGAGCCAGGGGGAGCAGGGATAATTTTTTTAAAAAATAAAACACTTACCTAAGCGCACGAGCACTCATGCGCATCTGTCCCCTTTAAGACGAAGATAAAATGGCCGATGCTACGGGGCTTTCCCCCATCGCGTCTGACATGTGGAAAGGAGTGACAGCCCATGCTACTTCTAGCACGGGCTGGCCCCTCCTCAGCTTGGCTGCTTCATCGTCGTTTGAAACTTAATATGGCAAAGACTGAATTGCTTGTTTTTCCTCCTAAACCTTCTCCTCATCTCTCATTCTCTCTTACTGTCAATGATGTTACACTTACTCCAGTCAAGGAAGCTCGTAGTCTTGGCTTTATATTTGATTCCTCGCTCTCCTTTATTCCTCATATTGAGGCAGTAGCTAAATCCTGTCGTTTTTTCCTGTATAATATTGCCAGGATTCGATCATTTCTGTCTGTCTCTTCTGCCAAGACACTTGTTCATGCACTGGTTATTTCTCGGTTGGACTACTGCAACCTTCTTCTCACTGGCCTTCCTTCTTCTCACATCAGTCCATTGGTCTCGGTCCACCACTCTGCCGCTAAGATCATCTTCTTGGCTCGCCGCTCTGATCATGTTACTCCACTTCTGAAATCTCTTCATTGGCTTCCAATTCACTTCAGAATCCAATATAAACTTCTTCTGTTGACCTTCAAAGCTCTTCACGGTCTAGCTCCTTACTATCTCTCCTCTCTCATCTCACACTATTGCCCCGTTCGTGCTCTTCGTTCCTCTGATGCCATGTTTCTCACCTGCCCAAGGGTCTCTACTTCCCTTGCTTGGCTTCGTCCATTTTCTTCTGCTGCCCCTTACGCCTGGAACGCTCTTCCAGAACATCTGAGATCCACAAGTTCAATCGCAGCTTTTAAAGCTCAGCTAAAAACTTTTCTTTTTCCTAAAGCTTTTAATACCTGATGTTGTTTGGACTCTATACTGTTAGTTTACCCTGCCCTGTGCCTGTTTACCCTACCCAGTGCCTGTTTGCATTCTCTTCCCCTCCTTATTGCTTTACTATGATTTTATTAGAATGTAAGCCTATGCGGCAGGGTCTTGCTATTTACTGTTTTACTCTGTACAGCACCATGTACATTGATGGTGCTATATAAATTAATAATAATAATAATAATAATAATAATAATAATAATAATAATTTGCAGGTAGGTCTAGCAAACCCCATATCTATTGGCCTTCTTCTCTTGGCTTGTTGAGACCTGAACTGAACCCATGTTACATCCTATTTTGAAGTTAGGCTAAAGTCTGACATGTTTTGCTCACATTAATGCTGGACCAGGACAATACAGACAGATAGCCTACTCTGTGCATAAGATAATAGGATGGACTCATACAACCAAATGAATATTATGGTTTTTATGGTTCTATAGGAGGGGAGATAAGATCCAGACCAGCTGCGTGAGGGGTAAAGGAAGAACATAAAGGAATGTAAAGGAAGAACGCCCAGCAAACCGCTGGCTTCAGACTGGATTTAGCACGGACCCTTGGTTTGGACACTCAAAGCTCACACAGAATTAGGTTTAAGACCATTTATTCAGGATAAGGGTAGGAAATACATGGGATTCAGCAGAATAAAACTTAGTTACATGCATAAAGTACCAGAACCCAGAGTAAGCAAGCTAAAATCAAAAACTACAGATCATACGTCACCCAGACCAGACTCAGCCGACTCTTCCCTGTTCTTTTCACAGGGTTTCTTTATACTATCCTTTTCACTCCATTCCCCCCTCCCTTTTGTGAACCGCCCAGAGAGCTTCGGCTATTGGGCGGTATAAAAATGTAATAAATAAATAAATAAATGGTAAGGAAGATTTTACCACACAACTGCTATGTGTGGTAACGTATGTGGGGAAATGATCACCGGTAAACACCTTGTAATATCCTCCCAAGTGCTGAGGAAAATTTTACTGCAGAATTGCACCTAATCTGAAAACTGGGCAAGAGAAAGAGTGATAAAACTCTCCTCAATATAGAGCATTGACATATCAGAGAACCATCTTACCAAGTGGGTACATGAACTGGACAGTGAATTACCTCTTGGTAAATGGCCATCTGCAATCTCTCTTTCTGTACAATCCACTCATATTCTCACACCATTAAAATCACATGGTTAGGACAGTGTTGAATACTTTCAGTAATCCGTCACTTGTGTCTTGTTCTTGTATAATCATGCTATATGCAGACATTTTATGCTGCTATATTTCCCCCTGATATCTATGGGGAATCCTGTGGCTAGTTCCCTGATGCCATTCATCATACTGAGTATCACTTATCTTCTGAAGTCATTGTCTCCCATTTAATAAGCCTTCGCCACTCAGGCATGCTACAAATGGTTCCTCTGTTACCAAAGCATTATCCTTCTAATGAGTAGGGGAACACCAGTGAACAGAATGGCCCATTTTTCTTTGTCACCACTGGTAGATCGGAACATGCCAATTTGGCAACAGCTTTAATAAATCGGTTCAATTTGGTGTGTAGTAAAAGAGTAGTGGAGGAAAAGAAGTTGGGGGGGGAGAAAAGGATGGAGGAGGGGGAGATAATATGAACTGCCTCTAATAAAAGTGATAGATGATTCATCTTTCCTTTATAATGTCTGTCACAAAATTTGAGGGTGAAGACAATCATAATGTTCTAAACATGGGTATACGCTAAACTGGGCCAAGCTGCACATGGCTTTAATCATGAAGTTCTGCCTTTATGTGCAGGATTAACCCCCACAAATTGCCAGCATGGGGTCTCCAATGTGAACTGGGACCTTAGTTTGGAGATAGGTGGTCTTTAACCCTTTGCCTCCTACCGTGGTCTCGATTTGGATCAAAGGCCCTGTAGTTGCCTTTTCCATCACCGAGAAGGGTTCCATCAAAACAAATGGACCATTTCTTTTAGCAATACAAATGGCAGGCATCACACACACACACCAGATCAGGATCACAGTGGAGGTAAAAAAAATTAAAGCCTCCTACTCCCTGGACTAGGGTCCTAGTTCAAATTGGGGTCCCTGCATTATCAATTCCTGAAAAACAACTCAAGGTCAGTTCTGTATGATTACAGTCACATGTAATTTGGCTTAAACATTCTGGGCCCCAATGCATTCTGAGGCATTCCTTTGTTACCAGGGAGAAGAATGTTCAAACCATCTCAGCCACACTTAGAATGTCTGTCTGTCTTCACCCTATTGCTTAAATTATTTAACAGAAGAAATAGTGGGTGAATGTTCCTTTCAAGTTGAATTCCTTGCTTCTCTCAGGGGTCTAAAATATGGGAGACAGGAGGGGTGGGGGAAGTGCTGGGGGGATTCCACACGTCGTACTCAGGGCACTTCCATCCGCCCCCAGTGCATCCCGAAAACGATCGTGTAGCTTGCCTGTAAAAGAGACAAGGAAGAGGCGTCCTTGCCGCCACCACCACCCACCTCCCTCCTCGCTGGCCAGGACGGAGAGCTTGGCAGAAGAAGGCGGGGTGGAGAGCGAAGCTCTCCACCCCGCCTTCTTCTGCCGAGCTCTCCAAGCCGGCCGGCGAGGAGGGAGGTGGGTGGTGGCGGCGGCGGCGGCAAGGATGCCTCTTCCTCGTCTCTTTTACAGGCAAGCTACACGATCGCTTTGGGGTCGCACTGGGGCCGCATGGAAGCGGCCTCAGTACGACATGTGGAATCCCCCCTGGTTTTTATTCTCATCCTGATTAAAACTGCATTGGTTTTGCAATGCCACTGGTTTCAACACTATGTGAATGCAACATTGATTTACACCAGCTGAGGACGTGCCTAAGTGATGTGAAGAAGAAGAAAAAAGAACAAATTGCTAGATGGCTTTATGTTCTGGCTTCAGTGTGCAACAGAAAGTGGTTCAATTAATTTTTTTTTCATTTTAAACAAACATCAAGTCATTCTTTATCATTTAAATGCATTTTTGACATACACTGCTCAACCGTCTTTAGGAGCCTGACATTAGAAAGCACCGGAGAGACTTCCATGGAAATTCATTACTGCAGGGCCTGTTGATGGGCTGCTTTGTTTTGTAGGGTCACCCAAGAAAGTGGGTTGATGGAGCAACACCCCCGCCCCCAAAAAGCAGACCAGACTACCCTGTATTGACTATATTAAGAAGGGACATTTTTCAGGGACAAAGAACTCACTGTCAACCTGAGAAGGAATGATATACAAAGTTTGGGCTTAAAATTAAACTTTTGGGGGAAAGTTTTTCATCTTTCAGCTTTTCACAACTTAGTGCTGAATTAGGTTTGCCAACTCTTTTTTTCTGGCAGCCTCCGCATTTTTAAGAGCTATATGGCAGGGAAGTTCAACACGGTTCTCTCCATGCTGGGAAGAGCTGTATCTACTGAATTTAAACATAAGAATGTAAGAACAGCCATGCTGGATCAGATCAAGGGTCCATCTAGTCCAGCACTCTGTTCACACAGTGGCCAACCAGCTGTCAACCAGGAACCCACAAGCAGGACATGAATGCAACGGTACCCTCCCACCCATGTTTCCCAACAACTGGTGTATACAGGCTTTCTACCTCTGATACTGGAACTGGGTTTGGACAGTGCAAGTGAACTAGGTTTATACCAGTTGCAGAATTTGTCCTGTTTTAACCAATCCAACAAGCTGGGCAAGTAGACTGTATTATCCTGATTTGATCAAGACCACTTGAAGTTATACATTTTCCCCGTTGGCATAGGAAAAACTTCATATTTTAGCATATGTGTATATTTGAAATTTGCTCATGCCTATTTTGCAACAGTACTGAAATCTGGCAGCCTCCATGAGTATGAAGGCTGTAACAAACCAGTGCAACTAGAAGGAATGAAAATCAAAGGGATGGAAGAGCAATGGAGGCGAACACGGATGGTGTAGCGATTGAAATAAAAGCTGCAATTGATACTACACATGGACAACAGTGGGACCAATTACAAGGAACTGCAATTAGGAAAACTCAACCTGTGTATGCAAATATTCAACTAGGGACACTGAGAATTCATTTGAGAATACTGATTCAGCATGGATACCACATGAATTAAAGGATCCCTGGAAGCAACAGCTTGAGGTGGGGGGGGATTAGAGAACACCTTTGTTAACTTGTCCTGTTTCTGCATTAAAAACCAATTAGAGTAAAAAACATTGTCATGGCTGAAGTTAATGCCAACAGGCATCAGTGCAAAAAGCATTGTCAGTTTCAGAAATTCCTAACTCAGCCACATCATTTTGCTCCAGGCTACGTTCCTTTGTTCAGAATCTCAGCTTGGGATGGCACTTTTTTAAAAGAGAGAGAGAGAAGTTTGCACAAGAGAGAAGTTCAGTTCTTGAGAGTCAAAATGTTTCAAACAATCAAGGGAGACATGGGATTTGAGATGCAGCTCATGAGAACCAGAAGATTAACTGCAGTAGTGGGACAGGACCTGAATGAGAATTTCACATTTGCTGCATTTTCCCAGCTGACAATCTGGGTATAGGTTCGGTAGATCTAAAACAGATATCCACAAAGATTTGAAAATCAAGGTCGACTCAGGGCAGGGGAGCACCTGCAAGTCCAGACACATCAATGCACACAGGCTACTCTCCAGACCTCCATGCCATGATCTGAAGAGGGTTTCTGAATGCATTTGACTGAACGTGCTTAGATGTTTTCCCGAGATCAGGAACCTTGATAAGGCAAGGTTTCGGATAGTGGGGAGGCTTCTAAGGACAACTAGCCAAACATGTTCAGAAACACTCTTCAGACCTTTGCACTGAATACATGAACATCTGAAGAGGAGCCCAAACACAGAGAGACATTGGGGTCAAGGCTTGCAGTTCCCCCCACCCAATAGCCTACTCATGTTTAGCCCCCACATGTTCAAGCAAACAGCATAACAAGGTTTCAGAAAATTCAAATTCAACATTCTCCATTTGTCAGCATCTTTACTGCCATCTCTTGATCATTTTAATATTGATAGGCTTCATATATCAAATCTCATAAGCTGTCAACTGGCAAATACCCATGACATTATATGCTATCTATCAAAAGCTGTCAGATATCAAATGCCAACAAAATATTAAACACCATTGCATGTCAACCCCCAAAATACTAACCAATGTGATGGAGCATGGTTTTCAAACTGTTTGCCAGACCTCCTGGGTGCTTCAGAAACTTATCAGGAGTTCTGGCTACAATAAGAGTTCTGATCCACCCACACCACCCTGAAAGACAGCTTGCCCACCATTACTGATCTTCCTCTGCAGTGTGCAGCCAAGGATGCATTGGCTGCATTCTAGGGCAAATGCTCCATTCACAAAGTGAATTCTGTGTGCATCCAAGAACATATCCTGGAAACAACATTCAAGGATTCTGTGCCAGATGCACAGAGGTTTTCTGGCAGGCAGGTTGAAGGGGAAGTGTTTCCTGAAGAATATTTGAAAATCACTCGGATCCACCCCCTTTTTTTTATCAGCAATCAGTGCCATCACTTCCTTGACACCATTGTGTGCTGACTGTCCAATATTGTCAAGTATCAACTGTGTTATGACCCTGGTCTCCAATGGAGGAGGAAGAGCTGGTCAGGTATATGGCACCTGTATTACTGGCAGAGGACCAAGAGAATGATGAACCTCAGCCTGGCAGCCAAAACAACCCCCCAGAGTCCAAGCCCTCCAAACCAGGACTCCAAGAGACCATTCCTCCTATGGTTTTTTCCCGACCTTGTAATGGTTTTTCATGTGCTGCTTTCCTCTTGGCAAAGATTTGAAAGTTTCTTTTTATTGCATGATTTTTCATGTGTTTATTGTGGTTTTCAAATTTGTAAACCACTATGTTTCTTTTATATGAATAACTGTCTAGGAGGGATGAAGGAATCTGTCAGTTTTGGTTTCTCTCCATTTCTTCTGTTTCCATTTCTTATGTGTGTTTTGTAATTATTATTTTTATTACAAGTTTCTACAAAAGAAAGCAATAAAACTAAAAATGCAAGTGTAACCACATACTATAAAGGGCTAAATTTCAAATGTTGTAATACTTGAAACCGAGCCCTTTAAAGTATGTAGTTACATTTGCATTTTTAAATGTTTATTTTATTGTTTCATTGAACCTTATAATAAAAAATATTTAAAATGTTTCCAGTCTTAGCTTAGTTTGTCTCATTCTGTATCCATTTGAAGACTGTTGTTTTTAAATTAAAAGAAAAACATTAGCGCAAAAATTCGTATGCATTTGTGCACCTTTCTCCAGTTCCATGCATTTGTGCACACAATTCTGCCTAATATATGCATTTTAGTAAGCAATTTCCCCTAATATAATACATTTGGTGCTTTATTTTGACTAATATATGCATTTTTGTATGCATTGCAAAACTGGGAGAAATGGAAATTTCGAGGGATAATTGTGTTTTCAATAGGCATATTGATTCAAAATTGCAACGTTAAGTGACTTTGGATTAAAATGTGAACCAGATGAATTTCTCTCCCGTCCCTACAGTGTAGAAATATTTTTAATATAAATAAATACATAGAATCCACAGTTCCTAGCAGCAGTTTGAGCAAGTGCATCTTATACCTCCTTGAGAATCAGATGCCAAGCAATGTTTTTTATTCTCAGCTGCTACCACTGCATGCTCCCTCCTGCCCTCTTGTGAATGTGAAATGTCTAACGCACTCCTAAGCCCTTTGGGTAGTGTCTTCGAGATTTGCTGCTTATTCCAGAGAAAGAATAGCATTCAGTGTTACCAATTTACCCCAGGTCAGCACTCTCGTAAATGCAGCACTTAAAGTTCAATTGCAGGCAAAGTATATATTTATTAACGAAAGACTTCCAGATTCAGGAAGGAGGTGGGAATAGAGGGAACTGCTGCTAGAAACTACGGAAAGTAACAGGCCGTTGCTCAGTGTGACAGAGCACGTGCTTTGCATGCAGAAGGACCCAGGTTCAATCCCCAGTTTCTCCAGGTAGGGCAAGGAAAGAATCCTGGCTGAAAACCTAGAGAGCTGCTGCCAGTTAGGGTCAACAATACTGGGCTGGATGGACCAATGGTCTGAGCCAATATAAGGCAGTTTCTTATGTTTCTGTGGCCCCATTCAGAAGACATCTTAAACCACATTTTTAACCATGGTGGTTAAGCCAGAAAGCCAGGCTGTGTTCAGAAGACACCTTAAACCATGGCTTTAACCATGGTAACGAAGTGTTTCCAGGAGCTAAACACTTTGAAAACTTTTATGTTTGCCTTTGGTCCCACACACCACTGGAATGTGGCCCCTGAGAGTTTCTCTGAAATTGAATTTGATCCTCAGGCTGAAATAGGTTCAACACCCATGCTTTGTAGGCCGGTTACCTGTTTAAAGCCAAGGGGCACTGCTTTGTGACAGGATGCAGCATAGCTAGGCCACAGTCAGAAGGCATCTTAAACCGCATTTTTAGCCATGGTGGTTAAGCCAGAAAGCCAGGCTGTGTTCAGAAGACACCTTAAAAGGCAAAGGCAAAAAGGCTTATTCACCATGATTAAAGCCGTGGTTTAAGGTGTCTTCTGACCGTGGCCTAGCTATGCTGCATCCTGTCACAAAGCAGTGCCCCTTGGCTTTAAACAGGTAACCGGCCTACAGAGCATGGGTGTCGAACCTATTTCAGCCTGAGGATCAAATTCAATTTCAGAGAAACTCTCAGGGGCCACATTCCAGTGGTGGGTGGGACCAAAGGCAAACACAAAAGTTTTCAAAGTGTTTAGCTCCTGGAAACCAATGAAATGAAGGTAACCCTTCACTCCTCTTGGGAAGCCCCTTTGAGATACAATAACCAATTCCCTGGATTTCAACTGCTCAGCTTGCTGTTTTGTCAAACAGACTCTTGGGCCTTTGCTAGACCTACCTGAAAATCCAGGACTGACAAGGGGAGAGCTCGTGATGCAACTATCGTGGGATCTCTCCCTCGTTTACATGCGAGGCGCGATGAGCTAAGGGAAAGACCCGTTGTGCCAACATTTTTTGTTTGTTTTTTAATAGGGCTGGATATACACGAACACTTGTGTGCGGAGGTGAGTTGTTGTTTTTTTTTAAAAAAATAAAAGGTTTCCCCGCTCCCCCTACCCTGCCCCCAATCTCCCCACCCTGCCTCCGATGGGTGCAGTGCTCCTGGCTACGCGCAAGTAATCACGTGCAGCCGGGAGAAGCCGCTTCAAAGGGCCACACGCTCGCAGTCTCGGGCTGAGCCCGACACCGCGAGAGAAACCGGGCCAAAAGTGGTGCCCACTATCCCGGGGCAAGGGAGGGTTGATCCTTGCCTGAACCTGGGATCCCCTGTGTGTCATCTGGAAGCACAGGGGTGATCCCGGGTATCAGCCCGGGATAACCCTTCATCTAGCTAAGGCCTTGGATGCCAGAGAATGGGAAGCTTTACCATTATTTACTTCTCTATAGTATTTCCCCCTGCTCTTCAGCCCTAAGTTGCTCTCTGAATGGTTTACCTAGGCCTAATCTACACCAAGCAGGATATTGCACTATGGAAGTGGTATGAAAGTGGTGTATATAAAAGGCAGGAGCCACACTACTACTTTATAGGGGTATTAAAGTGCACTGACAACTGTTGGGGCCCATTGGCACAGACCATATACTGCTTTCATACTGCTCTATCCTGCTTGGTGTGGCTCCTGCCTTTTATATACTGCTTTCATACCACTTTCATAGTGCAATATCCTGCTTGGTGTAGAGTAGGCCATAGATTAATAACTAGGATTTCTTTCGGTACTTGATGAACTCCCCCTGCCCAGACCCGCTTGCAAGTATCCAACCCTTATGGAATGGAACCATCTGAAATTGTTCCATTTACACCTGTAATGTTGCATAATCGACTGTTTTACAGCCACCATTTTCATAAGAATTGATTTATGAAAGATACAGGAGTCTGCCTTTTTACACAATGACAACTCGCTGGGAAGATGGATGGCTGCCAGGGTTTATGGACAGGTCTGGTGAAGGCTGGGGCTCACAAGAGTGGGGGCAGTGGCTCACTGAGAAGGGTATGGGAGGCCGGGGAGGGTGACTGGCAGACAGACTCCCAGACCGAGTCAGGCTCTTGTGCCATCCCTATTGATAATTAGACAGTCTTTGCCTTTAAGCCTACAATCTAGAAGTCGTGACACAAAAGGGAAAGGGACTGGGAGAGAGGAGGGGGGAAAGAGGAAACTGGGGCACCAGTTCGTAATACCAAAGTTCTCCTAGCTGCTCTTTCTGGCAGGAAAGGTGAAAACAAGCATCCTGCAGCTTTTCCTTCTTTGGGCAATGTATGGGGCAAGACTAATCTCTCCTTTGCTGGGATGTTCTTTCCGGGACGCAGGGAAGGCAGCCTCCCAGTGGCCCTTGGTTTTCTGGCTGATGGGTGAGACTAAAGTCTGAAGTCCCAGAGAGCTGTTAAGTCACAGGCATTTCCTGCTATGCACACACACACCTCCTTTCCTTACTCTCCTCCCCCCCCCTTAATCTGTATCATGCTATCGTGGTGCTCCAAAAGTGATGGTAAATGTCAGTAGAGGCTGGTGCCTCTGATGTTAGTGGGGCTGTGAATCCTCTCTGCATTACAATCAGAGCCAGCCAAAACTATCCAAGGGGTTCCTTTATAGGGTTGACTCCTTTACAGTTCTGGCTTGTTCTGGTTCTGACTGAAACCCAGAGTAGATTTACTGCCTCACTGACATCAGAACCGCCAGGCTCGCTGGTACATGCTTATTGTGCCTGACTCACAATGCCCCATTGCCCGCCTAGCATTACTCCTTGGAGCTCTGGGAAGGGATCGCTCCCTGCCCCCGCTCCTGCCAGCTCCAACCACATTCAGCAGACACAGTCCCATTGACGTCAGTAATGAGAGCAGGATACAATGCCGCCTCTGCAAGCTGGCCAGTGCTTTCTCAACTAAACTGTAAGTAAATAATAAATTGGGGCTCTCGCTACTCTGAATTGTCCAATACAGAGCAGATAATATTGCTGAATGCTCAGACTGTTTGTCTGACCCTGGCAGTGCTGCTCATTTAGGGGCTATGTTTAATTCATGTGTTTATTTATACATTTATGTTCCCTCGGATAGTGTCCCCGGGATGCACGTCTCATTTCCATGCATGGGAGAGAGGAGGGGAGCCATCAGCCAGCCCTCTCCACCAGCAAACTTCAGAGTCATGCGGATGCGATAATGCAATCGGGCACAGTGTCAGTCCATTTCACGCTGATGAGATTTCTGTAATAGGAAGCATGCCAGAACAGTTAGGACACCAGGCGGTGCTGGTGGGGTTTTGAAAGAAAGTCCAGCTCATTCCAGTGCCCCTAGGGCTGCAGATCCCTCCTTGCCGGGCCCCCAAAAGGCCACTCTGCTTCTTACTTCAACACCAATATCGTAAGAGGGAGCTTCCTGTCTATTCCATTGCTTTCGTTACCTGGATTCCATGGACACTGCTGAGTTTGCGCTGGGTTCTTGGGAGGCCTTCAATTTCCATCAATGGAATTTAAATTACTTATGACAAGGTCCCTTTCTATTGCTTTCAGTGAGGCTCTGGCCTTAGCTAGATGGGGCTTTATGATGGGGCGAACCCCAGGATTGTCCCTGTGCATCCACATGACACACAGGGGATCCCGGGATCAGGGAGGGATCATCCCTCCCTTGCCCCGGGATATAGCTTTCCGGTTTGGCCCTGGTTTTTCCATGGTCCCGGACTGAGCCGGAGACTGCGGAACGTGTGGCCAGGTGCTGCAGGTTGACCCAGCTCTGAGCTGTGCCCATCGGGGGTAGGGCGGGGGGAGCGGGAGGAAATAATTTAAATTTTAAAAAAATTTAAGCCAGCAGGATGGGAGAAGCAGTGGAGGCGATTTTTACCTCCCTGTCCTCCAATCTCCATATATATATATATATATATATATATATATATATATATATATTTGCTAAATGGGCTTTTTAGCAAGGGCACTTTGGAGAGGAAGGAGGGAGGAAGACTGGAAAAAGCTCAGGATAAATAATATTGTGGCCTCTCCAATCTCCTCCCCTCCCCACCTACCATAACACCCCTTTCCCCCCCCCTCCGAGGTTGCTTTTCTGTCCTCAGAGAGAGCAAGCATGGTTCTCTGCACACTAGCTAGGAGGGGGACAAGGGTGGGAGGGAGATCTCTAATTCTGCCTTCCGAGGTCAGAATGCTGTCTCCGATCTCAGAAGGGGCTTCCAAGCCATTTTATGGCCACTAGATGGAATTCCCACACCATAGGATTGAGCGCACTCTCTCCTGCTTTTTTTCTGACTTACTGAGGTGTCATGGAAAAATGTGTTCAGTTAAGCTCCATTCCTCCATGTAATTAAGCACATATAAGTCCTATGGGAACCAGTGGGACCTAAAATGCAATGAGTTCTGGGTGATCCCTTTGGCCAGCAGTGTGCTTTTAGGGCAGGTCATACCAAGATGAAAAAACAAATAATTTTTTCCCCTTTGCTACCACTAGACCTGAATGCTCCAGATTAGACTGATGCCTCTCTTGAGATTGGGACAGATGCTATAGGAAGTAAGTGTTAAACTGCTTGGCTTTTTCTAGCTGTTTCCACTCCCTCCTGACCTGAAGTGACCAATTTGACATTTGAGACTAAAGGGTTCCTTTTAGGGGCATGATTAGGCCAACTGCATTTGGACTGGCCTTCTAGTAGCCTTCTTAATAACAGTTGTCTCTGATTGGTAAAAGTAAACAGTAACGTAAAATCTCAGGGTGAAATTACCTGCTTGCCCATTTTATAAGGAATGAGCAGGATCACTTCCATGATTGCTTCTGACATTCAGGTGGAGCAAATCCAACAAGAGGGGGCAGGAGGGTCTCCTTTCCACCGCGGTGCCATTTGTGGACTCCCACATCACTATTCCCAACATGAAACCTTTTTTTGTGCACCACAGAACCCAGCTATAATGAAGTGCTCTGAGCATTGACACTGGCAGCGTTTCTAGCCCCAGCAGAGTCCTTTTGCCCCTGGGATGTGTCATCTAATTACCAGGATGGAAGTGGGAAGCAAGCTGCCTTCTTCGTAGGTTAATAATATTTGGTGACTTCATTATTGCTTGGGAGATCAATGAGATGTTGCAGAATGGGAGAAGAATCATAAGAGGCAGAAATATATATATTTCCTCCTCTTATATATATCACGTTTTTAAGAAAGAGCTCTACTAAGGAGCAAATGGCTGATCGACTCTGTGATCTCAACTGGCCTGCATAAGCAGAGGGGTCATGGACATTACTTGCCATTGGCTTGGAGAATTTGATGTCAAAGAGGGGTTATGCCGCCTTGGTCTGGGCAGATGAGGTAGGGGGACCTGGGGAGACCTGATACCTTGAATTCAAAGGCATATCAGCAACACTGAGCAAATTAAACCATACAATTATCGCCTGCAGACCATGAATTTCCAAATGACACCCGGTGTGTGCAAATCAGCTGAGCGGTTTCTGTGCCTTTTATTAAATCCAGGCAGACAGATTACACATGCTGCTTATGTGCATGATGGAAACAAAAGCATCTTTGCCACAAGCAAAGCCTTTACGTGTTTTGCTGAATGCTTATAGCTCAGTAGAAAAGAAATAAATACATGCCGCATTTTTGAGTGGCATAAGTTAGAAGGATGCACAGGGTTATTTCATTAGCAAACACTCAATGACAGTAAATTGTGCAACACCAGGGCAGACTCCCACCAAATACAATCAATGCTCATGACACAAACTCAAATTGGAAGATACAAGTTCATACATAATAAAAATAAGAAGAGCCAAACTACAGCTTATATGGTATAAGATAGGAAATCCCCTTTCCTGAATATGCCAATTATGTGGAAATGTGAGGAATTGACTCAATTGTCAGATAGTATAGACTATTCTCCATAAATGAGAGTAGAAGAATTAGGCATGTTACAGAATCCTCTGCAATGCCACCATAGGGTTAGCTGTAGACAACAACTTCCTGCATAACCAGGGCTGGTGCTACCATAGAGGCCACTAAGGCGGCCGCCTAGAGCGCCAAGCTAAGAGGGGCACCGCGCAGCACAGCACTCACGCGCATTGTTGGCTGTGAGCTGGCCCAAGGATTCAGCTGGGCCTGGGTGGGCAAGATGGCGCCCCGCGCCTGCCCAGCTGAAGCAAAGCCAAGGACGCTGGGGTGGGGGAGCAGCTCCACATTCGGACTTCCGCCTGGAAGCCACCCTCCCAGAGCCGCTCTAGCCACCCAGAAGCCGCCCTCCCAGAGCCGGGAGGCCACCATCAGAAGAAGAAGAAAAAGCACATGGCAAGCTCGACTCTGGCTCAAGCCAGCCTCTGCCTTACTCCCGAGGAAAGGGCACCAGGTCACCTCGCCTCTCTCCTCAAACAGGCCGCGATGTCCAGGCAAGTGGGCAAACGGGACTCCCTCTCCCTTCCGCCAAGAAAGCTAGGGACTTGTGGACTCCTTGCAAGGCAAACTCTTGCTTCCCAATCCTGCGCACGTGGATCAACGGGACTTGCATCCGAGAAAGCGTTGCACCAGGAGGCACCAGTGCAGCCCAATCCGCCTATGCCTCCTTACTCGGAAGCCTTATTCCCCCGAGTAAACATGCAGAGGGGATCGGGACGCCAGGATGCATAGCGGGTTGCGTTCGCACGGAAGTAAGTCCCGGTGAATTCCAGACGGCTCGGTCCCAAATCAAAGTGAGCCAGTCCCAGCTCTCCACTCGACGCACACGTTTGGACTTCTGCGCAATTTGAGGGGGGTGCAAGTAGCTCGCCTTGCCTAGGGCACAAAATAGTCTGGCACTGGCCCTGTGCATAACATCCATCTCCAGAAGACTTATGGTCCTCTAGATAGACCACAGGTGCAGAACATCAGGCCTGGAGACCAAATCTGGACCATCTAAGGTCCCAGAATGTCCCTATGGGATTTCCCAGAAGACCACACCCCCTTCCCCTGGCTCCACCTCCTTTTCCCCAACCACCAATTGTTTGGTGGTTTCATGGCTTTTGTGCAATTTTTCTCCCCATTCTAAAACATTGAATTGCTTCTCCTAAGGTTTAGTTACTTGCAATAAGAGTTTTAAGCTAAAATATGCTGGTATTTATGGTCCTGCCCCTTTTGCCTCTGGTCCCACCCACCACTGGTATGGGGTCCTTGAGAGCTTCTCCAAAATGGAATTTGCCCTTCAGGATTAAAGAGGTTCAACACTTTTTCAGCATGAGGGCCAATGCAGTGATACAGACAAACCAGAAATGTGGAGGGATGATATACAGTCAGGAAACATCCCCTCCAATTGCAATTGAGGGGACTAATCAAGGGACTGACCAGCCAGTCTAAGGAACTCACATTCCTAATGTTCATGTCAATGTCAAAATCTAAAGGCTGAAATTTTCATAGATTTTTACATTTCCCCAAAATTAATTTCAGGTTTGGGATCTAGAGTTGGCACAACATAATGGTACAATGCATTGCACCCGACAGAAGACTGGTAAATATGTCTGTGCTTGTGTGTAGTAATGATAGTCATCATGCTGCTGGGATTTTGTTTTTGGACAAGCTTAGGGGGTTTGTTTAAAGTGATGGGAGATGGGCATGAGGAGAAAGAACCACAGAACAAGAGGAGTTATTGCACACGTGTCAACAAATTGAGATAACAACTTCAAGGTGGCAGCTAATGTTGGTGTTTGGCACCACCTTAAATACCAACAAATTTATTATAACATCAGCTCTTGTGGACTAGAGTCCACTTCTGCATTCCTTCCAGTTTTATTTATAGCAAGTAAATTGAACTCAACTAGATACACATAATTACTGTGCAGACATGGCCCAAGGAAATTTAGCTTTGCTGGTGACTGCTGTATAATACCCAGTGGTGGAAGAGGCTCACTCCCCATCCCTAGAGATGGATAAATCTGCCAATTTTGGTTTTATTCCGTTTCTCTTTTTATTTCAATGTTACTTGGTTTCATCCATTTCTGCATCACTTTGCAAGTTTTTAAGGCCACACAAAGATGTGTATGCATTTTCAGGCACATTTTCCCTAATATATACATTTTTGTAAGCTATTTCCTTTAATGCAAAACATTTTTTGTATGTTATTTTCACTTATATAGCCACTTTTGTTTGCACTGCAGGCATTTTATATGCTTTTTTAATTGCAGTTTGTGTCCGAGTCTGTGTTCAGTCTGGAAGGTGTGAACTGGGCAAATCCTAATAAAAATAATGATCTGAAATGATTTTCTCATACATTTCTATGCTCCCCACAACATTTTAACAATGCTCCCTTCCCCAAAGGAAGGAAATTATACTAGTTCAAAAATGTCCTGATTTTACCAATTCTGTTCCCTTTGGGTTGCTGACTTGCTGTTGTTTAAGCAGGTAGTTAATATTCCTGAAACCAATATGGTTCTGTAGTTTTACCTGCCATCTTTTCTCTGTCAAGGAGAACACTGATTCAGAAAAACAAAATCAAAGAAGGAGACACTCTGAAACCTCTACCTTCCTGAGACAACAGGAGAAATGGGGCATTGGGCAGCAAGCAGCTATTACTAAGTGACTTCTAAGGCCTATTACACCAAGCAGGATATTGCACTATGAAAGTGGTATGAAAGTGGTATAGAAAAGGCAGGAGCCACACCAATGCATATGGCAGTAAGAAAGCAGGATGTGATATGTGTGAATGGGCCCCAACAGTTAACAGTGCATTGTTTTCCATGGGTCTACTCTAAGTTTTCTATGGCTGGATCCAACCTAGTGAGTCCACAACAGAGCTAGGCTTGGTTAATCCAGGCCTCTGAGATCCCAGCCCAGTTCATTTTTATCTGCTTTGCTATACTTCAGTGAGTCCAATGTTTCTCAGAATGTATTTCACACATGGCCAAATAAGAGTTATGATAATCTGGCCAAGAGCAAAGTTTTTGTCATCATGAGCGAGGGTGGCCCAATGGGCCGTTAGAGCATAGAATGAGTTTTATGAGCCTATATTGGAGGAATCACCAGAGAGAAAGGCAATGCAATTTAATGAGGATAAAGTATTAAATCCCTGTACTGGAAATAAAATTCACAACCACAGATGTAAAGCAGAGAAGCAGAAAGTGCCCAGAAGCAGAACAAAAGACAGACACAGGCTCAACACCTATTGAAAAATTCAGTGCAATGGTTTGATTATGTAGCAGAGGCTAAGAGGTAAACACAGCCTGGGGAAAACTAGAGGCATCCTGTCTACAAACTACAATCCAGCTCTTGTTAAACCCCTTCTGGAATAATGTTTATGGTGTGAGGGCACCACTAAACAAAAGGGAAAGAGGAAAAAAGAGGATGAGGGAGAGGCTGGTGGCAGAGAGAACGGGTCAGAGTGACAAGAATTGTATGATATTATTGGGAAAAGAAATCAAATACAAAGACTGGAGACACTGAACTTGTACATGATGGAAAAAACCCAGCTAAGGGGGAAATACGCTGTAATCTGCCAGAAGAGAGCATCATCACACAGAGAAGAGGGGAAGAAGCAGTCTCATTACTTAACAAAGTTAAGCCTAGGAACAATGCAGTTGAAATGGAACAAGATGGAAAACGAACACACACACACACACAGAGAGGTCTCAAGACAGGAGTAAAACAGAGATGTATAAGAAGGTATTGGAACTTGGAAACATTCAAAGTATTTTCATTTTGTTTTGTTCAGCAAACATGTATGGCAGACAGTTAGTGGTAGAGAATGGGTCAAATGGATCATGCAAACAAGGAGCTTGAGGGAGTGGAGAGGATCCTAGATCTGCGCTGAGCAGATACCATCAGACTCTGCTCTACAGTATGGCTGTTTCTGGCATGGTCACAGAAGATGTACAACAGCAACTCATGGAGCACTATGCAGCATGTCTCTAACTCACAGTCTGGTCTCATCAGCCCTAGTGGCAGACAGAATTTTCCTTTAAAAATAGCCTGGCATTGGCTTTTCCACTCATGCCTCTTGCAAGTACACTTGGGTACTGGTGGGACAGATGGAGTGCCCACCCAAGAGAGCCCAAATTGTAAGTGATTGAATTATTATGTTTTGACAGCCATGATGGGTGCCATTCAAATTACACACACACACCCGGGCACAAAAATGTTTTGGACTGACTCTGCCTGTTGTTCTAGCTTCTCTCTCTCTGTCTCTCTCTCTCTCTCTCTCTCTCTCTTTCTCTCTCTCTCTCTCTCTCTCTCTCTCTCTCTCTCTCTCTGTGTGTGTGTGTGTGTGTGTGTGTGTGTGTGTGTTACACAGTTCTGAACTCTTTGTGCAGGCTATGCATCCTTACCTGTTCCCACTCTGACCAAGCCATGAAAAATCCTTATTATTTATGGGCCTAACTGTCCCTGTAACTTTCTTCTCACACTTCTTCTCACAAAGGTGGACTCCCTTAGGGCTTCACATGATGGCTGTTATCCCCTCCTAGCACAGTAGCTCATAATGACAAAAATCAGGCAATTGTTACTGCACCACAACAAACCTTCCTTTTGGGACATTTGCAGTGGTGTGGTGAATATCACTCAGTCCATGTGGCAAGCAGTTTATTAAAGCTGCCTCTGTGTAATGCACCAGACATGTAAACTGGTCCTTAACATAATGGTTGATGGACTGAGGGATTTCCAGGTTGTGCAAGGAAGCTGGTAATACTTCAGAATGCTAATAGAAATCCTAGCCACGATGCTATGCAGCCCTCTCTGACAGTGCTAGAAAGAGATTAGAAGATGGTAATTTTGTGTTAATTGGTACCCTATTTGGTACCTGGCACTTTTGAAGGGCCTTGGATGGGGGGTAATGACCCAGGATGTGTAAATGAGTTTAATCTATTATGTTATTATAAGAAATGTGAGTAGCAATTATTTACAATTAATCAAGGTGATCAGTCATTAAAAGGACTTGCATCAACTCTAAAGTATTAGATTCAAGCTGTGACTCATGTCTCATATTACGTCTAAGGGGCTATATTGCTTGTGTCAACCAGTCTCCCATTCCTTCTACCTTCCTTCCGCCACTGTTTGCCTTTTGCTATTAGGGAACCATCACAGCTCATCCTTCGGGAATCCATTAGCTGTGGAAAAGGGGAGCGTAGCAAGACCAGAAGGGAATGGGTACTGAGGGGGAGGCAGAAGGGAGATACCTAATGACTAAATGATTGAGTTGCCTTTTACCTGCAGTGAGCTTGTTCTTCAGGCAGCATGGGCTAAGTACCCTCTTAATGAAAGAAGACTGCTAATGAGCCCTGTGCATCTTTGGAAGGATTGCAGGAGCCAGTATGATGAAAGAGCTCACTAGCCTGGCCTGAGGGAGAAGTGGGAATCATAAATCAGGTCAATGAATCAATGGCTCTGACTCTTCTTGGCCATTCCATACCCTTAGGATAGTGAGAATTCCACTAGGCTTCACTAAAGTGTTTCCTGGGATAATTTCTGTATAATTCCTCAGGTGATGGCCTAGGATAACCTGTGGTGGAACTATGGATGTCTGTTGCTTGGAAATCCATCCCTTTTGGGGCTCGTCAGATTTCTACTGCCCTCCCAACTCATCTTGTATTTGTGAGCTGAGCCACTGGGTTTTCCTGAACACCAGGGACCTTTCATGGGTTTTTTTTTTAAAAAAAATATTTTTTGTAAGGCCGCAATTTGTATGATTTGTGCAAATTGCGACCATACTTTGCCCAAATTAAAGAACATGGAAAACCCATTAACTGGCCTGACTCAGTGCAGTCGGGCTACTGACTTAGCAGAAAATGGACCAAAGTTTGGGAGACAAGCCAACGAACGTTGGTCAAGCTCCACTACCCCAAGCAGATTCCTTTGATATCCTTATGTGGAACTGAAGCAGAACGTAAGAGCTGAAAGACATGTGCTGACAGAGGAGCTGCCATATCCAATGTGCCCAGAGCAGGAAAAGAATACATAACACTGAAAATACAGAAATGGTGAAGGAATGAGTGGGGTGGGGATTTTGTTAGCATCTCATTGCCCACCTATCTAAGAAAAGAGTTAAATTTAGTCAGCAGAGAAGAGCTTAAAGAGGGATTCAGTCCCAAATATCTCTTATTCAATTAGAACCCTATTGATTTTGCAGCCATCTGAAGGCGGATTGATCAAGAACTTAAACAGATGCTCGCTCGGGCTAGACATTCAATTAATACACATAAATGGACAGCAGAGATGCAATTTTCAGAGCAAGTCGAGCACAAGATCAATTCCATTTTGTCCATAACAAAATGCTTGGATAGTGGGGTTTTTTTTTTTCTGTTTTCTTGTTCTTTATGGAAGGAGCATCAGTGAAAGGCAATGAGCACATGGATCACTTAAGAAACCTCCAAGGCGGGAACTTTGCTCTCCATAGCATATAACTCCTTTTTCATGCCACGACTGTGTCTTGGAACGGGCTGTAGCTCAGTGATAGGCCACATGCTTTGCATGCAAATAGTTCTGGACTCTATTCTGGTATCTCCTGGTGACAGTCGCTTTAGACCAAAGGTGCAGAACCTCAGGTCCATGGGCCAATCCAGCCTCCTAGGCTCCCAATCTGGCTCTGCAATGTTCCCCAGATAGCCACACCTTTTCCCCTAGCCCCAATCCCTTTCACCTAGCTGCTGGTCGTTTCCAGTCCCCCACCCCATTCTAAAAGGTTGAACTACATTTCCTAAGTCAAAGGCCATGGCTGGACGAGGGGGTTGGAAGGTGATTTTATGACCGCGAGATCATCGCCCTCAATTACACGCAACACGCGACATCGCGGCCTCCATTTTGGATTTCGGATTTTAAAGGGAAAGAAGCACAGGAGAAACAGTGAGTTTTAAAAACAAAACAAAAAAACTCACCATCCCCACCACCCACCACAGGAGTTCTGTGCCCCTTGCCCAGATCCTGGCTCCTCACGGTTACTCGCGAGGAACCAGGACAACCTGTGACGCCCGCCCACACATTCCACAGTCTCAGGGTCATCCTGAAACTGCGGAAAAAGCAGGATTAAAGGATAGGGTGAAATCCTGGGCCAACAGAAGGATCATCCCTACCTGCTCCCTGGATCCCTTGTGCATCATGTGGATGCCCATTGATTATCCCAGGACGTTCCCCAGATATAGGCCTGGTCCAGCCATGGCCTCAATCTTCGTTGCTAGCACTAAGAGCTTTAAACTCAGGCCATAGCTAAATGGGGCTTTATCCCAGGGCAATCACCAGGATTGTACCTGTGCATTCACATGATGCACAGGGTATCCCGGGGCAAGGGAGGGATCATCCCTCCCTTGCCCCGGGATATGGCCCTACACTTTAGGCCCGGTTTTTCCACAGTCTCGGGATGATCCCAAGACCGTGGAAAGTGTGACCCACTGTCACGGTTTCTCCTGGCTCCTCACTGTTACTTGTGAGGAGCTGGGACCCGTGCATCAGGGGTAGGGTGGGGAGCAGGATTTTTTTTTAAAAAAATAAAAATGTACCTTTTGAGCACAAGTGCTCGTGCACTCCTTCCTCTTTAAAACAAAAAAACAAAACGGCAGGCACAACATCCTTTCCCTCTGAGGTCGTCGCATGCCGCATGTAAACAGAGGGGGAGATCTCACAATAAAAATATTGCGAAATCTTCACCCCTCCATCGCGCTAGACCAGTAGGTCTAGCTGAGGCCTCAGATATGCTATTTTGGTCACACACCCTTTGCCTTTGGTCCTGCTCCATTTTGCATTCAGCCCCACCCACCACTGGGACATGGCCCAGAGAGCTTCTCTGAAATTGAATTTTACCCTTGGGCTAAAGGAGGCTCCCTGCCCCTATCACAGACAATGCTGAGCTAGATGGACCAATGCTCTGCTATAAGGCAGTTGGAAGACAATGCTTCTGACCATATGCAAAGTCAATTTCCTTAAGGAGCAATTAACCATTCTGCTCCAGGACTTCTATTTTCATAAATCAACTCTACATCTCAACATTATAATGCTGGAGGAACACCATTTTCTGTTGGTTTGCCTTGTTTTAGTTCAGCAATTGTCAAAATTACTACCTTCAGGAAACACTTTCCACATCTGTCTGCTGAGGAACCCCTGGATATCTGACACAGAATTCCTCTATGTATCAGGGGCATGTTCTAAAATACACATTAATTTCATGCTGGGTACTGGCCAGTTCTGCCAGGCGTCTCAATTTCCCTGTGTCAGTCAGCAATGTATCCTGGAATACTCCCCTATGGTTGTGTATAGGGGTGGAGAAATTAGTCAATTGCGATTTCTCTCCATTTCTAATCTTTCCAAACTCAGTCAATCCCAAACTTCGAGGAATTTTCCAATGTTAACTTCAGTTCTTCCCAAGGCAGGATCTACGCTACTGCTTTAAAATGGTTTATAACAGTTTTGACAACTGTTGGGGCCCAGGACACTCCAGATACAGTTTTCAAAACGTTATCAAAGTGTTTTATTCTGCTTAGTGTAGATCTGGCCCAAATTTAAGAAGTGTTTTCTTAGGCTATGGCTAGACCAGGCCTATATCCGGGGATTGCCCCGGGATTATCCCTGTGCATCCAAATGACACACAGGGGATCCCGGGAGCAGGCAGGGACAACCCCTCCATTTGCCTGGGATAATCCTTAGGTCTAGCTAAGGCCATAGTTCATGTGAAAATTTTGTGCACCGCGCATGCATTTTTTCTACACCATTTTGTCTTAAACACTTTTTTTACTGCAAGCTTCCTAATATAATTCATTTAATATTATATTTTCACTAATATACACATTTTAGTGTGCACTCTCCCCACATTTGCGTACGCATGTTTTATTGGTGAACTCCTTTACAAAATTGGGAGAAGTGCAATTTTGAAGGATGCTTGTGTTCTGGATCATGATTTGGTTCAAAAGTGTGAAGTGAGATAGGTATGCAAACCAAACAAATTTGTCCCCCATCCCTCATTGTGCAGTGTACGGAAGGTACCTTTCAGACAGGTCTTCTCTGTGAGGAAACCCAGATAAGTTTCCAAGGGGTCCCAGAGCACAGTTTGAAAACTTCTGTACTAACTGGTGTCAGAGACACAAAACAATAAATGTAAAATCCCCCTTGGGAGTTGCTGACATGGAGATCTTTACAAAGTTAATTTAGATTAATGAATCTCCATGTTAGGCACCTCATGCTGATAAACCTTTTGTGAGCAAAACTGCCTTTTCTTCGTTCCTTTAACTTGGTAACATGACACTAATTCTTAACCCGTTAAGAAAGTATCCATGTGGGAGTTTAAGATTAACAAGCTTTCATTGACTAGCTATGAATTAGCTCATTACTGTAGGAAGCCAAACACACTGAGGACATTTTTTTGAGCAGAGTCTGATATGGCATTCCCATTTACCTTAGGCTGTACCTCTTTCAGGACTTAATCCCTAAAGTTTCTGAAAGTTTTGAGACAGAATTGCCAATTTCATGGTTGATCACCTAAAGATTCTCATTCCCAAATGTGAAATCTGGATAGAAATCCATATCACGTGCCCAGAACTTACTTAGAATTTCCCTGAAGCCCAAGGCTGTTGACTTCATAGTACTAATTAAGCTAATTTATTATAGCCATCTATATGTCATTTCAGAAGGACTATCATTGATGCTTAGCAGTTGTTAAAAATGGGCCTGCTTCAATGACTTTCGAAGTGTGATTGAATAGTGTTGTTGCCCTCAGAAATTTCATGAGAGGCTTGGGATTTGTAAGATTTCCAACTCAATTCTGCAGGCTCAAAGGATTTTATTCTGATTTCATTGAACTTCGTATAAAGCTCAGTGTAACTGTAGGGGTTTAAATAAGATTATTGTTGATTTATACTGAACTAAAACAGCCTGTAGGGGTTTGGCTAAACATACAGATTTTCTAAAGCACATTTTGGGTGGAAGTTTGGCATTATAATGTCAACTCAATAAATACCTTTTGTCATTCCCTTTTGTGGTCTGTGATTCATACCAATGCGCTCAGGATTACATGGAAGTGAAAGCACCACCAGCATTTCACATCTTGGTGTACAAGTACAGATATAAGCCAAACATGTGATTTGGGGTTTATGCCAGTGTGATCAAAAGTAGATGCAGTGAACTCATTCCAAAAATACTGTGGAATGGTCAGTAAGTGATATACATAGCAAAAGAAGTATCAAGACCTCCCTAGAAATGGTGGATCTTACAGAACACTTCATTTGAAAGATTCCAGGCTAGGTAGACAGGTAATGCACCTGTGCAGCCTTCCCCAACCCTGGACCCCCTGCAGATATTTTGACTACAGTTCCCAGTATTCCAGACCATTGGCCATGTTGGAAGGAGCTGATGGGAGTTGAAGTCCAACACATCTGGAGTGTACCAGGTGGGGGAAGGCTAGTTAGAGATTTCACACAATCTCGTTGTTGTTGTTGTTTTTAAAGGGCCAGCACAGCTGGTTGTTATAAATGGCTTCATTTGCATGCTGCTACAGCAATATTTTTAAGTCTCTGAGAAAATGTGGAGTCCTGTTGCAAGGAATCCCCATGCTGACACTACTGTTCCAGTTCAGGAGAGATTGCCTGCTGCATTGGTTCTGGAATTAGCACTGTCTGAAGTCCAGAAAGGCAGTGAGGCAACCCGTCCTGGAATTAGGGAAATCAGACAATTTCTGGTCTATTTCACTTGCTCACTCAGCGTTCACCCATAAGTCTGTTCCATCCTATTCCATCTTAAATTGCATTTTTTTTTAAAAAAAAAATACACATGGAAGTTGCATTTACATGCATTTCTAAATGTATTTTCTCTCAAAATAGGCAATTTGAAATGCATTGTGATGCATTTGTTAAAGCTAAGATCTGTGTCAGAAGACTGAAGAAGTGCAAAAGCCAGTGGGTAACATATAGCCATGACCAAGAGGTCTTGTCCAGCCGCTATGTCCCCACAGAGTCCTCACCATGATTTTGACTCGACTTTCATTAGTTGCCTGACAATTTTTTTTTCTTGTTGATTTTCTTTGGGTAACTTTCCAGGTGGCAGACTGGACCTTTAAAAAGCTTTGGAAGGGAGAAGTAAGTAATCCAAGTACTCCTGATCACCATTGATGCTTGCTTAACATCTCTGAATCTTCCCAAGTGTTTTTGGTGTTTCAAAATACTTCTGGTGTTGCCTGATTCTTCTTAAGCACTTCCAGTGTTGCCCAAGCACTCGGGAAGTTTCCAAGTGTTTGACAGGAAGGAGCATAAACCAAGTAATGAGGGACATAGTGAGATGAGTGCCACCATTTGCTGACAAATGGTCAGCAAAGCAGAACTTGTGTAATAGTTATGGTGAGCCTGGATGAAGAGGGTTCAGCCAAGGCGAGGACAGGGCCAAGCCAAGGAGAAACGAATGAGCATAAAGAAGGTGGTGAATTCCAGAATGGGAACTATTTGCAATGGGATATGGACAGGTGATGGGTGCGGCCATAGAGAAGGGGCGTGGCCTGGCAAGATTACTTGGTGGGCTGGAAGGAGAGCCCTGGTGGGCAGCCAGAGGTTCCCGACCACTACTCTAGAGCAAAAGTCCTAGGACCTCAGCAGCACAATATGTGTTTCTTTCTGTGGCTATTGCACTTGTACAACTCCCAAATGTTAATTAACTGGCACTCAGTGCCAATTTACATGATAGGCTTATTTCAATCTGGGCAGTTTGTGGTTTTCTTACTTTGGATTGAACATACATGTAATGAAGGAATTGTGTGAACCAGATGCACAGGTAACAAACCCCTGATGTGCCTGAGACAGGCTGTGTGAGAAAAGAAAATACATGCTATTTACTGGGCTTGTGCTTTGGGCACACCACTTTGGACTAATTCTCACAAACAATTTAGCATGTTCACTGTGATGTTTTACTGCTTATGACTACGTTATTAAGTATAAAGTATAAGAATTTATTAAGGTTTGCAGAGTTTAAAATAAGTACTCACTGTATGGTTGTTGCAGATTGGTAAGTATGAGCCATAGAGTGGGGAATGAGTGCTGGATGGAAGGAGAGTGTTGATTAGATGTTTGTGTAGAGCGTCTGGATTGGCTGTAAGAAGAGGAGGAATCGGAGGACTGTGGAGAATATATAGGCTGCTTCTGAGGAGAGAAGGGATGGAATGCTTTGGGATAGAGATAGGAAGGGTCTGTGTGTTTGTTGTTTTGGTGGATTAGAGTGTGGGAATGAAAACAGTGTAGTTTAGAAAGGGGTAGAGTAGGTAGGAGTCCCTGAAGTTATATATTGTGAAACATTAAAGTGAAGTAACCTATGAAACCATTACGCTTTGTGCTCTGAAACCATACGCTTGTCACTGAGAGAAACCAATAAGCTTTGAACCTGCATATTCATCTTGTTAAATAAATAACATTCATTTAAACTTGGTGTGGACATTAGAGTACCTGGGGAAGGGTACAGGTAATCATATGGTGGCAGCGGAAGGGAGAAGGTTGGGTCAAGAGTGCTGATCTGTGCTGCTGTGGGGGCCTAAGCAGAAGTAGGCAGGGCACAGGGACAGAGTTGGCATCTCTAGCCCTGACGAGTGCACCTGAGCTGGGTCCTTCGGAGTCATAAAAGAAGCAATGTGATCCAGAAGTAAACCCAGTGGAGGGTGGGCGTCACATTCACATCCAATCAAAAGAAGTCCATACACACTGAAAAATGGATTTGCAGCAGTGCATATGAATTGGTTGTCTACTAAAGGATCTGTTTTGGGAGTAGTGATGCTACCAAGTTTGTAATTACTTGGCTTATTGGTCAAAACTCATGCATTTGTAATGCTCACCTTTGTAGTGAGCTTAGATCTCATGGATTCATTATTAATTTTGGAATAGTTTGTGAGCTTCAGAGCACCCTCGGTCTGCATCTAAACCATAACATTCCTACACATGCACTAAGTTGGCTGGTTTAGCTATTTTCTTTCAGAAGGAAATGTGATGGCATCACTCAGTGGCACCATTTCCTCTCCTCCATATATTGATTGGTGACATTGAGTAAACAATGATTACGTAGTAAGGCCACATGGCAACAACCAGTCAGGAACAGGTACATAACAGATGACACATAATGTCATGATGCTTGACGTGATTACAAACTACAGCTCCCAATATTCAATTTGATATTGCACATGTGCAAAAATTCATCTGCACAGAACATATTCTTGAATTGAAAGAGAACTCTCATCTAAGATTAAACAGAAAAAAACTGTTACTTTCCAAGGAAATAACAAATTCATCTGGGGTCAGTTTGCCCATCACTGCATTAGGAGATGGCTATGCATAGCATCTTTAGAGCTGTCAACCTCTTTGCAATGCACCACTTTCTTTCTACAGAGAATTCCGTCTGACTGCCAGCATGAAACTTAATAGGCCAATAGGAGATAAATAGGTATACACATTCCCCATCTCCTTACTCATCTCTATTGTGTAATAATGTTAAAGGAAGATAAATTATTGAATGGATGAAATATTCCACATCCCTCCAGACTGTAATAAAAAAAGCATCTTTAATTAAAATGGGAAAAGAACAGGAAAGAAAACTTCATAAAAGTAGGACCCAACCAGCAAATGGGTTCCCCTTCCAATAATATTTCATTGTCTCTCCCACCTCTCCCTTGGGGTATGGCAGAGCACTGATATATATATATGTATCCTTAGCAATCAATGTGAATAATTGCAGCAGCAACAGAGATGAACAATCCTGTTTTAAATTGAGAACTGGTCAATGCTGAAGAGTTTTAATAACTCCCTTCATCATAACAGGGATCGTCAAGCTGGGGAAAATCCTCTGTCGGTGTTAAGCCAATATTCTATACCAGTTGGGGGGGATTGCCCCCGGTAGTACAATTTGTAATTTAATGTGATTCTGTGCTAATAAAGTAATATACTTCTTTTTTTAATCAAATAGGCACACTGTGTTATTAAAGGTCTGTTAGTAAAGGTTGCTCTCTGGCTGTGTAGTATGGGGAAGCCAGTTTTCACATTTTCTTAGACTGTGGTACAGTCTTGCATTGTTAGTGGCAGACTGTGTTCTTCGCTTGGGTATGCAGGCACCTTCGCAGTCTGTGTACTGATCTGCTGTTTTGTGATTTTTAAACTGCTTATTCTGAATTTATTTGAAGGTGATGCCACATCTGGATATCATGGCAATCCAGTGGGAACTGGATGTACTGGCACTTTCATGAAACAAGATATATTTGTAATAAACATTCCCAGACTGGTACACCAATGGTTACCAGGTCTCTCTCTCTCTCTCTCTCTCTCTCTCTCTCTCTCTCTCTCTCACACACACACACACACACACACACACACACACAGAGAGAGAGACAGACAGACAGACAGACAGACAGACAGACAGACAGACAGACACACATACACAGAGAGAGAGAGAGAGAGAGACAGACAGACAGACAGACACAGACACACACACTCTAAAGAAACAAAGTCATTTATCCACATTAATTGATAATATGCTTTAAAATGAAGTCATCTGGGTAAGGAACAAAGAGATGGATGAGTATTTAGTAATGTGAGATATGGGCAAAGTTGTATTAGTTGTTCTGTAGAATCAGTGCCCTGTATTGGGCCTTACAGGTATGTTATGCCGGACTCTCATACAGCTCTGAATAAGCACTAGAGTGTTATTCTGCACTCTTTGCTCCCCCAGAACATCAGGGGAAATAAACAGGAGCCTGTGGGTGGCTGGAAGCAGTACACTTTCCCTTTCCTCTTCCTTTGATCTCAAAACAAGCATTCTGATGTTGCTACTTTTAGAACTCTCCTGGGCCTTCAAACACTGCTGCATTTTATAGCTCATGATGGCCGCCATTCAAAAGCCTATGAGTACAGGGCCTTGCCTGCACTGACAAGTTGATTCTGGCACGATGCTGAATATATGTCATAAGCAGAAGGTGAGTGGAACGAGACATTACCAGCCTAGAGGGTGAATTTCCCTCTGGGCTTCAATTCCCCTTCAACTCCGAAACATCAAGCTTTAGCTTGGATGGCACAAACTCAGCTTTGGCACATCTTCATCTCAAAGTACAAAGCCACTAATGCTCATGTGGAAAACCATTGACACCTTGAGCCAGATCACCAAAAGACTTTATTGCCCCATTAGGTATCAAAAGGACCAGATTATCAAAAGAACAAAGCATCCAACACTACTTGAAGTGCCTCTTGTGTTCGGAATGTCAGGGGTTCTGCATGGTGACTAATTGGATCAGTGCTCTTCTGATCATCTCATCCTGTTCTATAGTGGCCAACTAACCGGAAAAATAATAATCTGGCCTTAGGGTGGCTGTTTATGAATCACCCCAAAAGGGGACACCGATTTGCATAAAATGTGCACATGCTGATTTATATGTGAAGATTCAGATTCGGGAATAATTATTATAATTTAAATAGAAATACATGATACCTCACCATAGTGTGGAAAACTGTGGGCAGGTGACCTCTGTACCTACCTGCTCAGTCTGCAGTCCAGGTGCTGTTGATTGGCAACTTCAACATGTCTGTTCTAATGGTTCTCTAACTCTAAAACATACTCATACTGGACTGCCTTTCCAATTAAGGAGTTTCCTCTCTAAAAGAGGACACATGGCCACTCTTAGAGCAACTTGATTTGCAGAAATCGGTACGTACAGCTTTTTAATTATTATGTACAGCATGGAGATAAACATGATCACCTGCAGCGTGGTTAAAGGTATAACCAGAGTGGCTAGCTGAAAAAAGTTGGTAGACCTACCCTGTTCATGGGAGCTGAAATACTTTTAAAAGATCTGGTCTTTTTGACAGTAAATTTTGGGAGGGGGGAGAGTGATTTATATGTCTAATTGGGTTTTTATTTGCATTTTAAATCACGCTCTTCTGCTAAACTAATGGACCCCCTATTTATAGATGACTCCAACATAAAGTGACTGCTAATTACTACAATTAATATAGCGTTAAAGGCTTGCCAGCCAACTCCACTGCAACTTGTATCGCCTACTCATTTTCAATTAAGGCACATTGACAAGTAAAATACGCAGTTATTAAGAGCAGAACTCTGTTGTGTAATTACATTTTGCTAAGGTCATTAATCTGCTGCAATGCCAAGTTTTCCACCAAATGCATTGGGGGGACTTTGTGGGGAGATAACCTAACCAAGGTATGGCTGCAGTTATTGCACTGGAGATTAGGGGGCTGGGGAGGAAACAGCAAGTTCATCCTTTTTCTTTTTCTTTTCTATTACACCACAGATCACGCAGAGAGCTACAGTTGTCACCGTTCCCCTTTTAATGGCTCCACGGGATGCTGCACTCTTAAATTTCTACCTGTTGAGCAGTTGATAGGAACAAAGCCTGCACATATTGCTTGACACAGTGAGTGGGAGGGGTGGCTGGACAGTGATGCTTCACCCCTCCCCTGCCTCCCACTTCCTTCCTGCAACCTCTTCTCCTGTCCTGCTGCTTTTCTCCACAACACTGCAATGCACCCATCCGGAAACCCAGCCGTGGGAGGGAATTTCAAGAGACAAGCAGCTGGTGAGGGAAGGATTAAGGATCTGCCCACCATTTTTTTCCATTTCAAGTTAAGATAGGAACATAGGAAGCTGCCTTATATACTAACCCAGTTTGCATGACATGCTGGAATCACTGTGGGTTACTTTGAATATGCAACCCCTGATGGGTAGTGGTGTGTCATCTGAACCCAGCCATGGGGGGTTATGCGAGGGTTAAACAATCCTTGCATAATCCCCATTTTGTTGTAGGATTATGCGAAGGTTTTTTATTCAAGGGCCATTTAAGCCTCACCTCATCGGGGGTTGCATATCCAAAATGACACAGCTTATCATTAGTCAAATAACCCACAGTGAGCCCACCTTATCGTATGAACTGGGCCACTGAATGAGACAATTGGTCCATCTACTTCATTATTGTTTACATTGACTGGCAGTGGCTCTCCAGGACTATAGGAAGAACCTTTCCCACCCTACCTGGAAATGCCAGGGATCGAATCTGGGAACTTTTCTATGCAAAGCAATTGCCCTTCCTGAGCTATGGTCCTTCCCTCAAAAGACCGTTTTTCATGGGATTGCTTGAGATTCATATTCCACAAACTGGGTCTGCTGCCAATCATAGAGCACCAGTCTCAGAAAGTTTTACTTCCAAAATCCATATTAGCGTAATACTTGTATTACACCTACCAAAATATCACAAAAATGTGCAAGCTTTCAAGTTTTCCAGATCTTTTCATCAGGTAAGATGAAGAGATCTGCAGATCTTGAGAGCTTGCACATTGGTGTGATCTTTTGAATGGCCTAATAGAGCTATGACACTAATACAATTTTTAATTATTATTATTGTTATAGTCAGCATTGGCTGCATTTGCACATTTTTATTGCTGTGCCAAAACCGTACCTGCCCTTTCATAACCTCTTCATTTCCACATGAAAGAGGTGGTCATTTTTCTTCTTTTTCACAGGGATGTTATGAATTTTGGCAATATTTCTCAGGGTGCTAGGCTACAGTGCTTACCTTACTGTAAGGAGGAGGCTGAGGGTGGTGAAGGTGGTGTATGTGTCTTTTCCTTTACCATTTTTACTAGGGGTGTGCATGGACCTCCCACTCCGCTTCTCTTCCAGATCTGCGATTTGCGGATCGGCCCACTCCGCCCCGCCCCCGCTCCGCCCATGTCCGCTCGGAGCTCCAGATCCGGATCGGAGCTCCGTTTCCCCCCCCATAGGCTTGCATTAAGCTAAAAAAGTATACAACTTTTTTTCTGTGAAAGTTAGAAACCTCAAGTTTGGCACCATGACACCTCATGGGGGTATACACACGCACGCCAAGACTCAAGGCAATCCCATCATCCCCTGATTTTTGGGGAATTTATGAAAATCAGACACCCCATTCACACCCCTTTCCATAGCTCTGTCAATTTGCACGTTAAAAATCTCAAACTCGCCACCATGATAGCTTATCCAGGGATACATATGCACACCAAGACTCAAGGCAGTCCCATCATCCCCTAATTTTTGGGGAATTTATGAAAATCGGGCACCCCATTCACACCCCTTTCCATAGCTCCGTCGATTTGCACGTTAAAAATCTCAAACTAGACACCATGATAGCTTGTCCAGGGATACATATGCACACCAAGTCTCAAGGCAGTCCCATCATCCCCTGATTTTTGGGGAATTTATGAAAATCCAACACCCCATTCACACCCCTTTCCATAGCTACGTCAATTTGCACGTTAAAAATCTCAAACTCGCCACCATGAAAGCTTATCCAGGGATACACGCACGCCAAGACTCAAGGCAGTCCCATCATCCCCTAATTTTTGGCGGGGCAGACATCTCAATGGGGCCATTTCAAAGGAAATCCCAACATGCCATGAATTGGGGAGTAGAGATAAACCTATGAAATCTTCTTCCACACTTGAAAAATGGATTTGGAACTTCCAAAAGTTTAACTTGAGCACAGGAAGGACTTCTCCCCTGAGTCAAAGCCAGACACACACAATATCTCTGCGAGGTCGGCAGGGGAGGAGAGAGGGAAGGCAGGCAGGCAGCAGACATTTCTGGGAGCATAAGGAAGTGAGCCAAGGATAAGCTAGTAATGCATATAAAATGGAATAAATAAATAAATAAATAAACAAAGGAGGGGTGGAATTAAAAGCAGCAGTGGTGCTGAACAACAAGAAGAACTTTTTAAAAAAGGCTATATCTGTCTTTTACCAGTAATAGGGGGACATGCCCGGGGGAGGGGGAAGCAGCTGCCAATTTGACTGGTCCTAGTGACCAGTCTTTTAAGAAGCAACGCTGTCAGTTCAGCTCATGAAAGACATTGCTCCACCACTAAGAGAAGTAGAACGCTCACTTCAACTCATGATAGGCATTGCTCCACCGGGTTACTCTCTTTGGAGGGCTGTGATAGCCCCCCAAGTACAGGAGAGAGTGGGGGCACATCCACATGGCATGCCCCAGGGGAGCTTATCCCCTTGCACCACATCTTTTCAGTTGTTCCCCAAAGTTAGGGTGGGTAGCAGTGCTCTCTTATTGGCTTAGTATATGGTAGAGCTACTGTTTTAAAAAACACTGGGAAAAGTCCGTTCAGACTAAGAAAGAGAAGTTTCCCAGAATCCCAAGTTACCCATTTTGCCTATCCCCTCCTCCAACTTTGGGATCATGTGATCATGACCGGGAGTTGACTCTGCCCCTCAGCCCTTCGAAAAAGGTATTTCCCGCCAGTTTTTTAAAAAATTCTAGCATGCGACCCGCACCACGCAGAGAGCTGAGAGTAGTCTTAAACTGACCCCCATCCACGACTCTCTGAGCACAAGAATTTTCAGAACGATAGCTTCAAAAACAACACAGTTATCCCCCTTTCTTTTCTGCAATGCAATCCTATGGGTGAAATATTTCAAGATGGCGATCGGACCGGAGCGCGGAAACCGGAGCGCTCCGAAAATGGGCGCTTCTCTTCGCCTTGCTTCTAGGGGTCCGCGGACCGCTTCTACTCCGCCTCTGGGCAAGGCGGAGCAGGCCAATTCACTCCTGCTTCTGCGCTTCTAATCAGAGCGGAGCACATGCCTAATTTTTACTCTGTTCTGTCCTTGCAGCCTCTCTGTCTGCTTGAACTATCTAGGCGTGAGAGGGTGGGATCCTAGCAGCTTTCCAGTGCAGCTGCCTGTTGAGTACCTTTTTTGTTTTGTTTCCTTGTTGTTGCTAAAAAAGGAGGAGGAGGAGGAGGAGGAGGAGGAGGAGGAGGAGGAGGAGGAGAGAAAGCAGGGATCTTTTGATTGGCCCAGATATTAGTTTGGGTTCACAAGCAGAATGAAATTTTAGTGTGCATAGAATCCACTTAATCGCTTACCTAGGTTCATACTGCATATCTAACCAGAGCAGAATTTGTTAGTCGGGTGAGGAATGCCGCCTCTCAATACATTCAGGAAGTCACCCTGATAAAGTCACTATTCACCATGAAATGAAAAGGCCTTTTAATACCAATTCAGAGTACAACCATTTAGTTTCACAGAGACCTGAAACCTCAGCTTTACTGATATAGATCTTGCCATCTGGTCCTTGCTATGTGTCTCCTGGAGTTATCAGCTGGGTATTTGCAAGAAATTCAAGGTACCAGATGCAAGGCAATGTTTTAGGGAACAGCAGCCACTGCTTCTATGCTCCATCAGAAGAAAGGAGGAGGAGGAGAGATAGAAAGAAAAGCTACTTGCAAAAGTAATCTCAAAAAGAAAAGAAAAAAGAAAACAGGAAGCAAGAAAATAAACATGCAAAGCAGCAAAGAAGCCATGAATCCCAGTTGCCTTGAGCTGCTGATGGTGAAATCATGTGTGAAATATCACAACATTAGGGCACAAGTGGTGACAAGGTGTAGTGTTGTGAGTATGATGAAGACAGACATGGGTCTTTAACACATTCCGACTGACACTTGACTGTCTCAGATTTAGCACTGGGATGGTAGCGGGAATCTGGCGATTGCTGGAGTTAATTCTTATCCAGGGTCAAGCACAAATTAGCACTCTGCCCTCTAGCTGTGGGATGGGTACCTTTAAAGCAAAACAGAATTCACATACCGCTGGAGTCTATAGGACTCTGTGCAAATCACAAAAGCTTGGAAAATAGTTCTACATGGGTATGTATTGGTCTTTGTTCTTGATCCCCTGAGAAGTTATTCCTTGTAGCTTTCCCCCAATGGAAAATAAATTATTGAAAATCATCATTCTTACTGACGTTTGCTGTCACTGTCCCCTTGCCATTGGCTCACTAAGGTAAAAAAAAAAAAAAAAAACAGAGCTCAAAAGAAAATGTCACCTGATGAGTGAACATATTTATTTCTTACATTTATTTGTTACATTTTAAAACCTCCCAGTAATGGTTTAAACCAAAATTCTCTGGGTGGTATACAAAGGAAAACCACAACATACAAAGTAATAAATCTATGATCATAAAACAAATTAGATAAAACCAGGATAGAAATAGCAGAACATGTTCACACTGAAAATCAAACTAGCAACAGGGGTAAAATATTCCAAAGATCTAAAATCACTAAAAACAACAACAACAACAACAATAACAACAACAACAACAACAACAACAACAACAACAACAACAGATTCTTTAAATGCCTGGGAATGAAAGTTGGGGGCGGGCAGGGGGAGGGAAACTGAAGGCACCAGAGGTGAGATTCAACTGTCACTTCGGTGTGGTGATATTTATTACAAAAAACAACAGTGAATTGTAAATGTGACTGAACGTAAACTATAAAAGTCATTGTACATTTAGGATTGATTCACACATAAGCTTTTTCCTAAGGCATCACATGTAAAGAAGCCTCTGCATTGGCCACTGATTCTGACAGCTATTACAGGTGCCTATGGCTGGGATACCTTCTCCTAGCCCTCCCTTACCTGATGCTCTTGGCAAGGAAAGACCTGACCCTGCTGTCCATTACAATCAAGAGGCCTCCCTTATAATTGTTGAAAAGAACAAAAAAGTCATTTCTTTCCTTGTTCTTTCTGGTGTCACTTGCTTTCCCCTGCTTTTCTGTCATCCCTGTTACAGTCAAGCATAGCTGCTGTCAGAGAAAACAAGGACATCTGCAAGAAAAAGCAAAGTTGCTGTAATAGTGAGTAGTACTGGGAAGCACCATGGTGCTTGCTCCTCACCAAGAACACAAGGCAAGGAAAGGGCATAAGGGGAGGGATGCAGTTCTGCAATGGTTTCAGAATTGGTAACCACTACAGGCACTTGGAGGCTTCCTTATACATGATGCCTCATTAATGCTTCAACCCTATCTCTTTTTTCTGGAATTGATGCCACTCACTCATGCTGGAGAATCCACATAGCAAAATTCATAAATCATTACACTCCTGTGTTTTCCCCATTACCATCCATCTCTTTTTTCAAGTTCTCATTTCTAGCAAGTGTGTCTATGTTTCAAACAAGATTTCAATGCCACTCTTGCCTTCTGTGGACATGGACAGTGATACCGAATGCTTATACGTAGTCTGTGCATGTGAAAGCACATGCATTTCAAACAGGATTATAGGGTCATCATTGCATGTGGACCCACATAGTGCTATCATCTCACCTCTTCTGGATGTGAGCAATGATATAGCTGGTGATGATGCTTTCCCCTCAAACTTCTCTGCTTCCGACTTTCATTACCTGCTATCACGTCTGCCATTACTGTTCCTGCAATGCATGGCACTTCCTGCCATGATTTTCATTCACCAGTACTTTCTGTACCTGTTGATACAGAAGTGCAATATTGCAAAGAATAAAATGTGATTTTATTAACATCCTCAAATGCAATCAAAGCAAACACTGTATGGAGCTACACCACACAGTGGTGCTTTGGGGCACACCTTTGCAGGTATAAAAAAACTAGGAAGTTGGGAATACTGCTGTATGTTAGACCCTTTCTACCTAAGGATTATCCCAGGAAAATGGAGGGATCATCCCTGCCTGCTCCTGGGATACCCTGTGTGTCATTTGGATGCCCAGGGATGATCCCGGGATGATCCTGGGGGAAAAGGCAGGTGTAGAAACAGCCTTACATGTCAGATAGTCACCAGGATCATTCCACACACTTTTGAAGTGGGTAGACCTCCCTTTTGAGATGTTAACAGGGAAAGGAATGCAATGTTCACAGTAGTGTGGAGCTACAGTTATCAAACCTGTCTCAAGCTTGTGGAAGAGTCTTGAATGAGAAGCACTTCCCTAACGCGTCGGCATCCCCAGTATTTTGTATAGAACCAGATGTTCTATATTATGCTGGCATTCATGACACGGTACACAGGGCAGGTGCGTGGGTGGAAGATCTTACCCAGGAATCACTTCTCTTCTGCTTAACCACCCGAACATGAATAATGTCTTTTAAATATTTTAACAGATGTTTAAAAATTAAGCATTAAGGTTATTTTATCTGCTGGCTGTTAAAAGAAATATGAAAGGTGCTCTGTGCTGGGCCTTTGACACTTTGTGTCGGCTCCATACACTGCTACATACATTGTATCATGATCTTTGAAACTTGTTCATGGATATCCTCCCCCACTCTTTCCCTTTTGGGATCCTCATTTAGCCTTGATGACTTGCTACTACTTTATTTAACACTTTCCTCTAGCGCTTGCTCTTCAAGAACTGAGCCCTGATACTGCTTGTCTGTTATTTTATTTCTTAACAAAATGATCTTTTGGCAACTGTATGTAGCTTTTTCCTAATCTGGAAGCATATTGATCTTTCATTATTTGCATTATACACCAAGTTGATTAAAGATGTCTCTGATCACAGTTCACATGTTCCTTTCTTTGTTTAAGTTACTTCTTACTGGCTTCTTTTGTGTAGTGCTGGCTCCAGGTGTGGTTTTTTTGGGGGGGGGGCATTTGGGCAATGGGCCCCTCCCTCAATGAATCTATCTTCTTGTCACCAGCAGCTATTGCTCCTCATCCTCTTTCTCATCATTGCAATCATTTGCTTGACAGGCAGAGACCCAGAGAGCAAGTCGACAGTGGGAGAGAGGGAGGGAGAGAGGGAGGCTGAAAGGAAGAAAGAACTAGAGAGGGAGAAAGAAGAGAAAGAGAAGGGTGCCCCCACTGACTTTTGGCTCTGACTACACCCACCATTGACATGTGGCCCCTAACAGATTGAGAATTTCTACTTCAGTCTTTTATTGCAGGTTTGTGATTGGTTACTCACTGACATTTGTGGGTCCTTTACTTGACGTTGTCAACCTCCAGAGCATCTCCTGCACTTTTTGAGCTTTATCCCACTTTTCAAAAGATCAAAGATAAGCCAGTAACAAACATTAATGGAAGATATCGACATTGCACTATAATACATCCACTAGATGCTGCTGTATAATGAAACTAAATGGAACAATGCCAAGAAAGATAGTTTTCCATTCAAATCATGTGTCCACAATGTAAAGGAGCCCTTCGTAATCCCACAAAGAAACTGGAAGCAGAAAGCCCCAATAAAGATGAGGGATTTCAGCCTGATGTGGTAAAGTCCATTATCCCCTAGGAAATAAAGTCCTCAACAGAAAAAAAAAGTTGCCCACCCCTGTCCTCATGTCTGGTAGGCATGTGTATGTGTGCGCATTTGTAATGAAGGGAAGACATTGCGCACATGCCCAAGATTGAGTATTTTCTTTGCCTGTTTGCTATCTTGGCTTAAAAGCAGCCTTATTCCAGTTTGTGGAAAACAGGCACAGTTTACAAGTGTGCTGAGTTCATATTCTAAGCTGGATAATTATAGTGTGGTGACACCACTGGATGGTTCCCAAAGCCAGACTCTCTCAATGACCCAATGTGTGGGGGCTCAAAGAGATTGAGCCATTCTCTGTGATAAACCAATCTAAGGCCTTTAAAGGGATAAAAACAGCTCTTTGAATTATTATTGGGAAGAAAAATGGAAACCAATGAAGGATTCTCTTAGCACAGGTATTAAGTGCTCACTGCTCACACTTGCTAATGAGCAGACTGCCACATTTCAAACACAGTGCAGTTTCCAAACACCTAGAGCAGCGGGCGCTGCTGTTTGTGTGTTTGTCCAAAAATGTTATTGCTGTGCTCTGTGATGACCAATTAAAAAAAGGCAGATTCCCACCAACAAAGGATGAAACGTTAAAAAAAAAAATCCCACAGATGTCTGCTCCCAACTATAGATAACTATATGCACACCGACTGGGAAAAGTCACCCAAAATGGGTAACTCATAGTGGAGCTTTGGGCCCTGAGAATGAAAGAAGCAAGAAAATGAGCAGTAAAGACAAGCCCAGAGGCACAAGCAAACAGGAAGAACACTTGACAGGGGTCAAACAGTGGCTGTGGCAGCTTTCTCTAGCTGCAGCTCATGCAGGAACCAGAGGGTGTAGCCAGTCAGGGAAGCAGAGTTGAGCATCAGGGGAAAGACAGTAGAATAGAAGGAAAGATGGTATGGGTTAAAAGGATGGCATGGCTATGAAAGAGCAAGGCAGGAGCATAGTAAGAGTCTTTTTTGTGGGTAATGTTTTGAGGATGGCACTGATGAACACTGAGTTTGAGCTTTTCTTCCCTTTAATACTTAGGAGACCCGAAATGTTTTGGGTTGGCAGGCACATTTGGAATTCTGATAGAGTGTTGTGTGCACCCTTACAGAATGGCCAGCAAGGGGTGAGATTTGCCTATTCACAAAATGGCTGCCAGTCATTTCCCATAAGGCAAAGTGGTGAGGCTCAAAGAAAAGTAACTTGTCCAAGAACCAACGTAAAAGGCAGAGGTGGGGATCTGAATTCCAAAACACAAAACCACTCTTTTGAACCCAAACAAAGCTGATGCTAGAGGGGAGCCCTTCACTTTGCAGCATGCCATCTTCCCAGTTAAATATTTTTAAAAAAATCATAAGAAATAAAAATCAATCAATCCAAAGTTTATTGTACTAGCCAAAGGCCATGACAAATACATCAAAAGGAAGCATCCAAACACATATACAGTAATACAAATACCTCAAAAGTACACAGATAACTTGAAATTTACCATAACTAAAACTCAGCTTTCACTCAGCAATCTGAATCTCCGTGGCAGTTTATGGCAATTTTGTCTAGTTCTCTCTTCCTTATCTTTTTTGCTACCAGTGCAAACAAAGCCACTTTATGTGTCACATAACTGTTTGGTATCACTCAGAAGAAAAAGAACAGTTTCTGCAAGGGCATTCCTACAACCATGTGTTAATAAGGGTTTCAGGAATCTCTCTCTCTTGGGTCCCTATACAGAGGGCAAATTAACATGTAGGCCTTAGCTAAACCTAAGGTTTATCCCGGGATCATCCTGGGGTCATCTCTGCCTGCTCCCGGGATCCCCTGTGTGTCATTTACATGAACAGGGATGACCCCGGGACGATCCTGGGTAAACCTTAGGTCTACCTAAGGCCGTAGTGAACAGTGTCTTCCACTTGATGTTGGCCACAGATGCATAGTCTGCATTCAAATCAGGAGAAGCGAGGACCCTGGTGGGCACCAAGAAAGGTGTCCATGGATAGACTAGTCCTCACTGGCACCCCGTTAGAAACCCCAGTGGCAGAAGGATGAATTTGGTGAGTGTATAAACTCTCTTCCCTTTTTTAGAGAGAAGCCAGAGCAAGGCTTGACTTACTTGTCATAACGGGATGGAAAACATTTCTCTATGGAGGTGTTCCACAGTGGTGCCATCTCCCTGCAGTAAGCACCTTTTAAAGGAGTTGCTTCTGTGTGGCCAGGGCTAAGACACCAATGGCACATTCACTCAGGCTACAACTTGTTGATTTAATAATGCTGCACATAAGAAGTAACGTTTAAATAAATAAGTAGCATTTAAACAAATACATACATTAAACAAGATGGCAGCTGCATGAAACACAAACGCCTAGACAGGTATGTGCTCCCCTGTGGTCTCATCACATTTAAATCAGGCCCTGGTGAGAATTCTGGCCAGGGGTTTCCTTCACATCCTCAGAGTTATTGCTCTTCTACTCCTTTCACCCAGATAGCTGTTTAATGTCATCAATATTGAGTGAGTGGCAACACAGAAGAAAAAAGAAGGAGCTGCTCCAGTGGATCATTCTGAGAAGATCAGAATGTTGCCCACCAAAGGCTGCAATGAATTATGAATTTGAGGAGGAATAGGGGGAGGGAGTCCTGATATTAATCATGTTTGGTCAAATCTTGTTGATTTCCTTGGCATTCTCCCTCCTGCAGGAGTCCTTCCCCCCTCCTTCCTTCCCTACTTTCTATCTTGTACCCGCACAAGCTCATGCTCACAGATGAAAGCAGGAAACTCAGTGCAGGCTGAGACAAACATGGCCTACTTGTTGAGCAAACCCTGTGGTTAATTGGGTGAGGGGGCAGAGGGGAAGCTAGGCAGGAGTTCTAGAGAAAGAGTTCTTCTCTCTCGCTCTCTGAGATGGAGGTCAGGTCAGAAGGGGAAAATAAGAGAGCAATAACCCGTAACATCCAATTTGGAAAGTATAACTGCAGGCCTACAAAGTTGATTGGGAAAGGTGAAAAGCCAGGTAAACATTCCAGCTGTGCCCCTGAGTTATAAGGGGCCTGCTCAGAGTTGCTTTGCCCTGACCACAGCCAGTTGTATCTTTCCCTCCTCCCCCCCCCACTGCCCCACGTCCACCCACGACCTATCCAGCCAGAATGTTTCTACTGAAAATTGATGGGGGCTGGGTACTGAACGGATATTATGAACCAAGATTTTCATAGTTCTACAGCATTTCCAAAAGATTTTGAGGCTCTATTTAAAAATACAAAACGTCATTAGATTAGGCATGAATTGAGAAGGACTTTGATTTACAGGTTGCTGAAAGCATCTTTCAGAGCTTTAAACATAATTATATGGCATTAATTAGGGTGACCATATGAAAAGGAGGACAGGGCTCCTGTATCTTTAACAGTTGCATAGAAAAGGGAATTTCAGCAGGTGTCATTTGTATATATGGAGAACCTGGTGAAATTCCCTCTTCATCACAACAGTTAAAGCTGCAGGGGCTATACTAGAGTGACCAGATTTAAAAGAGGGCAGGGCACCTGCAGCTTTAACTGTTGTGATGAAGAGGAAGTTTCACCAGGTTCTCCATATATACAAATGACACCTGCTGAAATTTCCTTTTCAATACAACTGTTAAAGATACAGGAGCCCTGTTCTCCTTTTCATATGGTCACCCTACATTAACAAAAACATAGTGGGTGGATCCAGATTGAGGAGGAGTCTATACCAGCCATTTATTGAAGGTTTGTATCATAGCTGTCGCTAATGGGCCACATGACGTTCACGTGCTCCCATGGTGATCTTGGCTCCACCTCTCAGTCTTCCCGGAATATCCCTGACTGCTCTTGTCATGGTTTTTCCGGCTCTTTCTCTTCCATTGCAAAGAACATTTGTGGTGTCCCCCCTCCCCATTTGTGATGTCGTTGCTGTTCACCATGAGTTCCAAGCTCAGCAAACAGCCAATTAGCTGTGAGGGGGCGTATTTTACCGCGAGTGCTTTTTTAAAAAAATACAAACTTATCTCTGTGCAGGAGCACATATTCGATAGACTTCCTATCCCCCCATGTGTTGCTGCATATTTGCGGTCCTGCACATCCCTCACAGTATTTTTTTTAAAAATCCTGTGCCCTGTACCCATTTGCCTAACCCCGCCCACTTCTACCTATACACATGTGGAACCACCATAATGGGGCACCCTATGCTCCCACAATGGCAATCCTCTAATTGCGGTACAAATCAGTCATGTGTGCCCCGTAAGGGGTGATAATGGAAACGGGGAACCTTCGGGAGCATGCCTCTTCCATCGCGAAAGGGCTGCAGGTGCAGATTAGCCCTAAGTCATTTTATATCTCATTAAAACCATGATAAGTTCATCATGATGTAGAGTTCCCATTGAACGCAATGGGCCAGGTGCAAGTAGGTCTGAATCACACCCAGTATCAGTTCATAGCAGCAGGGAGGAACCAAAGGTTTGCAGATTTTATTGAGATGGGCCTCCCTGGACAATAGATCCTACATTACCAGGTGACCCAGCATAGTCTGCACAATTACTTCCATTAAGGGGAAATTGTCCTTAAGGGATCACACCCACAGGAGGTTGGAAAGTGGACCTACATTTGGTTTGCCTCCTCATTCAATAGCTTGAAGCCAATCTGATGTTTAGCTACCTTCTCATCAACAGGGCAATGTTGATTCTTCCATCCCTAGACTTCTTTCTGTCTGGTGGAGGTGGTATGGTAACCTGGGAGTATGCTTTCAAGTGAGCTTGCCCCAAAAAGGATGTGGGTGGTGTCTTAAGCCTCTTGTCCACAGCAGCCTGTTATCTCATTTGGCCAGATTGACTCAGCAGTTTGCCAAGGTGGCACAAGGGGCCTTGCCTTACAAAACCTTTGAATTTGGCCTAATCTTTTTCTGCCTACGGCCAAATTCCATTTCAATAAAGCTCTAGTATGAGGCCAAAGGAAAGGCCAGAAATATATATATATATATATATATATATATATATATATATATCAGCCTATTTTAGTGTAAAACCCTTACTGCCAGTAACTAAACCTTAAGAGAGGCATTTTGGCCTTTTAGAATGGGAAGGAAACTGCTCAAAACTGTGAGAATACCTGTCAGGGGGAAGGAGGCAGGACAGGTGAAGGGCATGCAGCCATTTGGGTAAGACTGGAAGACTGGATTCAGAGCCCTGGGATTTAAGCATTGCCTTAAGCATTTAGGGAGAATACTCAAGAAACAAAGATGAGCCAAGCTGGGTCTTGGACAATATGCATTGTATAGCTTTTCCCTTGCTGGGGACGTCATCCCAATGTCCTCCAGTTGTTTTGGACTACAATGCCCATGATTGGCTACTGTATGGTGACTGGGGCTGATGGGTGTTGCAGTCCCAAACTGTTATAAGGCAGGAATCCAGCCATCTATTTGTAAAACTGAGCCCAGTATATTATCTCAATCTATGGCCAGGTCTACACCAAGCAGGATATTGCACTATGAAAGCGGTATGAAAGTAGTATGTGTCAATGGGCCCCAACAGTTGTCAGTGCATTTCAATATCACTATGAAGCAGTAGAGTAGCTCCTTCCTCTTATATACTGCTTTCATACCACTTTCATAGTGCTCAATCCTGCTTGGTGTACATCTGGCCTATGTCTCCGATTTGGACAAATCACTAAATTAAAAACCTTTCTGACTTAGGCATCAAAATGAAACCCCACGGATCTATGTGCAGCCTCATGGAGTGATGGCCTAGTTTTCACAGTGTTCTGAGCTCTGAGTGGAAGCTGTGGGAGACGGGGCTGCAAACCATGCCACGCATTTTGTGTGGATTGAAGCAGCCCAGCCTGTCTCAGCACTAATATCTGTCTCTCCAGCTCAGCTTTGTAAAGGAATAATTGCATTCTTCTCAAGCAGATACAGTGTGCAATGGCCCTTTTGGGAAGTAAGAGAATTGGGAAGATGTGGGATTGACCATGAGCATCCGAATTGCCTGTGACACACAGTTACAGCAGAATCCCATGCCTGTCTATTCGAAAGTAAATCTCAATGGGGTTTATGCCCATGTCAGCTGCAGCCTTGGTGTCAGTGTGGCCTCCAAGTATGAGTGTTGTGAGAGAGGAAATACACATTTATGCCATCATTTTAGCACTTTATTTATTTATTTAATTTATATACCACCCCATTGCCGAAGCTCTCTGGGCGGTTTACAAAAGCTTCGGCTATTGGGCGGTATAGAAATGCAATAAATAAATAATAAATAAATTAAAAACAGTGAACATTAAAAAGTATACAAAATTTAAAACCATCAAAATATAAAAATAACAGTACAAAACAACAGTATCCATTTGGTTTTACACACTTTTTCCTAATATAACTATTCTTGGATCAGAAAAGATAACATAAGAAAAGGTTCAATAAGATTACAAGAGCCCTGCCCTCTTTTGTATCTGGTCCTGCAGTTAAGCTCCTGCAGCTTTAACTGTTGTGATGAAGAGGGAATTTCACCAGGTGCTGCATGCATACAAATGACACCTGCTGAAATTCCCCTTTCTGTGCAACTGTTAAAGATACAGGAGCCCTGTCCTCCTTTTCATATAGTCACCCTAATATGGACATAGCCTTACGTTAGCCTTAAAAATGGAACATGCTGGCTGGGGATGGTAAGAGTTGTAGCCTAACAAATTCTAGAAGGCACCAGGTTAGGGAAGACTGGTCTACAGTATGCTGCTTTGAATTATGCCTGTATTGTAACATGGAACCAAAGATAAACTGGTTTTATATGAATGACTACCTTTGTACCATCATACTTGTGAAGATGGCACAAAGAATACCTAGTCGTCCAAAGATGGACCAAGACTTTTTGCTGCCTGAGGCAAAGAACAAGATGACATCCCTTCCATTCCATGGACAAAATACAAATGGACTGCCAGTTGAATACTTCTTCACCACTGATGATCAGAATGGTTCAATCACTCTAGAAAGCAGCAGGCTAGCTTAGGGAATGCTCACAGCTCTCTCCTCCTAGCACCTTGTTACCACTTCCCAGAATCTGCTGCCTGAGGTGACTGCCTCATTCTGCCTTATGGTAAGACCAGCCCTATATCTGGGCATGGCACTAGATCTAAGAACATCCCAAAACTGCAAAGTTCAATAATTTAAGATTATACCTCACGTTATATCCTCAACAGAGGCAGGGTAGATAAGACCAGTGTTCTCTTCCTGTGGAGTCTTGTAAAACAAGGATGATAATGCTGAGATACTCAGTTATTCTGGAACAGCCTTTCCCAACTGTGGGGCCCCAGATGATGCTGGATATAATTCAACATCTGAAAACTTAAGGTTGAGAAAGGTTATTCTATCTAGAAGCATGCAACACATTGTTACCTAGCGGACAAGTTTCTATTGCTTTACTTCTCTAACCCTTAGACTTCCCACTGCTTATCCACTTAAGAAGAGATTTATGACCTTTTCCTGAGATATTTCCTTTTGCCTACAAAATTACAACTCTCACTGTCTCTTTCTTTCTTTCTTTCTTTCTTTCTTTCTTTCTTTCTTTCTTTCTCCCTCTCTCTTGGGGCTCAAATTCATGGCTTGATTGACACTAAGGTTTTATAAACTTCAAGACACTGAAGAAGATGAAGTAGCAATTCACCAGTAAATTAGCAACAGGGACTATTTCTGTCCCTGCTCCATTTGACAGAAGAAATTCAAGGGTGGCGTTTAATTGCTTTTTCTTAGAGAACAAACTTTCTCATTCATCATTCTCCCTTCTTTCTCTTCTTTCACAGAAGGATCCCTAAACCATTTAAGCTGAAGTACTTTAATTAAATCCCAACTGTCTTGGTTAACTTTAACAGAATTGGATGGGTTTAAACGTTTAAGTATTTCAACTTAAATAAGTAATGGATCATGTATGTTCGTTCTCTCTCTCTCTCTCTCACTCACACTCACTCTCACTCTCACTCTCACTCTCACTCTCACTCTCACTCTCATTGATTTACTGTCTTCCGATCCTTCTGCTTTCCTCCATTTATCTTTTGCTTTCCTCCTGCTCTTTGAATGTTTTTCTCAATAGCTTTTTAAATGGTGACAAGGTAAAAGCCGAACTGACACTCCAGTTCTTAAACCAGGGTTTCAGCTGACAAGCTTCAGAATTTCCAAAGCTACAACAACTTCAGAATGGGAACCTCTTCCCTGGGATTTGTGATGATGACAAAATTGGTGAAACATTTGCCCCAAGTGCCATATCAATATTCTGCACATCAGTTTTCTAAACTACTACTCAGATGTTTGATTTGGGAGGTGCAATGTAACAACAGAACCTGCACAGCGTATATAACTGCACACTTTGATGACTGAATGGCTGGACGAGAAGGTCTACAATTGTTAGTAAAAGATGTAAACACTTTATTTGGCTCTAATCTCATAACTCTCTGCTGTCTTGGTTACTGAAAATGAATGCTGAGGTGATAGTGCCACTATTGATTTATAGAAGAGTTAGAATTCCAACCTTAATCATACAGAAAAATATCCCCTTCTCAAGAATGTCTTCAAGAGAGAATGATGCCATTCTTAGGGAGAGTGTTTGAAAAGACCATAATAGTACAGTTGTAAAACCAACTGAATTGTCAATTGATGAGGGAGCATTTTATAAAATGTTACTTACATTGTAGCACTCTTAATTCTCAAATGCTTCACTATCATCATGGTTGTGATTTTACAGCAACAGAGTAAGATAACTCACCATTAATCTCATTTTACAGATTTGGAGCTAAAGCAGACAGATCTTGACTTGCCAAAGACTGCACAATGGTTCAACTGACATGTAAACTATGGTTTATTCTTATGAGAATAAGCAGGGGTGAGCCTTGTCCTTGGATGCTCTCTTCCCCCTTCCTTTTCACATAAGGGAAGTAGATTAGAAGCTTCCACTTCTAGTTCATGGCAAACCATAGTTTAGCATTTTTCTAAATGTGATGAACTATGATTTGCATAAACCATAGCCTCTCCTCCAACAGGTATCAAAACATGGCTTGTGAACATTATTTGAGAGAAAACTATTGGTTTATACAAACCATAGTTTGCTGCATTCAGATGAAATGGTAAACTATGGTTTGCTGCTAACTAGAAACAGAAGCTTCTAATCCCAGCCTACACACAGGGGAAGAGGTGGAGACAGTGTGCAAGCCTGAGGATCTCCGCTGCTTACTCCCCGTACTCCAGGCCATGAATGGGGAATCATTTGAATTTAGCCAATTAGTCCATGGCAGGAATGGAACAAATCTGTCTTCATACACCATGCATAGTTCTCTGTCTCCTTAACCACCTTCACTCCTGTTCCTGCTGATATGACAGGAACTAGTTTACATGAAACAGAAGGCCCAGTGTTAGCAATCTATTTCACTATTTTTGCAGTGTTTTCAAAATTTAGAATGTGGAGACATGATCACAAAGGCCAGATCTAGGCCTTGTGTCATATCGATACAATCCCATCATGGTGACACTATATCCTGTTTGCACATTTAAGCTTCATAGCACCCACAATGACATCTGTTGTGGTATTTTGGATAATACAAAATAAAAAGTGGGAAATAATGCCCCCAAAGCGGTATATGGAATGTGTAATGTGCTCCAACAGTTATCAGTGCATTTCAATACCGGTAAAAACCACAAGTGTAGATCTAGCCAAAGTTTCCTGGACCACCAGCAAGTGCTTTGTGAATCCCTGGTGGTTTGCAGAGTGCAGCTGAAGAGCATCTGAAATATACATATCACTGAAATAAGTAGAGGATAATTAAAAATGGCAGCTAAAGTCCAAATTCTGTTTGCAGTAAATATATAAACCAGTTAAAATAAATTGATTAGCAAAGGATATCCTCTTAACACTCTTTAAACCCGAACATCTGTTCTCAATAAATAATGCACGTAGTAGATATTAATTAAAATGCTTGGAGATCTGTAGGAGGGAAGGCTGCTCAGAAATTCCACCAAGGGGCCTCTCTCTGCCAAGAAATCAGAGCTGGAGGACCATGCACAGATGAAGGAATAAACATATGGTTCTCCCCGCCTTTCTCTCTCTCTGCACATGCATGCCTATAGGTCATAGTCGGGCAAAATCTCACTTCGGTAAATGGTTCTTCACATTTGAAATCTCAAATATATGCTCAGTGCCAGATCCTTAGGAGTTTTTTCCTCTGCCTTTCCATGTACACGCGCAGAAATTAGTAGGCCCAAGCTATTTACACATGTGCTAATTGAGTTAAAAAATACAGAGGTGCAGTCATAGGTTAATCATATACACATCCACATGCACAAAGTTCTGCATACGTGTATGGTGCAAAATGTATGTTTTGCACCTTTTATTTATTAAATTTATTTAAAATTATTTTTAGGCTGCCTTTAAGGGGGAAACCTCCACACAGTAAGAGTATCATGACGTTTTATGTTCCCTCATGGCTTATTTTACCAAGCAACTGCTGTTAAGAACATAAGAAGAGCCCTGCTGGATCAGACCAAGGGTCCATCTAGTCCAGCACTCTGTTCACACAGTGGCCAACCAGCTGTCGACCAGGGACCACAAAGCAGGACATGGTGCAACAGCACCCTCCCACCCATGTTCCACAGCAACCGTAGACATTTTTTCTGGGAGAAATTAGTGTGTGTGTGTGTGTGTGTGTGTGTGTGTATGGCACACTTAGCCAGCCTTTTTCATTACATTCAAAGCAGGGGAGGGACGCTCCCTGAAGTTCAAGAGGTGAATGTTCCAGATGTGGGTGTGCTTTCTTTCCATGAGGTGCCCCCCAAGTTTTTTCCTCTGTTTTTTCACTAAAAATAAAGATAGGCCCCTGTTCCAAGCAGCATCTTGACTGTGCTTGGCAGCCCAATTGCTGCACACTTTGAAACTGAAGGCTAGAATGCTCCAAAGAATGACACTACAAAATGATATCAGTGCCAGGTCCAGGTTTTTGTGACACTTGGGTAAGATACCCTCCATGAATCTTTCCACTGTCTTTGCCACCTGCTGCTATATGGCGCCGCCTCCTTGTTATCCTTGTTACCACTCGCTTGCTCGGCAGGCAGAGAGCCAGTGAGCAAGTGGGAGATGGCATCTACTGAGCAGGATGCACATGAACAAGCAGGTTGCAATGGTGAAGTGACATGCCTGCTTATTGCAATGCATATGCTTATGTTGTGAAGTGCAACCTGGGTAAGATAGGGTTAATAGTATGCTAGATAGTGAGTGAAAGGTGGGAGGGGCTTGTGTGTGAGAGAGAGAGAGAAACCTTGATGGGATCTACAATGCGTACCGAAGGCGCTTGTGTGCGCCTCCAGTGCGCCCCGAAAACGATTGTGTAGATCCTGCCTGGAAGAGGCGGAGGAGGAGGAGGCTGGGGAATCCGGCTGCATCCTTGCTGCCGCCGCCGCCCACCTCCCTGCCAGCCTTCTGCTGCTGGCTAAAGAGCCACCCAGAAGAAGCCAAGCTCTCCGACCCGGGTGGCTCTTTCCCCAGCAGCAGAAGGCCGGCGGGGAGGTGGGCGGCGGCAGCAGCAAGGACGTGGCCGGATTCCCCAGCCGCCTCCTCTGCCTCTTCCTCCGCCTCTTCCAGGCAGGATCTACACAATCATTTTCGGGGCGCACTGGAGGCACACGCAAGCGCCTTCAGTACGCAGTGTAGATCCTCCCAGAGACAGAGAGGATTCTAAGGTTATATACTTTTGTAAACAGCCCGGAGAGTTTCAGCAACGGGGCGGTATATAATTGTAATAAAATAAATAAATAAAATAAAGAGAGATCTGACAGTTAGTTGGCTAGATAGGGCTTAGGGATTGAAGAAGCAACATCAAGCTAGTGGGGTTTGTGTATAGTATTTTAGAAAGGGTAGAGTAGGTAGGAATTTAAGGCCAAGCATTGATATATTCATATTTTAAATAAAGCTTTATTTGTTTTGGGGTTATTGTTGTTGTTGTTTTAAAAAATACAAACTCTAATTTGTTGACAGACATTACTATACATTAAATCTATTCCCTTGTTACTTCTCCTGTAATAGGTTGAGGGAACCAATAAGGCATATTGGGTGTCTCTGGAACCCAGAGAGAGAGGATGGGGCTGAAGCTTGGGTGTCACTGAGGACAACTGATCTAGGGGGAAACAGATGTCTGTTTCTGAGGTAGAAACTGGAGAAGGGTGGAACCTGGACAGGAATGTCACAAGGAGGAACTCTAGGAGGTTCTTGTCAGGGGGGCCCTGCTGGGATGTGGGCCCTCAACAGGTGCTCAACCATGCCTACCCTGGATGCTGGCCCTGGATGATATAGAGACATCCCCAGAGGGCTGCTCTCATGGCCATCATCAAGTAGCATCATTCCATGCAGCAATCTAGCCCCCATTTACAAAGCTTCCACCAGCACATTTTAAGAGTTTTTCAAAGATTGATCTAAGTGAATTATGGACTTATTATACTATAATTGGATTCTACACTGCTTTCCTAACTTGTGACATTGATATACATGCAATGCTGCACATGCCAGAAAATTACTAGTTTCAGATATGCATCGTCTGTGATTATCAAAGCTCCCAAATATACTGTTTGTATTTCACAAGTTGAAATCTGTCTGTTTCTCACTTTCATATTAGTCCAGGGATGTGTGAGTAAACATCGCTACTGAAAAAGCAGACCTCCTTCACCAATATGTATAGCCTATCAAAAGAATGCATGTTTGCATCAAAACTGTCATCCTTTAAAATAGCAGCCATCAATGCGATGAAGTAGGCACACAAGCTACATTTTCTACTATCACTTTAAGTACCAAGGTTCTTCTAACTCAAGTGGCATGATGGGTACTCTGAGGAACACAGGCATGGCATCGGTCTTTGCTCACTCCTAGGTCAGGAGTGAGCAAAGAACTCCTTTATAGTTCAGGTTGATTTTTCAATCATGAATATTTAGCCTAAGGAGGAGAATAAAACAAGGAATTGGTGCAATGGCAAACAAGAACGCAGGAGGCCTTTGATCCAATGGGCAATATAGTAAATAGGATGCTATATTCCTAAACAAGCTTACACCTCTTTCAGACAATCAAAGTCAACAGCTGGAAGGGACTCCAGTATATTTGGGAGCTTTGATAATCACAGACAATGCATATCTGAAACTAGTAATTTTCTAGCATGTGCAAAATTGCATGTATATCACTGTCACAAGTGATCAGTAGGGATGTATGAATCTTTGCATGCATTCAGGCATAAGTCCATTCCATTCAATTTTTGCATCATTCTACAATTAAAATAAAACCTCAGGAAAGTTTGCATTTATCTTCATACACTACTTTCCCTAACACATTTATTTATTTATTTATTTATTGCATTTCTATACCGCCCAATAGCCAGAGCTCTCTGGGTGGTTCACAAAAATTAAAAACATTCAAAGTATAAAACAACAGTATAAAACCATAATTGCACTGTGCACAGTCGTATGCAGTGTAGTTAAGGACGGTCAGTAAAATGAACATTCCGCCATGTTAAATGGAGTTACTGGGGGGAGGGTCAACCTAGCAGCATAAAATGAACAATGTTTCAGCAATCTTTCTGAAACCCAGTACTGCGCGTTTCAGGGAGATTGCTGCAATATTGAGGGCTGGATGGGAGTTTAAAGCAAAAAAAGGGGGGAAGCATGTCTGTCTCAATCTGATCAGTCACACTTCCGGGTTGGCAACTTTTTTTTTTTTTGCGCACTTATAGCGCTCAATTGGAAGCCTCCCCATGCAATCCATTCGTTGGATTGCATTGCCCTATACTCCCGATTGATGGAATGGCCTTTCTTTTTTCAAAACACCATTCCATCAATTTGTAATTATTTTTTTAAAATCCCCATGTTTCCCTATGGGGAATCTGATAAGCTAACGCATGTACATCAGCATCAGATTCCCCGGAGGGAGGGGGGAGAAACAGGGAGAGCACGGCCGGCGCTCATCCCCGACGGGTAAGGTAAGTGGGGTGAGGGGGCTTCCCTGGAGCCGCTGCTGCAGTTCGTGCAGGGGTGGGCCCAGGCGTAGCGTGGGGGTAACCAGGGGGGTAAGTCGCACCCCCCCGGTTTCACCTTGTCTGTCGGCGGCAGGCCCGGGTTTCAATTGAGCGCCTGGCTCCACCCAAAAGCAAGGCCGCAATTGCAAGGGAAGGCAGACAGGCAGCAGACATTTCTGGGGGCATAAGGAAATGAGGCAAGGATGGTTTGTTTCAAAGCCAGCAGTAAGTCATGCATTGCAAAGTGCAAACCATCCGTGCAAGGCGGTCACAGAGGAGGAGGACAGGCGGGCAGAGAGCCAGGCAGAGAAATGCCATAGATCTAGTATGGGGGAGTCAGTCCCAGGAGATGCCGCACCACAGCAGCACCCCAGGGGGAAGGCACGCAGGCAGGCAGGCAGCAGACATTTCTGGGGGCACAAGGAAGTGATGCAAGGATGGCTTGTTTCTTTCTAAGTCAACAGTAACACATTGCAAAGTGAAAACCATCCCTGCGAGGCGGTCACAGAGGAGGAGGAGGACAGGTGGGCAGAGAGCCAGGCAGAGATATGCCATAGATCTAGTATGGGGGAGTCAGTCCCGGCAGATGCCCCACCACAGACTTGCCCGTTTGATTTTCACAGCAGGAGGGGCGGCCTGCTTACTGGTGCCAGCCTGAGCCTTCCCTTGACCACCACTGCTTTCAGCATGCCCAGCCACAGACGTGTGCCTGCTCCCTCTTCTCATGATGATAATACTACTACTACTACTACTACTAATAATAATAATAATAATAATAATAATAATATGTATTTAGGGAAATGGGACAAGTGTGTATGCTTTGCCCAAACAGGATTTGAAATGCTCAAACTGTATTGGCTTTTTTGCACTTCACAAGCAGTGCACACAGCACACCCTCACAATAACACACAGTCCAGGTAACACACACACACAGAGACACACACACAGAGAGAGAGAATACATTTTTTTGGTATTTTTTTTGATATATATATATATATATATATATATATATATATATGAAAGAAGGAAGATGAAACACAGTCAGGCTTTAAGAAGGAGAAGGGGAGGGGGGCAACCAAACAAACAAACACTCCAAAAATTAAAAATAAAGTTTATATAAAATCAAAGTAAGGGAAAAACACAGAGCAAACTAAGCAAACAGTCAGAAACAAGCAAACAAACACACACACAACCCAAGCTAAATCCTAATCTAATCTCCTCCAACTCCAAACACAGCAGCAGTACCTATAAACTAACTCCTCTCTCCACGAATGCCAACTCACAAAGAGACTGAAAGGAGAAAGCTCTCAGGGTGGCTCTGCCTTAGTCCCCCCTCCAATGCTGGGATTGGAGGATGCTTCATGAGGTCATCAATTCTCATTAGGATTGGGAGTTGAATGTGCCTGTCATTGCTAAAAAAAAACCCGCCGCTTACCCTCTCCCGCTTTTTTTACCCGATTTTTCCAAAAATTATAGCAAGGGAACCGCACCACGCAGAGAGCTGAGAGTAGGTTCAAAATGACCCACAGCCACGACTCTCTAAGCACAAGAAGTTTCAGAAAGATAGCTTAAAAAACAACACAGTTATCCCCTATTCTTTTCCGCAATGCAATCCTATGGGTGAAATTATCCAAAATGGCGGGCGGATCGCTCCGCAAAAGGAGAACCGCTTCTCCTATGGCCGCTTCTCTTCGCCATGCTTCTAAGGGTCTGCGGTCCGCTTCTACTCCGCCTCTGGGCAAGGCGGAGCAGGCCAATTCCCTTCTGATTCTCCGATTCTAATCGGAGCGGAGCACACCCCTAGTTAAAATGCTGGGAGAATAAAAAGGTCTTCACCTGACGTCTAAAAGCATATAACGTAGGTGCCAAGTGAACCTACGTATAACGGTTAAGATGTATAACGGTTTCAGTTATACATCTTATCTCAACTATTACCTAAATATTATCTTCCTTCTCCACCTGCTGCCTTTGCAAGATTTTGTGTATTGGCTGAAGACTAGCAAAGCCCAGGCCTGGGCTGCAAGCCCATAACTGTAAGGAGGGTGAAATTAGGCTAAACTGTAGCTCGTGCTCATGAGGATGTTTATGCATATTTATTTCCCTGTATCTATATGAGGTGTCCAGATTGCATAAGATGGTTGGAACCAGATCAGAAGCAGTGTTGGAACAGAAAAAGCAACATTCTGAATAGAGAGCTGCTGGCCCAGACCCTCCTCTAGAGGAGGAGGAAAGACTCTTGTAGCTTGAGAGACAGAGAAATGTATGCTATCCTATGTGACTTGCTTTCTGAGGAACTACCTCCAGGATTCCTTAGTTCCTGCTGACATTTTCTGGTCCAACTCCTTCCCACCAGAGCAGGGAGCGAAGAAATAAAACTACACTAGTCTTATAACGTTGTTTCTGTCCATTTCTAATGTTGTTATCTGTTTTGTTTTTTAACATCACGGGACACACTCAGAGAATGTAGCGTTACTTACCTTTAGCTTTGACAGTATTCATTCATTATAGCAGGGCACACTGTTCTATCATTGTAGCTGTTCTGCCTCTTCTCTGTGATTAGCAGAGCTGCTCTGTTTGCTCCGCCCACAAGGCAAAACGCTGTTAGAGCAGTTGCTAAAGGCGGATAACGGAAGTGGAAACGCTGCCAGGGAAGCAATTGGCTGTTCAACTCACTTTGAAATTTCCGGAGAAGAACTAATGACGATAGAACGGGGCACATGCAATCAATATAAGCGCTACTACTGAGAAACAACAAAAGGGAACAACGAAATAAAACCGGTAAGTACAACTCATTAACAACGTTAGATACACAGGGTCATGTGACGCTGTGTGTCACAGTAACCCATTCATAACGTTAGAATACCAGTAGTGTAGATTCCCACCAAGTCAAGGTCTAAAAGCTTCAGAAAAAAGAAAAGTTTTCAACTGAGCTTTAAAAACTATAATTGAACTCGTGGTCTGCAAACCCTCCAGATGTTTTGGCCTACAACTCCCATCTTTAATCAACCTTGGCTATGCTGTCTAGGGCTGATGGGCTTTGTAATAAAAGACATCCAGAGGGCTTCAAGTCCCCCACCACTGCTGAAGATCTTAACAGTGTTCCCTTGGCTAGAAGGAGCATCAACCTGGCCTCCTCATCTGTGCCCAGTTCCAAACTAGCTACCTTGCCTGTTGATTTTCACAAGCCCCTTGCAGCAGGTTGGTGCTTTATTGTTATGTAAAATAGCTGCCAATGATTGCAATGTTAATCAGGCATTTTATGATCCTACATCAAGTTGTATCAAAATGAAATATTTCCCCTCCTTGTTTTTGTCGATGTTGCAGCTGTGGAGATTCCTCTGTGGGGTCCAAAGCTGCCAAATTTCCAGGCGGGGATTAATATGGCCACCAATAGCATCTGGGAAGGACAGTGAAGGAAGTGGAGTGAACTCTTTGAAAGGGAAGCGCATGGGAAATACAAAAGAAATGGGTTCTACTGTTTGAGAGGCCTAACAGAAAGCAGGCATGAGCCCCTTTTCTGAAAGAGAAGCAGGTAGGAAATGTAGCACTTGGTGTGCGTGATGAGCAACAAGTTCCTGGCTGTTTGTGTGCCAGCAAAGGCACACAAAACCATCAATGGAAGATTGCTGCATAGCCCTTGCACCAAAAACAACTCAGAAAAGAAGCCAAAGCCCTGGCACTCCAGCTTTAGACATATTTCTGAGGAACCTGTAAACACAGAGACTCTAATAAAATGAGACACCTGCCTGGGATAGTTTCACAAACAGACCAACCTGTGCGAAGGAGGAGGAGGGAGGAAGAAGGAGGAGGGAGGAAGAGGAAGAAGCATTATTATTATTATTATTATTATTATTATTATTATTATTTATATGACATTTCAGGCCTAAGCTAGACCTACCTTTTGTTGCGGCGGAGGAGAGGAGGGGAGACCTCGCGTTGTGAATAATGCAAGATCTCGCCCTTGTTTATACGTAAGGTGCGATGACCTCAAGAAGAGAGGCGTTGCGCCCGCCATTTTTAATTTTTTTTAAAAGCGCACGAGTGCTCGAGTGACTGAAGGTAGGGTGTTGTTTTTTAAAATAAATGATTTCCCTGCACCCACCCCCCACCCTAGCCCCAATGGGCGCAGAGCTCCTGAGGAGCGCTGCACCCCGCGCCCGGCTCCCGGCTCCGCGGCAATGGGCCACACTTTCCACAGTCCCAGGCTCAGCCCTGGACTGCGGAAAAAGCAAGCCCAAAGTGTAGGGCTGTATCCCGGGGCCAGGGAGGGATGATCATCTGGACGCACAGGGACGATCCTGGAGTTCACCCCGGGATAAAGGCTGGTCTAGCTAAGGCCTTAGACTATTTAAAGTCAACATTATGCCATTAATTCTTCCAAAATCCTTACACTACAACTCCAATCAGCATGGCCCATGTCTTGAATAATGGAACATCTGAATGGCCCCAGGTTCCGTTCCCCTGCCTTAAGGAAAGGACCATAGTTTACTGGAAGGGTGGGTGCTTTGTACACAGAAAGTCCCAGGTTCAATCCCTGAGACATCTCCACTTAAAAGGATCAGATAGTATTTGGTGTGAAATACCTCTACTTGAGACCCTGAAAAGCCACTACCAGCCAGAGAAGAGAATTGAGGGCTACATGGACAAATAGTCGGATTTGTTCCTAGACAGTTCCTAGACAGCCTCTCCCAGTGGAGAGCAAGAGTGAATGGGTTCTGAGGAAGAATGCTGGGGAATGCTGGGAGTTGTGTGTGTGGGGGGGTGGGGTTTCTATCTAAACATTGCACCCTTAATCATTCTTCTCCATAGTCCTTTTGGGGAAGGACCGTAGCTCGATAGTAGAGTATGTGATTTGCATGCAGAAGATCCTAGTTAAAAGTACATGATCATTGGAAAGACATCTGCTGGGACCCTGGGGAGATGCTCCCACTCGAGTGGGGAATACTAGGCTAGATGAACAAATACAAGGCACCTTTCTATGTTCCTAAGATGTGTCATAATTATTGCCCCTGATATTTCCAATTGTGTGTGGTGCCTAAGGCCACTTCCTAAATTCATGCCCTTCATCTCTTCTCTGGATTGGGTAAGAAGCAAACAAGTGGGTCCCCTTTCCTGTCCCCCCCCCCCCGCCAAAAATGTTTGAAAAGATTGTTGGATGTGCTGGAGCTTTGCTGCAACAACCTCTGTAAAATGTTTTTTTGGGGGTGAGTGGGAGAAAGAAAAGCAGCCTATGGTTTCCATCTATATCTTGTTTTGTAAGGTAAAGATGAAAATATGCATATCTGTTACTACCCTACGTCAATAATTACATTTTAATCCAACGTTTTTCTTTTGATATTCTTTTATTTATTTCTGTTGGTTTGTAGAAAACCTAATAAATTTTTAAAAGAAAAAAAAAGAGAAAGGGGGACTTGTTTGTAAGCAAACAACAAGAATGCGAGGGAGAGACAGCAGGGCAGCAAAGCAGCCATAGAAAGGGGGATGCATTTTTCCCAGGGCCCCTTCAAACCTGGCATCCCCACGGATTAAGCTCTATGTGCAAGGCTGGATCTGAAACAGCAATTACGCAGCAGCAAGCTCTGAGGCCCAGTCTCAAACCGAGGCCCTGAGTGCGTCCAGTCCCCACATCCTTCCTCCTGCCAACATTCTGGTAGCTCAGACGTGTTCACTGCAATTCAGTTGGACACAGCCAATCCTGGCTGTGCTGCACATCCCACGGGAACATTCTTCCTGAATGGGGAGCCAGAGTTGCTTGTTAATTAGCCTTGCTTTGCCGAAGAGCCTTTGCTCAGGTGCTCCAATAACATACAACTCCTGCTTCTTAACTACCTGCGAGTAATCACTGAGTCACTAATAAAAAAGAGAGAGGGCAAGAACGGTACAAGCCCCTTGTTGCAATGTTAGCAATAATTTTCTTGGCTGTTAACCTGCTCCAACGTGTTAATTTTTCACTTGCAGCAGCAGTGTTTGCCAAAGAGAAAGGGAACGTGTGTGTGTGTGTGTGTTATTGTAAACTCCTTAAATGGGACCTGCAGCAAAATGTGGGAGTGTATTCCTCCTCCTAACAGAACTGCTCTAGGTTCAGGCTTCCAGCCACATTCGGCTCCCACCCAGGTCAGTTTTCTGTTTTTCTTTTCCAACTCACACTCAACATTCTGCAGCTACTAAGCATGCTCAGACCAAATGAGGCTGTTTGGGGGCAGGGCTTTTTTAAATATATATATATATATATATATATATATATATATATATATATATATTATTTGCACTTCTGCAAACCATGGGATTCCTCCAGGTATACTGGTTCCTCACTCTTGTTTGTCAGTGCCCCCATTTTGGCTCCATTTCTATTGGCACTATTCACTATTAGAAAGAGCGATAAATAAGACACAGGCATCACTTGAGGCTGGTGGCTCGGATGTCAGTGGGGCAATGAATCTGCTCTGGGTTTCAGTCAGAATCTGTCAAAACTCTAAAGGAACTCTCCAAAGTGCTGAACCTATTTTGGGGGTTGGAGTCAGCACCTTGGGGAGCTCCTTTAGAGTTCTGACTGGAACCCAGGGTAGATTCACACACACCCTGATATCCAAACCACCAGCCTCCACTGACAGACATGTCTTGTGGTTCAACCAATGGATGTTCTCAAGAAATCAGCTCTCAGCTTCACCGTGCCAGGGCATAACTGCATGGATTTGGCCAAGGTGCTCAGCTTCTGCTTTGATCTCTGAAACAGCCGTATCCCTTTTGTTTTGCCTGCTTTTTATTTACTTATACAGTAGCAGCACAAAATCTTTGACGTTAGCATTATAGAGTAGAATATCTATGGAAGTGGAAAGAGAAGGTGACATAAAATCAAGACAAATCAGTTTTTAAATCTATGTATTATGTTATGCTGGATCAGTATCACACTAGACAGTACATGAAGCAATTGCTGAATGAAAAACTGGCCTTTATTCCAGAGAGCTCATAAACTAAGAAAAGCAAAAAATGCAATTTATTACATATGAAACATGTGTAATGATGCCCTGAAGAACATTTTTGTTCAGAAAAGGAGTTTCAGGAGGCTGCAGTTTTGATCAGAGAAATAGTGTATTTTATGTTAATAGCTATACTTTTTATTGTTTTAATTTTATTTCATATTTAATAATATCCATCACATGTAGAACTGTATTTTATAAAGTGACTAACAAATACAAAAAAACAAAGGAATAAATAGACTCCAATTTTCAAAACCAAAAAGTGGGCTTTGAAAGAGTATGAAAAGCCTATTACAAAACTCCCTACCTTAACAGTTTTTCATAGAGGGGGGTTGAGTTTTTTGTTTCACCATGCATAATCCTGATACTCTTTTCTTCAATGTAGTTTTTAAGGCTTCTTCCTTCTTCACTGTATCATCTTAGCAAATCAGTGATCATGTTGGAAATATGATTACATTACAGCACCACATATCAAACAGATTTGGGTATGCAGTGCCATAATGTAATCACATTTACTACATGATCCCTGATCATATGTAGTATCCAACTGATTTGGAAATATGCAAAACCCTCCCATTGCCCTCATTCTCAAAGGCGGGGGGAGGAAATGCATCCCCATTGCCCAGACAATGCAGCAAGACTTTTACGTCAATCCAGCACTGGTGGCATACTTAAGCATGACTAGTTGAGATGGATATGGATGGGAATGTGCATCCCTTTTCACATTCCGTCCCAACTAGTAAACTCTGGCTGGATGAAGAGACAGAGCATCAGCCTGGTTTCCTTGGCTGGGTCATGCTCCTCCCCAACACACACACCCTAGCAAAGTTCTACAGCCTTTTGCAAATAAGTACAAAGAATAACCGGGGGGGGGGGGCGCATTTCACAAGAAGACAAAAATGTTCCTGAAATTTGTTCCCTGTTTTATCTCAGCACTCTGATAACACACTTAAGAAGACTGGTTCAACCTACTGACTTTCTCCATGCAATTATGGAAGAATGTAAATGTGAACTAGGTGATATAAAAGATGAGCTGGCAACTATTGCCTGGATTGCAACTACTACAGTAAACATCCCTGCACCGCAAACACAGCCATGTGGAGCAATTTCGGATTGTGAATCAGTGTAGCACTAGAAAATGCATGTGTGGATTTTGCAATGCATTTTCTGAACATGTGAATTGTGCAACTCATTTTGCCTGGCTCTGTGAAGTTCCTGCCTGAATTGTGTGGAAATAACAATAGCAGAGAATCACACCCAAAAAGAGTGAAAGTTAGGCAGTAATTTGTCCTTGGAGTTTTAAAGCAGTTAGTATGCACAATAACAAGGGTGCAGGGGCTAATTAACAGCTCTGGATGCATCAGAGATTCATGGGTGCAAAGATGGTTCATAAAGGAGGGGGGATGTTGTCTAGCAGTCAGGTGGAACCAAGGAAGTTTCCTTTTAGCCTAGGTTTCTTATGTATAAAAAGTCAACGATATTCAGTATGTTTTGCAGTAGTAGTGGTTTTATTCTGTTAGAGCTCTTTCCTGATTTGTTCTGCTGTTTCATACTTCTGGCTGGTATAGCCAGGGGAAGAAGTCAGTAAAGGCTACCAGCTCATTCACTTTCTGCATTGTCCAGCCACTTCTGCTAAAAAGTATTGTGCCCTTACTCACTGTCAGAATTTAAATCTTGAAGCAAAATAACAGGGCCCAAGACATTCTGCTGCCTGGGGATGATGTACAAAATGGCGCTCACACGCACGCACGCTCACACACACACACCAATTTCACATACAGAACCAATCGGAATAACTGTTAAAACTTACTTCAAAACTGGTAATAGGAAAGCATCCCCACTACATCTAAGGACAACAAGCTAGCTTAGGGGGTGCAGAATTTGGAGCTCTGTCCTCCAATGCTTCACTATTGCTCTCAAGCAGCTACTGTCTGAAGTGACTGCCTCTCTCTGCCTAATGGTAGTACCAGTCCTGGAAAGAAAGGAGAAGAATTTTAAGGAAAAGGAAATGCAAGGAAAGTGTTTTGTTAAAGAATTTAACAAAACTTTTAAAATCCCTCTGACCCTAAGGAAAAACAGTATGATAACAACATGGGAGATTTAAGGCAAATAATGTTGTTTTTGTTGTTGTTTTAATCCAGATCATAGAATCATAGAATAGCAGAGTTGGAAGGGGCCTACAAGGCCACCGAGTCCAACCCCCTGCTCAATACTCAGTAAAGTGCAGTCGAAATGCAAGATTAGGTTTGTGGGAAGCAAAACAAAAATATTCAGGTACTACACTGGGCCACAGATATTTGATCTGTGGAACTCTCATTCCTCTTATATTTCAACTTGTGCATAAGGTTGAGACAAAGAAATTCTCTGCAGCACAGTTGTTTCCAAAACACTGGGCATTAAATGTTTCATTCCCACCTATATACATATAGCCTGCTAGACAGCATTGAATCCTGAAATCACCATCAGCCATGGTTTAACAATGTGCTGTATATAATAGCCTTAAGTGATTCCTAAACATTTCCTTCTAAAAAAATCTCTGTCTTTTGTTTTGTGAGTCATTTACTAAGCCCACTCTGTTACAAATACAGTGCAAGGATGTAATTTAGTAAAAGACTGATGTCAGTCATTACCATAGGGGGTGATCAGTTCAGATTGATCCTCATCCAGAAAGCTGAAAATGTGACCTTTAGATCTCCCTACAATTCTTTTGCTTATGTAATGGACAAATGTATCTGTTCATCAAGGAAATAACATTGTGAGATTGAATCACAAGTCATGTGAGGTTGGTTGAAAAGACGTTTATTTAAAAAAAAATCTGTGGTGCTGGCCTAGTAAGACTCTCCACTGACAGAATGTATAGAATCAGAGTGGCCCATCAGATTCAACCACTTGCCATGTGATAGGATCCTCTGGGTTTTGTCTGTTGAACCTGGATTACTCATTCAGGCTGTACACAGGTGTCAATCACATAATGGGCTGATTAAACTGGGTTATATACAACTGCCTGGCAGTCCTGTTAATGAAGGCTTGTAGGAGAGTTTCTCTGGTCCAAGGGTGGTCAACTTGTGGTCCTCAAGATGCTTTGGCCTACAACTCCCATCAACCAGCCAGCACAACCAATGGTGAAGGATGATGGGAGTTATAGGCCAAAACATCTGGAGGGGCACAAGTTGCCTACCCCTATCCTGGTCCAAGGGAAAAGAAAGGAGGGTGGCCATCTGTGTTACCTTAGAAGACAGTCCTCTATTGAAGGAATCCTCTATTCCAGCCTTCCCCAACCTGGTGCCCCCCGAGCAGGGCCAATGGTCAGAAATGATTGCAACCAGGGCTGGCCCTCCCATGAAGCATGGTGAAGCTCCCGCCTCAGATGGCAGAGTGGGAAGAGCAGGGATTTGCATCCCCCTCCCACATGCCTAGGGGCCCCACTCCCACCCACCCCGTCTCTGTAGAGCCCCACCGGTCGCCTTCCCATTGTGACATTTGCAGCCATGAGAGGGCCCTCTGGAGCAGTCACATGCTCTCTGTTTTACTCTGAGGGCCAGCTGGACTCTTGTGAAAGCCAGGCAATGGCTTCTTCCAGCCTTGCATCTGTCCATAGAGCTGATGCAGCAGCAGCAGTGGCAGAATCAGTAGAAGGAGGGGGAAGGGTTGCATGGCAACATACACTACAAGGCAAGAGGAAGAGGGTGTGATGTGGAAGGGGAGCATAATGTGGCAGCAGGAAAGGGGCAATGAGCAGCAACATGTGTTCTCTCCTGCCTCAGGCAGCAAGAGAGCTTTTGCCAAAGCTGATGGCAGATGTAATCCAAAACATCTGGAGGGTACCAAGTTGGGGAAGCTATTTGAAGGACTGTCCAGACTAAGTCTGGGTTAAACCTTAAGTACCATAATAAGGGAGAACAGGAGCCTGGAAGCTGCCCATCAAGAGTTTACACCTGGACAGCAGATTGAGATCATCTGGTCAAAAATCTTTTCATATACCTTTTATAGACTAGACCACTAAAGATGACCTGTGGTTGAAACACATTTGGTCATTCTGGTACTGAATGATACGACTGTACAACTTGAATTTGCTCTTTTCTGTTGCTAATGACTGTATGTTTGTAGTCTGTATAGGTAGAGTAGCATTGTCAGACATTTTGGATATTATTCATCTTCACCAGTTTACTTATCCCAATTGTTTTATTGCTTCTTGGTTTGGGGTTGGGATATATTTCTTGTTTGGTCTGGTTCACCTGGTCATGGTCTTCCTCACTAAGGTGAGATGTATTGTATTCCTATTTGTATTATAGTAATTTAATATACAGATCTGCATGGTAGTACAATCCTGTGCATGTCTCCTCTAACATAAACTCTGTTGAGTTACTCCCAGAGAAATGTGCATAGGATTGCAGCCTAATGAGAATTTTCACCCAAAACAACACACTTCAGTTTCATGACTTCCAGGCTTATAACATTTCTCTCTCTATCTCTTTATTTCATCATTCAGTCCCGCATTCGCATTCTCTGTTTTTCAGATCATATCAAAACTTTCCTCTAATGTTGGAACAAAGGTTTTTGTTTTTAGCTGAAGCATCCAAGTTCAATACAATGGGCACAATGTCTTGGTAAGATAACCCACTGTGGGCCCACCCATTTGAGATGAAATAAATACATAAAATATTGCACTCATGACCTACTTGCTGCCAACCATAGGCACCTGGTTGGCCTCTGTGTGAGTAGAATGCTGGATTAGGGAGGACATTGGTCTGGTTCAGCAGAGCACTTCTGAACCAGACCAAAATATAATGTTCTTGTAAAATAATGGACAATAAATAAACATTTGCATAGATTGGGTCATCGGCATGCGTTTTGGCAGAATTGCACCAAAGTTCTCTGTGCCAGCACTGCATGTAAGCCCAACTCAAACATTGTGTCTATATTATACTGGACTTCGTTTTGAAGCCCATTTCCACAGGGTCTCAGGCTTTAGCTAGACCTAAGGTTTATCCCGGAATCTTCCCGGGGTCATCCCTGTTCATGTAAATGACACACAGGGGATCCTGGGAGCAGGCAGGGACGACCCCAGGACAATCCTGGGATAAACCTTAGGTCTAGCTAAGGCCTCACTCTCTAGCAAAGCGTTTCAAGTGGCATGACTGGAAACTGGGAAAGAGCTCAATGCAACCTTGGTTGAGGCCTGTTATATTTGTGAATTCACTACATATGCCTAACTGTAATTCTTTATTTTTTGCTTTACTGTGTTTATATTGATTAGATATGGTCTGAGGTCAAACTCAGTAAACTGAAAACTTAATCCTATGAATTGGATATTCCCCATTTTCTAGAACCTGACTGGTTTCTAAATCACTACCCTTACCACTATTTTTGCCTTTGGAATATCTCCTTCGGCTGCAATTTTAAACATACTTCCCTGGGACTGAGCCCTATTGAACCTGGTGGGACTTACTTCTGAGCAGACATGCATAGGAGTGTAATGTTTTTAATGTGAGTGGTCAGACTTGGCATTCTTCAAGGATCAGTTCCCTTCCCTTTTCAGAGATCTCTAGGAGTCAAATACTGAAGTGAGGAACACATGCAACATCTCTAATATCAGTACATGCACATGAACACTAAGGCCTGTGCACAGCCTGGCAATTTATACAGTGCAGCTACTGAGAGATAAAATAATCACTTGATAAAATAATCTAGGACTCTCAAGTTTTTCTAGTATATCTGTAGTGATCTGAGCATCGTGGGGTTAAATTTAGAGCCTCTTTATTATGGTCCAGAGCAAGACAACATCCTTAAACTTTTATTTCCACTTCCTTTCAGTTTCTGCCCAATGTTATTCCAGCACTAAACAGCTTGTTTTATTATCCTGCCAATAAAGTCAGTAGGAATTTTATTTATATATATAAAAGGAGTTCTTATACAAAAAACAACAACCTATATATCTCAAACCAAACAAGCCATTGCAGAGTGAATGAAAATAATATACAGAAGGTAGAGTAGAACCTTCAACAATCTGTGTAGTGACACTGGAGTGGGCTTGGGAATTGTCTTCAGTATGTGGTCCAGGTGCTACAAGGAAATGTTTGTCTGTGAAATGTTGTATTTGATAGAATAAACCAAGCTGTTTTACCAGCATTCTGTCTCCACTCTTCCAGGTATGATCTACACTACTGAGTTACAGTGGTATTGAAATGCACTGGTAATGGTTGGGGTACATTACACATTCCATATACTATTTTTGTCATGTTATTTCCTACTTTTTATTCGACATTATCCAAAAACTGGAACAAATATCACTGTGTGTCCTACAAGAAGAGCCATGCTGGATCAGACCGAACCACAGAATCATAGAATAGCAGAGTTGGAAGGGACCTACAAGGCCATAGAATCCAACCCCATCTAGAGTCCATCTAGTCCAGCACTCTGTTCACACAGTGGCCAACCAGCAGTTGTCCAGGAACCCACAAGCAGGACACAGGTGTAATAGCACCACACACATGTCCCCCAGCAACTGGTGTATATAGGCTTACTGCCTCTCTGATACTGAAGGTAGCACATAGCCAACAGGACTAGTAGCTGTTGATAATCTTCTCCTCCAGGAATTTATCCAACCCCCTTTTAAAGCCATGTAACTTGGTGGCCATCACTACATCTTGTAGCGAATTCCATAGTTTAACTACGAGCTGTGTGAAAAAGTCCTTCCTTTTATCTGTCCTGAACCTCCCACCAATCAGCTTCATGGGATGACCCCGGGTTCTGAATAAATGCGCAAGAGCAATATAGTGTTACCATGATGGATCATAATGATTTGACACAAGGTGTAGATGTGGCCTCACTCAGCTGCATGAATGCTGACAAAGGAGCAGCCTTCACATGAAAAGGCTGCCATCTCACCTGCCCCTAAAGTTCCACCCCACATAGGGATCCTTTTATGATTGACTTAACTAGGGATAGACTAACAGCATTTTTAGTACTTACAGCATTTTGGTACTTCATTATTTCCCTACAATAGTCATCCCTGTCTTTTTAGAAGGCATCAGCAATGTCCATCAGGGCTTGGGAAGAACAAAATGTCCACTCCATTTGGGTGGAGGGGTGTTCCTGGGCAAATACACAGCCATGAGTCTATTAAAACACAGATTAACTGACCACTAAAAAGAGCAAAATGCCCTCCATATTGCAGACATTTTCAGGGCAAGACAGTAAAGAGTGGTCAGGGGTGAGAGAAACGATCATTTGTCTGTCTTCATTACCTTAAGGGAATGCTGGCATATGCAGCAATTTTGAATGTGTGAATCTATAAGCATCTTTAAATGAACATTTTATAGCACACTCATTACTGGCCACTCACGGATATTCCTGGGTCAGCCTCCTGTCATCTCCGGCTCCATTTTCCAGTTTTAGTGCTAAAAATAAAACCTCAGAAAACCCAACTCTTCTAGAATATAACGACATTTGTCAAGTTTTCCTGCCTTGTGCAGGCAAAGTTGTGCTATAAAATGGCCACTAGAGGGTGGTATCCCATTCAACTACTTTGAGGGTGTACAAGGCAAGCCACATGGCCTGTGCTCTCTTCCTTGCGTAATTACAGCTCATTGCAGGGGCGGAAGAGAAGCAGAGCCATGGTAAAGGAATGTGTTTTCCCCCGTCTGAGGGAGCTCAATTACTAGGCCGCAAAATAAGGTCCAGGCCACTTTCCCCATGTTGTATAATGTAGGGTGACCCTATGAAATCGAGGACTGCTCATTTGTATGCATGCAGCGCCTGGTGAAATTCCCTCTTGTTCATAACAGTTAAAACTGCAGGAGCTCTACTAGAGTGACCAGATACAAAAGAGAGCATGGCTCCTGCAGCTTTAACTGTTGTGATGAAGAGGGAATGTTACCAGGGGTTGCATGCATACAAATGGCATCTGCTGAGCCCTGTGCTCCTTTTTCATATGGTCACCCTAAATAATGTGGCTCTGCTTAGAAACAGCAAACAATTGAGGGTTTGGCCTTGTCCAAATTGGTATTATAACCCTCCCATTTTTGACACACACACACCCCCTCCATTATACAGAACAGCCTGGCTGTGGTAGGCTGGAAGCTCAACACACAACTTCACCTAGTTTTCTACAGTTTGTCAGTGTCACTGTGCTGGTTTCAGGCCATTAATTTCTCCCATTGCCCATATTCTTCTCAGTGTGTCCTTGGTGGGTCATCATGCATTTTTCTGATTGCTCGGTAATAGCTGCATTTCCCCATTGTTCCTTACAGCGTGTATTTAGTTTTTGGGGCCAGGCATAAAATAAAGCTCCCAACAGGGCTCCAAACAACATCATTACGGCACTCTTTCCCCCCTCCCCCACCGCAATTCCCAAAACCTTGTCTGGGGGAACTGACACAGATAAAATGGTACAGGTGGGGCTTGACGTTTCATTCTCCCCAAAGCCTGATGGAAATCACGGAGATGAATAGCTTGGCTGTAACACTGTCGAGCAAAAGGAAAAAGGTGGTGCTGCCCTTTTAAGAATCCCCCAGGAAAGGAGCACTGAAGCAATCTTCTGTGAAAGCAACCAGCACCCTGGATTTGTTCATTATAAAAAGAGACGAAGCCTTTGGTTCAGCCCTTGTTTTTGTACTTTGCAGTTTGCACCATCACCATTGCTGAGCAACACACACACACACATGACCAGGTTATTGTGGGCTAAAGAGCCACAACTTTATTTAACGTGTAACCTGGGATCTGCAACACAAAAGAGAAGTAGAGCCAAGGGTGGGGGCCTTTTCTATGTGTTGGCCAGCTCTAAGCAGTGGATCTGAGATCTATCAGGCTCATGACTTTCATCATCTGCGCATCATGAAGGCAGGCGAGGGGTCCCAGACTGCTCTGCCCCAGTGGACAGCACTCACTGGAGCAAAGCTTCCAGGATCTGAGGGAGGCCTCCTTCCACATCCCCTTCAGCCAGCAGGCAATTGGGAGTAGGCTGACCCAGGCTCCCCTCACTCCAATGGAGGCTGGTGGCTCCAATGTCAGTGGGGCAGAGAATCCTCTCCAGGTTTCAGTCAAAACACTAAGAGATTAGACTTTAGAGTTCTGACTGAAACTTGGAGCAGATTCACCACCCCACTGACATCGGAGCCACCAGCTTCCACTGCCTCACTCTCCAATGCCTCTGGGTGCTCAACAGAGCAACAAGCCCTGCTGCTTGCCTGCACTGCTTGGCAAGTTGTGACCAAGAAGAATCCCATTCACCTAATCAAATGGTATCCCCACTCCCTGCATCAGAACAATAAAGAACAGGTGAAAAAGGTACCTCCAAAGCCAATCAGGAGATGTCTAAAAATTGCTACTCAGCCCCCAATCCAGGTAACTGTCTAATCCCTTAGTGCAGCACAAGGAGAGAGGAGAAAGAGGATCTTGTCTCTGGGCACGTTGCCTTCTTTAAGTCCATCCACTGTCTGGACTGGCACAGAGCCCCCTGCATAGGCAGGTTGATACATCTCCCTATAGTTTTCTTTCCCTGCAGGGAAGGGGAGGGCATATTCACCAGGGCCACACAGCCAGGCAGTGGCACTCCCACCCTGTGTTAGCTGTACACCTGGAGGTATCAGAGCACAGGGGGTGCTTGAGAAAAGCCACTAATGACAAACTGGCTTGAGCCCCTAAATACCTTGGAGATGGCCTCCACTGTTGTGTTCTTTCAATCAGAGCCCACTTTGCACCAACTCCTGGTGTTTGTCCACAGCATCTAGTGATGGTAATTATAGTAATAATAACATCCCCGAATAATTGCTGGTTGCTGTATCATGGATAAAGACAGTAACTCTGCCTGCAGTTTAATGATAGGGATTGGGAACTCCACGTTTCCCTAGTATTAATACCTAGTTTGGCCTTGATAGATGAGGAAAGTGAGATCTGGAATTCAATCAGATAGGAGGACGTGATGCTGATTAGACAGGTGTCCACAATGGGCACAATAATGTTAAAGCTATGTGAAGAGATGCATATTGTGATTGATATGAATTTCAAAAATTCACAGATACTCCTTTCTTTTCTTTTTTGCTAAAATAAGTTTCCTTGTTTTCTTGTTGTTGCTGTTGTTGAAAAATCTAAAAATCCACTTGTGTTTTGTTCTGCCAAGTATTTTTAGCACTTGATTTACAGCAGAGGGTTTTGCTTTGTTTTCTGAAAACTAAAGGTTTGCATCAAACATTTCTAATATTGCAAGGAAAATGAACATTCTGTTCCGTTCAAAAGCTTTCATTTCCAAATAAATAAATCATGTTTTCTCCTTGACAAAGGATTTCAACCAGTATCTTTTCAAACTCTGCACAAAGCTTGTAAGAGAAAAAAAATCTACAGTCGATTTAATAGTCATTGTGACTGTACTCCAGCACATCTCCCCACCCCAAATAATGCTTGAAGAACCAAGCTGGTAGCTTTTTCAAAGACAAAGGCAGCAGGCTTCATATTTTTCCTCTACCTGGTTCACTAGGTAGCTGAGCAGCTTAGTTAATTAATGCCTGTAAGGCACTTGAGATTCTCTGATGAAAGGTGCTAATGAAGTGCGAAATATTAATTACTGTTGTTAATAGTGGGCCAAAGTCTGAAGCTATTAATTAGTTCATCTGCAGGCAAAAAACCCACTGACTTGAATGAGTCAAGAATCAGTGACATTTCCATGCCCACAAACTATTCACTAGTATTTCCAGGGTGGAAATAGGAAAGAAACTACTTTAGAATATCCACAGCAGCATTAATATTATTTCACTTGACCTTTGCCGAGAGCCCTCTTCTGTTAAGCAATCTGATCTGCCTGGTTTCTCAAAGAGGCAAATTTGGGAAGCCATTGGTGCAAACGTGTAAGTACAGATACCTTTTGTTTTTGCTTCTCAATGAATATCATTTTCAGAGGTGAAAAGTAGAACTTATGTTCCTGACATGTATGATGAAAGAAAACCTTTGGGATAAAATGTTTTTGATGCCTTGAGCTATCTATACATTCAAAACTAATCTCAAGATAGTCATGAAAGTAAACGAACCACAAAAGCAAGTAGGCCAAGATAGGGGATGACTCAAATCCATTATGGCCAGTTAAGAAGTAGTCATTAAGAAACTTCTCCATATTGGGACCTAATTTCCTTTCTTGTCCCATGTGTAGGGATGGCCATTTTCTTGTAGAGCATCATTTTCTTGTGGAAAGGTGGGGTATGGAATGAATAAATGAATCAATGGGTGACCATATGAAAAGGGCTCCTGTATCTTTAACAGTTGTGTAGAAAAGGGAATTTTAGCAGGTGTCATTTGTATGCATGCAGCACCTGGTGAAATTCCCTCTTCATCACAACAGTTAAAGCTGCAGGAGCCCTGCCCTCTTGACCAGATACAAAAGAGGGCAAGTCTCTAAGGTAAGCTCATTGATGCAGAGCCAAAATAGTCAAGTCTAGGGATGGATGAATGTCGGCTTCTTTCAGTTTCTTCTTTGTCCTATCTTAAGTTTGGTTCATCCCAAACCTTGAGAATTTTTCCAATCTTAAATTCAGATTGTCCCAAACATTCAGGGAAATATTAACATGAAAATTTGTATACATTTTTATACCCATTTCTCCTAAAATCTGCATTTCTGTACACAATTTTGTCTAATATACTTTGTTTTAATTTTTCTGCCTTTTTATGTTGCTGCCTTTTTCTGTTTACCAATAAAAATACCTCTTTAGTTAAATGCTTTAGACTGATCAATAATGTTAACTCTGAAAGCTGAAACATAATGCAGCATGCCTTAATGTGTAAGTAATATTACTGACTTGAAGAGGAGTGTGTCTCCGAAAGACCATACATGTAGCATGAATACAGGCAACTAATTTACTATGTGGTTGTTTGGCCATCTGGATTACTACTAACACAATGTGATTCCCCCCCCCCCCCGCCACATAGTCTTATGTATGGTAAAGATTGGGGCCTTTACCAATTAATAAAGCTGCCCACATGGTTGGACAGTCATCTGTATTAGTAACTGATAAAAATAGATTAAACAAATCACAACTTTTCCAGCCGCTTGAGTCCAAATCAATGTGGCATGACTTTCTGATCCCCAGACATCACAGTTAAGTCACAGCTCTGACTCGGTAGCCTCTGGAGGCACAGCGCATGTGGAATGCATGGTCGTGAAGAAGCATTGTAATGAAAGAGGTCAAAGGAAACAAGTATCTCTATATCTCTCAGTCGATTAAGAGATTGTTCCTAAAACACCAGGGGAGAATGAAAACATATATCACCTGAATCGACCAGGGACAGGCAATAAAACAAAAATAAAAAAGGGAATATAATTTATGAGGCACAGTAAAAAATATCCTGGGAAGTGGGTTATGGAGAAGAATTCATTCAGCCTCTGATTCAGTGCATCTTTTTAAAATGATGAAGCATTCTACAGACCTTCCTTCTACTCACAAAAAATCCATTTTCCCCACTCCCTGAAGGCTCCCTCAGTCCAAAGCCCACAGAAGGGCCATAGTTACGCTAATGTCATGTGAGTGTACATAGTGCAACTGAGTGATGCCTGGGATAGCCATATGATGGGAAATGGGAGGTCCTCCTACTACTACAGCATTTTGAGAAATGTAAGCACCCTACCATTTCTGATATTTTTGTTTGTTTTCTTTTGGGCTCCTTCCATTCTCCACTATATAAATTAATATTTCTAGTTGGAGGGGGGGTTAATTATGACATGAGCACTGCCAGAAACCACCAAGGTTAGAACCCAGAACCTTTTGCTTTGTGGACAATTGCTATATGTGGTGAATTACCAGGGCCTAATCTACACAAAGCAGGATATTGCACTATGAAAGCGGTATATAAAAGGCAGGAGCCACACAAGCAGGATATAGCAGTATGAAAGCAGTATATGGTATGTGTCAATGGGCCCTACTGCTATTAAGCATTAGTGTGGCTCCTGCCTTTAATATACCACTTTCATACTGCTTTCATAGTGCAATATCCTGTTTGGTATAGATTAGGCCTAGGAGTATAGTTTGGAGAATCTTCCTGGGCAGTAAGGAGATTTTAGGCCATGGCTACATGTACCAGGTCTAGCTCGACAGAGGAGGGAGGATCTCACAATATGGTTATCACGACATCTCCCCTTCTGTCTGTGTGTGTCACGTGACCTCCTAGGAGGAAGAGGACATCCTGCCCGCCATTTAGTTTTTTTATTTTTAAAGGAGGCAGAGCGCACAAGCACTCATGTGCAAAAGGTCAGGATTTTTTTAGAATAAAATAAATTTCCCCTCTCCCCGATGGACACAGAGCTCCTCAGCTCTGCTCCTGGCTCCTCAGCCCGGCTCCTGGCTTCTCACAGTTACTCGCGGTGAAGCTGGGACAAACCGCGACGCCCGCCCATACGTTCCACGGTCTCGGGATCATCCCAAGACCACGGAAAAAGTGAGCTGAAAAGGTAGGGCAATATCCCAGGGAAATGGAGGGATCATCCCTCCGTGCTCCCAGGATGCCCTGTGCGTCATGTGAACGCACAGGGATGATCCCGGGGCAATCCCCAGGATATCGCCCCATCTAGCTATGCCCTTAGTTTCTGGAATGGCCTGAACTATGTGGGCTTGCCTTTGAGCCCTCCTTGGCAGGAAGAATTATAAGAGGGTTTTCTGTTTGTCCTGGGCAACATCAGTCTTTCTGACTTAGGTGTATTTTGTTGTTGTTTTTTACCCCTTTGTGCTGGCTTAGTTCTCTGACTACTACTGACTGCAGTTCGGCTTCAGACACACACATACACAGTGAGACTAGACATAAAGCAGGATTCTTCACATGAACACACTTAGAAAGGTATGCATGCATAAAGACTCTCTAGAACGCTGAAATGAATGTGTGTAGAATGGGGCAGGGTCTGACACTGTGTTGCCATTTTCTCTCCCCACATACACCATGAACATTGGTCCTTCCTATGAATGTCATCTGAAAAGCTCTAAAGCAACCTAGCATTCTAGCACTAAGTAGCCCTTGCATGTTTTCTTAGAGAAACTGTAGACATCTAGCTGCAGAGATTAATTCAGAGCAATTTGCTACAGTTCTGGGTTCTTTGGCAAGTGGCTCCAACTGTGCACAACCGAATGAAAAGTTTACTGATCAATGGCTGGATTTGTTGACATGTATGCATTACAGACAGGGAATCTGATTCAATTATTTGTTTTAGGTCCCAGGGTCTTCATCTTGGGTTGCTATACAGATTGCATAAAACCTGGAATCACATATTGGGTGGATTCAGAAGGCCATGCAGAATCCAGTCCATCTGCTCAGGGAAATGCTTGCCTTTCTGACCACACAATTAAACCTGGGCCTAATCTACACCAAGCAGGATATTGCACAATGAAAGCTTTATAGCAGTATTGAAGTGCACTGACAAGTGTTGGGACCCATTGACACATACCGTATACCGCTTTCATAGTGCTATATCCTGCTTGGTGTGGCTCCTGCCTTTTCTATTCCACTTTCATTCTTCTTTCATAGTGCAATATCCTCCTTGGTGTAGATTAGGCTCTGGTTTTACTCTCCCTCTCAGAAATCCAGGGAAGCAAATGAATAGCAATATTAGGCTACAGAAGGTCACCTGTCCAAGCTCTTAAGAATCTACCACATGGCTCCCAGTTGCCTGAATCTAGTCTGAAGTGCAGCAAAATCTGTTTAACCAAAGACCACAGAGAATCGGGGAAAGTGTGTGCACGTACAATAGCTCTATGATGCAACCTTTCAGTCTCTGAAAAACCATTGTCTACATCAGTGGTCAGCAATGTGGTGCATGTGGGCAAGACTGTACCCTCAGACACCTTTCTTGGTGCCCCCTGAAGTGCTCTATCCCTTCCACTTTTTTTCTTGTTAAATTACAACGTCTGTTACTGGCAGCTGGGATTGCTCCAATGAAAAATGAGAGCCTCTAGATCCCAGCCTTCCCCCCCCCCCCATGACTGCTTCTGAGCCGCATGTAGGGCTCAGAGACATTCTTAGGAAATAAAAATGGTAGGTGGCTGCTAGAGATGTCAGCAAAATCTGTTTGGGATGGGGAGTTTGATGAATTTTCCTAGGTTCAGCCTCCTGGGCTACATTTCAGTTCCTGCTGAGGCACCTGACTCGACCTGCAGCAAGTCAGGCCAGATTTTCAGGGCATTTTGCGCATGTTTTTCCAAAGGATCCACAATTTGCACAATTTCTGAGCAACCTGTGCAAATCTGGCTATAATTTGAACAAATTTTGGATAAATCTGTGCAAACCGCTCAAAATTTGTGCAAATTGCAAAACCTGCCCCCACCCCCCAAAAAAAACCCATTCCCAGAGTTCATGGAAAAGCCTGCAGCTCAGCTCACAAATACAAATCAAGCCATAAATACTGCAGAACCCTGTTGAGTAAAAAAAACAACCCTGCATTTCCTATGGATGGACAATTTTCGTGCAGCACTGTGCCCATTTTGTGGTAGTGCCCAGAAAAGATTCTCAATTTGCCAAACATGGCCATGGGCCCAAAATGTTTGCCTATCCATGCCCTAGATGATAATTCATTGCCCAGGCATCAACCTACTGATAACAACAACAGAGGTGCAAGGGAGGGGGAGAAATTATACATAGGCATGTGGAGAAAATGGGACAGGTATATCAGCCAAGGGAAGACGAATTGGAATATAAATATCTGGGAGTGAAGAAGTCTGAGACATGGAGTCTGTCCATGCTCACTTGAAAGAGGTCTGTGGAGGAGCAGCAGCCTTGAGCACATGAAACAGAAATGGTTCCTTTATAGGAAGTTATCCCCTCTTTAGATCAGAGTGGAATGCACACCCCTATCACCAGCTGAGCTCCCGTTGCCCCCGCAGGTAATTGAACTTTTTATTCTGAGCCTTGAGGCATCAAAGATGTCCATCAAAGAATGAACCCCTGACAGGCAGTCTAGCTGGCTGTATAAAGACTGCAAGAGGAATGGGATTGGGATGCTCTCTGAGCAGTTCTCAGTAAAGTTCGTTCTTAATGTCTCTTCTGTTGTACCTCAATAGTTGATTTATGTTTGCAAATGCTGCATCCTGCTGTACTCTGTGAACCTCTTAGTGATTTAGCCAGAATAATATTTACTAGAGTTGTGCACACGAGTCACCTCTCAAAATACTCCACCCTATTTGTGGGCAGAGAAGTTGGGGGCACAATTTCACTGAATTTCTCCAGGGGGGAGAAGAAATTCTTCCACACTTTCTCACAGGTAGGGCTCCCCAATTGGCAGTGATGGTAGCACAGATACTTACCTTTTCTCCAGATGGTTTTTGTTTGAGGGTTTTTGCGCAGCCAGTGCAAATACCAACATCATCCACTGTGTTGGGGTCATGGTCTCCATTTTGCATCCATGCAATGCAGGTGTATGTGTGGGGAGGGGGCAGTGTGTGTCCAGCTTCAGGGCAGCTATAAAGCTAGTGCTGTGCCAATATCTGACCTCCTGTTTCTGGAAGTTTTCTTCCCCTGTGAAAGAGGCTTCATAGTTCTGCCTCATTCCAGGGTGTTTTATAATTTATTTTTGTGATGTTTTTGAGCATACCTAATCACTGCAAATCAGCCAAGAGTTTTGTTTTCTCTCTCTCTCCTTTCTATTACACGTTTGCCCATTGCTCTGCAGTCTCCTAGGCTGCCTGTGCTTCCTGATCTGAAAAAGGAATTAACCCATGATGCTTTCTGCTGGGCTTTAACTGAAACATGGGAAACCGAGGAAGCTACAGGCTGCCAGAAAGATTAGTAAAATGAAAAACAAGACACTTCCAAATGCCTTGGCCACTTTCTAAGTAAGGTAAGCAGAAGAAACCCAAACCATGAGAATTTCTCCAACATGTTCTTCACCACTGAATTTCTTTTTGAAAGCAATTTCTATCAAATTGCATGAGAAAAAATGTGGGATAGATTTCTGGCACAGTGCTAACATTTACTCACCTTGATCATGTCCAAGACTTCCTCCCTCTACCACAAGCCCTGTAAAACAGTGCAGACAGTGAGCAGTTCCACACAATAAACATATCTTGGTTTTATACGAGTACTTAACTATCTCGGCTTCCTTTAACTAATTCAGAGAATTGCAGTCTGGTGAGGGCGTACTGAGACTTCTCACTTCCAGCTCTCTAAACCCTCTCACAGAAACAAAGTCCCAAGGGTTCCAAGGTGGGAAGCAAATTATTATGAAACTAGCATAATAATTGGTCCCAAAGCATGGCCTGAGGGCACATGATACAGCAAGCTTGCTGAAGTGGAGAACGTCCAAGTCAAGGTCACTACCTGGAAGGGAGACTGCCTGTGAACTTGCATGTACACTACCAAGCGCAGGGGTGGGCAACCTCTTTCAGCCTGAAGAGGAGCTCTTGAGGGCTGCATTCCAATGGTAGGTGAGGCCAAAGACAAAGGAGGAAGAACCAAAGGCAAAAATGACCTGGCAAAAATATAAAGCATAGCATATCTTTTAGCTTAAAGCTCTTAATGCCAGTAACTAAGCCTCAAGGGACTGCTCAAAGAGCCAGGAAACTAGGGGCATGTCTAGATGCAGGGAGGGGAGGGGGAGGACGTTGCGCCCACCATTTCGGATTTTTCTTTCTACTGAAGATGGGTGCATGAGCACTCCATTGAAAAGGTAAGGGTTTTTTTAAAAGAAAAGTTCCCACTCCCTCCCTCCCACCCCAATGGGTTCCTGGCTCCTCGCGTTTACTCGCAAGGAGCTGGGACAAAACCAGGACGGCTGCCCAAACTTCCTGCAGTCTCGGGACAATCCTGAGACCACAGGAAAAGTCAGGATTAAAGCCATCCCGGTTATCCCATGGGAAAGGGAGGAATCGTCCCTTCCTGCCCCCGGGATCCGCTGTGTGTCATGTGGACACACAGGGATGATCCTGGGGCGATCCCTGGGATAAGCCCTCATGTAGACATGAGCTCCACGGGAGAAAGACGGGATATAGATGTGATCAATCAATCAACCCCTTAGTCCCTAAAATCACAAACCTATGTTTTGACAGAAAAACTCCCAGCATTCCCCAGCCAGGTGTTTTTCCTGCCTGAATATGCATAGGATTGCACCCTAAAACTATAATTAGATATGCTCAGTCTTCCTGCCTGAATAAAGCAGCATGGGGAAGGGGGGGGCAGGTAGACAAGTATGTGTGAACCTTTTCACAGTTACCCTTGGACTTCTGAATCCAAGGGAGGAAGTGGTGGGCCACACCTTTATTCCGCAGAAACCTCCTGCTAAAATAATTTTCGTACACACACCCATGGTTTCTCATTTGCAGAGGAAAAAGAAACTTAGATAAAGGGCCATTTTAGTGAGGAAATTGCTGGAGGGCTTAACAGCCACAGCCACTTCCATCCCCCCCCCCAATCTGGACTGCAGATTGCAGCCCCCATGACTGCATTTTTGAACAATACAAAACAAAACCCTTAAACATCAGGGTGGAGGGGAAATGACAGACGACTGAGTTGGGTCTGAAGAGAACTGTTTTGCAGCAGTCAGAGAATAGTTTTACTGCAGCCCGAGAACAGTTTTACAGCACTGTAAGTCACCCATTTCTCCTTGAACAGAGCAATAGTTCAGTGATAAACGCCCTGTTCAGTGGTTCAGACTGAACATTCAGTGAATGCTCATGGCAGTGGGGATGGGATGGCAGGCTTTAGCCCTCCTCCTACATGTATTCATAGAACACCTGAGAAGAGCTGTGGAAAGCTCTGCCCACTGGATTGCGAACCTGATCCCATGGAGTAGGCCATTGCCATGTACTGCTCTAGGCATGCTGTATAGGTGTTACTTTGCTCTCTTATTTATTGGTTGGGGTGGTTGGGAAGGTGGTGGATGTTTTAGGATTGTGTTCCTTTTAATTATCCATTACTTGCATTCAACAAAATCAATAAAAACTTTAATAATAAGTCTAGTTTGAGTGTCGAACAAGGGCAGCGGACATCAAAGTTCAAATCACTTTTCAGCTATCAAGCTCATTGGATTGATCTTGAGCCAGTTACTATATTTTAACCTAACCTAGTGCCTCCTCTGGCTGTTATGATGATAAAAATGGAATGAGGGAATCATGTGAGCTTCTGGGAGAAATGGGAGCTTTAGCCAATCACAGTTCAGCAATGTGTTTGTGGTGTTCAAACTTTGAGCTTCTTTACACAAGTGATTTATTGCACGCTCATGATTGGCTACTCCCGGAAGTTTGTAGGTCATTTACATGGTGTTGTGAATGATCAGAATGTCTCCAGTGGCATCCTTTAGAAATTCCACCATGAAAAATACTGCTTTTAAATAGGGATGTGCTCCGCTTCTAATTGGACCGGCGAATTAGAAGCGGAGCGGGGGGCTTCGCCTGCCCTTAAGGCAGAGGCGAAGAGGATTGGGGGCCCAGTGGAGCGTGGCGAAGAGGATCGAGGTGAAGGCGGATCCTTCGCCTCGATCCGGAGCTCCGCTGGAAAGGTAAGTGGGGGTTACCGGGCCCTGCCGCTGTCGCCCTCCTCTCCCTTACCTGCTTCCGTCCGTGGTCCGTTGGCATCTTCAATTGAGCCCGCGGTTCAACCAGGCGGCCCAGACTTCCTGGTTGAACTGCGGGCTCAATTGAAGACGCCGACAGACTGCGGACGGAGGCAGTAAGGCCCCCCTCCCCTTTGGTCCCTTACCGGGCTCTGCCGCCGTCGCCGCACGGGCGCCGATGGCGGCAGGGCCCGGTAAACCTCCCGCCCTCCTCTCCCGGCCTTACCTGGCGCCACTCCCCTCCACTCCGGAGCTCCGCGGCAAAGAGGAGCAGAGTATGGGCGGAGCGGAGCGGGCCGACCCGAAATTTTCAGATCGGCCCGCGGGGCGGAGCGGGGGGTCCGTGCACACCCCTACTTTTAAAGTGGTAATAGCTGGGAAAAAGCAGGATATTCCACCACTAGAGGGTACTATCTCAATGGAAGTGAATGGAGGGAAAGTATTCAATTCAAACTACGTGGTCACTCCTCTCTGTCTGTGTAATGCAGTCCATAACAATTGCGGCAAAAAGCAAGAAGCACAAATGCCCCGGGGGGGCAACACGATTTCGCCTTAATGTAAAAACACACTTATATTCTTAGGTTTGGATTTAAATATATATATTTGACCTCTGGTCTTGGGACCTGAAGTTTCAGATGGACCATTTTGGGGGCATTCCCATACATATAATTCATTTTCATAAGAAACAGCCATAAGCTTCTTTCTGCAGGTCAACATATTTATTTATTTATTTAGTCTCTGAATCTTAACATTCTCACAATTGGCGGGAGGCGGTGGGGGGGACTCCAACAACCATGGTGCCCTCATTCCTTGCCCTTTGCACGTTGGAAACAACAGAGCAGATGCAGACATTAACTTACACCAGGAAATTAAAATCAGATAAGAGGCCAGGGTCCTACTTGCTGCCCTGTGGAGTTTGATCTTTCCCCAAGAATTCATATTAGAGAGGAGATGATGAGATCTCATCTTATTACTTGTAACAAAACACTGCAAAGGTCATGAGCTGCCTAATACAGAGAAGTTGATCTGTACGTGCCTATGGGATGCTCCTAGATTGACTTACTGCAGTACCTTATTTGTCAAGATATCTGAGAAATTTAACAGTATTTGCGAACACCTTTGGAATATAAAAGACTCTATGGATTTGACAAACTCTTAAAGATTCCATCATCTTTTCTTTTGCTGTACACATTAGCTACCAATTCTCTTGAATTGTTAGTGTGCAAATGCCACTTGGATGGTGTGCACATAAACAATATATTGAACAAAAGATTTCATAATTCCACAAAGGTAAGCCAAGATTCTGGCAAAACATGTTCCATTTAAACAGAGCCAAAGGTATTTTTGTTGTGATTCCGCCCCACCCCCTACAAAAACACACACTTAAATTTCATTTCAGCAGAAATTTTGAAATGTCACCATATTGTTTTAACCATGATCAATACGAGATGTCAAAACTTTCAGACTAAATGTTGCAGTCTTGATGTCTGGGGGCATTTCAATGGTTTTTTGTGACATTTTAGAACATTTATCAACGCCAGTTCTGTCTTATAATGTTTCAAGTGGATTTTTTTCCCTTAAGATTTGGAACAAAGGCCAAAAAAAGATGCAGTTCTGAGGTTTTATTCTGAAAACACTTGTAATTCACAATGAAGCAGACATTTTGGGTGCTTCCAGATGAGCGTTTTATGGTGATATCACTTATTCACATAATTGTATGGGGGATTCCGCTGATGAAAATATCTACAAATCACTATCTGTATGCCACCCTGATATCCCAGTGATAATAGGGTGGGATACAAATGTTTTAATAAATAAATAAATAATCACCCTCCCATGTTTTTTCACCGCTTTATCCATCTTTTTTCTTACCACAGAAAATATGTTTGGAATGTTCTATTAACTACACATACCAATGATCTCCCTGCCCAGTGTCAGACTTCTGCCAGATCCAACCTGACATTATTTTTCTGTAGCTTGTTCAGCTTCAGGGCTTTTCTGTCTCTCCATGTCTGCCAAGTCTTTCCCAACATCATACCTGGCTGAAAGCTCACAACCTCGTATCAAGTCCCCAAGAACTGGTCAGAAGCAAATCCAAAGCCTGACTTCCTTCATTTATTCTTTGTGAGGCTCATTTTCTTTTTGGTTTGATACTATTTTACTCTGATTAGAGTTTTCTTGATTGGCTGCTTTGATATAATGTTGTGAATGGCATTTCTCACAGGAAGACCTTTTAGTCAGCAGTCAGTTCTACTCCCAAAGAGTCTAATCCATTGGGATGTTCTTGCAAGCAAGCACCATTAAAATTAATGGGATGCAAGAACATCACAAACCAAGGCCATGGCTAGACCAGGCCTATATGCCGGGATCATCCCAGGATCATCCCTGTGCATCCAAATGACACACGGGATCCCGGGAGCAGGCAGGGATGACCCCTCCATTTGCCTGGGATAATCCTTAGGTCTAGCTAAGGCCCCAGTTTGTCAGTGAGCCTACAAAAGGATATGAAAAGTTGCTCCATTTTGCCTACGATCTGAGCTCAAGGTGGATCCCTTGGATGAGTGGTTAACTACACATATGTCCAGATCTGGCTGATGAAAAATACTGTCCTAACTGGGTTTTGGTTTTGGGGTATTTTTAATACTTTGAGAAATGGGCATGTAAATCACTCAGCAAGAGAGGGAATCCAAAATGTTTTGGTGCAAAATGATTTGATTTTATAGGCGTATGAAAGATAAGGGAGGGGGCCACACATTTTATTCCACTAGACATTATAGCTATTTGAGAACTGATTATTTGTTGATCTCCCCAGGATGAATGGGTGTAGTAAAGGAAGACTGCATCGGGTCTGTAAGGCTATCAGATCAAGATCTTTTCTACACAGGGCTTTTATTGTGCACTTGTGATTACTCACTCAAGGTAATTTATACAACATCCTCCTCCTCCAGGGCCTCTCCTGTGTTTTGCAATCATTATCATGGGGGGGGGGGTTAGATTGGGGGAAGTACAGTATTTTTCTGAATGGTGTAATATATGTAATTGTGCAATGCTGCTTTACCACAGCACCATCTCATGGCTGTATAATGAAACATAGGCCGTTTCTACACCTGCCTTTTTTCCAGGGATCATCCCTGTGCATGCAAATGACACACGGGATCCCGGGAGCAGGCAGGAATGATCCCTCCATTTTCCTTGGATAATCCTTAGGTGTAGAAAAGCCCCACATAGAAAGGCTGAGAAAGAAACCCCCCATAGAAAAGGATGTGTAAAGGAACCAATCTTAGGCCTTAGCTAGACCTAAGGATTATCCCAGGCAAATGGAGGGGTTGTCCCTGCCTGCTCCCGGGATCCCCTGTGTGTCATTTGGGATGATCCCGGGATATAGGTCTGGTCTAGCTATGGCCTAAATCTCATAAAGAAACCAGAACCAGAAGCTCCAGTAAAAGTGTGGGATAAAAGCCTCATGTAGAAACACCCCAAGCTTCGATAACACCTATATAAGATACATACAGGGTAAACAACGTACTACATTCCATTTGGAACTTATTACAAAGAGAAAGCTCATTAGATATAATGAAGAACATATTGGCTGGTACCTTGAATTAAATGGAAACTCACACCAAAAATTCATGATGCAGTGACATCAATAATCAGGGGCACATGTATAAGTGAACTAAGAGCATGATCCTACAGGACTGATGGCTGATACCTGGAGGGCTCTGATCTTGGTGCCCCCAGCTATCCTAAACCCTGCTAGCAAGAACCAGGTAGGAGGAGTGCCAGAGCTTTTAAAACTTCTCTGTCCTCCATTTTAACATGTTGTACCAAACAGGCCTCTGAGCCCCCCTAGTTTGCTTACCTTGCAGTGGGTAGGGACAGGAACAGAGCGGTTTGTGCATTTGGCAGATCCAGATCCTCTTCTCTCCACCCACCAGGACCAGCCCTACCATCAGGCAAAGTGAAAGAGTCACCTCAGGTGTCAGTTGCTGGGAGATGGATGCAAGGTGTTGGAGGGGATTGCTGTGGGTCATGTGGCAGTGGGAGATACTGTCCCATCATCAGTGTTGAAGATTGATCCATCTGCCAGTCCAGTCGGCTTTTGTATGAGGAATGGGAGGTGGCAGCATCTACTGAGGTTGGGACCACCACAGAGCTTTCTGTAATGGCTGCAGGGCAGGAAGGGGGGATAACGGGATGCATAACTCCGTCTATTGGCCACATGTTATGCTTCTAGCACACTCTTCCACAGACCATAGGATTGCTTTCTAAGTCTAATTAAGAAAATAAACAACACAGTATGACAGGAACTACAGGGAGGAAAATTACGAAACTAGAACCCGTTCATTAAAAAATGTAAATAAAAACATTTACAGGAAACTATGAAGGCATGGATTAAAGGCATTAGAAATGGGAAAAGTAACCAATGCCATACAATATCTCAACTAGAAAGATTACAAATCTGGTAATAAAAAATCACAATTATTGGCAAATAAATTAAGAAAGAACAAATTAAAAGACTGAATAAATATCTCAATAACAGGGAAGCAGTTTGCTTCATATGAGAATTTGGATAAATCAGATCAACCAGAAAGAATGCATATAGAAGCATATAGAAAAGTTCTTAGAGAAAATAATTTTGATGCCTAAAATAGAAGATGATAAAGAAAGTTTAATTAAACAAACAAATAATAGAAGAGGACATTCATTTGGTAATAAAATATTTAAAAATGTTTTTAAATGGCAAATAAATGTGTTCCTTATTTTAAAAAGGTGCTTAATAATATACTGGATGGTGGTGCTATTCCAGAATCTAAAGTTATACCCAAATGTGGCAAATATGTTGAAAAATATTGAATTGTATCACCCCATTCATTTGATTAATCATAGAATCATAGAATAGTTGAACTGGAAGGGGCCTATAAGGCCAACCCCCTGCTCAATGCAGGAATCAGCATTAAAGCATGCTTGACAGGTAACTGTCCAGCTGCATCTTGAAGGCCTCTAGTGTGGGAGAGCCCACAAACTCCCTAGGTAATTGGTTCCATTGTCATACTTCTCTAACAGTCAGGGAGTTTTTCCTGATGTCCAGCCAGAATCTGGCTTTCTGTAACTTGAGCCCTTATTCCATGCCCTGAACTCTGGGATGATTGAAAAGAGATCCTGGCCCTCCTCTACGTGACAACCTTTCAGATACTTGAAGAGTGCGATGATGTCTCCCCTCAGTCTTCTCTTCTCAAGGCCAAACATACTCAGACTGAAAGAACTGGATATTATTATTATTATTATTATTATTATTATTATTATTATTATTATCATTTAAATACTGCCCCATAGCTGAAGCTCTCTGGGTGGTTTACCAAAATTAAAACAGTGAACATTAAAAACAAATATACAAAATTGAAAACCATAAAAAGCATAAAAACAGACAATATCCATTTAAAACAACTATTCCGGGGCCAGTTTAAAAACTCAGCAAATGCTGTTATTTATTTATTTACAATATTTATATACCGCTCCCCATTCAAAATTTCAGAGTGGTGTACAAGATAAAATAAAATAAAAACAGAATTAAAACACATTAAAAATAGATTACTTTTTCAACTATGCAAAATGCAAAGTGAGTCTTGGCTGGTCATCAAGGGAAGGCTTCTTGGAACAAAGGCGTTTTCAGGAGGCACCAAAAGCAGTACAAAGTTGGCACCTGCCTGACCTCCAGAGGCAGGGAATTCCATATTCATTGACCTATTACGCAACAGATTAAAAGAAACAATATCCACACCAGAAATTCTATCAATGCAAATCTGCCCAGATTTGTTAAGAATGCCTAACTATCAGATCCTATACAGAGGATTCTAAAAGCAGAATGTGAGCCGGTCTGGCAGGCCAAATTGGACCATGGGTCCAAGATTCCGCATCCCTGTATGGGGAATTCTAAATGAAATACAAGCCGTTGCAAAGCTTTTTTAAAAGGCCGCTTTGGCCTCAGCTAGACCTACCGGGTCTAGCACAATGGAGGGGTGAGGGTCTCGCAATATTTTTATCGCAAGATCTCTCCCTCTGTTTACACGCGGCACACAACGACCTCAGAGGGAGAGGACGTCACACCCACCACGCTCATGCGCAAAAGGTAAGGGTTTTTTATTTTAAATAATTTTCCATTCTCCGTCCACCCCACCCCTGATGGGCGCAGAGCTCCTGAGGAGCTCTGCGCCCCATGTGCAGGTCCCAGCTCCTCACGAGTAACCACCAGGAGCCGGGACAAACCGCGACATCCGCACACATGTTCCGCGGTCTCGGGATCAGCCCGAGACCGTGGAAAAAGCAGGCTCAAAGGGTAGGGCGAAATCCCAGGGAAATGGAGGGATCATCCCTCCCTCTCCCGGGATCCCCTGTGTGTCATGTGGATGCACGGGGACGATCCCGGGGATCGCCCTGGGATATCACCCCATCTAGCTATGGCCATTGGCTGCTATTCTTGGGTGCATGCAAAGTTTTTGGTGGATTGGAATGGGCATTTATACAATCACTACTGGAAAAATTAAAAATGGGAGATAATTTCTTAAGGATATCTCAATTTGATGCAACACTTCACAGTAAAATATAAATGTAAAATGCCTGGATTCTGCTTTTTTCTCCAAAAGAAGAAGACCAAAACAAGGATATCCATTATTCCCTCTATAGAGCCCCAGACAATAGCATGGGGTGGATTAAAACAGAGTGGATAAATATCAATGATATTCAAAATAAAATTAGCATATTTGCAGATGACACCCCTTTGCTCTAATCTAACTCTGCAGCTGCTATCCCCAAATTACTAAGAAAAATCAAAGAATTTGGTAACATTTTGGGACTTCAGATCAATCCATGAAAATCAGAAATGAGGAAGTTCAACAGCATTTGAGAAAGATCTCAGGTTTCACAATAAAAATGGATTCAAACAAATATTTAGAGGTCCATATGTCAAAAGACAGTTAGATTATCTGAGTTTCTTTGAATTTAGGCTCACTAAGGCTGTGATCTGTGGACTTTGGGGAGCTGCCTGCTTTTTTTGTATCCTGCTGTAATAAAGGACCTTGCTGCTTCTATTCTGGATCAGACCAAAAGCCTATCTTGTGCAGCATCCTTTTCACACAGTGGCCAACTAGATGCCCATGGGAAGTCCACAAGCAGGACATGAATGCAATAGCACCCTCTTGCTCATGTACCCAAGCAACTGATATTGAGATGTTTACTACTTCTGAAACTGGGGTAATATATCACCATCCTGACATTTGAAGCCTTATCCTCCATGACAATATATTCATAAATGGATAGGTTCATTTTCTTATTCCCTGGATGAAGACGTATTTATTAAGCCAACTAAGCTTTATTTATAAGTACTTATAACCGGTTGTATCTAGATTTGGTCATACCTGGAGTAGATGCATTGAAATCAATGGGACTTACATTAGTCGTGACTTATTTGTTCCATTGATTTCAGTGGATCTACTCCAGGCATAACTAAATCTGGATCCAACCCACCATCTAGAGCAGCCGGATTGAGAGCCTCTGTCTGCATGATGGGAGTTGTAATCCAACACATCTAGATGGTACCAGGTTGGGGATGTCTGCAACTCTAAGTGAATGAGCCTTTTCCAACTTAGGCATCATTCAAATAATTCACACACTATAGCATAATAATACTTGTTGTTGTTGTTGTTGTTATTTGTTACCCGCCTCTCCCTCTGGATCAAGGTGGGGTGCCACTGTGTGTGAGGGGCCTGTGATTTCCTCCTTAAGGGGAGATCGCCCCACCCAGCCTTCTCTTCTCGGCGTGCCTCCCTCCGTCCTTCCTTATAGACAATGTGGGTTTGCTGGTTGCCCCTCGGGGGGCCAAGAAGGAATTTTTTGCTCTTAATCAATTTCAGATTGGGAGGTTTTTTTGCCTACTTCACACTGTAAGACAGCAGGGGAGTATTAATTAGGTTAATTTAGTACAATTTGCTCACATTTATCTTGGGGGCAGGTGTACAGGCATCAGGAGCAAGGTTAGGGTTGGTGAGCATTCCTAGGCCCCATTGAGGTGACTGGTAACACCTGAGGCCCTCAGCTGGAAGTCCTGCAGCACCATAGGATGGGATAAGGGTTACCTCTGAGGCCAACCTTACTCACTTACTCAGAGTTTTGCAACGTGAGTGGGAGTGACATCGGAAGGCCTCCCTACCCCAAAAGGGGAATCAGGATGGGTGGCGACATACGGGCACCACCTATCTGGATACCAATGGCTCGCCCGATCCCAATACGACCTATAAGTGGCCTAGTCAGGATGCCCATTTAGGCCTCCATCACCCTTCGCTCAACTTAATAAATGTGGCCCTATTTTAAACCCAATACTTTTGTCTCGTCTCATTATTTCGCTTTCCACTTCCGCAATTAAAACTAATACATTATTAAAAACAGCATATTATTAAAAGGCATCTTAAAATTCAACTGGGTAGGCCTGCATAGTGCTGATTCTTCATACTTTTTCCATAGCAGGGCACAAATGTAAGACAATGTTACTGACCTATTCAAGATGCAGCAGCCTCAACTTTTATCTCCATCTTTCCATTTAACTGTCTAGCAGCATGCCCTTAATTATCTGTCAAGTCTGGCTCCAGTTTGGGCAGGCAGCACCTGTCAAATTTCTCTCGGCAATATGACAGATTCCAACATGTCAGGGTGCCTGATCACACCTCTTGACAGCAGCTGAAGGCACAAGGATCAAACCCGCAGTTCAAGCAACGGCACAGGATCACAGTTGCAAGTTTCACAGGGGCTAAAAGTGAGATCAACCTTTGGCAAGCCTGCTGCTCTCTGAGCTTGAGATCTCATCAAACATCGCAGGGGACTCTGGGTTGGCAAATACGTCTCTTCAGCCATATGCCAACAGCGCAGGTGGAAAGTACTAGCACAATGTGATCACATTGGCCAGTCCCAGTGAACAGTGTAGACAACAAATATTACAGAAAAGGATCATTAAAAAACCCCACAAGCAACAGTTTCATGATAAAGGCATACAAGTTCCTGAAATTATGAGCCTGAAGATTTCCTGAAGATCATCTAGTCTGCGCTCCTGAACTGAGAAAGGGTGGTTTCATTCTGACCATTTTAATACTTTGGATTGCAGCACTGCTTCTGCCACTTTTTCTTGTCAGATGGAGATATAAGGAAGAACAGTAGCTCATTAATAGAGCACATGCAAGAGCTCTCAGGTTCCATCCCCGACATCTCCAGCTAAAAGGATCAAGCGCTCGTGGGAACAGAGCTCTGCCTGAGAGCCTGGAATGTTGCTGCCAGTCACAATAGACCACAATGGCCTAGCTCAAGGGGTTGGCAACCTGGTGCCCTCCAGATGTTTTGGGCTACAACTCCCATAAGCCCTGATCATTAGCCATGGTTGCTGGAGCTGATGGGAGCTGTAGTCCAAAGCATCTGGAGGGTGCCAGGTTGTTTACCCCTGAGCTAGATGAACAAATAGCCTGCTCTGATATACATCAGCTTCCTGTGATATATCCCAGTCCCTTGATCTGTGACAGAGAGGCACCACTGCACTGCAGTTCAAATATAAAATAAGAACTAGAGGCCACTGGAGCAAAATCTGGCTGATTTGTTCAATATGGGGAATTTATCTCCAGCTCCTCTTTAGCCTACCTGGCCCACAATCTCCAGATGTCTGACCTGGCTCCTGTGAAGTTGGGGATGTGAAAAGAGGACTGAGCCAGCAAGATCAGGTCTCCAAATTATTCAGACCAGCATGTCAACCTCTGCTCTGTCTTATCGCTGTGAAGAGACTTCTTTGGCTGGATTAGTTGTTCTCTGTTTAAATTATTCTATAATGCATTTTGCCACTCTTTTGTCATTATGGTTAAAGAATGAAAAAAGGGTAGATCTTCTCAGCTACCTACAGTAAATACATAGTGATATGTAGCAGAAGGAAACAAATCCTTCATGGCAGTGAGTAGGAAACCAGGGGACCATTCCGAAGCTTGCTTAAAAACCTTAGTGACTGTGTCACAGTTAGGGTTGTGAAGGGATGCATTTCCCCACCACCACCACCACCAATTCAGTCCTTGCTTATGGGAGAAATGGGCCTTCCAAACCACTTTAGTGATTTTTAACAGGCGTTTGTAATTGTTCCCAACTAACACATGCTGCAAGAGTGTGATTTTGTGTAAGAGATGCAGGGATTGTAATCTTTCCAGATGAACCATGTTTAAAAGGGTTTAGATGAAGAAGACGAGCTCTGCTGAATCAGACCAAAGGCCTATCCCATCTAGCATTCTGTTCACACAGTGACCAAACAGCTATCCGTGGAAAGCCCACATGTCCTTTAACTCCTACAGTGTTAAACCCAGAGAAAGGCCACAAGTAGGATACAGGTGCAATAGCATCCTCCCAGCTTAATCTGGTCTAGGTAGGGTAAGGAAGAAAAGGTGTGTTCCCACTCTGAGGCCTTAGCTAGACCTACCTTTTGTTCCAGAACAGAGGAGGGGAGATCTCGCATTGGGATTAATGCGAGATCTCTCCCCCGTTTACACGTAAGGCGTTTACACGTAAGGAGTGGCCAGTCACAAGCATGCTATAAAACACTCATCTGAAGAAGCTCTGTCTAGATGCCTAACCACAGTGACTATTTAGTCTGGAATTGGTGCCATTTGTTCACTCGCTTTTTACAGAGCATCCAGATGGTTATTTGCAAATCATTGTTATTCAATATTTTCACCGTGATTATCAGCCCCCACCCCCGAGTTTTTACATGGCCATTTTTAGCTACAATGGGATTGCATCACAACTCTTACTTGAGTAGCTTGTTGTAAAGTGTACCGAGCCCACACCACACCCGAATTTTGTGAAAATCTTCACTCCCACAAAAATGAAGGGGGATTTCCTGTCGCTCTTGGGAGGCTTAGGAATTTTTGAAATTTGGGGAGGCGGTGAGGGAAGCTTACCTTTATGAGATAGATTTTATTTCTTTAATCCTAAAACAAAGAAAAACCTTGCACATTCTTTTCTTCTCTTTTTTTCTCTTGAGTTTTTGTACTTTTAAGTAGTTGTTTATTTTTTATTTTTTATTTTGTAAAGTGATTATGTATGTGGCTTTTTAAATATAACTTGAAGTTTTATGGCTCGGTTTTATATTTATAGTTCAAATTACTGTATTGTATTTATACTGTTACCTTATTTATGTTGTCCACTGCTTTGGGTGCCTCTTGTTGGCTGAGAATTACAGTATATGTGTTAGATAAAAATAAAGTGGTTTGCATTTGTGTCCACTTCCAGATCAGTCTCCTCAGAAATTCCATTACTCCCCAGCAAGGTTTTGCTTGCAGTGAGTAAATAAAATCTACCAGTGATTTCTCACAACAGTTTGTGGGGATGTAACAAATTATACTTTCATTTACTGAAAGTGCAGCAGTTGCTAGCAAACCTTTTCAAGCCAGGAAAAGAGAGAAAAAAGAAGAGCAAATGAAGACCATTCATGTCTTCACAACTGTATTTAGCTTTAATTAAACACATGTGTTCCTTCCCAGCAGGGGGTTGCCATGTGATTTACATTTCTAATGAGAATTTGTATACAGTTGGCAAAAGTCTGAATGTACCCCATTCACCTCCCAGGCAATTGCTGATATTTCTTCCATATAAGCTGAGTTCTTAATAAGTTCAGCTGGTATGACTCTCCTTCTTCACTGTTAACTTCAGTTTTTTCCTTGCATACTTCCAAATCAGATTTGTAATGAATTCATAAAAGTAAACATGAATCCCTGTTATGAAAGATTAGGCAATTGGAAAATTGTTTAATTTTTCATAATTCTATTATAGGGTCTTGATATTTATATCAATTGAATATGCAGGGGGTTGTGTGTGTTTTAGTAAATTTTGCACGTTGGGTGTTTTTTCTTAATCTGTTCCTTCTAGCTTGCTGAATACATGATGAGAGACTCAGCCGTAAATGCTTGTGTTCTGTTTTGTATGTACCAAAGGATTAATCTTTGATTAGTCATTTTATCACTAATTCAGGAGTTAATTAATACTGGATATATTAAATAAAGTCATATCAAGATCTGCACAGCAACCCATAAGTCAGAAATTATTTTTCGCTTTTTTCAGCTAATGGCCTCATAGTGAAGCTTTGGATTAACTAATGAACAGGACTTATGCTGTCAGAGCCATAGTGCTGTTTAAAGGAGATACGATAAGTAAAAACCTAAGATGGTAATGATAAGACTGCATCCTCTCCTTTATCTGTACCACAATTTAAAGTATGGGCTTTCTTGGTTGATATCGCAAGACTTCCCAGGCTTGTACAAGCCCACATATCTGTCGCTGCTAATGCTTTATGAGGGTTCCCCACACACACACCTGCCCAACCTGTCTTTCCACTTCCCCCTTCATCTTCACAGCAATGTCTGCCCTTGGTGTTTTGTTTCGTTTTTGCACACATTTTTTTACTTTGAAATAAAGTTGAAAATATAGGCAACACAAAGGAAGGGCACTTCTCGTGTCTTCTGTCTCTCTTTCTCTTAGGCTTCTGAGCCATAAGAGCTGGTAACCCCAAAAATAGTTGTTATGAGGAATATATCTGAACTGCATGTTGGGACAAAAAAAAAAAAAAAAAAACGCTGATGGGATCTGAGTTGGCAGTTAAGGACCAAGAAAGAGAACTTGGGGTTGTGGTGGACAACTCGATGAAAAGGTCAACCCAGTGTGCGGCTGCTGGAGGGGGGAAAAAGCAAACTCCATGGCTCTTTCTACTAGGGATGTGCTCCGCTCCGATTAGGAGCGTAGAAGCAGTAGCGGATTGGCCTGCTCCGCCTTACCCAGAGGCGGAGTAGGAGCGGACCGTGGACCCCCTAGAAGCAAGGCGAAGAGAAGCGACCATTTTTCGGAGCTCCGAGTTCAGGCGGAGCGCTCCGGTCGCCATCTTGAAAACATTTCGCCATAGGATTGCATTGCGGCAAATAATCGCGCATAACTACGTTGTTTTTGAAGCTATCGCTCTGGAAATTCTTGTGCTCAGAGAGTCGTGGATGGGGGTCATTTTGAGACCACTCTCACCTCTCTGCGTTGTCCGTGTCGCGTGCTATATTTTTTTGAAAATCGGGTCAACCGCGCGGCTCAAACTGCGTTTCGGCTTTTCGCCCATAGGATTGCATTGAGGGAAAGAATCGGGGATAACTGGGGGGGGGTTAAGCTATCGTTCTGAAAATTCTTGTGCACAGAGAGTCGTGGATGGGGGTCATTTTGAGACTACTCTCAACTTTCTGCGTGCTGTGGTTCACGTGCAATGTTTTTGTGAAAATCGGGTCAACCGCGCGGCTCAAACTGCGTTTTCGGCTTTTCGCCCATAGGATTGCATTGAGGGAAAGAATCGGGGATAACTGGGGGGGGTTTAAGCTATCGTTCTGAAAATTCTTGTGCACAGAGAGTCGTGGATGGGGGTCATTTTGAGACCACTCTCAACTTTCTGCATCGTACGGGTCGCGGGCTAGAAGTTTTTAAAAAATCGGCGGGAAAAATACCTTTTTCAAAGGGCTGAGGGGCAGAGTCAGCTCCCGGTCATGATGATCCCAAAGTTGGAGGAGGGCATAGGCAAAACAGGTAACTTGGGATTCTGGGAAACTTCTCTTTCTTCATCTGAACGGGCTTTTCCCCGTGTTTTTTAACACAGTAGCCCCACCAAATGCACAAACACAACCTGAAATCATATACTAAGCCAAGAATAAGAGATAGAAACACAGCACTGCTCCCCACCCTAACCTTGGTGAACAACTGAAAAGATGTGGTGCAAGGGGATGAGCTCCCCTAGGGCATCTCATCGTGGATGTGCCCCCACTCTCTCCTGCACTGGAAGGCCATAGAGCCTTCCAAAGAGAGTAAAACGGTGGAGCAATGCCTATCATGAGTTGAAGTGAATGGTCACTTTTCAGTGGTGGAGCAATGCCTGTTCTGAGTCGAAGTGAGCGTTTTACTTCTTCTCGGAGCTGTGGCTGTCAGTGTCTTGAACTGGCAGCTACTTCCCCCTCCCCCGGGCACGTCCCCCTATTGCTGGTAAAAGACAGATATAGCCTTTTAAAAAAAGTTCTTCTTGTTGTTTATTGAGCAACACTGCTGCTTTTAATTCCACCCCTCCTTTGTTTATTGATTGATTTATTCCATTTTATATGCATTACTGGCTTATCCTTGGCTCACTTCCTTATGCCCCCAGAAATGCCAGCTGCATGCCTGCCTGCCTTCCCTCCCTCCTCCCCTGCCCACCTCGCAGGGATGTTGTGTGTGGGGTGCCCGATTTTCAAAAATTCGCCAAAAATCAGGGGATGATGGGATTGCTTTGAAACTTGGCATGCGTGTGTATATCCCCATGAGGTGTCATGGTGCCAAACATGAGGTTTCTAACTTGAACAGAAAAAAAGTTGTATAATTTTTTAGCTTTCAATGCAAGCCTATGGGGGGGGGAAACGGAGCTCCGGATCCGGATCCGGAGCTCCGGGCGGAGCGGAGTGGAAGTGGGCGGAGCGGGGGCAGGGCGGAGCGGCCCGATCCGGAAAATGGCGGATCTGCAAGTGAAGCGGAGCGGGGGGTCCGTGCACACCCCTACTTTCTACACCTAAGAGTTATCCCAGGAAAATGGAAGGATTGTCCCTACCTGCTCCCGGGATCCCCTGTGTGGCATTTGGATGCACAGGAATGATCCCAGGATGATCCTGGGATATAGGGCTGGTGTAAACATGCCCCATATTAGGCATAATTAGGAAAGGAACCGAGATTAAAACTGCCACTATCATATTGCCCTTATACAAATTGATGGTGCCACCACACTTAGAATACTGTGTATGGTTCTGGTCACTGTACCTAAAAAACGGTATTGTAGAACTGGAAAATCTGTAGAAAAGGGCAACTAAAATGATCAAGGGGCTGGAACATCTCTCCTATGAGGGAAGGTTACAACAGCTGGGATTGTTCAACTTGGCGAAAAAGGAGGCTAAGAGGAGATATGATAGAGGTGTACAGAATTACGCATGGTGTAGAGAATGTGGATAGGGAGACATTTTTCTCCCTTTCCCATAATACTAGAACCTGGAGTCATCCTATGAAGCTGATTGGAGGGAGATTCAGGATAGAAGAAAGGAAATACTTCTTCAGACAGCGCGTAGTTAAACTATGGAATTTGTCACCACAAGATGTGGTGATGGCCATCAATATGGATGGTTTTAAAAGGGGGTTGGATAAATTCCTGGAGGAGAAGGCTGACAATGGTTACCTGTCCTAGGGTCTAAGTGCAACCTCCAGTATCAGAAGCAGAAAGCCTATACACACCAGTTGCTGGGGAAGATGGGTGGGAGGGTGCTATTGCACCATGTCCTGCTTGTGGGTCCCTAGTTGACAGCGGGTTGGCCACTGTGTGAACAGAGTGCTGGACTAGATGGACCCTTGGTCTGATCCCACATGGCTGTTCTTATGTTTTTATGTTCTTATCTGTATTTTCAATTGATTTTTAGGACTTGTAGAAAATTCCAAGGTCCTTGTATTTCAGCCTACTAGCTACTTCATTCTGCTCTCTTCCTGCTCATCTTCCAACCTCCAACTAGCAATGCTTGAAGAATTTTGATCTTTCCGAATTCCATTATGAACTGATCTGATCTTCAGTTCCAGGACTAATGCATGACTAGAATTTTCATGGAGCAATCTGTACCTCCAAGACTAATGTGTGGATAGCTTGGCTGAGGGGAGGGGGTGGCTGGAGGGGATGCAGAGAGCAACTCTCCCCCCACCCAACTTAGGATTGCTCTATTAGGATTGCTCTATCTGTATTTCGTAATTGTGTTTTAACCTGTTGGGTGTTTTACTGTGGTTTTAATTTTTGTGAACCGCCCAGAGAGCTTCGGCTATTGGGCAGTATAAAAATGTAATAAATAAATAAATAATAAATAAATAAATATTAGTTAATCAACGTATTTTGTATTTCTCAAAATATTCTGGCACAGCATCAAAATACATTTAAACATTTGTATTTTGGGAGACAGTGGGTAGCATCCAGTGTTATCCAGAGTAGACCCATTGCCAATTAGTTTCCAGGCAAAGTATAAAGTGTTGGTTATTACCTTTAAAGGCCTACATGGTTTCAGTCCAGGCTACTGTGGGATCCCCTTCTCCCATACAATCCGCCCTGCACACTCAGGTCCTCTGGGAAGGGTTTACTCAAGTCAGCCACAACTAGGCTGGCAACTATCACCCAGAGGACCTTTTCTTCTGCCGCCCCCAGACTGTGGAATGGCCTGCTGGAGGAGATTCATTGGCTTAATGCTCTCTCTGAGTTTAAGACAGCCGTAAAGACCAGTCTCTTCCGGCAGGCCTACCCAGATGAATTTTAAACCTAAGGATTTTAAGATGCTATGATTGTTATTTTAATATTGTATTGGTTTTATATGTTCTTTTAACTAGTTTTATGTATTATATTATATTTAATGTTGTCCCCCGCCTCGATCCAGAGGGAGAGGCAGGTAAGAAATTATTATTATTATGAATGGGAAATAAGATCTACTCTAAGTAGGAATAACATTGCATACTACCAGTATGTTTAGAAATATCGATTTTGAGAGAAAGTGTGTAGATTTAAATATATATTTAAATGTAAGTTTTCATGCAGCTGGGGAAAAAGAAACAGAAACAGGACAGACTGTGTTAACATATGTGAAACATTGACAGATCAAAAACAGCGTAGTTCATCCATCTGTATTCTCATCTGCCATGCGTGGCAGTACTCCTGTCTCTTTCTCTACCTGCAAATTCCCTCACCTTTCCTGAAGCCCTGGGTGAGGTTTCATCCCACCCCCCTTAATCTGTCAATTCAATCCTTCCTCTGCCTAGCTTTCCTTCAGGGCTTTGTCTTCTCTAATCATCCTTTCAAGCCCACTGTATTCCTTCTTTTAATTATAAAATTATAAAATGCAAACACAGTAAAAAAAAAAAATCAGGCAGAGATTTATGACTTCGACCAAAAGAGCTGATACTGAACAGATGTAAAAGGCTATGGAAGCAAGTCAATAGGAATAGGGTGCAATCCTATGCATGTTTTGACAGGGGGGAAAGTCCTATACCCAGTTATGTGAAAGTAAGCCCCACTGAAGTCATTGGGACTTTTTTCTGAGTTTACGACTGTAGCAAGCACCATACCACTAACATGTCAAATCGTCTTCTAATGATCTGCACTCTCAGGGAAGTCCATTTCAAAATGCACACCATTCATAGAGCCGTAGTTCATAATCATTCACTCCAGTGTTGCAAACTCCAATTATTTAATTACAAGCAAGGCTGGTGCCAGACTATTTTGCACCCTAGGCAAAGCGAGCTACTTGCACACACACACACCAAAAAATTGCCAACTTTGATTCAGTTGTTCAGGAAGAGTTTCTGAACTATTATATTTTCCTTTTATTATGTTTTTTCTTAAAACAGCTAATTTGTATAAAACTGTAACCCTTAAAGGTCAGTACTATGCCCCCCTCTGGGGTCTGCGCCCTTGGTGGCTGCCTAGTTGGCCTAATGGTAGCCCCGGCCCTGATTGCAAGCCATTTAATTCTGGGCTGCTTTAAAACCTCAAATGAAAATACTTATGGGAAATACCACGAGAACCTCAGGTTTTATTTTCATAATTAAATGTTTAACCCGTCTGATTTACAAAGGCAAATCTGAAAACATGGTAGCAGTGTGAGTTGATCAGAGTAAACAAACCTAACAATTAACCCGTCATTTCCCTCCATCCTAATTTCCCACAGCTTTTCCTTTAATAAAGAAATAAATTGAAATATGACCATCTTAGGACTTATCCATCCTTCCAACAACAGAATCTGTTCTCTTCCAGGACAAACACTTTTACTCTCATTCCCCTTAGAAACCACTTAAACAAAGAGCAACTCCATGTACTAAAAAAAATAATAAAAAATGGGCCATTAAATGGATCCTGCTAACAGGTGTTCCTTTAGAAAGGCATCCTAAGCTTTTAGAAACAAGGGGAGCAACAGGAGTGATTGACTTTAATCACACACAAAAAAGCATATTCATTTTCACAGCAGGATGGCAGGCTGCCTGGTCCAAAATGCTATTGGGGATCCATGTGCTTTCACAGTCATGGATACAGCATGGGCAAGTGAAAAAGCAAAATCCATCCTTTCCCCCGATTGCAATTTCTTAACCTACTTTGAAATATTTTATTATCCCTGACTCTCATCCATTTTCATTTGCTTCTCTCTTTCTACCCCCTTTTGCTGGCCTATTAAATAAGGCACCCAAATCAGTTGTTTTTACAAGTGGAAGAACTGCCTTCTGGTGCATGCAGTTTCCCGCATAATCCCCTTGCTGTTTCTAAATAATGTGGCAGACTTTCAATGCAGCTTGGAATCCTTGGACATCATTCACAGTACTAGAGGAAGCTGGTCTCCAGTATCAGAGACAGTAAGCCTGTATACACTAGTTGCTGGGGGAGATGGGTAGGAGGGTGGTGTTGCACCAGTGTCCTGCTTGTGAGTTCCTGGCCGATGGCTGGTTGGCCACTGTGTGAACAGAGTGCTGGACTAGATGGAACCTTGGTCTGATCCAGCATGGCTCTTCTTATGTTCTTATGACTATTTTCCTATTTCTGCTGTTACATGGTCAAGGATTTGACTTGACTTATTATTTGGGTGACTAGGTGCTAGGAAGGCAAGTGGATAAAAGGAAAACCCATAATTCGCAGCCATGGGTTGGTTTAAGGGTGGCATGTTTATCTTTACAATTTTTTCATGACAGGGCTGGTGTCAAGGATAGGTATGCTCTGGCCTCTGGCAAGAGCCCCCTGGAGTTTCTCCTCCTCTTCACCATTGCAAGATGTTTGTTCACCTGCCTCTTGCTCTGGACCAGATAATGGTGGTGGTGGTGAGGAGGAGCAGTAAATGCCACAGCCTACTTGCGCACTGTCTCTCTGCCTGCTAAGCAAACAAGTGGTTTCAATGATGTGAAAGAGAATGAAGAGCAACAGCAGTGGTGGCAATGGTGGTGAGAATGTAGACTCACTGAGAGAGGAGCCCATTGAGGGTATCTTGCCCAAGGGCCCTCAAAATTCTGGAGGCAGCACTGCTTCAGGAGTGCCACACTGTCACACAGTTCTCCATGAGATCTTTACACTTTAGAAAAGTATTGTGTTTGAACCTCACTATAGGCATCCCACTAGTTATTCTTAAGAATGGAGCAAAGTTCTGACCCAGCTGTCATTCTAGGCGGAACTGCAGCTTATAATGAGACCAGAAATATTTCCAGAGAAGAACAAGGAACTGCAGAAAGGGGATATGTAAATAAATAAACTTGACATGACACAGTGCAGCCTGGGTTGCCCCTGGCAGAACTGCATCTACCACTCATATGTGGAAGCCACCAGCATACCAAGTGAGTAGCACCTTCAGGGCAACCATGGCCCAATGGACCTCCCCCAGAGCATACTAGCTTCCTCTCAACTGAGATGCAGCAAGTGGGTGGCAATATTTCCAGACCTATCTGTGTGTATACATGGAGTGGATTCCACCCTGGGGAACAATCTCCCCTCTGAGGTACATCATGCCTCAACACTGGCGTGCTTTAGGCATTTGTTGAGGCTATTTACTTTGGCTTTCCCCCGAGTCACAAGCTGTCTTTGAACCAACCTCCAATATGATACCATTGTGTATGTTTTTTTAATCTTTTTGTAAACTGCTTCCGGGTTTATTCAAATGAGAAGCTGTATTATTATTATTATTATTATTATTATTATTATTATTATTATTATTATTATTCCTGTTCCAGATGCTTCAACCCTGTTTGGAGTTTTGGAATGGTATCACTCTATATTCAATCAAAACTATATGGATCAGTTCACTTCTAGATATTCCATTTTATTGCACACCATTCTTACTAATGGATATCCATGGATCATTCATTCCCCTCTTTTTAATGCAGCTATGGGCTGCTATCCTTCACTGTATTTTCAATTGTTGTTTCCGCCTTAAGCCCCTGGAGGCTTTGCAGATTTGGAGTCGTAAAGCTACATTAACACATAGGAGTTCTTGCACATGCCTTTTTTGCTTGAGGTCACCTCACACCCTGGGAGCTATAGTCTTAAATCCGTGGAAACTGTCATTCAAGTAAATTGGATAATAAATGCTCACATCTTAAATGGGTCTTGGAACATGAAGATTATCATGGGATTCAGCAAAATTGTAGGCTGGAGTTTTGTGCGAAAAGACTGAACAATCTCAAAAGACACAGAACTTTCCTTGCTAAGGAACTGAAACATTAGAGCACAGCCAGATCAACAGTACCCTAGATATGATTTCGTTAAGGCCGGATCTACACTATTGCTTTAAAGCGCTTTATAACAGTTTTATAGCGCTTTAAAGCAGTTAAAGCGCTTTATAACTGTTATAAAGCACTTTAAAGCAGTAGTGTAGATCCGGCCCTGGTCTGCCTGAAATTTCGGAATCCTATTTCACTTGCCAAAACAGCAAATTTTGCAGCATCCGATAGGTGAGGGTGACAGCACTTCTGCTTTTGAATAGCAGACAAGCTGTCCATCCATCACCAGAGAAGGGGAAGAGAATCACATTGGCCAAACCTTTGAGAGGAGATATAGCTCACTTCTAGGCAAGGACCAAAATTGCTTAAAATTCAGCTGCAGTTAGAACAGAGACGGTTTTCTTTGAGAAGAGAAGGGGAGCTGGGGAGAAAAATAAAATAACATCCTGAAATTGGGAGGGAAGGGATGCAGGAAGAATGTTTTCAATGGTGGGGCAGGGGAGCTTACAGTAAAAGGGGGAGCAGCATTGTCTTTTGGGGGGGAACCCTTCCCTTTTCCAACCTGTATTGCGCCACCATCACATGCAGCAGTGGAACTGTAATGATCAGCAGCAAGCAGGCAATTTCCCCCACAGAATGCCCTAATGGACATCACAGCAGTGTGGTGTCTTTCTAGTGGGGTAGTTGCCCAATGGCTGCTCATAGACATAGCTTGTACCACCATGGCCAAGCTATCCCTGTTTAAGAGCAGTGGTAGCTGTCATACCAGACAAAGTTGGAAAAAAGGAATTCCAAGCCACGCAGGTCACTTCCAGCTGCAATGATGGTTCTAGAAATACCCCCAGACTATAAACCTTCTCCTTCTGGGGGAGTGCAACCAAATTTGGAACAGCTAATGAGACTATTTCCCAGATATGGGAACCATTTGCCCACAGGGTCTCCATGGTTAATTGATTGGCCCTCTCCCAGCCCATTACTCCATCTATGTATGAGTCAAGGATTTGCACAGCCACAGCTGATGAAGATGTTAGGGGAGATAGAGCTGTGTGGTATCTGCATACTGATGACACTTTGCTCAACCCCTCCCCCAATGACCGTTCTCAAAGGCTTCATACAGATGTTAAATAACAAGAAATTACCCTGTGGGACCCCACAGCTCAAGAGTCTACATATTGAGGACTGTCCTATGACAATCCTTCAAATAGAGAACTGTCATCTATTAAGTAGGGCACATGGCCATCCATGGTGATTTCCCTCTAGACTTCTGAAGCTATCAAGGTCTCAGGCACAGACCTTTCCTTTGATTGGAAATCCCAAGGACTGAATGTGAGACCTGCAGCAGGCTTGGCCCAAGACATTTTGCTGCTTGAGGCAAAGAACAAGATGGTGCTGCCTCCTATTCCATGCACAGGAGCCTACTGGGCTGGCAAATGAATCTGTCTTCAACACTGATGATGGGACAGCATCCTCCCCTGCATATGAAGGCAGCAGGCTATCTTTGGGAAGGGTGCATGGCACACAAGACTCTTCTCCTACACCTTTTCAACCACCTCCTAGCATCTGCCACCTGAAGTGACAGCTTCACTTTGCCAAGTAGTAATGCTGGCCCTGATCTGCAGAACAAGGCCCTTGTTCTGACTTTATACTGTTAGTTTTACCCTACCCTGTGCCTGTTTGCATTCTCTTCCCCTCCTTATTGTTTTATTATGATTTTATTAGAATGTAAGCCTATGCGGCAGGGTCTTGCTATTTACTGTTTTACTCTGTACAGCACCATGTACATTGACGGTGCTATATAAATAAATAAATAATAATAATAACAACAACAACAAAGCATGTGCTTTACGAGTGAGCTATGGTCTCTGGCCCTTTCTACACCTTCTTTTCCCCCCTGGATCATCCCTGTACATCCAAATGATGTACGGGGGATCCCAGGAGCAGGCAGGGATGATCCCTCCATTTTCCTGGGATAACCTCAGTTATCCCGTTTTTACCCACAGTTAGGGTGACCATATGAAAAGAAAAGGTATGACCATATGGACATATGACCATATGAAAATGTACATTGATGGTGCTATATAAATAAATAAATAATAATAATAATAATAATAATAATAATAATAATAATAATAAGGAGTACAGGGCTCCTGTATCTTTAACAGTTGCATAGAAAAGGGAATTTCAGCAGGTGTCATTTGTATATATAGAGAAGCTGGTGAAATTCCCTCTTCAACACAGCAGTTAAAGCTGCAGGAGCTATACTAGAGTGACCAGATTAAAAGAGGGCAGGGCACCTCCAGCTTTAACTGTTGTGATGAAGAGGGACTTTCACCAGGTTCCCCATATATACAAATGACACCTGCTGAAACTTCCTTTTCAATACAACTGTTAAAGATACAGGAACCCTGTCCTCCTTTTCATATGGTCACCTTACCCACAGTTCCGGGATGATCCCGAGTACTGTGGGTTGTGTGGGCACCCATCCCAGCTTCTTCCCCATGAGGAGCGGGGGTCAGCAGAGGGAAGGAGCTGGGCCGGGGGGAGTCCAGGGACATTGTAGGAAGGACGGGAGCAGAGCTTTTGTTTTGTTTTGTTTTTTCACTTACTTTTCGCTGGAGCACACGTGCGCTCTGGCTCCTGGGTTTGTTTTTTAAAAATGGCAGGCGCGATTGGGCACAATGTCCATCTTCCCTTCTGGGATGTCGTGCTTCCATTTAGAAGCCCAGGGATGATCCCGGAAGCAGGTAAGTCCAGAATCATACCCCTTCCCTCCCCAAAGGCTCTTAGGTGTAGAAATGGCCTCTGTGGTACCTATGCTAGGTGTGCTCATAGACTTATAAGATCTCCATGGCTCTTGCCAGCCAAAGGCACTGGCTTAAAAGTCTTATAGCAACCAGTACTATCACAACCAGTACTAAGAGCAGTCTAGCACAGAGTTTGTTCATCTCCTGTCCCAGCTGTTTTAGCATCACCAGAGCAGGTAACACAGACTGTCCTATCCAGAGGGTGTTGATTTGGTGTGCGTGACTAAGTCCTTGTGGATGTGTGGAGCTCCTCCATGAGATGTTGCCTCCAGAAGACATCCTCTAACAGTCAATCATCTCAATCACTGGAACTGAAGCTGAAAACAAATTACTTTGCTGCAATCAAACATTATTCATAAGTTAAGGATTTACACTCCTTACCTAGTTTAAACCAAAATTAAGCCATGATCGGAGGCAGATGATTTTAACTGTATACAAATATATCATACTGGCTATGAATTAATGTACTGATAAATATCAAATCAGATTTGTATCTGGATAGAAGATATAGAGCCAAGCAAATAAAAATCAAATCTCATCTCTGTGTTACATCCCCTTTTGACTGTTGCTGAAGATTATTTCATATTTCTGCAAAAAAAAAAAAATCAACCTGCAGTCTAGATAAGCATGAATTCAGAGAAGAAATGAGTGGGCATATGTGTATGAACTAAAGACATGGCTTTTGATTTATTAAACCTAAAATTAAATTTTCATCTTACCACAACTTTAGTATGTGTCTTTTTGAAAATATATTTTCTCAAATGTGAGATCACTTATAATTTAATAAACACTCCCACACATTATACAGGAAAGCCATCTTTAAACACCTCCTATCAACCTGAGAATCTTGAATCTTGAATATAATATTTCCATTTTCAGCAATATAACAAGAGCCAAAACAGCTTGTAAAAAGACAAGTTCAATTCACAGCAGTATAATAGAAGTTCCAGATTCCAAAGCTATATTAACATTGATTTCAGCTGAGTATTGGCATCATCAGTTGTTTGTTCATCAGTTGTTTGTATCCTGAAATATCAAATGTTTGAAAGTTTGGGAAACAAACTGTTAGGATAAACCACACAAGTTTTGTTTCCATCAAATTTGGCACAAGGAGAGGAAAACTGCCCCATCTGTATAGCTAGCATCATGGTACAGCCTTCAGTCTGACCATCAGTAGTCAGCTGAGTGTGTGTGATTTTTAACTGTGATTAAATCAAATTGCTTACTATTAAACAGATTACTACATATGTCCTTTTGTATAGAGTTATAGGTATAGTTTATACTGAGATTCAATATAATTGGCAGTACCCTATGCCGCCTGCATGCCAGTGGAATTAATTACTAGCACAATGGGGAGTTAGCATTTCATAAAGCAACCAGAAATTAGCAGAAACACTGGTTTCCAGAATGGGACACATCAGCAGTGTTTGAAAAAGGAAGCTGTTTTCATGTACTTGGCGCAATTTGATGGACCATTGTCCTTCAATAATGTTGCTGTCATGCCTCCCTCTAACATTGCAGTCCCAGATGAAGAATCTGATTCAGAGATAGAAGAATCTGATTTACAGCCTAGTCAGGGTATGGAATGTCAGGGTGCTGGGAATTTGTCTCTGCCTAGTTTCACAGAGAAGTGCAGTCAGGGGCCGTGTCTGCACCAGCCAGTTATCCCGGGATTGGCTCGAACTCATCCCTGTGCATCCAAATGAGCTGTTAGCTGTCCCGGGATAACTGGGACTGGGTTTCCCCCAGTTTTTCCTGTGGTCCCAGGACAACCTCAAGGTCCGTAGGTGGCGTGACATTCACTCCTGGGGTCATCCCTCCTCCCTGCAAGTAGCAGGGCTCACCAAACAGGCACAGAGCTCTGTGGGGGGAGTCTGTGCCCATCAGGGGGAGGGGGAGCATTTTCATCATCCCTGGGATGGCTCTTGGTGGTTTTGAGCACTAAGTTTGCAGGGGGTTGGGGGGGGGGTTAACTTACTTTTGGCACAGGATCACACCCATGCAATTGCATAACGTCTCCTCTCTTTAAAAAAAAAATCACTGCACTGGAATGTCCCTCTTCAGTTCCGGGATGAACTGAAGAGGGTCCCAGAAGTTGGAAAGCCCGAGAACTTCCCCCCCGCTATTCTGGAAGTCCTGCAGGTGTAGATTAGGCCAGGGAGTAGTGACCACTCCTTCTCAACCACAGCCGGAGCAATCCTTGGGGAAAGCACCTGATTCGCCACAGCCTGAGCAACTTTTTTTGATAAGGGGCCAAGAAGCAGACTCAGCTGAGAAGAGACATGCCCAAGGCTGTCTTCCAGTCAACATCAATATCTGAAAAGGCATGAGGAAAAACATCCAGTGAGAAGGCTAAGATTTTCTACGGGGCTGGATTGACAGGCAAGAAACTCTAGTCGCCCCTCCTCTGCATAAAAGCTGGCACAGAGGCAAAAGAGGTTTGTGGGTGCAATGTCACTGTTACTAGACACTCCATATACTGCTGAACTTTACAACCTGATGTTTCTGACTTCTGTTTGGATTATTTGAACTTGGTATCACTAAGGACTCTCATCTCTGGACACTTGTAGGATCCTTGTGTTGCTGTCCTTCTATGCTAAAGGAGTTTCTCTAACATGTGTTTGGTTGCTGGTGTTTCAAGGCAACCAGGCCTGACAGCTGCAAGGACAGAGCTATATCCATGAGGAGAAAAAAATTTCATATGACACTGTGGATGCTCTGGTTAACAGTCACCACCTACTATTAATAAAACTGTGCAGTAAATCTAGGGTCAATGTGAGCCATTATCTAAACTGTGATTTTACTAGAGTTATAGTCATTGATACAGCTGTTCCTGGACAGACTCGCCTGCTATTTAATGCTCCATTACAAATGTTCCACCTGCTTGTGGTTATCTAGACAAGTTTAGAAGTGCTTTAGCCAATTTAAAATGGACCATGTAACAACTCCATCTACTCGATGTTGCCTGTATTCACACATGGTTATGAAAGTTGCTATTTCTTGATATATCAGATCACAGAGGCTTTAGCTAGACCTACTTTTTATCACGCGATGGAGGAGGGAACTTCTTGCATTGTGTTTAACATGAGATCCCTCCTCCATTTACATGTGAGGCGCAACGACCTCAGGAGGAGAGGTGTCGCGCCTGCCATTTTTTTTATTTATTTAAAGCATCTCAAGCGCCGAAAGGTAAGTGTTTTTTAAAAATAATTTAATGTCCCCACTCCCCCCACCCTAACTCCGATGGGCACAGCACTCCTGGCTCTGCGCAAGGAATTGCATGGAGCCGGGTCAACCCACAGCAACGGGCCACACGTTCCGCGGTCTCGGGCTCAGCCTGGGACCACAGAAAAAGCGGGCCCAAAGGGGAGAGCGAGATCCTGGGGCAAGGGAGGGATCATCCCTCGCTGATCCTGGGATCCCCTGCGCATCATGTGGATGCACAGGGATGATCCCGGGGTTCGCCCCGGGATAAAGCCCCGTCTAGCTAAGGCCTGAGTCATATCGTTTGTGAGAACCTGAGCTTTGGTTTCTTCTTAGAAAAACATTGCTATGGGGCGTGCTGTTCTGTTATTCAAAGCTTCCTATGACTTGGCCACTAACAAAGAATGTTAATTAATGAGCCATCAAAGCAGATCATCTCAACCTTTTCGATGATTGGCACATGTTCACCTGCAGCATTGGGAACAGGCTGTCCAATTGATTTGACCAACTTGTGAATGGAGTGTTGGCCTAGAGACCCAAACTCTACGTTTTGACCATATATATACTTTGTACATTTTAAATTTGTCTAGAACAGGGAGGGGGGAAGAACTCTACATTTTTACAGCTTAAGACTTCCGTTATTATTGTGTTTGGGACAAGCATTGCTTGTGGTTCATGCTTGCTCAACCTTTATATTTGTAAATCAGCAGAAGTTATCAATATACTTTCCTCCCAAGAAAACTAAGCCTATAGAGCAGGAGTGCAGTATCTTAGGCCTGCAAGCAAAATCAATTCAGCATGTGGTCCCAATCTGGCACCCCAGGATTCCCCAGATAGCCCGTTCCTCTTTGTCCTGGCTGCCGGTCATGTGGTGGTTTTTCCCAGTTGTGTGTGTTTTCCCCCATTTTGAAAAGGTTGGCATGGCTCTCCTAAGGCTCAGTTACCAGTAGGGATGTTGCAGGCGCCCGACTGAGTCAGGAGTGCGATGGACTCCCCCACATCCACCCCCCACCCTAGACCCAGTCCGGTGCCCACAGGACACTTGCGGACCCATGCTTCAAGCACCTGCAAGGCCCAATGAGCACTCGGCAGCTGTTCTCGTTACTCTTTGCCTCTTTACTCTTATGTAAATATGTAATTTCTGGAGCCACCGTTGTGGTGCACAATGGCGGCTCCAGACGAAGGCGGATGGCTGCTGAGTGCTTGTTGAGCCTCGCTGAGCCTCAAAGGAAGCTCACATGGCCTGCCAAGCGGGGGCGGTGGGCGATGGTGTGAGCCTCCAACAAATCGGATGTGGGTGAATTTGCCCATCTCTAGTGACCAACCACAAGAGCTTTAAGCTAAAATATGTGGGCCTTTTTTGGTATTCTGGCCCCAGCCTGTGGTCGTTGGCTTCTTCCACCCCTGGAATGTGACCCCCATGAGCATCTCTCAAATTGAATTCAGCCCTTGGGATGAAAGAGGTTCAATATGCCTGCTATAAAGCTTGCCTCAGGAAGCAGAGACATTATTGAAAATTACCCAAACCTAGAAAATATAAAATAGAGAGCCTCACACTGTGCATTATAGGTTTTGCATATAACACATCAAAATGACACATGGCATACAATAAATGACTGTTTACAAATACACAGATATATTTGCCAGGAAGCAGAGTGATCAAACTTAAAAAGTTAAATAGCCAAATATCGCATTCATCCCCACTCCCAATTCCTCAATTTCACTTAATTTTGGCCCCAGTATGAGAAAATTAGGTTTTTTTTTCCCTGCAGCACTGGCAAGTCATCATATGAGAAAGGGCCATAACTTTGTGGTAGACCACATACTTTACAAGCAAAAGATCCAGCTTTAGTTTATCACATCTCCAGGTAGGGCAGGGAAAAACCTCCATCTGAATCCCTGGGGAGTGGATCTAAGTGGGCCAAAGCAGCTTCATATGTTCTGAAACATTTCTAGCATGAAGATGGCAATTCAAGAATGTTTGTGTTGCAGATGTGTCATAGCCCACATTGTAGATCCTTAAGGAGTCTGATTAGGCTCCCAAACCTTTCCGCCTACTCTAGGCTCTCACTCTGGACCAGGAGCCCTGCACCTACTCTAGAATAAAAAATGGGAAAAGACGTAGCTATGAGATTCACATTTAAAGTAATGTCTGTCTTGGTGCGCGTGCACACACACACACACACAGAGAGAGAGAGAGAGAGAGAGAGAATGAATATTTACTTGGAAATGAGAATACATGTACTTTCCAGGGCTGGGAACAAGGGTTAAGTATACTACTAATAGCAGGCCAGGTGTTCAGCACAGATGCACCAAGAAATGCTTGCAAACATAACCGTTCTTCAGCCCAGACAGACCCAGACGGTGGGAACAGGCCTATTCAAAGCTTTCTTGGCCGCACACTTTATCGGCAATCCAGCTAAACACAGTACTTAACATGTGTGTCAAGTAATCAAGCATTGTACAGATTTCCCCAAGGGTGAGACCTGTCTGATCCCCTACACCCAAGGCCCCTGCTGACATTAGCCAACCAAACTCTTTAGATGTATTTCCTGCCTCTGTAATTCTCTTTCCTCTCCTCCCTCCCTCTCTCTCTCTCTCCCTCTCCATTGCGCGTGCCTTTGTTTATTTGTGTGTTGATGTATCTATTGATTTATTGATTGCCTCCAGCTGCGCTTCGTTCCTGGTTCTGCTCGGCTCGGCTTTGACTGCAAAGAGCAAAGCAGATTCAACCAGCCGTGACCTCGCCTGGTGTCTAAAGAGACCCGCTCAATAGCATGCAGCTCTTCAGCAGCTCCTCACTGAACTATTGAAGGAGCGTGGAAACGTAGTCTGCACCAGGCAGCTATTTGCAGAAAAGATGGTTTGGAATGCCAAGCTCAGCAGGTTGAACCTCCCCATTCAATGCTTGCCCATTTCATGTACAATAAAATGCTACTCACGGAGGTGGAGTATTCCTGGGTCCCACTGATAACAGGTTGTTTTTAACAGAACAATGTTAGACATTTATGTCTCTGAGGCTAGTACAGACAGACGTTAGAGTTTGTTGTGTCTTTTTCCAGAGCATGCAGGTAATGACAAAAGGCTCCTCTAAATGAGTGATATATTGCACACTTGTGACTGGCCACTCACAGACGTTTTCAGGTCCATTACATGATGTCGTTAACAACCAGGATGTCTCTTGCGGTATCCCCAAGAAATCCCAGTTGAAAATAAGCACTTTTAATGTAGTAATATCCATGAAGAAGCCAAATCTTCCACAACTAGATGGCTCTGTCTCAATAGAAGTGAAGGGAGGAGAAACGATGATGATGCTTTGTTACAAAGCGCTGTACATGAGATAAACTATTCAATTCAAAGCATATGGGTGCCCCTATCTGCCCATGTAACACAGCCCATAACAGTGGCACATAAAAGAGCCAGGAAGCACAAATCCCTGGCTAAACAATGTGATTTCCCCTTAATGTAGAGATGCTCAAAAAAACCTCTGTAATAAAATTAATGCTTCTATTTTAATTTTCAAATATAACCTAAAAAAACCCAAAAAAAGTCAATTCACAATAACATTAGCAAAAAATGAACACTCATATCTTAAATATATGCATTTATATAAGCAATCCATATATCTGAATGAGTATCCAAACCAGATTGATAGTTGTAGGGTTTATGTTCAAATGTCTCTAAAGCTAGGAGAGACAGATGTTTAGGGTGACCATATGAAAAGGAGGACAGGGCTCCTGTATCTTTAACAGTTGCATAGAAAAGGGAATTTCAAAAGCTATATTACATAGCTAATAGGTTAAGACATATTGTGGAAGTAATTATAGGAGTAGGAGATTTAGATTGGATGGAGGATAAAACTACAAGTAACATAGAGATGAAGTTGGAAAATGTATTTTTTAGGGAAGGAGAAAAAAATGGGTTGAAAGTGTAGGTAATCTGCTCTTGAGGTTTCACTGGGAAATTTGGAGTAAATATAAAGGGGAGTTGCTCCTGAGCAACTCACCTTTATCACCGGTAATAATGCTTAAGAATTTCCCGGAGGAATTAAAGAGTAGATTAAGTAAAGTTTTAATAGAAAAAAACAAAATGAAATTAAGGGAATGGTTAAGAGAAATGAATACAAGAGAGGATTTGGAAGAGGTTTTAAAAGATAAAAAATTAACTTGGTTAAATTATTGGCAATTAGAACAGTGGACCAAAAAGTGGGTAAGAGAAAATGGAGATTGCAGAGAATTGACGAAGTTTGAGGAATTAATAGTTAAAAAAGAAAATGATAAGGGAAAAAGAACAGTGTCAAAAGGGTTAATGAGTGAAATATATAGAATATTGTTGGAGAAAGGGTCGATGGATAGTTCAGGTAAAATGGTTTGGGAGACATATTTGAATGTACAAATAGGACAACAGAGCTGGGAGGGACTACAGAAACAAAGAGCGTTGAGAAATATGTCAGTAAGAATAAAAGAGAATTACTTTAAAATTATATGGAGGTGGTACCTAACCCTGGTTAGATTAAATAAGATAAATAATCAGCACTCAGCAAATTGTTGGAGAGGATGTGGGGGAAAAGGAATGTATTTACATATGTGGTGGGAATGCAAATATGTACAAAAATTGTGGAAGATGGTGTTTTTGGAGATTGAAGAAATTGTGGGAATGAAGATAGAACGAACACCAAAAGTTGCATTACTGTCACTATTTGAAGATTTAAAATGTAAAAAAGAAATTAAGGAATTGATAACAAATTTGCTGACTGCAGCAAGATTGATTGTAGCTAGGAACTGGAAGATTCAAGGGATTATTGTATTGAAGAATGGTATAAAGAAGTATGGGATATAGCTATTAATGATAAATTGACTTGTAATATTAAATTCAGAAGAGGTATAGCTAAAACAAATGATTTTGAAGGAATCTGGAAACAGTTCCTAATATTCGTGTTTTCTAAGGGAAGTGGGGAACCACCAGCAGAAGAAAGTATGAGATTTTGGAATCAGGAATGAGATCCCGAGGTGGGGGGTGCACTTATATGTTAAGTTTGATTATGTTATATAGATATGATATTGATGTTATTCAACATTATGTAGTATGTTGTTTCTTTAATTGTAATGGTGTATGTTTAAGTATTGTAGAAAATAAAAAATATTTTAAAAAGAAAAGAAAAGGGAATTTAAGCAGGTGTCATTTGTATGCAGGTAGCACCTGGTGAAATTCCCTCTTCATCACAACAATTAAAGCTGAAGAAGTTATACTAGAGTGAGCAGATACAAAAGAGGACTCCTCCTGCAGCTTTAACTGTTGTGATACAGACGGAATTTCACCAGGTTCTCCATATATACAAATGACACCTGCTGAAATTCCCTTTTCTGTACAACCATTAAAGATACAGGAGCCCTGTCCTGCTTTTCATATGGTCACCCTACAGATGTTAGAGTTTGGTCTTATTTCCAGAGCATTGCAGGTGGTGACAGCGTTTCTGCTGGTAAAGCTTACACACACACACACACACACACACACACTGTATCCGCATTCACCTGATAGATTTTTGATGGTTGCCCTGATGTCAAAGACCCAAGAGCCCTGCCAGAAAATGATCTTGGTACCTGTCTGACAGCTAAGCTTGCCACAGAGCCTGCCCTTTAATCCAGTAGGGCCCAAACCTTTCTCTTCCCTGCCTCTAATTTAGGAATATGTTCTGCCAGCAACAGGCTCTCCGCAGCCTGTGGCAGGGGTGATTTCATAGAGATGAGTCTGCATTTGCATAAATGTTATTAAGAAGTTGCCAGAGCCCATTCGTCTTTGCAGACCTCAGCCATCCCAATCGTGTTTGTCAACTGTAATTCTCACAGTCCATTTCTAATACCAGAAATGGCTTTCAGGTATAATGCTGAGAGCCACTTAAATCTGCCTTGTGAAATGTAAAGATTTGGAATTATTATACAAACCCAGGATATTGCACAGGGGTGGGGTAGGGGGCAGGGGGATATACCTATTGCACCAGCTGATGGGAATTTTTTTTTTGAAAGTCCTCAGGAAATGTACAGGATAGCTGGTATTTTTGAGGGATAAGCACTCCACCTGTGCTGCTTCATTCTTTTCATGATCCAGGGTAGACAGATACATCCTAAATAAGAGCTCCATCACACCAGCGATTTATTTCACACTCACCATGCCTGGTATGCGGTTTTGCAGCCTGGTACTCACATGAAGTCGATCACATCCTGCACTCATTTCACCTCTTCCCTTCCATGTTTCATCTGTTTTTGGAGCGGGGAAAGTCTGTTTTTCCCCCTCCATGTGAAATAAATGTGCTCCTCTCTCCCCTCTCGTTGCATTCTATCCAGCCATTCCATTCTTTGTTGGGGGCACATGTGTCTAAGGGTGGCCTAGCTAACAAAAGAGGAGGGTGGGGCGGTTTTTCACTCAACCATGAAGGGGGAGGGAGAGAGGTCCCATTTAACTCTATGTTCTTATTCCTAAGTAGACATGACCCAGGGGTACATTTTCACCTTAAAAGAAATGCAGAAAATGCACCAGGACAGGGGTGGTGGTGGTTCACCCTGCGAAGCTTTGAAGTTAAAGACTTGGGGGCGGGGTAGACATGGAGCAAGGCAGTGCATGGTCAGTCCTCCTCCCCTGTAGTTCACAGAGTCAGTCCATAGTATTTTCAGTCCCCCAACTCAGTTTATAACAATCCTAGGGAAAGCATTGTATGTTATTTTTCTCTCCTAAGTTTTACAGTGTAACAATACTTCCTTGAAACGAGGATAGGTAGACCAGTCCATGGACATGCAAGGGGTTGATTTTCCCTAATCCCTTAGGTACACCATTGCATCATCACGCCATTTCAGCCTACCAGAATTGCAAACAGGTGGACTGTCGCATTGATGGACTATGGGGAAAGGGTTTAACGGGGGATTTTAAAAATCCTAAAAAATCAAGGGAGGAACTGATCTGATTCAAACTTGACATGGCTAAATCCCTCCTTAAGTGCTATCACTGTGCCAAGTTTGATCTCTTCATCTTTAAAAAAATTACACAGATGTAAGCATTTTGGTTACCTTGGAGCAAAGGAGGGCATCTAACCACCTTCACAAAAGAAAATGGTTAAAATGCTTATTTATCTGCCCACCTTTTGAAACCAACAAAACAATCCTACACTCTTCCTCCCCTGTAAACCTTTCCCAAGCCATGGGGCAGCAACAGTCTCGGCCCATGGGCTCTCTCCTGCATCCTACAAATGGCCTCCCTTCCTTGGAGTCTGATCTTAGAGGAAAGTGTAGTGTGTTGTTTTACTGTAATTGTGCAGTTTCAAGCTGCTGTACTGTTGTATTTGCGCAAAAATAAAGAAATGTTTTTTTTTAAATAAAAAATTAACTGCAGGGGAAAGGAGAATGTAGGGGGCGGGCGGGAGATTTCACCAGCATACTAGCACTCCAAGTGAAAAGATACATGAGCTGAAAGAGCACAACAACACAGAGACATGAAAGTGCCCAGCGCTCGACTCGCTAAGGAAACAGAGGGGGAAACCATGGATGAAAAGCAGATAAAATATGTAGGTGTGATGGAGCTCTAAGACTTCGCTAACTACCCTTGCATAAAATGCTTGTCTTGTGGCATTCCAAGAAAGGCCTTTATAATAGAGACAGAAACTGGGGGAAACATACTATTTAAAAAAAAAAAAATCTGCATCTTTCAAACTTTATTCAGCATTTTATTCCCAGCAGCTCTTCTGATTCAGCTGGATTCATAAGCTTCACGTCATAACCAATTCATTAGTTAAGGCTTGGGGATCCACCTGCAGCATTTGTTTCTAAAGGCCCATATTTCTTCTGCTTGTACAAAGGGACATTGAGGTTGGATTCATGCACTTGTGCTGATTTACATATTCAGTAAAAACATGGAGTAAAAGTCGACCTGCAGGCAGAATGCTCTGTAGAGCCATAGCCAGGGCAGGGACTGTGGCTGCATCGCTCGATCTCACAAAAGTGGGAAAGGATATTCAGCGACTTTTGAGGAGTGCACAAATTCCGTGCATTTTTGGAGAGGTGCTCTTACCTTTAAAATTGAAGTGGTAGTGGGGTTTTCTCTTCAGCCTCATTCAGACAACACACTAAACCATGCTGCTTAAGCAGCATGGTTTAGTGTGTTGTCTGAACAGGGCTTTCCTTTCTGTATTTCTTTCTTTCTTACTGTACAACAGAAAAGCTTATCCAGCACTTCAAAGATGTCCTTGCAAAGAAGTTACATGATGAGATAGCATCCTTCCCATGGGGCACTTTGTCCAAGGAACGTAGCCAGGCTGCTGAGGGCAGCCAAGATGTCACTTGAGGCAGCGGCAAGGACGTTTTCTAGTAAAAAAAAAGAAAAAGGAAAACCTTGGCCACGTCTCATTTTAAGATAAGATCCTTCCCCCACCCCCAAAAATCGTAGAATTCACCTACCTCCAAAATACCAATCCACTTTTCAGGGATCCTTTTAATTACATGTCACCTCATGGAATTTATAAAAGCCCCAATGGCATTAAAAGAAGTTGATACTTAAGGAAAAATTGGTTCATGGTATAGGTGGGTTAAAAAAATATCTCATCTTAAAAACAACTGTTCCTGCTCAAGGTACACATTTCTGATGCTATGATTTCACAGACACTAAAACACACATAGACCTTTGAGTGTGGCACTAGGATTATAGAATTTTTTTTGTTGGTTATGAGGAAACTATATTTTCTATTTGTTTCTTTGAAACCCCACCTAGAAATATGCTAACCTGTTCTGGTGAGGAAAGCTGGCTAAGGCTCTAGTCCTATGGGGTTAGATTCAGAAGGAGTTAGTCATGTTTTAGTTTCATTGTAATAAATAGGACATGTTAGTAATGACTAATTTAAGTCCCATTGATTTGAATAGGACTAACAGCACAGTGTTATATTTACTCATAAGTACATTCTATTGAGCTCAATGAGGCTTACTCATAGGTAAGTGGGTACAGTATTGATACATAAGGTACAATCCTATGCATGTTTAGACAAAAAAAAAGAGGCCTACATCTCCTGGCAGACCCCAGCCATCATGGCTGGTTGGTGCATGCTGGGAGTTGTATAGGATAAACATGCATAGGATTGCACCCTAACTTACTCTGGATCCAGCTCATGGAGTTTCCTCCTATTGTAGGGTTGTCTTGCTGTCTAATGGCAAGGCATAAGAAGTTAAGAACCACTGCATTTATGAAACACTGCAAATCATGTGATATTACTGATGGCTATTTTACCTGACATTTGTACTTGACGTGTAAAATTCCCCTTATCACCTAACAGGATGATTCAGACAGTTGATCTTCCCCAGTGTGAGAAAGAGTTGGGTTGTTGTCTGGGCTCATGATGTTGCAATGATGCTGCCACTTCAAATATTGTGCTGGTCCAGTGATGATAGTAAACACAGAAATGGCTTCCTCTGCCAGATGCAACACAGTGGCTACTCCCAGGGGACCTAACTAGGGAAAATGGCAGATGGAGGGACATCTGGCAAAAGCAGTGACAGAAACTGCGCTGCTCACTCATACAGCATCTTAACTACTTTTCTGACTGTCCTGCAGCCAAGTTGCCAGACTTCTACATGCTCAAGATAGGAGAATATTGGCCCTTTCTGGGATTTCAACTAGTAGAAGAGAACCCTAGGTGGTGTTGCTCTACTTTCCTCAACATGAATGCCATTGCAACGGCATCCCTCTGGACAAACTCCCCTGTACAGTAGTCACAGCAATGCAGATCTATAGGAAGCATTAAGAAATCATTAAGTGGTGCTACGGGGGCAATTCTGACACACAGAAATACAGTTTTGCCTTCTGTGAAATAAAACATTGGGAAGAGAACTGCTATAAATATCCTTTTGTAATTTTGAGGCATTTCAATCATAATAATGACACTTCAAAACAAAACCACCTAAAAACCAACAGCAGATGAAACAAAACCTAACGACTCTTCATCACTCTAGTTCTGCAACACCAGGGTGTGTCCTACTTTACAGACGACAATCCTCTATTTGAAGGGCTATCCGAGGACATTTCTCCCTTTGAAAAGTATCATCTATTTGAAGGGCTGTGCTGTCCAAGTCTGGTTTAAAGAGAAAAGATCAGAAGAAAGGAGACCATAGGCTTTGAGGTGGTGGTGGTTGTTATATTTATTTGTATCCCGCCTTTTGCCTAATACTGGTCCTCAACGCAGCATTAAAAAATTTAAAACATATACACCTATGAATACAAAAATACAAAAGTTAAAAATATATTCAATATATATATTGCCCATTAATCATCAGCACCTGGACACCACTCCAAGCTAGGGATGTGTGAGAATTTCAGTTTTGCTCGCAAACATGAGAAGATGCCCTGTTTGAAGCTCCGAATTTGAGCATGAGCGCAAATTGTTTGCAAGTTGCCAGACATGTACTCCCATTGCATTTGCACAACTTTCCCAGATGAATTTTGCATGAATTTCCTAAGGTGTGCAAATTTCCCAAAGCAGGTTGAAAGACCCACTTTTGCCCATGGAGGAAAGTTGCTCAAATTAGAAAATTTGAGGAAAATTGCACAAATTTCCTGTTCAATGGCTGCTCAATTTGCGCAATTTTGCCATTCGCAGAGAGTAAGCAGCAGTTGCAAACCCAAACAGGAATCAGGCATGAGATGAGCAACAAGATGACATTTGGAGAAGCCTAGAAATCTCAAACATTGCTCATTCACCCACCCCTACACCAAGCAGGCACATAGTCTTCCTCAATATGGTGAGATATATTGGATTTCTATTTACATTACAGTAATTATTTCTACTTTTGAATCTCTACAGATAAATGATCATATGCAAAATTTTATGCAAATCTGTGTCCCTTTATGTGTTCTTTTTTGATGATGCATTTTCACTGTTTTTGCAATGCAGAAGTGGCAACTCTGTGCAGCACCTACCATGTTAAAGAACAGCAGGAGCAATGGCCACCTTCTCTCCCTGTGACAGAAACTCAGTCCAAGCCAATTTCTTTGTTTTTTGTTTCATTATGCTGAATTTGTTTTAGATGACCTTCATGGGGGTGGCGGCAGCAGCAGCAGCAAATATCAGTGCTGTTGAATTCCATTATTACCGTTCATATAATAATGCAAATGAGCCACTATTGGGGAGACTATTTATAGACCTTTCCTCCACAAGAAAGGCAAAAAATGTTCTGGATTTCTGAGAATCATTGAACACCTCTGGTGAAATGTAATGAAGACTCAATGATTTTTTAGATGGGGTACTTTGATATATAGTTTTAATTTTGCCACCATCGGTAAACGTAAGTTATTATGGGGAGAAAATTGAGAGAATAAAGAACTTAGAAGCAAATCTTGCAACGAAAGAGAGGCCCTGATGTTACCCTTCACTCTGTATGACAGACTCTCCCCATCCATTGATTCCCTGTGTACTATTAGGCAAGTCTCTCTATGAATGAGCCAGATGGCACCATCAACTAGGACTGCACACCTCACATAACCAATCTGAAGACCACTTTTTATATTTGTAGTAGTAGACAGCTGTAGATATAAAACTGGAGGTTAACTCTGGAAACCCATTTTTGTTACAGTTTTAACATAGAATCATAGAATAGTAGAGTTGGAAGGGGCCCATAAGGCCATCAAGTCCAACCCCCTGCTCAATGCAGGAATCCACCCTAAAGCATCCCTGACAGATGGTTGTCCAGCTGCCTCTTGAAGGCCTCTAGTGTGGGAGAGCCTACAACCTCCCTAGGTAACTGGTTCCATTGTTGTACTGCTCTAACAGTCAGGAAGTTTTTCCTGATGTCCAGCTGGAATCTGGCTTCCTCTAACTTGAGCCCTTTATTCCCTGTCCTGCACTCTGGGAGGATCGAGAAGAGATCCTGGCCCTCCTCTGTGTGACAACCTTTTAAGTATTTGAAGAGTGCTCTCATGTCTCCCCTCAATCTTCTCTTCTCCAGGCTAAACATGCCTAGTTGTTTCAGTCTCTCTTCATAGGGCTTTGTTTCCAGACCCCTGATCATCCTGGTTGCCCTCCTCTGAATACGCTCCAGCTTGTCTGCGTCCTTCTTGAATTGTGGAGCCCAGAACTGAACGCAATACTCTAGATGAGGCCTGACCATGGTGTTTTCTTCCTAGGCCATCTCTGTCAATACTTTTTTTCTCTCCATTGTGTCCCATAATGCACTCTCTCTCTCCATCACTGTAGGTCTCTTGAAACACCTCTCTCGGTTAAATTACCTACTTCGTTTCATTTTTATTTTATTTATTTTTATTTTATTTATTGCATTTTTATATTGCCCAATAGCCGAAGCTCCCTGGGCAGTTCACAAAAAAGAAATCCTCTCCAATCCACCACACGCATGTTCTCTCTCTCTCTTGCACCACCACAGATCTACACACACCCATCTCTGGGATACCACCCCTTTTCCCCAATGCATTCCAGAGCACCCGCCTTTCCTTGCACTACATTCCCCTCTTTTTCATCCTTCAGTCTCAGTTTTTGTAGTTTCTGCCCCTCCTCACTCTTTACTTTTATCACCAATTTTCCTTGCTATGTTCAACAGCAAGAGCACACAAGGCTTTCACTCCCCCAGTTTTCATATAATGTCATTTAAGTGAAGGACTCTTAAATGCAAGTGGCATAGCTGGCTGGCTGAAACAGACTGGAAAAACTGGTGCCAATGCCACCGAGCCTTTCAATTCAGGAGGAGCCAGGATGAAAACGGGATGCCCAGCTACACCTCCTGCAGTTTCGGTATCATGCCGGGACCGCAGGAAGAACCAGGATTAAAGTGTAGGGCCATATCCCAGGGAAAGGGAGGGAACATCCCTCCCTGCTTCCGGGATCCCCTGTACATCATGTGGATGCCCAGGGACGATCCCGGGATGATCCCCAGGATATCGCCCCGTCTAGCCATTCCTAATGATGCAGTGACTCTCCCATTTCTAATTTGACTTTTGAAGGGCTTGGGAGGCCTTAAAGTGCACAAACAATCCATATTTGGAATTCCCCCAGAGGACTACTACCAGATAGGGAGGTGTGTATGTCGTGCAGGCCTGGACACACAAACCTTGACAAAGTTACCCGATCCCTTGAATTTGCATGGCCCAAAAACTACCACAGCCAATATCATGGAGTCAAGCCACTATCACCCAGCAAGATTATGATCTGAATTTCAGTTCCATTCCTCCCACATTACAGGAACTCAAAAAAAAAAAAAAAAACAGCCTTCCAACTTATAGATGCCACAAGCACAGAGCTAATCCTGGACTTCTGTTGCAGAGAAATATTCTTCCAGGACATGTGTGCCTTAGCAGCCCTGAATGCCCAGCAATGTAAGAAGATTTCCCATCCACTTACTCACCAGACTGTTCAGTCAGGCTTGCTCTTTGCGAGAATGTATGTCAATATTTCTTCTTCTTGCTAAATTTAAATAAAAGAGGCACTTGAACTTACCTGTGAACCACGTTCCAGGTACCTATTAGGGATGTGCACGGACCCCCCAATCCGCTTCGTGGCCTGATCCGGAAAATCCGGATAGGGCCCGATCCTCTTCACACCGCTCCGCCCGTCTCCCGCTCCGCTCCGCAGAGTGACATGGACGCTACATGGACGGCAGCAGCGGCAGCGGCACAAGATAAGCAACCCCCCCACCCCCTTACCTGTGTCTGTCATCGCTGGCTTCAATTGAGGCCCCAGCTTCAACCGGGGCCTCAATTGAAGCCCGCAACGGACACAGGTAAGCGTCCCTCCTCCCTGCTCCCTTACCTGGCTCCGCCACTGCCACCACCGAATGGATGGCAGCGCCAGCGGCGCCAGGTAGGCCAGCCCCCGCCCCCTTACCTGCATCTGTCACGGGCTTCAATTGAGGCCCCGGTTGAAGCCGGAAGAGGCCTCGGCCTTCACTTCCACCTTCAACTGGGGCCTCAATTGAAGCCCGCGACGGCTGCAGGTAAGCGTCCCTCATCCCTGCTCCCTTACCTGGCGCTGCCGCATGGATGGCAGTGCCAGCAGCGCCAGATGAGTCACCCTTTCCCCCCCCACTTACCTGCAGGCGAAGCTCCAGATTGAGGCGATCCTCTTCGCCTCGATCCGCAGCCCCCCCCCCCGACTCTCTTCGCCTCTGCCTTTTCCGGAGGTGAATTAGGCCGCCTCGCTCCTGCTTCTCTGAACCGAAGAGAAGTGGAGCACATCCCTAGTACCTATGCCTTTTGTGCTTGCTAAAAGGAAGGAGTGAGCCTTGCCTCCAAAAACCAAAATTTATTCCTTCCTCTCTTTCCTTTCCCATCCCAATACGATGTTTGCTTCTAAAAACTGACATTTCCATTTTTGTTTCTTTCAACCACGTAAGCACAAAGTGAGTTTCTCATGCTAAAATATCTAAAACAGTGGATTTTTGCTATCACAGCAATGCCATAAGTTTCCATGGCAATGAAGGAACGTTTTCATTGTGCTACTAAGCACACCCTATACTTTAGCCTAGAAAACCTGGATCGATTCCAAGAGAGAGAAAACCAAGTAATTCAAAGGTTCTACAGCAACTTGGCAAAACATTAACTATGGGTACAATCCTGTGCATGTTTAGTAGGGCTGTGTTCCGCTTCTCTTCGGTTCAGAGAAGCAGTAGCAAGGCGGCCTGATTCACCTATGGAAAAGGCAGAGGCGAAGAGAGTCGGGGGCTGTGGATCGAGGCGAAGAGGATCGCCTCAACCCGGAGCTCCGGACACAGGTAAGTGGGGGGGAGGGGGACTCATCTGGCACTGCCACCGCCACCGCAGTCCCTGCAGCAACACCGATGGAGCCAGGTAAGGGGGCAGTGAGGAGCAAGGCTTACCTGCATCCATCGCAGACTTCAATTGAGGTCCCGGTTGAAGCCAGAAGTGAAGGCCGAGGCCTCTTCTGGCTTCAAGCCGGGGCCTCAATTGAAGCCCGCGATGGACACAGGTAAGGGGGCGGGGGTGGGCCTACCTGGCGGCAGTGGCAGCAGCCATGTGGCAACGGTGACGGCAGAGCCAAGTAAGAGGGCAGGGAGGAGGGAGGCTTACCTGCGTCCATTGTGGGCTTTAATTGAGGCCCCGGTTGAAGCCAGAAGTGAAGGCTGAGGCCTCTACCGGCTTCAAGCCGGGGCCTCAATTGAAGCCCACGACAATGGACACAGGTAAGGGGGGGCTTACCTGGTGGCAGCAACACCATCCATGCGGCGACGGCGGCGAAGCCAGATCTCGCTCCATAGAGCGGAGCGGGGAACGAGCGGATCAGCCCGAAGAGGATCGGGCCTGATCTGGATTTTCTGGATCGGGCCACGAATCGGATTGGGGGGTCCGTGCACAGCCCTAATGTTTAGACAGAAAAAAGTCATACATTTCCCAGCATGCCCCAGTCAGCCATGTTGGCTGGGGCATGCTGAGAGTGTGGGACTTTTTTTCTGTCTAAACATGCAGAGGATTGTTCCCTATAGCTGTTGTGAGATTATGGACATTTGATATAGGGAAGAGTATGACAAATACTTAATTGTAGACACCCCTGCTGGATTAGTCCTGTAACACTGCCTAACTACAGTTATCCATGCTCTGATAACCTCTCATTTGGATTACTGCAATGCATTATATGTGAGGCTGCCTTTGAAAATGGTCCAGAAACTTCAGCTGGTACAAAACAGGGCAGCATGTTTACTAACAGGGACTGGCCAGTGAGACCACATCACGCCAGTCCTACAACTTCATTGCCTGCCAGTCCAGGTCCGGGGCCGATTCAAAGTGCTGGTACTAACATTCAAAGCCCTAAACGGTTTGAGGCCAGGTTATTTGAAGGAACGTCTCCTCCCATACGTGCCTGCCTGGACCTTAAGATCATCCACAGTGGTCCTTCTCCGTGAGCCCCTGCCAAAGGAAGTGAGGCAGGTAGCTAATAGGAGGGGGGCTTTCTCTGCTGTGGCACCCCGGCTGTGGAATGAGCTCCCCAGAGAAGTTCGCTTGGTGCCTACAGTGTAGTCCTTCTGTTGCCAGCTGAAGACCTTTTTATTTTCCCAGTATTTTAACACCGATTAACTTAAATTTAAACTTTGCTGTTTTAATTCCATATTTTAACCTATATCAATTTTTGCTGTGTGGTTTTATCCTGGTTGTGCTTTTTATATTGTATTTTGTATTTGTGTTTTTAGATTGTTGGTTGTTTTTATGCTCTTTATGATTTTAATTTTTGTGAACCGCCCAGAGAGCTTCGGCTATTGGACGGTATAAAAATGTAATAAATAAATATTGGAATGATGTGACAATCCTTCTCATTTAAGCTCAGCTATACTGCAGGAAAAAATATTGGGAGGAGTCTAGTATATTATTGGTTTTATAGCTCACCCAAAATCGAGGCATGAGGCACTAGCATCCTCTAAAAAAATGGGGACTGAATGGAAAGTACAGGCAGGGGCAAATTCACTGGCAATGGCAGGTTCAGGTGCCAAATAAAGGCCTCGGGGTCACAGGTAATGCATCTCTAGAGTAAAAGAATTTAGGGCACACCTCTGTAATTGGTACTGCAGCAGTTTGCAATGGCATAGTGTCTTTGATCGGCCCTAATGGCTTTGGAATTTTGATTTTAAAGGAAAACTACCCCTGGAATGTAAGTAGCTCTCTTTAGAAGGTAAATAAAAGCTAAATAGGTGTTAGAAATATGTCTCTGTTTTCAAATCCATTCCTCATTCCTGACCATACTCACTGGTGGTGATGCAGGAAGGAATAAGAACCTCATAGATAGAGCAGAATTTTAAGATGTGCAAACTACTAAAAATGTTCCTAACGTTAATATCCAGTTCCAAGTCTTTACAACAGTCAAGCTTTCTGTACACATAAAAGCACCATAACAAATTAAGCTCTTTCTTTTTCCTACCTCTGTTCTCAAGTTCTAATACATTGCAAAAAGTACAGCATGGACCATAGTGGATAAATGGCAGAGATGGCTACATGACAATTATTCAAGATAAAGCACCTGCCAAGACATTCCATTCAGTTATTGATGATCCAATAAAAAAAAAAAGTTCAACATATTCTCCCTCTTGATGGCAGATTTAGTGGAGGCCAAAAACATGTCCAGACTTTCTTTTGGTGCTAACTTCAGATTGGAGTGAAAACTTGCAGAAATGAAAGAATCCATTAAATACTAGTTCTAAGAGCCTTCTGCTGCAGTTTCTTCCACTAGACTATTTCCTGGGTTTGCACAACTTAGAATCAAACCAAATGAAGCCTACCAAAGGCATATGGCAGCCAATGATGGCCTCAAAATAGCTTGATTGTCCTGTCCAACTAGGACTGTAAAAAAAAAGGGGTGGTAGCATCAAGCCCCTGTCAGGATATGTGGGCTGCACATGACTCAACGATTCACATTTTCCATGAGCCTGGCTTTCAGTATTCTCCTAGGCCAGGCTTCGCCAAACTGGTGCCCTCCAGATATTTTTGACCAATCATCATCCTTGATGATTGGTCAACTTGTTTAAGGCTGAGAGGAGTTGTAATTCGAACATCTGGAGGGCACCAGATTCGGAAAGGCTGTAGGCTAATGAAATTATGTCAATAGAGAAACTTCAATCAAATTCCTCTTTCATCCACAAATGTTTAAGAAGGAAACTATTATGCCATGTACTGGCTTCAGGACCTTTGCCTATGTTGGAATTCATGGTTTACCTATCAATGTTGCAACTGATACCCCTATCCCAACCATCCCTGAGTTGCAAGATTGGGTAGAGAAGTGAACTGGTGCTTTGCACTCCCCCTTAGGGTGCAACCCAAAGGCCACAAATTATTTATTTTATTTATATTCCAGCTTTCTGCCATCCAAGGCAGCTGTTTTTTGACATCCTGTTCACAGGCTATTGAGCTGGAAAAGTTCACTCAGGCCTATTTCCACTGTATCCTCCGTGACCGCATAGGCCCCCAAAAAGAGACACCACAACTGATCCTGAATTTATCTCCACTTAAGAAGAGCAATAGTACCTGTTCCTTTTCTGTTTATAGTTGTGGAACAAGAAAGAAAAATGCCCTGGGTTTCTAAGTTGCCTGTAGAATTCATTTACTATCTATGTGGCCAGGTGTTCAGAAAGGATTCCACTTCTGGCAGCTTCCACATGACCCTGAATTCCTTGCCTGGCGGTGGGCTTGGCATTTGAATAATCAGTCCTAGAGCGCTTTTGAAAATCTGTTTGAGAGTTTGCAAGACAGACAGACTAGCCCCTTAAATTCACAACAGCTAACAAAGAATATTTGCTTGGGGGAACAGTTGCTTCTAATTGTTACAGAAGTTTAGAAAACAAGAAACAACCAAGAAGTAAAAACCAAAGATAATTAAGTACATAATTGTAAACACACAACTCCTTAATTAAGCTTTTCCTCTTTAAACCTGACAGAATCTGCTTACAAGGTGATAGCACGGGGGGAGTTTGGCATATGGCAAGCCATCTGCAGAATGAATGTGCCTTCTCTGGAAGTGCAGGAAAACACACATACACACACACACACACACACACACACACACACAACTTTCTAGTTTGCAAAAGCATAAATTGCTTAAAGGTAGCGGCAGCACAGTGATTTGTCTTCATCCTCTGAAGAGGCACAATATGATGCAACATCCGCCAGAGAAATGGATGTCAGGAAGATGCATTTCATGATCATTTCACAGAGCCCCGTCTGTGCCGAGTTTTTTGTGTGGCGTCAAAGCTAGTCTGTCCACACTATGGAAGTCGAAGCTGCACCTCTCCCTGCTTCCTTGTGCAACAGCAAAGGGGACAAAGGCAGGAGTGAGCTCAAAACCGGTCCAAGGCAATGAGCTTCCTTGCCGTTTCTTCAAATCAGAGTGTGGAAGACATTTCAGCACAATACAGGTGAATAATTTAACAAAGTTTCTTAAAGAGATTGGACACTCAAAAGAAAAACATAAGGAAAGGAAAAGAAAAGAAGAAGTGTGCAGATCAGGTGAACATGCAAACCATCACCTAACAGTTGCGTGTGCATACCATCCACCTAACAGTTTACTCATACATGCATGGGGAGGCACATATGTGTTCTCGCTTCCCCTCTTCAGTTAGAAGATCCCCCAGTGTAGAGAATTAGGAAATGGTCTTTAAAGCTGCCAAGGTCTCCTTTTAGTATCCTGTTCAGATCCATGTCAGTAAAGATACCTTGCATCATGCTTGTTATGTTTCATGCCTGTTATATCCTTGTAAATAAACCCCTTACAGTGGGAAGAAATGAGTATCAGGGACATTGGATCCCTAGGCTGGATGGAATACCTGCTATCGCTCAGCAGATGAATGACACTGTTATCACAAAGATGCAGCAATAATCTATATACTTTCTTATTTAGGATATAGTTCATATCTCTAAAATTATGTCTTCTATTCCAGGTACCCACATATTGCAGACACAGTTCACATCCCCAGAGACTGAAGTTTTCTCTAAGACAAATAGTGCTTCAGCTTTAAAGTGATAGATGCCCTGGATATGAGTGAGAAGAGAGGATAGCATTCGTATTTATGACCCAGAAATGCTCCAAAGAGTTATAGAAACCCTATTTTTAGCTAAAGGATGTGACCTTTTCTATATGTTCAGTGCTCCAATTCAAAACTATCAAGACCAAGAAAGGGTACAAAAGGAAGGAGATGAACAAGGAAAAGAATAAGTAGTGATAGCCCCGCAGGGAGCAAAGTTAATATAGATTTTTCTCTTCAAGACTTTTGGAATTTGGAGTACAAAAAAATAGACAGGTGGTTTGTTAATTTCACTTATTCTTTAGAGTGGATGGCCAGGAAAAATCAGATTTGTAACAGGACTGCATTAAGCAATTCCTTCTTTTAGTGAGGCAACTAATAACAGAAGACGTGGAGGTAAAATGAGTGGAAAAAATGGCTGAGCAGACAGTTACACAGAGTAGTTTCATATAAAATAAGAAATATAGGGCCTCATCAAGCAAAGATATGTACTTTTAAGTCCCATTTTTCTCAGATGTCTCAGATACCAGTGTGCAGGAGGGATGGAGTTGTCCAATGTTACAAAATCCGAGTGGCATTTCATCTTGCCTTTTTGGAGTCCTCTATTTCACAGCATTGAAGATTCAGCAACAAAGTCTCAGTAACAATTAAATATGGTTGCAATTACTCTGTATTGTAACTACAGAACAAGGTCAGCATCAAGGGTAGGAATAGTCGGACAGCTGCCAAGACCCCACACCCCAACTTGGGCACATTGACAAGAGCCCCCTCAACTTGCTCCTCCTCCTCACCATTGCAACCTGCTTATTCACCTGCCTCTTGCTCTGGTGAGTGGTGAGAAGGCAGAGTAATAGATGTCCCTACCTAACTGCTCACTGGCTCTCTGCCTATCAAGAAAGCAAGTGATAGCAATAATGAGAGAGACAATGTAGAGCCAGAGCAGCTGGTGAAAGTGGTAGTGAGAAGATAGACTCACTGAGGGAGAGGGTCAATAGTGTCTTGCTCAAAGTCTCTCCCAAAAACTGGTTCAGGACCATGTGGATGAAAACGTATTATTTCTGAACTTCTCGCCCAGAAAACGAGAAGGTAAGCCACCCATACAAATGCTCACTACTACAAGGGGAAGTTATGTTACCATCTTGATAACTTACAGTGTCCCCATAACAGGAAACAGAAAGCCTCCTGAGGTATGTTACAGGTGACTAATATACAAGAAACGGAAGCTCTTTCTACAAACACATCCTTCCATTAACCAAGCAAATTGGCACGAAACTTTCTGAACATCTATACATGGCGCAAGTCCTTCCACAGTTAGGCAGCTGGACTAATCCTCCTTGTGAACAGAGCAGCTGTACCAAATCCTTCCTGAAGGTGCACTTCAAAAGGTTAAGGAAGGAGACAACATTAGGAAACATCGAAAGTACAGCTCTTAGACACATTCAAAGTGAAATTGCCAAAAGATCTGTACATGCAAGATTTTTTTTCCAGTAGCATGGAAGTTAGACAACTTAAACCACATGCTTAGGAAAGCATGCTCTGCTGTGGGCTCTGTGTGTAGGGTTGAATGTCATTCATGCTGACTTCTCAGCATGAGCAGTATCTCCCCAGGAAACAAATCTGAAAACTAGGGCAGAAGCAGTGGGGAGCTGCCTGGAGAGAGGGTTGCCTCAATTCAGGAGCAGAAGAACGGAGAGGTCCCTGAGGGTAGGAGGAACCTCCAAGTCTGAGCCCAGGCCCAGAAAAAGGGGTTGCCTACTCCAATGTCCAATGTCTCCCCTGAAACAGAAAGCCTGAAGAAAGGTTTGAACATGGGGGTTGACAAGGTGATAAGCTTCAAGCATCGTACTCCCTTCCCACATCTCCATCATCTTCTTTTCCTGCAAAGGGAATCCTTTTCTTCCCTCCCTCTCCACCTCTCTGTACCATTAAATCCCTATTCTGATGTTTTATGCAGAATGTTCTCGATCTTATGGTTAGGCAGTGAAATGTCTGCATCTGTGCATATGCAGCCCTTTGTCATAAGAATGTAAGAACATAAGAGCCATGCTGGATCAGACCAAGGGTCTATAAAGTCCAGCATTCTATTCACACAGTGGCTGAGTAGCTGCCTGTGGGGAATCTATAGCTGTGTCTACACCAGCCCGATAGTCCAGCCTGGTCACGGCTGAGTCCCAGTGTATCTAAATGATGCGCAGGGACTCCTGGGGGCAGGGGGGATGGGCACTGGTTTTCCCAGGGATAAAAAAAAAACCTGGAAACCCCTGGGAGGTGTGGGTGCCCATCCTGGCTTGTTCCTTCATCCCCGCACGTAGCAGGGATCAGTAGAGGGAAGGAGCTGGGCCGGGGGCACTCTGGCTCCTTTCCCTTTCCATCTGGGATGTAGCACTTCCATAGATACCCTGGGACAATCCTGGAAGCAGGTAAGTCCATAATCGCCACCCTCCCTCCCTCCTTCCCTCTACACCGTATGGTGTAGAAAGGGCCCATGGGTGCAACAGCACCCTCCCACGCTTATTCCCTGGCAACTGGTATACATAGGCACCCTGCATCTGATACTGGAGGTAGCTAGCATATAGCCATCAGGATTAGTAGTCATTGATAGCCTTATCCTGCATGAATTTGTCTAATCTCCTTTTAAAGCCATCCAAATTGCCCATCACTACATCTTGTGGTAGTGAATTCCATAGTTTAACTGTGCACTACATGAAGAAATACTTCCTGGATCTCCCACCAATCAGCTTCATGGGATGGCCATTCTAGTATTATGAGTTCCTCCATGCACAGGTTAAATGTGGCCCGTAGTCTCTCCATGAGCAAGTTAAGAGGGAGAGAACAACTATAAAGTCCAGGCAGTGCAATTCTATACCTATCTACTGAGATGTAAGCCACACTGAGTTCAATGGGATTTGTTCCCAGATAAGTGTGTATAAGGCTACAGCCTCGCTTACCTATGAAAAGAGTCCAGTGGTACAAGAGTGAATCAGATTCTCTCAAGAGGCTACAAATAGAATGGGGGCTCCTCTGAGAACTGAGATCAGGGCACATTCTTCCCTCAAATACACTGTTTTATTTATTTATATTTGTTTGTTTATAAGAACTAAGCAGCCAGCTTGCCAGAAACCTTTTCTCTTGCTGGGAATGTTAAGGCAATAATATGACAGTCAGGTCTGCTGGTACTTGTCAGATGCTCACTCTATACTGTCAACAGTATCTGTACCAAATGTATGTTGTGACGGATGCTGGACACAATATTTTCCTAAATCATCATATTGCTTTTTCAGCCATGGCTCCACTTGTCTTTCTGGCCTGCTCTACTGGTCCTGCCATGTAGAAGGAAAACATTGCTCACTGTGGATGATACAAAGGATTGTGGGACATCAATGTTGCATACATAAACGATGTGGAGAGTGTGTTATAGTAGGCCTAGAAGTCCCGCTCACTTATGAAACTCACTGGGTGACACAGAGCCTGTCACATTCTCTCATTCTGGCCTATTTCACAGGGGGTTTATTAAGATAAAATGGGATAACCTCCATATATTTAACACTTATAAATAAATAAGATAATGGACAGCAGTGTATCAGAGGGAGGAATGTGACCTAGGCCAGATCTACAACTCGTGTCATATTGATACAATCCCAACATGGTGAGGCGATATGCCTCTTGCACATCGCTATCTTGTAGTTCACTCAATGAAATTTGTTACAGCATTTTGGATAATATGGAATAAAAAGCAGGAAATAACACTAGAAAAGTGGTATACAGAATGCATAATGTGCCCCAACACAGTTATCAGTGCACTTTAATACAGATAATTAAAAAGCACTAGTGTAAATCTAGCCCTGATCTCTTTTCACCCCTCGACTCTAGAGAATCTGTCCCACTTCACACCCTCTTTGTAGGCCACTAGAGTCACTCCCATGACTCAGCAGATGGCTTACATTCATGATGTAGCAGTAATAAAAATCTAACGTGATTGTATTTGCTCTCTGCTGCTGCTGACATTGTTGTGCTATTGGCTGATCAGGCTTATTTGCTTTTATGCTTATTGACTCAGTCAGATGCTTCTCTTTCCTTCTCAGGACTTCAAATAGCAGCTCCACTCCAATCTCCAAAGAGCCATCCTCATCCTTGGTGCTCAGAGCTACCCTTGTCTCCAGAGATAGATGAAAAAAGAACTTTCGATGAAAGTGCATGCAACTTAGAGTTTCTTACTTTTTTAAAAAATCCCACTGCCTTACTGGGGCTTTCTGCTTCCACTTCCTTTCTGGGATTATGATCAGCGCCATGGGTGGCCACATGGTTTGAAATTGAATACTTCCTCTCTGCATGTTCCATTTATTTCCACTCACTTTAATGAGATAGCACCAGCTAGTGGTGTACACACTGGTGAGTTCCTGCTATTACCACATTATCTCTAGAGGGTTTTAAAGGGAGATTTCCAGGAGGTAGTGCAGGAGATGTCCTGGCTGTTGACAACAACCTGTAATGGACCAGCAAACTTCTGTGGGTGGCCAATCATGAGCAGTAAATAAATCACTCATTTAGAGAAGCTCCTAGTAAAGGGAGTTGTGCTCAAATTAGAATTTGTATAGTTTGCTAAACCTAGTACTTTGCCCCTGATTTTTTAAAAAGTTAATCCAGCTTCTGCAAAACCAGAAAAACAGATTTCTCCTGAATGTCTTGCAGGCAAGAAGAAGTACATGTAGCCATAAGGTTCACAGTGTCTTCACTTGCTCAGATTATGGATGTCTGTGTGTACTTGGTTTAAAACTCATGTTTATAGCTCTTAAGTCAGCAAAGACAATTGAGGTTACAACCAGTGTTTGGCTTTAGTTCAAGAATGGATGAAGGTGAACAAGCTAAAACACAATACATATTAAATGAAAGGTTGTTAAGTAGGAGTTCTGGTGGTGTTGGAGAGGTTATCTAGCCTGTTATAGCTAGATTGCACTCCCTGCTGAAGGAGCAGGTATGCAGGAGCAAGTATGCCCCTTGAGCTAATGCTTTCTTAGATGCTCAAGTGGTGGCAGTGGTGAGGGAATGCCTTTTATCAGCTTCAGCTAATCTGCCAGTTGTGGCCTTTTATGCCAAAAACAGACCAGGCCCTCACTTATCCACATCCTTGTGACTTCCAGATTGGACAACTGCAGTGCTCTCCATGTGAGACTACCTTTCAAGACGGTCCGTAAAGTTTAGCCAGTCCAAAATGTGGTAGCCAGACTGTTGACTGGGGCCTGAAGATTGGAGCATACTTCTCTGATCTTATGTACAGTAATTTCTGTTGGTTGTCTACTTTTTCTGGGTTCAATTTAAAGCACTGATTTTAGCCTTTGAAGCTCCAAACCAGGGACAGGGAACCCTCTTCAGTCCCAAGTCAGCACCATTCAGGTGCATTGTTTTTAACTGACCAGCAGTAGCTGTGCAGATATGGGACACTGATGATAGCAGGCCACAAGGGGCAATCTAGTTGACAGTGTATGAACTTGGTACAGAGACTAGGATTTCCAACCATCACCATCAAGGCACTCTCGGAATAGCCTTGGGCAGGTATCTTTTCTCACTCTCTCTTTTCTATTTATAAGGTGGGAAGATCAATAATCACAGTGTTGTTGAGAGGATAAATGAGATAATTACCATAAAGCATCTTGCAAAATTTAGAAGTGCTAGAGAAATCATTAGTCATAACAGCATTTGTCTTCCGCGGGAAGCCATGCGTGAAGAGAGGCCGTAGCTGTGGCAATTGCTCTTATTTATTTATTTAATTGTAACATTTATAAACTCTCTGGGCAGCTTACAAAAGTTAAAAACAGTAAACATTAAAAGTATATAAAATTTAAAAACATAAAACCAACAGTATAAAAACAACAATATCCATTTTAAAACAACAGTTCTGGGGGGCCATTAAAAAACAAACTTAGCGTTGTTAAATGGTGTTAAATGCCTGGGAGAAGAGGAAAGTCTCGACCTGGTGCCTAACAGCGTTGGCGCCAGGCAAGCCTCATCAGGGAGATCATTCCACAGTCAGGGGGCCACCAGCGAAAAGGCCCTTTCCCTTGTTGCCATCCTTCGAGTTTCCCTTGTTGCCATCCTCCGAGCTTCTTCAACAGATGCCCACTTTTGCCCCTTTGACATGTTACAAGAATGGCAGAGGAAGAGAAAGGAAATGCAGAGAACACTGCCGATACATTCATTTACATACTATGGAGTGGGCAGGTGGTAGATTTCCAGATGTGTGGGACTTCAACTTCCAGAAGCCCCTGCCAGCATGGACAGTGATTGGGAATGCTGGGCGTTGATGTCTAAATCATCTGGAGATCTACTTTTTGCCCATCCTTGGTCTAGGAAATGTTCCCATAAGACTGACTGTAACAGAATGACTCAATAAGATTTATGTAGGGTACCCCCTCCAACCTGGACTCAAACTACATAGGTAATAACGAACACTTTATACTTTGCCCAGAAACTAATGAGCTGCAATCTTTGGGGCCATAGCTGTGCAAATACCGTAACATAAGGAAATGGCTGCCATGGCTGCTTCACCAGCAGCTATTGTGAGTCACAGAGAAAAATAAATTATTATTATTAATAATAATAATAATAATAATAATAATAATAATAATAATAATTTTATTTATTTATTTATTTATTACCCGTCTCTCCCTCTGGATCGAGGCAAGGAACAACATTAAATACAATATAATACATAAAACTAGTTAAAAGAACATATAAAACCAATATGGGCTCTCCCACACTAGAGGCATTCAAGAGGCAGCTGGACAGCCATCTGTCAGGTATGCTTTAAGGTGAATTCCTGCATTGAGCAGGGGGTTGGACTCGATGGCCTTATAGGACCCTTCCAAGTCTACTATTCTATGAATCTATGAATACAGTATTAAAATTACAATCACAGCATCTTAAAATTCTTAGGTTTAAAATTCATCTGGGTAGGCCTGTCGGAAGAGACTGGTCTTTACAGATGTCTTAAACTCAGAGAGAGAATTAAGCTGACCAATCTCCTCCGGCAGGCCATTCCACAGTCTGGGGGCAGCAGAAGAAAAGATCCTCTGGGTAACAGTTGTCAGCCTAGTTGTGGCTGACCAGAATAAATTCTCCCAGAGGACCTGAGTGTGTGGGGCGGATGGTATGGGAGAAGGCGATCCTGCAGATAACCTGGACTCAAACCACATAGGTAATAACCAACACTTTATACTTTGCCCAGAAACTAATTGGCAGCCAGTGAAGTGGTTTTAAAGTTGCTGGCAAGTGTTCAAAGGGATGGGGAAGAAGTTTAGAGGAGAGTTGTTGTACCCCAACTCTATATTCTGCTTTTTGGCAGATAAAGCAGAATATAAATATTAATAATAAATAAATATTTCAAGATGCTTGGTAACAATACTGCCCAATAGCCCAATACACTCTGCATGACTAAAATTCACCAAGCTTGCACATTGTTTTAACTGTTTTAATTGGTTTTACTGCTTTTAAATTCTATACTGGTTTTAGCTTGATTAATGGCTTAATTTGTTTTTAGCTGTGTATATTTATTGTTTTATATTGTTCTATAATTTTATCTGTGCGCCATCCTGAGATCCTAGTGATTGAGGGCGGGATACAAATGTTTTAATAAATAATTAAATAAATAATTGACATTAGCTTGCTTTCTCTCTCCTTTCCTCTGCCCTGCCTTGCCAGGCATGGGGTAGGGCACAGTTATAGCTAAGTAACATTCTTTTTTACTTATTTATTATTTATGTATTTATTTAGAATATTTATATACCACTCCCTATTGAAAAATTTCGAAGCGGTGTGCAAGATAAAATGAAAATAAAAACAGAATAAAACACTTAAAACAAATTTTAAAAGAAGCAAATACAGTGACTCAAGGCTGGATATTAAGGAAAGGCTTCCTGGAATAAAGATGTTTTCAGGAGACGCCGAAAGGAGTACAAAGTTGGAGCCTGTCTGACCTCCAGAGGCAGGGAATTCCATAGGAGGGGCGCCACCATGCTGAAGGCTCTTCTCCTGGTGGACTCCAAGCAGAGGATGGATCTATGTGGAAACACCAGGAGCAGGCCCTCAGATGACCTCAGTGACTGGGCAGGTTGGTAAGGGAGAAGGCCTTTATACTTCCCCCCCAACTGCTGCCACTGTCAGATCACCTGCTCCTTCCTCTCCTGTGCCTCAGAATTCTTCTTCTCTGTTGTTCTCTTACAGGTTTATTCCCTTCCCTTTCTTTTCCCCCTCCCCCCACCAACACATCTCCACATCTACCCAGGTTCTGCCCAACTACTCCCTCTCCTCCAGGGCTGGGCAGAGGGGGAGCAGTGGGGCCAGTTGGCATGGGCCTACAATTTTGAGGGGACCTACTCAGAGTCCCCTTGGGCAAAGTTGATTAATTTTTCTGTTGTTGATGATGAATTTGCCCAAAGAAAAGCACGTAAAGCATTTCTGAATGTGAAGAAGTGATGTCATATATAATAAAAGTGCTTGCCATTACCTTTTTTATAAATCGTTCTAGTTGATATGTATTTAGAACTGATTAAAAAAACCTTAATGAGCAGTTTGAAGTGGCGCCTACATTTCCCATTTGGCCTGGGCCTACTACCAGCTTTGCCCAGCCCTGCTCTCCTCCCCATTTCCTTTTAACTTTACCTCACTATGCTTTCTTTCCTCAGCACAGCACTATGCCGCTCTATTTATTAGTCAGTCAGTAATATCATGAAGAATATCCCAGATGCCAAATGACTTTGCTTGCCGTAGAAGTTCCATCTCCCCTCGCCCACAGCAGTCTATAGTAGGGTCCCCTATAATCAAGGGATAAGCTGTTTAGGGTACCAAGGATAAATAAATGACAATAACTGTAAGCCGAGAGGAATCTCTGGTTTTTCTATTAAAATTATAGGCATAATGTTATTAAGAACATGATTCAGAGTTTATGCTCACATTATTTATATTGATTTATTCCCAGAGCCATCAAGACTCCTTGAAAATAATTAGAGTTGACACATCCAATGCTGGAATTAAATGTTGATATCATATAATGAAAATTATATGCTTTGGATTTTCTGTGCTGTAGCAAAGCACTAAAACAAATACCAGCATCTGCATAAGGAGCCCTGCATGGCCTATTAATTAGATACTGCAACCAATCAAGCCATTTATGACAGAGACAGGAAATGCCTGTCCTATCTGTGAGGAAGAGGGAGACTGGAAATGCAGGGGATCATAAAACAGAAGGTGATATGCTTTATATTTAGCATAAGACGTAGTATTTCCATATCTCAAGATCTGATCTGTCCCAGCTGTTTCTCATCTCATCTCATCCAACTCCTTTTTCAGGACATGTTTATATAGTTGCCTTTATGCAGCAAGGAAGATCCTTAATTCATATGCCATTGATGTGGATATAAAGTTCATCCAGACCCCACGTAGAACTTCATAGATGTATCTGCTGATGCTGATATGGGTAGGTTCTGTTTTTGACTTATAAAGGCTTACACAGCTCTGGCCCGCAGTACCTGACAGAGTACCTCTCCCAGTATAAACCTAAATTCATCATCTAAGGCCCTCCTCCAGATGCTTCAAGGGAGAGGGACTTTTCAACGGCAGTGGCCCCCTAAGTATGAAACTATCTCCCCAGTCAGGCCCACCTGGCACCAACATTGCTGTCCTTTCAACACCAAGTTAAGACCTCTGTCTACTCCCAGGCATTTGGCAGCATATGATAAGTTTTTAATCAGGTGCTAGATTTTCTTATTGTTGTTTAAAATTGCTTAGGGGTGTGGGTGTGAGTGTCGGTGGGTGGGTATTGTCTGTTCATTAGTTTGTATGTAAATGTTTTTATACTATGTATAATGTCGTATTTTTCAGGTTTTAATCTTTGTAAATCACCCGGAGAGCTTTAGCCACTGAGTAGTAAAGAAATGATGAAATGGAATGGAATGAAATCTAGGGTCTCAATCCATATTCAATACACACACACACACACACACACACACACACACACACACACAGAGGGAATAGTGTGTTTTATTACAATAATTCACTTCATCCTCTGATTTGTTCACTTCATCATCTGATTTGTTTACATAGCAAAGACATTTATCAAGAGCTGAAAGTGAAGTGGGAAGAAAGGACTTTGGATAATGAGTGGCTGTTGCTCACTTCTGCTTCTTCAGTCTTTATGATACATGACTAAAACAGTAGCATAGTTATTATCATAGGAATTGTGATGATTATACAAGTAACATCTCCAGCCAATAGGTATTGTTGTTCCATGTACTTAGCTAATGTTCTCTTCTTGCTGTCTTGGGGAAGTTCCTAAAAAGATCAGTTCTATCCCAGAGGCCTGTGCTGTTGGTTTAACTTGCAGATTGCTAATCAAGTCCCTTCCTCTAAACAAGTATTACTATGCAGGGATGGACAGAGAACAAAATTCACTTCAACAACCGTATTGTCTAGAAAAATAAGCAAAGATAAAAAATATGAGGTTTTAGTTCAGGATAAGAACCACTAAAGCAGCCAAATGTGCTATGTCTGTGCTAGGTCTCAGGACAATAATACGTTCTCTTACATTTGAACTGAAATAGAGTAAAATAAGATGGAATCCTTATTGGATTTTTTTTTACAGAAAGGATTTAAAATTCTAGAATCTAGTCCTATTGAAATTATTGGTTGTCACTGACCTCTACTATGAGGAAGGCAGAGAATATTCCAGAATGTTTTCCAAGGCACAATATTGGTATAGGTGGGGCACGTTTGGCCTTTCAGATGATGTTGGATTCCATCTCCCAGCATCCCCAGTGATAATGACCAGTGGTCTGGAATGATGGGAGTTGTCGACCAACAACATCTGGAGGGCCACAGTCTTCCCAGCCCCGCCATCAGTATTCAGTAAGGATTCCACAATACCATATACCGCTTTCATAGTGCTATATCCTGCTTGGTGTGGCTCCTGCCTTTTATACACCGCTTTCGTAGTGCAGTATCCTGCTTGGTGTATATCAGGCCTCAGTCTCAGGATTAAGGCCTGGATGCTACCTCAAGCCCTTGCACTAGTGTCAATTGGTAGCAGGAAGCATAGGGAGAAATCTCAGCAGCATCAAGATGCTGGAAAGCATGGGAAACGACATTTCTAGAAGTCTTTTGCTCATTTCTTTCACTTCATTTCAGATGGCACTTGACCCATTACTCTGCACTCCCATTTAAAGATAACACATTCAGTCCATTTGATTACTTGTAACTCCCTCCTCTACCTTCTTTAATCTATGGAAATATCCTCCTTTAAAGCCAATGCTATCAACCTCTTTAGCTCTTTTATAATCTCCAGGAGCACAATAACGTCTCCTTTATAGTTTAATTGTTTTGTTAGATTTCTCTGTGATTACATGGGTTTTAAAAAAAAAAATACATGAGAAATGCATTGTACAGTGCAAAGGTACATTATGTGATAGCCTGGAGGCAGGAATATGAAGCATAGGATATCACAGCAGATTTATCACATCTACTCTCCCTATTAGTGCTATATTTACTTGACTGAATGTTGGATGTTTTTCCTTGGGGAACATGAAGCTCTTAGATCTATGGAGTGGAGCCATATAGCATTAACCTGTCTTGTAACCTGGAGGATGTGCTGTGGAGGGATGCTACAGTGCTCATTGATAAACCCCAATCTATTATTTTGGATACACAAGGAGATTGTCATCTCAACCATATTAATCTCTTGCCTATCATCCTAGCTCCCAGGAGCCATCTTCCATTAGCATAACTCAGCTACATTTCATTGTAGAGATTAAACGACAGCAAAGGTTTGTGCTGCTCAGTGCCGCAGGCTGCATCTGGACAAGGGACAGTATGAAAATTAGTTAATGGGTGGATTGTGTTACCTAGCCTGAGTGTGCAGAGAATCTTTCAGTTGTCTTTGGATCTCTTGCTATACAGTTTTTTAAAAAATGTGCCTATCCTTAAAGCTTCCCCTAATAAAGGCTCAGGGCTGTTTAGGATGCAGATAGCAGTTTTTACACAAGATCTATTTAGCACTGCAGAGTTAATCTGAAAGCACCAAAAAAAAAAAAAAAGTGAAAAGAGCCTTTTCACAAAAACAACCAGAAGCTGTTCTGCGTGCTGTGTGGCTGGTCTGTGTAGGTAGCATTGATGGTCACAGGGCTGGATATTGGGGCAGACAATTGCCTGGTGTGCCAAGTTTCAGGGGTACTAAGCTCGGGGGGGTGCCTGTTGTTCTCTCTACTCGAGTAGCTGCAATAAATAGTACAAATTATTTATCTGCACTAGGAAAGCTGGCAACATTGGCCTTTATGGCTAGCAGTGTTGCATTAACTTTGATGGGAAAATGTATAACCATGGTGCTCATTCAACAAATACTGTGTATGCACAGGAGTGTAATCAGATCCTTACATGCAAATTGGTCATCTTATATGACAGGTATAAATCATGCATAAAAGTTATAACATGTGGATGACAAATGCAATAAACTAGAAAGTACTCAAAAGATGAACCAATGGAGGTGGGCCCCAAATTCGCTGCTTGCCTCAGGCCAGCCCTATGTGGACATAATTATAGAACAAAGGAACTCTCCAGGGAGTGAGCAGGATTATCTACCCTGCCATGAATCTACCTCCCACTCACATATAAACCTCAATCTCTACCAGATCAAACAACATGCAGGAAAGTCTATATAGTTTGCCTGCCATACTGTCCTGGCTTACTGAGCCATTGTGAGCCAAACCATGCACTCTGTGAATATTTCTACATGAGGCTTTTATTGCACACTTCATGACTGGTCACTCATGGAAGTTTGTGGGCCCTTTACATGACAACATTAACATCCAGAGCATCTCCTGTGCTTTTTGAACTTTATCCTGCTTTTAAAAAGATCAGAGATAAAGCGAAAAAAAGGTTAATGCAAGATACTGGCAGTATGAAATGACAACATTGTGCTGTAATTCAGCCACTAGATGGTGCTGTGTAATGAAACAGCTAGAACATTGCCAGGAAAGGAAGTTTTCAATTCAATTCAATCAAAACATATGTCTGCCATGTAAAGGCACCCATCATAATCCCTCAAAGAAATTAGAAGCAGGAATCTTCTAATTTCTAAACTCTCCTTCACATCAATTATTTGTCATTTTTGCTCCAAAGAGCTCCAGGGTAGCATAAATCCCTCCCCTCATTTTATCCTCACAACCACCCTATGAGATTGATTAGGCTGAGAGTGGCCATCCTAGGCTCATCCAGTGATCTTAGGGCTATCTGGAAATTTGAACCTGGGTTCCCAGGTCTAAGTCCATCACTCTGTTAGGCTACACCTGATTCTAACAATCTGATTCAGAATTTTTATGAAATCCTCCCCTCGATCCACTTCTGCCCATAACAAGTGCAACAGAATTGACCCAGCACAGCCCAAAAGGCCCAGAAGGCGAGATGCAGATGATAAACTGGAAATCAGGGAGTAATTAAATTAGGTGTTTCAATGCTGCAGGAAAAGATTGCTCAAGTCAAGTTATACTTCAGTTTTGGATAGACTTTGTCTATCCAAAACTTGATAGGAGGAGGAGGAGGGGCTTGGTGAAACAGAGATGACAATCAAATCATTCTTAGACTATAAAATGGACCTTCTTTTAGCCTTCTTGATGGCTGCCTGAATTCGATCCTGTTTAAAGAGCTACATCTTCCATGTGAGATCTGATAGGGTTAAATATTCCCTTGAAAATAGATCTTTGCTTGAACAGTGCACTATAATTATTTGACTTCCACAATCCTATTAGCAATAAGCCAGCAGCTCAGCTAGAACCATCATTCACTTCACATCCAAGTTTGCCTTGCGTCCCACACAGTGACTTCCTGTTATCTCACTGTTTATTACTGTAAAGTATTAATGTCAGAGATGCTGACACAACAGATGGAGAATGGAGGGGGGACATTTATATCTATCAAACCAATGAATTCCCACATTTTTGTCTCTGCTTTGCTGTGTCACCTCTTTTTGGCATTTTGCAGACAGTGATTTCAACTTTGGTCTGCATTTTGCCAGCCAGCCTATGTGGATAAAAGGAACTGCTTGAGGCGAGAGTAGGAATACTAATACAAAGTCAGAGAGTCCATTCGGTAGATGAGACTGTCTTGTTCAACTGTGCACTAACCACATTCAAAACCTGCTCCAGGTGCCCCTAGAATCACATTGCATGCAATAGTGAGCTTTTCAATATGGATGACTCCTGCTTTTTGTGGGCCCTTGGGAAACAGAGTTTCAGTGGGACCTCTCTGGCACCATCTTCTCTTCCTCTAGCCACACCCCTCCCCTTTGGCCTTTCCATCTCTTATAAATATAAAGGGGGAGTTGTAGTGATATGCTATAGATGCTGATCAGGCACTCTTCTACAAAAGCATGTGATAAAAGGCTTGCTGATCAAGAGCCAAAGTGTAGACCAAAGTTCCATTGATTTGCACTATATTTGTGTGTTGACAGTGTTGTCTTCCTTTGTATTGCATTCACCTAGAAATGTTGCTATTCACTCTTGTTTTCCTACAACACTGCTCCACGACTATTTTACAGGAAACCCAGATTTCCAGAGTCCCAGTTGAACACTCTAACCACTATACTACATTGTAGGATGTGGGGATTTAATGATGTTCTTCTTGTTTAAAATTTTGGACAGAGTAAATAGAATTATTCTGAGGGAAAAGCCCATATTAAATAAAATCCTTTCTCTCTCTCTCTCTCGGAATCCCAACTCTTCTGTAATTCTCTAGTTCACTAAGTTTGACATTATTTATTTATTTATTTATTTCCCAGTGGGTTTCATGGCCAAATGGGGGCTAGAACCTGGTTCTCTCAAGTCCCAGTCTAATGCTCTAACTGCTACACTATACTGTTCTGCCATTCAAATCTTGCCAAAGAGAACACTCATGATCAAACATACTCATTTCTCAGTGAATCTCCACCTTCTTTAGGCTCGCCTCCAGCTGCCTCATCTCCTCGGCCCAGTTTGTCTAAGTGTGATAGATGTAACATGTATAGGTGCATATGATCACACCCCTCACATTTTCTCAGTTAAGTTTCATACAATATTAGGCTTTCCATGCATGTAGGCTACAATACACCTTAAGTCCAAGACCTGTAAGTAAGCTGGGTCTGAGATAGGAATATACACAATGGTGTACATAGGAACAGTGATAACCAAATAAGATAGCCACTTGCACATTACTCCAAAAGGGGAAATGCATCAAAAAGAGGACAGAGATTTGCATAGCATGTTCATATGTAAATATAGATGTACAGGTGTATACTTAGAAATCAGCACTATAATTTAAATAGAAATACAATACTCTCAACATAGTGGGGAAATTTGTGACCAGGTAACCTATGCCTGATGTTCAGGTACTAATGGTTGATGGGCTCTCCTTTCTTATGGTTCTTCATCTTTGAAACAGACTCGGAGTCCTTCCAGATGGAGGGCTCCTAGCACTGCCAATCAGAATACATTGCGTAAATTCTGTCTGTTTTTCTTTAACAGGTTTTTTTTTGCAGCTAGGAAGAAGCAGTGGGAAGACACAGGAGTGTGATGAATGGAAGGCGATGATATCTGAACCCACTGTAAAATTCTGTGAATGAGGCAGGGCAATGGCAGCATATAAGCTTCATCTAGAGGCACCCTTGGACTGGAAAGCCCTTTAAATAGAGGACTGTCTTTTGTAAAGTAGGACACATGGCTTCCCTATAAGCAAACGTCCATGCTGTACTTATTCTCCCCATGTTCAATGTGAAGGATAAAAATGTATTATTTAAAAGAAGAAAAACATTTGAGACAAGCAACCCCCACCTACAGGCTGAAGCAGTGCAGGCTGGTGGCTCTGATATCAGTGGGGCCATGCAATCCTCCAGTTACCAGCAACCTACAAATTGTAGTAGCGGCTGGTGGCTCCAATGGCAGTAGGGCAGTGAAACCTGTGGAGAAGATTGTAACCAGGTGACCTGTGTCTACTGTCCAGGTACTAAATGTTGCTGGCCTTCACACCTTGGAAAGCTCCTTTAGTGTTCTGACTGATTCGGAGTGCGCCGTTGCTAGATTAGGGTTTAGCCCAGGCTGATACCCTGGCTCACCCTTGTGCGAGTTAGACCCTCCCTTGGCCCGGGATAACCGGCACCAGTTGTGGACCGGTATTTCCGCAGCCTCGGGCTAGCCCGTTCCGCAGCTTTTCCCGGCTATGCAGCTTACTCGCAAGTATCCGGGAGAAGCCGCGCACTGGGCACAGTGCTCCACAAGAGCGCTGTGCCCATCGGACCGGGGGGGGGGGAATCGCAGGGGAGGAGATGGGGGCCAGGGGGGAAGAACAGACCCAGCAGGAGAGATGGGAGGGAAGAGCGGAGCCAGGGGGAAGATCGGAGCTGGGGGGGATTGGAGATCGCGGCCGGGGGGGCATCGGACATGGCGGGCGGGTGGACGAGCGGGGCATCGGACATTGTGGGGCGAATCGGGGGCAGGGGAAGCAGGAAACTCTTTTTTTAAAAAAAGCCTACCTTATTGTTGGTGCGCTCCTGCACACATGGCCCCTTTAAATGGAAAAAAAATGGCCGATGCGACAGGGCTTTCCTTTACCCCATCACATGTTACGTGTAGACAGGAGCAACAGCCCGCACTACTTCTAGCGCGGGCTGGCCCCTCCACACACCTGGATTTAAAGGTAGGTCTAGCAAGGCCCCCAGAGTGGATTCACCACCCCACTGACATCGAAGCCACCAGCCTCCACTGGTCTGAAGTGGTACAGTCCCACCACAGGTTGGCTACCTCTTGAAAACTAGTCCTACATATCTGCTCCTGACCACTGTCAAATGGTCAGTGGTGGATGCCCACCTGTAATAATACCCAGATGTTACTAGATTGAAGGAAACACGCTTAGATACCTCACTATGCTAGTTCTATTTTTCACATTAGTCTCGGGCAGGCAGCTGACACATCAAAGCAGCCCACCCAGGTAATCTCTTTCGGGATGTGCAAACCCACACCATTGGCTTCCAAGCCTCATGTCATACGGATACATTCAGAAACCGAGGGAACATCACAATTCAGGCCTGCAAAATAATGGCAGAGGGATGAAAGCTGCCCTTCCGGCTCTGTGCTGCTCTGAGAGGATTGCCAACACAATCATTTTGATGGAGTGCACAGATAAACTATCTATATTGTAAAGAGAGAGAGGCTGTAAGGTAAAGCTTTGCTGATACATAAATAAATCAAACGTCTACCTTTGATCTTCCCCATGTAAACTTTTTTTTTTTAAAAAAAGAGTAGCACAGCAGGGTCTGACCATGTTATTCTCAGCACATATTGTAAGTGCTTACCAGGAGGGATGTCCCTATTCTCAAAGTGTAGCACTTCTTTATTTGTTTTTAGTTCTCCATCATCTTTCTTTTGTGTGTCTTTGCTATGCCCCTCTTCAGCCTGCCCTTTGTAAAATTGGAGCAATAGTAATCTAGCTCACAGGACTGTTATCAGGGCAAATACAAGACTGGCTACAGAGCACACTGCAAATTAAAAGCCAGAGAAGTGTTAAGCAGTAATAGGATTGCAGGTACAAGAACCAACAAGTACAGGCTGCAATAGCCTCCCTCAAACAGTTGTAGGAGCAACCACTTTCACTGGGCTCAAGACAAATCAGGACAATTTATTGTGGTTATTGTGTGAAGCCTTTTCAGATGTCTTTATAACAAGCGTAGGCAACTTTTTTTGGCCTGTGGGCTCATTTGACAATTTGAGAAACCGTCCTGGGTGCACCGCCACAAAAATGACTACTATGAAAAGTATTGCAAAGGACCAGTAACCTGCCCAAAAGACTGAGTACAAGGCAAAGGTGGGGTCTGAGTCTCAACACATTAAACAACTCCTTTGAACCCACAGTTTTCAGGACCAACAGAAATCTATTTCACAGCAATGTCAGCTACCAGTAAAAAAATCTGTTAATTCAAAATAAAAGTGGGAGGGGGAGGGCAACTTGGTAGGTACCAAGAAAGGTATCCAGGGGCACATTGGTGCCCACAGATGCCACATTGCTTCTCCTGCTTTATAATTATTCCACTGAGGTTGGGAAGGGGATGTGTCTTCCACATAAGATCTGGGAGAGGAAGAAGTCCTATAGCTTATACCGCATCAAGAACTGTTACGTCCAGGAATAATATTTTTTTTAAAAAAAGTGTTATAGCGGTGCACTGTTTAATTTCCCTTGGAGCATGTTCGCTGGGTTGACTCATGATCAGAGTCTGAGCTGATCACCCTACTTAAGAACATAAGAACACCCCTGCTGGATCAGGCTGAGGATTCATCTAGTCCAGCATTCTGTTCACACAGTGGACAACCAGCTGTCGACCAGGGACCAACAAAGTAGGACATGGTGCAAAAGCACCCTCCCACTCATGTTCCCCAGCAACTGGCGCACGCAGGCTGATTGCCTCAGATACAGGAGGTAGCGCATAACCATCAGGACTAGTAGCCATCGATAGCCTTCTCCTCCAGGAATTTATCCAACCCCCTTTTAAAGCCATTCAAATTGGTGGCCTTCACTACATCTTGCGGTAGTGAGTTCTATAATTTAACTATGCACTGTGTGAAGAAGTCCTTCCTTTTATTTGTCCTGAATCATCCACCGATCAGCTTCATAGGATTCGAGTATTTTGAGACAGAGAGTAAATTGTCGCCCTATCCATGTTCTCCACACCATGCATAATTTTGTACACTTCCATCATATCTCCCCTTTTTTCCAAGCTGAACAATCCGGGTGTTGTAACCTTCCCCCGTAGGGGAGATGCTCCAGCCCCTTAATCATTTTAGTTGCCCTTTTCTGCACTTTTTTTTCCAGCTCTACAATATCTTTGTTTAGGTGTGGTGACCAGAAATGTACACAGTAGTCTAAGTGTGGTCCCACCATAGATTTGTATAAGGGCAGTACGATACTGGCAGTTTTATTGGCGCTCTAGTGTAATTTTTTTCCTAATCAGATAGGCCGTGATTAAGACTAAGAAGCATTTTTATCCCTTCCAACTCAATGATCCTATTATGTAGTCTACCACACCTCTCCACGGGAAATTGTTCAGAAATAAGAAATAGCACAATCCCCATTTTTACAGATGCAGGCCTTCCTTTAGCCACCACCCTCCCTACCTGCATGCTCTGGGGATGGCTTTGCACTGGGAGTCTTACTATTTATTTTATTTTATTTTATTTATTACATTTCTATACTGCCCAATAGCCAGAGCTCTCTGGGCGGTTCTGCTTTTAGTGAGATGATGGTTGTACTGTGTTTTATTGTAGATTGCATTGAATTGACTATTTTATGATACTGCTTACATTTTAAATGTTTATATGTGTTTACTTTGGGTACATTCAGTAGAAAAGTGCTTAATATAAATACAATAAATAAAAGGTGACATATACATTTTGAACTATAAAGAAATGTGGAGACAGCTCAGCTTGGCAAATTGTTTGCACTTGCAGTGTGGGTAGAAAAGTGTCTTTTTCAAAGGGGTGGCTCCATTTATTGATAGGAACTTAGGAAAATTGGCAAATTCCTTCATAAATGGAATAGGGGGAAAATGAGATTTTAAAATTTTGATTCTGGGATGAAGTAAAATTGACAGGATCATCCATCCCAGCAGTGGACTTTGACTGCTTAGCTCTTACAATTCTGTGATGGAATTCCTGTATATTCAGCCATGTCTGTGAAGCTGTATTAGGGCAGCCATCTTTTTCTTTTCTGACAGACTCCTCATCTTTAACAGCTACACAGCAGGAAGGTACCACACACTTCTCTTCCAGTGCTGAGAAGAACTGTACCTATTGCATTTCGCCGGTGTAGATGGGTGTGAATTTATCTCAATTTGTTTTTTGAATAAGTTATCAAAATCCACAAATTTCTTCATAAACAGGAAGAGCTTGAGTTTTTTTAAAAATTGAAAATCTGTATGTAAGAGAAAGTGAAACTGACAGATTTGTCCTTCCCTAACTTGGGTAAGAGATTAAACAAACCACATGCTCAAAAAAATATTCACCCCCGAGCCTTGCCGCAGTACCCTCCTTGCCCCATTTTCCGGGGGTTCTCCTGAGCACCGGTGATGTCAGAGAACCAATTAAGGGGAAAGAAATCACCAGGGTTTTGACAAAGGCAGAACTCCTGACCGAAACATTCTTCCTCTCGTCCATGATAATGCATGTTAACGAAGACAGAGGATTTCAGCTCCTGCAAGGGGAGATGGGGGGCTCGCGCACACCATATTCTTTGCCAGATTGCACCGCTGTCTTCTCTGGGTTGAGCAGCTGAGGTCGTGACGGGGAGTTGTGTTTGTGTTCCTGTGTTTGTCATTAATTTATCAAAGTGACACGGGCCTCTGCTAATGAAGTGCTGAAGATGAATTGCCTCTTGGTCACATTACGGGCGGCTGATGCTGTCGTTAATTACCCCAAGAGGCTTGAACTTGAGGAATACTTCATAATGTAAAAGCCAAGAGTAAATTATTCATTATTCATTTATCAGGGGCAATAGTAATAATAAAAAAAGCCAGCTAAGGGTCTGGTGGTGGTGGTGCAGTTTTCTTCCCCAGGCTGAGCAGAGATTATCGTGCCCTTTAACCAGACATTAGGCCCACTCGGTCTTTTCCGCATGTGACATCTTCTCATTGTGAAGAATACCAAATGTGATGAATGTAGATTTTTTCATAGAAGATGTTTGGGGAAGGGGGAAAGATCTACTCATCATGGACTATTTGAACAATATGTGGCAAGGACCAGACTTCTCCTGTATCAGCTGATAACTAGGGCCGGATCTACACTACTGTCCTGGGCCCCAATAGTTGTCAAAACTGTTATAAAGTGCTTTAAGGCACTTTAAAGCAGTAGTGTAGCTCCTGCCCTCGTCCCACATAGGGGAAATAAGTGCCAGGTGCTACAGATTTTGACCAAGGCACACATGATTTGGGGTTTGCTCTCTTGACTCCTTTACAAAAATGTGACTGGGTGGGCACTGCTGTTAGGGCATGATGATAGTAGGTTGGGGAAATAATTCATTATTCAGTGGGAATGGAAAAACAATGAGGTAAGCAAGGAGTGGTTTCAGAGACATGACTAGGGATGGGGAGGGGAGGTAGCATATTGGACTCTGATGGCCTCAGTGGCACAGAGTGCCTTCTACCAACTTTGGTTGGTGGTCCAGCTACACCCCTATCTGGACAGGGATATCCTGGTTTCAGTTGTACATGCTCTGGTAACCTCCAAGTTAGATTACTGCAATGCACCATACCTTGGGCTGCCTTTCAATATGGTTCTGAAGCTGCAGCTTGTGCAAAATGTGGTGCGGTGGCCAAATTGATAACAGGGACCAGAAGGGTAAGAACAATTGGAGACAGTTGGGGGTGGATGTCAGGTGACGGTTCCACCAACCAAAAGTTATGCCTTCCATAATTGTAAACTTCCCAAGAGGTATCTGTGGTGTTACACCCCACAAGTCAGTTCCCAAATGTATGTCTGAAGTTTGTAGGTCTGTGGCTTTTAGAATGTTGGCCTGAGTGGGTGGAGTTAGAATGTCTGGGGAGGGGGAGGAATGATTTATAAAGGAAGGACTGAGGGGATTGTTAGAGACTTTTGGGTACTCTTAGGGCTCTCTGTGTGTGTTAGCTCTTGGGGTTTAGAGTACTTGGGTCTGGAGAATTTGAGGTTCAGGGTAGAGAGTGGTGTCTCTGGAGTGTGGTGTGCACATAGTTGATGTATATTAAACAATACTGATAATAAAGAAAGCTCAAGAGTGATTGTGTGAGAGAAAGGAAAGCGCGTATGTGAATGGGTGAAAGAATTGGATGAAAGGTTTCAAAAAGGTTTTTAAATGTTTTATTTTGAAACAAAGCTTGTGAACTTTTAAAATAAATTTTTATTATTTTATTTTAACTACCACAAAAACCCCACGTGTCTGTTTGGCATATATTATTTATTATTATTTATTTATTTAGAATATTTATATACCGCTCCCCATTGAAAAATTTCAGAGCGGTGTACAAGGTGAAATGAAAATAAAAACAGAATAAAAACAGTTAAAACAAAATTTAAAAGAAGCAATAACAGTAATCCAAGGCTGCATGTTAAAGAAAGGCTTCTTGGAATAAAGATGTTTTCAGGAGGTGCCGAAAGGAGTACAAGGTTGGAGCCTGCCTGACCTCCAGAGGCAGGGAATTCCACAGGAGAGGCGCCACCACGCTGAAGGCTCTTCCCCTGGTGGATTCCAATCGGAGGATGGATCTAGGTGGAACCACCAGGAGCAGGCCCTCAGATGACCTCAGTGACCGGACAGGTTGGTAAGGGAGAAGGCGCTCTCTCAGGTATCCTGAATATATTATCTGAAGATTATACATTTAGCACCTACTCTGACAATAATTCACCTCAGCACATATAATTCACAGTGTATTATTTTATTATTGAAATCCTTCTCCATTTAACCCCTTTCTCCACATAGTTTGGAGGAAGGCGGTGTTTGTCCCTCGCCTCAGGCATATCAAGCGGTGGTGCTTGGCTTGAGCAGGGAGTAGCCGTGGCCAGGCCTGGTGTTCAGAGTCTGTGTCGTGGCAGTATCTTTTAGGGAAGACAACATTTTTAACCTTTAACCATTTTTAAACTTCCCACACAGAGATCTGAAATGTTCACATTGGAAATCTCCTGAGCTATAGCTTCTTAGGTCAGTATGCTATCCTAATTACTTTCTCACCTTCCTAGACTAAAATTGCTGCATGCAGATGTAAGTTTGCATTCTCATAGGTAAGGGCTTTCTTTTTGTAAAGTAGGCAGCCCTACTTTAAATCTACAGAACCCAACCATGATAGGCCAAGTGGATCATTTATCAGATGGATGCATCAAGGTCCAGTTTGACTGACTACGGGAGATTAAGCACTTGCCTGAAGTGACCTGAGCATAAAGATGCAGAAAAACAGTTACCTGAGCTGACCGCAAGAACAGATGCAGCTAAGCCCATCATACTCCATGACCTTAGGATCATACAGTCCATGCCCTTGGAGGGCCAAATCCTGAATACCATCAGCTGGGTCCATTATCCATGTCCGGCCTCAATCGCAGTGTAGCTGGGAGTGGGAAGAAGAAATGTTTCTTAGAACACATTGCTAGCAGGTAGGAGGCATCTGCACCCTCCCACCCATCTATGACAGTGTTTAAAATTACTGTAGGCATGACCATATAACTCCTGAATTCTAAAGGCCCATGTATGCTAGGATTCCTTCCTTCCAGCTACAGTGATATACAGGCAGCAGATGTTGGCAGAAGATAGATCAGGATTTACTGGTATATCTCTGGGTGATTTGCAGTAGATCAGCCAGGGTTTCTGGCTAACAATTGTTTAACAGTATCAGCAAGAAAATAGTATTGCTGACATGAAGAAATCTTGTGGAGCATTGGGGTAACCAGGAGTGGATTTTACCATGGAAGGACTGTAACATCTCTTCATTTCTAGTACTCAAAACATTTTTTTTCATTCTAAGTGTATGTAATTTTAACCAGGCTCCAAGTTGGTGGTTCTTGAGGTTCTAGTAAAAAACAAAGTAGATCCTTCAATCCTGAAGTCTACCCACCCCTGATATAAAGGGCATTAAAGAAACCTCAACCATGTATAGCTCAGTGGTAGAAGACATGCTTTCCATGCAGAAGGTCCCAGGTTCAATCCCCAGCATCTCCAGGTAGGGTTGGAAAAAATCTTGCCATAAAACCTGGAGAGTTGCTGCTAGTCAGAATCAACAATACTGGGCTGAATGGACCAGTATATGACAACTTCCAATGTTCCTATGGTGTTCTGTGGAAAAATTAAAAATGTAGTAAATTATTTTAAAATATTTGGGGGTTGGGAGGGAATGCTATGAATCCCTTTCAAGAAGCTGTTACTGACTGGCAGTATGGGATTTGGGATATAAACACAAAGCCCTTGATAGGCTCTGATTGCTCTCTCACTTGTGGCATGGACAGCCAAGGAAACAGACCTCCAGACCTAAGATACAGGCTTCTAATCACCATAGGACCACCTTCACTCTTATCAGCCTGCCTGTACTTTAAGATCAGACGGAGAAGCCCTTCTCACTTGCTCACTTGTGAGGGCAGTTAAGTGGATTAGTATATAAGAGAGGCCTTTTCTGCAGTGGCCCCATGCCTCTAGAACAAGCTGCTATCATCCAGCTATGTTTTATCAGACTGAGTTATAACTGCAATTGTGTTGTAGGTTCTGTCTAATGCTGGTGTTTATGTTTTGTATGATTTTTGCTGCTTCCATTATCACATTGGTTATTTATGATTTTTTGTTATACACATTTTAATGTTGTATGCTGCTTTGTGGGAACTCCTGTCCTGAAAGGCACCCTATAAATATTTGAAATAAAAAATAAATAATAGTTCTCTAGTAGCTAATGTTCTCCTTGGGTCATGGGTTTCTAGCAACATTAATTGCAGGTGAGATCATAACCAATTGACTGTTGTTCCCCCCCTCTTTAAATATTTCACAACCTGGGTTGCTGCCAAGGCTGGAGTCATAGTCTTGATAAAGCTCACCTGCTGTTTTATTGCTGTTCCCCTGCATAATGGAATGGGTTTTATTTGTTTTGATGGTTTCCCAAACTATTTAACAGTGTGTTAAATTGATATGACACCTCATACTGCTTGTCCAGAGAAGGGACAGAGACATTAGTTACAAGGAGTTGAAGGGAGGAAATTACCTCCAAAAATTATCTTTTTGGATTCAGTAGCAAAGCTGTTGGCCATGATGGAAGACACCTGTACAGCATAAACTGTTTCTTCACACACAGAGAACAAAAATCCATTTCTTCGGAAGTAATTCCGTGTAAAATAGGTAGCGAGGCAGCTTTTTTCACTTATTCTGCATAGCTGAAGCAAAGATCATTGGTCCCCTGTCATTGGCAAATGATGGCCAGATCTACACCAAGCAGGATATGACACTTCGAAAATGGCTTGAAAATTGTATATTGAGTGTGTCCTGGGCCCCAAAAGTTGTTTCTACTGTTATAAACCATTTTAAAGCAGTAGTGTAGATACTGCCGATGTTATAATTTCCTTGAGACTATTGCTCCAACTGCTACACCAGTGTGGTGTAGTGGCTAGAGTGCAGGACTGGGAGTCAGGACTGGGTTCTAGTCCCTACTCAGCCATGGAAGCTCACTGGGTGACTTTTGGGCCAATCACAGACTCTCAGCCCAACCTACCTCACAGAGTTGTTGTTGTGATGATAAAATGGAGAGGAGGAGGATTTTGTATACTGCCTTGGGTTCCTTAAGGAGGAAAAAGGATGGGATATAAATGTAATAGATAAATAAGTAATTCCAAAGTGTTGGGGCAGCTATGTTTACTCAGCATTGATAGAAATGTACTTTGTACATACCTAGAAACATCAACTTCTTTGTTACTATTTGTTCTATATGCTCCTGAACTGAACCCTCTTAAGCCATCAGTCAGATTAAGCCCTTTCTGTAATGGAAGGCAAAGGGATTAGAATACACTTTCATATTGGAGACTTGCTGGTTCTAGATTCTAATCTTGCTACCAAAAGAACCAGAGACTTGCAAAATCAGAAACACACAAGCCACAAACTTAAACCTCCCTTCATTTCCTGCCCTCTATAATAAACACATCCACACCTGCTGTTTCTTTCTTTTAACATGCAAAGACACCTGTGGCCCTCTCAGCTTTTCAGAATCACCTTTCCTTTCCCTCACATCACCCCCATGAGTATCTTCATTAAAATCCTGCAAGGTCTAGCACCCTCCACTATATCACTCTGCTGCTCCATCTCCTTTTGAAAAGGTTACTCCAGCCCTGGGATTCAGGAATGTGTGCTTCAGCAATCTCTGTGTGTCAAGAGGGACACCAAGAGTAAAATCTTCCTGTCTCCCCAGTAGGCAGGCTTCGAAATGTCAGTGCCTTCAAATGTGGCTGGCAGCTTGCAGAGGGGGAAAGGAATAGAATGCAACCAGCAGTGAAATATGGTTGAGGGGCAGCTCCATCACTGATCAGAAGAGGACTGGTGATCAAACAAAAGTAACATGTAAGAACTTTATCACATGGCAGCAGTGATGAGTTCTTGGTCACCTCTGCCAGGAAGTAACCCCATCTTCCCCTCTGTCTTCAGGCTGAGGATTTCTTACTAATCTTTCTCCCCCCTCCCCAGTGAAGCAATTAAAAGTGCACCAATTTTCAACTAGATGATGTACAACCCTACACATGTCTACTTGGGAGTATGTTGCCCTGAGATCAAGAGGACTTCCTCCTGGGTAAAGTGTGTTTAGAATTGCAACCTTGGTCAGCAAGGAAAATGATTAAGTCTGTAGTAATTTTAAAAGGCTTCAAATAGGTCTAAAATTGTTCTAGAGATTGGGGCTGGAGACTGGGACATTATTTCTCATGACTATCATGTAGTACATACCTGCAACAGTCACATTAAAACACAGGACTGGATGCAGACTTGGAAATTGTGTAATTTACCCGGGGCTTTTGTAATTCATGGTTCTTTGGCGCTATTGTTATGGGCTGCATTACATAGGGGCGCCAAGGGATTTGAACTGAATACTTTCCCTCTGTGCAGTTCCATTGAGTTAGCACCATCCAGTGGTAAAAGATCCTGCAGTTTCCCAGCTATTTCCACTTTAAAAGTGCTCCTTTTTATTCCTGGATTTCTGGAGGATTCTGCAGGAGACATCATGGTTGCAGCAACATTATGAAATTGACCTGAAAACTTCTGTAAGTGGCCAATCATGAGCATACAATAAATCATTCATTTAAAGGAGCCCTTAGTCATACCTAGAGTAGACCCATCAAAATCAGTGGAACTTAAATGACTAACATAACTTTTGATTTCAGTGAGGGGGGTCTAAGTACGACTAAGTCTGGCATCAACCTATGCACCTTTGCCATTCTAGGAATGGTCATACTTCTAAAGACCAGTTTTTGTTTTTCTGGGGTCCAGCTTGAAATCCTACAAAAACTTCAAAAGCAGTTTGAGAAGAAGCCATGCTGGAACAGAAAAACAGATGCATGTATGGAATACTATGACAGTTCTACAATACTACACCCAAGTCTTTAAAAAGCAGGCATCTATAACATTAGCCAGCAATAAGCTCCTCTCTTTGGCACAAATCCTGCCTCCCAGAAGATAAAATAACCCTTCCACCCCAGCAAACACATTGTTTAAAAGCATAGCATATTGGGAGACCAGTGTCAGCTGCCAGCCCCCATAGGACCAGCAGAATCCATTCTCAGCAACTTTTGAAAGAGAAAAGGTTCTACAAGATTTATAGTTCCTTTATATATTTTTCCCTAGCCAATTGGAAGGCTAGGCTAGGGCAACGGCCAGCCTCTGGTTGGCCCTTGCCCTAGCCTAGCCTTCCAATTGGCTAGTGCCTCTATATAAATGTCTTGCAATTAGGAAACACCCACTGCTGAGCATTTAGTTGGTAACAAGCTGTGTACCTCCCAGGCTCTTTTATTTCCTTACCTCCTCTCTTACTCCCCAGTGTAGGATGCTTTGTTTTTTCCTTTGTAGGCTCTGACTCCTAATTAACCTATTCAGTCATATGGATGGCACCTTTACCTCTGGGTGCAAATGGTAAGAGTATGTTTGCCCCACACGAGGAAAGACAGAGCCCAGTCAGCATTACCTTGGCGGCTAATGCCCAGGATTGGAAACTAGTGACAGTGTTTCTTGTAGTTTTCCCTGCTGGTCCCCCCTTCTTTCTTGTACTCAATTTGAAATTTCATGTTCACCCCAAAACTCTGTGCTCCTGCTGGTGTTCTCTAGACCTTAAAGAATATTTAACCACCTGTTAAATTATTTATCCCTCTGAGGCCTCCTGTGCTAAGGGCAACTCACAGGCCTCCTGGAGAATTAACTAGAGCTATAAATCAAAGTGACGTTTGAGAAATTTCCTGCCGCTCATGGTAGCGACGACTGAGCCTGTGAAATGTGTGTAGTCAGTGTGTGTAGGAATCGGTGAGCAGCCAGAAATATAAGGGCTCCGGAAGAATAAATCACATATGGTCTGAAACCAGGCAGAGGGTGACCCCCACCCTACTTAAATGGTGCCCCGGAATGAAAGAAGGGGCAAATGTGAGAAAGGACAAAGGGTGGTTAATAAAGCAGATAAGAATTGCCCAGAGCCAAAAGGATAGATAAGAAAAAGATTGACACCTTTTCCCCCCTGTGGTTTTAATAACTGTCAGGCTAGCAAAAAAAAATCAACAGTTACTGGCATGGAGATGAAGAAAGCTTGACCTGTAGAATTTCTGCTTGTTATGTAGTGGTTAAAAGCACAAGTGCCTCTTCTAAGACAAAAGCTGCCAGTCCCAGCTAAGAAAGATGGTGGAATTCTATAGCAAATTCTAGGAGTTGAAAGTCAAATTATAGCACCAAAGTTTTGAATATACACACTCATTTAACAATTCCAGCTTAAAAGATCTTAAATATATGCAATACATCTGCCACTTCAGTATTTCACTGTTCCAAAAGTTTATAAATGATAACCAGTAATTTACAAAGGAATCTGTTTTCTGACTCTCTTCTTTTATTCTTCCATAATTAGACAATTTAGACATTGCAGCACAAACATCTTACATTCCCATTCTTTTATACTCGGAATTTTGTCAGTTCTCTACTATTTTGCATATACAATCCAAGCTACAGTGATCATAGACGTTATCAGTTCTCTGGATTCTATTGTTATGTCACTACCATCTGCATGAGGAGAAATGACAAAGGCTTGGGACTCGGATTTAATCCAGTGATTAAATTAAAAATTTCTTCCCACCCCCATCCATTTTCATCAAACGTTACTACCAAACACTTCTATTGTCTATGAAAAAGTACCAGTATCACATTTCCAATAGGGAGTTATTAAAGAAGGGTTAGGAGTTGGATGAGAGAAATAGAGCAAGATGAGTAATAAGATCATGGAGGCATAATACAGGAGTCATGATGAGATGAGGGACAAACAGTTGAGTATTTAGCACAGAAGCCTAATTCCTGGCCATTAGAAACTCAAGGTAACTCTTCTCTAGCTTTGAGCCAATAGTTCTCACGGCCGATGCATTAACCATAATTTCTCCTTAGAATATATCACTTCACACCTCCATGGACCAATGACACCTATGTGTTACTTATTTAGTTACAAAATTATGTATATTTATCACCCCTTAGTCACAATGACTCATGAAGTGCCTAGCATATATAAAATGCAAAATCTTGAGGAGACGTTAATAATATAAATGAATAAAGCAATTGTTAGCATCAAAAAGAGAAATATAACAGAACCACCCAGTCATGTTAAAAGCAGCAAAAAGAGAGCAATATTTTCATGATCTTGAGAATTTTAACAGGGATGGAGCAGGATGGAGGAGGAGAGAGAGGAAGCACATTCCAGAGGTGTGGTGCCATGACCCAGAAAGCCATGTTCTTCATTGTCATCCACCTCCTTTCAGAAAGGGGGAAGGCGTTCTGAGTAATGCTTCTGGAGAAGGTCAGACAGGTTCATGTGAGGTATGAATTATTGATATACACCACCCCTGAGAGAAATAACTGGCTAGCAGCTAATAAACAGGGATGTGCATTGGATTCAGCCAAAGCCCAGGCTGAACTGATTCCTTTCGGATCATTTCTGGGCTCTCACGTGATCAGAACAGAAATTAGACCCTGTATGAGGCCTTGTTCGCCATTCTGTTTCAGAAAGTCAGACATCTCTAAAAAAAATAGCATCTCTGGCTTGCTTTCTCTAACCAAGGATAACAGGAAAGGGGGAGGGTGGAATTGAGTGATTAACAGGTCCACCTTCTAATCATAGGGCTTCTTTTACCAGGTTCTCTCCAATCACTGTGCTTTTGGGGAGGGCAAGGATGAGAGTATGAGATGGCCATTCTTCCAATACTACCACACTTCACTATGAAAAAAAGCCTAAACAGGCATTCAATTATCATTCCTCCCTAACTTTTTCACCTAACCTTCTGAAACTTCACCAGTTTCTTGCCTGCAGAAATCCCAAAGATATGTGCTGTTTTTATACTAATTGCTCAAAAACAATGGGGGCAGGCAATGGAAGAAAAAGGGGTTCACTCCCCACACACACACAAAAAAAAGAATTTGAAGACTCCCCTTCCTTATGAACCTTTGCAGTTTTCTTATATAGGGCTACTTCTATGCAGTCTCTGATTTTCAGAAGAATGGCTCACAAGGAACATAGGGGGAAAAGCATATCTATTTTGAATACTCTCAAAATGTAAAGTCTGCTCTTACTCAGAAGAACTCCCTGCACCCATTAATCTGAAGCTTTGCAGGCTTGATCCCGTTGTGATGGGCAACTATCCTTACAAATTTCATCCAATTCTACCAAGAAATAGAAATGTTAGCAGTTTTTTTTCTCTCTCTCTCTCTCTCTCCGGATCTACACTAGTCTTATAACGTTGCTAGTGTCCCTTTCTAACGTGGTTCTCTGTATCGGTTCTCTGTATCACGGGGCACACTAGCATTACTTACGTTTAGCTGCAACGGTACTTCAGGGCATACTGTTCAATCCTTTCCATTCTCCCTCTTCTCTGAGAGTAAGCAGAGCTGCTCGGTTTGTTCTGCCCACTTCCTGCCTCGTTCCTAGCCAGCAATAGTCATAAGCACACACAAACTCCCTCCCAAAACATCTTAATATAAGTCCTAGGGAATCGCCTGAATTAGGGTGACCATATGAAAAGGATGACACAGTAACCCATTCAAAATGTTAGAATAACATCAGTGTAGATTTCCTCTCTCTCTCTCCCCCTCTCCATGTGTGTGTGTTTAGCACAAAAACACTGCACCTATTTTCTGATATTTGACAGCCATACTTCCCTTTTAAGGGGCTACTATGTCTGCAAATTTCATCCATTTGACAAACTTTTTTTTCTTTTTAAAGCAATTTTTAATTTTTTTCCATGATAGTCAATGGAAGGCAGGAAGACTTAGATTTCCAAATCTCAACTCAAGTTTGGAACCCAAGCTGAAGAGAGCAGCCTCCAAATCAGTCCAAGCAGTATCAGGCCATTTGCTGAAGAGCCAATTCGGGGTCCAAGTAGAATCTTGTGGCTGGTGCACACCTCTACTAATAAGCTGGGATAGGGTGAGGTAGAAGAACGATTTGACAATGGCCTTACAGGGTTAGTAAGTGCACTTTGGTAGATGCAGAGAAAAGAAGAACAAAAGTGACATCTACATGAAGACAGTGTCCCATTCTGTGGTTTCTTGAGACATACAGGAAAGCTAATAGAATCTGATGGCAGTTAGACCAAGGCAGAAACAAAATAGGGCCTTGGCCCCTGCTGGCCTGGAAGTCTTTCCTACTAGAAAACTAAGAGAATATTTTCTAAGCAGGAAACTAAAGCCAACTGAAGCCTTGCATTGGCTGACAAGACCTGTTATATATTCAGCTCTGCTGAATATTTAGTTCTGATTTAGTTCTGACTAGACTGTTAAAGGACCCTCATATGACTCTGAAACCTAGGACTTCTGTGAGGCTGGGAAGATGGAATTTCTGCCAATGACATATCCTCTCAGCCAGAAAGTGATGGCAGTAAGGGATACCCTGGACACCCAAATGAGTCTGGAAGTCCAATGGATTCCTCCAAGTCCCTCCTTCCCCCTGGACCCAGTTGGGTGCTTGTAGCGTGTTCACAGGCCTGCACTCTGTTCATGCTTTTACTTTCGCATAAATGGGGCCATGATGGGTTCGCAATGTTGTCGGATGCTCACCAAGCCTCAAAAGAAGCTCACACAATGCCAGGGGTGAACGGCAGTAGGGCAAGCATCTGGCAAATTGGATGTGGGTGAATCCGTCCATCCCTAGATGGCAGGGCTATGTCCTCTTGCTGTGAGGGCCCTGAATAAGGGGCTTACTATGCTACTTCTAAGGAAGTATCCTGTGCTTCGTTCTCATCATCAGAATCCTTTGTAAACCACCCAGAGAGCTTCGGCTATGGGGCGGTATATAAATGTAATAATAATAACAACAACAATAATAGTAATCCTCTGCTGCATACTGGAAAGTCTGAGGGTTAGGAGGTGTGCTTTTGTTTCTTGTACAACATGTACCTGCAAACTGTCTCTAAACACACCATCTCAAGAGATTCTCAGTGACTGTATTTTAAAAAACGAAAACTAAAGGACCCTTGGCAACCTTCCATCTACACCCTGAGGCAGGTTCTATGAGGATGTGACAACCTTTCGATACAAAATGGCTGTATTTGATACAAAATGGCTGTTTTCTTGCTAAGTCAGCACCAACTTGTTTAACGCACTAATCTCACTGCACTTGTGATTTCAAAGTTGGCAAGCTTCATCAAAAGAGAAAAAATGCAGCAGCGAAATTGATGGAGAAAAGCAAAAAACCCGAAGGAAGAAGAGGTTATTCCTTGAAGCGTCACTCTCCTTAGGGAAGGATGGTAACATTTCTCCTCCACTGAGCAGGCCAGGATAAAAGCAACTAACAGGCTGCTTTGGGAGAAAGAATTGGTGTTACCTCTTAGCACTGTTCAGAAGCTGAGTTTTTTTTCTGGCAGTGACACGTAGGAAGCTTAGCAGCCAGCCAAAAACATATTGATCTTCAAGAGCTTATGGGACCCTAAAGCTGTTAGCTTTGCTTCCAATCTGCCCTGAGCGACCTTACAATAAAACCTCATTGCTATCACCCTAAACCCCTAAGCAACCCAGCAATTTTGAGACACTCCTCATGCTTGAAAAAGTAAAAGCAAATCTAAATGCTGGTGACTGTTGAGTGTGCTTGCCCTTCATCAATATAATGTGCCTGGGCAGGATCTACACTACTGCTTATAATGGTTTATAATAGTTTTGACAGCTGTTCAGGCCCAGGACACATTACAGATACCATTTTCAAACCATTTTTAAAGTGTTGTATCCTGCTTGGTGTAGATCTGGCCTGGTTTGGTTGCAGGGAGGGTAAAAAAAATGTTTTTGGCTTCTAACACTTCTGCAAAGCAGCGTATGGCTAGCCACAGGTAAAGAAATATGTAGGGTTAACTGTAGGGCACATCTGCAAAAGAATTTCTCCTGCCCCTGCCTACTTCAGTTATTTATTCCTTAATGTGGTGTTTCCTGAAGAAATAAGTATAATATGGCATGGAAAACCCTGAAGTGCCACCTCAGGGCCATACTACATATTACGCCAGAAACCTGTGGTTGGATTTCCTCATGGTATTGCTGTTTTCCTGATCTAACACACACACACACATTGCTGTTATCCTCCTGTGAAGAGTTCTATACCAGCCTTCTTTCCTAGGGTTGTCGCTGGTGCTCCCTGTGCATCCAAGTGACCACAGGCACTCCTGAGGGCGGAGGGATGGGGACGGTCTAGGGAAATCAGATTCTTCCTTTAGTCTAGGGAACATCCCGAGACCACAGGAGGCATGGGCGCCCATCCCGCTGGGTGCTATGCTTACCTGCGAGTAAGCACCAGAAATGGGTACAGAGCCACATGGTGCAGCTCCATGCCCATCAGAGGAGGGGTGGCAGCAATTTTGCTAACCCCGGGATGGCAGGGAGGGGGGTTGGGGCGGGGTTTTATTTTTAAAAAACTACTCACATTTTTGTTGGAGCAGGGCCTCGCTCTTGAGTGACTGGCCCCGCTGCTTAAAAAAAAAGGTGCCCACCATCCCTGGATGTGGCGTGGGAGTGTGGACCATGGGGAGGATCTCAGAACCAGGAAAACCTGAGATCCTTCCCCCTCCCTCCCAGAAGGACAGGAAGTGTAGAAATGGCCTAAGTGTAGGGGATGGGGGGATAGCCAGCAAATCAATTCACAGATCTCCTGCATAGTGTATCATTTGCTCCTCCCTGTAATGGGTGGACATCACAAGCTGCCTGAGCTTGCTATGAGTACAAAATACATGACTAAACCATGCCCCTGATTACCTGGCACCACATTTTTCCAAAAAAAGAAATGCAGATTATGTTTAGTATGAGTACTTATAATAATTGCAAGTGGCAGGTGCCATCTTAAAAGAAGTGTTGTGCCTTCTCCCACATACAGGAACCAATGAGCTCCATCAGATGAGCATTTTATTGCACGCTCGTTTCTGGGCACTCACAGATTTTCATGGGTCCCTCTCATGATGTCATCTGCCTCCCGCCCCTTCTAGCCTTCTTTGCATGACCAACACACACCCCAATAAGTCCAACTTATTTTTAAAGACGAATGTGTGTAGAAGAAGCAGCATGATCAAAATAACTCACTAAATGGGACTCAAAAGAGGAAGTAATGAGGGACAAATGCAAGGGTAGAGAAGTGACGGTAAGCAAACCTGATTTTCCCTCACATGATGATGCTCAATGCCTCTTTCAAGATACTGTCACCCTGGGCCTTGGGTAGCATTAAAAAGTGGCTGGCATCTGATGCAGGAACAGGTTGGAAGCATGAGACAGAGCATGGAAGGGTCCAACTAGATGAAAGATTAGAACCTGGGATTGGGCAGAACCTCCAAGCAGGAGCACAGGTCAGAGTCAGTCTCAGGGTCAAGCCAAAAGTCAAGCTCAAAGAGGAAGAGTCCATCTGCACTCTAGAAATTACAGAAAAGAACACTGTCATTGACTTGACAATGTTCTCAGATGTCTATTGGTCAGGAGTTGACCGGTAGGGCAGGGAACGAAAAAGACAATGATCTGGAGCAGATCACTATGTTTCAAGCCTTTCCTGTGTCTCTTCACCAGAGGACCAAAGTTCCAAAACCCAAAGGCTACTAGTTTAAGAGCCCCTTACACAGCCCCACAGATGCTGCAACACATACCTGTATTTTCTAACATTAAGAAAAATATGATTTTTCTTCCAAACTTTATTTTATTCATATGTAGATTTAACTGAATAATTATAGAATTAACTCATGAAGTTAACCAAGTGACAACCCTGATGCATGTCAAGAGTATGGTTCAAAATATAAGCATACTCATGTGGCGAGAATGACATTCTGTGGGGGGTGCACCACACCCTTCCCACAACAGCAAACAGGGTGTGTGAAGAGGCTGTTGAGGAAACACCTATGGTGTATATTTGAGTTGCTTGAGGTCCTCTGCTGGGAAAGGTGCTTCCACTCTCCCCGCCACCACTTCCCCTTCTGTTAAGTCCTGAATGACCTATCTGGCTGTACCTACTGAAGCAGAAACAGTCCGTGATATTGTAAGCTTGTTTGGAATACAACTGAAGGGAAATTTAGAGAAGCGGAGTTTCACCAAATGTTTCCCAGGGATGGAGCTATCTGTTCAACTGGGCTTGAATTCCAGTCAGCCATGCCTTCCAACGCTTTGGAATACAGTACGTCAGAAACCACGTTCAGCTCCTCGCATGACTCTTCGCACTGTCGCATGGGTTGTAACGTGTTTGCCTCTGGGCAAAGCTGCTGTGTAAACAAGCTGTCGAGCTGAGCTGCAGTATCTTGGACAAATAGCTTTCAATAAGCAGAAATGCAAACTAGTTGGACTCTTCTTGGAGCTGTGTTGATTCAAAGTGACGCCGCTACAGTTGAGTAGGCCCCGGATTCAATGTGCTTTTTTGAATTCTTTTCTTACCATCTGAAAACCTGTCAAATGTCCCATTTGGGAGGGCTCTTCTTACCCAACAAGACTCCTTAAGCATTTCTTCCTTGAAAAATATAAAATCCATATAACACTAGTACCCAATCCTGTTCTTTAAAACCCCATGATACATAATGGGGGAAGTAAGCAATCTTACACTTTTTTCTGAATGGCTTTCTAAGTTTATAAGAAACTTTTATTGTTTGCCTTTTTTTGTATCAATATATACTAATTTAGCATTATTCTATTGCTGTTATATGCTGGGTTTTGGATTCGGATTAGTTTCATAATTTTTAACATATTTATTGCATTTTTGTGTTAAAGTACAATATTTGAAGTCTCTTTTAGGACTCGTTACAGGCCAACATGGTGGCATCAAAGTTCTAAATAAGATATATAAAAATAGCATTCACTATTTTCACTCCAAACTAAATTTTTTATTTCTGTCTTTTGTGTCCAAAAATAAAACCAAGAAAACCACTCCCAAATAATCCAGAAAACTGGGCAGATTCAAGATTTTGTTTTCCCCCAAAAGAGGAAAGAACAAGAGGATGATTTCTCAGCCAGAAATTTTCATCCAGGCAAGGCTAAGGTAATGGAGAGCAGCTACAGGGTCAGTTCCCCTCTGAGGAGAGTGTACTAGAGGCCTGTGGCGTTTTTGTGATATCTATTTACAAGATAAGCATGAGGGATCAGACAGATGCATAGTCAGACAACGCTAATCTTTAAGCAGTATCAGTTTTACCTCAGTGCAAACAGCATGCATTGGGAGCATCCCTCAAGTCCCAAGCCTTCCGCTTGCTAACTGAGTGCAAAATACTCAGACTTCTCTATCTGCTGCCCAGAGCAAACTGTTCTGTTGTATCTCTCAAGGCCCCACCGGAGTAGGTGGAGAATGCCCACCCTTATCAAGAGCCATCAGTGCTCATTAAGGTAGGTGCCTTTGAGCTATCAGTGCCTATTAAGGAAGCCTTTATAATTAGTAGATAAACAAAAGCCTTGGACAAATATCATCCCCTCACTTGATGAACGTAGAGCTACTTTACAAATGAAGACTGGTCACTGTCAACTAAGGATTTTGTTAAATGTGTTCCATCTGCATTTCACAGCTTGTCAGGGGGCTTTCATTCTGCGGTCCGCTTATTGACAGAATTGGATTTTTTCCAATTTCCTGAATTTGCATAAGTTCACACTTGGGAAAAATGTTGCAAATCCCCCCCCCCCCCTACACATCTTCATGCTTTAGTCTATGGGGGAAATGCACATTTTTGGCCGGGGATTTTGATTTTACATATTTTTCTATGATTAAGTTTGGTTAAATTCTGGAAAGAAAGGAAAAGAAGGCTCAAGAAAGCTAGTCCCTAGTGGAATCTGAGGGTTGGATACAGAAATCCAATCTGATTTGATTCCATTGCAGATTTCTGGAGTCATAGACTCTGCACTTCCACAGCCTCCTGAGTTTCTTCATGTTTTCTCTTCCTGTGCCAGTCAAATTGCTATAAAAATAATGGTATGTAGTGTCGTTTCTATTGTAATCTGGCACAGGAAACCTTGAAAAGGAATGCAGGAGGCTATGGAGTCAGAGACCTCATTTGCATGGTCACCAAAGCTTACTGTGGTTTATTTAAGCAAGGGTAGGTTGTGGCGTGTGCCAGCATAGGTTGAGCAACTCCTGCACGTTCAAGCCTTTGAATGGGAAAGTTTTGAAATGCACATCCGTTCTTACTTGAGGTTCTAACCTCCTTCAAGCAGGACCCAACTCCAAATAGGCTTCACATCTCATATCTACTGCCCTCCCCACAGCTCTCAATCTCTGTCCCCCATTCCCACACAGGAAAAAACAAAAAGTCTTATCTTGGGGGAGAGGTAACAGGTCCCTCTAACACAGGAGCCCTACAAGGCAAGTTCCATGAAATGATATTCACTCTGCTATGGCTGGAAAAGGGAGTACTCTTCCATCTCTTACACCAGCCTTCCCCAAGCTGCTGTCCTCCAGATGTGTTGGACTACAACTCCCATCATCCTCATGTTAGTTCCCAATGGAGGGAACCAGGCTGGGGAAGGCTATCTTACACCTTCCAAAAACAATGGGGTTGTAGCCTGAGAAAGTGCGGTGGACTGGTAGGAAATGGGAAGCCAGAAAAGCAATACTTGGGCTTTCCAAGTGTTTCATATAAAGCACTAAAAAAAGTGTACACACATTGCAGTTTTTCAAGCATTCAAATTTTGGAGCAGATTATAAAGAAGTCAGTCTGTAAGCACCTTGAAAATAATGCAGTGATTATTAGAAGCCAGTACGAATTTGTCAAGAACAAATCCTGTCAGACTAATTTGATCTCATTTTTTGATCAGATAACCTCCCTTGTGGACTGTGGGAATGCTGTGGACATAATATATTTTGACAAAGTGCCCCGTAATATTCTGATAACAAACTACCTAAAAGTGGGCAAGATGGAACAACTAGAAGGTGGATCCACAGTTGGCTACAGAATCAGACTTAGGCCATAGCTAGACCTAAGGTTTATCCCTGGATCATCCAGGGGTCAAACCTGTTCATCTAGGTGACACACAGGGCATCCAGTGCTCAGGCAGGGGCGAACCCTGGATGATCCCAGGATAAACCGTAGGTCTAGCTGTGGCCTCAAACAGTGCTTATCAGTGGTAACCTCTTAAACTGGGGGAAGGTAAAGAGTGGGGTACCACAGGGCTCAGTCCTGGGCCCAGTGCTCTTCAACATTTTTATTAATGATTTGCATGAGGAGGTGCAGGGAACGCTTATCAAATTTGCAGATGACACAAAATTTGGTGGGATAGCTAATATCCTGGAAGACGAAAACAAACTTCAAAGTGATCTTGATAGGCTAGTGCACTGAAAACAAGAGAATGGAATTTAATAGGGATAAATGCCAAGTTCTACACCTAGGAAAAAGAAACCAAATGCACAATTACAAGATGGGGGATACTTGGCTCAGCAATACTGCAAGCGAGAAAGATCTTGGAATTGTTGTAGATCACAAGCTGAATATGAGCCAGCAGTGTGATGTGGCTGCAAAAAAAGCAAATGCTATTTTGGACCGCATTAATAGAAGTATAGCTTCCAAATCACGTGAGGTACTGGTTCCTCCTAGTGGAACATCCTCCTAGTGGAACATCAGAGTCTTTTTCTATTAGCAGCAGGAAACTAAAACTCAACTGCTATTTTAATATTAGAATAAAGAAAATCTTGAAATTGCTTAACTCAGACAGAGCACTTTGGTTCTCGGCCTACCTCTCCACTGCAGCATCAGTATGGTTGGATAAATACTGCAGAGAACTGGACTTGGGAATGTGGAGAGTCTGGGTTGTGTTGCTAACTTGCAGTACATCACAAACCTGCTTCCTTTGACTTTGCCTTCCTTATTCTTTCAAATGGATCTCATCTGCAAAGCAATATCATATCTGTGGATCCAAAGACCTGCATTTGAGAACAATGTAATTAATGCTTTCACCCTAGTTGTGGATATTTTGGAAGCAAAGATCTATCTCACCCATTGAATTTTGATAGCCCTATGTAAGTCACAATTAAGATACATTGTAAAAATGTCTATACTGTTGTATTTGAAGAGCAGCGTTCAAATCCAGGGGCTAACATGATGGTCTTATGTCTCTCTCTTTGCCTTATTTCTCCAACTGTGAAATGGGCATAAAAACCACATGTTCAGAATGTTCAGTATTTTGCACATTATATGTAGGCAATAATAAACCACAATTGCAATTTGATATCTGAGTGTGTAGCACTGTCAGCTTGAGCAAATGGACAATGCTGACACCGTGTTTCAGAAGCATTAGAACACCAATAAGGAATTTCCTAAAATGGAAGGCAAGAGGTTAAGATCACAAGTTGATCTTTCTTTTGACACACAACCAGATGCCTCAGGGACATGAGTCCTGGACTTTATGATGTGGAACAAAAATCAGTGAATTAGGGGAAACTGTGTGGGAGCCAATTCATTAGGTAAGGGCCTTCAGACAAGATTCACTGCAGTGCGCTCTGCATTAAATGATAAATGAGCCCTGGAGCTTCTGCCAGCCAAAGACGTTTGCGTCTTGCTTAAATTCACGCTGATTGCTTGGCATCCTGTATTCTGTAGATGGTTCCTTAATATGACTGATGATTTTTATTACACTTTCTTTCTTTCTTTCTTTCTTTCTTTCTTTCTTTCTTTCTTTTTTTGGTATGATTTAAATTGCTAAAAATCCAACTGGCTGTATTCTACACAGTAGGAAATGAGGTACCTGACTTCTAAGACAGTTAATGGAAAAAGACCTGCCATAAACCATGGTCTGTTGGGCTAGAAAGGGCAGAAAGCATCTTCCTTGCATCTGGAATCAGGAGATAAGGCTGTGCTTCATTTACTTTTACTGACATGACTTACTTCAACCGTGATCTCCCACACTTGGCACCAATGAAGAACCCAAATATGTAGTGGATGAAGAGGGATGATTGCTCTAGAAGCCCTGTGCGTGAACATCTAGAGCAGGGCTGCAGAGCCTGTGGCTGTCCAGCCATTGCTAGAGTACAATTCCCATCATCCCTGACAATTGGCCATGGGGGCTGGGGAGATAGTAGTTGTAGTCCCACATCTGGAGAACACCAAGTTGGGGGAGGCTGCACCTGTACCATGGAGACATGGGCCTGTTCAAAGAGGTATCATTTGAATTGTGTTCCCTCTGGCAAACCACATTACATTATGTCATCTTCAGCTTCAAGCAAGTAAGTTCCCTTATAGGGGGAATAAACAACTATGTATAAAAAAAATAGATGGCAAGACCTTCAACGTATCCTGATGGATGACAACCTTGAACATCAGAAAATGGTCAGCAGTTAAAAGCCCAACCTCTCGAGTGCTTAGTTCTACTTAAAATCTTGCCCATTTGCCAGTCCTCACCTTCCTAAATCAATAGGTATTGCTTCCCTCTTTTCTTTTTATTGCCATTTTGAGCATAATCAGTTTCTATCTCTTGCACAATACTCCATCCTTCTGCCTGATGGTGCAGCCCATTTCCAATGGTCTCCATTCCCCTTGATTGCAGCCTTAGCTAGCATCGCTCTTTTGCCCATAGATCATTATTTTCCCTGCCATCAGCAGATTTCCAGCAAAGCCATCTGTATCATTCTTTGCTGCCTCAAGAGATTGCTTACACTGCCAACTAATGCAAATGCTATTTCTATGACAGATTTTGCACCACACTTGCGTATTTCCACCTGCCTTGGTCTGATGAGATTCTGTGTAGCTATGGGGTCATTTGTCCTACTATCCTCTTGCATGAAATAACAGGCAAAGAAAAATAGGAACAGCACGATGGAATGTAGCAGCTAATGCTAAATTTGCACTGCTACAAGGCCAAGGTGCATGTTGCAGCATGAAGGCCAAATTGTGATGAGTTTGGTAATGCAGACACAGAGGGGAGAGCAAGAGAGTGGGTACAGCGGGTGACTTGCCCAAGGGTGCAAGAAAATTACCTGGCAGCCAAAAACAGGGAGGTGTAAAACAAAGGATGGATGATATGTGACCCTGCCCTTGGGCACCCGAGACAACTTTAGCAGTGATCATGAAGTGAAGAAGCCTGACCTAGAAGCAATTCCTGGAGCCCACCTATAAGCAACCCAAAGGAGGACAGTCCACCAGCAAGTTGCCCCCGGACAGAATCTGGCTGTGCCTCCAAGGTCACTGACTCAGGACATAGAGCCTTTACCCTCTTCCCTGTGAAGCCATCCTAAGAAGTCACCCAAGCCAAGGCTTTTAAGCTTAGAGCTGAGAGTTGGATGAGGAGGCCCAGTCCTCTATTTGAAGGTGTCCTCTAATTGAAGAGCTGTCCAGTCCAAGTCTGGTTTAAAGACAAAACAAGAAGGGAGAACAGGGGCCTTGAGCAACCCATCAACAGTGAGCAGGCACGCAGGTCACCTGATCACACAGTTCCCCCAATACAGTGAAATGGATTGCATTTCTATTTAACTTACAGTAATTATTTCTGAATGCACACCTACACATACAAATCAGCACATGCAAATGTGGAAATCTGTGTCCTCTTTTGTCCTTTTTTTGACCATATGTGTGGACACCTTATGCTTTGATCTTAGGCCGCCATTGTGTTTGGATGTTATGTATTGCATTTATGTCTCACCTTCCTTCAAGGAGCCTTGCTTAGAAAGAGCAGTTGCTTAGAAAGAGCGTTTCCTCCTCCCTGCCAGAAAGAACACCTGACAGTTGCCCTGGGACTGCAGCAGGAAGGGAAAAGAATGTACTGGCCCCATCTATTGGCCTCGTTCAGGTAAGGACTTCAGCAAGGGAAGATTGGCCCAAAATGCATTTAAATGCCCTCTTATAGCTTCTTCTGGCCTTGCAAAACTCCCTCCTCTTCCCTCCGCTCCCCATCCCTTGTGTCTTGTCATCATAGATTGTAAGCCTCCATCTCTCTCCCTCTCCCTCCTCTCTCTCTCTCTCTCTCTCTTGATGTGAACTACTTTGGGAGACAAAAAGTATCTGAAAAGTGGTATTTGTTGTTATCTCTTTTCTCCATCATGGCTGTTTTTCTAGATTGACATAATGGGCTTTGCCAAGTCATGCTCTCTTTTACTGATTCAGGAATTTCTTGACTATTGAGCATGTTTTAAGTATGACAGCTTTCTAGATGTTGGTGTGGATGTATTTTGGTAGGCCCAGTTTCTAAAGGTTTTCTGTTGTTGCTATTATTATTATTATTATTATTATTATTATTATTATTACTATTATTATTATCATTCCTAGGAGATCTGCCACACCCATGACCTAAATTGAGACCTGCTTGGCTTTAGCAAAGATGCTTCATCATGCTCCTTCAGACCAAAGCCCTGATTCTAAAGGAATGGAAGCAACATTACAAGCCTAGGTATGCTGGCTGTGTGTCCTACTATTGGATGGGCTGTCAAAGGACAGTCCTCTGTTTGACGACATCCTCTGTTAGAAGGCCGGCTGGGTCCAACTCTAGTTTAAAGAGAAAGAACCATGTTTAGAAGCTCAAGCTTAAAGCTCAAACTTTAAGTTACCCATCAACCTTGACAGCAGACACATGGGTCACAGTCTAGTATTTTCTATTTAAATGATAGCAATTATGTCTAAATTTGTGTCTACATCTATACATTAGCATGCACAAAGTTTATGTGAATCGCTGTCCTCTTGTGTCCTTGTGACCACCACCCTGCATAAGCCAAAGGTGTGTGAATGGGGCTAGAATGATTAATCGGAGAAAGCCATTGGAAGCCAAGAGGAGGAGTTTTATGAAAGAGCCACAAAACTGCACACACAAAAGCAGGCAGCTAAAAAGCAAAAGGGAATATCATGGTTGGGAAGAGAGTATGACAGGTGGATAAAGTCATGGAAGAAAATGTATGCATTGTCTTAAAGATGACAAAAAGCAAGATGTAAAGAAGCAGTCAGTATTAGAGAATCACTACATCTTTAAAAACCCTGTGGATATGTTGGTCATGGAGCAAGAAAAAAAAATGGGATGACTAGGGAAGAAACAAAGGAAGATGAATGAAAAAGCAATGCTGTCTGCCTCAGTCCCAAAGAAACAGCTCATATAAAGGATTACGCTTTAAGAAATGATCACAGTTCGAAGAAAATTAAAAGCACAAAAAGCAGCTGGGCAAAGTAAAACTACTGACAGCTGAAATGGCAAGTGTGGGAAGGGAACAGCTGAGTTAAAGCTTTTGCCTTGAGTTTTGGAAGAGGCATTCAAATGGATGGAAAGCCCATTGAAACTGAAAAATGAGTGTTATGCCAATCTGAAAGGGGACTGCCATAATCCAATCAAATGCTTGAGATCAGAGGGGAATTATTGTGGTTTACAGATGGATGCGTATTGGTTGTCTGAATATAGCAATGGCCATTGTTTAGTCCGGCAGTTGATTCGTTAGTTAGTACATTTGTATTCCAAGGAACTCAGGGGAAGGGCCGTGGCTCAGTGGTAGAGCACCAGCTTTGCGTGCAGAAGTGCTGGAGTTCAATCCCCAGCTTCTCCAGGTAGGGCTAAGAAAAAATCTCGCATGAAACCTTGGAGAGCTGTTGCCGGTCAGTGTCAGTGATACTGGGCTAGATGGACTGGACCAATAGTCTTCCTTGGTATAAGGTAGCTTCCTCTGTTCCTATTTTCTCATTTTAATGAGGTTCCAACTCACTAGGACTGTGCTCTCTGAGATCTGTTTATGGCCATCAGTTCCTGGCATTCATTCCCTGTCTATGGCAGTAATGGCATGAGGCATGTGGGGAACGATAGTGAATAAATGTTAATGACTGAAGATACAGTCCAAAACTAAGGGGAGAAGGGTGCATGGATGCTGTGAAATGACAGGACCACTAGAGAGAAAGAAAATTGCTGTTGGGCTCTGTTCAATTCACCATCCCAACCCCACATGGGACATCAGAAGGGGGAAACTATTTGCATAGAGCTACACACACACACTTTCTCCACCAGCAGGGAACCTGCATGATCAGGTTTTTTGCTCTTATGGAGAATCTTTTCGTATGTAGTAGTGTGTACCCCATCCTGACATACACACTGAAATTCTGCTCAACATGTGGATGTCAGGGACAGGTCAAGGAGGCATAGTCCTTCTGTCTCCACGCTTTCAGAATCCAGGTATACATCGAAAGGGTTTAATCTGAACACCCTTCCTGTCTGAATATCATTTCTGGAGATGATGTGGGGGAGGAGAGTTTCCTTTACTAAAAGTATCAAAATGTATCATCATGTATATTAATACCAATTTCAAGGTTCCCAGTTCTTATCTAGCCAAATCAGCACTATCCACACACAAGAGGGAGGTGTCTGCAGGTTTGGGAGAAGTTTGCAGAAGTTCAAGCCATCCTGCTCCCTAAAAATTCTCTTCTACCCCTAAACTTGAAGTGATGCCCATCTTCATTCCAGTTGAGGTTTGCTAATTGATTGATTTGTTGCGTTTATATCCCACCTTTCCTCCAAGGAGCCCAAGGTGATGTACATGATCGTCTCCCTCTCTGTGTAATCCTCACAACTTGCCTGTGAGGTAGGTTAGGCTGAGAGTCAATGACTCGGCCAAAGCCACCTGAGGAGCTTCATGGCTGAGTGGGGACTAGAACCTGGGTTTCCTGAGTCCCAGTCCAGCATGCTAACCTCTGTCGTGGCCCAAATCACAATGGAGATGCTTTCTATGTTCCAACACATCTTTATGGATAGAAAGGAATGTTGCAATGGAGAAAGATGCATCCCGGCAAAGGAGCACCTCTCTCACTCTTGCTGGGTGTGCCAGCTGTTTCTGGTCATGTAGGCATGAAATCACTGAGCATGTGCAAAGAACTTTGTTGACTCAATAGGAAAGTTAGCCGACCACTGGTTCCTGTATTTTGTGTGGTTATGCTAAGTTCACCCAGAGTGAATATCATTTCTACACCAGGCACAAGATTTCCACGTGAACAGTACCAACATGGCTTTGATTATGCTAAGATAAAGTTATGGCTGCCATCACACCTCTACGCCACACTGGTTCTCTAATGCCAGGCTTAGGACTTTTCAGAGGTTGATGTCTGGCCCTGTACATTGTATCTTCTAAGTATTTACTGAACCAGCTGCATGTGTTCTCCTTTGTCTAAGACTTGGCTAGCATTTGCACAAGAAAGACCCTGTTCAGATGACATGCTAAGCCATGATGGTTAAGCATTTTGAGCTAAACATTATGGCTTAGTGTGTCATGTGAACCATTCCTTACCCTTGTGGCTACAAAACCAGGGTTTTAGCACACTCACTAACCATTTCTTGCAAAAGGGTTAGAGGCCTAACCATGGCTTAGTATGTTGTCTGAACAGGACCGAAGAGAAACTAGGAACATGAGGATTGGAACACAGACAGCTCTACGGTAGATGTGGTAGCAGCATGTAGGTGTGCTTGGTTGATGCAAAGGGAAAGTCTGGACGGATGACAGAACCATCATGGGGTGTGTCAAGGAAGGACGGAATACATTCAATCCATGTGCTTCCACTTCCCCCAAGCTAAAAGGACTATGGTTTGAGTTGCAACATTGCTGGATGTTCCTGGTAAGGATATTTCCCTCGATCAGTGTCTAGGGCCTCTGGCTTCTTGAAATGATATTGTGTCTGGCCTCCAGCACAGCAGTTTCAAATACTGTCAGGGCAAAATAAATGGGAGATGCAGGACGAAAATTGTGTGCAATGAGAATGGACCAGGAACAAATGCTTTTCAATTTTGTGAATCAAATTTGAGTAGCAATTTCCTTCGACAAATACTTGAACCTGTCCCACATTCTCACCCTTGAATAAATTGCTTCAGCAATGTCATTGCAATTTAATTCACTTTGCCAATTCCTACTAAAAATGGAAGCTGGCTCTCCCCCCCCACCCACTCACCCCGCTGCCACTTTAGGGGTGACACATGTGACAGGCAGCCTGGCCAATCACAAGTTATGTCACCCTGAAAACCACATACACTGAACGTTGACCTGCCGGCTTCTGAATGGCAGAGCTGCAAATGCCTCTGTGAAAGTTTGCACATCCAAAGAACACTCTGGATTTAAATGGCAGCCCCTTGTGTATTCAATACTATTCATGACATTCATGGAATTTGCAGGTCACTGAGAATGAACTGCTTAGGCGAAAATAAGGATTTCTGTTTTTGCCATCATCCTGTCCTTTGGGGATAGGAAAATGGGGCTGGGTTCTCCCCCACCCACACTACTGCCCCAGGAAAATGGAATTGATATTTCAACATCAACTGGAGTAGGATTAAGACAGGAAACTCACCATGTCTATCTACCTGCACCCTGTTTACAGACCGATCCCGGTGGGTGGTCTCCTTATGACTCTGTGGCAGTTAGACACTCAGGTCTGTGCAGCATGCTGGGAAAGCTTTAAGCAAAATCCCCTTCAGCGGGAAGGCACAAAACTCGTTATTACTAATGACATCTACTCCCACGAAGGCAGGTGAAAGGAGAACATACAGCAGCAGCAGGAACGTCTTTACTGCAAGCCCACTGTGTTGTCCATGCCCTGTGTGACGATGCACGAGTGCTTCTGTACAGTGCTGAGTAGTGCTTCTCACCACTCCAGCCCAGATGCAGGAAGTGTCTGTCCATCTGTTGTTTTGTTCTACAGCCTTGTTGTGCAACCTTGAGTGAGTAATTGAGCAGCCCAGTTTTTGATGTATTGTCAGTATTTCCATTTAACCATCACAGATTTGAAAAGCAAGTGGTGTCAATATGTAATGTTTCACTATATATGTGGGCAGGTCCCAAGGAGTGGGAAGGAAAAGGTACACTTTATCAAGACCCAGGGCATGTCTACACCTATGGGTGTAGAGGGCCAGAGAGGGGGCGATCCCGGACTTACCTACCTCCAGGATCGTCACCCTCTGCCTACACGCGGCACGCGACATCCCAGGAGGACAGAGGATGTTGCGCCTGACATTTTGTTTATTTTTTCTCTCAAAAAAAGTGCAGGAGCGCTCCTGCACAAAGGTAAGGTTTTTTAATTAAGGAATTAGTCCCGCTCCCCCATCCCACCCCACCCACAGATGGGCACAGAGCTCCTGAGGAGCTCCGTGCCTGATTCCTGGCTCCTCACGGTTACAAAATCAGGATGCCCGGCCACATGTCCTGCAGTCTCAGGATCATCCCGGGACTGCAGGAAAAGTCAAGACAGAAGAGTAGGGCGATATCCCAGGGAAAGGGAGGGATCATCCCTACCTGATCCCAGAATCCCCTGTGTGTCTAACCATGCCCATGTCTAACCATGCCCTCAGAGAGTGGGGGGGGGGGTAGCCCAGTCTGCAAGGCAATTACCATATGGGGAAAATGAGGCTATATTGCAGATCATGCCTGAGGATATTTATGGAAATTTAGTTCCCAGTGTCTATGTGCCTATTGTCCAGTTCTTCTGTGGTTTGCTGGAGCCAAGCAGAAGCAGTGACAGGGGAACAAGGAACATTCTGAACAGTGAGTTGCTGGCCCAGGTGTGTTTATTCATTTAAACTAGGAGAGACAGAGATTTGTGTGCTTCCCTGAACGAAATGCTCTCAAAAGGACTACCAGACCCAGAGTTCCTTGCACATAGGCGGGAGTGAGGGACGGCTGCTGAGAGGGACAATAATCCAGGAGTTTATTAGTATTATTATGTCAAGGAGATTATGATTTTATAATAATCAGGGAGATTGACCCCAGGGACAGTGGGAGCCAGTGCTGCTCATAAAATTGAGAGGCCCAAAAATATGAGTAAATGTCTAGTTCAAAAATATCCTATAGAACTTCCCAAAGCATTTCCTTCTGAAATATTTGTATCTGAAAAAACTCAGGGAGGGTCTATTTCTATATATCTGTACACTTGTTGGGCTCATTCTGATGGCCACCAAACATGTAGATGGTGGGGACTTGGCCAGATTGCATGTGCTGTCAGCGGAGGGTAGGACAGGCTGTGCAACTCTGGGACCCCCTCATGTGTTCCTTCCTTGTGAGGGGCTTCAAGTTAACCCCCTCTAGGCACACACATACACACAGAGTAAAATGGCCACATCATAACAGATGCCTATTTCAGCTTCCCCCAGTCTGGTGCCTTCTAGAAATTTTGGACCTCAACTCCCAGAAGCCCCAGCCATCATGGCCAATGGTAAAAAATGCTGGAAGATGTCATCCAAAATATCTAGAAGGCACCAGGCTGGCCTGTATCTCAAAGGACAGTGTAACATCAGTCAGGCTGATTCAGAGATCTACTCCACCCTGCAGTACAGAGGTATGGGGACTGTCTTGACAGTGATGCATTGGCACTGCAATCCCCCCAAACCTCTGCAGGGTTGTCCTCATGCCAAGGATGGGTAGATGCAAGAGAGGACTTACAGGAGAGAGAATTTCAGCAAGGAGAGCTTGTTGTGCAGGAGCCCTATCCTCTTTCTTTTGTACATGACCAATGGGGCAGGGGAGGCTTTCAGCACTGTGCTTATTTCCTCTGGAGAAGGCACTGCTACTATCTGTTGAGGGAAGGAGGAGGATTATTTAGCCAGTATGCAGCTTCCTGATATTGGGATGTGGGGGTGGGGGAAGAGACCAATGGAGACATAGGCAGAAGTTGCTGTTTTTCAGGCTTGATTTTCCATGGTCTCTGCATCCTAAGTTGCAACAGGGAAGCTGAGGCTCTTGTTGGGCATTTATGTCTGGAGTCCTAAGGCAAGGCATCCATAAGGGTCCTGAGAAGGCAAAAAGGATCCTACTACCTGATTGGGTCTGTGACTTTGTTGCCTGTGCAAATGGCTCCCAATTTTTGCAACAAGAGTTCTCATTATGGAAGTTCCCATTTGGACCCAAGCTACTTGCTACATTAAATGGGGAGTGTGGAGCTGATCCTAACTCAAATAATTCCTGTAACTTTAGTATAAGCATGTGGAGCTTGAATGGAACTCCAGGCTGCCAATGGAGGGTTTTTCTTCTTTAGCAGGTTTAAAGTGGAAAGATTTGACACACTCCCATCCACACATGGCGTTTCCAGTCTAGTTTAGCCCTTTGTTGTTCCAGGTTCTCAGGCCATGAGGACCGCATAATGTAACTCTTGTAATCAGAGAGATATGTTCCCTGGTGGGGAGGAGGGGTTCATAATATACTGCTGGTAATACACCCTGACTGGCTGCAGAGTTCATTAGCATCCTAATCTTTGGCCACAGCTAGACCTACCTTGTCCAGTGCGATGGAGGGGTGAAGATCTCACGATATTTTTATCATGAGATCTCCCTCTCTGTTTACACGCGGTACATGATGACCTCCGAGGGAGAGGATGTCATGCCTGTCATTTTGTTTGCTTTTTAAAAAAGAGGAAGGAGTGCATGAGCACTCGTGTGCAAAATGTATTTTTTAAAAACAAAGTCCCCGCTCCCCCACTTCACCCCCGATTGGCACAGAGCTCCATGCGCAGGTCCCGGCTCCTTGCGAGTAACCACGATGCCCGCCCACACATTCCACAGTCTCGGGATCATCCCGAGACTGTGGAAAAAGTGGGCCTAAAGTGTAGGGCGAGATCCCAGGGCAAGGGAGGGATCATCCCTCCCTGTTCCCGGGATCCCCTGTGTGTCATGTGGATGCACAGGGATGATCCCGGGGATCGCCCCAGGATTTCGCTCCATCTAGCTGTGGCCTTTGTTGTGGCAATGGAGGTCAACTGGGAGCAGCCATCATTTGTGGCTCTCCACCAGCTTCTATGAGAACGTTGGAACAAACACCACCTCTTTGCTGGCATACTTCCATGCTGTCTCCAAACCAGGAATGAGATGTGAATGACCACAGAATTCCACTTAACTTGCACTCCCCCAGTTCTGTCCTGTTTGGGTCGTTGATATATTAGAAGCGAGCAAGCCCAGCATTACACTGCTCAACTGGAGTGGATCCTCCCCAAAGGCGTATCTTCAGGCTCCCCTGTTGCAAGGGAACTTAGTCGGTATCCTCTCTTCTTAGCCAGCCAATCAGTGTAAGTCAAGGCCAGTATATGGCACTGTAAGGCGAGCTGCTTATTTCCTCCTGGAAATGAAGACTGCAGTTTATCACATCTGCCTGACAGGCGGGAAGCTGCCAAGCAAGAGCGAGAGATGGTACCAGCCAGCCAAAGAGAGTAAGGAGCGTTGCAGTGGTAATAGAGATATTTATTAAGGGAGAGAGGAGATTTATAAGCTACTGGTGCCGCTTCAACCACTGCAGAATGTGGGGGTGGCTCTTACAGATAATAGCAAGGAGTTTGTTTACTGGTTATTTGCCAGTCAAAGGTGGTATTATGCAAAAAAATAAAATATGAATCTTATTATTTTTAAAAATATAGCATTTGGAAGAGTAGTGTGCTTGTCTCAGGACAGACGTGAATAAGATGAGCAGGCCAAAACCATCCAAAAATCAATTCCAGGGCCTGGGCTTAAAGATACAAGAAGATGCCTTATTACTGACTCAACCCATTAGTCCATCTAGCCTAAAGCTGAACTGAAATTACTCAGACGTTTTCTGAGAAAGTTTTCTTTTTAATTCATCCAGTCCCTCGGAAAAAAAGTCACATTGCAGAATTTTCTCTGAATATTCTCTACCGTGTGTGGTGGTGGTGGTGGTGGCTGCCGTCTTTCCCTCGCAATGCCCTGCAATGATGCTAGGTCTAGGATACTGAGGAGAATGCCAAACAGTGGCCATGCTCCTGACACAGTTGCTGTTGCCACCCTTAGCAGCAGATGAAAAAAACATTAGGAAAAGAAGGACAAAGCTGAGCTACTGACAGTGCTAATGGTAAGTGCCACTCCCAAGAAACTGTTGGGAGAACTTTGTTCACTCTGGGAAAAAGTGGGTCGTATGGTTGCTTCACCCCATTTCTCTGCCTACAAATAGGGTAGAGAATTTCAAGAGACCATTTCCACACATCTCTAATCTAGCCAATTACAGCCAAAATGTCTCATACTCTGGCTAGCCTACCTGGCAACAGCTCACCAGTGTCTCAAGGAAAGGTTGATTCTAACCCTACTACTATTACCTGAGATACTTTAACTGGAGATGGCAGATACTGAAGCAACAAAGACCTTACAAATGCATAGGAATGTCAGAGGAATCTGGTTGTGGGGTGGAGCTCAGCAAGCTTTCATTGGCTTGGTTCCCCTGGACTTTGGTTCATTTTCTGCTAGCTGGCCTGCAGCGAGTTGGGCCAGCTGGTGAATTTGGGGTATTTGTTTTTTAAATTTATGCAAACTGGAGCCACAATTTATGCAAACTTGCATAATTTGTGTCAATTGTGGCCGCAATTCACACAATTTTGGTCCATAACTTGTGCAAATTATGGCTAACACTAAAGAAATATATGCAAAAGTCCCCAGAGTTCAGGGGAAACTCGCAGCTTGGCTTGCAAATGACATTGGCGCCACCAGCCTCCATTGGATGAGTCATGTCTTGATATGAATCTGTGTTTAGTCAGTGAGAATAATTTCACAGAGGCTAGCGGGACATCTGGGCTGGGGGAAGGGAATCCAGATCTCATATAGGGAATGTAATATCATGGCAGACCTCAGGACTTTTTCATTGGTGGGAGTGTCCACTGAAGAAGGGGAGGGATTCGTACTTCTGATAACGGCAATGTCTCTCAAGGGTAATTTTAGATTCATTTATTTTAGATTTATTTATTTTGAAGTATTTTTATCCCAGTCCTCAGCCAAAAGCCTCCCAAAGCAGTAAAATAAGACACTTCCTGCCCACGGGCTTACAGTCTAAGAAGACACAACGCAAAAGTAACAACCAGTGTGGAGGGGGAAATATTCAGTCTTTCAACAGGCCTGGTGGAATGGCCTCCGCTGCCCCTCTTATCTCCCCTCAGTACAACCTGCGGCTGGTGACAGTCAAGAGAGGAGGAGCCGTCATGGAAGTGGGCTTCAGCAAGGTCGGTGGAATGGACCTATTTCCCCCCTCTCATCTCTGATGGCATATTTTCAGCCGCAGTTGGCTCGTTTCTTGGCCAACCCTGAAGGCCAATTTAAGCACTCATTTCTTGATAAGTATGGAGCATCCATTGCATTGGCCCTGCGCAAATGATTTGTGAAACGATGTGGAGTGCCTCCTAGCCTCTCCGTGTTTATCATGGAACAAGCAGCTTCACAAAAGAGCAGCTCAGTGTTAAGTGAGGACGTGGTTAACTTGGGCCAGTTTGGGATAAACGAAAAGTATCCCAAGAAGACACAGTGAACCTTAAAAGTGTTCCCCAGTGAGCGGGAGCAGTGTGTCTTCACTTGGAGAGGGTGAATCTTTGCTGCCCTCTAGTGGCACTTTTACATAAGGGAAGTGTCTACTACTACTACTGCATGCCTACTAACTACTGCTGGAAATACATACGATGAATACAGATTTAGAGGAATTACTAAGGATGCCAAGAGAAAGCTGTTGCTCTCACAGAATCACTGCACACGGAAGACAGGTCACACGACAGCAGTATTTCTCAGGCTATTATTATCTTTAGACTCTTGGAAAGATGGGGGGAGGGTCACAGTTGTTAGTGCATGAAAGCTTGACATGGCTGACATAGTTCCCCAAACTCACAAGTTGTGATACCCATCCCTCAACAACAACAAAAAGATCAACTTTTTACACTAACAGGCCAGTCACTGTGAACACATATTACTGGTTATGACATCTCCCAAACCTCTTTTTTTTTTCCTGGCACACAACTTCTGTTTTGTATTTCCACTTGAGAGATCACCACACAAGAACACTGGGCACAATCCGTCCAAAGCTGAGCATGTTTAAGTGGGATTATTTAAGCACTTTTTTAACATTCCCACTTCAATAGACAGGACTCAGTAGCACTCATCTTCAACGGCATCATGCCCATTACTGTTCCAACAAAAAAGACTCCCCCTCCCCCAATGGTGCAATGGTCAATTTTGAAGTGCACACACTCATCATGACGGTCCTCATAGCCATGCTCCCAAGGAAAGGCCTAAAATGCAGGCAGCTGTGTGGATCCATAGCAACACATCACTTTTAGCAGTTTTCATCCCGACCCAAAGTGGGTCTTTTGTAAAGCTAATGGGTCTTCATTGTCCGTTCAAGACCAAGTCACCCTAAAATACTTTGCATTACCATAGAGACAGCTCATAGCAATACATCGTTGCTAGGAGAATCCATTTTTCTCCCAGCTGCTATGAAGATTGCAGCTAAGCTCAGAGGAAGCAAGGATGCCAGAGGGGTTGGCAGATGAATCCCTGCTCATCAAAAAGTCACCATGTTTCAACCCTGCAAGGCCTGGCTCCACTACAACACTGCTTGCCATAGTAACAATTTTCGTGTGCCAAACCGATATCAAAATGGAGGCCAAAAGGAGAAAAGGTGGTCTCTGGACATAGAGAAGGAGGAATGACAGGTATTGGGAGCATATTGTTTTGACACAAACACAATCTATCTCTGCTGCTGCAAGGATACAGACTTGCTATCAACCTAGTATATCATAAAGAATGGATCTGTAAATCTGCAAGACGTTTGGGGGTACCTTTTGCTATATATGAACCCTCTGCAAATGAGCGCAAAAGCACATTAAGCACCAGCCCTCCTTCACTTTTATTTGCACTTATCCAAATAGATTAAATAGAATCGAAGGGCATTGCTGACATTCTGCTGCTGGGAGTCAGACATGGCTCAGATCATCTATTCGGGGGTGTTTAGCTAATAAAAGTGCAGAATTGCCTCTTTAATCTTGCCGTTGGCATAGATGTAACACAGAGAACAGAGATGAACATATCTGAGGCTGGCTGGGAATATCTGTGTATCATATTCACTCAGATGTTTAACAAAGTGTAAGGCCAACCCCAGAAACCCTTGCTATTAGAGGCTTGGTGTGATTTGCTGGCTGCATTAGCCCAATTAAAATCAGCGCTTCTTGGGATGAAGGCAGTACAAATATACAGACTTATCAAGAGCGTGTGGAGGAGGAGAGAGATCCTGCCAGTGGAGGCTGGTGGCGCCAATGTCAGTGGGGCTGCTCCAGGTGAATTCACTCTAGATTTACGTAAGAATATAAGAAGAGCCCTGCTGGATCAGACCAAGGGTTCATCTAGTCCAGCACTCTGTTCACACAGTGGCCAACCAGCTATCAACCAGGGTCCCACAAGCAAGACACAGTGCAACAGCACCCTCCTACCCATGTTCCCCAGCAACTGGTGTATACAAGCTTACTGCCTCTTATACTGGAGGTTGCACTTAGCCATCAGGACTAGTCAAAACTAGTCAGAACTCTAAAGGAGCTTTTACTGCACCAGGCTAGGAATGCATGTGACACCATATCTCAGAACCATTGTTCCTCATCCCACCCACTCTCCTGATTCAAACAGTAGCAGCACCAGACGTTTCACAGAAAGGCACACGACCATCAGAGGCATCTGTAGTGAAATAACTGATGCCTATGAGAGGTTACTCCTAATTGAAGATCTGACTTCGTAGTCTAAAACTTGGCAGCATTAGGGAATTGGACTCCTTTAATGCATTTATATGAAACCCTTCCTCCAAAAAATTCAGATATTTTCTTCCTAGTTTGTCCTTACAATGTAAGGTGGGTAAGATGAAAAAGATCGGCCCATCTCAGTCTGGCCCAAGATCATTCAGTCTTATTTCATGACTGAGCAGGGATTCGAACATATATGTTTGTGGTCTGACACACATCATGACAAGACACTGTGGGTTAATTCATCTGTGGAGTTCCAAGATGCATGCTGGCTGCTATTTGCATATGCAAGCCATGGTGGAGGCAACATCACACCTTTTTGAGTCATGGCAAAGGTGGGTTGTTGGCTTAGTTAACAAGTCACCCACAACCCTAAAAGAATTGATGGCTTGTGGGTAATTTGTTAACCATACCAAAACCCCATCCTCGCCAATATTGCATGACACAACAAGCCACAGTGTACCCCCACCATAGCTTTTGCATATGCAAAATGGCAGCTGGCTTGCAGTACAGAGCCCCCGGATGAATTAATCCATGGTAGTTTATTATGTTGTGCGAACCGTGTCACTATCTGCTATACTGCATAGTCTGTCTGTCTGTCTGTCTCTCTCTCACACACACACACACACTTCAATATCAAAACCATTTTTAAAATCTCATTTTGTTATTGACCTTTGCCAAACCCTGTAGCAGAGAATTTTATCTTCCACAATTTCGCAAAATTATTTTTGAGTTTTGAATCAGCAAAATTCCCAAGCCAAAACTGAAACCGATGGTGCCTCTACTACAGAACACCAGAGGTTGAACTTTTAAGATCAAAATCCAAATTTCACAAATTGAAATTGACAGATCCCATCCTCACCACTCCCACCACTCTCTTTTAGCTCTAGTAAGTAAAGTAATGTGCCATAAGCCCTAGATAAATGTGTTGGTATAGCAGCACATCCATATTTATCCTGAACAATTAAATGTCTAATACTGCTATGCTACATTGCTGCTATCTCTTTTCAGCATAGGCAAAAACGCTCAACTCTTGGCTTTGATAGTCAATGGGAAACAGCATAACATGTGGAATGATTTTTTTTTAACTGTTTGTTTTGGGGGGGTTCAGTTAAAGGAATATATCACAGAGTCTTGTGCTGGGAACCTGATTAAACAGAATTGTATGACTCAGTCTGATTTGCTATGTCGTTATTACGGTGTAATCACTCAGACCATGTGACGTAGTGATTGATGGATGGGTCCTTGTGACCAATTCTGTCACTGCTGGCTTGATCTATTTGTGTGTGCCATGTTCATTCTGAGGCCTATCCACATATATTCAAAATCCAATAATCCATGTCCTCGTTGCTGTTGATTTGTATTATTACAAGTGTCATAGAAAGAAGTTTACAGGCTGGATTTCATCTGATGTGTGTCAGGCCTCCTGTGCATTTTCTTTTAAAGAGCCCAGACTCTGAGACCATGGTAGCTGCACATTTTACTCACCTGCTTTCCTGCTCAAGTGTAGAGTATCCTGAATCAGATTTCACAAACAAAAGGGGAGAAGGAGAGGAGCATGGTGGTTCCGATGTCAGTGGAACAGTGAATCCATTCCAGGTTTCAGTCAGAACTCGTCAGAACTCTAAAGGAGCTCTCCAAGGTGCTTTGGATAGCTCCTATAGAATTTTGTCTGAAACCTGGAGCAGATTCACTATCCCACTGACATTGGTGCCACCAGCTTCCATTGAGAAGAAGTCACCTTGGCAAGCAAAATCTATTTCTTTCTGTTTTGTCCAGGAGTAGTCAATCTTTACCTTAAGAAGAAAAAACAACAATATCTGAACTGTAAAGCTAAGGACTTCATCCCACGTAGCCATTTCCCTCGAATTATCCCCATAGCGAAAAGCTGTTGTTAGCTAAATCACACCATAGGCAGTGGCACTCCTAAGATCCTTTGCACACCAGGATAAGGGGTTAAGGGGGAGAAATGTAAAAAAATCATTAAAAAATCTACAGATGACCCAATCCGATTCAAATTTGGTATGCTTAAAGCCCTCCTTAATATCTATTACTGTGCCAATCTTGATGTCTTTATCTTTAAAACTTGCGCAGATGTAACCATTTGTTTAATTGGTAGTTTAAACATATCAAATCCTCCTCCTGCGCCCCCAGTGGCCGTTTGGAGAACAACAAAAGATTAGCTCTTAAAGGGGTGGTAAAATAGGATGGTTCTTTTAGCTAAGAAGCACAATTAAAGCAGGATGCATGGGAGTGCTTCACAGTAAAAGCAGATTATAAGCTGGAAAACTTCAGAGTCCTTTGCACGCAATTCACAGTGATTTCACAGTATAACACTGGTGTGATGAAGCTCTAAGCCAACGGGATATTCTGCCAAAGGTTTTCAAGAAGATGTTCAGGAGGGATCTGTTGGAGATAACTTACTACATTATCTGTTGAGTTCTTCCCATCACTATGATTTTTGTGAATCACCTAGAGAGCTTCAGCTATTGGGCTGTATAAAAATGAAATAAATAAGTCTCTACCTATAAAGCGGAAGGTAGGTGTGTGTGGTATATCTTAAAATATTTACCCATTTCAGATGAGTTAGAAACTTGAATTTTGGCATGCTGATGGGTCTGGCTGTACAATGTAACAGAAAAATCTAAAAACACTGAATTTGGGTTTTAAGTACTTTTTAAAGAAATTAATAAAAACTAAGGCTTACACCTACAACTCCCAGCATACCTTAGGCAGAACTCCCAACATGCCTTGGGTGAGAGGCCAGACTTACTGGCCTTTGGCAGCCATTGTGAGTGCATGGGTGGGTTACTGCTGTGTGTCTTTCACAACCCTGACCCCTAAGGTTGGTCTCGAGCAGTCAACCCAATTCCACATAAAAGGAAACTACCCACATAAATGGGCTGTGTCCATTTGCAGTGCCTCCTCCTGCCCTCTGTGTGGTTTTAAAATTGTAACTAGATACAACGGCATGACTTTGAGGGGCCAAGCATGCTCAAAGGCACTCCATCCTGATCTCACTGTTTTCTCAGAATCTAGGGGAAGCAAGTGCACAGCCTTTGCCCTTAAGAGTGAGGGAGAAAGGGGAGGCACTCTGTGCATGCTCAGAAACAGACCTGATGAAGGGGGGAAAGTGCCCAGCCCTGGCCCAGCCCTTCAGCACAGGCTCCTGATGGAGCACTTGGTGGGTGAGAAGCACAGGCCAAGGCAGTCCCAGCAGGATTGGCCAGAGCTGGGCAAGTCCACTGACAGCCGCTTACCTCCCCTTCTCAGCCATGCTACTCCTTGACACTCTATTGAGGAGCTGCACTGGCAGCAAGAGGATGTCTCAGAGGATGTGGGCACCTGCAGGCATCCAAAGGCATGTTGGGATGTGTAGTACCAGCATGTAGAGTGGTCGATTTAAAATAAAGTATGGTTGAGAAAATCAGGTCACTATCTCTCAATCCTAACTCAGCACACACTTTCTTGAACTCTCACTAACTGTCTTCGGCCCTTTCTACACCTGAATTTTCACCCAGGATCATCCCAGGATCATCCCTGTGCATCCAGATGATCCACAGGGAATCCCAGGAGCAGGGAGGGATGATCCCACCATTTCCCCAGGATTTCTGGGACCACTGTTATCCTGGTTTTACCCGTGTCCCAGAAACCACACTGTGGGGTTTTAGTGTGGTAAAGTGGCACCATGAAGACAGTGCCTGAGACATTTGCTTCAGCTGCACCCCACCATCCAGCCTAATTTGTGTTCTACCTTTAATCACCACTGTACCATTGATTTCAATGGGAAAATTGTCTGGTTGTCATCAGTGAAGGAAGGAAAACATTATTCTTGGGTGAGGGTGAGTTCATGGCTGCAAAACCGGTTTTCACCATCATTAAATGAAATATCAGTTTATACCTGTGGATGGACCAATGCCCTTGAGGCATTGACCAAGTAAGATGTTCGTGCAGGGCTCAGATCCTGCTGGGTGGGATGAAGGAATGTGCATGACGTGGAGGCAGAAGGACTCCTTTCCATCTTCTAGTGTGATCAGCAGGAGTCTGTCTAAGGTCCAATGAGTACATTGGATTCCCTGCAGCTGCCAGCTGTTGATATACAAACTGTCATCCCAGGAGGCTTTCATCATTGTCTTCCTGCTGCCTTGAAGGTACTGCCAGATTGGCCTTCCGAGGGGTGAATTACCAAGCAGGGGAAGATAAATAGGACTGTGCCAGACACATTGCTAACCTTCCAGCATCGCAGAGATGATACCTCTTCTGCTTTCAAACAAGATAAATACTGGGGCTTTGTGGGCAATTTGAGAAAATAACATCCCAATCCAGAATTATCCATCATCTGGCCAGGGACAGAGGGGGATGTACGTTGCTGGCACTAATATAGGTACCTCTGCAAACCAGTCCAAGTAAACAGCAGGATGAAAAGGAGCAAGAAGATAGGAAGGGAGGAGTGGTTTGGGAGATGAGAAGAGACTCTCTCAGGGGCTGAGCAAATTGTTAGAGTAAAGCCTGGGAGTTGAATAATCTTCAATACCCTGCTCTTTCCACTGGATGTTCAGTTTAGATCGATGGAGACTCATTCAGGTAAGAACTAGCCCCTGAAATGCACCTATGGCCATGGTTCTCTGGGGGACCCTAAGATTTTTCAATGGGAAGACCAGTAATGCCAGACAAGCTTCCCTGGAATATAGCTTGCCCTGTGCTAGTGATCTTCCTCTCTATGGTGCACAACCATAACATTTGTTCTAGAATGTGATTTCGGTTCACACATATTGATGGTGAAGTCCAACCAATCTAGTCTGCATGCTAAAACGCATCCCAAAATGCTCATGGAGACTAAGGCTGTTCCTACACCAGCCTGAAAATCAGGGCTGGTCACAGCTGAGTCTCTGGGAGTCCAAATGACACACAGGGACTCCTGGGGGCAAGGGGGGAAACCTGATTCTTCCCACAGACTGCGGGACATGTGGGTGCCTGCCCCAGCTTCTTCACTCCTCCCCGTGAGTAGTGGGGATCAGTAGAGGGAAGGAGCTGGGCAGGGAGAAATTGGGGGTGGGGGGAGCAGAGTAAGGGCTTTTTCTTTTTTTTCTTTTTTTTCCCAACTTACCTTGAGCCATAACACGAGTGTGCTCTAGCTCCTGTATCCTTAAAAAAAAATGGCAGCTGCGACTCGCACAACGTCCCTCCTCCCATCCCAGATGTCACGCTTCCTTCTGAACATGTGGGACGATCCCGGAAAAAGGTAAGTCCAGGATCGCCCTTCTCCCTCCCTCCCTCTACACCCATATGGTGTAGAAAGGGCCTAGAGGTACTAGTCATGGTGGCTACATATTGTTTGCATATACAAGCAATAAAAACAAAAGCCAGTACAATCCAGTGGGTAAGCCAGACCAGTGGGGGAGTTCAGCAGCACCTAAAATTATAACAGGCCTAATATTCTCCCCTCCTTAAGCAACATTCCACAATTATGCAGCCACACAAGGCTGTCATCCAGGCTATGGCTAGTCTCTCACCCTGGCCAATTGCCCCCACCCCTCAGCTCTCACCTAAGGGATGGCTAGGTGTCAGCCACACCAGCTATCCTATGCTCTCATCCTCTGACAGCTCATGCACACAGCACATTCATACGTACACACATACAGACCTGGCCCTTGTCATTCCCCTTCAGAGGTGCCCCCGACAGGTGGCGAACCTCAGCCAGCCAGCTTATATATCCCTTCCAGGAAGGGGGGCAGGTAGAGCTGGCCAGCAACAGCTGGCTCAGTACCTGGGGGACTAGTCCTGCAGGAGTGGTGGCAGTCTGCCAGGCAGAAAGTCCACAGGAAGAGTGCAGCACAGTGGAGATGATAGTGGTGGCAGCAGCCGCAGGAGCCATTGTTCTAAATGGGGGGGATGTTGTTGTTGCTGTTGTTGTTGTTATTCCTGAAGTTCAGAGCCCTTAACTACATTTTTAATTTTAAGAGATATAATGTGTGCTAAAAATACCTGAATACATTTTGGGTTTTAATTGTTTTATATTTATATATTGTAAGTCAAGGGTGGGCAGAAAGTACTAGGTCTGGGGCGTACAAAATGGGTGATACAAAATGGCAGCTAGGCTGGTATCATGGGAGTTCTGTTTCTGCTGCTTTCAACAGCAGCATTGAACAACAACTACAAAAGTAAAGGAAGGAAGGAAGAGAAGGAAGGACAGAAGGAAGGGAGGGAAGGACAGAAGGAAGGGAAGCAAGCTGCTGCTATTGCTGCTGGTACCACCACCACCCATGCCTGAAACTGTTGGAGAACTTTTTCCCCCACCAGAGAATACTTGGCAAAATCCCACCCACTCATCCCAATTTCAAGAATCTCTTTTCACTCGCCTTTTTAGAGCCCTAGAGAGCAGTGAAAATTATAGTCTATACAACCCAAAAGATGTACATCATCTGTTCCCTGTCCGCCAAACCCATGAGTGCTTCTTGGGAAAAGAACTAAGGGCCCATGTGTCAAGTCATGTCAAATGCGGTGTCAAGTCAAATAAGGGTCATGTTGACTTGATTGCTTCCTTATTAATCTTACAAGTATTTAGATGACTTGGTCTTGATGTCCACTTACCAGTCCCTAGCTGAAAGACTTTAGAATTAAGCCCCACGTGGGGCCTAAATCCTTCATTTCATGTATTCCTAGACAAATTTTGTTAATTTAGGGAGAGTAGCATCACTATTGAAAACAAAAGATGAAATGTCGCTTCTGATAACAGAGTGGATGTTTGAGTGCTCTTTGACATATGGAGATTCTGGCTTATCATGCTACTGAAAATAATTTTTCAGAAGCGTTTGTAATTGCACTGTAAATGGGGGACTCTGTGCATGCAAGAGCATTCGGACAACTAAACAGAGGACTTTGTGCATACAAAATGTGTGCCATGCACACATTAAACCTGGACTGGTGCAAAATTCAGAATGGGTAATTATAGGAAGTAGCTGTGTGAACCAGATGCAAATGTTCTCTTCCCTCCCCCCACCGTATATGTTCTAAAATGGCTGATTCATGTTATGTCTGTGGGGCTCCAGAGCCTGACTCCAGACTGTATTTGTGGATGGTGTCTCTCTGCACACTGTGTAGATTAGCTGCTCTGCAGCCTCTCCCGAGTGATTTGTGACCCTGACAGTTTGAATTGTGGGCAAACTGCACTCCAAATGGGCAGCAAATTGGAAAACTTTGGCTCCCCGTGGAACTGCCATTCATCATGCTACTGTGAAGCTGCTGCCACCCTCTAAACAGCCCTCTCTTGGGATTATGGAAGAGTGTAAGGGGGGGTTCCATAATTTATGTCATGCCTGTCACTATAGCAAATACCCACAACCTCCCCCTTGCTCTGATCTAACTCCCAGCTCTCACTCTCCCTTCTGCTCAAGAACTGATGCTGTGATACACTGAGCTATGGATGAGCATAATGGATAGAGTAGAGAGGAGAATCAGTTGCCCCAGGGCTCAGCGACCCGCCCACACCAACTACTGAAGTAGTGGGAAAGGGGCAGAACTGCAGGCCACCAGCCCAAAGGGCCAGTTATTTGCACCCTGATGCACACTGATGCTATTGAGTCCACCAATGTGCCCACACCATTCATTCATGTGCGGATGGAGGCTACCCCTGCAAGGGACTGTCTCAGATTCCGAGCTTTATCACACCAGCGTTATACTGTGCAATCACTGCGAATTGCATGCAAAGGACTCAGAAGTTTTCCACCTTATAATCTGCTTTGATTGTGAAGTACTCCCATGCATCCTGCCTTAATTGTGCAATAAAGCAAAAAGATTCGCCGTATTTAGCCCCTACTTTTTGAGCGTATCTTCTGAGCCGCCGCTGGAGCGCAGGAGCAGGATTTTAAAGAAATGCTGACATCTGCGTAAGCTTTAAAGATAAAAACACCAAAAATTGGGACAGAAATAGATATTAGGGAGCGCTTTAAGCATACCAAATTTGAATTAAATTGGGTCATCCGTTGATTTTTTTTATGATTTTTTGCATTTCCTCCTTAAACTCACTTCCTTAAACTCCCCTTTAAACTCACTTTCCCCTTAAACCCCCTTAAATGCAAAGGATCACTGTCACCTGGTAGCAAAAACAACAACAATGGCGAAAGCTTAGCACTACGGGGATAATCCGAGGGAAGCAGGTACATGGGATGAAGCTTTCTGTCTCCTCCAGGGCCAGATCTACACCAAGCAGGATATAACAGTTTGAAAACGGTTTGAAAACTGCATGTGGAGTGTGTCCTGGGCCTAAATACTTGTCACTACTGTTATAAACCATTATAAAGCAGTAGTGTAGATCCTGCCCAGAATTTGCAAACTGTGTTGTTGATCCCGGCCTGTTTCCTACAGCATCTGATGTCTGAGACAGGACTAGTTGGGCCCTCCCATGGAAGCAAATATTCTTGCTGTATTCCATTGTTGAAAGAATCTGAGTGCCCACTAGCCTGTGTTTTCAAGGATATGTCTATTTGGAGCTTTCATTTTTCTGGTTATAGTTTTTGTTTATTTAGCACTTCTCTGATGGCTCCAGTTCTAAACCCCTTGTCTGGCATGCTGCTAACCATGGTGGCCTTCCCCATTTCTATCAATACTGCAAGTTGGCATGAGCAGCTAATTCATAGGTATCAGCAGCACCAGGAGTGATGGCAATACTAACAGCAGCAAATAGTAAGTCCCATTGAACCCAATGGGCCTGACCTCTAAATAGATACACATAGGATTGCACTCTGGATCAGGGGTGGACAGAAAGCTGATAGCCAGGTGTTTTGGACTTCAACTGCCAGCATTTCTGACCATTGACCATGCTGGCAGGGACTTCTAGGAATTAAAGGCCAAAACATCAGGAGACTGACTTTCTGCCCACCTCTGCTCCAGATAACCCAATTTTGACAAGGAAAGATCTAAAAGCACATTCTAAATCTTGTACTTGCAATCTGCACCCCAGGTCTCCAAGCAGTGAGAACTCCAGGGGTGTGATCAGTTTACGAGAGTTTTGCCCAGGGTTTTACAAGGAGGTGTAAGCCTCAGGTCACTGTAGGCTTATGGTGTTTTTGTGATATATGGTTGATACATACATCTCAACAGATATTCCAAAGTTTGCTGCTACCACGTCAGACAAGACGCCACCCCAAAATGCTGTTAGAGGGCTCAAAATGCAACCCTCTGGCCATAGCCAGATGGGGCAAAATCCCGGGACGATCCCCGGGATCATCCCTGTGCATCCACATGATGCATGGAGGATCCCAGGAGCAGGGAGGGATGATCCCTCCCTTGCCCCAGGATCTCGCCCTCCCATTTGAGCCCACTTTTTCAACAGTCTCGGGCTGATCCTGAGACCGCAGAATGTGTGTGCGGGTGTTGCAGTTTGTCCCAGCTCTTCGCAGTTACTCGCAAGGAGCCGGGACCTGTGCCCATCGGGGTGGGGTGGGGGACAGGGAAAATTAATTTAATTTTTTTAAAAAAACTAACCTTTTGCGCACAAGCGTTCATGCGCTCTTCTTCTTTAACAAAAAACAAACAAAATGTCGGGCACAACATCCTCTCCCTCTGAGGTCGTCATGTGCTGCATGTAAACAGAGGGGGAGATCTTGCGGTAAAAATATTGCCAGATCCTCACCCCTCCGTCGCACCAGAACTGGTAGGTCTAGCGGAGGCCCAAGTCTGAGGGTGCTTCTAGATGAGGCTTTTATCGTGTGCTGGCCGTGCCTCATTCAGGAAATTTTACAGGGGGTTCTAATGATGCTGTATTCCATCTGAAGCTTAGGATGTATGAGGATTCCATTTAGGAGATGAAATCCTGAGCGAAGGGCAGGGAGACTGCAGAATGGGAGGATGGAATTGGCAAGTTCTTTGACTAGTACAGAATATGGCTCTGCTGGGCTAAAGGAAGTAATGTGTGGAGAGGATGAAACTGGCAAGGATATTTATGACAGGAACACATACTGGGCAGGTGAACTTGCGAAAGATCACCAATTAAAAAAAACAAAATTACTACCCCATTTGCACAAATTTAAAGACAACAACAACAACACATGTTCCCATTTGCACAAATTTAAAGTCCTAGAAAACAATTATTAAAAAGAAAAAAATAAGATCCCATTTGCAGAAATCATGGGACCCGGGGGAGGGGGGCAGAAAAGCATCCATTTATTTAACGTGCACACAAAAAATACAAACATTTCCAGAATCTGCTACAGTGAGCCATTGCTTTTAGCAATGGAAACACTGAAAAATCCCATTAGGCTTAAATGGAATGGAATTCCCAGCTTCACACATCCCTATTTGTACCCCTCCAGTGCTGCTTCTGTCTTTCTCATTACTACAAAAAATAAACAAACCCGTTTAGGAGGGAGCAATGGAATAGCTGTACAATGCCTTTGAACAGGAAGCACAAGGAGCCATCCAGCTGCAAACAACCTCTGTCTTCCACAAGAAATGTCACTAAGGGGCTTTTATGGTGCCTTCTCCCTGCCTATTCCACAGAGATTTGCTGGTGGGGGTGGGGGCAGTCCAGACCTAACCTTATTCTACTCATTAACCTCCCATGTTTTCTTACCGCTTCTTCTGTCTATCCCCCTAGCACAGAAAACCCATTAAGGAAGAAAAAGATGAAACAGCTGCACAATGCCTTTTAACTGGAAGTGCTAGGAGCTGTCCCTCTGGAAGCACCCTAACTCAAGCTGCTGCCTTTGTCCACACTGGACACCAGCCAAAATCAGCACATTTTTCAGAAAGGGGACAGGCAGCCCCCCTTCCCTAAAGGCTGTCTTGTGCCAGAAGAGCCCATCCTTTCAGAGAGTTTTCTTTAGCAAAAGCAGGGCACCTGGCCACCCTATCAAAGCCCTCCAGATTACCCTCAGTGGTCCTCCTGCTTCCATGAACCCTCTGTGGCCAATCTTGCAACCAAGAAGCATAGAGCTGTAAGGGATCCCTGAAAGGTCATGCATCAACTCCAATTCACCTTACAGTAAATGGGGGGATCTAAAGCAGGAGTGAGTGACTATGGGAGGTCTGGGGGATAATTTTTCACACACACATACACACACACACACACAGAGATTCCCCACAGTCCTCACTCCCCTCCACATCAGAGGTGGCATTTTTTTACCCCCACTGTCCTCCTGCCTTGCCACAGAATTCCTTTTAAAGGAAAAAATGGCACTCATAATGCTACAAAGTTGTCCAACGGTCAGACTTAGCTTGTTTCCAAGCTAAATTTGACCGTAGCAGCTTCAGAGCACTGCAAGGGCCAAATTCAGCTTGGAAACAATATAAGGAAATACTTCCTGATGGTAAGATCTGTACGACACTGGAATGCTCTACCTACGGTGGTTGTGGATTCTCCATCTCTAAAGGTTTTTAAGAAGAAGCTGAACTGCCACCTCTCAAACAGGTAGCACAGAAGTGCCAAAATGATGTCAGGAAGGCTAAAGCTGAGAATGAGCTGAGACTAGCGAGGGATGCTAAAAGCAATAAAAAGGCTTTCTTCAGATACATGAATAGTAAAAGACAGAGGAAAGAAATGGTGGTTCAACTGCTTAATGAGGATGGCAAATTGATAACAGATGACAAAGAAAAGGCCAAAGGGCTGAATTCCTACTTGGGCTCAGTCTTCTCCCAAAAGTGGGTTTATGACACACACCCCTGGAAAAAGTGAAGTACAAGCTGGATTGCCATTTGAGATTGATAAACAAATGGTCAAAGAACACCTAATTTCCTTGAATGAGTTCAAATCTCCAGGGCCCGATGAACTGCATCCTAGAGTAATAAAGGAGCTACCGGAAGAACTCTCAGAACCACTGTCTATTATCTTTGCAAAATCTCCTGTTCTGCCCTTGGTGGAATATCTGTAGGGCCTGCATTGGTGGGAACTTCTATTATCTAGAAGGGAACTTCTATAATCAGAATGTGGTACTCACCATACCTGTGTTTCAGAACAAACCCAAATCTCCAGATAGGGAAGGCAATAGTTCTCTCCTCTCCTCAGCTCCCTGCCAACTTGAGAAGATCTCAAATTAATTACACTGCGAGAGAGACAAGCCAGGAAGTCTGCAGCAAAATCAATTAATGATAAAAGCCCTTCAGCAAATACACATGCACACAGAGAGAGTGAGAGTGAGTGAGAGACAGACACAAAATCTCTGTGGCAACAGGTCAGGTATCTGGACTCTTGCAGACTGCTTTTTAATCTCCTATTAAACTACATATCTTCTGATTGCTTTTGTCAGCGCTCTAAATTTAATAACTGAACTAACCATCTTCTTTCACTGTTCGCATATAAATTAGTGTCTGATCGATAAAGAGCATTTTTAAAGCAGCAAGATGTGAAAAATGAGGTGTGCAGAGCCTGCCGATGGGTGCAAGAAAATGATGGCTTCAAGTCTCCAGTGCGGTGTTTAAAAACAAGACAAATCTTACATTAAATGTTCTCTGGCACTAAAGAAATCCCATCAAAGGAAGTCATAGGCCTTTGTGTCTACTTATCTGGAAATGACAACTGAGATGGAATGTACCACTTTTGCTCCATGCCTTTATGAGGCCTGTGGCAAGGCAGAAATTCAACAGGTGCAGTGTTCCAGCAGGATGGTGATGCAGCGATGATTCACATAAAAAAGCTTTTCACACTTGGCTCTAATACTATCCTGGAGTCTCATTGGAATGATTTGTAGACACATGGGATAGAAAGTAGATCTATTTTCATTCTACATTCTAGCTTATATATGATTTTTATTTGAGTAATCAAGTCAGAAAAGGCTGAACGAATCAAAGGCTCAATACTATGCATGTTTAGACAGAAAAACATCCTGCAACTCCCAGCATGCCCCCAGCCAGCATGGTTGACTGGGGGCATGCTGGGAGCTGTAGGACTTGTTTCTGTCTAAATATGCATAAGATTGTGCACTAAAGAAGCCTTCCCCAACTTGATGCCCTCCAGATGCATTGGACTACCACTCCCATCATGCCCAGCCAACACCTGGAGGACACCAGGCTAGAGAAGGCTGGATTAAAGCATCACTTTTTAATATGTGCCCTTCATTTTTATTTATTGCATTTTTATCCCACCTTTTTTCCTCCAAGGAACCCGGCGGCATACATAATCCTCCTCCTCTCCATTTTTCTCCTCACAACAACCCTGTGAGGTAGGCTGGGCTGAGAGTCTGTGACTAGCCCAATGTCACCCAGTGAGCTTCCATGGCCCCGTGGGGACTCGAACCGAGATCTCCTGACTCCTAGTCCAACACTCTAGCTGCTATGCCACACACCCTTGTGGTGGTAAAAATAAATGGTAATAACTTTAAAAATGGGCAATTTGCTTCCCGTAACTGGGCCCCGAAATCTACTGCTTCAGCAGGGCCAGCCTTGAGTGCCGCATGATCTTTGCTTCGTGGTTAGGATCATTCCAGCTGAATCTCTTTGTGCCTGTGAAGTACTTGAACAGAAGGGCAGCGTTTTAATACTCCCAGAAGAATCATACCTATTCAGAGTGTTTATTGGTGGGGAGAATATAGCCCCCTGGTGAGCCGTTCATCAGGATTGAATGCTGAAGAGGGAAATGGGAGAGGTGTCTGTTGGCCTGTCCGATCACTGAGAATAAATATGGCTCCTCCAGGGGATTCCCTCCAGAGCAGTCTCTTCAGCTCAACATGAATCACTCCAGGTCAGCTGGATACGTTTAGAACCCTGATAGTAATGGACAGGATAATTGTGACCTGTGCCTGCTTGGCGAATGCGTAATTGATTTATCCCCAGCTTTCCACCGGCATCCTCCGTGCATTCCGCTTTATTGAAACAAATCACGCCAACAGCTGTCCATTTGTCAGTGGCGAAGCAGTGCTGATGTACGCTTGGCAGGTGGCTGGTGGTGTAACTTGGGGACACACGGGGCAGCTCATGAAGCAGGAAGAGTGTTTCGGCCTGGCTGATAAGGCAGGGTCAGAATCAAGGCCGCGTGGGTGACAGTTGAGAAGTGGCTTTGGCACGGAGGTCAAGTTGCAGGGAGTTGAGCTGCATGGCTGGGGCACACAGCAAAGGACAACTTGCTACAGAAGAGACCTGGTACTGTGGTTCAGGTGCCAGCCTCAATCTTAGGACAAAGGTCACTGCTTTGGATGTCCCTGGAACAAAGGTCACTGCAGTAGGGGGCAGATACTTGGGGAGAGCAGCACTGCAACACTTTGCAAAAAAAAAAGTAGGCATCTAAGCCAATGGTGGAGGATCCTGGGATTATCTCCAGCTCTGTCCCACCAATACTCACCTTAAGAGGTATCTGGCCATTTTCTGACCATTCTGAGAGAGGAAGGGGGCGGTTATCAGAAGATGCAGGGTGGATGTGACGATTATCACAGCCTGATACTTAGCACTGTTGCTTGCTGATATGTCTTCCAGTGGGAAAGATGGCTACTTCCTGCCATAACCTCTCCATTTCCCATCTAACAACTGGAGATGTTGTACACCACCATCCTAACCTGGTTATGAACCTCCAGGAGGCATTTGCCTGCCATTTTGAACCCCACAATAGGAAGGGGTGCAATTTGAGGGGATTTGGAATGGAGAAATGGCTAGAGAAAGGAGTTAAGCATCCCTTCTCTGCACTGATTCTCTCCTCCCCAAATGGCTTTGCTTTGAAAAAGGAGGTTTCATCGCTGCTATTGGAAGGAGCATGTTGCATGTCTCAAAAACCATGTTGGGTTTTCTTTATTTATTTATTTTATGAAACACAATATAGAAATGCTCAGAAATAAATAAATAAATAAATAAATTTCCTGTATTCTTACCCTTCAAGGCCTGTCCTAAGACATGGCCATGTGCTTATAATGACTGGCCTTTTTGATATAATGCTCATGTGGCCCATAGGTGTGTGGGTCCTTACCATGGTCCAGCTTTCCCCAATGTGGTGTCCTCCAAATGTGTTGGGTTACAACTAGAGCTGGGCCGAATCCTGCCCCCTATTTTCGGGAACTCTCTCTCTCTCTCTCTGTCTCTCTCTCTCTCTCTCTCTCGTAAAGAGGCATTGGTTTTTCTGCCTGTTTCGCAGGGGGGAAGGGTTTACAGTAGGGGTGTGCATGGACCCCCCGCTCCGCTTCACTTCCAGATCCGCGATTTTTGGATCAGGCCGCTTCGCCCCACCCCCGCTCCACCCATTTCCGCTCCTCTCCACTCGGAGCTCCGGATCCGGATCAGAGCTCCGTTTTTTCCCCCATAGGGTTGCATTGAAAGCTAAAAAAGTAAACAACTTTTTTTTGGTTCAAGTTAGAAACCTCACGTTTGGCACCATGACACCTCATGGACGTATACCCACACATGCCAAGTTTTAAGGCAATCCCATCATCCCCTGATTTTTGGGGAATTTATGAAAATCAGGCACCCCATTCAGACCCCTTTCCATAGCTCTGTCAATTTGCACGTTAGAAACCTCAAACTCGGCACCATGAAAGCTTATCCAGGGATACATACGCACGCCGAGACTCAAGGCAGTCCCATCATCCCCTGATTTTTGGGGAATTTATGAAAATCCAACACCCATTCACACCCCTTTCCAATAGCTCCGTCAATTTGCACGTTAAAAAAAAAACCTCAAACTCACCACCATGACAGCTTATCCAGGGATACATACGCCGCACGCCGAGACTCAAGGCAGTCCCATCATCCCCTGTTTTTTGGCAGGGCTTAAACCTGCAAACCTCTCAATGGGGCCATTTCAAAGGAAATCCCAACATGCCATGAATTGGGGAGTAGAGATCAACCTATATGAATCTTCTTCCACACATGAAAAATGGATTTGGAACTTCCAAAACTCCAAGTGAGCGCAGGAAGGACTTCTCCCCTGAGTCAAAGCCAGACACACACAACATCCCTGCAAGGCGGGCAGGGGAGGAGAGAGGGAAGGCAGGCAGGCAGGCAGCAGACATTTCTGGGTGCATAAGGAAGTGAGCCAAGGATAAGCCAGTAATGCATATAAAATGGAATAAATAAATAAATAAATAAATAAACGAAGGAGGGGTGGAATTAAAAGCAGCAGTGTTGCTGAATAAACAAGAAGAAGAACTTTTTTAAAAAGGTTATATCTGTCTTTTACCAGTAATAGGGGGACGTGCCCTGGGGGGGGGGGGGAAGCAGCTGCCAATTTGACTGGTCCTAGTAGTGACCATTCTTTTAAGAAGCAAGGCTGTCAGTTCAACTCATGAAAGCCATTGCTCCACCGCTAAGAAGTGGAACTGTCACTTCAACTCATGATAGGCATCGCTCCACCAGGTTACTCTCTTTGGAAGGCTCTGATGGCCTTCCAAGTACAGGAGAGAGTGGGGGCACGTCCACAATGAGATGCCCTAGGGGAGCTCATCCCCTTGCACCACATCTTTTCAGTTGTTCCCCAAAGTTAGGGTGGGTAGCAGTGCTGTGTTTCTATCTCTTATTATTGGCTTAGTATATGATTTCACAGGTTGTGTTTGTGTATTTGGTGGGGCTACTGTTTTAAAAAACACTGGGAAAAGTCCGTTCAGACTAAGAAAGAGAAGTTTCCCAGAATCCCAAGTTTCCCGTTTTGCCTATCCCCTCCTCCAACTTTGGGATCATGTGATCATGACCGGGAGTTGACTCTGCCCCTCAGCAATCGAAAAGGTAATCTTTTTCCCGCCTTTACCCTACTTTTTAAAAAATTCTAGCGCGCAACCCGCACCACGCAGAGAGGTGAGAGTAGTCTCAAAATGACCCCCATCCACGACTGTCTAAGCACAAGAATTTTCAGAACGATAGCTTAAAAATCAACCCAGTTATCCCCGCTTCTTTTCCACAATGCAATCCTATGGGCGAAAACCGCCGTTTGACCCGCGCTGTCCCTGTTTGTTGACCCGATTTTTTAAAAAATATAGCACGCGACCCGCACGACGCAGAGAGGTGAGAGTAGTCTCAAAATGACCCCCATCCACGACTGTCTAAGCACAAGAATTTTCAGAACGATAGCTTCAAAAACAACCCAGTTATCTATGGGCGAAATGTTTCAAGATGGCGATCGGAGCGGTCCGCCTGAAAGAGGAGCTCCGAAAAATGGGCGCTTCTCTTCGCCTTGCTTCTAGGGGTCCGCGGTCCGCTTCTACTCCGCCTCTGGGCAAGGCGGAGCAGGCCAATTCGCTCCTGCTTCTGCGCTTCTAATAGGAGCGGAGCACATGCCTAGTTTACAGATACATTTTTAAGTGTAGCTGGTTGCTGAGGGGGCCTTCTTACTGTTTTTTTTTTAGTTTTTCAAACACACATACACACAAACCCCTTTCCTGGCATTTGGAGGAGCCCAGCAGTTCTAAGTGAATGCTATTGGAGACCATGTGACCTCACCCTCTCCAGTAAGCACTCAGGAAGAACTCCTGGGCTCTTGAAAATGCCAGGGGTGTTTTGAAAAAAAAAATAGAAAGAAAGAAGACACCTCACCAACTGGCTACATTTAAAAAGGCATGTGGAAACCCTGTCCCCCTCCCCAAGGAGAAAATTCTCTGAAATTCTCTCCTTTGCCTGAGTTTTCATTTTTCCTTCACCCCCAATGAAATGCTGGAAATGAATGGTCAACATTTTTGGCCCAGCACTAATTACAACTCCTGGCATTCCGCAGCCAGCCATGATGGCTTGGGGATGCCTGGAGTTTTAGTCCAACCCATCTGGTGAGCACCAGGTAGGAGAAGGTTGCCATAGTCATTCAAAACTGGGCTTCTTTGCCATAAAACCACTATAATGTAGCAGGCAGGTGGTTTGAAGTAGATAATTGCAGCTTCCCCATTGGCTCTGCCAGCGACTGCTGTAATGGCTTGCAATTGCTCCTTAGTAAATCCATCCCCTTCCCAGTGCTGGCAGTGATTCAGTAGAGTGTTGCTGTGGAGTGGTGCTCCAATGCAGACTGAGCCTCTGTCCTATTCCTGTGTGTGTATGTGTGTGTGTGCTTCTGCAGGCGAGCACATCTCAATATACCCAAGGGCTCTTATTTATCCTGCCACTTCTCAGCCCCTGTTATTACCTTCCTGTGGTGTTTGCTTTCCTGGTTATGAATTTCCCCAAAACACGCTGTTCATCAGGAAGCTGAACAGTAGCCCTCACCTGCAACAGCAGCGGTCTTTAAATGAGAAAACAGAGAGAAATCATTCTCCCATTCAACGACGGAGAAATCTGCAGGATGGGGGAGCCAAATTCAGATAATAGATTACCCTGAAAAGTCTATAGGGCAAGATAAACAATACTGACAAGGTCTCCTTTGAATGCTGCATTTTCAATCCCGAGACATAAAATAGCCTGATGGCACCTCCATTGCTTTGCTTGTCCCTGACTTCAAAGACCAGAAGAAAATATGTTTTTCCTTTGTAGGCAGAGTTAGAAGTTTCTTTTTAAGCAAGAGAAGCGGGGGGGGGGGGCAGGGGGCTGGGGCTGGACTCAAAGAACAACTCCAAAGAGAGAGCCAGGGAGGAATTCTATCTGTCTTGCCTATTGCCCTCTACTGACTCAAGACATATATTTACAACGGTAAACACACATCTGGAACTCTGCAGAGGGAAAACTGTGATGGTTTTGAACAGAGTAACAGCTAAATGCTGTTGTTCTGCTCAAAGTTGCAGCTATGCAAGGCTGCTTTTCAGAACACACAGCCGCCGCCACTACTACTACTACTGGAGCTTTATTCCATGCATTTATGTGTAATGCTGGGGTCCCCAGCATGTGGTCTGTGCGCACCAATGTGCCTGTACATGCCTTCCTTGGTGCCCACTATGCTCCCTGCCCCATTTGATTTATTTCTTTTCTAAAGTATTTTTATCTAAAAAATATTAACTGGGAAGCCAGCATACCACAAAGCAAAGTGCCTGCCTCCAGCATCATGCTGTCTTTATTTCCAAGAATGCCTCTGGTTCCCATGGGAGAACCAAACGCATTCTTACAAAATACAAAATGGTGAGTGGCTGCAGCCCGGAGCTGTTTTGAAGTGTGCCCAGCCGCCCAGAAAAAGGGGCAGAAATAAGCTGGGGGTTACAAGAGTAGTAGGGAGCAAAGGGGTGCTTTGCCTGTGTTAAGTGTGCGTGTGTGTGTGTGTGTTGCCTGTTTTTTAATGTTCTGTGTGTGGTAATTCATTTAAAGCTAGTCTACCATCCATTAACCCATTCTCACCAACAAAAGAATTGATGGGCTTGCAAGTAAGATGAGAGAGCCGTCCAGATAGGGGAAACTAACACTGGCGTTAGGGTCCAGGATGTGATTACCTGAGAAATCTCTTGTGGGAACTGAGCCTATGCAGGGGAGTGGGGCTCAGGGGTGTTACCCAGGTTCCGATGCCAACTGGAAAGGACGGAACAGAGATGCCCCCTCAGACACAGTGATGGTTTGTGAGCCTGGTTCTCCTGCCAGGAGAGATCATCAGAAGGGGAGCTTTAGCAGGCCCTCCCCTGTATTTAAGTTGGGGTACAGACTGAAGAAGCTCTGCTGAGAACAGCATCATCTAAATTGCTTGAAGTACTTTCTGGCCTGGATTTAATTTTATTTATTTATTTTATTTATTTATTTATTTATTTATTTATTATACTTTTATACCGCCCAATAGCCGAAGCTCTCTGGGCGGTTCACAAAAATTAATCACATGCGTAATTCCACTTGCACAACATTGGATTTTGCTCAGTGTTAACTCAGCTAGCATTTTATTCTGCTATATTTAAATCTCTGCCTTATGGCATTGTGTTTTTGATAAGCTTAAACAGCAGCAGAGCCTATTAGCAAATTCTTGATCTCTGCAAGATTAACATGAATCTTGAACCATTGTCTGCCTTGAATATTGTATCATTAAGACTCTGACTTCCAATATATTGATGGGACTCTGACTCTGTATGAATCCTAGCCTTGGGACTGTCTTTTGAACAAAGCAATATGCCAATAGCCTTTGCATAGGCTATTTAATTTATTGGGGGATTATAAATGCTGTAAGCTGTAGCACAAATTCTGGAAAGCTGATCTGTGTAACCTGAGCTACCGCAATAAAGTGTTTTGTTGTGATCTGTGTCGACTTGCCAGAGAGCATCAGAAAACCAGGCCTGTCAGACCACCACTGTTCCTTTGCTCAATATTGCAACTACATTTGCATTACATCCATTTGTATATAACACATCTGCTTTGGCCTTTAAAGCATCTTAGGTGCACATCCTAAAAATGTGAACCCGAATTCTCAGATTTCCACTGAACACTTAGCACTGTGCATTCGTTGGGAAACTTGTGCACAAATATCATGTGGAAAGAGAGAGAGAGAGAGAGAGAGAGAGAGCTGTTGTGCAATAAGTCCACTATGGATGTCAAGACCTGTTTGTTGTGACTGTTGAGCTCCTAGAGTTGAATGTCTCCCCATGCAAAGCAGTAGATGAGGTTGGGATCCTTATAGCCTCATCAGCCGGTCCTCCAGTCTAAGAATCACACTGACTAACATGCTTGGTCACACGCCTGCCAAACAACATGCTCAAAGGTTAATTACACACTAATGAGTCCAGCTACAGTGTCTTTCCAGGCACCTATGGCTTTCCCCCCTTTTGTTTAATGGCACAGAGAAGAAAACCAATTAATTAAGGCTGCCTTGCTACAAGAAAGCTAGGACCCAACAAGTTGTTTCACCTTGATAATGAATTTGTAGCCCTGTTAATTTATGAATGTCCTGTAGATTACAGCAACTGCCTTTCTCGGTAAATTCGGTCTGGTCAGGGGGTCTGACTGGCTTAAGGCATTATGAGGAAATGTCCAGATAGGATGCACGAGTGACTTTGCATCCAGTTTTTGCACTTCCAGGATAAAATCAGAATCATTAACACAAGCAACTTCCCTGAATTTATAGCATCAAAAGAATAACGTTTTGCCAGCCTGTACTACTTTGGTCTGTAGTCAAGGGGGGTGAGGACCCTCCCTACTAACACAAAACAAACAGGTTAGGAAGAAAAGTCCAGCCTACCTTTATTGACATTTTAACACACCTATGTGTGCCTTGTGCAATTTGTTGTTCTCTACTTCTAGGAACATAGGAAACTGCCTTATATTGAGTCAAGCCATTGGTCCATCCAGCCCAGTATTGTCTACACTGACTGGCAGCATCTCCCCAGGGTTTCAAGCAGGATTCCTTCCCAGCCCTACCTGGAGATGCCGGAGATCAAATCTGGGACTTTCTATAGGCAAAGCATGTGGTCTGCCATGGAACTATAGCCCTTTTTGTTATTTGAACTGAGGCCACAAGGAGACTAGTGAAAATCCAGATTTGGGCAACTGCTTCTCCATAGAAAGTCTTTAAAGCTGTGAGGAAAGGCACAGCATGAAGGGGAGAGCTAGTGGGCAGGGGGGCCGTGCTTAACCTTTCCTCTGGGCTTCTGCTTCGCTACTACCCTTCTTTCTCCCAGCCATGGCTTCTGCTTCTCATTGCTTCCTGCTCAGTGCAGCTGAGGCATTGCTGATCAAATGCCTCTGAACTGATCAATTCCTGCTCTGTGGGGAGATTTTGATTGTTTCTTCTCATTGCTATTGTTTTCTTATTGCAAAGTAAGCAATAGTTCACACATAAAACAAGACAAGGAAAAAAAATGAGAGGAAGGTAGTGATTAAAGCCCTCCTATAGGTAGCAGAAATGGAATAATTAAGGAGTAAAGTATTAGTTATGCCCAGCTACACTGAACAGAAAGCAATTAGAGGCAGAAGCCATTAGAAAGATGTTTCTAAATAAAAGCACACTAGCTAAAGTGACTATGTGTGCTACCTTATGGAGGACTGTCCTCTATTGGAAGGCATCCTCTATTTGGAGGGTCGCCCTGTCAAGTTCCAGTTTAAAGGTCAATGCCCATACAAAGGGAGAGCAGCAGGGGCTTTCACCTGGACAGCAGACTGAGCAGATACAAAGGTCGACTTTTATTATTTATTTATTATTTATTTATTGCATTTTTATACCGCCCAACAGCCGAAGCTACCTGGGCAGTTCACAAAAATGAAAACCATTCAAAGTATGAAACAAAAAGTATAAAAACATGATATAAAACACCCATTAAAAATTGATTAAAAACATACCATACATGATTAAAACATCTTTAAAACATTAAAACATCTTTAAACCATTCTAAGGGCTTTGCTAGACCTGCCGGTATAAGCCGGCAGGGAGGCGGGGCGATGGCGCGCTGACGTTAGCGCATGCGCCCGGTTCTTCCAGACGCCAGACGCGCAGGGACCTCGCGATCCCTGCAGCGTCCGCCATTTTTTTTTTTCAGTTTAAAGGGGCCATGTGCGGCCCTAAGACTGCAGAGAAGGTAAGGGTTTTTTTTAATTTAGCCCCCCCCACCCGCTGCTGATCCCTCCTCATAGGCCCCTGCCTGCTCGCTCGTCCTCCCCGCATCCGCCATCCCCAATCCCGTCCCCAATCTTCTCCCCCCCCTCCCTCGGCAGCCCCATCCCCGATCTTCTCCCCCCCTCCCTCGGCAGCCCCATCCCCGATCTTTGCCCCCCTCCCTCAGCAGCCCCATCCCCAATCTTTGCCCCCTCCCTTGCCATCGTCGATGTCCGGCTTCCCCCTCTCTCTCCTGGTGGGTCCGGCCTTCCCCCTGCCCCTCTCCCCCCCCTTGGGATCTCCCCTGGCCGATGGGCACAGCGCTCAGCGCTGTGGCCAGTCCGCGGCTTTCTGCGGCTACTCGCGAGTAAGCGAGTAGCCGCAAAAAGCCATGGAAGTAGCTAGACATTTCGCAGCTCCGGCCTGAGGCCAGGGCTGCGAAAAAGGCACGCCATAAGCGACTTTGCTTATGGCGCGTTAGGGGAGCCTTCAGCACAGCCTGGCGCCGGCTTCCCCTGTGCGTCATCTGGACGCACAGCAGGGAAACCGGCCCACAAAGCATGCTAAGGCCTCGTCTAGCAAGGCCCTCAAACTTTTCACTCAGTCTTCCCCAGTATTGTGAGATTATTGTGTTTCTATTTAAATTATAGTACATTTTTCTAAATGTGCATCCCTTCATATGGATGAGTATCAGCACTGGTGCAAGCTGTCTCCCCATCTGAGATAGGAGAGCATGCTCTCACTACTGGGCACTCCTCTCCCACCCCCTTGCTGTCACGGTCATGTCCCCCCCCCTCAACCTCTTGCAGTTGCCATCTCCATCGCCACCATGGGTACCCCATCCCTTGTTACTGCCACCTGTCCTCTGTAGAGCTGTGTGTTGTGGCCCAAACATTACGAAGACACTTCTTATGGTCCAACACATCTTTATTGATAGAAAAGAATTCACATTGCAATGGAGAGAAGATGCCCCTCTGCCAAGGAATACCCTTCTCTGACTCTTGCTGAGTTTGTCAGCTGTTTTATTAGCAATTTCTGGTCACGTAAGCATAAAACACAGAGCATGTGCAAAGTATTGTTGATGAAATAGGAAACTTAGCTAACAGCGGTTTCCTGTAATTTCTATGGCTAAGTTAGCTCTTTCCTGTTTGTCCTGTAAAAGGAACTTGCTTATCAATCAGCCACTTGAAAGTTCACCCACAGTGAATGTTATTTCTGCATAGATTTTTTTATGAACAGTTCACCTCCAGTGCCAACATGGCTTCGCTTATGCTAAGATATGCCTATGGCAGCCATTACATGTGTCAGTTGAGAAAGTGGCTGGCATGGCTCTTCAGGAAGCCAGCAAGGCCCAAATGTCTGGTTCTCAGGGGGTCCTTCCTCAGGCAGGAGATAGTCTGTCCTGTGCATGATCTCTTAGGACACTCCTGCCACAATGCCTGGCTCTGAGGAAGTACTCCATCAGAGCCAGGTATTTGAGCCTGGCCAGCTCTCTGAAGAGCTGTGCTAGCCACTTCCTCTGGCCAATCCGACTCTCCAGAGAGCCTGCCTGCCTGCCCTCTGGCTCACACAGAGAGGATTCTCAACGCAAATCAGAAGGTGAGTGGCTGATAGAAGTTGCCCATCTTCTGTTTTGCTCTGAGGATCCCCTCATTTTCCACAGCAGGAGAGCTGTGTCATTGTGTGGACAGCTGTTCCACAGAAGAAAGTGTTCTTCAGAGCACCTGCTGGAAGCAGGAACAGCAGACCTGCCTGGCAGAGGCAGGGGTAGTTTGCAATTCACCCCACCTCATGAGAGCGCCATCTCTGATTAGTATATGCAAATGTTGTGCAATCTGTACCCAATTCTGTCCTTTTTCTTAGTGATGCATTTTCTCTTTTTTCGGTGATGTGGAAGTGGCCACCCTAAGACTAGTCCTGGGTAAGCTGGTACCGAATTGGTACTTTGAAGTAGAGTCATGAGTGAGTTTTCACAAATCAAATCTGAAAAAGGATTGGAGGGCAACACAGAAAAACCTGGAATGTGACAGGTTGGCAATTACATTGTCTGGATTCTTTGTATAAACTGAGTGAACAAAGGATGGCAAATCCAGACCAAAACACCTAGTGTGGAAACAACCTAGGTGTCATGCCTCTACCACCAGAGGAATCCTCATGCTATGATCTAGAGCCTTCTGAGCCAGATGTTCCCAGGGGACAAGCCATTTCAGAGGTTCCTGGAGCTGCCCAAGTAACTCCTGGGCCCTCGGGAGAGATGGCTTCAGAACTTCCCCTTTGAGAGGTGGAAAGCTTGTCCCCTGGGAACATCTGTCCCTAAATCAAAAGTGGATGCTGAGCCAGGACTCAGCCCACCTGAAGGTACAAGCTAAGACCATTGCCCGGTGAAGGAGTGTCCACTTGCAGAAAATGACTCCTCAAGAATAAAGGTCCTCCTCACTAGTAAGACTTTTGCCAGACCAGGAAGATCTGAAGCTATCTCTCCCAAGGGCCCAGGAGCTTCTTGGTGAGCCCCAGGTTCCTTTGAAATTGCTTGTCCCCTGGAAACATCTAGCTCAGGAGGATCCAGTTCATCCTACTTACCTCTGCTTCTTGGACTGCATTCATATTTGACTACATGTTTGGAGCTTGGCCATGCATCCTACCTTTCTTTTGGATCACCCTTTTGCCTCGTAATACTGTGCCTTTGACCACTGCCTGTTAATTGACTACTCCTGCCTTGAATTGCTCTCTTGCTGGACTGATACATTTAAGGCTTGCTTGTTCATTGACTTACTATTGAATTTACCCCTTAATTTGCCCTTGTCATGAGAACCCACCCAATGCAGGATATTAGGCTTGTAGGTCTGGCCTAGTATAGCAGCTCCTTGTGTTTTGCAGCTCATGCCCCACAGTCCTGTGCACATATTTACTTGAAAGGAAGGCCCAGCAAAACCAGAGGGACATACTTTAAAGTATTTAGGATTGAAAGAGTTCATAACCTCTTTCCACTCTCTACCCCCATCTTTTCTGGCTTGCCATTTTTTGAAAAATAAATTGGTCCAGCCTTGACAAAGGGAGAATCCTGGGAAGACATGCATAATTTCAAAATCCAAGCAGAAAAAAAAAGAGAATGGGAGAGGAATGCAATGCCAGTCCATTCATGAACACACTGATGGGGCAAGAACGCCCCCACATGGAAAGTATTGATGGAAGTTCCGTCTTGGGTGCTGCTGCACATTTTTCAGGACTCTCTCTCGGATCACAGCTCAGATTCCCAAGAAGTGCTGGATTGAATTTTAAAAGCGAGTAAAGGATGGTTCCTTGCTCCTCCTCAAATGACATTAAAACTCCTTGCTCTGGGTGATACCTTATATTGTCAGCTGTTTCAAGGTGGAAGATGGAGGAGAGATAGAAGCAGCAGCCAAGGGGGGGGGGGAGAAGAGAGAGCAAAGCAAGAGGGAATGAATGCAGTGACTAACTGGTTTGATAACAAATTCACTGACACAGGGAACCGTCTTTTTCCCTGACGCTGCCAATTCCTTAATGATGCCGACTCTAAGGGCCCCGGAGGGAGAGGAACTTTGACTCCATGAAAAACCCTTTGCCGCAACAGAATTGCTTTATTTAAGGCTACGATGGGCATGTTTAAATATTAAAGGCTGAGCAATAATGGATGATGTTAGTTTAAACTGACTACGAGAAGCCACCTCTCAGAACCCACATCCACCAAAGGCTGATGGTGCAGCCCACACGTGTGTGTGTGTTTAAGAGGCTCGTCAGAACTCAACAAGAGAGCAGGGGACCAAGCAATTTATTCTGTTCTCGGTTTACGCCAGATACGCCAGATACCTCCTTTTTAGGGGAATGTCACTTCCATTGGAATTCTAGAGCTCTGTCATAGCAAAGAACATAGTAGTACCCGTCTGAAGTCCTGAGCTGGTAAACCTGTCACCTAGGTCCTAGGCAGCATCTTTGTGGATTCACACTGTACTAAGAGGAAACCGAATTTGTCCTAGAATTCTTCACTCAAGGATCAGTAAGTTCAGCTCTGCCCACACTTGGAACCTTGGGTCTCCTTGGAGATGTAAGGAGAGCAGGACACCACCCCTCCTCGAAGTAAACCCCTACACTGCCAGTAACTGTGAGAAGCCATGAGACCCAGAGAATCCAGCCGCAGAGCCTGGATTCCTGGCTGCTTCTCAGATCCTCCCCCATCATCTAGGTCTAGTGCTGCAGGAGCAATGAAGATGGCTAGCCAGGCAGGAGCTTCAGGGCCACTGGCAAAGTGTCTGGCTAGCTGCATGCAAGTCTTTTTGGTAGGAAGGGTACGCTTGGGTAATCACTCGCCTGCATCAGTGCGTGTCTGCGGTGGAGGCTGGTGGCTTTGATGTCAGTGAATCCGCTCTGGGTTTCAGTCAGAACCCTAAAGGAGCTGTCCAAAGTGTAAAGCAGCTTAGATAACTCCTTTAGATTTCTTGAAAGGAAGGCCCACTGAAACCAATGGGGCTTATTTTTAAGTTTTTAGGATTGTAAGTCTTCCCACCCACCACCCAACCCCATCTTTTCTGGTTTACCATTTATTTTATTTTGGTCCAGCCTTGATAGAGTTAAGACAGAATCTTGGAAAGTCGTGGCATCATTTCAAAATCCAGGCAGAAAAAAAAGGATGAGACAGAGGAATTCTGGCAGAATGCAATGCCAGTCCATTTGTAAATATACAGATGGGGAAGAATGCCCCCACATGGAAAGTGTTTATGGAAGATCCCTCTTAAGCTATTTGGGGTGCTGCTGTGCATTTTGCAGGTCTCTGACTGAAAACCGGAGCGGATTCATCACCCAATTGCCACCATCCTCCACTACCTGATCGAGAGTTAGGAAAGGGTGGAGCCTCCATGAACTCTCAGAGGATCATCAGATGGGGGAGAAATCATGTTTCCCTCCCGTCACTTTGCCTCCTGCTTTTGTCCCACAATAGGGAGGAGGAGCTTCCTCTTCCTTCACGCCTCGACCATGTGGCCCAGTCAGTGGGCGTTTTTGTAGCACTGCTTCTCCTGCACACAGCAAGAAATGGCAGCATGTTTCATTACAGCCAAAACCATTGGGTTTTCCAGGTCTTTTTGTGTGTGTGTGATGGGGAAATGAGCAGAAGGAGCGAGAGACATGTGGGAGGCGGACGATGGCATCAAAAAGACCTGCAAACATCCATGAGTGCCCAGTAACAAGTGTGCTCTAAAACGTTCATCTGATGATGTTCTCAGTCTAAGCTGAATCGTTGCTGAAACAACAGCCCCCTTTGGAGCTCTGAGCTCCAATACATTGCTTTTCCAGAACTGGGAAAGCAGACACACTGAAACGGGCGTCTTACCCATATATTTCACCATGACTTATTTGTGGTAGCATATTCATTGCAATTGTATCATTTCAGTATGCCACCTCTGTCTAAGATGGCATCTCCCCCCTCCCCCCACCCGGGTTGACTGAGATGGGGAAAATATGTTTCAGGAATATAGGCCTTAAGGTTTGATGCTGTGGGCATGCAAGAGGAATTGCAAGTTAGTGCAACTGTTTGCCAAGACATCGTAAGGTCCTGGTTGGCAGCCACTTTCTCCAGAGGGCTATTTTGAAGAAGGGATGATGACAAGTCAAGTCCAATCCCATCCAGGAAAATGGCCTTTTCCACATGGCAGTGACTTGGCTGTTACATTCTCTGTTCTGGCAACCAGAGGGCCTGGATGCCAACCAGTTGCTATCCCCTATTATGAATCATGCTCTCTTTTTTAAATGGTGGATGTTCAGCACTGTGTGTTACAAACACTGTTTTGACATCTGAGCTCTCAGGTGTGTTTTCATGCCTTTCTATTATGCAGAGACTCCCTACGCTTCAGTCATGTTCCTCGATCACTCCCCTACATGCACTGGGGAACAAGAGCACACCTTCCAACCATCTACTTTATTTGAAGCTACTGGATCTCCATGCCAGCAAAGAATATCTGAGACAGACCTAGGCCTACACACATTGGATTTTTATGCTCATGCCCTGTTAGAATATTCTCCCTCCCCAACATCAGGGGCAAAGAGGAAAAGCACCCCCTCACTCCCCACCATGCATAGGGTAGCAATCAGGGATCATATCATAAACTACAGCCCATTGTTGAGGAACAGTGGTCATTTATGCACTGTCTGGTCACTTTCAAAATAATCAGCTTCTGAAGCATTGCAGTGAATCACATTTAGTTTGGGCACAGTTAGGGGAAGTTTCTTTTTGCAGAGAAACTTCCCCTAACCTAATTGACCATTTTTCCTCCCATATCCTATCATAATCTCTCGTGTAGTCCAGCCAAGAGTGATGTCATCATGTGCAGCTGAGAACAAGGGGAGACGGAAGGGGTTGGATAAATTCCTGGAGGCAAAGGCTATCAATGGCTACTTGCCCTGATGGTTGTGTGCTATCTCCAGTATTCAAAGCAATGAGCCTGTGTGCACCAGTTGCTGGGCATCATGGGTGGGGAGGGTGCTGTTGCACCATGTCCTGCTTGTTCATCCCTGGCAAATGTCTGGTTGGCCACTGTGTGAACAGAGTGCTGGACTAGATGCACCCTTGGTCTGATCCAGCAGGGCTCTTCTTATGTTCTTATGTTCTTATTCCCAGCAGCTGAGGCGCATGCTCCACTCCAGCCTAAGCATCTCTCAAAACATTGCAGAACCTTTTTATTCAGGCTGGCTTTCATCATCCAAAGTTAAGCCAACTAGCAGGAGTGAGGTCTCAGGATTGTTTATTTTTTGCTAATTTTTAAATTAGTATTTCTGTTAGATATTTTAGCTTCATTTTGCAATCTATTGTTGCCTGCTTGGCATTCCCTTGGGAGCTCAGGCCATCATTTGTGCACCTGACATAAATTACTGCAGCACAAGAAAAAGGCAAGGTTCTCAGATGTAATGAAGGCCTCATGTGCAGCTGAGCCCCTGTTTTAGGTTATTTTTTTAATTTGTTTATTAGATTTCTACACCGCCCAATAGCCATCAGTACATCTTGCTCCCCCCTGCCCTTCTTTTGCTTCTTGGTGATGCTTGGCAGGCCTTCTTTCCCTTTACTTAGTTTCTCAAAGAGGTTGAGCAATAGCCGAAACAGCAGTGTTGTGATCTCTGGTCACCTTGAAGAAGACCCCAAGGCTTAGAGCACATGCCCTTTTGCCGGCGCATTCAGAATTTCAAGACAAGGCCAAAAAGTGTACTAAAGGAGGAATTCTTGCGTCATGCTCTGAACTTGCACATTATTACTGAGTATAATCACCCAGAATATCTTTACAGCTGCAGTGGAGGTGAATGCTCCCAACAACAATGTGGACATGTCAGGGCTGGCATCAAGGGTCAGCATTGCTGGGCACTTGCCAAGGGTCCATGCTCCAACAGAGGGGCCACTGGCAAGAGCCCCCTGGGCCTGTTCTTCTGCTTCACCAGTGCAATGGGCTTGTTCACCTGTGTCTCATTTCTGGTTCCAACAATGGTGGTTGTGAGAAGCAGGAACTGCCTGCTTGCTTCCACCTGACAAGCAAGCTGGTGATAGCAATGAGAAGCAAAGGTAACAATGACAGAGGAAAATGTAGACACTAAGGATGAGGGCCCATTAAAGGTGTCTTGCTCAAGTTCCCCCCAAAACCTGGAGATGGCATTGGTACATGTAGTAGTCATTTGACATGTATGTGCCTGCTGCTTTTATGCCTGCAGCCAGTTGCTCATTGTTGGGGTGACCATATGAAAAGGAGGACAGGGCTCCTGTATCTTTAACAGTTGCATAGAAAAGGGAATTTCAGCAGGTGTCATTTGTATATATGGAGAACCTGGTGAAATTCCCTCTTCATCACAACAGTTAAAGCTGCAGGAGCTATACTAGAGTGACCATTTTAAAAGAGGGTAGGGCACCTGCAGCTTTAACTGTTGTGATGAAGAGAAAGTTTCACCAGGTTCTCTATATATACAAATAACACCTACTGAAATTTCCTTTTCAATACAACTGTTAAAGATACAGAAGCCCTGTCCTCCTTTTCATATGGTCACGCTAGTCATTGTGAACATATTACTACAACACATAGGTGTGAGACATCTCCATCCCACCACACATGGTTTTTCCAGCACCTGCAGTGGTGCACCTCAAACTCAATCCTGTGTGTGGAAGTGGATGCAAAAGACCAGCTTGCCATGGGCGCCTCCCCACCTTCCCATTCGTCCTTTATGCCAGCCTTCCCCAACTTGGTGCCCTCCAGATATTTTGGATTTCCATTTTTTTAAAAAAAGGGGGAGGATCAGTTTCAAAGTTGCAAGCAAACACCATGCCTACAACAGCTGGGGTATCAGAAGAGACATCTCCTTGTGCCACATCATGTCCTTGAAGCCTTTGGTGTGCTGACTACTGTTGAAGACGGAGTGGTGAGTTAAGACACTGGGTCTGATTTAGTTATGCCCACATTACAGTCATGATGTATGATCAATTGTTGCTATCCTGTTTGCATTGGGGGGGGGATGTATTGAAGCACTTCGAATCTAACAGAAAATGTATTCTTGTAAATGGGAGAATAAGTGTCCCAAGCAACAATTAGCTCTTAGTGTAATTTCCGTGATTCCAGTGGAAATCAACTGGCGGGTAACAGAAAAGACAGTGCATTGAAATTTTAGTGAATTGGAGTGCCTCTCTGACTGCTGTGGGAGATCCTTCTATCACCTAAAGTGATAAAGATCATAAAATCTTAGTGCCGATGCAACAGCAAAAGAAATCTCATATACATCGACCCTGAAGGATCGGGCAGATGTTCAGGCAGCAAAATAGAAATATTTAATTATTGCACATGTGACTACATTTTCCCTGAAAATCAGAACCACCTCCAGCTAATACAGTCAAGATGGGGCCTGGCCATCCCATCTGTCAGGGATGCTTTAGGGTGGATTCCTGCATTGAGCAGGGGGTTGGACTCGATGGCCTTGTAGGCCCCTTCCAACTCTGCTATTCTATTATTCTATGATTCTGTGCATTCACACCTCAACTCTGTGGGTGAGTTCACATGTCACACTGAGCCATTCTGAGAACAAGTCACCAAGAGTTGGTTGTTCACACCCTGTCCTGATAGACGATCGGGCACTCTGTGGCTTTCCATGGTTTGTTTTCCCCCTCAGTTCCCCTTAGTCCTCCCACCGGCTCCCAGCATGTATCCCAGGCACTTTTGTGGCAGAACTCCTCATTTACTCATTTCCTAAATCAGCACCGTTTCTGCACTTGATCTGCTGGAAAATTCCCTCAACACATCAGATTGCCAAAAGAAATTAATTTCCTAAGCCCTTATGAACATGGTAATCCATTTGCAAACTAAAAAAAAGCCAGGGTCTTGCACAAGGGTGCAAGACCTCCTGCGCTATTTAGGCCTAGATACCGATATCTCCCTCTTGTCAATGTCCTGGTCAATTTCATCCTCCACTTTAGCTCTTGCCTTGCTAGCAAACATCTTTTCTTTTTCTCCTTTCCTTTCCCCCCCCCCCCTGGTTAAAGGCTGCTTCCGTACTACCAATTACACCCACCCCAAAAAGTTCATTTTTTTCTGCAGCCACCAGCTGCTTTCAGCTCCATCCACCCCTTCATAAATGTCACTTCCCTCCACTGATCTCTGTTGTTAGCTGTGAGATGTACGGATGGCTTACAAAGCAGTGATGGGGATTGGTAAAGTTATGCAAATTTCAAGGTAAAGATATGCAAATTTCAAGGTAGACAACTGAGGGGGATGGGTAAAGATACACAAATTTCAATGCAGTGCAGTGAGTGGGAGCATAACTATATGCAGATTTCATGGCAGAGCAGTAAAGCGGAGGGGAAATTATGCAAATTCCATAGCCATGAACTTTTGAATGTGTGCACATGCGTAAGACTATTTAAAAAACAAAAAACACGGTTATGAACACATTTGAGACACTCTCCAGTGTCCTTCTTCTTGATTTTAGGAGGATAGGGCAGGCAGCAGGATGAGAGAAGATGATGGCAGCACTAGTGAGATTGCAAGGAGTGGCAAAAACTCTTGCCAATCTTGCAGGGTGAGTTTCTAGCCATTCCCAACAACCTACAATGAAGTTGCCCTGCCAGGTAAGAGCAACACCCAAGATGGCTTGTCATGTAGTGCAAACGGGTCAGTAGCTGCTTCCCCTATCCTATTCTTGGAACTGGCTCTAGCTCTACTATTATCCCTCCAATATATTGCAATCATTCCTTATCCATACCACCATTTCTATCAATGCCAGTGGTAGAAGAAGATGGATGCTTCCTTCAGGAAGGGAACATAAGAACATAGGAAGTGCCCTGCTGGATCAGACCAAGGGCCCATCTAGTCCAGCACTCTGTTCACACAGTGGCCAACCAGCCATCAGCCAGGGATGAACAAGCAGGACACGGTGCAACAGCACCCTCCCACCCATGTTCCCCAGCAACTGGTGCACACAGGCTGCAGTTGTCCAAGGCGAGACTAGGGTTGCCACTTGCACATTGCCAAAAAAGAGAAAAAGCATCAGTAAAAGAGGCCAAAAAGGCAGCAATTTACAGGGGGGGGGTTGCATGTGTTCATTTATATGTATAGATGCAGGTTAAGAAATAATTACTATCATGTAAATAGAAATACAGTATATCTTACTATAGTGGAGAGGACTGTGACCTGCATATCTGCTCACCAGGTGCTAACTGTGCATGGGCAAAATCAAGGCCTCTGCTGTTCTCCCTTCTGATGGTTCTTTATCTTTAAACCAAACTTGAACCAGGCAGCCTTTCGAATAGAGAAAACAAGGAAGAGTCTTGTGACACTTCGAAGACTAACAAATTTATTATGGCATAAGCTTTCTTGGACTACTGCCCACTTCATCAGGTGCATGAGGTGTTATCCTGAGTTCCAAGTGTACATATACACACAGACCTGTGGAACGCAGGATGACACTTCATGCATCGAATGAAGCAGATTGTAGACAATAGCAGCTTATGCCAGCCTTCTCCAATCTGATGCCCTCCAGATGTTTTGGGCTTCAAGCCTCATCAGCCCCAGTCACCATGGGCAATAGTCAGGAATGCTGGGAGTAGTCAACCAAAACATCTGGAGGCTACCAGGTTGGGGAATGCTGGTTATGCCTAAGTACATTTGTTCATCACAAGACTCTGCTGTTTTTGCTGCAACAGGCTAACGTAGCTACCCCTCTGGAAATTCTTCAAACTGGGATTGCCTTCAAATAGAGGACTAACCTCTGATAGCCCTTCAATTAGGGGATTATCTTCTGTAAAGTAGGACACATAGCCACCATAGGACAGACTGCCAAATATGTCCTTCAGAGGTTCAGGTTGCAAGTAAGCTCTTATTTGCCTTTTACCTGGGAGATGGAAATTGACAATCTCTTCCTACAATGTGCTCTGGCATTCACACATGCCAGATCTATTAAGATCTCCCTCAATCTCTCTCTAAAATGCCTGCTGTGGTCTAATACTTTCATCCAGGATTGCTGAAGCTCACTCTAGTTTATTCATCCCTGCTTATGCCCCTCACCTAGGGGGAGGTGTGCATGTGCGCACTCCGCTTGAAGAGACCCTTGTTTAGTTGATCATAGTAACAGCTATTCAAATGCATGCTTTTTGTGTAGACTGAGCAAAATCAAATATATATTGTATACTTGTTCACATCCAGAGTATTCCACAGATGTGAAAGGTTAAGCCCTGTAAAGATATTCCTAGCATAGAGTCCAAAGAAAAGCTGATCCACCCACTCACTGCATATGCTTTCAACATCAGATGTTCTTTCTTGCTCTGCCCAGGAAACAGGCAAACATTCTTTCCCTCTTTGTGCTGCTGGTGTTTATTCTTTTTCCAATCTCTACTTTTCAACTTTACGAAGTCATCACATTGATATGTTATTTATAAAATATGTACAGAAAATTGCCACAGCAGTCATTCCGCCTTTATAGTCTGTTGGGCTCATAAACCAAAAGTCATAGTAAAAGACACTTCCTCTGCCTGGTGGGGGTGTGGGGGGATAAGGAGCTTGCGGTTGAAAAACATAAAGATTTCAAAGTCTGCAAGCAAATATTTACAGGTTCCAAGACAAAAAGTTATCTGTAGTGTCATTTTGAAAATATAGCCGCTTGTGCAAGACTCAAAACCTCTCACAGTTCCATTTGTTATAATGATTTATAAGTGATATGTACATTGATTTCCATGGTCCATCCACTTAGCAAAATGCACAACTCCGATGACTTTGCGTTCACTTGTGCTTAGGAAGCAGGGACAGTTCTGGACATGGATTCATTGCTCAGTGTTTTATCGATACAACAGGACGCCTTCAAAATAGCCCCTAAATCTTGTGTGAATTCAGAGACACAGAGAATACACTCCAGAAAGAAAAAGAATCAGTCCAATAATTCTTTGAGACTTTCATAATTTGTATGGGAATGTGTGCCTTCAAAGGGCTTTAGTATACAAAGTACCTAAACTGGACATTTTTAGTCCAGCTGGAATGAACTCTACAAACTCTCTATCCCCCTGCCCCCCACATGCAAACCTATGAAGTTATTTTTTGTACTCATCATCACCTATAAACTATCTAGTTGAGAATCAGAAGTGCCTTCTTAATAGGATTAAATGAGTCACAGTGGCTTGAGTGAAGACAATGCGTTTAAGCACCCAATAAAGCTTAGTTAAGCAGGGATGCTGTCAAAGGGCAAAGTCCAAGAATAAATACTGTTCAGGCTAGTGTTTAAGTCCTGTGTTTTGCAGTTTCATTACAGCTTTTGCTTATAGCCCCAAAGCAGCTATTCAGAAACAAAGTCCACTGGGGAATGAAGAACCACTGTGATTTGAGCAGGGCCAGAATTAATTAATTCTCTCTCTCTCTCTCTCTCTCTCTCTCTCTCTCTCTCTCTCTCTCTCTCTCTCTGTGTGTGTGTGTGTGTGTGTGTGTGTGTGTGTGTGTGTGTGTGTGTGTAGGCTTTGCTGAAATTGTGGGAAGTTGAACCTCCACAGCCAGGGTGGTTGTTCTGAACTTCATGCTCAAAGCATAGAGAAAGCAACTCATACAGTACCTGAGCCTCAACACCCATTGAAGGGCGGGGATAGCTTCTTGATCTGATAGCCAAGCCTTCCTGGGTGCTGTTTTGGTTCCACAGTGAAGTGACCAAAAAAGGGGGGACAGGCTGCCATTCAAAATCCTCGAACCATCACTGCATTATGAAGAGGGGATGTCTCTTTCGAGTGTGAGAGTGAGGAGAATGAGGGATTGAAATACAGACCTGGGGGCACATGCTAGTTCCTGCCAAAACAGTGTTATGCTTAGGCCAGTAGCTAGCTATATAGAAGATAACTATTTCATTGGCTAATACACATTAATACAGTCATATTCCCATAGAAACATGCCCATTTTCACACCAAGAACCACTGTAAAGACAGACATTACACTGTAGGTGAGCTAGTTTTTCAACCTTATTTGCATCCCTCAACCACGGTCTACATTTTCCTTCTTTGTACTGAGATATTGTTTGTAGATTGATTACTGCAGTGCACTTTCCCTGCTGGACAACTTTCCCTGTAAACAGAGCCTGTTCGTTGTATAACTCAGTACCTAGAAATGATCCTGTGTGGCCCCTTGTGTGATCCAGTGACCTGCCTATAAGACTGGTCTTCATTCAAAAACCTCCTGATTCCTACTGTCAGCTTCAATGCAGGCAGCCACTCCAGCCTTTGTTCCAAATGGAAATAGTTATTCACAAAACTAAAAGCACTGAAGCAGTGCTAAGAAGGCAGGCCTGGGTTGCATGCCAAGCTTTGATTTTGGCCAAGCAGCACCACTAAAGATAGTCCCTGCACTGTCATGTACGTTGTTCTGCAGAGTTTGACCCCAGCTTGCTTCAACTCAGCAAGTCGGTTTCCCCACCACCACCATCCATCCATCACCACCATCTAGCGACCTATGTATGAGTTTTGTTATCTCTTTTCCATTATGGGCAGGCAGGGTTGTCCTGACACATTGTGTGCCCAAGGGGGGCATGTCCAAGGGGGGGCGTGACAGTGCCCTTGTACAAGTGCTGTAGGACTGATGCACAACCACCTGCAAGGGATGTGATGAGGAGCATTCCCACTTGCAAAGGTGGGCATAATACATGTGCAGGTCTTTGCCCAACGGAATACTTGTCAAATGGTTGCAGAACATGAACAACTACTGCAGAGGGAGATTATATACAGTGTACAGCTGGGGGTCTGCGAAGGGGAATGCTACATTGTGCTGTTCTGTATGTGGGGGGGGTGTTGTATGCAACAGTTGTGCATAAAGGAAAAATTGCATGAGAGAAGCTGGTGGACCAGTGGCCAGGTGGGTGAGCACATTTCTATTTCCAGGTCTCAGGGAGTGGCAGGTCACCAAAGGTCAAACTGTCCATAGCCTATGCAGGCGAGACTTGGCTGGAAGAGACGGAGGATACCTCAGTCTTGCTCTGGGATACAGTCGACGAGACGTCATCATCCCCAAAGGGGTTCTTGCCACAGCAGATTGTGGTAACCATGCAATTACGGAACTGGAAAGAAAAAGAGAGAACAAAGATGCCCTGGAACGATTCATGTGAATTCCACAGTCAGGGAAGCTCAGCTCCCAGGGAGACACTCTTGTACAAAGCAGAGGGTCTCTACATGCCTCATTGGGTTGTCAGTTATAGGCACGTTAACCTTCATCACAGTGCTGCAATTTCTAAGAAGCAATTTGATGGCCAGTATGACATTCCAAGTAACTCTAAATAGCAGATTAGAATAGACTCTCGTGTCTAATTGGGCTGTGGATTTGGGGCCAATAGTGTGAGCTGGCGTGACGGGTTTTACAGGGATTCCTGTTGCACTAGTTAACCCTAATGTCGTTGCATTAGAGGTCCCTTATGCTTGCACAATGTACTTTATGTTAATGCTCATGGTGCATTGCATACTGCTCTTGATTAGAAAAGATTGCTGTTGGCTAACACAGATTTATCAGCATAGCCATGTTGACATTCACAACTGTGGTGCCAGGATTGGGGTCCCTTCTAGAGTTGGGCTGATGATACAAGAAAGCAGAGGTAAGCAACTTACGGCCCTCCGGATATTTTGCCCTACAACTGCCATCAGCCTTAGCCAGCATTGCCAATGGTGAAGAATTACAGGAATTGTAGGCTAAAACATTTGGAAGGCCACAAGTTGCACACCTCTACAAGAAAGGAATATGCCATGATTAAGTACAATGGGGTTGGCAGTGAAGCCTCCTAGGACACCAGTAGCCAAAGGTGGGGGTGGGGGTCCTCTCCTGATTCAGGGGGAATCTCACCTGTTTGTTCATGAGAACATAGATGATGGGATTGTAGAGGGACGAACTCTTGGAGAAGAAGGCAGGCACTGACATGAACGTAGCAGAGAAGTCTGCTCCTTTGTTAGTGAAAATCCAAAATGCCACCAAAGCATAGGGGGTCCAGGCAAGGAGAAATCCAAACACCATCAGGATCACCATGCGGGTAACTTCTCTCTCTGCCTTCTGAGTGCTGGCAGACTCCTGCTGCTGAGCAGCTGCCTGGGGACATGGGAGAAGAGCATAACTCAAGAAGACTCTTACAAGCCAACTAGCTTTATTCATTACCCTCTCAATGAAGAAGAGTTGAGCTGCTGCCACCATTGCTTGTCTGGACTAGGGATGTTGGAGAAATCTGCAATGGATTCAATTGAGTTTGAATTTTTGGAATCCAACTTGCAGATTCCACAGTGGACTGGCTTTTTTCCGAGTAATGTAGATTCTCAGATTTACTGACCTGCTGGTTTTTTGTTTGTTTGTTATTTTGGGAGGGGGGATTTGCACAAATTTGCATTTGTGCTAATATGCACTTGCACTAATGTGCATTAGCACAAGTGAAAATTAACACTAATGGGTGTTAGCACAAGTGGAATTAAATTCTCGTACATCCCCCCCCCAAAATCCGATTCCATCAATGAGCAGATGACAGAACGAAAGACACTTGGCAATCCACAAAACACAGAAGGAATGGATTTAACAAAATCCATACATCCCTAGTCTGGACTACCAGAAGAAGGCAACAGGCTTCCGTCTTCCACCAGCTGAGAAAGTGCAAGTGCAGGTTGGTCCCAGCATCTACACCGACCTCTTCTTTTCTTCTACCCCACCATAGTTTCCATTTGTCCAGACCACCAGACTACAACAATCTGCTTGCTTCTCCTTATGGTTAAGACAAGTGGTGACATTGCCTGGGAACTGATCTCAGGACCTACTTGCCTTCTGAGCATGTGGGAAATCAAATGCTCAGAGCAATCTCTGTTGCCATCCATCTTGGCTGCCCACTGCCTTCTTCCAGTGGCCAAAGCAAGTGGTGGCAACTGCCTTCTTCCAGTGGCCAAAGCAAGTGGTGGCAACAGCAGGAAGGAGATTGGTTGAAGGCATGAACTTATTTAGAGAGTAATGTCTTAACTGGCCTTGACATGGAACTGGGTAACTAGAAGAGTTGGGAATGAGAAGCAGCAGAACAGAGACAAGCAGCACGTATAAAGCGAGACCTTTGCAGATGTAGGGTTGGACCCAGTTTTACAGTGGTGGAAGAGGACTTCCCTGCCCCCTCCTCTCCATGACAGCCCCTACAGCCCCCTGAAAAGGGTACCCAGGAAGTCAGGAAACCCTGCTGAATGGGGTGAGTTGTAGTGTGGAGAGACAGATTCCCAAAGTTCCAGTAGAGGGACCTGCTGTGAGCGAGCCCTTCCTCTTGGATTGAATCCAGGAAGGCAGATCCTGGATCCATCCTGCAGTTCCAAAGACACATATTAAAATTGACTTACGACCTTGCATTTTTGGAGACTGTCCCTGCTTTTCTCCATTAGAGCACAGATAAAGACTAGACATAGACAGTACTCAGTATCTTTGTGACACACACACCAAAGCTGTGTTGATAAAGAGCATCTCATTCAACACCTCCTTGCTCTCAGCCTCTGCATCCCCATATCCTGAAAGTGGTGAAAGATACGTTACCTCTCGGACTTTGCATATCAGCCGTCCATAGGAAAAGAAGATGATCACCACGGGGATCATGAAGTGGATGACAAACATATAGACAACGTAGGACTCATTGTGGTAATCCGGGTTGAGAGTGTAATAGTCTGGGCCACAGGAACACTGCATCCCCTCAGGTATATATCTGTCAAACAAAAGAGCAAGTCAATGATTTTTTTATTTTACATAAAGCCTTGGGAACAAGGCAAGACTCACTGTTTTAGAGCCCAGGAATTGATAAAAGCAATGGTAAAGTTGCCACCAAATTTAACCTAAACTACATATTTCAGCTGAACTTGGAGGTTCTTTCTCAGGTGAAACATTGGAAGCAAAAAAGAATGCAGTTAGATAAGACTAGCAAGATTTCTCAGAGGATCCCATCCCTAAGTTGCAATCAACTACATTTCAAGGTCAATTTGGAAATTCCAGCTTAGGTGCAGCCTCTGTTTTGGGGGAAGCAGAATAGGAGTTTCCACAGGACTAGCAATTGTCTCAGAAGGGTTCCACATATCTCTAATACAGAGCATTAGCAGAACTCATGGATGTGCTGAAATGCCTTTGTGTGAGGTCTCCCTTCATCAGATCTCTGTCTTTGCACTCCCATCAACCCGCCCCCTTAATTGGTGTTTTGGGGGACGGGAGTGGAGCCATCAGGGGAAGTCCATGGTGCCAGTTTGGGAACCCTGGAAAGCCAGATTTGACTCCAGGCCTGAGCTTTTGCACCCCAGCTCCAGTATGAATGGTCCTTTCCAGAACAATTGGGGTCTATGTTCATTGTAGGCTAGGCAATGATCCTATGACCTCTGTGGAAGAAGATCACTCACCTTCCTAGATCAGCTGTTTCTCCAGAATACAGGTGGGGCTACTTGGTGAAAATGCCCACTTCCTGTGATGTAAAACCATTTCCTGCTTACTCTGAAGCAAGGAGGCAAAATGCAATGGTCAGAGCATGGGATGACTATAGAAACCAGGGCAGTAATGTTTAATTGGTTAAGCAGTTAGATTTATCGATTAAAAACTTTTGACTAAGACAATGCCCCCAATTAATCAGGCAACAGAGATGGATGGATGGATAGACAGACAGACAGACAGACATTGCAAGTGCTAGTTTGCTGGGACTGCATACCTAAAGGTCAAACTATACGATGCATTAAATACACACCATGCAGCTGATCCTCTTTCTTTCTTAGTCTAAATTATGCACATGTGGCCTGATCTGGATCAAGATTACCCAGCGCAGGTAGAGGTGGATCAAACTTTCTTCCTGCCACTTGTTTTAGCCCCTCACCCCATACAGGGGCTAGAAGGGGAGGAAACCTTCAATTGGTGGCACTGTAGACTATTTTCTTTTTTTAGTTCCTGCATGTGTGTAGAGGAGGAGGGGGAGAGGGAAATTTCAGAAAACAAGTAACATCCTTTACCTGCACATAGTGATCTTGACCTGGATCAGGACCTTGCACACTTATTTTAAAGTAACACAGAAAGCAAGGATCAGCTGCACATGACGTATTTAACATATGATATAGTTTGACCCTTAGTTACACAACCCTTCAAAAACCGAGGAACAAACCAGACATTACTTTAATTCTTTTCATATGGCCTGCCAAAGGCTGTGCAGGTGGTGTTGGGGTTATCGTTTGCCAATATGCACAGGCCAAAATAGTGTAGTCAGTTACTATTGTCTTTTTCTGAGTGACCAACCATGCAACTTTGACCTAAACCCACATGGAAAGGCAGGGACAACAGAGGTGGGGAAACTAATTGGGCAGGCAGAGCCAACACCCCCAGACCCCCTCCATGGGTCAGATCGGGGGGGGCAGGCAGGGAGTATTGTCCAATGTGGAATCCTGTGATCAGGATGAGGTTTGCACCGTGCCCTGCTCTGCCACTACCCAGTCCTCACTGTCAGCCCTCCTTTCCCAGGCAAAAAGCCTTACCTGGAGAAAGGGATAACGAGGCAGCCCAAATTCTCTTGGGTGGTAGTGAGTCCACCCCCTCCGCCTGTTATCCTTCCCACTCCCTATTCCACCCTGGGAGAAGGCAGAGATTGGCAGGGAATGGGATATGGGGGGGGACATGTTTCACCCATTTGGGCTCTGCAAGCATTCTGGCCAACCTCTGGAAAAGGCCCTCATGGGTTTTTGAGCCTTCAACAGGAATGCTTTAAAAGCCCAAATATTTTTCAGGATTGGCCAATGGGAGCTTGCACATCCCTGAAGATTTGTATTGGCATGTAGTAACTTCCTCATCTGTGGCTTGAAAATTGCACGCGCGCACACACACACAAACACACACACATCTTGGAAGTCATAGCATTACCTGTCTTAAGCCACCGATATAATTTCCTGGGCCTTCTACTAGGGACCATAAAGAAAGTGATCAGAATGTAATTAGAAGGGGAATTACAAACAATGCTTTGGAATCAATGCTGCAGAAGCTCAGAGTTTAAGGGCTCACTTGAGCTTGTGCCTGGTACATACACAGTGCAAGCCAGATCATTAATGCCTGATAAGGTGCTGATGCATTATGTACCATTCCTTTCCACTTGTACGTAATGGATGGGATCAGCCTGTTGATCTGAACACCATTAAGTACGCCTGTGTGCCAGGACTGCAATATGATTTCCCACAGATGATAAGGTTGTCGTAACTGGTTACTGATTTTGTGTTCCCAGATGGAGGGCTCCTAGTGTACTGGCACTGGGCAGCCGTTCCATCTTTTTTTCCTTAATGGATTTTCTGCAGTAAGGAAAAAGATGGAAGAAGCAGCTGGTGGGAAAACATGAGAGCATCACGCACAGAAGACAATGACATCTAGACCCCATAAATGTACATTAAAGAGGCAGAGTCATTGCACCACAAAAGCCTCATCTGAAATATTTGCATTGATCAAGAGCAGTGACACATGGGCGAGCGGGGGGAGCTCGTTGGCTGGGATCCAAAGAACAACACAATGATTCCTACTTGTCCAAGGGGGGATTTCACTTGGGCTTCTTGAACAGCAGACACCACCACCACCACCCTGCCGCCACTTCTCAATGCCACATGGGAAACTCCCATTGAAACTGAAATGGCATTTCAAAGCAGTTTGTGATACAGCATGAAGGTGTGCTGCTAAAAGAAAAGAAAAAGAAAAAAAAATCACACTGGGCATATGCCCAGGCTGAGTCGCTCTTGGGATCCTGACCCCTGGCTATAGGAGAAAATTATGGGAACCAGTCCTTATCCCGGGGTGCAGAACCTCTAACAGCTCACAAGCCAAATTCCATTTTGGAAAGTATTATTCTTATTTTATTATTAATTAGTGCATTTGTATACTGCCCCATAGCCGAAGCTCTCTGGGCGGTTTTTAGTTGCTTAAAAACAATATACAAAAATTAAAAACCACAAAAACATACAATATACAGTACACATACATTTAAAACCACTATAACAACTTTAAAACTATGAGAAGCTCTCAGGGGCCACATTCCCCTGGTGGGTGGAGCTGGAGGCAAAAGGGGGAAGGGCCAGAGACAAATGGGGCGGGGCCAAAATGTGAGCATATCTGAGCTGAAAGCTCTTATTGCCAAGAACTCAGCCTTAGCAGGGGCATTTCGACCTTTTGGAATGCAGGGGGGCGGGGACTTTACAAAAGCCAGCAAACCACCAAATTATTGGTGGTTAGGAGGAAAGATGTAGAGCCAAGAGAAGGGGTGTGGCCTTCCCCGAGGCCTAGATGGTGACCCCAGGCTTGTGGTTCTAGACCACTGCCTGACATGGCAAGAGTATTCTTTGCTTATTTTCAGCAAGTTAAATGGAAGGAACAGAGAAGATTTATCTCTTGAAAGGCTGGGAATGTAGACACCGAATGGACAACCCTCTGTGGTAGAGGAACCGCAAGGCTTGCCACTGGACTCTAAGGAAAAACAAAGGCAATGCCAGCTTTTCAGCACTGTCCCCCAAGACTGATTATCACCCAGCTGAGCTCCTTCCCAGTATTGCTATTCAGAAGTAAAACCAATACAGAGACTTCTTGTGGCACCTCAAAGACAAACCAATTTATTCTGGCGTAAGCTTTAATAGATACCGTCTACTTCATTAGATGTATGAAGTATTAACCTAGAATTGGCAAATCTATATATTCATGCTGTGGGGAGATATAAACTGTGTTGTTAGAGGGAATTGAAATGGAAAAACGTACAGGCGGCGATGATCATCTTAACAGTTGCCATTCACAAAAGGTTTTTGAGAGATCAGTAGAGAGTGGCATGTGAGTAAGCGGCCCTACTCACATGAGAAAACCCACTACCATTCAGAATTGCTCAAATACATTGGAATCTTCTGGTGGCTGAAGGCTGAGAAAATGGCACTCGCAACAATTTTGCTAAAGATAAGGTTAGTTTGTAGCAGATGCTGGAGGAATATATGGGTGTGTGTGTGTGTGTGTGTGTTCAAAATAGATGCTGTGTGTGCTCGTCCACGCGTGGATGAAAGCATGCACAAGTGTGCCTCTGGCTCTCCAGAGGGGAAAGCAGCTGTTAAATGGAGCACAGCAGGTGGAACATGGCATTAGACAATTGCATTACAAGCAGCCCGCACTTCCACTAAACGCGCAGCTTAGGACAGAGAATCCCCCCCCCCGTCTCTCTCTCTTCTCCCCCCTCCCCCACTGCTTAATGGCTTGGTCTTCTCAGATGAATAGCAGGTGGCTCAGAAATGCTCAGGTTGAATTATGAATAACTCATATGACAACTTCTATGACATGCCAAATTTTGCACCCATTTACTCAGTCCACATTCTCAATGCATGGACCAACTGGCCTGAAAACAGATAGTTTAGGCTGCAATCCTATGCACACTTACCTGAGAGTAAACACTGTTGAACTCAATCGGATTTATTTTATATAGGATTGCGCTGTTACTGTTTACACTGAAAATCGTGACACAAAACTAAAACCCGAGATGCCTCCATTGTCCTCCATGAGTGAGACCATGGTGAGGTATTTGGATGCTGGCTGAAGTCATCAGTTGACTGAGCCATCATATCAATAGGTTCCCAAATTAATCTGGGATTGGCAGGGAGTTGCATCTGTGTGATTGACATTTGGAATGGGGGGAAGCTGCACAAACTATTGTTAGAGGAAATTGAAATGCTATGGCTATGCAATGTATTCTGATTTACAAACCATTGTGTCAATATAGAGGAACTGCATAGACAGGCTGCCGCCATTGTTAGTCCTACATACCCTTTGAAATGAATGTGACTTAAGTTAGATTAACATTGGATATCCAGATGTACAGTCATTGCAGAACTGAGTCCCATTCTGCTTTCTGATCTGCTGCTCTACACCAAGTCAAGTGACAGCCTAGGTAAGCAAATGGAATCAGTGCCAATGAAAACAGAACCATCCAGTAGCTATTCCCATAATTACTGCACAATCCAGTGCTAGTTGGATTTCAAGACTGTGTAAGGGTCTACCCCAATGCTCATAAATAATATAAAACTATCATTTTACTTACCTGGACCAGCCAACGAGAGGTGGGCATGCACAAGAGAGGGCCATAACCCAAGTTAATGCAATGCCCAACAAGGCATGGGTGGAAGAGAAGCGGAAGTTGCCCATCGGTTTACACACCACAATATACCGCTCTATGGCTAGGACCACCAACGACCAGAGGGCAACCTGCCCTACAAGGAGTAAGGGTGAGAGAAAAAGACAAAGCAATATAGGTTGGTGGAAGGACTCTCTTCATGACAACGTTTCCCAACCTTGTGTCCTCAGACATTGGACTACAATTCCCATTATCCCAGCCAGCATGGTCAGAGATGATGGAAGCTGTAGTCTAACAACATCTAGGGACCCAAAGGCTTGCTTTATGACAACCTGCCTGCTTCAGGTCATTTTCAGGCAGTATAGAGGTATGGTATGCTGGTTCCAGCATGGGACAGGGAGTCAAGGGACTTGAAGTTTACTTTTGCTAAGAGCTCATCTGAATCCATATTCAGTAAGACAATGGTCTATAGGACCTGTCATGCATGGCATGGTGATGTAAAAGCCACTGGTAGCAATGCATAACACTGATGAAATGCCAACAGGGTTACAAGTATTATTATCCTTTGATTGTGCACATGAGCATCTGGGTCTATTAATCTCTTTATCAAAAGTAATCACAACTTTGGGGATTATCTGAGTCTAGGCTGTGCCATAAGCCTGTTAATGCCCCCAGCATGTGATTATCCAATGATAAGTACACAGGGTTTCATGTTGGAAAGACAGCTGTTGCTTTTAAATCTAGACTGTCTTTTTAACTTCCCACCTGTAACAATGGGATTTTTCAGAGGCGGTATCTACCCTACATTGTTAAACAGCATTGCATTCTAGTGAACCACTATTATGTATGAGAGTTTTTTAATCACTTTAATGTGATTACATGATACATTATGAACATAAAACATGGCTCTTTTTGGTTTTATAGTTCCACAAACATCCATTTTATATGTCATCTAATTCTGTTGGGACCTTGCAACAGAACATTCTCTTGATGCAGAGACTGTTCATTTATGCTCATTTATAATTAACTCATTCATTCTAAAGCAAGAGTAGGTATGAAGACAGATTCATTCCAGGAAATATTGAAGCATAATTACTGTATGGCACGTTTGATGTTCTTAACTCAAAGTGTCTGATTTGGTCAAAAATCCTGGTTTACCTGCATTGCTAATCAATCAATCAATCAATCAATCAGAGCATCTTCATTTCTTACTGTACTCATTTCTTCTCTAGCTCCATTGTTTCAGTTCTGTTCATGTTGGTTTGTCCCACCTTGTTTGACATTGACCCTGTTCAGATGACACCCTAACCCACGGTGGTTAAGCATTTTGAGCTAAACATTATGGCTCATTGTGTCATGTGAACCAAGACTTAGCATGTTTTGTGAACCATTCCAAACCATGGTGGCTACATAACCATGGTTTAAACACACTCACTATCCATTTGCTGCAAAAAGGTTAGTGCCCTAACCAGGCCCTTTGTGTCTCATCATTACCACCACACATACACATAAACAACGCACATTTCTGATTGATAGTGGACATTTCTTTACTGTTCAGGTTGGGTTGATTGAGGTTCAGGATGTAACTAGTATTCTTCCCCTGCCCTATTGCAGATTTCCCAATAAAATTGTTGTCCCTCCTCCAAGCCTGCTACTTTTCCTCTGGAGGAAATTGTACAGGTATCATGTGGATAGCTGTATGCTTTCTCCTGCAATGCAAATAGCAGCTTTGGAGGTGGTGGGAGAGAGGGAAGACAAAATCCATTGAGAAAACTAAGTGAAGAGTGAAGTGTTAAAAGGAAAAAGGGAACCCTCTCCTCCAGGGCCTTGTCTACATGATGCCGCTTTGTGTACTCATTCCCCCCAAATCCTGGAGCATCGCTACTGCAAAGTGGCAATGATAGGGTTATATGACAGGAGCGAGCATGGGAGATCCAGGGAGGAAAAATCACAGTGCCGTTGTCAGGCAGCCATAATCAGTAGCAAATATTGGAGGACTGAAAACTGCAAACACCTGTTTGTTTTCTGGCAACTCTGCACAACCTTGAAAGCCTGTAGCAGTGCAGATGCGCTACTACAGTTCATTGAATGAGAGCCAGTGTGGTGTAGTGGCTAGAGTGTCAGACTGGGAGTCAGGGGATCTGGGTTCTAGTCCCCACTCAGCCATGGAAACCCACTGGGTGACTTTGGGCCAATCACATACTCTCAGCCCAACCCACCAAACAGGGTTGTTGTTGTGGGGATAAAATGGAGAAGAGGAGGAAGATTATGTACGCCGCCTTGGGTTCCTTGGAGGGAAAAAGGCAGGCTATAAATGCAATAATAAATAAATAACCATCCCTGGACAACCATCTGTCAGGGATGCTTTAGGGTGGATTCCTGCATTGAGCAGGGGGTTGGACTCGACGGCCTTATAGGCCCCTTCCAACTCTGCTATTCTATGATTCTAATAAACGTATGTGATTCATCATAACTACCCTTACTTTTGTTCCCCAGACTTTAATATCGCCATGGCAGCCATTACTAGGCTTGTCAAGTCCACCTCCTACCCCCTGCTTGCATTCCCACACCTACCCTGCACTGGGATCTGCCCCTAACTATGTCTACTCTTTTAATCCAAACCAAAGCCACCACTGACAGACCAAAAAAAAAAAAAAAACCCCCCGTGGTGCCATCAGAGTGATGTATAAAGTCTTGGTAAAACAACACTTCAAAAAAAGTGCAGTTTCACAGGGAAAAGTTCGATGTAGCTGAGAATTGATGTCTGAGTCATATAATCAATGGGAAGTGACTGCGCAGCCACAATGGGTAATATAGAGTGTATAGACAAGCCCCAGGACTGCAGTCACTGTTTGAATGTTCCTCCCCAGAGCTGATGTTAATTGAACACACATCTTCCAGGTCATATCTAGCTGCATCCTTAGGAATTGCTCCTCAGCCTTGCCCTGCCTTAGTGTGCAAGCTCACCTGAGAGCACTTGGGTTTCCCTGTGGCTTCAGCCTCCCAGCAGTCCCTGTAAAAGGAAGCAGGAAGAATCTACTGGCAGGTTGGTCAACAGCTCCCATATAGAGCACTTGGATGTGCCACGTTTGCTCTTTCTTCTGTTGCCTTGGCTATGCTGTGCTTCAGCATTCCCCAAATTGTGGTCCTCCAGATGTGTTGGACTGTAGCTCACATCTTCCCCATCAATGGCCATGCTGGCTAGGAATGATGGGGATTGCAGTCCAACAGGTTGAAGAAGGCTGTTTCATCTACTCTTTCTGAATCCTACCACCTGCCTGCTGCCTGCTTATCATTAACTTTACCCTGCTCCAGCTATGCAGCCAATGTCCTGGCTTGCCATCTTGAATCTCTCTTCAATGTGGAATTCTATTCCTCCCTGGCATGGCATGGATGCTTATCCAAAGGATAACTGCCTTATATTAATGCTTAGGCAACTTGTGTAATAATAATGAGCATGTATTGTTGTTCAAACGGCCATGTCCGAGACATGAAAAATACCCAGTATTACTTTTTGTGGTGCTTCAGATTTAAACTAATGTGGGGAATCACATTTTTCACTTCTTCCAATTGAAATAAATGAAACATACAGGTGCTAGATCTCTTTGGGTGCCTATCAAATAGGGATGAATGGAACTGACAGTCTTGTTCTTGCAGAGGTTGTCAGTTTTTCAGGATTGTGCTCATTCTGTCCCATTTTCATATAAGTATGTACATTTTTTGTTTTTTAAGTCAGCATAGAAATGTGTATGTATTGTGAACATTTTTAAATATATTCATTTTTTCAAATAGGTTTCATTGATATGTTGCAGCTTTCTGCATATTTCCCTGAAATATTCACATTTTATGCAAAATGTGTGATCTTTTTGCACATTTTTCCCCAATGAGCTGTCTCTCCAAGCTTGGAAAAGTGCAGATTTCAGGACATAACTCTGTCTCAACTCACATATTTGTTTGTGACGTGCACGTTTGCTAAATTCACATGGAAACTTCCACATAATGAATTTCTTGCCCATCCCTGGTATGATACAATTCTCAGCGCCTTCTGTTTCAAGCTATAACCTGCATAAAATTGAAGGCCATATTCTTAACATTCTGAAAGGACAACATATAATGTTACCTGTGCTCCAAGGGCTCATTGAACAGCAGCTTTCTATACTCTCATTTCAGCACATCAATGTGCAACTGAAAGCATTGGAAACCTTCCTGAAGCAAGCAGGTATTTTCCTCCCAGGACCACAGTGACAAAGTCATGGACACAGCAAAGTCCAGTTTGGTCCAGCACTGGCCTTTTTATGCCATGTAGATTAGAGATGGTTGAGAAACTCAGTCCATCATGATTATTTTTACGGTTTCTCCCATTTGTACCTCCCGGAACCAAATGCAGACCCAAACACAATTTGTTGCAGTCAGAAACCTGTAAGTTTCTGAGCTTGCGATGTGTTCCTTAAAACTTTGGCTATTGAGCAGTATAAAAATGTAATAAATAAATAAATAAGACAAAATGTATGCTTGGGAAATGTGCAAAGAAACTTGCATACATTTCTAAAATGTGCACAAACATGCTTTGGTCAATGGGTGTGCATGTACAAAAATGCATATTTTTGCTGTTTACTGTGTAATCTGTACAGCACCATGTACATTGATGGTGCTATATAAATAAATAATAATAATAATAATAATAATAATAATAATAATAATGAAAAATGCGCACATATTAATATCTATGAATTTCTGTAAGGGGGAACAGAACAGGTTTGGCAGTGGGAAAATTAGAACCCCGTTGAGCTTGAGCTTGACAGATTCCCCCCCCCAATCCTTAGGGAGCCCAATTCAGGATGAAGCCCCCAGAGCATATGGCTTTTAGGGACGGTGCTCCGCATGAATGCTTCCAGTTCCCATCAGAGGTGCTGTGCAGATGTGGTCTGAGAGTTCCATTTTGCGGCGTGAAGGATAACGCTGCACCAGCTGTGTCCTTTCAGAGCCCCTTTTGGAGATGTGTCCAGAAGAATAAGAAGTGACATTTTTCATCTATTTGAACATTAGGCAAAACTCGAGAAAAATGTGCTGTACATGAGACCCTTCTCAAGCAGAGGGAATAACAAGGTGGCCTTGCTTCATAATCTAGTTAGGGGAGAGGTTTTAATTTATCAATGGTAAATTTGCCTTCAACTGAATAGTTCCCCATTGTCCGCCTGCATCTCCAAGTATTGAGAATTGTAGATATTTTATGGCATCCACATAGAAAAATAAATATATGCTTTTATTTTTTGTGTGCACACATGCACACAGAGGCCTAATGTGATGGAGGTTAAAGGCATTTTACCACCCTTGGTAACGCTGCCAATTATATTAAGACCTGGGATTGGTTTAGCCCTGGTGTGAGGTTGATGCAGTTGCACTAGGGATGCACTTTTTTCCACGTGCCCAAACAGGATCTGATTTGTCCTTGAAACTGAAAGAAACGTGTACAGTCTGGAGAGTGAGAAGTGAAGATGCAGCATCACTTAGTTTGTATTCTCTCCCTATGTTAGGGTGACAATGGAGCATACAGGCTCCATACGAAATGCTGCTCATGAGAGTACTTTGAAACTTGCAATGCAGAGAAGCATTTCCTAAACGCACTCTGATAGACTTGCTAGAGGACAGAGTTTGACATACTCAATTCAGTTTTATGATGTTGGGAAGCTATAGGCTACAGTCTACTGACAACATATGGTAACATCTCATCTTATGGGTTTGGGATGCTGGAATTACCTCCTGGACCACCTCTCTTCTCATGCGATGCAATAAACTCTTGCCAATAAGAGCTGTTAAGAAAAGTGTTCCTTGCAAGCAGAAATGATGGAGGTATAAAGTCTTATATTAATTCCTTACTACTGATAGAATATTGTAGGTCAATGAGGATAGTACTGTTGGGGGAACACACACACACACACACACACACACACACACACACACACACACACACCTTCACCAGATTCCCAGGGTTGGGAAGCAAATTGCTTCAGGGATGTCAGAATTCCTACACTTCAACTTAGAATCATAGAATAGTAGAGTTTGAAGGGGCCTCTAAGGCCAGGAATCCACCTTAAAGCATCCCTGATAGATGGCTGTCCAGCTCTAGTGTGGAAGAGCCCACGACCTCCCTAGGTAACTAGTTCCATTGTCATACTTTTCTCAATGGAGGAAAGGTAAAATGAAGATTGCCATACATGATGATTGCACACACATATGTTTTGGTGTGTGTACTATGCTGTACAGGTAGGAATTTTTTCAAGTTTGAGAAGCTGTATTTTACGGTCACTATCTCTCAATCTAACCTATCTCTCAGGGTTGTTGTGAGAGCTCCTTGGAGGAAAGGTGGGTTTAAAATGTAATAAATACATAAGAGAAAGCTCCAATATTCTGAAAGACTTTAGAATGATAATGTGTAGCCACAAGAATGAACTGCCTCTCCCCAGATCTATGGGCCATTATTCCAGATGTGCAGTGGAGGCTGGCGTCTCTGATGTCAGTGGGGCAGTGAATCTGCTCCAGGTGTCAGAACCAGCTGGAACTGTGAAGGAGCTATCCAAGGCGCTTTGCTTTGCACCTTGGATAACTCCTTTGGAGCTCTGACTGCATCTGATTGAAACCCGGAGCGGATTCACCGCCCCACTGACATCGGAGCCGCCGGCCTCCACTGCAGATGTGCGATGAAAAGCGAACCCAGGTCACACAGGACAAACCAAGTCTGCAATGCCGCCATTCCCCAGTGCCAGGCTAGCCATGGGCCGCTGCTTCCTTGCAATGATGCTCGCTGTTTCCCTCATGGATCTTACCTCCCAGTGTTGCCATGAAGCCTTCAATGGCACAGCCGATGGGACCAAATACGAAGTAGCCATTCCAGGATGTGGTGAAGGTGACGGAGAAGCCAAAGCAGGCCATGAAGAGGTCTGCTACTGCCAGGTTAACCAGGATATAGTTGAGCGGCTGCCGTAGCTTCTTGTGCTTGAAGGTCACAAGTAGGGTGAGGATGTTGATGGGCAGCCCGGTGGAGATGAGGAAGAAGATGTAGCAGCACACAATTTTGAACTTCCAGGGCTCAGCTAGGTAATACTGGGGATATTCGAAAGGGCTCCGCACCAGCCCTGTTTTATTGGAGAATGGCACATAGAAATTGATACCTTCCGTCCCATTCATGATTTGCTTATTTAATCACCTGCTATTTTGTTGCTTGTCGTTCTTATTGCTCTGTTTTAAGCCAATTTAATTTTGGGGTTTCCCTTCCTGCCCAACCTTAATTATTCTTTGGGAAATTCTAAAACAAAAAATAGCAAATCCCCTAAGGGAATGCAGAGCTGGTGCGTTTGCCCTCATCTACGTCCTGGGGCTAGTGGAGCCAGGAGCCAAAGGGGTTTTTTATACCCTCTGCCCAGTTCTGTTGGAGGTGAGGAAGGAGGGCGGATGGGAGGCGAGGATTAGGGTCTAGGCTAACTTTATATGACAAGGGCAATGGGATTGAGAGGGGCTGATGCTTTAAGCATCCTCTAAGCAGCTAGTTGGCCCCAAAACCTGCCCTAAGGCGTATTAGATTCTATTAAGTGTTTAATATCTTTTAAGGGGGGTTGGTTTATTTAGAAATGAGGGAGAGAGGTAGGCTGGCAGGTATCTGATACAGAGGGATGTTAGGGAAAGGAGAAAGGGAAACCTTTGCATCCATCTGAAATAACACACAATTGTTTTCTTGTCAACATCAAACAGGTGTATTATTTATTGCATTTCATACGGGTGTGACATTCACAGCTGCACCTCCAAAAGAAACACAATGTGTTACATCATATCCTTAGTTCTAAAGAAGAAACTGTGTATGGTTATGCCAGTGGATCTATACTTATAACCTAGTGGTTGCAACCTTGCACAGCATTTGAGAAAAAGTGGTGGTTTAATAGCTAAGCAGTAAACTGTGTGTTGGGTTGGGTCTTCAGCTTAGAACTTAGGCAATGCACTTTGGTTTCAACACCACCACCACCCACTCACCCATCCGTCACCCCGGGCATGGCTAGATGAGGGGGTCGAGGTGGATGATCTCGTGATTTTATGATCGCAAGATCATCCCCCTCGTCTACAAGCAGCGCTCAATGTGGCACCCGCCATTTTGGATATTTCTTTTTAAAGGAAAAGGAGCGCACGAGCACTTGAACAACAATGTAAGTGTGTGTGTGTGTGTGTTTTAAAAAAACATAACCTCATGCTCACCCCACTTCTGATGGGCACAGAGCTCCTGAGGAGCTCCATGCCCCGTGCCTGGTTCCTGGCTCCTCACATTTACTCATGAGGAGCTGGGACAAAACAGCAATGGTGGGCCACACATCCCACGGTCTCGGGATCATTCCAAGACCACAGAAAAATCATAATTGAAGGGTAGGGCGGTATCCTGGGACAAGGGAGGGATCGTCCCTCCCTGTTCTTGGGATGCCCTGTGCATCATGTGGACGCACAGGGACGATCCCCAGGATATTGCCCCATCTAGACATGCCCCCATCTGCAGCATGGGTATGATGTTAATAATAGTATCAACCTTACAAGATTATAAGGGTTATTGAGATAATGTAGATGTATCAACATCGTCAGGCTGCAATCCTATGCCCATTTACTTGGGAGTAGGGATGTCAGAGAAATCCACAAAGGAAGCAATTGAGTTTGGATTTTTATTAGGGCTGTACTCCATTTTGCTTAGGAGCGTAGAAGTAATAGCGAGATGGCCTGATTCACCTCCGACAAAGGCAGAGACGAAGCGGGTCGGGGGGGCTGCAGATCAAGGTGAAGAGGATCAAGAGCAAGCGGATACTTCGCCTTGATCCGGAGCTCCGGAAAAAAAGGTAAGTGGGGGCTTACCTGGCGCTGCTGCAGTCCGTGTGGCAATGGCAGTGAGCCAGGTAAGTGGGCAGGGGGGAAGGGTCTTACCTGCGTCCGTTGCGTTCCGACAGCGGCTTCACCTGAGCCCGAGGACTCAAACCAGAAGACCAGGCCACAACTGCGGCCTGCCCTTCCGCTTTGAGCCTCGGCCTCAGGTGAAGCCGCTGCCAGAACACGACGGATGCAGGTAAGGGGGGAGGAGGGGGGCCTTACCTGGCAGTGGTGGCGCAGTCCATGCAGCAACAGTGGCGGAGCCAGGTAAGGGGGAAGGGTCTTACATGAGTCCGTTGCATTCTGGCAGCAGCTTCAACTGAGCCCAAGGACTCAAGCCGGAAGACCAGGCTGCGGCTGCAGCCTGGTCTTCCGGTTTGAGTCCTTGGGCTCAGTTGAAGCAGCCACCAGACCATGATGGATGCAGGTAAGGGGGAAGGAGGGAGGGGGCCTTACCTGCCACTGCCGCTGCGGAGCTCTGATTTGGATCCGGAGCTCCGCAGCAGAGCGGAGCGGACCATAGGCGGATCAACGCGGGGCGGAGCATACCCAATCCGGAATTTGTGGATCAGGTGCGGAGCGGATCGGGGGTCCGTGCACAGCCCTAATTTGTATGAATTCAACCTGCAGATTCCACAGTGGACTAGCTTTCCTCCTGTTGGGCGGATTCTGCAGACTTGCAGACTGCTTTTTCTAATACTTGAGGGGTTGCACAAATTTCATCATAGAAAAATATACAAAAAACATTTTAAACAACCAAAAATGCACATTGCCTTCATAGGCTAAAGTGTGAAAATGTACATTTAGGGGGAATTTGTGCATTTGGAGTGGGGGGTTGTGCATTTTTGCACATGCAAATTTGTGTGCATTTATGCAAATTTGGAAACGAAAAAAATCTGATTCCATTGCTGGGCAGATGATGGAACGAAAGTTGCCTGTCAATCCATGAAACATGGACAGAACTATTTTTAATCCATACCTCTCTACCTGAGAGTACACTCCACATAATAGGGCATACTTTTAAGTATGCATGTATAGGACTGCACTGAAAAGTGCTATATAAATGCTAGATATTATTTTTCTTTTCTTTTTTGCCTACGTTTCAGTCCTCGATCTAGGATCAGAGTGATAGTTTAACCAGGTTCTGCCCTGGATCCAGCTTAATAAAATTTTCACTTTTCCAGTTCAGGTTTCAAAAGTTATCCAAAAAGTAATTCTTGAATAGTTTATAAAAGTCTTCAGAATTACTCCAGCCCATGGGGATTTTTGCCCCTCTCTTTTCACCTTACCCCACCCCGTAAATGTGCTGAAAACATTCCACTCAGAACTTTTGGCCTAGTGCCACTCCCAACCCATCGTTCCTCCGACAGGTGAGGAACACAGAGCAGGATCTCAAATGCTGACAGGCAGCTGTATAGAGGAGGAGATTGCTCATATGGATCTATGAGACTGCTGTGTGCTATCTATAAACAGAGCAAATTGAAAACACAGAGCATGATAGGAAGTGGTTTGGGGGGAAATAGCATCAAAAGATAAACTAGCACTGCTTTCTGCGCAAGCATCTAAAGAAATCTTAACTTTCAGAAGGACATATTTCAGCAAGTAAATTAAAAACAAGACAACAGGTTGGTACCTCCATCCCTATTTCACATACACAACATTGTTTACAACTTGCTTATGTCAAAGCAAAACCATCTCCTTGTTTTGTCCAATGGGGTAATAATGGCATCTTCTTTGCCTTTATACATGAGCTTTCCTGATGACCTACTTCAGCATTTCACCACATGTTGCTGGCAAGGATCAGCTGTTTGCTTATTGGGGATCTGCTTTCCACTTTGTAATCTTATGCTTTGCTGCTTAGTATAATGTGATAGCCTAATTTAGTAGTAGAAGTTGAATCTTTCATGGAAGACTATAGGAAGTATGTCAGAGGTGGGTCATATTAGAGATGGTTCTTCTGAGGCTGCAAGAAGGAATGGACCATCTAGGATTACTGCTAGGTTAGTAGTGGTTTAAAGCAGTGCTACTGACTCCAGGCTTTGGAGGCCCCCTCAATAGGCCCCCTCCTTCAGTGAGTCTATCTTCTCACCACCATTGTCACCAGCTGCTATGGCTCCTTATCCTTCTTTCTCATCACTGCCACCACTTGCTTGCTTGACAAGCAGAAGCCAGTAAGGACATAAGCCGTGGCATCTACTGTGCTTTCTCCTCACCATTACCATTATATGGGCCAGAGCAAGGTGAACCAGCAGGCTGCAATGGTCAAGAGAAGAAGCAAGAGCAGGGGGTTCTTGTCAGTGAGCATTTGTCAGTGTATATCAGCATTTGTCTGATCATACCTACCCTTTAAATAAATTTAAAAAGTGAATTTCAACTAAACAAAAGAAAACCCTAAAACTTTTTTTAAAAAAAAAACTTAATAATTTTAAAGTATCAGTTTCAATTGATTACGCTAGAAAAAGTAAATTAAAAGCTGACCAAGGGCATGACTACACCATCCATTTATCCCGGGGTCTGCTCGAGGTCATCCCTGTGCATCTAAATGAGGCACAGGGGATCCTGGGGTCAACCGGGGACAACTACTCACTTTCCCTGGGATAAAATGGACTACCTCTATCCCAGGTTTTCCTGCAGTCTTGGGACAACCCTGAGGACCACAGGAAGTGGGGCATGGGCTCCTGGGTCCTCCTTCCTCCCCATGAGTAGTGGGGCTCTTTAAACAGACATGGAGCTGCACAGGGTGACTCGATGCCCATCGAGGGTGGGGGGGAGCATTTTGCAGGCAATTTTTGGTGTCGAGTTTTAAGGTGTCTGTTTTTATACTTACTTTCTTGGAGGATCAGGGCTGCAAAATTGCGCAACCAGCTCATTCTCCCCCCCCCCAAAAAAACCCACTCTGCGCCGGAACGTTCCTTTTGGCTTTTGGGATGTCGTGCTGGCATTTGGATGCTGGGGGAAGATCCCGGAAGCTGTAAAGCCCATGATCCTCCCCACACACACACATCCCAGAAGGCTCATAGGTGTAGAGGAGCCTCAAATATCCATATATGTATCCATTTGCAAGTGGCATTCATATACCAGCTGTTGAACGTTCATTGTAACATGTTAGGTTCTCAAACCATTGCATTATCAGAGGTGAGCATTTATCCTTCCATAGTTGTAATGACAGTCTTTTAGCTGTCAAAGGGCATGGAGAATCCATTGACATTGGCCTTGTGTTAACTTCTAGGAAACAGATAATAATTTAAGAGGACATGTACATCAGTAAATATTAAAGAGTGTTCCAATAAAACGTTTATCCATATAATAACCTCCTCCCAGAAGGAGGCAACTATTGATCATTGCCCAAACATATGGGCCAGATCTACACCTTGTGTCAAACCATTACATATGTGGAATAAAAAGCAGGAAATAACTCTGTGAAAGTGATATATGGAAGGTATCAGCTATCAGTGCACTTCAATGACAATATAAATCAGTAGTGTAGATCTAGCCACGGTTAAAAGAAACATTTGGGAGTAACTGAAGCATAGGATACTTACTTACTTATTTATTTATTTATTTATTTATTACATTTCTATACCGCCCAATAGCCGAAGCTCTCTGGGCAGTTCACAAAAATTAAAACCATTCAAAGTATAAAACAACAGTATAAAACCATAATATAAAATACAATATAAAAGCTCAACCAGATAAAAACAGCAGCAATGCAAAATTACAAATTTAAAACACCCAGTTAAAATTTATTTATAGACTGTTAAAATGCTGGGAGAATAAAAGCATATAATGTAAGTGCCAAGCGAACCTCCTTAGGGAGCTCATTCCACAGCTGGGGTGCCATAGCAGAGAAGGCCCTCCTCCTGGTAGCCACCTGCCTCACTTCCTTTGGCAGGGGCTCGCAGAGAAGGACCCCTGAGGATGACCTTAGGGTCAGGCAGGTACATACGGGAGGAGGCGTTCCTTCAGATAACCTGGCCCCAGGCCATTTAGGGCTTTAAATGTTCATACCAGCACTTTGAATTGGGCCCGGACCTGGACTGGCAGCCAATGAAGCTGGAAAAGGACTGGTGTAATATGGTCTCGTCGGCCAGTCCCTGTTAGTAAATGTGCTGCCCTGATTTGTACCAGTTGAAGTTTCCAGACCATTTTCAAAGGCAGCCCCACGTATAACGCATTGCAGTAATCCAAACGAGAGGTTATCAGAGCATGGATAACTGTAGCTAGGCTATCTCTGTCCAGATAAGGGCGCAGCTGGTATATCAGCCTAAGCTGATAAAAGGTGCTCTTTGCCACTGAGTTCACCTGTGCCTCAAGTGACAGTTCTGGATCCAAGAGAACCCCCAAACTACGGACCCGATCCTTTAGGGAGAGTGCAACCCTGTCCAGGACAGGGCAAACATCACCTCGCTGGACAGAAGAACCACCCGCTAACAGTACCTCCACTTGTCTGGATTGAGTTTCAGTTTATTAGCCCTCATCCAGCCTATTACCGTGCCCAGGCACTGGTTCAGAACAGCCACTGCCTCACCTGGGTTTGATGAAAAGGAAAGGTAGAGCTGGGTATCATCCGCATATTGATGACACCTCAGTCCACATCTCCGGATAACCTCCCCCAGCGGCTTCATGTATATGTTAAACAGCATAGGGGATAAGATAGAGCCCTGTGGAACCCCATGGCTTAGGAGCCACGGCACAGAGCAATAATCCCCCAGCAGCACCTTCTGGAATCGGCCATCCAAGTAGGAGCGGAACCACTGCAATGCAGTACCTCCCACTCCCAACTCAGACAACCTATCCAGAAGGATACCATGGTTGATGGTATCGAAAGCCGCTGAGAGGTCCAGGAGAACCAACAGGGTCGCACTCCCCCTGTCTCTCTCCCGACAGAGGTCATCCCACAGGGCGACCAAGGCAGTTTCCGTTCCAAAACCAGGCTTGAAACCCGATTGAAATGGATCTAGATAATCTGTTTCATTCAAGAGTGCCTGGAGTTGTCCTGCAACCACCCGCTCAAGCACCATGCCCAGGAAAGGGATATTAGCCACCGGCCTGTAGTTGTTAACATCCTTCGGGTCCAGGTTAGGCTTCTTCAGGAGTGGTCTAATTACCACCTCTTTTAAAGAGGCCAGCACCAATCCCTCTCTCGAGGTATTTACAACCTCCTGGACCCAGCCAGCGATCCCCTCCTTATTTGATGTAATGAGCCATGAGGGGCAAGGATCAAGCACACAGGTGGTCGACCACACTTGGCCAAGCGCCTTGTCCACATCCTCGGGCCTCAATAACTGAAACTCATCCAATAAAACTGAAACAGATGGCGCTCTGAACGCCTCTACTAGTGGAGCTGCATTAAGTGTGGTGTCCAATTCATGACGAATCTGAGAAACTTTATCTTCAAAGTGCCGTGCAAACTTGTCACAGCGTGCTACCGAGGGTTCCACCATCTCTCGCCCTGGCCCAGATTGTAACAGGCCACAAACCACACGGAAAAGCTCCGCCGGACGACACTGAGAAGATGAAATGCTGGTGGAAAAGAACTTTCTCTTTGCCACTCTCACCGCCACAGAATAGGCTCGATAGTGAGCTCTAACCCATGTTCGATCAGACTCAGCACAAGTTTTCCTCCACCTGCGTTCTAGCCGTCTCCCCTCTTGCTTCATTGCCCTCAGCTCAGGTGTATACCAAGGAGCTGACCGGGCTCTGCTCAGAGGGAGAGGGTGCTTGGGCGCGATCGTGTCAACCGCCCGAGTCATCTCTGCATTCCACAGAGCAACCTGGGCTTCGACAGGAACACCAGCCATACCAGCAGGAAAATCCCCCAGAGCCCTCTGGAATCCATCGGAGTCCATTAGCCTCCGGGGGCGGACCATTTTAATACCCCCCACCCTTGCAGAGGGGAAAGGCTGCAGAAAGTCTAAACCTCAATAGGAAGTGATCTGACCATGACAAGGGGGTAGATGTTAATTCCCCCACTTTCAGATCACCATCCTCCTGCCCAGTCAAGAAAACCAAGTCAAGTGTGTGTCCCTTTGCATGTGTTGGGCCAATGACATGTTGAGACAGCCCCATGGTTGTCATGGTGGCCATGAAGTCCTGAGCCGCCCCGGATACAGGAGCCTCAGCATGGAAGTTGAGATCCCCAGAACCATCATCCTGGGGGTCCTCAACACCAGATCCGAGAAAACCTCCGTCAGCTCAGGCAGGGAGACTGTTGCGCAGCGGGGTGGATGGTACACCAGCAGAATCCGTAATCTGTCTCGAGTACCCAACGCACAGTACAGACACCCAAGATCAGCACTCAACTGAACAGGAAGCCTAGAGAGGGAGATTGTATTTCTATAGACTATGGCAACCCTCCCTCCCCGGCCCTCAAGTCCGTGCTGGTGCTGCACCGAATACCCAGGAGGGCAAAGCTGGGTGAGAGTAACCCCTCCCAGTTCACCCATCCAGGTCTCTGTAATACATGCCAGGTCAGCCCCCTCATCCAAAATCAAATCATGGATGAGGGAGGTTTTATTTTGGACCGACCTGGCGTTCAGCAGAAGCACAACCAAACCCAAGGGCAAGCTGGTAAGGCTGCCAGGAACCATTTGGTTGGGGGGGGGGAGAGAAGAGGGGATAGCTGTAAGAAATCTAGTCCCTCTTCTCCTCATCTGGCCCCCATCGCCATACCTCCCCTTACCGGTGACCACAGCTATGTGAGCACCCCCTTGCCCCTCTGAACTCCCCAGGCACATATTTAAAAATACAAATAGTAAAATAAAATAAAAAGAGATAAAATGCCACAACTTGCTGCTGTTAATCTGGTTGTTAACCAAAGGTAGCAGGACTGGTGTCTTCTTTCCTCTGCTGCTGCTCATTGCGATGCTAAGTGCGACACCAAGTGTGCACTTAGCGTCGCACTTTGCGTGACGCAGAGGCACTGCCCCTGGCAGCCTGGCCCTTATACCTGTTGGAAAGGAGAGGCTAGTCAGCTGATGGTGATGTCCGTCAGGTGGAGGGGGTGGCAGCAGAAACAAGCTGCAAGAAAGGGCTTTTCCCCAACCCCAAACACACTCCCCTTCCTGGCTCCAACCTCATAGCCAGGAAACCATGCTCCCCACCCACCCCACCCCTCATAGCCAACACAGAGAGAACCGTGCCTGTGATCTCTCCATAGTTGGAAAACATAGCACAGAGACAAGGAGAAGAAGGTGTTTCAGGGGGCAGGTAGAGGAGGAGAGTGGGGTGGCTGTGGAACACCATTTCCTATGGCCACTCCAGCCATCTTCCTTCCCTTTCTGAGGCACCACTGCTAGATGGGAAAAATCACCCATCTAGCAGAAATGCAGGACAACTGGGGGACGGAGGCAAAAAATCACCTCCCCTGTTCTCCCGCCCTGGATTGGATGGCTGATCCTTCAGAGAAAGTCTCTGTTCCATATTCTGATCACCCCTCTCAAAACATAAAGAAGGTCGCTGGGTTCTCTGAGGCAACCCCTCCCCCTGCTCATCTTCCCTTCACAGACAAAACGCCCCCTCCGGAAGTGGTATGACAATCCATCTCACAGCTTTGCAGGGATTGGGGGTGTTAAAGAGGCTCTTCAGCTACTGTTTCTAAAACCGTCTTGACAAGATGCCACGAAATGTACAAGAAGGAAAGCTCTTCAATGACATTTTGTGTACCACACCCTCTTCTACCTGTCATGCGTTTCTTCTATATACATCTGAGCACTTCACAAACTTCAGGATGTCTGGGGGTGGTTTTCATCCTTGCAGCTATCGAGACAGTTGTGGCTGGATCTTTCAATCAGATCAGCCTTCCCAACCTAGTGCCTCCAGATGATTTGGACTACAACTCCCATGCTGGCTGGAACTCATGGGAGTTGAAGTCCAAAACATCAGCAGGGCCCCAGGTATGGGAAGGCTGAATTAGTTTGTACCATACTGCAACAAAACAGGAAACGTAAGACAACCAATGCTGAAGACATGCTAACCAATATTAGAAGGGGCTTTCAGGGGTCGGTGGGGAAGGAAAGACTGCACTGAATGGACTTGAGTCCCCCAAAAGAAGGCAAAATAAAAGTCTCAAAATGGTGCTTGAATTTGAGAGATTTATAGGGAAACTTAGTATGCCCAATGGAAACTTGGCGTGCCCAATGACTATTCAACAATTTCAGTAGTAAAAATGTTTTGAAACATGCTCTCTATCTGGAGTACCCCAAATACAATAAATTGAACAAGATCTTTTCACCCCTGATGAAAATAAAACACCAATATGTACTGAGCATTCTAAACAATCAATCTCTGCATTGCAAGCATCACTTTGACATGTTGCCTGCTTTTTGTTTAGCCCCCCATTCTTTTTCTTTCTTTTTTCTTTTTTGCATCCATGGCCTCAGCTAGACCAGGTTTTTTTACTGCAACTGGTCTACATGTGGCGCGCAACATCGCGGTCGCCATTTTATTTTTGTTTTAAAGAAGAAGGAGCGCACAAGCGCTCATGTGCAAAAGGTAACACTTTTTTAAAAATAATAATAATAATAATTTTTCCCGCTCACCCCACCCCACCCCTGGTTCCTCGCAAGGAGCTGGGACAAAACATGATGCCCAAGACCACAGAAAAAGTGGGCTAGAAGTGGAGGGCGATATCCTGAGGCAAGGGAGGGATCATCCCTCTCTGCTCCTGGGATCTCCTTATTTATTTATTTATTACATTTCTGTACCTCCCAATAGCCGGAGCTCTCTGGGCGGTTCACAAAAATTAAAACCATTCAAAGTATAAAACAACAGTATAAAACCATAATATAAAATACAATATAAAAGCTCAACCAGATAAAAACAGCAGCAATGCAAAATTACAAATTTAAAACACCAAGTTAAAATTTATTTATAGACTGTTAAAATGCTGGGAGAATAAAAAGGTCTTCACCTGGTGTCTAAAGGCATATAATGTAGGTGCCAAGCGAACCTCCTTAGGGAGCTCATTCCACAGCCGGGGTGCCACAGCAGAGAAGGCCCTCCTCCTGGTAGCCACCTGCCTCACTTCCTTTGTCAGGGGCTCACAGAGAAGGACCCCAGAGGATGACCTTAGGGTGTGGGCAGGTACATGTAAACGCACAGGGATGATCCCGGAGATCGCCCCAAGGTATCGCCCCATCTAGCTATGGCCCATGTCTCTGCATACCACAGGATCACTCACTCTTCCCTTCAATGTTAGAGATGGGTGGAATTGCTGGCTTCCACCACTCTAAAAAGCTTTGGTGGAACTCCCTCCCCCTCAAAAAAATTAGCTCCAGTCCTTCCAAACCCTTGGATTTGGCAATTCACTAATCCAGCCCTCCCCAATCTGGAACCCTCTAGATTGGGGCCATGCCATCTGGGGATTATGGGAGTTGTAATTCAACACATCTGGAGGGCTCCAGGTTGGGAAAGGCTGGATTAATGCATGCCAAACTTCAAAATTATCTTCATAAAGTTTCTAGCACATTGAAGGGTTAATGATATATCCAAAGAGCCTTAGAGAATTTGCAGGGTGGCCCAGTGTTTAATATCAAAAGACAATCACCTCACCCCATTAATATTAGGGATAAATTGATCTGGAATCCACCTGAAATTGGCAAGTTCCAGATTCAGCCCTGTATAATCAACTCATCCTCTCTGGAACTCCTGAATCCAGCCTGAAATCTGGTTAGAGAATAATCTTGCAACACCATTATTTAATATTGTAGCAGATTAGTAGGCACAAAACTGCCAGTGTCTGGACCACAAGGCCTACTTCACAGTCCAGAATCCAAACCATGTTGCTGTTTTAACAATAAGAGTCCTTTTCCCAAGGTACTGAAAGATATGAAAGACAAGAAAAAACATGAGATGCTCTATAAAATCCCTAAGTATGTGTTTCAAAGTTAAGATTCCCTAAGTCTCAAGGGCTTCATTTTTACTTGCTTCTTCAGTCTGCCCCATAAAAGCCTAGTAAATTCACATCTGCGCAATTGAAAGGAAATAAACAGATGTAATTAACCCTGACGAGACTTTCCTGAGCTCTCTTAACTCAGTTTCAAGATTTCTGCTACAAACTGATCATAGTTTAACACAGAAAAATGATAGCATTTTCTAGTAGAGAGGCTCACTGTTTATGTCAACATGTTTTCTTTTCTGTGTTGCACATCTTCTGACATGGGGATTTGGCCACCAGCATTCATAGAAATCCAATTTAGTTTCATAAATAGTGGATGTGGATTGTCACTGATAGATGACATTGGACATTCACAGCTCCCTGTGGGTAACTACCCAATATATACACAGCCAACTCAAAAACGGAGCCCCAATTCCCATCTAACAAAATAGTAAAAAAGATGAAGGCCCATTTGGATGTTCAGCCAGTCCTGTGGCTAGATGCTGTTTTTGTTGTGGGCATATGAAGCCAGAGTAAAGATGAATGAATCTGCCTATTTCTGTTTCTGTAGCAATAACATTTTTTCAAGCACAAGTTCATTCCATCCCATTTCCGCATATATATATATATATTTGTATACATGTTCTTGTGCATATTTATACACAGAAAAAGTGTAGGTGTTTTTGTTTACAGTTTTCATGAATATATACATTTTTGTGCCTAATTTTCCCCCAAATAACATGTTTTTTCAAGCAATTTCCCCTGGTTACATGTCTTTTTACATGCTATTTTCCCTAATGTGTTTTGGATTTCAGAAGGAGTCCCCCAGGGATCCTTCATGTCCCCCGTGCTGTTTAACATCTACATGAGACCATTGGGAGTTTTTGTGTGGAGATCTGGGATGCTGTGCCATGTTTAGGGATGTCGGAGAAATCTGCAACAGAATAAAATTACTTGGATTTTTATGAATCCAAAGACCGGATTCTGCACAGAGTGACTTTACCCTAGTCACACAGATTCTACGGACTTGAGGACAATTTTTTATTATTATTTTCCAGAATTTTACACAAATTTAGTTATAGAAAAATGCATCAAACATTTTTTTTTAAACAGCTGAAAACACGCATTCTCCCCCAGGCAAAAAAATGCCCACTCTGGAGGGATTTGCACACTTGGGGAGAATTTGTGCATTTTCGCAAGTGTGAATTTGCACAAATGAAAATTTGCACGAATTCAAGAAATTGGAAAAAAATCTGATTCTCTCCATGAGTGAATGACAGAATGAAAGGCACCTGACAATCCACAAAACACCAGCAAAACAGATTTCACAAAATCCTTACATTCTAGACATGCTTTGGTACCCAACATTACCTATCCTATCCATCAGAATCCAGAGAGGATGTGAAAGTTCTGATCTGTTATCAGAGTACATATTGGCAGAGATGTTCCCTTAGATACTCTGGTCCCAAGCTGTTAGGACTATAAAGATCAACACTAGTGCTTTGGATTTGGTTCAGAAATAGACCAGAAGCCAGTGCAGTTGATGAAGCACCAGCATTATGTGATCATATCCCAGTTAATAACCTAGCAGCAATGTTATGAATTAACTGAATTTTCTGAACCATCTTCAAAGGTTCTAATGAGATGTTATAGGGATGCATGACTGAGACTGACATCTTCCCGGTAATATCTAGTAAAAGAAATATTTAACTCCATTGTGCTTAGCATTTCCCTGCCCCCTGCAAATGGCAGCCAATGACTATGAGGACTGGGGAAACTCAGAACACATTATCATGCCATGATTTCTTTTACTGGATGTTACTAAGGAAACAGGTGGGGGAGACATGATTCAGTGACAGTCATTCACACACATACACACACACACACACACTTAATGCTTATTTAGGCTCCAACAGAGAATTCTTGGCTCCATAAAAACTACAACTCCCAAGATCCTTCAGGGTAAACCATAACATTTAAAGTGTTATAAAACTATTATACATTTATAATATAGATGGAGGGACCAATGCTAAGATGACAATTAATTGGAAACGAGTATAGAAAACAGCTCTGCAAATGCACCTCTTCTTAATGCCAGTGAAATGCTTGCACAGAGAATCGGGATAAAGAAGAGGTGTTGATATTTTCTTTCAGGAGCATTTTTCAGTTTGGAGCATTTAGGCACTGTTCACATACAAAAATACTAGCACATGATTGCTTATAATATGATAGACCAGATGCTGTCCCAGATGGCAGTTTCTTCAAATGAAGCACCTCACCAGCAATTTTCAACACACTACTGCAACTACACACACACACACACACACACACACACACACACACACACACACAGAGAGAGAGAGAGAGAGAGAGAGAGAGAGAGAGAACATTACCATATAACGGGGGGGGGGGGACTTCTGGAACTATGTGGCCCCTGCTTCAGAGGAGTGACTTGAAACATGCAACAGGTTATACAAAGGTAAAGACATTTTGTCTCAGAGATACCCTCCAACATTTCAAAATTGACAAGCATTTAACACGCCAGTACTCATGACTTCAAAAGTCCCACCTCCTCCACTATGCCACATCACTGAAGGTTCTGAATGACCTCTTTTCAATTATTGTGCAAAAATTATTTATTTACTTTTTAGTACGTTGATTTCTTTCTTCCATCTTAGAACTCAGGTGGCATTGTGTGGAGTTCCCAGTTAGCTTCAGCAAGGTGGCTGCATCGTATGCCCTCAAACTATGCCATACATCTCAGTAGGTGCAGTGTGTGAAACGCCAGGTTGTGGCACTGTGTGGTAGCTTATCATTCATGTGCAAGCATTTACAGATATGTGCTAGAGACAAGATGTGTTCACAGATATTTAACTTCTGGGGAAAGACCTGAACCCTGAAGAAGGACGACTCTAACAACCCTCACTAATAATCACAATAATCGTAATAACGACCCTCAAGGGGGCGAATAGGGAGATCATTTGGAAAGGGACTTATAATCAACAGGGACCGGGGGGGGGGGGAAAGACAAATGTTCCTGGTGAATAGGGACATTTGGAGAGTACTTAAGCCTAGAAGCAATTTTGAATTACCTAGATGGTCCTTGGAACAAGGGCTAGACCAGCTTGTTCAAAGGGCCATCTAGGCCCTCCCCTTGGAGGCCCGACTGGCGCCAATGCTGACTTTATTCCGGCGCCAAGTAAAAACATGGCTTTTTAACGAAGCCTTTGGTGGTTAAATTCACCAAGCGCCCACATTGTTTTAACTGTTTTGATTGCTTTTACTGCTTTTAAATTCTATACTGCTTTTAGCTTGATTAATGGTTTGATTTGTTTTTAGCTGTGTATATTTATTGTTTTATATTGCATAATTTTATCTGTATGCCACCCTGAGATCCTAGTGATATAGGGCAGGATACAAATGTTTAAAATTAATCAGTAAATACACACGAATCAACAGTCCCAAAGTAACTTGCAGTGCAATCCTGCGACTCTCTATTTCAGAAGGAAACCCCTTTGAGTTCAATACTTCCAAGTCAGTGCGTATAGGGTTGCAGCCCTTTTCACTGTAGGCTGGTTGTAATAAATCAGTATAGATCACCCACAGAAAAGATGGTAACCAGCCTGTCTCATTCCTCTCTTCACCGTGCTGAGCCACCCATGTTTTTCTCTTTCCTTCCCTTTGAGCCTTGTAAAGCTGGCCCTACCATTAGGCAAAGCGAGGCAGCCACCTCTAACAGCATATGCTAGAAAGTTATGGGGAGCAGCAGTGAGACATTGGGGAACAGAGCTGTGTGCACCCAAGGCCTAAGCTAGCCTCTTTCCCCAGATGCACTTGAAGATGCTGGCCCATTGCCAGTTTTAAAGTAAGGTTCAATTGTCAGTGGAAGGAGTGCCATCTTACTCTTTGCCTGAGACAGCAGGTGCCTTTGGCCAGCCCTGCTCCCTTGGTCATTTCCCATAATATATTTTTCCATTTGTTTTTAAAAATATGCTCAAGCAATCCCTGTATCACTCTTTGCATGTGTGAACCAGGCTTGAGGGCCTGCCTCAAAGTTATCCGCTGCCTGCCTGCTGTTTTTCGTTGCAGGCATTCCTGCAATGGGAGAAGGGGTCCAAACCTTTTAAGTAGAGCTCTCCCTCTAATCTGTGGCATATGCCAGCTTGGATTGCCCTGATCTGATAATTCTGTAAGCTCTGGCCCCTTTCCTCTCCCTTCTCCTCTGCCAGGAGGAGGGAGATGGAAAAGTCAACGTCATGGACATGGAAAAACTAGCTTGTCCCCAAAGCTATGTGAGCATTGAGCAAGGATGGAGGGAGGTCTTAGCAGAGGTTGGCATTAAGAACCAGAAGGCCAAGGGGTAGGAAGGATATCTTTATCAACTGCATGTGCTGATCCTTTGGCCATGGTCTGATAGGATAGAGAACTAGGACACCGCTGATAAAGTACTGATTAATCAGGCCATGCCACTCAAGCATCAGGTTGCACCCATGCGCCACGTACATTCCATGCATAAGAACATGGGATATAAGGACTTTGCTCATATGAATATGATGCATACCTGTCCAATACGTTATGCTCAAAGGAATGTGAGAATACAAGGATTCCATGCTCTCAGTGCAAAGGGTGCATGTAGCTATCATGTCTAAGAGCCATTAACAGAATCACAGCTCATGTATTTGTCCAATCCTGTTTTAAAAGTCACCTAAGTTACTGGCCATCACCCTGTTGCAATGAATTCCATATGTTGATTGTCCATTATGTGAAGACATGCTTCCTTTTGCTCATCCTGTACCAGCTGCCAATCAATTTCATTTCATTAGACAGCCACATGCTTCATTTGCTCATAACAATTTTGGAGATTTCCATGGCAAACATTAATTTTGTAGGAAAATGCCATCCTCCACATTTGTGCATTCAAATTTCGGTAGGGAAATTCAAATCAAAACATCAAAGTGCTACCCTTGAATAGCTCACCTTGGAATCCATTATCATTTCACCCTCTCCTTGCAGTGAGTCGCACATGTTTGGCCTGCAGTTACACAACCTTAATTTTTTAGAATGCTCCGGTCAAATAATTTGTTGGAATCCACCCATGCATCCACCATCTTATTGTGTGAGCAAACATCCATGGGAAGAGGTACAACAAGATCCTATGCATGTTTACTAGGAAGTAAGTTGTATTGGGTCCAATGTGCCAATACTCATTGGGTCCAATGAGCCAATACAATCCAATTGGCTCCATTGTTAGTGTGCTTGGAATTATTGCCTTCATGCTACACCCCAGACACAGGAACACACACTGAATTGTTATCTTCTCTGCTTATTCATAACGTCTGTGCACCCAAATCCCTTTTGATCAAATTCTGTTCTGTAGTTGCACTGACTTCTTATTCCAGTGTTCTTCCATCTGACAGAGTTTGCATTCTAGGTTCTTCCCATATGCTCAGTCTTCACTTACGAAGAATAACATAGTCCTCATTTGACATGGATTTAGAGTTCTCATCAGGTCAGTAGTAGACAGTCAGTAGCTGAAGGCCTCAGCTAAACTCAGGGGAGGACAATGATACAGTGCTGAAGACTGGCTTCCCAGTGCATGTCTGGGCATGAACTGGGTTTGCCCCCATCTTTCTCTCCACCAGTAACAGAGTTGGGAAGTGATAGCTTTTATCTGAAGCTTCTTGAGGCATGCCCAGGTGTGTATTTTAAAGAAGCCTGAATCCGCTCCATCCCCCAATTAAAACACTCTGGGCATGTTTAGATGAGTTATTATCCCAGGTATTGCCCCGGGATCATCCCTCTGCGTCCACATAATGCACAGGGAATCCCAAGGGCAGAGAGGGATGATTCTTCCCGTTCCCTGGGATAACTGGGAAGGCTATAATCCCAACTTTTCGCAAGGTCTCAGGGTTGTCCCGAGACCACGGGAGGTGTGGGCAGCCATCCCTGTTTTGTCCTGGCTCCTTGCAAGTAAATGCGAGGAGCCAGGAACCGAGCACTGGGCATGGAGCTCCTCAGGTGCCCCGACATCGACGGGGCAATCCCTGGGATGTCGTGAGGCCACGTGAGCACTGACGGGGAGGATCTCATGATGAGAAAATCGTGAGATCCTCCCCTTTCCCTCCCAGAAAGCAAGGAGGCTTAGACATGGCCTCTGTATGCCTCATGCCGAAACAGGTGCAACCCTTTGAACATTTGCAGGCTGAAGATTCTTTTTTATTTATTTATTTATTTATTTATTTAAGGTTTTCTATGCCGCCACTCAGCCAAAAAAGGCTCTCACGGCGGCTTACAAAAGTATTTCTTGACAGTCCCTGCCCACAGGCTTACAATCTAAAAGACATGACACAAAAGGAAAGGGGATTGGGAGGGAGGAGGAGGAACATGTATTTTTAAACATGTATTGACAAGAACAGGGGAGGCACAGAGCATTGGAGGAAGGACGCCAACCCACCACTTCTGCCTTCTTTGTGATGCTGTATATGTAGACCTGAATTGTAATATATCTCCCAGAAACAAGAGAGGCCAGCAATGAGAGCTGGGTTTGGGGTGGGGGGTCTCTGGTTCTTCATACGCTCCACTACATCCATACCAAAAGAACTGAATGCAGGAATGATGGGGAGGGGGGAACCACACAGGGACAGCTACAATTCTTTTACCCCTGTTCATTCTCAAACTCCTGCTGATCCATGTACACCAGGCATGGGCAGACTTCCTTTAGGCTTGCAGGATCTACTCTGCCTTTTTATAAGAACCCAAATAAGCACCAGGCAGAGTCTGATGCAAAAGGAACGTACTGAAAGAATTCTGAGTCTAGGGTTTATTTATTTTTGAGTATTAGAACTGAATAGAGCTCAGATTCCTTCTACCCCAAAATCCACTCCTGATTACCCAAAGGTTACTTCATTTCAGCAGTGTAATTTGCAGTGGGGAAATCACTTTGTTGCTGCAATTGTTAAACAGCTGAGATTCAGATGTTCCTAGCCATATACTGCAGATCACCCAGGGCTTGCCTATACACTCTAAATACCCTGTCGTAGCTGCGCAGCTGTGCCCCATAATTTATATGACGCAGCCGCCAATTTGAAGCCACATTGGGCTTTCCCCCTCAAGACTGTGCTTTTTCTAAGGCCATAGTTAGACGGGGTGATATCCCAGGGCGATCCCCAGGATCAACCCTGTGCATTCACATGACGCACAGGGGATCCTGGGAGAAGGGAGGGATGATCCCTCCCTTGCCCCGGGATCTTGCCTTCCACTTCTAGCCCGCTTTTTCCGTCATCTTGGGCTGAGAGACCAGGGACCCACAAACAGGACACAGTGCAGCAACACCCCATCCATGATCCCCAGCAGCTGGTATATATAGGCTTACTGCCTCTAATACTGGAGGTAGCACATGACCATCAGGACTAGTAGCCAGTGATATTCGTCTCCTTTTAAAGCCATCCAAATTGGTGGCCATCACTACATCATGCAGCAGTGAATTCCATAGTTTAACTATGTACTGAGTGAAGAAGTACAGCAATCATCACCTTTCTTGGTTTTCTCAAAATCGAGATAGGAGAGACTCAAAATGGAACATTTCAGCCTGCAGACCAAGCACTGTTCCAGCCTAAAATTCAGGATGTGGTTAATGTGGCCTCCACAGAAGACACACTCAAAAGAGCCAGAGGCAAGTCAACGCAGCACTACCAAATTTACATCCCCATCTTTTTTGGGGGGTGGTATTATCATCTTACCAGGTACCATGAAGAATGGGCTTCTCAAAAGTCAGAAGTCATGAGATAGTTCTGTAGAGTGTACCTTTTAAAATTCTTGGTACCTACTGTAAAGGCAACTGATTATTCAGTTCCATTATCCGATGTCATGTTGATGTCTTCTCCCATGATGGGCACTTTGTAGAACACTCAAACCAGATTCTTGCCAAGTTTAATCTATGCTTATTTATTCATTGATCTGAATTCTTTCACAGCAGCCTTTACTAGTGGGTTTTAGAGTTGATTAAGCTATTGAAATTGGAACCATATTAAAGTATTACACTCTAATCATATTTCTGTATGTCTTACTGACATCTGGGAGATATTTCTCAGGCCTTAGAAATGTAATGCTTTGATTCATAAATCTTTTCTACATGAGGCTGTTAATCGTTGAATCTGTTTTGGGTTTCATTGCAGAATTGTGATCACAGCTCTACGTAAACAGCTTTTCCTTTCCTGTTTCTACACTAAATAAGTTCTAGGTGCCAATGTGCTACAGTGGAATAGCAAATACACAAGTAGAAAAATACCTTTTCTTTCATTTTAAGAAATAATACCTTATTTTCTCCAGTCTTCCCAAAAAAAGAATGTGGAAAGTGCTCTTAAAAACAGAAGCAAAACTGGAAGATCACAATGTCAACTAAAGAAACTGTAAACAACCATGAGTAAGGAATCACCATGGGTCACAATAAATGCCTCACGTAGAAAACTTAATATTCTATTATATGTGCCTGTCTTGTGCTCTGATCTATTCTTCGTTTTTAAAATCCTTAATAAATTAGTATGGGTATGAACAAAATTTCTGGATTTCTTTTTCAAAAGCTATGTGGGAGAACATTAGAAGATGAAGGCAAGACCTCTCCATATGAAGCATAAACATCATTTACTAGCAAAAAAAAGAAGAAGAAGAAGAAACTGACCAACTTCACGGAGCTGAAGAATTCCTATCTACATGAAAAATCTATTTTTGTTCTTCATGGCCCATTTGCTTGGCTTTTTTGCTCTCATTAAGAATCATCATCAACATTTGGTATAGTTAAAATGATCAAAAATGTCTCGGCTTTGTTTCCACATCTCATTTCTAAGTCTTCCTTTAAAACACACACACACCAGGGCTTACTGTAAAATCCACTCAGTGTCACATTATCCTTTATTAAGATTTTCAGAAACAAATATTGAGGAGGAGATAACATACCATGGAAAGTACCCCTTATACCATGAAATAAGCAATTGCTTACTGTGATAAATATACAGCCTTAATAATTGTATAAAAGTAACTGAGATACACTCAGTTTCAATGCTGGTAATTTACAAGCTTTGGGCAGTATCCAACAGTGTCATCCCACAAATTCAAACAGTGCTAGCAGAGCTCCAATAAATTCGTCGCATGAGGGTTGTGCAAGTGGTTGTGCGACCAGTTTCATAATGGGTTGTGCAAGCAGAGCGTGCAACCAGTTAGACAAGAGGTTGCACAGCAAGTTATGTAAGAGTTATTCCCAACCAGTGGCACAACCAGTTGCGCAAGCATAATGCACAACCAGTTGCACAACTGAGCTTGTGCAGATGTAACTTTAGTTAGATTGTCCCTTTGCGCATGGTTCAGAACAAAATTTCTGCTAGCGCAGCATCATTTGTTCTAAGTATCCAGCTGGGAAAACTTTAAGTCCCTTTAATTTTCAGCCAGGGTTTCAAACAACTTACCTCCCATTTAGAATCTCAAGACTGGACTACTTTCCCCAAGAAATGTAACCACCAGGCCTCAAACTACGAGCCAGAGTTAGGATACTGAACAAGACACCACCATTATTATAACGCTGGTGCAAAATGCGCCCCGTTCCTGTCATGCAATATTGGTAACAAACCCAGTTGCTTAGATCTTGCCTGTACTCCAAGAAAGGCGGAAAAAGGGCAGAAGTTTTGGCGAAGGGGCAGAAGTTGTAAGTCACACATAGGCAACTGGTGCCTTCCAGATGGTTTTGACAACAGCTTCCATTAGCCCTAGCCAGCATGGCCAATGGTTGGGTATTATGGGAATGGTAGTCTAAAACACGGGGAGGAGGAGTGCTATCTTTCCAATCTTTTGAGGAAATAGCTTTGGTTTACCAAACCCAGTGTCAAATGTTGCCAGGGAGGTCAGCCCATCACTAGTTTAGACATAGTAGATTATATATTGCTTTTTGTGAACCGCCCAGAGAGCTTCGGCTATTGGGCAGTATAAAAATGTAATAAATAAATAAATATACAGCACAGTAATAAATTTTGTTAAATCTGAGCCTCGCACACCAGAACTCTGTTGTGATTGGGGTTGACGTGTTTCTTCAAAGGTCAAGAGCATTGTAAGATTCCTCTGCCCCATTATAGTGAATCCCCTTCTCCGTGTTCCCAGTCTGCCCCTCTGAGCCTTCTCTCCTCCTTTGTCGCAAACTCCGGAGGTGCCTGCAGTGCTCAATGGCAGCGCCTCCCCCAGTGCATAACCTCAGGCCACAGCGCGACAAAGAAAAGAGAAAAGAGAAAAGGAAAGGGGGGGGGAGCTCTGAAGGAACAATACACTTTGAAAAGCAGAAAGCGCCTTGGTGAGCCAACTTTACCGGAGGTGATAAAACAATGCTATTTTTGGCCTGGCCCCGTGGTTCTGATGAGTCACTTGAGGAAGATGCATTGCAGTTTAAACAACAAAAAAGTGTGATTTGTTAACACTTCCCAGTCATTCCCCTGAGCCTCCTTCCTACACAAATTGGACCTGCCCTTCCATTGCAGTAAATGAAAAATGGTCTTTCTGACTTTGCAGGGGATTTAGCTGTCCTGTAAAAAAAAACCTTTAACCATTTTTAGGAGAGAATCAATGCCACCTGACTAGGGGTTGATCTGACTAGGCTGCTTCTCTCCAGGACTCCCAGGGGATGGCGTACCTTGTCGGGCTCCTGGAACATATACACAAAGTGGAGGCTGGTGGCTCCGATGTCAGTGGGGTGGTGAATGCAAGCTGAGTTTCAGTCAGAACCATTCAGAACTCCAAAGGAGCTATCTACAGTGCTTGCACCTTGGGTAGCTCCTTTAGAGTTCTGGCAGGTTCTGACTGAATAGCCAGAGCAGTTTCACCACCCTACTGACATCAGAGCCACCAGCTTCCACTGTATATGCACTTTCAAATCTAGATACTATACAATGTCCAACAGGACTGGTCATGTCCACTTCCTGTGATACACAGCTGGTCATTCTGTAATAATCCTACAGAAGTCTCATTTTAAGCCAAAAGGACAAAACCGCATTTACTCCAAGCACCCAGGCTAGCAATGATCCCTGGAAACATGGCTTGGGTTAAATTGAGATGTTCCAGTTCAAAGGCTGTGCGGATCAGAATGATCAGGTATGAAAATTGCATCCTCTGGAGACATGGGCCGTGTCTACTCCAGCTGTTTATTCAGGGATTATATCAAAGTCGTCCCTACCAGGCCACATGACGTTCACCTACTCCCGTGGTGATCTTGGGTTGACCACTCATTTTTTCCAGAATATCGCTGACCGGATTTGTAGCAGCTTTTCCGGCTCTCTCGCTACGATCCCGAAGTCCACGGCCAGTGTGCCCCCCACCACACCCTTCGCGAAGCTGTTGCTGTACGGCAGGAGCTTCTGACACAGCGAATAGCCAATCCGCTGCCAGGGGAGTGTGCGTGGGCATTGGCATGTTTCATCACCAAGTGTTTTTCTTTTTTTTATGCAAGCATCAATGCAGAGGAGTGTGTTTTCAACACAGTACCTGTCCCCCCCTGCGTTGCTGTGTATCTGCAGTGGTGGACATCTCGGAGGAGGTTTTAAAAAACGTCCATGCCCCAGACCCATCTGTCCAGTCCCACCCACTTCTCTCGATACACATTCAGAACCACCATCGTGGGGCACACGTCATCTCGCAACAGCTCTCCTTTACTTACGGGAAGCTTCCCTTGCGTGTGCCCCATGAGCAGCAATCAGGGAAGTGGGAAATCTCGCAATGATCCCTCCTCTGTTGCGAAAGGGCTCTAGGTGTAGATTAGGCCTTACTCTCAGCACAGTACAAAAATATTGTCTACCAGCATTGGGTGGGAACTCCGGGGACTGAATGGAGTTTGCTTAGAAATCTAGCCTAGATGAGGTGGAACTGACTACACAGTACAAAGAACATTCACTGCTGTCAAAAATGGCATCCATCCTCATGACAAGTACTCTCCTTCTACATAATAGTGCAGCAGTGGGCAAGTTGTGGTCCTCCAGATGTTTTGGCCTATGACTTCCTATCAACGCTCACCATTGGCTCTTCTGGCTAGCCGCTAGAGTTGATGGGAGTTGTAGGCCAAAACATCTGGGAGGCCACAACTTGCCCACCTCTGCTGTAGACCTATGGGTGGAGTATTCTTATGCCACAATACATTTTCCTTTAGGGAAGATTCAATGTTTCACATGAAACATCGCCTTGATCATCACGTTTGAGATTAGGAAGTTTTGTTTGTTTGTTTTCATTTTTTTCACTCAGATTGCTGGAGAGGTGGGTCTGGCTACTTCCTCACATGCTGGTGACTTAGCTCACTGGTTTGAGTCATGTAGCGCTACCTGCTCTGTGGGCATTCCGTGACCATGTTTTCTGCCTGAGGGACAGAGTCTGGATTGCTTGGGTTGATGAAGGGAGCAGATGCATAGAGCTTCTTGTCTTGAGGCCACAGGGAGTTGGATCCCCCAGCACTGTTTCCATGCCTAGTCTTGACAACCAAACATGAAGAAATGAGTGGTACAGGAAGATCTGGTGGGGAAGGGAGACTTGGAATTGCCAGTCTGGCCTCAGCAACCCTGCGATTAATGACCATTGCACTGTCATCAGATGACCTGCTACATTTCTGTCATCTAGCTTCCTTTCTATACTCCTGCCTTCGCTCTTCTCATAATCTCCTGTAGGCCTTGCCTCCTACAAATGCATCCAGATCATTTTCCAGCTCCCGCCTGAGCAACAAATTAACCATACTTGTGACTCATGGTTTCCAAGATCTCTCCATTCATGCTACCCATCCTTCTGTCTTACTTACCCAGCACTTCTCATTGTCTGAACCATTTTGCCCCTCACCATGCCTAGCTTGGGTGGGTTCCCAATTCTGTCAGCACTTCAATCCATGCACACATGCGTGCAAACTCTCTCTCTCTCTCTCTCTCTCTCACACACACACACACACAGAGAGAGAGAGAGAAAGAGAGAGAGAGAGAGAGAGAGAGAGAGAGAGAGACACTCCTCCATCTAAAACTTATTAGAACTTCCAACAGCACTAGACTTAATCATGACGGTTGAATATGACAAATTTTACTACTAGGCATCCAAAATAAGTGACTCTTGGTTACAGTCTCAGGGAAACAAATCTGTATAAAATTGTCATATATAAAATCATGGCATTGCTCTTGTGGCACAGAGGATGCAGGGGGAAGAGGTTGCCTAAAAACAGAATACTTGGCAAGACAGCCAAGTCCATGTGATTTACCCAAGGTCACAAGGGAAACAAGTCAATGGTGAGATGAGAAAACTGGTTGTCAAGCTAAACATTTGCCTAGTTCCCTAAATGATGTCCTGACCTGGTTCCTGGTTCTCAGAAAGTGTTATCGCTTTCCTCCTGGGGAAGAGGAAGGAAATCTCATATTATGCCTGGCTTCTCCACCAGCAGCCCCCAATCCCACCTGCGCCTCTCTCTTTTTTTCTCTCTCCCCCCCCCACCCCACAGTAGACCCACGGCTGTGCATAGCTGAGGAGCTGAGCTGCTTATCTGTGGCTTGTGAGCTCACCCAACAGGAAAAGGGGTTAAATTGAGATAAATCTGGAGAGAGGTAGAGACCATATGGAAGGGGAAGAAAACTCTTTATCCTGTAATTGGATTCAATCCCAGCAGCTCCTGGCTGAGGTGAGCCTGAGTGGATGTGACAGGTCATGATCGGTGAATTGCTGTCAGCCGGGCCGCCCCAAGCAGGATGTGTGTGCACAAACTTGTAGATCAATCCATTAGAGTGGATCAAATAGATTTAAATGTGTGACAGGGAAGAAGTAGGACACAGATATATTTACAGTTAGGTTCGTTGAGTTGTTGGGTGTTTGTTTTTTCAAAGTCAAGATTAACTCTCCCTCAGGTAGCTGTTCCAGCTAAATGTTCCGAGCCCTCTACTGGCTACAGGAATGCATAGCCTGGCAGGAATAAAATCAAACGTTAGAAAGGATTGTAGAATGAGCTGAGCTGAGGTAGAAAACTGGATCTCCAGAAAAAAAAAATCACAAATATTTGTGATCACAGAAACGTGCACATTCATTTATTTATTACATTTCTATATATTGCCCAATAGCCAAACCTCTCTGGGTGGTTTACAAAAATGAAAACCTTAAACTACAATATAATAACATAAAAAACCTATTTGCATACAAAATATAAACACAGTTTTAAACAATGAATAATCAAATCCTAGGATCCATTAAAAACCTTATCATATGCTGTCAAAGGAAAGTCATGACCTGGCACCGAAAAGGTAACTATGTTGGTGTCAGCCAGACCTCACTGGGGAAAGTGTTCCATAACTGGGGGGGGGGGAGGGGGGCACCACTAAGAAGGCCCTCACTGTTGCTGCCATTGTCCAAACCTCCCTCATAGGTAAAATCTCAGTGCAGAAATGAGAAACGTAACTGTCAAGTCTCATCTTATGTATAAGTAGGTGGAGGGCTTCCAGATCTACACCAAGCAGGATATGACACTTTGAAAACGGTTTGAAAACTGTATCTGGAGTGTGTCCTGGGCCCCAACAGTTGTCAATACTGTTATAAACCATTTTAAAGCAGTAGTGTAGATCCTGTCCTAGACTCAGTCCATGCAGTCCTTCTCTCTCTCTCTCTCTCTCTCTCTCTCTCTCTCTCTCTCTCTCTCTCTCTCTCTCTCTCTCCACCAAGCAGGATATTGCACTATGAAAGCAGTATGAAAGTGGTATATAAAAGGCAGGATCTACACCAAGTAGGATATAGCGATATGAAAGTGGTATGTGGTATATGTCGATGCATACCAATTTTCATGGAGACTTTAAAAAGACAAAAAAAGAAATAGCAAACTGATGTGGAAACGGGGTGAAATGAATTTAAGATTAGAAAAATGAGAAACTAAGGCAGGTTCTACACTACTCCTTTAAAACGGTTTATAACAGTAGTGACAACTGTTGGGGCCCAGAACACACTCCGTATACAGTTTTTGACTCGTTTTCAAAGTGTCATATCCTGCTTGGTGTAGATCTGGTAATGAAATTGATAGATGTATCCATCCCTAGCCAGACATGGCAGTATGGCAGGGATGAAGGACTTCAAAATCAGCCCTCCAGGCTTCCTGAGAAGGCCATGCCCATTTCCCCTGGCCCCACCCCATCATTATACAGCTTCCCAGCTTTTGTGCAGCTCCCCTGCTGCCATTCTATGAGGCTGAAATGTCTCTCTCTCATTCCTGGCAGTAAGTGTTTTAATCTAAAACATGCAGATATTTTTGCACCTGCCCCTTTTTCCTGTGGCTTCCCTCACCCACTCCTGGAATGCGGCTGCCAAGAGCTTCTCCAAAATGGGGTTCAAAGAGCTTCTGCACCCCCATAGTGATGCACAGCAGTGGCAAATGCCTGTTTTAGACCCTATCCCTGCTCCAAGGATCTAGTACCAGGTCTTCCATGTACTCTGGAGACCAGAGGCCTACCTCATTTATTCACATGTATCCTGGGGCCTATAAACCCTATCAGCAGCCATGGCTCCCATGGGTCCTTTCAGAGTCCCTGTTTATTGCAGTGCTCCCTCCTGCTGCCACACCCTCTTGGCTTTTCCTACCTGTGCATAGCATGAACTAAGGAACTCTGGGCTGTGTCATTCTTGGGGAAGTAAGTCATATAGGGTGGCACACACCTCCCTCCCTCTCTCGCTCTCTTATGCAGTGGAGGCTGCCGTGTGAAGCACCCATCTCACACAAGGCAGTATGTCAGAGGGGGGCAACATGTGGCCCATGGACCACATGGCCTCCCTCAGGGTGTTTTGTGGCCCTCCACTGGGTCCCCTGCCGCCACTACCACCATAGTCCCCAATGCATCACTGGTTTCCCAGCAACTTTACAGGAAACAAGGCATGTGGGGAACAGACACTTTGTTTTCCTGCAGAATCTCTGGGAAAATGGTCATGCGCCCATTTCTGGCAGCAGTGGAGCAGTGTGTCACACAGTGGTTTTTGGCAGGGCCACTGCAGCCCCCCACCCACCCTCAACCCAAGAAAGCTGCCATTCATGTAGTATGTACACAGTGGAGAGGTATAAGTGTGCCTACTCCTCTGTCACAAGAGGAGAATCACTGGCTGGCTACACGTATGAACTGGCCCTAAATGCCTCCTCTTGACCTGCCTAATGGATCCACACTGTGATTGTGCTGTTCTTAGGGTGAAGAGCTGGTGTACCATCTAAAGCAGTCTTCTCCAACCTGCTGTCCTCCATAAACTGGCAGGGGGATTCTGAGAGTTTTAGTCCAATACAGCTGGGGGCGGGGGGTAGGCTGGGGAAGGCTTATCTCAAGAATGCCCTAACGCAATGCTGAGCATCTGTCTGTGAAGAGGAAGAGTGCAGCTGTACTGGGTCTAGGGTGGAGCCAAGTTTCTCTTCTGTGATGGTAAGCACTTTGGAGGGGCAGCTTCATAGAGGCCTTCATGGAGGCCACATCTGCCTGTCAAGGCTGAATGAATAGCTGCCCCAGTAATCTTCACAAACAAGCAAATGCAAATTCTCAGTCGCAGATCAAAGATAACAGCAATCGCACCAAACTTTGGGAATGAAACGGGCAGCTGTCCTTTGAAATTGCTGATAAATCCTGTGCATCCAAGTCTGGTTTAATCCAACTCACGCTATCAGGAAATCTCCAGGGATTTACAGCATCGAGAACAGCTATTTCTTTTCATGGTACACTTCTCACGTTCACAACTAATCTCCTCTGACAAGACTGACCAAAAAAAAGTTGAATCTAGGGCACTCTCGCTCCTTACCGAGGCAAAATATCCATTGGCCTCTATAGGATATTTGTGTGATCAAGGAAAGGTTGGCCAGGAGTACAGGTTGGTCATTTTTATTTTTACCTGTTTTGAAAGCCAGTTTTTCATCCCGTATCAGAGGGGCTCGGGTAACATACATCATTGTCTTGCTGATTTGATTGTACAAGAGACTTACAGACATACGAAATGTCCTTTGTTGTTCTGTAGTATTATATATCGTTATGCTTAGCTTGATATATTTCTTTTATGGTATCACAGAGTTAAAATGGACAGGAAGGAAAAGAGCCGAAGAACTAGGAATACAATTAAAAGGTGTCAATGCGTAAAGACTCAATGGCCTCGATACATATCAAAGGCAGCTCCCAACCTTCTGATCAAGGAGCACAACCTGGGAAAGGGCCATGCAGATGAAGGGGCAGAGTTTGACTGGAGTCACCAATATCAGGGAGCAGGTTTAGCCTCCACCCCAGTAGGTGACTTGTTTGAGAAAAATAAGCCACACTGCATGGTTAATAAGCCAGCCTGCAGAAAATGTCCTGGGTTCAGACAACACACTAACCCATGGTTCAACAAACAACCCATGGTTCAACGACAACCCACACTTAACCACTGAGTATCAGTTAGCATGTTGTATGAACCCAGTCAATGAGGTCAAGACTGGCCTGGGACTCTTTGACCAAAATCCCCAGGGAGACCCCTTCCTTCCTTCTTTCCTTCCTTCTTTCCTTCCTTCCTTCCTTCTTTCCTTCCTTCCTTCTTTGTTTCCTTTCTTCCTTCTTTCCTTCCTTCTTTTATGTGCACCCTCCCTGTCATAACACTAAGCACTTTGTAATGCTAGTAATAAATAATTCATTGTAAAGTTTATGAGGGACTTACTTCACTGCAGGGCCGGACCCACTCCTCCATCAGAGGGAGCTGGTGGGCTTATCTGGCAGTGTTGGGCAGCCAGTACTCCAGATAGCTGGGTCTAACTGCCATGCAAATTTCCCACAATGCCCTCATGTCAGGAGCATTGTGGGAAATTTAAACAGTGGCTATAGCATATGCTGGATCTCTTCAACTACATCCCGACAGCATCTTAAGACATTAGTGGTTCCACGATATATAGAGCTAAACCAGATGTGTAGAAAGCAGCATAGCAATAATCTTGCCACAAGCTGTCATCTGGGCCTGGGATAGCCAACCTCTGTTTTCTGTAGGGGCTCTACATACTTTAGTCTAGTGAAGAGGATATGGTCCATACCCTGCCAGCTTCTTCTACAGACCACACCCCTTCTCCTGGTACGGAAGAACTCTTATCTCTGATCAGCTGCTGATTGGAGCTAAGAGCTTTTCCCTGGTACATAGTGACAAATATTCCCTTCTCCCTGCACAGCAGGAGGAAGCTATTATCTCCAATGAGCTACTGATCAGAGATAAAGAGGGAGAGGGGATGGACCTTGGGGAAGAGGTTACTGAGTGATTTCATCCTGCTTATTTTTGAGGCTTGTCATGCTTTCTTGTGAGTAGACATTCAGCAGTTTGATCTTTGAGATGCCATTTGAAAGTGCTGCTGAGTTATTCAGTCCTGCTTCCTTCAGAGTAAACATTGAGATGCTTTATTCTGCTTACTTCTGAATAGGTAAGGTTCCCCATTCCTGCTTTAGACTGTATTTTGTTGGCCAAAGCAATCTTACCCCTCATTGGTGGTCAGATTCTATAGAAGTCTACACTATAGACTTTACTAATTTAATATCCAACCCTTCTCTCCAGGGAACCATGGGAACTGTAGTTCTGTGAGGACAGCTTGGAATCTCTCACACTCTCAGCCTCCTTACTAAACTACCCTTCCCAGGATTCTTTGAGGGAAGCCATGACAGTTAACAGAAAACCAACATATATTTGTGTTATATACTTTATTGTCTGTCATCCCCCCACCCCAAATGTTGAATTTCAAATTGTAAGCTCCTTGGGGCAGGGCACTCATCCTCTTGTACTTTTCAAGCACCACACACAGAGATGGTGTAAATAATACACCCCCATCCATAACACCATAGTAAAAGCAGCTAAAAACTATACCCCACTCAACCTAGCACTACAAAACGAAGACCAAACACGAGCACTCTTACTCGCAGAGAAAAAAGAAAAATGGGCACAAAAAGCACTCCATGGGAAGCACTACAACATAATACAGAACCCACAAAGAACAAAGAACAATCGTACAAATGGCTTAGGAAGGGTGAGCTATTTCCAAAAACAGAAGGATTCCTAATAGCTATACAGGATCAAGTTATAGCAACCAAGAACTGCCAAAAATACATCATAAAAGAAAACAATGTAACAACAGACCTATGCAGGAAATGCCATCGATTCCAAGAAACAATAAACCATGTAACAGGACAATGTAAAATTTTGGCAGGAATGGACTATACGGATAAACACAATACAGCTGCAAAAATAATTCACCAACAACTGGCCATCAAATTCAACCTTATCAAACAACCTACACTATACTATACGTACTCACCCGAAACAGTCTTGGAAAATGCAGATAAAATATACTGGGACAGAACAATTCATACTGATAAAACAATACCTTGCAACTGACCAGACATAACAGTCATAGACAAAAAAGAAAAACACTCATACCTTATCGACATAGCAATACCGAATGACAAAAATGTTGTTGAAAAAGAAGAGGAAAAGAGAGAAAAATATACACCACTGGCCATGGAAGTCAAAGAACTATGGCAATGGGAAAAGGTCACAATTCTTCCGTTAGTCACATCACATCAAAAAACTATACAGAAAACCTTCAGAAACTGGGCCTACCAAAATACATCCACACCAACATCCAGAAAGCAGTCATACTTAAAACATTCTCAATTGTCAGGAAATTCCTGAATCTGTAAAAGACAGCATGACTTTGCAATGCCGGTCATGTCCGTCTAGAAAAACCACCATGAGCGAGAAAGAGATGATGATGATGATGATGATGATGATGATGATGATGATGATATAGTTGGCAACATCCAGCAGCATTGGCTAAAGATTTGATTGTGCTGCCAACAACTTTTCTGTCTGCACCATGCATATGTAGAACCCATTTACAGGATGAGACCTCACTTGCTGTGTCCTTGATTATTGCATGTGTGGTACATGCAGAAAGGCCGTTCTGCTTTTTTATGGAAGGCACAAAGAGACAATTGACTTAAAGTGACCGCTACCGCTTTCGACCAAAATCTTCAAAGCGCTGAAACTGAATCTGCTCTTGTCAGAATCAATAAGAAAATTCCCCACTGAAATTTGAATTCAGGATTCCAGGACTTTCAGCATCCACCTGATAGGGCAGGGAAAGTGAAAGAGTACAGCATTAAACAAAAGACAAAACGCCATCAGATCTCCCATTAATCCGACACCACTTTCCCTGGCCTAAGAACGGAGAACGCAGCCTGGTTTGAACCCAGCAGGAGTTAAATCTTACTATTGATTGTGTCTCCCATCCCTGCCACGCTCCAGTAAATTAACATGAATTACATTGCTGAGAAGTTGGGAGAAATGTAACCAGTCTGCAGGGAAGAACAAAAACACAAGTTAAAGGCTGTGCATTTAAAATATTTATGCAGCAAATGAGCATGTGTTTAAACCCTCTGAATTTCAAATATTTATGTATGCAGCAGGACAAAATCTAATATTAAGAAAAATGTATTAAAAGTTGCTAAAGGCACTTTTCTTCATTAGCAAAGCTGAACGCCCACAGATAGCAGCAGCGGCTGGCTGCTATTGTCCAGAATGCATGTGCACATTAGCTGGCACCAATCTGCAAATGTCGCCTGGATTGGAATGTGTTCTGTTTTATACCAATCATTTTCAAAGAAAACAATTAAATTTGTATCTTCTTGGGGGAGGGGGCGGTTGAGGGACTCTGCAGCTAAGGTGCTTGAGTTTGAATCCTTGCTTTATGCAATGGACTTGGGATCATCATAGGGATAAGATAGATGCTCTATCGTTTGTTGCATTACCTAGGACTCCAGAGCCAGGTGCTTGCCCACCTTCATGCAGAATTAGAGGTCAGCCTCATAGCTGCATTTTCCTTGGCTTTGGTTATTATTTATTTATTTATTACATTTCTATACCACCCAATAGCCAAAGCCCTGGACATTTCACAAGGCTGGGGAACCAGTGGCCCTCCAGATGTTGTTGTACTCTGATTCCCATCAGCCCCAGCCAGCATGGCCAAGAACTATGGAAGGGGTAGTCAACAGCATCTGGAGGACCACCAGTTTCTCCCCCCACCTGCATCTAAAGTTACTGAAACTGGCTTGGAGTCTAAAACAAAGGCTAGTCCTCATGACCGCACTGCACTTGGAATTTCCCCAAACCTATTACATTGTGAGATGGTTCTCTTAATCTTTTGTCAAATAAGCACAGTTCTTCTTAATAGGAGTTGAACAGCGATGTGCCAAATCATTATTTATGTTCACAACAAATCATTTATATGATTTATTAGCCATAGTACAATATAAAAGACAGCCACCGACAATAACTAGATATAGATAAGTATAGATAAACAGACATACACCATGTGTATGCTCAGTAATTGTGAGTTAGTCTTAACTAACCGGATCACTAAAAGACTTGAGCATCATCAGCAAAAGTTGAAATGGGCAGTTTGAATATGCTTGGCCTGAGGTCCCCAACCTTTTTAAGCACATGGGGATATTTGGAAGTTTGAGGAAGTGTCAAGATACCAGGGACATAAGAACATAAGAAGACCCATGCTGGATCAGACCAAGGGTCCTTCTAGTGCAGCACTCTGTTCACACAGTTGGCCAACCAGCTGTCAACCAGGAACCCACAAGCAGGACATGGGTGCTACAACACCCTCCCACCCATGTTCCCCAGCAACTGGTGTATTTCGCCTTACTGCCTCTGATACTGGGCTAAACCTGCTGAATCAAACATTTAGAAGAGAAATCTAAGTCCCATTAAAGTTAATAGTAGCCTTAGTGGTGAATTTCATGAGCTGTTCTCCTATGTTACAAGACTATTGAACAAATCCTCACTTGTTGAAAATAAGCATCACCCCACTGCAATCAATGGAGCCTCAATCAGCAGTTTATACCAGGTGTGTCTTTCTTTTCAAGAGTGTTGGTTCTGCTTCGACATAGTTGCACACATGCTGTGGAAACAGCATATGCATAGTCAATTTGTCCTCTGACATCTAATTGATACAAATATGATTGATCTAACTATTTTCTTTTTATTTTAAAAACTGTCCCTCATGTTGCTGGCAGGCAAAAAAAAAGGGGGGGAGCGATATGAAAGTTTTGTGCTTTCAAAGAATGACCTTTCCTGATAATTAATTTGCTGTTTCCAACACCATCTGCTGTCTTGCAGCCACATCCATCATAGCTGTAAAAAATTAAAACTCAATTAAAATGAAAACTGGTGTCACAACTTTGTCACGGGGAGGCACAAAGTTCCGAGGAGGAAAGCTATTTGACCCCTCCTGGAGGTTTACAGCTGTGCCCACTTCACAGGATTTACAATCAACTATAATAAATACAAAGGGCTCTGGGGAGTCCCTTAACTACCAGCACATTTTTAGGGAGTGTTTTGATCAAATACGACATTATTGACTGGGATGATAGCTGGAAACTGGTCATAAAACTTGGGTGAAATTCCACAGTTGGATGTGTTAGTGTTGAGCTGTTCACTATCAGCCAAAGCAGCAGAAGAAACCCATTGTAACGAGAGGTGCGCCAAACATTTCTCAGAAGACATTTTTCTGAGACGGTTTCAAGATTTTTATTTTTCTCGCCATCTATATTCTCCAAATATTCTCCATCGTTTTCTCCTACACAATGCCCTGGAACAACACTATGCATGTCTCCCACTCCTTCTGGTCTTTTTTCTTCAACAAAATAAGACTTGGTAAATCTGATTTATTTATTTTTTGAAATACAACTGGCTGCCATTTTCTGCTGTGTGCAGGAAAAGCAACATGATAAAAACGCCCACTGAAAGGACCACATGGTCGTTACTGCTTCCTCTTTCTTCCCCGTGTGAAGAAAGAGGAAGCTGTTGGCAGCTATTGTGGAACAGTAGCAGGAGGCCAAAGCGACACTAAAGAAACACAAAATGCAATCCCCCTCCCCGTCTGATGACGCTTTATGTCCAGGACATTGATTGGGAAAGATGTAAAATGGTGGCTGGGCTACTAACACAAAAACAAATCTTATGTGCTATTGTACCTTATGTGCTGATGGTGAGCCCCGCCCTTGAGAAACTCTTGGAGAATTTCTTCTCCCCCATGGACAAACTCAGTGAAAAGGTCCTGTCCCGTCCCCTCCATGCCCAATTTCTCTGCCTACAAATAGAGTGGAGAATTTTGAGAGGCTGTTTGTTGACAGCCCTAGTTTTAACTAGTTCATGTCTTGGCCATCCTTGCAGCTAACCAACACAGAAAATACTCCGTATCAACCAACAGTAGTAGGAATGTTCCTTGAAAGAACAGATTTTTGTTGGTGATGTTGCTAGTTTTACCCCACTCTTCAGTGACCCAAGGTTTACATAAAATCAAATACAATCATAATAACATTATTAAAGATTTAAAAAACAAGTAAATGATAGGAACATGGGAAGCTGCCTTATAATGAGGCCTCAGCTAGACCTATCTGGTCTAGCGTGATGGAGGGGTGAGGATATTGCAATATTTTTATTGTGCGATCTCCCTGTTTACACACGGTGCGCAACAACCTCAGAGGGAGAGGACATCATGCCCGCCATTTTTTAAAAAAAAAAACAAAAGCTCGTTCCCAGCTGTGGAACGAGCTCCCCAGAGAGGTCCGCCTGGCGCCTACACTGTATTCTTTTCGTCGCCAGCTGAAGACCTTTTTATTTTCTCAGTATTTTAACACCTAAATTTAAACTTTGCTGTTTTAATTCTGTATTTTAATCCTATGCCAATTTCTACTGTGTGATTTTATCCTGGTTGTGCTTTTTATATTGTTTTGTATTTGGGTTTTTAGATTGTTGGATGTTTTATTATGTTCCTAATGGTTTTAATTTTTGTGAACCACCCAGAGAGCTTCGGCTATTGGGCAGTATAAAAATGTAATAAATAAATAAATAAAACAGAAGAAGTGCATGAGTGTCATGTGCTTAAAGGTAGGTTTTTTTTAAAAAAAAAAAAACACTACTCCCCCACCCCACCCACAAAGGGCACAGAGCTCCTGAGAAGCTCTGTGCCCCGTGTGTGGGTCCCAGCTCCTCGCAAGTAACCGCAAGGAGACGGGACAAACCGTGACACCCACCCACATGTTCTGCGGTCTTGGGATCAACCTGGGACCATGGAAAAACCAGCCTGCAAGGCTAGGGCAAAATCCTGGGGAAATGGAGGGATCATCCCTCCCTGCTCCTGGGATCCCCTATGCGTCATGTGGACACACAGGGATGATCCCGGGGCGATCCCCGGGATAAACCCTCATCAAGCTATGGCCTGATTCAGGCCAATATTGCCAACACTGACTGGCAGTGGGTCCCCAGGTTTTCAGGCAGGATTCTTTCCTAGCCTTCTCTGCGGATGGTGGAAATTGAACCTGGGACCTTCTGCATGCAAAGCAGGTGCTCTACTACTGAGCTATCATAATTTAAGAACAGCATCACAACCAATGGCTGATTGGCCACTGTGTGAACAGAGTGCTGGACTAGATGGACCCTTAGTCTTATGTTCTTATGTTCTTAAGACTTAAAAGGTTTTTAAAATCCAGCATAAAATACATACAGTGTTAAGAGGCCTGGGCAAATACAAGTTAAAGATTTCCTGGCAAGGAAATTAAAATAAAGGCAGCAGTAGGTTAATACTACTGCAGTCATTAATCAAAACAGGCAGCTGGACAACCATCTGTCAGGTATGCTTTTGGGTGGATTCCTGCACTGAGCGGGGGGTTGGACTCGATGGCCTTATAGGCCCCTTCCAACTCTACTATTCTATGATTCTATGATTTTATGATAATTTAGAAACATATTTGCCCATAATTTGGGCTTCTAACCATTGTGGCTGCCTCTTTCCACAAGGATGGGCTACTGCAGAGAGTCAGTAAGGGAGGCCGTACGGGTTCTTCATCAGACTCTCTGGAGCACACACACACACAGAAAGTTCCACATGACCAAGCCTTTTATATACATGAGCTCTCAGAGGAAGTGTGCTACCTTCACACTTTGAAGCATTTCTCTGCAGGCCTCAGGGCTACACAAACCCACTTAGACTAATGAAAGGAAGAAAGCCAAGATTAGAGTTTTGAGGATTTGGGCTTCAAAGAATGTTCTGGTTCAATGGAAGTATTAAGTACAGACTTGGAAGAACTACACATTTATAATAACCTTTACCACACATAGTTACCAAATATTAAATAGAAAGAATCTATCAATAATAAGGGAAATGAATGTCTAAGCAAAGTAATACATTAAAAAAAATCAGAATACCCCTGATGATATGTAGAATTAACAGTGTTTATTTGGCATATTCTACCGTGTGATGTAAGTAATTTGAGTTATCATTTATGACAGTAGTAAATATGTAACTTTCAGAATTTCAGTGTTTACATAATTACAGTATGACATCCTAATTTTCTCTAATGCTGACAAATATGGATAAATGATGGGAAATACTTAAAAGCTATAATTTTCCACAATTCATGCAAATTGATAAACATTGAAAGGCTCACTATAAAACAAACATGGTTATACTATCCGTGGGTATGAAAGTCTGCACAGCCTAATTATACGTGAAGATTTAGCAGTTTAAGATATACAAGAACCTGGAGGTGAATTTAGATGTGGAACCGTTAACCCTCAAGCCAGCTACACTAGAATGGAAAACATTATCAAAAGAATTCACAGAAGCCCATCCTGGAAGCTGAGCCTACATTACACAAGATAAATAAGGGCCTGGCACTAAAATTAAGGTGTCACACTGTAATTATGTAAACAATGAGATTCTGGAAGTTCAATCTTTACTACTGTCATAAATGATATACTCAAAATGAAGCTACAGCCAAGGCTACTACCAATGGAATAACCCTCCTTGGAAACACAGAACTCTTACAAATCACAGCAAAACAAGAAGCAGTATGTGCAACAAAGCCATTTCTGTATTCCTATGTATCCAGTCACCCCAGTCTCTTCAAGGACCATGGGTACTAAAAATGGGCTGTTGATGTCATTAGGTGCTGGTGGTAGTGGTTATATATAGGCCAATGTCATCTGGCAGGAGGGAACAACAGGCAAGAGGAATCTCTGCAGCCTTGATCTACAGACAAGGAGACAGAACATTCACCAGGTAAGCATTGTACACATTCGTTTCTATTTCTTCACTGGGGAAACTGAGTTTAGGGGTCTCATAAGGGCCAGGACATTTCTCCTTATATGGGTATTTCATTGCGTTTTATTGCCCAAAACACTTTTTGTGTAGCAAAGGGCAGGAACGGTCTTCTGGGTTCTTCCCCTGTATCCGTTATTCTGTCTATTAAACCTATTAGTGTTGGTTTGTCAAAAGGATGTCATGGGACATGTTTCTCAAAGGCCAAAGAAAGCCAGAGCAATAGGTGGCGTGCACAGATAAGAATACTGTCTAAAACTATGAATCAGCCAAAGCTGGAGGATGAAGTGGCAAGGATAAAACACTTGTGGGTTGAGAGCCCGATGTAATCTGATTTGGGGGAGTTAAGATAGATTTTTTGTCATTCTGCTTTGGGCCTTTGCTATACAGGCGAAAGTCACCCTAGTAATGTCAAGGGAGATTACAAATATTTTTACACCAACATGATGACAATGATTGAGACTCTACGAATGCATATCCTCATCTCATCTGGACCCTATTCCTGTCTGACAAAATAAACCCTTACCTACAAATGTTGATGCCACAATAAACCAGAGTCTTAAGGACATTTTCCTGCTACAGATTTACATTTTCTAGATTTGCATTTATTATGTGTATAGGTCACTACATTGCCCAATGGATCTTCAGAGCAGCTTTTAAGATTGCAATCACAACAAAACCCAGTAAAAAATAATGACATTGCAGTAGGGCCAGTCCTACCCTTAGGCAGAGTGAGGCAACCACTTCAGGTGGTAGCAACCTATCTGAGCCCCCAGGCATTCCTCTCTCATGGAGGTCGGAGCTTGTGTACGTGACCTATCCTGTACCCTCTAAGCTAGTTTCCCTTCCTTGGGTGTGGTGGAGGATGCTATCTGATTGCAAATTTGAAGAAACATTAAACTGCCAATCCAGTTGGCTTCTGTACATTGAATAGAGCAGGGTGACATCTTGACCTTTTCCTTGTGCTGCAAAACGTCCCAGACCAGCCCTGAATAAAAGAATCACAGTTAAGCAGTGGCTGGATAACCAAAGACTAGGGGTACTGTAGTAGTGAATTTCCTGCACCAGCAAGTGGTTAGATTTCCTGCGTCAGTGGCTTTTGATATCATCCACCACAGTATACTCCTTGGACCAACTGTATGGACTGTGAGTGGGAGGCATGGTGCTAGGATAGTTCTGTTCCTATTTGGAGAATTGGCTCTAGAAAATAGTACTGGGGAGTTTCTGCTTGATCTGTTGTGGCATCTCACAGAGTTCCATCTTGTCCCCCATGATCTTTAACATCTGTATGAAACTGTTTGGTGAGGTCAACCAGGGATTTGGAGTGAGGGACTATCAGTATGCTGATGACATCCAGCTCTATTTCTCCTTGTCATCTGAGTCAAGTAAAACTGTAAATGTCTGCATGTGTTAATGGGCTGGATGAGGGCCAATAAATTGAAACTGAATCCTGGAAAGACAAAGGCACAGTGGCTAGACATTTTCAGGGCCAAGAAAGTGGTGCTCACCCTGTTTTGATGAGATTGCACTCCCCGTGGAAGCTCAGGTGCACAGGTTGGGGGTACTCCTGGATCCAGCTTTGTCAACAGAGTTGCTGTTTCCAAGCTCAAACAGATAACAACCCCTTGTGTTCTCACCAATCGAAGGATAAAATTGCTTCTTAGATCTGCTCACCTTCATCCACCACCATGTCTTCCCAGTAAGTTTGTGCCCATAGCTGCTTCCCTCTCAGGTCAACTGGCAGCTAGAGGGCAGCAGTATTTTCGTCAGGAAAGCGTTAACCACCCCCTCCGCCTGTATATCCCCAATCTAGATTGGGGGCTTCTGCAGTACTATAGTTTTAAAATTGTAAGTATGCAATAACACATTTAAGATGTTGTCTAGTTTGACTGAAAGTTAGAGCTGACATGTGATGTGATGACATTGCGCTCAGCATTTTCCCTGCTCCGCTGCGCTCCACTCCAGTGCACTGGAGCAGGTAAATATTGAGCACAATTATGTCATGTCATGCATCTTCTTTAATTAACGTTTCCAGGATGATCCAGATGTGAATTGGTGGCAACCACCTGTTTATGGTGACATGTAGTTTAGCCCTAATACAAACCAGCACCAGCAGCATCAGTAAGCGCAACACTTTATAGAGGACAAGAAGAGAAGTCACTGCCCCAAGATGCTGACATTCTAAAATATGAGGGAGAAGTAAATGGGAGAAAGAACATGTGAATGTTTCAGATGCATGTGCTTACACTTGGTTACAAAAACTACAAAACTGTAAATTGGTTTCAGCTTACCCACCACAGAGGTGACTAAGGGCCGGACTAGACGTGATATTTGCCATGTAGTTTGCCCTTCTGTGTTTGATTTTTCTTTTAAGTGACGTGGGGGTACCCCAAGCCATGGTTCCAATCTAGCTCTCTGCTGCCCCCCATCTGCATCAACTAATTATTAAAGAAACATTAATAACACAAGGGCAGAGTGAGTCCAGAAAGGCAGTTTATGCATATGTTTACATAAACCAACCAACTCTATGGCCCACAATTCTAATGTGGCTGGAGGGGAGGAGGGAGGGGAGACTAAACCAAAGGTTTAAATAAAAGAGAAAGCGTGCCCTACTCTCCCTTCTCCGTCTCTGCTCTTTCTACCCGCTTTGTACTAACTTGAATGATAATGAAAGAGGCCAGCAAAAGAGGATCCGGCCCCAAACATGTCCAGTTTTCAATCCTACCTCTTTTTTTTTAATGTTACTGGTAAAGCTAGTTTACAAACCGCAAGCACTCAGTTCGCCTGGGGAGGCACCGAGCTGGAGCATTAATGTATGAAAGATGTGCCCTGTTTGCAAAACAATGTTGGGACATTCAGCGGACTTGCCAATCAAACAAAAGGAAAACTAGGGTTGGGGCTTTTGCCCAAAAGCAGAGAAATATCAAGGCAAGTGTCAATTACAAGGGAAAGATGTAACTGGCTTTGGAGCTGTCCAGTTGAAGAGATACATAAAGTAGCGGAAAAGTAAAATTGTGCAAAGGTAACATTGTATGAAAAAGGAGAGACAGATTGTGTTATATAGATCTGGGCAACACCCTTTTAATAATTCTAAGCCAGCAATGCCACACTTCACTGTGCCTGATGGTGCAATTGGCTTGAAGTAAAATCCATGAATTTACTCCAGGGCTCTGGACCCTAGCAACAATTTGTGGGCATGACAGCTGCTCAGGAAATTGTTTTGTTTTGTTTTAACCTGATGAAAAATGTCAACCTTTTGTCTTTATTCCTATTCAGGAAGAAAAGTTATTTTAATCTTTTGGAAACTAGAGATTTTCTGGTTTCTGGTGTGCTATGGGCATTGTGTCCATGGAAATGGTGCACAGACAAATGTCCAATATAATGAAAACAAAGTGCATCAGCATTTGCTTCAAAAATAGCCAAAACAATTGTCCTGAATTTCAAGTCCTGCAGAAAAACTAAATGCGGCAATTGAAGAAGAACAACAACAAAGAGGGTTATTTAAGGGCAATGTTAGAAACAAATGAAGGTTGCTCAAAATTAAGCATGCAAGCACTAACGTAAGAAGGAAGTAATGGTAGTGGCGAGTGATTTACTAATAAAGAGAAAATGCAAAGTGAACCTCAGTAGTGATTTACTGCAACCTGTTGCTTTCCAGTTGCAAATGAATGTGTGTGTCTATGCACTAATTAACATTAACAAGCCATTATGAACTGAATGAGAAAAGTGCTCTTTTTTCTCCCCATGATTATATAGATACAGGTGCAGTGTACCAGGATTCTTCACATAGTGACAGGGAAAGTAAAGCCAGTAGGAGTCAGGGGGGGCCCTACCATTAGGCAGAGTGCCGTGGTCATGTTGGGTATGGAGGGGGAAGCAACAGCAACCCCCTGGCCATTCCCATCTCTTGGAGCTCAGAGCGGTGTGTTGTGGGTAATACATCCTGAACCCCCTAAGCTGCTGCCCTCAAGTGAAGTGAAGGATGATGGCCTATCACCAGTAATGAAATAAGAGTCTACCACTGGTCCAGGTATAGAAGGAGGGGGGGATCTTGTCCCCCAATCTTGGGCAAGCCCTGGCAGAAGTATAAATTCCTCTCTGCCCTCCCATTTCATGTGCATCTTGACAGGAGGGGGCAGATTCCACACTTACAGGAAAAAAACCAGTGGAGGCTGGTGGAGCTGATGACAGTGGGGCAGTGAATCCATTTTGGGTTTCAGTCAGAACCAGTCAGAATTCTAAAGGAACAATCCAAGATGCTTCACACTGAAACCCGAAGCAGATTCACTGCCCCACTGATATTGGAGCCACCAACCACAATTGATAAAAGCCGTGTTCTCCTTGGCATCTGGCTTCCATTGGACTAAGCTAGATGTTTCATGTATATGCATGTAACAAACTCCCAGTGGCTCTGGGATGACGTGAAGCAGAGGTTGGGGGCACTTGGCACTTAACCCTTTCCCTGCTTTCCACTTCTCCACTCCACATTAGACTCCCAGCTGCTTTGCTACCTGCAATGTTTCCAAGGGGTGTTGGCTCTTGCAAACATGCACTGGGAACCCTCAGGAAGACGCTTCTAACTCAGTATTATCTACATTGACTGGCAATAGCTTTCCAGAGTTTCAGACAGGAGTCTTTCCTAGCTCTACCGGGAAGTGCCAAGGATCTAACCTGGGATCTTCTGCAGGCTCTTCCACTGGGTTATTGTCCTTCCCCAAAGAAGCACCAGTGGGAGGGCAATTTGGAGCAGAGAAGCAGCAGGTAAGGAGAGAATGTAGAACCCTTAGTCCAGTGGATCTATAGCAAGGGTAAGCAACCTGGTGCCCTCCAGATACTTTGGACTACGACTCCCGCCATTCCTGATCATCGGCCCTGATTTATGGAAGGTGTAGTCCAAAACATCTGGAACAGGGACCCGATTGCCTGCCCCTGATTGACAGGCTGCCCTACCTCTACCACACCCCTTTGAGCCCAGTCAGTGGGCAGCCAACTGCTTTCCCATAGTGCTGACTGTCAAAGCCAAGGACATATGAAGCTCTTTCTGCTCTTTCCTTGAAGTCCCTCTTCTGGAGACCTGAAATCACAGCACAGGTTCATTTCACAGTGTTGTCTTCCTTTGCATTGAACAATCTGTTTCTTCAGCATTACCACCCATCAAACCAGAACAAGAGACTGGGTGGTACCAGCTAAATCGTATTTGTTTGATTTCCCCACATTATTATTCAGATCATGTTTTGTGGCCTTTGGAAGGCTCCCTGTGACAGATATTTGAGTGCCCCTGAGCTAGAGCTGTTCCATTACTAAAATGGGGGGCCATGTAACGAGCTGAGATGGACACATCCATGCAAACTGTGCAAGGTACTGGGTGCCAACATTGCAGCTGATATACATATATCTGCTGCCCAACATAGGCACCTTTGTTCATGTGGTGAGCTGTAAAGCAGAACCTGGGCCTTAGCTTTTCAGTGCTTCTAGACGAGGGGATTTTTTTTTGTGGGGAGGTGCATTAGCACACTTGACATTCACGAGCTACTTAGAAGTGAGCCAGGTGAGCAACTTGTACCCTTTCAGATAGGCCTACAGTGCCCATCATGTCTCACCATTGCCTAGGCTGGCTAAGGCTGATGAGAACTGTATCTGGAGGGCTACCCCTGATTTGGACTTGATGGCCTTATAGGCCCCTTCCAACCCTACTATTCTATGGTTCTATAGTTCTATGATTTAAGGGACCATACTGTGCACACACACAAAGGTGTTCAGCAAATATATGAAAGGGAAGCAGGGTCACACCTCCTAGGCATACATCTCCAGTGCCAACATGCCCACTGGCCATACACCCTGGCAGCCATGCATCTGGCCTTAATGAGAAAGGGTCCTAGGGGAACACCACCAGACAATGACTGCAGCTCAAACTCCCACAGCTAGTTGAGACTCATTTTAAAGTTCATTTCCCCCCATGTCTACTTAGCACCGCAGAACTAAAGCAGTGGTTAGAGAAAAGCCTTCCCTAACCTGGTACCCTCTGGATGTTTTAGACAGCATTCCTGACCATTGGCCTTGCTGGCAAGACTGATGGTGTTGAAGCCCAAAAGATGGCACCAGGTTGTGGAAGGTTGCCTGAGAGGTTTTATAGCAAAAGGCAGCATCCATCCTATCTGTTCCACTCAGTTGGCCTATGGGAAAGATTGGCCCAGGTTTCCCACTGCCGTTCTTGGACAGGAAGTCCAGTTAGACATGAAGCAGTTCCAGAGAGCATCCAGGGCCACTGCCAGATTAGATGAAACAGACATCTTCCTCTTACTGCAGAACATTTAAACCTCCATGAACCAGTCCCATTTTATACAAAACCACCCTATCTTCATATCTGAGCCAGCAGTCCTTTTGGAATAATTTTATGCTTACTATGCATTTGTCAATATTGGGTGGGATCCAGACTTCGCCATGCTTAGAATTGACCCACTGAAATCAATGGGACATAAGTCACTCATAATTAACTTGGTCAATTGATACCAGTGGATCTATTCTAAACATGACTAAGTCTGGATCAAACCGTTAGTTTGTAACAAGGAGGAACAAGGGCCAAATTAGATGTGATGTTAGTTACTTGATTCCGTATATGTACCCATATGTATACGAAACTTGTTGTGGCACATGTTCCTTTGCTGGTCCATATTTGGCCACATGATCAATGCCAGGATCTAGATGGGACAAGATTCAACTGTAGAAAAGCACCCCCTGTCACATAACTATATCAGAAACTTTTCAAATCCTATTTGTGCTCTTGTGTACAGTCAAAAGAGTAGGTATAGTGCAGTGCGGCATATGTTGTACTAACATTACAGCTGCACAGCCTGGGATAACACTTGTGTGGGTGGACGTGGGCGCAAGGTCCCTGGGTGCCGGAGCAGGTGTGTGCTTTGGATGCACAGAATGAATGTGCCTCCCCAAAATTCCATATAAGAGTACCATCAAAACTCCATCGAGAAGGACCACATAAGTGACATTGTGCTCAGCTCTTTTTCATCTCCCAGGCCCTAATACATCTGAGCAATAAATGTGCCAGAAGGATTAGTTTTTAGGTGCTGCACAATATTAGTTTCAGATTCTGCACAATTTTATTGGTACGTAAAGGCTTAGTTTGGAGCTAAACTGACCCAGGAGCAATACTTGAATAATGCCAAAAGCACTTTTAAAAAAATTAATTAAGTCTCAGGATAAAAATGAGCATAGCTTCTAACTACTTGGGCCATGCTTCATTAAATTTGTTCAAGAAAGAGCATTTAATAATTAAAGGGCTCTTGAATGTTTACATAAATCCTCCTTGTGATGTGGTATTGCTGTCCAGTCGAGTTGAAAACTGGTTTACAGCAGCTCCTTAAAGTCAGGCTCCCATAGAGCAGGAGTGACAAACCGTGGCCTTAGCTTTGTACAACCTATCAAGGTTTATTAAGGAGTTCAGCACACCAATGGGAATTGACCAGATGAGCTTATTAAGTCTCTTATAAAATTAGGGACTGTGACACAGCTGTCTGATTCTTTTCCCCCCCTCTGTGAAGTTTATGGAGGAAAGGGAAAAGGGGGAGATGATGATGATGATGATGATGATGATGATGATGATGATGATGACGATGATAACAGTAAAACAATCTGTTTTCCTGCCAAAATCGGGAAACCTTTCTTCTAAGGAAATTAATGGTAAGGAGGAAAGCTGCAAAACCCTCATGCACGTGGCCCTGTTTAAATGCCCAGATTTCTGAAACACCACTATAAAACTACAGTAGGGCTTTGAATCTAGCGACACTGCACAGCAATGTAAAACTCCCGGAGACTTGGTTATAAAAGCAGCACATTATTTCTTAATAACAAGCCAGTGGTGTTGGACAATGGTTAGAAAAGGAATCTTCCCAAGCCCCATAACCTTTATTTCAGCTGAGGGAAGGAAGTGCAGACTGGTAGTTAGCAAAGAAAACACAGCTAGGGCCTCTAAAGTCCTTGTCTCTGCTCAAGGCAATGGGCCCATCCACCTGTAATGGCATTAGGCATTCCCATTACCCTGAGCCCTTCCTGGTTTGGTAGACCATAGTTTGCCTCCCCAAATTGCAAAACTACAGTCTGTGTTTGTCCACCAAACAAGAATTGGAAACGATGTTTGAAATGGGTTTGCAAATCCCAAGACAACATAGAAATTAGATGCAAAACAATAACATTCAATACAAAGTGTGATTATAAATAAAACCAGCAGCCCTAAAATTAAGAAAAGGCCAGTGAAAATAGGTGGGTCTTCAGAGCTTTCCTGAAGACCTACAAAGAAAGGGCGTGATGAACCCACCACTATCGCACACACACAAAAGCCCTCTCCTTTGTACTCACCAACCTACCATTTGTTGGTTGTGGGCAAGTGAGAAGGGCCTCTATTGGTATCCTCAGAGTGGCACAGATGGACACAGCCCTGAATGAACAGCTGCAGGGAAGTGCTGGATGTTCCAGCACATTGGTGGGCAGAAAGTAGATCTCCAGATGTTTTGGACTTCAATTCCCAGCATTCCCAACTATTGGCCATGCAGGCAGGGGCTTTGGGGAGTTGAAGTCCAAACATCTGGAGATCCACCTTCTACCCACACAGTTCAGTTTCCTGCAGCTGTGTTCTAACATAGTGGCCAGAAAAATCTTAGGTACATGCTCCAAAGGAAATGGAAGGCACAACAGACCTGGCTGATATCTCACATGTCATGGAAGTGCCTTCTAGAATGTGCACCTAGATTTCTCTGCAATGTGCTGGACTGCAAAACAAATCAGGCGTTCCTTAACAGAACAGTTGATGTAGAAAGTTTTCCCTAAGGATAGAAAGTTAGGGAAAATAATCCTATTCTCAGCTCAGAGATGCAGGCTCTCTAACGGCCAGGGAAAAAAGGGATCCAGCTATCTCTCAGAATGTTATTGCTGATTCTCAACTCATAAAAAAGCCATTTTGCATCATCATCTCTAAAGACTAAAAAAGAAGACTGGTTCCCTGTTTAGACCATGAAAAGCACTCTAAATAGAGCAGAATATGATGTGTTGGCTGACAATTAATAAGGACGTATTAGTTATTCAGCTGGTCAGCTAAAAGCATGGATACATTTGCAATTTATAGACTAAACTGCACACCATTTGGAACCACTATTGTATTACTTAGGACTTTGCTGGCTGCAACTGAAATACTAAAGCAGGATTGTAATGTCATGAAGTTATTTCAGATCTACTGATCTCAGCTTGGACAGCTTTAATGTGTGGGACTATACAAATTCATGGAGAATAAGGCTATCAATGGCTACTAGTCATGATAGCTATATATTACCTCCAGTATCAATACCAGTTGCTAGGGAACATGAGCGGAAGGGTGCTATTGTGCTTGTGTCCTGTCTGTGGGCTTCTCACAGGCATCTGGCTGGCCCGTGTATAAATGGAACGCTGGACTAGACAGGCCTTTGGTCTGATCCAACACATCTCTTCTAATGTTCTTAAGTTCTTGTGTAGTATCTGGAATTACATCTTTCCCTTCCTTAAAACAAAAAGGAAAGCTCATCTCTCTCTTTCCAGTGGCCATGCATACATTCATATTCCAGACTATAAGGAGTCAGAATATATATATATATATATATATATATATATATATATATATATATATAATAGCAATGGGGAGGTGGTGAATTGAAGCTTAAGTATTTCTGGAAATACTGCTACAATTAATATGACATGATTCTTCCCCAAGCTGGTGCCCTCCAGATGTATTTTTAAAAAACTGATGTGTCCACAAGCTGTGCTCGTAACATAATGTGTAATTGGGCCCCAAGCAGGAGGGTGGTGTGGGCTCAAGTTCTTACTACATATGAACTGTAGAGGACCAAGAAACCTGGAGGAAAGCACCCCATTCCCAGAACAATCACAGTGCAGCAATGTTCTAAAACCACTGCATTGCACTGAAGGCCAAGGTTAAATGTTTTGTGGGAGGTTCTTAGTCACACAGAATAATGGGCTCAAGTTGCAGGAAGCCAGATTCCGACTGGACATCAGGAAAAACTTCCTGACTGTGAGAGCAGTATGACAATGGAACCAAAGATCTAGGGAGGTCATGGGCTCTCCCACACTAGAGGCCTTCAAGAGGCAGCTGGACAACCATCTGTCAGGTATGCTTTAAGGTGGATTCCTGCATTGAACAGGGGGTTGGACTCGATGCCCTTACTTTTTCTGACCCCTTCCAACTCTACAATTCTATGGTTCTTTGAGTGAACTGCTATGATCACATTCTACTGAACTTGTCAGAGGCTAGCTTTGTACAGTCTTTTTCACCACATTATCATGGTGGAAAAGACTGTACAGACCTAGACTGAAATGGTTTCTGGCATGTCCATAGGCCAGCCTGCCCCAACCTGGGACCTCCAAATGTTTTTAGAACTACAACTGCCATAATCCCTGACTATTAGCCATGCTGGTTGGGGCTTATGGAAGTTGTGTTCCAAAACTTTTGGAGGGCACCAGGTTGCAGAAGGCTGCCACAGACCATCTTATGTGACCTCCCCCTTCCTGTTTTGTTTTGTTTATTTTCTCTCATGCTCCAGGATGGTTCCAAGAAAAGTGATGGCAACTCTTCTGCTCCTGTACATGGTGGCCATGCTGGCTGAGCAGAGTGAAGGGTACATCGCTTTCTACAGTCGTGAAGACTTCAGAAGAATGCAGGTTAGCCTCCTTGGAAACAGTGTGCCAAAGGGCAGGAGAAATCTTAGCTCACTAGAGCACATGCTTTATAGTGAAAAGGTCCCAGGTTAAATCTCTGAAGCCCCAGAGAACTGCTTGTCAGCCAGTGTGGACAATGCTGAGCTAAATGGGCCTGACTCCGCATAAGACAGCTTCCTACATTCCTATGACAGGATTGAAAAGGAGGCAGGGAAGTCCCATCTGTTGCCCATTCTGCCATGGTATTTCCAGCTCCTATTCTAGCAATGTCTTGATTTCTCTCTCATCAGGAACAATGTCCTTGTCAATGGGAACCTACCCACAGAGGCTGGAATATCCAGTCCACTTTTACGTTGTTTTTGTGGTTAATAATCTTAGATTTGTGTTCTAGCCTTAAAACTGTCCTGAAGCACAACACTTAGGAAGTTGATCAATCATCTTTTCTATAGGGCAAAGTCCTTCCAAATGTTGATGGACTGCAACTCCCATCAGCCTGAGCCAGCATAGCCAATGGTGAGGGATGATGGGACTTGTTATTCTACAACATCTGGAGGGCCACAAGTTGTCCCACTTTGCTCTAAAAAGCCTGAAATCTATCCAGAGAGTATGTTGCCACAAAACAATGAATGATATGGTTGAAAGAAGGCACCAACCAGTGGCAACTTTCTACAGTTCTAAATACAATGGATTAGAAAGGACCAAGGAATCTGGAGCAAAGGAACATTTAACAAAAATGACCAAGCTTAGACAGATCCTTTTCCGATGGCACGTGGTGTTAGCTGGAAAACAAAATAAAGCTATGGCTACAATCTTATAAAGAGGGGAGAAAGGTTGCTTCCAAGTGAATGGCTCCTAGCACTACCAATCCAAAGGCATTGTGCACTGAAACAGCCTGCCTTAGTTGATTTATTCTGGAAAGATGGATGAAGCAGTGGAAAAACAAATTGAGGATAATGACCTCTGGATGGCCTGCAAAATTCCATGAATGAAGCAGGAGGATTGTACAATAAAGTCTTTGTCTGGAAACACCATCTGTTGCAATGAAGTCAGTAAGACATCTGAATAAACATGCATGGGATTGGGATGTAAAGGGAGGTTTTAGCCAGTGTTTTTGAAGGGAATATGGTGACCAGATGGCTTTGCCTATCACCCAGGTATCTTCATTTGAAATGGTAACATTACCATTCTTACTCTCCTATTTGTGGCCAGCCCAATTGATGGCATTCTCAATTATCTCTTGTTGTATGGCTCCAGGAGAAAGAGAAGAACCAAGCACAGAAGAAATCCCTGACTTTGCAGGAGCGATCGGACACAAGAGATTTTCCTGAACTTTCAGATGATGAAGGACAGGTCATCAAGGTATGTTGTGATTTGGATTATGTCAGCAAGACAGACAAGTACAGAAGGACCGTTCTTCTAACATACCAATCAAAGCATCAGACTGAATGCAACGTAAACTACTGATGAAGAGCCAGCCTTATTTTAATTCTCTTTACATTCTCGGGGGGGGGGGGGAAAGTCACATTCACTTTCTGCAGTTCAGCCACCTGAAGTCATGCAAGATGTTTTTGCAGTACATTGTATCTATTAGATACAAATGCTGTGACTAGAGGTGTGTATTGACCCCATGTTTTGACTTGGACTTCAAATTGGCACTTTGTAAAAGGGCCCACTCCTGCTCACACTAAATCAGAGTCGGTCCGTTTTGACCTGATAAAAAACCCAAACCGAAGTTTAGAAATTTGACTGTTCAGTTTTCCCATTGACTATGATGGGAAAGCCAAAAATGACTATAACTTTTCTACACATTGATAAAATTGGATGACATTTGCAGGCATAGTGGACTTTTAGGAGGGGATTATGCCTGCCCAATGTAAAAAAAAAAAAAGTGCAGGGAGGTTGTACAAAAGCAGCTTTGACATTTTCAGGGGACACACTTATCCCCTTATGTTTGTTATGGACTATTGTTCTAAAAATAACCAGAACCTAGAGGTATCCCTAAGTAAGAAATCTGCAAAGTGTCAGAAGGATAAGTGCAGTGGTTCATGTGAAAGGGGAGTTTTCAAGTGAGAGGTGGGTGGAATTGATTTGCTTCCCATTCCATCCCTCACCCCCATGGTTTTTGGAGCAATTTGTATTAAAATGGCACATGTCATATAGATGTGCCTAGGCAAGAAATCTGCAAAGTTTCAGAAGGATAGGTGCAGGGGCTAGGGCATTGTGATTACGAAAAAACAGTTCAAGGATTTTTTGTTCTATAGTGAAGCCTGGTAGGCAGCATTTTCAGGATGTCCATCTTAGAATTCAATCCTCACCCTCTCCAAAACAGTGATTGCAGAGCCTTTGATAAAATGTACCCTATGATTAGAAGGTGAACTGTCAGTCACTCAACAACACTCCTTCCTCCTATCTACTCCCTTCATCAGCATTCAGAGAAGCAAAACCAAAAGAGACATGTCTGCCTTTCTGAAGCCAAATTATGAATGAATCCTTCGTTCATTCGATTCTAGTCACTTTGGAGAGAAGTTTGCATCACCTTGGAAAGCCCCAGATATGGTCCAAAGATGCCCAATTTGCTTTGGGCTTTGGCCAAATCCAATGCACATCCCTAATTATTACAATAAACATTCACATCATCTAGAATGGAATTTACTAGAGCTGAACAAAAGAGAGGTTATCAAGAATCACTAGTCAAATATGAGCGTTCATTTCCTCTCATTCAAATTCAGGTCCCTGACAATATTCATATGAAGTTCAATTTCAATTCATTTGACTCAGACTTTAGCACTGATGAGTTCACTGTTAAGCTAAATTAATGAGAGAGGGAAAATCTACTTGTTCACTTAAAATGACACTAAACAATCTAAATGAAAGGGGGGAAATGATCTGTGAAATCCTGGTTTATCAGCAGCAGCATTCCCTCTATTGCTGATGCCCAGGCGTGAGTGCCATTGCTTATGTAGCCAAAACAGACATACTCACACAGGAAGGAGGTATTAGCAGACTTGGGAGGGGGGGACTCCAAGGATTGCAGAAGTACCAAAGATCTTTGGGCAGCGGGGGGTGGGTGGACAGGAGTCCCCAATGGAATGCTCACTGTGGTGACGGTATGGGAAAATACGTGTATGGGGCGGGGAATGAAATGGAGCATCCTGAACAAGGGCGTGGCTGACTGATTGAAATGCTGAACATGAACACTCCACACTGCAGCATTTTGTTGTAGTCATACTTGTATTTGTTGAAGTACTGTGTATCCACATAAGGGTATGTTTTGTTCTAACGTGTTATATACAACTGAAATCCTAAAACAGGAGTGTAGGAACTCAGGTCCGAGGGCCAAATTATGGTTGTCTAACCACTCAAAAGCTGTTCTAAAAATTGATGGGAGTCCCCATCCATTTCAAAAACATCGCACCACACCATCATGCTTCTGTTCCATCCAGCCCAATTGCCTACCGGACAAACTTGAAAATTATATCACCAAGTAACATGACTAAATACAGGGTTCGTTTTATTTGCATTCTCATTTCCGAACTCTTATAGCTACACTGCCATCCTGTTTTTACAAATGTCTCTGCAGCCTTGGGGACTAGATACAGCTTGTGTGAGAGCTAAAGTTCTTGCCATCTTTTAATTCAAGACATTTCAGTCAATCACAATCCAGTTCACAGTTCAACTGATTTCCTTCACCATATGCATGCATCATCTTGTACTGTATTGTAGGCGCAAGCTTTTAGAAAGCTGATAAATTGTCAAGACTTACAAGATCAGAAGCAACTGCCATTGACTTTTGCAACTGGCCTTTCAAAAAGCAATTTAACCCTGCTCCACAGGTCACGTCATCAAATGCTAAAATACGGAATGAGGAAATCCCTTTTAGCAATAACAAATGATCTAATACTAATGATTCTGTCCTCTTCAATGTGCATGATGCAGAATCTGGTTAAAATGTTAGTCTTCTTCGCTTGTTAACCCTGCATTCCTTCACAGCTGATTGCTCCTGTAGAAATTGGAATACATCTGAACTCCAGACAGCTGGAAAAATACCAAGATGTCCTGGAGGAACTCCTAACAGAGATGTTACCAGACACTCAGAAAGGTATTATAGCGATCTTTAAAAAATTGCCTTGGAAGTCCTCTCAGTGCTGAGATTCCAGGAATGCCTTTTGCATCATGTTTGCTCACTTTAGAAAGTTCTTTACCAAAGATCATAAATCCTTCTGCTATCAGCACTGATCACAACCAACAGGGAGCACTCCCCAGCCACATTTATCATTTGTGCAATGCTTTCTCATTTAACACTATATTTGGTCCTGCGATACTTATGGGAGGGATGCCTTACTGAAGAGGAGACAACCTCGTTGCAGAGGATGGAAAGGGGACAGCCTGTTGTGTTTCTCAAAATCTACGGCCTTCTTGGGAGACAATAACGAGACCTGCTAAGTAATCCACAAAGCTTTATTCAAACAATAAACATATCTTCCCACCTGAAAAGAGTCTAACCTGTAGGAACTTTCCCCTAGGCAAAACTATGCAAACTAAGTGAGACAATTGTCCTTTCAAGAAGAATGGAAAGCCTTTTCCCAAGACTTGTAAACTTTAGAGAGACTAGTTCTGAGGCAGCTTCTGATGGGATGCAAGCCGGGCCGACTTTCTCTTGCCTTCCTTTAGCTCCGCCTGTTTTAGTCTGCAACATACTCTAGGATCGGCTCTCTGAGCTCTCTCCCTTGGAAGAATGTTGGCTTCCCACTGATTGTGTATTGTTTGCCCTTGACGAGATAAGTTCGGGAGAGGGTTCACTCCCAGCTGGTGAAGAGCCTATGAGCTTTCTCCCCCACTGGTACAGGCTGGCCTGTTTCTGGCGCCAACTCCTCTACTTCAGAGTCTGATTCTGATTGATCACCTGAAACACCTTCTTCCAACCCAGAGGGAGCAGGGCTAGACATGACAGAGCCAAACTGCAGGGCACCCACATTTTAAAAGGGGAATAGATGTGCACACTGCTGTACCAGAAGGGTAGGCCCCATCTTGATTAATCCTCTCCTGCCCAAAAAGGAAAGGGAAATTGACAAGACTACTGAAAGAGGGAGGGGGAGTCAAATTGATAGTAGTGCTCATTTTCAGTGAAATTGACACCACTCATTCACAGAGATGTGAGAGGAAAAGGTGGGGAATGTGCAGCCTCCATGCCTTTCTGAGGAGATAATCATTATTATTTTTTTAGAAAAAAAAGACATTGCTGGGAAACATTTTGAAACTTGCATCAGCATAAAAGCAAGATAGGCTAGTGCAATGGCTCCATGTCTTGGCAGTTTTCCAGCTACCATAAAATCATATATCTGGTGAAAGACAATTGTACTATGTCCATTTTCATCAGCCGTTGAGCTGCTCTTCTGAACTGTACATTTAAGGAAATACTGGGCGTTCACAATGAATTGAGGAATTCCACTTCAAATTGGATAATGCATTGTTCTTTATATGAGTGGCTCCTGATTCTCTTTGAATGAGATCAGACTCGGAAATAAATTAAATTGCAAGCATTCATTGCCTTTAATACCTCTTTAGTTATTGCTTATCTTTCTGCCATAAAATCAGAGAGTTTATTTACATGGGCGTGATTGTGAAACTCCATCTCACTGAAAAGAGCAAGACTGCTGGGGTTTCAAGCTACATAAAAAGAGGAATGATGAAGTAAAATAATAGACCCAGGATTGTTCTAAATAACAAAAGAATTTTGGTTATGCTGCAACAAAATGTTCAAGTTACCTCTGCAGCCAGATATTCAAAGATGTGTGGCAAGCAGTTCTGAAAATTCAACTCAAATCTCACACTTAGGCTGCAATCTTTTACCCTCTTACCTGGCTGGGAGTAAGCCCCATTAAAGTCAATGGAACTTACAGTATAGGGTTGCACAGTTGGTAAATAATAATCAGCACTGAGAAGAGCCTAGTGAAATAGAATTCTAATCCATCCTATACATGTGAGTGAACACTGCTTCCTACAGTAATGTGAAAATATGGGTCTGTTTGACAACACATCTTAAATAGAATTGTTGTGATAATCTGCTTTCATGTGACAGATTAGGAAGATTCAAGTTTAATCTTGTACAGTATTGATTCACAAACTTACATTTTTGTTCTTTCTTCTCTTTATAGCTAATTGATGTCCTAAGAACTAGAGGACAAGGGCGAGAGGCTTCATGCAAATTTACAAGACTCCGCTTAATGCAGAAGTGCTCTTCAGGAAAAAAATACTTATGCAAGCCAATAAACTATGAAACATATGATTAGTTTGTTGACAGTTCATTTGAAAGAATTTAGAATGAACATCCAAGAGCACAAAAGGAAGATGTCACTACACAAATAAGTCTGCATTTGTAGCCTAGATTCAATTCCATCCACCAGAATACTTTGTACGCCCAAAGTAATTTAGGCTGCAATCTTATACCACATACCTGGGAATAAGCCCAATGGAACTCATTGGTCCTTACTTTTGAGTAGAGATGTATAGGTGTGCACTGCTAAACCTTGTTCTCCTTACCACTCTTAATATTTTGCTTATGATGAAGAAGCAAAAAGCCCCCAGCGCCAAGGACTTTGATGAGAGAGGAAAGCCTGTCTCCAACTGGATGCAAATGGGCATGCATGTTTACAACTGCCCTTGTTTGCAGATGCTGGCCGAGTGAAGCTGTTGGGTTAGAGGGGTGGTGGCTGCAATGGGAAGCTCTATACTTGGATAGCTTTGCAAGATCTCCTTTAGAATACGGACTGAAACCCGGAGCACATTCACTGCTCCACTGACTTCAGAGACACCAGCCTTCACTGGGTGGGACCCTAAAGGAGACTTCTCCAACATGGGTGGGGCATGCTGGGAGCTATAGTCCAACACAGCTGGAGGACACCAGGGCTCCTCTAAAGTGTGGTTTATCATACATGACTACGAAAGTAGATTATGTGTTTTCCGGAAGTTGCATAACACTTTGCCAGTATTATATGTTCAAGAATGAATGTGGATGAAATGTTTTTGCAGAAGCTCCATGTTTGCTGCCAATAACTGTCCATACCTGCCCATTTTCACTACAGAGCATAGAGCTACAATATTGTTTAATTTCACCTTGTCTTTAACCCAAGCAGCATTACTAAACCTTTTATGCTGCAGCACAGGAATCTTTAAAGAGAGGCAAAGAGAATCTCAGAATTGTGGGGGGAAATCCTCCATTCTTAATCTGACAAGAGATCCCCAAGAGCCCTGCCTTATAGACCTCTCCCTCAACTACTAAAGAATACACATTGTCCTACTTACCGACTGATCCTATAAATCTCTGTGCACCAGCAAATGACCGTGTGTGCTCAGTAGGCCTTATATTGCCTCATTAGAGAGCTGGTGTAGCACAGTGGTGAAGAGCATGGCAGTATCTACACTACTGCTTTAAAGCGCTTTAAAGCGCTTTATAACAGTTTTGACAACTGTTGGGGCCCAGGACACACTGCATATACAGTTCTCAAAACGTTTTCAAAGTGCTTTAAAGCGCTTTAAAAGCAGTAGTGTAGATCTCCCCCCCATGAAGCAGACTGTCTTCAGCCACAGGTTCACTGCACCTTTAGGGAATCCACTGTTCTGTCATCCTCCAGGCACCCTCTCAAATCTGTAAAATGGGCACGATAACATTGTTCTACCTTACAGAGCTATTGTATAAATAGTGAAAAGCAATTTGAACCATTTAATGTGAAACAGCTTACCCAGAATGTTATGCTAATGCAATCATATATTAGTATTAGTATTAGTATTAGTATCCCACCTTTTGCCCAATACTGATGCCAGTATATATGCTGATGCCAGTTCACCAGCAACAGCCGGTCACAAGATATGGCATTGTGGGACGGATGCAAGAAATAAGAGACGACACAAGTGCTGGAATTAAACTGGGCCACATTAATTAAAGATCTGCAAAGGGTTCCCATCGGGCATCCAGCCAGGCCTGCGTTCAGGCCTTACTAAGTGAAGGGGCGAGCTTTCCGGGCTCAGCGGGTGGCGCTCAGTTTCGCCACCCTGCTGTCCATCCCCTACGTGGGGTAGGGAGACCTTCCCTTGTCACCCCCCAACCCATGCCCCCCAGGCTCAAGGTGGGTGAGAGAGGTCGGCCTCAAAGGTGGTCCTTATCCCCCAGCCTGGCCACAAGGCTCAACACTGGGAGCCCTCAGGAGTCACCAATCACTGTAACAGTGCCTTGGAAGCTCGCCATTATATTCCCTCTGGATGCCCTTCCCTACTTGCCTGGAATTAGGTGACCAAATTAACTCGCCGCCAAATTGACCTAGTTATACTCCCCCGCTGTCTTACAGTGTGGAGTAGGTGAAACAACTCACGTCCAATTCAGAACGTGAGCAAAAAATTCCTACACGCCCCCCTAATGGCAACCAATAAATTCACACTGTCTACAGGGAGGGAGAGAGGGAGGGAGCCACAGAAGCAAGAGGGCTTGGAGGGGTCAGACACCTACTTTTAAAGGCCGAAAACCCCTCCCAGCCCCAGTGGCGGGAAATCCTGCCAATGCAGGATAGCCACGTCTCTTCCCTGCTCCGCCCACAAAACCCTCCCCATGCCCAGGCTTTGCCGGGCATGGCAGAATGGGCCTTGTGGGACGGACGCAAGAAATAAGAGACGACACAAGTGCTGGAAGGCATTGTGGTGTCATGCAAAGTTGTTGCATCGAGTATAAATGGATGGAGAGAAGGCAGCATGTCAGGATGGAGTCAGGACAAAAGCACCATTCTGATGCCCTTTCTGAAGATCCTTCCACTACTATGAATCCAGCTATTTCACCACAGCCCTACACATCAGATATATAGCAGTAGCCAGTGACCCAAAACATTGCTATTGCTAATGACAAACAGATTAGCAGGACATACCCAGTGTGGTGTAGTGGCTAAAGTGTTGGACTGGGAGTCAGGAGATCCAGGTTCTAGTCCCCACTCAGCCATGGAAACCCACTGGGTGACTTTGGGCCAGTCACAGACTCTCAGCCCAAACCATCTCACAGGGTTGTTGTTGTGAGGATAAATTGGAGAGGAGGAAGAGGATTATGTACTCCACCTTGCGTTCCTTAGAGGAAAAAAGGCAGGCTATAAATGCAACAATAAATAAATAAATACCCCCAGTTGCTTCACATGGATGCTGATGTAGATACACAGAGGTTTAAACCATTCTCTGCAGTTTCACAGCTTATACATGCATCTATAGGATTGGAGTGTTTTGGTCACCCACCATGACTACGCAAACCACCAGAATATCAACCCTATTATCATTATTACAGGTTTGTAATTTGATACTCTCTGCATGTCTGCTTAGTTCCTTCCTCTGCTAGTGCACTTTAGGACAGTACTCATTACAAACTGATGCCTATTTCTATCTTGTAAACAAATCTGCTGGAAAAACTTAAATCTACTTCAATCTTACATTAATTGCCAACCACTTAAAGGCCTGACATTTGATGAAGAGCTGCCACTCTGTAGGTGACACAACTTTTAACAGCAGCAAGGTTTGAAAAGGAGAAAAAAAAGAAGCTCTGTGACAAATGATACGTGTGACACAGATTCAATTCCAATCCAATTTCGCACTTCCAAGTTAATGTGAATTCTTCTGTCACTCTGAATCATTGAGAGAGCTAGAGCATTGCTGCCAAAACAGCACACACACACACAGTTCTGCTTTACAGTTTGCTATGAATGACAGTCTCAAAGAGACTAATTGATACTATGGTCACTGACGGTGGTCACATTTTCCATATTAATGGAAATATCATTCAATAGCATTCAAATATCTTTTCACTCTCTGCAGTAAATCCAAATAGCAAGAATACACATCAGCCTTAGTCCCAACCCAATGCCCTCCAAATATTTTGGATTTCAACTCCCATCAGCCCCAGCCATCATGGCCAATGAACAGGAGTGCTGGGGGTTATAGTCCAAAATATCTGGAGGACCCCAGGTTGGGGGACTCTAATACGCATGAAACAAAACGATGTCTTTGGTAAGGTTGGAACCAACAGAGAATTACAGCAGGTGCACTGCAACGTCTATATTCTTTTTTTCTTTTCTTTTTTACCAATGTGGCATCATTCTAGCTGATCAATTTTGTCCGCGTGTGAGTTGTTGTGAAGGATGCAGACATTTTCTCTCAAAGACACACAAGGAAATCACTTGTTTACAAGGAAATCATATTTTCCTAATGTTCAAAATGCTGAAGGATGCCATTCTTCCCCACTCTGACGTCTCTTGACTTCCCATTTTAAAGATTAATGCTAAGTGGACTGTGGCTGCATCTAAGCACAAGTGGGCAACCTGTGGGCCACTTGCAGCTGACAGAATCCCAGGAAGCTCCTTTCCTCAGCTGCCGGGTTGATGAGCAGAGAGTGATGTGCGGCAGAGAGAACGTTGCTGTTTCATTTTTGCTATTCGCAATGTAGGGACAGCTGTCTGAATCAGGATTGCTGGGCGTGGGAGACCTTAATTGCATCCCTCCTTCCAGGAATCCCAGTGCATCCAAGACTATTGTTTCCATGCCTCTAGCAGTGGGGAAGCAGCTATCTTCATCTGGATCACGAGTCTTTAACCTCCTCCTTGCTCCAGCAATTCCAATGCAACCAAGTTTGTGGTTCCCTTGCTGATTCTTGGCCACACTGGGATTGTGTAGTATTGAAGTGCACTGACAACTGTTGGGGCCCACTTTCATAACACTGTATCCTGCTTGGTGTGGCTCCTGCCTTTTATATACTACTTTCATACCATTTCCATAGTGGAATATCCTGCTTGGTGCAGATGAGCCCTTATAGAGAAGCCAGATAATCTCATCTTCCATTTATAACCCTCCCATGTTTTCCCACTGCTTCTTCCATATTTTTTCTTACCAGAAAAACATCATTAAGGAGGAAAAGTTGGAGTAGTTGCGCACTTCATTTTTATATGATATATATATATATATATATATATATATATATATATATATATATATATATTAACAGTAGCATTTAGTAGTTTTGAATGTAAACCAGTTAGAGATGCTAAATGGTATATAAATATTGTAAATAAATAATGTCTTTTGATTGGTAGCACTAGGAATCCTGCGTCTGAAAGGACCATTAAATGACAGACCTCTCTTCATTTGCTTGAAAATACACAATAGCATTTCCATTACAGTGCTACGGGAAATAGTACTTTAAAAGAGATGGGAAAATATTACTTGGTTTCACTGATCTAGTTTGTCAGCTTAACCTAGGTTTCTCCACACAGACTGAAGGCCCTGGGCCTAAATATTTATCTGGGGATCTCAGTGAAAGGAGAAGGTGTTTTAATTCTATATTTATATTAATTGCTGCTCTATACTATTAGCAGTGACTTGGACTGTCCAGTTAGACAACATACAAATTTAGTCTAGCACTCCCAGGCTTTCCTCTCAGACCAGAAACTCCTGTAACAGGCTTGCTGGCCTCCATTAAATATACATTTGTGGCTGCTAAACAGATTAAGAAATTGCAGTGTAGTTTGCAGCCGCCTCCTTTAATAAAGAAAGCAGAGCAAGGCTTGATCTGATGGCCTAAATTAGAGTAAGCGATGAGAGCAAAGTGGTTTTGAAAAGAGGGCACCGGCAGGCAGAAGCAACACAACCAACTTTTTTCTTGTATTTAATGCATTCATTAAAATCAAAGGCACAATCGCTCACTGAAATAGCACAAAAACGCATCTTCTCATCAGCTGACAGAACCCTATAACGGCGCGATGTTCTCTCCTTCCGAATGCACCCAGCAGAATCCAGATGAAATTTCTCACACTTCAAAGGTCTCCTCACATCTTAAAAGGGAATATAAACTGCATAAATGAGGGGAGGAAGATTTCTTTACTGATGGGACCAACCACACGAGGCTTTTATGTATGAGCAGTGTAGCAACACCCTGTCAGCTAATACTCTGAGTTGCTCTGATGACTCAAAGGGGGTTCTACCGAAAGCTAAATAATACATGCACCACATACAACTCCATTCCCCCTCAAGCAGCACTTGTAATTATTACAATTTACATAACTTGGGAGAACGGACGGAGGGGGTTTAAAATGAATAACCAGAGAAGGACGTGTGAAATGAGGCAATATGGCCCACTGGCATGCCTCTGAAAAACTGAAAATGTGTCCAAAATGCAAGGTTTTCATTTCTGACATGGTGAGGGCCAAGCGCAGTTGCTCGGATAAGCTCACTGCAATCTTAGCATGAACAACAAACGTTCTAGCAAATATCTGGCACTGAACTCTCACTTCGCAACATGTATAGACTAGAGGACCTTATGGTCAGATCCTTCCTATTTTCTTGGAGGAGCAGAAGGTTGGAAGGAGCAACTACTGCAGCATTGAGTTGTAGAAGCTCCCAATAATCTCCAGCCTCTTGTGTCTGCAAAACTGCCAAAAAGCCACCCCTCCTCTCGTACAGTTGAAAGAGGCAAAACCATCAGATCTGCATGCAAGTATTACGCAACTCAGACCCAGATATATGTATTAAAGGATCGATAACAGCATCAGGGATACTCATAAAATGTACAAATACTACCCACATTGTGTTGGCAGCCTGGCAAACCGTTCATCTCAGAATCAAACTGATAAATGCTTTTATTTGTTGGTCAATTATTATTTCAAACACATCTATAAACGAAGTAACATATACTTCCCCAAGAGTTCTTTTTGCTAGGCAGGATTTAGAGTCAGAGAAAGTAATGAATAGCACATATTAACATCTTTGCCTAATACAAAATAAGTAAGAAACGGAAATGCAATTTAATGGTTTAAGGTTATGTATTTTGTACATTTTGTCATGCAGTGTTGACACTTTATGTTTTACCGCTCAGACCACAAACAATGACTCATGGTTCACAGCCTTAATGGTTTTTGTGAAGAATAAGGCTTTACCACTCTCAGCATCTGCTATAATCTAATAATTATTATCGGGGGTCCATAATTCTCAGCAACTGTAATCATTTAAATTTATAGAAACAGAATAAGATACCAGAAAAAACCCCATAAATAAATGCAAATAAAAACCTGACAGTTAAAACTAAGTTTCCCAATTGAAATAAATAAATAAAGGGAGGCTTCCAACCATAATTTCTCACAGTTTAAGCACTCTCGGTGAATACAAATGAAAAAGATGCTTTAAGTTGATCATTTATCAGAGCTCTGAAGAAGTAAATCTATAAAAGCAAAAAGCTTAAAAATAAAAATTAATTTATATTATTGGCTGAAATTCTGCATAATAAGCATTACCCTGATGATTACAGCTACCGTTTAACATTGTTATAGAATTGGTGCAATAACACAGGGCACTACACCAACCACAGCAGTGGCTAACAACTGTGTTTGCAATCCAACAGCTGAATTATATGAATAGCAGCCTAAAGGACTGGACCCAATCTTCTTCTTCTTTAGCAATACTATAACTTGTGGCATGATCATACCAAAAGCAGGAGCTGTCCAAGACTGGCAACGATTGCTGTAGTGGTCATCAGTATTAGTGCACCTGAAAGGACCTCTTTAACATACTGGAACCACAAGAAGGCACCACTTCTTGTGGTTCGTGTGTAACTCTGATAGGGAGTAGGCATCACCCATCAGTCACGAGGATCAAAGGAAAATGGTTGCATCCCTAAACACCCCAGGAGTGGAGGGTGTTGCACTGTTAGGGGACAAAGCAACCATGTCTGGATGCTCCTCTGAAGTGCAACCCAAAGAATGCTTATTCAAAAGTAAGACTCAGTGAGTTCAATAGGATGTATCCCCACCACCACACCACACTAGTGTGTTTAAGCCAGGAGTCACTCTTTATGCTACAACAGCTAAACATATTATCTGGTCATGATATAAGTGAAGACTGGGTAATGATAAAGCAACCTGGCCTCTCCTTTTTTTCTCATCATCTCACACAGACTTGGTTAAACTATGGAAATTATACCAGGCCAACAAAGAGTATAGGACTGGGAGCAATGACTGCTGCCTCACTGTATTGTCTCAATGCCTAAGTGCTACACTGTTGTCAAAATCCCGCCTAGGATGTAGCAGCCACAGCCACCACTCTCCGCTGAAGCATAGTACATGAGATGACTCTGACAAATATGAGGATCAGACTGCTCTTCCAGGGGAAAGACAGTAATTCCTGTATTCAGGGCCTCCCTAGAGGACACAGCCTTTCCGTTATCCTCTGAGTCAGACAATGAACCACCAGCAGAGCTTTCATCTCCCCAGCTTTGCAGAAGTCTGAGAGCACAAAATCTGGTGAGGTTCCTTTAATAGTCCAGCCAACTCCTCCAGAAGGGGTGGAATTGATCACCCTACAGATTGTAGTTGCCTACATGAGGTTTCAGTTGGCTTTAGCTAGCTGCTGAGACAATATCCTCCTATGGTGCTCCTAGGGGACAGCTACAGTCAGCAAAGAATGTGCTATCCATGGTCCTGTTTTAACAGCCCTTTACACAAGAGGGCTTCTGCCTTCACATAACTTGCTGTACTTACCTTGACTGGATTCCATTTACCTGACACAACCTCATCTGCCTAGATGGAACTGCTTTACCTTGACTAGACTATCCTTGTTCAGATCTAATACCCTACCAGATGCCATTGGCTTCTGCTGTAAGCCTCTGGTGATTGAAGAATGGGACGAAAAGTGGAGACAACTCCTAGAGGCCTTCTAAAACCCCAAACAGTTTGCAGGGTCAGTGCAACCTAATACTTAAGTCTGACTTGTAATAAGCAGTATAATAGGTTTGCAGTAAAGTAACTGCAGTGCAGCTAGAATGTTCATCACTTTCCTCACATAGGATGTAGATGTAAATGCAATGTTAATGCAAATCTGATGAAGCCCATAATGAAGGTTTGAGCTGAACCCCTTTGTTAGTTAGCTAGTTTACTACATTTATACTTCAACTTAACATTTACATGAAGCCGCTGGGGGAGGTTATCCGGAGATGTGGACTGAGGTGTCATCGATATGCGGATGATACCCAGCTCTACCTTTCCTTTTTATCAAACCCAGGTGAGGCAGTGACTGTTCTGAACCAGTGCCTGGGCACGGTAATGGACTGGATGAGGGCTAACAAACTGAGACTCAATCCAGACAAGACGGAGGTACTGTTAGCGGGTGGTTCATCTGTCTGGCGAGGTGATGTTTGCCCTGTCCTGGACGGGGTTGCACTCTCCCTAAAGGATCGGGTCCGTAGTTTGGGGGTGCTCTTGGATCCAGAACTGTCACTTGAGGCACAGGTGAACTCAGTGGCAAAGAGCACCTTTTATCAGCTTAGGCTGATATACCAACTACGCCCTTATCTGGACAGAGATAGCCTAGCTACAGTTATCCATGCTCTGATAACCTCTCGCTTGGATTACTGCAATGTGTTATACGTGGGGCTGCCTTTGAAAATGGTCCGGAAGCTTCAACTGGTGCAAAACAGGGCAGCAAGGTTATTAACAGGTACTGGCTGGCGAGATCACATCACGCCAGTCCTTTTCCAGCTTCATTGGCTGCCAGTCCAGGTCCGGGCCCGATTCAAAGTGCTGGTATTGACATTTAAAGCCCTAAACGGTTTGGGGCCAGGTTATCTGAAGGAACACCTCCTCCCATATGTACCTACCCGGACCTTAAGATCATCTACAGGGGCCCTTCTCCGTGAGCCCCTGCCAAAGGAAGTGAGGCAGGTGGCTACTAGGAGGAGGGCTTTCTCCGCTGTGGCACCCCGGTTGTGGAACGAGCTCCCCAGAGAGGTCCACCTGGCGCCTACACTGTACTGCTTTCGTCGCCAGCTGAAGACCTTTTTATTCACTCAGTATTTTAACACTTAATTTTAACTTAAATTTAAATTTTACTGTTTTAACTCTGTATTTTAATCTTATATCAACTTTTCTGTGTGGTTTTATCCTGGCTGCGCTTTTTATACTGTATTTCGTAATTGTGTTTTAACCTGTTGGGTGTTTTACTGTGGTTTTAATTTTTGTGAACCGCCCAGAGAGCTTCGGCTATTGGGCGGTATAAAAATGTAATAAATAAATAAATAAATAAATAAACTTTCTTTCATTATGGAACTCAAAATTGTGTATGTGGGGATCCTAGCCATCTTCCATTCAGGCACTGAAAAGACCATAGGGAGATTTTTTTAAAAAAAAGGTTGCCCATAAACAAGGAATTGTTTCATTAATTTCAGAGACCATCAGTCAATATAGCATGCAGGGAAGTACACATTCACCCACACGCTACTGATTATGATTCGAGGAGGTTACACGACCTCCTAGCCTAGGCATGGGCAACTTGTGGCCTTCCAGATGTTTTTGGACTGTAACTCCCATCAGTCCTAGCCAGTATCCAATAATTACAAATGATGATAGTTGTAGTCTGACAACTTCTGGACAACCACAAGTTGCCCATCCCTGTCCTAGCCCAATGAAATCATAAAATCAAACACTTGGGCTGGTGGGAGAGAAAAGAGTGGGTCAGTCTTACCCTAAGTAAACCTCTTTAAGAAGGCCTGTCTCTTATTTCACTATCCTGAACATGAATATCAGTAGTCAGAGACCCCTAAAACACTACACGAAGAGTGCAATGAATGCGCTAGGTACATTTAAAGATCTTTATATTGTTGCCATTATGAAGAACATTAGTCACTATTTCTGCATTATCTTTAATTAAACTCAAATATTAAGCAGCAATATTTCAGCTGTTTTCGTTTATTTTTTATAGAGAGCACCGGGAAAAGCAATTACTCTACATCTCTGATGTGCTAAATTTAATTTTCAAATCACAGCTTTTTTTCCCTTCTTCTTTAATTACGAGGAGCAAACCTCCTTTTCTCCCTCGATTCCAGCTTATTCCTGCTCCACTTAACTTCATTGTTAGATGATCAGATGTTTCAGCAGTAAATTAAAGGAGACAGGGATCAAGGTGACATGGGCCCAGAATTCCATACAGAGAGGGTCAGGAGATTTGTAAAGTGACAATGGAATTAAGCAGTATATCAACAAACGCCTCCACTAGTGTTGAAATGTATCTTCGCTCCTAAATCCTCCTCAAGATCTCCCACTGCAGATTTTGAGACTGAATGTCTCCTGAGTACTCGAAACAAGCTCCTGCCAGTATCTTCTATCAGTATATCATATCTGACACTGGATTTGTCATAGGACATCATGTGAACAGGATAAATATATTCAGAAAGCAATTATACATTATTTTGCAAACAAAGGAGGGGACTAGATAATGTTTTGCCTCAGAAACATCACTTCACCAGAAATGTCTGATTATTACACAGTACTTTTAAGAGCCGGAGGGAGCAACCCAATCTGATCTGCCTCATGCCTCCCAGTCTGAATTTAAGCTAGACAGGCATTATTGGCCCATCTAGTGGAGGCATCAGGGAGAGGGAGGGAAGGAGACTGGGGCAGCCATAAGTTTTGTTATATCTGATGTGCCACCGTGGTCTCTCCTCCCCTCCCCTGGAAATGTCCACCTTTCCTTGTCTCTGCACTCCGTTTTCCAAGTGCAGAGCAATTCCCAGTGTGTTTCTCCCACACCAGCTATGATGGGGAGAGGTCAGAGAGCACGGTTTCCAGGCTCCGAGCTCAGAGTCCTGTTTCCAGCCTCATAGCCAAGAAACCAAATAATCCTATGTCCCTCAAATGCTGTCTAGAGGGCATAGGATTATTCTCCCCATGGGGAATTTTGATGTGTAGTAATAGACTCAGTAAAATTCAGCCCTCAATAAATAATTTCACCTCTTAGCAAAATCAGAAAGACAAAAAAAATTCCCCCACACATGATATACAGACTTTGCAGTGGGTGCCTCCAGACAGAAGACTCTAGTAGTACCAACCAAAAGGCATTGTGCATCTGTTCCATTTTTGCTTCCTTAACATTGCTGTTGTTATTGTTGTTGTTGTTGTTGTTGTTGTTGTTGTAATAGAGATAAAAGAAGAGGTAGGAAAGCATGGGAAGGTTACAAATGGAAGACAATGACATCTGGAGCCCCCTCCAAACAAATTCTTGAGATGGCCATCTTGATTATTAAAGCTTTGTCTGGAAGCACCCAGTGTCTATTCTACCTTTTGCTGCTGCGGCTGCTGCTGCTAGACCAGGAGCATATGTAGAAAAAGTTATGCTCCGTGGCAGAATTTTTGAAAGAAATATGTGGCTAGTTTTATTTGATCAGAAGCTACCTTTAGATATATAATTTCCATGGTGTCGCACAAGGTGTCATGGGTAGTTTTGATGATGTCATCCAGATGGCCGCCATCAAAATTCACTAAATCATCAATATCTCTATAACTAGTAGACGGATTTTAATTTATAAGGTCTCATTTTAAAGTTAAACCAGAGCGCTATAGAATAACAATAATTTCCAGGGTGTTACTGGTGTGTAACACATAATATTGATGACATAATCAAGATGGCCATCCCCGAAGTTCACTAAATCATCAATATCTCCATAATTAGTGGACAGATTTTAATTTATAAGGTCTCATTTTAGATAAATCAGAGAGCTACAAAATAACAAGAAGTGTAACCCCCAAATCAGTAATTTTCACTGTACCTTTGTTATTATATCAACAATTCTTAGTTTGTAAGCATATACAGTAGTGTCATATTGTTATTTTATGAATTATTGCTATAATTCACAAAAAGTATTGCTATAATTCACAAAAAGTATGAATTATAGCTGCGGACTCTTAAACTGGCAAGGTACAAAAGTTCCCTGACATGAAAAACTGCCAGAAATTTTGTGGAGGACTGTTAGCCCAAGGTGAGGTGGGTTACTGGCTATATGAGAAGTAGTTCTCAGGCAGTGGAATGAAACACTGTGATAAAGGGCTTCATCCAATGATAAATTTGTAGCCCATGGTATTTGACTTCCAAAGTTTGATACCTGTCTATATTTGATACATGGAAGCCCACGGTGTTTAATTTTGGCCCTCTGTATTCCCTGGCATATCTTAGTGTCATACATCAGGGGTGGGAAACCTCAAGCCAGGGTTCCCAAGACAGTCGTGCCCCCTTCCCCTGACCCCACTTCCTTTCCCTGAACTACCAATCATTTGGTTGTTTTGCAGCTATTGTGCAGTTTTTCCCCCCATTTTAAAAGGTTGAAATACCTCTCCTAAGTCTTAGTGACTGGCAGTAGGAGATTTAAGCTAAAATATGCTGGCATTTCTGGCCCCACCGACCACTGGAACGTGCCCCCCAAAATCTTCTCCAAAACTGATTTCTGTGCTCAGGCTGAAAGAGGTCCCCCACCCCATCATACATGAAGACTTTTAAATCATTTTATAATTTTATATTCAGCATTTTGTATTTATCATTTGATAGTGTATATCCACTTAGATGATAGCGTATATCCACTTAGATCCATATTTTAGATGAAAACTGCTGTGGTTATACCAAGAGATGTTGATTATCATTTCATAATCTATAGGAAACCTCACGTAATGAGCATCCTTACCTTCACGTTATGGAGTTCTTTACTTTATCTTACATTTCCTTAACTGGGTTGTGAGCCCTGTAGTTTCTGAGAATTGGTTTTTCCTGGGCTGTTGACTAGGTTTGACACAATACATTTCATGCAATGCCACAGAGTTTGTGGTTTGTAAAGGAAATGAACATAATCAGAATGACAGAGAGAAACAGACAGAGAGAGAGAGAGAGAGAGAGAGAGAGATTTAAAAAAAGAACTGTCTGCTTGCTCTATCATTGGCAATTCCAGTACAATAGAAGTACCCTTCCTTGAAAGTGCCACAGGCTTTTAATATACCCACACTTCCTTCTGCCTCAGATGTACAGATCACTAGGAAAGAGAATGTATAACAGCATGCTTCAGTGATACAAGCCAGAAAGAAACATTACAGAGCTCTTTCATTAACAGAACATCTTGTGGTATTAAAATATGCAACATTGCAGGATCTCTACACAAATAATATGAGACAACAGTGATAAATGATATGTACCACAGGGTGAAAATCCAAGAGAACGGTGACAAAATCAAAATGCTTTGTGTGGATTAAACTTACTGATGTTCCATTCTAAGACAATGTGGCAAACGTCCGCCTGTATCATAAAAGTGTAACCTGATTATCAGCAGTGCACCATTTCTCTAGTCCCAGAACAAAGCTGTAATATGGATCCCAACACCCCACACCCCACTCCCGCCCTACAATCCCTTGTCTGTACTAAAAAAAACTGGAGGATCGATTGGTATCCTTCATCTTCTTTTAGTTCCCTTTAAGTTCTTTAAATTTCCAGCTGCCTGGTTTGTATTTATAGCCAGACATAGCAGTGTGGCATGTCTGAATTACATATAAAAAGTGATAAAGGCCTTTTAGATGTTGTTCCTTGTCCCTGGGATCTAGCTTCAGTTCTTCTGTGCACTCTGGATGCCAGACGCCTAACTCATTTACCCACATTTGTCCTCAAGCCTGTAAATCCTATCAGCAGCAGTGGCTCACACTGTCCCTAGGATCTCAGTATTGCCAATTGTTATGGTGCTCATCACTCGTTCCTCCTGTCTGTCGGCTGCCGCACTCTGGCTGTGAACAAAACTCCTCATGCCTGTGCAGAGGAAATGCCTGCGGGAATTAATGAACTCTAGGATCTTGTTGTTTCGAGACAGCAAGTCAGTGACATAGTTCTATCTCTCAAACGAAAAGCCATAAGATGTTTCCAGTTGAGGCTTTTTATAGTGCTATCACACTGCCTCATTCACAGAATGTTGGGGGGCAGGAGTCCAGACAACATCACCTTTCATTCAAAGCCCTCCTGTTTTCTCCCAACTTCTTCAATCTTTTTCCTTACCACCGAAAATCTATTAAGGTAACCAAAAAGGGGTTGGGGGGACCTGCATCTCATTTTTCCCATGACAAATAAAAATGTGGTGCAAAAGATCAAAAGTATATATTAGGCTTCAAAGCAGTATCTGAACATAACTGTGCATCATACATATCCTCAAAGGCTCAGAATGAATAAACTAATATGAAAATCCAGTTTAATTGCTTTTTTAAAAAAAAAAAATAAGCCAATGCTAACATCTTCAGAAACCTCAATAACAATTACTGAAGTGTGGTAATAAGTAATAATTCACACTTAAGCTAGGGATGGAACAGAAATCTATGATATGAAGAGGAAACCCTAACATTAGACAGAGTGAGCCGGTTACATCAGGCAGATAACTTGGAGTGTCTTGAAAGAGCAGAAAATAGACAGTTATTTTATTTGTATTGTATTTTTGCTGTTTTTGTGGAATTTTCTGCCTCCAGAAACAAAAGAATTTGGTCTGTCTTGGGTACTAAGCTTAACTGGCGGGGGGGGGGGGCACCATTCAACCCTAGAACTTGTAACTCTGTAGCGTCTTATTTCACCCTCAGTTCCAAACCAGCATACAGTTTCTGCAGGATACAAGCCCTCACTCCATAGCCATTTCTTGGCTTGGGCCCAATTCACAGTGGCCTCTGCTCTTCTTCCACATGACCCAATCCACTGCACTAGCTGAGAACTGAGGTGGTTTTGCTGGGTCATCTAATGGGCCTCAGAGCTAAGCAAAGATTTGAGCCTGGCAGAACAAGAGATGGAACTTGGCACCATGGTAGCTCTTAAGTAGGGCTTTAGCCATAGTGAGTTTGAAGCAGATCTATTCCTTACTTAATATTGAGGTGGGTGGGTTTTTTTAAGTTTGAGGTTTTTAATTATTATTATTTTAAAAAAACTGTCATTTTTAGATATAAAGAGATGAAACTTGGCACCATGATAGCTCTTAAGTAGGGCTTTAGGCATGCCAACTTTGAAAGAGATCCCTTCATCCGTTGAGTTTTTACAATTTTTTTTAAAAAAATCCCTCAAACCATTCACCCACATTAAGACCCACACCCCTCTCTGATTCTGCTTTAATCCACCCCTGCACATTTATAGAGGATAAAAGCTCCTTCCATAAATGTGCAGGGTGGATTGAAGCAAAATCAGAGGTGTGTGTGGATATTTATGTGGGTGAATGGTTTGAGGGGGGTAAAAATCATTAAAAAATCAACTAATGAAGGGATCTCATTCAAACTTGGCATGCCTAAAGCCCTACATAAGAGTTATCATCATGCCAAGTTTCATCTCTTTACCTTTAAATATGAGGGAGCTGTAAGCATTTTGGTTACGTCCATCATATTGGCTGATGGGTCTGGGATTTTCCATGGTTACCTACGAATGATTTAGCACCGGGTGCCCCACAAACATGCAGTGCGCTACAAGCAAGAGGCAGCACTTCTGGTTGTGCTCCGCTCCCGAGACGGACATTTCTCCTCACTGGACCGGGACTATGGCTGGGAAGAACGGGTGCACTGATTCTATCTTGTTAAGTGTTATTAGTTAGGATTGTGAGAGGGTGGATAAAATAACTGGAGTGTGGAGTGTGAAAACGGGGATGTGTGTCAAAGAAGGAGTGGGGGGCAGCATTGGTGATGCTTTTCCAACAAGGCATGGGGAAAAGTGTGTGTGAAAGTTGGGAAGCTGGCTTGAAGTTAAGCAAAGAGGTGGTGAAGAAAGTCACCCCTGTGCTATCAGGAGGACTCTGCACCTGGCTTCAAGTCCTCCTCATTCCACCCCCACCCCCCAGCACTTCCCAAACACTTTGGGGACTTCTGCTACATAAGGAAGGCCTGCCTGTGACTCCCGAAACTTTAACCATTATGATCACTCTGATGTTGGGAACGCTCTATATAAATAAATAAATCAGGTCCCAAATGGAGGCACTCACATCCATCACCTGACAAGAACCAATGAACCGGAGGGGAGAGGAGAAGGGGCAGGGTGGCATGGGTGCAATAGTGGTAGAGCAAGCAAGTGAAAAGAGAGTCCCCCGGTACAGCGATGATCATGAAAGGGACCAGGCTTGCCTCACTCATGAAACGGAGGTCAAAATCGCGGGTGCGTACCAGGAAAAAAAAAGGTGTGATGGAGCTCTCACTCTGTTCAATAGAGTTTAATCCATACAAAGTATGTTTAGGATTGCAGAATGCATATCCCATATCGAAGCACCCGTTTCAGCTAGCTTTTACATCACATTAACTCATAATTAAGGTCCTATGGGACCCTAAAGACCAGATTTATTATGGCATAAACTTTTGTTGCTCGAACTGATTTCATCAGATATATGAAGTGTTGCTCTCAATTGGCATGGATATGAAGGTAGAGAAAAAGTTGTAAACAGTGGGGCCAAGATGTCATGAAATACAAGAAGTACAGTCTGTGCTGTACTTCTTGTATTTCATAGCCTTTTGGCCCTGCTGTTTACCCCACTCTAGTCTATGCCACAAGAAATCTACTAGTCTTTCATGTCCCATGGGGATATTTTTGTATTAGCTGCAACCATTTTAAAATGTGTCCTAATTAGAGGTATCATGAAAGGCCCATTTATAATTGCCTGACACATGAACAACCAAAGGATTAACTCTTATCTGCCCTTCATTAAAACTAGGGTGACCACATGAAAAGGAGGACAGGGCTCCTGTATCTTTAACAGTTGCATAGAAAAGGGAATTTCAGCAGGTGTCATTTGTATATATGGAGAACCTGATGAAATTCCCTCTTCAGCACAACAGTTAAAGATGCAGGAGCTATATAGAGTGACCAGATTTAAAAGAGGGCAGGGCACCTGCAGCTTTAACTGCTGTGATAAAGAGGGAATTTCACCAGGTGCTGCATGCATACAAACGACACCTGCTGAAATTTCCTTTTCAATACAACTGTTAAAGATACAGGAGCCCTGTCCTCCTTTTCATATGGTCACCCTATTAAAACTGTTGTCCCTTGCTTTTCCAAAGGTACACTAAGTGGGATAGTTTTTCATGCATAACATCCTTACATAACATTTACTCAGAAGGAACTCCCAGTGTGTTCAGTTAGGCTTACTCCCTGGTAATTATCCGCAGGATTGCATGGGTCGATGTTGTTGAACTGCCCAGAGCTCCGGCTATTGGGCGGTATAAAAATGTAATAAATAAATAAACAAACAAACGCGGACCGCTTTAAAATAAAAATTAATCATCTTCTTTAAAACTCTGCATTAAAAAGACAAGATTTTTTATTTTAGACCATTGGGGTAAGGGGGGCGGGGCGGGGACTTCCGTATGCCCTGGCATTGCTGTGGGGCGAGGCTACTGAAAAGGCAACCTCTCGCTGCAAGGGTCTAACAGCGGTCTAATAGCTACGCTTTCCATTAAAGGCATCGTCCCGTAATTGACCTTCTCAAGATGGCGCTGCCCAGAAGTAATGTCAAGAGAGAGCCTCGATTTTTGTAAAATGGCAGCGGCAAGCAACACTATTTGCCTCTACCAAGATGGCAGTAGTCCTTCCGCGTTTGGAAGGTACCACTTCCGGCTTGTGCTTCTCCGGTCCCTTTCGCTATGGCCGCAGCGGGACTGTCAGACACAGAACTGCGAGCGGAGCTGCTGGCCCTGGGCTACCAGGCGGGCCCTATTACTGATTCCACCCGCAACGTCTACGCCAAGAAGCTCACCCGTCTACGAGCTGAGGTGGCCGCTGGGCAGAGGAGCCGCGGCACCAGCGCCCGGGCGCCTCCTCAGGCCCCGAGCGGCTCCACGAGGCCCAGGGCGGCCGCCGGTGTCAGCCCCAGAGCAGCTCCTCGGGCCCGCGTCTTGGACAGGAGGGAGAGTGAGGATGAGGAGAGCGAGGAAGAGCAGGAGGGGAGCGACTACGAGCCGCCTCACAGGGAGGCAGCGACCGGCAGTAGAGGGCTAGCTCAGAGAAACCACTGGAGGGTAGAGACTGGATTCACCCCCGGGAGGTCCCATTGGGCGACTGGAGAGGGGGGTAAAGCCAGCAGCCTCTGGGAAGGAAGTAGTGGGGTGACCTCAAGGAGGACCCAGTTGGAGGCAGGAGCGGGCTTTCCATCCTCATATCAAAGGGACGCAGCTGCAGATCGATTAGCGTCCAGCACCACGTGGGGGGGAAGGTCCACAGGAGCAGAAGGCGTCGGGTTAAACCCTAGTAAATGGTGGGAGAGGGAGCAGAGCACCAGCCCCTCGTGGGAATCCAGAACAAGGGAAAGCAACGCAAGGTTCAGCAACAGGGCCAGTTTAGAGACAGAAAGCAGGGTCCCCCCCAGCTCTTATTTGGGTTCAGTAACAGGAAGGAGTGGAGAGTGGTTAACCTACAGGTCCCCGTGGAAAGCAGAGAAAGAGCCTGGGTTAGCTTCCAAAAGTTCCCAACTACTATGGGGGACAGGAGCAGGAAAAGAATTGAGTCATGGAACCCGTTGGGATGGGACACCCGAACACATAGGTTTGAAATCTCAAGCTCAGGGCACAGGAAGAAAAGGCAGGGGCTTAGAATTTTATCTCTCCTGGTTCCTGTGGCTGGCAACCTTAGGGCTGTTGGTAATTTTCCTGGGCATCCTTACAGTGAAGATGATGGGCCCTGCCCAGCTGGAAGGGGCCGAGGAGAACTGTACGTGTTATATTTAACTGGCTTGTAGAGATACTCCTGTCTCCTTCCCTCTTTAACCCTAGTTCCATCACTTCTTCCTCTGATAGTCTCCTCGTAGTCCCTCTTCTTTTCAAGTTGTTGCTTACAGAAACACAGCTCATAGATTGCTTTACAATTGAACTTGGCTTCAAATCTTTCAAAGGCTAGTAATGGTTGTATAAAATATTTGTCTTGGGATAAGGATCTTTTCAGATCATCATTATAGGATGGCTCTCCCATTTAATTGCCGGGCACATATTCTAAGGGTGTATTTTGTAAGAGGGACAGACATGCAATGTTTTTAATATTGACAGCCTCACAATTACAAATCCTGAAATGTGCATCTGTTGCAGTGACCCAAAGAAGTAAGCAGACAAATGGGGGTCTTTCTATAACTTGAAAAGGAAAAAAAATGAGTTATCCTGCTCTCAAATACTCTGAAATTTTATTATCTGGTTCCAAAAAGACAGTTGGGACATGGAAGTCACTGGTAGCACTTAATAGACATTTGGTTCATTGGCTCAAATCATGACTCCAAAGTCATAAAAGCTATTCCAGCAACTACAAATTTATCATCAATTGATGCACATGCACACACAAAAATCTACTCACTTCGTTTTTGCAAAGCATTTAGAATAATGTGTTGAGTATGTGTGATTGCAAAGGGTGCTCCCATTTTAAAAACTGATAAGCATTTATAGCAAAGAATACCTATCTCTTATCCTTGTGTTAGTATAAAGTAGCATGAATTCTCTTTCATACTAAAAATCAGTAAGCATACAGATTGCACCTTCATCAATGTGACATTTTATGAATTTTCTTACAGCATGACAGCAATTCACCATCTCAGTCAAGATTTGTCTGTATTGTGTTTTAATACACAAGTCTTCAAGAACTTAAATCACATTTTCTATCTATAGTTTTGTTCAAAATCAAGTCCCAGCCCCTCTGCAAAGTAAACAAATGTCCTTATTTTGACTTGAATGCAGAATGTATGTTACTTGATTTGTTTTGTTTTGTTGCTTAATTACCATGCCATGTACATAATTTCATTTTTATGAGACAATAACCACAATTAGATGCAGTTTAAATTCTGTATATACTCTGTTAGGAAGCAAGTCCCCTTGAGCAAAATGGGGCATTTCTACAAAACATGATCAGGTTTGTGCTGCAACTTTATCAGACTTATATGCTTAAATAAGTTCTAGCGAAGTAGCCATGATAGTCTTATAACAAAACAAAGTGAGCTCTAATCCATAGAAGCTTATGCCACAATAAATCTGGTAATCTTTAAAATGACACAAGACACTTTATTTTTAAAAATAAGTGTTCATTTCTCAGGCCTTGTCAGGAATATGTAATGACAGGTAACTAATCCTTATTTCTTTTCATTCACAGTTAAGCTGTTGCCCGTGGATTGTGGAAAAAGTACAGATCATGTAAGTGTTAAATTTCACTCATAAGCATGGTGTGTAGGTCACTTAGTGTCAGTGTTGCTGAAGCAGAGATCCTCTTTTCCAAGAGAAATTCAATGATGTATTGATGCGGAATTAATATACTGCTTTTTATTAGATTAGTATAAAGAATAATCATTCTAACCATATAAATCTAAGCTGCTGCAAAACTGAATCCTTGCTCTTACAGAAATTTTATTCGTAACAAAAGTGTGATTGGTTTGTGACAAGGATTTCATCTGCAAAGCTACTTTTCAATAACAAGCTTACATAGAGCTAATAGCGTTTAATCTCTCCTGATGTGTGTATGTAGTTGTGACTTGTTCCATAACATGTAGCTGAATATGATCAACCTTGGTATAGTATGGATATTTTAAAGGATAAAGTTTGCTGTACGTAGATCTGTGATTACTGTTCATCTATCATACATAGAATATAAGAATTTGAGGTGCAAGGATTGCGCAATATATATGCTCTCAACCCTAAGCATGATGGCTAAACTGGGTGCCATGAAGGAAACCACTACATAGTAAACTCACACCCCATTCCCACGCAAGATATAGCAGTTTTGCAGTAACACTTTAAAAATATTCCTAGGTGGGAAAGAGAGGTCATATAAGTACAACCTTAATTTCATTAACTAAAGTAAAGCAGATGGGGAAATGTTCCAGTTAATATTTTACGTTAATTTCTTGTAGCTTGTTGAGTTATTTATTAATTATATATTTAAAACATTTATATCCCCCCCCCCCATATCATCAAGATCTCAGAGCGGCATACAGATAAAAATGTGCAGTATAAAACAATAAATACGCACAGTTAAAAACAAATTAAACCATGATCCAAGTTAAAACAATATATAATTTAAAAGCAGTTAAAACAATGTGCCAGTGAGTTTTACCATCGAAGGCTTTGTTAAAAAGCCATGTTTTTACTTGGCGTCGAAATGAAATCAATGTTGGCACCAATCGGGCCTTCAAGGGGAGGGCATTCCACAGTCAGGGTGCCACAACAGAGAATGCCCTTTCCCTTGTCCCATCATAGCGTATATGTTGCATTGATGGGATCCGAAGAAGGGCTCCTCCAACAGATCTAAGATCTCGGGCAGGCATATATAAGGAGAGGTGCTCTCTCAAGTATCGAGGTCCCATGCCGTTTAGGGCTTTAAACGTCATTACCAATAATTAAAGATTATTGACAATTTTTCTCTCTTCCTTTTCAGTACTGTCAGGCAAAACAAGAAGAAATATCAATGACTATACTATATGAGTTATACAATTACCTTGCAATTCAAGCTGGTAAGTTCTGATTTTTCCTTAAACAAATCCCTTTGAATTTTCAATAGCAATGGACATCTCTACCAGCTAGCTATTTCTAAGTTTAATTTCAGTTTAGGAGATTAGAGGAAACTCTCTTTTCCCTTCAAAGACAACCTGAGGGAATATAGGAAAAATAGCTTCTCTAAATCTGAGCAGAATTTTTATTAACATAATGACGTAGCAGGAGAAATTATTCTGGTTTGGGATTTAAGGTTTCAGTTCTCAAGTGTTCTCCTTCCACCCAATCTTCCATGTCCAAAATATAGGCACACTTCACAAGTTTAGTTCAAGGCCTGTCTTTCATAAATATATTTCATCATTTTAAAGGGATGCCAGCACAGTCCAGCAATTTCAATTATATTAGTATGTTAGCAGAAGATCAGTCAAAACAAAGTACCAATCATAGTGGATGAGTTAGACATCAGTATTTGGCATCTCAAAGGATGTTAGTAATACATATTCCCTTGAAAGAATCATAGAGTTGGAAGGGGCCATGTAGGCCATTGAGTCCAACTCAGACCAGGAATCCAGTTTAAGGCATCCCTGACAGGTGACCGTCCAGTCTCTGCTTGAACACCTCCAGCTATAAGAGAGCCCACCTCCTCCCCAGGCAGTTGGTTCCATGGTTCCCAGCTGCTAGTAGGTTTCTGTTCCTTCTTTCAGACTTTATGTGGAGCTTTGCCTGGTATGGCTTTCTTGATCACAGGATGTGCTGCCTTTCCCCTAGCTAGACCAGTTTTTCTACTAAGTATTGCATTTCTCAGTCTGTGTTTATCCCAGTCTGCATTGCAGAACTGAACTGTGCCTTACAGGGATGGGGATTAGTTAATGGAGATCCTATGAAGATTGCTGCTAGGTAACATTTCTTTTGCACCAACAGTGTCCTAAGTCCATTACAATCCTACCCTGTGTATGTTTGCTAGAGAGTAACCCCCCCCCCTTCATCACAGTAAGACTTCCAAGTAAACTTACATAGGACAGTACTTCTCATGTAAGTGAGCTCTCACTCCAGGTAGTTGATATCTTGATATATTAAATGTTTTGCAACTGTCAGTACAACAGACATTTTAAGTAGCTGGCTAAAGCTGCTCCTCTGATTCTTATGTGTGGGGAGAGAGGCTGGTAGTAGTTTTATTCCAAAGTTCCATGTAATAGGGTTGTTTCCTGGTTGTTAGTGATTCTTCAGCTTTCTAAAACTAGTTTGCTGGTTATTTGCATACCATATTTACTCACCATATGGCCACCCTTTGGAGGAAGATGCTTAAAAGGCTTCTGAACTAAAAACCAATGGATGTTTTTGTCCTTCGTCACCAACAAAGCTGCATAGTGGTCAGGAAAAGTGGACTTCGTTTTTCTACTTCAGCTGCTTGTACCACTGAAGAATTAAGCTGCTTTTTAATTTTAATTTAAAATTGGGTTTGCTGTCTTAGTATCCAGTGGAAACATCAATACTACTTTGACAGCGTTAAGACCTAATAGGTGAGATATATATATATATATATATATATATATATATATATATATATATATACACACACACACACACACACACACACACACACTGTGTGTGTGTGTGGTTTATTTATTTATTTGCAGCAATTATACTCTCCTCTTCAGTTGGAAAGACTTCCAGAATGGCTTACAGTTCAATAAAAACAATACAGTCTCTGCCCTCAGGTTACAATCTAAAAAGACCTAACAGAAAAGAAAAAAGAAAATGAGGGATGGAGGGGGGGGAGGAAAACAAGAAACTTCAGTCTCTTTGGTATTGGACCATTGTTAAAGAACCATTTTCTGTCATAGAAAGAGGGGGCCTTACAATAGGCAGGAAAGATTGCAACCCTTACTGAGTCTCCTAGTGTTTACATTTGGAGTAAACATGATGTTATCCTATGTACAGCAGCTACACATTTTGTTAAGTCATAGAACTAATCTGGGGTATAATATATCTATAGAGTTTGCACAAACATTTTGGCCAGGGCTAAACGTGATTTAAAAGGTAACTTGGCTCAGTGCTTCCATTCTATTTGGCAAGTTTCCTCATTGCCTAAAATTGTGTTCCTTCTATGTAAGTAACTCTTTTTTTCTTCCCCCCCCCAGGTAGCTTTGAATGTGGAAACCCAGAGAATCTAGAAAGTAAATGCATTCCAGTTAGTGAAGCAAAGGAGTATATAGAGGTAAACAAAACTGGAATATATGTTGTATCTCTTCATATTTGCTATTTATTGCCTTAAAAACAACCATCCATTTGATTTCCCCCTTCAACTGTTTTGTTTGTTTTTTCCAACTGTTACTTGGCCTGGCAATTTTTTCAAATTATTTTTTGCTTCTTTGAGAAGTCTTAAGTCATCTGACTGCTCAGATTTGCAGTATCTTTTTCTATTTGAAAAACCAAAGGTTTCCTGCCTTTTGGGGCTGCTAGCATTTGTATTTCTCTATTCTTGCTGACAAAGCAATATAAAACACATTGTTTTCCTTCTGCTTTGTACCGCTTTATAGGAAATAATGTGCTTTATATATATTACTGTATACTTTTATGATGTGTGCTCCTGTATCATATATGGTGATTGTATAATTATAGCCAGTGTGTCACAGATCTTTTCAGTTTTCCAACTAGTTACATTCATTTAAATACATTTAAAGGTTGCTGAACTAGGTGTACAGTAGTTAAATGAGCATGAGCTGAAGCTAAGCAGCTCTGGGTGGCAGAAGGCCTGGAAGCTCTATGTACATTGCCTTGAATTCCCTAGGGGGAAAAGGTAGAACATTAATGTAATCAGTTAAATAGGATGAAATAAATGAATTTACACAAAAATCTCTTACTGGCAGAGGATTGCAGAACTTATATTTGGGGGCATGCTTCCTTACAGAATGTGACTGGCTATTCTGAAGAAAAGTTTGAGGATGCCTTGCAGTGGTTAATGGACAACCACAAGGACTCAGGAATATCGTAAGTTAATTTGAACATTGTTGAACCTACGCCTACTGTCCCTTGAGATGCAGCAGAGAGGTTTGCTTAGGGTTCAATCAGCGAAAGAGGCAAGACTGTTTGGAAAACAAGTCGGGTAAGGCTACCTTGTTATGAGACCCCAGCATTCTGGAATAGCTTGGCACTATAAGACATTTTTATTTAAATCCGCATTAGATCTTGAGCCATTCTGCACAACTTAACACCCACTAGGTTGAACAAAGTCTACCACAGGATTCATAGTCCACCAGTTCTTGCTGCCTGCCTCAGGTTACCAAAAAAATGGGTTGTCAGGTATGTGGCAGGTCACAATTGCTGGTTGGCTATGCAGCTTGTGTCAGTCACAAGTTAAACAGGCCTGCCCTAGGACTACAGCTAGTGTAGCGTAGTGGCTATTAGGTCTATTGCCAATTAAAGAAATCTAAATTTGCATGTTAAGTCTGCTATGGGGAACTCTCAGGAATCAGGGTGGCACATGCTGATGTGGGCCCATGCGGCATCAGTGAGTCAGCAGAAAGCTAGGATTGTAGATGTGATTTTCTAGCTCTCCTCCATAGCTCGCTAGACCTTACTCTCTTTCCAGAGCTGTGCATAAAATCTAGAAGCTTTGGCTTCAATCTTGGTCTATATTCCTATTTAGATGTTAGATTAACCTAGTTCTTACGTTCACAACTTAATTGTTCCTTCACGAAAAAGCCAACTAACCCCAGAACTGTTGTTTTTAAATGGATACTGTTGTTTTTATACTGTTGTTTAATGTTTACTGTTTTTAACTTTTGTAAACCGCCCAGAGAGCTTCAGCTATGGGGCGGTATATAAATGTAATAAATAAAATAAATAAATAAATAAACTTTCAGCTCATGGAGATTCCTTCCTAGGCCCCACCAATTGATTCAAACACAGGCTAATCTTCTGTAACTTAACAACTTATGTATATATTCTGTCTGTCATTCCTCACCCTGAGATCTCATTAGATCTGCTGTCCCCAACCTGGTGGCCTCCAGAAGTTTGGGGCTTCAATTCTCATCAGCTCTAGCCAGCATGGCTAATGGTCAGAAGTGCTGGGAGTTGAAGTCCAAAACATCTGCAGGGCGCCAGGTTAGAGAAAGCTGCATTAGATCATGCAAGGTAGGCAATTCTTGTAGCATGTTAAAGCTGGGAAACTTGAGGCTCTAGGAAGGTTTATATGCCCACTTGCAGTACATTGAAAGATCATGGCAGGGGGTGATGGGGCTGCACAGGCTAACTCTGCTCCCCTGCTGATGATGCCTGCTGCATGGATGCCTGCAGTGGGAATGCTTCCCTGCCATCTATGCCAGTGTGGTATAGTGGACCCACTGGGTGACTTTGGGCCAGTCACAGACTCTCAGCCCAACCTACCTCACATGGTTGTTATTGTGAGGATAACATTTATTTATTTATTTATTTATTTAAGGATTTTTATGCCGCCATTCAGCCAAAAAAGGCTCTCACGGCGGCTTACAAAAGTATTTCTTGACAGTCCCTGCCCACAGGCTTACAATCTAAAAGACATGACACAAAAGGAAAGGGGATTGGGAGGGAGGAGGAGGGGGGGAAGGAAAGCAAATTCAGGCACTACAATCTTAGTTGGAAAGTTCAGCAGTTGACAGTTGGTAGCAGGAGGGAGGGGCCTCTCAGCTGGAGCTGGACCCAGGCACGGTGGAGAGGTGCCTGGTTGCTGCTTCCTCCCTCACTGGTGGCCTCTGCAGAGGAGAGGAGAGGAGGAGGATTATGTATGCTGCCTTGGGTTCCTTGCAGGAAAAAGGGCGGGATATACATGCAATAATAAATAAATAAAATTTATATGTTTGGTTGGCATGGGAAAGCATTGATGTACATGCATATAGCAGCTTCACATAAGGGGAGGGACTGTGAGGCTCTACGCTCATTCATCAGTTGGCAAATAAAGCCCTTTCCCATGCTGATCGAACATGCAGCAGCAATGGGAACACAGTTCCACTCTCACATTCTTTCTCCAGGTGGTGGTGGAGGCAGTGTGAACCTTCTGTCTGCTAGTATGTGTGTGAATACTGACAGTTCAAAATATGATAGTCTCTCAGTTTGGAGCAATTGGACAGTGTGCGTTTTCTGATATTTCAAATGAAATATAAAATAGATTCCTGTCCTCTGAGATATTTATTAATTGCTCTTTGTTTCATGTGATTGATACTTAATACCGCAGCACTTTATGCAAGTTGTAGGAATGTGAGTTTGGTTGTGCTGCCCTTGGTTTCATTTGCTTTGACTTCGGGAGATTCACAGAGGATGTGTTTCACTTTGAGCATTTGTTCCAGTTCTCTTCTGCTCATAGTAAATATAGTTGCAATACAAGAATGTTTTATAGTCTTTGGGGCTGGGAAAAAGACAATAAATGTTTGGATAGTCACTTCTTCAAAGAGTGACTAACTTGCTCATTGCCATCAGTGCCAAGATTTTTGCTGACTTGAGTTGGTTCTGGGTTAACCAGAACATGTATTCCCTCTTTTTTATCAATATTCTCATACTTGAATTTTGTTTGTTTGTACAATGATGGCTGCAGACTGTGGCTCAGTTCAGACAAAACGTTACTCTACGCAGTGGGAAAACGCCACTCAAGCTATTGCTGCAAAAAAACACCACCCAATCCCAGCAGCTCTCCTAGAGTGGCACTTCCTCCTTTTGTTACTCATGCCAGAGAACACTGTAACCATTGGGGAAAGCCCATTCAGTGCAGCGGGAAACTCCATGGAGCCCTCCACACAACACAAGAGTTGTGCAGGAACTCTCTTCTGCACAGCGTGAAAATTCAGTGTGGGGTGTTTTCTAAAAAATTTTTTTAAAAAAACCTCCACTATGGGGTGGAGTTTTCCCTCCAGACAACACATTTCTCAACGGTGGTGTAAAAACTCCACCGTGGAGTTCTAAAACCACCATAGAGAAATGTGTTGTCTGAACTGAGCCTATACCTGGAGACCAAACATCATCCCTTGCAAATTACCCTAAGGTTTTGCTCAGCTTTCTGAAAAACTGCAAAGTCTCTCTGAGTGCCTATTATATATTTATAAGGACTTCCTTCCTTGTCTTGTCCTGATATTATAGATTACTCTCTTGGACTGTGAGGGAGATATCAAGAGTCACTCACTGTAAGCAGAAAGCCCATATAAATATTATATTTTCAAACTCTCACATACATATGTGCTATTTGAAAACACTTTTTGGAGGGGTGAGCAGGAAAGGATGCATGAAAGCATTCCTTTGCAATGACTTGGGCGGGGGGATGGGGTGTCAAGTCCTCTAGTGTTCTAAGGTTATTTCATATGCACTCATCTCTGTTGTTTCTGTGTGGTAAGGAGAGCAATCCTATGGCCCCTAGGCAGCATCAGAGAGAGCATAGGATTTTTTGGATTCCTGGATCTGAGGCTGGAGACAGCACTCCAAATGTGGACCCTGGCGTCCGCCCCCCCCCCCCCCGCCCCCTCCCTGCCAGGGCAGAGAGAACTGCTCTGGCTGCCTCTACAAGCTCTCAAATGCAAGCTCAGAGAGGAGGGCAAGGGGGCAGGCTGAGCAGAGGCGGGGGTGCTGGAGAAGCAGAAATGCAAACTCTCTCCGGCCTCTCGCCTTCTCCCTCCCTGACACCTCAGCTAGACAGGTTTATATGCCCACCTAGACAGGTGGAAACGCTCCTCTAGCAGGTGGTAGCGTTCTGAATGGGATGCCTGTCAGCCTCTGAGTGGGGAGGCTTATAGACATCCAGATAGGATGGCACCCTAGAATTATTTATTTGGGGTTGGACATTTGAAGCCCTGTGTACCAAAGTCACTGTTGAAGTTCCCATAGGCCTCAGAGTAGTTACTATTTTACATTAAGCTTATAGTCCTGTCTAATTCAAAGCTGCTGTAGGTTTGGAAATAACATGTATGGGCATATTTTCATAACACATTTTAAACCTGTAATAATCATGATGGCTCCAGTCCTAACCAAAAACGTTGGGAATTATTGTTTTTAATCCCTAAACCCTTTCACAAAAGCCCCACTCACAGAACTACAATTCCCAGAGTTCAAAGGGGGAAACCGTTGTAGCTGAAGCGATACCAAACCTGTTTGCATGTGTAGTATAGCTATGCCCCAGGTTATCTCTTGCAATCTTTCATCAGGCAGAATGTTTCATGGTTAAACTCTAAAACTGTTTACATTTGTGCCCTTTTTGAAGTCAGTTGCATTGATACACAAATAGCTTTCTATGGGATTTCAGAATAGCAGATTCTAACTAGTCTGTTAGGGAATACAGTTGTGGTTAAATATTTCACAGAAGATCCCAAAGGTACTGTCTTACTTTGTTTTCATATAAATCAGTACATGCCAGTGCCTCAGTTCAGTAGTCCTTATCAGATTTCAGAAATAATGTCTCCACATTGTTAACTCTATAGCTGCTGTGAAATCACTTAGCAAGCCTGAGGCTGTGAGCGGTATGAAAATACTCCTCCTCCCCTAATCTCATTATCTGAAACTCTTCTGCAACCTAATGTTTGAAAATGCACTCTTTTTTCCATTCTTCGTATGTGAACACTCCACAGTGCTAAACACTGTTCCCTTAGGGACATGCTTAGAATTGCTGGTGGGGTGGAATTCAGTGCTTTCTAATTAAGATTTTCTTCACTGTTACAAGTGATAGCCTGGAAGCACAAAATACACTCCCCAGTTTTGTATTCAACCATAATTAAGAGTTTCATCAACACTTGAGCAAATTGATCCTGTTCTGGCAGCTCGATATGAAACTCAGTAAGAATGTACAGTGTGCTAAAAAGCTGCTGCAGGCTTTTCAACTAATGTTGTGTGAACTTATTTGACACTGTTCTTTAAAGAGCAGAACCAAGTAAGACAGCTGTACTTGGGAGCCCTGCTGCATATTTTAAGGTCTTTTAGAGACTTGGACTACAAATAATCCAAGGAAATGGGCAATGCACTGCAATGCATGCAGTGTAACACAATGGGAGTTTATTTGCATTTAACCATGATTTCTTCTACAACAGATTTGAAATTTCTTTGTATGATAAGCTATGAATTGCAATGCTGGTGTGAAATCAGTTAGCTGTCAAAAATGTGATCATCTGACTTCATACTTACTGAAAAGAGCTGTAAACTGGGAATCCTACTGCATATCTCCAGATTTCTTATAATGAGCCTCCCTGAATAAAGATGAGGATCTCCCAAAGTTCAGTAAAATCTTTTTAAAAATCCAAAATTCTTTCTAGCCCGCCATTAAAGATGGATTAGAGTGCAGTAGTTACTGTACTACTTTCTGCTACATTTTACAGAAAATCCCTTTCTACACTTTCAATTTCCAAGATACGTTTTCAGTGGCTTTTGACCTGCATGTGCAGACTATAAACCCAATATTCACACACTCTGCTGCCATGCAAATACAATTACTGTACCCCTCGTGTACTCACACCGCTAGAATGCGCAGCCTTGTCCAATAACCTCCTCTTAGACCCTACTCCCTTGTCTCCCATTCACTTTCCCCTTTTACTCCCTGGCACATCTCTTCTTCAAATATCCCATTTCTATCCTCTGCACTAGAGCTCCCTTTTCACTCTTCACTCTGTTGGGTTCTCAGGAAAACCATAGTTCACTTAAAGCTCTGCTGTACCCTAGTACTGTTGGTTGGCCTGTTCAGATGACATGCTAAGCCATGGTTAGGCCGTGAACCCTTCTGCAGGAAAGGGTTAGTGAGCGTGTTTAAACCATGGTTATGTAGCCCCCATGGTTGGGAATGGTTCACGCTTCATGGTCATGGTCCACACAATATGCTAAGCCATGATGTTTAGCTCAAAATGCTTAACCACCATGTCTTAGCATGTTGTCTGAACAGGGTTACTATGATTGATTGATTTATTATGGCTGGAGAACTAGAATCATCCTAGCTACCATTTGCACTGCCTTATGGGGACTCATTTTGCAGTATGAAGTTTCTCCCAATTGTATATTTTTTTTAGAATAAAGTTGTGGTTTAGCAGGGTTTTTCGTCCTTTCATTCAGGTATACTTAAATTTTTTTCCAGCTGAGTTGACTGTTATAATTTGTTTCAAGGAAATAGACACACACACATACACACCCCTTCGCTTGCTCCCTGTGGAGTCACTGGAGGAGGGAATCCAATTTAAAATTTTAATCCCCTGCACACTGAGAGGTGCTGTCAAAATAAAAGCAGCAGCCCTCTAGAGGAGGACTTCACTTTGCCAGGGGGTAATCCTACCTGCTGCCTCCCCAAAGCCCTGTGCATCTGTATTACCTTCTACTGGTAAGGAGCCAGTGCTGAAATGTTCCATGAAGGCTGGCAGCAAGAATTCAAGTTTATTCTAAACCATGCGATGGACAAGTGAGCAGCCTTAATGTGTTTATAATCCTGATTAATATGGACCATTGGATTCTTTGCATTATTTGATTAAGGCTTCTTTCTGTTTCTTTTCATCAGGTTACAAGGCAATGAGCCTTCAGAACCAGTGACTGCTGTGAAACAGGTGGTTTGTCTCGAATCTACCCGTCCACAGCTGGGGCTAGGCTGCCGTTTCAAGCGGGCACTAAGCACAGCTGTTACAAACCTATTTATATTCTTTTGGAGTAAGTTTGTTTGTCAGCCAAGATCCCCAGTCTTGCACAGTATGAGAGTCTAGAAAGTTAAGGGAATTATGGCAATGAGTGAAATTTCTGAATAATCAAGTTTGTGGCCAAACAGCAGGAAGCAGACTAGAGATTGGCTCCTACATTATGAATATTTGCCATTGCTTGAAAATCAGCAACCGTGTGTACGTACCACAACTTCACACAGTTGTGTTCTTGCATTTAACCCAGCGGATTCTGTCCTCCACCTTATAAAGCACTGTTCGTACCGTTTTCTTTCTTAGTAGTGCAATACTCATTGTTCTTACTCATGCACTGCCATGTCATCTAAGCAAAAGCACAGCTCTGATGCACAGACCATATAGGGGGGATTCCCTTTAGAAGACATGTATGGGGATGATAAATGATCAGGGGGCCCAACCTTTTTGAACCCCGACACATTTGGGAATTTGAGGAACTGTTGTAGGCTCCATTACAAAGTGGTTCCCACAGAGGATATGGCTGTTCGTATAATGGCTGCAGTGGAGGCTAAAGAATGAGCTAGAGTTGTGCAGGGGGAGATAAAGGGAGAGGAAAATAGCAAGGCGAAAGGTCGATGCTATGTGAGAGGATCAGTGAGCCATAATGGTGGAGGAGGTCAGGAGAGAGAAATAGTGAGGCTAGAGGCTGGGAAGGGGGTGGAGAAGAGCAAAGCAAAGGGGTAGATGAGTGGGGAGAGAGAGAGAGCGCGCAAGGCTAGAGGCTAGGTGAGAGAGAATCAGTGAGCTAAAGTAGTGGTGGAGGAGGGGGGAGAAATAGTGAGGTTATAGGCTGAGAAGAGGGGGAAGAGCAAGGCAAAGGGGTAGAGGGGAAAGAGCAAGGCTAGAAGCTGGCAAGGCAGAGAAAGAAGAACGCTAGGGACAAGGAATGGAGAGGAATAGCAAGGAAAGTAGTTGCAGGGAAGATGGGGATAGGGAAATGTGTGGGCGGAAGATGGAGTGAGGCAGAAAGCAACTCTTTCCTTCTCTGCCTGCCAACCAACAGCTGATCTGCAGCAGGTTCAGGAACAGGAAGGAGAATCTAGTGCCCTAGCGTGATTGATAGATAGATAGATAGATAGATGTGAGCAGGCGGGCAGTGGCCACAGTCAGAGGTCCCCGTAGCCGTGTATTGGAGACCTCTGATATACATGAGAGCAAGAATAAAGAGAAACTTAACATCATTCTGCCTTTAGGAAGCCCGTGTGTTGAAGTGGATGTAGTCTTGGACTTCATCTTCAGACTTGAGAGACCTGGAGTTCAGATTCCCACTCAGCCATGAAGCTTGGTGACTTTGGACCAATCACCTTAAGTTGTGAGGATAAAATGGAATAGCCTCAAGTTTGCTGCTCTGAGCTTCCTTGTTGAAGGCATCAGATAATGTGGTGACCTGCCAAATTGATGCAAAGTCTCTTGCATATTCATATTTGAAGCTTCCTCCATTCCCAAAGGCTTTGGACTGGCATCAGCAACTTAAGTGTATGTTGTTTGTTTGAAAACATAGAAATACAATCTACTGCCAAAGCTAGTCTGAATTTTTTATTTTATTCTTTACGAAGATTGCAATGATGGTCGAGTTTTATTGAGTCTCCAAGAGAAGAAAGTTCCATAGTTGTGTGGCAGCCACCAAGAAAGATCTCTGCATGATATGACTGTCTAAGATCCATGGGAATTCTTAGACAGTGCTATTGGTTGATTGATTGATCTTAAGGATTACATTGGGTCCAGGGACATGTTCTCAGATCCTTTCTTGCAAGTTTATTTGTATTTGCGAGATTTCATCTTTGTGCTTCCTCTCCCAGGTTTAGCTTTCCTTTGGGGAATTCTGATTCTTCTGAAGTATTACTGGCGGAAAAGGGAGGAAGAGGAGCGGACCATGTATAAAATGGTGCAGAAAATCATAGGTAAAGTTCATCTGCCGATCAAAATGTAACTAAAATGCTCTCAATACCATATGACTGGATGTTTTCCTGACTACTTGCATTGTGGTCTCTTAATAGCTGCTGTCCAGGGTCACTACAAAGAGTGGGAGCAGAACCTGGAACGGTACCCGTATGTAGGCATCCTTCACATCAGAGACACACTCATTCCACCGCAGGATAGGTGAGCCTTTCTTTGCTTTGTTCAGGACCATTAATAAACTCATAGTACAGATGTGGGGGGTCAATCTCTCAACCAATGCCAACCAATTGTCCCTAGGTAGCAGAATAAAGAAACAGCCATGCCCTGTCATGGTGTGCTTAGAACTATTTTCCTCTTCACAAATAGCTAATAACCATTGATAGCCCATCCTTCATGAGTGTGCCTAATTTTTTTAAAAAACCATCTATGCTTGTCGCCATTACACATCCTGTGGAATCAAATTCCATAATTTGATTATTAATTTCATGAGGTAACATGTTTTCTGTTTGACCTAACCTATTGTGAACTGCCCAGAGAGCTTTAATAAATAAATAAATAAAAATTACAAATGGATTTCATTGGATGTTTCTGTATATGTAATTTACAGTAATGTACATGCAAATTGGAGAGGAGTCTAATTCTTTCTTTTGGACTTTCAGAAGTTGGCCAGTATAGAATTGATGCTAGAATCTCACTAGACCATCATTTAGCTCCCCCACATCTCAGCTTATTGTGAGAACAAAGTGAAGCAGCATAATGAACTCCAACAAGTGTCAAATACAAAACATGTTCTTATCTGACATTGTTTATTATTGGATTCAGAATTTAAAATGGAATTAACTAGCACCAACACAACAGTAGGGACATTCACTAAATACTCTTGATATCTATGAAATCATGCTAGTCTTGTTCCTGTGTTTGCAACTAGGACTTTGTGCTTACTGTGATTCCTGAGTTTCCTTTTGCTGCGTGGAAGCAGAGGCCATGTGGGTGGTGTATGCCCTAATCCAGACTTCAGGCTTGCAGGATCTATTTTATTTTTTACTGGGACCCAAAGATACAACACCTGAATCTTGATGCAAAAGGGCAGATACTTAGAATTAAAAGAATTCTGGACCTGGGAATTTGTTTTGAGTACCAGAACTAAGCAGAGTTTGCAGTGCTTCCACACAAAAATCCATTCCTGGTTACTCCAAGAGTATTATGCTTTCTTTCATTGTTTGTAATGCGGGGGAGGAAAGAGTAATGATGTTGTTGCTATTGTTAACAATTGTGGGTGGGGGTGGGTCAGAAATCCAATCACCCAAAGTTCGGGCAGTAGCTCCAAACCTAACATCTGCCCACCAATAAGCCCCTTGTCTGTACCGTGCTTTTCTTTTCTTTTGCCTTGAAGGTCAAGGATCACTTAGGCAGTGCTATGTGCATAAATATTCAGTTTAGATTACCATGTTCCCTTTACTCCCCCAGGAAAAAAATGAAGCGAGTTTGGGACCGGGCAGTGGATTTCCTTGCTTCCAACGAGTCACGGATTCAGACGGAATCGCACAGGGTAGCGGGAGAGGACATGCTGGTGTGGCGTTGGACGAAGCCAACTTATCTCTCTGATTCAGACCTTTAGCGCCATGCCAAGGCCAAGCCGATGTTTCAACACTGCAGGGCGATGTGCCTCCTCCTAGTTAGGGAAGGCCCTGTTGTCTGTCCTCAGGTGCGCCCCTGACACTGCCGTCCGTGTGTTTAGGAGAAATAGAATGACTCTTCAGGGTAATAGTTTGTCTGTAAGGAATAGAAACTATGATGCGGAGATGCACATCAAAGCTATTCTTCTGGCACACATTTGGCTTCCGTAATGTAACCATTTAAAAAGAGAACTGCTTGCCAAATTGAAGATGCCATTGATAGTCTTCCATAACATCACACCAAAACTATCTGACCTTCCTCTCACAACGTTAGTGCTAAAACCACTAACGGGAGGAGGGCTGCTCATTACAGAAACGCCCTGGATAGGAGTAGGCAACAAATGTGGAAGGTATATTTACTCTTACCAACAGACCAGGAATCCCATGTGCTTATAGGGGGCTGGCATCTGTGTATAGGGTGACGGGGAGTGGGGAGGGCTGAGAGGGCAAGTTCATGTGCCTTTGGAGACAAGCTGGGGAAGTGGGAGGGGCTTATGGCAGATTGCAGTCTTCGTGCTTTTTTCCTTAGGCAGGGGTAGGAAAACGTCTGCTCAGAAAACATAACTGAGTTTGTAAAAACAGATAAAAGGCTTCTATGTGTTTAAAAATGGCCTAGTAGAAAACAGCAGCCATATTATGAGTCACATGCACTACAACAGAGGAATTAAGGTGCCTACAGTGTTCAGTCTAAAAAATGGTCTCCGAGATCAAGTATTTGGGCAATACTGCAACGAGTAGCAGGCTGTTCTCCAATAATAGTAACGTACTTTGTGTGTGTATACAATATTGGTTGCCCCAAGTTCATGTTTGTGTCAATTTGTGTGTGTTTTTGGGCCGGGGGGGGGGGGAACTGTACCAAAATGTCAAGTACCACAATGCCATGCACTTTTGCTGTAGCATCAAAGTCTGGGGCGCTTGCATGATGACATCCCATTCTGTCACTGACTCTAGACTTATACCTGCGCATAGTGAACTTGTCCCTCTGTCCAATAGCTGTAGCTAGAGTACATATGAATTCATAATAATATATGCATATATGAACCTCTTGAGGCAAATTTGGTTGAGGCTTTATGCTACCTTTTTTCACACGTCTTTGAACTAGCATATCCATTTATTTACAAGTGGTGGCGGTCTAAATTTGAAGTTTGCCCTTCTGCTCCCCCTGCTGGCCAAACTGAAAAATGGAATGGTTGGAGTTTTTTCACCTCGGCTGTCCTTTGAGGCTGTCTCAGCAGCACGCAGCAATTCATTATATGCCTCCTGCTGGTTCATCAGCTGAAATCGGTGCAAAGAAAAGCAGCCTCCAAAAACAAAGCACCAGGAGGTCTTATTGGTTAAGTAGAAGAAAATCCTGCATTCAGTTGAATTTTATCCCCACATGTTGCCATCTGTAGCGTAGACGCTGCGTTAGAGCAAAAGAAATTTAACAGATGTCTCCATGACATTAGCCATCTTTATATGCACACACACACACTCCTCTTATATGGTTAAAAGAGATAATCAAATGAGGGTAACCCCTTCCTTTTAATGTGTTCTTAATTTCTGCTGATGTTTGCAAAGATTTCCACAGTGCCTGCATTCTTAGGGCTTAAAATAAAATTGTGGGTATTTTTTACCATCTGACTCTCAAAAAGAAATGCTAAACTGTATTTTGTATAGTTGATTAAGCTGTTGGTTTATTTTTATGTAGATGGGCTGGTGCTATTTATTATACACTTTGTCTCTGTACATTTTATCTTGCAAAATTAAAATTTGTTACAAATAGAACTGGCTGGTATTAATAATTGGTATCCTCCGTTACAAGGGCAAACCGAGGCAGCTTAATCCCCTGAATATTTAATGCTGGAACATCATCTGATTATATTGAATTACAATACATTCTGGAGTGCACTAGTCAAGCATAACAGTACTTATAAAAAACTAAGACCCTAGGAATAATGAGCTAAAAACCAGCTTTTGAAAACAATTTAAAATCATCAACACTTCCTATTTCTGAATGCCTCCAGCTGGAGAAAAATTATAGGATTTGGTCTTTTTCCAGATAACTGAAAGTGGTTTAGAAGATAGATACCTGCTCAAGATGTGTACAGTGACCCCACTGGTAAATAGGTTTAAGTGTTAAAAATCTATTTGACTAAATGTGATAGATAGATAGATAGATAGATAGATAGATAGATAGATAGATAGATAGATAGATAGATAGATATTAAAAGAGTCTCTTAAGGCAGTTTTAATTCTCTTAATACCCAAAATTATTGACCTTGGTTTTCAGGATGTGCTGAGCCCTAACTCTTTTAAAGGTTGAAGCCACTTTGGGGTGTCTGAAGTATAGCCCTTGCAAAATGAAAATACAGGCAAAGAACTAAGGCCTGAGAGGTGGTGACTTACCCAAAGCCACTTTAGGGTTAAACACAGGCTCTGAAATCAAGTCTGTTATGCACTGCACTGTGGTGGAAATCAAGAAAATATCACATAAGCCACAGGCAAGGACTCAAAAAGGAAATTAAAGTAAAGCATGTGTTCTTTGAATGAAGTCAAACAAGGAATGCAGCAAGCACAAAGTTGTTATCCCCTCTCTAATGAAAGTGGGGTAGCCCCTGTTTGCTGCTTAACCACATTCCTGATCCATGTTACAAGCCACCGGCATGGGTATACTGAGGCATAGCACCCTTCTGTTTCCTCAGTTGAAACCTTTGTCAGACATCCAGTGTATATATACCATTTCCAAACCTTTTTAAATTGCCAAAGTTAATGTAGAGATGTTAATGTGTTTTGAGCCTGTATGTTGTGTCCTGTAGCAGCAGCTAACTTATTACATCAGGTGGGTGGGTGCATTAACCTGCACAATCACTTGCACCTTTTTGTAAGAGTTGCCTTGTGTAGGGAGGTTTGCACTTTAACTAGTTTCTTCTGTCATTCTGACACACACAAGGGAAGACAGTATATAAACGAATCTTAAAAATATGGGCTGATAATGCCATCACGTCCTCTTACTGTCAAAAGGGGGGGGGATGTACCAACTAGGGATCTAAAATAAAATTTGCCCTTTATCTTTTTATTTTCCATTTCCATTAAAGACTTTTCATATTAAATGTTTTGTCTCCCACTGACATGACAGCTGATGCTGTGCTATATTTATGGGAAGCCTAGTTTGGGAGCAGTGCCAGTTCTGGGAAAATCACGAAGTAAACAATAAAAAGGAACAGGCAGTGAAATGTCCCCAAAGCGGCTCACTTCTCAAGGGCTTGGCCCTGTAACCTTCAAACATGTAGGCCAAACTAGACAATACATAAAATGCATTTTGTATATTTAGTTTAATTAACTAGCACAGTGAAAAGGATCGGGACCACGGCACCCTACCCCATTTGCCATGATCCTGATTAAAATTGCCCATCCCCTAAGCACCTGTTTCCCCAAGAGGGTAACTGCCATTTCTGCAGTGCTTTCCGACAAAAAAAAAAACAAGAAACATAAACTTAAGATTCACTCCTCAATATGAGCAGAACATCTGTGTTTTTTATTGGTTTAATGCAATTTGTTTTATTGTTTTAATCAAGTTCTATTTTTGATCATAAGGCCCCTTACCATTTTTCTAGTTAGAAAGGTGAGGTACAAATCAAATAATCATTTCCTTTCAGACAATAAGTCTGTAGCTCAAGGTGCGCATTTATTGCACTGCATGGAATCTAGTTTTTCCCAATGGCATCCTGTTTGGGGGAATGTATCCCATTCTCCCAGCATTTTGTTGTTGGGCAAATGCAATTGTTTCCTTGGTGAATATATTATCTTATTTATCCATCGTTGTGGCAAGGGCTGGTGCGTGGAATGTATGGTTATGCTATTGTCATAGACAGCTATTGGACAGTGTCTATGATGTCAATGATGAGCAGCAAGTACATCCACATGTTCAGTGCGTTTGATTTTGGAGAGTTTTTAACTTTCAGGTTTTTTAAAAAAGTGTGTGTGTGTGTGTGTGTGTGTGTGTGTGTGTTACTAAAGCACTACTCCAGTCCCAGGAAAGCTGCTCCCATCTCTCCCCTTTCATTGAGCCAAGAATCATTACATGCACCTGGAGGAGCCATGTTTTTACATAAACTTTTCACCAAAAAAGAAAATTGCAAACAGCAGCATGGCTACTTTCCCTGTAGCATACTTACTCATTGCTTAGGGGACAGAATAGCTACTGCTCTAGATAGGGGTTAACACAATGGATATATATAATCTAACACACGAACAATGTGGAAACGCTCTCACTCTTCAAAGTTTTAATATAGGAGCCCTTGGGGTTTGTGCACTTTGCAGTGCTAACCTGTATGACAAGTCTATTTTTAAAACTGGTCTCAGATTATACAGCGATCCCCTGTTTATATAGCCATATGCTAGTCCCTTTAAAATAGCATTTCCCTCCAGCACTCGAGTGATATATGTATTTTTCTGCCCCTTCACAGATTTTATTTTTTAGCTCTTACTGAATTGTGTAGAATTTGAACAGCATAATATGCAGTTGCAGAAAGTAACCTCAAATGTGGTTACATTACAGATCAGTTATATGTGATAACCTAGCGAATTGATTCTTATAATTGACAGCAGGCTTAGCAGCACTTCTACCCGGGGTCATTTCCCTACATGCCCCATTATCATCAGACTGCACACCCACTCTGAGAAATGAACAACAATATTAAAATGCCGTGAATTCTAAAAACCCATGACCAATGTGGTCTAAAATGTAGCTATAACTCTTGGTTCTTTGGTGCTCTTTGTCAGCACTAAAAGACTTGCTTCCAGTTCAGTGTGCGATCAGGTAAGTGATGGATGTCCCAGGTTTACAACTTGGAAGCAGGGGTTTCTTGTGTGCTTTTGAGAGGTGCTGCCCTGCCTCTGCTTGCTACTGTCAACGCTGGTGACAGTGAAGCTTCCAGATCAAAACCAAAGGCACATCCTCAAACCTCATTACAGAATGCTGGAAAACCGAGCCTCAAACTGTCTGCACAATAGTGATAAAAGAATGAAGTGGCTTATATTAACGCCAAGGATTTCAGCGCATAAATTACCACCCACCTTTTCCCTACTTCATCTTTCTGTAGAACTCAGACTCATTCATTCTGGTGGTTTGATAGAGGCATCATTACCCATGATAGGCACTTATCCCACAGTTAGTCCACAAGTTGTTTTTTCCAGGTGGTGGGTATTCTATAGGAATTGATGCTTCTATCACACCATTTTCAACACTCTTATAAATGATTGTCTTTCTCTGGCCTCTAAGCAAGATATATTGGCATCCTTGGGTCAGTGGGCCTTTTTTCATACAGTTTATGACAGATTTGTCCTTCTCTAGGGACATTACAATATGGGATACTTGTATTTATCTGGTTGTAGTTCCACAGGTAACATATCTTATGCCGTATTCTAGATACAAAGTGACACCAAGGATTCTGTTTGTTTACAAGAGTTCTGGTATTTACACACAGTGTTTGGTAAATAGAGGACTCTGAGATCAGGCATGTCTCCTATAGTATAAAATGTTTTTAAGCATACAAGAATGCATAGTAGCTGCAAACAAAATTCATTTTAAAAGATTCTACATTTAATTTCTAGTAGCATTGCCTTCATTTTAAAGATTAAACATCTTACCAATGACATTTCTGATTTGGAGCAAAATGGAGAAGAGAAGTCAATGACAGACATTGCACCCCAGAAGAACCAATTCTGGGTTATGAAGTTCCTGAATTTGCCTCTCATATTTAACTGATTTCTTATCAGCGCTGTTTACGTGATTTCTAACTCTTTAGCGATTTCCCCCCCAAAGTTCTCAGCTAAGATTTTGGGAAGTAATACATTTACTTCATATCTGAGCTGTATATTTTTCTCTGAAATGGGATAGCATCTGCTTCTCTTATTCAGGTTTACTCTTTTAAATCTTAAGTGCTTCTTAGTTTTGTTTACTTGCTACAATATTTAGTGTCCATATATTTGCATCATATGTAAAACATATTAACAACAATACATGTAATAGTCCAAGCAGTTATTCTTCCTTTTCTCAATTTTCTTATCTGATGCACCTGTTACTCCTTTCCTGAGTTCAGCTGGGAAAATTTCATCTCTCCCATAGCACATTCCTAGGTTAGGGAAAGGTTAAGTCAAAAGTCACAGCGTGTTCAGCACAAATGCTTATGCTACAGTGCCTTTGTTAGAATCAGTTTAGGATTCTAGGATTAAATCAGGATTTAGAAATAAATCTGAATATTCCATTGGTTTCTTGATAAAATTCTACGCTTAGGAGAGTAGCATGGTTATGAGAAATAGGTGGAAGACTAAACACTATTTTGGATCAATATTGGCAAGGTAGCCTATTATGCAGGTTGCTGTAGGACGCAACGGCTTCTGGGGCAAATATTTGTCACAGGTTGTTTGTAGTGAACACTAGTGCAACAATCTTCTTGGATTAGCGATGCTCATCCTTTGGGCCAGACCAGACTTCCCCAACCTGGTGCCCTCTAGAGCTTCAGCTATTGGGTGGTATAAAAACGCAATAAATAAATAAATGTTTTGGATTTCAACTCCCATCAGCCCCAGCCAGTATAGCCAATGGTTAGAAGTATTGGGAGATGTAATTCAAAACAACTGGAGAGTATCAGGTTGGGGAAGGCTGGGTTAGACTATAAATGGGTTATAACCCAAGAGACAGCCTCTGTAAATTTACTACAAGCTCCTAGTAAACCTGCAGACAACCCTAGTAAATTGTTCCTCCTCGTACAGCAACATAGGGTCTTCTCTGCCGCGATGTCTCGGAATGCCCACACACATTTCACTCAGTGAGGAACATTGGTCAGTTACAGAATGTTCGCAGCTGCTCTAAGTGAAGCAAATGGATTGTTGGACAAAAGCTGGAAAACCTCAGCATAAACTCCATGGAAGGGAATTTACATCAAGCTACACAAAGGCAAACATGAAAAGCTGGCTAGTTTTCCCGGGGCTTATATATACAGTGGATATACAGCATGGGATTGGGTTTAATATTAATATTTTTACTATTATTAGCTGATAGGAGATATTAATGTTTGAACATATGCATTAGGCAGCCCTGTGCATAGCATAGAACAGGACTTGCCTTGAGGACTTAACACTGCACTGAAAACAGGTGTTAGTCACCAGAAGGTACATCATCCCTGGAGTCACATGTGAATTTGAGCCTTCAATCATTTTTCTTTGTAAATTCTTGCCATTGCACACAGCCATGTGCCAGTCTGAGATCTCCTGCCTGATGCTAGCTGCAAGGAGAATCTGACTATATGATTACACGCCATTGGCAGGCCACACCATCTGCAAAAGCCATCCTTGTTGCAAAAGGAAGAAGGAGACCGACCTGGCTCCGTCTCGATAGCTCCATAAAAAGGGTGCGGTGTCAGCAGTGTCCCAGATTCTCCTGCTGTTCCATACATGGAAAGGGCCTCTCCGGAACACACAGAATGATCACTCAGGGCTAAGTTACATGCTGTGTTAAATGCATAGCGTGCAACTGATCCTCACCATTTCATTTACCTTACTGTAAGCATGTGGGGCCCAATCTGAATGCCTGCCCCATGGGGACTTAAAACAACAACAACACACAAAAGCAGCTCAACATGTGCTTTTTTAAAAAAGCAGAAATGCCTAGATAAATACTGGGGAGAAATGACATCATGTTACACTTTTGCACTGGCTCAGACTTTGGATCATTAGTACTAGTTGAGCAGATGTGTTCCGGAGGTGGCTTGTAAAACACTCCAATGCTAGATAAGTTTAGCAAATGGATGCAAACTTTGGATGCCCTGCTTAGGGGTTTTATTATATTTAGCAATATATAAACATTACAAATAAATAAACAAATCATGTCCTTTTGAAAGGAAAAACGATTGAAATTCACAAGAATGGCTGTGGCACTCAATAAACTGAAACAAGAAAAAATCATTGATCATCATCGCCATGCTCCCATTTTCACTCACAAAGCCCCCATCTATATGACAGCGGGACTGCTTCTAATTTAATTTTAACCCGGATTTTCATTGATTTGAATTTAGGTAAAGTGAAGCACCCTGCAGCAGCAACAGCGATTTATCTCCTGAATTTTTTTTATAGTGCAGTTATTAATGTGCATATGTGCACATTCATACATACGAGGCTATGGATTATAGACGAGGCAAGCTATAAATTTGCAGAGCTCCGCAGATTCATAGAAGAGGAAAAATGAGTGCGGAAAGGAATGAGGCAACAGAGGACGATGCGAGCGGGGGACTGAACAGGTCTCCTCTCTCTGTCACTGCCCATTCACCCCTCTTTGTTTTCATTTTCAAAGCTCCATTTTAATTCAACATCAAAATGACAGGAAGGAAAGAGGCAGCCAGAGGACACGATAGGTGGAAAGGCGGGGAATCAGCCAATCACTTTGTCCTACCCTCAAAGCTCCGCCCACATGTCAAAATGCAATTTAACACCCACAATGACACATAACCATAACGCGGTGCAAACTCGGACGTGATCCAAAAGTCACGGTAAATCGCAAATGCGCCCTGAAACGCAAATATGTGCATTTAGGTCAGGGTAAACAAGCCGTATAGACAAGCCCCAAATTCTCTCTGTGGGGTGAAATATTGACAAAGCGCCTCTGTAGGAACTGATCCCACATGGCAAAAGTGCTGTGCAAACAGTTCCTAGAAGGCATTCATCCATGATGACAGGCTAAGATGAATTCCTAAGGGAGGGGAGCTGTCAAAGCAGGTGGCAAGTGAATGAAAGGGCATCTTCTCTCCCCACCATCCAGCTTTCTGTGAGCACAGATACATATCATCTATGCATGTCTGCTCAGAAGTCCCAATGTGTTCAGTGAGGCTTACTCCCACATCAGTGCATATAGGATTGCAGCCAAACCAATTTTTAAAGGTACCACTTAATGTTTAATGTGTGCATGCAACGAATGGGTGTTTGGAAGTACATTGGCTGAGGGGCCCCCACTCAATGGAAAAATCCGTACTTGCTGCTGCATGATATGCAAATTGAATAGTAGTCCAGTGCAATTAGCAAAATTTGAGTCCCAACCGGGACACTTAGAAGAAAATTGCACAGATTGTTTATTTAGGATGACCCTATGGAAAGGAGGACAGGGCTCCAGTATCTTTAACAGCTGCACAGAAAAGGGAATTTCAGCAGGTGTCATTTGCATGCATGTAGCACCTGATGAAATTCCCTCTTCATCACAACAGTCAAAGCTGCAAGAGTATAGCTAGAGTGACCAGATACAAAAGAGGGCAAGGCTCCTTCAGCTTTAACTGTTGTGTTGAAGAGGGAATTTCATCAGGTGCTGCATGCATACGAACGACTCCTGCTGAAATTCCCTTTTCTATTCAACTGTTAAAGATACAGGAGCCCTGTCCGCCTTTCCATATGGTACCCTAATTTATTGCTTTGATAAGCATAGCGAAAATCACACACCATTACATTGGAAAAGCCATTACATTGGAAAACAGAAGATTTCTCTCTTTTTACCTAAAAGCACACATTGCTAATAAGTGTCCAGATCAAATGCTAATTTGACTGGACTACAGTGTTATTCTATATGAGTTATATAAACCAGATAACATTGTACAGGCACCCAAATCTGCCCTGACATAGGAACTGAACATATATTGTTCCTGTTTTGTTTTGTTTCCCTTGAACATAAGAGCCATGATCAGACCAAAGATCCATCTAGTCCTGCACTCTGTTCATGCAGTAGCCAAACAGCTGTCGACCAAGAACCCACAAGCAGGACATGGGTGCGACAACACCCTCCCACAACCCATGTTCTGCAGCAACTGGTGTATATAGGCTTCCTGCCTCTTGTATGTATTAGCCTTCCGACAGTAGCAATGGTAGCAACAAGGCTGGTATACGTTGTTGTTTTTTAAACTGATGCAGTCATTTGAAGCAATTTGGCACCCTGCCTTGCTAACGATCTGGGCCACTATCCAACATAAAGCTGAGCATGTTCAATCTCATTGAAATCAATGGGCTTCAATGCACAACTGCTATATTCAGTCCCTGGTCTCTAGATTTGTTTTTTCGGACACTATGTGTGTTTGGGTTTGGTTGGTTTTTAATTATGGCTTTAGAAATAAACACTTCATATCCAAATTGTGGACGATATTTCCAACCATCCTGTGCCACACAACTAAAATTAGCATTCCAATAAAACAGGATAGCCATGCTGGGTCAGATCAGGACACAGACCTCAGATTATGACACCTAGAAAAGCAGAATTACGCAACGCCGGTGGCACGGCTCTGTAGCCCTTCCTTCACAGCACAACTTGCATAAGGTTTCCTGGGTGGGCCTTGATTGTTATTAATAACAACAAATGTCCTGGGATCATGCTTGGAGAATTGATTTCACCGCAGCTTGGGAGTGGGGGAAATTCTGGTGGGTTTGTTAATCCATGCTTGCTCTAGCTGTAACTAACAGCACAGTCCTAAACAAATCTACTTAGAAGTAAGTTCCATTGATTTAAATTAAACTTAGTCTAAGGACAAGGAGCAGAAGCTCAGGCCCGGGAGCTAAATCTGACCCTCCTGGATTCCCCCAGAAGACCATGCTCCCTTCCGCCATCCTGCTTGTTACCTGCTTCTTGCTCCAGCCCAGACAATGGTGGTGAGAAGGAGGGGCTGTAGATGTCACACCCTACTTGCTCACTGTTTCTCAGCCTGTCAATTAAGCAAGTGGTACCAATGATGAGAAGGAGGCGGGGAAGGAGGAGAAATAGCAGCTGGGGACAATGGTAGTGAGAAGGCAGATGAGGGCCCAAGGGCCCTCCAAAACCTGGAGCCAGCAGCACTGCCCACAGTCACCTGGCTTTTGTGCAGTTTGCCCCCCATTCTAAAGGGTGGGAATGCCTTTCCTAAGTTTTAGTTACCGGCATTAACAGCTTTAAGCTACAATATGCTGCTATGTCTGCTTTTCTGGCCTTGCCACTTTTGCATTGCAGCCCAGCTACCCACCCACCCACCCACCACAAGAATGCAGCCGGGGGCCCTCCTCAAGAGCGTCTCCAAAATGGTATTCTGCCCCTCTTCTCTGAGGTAAGTGAGCATAGGATTGCAGCCTCAATTTATTTAAAGGACAAGTCAACCCACTTAGAAGCAGGGTGTCCTTTTGTACTTGGTACCAGTTCCCAATGGTTTTGCCCACATCACTTCTATTTGTTTGAAATCTGGTAACTAAAGGTCTTGATTAAAACATTCAGCCCAGAATAGGGTGACCATATGGAAAGGAGGACTGGGCTCCTGTATCTTTAACAGTTACGTAGAAAAGGGAATTTCAGCAGGTCTCATTTGTATGCGTGCAGCACCTGGTGAAATTCCCTCTTCATCACAACAGTTAAAGCTGCAGGAGCTATGCTAGAGTGACCAGATACAAAAGAGGGCAGGGCTTCTGCAGAGTGAGGAACAAGAATAGGGTGATCATATGGAAAGGAGGACAATCCACACAATGTTACATTCATTTGCCTTGGCACAGAAGCACCACCACCACCATGAGAGTGGAATGCATGCAGCACCTGGTGAAATTCCCTCTTCATCACAACTGTTAAAGCTGCAAGAGCCCTGCCCTCTTTTGTATCTGGTCACTCTAGTATAGCTCCTGCAGCTTTCACTATTGTGATGAAGAGGGAGTTTTACCAGGTGCTGCATGCATACAAATGACACCTGCTGAAATTCCCTTTTCTACACAACTGTTGAAAGATACAGGAGCCCTGTCCTCCTTTCCATATGGTCAGCCTAACCCAGAATAATATGCTTTGCGATAAGCACAGCTAGAAGCTGCGCACAAATGGGACACAAACGACATTGCTATGAACCTCCCACTTTAGCAAGTCGAATGGCCAAGAAAATAACTCTGTCTACCTTGGGCTGCCAGTAGCCAAGAGTAATACTATCTTTGTGCCTATAATTAGTGCTTATTAGCATACTTTGGATCAAAACAGGCCTGGTCTCCCCCTCAGAGTGCTGCGCGTTTGACAAGTGGCTGAGTAATTGCCTCTGGCGCTTTGCAGTCCCTTCAGCTGTGGTAATCTGCCCAGCCCGCTTCCCCAGGGAACTTGCAAAGGCCACAACCTCACAATATTTCATGGACTCTCGTTCAGCAGTCGGCAGCTCTACATGTCTTAATGATATAATAACTTGCAAAGGACACCTCTCTTGGCACCGCAATGTACTCGACATAAAAAATTAATCTCTTCAAATAATCATACATTATACAATCCACAAAATGTTACATTCATTTGCCTTGGCACAGAAGCAGTAGCACCACCATGAGAATCTGACCAAGTTCTTAGGCAGGAATCAACGTTCTTGTTTGGGGTGACCATATGGAAAGGAGGACCGGGCTCCTGTATCTTTAACAATTGTATAGAAAAGGGAATTTCAGCAGGTGTCATTTGTATGCATGCAGCACCTGGTGAAATTCCCTCTTCATCACAATAGTGAAAGCTGAAGGAGCTATACTAGAGTGACCAGATACAAAAGAGGGCAGGGCTCTTGCAGCTTTAAAGGTTGTGATGAAGAGGGAATTTCACCAGGTGCTGCATGCATTCCACTCTCGTGGTGGTGGTGGTGGTGCTTCTGTGCCAAGGCAAATGAATGTAACATTGTGTGGATTGTCCTCCTTTCCATATGATCACCCTATTCTTGTTCCTCACTCTGCTTGTGGGTCTTTCCATGTTCTTGAAATAGCTGTAGTTCAGGTTACATCTCCACTTGTGGCAATCTGTAGATTATTTTATTTGTTTTCCAGAACAAGTTTATACAAACCAACAATAAACAAATGGAAACAAATTGGATTTAAATCTTCATATTGACAAAGAGTAGTACATTTATTTATTTTCTATACTGCCCAATAGCTGTAACTCTATGGGCGGTTCACAAAACTTAAAACCATAAGGTACAGAATAAAATCTAAAATATGGAAGCTTAAAACCACAATATAAAAGTACAACCAAAATAAAACCGAGCAGTAATGCAGAGATTTAAAATACAGATTTAAAACAGACTAGGATGCTAAAATACTGAGAAAATAAAAATGTCTTCATCTGACACCAAAAAGAGTACAACTTGGGTACTAGGTGAACTTTTCTAGGGAGCTCATTCCACAGCCAGGTTGCCACAGCAGAAAAGGCCCTTTTCCTGGTATCCACCCATCTCACTTCCTTTGGCAGAGGTTTACAGAGAAGACCCCCTGAATATGATCTTAGGGTCTGGACAGGAACATATGGGAGGAGACGATCCTTCATATAACCTCGCCCCAAGCCTTTAGAGCTTTGAATGTTAATATCAGCACTTTGAATTGGGCCCAGACATGGTAGCCAGTGCAGCAGGGAAAGTACTACCGTAGCATAATGTGGATTCCTTGGCCTGTCCCTGTTAACAATCTTGCTGTCCTGTTTTGGACCAGCTGAAATTTCCAGACTATTTTCAAAGGCAGCCCCATGTATAACACATTGCAGTAATCTAGATGAGAAGTTTAATCATGTATATTTTCCACTGTATCTTTCATACCAAAATATAGGTGGAATCCATAGGCTGCCTGGAGTTTTTCTTTATAATTCTTCACTCTAACAGATTAAATTTAGCCTTTTTCCATAGTTTGAGGAAAGGCTTTGACAAATACTGCTGGGTATGTCCCTAATTAGCGTATAAAATAAAACCCTGCCATATTTTATGTAAGTCAGAAGTTTTGACTTTGCCTTTAGCTAGTTTCAGTTGGTACGTCAATTTTTCAGCCATGGCTTTTTGCTACAGCAGTTAGTTTTTATATCTGATCCATGCAACAGACCCAAGTAATCAGTGCTGCAGATAAGTATGATCGCTACTACTACAGTTGTGATGTCTGTTTGTGCTTTGGAGGTGCAGTATCAGCACTGGATTATTTCATGCCACATCTTACTGATGTAAAAGATACAGTATGTACCATGATCCTTTCCCCCTACTTCAGATGTTTGGAAGCAGTCACCAGTGGAGAAACGGGCTTGTAATTCAAGTATAGCAGGAATACCTTTTCTGATATTATGGCCCAGTTTACTCATAATGATAAGCCAGAATTCTGCTCATCATGAACAAACAAGCATCCTGGTGCACGCCGCTAATAAATCGCTCCCACTTGACTCCTCCATCCATGGTTTGTTTATGTCCACACTGGGATCTCTGGCTCATTCATCTCCCAAGAAGCCAGAATCATAAGGCAGAGTTTGTTTTTGACTCTGGCTTGCTAGGAGAGTAACAAGCCAGAGATTCTAGTTCAGGTTAACTGCCAAGCTAACCATAGACAGATGGTCTCTGGTTTGTTTAGCCATTCCCACTGGCAGGGACAGCCAAGCAGGAGCAATTGAACAGTGTGCACTAGGACACTTGCTCATTCCTGATAAGCCAGGAGAATTCTGGCTTATTGTTACATGAAAATCAGACCATTGTGTAGGAAAATGCATAAAAGCTTCATGTAGGTTGTCCCAATGTCCCATGAAGATAGTGCACATGTTTTTTATTGCAGGGCAGAGGACATTCTGGGAAGTTATGATTAATTATCACTTCCTAAAGCAAGCTGTTGCCTTCACAATGTGAATTGCATCTTCTCTGTGTTAGGGTGGTCATGTGTCCTCTTTTATAGAGAACAGTCCTCTGTTTGAAGGCCTGCCAGAAGATGGTCCTCTATTTGAAGGTGTCTTCTGTTTGAAGGACTGTCCTGTTCCAGTCCAATTTAAAGATAAAGGACCAGTACAACTTGCAGACTAAACAGGCAGGCACATGGGTCACCTGATTGCTGTCATCTGCTTTTCAATCTAAGAATTTAAAAGTTCAGCATCTTGAGAACTTGTTTCTCTCTTCTTTTCACCTGACTTGGATGCTCACCTCCCCTTGCTTTTGACCATGGTGAGACCTACCATATTTCTATTTACATTATAATTATTATTTCTAAATTTGGATATATGTGTATAAAATAGCTTATGCAAATCTGCCCTCTTTCATCCTCTCGTTTGGTGATGCATTTCTTCTTTTTTGGCCACTCTACTCAGCCCCAGGAGAGTGGGCAGGACTCCGTACACTCCATGCAAGCTGGCCTCTCCACCAAAGCTTTTTGGGCATTGGCACACACTGATGTCATTGCTAATGGCTGCCATTCTACAGTGCAGGGAAAGAAGAGGGGATGAGGTAGAAGGGCTCTAGGGCCATTGTTCCATATGCCTGCACTTGAGTGCATACACACCCGGGGGTGGGGGTGGGGGTGGGGACTGAGGCGTCCTTGACAAGCTCTACCATGAAGCTGCCCCAACTGGCAAAGTTTTGGTCATGAAAAGGCAGCAAATGGTTAGTTGTTAATTTATTATAATTGATTGAATTGCCTCCAGATTCAGTCATACTTCAGTTTGACCCACTGAAATCAATGAAACTTGATTTAATTTTACTGCCAGGGAGCTGGAGAGATGTTTGTAGGATTTTCTGACTCAGGTGACAAAATAATGTGACCAGCCTTGGGTACTGTTCACATTGAGAGAGAGAGAGGACGCCATTTCCTGCTCTGCCTCAGGCAGCAAAATTATTAACTGGGCTATTGGAAAGCTTTCAGTGTTGAGAGGGGTGGTTGTTTTTGACTTGATAAAAGATGTGAAATCTCAGTGAAGTCTGCAAAGTTGTCCCTGTGATGTCTGTCACCTCCCTGACTGCCTCTGTAAGAGTATGGGCTAGAATGAAAAGCACCGAAAAAGTAGGAGCCGTGTTAATTGAAAAGCCTGTGATGGGTGCTAAGCAATGGGAAATGGAGCCTTGAAAAGTATGTTTGATAGGGAGGAGAAGCAAAATGGAGCTCCCCGTGCCTTATCTCAGCACCGAATTCATTTTGAAGGTGAACTAGGTAATTAGACAGGCCACTTCTCTATGCATCAGTAAAGCCCAGTGAAATCACTGAGGCTCTGCCAGGTTCCGTTGGCTAAAAGCGCTCGCTCACACGACACGCACAGAAAAAGGTAGAGACTCTGGCAAAAAGAGACTGATGATTACAAGGGAGAAACTGATATGGAGGCTGCCAGCCCAGCTACAGTAGCTTGCCTCAGCTTGTGTCTTGTAGGCTTAAAGAGCAGCTAATCTCAGGGAGCTTTTCCACTACTCCAATGTAGGAGTCTGCAAATAACATTGGCTGAACTGGGCCCGAATGCAGCGGCTTATTGCATTCTATAAATAAACCAGCTTGTCACCCCAAAAACAGAGGCTTCGTGAGCTTACCGTTTTGCTACAGCACTAGGGACAGTTAACAAGCTGGGTTCAGATCTAACAAGGTTGCTTGGGCAGCTCTTGGCACAACTGTGCGAAACACTTCTTGCTGCTTTTTTCTTCTGGGCTGCTTACAGCATCTAGGTGAGATGTGTCCTTGTTTCTTTTTCTTTTCTTTTGAGATTCTGCCACAAGGGATTCTAAATATACATCAGCTCACTCAAAAGGTTGTTTCACGGCACAGACTGCGCAATGCCATGTGGTACATACTGTTGCCACCCTTTTTATTACAATTAGTTTGCGTATTTTATGTATTAGTTCCAATTATATGCCACCTTTTGAGCCTTTGGTCCCCAAATCAGCTAATAATGAACAGGAATAAGAAAGCATCACTATTATTTATTTAAAATATATAATTCACTAATCAAATATGGACAATAGCGTACCTACCCAGAACAAAGAGCCTTATGTAAGATTTATTGCAACGTCAGATGCACAGAGTTTTATTCTCAGTTGGCAAGCGTCAGCTGAATCGCATTGCTATTTCATCCATCTTGTCCAGTATAGTGTTGTAAAAGTCAACTTTGGTTTAAAAAGTTATTTCACAGTCAAAGAAAACCAGGAGTCTGGATTGGCTTGGACTCCATTTTGATTGTGGAGAATTATTTTAATACTAGCTGTTTCCCTCAGGAAGATTTCAGCACCTATGTCACCCCTATAACAGGCAAGAATATTTCTTAAGGATCTTATCCATTCATGTGATGGAACATCTGGATCATTCTTCCCCAATGTAGTCCCCCTCCAGATGTAGTGGACTATACATGCACATGTGTGCATGGCCTGGCTGGGAATGATGGGTGATACAGTCCAACTCATCTGGAGTTAAGGTTAGGGAAGACTGATTTAGATGCTTTTCCCTTCATGGGGCAGGAGAATATTTGGGGAAGAAACATGAGTTTATATCAACATTGTGGTGAGAGGAGGACAATGCCATGAGCCCGTCTCATCACATTTCTTTGCAAGCCTCTTACTTGATGTAGCAAAGAGCTAACGACGCTCTGGCAGCCTGCGCATAAAAGCTCATCATCATCTCTTTTACCACTTTGTGTGAGATTTGACAGAAGAAAGCGAGACTTTTATAGCCACAATTTATCACTTGTAGTTATTCAGCAGCCTTTAGAATGCAGCAGACTCTGAAGTGGCAGGAGACTGAAAGTTATCTCTTGACCTTTCTTCCAGATGTGCAGCTGTTTTACCCAGGGGGCTGTGGTAGAGAGTGTTATTCTGTCAAGTTAGTCTATAATTACATCCAGGCAGCCTAGTGGGTTGGAGGAGGCTCTGATGAAGTGATAGTTACATGTGGTGTGAAACTGAACCCCTGGCATTAATGATGCTGAGCCCTGGTCATCCTGCAGTCATGGTAATGAATCTTGTTAAAGTTTTTGCTCAGCTTCTAACTGCACTGAGCTTCCCCTGCTCCCCCATGACTGGGGGACTAGCCAGCACCAACAATGAAAATGACTATTCACAGCCCCCCAAAAAACTAGAGTCCATGCCAGGCCAAATCCAGTTTTACATTTTTAATCTGTTTTATGTATTTTTGTATTCAATGTTGTTCCCCGCCTTGATCCAGAGGGAGAGGTGGGTAATAAATAAATGAAATTATTATTATTATTATTATTATTATTATTATTATTATTATTATTATTATTATTATTTTCTTTTGAAACAGTTTTGTAAGTCAGGCATTCTGGGTGTTTCCCAATGAGATGGCCAAGCTAGCAATGTGAAACAGTTGGTGGCAAAAGCAAATTAATGAAACTTCTCTTTTCTCTTCTTGGATAAACCCTTAAGAAAGTAAAGACAGAATAGCTGCACAGTGCCTTCTGTTAGCACTGGGAGCTGTCCATCTGAAAGCTCCTTTATAGTTAAGGGGGGAACTGATAGCTCCAGAAATTATAGGTTCTCGTAATGTTGTGACAAGTGGTGGGAGCTGTTGGAGTCCATGTAGAGTTATCAACAGACTGTAACAAAAGCAGCACACACAGGTGATGTCATAAGGGGACATACAGATAGCCAGAGTTTCTTTATGTTCCTCCAAAAAGAGCAAAATTGCCTTCATTGTGGGAGTGCTTCATCAGACCCTAAAATGACATTCCACCACATACAATAAGACTTAGATGCTCCAGCGCAATCTACGCCAGCCTATGTGGCAGGTTTAGGATGGGAGGGAATGAAGCCATCCTGTGGCATTAAAGCACATACATATGCATAAGAACGTAGAAGCTACCTTATACTGAGTCAGACCATTGGTGCATCTAGTTCAGTATTGCCTGTACTGAATGTTAGCTGCTCTACATGGTTTCAAACAGGAGTGTTATCCAGGCCTAACTGGAGATGCCAAGGATTGAACAAGGGACCTTACGCATGCAAAACATGTGCTCTGCTACCGAGCAATGACAATGTGCAGGTTGGCTAGGACAGTGATCAGACATCTTCCTCCATACAGGTGCTCAACCAGAGTAAAAAAATGGGGGTTTCTACCTTTTCCCTTGATACATGGGCAGCTGGCTTACTGGCCCTTTCCATAGTGCTGCAGTGCTTCTGAATCCGATTTTCGGGAAGTGTCCCTTCCACAACTGTAACAGGAATCCATAACGGCTGGGTGGTAGGAAAGTGCAGAAGGGTGTCAAAGATTTCCTCCTACATGAGCAATTTCACCATAGGAGTCTTCAAGGTGATTTTTTTTCCCTTTGTCTTCTCCCCACACACACCTCCCCCCTTTTTTCTTTTTCTTTTCTTTTCCCACCCTCCAAAATGGATTCTTGAAACTGCCTGTCGACATTCTGTTGTACATCTTTCAGCATCCAAGAGGTGGCACAGGGAAATTATAGCTCATTCATTTTAGCCAGTGAGAAAAACCAACAGAGCTAGCAAGAAGAGAATCACGTGTGGTGTCATCATGGCTGTCAAAATCCCTGATTGGTGGGCACTGAGAGTGTTTCCTGAGATGCTATGGATGTATCTGCCATTTTTGCACCATTTGGGGATTTGCTGAAGATTGTGTTTTACCTCCCCTTCTGGACTAAGCACGTCATTCTGCTGGCATAATGGCAACCTCTCTTCTGCTCTCCCCAATTGGAGTATAGGATTGCTATGTACGTAGCTGACCAATCGGTGACCTTTCACAGCATCCAAAATTTGCCATGTGTGGCAACCACATCCCTTCATGCTACCTTGTGGTAGGGCTGGCTCTGCGGAGACGGTTGTTCTTATCCGCTATAGGATCCACCTTCTTACTTAGCCACCTTCTGTTCTTACTGACACACTGCTAAAAAAGCTCAGTGGGTGATATGGTCAAAGCAAGGATTATCACGAGCAGTTGGCCTAGTTATGTGCTGCTCTTTCTTGGCCTGGTAAAGCCCAGCTAAAATATCAATGTAAGCAACACTTCAACGCAATCATGTGGCATCCTTGTAGTTAGACAAGTCAGAATGAATGTCCCAGAAGGTGCCACTGGCGGACAGTGAACAAGCCGCATTGTGGCCATGAGAGAAGATGTCAAAGTATAAATTTAGAAGCCCAACTAGAAGCAAGGAAGCAGTGCCTTTACATAAAAATAATAATCTAACCTAAAGCACCCAAACGAACAAGTCAGGAGTCAAGTGTTGATATAAATAAAAACATCTTTAATTCAGGTTTAAAAATATTATAACAGGGGCTAATTGCCTCTCTTTTGGGAAGGAGTTCCACAAATGGGGGTGGGGGGAACACACTGAGAAAGACCTCTCTTGAGTCCCCACCACACTGACCTCATTTGTTGTTGTGTGTGGAGACTATGAGCAGGACATCTCCTGCAGATTGGAGGGCTCTGTTTGACTGGTAACAGGTGTTATGTGAAATAGGTAACCATGCGTGGTTCCAGATGGAAAGTTCCTAGTGCAACGTATCAAGAAAGCATTAGCCCTGTTCAGACAACACGCTAAACCATGATTAAGCATTTTGAGCAAAATATTATGGCTTAGTGTGTCTTGTGAACCATGACTTAGTGTTATGTAGCAACCATTCCTAACCATGGTGGCTACATAACCATGGTTTAAACATGCTCATTAACCACTTGCTACATAAGGGTTAGCAACCTAGCCATGGTTTAGCATGTTGTCTGAACAGGCCCATTGTGCAGCAATTCCATCTTCTTCTTTTTCTTTAACAGATTTTACATGTTAAGGGAAGAGATGGAAGAAACGGTGGGATAACATGGGAGGGCTATGAGTGGAAGACGATGGCATCTCCACTCCTTTCTCCCCAACATTTCATGAATGAAGCAGGACAATGGCACTATAAAAGCCTTGTGGTTATAGTCCACAGCAATTTTGTACTGCTACACTGTAGGAAATTTTGTCCACATGATAGTTTGCCCCAGGATGTTAGGATTCCTCACGCATATACAAATAACATATTGTTGAGCTGTCGGGCCTAAGAGGAAGGTATCAGCTTAGCACCTTCTGCTCAGACCAGGATTTGTAAGATCAGCTCAGAGTAAAAACGCTTGTAGTTTGAAGTGGACATGGAAGAGGAGGGGTAAGGGCATTGACAGTTTATACAATGTTTGCAGTACAGAGCCCCATTTAATTATTTTTCTTAAAGAAATAAAAAACAGGCTGTTGGCTATAGCAACTCTCCAACTGTTAAGAAGATCTTGAAGGACAAAATTTCCATTCATGTCAGAAAGAGGGTTCAGTGGTAGGATTCTGGAACCATTCTTGTTTTTACAAGAGAAGGCAAGGCAAGGGGCCAGTGCCGCTGCCACCTCTGCCCTTTATTTAGCTATAGGCCTGGCAGGGGATCATTCCAGACATAACATGGATTAGCTGTGGCTCCAGTATTTATAAGTCACATTCCAGACTCTGGATGTTTGCAGTAACCAGTGGCTTGATTATTACCTAAGCCTACCCATCTATCCCTAGGATGCAAAGAGGGTATCAAGCAATGGTAATTCGTACACTTCCTTTGCAGGGGGGAATCTGCTCCTACCCCAGAGGCATTAGCCCAAAAGTGTCTTAGCACCTGCTTGCAAGTTTCAAAGGGACTCTTCTTTCCTTGTGGATTCTTCCCTTGTAGCATGTGGCAAATGCTGTGCTCTGCTGACTCTGTAAGCTGTCAGCTACTGATTTGTCTGCGTCCTTGTATCACAGCCATAGGAATTATGTCACTGCACAAATACTGAAGGGGATTAGCATGTGTTAAGTAGTAGTTGCATGCTAACAGAGTTGACAGCCCACACACAAAAAGTTTGTGAGGACTGTAATGAAATCGAACAAAAACTGAATGTAGCTGTGTTGTCCAAAAGCAAATTTCCAAGTTCCATATTAGTGTACTATCTTAATTAGGCCAACAAAAAGATCACCTAAAATGTAAGAATGTAAGAAGAGCCATAGTGGATCAGACCAAAAGTCCTTCTAGTCCAGCATTCTGTTCTCACAGTGACCAACCAGCTTCCCATGGAAAATCCACAAGCAGGACATGTTCTCTAGCAACTGGTGTATATAGGCATATTGCCTCTGATTGTAGGTAGCACACAGCCATCAGGACTAGTAACCATTGATAGCCCTTTCTTCCAGGAGTGTGTCTAATCCTCATTTAAAGCCATCCAACATGGTGGCCATCACAACATCTTGTGGTAGCGAATTCCATAGTTTAACTATGCACTGTGTGAAGAAGTCCTTCCTTTTATCTCTCCTGATTCTCCCACCAATCAGCTTCATGGGATGACCCCAGGTTCTAGTATTATGAGAGAGGAAGAAAAATGTCTCCCTGTCCACATTCACCACACCATGCATTATTCTGTGCATCTCTATCATGTCTCCCCTTACTTGATCATGTGCCTAAGCTTAACAATCCCAGCTGTTGTAACCTTTCCTCATAGGGGATATGCTCCAGCCCCTTGATCATTTTAGTTGCCCTTTTCTACGCTTTTTCCAACTCTACAATATCCCTTTTTAGGTGTGGTGACCAGAATTATACACAGTATTCTAAGTGTGATCACACCATAGTTTTGTATAAGGGCAGTATGATACTGGCAGGTTTATTTTCAATATCTTTCCTAATTATGCATAACATAGAATTTGCCGTTTTCACAACACTGCACACTGGGTCGACATTGTCATTGAGCTGCCAACAACAACCCTAAGGTTTCTTTCTTGGTCAAACACTGCTAGCTCAGATCCCATCAGCTAATACCTGAAGGTGGGGCGGGGGGTGTTGCCCCAATGTTCATCATTTTACACTTGCTTACATTGAACCGCATTTGCCATTTGAATGCCCATTCTCCCAGTTTGGAGAGATCCTTTTTGAGCTCCTCTTAATCCCTTTTTGTTTTAGTCACCCTAAATAATTTGATGCCATCTGCAAACTTGGCCACTTCACTGCTCACTCCTAATTCCAGATCATTTATGAAAGCTGAAGAGCATTGGTTCCAATACAGATCCCTATGGGACTCCACTGTTTATATCCTTCAAATGTAATAATTTACTGTTTATTCCTACTCTCTGCTTTATGTTATTTAGCCAGTTACTGATCCATAAGAGGACCTCGCCTTTTATTCCATGACAGCTAAATTTGTTCAGGAAGTTTTGGTGAAAGATTTTGTCAAAAGCCTTTTGGAAGTCCAAGTCATGTCTACCAGATCACCCCTGTCCACATGTTTTTTGATACTCTCAAAGAACTCCAAAAGGTGTGGACATTCTGTTTCAATAGGATTTGTCCTTCCATATGGTTACTAATTTTTATCTTTAATAATCTCTCAAACGGTTTACATGGAACAGATATTAAGCTAAACAGCCAGAAATTTTCCAGATCCCCCTTGGAACCCTTTTAAAAATTGGTGTAATGTTGGCCATTCTCCAGTCCTCTGATACAGAGGTTGATCTTAGGGATCAGCAGTTAGAAGAAAGCAATTTCATATTCAACTTCTTTGAGAACTCTAGGGCCAGATCTACACATTCTGACAAATCATTACAAATGTGGAATAAAAAGCAGGAAATAACACTATGAAAATTATATATAAATATGGATTGTGCCCCAACAGTTATTACTGCACTTCAATACCGCTATAAAGCAGTAGTATAGATCTAGCCCAGGATGGATATTTTCTGAACTAGGGCTGTGCTCCGCCTCGGACTGAGGCCCCAAATCCGAGCCGTGGCGGGCCGAATAGTTTCCGAGAGAGTCCTGGCGAAGCCCAAGGTGGCCCAAAGCCGAAGCCAATTGGTTCCGAAGCTTCGGGGTGCTTTGGAGCCAGCCCTTGGCAAGTCCCTTACCTGCAGCAGGGGAGGGGGGAGGGGCTTACCTGCCGCTGCTGTCTTTGCATCCGGTGGCTGCCGCTGCCACCGACGCATAAGCCCAGAAGTAGGCTATGGGATGTCATGTGACCATATAGAAGTTGGGGAAGGATCTCAGAAGCAGATAAGACTGTGATCATCCCCCCTCCCTCCCACTACACCCTTCGGTGTAGATGAGCCCTTAGTGTGCTTCCAGAGGGAGAGCTCCAGGCACTACCCATCAAAAGCCATTGTGCAACTCTATCTCTCCCTCCTTAATGGATTTTTTTCTGGTAAGAAAAAATATGGGAGAAGTGTTGGAAAAACATGGCAGGGTTACAAATTGAACAAGTCATTCTCTGGACTCTGTGGGAAACCCTGCACATAAGGAAGGGCAATTGCACAGCAGAAGCCTCATCTGGAAGCAGCTTTACTCATTATTTGGCATGAATTTCTTATAGACAACATAGTGCTTCATTAGATGCATGAAGTAGAGTGACAAAATAGCACAACACAGATATTAGGGATGTCAGAGAAGTCCACAATGGATTCAAATCAGATTTGATTTCTATGAATTCAACCTCCACAGGCCAGCTTTTTCCAAGTCGCACGGATTCTATGGACTTGCAGACTAGTTTTTTTAGAGGGGTGGTTTTGCGCAAATGCACACTTGCATCAATTTGATTACCACTAATGCGCACTTGCGAGCATGTGTACAAGCGCAAAATGCACATTCATGCTAATGTGCATTTGCAAATGAATGAAATTCTCCTACAAAAAATCCAATTCCAGCAATGAGCAGACAACAAAATGAAAGGTTCCTGACAGTCCATGAAAAGCAGGTGGAACGGTTTAACAGAATTCATACATCCCTAGTTGGTACATATGAAATGTTCTGCTGCATAATACTAATAAACCAAGTTTAAGGGAGAACAAAAAGTAATGGGAATGCAAAATTAATTCCGCCCTCATATACTCTGCATATTTCCTGAACCACAAATTTAAAGCAATTTACACTAACCATGAATACAGTGCATTGCCAAATGGGAGACAGCTGCTTTTTACCATGAGAAAACACCCATGCTCCTTACTCAGAATATGAACAGGGAAGACACATAGTTACACAATGATGCAGAGAAGGTGGATCCCAGCAGATTTTATCAAACTGCAGTGGTCTTCTGAAATAGTACTCTTAGGTAAAGCAGCCCTGAGGTTGGAGATGGAATTTCTGCTGGAGATTGAATATGTTTCTGTATATTCCCATTTTAAATTACTGTCAGCTTTGTGTAAGTTCACGTTGCTCTTTCCATTTGGAGGGACACCTTTTTTGGGACGAGGCCAGGGGTCCCCAACTTTTTGGGGTCAGTGGGAACATTTGGAATTTTGACAGAATGGTATGGCTGCCATGGGGGCTTGGCTAGTCACAAAACACTCATTTCCCAGAAGGCAAGCTGGTGACACTAAAAGAAAAGAAGGGTACCGAATCAGCTAAGTGCACAGCAGAAGTGGGGGATGAGCTCCACAACACACACACTCCCCCACAAAACCGTTTAAACCTAAATAAAGATGGTACTAGAGGGCAGAAATTTGAAGCATGCCAGCCTCCCAATTTTTTTTTAAAAAAAATATTAAAATACCTTAAGAAAAAAAATGACATTTGGTGGGGGGGAGAGAGCCTGGTGGACACAAGAGAGGTGTCACCAGGGCACCAGATTTCCTCTTAAAAGGGTAATTAGTAGATCCCAACCAGAAAAGTTCCTCGTCCCTGAGAAACTGAGAGCACTGCGCTTAGTTGTGAACTGTCCAGAGAGCTTTGGCTATTGAGTTGTATAATAATAATAATAATAATAATAATAATAATAATAATTCTTTCTATGTTAGCTGCATTGATAGCTAATGATGTGTTCTAGTGATTACTGTAATCCATATGTGGAATCCTTTCCTGCCTATATAGACTAAATATTGATCACCCTTCTCAGCTAGATCTTGTATGAAGTCCTGCTAAAAGTGTAGATCATTTGGACTTGATGGCCTTAGAGGCCCCTTCCAACGCTACTATTCTATGATTCTAATGATTGCCTGGCAAGGTGTATAATATATTGCAGTCAACAGACTAGAATTAGAAACCTACAAAATAATCTGAATTGCAGCACACATTGCATAAAAGCTAGAGATCCTCAAATCAAACATACAGTTTTACAAGAATAATTAATCTTAAATATCCACATCCACACCCATATCAAGTCACTAATTGCTTTCTTGTTCACATTGCCACTGGCAAATATTTGGCCAGTGATACTGATGGAATCTTATCTATCAGCAAATATTTAACAGAGCCTGTCAGGTAATGTGGTCAATAATAAGGGAGCAATTACTTGAAGTTGAACCGCACCATAGAAATTGCAGAACAGCAAATCCTAATGCCATCCTAAAAGGATATGGAGGGAGGCGGTAGAGGTCAGAAAACATTGCTAGAAACTATTTCGAGCCTCTCCCACTGTTTAATGCCACATAGAATACCGTAAGAGTGCCATCTGGAATTTCCATTCTCTATTCTGGTCAGTGTGTTATAAAAAGAGAATGAAATCACTTGGAAAAGTACTAACCATCAGAGAAGGGATGCTCACTGCCCATAGTCCAGCAACACAGAAAAACAAATGTTTTTGTGAACTGCCCAGAGAACTTTGGGTATTGGGTCATATAGAAATGAAATGAAACAAAACAAAATGAATAAAGAAATAAAAGCATGGCCACCTTGACATTCATGTAGACACCACTTCTTCAGAAACACAGTGAATATTTTTTACAGGATGTACTCATTTTAATGAGTTGATATTTTGTGGGCTGTGCTAGGTTCATTCTTTAAACAAAATGCCAGCTTGCATATTTGGAATCAATCAATGAATCAATTTCTGGATGGATTTAAGAAAGGCAGAAATGACGGATCAAGACTTTGTTATCGTTTCCAAAACAGTTTGTGCTGAGGACATCTTGGTGTAAGTTTGGTTTAAATGTATTTATTTATCTCAAGGGCTTTGGGTTGGCTACAGTATATCTCTCGGTTTCCTTGAATCCCCACTATAACCCTGTGAGGTAGACTAGGCTGAGGGATAGAGACTTGCCCAAGGCCACCTAGCAAGCTTCACAGCAGAGCTACAGCCTGAAATTAGGAACTTTTGTCATTCCAATTCACTAGATTAAGGTTGGTGTGCTCTTTCCTCCTTGACCAGACTCCCCCAACTTGGGGCCCTCTATATGTCTTAGACTGCAACTCCCATCAATCCCAGTCAACATGGCTGGGTCCTCCAGATGTTATTGGATTGCACCTCCCATCAACCCTCACCATTGGCTATGCTGGTTAGGGATGATGGGAGTTGCAGTCCAACAAAATCCAAAAGGCCCCAAGTTGCCAGGGTGGCCATGTATCCTCCTTTATAGATGACAGTCCACTCTTTGAAGGGCTACGAGAGGACTGTCCTCTATTTTGAAGGAATCACGTATTTGAAGTTCTGTCCAGTCCAGTATAAAGATAAAGAACCATATGAAGGAAGAGTTGCCCACCAATAGCACCTGGACAGTAGACTGAACAGGCAGGCACACAGGAGACCTGGTCACAGTCTTCGATGTTACAGTGTGATGTACTGTTTTTCTATTGAAATTATAGCAATCCTAAATATAGCTACATATAAATTAGCGTATGCAAATCAGCACCTTCTTTTGTCCTCTTTCTTAACGATGCTTGTCCCTTTGGCAGTTCAGAAGTGGCCACCCTATTGCCCACCCCACCCATGAGGTTGGGGAAGGCGGCTCTGGATGCCGCCAGATGTATGTCATTCTGCAACAGAGCTGTGTAAAATCTAGCCATGTTGGTGTATAGAAATGAGCATACTGAGAATCTTAGAACAGTAGCTTTTGCCTACACTGTTGGCATGCCAAGTGTTCTCAGGGTGGCTGTATTTGGAGTGCAGAGACTGGAAGCATTAAAACAGCCCATCAGAATTCTACCTTCAGGCACAGTGTCAGTGCAGGTCTGGGCCATTGTGCAATGGTGGAACACACACTTTGTATGTATAAGGCCCCAGATTCAGTAATGAGCTAGAAGGATCAGTGATAAGTGACAATAGGACAGATATTGACCCCTGGGGTTCAACCTAAGCTAATTAACATATACATCTAAATTAGTTTAAATGAAAACCAATATCAACTCAGGGTAACTGGCTTAAGCAATAAAATGAGGCAATAGAATACTGTGGTGGAAGAATGGACTGTATTACTTCACACTGCTGGTGGGAAATTGCTGAATACGGCATTGCATTAATAACTCCCTGGAAATAGCAATCCTATTTCACAGCATCAGGGAAAGGGCTGTGCTAGAACTTGTCTCCCTGATATGCTAGCTTTCTATCTGTAGGGAGTTTCTTTTAACTTGAGGAAGCATTCCAAAGTGGTAGTCTGATGAAGTACTGTTCATTCTAAACCAAAAAGGTAGCTGCACCAAAGGGTTTCTCAACCAAACGGTGTCTCAACATGATGGCCTTAGCTAGACCTAAGGTTTATCCCGGGGTCGTCCCTGCCTGCTCCCAGGATATCCTGTGTGTCATTTACATGAACAGGGATAATCCCGGGATAAACCTTAGGTCTAGCTAAGGCCTAAGAAAAAAAACCGCATTCTTACCAGGTCTCTGATCTTCTCGCATTCACAGCAGGCTTCTTCAGAGAGCGACCATGTTATTTTGAATTGAAAAGGGAATGCTATTACAGCCTATTCTTTTAAATGAAACAGCATCATCTAGTGGTAGAATAATTCCCATCATCAGTTATATACTGGATTATCTCTATGTTTTTAAAACACAGGCTTACCAGGGGAAATCGCAAGAGACATCCTGGCTGTTGATGACATCATGTAATTGACCCGCAAGTTTCTATGCGTGGCCAGTCACAAACGTGCTATAAACCTCTCATGAGAAATTCTAATCATTATTTGGACATTGTGAATGTAATAAGAACTGCTCTGGATAAAGAGACATTCTCGAAACAATAAACATTGGTGTAGCTGTTTTGTTTTGTTTGAAATACCTTTTGTCCATTCTACCCAACTCAGTCTGCCGCACCTTTTTGTAGATCCAGCATTAGAAAAGGGTGTTTTACACCTATTCCCTTGAACTTAGATACAGGATTAATGTGAATCTTTAACACGCTTTCCTAAGTAAGTACGCTAGTACTGCAAGCGACCTTGAGGCATCTCTGAGGAACTTGGGAGCATTTCTCCAGATTTCAGAGAGGTCTATCCAAGATCAGAATTCAACCTCTTGTCTTGCTGTACTTTCTTGACACCACTACAGTGAGTCTTTAGAATCATTTAAACCGAGCAAATACCCAGCTCTCTCTCCCAGCTCCCTGTGTAGCCCGAGGAAAAGTTATTCAAAGGGAGCTCTTCAGAACCACATATCATAAATGTTTTAAAAGTAATTCATAGGCAAGACATTAGAGATAAGGGCTGAGGAGTCAGATCAAAAACGACTTTTCGATGAGTGGGGCGCGGTTCCTCAGGCTATGCAGAGGGGATAAAGTTTGATCAATTTGCCCAGTGAATGAACAAGGCAACACAGTTGAAAACATTGTTTAATCTTTCTGGGTTTCTATAGTCTGGTGGTTTACATTTGACCTTGCCCCCACTCTTCCGCTCTTTCCTCAGAATCATCTCTTTTCATAACACAAAGGTTGATTTGCCCCTGTGTTCCTGCACACACATGACTGTGTGTGAGGCTCATGATCAGTAGCCTGAGTGATACCTGCATTAGGATAGCATCTGGGAGTCCCAAAATGCAATGTGGACTTCATAAAAAGCTTGGATGTATATGAAGAATGTATCATTCATAGAAATGAAGGCTAGGAGAAGAAATAAGAGCCCTGCCTAGGAAAAGTACAGTGGGAGACTAGTAGAACTAGGAATAAAGACCAGCAAGCTTGGGCCAAGACTCTTTGCTGCCAGTGCTGCGGACATGACAGCATCCTCCACCACCACCATGTCTCAGGGCAGCAGGCTAGCTTAAGCAGCTCAGGGCAGGCTGTGTGGTACACACAGCTCTGTCCTCCAAAAACCGGGGCCAGAATTAGTAGAAATGGGCAGAGGGGCTGCTGCTGCTGCTGCTGCTGCTGCTGCTGCTGCGTCCACCCCACACATCTAAGCATGAGGTCTGCATCTTCAAAGATGGACTGAGGAAGAGACTGCAGGCTTAATTAACTTAAGACTCCTTGAAAGAAGCTATTTATAGCACGCTCGTGACTGGCCACTCACAGAAGTTTCCTGGTTGATTACATGACAGTGCTCTACAGTTTAACTGAAAACAGGGGTGGGGGAGAAGTAACAAAAACAGCCCCTTTCCATTTCACCATGACAAGAGGAAATAATTTTTGTGAACCGCCCAGAGAGCTTCAGCTATTGGGCAGTATAAAAATGTAATAAATAAATAAATATATTTTAAGAAGAGACACAGAAGTCAGTGTAGGGTGACTATATGGAAAGGAGGACAGAGTTCCTGTATCTTTAACTGTTACATAGAAAAGGGGATTTCAGCAGGTGTTGTTTGTATGCATGCAGCACCTGGTGAAATTCCCTCTTCATCACAACAGTTAAAGCTGCAGGAGCCCTGCCCTCTTTTGTATCTGGTCAAGAGGGCAGGGCTCCTGCAGCTTTAACTTGTATAAATGAAACCTAGGATAACCTGTATAAATGAAACCTAGGAAGGGGCTGTATCTGGGGGTCAGGCTGACCCTCAAGCTTGTGTTGGGATCAGGCTTGACTAGATCCCCTGCTCTGGCCCATTGCTGTTTAAGTATCATCTTTTCTCTGGCTGGTTGCCCTGTGGTTTCTTCTTTGGACAGAGCTTGGTGCTGACCCATAGGCACGTATCTGCCTGTGTGACACTCCTCACATTCCAGATCCAGGACTTAATACCAACCTGAATCCTCATACATCTCCTCCCCACCACTTTTGCAACCGGGGATGACATCGGAGAACATTCTCTGCATTCCATATACATTCCAAAGTGACTGGAAGTGGCAGATGCTTCCCCCAAAATTGGTGGTGTTTAGGAGCTCCCTTTCACTGACATCTACTAGGCCTGATGGCCCCAACCTGGTGCTGGACTACAACACCCATCTGCCCCAGTCAGCATACCCAACGGTCATACTGGCTGAGGATGAAAGGCTGTGTAGGCAAACACTTCTGGAGGGGACCAGGGTAAGGCAGGCTGTACTAGCCACATGGACCAATGCATCTTCCTTTGCTTCCAATGTACTGGCTCAGGAGCAAACCTAAAAGCAGAGAAAGAGGATTTTATACTTCCCAAAGAGGTACTTTACAACCAAGTAGAACGGCCAATTATTAATTGCCAAAAAAAGAGGAACAGCATCACTCAAACAGAAGACAAAAGAGGCAACCAATTTGCATATAATGTGCATAAGCTAATTTATATGTATAGATGCAAATTTAGAAATCATTATTAATGAATTAATTAATTTCATTTCATTTCTCTGTGCAGTTTTACAACAATTATTATAATTTAAATAGAAATACAGGACATCTCACCAAATAGAAATACAGTACAGCAAAAGACAGTAACCAGGTGACCTGTGCGCTTGGCTGTTCAGTCTGCTACCCAGGTGACAAGTTTTGATGGCCAACATTTCTTATAGTTATTTATGTTTCAACTGGAGTTGAACAGGACAGCCTTTCAAATTGAGGGCAGTCCTCTGGCAGCCCTCCCAACAGAGGACTGTCCTTTATCCCAATATAGGACATGACCACCCTACACCAAAGTCAGGGTAACAAGAGGTTGCTGCTGCACCTCTCTGCTTTACTTCAACTTGCTCTGCTTTTGTCTCATCTTGCTTTGCATTTACTATTCAGAACGTTGCCTCACTCTGAAGAATCCTCTTTATACATTTGGCAGGAGCTGAGCTTGACTTGCTAGGTGTTCTCAATTAATATGTGGACTGAGATGATCTAGTAGATATTATTAACTTGGACTTCAACATGTTTTTGACAAAGTCCCTCACCAAAGATTCCTGAGTATACGTAGCAGTCATGAGATAAGAGGAGACATCCTCTTATGGATTAGTAACTGGTTAAAGAACAGAAAGTAGAGAGTAGGAATAAATTGTAAACTATCCCAGTGGAGGGATATTAGCAGTGGGATCCCACAAAAATCTATGCACTGCGTGAAGAAGTAGTTTTTTTATTTATCCTGAATCTCCCATTGGTCCCAATACAAGATGTAGTGATGGCTGCCAATGTGAATGGATTTAAAATTCATGGAGGATAAGTTTGTCAATGACTACGAGCTTCTCTACATTAAACAAAAATCCTGCATTATTACCAGACTTTCTTCTTGTCAAGTTTTTTTTTGGGGGGGGTGGTATGATGGTCTCCTTTAGACGGCGAACACATGATTTCAAATTGAAAACTTCCTTTCTCTGTGATGCTCTAGATGTTCAGTGAAACAGTGCCATCTTGTGGCTGTATTATAGTGCTACACTGGCATTACACATTGCCAAAATGCCATGTTAATTTTTATTAAAGCTTATCTCCAAACTTTTTAAATGCGGGATAAAGGTGGAAAACTGTGGGAGATGTCCTGGCAGTTGATGGTGTCATGTAAAAGACCTACATACTGTACTTCCATAAGTGACCAATCATGAGCGTGCAACAGTTGCTCATGTAGAGAAGCTCTACTAGTCATGATGGAGAGAGATTAGATAGATAGATAGATAGATAGATAGATAGATAGATAGATAGATAGATGATAGATAGATAGATATTACCTTCAGTATTAAGGGTGATGTACCAGTTTCTGGTGAACCCAAGAGGGATGGTACTATTGCATTCATGTCATACTTATGGACTTCAGACAGGCAGCTAGTTGGCCACTGTGTGAACAGAATGCTGGACTAGATAGGCCTTTGATTTAACCCAACATGGCTCCTCTTATGTTTTTATGAGTCTCCAGTGTTCTTCCTTCTAAAGGAAACTGATCTGAAAATGTAACTTTGAATTTCCATCACAAAAGGGAAATGTTTTAAACCTTCCTTAACAGGAAAGCCAATGTTTGTAAGGCCATGCAACTCCCGGGCCGGGGGGGGGGGGGGCAGGTGGGAGAGAATCCACTCTCAGTGGGCAATAAAATTACAAAAATGGGTGGCAAAAGTGGTCAGTTCAACCATTCCAGTTTCCAGCCCACACTTCCATTAAGTTCAAATTCAGGTGGAATGGGAAATGATAGCCAAAGGTGATGGCTTTCTGCACTGATTGTAGGCACAATCCACTCTAACACAAAAGTACAACATTCACCCAAATGGCCAAACTGGTGTGACAAATAATACAGTTTAACAAGGCAAACAGAATACAAATCAGCTGCCTGTGAAGCTGCCTGTCCCCAAACATCTGTTGGATTTCAAAGTGAGTTACAGGTGAAACAATAGAGGCTGCTAGTCTCCATCCCAATCTCATCAAAATCTGCAAATGTCAAAAGAACTGCAGACAGAGTAGAGTTCTTTTCAAATGGTGGGAGAGAAGCCAGTGAGCAGAAGATTAAAACAAAACAAAAAAACAATGCCTGTGTCTTCAAACCCTGCTTCTCAGAGGCTAGGAAGGAATGTTCTGGGAGTTCCCAACAGCGAACCAGAGCAAGGACCTTGTCTGTCACCACAATTTTAATCAAGCCTATCCATCCATCTACTGGAGAAGATACCAATAATTTCCAGCAATTATTCTCTAATTATGACATTAACCATCTAAGGGCTGCTTCAAATGTTATGATTTTCCCAAAAGGCAAGGGTTTCCATGTAAGGGGGAGAGTTGTGTGTATGAAGGTCATTATGTGTGACACTCATGCATGCCCATGAACTACATATATGCTGGGAAGCTGTGACCAACACAGCATATGTGCTCTCAGACATGTGCATGATGATCAACATGCAATTTCCATTCCATCTTTTACCAAGATGGAAATACACTCTGTGATGGAAAAAGCAATGTGTTCAAAGCAGTCCTCTGTCCCAGTTCTGTTTCCTTCAATGTCATGGGTGTTTTTCCCCCTCTTCTAGCTGTCTCCATTTAACCCCCCACAGCCCAGTTGCGTCAGCTGTTGGCTGCACATAACACATGCCTGCCAAAAATTTCTAAGAAGGTCAGGTGACACCCCCTGTTCCCATTTCCTTCCCTCTCCCACACCCCAACTCGCATACTCAGTCTGGACTTCCAGCAAGACTGCATTATAGCAAGGAATCAAAGCAGATCAACATCCTGTCTGAACCACCATAACCAGTGCCTACTCACACGATTTGCAAAGGAACAGCTAGCTGGGTGAGTAATCACTTTTGGGTATCAGTCTGTATTCATCAAGGTCTTCTTTTAGCTCTAGAGGAAAATCCCTGGTTTTGTTCTGGGACCACAGGCAGGAAGAGTTGACCTTTTAACTTGGGTGTATGGTCTTCATTTGCTTCAGAAAGTGGCAGGCTTAAGCCATGAGGATGGAATAAATGGAGGGGTGGGTGAACATCAGAGTCTACCAAGTTAAATACAGTCCTGCCAAAGTTTGCCTGATTTCTGTTTTATGTTAAAACATGTTTGGGACTTTTTGTATAGTCTGTCCTAATTCCCAGTGCATACATCAGCCTTTCCCAACCAGGTGTCCTCCAGATGTTATTTATTTATTTATTTATTTTATTTAAGCATTTTTATGCTGCCATTCAGCCAAAAAAGGTTCTCACGGCGGCTTACAAAAGTATTTCTTGACAGTCCCTGCCCACAGGCTTACAATCTAAAAGACATGACACAAAAGGAAAGGGGATTGGGAGGGAGGAGGAGGAGGGGGGAAAGGAAAGCAAACTCAGGCACTACAATCTTAGTTGGAAAGTTCAGCAGCTACAGGTGACAGCAGGAGGGAGGGGGTTCTCAGCTGGAATGTTGTTGGACTCTGACTCCTATCATCCCCAGCCAACATGACCATTGGTCAGAAATTATGGGCGTTGTAGTCCAAAACATCTGGAGCACACCAGGCAGGGGAAGGCTGGCATGTGTGCTTCTGCCACATCTACATATTGCTTGCTACGGAGTGGGATTGGGAAAGGGTGGACAAATATTTTGCTGTCCTTCTGGTGCAATAGATCAAGCTTGAGTGTGCAGAAACCCTGAAGATTTGTACTTGTCTTCTATAAATAATTATTAAGTGCGGAACAGGATTGCTCCAGAGTGGATTCACTGCCCCACCAAAGTAGGAGCCACCAGCCTCCACTGTTGGAAAGGTTTGGCCAAGCTGCTTTAATTGCTCTCTGGTGAATGTAATGCAATAGTCATTGCCTTTGAGATGAAGTATGTTTGTGACATAACAAGATAAGCTGCTATCTGTTAGCCTAACATGAATCTGAAATCGTTGCCAATAAGCCCATGCAGTAAATAGCCCCATGTTCATACCAGAATATTTCAGACATAGACAGTGCTGGGGGGTTGAGGTGGGACAGCATGGCCTTCAGACCAATAGATTGCTCACCCCCTCCCCCTGTCCCCCTCCATTGCTGGAGGAAAAGCATGTTTCACATATTAAATATAACTACATCTTTAACAGGAAATTAAAATAAGGCTACAATTGCAAGCATGCTTCCTTGAAAGTTAATTGCATCAAAATCAATAGGCCCTAATATATTTAGGATAGGAGCGTTAAAATGAAATACATCTTCATCTTTCAGGGGAACAAAGCCTTCTTCCTGTCTGTCCCCACCTCCACAGAAAAGCACTTTGCCACTTCTGTGCCTCCATCCATTTTTTTTCCTGGTGCCGCTACTGACTTCAGGTCTCAATTTGGCTCGATGTAAACATTATTTTTAAAAAAATGGCAAATGAGGCACAGAGCAGCTTTCTCACTGGAAAGTCCTGCCCCACAGCAGGACTTTCTGTGCCTCCATCCACCGCAGTTCCTTTCCAGTTCATTCTAGGCCATGCGCACAGCCCCCTAAAGGTTAGGACAAGGAGAATTAACATATTCATATTTCTGGGTCGGATGCAGAGTGGCAGAATATCCTTTCTTTGCCTACATTATCAAAGGGTGAGTGCAGTCTTGGCTTGTTTCAAACAGAATTGGCCCCAAGCCACACTGAAATGAAAATGTGGAAAGCCAGAGAGGCACTGATAAGAAGTTAGCTCGAAGGATAGCTCTGAAGGTTGGGCGTGCCTGTTGCAGTGCAGAAAAGGCAAACGTTTATAGCCACACCCTCAAGATCTCGTCTTTTAGCTAAATATATCATACAATCAAAGTTTTCTTTTTCTTTTATAATTGTATTGAATTCAGTTTTGGGGATGAAAGCACAGTTATTAAAATTTTAAAGAAATAAATAATAAAAGAGAGCTACAGAATATTTATTGAAAGTACACAAACCACAGGCAATAGATTCCGGCATTGAGCAGGGGGTTGGACTTGATGGCCTTATAGGCCCCTTCCAACTCTACTATTCTATGATTCAATCACAGCTGTTCCATTATCCCAAATGCCCTAGTAGCAATCATAGGCAAGAGAGACAGTTGTTTTAGCAGCCTATCAATCCCGGCTAACGTGGCCTCCATCCTTTCTGCCTGCCTGCAATCCTCCAGCTTTGCAGAGCAGCCCAAATAAATCCTTCAGTGAATCAAATGGTATCTTTGCTTCTTGTACATGAGGGATGCTGGGACCAGCCATAAACTTTATGAACATCATATTCTTTCAGGAAAGGAAATACAAGATTAAAAGGGCTCAGGGTTTGTGCACACAAGGATTTATGGCCTCAGTGCTGGAACGTGGCTCCTCGCACAGAATGACACTTTTCATTTGCAGCACTCTGTCACCCAGGACAGTTATTCTTTCAGATGAGGGAAGAGGAGCAAAAGCAGATTTAGAAATACACAGAGGACTAATGCTGCATCCCAGGCATTCTGGAGGAAATGTCCGTATGGAACTATGTAAAGAGCTGACTAAAGCCAACCAAATCTTTTCCAGTGTCTGCAAGCAGCTTCTTTTGATCAGGCATGTAGGCAATGCATGTATAAAGCAACAGAGAGACTTGTGTATATATAACTTTCAGGTGGTAATGGGAAACTAAATTGCACTAAGGGAAAAAGCAGTCAACTATTTTTAGGACTCTGGAGCTAGACTTACTGAAGAGCTTGCTTCCATTTACTCAATACTCTGAGCTCTTCTGAAAATCCAGCCTTTTGGCATGTGTGGTTCCAGTTAAAGCTCTCTTTTTGGAATAGGGTTTTTTAAAAAACAATCTGACTACAAAGTTTGATGGCTAACATCATTTGAGCCCTAAAACTGATGAAAGCCATTGCACAAATAGCCCTGCAGTTTATTATAGAGGGGGGGGAACATGCTTTTGCCACAGTGTTGGATGGTCAGGAGCAAGCTCCCTCACCCATTGCTGTCTTCTTTGCTTCAATCTGAGATATTTTCGTTTGCAACTGTTCTGGTGCTGCCTCACCATAATGTGTGCTAGTTTCATGTTTAATGCATCAGGTCATGGTGGAGGGGTGAGATCACTTAATGGGTTCTAATGTTACAGCTACTATAATATGTTCACAATCAATAAGCCAGTTCTTATAAGCTACTAGGGAATACTTAGGGGGGGAAGCCTGTCATGTTGTCCATAGGAGGAGGTAGAGCCGATGATGATGATAGGCTAAGCAGGTTGCCTAGCTGCCAATGGCATCCCATCCAGCCTCTGACAAGAACATAAGAAGAGCTGTGCTGGATCAGACCAGCTGCCCCAATGGGAAACCCCCCAAACAAAACGTGTGCAATCACACCCTTTCATTAATGTTCCCTAGCAACTGGTGTACTGCCTCTGATACTGGAGGCAGCATATAGCCATCAGGGCTAGTAGCCACTGACAGCTGTATCCTCCATGAATTTGTCCCATCCCCCTTTAAAGCTGCCCTGAGATATAGTGTGATATAGGGCGGGATACAAATGTGTGTTTTTATAACAAATAAAGCCATCCAAATTGGTGTCTATCACTACATCTTCTGGTGTACATTTCTGATGTCGGCAATGAATTTTGGAATTACTCAGTAGGAATTGCATGGCTTCAGAAATGGAACTCAGGAGTCCTGTGCAGTTGTTTTGCCCTGCCCGTTTTTGTATCTGGTCACTCTAGTATAACTCCTGCAGCTTTCACTATTGTGATGAAGTGGGAATTTCAACAGGTGTTGCATGCATACAAATGACACCTGCTGAAATTCCCTTTTCTATGCAACTGTTAAAGATACAGGAGCCCTGTCCTCCTTTCCATATGGTCACCCTACCTAAAGAAGCATCAGATCAGGACATTCCACATCTGTCAACATTAGGAGGTGAATAAAAAGTTGGGGTATGTTTTTGTATCTTGCAGAAGGTGACTTTGTGAGGAATGGGGAGGGGGAGAAAGCCTTGACTCATGACATGTCTGAGTGTTGACTGATGTGGAATGTCCTGATTTGAGGTTTCTTTGGGATAGATGGGGGGTTGGTGGGGAGATTCCCTGAGGGAAAGGTGAATATCACTTTTGCTAATGCCAGGGTATTAATGGTGGGGAATGTCCTGCCTGGGGTTCCCCTGGAGCATTATTAATAACCTTATTGCAAGGGAACATTCTGGTCCCATGCTCCCTGAGGGAAAGTCTAAAAGCTCAGCGGTAGCAGCTCCCTGGTAAGGAAATTAGGATTATTCCCCTAACCTGGAGTCTTCTTAACAAGGACAGAGAAGGAGCATCTTATTAATAACTTGGCTACTAGCTGGCAGTAGGAATGTCCTGATGCAGCTGCTTTCAGGGGAAACCTCTTAACATGATAGCTCTTCTACCTTACCTTACCTTACCTTACCGTTCTGCTTGGCCACCACTAGTACCCATTCAATCTAATTGGGTCCAGATATGTACTTCAGGTTTGAGGTCCCACCCAATGCCTGTTGCCCAAAAAAGTGTGTGATCTCTTGCTGGCTAATACACAGCTTCCTCTTGGTCAGGAAATCACCAAGGCATTAAATATTATCTCTAACATTTGTAAACATTGCACTGGGTAGTGGAGAAATGTGGGTGGGTGGCTGGATGGGTTGGGGATTTCCTCCTTTTAGTTGACCTGCTGAATTTATCCTTTAAATTGCAGAAAAGTTCTCAAAGGGTTACCGAGCAGCTGGAAGGCATCCATGCTTTAGATCTGAGTTCACTTGCTGACATGAAAAACCTGAAGCCATCTTCTGATCCCAGCTAGAGCAACGAAAGTAGGGTCATTCCTTCAGTTGGGACTTAGCATCCTACAGAGAAAGACTCCAGTAACTCCGGGTGCACCATGGTAGTGCAGAACAATCTGGACATTGGGGATACTAGGAAAGGGATCCCGCTGGAGCCGTTTGTCCACCAAGTTGGAGGCCACATGAGCATGATGAAGTATGATGATCACACCGTCTGCAAGCCCTTGGTCTCCCAGGAGCAATGGTTCTATGAGTCGCTCCCCATGGCGATGAAACGATTCACACCTCAGTACAAAGGTAGGGCCAAGATTCTAGTCTTAAATGTACTTATTAGGAAGTAAGACACTGAATAAACATAATTAAGATCAGGCTGCCAGATTTCATAGCTATAAAGGGGAAAGATTTGCATTCAGTGCTTGGTGCATATAATAAATATGGGGCCCAGAGGAGAGCCATCTGTCCTCCAGTTGCCAAGCCAAAAGCAAAGGAGGGAACAGCAGCTGTGGCAATGGGCCTTGCTAATAATGTACTCAGGAGGGGGGTTACCATCAGAGCAGCCTATGCCAGTAAAAATATCACATGATTGTCAATGCTCAGTATCCTGCTATGGAGTCCAATATGGTGCTACTCTCACACAGCAGCTCTACATTAAGGGAAAACCCCACAGTCTTACCAGGATTTTTCTCCTTGGATCATTCACTATTGGCTTCTGTAGATGGCAACCAACAGTGACCACATGATTTGTAATTGAAAACTTCCCCTCTGGACAATGATCTATAAAGTTAAATGAAACAGCACCAGCTAGTGGCAGAAATAATCCCATTATTTTAAATACTGCATTATCTCAATTTTTGTTTCTTTGTTTGATTATTTAAGCGAGATTACTGGAGAAATGTGCAGGAGACATCCTGTAGGTTAACAACATCATGTAAAGGACCCACAAACTTCCATGAGTGGCCAATCATGAGCATGCAATAAATAGCTTATGTAGAGAAGCTCACAGTCATTGCTTGTTGCTGAAGGCATTGTATAAGCAATGGATGCATTGTTTAGTCTACACTTTATAGGACTACTTACCACAGCATCCAAAAACTATACAAGAGATACATGATTTACTTCTCCCAGACCCTTTGAAATATGCAGGCAGTTGTTGTTAGCGACTTGTGAATGAAAAGACTGCAACCTGAGACAAGAGCAAGAAGATAGTCATGGCATATATGTGAAGCAAGACTGGGGCAGGAGATAGTCTTGGGACCCAAAGTATAATTCACAAGAATGGAATTGTGATCCATAGCTTATGCAAACACAAAGCTACCTGAAATATTTTACATGTACTCAGATTTCAAATGCCGGTTTTCAGATGGCTATGTTTTGCATGGTCCCATCTATGCAATTCTTAAAAATGTGGACTGGGCGAAAAGGGGAAAGGGGAAATAAAATCACCATTTAGGAGCCTTACCAGCTAAAGATATTATATGATGAAGGTTTTTAAAGGGAGGGGGTTACTTCTTCAGAGTGATGAAATGACAGTCGACAACATTTCATAGAAAATGGAGACAGCTGTCCTATTGTCAGTCTGTTGGTGAGAATTGCTTGGATGTTAATTTAGAGTAAGGTTGCATACTGGTGATTCTCACTTGATTTTAGTAAGGCTCCATTAGTTTATGGAGGAAGCCCCCCCCCCCCCCCCCCGGTGCCTAGCAGATCAGGTTGCCTTTTAATGCCAGCTGTTGCCTTTCATGAAGAAGCACCAACAAGTCAAAAAAACACAACAACTTGTTGTCAGGATTGTAATCTCAGATGGCTAGAATGATGCAGCATCTTTGCAGGAGTGGCTATGGGGAATTAAGAACATGAAAACCTAGGAGGAGGATGGAAGACAAGGGAATGGGCTTAAATTCTTACTCTTTCCAGTGATTCAGAAAGAGAAAAGGAATCCCATTTACTTCTGACAGGTGAGGCCTTCAGAGTTTCCTCCCCTCCAGCAGGGCACTGACACTGCAAATATCTCAATGGCTGTGACACACATTTGAAAGTTAAGGCCATTTGGAATTCATAGTGCTTTATTTCCATTCAAGGAGACCATTTGTGCACATTACACCTCCTCCCATAATGAGATGTTGCTCCCTAGACTGAGAAAGACCTATATCTGAGTATCGAGTGTTATTTGTTGGTAAAATGTCTCTCCAATGACCACAACAAAAACTATGTTTCTCCTCAGGATTTTATTCTTTATGGCATGATGCATTTTAAAGTAAATTATTAAGTACAGAGATGTAGCGAGGGGGGGGGGGCATCATGGTGCAAAGATACACCCTTTCTTTTGACCATGATGTGGTTGCTTTTCTTCTCAAGGAGTACAATTCTCTCCTTTGCAGAAAATCGCCAATATGTTTGTGGCACAAGAAACTGACTATTTGTCAATTAAATGGAAGTACTCTATTAGTACTATATGTATGAATGAGGCTTCCAAATATCTGCTTGCCAATGGGTAACAGAGTCAGACAAACAGTGAGCCTTTTCATTTCATTACAGAGCAATAACTTGCTCTTTTATTAATGAGACCTCCAAGCTCTTCTCAGCAGAGCTAGAACTGATGCCTTGAATTTGATCAGAAAGGAACAGGTGCCTGTTGATCGTCCTTTTATCTGGTGAGAGTCCCAGAAACCAGTAAAGTCCTCTTTCATAAGGCTAATATGTGGATGTTGTAGAGATCTCGTGTGCTATAGCCAACTATTGGTGTAGTTCAATGGCTACTTAGAAAGTCCAAGGATCAAGGGCAGATCTATACCAAGCAGGACATAGCACTATGAAAGCAGTATATAAGAGGCAGAAGTCACACCAAGCAGGATATAGCACTATGAAAGCGGTATGAAAGCAGTATATGGTATGTGTCAATGGGCCCCAACAGTTGTCAGTGCACTTCAATACCGCTATAAAGCAGTAGTGTGGCTCCTGCCTCTCATATGCTGCTTTCGTACCACTTTCATAGTGCTATATCCTGCTTGGTGTAGATATGGCCCAAATGATGCCTCAGTATACACTCAGTATAGCCTCAGCATACACATACATCCCATCCGCAAGATAAGGTTGAATATATGGATTTAGAGTTGTTGTAAAGATTACTGATATAATGTGTGTGATGTAAAGCTTGTTAAATACTCAAAAAGTGTAAATAAATTCTATCGTTACCCAAGGTGATGAGTTCTCGCCTTGGTGTTTGCTGAGATTTGAAATTCAAGGACTTAGGAATCAAAGCAGTGGGGTCAAGGCCAGGCAAGTGGAATGATAATAGGGTTTCAACAACGTAAACACGTAATATCCATCCTTGCCCATTTCCTACTCTCCTAGGACACCCCATAAGGAGAACTGCTAGGCAAATAGATACATAACATCAGACATCTGGTCTAAATCTGACACTGCATCTAGGGGATCATATGTCTATTGCTGACGTGAGCCTCCTAACTCCCAGGGAGGTAGCACATGTGCCATAGTTGTCCAGAACATGAATTTCACCACATCTCAGTCCAACAACAATGCTATTTGTGCTAAAGTGCCATCTGGGGCCTTCACCAGGGTAGAAGACTGCACAAGAAGAAACCCTCTCCGTGTATGCTATCATAGGCTCCTTGGAGAAAGGGTGGGGTACAGATGAATAAACAAGAGATCACTAGGCTCTATATCAGGTGGGGTTGTGGTAGATTCATTGCCTGGCAATAATTTGGATTACTGCGATCTATTATCTGTGGGGCTACCTCTGAAGCCAGACCAGAAACTTCAGTTCATTCAGAATGTAGCAACAACATTGCTGAGACTGGATGTTATGAGCATCATCAATCCACTGTGTTGTCATCATTGCCAGCACTTAGTCCATTTCTGGGCCCAATTCAGCGGGGGTTTCGACTGTTAAAGCCCTTGGGACCAGGGTAACTGAATGATCTCCAGCATTCACATGGCATCAAGCTGAACCATTTGCAAGCCCTTATTTAGTGAGGTGCCATTGATGGCTGCTGGTAAAAACACCTTTTCTGTGCTGGCATCCCTAGCTGTAGAATGTCTCACCAGAGAGGCTCACCTGTCCTGATAACTTTTCATTGCCAGGCAAAGGTCATTTTATTTCCCCAGGCCGTTTAATCTGTTGGTAGTTTTATCTGTACTGTGCTGCTTTTAAACATTTTTAAATTTTATTTATTTATTTATTGTATTTCTACACCCCCCCCCGATAGCCCAAGCTCTCTGTCTGGTGGTTGACAACATATTATATGAATTTTAAACTTATTTTTACTCTACTGTATTCCACCCTGAGAACCAAGCTATCGGATGGAAAATAAATGAATACATAGTTAAGAAATTAAGAAGAAATACACCAGAAAGCTAGAAACAGATGTGGGTGTAGGTGGGTGTGTTTTCCAAATCATCAATACAATCTCTGTGAAATTTTGAAAGTGTAAGGATTCATACAGACTTAAGATAAAATGTGCTTGGAATGGTACATATCTGAAAGAAGAGAGCTTCAGATATAAAAAGAGCTTGCAATCAATACTTTTCAAAATGGGATCAGGGAAGTAAAATATCAATATGTATAATGTAACAAGAGACCCTGAAAACTGAAATTCTTCTGTTTGAATGCTTTGCTGCTCTAACCAGAAAGCTACTCTTCCACTGAGTCGCTCCAATTATTTTTCCTAATATTATTTAATAACAGTTCAGCTCACACACTTCCTCAGCAGTTGCTAATTAACTTTGCCCTAGTGACTGCAAAGCTACGGAAGATAGACTGCCCCAACCAAAGCCCCTTCCGCCTCCCTCTCCCTCATAAGAGGCAAGATAAAAGCATTTTGTCCCCCCCAGGCTGTCAAATTTCCATGGTAATATGACACATGGATGTATTCAAGAGCGCACCTGCATTTTAAGTGTTCTTTTTCAGCTCACCAGAATGTGCAATCCTCTCCCCCGCTGATATTTTGTCTCAGAGATGTATAGCATTCCCTAATCACGATCCAGTTAAGGTAGCTAATGCTTCTTTAATGGCCATTTGAAAAACTGTCTGTGTTTACTAGAGATAGAATGGATGGATAGATGTCTCCATGATTTTGAGGATAAACTTATAAACCACAAGTACTTGTGTCCAATGAGAGTTTGCCTCAGATGTGCAAAATAGGGTTTGTCTTCTCGTAGCCTTTCTCCTCTATCTTTAGTTTGTTCTTTTATTATTCCAGGTTGCTGCTTGCATGTTGGTGTTCCACACATGCAAAAAAGAAAAGCAGCCCAGGAATACTCAGAAAGTAGATGTCCCAGCCTCCCACTTGAAACCGCAGGCCAGAGCACTACCAGAAGAGTAAATCTACTCATGGATGAATGCTCCAGCCTGCTGCTTGAATTGGCAGGCTGGAGTGTTTACTTACGAGGAGGTTTGCTGAAGGGTTTTTTGTTTCAGATTGCTGTTAGAAATGGCAAGCTTGTTGGGCACGATTTTCCTTGTGAGTTCACCACAGATTTTGTGAGGAGCCTTGCTGGAAATTCAATACCTCCTTAATGAAGTACTGGCTTCCCAACAACAAACTCTGCAATGGCGGGGGGGTCTTGATTAGAGATGCAACCCAGAATGGAATGCAAAGTGCATGAACAGTTCCCTTATAGTTTGAGTGACCATATGGAAAAGTTGGCCAGGGCTCCTGTATATTTAACAATTGTATAGAAAAGGGAATTTCAGCAGGTGTCACTTGTATGCTGCAGCACCTGTTGAAATGCCCTCTTCATCACAACAGTGAAAGCTGCAAGAGCCCTATCCTCTTGACCAGGTACAAAAGAGGGCAGGGCTCCTGCAGCTTTAACTGTTGTGATGAAGAGGGAATTTCAACAGGTGCTGCATACATACAAACGACCTCTGCTGAAATTTTCTTTTCTATACAACCTTTAAAGATATAGGAGTCTTGTCCTCCTTTCCATATGGTCACCCTACCTGCAGTGACATTAGAATATACCCCACCCCACCCACCCCCCAAAAACCCAGCTCTTGCTGGCATATCCTTAAGAAAGAAACTTAACACATTATCATGAGGCGAAAGGGTAGGATGAACGTCAAAAGCAATATCCGTGCTCTCTCTGGCATGGATTCACCAGTGCGGTTGGACCTTGTCTCTATTTTTATACATCCTGAAGGCTTCATGGCAGCTATGGGACAATTATGCAATGATGCCGTATCGCAAAACTTTCCTTCACTGTCATCATTTAAATCTAATACCAATTAGTGGTTTTTCAGGAGTCTGTTTACAGAGCAGGCAGCTGTTTGTATGCATTTCCAACACAGGTTAGAAGACCTTGAGAGAAGCTTCTTCTTGTTTTTATAAACAGCTCCTCTCTCAAGGCTCCCTGTCTACTTTAGAACTTACTGTGAGATATAGACTTGTTTTCAGGCCAGATTCTGGCCAGACTCATATTGCACTTGGCAGTAAATAAATGTGCCTATTAATTTAAAAATATATACACACACACAAGAGCAGACCTAGGGAACTACATAGCAAAACAGCTTCTGAGAATTGCTGAGATCCTTCTGACATGCCGATACCTTCTGTAAATATTCTGACTGACTGCCTTGAAGTGTACATAACCCAACAAAACCATCAGGGGTACCAAAATAAAGGCAAAAGCAGAATTTAGCTATAACAAACTCTTGCCCCTTTGGTGGTAAATCCAAAATCATACCAAAGCAAGAGCATTGCAGAAACCAGTTCGCTGAAACTATGTTGTGTGTGTCGATGGATTCTGTGATCATACGTTGCACATGCCAGTGGATTAAGGTACATAAGACTCTTGGTTGTTTACAATGTGGCACATTAACATGGCCACCTCTCTGGAATATGTGTCAGTTGCACAACTAACTCTTCCAGTAAGCTTTGTTCATACATACAGGTAAGGTATACCAGAGGAATAGACCATACTGTCAGATAGCGTAAGCCACTGGCTTAGAAGCCAAAGTATGGCAATACTTTTAATGGAACCAACTTTAATGTCACAAATTCATGAGCAAGGTTTCACATTCTCTAGAATTCTTCATCATCTGGCCTAATGAAAACTTTTGCTCACAACTTTGTAACATTTTAGTTTGTCCTAATACTATGGCTTTTGGATTTTTTCTTGTGAACCAACAGAACTACCTACCACTTTTGTGGCTTAAAAGAAAACGCAGTGTATAGTCACACAGGGCTTGTTCTGTTGTTACCTCAGCAGCTTAGGGTGACCATATGAAAAGGAGGACAGGGCTCCTGTATCTTTAACAGTAATGTAGGAAAGGGAATTTCAGCAGGTGTCAATTGAAGAGGGTGAAATTCCCTCTTCATCACAACAGTTAAAGCTGCAGAAGCCTTTGTATCTGGCCACTCTAATATAGCTAGTGTAGCTTTAACTGTTGTGATGAAGAGGGAATTTCACCCTCTTCAAATTGACACTTGCTGAAATTCCCTTTTCTACATTACTGTTAAAGATACAGGAGCCCTGTCCTCCTTTTCATATGGTCACCTTACCAGCAGCATGGGAACTATTTCCCCACAGCTTCTCCCCATGCCACCATGGTAAGATTTAGAAGCCTGAAACGCATGGGCAGGTCCAGTTGTGTGGTTCTTTAACACACAGTCATCACCCTCTGGGTCAGGTGGTAATAGGATAGGAAGTGTCCATGTGATTAGCCCCACCCACATGGTCCAGGGCCTCCATATCTAACTGTAGTGACATGAAAATAAGCTGTGAGAAAGTGGTTCCCTTCTGCACACCTGCTGAAACAAATACAGGAGCTCTTATTTTGCAGTAATCGCTAAACTGTAAATGCCTCATAGTTTTCTAACCAGCTTATTTATCATCAGGGAATAGTTCACTTAGTAGACAGGATGCAGAATCCTCTTCTTCAGAGGTTTTCAAGAAAAAGCAAGCATAAATTTACTGTGGGCATCTAAAGGAATAGGGCACATTTTAGGTCATGTGTAAAACTTCCTTTCCTTACATCAAATGTGTTACTCTACCCAGCAATACAGTATCTATTCTCTTCCCCCTTGCTGGGCAAAGCACAAAAATAGATTGATTGATTCATGAGCCAAGATTGTGTCTTGCATTCCCCCCCCCCTTTAGGGTGTATCCAGACTGAAAATTGTTGGGTGTTGAGAGCATGCTGCTGATTCAGCATACCTGACACCCAGAAGCTAGGAGGGGGATGTGTGAAGATCCATATCCTTCTCTGAGACTGGCAGGATCAAGTTTGATAGTGAAAACAAGAGACCATCAGACCTTAAGGTACATGACACCTCTTTTTTCAGGTGTTTCTTTCTCCACATCTGGTTTAACACTGCAGTACAGGAGTGAGGCGTATGGGAAGAAACCATCCAGACACAGCCTTATATATTGGTGCTGATCTTCTATTTTGAACAGCTGCAAACAGGGGCAAGTTCCAGGTTTCCTAGTACTAGGAGGCAACAGGTGCTTAGGATGTCTGAGTCAGGCTAGGAAAATGTACTGAATGTGTAATACATGGAAAACTAGGTTAGTAGAGTAAGAAGATGCTGCTGTTATAGAGATTTCGAACTATAAGATTTAAAGTGGATAGATTAGCTCCAAAATATATTTGTCTCCAGGTTTTGGAATAGAGAAGAAAATTAGGTTTATATTCCATCAAATCTTCTGCACTTGGTATCTGTGGAAGGGGATAGTACAGGCTTCCCCAACCTGGTGCCCTCCAGAAGTGTTGGACTACAATTCCCACAATTCCTGGGAATTATGGGAGATGTAGTCCAACACTTCCAGAGAGCACCATCTTGGGGAAAGCTGGGTTAGTTTATAAAGCAATGTCTATCACATGCTGTTACCAACCTTTTTAACTGGCTTTTGCTCTGCTGCCTTTAACAGCTGGAACTGCAAACTCTAGCTGAGGGCTGCAGAACCTCTTTCAGCCCAAGGGCCGAATTCAGTTTCAGAGAAGCTCTTGGGGGCCTCATTCCTTTGGTGGGCAGGACCAAAAATGCAAAATGTACCAGCATATTTTAGCTTAAAGCAATTACAGCTAGTAACTAAGCCTTGGGAGAGGCATTTCCATATTTTTGAACGCAGGGAAAAAACACGCAAAGCTGGGAAGCCACCAAACTGCAGTCAAGGGGAAAGGAGTGCATGGTGACTGGAGAACCCTGGAGGACCAGATTTAGGCCCCAGGAGAGGTAGATTTGGGCCCTGGGCCTCAGGTTCCCCACCCGACTGTAGCACATGATAATGTTTCATCTCCATGCTGTGGAAAGTATTGAGCCACTGCTAAAGGCCAGAACACTGCCAGTTGGTAAGCCCACCACAAGGCCTGGAGCCTTCCAGGCACTCCTGCAAGTAGCTCACATGACCCAAAGAGAGGCTGACGAATCCCCCAAAAGCAGCGCTATGCCAAAGGCTCTCAGCCGGCCCTGTTGTGAGGAAGTTAAGCCTGTGACCGATAATGCAATGCTCACCATCCAGGCTGTCCTTAAGATGGGGGACCACTGTCATCAGCCTGTCATCAAAAGGTCAAAGCTGCCTCACCCACAAGCCATGCCCAAAAGTAATCTGTCATTTGAGACTCTCAGGGCTGCAACTGTGGTCACTTGGGCTTTATTGGGAGTGGGGTAAATAATATGTCAAAGGTTGAGTGGCCATGTGCGGGAGGGGCACTGCTGAAATACAGGCTTTGGCATACTGGACTGTGAGGTTTTGTTTTTCTGGAGTATGTTTGCCCTGTCATAACACAGAGAATAGTCCTATAACTTTAATAATGCAGGTCAAGTGGGAGATGCCTGAGCTGCAGCTATAGTTTCTCTCCCACTCATTCCCCCCCTCATCTTCCACCCCCCCCCCACCTGACCTCCACATGCATCTCGCTGAACAGCAGGTGAGGAAGAAGGGTGGACAAGAGGACCTGGGGAGAAACAGGTGGGAGAAGCTGCAGCTGCTTTGTCTCCCACCGCTGGTGATTTGAACAGTCTGGGATGAGTCTGCAGGTGGCTGCTTAGTGACCTAGTTTGGATGTCGGACATCTTAGTGTGGGAGGAAGCTCTTCGAAGGCTTTTGGACTGTTCGTGCTAAGAGCACTTCCTTTACATAGGGTGACCATATGACCGGATTTGCCCGGATTTGTCTGGGTTTTTGATGGCAAATCCGGGAGGGGAGGGGAAATCTGGATTTTTTTCAAAGAGCAGCTCTAAAGGGAATTAACAAAAATGCTTATAACTCTGTCATTTTTTAAGATAAAGACATGAAACTTGGCACAATGGTAGCTTTTAGGAAGGGCTTTAGTCATACCAAATTTGAAACAGATCCATTCATCCATTGATTTTTTTAGGAATTTTTTAAAAAATTTAGGTTTTAAAATTATTTTTAAACTGTCATTTTTAAAGATAAAGAGATGAAAGTTGGCACCATGATAGCTTTTAGGTAGAGCTTTAGCCATACCAAATTTGAAACAGATCTGGGGCCAGTAGCAAACCCTGTTAACAACAACAGCAGCTTGCAATGAGTGAAGATACAGTCAGAAAAGGTATTTGAGGGAAGGGGAGAATGTAACACACAGAGTATAGCAAAAGCTTCAAAGTACAGCAAAACCTACAAAAGTAGGAGTGAGTGAAGTTAATTTCAGATACATTGAATTTCTCTCTTGTTCTTTATTTCAGCGATTTTAACATTAAGATGTTATGTAGAACAGATTTGTCTTAAATGTGTGCTGTAAAATCAGACATGTGACCAAGGCTATGTTTGGGTGGGCACGCCCCCTTGGTACTGGACACGCCCCCTTGGGGGCGACTTGTTGTCCTCCTTTTTGGTTTCCAAAATATGGTCACCCTACTTTACATGCTCCACCACTGGGACTCTCATCCGCAGGGCTGGCTCTCCCATGAAGCAGGGTGACGTGCCATCATCAGGCAGTAGAATAGGAGGAGTGGTGAACTGAGCCGCTCCCAACCACCACTAGAATGGTCTACCACTGCTGCCTCATCACCTCCAATGGGTGCTCTGTGGAGCCCTGCCAATTGCTCTCCCACCATGATATTTGCTGGAGTAAAAGTAGCTGGCAGGGCTCTCTAGAGCAGCTGCCCACCCTCTCTTTCCCTCATTGCATGACACCCCCTGTTCCCCTAAAGCTTTGCTGCTGACACGTCAGCTGTATGGGGAGCTAGGCAGGCAGAAGAAGTGGCTGCGGTGCTCTCGCCCTTTCTGCAGCTTTGTTTTTTCCCAAGCAATATGAGGCTGGGTGAACTAGTAATGAAATGCTGCAGGGGCAAAGGAGCCCTGGACACTTTAACTCTGGAAGCATTAACCCTTTAGACGGTGCATTCTATCCAGCGAACTACAGCACTTTCAGAACTTAAAAAGACAAGAAAGTGACCACCTGGAAAAGTCCTTAAGCTCAAATCCCAGTTTAGCTATGAAGCCTAGCATAGGACCAAAACCTAAGCTGCTTCACAAGATGGCTTGAAGAATAATCCCATAGAGCACTTTGTGCTCAGGAAAAAGTGTTAGAGGTATTATGAACCGCCCAGAGAGCTTTGGCTATTGGGCGGTATAGAAAATAAATAAATAAATAATCATTTCCTCCATTTCCAAAGTTAAGAGGGCTGGATAGCTCTATCCCCACACAAGGAGGAAGCATTCTGCAAGCTTGGGAGAACCCCAAGGTTGCAGATGTACAAAGCATCTTTAGGGAAGGAATCCTAACGAGGGCAGGGCGGAGAGCACAAAACCAGCCCAATGAGGACTGAACATGCTTAGTGACCACAGAATGTGGCTGACTGCTGAGGTGGGGCAGGAATCTGGCAGGAGTGGGGATGGAATGGCATATCCTGGAAGAGGCATAGTTAACTGACTGGAACAGAACCACTCCACAGTGTTTGCCCGCATTTTGCACTTGGATGCTACTGAGTGAGCATGCACGGAGTTCTCTTTGAGAGCATGGTAGGCTTTCAAAAATTTCTGTGTATTTCTCTCTCTATTGAAATATATTCCTACACTGCAAAATCAATCAGAGGAGTAACATACTCAGTATTATACATCTCAATAATCCTAGTGAACTTTTTGGGTAGCAAATCTAATCTCTGCAATCATCCTTGTTAGCCTGGTGACTTCAGTTCTTCCCCTCTTTTTCTTGTTTCGTTACCTCATTTCTCCCTTGGGACAAGGCCCTGTCATTTTTGCTTGTGTCATTTCTGCATCAAATAAGCTATATTTGGATGCTTTTTTAAAGGGGGAAATTCATAAGAACCTTAGAACCATTCCGCGCCTTGGGCCCTTGGGCAATGGCAAGATATATCACAAATAAACAAATGAACAATGATACCGGCTATTCTGATATGATACCGTCACACAAATTTGGAAGATCCTCTTCTAAGGTATTCCAACAACAAGATCCGCTTTCAGAGCAGCCGGCCCCCACTTGTGTTTGCCATGGTGTTTTATTTTCAGGCAATACACATTGCCACATATGTGAAATCCGAGTAATGTGGGAAAGAGCCTGTTCTATTTTAGAAGAAGCAAAGCAGCATATTTGCTACATAAAGGAAAGGCTAAAGGGCAGATAATAAGGCCACTCACCTCTTCTTTAGCACCGCAGCGATGAGGAAAAGCAGGCTTTAAGAACACTTCTAGGGTGCCTGGTTTGTATTTTTATTTGATTGCCTCTTCTAGTTGCTTTTCCCTTTCCTTCAGAGAGATTTTATCCCACTGTGGAAAACTAAAACTAAAAACTCCTCTTACCTAACAGTGAAACTCCAGGGACAAACCTGTATATGGCAGCAGGCCTGCATCTTAAAAATAGATTGCTACCAAATTCCTATGAAGCAGGAGCTGGAGTCAATTTAAAGTGCAGAGAAGGGGTGCTGCATATGGTGGCCATGTGTCCTACTTTATGGAGAACTGTCCTCTATTTGAAGGCAACCCCTCATTGATGAGCTGTCCAATCCAAGTCCGATTTAAAGAGAAAGAACCCTAAGAAGGCTGAGCAACAGGGACCTTCAATTTGCCCATCGAAAGTCAGCACTTGGACAGCAGACTGAGCAGGTACACAGGCTACCTGGTCACACTCTTCCCCCACTAGGAGGGAGATGTACTATGTTTCCATTCAAATTAAAGTGATTTTTTCTAAATTTGCAGCTTTACATATAAATTAGCATATGCAAATGTTATGCAAATCTGGGTCCTCTTTTTTAGTGATGTGTTTCCTCTTTTTTGGCGATGCTTAGGTGGCTACTCTAGTTTTCTCCCTGAAACACCTCCTCAGCTGTTTTCTTTCCCCATGGAGACCCAAACCTGGAAGGAATTCCCATTGGGGGTAAAATGGCCAAGAAAAGCCATTTCTGGAAGAGAAAATGCAGAATGGGAAAGGGTTGAAGAAGCACTCCACCCTTACTTGCCCATGCTATACTCTAAATCACCCACCCCACTCCCTGATTCATAGGAAGTTGGCACCTGGCACAGCTTTCCGACACGTGGGTCTTGCCACCACAATGTCTAATTTGATTGCCAGTCATTCATAGCTCCAGGGGCTCTGCATGTTTTGCATTCAGTGTCAGGCTCCAGTTGGTTCAGCTGCAGCATAACTTGGAAAGTTTCATTGGAAGGACATGGCATACAGAGTAGATCTCATGTGAAATATGGAGGTGGTGAACGAAGATGTAAGGAAAAAGGTATTTCAGACAAGCTGAGGGCTGTTTTCCAAAGAATGAGAGGGCACATGTCCAACTTCTCAAAGTCAAAGATCTAAATAGAACTAAATTTGAACAGTCAGGAGCTTCCTAACAGGCTACAAATGCTTTCACAAGCCTTCCAGGGACATGCATGTGTGGTCAGCAGAGAGCTTTGGATTAATGTGTGAATGGTGGGGGAGATGTGAACCCCATCCTTGTGTTCATATCATTTTTCCAGATATGTCGTATGAACAAGGCAATAGCCACTCCAACATATCATGTACCTTACCTAACTTTTTCCTGAAAGAAATGCTCAAATCAAGGTTCAAATTTAATGAACTTATAAATCATCACCTTTGATAATCTAGGCAAAAGTACTGATTTCATAATTTGTGAGTTCATGACGTACTTTTTTTTTTTTTTTTGAGGTGGCAATTTATTGGAGAAGAGTTTGTGAATTTTTAGCATTTGTTTCCTTAGCATTTCAACCACATGCTGTAAGACAAAGTTCTAAGAGAATCACAGTCATTTAAATGTTTTTCCATAACTAAACATGGATAATTACTTCACAAATTATCTATGGTGAAGTCAAAGTATGACTAATTGAATTCATTAACTAAGCAGTTTGGAGGAAACCAATAGATCTCAGTGGAAGTAAATTATGAACATTAGTTAAAATAAGAATTGTGAACCAATTTTTCCTGCTCAGCTCCTATATATTGTATGTATGTGAAACTTACTGCCTAGAGATTAATTTTCCCACATTTACACAATTCTTTCTCTCCTTTAAAGGTATTATTTCTGTACACCTCAAGAAGGACAGCATGGGCAATTTGAGCCTCATAGCCTGCTCACAAACAGATAACCACAATTCCTTTGATAATACTTCAAAGGAGTGTCCAATGACGATATGGCAGAAGCTCAACCAGGCAAACACCAGCAGTGGTGGCCACACATGTGTCAAATGGAATCATGACCTACGCACAAATGCCATTCAAGACAGGTAAAAAGTCTACAAACAGCAATATGCAACTATATAATGCTCATGCTTTCCAAAGCAGCAGTGGTCAAATCTGGATTGAACTCTGGTTGTTTTAATGTTGCATTGGGCAAGAATTCCAGTTGGGGCTGTACATGGCAGCATTACATGCCAATGGATGCAAAAGCACTTAGACCAATTTGAACCACATTTTGCTTTTACACTGATGGAGCCGCATACTCTTCAGTGGCAAACTCCTTGTGTGCATTCTCTACACGTGTCTAGAAGCTAGTGTACTTGATTCAAGGGCCATCTTTCTTTGTCCATTACCAGAGGGGGATCTCAGAGGGAAAGATGCTAAGGAAGAAAATTACAGAAGAAAGCAAATAGACAAGACATTAAAAAGTAGGGGGAGGTGAACCAATAAGCTGGAATGAACTATTTCCTGACAACTGACACATGGTTGCCTTTTCTGTCTAAATATGCGTAGGATTGCAAGTCCTATTGAACTCAAAGGAACTTATTAGGGTTGGGCTGTATGTCCCACTGTCATCATTGAGGTTTACTTCTGAATATACATACTTCGTCTGGCTCAGGGTGATAGTGTTTTATGTCTAGATAATTAACTAATCAGATTTCTTTTTTGCATTGTGCCTAGCTGCCAAGGGAAAGCACTATTGCAAACAGACCTCCAACACCACAGAGAGGTGTCTTCACTTATGGAGGATGCCAATGGGAACCAGGCAGAAAAGAACAGCTATAACCCCTGGGGACTGCACTGCCACAAACAGCATTTGAACCGCATGTCTTCCAAGTATAATGAGAACAAACCTCATCGTATCTTTTTTCTTTGCTCATCGTGTTACATTTGACTGATTGTTTATAATCCCAAGGATGCAATGCAGAACTCCCAGTATCCCCTTAACTTTTAATAATAGATGAAGACTACAACCTACATATATCATAGATAATTTGTACTTATTGTAGGCTCTAGTAGTATTGGAGAAAATATAAAGCTATAGGGTACAATCCAATAATTGTAAGTCATGACTCAGCCCCAACCTGTTGCCCTCCAGATGTTTTGGACTACAACTCCCATCATCCCTGACCTTCCCCAACCTGGATGTTGCCCATATCATTATTCTCCCTATGAATACTACCTATAGACTTCAAAATACTTAAAAAATGATTTTTAATTTTTTTAAGTGCAAATTTATTTATGCATGTATTTGACAGTTACTAGAAGGGTAGCCATCTTAGTGTGTTGCAGCAAAAACAGCAAAGAGGTTTGTGGCACAAGATGTTTTGTTGTTTTATTTATGTATACATACTATTTATATAGTTGCTCTATATAGTTTTGTTGTTTTATTTATGTATACATACTATTTATATAGTTGCTCTATAACAGAAGTTGCCTGTTATAACATGCTAGTTTACCAAAAAAGAACCAAATCTGGGGAAATCAAAATTTGCATCTCTTAGATCTTGCATTTCATTGTTATGTTTCACAAGTAGACAAAAAAATCAAAAGTGAAGTTTTTCACTCATGCAATCCAAATATTCCACACTATTCGAAACTGCATTCAAATTTAAGTGTCTCAAAGGGAAGAATTAATCAAAAGTTTGAATGTGTGCTGATTTTTCTTCCACCTCTACCTTGTATCGCTCCAGGGGTGGAAAAGGAAAGATTCTGCACACAAAAACCCATCTGAAGACCCATGATGCTCATCCCGTAATACCCATCTCAATGCCCAATCTTGTAGAAGAACTACCTATCAACCTTTATGCATTGGTTAGTGACCTCTGGAGCTGCAAAGCCTCCATTTGGCCTTTAACAGGGATTGAAAAATGATGGGCAGATGCCTCTGAGGCTGTGGAACCTTGCCAGGATAAATGTGTTGAGATTGAAACAAGAAACTAGTCAGGGGAGCTAGTGAAGGTAGACTGTAAAGTTTTGCTGCAGTTGTAAGTCCAAGTCAAAAAACTGATTTCCTTAACGTGTGTGTCCAGAATTTCTATTGCTTGAAAATGTGGTATCCAAGTATAAATTCCCATGCATTCTGGACTTGAAGATGGGAACCAGGCAACATGGTGACGATGCATCAGAAGAGAAGAAAGCGCGCCAAATAAAGAAATGTGAACAGAGTACATCAGCATCCCTTGGAGTCCGTATTTGTGGCATGCAGGTAAGAAGAACTCGTTCTAGTGTTCTCTATTTCAAAAAAGTACATAGTGTTCTCATCAGGGAGCCCATGCTTCGTGGTATAAAGAAATAAGGCTCCAAATGAAACTGTAATACACACCAACTCAGAACCTACTGCTAGTAAAAAAAGACATTATTGATTTTACATCCAAGCTGCTCTGCTTTACCCTGAGTCTGTATTTAAACAGAGAGAGAGAGAGAGAATAACCTGAAATGTTTGTTGATCCATGAGAGTTGTCTAATGAAGAAAGGCAAAAGGAACCTCTGTGGTCCTAAATATTACAGCTTTTAAAAATAAAATTCCTACCTCTTTTAGGCAAAAACAAGGGTTTTTGCCTCTTTTAGGCAAAATCAAGAGTGCAATCCTCTTTCCCTTGACAATCAGTAACAAAATTCCAATAGAGCAGCTACGCAAGTCTATTGCAGCAAAAACAACAAAGAGTCCTATGGCACCTTAAAGACAAGCAAATGTATCATAGCAATATTTTATGGAATAGTGACAGATGAAAAAAGCCCAATGATTTAAGTAGACCGGTATTACACTTAACACGCTAAGAAAGATCACAACCGTCTCCCTATATCTGGTACCTTCCAGACTGCAACTCCCAGGCTCAATATGTAAACTTGTACACAAGTAGGGGGGTTGTTTTAATTACAAGCACTGGAATAATTGCTCCAACTCACATCTCAATGGAACGTGCAGCCTGTGAGTTGATGTATACTGTGCATATCAACCTGTGCCTGATCTCCTGGGGATGTGACTATTACAATTGTTCTTTACCTTGGAGATTCCTAGGAATTGCCCCAAATCATGGTGCCTGAAACTGTCCTATGATTTGAAGAATTGTAGCAAGTTGATAATTGACCATCAATGTTTGTAATTGCCAAGACAGACTTGGGGTGCTTCCAACACTGCCAATCAAAAGGCATTGTGTAGCCATTCTGTCTTTCCTTCCATAATTGATAGTTGGTAGTCAGAAAACAATATGGAAGAAGTGGTGGGAAAACACAAGAGGGTTATACATGGGAGATAACGTCATCTGGACTCCCTTCCCCCAGTAAAATTCTGTTTGCGGTAGGATAAATGTACAAAAAATGCATCACCTGGAACCATCCACAGTCTTACAAGTTCAGTGTTACAGTTCAAGGAGAATTTCAAACATAGAGATGACAGCAGGACTATCAGCAACTAGTATTAGATTAAATCTCCCAGATATAAATACTAAAAGGATGATGATGTAATAGTCACTGTGTTGTAATGACAGAGGCCAAACATGGACCTGGAAGACCCAGAGTCAAGTCCTCTTTCAGCCATGAAGATCACTGGGTATCCATAGCACCGTTAACTATCTCAGCCTAATCTACCTCTCAGGGTTGTTGTACGAATAAGAGGAGGGTGTACTGCTCTGAAAGGCTTGGAAGAAGGACAGCATAAAAATGTAGTAAAGTTTAAAAAAATATACCCATTTTTTTAAAAAAAAATATTTAAATACCTTGCTCCATCCCAACTTACTTGTAACTTCTCTGTACTTCAGTTCCCACCTGTATACAGGAAATTACAGTTCTGCTTAACTTTGCAAGGGCTGAAGATAAATTAAGTTTATGATACACTCAGACACTGTACTATTAAGGCTTTCAGGTATATAAGATAACTTATCAAATTATAGCCTGCAAGACAGATGACTAAGGTAGATTTTTGTTCTTTTTTGTTGCTGTTGTTGTTGAAGGTTTACCAGGCAGACACTGTCCAGTATCTCTGCAAAGATAAGTATTATGGACGGAAGCTCTCACCTGATGGCTTCAGACAGGCGCTCTTCCAGTTCCTTCATAACGGGATTCACCTCAGAACAGACCTTGTGGAACCCATTGTGGCTCAGCTGAAGGCTCTGCTATCCGTCATCAAAAAACAGAGCTCTTACCGATTCTACTCCAGCTCGCTTCTCATAAACTATGAGGGACTGGAGAAAGCAATGCCTTCGGACAATCACCCTCAGGGGCACTGTCAAAATATTAGCTGCCCTGTTTCACATGGAAACGGTCACCCAAAAGTCGCTGTCCACATGATAGACTTTGCACATACAACCTACAAAGGCTCACGGTATAATCAGACTGTCTATGATGGACCAGATCATGGCTATATTTTTGGCCTAGAAAACCTAATAAAAATTATTCAGAGTATCCCAGTGGGAGAATGACAACCACTGAGCTGACAAGAGACTTTATGGTTGTAAAAGGCAGAAACCTGCACATCGGGCCAATAATAGGAAGTCCTCTGAAGCAACTACATCACATGCACTGTTTGGGAAGACTGAAGTAGATAACTTGCTAGGAAAAGTTCAGATGATGCTACATGCCACTGTGGACTGGACAGAATCCATCATACCTGTGATCTGTCAGAATGTCAGAAGGTTGTTTTCCTTTCTGGTTTTGACATTGCCCATTCATATCATGTATGAGCTAGAAGAAAATGTTACTTGAAAGGAACGTTAGGCGTTAAGGTCTTGTTCATCCAGCATCACTCAGACTTGCAAGGCCAACAGGGGCCAAATAGATATTGTGTTTGTGAAAAGGATTATGTAGCTACGCTGGTGGCAGGTCCTTAAAAACCTGCAGCTTTACATTTTAATTCACTCAGTTTTATGAGCCAAGGACTTTCAGTTACCCGATCAAGATGACAACCGCTGTCCACAAGCTCAGCCACCTAATACAAGCCCTTTAAAAACATGACTGCACATTAATTTCTTGATCCATTGTATTCCGTACCAGGGTATGCAGTAAGGTATTCTCCAAGGAATGTACATGACAGCCTAAAAGAGTACAATAAAAACCAAAATTTGAAGCAGGCAGGTGCCAGATAGCCCCTCCCAGAATAAATGGAAGAGCTGGAAAAGAACTTATTAACGCAGTGTGCAAAATCTGTGAAAAATAGCAGTCATGAAGGGATTCAAATCTGGCATTTTAAACTGGAGAGACTTTGTCCGAGGAACTAGACAGACCTTGAAGGTATGAGTGCACAGATACCAGGCTTAGGGCCCAAGTGTCATCTAGAAGTTTTATGTTACATTTCTGTGCCAATATACATCAGTTGCTAGGGAACTTGGGTGGGAGGGTGCTGTTGCACTGTGGCCTGCTGTGGGTCCCTGGTCAACAGTTGGTTAGCTACTGTGCGAACAGAGTGCTGGACTAGATGGACCATTGGTCTGATCCAGCAGGGCTCTTCTTATGTGCGTGTATGTATGTGGTGGGAAGGTGGGGAGGGGTTGCACATGTGGACAAAAATTACAAAAACTTCACAAAATGTTTACAAGATTTGTGGGCCGTTGTAAATATGGAGCACTCAAATACTAGATTCCTTCCTACGTCAAATGGGAAACCTGTTAGGACACTTTTAAATATAGAATAGAGATGTAAATCCCAGCAACAAACTGGGAATGTCAGACTGTAAATAAACTGTATAGACTACATAAAGGGCTGGTTGTGTCTGTGTTTCCTTTAAACTGTTTCTTAAAGACCTGTTCACATTTGCATAATTGCAGTAAAAATAAATTGTTTCCCCTAGTTTAAATATCTGGCCTCCAGAGAATTCCTTTTGCTAGCTATTTATTGCCTATGGCCTGTGAATAACTACAAATTGTGACAGGAAGATTAAATCATTAGGCCAAATATATGTTCCACTTAGACTGTTACCCAGCTGCAGGAAATTGCTAGAAGTTGTTCACAATGCCAAATATTGCTAACATGAAATTGACAGCGAGTATCCAGAGCAGTCCCACTTGAGCTGTCAAAGTCTTCGGGCACAAATGGTTTTGTCTTCATTTGTACTCATCGTAGAACTCAAATCCTTGTCAGACTCAAAAAAGTAACTAAGAGACAAGTAGTCCATTTTCTCCCAAGATCCAGATTACAAATATACATTTTACATACCATAGGATATGCAACTGGTTTTTCTGTGTTAAACATGTGGATATACCTTTGAGAGAAGAGACTTTAAAAAAATCTATGTGGATATGCAGATTAAGGCTGTAATCCTATAACCCAGGAAGCCTCAATAAACTCAATAGGATTTACAGTAGACATGTATAGGGCATTTTTACTCTTGATTGTTCACTCACAGAAGTTTGCAGATTCTTTTCACAACATTATCAACCTCTGGTGCCTTTCTTCTCATTTTTTAGGTTTAGTCAGCGATTTTATAAATCGCCAAAAATTCAGTAATAAAAAAATGCCATCAAATAGGTGGTGTAAAATCTTACAATGCCATCTACTGGCTGTATAAGTGAAACATATGGAATGAACCCAAAAAAGAACCAGAAAATACAGAGAGTAGGGGAGCACATGTAATGTGCCCATTGTAAACCTGCAAAGACTCTGGATGACGAAGCCCTTAAAGACTGCAGGATTTTTCCTTAATGTAGAGAAGCCTATTGGATTGTACTGAAAGATTGTAACCCTATTAACACTTTACTTTGGAGTAAGTCCCATTGAACTCAAAAGTAAGTAAGCAAGCAAGCATGCATCAGATGGGACAGCATGGCTGCAGGCAGTCCTAAACTAATGGGAGTAAGTCCTTTAAATTCAGTGAAACTTCTAGATAAGTATTCTTGGAATCATGGTGCACATGCATTAACTGAACTATAATCCAGCTCAAAGCTTACTTCCAAATAAGCTATTTTTCCTAATAAAATCTGTCAACCCAAGTTCCTGATTTAGCCAGAGCTCAGTGACTTTACTTGTAGAATGCAGCCTAGGGTCACACAGAGCTATGCATCCCTCAGAGTGGAATATGAAAGAGAGTCTAGCTAGCTCTGCTGGCAGCAGTACATCTGTGAGTGGGGTTCTGTAAACTCTGTGATGGACCTGGGGATACAGGAAATCTGGATAGGTACCGCAACCTTATCTGTAGCTGTACTAAGTGGCCATGGGCAAGATACTATTTCTCTGCCTAGGCTGAGGCCTCTACATCAGACCACCTCAAGCCTTTCAGATGTGTTGGACTGCAACTCCCATCATTCCCAGCCAGCATAGGCATGATGATAGGATTTGAAGTCCCTTCTGGAAGGCATTGGGCTGAAGAAGACTGTTGTGAAGATGAACAAACCCAAAAAGCACAATGTGGTTTACACTTGAAGTACAGAAGAAATAACAATAATTATAGGCTGAGCCAGCAGCCCTCCTCGCTTGTTGCCACCCTCTGGCAACCAACGATTGATGAACGCTGTGAAATCCAAGATAAATTTTTACAGTTGTACTGCTGGTCTCATGGGGGTTGTTGGGAAGGTGTAAAAATGTGAGACATGCTGAGATTTTGAAGGTTCCATTTGTTCCTTTTAAAAGATTCAGTTGATATAGTCATTGGAATCCCCAGCTGCCAAAACTCTTAGGAAAAGACTACCATGAGTTTTCAACCTGAAAAGTGAATAGTCACTAACAAATCCTGGCAGAATTTTTAAACAGTACAGAATAGGATGTTACCCTCCTCAAGAAAGGCTCACAGAAAGAATTACATATGCACATCCCTATCATCCCTCTGGAGATTCCTTGCATGTGCCTCCCTAAGAGAGCAAGCTGAGCACAGACTTAATTTTTTAAAAAAATACTAGGCTGATAATTCCATTGCCTGAAAAACTTTCAGAGTGGCAGCCACGTTAGTCTGTTGCAGTTAGTCCCGTGGCACCTCAAAAGACTTAACAAGTTTAATACGGCCACAAAACGTCAACAGAAATTATTTTGGGATGCCTGTTCCAGGCAATAGTCCATATTCTGAAAAATGGTCTGAAGCACCAACTTACAAGTGAGCCAACCCAACCAAACTCACCAGTCACACACGATTATGTGGGGGTGATGTAATATGTTATAAAACGTATTTTGTGAACTGCACAGAGAGCTTTGGCTATTGGGCGGTACAAAAATGTAATAAATAAATAAAACCTCCACAAAGTCATGTTCTTGTGCTTGTTTCAGGCAACAGTCTGTATTGTATAATATGGCGCAGAACAGGAACTCCCAAGCAAGACAAATCTCTTGTCACACATAGCTACATGGAGGCAATAAGGCACAAATCTTTCACAGAAACCATGTTCCAGTATCCATTCCAGGCAATAGTCCAAATTCTGGAAAATGGCCCAGAAGAGCAATCAAAATAAGCAAAATCAAGCAAATTCACCTGTCAAACATGACTGGATGAGAGCAATGCAATAATTCGCAAAAGTTCCACAAAAACAATGTTCTAATAATCAGACTTACAGTTTAGTTTTTTGTTTTTGCGGGGGATTTGTGCAAATGTGCACTAGCGCATGTCTGCATGCATGTAAGTGCACTAATGTGCATTTGTAAATGAATGAAATTCTTGTAGAAAAGATCCAGTTCTGTCAATGAGTGGACAACAAAACAAATCTGCGAAACACAGCCAGAATGGATTTTAGAAAATGTGTACATCCCTACCCATGCCTCCCATGTACATTGCCAAAAAAGCATGCAGGCATAGGGAAAGGGGTTAAAGCTGCCTACCCACCAGTCTAGGGTCCTGATCCTATGAGCTCCCATAAGCTTACTTTTGAGTAAAAAAAAAAAAAAGATAGAAAACCTAGCTATGCCTTTACAGTAACATGAAGTTTGACCCTCAGGTATTTTGGGAGGAGTTGTGATGGAATGCACAGATGCGGGGAGAAGAAGGATCAGGATTTCACACCACCTTTCTGAAAGAAGAAATGCACTATAAAGGCCCCAATCCTTGTTCTTACTTTCTGTGTAACAGGGAAAGGGCGTGCAGGGATCATATCTCCCACTATATTCACATGTTACATTGAACATACATCTACACTGTATGTACTCTCATTTCATTTCATTGCCCAACACTTTTCCTTGGTCCCAAGATGCCCCATGTTGTCCTGGTCCTATATTGCTTTGTGAAGCATCTAGTATTATTGCTAGAAGACGTCTCCCTCCCATTGTTTAACCCATCCTGCCAGCTACTGCAGGATACTAACAAACAGGCCTGGCTGAACTATCAGGAGGGTTCCTCTAGCAATAAAGTCTCAGATGCTTCATAAGGCAATACACGACCAGGACAACATGGGGCCACTTTGCTGGTCCCAGACACGCCATCTTCATGTGGATTTAGGCCTGAAAGACCTAGGAGAAATGTGGATGCATGGAGGATAAACTGTAAGCAAACAGCATTCTTTTTTTATTGAATTTTACATTTATAACAAGATATAACACCCAATCACACAAAACATCACACAATAACCAAACACAGGATATCCTTAATACACACGATCAGCATCGAATCAAATTAATCAGGTGACACAGTGGACTGATTGTAACTGTATATATTCAGAGCCAGAGGAAAATATATCAAAAAGCAAACATAATTCATGACATTGTACAACATCATCACTGTCACTGGCTAGCTTCCAATTTTCTGGATTTGTGGACCATGAGCAAACATGAGATAGCTTTAACTCTAGTCTTAAACCAGCAGGCTTTCTTAAAATCATTGAATATAAATTATGCTGATTTAACAATAGACAAATTTAATTTGATGATGTCAAATGTGATTTGGTAGAGCTAAAAGTTAAAGACACATTGGCAATTTTTGAGGTAAGTTTGATACTGTTATATTATTATAATATACATTAAAGATGGGTTTAAATTCTAATATTGTGTGGTAGTGTTTGTTTATTGTATCATTTCCATCCAGCCATGTGTGACTGGTGAGCTTGGTTGATTTGTCTCATTTGAAAGTTTCAGTTCTAGGCCGTTTTACAAAATATAGACTGTTGCCTGAACTGTCCCAGAAAACATGAAGTCTTTCAGCAGGGCTGGTGGAATGGCCCTAGTCTTTCTCTCAGCTCAATTTGCTGGAATGCCCTGTCAATATCCCCAGGCCTGGTCACAGAAATATGATTGGTTTAAGGATATCCCAGCTGTATTTTTTTGATCTTCATGAGAAGGTCCTGTAAAGGACAAATGTGTCAGAGAGGTCCAAACTGGATGAGGCGTAACCTTCTCAAATGGAGGCGGGTTGTGTGTCCCACCAAGAATTTTCTGAGTACTTGCAAGCATGAGAATGAGAGGCCAGGTAACCTGAAGGAAATAAGGAGCATATGGGTTAGCCATTGGCCTGCCTTCTGCTGCTGCCCCTCTTGTACTTCTCTTGGACAGCCAGCTCAGTCTTGTTTCACAGCTGCTGCGAAAACGCCTGACTCTGAAGCAGCAAATGAGCATTATTTCTGTGTTTGCCTCTTGTGCTGGCCTTTTCTTGCCTCAGGTTTCTCGTTTATCAAATTGGGGGGGGGGGGGAGAGAAGGAGGAAGCAGTTCTCATACCTGTGTCACCTGGACTGCAAGGCGCATTGAGCCTCATGGATTGATTGGAGACTGCTAAGGGAGTGAAGTCTCCTAGCAACTGCAAGACTACTGAATTCAGAGGGAAGAACCAGGCTTGTATTCAAGCAGATGATGGCAACTGTGGAAGCCTTACAGATCCAGGGCACAGCTCTGAAGATCTGCAGCCCCTGCACAGGTTGCCCTGAAGTAGTCTCCGATAATGAATGCTGTAATTTGGCTCTTGTAGAGACATAAAAGCAGTCAATTTTGCCCTTAAATGCGAACGCCCACTCCTCAGCATGATCGCTGCCTCCTTGGCACGATCAGCCACTCCTATGCAGGATTGCCAGCTTCTCGGCATGAATGGCCACTGCCACTGCAATCCAGGGTATTCCAGTGACTCTAGAGGGGTCCCTGTGCATTCCACAATTGCCCCGCAACTGCCTGCTTCACAGCTCCTGGAGGAAACAGTATTATTTATTGATCTATTTGAAGTAGTTTTATGCCGCTCCTAAGCCAAAAAGGCTCCCAGAGTGCCTTGCATGTAATCAAGTAGACAAGACCATCCATGCCTGCAAGCTTACATTTAAAAAACAAAACAAAAACAGGACATATAAGGAAAAGAGAATGGGAGAGAAGAGGAAATAAAGCAGTGGTTGGAAATGTGCTTTGCTTTTCACTTGCTCTCCAGCTGGGTCCAGGGGCAAAATAGTGGATGGGGTGGTGGTGGTTGAGAATCAGGAATAAACAAGCACCCTGGGAAGCTGCTGCCAGTCAGTGTCGACAATACTGAGCTAGCTTTGTCTTTGCATTGGAATTTGCATTGGTAGAGCTATTCTTCAAATGCTTAATATTTCAAGTAGTCCTGAGTTAGAACTCTGTTTGCTATTACCTGTTCTTTCTCGATGGGGCCCAGTCACAGCCTGGATTTCTCCATTCACTTATGTGGGCAGGACTCACTTACGCTTTAGGGCTTCTCCAAATGTGACCCCGGAAGTTTCCTATCCAGATAAAGAGGTGAGTCGCTCCGTTTCTTATCTCTGTGGGCCGTCAAGCTTGGACAGCTGTCTGCGCAGGTGCGATCTGCTTTCCGTTCTATCCCAAGACTATCCAGAGACAAGAGAATCCAACGCCACGCCCCCTTCGGATAGGAACAGTTCACGACGTAATTAGCGTAGCCGGGGCCACGTGAGCCACCCGCCAATGGTGTCGGGCAGGCGCATGCCAAGATGGCGGTGACGCGGTACCGGCGCTTCTTGAAGCTCTGCGAGGAGTGGCCGGTGGAGGAGACGAAGCGCGGCCGGGACCTGGGTGCTTTCCTGCGGCAGCGGGTGGCGCAGTCCTTCCGCGAGGGAGAGAACACGCAGGTGGGCGCGGGGGCTTCGTGCGCCTCCGTAGGAGGAGGAGGAGGAGGCGGCCGCTACTGTACAACCCCAATGGTGTGTCGGGTGGGCGCATGAACTGAACTCGGGACTTCTGCAGCGTATTGGTCCCGGGCATGGGATGCCCAGGTGAAATGGAGGACGGAGCTCCTGCACTACTAAAAGCTGGTGGTTCAGTAGGCGCGCTAGGCCTGCTGAAATGCCCTCTTCTGTAGTACACCCAGCTAATTGTTAAAGGTGCAGGAGCCGCTGACCTCTTCCACCTTTAACTTCTCGCCACCCTAACTCGCCATGGGGGTGAGTGGAAGAGCACCGACTTCGCAAGCAGAAGGTCCCGGGTCCAATCCCTGCCATCCCCTGGTAGGCCTAGGAAGGAGTCCCCCCAGTTAGTGTCGACAATATTGGTTTAGAAAGCAGTTCCCTATATTACTTTTCACCTGATCCCTTGATGTAGTACAGTGTGGGCAGACTTCAGGCTACCGGGAACTACTACCCCGCCCCTCTCCAGAACCCTGAGATCGACCAACCTGGTGGAAAAGACACCCACTTAGGGCACGATGCTATTCATGATTAGATAGAAGAAAGCCTTTCCCCCACCCCCCTGTCTAAGCATGTATATGCCCGTGCCCTTAGAATTTTAAAAAGTTGAGTCCAGGAATTTCTTTTGACTACCAGAACTGAATGGACCTCACAGTCCTTCCACACGAAAATCCACTCTCTTCATTTCAGCAGTATAATTTAAGGCAGGGGAATTGAAGAGGAGGAGGGGGGGGAGTAATCATATTGCTATTGTTAAAACAGTTGGGAATCAGAAATCTGCAAATCACCCAGAGATCTACCAGTACATTTAGAACTGTTTTCTGCCTACTCCTGGTGCAGTGTAGTGGTTGCAGAAGCTGTAATCTTTACTCAGATGTAAGTCCCAGTGTTTTCTTCTATAGGGCATAGTTATACCCCCAAATTGCTGTCCGTAGAATTATTCCTTGAGTCCCAAATCTGGAAGTCGTCCCTGGCTTGAATAATTTTCAACCAGTCTTTGCAGCCTTACCTTAGAGAGTTCTTCTAAAGATTACAAGATGTTTACAGACTGAATGCTAAATATTATTGCATTATTATTAGAAGCAGCATCACACGTTGTTTAATGGGACTTGTTACCAAGTAAGGGTGCACAGGATTGCAGCATTAATGTGCAAGATGCACATTAATAAATGTGCCCGCAGAGAGGGCTGTCCATAGCATTCCAGGGCCTTCTGAGTGAGTTTAGGATTGCTCCTAAATATGGTAAATGGTTTCATGCAGCTTATAAACTGTTCTAGCAAGAGTAAATGACTTAAGTATTGTATAAATAATATTTAATAACATTGTAACTTATCCTAAAGTACTCACATGACATCTGTGTAATATGTGTAGATTTTGTTATTCTCTGAATTTTGACGTACTTTCAAAATATGAATCCATCTCTAACTTCAAGACACTGTCATTGGAGAACACTGAGGGTTGCAGATGGCATAGAAGCATAAGATTGTCTCTTTAATAGCAGTACTGAAAAGAGAATTTTGACAGGTGCATTTTGTCATGCAGTCGAGAGAAGAACCACACTGTTGAAATTCTCTTTTGATGGCATCCGGTGGGGGGAAAAACATGTGTATGATCATTATTTATCGTGCTCTACACTAGTTCCTTATTAATTTCTACAAGGAAATTCCTTGTTTTCAGAAATTTCATAATATGTGAAGAGGTTTGTTAGGGACAGTGGGGTGCTGGGTGTTAGAGGTAGAGGAATTAAGCAATAGATATTTGGATTCAACTTGGAACTTCCTAGTGTCGTTAAAGTCTTTAGGGTGCAATCCTATGCATGTTTAGACACATACAAGTCCTACAACCCCAGCATTCCCTAGCAAGCAATACTGGCTGGGGAGTGCTGGGAGATATAGGACTTCTTTTTGTTTAAACATGCATAGGATTGCACCTTTAGCTACTGATGCCCAGCCAGAGCTAGGCTTTCTGCTTTCTCCAGTGCTTTAAAAATATTAGAAATGCTTACAACTGATGATTTTTTAAGTACCTGAAGTTTATGAAACTTTATGCAGGTTAACAAAACAGTCCATACCCACAGGCTGATGAACTAAAAGACACAACATAAAACTAAAAAGAGAGAGGGGGGAAGAGGAAAATAACCAAACTAAGGCACCAGTTCTTAAAGTTACATAGTTCTTATGAAAACCAGGTTGAATGAAAATAGTTCAGGGAGGGAAGAACCAAATAGCAATTGGTCTCTCAGCTGAGCTGATGGAATGCATCCTACTGTCCTATCGCCCCTCTACTGCAGTGAGGTACCAAAACTTGCCAGGTTCCCCTTCCCTCCAATGTGATGCTAGTTCAAATATTGATGCATTTCATTTGTGGGGTGTCCCACCTGCTGCGGCTTTCTCTCCAAGCTAGCTGACATGGGGCCAATGTTTGTTGGCCAATGTCAAAACAGACTTCCTGTGGTGAGCACAGGGGGGGGGGGCTTGTATTCCAAGGGGGAAAGTCCCTACCTTTCCTCAGGGTACTTCCTCTGCTCCCAATGAAGTGCTATAACATACAGCTTGGACCAAGAGAAGCTGCTGTCTCAAGTTTCCTTAAAATGCAAAGCACCTGGCTTGTTCAGTCCTTAAGGCTTAAATGAATTGGAAACTGAGTTATTAATAGCTGGGACCACACCTGAGTATGCATTGCAATAGTACATCAGCGTGTAATGGACTCCTTGGAGGAAAAGCATACATTTTACAAATGTTAATGAAATGACAGGCATAAATCTATGACAGGCAGTTTTAAGAGAGTCATCGTCTTCTGATCATTCTGAGAGTAGCACAGAAAATTGTTCTGTTACCTTTGTCACCAGAGCAATCTGCTCCATGCATTTCAGAGAGCATTTTTCCTTTCTTTTTGTGCTCAGAACAGCTGACTCCCACACTAATTTCCCCAAGCTGCCACTCGGTTTTGATACATTTAAATTGATGCTTGTGGCGCTGTTATCAATTTGTATGTATAAAATACTTCATACAATAAAGAGAAATTTGCCACCAGATAGGAGGAGGAATACATAAAGAACAGAGCTAGAGCTATAAAGGTATTTTGTAAGTCTAATGCCTGCTTTATTCATGTGTAATGAGATGTGCTGGGGTATTTTTTTTTCTTTCTGAAATGCTATTTCTGCTTTCCATTTGATAGCTGCAGCGCTATCAGAGGTTTTCAAGATGAATTCAGAAATATGTAAAACTCGAGATTATGCAGGCAGTCTATCCCATTTCCCCAAATTGAGCGTTGGCCAGTATCTTATACTGTGGAAGAAGAACCCCATCATAATATTCTGACTTGTATAATTCATACAAGAGGATTGCTTTCTGAGGTGTCTTTTGGGTATGAAGTACCAAGGGGCCAGAGATCATTCTGGTAGTTTGATATCATTTTTTAAATTAATCTTATTTCCCAAAACCTGTTTTAAGCATTTTTATGTCACCAAGAGTGACAAGACAATACTGTTAAAATTTATAAATGAATACACACTTCTCCATGTGACTTTGGGATCTGGCTTATCCACTTATCTGGTGCATCTAGGGAACAACTAGTGACACAATATTGGATTACATGGAATTGTGCCCAATGAAGAGGATGGGTTTTGCTTATGGTCATTGGTTTTCTGGCATATTTTGGAGCTAGTTACTCAGCATGCAGTTTCTTGGTCTCTGCATGTGGCACATTGTATTCTGAGCTGTATAGGTTGACTTGTGGGAGTCTGATGCATGGCTAGGTCCTTGCAATTTAGATTAAATGGCCTTCTGGGTGCTTTTTAATTTGGTGGTTCTGTTGGATAGAGATGAAGGTCAAAACTTGTCTGCATTCTTTTTTAATGTAATGCCATTCTCTCATGGATATTCTAGGAAGAAATTCATTGTACTTTTGTGTTCTTGCAGATTTCTGATCCGGTGACATGCGATGAAATGTTTGAAAGTTTAGCTAGAATCCATACCAACTACTATAAAACCAAGGTAAATTCTCTCATTGTGGCAAGACTCTGGTTATCCAGTGTTGAAATCTGATTGCCACCTCTGGGTATTGTGCTGTAATGCTGCTGATTTGTTTATAGCCTTTGCTCGGGAAAAGACAAGCCAGTTCACCTATCATTTTCTACCGAGTGTGCGATTATAGGAATGGGTGTTTGTGTGTGTAGTTGTATATCTCATGAATTGTTGATGAGTATGCTAATGCTGTAACTCCTAATAAATTTATTTCAGCAATCAGCATGCAGTGCATTGCCATATGAGGAAGCAGAATAAGAGCATCATTGTGGGTGAGAGAGAAGGGGGTTGTTTATATGTAACTTTGTTTGTTTGTTTGAATAGTATCCACGTTTGAAAGATACAAGCTTCACTGGGGTGACAGTAGAAGAATGCAAGATGGTCCTTGCAACAGGTATTTAGGCTAGCTATTACTTATTCAGTTTGCTGTTCTACTCTCAAAATATTTTTCACCACCTTTATTATGTGACCACCAAATCCCATGTCGATTGGCAGAAACATTATGAGCATAATGCAGCTGCTCCTTGTATCTTCCCATCCATTCCTGTGTGTCCTGCTTTGTACCCAGGAGTTTCCTCCTGCTGACCACCCACCCACCCCACCTTCCTGTCAACAGCTCTGCCATGAGCAGGTTATGCTAAATGTGCTTGTAAGGATCCAAATGGATGGAGTTTTGAATGATAGAGGGCCGGTTTGCATGATTCTGGCATGGTTAACAAGCCAGTTGGGTTATTTTCCCCACTGTGCGTGCCAGCTGAATTTCCCTAATTACCCTTGCTGGCAAGGCTTGCTGTATCATCTGAATCCGGGTCGCATGATTTGTTTGGCACAGTTGGGCAGCAACTCTCAAATAAACCAACAGCAGCCTGTGGGTTATTTGAGGGTTGCTTCCCCCACAAACAAGCCATACTGCCCAAATTTGGATGGCACAGCAAGTGGCACCAGTGAGGGCAATTAGGGAAATTTGACTGGCATGCGCAGGGGGGGAAATAACCCACCATGGCTTGTTAACCATGCCGCATCGTGTAAACCAGTCCTCTCACTAACATTAAAAATGTAAGGGGCCATTCGTTTGGCCCCTTACATGCACAGTGGAGTTAACAAACCACTGTAGTTTGTTAATTGTGCCACAGTAATGCGAACCGAGTCTCTTGAGTAATGCATTGGCTTGAGGTAATGTAGCACACGATGATAAATGGATTTTTATGTCCCAAGAAATTGAACCCACGGCTAAAGGAACCAAGTAGGACTTGCAACAAAATGTTGCAGTTTATCGTCATCCCAAACACGAGTGCTTCTATTCAGGAAGCCAGCTGTGCCCACCTCCAGGATACTGCAAAGGTCCCTGGCAGGACCGTTCCCCTCTTCTTTCCATTGTTCTTTTCCAGCTGACACCCAACATTCCATGGCTTGTGGAATCCACTGAGAATGCTCAGTCCTGATTGCGTTGTGTTTGGAGGCGGGGGGTGTGTGTGTGTGTGTATGTACGCACGCCTCCATTGTTTTTAAAGTTCCAAACTTCTGCATAGCCCAGGTTCACCCAAACCTTCCAAATTCTCCCACTTGTTTTTCAGTGGTCCTGTTTTGGTCCAGTCTTGCCAGCACAGGAGCACTGAAGAAAATCTGAACAAGAAGGGTGTCTTTCCAAAGTTTAATGTGCCTTAAACAAGACTGACACTCACTTAGTATAGGAAAGACAACAGCAATCCAACCAATTTTTGGTTTCCTGCATTGCTTGGACCAAGAAAATATCAGGAATAAATCGAAATCAAATGCACATACCCTTTCTGTGTTCGTAGAAAATGCTTTCTTGTTATACAAAACTTCAAAGTCAGTTATTACAGTTCAGGAGTTTTCTATTATACTGTGGTTCATTTTCGTTACGGTATGTCTATACAAAGAGCCTTTATGGGGGAAAGTGCATTTTAAACACATTTGAAGTGACACATAGCTAAATAGCAGATTTCTGTTCTGCCTGCAGTATGTGTTTATATAATGAGTTTTCAGCAATGTGAATTGCATAGGCACATGCACCCGGAAGCTAGGATCAGCCCTGCCTCCCTAGAGGCAAACATGCAATAATCACCATATGTTGTGTGAAGCAGCCTCTTAAAGAAGCAGGCAGCAATGTAGAGCTTGTTTTTATAACAAAAACTATGTTCCTTTGTCCAAACCCTTCCCTGGCTGCAGATACCTTGAAGCAGATAGAAGAAGTGAACAAAGGAAAATGGACGAAGTTACGTGAAAAATTCTCTGCCAAGCATCCTGAAGAAGATTCCAAATGATAACTTCTTGTCCCTAACCAATGTTCCTAAAGCGCTGCATTTTGCCAGTATGGTAAACCTTCTCGAAACATAACTTTTTAAAATTGGCTTACATATGAGAATATCAGACTTTCTAAGTCAAAAGACCCAGGTTTAGCATCTCATCTCAGAATCATTCTTCCTGGGGACAGTGGTTGAGTATTAACAAAAGACTTGATGAGAAGTTCTTCCTGAACAGAACAAGCAAAGCCCATTTGGTTATGTTGGTTTATGGAGGGTATTAGGAAGTCTTTAGTTATATTTGCAGAAGACAGTGGTGATATGATGCCATTCTTTGACTACGTGTTTACACCAGACGGGCATTTTGTGGAAAGACTGTACTGTTGGATGTCATCTTGTAGTTGATGAGCTGAAACATAATAGAATTGTATTTCATAGCTTTTTAGAATTCAAAGAAAACTCCCAAAGAAATACGGACATTATACTGGATATATGTGTGGCCTCTTCTTAGTCCTTCTTAATGCTCTTGTATGGTTTATTCAAGAGGGAAAAAGTCTGCCATGTGTTGATATTGTATAAAATGGAGCGTTCCCATAAAGCTGTGGTTTTTAAACTGTTCTGTGGAGCCTTGTGTTTTTCCTGTGAGAAAATCAGTAGTGGTAGAGCAGTTGCCCAAAAGACATTATCCACCATCATCTCTTTCCCCCCTAAATTGCAACAGGGTACACACTCATTTGTTAAGGGCCAATAGCAAAGGCCACTAGGCCCTGCCAACACCCTCTGCAAACACAGTGCACACTAGACCATGCCTCAGCAAACATAGCAATCTAGCGGTTGACAGATCACTGTACAAAGGGTTCCCTAAGAGTAAGAAGGTTGCCTTCCACAGCTAGAGAGTATTCAGTAAAAAAAAAAACTGTGGCAAAGGATAGGCCTGAAATTCTCACTAAATGGCTTCAGTATCTAGCAAAAATGGTCAGTAGTGCAAAGTTGCTGCTAAAAAGGCTAATGCAATCTTACTCTTTATAAATCGAAGCACTGAAGGCACAAACTGCATAAGGAGATGCGGTGGCATGCGTGTCAGCCCCACTTCCACCACTCCCCAACTGAACATGCTTAGATTTTCTCTTACGTCCTCACATTAAACGCACAAAGTTCAGAAAGGGTGGCTGACACATGTGGCAGTTTGTGCCCTTGTTAGGGATGAGCAAACATGCAATGCTCAAGCCCGTTGAGCTTCAAGAACAGTTTGGAGAACCTCATTTCACCTGGTTTGGATTCCTGAATGCAAGTGTCTTTTCCTTCTTTTTGATTGGAAGAAATGCACATTTTTAAAAAATAAATGACCTCTAATGTCCCTTCCAACTCTAAAATTCTATGACTAATTCAATCATTCTTTAGAAAATTATTCATACGATTCTTGTCTGACAAGTTTGCAGTTCTACTAGTATATCAAGAAGAGATTCCTTCACTTCCTTTCCTTTTTATTTGATTTTGCATGTTAAAACTCCAGGAAGTTCTCATATTAAAATGTAACCAGTATTTGTAAAACATAACAGAGCAAAAGAAATGGCAATGCTGGATCCCTGATTAGTGGAATCTTTTTCTTCTCTGAAATCTGCATGGCAGTCAGTACATTTGAGGCACACCCTGCTTTGGTCAGAAAGTGAAATAAATGGAAAGACTCTTGCAAGGGACTATCTGTTCCTGGTCACCTCTATCTCCCCAAACAGAGTATCACTCTGGACCAAGTGGAATCACAGAAGTCAGATATAACTTAAATTGTACCTAATAAGTCCTAGCTTTGCCTACAGTTGGGTTTGACTGTATAAGCAGAACCGACATATGACTTTTCCATACAATACAACGTTCCAAACAGTTGAGGAGTTAGGAGAGACGAGGGAACGTTTACGTTCAAAGCCTAGACTTCTATAGTGATAGCCCCGGAATACATTTTACATGAAATTTCTCCAGAATGGTCTCTTTCCTGTCTCCTCTTCCCTGCCTCAAATCTCCACTTCCTCAGTTATACACACTAACTGTATCCTTTGGTGCTTCTGCATCCAGTTGGAGACAGTGAAGATATATTGGTATTTTTTCTCAGCCAGCTGAAATAATTTAACTCTACGACCTCTTGTTGCCTAGAAGCAGGATGAATCCTAAGTATACTGGGAAAAGATGCGTGAGGAACATAGACTGCATGTTCATGCTGAACTGTGAAAGGGCAATCTCCCACTAATGTCCACAGTCTCTCTCCAGGGAAGGCAAAGAATCTTTTAACCCCCCCCCCCCAAATAAAATCTGCCACCCATCTTCATTTGAAGGGTTAAAATAATAGTATATTTTCTTGCAGTTGCTTCTTAGGTGAGATTGTGTCAGAATCCCAAAAATTCCAGTGACTTCGGAGGACTTGAGATGACAAGCTTGTAGAGAAAAATCCATGTATGTTGACTTTCCATGGACTCTTCTGGAATAAGTTAAAATATAACAAACTGCTCATTGCTAAAAATGTCAATCCTATTTGCACCCGGCTAGGTAGCCATCAACGTGTAGTGCATGGAGAAAGATAACCCCCTGTTATAGGAACAGTTATCATCAGGAGCAGCAAAGCTCCCAAAGGTATAACAAAACGATGAAACCACACAAAGTCATCAGCTTCAGGTCTCTTGTTGAATAACATGTCTGCAATCAACCCTATTGGAGATGAACAGAAGGTGGTGCTTGAGACTCCACACTATGAATCATCACGGCATGGATCAGCTTTCCTTGATGAGATTTGTGCAGGGAATCTAGTACCAAAGATCCTCCTCAGGAAGTGCATGTGTATATTGCAGTTTTAGCTCGGGGAAGTGGATGTTGCTGTCTCAGTGGTTCAGAGTGTTCTGGACATCCACAAAACCCATCCGCTGCCTTCGCTTTCTTTGCTCTGTCATCTGAAATGGGAAAAAGGAAACGTTAAAAGGTGGTGCAAATCTCTTATTATTTATTGCATTTATATCCCACCTTTTTCCTCCAAGGAACCCAAGGCAGTGTATATAATACTCTCCATTTTATCCCCACAACAACAACCCTGTGAGGTAGGTTGGGCTGAGAGTCTGTGACTGGCCCAAAGTCACCCAATGGGTTTCCATGGCTGAGTGGGGACTAGAACCTGGATCTCCTGACTCCAAGTCCGACACTTCAGCCACTACACCACACTGGCTCTTACACTTGAATCCACTCACCAGTATTTATCAAACCTACAATTGCTGGACTCTATTGTTAAGACAACTTCCCACAAACGCCTGCATGTTGCAGAGACCCTTTCTTGGGTATATCCTCAGTTCATATAAGGTACTGGCATTCCATATGAACTGTGTCTACCCTCTAGAAATATACCCACACTACTCTGAAGCTATACATTGAAGAGGGAGATTGATAATGGCAGGGGGTTAGAACAGCTTGTCCTCTACTGTTTATCTTGTTGGGAAACCTGTAATTAGCTTCCACCAAATATAAATCTTCTGCAGAATACAATTTGAAAATCACTATAATGAGTTGGCACATCAAATGTATTTGGCACATCAAAACGGGAGGCACAGTTTCAGTCTTTTGGAAAGTGGGGAGGCTAGTGGTTCCCTGCATAGTAAATTGCAATCCTGAAATCCTTGTATTTGTCAGGAGGAAGCCAGAGATCATCACATAGTTGCTCTGTATTTTATCTAAAAGCAAGTTCATGCATTTGTCATAAGATTTTTCCAGAATAATTATTTAGTTGGGGTAGCAAATGTGGGGCAATGCCTTGACATCTGTGAAACTCTAAATGTGCTGCTTCGCTTGGTCCATTTAGGGACTCTATTACCTGGATGAAAATACACAATGCAGCCCCCCGAGTGTCCCTGTTCTCCATGTTTCTATTACCTGCTCCTTTAGCTCATTCAGCTGTGAGGTGAGATGCGATACCAACTTCATGGTGGAATTCAATTTATCCTGTAGACTCCGGATCTCGTTCTGCTCCCCTTCACCTTCATTGCTCACTAACGACATGGCTCGCATTCGAGGGAACCAGTCCAGGTTCTTGTTCTGGAACGGTCATTTGAGAGAAGAAGAGTTTAAGGGAGGGAATGCCTAATCTGAGCCTCTAGTGATAATGATGGACCCAAAAGACACCCCCACCCCCAAACTATGCAGCTGATCTTTTAGGGTGGGCACGGGGAATATGCACCCTGTTATTCAGATACAGCCTGTGGGGGTTCTGCATTCAGCCTGCTAGCTTCTTCCCCAGGCAGGAAAAATCCCTGTTTACACAAGGGCTGAGTAAAGGAGCCATCATGGCATACTGAGGATGAAGACTGGGACGTCTCTACTCCTCAGGTGAGCTGTGGAGAGGTCTGGTCTTTATCCTCATGTTGGACAAGGGAGGTTTAAATTAGGAAGTGTATGTGCTTGAGAGAGAAAATGTGTTTGAAAATGGGCTGGATGCATGTCACCAGTAGCCATCCATTTGGGATAGAGGCCCTGGCTATGGTGGCATGAGCCTCCTGATGGCCAGGACAGGGATCAGTTTAGCCCTTGGGCGAGAACAGTTCCCAAACCCTGACTTAAACCAATCTCATGCTTTGGAGTATTCCTTTCCGCTTACATGCAAACTTCCCCAAGCTGATCCAGAATGTTTTTTCTGTAATCTTGAAATTCAGCATCTTTTTCTGGAGTTGCCTGAATCTGCAAACTACCATCCTTATTTCCATATCATGGAAGAGAGATGGCTCAGGCCAACTTCTTCAAAATTAGTAAGGAACATAACTACAGACACGGAGTTAAACTTGGGATTAAAAGTGCCATTGTCTTACCTCCATCTCTAAAGTCTCAGTCCTGCTGTTCCTGAAATGCCTACAGTGCAAGTCTATTCATATTTACTCTGAAGTAAGTCTGACTATGTTCAACAGGGTTTATTTCCAGGAAAAAGTTAATAGGACTGCAGCTTTATTTTCAGTCTACATGTGATGACAGCTGAATGGTTTGTTTAAGCTATATTCTAGCATCACATAGGAAGCAAGACATGGCCTGTAGTTCGGAGCTCTTTGCTCTGAACAATTCACAATGGCAGGCTCTCTTCCGGCCCTGACCACCTAATCTGGATTCAGCTGGAGAGAGAGAAATTCAGTCTTGTTCAAAAAATTTGAAGTAAAATTGAAGATGGAGCCAGAGCCCCTCAGGAGGTATATCACTGTGGAGGAAGCTGGACAGAAACTGGGAGAGAGCAGTCATTCTCAAACTGTCAAGGATAAAGATTATAAAGCTAATTTTTATTGGCCTGGTTCAGACAACACGCTAAACCATGCTGCATAACCACAAAATGGTTAAGAGAATGCATTAAGGTGAATGCATTCCCTTAACAATTTTGCGGTTAAGCAGCATGGTTTAGCATGTTGTCTGAACCAGACCATTAAGTCTTGCCTGTTGGAACAAGTGGAAGGAGTTACTCATTCCAGGATGCCTTTCTCCACTGTTGGAGGAATGGTTATGCAAAAAAGCTAGAGATTCCCATGTCCTTACTGAACTTTAAAAATGAATTTAAAATGACTGGCTGTTTGCTGAAAATGTCTGTTTGCAAGGTAACTCTTAGTGACATGTGAGGGTGAAAACTCAGTTATACAGTACATACCTTTATCATTTGTGCTACATAGCTCTCAGGACCTGTATAGTCTGTCTTATTTTTCACTCGCACCAGCACTATGAAGTACAGGTAATTCCACATGTTGTGCTCAAATTTAATGTGCTCTTCAAAGGACACAGTCTTATTGTCAAACTTGTCCCTTTCAAGACCTAAAGAAGCAATGGAGGAAAGGGGAAAGCGGTATTATCTAGCATCTGCCATGCCTCTTCACAGCTCCCATTCAGAGTGATTGGTTCTGCAAGCATATTTCTCTAGTGCACTTGATCTCCACTTGTAGCATATAGGTAGATTGGTGGGGCACTGATGGATGGTCCTGTTTACAGCAGAGAATTGAAATAGATAGCCTTTGGGGGTACTTCCAATCTGACTTTAATGGGTCTTGAGCAGAAAATGGATTCTGCCTAATATTTGCGGTCGAGGTTGAAGTGAAAATTTCACTCTAGTGTGCATGATTTGGGTATTTGTGCAGAGAATGTCTCAAAACGGAAATCCTACACATGGCAGAGGCAAATCCATGGTTTATATTTATGTAAAAACCTCTTGCTCTGGGGCCTTGTAGTACATTCAGACCATGGATGGCTGAGCCTAGGTGCCTGGCTTCTAAAGGATACTTCCTGAAATGTGGATACCCAGTAGAGGTGGTTAGAACCTCCTGTCTTCTAGAAAGCCATAGACTATGTGCACACACGAGGCGTTACAGTAGGTGTTCCTAAGATGGTGCAGACAAAAGCAGCTCATTACAATCAGAATCATAGAATAGTAGAGTTGGAAGGGGCCTATAAGGCCATCGAGTCCAACCCCTCAGTGCAGGAATCCACCCTAAAGAATACCTGACAGATGATTGTCCAGCTGCCTCTTGAATGCCTGCAGACATCATAGAACTTCTCTAATTCCCACAGGCTGGTCTAAATCTAGGCCAAAAACCTAATGCTTCACACCCACAGCCCTCAGTCCTCTCTTCAATCCTATCCAAGACAGGCCATAGACTTCTCAGGCAGAATCTATATCTGAAGAAGGTCCTCAGAGCTTCTGCTGGGTCCACCAGGCAGGGACACAGGAAAGGATCCCTTTCTTTATTTTTCTCTGTATTTATGGACTTCTCAGGTCCTACTCCATGTTTAACCATGGAATGGAACTGAATAGGCATCTCACAACAGACTTCAGAAAAGCCACGTTTTAAAAAGAATACATGAGAAATGCATCAGATTATGTCCAGTTTTTAAAGCTAGTTCTTGAAATTTAAACACCAACATAAGGCATATCATGTAGAATGGGTTAGTTATCATGCATAGCATATTGGAGGAAACGGGTCTTGCCCTCTCCTTTTTGACGTATTGTGTCCACTAACCATCAGAAAAAAAAGTTCTTGTAGTGAAATTTACAATGAGGTCTATATGTCTGGGTCTACTGGGGAGGAGCAAACACCTGTTTTCATGATGTTGCACGCAGGGCAATGCACATCTGAAGTAAAAAGAGAGCTCCGGCTATTGGGCGGTATAGAAATGTAATAAATAAATAAATAAATAAATAAAATAAAACACATCTTTCTAGCGTAGGTAATGTTAGCTGCTCCAGATGAGCCATAAACCTATCCAGTGGTTACAGACCAAACCTAAACCTCTCTGAATCATGTGACCGTAACCCACCTCCTCTTTATTTATTTCACTATTGGAGAGGGGGATAGCCTTCCCTCCCTCCCCTGCCTGGCTTGCATGATCTTGGCGGACGTTTGTTGGATATATGGAGGAGTTCCCTGAATAAATAGTTTTTCTAGACACTTACCACATACAAAACATGTAGTCTTGAGGATCTCTTCTTTTTTCTGCTTCTCACTCCTTAGATCTGCAAAGGTGTCGATGATGACACCAAAGATGAGGTTGAGGACTATGATTATGACAATGAAGAAGAAGAGGAGGTCATAGATCACTCGAGCAGGAAACAGGGACTCCTTTAGGGCAGAAAACAAGGATACCCATTAACAGTAAGCACAGCTTACTCTTTTCCAGTGTTTTGCTGGAAAATATGCAACTTTGCCCTCTAGAATGTTGCTACAAGGTAGCTGGCTAGGTGGGAAGGAACATGATGGGTTATCAGAACTCCACTGAGTACAAAATTAATAGATGATATTGTAAATACAAAAAATCATTTGGAAGGAGTGATTATATTTGATGTGTAATGTAGGAATGGTAAGATCTCACAAAAGGCTAGATTGTGAAGGAGAGATTGAGTTTAATAAGAAGCAAAGTGTAAATTTGTGTTGGAGGTGTGAGAAGAGAAACTTAAAATAATGTGACAAGTCTGTCTCAAACCATAGCGCACAATTTGGCACACCATGAAGTCAACCGGAAACAGAGTTAAGAAAAACACACAAATAAATGAACACTGTACAGGATCCCTTAATTACATAAATGAATAATTACATAAAATTGTCACACAAATTATTAAATTTAATAAGCCTAATACTGTGAAATATCCTACAAAATAAGCCAAACGCATTTTTACACAAAAGTCTTCATCAGTGGCCTGGTAATATAACAATTCTATTTTTAATGTTTGTTTTTTACAAAATTTCTAAATTGTTATGTAGCATATTTCACAGTATTAGGCCTATTAGGGTTTTAATTATTTGTGTGGCATTATATGTAATTATTAATTTAAGTAGTTAAGAACATCTGTACAGTATTCGTTTATTTGTTTTTCCTTAACCCTATTCCTGGTTCAATAGCTTTTAATTAAGAAATATTTAGTGTCTTTTATTCTTTGTACACTATGAAGTCACAGTGACTTCAGTGGCACATAAGCACTGTTTACAGCAGGGGAGGGCAACCTCACGCCCACATGCTTACTCCAGCCTGTGCTGGGGTCAATCCAGCCCACTGAAATTCTGCCCCCTGCCCCACCCCTTTGCTACACGATGGAGAGTCCCTTTGTTGTCTCCAATCAAAGACTGGGAATAAGCTAGAGATTCCCCCATAACAATCGGCCAGGCTTACAGGAGCAAGGACAGAACAGTCCAACTCAGCTGGTGCTTGCAGTAGCTGGTTCCTGCAAGCCCCAGCATAGTCAGATGCCTTCTTCCTCCCCCCAATCAGGGTGTGAGGGAGGGGGGAAGGAGCCACTCGTGCCCCAATTCACATGCAAACGGGGCAGTTTAAGGAGTCACTAGACTTGGGCCACTGCTTGCAAGCATTTGTGCATCTCTCTGCATGAAAAAAGAAAAGAAAAATAGTGGGAGCTGCAGCACTGGTGACTTTACAGGAAGGGTGGGGCTCTGGATGGGGTTCCATCCCCTTGATGTTATGTCCAGACTTCTTGACATCATCCAGCTTGCTGGGCTTGGTCTGGGGGACAATATGGGCCTGGACCAAAAGAGGTTGTCTTTACTGCTTTACAGGGTGTTGGATTACATCCTTACCCTACTGTTGCTTATATAGGTTGTCCCAAATGAACTCACATCTTTAGATGGTTTCCTGAGGATGTCTCCCACGCCACCTCCATTTCTGAGGCCATGATTCAGGACGGTGACTATGCACATAAGCAGTGTGTCACAGGCACGCTCTGTATTATCTTCATCTACTGAAATACAAGCAAAAACCAACTCAGCAGGAAACAACAACAGACCATTCATCTCTGATTAACCTTCAGAGCGCCAGATTCTCTATAGATTTACTAGCTGTATTAATGATACATAGCTAATATTTGGCTGCTCTGTCTAATTATTGCTTTTTATAAAACATAATGGAAAATATTGGTGCAACAGCCCTGTACTATTACTTACTTAGGGAGGATTATCTTAACTAGGAAATTAAAAGATCTTACTGTTTTTTTCTGCTGACCCAGGATACAGACCAAATTCATCCTAGGTACAGTGTCAAGGTGCTATGTAAAAGATGCAATGTTTCTCTTCCCTCCCACTAGCGCCTCTATTAGAGGAAACCCTTTGAGCCATCCCACGTACCTTCCATCACTTTAGTCATAGCAACATGAGAAGAGCAGCTCATTTTGTCATTACTGCACGACTCCATAAAAGCGTCCGTGTTTGCTTGCATCCCGAAGGGGTTAGCTGCTGGAAGTATGAGATACAGTTAAATGGTCAAAATATCCCCTTTCGATTCATAACTAAAAAAAAAAACAAAAACAGTCCAGAAAACTCATTTCCTATGGCTGAAGCTACACCAAAAAGTATCTCCAACCACATGCTTTGCCTTGTTATTCTAGGTGGCCTTCTATCTAGTACCACACTATCATCCAGTGGTATTATTCTGATGGTAACTGGGAATGTGAGTCATCTCCCCTGCCCCCTTGAGATCCAGATTCCACTACACCTGAACTGAAGATTGCTGTGTTCAGACAATACAGTAGTCAACGATGGGGTAATAATCAACTTGACAGTTGTTCATCTAGGTGGTACTCCCCACACAACATGATAATAACCGTGGTGTGGATTAGGATCAGCGTTGAGTTGACTATTAGTCCCCACTGAGTTGACTCACTCATCCCCCATCCTCTCTCCCCACTCAGTCCTCCCACTAGTATTAATTTTTGTGAACCGCCCAGAGAGCTTTGGCTATTGGGCAGTATAAAAATGTAATAAATAAATAAATAAATAAATAAATAAATAGTATCCCATCAGCCATTGCTGCCGAAAATCTATCCTGCCAGCTGGACTAGAGCAGCAGCCACCGCTTTGATGACTGCCCTCGCCTTGCGAATCTGTGGCTGACAAAGTAACCCATGTTGGCTGAGGAAATTACCAACAGTGCCCTCCACATAACACAATAACCAACGGTGGTTTCAATAGCCACCTCTGCACAGCATTGGTTATTTGGCCCAAAACTCCCTCCACACAACACGATAACCCATGGTGGGTTAAATAACCAATGATCGACTATTTAAACCACCATTGGTTATTATGCTATCTGAACCCCAGTCTAAGATTGTCCTTATATATTTTACTTTGTATTTGAGAATAGATTTGCAAAATACATGTGCATAGCGTAATTTAAGAAAAATACCAAGTATGCAGATTGCAGCGTTAGCTTGCAAAATACATTCAAACAAGGAGCCAGTTTGCTGGGTGGCAAAAACTACTTGTTCACATACATGCTACTCATAAAAGACACTAAAGATATGCACAACCATCACCCAATCCGCTATCAAAGTGAAACGTTTTGTACGATTTTGCCTGTTTGTTTTCGTTGTTGGATCTCTTTATAAAGTGCCACCAGGGCCTCCAAGCTGCCAGCTTTAACTGCATGAACAAGCTAGTTATTAAGTCTTGGTTAAAAAGTCCAGGACACAATTAAGGTGAAAACCAATTGCTAAAACAACGCAGTAGGTGAATGTACAAGTTCCCAGGGATACCAATGTAACTGGATGAACCCGACTGAAAACAAAGGAAGTCACTACATCTATATTTAAGCCATGGTTGTTTTTCATAGGGATACTGTTTCAACACACATCCCTTCCAAGATCTAGACTCCAAGTCCAATCCACAGCCAAGTTAAAGCTAACGCAACAGAATTGAATCTAATTTACCTGAACTGGTAGGACTAAACCGGCCTAAGATTGCAAGCCTATGCATGCTTACTTGAGAGTAAGCCCTGTTGAGACTCAGCGGCACTTGTTTCTAAGTCAACATGCAGATGATGGGCTGCATATCAAAAGTCCTTCAAATTAAGTCTATGAATTGAGCTATGAAAATTTTCTTAGCAGGACCAAGAGCAAACAGTTCTGGTTCTCTCCAGTTCATTGGCATTTCAGAATGGGGAAAGGGGATACTGGACTTGAAGTATAGGGGTGTGGGGTGGCAGAGACCTTTAGATTTGATGTTGGGCAGTGGGTCGACTTCCATAATGAAGTCATCTTTCAGGAATAGGAAGCCTACAATGGAGAAGAGGTAGACGAGGATGAGGGCCAGCAAGGCTGTCAGCAGAATGGAGCGTCCGTTTCGTGTCACACTTTTGATGACATTAAATAAGGTCTCTTCCCGGTAGATCAAGTCAAAAAGCTGAAACGGGGGGGAAAAAACTTCCTTAGAATCAACAGAATCAATCCAAAGAAAACAGGAGTTCTGTGACAGTCCTTTATTCCTATCACCATTATCCCCAGAACTGAAGAATGATTGGCTACACTCCATTCCACTAAACATCAGCATCCCTACTTTAATGATAGATAAACTATGTACTGTAAATATGGTCACTATGTAAATATGGAATGCAAAAACCTTTGGACTCTGGCCACCCCCAGTCTCTTGCTTTAGGATCTTGGCTTCACTATTCCCAGATCACGGACACTCCAATCTAACTAGTAAATCATATGTCTTTCCAGTGAATGCAACAAATAATAGCTAGGCAGAACAAGACAGACATAAAGATGGGCAAAATGTTATGCATACAATGGGCAGGTAGGTAATAAAAAGCAAGAAAAGAAAAGGCATCATTAATAAACCACAACCTGTCCCTGTACAGATGAGACTACTGTACCAAGATGCTGTAGAAGAGTTCATGTACAAAGAGCCCCAAGACGCTGGTCAGGATGTAGGCGACGTGATAGAGAAATTCCACATCCATGATCATGGCCTTATATCCTCGGATGAATGTCCCACGGTTGCCAACAAAGCTTACCACAAACACAATCTTATTTGTCAGCTGTGAAGCAATCACAAGACAGAAAGGGTAGGGGGCAAGCAGTTACTTTTCAGAGTGAATTTATATTTATTATGCCACTTTGGAATTCTGATTTCATTTAACACTAACATAAATCTATTGCCATTACATTTGCACAGGCAAAGAACCGAACTTAGCTTTAGGAATTGTCCCAATACCTTCAGCTGATTATTTTTTTAACTGTGAACTCTGCTTCAGAGAGCTCAACCTAAGGTACATTAACAGTACAATCCTATACATGTTTGCTCAGAAGTAAGCCCCACTGTTCAATAGGGCTTACTCCCAGGTTAGTGTGTGCAACTTTGCAGCCTAAGTGTGATTTCAGTTTAGCCAGGTGCCTTACATTGAGAGCTCCCAGTATGTTCAAAGTGAGGCCAATGCCCAGATGGTAGATGGATCGCAGGATCAGTGCCACGAGAAGTGGTCTGACACCATAGCGCCGGGTGAACAGAGCCATGATAGAGAAGCAGATTAAAAACCACGAGAGAAGGGGGATCAATGGGGAATCCAACAATCCTGGAAAACAGACAGATACACTAATTAAGCAGCCACGCTGAGTGAATATTTGTAAGATATGCTGTTATGTTATCTCTTTACACAACAATAGATCTGGAGAATGAGAGAAACGTTGGGAGCCCAAAGAGTTAATGACTTCACTTTAAATAAATACGAGCTGAGCACATGCTCAGTGGAAGTCAGCGAGGTGAAACTGAATGCAGTAAGTGGCCATCATCACTGGGAAGCCACTGGCAGGAAAGGAAACCCTGTGCCTTTACTGGCAGGTGTCTGTCAAGGCAGAGAGTGGCTTGCACAGACAGCGCATGTTTGTTGCTAATGCATAGCCAGCAGTGCCTAGTATGGATGAAAGATGTCATCAGCCTGTAAGCACACTGGGCACAGCTAGCCATTCAACAGCAGCACACCTGCATGGGGCTAAACAAGCCACATCCTGACTCAGCTGCCTACAATACCTTTACCATTTCCAACCCCAGTTCATTAACGGCTGCTGCCAAAGCACCCAGTGATGTTGGCGTACCCAGATCTAAAGGGATGCATTTGCATTAGAATACCAAATCAAGGTATGCACAATCTATCAGACTTACAAGTATTTTTTCACAAATCAAGCCAGAAACTCTCACAATTCATGAATGGAATAACACTTCTTTTATTACTGTTTTACCGAAGACATGGTGATTACACTGAAAGGTTATTTCCAGAGGGGTTTTATTTTTAACTTTAACAAAAAAAATAAACGTTCCAAAATCCATATTGGTGTAATACCTTTATCGAACCAACCAAAGGTCACAAAAAATGTGTAAGCATTCGAGATCTCTGCCCCTTTATAAGATCTCGAAGTCTGCATGATCACAGTTTTGCATATTTTGAGGGGTGACGTTCTGGTAGGCCCAGTAAATATATTAATATTATACTAATATGGATTTTGGAGGTTTTTCTTATGGCCCACACAGCTACCTTTGTGACTGACAATAAATAAATGTTTGGTGGTTTTCAAATGGTAGCATGTTAGAGTAATTCCAAAGAGTTGGCTGCAAAGGCCTAGCTAGCAAAGTTTTCTGTAGCTTCACAGCACTCCAGATAACATTTTTTTTTGTTCAGATGACACAACTGCAGAGTGTCCCCAGAAAGGGATACGTGAATGCCAGAAGTGATGGTGTAAAAATTGAAGTGAGCATGATGGAGCACATACCCATTGAGGACACCTCGACATAAGGATAGAAGAAAGCAATGATGATGTTTATGAAGACAGCCAGGTTGAAGGAGATACTTCCCCAGAGTGTCATTCTGCGGGAGAACCAGTACATCAGTGGATTGCCTATGGGAAGAATGAGAAGCAAAGCTGAGTGAATATCGTCTGCTTCTAAGAAGTAGCACAGGCCTCCCCAAAGACCCAGCAATCTCAGTACAATTATTCACAAGGCCAGGGATCAATACTCCTGTTTCCTCAACCTAGTTGCAAACGCTATCAATTGCAAGAAACGGGGACACAATTTCCAAGTGGTAGCACATAGCTTGGGCTCATCAAGCTTCAGTATACTGTAGCACAGGATTATGTCCTCATATCCTTCTTTCTTCCTCTGTTGTCTGTAGAAAAACATTACTAAGAATTTCTGAACGTAAACATACCTGCTTAAAGGGACATACAGCCAGGTAGGCCAACACAAAATCATAAAACCTGATGATATTATGCCACTACTGCCAGATGGGGAAAAACCATTTTAGAAATATCAATACATATGGAAAAAGATAGTTTCATGCTGGGATTGTGGGATATTTAGAAAGCATCCTCTGCCCCTGGCTCTCTTAGAGAATCTTTTTTTGGGGGGGACCTACAATATTATCCAAACCTCTGACTGATTTTAATCAGTGATCCAGTGTGGTGTAGTGGCTAGAGTGCCGGACTGTGAGTCGGGAGATCAGGGTTCTAGTCCCCTCTCAGCCATAGAAACCAACTGGGTGACTTTGGGCCAGTCACAAACTCTCAGCCCAATCCACCTCACAGGGTTGTTGTTGTGAGGATAAAGTGGAGAGGAGGATTATGTATGCCGCCTTGGGTTCCTTGCAGGAAACAAAGGCGGGATATAAATACAATAATAAATAAAATAAAAATAAATCAGAGCCAAAGAAGAATTATGGGAGCAAAATGCTTGCCTTGAATTTGAGGTGAGTATTATGGGCCTCCTGCGCTCCTATTTCTAAGCCAGGAAATATAAGCTCTTTATTTCAAGTCAGTAAATGTCACTTTATTATCCATCGCCTAAAATTCAACAGGTGCTGCATAGTGCAGCAGGGACCTGAGCTGACATGCAATTCCACATCCCAAATGAGAGTGACGTGAGCAACTCCACAGTCTCGTCCGGGACTTACTACGCAGTTTCTTCTGCCATTCCATCTCATTGTGGAGAAAGGACGACTGTTCAAAGAAGTCACTGACTTTGCTGCCCTGCTCGTCCTGCTCCGTAGTGGTAAACAGCCGGTATTTTGTCTCTTTGGTCAAGAACTCACAGATGCTGGGCACTGGGAAGATGATCTGCTCCATGCTCCGGTCCAGGCGCACGATCTGGAGGAAAGCAGGGAATGAGGCATCATTGGGTTTCTTTTTATCTGCAGTTACAAAACTTATAGGGTTCGGAGGGGACTGTGGTTTTAGCCTGCCCCATCTTAATGGCTCAGGACAGGTAACAGCGGTTAAAACAGCATGTACAAAATATTCAGTTAAAATCAGTGCCCCTTTTATTCCAACAAGTATCCCCACCCTATGAGCTGTTAAGACAGGAAATAAATAGGTTGAAGCGCATTGCCCAGACCCCTGGAATTTGCGTTAGTGCAGCCGCATTGGCTGGCAACAGGAACCATCACCACAAATGTTTTTACATGGTTCAGAATCGGAGAAAGAACGTGATAAAGTTGAATCTGGATTGAGTCAACCCCACGGCGTCTCTCTTAGGGTGCAATACTATGCATGTTTAAACAGAAGAAAGTCCTACAACTCCCAGCATTCCCTTTCTCCCCTACACTGAACTCAATGGGAGGTGAAAATAAATTAGAAAATAGCCATCCCCACAAATACACCTCACAGCTTTGTCATGAAGTAGCCTGCGTTGCTTCAACATAGTACAGGATATGGCACAACATTCAATCACAGCACACCACCACTATTACCTAAACCCCACACAGGGAGACCATTGATCAGATGTCACATCTGTTTAGCTCTGGTTGCATGGATCTAGAGCTCACAAATGGGAACAAAGGTGATGGGAAACAAGGAGAAAGGGCTTCCATTCCTGGATGGGCTGGAATCTCAACAGTGAGCCCTAAACCCTGTAATTAGGAGTCAGTGATAATGCAGTCCTTGAACCACATACTCAATGCAGAATGGATTGGCTATAGAGTTCCATTTCCAGATTCTTCCAAGCCCTTTTCAGCATTGTTTGCTTAGTCCTAGACTGCCCTGTTATTCTGTGACATCACAACAGCCAAGCCAATGGTGAACAGAAGAGCTGTGGCACATTTGCCTGCTGGACTCATTGTGACTTCAGAGCAGATTATCCACTTGTTGTTAGATAACAACTTGTGTTTTACATAATTTAGATCATGTTAAAGGGAAATCAGGACACTAGATATTAGAAAACAAATCTAATTCTGTGTAGAAAGAGCTAGGGGATAGTGAGCTGCACCTCTATCTGGGACGTGTGCTTCTCATAATATGCTAATGGGTCTTCCTCTTCCTCTTGGACAGGAGTTGTTGATTTCAGCATCTGGGTCAGCTGTTTGTTGTGTAGAATGAGCTGCGTGAAAAAGAAGGGGAAAGAAATTATATCAGTTCACTGCAGCTTGAAAAAGCCTGCAGGGATCTCCTTCTATATATTAACAACACATTTCCTTGTATTTACTAGGCCTGACAAGCTTTGGGGAAAGGGGAGCAAATACAGTGAGTGTAAACAGGGCCTGGAATTCCCCTGGGAGACAGCTATTCAATTCACCACAGTAATTACAGCCAAAGACCACTAATCCACAAATTACAAATCAGTGCCCATAAATCCCCACAGAAATGGAATTGCAGCTGAATAGTGATCATGGTCTTGGACTAAGCTACGAGAGCAAACAAACGCAGTCAAGTGGTCGATTTTGCTATCTCTGAAGGTAAAGAGCAAGTTGGCTCAACTACAGGAAAATCTCACCTGCATTGCTATATAAAAAAGTTCTACCAGGAGGTGAGGGCATGTGTGCCCAGAGACCCATATGAAATTGGCACAAGGATGTACAAGCGTCCAGAAAAGTCCTACATTGGGTGTGCTGGTTCTTTTTCTAATCTGGTATAATGTACCACCCGTAGCTTTTTTTTCCTCTCAGGAGTCCCTGCAATATATGGACTCCCCTTCACCAATGTTATAATTATGGGCATTTCACAAAAGGCTGTGCAATATTTAAGATTTTCTGGCAATGGAAGTATACGGTAGGAATTCATCAGATTGATTAGGGGCCTACAAGTGCCACTGTATCCCACAGATGGGATATTGCCTTAAGGGAAGGAGGTGGGGCCAGAATAATGCCTTGCCCACTCCAGAGGCGGTACCAGCTGTTGCTCTCAGAAAGCCATGCTGCCATCACCAAGAAGAGGGGGCAAGATAAAGTGAAGGATGGTGCCGCTGCCCACCACACTGATCTCTGATCACTGAAGGAAGTTACTCAAAGTGATCCAGCCTATTGTTTGCCTTGCCTTCACTTGCTCTGATGGCAGATGTGACTGGTGGTAGGGGGAATTTCACCTGGTGTGTCTTTTCCCAACATACTACAGTGGAAACAAGAGAAGCCACAACTTGGTATACTCAGAAAGTGAAGCTATGCCCCATTGTATCCTGGCCCTAGAATCTTCCAGCTTCCAAAGCTCCCTTACCTGTTCGCTCCCTTTCTGGCTCTAGGCTCTTTATGAGGTTATCTTTTAGCTCAGTTCTCTTCTTGGCTCCTCTCTCTTGATCTTAATCTTATGGCCAAAAAGCAATGGCCTCCTGTCGTTCCATTCTGTGCCTCTGCCACCTATTGTTGAACCCAGTGCCATTCCATCCTGCATCCTTTCACCACCCTGACTTTTAACCAGCCTCCTTGACTGCCTAGAACTCTTATAATTTAAGTTCAATACTGCCTGTCCGAAAAGCTGCTCTAGGCAGCTAACAAATCCAAGTTACACAATAATGCCATACCACATCAAATAGAAACCACATTATATACACAACAATAATAGTGACTAAGTATCCTCCATCCCCATTCTGCCAACAATATCAGTTTCTCTTGTCCTTACAACATACTTGAACTTTTCCTGCAACCCCACAGCTCTGTATTTTTCCTCTCTTCCTTGCCCAACTTTTCTTCAATCCTCTGTCACTTCTACCTGTTTCTAAGTCCACTGCCTGCTCTGCCCTCTCCCTTTAGCCAATCTGTCTGTGTACAGTTTTAATCCCAGCAAACTGACATTTCACTTCCCTCACAGATGGACTGTTTTCAAACATACTGATACTGACAGTTTCATTCCCTCAGCAGTTAGAATGTTTGTGAACATTCAATTACATAGCAGTTTGTCAACCAATTGTTGCCATTGATTTCACCACCACAAAACACCTCAGTAGTTTCAATAGAGTTTTAATAATGCCTTTTATAACAGGGAGAGGCAACCTGGCACTGTCCATATGTTTTGGACTACAACTCCCATAAACCCAAGCCAGCATGGCCAAAGTTATGGGATTATGGGAGCTGTAGTCCAAAATAATCTGGAAAGCACCAGGTTGCCTACCCCTAGCCTTACAAGCTGGGATAGTGACAATAACCTTAGTTAATGTCATTATGGAATTGGATATTTGAAGATCAGTGAAGCTTTACCAACTCTACACTTCACCTCACAGGAATACCTAAACAGATGAAAAATGATATGATAGGAAACTCCCACAGAACTCTGCCTCGCCAGCACTGACACATTTATGTGGGCAGTACTTCCTCCCTTTTTTAATGGGATTACCGAGGGGCACATACATACCATAGAAGAGATCCCCTCTTCTTCCTCCTCCTGAATCCGCTTCACAGGTTTCAAGAGATGCTGAAGCTGCCTGTTGTGCCGAGAGAGCTGGAAATGTTAAGAGAGGCAACAAGCTTGGATTAACAAGAGTTTGAGTGTTGTCTTGGAGTCATTTGTGGATGGGTCATTGCAACCTAAATTTCAAGCAATCACAGCCCTCAAAAAATTATTAGCTCTTAATCAAAATGCACATGACCAGATCAGGTTCAAGTATGGTGTCTAAAAGTCCTCACGGGCTGATTAAAACCAGTGGCTGCCACAGACTGAAAATGTGTGGCTTGGCCCTTCATCATTAAACACGCACTGGAGAAATGGTTTTAGCCTGGCACTGGATTTTAAGGATGGATGCAGCCATTACGGAGAACTAGCTGGGCAATGTTATGTGATCTTTTTTTAGAGCTTTAGTCTGCTGCTGGCCTTTACTCTGTTTTTTTACTTTGGTTTTATTCTGTTTTAAACATTAAAGGTTTTATATTATTTTTTTATTAAGTTGTATTTTTGGTCTTTAATTTTTGTGAACCGCCCAAAAAACTCTCTCTATTAGCAGGTATAGGAATGTAGTAAATACAATACAATAAATAAATGGCCCACAGTGCTCCTTCCCACACTTCATTCTACTGTGTCTCAACTGGAACTCTGTTGCCACATCCCCCAGGTGAGATGCAAGACCGTTCTCCTTTAGATGTTACTCACACAAAGGCCTGGTTCAGACAACACGCTAAACCATGCTGCTTAACCACAAAATGGTTAAGGGAATGCATTAACCATTAACCATCAATGCATTCCCTTAACCATTTTGTGGTTAAGCAGCATAATTTAGCGTGTTGTCTGAACCAGGCCAGTAAGGGCATCACTTACTCTTCCTTTTCCTGTTCTCCCTACTTCTTTGTTAACATCCAAATATGTCCAAATCAGTTGTACCATTACTCTTCTTTGAAGGATTAGATGGAGCTATGATATGGGGGTACAATGTCACTAAAGTCCATGCTGGCAGCACAACATTGCTTAGAAAAATAAGGAGCTGTACAGACTTGATCTGGGCATGTGGGTAGGAAGGTGGAGTCAATGCTTACATCTTAAGTGTCAAGCTGATATAGGTTTGAAGGGAGAACAGGAGCCCAAATTCCCATTTCTTTCCATAGGAAGTAAGCTAGAGTTAGGAATTTTGGGATTTTGTTAAATCCGTTCCTCCTGTGTTTCACAGTTTGGCAGCCATCTTCTGTTCCACTGTCTGCTCATTGATAGAATTGGATTTTTTTTTAGAAATGTACGAGAATTTCATTCCACTCACAAGTGTGAATTAACGCTAATGTGCATTAGGGCAAGTGCAAATTTGTGCAAATCCGACCCCCCAGTTTAAAAATTATCTGCAATTCCACACATCTTGGAAAAAGCTGGTCTGCTGCAGCACCCACAGGTCATATTTATAGAAATCTGTACTCATTGGAATCCATTGCCAATTTCTCTGACAATGTGTACATGTATGAATCAACACTGAAGCTCCATCTGCATCTCAGCTGAAGCCAAGATCTTCCTGCGCTGGGCTTGAGAAACTATTTTAATTGGGCTGAATGAAATGGTGGTGGGGGGGGGGACAGCTTCCCTTTCTAATCCCTCCTATGACAACACTATAGCATAGAAAAGGAGAAAGGAATTTTACAAACGCATAGAACATCCTGACAAAGGATACCTGTAAGGCTAAAATGTAGATGTTGTGTCCAACTTCCCGAGGGGAAACCTCAGAATTCTCACATTCTTCTTCTTGAAGATAGGCTTTCTTAATGACATCAACCTGTAAGATATTTTGCAAGTAAGATCCAAACACTAAACCAGGAATCGGGTAGGGCTTTAGTATAGTAACCTGGTATAAACAGGCGATATCCTGCATATTTATGGACTTGCTACACAGGCAGAGAGGGTTGTATCCAAAGTTAATCCTACTTAGAATAGACCCATTGAAATTAGATGAATTAGATGCTTAAATTAATGAAGATTGGATACACCCCATTGGACACCACCCACTACCTGCAGTGAATCTCAGCTTTTGTGTTTAGGAAGCTTTTGTGTTTAGGAAGAACATTCCTAGCTTTTATATTTCTAGTTCTTGTAAGGAAATTACTGAAAATGTCAGAATCAAGAAATTATGAGTAGAAAGTCCAGTGGCTAGAGGGTAGAACTAATGCCGTGGACAGGTCTTTATTCCATCCACATGGGTGCCCTGTCCTCTCCTAGAGTCCATACATTCCCATTCTCCATGCCAATTCCTTATTCCATTTTAATTCTTGCCAAACCATGAGAGAGCAAGACAAATGTTCTTCATCTGGGTCAACTCCTGACCCAGATGAAATTGAGTAATAAGTTGCATGTAACCCATTCATTTTTTGGCCAATTCACAAAAGGGTTGACATTGTTAAGAACATAAGAAGAGCCCTGCTGGATCAGACCAAGGGTCCATCTAGTCCAGAATTCTGTTCACACAGTGGCCAACCAGCCATCAGCCAGGGATGAACAAGCAGGACATGGTGCAACAGCACCCTCCCACCCATGTTCCCCAGCAAATGGTGCAAATGGGCAGCAAAGGGTTACTGCCTTGTTTGAAGAGGTCCCAATGAGGATACCCATCTGCCATGATGTAGGGTGAGGCTAGCTACTTCGGAGCAAGTGGCTTCCATATGCATGAAGTAGAGCTGGCTGCATTTTTACACAGCCCTAGCAAGAGGAAATCTACTGCAAAGCTGGGATTAAGTAAAGGAGAAGGATGAGAAGCTGCTTGGGGAACTGTTATCCTATATTCTAGCTGATGTTCACTCACTCAAGAGGTTGCATGGAATTCAGGTCCCTTCCTCCTTGCTTTCAATCATGATGTGGACCCCAATGCACAAGCAGAAACCGCCAAGCAAAACATTCCCAACTTCCTCAGCCTCCTTACCAGTTCCTGCGGCCGGAGACTGATGAGAATCCGCTCAGCATTCTCACTGTCATGCCTACTCTCCATCAGGGCCAACAAAAGCTTGGAGGCATTGTCCTGGGGAGGGAAAGACGGCAGATTGAAGGGATGCTAAAACCATCCATCTATAACTCCCTTCCTCTGCAGAGAATCAGCCACCCTTCATCAAGGCTACAACAGAATTTGTAGCACAAATCAAAGTCAGGATTCAAAAGGAGTGGTAAGGAGGGGAGACCAAAAGCAGCAGAACCCAACAGTTACAATCAAAGAATAGTAGAGTTGGAAGGGGCCTACAAGCCATCAAGTCCAACCCCCTGCACATTGCAGGAATAGGCTAAATCCGCAGGTGGAAATGACTCATCATGGATTCGTCCACACTGAGATCCCTGATTCATCTCCACAAGACATTTTGGGAGGCATCTATATGGCGCTGCTTTACCTACCGATTCTCCCCAAAACCCATAGCATCGCTGCTGCGAAGCAGCATTAATAGGGTTACATGGCAGGAGTGGGGTTGGCCTATCCAAACAGGAAAATTTGCAGCACTGTTGTCAGACGGTAATGGGCAGCAAATATCAAGTGACTGAAAACCACCAGAACCTTTTTTCGTTTGTTCTCTGGCAACTCTGTGCAACATTGTAGCTTTGAAAGCCTGTAGCTGCACATCTGCACTGCTAGAGTTCATTGAATTTATGCATTATACATAACTGTTCCTACTTTTGTTCCAGAATGAGACTTTAATGTCACCATGGAGTCCACCCCCTGCCCTGTATTGCCCCGCCTATCCTGCACTGGGACCTGCCCCCTAATTATTTATTTAATTTATATACCGCCCCATAGCCAAAGCTATCTGGGCGGTTCACAAAAGTTAAAAACAGTGAACATTAAAAAGTATACAAAATTTAAAACCATCAAAAACATAAAAGCAACAGTATAAAATAGTATAATTTCACCCTCTCTCTTAATTCAAACTGAAGCCACCACTGATACACACACAAAAAGCCGTGGTGATGTTGGAGCATAGTAAAAACTCATGGAAAAAAGACACATCAAAAATCTGCAGCTTTGCAGAGAATAGCACAATGTGGCTGCAAGTTGGCAGCTAAGTCATATAAACAATGGGGTGCAACTGTGCAGCTACGCTGGAGTATATAGAGCGTATAGACAAGCCCTTAGAGACCACATAAACCCATCTTGGATATGCAGGCCATAGCTCCATCATAAAGTACACACTGTATGATTTCCAAAGTTCAATCCACAGCATCTCCAGTTAAAAGACCTCTTCTGGAAAAAGCCACTGCCAGTCAGAGTGGACACCATTGGGCTAGATGGACCAATAGCCATGAAGGCAACTTCACATATCCATATGCCCATGGGCCACCAATTGGCCACCCTGGTTCTAGGACATCAAATATTACTATGATGCTGTTGAGTGTGAGTGTTTTGCAGTATGTTTCTGCTTCCTTTGAACAGGTGATGGGTATATCGGAAGTTTGAAGAAATTCTCACCCAAGCTCTATTTGCTAACTTCCTTCGTGAACACGCTTGAGTCCATTTCATTACTGATTTATTTGTGATTTTATATACCGCTAAATATAATAAAACCCCTAAGCGGTTTACATAGAAATATTAAAATCACATTTAAAATACAGTAGGGAAAACAATTCCAATTACAATAAGAGCAATACAAAGAGCAGTAAGATGAAGCAGTGTGATAAATTTAATTACAAGCCAGGGAAAACCTAGGTGAACAAGCACATTTCAGGAGGTGTTTGAAAGATGGCACACCTCCTGCTTCCCAAACTCCACAAGGGAGGGTTTTCCGGAGAGTAGATGCTGCTACCAAGAAGGTCCACCATCAAGGTATTGCATGGTGACGTCCCGTTAATTTCAGAATGACCAGCAAGACCTCCTCTGACCACTTTAAAGGTCGGCTGGGTACATATAGGGGAAGGAGGTCTACTCATCTATTTCTTGAATTATACAGGCACTCCTGGCTCGTTCACACTTGTTCTCTGTAACTGACATGTATTGTGACGAAGGATGGGCACCGGGAAGGCAGGGAGTGGAAGACGCTTGGTGCGTACAAGACCTTGCCTTGGTGTAAGAAGACAGACTTTATGATTTTCAAGCCTGTTCTAGTCCTACGGTCAGAGAATCATACAAATTTTTTTAAAAAAAAATCTTTCACACCAGCATCCAGGAGAGCAACTGCCATTATGAACTGCCCAGAGAGCTTCGGCCATTGAGTGGTATAGAAATGAAATGAAATGAAATAAATAAATATGCAACCTCAAACGTAGATTGCAGATTGGTGATAGAATAATGTGGAATAATCCCGTCCCATTCCTTTCTGAACCACCCCAGGCTCTTTAGCTGCCCCATCTACCTTCAGCTGAAGAACCAAGTCCATCCTGTACTTGCAGAGGGGGCTGATGTCATTGAGGATCAGGGCGGTGATTATGTCGATGCCATTCGACTCGTGGGTCACAATGCAGCTCTGTGGATTAATACATGCAGTTACCCAAAGAGTTCGCAGCTGCCTCCAAATCCCTGCTCCTGTTCAGATGCTCAGGCATTGCAGGAAGCATCAACGCTCTGTCCAGCATTGCCTTATCCTGAGCAAGTAAACCAAAGCTGGCCTGCTGACCTTCCTGGCAGCTGTTTCACCTCACTACAAAACAATGTGATTTTATTCATGAGAAGGGTTGGGTTACCTGGTTCTCATGACAGGGTCCCTGACAATATTCCGTCAGGGTCTCGAGAGTCTGGGTGATGAGGGCCACATTGTATTCATTGATATAGAGGCCCAACAAGCCCAGCCGTCCTGTGGTGCTACCACACATGATATCCAGAAACTGCAGCGTTTCGCACACCAAATTGTAGTTGGTCTTATTGTTCTGGCAGCGGAGGAAGTTCTGGAAAACACAGAGCAGAATGAAAGAGGCATCTTAGCGGTGAACTGTTTGATAACAGCAGCCATGACACTGGCAGGTTCACATAAGGCAGCCATTTCACTGATGGAGACCCACCTGAAGATCACGGTTGTGATTCTCACACAGCAGCTGCAGGAAGCGAAGGATTGGCTCCATGATCAAAATGGACATCCCCATTTCATTGTTCTGCCCCCTGTCTCTTGTATCATGGCCAGTCCGGAACCCTACATTCACTGGGTAGCGGGAAGGAGCACCAGGCAGCATGAAAGTGGTTACTCGTCCTGCAATGAAATCCACATTTCATCCCTTGCTAGCACACAAGCACCTGTGATCTATCTAGACGGACTAGCCAAGGAGTACAGCCTATTTGACTCTTCAGAGAAAGGACCACAGCTATTCTGAGCCTCTCCCTTGCTGTAAGCATCATCCAAAAGGTCAAGACACAACTTGGGACTATGATAGCTGAGAGAGCACCTTCTCCCTTACCAACCTGCCCAGTCACTGAGGTCATCTAAGGCCATTTCCTGGTGGTTCCACATGAACCTATGGTCCGATTGGAGTCCAACACAAGAAGAGCCTTCAGTGTAGTGGCCCCCTTCCTATGGAATTCCCTGCCTTTGGAAGTCATGCAGGCACCAACGTTTTATTGCTTCTGGTGCCTCCTGAAAACGCTGTTCTGAAAACTGGCCATGACTGGCCATGGTTTTATCTGAACGTTGTTCTTTTAAAAATGTAGTTTTTAATAACATTTTTATTCCGTTTTTATTATTTTATTCTATTTGTTCACTGCTCTGAAATCTTTGGATACAGAGCTGAATATAAATATTGTAAATAAAATAAATGAATAAGAAATATCACCCCTTTGGCATTCCAGAATGGCCCATTTAAAACTATGTAATGGGAAGATATAGGACTGGCTCATTTGTTATCCTGCAGCATGGCTGCTACCAGGAAGATGAATTGCAAGTGATTCAGACTGACAATAACCACATCAAGGACACACACACACACTGATAACTGGGCGTTTCCCTTACTTGGTTACAGTCAGCCTGAATCACATAGACAGCCCTTCATACATACTGTGAGTTGGCTTCTCAGCAACGTTTTGCATCTAACACTACTTTTGTTTAGTAATGATCAAGTTGACTGAATACTTAGGGAACCATCTGGTCAGGAAGTAGTTGGAGAAAAGCATGAGTTTCAGGCTGAAGTCTCGCATTCTTCAAGAGGCAAGTATTGTTCCTCTTTCTAGAATCCAAGCCATTTTTAGAGATGGTTAGGGCACAATCCCTAAGAATCTCTAACAGATGGACTAAAGCCAAGGAGTACAGCCTGTCTGACTCATCAGAGAAAGGGCCGCATCCTGCATCCTGCAATGAGTGGGGGGTTGGACTCAATGGTCTTATAGGCCCCTTCCAACTCTACTATTCTATTATTCTATGATTCTATGATCCCTCTTGGCTACCCTGAGCCTCTCCCTTGCTGTTAGCATCATCCAAAGAAAGAAAAAAGTCCTACAACTCCCAGCATTCCTCAGTCAGCATGGGACTGTCTGAACATGTGTAAAACTGTGTCCTTTCTTGACTTGGTAGGGCATTTGCTGATTCCTTAGCCATGCCCAGGCGAGCTCAAAGGAAAATCCTCCCTTTCCACATTACCTTTATTGCTATGATCCGGGGAGTCTTTGTCCTCCCGAGGCTTGTTCCCGATGTCACTCATGTTCACAGTTACGGTGGACTTGACCTCCTGCTGGGCCTTCTTCATCCTGTCGTGCAGAACTTTGAAGAACTTTTCTGACTTCTTGTCACTGGTCATCAAGTTATAGAATGATTTCTTCAGAAAGGAGGAAGAGAGAAGACAGGCACAGTGGTTAGACACACCCCAGTTAGCACCCAGCATTGCTTCCAGGGCCATCCCCAACGAAAAGGTCTCAGGTATCATATTATTATTTTATTTATTACCCGCCTCTCCCTCTGGATCGAGGTGGGGAACAACACCAAATAAAATATAATACATAAAATTAGTTTAAAGAGTATATAAAACCAATACAGTATTAAAATAATCACAACATCTTAAAATTCTTAGGTTTAAAATTCATCTGGTAGGCACATCATCACAACATTCCTACCCTTTGAAGCCCAACAAGCAGGACTCATATTACACTAACGTTTCAAGAACAAAACACAAAAAAGGAGAAAGGATGCCAGGAGAAGCAGCCAGTGGTTTGGTCCACGCTATCAGACTTACGATATATCATTTTTCATCACCAGTTTCTCCACAGACGTAGTGAGTTAAAATCTTAGACGGATTGTAATTCATTTTTGTGTCAGAAACCTGCAATGCTATTGGCTTTTATAAGGATTTTAAGAACTTAAATCAGAACAAATTTAGTTATGTGTTTTTCAGAGTTAATTATGCCCAGGTCATGTTTCCGAAATAAAGGAATGCTGACAGGGGGCGGGGGAGATGGGCAAAACATGCTATTTTAAAGATGCCCAGCAGAGGGAGCAAATGTTATTTAAGAAAATAGATTACAGCAGTTAAAATTCTCAAGGGTATGATAAAAGAAACCTGACTAGATGTCTTACAACTCATTCTTTCTTCTACTTATGCCATGAACCAATTGTCTATCTAGGAAGGCAAAAGGAAGAGGGGCCGACCAAGGGCAAGATGGATGGATGATATTCTGGAGGTGACAGACTTGACCTTGGGGGAGCTAGGGGTGGCGACAGCCGACAGAAAGCTCTGGCGTGGGCTGGTCCATGAAGTCACGAAGAGTCGGAAGCGACTGAATGAATAAACAACAACAACAAAATGGAGTTTATTCCACTTAACGTTTTTGTGTTTGCTGCTCTAGGGCACCCCAGATAATTGCTACACGATAAAAATTCTACGGCGGTAAAGCTACCCATGATGAATAGTTTAAATCTGGTAACTTTGTTCCTGCCATGAATGAAATATTGTACTCCACATTCATAGTATGGAATCAGAATTTACAATGTACCAAAAGCATAATGTGAACCCTTGGGTAGTTATCTCAGGGGTCAGTGGAAAGTCTTCCGAACGCAATACCTGTATCTCTGTGTTGCCCCCATCAAGCAGTCGGATGGCCAAGCGGATACTTTCCTGAAAGATCTTTTCATTTTTGGTGTTCATGATGAGGTCTGACACCAGCTTGGTGGCCCCTTCTCTGTCCAGCCGGCACTGAATGGCGGCAATGATTGACCAGTCCTGGTCTTGGCCTGGATGCAGAAAAATATTATGGGAAGAGCCTGTTCAACAGCTTTAAAATTTATAACTTAACTAATAAGATGAGGAAGGCTGATTCAGTGGTTAATGTATCACCCCCAGACATGGAAATTCATTTAATTCATTCCCTCAGGCAGTTCATGTGACTTGGGCCAAATCAAGCACAAAAAGATGCAAAAGCCATTAGTATGGTTGAACTGTATTAGGGGCACAGTGCAGTTTTAGTAGTTGATGATGAGTAATTTGTATACATGCATAGTATTTGCAAACTGGGCCACTCTTGGCTTCAATCTCCTCCCCATTTAGCTCGGATAGCTCCCTGATTTAAAGTGATAGCTTGACAGAGTGTGCTGAAAACTATTGTTCAGGCCTTGACAAGGCAAGATTCCCATAGTTTAGTGGTAAAACACATGCTTTGCTAAACCCTGGTATTTTGAGATAGGGTTTGGGAAAGGCCCCTACCTGAAAACCTAGAGAGCTGCCACCAGTCAATGTAGACCAGGGGTGGGGAACCTCTTTCAACCTTTTACTAGATTTGTGTCACAAACACCTAAGTAGTCGAAGACAGCAGATGAAGAGATGAATTTAAGGGACCCAGAGAAGGGATGTGGAGGAAAGGAGGCAAAGAAAATGAAGATGAAAACCAGAACTGCAAGGCACTCACCAGCCCCAGAAGGGTCAACAATCTCTCCTTTGGCACCAGACTTTTTGGTTTGCAGGTAATTAGCCAAAAGCATTTTTCTTAACGTGTTGCCCTGGCATGAGAAAGAAATGGGATGAATTGCAAGCTTTTGCTGAGATATTTTTTTAAAGACCTTTGCTTGTGGAGACAAATTCACGAACAACAGCGAAGTGGAGCCTCCATCTTCAGAGGCTGTATGCACAGGAGAACTACTGCCTTCATGTCTTCTTGGGGGCTTCCAATCTGCTTGACCAATGTAGGAAACAGACTGTTGGACCTGAGGGACCTTTTGGTCAGAGGTTCTATCTTAACCTGCATCTTTTTCTGTACCAAGTGCTTATTGAAGGAATGAACACCCATGCTTTTTAATAGTGGTACTGTGGGAACATTTATATTGTTGTTGAGTGTTTTCTTTTACTCTCTGTGTTTATTGTATTTGTCCTTACTTGAAAATCAATAAAAAATAGTATTAAAAAAAGGAGAAATAATTTAGGATGCAAATAATTTATTTTCACAAAGCCCGATGTGTTTTGGCCTGTACTTTGTTCAAAGGCCTTCCCTCAGGGGGTTGTTAGAAGACAGTGACTGTCAGTCACCATATTATCACAGGAGACAATTATCTTGCTAGAGGAAATTCTGATGACACTGTCTTCTAACAACCCCCTTGGATGGTTCCAAAAGAGGGTTGGATAAATTCCTGGAGGAGAAGGCTATCAATGGCTACTCGCCCTGGTGGTGATGTGCTACCTCCAGTATTTGAGGTAGTAAGCCTGTGTGCACCAGTTGCTGGGGAACATGGGTGGGACAGTGCTGTTGCCCCATGTCCTGCTTTGTTGGTCCCTGGCCGATGGCTGGTTGGCCACTGTGTGAACAGAGTGCTGGACTAGATGGACCCTTGGTCCCATCCAGCATGGCACTTCTTATGTAGGCCTTTGAAAAAAGTACAGGCCGAAATGTGTTGGGCTCCATGAAAATAAATTATTTGCATCCCGAGAGCCCATTTCTCCTTTTTTCTGACCTGGCTTGGCTTGGATGCTCTCCTCCTTTTGTTTTTGGCTAATCCAGCAGGGCCCTTTTTATGTTTCTAATAGTAACTACCCTTTTTATTCAGGCTCCCGGTGAATGAGTTAAAGCCTGTAAAAGAGCAGTGCTGGAACAGTTTTGTGCAATTAAAGGATGGCTGACCCAGTGATTATGAAGGGCTCCTACTAAGAAAGAGGAGAACCAGGGCTTGGCTCTTTACCCAGAAAGCCCAGCGGGGAAACACAAGACTGAGAAGTTTTACTAAAGACACAAGCTTTAGGGTGGATTCCTGCATTGAGCAGGGGGTTGGACTCGATGGCTTTGTAGGCCCCTTCCAACTCTATTCTATGATTCTATGATTCTATGAAATCAAGCTTACGTGTTAGCACAGGCTTTCTCACTCACCCGGTCTCCATATTTGTTCCTCTTCACCAGCATTTGCTGAAGTGTCCTCAGCACCTTAATGCAAAGCTTCTCCTCAGCATCCATCAGGTCCTTGGTGTGCTGGACCAATCTAGTTAAACACAAAAAGAATTCATGCTCCTCATTTCCACTACATATATCATCAATAAAGAGCGAGTGTGTTAAGAAAGATCAAGAATCCTATTCCTAAGTAGACAGCCTGCGAATTGCCTCAGCCTCACTCAGGCTCACCAGCAAAGAAACTAAGCCTTTAACTCTTCAATTCTGCACTTTGCTCTGCTTCTCCCTGTGTCCCCCGCTCCTGACTGTCATTGTTCCTTATGATGCTGCACATGCTCAGTATCAAAATAAAATGGCCAAGGTGTCATCTAAAGTGGTGGCCACAACTGGGGCAGTAGGAGCAGAGGACAGCTGAGGGCTCCAGGATACCAGATCAAGAGATGGAGCTGGACCACACAACAATATTATAGATCACACAACAGTGATCTAGGGGTCAGAACCACTCCCCAAAGAATGCATTGATACCATCTCCTAGGACCCACTTACTTGGAGAGGAAACCACCACTTTCGCAACGCTGGTAGGCCTCCGTTCCTTCCATGAAAAGCAGTTCTGGACGGTGCAGAACATCCACCAGGACTGAAAGTTCAGCTTCCACCAGGGGTTGCAAGCGTTCCTCTAGGGCATTTATGATGTCCTGTAACAGTATAGTATTTTCAGGGCAAAGCTATGAGTACTGTGTGATTCTAGGATTATGCAGTGCAAGTGTGACATTTGCTACTGAGTAGAAGTTTCTAGTCCTTAAGCCTGCAAAGATAAACTTGAAAATATGTGAGCAAAGCCAGAGGGTAGACTATCCTGGCAGCAAGGGTGCTCTGAATGGCTCTTTAATTTGCCCATCCCCAAAACTAACAGAAACAAAATAAATAGTACAAAATAAACGATGCTAAATTAGGGATGGGCGAATGAGCGAACTATGAGATCGATAGAATTCTCCGAACATCATCAACCGCTCGTCTTGTGCCCAGTTCCCATTTGCGTTTGCGATCACTGCACTTTCTGCAAACAGGAAACGTGCGCAAATCAGTGATCGAATGGTACACAGATTTCCTCCATAGACTAAAGCTGGGCTGATCCAGTCTACTGAGGAAATTTGCGCAAATCAGACTGGGGATCAGGAACGAGATGAGCACATGTTCGACAATTTGCGAATATTTCTGGAAGGCACGTGCTCACGTCCAGAGCTTCAAAAGGGGCATGCCCACATTGTGAGCAAAAACGAAATTCTCATGCATTCCCACTCCCTACAATGAGTGCATTAGTGGAGAATGCTGCAGACGTGGTATATTGGGGTGAGAGATGGAGCAGCTTAGGCAGGTATTAAGGCTCATATGCTGTGGTGTTGTAGGTCTTTAGCCTTCTAATTATGGTGGAGCTCATTGCCCTCTTAAACAGGTGTTAAAGGAGACCCCAAGAGCAGTGTGCCTAAAGGACGCAGTGCAGCAGATGTAATGTTTTAGTGCTCTGCGAACATCCAGCTTGTGCCAGGACCTGTCTGAGGGTTGGGTTAGGGTCAGGGGAAGAAGAATGGTAGGAGGAGTCCCTGAGAGCAGTGAAGGAGAGGATTCTGAGAAGAGGAAGAAATACTGAGAAGAGGTTGGGTTTTGGTTCATAGCAGAAGGGAAAAGTTAGAAGGTAAGATCCTCAGAAAGAAAGCTGTTGAGGAAAAAGTGAGGTTCTTTAGGGGGGAAACTGAGCAAGAATCTCTGTCTTGGGAGGGAAAACAGGGTGGAATCTGCTGGCACCAAGCACAGGGCAATGATCCAGGTCACACAATCCCTGCTTCTGAGGGGCAGTAAGGGGAGCTGACCCAGTTGGATGTCTTCCTCACACCAAACAGGGAATTTGGGTTCCCTCGAAGTAGAATTTAGATTTTTGTTCCTGAATGCAGAGCACCCATTGGCCTGCCTCCATAACAAGCCCACACTGGGCGCGCCCCACAATGAGGCCTCCGTCACCCCCCACCTGCAGCTTCTCAATGATGTTCTTGTAGTCCCATTGGTTGGCCGTAGCGGAGACGCGAGGGAAGGTGCGCGAGGCCGTCTTGTAGTTGGAGGCGTTCCTCTGTGCGCTGCTGATGGAGCTGCTGTTCAGCAGGGAACTGACGTGGGCATCCAGGTCCATGGGTACTGCAATGGAGCGGCTCTTGGCTGGAAGGAGAGGAGGCTTACAGCAAGGAAGGCACTCCGTGGTTCAGCACAGATAATCTCCTGCAGCCCCGGTTCTAGCAGACTGCCCGGGTCACAGCCACCTGTGACATTGCTCTGCTACTGTACACACCACCCAAAAATCAAGGCTCAAGGTATACATTATGTTAATTGTGTGGCTTGCAGCCATGTCAGGGGATTTGATTCTTTTTTTAACCCTATGGGGGTTGCAGGGAGGCTGGACCCTTCCTCCCCCTGCTAAAGCCTGGACAAACACCACCACCACCACCCCTTCTAGAGTTGGCTTTAGGAGGGAAAAGGCTCCTAAGAGCTCCATTGAGAGTTTTTATGCATTGGGGAGGAGAGCAATCTTCATTCATGCCTGGGGAGGGAAGGGTTCAATCCCCCTTCCCTGTGTGCTGTTCACACAGTGCACAGGATTGGAAAAAAATGTTTTAATTCCTCACAGGTCTGTAAGCCACACAATTATTGGAGTATGTAGTTTGACCCTCAGAGATCCAATGGAAAAGTCGTACTTGGGCCACCTAGACAATGAATTGCAGCCAGGCGGGTTCTTGGATGCCAAAGCAAAGCACAACCAAAAAGGGCAGAATAGGCCTCCCAACCCAGATCTGATGATAAAAGGCTGAAAAATGTGGATGTGGTGACTACCTTCGTCTTCCTCATGCTGAACTCAGGAGATAAACCCCAGACAAAAGGCCCTCCAGAAGACCCTCTATGGGATGCATGGGTACCACTCCTTACCGACCATAGCCAGCGTGCGGATGCAAGCTTCCACTGAGCTCTTGTGCTGCTGCTGCAGCCAAGGACACTCCAGGAGCCGTGTGGTAGACTGGAGGAGCTGCACCACAATAGTCTGATGAGTCTGCAAAAGAGGGGAGGCATTTAAGAGCATCCTTTGGCACGCTGCATCTACTGCTAGACCAGCTTCTGCTAGGGTGCAGCGAGAGGAGACTGCAGGAGATAGGAAAACTGGTGCCTTAAAGAAGTTGTAACAGCAGCTGTGGGGGCCTGAATGGGATCAGGGTTGTGGTGTTTGGGGGAGGAGGTAGTTCACCCTTTCCCCTGAACTATTTTCCCAATCCAAATTGCTCCCACTCCAAAGAAGCTGTTTTCTCCAGAGGAAAGCTAATAGCAAGGGCGGAGGGCACAACATGGATTGGGATATAGCATGGGGGGAAAGGTTAAACCCTCCCCCACTCACTCACTCCCCCCATGCCATGGTACTGATCTGATTGCATGCATGCACGTGTCCCTCCACCTGCATTTACCTTTGGGGGGGGGGGGAAACGTGGGAAATCCAATCACATGCTTAAGGGCACAATCCTATGCATATTAGGATAGAAAGAAATCCTCCAACTCCCGGCATTCTCCAGCCAGCCATGCTGGGAGTTGTAGGACTTTTTTCTATCTAAACATGCTTAGGATTGTGCCCTAAGAGTGACACTATCAAACTGGCATCTATCAACTCTTTTGTTTTTAGATTCTAATCTCAAGTCCCTAAATTGCTAGCCTGATTCAAGTAAGAAGAAGAATATGCAAACTGAATCCTAATTTTGGTCACGAAGAGGGCTTCCCCAATCACTATTGAGCTTCCCTGGACCTTTTCCCCCTGTCACCAGTGTGTCTGTGGCTTAATACAGAAGAAAGAGGCTTGTTACATGTGGCCTGTGTAGACACAGAACTGTACAGTGCCTTCATTCCTCAGAGGTAGTGGCACCATGGACAACATCTCCAATTCCCATGCATGCTCCAAAGAACTGCTCTCCTGTACTGGAGGAGGTGGGGAAATGATTCAGAAACCTGAATTTCCCATTTGTACCTGTAGGGAGGTGCTGTTCTCAGAGAAGGGAGAACTGAAGAAGGCATTGATTGTGTCCAGAACCACGGTGAGCACATACTTCTCCAAGGTAGAATCTGCCAAGCGCTTCTCACGTTTCTTGCACACCTGTGGAAGTAGAGACAAAATCATAGTACTTCCCTTTTGTACAGCCTTTTAAGTATTATTATACTAGCATAAGGTTGCTAAGTTATGGGAGGCTGAGACCACAGCCTCCCATCAAGCTGGGGTGGGGGCTGCTTCAGGCCCCTAATGAGTTCATGGTTGAGATGAGCTTTGAATTTGGGCCTCCCCAGCTCACACTTTTAGTGACAGTGAATTAGCTCAAACCAGCACAAAAGCACATAGCATGAAGGCAGGGCTGGCCCAAGACATTTTGCTGCCTGAGGCAAAGGAGAAGATGGCACCCTGTCCCATTCCATATTGATTGGACCAGCAGATGAATCTGTCTTCAATACTAATGATGGGACAACATTCTTCACTAAACTTGAAGGCAGCAGGCTATCTTAGAGGGTTCGGAATAGGCTGCAAGGCACAATCCTTGAACACCTTCCTTCTGCCTCTCAGCATCTGCCGCCTGAGGTGACTGCCTCATCCTGTTTAATGATAGAGCCAGCCCTGCATGAAGGTAATCTTTCTAGAATGTGAGGAGCCTAGGGGGCATGAGGGCCAGAAGGCCGACCTCTTTTTTCCCACTGCCAAAATTAGGGAACTCTGCAGAGCTGCCTCTAATCCAGAGCAGAGGTTCTATATCCTACGATACTATAGAGTCCCTGCTGTTGTAGCGTTCTGCCATCTTAATCACCCACATGTTTAGTTTTTAATGGTTTTTAATACTTTACTTGTGTATGTTCTGTGTTTTAGAGTTTTAAATTTTGTATACTTGTTTTTATCTCAGTTTTAGAATTTCTGTAAACCGCCCAGAGAGCCCTGGCTATGGGAGTGGTATATAAGTGTAATAAATAAATAAATAAGAAGGAACAAATGTGTATTACCTGTAGCCATAACAGCACAGTATAATTTGAGGAAGCAATTCCTCGCCACGCAAAAACCCATGACTATAAAACATCATGGCACACAGAGCTTCAGCACACTGAAAAGTAAGAAACGTGTCTGTCTAGCAGAGCGTTCTGTCTTATTTATTTATTTATTTATTTATTTCATTTCATTTCATTTCATTTCATTCCAATAGCCGAAGCTCTCTGGGCGGTTCACAAAAATTAAAACCATGAAGAGCATAATAAAACAACCAACAATTTAAAAACACAAATATAAAATACAATATAAAAAGCATGACCAGGATAAAACCACACAGCAAAAATTGATATAGGTTAAAATATGAGATTAAAACAGCAGAGTTTAAATTTAAATTAAATTAGGTGTTATAATACTGAGGAAATAAAAAGGTCTTCAGCTGGCAACGAAAGGAAAACAATGTAGGCGCCAAGCGAACCTCTCTGGGGAGATTGTTCCACAGCCGGAACGGTGGACTGGCCAGGCACCAAAGGGAAGTTCACGAGCAGGGCATGACAGCGATAACCTATTCCCTGTTGACAGCCGCCTGCATTGGGTAGTCAGAGGCGTACTGTCTTACAACTCCAAAGTGGTATCAAGGCTAATTGTTGTGAAATAGTGCACACAGAAAATGCAGGGTGTGGTTTTGTTTTATAGAGTTCCTGAAGATAACTGAAATCAAAATTCATTGGGCTCTAGAAGTAATAATTTAGTGCACCTTCAAGCAGCCTTTTCCAATCTGATGCCCCCCAGTTGTGTTGGACTGCAATTCCCATCATTCTCAGCTAGCATGGCCAATGGCAATCCAGCACATCTGGAGAGCACCAGGTTGGGGAAGGCTGCCTTAGAGGCTCTCTCCTCCCATTCCTGCACTGGTGCCTGCAATTCCTTTTCTCCTTTCTATCAGAACTGCTAGCCACTAACAGTCCTTTCCTTCATGTGATGTCACTGAATCTCTCTCTCTCTCTCTCTCTCTCTTTTAAAAAAGAGCTGTTTTTGCTAAAGACCAACAAAGCACCTTCAGCTATGGGTTCCACAGACAGAGGAGGTCTTGTGTGGGAAGTCATGCTTCCACCAATTTCTTCACCTTCAACTAACTGTTTGCGTAGCTGCCATCAGAAACGCATCAGCCCTACGTTAGGGGTTCATGGCCTTCCTTTTCCCAGAGCCCAGTCCCAAAGGCAGTTCAGAATCAAAAATAGGGGGAGAAAAGCACCCAAATCAGGTGAAAAAAGGGAGAAGCAAATTCTCAGGATGCTGAACTTTTTATTTGAAGGTTGAAGAGCCCGACGCGTTTCGGCCTGTATCTTTTCAAGGCCTTCTTCAGAGGGTTGTAAGAAGATGTCTGCAAAAATCTTCTTATCAAAAGAATGTCTTTCTCAGATTGTTAATAGCACTCTTCAACCTACAAAGAAAAAGTTCAGCATCCTGAGAATTTGCTTCTCCCTTTTCTTCACCAAAGGCAGTTCAACCTTTCCCCCAGGAACACAGTTCAGGACCCAAAACACCCACCCTGGCCATGTCCAGGGTGAAGTTCTCAAACAGTGTCCAGATGTGGTTGCTTGTGTAGATCTCCTTCATCTCCACTTCTGTGTCCACGTAACAATGGTTGACGAAGTTTACATATGCAATCTTCACCTGAAAGACAAGAAATAGACAGGCCTGGGTTAAAAGCTCCTGCCTGGTGCAAGAAGAGAAGAAGCAAAGCAAACACCTTCCATATTCCTCCATCTCCCTTCTGTATCATCGGCACCTTTGTTTTTATTAGCACCGGGGACGTCCTCCAGATCACTATCCACATCTGTATGGTGAAAAGTGGGGATGGGATCTGAGCAAGTGCTTAATGACCACCATCGTCTTCACATTCTGCTCTTTATCCAAGGAGCACAGGGCATAAAGCATGGGGGGGGGGGGGGTTTCGATCCATGTCATCCTCACAACAGCCTGTGATGATGCTTAGGCTCAGAAGAGAGAATGCCAGGAGGACTAAATGGAACGTCTGTGATCAGAGGCAGTTTGCCATTGACTGCCAGCAGCTGGGGTGCAATAGGAAGAGAGGGCTGCTGCTTTTAAGCTCTGCTTTTGAGTTTCCCGGAGGAAATTGGCCAGCCACCATGAGAAGCAGGAGGGGGAACCAGATGGAGCCTTGGTCTGACCCAGCAGGGCTCTGCTGACATTCTTACCAGTGGAAGCACCTTGGAGAGTTCCTTTAGAGTTCTGATTGGTTCTGACTGAAGCCTGGAGCGGATTCACCACCCGACGGTCATCAGAGCCACCAGCTTCCACAGGTTCTTACAGTGATTAGCTATAAGGTCACCCGGTGGGTGTCACAGCTGAGCAGGGATCTGTCCAGTTCTGCCCATCTTTTCACTACACCACGCTGGCCACAGCACTGCTAGGTCTCAGGGGGCTCTGGCAAAATGCCCTCTGGTGGGTCCTCCATGCTGATGGCTCGTTCCTGCCCACCCCCACCACCCATGTCTCCCGCTAACTTACACCTCCCCTACTTTAAATAAAAAAAGGGAAACTTCTATTCTCTTTCTGCTTCCTGGTAAGTGGAAGAAAGGAGAGGGCATTTTTCTGGGTTTATGAGAAAGAAAAGGGACATATCCCCTTCCCCACTTACCAGGCAGTGCAAAGAGTTCAAACAGATCAAACTTTCTTCCTTTTTATACTCTTTACATGGGTTTTTGGACATGCTGGCTCAGAAACCGGTGTAAAGAGGGTTTTTTCTTTAAAAAAATAAAAGAGGGACTTATTCAATCCCACCCATCCTGCCTCTGGCTTCCTGGGTCCTTGCAGGCAACAGCAGCTGTCACCTTCTTCTTCTTCTTTTTAACTTTATGCATGGTTGCTGCGGCGCCATGGTCCAAACCAGGATGCCTCTCTAATCCCCATGGAGGGCCCAGAGGTACTCTGGAATTGGGAAATGAAAGCGGTGGGGATGTCTGTGGAACTTCGTTCTGCAGCAGCATGCGTGTCCCGTAAAAATGTTTTACAGAACAGAAAAGAAAAAGAAGTGGTTCCCATTTCTGTTTGAGGGCCCCAAGACCTGCGCCTGGAGGTTGGGCCCTAGCGGTGCCACTGCACACTGACTCTCCTATTTCGAGTAACCCTGTGTAAAACTTGGTCTCTACACAGAAGGACAAAACCTCAGGGTACTTCTACAACCACAAAGCCACAGCCTTCGTCTATGACAGAGGCCTCCATCCTGCCGATACCTCCGTGATGCAGTCTTCATGAGTGACCACTCGCACCACATCCTCCAACGGAAGTAGAGACGTGCACTTGATCTCCGTGTACACGTTTTTGCCTTCAGCACAGGCAGCCAGCAGATCCACCAGGGAGATGTGGTACATGAGGGGGCTGTTCTCCTCTATCCCATCCTGGGCTGTTGTCATCATCTCCAACATGTTGGCCAGGGAGGCCTTATCATTGTAGAACACCACCACATCATCCCCAGCGTTGGTCAGCTACAGAAAAGAGGCAAGAACTCTCAGCAAGATGGCTCCAAAAGGACAAGACTGCCAAACCTCTACAAGGAAATAACCACTTTCTAGCCTCTTTCTCTCTTTCTGGCCTCGACTCCTACAGTATACAGGCCATGGTAGAGCTAAAGAGTACACTGACAGCCATACAAAGCAAATCTCCTAGCCTATGAGACACCTTCTTGGCCTGAATCTCCATTCTTTTTCTCTTTTCCAAAATGTGTTTGCCAATGTGATTAGAAGCTCCTGCCCATGCCATGGCTGAGCTGGCCTTAGCAGTAGTCGATAATGTGATGGTTGCTACACTGGTTTCAGATGCATCGCAGGAAGATCCTTTTAAGACATGGGTGGGCAGAAGGTAAATCTCCAGTTGTTATAGACTTCAACTCCCAGCGGCTCATGCCAGCATGCCCAACAATTAAGAACGTGTTATGTACAGGTGTGGCCATTTTGATAACATCTTCCTTAACCTTCTGACGTAGGGCCAAGAAGCTTCCGAGACACAGCCAATCCAAAGACGTCTCCCTCTTCTGCCTCCCACCAGCCCAAACCAGATGTCTCATTTTACGAGTTTGCCATAAGCCATGTAATTTCCCTCCGTCAACCCAGCCAGAGACATCCAGCTTTCTCCTTCAAAATTTTCCAGTTTGCCCCCTTCCCTGAGGTTATAAAAGACGTACAGCCAAGACACTCGGCTCACCTTCACTCTCTGGTTCCTCAGAGCCTGGTGAAAGCCCACATTTGAGCCTGCCTGCTTTCCCCGGTTGGCCTACAACCTCTTATTGCTTCTCTTCAGCTCTCTCATCACCCCATATCTCGATCTGTTCCTCCTCTCCACCCTTTTTTCCCAGAGCTTACCCAACCTCCACTTGACAGAGACCTCACCTCAGTCATGATCATGTCCTGGCACTTCTTGATGTACTTGCCCTCTGCCTTGATGATGGTGTGCAGAAAGTCAAGGTACTGCACATGGCGCCCATGTGTGGCCAGGCAGTGGATGAAATGCTGCAGCACTGTCTCGCTGATCTCTGAGCAGAGCTGATAGTTGTTCAGGAAGATGTGCTGCATTGTCTCTGCCTCCAGCAGCTGGCAAGAATAAGGAGAGATAAGACTAGGGGTAAGATCTCAGGAGACACGGACATGCTGGAGTGCGTCCTAATAGTCCACTGGAAAAAGCAACGACCAAGGCTCCAACTATCAAAACTTCCTGACTGTTAGAGCAGTATGACAATGGAACCAGTTACCTGGGGAGGTTGTGGGCTCTCCCACACTAGAGGCATTCAAGAGGCAGCTGGACAACCATCTGTCGGGTATGCTTTGAAGTGGATTCCTGCATTGAGCAGGGGGTTGGACTCAATGGCTTTATAGGTCCCTTCCAACTCTACTGTTCTATGATTCTGTTTCTTAAGGAGAGTCCACTTGCCTGCAGATTGGCAGGCTGTGGCAGCAGTACCTGCAGCTGCCATTGGTGACATACAGATGTGGCGAAGCAATGGCAGTGACAACAGACAGACATGCAGGTCTCAGATACGGTGGCGTAATCCACCATCCCTCCCAATCTACCGTCTGAGCAACATGGCTCATCATGGCCAGCCACCTTTGGCCTTACGCTCCAAGTGGGACAATGGGTCTGTTATTTAAATTATAAGCTCTATACTGAGCAGCAAATGGTGATCTATTAGAATTCTGTTCACGCTGCCTATACGCAACTGTTCTTGTGTTTTTCATCTTCTTCCACTTGCACCTACTCTCTTACCCCGGGGGTGAGGAACAAGGTGAGATGCTTATGCAGGAGGGCCTGGTTTTCTTGGTTGCCAGCACAGAACTTTTGCAGGAACTGGTGGGTTAATCTCAGAATCTCCAACATCTTGGTGTCACCCTGCATATGTTCATAAGAATAAAAGAGTAAGTTCCTAGTACAAAAGATCCTGGCCTAGTCCATATCACCTATCATGTAGGTGAGACAGGAAAGATCTCCCCTTTGCATTTACAGACCCTGTTCACACACGCTAAGCCCCACAGAGGTTAAGCATTTGAGGTAAACGTTATGCAAAAGGTTAGCAGCCTAACCATGGCTTAGTGTGTCATCTGAACAGGTTCGCAAGTAGCACTTTCTGCTCCATTATTGTTTTCGTATACCAGATCTTATGTGATCTCATATGACCAAACAGAACAAGACATTTTACTTGACTTTTCAAGAATGTGCTTGATTTGCCAACTGAAAGCCTGCCAGTAGGTAAGTGTACTATCTTTAGATACAAAGGCAGAGGGAGACGGATTAGACTTCAACTACATTAAGTGGAATGGAATTAGCAATCAAATCAGATGCCGACAAAGGCTGCAGAATCTCCTTCGCTGGAGGTTTTCTGGGAAGGGAAGCAGACACCCATCAGGAAGACTTTAGGTATACGATATCCTGGGTTTTTTGGGTGGAGATGGGAGGAGAGAAGGTTGCACTAGAACAATGGTCTTCAATTGGTAGGTCACAATGCAAAAGTGGGTCACCAGATAATTCCAGCTGTTGCCACCATATTGGGCATGGAGGAAATGGTGAAAATGAATCCCATGTTGAAGGTTGGGAGTCCAAGGTGGGTTTCAGGCCTGGACCAGTTGAAGACCACTGCACTGGACGACCCCAGAGTTATGAATTTATTATCCTGTAAGAACTCAAGAGTCCCAACCGGTTCAACTATCCTAACCAGGCTACTGATCTTCCATTTCCTTCTTCCCACCTTCTCATAAGGGATCTGCAGGAGGTCCAGCATCACTTTGTGGGCATCCATATTCTTCAGCAAGCGCTGCTGCTTCTTCCGCATCTGCTCACCAACACCACACATTTTATTGAGCCGCTCCAGTATCTGCAGGAAAACAAAGAAAAAGCACCATGAAGGGAGATGAATTAATGAAAGAAAGTGAGCATTTAGCCATCTTACCACAGTTTTAAAGAAGCAGAATGAGATGCCCTCATATGACCTTGCTACTGAAGAACTGATGAATGCCAAGGTGTCTCATGCCTGAGATAACCTCAGTTTTATCTGTGCTATTTATTTATCAATTACATTTTTATCCCACCCTTCCTCCAAGCTTACCCCTTTTACCAGCTGGTAGTTCTCACTGCTTTTTTCTCCAGGAGTCCCAGGGTCTTCATCTGTGGTACGCTGGCAGGTGGGGAGGAAGAGATACGACTATTCAGGTGGTTGGGTATTAGCCATCCTAGTTCATTTCCCACTACCCCTACTGTAACTTTAGAGCAGACAAAATAAATGTACACAAACTCATCTTTTGGGGCAGCCTTCCCCAACCAGGTCCTCTCCAGATGTTTTGGACATCCATTCCCATGAGTCTCAGCCAGCATAGTCAATGGACAGAAATGCTGGGATTTCTAGTCCAAAATGGCTGGAGGGCACCAGGCTGCTGAAGGCTGCTTCAGATATATACCATCCTATGGTGTAATAATTAAACTAAGGGGCTACTAACACAACACACCAACCCACATTCTGTGGTTGAGTGTGGGTAATTTTGAACTGTGGGTTGGGGATTCCTCTGCCCACTTGCCCTGAACAAGAGGGAAGGAGCCTCAATCAAGGTGGACCAGCCTGACAGGCCAAAATGGCCCTGCCTTCCCAACCCTCTTTTGTCATCCTCTTTTTGTTGCAGACATTCATCAGAGATACCAAACTGGTTTCCTGTTGGGTGTACATCCAGTGACAAGCCCAGCTTTTCTGCCACAGGACACATGGAATGGTCCTCAATTCATGAAGATTGCCCAGGCTATGAACCAGCAACCCAGAGGTATTTCGTGCCACCTGCCCTGTGGCTACTTGGACTTTACCTCTTTCTTCTCCTTCTTCTCCCCTTCTTGTCCATCTTCCCCTTTGGAGCTGCCTTTTTTTTCCACCCAGAGCTCCGACTTCTCCACCATCATGCGCAGTTTGTCCAGCTCTGACTTGATCACTTTGTAGTTCTCAACATCCTGAGCAGAGATAAGCAGCTGGACCTGGATTAAGATACCATGAAGAACATCAGCCCATTCTACTTATATAAGTGTGTGTGTGTGTGTAGCCCCACTTAGGAACAATAATGGAAGCTGCAAAAAGTTGGGGGAGGCAAGATCGCTCTTAAAAAGACTTGCTGGGGAAACCTGGGGAAGGTGTGGAATGGAAGCAGGACACCCACAAGTGTCAGTTCAACACTTACAAACCTGGGGAATCACATTGCCAAGTGGCCAATCTTGTCCCCATTTCCAACCTGTTACTGTCAACGGCTGTCAAATTAGCCTATACGCAGGCTCATCTTGTCAGTTTCCTTGTATGTTTCATACTGCACTGCCTTCCTTTCAACAGCTGAAACACACAAGGCCAGGTTACATATATTTGACAGACACAAGTTTGTACTTGCTTGACTGCAAAAGACCAATGATAGGATGGCTCTGCCGGGTTTACCCAACCCACTGTGGGTAAAACAACCCCTTAAAACAAACCATGTACTGTCAGGGTGGCTTGTTGGCAAAAAATAAGCCAAAATGTGGGTTCGGACAACACGACAACTCACCATGGGTTGTTTATGTGCAAACTGAGTCACTAGGCTATGGCAATTGTTCATTGCCTCTGATTTTTCCTCCTCGCTGGTAATACTTCGGACAAGCTTTGTTCTTTTTAACACAATCATTGTACAGGACCTATTTTTCAAGGAGCTTTATACATCATCATCATTATTTATGTGGAAGCCATAAAATGCCTCAGCGATGAGATGCTAGACCCACTTCTTTTTATCTTTGCCTTTTTATCTTTATCATTTATGTTGTACCCCGCCTCGATCCGGAGGGAGAGGCAGGTAACGAATAAATATGTTGTTGTTGTTGTTGTTGTTGTTGTTGTTGTTGTTGTTGTTGTTGTTATGTGTCCCACAATGGCACCAGTGCAGTTTCTTGCAAAACTAGCTGTCACTATCACATCAGCTAAGCTGGATCCAGTGATAAATAAAGGACTCACATTTGAAGCATATACTGTGTTGTGTGGCCGCCAGCCACAAAATTTGTATTTTTAACCTTAGATATCAGAAGACATACTGAAGGGTCTCAGTGGACCAAACGCCACCCAAGACACACAGTAGAAAGGCAACATTTTTTTTGCTCTTACCCCACAGGGAGTTCCAAAGAGAAGAATTATGCCTAACGCTGAGACACAGATAAGCACATCATGTCCGGCATCTGCCCAGTTCCATTGAGGAAGACTTTTAAGAAAGCATTTAGAGGAGGTGGATGGAGAGGACTTACTGCCCTGCAAAAGCAGCACAGAGCATTACCTGCTTAAAGGTGTGTAGAACCTCCTGCCTCTGGCTGAAGTGTTTGAAGAGGAGCTGAAGGGAACCTGAGACAAGTGGGGGGTAGTCATGCATTGTCAAATGGATCAGCACACGGAGAAACATCCGCCCTCCTTCATCATCCACTTCTAACATGCTGCTTGTTTTCCTGCAGCCAAATGAAAAAAAAGAAAAGAAATCAAAACCAAACCTGGCTCTAGAACCTCCAGCACTAGGGAATGAATTCTCCTTGCTTTTCGTGCATTGGTCAGTAACAATCCTGATGTCTTTTCATCCCATTATTATTATTTTTATCATAATTCCTTGCCATCAATTATGTCTTACATGTACACTTTTGGCTCCGAGCGTACATGTGTTCTATGGAAAAGGTGACCCACAGTTCTAAGGACAAGAACTCACCCAACCCCAAAGAGACAAGAACTCACCCAACCCCAAACATGGCTTCAGCCTGTTCTCCAATCCGGTCCAGGTTCATAGCTGCAGCTGGAGGAAAAGGAAATGGACATGAAGTGAGAAATGCAGAGGACTATCGTGAGACAATTGAGAGAGGATGAGGGAAACATACGAAAAAAAAGAAAATAATAATCTGAACTGCTGGATGTATTAAAGTCCTAGCCCCACCCCCACCCCACTCATGCCCCAGTCACTATGTATTTATTCTCTCTCTCTCCCTCTCTTGTATTAGGATGTTTCTGCACAAATATGTTTCCTACCAGTGGAGGCTGGTGGCTCCATTGTCCGTGGGGAGGTGAATTTGCTCCTGGTTTCAGTCAGAACCAGCCAGAACTCTAAAAGAGCTATCCCATGAGGGTGAGTTCTTGTCTCGCTGCCCCATGGACATCAGAGCCACCAGCCTCCACTGCTTCCTACAGACACTGTGATGACATAGTAGGCCAGGGATAGGGAACCTGCTGCCTGCAGAGCTGCCTTGGATTGCTGCAGGGGATGGCTCTGGCCCTCCAAGCCCCACCCCATGCAGGAATAACCCAATTTTCTCTGATCTGATATCGGAGATAATGACGGGGACATGGACAGCAGGAAACTCTGCTGGCGCTTGGAGGATTGGTTCCTCCCAGTACTGGCCAAGTCAGTTCACGTGCTAACCCCAAGGGTATAACGTGCACTGCATGAAGCCGGGGACTGGCGCCGACTTCCCCTTCCTACATTGGGGAGGGCCCAGCGTGGGCAAAGCCTCCTTAGCCTAGGCAGCAGATGAAGCACTCCAGCTGCCACCTGAATTGGGACGGCCTCACCCACACTGCACTTTCCCCCATTGGGGAGGACAGAGTGTGGACAAAGCCAGTCCCTGACTACATTGTCAGCTGAAGCTCTGGCCAACATGTCAGCCAGAGACTGGATGTCATCAGGGATGTCAGGACATGGACATGGCCCATGATATTATCCAGCCCATTGAGGGTCAGGAAGGGCTTCATTGAGCTCCCCCACCCCAAAATTGTTCTCCAGCCCTGTAGTAGACCATAGAGTCTCATCCAGTGATCAAAAACCTATCTGCTTTGAGAGAATGTATTGACTATTAAGGCAGCATGAAGTCAGAAGAGATTCCACACATCAGTTCAAAGAGCAAGAAAGGAGAAGCAGACGGTTACTTGTGGAGTCAAAAGCTGGAGCTGTTCCATCGGCCCCACTGTCTTGCATTGGGTACACCTCTACAAACTCTTTCTTGAAGACGGAGAGCAAATAGGAGATCCTGTAATCCAGCCGTACATTCAAGATGAACTGGAGAAGAGCAGAAAGTATGGAAAGACAGTCAATCCATCCCATTCCCATACCTTTCCCATCTTTCATCATCCCCCACCCACCTCCCAGTGCCTTATCAATAAAAGGCTCATCCGGATCAGTCGCTAAGTCAAATGGTTACCAGCTACGGGGGGGGGGGGGGGGGCAGAATCACAGATTTGCTCTAACCTGCAAAATCTGCAGAATTTTCAGCTTCGTTTCCATCACCACAATGTTTTCATTTTCGATGCTCCTCCCTCTATCTGCTGGCTCAGGAACTACCACAGTATTCATGGTTGAGGAGCCGAAGATGGACTGCTTCCTATTCAGCACCATAGTAGACATCATCTGGCCAACACCATGGATAGACTTGCGGACATTTTTCCCTGGAAGAGCAACCACATTCAGACAAAAGTTAAAGCCAGTCCTACTTTCACTGAAATCATGCAGTGGCTGTGCGCTGAGCTTGTAAAAATCCCATTGGGGATTAGGAAGAAAGGCCTGTCCAAGCTCAAGACAAATTAGCTTGATTTTAAATTTCTAAATCTGAAATGTAAAACTTTTTACACTGGAAATTATAAAATATCTGCTCCATGTCCTTGAAGAATACAGAAATATTATTTATTTCTGCAGAAATTTCAAATTCCTTTCCTTAGTTATCCTGTTGATATCTTTATCACCTCTGCATTGTTGTCCAGTGTGTGAATATCCCATGCAACTGATTATAAGACACCTGTCAAACCCATGCTCATAACTATCAAGCCTGTAAATGTAACGAACAAACCAAATTAAACAACTTATAAGGTAAGTTTTGATGTTCAGAAGTTTTCTCAGGTTTTACTTTTACATTCCCTGCTCAATCAACATTCATTTAATGTCTGTTCTATGGTTTAATTGCCTTTAAAGTCAAAAGGAGTATTGTGGCCATGCAGTGTAGTCTGACCACATGTACAAGAAATTTATCTCAATATAAAAAAAAATAGCTATGAGTTTAATACTGTGGCCTTCTCTTATTATTAATACAAGGGACAGCAGTAGCATTTGTCTCAATAAGATTCATCCTCAGGAAGGCTCACTGGACCTACCAGCCATATCATCATTGTACATGGTCTGCATCATCAGTTGAGGGTTCTGGACACAGTCTATGATACCAAGAAGAGTCCGTGTCAAGCGCAGAAGCTCACTGAAGCTATAGAAGCCAAAGTAGATGAGGTTGTGGGCCAGACTGACAACCTAGAAAAGAGACCAGCTTCATGAAGTAGGTGAAGACAAAACCACCCTCTGGGTCAAAAGTTGTGCTGGGCCAAAGGATCTACCCCAATGATTTTCATGAGGTTCAGGAGGTGCAGCAAATTGGATTTATCTTCAGGGGGCTAAACAAATTTCTATATTCTTTTTCTTACCTTAATATATGGGTAGACAACCTGTAGCCCTCCAGATGTTTTTGTCTGCAACTGCCATCAACCCTAGCAAGCACAGTCAATGGTGGGGACTGTTGTAGGCCAAAACATCTGGAGGACATTGCCCATCCCTGCTTTATAATACAAGGTGGCCAGGGTTGTTTTCCCCCTTTTTTCAAAGGTTGTGGGGGGGGGGTTAACAGAAAGCTCCAGCTGCATTCCTGGAACAGAATGTCCCTGGAAATAATGCTACATCATGACATTGCATTGTTCCTAGTGGGGCGGAAATATAGATACCCCCATTAGGGTATTAGGCTGGAATTCTCAGCCACCAGCTAGATCTGACCAAATGAGGATAATCCTCATATTTTAACCTTATATCAATTTTGCTGCGTGGTTTTATCCTGGTTGTGCTTTTTATATTGTATTTTGTATTTGTGTTTTTAACTTGCTGGTTGTTTTATGATGGTTTTAATTTTTGTGAACCGCCCAGAGAGCTTCGGCTATTGGGCGGTATAAAAATGTAATAAATAAATAAATAAATAAATAAAATAATTCGCCCAGAGGACGTTTGCTATTGAGAAGATTAAAAATACAAAAAAAAATGAATGAATGAATGAATGAATGACCAATCAGGCCAGCAAAGAAGCCTCTGGAACAGCAATAGGTCAAAACAGTTCAGGTGATACTACATGACCCACCCACCCCACCCCACCCCCGTAAAAGAAACGTCTGGGTTAGGCTTGCTTTCTAGACAACAACAGGACTCGGCCAGCCTTGCCCTCTCCCAGGACTTCACCAATATGGGCTGGTAAAAACCAAAGCTGGCATTAGCCTGCTCAAACCTTTTATTGCATCTGTGTAGCAACCAGAGTTAGCTGCACCTATAGTGAAAAAATCTGGGCAATGGTATTTCGGTGATGGTACTACACTAAAAACTGTTTGAAGGGGCACAGATTTCCATATTTCAGTTTGCCACTAAATATATATATATATATATATGTGAATTCCCACAGATGGAACATTATTGCTGCCAACCGTAGCAGAGCAGGTTGTGACCATTTCACGAGGGCTGAGGGAAGGAGGGAGTCCCTTGTTTGTACTGTCCACAGCTGTATTATTTTAGTGTTGCATGAATGGATGTGTAGTCATAATACTCACAAGAGGGCAAGAGACCAAAAAGACACCTGTCTAGAATGTGGGAAGGAAGCCAATGATTTCAGCATGCCAGTTTATGTGGAGAGGAGCAAATGGCGGGACACAAAGGCACACCAAAAGTTCACAAAACATAATCTGGCTTTCTTCCCAATGCAGACAGAGGATATGGAAGAACAGCAGGCTTGATCTCTTGTCTTTTCCAGGAGTCAACATCTGAGTGCAGTCATCCTGTCGCAGATGTGGATGGACATTCTCACAATATGTCACAGGCAGGTTTCTCACCTCAAAAGTGAGCTTGTTCTTTTCCTCGTTAGCAAAGGGCACGGCCTCGCTGACCACATTGTTGAGATAGTCCTCCACAAACTCCATGGTGCTGGCAAACTTGTTCTTCTTGTCATCCCTTGAGCTATTCACATTGGCGTCGTAGCTGCGAAGGAAAGGAAATGACTGAAATGAATCAAAAGGATACCTGATCTTCAGCACAGACCGCTGCTAGACTTTCCCAATACACTGAATGATTCACTCGGGTGGCTGGATTTATGACATCAGATTTGGACGACAGACGGATACTTCCCACAAGGTAAAGTAAGTTGCCCACATACTGTGACCATTGGAAAGGGTAGGATAGAAGGATCACTACATTTGATGCTCTGATTGCTCCTCATACATCCCCCATTCCCCGTTGCTTCAGAGATCTTTCATATGTCTTACTCTTTGATGGTGATGGCTGTAGGAATCTCAGTCCAGAGACGTGCAAATTTCACAGGCATCACCTTCTCCTGTGGATCTCTGTCTACATGTACATGCAGCATGAGATGGCAGAAGGAGGCCCGGAGGTCAAAGGGTAACATTTCATCTGCCATGCAGAGGAAGATTAGCTCCACCCCCAGTTGCTTGGAGATTTCTTTAATGGCCAAGTATTGCCGGTCCATGCACATACGGGCAAACAACTTCAGCTGGTATCTGTGAAGGGCAGATGGAGAAGAGGCAAAGAAGAGATCAGTAAATTGAGCATGAGTAAGAGCAGAAGGAAGAGGAGATGAAGAACTTCAAAATTAATAAAGACTGAGCCTGGCTACAAGGACTTTACCAAAGCAGTTCCTTGTCCGTTCACAAACAGGAACCAGAATGAGAACTGCTTGTTACCTGTAGTAACTCAGAACATTCTCGTCATGGGCATTGCCTGCTCGGGCTTCCTGGGCTAGCTGCCGGATGCTTTTCTCATGGTGATCATTGTTTCTGTCACTCCAGGTCAACCAGACCTCCTCCTCCGAAAATTCAATACTCAAGTACTCGTGAGTCTGGGACATCTCCTTCACCGGCCTCAGCCTGAAAAGCAAAGTGGGTCATTGAACAAAAGCACTTCTTCCTGCTTTCCAACCAGGAACTTATTCAGTGTCATTCAATCCTTGGCCAGTTCAAAGTAAGCAACTCCCTCCCTATCAGTCCATCTGCCAGTCTTTCTCTTAATTAAATAATTAATCTATATTTCTAACCTGCTTTTTTATTTTACTACAAAATGGGGTTCCAGTGATTCCTATCTAATCATCTAATAATTTAACCTTTAAAATGCACTGACCCTTTTAGAAACAATATAATATAATGCTTTCTCTGAAATCAATATTGTTGTATTGTTCATAGATTCATAGAATCGTAGAGTTGGAAGTGGCCTATAAAGCCATTGAGCCCAATCCCCTGCTCAATGCCGGAATCCACGTTAAAGCATCCCTGACAGATGGTTGTCCAGCTGCCTCTTGTAGGTTTCTAGTGTGGGAGAGCCCACGACCTCCCTAGGTAATTGGTTCCATTGTCATACTGCTCTAACCGTCAAGAAGTTTTTCCTGATGTCCAGCTGGAAACTGGCTTCCTTTAACTTCCTGCACTCTTGGATGATCAAGGAGAGATCCTGGCCCTCCTCCGTGTGACAACCTTTCAAGTACTTGAAGAGTGCTATCATGCCTCCCCTCAGCCTTCTCTTCTCAAGGCTAAACATGCCCAGTTCTTTCAGTCTCTCCTCCCCACATTGCCCTCCTCCGAACTCCTCCAGTTTGTCTGCATGTTTCTTAAAGTGTGAGGATGCAGTACTCAAGATGAGGCTTAACCAGTGTCAAACAGGGGGGGAAACCAATACCTCGCACAATTTGGAAGCTATACTTCTAATAATGTAGCAGAAAATAGCATTTGCTGTTTTTGCAGCCACATCACCCTGCTGGCTCACATTCAGTTTGTGATCTTCTACAACACTTCCAAGGTCCTTCTCGTCTGTAGCTTTGCTTAGCCCCATCTTGTAAATGTGCATCATGCTGCAGAAATAATTGCATTTGAAAGAAACCGGCCTTTTTGGAACTTTTGTCTACAATATTGAGAAAAGGTTTGGAAGACAACCATCTCAGACTTGAGTTTGCCTTGCATGATAAACTGTGCCTGGTATATGCCCAAATGTGGTATATTGTAAGCTCAAAGGACTAGGCTCTCAAGAACATCTTCATGAACTTGTTTTAAGATGAACCCACTGACTACAAGGCACTCATTTTTAAACAACCTGTTATGGGCTGAAAGAGAACCCCCACCCCCTTAGTAATCCTTTCCCCCATTACTATTTTCCCCGTCACATCTTAGAAGAGAGCAGAAGCGGAAGGCAGCTCCAGCGTTCAGGGCATAAAAGGGACTTCCTGGATACTCACTCAGTTTGGATAAGGATGTCCGTGTTCTTGGGATCCAGTACACATTTGCAGATCAGCTCCTGAGTGACAGGAATGGCTACATGATTTGACACACACAAGTCCGATAGATAGTCTAAAAACCTAGGACACACATGAGAGGCTCACATTATCCTCCAACCAATGCACTGGGAGTAGGGAACTCCACGACATAAAACGGAAAGAAAAGAAAAAAGGAATGCAGCAGAAAAAAAGGTTCCCTGAATACGAGGTCATTGAGCAATACCTAAGATTGCCAAATAGCCAGATAGAAACAGCCTAGCCTCTTATTTTGTCTTTAACAACAGCTTGATTTAGCCAGAATTAGCAGCTCAAGCTTTTGTCATGGAGCTGGTCCCAAAGTGATCTGTCCTCGCTGCCTCACTACCAATGGGGTGTCACCCACCTGGGTTCCCGGTTCTTTCGCACCAAGCTCACAAAGGTCTCCACCTCAGTCTTGGTGATATGCTTTTCGAGCAGCTTGCGGTTGTTGTGCAGGAGGGCCGTGATGGTGTCTTCAGCCAAGATGTCATAGCCAATCTGGGACTGCATCATGCCAAACTGCTTGGCAATGTGTTCCTGTGGGATAGGAGAACACACCTGTGTGAGTAGACCCAGGGGCTTCAAAAGAAACCCACCACTGCCTGAGCGGTAGTTCTCTTATGGGTCAGAGGAAATGGAAGCTCACAGAGCAAGTGAATATTACTTACGTTATTTCCCAATGGATCATTTTCTCATTATGCCTAAAGGCCCCAGAAAAATACAGGCCCAAAGTTCTGGGTGTTAATCTAAAATCCCCCACAGGATTATGACCTAATGACAGTAGAACCCCCATACACCCTTTAATGAAGGCCTACCTGGTTCTTGCGATAGTCCTCCTGGGAATGCCGCAGTACCCTGTAGCAGAGCCGGAACATGTATTGGTAGGGAGCGTTTTTCTGGTCAGACAGTTCTTCCAGTCTCACCAGTGGGCCTTCCTCACCCTTGTCCTTGAATGGAGCCTTCAGGATCCCAAAGATCTAGCCAGCACAGAAGGGAGGTTACCTCTCAAGTGACTTCCAAAGATTACTTTCCAACTAGAAGAGCTGTGATTCTGCGATGTTTCCTTCCTTCCGTGGTTTTTTTTTTGTTATGAATGAATAAATTTATATGGGGTTTACCAGCTGACTCTGAAGTAAGTGATTGCCTGCTACCTAGATTGGATGGGACCATGCAATCTTAGGTCTGATCTCAATGTTTCTAAAAGTTTCCAATGGAGGTAAATAATGGGATGCAGCAGGTTCATTTATCTGCAGATCTGAAGAACCATCTATGGGGTGTTTATAAAAAAATCTTTGTGAAAGTCTGGGCTCACATATAATTCAGGTCTCTGAAAAAGTGTCTGCTTTCACATCAGGGCTTCCTGCAACATCACAGTGGTTGCTCTAATTCCTGCCCCACACCACCATTCCAATTTTTGTCAATATCATGGGTGCACAACCCATGGTCTGTAGGCTGCATACATCAGCCCTCCCCCACTGTTTAGTGTACCCCCCCCATGACTCCTGCCCCCTCTGCCAAATTTACCACTAGAGATGAGGCACCAATGCTGAGCAGCTTCCTGGAGTTACTGCCTGCTTCCATGCTACTCTAGGAAGCCAGTCTCAGAGGGCCTAGTGTCTAGGAGACACTCTGGCAGCTGCTGTGAGAAGGCTCTAAGACCCATGCCACTCTATGAAGCAGTATGAGACAATATGTGGAGAGGAGCAACCCTTTAAAATTGTCTTTTTTCCCTATAAACCCAAGGCAACAGACAAAGTGCTTTCTGTAGAAAAATATTCTCTGCTGAGAAGTTCTTGCTCCGAAGAATTCAAAATGGCAGACTCCATTACTGCCATGACTACCCAATCTGGGATTGGGTGGGGGGAAAACATTTTCAGTCTGTTGCTCAACAAATGTCAAGTAAAGTTGAAAATGGAGCCAGAGCTCCCCAGGAGCCTTGTAATGGTGAAAGATGCTGGTCAGAAACTGGGAAACGGCAGTTACTTCTCCAGGGACATAGATTCTAAAGCTAATTTGAAGAAGTCTTGCCTGTTACCCAAAAAAATGGGGGAGTAACTGATTTCAGGATACTCAAACCCTTCACTGTTGGAGAAAAACTGATGTGCAGTGCATTCATATAAAGGTTTACTCAGAAATAAGTCCCACTATGTTAAATGAGGCTTACTCCCTAGTAAGTGTGTTTAGAATTGCAGCCTTAGAAGAACACACTCATTGCAAAACTGTTCAAAACTCTCCATTTAATACTGCCATTTCTCTGCTCTTCATCTGGTCCTTCTCTGTAGACTCCTTTACTCTGGCCCCACTTACCTGTTTCAGAATATTCTGCTCTCTCATGAGTTTCTGCCTCTCCCGGTTGGGCTTGGTAACAACAATATCCAAAACATTCTGACCATTGTTGGATACATCACCGACGAAAAACACCAAGTCCTCCAGCAGTTGGATCACAAACCTGCCAGACAGGTGATGGTTAGGGTCAAACCAGGAACATTAATAACACATATACAATAGTAATTTGGATTCTCTATAAGAGTAGTTCATAGCAACCCAAAACAACACAAAGGTAAACCATGATCTAAATTAATTCCCTAATTCCCTGTAATTCATAGCAACTCACATCATGCACCAAAATGTTTTGCAGCAATAAATATCCAATTATGTGCCCAAGATAAACTATGCAAATCAATCCAAAACACTCAGGCAATTGTCATGCCCTTCATGGGCATGAGTGATTTCTTCTTGCAGAACAAAAACTTGCGTTCTTGCAAAATATAACCTTGTATTGGTCCTTCAAGGCAATGGACAACACACACATGTTGCTTATATTTCTCAATGGATTCCATCCCATCATTGCCTCCCTTGCACATTCTGGCTGGATCCCCAAAGTACTTGGTTTTTATACCTCCGATCATTCTGGCTGAGGAAGCCTTCATTCATCTTCTCCACCACATTGGCCAGCATGTAGCTGGCATCATTGGCAAAGTCCAGGTCTCGGATTTCTGACACTGGCACAGAGACAATGGCAAAAGCCTCTTTGTCCTCCTTGGTGGGGCATGTGCCAAGCTGAAAAAGAGAGCCTTGTCATCCAGTGCCATAGTTCACTTTGTCCTGAAAAGGACCTAATACCTGTAGATAGCTCCTTGGCAGGAGACATTCCCTGCAGGTACATTTCCCCTCTGGCCACCTCCTTGCTTGTTTTTAGGTGCCAAGTCAAAAAGCAAGCATCCGATCTGGGCAACACCTATAAGTTCTAAGCTCCTTTATTTGTTTTTTGCAAACTACCATCACAGATTATTTTATTCTAAAATTCTTCTGGAGTGTTAAAATTGTTATTATTGGCATTGGCTAGTGAGCTATTGTGGGTTTTTTAAAAAAAATATTATATTATATTCACTGTAATGGGAACCACCCTGAATGTTCTTTTTTGGACAGAAAGGTAGCAGGACAGAAATATTCTAATAAATCAAACCAAATCAAGCATGGTGCTATATAAATAAATAAATAAATAAATAAATAAATAAATAAATAATAAATTGTAGCTCTACAGTGGCACATTTATATAGCCAATCATCCATCTAGCCCATAACAGAAATATTCTAATAAATCAAACCAAATCAAGCATGGTGCTATATAAATAAATAAATAAATAAATAAATAAATAATAAATTGTAGCTCTACAGTGGCACATTTATATAGCCAATCATCCATCTAGCCCATAACACTGCTTCTTAGCTGCAGCCAACATTGAATGCTTCAAAGATTTATTTACAATTTTTATATTGCTCTGTATCTAAAATATATTTGAGTGGTGAACATAAGAAATAAAAGGTTGTATATAAGAAACAGAACTGTGGAATTGTCCATCCTGTATAATTCACCAATGGCTTCTAGAACTAAGAAGTATACGAATAACTTAAGAATGAAGTTGCATCTCTGATCATCTTGAATATTTGATTAATACAAATGCAAGTATAAAAATTACAGAAGAGATAACTATAACATCATGGACCGTACTGCACAGATAGACAACTTCTCCTGACATGGTGCTACAGTGAGGGAAGAAGGTTAATCTGCTAAAGTTCTCCCTTTTGAAGCCCTTTTGAAACACATCCTCTAGCAACTGGCATTTTTCCATCAGGGACTAGTTCCCTATGTATAGCAGAAGCCACCTCTGACCAAGAAAGAAACATACCATAAGGCGAATTGGTCTCTCTTCATCAACATCAATGGGTACATTGGTACTCTGAATCCAGGTGTTGGTGCAGAGGTGACGCAATCGAACATATGAGTTCCTGAAATGACCAATGTATTTCATTTCTATGGTGCCTCCAATAACGGTCTGTGAGCATTTCCTAAATTGTGAACCGCCCAGAGATGTGAATCGCCCAGAGAGCTTCAGCGATTGGGCGGTATAAAAATGTAATAAATAAAATAATAAAAATAAAATAAGTAAAATAAATTGTAAGCATACAATCCACATCCTCTCCTCCCATTCTGAAAAAAAAAACACCATCCAATTCTATAGCATAGAAATAATTTCTTGCTACTAGGCCTGTGTAACATGATTTTAGGGGTGGAAGAAAGGGAGAAGTTATTAAGCATCTATAAATCCAGTGACATTGATGAGACTGAAGCAGTTAAAGCCTTAAATTCCATTCATTTCAATGGGACTTCATTCCTACAGCCTATGAACTGTATCCATTACTAAAGCACCTTAAGTGCTATTTAGAGCACTTGTGTGTGTCTATTTGCATACGCATAGAGTGATTGGAAGCAGGGGATTTTGAGATGCCTTCTATTTACTACTTGCAATAACCAACTTGTGTCTCTTGCCTTATCTTCTTGATCTCCTTTCTGCCTAATTTATGATGTCAGGGCTATTGAGCAACATATGCAAGGAAGGTTTGAAGATAAAAAACGTGAACTTAGGTAAATAATTACAAATGCTAGACATGAATTAAGTCTAGTGAATTAGTGGAAGATACTCTGGCACAGAAATCTCAGGCAGAGAAGAAACTGAGGTGATTCACATGGCAAATCCCTTTCTTGAGTACCTCCTCAGTCAGTATTTTTCTGAAGACTGCTGGCTTTTCATCATGGACCCACGGCACTTAAATCATAGCATTTATTCAGATGGATCTATTCTCTTCCTGTTCTGTTCTATATTGGTAGATAAGTACCCAACGGTGTCATTCCCAAATAGCACTGGCAGAGCTCTGCCAAATCATTCCATTACACCATTACACAAGTGGTTGCACATTATGCTTAGGCAAACAGTTGTGCAACCACGCTTCTACAAATGTAACTTTAGTTGCATTCTCCTCTTGTGCATAGTTGGGAACCTAGTTTCTGCTAGCATAACGTCATTTGCGCCAGTGGAATGACACAGTGGGATACTGGCCATGCTTTCCACGCAAACATGCAGATTCCTTTGGATTGTGCCCAGTGTCTCCATTCTGGATCAGACGGATCTGCATGTTCTGCATAGAGCCCCTTACCGGGGAACAAAGGAGTCAGTCTTCTGCAGCGTGGTGGGATCCAGTTCAAAAAGGGAAGCAATGTCATTGCCATGGGGCACAGCCACCAAGCGGTACTTGATCTTTTCCCCTGTATATCTCCGACTGGAGCGACTGGTTCCAGCCTGTCCCAAGAGAAGGAAACATTTCAATGTTGCGTTTGCAGGGCCACAAAGGTTCATGCACCAAACATTATTGTGATTGTGTTATGGAATCTTCAGGGGGTTTCCAGGTATGTAAATAAGATAGAGTCATGCTGAGAAAGACTTGCACCACCTTACTACCACTTCAGTCAAGTAACTTCCTAAAATGACTTTCAAGTCCATGCTTAGCACGCGCCAGTGCAGCACACAGGGGCTGAGGTGGGAGTGCTGATGTTCCCTTCCTATCCTTTTTCCTTCAAAAATAAAACTGGCAGCTTTAAGCATGCTTTTTCAAAAGTGTGCTTAATGTAACATGTAGCTTGAGTCTTAGGTGTGTCTAAACCCATCGATATAAATGTCTTAGCAGCAGGTAACTTTGCATAGGATTGGGGTTGTATGGTTCAAAGCCTTCACCAGAGGGCATGGGTTCAAGGAGTTGCTATGATGATAGGCCAAGTGCATTGCAAATCTAGAACCCACACTACAACAGAAGGCAGCAGAAGTATTGATACAGCCAACAGAATGGCCCAAACTGGGAAAGTTTAATCTAATGTGCATTTTAACAGGGCAAGAGCCAATGTGCACTTACTCCAATATATCTGTGGTGACACCAAAAGGAGGGGTTTGCTGAATATTCCCTCTTCCATGCTAGTTTCACCTCTCCTGAAGCAGGCAGGCATCATCACTGTCTGCCATTGCTTTTTAGGACAGGGAATGACTGTCTTCTAATTCCTGCTGGATGCCATCCATAGCATCGCTCTGTGCTAGGACCCCCCTTGCTGCCTCTAGGTAATTTCCCTAATGCAGGGGGGGAGCCTCCCCCAATCCAAGGACCAAATTCAGTTTCAGAGGAACTTTCAGGGGCCATATTACAGCGGTGAGCGAGACCAAAGGCAAAAGGGATAAAGCCAAAGTACCAAAAGTACCAGCATGTTTTAGGTTAAAGCTCTTACGGCCAGTAGCTAAGCCTTAGCAGAGACATTTCAACTTTTTAAAAGGGGAAGGGGAAGCGGGACAACCACAAAACGATCAACTTAGATGCAACTGACAGCTTACCAAAGACTTGGGTTCCCCTGTGTCGCCTTTGTAACTGGGGTTTTCCTAGAAAGTGAAAGAAATAATTAAGAGCATCAGCATAAAGGAACAACAAGAGCCCTCTGATCTTGACCTTTCGCATTCCAAAGCATTCCAAAGCAAGGAAGCCACTTGCCTGATATAATGTTATTTTTGGTAGGACAGTGAAATCCCAGGGTGAATGGATGGTCCAGTTGTCAGGGAGTCTCAAGCTTTTTCTGTACTAGCTGCTTAAATGTAAGCGTGAAGCGCTGAAAATATCAAGGAACCAGTATAGCCAAAGGTGCTGGTGAAATGCGACCATAGATTAAATTGTAAAGGCTTGTGGCTGATTTCCCTGCCTCAAATATTACAGCTCCTATCTTTCATGGCATAAAAATGTGTGTTGATGTAAATCCTGTACTAGATACCTAAGTTGCGGCATATACAAAAGGCTGAATGTCTGCCTAGTGCTCTTACTGACTCAGTTGCCTTTAAATATATTCTGGGCCATGAGGAACAACTTGCATGCTTCCCCATTTGTGAATGTGTGTGTGGATTCTGGCCTATGGCTGAAGTTTTCAGCACATGTTTCAGAGAAGTTATTTTAAAATCATGGAACTGTCTTAATAGAGGTGAGCTGCATAACATAGCTTAGAATGGTGCCTTTTCAGTCTCCAGGAGACACCTGTACCAAGGGAGTGTTGCTTTGACTGGATCACCGCACTATCCAGGTGCACAAGGAAAACAGGATTTGGGCAAGAGAGTTTTGAGTGAACCACAACCTGCCAAGCCACATTTTTAGAGCTACCTAAACATCAAGCATAATCCTCTAGAAGTGAGAGTAGATTTTGGCTCAAAGTGAACAAACAAACAAAAAAGAGATTTCCTCTGTCCACAGCAACCGATCTTAAAGTCAAGAAACGGAGAGCACTATAAAGTGATGAAAGAGCAACTAACAGGTTGAAGAGGCTGCAGTAAAGGGGGAAAGTTGAACGGGGACTGCTACTGGGAGGAGCCTGGCATTGGGAACAGACAAGTAGCAATAGCATTTATGGCTCTGGTCTCAAGGCTTTTCTTTTCTGCTGCTTGTAAACAAGGAAGAGCTTTGAGAGGGGCATACAATCACCCAGGAACCATTTCAACAAGTGCAGGCAAGAAAGGACTAAAGAGAAAGACCACGTCCACATGAACATCAGCCTAACAAATCTAATTATATGCCAAAACTTCAGTGTTGTTCTTTCTGAGGGAAGAGCCCAAGCAAGGAGGAAACAGGATTACAGACCTCTCCTAGGAGGGCATACTCCCATTCCCGATGTGAACGTAGCTGGAGCAAAGTCTACTCCACTCTTTCTCAGAATATCTCCACTATAAAATAAAAACTACCAGTCTGTCTATAGCAGGTGTCAGGATCAGGATCAGTCCCCCTGGTGTGGATCCCGAATCAGACTCAGAATCAGAAGAAGACTGGCCAAGAGAGGAAGTGGGGGAGGAAATTCTCCAAGACTCTCCAGGAATCAAGGAGGAATCTTCCCAGGAGCTTATCGAAACGAGGCCCAGGTTCAAATATCATCTTCCCCCTCCTTCCTCTCCCTGGGAACTCAGTGTTTGTCGGAGGGGGAGGGAGTATTGGAATTGACAGATCCCAGAGTCCACCACAGAGTCAAGTGGGCAGAGTTGAGAGGAGGTGGGAGGTGGTCGGGTAGACTAGCCACATGCCAGAAGTTACAGCTTAAAGACCCTCCCTGTAGGAGGGATCCAGTAAAAGCCTGTCAGGCATGACAGGAAACTGTCCATTTAATTGATATGCAACTGCCTTGCTTTGTTAAGCTAATTAAACCTAGAGAACACCTCTTAGCCTTCACACTCTTTTCAGGTATGAAGAGATGTCTATTTGCGGAATAAAGATTTGTAGATTATACAGCAGACCTCTTTATTGTCTCACACATCAGCAGGAGGGCTTAGAATCACAACATCAGCTTTCCCCATCCTGGTTCTCCCCAGATGTGCTTGACTGCAATTCCCATAATTCCCAGCTGAAACAGCTGAACACTTGCTCATTAAACAACGTTTTTGTGAACCGTCCAGAGAGCTTTGGTTATTGGGCGGTATAGAAATATAACAAATAAATAAATAAATACCCATCCATCCATATCAGGACCTGTAGAAAGCTATAAATTATTTAGCTAAAGAAAAAGAAAAGGAGGCCTCAAATCTATACATGCATCAAAAGGGCAAAAATGATTCAAGGATCTCCCCACCCCCCATGAGCCAATAAAAAGAGCAATCACTTTGCCTACTGTCTAATGGAGCTACTGTTCAGTTTTTGTTTATTTTTTAAAAAATTTATTTATTTAATTACATTTATATACCGCCCCACAGCTGAAGCTCTCTGGGCGGTTTACAACAATTTAAAGTTTGGTTTTAATATATAGTTTTAACATGCTATAAAAAATCTTGTTATTGTCTTCTTGTCTTTTTTTGTCAACATTATATACATAAAAACTAACAACCAAACTTTGCCCCAACCCAAAACACATAATAGATATAGAAAACTAATAATTAAGAGAATTAATGCCACAACCCTAGGCAATATCAGCCATGCCAGATCAGTCCTTGTTTCCATGTGTGATCTGAAATGTAGTCTGTGGAAAATTTTGAATTTCAGGATCTGTCTCCAAACCTCTATCTTACACACCCATGCAACATAGCTACAGTGTACTCAGTTCCTCTCACCTCTGCTGCTAGGTAGTTCCCAGTCGCAAGATGTTTGAAGCGGTATAAGCCATTCCAGTGCCCAGCTCCACCACGGCAGGGATCATGATGGACCACCTGGAAAGTAAAATCAGTGAATTGTTGTCATACATATGTCTTTGGTCTGATACTTGCCACTGTGCTGGTGCTGGCAGAAGTCCAGGAATGCTTGAATCCTCTGACTTTTTAAGGCCATAACACTTCTGGATTTTCCCGGCAACCTCTGAAGATCGACACATTTAAACAAAGGATGCTGTAACCCTTCCACATTTTGTGACACCTCAAAGTTTTTTTCTCTGAGCCTCCAAACGAGAACCTTCCCTTGAGCTACTCTTGAATAGTTGGCAAACTTTTACAATACATAATATTGAAGTGTTCTCTGATTACACTATTATTGTACATTTACTCAGGATCCACGCTTGGATTCTCTTTATCCTCACCATCACCAGCAAACCCATGACCAGAAAGACAGATTAGCTACTTCTCACAACAGTATTAAGAAGAAAACATCCTTTCCATGTTGCGATTAACCAGAAGTACAGTTATGGCAATTTAGCTCTAGGAACCATTCCTCCATCTCATTCCCTAAGACAGAATCTCACATTTCCTCTCTACTTAGTGTAGATACTGTGATCCAGTATCCATCTTAGTGATGGATATTGTGTACCATTCTGGTCACCACGCCTCAAAAAAGATATTGCAGAGCTGGGAAAAGTGCAGAAAAGGGCAACTAAAATGATCAAGGGGCTGGGATTGTTTTAGCTTAGAAAAAAAGAGGGTAAGGGGAGACATGATAGAGGTGTACAAAAATTATACATGATATGAAGGATATGGATAGGGTGCAAGCAGTGGATCCGTGGCATAGGCTTAGTTAGGCATAGTGCTAGTGGTGCTAGTTTAGTGATGGATACCTTTTAAATAAAGGATTTATATTTTATTCTGCCTCTCTTCGGATACAACATTTTGGTGAGCCTCCAGTTGGATTTTGTTTGGATTCAGATATCTGAAAACTACTTGTTGGCAGTCTGTGATAAGGAGCTTGCTCAAGCAAGAAAATGTGTGTTGCTTACTCATTGCTTGGGAGTTGAAGGACTTCATACATTCTACAACCTTCCGCTTGTTGATGAGAAATATGAGAGTGCCTGCGTTGCTTTTAAGAGCATTTTTGTGTCAAAAGAGGATATGGTAGCTAATCGCTAATGTGGTAGCAAAACCCAGAGGAATCACTATTACAGTATGCTGCTGCTTTGAGAGACTAAATGAGCTAATGTAACTTTGTCGATAGGGCGGATGAGATGATTAGAGACCAGCTAATTGAGGAAACATCTCTGCCTCGTATACGGGAGCGCTTACTCCTAGAGATGGACCTCAAATTAGAGAAAGCTATTACTATTGCAACTCAAATTGAGGCAGCCCTGGAGGAAGCTAAACGAATGAGTTTGGATAAATGGGGTGTGGTGCAGACGGTGGATCCTTGGCGTAGGCTTAATTAGGCATAGTGCTAGTGCTGCTAGCTTTGTGATGGATACCTTGAAATAAAGGCTTTATATTTTATTCCGCCTCCCTTTGGATACAACAACTGCATTGTCCCTAAATGGACCAAGAATGCTATGCCACCTTCTGTGGGAATTCCACTTCCTCTTACTGCCATCAGTGAGACTCAGAACTGGGACATCAGCACCAAAACGCACAGTTCTGCCATGTAGGCTAAGGTCACAATGCGTTCAGGTTACATAAGCCCCCCAGAGAAAAGTAAAGCAGGCATTTTGCAAGCATGCTGCACCTGTACGTAAGCCTCGCTCTCACCTCAACTTCCCAGAGTGCATTGGAGCTTGTGGCTGACGTGGCTGATTGTCGCAAGGTGGTTCGAAGAAACACATGCAGCTTGGCCTTGTATTCATCACAGGTAAGGAATTTCTCCTGCTCTGCATGGAACAACCTGACCACGTCCCCCTGCCGAGGAAATATACAAAGTTAACTTTCCGTATGCAAGGATTATGAGTCGCTGTCCATGCATTGTGACAGCTGCTGCATGGAGGTAACAAAAGTAGGTCAATTTCTCTATCAAAGACCAAGATTAGTGCCCTCTGTCTATGCTATGCTGCCGGAGGAGATCTCACACCCTGTTCCTCCTTTAAACAAGCAATTTCAGCTAGGTGGGCTTCTGAGCAGACTTACCAGCAGTAGTTGGGGACAGCTGCAGAGAGAGGCTGTAGGATCCTGCAGATCCATGCCTCCCCTCTCCCTGCCCACCATCCCTCCCCTTTTCTGTCCTCCCCGAGCTCTTCAAAGGCCACTATTGTGACCTTGGAAGAGCAACTGCCACAGTGTTTTCCACGGCAGCTGTAAGGGGAGGATGGGGAACAGCCCAATCTCAGATTCATCTTCCTGGGTCACCGTAGTGTCTAAAGCCTCAGGAGGGGGAATCCACTATATCCTCTGGTCCCTGGGAAGCTCTCTCAAGGACCATAGGATGGCTCTGCCTATTTGGTGCAGCAGAGCAATTACATATACTAGGGTGACCATATGGAAAGGAGGACTAGGCTCCTGTATCTTTAACAGTTGTATAGAAAAGGAAATTTCAGCAGGTGTCATTTGTATGCATGCAGCACCTGGGGAAATTCCCTCTTCATCACAACAATGAAAGCTGCAGGAGCCCTGCCCTCTTCTGTATCTGGTCACTCTAGTATAGCTCCTGCAGCTTTTAACTGTTGTGATAAAGAGGGAATTTCACCAGGTGCTGCATGCATACAAATGACACCTGCTGAAATTCCTTTTTCTATACAACTGTTAAAGATACAGGAGCCCTGTCCTCCTTTTCATATGGTCACCCTAACTTTAGAAAAAGTGCATATGGCCCAGATTCGGATCGTGACCAGCACACTTTAAGGGAAGGATTAAATCTTCCCATCTTGCCTATTTGCTTCCGAAAACTTCACACAGACCTGCCCGAGGCTTCAAAAGAGAGAAAAAAGCTTCCATTGATTCAAATGTAGTTTGGCCCTCTGTATGCTCCAGCTCTTAAAGGTATACATACACTGCTCTTCTTTCTGTCTGTCAGTAGCATCATTCAGAAGCTGGAGATAGTATAAAAGGGCTCCACTGAGCACAAAGAAAGAACAGTGCAGAGAGAAACACAAAACCGGCAAAGTAAGTCAAGGTTGACAGGCACACACTCATTACCCCTTTAAGCACTTCCTCCATGTGGTCCCGGAACTGCATAAACAAGTTGATCTTCCAGCTGGTGTTGCAATTGACAGAATTCACCTAGAAAGACAAGGAGTTATTGAGCGGGACATGCTACAAATAAGGGGCAGTCAAAAATTACATCGCAAATAGCCATTTAACTCAGAACACTTATGATTAAGTCGCCATCTTTAGAAGACTTTCCTTCTCCCAGCAACTCATACCTCTTTGCATCCAAGGTTATCGGCAAGCTCATAGTTGCTGGCATGCAGTGGCTGCCCAGCATTCACAGGATTCAGAATCACTTTATCTCCAACAACTACCTGAGGAAGGATCACATCATGGTTAGAGGGTATTGATCTCAGGCATGTGAAGCTCCCCTAAAACTTCTCCAATGAACATGAAGCAACTTGAGGATGGAGGAACTGGCAGCACAATCCTATACATGACTACTCAGAAGCAAGCTCAATGGGGCTTGCTCCCAGGTATGTCAAGGATTTTAACCTGTGGATCTTTACTTGCCTATTTGAATTGCAAATACATTTCCAATCGCAGAGGATGGACTGATCCCCACATGCATGTACGTCACGCAACATCACTTAAGTTGATACCTTACCGTAGTTCCTTGCAATTCTGTATGTGAGCAAATGCAAAAAAGTGTTTAGCTTGAACTGAAATTAAAGCTCAGTCTACAGTTGTTTCACACACATAAATCATTACTTGATGTTGTAGTTGTGAAGTAATGAATATACATGTGTAAACTCACCCAATTCTGCACTCCTTTGGGCCCCATAATATTAGAACCCGGGGAGCTGATTGGTGGGAGATTCAGGACAGAAAAAAGGAAGGACTTCTTCACACAGTGCATACTTAAACTATGGAATTCAGTAACACAAGATGTAGTGATGGCCACCAATCTGGATAGCTTTAAAAGAGATTAAATACATTCTTGGAGGAGAAGGCTATCAATGGCTACTAGTCCTGATGACAATGTGCTACCTCCAGTATCAGAGGCAGTAAGCCTATGTGCCCCAGTTGCTGGGGAACATCAGCGGGAGGAAGCTGTTGCACTTGTGGCCTGCTTGTGGATTCCTGGTGAACAGAATGCTGGACTAGATGGACCCTTGGTCTGATCCAGCAAGGCTCTTCTTATGTTCTTAAATCAGTCTCTCCTCTAATAAGTTTGAACTCAAGAAGTTTAGCATTTCTGCATGGGAATCAGGGTTGGCACTGAGAATTCGTATCATGGGAGCTCTGTCACTGACTCCTTGCATGTCTCTAGCCAACATGATAGCCCTATCTGATGTTCCTCATCTGTAAAGGTGAGCCCACTCCACTGGGAAGTAGAGAAATTTAAAACAATTCCATTTTGTAAAGCCCTTGGAGATCTACAGCTTAAAAATTACAAACTCTATGTCGTATTACTATGAGGAGTCACCTCTTCACCACAGACTCACATTATCTCCATTACTTCTCAGCTTCCAGAAGGGTTGGATGAAGAGCCAAGAGCCTTCATTGCCTGTGGCATCAAGCGTCACCCTCATAGCATTCTTCTCCAGTAGGGCTGGGAGGCGCTTGTTCACGGTCAGGTATTTATTACTCTTCATGTGGAGAAGCTGAAAAACAATTCAAGGCAATTCCTAGCTAGAACCTCATGCGGTACTCAGTAACACAAAGAGCTGAAGAGAAACATTATGTTTAGTAGCCCCAACAAAGAGAAATCTTTCTGCAGTTATAAAGTGCATGGGTTCATTATGGTGGATACTCACCTCCAACCTAACCTTGGCTGAACGCTTTTTAACATTTAACTTTATTGCTCCCCAAGCCCCTTGAATCAAAATTCATAAGGCTGAAATGGAGCCTTCATACAACACAAAGCTGAGCTCTAGGCAATTAGAAGGAAATACCTCCTGGAAAGCAAGATCAATATTTTAACTTCAATTTCATTTAGCACTTCGCAACAGATCTAACCACTACCGGAGAAGTGTCCAAACTTTTGGAGTCGGTGGGCACATTTGGAATTTTGAGAGAGAGTTGTGGGTGCTCTCACATAATGATAACCATGGGGGGCGGCTTGCCCATTAATAAACTGGTGGCCACACTGGGCATGACCAATGACAAAATACCCATTTCCCAGAAGATGCAGTGGTGAGACTTAAAGAAAAGTAACTTGTCTAACAACCTAAGTATAAAGCAGAGAAGGGATCTGCTTTATACTTAGGTGCTCTAAAACACAAAACCACAAAATAAAGAAGTTGTTGGTGGACAGCTGTTCATTTTGCAGCATGCCAGTTTTCCAATTAAAAAAGCAATCTTGAAATAAAAATCAGGAAGGGTTACGGAGCCAGGCAGGAGCCAAGAGAGGTGGACATGGGCACTGGTGCCTCTAGGCAGGAAGTAAGAGACCCTGGCACTAACCTGAAACCATTTCCACGTATCCCAGTGTATGAGCATCCACGTCTTCCATAAACGATGCCCATGTTGCCTGAAGCCAAAGCATCAATGGCTTACTCCCTGATGCAAACACGTCCCCAGCTTTACTTCCTAATAGACTTCCCAAGCGTAGGAGATGGGGTTGGCTGATTCACACACCCATGTACCTCACCCAATATCTCATCAACTGAGAAGTGTGAGAGCTATAAATACTGTTAGTTCAGCTCAGGTGACAGATTTGGGGCCACCATTAAAGGATGTGAAAGTCTTTGCTATTTAATTTCCTATTATTATTTTTATACAAGGCAGAGTATATAGGATAAGAGTACAATTTAGACTCTAAATTTTAGACTTACCTACTAAGACAACAAAATATCTTGGGGTAACACTGGTCTAATGTTGAATATCAAACCACATGCCTAAAAACAACTTAGACCAATAGAAACTGAACTTAGATTCCAGTAGTTACAGCTACCCAGTCTCCAAATTCTGTTTAATACCTGTGCTTTGTGACTGGGGTGAGGAGTGATAGGAGGTGACTAACAGATAACTGTAGAACTGATATCTTGATGTACTGACATCCCGATGACATTCTAACCCAAGATTTATTACATTTATGTCCCACCTTTCATCCATTGTGGAACTTAAAGTGGCTACATGTGGTTCCCCAGTGGACTCCCCTCCAAGCACTGACCAGTCCCAGATCTACTTAGCTTCAGCAAAATGGCTGCCTCATGTGCCTTCAGACCACACCCTGGGACATGGACATTAATTAACATTATTCATGCTCCCCAAGCTAAAATGCAGCTTCATAAAGGTGACCCTTGGGCAATGGCATGAGAAAGACAATAGTACATACCTGTATGACGCTTCCATACTTCACCACATCTCCATGCACCTTCTTATTTTCCGTTTCATTCTGCTTCTGCTCCATCTGAGCTGCATGCTGTTTGGAAACATAGTAGAGTGAATCCAAGCCATGAATTGCAAAGGAGGAGAGAATAACTTAAAAGTGGAGGGGCAGGGAATAGTCTCTTGCATCAGGCTGAGGGCTATGCGGGCATGGAAACAGAGTTCCACATGTGGATACCATAAAGGAACAGTGAATGGGCTAAGTCCAACCCCCTGAGAAGCTGGTGATGAAAACCCAGATGCAAAGAAGTAGTCCAGAGGTGGTGGCACCTTTACCAATATGCCTCCACCACCTCCCAGTCCTTTCAGAAAGTGGTCTTCTGGCTAAACGAGTTCTCACAAGCATCAAAATTCTGGCAGCTCCAGGTTGTTCATCCTAGTCGGCCTGCCTGCACTCTACAGAGAACCTGGGTTCCAGTACAAAAATGCCTTCATAAGAATCATAGCCATTATCAAACCAAATTTGATTTTGTAGCTCTCGGGCTTTCATCAGTAATTTATGGTTAATAAATGATAAAGTTTCAGTAGCTCTTATTGGCCACTTAATTTTGACCCTCTTTATACTAGTTCATATTCTTCTTCTTTTGCAGCCCTTTCCAATCCCAGTCCCTTCCCATATTATTCTGGATTTTATAAAAGCCCAGACACTGTCTTAACATAAAGTATGATAACTAAGCAAATCTATGGAACAGGCATAATTTAGTGACCTAGTTTGCAAGTAACGGCAATCCATGGGCTGTTTAAACCATGGGTTGTTATGCCCAAATGGAGTGAAAGAGAGTGCTTTCTCCAGCATGCTCCTCACTTACACTTTCAATTAACAACCTACGATTGTCCTGTTTGTAGGTTGTAATCGTAATGTTCAAACCAGGGCATTCTGGGTTGTTTGGGTTTTTAAACAACCCAGAATTAACCTGCAATGCTGTCATTTGTAATTTATATTTTGTTATTTGTTGTAATTTTGTTCGTATTTGTTATGTGTAATTTTTCTATTCTGTTTTCTGATATGTATTTATTGCTATTCATTTGATATGTTGTGAGCCAGTTTGGGCACAATCGTCTGGGAAAGCAGAGTACAAATAAACAGCTGATGATAATAATTTCCTTGATGCAGAATTTAGATGTGTTTTATTGCACATTTGATTTGTACAGACCGCTGAATGCAAAATGTAGGTTCTGTATGCATGATCTAGGATCCTGCAAAAGCCTTCCCCAACCTAGTGCCTTCCAGATGTTTTGGACTTCAACTCCCATCAGCTCATCTATCATGGCCAATGTTCAAGAATGCTCAGAGTTGTAATTCAAAGCATCTCAAGAGCAACAGGCTCGGGAAGATTCAATTAAATGCATACAACCTTCCACGCTCACAGCCTCTGTTTACAAGATACAACCTATTAATGAAGGCTGGACATGAAGCCTGCTGCCATAATCTCACTCTGTCACCATGCATTCAGTGTACCCTGATTGCACTCATCTGTCTGAGGCTACTGTCAGCCTTAAAAGCTCATTCTCATTTGTGAACAAATGCCACAGCAAAAAACGAAACTCAACAAGCACCTTCCTTCAGAGATCAGCAACAATTTCTCCATACTAAAAAAGTAAATCCGTGTGTGTGTGTGTGTGTGTGTGTGTGTGTGTGTGTCCACAATCTGTGTTTCTTTTTGGGTTCAGGAAACTACTTCTTTCAACCTAGGAATGGCGATAAATCACCTTTCACTTCACAACTGTTTCATCCAGATTAGGCAACCACGAGTCCTAAACTGATTTATGTATTAATATCTTATGATGATATATATATATATATCCATTAGAGATGCACTATTCAGTCAGTGAGCCAGCTGAACTGACTCAAGCTCCATTGATTGATTTCAACGGTGCCACCAATTAACTGAGTGCCTTTTAATGTTTACTTATTTTTAACACAACTACCTATAAAAACCTGCAGGTGGCAGATGATCTCATAGGAGACGCATTCCTCCTGCCCTTCTCTTTTGGACAAGAGAGCCTCTGCTAGGATGATCCATTGTCATCTAAAACAGAGGAAGCATGCTTTCCCCCCAGAATGATTATTGTATTATTGTGCTAATTTATGCAGATTTGTTTGTTAAACTTCTACAATAGAAGCAAAATCCTATGCATGTTTACTTAGCAGTAAAGACTTACTTCCAGTTGGACTTACGCCCAAGGAAGCATGTGTAACACTGCAGTGTTGACTAACAAGGCAATCCTATGGTCACTGGGAGAGTGTCCCATGGGCCATAGGATATACTGGATCTCCCCCACCAAGAGCAGAGAGGGAGGACCAGCTGTGGAAGGGGAGAACGGATGTCAGATCCCCCACTCCAAGCCCCTGTGGAAACATTCAACCAACGTCAAAGAGGGGGGAAAGAAGGGGTGCTGGGGATGTGGGCGGGGGGAGATCAGTAGAGGCTGATCACACCTCCAAACCTGCCAGTAATCTATACCAACCCTGAAGCTGGCATAGATTAATACCCTCCCATGGGTTTCCATGGGAGGGAATCGGTTAAAAGACAGAAACCCATGCTAGGGAGCGGGGAAAGGAGCAAAATGCCCCTCTTTCCTGACTTCCATGAGTCTGGCAGGCCTATGGATGTCTCAGAGGTTTTAACACTGGAGCTGTTCAAGATAAGGTTTCGGATTGCCCTGCTCGATGTCTTTAATTGGGTACCAGCCCTGCTATTAATGTCTGCTTAAATCAGCCTCTAGAAGCCCTAAGCTTTTAGAAGGGTAATACATTGGTGAAGAAAAGGAGCAGGGAGAGAGATCATTGTTTTCTATTTTTTGATTTAATAAAACAAACTATGAACATGTTTTGCATGTTTGTCCCCCTGATCATGTGGATGTAAAGATTATTATTTTAAAATTAAAACTAATCTTTTCAAAAGTGTATCGAAGGTACACAGCTTCCTACCCCCACCAAACAAAGTTCAACAGGGCCTACATATGGCTCATTTGCACACAAACTGTCCATCCCAATGGAGTACATATAGAGGTTGATTCCAGTTCTCATATAACTGAACCGCTGAAACAGAATCAGCACAGGAAAAGCTATCAGGGAACCTTCCCTTCAGCCTATTAAGCTCTTTCCTTCTTCTCAGCTCCCTTAAGGATGATTGGGATATAATTGTAATGAAATTGCTGGTCAGATCAGTATCTAATAATAAGTATAGAAGTAATGAGGGAGGGTGGATTTCTGAGCCTGCCCTGGAGGAAAGTGGATGCCTTCTGTGGTGCAACGGAGCCTCCATTTGCCATGAGTCAGCCACTTCAAAGCAACGGCGTAAAACAATCTTCCATGTAGGTGGTGCCCCGACAATAAATCCATACTGGCAGAGGCCTCCTCTTTAGGGATGCTTCACTGGCAATTGAAAGCTCTTTAAAATGCTACTGCACTTTTATTCAATTCAGCCGTAATCTCTGCTAAACACAGGATTAATATTTGACTCGGTTTCCAGTCTGGCAGCAAATGAGATGTAAGCAGAGCACGTACAGTTTGGGACAGGCCTGGAACTCGGGAAAAATATGGGCGGCCAAAGGAACCGTCAGAAAAATAAACAAATAAGCCCTAAGGCTGCCGGGCTTGGTCAAAGTACAGGAAGTGTGGGAAGGAGCAGATAGTGAAACGGATCTAGGAAGGCAAAGCAGAGAAAGCATGCCTCGGATCGACCAATTCTGATCCTAGGAAGGGATCAGCAAACAGCAATAAATTCAGGCAGCAGGGCATAATTTAAAACCCTCTCTGTGGTTCAGGGTTGTCTTCTTTTTTTCTGGCCTCCTATAGATGATGAAGATAAACTTGGATTGCTGGTCTGGATTCAGGGCCGTGTATAATCCCAATTCCACACAAGTATCAAATTAGATACTGGGTGCAAAATTCAGCATTCTGAGAGTTCCAGCTTTGTTTCTTCCTTTGACCATGCTGAAACCGTGCCATGAAACCTCAGAAACTAACCAATGTGATGGAATAAAATTTCCATTGTTTGGGGAAAGGACTCACTGACCTGTAGCACCATACTCAGCCCCATGGTTAGCAGAAGCACAATAAATGTGTGTAAAAAAAGTAACAACTGTGGCACTGGCATACTTTATGCGAGTCAGAGGATTCATCTTTATTGACATAGGGCATCATCAGACGAGCATTTTATCGTATGCTTGCTACTGCCCACTTACAGATGTTCACGCATCCTTTAGATTTCAACGTCCGCCTCCCCCGTGCCTCCCACTTGTTTTTCCATTGCAAAATAGATCCCTTTAATCCAACTTTCTTTAAAAAACAGAATGAGCCACGATCTTCTGATGTGTGCAGAAAAAGCTGGGCAATAAAAACGGCCCCTGAAAGGGCCACATGGTTTATGTTTACTTCCTCTTTCCTCTCTGGGAAAAGGAAGTAATGAAGGACAAAAGTGGGGGTGGAGAAGCGACGGTAAGGAAATATGATTCCCCCGCATGTGACTACGCTCATAGAATGTCAATGGCAAAGATTTTTAAACAAAACCAAAATGGGGCAAACTAGTCTTAGTTCCCACATACAAAAATTGTGGTGGGGAAGGTGCTGGCTGGCTTTATGGCTATTAAGCAACCCTAATCAGCTGCCTGGATCAGTGTCCTTTTAAAGACGCAATGATTTTGTTGGATCAGTAGATTGTCTGTGTTAGGGGTGGGCAATTTCAGGGTCCTCCAGACGTTTTGGTCTACAACTCCCATCAACCCTAGCTAGCTTAGCCAATAGTGAGGGCTGATGGGTGTTGTAGGCCAAAACATCTGGAGGGCCACAACTTGCTCACCCGTGGTGTAGATATTTTACCGGTTCTTAGGAAGAGTGCAATGAAGAAGATCCTTCGTGGCCAGAGAAAGCTAATCAACAGGTAAGGGACCGAGGAGTGCAGCTTGAACACTTTATGTTCACACTGACCATGTCAAGATGACACGCCAAGTCTGAGCGGTTAAGCATTTTGAGCTAAATATTATGACTTAGCATGTCGTGTGAACCATTCCTAGCCATGGTGGCTATATAACCATGTTTTAATTGTGGTTATTAACCATTTGATGCAAAAGGGTTAGCAAGCCTGTAGGCCATATTTTATTTATTTGCTTCAAAAATGTGTTAACCCCCCTCCCCAATTTGTAGCAAACCAGCTTTTAAAAACAAACAAACCCATTCAGTAAAACAATACAAAATAACAGCAGCAATTAGCAAACAATGACACGACCCACACAGATCCCGAAACAGCCAAGAGTTGTTTAAAAACAGCCTCAATCTCTGTCCCACCCCATTCCCAAACCATTCAAAGGCTGCATAAGAAGGTTTTACCACTCTTCTAAGTATCAAAAGGGTGCTGGTCACATAGGGATAGTGCAAACGTATATCATAAGGTACTAAAGGTTTGACTGTTTAGACCTCTGGTGTCATCTCCAAAACTGCCAGTCTTGTGTGCAACAGCAGGGTTGTTTAAGGGGTGGCAGCCCCCCCCCCCAAACCCCTTTTCAGTCCCAATAATTACATCATAAAATACTTGGATGAAATAAGCAGCATCCATTGGGGAATTGTGTATATAACTTCAGACTGTCCAATCTCATTGACTTTGCTGGGGCAGTCATTACATAATAATGTAATGTTATCCGGAGATGTGGACTGAGGTGTCATCAATATGCAGATGATACCCAGCTCTACCTTTCCTTTTCATCAAACCCAGGTGAGGCAGTGGCTGTTCTGAACCAGTGCCTGGGCACGGTAATGGACTGGATGAGGGCTAATAAACTGAAACTCAATCCAGACAAGACGGAGGTACTGTTAGCGGGTGGTTCTTCTGTCCGGCGAGGTGATGTTTGCCCTGTCCTGGACGGGGTTGCACTCCCCCTAAAGGATCGGGTCCGTAGTTTGGGGGTGCTCTTCGATCCAGAACTGTCACTTGAGGCACAGGTGAACTCAGTGGCAAAGAGCACCTTTTATCAGCTCAGGCTGATATACCAGCTGCGCCCTTATCTGGACAGAGATAGCTTAGCTACAGTTATCCATGCTCTGATAACCTCTCGTTTGGATTACTGCAATGCGTTATACGTGGGGCTGCCTTTGAAAACGGTCCGGAAACTTCAACTGGTGCAAAACAGGGCAGCAAGGTTATTAACAGGGACTGGCCGGCGAGATCACATTACGCCAGTCCTTTTACAACTTCATTGGCTGCCAGTCCAGGTCCGGGCCCAATTCAAAGTGCTGGTATTGACATTTAAAGCCCTAAACGGTTTGGGGCCAGGTTATCTGAAGGAACGCCTCCTCCCATATGTACCTACCCGGACCTTAAGATCATCTACAGGGGGCCTTCTCCGTGAGCCCCTGCCAAAGGAAGTGAGGCAGGTGGCTACTAGGAGGAGGGCTTTCTCCGCTGTGGCACCCCGGTTGTGGAACGAGCTCCCCAGAGAGGTCCGCTTGGCGCCTACACTGTACTGCTTTCGTCGCCAGCTGAAGACCTTTTTATTCACTCAGTATTTTAACACTTAATTTTAACTTAAATTTAAATTTTACTGTTTTAACTCTGTATTTTAATCCTATATCAACTTTGCTGTGTGGTTTTATCCTGGTTGCGCTTTTTATACTGTATTTCGTAATTGTGTTTTAAACTGTTGGGTGTTTTACTGTGGTTTTAATTTTTGTGAACCGCCCAGAGAGCTTCGGCTATTGGGCGGTATAAAAATGTAATAAATAAATAAATAAATAAATAAACCCAGGATCATTCCGAGAAGCTGACTGGAGGGAGATTCCCAACAGATATAAGCAGCGCATAGTGAAACTATGGAATTCACTGCCATGAGGTGTACTGATGGCCACTAATTTGGATGGCTTTAAAAGGGGATTGGATAAATTCCTGGAGGATTGGATAAATTCCAACTAGTCTTGATAGCTAGATTTTACCTCCCATATCAGAGGCAGTATACCTATGTACACCAGTTGCTGCGGAACATGGACGGGAGGGTGCTGTTGCACCTGTGTCCTGCTTATGGGTTCCTGGTGGACAGCTGGTTTATTTATTTATTTATTTATTTATTTATTACATTTCTACACCGCCCAATAGCCGAAGCTCTCTGGGCGGCTCACAAAAGCCTCTGTTTGCCTCTGTGTGAATGGAATGGTGGACTACAAGGACCCTTGGTCTGATCTAGCAGGGCTCTTCTCTTATGTTCTTAAAGTACGTGGCTGAAACTGGAACCACTTGGTAGAGATCACCTTCCTGTATCTTAAAATATCCAATCTGACTACTTTACATGGGGCCAACCCTGATCAGGCCATTTAATATCATCAGACAGGTTGGACAGTCTGGAATTCCCCAACAGATGCTGCTTGTTTCATCCATGTAATTTATGATGTAATTATTGGCCCTGAAACAGTTTGGGTGGGCTGCCACCCCCTAAATCCCCCCCCAGCAGTTCCACATAAGACTGGCAGTTGTGGAGATGCCACAACCTCTGTAAGAAGAAGTCAAGATAGTCAAACTTTTTGTACCTTGTAATGTAAGTTTTTTGATATGGGCTATTGTACTAGGAGTTTTCCTAAGAGGAGAATGGAGAGGAAAGGCTCTCCAGATCAGGAGTGGGAAACTTCTGGCTCTCTAGAATTTTATTATTATTATTATTATTGTTGTTGTTGTTGTTGTTGTTGTTGTGGGGGCTACAACTCCCATCAGCCCTAACCAGTATAGCCAATAGTGAAGGGATGCTGGGAATTATAGACTAAAACCATTCAAAGGGACACAAGTTGGCTACCCCTGCCCTAGATCTTGCTGTCACTGCCTAAACATTAGGTAACAGGGGCCCAAAAAGCAGGGTCTCACCTCATGGTCTTAAGGCATGAGAGAGAATATCCAGCAACAGGCCAGATTACTTCTCATTACCCCAATGGAACTTGAAGGGACCTAGAATGATGGGTAAGGATGGGCTGCTGTTCCCCCGGGCCACCAAAATGAACTCGGGCTGCAATGCACTTGCCTGGTCAGTCCCATTAAACTCACTGAGAGTTACATCTGAGTAGACATGTGTAGAATTGTACTGTAAAGCGAGCTCTGATGGCGCCACTCAAATTCAAAGATGTGAAAGAATAACCTCAGCATTCTTCAGACTGTTGTTTTATAAAACATTGGGACTGGATTTCCGTTCTTTATTTTGGGACCAGTTCTATTTTAGAAAATTATTTCCTCTGATTGAAAAACAGTTATCAGCCTAACCTGGCCATGGGGAGAAGGATGTTCCTTGATAACTAACAATAGATCTCATGTTTCTTAAGTCATATGCAAAAGGCTTTATTGTAGCCTGGGTCGTTTATCACTCCAAACATACAGGCTCCTTTGAAAGAGCAAGTATTTATGGCTGATTTTTTGTCACTGCTTTAAAATTTGATTTTCTGCTACTTCTTTTTTGTCTGGATGTTGGATTTGCATTTTGCTTTGCTTTATAATTTGCTTTGCTTTATATTTCTCTATGCCTTCAGCAACAGCTAAGGATAGTGTGTCTCCTCTGAATGAATGCTTGGAGGCGGTAATGGACTGGATGAGCAAAAACAAGCTGAAGCTGAATCCAGACAAGACGGAGATGCTTACTATTAAGGGCCCTAACCTGAGTTTGGAGGTGTGTCAACCAGTTCTGGATGGGGTTACACTCCCGCTAAAAGACCGCGCTCACAGCTTGGGGGTTCTCCTGGATCCGTCGCTCCAAATGACAGCCCAGATAGATGCGACTGCCAGGAGTGCCTACTATCAGCTTTGGCTGATACGCTAGCTGCCACCCTTCCTAGAGTTAGAAGACCTAAAGACGGTAGTGCACATGCTGGTAACTTCAAGGCTCGACTTCTGCAATGTGCTCTACATAGGGCTACCTTTGTGCCTAGTCCGGAAACTTCAACTAGTGCAAAATATGGCAGCCAGGTTGGTCACTGGTACACCTAGGGGTGACCAGTTTACACCAACTTTAAAATCACTTCACTGGCTGCCATTTAGTTTCCAGGCGAAGTATAAAGTGTTGGTTATCACCTTTAAAGCCTTACATGGTTTGGGTCCGGTTACCTGCAGGATCACCTTCTCCCGTACAATCCGCCCTGCACACTCAGGTCCTCTGGGAAGAATTTATACTTCAATCAGCCAAAACTAGGCTGACAACCATTACCCAAAGGACCTTCTCTTCTGCTGCTCCCAGACTGTGGAATGCCCTGCTGGGAGAGATTTGCCAGCTTAATAGTCTTTCTGAATTTAAAAAAACTATAAAGACAGATCTCTTCCAGCAGGCCTACCCAGTCAAATTTTAAAATGTCTTAAAGATGTTGAGATTTTAATAATGTATTGGTTTTATGTTTTTAATCACTTGTATGTATTTTATATTTTTGTATTCAATGTTGTTCCCCACCTTGATCCAGAGGGTGAGGTGGGTAAGAAATAATAATAATAATAATAATAATAATAATAATAATAATAATAATAATTTATTATTCATTTATATCCTGTCTTTGCTCTAAGGAGCTCAAGGAAGCAAATACGTTTCCGCCTCCCCTGCCTCATTGTATCCTCACAACGACCCTGCGAGGCAGGTTAGGCTAAGAGGTAGTGAATGAACCATTATCACCCAGTGAGAATCATAACAAAGTGGGGATTTCAGCCCAGAACTTCCCAGTCCTAGCCCAACACTCTAACCACTACAGCATATATATGGGTTAAATAAGGTAAGAGAGGTAAGGAAGAATGGAGTGATGTCATGCTTCCCCTAACACAGAAAACCCCCTTCTATTTTATATCAAATATTAATTTGCTAATTTGTTTCCATGTAGGTTAACCAAACTGTTGATAGTGTACGAATTAATCTCATTATACAAGGTCAAAAGACACTGGCTGCAATCCAGAGAACAGCTGGGATGCATTGTCAGTTACGGAAAAAATACAGGAAATGCAAGTGCAAGCCATTCTATAGCCAGGCCAGCATTCCACAAGCACACTACACACATGCAGAAATTGGTATTGTGCACAAAATTCAACATCCTGAAAACCCTGAGTTTTCATGTTTAAAAGAATGTTTAAGCCATAAAAGCAGTGAAAATGAATTTGGACATCTCTAGACCCAAATCTAAGAAATTGGCACTGGGTATGTGGGGATAAGCATTGGACGTTCAACTTCTTTTGCTAGCCCCATGCCTTTAACTGCAGGCTGATGCACAGGCTGAGTTCACACAACATGGTAACCCACCATGGATTACTGTGTGGTCTGAAAGCAGGGCATTTACCATAGGATAGGTTAATGTGTTGTCTGAATGCAGGAACTGAGCAGGTGAAACCTTTTCTGGCCTGGAGATGCATGATTGGAAGATCATGCCCAGCTAAATGTGTATGTGTTACATTCCAATTCAAGCTACAGGACCAGAGCTTGGAAAAGTGGCTTCCCAGTGCTTGGCCGGGGCTGGTGGGTGAGGGGAGCTTCAATACCCTGTAAACTTTGTCTCAATCCATAACTATTAGGTGCAGAATAAATTATGCAAAATAAATGCAAATTTAAATATTTTTTCAGGCGAAGAGGAAAATAGGAAGTTAACTTTTACTGAGTCAGACCATTGGGAGGAAGCAGCAGCCAGGCACCTTTCCACCGTGCCTGGGTCCAGCTCCAGCTGAGAGCCGCCTCCCTCCTGCTACCAACTGTCTCTGGAGAGGCCACCAGTGAGGGAGGAAGCAGCAGCCAGGCACCTCTCCACCGTGCCTGGGTCCAGCTCCAGCTGAGAGCCCCCTCCCTCCTGCTACCAACTGTCTCTGGAGAGGCCACCAGTGAGGGAGGAAGCAGCAGCCAGGCACCTCTCCACCGTGTCTGGGTCCAGCTCCAGCTGAGAGCCCCCTCCCTCCTGCTACCAACTGTCTCTGGAGAGGCCACCAGTGAGGGAGGAAGCAGCAGCCAGGCACCTCTCCATCGTGCCTGGGTCCAGCTCCACCTGAGAGCCCCCTCCCTCCTGCTACCAACTGTCTCTGGAGAGGCCACCAGTGAGGGAGGAAGCAGCAGCCAGGCACCTCTCCACTGTGCCTGTGTCCAGCTCCAGCTGAGAGCCCCCTCCCTCCTGCTACCAACTGTCTCTGGAGAGGCCACCAGTGAGGGAGGAAGCAGCAGCCAGGCACCTCTCCATCGTGCCTGGGTCCAGCTCCACCTGAGAGCCCCCTCCCTCCTGCTACCAACTGTCTCTGGAGAGGCCACCAGTGAGGGAGGAAGCAGCAGCCAGGCACCTCTCCACTGTGCCTGGGTCCAGCTCCAGCTGAGAGCCCCCTCCCTCCTGCTGTCACCTGTAACTGCTGAACTTTCCAACTAAGATTGTAGTGCCTGAATTTGCTTTCCTTTTCCCCCTCCTCCTCCTCCCTCCCAATCCCCTTTCCTTTTGTGTCATGTCTTTTAGATTGTAAGCCTGTGGGCAGGGACTGTCAAGAAATACCTTTGTAAGCCGCCATGAGAGCCTTTTTTGGCTGAATGGCGGCATAAAAATCCTTAAATAAAATAAATAAAATAAATAAATAAATATTATCTACACGGGCAGTAGGCAACCTTTTGTGGCCATGGACACATTTTGCAATTTGAGAAGCTTTTGTAGCCACCACCATAAAACTGCTGCCATGAGAACTGTTGCAAAATACAAGTAACCTGCCAAAAAGACTGGCCCTGTTCACACATAAGAACAACCCATGGTTTGTTTGAACCATAGGTTGTCACTCACAAATGGGAGAGAGTGCACAGTTAAGCTATGATTTATTTAACCCCTCAACAACTCAAGAGTGTCTGAATTCAGCCATCACAATAACAACCTAAAAGCAGGGCGATCATAGTTGTTAACTGAAAACAGAAGTGAGGAGAGTGCCAAAGGCAACGTACTCACTCCCACTCATCCCCGCCAATTCATGGATTAAACAACTAATGAATTGGTGTTACATGTGAACCGGATCACTGAGCACAAAGCAGAGCGGGTCTGAGCTCCAACACACTAAAAAAAACCTTTGAACCCACAAAATATGACAGGACTCTGGGAACATGAACAATTAAAATAACAGTCAGACCAACAGAAGGATCAAGTGACCACCTCCAGCTTCTCTTAGTGGGCTCACGCTGTTCCTATGATCAATAAAGGGCCCAGGATGTCAGCAGCATATTGTGAACTTGTTTCAAACGATTTCCTTGCAATGGCCAGACCCTGCTTCAACCCCAGTCCACCCAATACTGCCACAGTGCCAAGGCCTCTACTGTGTTGCATGCAACCACCTCTGTTTCCATAAAACAACAGTTCAAAATTTCATAAAGCAAGACAACCACTTCAGTTTTGCACATTTATTATGCTAAATGATATACACCCAATTCCCATATTGTATAATGGATTCTGCTTGCAGAACTGACACTTTCGTGTGGTGTACTCTGAAGTATGTGGTGCAGAAGGTTAAATACACACACACCAGGCATAGTAATGTAACAATGCACTGGAATCACTCTTATTGCTAAGTGAGGACTTGCTTTTCCATTCCTTTGATCAGAAAGAAACTTGGTTAAAACGTCTTTGCGCTGGTCATACCTGAAGTTTCTGCAACAGGACTACATCAGCTATCTTGTCTTTGTCCTGCTTGGTTTGTTTGGCTTTCCAGTACTGCTTCTGAGCAGAGTAGCGGTTCATGGGACATACTCTAAAGAGACAATCTGAAATGAGAAGAAGCCAAGGAGTTAGAGTGATCTCATGTCATACTAAACTCAGAATTCATTTTTGTATTGCTTGCTATTTATTATAGAGAGCTGTTACTCTCAAGTGTGTTTGTTGTTACCGATGTTAAATATAAGTTAACATCAGAAACAACATTCACATCCAAGAGAAACAGATACGTATTGTAATAGATATGATACAGATCCGAACGTCCTGAAAAAGAAAATATTCTTCATAATGGGAATCCATCTACCTTTGTAGAGCTTAAAAGCTACTTGAGTCTCTTCACTCCTCGCATCAAAAAGCTGTGTGAGAAACCAAATTTCCCTACAGCTTTTAGACCAGAGAAAAGACGGCAGGTTTTCACATGCGCCAACTCTCCTGCAGGAGTCCGACGGTAGAAAAACAGATTCTCCTCTACCTTTAATAAAGGAATAACAATTCCTCTAGACGCAAAGATAGGCAAAGATACGTAGTATGGAGCAAGAATAATTTTTCCACACATTTTACCCAATATGAAATATATATCAGCGTAAATGGGGTGGAGACAGAAAGAAGTAAAATTGGCATGCGTGAACAACCTGTACTTACACTAGTGGTGAGGGGCAGAGGCACTCTATGCATGCTCAGAGGTTCCGTAGTTAACAAGGGCTATCCCTAGAGTAAGATATAATCCTTGAATATAAGCCGTGGCAGAGCCAGGCCAAGACATTTTGCTCCCTGAGGCGAAGGATAAGATGGTGCCCATTCCAATTCCAGAAGCTAACTGGACTGGCAGTTGAATCTGACCTCGTCACTGGCAACAGAACAACATCCTCCACTGCACCCAAGGGCACTTGAGAGGATGCTGGGCACCATGTCTAGTCCACACAGCTGTGTCCCTCAGGATCTCACCACTTCTCTCTCTAATCCCCAGCCTTTGCTGCCTGAGGCAGCCACTTCACTCTGGCTAACCATAAAGTCAGCCCTGAATCCCCTAGGAATTTCAGAGAAATCCTCTCCTCCCAGCAGGTCCCAAGCTTTTCAGTAAACTTGTTTGCCTTTATTTTTAACAAAACAAAACAAACAACAAATAATGAAAAGAGAACAAAAATTACATGCATAGAAATATCAATATTCCATCAAGTACAAGAGAGAGAGAGAGAGAGAGAGAGAGAATGAATAAGAATGTGGTACTTGATGGAATATTGATATTTATTTATTACATTTTTATACCGCCCAATAGCTGAAGCTCTCTGGGCGGTTCACAAAAATTAAAACCATAATAAAACAACCAACAGTCTAAAAACACAAATACAAAATACAGTATAAAAAGCACAACCAGGATAAAAACCACGCAGCAGAAATTGATATAAGATTGAAATACAGAATTAGAAGAGTAAAATTTAAATTTAAGTTAAAATTAAGTGTTAAAATACTGAGAGAATAAAAAGGTCTTCAGCTGGCGACGAAAGGAGTACAGTGTAGGTGCCAGGTGGACCTCTAAACAGCTCCCCTTTCTTCCCCTTGCTCAATGCACCAGAACTCCTAACATATGAGAGCAAGTAGAATAGCAGGAGCATCACACATCTCATGGAGGAGAAGGCAATCAATGGCAACTAGGCCTGATGGCTATATGTTATCTCCAGTATCAGAGGCAGTATGCCTACGTACACCAGTAGCTGAGGAGCATGGGCGGGAGAGTGCTGCTGCACTCGTGTTCTGCTTGTGGGTTTCCCATGGCCACTAAGCCCTAATGGCTATGTGCTACCTCCAGTATCTGATTCAGTAAATATGCACCAGTTGTTGGGGAACATGGGCGGGAGGGTGCTGTTGCACTGTGTCCTGCTTTGCTGTTCCCTGGCCCACAAGCTGGTTGGCCACTGTGTGAAAAGAGTGCTGGACTAGATGGACTCTTGGTCTGATCCAGCATGGCTTTTATGTTCTCCCTTCCTAATGGACCACTGTGCAGTCAGAGTGCCTATTTCAGCCTTCCCCAACCTGGTGCCCTCCAAATGTTTTGGACTATAACTCCCAGAATTCCTGATCATTAGTCATGCTAGCTGGGGCTGGTGGGAGTTGAAGTCCAAAACATTTGAAGGGTGCCAGATTGAAGAAGTCTGCCCCACCACCCTGCTATTTGTGTACAGGATTAAGCAGTGGCTGCTATTTTGATTAATGCTGAGCCGAATACACACACACACACCTTTTTATGGGATCATTCCTCCCCTATGAAAGAGTAGATGGGGTGTTCTGAGACTTCAGGAGGCTGGAAATTTTTAATATGCTTCAGAGGGGAGGGGGTATCTTTAAATATGAGCTGCTGAAGGATCTTTCTTTCACACACATAGATAGCCTTGCCACCTCTCCAAGCGGCGTTTTGACTGTTCAGCCAAGTTCCTGGGACAGAACGCTTGAAGTGTTGGCTAGGTTTCTTATTTCTTTTTACGTTTTTGCAGAAGAAAGGGGAGAAACTCAGCCATCTCTTATTTAAAGGTAAGGCTGCTTCCTGAAAATGCTTAATGTTCATGCATGATTAGTTGCTGATTAATCCAAGTTTCAGGGGGATTTTCACACACACCCCTCATCTCCCCTGAAACTTGCAAAAACGCTGGCCGAACACTTTGGCTCAGCACTCATTTCAATTGGCTTTGGAAATTGTTTGTGGAAAGGAAGGTCCCAGGTGGGTGAGATCAAAGCTCTTGGTGTCTCTAATTGCTCCTGAAATAGCAGCCCGGGACACTTCACGCACAAGAAGAAAACCATTTCCATTCTTGGATCCCATCCCAAGCTGCCAGTTATTTATCTGACAATGATGAATAAGCAGGCACAAAAAAACATTTCTCACTGCTTCTGGAGGACAGCCATTTTTCATGTCTCATTTCACAGCACTCTTTGTGCTATTAGCAAGGCCCATAGCAAAGACCTCGTGAGTCACTGTGCCCTTCGCGTGCAACTCCTTCGCTGGCCTTTTCTCCTCCTTTGCAGAATGAGGGCCTGCTGCTTCTCACAATCGGCAAATGAGGTGGCCAACCTGTGCCTCTGTACTGTACTACTCCTTGCTGCAGGTAGGTGCTCACAGAAACCCCCCAAATCCTGTACACAGCAAATCCTGTACATAGATGTCAGTAAGAAGTGTTCTACCCTAGCTTTCTCCTTGACATGCTAGTTCTCTATGTGTAGGATCTTCCCCCACATAGGAAAACATCCCATTATGTAGGGTGACTATATGAAAAGGAGGACAAGGCTCCTGTAGCTTTACAAGGCTCTTGTAGCTTTAACAGTTGCACAGAAAAGGGAATTTCTGCAGGTGTCATTTGTATATATGGAGAACCTGGTGAAATTCCCTCTTCATCACAACAGTGAAAGCTGCAGGAGCTATACTGCAGCTATACTGTGACCAGATTTAAAAGAGGGCAGGGCACCTGCATCTTTAACTGTTGTGAGGAGGAGGGAATTTCCCCAGGTTCCCCATATATACAAATGACCCCTGCTGAAATTCCCTTTTCAATACAACTGTTAAAGATACAGGAGCCCTGTCCTCCTTTTCATATGGTCACCCTACATTATGTAATGCCCCACCTGCATCTAGAAATGGTAACGCCTAGGTATAGATATACCACCTCCTCTGCTGGTTTTGAGGACTAGGTCGAACTGCTAGTTCGAACCATAAGTGTGATGCAAACAGTGATCATATCGTGGTACTACTGATTAGCTCTGCAGATAATAGTTCATGAATGCTACTTATGTTGTCCCAAACAAGTTTGTTTATTTGCCCTTCCTCTAAGGAGCTCAGGGTGGTATATATGGTTCTACCACCCCCCTGCCCTGGCCACCCATATTATCTTCACAACAACCTTGTGAGGTAAATTAGGTTGAAAGATTAGGTTGACCCAAAGACGCTCAGTGAGATTCATTCTAAGTCAGTGTTTGATCTCGTCTCTCCCTGGTCTTAGTCTTGACTCACATATTTTATTGCTCTAAGCTGTCTTGGGAGGGCTTCTGCCCAGACAGGCGGCCAAGAAATATTTTTAATAAATAAATAAATCTGACACTCTAACCCAAGAGAGGGCAAGTTGTGGTCCTCCAAGTATTTTGGTCTACAACTCCAATCAGTTTTTGCCAACATAGCCACTGGAAATGGATGGGAGTTGCAGGCAAAACATCTGGAAGGCCAGAAGTTTCCACATCTGGAAGGCCACTCAAGGTTGAATATGGTTGAGTGTGGGTGGACATTGAACAGTGGGTTGTTTGTTGAAATGTGGGTTGTTTGTTATCGCAGCTGGGTTCAGACAACACAATTGTAGTTTGTTAACCATGAGAAACCCACAGTTCACAACCCAAGAATAAACCATGAGTTTTTCATGGTTTTTTAGCGGGGCTGGGTTCAATCAGCACAACAACCTACATTTCAACAACAACCCACAACAATTGTGTTGTGCGAATCCAGTCTCTATCCTTAACTTAGAGTTTGCTATAGCAAAAAATATTTGACAGTAGTTGTTCTCCCTATGGAGCAAGGCCATGGACTAGGGCCCACATGAGTTTCCTACCTGATACCATCTAGTATCAGTGAGCAACAGCCTGATGGGGATCTCGATTGAACCAATGAAGGCATGCCACACCCATGCTTAGTGTATCCCAGTACAATGACTCCTGTACCCCAATTCTTGTAGCAATTGCCAGTGCTGTAGATTAAAGGGACAGTTTTACATATTTCTTTTGCAAATTGCCTCCACTCCCCTCGATTTCTGTCTCCTGGCAGCTGAAAACAGCTGTGGGCCTATGGCTCTGCTACCTCTTTGGTTGATCTGCTTTAATACCAGGTGAAGGCAAAAGTAAGGGCTGCTTCAGAAGTTCCAGAGTGCCTAAAGGAGAGCAACCCGTAATTTAAACAAAGAAAGGCCAGAATGGGGAACCCAAATACTAAAGCTAGAAAAATAAGGATCTTGGGAGGTGACACAGCAATACATTGGCATAGCCGGGGATAGAGTGTGTCCTTAAATTCAGAGTCCTCCCACTCCTTAGCTCTGCCATAATCATTAAAGGAATATGTGTATACTTTTCAAGTGAGTCATGTCAGGGTTAAACTGCATTTGCCCTGCGGACTCAAAACCAGAGGGAGAGCAGAAATGTAAATGCCTTACTAAAATGGCTTCTGCTTCCTGCTGATCCTGCTAAGGGCTGAGTTTCTTCTGTCTGGAAACTATGAATGGCACCAACCATAAGTTGGATGTGTTTCCCTCATGCACATGTGCAAGCATAACGGAGGGGTGGGGCGGCAGGGGGAAGGAATAGATCATGCTCTGCAATTATATTGTCTGTTAAATCCACCCACCCACACAAACAACCATTAAAAAAATATTAAACCATTTCTCATCGTCTCGCTGACAAAGTACAGGATTTGAACACCTTGCCTGTTTTGATTCCTAACGTGTTCAAACATGGGGCCCCTGCTTTGCTGAGGAGCCTCAGGGGAAACTACAGAAAGGGAGGGAGCAGGAAAAGCCAAGTTGGCCTCAGAAGCTTCTGTTGGCCTGGCCAAGTCCAGACACTTCATAGCTGAACAATGTGTTTTCAACCGGATTGGAAGGGCTGCTGCCAATATGACTTCTTAAACATGTACACCTTAAAACCTCATTCATTTCAGAAGTCTAGTTCTTTATATTATTATTCATTCATTCATTTCATTTATGAGGCGATCAAACACATTAAAATCATTGTTTTGAGTTTTAAAAGCAGCAGCAGCAATTTAAAACATATATTTTTAAAAGAAGAGATCAACATCCAAGCACCTGGGAAAGGATGATTTTAAAATGCAGCATGAAACGCCTAATTAAATCAAGCAGTAGTTAAACATTCTTTTTAAAAACCCTGGGAGATTAAAATGGTCTTTGCCTGGTGCCAACAAGTCAACAAAGTAGGCACCAAGCAGACCTCTCTAAGGAGGACATTCCACAATTTGGGGGCCACCACAGGAAAGGCTGCTCATGAATAGCCACCCATTGAATGCCAGTATGTGGCAGCATACATATGTGGAAGCATACATACATATTCAGCAAATCTGCAGCTCTTCACATGAATGTACATCTTGTGCAAAGAATCAGAAACAAATATATAAGACTTCTTAAGCAGCATTTGCATGGGTCTTTGGATTATTATTATTATTATTATTTATTTATATAGCACCATCAATGTACATGGTGCTGTACAGAGTAAAACAGTAAATAGCAAGGCCCTGCCGCATAGGCTTACAATCTAATAAAATCATAGTAAAACAATAAGGAGGGGAAGAGAATGCCAACAGGCACAGGGTAGGGTAAGCAGGCACAGGGTAGGGTAAAACTAACAGTATAAAGTCTGCACAACATCAAGTTTTAAAAGCTTTAGGAAAAAGAAAAGTTTTTAGTTGAGCTTTAAAAGCTGCGATTGAACTTGTAGTTCTCAAATGTTCTGGAAGAGCGTTCCAGGCGTAAGGGGCAGCAGAAGAAAATGGACGAAGCCGAGCAAGGGAAGTAGAGGCCTTGGATGCATCTATTTAAAAAGTTATGCCAGAGCAGTTAGGAATTCAAGCTATAGGCAGTCTACAAAAGGGACTCCAGAGGGATCAGACGAATACTGTAAGAGAAATGCCAGGGTCCAGATTGATGGGACTATTGGTAACAATGCCTCCACTTAGAAAGGCAATTAGTTTGGACTCTATACTGTTAGTTTTACCCTACCCTGTGCCTGTTTGCATTCCCTTCCCCTCCGTATTGCTTTATTATGATTTTAGTAGAATGCAGGGTCTTGCTATTTACTGTTTTACTCTGTACAGCACCATGTACATTGATGGTGCTATATAAATAAATAAATAAATAAATAAATAATAATAATAGCAGAGGAAAAAAACAAAACAAAAAGGCAAAACAGAATGTGAGCATTTACCAGTCCCACATGCACACAAGGCTATAAAAAGGGGACCACATCCTTCTTTGGTGAAGAAAAGGTAAAACAGTTTTACACACAAGGAAGGGGAGGAGCAAAGGCAAGAAATCACATGGAAATACATTTTAGACTATAGAGATGCTAATGCTAGCCGTGATCAAATATCCCATGAATTAACTAACTGCAACACCGTCCCTTCCAGTAACTTGTAGACGAGATTGTTAAGATTCCCAACACAAAGCAGGATATATCAAAAGGAATCCATGCTTTAGGATTATTTATTTAATTAATGTATTTCATAAAATCATAGAATGGTTGAAAGGGGACTATAAGGCCATTGAGTCCAACCCTCTGCTCGATGCTCAATTTATAGTATTTATATTGGCTAGCCAATAACATAGTTTTCTGGGTGACCCACAAATATAAAATGAAAAAAGTAAAAGTTTTGTGGGAGGCTCACAAATATTAACTGAAAAAAGTAAAATATTTGAGATTATCATAAAAACCGAAACGCAGAAACATTTCCAGAAGAGAGACCTAAAATCAATTTCAGGGCAGAACTAAAAATATACAAGCAATGGGCTAAAAAGTTAGATTTTAAGATCAGATTTTAAAAATCCAGAAGAGGAAAAGGATGTTCACTTGGCACTGAAAAGATCATAACGAAGGCACTGGGTGAGCCTCTCCGGGGAGGTTATATCACAGCTTAGGCGGGGCTCCCCCTAGTAGCCACCTGCCTCTTGGATCAGGGGACTTATGGTACAGGCAGTTCTATGTGGGAGAAGGTGGTCTTTCAAGTAACCTGGTCCCAAGATGTTTTATTTTATTTAATTCGGAGGTTGTATAGTAGTTGTCTGTAGGTCCCCCACCCCAATTGGTGCCTATGCATCTCTTCCTTTTTCACAAAAAAGACCAAAGTTTTTTGACTGAAAAATGAGTCTAAAGTGGAGTTTTCCCCTGCAACTGGACCAAAGACATCTAATGATACAGGTCAAAGACCAGTAACTTTTTAATCTTGTAACATAATCAATATTTATTTATTTATTTCAAATATTTATTTCACCCCTCCACTCAACAAGTACTCTGATTTACAATAAAATCATAAACACAGTAAAATACAACATTTTCAAACAAGACTAAAACAAAACAAATTAAATACATAACAACAAAACAGGGTAAACAAATAAAAATCAAAGAGTTGTCTTAATCAGTAAAATCTCAGTGGGACAATATAATTTTTCCCAGCTCTCTAAAGGCCAATAAAGAGTGAACCAATCTCACCTCCCTGGGAGAGGAATTCCACAACTGGGGTGCTGGTACATAGAAGGCCCTGCCTCAGGTCCCCTTCAATCTCACCTCTCCAGAAAGTTGGTCACATAACAGGACCTCAGAATAAAAAAGTAGGACAAAGGAAGGCTCATACAGGAGGAAGAGGTCTCTCAAATATCCCAAGCCATTTAAGGCTTTATGGTTAAGAATTAGCTCCTTGAATTGGGATCAGAAACAAATCGAAAGCTGAAGGAGATGTTTCAAGACTGGCATTATGGCATAACTGTTAGATGGTCTATAAAACACACACCAGATTAAAAAATCTGGCCACCGCGATTTGCACTAGCTCTAGTTTCCAAATACCAAAAGCGTTGAACCTCTCTGAGGGTGGTTGATAAAATACTTTTAGATATTCCACCTCTGTTCCCTGTGAATGAATCTTCCTGAAAGCTGGAAGGTGGTATGCAAGGTTTTCGTTCAGGCAGCTTTTAAGAGTGTGAGATTTTTCTAGGTGTTAGGAGGATCAGTCATTTTGAAGATGACAAAATTATTATTGTCACAGGTTTAATTGCAGTAACTTGAAGCTGCTCCTACTGAAATCTTATGACGTTGAGAGGAAAAGCAGCCCTGGAACAGTACAAGGCTTAATGGCATTGCATTCAGGGTCAAATATACTAAATCCCAAGACAGTAAAGCTTAAACCTCTGGGGACTTTTCCTAGCTGTTGCATATATCCTTGTATCCTTGCAAGATTCATTCCGCTTCAAAAACCCACAGTATAGCCAAAGGTATGCGTGCAGAAAGGTTGGCAGGACCTGAAAACTTCCCATCCAAAGCTCAGTGTATTTCTGTTGTGTTTCCCTGTCTGCTTCCATTGTTTGTTTTAAATGGATATTGTTGCTTCTGAAAAGATCATCAGCATTTTTATAATAGCCTGGACTAGCTAATTTCCAAATGGCAATAGCCACTTTCTTCTCAACAGGAATAAGTTCCCGCATTGCCGTACGTTTGCGAAGGAGAGAAGGGTTTAACAGGGCAACAATTTCGAATAACGTAGCTCTACTCATTCGGAAGGTGGCAATCCATTGCGAATGGCTCCAGACTTTGAGGACAAAGTTCTCCCACCAATCCATGCTGGTAGGAATGGCCCAGTAGTGGCGGAAAACAACAGGCATATGGATGCATCTTGCAATTTGGGCCATGTCAGATAAGTTAATATTAACGCGTGCCACAAGGGAGGCGAATCTTCTTCGATACGATCTGTATGAACTAAGGCGAGAACTACGTATCATGACTTCCTCCTCATCCAGATCTTGTAATGCGTTTATAGCAGTCTCCAATGAATGCAAGGCCACGGAAATCATATCAAAAAACATTTTAACATTACCGGGATTACGTTCACCAGCCATCATATCTAACAACATCCACAATCCGAAACACAACCTCGCTCTAGAAATCCCGCCTGAAAATTTTCAAATTAAGAGCATGCGCATAGAACGTGGGCAAAGGCAGAGGCGCACAAGTGACAAAGAGGAAGTAGGCGGATCACTGAAGAACCAAATGAAGAATAAAGAACAATGCGGGAAACAACAGTAACAAAGAAACAGAGACAACGTAACAAAGAGAGGTATTTCACGCGAATGAGCTCAGTTACATTCAGTAACATTAAAATGAAAAACGGAACAATCAAAGAAAATAACGATATAATGAATAGTGTAGACTCCCCCATACACACATATATACAATTGTGAGCTACAGCTAGTGGAGGCTGGTGGCTCCCGTTTTGGTGCAACTAAATCCATTCTGGATTTCAGTCAGAATTAGCTAGAACTCTAAAGGGTCTATCCAAAGTGCTGAGCCCCAGCTCTAAAATGGGTTCAGCATCTTGGATAGCTCCTCTAGAGTTCTGGCTGTTTCTGACTAAAACCCAGAATGGATTCACAGCCCCACCAAAATTGAAGCCACCTGCCTCCACTGGTCATGGCAGAGGAAGCAAGACAAGGGCGAGTGATGGGTGGTTTTTCACTTCCAGAACCAGCATCAGCTGAAATATCACCGCACCCAAACTTTAGGTGTCCCTTCTTTTCCATCTCAAATGCAAAGAAGGGAACACCTTCAATACCGCATACAATTTCACCTATAGAACTCCCTGCTGCAAAATATTTTTTTGAAAGCAAAAGGGCAAGTATAAAAATGCCAGATCAAATGGTGATATAAGCAAGAGCAACAAGCAGTTTAACAGAGCCACAATATAATTGACATAAGCTGTCAATGATGGTATTTTAACCTACAATTAGCCAGAAGCTATTTCCATCTCATGAGCCTTATACAATGATACAGAATACACACACACAGCTTGGAATGCGCACCCTCTCTTCCTTTTGAGCAACAGGTCAAAAGTTTGCATCTCAAAAGAATTCAGGTTGCACTTTTTTTGTTTTTCCCATGTGTTTGTTGCGGCTCGCCTTCCCCCTGCAATGTAGCATTCTCTTTAATGTGGAGATGAAAGAATGCAAACATGAGGAGAAGGGGGAGGTCTTTTTGTGGAACTGTTGGATTTAACTGCTTTTCCCACTGGTCTTATGAATAGTGATGTTTTTAGTTTATTTGTACTTTTTAAATATTTTTACTGTATTTGTAATTATTTTTCCATTTCTCAGCCCCCTTGAAATGTTTAGGACAGACAGGATTTAAAAGTTTAATATAAATAAATACATGTATGATGCCAGATGAGCTAAGGAGGATCATGGGAAATGTCTTTATAATGTTTCATAATGGAGGCAATGACACTGTATTCCCAGTTCCATTAGACCAAGGGTGGGACTCTATTCTGCTTCCTTGGGTGTCCATATGTTGACGGAACTGTATGGAAGAGAACCCGTAGTTCTACAATGGCTTCTTGTTGAACTTGTATGTGTGAGAGAGAGACCTTGGCCTGGACAGCAAGCTTTGAAAAGACAGTGACACAAGATGTAGTGATGGTGACCAATTTAGATGGTTTAAAAGGGAGTGGATAAATTCCTGGAGGAGAGGATTATCAATGGACACTAGTCCTGAGGGCTATGTGCTACCTCCAGTATCAGAGGCAGAAAGCCTATATACCAGTTGCTGGGGACCAGGGCTGGAGGGTGCTCTTGCAGCTATGTCCTGCTAGTGGGTTCAGTGGTCGACTGCTGGTTGGCCACTGTGTGAACAGAGTACTGGACGAGATGGGCCCTTCATCTGATCCAGCAGGGCTCTTCTTATGACATATTTTAAAGGTGTCTCCAACTCCCTTGCCCGGCTGCTGCTTCTCCTCATACTGTAACACAGGACAATGCCACACCCGCCAACATTTTGCAGATTAAAATAAGGACATGTCGATTCTAATACCTAGGATCCCTGCCCATGCCTCTCCCACACACCCTGCTATTATCACACATTGCCAAAGGCCTTACCCTGCCCGCTGTGTGCTGCATTTGTTTACATTGCCATAGCCTATCTTCCCCACCCCCACCCCAACACACACCTCCAGATGTAAAAGCCAAAAGAACATTTCTTTTGGCTAAAGATAGACTTGACAAATACAGTGGTTGACTCTACACAGTATGATATCAACAGTTCAAAACATAGAAACTACAGCGAGCGAAAAGTCAAGCTGTACACTGCCATGTTGCCTTAGTGATCATGGGCATGCATCTACAAGTCTGCGCACTAGAAGTGAAATGCATCCAATCCCCACTCAGAAATGCAACTTCAATCTCTAGAGACTGGAGGGAGCTAAATCCTGAAGGAAGACAACAGCTGAAGAAAGACAACATCTCATGCTGAAGTAAGACAACATCTCACACTACAAAGGCATCTCTGAAGGGGACAATGATTTACCAGGAGAAGGTACCAGAAAATAGGGCTGTCCCTGGTAAATTGGGACAGTCAGCATATATGGATTCCATCCCAAATGGTCTAGGAGGCTGCTCATGCTGAGGTGATGTCTGACAACAAAGACTGGAAGGAACACCCAGTTGCGGGAGAGAAATAAACCTCAGTACTGAGAGAAACTGCAGTTGTCAGGATTGGACACAGAAGGATTAGAAAAAGGAATAGTTGCAGGCCAAGAATCTAGTTTGCTTGTGTGCTTGCTTTGGCCTTGGCATCCTATTTCATATGCCAAAAGCCGCCCTGCCCTTTCGCTGACTCATCTCTTTTCCTTTCGGATCAGGAGTCAGCCAACACACAAAGGGATACTTCAGAATCAGTGACTGTTGTATGAATGGGAAATAATTACCAAAACTTGGGTCAAAGAAAGGCTTGGATTAATATATCTCCCTAAATCCTGTCTGCACCACGGATTTCTAATCTCCCTTTCCTTCCCATCCCATCCCATCTCATTTCTACAGAAAGACTAATGCTTTTATATGAAAGAATTCAAACTGTTTTTCAACAATATTTGTTCTGCTATGGGCTTGTAGCTATGGGAAGACTCTCAAAAAATATTCTGAACTCCAGCACTGAATTGTCAACTTTAGGTTCTTCTTTCAGTGGTTAGCTCTTTACTTGCAGAAATATAAAGCACCATTCTTGCTAACTGCTAAGTATGAGATCAAACTGCCCTCAGCTTCCAATATTCTAACAAGCAATTAGCACTCTTCCTTTTTTAATTTAATCATGTTACATTGATGCAGTGATAGAACCCTATAGCACAATTGAGGCATTGCTTTTCCACAATTCGCTGGAAGCAGAATTAAAATGGTGATTCCAGACAATGCTATATTATCCACGAATACCTTCTACTCACAAGGAAGTACCATTCAGCAAGGTTTCCTTTAATGTTTCTCCTTGCAAATTCAGCCCATTTTATTTCTTCCTATTCAGAATATCTGGGGGATTGGTGATGAATTGACCCTTAATTACTCAGTTCTGTTTCCCAATGGTGCAAGGAGGAGAGTTTTAATTTCTGATTTCCTTTTTTTTAAAAAAAATCTCTTATAGTGCAATAGCACTATTTTTCACTACGAAAAATTATTCAAGAAAAACCAGTAATTAAAGCCCCCCAAAACCCTTAAACTAACTAATTAATGGGCAATTTATCACTAGCTTTTGAACTGCACTGAACAGAACACAATGTTCCAGTTCACACAATCAAAACAGCCCACAGGGTTCTACGGGGGGGGGGGAGGGGGGCAGGGGGAATATGCTGACCAGGATTTGAATATTCACTGTCTGACCATGGCTTGTTGTGTCATGCCAACCTGGAAGACAGGGACTGTACAAGGGTTAAATAACCCTCATCTAATCCTAGAACACCATTGTTTAACCCTCGCACAACCCCCACATGACTGGGCAGTGAATATTCAAAATGGTCAACCACATGTTCCTGCACAGCCCATAGTGGCTTAAATAAGTCATGGTGGGCTGTTGAATCACATGAATCGGCCCCCAAAACAAGCCAAATTTGCAGAAAGGAAGGTTTAATTAAAGACACAGGAACACTGAAAAGCCTCAATAGCACTTTGCTTGTCCACCCAAGTGCTGCAATTGTGTACTGCATACACACCACCACCATGAATCAGGCCTGGAAAAAAATACATGAAAACATGTAAATGCAATCATTTGGCAACAACATCATCTGGATTCTCCATAAAAAGTGAATGATTAAACTATGGCAATTCCAGAGAAAATAATGAGTGTAATGTACTTGTATGTAAATTTTTGCTGTTTCACACTTACAATTTCCCTACCAATATACCTTTAGCACCCACTCTCCAATAAATATCTGGCTATGGGCTAGATGTTACTCCTCAAAATTGTGAGTTTAGGGCAGCAACCTTAAGCACACTTACTTTGGAGTAAGCCCCACTGAATTCAGTGTGAATTTCTTCTAAGCAGACATGCATAAGATTACACTTTTAAGTTTCCAAGGTAATGAAAGCCCATTAGGCATATTTAGAAAATGTTAATTCCATTTATCACTTTGGAATTGATTCCTGTAAGGCCTCAAGGGTATTGAAACAAAGAACTGTAGTAGCAGGGCCAGGATGCCTTACCCTTTGCACCCCCATGCCTGCTCGCAAGCAGAGGAAACCACTAGCTTAATATTTGTGAAGCGACTGAACGAATAAACAACAACAAGCATTACCAAAGCAGCTGGCCAGAAGTATAGCAGCTTCCAACTCAGCAGGGATCGGGTGACACAAGATGCCCAAAGGGTCACAGGGTTGGCCATTTTACTGAGGACTGCAGGGCAGCCAGAGGAGTGTCTATTTTAAAGGCATCCTCTGTTTGAAGCACAGGCCAGCCCAAGCCTAGTTTAAAGTTAAAGACCCATCCAAAGGAAGAGCTGGGTCTTGAAGCTGCCCACTAGCAGCTCCCTTATACAGCAGGCTGAGCAAGGCACACAGAAGACCTGATCACAGTCTTCCACACTATGGTGAAATTACAGTATTTAGATTTAAATTATAATTATTATTTCTAAATTTGCATGCATACATATAAATTAGCACGTGCAAATTCTGTACAAAATTTATGCAAGCTGTTGTGCTCTTTTTTGGCAATGTATGTCCTCTGTTTCAGCAATTCACATGTGGCCACCTTACACCTGGCACAGCTCCTCACTTTGATTGCTTCTCCCTGCTTGACTCTCTCTACTCATTGCTTGACTCTCTTGACCCCTTCAGGCCTCCACGATTCCCTAATTAAACTTGGGCAAGACATAACTCATCTATCCTAAATATTTGCACTGACAGATCTGTCCTAACTATTCATGTATGGTTTGTGATAGCATGCTGGAGCTGCAGATAATCTGCTCCATCCTAAATACCTATAGGGCTTCAAGTCCTGGTAGACCTTGGTTCCAAAATCCTCTGCTTTGTTTAGTTTTTCTTTCAGATTATCTGTTGTTCTTGGGTGGGGCTGTCTCTCACTGTGAGCAGCAACTAGCATGAGGTGGCTCTGAAATTGTTTGCAGCCTGTAAGGCGATTTCAAAACTAAACTAAACAAAATCCTTATGTTAAGCAAATACTGTGAGATGTGGGGTTGGGGGATGAGATTTTACGTAGCCCTCACAGTAGCTGCCAAAGAAATTAAGGAGGGAAGGTTGGGCAGAAAACATGGTTTCCCTTTCCCTTAAATCCCTGAGCAGATTTAGAGCAACACACAGAGCCACACCTGTAAGTCTGTTTCCATTGATGTTCAGGTGAGAACATCCATTGTAAGGTGAGAAACAGAAACTCCACCAATAGCCTTGGGGGAATGTTTCTCAAGCTGAAGTATAATAGATTAATGTCACCTTCTCAACTATGCATCCTACATTCTCCCCTACTTTTCCATCAAGCTTCTGGTTTAATGGTTGATTACATTCACAGCGCTACTGACTTGTTGCCAATAAGTTAACAGAGCTCATGCAGCACCACAGCAAAGACTAAAATCCAGTCTTTTGGATGAGGGCCAATAAACTGAGCTTGAATCCTAGCAAGATGGAAGCACTCTGGATGGGTGGGCCGCAAATAGGTCAATTACCTGTTTTGGATGAGGTTACACTCCCCGCAAAGGAACATAGGTAGTTTGGGGGTACGCCAGGATTCATCGCCATCACTGGAGACTCAGATGGCTTCAATGCCTAGGAGTGCCTTTTACTAGCTTCGGCTGGTATGCCAACTACAGCCATACCAGGACCAGGACAGTTTAGCCATAGTGGTACAAGCATTGGTAACCTCAAGATTGGATTATTGTAATGCACTCTATGTGGGACTACCTTTGGGCTTGATCCAGAAGCTGCAGCTGGTGCAGAATGCAGCGCAAGACTGCTAATTGGGGCCTCCTTCCAACAGCAAACTGCACTCTTGGTAAAAGAACTGCACTGGCTGCCAATAAGCTACCAGGCCAAGTTCAAGATAAAAAGCCCTAAAGAACTTGGCACCAGGTTACCTTCGGGACCACCTCATTCCTTATGTCCCTGCTTGGTCTCGGAGATCGTCAGAGGGATCACTTCTGAGGATGCCCCGTGCGCCTGAGGTTTGCCTCAGGAGCACTTGCAGTAGAGCATTTAGTGTTGCAGCGCCCACTCTCTGGAGCACTTTGCAAGTGACATTGGACAGCTCACCCACAGTTCTAATAAAATTCATACATCTTCTTAAAATTCCTCTCTTTACACAGGCCTTTCCTGATGTGTGACCCAGCCAGCTATGGTTTGGAGCACACAGTAAAGTGTGCAGTTTTATTGTTGATTAATTTGCATTGTGTTGTTTTTATGGTTATATTTGTTGTTGCTTTTACGCCATTGTATTTCTTATTCATTGCTTTGATATATTTATGGAAAGCGGTATATAAATTCAAATCATAATCATATCCAAGTTAACTTACACAAAGCTTAGTAATGCATCCATGTTCCTTAAGTGTCCTACCTGTGCTACTCTGCCACTTATTCTTCACTCCTAACTTGTAAGCTACCTGAGGATAGATCAATGGATGGTTCAGAAGACAGCTAAGAGACAGAGCTATGAATTTGGAAATCCCTGATTTGAATCTTACCTCTGCCAATGAAGTCAGTAGGTTGCCCTGGGCAAAGCATTCTCTCTCAGCCTCTGTCCCCCCCCCTTGCAAAATGGAGGATAATCTTACTGACTTTCTTTACAGGTAAGGATTGTTGTAAGGATTAGATACTGCCTACAAAGCACTTTGGACACTTGAAAGTACTATTATTTTATGACTAAACTGGGTTCTTATGAGAGTCCATTCTGAATCCTGCTCCATTCATGCATGGTGAAGTACTGCAGAAATAGACTGAGTTCACACAACATGACAACCCACCAAGGGCAGCCAGCCATACTGGGTTGTTGTGTCATCTGAACCCAGAGCATTTTCTGCAGGGTGGTTTATTTACTTATATTTTGAGAACAAGCCACAGGGGTTGTTCTTGCCCCACAATGGGTTGTTGTGTCATCCAAACCCAGGATACCAATTTTCTTGTGGATTGCCACAACTGGCTACAGAGCCACTTGGCAAGAGCAGCAAAAACACCCCAGGCTGCTCACTTTACAGGATCTCGCCACTGACTGCTCTTCCACCAGTGCCAAAACAGTACTTTGGATGGACTGTCACTCATTCCCCAATTTTTTTAAAAATATATATTTTAAATTTTAAAATGCACAATTGAAGTTGCAAATTATTATTATTATTATTATTATTATTATTATTATTATTATTGTGTAAGACTTGCACAAGTGCACTCTAATGGCTATCAGATATGTAGTCTTGACTGGTCAATTTCTGTGTGTCAGCTTTCAAAGGGAGTGTAGAAGTGGAGCAAGTAACATACAGGGAAATTTGACACAACAAGCTTGCCTATCAGATAATTTGCTCACAGTTGCGAAGAACCAGGGAAAAAATAATACTAAGGGAAAGGAAGGGTACATGCCAGAGCAGGCTGGAGGAAGGAGGGGGAAGGAGAGGGAGAACAACCCACGGCAAGCCCAATCGCCTGTCGGGCATACCATGGGTTGTTCTGCAAACACTGTGGCTTATTTGCAGGGTGTGTTACTTAGCATGACCTGTGCGCCTACCCATAGCCTCTTAAATGCCATAGCATCTCCTTCTCTTCTCCATTCCACAGCAGTGGAAATAAATTGCCAGTGATACTTCCCATTTGTAATAGTCACAATCCGCTTCATTTAAAGTTAGATCTAGAATATCCTGTGAACCCTGGTGAAGGTTGACCATCTATTTTTAATTGCACACATATATTTATACCCTGCATTTCAACCCTGAAAGGGTTTCCTGAGCGACTGATATACTGAATACAAGAGAAAGAATTCAGACGCAATCAGATTTCACAGACCTTCTCAAAGAGTGTAAAGCTGAACATGTCAAACTGAATTACAAGTTTGAAAACAATCCGTTTCATCTTCGGTTTGTAAGCCCTGACAGAGAAAGTTCACAGCACACAGTCTTTCCTCTTGGCTAGCACACCCAAATCTGTACCATTGGTGCTAGACTTGTAACAATGATAGCTGTGGCACTGCTAACGCAAACGGCAAGCCAGTATCGAAACTGAAAAGAATTATTTCTAGAGAATCTAAAGTAGCAGCAAGGCCCATCAATGAAAGCTGAGTTTACAGCTTTATTTCTTACCTCGAAACTTCTTGGGTGGGTTATCCAGATCGCCAGCTGCAGGTTCCACCACACACCGATCATCCACCAGCCTGAATAACAAGCAAGAAAATATTCAATTGTGTTATTTTGCTTTGACCAACAGTGTTTTCAGTGGTCGCACCAAAAGTTCTCTGCTTTACTGTTTCCTTATTCCATTTTATTTAGTGACCATTGCAGAGAAGAGAAGAGACAGGATGACTTCTCGGTTTGAATTATTTTTCTAGCCTTGACAAATGCAATTTAAGAATTCAGCTTTTTAGAACTAGTCCCAAATTTGGGAAAGACACTATCAAGGTATTATGCTGTACATCAGCATCACATTTTTGGGTGCCCAAGCAACCAGACATCTTGGGTTTTTTAATCCCACAAAGGCAGATCTATAGATGTAGATCCAGCTAGGACCTGCAATAAATGGGAAGCTTTTATGGTTTTGCACACTGAACATGGCAGGAGGATATATTTTCTTAACTGTTGTGTTAATGAGTCGTGCAGGACAAATAGTTGCTTACACTTAAATTTGGGACGTATATAGCTCATAGATATAGTATGCTTTTAAAAATAAATACAAATTTCCTCTCCTATGAAATATATAAAAATAACTTTTTTAAAATCTTGTAAAGGTGAAGCTAAACTTGAACATGCGATTATCATCTGCCAAGAGGTTCTAAAATAGGCAACTAATGCAAAAGCCTGAAAAATATATTACGTGTTGAAATTTCAAAATGATATTTAGGCTAATCTTAAAACTTTGAGGAGGCTGATTCATGATTTGGAACATCTGGGATTAGCCATACTAGGCGCCCTGAGTCATTCAAAATACACAAATTTTGCATAACATCTTTCTGGCACTGCATATATTCAAAAGCAAACACTTTCATTCTAAGTGTCAACTGACACCTCGATTCAGCATAATAATTTCCAAAACATCCTAAGAATTATATGTAAACCGCCCAGGGAGCTTCGGCTATTGGGCGGTATAGAAATGCAATAAATAAATAAATAAATAAATAAATAAAAATTGTTTCATGTTGGAAAGTACATTCATTGTTATTTACTGGATAAGGGATTATCCATATGATGGGACAGGGTTGTCATAAAACCTCCTTAGAGATGTGATGGCCTAGAAAAAAACTGGAAAAGGCACACACACAAAATAAAAAACAGCCCTGTTTTCCCCAGTTATTTTGCAAGGAAGAAAAATAGTACCTTTTTAAAATATTTGTTGGGGGTTTCTATTTTCTCTTCCAGGCCTTCACATCTCTAAACCTCCCCTCTACTCTTGCCATTTCTATAATTGTCGCATTCTCAATCCAAAGTTTGGATGATCAGGAACATATTATGGGTTCCCACAGCACATTATAGGGTAAGATACTAGGCAGTATAGAGGACAAGCTATTTGGGGGGGGGGGCATCTTCACTACCATTATCCATCCTTTCATAGAATCTCTGATACATTTCTGCAGAACCTCAATTCCACAGAAGACAGTTTGCCAGAACTCAGCACTAGATGCTTCCAAGCAGCCATCATTTAAGTTGATTACAGTAATGCTACACTTTTTATCATAGAAATAAGAAATCGGTCATTACAATATTTAACAAGTTGGCTTTAATATCCCAAATCATGCTTGCCAGATTCACATGCACACCAATTTTATTCCTGCTGCCCTCTGCAGTCCCACACTCAGCAAACCACTTTATAAACTGTATAGAGTTAAGAATCAATTTGACAGAGGGAGGCAATGAAATGTAAATGTTAGAATATCAAGGGGCAAGAAGGCTACCTTTTGTGTGATCATTCGAAAGTCCTCTGAAATATGTGACTTGGAACACAACATTACATGTGATAGCTTTCCTTGATTATAATACATTTTCAATATGATCCTGAAGGCTGAACACATTGATGGTCTCTGTACATACTATTTCTCCACTGCGGAGAATACTGATATTGGAAGTCAGTGGGTATCTGAGTGGGAATATATAAAGCTGCCGGACACCAGGTCTTTCTCCAGCCTGTTCCCCGAGATCAATTTAACTGGAGATGCCAAGTGACCTGAGACCTTCTTCATGGAAAGCATGAATTCGTCTATCCCTCAATTATAGCTCCTCCCTCACATCACTACTCAAGAACTCATTCAATCCGTCTTGGCAACAATACTTAAAACGTACTTATGATGTGCAATTAAAAAGTTATTTCCTGTTTGTCAACAGAATCTCTTTGCACTATATTAATGAGGTAAGTGGTTTGGTAACTTGCCATCAACCCTCAGTATTTTTTTTAAAAAAAAGAATTCCTCAATGTATTTTGGCACGCATGCTTCCAGTTGCAACACAGCTCAGAAAATTGTCAACCGAAATGTATTTATTTATTTATAACATTCATATACCACTCCACGTCTAAACAGATTCCAGACTGGTGATCAATGACAGGCAAACTAGTAAAAAAATTAAGAGATTAAAAAACATATTAAAACATTTTTAAAAAACAGAATGCCAGTAAAATCCATGGCTTGTCAGTTAAGGAAGTCAACAGAAACCAACAGTACATCAAGGGTGTTGGGGATGTACCAACTTGTGTGTTTGTTTGTTTTTAATTTTAGGAGTCACAATAACCTTTCATGTGTCTAATTTACATGAATTTAATCGTGGATTCATTAACCCATGATTTGCCATGCACACTGCCTCCCAATTGTTCCTCATTTCCACTTTAATCAACAAGCTATGAACACCCGAGTCGTAAGTTGTTGGGTGTAACATGCAGATCTGGAGCACTGGGTTTGCATGTCAGGCTCAACAACCTACAACCAAGCTGATTGTAGGCTGTTGATTAGAAGTGGAAGTGGCTGATGTGGTGGTGAAGTATGCCCACTCTCTCCCACTCATGCACAATTTGCCATCACTTACGAAATGGGTCTATACCTCTTAACTGTTTTGGTTTTTTTAAGTATGTTTCTATCTTTATAAGGGCCACAAGCTTGAACTGATATGATGTGTAAACTGAATGTTTAATTGTTGAAAATGTGCCACTGATTAACCAATGAGGTTGAGATTAAAATGCACATTGACATGCAAGCCCTAGAGATGTGCCAGCGCCTTCCCTTTCATCCCACATTTGATGAAAATAAGTTTTATGGAGGCCTTTTCTGCCCTATTTGTATGGCTTTTCTTGCAGCAGAAAGAACTCATCCAATCGAAACCCAAAGCGTTCAGATAAAAATGTGTCAATCAGTCTTCAAAACCTGGCACTTACACAATATTGATAAGATCTGAACTTGTTTGTGTCTTAATCCATTTTGGCTCTTGTGTGCTATTGTGATATGGAACATTCTTTACAACTGGCACGTGGAACAAAATATCAGCTGTGCCTTCTGCTGGGATATTCCATTCCATTCCCACTCCCACCCACTTATCCATTTCCCCCCTCACAGGTCAGTCCACATTCTGTGGCCTTTGAGCATGCTCAGTTCTCATTGGTTTGTTTTTTGATGTGTGTCCCAAAAGGGCACAATCCTATGTGTGTTTAGACAAAAAAAGTCCTACAACACCCAGCATTCCCAAGCCAGCACAGCTATACCCTCCTTCAGTAGCCTAAAATGGATATCTATACTAGGGCTGCAGTATTCATAGGAAATCAAATCCTCATCAATGAAAGGCAAAATTTGCTGATACAAATACATTAGCATATGCAAATAAGAAAGAACCAGAGTATAGTTGGTAAGCCTATTGTTAATGAGCATATGCATTTTCATTTTAGAATCCCCAGGTTTATTAATAAACTATTACTTTTGATATTGGATGCACAGAAGCAATATGGCACCACATTACAGGCTGCCAGTATGTTCTGCTCTGGACCATTTTGGGAAAAGAGACATTGGGGACTTCAGTTGGATCCAACCTCAGAATCTACACTTAGATGTTGAGAAAACAAACTGCTTTTGTATTAGGGGACAAAGTTCCTCAAGTGAATTAGGGTCTGTCTGCTAGACCACTTCATTCTGTATGTCTCCATTCCAACTCTTCCTAGGGCCATGACATGAAGCGCTAGCCACTGTTGGCATTTAGGCAAGCACGTTAATCAAGCAGCAACAATTTCATATGCATTCCTGATCTCATTCAAAGTATTCCAAGAATGCCAAGGTACACTCAGTAGGAAGAGTCAGAGTACGTATGTGATCCCACAACAAAAATCCTTTGACTGGAGGTGGTCTTGATTCCAAAACAATGGATCAGGACCCACGATTGGGTGAAGGCAACTGGCCAAGTTATCAGCTCAGCCGTCTATCATTTTGCTGGCATTTTATAGTTTAATGTGAGTAAACAGATTCATGTTGATGATTAGCTTTCCGTGAAACAATACTTACACTTATCTAAAATTAAAAGTTCTTCTCTGCCATCACAAAAGGTAATTGTTTTTGTTTCTTTAATTTTCATCCACCCTGTTGAAACTTCAAGCAGTGAACTTTGGTGAATGAGCACCAGAAGGCTGGTGAGGTATTTTCACAAATTACACTAAGGCCCAAACAGTATGTGAAACTCAGTCAAGCATTTTCCCAACTTAAAGATAACACACTCACACACACACTTTTAGAAACAGCTCCAGCATGGTACCTTCTAGAGGTTTTGGCTATAGCTCCCGTAATCCCTGAGCAATGGCCATGCTGACTGGGTCTTATGGGAACTGTAGTCCAAAACTTCGGGAGAATGAGTACCAGGTTACCTACTCCTGAACTAGAGTATACAAGAAATACCATTGAAACTAGATCAATAACGTAATCATTTGAAAAACGTACCACAAATTGATTCAGTACATTAGATAAGACCAAATCATATATCTGGTTGTATATTGTCTTAAAAAATCATAGTAAATAAACTCCATTTCTCTATTAATGTATTTGCTGCATGTTCTTCCTTAAAATGGACTTAAAAATCACACAACCAAAAGTAAACAAGGAGAGTGCAATCTTTAGGGGAGGGGGAAGGTAAAGGGGAGATGCAGCTGCTTAAGCATTTCAACTCCAGCCGGTTTTCCACTCAAAATTGTCTTCCCATCACCAAGCAGATTTTCACCTACAGATAAAGAGGTATGGGGCATTTTCACAAGTGACAGTGTGAAGGCCTTTTAGTCTGGGATGTGTCTTTTCTGATCATTATAAATGTAGAATAGAAAAAGGGTAGACAGCTCTTTTCAGATCAAAAGTACTTTCCAGTAGAGACAGGTTTTGCATTCAAATTGCAGTCATGAGAAATGCAAAAAAACAGTTTAGCAGTGTTTTAGGCCCCTTACAACTCTACTATTCTATGATTCTATGATATCGGTGTAGATATTAGGACTGGATAGTGTATTCCAAACAAAGGCAAAGTGATGTTGTGGTGCTGTAGTGTAGAGGATCCTCTTATTAAAGGGGCTAGGAACCAATGTTCTTAAGACTCCATCTTAAAAACTGAATTGAGTTAAAGGCTCTTCAAAACAAAAAGATTTCCGCCTTCCGCCTGAACGCTAGCAGGAAGGGTTCCACCCAAAGTTCCCTGGAGAGGGGACAGCTGGTTCCAGAGCTGGGACATCATCACCAAGAAGGCTCTAGATCTCTTAGTCATCCACAGTACTTGGCAAGGGCACTCACAAGAGAACTCCTCCACCAATCCTAATAAACTATGGTGGGCGGGGGAGAGACAATAGGTGTTCCATTTAACTGGCAGGACCTAGGCTGTGTAGTGCTTTAAATGTAAAAAGGAAATCCAACTGAACTGGGCCCGATGTAACCAATGCAGATGTTTTAGGTCTCGTGCTATATGGTCCTGGCAAACATCCAAATTAGGATTTGTTGCTGCTGCATTTTGTACCAGTCGGCATTTCCGGGCTGTCTTCAAAGGTAAGGCAACCCCACGTACACCACCTTGAGTTCGCTGAAGGAAAGGAGGCACCTGCTACTACAAATAATAATTAATAGACCTGCCTCTGTGTGACATGAAAAGGGCCAGTCAGCCTTTTCACAAGAGCTGAAATGTTACTGCTTTGGAAAAAGAAATAAAAACTAAGAGCTGGGAAATAGATGCAGGCACTTAGCAGCATTGGCCTCTTGAGTACTTTGGAACAGGCCCAAAAACCACACATTGTTTGCCTCTCCTCTTAAGTGAGGGAAAATAGACTAGCTGAAGTCTCTTCGTTCAACACTTGGGAGCTACTTCAAGTTATGAAGATTATACAAGTAGCCTTTCCCCTCCCCTGAGCTGCTCTCACAATGTGGGGTCCAGCTGAGGCGAGCAGGCCCTCCCATTGGTCTGCCATCTGGAAGTGGCATTTGGACCCCTGCCCCAAGCCCCACTATGAAGAAAACAACGCAGCACCCCTGAAATTGGAGGTGCAAGGAAGTAAACATCAGAAAACATGCAGCAAAGGGGGGCAAATTCTTATTTCTGGCATCCAGGCTGAATCCAACATATTTTCCTGAGGAGCTAAGAGAGCAGCTTCAAGCGAACACCGATGTTGCTGAAACTGGAATATCCCCTAAAGTCATTACCAAATACCTAATTTAGGTGTCCTTAGTCTTATCACAGCACCAATTTCCATTCTGCTGAGGTAGGCAGCAAGCAGTATTTTGCTTATTTCCCTTGAATATCTTAAAAGCTGTTTTCAAGCATTCAGGAGACACCTGTTTATAGATGGACAACCTTCTGTGTAAGAGGTTTAACACCATCCAGACTATTTAAAGCACTGACATGCAATGGGATTATAAATGCCAGACCAATACAGTCCTACATAGGTTTATCTGGCACCTAGTTATTAGACTGCAGTATAGTCACTTTATTACATTTATTAGTCTTTGTATCTTATTCAATTTTGGGGCTATAGTTTGGCTTTATGCTGAAATTATAAATTGTATTGGATATTTTAATATTAATATTTAATATTTTAATATTAGTGGCCATCTTAAAGTACCAGGTGTAAAAAGGTGGGATATAACTCCAAGAATTAATAAATATAAAAGCAGCACAGAAACATTATAATCATGCTTCCGTTTATTCCTACGGGGTATCAGCATCTGCAAGACGAGCCTTTTGCCTCTTATAGTGGACTGGGAGGGTGACACATGTACATGCTGCAGCCATCAGCCAGCTATCACTGCTGTCCACCCACCCCTTGCACAAGAGAAAGCCGGGTGTGTCTGCTGGTTGGGTGTGCCTACACACCTAAAAGTGCAGCCACCACTTTCCCACAGTGTCAAAAGGTGTTTACAGTTTAACAGTTAACAGTTTAAAGTTCAACAGTTTTCCTGAGATGTAGGGTGCTACATTGGGTTCCTGGTGCCCTTCGTCAAAGCAAGGCATGGTGGGGCAAGATGGCCCCAGAAAGTTTTAGGATTATCCATAACGCCACCACTTGGCCTCAGCAGCAAAACCTATTTAAAGTTCAATATTGTACTGCTTAGAGCTTAACACTATTTGTCAGCAAAGCAAAGAAGCCTGCAGCAATCAGCACTCTTAGAGACCATCTTTTCTGTTTGTCCCACAACGCCTCACTCTGAGAAAGGATGCTACACTTTGGAGGATGGGGAGGAGGAGGAACAAGCAGCAGTCACTGGAGTTGGTCTGGCTCAGGAAGCAAAATGTCTTGGACTGGCGCTTATCTTGAGGAAGGGTCTTGAGCAGGTAATTGCCATTCCTTCTCCATAAGCCCCTGCCAAAGGAAGTGAGGTGGGTAGCTACCAGGAAAGGGGCCTGTGGAATGCGCTCCCTAGAGGTTCGCCTGGCACCTACATTGTACGCCTTCCCAAGCCAGGTTTAGACCATTTTATTTTCCCAGTATTTTAGCATCCTAGTCTTTTAGCTTTGCTGTTTTAAATCTGTATTTTAAATCTCTGCATTGCTGTTCAGTTTTATTCTGTTTGTACTTTTATACTGTGGATTTATATTGTGGTCTTAATCTTCCATATTTTATATTTTATGCTGTACCTTATGGTTTTAATTTTTGTGAACCTGCCAGAGAGCTTTGGCTATTGGGCAGTATAGAAATGATATAAATAATTTCAACTCCAGTCTCTGTTAGATTAGAACGATTTTATAGATATGTTTTAATCTGGTTTCAGACCTTGTTTCAGTATGAACAATAGAGGAGATTACCTTTAAGAGATTACTGAATATCTGTTAATTATTAAGTAAGTAGGTCCAGTGCATTTTGGTCCTAACTAATAAATAACATTTTGAGCACATCCTAGAGGTCACCTCTCCTCTTGTTTCTGTTTGATGCCTCCCACACCCATTTCAGCATGGAAGCAGCTCTTGTTGCCCTGATGGATGACCTACGCCAGGAGAAGGACAGGGGGAGTGCAACCCTGCTGATACTCCTGGAAATCTTGACAGCTTTTGATACTGTTGACGCTGGTATTCTTCCACATATGTTGACCAGGTTGAGGATTAGGGTCACTACATCCCTACCTGGAGGATTGATTCTAGTAGTGCTGCTGGAGACTACAGTTCACCTCCATGAGTCTTCTGCCACAGGTTAAGAACATAAGAAGTACCATCCTAGATCAGACCAAGGATCCATCTAGTCCAGCACTCTGTTCACACAGTGGTCAATCAGCTGTTGACCAGGGAACCACAAGGAGGATACGGTGAAACAGCACCCTCCCACCCATGTTCCCCAGCAACTGGTATATGCAGGCTTACTGCCTCTGATACTGAAGGTTGCACTTAGCCATAAGGACTAGTAGCCATTGATAGTATTCATCTCCAACCTGTATCCCATGTTCTTTTACATCTTTTACATTTACAGCTCATCTGGCTCCTACTATTATATCTTAAGGCTGCAATCCCATACTCACTTACTTGGGAGTAAACTCACTGAACTCAGTAGGACTTACCTCTAATTAAGCATGTATAGTATTGCAGAGCTAGGCACTGGGCAAAGACTTTTACAATTCTTTAAGCGTCAGCTGTATCTGATTTTATTTTGCTCCTCTAGTACTGGTTGCTTTTATGTGTCTGCTATTTAATTTTATTATTGCTGATTTGATATGTTGCTTTAATTATTTTTATTGATTGTGAGAAGCCCTGGGAGTTCTTGCCAAAGGATGTGGTAGTAATGTTGTTTTTATAATATCATGTGATAAGCTGCCAGTTTTCAATGGTTCACCATGCAGTTAGGGAAATTTTCACCATGCCAGTGTGAATATGATTGCTCAAAAAAGAGTTTGCCTCTTGAAGTTGCATTGTTGAAAACAGATTTTTTTCAAATGTCTGACAGCAGGAAATTATCAACATCTGAACACCACTATGCCCATGAAATTGCATAGATGCCGCTAACAAATGCTAAAATCACAAAAATCTGTTCTTTGTGAAAATGAGATTATCTGTGTATCACTATGAAAACTGGTCATCTTGGTGACAGGTACAGGCTGCCCAAATGTCAGGTAAACTGGATGAAAAACAAATGAATTGGAAGCAAAACAGGTTCCGTTTGTGTGTGTTTTCCACTGGTTGTTTCTAATTCTTTTGTTTATGGGAGAAACACTGTTTCAAGTTACCTGAATTGGAAGCCTAGATGATTTAGGAAATTCAGTTTTGCCACTGATATGTGCCCTTTGTTTACTTTTTGAAGAATCATTTGTGTACCTTTAATCTTAGGATGTTTTCCAGTTCCCAATTTATTCAATGGAGAGATGGCATTTATTTATGTCATTCATGTACAGTGATAGCTGCCAACAGTGTGGCTGCCACCCTGTCTAGCTCTCCCTAAATCCTGCAGCCTCCCCCAATCCTTCTGCATCTCACTTTTACATGTACATCCATCCATCTAGCAGCCCTGAGCCACCTGCATCTACCATGACGTTGCTGCTAGCATTTTTTGGTTATTCTAGCTTTCCTCTTGTTTTGGGAGTCTTGCAAAAGAGTTAAATTGAATTAAAAAGGTGAAATTATACTTCTGTGCATTTTCCCCTGGGGCAGCAACGAATTCAGCACTAGCGCCAACATGAATCAAGTTGCACTAGTATAAGCAACATCTAGCACAACGGCAAAAGCATCTGTTGGCACAATGGGGTTTCCCCAGAAATCCTTGTCCTACTAGCAAATACTGTCGGCATTGCGATAGAAGCCGCTTAAGCTAGGATGATGTAATTTATCTTAGCACTTGTGCCAAATTGGATATTGCCCGTTTTCCACAATTCTAATTTTTGTGCATACATGTCTGATCAAATAGAATGGGTTTTCGGGATGGGTAAGTGACATTCAAGTTTGTAAAAGATTTATCAGCACAATTAGGAAGCTGGGTATATTTTGAGCAGGGCTGGCCCAAGACATTTTGCTGCCTGAGGTATAGGGCAAAATAACGTCCTATTCCAATTCCACATATAAAAGCCAACTGCGCGGGCAGATGACTCTGTCTTCACTAATGATGGGACAACGTTCTCCACTGAAGTTGAAGGGTGAAGGCTAATTTAGGGGACGCATAGTATTTATTTATTACATTTTTATACTGCCCAATAGCCAAGGCTCTCTGGGCAGTTCACAATTAAAAACCATAAAATACAGCAGATCAAAACATAATGTAAAGCTCTCAGGACCATTTGCTACAAAAGGGTCAGTGGACTAAACGTGGTTTAGTGTATGTCTAAACAGACCCATTGAAAGTTTTCTCCTCCACGAATTTATCCAACCCTCTTTTAAAGCCAGCCAAATTGGTGGCCATCACTACATCTTGGGGTAGTGAATTCCATAGTTTAACTAAGCACTGTGTGAAGAAGTCCTTCTTTTTATTTGTCCTGAATCTCCAAACAATCAGCTTCATGGGATGACCCCGGGTTCTATTATTATGGGAGGAGAAAAATGTCTCCCTATCCACAGTCTCCACACCATACATAATTTTGTACACCTCTATCATGTCTCCCCTTAGCCACCTTTTTTTCTAAGCTAAACAATCCCAGCCCCTTAATCATTTTAGTTGCCCGTTTCTGCACTTTTTCCAGCTCTAGGCAAAAGTCAAGGAGCTCTCAGGACTCAAACCCAGATGCATCGTGTGGGGCATTTGTTTTCTCCCTCCCAGCCCTAAGGTTCAGTCATAGAAACCAGGAGAACAGGAGTTTCAGGAGGAGTTCTAGTGTGGCTGGGGTATTCTGGGAGATGTACTCCAGCACATATGGAGGGCACCAGATTGGGGAAGACTGTGTTATATGCTGAAGGACCCTGTTTCCAATCCAAGGCACAACTCCAAGACTAGGAAAGGTGGGAAGAGCCCCATGCTCAGGCACACCTGAGCCAATCAGGGTGGTGCTCATGGGCCTAGCATCTGGTTCCTGCATTGGCCGGCCAACTCTTCTGCCCCACGGCTTCCCCCAGGCAAACCATGTCACTGTGCCTAGCTATTTATCATGACTGACAGGCCTGCCCTACCAGGTATGGGCAACTCATTGTGTATCCCCCAAATAGATAAACTACTCATACTTCCTGCCCAAAATGCACCACATCTTCTTGTTTCTATGGTCTACAGACACAGTGAAGGCCCAAACACCTCTTCAAAAAACCCATTCATTTCTCTCCCTCTCATACTCATTCATCTCTTATTAGCCTGCTCCTAAAGGTGCCCTCTCTCTGCTAAGAAGACACCTGTCTCTTTAAAGACTAGCAACCTTTCCCACCATTGCACCCCTCTATTGGGAAAAACTGCAGATAGACATTTCTGATTATCATGCTGCATTTAAAGGTACAGGAGTCCTGCCATGAACCCACCAGGGCTGCAGTCCTGTTCACACTTAGCTGGAATTAAATTACTTTCCTTCTCAGGCTCCCACTACCACCACCACCACCACTCCTTATCACCCAATGTGCAAAATGGGAATAATAATATATCTACCTTACCAGGCTGTCATAACGATTAGTGAAAAGATGCATGTGAGGTTCTATAAACACGTCAAAGCACTATATAAACGCCAAACAATATTATCTAATAAAGGAAACTCTCCCAAATGTCAAAGGACCATCTTTTACCAAGCTGGAAGAGTTATTTCAATAAAAGAAACACCCACCCACCTCCTTGGAGTTGGCACAACAGGAAACGCCAGACTTTTACACTCTCAACATAACCAACACTCTGAAAAAAGCAAACATGGCTGGTTTTATTTTCTTCTTTTATTATATATTGACAGAATGGAACAACTTTCAACCATAAAAGCAGTTGAAACAAAGAGAACTCTGATTACACTGATATGAGTCACCGATATTCATTTTGCAAAAACAGTGATGACTAAGGTAGGCCAGAGACATGGTGTCCGTCTCCTCCCTATCCATATTATCCTCCAGGGGCCGTCAAGCAATAACATTACCTCCACCTCAGTATGAACAGCAAAAACAACACATCAGGATCCACTAGTGTTGGAATTCCTTGCCACCTGAAACCTAAACCCGGACATCTTCTTTATTTATTTCATTTCATTTCTATACCGCCCAATAGCCGAAGCTCTCTGGGCGGATCACAAAAATTAAAACCATGAAGAGCATAATAAAACCAACAATTTAAAAACACAAAACCATGGGGAAAAACCTTTCACTTCCCCTCAATGAAAGTTTTCAAGGATGAACATGGCATCAGCATAGGAATCCATTTAGTAATGTGTTTAGCGTGTCTGTATTTCAGTTGGTTTATCATTCGTGTTACTCACTCTGAATTCAAGAATAAAGGGTACCCTGAGGCACCAAGCCTGATGAAAACAAAGTTGGTGAAATAAAATGTATTTAACTCTAAAGGAACCTTGCATGAGAAGTGAGGGGCTACGTTTTAGATATATAAAGTGGTCCAGTACAGAAGAGTCAAAGCTGAAACTTGGGAGGCCAGGATTCAATTGACTACACAGGCCTCGTTCGCACATCATGCTAAGCAATGGTAGGTTGTTATCGTGGGTGGTTGCAGGGTGGGTTAGCATGGCATCTGAACCCAGAGCGGGGTGGGTTTTTTTATGCAAACAAGCACCATGAGAACCCATGGCTTGTAGTGGAGTTGTTCAGGGTGGCTTATTCTCAGAGTGGCTTGAAATAGCATTCAAACCTGGTAGGGTGATTTTATTGTAGGTTGCTGGGAATGGCTAGAGAGCTGCCCAGCAAGAGCGACGAAAACCACTGGTAATCTCACTAGTGCCGCTGCCATTCTCCCCATCCTCCACCTCAGGATGGATATCTAAATATATGAAATCTTGAAGAAAGGAAACTGAAGACTGTCCCGAATGCATTCACATTTTTTTCCCAGTCCTATGCAAGCGCACAGGAGAGAATATCTACTCCTAGGAATTTTGCAGAATTTCCCCCTCCATTTATCGCTTTGCTATGAAATGTGCATATTCTTAGCAATCTGCCTCACTTGTCTGCCTTGAAATTTGTGTATGTTTAGCAGTCCCACTCACTGTTCTGTAATCCTCATGTCCATCTGACAAATAGTAATGGTGAGGCTGGTGACTATGGGAGAGAAGGAGCTTTCGGGCTGGGTGTTGTAACTTCAGTAGAACATGAAGCATCCTTTTTTTAAAAAAAAAAAAAAAAAAGGTGTTCACTAGTAAGGGAAGTGCCAAAATAGAGGATTAAATTGACCAGGACATTGACAAGCAGGGGCTATCATTATGCTTGGCTCAATAGTGGACATGCAGTCTTGCACACCTGCACAAGACCCTGGGGTGGTGGGGGGAAGCTTTTAAAAATTTATAGACGTGTTCCCATGTTCATAAAGCCTCAGAAAATTATTTCGTTTTTGCGATCTAATCGGGGGGGGGGGGGTAGTTTCACTTGGGAAATGCCAAAGTGGATGATGAAATTGACAAGGACATTGACAAGTGGGAATATGGCTAAGCTGAGCTCAACAGCACTTGCGCAAGACCCCTAAAATAAAAATATTGGGGGGGGGGGAGTTTGCAAATGCATTTACGCAGTTGTAAGACCCAGAAACTTAAATTCCTTTGTCAATCTGATGCAGGGGGGGGGGGTGTTCCCTCATGAGCCAACAATCCAAGCAGACTAATTGCAGAATGGGTGCTGACGTAAGGAATGAGGAAACAAGGATTTTTACCATAAAGGCCCCAGGAATATGTGCTGGCAGTGGCCGGAAGGACTAAGAGGGACTGAGGGAGAAACAAGCCATGGCAAGCCACCCAAGTGGGCAATCATCTTTTCGGAGTAATGATCAAGCTATCCACCGTGGCTTATTCTTAGGGTGACTTAGCGTAACGTATGAACTCGCCCATATATATACTTAATGTACAGTACATTAGCTATGCAAATTAAGGGTGAACAAACTCATCAGCTTCAAGAGGCACATGAGAATTTCTTATTTTAATAAACCTTTACATCAACTTGCATTAAATTTAAAAAAAGGCTAATATGAAACAAAAACTATGAAAGGTTGAAGGGGTTCAGTTTGTTTATCTCAGAGAAGAGATGATTAAGAAGCAATACTTGATGGGCTGTCTTGTCTCACAGATAATAGAGCAAATTGTCTTTCTGCTGCTCCAGAAAGTAGGATCCAAGCCAACAGATTCAAATTACAAGAAGCAGGATTTCAGCCAAACATTAGGTGTTCAACAGTTTACCTCGGAAGAAGGTGGACTTGTTTCAAACAGGGTAGATGGCCTCCTGTTACAGATGCTGTAGCAGTGGACTTCCTGCACTGGCAGGGGGTTGGACTAGATTATCTCTGAGGTACCTTCCAACTCTATGAAATGGTGAAGGACACATTTCACAAGGCATTTAGGCAATAGTTTGTTGATATTTAAAATAAGCGTACACATTAAACATGAAAATAAGCACACACATTAAACATGAAAATAAGCACACACATTAAACATGAAAATTGTTCTTTAAATACTTGTAGATAATCTGCAGTCAATGATAAGCAAAGTACACTTGTGAAAGTTGGATTTACCCACTGCTCATATGACTTCTGTTTGAAGTTCTATAATTCTCATAGAGTAGTACGTCGATTCAATTTTCTGGTGTCTAGTTTGCCAATTTAAGCACATTTACTGATAAGAATACAATCCTTTGTTGGTACTGCAGATCACAAAAGGACAATTATTATTATTATTATTATTATTATTATTATTATTATTATTATTATTATTTTATATAGCACCATCAATGTACATGGTGCTGTACAGAGTAAAACAGTAAATAGCAAGGCCCTGCCGCATAGGCTTACAATCTAATAAAATCATAGTAAAACAATAAGGAGGGGAAGAGAAGAGAATGCCAACAGGCACAGGGTAGGGTAAGCAGGCACAGGGAAGGGTAAAACTAACAGTATAAAGTCCGCACAACATCAAGTTTTAAAAGCTTTAGGTTATGTCAGAGATTACTTCTAAAGAGGGTGATGATGAAGAAGAAGAAGATGAAGATTTTATCTGTTTGATTTCATGTATTGGTGAGCCCTGATTCTGTGTTATTGGCATAGTACATTGTCTATGTAATATTAACAAGACAATGTAAGTAGCTATGACTAGTAGAATTAATGAAATATTTATTTAAAACATTTGTATCTTGCCCTATATCACTAGTATCTCAGGGCAGCATACTGGTCAGTTAAGTCTACCTACATGCAGTGATGGAAGGTGCAACATGGTCAGAGAATAACAGGGGGACGGGATTTTTGTTTTCCTTTAAACCTGGAAAAATTCCTTCAAATATCAGCTGCAGTTTATCTTTTACCCAGAGCCATAGTTGTATTTATTTATTTATTTATTTATTTATTTATAATATTTCTAGGTCACCTTTCAAAGCAGAAGCCCTCCCAAGGCAGCCCACAACGTAAAATTTATATAATAATTTTTAAAAGGATACAGTAATAAGGCAGCAAACATTCATAAAACACTAGCAATAAGACATGTCTAAAAGCCAATAACATAATTGCAGCTACAGAGCAGAACAGTCCACTGAAACATAATCAGGGCAAAGCCAGAGTAAACAAGAATGCATGTTTGCGTACAGTTGATATGAAATAGTTAACGTGGTGCTTAATACAGAAATAGATTCAGTAAGGATGTTAGGCACTGAGAATCTTACTGTAATTAGGTTATATGGGATTCCTTATCTAGATACTACAATTAGGCAATTAGTGCAGCATGATCTAAGGAAGTTTCACCCGTGTTAATTAGCACAGGTCCTGGCTGGGCCACTGCTGTCCTTACGTTCGGTGTTGCATTGTCCCAGTAGGATGCTCACAAAAATAGAAATCCTGAATTTTTTTGGTACGATCACAAAGCACTGAATCTTCAGAATGCTAATATGGGACAATCCTAATGTCAAAGAACTATGTTTAGTACTCAGAATGCACAAACAAAAGAGCAAATGCATGCAGGGTCACCAGATATCTGGAATGATGAAAGGGTTCCTGTACATTTACCAGCTGTTCAAAAGAGAAATGCCGTCAGATGAAGCTTATTTTTTCAATCCTACACCTGCCAAAAAACCCTCACTTGTCCTCCTTTGTATCTGGTCACTCTATGTATGAGCCAATCATGTAAGTGAGAAAATAAAGTGTGGTCTCCTTCCAGAGACATTGTGGGCTTCCTGTAGGCATCTGGTTGCCCACAGTGACCCTGTTCAGACATGCTAAGCCATGGTGGCTAAGCATTTTGAGCTAAACATGATGGCTTAGCATGTCATGTGAACCATTCCTAACCATGGCGGCTACATAACCACAGTTTAAACACACTCACTAACCATTTGCTGCAAAAGGGTTAGTGGCTTAACCATGGCTTAGCGTGTTGTCTGAACAGGCCCAGGAACAGAATGCTGGACTAGACAGGCTTTTGGTCTGATCCTGCACAGCACCCACCCTCTGGAAATCCCTCCCTCGTGTGGTTCAGGAGGCGGAAAACGTAATAACTTTTAAACGCCTCCTAAAAACATATATTTTTATTTATTTTATTTATTATTATATTTATATACCGCCCCACAGCCAAAACTCCCTGGGCGGTTTACAACAGTTAAAAATGGTAAACATTAAAAAGTACACAAAATTTAAAAAACCATCAGAAACATAAACAACAACAACAACAACAAGCTTTTTTAAACAAGCCTTCCCTAGACTGTAATTTATTCTGGTCTTTTGTGATTTTAAAGTTTTAATCTGGATTTTATGGTTTTAGTTGTAAACTGCCCAGAGAGCGTAGGCTGTTGGGAGGCATAAATATGCAATAAATAAATAAATAAATAAATAGATTAGTATGCCAGAATATATTACATGATTATAGAATATTCATAAAATGGGTATTGTCAATTGGATTGCTCTGGGGAGGCACCTCTACCACAGGAAACAGTCATACACAATCAGTATATTAGTAGAATCCAAACTAACTGCAGAATCATAGACAGTGTTGTAGTGAAAAAGATTAGATTAAATCTAAAAAGCACTGAGGCATCATTGTACTTTTAAAAGCATCAGTCTGAAGTATCTGAAATAGGTTTTGCTAAAATCAAAGCATTTCTTTGCAAATGTATATAAGATGTTATACCATAGTGGGATTAGTTAAGGTGACTATATGGAAAGGGGGACAGGGCTTCTGTATAATTAACTGTTGTATAGAAAAGGGTGTTACTTGTATGCGTGCAGCACCTGGTGAAATTCCCTCTTCATCACAACAGTTAAAGCTGCAGGAGCCCTGCCCTCTTGACCAGATACAAAAGAAGGCAGGGTTCCTGCAACTTTAACTGTTGTGATGAAGAGGAAATTCCACCAGGTGCTACACACATACAAATAACAGCTGTTGAAATTCCGTTTTCTATGCAACTGTTAAAGGTAAAGGAGCCCTTTCCTCCTTTCCCTAGGTTAGTGGATCTCAGGAACCATTTGGGCAACAGAGTAGGATGCTGAAGGAAATCAGAGTCAATTATGGAGTGATCTCCCCAATCAGGCCCACCTGGTGCCACCAATGCTAACTTTTTGGCACCAGGTCGACTTTTCCCTTTTCCCAGTCATTTAGCAGCATGTTGTTTTTAGGTGTATGTTGTCTTTGTGTATACTCTCTGTTGTATGTTTTTACGGTTTAAATATCATTTTAATGTATTAATATTTTGTAAACTGCCCAGAGAATTTCAACTATGGGGTGATATAGAAAACAACAACAACAACAACAACAACAACAACAACAACATGCCAAGGAAGGGGGGAAATGGGCCAGCTCTCCTAATATTTTACTGAATTTATTCCAAAGCAATCAAACACTTGAGTTTTCAGACAAAATTCTTCCATGTCAAACTATAGCTATCTCTGTGATGGAGCATTGAAGAGTAGCATATTCTTTGCATAAAGATGGTCCCTGGTTCAGCCTCTGGCATCTCCAACGAAAGGATCAGGAAACAGGTGATGAGGGAGACTATTGCCTGAGAGCCTGGAGAGCCCTTGTCAATCAGCGTAAACAATACTGGGTAGGTAGACAAATAGTCCGACCTGGTGGAAGTCAATTCGCTATGCAGCTTTCAGCAGAGTAGAAGTGTGGCATGAAAACTGCAAATGCACAACATATCGTGAACCATGCAGTCCTGCCAAATGTCCCTAAAGGGCATAAAGGAGAAACAGGGAAAACGAGGCTCTTTTTCACGCTTTTAGTCCCAACACTTCAGCCACCAGAATCTTTACTTTTACAGCATTTCAGTCCACATTAATCTTTCATCGATTGTGCCTTAACCAAGCTGCAGAGCTGTGACATGTGAAACCCTACAGAGGAGGTATGCACAACGCTCACCATGAGAGAACATGAGGAGGGGGCTTTGAGGGCGCATGATCTAGCCCAATGCACCACTGAAACTACACACTCCTACCTCTCCTTTCCTGATGAATGTCCTGTCAACATTCATGAGAAAGTGTTCTCTTTGTGCACATCTCCACATGCAAAGAACTCCTTCTCATGTGTGTCCACTGGACCTTTGTTAGGGAAGGGGAGAGGTCCCGTACCATTCCCACAGTGGGCCTACATATCCCCTAGAACCTGTTTGCATGTTAACTGAATGCCCTGATGAGTTTGTGTGAAATCACCACCACCACCCTTATGGTTTTCAAAAGAAATAGGCAACCTGGCATCTTCCAGCTATCTTAAACTTAACTCCCATAAGCTGCAACCAGCTTGGTCAATAGTCAGGCATTATGAGAGTTGTTGTCCAAAACATCTGAAGGGCACCAAGTTACCTACTCCTGGTTTACACCAACATACTGATAATCTTGCTACGTCACATCCTATGATGACTCACAGCTGCTGAACATGTGAGCTTCCCCCACTGAGAAGCATCATGCATAATTTAATACAACATGAAGTTCTATTCAAATATTTTTTGTTGCCGCAATCATCAAGGGACGAACATTGCACACGTGTGTGAACTCACCCTTTGTAATAGCTAATATTATATGTCCATTCACCATGTATTCAACCAGCCCTTCTTTGAATGCCCCCCTTTAAAACAAGTTGTACGAAGGGCCATCATCACAGTAAATACAAAGTAAATATAAAGTACCAGATCCTGAGGACAAATATGGGCCCTCGCCTCTATGATCTGTGTGTGAAAAGCCAGAGGCATCTAATTGATCACTGTTGAAAACAGAATGCTGGATAATGAACCCTGGCCTGATACGGCAAAGCAATTCTTATGTTCAGGCCATGCCTGATGTGTTATCAAGGGATGTCTATGCATGCATGAATTGCCCTGAAACAGAATTCAGTATTCAGTCTACATCTGAGCCAAGCTGCAAAGCAATAGGCAAGCCAACCCAAAACATACTTGCTTGCTCTAAGCTTAGCACCTTCTAACGGCTTTCGCATATTCATTAAAGGTGTGGAAGAGGGAGTGGGCTCAAGCCCCTTGTCCCCATGCTGCACCTTCATATGCTCAGTTGCACAGAGCCCACAACATGCAAGTTGTATATGCATAGGTCTCTCCACATCATTGAGAACCCTGCAAAAGGCAAGGTCCCTGCACACATACATAGTCTGGGTGTATGCATTTAGGCTCTCATCACATCTTGAACTGAATATAGGAAGTCAGGAATAAGAACAGGAAGTGCAATCCCATTGCCCACCACCATTCAGTGAATATGTTGTGTGGGGAGGGGGAGGCTACCGTTGAATAGTTGTGTCAGGTAATAAAAACACTCATCAAGAAATGACCATTTTACAAGTTCAAATTAGCCAGCAATCGCAGCAACTGGATGTGTGGATTCTCTTTAAATTGCTATAAAGAATTGTCGCAGAATATAGTGCTCCATCAAGTACTCTGTCAAATTTGTGTGTTTATTTATTAGCAATATCTATATACTGCTTTTGTATTTGAAACAAATCCAAAAGCAATTTACCAAAGAATAAACAATCAAACAAACAAAAACTATACACACATGAGGCTGGTACAAACGTAGCTCATGGCTGGGGAAAAGCCAAAATAAACAGATACATTTTCAATAAACACCTAGCACATCCTAGTGATGAGACTTGATGCATCTCAGGGGGTGGGCACCACTGCAGAGAAGGCCCAATTTGCTACTAAACAGAAATCTGTAGGCCACAGCATGAACAATAAGGCCTCCCCTGAAGATTGCAGTGGCCTCGGAGGTTGGTATACAGGGAGATGTTCCTTGAGATAACCTGGTCTTGTGTTGTGTTGGGCTTTGTGTACTAATGCCACAACCATGAACCTAGCTCAGCAGAGAATTGGCAGCTGGCGTGGATTCCTTAGCACAGATGCCATACATCCATAGCAAGGCACTCCACTCAATAACCCAGCCACTGTTTTCTGCACTAGCAGCAGCTTCTAAATCATCTGAAGGGCAGCCCCACATTCTGTTACACCAATGTGATGTAGTGGCTCAAGTGTTGGATTGGGACTCTGGACATCCAGGTTCTAGACCCCACTCGGCCAGGGAGCTCACTGGGTGACTTTGGACCAAGTCACTGTCTCTCAGCATGACCCACCTCACAGGGTTGTTGTGAGGATTAAACTGAGATGAGGAAGATTGTGCACTTGGGCTCCTTGCAAGAGGGGAAAAGGAAGAATATAAATGTAAAAATAAATAAAACGTTTTTTGCCTTAGGTGTTCACATAGGACACTATCAGGGAAAAGGCACCCTGTAAAATGGACCCATAACTCTGTCCTAGTAAGACTGTTCCTAGATTCGTATGAAAAGTACTGATTTGCAGTAAACATTGTTTTATGTCTGTTCAGGAAATGAACAAGAATGTACTTGTATATATTGATACTGTAATCTCATAGCAGGGCTACAATGTACAAAGTTGTACGCTGTAATTTCACAGCACAAGGCGAGACAGAAGTACTTTGCGCAGATAATTTTTCTGATCTGGATAGAGGGATGCAATTGGTATTGTACGGGGTTGCACTCCCCCTTAAGAACCAAGTTCATGGTTGGGGGTCCTTCTGGTTTCATCGCTGACTGGAAATGCAAGTGACAGCAGTAGCCAGGAATGCCTTTTTACCACTTGTAGTTAATAGGGCAGCTATGACCCTATCCAAGGAAAGAGGACCTGGCCTCATTCATGCCTACCCTGCTTACATCCAGACTAGACTACTGTAATGTGCTCTATGTGGGACTGCCATTGAAGATGACTTGGAAACTTCAGCTGGTACAGGCAACTGCTCAAATCCTCATTGGGGCTACACAGTCAGTCATTTTACACCAGTCCTGTATATTTCCAGTATACAGTATATTTCCAAGTCCTTTAACCCCCCTAGAGGTTATTTGTCTATACCTGTATGTACCTGCCCATGTTTTAAGTTCATCTTTAGAGGTTGTGCTTGCTGGGCCACCACCAAGAACAGCAAGGCTGAGGGGCACTAGAGGTAGGGCCTTCTCATTGGTGGCCCCTACCATCCTGTATTTTATTGAAACTGGTTTAATTTAAAATTGTCTATATTTAATATGATTTTATTACTATCTTAGTAGCCTTTTATTGAAACTGATCTTATTTTAAATTGTTCATATTGGATATGATTTTATTAATATCTTTACATTGTTTTTATATTGTAAGCCACATACAGAAGACTATTGTCTCGAAAGGCAGTTAAGAAATGGATTAGTAAATAAATTAATAGGGTTTAGCCAAGAGGAATACATTAGTAGAATGAAGATTACAAGGCAAATAAAGCAAGGAGCAAAGGAGTGAGTGGGGGGGGGGTTTAAAAAAAAGAACAAAAAACAAAGTAGTACCTAAAACTGGACCCAATAAGAAAACTGATGAAGGAGGGTAATACAGGAGAAACGTGGACAAAATGAGACACACACACACACACACACACACACACACACACACATAGATACTGGAGTTAAGAATGGAGGAGAGAGGGTGAAGCTAGGAAAGAGGCAAACCAGAAATAAGAATGATAGTGATCAAACTATTAACTTAGAGGGAGACATACAAAAAAAGGAGAAAAAAAGATTATTAGGGTGTAATCCAATGCATGTTTAAACATGCATAGGATTGCACCCTTAGTGATTTTTAAAAGTTTGAAGCAAAGAACATTATTGGATAGTGTGAATAAAATAAAAAGAGAGAGGGCAATCAAAGACCATATGAGCTTCCCTGCTTTGTGAGAAAGAAGAACAGAATGAGCAGAATGAGATAAAAGTTACAGATGCAGAAGGAGAATAGACCAATTGCTCAATTAAGCTTAAAGGTGAAATCCTTTGCATGTTTAGATGGGGGGGAAGTCCTACAACTCCCAGCATTCCCCAGCCAACATGGCAAGCTAGGAAATGCTGGGAATTGTAGGAGTTTTTTTCCGTCTAAACATGCATAGGATTGCACCCTAAGATAATTAATAGACAACTGGTCAGAATTAGCAACAACAACAAGAAACATTAGAAAGTGGGAGAAGTATATCAGAAAAGGAACAATTAAGCTGCATAGAAGTGATACTTAATGTTAAATGGACGGGTGAAAGGATCAAGAGAAAGGAGATAAAAGGCTCACTTTTGGCATCAGAGCTGAGATGGAGGGAAAGGTGCTAAAGCAGCAGAGTGTGGACTAAGGCAAGGAAGGGAGGGAGCAACGTTTGCTCCTGAACCAGCAAGCGGTTGCTTAAAAAGCACACCCACATCTAAACTTAACCCTTAGGCCAAGGAGACTGTTACATATTGGTCACTCTTAATGGGGAATTGTTTTTTATTACAAAAAAGTATCAAATCCATTACTTGCTCTGTGAGCACTTATCTCTCTGCCAGCCAGCTGAAATTGGTCCCACTCTTTCTCAATCCTAGAAGAGTAACAATATGAAATAATGAGCGCAGAAGCACCGTTACTGTGGCTGTTATTGTTATACAGAATGGCATTTCACATTGCTACTGCTCTTTCTCATGCAATAAGTAATGTTCCGTAGAGCCCCACCCTTCAAATCCACCTGCAGCCACAATAATGGTTATCTAAAGGTGTGATTGAAAGCTAAATAGCAGTCACTTATTCAGCCATGTTTACTCAAAGCCCTTCCTCTGCAACAGGGTCAGAGTGCATCCACCACACGTAGTCACGCTCACTTTCTGACATACTCTTTGCATGCAACATTCTTCACACTATGCGTAAGTTGTCCTGCCCTGATGGAATGCAAGTTTGTGGCTTGTGATGTAAAGAATCATAGATTCAAATCTTCATGTAGATGTTTACAAGATTTGTTTAAACCAGGTGTATGCAACCCAAAATGCTTTCTAAAACAGGAGTAGGCTGGTTTCACTCTTGCGTGATCTATTCTTCCTTCCTTTTTTTCTTACTAGAATCCTAAAATTTCATTATTATTATTATTATTATTATTTATTTATTTATTTATTTATTTATTTATATAGCACCATCAATGTACATGGTGCTGTACAGATAACACAGTAAATAGCAAGACCCTGCCGCATAGGCTTACAATCTAATAAAGTTGTAGTAAACAATAAAGAGGGAAGGAGAATGCAAACAGGCACAGGGAAGTGTAAACAGGCACTGGGTAGGGTGAAGCTGACAGTATAGGGTCAGAACAAACTTAATATTTAAAAGCTATAGGGAAAAGAAAAGTTTTTAGCTGAGTTTGAAAAGCTGTGATTGAGTTTGTAGTTCTCAAGTGTTCTGGAAGAGCGTTCCAGGCGTAAGGGGCAGCAGAAGAAAAAGGACGAAGCCGAGTAAGGGAAGTAGAGGCCCTTGGGCAGGCGAGAAGCATGGCATCAGAGAAGCGGAGAGCACGAGCGGGGCAATAGTGTGAGATGAGAGAGGAGAGATAGGCAAGAGCTAGACCGTGAAGAGCTTTGAAGGTCAACAGGAGAAGTTTATATTGGATTCTGGAGTGAATTGGAAGCCAATGAAGAGATTTCAGAAGTGGTCAGAGCGGCGGGCCAAGAAGATGATCTTGGCGGTAGAGTGGTGGACAGAGACCAGCGGATTGATGTGAGACGAAGGAAGGCCAGAGAGAAGAAGGTTGCAGTAGTCCAACCGAGAGATAACCAGTGCGTGAACGAGAGTCTTGGCAGAAGAGACAGACAAAAATGGTCGAATCCTGGCAATATTATACAGGAAGAAACGACAGGATTTAGCTACTGCCTCAATATGAGGAATAAAGGAGAGCGAGGAATCAAATATAAAGCCAAGACTACGAGCTTCCTTGACCGGAGTAAGTGTGACATCGTTGACAGTAAGAGAGAATGAGAGGTGAGGAGAAGGTTTAGGAGGAAAAACAAGCAGTTCAGTTTTTGCCATATTAAGTTTCAAACGACGATGAAGCAGCCAGGCTGAGATATCTGAAAGACATGCCGAGATACGATCGTGAACATCAGGAGAAAGTTCCGGAGATGAGAGATATAATTGTGTATCATCGGCATATAGGTGATATTGGAGGCCATGAGACTGAATAAGCTTACCCAAGGGCAGCATGTATAGAGAGAACAACAACGGGCCAAGCACCGAGCCTTGTGGAACCCCTACTGAAAGGGGATTGGAAGGGCTCTTAGAGATCATCTAGTCCAGGGCCCTGCTCAAAGGAGGAATCTTGCAACTAAAACATCTCTGACAGATGGCCATCAAGGTGGCCCCGATGTCAGTGGGGTGATGAATCCACTCCAGGTTTCAATCAGAATGCTAAAGGAGCTGCCCAAGCTGCTTCACATTCCCCAGTATCACCCCAGTTCCATACCTTGGACAGCTCCTTTAGTGTCCTGACTGAAACCTTATTATTATTATTATTATTATTTTATATAGCACCATCAATGTACATGGTGCTGTACAGAGTAAAACAGTAAATAGCAATACCCTGCCGCATAGGCTTACAACCTGAAGCAGATTCACCGCCCCACTGACATCAGAGCCACCAGCCTCAATTGTGTCCAGCCTCTACTTAAATACTTCCAGTAAAGGAGAGCCACCACTTTTTGACACAGGCCCTTTCTTTCTTTCACACCTGCCTTTTTCCCCAGGATTGTCCCTCTGTGTCCAAATGATGCACAGGGGATCCCAGGAGCAGTCAGGGATGATCCCTCCATTTTCCTAGACGATCCCGAGGACCGCAGGCAGGGTGGGCACCCATCCCGGCTTCTTCCCTCCTCCCCATGAGTAGTGGGGGTCAGCAGAGGGAAGGAGCCAGGCCAGGGGGAGTCCAGGGACATGGGGGGGGAGTGGAGTTGGGGCTTTTTTTGTTTGTCTTTTCACATGCTTTTCACTGGAGAGCAATTGCACCCTGGCTTCTGTGTTTGTGTTTTAAATGATGGGCATGACGTCCCTCTTTCCTTCTGGGACATAGCTCTTCCATTTAGATGCCCAGGGACAATCCCAGAAGCAGGTAAGTCCAGGATCGTTCCCTCTCTCCCCCTCCCCGAAGACCCTTATGTGTAGAAAGGGCCACAGTCTCTTCCATTCTCAAACACCTCTTACTGGAAGGGAGTTTCTCCACATGATCCACTGGTGATAACAAAGCAAGAGTGTGTACTCAGGACCTCTTAATATTTCAGGCACAGTATCAAGCACTCTTGTTGAAGAAAATAAGGTGCATTGTTGGATCAGAAAAAGGTCCTCATAACCAGGAACCAGAAGGCACTTAGGTGGTTCACCACTAAGTAAGCCACAATCTACCTTCTTTCTGCTCCATTCCATCATTATCTCTCTGAGCTAATGGTTGTATCTACAATGCAGACTTAGACAGGTTTCACAATAATCTCCTCTCTCCAGGGAAGCGTGAGTACTGTATCTATAGCAGGAGAGGGGCTAAGGATCTCTCGCACAGGGCTGGCCCTACTATTAGGCTGAGTGAAACCAGTCACAAGATGTTCAAGAAGAGACCTGTGTGCCATACAGTCTTCCCTAAGTTAGCCTGGTGCCTTCATAAGCAGGGGAGGATCCTGCCCCATCATCCATGTTGAAGACAGATCCATCTGCCAGTCAAATCAGCTACTATAGACAGAACAAGAAGGAACACCATATTGTCTTTGCCTCAGGACGCAACATGTCCAAGAGGCAGCTAGACAAGCATCTGTCAGGGATGCTTTAGGGTGGATTCCTGCATTGAGCAGGGAGTTGGACTCGATGGCCTTGTAGGCCCCTTCCAACTCTGCTATTCTATGATTCTATGTCTTGGGCCAGCCCTTCTTTTTCAGCACCCTCAACAAACCACTTCGTAGCCCTGGCAACCATCAAACTATCATTGCTGAATTCATGCAATAAATAATGCCTCCCTATCTGGCCAGAGTTAACTCCTAACTGAGACAGGGAAAGCAGGGCTTGGATCCTTCTAATACAAAGATGACCCCTTTAGGAATTTGTTTATTTCATCAAAATGGCTTTCATGATCACTGCTTTGGTAGATTTTCCACCCTTCCCCACCTGCCTGTTCTTTCGTGAGATTAATGCAAAGCCTTCTAAACTAAGTATGTGGCTAAAGGGTGGAACTGGCAGCTTTATTTAGCCTTAGGGTAATTCTCTTTCCACATGTTTGGTCGCCACCGGGTTCTGCTGTTATAAGAGAGCAACCTTTCATTTCTGCAAGGAGTCTTTAATTGTCTCCCGCATTCATTCCAACCTTGTCATTTCATGTAATTTTAGCGTTTTTGGCCAGCTTTCAATACCGATCTTAGCAAAAAACATGAGCTGGGATTGAAATTTAAGTACAAAGAACAGCCTAAGCAAAGTTAAACACTGAGCTAAACAATAGCAATGCAATATTTCAAAAATGAGCAACAAAAAGGATAAGGTTATTTCATTTCTTCTTTCCCCTATCACTGGTCTGCTGCACCAGAGTGGCTGGGAGGACCAGGGTAGAGGTTGCTCCCTTCTCACTGGACCATCAAAACATCTAACATTTCCAAACACAATAGGTAGTATCCAATGTTAGTACTACGTAGAGTAGACACTTTTAAAGGAATGAGACTTAAGTTAGCCCCATTCATTTCAATGGGTGTATTCTACGTCGGGTATGCTTTAAGGTGGATTCCTGCAATGAGCAGGAGGTTGGACTCGATGGCCTTGCATTCCCCTTCCAACTCTACTATTCTATGATTCTATGTAGGATGAACATTGGATACTACCCAATGTAATTACAATTGCTATACAAATGTAAGAACATGTACACAACCAAATGACATCTTGGTAGTTTAAGTCAGATGATTATCACATTCTCACTGTTTTCACCTTTGATTTATACATGGGCATCCCAACTAAAACTTTTTTGCATGCCATTTTATCCTAAGGGTTCCATAGGAACCTTTTCATTAATGGCAATGATCAAAACATCCTGACTTGTAGATTAATTGCTGTTCACTAGAGGGAACTAAAGGAGGCCTTGAGAATGAGGGTGCAGGAATTTAAACCTCATTTCTTCAGCTGACCTGATTTCCTTCATCCTTTCCCACCAAAGTCTCATTCTTCATAGCAAGGAACCTATAGCAACAGCCTCATTTTATGGATAATATAAGAGATAAGCTAAAAAGACACCAGATTGTGTCAAAGGCTTATATCCAAAATATACTGCAGTAGCTTCTTTAGAAGTGCCTTGACTATTGGACAATGTACAGATTTTTATTTTAGATTTATGTTACAATTCAAGGAAGCTCAGTAGTTCAGGTCAGTGAGAGAAGTTCGAATGCTGTAGAATAAGCATTCAAGTCAAGCTATAGAAAGGATTTTTATACAAGATCTACATGTAGCTGATTCCATTTCCCTCGTTTGTTGTTTATTTCCGATTTTTGTTGTTGTTGTTCAACCCAACCACAGTGTTATGCTACAATTGTATCAGCAAAAATACGTATACTAGTGGAGAGCAGTTCTTTTAAGGGACAATCTTATGCATGTTTAGACAGAAAAATGCCCTACAACTCCCAGCATGCCCCAGCCAGTATGGCTGGCTGGGAAATGCTGAGAACTGTAGGGGCTTTTTCTGACTAAACATGCATAAGATTGCACCCTTACGTATGAATGCATAGGGTCTGGGGGGGGGGGAAGAAAGATTACAGGAAGGTATCAGACTTTGGCTGTAGAATGGTAATTCTTCATTTCTTGAATTTAACTCAGTACCACAGCCTTAAACTTATCTATAGACAGATAAGTTACAATGGGGTACAAGAGCCTGAGACTAAAATATATCATTTTGAGCAATGCAGCAGCTGCTTTGTGTGGTTAAGTGGAGAACTTTTATATCAGTTGATCCAGGTGTTTGCAGTTTTTGCATCATTATTGTTAAGAATACTTCTACCAGCCTTTTCCAGTCCTGAGTTACAACACCCAACATGCTGTCCTGAGTTACAACTCCCAGCATGCCTAACCATTGGCTATGTTAGCTGGTGTTGATGGAAGTTGTTTTTCAAAATACATTGGGGGGGGGGCAATTAGATCTCCTGAGGCAAAGAGTTCTAACAGCTGGACAGAACTGAGAAACCTTTCTCAGTCATGTCCACCCACCATGCCTTGGATGGTGGCAAGACATGAAAGATGACTTCATCCAATGAACTTAGTGGATGGGCAGGATCATACAGAAAAAGATAGTCCTTTGGGTATCCTGGCTTCAAACCAGCTATGAATCCTACAAAGTATTCTTTAGGGCTGAGTCAAGCAATGGTGCTTCTATTGGGTTTCCCTTCACTTGTCCTTGTTTGTTGGGCTTCCCTGCATATTCAAGAACCAGTCCTTCCTTGTCTATTGATAAAATGTCTAACAAGTTACAGTTGAGAATATAAACATGATAGTCTTGAGTAAATGTGCCACTGAGCTTAGCAGGATTTGCTTCTAACATAATGTGGTTTGGATCAAGGAATTAGACATGCCATTAAAAGCCACAGCAAGTTACATCACATATTAGCCATGGCTTAAATATATGCAAATGTACTCAATCAATACAGGATAATATCTCCTACCTACAACACGGATCCAGGTCCAGATCTACACCAAGCAGGATATGACACTTTGAAAACGGTTTGAAAACTGTATATGGGGTGTGTCCTGGGCCCCAACAGTTGTCACTATTGTTATAAACCATTTTAAAGCAGTACTGTAGATCCTGCCCAGCAATCTAATGACTATGCCCTATACCTGAAATTAGGAGGTCCCATCCTAGCCTGAAGAACTGAAGGCAATGGGCCAGTGATAAGTAGAATCATCCCTGCAGATAACAATCCCTTTGCACAGATGCTTCCTGAAGGAACTTTATGTGGTCCAGGGTCTGCTGCTTCTTGGTCCTGCTGCCCACCTGCATAGCCAGCCAGCAGGACCAAGAAGCATCTGCTCACTCACATGCCTCCCACTCTGTTTGTGCACCTCCCAGCTGTGAACTGTTCCAGGAATGAAAACTCCAACTCCCAGTTTATTCTCTATCAAAATCCCAATTCTATAGCAACAGAGCCTTAATTTGGAATATATATATATGTTACGGTTTTACCCTATATTAAGTATGACACACTTGACAAGTAATTAGGGCACTTTGGTCCATCCATGAAAGTTGCCTACTCAACTTTCATCCAGTGCTGAACTGCATGGTAGCTTTTAGTGTATCCAGACGGGAGCATTAGGGGCAGCCCATCACAGTAATAATGTTTAGCATTTATACCGTGTGCAAGGCAATTGAATATAATATATAGTAATTCTTACAACAGCCCTGTGAGGCAGGTTGGTATTTTATCCGCATATACACTAAAGGCATGGATGATTCTAGCAGAATGTGAATTGACAATGCAATTTGGTTCAATAAACTGAGGCTGCAATCCTATACACATCCTGGGAGTAGGTCTCATTAAGAGGGACTGAGTAGACTGTGTAGAGGATTGCACAGTAACTTACAGAGGTTTTAAAAAATGTCTTTTAACATGTTATGAAATGTTTGTTTATTGCGAGCAATGGCCGATTGTGGCAGTTAAGAATGATGTGAAACTGTGATGACTGAGCAATGGATTGTGGATCCCTGGTTCTCCTTCTCCATTGCGGTAATACTCCTTGCCTTGGGTTCTCTTTTCTCTTGCCCACAGCTCTGTCATTGCTGCACAGAGATTGCCTTAGCTGGAGGCAGAGATTGCTCTAATTGGAAACAAGACAGCCGTGTGTCTCAACTTCTACTCAAATCTCCCAGTAGACAACATTTATTGGGACAAAGAACATAATGCTCTGTGGCCAAAATAATGTTCTACAGGTATTCTGAAACCTCTCAAGCAAATTTTGTAACACTTTCCAGACCATACCTGTATCTTGATGAAGTTAAGCATGTACATATATACCTCTATAATTATGTGCACTCACATCTGGTGCTCTATATACTATTTATGGGTGTGGAAAGCTGGATGTGACCAGCCAATGCAGATGGGTAGGAGTGTTGACTCAGAAAAGTAACAAGGAAAGAACCCAGAAAGCCAGTATGTTTAGCTGATTGCTTTACCAGAAAGACCACAATGATCTTTGTACAAGGTAGATAATGCACAGTTGTACAGGACATTGGTAGCCGCTTTCTAAGCATCAGTTCTATCTACCAGAGTTATAGCGATGGAGACCCTTAAAACAACTTGGAGAGTCTATCTCTGAGGACACGAAGAGCAAGAGCAGAAGGAGGTAGCTGTGGTATCAACACACCTTTCAACACGTCATTTCTGATAGGAAGATAATTCTTTCTTGTCCTTGTCCACTGATCACATAGGGGGATGTTAGGATGGCACAAGCACACAAGGGAACATGCTCCTTGGAATAATCAACGCAGGACTCTGCCATCTAGACACAAACAGACTGCTAAGGAAAAATGCCTTGATCGGCAGATTGTGGGAGGTGGCCCCATGACTACTGACCCCTACCTCAGATTTACAGGCACTGATGTGTAGTTTCAGCGAACTAAGTAGGATCCCAAGCAGAGAGAAGCCAAGATCTACCCACATTCAGCCAGTAACATTATTTCGTTCTTTTACTTCTCATGGGGAACACTTACAGAGTCTGCTGAGGATACAAATGGACCACCAAAGCAAGTAATAAAATGAGCACAGCTGGATGTCAGTCTTTAGCTGCTATTGAGTACTGTATGCTGACAAGCTACTTGGCAAGTTATGTCACAGTTTGCAGGCACTGATTCATAGCTGCTAATTAGCACTGATTGAACACCAGCCATGCACTAGGTGCTATACAGAACACAGAAGCGACTAAGTCCCCGCTCAGCAGGCTTACCACCTCAAACAGAAGACAAGACAAAAGTGAACGGAGAGATTTAGAGAAAGGAGGAACAAGGGTGGGAGGGTTAACTGGAAGCAGACAGCATAATATAGGCGAGGCCATGGTGATTCAGGAAAGGCGTCTGCAGTTCTTGATACAGTTTGTTTTTCTAGAAGAACAGCAAAAGCAGGGCCTTCTATTCATTGAAGATTAGCATTAATCTATACAACACTGGTAGCATGAATTACACTTTTTCAGGCTGTGCATGGAGGATTCAGGCAACAGTTCCAAAGCAACAGGGTTTTGTTTTGACATATATTAGGAAGGGCAGCAATTGATAGTGGACAAGTACATTCCTACCACTTCATGCATCAGAAGCAGCAGGATCTTGCCTATGAAAATATCTGCCATGTTAATTATTATTATTATTATTATTATTATTATTAATTTATATAGCACCATCAGTGTACATGGTGCTGTACAGAGTAAAACAGTAAATAGCAAGACCCTGCCGCATAGGCTTACAATCTAATAAAATCATAGTAAAACAATAAGGAGGGGAAGAGAATGCAAACAGGTACAGGGTAGGGTAAGCAGGCACAGGGTAGGGTAAAACTAACAGTAGAAAGTAACAGTAGAAGTCTGCACAACATCAAGTTTAATATACCAGTTAGAGTTGCTACATTCAGAGTTGCTACATTCAGTTTTGTTTTTGTCCAGGCAAGCAGTTGTGGGCAAAAGGACTATCAGGCAATCATATATACAAGGTGGCAACAATTTCCACAATTATTCTGACACTGCTCCCCATTGTTGCAATCATGGGAATTTCTGCTGACCATATCCATAACCAACCAGTACAAATTAATTTGCCCATGCATGTGCAAGCCCAGAAAGGGTTGGGTCGGGTCCTGCGTAGATTAAAAACATTTTGTGCAAATTGGTCCTGAGCCTCTTCAAAAGCCACAGCATTTTTATTTGTTGTTTTGTTATTTGTTATTTGTTGTTTTCTTGCTGCTATAGGACAGTTATGCTTATGGCCAAAACCAGTTTGCCCTCCATCTTTCCGAACACCCAACAAGCTCAAGGAAGCCTCCTATCAAAGTGATTGGACTGTTGTTGTCATCAAGGGAGCCCTGCTGGTAAGGAGACACACTGCAAGCTGCTCACAGCAGGAAGACCTCTCAAGAAGTATACAATAACTCATTTCGATCACACTCGCCGGCAGATCCTGCACATATCCTGCTGGACAAGGCACTACATTCACCCTCATCCTCTCCCCATCTAAATTCAGGCACTGTGGGGAGGGGGAGGGGAGAGAGAGAGAGATCTAAACTTCCTTTAAGCAATGTCTGTGTCTGACTGAGCCCAAATCATTTTTGAAACCGAACTTGGGCACACTTCAGATCAACTTCAAAATCGCTGCTGAACCCATTTCTGTTCAGTTCTTTAGACTATGGCATTGGGCTCAATTATGCCTCCACCGACCTGGTATATGCCGGCTGGGGACGATGGTGGTTGTAGTCCATCTGAAGGGCACCAGGTTGGGGAAGGCTGACCTAAGTGATGCAGCCCGCGGTGGGGAAGCCCCGTTTCCTTTTTAACCCAACCACCAAATTCATTTCCCCGAACTGACGGTGTCCCCCGCTTTGCCCTGCCTGGGAAAGGTTTGTCGGGCGCTGATCACTCACCCCAAAGTACTGATGAAGCCATTGACCGACCCTTCGGCGTACAAGGAGACGATGTCCCCAATGTGCAAGAAGCTGGACATCTCATTCATGGTTCCGACCGCTTGTCCCGGTGCTTGTTCTTCGTGGCTTTTTTCACCTCTCACCCGAGGGCTCCACCATGTGGCTAGCGGGGCACCGGGGACGAGTGGTCCAAAAGCTCCTCCACGCGTTGCACCGGCGAGCCAGAGGCGAGATCAGGAGTGATCCCCCCCTCCCCCGCTCACACGTGCTTATGCTTATCCGGGACGCGGTTCGTCTCGACAGCAGCAGCGCAGAGGCAGAGCCGGAGCCAGAAGTTGGTGTTGTGTGCTTTCGGCCGGGGGCGGGGGCGGGGGCAGCGGAGGATCGTCCAGAGACTTGCATGAGTTCCCACTGGCACTCTCTCTTTTTCGTACAGCTCGCTACCTGCAGCCAATCGAAAGCGATCAGGAAGTCCTGATGAAATATTCGATGCAAATTGGGACTGCGAGGGGTGCAGGCGGAAAAGCCACACCCCTGCTGGCCACGCCTCCCACCCACTGAAGAAACTTTTCCAACCTCGAGCGAGCTAGACGGAAAGAAAGGCTCGCTTTGAACGAGAGTCTCTCGTAGCGAGGCGGGAGCGAGAAACTGGGGCGTGGTGGGCGAGAGGGAGGGCGAGAGAGAAGGAAATCCATGCTTTCCTCCGTTCCCCTGCCCCACAGTGTGCAGTGGAGGCTGGTGGCTCCGATTTCGGTGGGGCTGTAAATCCATTCTAGGTTTCAGTCAGAACCAGCCAGAACTCTAAAAAAAAAAAAAAACCTCCGGAGCTATTTTGGCGATTGGGCTCAGCATCTTAGGTAGTTCCATTAGAGTTCTAGTTGGTTCTGACTGAGACCCAGAATGGATTCACAGCCCTACCGCCATCGGAGCCACCAGCCTGCCCTGAAAGTGCGTGTTCCAAACAGATATATTCACCTCGGCTTGTTCTTGCCAGAACTGCCTCCCCCCACCCCCGCACCGCACCCCCGCGATTACCCACGCTATGGCCACGGTACGAAGAATCTGCCGAGACAATGGGAAAACAAACAGGCTCGCAGCCGTCTCTATTTATTAGGCAAACAACAACAACATTGGGCTTGATTTCCCTGTGAAAACGATGACTGCTCTTCAACCGCGATCATGCGCGCTCTGGCACTTTGCATCCGACCCGGGGAGGAATGCTTTTCATTCAAGCATCAGGTCACACACGCCACTATCGTCCCCCACCGACCCCGGCTCTCGGCTGGCTTTCGGTGGATCGGGGGCAGGAGAGGAAGCACATTTGTTTTCATCGCCGCCGACTTGCGTGTGGCGTTCACATCAGCGGCGGTACACGACGTTTCTCTGGGCACGGCCCGGGTGGCGGCCCCGGTGGGGATTTCGACGCGGCCGCGCAGGCTTCCTGTGGCGAGGTAGGCGCTGCGGCTCAGCCTCCGGCGGAAAAGAACACACGAGTTGCTCTGGCTGACTCTCCCTTTTGTTTCGCTTAGGAAAATAGTAGCAGCAAAGTTTGTTTTTAAAGGGGCCGCAGCCCTGATTTTCATAAACAGCTGGAGCTAGGGAGGGATAGACAGTGCTTTCGGATTGCCCCAGGGAGGAAAACTGAAAGTAGCTTAAAACCGTAAAAAAAAGGGGAAATCCTGACGGATTCGTGTACTAGACACACCCAAACAAACTTTTTTGAACATTGCCCAAGAATATTTCCTAAATCTGCACCACCAGTTGCATTTTTTTTTACTATGCCAGCTGAAAGGTCACACAAAATTGAGCAACCTTTTGGTTCTTCAGAAGTCTTCATCAAGCAGGAAAAGGAAAAAGTGTGGGGTGGGGTGGCTGATATTCAAGCCATGGAGTCTGGGTCTGATTACCTTTTGGACCTGTGTACACACTTTGGAATTTTTTTAAAAAAACCTGTGGGTAAAATGGTACCAGTGGAGGCTGTGGCTAGTCACATAATGGCTGCTGTGAGGGCCTGGCTAGAGGTATATGGGGAGAGAAAGTGTGGCTACAGGCTGGGAGTGGTAGAAAGCATTGCTTCCTGGCCGGCCCAATCTTTTTCTGTCCATATGGACCTTTCCCCTTTATGCGCTCTCTGTCCACTCCCAGCCTCCAACCTTGCTCACTTCCCTCACTATTTCTCTCCCTTCCTGATCCCTAGCTTTGTTCTGTCTCTCCCTTCCTAGGCCCTAGCCTTGCTCTTTCTCTCCCTGTCATCCCTTTATCTTGTTATTTCTTTTCACTCCCAGCCTCTAGCCTTGCTATTGCTCTTCTCTCTCCTTGCCTTGCTGTTTCTCTCCCCCTCACACACACACACTTGCCTCCTACTATCGCTCACTCATTCCCCACTACTCTTTTGCCTTATTAATATTAGTATTGCTACTATTAGGCAGAGCAAGTCAGTGGCCTCCAGTGGCAGTTGCTGGGAGGCTGCAGCAAAGTTTGGAAAGAGAGAGCTGTGAGCTGCACTGACAGCCCTTTAAGCCCTTTAAGCCAGACTGCTGCTTTCAGGTGTGGTAGAGGAGGATGCCCCACTGCTAACATCAAACACAGATTCAACTGCCAGTCTGGTTAGCTTTCATACACAGAATGGAAATGGGAGGGGGGCGTCATCTTGTTATGTGCCTCAGGCAGAAAAATGTCTTGGCCCAGCCGAATTTGAAACAGTTTCCTTTTCAGCTGTACCAAAACAGGCAAAAATGGGAATTGGAGGTGCCAGGAGATCTAGTTTCTTTTTAGGGTTAACACATTTTCCCCTGACAGAGATCCTGTCACTTTAACAGGCAGCAATTTGACCCTGCAGCCTTTCTTAGTATGGAGATGCAATGATGAGGAAAACTTTACCTGCTAAGTTCCTTCCTGTCATAGGATTACTACACTGGGCCCCCGCCGTACCTTACTTGGCTTTCTTTCTTGCCCGAATCCTTCCCAAATTGAAGTGGCCTAGGTTATTTTACACATAACAACCCCCCGCCTGATGTTTCAATACCCAGCTGGCAAAGTGTTTGAGTTAAATAGATCCAGGCTGAACTGGGTTCATCAAGCTCACAGCAGCATTTAGCATGTCTTGTAGCCCTGAAGTAGTTTGTGCCACGGCAGAAAATGGGAATGATAAATGTGTGGTGCTGGGTAGATGAAATTATTACATCTATCCATTTATTCATGAAGCTCGAGGCTGCATGTTTTAGGGTTTCCAGTTCCCCATCTAGACTCTAACCAGAACTAGATCTGCTTCACATAAACAATGTTGCTGGATAATAAGTTTTTAGACCAGCAGACACATTTACTCCGAGACTATGCAACATGTGGCCCTCCAGGTGTTTTAGCATAGAACTCCCATCATGCCTCACTATTGCCTATGTTGGCCAGGGCTGATGGGAGACATATGCCAAAACATCTGGAGAACCACACCTCTGCCATAGACTAGCCTTCCTTGTAATAGTAAATTCAGTGGTGATGGTTGACACAGGGCCATTGAGGAACAAGAGGCAGGTGGCATGCTCAGGCAATCCTGAGGTTTACAGAAGTGGGGGGGGCATTTTAAAAAGAAAACATAGTTTAAAACAAAACCACACAGCTCAATGAGGACTGAGCATGCTCAGTAATGACAGACTATGAAGGGATAGGGAGATTCACATGACCCCTCCACACACATACACACACATTCATATTGAAAAAATGCAGGGGAAGAGTTGCAGGATTGTGCGGGGTAGGCCCTGTCCTCGCCGAGATCTACCGCAGCCCCATTCCCTGCTGCTGATGCCTGTGATGTGAAAGAGAATGCAGAACATTTAAAACTGTTTGGAAGGGCACCAGATAGAATCGGTGATGCAACAGACTTAGTGGGAAACGTATTGGGGATGGAGCCCCCCTGAAAGTGGATTCCTGAACCTTGTCCTGCATTGCATAGCTCTACCCATTCCAGGAGAGGTAATAATGTTATTGTTATATAACACACAAGATGAACAGCCTCCAAGTTCTAACAGAACTCACAGACAGGGAAGCGGTTTGACAGATAAGGAATAAGACCATGTGGGGAACACACACGGTTTTTATGGCTGTTTTATCAATTCCTGTGCTAAATATTGTATTGTATAAAATGCAATACAGATATTTAGCACAGGAATTGATAAAACAGCCATAAAAACCATATGTGTGTGTGTGTGTTCCCCACATGGTCTTATTCCTTATCTGTCAAACTGCTTCCTTGTCTGTGAGTTCTGTTAGAACTTGGAGGCTGTTCATCTTGTGTATATCCCTATCAATAACATTACCTCTCCTGGAATGGGTAGAGCTATGAAATGCAGGACAAGGTTCAGGAATATTAAGTGTTTATACAGTATTTCAGCCTTTCAACTGTTTGTAATCCAGAGAACATTGGACAGATTAAAAATATAATAATGGCTCAGAAGGGACCAAACTATGGCTCAGAAGATATGGCATAAAGCCTCATAGTGCAGCTATAACATATGGTAAGTTTGGCCAAGAAGCCAACATTGCCTGTCTGTACAAATTTGGCTAAGAAGTCAAACCACACGGCAAAGACATAAAAGATCACAGAAAGAGGAACCTAGGAAGTACAAGAACTAGACATTTGCTGATTTATTAGTTAGAAATGAGTTACAAAGAGGCTAGACAGGCGATCTTGTGGCCTAGGAATCAAAAGGGCATCCTAGGGGCAATGATGGTTACTGAAATTTTGGAAGAAACAAATGATGTGGGCAGAAAGCATGGGTAGACAGGAATAGGCCAGAACATCATAGGTACAGAAGCCAAACAGATTTCAGGGCACACAATTACCACATTTGATACATTGAATGGGGTATTTAAAGGAATTTAGGATATTATTAATTGAGATCATGTCTGACATGGGGTCGCCTCTGCTAGGAGAAAGCTGTCATGGCGGCCGAGTCCCCCCCCCCGCCCCGGTGTTTCAGCGGCCCACTCCGGATCCTCCGGATCGTGCGGTTTCCCCGGTGGTTACCGGAGTAATCCGGTGCCTATGGTCACCCTAGTCATGGGTAATGTATGAAGTTTTATTTTAAACTTGTATGTGTGGTTTTCCACTCATAAACTATGTTATAAGGAGCCACAGTACTTATCCTTTACTGTTGTCTTAATACCTTTTAAATAAATTTGGTGTATTTTAGTTATCAAGTGACTGTGCTGTTCAATTTAAGAAGATGGACAGAAAAGCAAGATCCAAAGCTGCCTTTCTTGGGTGAGTTTTGTGGGGACTCATCTAAAACAGGGCCCAGGTAAAGTATCCTCAACTGGAAAAAAAAACCCACAGCTAGAGGTGGAAATGTTTACCTGCCATGTGTGTATTCAATCAAATGTGGGAAAGCACTCTACAGACATACTGATGTACACCCATAAAGTTCCTCCATGCAAGTAGTAATGTGTCCCAATCAGGGTCTGTATTCAATGGCAAAGAAGCAGGAAAGGGTCTGACATGTGACAGTGACAGCTGGTTGGCACCCTGAAAGGTAGACTCTGGTTAGGAAGGAGGATGCACAGCAACATTTTATTTATTTATTTATTTATTTATTTATTTATTTATTGTGCAGGATTCACTTGTTACAGCCAATTAAAGAATGTTGATTACTCCTTCTATTGTTATGTGGAGGCCCTGAGCCTAAGGTTGAACCTGAGCCTATGTTTAAATGACTGCATTCAAGGACCTGGTTTGTGCATAAAGCTCACCAACAGATTATTTAACCTCTGAGTTCTTGAATTCTGGATTGTCATGATGTGCAAATGCAGTTTGTTAACCACGAATAACCCAGAACAGAACCCATGGTTTGTTGTTGGGTTGTGAACTCTGGGTTGTTGAATCTATGGGTTGTTGTTATACATGTGAACATAGAGCCAGGGGTTGTTAATAGTTATTTCACCAGGTTATAGAGGTGGCGGGTAAGATGGTAAAAAGAAACCCACAGCTGCTCTGCATACCAATACTACAGCACTGAAAGACATTTGGAATACAAGGAGGGAGCAGGTGAAGGAGGAGGGAAACAACCTAGGAATTGAGAAAACAAACCATGGTTTGTTTGATCATCTGGCAGACAAATCATGGGTTAAAAATGGGTTAGTGTTCTATGCAAACCAGCTCAAAGTTTATAAAAAACCTTGATTGACAAAGACTTTGCAATACACAGGAACAGTAATTACTACTTTTGATCAGCCCTCTCATTGCATTGTAATAGTGGATCTTCCAAAAGAGAATACAGGAGACACCTATTGCAGGTAGATAGAATGTTGCCCCAACGGAGATTTCCTCCTTTGCCCCGGCCTTCATCAGCATCACTGCAGAGGGACAACCCACAGCAGACTCACACCTCACCTGCTTCGCATTTCCATATACTGCCTTTCCAATTTACCTATTGCCTCTGTTGTAATAATAAACACATTTAAAAATAAATATATTTTCCATTCGTTTCTGGAACAGGAACAGTTTTTAGACTTCAAGATAATTCAGAGATCCTTCCCCCCTCCCCCTCCCCTACCTCCTATATACAGCAGCCCTGGGAAACCATAGAATGCTGCTTCTGCAGGGGAACTGAAAATTCAGGTCTGTCAGGAAGCGTTGCATTTTTAGAGCAAGGCAAATTTAGAAACTTTTATCCCAGATGAATAATCAGTCAGAAATAAACACTAGGCTTTAGCTGAAGCTCTGATCTTAAAACTGGGTCTCCATTTTATGAACTGGGCTGAATACTGCCTTCCCCCTAGCTATTCAGTGGGGGTGTTTACATGATCCGACAGCCCTCCGTGGATAATTTAACTTACAGTGAAGCTGTGAGGCATGCGGGATTTTGCATATTCAACCCCTACTCAGGGGTTTTTACGTCATGAGAACCTGGCAAGTGTGGGTTCTGAGAGGGTTAACCAACCCTTGCAAAACCCTAGAACAGATCATGAGCCTGTTCAGGCATGCACGGAGGGTGGGTGAGGAAGGGAACCATGGATGGGCAGCTGCTCCATTGCAAAAATGGGGGTGGGGGGACATCTGCAACAGCAAGAGCATCGCCGGAAATGGTGGTTGCTCTTGCTGCTGGACTCTGCCATTTATTTCATAGCAGAATGAGCACAAATAACCATGGATGCCTGCTACCCATCTCGCAGAAGATGGGTAGCAGGCGTGGGTACTTGACCCAGCATGGGGAGGAAATTCTCCTGCTGCACAACATGCTAAACTACCATGGATCACATTTTTTAGCGATCCACAGTGAGCGTGTGACATGTCGGCTGAACAGGCCCCATGAGTCATGTGAGGGTAGTCGAAGCCTTGCATAACCCACACTCAGCAGGTTCACACAACACAACAACCCCTGAGTGGGCACTGCATATTCAGCCTGGTGCCCGTGAGTGTACACACCCCAAATGAGGATAATATTTAATACATCAGACAAAGTTAGTTCACACACCACAATAAATCTGTACATATTGGAGGTATCACAAGGCTCTTTGTTCTTTCTGCTGCTGCCTGCAGCAGATTAATATGGCTGTCCCAATGGAATCTGATACTTCAGCTTGTTTCAGAGATTGTCAATTCAGGTTTATTATACTGAATTAGCAACTCTTGTTTGCGTGGACACGAAATCTGAAAATATTTCAGCTTGTATGCTTGCAATGAAAGTAGAAATCCACCCACCTCTGAATGCATAATATAATGACCATGCAATAGTTTACAAAGGGACCAGTGATGAAATAGATTTGAATTTGTGCATGGAATTCTAATACTGAGGAGCTACTAATTAAGGGGGAGCTTTTGCCTTGGCTTTAAGTCTGGTTAGCTCATTGAGCCTTTAACAAATCAGAGATAAGTAAAGAGCTACTGTTTCTGGTTAATTTCATAGAATCATAGAATAGCAGAGTTGGAAGGGGCCTACAAGGCCATCGAGTCCAACCCCCTGCTCAATGCAGGAATTCACCCTAAAGCATCCCTGACAGATGGTTGTCCAGCTGCCTCTTGAATGCCTCCAGCTGCCTCTTGAATGCCTCTAGTGTGGGAGAGCCCACAACCTCCCTAGGTAACTGATTCCATTGTCGTACTGCTCTAACAGTCAGGAAGTTTTTCCTGATGTCCAGCTGGAATCTGGCTTCCTTTAACTTGAGCCCGTTATTCTGTGTCCTGCACTCTGGGAGGATCAAGAAGAGATCCTGGCCCTCCTCTGTGTGACAACCTTTTAAGTATTTGAAGAGTGCTATCATGTCTCCCCTCAATCTTCTCTTCTCCAGGAAGGGATCTACACTACTGCTTTAAAGCGCTTTATAACAGTTTTGACAACTGTTGGGGTCCAGGACACACTGCATATACAGTTTTCAAAACGTTTTCAAAGTGCTTTAAAGCGCTTTAAAAGCAGTAGTGTAGATCCCCCCAGGCTAAACATGCCGAGTTCTTTCAGTCTCTCTTCATAGGGCTTTGTTTCCAGACCCCTGATCATCCTGGTTGCCCTCCTCTGAACACGTTCCAGCTTGTCTGCGTCCTTCTTGAATTGTGGAGCCCAGAACTGGACGCAATACTCTAGATGAGGCCTAACCAGGGCCAAATAGAGAGGAACCAGTACCTCATGTGATTTGGAAGCTATACTTCTGTTAATGCAGCCCAAAATAGCATTTGCCTTTCTTGCAGCCATATTGCACTGTTGGCTCATATTCAGCTTGCGATCTACAACAATTCCAAGATCCTTCTCGTTTGTAGTATTGCTGAGCCCAGTATCCCCCATCTTGTAACTGTGCATTTGGTTTCTATTTCCTAAATGTAGAACTTGGCATTTATCCCTATTACATTTCATTCTGTTGTTTTCAGCCCAGCACTCCAGCGTATCAAGATCACTTTGAACTTTGTTTCTGTCTTCCAGGGTATTAGCTATCCCACCCAATTTTGTGTCATCTGCAAATTTGATAAGCGTTCCCTGCACCTCCTCGTCCAAATCATTAATAAAAATGTTGAAGAGCACTGGGCCCAGGACTGATCCCTGCAGTACCCCACTCGTTGCCTCTCCCCAGTTTGAGAAGGTTCCATTGATAAGTACTCTTTGAGTTCGATTCTGTAGCCAACTGTGAATTTAAATGATGGGGGTAATTCCTTTAAAGAGACATGTGGTTTTAGCTTTGTGGGTGGGGCCCTAGTTATGTGGAAGGACCAAGGGAGTTGTTTGAGAGAGTAAGATCTTTCCAAAGAGAATATTCATAATCATTGAGCAAGAAGGGATTGAGGGCGAAGAAGGGGAGGGGAAAGGAAGAAAAAATTGCAACTTGATCATGTTTTCATGCCATTTTGAAAACAAACCAGACTAGATTTACAGAAAGGCCAAATGCACAGAGACCCAACTGGTCAATGGAAACTTAAGGGGAGGCTGAGACATTGGGCTTGTCTTGACTGGTTTGCCCCAGGGTGCATCCGCAGTGGCGGCAGGTCATCTACATGACGCAGCCGCCATCGTGAAGCTATCCAGGAGCAAATCCCCGAAGCTCCAGTTTTAAAAAGTCAGCACTTACTGGGACTTTTCCCACTTCCAGCAAGGTGAAGACAGCATCTGCCATCTGTCACCTTGCTTCGGAGCAGCAGGGGTGGCATGTCCTGGCCAGCAGCAACCCCTAATTGGTCGCCATGACCAGACAGGAAGAGGGGGAAGGAGAGGGCAGACCAGCAAGCCTCAGCACTTGTAAAGGTAGAAGAAAGTTAAAAGAAAGATGAAAGAGGCTCTCTTTTTTACAGACCAGCCACCCAAAGGGGAGGAGAAAGATGGACCCTTGCTCAATGTTTTTTAAAACTTTAACTGCGCGGTGTCGCAGTTACAGGGAGGTACAGAGACGGACCGCCACCTTGACACTGTGCACGTTCCTCCTGTCCATTTGCTTCCTCCTTTTCCCTTCAAATAAACTACGGGGAGTGAATGGGGAAGGGGTGCCCAGCAAGCCGAATGGGTGCTGGGTCACGCACGTGCAATTACAGGAAAAGGGGGGAGGGATTAAAAATTAGTGCGTTCCCCCCCCCCGCCCCCGGATTACTTACAAACCCTGCATTTGTGCTCCTTGTTGTCAGGATAACGCTAGAGGAGGGCAAATGCGGGATGATGAAACACGAGGTACAAATGCAACCTCGTATAGTCGTGGCCATTGTCTTAGAAGGGTGGAACATGAAAGCAGAGCAGGGATGTTCCTCTGAGATGATGATGATGATGATGATGATTCTACAGACTAGTCATGTGCTGCCTTTCTGGCCCCCATCCACATATATTGCATTTGCACAACTCCACTATCTCTGCCTCCAGGCCTATAGTTCAAGGGAGGATCTATAAATGTATTTCCTTCCTCCGTGCATACGAACTATAGGGTACATTAAAATAGGAGTTTCTCTGGAAAGGAAGTGATTGCAAGAGGCATCTCAGTGTGACTCAGTGTGGTTATGGCAGCAAAGTCATCGGGCTCCACGGCACAGTGTCTCTCGGTGGCTGGGTTGCATTCCTTTTCCATGCTTCAATCCTTCAATGGGAAGCATTTCAAACCACGGATCCCCCTGCACACTGGAGTTTCCTCTGGCAACGGATCCTCTCCACCCACTCACAGTGCACACACCCTTCCTTGGATCAGCTTTGGCTTTGTCATGTTTCTCACACCACTGCGTTTAAGGGGAAGTCGTTCCTAGACTGCACAGGCATCTCTTCCAGCAGGCTCAGATATTCTCTCTCCAATGTGATGTCACATAGGAACGAAAGATGCCCACCTTGGCTGCCATGAAGGACCACATCAAATCAAAGAGCCTTTCGGAGCAGGGGGGCACTGGGAACTGTGTTAAACTCTAAAGAACAACTGGTGTAGACATGTGGGAGGAGAAAAACAGGCAGTGAAAAGAGAGAGAGGTTTGTTTGGGGAAGTATGAGCTTTAGATGGAACAAACTGGGAGTAAATTGTTCTAACCATATGAATGGAGTCCACCAGATTTTTTTTTGTAAACCAGCACCTTGCCAACCTTGCAAAACAGGCTTGAGAAAGGTGGCTGAGAGGACGGGGGGGGGGGAATAAAAGCTGTTCATCAACCTTCTCCAACCTGGTGCCCTCCAGATGTGTTGGACTACAACTCCCAGCACCCCCAGCCAGCCATACTTGCTAAGCATACTGGGAGTTGTCCTCCAACACTTCTGGAGGGCACTAGGTTGGAGAATGATGCACATTCTTGCAAGGTGTATCCTAGAAAGGCAAACCAGTGTTTTGAAGAAAGCCATACTAGCAATACCTCCACTTACTCCACCCTAGTGTATTCGTGTAGCTCTAGAATGAAAGAAAATTGAAGTGTTCTAGATTATCCTCTTACCATCTCTCTCTCTTTCTCTCTCAAAATCCAGATTTAGCCCAAATCGCTTCAGAACGCATCTCTATTTAGATCAGCCCCAGATTAAATAGTCCCACTGCTGAACCTTTTTTTTAATGTAACTACACTGGGAAAATGCTTCTACCTGAAACCTATGGCATCCTGGGCTTTCGAGTGCTCCACACTGAATGTGAATAGTTCTACCTGATCCTAAGGATCCCTGCAAAATTAAATTACATTAAGTTGAATCCACTGGATGGAATACATGGCTAATGACATGTTTACAGCCATGTATTTTTGCACTGCAATATTATCTGGCCATCAGTAAGCCAGCCAAAGCCAAGCAAGCATTTGACGATGAAGTAGCTGGCAATGTGAAAGTGAAAATGACTCTTACTGTTATAAAGAACAGTAGAGACACTGGGCCCTTTGTCTTCACAGCCAACTCCAAAAGAGAAGGAATTCTCTAGGGGGAGAAAATATAAAAGGAGGAATTCTTGGCCTGTGAGATAAATCTTCTCCCACTCCACTGGCCTCAGCTGTTACACAGAAGCACAATGCAGTCTAACAAGGATGGGTTCTCTGTAGGACCTTTCATTCTGGGCCCAACCTCCTCTAGAAGGTGCACAGGGTGATAATATAACAGCAAGAACAGGGAGAAAAGAAACCAACTAGAGGAGATTCCGATCCACAATTCATCTTGACTTCATTCATATTTTTTTAAATAATGTTTAATAAAATACAAAATGAAAAGGCCATAGGAAAAGGCCAACTGTATAGGAGAAGATTCAAAAGAGAAGGTTCTTACACAGGGATAAAGGAAGCAGCGTAGTGGATTCAGGGCTCACAGGGAAGCTGTCCCTGCGCTTTTTAATCAGCAGGGGCACTGGCATCATTGGAGGTTAGCTGTGATCCTCACAGTACCTGAAGGGAAATTAATTTTCTAAGCAACAGTGACCTGGTTTACACAATTATGGTGGAGAAAATAAGCAACAGTGGCTTATTTCCCCACCATGTGTGCTAATCACTTGCTGGGGAGATTTGTATATCTGTCATGCAAATCTGATGGGGGGTTGTTGCTGTGGTTAACAGGCCACCCCAGAACCCTAAAACAGTCCATGGCTTTTGGGCAGCTTGTTAACTGTGGCAACAAACCACCCAGTTTCATACAACACAACAAGCCAAACTGACAAGGGTAATTATGACCATCCTGCTGGCAGGCAACTGGCGTGCCCTGTTTGCACCGTAATGGTGAAAACTGGGCCAATACATTGTTCCCTATCATAATGCGCAGTATTTGTGGGACAGCTTGGTTTTTAATGGGCAATTAAGGCCTAAAAGCTTTACAGAAGACCTGCTCTTGGTAGAGATTAAACCTTCTAGGACTGGTTTGCTGATATGGATCAACACAGCAGCCTGCATTTTTGGACATTCCTTGGTGATGTGGCTCTGGAGGCTGTCACAAAGATCACCTGCATTTCAAAATTTACCAACACACCCCAAAGTTTCTAGAAGTAGAAACATTTTATTTAAGAAGATAAAATCGCTAGAACTGGTTTGTTGTTATGGATCAACACAGCTGCCTCCAATTTTTGAACTCTTGTATGGGGACTGTCAAGGTAAGCACCTCCACTTCAAAATGTACTACTACATCACTGGATAAAGACAATCAGTATAAGAGGGGCAGGGGCAGACCAAGAAAAGAGAAGGGCAGAACCAACAGCCCAAAGCCGCTCAGCTGAACTGACACCACAGAATCCTTAGCAATGTCACTGGGGATTTGGGGCACCCACTCTCTGACTTAGTGGTGTGACTAGGACCTGACCTTTGAGGCCTAAATCCAGGCCTCCACAGGGTACCCCCAAATGACCACCTAGAGAGCACTAGGTGGTTAAGACAGCAAAAGCAAACCTCATTTTATTCCTCTAGTCATGATGGTGCTATGATTTAAGTAAGTTTAAAATGCAAAATTGCACGTGCTCAGAATTTTTTTAAAAAATCAGGGTTGGCAAACCGTTTTGTTCTTCTAACACAACAGGAATGTAAAAGTAGTTTTAAAGCATGGAATGGTGGTTGGAGGGGAGGAAGAGAAATGTTAGTCATGTGCTTCCATCACAACTGAAGCCAGGCCCCCAGTGGTGCAGATAGGTCTAAAATTACCTAGCCGCACCACTGCTCAGACGTGCACATGCACATTATTCTCCAGGGTCCTCTAAGAAATTGCAAGGGATCCTGGGGTGGCACATCTTGGATCAGACACTGTTTTATTCACACTCCTAAAAATACTGCCAAATTGAGAACCCGTTTGGATTGTTTGCACAGTTGAGCAAACTGTGTAATCCCATAAAGGTAATCCCATAAGGGAGGAAGATTATCAGACCTAAATTTGTGAGAACACAGGTAAGCATGTCTAACCCATTGCCTGTGCCCCAGGGGAACTGAGTATTACACACCTGTATTGTATGCTGCGGGGCCTAGTAGTTTATACACAAGAGTCCGAGCATAATCCCAGATGTAAGAACCCCCTTTGAAAATAACGCACGACTCCCACCCCACAACACCCAGAAGAGGAGATTAACCACAGGTGACTGCTGTAGCCTTAAAATATGTCTCTCCCAGTATCCTTTTTATGTGACCGAGAAGTTGATGTGGCGCAAGTATTTCATGGAGGTAGAAAGTTGAACATTACTGGCCTTGATGACAACCACCCAGTGGTGTAGTGGTCAATTTGGAAGCGCAAGCACTCATCATGACGGTCCCCATAGTCCCAAGGATAGTCCAAGAATGCAGGCTGCTGTGTTGATCCATATCAGCAAACCATTTCTAGCAGTGTGTTCATCTCAACCAGGAGCAGGCCCCCTTCTATACAACAACGGGGTTGCTCCTCATTGAATATAAACCCGAATTTTTGTAGATTTGAATTTACGCAAAGAGTGTCACAATGTGGTGCAAACTCAGACGTTGATCCAAAAGTCACGGTAAATCGCAACTACGAATATGCACATTGTCGTGTTAAAAACCTGGCACTGCAGCGAATGGGTGGCTGCATCATGTGTCCTGAAACGCGAATCTGAGCATTTACGTCGGGGTAAAGAAGCCGTATAGACAATGGTCTTTTGTAAAGCTGATTCAATCCAATTTTGTCATTGCCCAGCCTCCCCACAAATATTGTGCATTAGAACAGAGATAGTTCACAACAGTAGAATGTTGTTGGGAACATCCATTTCCCCCTCAGCCAACCTGAGGATTATGGCTCAACTCAAAGTGAAGTCTGGAGCTGGGAGTGCGTCTATCCTTGCTAACAAAAAAGTCGGTGTCCCTGTGAGCTCTGGCTCCTTTGCACCACTGTACTGCAGCTACCTCCAGGCACTCAGCTGCACGCTGACAGATGAAAGAGCTCCTGCCTCCAGGGAAAAGGAATATGAGCTGGTAGTCACAGAATCCGGCATAAGATACAGAAGCACAAAAGCAGACTTGTGGGTTACAAAGCCTGGCATTCTTTACGCTGAAGTTCTTCCTTCTCAGCAAAGCCAACAATTGCAGTTGACTATCCCTTCCGTGCAAGCACTTGCTAATCTTTAGGAAACACAGCACTTATTGAGCAGGTTTCTAGGTGAAAGGATATTAAGCGGGAACCTCCCGTTCCAAGAGGCTTTCCTGCCTAGCCCTTCACACTTGCTGGGGGTTTGCACTTATATTTGTGCTCGTTCCTGCCCCCTCTACAATGTATAACAATCCTTATCAGGGGTTGGCAGCTGAGCACACTGCAAACCTAGCATGGACCTTGCCAACTTGATTCTATCAGAGGGCAATTATGGTTGTCTGCTGTCTCCTGTAGAAAACATAAAATGTGCATGTTGTTACAAAAGTAGTACACATGCAAAGGAAACCATGCAAAGGGACTTTTCAGATTTGGTACACTGGTTATTTATTTATGTATAATATTCTTTTTGAGTCACATTTTGGTCTAAAGGCCTCTGAGATGACTTGCAATGTAAAACTTAAACTTAAAAACTGTAACACAATATAACAAATAGGTTAAGAACAAGAAAACAAGCATCTTTTTTTAAAAAAAAAAAAAACTCAGGGAGGTTCTCCTGACCTTTCATTAGGGTATTTTCAGTCCTAGGTGGAGGCCTTTTTATTTCCCCAGGCTTTATATTCATAATACATTTTAGTTCTGCTCTAGTGATGCTATTCTCTGCTGTTGGTTTTATTCTGGTTTTATTACGTTGCTCTTTTATTCCGTTTTAGATTTTACTGTCATGTTATATTTTTGCATTTTACCATTTTATTTTATTTTATTTCTCAACTGACCAGAGAATTTTTGTGATCAGGAAGTACATAAATCTGGAACATAAAGTTAACAAACGAACACCAACACCACCAAATACACATTTCCCAATTTTTAAAGGGTTAAATAAATTCAGAAATGAAGTCACTTTGAGTTCTTGTTTAAAAATATATTCAGTTCCCTCTAGGCATAGCTCTGGGTGATTTGCAGGTAAATTTCCATAGTTGAGGCAATAATCGTCCCTTGGGAAATTCAGGCTTTTTAATATGATTAAGGAGGGTGAAAATTAGCAAGGAATTAAATATAGCACAGAACACAAGAACAATTAACAGCTGCTGTTAGCAACACTGGACCAACTGGCAGTGGGACAGAGGCCACGACTGGGTGGAAAGGGATGAAGGCCCAGAGGAAGCAGACAAGCATTATTAACCAGTAGCTATCGGAAGTCATAGCCAACTTCATTAGGCATGGTGATGGGAGATTTCAGCCTCTTATGGGTTTAGGCAACTTGGTCCCCGATGTTTAGGACTACAACCCCCATAAGCCCCAGCCAGGATGGTCAGAATTTAGGGGAACTGTAATCCAAAGCATCTGGAGGGCAGTGGGTCTCTTACCCCTGGTACTCAGAATTACTAGGAAGTCCATTGGCAGCTCACCCAGAACCATATAAATGTGCAAACATTTTGCCTTAATTTAACCAAAAACAGACATATAGATCCAATTTGCACCTCATGGTGGCAATTGCTAGATTGTTTAACCCAGGAATTAGGAGGACAAGGAGAGTACGCGAGTCACGTGCAAGTCACATGCAAGCCATTTCCACTTTTAATTAACAACACAGGAACACCCCAGTATCTCAGTTGTTTCATGACATGCAAACCCAGAACTTTGGGTTGTTTATAGATCAAACAATCCAGACTTCATCAAACAATTGTCCATGGTTTGATGTTAACTCTATGGAAGCACACTCCTTCCTCACCCCCTCTTGTCTCCCCACCTTACGCACTGGCTTCAGTGCAGGGATCCTGACTGGCATTAAGCCAAAGTTCCCTATTACCTCTTGGCAGTTGAACTCTGGCTTAATCCTAGTTAACAAACATGGATAAAAAACCAGGATCTGATTCTGCCTTTAATTAATTAGTTAATTACATTTATATCCCTTCTTTTCTCCAAGGAATCCAAGGTAGCGTATATAATCCTCGTCTTCTACATTATATCTTGTGAGGATGTTTTCAGGATGTTTTAACAATGTATATTATGATTTAATTCAGTTTTCTGTTTTTCTGTTGTTCCCTGCCTCGATCAAAATGGAGAGGCGGGTAAGAAATAAATTTGTTGTTGTTGTTGTTGTTGTGAGATAGGACTGAGAGTCTGTGACTGGCCCAAAGTCACCCAGTGAGCTTCCATGGCCAAGTGGGTACTAGAACCCGGATCTCCCGACTCCCAGTCCATCACTCTAGCCACTACAACACACTGGCTCTTTTTTCTACTGCTTGTTAACCATGCTGGTGGTGACCTCTTGGACTTGGTGCTACCTTTCCTGACCTGCAGTATACATTTTACCTGTTGGAAACTATGGCCTCAGCTAGACCTAGCTAGTTTAGCATGGCGGAGGGTGAAGATCTTGCAATATTTTTATCATGAGATCTCCCCCTGTTTACACGCAGTGCACAGTGACCTCGGAGGGAGTGGACACCGTGCCTGCCATTTTGTTTTTGCTTTTTTAAAAGAAGAACACACAAATGCTTGTGCACAAAAGGTAAGGATTTTTTAATTAATTTTCTCCGCTCACCCCACCCCACCCCACCCACGAAGAGCCGGGACAAACCGCGCCCCCTGTACAAACGTTCCACAGTCTCGGAATCAGCCCAAGACCGTGGAAAAAGCGGGCTCAAAGGCTAGGGCGAGATCCCGGGGCGAGGGAGGGATCATCCCTCCCTGCTCCCAGGATCCCCTGTGCGTCATGTGGATGCACAGGGATGATCCAGGGGATCGCCCAGGATATTGCCCCATCTAGCTATGGTCTTTGTTTCTGTTAATGCAGTCCCAAATCACATTAGCCCTTTTTGAAGCCGCAAAAGGGAAGAGTGACCTTGGTGATGAAGGGTTTGTTTTTCTTCTGATGTTACTAGTCGCTGGACAAGGGTCTGGAAAATGCAACCACCCTAAGCTACTAATTACTGAGGGAACAGTGTCTCCACTTGGCTCCCGCAGGAAATCAGTTTCCTTTCCTCCAGGCATAACAACAGATGGACCTGTTTTAAAAGCATTGGACTGGGGAAATGTTTTTGCTTCATCACTTGGGAGAGAGCTGTTCTGCTGAATCAAGGTACCTTTACATGCTGCTCTCTAGAACATTTTTAGATCAAATGAGGTTATTTACACATAAAGAAGAAGCTAGTGCCTCCAATATGGACTAAGGGTTTCTTGGTATGTTATAAATTCTAACATGTAAGATATTTCAACGTACAATGTACACTTAAAACCTAGGGTAGTATCCAGTGTTAGAGCAGGCCCATTGAAACGAATGTCTAAGTAGGACGAACAATGGATACTACCCCTATGTAACAAGTGACAATCCCAACCACTGTTCTCACCAACCACAGTGAGAACCTGCAATTGGACATAGTTCTCCACCCATGGTTTATTCAATCCATGGTTTGTTGCCCCAACAGGGTTGTATATATATATACCTGTGGTTTGTTTCCTCAGTCCCTGACTTATTTCCTTCCTCCTTCACCTGCTTCTTCCCTGTATCCCAGACACCTTTGTGATGCTCCAGTATAGGCGTGTAGTGTGGCTGGGTTGGTTTGTTCTTACCGCTTGTGCCCGCCACCTCTGTGGCCTGGCAAAACAACCATGAGCAATCCAAAGTTTGGGGTTCACCCATAATGACCACCCACGGTTTAAATAACCCAGAGTTCATAACCCAACAAAAAATCACAGGTTGTTTTCATGGGTTTGTGGTTAACAAATCATGGTTCATGCATCACAATAACCCAGAATGCATTATGTGCAAACCACTTCAATATGTACACGCAGGGAAAAGATGCATGTATGATCGTATATAATGATTTACATGAGACTTTTACTTATTCTCCTACATAGAAGTGCTTTCCATGTTAAAAAACAAAGGGGGCGGAAGTAATATCTAAAGCACTTTTGAGACAATTACAAGACAAAGAAGAAAAGTGTCTTTATCATCTTTTGCAATATATAAAGAGATTTCCTCTGAGAAAGTGTTGCAGCTAGGACCAGATAGGGTCAGTTCTGATCAAAGTTCATATATACACTTTTGGACTTCATTTCTATTGTTTTTGTATTTTGATGCAGCCATAGATGATAGTGTTGTGTGGAGGGATTCTGGTTGGTTATTGGGCCAAAATAAAACACACTAAGAACCAACACTGTCAGAGTTGGCTATTTGAACCACCATTGGTTATTGTGTTGTGTGGGGGGCACCGTTGGTTATTTTGTCAGTCACCATTGGTTATTTTCGTCAGCCACTGAGTCAGAAGGCAAGAGCAGTCAAAGCGGTGGCTGCTGCTCTAGTCCAGCTGGCAGGATAGTTTTTTGGACGCAATGGCTGATGGGATACTACCGGGAGGACTGAGAGGAAAGAGGGGGGGATGAGTGAGTCAACTCAGCATGGACTAATAGTCAACTCAACACTGATCCTAATCCACACCACAGTTGATTATCATGCTGTGTGGGGAGTGCCTCTAGATAAACAACTGTTGAGTTGATTATTACCACACCGTTGACTGTTATGTTGTCTGAAGGCAGCCAGTGGGTGGCTTTATGCAAATTATTATCTCTCAGCCTAACCTACACTACCTACAGAGTTGAAATGCTCAGAGGAAAGATAGGATACAAATATAACAAGTAAATTAGGCTTATTATAATAAAACTGGACTGGGCACTAGTGATCATGCTTTGCAGGTTGCCCAGCCAAGCAAAACTACTAAGCCAGTGATGGTGTTCACACTACAATCCCAGCCCCAGATGAACTACCATTCTAGGGCCACTGCCTAAAACCTTTAAAAAAAAAATCACACACAAGGGTTTATTGGATAAAGGGAGGGCAACCTCTGGCCATGGGCCTAATCCAGTTTGCTCTGGGCCCCAATCCAGCCCTCTGGGGGAAGGGGAACCCTGCAAGTTATATCAACGGTGAGGGTTGTGTCTATGTGTGTGGTAATAGGCGTGAGAACTGGGATACATCATTCTAAATGTTTTCTGCCACATTTTATTGGAAGCAGGTGGGATCGCTAGATGTCCACAGCACCACCAGCGTGCATTTATTCAACACAAGTTCAAACCCAAACCATTCATTGTTATGTGTGTACACACACACACACACACACACACAGAGAGAGAGAGAGAGAGAGAATGAATAATACTGGATTGGAACAGGAATGCGTGCCAACTGAGATGACTGCAAATGGTCGTGCATCATCTAGAACTACCCACAACAGCAGAGACAGCACATTGTATTCCTTTGTGGCGGTGTGAGATGTGCTGTGCCAGGATGTGTGCCCTACGTGAGCCAATATATCTTCTTTCCAAAGTTTGAACAAGCTGAGGCATGGAAATCCAACAGTTTCAGCAGATGATTCTGTCCACATCTGATTCACCATCTCATAAATTACACGTTGAATTTACTGAAGAACTTGCCTGGGATAAGTAGCAATTATGACTGGGAAGGCACCTCGCCCTTCAGGCTCTTTCGCGGTGCATGGCTGCAGGCAGGCAGACAATGCGGGGACAATGCTGTGTGCAGGGCTGGTTGGTCCCAAGTGAAGACTGAATCCTCTGGGTAGGTGAGCCTGTTCAACACAGCTACTGAGCTACAACAAGAAGGGATGCTTCATGTTGTTCTATTGATTTTGGCCAAAGGGCAGCACAAATGAGCACAACCTCATGCTATGCTGTTATGCAAAAAGGCCACCTGCTTCAGCGTTTCTACAAACTGATATTCCACAGTAGCTGCTTAGTGAGCACCGATGGGCTGTTCAAATATCTGAAACATGAGCATCCTCTTCCTGTTTGGGTGAGGGCTGGGAAACCAGTTTTATCTGAGTCCAGCGTATATAAACATGCATATGTGGGGTGTGGGGTGGTGCTGAATAGCAGCAGCTTGGGTTTTGAGTCAGTTTTCAACGTTACTTTATTTTATTTATTTGTAGCATTTTTATTCTGCCCTTCAGCCAGAGAGGCTCCCAGAGTAGGTTACAAAGTCAAGAAATATGACCATTTAAAAGGCACAGCACAAAAAGAAAGGGGATCAGGAGGGAGGAGGAAAAAAGTAAATTCAGATGCCAGATTCTTAGTTGCAAACTTCAGCAGGTCATGGAGTTGGATCTAAACTCAGTGGAAGGGCAGCTGCTTCCTCTTCCTTTGACGTGCTCAGTAGTGGCAGTTGGGAGCAGGAGGGAGGGGACATGATTGAGGGCACCTGACAGCTGTTTCCTCTCTCTCTCTCTGATGGCCTCAATAGGAAGCCATTATTTGCTAACTTGCTAATAGAGTTTCAAGGGAGAGGTTGGCTTTCAGAATGTGAAGGGATGGGTGTTACTGTGAATCTGGCACACCCATAAATAGGTTGGCCATGTGTCCTACTTTACGAAGGACAATTCTCTATCTGAAGGGATGTCCAGTCCAAGTCCTGCTTAAAGAAAAAGAACTATCTGAAGACGGAACAGGGGCCTTTAAGTTGCCCATCAACTGTTTCCACCTAGACGGCAGGGAACCTTGAAACAATATGATCTGCATATTAACTAAGAGAGTTAATATACTTCATCCCTCCAGGTACCTATAATCAGGATGCCTGCTGCACCTAGAACAATGCAGTTGCAAACTCAGCTACCTTTCTGGCTATCAGAAATATTTCCTCCAGGTGAGCCCAGCTAGGTTTGATCTGAAATCTGACCTTACTAAAAGAGACAGATGTTAACAAAGCCCATTTGGTTGCATAAACAGCAGCTGGACACTAGTGCCAGTCCCACATATCTGCTAATTTACTCAGCCTTTGTAGTTGCCTGTATAGGATTATGGTTTATGAGGAAGCCTTTGAAGTTGGGTAACTCACTTGTCCGTAAATGAATGAGAAAGTCCTGATGAAGCTGTAAACCATAAAAGAGAAATCTAAACAGAAAGGAAAGATGAGTTGCCATTTGCACTTTATAGCCTATAAAAATGGAAATAGGGTGAATTTTATTCACAAGATCATGACACATTTTTTAAAAAATGCACTGAAGGAAATAGATTATGTTAAATTTCATATAGCACCTTCCATCCCAGCTGATCGAAAAGTACTTTATAAGCAATATTATCCCTATTTGGTGCAGCGTGGCTAGAATTTTCAAACAAGTTTCCCAACATTGCAGCCTAAAGTGTCAAATGGGAATATGAAGGCCCTGGGTCGATCACTCTGGAAAACAAGCTGCAAATGTATAACTGGAGATCATTCTATAGGCCCTTGAGCCGCTGTGAAATTCACCTCATGACAAGAAATTCAGGTGCTTCTAGGTCAGAGGTGTGGAACCTCCTTCAGGCTGAGGGCCAAATTCAATTTTGGAGAAGCTGCATTCCAGTTGTGGGAGGGGCAAAAGGGGTGGGGGCAAAATGCCACCATATTTTACCTTAAGGCTCTTACTGCCAGTCACTTAGGAGAAGCATTTCAGCCTTTTCAAACGGAGAAAAACCTGCACAAAGGCTGAGAAACCACCATCGTCAGTGGGGAGGGGCACAGTCATCTGGGGAACTCCGGAAGGGCAGATTGGGAACCCGGAAGAGCAGGATTTGACCACGGGCCTGAGGCTCTAGGTTCTAAGCTTTTGAGGACATGAAAACCTAGTTTTAGTATATAAAATTAGAGCTAAACTCCTTTGAAACCTGACATCGGTTGTGGGTGTACAACACTATGACCATCTGATCCTTTCTGGTTCCAAGAGGTTTGGTACTCTCAGGATCAGGTTTTGAAGTAATCCTTCAAAACATTGCATGCATTATATGGAACTGGTTCATCAGAATGAGTTTGCCAACTCACTTTTCTGAAGCCAGTTATCCCGACGCCGAGGAGGGAGCGCGAGGTTTCTGGGTGGCCATGTGGGTCCCAGAGCCACCCCACCCTCTTCCTGGTGGAAGGCGACCAATCGTTGATTGCTGTCTACTAGGCTGTGTTCCTGGGTTGACCCCGGATTGGCCCTGGAGCGACAGCACACAGTGAAAGTGCCATATTGACATTGCTCCGTGTGAAAAAGTTGGGGTAAATCACCGACTTTTTCAAAACGTCGGTGATTCACAACCTGCGCTTGTGTTGTCTAACGGACATGACACAGATCCACAGCCACTGCAGGGCTTTCCCTGCATATAGGTAGCTCCCTGAAGCAGCAGTCAATGGGGATCTTGTGTGAGAAGGGGGCTGCTGAGCATAGCAGGCAGAATCTATTTGAATGACTGAACCTAACAGAGAGAAAGTAATCCAAGATTTTCTTGTAACTTTCAGAAGGTAGATTTGTACACCAATTAAAAATTCATTGTGGGTTTGAAACACTCCAGTGCCTGTTAAATTGCCATAGATATTTGTTGAATAAGGCAGATTAATGTCTCATTGGAACACCACTCCCTATTCAAGCCAACTGCAAATTCTCCTAATTGGATAAGACACGCATGATTATGCCTCAGATTTACTGACTATGGCTTCAGATGTTCTGAGAAGTGGGAAATAGGGGATGCATGAATGACTCCCACTTCCGCTTTTCACCCTTGTAGATTTTTTTTAAAATAAATTTTATTTTAATGTAACCCAAGTGATCAGTCCCCTAACAATTGATGTCTAAACAACTGTTAAATAAAATTAATTAATACAATTTTAGGGGGGAAATAATACCAAGAAAGAAAGAAAAGAAGAGAGGGGAAAGGGGGGACAAAATAATAATAATTAAAAAAACTAATAAACTAATTAATAAGTGTGCTGTATAATCTTCATTTGTTGTTATAATGTCCAAATGCTCAAAGCTGAAGTGAGCATATATTGTTGTAGGTCCAGTTGTGGTGTAAGTTGAATAAATCATCACCATATTGCATAAAAAGATTGTGGTTCTGTTTTTCCTTACATTAGAAGCAAGTCATGAGTTATTTTTTTCTGATATTGCAACTGACCATATATTTCAGTACCATGCCGATAAGTTCAAATTGTCCAAATTTTTCCACTGCTCTGTAATTGTCTGGCGAACAGCAGTTAGCAAAAATAATAATAAAACTTTGTATATTGATAATAAAAATAATTCTGGATCATATACAATCCTTTCTCTAGTAATTACCATCAATGCTTTATGTACTAACATCCAGACTCCCTTGTAGATGACATGCAGAGGGAGAACTTTTGCAACTCCCCATAACAAACTGCATGAGTTCTACATCCATTTGGAAGTTACACTTCTTACCAAGGGAGGGGCATACATGTCCCCTCTTTGCACATGAGACTGAAAAATGTGGAAGCATAAACCATGTGTGCATTGACATTTCACTGCTTCCCAGAGTGTGTTAAGGAGAAATTGACAGCATGATTTTACGTGATGGGCAACTCTGAGATTTTCAGGTGCTGCCAGCATCAAAGGCACACTGAATCAGTGTGCCTGACACCTGCAAGCCACAGAAGGACTGAGGATGTTCCCCCACACTCCTGCCCACAAACACCCTGCTGGTTGACTTTAGTCCAAACAAACTAGCAGGATCAATATAGGTGACACTGTCCAAACCACCTACTGTAGCTCTAAGCCCCCAAATTTGTTGGTACATATTCCTAGCATTCCTATTTAATGCTATAGATCCTGGAGGATGCTGCCATCCAAATACAGCCTTAGGAAAGAATATGTCCTCGGAGATAGTAAATCGGGAAATGAGAGCTCAGTCACTTGAATTCTTTTGACTGAAACCTTGAGAACGGAGGTTTTATCAGTGTGGCTTTTCCAGTAAAGATCCTTAGCCCCACTTCTGACTACAAGTCCCAAGATTCTTGAAGGGGTGCTAAGAGTTACATTTCCATTAAGTCTATTCCTCCAACAGCAGCAAGCAGCCAAAAATGTATTATTTCCTCTCAATTACTAGAAGAAAACTGACAGTTACCTGGTTTGCATGCCATGTCAAACCCCCATGGCTGATGAGCTATGGTGAGTTGTTGTGCTGTGTGAACCCAACACAGTTTCTGTGGAGTAGCTTATTTTTTCATGAACAAGCCACTGGGAGAATCCCTGGTTGGTTTTAGGGTTCTTCATACACATAATAGCTTCTTGTGTCATCGAAACCCAGTAGGGCAACTTCATCATGGGTTGTTGGGTATGACTTCAAACCCCTGCTGCTCCTTGCAATCTTGCTAGTGCCTCTTTCACCCCTTCTCAGTGTCCTCCACCCTGTGCCCTCAAAGACAGAGGACACCAGGGAGTGTTACTGAACGCTTCTGCAACTTTAAAAAGAAACAAACATTTTTTGCCCCTGTGCAAATGTGCAGGAGTGAATGTCCACTGCTAGGAAATTTGTTTAAATTTCCCTTCCATTTTACTGCTGTGCCTTGAGAATTGTGCGATTTTCCCATTTAGTTTATAGAGCACCAGCCACGGACAGAGATATTAAATAAACAGGGGTAGAAAAATTATATTATCTTCAGAACATCCTGGAAGAAAGGGAGGTTAGTTTTTTTAAAAAAAAAAATCCATTATACACAGAACACAATCAGTATATCAGAACTTCCAGTCATTTCCGTAACATCTCTCCATGCTGGGACACATTCAAAAGAAATGCTCACCATACAAAAATGACAGGTAGAAGTCACATTACAATGGTGCGATCATGTCAAAAATGAATGTGAGAATCTAACCCTACTCCCAAATAAATGTGTTATAGAAACTGGGAGGAAGTGCTGTGGTTGCCTTTTCCTTATTGGCTGCCATTCTAGTTCGTTACAAACTAGGCTAGATCTACACCACTACTTTATAGCGGTATTGAAGTGCACTGATAACTGTTGAGGCACAATCCACATTACGTATATCCTGCTTTTTATTCCACATTCGTAATGATTTGACACAAGGTGGAGATCTGGCCTGGAGCGCTGGGCTCGTGCTGATCACTGAATTCACGGTGAAGCATCTGTCTGCTTGCTGCAACATGACCACAAATTAGAACTTGTAACATTCCTTTGCTCGGTCCACTTCCAAAAGTCTTCTGAGGCTGTGGTGAGTCAGCATGGTGATGATCTGTGCTTGTGGTAAATCAGACAGGCAATTGCTTCACTGCAAACTTTTCTGGCTTGTAACAAGCCAGAAAAGCGGAATAAATTGATTTATATTCGACAACTGGGTCTCACAATAGCTTAGTATTTGGGAAGTGGGATATGACACAACAGTCAAATCTACACATTTACGAATCCGTGGAAGTGATGAATACAAATTTATTGTGCGACCACACCTAGAATACTGTGTACAGTTCTGGACACCACACTGTCTATATTGTAGAGCTGGAAAAAGTGTAGAAAAGGGCAGCTAAAACGATCAAGGGGCTGGAGCATCTCCCCTATGAGGGAAGGTTACAGCAGCTGGGATTGTTCATCTTGGAAAAAAGAAGGCTAAGGGGAGGCCTGAAAGAAGTGTACAAAATTATGCATGGTGGATAGGGAGACTTTTTCTCCCTCCCCCATAATACTAGAAACCCATGAAGCTTGTTGGTGGGAGATTCAGGACAGATAAAAGGAAAGACTTCTTCACACCGCACAGTGTGAAACTGGAATTCGCTACCACAAGATATAGTGACGGCCACCAATTTGGATGGCTTTAAAAGTGGGTTGGATAAATTCCTGGAGAGGGCTATCAACAGCTACTAGTCCTGATGGCTATGTGTTATGTCCACTTTCAGAGACAGTAATCTTATATACACCAGTTGCTGAGGAACATGGATGGGAGGGTGCTATTGCACCATGTCCTGCTTGTGGGTCCCTGGTCGACAGCTGGTTGGCCACTGTATGAACAGAGTGCTGAACTAGATGGATCCTTAGTCTTATCCAGCAGGACTCTTCTTATGTTCCTATGTTCTTAATATTACCTGCCTCTCTATAGTAAGTGCTGAACATCCTTCACCCAAATACAGGCAACTATTAGCTCAGGAAAATGTGCTATTGTGAAAGCTAGACCCATTAGCTTTAATATTCTGGCTCGCAGCCAGACCTACGCTGCAAGGTCAGGAGCAGAGCAACTCCAGACCCTCCTGAAAAGTAATCAATGGGACCTGTACACAAATAGTAACTGCTCTATATATGAACCCCCCTGGGAGACAGCATGTAGGTTGAAGTCTTTGTCTTCTGGCAGGTTGGCAGGGTGTGTGCTTCCTCTCATAGAATTCCTAGATTAGCAGGGGCCTTGGGCTGCCAGAACTGTTCTGGCTCTACTCTCACAATCCATGGTTTAAAAGGCTGGGGGCTGGCCCAGAGTTTCCAGTTAACCTGTGGTTGAAGATACACAGTTAGTTATGAGACCCATTTTCTGGTCCTTGTCCACAGTATGGTTAGAAATAGGATCAAAGGATCTCAGGCTTCACAGCTGGGATCTCCATCACCTCAGAGATCAGCTGCCAGTCAGAGTTGAATAACAGGCAATATAAGTAAATGGCCTCAACTGCCTGATCAAAAATAGTTAAATAATCAAAAGGATGGAGCTGAAAAATTGGAGGAGCTGAAACAAATGTACTCTTCCCCCAAGGTCCTCCAATTCCTTCTCTGCACATTTAATACCAACTATTTGCAGAATATTCAAATCTTGATATCAATATTGTGTCTCTTCCAGTATTTGGGATTAGTATTTAATATTGGTCTTCAGTTATTTCAATATTTTGTGCTTGCCAGTATCTTACAGGATTTGATATTTTATAACTGAAAAGAACAGCAATCAAGAGGCCGCACAAGTCTAAAGCCCTCATATTTTTGACAAACTTTGAAGTGAAAATCCACATTGACAAATACGGATTATAATAGATTTTTACTTAGGTGAAATTTCATTTTAGCTCTAGAAATGACATCTTGAGCAACAAAGGAATACCTAAATAGCAACTGTCTGATACAATTGTGTATATAGCATTAGTGTGGTAGAACCTAAGACTCCCCTTCACCCTGAATAAATATGTCTTGTTATCCCAAATATGTCTTGTCTTTAAGATAGGGAGGATTGGGAGGGAGAAGAGGAGAAAAAAGAATGAAAATAAAAAGGGCATAAATGTGGGCTTTCCCTCCCATTCCATTGGGAGGATCCCTTTAAAAAAATAGGAAGCCACGGGGGCATACACGAGGGAAGTTTCCCCAGCGAGACCACATCACGCAGTCCTTCTACAACTTCATTGGCTGCCAGTCCAGGTCCGGGCCCAATTCAAAGTGCTGGTACTAACATTCAAAGCCCTAAACAATCTGGGGCCAGGTTATTTGAAGGAACGCTTCCTCCCATATGTGCCTGCCTGGACCTTAAGATCATCCACAGGGGTCCATCTCCATGAGCCCCTGACAAAGGAAGTGAGGCAGGTGGCTATTAGGAGGAGGGCTTTCTCTGCTGTGGCACCCCAGCTGTGGAACGAGCTCCCCAGAGAGGTTCAGCTGGCGCCTACACTGTATTCCTTCTGTCGCCAGCTGAAGACCTTTTTATTTTCTCAGTATTTTAACACCTATTAACTTAAATTTAAACTTTGCTGTTTTAATTCTATATTTTAACCTATATCAATTTTTGCTGTGTGGTTTTATCCTGGTTGTGCTTTTTATATTGTATTTTGTATTTGTGTTTTTAGATTGCTGGTTGTTTTTATGCCCTTCAGGATTTTAATTTTTGTGAACCGCCCAGAGTCTCGGCTATTGGGTGGCATAAAAATGTAATAAATAAATAACGGAGAGCCGTTGCGGGAGGAGGTGAGCCCAGTGACAGCGGTTCCGAATGCGCGTCAGCAGAAGTAGACAGAACTTGACAGATGGGCACAGGATTTTGAAAAATACCTCCTCCGAGATGCACGCCAGTGCAAATATGTAAAAACGCAAGGGGGGGATAGGCACTATGTCGAAGATGCACTCCTGCGCATTGATATGTTTGTGTTAAAAAAAAATACACATGCTCGTCGCCAAAAGATGCCAATAACCAATCAAAACCTGTGCCTAAAATGGCGGACGCCCACTCCCACACATGTCCAAAACTGCTGGATATGCCTCTGACAGCAGGTTGGATGTTCGCCGAGCTGGGAGCTCACACCGAATAGCAACAGCTTTTGGAAGGAGGGCACACCAGCTGCAGACTTCAGGATCGTAGCGAAAGAGCTGGAAAAATCATGACAAAAGCAGTCTCTGATATTCCTGAATAACTGAGGGATCGTCCCTAGATCACCGCAGGACTAGGTGAACATCATGTGGTGCGGTAGGGACAACCTCAATACTATTCTGGAATAAATGGCTGGTATAGACAAGGCCTTTGTCAGGGCAAAGAATGACAACGTCCCAAACATGGAACAATTTTGCCTTCCTGTGATGTGCGATGTATCTCTATGATCAATGAGATCTCAAGCAATGGCTTCTTTTTAAAAAATGTTTACTGTTTAAACACACACACACACACACACACACACACACACACACACACACCAAAGAGTACAAAGGATATGAGTTCATTTAAGTAAAGCTTCATTTAATGAGGAGGAGGGAAAGTGGCAATGGTGTTGGGGAAGGGAAAATAGAGTAATCCATCAGCCTGAAATATATGCTGGGCTTACACTGAAGGATATTCCACAGAGAACGGGAGAAAGTAGGCAAAGGCTCTACACTTTTTAAAAGACGGAAGGAGGAAGGGAGGAAGACCCTACAAAAACAAGTAAAGAGCTGGAAAGAGTCAAGGGGGTTACAAAAATGAATTTACAGCAGACCATCTTCGAGTAAGCAAAGCAGGGAAGGACACAGTTGGCCAACTCAAGGAGATTCCAACAGCTTTTTCTCAGTACACATTCTAACAAGGGTAAAAAGAAAAAAATGTTACAAACCCTCATTGGGTCATTTCATTATTATTTTATTTTCTACATTGGTGCTCCTGCTTCCTCCTTAGCATTTAGACTGCCATCCCAAAAGGTAGCTGAGGCCAACAGATTTTGTTTATTCTTCTCTCAGCATTTTAACAGTCTATAAATAAATTTTAGCTCGGTGTTTTAAATTTGTAATTTTGCATTGCTTACAATGCAAAATTGTAAGCAATTTTGGTTGAGCTTTGGTTGAGCTTTTATATTGTATTTTATATTATGGTTTTATACTGTTGTTTTATACTTTGAATGTTTTTAATTTTTGTGAACCGCCCAGAGAGCTCCGGCTATTGGGCAGTATAGAAATGTAATTAATAAATAAATTAATAAAATAATAAAACAGATAGTGACTTGCCAAAAGCAGGGCCGACTCCAGCCTGGAATGAGATTTAACTAGCAGCAGCTGCAGCACTCCACTGTGCTGGGTGCCTGGAAGCCCCCATTTAAATGTCCCACTACTTGCCCAATACAGCATTGTTCTGGGGCATTATGGGAAATTATAATGTAGGGTGACCATATGAAAAGGAGGACAGGGCTCCTGTATCTTTAACAGTTGTATTGAAAAGGGGATTTCAGCGGGTGAAATTTCCTCCTCATCTCCACAGTTAAAGCTGCAGGTGTCCTGCCCTCTTTTAAATCTGGTCCCTCTAATATAGCTCCTGTGAGCTGCTTCAATCTACACTATTTCTCTGTTCCCTAGAGGAATCAGGCAGGCAGCTGATTGTGCTCCAGGGAAAAGATACCCAGCTTTCCCTATAGCGCTCCATCAGGGAACTGCTACCATCTTCAGTTCCTTCCCAAATGAATACCCAGTCTTTATTAACATCCACAATACCTTAAGGTGCTCAAGGCTTGCATCATCATTTGTTCCTGGGTCTTTTGGTGCACTCTCGCAATCGCCATCCACTTCCCTGGCCATATTTTCAGGAAGACTCAATTGGAAAGAAAGAAAGAAAGAAAGAAAGAAAGAAAGAAAGAAAGAAAGAAAGAAAGAAAGAAATTATATTAGAAGTACTTCTAGCACTTTTGCCAGAACATAGCAAATTCTTGCTTATTTCCATTTTGCCAATTAGGTTTAAAGTAGAGAGATGTGATGTTGCTATGGTCATAGCATGAGTTAGTGTCAGAGTTTGGAATTGCTATTCTCAATTCCTTCTCTAAAATCTAAATACTGTAAATAAATACTATAGCTTCTACAAAGTATGCCGAACAGAAATCAGGCTCTGGCCTCAGGGCTTCATTCTGCACTGGCTTGCAATAAAACAATTTGACTTTAACCCAGTTTAAAGTGCATATACACTTTCAGATGAATCTGTTGGATTGCTCCCAAAAGGACAATGACCATACTGCTATAAATTGTCTCCATAAGGATCCAGTACAGTGCATTATCAGCAGATATCTCAATGCCCTGTTAAAGATAATGAAGGCAATCTGCTCATCATATCTGCTGCATTTCTAGATACTACATTAAGGCCAGACCAAGGTTTAATCATATGATCAGGCTGGCCCACATTTTCTCATTGCACAAAAGGCTCTCTAATGGCCCAGGTTTTTTTTGGGGGGGGGGGGGAATCTAAGTTTTATTTTTTAGTTCGTGGGCTGTTGTCTTTAAAGCTTCGATCTAGCGCTGATAGCCTAATATGCTACTCTTAGACTTAGCTACTTAATATGTGCAGCAGCTTTTCCTGCAAGCACCCTTGCAGAAAAAGCTGCTGCACATATTAAGTAGCTATCCATGTTGTAAGAGAACCACCTGTTTGCTATTTAACAAAAACACAGGATGTGTGAATTCTAGTGCTGGAGAGACAGAAGATAAAGCCTAGATCAAAATGAAATTTGAAAAGGAAAAATACAAACAAACGAAAACAAAATGGTGAGGCATTGTTATGACGCAAGGAGATTGTTTGTCTTTATTTTGTTTAATGTAAAGGCTGCTTAAGTACACCCATGGTAGATTTTTACAGTAGGGAATGCTCAATTTCTAAAGATTAGTTGGAACCCTAAAATTATGGGCAGTATCCAATGCTGGCACTCCACCAGTTGAGCTCTGAACACATTGCACTAGTGGGAATGACCACTAGTGCCATGGAAAAGTAGCGCTTGCTAGCACAACCCAAGCAACTACCGCTTCCAGAATGGGACAAGTCTGTAGAGCTCCTTTCCACAACCTCCGCTGATGTATCCAGAAGCAGTAGTTTCAAGTTGCACTAGCAGTCATTCTCACTAGTCCTATACACTTTTAAAATGTTCCCAAATGTAACAGACATGGGCCATTTCTACACCTGCAGGGACGATCCCTCCATTTTCCTGGGATAATCCTTAGGTGTAGAAAGGGCCTTGGGAGGAGGAGAGTATCACTCATCACCTGTCAGCTTTTAGATGCCTATCTCACTTACATTACTATATTCCATAGGACACTCCAAAGTGGAAGCACTATCAGATGGTGCGATATTGTCTTACCTCTTTGGCTTTAAAAACGCAAATTCACTCCAATAGAAGCAGCACTTTTAAAAATGGATCTTCAGCAATATGTGTAATAAAGCAAATTTAGGAAAGCCTAAAGTTGTCCTATTGTAAACCCCTTATTTTCCCTCTAGTTCTATATTATAAATAGCCAAGTGCAACAAGTATCACAGCTGGCACAGACAATCAGCATCTATGGCTATTGCCTACTTTTCCCCAACACTACAAACTTCTCTGCTGCCTATTCACCAGCTCGGTGTACAAAGGCACAGAATGCTGCATATGGGATGTGTGCTAGGGTGGCATTTTCTAAATCTTTGGAGGAAAAAGGTTCATCACCCCTATTGGAGACACACATTAATTTTAGTCAGACAAATTTATTTTAAATTGGACATTGACCCCTAGTGGTCAGACGTAGTACTATCACAAGGCACTCCCTGCACTCTAAATTCACAGATGCATGTTTCAACTCCAATCCGTTTAGTGAAGAGTGGAAGACCCCTCTTTAGGGGGCAGATCTAGCAATCCATCATGGTCCTGGCTTTTAAAATACACTTCAGATGTTTGGATTGAGATCAGCCTCAGTGGAAATGCAAATAACAGCTTGGCAGAAGAGGTTTTTGTCAGGACCATGACAGGGAGAGAAAGAGTTAAATTTTCCCTTCCCAGCCCCATAGTAGCTCAGGCTGACATTTACCTAACCAAAAAAAAAAAAAAATGCAGATTAATCGCACATATGGAATTAACATCACTTCTCATTTGTCCCTAATGAAAATGCCCCACTGGCTTCCATTTACTCAAAGGGCACAGTCCAGCCAAGTACTTTTTAGTCCACTTGATTCCTATGCAACGTTCAGGGGTGCAGAAAATCTGGTCCATGGGGCACCCCAATCCAGCCCATGCAGCCCCTTGGGGTTCCCTCCAGGGTTGGAGTTTAGGCTCCAAGCTGTGGCCCTCAGGTAGGATATGCTGGTATTTCTGATCTCAGACCGAAAATAACAAAGGGGATTAGAGCGGGAATGCAGGGTTGCCTGTTCTCCCCATCCCTGCTACTATCTCCAATCTCAGATCGGGGGCAGCAGCAGGGAAGCAGGGCAGCCTGGATCCCTTTCTCCATGCTAGGAGGAGGCAGAGTCCCATGCCTCCTTCCAGCACAAAGAAAAAGGGGGATGATGTGATGTCAGGGGAGGGACCATCGCCCCTTGACACCATCCAGTCCAGGGTGGGCCTGGGGGGGGGGGCAATCTGCCCCCCACCCCACCCCTAAACAGTTTATAGACTTTTTAAAGGAGAGGGGAAAGGAAGAATGATACCTTTTCCATTCCCACTCTCTAGAAACCTTCTCTATGCTCACCCAAACCCAAACCTGAGTCCTTTAGCACTGTATAGCACAGCCCAGAAAAGTTTCAGGAGGGTAAGCAAGAAAAGGGGGGTCTTTTCCTCCCCCCCTTCTTGAAACCTCGCCCATTTCAGCGTCAAATACTACTGTAAGACTCTTGTCTTGTGTAAAGCTGGATGGAACCCTGAATCAGCACGACAATAGTTTGCTGTCCATCCCCATTTGTTATAGTCTACATTTCAGCATAGCACATTTCATCCTTTTTCACATTTGACATTCAATGTTTCAGAATCTGAGAGATGAAGAGTACCACAAAAACAAAACTTACCCACAGGCACAGACCACCTCAGGAGAATTTGACAAGGTGACGTGGGCCTTGGGTGCTGCAATTCCATATACCATTAGGTCCAGCTTGGCTTCCTCTTTAATTACTGGTTGAACTGGAATATCCTGAAGATGGGACTACAAGAAGAGCAGGGAAAATACGGAACATGAACCATATAAAACTGTATCTAGCCATGATTGGGTAATTAAAACAACGTATTTGAACCCACATAAATAAATATATTATATTAATACACAAGTGGTCTGAGAATGCAGCTTCTATTTCGAATAATGATTGAATGTTTCAAGTCAGATTCTATGCAGAATTGCATGACTGCAATTCAGTTACACTGACCAGCCACAGGCTGTCGCAAAAATGAAATCCCAAAAAAGTTACAAGATTAAAATCGTACATATAAATGTACAAACATTTGTAACAGTCATTTGACAGAAAAACGTGCCTGCTTAAGACTACAGTTCTTGGCAGAGTTACTGGGAAGTGGGATCCATTGAAATTAGTGGGACTTACCCCAATAAACATGCTGAGGATTACACAGTAAGAGTGACGTGGAGGTGGTTTTTTGAATATTATTTCCTCCCATTGCAGTCAATGGGAGGGAAAACATTTGCCCAAGTCCAGAGCTGGTATGAAGTTGCATTGTCAGGAGGGCGTGGCTATAGGTTGAAGAGATATAGGACATGGTATAAATGTGTTCCTGTTCTATGCTGCCCATATCCCACCCACAACTCTGCCCCGTTTCGGTCATTCCACTGGTTTATCTTCACCAGTGGAACATCTCTGCTGACAGAGAGTTCCACCAGCACTTCTGAGGTATTCCATTGGTGACCCTGCCACAGTGGCAACGTATCTGGTGTTCCACTAGTGTAGTAGGGATTCTGCCAAATCCTAGAACCACTCAGCCAGTGTAACTGAAGTATAGGATTGCAACCAAAATTCCTTATTTATCTATCAGAGAACAAAATGTAAGGTTCTAACACACATTTTATTTAAAGGCATAACAATTGTTGGTGCAGAGGTTACCCAAGAGATACCATATCACCAGAGAATTTTCAGAAGAAATTGTGTTTGGGTTCTAGCCATAGAATTGCAAAGGATGCTATCCAAGAAATGGAATGGGATTGTAGTAAAGAAGGCAGGCCTTTAAGCTCTACCAGAAAGGGCCAAGAGAGCTCAAAAGATGAATAACGCAGTTAGCAACATGGTCTTCATTTACTTCCTTTAGAAAAAGTGGATAATAATATGCCAAACCTTGGGTCAAAAAAGAAGAAAGAATTATAGCATTCAAAAAATATGAACTATATTCATCTTTATTTTCTCCATTGTACAAGTGCACAAAAGGACCCCACATTATGGAAGATTACTTTCATGAACTTACAAAGCCCTCCTCACAGGCATAGAACTTTAGAGCTCTAAGATTTCAAACAATGCTGGCTATATATCTGAAGCAGGGCTATAGCCACGGGAGGGGGGCTGCTAGAGGAGGCCGGGCCTCCTCAGGCCCTTCTAAGAATGTTCAGTTTTTATTTAAACATAAAAGGCTTTAGTGCTTTTACTTTGTCACCCGCAGAATTTCTTTCTTAAGACTGTGAACGGTAATGGTGATCGATTATCCTAACGTTTCTGCATTCTTGTATGTTAACCACTTACCCTGCAATCCTATGCTTGTCTACTCAGAAGTAAGTCCCATTGAGTTCAATGGGGCTTACTCCTAGGTAAATAGATACATGTTTGTTTTATATTACACAATTTTGTTTGTAATGACCTCTAGTTAAACAATCAACAAACCTATACTTGTATTTTTGTGACAAATATTGGCTGAGTCCATCTATAATGTCAGGCTCCATATATACAACCCAATATTATTGTATTTATTTAAAATAATTGTATCATGCCTTTTAGCACAAAGACCATCAAGGTAATTTTCAACGCATGCTAAAATAGCCTACAAATAAATAAAATAAAGTGAGAACAAGAACAAAACTTTACAAAATAGAGTGGAGAAATAAAACTGATGTTAGGCGGGGAGGGGAGAGGAATCTAATCATAGGTACAATGGAGGGAGAAGAGCTTAACAGCCTGTCTAACAGCTAATAGTGAAGGGGGCAACTCAGATCTTATCGGGAAGGGAATTCCACACCATGGGCACTGCTACAGAGAAGGCTCTGTCCCATGTCCCAGTCAATAAGATCTCTAGTGGCAACATGAAGCTGATCAAGACCTCTAATAACCCATGCAGTGTGGGGGCCAGTTCATATGGGACAAGATGGCCCTTCATGTATCTTGGTCCAACACCATTTATGGCTTTAAAGCTAATACTCAACAGCTTAAATCAGTCTTCTCCAACTTGGTGCCCTCCAGATGTTTTGAACTTCAATTTCCATCAGCCCCAGCCAGTATGGTCAATGGTCTGGAATACTGGGAGTTGTAGTTCAAAACTTCTGAAGGGCACCAAGCTGGGGAAGACTGACTTAAATTATGCCCCCAAACAGTTTGGTAATCAATGCAGAGGAAACAAAACCAAAAATATTTTCTCCGTAAACCAGGACATCAGTATTCTCCCATAGTTGGCGATTTTGAATGCTGTTTGTGGTAACAAGCTGGAATTATTTAGGGAAATTCTGGTTGACTAACAATTCTTCAGCTTTCATAGGAACATAAGAAACTGCCTTATACCGAGTCAAACCATTGGTCCATGTAGCCCAGTATTGTCAACCCTGACTGGCAGCAGCTCTCTAAGGTTTCAGGCAGGATTCTTTCCTTACCGTACTTGGGAGAAGCCTTCTGCATGCCAAGCATGTGCTCTCTCACACTGAGCTACAGCCCTTTCACAAAGGGTGAGGCAATTACTATGTTGGGTGTTATAATCCAGGATGAGGTCTTGTTTATTTGATACCTCTCTCTTCCCACTGATGGTGGCACCAAGTATCAGAACAGTTAAAACGACTGCAAATTATGCAAATTAATTACTATTTAATCACTACTGAAGTACCTAACTGTGTAAACACTCCCAGCAATTAGGTGTTAATGGTACTGAGAGCAACATGCAGTGTCGAAAGATCGATATGAGGCCATTTATATGAGGCTGCAAAACATGTTACTAAAAATAGGTATGATTAAGCCCTTTGCACAACCACTTACTTGTCTGTCTGGTGAGGATCAAAGACAAGCCCAAAATACATGTGCAAAGGCTAGAACACCTCTGCTGTCACGATTGGCAGTGTTTCTGGTGTTATACTGGTGTAGCAGGGCTCCTGCCAAATAGTAGAGCCACTCAGCCATTGTAAATCTAGAACTGCTGCCTATTTTAAAGGGCAGAGAGTCTGTGCGAGTGTAGTGCAGTGGCTATGACAGACATCACAGAAACACACCAATTGGGCCAGTTTGCATTACATGAGAGCCCATGGGTTAAATAACCCATGGGATGTCAGGGATGAATGGGAGAGATTGGGTTAATCATGGTTTGTTGTGAGGTTAACTGCTGGGCTGTTTAGCCCCTGAACAACCCAGTGCTTTGGGTCCAAATGACACACTAAGCAGCCTATGAAGGAGCCGCTTGTGGGTTGCAGATTAAAAGTGGAAGTGCCAGGAGCATGGGAAGCAGCTCGCCTGCTCTCTCCTGCTTGTGCACAACAACCCATGGGTTATTTAACCCATGGGCTGTCATGCTGTGTAAACCAGCTCATGCAGAATTTCCATCTCATGCAGAATGTGGCCACCAGAGCACCTTCTGATAGCAGCACCCAATGCTCCCACCTCACCCAATCTCTCTGAAGGGTTAGGCTGGGTAGGGCAGGACTACGTACAGTTACACCTTTGGGCAGCATGCCCAGATCCGGCCCACCATTAGACAGCCTGAGGCAACCGCCTCAGACAGCAAATGCTAAGGGGAAGCAGTGGCTGTTCTCATGAACTCTCCAGCTGTTCCCCTCTGTCGGAGGACAGAGCGATGTGTGCCCCATGACCTGACTTGGACCCTCTAAACTAGCCTGTTGCTTCAGGTGTGCTAGATGATGCTATCCCATTATCAGTGTTGAAGTTAGATTTAACTGCCAATCCAGTCAGCTTCTCTTTGTGGATTGGGGAGTGGTGCCACTGTGTCCTTCATCTCAGGCAGCCAAATATCTTGGTCTGGCCCACGCAGTGCCCATGCACCTTTGGGAAGCAGCATCCAACACTTCTGCTCCACCTGCTTTTCCTGCTCCAAAACCAGGAAAGGCCAAAGGTCGGGGTGTGTGTGTGTGGAAGGGCCCCTTGCCAGAAGGAGACACACATTCACCATGGTAGACTTATTTGTCAAGGCTGCTGATGGGGAAAAGTTCCTCTCTTGATTTCTGCCTACTTAATCTATGAGGCAAGATCTCATATTTCAGGCAAAGATACCACCTTTGGCTGGAGTGAAGTGTTCACTATGGGTCTTGGCATCCTTTTGATCCCTAGAGATGGAAAATAGGAGATTGCAGTGCATAGCACTTTACCTTCTCTGTGTTATCACATTTTCAACTATGCCTGCAATTTGGGGGCAGTAAGTATAACTCTACAATTGTACCGGAAGGTCTCTATATCTATCTATTATAAAGGGATGTCATCAAATCCAATTCTTGCCATTGCTAAACATTTGAAAAGAGAAATCCTTGTCAAACAGGTTGACAAGGCCAGACTGGCTCTTGGAAGTAGCTCAATACAAGACGTGCTCAGAAGAGAATGTGGCAGAATGTTACACATTGTCACCTTCAGCTCCCCAACTAAAAATGGTCCAATGATCAATGGTCCAATCAATGATCTACACCTCATCCTAGACAATTATACTTCTCTCACACAGACCTTGGTCAGGGGGAGGAGATTTGTCCTTGCCTACAGGCAGCCCCCTAATTTAAAATTGCTACTGAGCAACAGCAACAATGACAGGCCTCGTAAGGGACAAATTCAGGGACTAGGCTCTGCAACAACACCCACCATGGCTTGAATATTCAGTGACGGTCCTCATGTGCTGCAAGCCACCACGGCTTAGTTAAGCCATGCTGTCGGCCACCAAATTTCAGAAAATAAAAAGCATAATCAAATAAAAACATTTAAAACAACCTTTAAAAGCCATAACTGTACAGATGCCCCCCTGTGTTCATCAAAAACCCTTAATGCATGCCACTTTAAGTTATATCTGGTGCCTTGACTGACAAGGCTTGCCAAAGACTTTTTGCTGCCTGAGGCAAAAACCAAGATGGCACCCTTCCCATTCCACCTACAAAAGCCAACGAGATTGGCAGATTAATTTGTCTTCAGCACTGATGGCAGGACGGCATCCTCTGCTGCATCTGAAAGCGGCAGGCTAAGGTAAGGGGCACTGAGCAGGCTGCATGGCACAAAGGACTCTCTTCCAACATCTTGCTGCTGCCTCACAACATCTGTTGCCAAGGCAACTGCCTCACTCTGCATAATGATAGGGCCGGTCCTGATCACTGATGAGCACTAACTCTAGTTAGTCATGGGAAAATGAACACACTTGTAGAATAAAAAGTTGAACAAGCATATGTCCCTTGTAGTCTGTATAAAGTAAATCAGCAGCTGTTAACAATGAGGAAGAACCTCATTCTGTAACCCGTTTTAGTACAAATGACCTAGCCACTGTAATGCATCCTTTAGTAACAACCAGATCAAACCACAATCAACACACAGCCTTTTGGAAAATACAACTAGTTTAGAAGCTAGCCACCAGAATGTTAAATTATACCATTTTTACAACAATTTCATTGTCTCCCTGTGGATTCCAGACCCAAGTTAACATGCTATTTTTAACCTTTAAAATCCTAAACAATCCCTTATGACAGCCAAAAGACTTACACTATCACATTGGAAGGACAAATTCACACCTCCCATAATGCAATGGGTCGAGGACCTAATAACATTATCAACTTTTGAACGAGTGTTATATAAACACAATTCACAAGTGGATAAACATATGGATATCTGGTCTGCTTTGCTTGAAACCTTTGTATAACTCTCTCTTTTTTTTTTTTTTTTTAATGGTACATACGATGGAAAATGATCATTTTATATACACCATCTATGGGTCGTTGTGTCCCGCACGCCCCCGCCATTTTCACGATGCATTTTCTGTTCTGTTTGTTGATATTCACAATAAAAAGGAGGGGAGAATCCTAAACAGTCTGGATCCAGGATATCTCAAGTACTGCCTTCGGTTATATGAACCTACCCGTACACGAAGAGCTCCCTCGGAGGCCTGCTCTGTGTGCCCCCAACATCTAACGTAGAGTGGGTGGGTTACTCAGGGCAGGACCTTCAGAACAATGGTACAGAAACTGCAGAACTTCCTTCCTAGGAAAGTCCATTTTACTTGACCTCTATGGGCGTTCAGGTGCATGATGATAGTGGCACTCTTTCAGGGACTTTACAGGGCTTGTTGACTATTTTCAGTTTGCAGATTGAATATTGTTACTGACAGTTTTGCTGATGGTTATGATGTTTTCTGCTGGACCTACTGATTCTTACAGCCATGTTATTCCTTTCTTTTTTTGTCACGGTGTTTTTAATCTGTTCTTTGGGTTTTATTTATTTTCTGGCTTGTGGATCTTTAAATCAAAAGTGGGAGATTATATTCTAAGACGTAAAATAATAAATATATAGCAATAATATCAGGCATAACGGGTCTGTGAGTGTCAAGCTTTTGATTTTAAAACAAAGCAAATTTACTGTAGGATTATGGAGTGTGTAAGACCTCAGGGGCCAGCTCATACTGTGACTTTGTTACCTTCACTCTCCTAAGCGGAATCCCATTTTTATTCTTACTTGCAATATGAAAATGCCACTTGCAGAGAAAAACTTTCCAACAGCTTCCCCCTGTCACATAATTACCACTTTAGAAGCAGGGAGCCTCCGGCGCTGCTTGTACATATTGATGAGTCTGTTCCAGGGAGAGAGCTCTGCTTTTGGAGGTTCTCCTTGTACACCTTCTGTTTAAAAGAAAAGCCACATCAACGAGTCATCATGAAGTCCACAGAAGAGGTTTTCCAAGTTTCAACACTTTCTCTTAAACAACACAACAGATTGAAGAATTTTGCTCCATTTACGTAGAGAGCAAAGCAAAGACTGCAAAAATTATGGGAAACATTCAAGATAAGAAATTTCTCCCTTGCCCTAGACAAAAGGTGAACAAGCTTTGTGGGCCTGTGGAAATTTGATAAACTGTCCTGGGCACCATCACAAAATGGCCACGCTGTAGATGAAAACATCACCCTGCAGCCACCCGCCATCTTCATTTCCTAAGAATGAGCTTTATCACACCAGCGTTATACTGTACAATCACTGCGAATTGCGTGCAAAGGACTCCAAAGTTTTCAAGCCTATAATCTGCTTTTATTGTGAAGTACTCTGAAGTTTTCCAGTTTATAATCTGCTTTGACTGTGAAGTACTCCCATGCATCCTGCTTTAATTGTGCTTCAAAGACAAAAGACCCGACCTATTTTGGTACTACTTTTGGAGCGAATCATTTGCTGTTTTCCGAGCGGTCACTGGGGGCATAGGAGCAGGATTTGATATGTTTAAAGAAAAATTAACAAATGCTTACATCTGCATAAGCTTTAAAGATAAAGACATCAAATTTGGCGCAATAATAGATATTAAGGAGAGCTTTAAGCATACCAAATTGGAATCGGATTGGGTCATCTGTAGATTTTTAATGATTTTTTACATTTCCCCCCTTAAACCCATTTCCTGGTATGCAAAGGATCTTAGGAGTGCTGCCGCCCAGGGTGTGATTTAGCTAACAACAACAACAACAATAACAACAGCTAAACACTGTAGGGGATAATTCGAGGGAAATAGGTACGTGGGATGAAGCTAAATGTCTGAGCCCCACTTGTGGCCATGTGGCGTTCATGAGAAAAAGATGGGAGCAGCTAGAGGCCCTCGCTTTGCTTAGAAGCAATTCCAGTTACCAGTAAGACATTTTGTTATTTAAAAAAAGCTAAAAATAGAAAAGTAGGAGGGGTATGGAAACCAAGGAAAGTGTATGGGGGTGCACTAGTGCCCATAGGTGCCACATTGCCTATCCCTGACCTACCCTGTGGGATGACAAGGTCTAAGATGAGAGCAGATGTGACCCCATCTTCCCACATTTTATCAAACTGCAGCCCCCTCTGCTCATTTAGGAATCAGAGAGAAAACTATCAAGGAAGAAACACAACTCCCCCATCCCCAATACAAGAAAATGTGGTTGTAGGGAACAACAAAACTAACTTTGGCCTAGGGAAGTCAAATAGCTTGAAACAGAAGTCCAATTGATTTCAATGGAATTTAATTCAATAGAATTTAATAAACATGCTAAAGTCTGCAATGTTAGTTTACTTCTTATCCATTTTGATGGGCCATCTGACATTATAGAATGTTCCTGGTTATAAGGTTTGCCTCCTGTTTACTTTAAATACAAGCCCAAAACCTCAGATTTCAGGCATCAAATGTGATGTAACAATCAAAGCCCAGCAGCTATTTGGTAAATTATTTATTTATTGCATTTCTATACCGCCCAATAGCCGAAGCTATTATATAGAAACTGGATCAGTAGGAATCTTCTTCCACCCCTCACCTTTCAGTAGATGTTCTCTTTCCTCTTCAGCTCTACTGTCCTTAATTTCTGCCATAGATCCTGTAGACATGGAGACTCCATCATCTGCACATAGGACCTGGGAGATTCTATCTCTAAACCCAAAACACAGCTATTATAGCCATTCCACAGAGTAAGGGATCCCCACAATTCTTTATTCATCACGGAGATGGAAATCCCTGTTTTCTCACCCTGGTATCAAATTCCACTTATTACTCTTAGTAGCTATAACTACATCACTACTGACAGGTGTATGTATTGGACTGAATAAAACCTGCACTGTTGATAGCGACTAAGTTTTTTTTTTAAAAAAAATTCCAAGATCAAGTCTTTCCAGAAAGCATGGTCTCTAGTTGAGTATATGAACAAAGCCATTAATCTTTATCTAAAAGACCCAGATAGTCAGACTCCATGATAATATGTGGCTCATAATAACAGACTGGAAACTTATTCCCAAGGAAATCTTACATTAAGTATTGTTCGTGCTTTACACTGCTTAATATGTCTATTTAAAACTTGAATTCTTCATTTCACAGAATTATTAATTCCATAACAGAGGGGCTACTGAAAAAGTTTATGAGTAAATTGTAGGATTGTCAAGTTTTGCTTTTTAAAAATTCTGGCACCTCAAGCTAAGTGGCTCTCAGCATATTCAGAAGTATTTTTTCCTTACAGTAATGAAAGTCCACCCCCACCCCCAGCTGAAAGACATTTAAGGAAAAATGCTCTGGAGCATGAACAAAGTGTCCTTGTTTGTTGAACTCTTTCAGCCTGCCTGTCAAGGATTATGGCAGCCTGGAACAAAATTGCAGGCAGTCACCCAACTGAGGGGAATAGTGTCGAGACCTGCTCTGGGATGCCTGGCTCATCTGTACGGCAGCAGCTCGGAGACAAACAAACATGCGTGGTCTTGCCAAATAAACCCTGCAAAATGCCACCACCCACTTCTGCACATTTCTCAGTAAGGGCAGATCTCCATCTAACAGCACAGGGCACACACATTCACACTAATAGTGCCTGCGTGCACACACATATGCTAATCTAGTTCTGCTGGATTTTTTTTTTCTGAATTTGCATTCCAAAGCATTAGAAGCCAGCCACAATGATAACAAGCAAGCTAACTCTGTGAAATTCTGACTGGCTGCTAGCTCTAGTAAACTCCTCCTTCCACATGATAGCACTCTTCAAATACTTGAAAGGTTGTCACACAGAGGAGGGCCAGGATCTCTTCTCAATCCCCCCAGAGTGCAGGACACAGAATAATGGGCTCAAGTTACAGGAAGCCAGATTCCAGCTCAAAATCAGGAAAAACTTCCTGACTGTTAGAGCGGTACGACAATGGAACCAGTTACCTAGGGAGGTTGTGGGCTCTCCCATACAAGAGGCATTCAAGAGGCAGCTGGACAGCCATCTGTCAGGGACGTTTTAAGGTGGATTCCTGCACTGAGTTGGACTCAATGTCCTTATAGGCCCCTTCCAACTCTACTATTCTATGATACATCTTCTTGGGTAACATCTCATGCAATGAAGTTAGCAGGAGTCAAGTATCACACACCAATAATTTAGTGTGTGACATTAATCCAAGGGAAAGGTAACACCAAATGTTTTGCCATACCGTCCTTAGCCAAGAATATGAACCATTCTAGTCCTAGTTATTCCCCATGTAATACAGCCTGAAATTAATTAACACAAATGATTATTGTAAAGAGGATTCACAATATCTGACGATCTGTCTTCACACTCTCCTTTAAAGTGAGGTAAGACTAAGCTACAAAGTGCCCATTTTGCTGATAAATAAATTGAGACCTAGAAAGAGAAGAACATGGGAAGGAGCTAATCTCAGATTCACCAAACTGAAGAAATCTTCCAGGATGTTGATCCTATTAGAAACTAGCAGATATACCCAGCGTTGCTCGGGCCCCCTAAGATATATGTCTGTGAGGTAATCATCTTAAAGTAGTAGGCTGGTGCTAGGCCTGTGAGTTAACGGTTAAACAAATTAAATTCGTTTTTCTCCTCTCTCACCCTCACAACAACCTCACAAGGTAGGCCAGCACTAGGTGTATGAGGTAACTTTAAAATGAATTAAATTAATCTCTCTCTCTCTCTCTTTCTCTCTCTCTCCCTCTCCCTCCCTCCCTCTCTCTCTCTCTCACACTCTCTCTCTCTCTCTCTCTCTCTCTCTCTCTCTCTCTCTCTCTCTCTCTCTCTCTCTCTCTCTCTCTCACACACACACACACACACACACACACACACACACACACACACACACACACCAGATGCAGGCCAGGGCTGCCTTGAAGCCACAGCTCTCCATGGTCACCCGGGGCACTGTTTCTGGGCAAGTGCAGAGTGCCTCCCCTTCCTCCCTCCCTCTTAAGGGTGAAGGCCACGCACACATTTCCCCCATATTCTGAGAAAACAGCGATATCAGGACAGGGTGCCTTTAAGCATGTTCAGACTTCAGACTCTCAAAGTCACACTGTTGTATCTAGTTATGATTGTGAAACCATGTTTGGCAGGCAGGAGGAAGCACCACAAATGGAAGCAGCCCATTTATGTGGGTTGTTTGTTTCCTTTTATGTGGAATTGGGTTGACTGCTCGAGACCAACTTTAAGAGTATGGGTTGTGAAAGGCACTCGCCTGTGCACTCACAATGTCCACTAAAGGCTAGTAAGTTTGGCCTACCACCCAAGGCATGCTGGGAGTTGGAGGTTTTTTTTATTAAAATCTTTTTAAAAATATGTAAAACCCGAAATTTCATTTTTCTTCTTCTTCTGGTGCATTTTACAGCCAGACCTATCAGTGCACCAAATTCAAAGTTTCTAACTCATCTGAATGTGGATAAACATTTCTGGACATACATTCCACACATACACTTTCAGCTTCATAGATAGAGATACAATGGTATAAACACTTCATGCTGCGCACCCAGAATTTGGCCTCAACATTGCTGACACAAAACTCACTTCTCCAGTGTTCCTGTGTCACCAGGCTCTTCTTTCTCCTCTCCTGTGACAGGAACTCTTTCACATGGGTGCTGGGCCAAGCCACTTCTCATGGAATCAGCAAAGCCATCCGAGTCTCCCATCTCCATCCCAGTCGACTTAAGTAAGCCAGAAAGCTTCTTCTCATCTGTAGCGATGCTGGCATCTCCAAGACTTCCTTCCTTCAGCAGTGATAGCTCTTCACTGTGGCTGTCCACCAGCCCCTCGTGGATTTCACTGGAAGAAGTGTTGGTAGTGCCTGGCTCTTTACCTAATAACGCTGCTTCACTATCAGGCATGGGACAACCGAGGAGTTCGCTTCCGACATCATCTTTTTCTTTTGCCTTGGGTCTTTGCCCCTCTTGGGTGACATGCCTGCTGCTCCCAAAGAGGTTTCTGAAGAACTGGACCACCCAGGGCCTGCTGGACACAGAGGAGGCTGTGAGAGTATCCATCACTTCCCCCCACCCTTTTGTGGCGAGCTCTTCTGTGGGGTTAGTGAGGCACCTGGGTGGCTGCTCCTCTCAGCAGATTGGAATTAGGGCTTCAAACTGAAACCCCCAACTGTTTAGAATCCTCTGAGAATTCTAGAGTTTTCTGAGGGGGTGGGGCTAGATATAGGGTGACCATATGAAAAGGAGGACAGGGCTCCTGTATCTTTAACAGTTGTATTGAAAAGGGAATTTCTGCAGGTGTCATTTGTATATATGGAGAACCTGGTGAAATTTCCTCTTCATCACAACAGTTAAAGCTGCAGGTGCCCTGCCCTCTTTTAAAATGGTCACTCTAGTATAGCTCCTGCAGCTTTAACTATTGTGATGAAGAGGGAATTTCACCAGGTTCTCCATATATACAAATGACACCTGCTGAAATTCCCTTTTCTATGCAACTGTTAAAGATACAGGAGCCCTGTCCTCCTTTTCCTATTGTCACCCTAGGCTAGAAAGAGGTGAATCCCCTTCCCAGCTTCACAATTTAGGGTTCAGCTTTTCCTCTCTAGGATCAGCAACAGTAATTGCCTAGTTAAAAGATGGTGAAAAATAGATGAAGCGGGCTACAGGGAGACATTTGGAGGTTTATAGCTCCCAATGTCATATAGAAAGCCTAGTGTATTTTGGGTCCAAGTACTTTATTTTTCCATCCTTCCAAAGCATGTTTATTCCACTCTTCAGTCAAAAGGGCTCCCAGAGTGACTTGCAAGAATCGATAATGAAATAAGCCCTGCCTTCAGGCTTACAATCGAAAAAGTCATGAAACACAAGGAAAAAGAATTGGGAGGAAGGAGGAATAAAAAACATTATGAAGCTTAGGCCAATCCAGAAATATTTGAATAATGGTGTTATATGGGGAACTATATATGGAACTATATATGGAACTATAGCAGCCTTCTCCAACTAGATAGTGCCCTCCAGATAGCTGGGAATGATGGGAGTTGCAGTCCAACACATCTGGAGGGCACCCGGTTGGGGAAGAAATGGGTAGTATCCAGTTTTAGTCATACACAGATTAGGCTAATTAAAATGGATGAGAAGTTAGTCATGACTAACAAATCTCATCTATATCAATGTGTCTACTCTATGTAGGACTAACATTGGATACCACAGCAGAACTTACATGATCGCCAGAAGTGGCTTATCCAGCATATCTGACAGGGAACACTTGTATTGATTGATTGATTGATTGATTCCCCATTTTTTCTACCAAGTAAGGCTGCTACCTGATCTTTTTAAGTGGAGCTGCCATGAATTCAACCAGGGGGCATTATACATGTAAAGCAGGTACTCCACCATGAAGTTCTATAATCCGCACAAGCAGGAAGTCTGTCATCTCCTGGAATAGATACATTAGGGGTAGATCTACACTGGGAGATGCCCTTCCCGCAAATAAAAATTAGCAGTTGTTCATTTGTTTCAACATTTGTATGTCTCCTTTCAGGCCAAGCCCTTCCAAAGCAGACCATAACATAGTAAAATGATAACATTCATAAGAACAGACCATAAAACCACAATCTATGCTTACTTAAACACCAAAACAGTCAAGAATATTACCCCAGCAGCAACTTAAAGTGGAAAAATGCTATACATATATTAAATCAAGTAGCTAAAACAAAACAGATGAGAAGGCAGCAGTTTAAATAGAGAACATTACAATATTAATTAAAAGCAGCTAAGAATAGGAAGATCTTCAAAGCTTGAATGGTTCTAGAAAGGAAATTCTGTAAACATGGGACCATGACCAAAAAGGTCCTGTCTCTATGCCCCATCAACCTAATACATCTTGATGGTAGAGCCTCTGAGGTCTGGGCAGGTTTGTATGAGTGCAGGCAGTCCTTCCAATAACGTGGTTTCAACACCTTTAGGGCTTTCACCTGCACTTTAAACTGGGCCCAGAAATGAATTCAAACCAGTGTCGCTGGTCTAGATAGGTGTTATATCCTCTGATCACTTGGTTTCCACAAGCATCCAAGTAGCTGCATTCTGTAACCTGTGGATTGTTTGAACCATTTTTAAAGGCAGCCCCACACAGGGCGCAGTACAGTAGCCTAGTCTGGATGCAATCTGTGCATGTATAATTGTGGCAAAGTCTCATTTCTTTAGCTAGGGTCACAGCTGGTGAATCAATAGATCTCATAAAAGGCACTGCCTGGTTCCCACCTGTGCTTCCATCAATAGAGCAAAGTCCTCCCTGAAACTCCAAACTAATGTGTAAGAGGGGATGCAACTTCATCCAGTGCAGGTTGCAAACCTGCCTCCCAATCAGCAGACTTCCCTACCCACTGTACCTCTATCTCATCAGTATGAAGTTCTTTTTAAACTCTCAAATTTAATTCAGCCACATGTGTAAAGATGACATTCCCATTGCTGACCCTCAACCCTCTTTCAGAATTCAGAATTCAGCTCACAGCAACAGCTGCGGGGTTCATGTTATTTCCGCCACAACCACACAGGAGAGTTTTGGGTGGATGTTTCCAGGAAGCTGCAGCAGTGTGAACAGTGCTACAAACAAAAGAATGGATCCCTTCTGCTATCAGAATTCTGGCATCTTCAGAGTGGAGATAGCTGCTGTGGAGGGAAGAGTTAACCCTCACCAACACTGTGACAGCCCCCCCTCAAAATCCCCCTTCCCCACAGCAATCAGGCTTAAAAAAAAACACGTTGGTGCTAATGGAAGCTCTTTTCAAGCCTAATTACAAATATTAGTATCTGCCCTATGATTAAGACTTGTCTTACTTCAATCCATAAAACAAAGGGTGTTTTCACATGCGCCCTCACCTAAAATATCATTCATTCATATTTCCTTCGTTCCCAAGCGAAGAGTTCTCTTATTTTAAACATCCATATTCCTCTTTCAACTTACATAGAAGAAGATGTTTTCCCACTTGCCAAATCCTGAGTATGTACAAGATATATATTCAGACCTATTGATGGAGGAGCAATAATCCACTCCAGGTGAAGCACATCTGTTCAAAGATAGTGAAATGTGATTATGAATTCAGCTCTCTGCTCAGCTTCCAGTCAGATTTAAAATGAGGGTACTTCACAATCAAAACCACATGCACACAAACAGCGAGCAAGCGAGAGGCTCAAAGTTACTGTTAGTGACCTGTAAAAATGTTCACAAAGCCACAAGGCTTTGTTAGTTTTGCTCACAATTTTGCAACTGTGCTAGCAAACAATAATATTTGAAGAAAAGTTGTTGTTGTCTGTTACCATGTTTCATATCTCCAATCAATACCTCATTCCAGTGTAACATCTCTTTCATCAAATTTTCAGAGCAAAAACACAGATCATAAATACAAGGAGGCACATGGCAAAACCCCAGCGCCATCAGTGATTCCTTCAGCATCCTATCACTTCTCTGCTACATCAGCTAAAAAAATCAATACTACTGCATCAGTCTCTAGCAAGACTATTTTTCCATGGAGTTTAATTCTAACATATGCACATATGTCTTCATTAACCTGTGTCTTGCAGATTATTCTATCTGCAAGATACTATTCATCACAATATTAAGTTTCCCCATTTGTAGTGGTCCTCTATCCCCCCTTTTTTGTCTCTTTCTTTTTCTTTTTTACTGTTCATGCATGATAGCTGTCAGATATTGTCAAAAATTGATTGCATGTCACCTAGCAAATTCAGTCAGATATGGGCTGTACTTATATGCCAACTGTCAAGCAGTGCATACTGCTGCTTCTTGTCTGAGGCCTATTCCATCTTGTACAATTCTCCTAACATCATTATTATTATTATTATTATTATTATTATTATTATTATTTTACATATTTATACCACCCCATAGCTGAAGCTCTCTGGGTGGTTTACAAAGATTAAAAACCATTAAAAATATAGTATACAAAATTTAAAAAACAATAACATAAAAATGCACAGACATTTTAGCTTTCAACATGGACATGAGCAATCTGTTAATGCAATCCTATGGATATGTTCTTGTGCCTGCCTGGAAGAAGGAATTTCCCCCACCCCAAGGCTCCATGGAACTCTTTATGTCCAGGATGGATTGCACCCTTGGATTTTTATGTATATTTCCAATATAAAGGCAATCACAGACATTTTTCTAAATGTAGGCTGCAATCCTAGTATTTGCTTAAATTGGGAAAGAAAAATGGAAAATTGGGGGAGGGGATGCCCTGCATGAGCCCATTACAATTTATGGTATCACAGAAGAGGACATGACTGACTAGCACAAAGGATACTTGCAACATTTTGTTGCTGGTGTCCCACTCGTTGATAAACTGAACTGAACCAAACCATCAATTGTTGACTGCTGCTGCTGCTGCTGTCAGCTTGACAATGTTATTGCTATATGTTGTCGTATGTGGTAATAACACGTGGATGCTACTGCATGACACAGTGATCCAATGCAGTCAAATATTGTATGTGCTACTTGTTTGTTTTTTAAGGTACTTAATATACTAAAAACCCTACGCGGTTCACAGGAAAAACACAACATAACAAGGTAAAATAATAAACAATTTAAAACATTACTACGAAATAACAATAATATAGGGCAGTTCCATAATCTTTTAAAAGTCAGGGAAACAAATGAATTTGAACAAATGCATTTGCAAGAGGATTTTAAAACTTGACATCCAAAGACTGTCCCAAAGGGCAGGTGCCACTACTGGGAAGGCCCGTCTTCATGCCATTACCTGGTACCATTCCATTGATAGTGGTAGGAGCAGTAAAAGTCAGAAAAGATGAAAGTCATATATTTTGCACACGTCAAATACTAACGCCTGGCATGTAGCATTTGACAAATATCTAACAACTATTTCCCAACCATCGTTTGCAGTGGAGGGCTTTGAAGAAATGGGTGGGTTTCGGCCCTACTTTCATCATATAGCTAGCCGCTATAAGTACAGAAACCGTTAGAGGGAGCTGAATGTCGGCATCCCGCTTTCTGCTGGGTCGCATCTATGGTTTTGCTGGCTGACTTCACCCTTCCTCTCACAGTTTCAGGCTTTTGCCGTGCTCCGTCTAGCAGCAAAGGAAGCAGGAAGGGAGGGAGGCAGGCGCTCGGAAGGGCAGCGGAGCTCGAGCCCATCCATTTCTTCCTCAACAGCATCAGAAAAAAAAAGTTGCTTATTGCAAAGGGCGCGGCCGTGGCGACCAGGAGCTAGAAGGTGGGTGAGTGAAAATAAACTCCGGGGATCGGTGCTTTTCGGAGGGGCGCGCAGGAACCCTGCAGTAGATAGTGGGGGGGGGGGGGTTTCGGTGTCTTCTGGGAACGCGAGGCATTTATTCGTCAAGATCCCCCAGGGAGGGAGCAAGGGTTCAACTTCCCTCCGAGCTGGGAGAGAATTGTGGTGCCGGTTTCCTGCCGGGCAGGGCCTCTCAATCGGTCCTCGCGCTTGTGGATGCGGAACGGAGATGCTGGGCTGGCGGCGGCGGCGGCACCGGCGGCAGCAACCACCACCGCCGGCGCGGAAGCGGTCGCGAGGCCGCCTGCCGGGCGCTCAACTGAGCTCGCCCTGCGTGGCGCTCTCTGCGGAGCGGGCCTGCAAAGGCACGCTCGGCAATGTCCCGAAAAGGGCAGCAGAAAAACCCGGCTGGAGGGACCAGTTAGGACCAGTTTCCAGCCAGGCAACGGGCTTGTCTAGCCGGGCGTAGGGACTCGCGTTCGCGGAATGCCTTAAACCCGCCCGTGCGCGTAGAAAAGTAACATTATTATTATTATTATTATTATTATTATTTATTTATTTATTTATTTATTTATTTATTTATTTATTTATATAGCACCATCAATGTACATGGTGCTGTACAGATAACACAGTACATAGCAAGACCCTGCCGCATAGGCTTACAATCTAATAAGTTGTAGTAAACAATAAAGAGGGAAGGAGAATGCAAACAGGCACAGGGAAGTGTAAACAGGCACCGGGTAGGGTAAAGCTAACAGTATAGAGTCAGAACAAACTCAATATTTGAAGGCTATAGGGAAAAGAAAAGTTTTTAGCTGAGTTTTAAAAGCAGTGATTGAGTTTGTAGTTCTCAAGTGTTCTGGAAGAGCGTTCCAGGCGTAAGGGGCAGCAGAAGAAAAAGGACGAAGCCGAGTAAGGGAAGTGGAGGTCCTTGGGCAGGCGAGAAGCATGGCATCAGAGGAGCGGAGAGCCCGAGCTGGGCGATAGTGTGAGATGAGAGAGGAGAGATAGGCAGGAGCTAGACCGTGAAGAGCATTGAAGGTCAGCAGGAGAAGTTTATATTGGATTCTGGAGTGAATTGGAAGCCAATGAAGAGATTTCAGAAGTGGAGTGACATGGTCAGAGCGGCGGGCCAGGAAGATGATCTTAGCGGCATGTGTGTGCGTAGCAAGCATCGCCTCCCACCGCGGGCGCTCTGCCTTTTGGCGGATGCTTGTGGGTGAAGTGAGGAGTTAGAATGACTTTTTTAGGAATTGTGCGCAGGGAACCTCCTCAGACAGGCAGTTACTCCGAATTAAAGAGTAGTGGGTAGCCGAGCGTGATCTTCGGAGGTGCATCCCCGTTTTCCTGTTGTAATTAAACTTACATACTCCGCGGATTACTTCATTACACTTTATCTAGTATTGTAAATGTGCAAGAGAAGCCGGTCTTCCTCTCAGGCTACTGCTAAAGTCGGGGCATTTGCATTGAGAGGGGGTGACTTCCTCCAGCCAAGTCATGGAGGAGCAGCAGTTTCAGTCTGTTATTACTATAGAAGTCAAGTGCTGCCCTCTAACACACTGGACCATAGTTCTGCCCCGAAACTCTTATAATTCCCCATTCGTTCCAGGGACGGGCAACTTGTGGCCTTCCATCATCCCTCACCATTGGCTATGCTGACTGGGGTCTATTGGAGTTGTAGGCGACAACATCTGGAGGGCCAGTTGCCACCTTTCTCCTGCAATGTGTATAGAATTGCAATGTTAAAGGCCTTATCTTCGTTGTCAGTCAGACACATTTTGTGAAAACGGTTTTGTGACACCTTAACTAACAAATATTATCAAAGTTTTTATGAACTAAAGTCTCTTCATCAGATGCATGAAGTTTTGTCTCCCATTGATAGGGGTATTTGGCTATGTAATAAATAAATATTCTACGTATTTTTCAATGTATATATGGGGGGGTAGAGGATGGGTGTAATGGTAAGAGGATCGAAAGAAGGAAAGAAGGTCAAGGACGCCAATAGAGTTGCTGTTGCTTGGAATCAAAGCATCACTATACAAGGGAGGGAGAACTGCAGGCTTTTTCACAAACTACAATTGGGCCAACAATGGAACGAAAACAACAACAAAACCTTAGATATCTAGTTAGCGAATGTGATTACTAGTAGACTTTTTGTATGTAATAGGGAACACAAGCACGGACAGGCAGAATGATTTCAGCGAGATTTAGGTATACCAAACAGTTAATCAGCACTAATGATGCAACCCTATACATGTCTACTCAAAACTAAGTCTCATTGAGTTCAATGGAGCTGAGGATTGCAGCCAAAATTTTCCTTTCTCTGGTTTACAATGGGTATGTGATTTTATCTTAAAAGTATTGCATGTTTAGTTATTCAAGAGTAATAGCCTTTCTTGATATCTGGAGGGAGACCCCACCCCATGCCCTTACCCAGCACTATGAAGTGAATATAAATAGAAGAATCTGCTTTGGAATGTTAATGTTGTGTTCACAGTACAAACTGAAGCTATTACAGGATGGGCAGAGGGGTATACAAAGAAATATATTCCTCTTGCAAATAAACTCACAGGAGAGAGTGGAGCAAAAGACAAATCCCATGTCGGTGATGTTACATGTTATTGCACTGCAGTTTCCAGGAAACAAATTCTACCGAGGTGAACAAGAGTAACATTAAACTAGTAAAACCACAATAAACTATATTAACAACTTTTAAAATAAATAGTACATATAAATGCCTCCTGAAAACGCATCTTTTCACACCAGCTTTCCGTGTAACTGCAGTAACTGCTGCTGGGTTTATTTGGGTTTTACAGGATATTTTTTACACTTTTAAAGCTTATGTTACGTTTTGATTTGCTGCATTTTATGGTTTTAATTGTGCACTGCCTAGACAGCCTCAGCTATTGGACAATATAAAAATATATCTAAATAAAATAAATAAAAATAAAGTAAAAAGCATCAGGATCTTCCTATAAGGGCAATTAATAGAAAATGGGCCTGGTTCAGGGAGAGTCCAGTTGGAACAGGAGCACGTGTCTAGTGTCATCCTCATCTACCACTCTCTCTCTCTTGGAATACTTCTCACAGGGCAGAAGACTAGGGCACGGTCCAGCTAGACTCACCCACTCTGCCAAGCCATCTACTGAGTCTTCCTTGCCTGCTTCTCTCCCTCCCCTGAATTTTTTCCACAGGGCAGTTGATGGTAGATGGCCCTGTGACTTGCCTCTCTCTCTCTCTCCTGGCTTTGTGAGGAGCCATCGTCTGAAGGACCTGCCCCTTCCAAAACCAGACTGCTTAGCGTGACAACAAATGCACATTTTGATAGGTTTGCCATGGTATGCAAACTCCCTGATTCGAGAAACAATATGCAGTTATTTCAGTTGCACAGGTTAGTTTCAGGCTAGATACAGTAGGGCATGAAAAAATCCTGTGCTAAGAGCTTCCAGGGAAAGGTGGGTTTGAGGAGGAATTTGAAAGAAGGAAGAGAGGTGTTCTGGGAGGAAGTTCCAGACATAGTTAGGTGCAACAGGGAGGAAGAGCCAGAGTGTTCTGATGGAGGAGGAGACCTACAGATGGTGGAGGATGATACAGCTAGAGGAACAAACATCATGAGCAGAGATGTATTGGGAATTAGGATATAAGAACATTCATACCCAGGATCACACCTTTAAACCCTTGGTCATCATTTATACTGATGGCAGACACATTCTTCACGTGCCAGTCTTCATGTTGCCAAAACAGTACAATCCGTGCACAACTATTAGCAGGCTCGGGGGGGAACCCCAAGATTTGCAGAAGTACAACAGTACTTTGGGAGGAGGAACAGGAGGTGGATGGGGAATCACAAAATAGCCCAAGGAGGGCTGTACATGCTCAGTGTCCATAGAACACTGACCAATTGTTGGGAAGAGGAACACAAAACCATGTGGGAGGGGAGAATGAAATGTATACTGGAAAAGGGCACGGCTGGCTGGAACCTTGAACAGGACTGTTCTGTACTGCAACATTTTGTTGCAGATCCCACCTGTTAATCTGGAATAACAGGTTGCCACCAATTCCATTTTCATAGTCAAGCATGCAAATTAGAATCCCACTTCACACATAAATGTGCAATGAAATATAGGAAACTCCACTTTTTATGCTCTTTAATCACTCTGATTGTAGTTAGTAGCTGATCTGTGTGAAATGATTTTGGGGATCCTTTTGGTAGCCTCTGATACTACTAGGCTTACTGGGTTCCAAATCTTCCCTGGATCTGCTCCTAATTTCCACATTATGGACCACTTTTGTAAGAAAGGCCTTAGACAGGATTTTGAGGAAGAGAATATTCCCTAGCCTTAAGGGGTTAGGATCCAGAAGGAAGTGAGGGGAGTTTGCAAAGCTTGCTGCCTGCATAAACTTAATGCCTACTGTATGAGGCAAAGGTCTGTTTTATAGCTGGCACTTAGTGACTACATGGCACGCACCCAGTGAGAAAGATAAGCAGGTTTGCAAGCTCTCCGGCATTGATGCTACATCCACATTCTGGTGCTGCTTCTGGTTCCTCTTTCAGATCAGCTGAGCATGCTAGATTATTAAACCTTTCCTAGCTGGCTGATAATTAACCTTAGAACCAGTTTCTGTTGTGCTTGTCTCCAATTTGATTTGTGGCAGGCTTGTTTTTTCTTTCTTTTTTGAACAATGTATTCTAGATTGTTTAAATAAAATCTTAGCTGCCCTGGGCATCATTTTACAAATATAAGGATCAGGGCTGCTATCAAGGGTAGGTATGATTGGGCACTTACTGAGGCCCCACACCAGCAGGGGCCCACTGTCAAGGGCTCCCTGGCGTGTTTGCTCCTCTTCATCATTGCAGCCTGCCTGTTTGCCTGCTTCCTGCTCTGATCCAGACAATGATGGTGGTGAAAAGGAGGAGCAGTAGATACCACTGACTACTTGCTCATTGGCTTACTTGTTCACTGGCTCTCTGCGTGACAAGCAAGCAAGTAGTAGCAATGATGAGAGAGAGAATGAGGAGCAATAGCAGCTGCTAAGAATGGTAGTGAGAAGATAGAATTACAAGGGAACCCACTGGGGTGTCTGGCCCAAAGCCCCCCCAAATCCTGCAGTCGGCACTGATACTGTAAAAGGATATAAATAAGGATATAAATTATTGTAAATAATAAATAGGCAAGGGCCTAACATACATACAGTTATATCCTTGTGGTCTGCGTTCATTAATCTGCAATATAGTCTTCCCCAACTGGGTACCCTCCAGATTATTGAACTACAACTCAGCTGTATTGGAGAATCGTAGTACAACCTCAAGAGAATCATCTGGAAGGTGCCCTGTTGATAAAAGCTGCTGGTAAAAACCTATCACATCCTATTTTTCTACTCACAGCCACTGAGGCATGTTAGAATATTATTTTCATCCATAAATATGAATTGAAGGAATAGTGAAATTTTTATCACCCTGTGCCAAACCCATTGTGTGTTTGACAGGGTGTTAAGGGGTAACTAATCCATGTGAAGTGATCTTAAGAATTAAGCAAATAAGGGTCTAATCTTAATTAGACTAATCTGACTTTTGTTGGGAACATTTTCTTCCCCTTCGCATGAGTGAGTTCCTGAATCTTTGAAATGTGCTATTATAATCAGTATTGTTATTTCAAATGTTTCACAGTTGGGCTATAGATGGGGCGGAGATCTATCCTCTCATACTGTGTGAAGAGCTGATGGCAATATAGAATACTGATAGTGCATTATAATTCTACTCACAGTGATTGTGATAACATACCTTTTAAGTCTTAGTTTTGTAAGATCAGGTTAGATTCTGTAGATGAGATTCTGTAGCGCAGACAAAAATGTTTGGGTAGAATTAACCAACCCATTAGAGCTAATTCACCAGCGTTAAATATTAGTCATACAAAGGATCTGCTTGCTAACAAGATGTGCTGTCATGAGAGTCAGAGGTTTGTAAGGATTCGGATTAGGCATCCTCTTTAAACTTAGTGTTTTATTCAAAGGAAGAGGTACATACAACATAAGAGGAAAGAAAACACATACAAAATCTATAGGCCAGCATGCTATGGCGCACTTCAGAGTCCCAGCCCATGGTGAAGTTCACAGTGGAGGTAGTTCTTTAGGTTTATGTTCCTTCCACCACCACCAGTGCTTGCCATATACATTTTCTATTGGTCATACAGGTGCTTAGCCTTACTGTTAAATCATACCTGACACTGAGATATTATTCTAGCCTAAAGCTCTTGGTCCTGGGTACAGCCAAGACTTAGGTATAGAGAAGACTTATTGCACGCATCAAATCCTAACCTCCTTGCTATACAGAGGTCTTTCAGTGGGTCCCACTACACAAGAACAGGACATGGAGGTGAAACTAGGATAGTCTTGGATGTACTTTAGCTGCAAATTTTGGAGGAATTTCATGGGAGGGAGCAAGGAACACAAATTTGTACCACTAAAACTAATTTATGGAAGATAAGAACCTAAGAAGAGCCCTGCTGGATCAGACCAAGGGTCCATCTAGTCCAACACTCTGTTCGCACCATGGACCCACAAGCAGGACACAGTGCAACAGCAGCCTCCCATCCATGTTCCCCAGCAACTGGTATATTTTCTGCCTCTGATACTGGAGGTTGCACTTAGCCCTCAGGACAAGTAGTCATTGATAGCCTTCCCCTCCAGGAATTTATCCAACCCACTTTAAAAGCCATCCAGACTGGTGGCCAACACTACATCTTGTGGTAGCAATACAGTTGGACTACCATTAAGCAGCAGGAAGCGAGCACAGCAGGGGGCGCTGGCTAGGAAACTGTGGAGCTGCTTAGCCGGCTACTCTCTGCCTCCTGCCGGCAACCCCGCCCCCCCTCCCTAGCTGTGTCCTTGGCGAACAGTGGCAACAGCTCCTCTTCCCTACCCCTGGCTGGCAGCTCAGCCAAAATATTGTGAGACTTCCCGCATTACTTTAGCAGAGACTCCCTGCCAGCCGATGAATGGAGCGGAGCAAGGAGTCGTGAGCCAGGAATCCCTGCCACAGCATGGAAGGTGGGAAGTGGGAGCTGCCACTGCCCCTGCTGTGCGAGCGCAGGGGGAGGGAGGTGTGGGGAGAAGAAGTGGGATGGGGGGGGGGGGCTTGCTTAAGACAGCAACTTTGGTTGGGCTGGGCCTGGGTAGTGAATTCCATAGATTACGCGTTGTGTGAAGAAGTGCTTCCTTTTATGTCCTGAATCTCCCACCAATCAGCTTCACGGGATAACCCCGGGTTCTAGTATTAAGGAAGAGGAAGAAAAATGTCTCCCTATCCACATTCTCCACACCATCCATAGTCTTACACACCTCCATCAGGTTTCTCCTTAACCTCCCTTTTTCCAAGCTAAACACTTCCAGTTGTTGTAACCCTCCCTCATAGGGGAAATTCTCCAGTCCCTTTTCTTCACTTTTTCCAGCTCTGCAATATCTCTGTTTAGGTGTGGTGATGAGAACTATACACAGTATTCTAAGTGTGGTCTCACAATACATTTGTATAAAGGCAGTATGATACTGGCAGTTTTATTCTCAATTCCTTTTCTAATAATGGCTAACCTGGAGTGTGCCGTCTTGACAGCGGCTGCACACTGGGTTGACATTTTCATCGAGCTGTCCACAACCCCAAGATCTCTTTCTTGTTCGGACACCACCAGCTCAGATCCCATCAGGATATACTTGAAGTTGGGATTTTTTGTCCCAACGTGTATCTCTTTATACTTGCTTTCATTGAACCACATCTGCCTACTCTCTGCTTTCTGTTCTTTAAACAGTTATTGATCCATAAGAGGACCTCTCCTTTTATTCCGTGACTGCCAAATTTGCTCAGAAGTCTTTGATGAGGTATTTTATCCTTTTGGAAGTCCAATGTTGTTCTGCTTTTCCATTTGCCCCTCCCACCTTTTATTATTCTAATTTTATATTTTCTCCCCAGTATATGTCTTCTGCAGATACATATACATAAATACCAGAAGGACCAGTTATTAGAATTCTGTTTTGTATTTGGTTGGATTATTGGATTGTTTCTATTTCAACTTATTTAGCTTGATGGAAGGAAAGAGCTATTCACAAAACCAGCGTTTATCACATGATAACAACTAATTTAGTGCAATGGCACAATTGTGCAAATTGGCCATCAGAGAAGAAATTAACTATTTTGATGATTTCATTCATCATCAAGAAAACTCAAAGCCCTTCAATAGAGCCACATTATATCAACTGATAAATTACCACTTCAGCAAGTTGTGAATTGGATGAAGATGTCACAAGGAAACTGATTGAATCTTGCAGAAATCAAAGTCCATTATGTTTTTTGCAATTCTCTTATTCGCTAATTGATTGTTATAGCAACTTGACATGGCATGGTTTAATCACTTCATTTCCATGTGGATGACTCCCCAGTTTCCTCTACAGACTGTTTGCTTGATAATAAGGTAAAGCTAACAGATCTATAATTCGCTATGATGTCCTCTTTACCCCATCTTCATGCACACACCTAAATAGACCTTCCAAGAAACATGCAGTGAGCAATCCAATTTTATTTTCCTGACAGGGATTTTGTGCCTTTAAGAACTTCATGACAAGCCAGTTGATCAGGTGCAGCTTTTCCTAGCATGCAGTTGTAATAATAGGGAAGTCTGCACCTCTTGAATTTCTGCCTGTTGCTCAGCTGTTAAATCTACCTAAGACTTAATTCCAGCAGATTCTAAAAATGGAATTGAAAAAAAAAACTCTTTACTGAAATGTATTTTCTAACTCCTGCTTTATTTGCTGCCTTCTTCTGGGGTAGGGGCAGGGTGAGATTCCTGCAGCAAGTCCAGATCAGCTTGTCATTTGATTAACTTGTTTCTGTCTACGGTCTTATTGAACAATAGCTTCTCTTTGTTTGAGGAACAATTTATTTGGCCCAGAAATCAGGATGCCATCTTTGACTTTGCTGGGTGGAGGTCCTTGTAGAACTGGATGCTAGGTGGAAATTCAAAAGGTCAAGCTTTTCCCATAAGTTCATCTTGATGCTGTGGAAAATGTGCCCCTGCTGAGTTTCTGCCTGCCATCCACAGGAACCCTGCCAGAGAGAGAAGGTGGCTACCTCCTTTACCACCCTAACATAGCAGCTTAATTAGTTTTGATTTTGCTCAAAACATCCCTGAAGAGGAACTCTGTGTAATCCAAAAGCTTGTGCTTCTGGTACTTAAAACATTAATTGGTCTTATATAAGCAACCACTTCCCTTATTCTGTGGCTTTTTTCTTAACCACTATTTACAATTGTTGACATTTCAGACGAGAATGCTTTCCCAGTTTTTATGCAGTTAACGGAGTTAACTCTTTCCCAGTTTTAACTGTGAGTAATTAATGTATGTGATTTCCCTCCAGATTGGTTTCAGTAAGGAAGCTTGATATCTCCATAGGAAAAATTGTTAATCTTTCTTAAATTCTATTTGATCTTGGAGCTTGTAGAGTTAGGGTGGTGAGGTACAAACACAAGCTGTAGTTAATGCCTGTCACACTATGCAGAACCAAAAGTGAACAAAATGTTTGGGACCATTGCTAAGGAACTGCTATCTTTTTTAAAAAAAACTTTCCTCTTCATTCTCAAGATTTTACAAAATTAATTAGCATCTTGCTAATGAATGCTTACACACAGCCATTAGCACTTCCCAAGCCACCTACTCCAGAGTATTCATGATGAGATTTATTGAGCTAAGTAAGCCAGTTACTTTCAGGCTTACACCCTTAGGCAATTTGAAAGCTTGGTACATCAAACCAAACTCAAGACAACTAAGGGCTCATATACAAGCACTTAATAAAACAGGCATTATTGAATTCTACCAGTTATATTTAATTGTGCATTGCTTCATGTAAGTTGCATCCTTGTAGAAAATGGCATGCTTCTAGGACATTGTATGTCTATTTTGCTTGAAATGGCAAGAATCCATTGTCAGTGGTGGCATTCACATGGGATTCACACATTTTCCTCCCCCAAAATGGCTTCCATGAAAGGAACTAGTCTTGAATGAAGAGAACTTTTGTGCTGCCATTATTATTATTATTATTATTATTATTATTATTATTATTATTATTTTAAATCCTCACTTTCCTCAAAGGTGCTCAAAGTGGGATTCTCTCTGAATTTTATCCAGACAACAACCCTGTGAGGTAAATTCAGCTTTGAGAGACTGGCTGAAGATCACCCAATGAGCTTCATGGCTGAGTGGACATTTGAAATTGACTCTCCCCAGTCCCAATACAATGCTCTAACCTAGCCTTCCTACCTGGTGTCCTCTATATGTGTTGGGCCATGTGGGCTGGGAATGATGGGAGTTGCAGTTTCTCACCTGTGCCTTGAAACATTTCATTTGCTAATTCCTGTGCATCAAGTTGCTGTTAATGGAGCAGGCCTGGCTGGGTTTTTTTCAGATCCTAAGATAAGGCAGCTGAAGTTTAACCATGTTCACACACACGGTAGTGGGAAGAGAAGAGACACGGTGGAAGAATATACTCTGCTGCTGTCCCTCTTTAACTGTGTACTCTTGAAAGTTGCTCTGGACACCATGCTCCACTGGCTTCAGGTCTGTTTCTGGACACAATTCAAAGTGCTGGTTATCACTTATAAAGCCCTATATGGATTGGGTCCAAGTTATCTGAAAGACTGTTTTCTCCCATATGAGCATGCCTGTGCTCTGAGATCTTCCGGGGAGGCCTTTCTCTCAGTCCCACCAACTTCCCAGGCATGCCCGATGGGTATGCGGGAGTGGGCCTTCTTGGTGGCTGCTCCAAGGCTCTGGAACTCCCTTCCCAGGGAGGCTAGGCAGAACAACAACACACTTAGACATCAAGAGATATTACACACCTTTGTATTTACTGATAGCATAGAAATAATCACTTTGCTGCTTTGAATTGGGGATGTGACAGAGGATGATCTTCAAGGCTTTCATAAAAACACACAGTTTGTGTGAGAAATGTTCAATAGCTGGGGGATGCATGGCACGGATGTCCTGCATTTAAAGTATATGTGCAAAGCAGAGGCTAGTATCAGACAAATAAAGACCAGCAAGGGCTGCACTAGTTATGTTCTTGTAATAGGAATATGAAAACACATTTTCTCGAGAACAGAACCTTCTGTATTGAAATTTAAAAGAGGATTGTAGAAGAATCACATGTTGAACATTGAATTTAAAAGTTACTAGCAGTAATTAAGTAGTGGGTATCTATTGAGAAGAATTTGATATGTGCAGATTAACCTGTATGTTTGTTTCTAATTTGCTTATTGTCTGTATTGAAATGACATAATGAGATGAGATAGACATGGATTAATGTACGGCTGCAGCTATGTAATGTTTTAAGCATTGTGTTACTTGATTGGAATCTGTCATCAGTCACCTCAGCCCTGAGAGTGTGAGATTACTATCTGGGGATAGTAATATTGTTTGACATTTTAGCCCATTATCTTCATACAGTAGCCAACTTTATCTGCATAAATGCCTGTGACCAAAATGTTGAGGAAACTTTGTTTTTAAATTAATATATCAAAGCTTTAGTTTTTTTACTGGAATATTTTAAGACAGGTTTGTGCTTTTACGTATTGTTTGATATTTAGGGAATAGTAGTAAATAAGTATGGAAATAAATCCTACAACTTTCAGCATTCCTCAGCCAACATGGCTTGCTGGAGAATGCTGGGAGTTTTTGGATATATATTTTTCAATCTAAACATGCATAGGATTGCACCCTTAGTTACTTTATCTTTTAACATTTTGCACTAGAGAAAGAATTGCTTTATATCCTTTTATTATGAGCATCTTCTGTTTAAAGCACAATGTCTTCATGCTATGTTTCAACTACTTCTTAATTTCTTTGGAAATCTGAATTATGATATATGACTGTATCAGTCTCAAAAGCATTTTAGGTTTCCCTAGGAATCTGTGGTTCTTGTTTTGCTTTTCAAAAGACTTATTGCTGTACACTTTGAAGGCCTGCCCTGTCTCATAATTTTATGAAATACCAAATTAAGGGTTCTAAGAACTTAATTGAAGGCAAGCAAGTATGATAAAGACGTTTGGCTCCTTTGAATCAGTTTGCTATTGTGCCAGCACACTCTCCATCTACAGTCAGACTGAAACTGTACAAGGGGAAACGGTATTTAGCAATTGCAAGGAAATCTTATGAAGATACTATTTGTTGCATGTGCTAAATCATTCCGATGCGTGCGTGCGTGCGTGTGTGTGGGAGAGAGATGTTTTACAAGCACTTTACTGGAACATTTTTCCAATGAAGATAGTGTGGGCAAAAGTTAAGAAATTAAGGAACAAGGTTTGAGGAGTGATTCAGGAGGAGGAGCCAGAATGTCTTAGGAAGCGACAGGCAGGGTACTAACATGAAGGGTGAGTAAGAAAAGCAAGAGTCAGATTACGGAGGGGTGGAGCTAAAAGGCTCTTCGGGGAAGAGGAAGCGGCTGAAGTTGTTCGGAGGGAAGGGGCCGTGCGTATACTTAGCATCTAGATCCAAACTCTTGAGCCTCACCGTTACCGACTGGCTTGGCTTGTCTCTTCATCATTTGCAGATTAACGCAGCTCCCCCCAAACTCCACTCCAGCATGGCCTCGGGGAATGGAGGCGACCCAACGGACAGATCATCCCCCGAAAGAGCATCAGGTAAAATCTGCACCTCCTTGTTTACTTTGATTGTGAGCGAAATGATGAATGGAATCGCACCTTTGAAAAGGAAGTTGCAAAACTTTCCTCGTCTGTCACATCAATAGCTTTTACTAATGGAATGGCCAGGACACATTTATTGAATGACTTTGGCTGTGCTTGGGGGTGAGCCCCATTCGACACAGTAGGAGAGCTGTACAAGTTTGTGCTCTGAGTTGGCTCGCTTTCCTGTTATGAATTAATCCATGGGATGTATGTAAAGAAAACCAACAACTGTTCACTTCAGCAGAAGGAATTTACTTAAAGGTAGAGAGGACTACGAGCTACAGTATTTGGGACTTATTTGAAACTGTTTATCTGTGGCATTCACATATACATTTTAAACTTTAAGGGTGCAATCATAGAACTACACCCTAGATGTTTCTTTGGGTTAATTTGTTTTGTTATTTTGCTGGTTAAGCGTTCGTATGCCTCTTACTTTGTAGCATTGTTGTTTATTATATTGTATTTTTATAATTTGATGTATGCAGCCCTGGGATCCTTTGTTGATGAAGGACAGTTTATCCATTTTTAAACTAAATAGATAATTCCTTTCCATGTGGGGGCTTTGGGCAAATCCAGCCCCCATCCCTAAATCCACTCTGCTCATCTCTCTTCCCAGCCACCCTTAAGTGAAGACATCAGAGAAGCCTGTTCATGCTGCATGTGCATAATGTTCGGAGTCTTGCAGGACTCCGGACGTGGGCCCCTTTCTAACATTTTCCTGACAGCACTAGATAATGTAATTCCTGTTTTACAGTTGGAGTACCTGAGGCAGAGGGAGTTGATGGCTTAGCTAGAATGTATTGATTATTTTAATAGCACTTATTAGCATACTCATGAATATGAATATGATGCAGATTGGGAATGGAAGCCAAGGATGACTTTCTCTACAGGGGGTATTGAATAAAATAATTATTAACAATAAATAATGTGTTGTGCTTTTCCTAAGGCCTCAGAGCATTTAGTTATCTTTACAGCAAACTTGTAGGGTAGGCCAGTACGACAGATGAGGACTTGGCTCTGACTCGCCTAAGCCCACCCAGGACTAAGATTTGAACCCTGAACCTTCAGCACAAGCTCGTAATCTCTGGCTGGTTATGCTGACCCTGTGCTGATTGTCCATATAGGCCTCCTCGGTTCTAAGGGAATACTATATATCCATTGTACTTACTATGTTTACATGGGTTCACTCTGAAGGAGCACAATGGTTCTTGGCTCTGGTTTGAATGCATATTGCATCTTGTGCTTAGAAGAAAAGTACAACATAATGATGACTTGTGTGCACTTGCAAGAATGCTTGCGATGTTGATTCATTTAATTTACCCTGATCTTATAAGAACATAAGACGACCCTTGCTGAATCAGATCAAGGCCTATCTAGTCTGGAATTCTGTATCCCACAATGGCCAGCCAGATGCTTAGCCAATAGCCTTCTGCTGCTGTTGTTCTCCAGCAATCGTTATTCAGAGGCAGATCCTGGTATTTAGTCATCATGACTAGTAGGCCTTGATAGCCATGCAGTGCAGTCCTATACATGTCTACTTAGAACTAAGACCCATTGAGTTCAATGGGACTTACTCACAACAAATTATTTATAGTATTGCACTCTTAACCTCCATGAATTTGTCAAGGAGGGCCAAATTTGGCCCAGGGCCTGAGCTTCAACACCCTGATATAGAAAAGCCATTTCAAGCAGGTCAGTGTATACACACAATATATTACAGATTTACTGGACTTCGCATACTTTGGCTGTCATATCAATCATACCATCCCTCCAAAAAGAAGTGCAAAGTTTGTCCAACATAACTAATCAATTTAATATATTTGAAGTGAGCAAAATTGAACATCATTTACATTGTTGGAAATGTTTTGACCAACATCTTTCTCAGTTGCCTTTCTAAAAAAATCCAATATATAGTTTATTTTATTTATTTATTTATTATTTATTTATTTATTTATTACATTTTTATACCGCCCAATAGCCGAAGCTCTCTGGGCAGTTCACAAAAATTAAAACCATCATAAAACAACCAACAAGTTAAAAATACAAATACAAAATACAATATAAAAAGCACAACCAGGATAAAACCACGCAGCAAAATTGATATAAGGTTAAAATACAGAGTTAAAACAGTATAATTTAAATTTAAGTTAAAATTAAGTGTTAAAATACTGAGTGAATAAAAAGGTCTTCAGCTGGCGACGAAAGGAGTACAGAGTAGGCGCCAGGCGGACCTAACAATAGCTACAATGAAGTGAAGCTATATCTTCTTCAGCTTCTGTATGTGCGTGTAATAAAAGAAAATGGCATAATTGATTCCTCAGTTCATGATGTCGGTACCACTTGTTTGTTTATTAACCTTCCCAATTTTGACTGGGAGGCAATATTATCACTTCATACAGAAACATGATTCTTCTGTGCAACATCTGAACATCTGTGCCTTTTCCCTGAACCAAGTTCAGAATAATTTCCAGATGGGTAATTGGGGTTAAAGCACCTGTATATGTTTACTCAGAGTCAGAAGTCCCATTGTGTTCAGTTAAGTGTCCAGGATTGCAGCCATTCAATGCAATTCCAACCAATTTCCAGAGGGGTAGCCATGTTAGTCTCTTACGACAAAGAATCTTGTGGCACCCTAAAGACTAACTGATTTATTATGGCTTTTGTGGACTACAGTCCACTTTATCAGATGCATGAAGAGTTTCAGGTATACCTGTAGTACATGTGGTTCAGTGGGTGGGGGGTAGAATTCTGAACCTTGGGGTCAGAGGGAAATTAAATGAAGGAAATACTGACAGTGACAATTACATTATTAACAGTAGCCATTCACAAAATAGTTGTTGCTGATATCACAATCATCCTGGCATTAGGTGAGCCAACTGTTGGGGGGGAGGGGTTTGCTGTTTTTTAAAAAACTTTATTCCAATTCAAGCCTCTGGAGATAGAACGGATTGTAACCCAGCAGTATTTAGTTCTAATTTCTCTTTGATGTTCCTTTGCTCAGCAACAGGCACTTTAAGGTCAGTAACAGAGACTGCACAATCAGGGAAGGAATATAAGCTACCATGGCCTATTTTCCCACCCCAACGTACTGGTTGCGTACCACCTAATTACCATAATTACCCTTCCCAGACGGGGCTTGGCATGACTTCTGAACCCAGCAAGGTTGGGTAGTGGTTGTGGTTTAGCCACCATCTCCAGAACCCATGGCTTATTCTAGAGTTTCTTCCCCCCGCCCCCCTATCCAGTTATGTGAACTCACCAAGAGTGTCCTGGGAGGCTGAAGTATTCTACCACTGGGTTTTTGAGTATTGCTAATTCTAACCAACAAAATGTTGCTACATAAACCAATAGCTTGTCAACAGTTCGTTGTCTAGCGAATTCTTTATTTCCATTTTGATGGTCATAATTCTATAAAAGGAGATTAGTATTTGGAAGGTGTGTATGGTCTCGCTGTGATGCAGGCATCTGAAGGAAAAAGGCAGAGCCCAATTGAATTGCTAAAAACGTACCTGTACTGCGAACCTTTATGCACAGGTGACCTTTTCACCTGTTTCACTGTCACCTGTTTCACTGTCGACTTGTAAATGAGTCATTGCAGCTTTTGTCACTAATCGCTTATTTGCAACTCTCTGTCTCTGTATTAGTCAGGATAATACATTTGTGTCTCAGTATAGTACTTGGCAGCCAACATGGAATAAAAACTCTGAATATGCTTGGTGCTGCATAAAAACAAACAAACAAAAATGGCCTTTTCTAAGCTGAAGTCTGAGATATAGAAAATCCTCAGATCAGCCCTTCTCTAGCCTGCCCTGTTCACTCGAGTGCGATTGTGTCTAAATAATTATTGCTGAAGCATCCAGAAAATACAATTAGGACAGAGTGTATATTCTATTCTACTCTATTCTATTCAGGTGACCTTATGAAAAGGAGGCCAGGGCTTCTGTATCTTTAACAGTTGTATAGAAAACGGAATTTCAGCAGGTGTCATTTGTATATATGCAGCACCTGTTGAAATTCCCTCTTCATCACAACAGTTAAAGCTGCAGGAACCCAAAGGGCAGAATAATAAAACAGCAGACGTGTCTCAGGGTGGCCTCAAGTGCTAACAGCATGTGCTCCCTGGGCCTTTCCAAACCTGGTGCCCTCTGGCTGTGTTGGACTAGAACTCCCACAATTCCCACTTGACTGGCTTGGAATTATGGGAGTTGTGGTCCAATATAGCTGAAAAGCGCCAGGTTGGGGAAAGCTGTCTTAGACCACATAGTTTGAGGAGGGGCCATAGCTCAGTGTGATAGAGCACCTGCTTTGCATGCAGAAGGTCCCAGGTTCGATTCCCGACTTCTCCAGGTAGGGCAAGGAAAGAATCCTGCCTGAAACCCTGGAGAGAGCTGCTGCCAGTCAGTGTCGACAATACTGGGCTAGATGGACATTGGTCTGACTCAGTATAAGGCAGCTTCTTGTATTCCTATATTCCTAGTTAGTAAACTACCAGTGGTATTTATCCCTATTGAAAGTGTTTATACCAGGGGTAGGCAACTGAGTGCCTTCCTGTTGGTTTAGATTACAATACCCATATCCCAGACCATTGGCCTTGCTGATTGGGGCAGATGGGAGTTGTAATCCAAAATATCCAGGGGGGGCACCAGGTTGGCTACCCCTGGTTTTAGACAATCTAACTGCACAGCTGCAATCAACAGTAATTGTACACTTAAGTCTGGTCGGTGACTGTAATAAAGTTGATGATGATGAGTAATTTTACAACCCGGGTTGTAGTGCATGGGTGAGCATTTTCATGGTCAAAGATATTCATATACCAAAGGGAGCGAATCAGTAAAGCTTAATTACTCTTAGTGTTAATTCCACTGGTTGTATTAATATCTGTCACTGCAGAAGAGTTACTGTTGTTTGTGAAAACAGATATAGCTGCTGTATAAGAAGAAGAAAAAGCATAAAACTAGGACTATTAGTGCTCGTAATTAGATCAATAAAATGAACTGCATAAACAGTTGTTAATATGGAGCTGAGGTAATTTCATAAGTTATTTTAAAGTTGTATCTAAGAACTATGGCACTCTTCCTTTCCCTGCACAAATATGTTTGGTTCTGGTATCAGTGCGTTGGATGTATTGTTGATGACTTGTTGATTTCCTCATTTGACAAGGCTGCCTGCAAAGGAGGTTAAGAAATCGTGATTAGAGCTTGTGCATTATGTTGTATACTGTAGTAGAACGTGGAAAACCCTGCTACAAACTTGGATCCTTTCTCCAGCTTAGCAGTTCGATACCTCTCATACTCACAGGTATCCATTACCTAACAGAAGACAATCTCTTTTCGAATCTACATGTCTTATGTTCCCTAGAGGGACTCAGAGCAAAGGAATCTAGGTGGGACAAATAACTTCTACCAGTCTCTTACAGAATGCAATGTCTTGTTTAATCATATTTTATTAAATTTTATTTCTTACCCGCCTCTCCATTTTGATCGAGGCAGGGAACAACAGTAAATATAAAATACATAAAACTGAATTAAAACATAATATACACTGTTAAAACATCCTAAAAACATTCTAAAATATCTTAATCATATATATTCGAGTTTAAGTACCACCATCTATAGTACTTGTTAAGTCCGTTTATGTCCAAAACTAAATCTTAAGTACTGGTCACTTAAGTCAGTCTTTTGTTTACTGCTTTCTCTTTCTCTTGCAACTTTTTCTGCTGAAGACAGGTTGGATCTTTGCTTCACTCAGTGAACCGGTTCGCACATTCCAGCTTACTATGGATTAAACATCCCCATAGTTAGTCAGGGCTGCACTGCTTGCTTGTCACTTCCACTTTGCATCCGCTTTTGTAAACAGCCAAGCAACAAACCATGGGTTCAGCCTCTGGCCCTGTTTGGACATAACAACAACCCATCAGCTTAAAAATGCTGTCGCTTTGTGTGTTCTGGTGCAGGGGTTTGCGCCGGGGGGGGGGGCATTTGTATTGCCGTGAGTTGATTGGATCAACGCATGGGCAGCATGTGGATGTTGTCACTGGTAAAGTCCCTGATTGGTGGCCTACAGAGGCCTTTCTAGGGGCTCGTAACTGTCATTTCCCCACTGTTTTGTGTTTTCTACTTGTGTGTTTTTCCTTGCTGTCCTTGGGTTGGGCATTGAATACAGCAGCTGTTCTTCTGGTATAGCAGCGGTACCTCTCCATTCCCAATGTAATGGAAGCATCTGATTGCTCTGTCCAAACGAAATTTGAATCAACGATGTTGCATTCTACTTTTTTGACTCTGTCAAACACACTTATTTAGTGTGTTTGACTGAGTAAAAGAAAAATCTTCTGTGTAACAGAAAAATCATGGTGGAAAAATTAGACATCCAAGACCAAGTAGATAAATGTAATCATGACCTTTTTCTTTTTGCTGTGGCAAAGTATGACTATTTATGACTGTCAATCCAAACATCATGGATATTTATTTCCCACCTCATGGAGAATCATTGTTTTGGCCAGTAAACACCACCCTTACTTCTGGAAAGTTCTAGACACTTTAGCCCATTATCCAATGTGCCTACTACGGACTGAAGCGACAGACAAGGCAGCAGGACCTTCTTCAGGGCAGGTGAGCTGTTTCCTGCCACCTGCCAGGCTCTGCCTTGTCCTGTCCTGCGTTTCTGCATGTGGTTTGTTGTTTGAGGGATGCTGAGATCCTCCCCCAGGCTGATTGATAATGTAGGTCAGCTGAGTGCAGTTCACCTGCTCTCACACCTTTCAAGGCTAGGAAGTGACCGGCTTGACTTTACTTCTGAGCAAGTTGCCAACAACTCTGAATTCTCCCTGATTTGAGGCCAAGGTGACTTCCGATGTAACATGTGATTCTGAATCTATAAAGCACTTGCCTCTTCCTAAGTTTCAATCCAAATATTATTATTTTATTAGGGGTAAACATAAATGAAAGCAGAGAGAGGATGGGTGCATTCAAAATAAACAGGATGAATATACTAAGAGCTCATTCAATTGCTATGCCGGCTAGGTAGCCAAAACAAGGCTGAGAAACAAGACGAAGGTATCGGCGTGCTCAGGGTAACGCCACAGTTTGCTGTTTTGAAAATAGCGTCACTTGTGCGAACCAGGAAATTATCTCTCCAGACAATGAGAAAGATGCCCTTTTTATAGCTTATGTATCTCTTCCTCTGTCCGCCATTGCTCATTTCTTTCGGAGGAGGAGGAAAGAGAAAGGGAAAAATAGGATAATGGATGAGGAGACCCAGAGAACTAACTGCCCCATCATCCACTCTCCTGTTTGCCCCTCTGCACCTCTTGCCTTCTCTCTCATTTAGGGCATCTATACACCAAGGGAAGTTGTGTTATTCACCTGGGTCTGTTGTGCTTTCTAGTTCTTGGTGTGACTGATATGGAGAGGGGTGACAAGGTGGAAGATCCTGCTATTTCCTGGGACTCCTTTAAAGGTTTGAATCGAGGGAGCCCCTCCCTCCCTCCCTCCCATGTGTGCAAGGCAGGGGAGGGGAAGTCTGCAGTATTGTTTCCTCATAGCCTCCAGGAAAGCCAGGACTTACTTCTGGGTAGACATAAGACCCTCAGCACATTTGGGAGTAAGTCCCGTTGAACATTATCATCACCGTCATCATCATTATTATATCCTGCCATTTCCCCAATACTAGGACTCACTTCTCAGTAGACGGAAGTCCCTCAGCACACTTACTTGGGAGTAAGACCCATTGAACTGAAAGGGGTGCTCTTGGTGGGGTGGGGGATCAGAGCTGACTCCCTTTGTTTCAGGGGGGCATTTTACCCTCTTCTCCCTCAATTGCAGACACGGGAAACTCCTTCCTCAGTAAGTTCATAGCGCAACCCAAGCTCTACACGTGGCCGATTTCGTGCCATTAGGGTTTATTCCAGCTTTATTTTGATCCGTTCTATAACGGAATAGCAGGGCGGGGGAGAAGCTGCAGGAGACGACCTGCAGAAGAATGCTGGATTGGATAGGCCTGTGGTCTGATCCAGCAAAAGGACACTCAAACTTCCGGGAGTGGCCAGCCACCAGCGTGCATTATTTTGGTCATGTGAAGAAGCCCTTAGTCTCTCTTGTCCCTCCTGCCAGCTGATCGGTGGTGTTTTGAAGCCTCCCGATCTGCTGAGGCTACGCCCTCCTCTGCACAGGTCACAGCCAACAAACTCCTGCCTGGAACCGTGTCAACAATACTGGGCTAGATGGACCAATGGCCTGACTCAGTAGAAGGTCTTATCCTTCCCCTGTCTCCACACCACCACCACCACCCAGAGCTTCCTTTTCCAACTGACTCAATGCTCAGCCCTCCTTAGGAAACTAAGAAGAGCCGGGTTGGATCAGACCAAAGGCCTGTCCAGTCCAGCATTCTTATCCCACGGTGGCCAACCAGATGCCGATGGGAAGCCCACGTGTGGAAAAGGAGTGCAACAGCACTCTCCTGCTCGTGTTCCTAGAACTGGCTTCGGCACAGGCATACTGACTCTCCTACTGGATACTACAGATCTTCACAGACCAATGGTTCAAGAAAATTCTAGACCTTGGGGCAATTATAAAAGAACAAATTCCAATAACCCAGAGACCTGCAGATCATTTCAAAGACAGCAGTATTGATTAGGTACAAACCAGAAAGGGCTGGGTATAATATCCTGGAACCTGGCAGGCTGGGGAAACAAATTGGTGGAGCAGGAATTTGTTAGAATGCTCCAACAATATGATATAGTCTGCATGCAAGAGACATGGTGCCATGAACACAACCCACCACATCTCCAGGGCTATACATCTTTTAATCAGCCAGCCATAAATAAACGTTAAAAAGGCCGAGGAAGTGAGGGTTTAGTAACCTTTATTTCAATAGAATTGGCAGGAGAACCCCAGATGGTAGACTGTGGACTACTGGATACTGATAATGGGCGGCCGGGGGAGGGGGCTCCTAAAATAAGGGGGTTTGTACTTCTGCAAACCTTAGAGTGTAGTGGTGAATTTTGGGTTGCAGGTGTGCATCATGGCAGTCCCCAGAGCCACACACCCAAGGAGAGTCCAACATTTTAGGCTGCTGTGAATATTAACAAACTAGAACAGAAAATACATTGTTAAAACCGGGGGGGGGGGACACATATATTATGTATATAGGATTGTCATCGATTTCCATCATGCATACCCGTTCATGAAATAAAAAAGGTTGGGGAGAGAGTTATACAAAGGTTTCAAGAAAAGCAGACCAGATATCTGTGTATTTATCCACTTGCAAGTTGTGTCTATATAACACCTGTTCAAAAGTTGATAATGTTATTAGGTTCTCGATCCACTGCATTATGGGAGGTGTGGATTTGTCCTTCCAGTGTGATAAGTCTTTTGGCTGTCATAAGGGCTCTGAAGATCCATCTGCACTGACCATGTATTAACTTCCAAGAAGCCAGTAGATCAGTGGTTCCCAATTGGTGGTCCGTGGACTCCAGGGGGTCCATGTAACCCACCCAGGGGGTCCGAGGCACCATTCACATATTAGCTCTACAAGGTCTGTGTTTTAATAAAAGAAAATACGCCGTCTCCCGCGCTCAGTTTGCTTTGACCGTGACGTCATGCGCGAAAGCACCTGCGTGATTTAGCGACTAGCTTCAGAGATTACTTCCCTGCACCTAATCCTGAAAACTCATGGAGAAGGAACCCTTTTGAATGTGGTGGTGTACAGCTAACAACTCTGATGGTTCATTGAAATCATTTTTCAAAGAAAATGGACCAATTCTGGGTGACAGTTTTTCCTGATTATAAGAAATTAGATGAAAAAGCTTTGAAACATCTAGTTCTGACATTTTGTTATATGAACAACTGCACTGCCAAAAGATATGAGTTAAAGAAGCATTAGATGCATTACATCTCCTACAATTGTGCAAGTTAGACAAACCCTTATTAAAAATCCGTTGTGGAGTCCAGTAAACCCGAAACAATTTTTTTTGCTGAATAAGACCAGTGGTAGCTGTTGTCATCTCTACCAGGAGCAGGTCTTTTATGAAGCTTTTGGGTCTTAATTGACCATTCAAGACCAAGTCACACACACACCATCATCCCCTGCATGGCCTGGTCTGGCTGGGGATTGGGAGTGTTGTAGTCCATCACTTCTGGAGCACTCCAGCTTGAGGGAGGGCTGGTGTAGCCTAACAGGAAAAACAGTCCATTATAGCATGTTTTTAAGTTTATTCATTTTTAAGCTTATTTTAAAAAGTAAAAATGAAGAAATAAAATAAAAACTCTTTATATGATTTCCAGACTTAAAAGTTTTCATTTTTTAAAGGTTTTGCTTCCATATTTTAACCTGTCCAATTTAAGAAGCCAGTGAGTGGATCCTGCTGCCTTGTATAAACCATTGTAAGAGAGAGAATATCTATTAGGCAGTATAGAAATGCAATAAATAAATAATAAATAAATAAATAGCTAGACAGGGCGAAATCCTGGGGCGATCCCCGGGATCATTACTGTGCATCCACATGACGCACAGGAGATCCCGGAAGCAGGGAGGGATGGATCTCGCCCTCCCCTTTAAGCCCGCTTTTTCCACCGTCTCGGGCTGATCCTGAGACCGCGGAATGTGTGTGCGGGTGTTGCGGTTTCTCCTGGTTATTCACGAGAAGCTCTGCACCCATTGGGAGTGGGGTGAGCGGGGAAATTAAAATTTTAAAAACTTACCTTTTGTGCACAAGCGTTTGTGCGCTCTTCTTCTTTAAGAAAACAAAATGGCTTGCGCGATGTCCTCTCCCTCCGAGGTCGTCGTGTGCCATGTGTGTGTAAACAGAGGGGGAGATCTTTCGATAAAAATATCATGACATCCTCACCCCTCTGTTGTGCTAGGCCTGGTAGGTCTAGCTGAGACCTGAAGAACGTTTGTTTCCTGGTCACCCTAAGGCTGCTATCTCTTCCTTGGGACCCTGTATCCCTTGCCGTTTTTCAGGTTGTGTCAACTAACATTGGTTTCCTGCATGTAGAACATTGATTGTTGTTCAGTGCTATGTTTACTTGTCAGTGTTTGCCACTGAGTCACCTGTTTACTATTCAGCAAGATTAGCAGGAGAGGAAACAGCCAGTTTCATCTGAGCTATGACAGTGGATTCAACTAAAACAGTTTCAGGCAGACGCACAAAGCAGAAGAGGCTACATTTCTGAATATGAGCACTATCTTTAGAAAGTGTGCTGAGGAATGTCATTGCATAGCACCCAGAAATAAAGGGGGGGGGGCTCAGGCATCCACATACTTCATCTGTGGGTCTCCCCTCCATATCTGAAGGTAAAATCTGTCCCTACCTTGCATAGAGTCACATCATGGAAGAGGTCATTCCGGTGAGATGTGCAGCGATACTTGGCTGCTGAAGAGCAGTTTTGCACCAAGAGAGTAGTTCTGCACTGGAGTTGTAACCTTTGTAAGTTACGTGATGTGTGGATTGGCCTCATCTTGAAGGCAGTCTGCAGGCCAGTACCTGCTGCTGACAGGGAATGCATAGTGCTGGAGTTGAAGCCGTTGTTCACACAATCCAGAAACCAGTAGTGTAGTGCTAAATTTTGAAATGCAGTCACTCATGGTTTAAATCCCATAGTAACACCCCCAAGGAAAGTCCCAAAATGTAGGCAGCTGTGTTGATCCATATCGCTCTGGGTATGTGTGTGTGTATATTATACATGTCTTTTGCAGGTCTTTTGTAAAGCTTTTTTTAAAATTTACAATGTTTATATACTGTTCCACAACTAAAAGATTTCTGGTCCTACTCATTCAAGGCAAAGCCATTCCAAAATACTTTGCATTACAACACGGATAGCTCACAACAATATATTGTTGCTGGGGAAATCCAACATATTTGTTTTATGAGTCTTTGTAGCAGAGCATTTTTAAAAATGTTTTTATGGTTGTTAGCCACCTTGTGCTCCATTTTCTCTGCAGAAAGGTGGAGTATAAATAAATTCATTTCCTCACCAGCTTCTGTGAGGATTTCAGCTAAGCTCAGAGGAAACAGAGAAGTCCATTGAGGGTGGTAGATGACAGGATCTGTTCATTACGTGAACTCAGTGATTGGTTTTGGACATCATGATAACCCACGATGGTGTAATTAACCCATCGTGAGTTATTGTGTTATCTGGTGAGAGTTTTTCAACCCACAATGATTTATTTGGCCAAAATAACCCACTCTGATAACCCACAGTGCAGAGTGGGTTATTTAAACCATCATGGGTTATTGTGTTGTCTGGTGGTCACCGTGGCTTATTTTGGCCGGCTAGAGAGCTGAGCAGTAACAATGGTCAAAACTGCTGCCATTCTGCTCTTTGCCATCTATCAGTGTCAGGGTGCAGGGTTTTGATGATGCATTGGGCGCTTCTCAATCAGAAGAGGCTGTGTGTGGAGTTTGGTTCTGATCCTGCAAACCCCCAAGTTTTTCTAGCCACTTCCCCGTTTTGGTGCACTCAGGATTTTTGCTGCTCTGCTGTAAATGCACAAGGGTTGGTGGTGAAACAGGTGCCTCCTGACTGGGGGAGGCTGTATACGAAGTTTTGTCCTGATCCTGCAAACGTCCAGCACTTCAGAGGTAAAACAGCACCACGGCTGTTTTAAAACAGCACCACGGCGGGAGAACTGCAGCATGATGGGATGGAATGGGGGTGGAATGAGCAAAATACACACAATTGCTCAATCAGCTGTTCACAGTAGCTTATTTGCCCACTATTTAAAAAATAAGCTAACTGTGAGTAGATTATTAACCCATCTTGAGCTATCGTGATGTCCGAATGTAGCAAGTGTCATATCTAGTTTAGTCCTTAGCCCTGCACAATGGCAGCAGAAGGATTCAAGAAGTACAAGAGTTGGTTGGGTTTTTGCCCTACAGGCTAGCTTTCCAGAATGCCCTGGGAGCTTTTTATTCCAGATGATAACGGGGACACAGAATGTTAGTTTTTCCTCCTCCTCCTCCTTCATGACCTGGGTGTTAAACCTTAGTGAATATGGAAAACAGATAGATTTTTCCCCCCTTTGTTGTTTACAACTTGTGGGCTGGTAAGAATTTTTGCAACTGAGATCTACTCTGATATGAGTCAACGCTTTGCTTTCGTTTTTCAGTTGCTGTTTCCCCATCCCGTCCTCCCACCCCTTTCACTGGTCCTGCACAAGCCATGTATTCGTGTTTGATTTCTCAACAATGCCTGAGGGCGTTGTTTTTACAGTAAAACGCAGTATTAACATCAATTGGCATTATCGGTGGTTTTTAAAAGGGATCCTGGCATTGGCAAGTATTTAACATGCACCTGTCCATTTTGGTTTGGTAAGTTATGCCTTGCAGCAAGGTGATGTCCATCTTTCTTTCTTTCTTTCTTTCTTTCTTTCTTTCTTTCTTTCTTTCACACACATTTCTTGGTGAAATGGACACCATGTCATATCAGCATCATGGGGGCCAGAGAGTGGAATGCACTACATGTTACTCATCAGACAGTTGCCCAGATATCTACTGGGAAACCTTCCTCAATCCTGGTACCCTTGAGATGTGTTGGACTACAATTCCCAGCATCCACAGCCAGCATGGTCAATGGTTATGGTGGTTGAGATGGTGGGGAGTTGTACTTAAATGCATCTAGAGGGCATGAGGTTGTGGAAGGCTGGTGCTGAACATCCCCTTTGGCTGAGCATCCTCCAGGCCCCCTGCTCCACCTCATGAAAGAGGTAAGACTCTGAAAAGGGCACGGGGAGGGAGACAGGGAATGATGGTTTTCTTCAGTGAAAGATGAAAAATGTTTAACACTTCCAGGGCACCACCTTCATACTGTGATGCAGATACCGACTAGCCAAGTAACGGCTGAAAATGACCCCTTTAACCTCTTGGAACCTTAGCACACAACATAATGTGATGACCACACGATGTGGCAATTGGGGAAAAAACCCGCTGTTGCTTTCCTGGATATTTGATAAGTTTGCCTATTTTGTGGTTTAAAAATGAAAATAAAAATCTTGCCACTCAGCTGGATGCCATAGAAGACAGGGTTTGGTTGTGTGTGTGTGTGTGTGTGTGTGTGTGTGTGTGTGTGTGTGTGTGTGGTTGTAAGTGCACTGCAGTTAAGTTTTCAGTTCATAAATGTCATCTTTTTCCGTCCCCCAGAAAGCTTTGAATGTTCATGTTTTTAAGGTGTGTGTGTAGATTTGATAAGGAACTGCATTTGGTAAAAAGGGATTAATCCATCATCTGACTTAAAACGCAGTATACACCATGCACCCTGAAAAGTGTAGGGGAGGGGAGGGGGAGGTTGGTGAGGCTGAGAGAGATGACTGAGAACTGAGAGAGAACTTTGTGGCTGAGCTGGAATTTGAACCTGAGCTTCCCAAGTCCTCTGCTCTCTATACCCGCTATAGCACATGGGTTTTCACTTGAGCGTGTGAATACCTATCCTGCAGTTAGAACTAAGGACAGGGGAGAAATTTGTTTAATTAACCTTTTAACACAAACCAGCCTAATTCATCTGGTTGTGGAATACTCTCCCCTTGGAAGCCTGACTGGCACCAACACTAGCTTCATTTCAGCACCAAGTTAAAACATGGCTTTTTACTAAAGACTTTGAGCACTAAACTCTCCATGGTCATACGTAGTTTTAGTTGTTTTTGTCTTTATTGCTTTTTTAAAAAATCTGGTTTTAATTTGTTAAAGATTTAATACTTTTTTGGCTGTGTATATTATTTATGTTTACATTGTTCTGATTTTATCTGTATGCCGCCCTGAGATCCCAGTTATATAGGGCAGGATACAAATGTTTTAATAAATAAAAATAAAATAGTTCTGTTGCGAAACTAATATGCGAATTGGAATACAATTATCCTTTGGTTTCTGTACTTCTCTGAATTTTGTGATGCAGTTCAGGCATCAAAACATCTCTGTGTTTTTGTACACATCCGGAGAAATGTGTACAAAAATGTCTTCAGTTCTGTATGAATTTCTCCCAATACATTGGGAAAGAGATATACAAAAATGCGTACTAAACTGAAGATGCTGAGAGCAGTGCATTTGATATTTTGTGCAGACCTCTAACCAAAAAATCCTGTAAATTGATGCTGAAACTGGACGGAACAAATTTGTGCTTCAAAAAGCTAGAAAGTTGTTGAAACCAAAACAGACTCGCCCATCCCTGGTTAGAACTGATGCTCTTTATTGTTATAGGTGTCCACATGGTGCAAGAGAGTGCTTTTTGAATATGCATGTCAAGGACAACTCCCATTAGTGCAATTACTATCGTGTCTAGTTTGGACCTTTATAGAATGTGTTAATATCTTTGAATTTTTGGGTCTCCTGAAAGTTTTGAACATGTTTCTCTTTCTCTTTTTCTGCTTTGCACTGCCCTCTTGTGTTCACTATATTGAATTACACAGGAGTTGTTTTATGCTAGGTAGTCTTCTTCCACCCACTAACTTCTTTGCCATGATATTTCCTTGAATCTTACTTCCAACTTCTGGATATTGTGGTGATGCATCAAAGCTAAATACCACTTTATTTATTTATGCTATTATTTATAGGATTTATTTCCCACCTTTTCACCAAAGTCCTCAAAGGGTCACCAAAACGACCATTTTAAAAATGAGTACGTCAACAGATAAAAATGAGACTAGCATATAAGAATATGGATTAAATGTTTATTGTGCAGTGGAAGGTTAAATTGAAGTGTCTCTCACAAATGTTAAAAGTCATTAATGGCACAAGAGAACAGGACAGACTTTGCCTGTCACCTTGAAGTCAGCAAAGGAAGTGCCAAGAAGAACACGTATTTGGGGAGGGAGCTTGGGTGCCACTACAGAAAAGGCCCTTTCTGCAGGAGCCAGCTGCCTAACCTCCAAAAGAGGGGAACCCATCAAGAGCCCAGTTAGTGGGCAGGTTCATGTGGGAGAAGGCAATCTTTTATATACTTGGCTTTGAGGCCATTTAGGCCTCTTATTCACTATGATTTGGGAAATGGAGCACCACAGGGCTCTATCTTATCCCCTATGCCGTTTAACATATACATGAAGCCACTGGGGGAGGTTATCCGGAGATGTGGACTGAGGTGTCATCAATATGCGGATGATACCCAGCTCTACCTTTCCTTTTCATCAAACCCAGGTGAGGCAGTGGCTGTTCTGAACCAGTGCCTGGGCACGGTAATGGACTGAATGAGGGCTAACAAACTGAGGCTCAATCCAGACAAAGCGAAGGTACTGTTAGCGGGTAGTTCATCCGTCCACGAGGTGATGTTTACCCTGCACTCTCCCTAAAGGATCGGGTCCGTAGTTTGGGGGTGCTCTTGGATCCAGAACTGTCACTTGAGGCACAGGTGAACTCAGTAGCAAAGAGCACCTTTTATCAGCTTAGGCTGATATACCAACTACACTCTTATCTGGATAGAGATAGCCTAGCTACAGTTATCCATGCTCTGATAACCTCTCGTTCTTCTTCGTGGTCTCTGTGCATCACACATTATGGGCTCTGCGCCTGCGCGGAGCCAGCTCCGAAAAGTTCCCTAGCTGAAAACCGTTTTTGGGCGGGAAACCCTCCCCCACCATCCACTGAGCATGCTCGGGGTTTCCCGCCCTAGCTCTTCAGTTCTCTTCAACTGCCTGTGGATCAACAGCTCTGTGAGAGAACTCCCAGTTAGGTAGTTTTACCTTGTGCTGAAAACTTCCATTCTTTCTATCATTTTTTCTATTCTATTCTCCTTCTCCAGTTTTCTATCTTTTCTATAATAAATAAATAAATTATATTGTTATTGTTAGTTGATAAAATAGGTGCTTATGGCACTGAGAGGACTTTTCAAAAGGTGCAGTAATTGTTGACAAAAGATCTCCCAAACGGACGGACATTCTCTGTGTTTACTGTGCCTGGGAGAAGCACATGTGGTGGACTCCTGCGCTTTTTGCCTGAGATTTTCAAGGCAAGCGAGGAAGAATCGCTCAGATCGCCTTCGGGCTATTCTCTGGGAAAGGGCTCCGGCAGCAGTAGATACTCCTAAGTCGGTCCGAGTATCTACCTCTCCAAAGGAAATGGAGCCTTTGCCCCAGCCTCCTCCTGTACAGAGTGAAGCCCTGTCGGATCCACCCGCTCCAGCTTGTAGCTCTTCCGTCAAAGCGGCAAAGAAGCTTTCTAAAAGAGCTAGGGAGCATAATGGAAGCGAGGACCCTCTTAAAAAGAAAAGCAAGTTGAAGGCGAAACATGGAAAGAAAAAAGGATCGCATCTGTCTTCGTCGGTACCGAAGATCCCGGTACCGAGATCCCCGCCTTCGAAGTCTCCCTCGGTACCGATAAGCCCGATACCGAGGCTTTCGCTACCGAAACCCTTTTCGATACCGAGGCGAGCAACACCATCCTTGCCACCGGCATTAACGCTACCATCTTCCTCATGGTATGAGGAACAACTAGATTCTTCGGTACCATCACCTTGCCAGGGAGTCACGGTACCGGTGGAGGAACCACCATTAAGGGCTTCGATTTCGGAGGGAGAAATTAGAGACTCCCCTCTAAACACTATCACGGAGTGCCCTGTACAGCCACTATCGGAGCATGGGCTTTCCCCTCCTTGGTACCGTGAGGAAACTCATCCTGCAGTCGATAGCAGAAACCGTCGGTACCGAACGATGTCTCCACACTATCGCCCCCGAGACCTCTCCCCTACTTCAATTGCATCAGAGTACTCAGGATGTCAGCGCTCTTTCCACGGCGATCACTCCAGCTCGCCTGCTAGAAGGCATGATTATTATGCTGATTGGTCACCGCCTCCATATCGCCCATTTTATTATGACGACTGGAGGCACCGTAGGGAACAAGACTATTATGACTATTATGAGAGGCAGCCACACTTGCCGTACCCACGTTTTTGACAGCCACCATCAGAAACTGTCTCTCGTCCCCCACCTCCTCCCGATGTCAACCCTATGCCACCACCACCTCCACTGCAACCGATGTGCCCTTCGAACCCGACGCAGCTGGCGCCGGCAACGTAACCATCCGCATCGCTACCGACCGCTTCGGTACTGAACGTGAATATCCCTTCTCACACTATGCACCTACACTTCAATCTGAAGAAGACTATCAGTCTGATTCTTCGCAGGACGCCTCCCCAACGCCGTCTGTTCCTTCACCAGATGATTTAGTTGCCACTCCCGATATAGTCTCCCCGTCAGAGGACCTGGCTCACTTTGCCGAGCAAGTCCAAAGGATGGCGAGGTCTTTGGGCATTGAAATGTCCCAACCCTTGGAAAAGATGAATGATCCAGTCTATGATGATGTATATTGTGAATCAGCTACACCAGCTGCCATCCCGTACTTACCTGTGCTATTAAAGACGGCCCAACAATCCTGGAAGTTGCCATCCTCTATGCCCCCAACTTCTAAGAGATTAGAGAACCTGTATAAGATAAAAGAAAAGACAGCATCATTCCTATTCACTCACCCTAAACCTAACTCCATCGTAGTAGAGGCCTCGCAAGGGCGTTCTCAGAGAAGACATAATGCGCCTATCGATAAGGAAGGGTGTAGACTTGATGGCCTAGGCAGAAGAATTTACTCATCCACTGCACTATTACTGAGAGTTCATAATTACCAAGCCATCATGGCAAAATACCAACTCTTCCTATGGGAGAAGATGGCATCCCTCTGTGGTTATCTTCCGGATGATCAGAGAGAATTGGCCACAGTTTTCTACACGGAGGCGATGAGGCTATCTCGTCAAGAATTAAACACGGCTTGTCATGCCACGGACTGTGCTTCAAAAGCCATGATTGCTTCTATTGCGCTTAGAAGACATGCATGGCTACGATCAGCGGGCTTGTCCCAAGAGGCGCGTACTCGTATAGAGGACTTGCCTTTTGATGGGAAGGGATTATTCAACTGCTCCACCGATGAATCGATGGAAAGTATTCAGAAGGCCAAGAACACAGCCAAAAGAATGGGTATTGGGCAACAGCAGCAACAAAGACCTTTCCGCCAAAGACGCTGGTTCAGGAACCAATCACAATCCTTTCCTAGACAACAACAGCCAAAAGAAGGATTATATCAGTATCACCCTCAAGCGCAATACAAGAAGCAACAATTCACCGGACGTTTCAGACAAAACAAGGGCAAACCGGACGGAGCCCAGAAATGCCGTCTTTGACTGCCCAACTGTTCCTATTTTTTCCCCGTTTTGGAGAAATTCTCGCCCCATTCTACCCTACATGGGCTATCATCACTACCGATACATGGGTCCTAGACATCATCCGCTGGGGCTACAAAATAGAGTTTACTGCCATCCCTCCGCTCAGGATCGCAAGATCTTCACCACCTACAGACGCCCTTCTTCAAGAAACTTCATTTCTGATGAGAAAGGGCGCTATAGAACACTTATCCCCAAGCAATCTGAATCTTGGGGTTTACTCCCGTTATTTTACGGTCCCAAAGCGAGATGGAGGCCTTCACCCCATTTTGGACCTCAGAGAACTGAACAAGTTCATCAAGCCCAAAAAGTTTCGGATGAACTCTTTAGCAACCATCCTCCCATTCCTTTCTCAAGGAGATTGGTTTACAGCAATCAATCTCAGGGATGCATATTTCCATGTGTCAATCCACAAACACCATCGTCATTTCCTTCGCTTCCTCATAGGGGAAGAAATTCTCCAATTCAAAGTCCTACCGTTCGGCCTTTACACTGCTCCTCGAGTTTTCACAAAGTGCATGGCCCCTGTATGCGCTTATCTCAGGACTCAAGGAGTAGAAATCTATCCATATCTAGACGACTGGCTACTGGTGGCAAGTTCGAAACAGGAGGCCATTCACAACACCAGGCTCACGTCCAACCTCCTTTCTGCAGTAGGCCTCTGCATCAACGAGGAAAAGTCCACTTTCATACCCACTCAAAGGATAAAATTCCTAGGAGCTATTCTGGACTCAACTCTCTCCAAGGCTTTCCTTCCGGAATAAAGGGCCGCCACGTTACTAACACTAATGCTCAGACTTTGTCGGTCGCGCAGCATATCTGCCTTCCAGGTACAGAGACTACTTGGATTCATGGCAGTGACGGTGAGCGTTGTGCCATGGGCCCGCCTTCACATGAGGCCCATGGCACAACTGCGGTTGCTGCGGGAATACGACAACACCATGAACGCTCATCGAGTCAGACTTTTGATCCCTATCGCACTGAAGAAGTCCCTTCTATGGTGGACAAACAAAGCCAACATCATGCAAGGCTTGGACTTTAGACCCCCTCGGCCATCCAAGGTCTTGGTGACGGATGCGTCGTTGGTAGGCTGGAGCACCCACCGCGGAAAAATGAAAATCCAACAGCGTTGGAATTTTCTCAGCAGGAGAAAACACATAAATGTTTTAGAACTACTGGCGGTCCAGAAGGCATTACATGCTTTCTGGCGGTCTCTAGCAGAACATGCGGTCCAGATCCGCACAGACAACATGGCTGTTGTCTGACACGTCAACAAACAAGGGAGAACCCGCTCTATGGATCTGATCACGTTGACCCTAGAAATATTCCACTGGGCAATTGCTCAGGACATGGCACTATCCGCCCTTCATATCGCAGGCCAAGACAATATTTTGGCAGACAATCTCAGCCGCAACTTCGTGAACACACATGAGTGGAGAATGTCGAGATCTGCACTTGCAGATGTTTTTCGCACATGGGGCCAGCCGGCAATAGACCTGTTTGCGTTGCCAGAGAATGCCGTCTGCAGCTGTTTTTGCACATGGGGGGGTCACGGACTAGCATCCCTAGGGGACGCCTTCCAAATGACCTGGTTGGGCCATCTACTTTACCTGTTCCCCCCAATACCTCTCATCCCCAAAGTGATAGGGAAGCTACGCAGGGACAATTCCAACGCCATACTAATAGCCCCCTGGTGGCCAAGGCAACCTTGGTTCACGCTGCTTCTCAAACTGTCATCAGCGGAATTCATCAGGTTGCCTCAACGGCCCAACCTAATCTACAAGGAAGAAGGTCTCATTCTCCACCCAGATGTGCATACCCTAAATCTAATGGCTTGGAGGATACGGGTTCAATAGACCAGCAATCTCTCCCTGCAGACGTATGGAAGGTGATACTGGCAGCTAGAAAGCCAGCCACTAGAAAATCATACGATACGAAGTGGGAGTCGTTCTATGCTTTTGTCTTAGCAAGGGACGAGAACCCTGTCTCAGCACCCATTTCTACAATCCTTTTATTTCTCTATTCGTTGTTTAAAAGGGGTCTTAAGTTTTCATCACTTAGAGTGTATCTGGCAGCTATTTCTGCTTCGCACCAATGGATTCTAGGATGTTCTGTATTCACACACCCCTTGGTTAAACGTTTTATGAAGTGAATGAAGAATACCATCCTTCCGGTTCGTTCCTTTGTTCCCCAAAGGAGTCTCTCTGTAGTCCTAAAAGCGCTTTCAGGCAAGCCATTTGAGCCCTTAGCAACCACGGACCTCCATCTATTAACTTTTAAAGTTGCATTCCTGGTTGCCATCACGTCTGCTAGACGCTCATCAGAATTAGCCGCAATTCGCATGGATCCCCCTTACACTGTATTCCACGCCAACAAGGTTGCCCTTAGGCCAGATCCGGCTTTTCTCCCTAAGATTGTCTCGACATTCCACTTCAGCCAAGATATCGTCCTGCCAAGTTTTTTTCCTTCACCATCCTCTCCTCTAGAATCAACCTTGCATACTTTAGATGTTAGTCGTGCTCTCACCTTCTATCAGTCTAGAACAGCCTGTTTTCAGAAATCCCAACGACTGTTTATTTGCTATGGAGGAGTGAAAAACGGTCTACAAGTCTCTTCAGAGAAATTATCAGCCTGGGTCGTACAGACTATTAAGTTAGCGTATGACCTTGCTGGCCTGCCCCTGGAAGGTAGAGTGCGCTCCCATTCCACAAGAGGGGTCGCTATTACTACAGTGTTTGAGAGAGGAATCTCCATACCAGACCTCTGTAAAGCGGCCACCTGGGCAACGCCACTGACGTTTGCCAGTCACTATCGCCTGGGCATTCGGGCACGTCAGGATTGTGCCTTCGGGCGTGCCGTGCTGTCGGCAATCCTTTAAAGAACACATCTCGTCTGACACCACCCTCCTCCGGTAAGTCAGCTTGTTATTCGCCCATAATGTGTGATGCACAGAGACCACGAAGAAGAAAGACAGGTTGCTTACCTGTAACTGTAGTTCTTCGAGTGGTCATCTGTGCAGTCACACAACCCTCCCACTGTCCCCACTATGGTGTCATACCTGACTACGTAGTGGTTTTTACCTCAGTGAGACTGTTTAGGCGGTTTTCAGGAACTGAGGAGCTAGGGCGGGAAACCCCGAGCATGCTCAGTGGACGGTGGGGGAGGGTTTCCAGCCCAAAAATGGTTTTCAGCTAGGGAACTTTCCGGAGCTGGCTCCGCGCAGGTGCAGAGCCCATAATGTGTGACTGCACAGATGACCACTCGAAGAACTACAGTTACAGGTAAGCAACCTGTCTTTTGGATTACTGCAATGTGTTATACGTGGAGCTGCCTTTGAAAACGGTCTGGAAACTTCAGCTGATACAAAACAGGGCAGCCCACCTACTATCAGGGACTGGCCAGTGAGACCATATCATGCCAGTCCTTCTACAACTTCATTGGCAGCCAGTCCAGGCCCGATTCAAAGTGGTGGTACTAACATTCAAAGCCCTAAACGGCTTGGGGCCAGGTTATTTGAAGGAACGCCTCCTCCCATATGTGCCTGCCTGGACCTTAAGATCATCCACAGGGGTCCTTCTCCGCGAACTCCTGCCAAAGGAAGTGAGGCAGGTGGCTACTAGGAGGGCTTTCTCTGCTGTGGCACCCCAGCTGTGGAATGATCTCCCCAGAGAGGTTCGCTTGGCGCCTACAGTGTACACCTTTCATCGCCAGCTGAAGACCTTTTTATTTTCTCAGTACTTTAACACTTAATTTAACTTAAATTTAAACTTTGCTGTTTTAATTCCATATTTTAACCTATATCAATTTTTCTGTGTGGTTTTAATCCTGGTTGTGCTTTTTATATTGTAGTTTGTATTCGTGTTTTTAAATTGTTGGTTGTTTTTATGTTCTTCATGGTTTTAATTTTTGTGAACTGACCAGAGAGCTTTGGCTATTGGGCGGTATAAAAATGTAATAAATAAAAATAAATAAATAAAATATCTAAGAGTCGCCATACCACATCAAGCAACTGGTCCACTTTGTCTTCTAAGTAGATACTTTTATAATTTAATGAGAGCTGAAGCATACTCTGTAGAATCTAGAGTATTATAAATCTAGAGTACAGATGGCTTCCTGATGCTCCCTTATTGTCTCTTCTGCAGAAAACCAGGTGGCTCAGGAGACTGAGGAGGTGTTCCAGAGCTACGTTTACTACCGATATCAGCAGGAGCACACTGAGGGGGATGTGCCAGAAGACCCAGAAATAGCTGAGATCCGTCAGGAGCCAGATAGGTATGACTGCATAGATTTTACATCCTGTTCCCTCCCAAAACACAAGACGTGGCCACATGTCCGCCTCCCTCCACATTCCCATCTAACCATTTCCTTTGTCTTTTGGGCAGCATCCCCAACCAGGTGGGCAGGCGCCTGGTCGTCATCGCCGATGACATCAATAAACGCTACGATAAGGAGTTCTCTGATATGCTGAAGTCACTGCAGCCAACGATGGACAACGCTTATGAGTATTTCATCAACATAGCTTCCAGGTAGGTCAGGCAGGGAGCTGAGGCTGGATTCTTCTCCTTGCACAAAGAGTTCCCGAATGGAGCCCTGAAGGGTCCCCTTATAAGAAAGGGGCAGGTCAACGCTAAGTAGGCAAGAGATTTATACAAGCTCTTAGCAGATCATCCCATCAGCTCAAAGCTATTCCTCTAAGCCCCACTCTCAGCTCTTTGCTTCCTCAGAGTCTGAAGCCAACTGGCAACTGCTGTTGTTTTAACTAGGTCCTCCTCCAGCCCTTGCTTTCTAAGTGGCATAGGTCCCATTTAGAAGACACCTTAGACCATGGCTTTAACCATGGTGGTTAAGCCAGAAAGACAGCCTGTGTTCAGAAGACACCTTAAACCATGACTTTAACCATGGTGAATAAGGCAAAAAGCTTTATTCACCATGGTTAAAGTCATGGTTTAAGGTGTCTTCTAAACACAGCCTGGCTTTCTGGCTTAACTACCATGGTTAAAACCATAGTTTAAGGTGTCTTCTGAACGGGCCATAAAGACCTGTAGTGTTTTCCAAGGCTGTTGTAATTCACATGTAATTCACAACATAGGAGCCGTTTAGCAAATTCTCTGATTTATCTACTTCCAGAGGGGTAGCCATATGTATCTGCTGCAGAAAAAAAACACAAGTCTTTGGGCATCTACCTTAAAGATTATCACATTTATTAAGGTGCAAGCTTAATAAATAGGTTAATCTTTTAAAGTGCCACCAGACTCTTCATTGTTTCTGATTTATCTGACAAGCCTGAATGGAAAGGCAATTTCTTCTTCAGTTTTTTTAGAAACAGCGAACGCCTCTGAATACCTATGGTGCTGACCCTCTTTGAGCCTGAGGGCCGGATTCTATTTCTGAGAAGCTCCCGAGGTGGCTGGAGACAATGGCGGAAGGGGGTGGGGGTCAAAGTGCCAAAACTACCTGTGTATTTTTGCCTAATGCTCTCACTGCTCATTACTAATGTTTAGGGGAGGCATTTCAGCCTTTCAGAATGGGGGCAGGGGAAAACTGTGCAAAGGTCAGGAAGCCACCAAATGATTGGCACTCGGGGTGGGGCCATGGGAAGGGGGCGTGGCAATGTTAGCCAATCGGCCAAGCAGACTGGATAAACCTCTGTGATTGGTAGTTTTGATTATTTATGAACAGTGCAATCCTATGCAAATTTAGACAGGGAACAGTCCTACAACTCCCAGCATCCCATGCTGGGAGTTGTAGGACTGTTCCCTGTCTAAATTTGCATAGGATTGCGCTGTTCATAAATAATCAAAACTACCAATCACTTATCAATACAGTACTCAATTACTAGCAATTATACAAGGAGCAGGCATTAACTGACGGCATTCACTAGATGGGTTGCTTTGGAGAGCCCTTAGCTTGTCCATAGTGGTGAATGCCAAAATGAAGGGCTTGGGTCAGGTGTGTCCTTCACAATTTCTCTCACTTTCTGCCAAAGAACCCACAACATAGACATACCCATATGTAGGTGCACGCCCATCCACTCCCTGTTCTCTGCTAATGTTGTTTAACTGTCTCTTCTGTCCTCTCTTCCTGCTTTCCCTTCCTTGGGAAGCCAAGCGGCGTTGTTCTCACTGCTTTACCACCCTGAGGTAGTCATTATGCTACAACCAGGTAAATTAACACTACAGTACTTTCCCGTTCTTTCTTTTCAGTGGTAATACGTGTAAACCCTCTCCATTCCATACTATGCCTGCTAAACGTCCTGCAACACATATCTCCAAGGTTCTGCAATGTGGCATCCAGCCATGTCATAATTCTCATTTCCTCTTATAATGTTGTGTTTGGGATTTTTTTTAAAAAAAGGCTTTTGTAAAAACGTTATCGGACAAGTCCGCCAAAGAAGCTTTCCAGGCAGCTAACAACCACGTTAAAATGCATATAAAATTCAAGAACACTAAAGTATCAAGAACAAAAACAAATCACGATAGCAATGTTAGATAACCAGTCAAGCAGACTGGATAAACCTCTGTGCGGCCATGCAGCAGGATGAGGTGATCGAGTTCGGTAGATAGTGCCATCCCAGAAAAGGCCCTGCTTCTCACCTCTAGACTATGGTGCCAAGAGCAGCACCCATCTTGAAGATTTAGGAGCTGGAGCAGGCATAATATAGAAGATGGTATTTCTTGTCTTTGTGTGGGTAGAAATTGAAATTATCAGCTTCAACCAGCCTTTTTTCCCTACCTGGTGCTGCCAAAGGCTTAAACAAGTGCTGTCTTAGCTTTGCTTCTCAATTCTATAGCAGCCTTCCCCAACGTGGTGCCCTCTACATGCGTTTGACTACAACATGTAGTGTGATGTAGTGGCTAAAGTATTGGACTGGGAGTCGGGAGATCCAGGTTTTAGTCCCCACTCTGCCAAGGAAACCCACTGGGTGACTTTGGGCCAGTTAGTCTCTCAGCCCAACCTACCTCACAGGGTTGTTGTTATGAGGATAAAATGGAGAGGAGCAGGATTATGTATGCCGCCTTGGGTTCCCTGGAGGAAAAAAGGCGGGATATAAATGCAATAATAAATAAGCTCATCTGGAGGGCACCAGGTTGGGGAAGGACACTTTAGAGTATACTCTGTTATCATACAATTGTAGAGTTGGAAGGGGCCATTTCAGCTATTGAGTCCAACCTCCTGCTCACTACAGGAATGCTGTTTAAAGCATCCCAGACAGGTGGCTCTCCGGTCTTTGCTTGAATACCTCCAGTGACAGAGAGCCCACCACCTCCCTAGGCAGTTAGTTTAATTGTCTGACTGTTAGGACGTTTTTCCTGCTGTTCTGCTGAAATCTGCCTTTCTGTAACTTAAGCCTATTATTTTGGGTCAAACCGTCTTGTATAATGGAGAACAGGCTACGTCTGACTTCTACGAGACAAGCCTTTAGGTACTTAAAAAGTGCCGTCATGTCCCCCTTCAGTCTTCTCTTGTCTAGGCTAAACGTAGAACTTAGTTGGGTTCTATCTCAGCTGACTTTCTGTTGTGCTGGTGGAGAGGGGTTGGATCATGGGGCATTTTTCAAAGCAGGGGAGCATTCAAAAATATCTTCCCTAATCAGAGTCTGAAATGCAATCCATTCTACCACCTCAGGACTCTTCCTCCTCCTTCCATTCTTCATACAGACCAGGCCTAAGTCCCACTGCTAGAGGAGCTGCAGTGCTTTGAGAGGCCCTTGGGGCCTCCCATCCAAGAAGTGCATGTTTTAACTCGAGGAAGGGGTCCGAATGGAAAGTGGCTCAAATTTAGTAGCAGCTGTGCATTCTGTTGATTATATTAATTGGACGAATAGCTTGAACAAGATCTGTGTGTGGATTCTTTCTCCCTTGATAATACACAGGTCTGTTAGAATATGCCTCGTGGGAGCATAAGTGACTCTGGTCTGCTCACACTAGCATAGTTTCCTGGAGTGTCCTGGAGATGCTTTATTGGAGCTAGCAGGATGTGAAGAAGTGGCGCCCCAGTAGAGGGCAGCCAAGAGCCATCCATCCAAATAGCCCTTATTTTTTAAAATCCTCTTTTCCACAGTTTGTTTGAAAGTGGCATAAACTGGGGTCGTGTGATAGCACTGCTGGGCTTTGGCTACAGGATGGCCATCCATGTCTACCAGCATGGGTTGACCGGCTTCCTGAGGAAAATTGCACGCTACATCGCTGAGTTTGTGCTTCGCAACAATATCGCCCGGTGGATTGCCCAACAAGGAGGATGGGTAAGTGAACCTCAGAGCCATCCCAGAGGAGTGGTTTTTTTTCCAAACACACATGCACACAAGCCCCTCACTTGTTTCTCTTCACATGAAAGTAGGCTTGCTCTGACCTGGGATGAATGGGGGTTGTGGGCAGAATTAAGTCTCCTCCCTTGCTCATAGACTTAAAGGCTAGGATACCAATGGCAGGCCTGCCCCTTTCCACAGGGCTCCTTGGCAAAGGGCTTTAGAGCAGGTCAGACCATTGATTCACCTAGTTCATTATTGTCTGAGGACTGGCAATGGCTCTCCAGAATTTCAGACAGGGGCCTTTCCCAACCTTGCCTGGAGATGCCAGGGACTAGGACTGGTACCTTCTGCATCTAAAGCAGGGGTGGACATCATGCAGGGAGCCTGACCCACTGCTGGTGAATTTGCCGCAGGAATTCGGCAACCAAAAAGGGCTTATTTCCCCTTATATTATGCAGAGGTGGGCAACACGCAGCCTGTGGGCCACATGTGCCCCCCCAATCTCCCCCCCATGACATCCATAGTGGCTATGGAATGTCCAAATGACCAAGTTCAGCATGCGTGCTGGCTAAATTCGCCCCTTTGGGCCCTCTGTAGCCACTATGGAGCACTAAACAGGTTAAATTTCAAGTGAAGACAAGCAAAATTTAACCATTATAGCACTACAGCGTGTTTTGCCATAACATTCCAGTGACAATCCAGCGATTTTAACCATTATTTTTAGCTTTTAGCTCGTGAACTACAATGTGTGCCAGGGATCAAAATGGCCCCCGGACTGCCATAAGTTGCCCACACCTTTATTAAAGGAAAGCAAGGTGCTGTTTGTTGCTGAAATTTGGCAGTATGGTAGCAGAACAGAAGAATCTGCTCTTTTTTTGCTGATGATGCATTTTTGCAGTAAATTCAGCGGCACAGTGAGGGGGGCAGGGTATGGACCCCAGTGGGTTTCAGGTGTGTGGCGTGGGGTGGGAATTGTCCCCTGGACCTGCCCACCCCCGATCTAAAGCATGTAGTTTATCACTGAGCTACAGTGTCTGCACCTGTGCTTCTCTTACGGCCTTTTCTCTGATGGTCCAGGTGAAATTTGAGCTGCCTGCTGTCAGCTTCTGATAGGAGGGTGAACACCTGAGCCAGTAGCTGCTCTCCCTCACTCCTCATCCTTCACCTCTTCGGTTGCAGCTTCTCTGTCCCAGTGCCCACATAGGCAGTATGACTTTGCCTAGGTCAGGTGTACCGCACCAGAAGCAAGCCCTGGATCTCAAGGCATTTGAGGCCCGTTTTACACGTTTTCGTTTGTAGAAACTAGGAAAACATGTCACAATTTGTACATGTACATAATTCATCACATGAACTTGTGCTAGGATCTCACACAATTGGACATGAATTCACAAGGTGTGCATTGGGATGTATAAGCAGCAAATTATACATAGGCCATATAAACATGGTTTTCATGAATTTTCCTACGTGTGCTTTGGAGCCCTTATTAAAGTTTGAAAGCCATAAATACATGTCTACATCTAGAACAGCCTGGCCATGCTGCCTGGGGGTGATGGGAATTGTAGTCTCCACACATCTGGAAAGCACCAGGTTGGGGAAGGTGATCCTTTCGTTTTATATTTAACAGTAGTTTTCTTTCCCCTAGGTGGCAGCACTGGACTTAAGCAATGTTTACTTGAAGTATGCGGTGATAGTGGCAGCCATTATCTTGCTGGGCCATTTTGTGGTGCGGCGTTTTTTCACAGACTGACCGAGAAGGAAAGTGTTGCTGGCCACTTGCACGCCAGCCATTGACTCACTGCTCTGTGGTGATACTTTCAAAGACAGGAGGATCCAGGGAACAACCAAAGGAAACCCCGATGTGTTTTGCCAGCTTCTATCCCAATATGGCCTCCGTTTCTTAATCATCCACATGGAGATTCCAAAGCAGGAGATCTACAGCATAGTACTATAAGGAAGGGTGGAAATGAGCGTGGGACAGGATTTATTACTTCAAGAAGCCACGGGGACCAGTGGTGAGAACCGTGAGAGGCTGTGGTGTCCACAGTGCTGCAGGAGAGAAAAGGGACATGATCTCCTCCATGACGTCTCTTAAGAAGAACAAATCCTTTTCCAGAACATTCTCAGGTCCACATTAATTGTAGCCTTTTGCAGTTTTGTCCCCATGGAAAGCAGAATCTCCACGAGCATCATGTGGCATCATGGCTAGCTCTTTGCATATGTGCTGAGATCAATTCCTTTGCCTCCATGAGCTTTTTCAGTTCTGAAATTATCAGGTGGTCGATTAGGAGGCCATGTAGATCTGTCCTTGGATTTATCCAAGGATCATCTACCTGATTAGCCCCTTCTATGATCTGTGGATATCCATATAGGCATAATGTATTTCAGAGGAGAGAGAAAAAAGATACAAAACCCCTACAATACTTCATGAGATGTGGGCCTCTCTTTCATCCGCCAGATTATTTCCTAGCCCAGGTATGGAGTTCAGCACTTGTCAGTGGTTCTCTTATCATCACCTCACTTGCTTTTAACTACCCTGCAATAATCCTTCTCTGTCAGTGGAGCAAGCCAGCCTTTGCTAAAGGGCTTGAATGGGGCCTTGTTTCTCTTCTAGTTGAATCCAAAGGATGTTGAGACTTCATGTGTGTTTGTTTTTCAGATTCCATCATATTTTCCCCCTTTAGACCATCAGTAGCCAAAAGTTAAATTTGCCTTACACAAATGATGGATGAAAAGAGACATTTGATTTCCTGCTAATACATTATTTGGAACCTCTGTTTTCCTTTAAGATATATGGCCATGATCCAGCCAGGTTAAGCACATTTTAAGGCTACAATCCCATACATCGGGAGTTACTGAAATTGGTGAGACTTGCTTCTGAGTAAACAGGCAGATAATAAGGCTGCATGTCCTACTGCTGGGGTAGGAAATGTGTGGCCCTACAGATGTGGGACTCCAACTCCCATCAGCCCAGCCAGTATAGTCAATGGTCAGTAATAATGGGAGTTGCAGTCCAACATCATCTGGAGCATCACACATTCCCCATCCTTGTCCTGCTGATTTTAATTGTGAAGTTGAGCATGTGCTTAACTTGCCCAGTGAAATAAATAAGGACTTAGAAGTGCTTAACTTAGTCTGGATCATGCTTACCTGGAGTTCACCAAGCATTTCAGTGGAAATACATTATCCTGAGTAGTAAAGAGTGACAGGTGTGTAGGGCTGGTGTTTCCATTGCGAAGTTGCTGTTTCTTAAAGTCCCTTTTGGCTTAAAGAAACCAAAATGAGTGGTATTCCTTCCCTAACACTCACTGCAGTCTTTCCCTGCTGCTAGATTTCACTTTGTTGAAATCTGGGATAAAGCTACCATTGATTTTAGTAAAGCCACGATTTTGAACATACAACTGTGGGTTATTTTTCCTTGCTATGTCAGACCTGATTAATAGTGGTTTTTTCATATCTCTCTTTCTGTTACCAAAAGCTATTAATCAGAAGACTTGAAATGCATACCTAGTCTGTACATTTTTGAAGGTTTTTTTAAAAGTCACTCCAACTTAGACCCCCCCTATATGTGTCAGCAATATTTTTTTTTCTTAAAATGATTAATTTGGCTAACCATTTTCAAACTTGGTCATGTTCTTTAAAGAATTGTCATGAGTATGTTTTGACACCTTGTATTTTATCTCCATCCTATGCAACCTTGCTTTGAAGCAAGACCTATTTTGTTTCCAAGGAACATGCTTGCGGTGCCTTAAACTTCAACATTCCCTATTTTTAGAAGCTGAGAGAAAAGTCATTTCCAGAAACTGTTGCAAACAAGCTCGTTCTAAATCCCTTAAGAATTAGAATGGATTCTATGGCTCACCTAGTCCATTCCCTTCAACGTCAGAGTAGATATCTTATAGCAGGAGTGGGCAGAAGGTAGATCTCCAAATGCTTTGGATTTTAACTCCCAGAGGCCCCTGTCAGCAGGAATGCACACAGCTGAAGTCCAAAATATCTGGAGAGCTACTTTCTGCCCACCTGTCTTCTAGTATATCTTAAGGTAGAACAGTTTGCATACAGCAGCATTTCCCTACCTGGCACCTCCATTTGTGTTGGACTACAATCCCCATCATCCAGCCAGCTATCTTGGGATGATGCGAGTTGTAGTCCAGCAGAAGTGGAGGGTGTCATGTTGGGGAAGGCTGACCCACAGTATGTGAAGCAGATGCCTTCTGTAAGCATCTCTGGAAATGTGCCCAAGTCCTCTGTGATGGTGGCAATAATACCACGCAAGCCAAAATAGTAGACTGCATAGAGACTACTACAGGTCTGTTTGACGCTTGTCCTGTCCTTCAGCTGTGTTCTGTCCTTGCAGGCGGTCCCTCGCTCTGGTAATCCACTGCTCCTGGGCAGAAACAGCTGTCCATGTTGTTTTCCTAAAGCCCTTTAATATAGTTTGTAACAAATACAAAGTCCAAAACCATTGGAGAAGGCAAAGGCTCTTCCTGGTGCTGGGCTTCTGACAAAGAGCCAGGGTCCCCTGCTGCTCTCAAGTGGTTTGCAGCCTCCCTTGTAGTTTCTTTCTGCTTTTCTGGTTCTGAGTGTGGGCTAGAAACTTTCCCTCAAGAACTTCCTTCTGGGTTCTCTTAGCTCTTCTGAAAGGTAGCTTTAATTTTCCCCAACCCCTTTCCCAAATTCCACATCCCCCTGGCTAGATTCTACCTCAGAACGCTCAGGTTTGCTTCAGAGGGAGGCAGAGACTCTCATTGCTCATGCTAAGAAGCGTGCAGAAAATGTAGGCAGAAGTAGGCAGAAAATGGTGGCTGGGGCTGACTGAAAGCTGTAGTGGAATTGGCTTATACTTTTCCAGGTATTGCTTAGCTCTTGTGCCATAGACATTTTCTAGGACACCCTGGTACAAATAACCACGTTCACTCACTCATCAGTGGCAGGGTTGCCACAACAAGGGCTAGGATTCTGGCTGACTAATTTATGCTGTACAGCAATGGTTTTTCTTCCCCACCACGCTTTGCATTATTGTATTGCCATAGTCAGGGTTATATGTAGGTCACAATCACACCCATATGAGTACAGAATTGAGAGGGCTGGCTCTTCCATTAGGCAGGGTGAGGTAGCTGCTTCAGGCAGCTTATTTGGGGTGTCATGAAAGGGCACCAAACGGTTATTGTTGTTGTTTTACTGCCATAAATGGGGAGAGATGCTTATGGGATTTTCTGCCTCAGGTACCAAAATGACTTGACTAGCCTTGGGTACTCTCTATGCATTTGCTGCTGTGCCTAAAGGCAGCAAAATGTCTTGGGCTGTCTGTGAATTAGTTAAGCTTTAAGGCGGTGAAGACAGGCCTGCAAATGCATAGAGAATGGCTGATAACATTTCAGAAGCAGGTATGGGCATTATTTTGAGGGGACAAGTTTTCAGCTGCCTGTACCACCCTTTGTACCTTCCATTGACTAGCATAAGCAAATAAATGATACTATACTATATATACAAATTTGCATATATACAAATTTGGATAATTAACTCTAGATGCAGAATTTGGGTTGCCCTGGTGCAGGAGATAGTCCTGGGCCCACCTTCTCTCCTCCTTTGCAAGTTGTGATATTAGTGGAAGTTTTCACGTTCCTACTTCTGGTGTCATGGGTGAGATCAGCCCCTGGCTGGTGCCATTGGGTGGAGGCGTAGCTGCTACTCATCAGTAAATTGATAAATAAAAATAGAGTGGACAAGACTGCATCTTGTCTTAGAGCAGTCTTCCCACAACCTGGTGGCCTTTAGCTGTGTTGGACTAGAACTCCCATCAGCCCCAGCCAGCACAGCCAATAGTCCCAAACGTCTGGAGAGCACCAGGTTGATGAAGGCAGCCACGGGGGTCTAAACACTGGCTTTACTTTTACTAACACTGGCTCTGGTTACTGTGGGTGTATTGGTGCATTTTTCAACCAGCTTTTCCAATTGGGCAGTGCTTGTTTTATCTTTTATTTAACTTTCCATGCCAGTATGTCTGCCATAGAATCCTTATCCCTTGCCAAAGTTCCTGGAACTTATTCAGAGGCACTCACTTGGCCTGTTGCATATTGAACCGAGTGTCCCAGTATTCCCCACACAAGGTTTGATCAAGTCCAGAGCTGCCAGTTACCATGGTACTATTTGGCAGACAGGCAGAACTACTACAGGAACTGCTCCTACTTAGCAACTACCTCCATGCTGCCTTGAATCCATCATGGGTTATTTTTGTTCCCAGGGAGGACCTAGCAGAGAACCCTAAAGGGCAACTGAGGAAAGGGAAAAAAGTACCAGGATATGAAGCTTTTGCTGTTACACCATAGCTTTATGGGCGCACGTTCTGTGTGAGGGTCAGTAGCTGGGTTGGTAGACAATTTGAGTGGAGAAAGCATACCTGGGAGGGAGGCAGACCGGTGCAAGTAGCTCTCTTCTTTGGTGAAAATTGCTAATAGAAGTCATGGAAGATAAGGGGGCATATTGGGAAATGGAATTGCTCCAATAAAGTACCCTTAGACATTTGTTTTTATCTGATGAAGAGTTATGTGGAGCCCAAAAGCTTGCATAGTCCCAAATTGTTTCACATTTTCAAGATGTCATCTAACTTCGTTGTCTCATTTGGGACCAACCTGACAATTGTATAAGTGACTGAAATGTATATGCGATATTTTAATAGATACAGGTACGGTGGGTGTAAGCTAAAAGTACTACAGAAACACAGGACCTGGTATAGCATGCAGAATTCAGCTGCTTGTGAATCTCAGCTTTTTTACTTTTTTTTTAAAATAGACAAGTGTCTAGCCCTCTTGATAATGAAAATATGTTTGAAACTGTTGGACATTTTCTGCCAAAATCTCAGAAGCCAAAAAGGTGGCTTTTAAGTAAGATTTCCAGTGGTTGGCAGTGGGGCTTCAGTGACCTAGATAGCTTCTTATTCCTCACCATGACTAGCCAAACCAGACTAAATCCTGCAAAATAGGAATTTGTGGAGATATACCTTAAGTTTTATTGGCTGCAGAATTTCCGGTACAGAATTTGGATTGTCTGGGCACCGCATTTTAACTTTTAAAGCATGGAGTACACATAGTCCTGGCTAGAGGCAGAGCTTGATCCTTGCCAACACATTGGTTTGTGAAATTCCATTGATCCCTTTAACATGTGAAGAAGACAAAACGGAAGACCCAGTTTCTGAGAGTTTGTCAGTAGCATTGGAATTTTCCCTAAGTAGGAGCGATTTCCCCACTCACACCCCATTTTAGAGTCATTAATTAACACTCCACTTGCCTTCACCCAAATCATTTCCTTAAGGGATTATTTAGACCCTCCATCTGAGCCATAAGAGTTGTGGCCTCTCTATGGCATTACACATACTCCTGGTGACCCTTGGGGCAGTTCTAAATTCATACCTATGAAAGGCGGGGGCAGTGCCTTCCCAAATAGGGTTCTTACCTGCCGATCTGAACCACTTGAACCATTGAGGACATATTTTGGGAAGACTTTGTTTAAGTACATACTTGAAGCCATATGTTTGCCTTTCTTTGCCTTGTATTATATTTAAAAGGCTGCTTTTTATTTTCCATACGTCATACCCAGCTTTAACAGCCCCTTTCCCTCAGGGATTCAAAGGGAATGAAGCCAGTGATCTAGAGGCACCCAGTACATCTGCAGATCAGGCAGAATATTCTTTTTCATTATCTTATTTACCTGTCTCCAAGCTGATTGCTGGGAATGCAAATTGCAGGAGAAAAAGAGAACCGCTTCCAGAAAAGCGCTGCAATCTTCATATCACTTAGTTTGGCCTAATGGCACTGGGGTACACATGGCCAGAACTTTGGAGAATTGGCAGTTCTGAATTCAGATCCTGAATTATGGTTTTTGGGGGAAGAAAGAGATGACAACAATACTTTCTGCTACCTGCATTGCTTTCAGATTTGGAATGACACCTGACTACAGTATTTTATATAAATTATCTAGTAGCGATTTCTGGTTTCAAAAGAAAAGGAGAGGGGGTGCTTCTCTTGGACGTGGGTAAATATGGTAACCCATCATGCATCAAGCAAAAAAGCCAATCATGTTCCATTCTACCTCCATCAAAGAAAGGGACCCCTCCATGGGTGGTGCTACTGGACATGCAGAAAATGTGCCTCTTTTCTCATACACTCCAAATGAGCAATCAAGCATTCGTTGCATGGTGTATCCATGGGGAGTGCACTGGGTTGTTTACTGGAAAGCTGTATTTTTATGTACTTTAAAAGAATCCTTAAATTGTGAAGTGCCTAGCACACTATCGGCACTAAATAAATGTTAAATTGTAGTAGCTGTAATATATATATTTCAAAATAAAAGTGTATGAACATGAATTCCAAACAGAAGGCATTGCTTAAGGGTTTTCTCCGACTCTGGAGAGCTGAATAGGGAGGCAGTTGTGTTGTATGCTTTCTGATTTAAATGGTTGATCGATCTCTGGAAAAGTGGAGTTGTTCTAAGCCCTCACTTTCCACTTACACATGAGGCTGTACAGTTTGTGAAAGCCATCTGGGGGCTTCTACCTTGCAGCTGTTACAATTCATATGTGCTGCTGATCTCTGTTCAGTCATGACCATGGCCTTGGGTGCTGACCCAAATTCAGCTAATGCACTTCCAGACCACTGCAAAAGCTCGCGACACTTCCAATAGCTCTGAATCCACATACGACTGAAGGAGGGGGAGGGGGAGTACTTTTCCATACTGGGATGCCCCAATCATCCAAACTGTTGAGCTATGGGGGAGTCTTGGGAGTAGAAATGGAGTGGTGGTAGTTTTTACCATCCATTCCCTGTCTGTACAATTTGGATGGTAATGAGTTTGCATGAAAATCTCAGCTGAAACAGGGAGTTAGCAGGAACATATTCTTTGAAGTCAGTGGTGCATCCTGCAAGCATCAGACACAACTATGCATCACAACCCTGTGCCCTGAATTAAGTTTTAGAGCCTTCGGTAGTTCGTTGTGATACATTTAACGATCATTTCATAGATAAAATCTCTCGGATAAGAGCCAATTTAGATGCCGTCGTTATAACAGAAACTGAAGATGAGGTGTCCAGCAACTCTGTGAGTAGGATTACGCTGGATCAGTTTCAGTTGGTGAGTACTGAGGATGTGGACAAGCTGCTTGGACGAGTAAGGAGGACAATTTGTCCTCTCGATCCCTGTCCTTGGCTGGTCGCCCAGGGAGGAGATGCAATTAAACAACAACTACAACATATTAATGCATCTCTCAGGGAGGGGAGTTTTCCATCATGTTTAAAAGAAGCAGTGGTACGGCCGCTTCTAAAAAAGCCCTCCCTGGACCTTAGTAACAGACCGGTATCAAATCTTCCATTTTTGGACAAGGTGATTGAGAGGGCAGTTGCCTTTCAACTCCAAGCAGTTTTGGATGATACAGATTTTCTAGACCCATTTCAAAACAGCTTTAGGGCGGGATACGGAGTTGAGACAGCTATGGTCGCCTTAGTGGATGATCTCCGCATGAGTATTGATGGGGAGTGTGTCCCTGCTGGTACTTTTGGACCTTTCAGCGGCTTTCGATACCATTGACCATGGTATCCTTCTGGAACGCCTGAGGGGTTTGGGAATCGGGCGCTGTGCTGCAGTGGTTCTGGATGGTGATGCTTGGGGATAGTTGCTCCTCAAAAAAGGAGCTGTTGTATGGCGTACCACAAGGTGCCATCCTATCCCCAATGCTGTTTAACATCTACATGAAACCGCTGGGAGAGATCATCCGGAGGCATGGAGTGGGGTGCTATCAGTATGCTGATGACACCCAAATATATTTCTCTATGCCTTTGTTAACAGCGTCAGCTAAGGATAGTGTGTCTCCTCTGAATGAATGCTTGGAGGCGGTAATAGGCTGGATGAGGAAAAACAAACTGAAGCTGAATCCAGACAAAACAGAGGTGCTTGCTGTCAAGCGCTCTGACCTAGGTTTGGAGGTGTGTCAACCGGTTCTGGATGGGGCTACACACACACCCCCGAAAGACTGTGTTCGCAGCTTGGGGGTTCTCCTGGATCCGTCGCTCCAAATGACAGCCCAGATAAACGCGACGGTCAGGAGTGCCTACTATCAGCTTCGGCTGATAGTTTTGTATCTATCAGTTTTGTAAACTTCGAGGCAACAATGGATGAAGGCCAATGCACCACAGTACAGAGAACAGCTCCAATAGTGCCCCAAAATAGTGTCCGCAACAATGTAGGAACAAAGCCAGACTATATAAAACACATGGTCTTCGATGTCTATATACTAATGCCCAGAGCATGGGAAACAAACAGAATGAACTTCAACTCTTATTACATGAAGGAAAATATGACTTGATAGGTATAACTGAAACTTGGTGGGATTACTCCCATGACTGAAATATAGCAATTGAAAGATATAACTTGTTCAAAAAGAACAGAAGAAATAGAAAGGGAGGTGGAGTTGCACTATATGTTAAAAATACCTATCCCTGCACAGAAATACAGGCGGATCAGACTGGGAGCCCTGTCGAGAGTGTCTGGATTAAAATAAATGGGGCAAGGAATAAAAAGAACATGATAATCGGAGTCTACTACCGACCACCCAATCAAGGAGAAGACGAGGACGAAACATTTGAGAAACAAATTGCCAGTGTTTCAAGGAAGTGTGATGTAGTAGTGATGGGGGACTTCAATTACACTGATATCTGTTGGGAGACAAATACTGCCAAAAGCCTTCCAAGAAATTCCTGACATGTGTGGGTGATAACTTTCTCCTACAGAAAGGCAATCCTTGACTTGATATTGACCAACAGGGATGACTTAGTGGATAAAGTGGCAGTTACGGGAACTATGGGGGAAAGCGACCACGTCATACTTGAATTCTTGATTATGAAGGAGACAAAAGTCGAGCGTAGCCATACACGTACTCTGGATTTTAGGGAAGCTGATTTTAATAAACTCAGAACTATGATAAGTAAGGTCCCGTGGCAAGTGAGCCTAATGAGAAAAGGAGTGCAGAATGGGTGGGAGTATTTAAAAAAAGAAATTTTAAAGGCACAGTTACAAACAATTCCAACAAGGAGAAAAGATAGAAGACAACAGAGGAAACCAATGTGGCTCCACAAAAAGCTTAGAGATGACCTGAAAACAAAAAGGATACATATAGGAAGTGGGACGAAGGCCAGGCTACAAAAGAAGAGTACAGACAGGTGGCGCAGAAGTGTCGAAATGGCGTCAGGAAGGCTAAAGCTGAGAATGAGCTGAGGTTAGCGAGGGATGCTAAAAGCAATAAAAAGGCTTTCTTCAGATACATGAGTAGTAAAAGACAGAGGAAAGAAATGGTGGTTCAACTGCTTAATGAGGATGGCAAATTGATAACAGATGACAAAGAAAAGGCTGAAGTGCTCAATTCCTACTTTGCCTCACTCTTCTCCCAAAAGCGTGTCTATGACCCCCTGGAGAAAGTGAAGCAGAAGTTGAGGGGGCAGGATTGCAATTTGAGATTGATAAACAAATGGTCAAAGAACACCTAATTTCCTTGAATGAGTTCACATCTCCAGGGCCTGATGAACTGCATCCTAGAGTAATGAAGGAGCTAGCGGAAGAACTCTCAGAAACTTTGTCTATTATCTTTGCAAAATCATGGAAGACGGGTGAGGTGCCGGACGACTAGAGGAGTGCTAACGTTGCCCCTATCTTCAAAAAGGGCAAAAAGGAGGAACCTGGGAACTACAGACCAGTCAGTCTGACATCCATCCCTGGGAAAATTCTGGAGCAGATTATAAAGAAGTCAATCTGTAAACACCTTGAAATCAATGCGGTGATCACTAGAAGCCAACATGGATTTGTCAGGAACAAGTCCTCTCAGACTAATTTGATCTCATTTTTTGATTGGGTAACCTCCCTTGCGGACTGTGGGAATGCTGTGGACGTCATATATCTTGACTTCAGCAAAGCTTTCGACAAAGTACATCATGATATTCTGATTAACAAACTAGCTAAAAGTGGGCTAGATGGAACAACTATTAGGTGGATTCACAGTTGGCTACAGAATCGGACTCAAAGAGTACTTATCAATGGAACCTTCTCAAACTGGGGAGAGGCAACGAGTGGGGTACCGCGGGGCTCAGTCCTGGGCCCAGTGCTCTTCAACATTTTTATTAATGATTTGGACGAGGAAGTGCAGGGAACGCTTATCAAATTTGCAAATGACACAAAATTGGGTGGGATAGCTAATACCCTGGAAGACAGAAACAAACTTCAAAGTGATCTTGATAGGCTGGAGGAAATAGGAAATAGAAACCAAATACACAGTTACAAGATGGGGGATACTTGGCTCAGCAATACTACAAACGAGAAGGATCTTGGAATTGTTGTAGATCGCAAGCTGAATATGAGCCAACAGTGTGATATGGCTGCAAGAAAGGCAAATGCTATTTTGGGTTGCATTAATAGAAGTATAGCTGCCAAATCACGTGAGGTACTGGTTCCTCTCTATTTGGCCCTGGTTAGGCCTCATCTAGAGTATTGCGTCCAGTTCTGGGCTCCACGATTCAAGAAGGATGCAGACAAGCTGGAACGTGTTCAGAGGAGGGCAACCAGGATGATCAGGGGTCTGGAAACAAAGACCTATGAAGAGAGACTGAAAGAACTGGGCATGTTTAGCCTGGAGAAGAGATGATTGAGGGGAGACATGATAGCACTCTTCAAATACTTAAAAGGTTGTCACACAGAGGAGGGCCAGGATCTCTTCTCGATCCTCCCAGAGTGCAGGACACGGAATAACGGGCTCAAGTTAAAGGAAGCCAGATTCCAGCTGGACATCAGGAAAAACTTCCTGACTGTTAGAGCAGTACGACAATGGAATCAGTTGCCTGGTGAGGTTGTGGCCTCTCCCACGCTAGAGGCCTTCAAGAGGCAGCTGGACAACCATCTGTTAGGAATGCTTTAGGGTGGATTCCTGCATTGAGCAGTGGGTTGGACTCGATGGCCTTGTAGACCCCTTCCAACTCTGCTATTCTATGATTCTACGATATGGCAACTGCACCCCTTCTTAGAGTCAGAAGACCTAAAGACGGATGTGCACCTAAATGGTTTGGGTCCAGGTTACCTGCGGAATCGCCTTTTCCCATACAGTCCGCCCCACACACTCAGGTCCTCTGGGGAGAACTTACTTCAGTCAGCCAAGAGTAGGCTGACATCAGTTTCCATGAGTTTCTTCTGTCGCCCCTGGATTATGGAACGGCCTGCCGGAGGAGATTCGTAATATTAACTCCCTCTGTGATTTTAAGGCAGCTTTGAAGACTGGCCTTTTCCATCATGCCTACCCAGATTAATGTAAAATCAAGAATTTTTTTAAAAATGTGTTGATTCCTGCACTAATGTTGTTCCCCACCTCGATCCAAAGGGAGAGGCGGGTAAGAAATAAATAAATAAATATATTATTATTATTATTATTATTATTATTATTATTATTATTATTGGTAATGCCAAACTCAAATGTTAAAGAGGCATATGTTGGGCCTCTATTTATTATTTATTTATTTAAAACATTTATATCCCGCCCTATATCATTAAGATCTCAGAGCGGCGTACAGATAAAAGCATACAGTATGAAACAATAAATATGCACAGTTAAAAACAAATTAAACCATGAACCAAGTTAAAACAGTATATAATTTAAAAGCAGCTAAAACAGTTAAAACAATGTGCCAGTGAGTTTAACCATCAAAGGCTTTGTTAAAAAGACATGTTTTTACTAAAACCATGAGACTTGAACACTTCTCTCACACATTGCAAGGGCAGCGTGGCCCACATTGAAGAGCTGGGGCTTCAGGTTTGCTCTTGAATAGTTGAGCGATTTAAGAGATGGAATCCGTTATTCCATTTCGGTATTGGCAGTGAAGTAACTGCTAGCAGTACATTCTTAGAATCTTCCTAGCACAGGGTTAGAACATGCATCCCTAAAAGCAGTTCCACTTGGCCCATAAAAATACTGGGAGCATTAGTTTTTATGTTTGTGAAGAATTACTTCTAGCACCAGACCAATGTCCTACAACTTGGTCTCCACTCTTACCCTGTGTGCACAGCTACATAAAAGCAAACTTGTCCATTGCCTTCCTTGCAGGCCCTTCTCTTTTCTGAGCAGCAAACCAAGCAGAGGCCTTAACCCTCCAGATGTTTGGACTCCAGTTCCCATCATCTCTACCCATTGGCCTGGCTGACTAGGGCTGATGGGAGCTGGGAGCACCAACAAGATTTGAAGGGCCACGCTTCCTCACACCTGCTCTAATGCGTGTTCTATAAAATGTGTTCTGTGGGTTTCTCAAGAGGAGGAATAAGCAATCGTAATGAATAGTCACGACTGACAGTAAATCACAATACGAGATATATATGTAAGGGAAGATTTGCTAAGAGAGTCTGTTTTCTGTGGCCTTGGGCAGGTCAGTTCATCCTTCTGTTCTGTTGGAGGGGATTGGTTCAGCCAATATGGAGAAAACGAGTTGTAAGCCAAGCAGTCTCTAAGCCTTCCCTTTATTCTGCCTATACCAATGTAATGTCGTTCCAGAACTCTATCAACACAAGGAAAGTAGAATTTTTTCCTGTTCACGTTCTCAGGAGCTCCCAAATACCAGCATTTTCCCTCCCTAACCTTTCCCATGGGTGGCTCATTCTAACCTGTTTCTAATGGGCCACCTTGCCCCTCCTGCTGGAGAGTTTGGCAATTCCTGATGACGTGGAACTGGCAACTGCTGGGTTGCTTCTATGCTTGCCACTTGCTCTACCCTGTCAGTGGTGGAGGCACAGTTCAACCTGCCCATAGCTACCATAGCTCTTATAGAGTTCCCACAGGCACCTATTCAGCTCCTCAAAAAGCTCCAAAGTGACAGGAGCTAGACTTAGTTGGCATGAGAAATAACTGCAGGAAGATGACCATGGCAGTCTTGGCTCTGTGGAAACCTCCGAAACATCCACAGGTGAACAAGCAAGTGGACAAAAAGGGATACTTTCATAGGAATGTCTGGACAGGGACCCTGAATGAAAGTCATGCCTGTGGAGTCCTCCTCCCGATTCTCTGGGTCTATGGACACTTCAGTTCATTCGTCTCCCAAGCTGCAGAAACATATTTTGGCCTCAAGTCTGAAAGAACTGATTCAACTAGTACAAATGTATATTATCCCATAAAAGGGAACGTGGATAAGCTATCCCAACATAAAACTCTTTGTTCATGTATATCTTTAACATGAAGACATCTCTTGGCACCTAGCAGATTCCTTGCCCTTCCTATTTTAATTTTATTTCTCAATATATTTTAAAGTTACTATTTATTTTTTAAAATTGGGATGCTGGCATGTTGGAGGGCAGTGGGAAGTTCTGCCCCCCAGTGCCCTATTTACTTGGGTTCAAAAGGCCAGTTTAGGATTTTGGAGGTCAGACCCCTCTGTTGCCTTATACTTCGCTTCTTGGACAAGTTACTCTTCTTTTAGTCTCACCAGTTTGTCTTCTGGGAAATGAGTGTTTTATGGTTGGCCACGTCCACCATGGCAGCCATTTCATAAACAGGCAAGCCTGCTTACATGGCAGCCATTTTGTGAGAGCACCAGTGACATTTTCTCAAAATTCAAGATCTGGGGTTGGGGACACCTTGCTCAAGTCCATTGGACTCTGTGCTGCCTGCACTCCTGGTTGGCTGCTTCAGGTGTTTACTCTCCCCACTATGTTCCCACAGCTCACCACTGAATGTGAGCAGGTAGCTTCAGCAGCCACATGTATTTGGAGATCAGATGCACTGCAAGTATCCCACCCCCAGAGGAGAGTGCCCACCGCATCTCTGTATGAGTCAGCTTTTACTGGAGATGAGTAGAAGAGCTGGGAGAAACATACTAAAGGGGGTGATTCCAAATGTCCCTAGGTTATGAAGAGCTTTAAAGGTAAACACCAGCATTCTGAAGTGGCCCTAGAAGCAAATGGAACCAGTACAGTTGAGCCAGAATAGGGCAGTATGTCTCCTGCAGCTCATTCCTTTCAAGAGGTTGGCTGCATTCTACACTAGCTACAGCTTCCAAATTAGTGTTAAAGGCAGCCTCAAACAAAGCACATTGCAGTAAGTTAATACATGAGGTTACTGAAGAATAGATGAAGGGCAGATCTCTCTTGGAGACAAGCAGACATAGCCAGCTCACCAGCCTAAGCCCATCAAAGCCACCCAAGGTTACTGTCATCCCCTAAGAATCCACATACATTAACATCTATTGATGAAGTTAGTTGCAGAGTAAATTGAAGGACAGCAGCATGAATATGCATTTCCCCTCCTGCTTTTCGTATTCTGTGGATTATCAGATTGCCACACTGGCAATCTGATGAGCAAAGACAATCAAAGGAAATTGGAAGAGACAAGCAATTAATGAAGAAGGAAAAGGCAATTAACTTAAACCGCTATAAGTGAAGTGTTGGCTGCTGGCTTGGAAAATTCCAAGTGAAAAGACTGGCTTCAGTTGCAATCTTATACTCACTTACCTGGGAGTAAGTCCCACTGAAATGGGCTTACTTCGGAGTGGACAACTATAAGATTGCACTGTTGGGCTACTATCCTAAACATGCTTACTCTTTATTGTGGCAATTTTGCATGGAAGCCACCACTGCCATCTCTGGGAACAGCCATTCAATGTGTGGCAAAACCTCCAGGCCTGCCTGATCAATCCATGGTTTCTGCTTGGGGCCGGGTGGGACTGCATCACCCAATGTTTCTGAAGGAAAAAGCTAAACTGTGCTGGATATTTGCATGATGGAAGGTAGCCTTCCATAACCTGATGTGCTCCAGATGTACTGGCCATTAGCTGGCTGGGGTTGGAATTATAGGAGTTACAGTCCAGCACATCTGGAAAGCACCAGGTTTGGAAAGGCAGATATAACAGGTTGCACAAACATTCTAAATATGCTTATTTGTTGTGATTTATGTCCCATCTTTCTATAAAACATCCTAGGTGGCTTACAATCTATGTAAAAATACACAAACTATAATAATAAAAATAAGAGAGACAACAGCAAATAACAGCAGTGACAGCAGTCTAAAAAGTCGCCTAGTTTTCATCCCACACATGCAAAGTCTAGATGCCTATTTGGGTGCCAATCATTCCCGCTGATGTTATTTGGATCTAACAGCATCTGCAGCTGCTCAAAGAGCTCACAGGGGATTCTGGAATACACACATACAAATGTATCTCGGTGACATTCCAAACATTAACTACAGGGAGCTGCCCAATTGGGTACAAAGACTTCATTCCCTCTCCACATAGGGTTGCAGGCATGGCTGCCAGTCATGATGGCTATACATTACTAGAGATGTGAAGGCCCAGAAAAACCCCAGAAAAATTCAGGAAAAAAATGTTTCTCCACAGTTTTTTTCCAAAGCCTTTTTTGTTTTGTTTTTCTGAAAATTGGAAAAATGGAGGGGAAATGAAGAAAAAAATGGATTATGGGATGCTTTATTTTATTTTAATAAAATGTTTAAGACAAGGTGTTCAGATATTTACTTCTCCAAATGATTTCTAAAAACTATGTACAGTATCATAGTTATTACAATTTCTGTGCACCAAGGACAAGCAAGTCTTAGGTTGCAAACTGAGACTACAACTGTCAAATGCAAGAGCAAGATGCATTTCTGCCTCTAAGGGGCACTGCCATTGAAACAGAGACTGAAACTGACAGTAATAGCTATTACAGCTCAGAAAATGAGTCTGATTAAATTTCATGCATATTCATTGAATCTTGATTCCCCCCCCCCTTTCCTCCCCTCTCAGTTCTTTTTATGGGAATGGGTGCTTTATGTCTGCTTGACACAATGGAGGACTAGTGGAGACATAAATAATTTTCTTTGTTACTAATGTTGATGGTTTCCTCTATTGTTTTTAATTATTTTTTGCCTGTGTTAGAAAAATTGCGGATTACAACCCAATTAAATCAAATAAAAAGGCATCCGGATGCAGTTTCAAAAGGAAAGTTTATTTTCCACCTCAGGTACCAAAAAATCTCTTTGTACAAAGGTCCCTTTCCCTTGCCAATGTAAAGGAAAAAGGCCCGGAACAGAGTTTATGTTTTATTTTATACAGGGGGGAAACATTGTACCCAAATAATTGGTTGCTAGCTCAAATCGTCACAGCTGATCCTCCTCCCTGTTTTCTTGACATGCCCAGATGGGGAGAGACCCTGTTGACCTTGCAAACTCCATTATCACATAATTCCCTTAGTAATGAATCCTGGGACCTTCCTGTCACGTATTCCATTCTTTAACTAATCCCTGTCCACCACTCCCTCCCTGGTTCCCCCCCCCCTTCGCAATGTCCCCTGGGGCATTCCTGTCCCACCTTGCCTATGTGGCAGAAACCTTCCTGCTTCACCTTCCCTTCCCAAATTCCCGCCAGAGTGTGTGGAAAGGAAGGCGAAGAAGAAGCCCCCAGCCCTCAAGATGGCGCCTGACATTCCTTTCAATGGGCGAGCTTCCCACCTCTTATTTCTCTCCCTGGTTTCCCATTGAGCTGTGGGGAAAGGAAATAAGAGGTGGGTGGGTGTGTATGCCAGCTGCGCAAGCAAGCGCCTGGTGATTTAACCAGCAGCTAGGGCTCGTCCTTTACACCTGAGTAAGCGACCTTACCCAAATAGGTAAATTGGACTTTTCTCTCCTACTTGGGAGTAGAGGGTCTATTCTACTCATCTAAATCGCTTATAAATCACCCAAGGATGGCATTTTGGGAAAGGGAAATGAGGAATCTTGGAAGAAGGACAGGAGAGAAGAGATGGCCGAAGGGAGTAGTGGGAAATCAGTTATTGTTCCATAACACCTACTCCTCATAAACTGGCAAAACCAAAGAGGTTCCTTACAGTTCAGGTGTTCCTAACAGTTCAGGAGCTTGCAGCTCCATTTGTTACCCCCCCAAAAAGGTAAAAAAGTAAATTCAATTTGTAATAATTGTTTGAATACACTGTACTTCTAATATACCAAATATAATAATTTTATGCCAAACTAACTTGGACTTAATTATATTTTATGTTCCTAAAGTAACAAAGTGACTTTCAATCTATAAAAAGTGCTAATATTGCATTATTTCAATTTTTCTGAAAATTTGTTTTTTTCTGACACCCCCGCCCCCACCTGAAAAAAAAGGGATTTTTCCAAGATTTAAAAATTTCTGGAAATTTTACATCTCTATTTGCCTCCGGTTTCTGTAACAATATGCTTCTTTATACCAGTTGCTGAGGAACATGAGCAGGAGGGATTTATTGGTTTTAGGTCTTGCTTGTGGGCTTTCCATGGGCGTCTGGGAACAAAATGCTGGACTACATAGGCCTTTGGTTTGATCCAAAAGGGCTCTCCTTATATTCTGCATTCTGTGCCTTTCTCTGCATGCTCAGTCCTCACCAATGTTTTCCACTTATCCAGTTGGGCTAATTTTACAACTAATCTGCCACTGGGAAGCATTTCCAAAATATATTAATTGTGCCTATTTTCAACCAAGCAATGGAGAAAATTTCAGTATCCTCTAAAGTAAGAGGACAGGGCAACTTTGCAGATATTAAGACCGGGGTCCGAGTTTAAATTTGCTATGAGAGTTTGCCAGATGGATCTACAGAACTACCATTATTGTTAATAGAACTTATTTTAACATATGGCCTGCTTTATCCTGAAAGGCTAAGTGTGGATAAAAGACATCTCCATATCTTACTGACCTTGCAAAGGACATTGCTATTCCAATTCTATAGAAGGGGTTAGCTGGAATTTGGTGAATCAGTCCGGGGTTAGCTGGAATTTGAACCCATATCTCCAAGCCCAAATCAGCACTCCATTTGAATGGATTCAAATTATGAGGAAACATGCCGGAGGCGGGGGGGGGGGGGGGAATCCTAACATTTTTTTTTTAATCTGCAAGAATGAAGGGTGGTTACAACTTTTTTAAAATAAATAAAATTAAAATAAACTAATAGCATGCCTATAGTATGAGTTTATTACAACTCATTGCAAAGATGGAACTGGTTTAGCAACCTGCAGCACAGGAAGGGCTAGGCAGTACCTGAAGTAATGTTTGTACAGATCAAGTTGTATCAAAGGGGATCAAAAGTTCCCAGTAAACGTAACAAGATGCAAACAGGCAAAATAGCATTTTTTTGTTTAATCCCACATTCCCATTGTGCACAATGCTTCGTGAGGGCATGGCCTTGAAAGGCAACCTCTAAATACTTCAAATGTCAAAAAATAAATAATAACAGCATGGCGCAGCCTTTCTCAACCTGAGGCGCTCCAGATGTGTTGGACTACAACTCCCAGAATGCCCCAGCCAGCTGGCTGGGGCATTCTGGGAGATGCAGTCCAACACATCTGGAGCGCCTCAGGTTGAGAAAGGCTGGCTTAGAGGAAGCAGAGCAGCTATGAGTATAATGCCCATCTAACCACATTTGCCTGCACCAGAGATATTCTATTTAATTTGTTATCCATATCACGGATATCCATAGTTACTTACGGGCCATAGAACCAGCCCAGCAGCACAAGAGGAGCCATGCTGGATCAGACCGTCTAGTCCACCATTCTGTTCGCACAAGCAGGACACGAGTGCAACAGCAACCTCCTGCCCATGTTCCCCAACAAATGGTGTGCACAGGCTTACTGCCTCTGCTACTGGAGGTTGCACATAGGCATCAGGACCAGTAGTCACTGATGATAGCAAGTGCACCTTCAGTCTATAATGAACAGAATTTGTTTTGCAGAGGTAACTGCTTAGGCTGATTTAAATACGAAGTTCTCTGCATATAACCACCACCACCACTACCAGCTAGGCAGAATCCCATGCGCCCGGCTGCACACACAAATAGCCAGCAGCCATTTGACCAAGGTGTGAAACAGAGGGAGAAAAAAGAAGCACTATTATTCCATTGCCTGAGAGACCAGGTGCCTTTGGCTCTCCTCCACTGTCACCTAACTAGCAGCCATTCCTTCAGGCTACCTGAACTGTTTCCATCCCAGCTGGTCATTCTTAAGCACTGTAGCCTAAAGAACGGGTGCCTAAGCTTGCTTTTTCCCTCCTTCCTCCCCTCTCCTTTTTCCTCATGTGACGTCTGTTCCACGGTAAACCTGAGGGCCAGTACTGTCTTACTACTGATATTTGTAAGCCACTCTGGGAGCCTTTTTGGATAGTGGGGTAAAAAAAAAAAGTGCTTTACATAAATAAACAAGATGCCAAGTGTCCATAGCATCAATGGATATTGTACTGGTGTCTTAACATTGCACTGGTAGCAGCTGAGAGTTTGGTTTAAATGAATCTCAGAGTGCAGGAAACACCACACACGTATGCTCTTCTTGCCTGTCTGGTGTTGCACTTGAGGTCCTTAGGGGGCAATCCTAATGCAGGGTGGCTGGAGCACAGAGGTGATCTTCACCTCTGTGCTCTGGCTGTCCTGTATTTTTGCTAGACGCGCTATTTTGCCCATCTAGCCGTGGGGCTTCTGAACGTGGAAGGAGGCTGGGGCATGCCTAGGAAGCTGCCTAACACAGATTCCCCGGTCTCCTCCACTCCACTCTCCTCTCACAGAACTGCTCCTCCCTCTTTCCCATCTCTGTGTTCAGTTTCCAAGCACGGAGACATGGCTGGGGTGGAAAGAACCGCAGTGGCTACGAGGAGGAGGAGGAGGCAGGGAACGCAGTTTCTGGCCTCCGAGGTCGAAGCCCTGGTCCCGACCTTGCATCCCAGAAACTGAACAATCCTATGTCGTCCTCCCGCAGACGCCGTCTAGGGGACATAGGATTGCTCTCACCGTTTCCCTCTCCTTCCCTCCTCCAGAAGAGCTGGTTTAAAAATCTGATGGAGATTTAACAGATGTAAGATAATTTGATGAATTTAGGCCCGTTAGAGAGCTCCAGACTTGGTTCTGGACTTAAATTTCCCAGTCCAATCTTACTTTAATTAAAGGACTCAACAAACTTCTAATTTGTTGTAGCCTAGACTGTTTGAATAAATAAGATTGAGAGATTGTGTTAACTAACATTATATGGCAGGGCAAGCTAGAAAACTGCCCTTTTTTACGAGGGCTCTTTATTTTTGTTACTATTACCACTGAACAAAGAAGGAGAGAGAGGGAGCCTTGCGGCAGCAGGTGCAACTGGTAACATTCTCTGTCCGTATCTTTTTATAGGTGTCTGCTCAACCTGCTATGAGACAGGATGCTTAAGAATAGACTATGATCTCACTTAAGTTTTGAGGGCAACAAAACTTTTGCCAATGTGGCCTATGCTCAACCAGTGTTTGGGCTGGTGATTATGAGCACACTGTCGTTTTTCTGTGGTTCAAGCACTGGGGGAAAACTCAGGGGCGCTAAGAGTGGTAAAATGAGATTTATTGCACCCTTTTACCAAAATGCTTGTGCGATTTTGTAGACAAAATTAAATCCAATTGCTGCAGAACATGAGTCAGTGCTGCCCCTCTGGCATTGCTTGGCTACAGTGACATCTCATGGGTGTGCACAGTGTCAAGAAACCTTTGAGGAAAGATGGAGCTATGAGTTTTACATAGCTGTGGCATCTATCCCGTGCTGAAAAGGCATCCCTGATCTTGAACAACATTGTCCTCTTCCTCTGATCCATAAGCAGGAATCTTGCAGGTTTGCTTCCATCATTTCTTCAAAACTATTGCAGCAAATTGCAGGAATCAATTCAAATCAAATTCTTTGCAAAGAAACAAGCATACAATAGAGAGCCATGCAATAATGCAAAGCAATCTAAAAAAAAGATTTTTTGACAAAGGCAGCAAGAAAAAAAGTATAGGGAGCAATAAAGACAGCCAGTTTGACCAATGAATAAATTAGACACATCCCATTGATATACATTACTGTGAGACACCATTTCGGCATGGTAGGTCTAAATGAACCATAGGATTACAATGAGAAAATAACAACACAGAATCACATTGCTTAGATCACTTTAAGAAAGGCAGCCTGGAAGGTGTACATTTTTAAGGTATGTTTGAAAGCCTGCATTGTGGGGGCCAAGTGTAATTAATTCAGAAGAGAGTTCAAGAAGGCCGTGTCCACCAACCTAACTGATCTTACCAGCAACTATACAATTACAACCTCCAATGCTCATCATAAAGTACTGGTGTAAAGCCCATACCACCATGGGCACTAGTAGTCCTGCCCTTCAGTCCCCTCACCACAGAGGGGCTCATGTAAAATGTAAATGTGGCTCATACATAGTGAATACCCCCTCTGAAATTTGCGTGCGGTGTAGCCCCATCACCTTATTCATGCCCCCAATTGGACGCCTCCATTCCCTTCACCTTCCTGGCTGGGGGGACACAGCCTAATTGCATGGCAGTGCCCAGGGCCCACCTTCACGACCCATCATCCTGCAGGTGGAAGGGCTGCCCTGCCTATTTGGTGCGGAGGAAATTAATTGCTATTAAATCTCAAGCTTTGAACTTTTTCAAACTTTTCTGCACATCCACACTGCTCAGTTTAAAACAAAAATGAGCAAAATCAGTCAGATAGATCTCGAGTAATAAGGCTTACACTACCATATTCGTATATAAAATAGGCAAGAACAAGCAGGTCCCAAGGCATATCTTCTTAGACATACCAAAACAGCAGCAACAACACATTCGCAAGATCACTTGGCCACATGAAAACTGCAGGGAAAAAGTCTTGCATTGTGGTAGAAATGGCTGGTGAAGCTATTTGCCAATCGAAACACCTGTCTGCAGCACAGTGATGAAAGAGATGGGGGAATTCCCACCTTTTATTTTCAGCAGCCGGGAGATGGCAGGGGAGGCAGGGGAGGCCTCAGTCAACACTGTGGAAGCTTCTGATTGCTGACTAGCTCCCCTGGTGATGTCAGCAGCCTAACTAGCCAGTCAGCAATTAGAGGCTTGCATAATACTGACCAAAGCACCTCTTGCCTGCTAATGGCAAGGATGGGGATCTCCTCCATACAGTGGTCCCTACTAGTCAACCCCTTCATTGGCTACATTGTGCCGATTTTCTCACATTAAGAGCAGTTGTGAGCGGGGGCATGTCTACACCAGCCTTATATCCCGGGATCGTCCCAGGATTGTTCCTGTGCATCTAAATGCCACACAGGGGATCCCGGGAGCAGGCAGGGACCATCCCTCCATTTTCCTGGGATAACTCTTAGGGGGGGATCTACACTACTGCTTTAAAGCGCTTTATAACAGTTTTGACAACTGTTGGGGCCCAGGACACACTGCATATACAGTTTTCAAAACATTTTCAAAGTGCTTTAAAGTGCTTTAAAAGCAGTAGTGTAGATCCCCCCTTAGGTGTAGAAAGGACCTGGGTTGATTGTTCCTTAGAGTGTCTTCCACCAAGCCTGCTGGCCATGAGCTGGGTGTGCTGCCGCAGTGGCAGCCATTATTCTCACACTCGGCTCAAGCAGGAGCAAGGTTCTGCATGTGCAATTGCATGTTCATTTTTTTTTCAAAACAGGGAAATCTTACGAGGTGAGAAATTTCTGTAACAAGCACAAAATGCTGCAGTGTACCCTCTTCACCTCTTAACTGAAGAATTCGTATTCAAGCTTCCAGCTAGCCGGATATGCCCTCTTCCAGCATGCTACAAGCTGTAAGGGGCTCAAGCAGGCCATTCCACCACCACCCCTTCCACTTCCCAATTTTCTTTTCCACCTGACAACTCAAAATGACATCACTCTTGGAGGCCACACTAAGCATGCTTAGGCTTCAATGGGCTATTCGGGGGGGGGATAGGGATGGGGTTATCCCGTTGGATGCATGTTTTTCATTGCGCTTCTGCAAACATTGGGGTTCTCCTAAGCACACTAGAATTTCTTTCTTGTTTCTCAGAATCCAATCCCACGCCCCACACGATGTGTGTTTGCTAAACCATGTGCATGAATTTCGGGTGCAGTAGAACCGTTCTTTAGCTGTTCGTTCTCCACATTTGCTCTTCCTTGTCTATTGCCATTGAGGGCATCTTTGCCCATGGGGGCCCCAAATCCTGGAACCAGCACTGGTCGTACCAACATTTTTGAGTGACATTGTTTGTGATCGAGACCTTTGCTGCAACAGGCACTGTAGTGATATCCAGATGCCCATTCTTGGATTAATGCATACATTACACTTGGCACTTTGAAGAGACAGCTGCATGCAGAAAGTTAACAGCACTTACATGAAGCTCTGTGGAATCACACCAGCGGGGCATCTGCTCCTTAAAATAAATGCCTTCTGCCAAATAATTTTCATCAGCGCTGTTCGAGTGCAATAAAACATAACACTAATTCTGTGCAATAGCAATAGTACTAAATTCCATCTGGACACATCAGCCTGGTTTCGGGCCATAAAAAATTAGATAACTATCCATAGCCAAAGCGAATGAGTTTTTAATGCTCCATGCATTGCAGGCAACCCCCTAATGGAAATGGATGCCTAGCTTTTATTTGCATTTAACATGCATCTGTAATGTTGTTATTATTTATTCAAGTGGCTTATGCTAACTTTGGCGGAGAGGTGCTCCCAAGTGCATATGGTTAATGAAGGTTGAGTTGCAAAGAGCAACAGTAATTAAAACAGCCAAGGCAATAGCTTACATGCTTATGCATTCAGGGTTTGGAACACCAAGGGCCTGTTTCTAATGCATGTTAAAAGTGTTATAGAGGAGGCTGAAGCGAACTGGACAAGATCAGAGTATTCAATGAGATTCACATACAATCTCTCATCCAGTATGCCTATGCAATTGGAATCATTAACTGGCAGGCCAGGGGCTAAATTTGTCCCCTTGGGTACCACCAGCTCCCCCCCCCCTCCTAGTTTCTAGCTCAGAGGTAAGAAAAAAAGAGCCCAGGAGAGATATCTATGGGGCTGTGAATTGTTAACAGTTCGCTTTGGTATACAGGATCACCATCATCTCATCCCCTCTCCAAAATGTCATTTGGGGGGGGGGGCAAACAAAAACAAAAAAAAACTAGTTCCAGATGAGCCTTACAACAACCACCCTACGAGGTAGGACCAATACTTTTGAATCGCCCCTTACCCCAGGTGGGGGAAGGGGGGGTCGGACTAAGGAGAAGCGCGGCTTCCTTGCAGTGCCATAGCCCAGTCCACTTCTAGGCTCTACAGCTGCCTGTGCGTTTACTCTGCTGGGAGGAGCGGGGAGTGCCTGGGTCGGCCACTCGTAAGCCCAAATTTCACTGGCTAGGAGTTGGGCTCCTGAAAAGCTGCATCTGCCACGCCCTCTGCAGACGGTTACACAAACGGCGCTCTCTTCGCGAGCGTATCTTACTTGCCCGCTGCAGCCTCTCGGTTGTGTTGTGTAACCCAATCCACCGCCTCGCCCTCGCTTTCCGCCGCCGCTTGGCCGTAATAGCGACGCCGCTCCAGAAGCCACGAAAAGCGCCACCATCCATTGGCTCACTCGCGAGTTGTTGCGCTTGCCCGGAGAGGTGGGGGGGCAAGATCCGCTCGAAGAAGGTAAGGGAGCCACCAAGCCACCGTGGGTGACCATCAGGGTAGCTTTGCCAAACCTCCCAAAGCAGAACGCTTTCCTCCTCCGACCTTGGAATGCCTCCGAGCCCCAAAATCAACCAAGCGAGTCTTTTTGCAGAGCCCGAGGCAATCGCGCTTCCAAGGAGAAAAGTCAAACCAAGCCAGCTGCGCCTTTCTAGAAATAGGACAACAGAGTCTTCCTGTAACACCCTGAACGGGGACTGTAGTCATAGATTCTGTCATCAATGCATTAGTATTTCACGTGCTACTTTTCTGTTGGGTTTGTTTGGGATTAACACAGGTACACCTCAAAGTTTTCATCTAGGAATGTAAAGTGACCTGTGTGCAAGTGTGGGCAGAAGGTAGAGCTCCAGAAAATTGGGATTCCAACTCCCAGAAACCTGTGCCAGTATGGCCAATGGACAGGAATGCTGGGAGCTGAAGTCCAAAAAAACTATAGATCTACTTTCTGCCCATCACCAATCTGTACAGTCATCATTCACCTATTATATGGTAATGAACATGTTGTTTGAGCATGGATATATGTATCTACTAGTTTTTTATTTTCCCAGCATCCCTTTTCTAAAGGCTTTCTTGAATATTAATAATCTCTCTGTGACTTGCAGAAAAGTTGTCACGTTAGTTTGGCAGAACTGCTGCTCCCATTGTTGTCATTATTTAGGCTTCTAAAAGCTGGCGTCATTGTGACTTTTAATAGCTGTGTGTTAAGCAGAGAGTGAGTGTCAACAGGAGCAGCTGTCCCTAGTATGGGGAAGCTTCACTAGTTGAATTTCTGCCTGCCACACAGCTGTTAAAAGTTGCTGAAGGCCAATCAGAAAAAAAGTGGCATATCTATTCTGGAGGACAAGTGTAAAGAAATGTTGCAGGCTGTCTCCAACAAGTGATTATCTCTTTCTTTCTAAAGTGTATTCTGAACAAGCACACACATGAATTCCTACTGAAATCTTCTACTTAGAACTCCATGAATAACCTTTGATGGGACCTCTGATGAGAGCCCTAGGCCTGTCCACATGATAACTTGACCCATACTCACTTGTCCACTAAACTGGAAGTGTGGAAAGTAGGGAAAGAAGCCCAGAGCTACCTTTTCGCATGAGAAGGGACTGTAGCTCAGTGCGGCAGCCCCTGCTTTGCAAAGAATGATGTACACTCGCTGCATATCCTTTCCCACTGTGTGGGCATGCCAAGTTGTGAGACTCATGGTCATAGAGCAACAGTAACTAGGATTCCAGATGTTTCTAGATTTGGTAGGAAAGTTCTAAACAAACCAATAACAGGAAAAAAAGAAAACATTATCCCAAGTGGAAATTCCCATTGGACTTAAATGGAATGACCCAAAATAGCTTGTTTATTGTCTGTCCCTCCACACACACACTTTGGTGGTCATGATTAAAAGAGTGTTCAGGTTGAAGGGGCTATAAAAAAATCTGTCCAGAATGTGCTTTTTGAGAAGATACCTGTTACCCAGCAAGCTCTATTTAAACAACTGACTCTCATGGAGACTTGTTGGCAAGTCTGTGAAAGTGTTTGGTTATAATCCCAAACGTATTTTAAATCAGTGGTACATACTCCCAAGAAAGTATGTTTCAGTTTGGACATTACTAGATTTCTGATAATAATTCATACCTTTGAAGGCAGTGCTTTAAAATCTGGAGGCACTAATCTGGGGCATAATCCATACTTTGAGAGTGTAATTATGTAGGTAACATTTTGTCAAAGGGAAAAATAAAACTTAAGAATGGCCTTGCTATCTTAACACCAAGACCTATCTAGTCTAGCATCCTGTTTCCAACAGCAAATAATGAATCCGTCCCATATTGTCTCTCCCTGACATCCCATACTCAAGAGATATATACATTGCTTCTGAATATGGAGGCTCCATTTGGGCTTGTAAATAGAGTGGACTTGTGATATCTAAAGAGAGTAGCATTTCACAAAAGAGAGATAAAAGTTGCCAAGTGAGATTGCCCCAGTATTAATAGGAATGGCATTCTTTATATTGTAACAATGTCTTATGCTAATTTTAAAAAGCTAAGAAAAAAAATCCTTTGACAAAAAGAAAAACACATTACTGGAAAATAAGTGCTTCTAACTAACAGAGAGAAAAGCAAAAATCCCTTTTCTGGAGACATATAAACATTGGCAGATCACAGAATAATTATTTGTTGCTGAAATCGTTAATATTTGCTTTAACCTACAGAATGAATCACAGAATATCTTAAGTGAGAGTAAATACCAATCAATATGAAGATAACTAACAACATTCCATTATGATTTTCGGTTTCAAAAGTGCAGGAGTGATTAAAATTCTCTTGAATTGTCTGGCTGAAGATGTGGGTTTGTGGCTTCACCACCTTGCCCCATCTTGGTGGATTCCTTGGCTGGTTCTTTACCCGGAAAGAAGTGCCCACATGGTTTGAAAGTCTGAAGAAACCGTCGTGGCGTCCACCAAATAAAATGTTCCCAGTTGCTTGGACTACATTATATACAAGTATGGGGTAAGGCTTCCTGAATACCTACTTCCTCCTCATCTAAGGCTGCAATCCTTTCTTGGAAGCAAGCCCAATTGAACTCAGAAGGACTTACATCCAAAAGAGTATACATAGTGTCAATCAGAGACCTACTGAGACTTCTGTAGTAATTACCTGCGTGCTATTTTGCACATCATGTAATTATTCTTGATGCAATTGCTCCTCATTTCCTTCTCCATTCCTGCACTTCATGTTGGGAATCACTTTCCTAGAGTCCCTTGTACTGAATAAAGTAGTAGCAAAATGCTGCATTTGATGAGGATGCTCTAACCAACTGTCTCTGTCCAAAAGGACAGAAGTAGCTGTACCAAGGGTGCAAACCCATGCTAATTTGGACTTTTTGTAGGACATTTCATTTTTAAACAAGCACAGGATTGTGCCCTAAATCTTAGAACTGTGCTGTCCCTTAAATGTAGGTCCTTAAATGTCCTTTAAATGCCTTCCCCAACCTGATGCCCTTGAGTTGTTGGACTTCAACTTCCATAAGCTTCAGCTTGGCACTGGTCAGGAATGCTGGGAGTTGTCATCCAAAATATCTGGAGGGCACCAGGTTGGGGAAGGATGTGCTAAATCATCCAATGGTGACTAAATCTGATGTAACAGTAAACTAGCTCTGCGGTTTAAAGTACACTCTGACAATATTTATAAGCCAGAGGTGCAACTGGACTCATAGGTGTGTTGATCGCATTGGATTGCATTATGTCTAGGTTTGAGATTTCTGCTGACAGCTACAAAGGTGCCTAATCCTTCTGAGCTGTATTTAACTGGAGTACAGCTTATCCTGAAAGATCTGCTCAAAGAGAATCCTGTTGAACCTGACATCCGAAAGCAAAGTACTGACTGGTTTCCTTTTCTGCAGCTACGCTTCATATCTGGTGTGGAAAGACCTTGGTGGCTTCAACAGCAGAGCAGTTGTGCCACTGGGCCTCTACGGAGCTCAGCTTGCCCTGAACTGGGCATGGACTCCTATATTCTTCGGAGCTCATAAACTAAAGCTGGTAACAATTCCCCTCTAATTTGCAGTACCTTTATATTGCATGTATTTCAGTTATTTATTTGAGACCTCTAGGAAGGCTGTCTCAGAATTTGCTGGGCTGATTGTACTGCGGAATGTGCAAACTCTTGAAAATTCTAGCATTCTTTTTTATTTAAATGCACACATTTTCTGGGCCTCAGAATATGCTTGCAGCTTCTGCTAAAAAGTTTTTTTAAAAAATACAGGGAGATCCAGAGAGATGCTTTCAACTGTTAAGAACTGGAACCATTTTGTTCATGATGAGGGTTTTTGCTAGACATTTAAAAGATTCTGATATAAATCTACATAAAAATTGTAGCTGCTAATATACACCTATATATGCACATTTAGAAATAATTGCTAGGATTTATTTACATTTCATAGAATGCAAAGCCAGGCAATTGATTTCTCATCCCAAATAAAATATTCAATTAATTTGTACCCACCCCAGATCATTCTTCCCCACCCCAACTAAGCTTAACTGTCCTGCAGATTGCGGGAGAGGGGTTGCAGCATGTCATGAAGGGGGGACTAACCTTTCCCTCCCTACCTGCCATTCCCCCTGAAAATTGTCCCTTGTATGGCAAGCTAGTAAAAAAGCTTCTGTTGGCACCAATGCATACTCAGGGCTTTGGGAAATAAACTGGGGACTGTTGCCCCACATGCCAGGCCTAGCAATGCCTCTGTCCATGACATTGTTCTCTGCTCTCTACGATCCCCACTCTGCCGCAGAACAAAGCATGCAGAGCAAATACATTCATTGAAATGTGCTTCATCTTGCTCACAGTCTATGTGATTCTTTAACGCGAAGTATTGCAGAATGTTTATAGTAGATATTTCATAGCAAGAGCAAGGAGATTTTAGACAAGCCGAGGCAAAAGGCTTGTATCGCTTGTTCCCACTTTGCAACTGGTTCCCGCCAATGATATCAATCCCTTGCAGTTGTGTTGACTGCTTCTAAACTGAAGTAGCTGGCTGTATGGATAAGGGTGTGAAGTTAGTAGCCTCGTGATCAAGGTGCTTCATTTCCTCCGATTGCAAATGGTGCGACTGAGATAAACAGCTCTGAGCACCACCCCTGGACCTAATCAGTAAGCAAATGCTAGAGCTTCAGTGTGAGTTTGTTATTCTGATGAGGCTTATTAAACAGTAAAATCCTCAAGTGTGAAGAGGAGAATCTGTAAGAAAGCATTTGTCAGTTAGTGCATTTAAACAGCTAATGCTGCACTGGGGACAAGAAGGAGGCGCTGCTGGAGTATTCAGATGGCTAAAGTGTAGGCCAGCCTTCTCCAACTTGGTGCCCTCCAGATGTGTTGGACTGCAACTCCCAGCATCTGGAGGGCAACAAGGTTGTGGAAGGCTGGTGTAGTCCAGGGGTGGGCAGAAAGTAGATCCCCTGATGTTTTGGATTTCAATTCCCAGAAGCCCCTGCCAGCATGGCCAACCATCAAGAATGCTGGAAGTTGAAGTCCAAAACATCTGGACATCTACTTTCAGCCTACCACTGGTGTAGTCTATACGGAATTCCAGTGGAAGAATGCTGACTTCTCTGGTATATTAGTATTAAGTACAGATGGAAGTCTCATTGCAACTTGATAATACATTTGAGTTAATGAGTTATAATTCTTCTAAATGTGTTGTGAAAGTGATTGGGATACTGAAAGGATCATGTAATCAAAGCAGGTAGCTTATTGGCAGCTCAGCTCCGGGTCCTGGAGTTCAACCATGTCTCTGTACAAGGACCGTGGCTTCTTTTCATATTATCATATTTTTATGACATAGCGATCTTGGAAGCCACTTTCCTATCAGAAAGCAGCACATGGGAAGAAATAGCACACAAAAAGCCAAAAAGCCATATTCACTGTGGTTAAAGCCGTGGTTTATGGTGTCTTCTGAACAGGGCCACCAACTACCTTCAACAAAGGTGTGGCTATATTCAGAAGGTGTGTGTGCGTAAGTAAGTGTAAGGGACAGCCACCTGTGCGGCAGGAGTGTTGCTTGCTGTTTTTGCTACAGCAGTTCATGCTATCTACAACAGTATTATACAACAGTATAATACTGTTGTATTATACTTCGAATGGTTTTAATTTTTGTGAACTGCCCAGAGAGCTCCAGCTATTGGGCGGTATAGAAATGTAATAAATAAATAAATAAATATCAAAGAGACAAGCTGCTGCTGAATTTAAAAAGTAGCCTATCTCTTGAGCAGTGGAAATGGCCGGGGCAGGGCAGCTGTTATGTGCGGTTCTCTCTTACATATGTATAAACCTTCCTTGGATTCTGACCCTCCTATGTTGGGAGAGAAGTTAAATGCATATTATTGGGGAGTATATTTTAGTACACAACTTCAGATGGAATTTAGTTTGTTAACAGAGCTGGCTGTATTGGCCTCAGAAAGAAACTATTCACTATTTATTAGACCCTGGATCATATACTGTTATGCACCTTTCCTATATTTCCTTAGTGTAAAGTGGGATCAAGAGTTTTTAAGATGTTGAGTTCTAAATTCAAAATCTGCCAATGACATGATCTTGTTCTTAATGGTGGTTGCAGTTCCCTACAGTATTAAAGTTCAAGTGTATGTGGAGCCTCCAGAAAAAATATATATATCTTGAAATGATAGATCTCATGGAGCACAATTCTCTTCCGCACCCTCACCCTCACCCTTCCTATACTGCCTGAAGAAACAGCCCCAACAGCCCAGTTCTATGCTCTGCTGTTGCATTACAGCGTGGTGAAAGGCTTCTAGAGTTGGCCTGTAGTGCTTGAGCAAAGCTGGAACCATCCCATGCACTGAGTCAGCAGCCATCTCTACCATCGGTGCTAGGTAAAACCAAGAGCATTGTGCAAAGAACTTGGTGCAGGAGAAGGTAGTGAGGGAAATGAGGTGACTGGCACGTTGCACAGTCAATGGTGCAACTTTTGCATGGGCAAAAAGCTGTAGCCTAAAGGGCTTGAAAGAGATATATGGAAGGAAATGGGGCAGTCTTGACACCTTTGCCCAGTTGCCATTGTTGGCTCATATTCAGCTTGTGATCTACAACAATTCCAAGATCCTTCTCGTTTCTAGTATTGCTGAGCCAAGTATCCCCCATCTTGTAACTGTGCATTTGGTTTCTATTTCCTAGATGTAGAACTTAGCATTTATCCCTATTAAATTTCATTCTGTTGTTTTCAGCCCAGCACTCCAGCCTATCAAGATCACTTTGAAGTTTGTTTCTGTCTTCCAGGGTATTAACTATCCCACCCAATTTTGTGTCATCTGCAAATTTGATAAGCGTTCGCTGCACCTCCTCATCCAAATCATTAATAAAAATGTTGAAGAGCATTGGGCCCAAGACTGAACCCTGCAGTACCCCACTGTTGTCTGAACAGACCCAATATAAAAAAAAATTATATACAAAACTATTTATATACAAAAACTATTTATATACAAAAACAATTTACAACTATCAACATTAGAAATCCCAGGACTAGTTAAAACCTTATTATATGCTGTCAAGTACGCTGTCAAATATTATATGCTGTCAAATACTTGGGAATAGAGGAAATTCTTAACCCTTTTGCTGAAAGGATGGCAGTGTTGATGTTAGGCGGACCTCACAAGGGAGAATCTTCCATTATCAGGGGACCACCACGGAAAATGTCCTCTCCCTTGTTGTCATCCTCCGAAACTCCCTCCCACAAGGCACCTAGAGGAGGGCCTCAGTTGACAATCATAGTGTATGGGTGGGTTCATATCAGGGAAAGTGCTCCTTCAAGTATTTAGACCTTTCGATTTCTTTCTTCCAGGCCTTGATCGACATTGTGGGTTTGTACGGGCTAGTGCTGGGCACTATGTATTTCTGGTACCCTATTAACAAGACCGCAACACTACTGATGGTGCCTTATCTTGCCTGGCTGACCTTGGCATCTTCTCTCACCTACTGCATCTGGAGAGACAATCCAGAAAAGGGAAAGAAGAAAGAATAAGAAAGGAACTAGTAAAATTGAAGTCATTTAGTGAAACCCTAAGATCCAGTACTATGGAAGGATGTTAATTTGATAGACACAAGACTATTTACCACTTGAGCATGGAGAGATGGGGGATCTTTTACAAAATCCAATGGTGCATATTTGTAAGGCTGCCATACAGACTGAGCTTGAAAACATCAACTCCTTCCTCACTCAGACTGCAATCCTATACATGCCTACTCAGAAGGAAGTCTCACTAAGTTCAATGTGGCTTGCTCCAAGGTAAGTGGGCACAGGATTGCAGCCTCAGTATCTTAATGTGTTGATGTTGTCAGCTTACAATTGTATGGTTATGTCCTCAGTAAAACTTCAAACTAGCTTTGCTTGGTTCTGTCCATTTATATTTTGACGGCTACTTCAGAAAAATCTTGGGAATTATTCTGGAAGTGCACAGGGCTCAACAAGAGCAGAATCAACTTTTATGTGATCTTTAAAAATTGTGCTAAACAGAGATTGTATTAATTACAAATGAGGTCTGCTTCCTCCACACATTCTTGCTTTGAAGTGTATATACTACTTTTCCCTCTCCCGTTTCTCCCTTCTCCCTGTTCTCTTTTCCCACTATCAACATTTTAGATTGAAAGTTCCTTGGAGCAAGGATCTTTTTTTGTGCATATTTCACTTTGTAATGACCATGTACAATGATATTATATAAATAAGCATTACATTATAGGTGTAAAGCATGAATGCGACCAAACACGTGGCTTGCCAACCCATTTTTAAAACAAGCACTGGTACATTTTGAGGGAACAGGGAATGGCCACAGCTCTCTGTTGAGTGGATACTCTTTGATAAAGCTGGGTTTGCCACCACCCTGGAATGTATGAAAAGCAATGTTTGGAATGGAACAGGAAGTATTTTCATCTGATAGGCTTTTTGTTCTTTGTTTTTACAAGGTCAGAAAAAAGGAGACACGAGTTCTCAGGATGCAGATATTTTATTTATTATCAAAGGGCTTTGTGAAATAAAATATCTGCATCCTGAGAATTTGTTTCTCCTTTTTTCTGACCTGGTTTGGATGCTCTCCTTTTGTTTTTGGTCTTTCTTTTTACGAGCCAGTTACTACTTGGGTCAATAGTTTTACATGGATTCACAATGCAGAGATGCTGCACAGGCAAAGGTGGGCTTAGAGATTCATCAGACAGGGGAAAATGGTTCCCTACCGTCACTTCTCCACCCCCACTTCTATCGCACAATACTTCCTCTTTCCTAACTGAGAAGAAAGAGGAAGTAAAGAACGACTACGTGGCCCATTCAGTGGGCGTTTTTATCGCACCACTTCTCCTGCACACAGCAGATTGCAGCAAGTTCCGTTTTTAAAAATAAATTGGACTTACCGGGGACTTCTTTGTCACGGGAAGAAGGCCAGAAAGAGCAAGAGATGGACGGAATCATGAATAGGATCCGCAAAAATCTGTGAGTGCCCAGTAACGAGCATACTATAAAATGCTCGTCTGTTGATCTGCTAAAGGAATCCAGTTCAGTGCGGAAGACAGAAATGAGTAACTGCTATATTTTATATTCCCCCCTCTCCCCAAAAAAGAGGGAAAATTGGGAACAGCCATCTTTGCTTCTTTGTCCCTTTAAGCCTTGGTCCAGCAGTGGCTGAGCTAATTGGGGTGGTCAACTTGTGGCTCTTCAGGCATTTTGGCCTACAGCTCCCATCATCCTTCACCATTGGCTATGCTAATTAGGACTAACGGGATTGCAGACCAAAACATCTGGAGGGCCAAAAGTTGCCCACATCTGGTGCAGAGGGTTGCAGCCTAAATCAGCACAGTTCTTCCTGCACTCCATCTTGACTGTTACAAACTGCAGACTTGGGGGGGTTTAACACCATGCCCTAATTCATTTCCCCTTCCCTTTATTTTGGTTTTTGAAGAACTTGAAAGCTTACTCATGACTTTGTGAATTCTGCCTTGTCATAATAAAGGTATTACTTGACTGTGTCTTTTGGATTTTTTCTAATATGGACTAACATTGCCGCTTATGTATTTAAAGGGGCACAAATTACATGCAAACTCTTCACAGTGGCACAGATCTAGAATTTCCAGCTAGCTAAAATGTACATACAGGTGGTGGCTGTATTTGTAGCACATCACACCGGTATGTGCTCTGAAGCTGTGAATGCCAACAAATACACTCTATAATGGCTTTAACCACAGTGGTTAAGCTAGAAAGCCGGGCCATGTTCAGAAGACACCTTAAACCATGGCTTTAACCACGGTGACTAAAGCAAAAAGCCTTATTCACCATGGTTAAAGCCATGGTTTAAGGTGTCTTCTGAACACGGCCCAGCTTTCTGGCTTAATCACCGTGGTTAAAGCCATGGTTTAAGGTATCTTCTGAACGGACCAATGTTTCATATAGTCCAGCTATCTTAATAAGAGAATCCTAGCAAAGGCTGCTGGCACCATTTTGAAGACTCCATTTTGGTGGGACTGCATGCTTTTGTATTGGTCTCCAGCTGCCCTAAAGACGAGCAGCCCACCCTAGAGACCATTTTTCTTGACTTCACTCAAATGACTGGCTGACATCTCACCTTAGGCTACACTACTGGCAGTGCGACTTCTCTGAGACTACTATCATGCTAGGTGCTCAGGTGGAAATCCAGGCATAGGACAGCAGATTTTACAATCTCTTAGAGAATGAAGAATTGCTCTTTTCGCAAAGGAAAGGCCCTCAGTGCATTGCTCTTAGGTAACTTTTAGAAAGACTCTTACCCCTTGGAAAAGAAGTCTGCACATGCTCAAAGACATTAATCCTAAATACCAGATTTTTTTGTAAATAAAGGGTGGGAACTTATTTTATGGTCTAGCATAGACATAAAAATAATAGAAAGGAATAGAAAATCTGATAGAGAGACTGGCAAGTCTGACATGGGATACTGGCCCTCTATCACTGCAATCTTAACAGATCTCAATTATAAGTCAATGATCTTTCTGAAATTGGATCTTGACAGATGATCCATTCTGATCTCCCATTCTGCATGTTACTCCGTCACTACTTTTAGGATGTAATATTGTCTTCCGAGAGAAGATTACAACTTTTTTTTTTTAAAAAAAAAATTAAAAATAATAATGAAATAAATGCATTCATGAGTAAGTTTTCAGTACTGGCCAGTAGTTGTGTTTGAAAATGGAGGTGAACTGGGACCTTCTATCTTGCAGGTACAAAGGGATCTGCAACTGTTTTATTAGAACTTAAAAGGCCAGACTGCACAAGAAGGGGGAGATCTGGGATGTTCCTATATTTACTTAAAAGCAGCTGTGAGTTAAAAGTAGACCCAGTTTTGAATATAGCAGTAGTGCTGGGGAAGGTATTTTTCCTCTGCAGCATTTTCCTGGCCTAAATCAGCTCAGAATATCCTGCTATTGCTATGGGTGCTCGATCAGGACTACCACAGTGTTGGCTGGGCCTACATTTGGGATTTGTCATCTCTGCTTGCCACAGATATAAAGCATACCATGGAGATAAGCTGATAACAAGATTGCCAAAGAGAGCACAAAATGGAAGATGTTCAGAGAGATAGAATCATAGAATAGTAGAGTTGGAAGGGGCCTAAAAGGCCATCGAGTCCCACCCCCTGCTCAATGCAGGAATCTACCTTAAAGCATCCCTGACAGATGGCTGTCCAGCTGCCTCTTGAATGCCTCTGACGTGGGAGAGCCCACAACCTCCCTAGGTAACTGGTTCCATTGTCGTACTGCTCTAACAGTCAGGAATTTTTCCTGATATCCAGCTGGAATCTGACTTCCTGTAACTTGAGCCCGTTATTCTGTGTCCTGCACTCTGGGATGATCGAGAAGAGATCCTGGCCCTCCTCTGTATGACAATCTTTTAAGTATTTGAAGAGTGCTATCATGTCTCCCCTCAATCTTCTCTTCTCCAGGCTAAACATGCCCAGTTCTTTCAGTCTTTCTTCATAGGGCTTTGTTTCCAGGTTGCCCTCCTCTGGACATGCTCCAGCTTGTCTGAGTCCTTGAAGTGTGGTGCGCAGAACTGGATGCAATACTCTAGATGAGGCCTAACCAGGGCCGAATAGAGAGGAACCAGTACCTCACGCGATTTGGAAGCTATACTTCCAAAGCACTCTTTGAGTCCGATTCTGTAGCCAACTGTGAATCCACCTAATAGTTGTTCCATCTAGCCTGCTTTTAGCTAGTTTGTTAATCAGAATATCATGGGGCACTTTGTCAAAAGCTTTGCTGAAGTCAAGATATATTACGTCCACAGCATTCCCAGTCTACAAGGGATGTTACCCGATCAAAAAATGGGATCAAATTAGTCTGACAGGATTTGTTCCTGACAAATCCATGCTGGCTTCTAGTAATCACTGCATTGTTTTCAAGGTGCTTACAGATTGACTTCTTTATGATCTGCTCCAAAATTTTCCCAGGGATGGATGTCAGACTGGTCTGTAGTTCCCAGGTTCCTTCTTTTTGCCCTTTTTGAAGATGGGGACAACGTTAGCACTCCTCCAGTCATCCGGCACCTCACCCATCTTCCATGATTTCGCAAAGATAATTGACAGTTCTGAGAGTTCTTCCACTAGCTCCTTCATTACTCTAGGATGCAGTTCATCAGGCCCTGGAGATCTGAACTCATTCAAAGAAAAAAGGTGTTTCTTGACCATTTGTTTATCAATCTCAAACTGCAATCCTGCCCCCTCAACTTGTGCTTCACTTTTTCCAGGGAGGTCATAAACCTGCTTTTGGGAGAAGACTGAATCAAAGTAGTAATTGAGCACTTCAGCCTTTTCTTTGTCATCTGTTATCAATTTGCCATCCTCATTAAGCAGTTGAACCACCATTTCCTTCCTCTGTCTTTTACTACTCACGTATCTGAAGAAGGCCTTTTTATTGCTTTTAGCATCCCTCACTAGTCTCAGCTCATTCTCAGCTTTAGCCTTCCTGACGCCATTTCGGCACTTCTGTGCCTCCTGTCTGTACTCTTCTTTTGTAGCCTGGCCTTCCTCCCACTTCCTATATGTATCCTTTTTTGTTTTCAGGTCATCTCTAAGCTTTTTGTGGAACCACGTTGGTTTCTTCTGTTGTCTTCTATCTTTTTTCCTTGTTGGAATTGTTTGTAACTGTGCCTTTAAAATTTCCTTTTTTAAATACTCCCATCCATCCTGCACTCCTTTTCTCATTAGGCTCATTTGCCACGGGACCTTACTTATCATAGTTCTGAGTTTATTAAAATCAGCTTTCCTAAAATCCAGAGTACATGTATGGCTACACTCAGCTTTTATTTCCTTTATAATCAAGAATTCAAGTGTGATGTGGTCACTTTCCCCCAGATGACAACAAGGCACCTGTGAGAAAAGCCCTGCTTTTTCATGAAAAGAGAATCAAAAGCAGACATTTTGAGAAACTCAAGGTGAAGCAATCTTTGGAAGAATGTGTTCTATGTGCCCCAACCAAGTGAAGTGAGGCAGGTAGCTACCAGGGAGAGGGTATTCTTTGCTCACTTGTCACTTTCAATGTAATCTTTCTTGCACCAACTGAAGACTGTTTTATTCACCCAGGCCTTTTAAGCAACTGCCGTATTAAAATCTGGGCTCTTTGTTAGCCACGTTAAGAGATAATATTTTAATGTTGAATTTTAATGTTTTGTTTTTATTTATTATTGTGTATTTTAATATTGTGTTTTATTGTTTTTGCTTTGCCCAGGGAATATGTGTTGATGAGTGGCATGATGGTGATGTGCAAACTTTCCCAAGTATGGCTAATTTCATATTTTATCATATCTGGTAACAATTTGGTAAAGCTGCTACATATGCTTGGAAAGATATGTGGATTTGCATTTCACAGGAAGGGGAATATAAGAAACGATGGAATATATTACACTGAAACTGCCCCTTAATGGATCAACTTGCCTGATCCAAACTATTTATTTATTCATATCATCTGGCCAATCGTCTATGCTATTTAGAGAGCTATAGCACCATCTAGTGATGTGTAGAACAGCAAACAACTATATTCTTCCTGATACAAGAGAAGTATAAAATGCCATTTTGATTCCAGTTGTAAGAGTTTAAAGGAAAATATATGTAAAACAAAGTGATTTTATAACACCAGCCCTTATATGATTTTCACTAGATCATGTTCTATTTGAGAATTAGAGGCAACTGTTTAGTCATTGACCTTGCAGTCAGAACTCTGACCCATAGCAATAATACAGGTATTATCCAAAGGATTGTCTCCTCCCGTATATTCTTGCCTAGACCCTAAGATCATCTCCAGGGGGTTCTTCTCTGTGAGCCCCTGCCAAATAAAGTGAAGCGAGCAGCTACCAGGAAGAGGGCCTTTTCTGCTGTGACACCCCGGCTGTGGAATGAGCTCCCTAGAGAGATGCACATGGTACCTACATTGTATTCCTTTCAGCGCCAGGTAAAGGCCTTTTTATGTTTCCGGCATTTTAGCATCCTAGTTTTTTAGCTCTGCTGTTTTAAATCTCTGCATTGCTGCTTGGTTTTATTCTGGTTGTACTTTTATATAGTGGCTTTAAGCTTCCATATTTTATATTTTATGCTGTAACTTGTGGTTTTAATTTTTGTGAACTGCCCAGAAAGCTTTGGCCTGAAACAATGTTTGACAGTAGTAAGGGGCTGGGTGTGGGAGGAAAAAATGAAATGTATTCCAAGTTAGAGGTACTTATTAGTCAGTGGACCAGTTGATCCAGGAATAAATGTGTATCCTGCACTGCATGGGACTGCACTCTTTCTTACTTTTCAGTTTTGCAGCTTGTGAGTGCTCCTTGTTCCAGTGCAAATTCTAGATCCTCAGATTGCAGTGGTGACTCAAAATACCTTTTACCAGCTTTGGCTAATGCACTGGGGCTGCGCCCTGTTCTAGAGAAAATAGACTTGGCCATGCTCAGTTAACTCCAGAACTGGGGCTGCCCAGGAAAGTGTCCAGAAACTTTAATTGATCCAAATGCTGTTACCAAACTATTGTCTGGGATAGGATGGATAGAGCATATAACTGTGGTCTTACTCAATTTGACTTGGTTACCTGTTCATTTCTAGACTTAATTTAACTTGCCAGTTATGTTGAAAGCCTGAAGCCACTTGGGACCTGTGTTCCTTAAGTACTCTGCCCTCCCATATTCTCCATCCATTAAAGTTTCTGCTATGAGTCCTCCCACTGGCTGAAGTTCAGCGATGGGCACAAGAAAAAGGAGCATTTTGGTTCTGCCATTGACATTTTAGAATGCCACATAGAATGTCTATATAGTCAAGTTACTGTATTCTGTTGTCCCTTTAAGGGGGAGTTTGGAGAAAACTGAACGAATTACTTTCATGATTAAACATTATATTATATGCACGCTTATGACTAATATTCTATTTTTTCTGCTTCTGTGGCGCTCAACAAGTCAGATCATTTGATGTTGACATACATCTGAGATCATCACATTCTACTGATTCCCTTGCCTCTCCACCACGGACACACAGACACTCAGACAGATACGAACACATCGCACTTGCCAGTTCCCTGGGCCTCCAGGGAGTTAGTGTACTGGGTACTACACTGATACCTCACTTGATCTTACTCAAAAGATCACATCCAAAGTTGCTAGTTACCAGGATACGTTTTCATGTAAATAGTTTTTAGTCTTAGCACCAGCCTGTGCCTGAAGATTCACTCATCAGGCACAGGCTGGTGCTAAGTCACAGGCGTGTGTAAAGCAGCATTCTGTGTTTGTATGAAGGACCTGCATTTAATTGTTGAAATTTGAGGAATTCTGTGAAGCCTTTCTGACTGAGTAATTCCATTGGCTCCATCCCAAAATTTAGAAGGGCTTGTGCTGCTTAAAGCTTTCTTAGTTCTTCAGTCAAGTTTCAAAAGAAACATAGGAAGTTCAGTATTGTCACCACCAACAGTTTGCCAAGTTTTAGACAGGTGTCTTTCCCTGCCTTAGCTATAGATGCCGAGGATCAAATTTGGGACCGTCTTCATGCAAAACCGGTGCTCTACCACTGAGCTATAGTGCTTCCTTAACTGACAGAAGGCAAAAGAGGTTGTATGGAACTAGGGTGGAGATGTGCATAGCTTCTAGACCTAGAACAGCAAATGCATGCTTGGAGTTATAACCAACTCCTGATACACATATGCATATCATACACACAGTAGAAGTCACATTTATTGCAAACAACCAATGCAGTTTTATATGTATATAGTTAAAATATAATATATGAAACAAATATTTGACATACAAACATTCCCAGGAAATTCCTTTATCTACAATACTTCATATGTTTGTCTTACTTCTATCTTTTTTCCCTAGACACAATTCTATACATACAATTCTCTCCTCATAGGGCTTTGTTTCCAGACCCCTGATCATCCTTGTTGCCCTCCTCTGAATCCCCTCCAGCTTGCCTGCATACTTCTTGAAGTGTGGTGCCCAGAACTAGATGCAATACTCAAGATGAGGCCTAATCAACACCAAATAGTGTTAGGATTACTAGCAGGATTACTAGCGCAACAACACATCATCAGTAGGGTAAAACTAACCAGTACCTATAGCTTCCAAATCAAGCGAAGTACTGGTTCCCCTCTATTCGACACTGGTTAGACCTCATCTTGGGTATTGTATCCAGTTCTGGGTACCACACTTCAAGAAGGATGCAGACAAACTAGAGGGGGTTCAGAGGAAGGCAATGAGGATAATCAGGGGTCTGGAAACAAAGCCCTATGAGAGACTGAAAGAACCAGGCATGTTTAGCCTTGAGAAGACTGAGGGGAGACACGATAGCACTCTTCAAATACTTGAAAGGTTGTCTCAGAGGAAGGCCAGGAACTCTTCTCAATCATCCCAGAGTGCAGGACACGGAATAATGTGCACGTTACAGGAAACAGATTCCGACTGGACATCAGGAAAAACCACCTGACTGTTAGAGCAATACAACAATGGAACCAATTACCTAGAAACCAAATACCTAGGCTCTCCTACAATAGAGGTGTTCAATAGGCAGCTGGACAACAATCTGCCATGGATGCTTTAACATGGATTCCTGCACTGAGCAGGGGGTTGGACACGATAGCCTTACAGGCCCCTTCCAACTCTACTATTCTAATTCTATGAAATAAGTCCCACTGAATTCAATGGCACTTTCTTTTGAGTAGATATGCATAGGCTTGGATTGTAAGAATCTATGGTCAAGCAGGAATGGAAAGCGCAATTAATGCCATAGATATTTAAACTGTTATTTCACATTCTTATTTTCCATGGACTCGTACTAGTGAAAGCCCGTATCACAATCCTTCAACATTTCTAGATAGCAAATAGGTTGTCTATGTTTCTCCCCCCCCCCCCCGCCCCACCACCCTGTAAAATAATATCTAGGGCCCAGGTTGTTCAAGTATATACATAGTGATAGATTCCACTAGATTAACACATTTGTTTGTCTTCTGAGAACCTTAATATGGATGCCAATTAGTAGTGTGTGGCTTTAATGCGCAGGAGAAAAATAAACAGATGCCAACCAATTAAGGCAGTCCAAGCAAACCTATGAGAAGAGTATCACCATTTCTTCCTTTATAATTTCTCCATACTGTTCCAATGCTGGGTATGGTTCTACAGTATGGAGCAAATCTGTACAGAAATATGAAGTCTTGCCAATCTGTCCATGAAATCTCTGAAATACAGTAGTCAGGGCAAAGTTGCTGGTGTAGAGAAAAGTAAGACTTGCCCTCTATGTTGCTACTAATTAGGTTTGTTTATTGTTTGTTTGTCTTTCAGTAGTTACAACGGGGGGAGAAGCAGAAGAATTGCTGCCAGACAACGTATCCAGGGATATGTTTTGTTTTGATTGCCAGCTGTCCTTTTTATTCTAAAGAGCACATCCCAATTCAGCCTGATACAGGCAGTGTCTTATTTCACCTTTGCTTCTGGCCAACTAAATATTTCCTGAGCCTGTGACAGCAAGGTTCTTTCCCCTGCAGGCTCATTTATAACAGACAATAAAACTGAACTGAATTAATAAAAATAATTAGAAAATATCCAGAGGGGTAAACCCAGCAAAACAGAAGATGCATACACACAAACTGACAAAAAACAAAACGAAAAACACCCACCAGCCCTTAAAAACAGATCATCAAAAGATATTCGACGTTCACTTGCAAATTTAAGAAACCCAATCAGTCATTGAAGCTAGGGGTAGGTTTTGAATGCTGAAAGATACTAATAAGACATCAATTTATGAAGTAGCCTTATTCGCAGTGGGTGCAGTTACGATTTGCTCTCAAACTGTGACTAATGAGCCATTAAGCTAAACTACAGAGGAGATTATTATTAGTGACAGTTTTAGTATGTTTTGAAGTTAGTGGACTATACAGTAGATCTTTTTAGATCTTTTTCATTATTTTATAACTTGTAGGGCTCTTTTGCAATGCAATAGAGATACTGAGAATGAGACATATCTAGTAAATCAAATCAGATTTTGAATCGAAAATTGCATATGCAAAAATTGCATCAGAACACTTTCTGTGAACAGTCACAACAGTCAAAATGAAAGAATTGCAACATTGGAGGGACACAGAAACGTTATAGAAAGGCAAGACAATCATTAGTTTTAAATAACATGCAATATCTTTCCAAGCTCCAACAGGAAGCTGGCCCTCTCACACATTTCTAAAAGGATGCTTCTTCATGTAGACTCTACTGCATATATATAGAAGAGCGAACATCCAAAGATTTGGCCCCATAAAAGTTCATCAGAAAAACCCTTTTTGTCTCCTTAATCCATACCAAAAAAAAAATCCCAAAACAACAACATATTTCACAGTCAATTTGAGAATATCTACTTTCTTAAGGTTTCATAGGATTTTATGATGAGAGTCAATATTGGTATCGATCCACCTAGCTCAGAACGATCTACAATGAGTGTCAGCAGCTCTCCAGGGTCTTTCCTAGCCCTCCCTGGAGATGCCAGGGATTGAACATGGCATTGATTGACTGATGGATGAATTTCTGTACTGCCTTTCTGGAACCAAACAAGGCGATTTACAAAAATTCAAAAAACAAAAATCATAAACAAATAAAGTCATAGTAAAACATTAAAAATAACTTTTTTAAAAGTGTCTTGTTCCACTTCCTGAATGCAAAGAAACTTGGGACCAGTCATAACTTCAGAGGAAGTGTGTTCCAGAGCTTGGGAGAAAGCCCTTTCCAACTTGCCTGAGAAGCGAGGCTGTCTACGAAAGAGTCTCTTGCTGATCTTAGTAATTGAGCAGGTTCCAAGAGAGAGGTAGGTGGTCCCTCTAATAGCTAAGTCTAAGATGGTTAGGGCTTTAAATGTTAAAACCAACACCTTAAATTGAGGCCAGAAAGTAACTGGTAACCGGGGCAGATCTTTTAGTATCAGAGTGATATGATCAGGATAATGTGCTAGCTACCACATTTTGGACAAATGGAGCAGGACTGTCAAAGATACTCCTCATCCTGGACAAAACGTGTTCTAAGAGTTATTTTGTTTAGGAAGCTCACCAGTCTCGTGAAGCTCCCCTGCCCAGCCTTGCTGTCCTTAGATCTTCAGGCAGCAGGGAGTGTACTTGCACACCTATGTCTAGTGAACAAGCTACTGCAGCCATTGCTGTGTCAGCCTAATCTGGAAATAGTTATCTATGGCTTGGTTACATCACAATTCAACTATTGCAATATGCTTTGAAGAGCATCTGGAAGTTTCAATTGGTGCAAGGCTGTCGACTGCTTCCTTGGAATTAGGTAACAAAGAGCAATATAGCTGAGTGCCATCTGCATACTGATGGCATCTCCTCCCAGCGGTTTCATGTAGATGTTAAACAACACAGGGTACAGGGCAGAACTCTGTGGGCCATCATTAACCAAAGACCATGGTGCCAAACTGTAGTCCCCCAACACCATCTTCTAGACGTGATGTGACAGGAAGGACCAGAACCACTGTAACACAGTGCCTCCAAGGCCCAAATCCACCCAGAGATCCAGGAAAATTAGTAGGGCCACAATCCTCCCATCCAGTTCCTGGTGTACATCATCCACCAAAGCAACCAAAGCAATCTCAGTTGCCTATCCTGGCCAAACCCCGACTGGCATGGGTCCAGATAATCAGTATCATCCAAATACATCTAGATTTGCAGGGCCACACCTTGGCCAAGAAGTGAATATTTGGGACTGGTCAATAACTTCTCAAATCCGTTAGGTTCTGAGAAGCTTTCTTTAATAGAGGTCTTATTACTGCAGCCTTCAAGCAAAAGGGACATGCCCCTCCAACATGAAGGCATCAGTCAGTTCCCTTTACCATGTGGCCAGTCCCATACTAGCTGATTTAATCTGCCAGGATAGGAAAGGGTCAAGCAGACAAGGGGTAGTCCTCACCTCTCTAGACACCCTGTCCAGCTCCTCAAGATCCACAAGCTGAAAAGGATCCAGGCCAGTTGGACAGGCTATTTCCAAGGTTACATCCACCTGCCCTGCCCCAGTGTTGGAGTCTGGGTTAAGACGAATCTGAGCAACTGTATCCTTAAAAAATGAGGTAAATTGTTTGCATGTGCTCTGTTGCTGAGCTACAGGCCTTCCCTAGGTATATTCTGGATCCTGAGGACAAGATCCTACTTTCTCAGGGGTGCTTCTTGCATACTGACTGATGTTGTCTCCTATTTATAAAGTAGAATCCCCATGAGAAATGATCAGGTCTGAAAACATCAGTGGACCAGCCTAATGTTGAAGCTGGGAAAGATATTATACGTTATAAATCCATAACATGGATGGCCTTATAGGCCCCTTCCAATTCTACTATTCTATGATTCTATGATACATAGACTATTTCTGTATCAAATTATTATCATTTATTACATTTATATCCTGCCTTTTTTCCTGTTAAGGAACCCAAGGCGGCGTACATAATCCTCTTCCCCTCCATGTTATCCTCATAACAACAACCCTGTGAGGTAAGTTGAGCTGGCCCAAAGTCACACAGTGGGTTTCCATGACCGAATGGGGACTAGAGCCCGGATCTCCCAAGTCCCAGTCCAACATCTTAGCCACTACACCACACTAAAGGGGGGATCTACACTACTGTTTTTAAAGCACTTTAAAGCACTTTGAAAACATTTTGAAAACTGTATATGCAGTGTGACCTGGGCCCAAGCAGTTGTCAAAACTGTTATAAAGCACTTTAAAGCAGTAGTGTAGATCACCCCTTATTAAGGTTCTGAATAGGCATACTCGTTCCTTGCAATTCTTTCATTTTGAAATATGCATGTGTGGATATATAAATATAGCAAAAAACAGACAGCCTTTCTTTCCCGTACAAATTTGCAAAACATCACTATATTCTACAAACACTACACCATCACTACTACACATAGCCTGTGGTGATCTGGCCATATGAATGCAGAGCACTGCCCTAGAAGGAGTTCAACAGCAGCTGAGAAAGAGATAGACCCACAATCCCAGCACCACATTCCGGAGATTAGATTAAAGCTCAGCATTGATCTGTACAGCTTGGCTGGCTCCGGTGAAAGTTAAAGCAGCAAGAATGATGGGACCCTGATTAATCCAGCAGTCAAGAGCTTCCAAAAATAAAGTGGGTCAGAGGGACACAAGAAGGGGCAGGGAAGAGCTATCACTCATCAGCTCAGGATTCCCATCCCCACAATCCCTCCCTAAAATGTCAAAGGTGACAGCGATTGGTCTGGGGTGATGGAATTTGAACATAGTTACCACTGAGAAGAGGAAAACAACCCACTTTCTAAGGAAAATATTCCATACCATTAAAAGGGAAATATTCCGTACTGTTAAAGAACAACCTTTCAGCATAAGACCACAACCAGCTGATAGACAGCTTTATAACCTTAATTGTCACGGGCTCATTTTACAATAAAACTCACCCCAGCAGAAGCAGTTTACCAAATGCACAATGACAGTTCACAAGGGCACTGCGATCACTGCTGGTGCCACATGCTAACTGATGCTGATCCAAGGGATAGAACAGCATTTCTCAAACCGTGGGCCAAGGACCACCAGTAGACCTCAGCCCTCTTTCAGGTGGGCCTCCATGCTGCAGCCTACCCAGTACCTCCTCACTCAACTGCCCTGCGCCCCACAGCCTCTTGGATGGACCAATGCCAGCAGCAGAGGCATGTGGGTGGGTGGGAGGTACTTGCAGAGCAAGGCTCTAGCATGCAACATTGAAAGGAAGGGGGGAAATGACCAAACATATGACAGAGTGGTCAGAAAAGCGCAAGGGAGGGAAGAGAAAGAATGGAGATGAAAAGGGTGGACTGACTGAGGGAGAGGGAAAGGAGAACTACCTGGGGCTGCCGCTTTACTTTCTGGAGCAACAGCCAACTCCTCTGCCTCAGGAAAACAACCTGGCATTGGGCATGCAAAGGACTCCGAATTTTTCCAGCTTATAATCTGCTTTTATTGTGAAGTACTCCCGTGCATCCTGCTTTAATTGAGCTTCTTAACCAAAGAAGTGCAATATTTTGCTACTAGTTTTCGAGCGTATCATTTGTTGTTTTCCGAGCGGCCACTGGGGTGCAGGAGCAGGGTTTGAAGAAAAATTAAACAAATGCATACATCTGCATAAGCTTTAAAGATAAAGACATCAAAATTGGCACAGTAATAGATATTAAGGAGAGCTTTAAGGATACCAAATTTGAATTGGATTGGTTCATCCATTGATTTTTTTATGTTTGTTTTTTACATTTCCCCCCCTTAAACCCATTTCCTGGTATGCAAAGGATCTAGCCGCCTGGTAGCAACAACGGTGACAGCTTAGCGCTGTAGGGGATAATTCAAGGGAAACAGGTACGCGGGATGAAGCTCTAAGTGTGTGCATGAGTTTGCATGTACGTGTGCGTGGAGGAGGCCCGAAGCCAGCATTCAGGGGCAGGGGAAAGGGAACGGAGGGCTCCCTCTCTGAGGGGAAAGGGACCGGGGTGGGGGCAGGCTTTGAAGGAAATTAGAAAGAGAATAAAGGTTGTTTTATTAATACAATTTTAAGAACTATGAGCAGGGGTGGGCAATCGCTGGATAAATGACGTCAAAAGGGTCGTGGGCACACCACTGACATTATTTGGTACCCAGCAGGTGCATCAAGAAGATAATCCTCCTGGCACAACTGACAGGAACTACCTTTGTTGCCCATGAGCCTCCTCCTATTGGAGCAGGTCTATACACAGCAAAGCCACTTCACCTGCTCTTCCCCACACGTGCCTCTCCAAGTCATTGTCATTTCTTCTACCCTCCTCTTTCCATATTTAACCTGGCAGCTGCCTATGCGGCGGCAGCTTTCGGACGCTATAAGCAAACCCCCACACTTTTCCTGCTGCCGGGGGGGGGGGGGAGCTAATCCTGACACAGCAGTGAAAGTGCGGGGTTTCCGGCAGCCAGGCCCATCCCCTGCCCAGGCAGACAGCAATCAATCAGGGGTCACCATCAGCCCCCCACCCCACGCCTTAGTCGCAAGGACAGATGGTGGATGCACTGGACTTGCCTCGCTAAGGATAAAAACATCAGGATAAGTCCCCGACTTTTTTGCTTTGCAACTTCACAGGAAAACCCTGCGATGGCTGCAAGGTGGCGGCTTTATTCATTTATTATTTTATTTATTACATTTATATACATAAGCCTCCATTTTTTCCTCACAACAACAACCCTGTGAGGTAGGTTGGGCTGAGAGTTTGTGACTGGCCCAAAGTCACCCAGTGGGTTTCCATGGCTGAATGGGGACTAGAACCCAGATCTCCTGACTCCCAGTCCAACACTCTAGCCACTATATCATATAATCGACATGGCGGCACTGTACAGCCACCCCAGGGCTTTCAGTGCATATGCGCAGACCCGTATTACCTTCCTCCTGCCCCCCCAACAAGAACTCTGGTCATCCAATGCTCTTCACTTAGTTTCACCTTCTTTCTTCCTCTCCCCAACCCATGTATGTGCACGCACACACACTTGCTTTCTCCAGTTTCCATCGCCCACTGCCAGGTAGTTCTTTGGAGGCAGAAAAAGGTGCAGCAGCAGCCCTGGATGTTACTTTTTCTCACACTTTTCCTCCATCTGGCCTTTTCACCTCCATTATTTCTCTACCTTCCCTCACACTTCTCTAACCACTCTGGCCATCAGTCACTTGTTTCTCTTTTTTTCTATTCACCCAACTTTAGATGCTACAGCCTTGCTCTCTAACCAGCTCTGATCCTTACATACGCCAATGCGCTGTGCAAGCAGAGAACTGCTGGTGGTGGCATTGGTCCAACCCAAAGGCGGTGGTGCGGCTGGGTGTGTGTGAGGCAGTTGAATGAGGAAGTATTGGGTAGGCTGCAGCTCTGAGACCCACCTGAAAGTGGGGCTGAGGTCTGTCCACTGGTGGTTCCTAGCCCACCATGTCAGAAACACTATATTAGAGAGTTCAGAAAGTTTTGGAATCATGGAGTCTGTGTAGCAAATGCAGCAGCTCCCAATGCACAAGGAAGTAAAAAGTGTAAGGTTATCTGTTGTAAAAAGTCCAGATGTACATATTTCAAGTACTGCCTTTCATTATTAATATGGTTTCACTCAGAATGATACAGCTGGTGGATTTTTAAAATCTTTAATGCCTAAATCCTACATGAAAGCCATTCCATGGAATCACCATCCTCAGGAAGTTTTGGATAACTCTGTGCAGAGCAATGCAGATATCCCAACCCCATGCTTGTAAAAATATGAAGCCGAGCTGTGCTCTATATTTTTTTCAGAATGAATGCATGCTTAACTAAGCTCTAATAGGCAGGATCAGCAAACCTCACATCAGACCTTTACTTCCTCCTGATCCAGAGCCAAATCCACTACAATTCAAAGAATTTACCTTGCTCCAAATTTCACAGTGTATGTGTGTGGGGGGGTGGGGAAGTAAACCATAGCACAATGATAGGGCACATGCATTGCACGCAGGAGGTCCCAGTTCAACTTCTGACATCTCCAGGCTAGGGAGGAATATAGCTTGAAACCCTAGAGAGCTGCTACCAGTCAGTAGTGACAGTACTGGGCTAGACAGACCAATGGTCTGACTCAGTATAAAGCAGTTTCCTATGCTCCATGGCATGCTCACTCTCATGTCTCAAACTGCTCTCCTATGCATAATCCATCTGGGCATAATTTTCATCTTCCCACATTCATTTGCGCATTCAATTTTTTAAAATCTCCAATCCAACCATAGCACACATTGATCATGGTCCCTTGACTGTGATTTGTAGCTGAGCAAAACATTAACAGCCAGTCTGACTGTAGAGAAGCAACAGAAGATGTCACCTAATAGACAGAAACTCTTTATTATATATTTCTTATTAACGAATGCTGTCACACTGAAATTACAACAGCAATATACTGCTGGGCACTTCTTGAATCTTCAATGAAGAAAATATTCTGCCCAACACACATACTCTCAGACACGCAAAGAGGCCAAGAATGCTTAAATCAGTGGAGGTTCAGATATTCTCACCCAAAATATTTGAAGTGTGTGATACTGATGCTAAATGAATTTTGTGTCTCATTTTCTTAGTATAGTCCCTATGGAAACTGGCATTTTAAAGCTACATTTTTCATGGCAGGAATATAAAGGAGGTTTTAACAAAAGCCCCCCATCAACTTCTGGCTCAGCTGCAACCAATAATAACCAAAGGCATTTTTTTTAAAATAAAGGAAATGGTGGCATTGAACCTGCCTCTTCCTGTCTACTCTGGCAGGGTAGTCCATCAAGGGCAGGAGGAGGACACATTGGTTTAGTCCAGGAACGTAGGATAGTGGCCAGCTCTCCTGCTTGAAGCCAGATTTCTGTCATGACTATGGATAAATGGGTTACTTCTGCATTCAGGATTTTCCATCCATCACCTAATCCGCCCACGCTGAACTCATCACTTCACGTTCAAAATAAAAAGGGGCAAGAAAGAGTCTAGGGCCAGAGTGAAAGTGAAGTAGAGGCGACATCTGAGAGTGCTGGGGTCAGCCTAGCCTGCTCCCATCCCTGCCACTGCTGTTAGTCCATATATAGCTCCTGACAACTGGAACGTCCAGCTCTTCTCCCCACCCCCACCCCCGTCACATTTCTGCTTCTGAAGCTTGAGCACAGCTCTTGGCCACCACTGTGGTCTTTGGGCACCCACTGCAACAGGATGGCAGAGAAGCAGGAGGAGCCCCAAGCCTCCCAGAATGGCGAAAAGGCTGAAAATGCAGAAAAGGCTGAAAATGCAGAAAAGGCTGAAAACGCAGAGAACCCAGAGAACCCAGAGGAGGCTGAAAAGCCGAAGGAACTGGAGGAGCTGCCACCATTTGAAATTGTAACAGGGTAAGAGACCTATTTTGTCTCATATTCGTCACTAGCAAGTGCATGGAAGTCAAAAGAAGATTTCTATTCAGGGATTTGCAGATGTTGGCCAGCACAATGTTTGTGGGCTTGTTTAGAAAGAAGTTTGCCTCAGGTACAAGTTTTTGCTGATTAAAGAGGAAACCAGATTATTTCTGAGCTTTGTAATAAAAATTGGAGAATCTTACATTTTATCCATGCAGGATGAGCTGAAAGCACATCAGTGGCAAATCCATTTATTTAATCATTAGCAGTTATGGCCCCAAAACTATTATTCTCCCTTACCCAGGGAGGGGGAGGGGAGGGGAGAATCTAACTTATGAACTGAGCCCACAGAAATGTCATGCATCTGTTTAACCTTTTCCACATAAGCAGCTCCACTTAAAAAGAGAGAAAGACACACAGAGAGAGGAAACTTTCTCATTGACTAGTACTACAGAGACTTAAGATCTAATCCAACTCCTAAACTGAGAGTAATGGCAGCATTTTCTGATTAATATCTGGGTATCTAAAATCAAATCTTTGGGAAAGCCATAACAGATTAGTGATATGAGCAATACACTATGTAACAGTCACATAATGAAATCAGCAAATCTTTATTCGTCTATAGAGGAAAGATTAATGCAGAAAAAAATAATCTGCTCTCTTTAAGCATGAATAATAGTTTTCATAGCAGCATATAAATGCAATACATATGGTTTCAAGTAAGACCCGTAGCAAAGAATACATCTTTATCTTCATTACCTTATCATGATGTCTACACCAATGTATTTCATTCACGAGACAAACCAGAACTGGTCATAAACTTTAATCAAGGATCTGAATACAGTAATTCTATCTCAGCTGGCAATTTGGATCAGTACCTTTGCAACACCATTTATTTTTCACTAATCACTATGAGCTGATCTGTACAGATGTTACAGAGCACCAAAGTAAACGCCGATGAATGGAATTTACAGCTAAGCCCTGACACAATGCTTTGTTGTGCTGGGCAGCTCCTGGTTTCAAGGTCTATAAGCTTCTGTTCTTTTGATGAGTATCATCTTGCTCTATTCTAGGATGTTAAGCTAGGGTGGAGCAATAGTTTAAAGAGTAAATATTTTATTCATTCCTTGGTCTCACTAACAAAAATAGCAGCAAGGCAGTTTGGGGCAAATTGTAAATATCCACTTTAACAACACAAGCTGCTGAATTACTTGGAACTAGGAGCCTAAGCTACAATCCTATAGACTTATTTGACAGTAAACTCACTGGAATTTACTTCTAAGTAAATATGCATAGAATTGTGCAGTAAATAATCTTTATCACATATATGTTATGTTTCATATATTGGCAATTGCTTCTGGTCAGCTGGATCACAGATTAAATAGGATCATGGAAGCGAGCTCCTTCAGTTCTGCCAGCTTTACACTGCTAGAAAGACAAATAAGTGATCCACCTCTGGGGAACTGAGAATGAAGTATTATTTATGTTATCTCTTTCCCATCCTCCCTCACAAGGAGGCTCAGGATGGTGTACATGATAGTCACCCCACTCATTTTATTCTCACAACAACCCCATGCGGTAGGTGAGATTTATAGTGACAGATTCAGGCTCACCCAGTAGCTTCAAGGGTAAGAGGGATTTGGACCTGAGGGTCCCTGGATCCTGGTCTGACACTACACCACACTGGCTTCGTGTGAATGCTGAATTATTGAAAGAAATCATGCTGTCGAGATGGATTTTTGCTTGGCAAAGACTAGGGCTAGAATAATAGAATTTCATCTATAGCTGTTACCTCAATTTCATGAGTATTAACTTCCAACAGCTCCAACCAACACAGGCTCCAGAGGAGGAGGAGGAGGAGTCTGCTGCAGCAAATACAACTAAGAGTCTTGGGGTGCTTAAAGACTTAACACATTTATTATGGCAGAAGGTTTCGTGGACTACAACCCATTTCATCTGATGCATGAAATGTTATCCTGAGTTCTTGGATAACCTATATGCATCAGATGAAGCAGGCTATATTTCAAAAAACCTTATGGTGTAGTAAATATGTTAGTCTTTAAGGTGCCACAGGATTCTTTGTCAGTTTTAACCCAGACAAGATTATTAAAAGGTATTTTAGATCTAAAAACATAAATTAAGAATTTCAGTCTTCACTTTAAAGTAGGCTTCCTCAACCTGGTGCCCTCCAAATGTTTTGGATTACATCTCACAGCATTCCTGACTATTGGCCATCAGCTTGGGCTGATTGAAATTGCAGTGCAAAACATTCGAAGGCATTAAGTTAGGGAAGGCAACTTTAAAGACAGAACTCACAATGGAAGTGACTAAAGGCCAAGGAAGTTAAAGGCAAATGCTGACCCCATCCCCCAGACCTTGGAAAGTTCTCATAGTTAATGACTTGTTTTCTTGTCTTTTGTTATGTAGGATTCACATCTTCATATGAATTTCCAGAGGGGTAGTCCTTTTAGTCAAAACAAGGAGTCATGTGACACCTTAAAGACTAACAAATTTATAATGGCATAAACCTTTTTGAACTACAATCCATTTCTGCAAATACACTCGAGACTGTTGGGTTCTGTACATCCAGCACATCCAGAAGATATTCATTTGCAGGCTGAGATATTGATAGCACCACTTATTTGAGCGTTCTTTCCAAGTAATTTCTGCTTGCTGATTTTAGAGGCTTAGTCAGAGTCATGTTAACCAATGTTAGTGTTAAGTATTTTAAAAAAGCAGAACACGTTTAAGGAAGCTTATAAGTAACTGAGGATAAAAATGGGCTACAATAAAACAAACTTTAATAAAACAACTAGTCTAAAATATGAAGTGTAGAAAATGAATGTAATTTTTTTTGATACTACAACTGTAAAATTATGCAAAAGCAAGAAGTTGACAGTCCAGCATGTTGCAGTTACGCATAGTGATATCACTGGTTTCACAGCAGACTTTTTCTGATACAATTGTAATACAGTGAGTTATACTAAAACTTACTGACCTATCCCAAATGTATTTTCGACTATTAAGTGGAAAGGATTTTGTTTCACTGTAACTGTAGCCCAACGAACAACAACAAAAATTATGAGGCTGAATTCTCAGAATAAGACCTGAAAGAAATCCAAACTCACCAGAGCAGATGTTTTCTAGTTGAAGCTGCCAACCTGTAAGGTAAACAAAACTGTAGGTAAGATACTGTTCTTAAAAAGTCTAAACATTGCAGGCTTGGGTACAATACATAATCCACTGCTCTACATTTAACAGCCATAAACTCAGAGCAATGGATTACCTACTGTACCCAAGCCTGAGGTGCTTAAACTTTTTAAGAACAGTACCTTATCTACAGTTTTGTTTACCTTTTGGGTTGGCACATGGATGCATCAACTAGAAATCATCTGGTTTGGTGAGAATACTTTGGTTTTAATTGCTTACAGATAACTTATTTGTGATCAGGTACTGTTACTTAATTTATACTGTATGATTTTGCTTCTTTTATACATCTCAGGAACAGGAGGGAATGGTGGGTTCCCTTCCCCCTCGGTGCATTCAGTTATCAACCACAGCAGGCAAGAAAGATAAGCTACATAGTGTAGACTTACTGGTAAAGAAAACTTATATCAGTCTATATTTGTGCCTAGTTTAACAAATCAAGGCTACCTCAGGTATCTGAAACTTTCTATATTTTTGTCTTGCAAGTCTTATCTTGAGATGACCTAAAATTTATTGCTGTTCTTTAGGCTACAGTTATGGTAAAAAAAGGGCATAAAATTTATTGCTGATCTTTGAGCTACAGATATGTTAAAAAAATTCTCCCATTGACAAAAACCTTAATGGTTGAAACACATTTGCGTTAGGTCAATAAATATTAGTATAACCCTGTTGTTGTTGAATTTGGTTTATGATAGGGCTTTCATTGATATTTATTATTAAATATTAACTGAGCCATTGAGGTTTTTAAACAAAGCTGAGGTTCTTCACAATCCTTGCCACATTCATAATCACAGCCACCTCTATTTCAATTGGGGAACAGAGGCTAAGAAATTATGATTTGCCAAAGGCTGTTCAATAAGTCTATGGTGAGATGAAATTTGAACCCAGACCTAAGTTTAACTACTCACTGTATTAAATTCCTCTTAAGTAGTAAGATTAATGCCTACTTAATACAAGAGGACACACTAGTGTCATGTTCCCCGTTTCCTCCAGCATTCACACGTTCCAGCAAACTGACACAGGGCATCCACGTCAGTGAGATTTCTTTTATTGAGGGAAATCTCACACTCCAAGATAACGTACAGTCAAAATGCTACTCACTACAATAACAACCTGGTTTCCCAGTTGCCATCTCAACGGTTCCAAAAACGGGTTCCAGTCCTGACCAAGGGAGGGGAATGATTCCTGCTTTGTTACATCAGGCAATCACAATGAGACATTCTTAAAAGGCTTAATAAACCATCCCAAGGGAGCTAGTCCAAACGCAGCCACACGTTGGTAACTCAGGGAACATGGTGAAAGCCTAAACAAGATCACGGGATGAGTAAAAATCTCAGGCACAAGAAGTCCCATGTTGATAGCACAGGGAACTCCCCGACACCTGAGTCTGCAGAGAAAAAGTCCAACTATAAAAATCAACCCCAGTCTACCCTTACACTGCGCAGTTGATGAACGAACACACACAATCCACAACAAACAAGAGTTCAAATCTATGAAATGCCTCACAGCACTTTTCAGGGCACAGTCCTTAGTAACCCAAAGTCCAAATAGAAGAGAGTGCATGTGCAGAGTGCTTTCAAAGTCCCAAATGGTGATGGATGCAAACAGGGACGGATTTCAGGTCATGAGTCGAAAGATGATTCTTGCAAAGACTTCTCGCCTTTGCTCCAGCTTGTAAAGGGAGGTGTGGGCCTGTTCAAAACCACTTCACAGACAGGGGCTTTGGCCCACAGACCATGCCCGTGTCCAAACAGGGCGGCACTGCTCAGCCACCAAGATGATCCTACAATCTGAGTGACTCCTTCAACAAGACTCCCCCCCCTCGCACCTTTCTAAACACTTTATCCATTTTCCAGAGAAGTCTTACAGCCTCAATGCCGAGACAGAGAGTACGTGAAGCTATTCTCCTGAGAACTCTTACAGAGATACGTTTGCACATATTCTGACATTCCAAACTAATTCTAATTAAATCTAACTCAACGGCCTTGCTAAAACCTATACCAGACATCTAGATTATTTCAGTGGTCCTGTCAACATTTTAAACATCTGCAGCAAGACAAACAGATTTTTTTTACCTTCACATTTTTCTTTTTAAAAGTTTTGCTCATAAAAAAGGTGCTGCCTCAAGTCTAAGGATACTTCCAGATAAGGCTTTTATTGTGCCATCACATTGCCTCATTCACAGTAGTTTACGGGGGCCCTAGTTGGCATTGCCTTCTATTCGTGACCCTCCCATGTTTTGTTTTACTGTTTCTTCTGCCTTTTTCTTTAACGCAGAAAATTTGTTTTAAAAAGATGGAATAGCTGCACAATGCCTTCTGATTGCTAGTGCTAGGAGCCATCCATCTGGAAGCACCCGACACAACCCCTGTAGCTGCAAAGAGAAATCCCAGTTAAAATTTTCTGTTTATTTATAAGCTTCAGTCTGATGAAGACTGCCATCCAGCTAATGAGGAGATTAAAAACACCAAACATACCGGCAGTTCTATCTAATTATCCAGTGGCAGTTCAAGCATTTTAATTTCCATCTTTGCATTAGGGAAGCTACATGTTGCCTTGCCAGGTTTTTTGATGCTGCTCCAAACAGGTGCAGCTGTAGAAACTGTGCTGGGAATCTGACCAGTCTTTATAATTAAGAATATCCTCCTGCTGCTTTCTACAGCATTATGACATGTCCTAAAGCAGCCAATGTATTATTATTTTTTGAGATTTCTATGGATGCATTCATTTACACTTCGTTCTTCTACAATGTCAATTAAACTATCAGTCAGTAGCTACAGCCTAGAGGATGGAGGAAGATAAAGTGCAAATCCTGCTCCCTTCTTCTTGGCAGTGGCAGATTACTGGCACAATCATGTGGATAACTGATATCAAAAGTGCTTACAGATGGCTGGGGGGGGCTCCTAGTACTAACACTCAAAAAGCATTGTGCAGCTACTCTGGTAAGAAAAAGGAATAAGAAGCAATGGGAAAACACACAGGAAGGCTACCAATGGAAGTTAATATAATCTGGACCTCTTGTAAAATTCCATGAATGAGGCAATGCAATTATACACTAAAGGATAGTGAGGAGTTTAAATAGACTGACATGATGTATTCATGCAGGACGTTACTATGTAGCAATATCCAATGGGACACTTACGGCCCTGCCAATTCTGTTATGCCCCAATTCCCCTCTGCAAGCAGCACCCATCACTTGCAAAATGGAGGCAGACATCGTGAGAGGGACCTGGGAAAATCCGTGAGTGCCCAGTAACGAGCGTGCAATAAAAAGCTCATCTAATTGAGCTCCAAGTGACAAGCCATAGAATTCTAAGGATACTTACTTGAAGAATGCACCATTGAAACAAGTTATTCATTTCCACCAAATAAATGCATTTATCACTTGTTTTGTGAGGATTTCCCCACAAATAGCTGACCTTGAATGCAAAACTACAATATATACCTAATATAAGCCTATATTTTATTCCTTCAAAATAATGGGTGCGAAAACTTTGTCTTGTATAACTCTACCACTGTCACCACCTCTGCCAGACACTATACAAAGATGTGTAATTTGTGTGTGTGTGTGTTTTATTTGGCAGTAAGGAAGGAGCTTCACATTTGTAAAGTAAATACTTGAGATTGCCACAAATATAAAAATACATAGGAGGCATATACTTTCTAGGAAAACAGTAGGAGTTGCCAATTTTACATGAGTGTGTTATCAAAAGGAAAGATCTTCAGCTAGAATAAAAGCAGGTAACAGGTTGAGCATTAAAACAACAACCAGAAAGCAATTAATTTTAACTATCTGCAGAAATATTGCAGGCAAGTGGAAGATTGTCTTCTCCTGCACTTGTTGGAAGGGGTGTGGTTCTGTTTAAAGAGGAAAAACAAAGCTTATAAACAGGTAATATTAACTGAAACTGGAAGATTTTCAAGTGATCATTTGAATAAATTAATGTGTGATTTTAGAAGTGCAGATTCCTGTATTTAGAATACAAAGTGGGGGGGGGACTCAAAGGATCTAAGAAAATGCATTGTGTGATAAAGACTGGGGAATTGACAATCAAACTATTTAAGACTTAGGATTTGCAGTCTCCACTAATGATAAAACATTGTCTGAAAAGAAAGATATTTTCATGTTTGGGGAACACTGAGACCATGTGATTGTGAGACATTTGCTTTGATACAACCATGGGCAACATTTTTGCAATGTGCATTGGACTAATTATACATGTGAATGTGTATTCTCATCAGGAACACGGAAGACAACAATATGCAAGGCTAACGGTTACACTCACACACAAGGCACTTCAACATGATTACATTATGTGGTGGCAGCTCTTGCCTCCCTCCCATGATGATTCTACTACTCTGTATGGACTAGAAGCAACTGGAATGGGGATCACCTTACCCAAAACGTGGATGATGCATTGGGTGGAAGAGTCCTTAAATTATTACCAACAAATAGTATCAATGTTCCCACTCCACAACCCTGGCAGCCACGAGTGTATACTGTGATACTCACTATGCAATGGCTTCATTCCCATTTGGCAAAAGCTTGTACACGTTACAGCTGGGGCAGACATGGGGAAAGAGATATTGAGCCAGGGGCAGTTCATAGGCATTGTAGTGCAGAAGAAGAGATGGCAAATAATGTTCCTTTAAATGGAAGGGGCACGAATTAAGAACCTGTTACATACAGCTATTTCAACTGAAGAATACTTTTAAAAGACAGGAGATACTTCTTTTTTAACAGTTTTTAATCAAAGTGAACACATTATTTTAGCTTAGCTCACATATTTAAAAGTCAAAGTTCATTGTAAACCCCTTAGGCTGCAGTCCTCTGCATGTTTATCTGGGAGTAAGCCCCACTGTACAATTACATGTACAGGCTGTAATTGTCATAAGGATGACAATTTACCAATGAAAGATGGTGCTGTATAGAAACACTATACAGCACCATAGAAAGGTGGGTGTTTTTTTTTTAAAAGTGAACCTTTTCTACTTATTTCTAACCCATAGTTATTATTCTACTCTTGCAAAGAATTTTTTTCAGAGCTCTTCTTATATGTTATATTGCCCACTTAAGTATATTTTCATAAAAGGATATTTAAGGGCAATTGTTGCCTGCCTACATTTTAGGACCATGTAAAGTCTTTAATACATGCTGTTCCTAGTGTTTCTTGTACAATGAACGGGCACTCTATGGGAATTACAGATGAAAGGCTAAAAGTGGATTACCAACAACAGAATTAAAGCACTAGACTTTTGCTTCCTTTCACAGTAAAGATGCCAATGTAATCAACACATTCTTCATGACAAATTGGAACATTACTCTAGTACTCTAACAGAAGGCAACAACAAATGAAGTTGAAACCCCAAATTTCAATCTTTGGTTATAAACACACTGCTCCATTAAAGTGGAAAGCAGAAACAAAAGGATCCGCCAGTTTTCCATGGAGACAAATCACACAAAGTATTACCACGCCTTTCATCCTAGTACCCTTATGCACCAGCTCTAAGCACCTCCAAAACTCAACTTGCTTCCCTATAGGATGAGTATGAAACATTTTTGTATGGCTTTGGGTGTTCTTTGAGTGTGCTGTACTGCCACAAAATCCGAAAAGCAACTTAAAAACACAAAGTCATCTGGGTTCTCCCAAGTTGGCACACAAGCACAAAAACACCTGCTTCATAAAACTTGGAATGTTTAGGTATAAATAAGGAAAAAGTCACCAGGTCTTTTGCACATCCAGATCTCTCTCATTTTGCTTTAAGGACCTAAAGTACTGCAACAGTTACAGTACTGTCCAATGACAGACAAGTCTACTAAAATCCTAGATTTCTCAATTGTATTTTATGGGGTAGCAATCGCTCCACCAGGGAAGCCCCCAAAATGGTTTAAAAATGAACCAGGAAGCTCCTTCTCAAGACAATGGGTGTGCCAATCATTGCTATAACTTCATTCTCTGGCAAAAAACACTGAAAAACAGGAACAAGCTAGTCTCTCACTAAATGACTAGGCAGAATGGTGCCTGCATATTGTATATTGGGTTCTACAAGGTTTAGAGATTTTCTTTTCTTTCTTTTTTAAATGAAATCTGGGGAATCTGGGATTATTTCTTATCTGGCAAAGGTGCCTGATTCCACATGGTGGAGACCACAATGGAGAAGGCCTTCCTACACATCACAACCAAGTGAACATCAGTAAGCCATAGTACGGGAAGCAAGGCCTCCCCCTCAGAAGGTAAAGACCGGCATAACCTATTTGGGAAGAAGCAGTCTCTTCGGAACAAATACTAGCTACTTTGCGCTCAACCTCTTACTTAAGAAATGTAAACTCTGCTTTGTGCTCAACCTATTATTTAAGAAATGTAAACTCTGCTTTTCTGCGCCAAAAGACAAGTTGCTCAAAGCAGCTTACAAAATATAAAAAACATTAAATGGTCATCATTAAAACAAATAAATAACAAGCTAAAATCAGCAGCAAACACAAAAAAAAACATAACAGTCAATAATTAAAATTATAAAATGCTATGTTCTTATTAAGGATTCATGTTAATCTTGCAATAATACAGTTTATATAGGTCAGAAAAAAAGTTGTGGACAGGGTGAGACAAGCATTGTACAGGATGGTGATGACACAGCCAGATGACTGAATTTATGCATGTCTCATACTGTAAAGCTGAGTTGCAATGCCAACTGCCTACCATTGTGGGAACAGGTGAATGTCAAGGCAGCGTTGACAGCTTAGTTTCCAAAATATGTTCATTTCAGGAGAGGCATGACTCCATCTAAAATCTATGGCTTGTATCCAATGGTGTTCTTTCATTAGCAGAACATACATTGCTGGAAGACTGAATTTCTGCTCCCACCATGCACACACCAAATCTACTCCAAGGGTAGGTGCTGGAGGTGAAAAGGCAAGAGGAACTCTTTTTGTGTTCCTCTTGCCTTTTTATTATCCGCCTGCATAATGTTGGGTTTAGCCTCTGTACTATAAAAAAACACTTTACTTTCCTAGCTTTTTATTTGGAGATGATGAGGTTGAAGAGATTCTCAGTGGTCATAGGTCAAAGCAATTCTTATAGCCTAGCTAGGGCAAAATGGACAAAAATAGCTGAAGATAGGGTTAAGCAATCCCTTCACCTACTGACCTTCCCCTGCAAATGTTCCCCTACCAGTACATTCACATTATTTCACCAACATGTGTCATATAGTTCTGCCCTAAGACTGGGAGACACCAGATAATCTGATTTCTTTCCAATATCCTGTTGGATTTGACTGTTATAGCAATACAACAGAACCAATCACCTAAGGAGGTAGTGGGCTCTCCCACACTGGAGGCATTCAAGATGCAGCTGGACAGCCATCTGTCCTTTAATGTGGATTCCTGCTTTGAGCAGGGGGTTGGACTCAATGGCTTTATAGGCCCGTTCCAACTCTACTATGCTATGATCCATCCAATTACAGAGGGAACACAGGAATCAAGATTCACACCCTCAGCCTTCAATATTTATTTAAGAAGCAGCTTACTTCATTTCAAAGGAATTTGTATATGTACTTATTTATTTATTACATTTCTATACCGCCCAATAGCCGGAACTCTCTGGGCAGTTCACAAAAATTAAAAACATTCAAAGTATAAAACAACAGTATAAAACCATACTATAAAATACAATATAAAATGTATAATGTACACATTATTCCTCCATGGGGCTCAAGGCAGTGAACAAGATATTTGTCCCACACACTCACTTTATCTCCACAGCTATCCTATGAGGTAGACTAGGTTGAGAAATGCTGTGCTTCAAGGCTCAATGGAAATTTGAGTAAGTCTGATGCTCCTATACCACCCTGGCCTTCATGTTACTTGTTAGCTTTTTAACTTACCCCTGTTTCATAATAGGAGTAAGGTAGAAATGTATATAAATAAAATGATAGGAGTAATGGACAAGGAGCCATTGGTTCTGGTGTTATCACCATCCTCCAGGGGAGTGCTTCTGGACTAACTGCCTAGGTGGAATACATGTAGGAAAATACAATAATCGAAAAGCAAAGTGATTTGGTTTTTTTCTAGGAAATGACAAAGAATATCCACTTTGCCAGACCCAGCTCACAAATTCACTTAGGATTTTAAATCCAGTCTTTTCCACAATAATCCCTGCATGGAGATAATGACAAAAGCATTCTCACAAAGGGAAAGAGAAACACAGAGAGAGAGGCTCTAATTCTATTTAAGACTGATCTCTAAACACCAGATCATCTGGCATCTGCTTTCCGTGACTCATTTGACGTAGTAAAAGCTAGATAGCACTTTTTTAATAAATAAAACAAGGATATAGGTATTTCTCAAACACACCCACCCTCTTTTATGAACAGAAACTTGAATAGAGAAGACATAATTATTTTCCTACAGCAAACTGGGAGTATCAGAATTGGTCAGCTAGTCTGTGCCTTCCTGTCTCAGATGTGCAGGGAGCTACAAGTGTTAAATGCTTGTAAATTTTGAATAATTGTTGGCTTAGAAATAAACTGCTATTGTTAAGAGCAAAGTGAAAGGCATGCAAGATAGCTTAAAAGATGACTGTGTCAGAGATGTGTGCATATATATATGTGCTGATTTATGGTACACCCAGTTTCTTTCTCCCTTGCCCTTTCAATGATGAATAACTAAGCATTTCAAGAGCTGCAGGGTGCACAAGACATCTGGTACAATTTGTGATTGCTAGGGACAGGGACTTCAAAGACTTGGGGAAAGTTCTCTTTAAAGTCCAACAGAACACACAGTGAAATTTGTACATTGCATTAATTTAAAATTAAGTAGAACATAAAAACACAAGATGGTTATGTTACCTATACAAGACACTTTGACTGCATTAGCACGTTCAATGAACAAAATGTTTTCCTGAGTCAAACCAGCCACTTAAAATCCTAGAGTGTCTTGGTTTTGTTTAAACATACTAAAGTCACCTGAAAATTTGCTACCCATTTTACTGGTAAAAATTATCCTTAATTTTCAAGTTAGTGAATTTTTTTGATTCCAGAAAAACTGACATGTTAGTACAGCGGGAAAGAGAACAAACTAAGCTATGGCACACCTTAAAGTGTAACTATTTATTACAGCATCAGCTTCTATAGGCCACTTTTTCTCATGCATACAATAGAAAGAAATTCACCTGCAAGAGATACAGTGGAGGAAATGCCAATTTTACAAGGTGGAACCTTGATCAAGACAAAAGAGCACTATCAGTGCAATCCTAAAGCTTGATAGGGAGGGCTGGATACGCTTAGGCTCTATTGAGTTCAATCTCCATATAAAAGCATGGCACTGAAAAGATAATCCTTAAAGACAGAAAAACTGTATTGATGAACTGTATTTTCAGTAGCTTCTCACTCTCCACCCCAGCTTTCCTGGGGGGGTGCGAGGAAACAGTACAGCACAAGTTAAGCGGCTAAAACAAGCCTCCTCCTCCTCGCTCCTTTGCACACATTGCCAGGGAAAGAGGAAGGCACTGCCTCAATTCAAACCATGTGTCTGCTGAATATAGGAGCCCTTCCTAATCCTGCAAAGAAAGCAAAAGCAGAAAGCCTTAGTAAAGATGCAGGTGGTTTTTTTTTGTTTTGCTTAATGTAGAGACACCCTAAGTCTCATGGTGATGGCACCCAAGGTCTACCTAAGATAACTGCCTCATCTTACTTCGTGGTAGGTATACTAAGTGAAATGTTAGAATGAACTTTTGCATTCAGTTGAAAACCCACATAGCTCAGGTTTGCAATTTTGAGAGAGTTCTCAAACTAGAGAAGGGAAACAACAGCTGGAGAAAATGTGAGGTGATGGCATAACAAAAGTCATGCCATGGACAAATGTAACTGATGACATACATCCATAAGAACTTTAAAAGAATGGATACAAGTAGGTAGAGTTGTGGAGAAAATTAAAAACAATTGCATTTTTTTTACATTCCCAACAGGGAATCTACTTTTAATCACTTCAAACTGCAGAATGAATAGCTTTTGCAAGGCAATGAAGATTCCAAGCATTATAGAAGGTTCCAAATCTTGACTCATCTGTGAGTCAAGCAGAGTCTGTACCCATGCTGCAGAAAGGTCAGAAGATTCCTAGCACTGGAAATCTCACTGGGGAAGGGGAAGGAAAATATGTACTGGGATTAAGTGCTAACTTCCATGTGTTGTACCAAGGATAGAACAGCCCTAGATGAGGCATCTTGGCTGTAAGAAAGAAGCTGGAAAAGGGGAGAAGATGCACATCTTAATATACAGTGAACCAAAATGAATACACAAAAAAATATTTATTTAATTTAAATTCCACCTTTCTGGCAAAGAATGGCACTCAAGGAAGCTAAGAATAAAAATGAATTAAAACAAAACCTTAATTAAAGCAGAATATCAAAGCAAATAAATTAAAAACACAATTAAAACATCACAGTTGAAGAATTCAGCAGCACCAAGCAATTCAGCAGCAGACTAGCCCATATGCCAAGGGCTTCCCGAAAACAAAAACACATTTGCATGCTGGCAGAAAGACAACAGAGGGAGCCAACCTAGGAGTAGATAGGCAAGTATATCAGCATTCACTTTTAGGGGCTTAGTTGCAAACCCTTTCATGATCTCAAGAGAAAATTAGCTTCTCGGAACTCCATCTACTAGCATGTCCACAAACCAGCATATAATATTGCGTGAAGTACAACTAAGGATGTTAAGTACAACTAAGGACTAGACTAGAAATCCACCTTTTAAGTTATTATTTGATAATCAAAAGGATTAAATATGTGCCTCAACAGATCTCTTAGTGGGTTCAAACACATGAGCTCAACTAGGTTGGGGAAGGCTGTGCTACAGATTGAAAGTAAAACTGATAATAGCTTGTAATTACTTTCCTCTTGATTTGCCCAGTTTCACTGGTAACCCCATTATTATACCAAAACTTTACCTGAAAGAGTGTGGTGGCTTCTAAAGATATTAAGGAAATGTAGCTATTGCCCTATCCTTCCACTACCTTTCACGTAGGTCAGAGGAAAATAGAGTTATGAAATTAACAATAAAATTAACACCTTAATATTATTAGTTGAAAGAGACTATGTATTATAAATTGTGTAACAACACTAAGACTTTTGCTCTTCTATGCAGGGAGCGGTTTCCAGCCTTCTTTTTCAAATTCCAATTCAAGAACGTAGAATACAGTTCAGGCAGGAACAAGACATTCCTGTGCTATATCATAGAGATTCAAAGCAAGGAGCCAAAAACCATACGGGGCTATTTGGAGGACGAACATGCAGCAGCCCATGCAGAAGATGCTTTCTTCAACACCATCCTGCCCACCTGTGAGTCTGGTGTACGCTACAATGTCACCTGGTATGTCTCTTCTAGCCCCTGTGTTGGCTGTGCTGATCAAATAATTAAAGCACTGCAGAAGAATAAGAACCTGCGACTCTCTATCGCAGTGAGCCGTCTCTTCATGTGGGAAGAACCCGAAATCCAAGCTGCTCTGAAGAAAATGAAAGTAGCTGGCTGTAAACTGAGGATCATGAAGCCTCAAGACTTTGAATACATCTGGAAGAATTTTGTAGAACAGGAGGAAGGTGAGGAACCAAAGCCATTTACACCCTGGGAGGACATTCAAGAGAACTTCTTGTATTATGAAGAAAAGCTTGCTGAAGTTTTGCATTGAGGTTCATGTAAGTATATGACTTTTGAAAACTATAATTTTCCTATCTAGGGCAGTTCCTCAGATGTCAGACTATCTAATTTAAGAAACAAAATACATTTTGGTTTTCCAGTGTTAGTAAGAAAAGGCAAATATGGGCAAAACAGCATGGGACACATTGGTTTCAGAAGAGCCATATGGAGGCCTGCTGCATAAATTACACAGGCAGTGTCACATGGCAGCAACTTCCACATGGCAATAACTTGACACAGTTCCTGTAAACATGTGAAGCCTAGTTGCCTCACTACATGGAACCTGTTTTCTCAGACATTTTCAATTAGGGAAGCAAGAACAAAGGAAGCCACCTTATTCCAAATCAGACTACCAGTCCATCTAGTTCACAATTGTCTACACTGATTGGCAGTAGCTGTCTAGGGTTACCAGCAAGGTCTTTCTCAGCTCTGCATGCGAAGCATGTGCTCTATCACCAAAGTAAACTTAATATATTACTTGCATTACAATTTACAACTAACAAGTTATAGATGCATATTTGAAATGGTACTGCCTTTTTGCAGTGCAAACATAGAGCTATAAATCCCATCAATTAAAGTCAGGCAATGAAAACGAGAGGGAAACAGTTTGTATTTTTCACAATAGTTTTAATCTAATGAAGCAACACTATAAACTTCAACTGGAACCTCAACTGTATAAAACTGATGTCTAATACCAGCATCCATATAAACTACCAACAGGAAGGCTAGAGCTGTTGTAAGAGAAGACCACAAGAAATTTTCTGCAGCTACATAAAATGTGTCATATCAGATCAGACGAGATAGGGCGTGTTCAAGGTAGTATGACTGTAGGCAAAATGTGTTATATGAAATTTATTTTAGGAATTTGGAAAGGGGGTGAAGAAAAATCCCCACCCCACCCGCCCATAAACATAACAATTAAAGAAAAAAAATTGTATCATTTTATCAGTCCTTTGCAAGATGAATAAACTAGTGAGGCATTGCTTCTTTTGAGCAGTTAAGCCCCGTATATTTTGAGAAAAGCAAATCAAGTCTCCATTTCTCTCTCCAGGAGAAATCTGCCAACACTACGGAGAGACAAGCATGATATATTTTGACATCTGGGACTTCCCCTTCAGTCCTCCAGAGCCACTTTGAAACAGAAAAACAACACCAGAAGTCTCTAGTTGACATACCGCCATTCTGATAGACTAAAAATACATTTACTATGATGTATGTAAGCATTTGGTTGTTTGAAACTCATAAAAGTGTACTGCTGCTGTTCAAACGGACGGAAAAAAGCATTATGATGTGGAATGAAGTCAAAGGTTAGCAGTGCAAGCTGTTTCACCATTGAAAAAAGAAGTCAACCCACACCAAAAATCTCTTTACAAAATGAGACTGTAAATTAAAGAAATTTAGCATTTGTTTGCTTTTAAAAATTTCAGGTCTTCTTTAAGAAACAGAAAATAAGCATAAACATGTTTTGCACTTTCTTTCATGACGCAGAACTAACATCCATAGGTTAATTGCTCTGTGGCAAATTTTCTAAGTATTCATACTATAAAATAGCAAATGAGAAAATAAAACAAATACCTTTTATTGAACCTATCTTGGGTGAATACTTTTCTCAAAAGAGTAGAGGTAAAAACTACTCTTCATAGAGTTAAGCTAACTCAAGTTTAAAGAAGACATTTCCACTCCACTTACTGCCTACATTACACATCATGCTGCTAGGGCAAGAAATGTTTTGAGCAATACTGGTCATTGTAATACCTCTGATTAAATTGTGGCAAAATTTTCCAAAAGCAAATAGGGCCAGCCCTAGCCATTGCCATATAAGGCAACTGACAAGGGGTGTACATCAACCACAATATTTGGCTCAAACCCTGCTTTAGCAATACAGAAAGCAGTCCAATTTGTCTTGGACTACTTCAAAGGCTGAACAATTTGTCTTGGTTCTGAATTAAGCTTGCCTCAGAAAATCCTAAGCTTTGTGCATACCTCACCCTTAATGATCACTGGAAAATCAACAACCAGTGCTAGCATTTTTGCTTTTTAACATAATTGAATAAAATTGGCAGGCATAGTAGCTACTTTTAAGGGGATGAGGCCTGTCAAATTTCAGACAAATAGGTGCAGGGGGGTTGTGCAAGAATATCCTTCCCAATTTGGGGTCTTTCTAAAATGATTAACTTCTGCACTGTGTTCTTTCTGCGCAATTAGAATGAAAACTGTATGTAACAATCACACATGAGTCAGACAGAAAGTAAAGATCTAGAGTAGTCGGAGCCTAGACACACAGATAGTAAAACAAACAATACCGAACTTAAATCAAAATCAAACCTATACAACTAGAGTCCAAATGAGGAGGGTGAGATAGGAGATAAGGAAAAAGACACTTCCCATGTATAACTTTTTAAAAACCCAATTCAAGGCAGACTCACACAACAGGAAGAATAAATAAAACGCACTAAAATTGGATTTGAGAAAAAGGTAAGGAATTTAGGACAGGACTGAATTGGAAAGGAAAGCATTGGGTGGAATAATGAAGGAAACTGGTTTAGGAATAGATATGATATAAAACACAAGCTCAAATCTCCTAAAAGCCAGCACAACTCTTTAAACACTCCAACTCTGGAGAAAAAGGACAAACAAGGAGCAAAGAACATATTGAAGTAATATATCAGCTTGCCTCCAATGTCCCTCACCCAAAGCAGTATGATTGGAGAACCCTGGTAAAACAATTCCCTGTGACTAGAAGCTAAACTTGTCAATCACAAAACTGTATCACCCAACTCTATTCCCATCCCATCTGCAACTTGGTGTTTTCCTTACATGGGAAGCATGGGAAGAAATGTTGTAATTTTCACAGACACATTTGTTTGCCTTTCCCTTTGCCTCTAAATTGCCTACAAAGCTTTAGGACCACCCAGGTTTGCTTTGGGATGATTCAGAGGAACCTTGGTTCACTTCAGACAAATCCTGAATCTCTCTGCATCAGCCTGATTCAGTTCAGGTTTCATCCAAATCTGATGTACACTGCTAAAATAGGCCAATATGGTTAACACCCATGTAAAACAAAGCAGATACAGGGACTAACACAATGCAGTAAAATTATACTTTTATTGATGCAAGGAAGCTATTTGTATCAGCAGCTTGAACAATAGAATTATAAAGTTAAGAAATACTCGACCGGGATAGGACTAGGTGGCTCGTCTAGTCCTATCCCGGTCCTGATAAGATTCTCCAGATATGAAATTACAATCACTACTCACATTAACCATTCCTACGTATTAAGATTTATGAGCCAGTGTTCCATAAGCAGACAGCAGAAGCAAACAAAGGTCATTACCAAATGAGATGTACTTGTATGCTTCAAAAAATAAATGCAACAAGAAAACTCTAGAAAATTAGCAAAGCCATTTACTGCAAAGTAAAGGGTGGGGAGAAGAAATAAAATAAACAATACAAATCCAGGTTATCTAGCAAATCTGGGCTCAGAAAAAAGCTATGTCCAATCTCACATAAACTAGTTAAGGCCCAAGAATGAAACAAACTTATTTTTCAGCCTGGCTTTCCCTGCAAACTCAAGTGCTATAGAAGAAGGCTACATATTGGCAAGGCCTGGAAAAATCTCAGGTTAAATATAGTGCCCCCCCTCCTAAAGATGTATTGCTCCATTATGTTCACTAGTATTGATTTGTTCCTTTACTGTTTAGCAACATCTGCTCTGAGAAACAAATGACCTGAACATAATTGATTCAGAATTCCACATACATGCAGCTCTTAAATATGCAGGATTCCCAATTAATTTCAACAGTGGAACCAGGTTTGCACATGTGACCTTGCATGTGTGCAATGATGTACTGCACTGTTTCAATAAATAAATAAAATTGGTCATGTTTCAAAAAGGAAATTTACACAAAAGTAAAGGTTTATTTGTATTTCAGAATAAGATGAACAACTATGGTACTTCAATGGTAAACTGTTGAAGATGTATATACTCAGTTAAAGACTACATAGCAAAAAGTGCTAAACTAACCAAAACATAGCCATGCAAGGCTTTTTGTTTGTCTTTCAAACTAGTAGCTTCATTTACTAAAGGAACAATAGACATATCTGCTGCTTAGACAGAGAATTCTTGAAAGAGCCAACTATACATTTCTCCAAAATATTGTTTATGATCGGACACTAGCAATGGTGGGAAATGGCTGGAACAGCGAAGGAAACTGAGACTAAGATTATCCTACCATCTTCTCCCAAATCAATTACAAAAATAGAATACAACAGGGAAACAAGATGATTGTCCCAAGAATTAAAGGGTATAAACTATAATGTTAACATCTGTATCTTCAAATACTTCTTCAAGCATTGTTGAAACTTTACTCCAATCCAGGCGGTCAAGTCCACACCCAATTCTGGAAGATAAAGAATCCAAGTGTCTTGGGAATCTATTTATTTATTTATTACATTTCTATACCGCCCAATAGCCGGAGCTCTCTTTAATTTAATTTCCCATTAAATGTATACAATATACAAGCAGTGCAAAAAAAAAGAAGTACAATTCAAATTGCTAGACTGCAGCCCTATGTATTAGATAGAAGTGTGATATTAGCCCCATGCTTAAGTACCTGCACACACTCACAATTGCTGATATATACTAAACACCCTATGATAATTCCTTTTCCAGCACCATCATAAACATGTTTATTCTCAAATTTATCCCTCCGAGAGCACATACTTCCAGGTAAACACAATTAGGATTGTGACTTTAATTTCCCATTAGAAACCATGAAAATGCCACAACAAAATGAATTCATCAGATCTGCCAGCCATGAAATGGTGTCTAGAATGCCTACGGTTCAGTTCTGAGGTCATGGTGAAACCATGGTTTGGGCATCATAAATTAGGTTTGTGCTTGTGCATTTCCGCCTCTCACGTGCTTCAATGCCCTCCCTTGCTTCATTGATCACAGTAACTATAGTTTGCCAAGACATCCAAGTCTGGCAAATTATGATTACTGTAAACCATACTACGTCTCAATCCAGAATTAGAAACGTATGATTCGTGGTAACAGTAGTCTGCCAAATTTAGACATCATCACAAATTATAATTACCAAACTAGGAAATGAGGGAGGGAATCAGTGTACAAAGGGAGGCGAAAGTAGTAAAACGTTAAATCTTTTCAACAATGAACAAATCATGTTTTGGCTGTGTTGTGATGTCTGAACCAGGCATATGTTACCTGACATATGACACACATAAAAGAATTACTTATAACCCTCAGAACTATTATAAAATATGTACTCAACTGCTAGAAAACTATGGTATTTAGTTGTTTCAAGCAGCTACCTTTTACACAGGACTAAGTTCTGCTTCAGATATAAAAAGTGGAAATAACTAGACCTGTCTCTTTACTGCCACTCTTAAGCTTATTTTGGAACTTTGTGCTGTTGATAATGTACTTCAGCTCCACATAAAAATAATAAAGTGTTTGAAGATCTAACACACCACTTTATGTCCATACCAAAAATACAATAGTAACTTTTCAATAGAGAATGTGCTTACTTGGGCATAGAAACGCAAGTTACAGCATTGTTCTGACAATGGATTTTCATAGCTTCTAAACTCTTCTGTAGATTGCCATATGTAGGCTTATGAAAGTATTTGTCCTTTGAAATCTGAAAGTGCAAAGTAAAACGTAGATTAGCCCCATTTTAGACTCCTTTACAGCACAAGCTCCACATGTCTACTCAAAGCAGGTTCAACTGAATTCAGAGACACTCACTCCCTAGTAAGCATCTTCTGAGTAGACCTGCACAGGATTGCACTGTTAAGACTCTGATATTAGATACAGGCAGTCATATTTCAGACTACAAGCACATTTCGCCTACAAGGAACCAGATCTTTCATCACAGGAATGTTTTGGAGAATATGATTCAACCAAAATGTCACTTTCCTGGATGTGTTAATGGAACTTCCAAATATACTGTAGTTCGGATGGACTAGTAAAAAAAATGGGGGGGGGACCCTAATTAGCTATATAAATATGTAAAGAAACATTTTGAATTCCAGGACCAAGGTAACTTTCATTTTTCAATACAGTTCAGACTACTAAGCTCCACAGAGGTAGAGAAATATGTGAATAAATATCTTACACTCAAATAATACACAACTGGAATGTCAATTGATTTTAATGAATTTTACTTCTAATTATGTTTTGGCTTGAGGTGCAACTCCCAAAGTACCATTTCTCAAAGCACTCAGTGTTTTCTTATAAGGTTTCAAGCAAAGGTGCTACCTGTATATAGTACAAATAATATGAATACATGATAGTACAGACTATTTGAAAATTGATACTAAAAATCAGCCATCCCAGCAGCACTGAAACAGCAATACCACCTGATGAAAAGTCTGTTACTGTCGTTATAGTGAGATTAGTTCACAAAGGTAAGAGTACTTTCACTTGCCTGTCATAAATGAAGATGGAGAAATGCTATTTGTAGAGATATCTCCTTGCTAGAACCAGTACATGTGCCCCAAATCATTTCACATGTTCTACTCTTACCAGATAGTACACATATCGATTCTCTCTCTTCAGAACAGCTACATCTCCAGTCTTCTTTTCTATAACAGAGTTAAAACAATTATTTAATCAATGTATTGCTGATTGTTGAAAGCACTGTAGAAATTTCCTTATTCTTCAAAAATGTCTCAGCTATTTTACAGGAGTACTACTGCAAAAAAAAATGATATTCTAAACCAATGAAACAATCCCTCTTACTCTGTACTGAGGTACACTTCTGTGCAATTATGCATAGCTATGAGATAATCTACCCAAAGTAGCTTGCCTTCAGGTAGAAGATCGAAAAATAGAGTAGGTGGAAATACATATGAAAACAATGTACGGAAATCAATGGCAAATGTTCTGAGGCATAGTCTTAACAAACATGGCTATACACAAATGAACAGAGCTACTGAAAAGACTTCAAGCGCTTATGGGATTTATTCTAAAAACTGTATCACAACCAATATACAGTTAGCATGCCACATATCCTCTAACAAGGGAACACTTTAGTAAAATAGACAAAAGTACTACTGAATTGATTGGTTTAAAGAGAGTATGTTAAAAGGCTAGCTTAAGCACAGCATACATTCCACAAAATACACAAATTCAAATATCAAACCTGAAACTCATGGGGTACTGATGGATTCTTGCCCTGTCAATAAGAGTTCTTTGAAATCATAGACACAAGGTAAGGTTAGTTAATTCAGAAGATCAGTACCTCAGTCGTTTACTGTTCTGTGTGGTCCTTGCATCACTTCTTAGATAGACTATTTCTGGGTGATCCAGCCTCTGTCCAGTCGCTTCTTGACCTCCAAATAATCACCCATTATATGGGAGCATGGGGGGCTGCTGATGTCTTGAACTCCAAATCAGGAACACGTGGAGGCAGTGGTTGTGCAAATCAGTACCTCCACATAGAGGTGGACAACATGTAGTAAGTGCACCTGCAGCAGCTCATAAAAGGGTGGCTGGAATTGCATAGATCACAGCAACTTCATGTCTACACCAGCTTATACAATCAGGGCCTTCTAATAATCCTAGATGGGACACAAGCCCTCTAGTCCTCTATATCATTTGAAGGTCAGGAAACGATTGAACCAGGCCCTACCATGCAATAATGCCCATTATTGATAAGACATCAGAAAGTATTATCCTGCCACACACACACATTTTTGATTTTTGATTGAAGTTAATGAAATTACCCACATAAATACCAACATATTTGTTTGCAGAATCCTGGACTTTAACACCAGAATAATCAGAAAAGGAACAATCCACAATAGTACTTTGGGAAACGTGTTTTTGAAATCGAGACCGCAGATAAGACTTGATTTTAGTAAATTTATATTTTGCTATATTTAATCCAACAGATAATTTGATAACAATATAAGAACAACCTACATTTTTAAAAATATTTTACAAATAGCTCTAGCTTGCCTTCACCACTTACGTTGGCTCAAGATCTCTTGAACACCACCAAACTTCTTCTTAAAAATGGCAGCTATCCCAGCACTCATATGACAATCCGCACTGATACAATGAGCCAAGGATTCTGTTTCAGGACAAGTAAAAAGGTCTCCCTTTATGTACTTAATCTGATTTAAAAAGCCAAAGAGAAAACACAATGAATAAGAAGAAAAGCATTCCAGTTAGAACATAAAGCAACATGTCAATGTCACAGCCCAAGTTACTAGCTACAAACCTAACTACATTTATTCAGAAGTAACTCCCACTGAATTCAGTAATAATTTACTTATACTTACCTGAAGCCTTCATTTATGGCCCTCCAGATCTTGTTGAGCTGCAATTGCCTTTGCTGGTTAGGGATGATGGGAGCTGCAGTCTAGCAACCTCTGGAAGGTCACAAGTTGCCCACCCCTGTCATAAACTACAAACCTTCACTATAGGCATGGGAGGCAATTCAGCAGTTCATTCCAACCTACAGAAGTACAAGACTTCATACTATGCAATACATGAATTTGGGTGGTAGGCAACCTTTTTGGAAAGGATTCATTACAATATGGTCTAGAACCTGTACTTCCTAATGTAAAATCAGAGCAAGAACTTCAAGACTAAAAAGCAATAGCCAGTGTATCTCTGACTGCCTGAGGTTAGTAAGAAACAACCACAGCCAAAGTCTGTAGTACGAGCGCTTCAGTGCTTTCAAAAATCACTACACACTTTCTTGCTGAAGAACCACAAGCAGTTTCCATCTACTGACCTTTAGCACATGGGGAGCAACATAAATGACAATGCCAAAACCACAACAATGTAGAAGCACTGAACCATGACACTGTTTATGCTAAGGTGTGTCAGTGTCAGCATGACTTCTGCAGTGTTTACTTAAAAGCTCCTTTCATTTCAATAGGGTTTGTGTCCAGTGCTCAGATTGCAAACAATCTGTAAGAGCGCAAGACCTTGACTAAAAGAATAACATGAAATGTGGCAGCTTTGTATCAGAATGTTAAACTTTTGGCAATCAGCTAGCTCCTGGAATGGTTGAATTACAAGTAAGGGAAAGTTCCGAAAAATGAATGGAAACTAGGATTACATTGATCCATATAAAGATCCGAATGAATCTCAGGCAGTAATCCTGTGCAAATTTATCTGCATGCAAGTCCCACTGAACCCAACAGAACTTACTTCTCAGTAGACATGCATGGAATTGCACTGTGAATTGACTGAGACTGGCTCAGTTCAGACAACATGTCAGTCAACACAGTGTGAAAACTCTACACAACAGTTGAGTTTTTAGGAGATACTCCCCACACATGTTCTAACTCCACTATTGTGTGACTGTGGGCTACCGTGGGGTTGAGTAAAATCCATTGTGACGTTTGATTGACAGTTCCTCCGCACTATCTCCTTCCCCAGTCCTCCCGATGGTATGCCATCAGCCACTGCTACAAAAACAAACAAACCAATCCCTGCGGCTCTCCTAGAGCAGCACTCACTCCTTTCGCTGCTCTTGCTAGGGAACTCCAAATTCAATACAATGGAAAACTCCACGGAGCCCTCCACACAACACAATGGTTGTGCAGGAACTCTCTTCTGCACAGTGTGGAGTGTTTCAACAAAAAAAAAAACCTCCACCGTGGGGTGGAGTTTTCCAGCCAGACGACACATTTCTCAACGGTGGTATAAAAACTCCACCATGGAGCCACTATTTCATTGTTAAAAAGTAGATTACAAAATATTATCAGCTGTATTTGCACCAAGCTAGAATGGAATTTTAATTGACTTCATACAAGGTGATCAAACAGGTGTTGTTTTTAAAAAAGGGGGGAGACAGCTAGAGGTAAACATCATGAGAATTAGCAGCATAATTAACCTGTTTAGCTTACAAAAGAAAAACAGTAGTTCTAAATTTTGTGAGTGCTGAAAAGGCATTTGACTGTATACAATGGGATTTTTTTAAAAGAAAGTATTAAAAGCATTTGGTATAAGACCAATGCAGATAACATGGATGAACACGAGGTCAGATGAAACAGCATTTTACCTTTCAACAAGAAATTAGGCATCTGTCCTATATTGCCAATACAGAGATAGGTGCTTCTTTGATTGTGTATGTGGCTCGGGATTGTGTAGAGCTCCGGCTATTGGGCGGTATAGAAATGTAATAAATAAATAAATAAATGTTGCTTTGTGAGGACACAGCCCTAAAAGTCATCATAAAGACCATTTAAATAAATACTGTATAAGTTGAAATATTGGCAATTGGTGTAATCACAGAGATAAATGCAGAGATTACAATCACAACTGGTATAACTAAATAATTTATATGTGGATGACATGTTTTTATTTAGGAATTTAATTAAAATATTGTTTGTCACAATATCACAATTAAATAAGATAAATCTGAATCCTATGGGCATATATATATAGGGCAATTTAAAAATCAAGATTGGACTTTTAAGCAGATTTAGGTGAAAAGATACGTATAATAACAGAGGATTTTATTGTCTAAAATGTTTTTAAATTAATGGATAACAATTTGAACTTATTCATTAAAAAAATGAACAGAATTGAGCAAAGCATAATATTTCATGGATAGGGAAGACCATAACTGTGAAAATGGTGTTGCCCAAAGTTATATTTTTGTCCCTACCTTCTTGTTCCCACAAAAACACTGAAATAATCTTATTAATCAACTTACAGTGAATTATAAATTTCATATAGTAAAAAGTAAAGTAATAACAGGACACTTTATAAGGGCATTTGGCAGTTCCTTTCGTTACAAAATATTATGTGGCAATATTCACTGGACGGATGGACAAATCTTTAAAGACGAAATATTGGTTTAAAGAGCAGGAAGGTCTCGTTCAGCCATAACAAGAACCCAGGGCATGGGTTGCGTATTTGTTGTCACTGAAGATTTTTGTGTGCAAACTCTACACTATGGTTTAACCATGGGGTTATTCACACGCCAACAACAAACCATGGATTCTCTCTAATTTGTCCATGGTTAACCACCTATAGTTAAACCATACTGCAGGGTTTGCACATAACAACTCACGATTCAACAACAATCCATACTCAACCTGTACCATGGGTTGTCGTTATGTGTAGACCGAGTCATAGACTATCCATTAGCAGCATAGGTATGATTAAAGAAGTGACATTGTGTAATCCTATGTATGTTTATAGAAGTAATTCCCACTGTGTTCAATATAACTTACTCCCAGGAAATTATGCATATGATTATAGCACAACTTATAATGTAGTAATATGCTAATAAATTTATGGGATGAGTGGAGAGAACAAGTTCAAACCATCACCCGCCCATTGGTTTCAACCTCACTGAAGATGGTAGAGGTATTACTGATCTAAGATAAATCACTTTGCATAATGATTTTCTGTTAAGATCCTGGAAAAAGGGGAGACTTCTTGTAGGGGGAAAATTGACAAGAACAAAGAATTAACTTTTTGAGGTTGTACAAACTATGGGGAAATGTCAATTTCTACTAGATTTTCTTAGTAAAACTGCCAAATTATGTGTGGACAATTTCCTGAGAAGCCCATTAGATGGCAGTGAGTTTGTTATTTTAAGATGGAAGCTTTTTACGGCTCTGCTACACCAGTGAAAGAAGTTCAACTTGAGAAATGGAAGGAGGGCCCGTTCTCTTTGTTTTCGAGGCAAAGCAGTGTCAAGTGAACAGAAGCAGGTTGCACACATTTAGAAAAATAAAAAAGAAAGCGGACTGGAGAGTTTAGTGTTCATTACGTGTAGTATAACACTCCAAAAGGAACCCTAAGCAAAAGGCTGGTCCAATAGACATTTATGAATATAGTTCGCTTAATGCTCCGAATCATCAACCTCTTCTGCCCGAAACGAAAACCCCAAATTCAGCCTCCCTGCATCAGATTTACATGACGCCATATAATTAGGAAAATAAAGATATCTCGATTTCTGCTACAAGAACTAACACAGCAGCCACCATCACCAACCTAGAGAACTAAATTACAACAGTTAAAACCCGCACTACGCACCCTTTCTCCTTTTGCAGACTGGGTGCTAGTCATAGCTGCGCAGCGGAAGGCTTTTCAGGATTTCTTCAGATGCAAACACTAGAAAGGAACGTAGCATTCATGTTCATATCAGAAAAGCCAAACAAGTTAGTATGATTACTGGAAAAGATAGCAGACCCGAACCAAAAAGTACGAATCAGGGCACGGGAAACATTTAAGTAATCTTGAAAAAACGGGAGCGTGGGGTGGGTGGGTGTTTTGTCTTTTAATTTCTGGGCCTTTACTTTTTTTCAACACACTCCGGCCATACTGCCAAGAGTTTCAGCGCAATGCCTCGGTCTACAACGTTCTTGGATAAAGAACTGCATGAAAAGGGCGGCAGCTAACCCTATTCCCGCTACCCGTCGTAACGTCTCTTCTGCTAGGCGTCTCCACAGCTTCGCCTCCAATCCCCGCCCCCGTGGGCTTCCGTCAGTCGACTATAACGAAGAAGCGACGCGCTCCGCTTCCCGGAACGTATAAGGACACGGTCTTCCTCCCGCCTCGTCACCTATATTTGCTACCCGCAATCTTTGCTTGGGGAACCCTCCTCCAGTTCTTCCCCAGCGAAAAGCACAAAATGGCAGCCACCATATATGCCTTTCTAGGCAGAGCGCTCTATGGCGTCACCCCAAAATATTCACGGTGTGAGGAGGAGGGGGCAGAAATTACCATAGGGAAAAAAGCGTTAAAAATAGTAATAATCATGGCCTGCACATGCGTAGAGCAGTTGCCTAAAGAGTTGAAGGACTGAGTGAGAAAAAAAAGAGGCTGACTCGCGCGCGCGCGACAGTTCTGCGCACGCGCGCAGAGTTTCAAACAAACGCAACCTTCGGCGGGAGGAGCTCTTCTGCGGCGCCTGCGCGGGGGCGCCCTCGTCTTCTCTTTGTTGGGCGTCGGGGGTTGGGCGCCATTTTGCGCGGCGGCTGAGTGGAGGCGCTGATTGGGTTTCGGGGACCGGTGGCGGAGCCAATCAGAGCGGGACCCGAACCGGGGGAGCAAGGCACGGTGAGTGCGAGCAGCCAATATGGAGCCCCCGAGCGCCGGCCCAAGAGCCGGGATTGGCGGGGCCGAGTGGCCAGTCAGGAGGCCGCGCGCGGGCTAGGGCTGGGCGAGCGCTGGGGCAGCGAGTGGCTGTGGCCCGTTGGGTGCCCAAAACTTACATTGAGGCAGGATGGGTGGCTGACTACCGTGGGGACGGGGAGTCGGGGAGGTCACCCTCAGTGGGCAAACACGGGTAGGGTTAGTTAGTGCCGTTCTTCGGTGTCCCTGAGGCCGCTGGAGAAGCCTCCGGGATGCCCGTTTGTGAACTCAGCTGGGAGGAGGTGCAGCTGTTGAGAACCGCAGTGAGGGAAACCCATGGGCCTGATAAGGATTAGTGGCCTCTTTCATCCTCCAAGCTGACACGCTTGTGTCCAGTGTAGGACTCCTCCTGACTCCCACTGTCCAGCGAGGTCAAGTTTATTCGGACACCTTAGAACAACCTTTAAGACCATGGGCTGAAATTGAACACCACGGGGCTTACCGTCCTGTGTGAACCCGGAATTCTCTGCCAAATTCTTGTCTTCGTAAAAAAATAATAGTCTTCGATGAAGAGCAGTATTGCAAGGGGATAGGGGCCTTCCCGGGCTCTCGCTTCCTTCTAGATGTAAAGGCAGGCGTCTTGCATTATTCATCATTTCGTATGGCAAAAGAATTGGAAACCCATCTCAGACGAACATTGCTGTTGATTGGGGATGCTAAAGTGTATGGATTAAACAAACAGTTTTGGAATTGATTTTGGGGAACTTAATTGCAGATCTGTGTAAGACTAGATCTCTCTCTAGGATGCTTTGCATGTTGCGGAACTAGCATATATTCTGTGCACCAGTAGTATCCCATAACCGGAGAAAATTCTTTTTACAAACAGTTTTTAAAAAGCATGTTTTCTTTCACGTTAGAATGCAGTATTGTGATCATTTTGTAATGTTATGTGGTTCTTGATGTGCTTCCTGAAGCAAAAGCAGGGTTTAGCTATTATGATTTTAATGGTCTTAAACATGTGTATTTTCATATTTTGAAGAGTGATCTGTCTTCTTCCTGAACTGCAAGTTTAGTTTCTGGGTGTTTGTTTTTTTACATTGAGTTCAGTGATGCAGATGTTTCTCTATGAAGGATGTGAGATAAAAGACTAGTTGAAATCAATCCCACATGGAACTGAAAGTATTATTTATTTACTTAAGGCTTGGGAGTTACTTGCTTTGTGGTCCAATCAGGAATTTGAAGATAGGGAGTGCATTGTATTAAACATCTTTTAAAAATTAAATTTATCATAAAGTAGCTATGTCTATTCTTTGGTGCATAAATACATCTTGAAATTCCAGTTAAAGTCTTAAGAAATTTTATATTTATTTATTTATTACATTTATATACCACCCCACAGCCGAAGCTCTCTGGGCGGTTCATAGAATGAAAAAGGTGAAGTTTTAAATATCAGCCACTCTGAGCTATATTAGTGGGGTCGTTGTCAACCACCTCCTCCATGATAGATTTTCACACTCTTCTGCTGAAAACAGCAAAGAATGATAATGCCTGTGCAGTGATATGAAGTCTCATACTTGTTTAGTAGCTGAGTTCCCCTTCTTGACCTCATAAATGAATCCAGAAGAAAGGCAGTGTCAGTATATCTGGTATCTTAGTTTTAGTGTTTGATGGAAGACATGTACTCCTATCTAATGGAGTCTTGCTCCAGTTTTTGCCTAAGTGCCCTTTGTCTGCCCCAACATTAATCACAATGTGAGGTGAATACTTCATGAAGATGGAAATGCCAGCCAGCTAACTCTATCACAGCATTGTGGTACTGCCATTTACTCACAATTTACTTTGCAGCTTGCATCTTCTTGAGGCTTTTCTACTATCTGCTCCCAATGAAGGTGCTTGGGAGTTACAAACCTCTGCCCAAGAAGGTGGGTTTAAATATGAACTAAATATAGCTATATGGTAAGGTACTATGAAGGTAAAACTGAGACTTGTGGCACCTTAAAGATGAACAAATATATTGCTAATACCCCTCTAGAAATGAAATATTTTTTTTGCATTTAAAATAATGTCTTCATTTGCTATTAAGTAAATAGTTACTCTTGTAACAATAAAAAAATATGAAAAATGGTAGCTAGAGTTCTGCCTCACCATTTGGAAAAGGTTTGGGGAGCTTACAATGTAGAAAAAGCTGTAAAGTTTTTAAAAAGATTAAATAAATTTAAACCGATGAGATTATTTAAAATTCTCCAGATTAAAATTGCCCTTTTATCAGTTTGAGCCAAAGGCAGCTCAAATCAGTAAGTCTTGCATTACTTTCCAGAAGATGCTTGGGTTTGGACATGTCTCAGAAGGGAGGGAAATTCACAGTGATGAAGCTGCTATCTCTGCCTTCATTTAGAACAGAAATCCATTTTTGGAATTTTGAAAAGTGCTATGGGTACTGACCCCTAGTTTGCTCCCCACCATAGACACAAAGCACTACTCACACTATTTTTCCACTGGACCTTGGTAAGAGGCAGATCCGGTTAAAATGAAGGTACTTGAATTTGAATATTTTTGCATGTGGTGTCGTCATCCCCCACAATCACCATGCCTTGAAAGTTTACATTGGCATCTGTATACTGCACAGTAAAAATCAGGTCCAGTTTCACCATGACACAAAAACATGGATCCAAAGCACAGATCCTACTAGATGTTCATGATTTGATGATGGCCAAGAGAGCCACAATCAGATCACAGAACATCTGTGGAAACAAAAGGTGACCTATGGTTTGGTGAGTATTGTAAGCTCTATGACAATAATGATCTGTGCGTGGGGTCCATGTTTCATGGTGGTTTGGGGGGATTCTTTGGGGGGGAAGGCCTAAATTCATGAAGATGTGTTTTACTGGATCTGATTTTTGAGTGTGTGTGGAGGGAGTTCTTTTTGAGAATATGCGTTTTCTTCCCTGTACCCCATATTCTCTCAGTGCCACCCCATTTATGTGTGCATATTCTCTTTCCCTCTAGCACTCCATTCATTCTCCCCTGACCCTTGTGTCTTGCTTGTTCTGCATTCCTCTCTTCTCTTTTCCCCTCCATACCCTCTGCCAAGATTACCAGGCAGCAGTGGTCTGTTGTTGTTTTCTTTTTGTGTTTAAATCAATTTTAGTGGCTGGCTGGGCACACTTCAATGCAAAGTACCAGCAAGGCTCCAGCCACCCACTTACTGTCTTCACTTCCTGAAGAATGCCTATGGGCCCCAGGTGATGGGCAGCTGGAGCCTTGTTGGCACTGCCTGGTCGCCCACTCAAAAATGAAACATTAATTGAAAGGGATCATGGAGATAGCAGAATGCTTTTGTGGGTGCAATAATAGCTGCAGGCATCACACTGTAGGAAATAGAGGGTGCATGTGTATTATAATCACAAGGTCAGTCAGACTTTGAGACGATGGCAGAAGGGAAGTGGTGATACCAGCAGATTTCTATCTACTTGTAAAGCTTGCACTGCTGACAGCGATGCTCTTCATTAATTACTTTGTTTTGTGTTGTCTCTTATCTCATTCTGTCATCTGCTGCTTCTGTACCTATTCTTGATTATGTTCTGAGGGGTTGTGGCATCTCATGAGTCAAAACATTTGGTAGTACCATATTTATTGCATTTTAAAACAATCCTATTTTTGTGATCTTCTGTCCAACTATGAGAACGAGTATGCAAGGGAACAACCCCTGTGACTTCCATGTTGTAAAGATAGCTTAGATAGGGTGACCATATGAAAAGGAGGACAGGGCTCCTGTATCTTTAACAGTTGCATAGAAAAGGGAATTTCAGCAGGTGTCATTTGTATATATGGAGAACCTGGTGAAATTCCCTCTTCGTCACAACAGAAAGCTGCAGGAGCTATACTAGAGTGACCAGATTTAAAAGAGGGCAGGGCACCTGCAGCTTTAACTTTTGTGATGAAGAGGAAATTTCACCAGGTTCTCCATATATACAAATGACACCTGCAGAAATTCCCTTTTCAATACAACTGTTAAAGATACGAGAGCCTTGTCCTCCTTTTCATATGGTCACCCTAGCTCAGAAAATCCCTAATGGACCTTAACTTCCTGCAAAAGAGGCCGAGTTTTCCACTTGTGTTTTCTTCTGTCCCTTTTTAAGTGTACCACAGTGATGTGAGTTTTCTAAAAAAAAAAAAAAAATTGAATTGGAAAATTTTCTAATGCAAATTAGGTTAGCAGGGACATCTTCAGTTTTCATCGGAAAATATTCTGATGCCTTAGCTCAGAGAGAGCTAATTTAACATGTTTATTATATTTTACAGTTAATAAACAAAGCTACAAGTGTTTGACCTGAAGTATTTGAGGGGGGGAATTAAAGTAAACTTAATGTGATTTAAATGTTATATTATGTGTGTCATGTGACATCACCTATTAAGATGGAAGCATGGAGCATGAATTCCTTGACTCATACCAAGGAATCCAGTCTGCATCTAACAATTATTAAGCCAGCCAGCAATTAAGTCCAATGTACTTGGAAAACTTACAGATCATCTTAACAGCCCTGCAGAAGGCACATAACTATCTAGGCCCCAGGCACTGAAAACAGTCTCCAGAACAGGAGGTGGTGCCTCATATGTTACACCTCAGGGTATATCTGCAGATCTTACTGCTGAAATCCTGAGCTAGATATGGGCACTAAGGGAAGAATTACAGCCTACTTAACTCCTCATTAAGAAAACACTGGAGAAAATGGAATGTATGAGAGGAATGGAGAAAACTGCCACTGAAGCCCTAGAAACTGCCACCAATAATACTTTCTAAGAGGGAGAAGGAACTGCGTGCCAAAATCAATGATTTGGAAAACTGATTATAGGGCTAATTTCAGTTTTCATGTGTTTTAAAACCACATGGAATGGTCTGACAGAGGTTTCTGCTAGAAAGGCTAGGCACAGTACTTACAAATCTTTCTCCTCAGTTGGCACTAATTGAAAGAGCCCATAAACTACGTCTTTTATTCACAACAACAGAATAAAACAATTTCTAAATTTGTGCTTACCAAAACTCAAGGCACTTATGTTGGGCTCAGTTTCCTAGCACCTTCTGGCAATTTGACACAAATCACTGTTTACAGTGAAACTCTTTATTGCAGTAGATCAGGTTTCACAAATTGCCTTTCCAGAGTTTCATTGCAGAAATTACAACATTTATAATCCCCTATAAATCAAATACCTCTATAAAAGCTATCAGCACACTGCTTGGTTCAAGAAACAGTTTCAAGGCTAAAATTAATTCAGTCATAAGTCATGCAACAAATTGGAGATGAGAATCTTACATTGCAAAGTCATAGCAGATGAAAGTTAGAGATTAACAGTAAATCCAGGCAAGTAAATATACTGATCACTAAAGACATTGATCTCAGTAAGGGTACTTTGGATATCAGTTGCTTAACTTTTGGTGTCACAAAAATCTGCAAGATTACACAATTTATTCTCATGTACACACATTGACTACATTTTAGCATGTGTATTGTGAATCAACTAACATGCATTTATTGGAATAAGGGTAATCTTTGATCATGCATGGGTTGCTTGCACTGTGTTGAAAACAATGCAGCCCCTAGATCAACTACATGGACTTTTGATGTTCTGTTACTACAGATTCAAATTATAAGAGAAACGGTACAAAGAGAATTGATAAATTGTTTTTAAGAAAGTATGACACTAGGTATAATTTTTTTTAACAATATGGGATGCCATGAAATGAGAAGAAGAAGAAAGAAAACAAGTATATAATCAGCGGAGAGTCCTTGAATCTAAACATAAACAAGGGTTATACCCTCTAAGACTTCTTCTTGAAACCCACAAATCCCAAAAAGATCTGGTTTATTTAAAGCAAAAATATTAAGAATTTGGAATAAAACTTAAGATTACTAAGTGTCTACATGAATAGTAAAGTATTTAAAATTAAGGATAACAAAAATATTTTATATCAAACTTTAGAAGAGATTAATAACCAGTTTAAATATTTCTACCAAGGTTTATATACTTCAGAGAAATCCAAACATAGAATATTGATAGTTACCTAAATTCTGTTGACATCCCTATACTTTCAGAGGAAATCAAGTTTTCTTTGAGAGCCTAATATCAAAAAGAGAAATTAAATGGGTGATTAACTAAAAAAAACGGGAAGCTCCTAGGACTGGCTGACCTACCAGGTGAGTTTTATAAAGACTTATCTCACTTTTAACTACACTATTCAATTCCATTTTACAAAAAAGGCTCACTTCTAGAATCGTGGAAAACTGGTAGGATAATGACAATACCCAAACTGCATCAAGATGCAACACAATTGTGTTTTATAGATAGATAACATTGCTAAACCAAGATGCCACCTTGTTTACTTCAGTTATAGCCCAATGACAATAATCTAATGGGGGCATAAGTCCACAAAGATCAAACAGGCTTCATGTCCAATAGACAAGTCTCAGATAATATTAGAAGAGTGTTGAAGACAATATATTTTTGCAAAGCAAGTGATACCAGCACTCATTGTTTCTTTAGATGATCAAAAAGGCTTTGACCATTTAGAGTGGTCCTTTATGAAATCAATGCTATCTAAAATGGGTATGGGACAGACTTCTGCATACTGTTGAACAATTTTACACAGGATCAAGAGCAGTGATCAAAGCAAATGCATTAGATTCATCCCCTATTACTCTGCAGAGAACAAGGCAAGGTGCCCTCTATTGCGTCTGCTTTTTGCCCCGTCTGTTAAACGTCTGGCAATTCCATTAAAGAATAATAGAAAAATTACTGGCATCACAAAATACATCTGTTTACAGATGATGTGGCAATTGCCAGTAGTAATCCTAAACTGTTACTTCAAGAAATCCAAAGAGAAGTCAGTAGCTGTGGTAAGGTTTCAGGCTTTAAAGTTAACTATGAGACATCAGAAATTAGATGACCAGACACAAAATCATCTTAGCAAGATATTTCAGTTTGCATGGATAGCTAGGCATGGAAATATTTAGGCACCAGTATTGCAAAATCTATACAAATCTGGTTAAAAATAATCATTTCTTAGTTACGAAGCAAATTGAAAAACAAATACATTCATGGAAATCTTTCCACCTCCCTTGGTATGGGAAGATTGCAGTTGTCATAATGACATTACTCCCAAAACTAAGTCCTATCTCAGACCATGCCCCTTTTACATCCTAGACACTATCTTTAAAAAATGACAAAAAATATTAATGATTTATATGGAAGAAGAAAAGACCCAGATGTAATAAAAAAAAAAGATTTATAGAAAGAAAACCTAGTGGGATGACTCCCATGACTGGAATATAGCAATTGAAGGATATAACTTGTTCAAAAAGAACAGAAGAAATAGAAAGGGAGGTGGAGTTGCACTATATGTTAAAAATACCCATCCCTGCACAGAAATACAGGCGGATCAGACTGGGAGCCCCATCGAGAGCATCTGGATTAAAATAAATGGGGCAAGGAATAAAAAGAACATGATAATCGGAGTCTACTACCGACCACCTAATCAAGGAGAAGACGACAAAACTTTTGAGAAACAAATTGCCAGTGTTTCAAGGAAGTGTGATGTAGTAGTGATGGGGGACTTCAATTACCCTGATATCAGTTGGGAGACCAATACTGCCAAAAGCGCCCCTTCCAAGAAATTCCTGACATGTATGGGTGATAACTTTCTCCTACAGAAAGTGGAGGAAGGAACTAGAGGATCGGCAATCCTTGACTTGATATTGACCAATAGGGATGACTTAGTGGATAAAGTGGCAGTTACAGGAACTCTGAGGGAAGGTGACCATGTCATACTTGAATTTTTTATTATGAAGGAGACAAAAGTTGAGTGTAGCCATACATGTACTCTGGATTTTAGGAAAGCTGATTTTAATAAACTCAGAACTATGATAAGTAAGGTCCCATGGCAAATGAGCCTAATGAGAAAAGGAGTGCAGAATGGGTGGGAGTATTTAAAAAAGGAAATTTAAAAGGCACAGTTACAAACAATTCCAACAACGAGAAAAGATAGAAGACAACAGAGGAAACCAATGTGGCTCCACAAAAAGCTTAGAGATGACCTGAAAACAAAAAAGGATTCATATAGGAAGTGGGACGAAGGCCAGGCTACAAAAGAAGAGTACAGACAGGTGGCGCAGAAGTGCCGAAATGGCATCGGGAAGGCTAAAGCTGAGAATGAACTGAGATTAGCGAGGGATGCTAAAAGCAATAAAAAGGCTTTCTTCAGATACGTGAGTAGTAAAAGACAGAGGAAAGAAATGGTGGTTCAACTGCTTAATGAGGATGGCAAATTGATAACAGATGACAAAGAAAAAGCTGAAGTGCTCAATTCCTACTTTGCCACAGTCTTCTCCGAAAAGCGGGTCTATGACCCCCCTGGAAAAAGTGAAGCAGAAGTTGAGGGGGCAGGATTACAGTTTGAGATTGATAAACAAATGGTCAAAGAACACTTAATTTCCTTGAATGAGTTCAAATCTCCAGGGCCCGATGAACTGCATCCTAGAGTAATGAAGGAGCTAGCGGAAGAACTCTCAGAACCTTTGTCTATTATCTTTGCAAAATCATGGAAGACGGGTGAGGTGCCGGACGACTGGAGGAGGGCTAACGTTGTCCCTATCTTCAAAAAGGGCAAAAAGGAGGAACCTGGGAACTACAGACCAGTCAGTCTGACATCCATCCCTGGGAAAATTCTGGAGCAGATTATAAAGAAGTCAATCTGTAAACATCTTGAAATCAATGCGGAATCAATGTAGAATTATGTGATCACTAGAAGCCAACATGGATTTGTCAAGAACAAGTCCTGTCAGACAAATTTGATCTCATTTTTTGATATGGTAACCTCCCTTGTGGACTGTGGGAATGCTGTGGATGTCATATATCTTGACTTCTGCAAAACTTTTGACAAAGTACCACATGACATTCTGATTAACAAATTAGCTAAAAGTGGGCTAGATGGAACAACTATTAGGTGGATTCACAGTTGGCTACAGAATCTGACTCAAACTGGGGAGAGGCAACGAGTGGGGTAGCGCAGGGCTTAGTCCTGGTCCCAGTGCTCTTCAACATTTTTATTAATGATTTGGACAAGGAGGTGCAGGGAACGCTTATCAAATTTGCAGATGACACAAAATCGGGTGGGATAGCTAATACCCTGGAAGACAGAAACAAATTTCAAAGTGATCTTGATAGGCTGGAGTGCTGGGCTGAAAACAACAGAATGAAATTTAATAGGGATAAATGCCAAGTTCTACATTTAGGAAATAGAAACCAAATGTACAGTTACAAGATGGGGGATACTTGGCTCAGCAATACTACAAACGAGAAGGATCTTGGAATTGTTGTAGATCGCAAGCTGAATATGAGCCAACAGTGCGATATGGCTCCAAGAAAGGCAAATGCTATTTTGGGCTGCATTAATAGAAGTATAGCTTCCAAATCACGTGAGGTACTGGTTCCTCTCTATTCGGCTCTGGTTAGGCCTCATCTAGAGTATTGCGTCCAGTTCTGGGCTCCACAATTCAAGAAGGACGCAGACAAGCTGGAGCATGTTCAGAGGAGGGCAACCAGGATGATCAGGGGTCTGGAAACAAAGCCCTATGAAGAGAGACTGAAAGAACTGGGCATGTTTAGCCTAGAGAAGATTGAGGGGAGACATGATAGCACTCTTCAAATACTTCAAAGGTTGTCACACAGAGGAGGGCCAGGATCTCTTCTCGATCGTCCCAGAGTGCAGGACACGGAATAACGGGCTCCAGTTAAAAGAAGCCAGATTCCAGCTGGACATCAGGAAAAACTTCCTGACTGTCAGAGCAGTATGACAATGGAACCAGTTACCTAGAGAGGTTGTGGGCTCTCCCACACTAGAGGCCTTCAAGAGGCAGCTGGACAACCATCTGTCAGGGATGCTTTAGGGTGGATTCCTGCATTGAGCAGGGGGTTGGACTCGATGGCCTTGTAGGCCCCTTCCAACTCTGCTATTCTATGATTCTATGAAAAAGAAAGAAAGGGGATTAGGGATTCCAAATTTTAAAAAATGTTATGAAGCATTTCAGTTAAACCAATTAATAAATGTATATCAGCAGCAGGATTAGCTATGCATGGAATAAACAGGTGCAGAGGGTTCCTATTAATGAGATCATGACAATTCTGTCTGCATTAAAACATATACATGAGATCAGAAGTCCTTTCACAGTTCAACTTTTGCAATATGGAAATGATGGACAAAAGGCATTCACATTGTATATCCTATGAATTTTGGAAGGAAATTACTGTTGTTTTTGGAACACTATTCACAATAAACAATGTTTTATCTGGCTGATATGAAAGAGAAATTGGAAGATACAAGTCTTCATTGGTTCCAGTATATGCAGATAATGCCGCCTTGTATGTTGTCCTCATGCATTGCCGGAGGTAACAAATCCACTGCCTAATTTTTTATGCTTTTTGAATTCTAAATCTCTATAGAGTTAAAAGGCACGGTACCCAAGCTATACAAATCGCTGATTGAATTATTTTCTGAATCATCCGAAGCATTAAAAGCATGTTTGGAAGTAGATTTTGGGATACCAATAGACAATTCCCTTTGGGACAAGTGCTTTGTTTCTGACTCGGTGAAGGCAATGAGTACAAGGGCAAGGAAACTGACTCTCAAAGTACTTTCTTGGTAGCACTTAACCCCTGCCAAGGGACAGAAGATCTTCAAAACAACTTCAAATCAATTTGATCAAACAAAATATCAAGACTTCTGTACTGGGAATTCTGGGTATTTTTCCAAAGGATTTATAGTATAACCTGCATAAAGACGTTATTGTTCACTCTTTAGCAGCAGCAAGAGCAACGATTTCAAACCAGTGGAAAGGTTTGTGGACTTTTCTGTCAAAGTTTGGATTCAGAGGTTTGGGGGTCATTTATTAATAGATAAGCTTACCTACCATATGAAAGTTGTTAATGGTCATGGAAAACCTGAAACATTTTGTATGGCGTGGTACCCCTTTTTGTGGTATGGTGTTCACATGTCCCAGACCCAAGCCTCTCCGGATCATTATAAGATTTTGCTAAGAGAACATAATTTTAGCTTAACGGTTTTGCAATTCTGCACTCTACTCATTCTAACTGGATTGTGTTTGATTATCTTTGTTTAAATTTTAAGTCTTTTTTTTAGCCCATACTCATTGCACTGAAAAAAATGATTTAAAAATAAAGTTTAAAAATGTTACATTATGTTACATTATGTAGAATGTTTATTAAAATATTGTAAATGTTTAAAGACAATAGCTTATACCTCCCTTATATTGTTCAAATTTAAGGGGGGGGGAATTAATTTAATGATAACTGTTGACACACTAATTTTAGTAACCTAAAGAAATGTGCATGATATATTGACAGCCACTCATTTATTTCAACAGAGTTCAGCTGTCTTCCACTAAGGTTTGTTAAGGGCACCTTCAGTTTCACTGTCACAACTTATTAATTCCGTTTCATATGTGAAATACATATATTTCAATGACATAAATGTATTCTCTCACATAATTTCTAGGGTTGTTCATCAGAAAAACATTAATTACGATTTTGAAACTACCAAGCTTGCCTAATAGTATATTTGCAATTGGGACACATTCATTTTTACTAAAGAATTTACTAAATGGGAGTTTTTCTACAGAAAAATAAAGCACTGCAAAAAAAATTCCACCCCACATCATTGGTTATCACAGAAGAGGTAGGGCCATTCTGACATAACATGGAAAGCACGGTACTCACTGAAGTGTGATTCCACACACGACTAAGGTAACAGGAGAAGTCCCAGGCAACATGGACAAGAATCCGAGATGGGCTCCTTTCCCCATTAGTGTTGCCCCAATTTTGGCCACAGCTACATTATGGATTTCTGTTGTGTAGCCTGGGGCTTCCAGTGTTACCTAAGCCACCAGAAAGAGCCATGTTGCAGCAGTTTTTAGGAACTTGGGTAACATTCAGAAGAGGATGCATTTCATTCCCACGTGTGCATTAACCCCACTCCCTGTTGCCTGAAATATTGCATCTTACAAGAGGAAAAGGAACTCAGGTTAGCAACTAGGAGGCCATACAGTACCTGTTGGTATAAGGCAGCCCTGAAGGGCATTGGCTAGTTCCTATTATACATTGAATTACTTAATTGTATTTAAACAGAGCTTTGGCTATTGGACAGTATAGAAATGAAATGAAGTATTTTGTAACCCTGCATGTTACCCTGTATAGGATGCTTTGGAACTATGGTTCCACCATATCTGAATTTCAAAATGGGGTATATTTTGAGCACTTAAAAATGGGATTTATTCCCGGGTAGTCCCCTGTATTCCCAGTGATTTTCTTTCACTTTCTCTCTTTTTAGTTTGCTGTCCATTGGGGCTTCTGGTGTCATTTTTAGAACTGCCATTCTTCCCAAAAGCAATCTGAGAGGAGTCGTAGTAGGACGGCCAAAGTGTAATATAAAAGCAACACCATATGGCATCTGTGAGCCCCCTCCAGCTTAGAAAGCCTTGCAATCAGCTGTTCTTGTGTCTCAGTCTTTATGAAGTAGCCTGTCCTGTGTTGTTGGCAATGAATAAGGGAAGACAAGCAGAGAGGATCTTTAGCTCTTTTCTTGACATCTGTGGTAGTTCTGAATGAGGGTTGTTGGAAGATAATAAGATATTTTATTCCTGTGGCCCTTTACTATGAAAGCTCCAAACAGATTTAAGTTTATGTGTTTAAAGAAAATAAAACAATGAACTTCTCCTTGAAACAACTATCTTTAATTCATTTCCACAGACACATTCAATATTTGTATTACCTATACCCAAGATTTCCAAAGTGTATTACATTTAAATTTATTGAATCTTTCAAAACAATGGGATTCTTGGAAGGGAAGAGAAAATCTGTAGAATAGGTGACTTTTTTCATCTCTGTAAATTAATTCCCAATCAGTGTTGAAGATAATGTTCTCTCTTTTTCTCATTAGGTTTCCACCTGACGATTGGCTAAAGGATTGGCACTAGAAAAACTATGGAGCAGTACACAGCAAACAGCAATAGCTCGACGGAACAAATAGTTGTGCAGGCGGGACAAATTCAGCAACAGGTGTGGGAAATTACTTGAGATAGCATACTCAAAGCCTTGGGTTCTAAATTTCTGCTTTAAGAGTAGACAAGAATAGATACTTCCTTGCTACTTATGATCTGATCAAGACCTTCTTCCCACTGATATATTTTCAACATCTTAAGATAATCCACCACAATATGTACTTGTGGAACATTCTGGGTTGTATCCAGTGTTGGTGCTACCTAAAGTAGACCCATTGAAATGAATGGGATTTAAATTAGACTACATTGGATACAATCCTTTGTCTTTCAAATGTGCATTTTTCTATTGTTCTCACCCATTCTTCCAAACTGTTCTGAGTTTTCTTTAACAATGTTTAAGCTGATACAAGGTTGTAAAGTAACCTTTGGAAAAAGAAATCTTGAAATGTCTTTGTACAAAAATGACTGTTTAGTTGCTTACACAGCATAAGTAACATTAGCATCACTTCATGAAATATTGAACTTATTTACTTTTGGGGGTAGGTGTTTTTTTCCACCACTAATCCAGATATGATATTCATGCTTGATTTAGTATCAACTGTTATAATGCTTCTTGTAGAGTAGTATAAAGACATCCTTAGATCCCTGCCAAAGCTTAGACTGTAATGCAGGAAATTCATGGATTGACAGCATGGATTAATGTAGGTAAGGTAATAGTAGCCTCTTACTTCCCTTTCCCTGCTTCTTATATCTGTGTGCTTTTTTTCCCTTAGGAACATCCTAGCACTGTAACTTAAAGGGAATTCTGATCTAGGCAGAATGCAATTACAGGATATTTAGATCCATTCTTTAGAATTCAGGGGCCTCCAATTGCCTGTTTATTTATTTATCATTATTGGGAGCTTACAAGAGATTCTAGACTTAGTATGAGGGCAGCAGCAGTGCCATGCTTTTCGTTCTTTAGCCTATGAATGTTATTCAGGCCAAAACACGGGAGGCTCATCATATTAGAACCGAACCACATTAGAAGCAGATAGTTCCCCTTCGTAGGGCCTGTCATCCTTCTCCCAGCTGTAAGGGTTGTTTCTTGTCTTGAGCTCTTCCTTTCCTCCTGTGAAGTTTCAAGCTCTTCCTGTTCCTGTTCCCTGCAGCAGGGCGGTGTCACTGCTGTCCAGTTGCAGACTGAGGCTCAGGTGGCATCTGCCTCAGGCCAGCAAGTCCAGACCCTCCAGGTAGTGGTGATCTATCTGTTGTATTTGTGTGAGCACTGCATGAATCATCCCCATCACCTCATGTTTGATGCTGTGTTTGCACTGGGGCTTGAAATACGAACAGAAACATAGTGGCAGTTTTATGTACTGTAACAGCTATGGTTTAAGCTAACTGTAGAGGGATAACAGTTAACATTAACAAAAACGTTGGAGCTGATCTCCCACTTCATGCATGCAGCAAACCAGTTCCGTGAAACGCCTGCTGTTGTGGATGTGTAACTGGGAGGGCAGCAGGGGGTGGGGAGGGGAGGAGCTCTCTGTAGACTTGCAACCCTTCGTTATGGCCTCTCTTTGTTAAGGAAATTTATTTTTTAGAAATGATACATATTTGAAAGGGGTTCTCCTCCAGTCAGATATTTCTAAAAGAACTTTATTGCAGTAATCAGAAGATCTGTGAATTAGATATTTTAAGAAAGGAAGTCCATTGAGGAAATATTTCAAACCCTGTCTTCTGTTCTTGTGAAATTATTAATGTCATTGTGAACATCATTCCGATAAGATATGTCAGGACAGCCAAGAGTGCATACGTGTGTGTGTGTGTGTGTGTGTGTGTGTGTGTGTGTGTGTTTAATGGTGAATGTTATGAAGATCATTGTTAATCTCCATCTTCATATCATCAAAGGCTTTCCTGGGGGTCTTTTGCTTGTTAAATTATTTGAATTAATATATTTTTTTATGATTCTGAGTTGAAAACTGATCAAAAGGGCTTACTTGCACTAGGCATAGCTTGGAGATTACATTGCGCCTGTCTTCAACACTTTGTCTTGTTTTTTAAGCTCTGTAGAAAACATTCATAAAGGAAAAGCTGGCTTTCGTTGGTTTCTTCATAGATCTATTTTGACCAATATATCTCATTCTGTCTATCCTACTGCTTAGAGTACTCATTAATTTCCTAAATGAAATCTAACTTCACATGAATTAGTCTAAATATTCATAGGGAATCACAGCATTTTGTATCAGAAAGATAAATGAGACCATAGTCTGGGTCATATTCAGGTCTCATACTTGGAAGGTTTCAGTTAGATCTGCCAATACCAAGAGCCTTGTCTACTATGTGAGCTGCCTGCAAAACTCAGTGGTTTGTTAGTGTTTGTTTTCCACAAGTGCTCTGTTATGTCCCATGTTGCAAACAGCTATGCAAGACAGGCCTCAAAGCATATTGCCCGCCTGCTTCATCCCGTTTAAATAGCTTCCATCTTCCCAGTAGTATAGGATCTTCAGTCGGACGATGCACTTGGGGAGGGTTTAAAGGTGGTGGCTGATACCTCTGCCTTTGAGTCTGCATATCTCCACAGAGAGGCACTAAATGGGGAGGAGATTTTTGTTACCTTCCCGCACTGTCTCTCAACTCTGCCTTGCGCTGGGACTGATGAGCTGAGAGGTGCTATGAGTAGGGTGATTACTTTTTTTATCCTTTACCTCTCACCGCTGCCATCAGCTGAGAATTATCTGTTGTAAAAGTGTCCAGATTGCCTTCTTCCCTTGCAAGCTTCCCCTTCCCAAAGGCAGGGGAGTCGTTAAAACACTTTCCCCCCTGCTTTGTCTTGTAAAGCTCTTCCTTCCCAGCCTGGCTGAGGACAGAACTACATATTACAAAGATTGTGGCGCTACTGCCAAAACCAGCAGTTTGTCGTAATATGTACCTTTAAGGTACCATAGAATCTGATCTAGTTTAATAAGTTATTAAGATGTAAAACCAGATATGACCTGTGAGTTCTTTATAAGGTTTCAAGTCTCTGGGTCTATGTACCATTTGCTTGTTATCAGTATAACCATTGATGATGGAGTATTTCTTTCTCTTAAACTTGGCATTTTTGGATAACTTGTAATGCAAAGGTGCAACTGACATATTTTTAAGAAACAAAGTTTTTCAATTGCTTGAAGTTTGAGCCTGTGGTGATGCATGAAACAATTTCATTGCTGCTGCATTTTGCCCCTTCTATACAATGTCTGAAGAAGTAGCTCTTGATGACTGATGTAGATGGTGTATTGGACATCTATTTCATTGTAGTTCTCTTCCTTCCTATTCCTTAGGTCCAGGGTCAGCCACTGATGGTACAAGTGAGTGGAGGCCAGCTGATCACATCAACTGGTCAGCCAATTATGGTACAGGCTGTACCTGGGAGTCAAGGTCAGACCATTATGCAAGTACCAGTTTCAGGATCACAAGGGCTTCAGCAGGTCAGTATGCCCAAATTCCTTGAGCTGTAGATTATGAAGTATAAACCAACAGTGGCTAGCTCAATGCCCCAGGGCATAACAGAGTTGTTGTCCCCATCATCTGATGATTGGAAGTATAATGTCACTGAACGTACAGATTCTTTTCTCAGTTTTAGCTAATCACTATTGATAGACATAGTCTTGATGGATTAGTTTACTCCCTTTTAAGAGCCATCTGTGCTATTGTCAGTGGATTTCGTAACATGTTGTGTGAAAAAGTGCTTCCTACATAAATAGGCTGTGGAGTAGAATTATTTCTGAGACTCAGACAAATAGCAAATTGGCTTTGGAGGAGGACTTGGCTTTTTTTTTAATCAAAGGGAGAACACATAGAAGTATCACAGTAGGGCCCTACTCTTCACTGCAAGGCCCATAGGCCACTGATGACATGCAAAAGGTGTGGTGGAGGAAGAGTGAATTGTGCACTTCCCCACAGGAGGACCTCCCTTTAATGTCACCACCTCCACCATGTCTTCCCTCCCTCCCCATCTTGTTGCCACCGCCTGCTCTGCAGGTCCTCTTAGAGCAAGCCAGCACGGGGCGGAGTTCTCTGCAGAGATGCATCAGGGAAAGTGGCCAGCACAGCTTTTTAGAGAGGCAGCCATGCTGAAATGCCTGGCTCTGAGGGGTCCTTCATTTGAGCCAGGCATGGCGGGAGAAGGGGTGTCCTTGGCTGGAATACTCAAGTGGTCACACGCACACACTGTTCTGTAACAAGGAAGGAGAGAATTGACTCCACCAAATTCTCACTCTGAGAGCTGTGATATGGCTTTCTTATTTAGGACTGGGAGGGCAGAAGCTCTTATAAATAAAACATGATAAGTGGCTCTTAGGATTTTAAAAATGTTGTTCTGCCCCTGCTCTTGGTCAGTCCTTTTGAAGACAGCGAATTAACTGATAGGATATATTAACACAGATAAATCTCCCTTTAGCGTTGTCTTGTCTTTTCTTTATTCATTGTCTAGAAATGCATTCTTCTGCCTTGGTTTTAAAAAAGGAATAAAGAGATTTTGTATGTTGGCAGTTTGCTGAGAATAACTAGATAATGCCAAGATTAGGTTTAGAAATTTTGGGTTTAGTTTTGGGGTTGTTGTTGTTGTTACCTCTTTGATTCATCCTTCCATAGATTCAGTTGGTCCAACCTGGTCAGATTCAGATTCAGGGTGGGCAAGCTGTGCAAGTCCAGGGCCAGCAGGGCCAGACACAGCAAATCATCATCCAGCAGCCACAGACTGCAGTCACTGCTGGCCAGACTCAGGTAATGTATGAAATGTGGGAGGGAATTTGCAGGGGACACCGAGGGACTAAAGTGAAATGAAACGCACAAAACTGGTGGTCTTAGTGCAGCTACATTACGGGATGTAATTAGAAGATCCCAAGGCATGATAGTTTTTATTGCATTCAGGGCAACTGGGGGGAGGGGGAACCAAGGCAGGGGAACCACCTTTTCCATTGCCCGGTTAGGTTGCATCAGGGAAGAAGGGGAAGGTGTGCGTGGTCTTTTCTCTTTATTTGGCAGTGTCCAGCCATTTCTTTCTTCTTCTATTTTACTTTTCCCTCCCATTGATTCCAATGGAAGGGAAATGAACTGTGCCAGCTCCAGGGCTGGTGTAGTTCTTCCTCACTTTGGGTGAGTGGGGGAGACATGGTATTGGGGGCATGGGAGGATTTTGGATCCTGTGGATGCACTGCTCCCCACAGTCCCATGGAATGCCTCCTTTTTATGCTCTGACATCAGAGAAGCACCAGCTGCAGACCTTTCTGCAACCTCATGGAGGAGGCTTCTGAGGTTGGGTCTCTTGGAGAGGGAGAATCTAGAAAATCCTTTTACTCCCAAAATGCCTTTCTGGAGACCATAGGATTGCAGCCTTAGTGTTTTCTCTAATGCGATGCTGTTCTTTGCAGACCCAGCCACAAATCGCAGTCCAGGGGCAGCAGGTAGCTCAGACGGCAGAGGGCCAGACAATTGTCTATCAACCTGTTAATGCTGATGGAACGATTCTTCAACAAGGTATGAAATTTACATGCCGCAGGGTACTGTGGCTTTTTCTGAAATAATATTGATAATTTCCAGAACAATATGCACTCTGCATTTTTAGCCTTTAGGCATCAAGGAGTTGCTGTTAAAATTGGTGTCCAATATTTTGAATCCTGTTTATTAGAATAGTACATTATAGATACTGTGATACTATGTTAATATTTCTTATTCTGAATGACACCTGAGTGTTTTAGGATTCTAGTAGGAGCCCAAGGATTGTATTAAGTTGTGTTTATGTATGAGTTTGCGCATGCATGGGCAACTTGCAAGTCATACGTTGTTTGCCCCATGCATTCATATTTGTACAACAAAAGACATATTTTCATAGACTGGTGGTACAGGTGAAAGGATTTCTTTTGGAAATACAATTTAGAAAACACAAATAGGTGCAGAATTTTATGCTGTGAAGATTGGAGGATGAGCTGCAGAGCAAGGATAAATTAAGTAACCTGGATGTAATCTTTGGGTGGGGTTGTGTGCACTCTGATCCTCTAAAAATAAAATAAAAATATGTATTAAATTAGCCAACAGTCAGTCTGGTGAGAGAAAGTCAAAATTCAATATGGTTTAATAACAATTTTTGCACATACTTTAATCTTTGAAAATTCAGTCTCTATAACTTAGGAGATAAGGTGTTACACAGAGCATTGTAAGATACATCATTGACCACTAGGAGGCATTGCTCCCTGCCATGGCTTCTGAGACATCCTCAGGCACAGCTAACGTGTTTTCAAATTTCTCTACACATCCATAAAGCATTTAAAAATCCCTTTAAAAGGGAAAGTTGATAGATTCTAAAAGCTGAGAGTCTCTGAATGCAGGAACATTGTGGATTTTAGAATTCACTCTACCAATTAATGAAGATGCAAAGCTGGATATAAAAGATCCTAGTCCCATTTACTTTATTGGGACTAAACTGTTCTATGTTGTTTTTTGATTGCATTGTCCACAAGCCTTGACTATTTATGCAAGAAATTAACTTCCAGTAGCAAAGTATGCACCTTTGGCTTATTCATGGGGCGAACATTAAGGAGCAGGACAAGAAAGCAACATTACTATTTTGGTAGTCCCCTGGCAACTGGAATTCAGCTCACTTTACAGCCACGGTAAAGTAAGCCTAGAAACTATATCTCTTGTGTTGTCCATATACTGAGGTTGTTCAGATGATCAGCAGGAAAACAATGCAGCATTGGTTGTTTCCCATGCTGGTCATACAACCACAGGTTACCCTAATTAGCTACACCGCAAGTTGCCATGTCACCCAAACCCAGCATGTGGTGTTGCCATGGTGACTTTTCACCCACCCTACAACCCCTACTGCAAGCCATGGGTTGGGTGAAAAGTAACCTTGGTCATGCCCTGGGTTTGGACAACACAACAACCCACGGCATGGGTAATTAGGGTAATCCTGGTCACACACCCGGCGTACGCTGGGGCAGGGGAAGCAACCGACACCGCGTTGTTTCCCCTGCTGATCGTCCAAACTGGTCACTGCCTTATCTACAAACTAGTTAACAGAAGTTCTGAATGTTGTGCTGATTTCGCCCCTTTAGAGGAACACATCTTTCACTTGGTTACACATTAGTTTGTTCATATTTCTTCAGAAATCTCATTTGAACCCACCCACCCCCCTAAAAAAATCCAAATTGGTATGTTTTCAGGACAGAGTGAATTAAATCCGAAGTGGGACTAATTATGTTCCCTTCATCTTTTGTGTACGTGTTTGTGTTTGTGTTTGTTTCTTAAAGTTACAGTCCCTGTTACAGGCATGATCACCATTCCGGCAGCCAGTTTGGCTGGAGCACAGATAGTCCAGGCTGGCACCAACACCAACACAACCAGCAGCGGACAAGGGACGGTAACTGTGACGCTGCCTGTGGCTGGAAATGTGGTTAATTCTGGCGGGATGGTCATGGTGCGTACGGCATTTTTCTGATACTCCTTTCCAATGCTGGGATTAATCTATCGACTAAATCTTCAATTTGGGGACTAGGGTTATATTTTTTAGGAAAGTGGTTTTGACCTTCAGTTTGCTGTAATGTATGTTTAGAATTTCCTTGAATCTAATTTGGTTAATGCTTGAGCTACCATGTGCTTTTACGCTAAATCTTATTATGGGGGTTGAAGAAATATATAACTGCAGTATTGTTTGTTTGGTTTTAGCATTAATGTTTGATTTCTGATTTCAAGGAGCCAACTCCTTTATTTTTAAATTTTATACGTGCTGTTTGTATGCTGCTTATACTGAGAGTTGCCTTCATTTCTTGCTTTAATATAGATGGTCCCAGGCGCTGGATCTGTGCCAGCTATCCAGAGGATACCTTTGCCTGGAGCTGAGATGCTTGAAGAAGAGCCCTTATACGTGAATGCTAAACAGTACCACCGAATTCTGAAAAGGAGGCAAGCAAGAGCTAAATTGGAAGCAGAAGGGAAAATACCTAAAGAGAGAAGGGTGAGATTAAAATCCCTAACGTTCACAAAAGGCGACTGAGGTTTTTTGATGTTCACTGTTTTTAACTTTTGTAAATTGCCCAGAGAGCTTCGGCTATGGGGCGGTATATAAATGTAATAATGATGATGATGTGTCACTGTAACTGGGATTCCTAATAGAACAGCATTCCTCAACATAGTCCCTTTCAGATATTTTGGACTACAAATCCCATTAGCCCCAGCTAGCATGGCCAGTGATCACTGTTGATGAGAGCTGTAGTCCCAAAGATCTGGAGGACACGGCTTTAGGAAAAGGTTTAATAGAAATTCCTCTCATTCACCCAACTAATTTTCTTCCACTGATCAAATATTTTAATCATTTTGGACTAAAAGAATATCATAGTTACCCTGTAAACTGGCCTCCTGCATCTGAAGCCTTCTTCCTTACTGAACTAAAGATGAAGTAGTCCTGAGCTTCAGTTAGACGTAGGACTAGATTGCTGATCTGGAAAGTGAACAAGCAGGTTGCTTAAGGTTTTAGAGTAGAACTGATGTCATCTTAAAAATGTGATGTCATGCACTATGACTAGCAACAGGTTCAACTGGAAGTGTTAGAGGAGGATCTTTGTAGTTACAGAATGATCTGTGAGCAACCAATGTATATATAACATGTGCCATTTCCAGCAGGAGTAGAGAGCTGTTAACGTCGCTGTACAAGGCACTAGTAAGGGCCCATTTAGAATAATGCTCCAAGTTTGGGTTACCTGTATTTAAGAAGCACAGATTCATTAAAAACTGCAAAAACAAACAACTTGAAGGATTAAAGGAATAGACAATATCTATACTATGAGAAGAGGTTAAAGAAACTTGCAGTTCATCTTATGAGCCACTGTTTAAGTGTGGAGAATCAGGCAGTTACATACGGATTCTACAATATGTTCTGCAGGAAATCCATAAATAGAGATGAGAATCCAAAGATTTCTAGACATCTAAAGTGTGAGCCTCAGAAGCAGTACCTCTATAATGTCTTTGTCTTATTTAATGAATCAGGGAAGGAATATCTGTCCTATTTGTCTTTTCCCCTTTCCACTCCTCTCACCCCTCCTAGCCAAATGAATAGTCTACCCCAAAAAACCCTCACTTTTTTCTCTCCTCTCCCTTTGCAGAATCATTTCCTTCCCTCACTTTTCACCAAACAGGGCCAGGAAAGAATAGGTTTCTCTGTCCACCTCTCCCAGCCATCCCCAGCCTTAATCTTCTCTGTCTCTTTTGTCAAATAAAGGAAGGAAGGTGGTGCAGCAGGGGGAAGAGAACTGTACAGGGCTGGCCCTACCATTGGGCATGATGAGGCAGCTGTCTGAGTTGGCAGATACTGAGGGAAGGGCAGAGGCTACACAGATGTCCTCCCCAAAACTGGGGAGGGCCTTCGCTTTCAAGCCCCACCTTTCCTCTCATCTGATCAATGTGGGGGAACAGCTGCAAAACCGCTGGAGGTGGTGGTTGCCAGATATCCGTGTGCCCGCCAGCATGAAGCCTGGGAGAAGAGAGGGGCAACCATAGAAAGTGGCATAGCCCTGCCACACCCATCCCTCTTTCAAAACAGAACTGGGTAGTTTTATTTCAAACATACCAGAGTATGAGTTCCAATATGACCCGTTAGCAGCAGTTTTGGGGTCTGGAATGTTCTTTCTCCTAAAATGTTGTCTTCTGGGGGTGGGGACGGTGGCATCTGAGGTATCCACAACTGGGTGGGAAATAGTGTTCAGTGGGTTTTTATTTTCATTCTCAGACCTCAATCCAGCAAAACATAGTTGTGAAGAAAGCCAGTTGAAACTAACGAAACAGATTAGTCACAACTATAGTTCTTCTGCTTTCAATGATACTTTAACTGGATTGGGGCCTTTGGAGCTGGCTGTTTTGCACATTATATGTTGGGAAGGGCTTCTCTTCCAGGCCAAGTGGACTGGGTGATGCCAAGGTTCTTTCCCCTTCCTCTCTAGCCTAAGCTGTTTCCAGTCTTTTTGCAATTATTTCTTGCCCTGTGTCTGGTACAGGGCATTTTCACCTGCTGTCTGCTTGTGATATTTGTGCTAGTTTTAAGGGATCCCTTTTGTCGTTACAATTTTGTGGTCTTGTATGTAGAAATATCTGCATGAGTCCCGGCACCGTCATGCCATGGCAAGAAAACGAGGAGAGGGTGGACGGTTCTTTTCACCAAAAGAAAAAGATGGCCCTGATATGCAGGTAAGCAAAACTTCCCTTCTTTTTTGTTTTGTTTTTGTTTTAGCTGGTGTTTAGCTGCATATGTTCTCAATTTATTATTTGGAATCAGCTGAAAACAAACTCCAGACACCAGTCATTTCTCTCTCACCTTGTTAAGCTTGCAGATCTACTTTTCAAACATTTCTGATTCTTTATGGGTCACCCTAGGAGGAATTTCCTGACTCATTTATGAAAAGGAACAAGTGACTATGCAAAGATGTAATCCACTTCAGAAAACACTCCTATACACACACGCACACACTTTTAATTTCTTAGATACTCTTAAATAATAATGCTGGTGCTGATAGGATTCAGTCCAAATTGTAAAAATGACAAGCTGATGTGATTTTGTTTTTAAAGAATGGCTTTGACCTGTAAGAAATTATTGCTCTATGCAATAAGCCAGGGTTAGGCATTGGTACTCTTGGACACCTTTCTTGGCACTTGCCAAGGAGCCCAGCCCCTCCCACTTAAAAGCAACAACACGTTTTCTTACTGGCAGTTGGAATTGCTGTGAAATAGATTTCTGTTGTCTAGTGGCAGCAAACAAACAAAAAGGGTTTGGAGGCAGCCTGTCTGCCACCTGCTGACCGTCTCTGGACTACACTGTAGTTAAACTTATTGTACCCTACGGTTACTAGCAGATCTTTAGAAATGTGCTGGTTCCTGCTGTTCCAGCCTGCATGGCACATTCCAGAACAGGAACTGTAGCACAAAACCCTCACTAGCTGGTACCTCTTCCTTGACATACATTTTCCTCCACATCTGGCTTAATGCTATAGCACTAAACAGTTGGGTGTCTACCTTAAAGGGCAGGCTACTGTTGTTTGATGCTATGATGGGCTGCAGGTTACAACACTTTTTTTCCCCTCTGTACAGGATCCTAGCCAGGCAAATGAAGAAGCAATGACACAGATGATTAGAGTATCCTAACAACCAGCTAAAGAACAAAGCATCTGGACAAATACTTTGTCTCTCTGCAACTGTTCCCTACCCTACCTATCAAACAAACTTCTGAATGGGAAGATTTGCCATATGCACAGCCTGTTCTCTTTTCCAGAACAAATACTGCACTCTCATTGAGTGGTTTGTTTTAGGATTTTAACTGCAGTGGACTCGGCAAACGGAAACATCTCTGGACTTTTGTTATCCACACACCCAGTTCAGACCAGGGAGCTGAAAAGTCTGACCCAGCAGGTCTTTAACATCTGTGACAATGACAGTGGCCCAGCTTGAAACTGCCACTGCCTCAGCAATAACTGGCACGTTGAAATAGGGCTAGCGACACCATTTGGAAGCCATGGCTCTTGAACTGCCCAGGAATGCTAATATTTGAAGCAGCCCACACTGGCATGGTTTTGTTTTCTCAATGCAGCCTTTTCGGTCCCGGCTGAACTTCACAACCTCAGACTTTCTGTTTTCGGGCAGCACAACTTTCCACTGCAGAAGCATCTTCTCTGATTAAAATTATGATAAGATGCTGGGAGTTCTACTCTAGATAAATTGACATCTTGCTTTCGGGACAAAATTCATCAACCCTTGTAAAAAGTATTGGGAAAGTCATGTGACTGGAGGATAATGCATGCATGTTCCAAGGGATGGCAAGGAGGTTGCATAATGGCCCTACGACTGTTCACAGGTGGGGGCAATAAGCGAGTGTTGAAGCTGGAAAGTGCTTGTGATGGCTGAAATCGTGGGAAAGCTCACTGACTGGATCTTCCCACAGTCTGTTAAAATGGCTGTGTTTATTCCCAAATACTCAAACTGGCCCTGTTCTTGACACAGTTGTTCTCCAAGATCACTGGATTAGATTCTGTTCTGTGAGCATTAGTCAAGATACAACACCCGTGTAATTGCCCCAACCATTGCATCCTGCTGTAGCTCAGACTGTTTTGCAAATGAGAATTGATATGGATAGTTGTTTCAAGCTTTATACATAATGATCTTTGTAAATCTGGCACTTAATAATTCTGTAGCTATCAATTTCTGTTGGAAATGGCACTTCTCTTCCTGCCCCCACCCCTCTTGTGATGGCCCCAGATGAGTTTTGACTATTTGGTGCTGAATCATGATGAGAAGGGGGAAAACAAGGTTTGATTTTTTTATGTCACACGACCATTCAAAATGTGGGGTTTGATTCAAGATTCTTTCTGGCAAGCACCGCTTTGCTGCCTCTTTCACCTTATCACTGCTCATTTAGGTACTGCCGTAATGTCCAGCTAGCATTATATTCTGCTTTTGTATGTTCACAGGCTTATGTTTAAGCCTGCATTGCTTACCAGGATTGAAAGCGGAGGAGGACTGGAGCAGGCGCATCACTGAAAAATGAGAGGTGAACTGCACAACGAAAGCAGTAGCAATACAGGAGTGCTGCATAGAAAAGAAGAGGCCTGGGTGTTGACCATTCAGTTTTTTAGAGGAGTCTCTTGGCTTTGGAACAGGTGCCATTGTTTGGTGAAAGCTCTCGCTAGTGGAAAAAAAAAGTAGAAATTATTCTTCACTTGATCTTGCAGTTGCTTGGGGGCAGGCCACCTTCACAAGACTTCTTTTCATATCTTAAAACGGAGGGAGGACTTGAGAGTGTGCGTGTGAATGATTGGTCCCAGGAAATGAAAATTTCAGAGAACAACCGATTCAACAGGGATGCCAACCCTGAAGTGGGTTTGATGAAAACAGTGTGATACTTCATGCGGAGCAGAGTTTAAGTGGTTTATGGTTACCTGATGTTGCAGTGCCCTAACTTAAGCTATTGGAAGCATATAAAGATATGTATTGTTTAATTTTGTACTGACTACTCAAGTCATTTTTAAGCCTGCGTGCAAGTTGTATGTTTCTAGATGTTTGTTTTTTAAAAAAATAAATAAACCTGATAGCCTTTGTATTCACTCCTCTGCATCTTAACCATCCTGGGTGCCTTTGATTACCTCTGTGGTATTCATCAGCTGGCTGCTTCAGTGTCATCTAGCATTTCTCTTCACTGGCTCTAACAAATATTCAACTAAGGGTTTAGGTGACTGTAGTAGTGAAGGATCAATGAATGCTTTGGGGGGTATTTTTTTTTAGCATTATTGTAAATATTAAAAGCATTGGTACGTCCTAAGGTAGTGATAGGCATGGTGAGGTTAAAATACTGTATAGACTGGATTAAAGACATTTCTCTCTGACTTCCCCCTTTCAGTTGTCAGCTTTATCACTGCAAACTGGGATGTTAAGGGAATCAAGGTTCTCCTTATTTGTGTGTGTAAAACCCTCACAAGACATTTTCAACTTAAAAAGATCTACCCCTTTCCCCACATTTGAAAAACAACAATATTGGTCTTTGTGATAGCTATATGTAGATGATGGAGACACATATTTAATTTTGGGTCTTTAGAGAATTTCTATAGTTTTTTCTGTAATGGTGTAAAATGTCCTGATAGGATCTATTATACCAATGGCTTAGACTTCATGTGTGTAGGTCAAACTTACTTCAAAATATTTGTTACTATTGGGAGTCTCAAACTGCAATATGTTGCAAAATGTTCTGTTCCTAGGTTAAAAACAGAAGTAATGCCAAATGCAAAGTCTTGATTAAAAGTCAGACCATGAAATATTTAATTGGCGATAGAGTTAAGGATGAGATTGTAGTGAGTTCTGAGGGAAGTGTAAATTCTTCTGTTGACCTATAAAGCACTGGAACATTGAGCCCATTTAAAGCGGTTTGATACTTACGGGGTCGAGTAGCAACCCTTAACTAATGCTCGACTTTTTTCAGATACTTTGCATGTAAAAAAAACCTATTTCTTGGTTGTGAATGGGGATGAGGGGCATTGATATTTGTGAAATTGTAAGGCAAAGTTTGTATATAGTTCAAAAGTTTATAATTTTTTATGCTGCATTTTGAAGTGTATTTTGTCTTTAATAGATACAATTGTAAGTACTGTGTACACTATCCAGCCAATAAAATGTTTATAAAATACGTTGTTGACTTCTGGTCTAATCATACTCATGCTTCAGTTGGGAACTACAAGAATGCTCAGCAGTTCCAGATAAGTGAAAAGAATGGGATAAGAGAACACAGGCAGATAGTGCTTATTGAGACAGTTCTGCATCCATCTCTTTGTATCAAATTTTTAAAGCCTTTATCTTCCCTTATAAGCTGCATAATCAAGGGTGATGTCTATTGACCCCTGGACCAAACTGTGTGCCCCTTGAATTGTGCTGCCTCAGGTAACTTTCTAGTCTACCTGTAGGAGAGCATTTGCTCTGCATTATACAAGATCACACTAGCTCTGTTGATTTTTAAAGCACTGTTCCAAATAAGTCAGTCTGATGTGTTGTCTCGTGCTCCTTTTAGAGGTATGAGACAACACTTACCAAAAATCTGAATTGGAATCCCAGACTACACTTTGCATCTAGAGTTCAGGTGTGCTCAATTTCTTCCAAGGTGGTGAAGGTGTCTTTTTCATGTAATGGATTTACATGATTAGCTGAATGCATGGTGAAGCTCTTCCTAGACTGTGCCACTGCAGATTGCATGCAGTGGGATGCATGCATGCCTGATTGTTCTCCCAATTAAAAGAAATAATCTCACGCAGAAAAAAATAGCATGTTAGGGGGAAAATCTAGTTTTCTATGAGTGGGGAGATTTGGGGAATAGAGAGGAGCACTCAGTCATGAAATTCCTTGATGCATTCCAGGAAGATGCATTGTATAGTTCTCAATTGTGACAGAGGTGTGACTCAATCCCTGTAGCTTTATTGTTCATCTTCTGAACCATCAATACCTGTTTTGATACTAGGAACAAAGTGCAATTAATTTTTCCCTCTCCATGCTTTTAAAACAAATATATCAAAGCCTAGTATTGATTGAGAGTTGTCTATACTTGTATTATATATTACACTTATAGGGGTCTAGTAAATGAACTTGTCATTGTGTTCTTGTCTACTGAAAACTCACTTCTGCAGCCTGATATATGGATATATATCTACTTTATATAAGATAGCAGCATGACCTGATCTTATTCAGGCAGTTTATCATTCTACACACCATCATAAAACAACTTCTTTAAAAAAACAAACACCTTGGCATTCTTTGATTTCCGTTTCAAAAATTGGATCTGGAATTCAAGGGTCTGTCCGCATTGCCACTTTGAGCTCCACATGTTGTGTGTTGCTTTGAAGAAATTGCCCCATTATCTTATTAACTTGCTAGGGAGGAAAAGTGTCTCTAATCAGAGAGAGCAGTAGTCAAATCAGTGCAAATGAAAAATATAAGGCCCTTGTGCTACATGAATAACTAGAACCTGAGGAGGTTCAGTAAATCCTCTGACAAATGCTTCCTGTTTAATTTATTTTGTAGCATCATTCCTTTTGAAATACAAAGCAAGCATCTTCACTGTCTACCTATGCAACAATCTTTGCTTCTTCCTGCTGCAGCAAAACACATTAGTGCATGCTTTATTTATTTATTTATTTATTATATATTTATACTTCCCAACAGCCTAAACTCTCTGGGCAGTTTACAACTAAAACCATAAAATCCAGATTAAAACTTTAAAATCACATAAAATCAGAATAAATTACAGTCCAGGGAAGGCTTGTTTAAAAAGATGTTTTTAGGAGGTGTTTAAAAGTTATTACATTTTCCGCCTCCCGAACCGCACGAGGGAGGGTTTTCCAGAGGGTGGGTGCCGCTACAGAGAAGGCCCGCCATCAAGGTTCTTCATGGCGACATTCTCTTTGTGTTGGGATGACGAGCAGGGCCTCCTCTGAAGATCATAAATGTCGCCTAGGGTATATATGCTTTACTGCAAGGGTATGTTCACATTCAATTCAGAGACACCAAAATTCAAATACTAAATTAACATTCATCCCCTAAAACAGCATTTTTTTTCAAAAATTTCAACTGTTCTCCCTTGTCAACTTTGTTCTACCTTCTGCTTTCCCCACTCCACACATTACATAGAATCACAGAATAGCAGAGTTGGAAGGGGCCTACAAGGCCATCGAGTGACACACAGAAATCCATGTATGCAGCAGTATGTATACAGCCTAATACTGCATGTGAGGATCTATTTACCACTAGAATGTGGCCCCTGTGAGCTTCTCCAAATTCAGCCCTTGGACTGAAAGAGGTTCAACACTCCTGACCATGGCCCAGATGTCGTCTCTCCCCCAAGTGGGGTGTGTCCTGCTGCTTGATCCATTGCATTCCCCATAATAAACCAAAGGCAATGTTTCCATAGAACAGAAGTTTGATCCAGCCGCAAGGGAAATCTACCTTCCGAAGCAACTTACACACATGCAAGTAATACATATTCAGATAAGCGTTTGCATCCACACTGCATTGCTTATTTAGGCCCCATTGAACTAAGCAGATGCATCTTCTGATGCAGCTCTTCTCATCCAGAGACAACTAGTTGTGGCGGAGTCTGGTTACATGCAACTAGAGCCAGACCACAGTCAAAGATGCTAATTATTGCCAGTAATTTTGAAATGAAAACCACTCAGTTTTGACATGAAATATTTGATAGTGATCGATAAAAGCAACTTTTTCAAGAAGCACTTAAATACAAAATAAAATAATGCAAGTAAAAGTTTCAGACTTTCATGTTCAGGTGGCTGAGACTCTTGATTCTTATTATCCATGCACCATCTTAACAAATTTCTGCAACCAGTGGAGAAAGTTGGCATTTTGTGTGGCTGTGATGGACATTTTGTTTATATCAGCAGGTTTGTTAAAAAAAATTAAAAAGTATCTTTATTTTCTCTCTCAGACTCCATTTCCTGTTTGTAAAAACAAAAAAACAAAAAAAACAGAACTGGAATAGCAACCCCACCAGCTAAAGATGAAAACAATTTGTGAAATAAGGTGTCATGAAGGCAATAATATTATTTTGATCTACGCTAGCAGTTGACAGTGGGTCATGGCTTAATTGGTTTAGAAAAAAACAGCCTACACTTTTTACTGGGTTTGCAAGTTTCAGGCTGCACTTCTTTCAAGGGAGGCAACCATTCCTACTCAAGACAAAAACGTGTGAAGCCTGAAAACCAAATTAGTTTTTGTGGTGGTTGTGTGTTGGCCAAACGGGCCTAATTTTGTGCCTTTTCATGCCTGCTGCTGGGCTGCTTTAATCTGGTACAAAACATTGATCAGTTTGCAGATGTGTGTGTTGAGTTTTTATTATTAGCAGCAAAACTGTACAACTCTCTATGGTGTATAGAAAATGGTGTGTGTGTGTGTAAAAAGGCTGATCTTTGAGAGAGTCACTAGCAAGTCCACCAGCAACAACCTGGGGGTGCAGGGACACCTTATCCCAAGGACCATTGTTTCTGAATACAACACCCCGCTGCTTTGTGTACACCGAGTTCACTTACAATTTGACAGCAGCTTAAAAGTAGATGGTCCAGTTCAAAGGCAGCAGAGATCTGGTGGATTAATTCCACACACTTGAGCTGCAGTAAGCTACAGAATAGATACGCCCTTGAGACATTAATTTACTTCATTCAGTAATTAAAAAGCCTTTCCGTCACATAAAACACATTCTTGATACCATCTAAGGCGAGATTTCCAGCACATCATCTTTCCAGTCCTCCCCTTCTTGCTCTTCATGGTCCAGCTGTTCAAATTTACTGGATTTGTCATGTTTTATCTCTCCAGGCGTTTTCAGGAATCTGAAATTAAAATATTAATAAATCGCTCTGAGCGATTGTGATGATCCAATCAAGGTCTGTTATAATCTCAGCAAAAATATTTTTATTGACCAGAACAGGGCCGGTACCTATAAAAAATTCATGCATTAATTTAGCAATGGAGACGGTGCAGAACAGGAGATGCTAATAGCCCAGCTCTATTATATGGAAAATAAAGATGCTTAGCTGCTTGTATGATGGAGGAACACATTGACAAAAAATATTCTGTACTTATTTTTTAAAAACAAACAAACCTGGGATCTGCCCTACTTCCCAGTCTCACAATTGGTAACACCACCAGTAAACAGCAAAAAGATAATCAAACCATTGCAACCAGTATGATCTCAGACCAAATGTTGAGGATCTGGAGGAAATAAGCCAATCTACATACAAACTAGGTTTTTGTATTTGCAGCAGTTATAATGGGTTGCTGAGCCTTTTGTCATTTATCCCGATGTGGAAGACAAATTCTATACTAAACAGAAGCACCATTTTCACACTGAATTTATGCCTAAATTTTGAAGAGTATTTGGATCCTTTGAGATTATATCATTAGAATACTGGGCTTTAATAGGGGATTGTAGTCCAGTTCCTCCTGGGTCAGTAGAAGAAAGCACAACACTATTTAAGTGGTTGATATTGGTTCTGTTCTCCTTCCAGCCCCAGATGATTCCTATCCTTTGGAGTCACTGATTACGCCAGTGTGTTTAACCAGGCCTCTTGTATTCTGGAGATAAATTACCCGCAGGGGCCCATTCTGGAATGTGCTCCTGATCCAAATCCAGGACCTGCCAGTTTTCTGTTGAAAATCACTCCCTACTCAGCTGTAATTTGCCCCCAACTGTGCTTTTTGCAGTAAACAGTAGTTGTGGAGTTGGGGGGAGCACAAAAAGCGATCAGTAGGAAGTTCTGTTTAGCAGAAAACCAGCATGGGGCCACAATCTGCTTGGGGAGCAAGTTTCAGATTGGCACTCCATGGCTGCTGTTTCTCCAGAATAAGATCAGACCGATTAAGCTTGCTTGTTTGAACATGTGACTAAACTCACGTGTAATTTGGTCCATCACCTCAGCTAAGGGGTTCATGCTTAGAGAAGGAGATTCTTGGCTCAATCCCTCCAAAGTCATCTTTGACCCGCTGTCTCTAATATTAATTCCTTGCGTCTTTTCTGCAACAAGCCTCTTCACAGAGAAGAGTCCTCTAATTTAGGACTGAACTTCATACTATGTCAAATGCCTAATATGAAGCTGATCCTAACTTTTTTTTCTTATCCAGATTGGACCACTGTGCATAGGTAGGCGCAGTTCTAAACCTTCCCACCCAGACACTTTCCATCCCCACCCCTAAATCCACCCCCTACCCAACGGGGGAGGGGTGCTAAAGGAAAAAGCCCTCCATTGCCCCCATTAAGCCCTGTGACCAAGAGGGGCAAATTTAAGGGGGTAGAAGTGTCTAGTAGGAAGCTTTGACACCCTACCCAACTACACACACAGGTCCTGATTTGAATTAGGGCCTTACACACTTACCCTAAAGTAAAAAGAAAGGGGGCAGTAGGATCAGCTGCATGCCATGCATGTAATGTAGTGTGTAGTCTAGCTCCAAGCAGAACAGATTTCCCAAAGAACCATGTGTTGTTTTTACTGTGGCTTTAAGAGGGTGTAGGGCAAGCTGGTCACTGGCACTGCACCCCACAACCTCCAGGACTTCTTTCTGCTGCAGGTGGGGCACAGCTGAGTCTCCCCCATCATCCTGATCCATTATGAAGTGGAGCACTTGTTATGTTATAGGGTCTCAGAGTTCCACCAAAGTACACAACACCTATATTTGCCTCCCCATCATGCTGTACTCTAGCAATATCTCACCAATACATTCACTTCACCTGTTGCCTTCCTCACCTGAATAAGAGTTTCTGTCCAGGTTCCTTTTTGATGATGTTGAGTTTATAGTAATGTCTCAAAGCCCTTGACATCTTCTCATATGTCATGTTTCTACGGTTCTGCAAATTAAAAAGAGAATGACTTTGATAGTGGCTTCTGACTTCTTTTGACCATTTTTCAATGGTTCGCATTGGATTCACCAAGGAGTAACAGGAGATCTCACTGCAGAACCAAAGTTCAATGGACATAGGCTGTTGGATTCAATGAAGGATGTTTTGAGAACTTAATTTCAAACTTCATAAATCACAGCAGATGTTAGGTTTTAATTGAGGTTGAGCTGGTTCTGCAGATGTCATATGGAACTGTGCATTTATAGGATATAAAGAGCTGCCTTAGACCATGGTCCATCTAGCTCAATCTAGATGGATTCCTCCAGATATTGTCCCATTAGGCCCAGACAGCATGGCCAATGATCCTTGATTGTGACGGTTGTAGTACAAAAACTTTGGGAGGGATCTGGGATTCAGGAAGGCTGGTCTACCCATTGTTGTCTATTTCAAGTGGTGAAGGCTCAATGTGTTAGCAGAAGTAGGTCTTCCCCATTCTTGCTATTCAAGATCCTTGCTAGGGAAGCAGAAGAAGCACATCTGGCTATATTTGGGGGGAATGTATTTCCATTAAGTAATGCTGAAAAGATTTTTTGGGGTTACAAGAGATGTATTAGGATATGAGATCTAGTTATCCCTATTAACAGCACTTTTAGGTTTTATGGGAGAAAAAAGCTTGAAGCAATGGTTATATGTTAATGTTAGTACATCACTTAGTAGCAAAGAAACAGAATGGTGAAGGAGGAGACTGTGGAACACAATTCTCACGAATAAAATTTGCTTCAGCTATAGGGTGATACAGAAATGCCATAAATAAATACACCAATAAATAGTTATAAGAAGTTGCCTTATACCAAGTCAGACTTTTGGTTCATCTAGCCAGTACTGTCAACACTGACTGGCAGTGGCTCTTCAGGGTTTCAGGCAGGACTCTCTTGAGACTTACCTGGAAACACTGAGGATCGAACCTGGGACCTTTGGCATGCAAAGCCTGCACTCTACCACTGTGCTGTGTCCCCTCCTCATAAAAAAACATTTATGGGAAGGCAGAAGAAACTCATTGGTGATCTTTCAGGAACACTGGTCTACATTTATACAATAATGGAACCGATACAGATCAGATGTCTTTGCAACAATGGATATGATAACAATGCATTAAATTGTATTACATTTGTATCATAGCAGAAGGTACTATCCTTATTTGTTTTGTATAATGTCGATGGATATAGAAAATGGATTCTGATGTATTTGTGGGGGGTTTGCCTTCTTTGTTTGTAATTTATTTACATAATAAAATAATTTTAATCGGGATTTAAATTTAGAATTTTACATATACAAAGCATGTGCTCTACCACTGAGCTATGGCTCCTCTTATATACTGAGACCCTGCATAGTGAAGGGTTTAAGAGACGTTTATGAGATCACATTAATGAATTTTACTGCTTGAACAGAACACCATGGACTCAGTTTCAAGGAAAATAATAGTGTCAATGGGAAGATGGCATCTCTAAGGCAGGACAAGAATGCCAATAAAATCTAGCCACTTTTGATGGAAGACAGGCTTCCAGTTTTACCGGGAGGGGGGATTAATGACACAAGCATTGCAGTTAAACCACAAGGTAGGGAACATTTTCTGTCTTATCCATCACTGTATAACAGCTCCATTAACTGGAGAAAGAGAAAAGTTACCAAGTTTCTTTCAACCTGGCTAAACAACCATATAAAAAGTAGTGGGGTTATTATCTGTAATGGACATATATAGACAGGGACTGTTATCCAGGTTTCTTAAGATAACAACACTGAGACAAACAGCCCCTGAAGTTTGCCTCCGTCTCCAAACCATTAAACTCAACTAATGATCTGTTCATAATTTGGGAGAGTGGCATCAAGCCCTCTTTATGACCAAAGAAACTGGGGACGGGGTGGGAATTGAACTTGAAGGAGGCTGATTCTCTCCGGAAGCAGAGTCCCCCTTTACTGCAGAAAGGAACTGAGTTTGGTGGATGTACATCACAAGGTGTGCATGTTCCAAGACCAAGTCCTACCCTATCTCCCCCAGCCACACCAAACCATACACACTAGTTGGTTTTCAGCAAAACGGAAAACCTCCCAATTCACTCTTCCTTTAGGCCTTGTTTCTCCCCAGCTTATCAACCTCCCAGCCTCAGACAACTGAAGGTATTTAATGCCTCCCTGCTGCTTTCTACTGCCAGGGTTCCTTGGTAGCCCTGAAGCCAACATGCATCTACAGCCCTTGTCCCACCAGCTGAAGTGGAGGGTGGCATTCATGAGTAGAAATGTGAGTGGGGAGCACTCCAACCTGAAGCATTTCCCAGCCATAGAACAGTTGCCAGGCTGGTGTTTCCAATGGCAGGCTCAAGCCCTCCCCAGATTCAAACACCCCAAAGAGGAGGGCTCCAGCCAAGCAGTTGAAACGAAGCTCTTCCCAGCCAGCTGATCAGCATCCATTACATTGACTCTCATCAGACAGGGAGGACAGGGACCATGTTTCCCTACCGTTGCTTTGCGTCCTGCTTCTGTCCCACAATAGGTACAAACAGCTTCCTCTTTCTTCACATGGGGAAGAAAGAGGAAGCAAACAATGACCACATGGTCCATTCAGTGGGTATTTTTATCGTGCTGCTTCTCCTGCATGCAGCAGGAAATGGCAGCAGGTATCATTATAGTTTTTTTTAAAAGGGTTTTCTGGGTCTTATTTTTTGATGGAAAAAAGAGCAGAAGGAGCGGAAGTCATGCAGGAGGCAGAAAGCGGCATCAAAAGGCCCTGCGAACATCCATGAGCGGCCAGTAACAAGCGTGCTATCAAACACTCGTCTGGTGACACTTGTTGTCTCAAATGTTAGTCCTACTTATAGAAGACCTATTTTAACAAACTGCACTTAAATTAGATTATCATTAGATATAATCTCATGAGTAATTACTTTAGGGATGCTTATTCATGAGTGGATCTCCTGGCAACGAACTCTTCCCAACCAAGAAATCTGATATCCTTAGCATATCTATTCACACTGGGCACCCCAAAGGGAACTTCACAAATGATCATGTACAAGTCATTCAGATTAAAAATATGCATTCCTCTTAAATACAACACAAAAATGTCCACTGATTTCAGCCTTGATTAGGGAAGGCATGACAAGCTTATTACGTACCTTGTGATTTCCCCAAAGTCTGGCTAGTCCATTGGGATCAACGACTCGAAAGATCTTGGCTTCTTTGTCTTCCCATTTGATAAACGCTTCATATCGACTGTCACAGAGGAGCTGGTAGACATAATCCCAGAGTAACCTGCAGTCTGAGAGTCAGTATAGCAGGGAGTTGTGATCACACACGCTTAGCTTGTTCATTCTGTAGCATTAAAGTGAGCTGAGGAATGCACTTACAGGCTGCTACTATTAAGTAGGGTGACCATATGGAAAGGAGGACAGAGCTCCAGTAACAGTTGCGTAAAATAGGGAATTTCAGCAGGTGTCATTTGTATGCATACAGCACCTGGTGAAATTCCATCTTAATCACAACAGTTAAAGCTGCAGGAACCCTGCCCTCTTTTGTATCTGATCAAGAGGGCAGAGCTCCTGCAGCTTTAACTGTTGTGATGAAGATAGAATTTCACCAGGTATTGCATGCATACAAATGACACCTGCTGAAATTCCCTTTTCTATGCAACTGTTAAAGATACAGGAGTCCTGTCCTCCTTTCCATATGGTCACCCTATGTAAAGCATGAAGTGGGGAAGCCTCTGTTTCCTTTGTCATGTGTAATTCAGCTCTAACTAAGATAGAAACTATAGCTGCAGTCTTTACTTGTACTAAGGACTCCTTATAAGCTTCTGAAAACTAAAGAAGGGCCTTAACGTGGGACCATGAGGTTAAAATTTCATGATCCAGAGAGCCATATAGATGTGTGCTTTTTCACAATCTAAATTCTATATAATCTATCTTCTTCCATATAAATAAAAGAAAGTCTTTGTTTATATGTCCTCAAACCTTAATCATGTTTGAGAGCCAGGTGACAAGTTTTACATGTCTCAGAGAACTGATACTTACCTGCGATTTTACCACTGACTGGAGCTGACGATGTCACAGGAAAAGAACACACAAGATTTGCTCTGTAGCTGATCTCTGCATTGTGATGAGGAAGAGAGGTTGCCCCAGGACTGTAGAAAGCTTTGGTGGAAGACCTGGATTGGTCTCCATGGCTTGGATGACTCGCAGTGATGATCAAACATTCTGTAGGTAGTGCATGGCTATCAGTTGGGAGACCTTCTAACCTGCATTTCAGGCCTGTGAGGAGACCAGGGCACCTTTCAGCATATTATCGGTCACCGAAACACCAAAAAATGACAAGGGCAGAGCAATTATATGAGGAGGTGGGTAAAGATCCATGATGGACTTGCCACCATTTCCTAAGCCCTCTCAGCTCATGCTGGTGGGGATGTACAACCTTCCCCCCCACCCACCGCCCCTTTCCCCCTATCCCATTGCCTCCAATGGGTTACAATGGAGGGTTACAATGGAGCCTAGGACTTTTTCGATCGTCAGCCTCTGACTCCACCTCTGAAACCATCCTGTTTTCTGCTCCACCACTGGTGAATCAGCCACAGCAGCAGAAAACACCACCACTGTTCAAGGAGGACTTCCGATAGCGGACCTCCTTCTTTGTCAACTGATAGGAAGCCTCACAGCATCCATTATCTCCTTGGCCAACCTTGCAGGAAGATTGTGATTGCTCCATTACTGGGCAATTTCCTTCCCTAGTATTTATCTTGTGGCGCTGCTTGGGCTTCGGTACTGGTGAGAATTCAGTGGAGGATAGTGGCTCCAATGTCAGTGGGGCGGTGAATCCACTCTGGGTTTCAGTCAGAATTCTAACCCTTGCACTTTGGATAGCTTTTGAACCCCAGAGTGGATTCACCGCCCCACTGACATTGCAAGCTGAGGGTAATTTAAACCACTGCTCCATAGTACTCACCTTCTGGAGCGCTCTGGGATGGTTTGTGTTCTGCATCCTGAAAAGGAGAGTTAAAAAAAGGGCTGCAAACAAGGGCTCTTCTCTGGGTCTTAATGTATTGGAGTAACTCATACAAAACATCTCCTGTGGGAAAAGAAACAAAGAAACACCAATTTTACCAGATTTATATCTGAAGAATGAATATGAACTGCAACTTGAGGCTGATGATGGAAATGATGGGTGAGAAACTGGCTGCCATTTTGTGATGCCATTTCATCTTGAAAGAAGCCCCCATCTGCTGCTCAGTTTAATAGGTCTTTAATTCAACCTCAGAAATTTCCAACTTGTTTTGCAAAATGGATGTTCAGTTCCCTGATGCCAAGTACATGGGACACTGAAATTTATCATTAAACCCTACAATGCATTTAGCCCATTCAGAGTGATTAAGTCGTATCCTCTGATGTCATTTCCTGCTCCACACAGACAGCTTTTGGGGGATGGACTAATAACAAGAAGATCAAATGGATCAATTGAGTTAATTGGTTCCTTCTGCCATTGAAAACTATCATACTGCAAACCTGCCTACTGCTCTACAGTAGGCAGGTCTAGGACGGACAATTCAGAAGGACAATCTCTTTCTAAAGTGATGGGGAGCTGAAAGCACTGACACACCTCATGGTCTTTCTGGGGACTCCCTGTGTGTGCCTGCGACTGAGTGTGGGTTCCCGTCGTGCCCTCACTGGAGACATCCCAGAGACAAACAATATCAACAAGCAGCCCATGCCAGAAGACCAGGAGGAGCCTGGGCTCTTGGGGAGATGGCTGCAGGTCCATCCCTTTGAGACAGAGACTAAGTGACCACCTAGCCCCTGAGAGCATCGTTGTCTCAAGAGCCAAGCCAGAAGGATGGCCTGGTTGCAAAGGAAGGCTCCTGATGTGCAGAGGACTCCTCATGCCCCACAGATTGCCCCAAGACTGAACCTGACCTGGACTAAGGAGGACAGTTCCTAATATTTCATAAAGGTCATCATTTGGTCTGTCCCAGGCATTTCAATGCCATTTCAACAGCCATCTAGAGGGCAATACTTTTCAGTTTGGCCATTTGGGGACAGTCCTGAAAGACCAGTTCTTTAAATCAAGGATTATCAGCTGCTTAATGCAGCCTTCTCCAACCTGATGCCCTTCAGAAGCTTTGACTTCAATTTCCCATCAGCCCCAGACAGCATAGCCAATGGTCAGGAATCTTGGGAGTTGTACATCAAAATGTCTGGAGGGCATCAAGTCAGGGAAGGCTACTTTAATGCATTCTGATGGCAATCTGAAAATTTAACGTAGTCCCAGAGCCATTCAGAAGGAACCAATGTATTACAACAGCCATTCAGTATAAGCCTTTTTAGTACATTCCCAACTATGAACTGGAGTGTTCGTGATCAGCTCAGAATAAAGAATTAAACTAACCCTACCTCTGTTTTGCTGCCCTCAGTGAACCATTATGGAAAAGACAGGATGGTGGCTGTAGAGAGGAGATCAAGATGAAGGTGCAAAGGCTACAAAAGAACAATCTAATGCAGCCTTCCCTCAGTTGACCCAGTTAATAGCAGCACTGGCCAAAGTGAATAAGGCTATACACTTTGGGCTACTGTCACCACTGTGCTCCTCTTGACTTCAGTGGAATAATTCTAGGATAAGAAGCTGGAAGTATACGATCTAGGATGGTAAACCCTCTTGTTTTGAAACTGCCTTGTGTGCACCCCAATACCTGTTTACTTAGAAGTAAGTCCCACTTTTATTCACTGGGATTTATTACTTCCAAGTAGCACCCATGGGATTGCAGTTTAGGGTGTATTTCACCTCACCACTGGCAGTTACCCAATTACAACTCAAACCTCAAGGTGATGTGCTCACAGGAGAAATCCGCTGACCAATGTGGTTTCACAAAGTCATTCTACATGCTTTCTTATACTGTTAGACCTAAAACCAGAAGCCCGTCTACACTTGTCTAGATGAAACGTAACAAGTTGGCAGAGATGATGTCAGCAGTCACATGATGCTGTTGTTGTTACGTTTCTTCTGACTTTTAAAACCGTTCCACTTTCTGTTAAAATCGTTTTAAAACTAACAATGTGCCCCAACCTTTCGTTGTATTCAATGCCGTCTTTCAAAGTCATGTCTCGTGACCATGGTCTTTGCTTCCTGATTAGGACGTGAGGGCTTTTCTAGGGGAGGGAGAGCTGGCACAACGCGACAAGGGGGAGGGGGAGAGGGAGGGAGGGTGGTGAAAGAGGGGACAGAGGCTTAATTTTTTTAAAAAACCGCTTATCTTTCGGGGCGCACGTGGCCCCTTTAAGATGCTGCAGGGCTTCCCTCGTCCCTACGCGTCGCCCCGCCTCCCTGCCGGCTTATCCCAGCAGGTCTAGCTCAGAGTCACCGGAAGAAGGAGGTTTACTTCAGAGCTAATGAAGAACGTTCTAAAGAAGAGTGTGCCCGGGTAAAACGATAGAAGAAAAGGTATTTCGATTGACTGGGCTCAAGTTGCATTTTGTAACGTAGCAAGGGAGGACGCAACAATGCACTTAAACAACGGTGTAATGAATAGTGTAGATCCTGCCCAGGCCTACATGGAAGTGGTTTGAATTATCTTTCCTTGTAAGCCAGTCAAATCTGGAAAGGGTCCTTCCTTTCCCTTAAGTAATTAGCTCCTCTAACCTGAATTAGGAGCCCGAAATCTGAAATCTTCCTTGGTGAGAATACAAAGGGCTTTCCCGTTCATTTCAAACTTGTTTGCATCAGATTCCCGGAGTGAATATTCTTTTTCAGCCCATCTTAACCAGTGAATGACATCATCTTTGCTCCATAGGGATGGCTGGATTCCTGAAAGCAAACCAGACTGATATTTAAATAACATTATGGATATAACATACACACCCCACTCCCCTCCCAACACAGTTCCTCCCCCTTCTGCACACAAAATCAGAATTTATCACACGAACAAAATAGATGTGAAGTTTAGATCTCCTCTTTCTCAAACTCCAAAAATATCCCTCCCTAGCAGTTTCAAATAGACTATCATCATTCCCTTTTCAAAGAAGGATGGGTTTCTCGTTTCTTTTCCTGTTGATCATATATCATGTGCAACTATCGTCCATCAGTCTGGTATCTACTCCAGCCTTCCCCCAATCTGGTGCCCTCCAGATGTGTTAGTCAACATTTCCCATCATGAAAGAGGTTATGGGGATTGTAGTCTGACACATCTGGAGGGCACCAGGCTGGGGAAGGATGGTGACCTCTAAGGACCGAGACAGAGAATCTATCTCATCGCTTGCAGTAACTGGTGTATAAAGGCAGAAAGCCTATATGCACCAGCTGCTGGGGAACATGAGTGGGAGGATGCTGTTGCACCGTGTCCTGCATGTGGGTCCCTGGTCTACAGCTGGTTGGCCACTGTGTGAACAAAGTGCTGGACTAGATGGGCCCTTGGTCTGATCCAGCAAGGCTCTTCTTATATTCTTGCTACTTTTCACCTGGAAATGCTGGGCATTGAACTTAGGATCTATGAAGCAGGTTCTGTTTGGCTGAGCTATGGTCCCTTTCCTTTCCCCCTCCTCATTGCGCAAACATGTATTAGGCAACATGCCTCAAAGCCCCATGTCCTCATGCCCATTTTTGTAGGCACTGATTAGATTTGGAACTGAAATGAAACCTCAGTCCACATTTTCACAAAAAGCTGCACAAGGCACAGAAACCTCATCCCAGCCAATGGAAATCCTGCTCAGCTATCTCCTGCCCCCAGCCACTGAGCTTTCCCCATGTAGGGACTACTACCCATCTTTGCCACTAGGAATTGGCTTTTTATCAAATAGCCCCAGAGTGTGAAATTCTGCACTCATTGGAATACTGAATTCTGTGTTTGCTCAATACAATCATGACAAAATACACAGCCCTGACCAAGACTGGTTTCAGACATGACCTTCAAATAGGTTTTTAATTTCCTGCAACTCTAAACTGACCGGAAAAGGTACATTGGCTAGCATATATATTCTATTTAACAATAGTTTTCTTCTGCTTTCTGTCTAAGCATTTGGATAGCAAGGCATTCTTATCATCACTTCATGTTAATGCAGGAGGGAGCAACTTGTGGCCCTCCAGATGTTTTGGCCTACAATTCCCATGATCCCTCACCATTAGCTAAGCTGGCTTGGGCTGATGGGGAGTTGTAGGCCAAAACATCTGGTGAAGTAACCCCATGGCCCACCCCTGCTTAATGGGTGAAGGCAGATGAAGTATTTAAAGCAAAGTCACAGGGGTTTCTTCAGCCACAGTGTGGCTGAAGAAGAACATCACAGCAAACAGAACACTGGTTCAGCTGTCATTCTTGTCCAACCCCTCCCCTCCCCAGTTTCATGCTTCACAAAATTGCAGAACTGGCTTTTCAGAACTCGCCCTGAGAGAAAACAGTTACTTTTGGAATGAACATGTTGGGAGCACTTTCAAACCAGCCCTACTCCTCTAAGAAATGTATATCTTTCTTCATCTGTACATTAAAAGTGCTTTCATAACATGGCCAGGATTGGATGTGCCTCCACAGTATATGACCTGACCCAGTTCCTGTTCCGCAAAGTTATTTGTACAGATGAGAACTGCTATCTAGATGCTAATTTGTATTGATCTATGTGGTCTCTTGGATGATGCCTCTTCTACTCACTGAGCCGGCCTGGTAACATGCAGATTTGTCCATCACCGAGCGACTGTAATGATATCCCTGCCACGGGCTGCAACTGCAGAGGCAAAGCAGATGTTACCACAGGAGTTGAAGAACTAGCTGCCACTTCGCCCTTAAGAGAAGAGAAACATATCGAAGCTATATGGATCCCCTGTATGAAATCATCTGTATTTCCATAGTGCCACTATACTTCTTATATCATTTTGTGCAGTACAGAAGCAAGCACAAACTAGTTTGGATGATAAACAACAAAGGAAATCCCAAAGAAGTACAACTAAAGCAGGCTTCCACAACTCTGGGTCCTCCAGATGTGTTAGACCACAACTCCCATCACTACAACCAACATGGTCAACACATTTGGAGGATACCAGTTTGGGGAAGGCTGAACTAGAGCTTGTAGGTATATAACAAAGTTTTGATGGATGGACAGGGCAGACACAGATCTAAAAGGCTACTTACCCATGTGGCTCATCACGTGACCTTGGGCCAATCACTTTTTCTGCACCAAATCTACATCTCAAGTGCAGATAAAATGGGATAACCCCACATCTGCTACCTTGAGCATCTTAGAAGGAGCGTGGGGTAAAAAACCCTCTATTAATAGCAACAGTTATGCTATTGCAATCTACCACAATTTGATCACAATCATACAGCAAATAGTGCTGATGATTTAATTTGGGGGAGCTTGCTTCTTTAGCTTGTGTCTGTAGTGAACCAAGATTCACACATAGCCCAGGTATTACAACAAGTGCTATTTGGAGGCAAGAATCAAGAATGTAAAAACAATGCTGGATCAGGCCAAGGGCCCATCCAGTCCAGCATTCTGTTCACACAGTGGCCAACCAGCTGTCCACAGGAAACCCACAAGCAGGACATGAGTGCAACAGCACCATCAAATGAGATTTGAAGCAGATTTTTAATCTCAGTTGTCCCAGTTCTCATGAAAAAGCTGTTTGGGGCCAAAAGGGGCCTGGCACCAACATCGTTATCTTTTCAGCGCCAGGTTAAGACCTTTCTCTTCTCCCAGGCATTTAACAGCATTTAACAACATATGCTGAGTTTGCTTGTTTTTAACAGACCCCAGAATCACTGTTTTTATAAGGTGACTGTGTTTTATGCTTTTTATGTTTTTAAACTTTGTATATTTGATTTAATGTTTACTGATTTTAACTTTTGTAAACCACCCAGAGAGCTTCAGCTATGGGGCAGTATATAAATGAAATAAATAAATAAATAAATAAAAGCATTGCCTTTATGTCAGATTATGGGAGTTGGAGTCCTACAACATCTGCAGGGCTACAGGTTCCCCACCTCTACTATAAAGCTTCAATCCTATAAATAAATGCTTAGGAATAAATCTCATTGGGTTGAATCCAGACTAAGTTAGTTGCATTAGTTCCCACTGAAATAAATGAGGCTTAATTTCAGTCATGACTAACCTTTCACATTGATTTCAATAGGACCTAAAACTAACTTAGCCAGCATCCAAGCCATTTAATGTAAGAAGACTTACTTCTAGGTAGACATGTATAGAATTGCACTGTCAATGTACTTCATCCTTTGTTCACTTGTGATCTAATGGATTATCTTGTACTAAAGATAATGACAGCATATAGTTCTGGAGTAGTCAATCATTGGTAATGTACATGGCACAAAAGCTAATTTAAGGAATCAGCCTGAACTTTAAAAAAGGGAAGTTAGTACTGAAAAAGAACAAATACATCAGCTCTCATATGCTACAGCTAAATGTAAAACTTTTACATAATTATGATTATAACTTAGTCAAACACAATTTATCTGTGAAGACATAGCTGGATTGTATGGGACCTTTCAACCCTACAAATTGCTTTTTCACTAAAGCCAATAGGATTATTACAAAATAAATAAACGGAAGACTATAGTCCATGTATTTTAAAAAGATGTTTTGTACGGGGGAAAGTACAGATTGCTTCAAGATAAGTCTTATAATTAGCAGAGGACCAGACATCTGTTGTTGAAAAAATAGCAGTCTTTTGACACTTTAAACACCTATGAACTTATTATGGGGTATGTTTTCATGGCTAGAGTCGAGAATCCATATAACCAAGTAGACAAAAGCTTGTACCATTATCCACAGAAGCTTATACCATTATTTATTTGATTTGTACAATGCTTTTCTACCAAGAAAAATGGCACTCAAGGTCTTATAAATAAAACTTGATTAAAAACTATAATAATAATAATAATAATAATAATAATAATAATAATAAATGTGCTAGGATTCTTCCAGATGGAGCACAATGAATTAGCAGATATTGTGAGGCAATTCCATCTTTTTCTCCTCAACAGGTTTTCTGCAGTAAGAAAAAACACAGAAGAAGTGGTAGGAAAATGCAAGAGGTTTACGAGTAGAAGATGACTATCTCTGGACCCCTCATAAAATTCAATGGATGAGCTAAGGCGAGGGCATGATAAAAGCCTCATCTGAAAGCATCCCAAATCTTTAAGGTGCCACAATACTGATGGCTGTTTTTGCTGTGATAACTAATATAAGGTTTACTAGACTGCAAGAACTCCTTATACAGCAGCACATAAAAAATGTTTTTCAAATTCACTGTACAGAGAAAATAAAAGTGAAAGACGTCCTCACTATAAATTTCTTTAAAATGTTTTTTTTAAAAGAAAACCACTGCATTTTCAACAACAATCCCTGGCTTACACAAATGAAAATAAGTTTAATGCCCTTTGTTTGTTTGGTTTTGGCTACTGAACATTTAATCAGATTGTTCAGCTAACATTTTATTTCTCCGTTTGTGCCAAAATATCCTTTTATTGATAGAAGGTAAGGCTGTTTTCACAATCAATGCCTAATTTCTTTGCTTTTCCAGCAAATGTAATGTGAATCTATAACCTACATTGTCAAAAATGCCGGGTAGGTGACCATGTATTGTGGAGTTCTTCTACTTTCTAGCCTGCTTTAACAAACATGTGCAAGCCTGACATATTCCAAATTAAAGGGCGGCTTTTTCTTCTTCTTCCTCCTCCTCCACTTGTGTCAATACACCCTAACAACGTTGGTCTTGAAACAAATAAAAGTATCCAAGGAGATAAGTTTCAACTGATCTTTTTTGCTTCCTCGACTTCATTTTTTAAAAGTTAATTATATCTGTTCCCGCCCCGCCCCCCACTAATTTTGCTCTCCAAAATGCTACCTCCTAAGGAATATTAGCAACTTGCTTGTTTTTTCTCTTTCGCTTTGTGAAATGCCCTCTCTGGGGAATTGTAGAGTTTGCCCATTCGGAAACAATTCAAAAACAGTCCAGAAAGAGCGACAGAAGGTTTAAGAACTTGTCCACGGAATCCACGAGGCTCTGGAGAGTGGGTGGGTCCTCGATACAAATTGGAGGCTGAGGTGAAGTCTAAGGAGGGGGATCGAGGGGTTTGGGAACAGGGGAGGAGGCGGCAGTAGACTTGCGTGCGTAGGAACTTGAGATGTGTATTCAGGGAGATGGCGCGGGGAGGGAGGAAGATAAAACGGGGTGGGTAACACAGGGATGGCCGTAGGGATGTGTGGGGTGTGGGTGTGGAGTATAAACGGAGATTGAACGGATTAACTGCCGAGAGGGGACGGGGAGGAAGGCACGAAGAGTCCGAGGAGTACCTGGAGTGGGACAATCCACCTGACTGGCTCAGGGGTTCCGCTACAGCTCTTACCTGCATTACAGGTGGAAGGTGAGGAGGCGCCCCTGCTCTTGGGGCTGGGTGGGAGCCTTTGGATGCCACTCCGGCTTCTGCCCAGATCCCCTCAACCCCCCTCAATCAGCTCGTGAGCGAACGCAGAGAGTAGCGTGGTCTGCGACGATTTATCCTTCCCGGAAACGAAAATGAAACAAGCCGGATCCGAAAGTCGCTGGAGTTCGGCCCGTGAAACAGCGACAGACGCGCGGAGATCGCCACTCGGCCTCGCCCGCGTGCCCGCTTCTTCCGCCTTATGTTTGTTCCCCCACCCGCCCCAAAGCTAGCCTGCATGGGGAGAGCGGCAGAGAGAAGCACGGACCCGGTCCGTAGCAGCAGGCATCCAGAGTAACGGCCGTGGCGTTGCCTTAGGAGCGCGCTGGGAGCCTGGCTGGACCAAAGGGTCTTTGGGCACCTCAAAAAGGAGCCCACGATCATCATGGCGTGGGCTGCCTGCCTGGCTGGCTCAGTATACTCGGCCTGAGACTTTAAGGTGCCGAAATTCTCTGGGGGACGATGATGTGGCGCTGCTGCCAGTCAAAGTAATTGGCGAAAAGTACATAATCTGCCCTCGATGACTATATACGAGGAAAGGTTATACCTATTGGGATAAATCTAACCTTAGTCCTACTTAAAGTAGACCCAATGAAATGAACGGGGCTTAAGAGTGACTGACATTGGATACAATAACGCAAGTCTGGTTCACCTTTATTGGGATATGCCTGATGTGCTGTAGATTATGCCAGTAAAGATTGTCTTGTAAGCAAACCTGTGAGTCTAACTACTTTTGTTTCCTTGGTAATCCCGAAAAAACCAAAAAGCTGGGGCATACATATGCCTAATAAGTGTCCCACTTAATAGAGGATTGTTCTCCTAATCTAGGGAGGATCTACACTACTGCTTTAAAGCGCTTTATAACAGTTTTGACAATTGTTTGGGCCCAGGACACACTGCATATACAGGTTTCAAAACATTTTCAAAGTGCTTTAAAAGCAGTAGTGTAGATCCCCCCTTTTTCAAAGCGCATAAGGCAGGCTCTTCTAAGGAGAAGGAAGCAATTACTAGAAGAGACTATTAACAACTAGGCTATTAGTAGTGCAACCCTATTCACATGTGAACTCCATTAAGTTCAATAGGATTTATTCCTAGGTATGACTTCCAGCCTAGGCAAAGAACTGGCTTGGAAATTATGCCAGGTTTTGGGGGTGGGCACTGAATTTGGGGGAAGGGCTGTCTAGTCAAATATCCTTGCGACAGCTGAAACAAACAGTACAAATAATTCATCTTTCTTTGTAAAGCTAGCAACGCTACATTTATGGCCAGCAGTGTGTTAGTGTTCATTGTTTATAATTCACAGGAATACTTACAACACCAGTGCCTGTTCAACAAAGTGTGTGTGTGACTGAGTGTTACTGATTTGTGATTGGATCCATGCTGCAAACATATTGTCTTATAGTAACAAGGATAAGTCATGCATGCAGATTGTACATCAAAAGTCCTGGAATGCAATTTAAGGTATTCAAAAGCAGAACAATGGGGCAGGGGTGTCAAAGATGCTTCTAGCTCTGGATACCTTTTGGTCTAAGAGTTCTTTCCTTTAGGAAGTTCACCACAGCCCCCGCCCTTACCCTGTCTGTGGGTCTTCAGGCGGGATCAGTGGCAAGGAGTGTGCTCGCACAACTAGGTCTAGTGTGCCAGCTCTGGCTTCTCCTGAGTTGGCCTGATATGGCAGGCAATAGTTACCTATGCCAAATTATTGTAATGCGTTCTGTGTGGGGCTGCCTTTGAAGACTGTCCGGAGGTTTCAATTGGTGCAAAATGTGGCAGCTTTGCTGCTGGCAGGTACACTGTATTGGGATAACATCATTCTAATACTGAAAGATCAGCACTGGTTGCCAATTATTTTCTGGGCTCTGTTCAAAATGTGGATTTTAAACTTTAAAGCCCTAAATGGCTTAGGGTCTGGCTATCTGAGGGATTGATTCTCTTGGTATGAACCTGTTTAGATACGAAGATCAGCAGGAGAGGCCCTTTTGAAGACACCCTCGTTTACCTGCTGGTCAGGCAATCAGGAAAGGGCTTTCTCCTGTGTTGCTCCCAAACTCAGGTACACACTTCCTCTAGAGTTCCAATTGGTCCCCTGTCTTTCTTGCATTCAGACAGGCGATCAAGAGACATCTTTTTAATTTGGCTTTTCAAACTTATAATTTTAAGGTTGTTTTTAAAATTTTATTATGTTTGTATAATAAAAAAGACCAAATATATCCCATCACACAGTTTTCCCCTGGCCACTCTATTGAGTCCCTTATGATTTTTTTTACTCCAGGGTACCAACAAGTTAAACATTGAGCAAGTAGTCAAATTCCTGGACCTGGTTATCCTCACTAGACCACTTAAGGTGGGTTGATCATATTCCTTGTGGAGACAAATTCACTGTTCAGTTCCTTAATGATTTTGTATCTCTCATATTAATATGTGTATATTTAATATGCTGTACTAATGGTCTGTTGTGTTGACTGTAAATAAAGGTTGATTGATTGATATGTTTGAATTTGTTTTTTATTCTTTTTCGAATTCTTGTAAACTACCTTGGTTGATTACCGAAAGGCGGTATATAAATGCAATCAATCAGGTTTATGGAGACGTTTTTGCTGCCCCGTGGGAGGCCTGTCCCTGTGTAAACAGAATGTGTGCTCCATAATTCCCCATGCTGGAAACAATGCAAGTTGGAATTGTGCTGCCATATGTAGCTGCCTAGTCTGCACATACCAGGGGGTGTTAAACCTCCATCAGCTTGAGAACTGAATTGCATTTTGGAAAAGCTCTTGATTAAGTGCATTCCAGTGGTAGGTCAGGCCAAAGGCAAAAAAGGTGGGGCCAAAGTTAAAGGGGCAGGTGCAAAAATACCAGCATAATTTAGCTGAAAGCTCTTACTGCCAGTAACTAAGCCTTGGGAGAGAGGGGGGAAACTGGGCCTGGTAATTTATTTGCTTTCAAATTGTCAGTAATGTTAACAACTTAATCTTTTGTTACCACTATTTGCTTCAGTTCCTCAGGCTCCCTTCCTGAAAACATCCATTCAGGCACAGGTATCTGTCCTGTATCTTCTGCACTGAACACTGATGTGAATAATTCATTCAGTTTCTCTGCAATCTCCCTGTCCTCCTTTAGTACTTCCTTAACTCCGTTGTCATCCAACTGCCCAACTGCTTCCCTAGCTGATTTCCTGCTACTGATATATTTAAAGAATCCTTTATTGTTGGCCTTGATATTATTAACGATGTGCTCTTCAATATGCTTTTTTGCATCGCCTTTGTGCAAGCTTGTGCTCCCTTTTATTTTCCTCGCTTGGGCAAGACTTCCATTTTCTGAGGGAAGCCCTCTTTTCTACAATAGCTTCCTTGACAATGCTTGTTAACCACACTGGTGACCTCTTGGACTTGGTGCTGACTTTCCTAACCTGTGGAATACATTGTAGTTGAGCTTTTATTGTTGTGCTTTTGAGTAAGCTCCACGCATTTTGCAATAATTTAATCCACCTGATTCCTCCTTTCAACTTTATTGTCACCAGTTCCTCCTAGTGAAAAGAAGTTTCCTTTTTTGAAGTTAAATGTGACTGTGTTGGACTTCCTGGGGAGTGTTCCACTTAAATATATATATTGAATCTGATAGCACTGTGGTCACTATTACTGATTGGTTCAACAATATTTACATCTTGTATTAGGTCCTGGGCAACATCAATTAGGATTAAGTCCAGGGTCGCCTCTCTGCTGGTCGGTTCCATGACCAACTGTTCTAGGGCACAGTTATTTAGGACATCAAGAAATTTAACCTCCTTGTCATGACTAGAATATGCATTAATCCAGTCAATGTGAGGAAAATTGAAGTCATCCATTAGTACAGCACTTCCTCATTTAAAGGCTTCCCTGATTTTCCATTTCAAGATCACCCTGAGCATTTTAGTCTGGGGGATGATAGCACATTCCTAGTACTAAATTAGTTTTAGGGCCCTGTATTGTCACCCACAGCACTTCTGTGGAAGAGTTTGTTAAGTTTAAGAAAGTAAAAGGCTTGCGTAGTCATTAAAATTGTGTGTGTGGCTATCTCAAGGCTAAACAGAGGAAGACTATCTGTGAACAATTACCTTGAGATAGAAGCTGTACTGGGAACCTTGCCAGGATTCTCTAAGATATCATGGTGTTAATGATATGAATATACCAAAGATCCTTGAGGCTGGGTTAGCCTAATCTCAGCTGTATGTAATATAGATAAAAACTGTGTATATATGTGTATAGCTTTTGTCACTCTGCACAATGACACGGAACTGTAAAGATGTCTGAAGCTAATAAACTTACTCTGCTAAGTAAGAGCTGCATTGTGAGCTGTGTTTCTGAGCACAAACAGAATTCCCAAGGAAAAGTTCTGGCCCCAACAGAGTTTGCCCCGTTTAGGTGCTCTGGTCTACTTGACACTATGCCCTCTTTGACATACAGTGCAACCCAGTACGTCCTTCCCTGTCATTCCTGTAGAGTATACACTCAGAGATGTCCGCATCTCCCTGGTTCTCTCTGTGCCTTTAGGTTTCTGTAATGCCCACTATGTTCAGGTTCAGTTTTGAAACCAAGCACTCCAAGGCCATAGCTAGATGGGGTGATCCCCGGGATTGTCCCTATGTGTCCACATGATGCACAAGGGATCCCGGGAGAAGGGAGGGATGATCCCTCCCTTTCCCTGGGATCTCGCCTTCCCTTTGAGCCCACTTTTTTCATGGTCTTGGGCTGATTCTGAGACTGCGGAACATGTGGGTTGGCATCACGGTTTGTCCCAGTTCCTCGCAAGGAGCCGGGATCCGCACCCATCGGGGGTGGGGGGGGGAAGCAGGGGAAAAAATGTAAAATAAAAAACACTGACCTTTTGCGCCCGAACATTTGTGCGCTCCTCTCCTTTAACAAAAAACAAAACAAAATGGCGGGTGCAATGTTCTCTCTCTCCGAGGTCATCGCATGGCGTGTGTAGGGGGAGATCTCGCGAGATCCTCACCCCACCCCCCATCACACTAGACCAAGTAGGTCTAGCTGAGGCCCAATTCTCCCATTTTGGCTTGGAGGCTTCTAGCCTTTGCATAGAAACCTTATACATGGTGTCCCTCCCCAGATGTCTCTGGAGTGTCCCTTTTTCATTGTTGCACTTTAACCTCTTTGATTGGCTATCATGTTCTGTCCTGTACTCATGGGCTATTTGCTCCCCTTCTGCACTGGGACAATCAAAAGCATTTCATATTCATCTCCTTCAGATGATTTAACCCAAACCGGATGTTTCCCAGCTGAGCGCCTGTTGGCTTTCCCCCAGGATTTAGTTTAAAAGCAGCTCTGCCGCCTTTTTATGTTTAGCTTGGACATGATTTCAGTACATATAAATTTGTTTTGTGGGAAATGATCCTTGTGGTAGTTAAGAATGTGTGTTTTAACTCTTTCAGTGTGTACAGTGGTTCAACTAGGTCTGGATCTTGGGGCTAACATCCAGGGCTCCATAGCCTGGGGAGGGGGCAAATTACCCCCTCCATCAGCTGATGGGGCAACAGTAAACAGGCCTAGTGTCAGCACCTGGGCCATCATGGGCATGCATGTCAGAGCCCATGAGAGCTGGTGATGCTTGCCACAGCATTCTTTCTTATTTCTAAAATCATGTTAGGGGGTGCCCAACCATGCATATACATGGTTAAAAAAGAAATGCCCTTTTAAAACTTCTCAAATATATTACCTTTTCTACAAGAAAATGGCGATTATTTCCAAGTAAAGGTGTTCAGTGTTAAGACAGCAGAACAAAACTCCATTTTATTCCAGAAATCATGATGGTTCCAGGACTTAAGTGACTTTAAAAGGAAAAACTGTTAAGATTTTTTTCTGTTAAGAGTTTTATTAGGACTGGCCAACAAGTTTTTTGCTTTTGTTTGTTTTTGCTCTAATTTATCAAGAATGTCGAAGTAGTTGTAAAGCAGAGGGTGGCGGGTCATTTGTGATTCACAACAGAAATAATATGGCCGTCCAAAGGAACCCCTCATAAACCGTTAAATCCACGGTCTCCTGTGTGTATGATTGTAATCCGTATTTGCAATTGTTTCTATAGAATTAGGAGTGTTCGTTAATTCGAAAAAAAGTCCTACAACTCCCAGCATTCCCTTTGCTCACTGGGGAATGCTGGGAGTTGTAGGACTTTTTTCTGTCTAAACACGCATAGAATTTCACCTTTAAGTAATCTTCTGCAATAAAAAGGACTGGTGTGATGTTGGGCGCTCCGTGGGGTCTTTTCAAGTAGGTTAAGAAGCGGGGCGTAATATTTTTTCCGAAGAACAAACGGATCCGAAAAGGTTTGTGTCATATACTGGCGTGTATTCTTTACAAATGTATTTTATTTATGAGAACCTGTGATTTCTCCCTTCCGAACATTCTAGTTTATTCTATTTGGATGTGTTTTCTTTTGGTAAGACAGTGTGATTAAATAAGATATCTTAAACGTAAACATGTTGCATCAAGAAGCAGTTAATATGGCAATACTAAGTCCTGGGATGGGGCAGAAAAGCGGAGTTCTGAAATATATCTTAAGACATCCAGTATGAATGCATAGTATTTCTTTGCCAGTATTCAACATTAACTAGATGCTCGTAGTGGATCTAGGCATTTTTACTCTTATTTTCGCGTGTGTTGGGCAAGGACTCTTAATTTGAAATTTGCCCATGAATCACCATCTGGGTTTAGATAGGGGGAGGAGAGTCCGATCGCTACAGCACAAACAAGTCTTTACTGTCGGCTATTCCGCCGCTTGGATTTGTCCACGTTCTTCAGGAAAAAATACTTTTCAAGATTTCCAGATTGTTCTCTCAGCTGAGACCATTTATTTATTGTAGGTAAGTATAGAATATTTAATTTGTCTTCAAAATTTGGGAACATGACTCCAAGAATAGAATTTGACATTGATTAGGTCAGTGTTTCAATTGTTGGAAGTGTTCCATGCATATAATTCTTGAGGCCTGGAGCAGAAAGCTAAAAAAACACCCAAAACTTGTGAGATTTCTGCTTTTGTAAATGCAGATGAATTACGATGTGTAAAATGTATCTATGTAAAGTCCCAAAATTGGCATTTTTAAAAACGGAAATTCAGTGTGCATAGTTATAAAGGGAGGCCCTGGGAAGACAGAATCGTTGCTTTGGCATATTAAAAGAAATAATTTTTAAAAGTCTACATTATTTTGTGTTGGACGGAAGTCACCTTTCTATGTTTTGTGTAGGCCTTTAAGTAACTCTTTGAAGGAGCAGCACAAAACAGGAAGATTTATTGTGTACAGGCTCTTGTAATCCTTTGTTAAAAGGTTATGAAATGCTTTTTAGTAGATCTGTCTATTAACAACCCAAATAATGGCTTATAGAATTTCTCACAGTCCCGAGGCAATAATCCTAGCATTGTTTATCCCAGAACGATTGTATCCCAAATTTAAGAAATAATAATTTTTAAAAGGATGTCAGTGACACAGTTCTATTGTGTGATTGTTTTGGACTGCACCTTTGTTTTTTATTTCTTTTATATAAATACAAAGAATTCCAATGTTATTTACATAATCTTGATTCCAATACTAGTTAATAAGAAACTCAGGTGCAGCTCTGTCTGCCCGTTTCTCCAATAGATGTCTGTCAATTTGTCCTTGTTTGTATTGTCCAACCACAGAAGCTTTTTCCAATATCGAGAAAATGTATTCTTGACTGCAGCACTGAGATTTCTAATGAATTAGTTGCTACTGCTAGGAAAGCCCCTCCCCACTATTTATTTTAAAGCACATATACCCTCCGTTTCTGTCACTTGGACAGAATTAAGGTAGCTAACAAACATGCACACTCAGCCAAAAAATAAGATAAAATAAAAACATTAAAATACCATGTTATCAAAAAGCCGTAGTACCAAAAAGCCACATAAACTCTAAAACAACTAGAAGAGATAGCAAAATTTGCAGCGTCAGGAATCATTCAGTGTACCGTACCCCCAGATGTTTTTTGGAACAGCATCTTCATGATACAATGAAACCCAAGGTGTGACAGTGCTGAACGTGATCCCCAGGGAAGGGAATTCTCGAGGGAGTAATCCCTGAAAAGGCCCTTTCTTGCATGGGCACCTACCTTACCTCAGGAGTCATGGCGACCTAGAGCAGGGTATCAGACAAACAAGTAGGTACATACTGTAGGATGTGGTCCTTAAGATGTCCTGTGTGTTTTTCAATGAAAAAACTTTTTTGTTTGTCTTTTGACTTCCTCTTTTAATCTCCTCCCCCTAAATCAGGCATTAGCTTACTAGATTTGCCCCCACCCCTTCATTGAAGAAAATAATAATAATAATAATAATAATAATAATAATAATAATAATAAATTTATTTCTTACCCACCTCTCCCTTTGGATGTAGGATTGGGGAGACTCGGGTTCAAGTTCCCACTCATGAAGTTCACTGGGTGACCTTGGACCAGTCATTACCACTCACCCTAACCATATCTCTCTGGGTTGTTGTGAGAATAAAAATGGAGGTAGGGGACCATGTACACTTGGAGAAAAGATGGAAATGAATGCAGTCAATAAAGTAGTTTTAATTGCTTTTGCCTTGTTCCTCTCTTGGAATCTGTCAGCTCTAGGGTGGGTTTCTTTCCTTTAACTGTACATCCAAATGGTTTATTATTCGCACCTGTGTCAGGAAGAATATATTTTCGGCTAAAATACGAGTAGTATTTAATAATCTCCTTGTTTGTTGATATATCGTTGAAGAATTTTGTATTACTTATTAACTGAATTGGTGTTTTCCTAAATATTGAACTGAATGTTTATTTACAATCATAATGTAGCATTTTTACTGCTGGATAATTTACATATTGTTTGCCTTTTGACATTATTGTTTGTATGAAGTTGGTAGCCTCTTTGGGCTTCCTTTTTAGAGGGATAAGTGGGGTCCAAATAAAATGGCCATGACGACAACAATTCTAGTCTGAAGTGACAATTAGCTTCAAAGAGACTTATATGTAACTGCTATTTGCAAGCATTTCTGTCAGATATTCTACAATATTTGGCTTGCTTGACACAGGCTTACCTTTTAGGAGAGCATTGAGTGGTCAGTCACACACAGTTCTCAAGTCACTTGAGAATATCTTTAAAATTCCAGCTTTTGGATTGGATCCAGGTAGGGCATTCTATTCACAGAAGGCACCTGGATCCAGCAGAGTCTTCCCACTGAGGAGGCACCTTGGACTGCTTCTTTAGTTCTGACAGGTTCTCACTGAAACCTGAAGCTGATTCACTGCCGGACATCAGAGCCACCAGCCACCAATACTCTTAGGGGACTTTCAGGAATGGCCAGGGAGCTGCCATGGGAAGGGAGAGGAAACTGAGCAGAGGTAGCTTGTCCTCTGGATAGGTTTGTGGGGGGGGGGGGAGCTGCAATGGGGAGAGGGCAGTGGGAAAGCCCCACTGCACAAGCAGCTCACACAACCTCAGGAATCTAGATCCAAGCCCATATAGACTACATATAGTAAATCCTGGAAGAATTTTTTTTTAGTTAAATAACATGAATAACATGAGTAATCTTCATACTTGGGAGGAAAAAAGAATCATAGAATAGCAGAGTTGGAAGGGGCCTACAAGGCCATCGAGTCCAACCCCCTACTCAATGCAGGAATCCACCCTAAAGTATCCCTGACAGATGATTGTCCAGCTGCCTCTTGAATGCCTCTAGTGTGGGAGGGCTTATAAAAACATGAGAAAGCTTATAATAACATGAGAAAACCATAATCATCATCACTGAAGCAAATACAGCCCTTTAGGTTTCATGGGAACTTAGTTATTACAACGCATCCTGAGAAAAACACCTGAAGAAGCCAAGGAAGATCTTGTTTCTTGTAAACACACTGCTGTACCTTGGGTGTGTGTACACACAGTAAGTGACCCACTTGATCTCTCTCTCTGTCCCACAATCCCTTTCCCAAAAGACACCATTTATTATGGCCAGCTGGCACATGCATATGAAAGTGGCCATGTGTCCTGCTTTACAGAGGACAGACCTCTGCTTGAAGGCCTGTCAGAAGACAGTCCTCTCTTTGACGGCATCCTTTGTTAGAAGGGCTGTCCAGTCCAAATCCAGTTTAAAATTAAAAACTGTAAGAAGAGAGAGCAGCAGAGGTCTCAGAATTATTCTTGAACAGTTAGTGTCTGGGCAGCAGATTGATTGAGCAGGCACACAGGTCACCTGGTTACAATCTTCCCCACTATGTTGAGAGTATTGTATTTCTATTTAAATTCTAGGGTTAAATCCCATGTAAGTCCTACTTAGAGTAGACCTATTGAAATGAATGGGACTTCAGGCCATGACTAATTTAAATCTCATTTCATTATGATAGGCTTACATGGGATTTTACCCATAGTTATTATTTCTACATTTGCATTTAAACATATACATTTATATTGCACACACACATTTTATGCAAATCTGTGTCCTCTTTTTTTGTTTGTTTGCCATGTTTAAATGGCCACCTGGATGGACACACACACATGCTACAGATTGCTAAAGCAGCAGTGCTCATTGGCCAAGAATAGCTCAGCTTGCGTGGTTGGGTTAAGCCTGCCCTGGTTATGGTGCTGCTGATGTAAAGTAGGGATAAAAGAAGTGAGGGTAGGCGTGGGCCGTGTAGGAATCAAGGGACAGATCACTAGAAGAAAAGTCATTGCAGGCCACATGCTGTTTCTGGGCCATACTGCAAATAACAACTGTGTTGAAAGAAAAATTGGTGAAATTCACATGGTAGCCTCATATCCTTTTCTCTGTATTAATCTTTGAACTAAAACAGACATTATTCTAAATGTGTGTCTAGCAGCTCTATCTCTTTTTCCTTTTATTTTTACTCTAGGGTAGGTACAGCCCCCTCTGATCCAGATCAGGACCCTAATGTGGGAGGGAAGGCCCCCCCATACCTACTCTAGAGTGAAAATGAAAAGAGGACATAGCTGCTAGACACAAATTTAAAGTAATGTCTGTTTTGTCCCTGTGTTTTAGGCCACAGTTTAAAGATTCTATGTGAAGAAACTGGATTTATTTTAAAATGAGAATATACCAACAATCCTCGCACATATTAAGTCTAGCATTTATCAAACTATTACAGAAAAGCATTTCATCAGATTTACAGAGCGACCTTGAATATTTTTCCCTGTAATCTCGCGGTTCACTTGGATACTAATACAATAAGATACAAGGTTAGGAAAAACGCAGGCAGGAATACATTAGCAATGTGATCATGGTTTCCCCCCATATTACAGTTGGACAGAGGAGCGTTGTTGCTAGATTCTCATGAATCTGAAAACATTATGAGAGAACAATGAATCCACCTCAGAGAAAGATACATTAAGTTTGTTTGGCAGCAACAAAGTTGGTGTCTTGCAGTTTAATTTATGCGTTCTGCGCTGCTAATTCCTGACAAAGGAGTGACCCATAGAAGTACTGATGTGCCGCTCAGGGCTGCTTCACACATGATATTTTCTCTGTGTAGGTGTACATTGGTGTGTGTGTTTGTGGGGAGGGGGAAGTCCATGTAAACATAATCCAGATGTTTAGTTTGATGGGAATAAATCATTGATAACCTGCTGCCAGTGGCCGCTTCTCAATTCGTATATATCTGCCAGAATAGACACTTGCACAGTCTTAATGCATGGCAGTGTACACTGATTTTATTTTGTCCAGTGTATATCAATGTAAGAAAAACATGTGTGAGGTTCACCTTCATTGTACCTCCTCCAGGTTTTGGTGAAGCGGGTGGGTATAGCCTGCTATAGTGGTTGAACTAGGGTGTGGAAACCTGAGTGCAAATCCCCACTCAATCATTGGGTGACCTTGGGTCAATCACAGCATAACCTACCTCACTGAGCACAAAATGGGCTGGAAGGAGGAAGAACCATGAAAGTTCTCCAGTGTTTTTTGTTGGGTTTTTTTTTGTTTTTGTGAAGAAGGGCAGGAAATAAATCAAGAGGTGCAAAAGGCAGGTGGCTTAAAAGTTTTTTTAAAATTTAAGAATAATATTTGGCATTTATTTAACTATTTTTGAGGGATTTAAGAGCTTTACATATACCAATCCTATGCCCATTTACTCCCAAGTAAGTGTAAGTACCAACCGAGGCAATCTGGTGTCCTCCAGAGTTTTGGACTACAGCTACCATCAGCCCCAGACGGCATGGCAAATAGGCAGTAATTATGGGAATTCTAGCCATACACACATGGGAGTTTGCCTGCAGCAATGTAACATAGATAAGTGTCATTATCTCCATATTGCAAACGGGTTGAGCCTGAGAGACTGTGGCATGCCCAAAGTGAGATTTTGAATGGGGACATATAAGTTTATCCACTAACTCCTAGCTGCAAAATTATACTAGTTCTCTGAAGGATGTTCCTTGCAGGGTGGTAGTGGTTGTTTTTTCTGAGTAAAAAAAGCCAAGAGTCTTGCTAGTTCCACAATCTTAGCCTATTCTAACCTTTTCAAATATTTGATAGGGCAGCTTAAAGAAAGAAAATCCATGACTTGCAATTAGCAAAAGTACACACATTTGGATGACACATTATTAAGTGTTTAGGAATGCATTTTGTTAGGGGTCCAAAGGCCCTTCAATGTAATACATGTAATTGGATTCTGATGTGGATCACGCCTTAAGAGCACATTAGGTTGAGAGGTTTCTGCTGGATGTAACCCCCATCCTATCTCTTACTAACAGGACCTTTCTCCAGATGGGCAGTCATTTTGAATTGCGGACTTCCCAAATGAGTATTAATCGTGCCTCTGGAATGGAAAGGTTGAACAATCTAGAATCTCCTCAGTTGAGTGAAAACGTAACTGCTGTAATCCGTGATCTGGGTGAAAGCAATGTGAAACAGGGTGGCCAAACTGTTAACATTCCTCCACTATGCAGAAATCATGGTAAGTTCAAAAAGGGTGTTTATTTTAGAATGTGTAACATGCGCCCCAATCCTGTGCATTTGTTTTTGAGTCAAGCTACGTCTTGGCATGAAATGGTGAGGCGTGTTTCTGAGCTCCATCACACCAGCAATTTATCGCACACTCATCATGCTTAGTATGCAGATTTTCAGCCCAGTACTCATATGACATTGTCCACGTCCTGCACTCATTTTGCCTCTTACCCTCCATGTTTGGTTTCTTTTTGGAGCAGGGAAGTCTGGATTATTTTCCCTCCCTGCAAAATAAATGCGCTCCTCCTGCCCTGTATTGCTGTCGTTAAATTCTATCCCACCATCCCATTCTTTGTTGGGGACTTGTGTGTCTAAGGGTGGTCTCGCTAACAAAAGAGGACAGAGCGGTTCTCCACTCAGCTGTGAAAGGGGAGGGAGAGAGGTCCCATTTAACTCTAGGCATTTTCACCTTAAAAGAAATGTGGAAAATGCTCCCTCCTTGTCTGCAGCTCCCTCATTTTAAAAATAAAGAGATAAAAATAAAAAATAAAGAGCTCTTAAGGAGGGCTTTAGCCACCCCAAGTTTGAATCAGATTGGGTCATCCCTTGATTTGAAGGAATTTTTAAAATGGAAATTTAAAAAACGCTCACATCTGTGTAAGTTTTAAAGATCAAAATTGGCACAGTGATAGCACTTGAGGGCTTTCAGCATGCCAAGTTTGAATCATATTGGTTCATCCCTTGATTTTGTATGTTTTTTAAAATCCCCCCTAACCCATTTGCCTAGTAGTCCACAAGTGTGAAGGATCGAGCTTCCATTCCTTTGATCATGCGAAGCTGTGCATCTTCAAATTCATAAACTACAGATCTGCTGCTTCCCTTACTCAAGAGTAAATCCCATTGCTTTCAACTGCATTTACATCCAAGTCATACTAAAATCCGATGCATGCTTCTCTTTGAGTAAACCCCATTGAACAGAGAGAGACTTACTTCTGAGTAAACAGAAGTAAGACCTCAGAAGTAAGCATAGGGTTGCAGAGCACATCTTTCCAGTTTGCTGTTTTAGATTTTTTAAAAAACAATCTGAGTGACCACACTATTAAAAGTCAAAATTCTATACGTGCCAGAATCCTGGTTTCTCATTCCATGTGAATATGGTTGTGGCGTTAAAAGCGTTTTGGTTTTGCAGGATTTTAATTTTTTTTAAATAGCATCCATGGGGGTACCCAACCATGATCAGGAGTACTGTATGGCACACAGGGAGGTTTAAGAATTGTTGTTCCAGATATTATTGGAACATTGTCAAAAATGTTTTTATTGAAAAGTCAATTGATTGCTTCATGGATTGCTATAACTGTTTGTGTGTGAATCACAGCATGGATCCTGACACACACACCCCATACACACACACACACACACGGCTGCTATTTAAAGTTAAAACCAGAATCACACAACACTTAACAACTGGTGGCACAAGCTGTAGCTAGGCCTAAAGCCACAGAGCTCTTTGGCGCCTTCTCACTTGATAGGCAACTTGTTGCCCTTACAAGGAATGACTGGTGCTGATTTGCACTGACCTGGTAGTTCCTGAGACCCCGGAGGCTCCTGGAAACTCCCAGGTACAAGAGTCCCGGAAGAGATTCCGTTCCATCTTCATCAGAGCTATGAGACTACCTTGGTCTAATGGTAGGATGTGGCTGCCACACTAGAAGAAGCTAATGATGGGACTTAGTTTCAGTTTAGCTCTCCTACTTGATCCTGGACTCTGTCACCTTATCCCATGAGTTCATTTTGCTTTATTTTTTATTTAATATATTTCTAGGCTGCCTTTCAGGCCAGGAGCCCCTCCCAAAGAGGTTTACAACAACAAAATCCCATATCGTAAATTTCTGCTTGTGCAGAAACATAAAGGAAGTTAAAGCTTTTGTGCAGAGCTGCAGATACTGTGGCCCTTCAGATGATCTTGGACTTCAGTTCCCATCAGACCAGATAGCCTGGCCAGTGGCAAGGGATAATGGGAATAGTAGTTCATCAGTGTCTGGAGAGTTGTCCATTCCCCGGCCCTCGGCATGTGATTTTTCCAGAACTGTGATGGCAATTTGGGATGTTAAAGTAAATGTGACTCATGCCAGCAGTGTGCAAACATGAACATGATCTGATTGTGCATATACATGGCTAATTCATCTGTCATCAACTGATGCGTGTACAGTTTTGCCAGGGTGTTTTGAACAATCCTCTGTGATAATATTCTAAGTCAGAAGTGTCTCTTCTCTTGGCATTATTTATATTTATTTATTTATTTATTTATTCATTCATTCATTACATTTCTATGCCGCCCAACAGCCGAAGCTCTCTGGGCGTTTTATACTGCTATCTATTTGATGAGTCATTTAAAATTATATGCAAGGGTTGTTGTTGTTTTTAATCTAATGGATCATGCCAGTTACTCAGTCGCTGCTTGTGTCTGCTGTGTTTAGACACAGAGCTTAAATGTGGCTTCTCACCTTGCAAGTCCTCATTATTCAAATGCTCCTGAAGATTCCTAAAGTGTTTATTTTCAAGCAGGGGGGAAAAGAAATCCAGACTACCATCCTGCCTCAGAACAGTTTGGAAACAGTTGTAATTGCTTGAACAGCAGTGTACAAGTCCAAGCACCAGAGAAAGTGACTCTTGTTGTAGATGGCACTAGATTTGTGGTAAATCCCCAGATTTTCACCGCTCATCCTGATACAATGTTGGGAAGGTAAGTGGCTTTATTACCTTCTAAAAACTGTAGACTACTTCACAAATGGAAATAGAGGGTTGGATCCAGATTGGCGCATTTTGTGAACAGAAAGGAGAAGGAACCAGTGGAGATGGGGGAAGCAGACAACCCCCTGCATCCGCTCTCCTGCTGCTCCGGAGGGTCCCCCAGCCCTCCAGAGTGGCTTTTCATGTGGCCCAGGGGGCTGCAGGAAGACTCAGGGAGATTATCTCCCTACCCCATTTATCCAGCACAAGCAGAACACCACTAAGTGCTACTCTGGATCTAATCCTGATTCTCATTTTGGAAGATGTTTAGATTTTAAAACACCCATCACAACTGCTTTGTGCATAACGGCCAAGTACTTAGAAGACCCACTGGAATTTGGATGTATTTCAACATGACAGGATCTTCATAACTTACTTGGAAATTCATCCCATTGAGGTCAATGGGATTTAACTCCAGGTAAATGCGTTTAGGGTGATAGAGCACAATGCAAATCAGGATGAAAGCATTAATGGCCTATTCCACAGATTGTGTAGTGAACGCTACTGGTCTAGATGGGAGTAATTTTAGCGTCCAAACTGGATATAACGTGATTCAAAAGCATGCTTAGAATAGCCAAATCATTTTATTTACAAAAGAGCCATTAATTTGCTGTGGTTGGTGGTTGGGGGTTAACCTTTTCCCTAGTGCTGTTTTCGTGTTGATATTCTTCCCCTGGAAGCTACTGCTTGCCTCAATTAACATTGTTTTTCAATGGGGCAAATAACAGCTTTACAAGGCAATTTTCAGCAGGAGAAGTTACTGGCCATCCTCTACGCTGAGGTCCTAGCGGGTGTCTATAAGCCCTATTTATCCTGTCATGGCTGCGGAGTGGCGCTGTGTTGTTTATTTGCTTGCTTGCTTTCATTCATTTCATTTCATTTCTATACTGCCCAATAGTAGAAGCTCTCTGAGTGGTTCACAAAAGATGATGATGATTATAATATTTATTTCCCGCCTTTTTCCCAATACTGGGACTCAAGGTGGCTTTAGAAATTAAAACATGTACAGTTAAAACAGATAGAGATATAATTTTTTTTTTAAATAAATGTACTACAATATTAAAACATTTAAAATACTTTTTTTTAAAAAAAAAAATCCAATATACAATGCATAAAAGGAGGTCCAGACTAACCCCCCTCAAAGGCCAGTCAGAAAAGAAAAGTTTTCGCCTGACTCTGGAAACACACCAGGGAGGGAGCCAGTCTAGCTTCCCTGGGAAGGGACTTCCAGAGCCCTGGGGCAGCCACCGAGAAAGCCCTCTCCTGCGTTCCCACTAGGGGCATGTCTGCACGAAGGGTTTGCCCCAGGTGGATTTGCAGTAGCAGCAGGTCATCTACATGACGCAGCCGCCATTGCGAAGCCATCCGGGGGCAAACCCTGGAAACTCCGCTGAAAAGAAATTGGGCACTTACCCAGACTTTTTTGGCAGCGGAGGCTGGTCACAGCCCATGACGCCTCTGATTGGTTGCCGTGGGCTGGACAGGGAAGGGGGCGGACCTCCAGGAACTCAGGAGAGCCCTGTGCCCCATGGTAAATAATAATAATAATAAAAAGGGGGGAGGAGAAGAACAGGGCCTGTTCCTCCCCCCCTTTTTTTTTACATTTTATTATCTGTATCTGTGCAGCTGCACAGTTACAGATAATAAAAAATGGGGCGGGGAGGAACAGGCAGCCATAGGGAGGTCAGAGGGAGGTGAGGTGGTTTGGGCACCCAACGTCCCTCTCCTCTCCCTGCCTCGTTCTTGTCCCATCCCTCCCGATGCTCAGTGCCATGGGGAAAGTTCGCACTTTCGTTCCTTCTCGTGCAGATGCCAGGAAGGAACGCAAGTACAGGAGCCAGATGCCTCGCGGCGCCGAAGTGCCAACGTCATCACAGGGGCCAAGTGTGCCTGTGATGGTGATGGAGCTGAGAGAAGGGCCTCCCTGAAGATCTCAAAGGACAGACGGGCTTGTAAGGGAGAATATAGTCTTTCAGATAACCTGAAAGTTAAAACCATAAGCATAGCATAAAATATAATACGAAAGCTTAAAACCACAGTCTAAAACCACAATACAAAAGTACAACCAGAATAAAACCAAGCAGCAATGCAGAGTTTTAAAATAGCAGAGTTATTTATATAATGCAGCCACCAACTCACAGCCATGACGGGTTTCCCCCCCAAAACCAGGCTTTTTAAAAGTGTTGATTTATGGCAACTTTTTCCTTTGCTCCGAGGACACCACATTGTTTTTTTGTGTGTCACTGGTGGCCTTGGGAGGATCCGTAAGCATTTCCTCATTAGGGCACGGGGCAAAGGGTGGGTTTAACAAGCCAAATTGTTGCCGGCACTGTGGCTTATAGCGCACGCTCCCACCTGCCGTCTGATGTCATTGCTTCCACCTCACAGCAGCGAAGCGGTGGAGTTTATGAGGAAAGGAGACGCCAACGTGGCGTTATATAGACACCTGCCTGATCTGCTTTGAGAGAAGCCATAGCTAAAGACAGGCATGTAAGTGGAGGAGGGGAGAGTCAAGGCCAGAGTGTGTGGGCACACAACTCATTCTTGGCCCGAGAAACCATGTTCTTTGGGCCCGCGATTAAGAAGTCTGAACAGGGCCTTTTCTAGCGGCGTTAAATGGCACCCATCTCTTGACCAAAGGACCTCAGTGCCACTGCATTCTCAAATAATGCTTTCTTTCTTTAGAAAGGATTATGCTTTCTTTCTTTAGATAAGTCTTGGTGGGGGTCTGTTTATTTCAACACATCAGCTGTTATTGAAATACAGGCAACTAAATACATTTATGTGTGCTTTGATACCTTTCAGAATGTTTGGACCAGGACGAGAATATAACTTTACTCGGCCAAACGAGAAGGGTGAATATGAAATTGCAGAAGGCATCAGCTCAACTGTCTTCCGGACTGTGCTGGTGAGGAAGCCCACAAAGTTGTTGTTTGAAAAGTTCCTGTTCTTGCTTTCGAGTTCAAAGGAACACTTGAGTTTCTCAAGCAGCATTTTCCATTCTATTTATAGATTTGGGGTCTCCCCCGCCCCGTTTCCTCCCCATTTCCAACTTCTTAGATGGCACATCCCGCTTACATCATGCCTTATTGCATGAATGACCTTTTCTGTTTTCTCCCATAATGTTTCTCATTCATGGGACATGGGAGAACATGATGCTAACTAAAAATGCGGAGCTTTTAAAGTAAAATAGAATGAATCGAGGGCCTGTGAACCTTGTAACAGTGCTCATGCTGAGCAAAGACCTAATCAGTTGCCCCAGCCTTCATCAACCTGGTGCCCTCTAGATGGGTGTTGGCTGGAAATAATGGGAATTGTAGTCCAATAGATTGCCACGTTGGGAAAGGCTGAATTCCTGGATGAGAGACTGTGTGGGAGCCCTGAATGGGCCGCTTTGAACATTTTGAAGGAACAACAGGATACCACTGATATAAGCAAGTACAATAACAGTAGTCATGCTTTACCATTTGTACTTTCAGGATTATTACAAAACTGGAATCGTTAACTGCCCTGATGGGATTTCTATTCCTGATCTCAGAGACACATGCGACTATCTTTGTATCAACTTTGACTTCAACACAATCAAGTGTCAGGATTTAAGTAAGTGCAACAAGACATAGAAGAGAGACATGTCAGCGCTGTATCTATCAGGGCCGTTCTGCTGCAGATCCTGTCGTCAGGATGACCTTTGAGGCTTACGGGGCTAGGTCTGTAACTTCCAATTGTATGTGAAGGGCTCATGTGTGACGTCTTTCCTGCTAGGTGCATTGTTGCATGAACTGTCTAATGATGGGGCTCACAAGCAGTTTGATTGCTATCTGGAAGAGCTCATCCTGCCTATAATGGTGGGCAGTGCCCAGAAAGGAGAACGCGAGTGTCACATTGTGGTATTAACTGATGAAGACATTGTGGACTGGGATGAAGACTATCCACCACCGATGGGAGAGGAATACTCACAAAGTAAGTGATCTGCACTTAAAACAAAATCATGGTAGACAAAAGTTTTTAAAACCAGTATAAGCTACATGTTATACGCAGTGCATTTATATAACATTCGTTGCTTCTTGTCCCACATTTTCAAAATGTGTCGTTTTATTCCAGTATCTTATAAACAGCTATGCATTTCCCAAGGAATCTTTGCTTTTATAAAGAAAGCATTCATTTTTGCTTTGTGCAAAGGCTGATTCCCAAGAATCATTTTGTTCCAGTGATCCTGTTCCAGACAAGACAGAAGTGCCCCTGGTCAGTTGTAAGGCAGATGTATAACTGGATATAAGCTTGTATGCTAAAGGCCTTCCAATACAATAATTTATTCATGCAATCAGTGTCCAGTATTTGCTCATGTGTTGCTTGAGATCTAGACCTCTTCCCTCATTGCAGGGATAGCATCTCTCTGAACAGCAATCTTTTGTCATGAGGAAAATGCAGTTCTTCCTGACGCAAGTTCACGCATTGCTATTGTGAGTGCTTTGTGGAATGTGGCTGTGCAAGTGTCACCAATACGTGTACAGGTGAAGCCACGAGTGACAAATAATGCAACTCTGTTCCCCGCTGCCTGTATCATTCACTGTTCCCTATAGAGGGACCTTGGGCTGGCCTAGACCCACAATCCAAAATATACTTAAGCAAGCTCTCACCCATTTATTTCAGTGGGATTGGGTCAAGTTTGTTCATGGCACCCTTCTCCAACCTGGTGCTCTCCAAACATGTCAGACTACAAGTCCCATAATTCCCAGCCAGCATGGGGATTTTATCACTCATAATTTCACAGAGCACAATGCACAAGACTCTTTTGCACATCTAAGTAATACAATATTTTGATTTATTTATTTATTTATTTATTTATTTATTTTATTACAGTTCTATACCGCCCAATAGCCGAAGCTCTCTGGGCGGCTCACAAAAACAAACCTTCCCTGATTGACAACCAGCCACGGTTTTATTGGCATAATGTGATTTTAAATATTTTTATTATGAATTTTTATTTTTTCTTTCTTTTTATTGTTCACCACTTGAGAATCTTGTTAGGTATAGAGCAGTCTTAAAATGTAAAATACATGGGGCCACAAGCTGACTGTCTATTTTACTCATAATTAATTATAAAATGCAACACCTTCCATGCACTATTGTTTTTTTTACAATGTACACATTTACCTCCTTTGAATTAGATGATGATGATGATAATAATAATAGTAATAATATAATATTTCTTACCCGCCTCTCCATCCTGATCAAGGTGGGGAACAGTAAGTGTAAAATACATAAAATACTGATTAAAAACCTAGTATATATTGTTAAAATTTCCTAAAAAACATCCTAAAAGCATACTAAAAGCATCCTAAAATTCCACTGGATAGGCCTGCTGGAAGAGATCAGTCTTTATAGCTTTCTTAAAAACTTAAAAGACTCTTAAGATAACTTTTATTGCCCATTCTCTCACTTTTTGTAGGATCTTTCAGCACTGTTTTATGTCTGCTTTTGACTGAATAATTTTGAATCGTTCCTAATTGCCCATTAGTTTCAAGCACTCGTTTTTTTAAAAAAGGTGACTAGATGGTTATACTAGCTACTGCTACTGTTAATATTTTCAGAAGATGCAGATTATTAATTATGGCTTCTTTATCCCACTCCCAAGTTCTCTATAGTTCGAAGCTCTACAGATTCTTCAAATACATTGAGAATCGGGATGTTGCAAAAACTGTTTTGAAAGAACGTGGCTTGAAAAATATTCGAATTGGCATTGAAGGTGAGTATAGTATTTCCTAAATAATAGTGTTTAAAAAGAAATCAGCAGCACTTTCCTTTCTAGAAGCTCCCCTTTACTGGTTTTGCTGCAACTTGGCTCTGTCAATCCTGTGTTCCAATGTTGCTGCTCTCTTAAGCCAGAACCTTTGCCCTGCTTCTTGGTGTTACTAAATCACAGCAATCCAATTGATCGGTGATTTTATGCATAGGGAGCACTGAACATTGCCTGTTTCTGAACTCTGGGCTCTGGGGTGAGCTGTGCTCCATTTGGGGGCGCTGATTTGCAGTTAGCTCTGCACCTCTGAGATTAATGGTGGCTGACAGACTTGGCTAGTAGTCTATTTATTTCCACCTCTCCATCCAAATAATGCTCAAGGCAGCTAACAAACTGAAAATGTGACAAAGTTATAATTAAACAATTAAAACTCATCAATTGAAAACACATCCAATAAAACACACACACACACACACACACACACACACACACACACACACACGCACATCCGTAAGAAAGAAAATAACAGCACCCACCAGATTAAAAGTCTAATGTGGCAGCAAATCAGTTTAGGTGCCCCAAATTTGCCTCAATACAAATGTCTCTGCCTGCTAGCAGAAAGATGACAGAGGTGGAGCTAGCCTGACTTCCCTTTGCAGGGAGTTCTAAAGATGGGGAGCAGCCACCAAGAAGGGTCTTCAAATAACATTGTTGCAAGCCATATGTAGCTTAGATACAAACTAGGCGTGACAAGGCAACCCTGTTCACATATAAAGTGTGGGTGGAGCCTATTCTTTATTTGAAAATGAGCACATCGTGGTGGTGCTGAGCAAAATCCCCCCCTCCTCTGCCTTACCTCACTGCACTGCTTTTTCCCTATCCCAGCTCACATCTAGTATCAAAGCTGGGCTGGAGAAAACCGTCTGAAGTAGCAAGAGTGCAGCAAGATAATATGGCAGGTTTGCCCCACCCACCCCCACTCCCATAAGCTCTTTTTCATGCACCCCTGCTTCAAATATAAATGAGGCAAACATGGATAAAACACACAGGCCTGACCTGTCGTGTCTAATTTGACCCTTCCTTTCCAAGCAGAGTTTGATTGGCATGTCTGTCCCTGAGGGCAGCACTCTGCTTCCCCCCTCCCAAAACCTTGCCGGTGATTCTTTGAGCCTGCTCAGATAGCGTAGGAAGGGAACTTATGTACTCTCTACAAGGGTGTCAGTTCTGGCATCTCCTCTCTTCCATGCCACATGGCTTAAAAGTAGTCGTTTGGTCAGTCCCAGAACTATCAGGGCTGGTCCAAGTCCTCTTGCTGCCTGAGGCAAAGGACCACCAGATGGAACCACCACAACCCTGCTCCTTATACAGAAGCCGACTCTGGACTGGTAGCTGAATCTTGGTTCCACACTGGTGATGGGAGACCATTCTCCACTGTATCTGAGGGCAGCAGGCTAGCTTAGTGGGGCACAGGGTAGGCCATGTAATACACAGCTCTGGTTTCCAACACTTTGACCCCTGCCAGCAGCCACTCAGTCTGCCTAATGGTAGGGCCGGCCCTCTATGCATACTTTTCGCTGCAGGGATGGGGTGCGGGAGAGAAAATTAACACTCTGTGTCTCTTCTCCCTTCTTTACCACTAAAAATCAAGTGGTTTTTACGGCTCAGTATGGGTTTTTTTCTTCTTTTGTTTTCACGATGTATTTTCTGTTCTGTTGATATTCATAATTTTAAAAATGGCTCAGTCTCTCTGCTTTTGAAACTTGCTAGCCCTCATTTCAAAAACTGGGAATTGCGAAGAATGTAAACTTCTGTATTGTAAAGATGACTTGTTTGTAAAGTGGGGAGAGCTCATCTATCTCTTCCTTAGAGGATCTTCTGTATCAAGACCCATCAAGCTTTAAACAGCTTGAAATCAGGGTATTTGACGAACAAACTTTTCACTCATGAATCTGCCTGGCTATTAAAATTGGCTTCTGAGGCCTTGCTCTGGGTCCCTCCACCTTCTGAAGTGAGGTGGATGGTGACTGGAGAAAGGACCTTCCCTCTAAGGAATTTCCTCTCTAGAGTGGTTCTTCTCCTATTGTCCTTGTTATTTGCTCATGCTGTTTAGTGGTTTTATGCTGGTATATTTTCTCTGCTGTGATTTGATCTTTTTATTGTGATTTGTTTTATTGTGGCCACTTTGAGTAATTTACCTGAAGAGGAGCTAATAAATAAAATGTGTGTAAGAGTGTCTACAACTTAGATTCTGGAAATCCTCTTAGGGTCAATCCTATGCACATTTAGACAGAAAAAAATCCTCTGAATTCCAGCATGGCTGGCTGGGGAATGCTGAAATTCGTAGGATTTCTTTCTGTCTAAATGTGCATAGGATTCTGCCCTTAATTTATTGAATAAGTAGTAGGGCTGCTCACAGAGGCTGGAGTTGGCTTGAGATGATAACGATGCCAAAATAATCGTGTTTCAGGTTACCCAACCTGTAAAGAGAAAGTGAAGAGGAGACCTGGAGGGCGCTCCGAAGTCATTTATAACTATGTGCAACGCCCATTCATCCAGATGTCTTGGGAAAAGGAAGAAGGGAAGAGCCGCCATGTTGATTTCCAGTGTGTCAGAAGTAAATCTCTAACAAACCTTGTGGTTGGTGAAGATGTAGCAGAAGATCAGGAGGCTGTGCTACACCACCCTCCCCAGGTGGATGAACTTGATAGATTAAATGCACCATTTTCTCAAATGAATCCTAATGATCCTGCAGAGTAGTACTTTGGATAAGTGTCAAGTTCTCTCAAATGGATTTGGCTGATCTGCTGGGTCAGGACTAAATTCCCAGAGCACTCTGTCACCAGTCATCCCACAACTGACTCTCTACATACAGTTGCTTCAAGTAAAGAGGACCCCAGTCATCCACCAAAGAAGATCTGGACTCTGGGGACTGGATTTAAGACTGAGTTATACCTCATCCTGTCAAAAGCAAAACTAAATCTTCCCATTTCTTGCAATGTAAATACATATGCAATTCTATCTCAAAGCTCAGCAGCAATTGCTCAGTTACAAAAATACCCAAGTATTGCATCATGTATGACTCTACTATAGTAGTACAATTGTTATCGGTGAGAACAAAAGATTATGAATTGGATCCAGATTGGTCATTCGGTGAACTGATGGGCTCCTTTTGCTCATGGAGAACTTTGAGATCCAGTGAAGGCTCCCTGCTGAAGCAAAGGTACAGGGAAATTATCTTTATCAATTCCCTTTTCCTTCTCAAGCTTCCTGTGTTGCCTCTCTGGCTGCTCCGGAGGATTCTCCAGCTCTCCAGAACAGCTTTCCAGGAGCCACAGGGAGCTGCAAGGAGAAGGAGGAATCCCAAACATCACCTGGCCTCCACCTCCACCAAGAGTGGAAAGCTAAATGCTACTCTGGATCAACCCTATGGCTGTTTTCAATGAGGGGTGTGTGCATGCACACAGTGACAGTATGTAAGAGTTGTTTTTTAGTTTCCTGCTTAGCAGCTCATATGCTAAATCAGTAAATTGCTTCTTAATCTCAGGGAGCTGATGAAAAGGAAATTAAAATTCTGGTACAGAGGTGCACACATTTCTGAGTTCTAGTTTATACACGGGAAGACATGAGCTCAGCACATTGGGAGCTGCTTCTGCAGAAGTCCACATTAAACGTACAAAGTTGCATCCTAAAGAGATGGTATTATTCAAGAAACTGAATGCCAATCTGCATCCTAAAATGCTGCATTTTCAACTCAGGGCAAAATTACTCTTGTCTTGGCACAAAATGTTAAATTAGTGGATTCCATTACATGTCCTGAAATGTACACTTTGTGATACGCAGATGTGCAAATTAAGAAATATCTCTGTTGACATGTTGCATCTCTAAGTTGCTCTCTCTTCTAAGAGTCCCATAGATTAGTCAGAATGCCTTAAGGCTACAGCAAGTGCTAATTTCTACTGCCAAAAGGGCGATAGTAGCCTAAATTGCACCAGAATTTTCCTATTCCAACAGCATAGCCTTGGCAACCCTCCCATCTGTATTGTTGCACAGCATATGTACAGGTGGGACTGTTTCAGGAGTCTCATGTTGCCAATGGAAGCAGAAGTATTACTGGGTTGCTTCCTTTTGCATGTAAGATAACACTGAACGTTTGAATTGGCTTAGCAAGGGCACATGCTATAGGACTCTGCCTTCCCCTCTCCAGATGTTTTCAACCACACCACTCAGCATTCCTGACCATTGACCATGCTGGTCAAAGCTGATGGGAGTTGAAGTAAAAAATATCTCAAGGGCACAAGTTGGGGAAGGCTGATGTAGGCCATGAGAGAAAAACCACATATTTAAATATATTCTAGTATAGCCTTCACCATCCTGGTTCCCTCCAGATGTTTTTGATTTAATCTCCATCAGCCACAGCCAGCATGTCCATTGGTCAGGAATGCTGGGAGATGTAGGCCAAAACATCAGGAATACACTGGGTTGTGGGAGGCTGCCCTAGTATAACAAATTTATGTGGGGAAAACTTACATATCTTTCATTGTTGTGCTACCTTTCCTTTTGCAGTGAGATTTTTGATGGATGAGCACAGAAAACATGCAGGTAGAGTCCAGTGGGAAATGCAAGAAGAGTGCACTGCATGGCCTTTCTGGGTAATGGAATTGGTTCTAATATAGGTGCAAAGAGGGAGGGGACACTATAGCTTTGAACTACTTATGCTAGCCTATAATATAATAGCAAGCTGCTTTAAAAGCTGATGCAGGATAATTATTTATATTCTCTGAAACAGAGGGAAAATGTTGTTTGATATGCAAATGGAGAATCTTACTATGGAAGAAAGGAAATACAGCCCTAAAACATGTCTTGGATTCCCGCAACTTAGGATTTTAGAACAGGTAACATAGCATTAGTGTGCAGTCATAAGACCCACAATTAATTACAAATGTGCTTTCAATGCATGCAAGCAGCTCTATCTTGCGGACTCAGAAGGGCAAAAAGGACTGGTTGCCATCAGTTTGGGATCACAATGTAGGAATCAAGCCACCTGATTCTACAATATATTGGAGAGGGTTTTGTTTTCAGAAAAAGCAGTTTACTTTCTGGGAAAGAACTGCCCAAAGTCAGTATTATCTTCAATGAGCTCATGGTCTGTCTGTCCATTCAACCTTTGATTAAACTTTCCAGTTTTATTGTTAAGAAAGATTAATGGGCCTTAGTATTAGCACACTGTTGTAGATAAAGTAGACTTACAGTACAATCCTATACATATTTACTCAGAAGTAAGGCCAGCTGTGTTCAATGAGGCTACTCTCAGGAAAGTATGCATAGGATTCCAGCCTTAGAGCTACTGTAAAGTTTCTTTTAATGGAAGAGCCAAATATTTAGTAATATTCAGACCTAGCTGTGATTTTATTTAATCATCCAGTGATCTTTTCACAAAAGTGCCTACAGAAAGGTTTTTCAAAGGCATACAGAGGGACCACTTCTGCTATCAAGCAAGGTGAGGTGGTCTACAGTCCCTTTGTTCTTTTTGAAGGTATCCTGCTACTATGTCTGCTAGGATGCTTTAAGCACCTACCATTTAAATGGTTCATGCAAACAAAAACATGAAATTGCATATGAATGCTTCTAGTACTCAACAATTGAAAGATGAAATCAAATTGGGGTAAGTACAGTATCCTGAGCTAGCAAAGTGTGCCGGTCTCACTTTAGTGGGACTTGCTCTCACACACAAATGAAACATTTACTTAAAAGGCGAATCACCAATACAAAATTAAGTCTGTTTTAAAACTGGTTTGACCCGTTTTTCCTTTGCAGAAACGAGTTATGTGGGGATAATGAGAATTGTTGATAAGATCTCTAACAACCTAGAGAAAGCTATGAATGTTCAAGTATAGCTTAAGGAAGAAAAAATTACACGGTAACAGTGTTTGCCACAACTACATTGGTGTTTCCAAGAGCAACTGCATGTAAGACAAATACGTTACTAAACAGGTTCATGCTGAGAAGTCCCAGGAGACTATATTACATTTGCTGCAGCAGACACTAGTGCATGCACAGCAAACATAATAGGTTAGATCCAGATTTAGTCACACTTTAGATTAAAACCAATCCTCATTATTTTAACTCTTTAGTGTGGATCCAACCCAATAGCCACATAAAATATGAAGCAGCTTTTAAAACAGTATTCTGAGAACCAAGACTTAAATTTGAGTGCTTGAACATGGGGCATCACAATGAATGGAAGAGTACCCATTCCAAATAAAGCCAAGATGACTGGTAGATTGAGGGCACCTTTGCAGGATTACATTCTCCCACCACCCCAATTTAGCTAAGAGCTGAACATGCAGAGATGCAGTACATATGCTTCAAAGGTTATTCACTTATGTTGCTTTCCCAAAGAAATAGAATATGTTTACTTTTTATGTGAAGCAAGAAGATTTTTTTATATACACAGCAAAGTCTACTGGAGTTTGGGTAATGGAACATTTCTGAGAAGGGATTACATCACAGGGTAATATATTACTTCTTTCTCCATTATCTACCATTAAAGAACAAATACAAGTTTCTCATTTTATTTTTAGTCCAGTGTTTACAAGACATAGTCTGTAGTTAGTTTTCTGCAAATGTTTACATGCTGTTGCATATTCTTTATTAAAATGGTTTTTATCTTTTTGTGCTTCTCATCTATTTCCTGTGTCTTTTCTTCTGATGCCTGCTCAGCCACACTAAAGTGGACGAGCATCAAGGAAATGTGCAGAAAATCTAATCTTCTAAAGAACTGTGTACTACATTGAACCCAAGCCATTCCCTCCACCCATGTACACACATTGTAGAAACGAAGAGTATACCCAGTATCCCATTTTGCAGGGTACAGCTGGCGCCCCACTAATTCTGTAATGTGTGAAACAGCCCTGAATATGTTTTACGTTGTATCAAAATAAGTTTGCATACTGCAAGGCAAACAGTATGAATCCACTTGTTCTCAGTATTTTGTGGCAACCACAAGTTAGTGACAGGATTTATGTACACTTCCTCGTCTTCACCCAATCATCCAGTACCATATATCATTTTCTCCCCTACCTTCCCTGCTTAACTAAGAAGTTTGGTTTCATGGTGGGTTTTTTTTGCAAGAAATTAAATTCAGCAACTTAAATAAGTTAACCTTTTCATTATTTATTCTAGTTACATCTAATCTGTAGATAGGTTTTTTTTTCAGTCAAAGAAGCCACGAAACATTAGCAAAACTACATTTATTGAAGAGGAATTTAAACAGTTCAGAATGCAAAGATTGTTCCATAAAAGACTTCGTCTTCACACAAAACCCAAGGATCACATACAAAGTATACCAAATTGTACATTGCAATTAGTAACAGCTGTATGCGAATACAAAATAATTCTCACTTGCCAAAATAAGGCAGAACCCAGGCACATTGGTTAATCAGTACCTAAGTGCAATACTCTGCTAGGAACCACACACAACTGGCAGTATTTTTTATATTTATTTCAGTCAGAACTTTTATTTTCTCCTGTACTCACACTTGCCAAAACGTTTACAGCTTTTGGGGTATGCTGAAGTAACACCAGCATTTAATAGTGCAGAAAACAGCAAAATGTATCAACTTGCAGAACTAGTAAGTTGTGTAATTACTTGGCTACTATATCTAAAACTTGTCAAAGAATGAAGTGTGCCATCTACTAAGATAGTGACCCTTTTGCAAGAATTTACTATGGGTTGCAGGGTGACAGAGCCAGCAATATGAGATTGGGAGCCAATTGAGGATTATGCACTCCCTTCTGTTTGCATTGGCCTTGACAATAATGGCAGTTAAGGTTTATCAGAGTTCCTGTTTAACCAAAATTTAAAACAATGGTTTCAAATCGTAGTTAAATGGGAGCCTTAGTTTACCTTAAGGTCAATACCAATGTAAGTTTAACTGTGGTTAAAGATGGGAATGGGATGTTTACTGCAGGGATGCTCATGTGGAGCACTCCCTTAATTGCAGTTAAGACAGCCAACGTTACATTTGCAAATATATGGCCTGCTTGGTGAAAACCCTGTTTTAGTGTTTTGTTTTTTAAAAAACGGCCATAGGAATCCACATTATAATGCTTGTGAGGGCAAAATCGCTGGCTGGGTGTTTGTTTGCTTAAAAACCAAATAGAACAGATCACGGATTTTCAAGGGCATAAATCTCATTTTCACAAGCCTCTTGATGCGTACTGTGCTTGTTTGTGAGCTGCTTCCATTCATCACAATGATGGTGTCAATCGAACACAGCAGGTGAGCTCTGGAGAGTCAACTGTAATCTTGGCTGCTGCTGAAACTACAAGGCTCAAGACTAGACTCTTGTTTGCAGCAATATGCTCGATTCATTCTCACTACAAAACAAATTAAATCTTCCAGGAATTCCTAATTGTAAAAGAAAATTGTGTCTTAGATTGTAGTTTAATTTACTCACAAACATACAATGCTTGCCATATTGTGGCACTGAGATGCTTTTCTATATAGTAATAACGCAGAAGAATTACTTAAAGAAGCGGCAGGCAACAATGTTTTCTTCCCTTTTGTGCAGGTTGTTGGCTAGGCAGGTCTCTAGGCAATTAGGTTATCCTGAGGTCTTCTACAGCTTTTTCGTTAAGGCTTTATAAGCACCAGTTATGTATGCTACATGTTTTCAATATTCAGCAAGCACCAGAAATTTAAACCCATCATTATATAGCAAATAAGCAAAATTCTAGCCCCACCACAGGTGGGACACGTCATTGGAGTACAGTAATAAGCATAAACCAGGCACAGAGGGTACATGAAAGCAGGAACAAGAGTTACTTCCTTGTAACCTCTCACTAAATACATTTCTTAGAAAAAAGCTTAAATGCAAAATATTTAATTAGTTTCCTTCTTACTGAAGCTTCTGTGTAGTTCCACACTGAGAAAACTGGTTAAGTGGCAGAATCTCTGGATTTAGTGGAGTACCAAGATAGACAGCAAAAACTTATAGCAATAATAATGATGGGCAAAATGCAAGGGACAGGGGGATGGATGACAACCCATTTTAGACTAGTACTTAAGACCACTTTATCTAGGAGGCATGTGGGACACTGCATCTCAGGACATGTCACTCTATATGGCTCTACAATGGTTACTAAAACAGCTTTTATTTATTATTCTGGGAAAACAGTTCCACAGACTCCAGTAGGATAAGGACAAAATCAAATACCGTTGAACCACTTCAGTGAGAATGGCTAAGATATCTGTCACCGAGATACCACAGCAGTCTTTATCAGTTTTTCTAAAGGCAGAGACTACAATGGTCTTTGACAAGTGCCTCCTAAATTTCAACAATTAATCCTGGGCCCTACATCTGATGTGAGAACTAAGCACTTCAGTTGCTTTTAGCCTACTTATTCATCAATAAATAAAGCTGCCAGAACACAATACTAAAGGAAAGCTTCACGTTTTTACTAAATCACCTGATAAATATTCTGGTGTATCTGGAATGTCCGAAAACATACGTTTAGGCCTCAACTGTTAATTTTCCTTTTCTTTTTGGTTCCCGAATGCACTAGATTTCTTCCTATACAACTACCCCATCTATCTGGAGCTTACTATCATCTAGAACTACTTCAAAGATAGTTACATGCATAGGACAGCAAGTGAAAATTGTGAAAGAGATACTAAATGATGACAGTCTCCTGTATCATACAGAGACAAGGAGGGCAGGAGTTCACCTGGACTATCTGAATAAAATTAAACTAGGATCACAAGCAAAGTCCAAAGTGTGGAACTACACCACAAAGAAAATTTGAACAATCAAGTTTAATTAAAACAGTCCCCATTACCCTAGGAGATCTCAACGGGAAGTACTGTGAAGGCACTTATGGGCTCTCAGCCTCCAAGCTTAAGGAGGATGAAGAGCCAAAGTATCTCACACACCATTAGCTAAAACCATATACATTATCATTCTCTGCCTGAAGTAACTCCCTGGCTTTGATTAGTGAAAGAGGGAAGGAAGTCCTCTTCCCGATCTACTACCAAATCTATAAGGACAGGCATTCTTACAGTATTAGCTAGGGTATGCTAACACTGTTATTACCAGTGATCTGCTTTTTACCAGGTAGATAAAGTGTTAGTTACATAAAATACATTTTACAAGAAATTACCCCCAGCGCTCTTGATTTTTTTTTTTTATAAAAAGCATAATATTCCACAAATCTGAAATTTAGAAAAAAGCATAATACTTTTAGGATCATTATTTTAGTACCAAAAGTAAAGTGCAGCAGGTTTTGAGGCTATTGTTGGGTTGAAAAGATGCTATCCAAAAAGCTTTTGAAGAAAGTATAAAACACTAGAGTGACCTTTAAGGCAATATAGGTTTTGCCCTCATATAGGATAAGTTACTGAGAGTTTGGTCTACTTCATACTAGTTATTGCTCTGTTTCCTCTATAATACCATAGCCCTTAGAACAGTGCTGTACCTTCACACAGCACTTCTAAGATAGAACACATAAAACACAATCATGCTATGCTTTGCCACATTAGTAAGTAAAAGCCTGCTCTTTCCTCGATGTTGATAAGTAGCAGTCTTAAGTATTTTAACTAAAGCCAGAAGAACCTATATCCGCAAAAAAATCTGCAAAGGCAGACAGTAAGTGCAGTTTGTGGAAGTTTTCCATTGATAAATCCGTTGTAATGTAAACACATTGCATAAGATGTTATCCTGCACTCTTCAAGAGTTCACAGCCCTCAGGTACAGTTTTTGAAGCATAGAAGAAAACTTGTGTTGACAAGCAAGAATGAAAGTCCAGGAATAGTTCCATCATGAGCCACTACTTTCCCGCTTTCATGTAGGATGGTATTGCCCCTCGAGCTGTCAGGCCTTCAAAACGCTTGTAGGTATAATTGATAAAGACCCAGTCTTTATTCTTGTAGTCTGTCTCTGGATGGTTACTTGTGGTCACTGATGAAAAGCAGCATACAGAAGTTAGATATCAACCACACAGCTTAACAAACAGAATACAACAACTTTCCTGTCAAGAACATTCTAAAATTGCTCAATGCAAAAATCCTGTGCTCCAATTATATCCTTCAGTTTAGTTCCAAGGTGTACTATTACTGTTTGAAACATGTTAGAGACAGCCACACATACATCATCCTCATGCCATTAGAGGCCATGAAAGACATCAAATCTAGCATATAATAAAGATGCACATTAATAAGGCAATGAAGCAGTTTACTCACAAAAAATGTTTTCATGCATTTAACCAACTTGCTTTGGGGTAAAATAAACCCTTGACAACTTCATGTCACTTTCACAAACTTTTCCTGCTCTATATTATCAGAAAATGCATTAAAAATAAGGAATCAGCAAGGAGGAGAGAAATGATTTTAAAATATCACACACAGAAAAAGAGCTTAAAATTAGTTCAGAAGACACTTCAGCCACAACCCAATGACTTGTGCTTAAATCCACCAGAGAAAAGCAAGGGTAACAGGGCTGGCAGAAGCTGACATATACACCCAGCAGCTGCCCTCAAGAGTCAGGGGACCTTGCTGAATAGGGTGGGCTATGGTATGGAGGCTGAGGGGAAGGCATCCCTAAAAATCAGCCTGAGACAAATTCATAAAGAACAAGTGAACTTCTGCCAGCATTCTTTAGTGCAAACCCATAAAAAACAGGCTTAAATACATGCTTAACTGCATTGGATTTTGGCCTATAGCTCTAAAGCGCCCACAAAGTCAAACGTAAATTTAATGCAGACTATTTCCTATGAAATGGCTAATTCTTGAGAAAGAAGTGAATACTAAAGCCCTATATAAAAATGAAATTAAAAGTCAAAAAGGAAGTATTTACCTGCTGGTTTAAGGATATCAGATTCTGGAAATTCATCGAAGTTTGATGTATCATCGATACTTTTGATTTCTATGGATATTGCAGCTGGTCTCTCCCTGATAAAAATCAGTCTTGGTTAGACTTTATGGTGCAAGATTTATTGAGTTAGAAAACGAAACAAAGTGAGCATCCTGGAATAAAATATTGTACCTGATATGCTCCCAGTCAACTCCTTCAAAAAAGGGGTTTGTTTTAATTTCTTCAACACCTGGGGCACCAATTCGGTGTTCCCATTCACAGCAGAATCTGAAGAGAAAAAGATTCAGCATTGCGAGTTTAAAAGTAGGAAAATAATAATATATACCATTGAATGGAAAAGGGAATTCTGCCAGAATAGAGCAGGGATGGGAAAGTTGTGGCCCTCTAGATGTTGTTGGATTGCAACTCCCATTGAGCATCAGCTATGCTGGCCAGGACTGATGGGAGCTGCAGTCCAGCAACGTCTTGAGGGCCACACATTTCCCATCCCAGGTATAGAGGAACACTTAATTCCAAGTAAATGAAATCCATTATAGGGCAAGCCTCATACCTTGAAAAAAAATATTGTAATCAATGTTGGTAAAGTGTTATGGCGTTTGTTGTAATCTATTGGCTAAGATCAGAGCGAAACTGGGAAATGGACAAGATCTCAACCACCCCTCACCTAGAAGACTGGAAATATTTCAAGAGCTTTGATTTTCTTTTTAGGCATCTGAAACATAAAAGGTCATTTCCCCCACTCCCAAGTTTTCTTTGCTTTGTAGAGATATCATCAGACGTGTAGAATTCTTTATGCTGGGCTTCACGGTACATCAAATAATACCAGTCTCTTACACTTCTAGGTAATGCAATACACAAAGTGAGTACACCATCACCAAGAATCTCCAGTGCACAAAAATTGGGAGCAAGTGCAAATTCTCTCCGTAACACTGGTCTTGCAGGAGGGCTGGAAGCAGTATGCATCCTTGCTGACCTTTGTAGAATGCTCAATAAGGGAGAATAGCTATTGCCTTCTCAAGTCATCTGCAAGATACAGAGAACTTAAGGGAAGGACGTCTCACTTCATGGAGTTGCCAGTGAAGGTGGAGGAATCACAAGAAAAGTTCAAACTGCTTCCAACAATCCTGGAAGCTCGCAGTAAGAACATAAGAAGAGCTATATTGAATCAGGACAAAGGCCTATCTAGTTAAGCATTCTGTTCACAGAGTGGCTAACCAGATGCATTTGGGAAAGCAGGACATGAGTACAATAGCACCCTCCCAGTTGTTTTCCACAGCAACTGGAATTCAAAGGCATGCTGTGTGGTACTGGCGGGAATACATAACCATCATAACTAGCAGCCATTGATAGCTTTATCCTCCATGAATTTGTTCATGAAGTGGCAATGGTGGAGTGATTTACTGAGGGGTAAACCAAACCAATGCAGACTGAACACTCGAGAAACTCTGTAATTTGCATCATGAAAACACAAGCAAGTGTCAGTTACATCCTCCTCCAAGATTTATTGATAGAATCAGATACCTTAGAATAAGATCTTTGGCTCTCTCAGAGATTGGAACTTCTGGAGGAAATATTAGGGTCTCTTTCCAATTCATTACTTTCTTGTATGTTTCTTGAGGAGTCTCTGAACAGAAAGGGGGGTAACCTGTGGAATAAGTTATGGAAATCATGGTTAGTGATTAAGGAAGGCTATACTTAACTATCATCTCCTACCCCCTTAAAACTCTGCTTTAGGGTCAAACACAACTGCAAATAAAAACCACGGTAAGAAAGTGTATCTAATGGAACATAACTACTTAGAAGCCAAGGAAGGGACAGAGACCCATTAAAATATTATATTTTTATTCTTAGAGACAATGCATTGATTCCTACCAATTAGCATCTCATACATGATGACCCCAAGTGACCACCAGTCACAAAGCTTATTGTAGCCTGTCTGCATGAAGACCTCTGGAGCAATATAGTCTGGAGTTCCCACAGTAGAGAAGGCCTGAAATCAAACAACATTTGTTACTGTTTCAGAAGCACCTTTTCTGTGAACAGAGAAGGCTTAAATATACAAGGAAAAATATGCAAGACAAATTGCTTGTTAATAATCATCCATGAACCTGCTTGCAAACCATGCTGTGTGTCCTCATTCTTCAGGATGCAGGGAAATGGGACTGGTAACATGGCCATAAAACAAAGCTTCACTGTGTCTCTCTTCCTGACAGTAAACAATTCTTCAAATTATTTAAGTTTTATGTTTTAATGTGCTTGAGCATATTAGTCAAGAGAAGCACAAAATTAATACGGGAATTCATCAGTAGTGACGTGAAGATCTGGCAGGGGGAGGGCAGGGGAACAGAAACATTCAAACCAATCCACCCTCCCTTTTTGAGATTGGAAATGGGTTTGGACTGGATTACTGAACAAGCAACACTCCTAGGCCTTGTTTTAGAAAAGTAAAGAACTTTGAAATGTTGCAAAAAAGAATACATCACTTCTTCCAGTATTTATTCAAGAATGCAACCAGGGGTACATGACACACTTATAGTTCCTGCAGCATAGTGGTAAGGGCTTAAACAAAACAACCTATGATTCCTTTTGCTTCACACACCTTTTCTTACTGCATCAAATGAAACAATATGAAGTCTATTTGAAAATTCAACAATATCAAGGAACAAAATAAAGTGTGGAGAAGTTGAGAAGCTTGTTTCAGTTCATGCAAATCTTTTATTTTCTGAAGTCCAGGAAGCTCAGACATCTAGAATCTGAAGTTATGGAACATTTACAGCGCAATCCTATGCATGTCTACTCATAGAGTTCAATCGGCCTTACTCCCAAGTAAGTGCGTACAGGATTGCAGCTAATTATAAAAATAAACTTGAATTAAAGTAGCATTTTTCAAGGATATCTTACTTGGGTGAAGAGGTATATAAAGTAAATATGGGTTCAGAATAGTTACTATGATACTTGCATCCTGACCCCATGTATGACCGACCCAGAAGCAAATCTTAAAAAGCTCATCGGAGTTTATTCCCAGGTAAGCACGTGTAGGAGGAGACAAATACTACTGAACATTGCAGATTATAAAGTCTAATTGAATATTCACTTTAGTACTCCTTGATGATAGGAGTGGCGCAGAGTGGTAAGAGGCAGTTACTGCAGCCGAAACTCTCCCCACGGCCTGAGTTCGATCCCAGAAGAAGCTGGTTCTCAGGCAGCTGGCTCAGGTCAACTCAGCCTTCCATCCTTCCGAGGTCGGTAAAATGAGTACCCAGCTAGCTTGGGGAAAGGTAACTGCGACTGGGGAAGGCAATGGCAAACTACCCCACTACAAAGTCTGCCAAGAAAACGTCAGTGAGAGCAGGCACGAGAAAACAGGCAATGACTCAAGTGCTTGCACGAGAGGTTCCTTTCCTTTTCCACTCCTTGATGATAGTACGTTTATTTTCAACGTTTTTCTGTAAACATATTTTTTCTGTTTCTGCAGGTTAAATGCTGAGATCTATATAGTGTTTGTAAGCCCAAATAAAAGGTTGGCAGATTCTATTTTCAACTCTCCTCCCACCATACTTTATTTTCTGAAGTAAGGTACACTTAGGCCTATGCAGATTTACTTGGGAGTAAGCCCTACTGAGCACAGTGACATTTACATCTGTTCTAAACAAATATAACATGGTCTCTATATAGAGCAATACCTACCAACTGCCGTCTGTTTCTTTTCCAAGTTTCTGCTTTCCTTTTGGAGTTCATATTCTGAAAAGCTAAAGATTAAAGACAAACAGGGATATTGTTAATTACATTTTAGTGGCTTTTTTTTGATATGTTGAAGAGGTCCAGTTTTTGTACAACTCCTCTGAGTCCACTGACTTCCATCTCCACTCTCACTCAATAACCAAGAATATATGAGAAAAAGAGAAAAAAGAAAGAAGGAAAGAACAGGATATTGCAGTAAAAAAAGATTGCTTATGGGTGGTTCTGAGATGCAAATTAAGCTTTAATTAGTACATATTTCCAAAAATGGCTGCACTTTATTCTAGTGCCTAGTGGGCATATACCACACCTTCCATTTTGTGAAGGCATTAATTTTGGCTGCTAGTCAGTACTGCTCTTGCAACTTAGATTTTCTTTTGAAAACACCATACGACTGGAATATCTTAGACTGAAGAGGTTCAGCGTAAAGGTTAGTTTCAATATAATTCAAATGCAACAGAGAGACCCATGCTAGTACAGCCCCTGAAGGAAGAACTTGAGAATTACACCAGCACACAACCATCCCCATAACTACCTCTGGAAAATATCCTATCATCACCTCCTACAGGCACACACGTTCCTTTCTCCTTGATTTTATTATTGCGGGCCTCCTACCGTGCCTCCTACCAAGACATTAGAGGGACCAGATGCATGAGATGCTAATCCATGGTCTCGTTCCCTTCCCCAGATCACCAATCATTGGGTGGTTCTCCAGCTTTTGAGCAGCCCCCCTCCCCCATTCTAAAAGGTGGAAATGCATTTCCTAAGATTTACTTATTAGCAGTAGGAGCTTTAAGCTACAATATGCTGGTATTTTTGGTATTCTGGTTTCATCCCTTTTGCTGTCGCCCCCATCTACCACTGGAATCCAGCCCCCCACCCCCACCCCCACCCCGAGCTTCCCCAAAATGGAATTCGGCCCTTTGGCTGAAAGAGCTCCTGCACACCTACCACATAATCACCACAATCATTCATGGAGCACATAGGGGACATCTTGTATTTATTTATTTATTTATTACATTTCTATACCGCCCAACAGCCAGAGCTCTCGGTTCACAAAAATTAAAAACATTCAAAGTATAAAACAACAGTATAAAACCATAATATAAAACTTGTACTTGTTCCCCTCTACCACCAGTGCTCTTTAATGTGTTCAATTGTCAAATTTATGAATATTTATGATTCCACTAGCCAACAGCATAGGCATTTACTTTCCATCTTACTGAGAAACACTATTTTGTCTAGAAATATGACCATAGCACACAGCTGATGGTGCACAGTAAAGAAGTTTTCAATCAGAACAAGTAACTTGATAAAGACTATTTTCACTCTGATTGTACAGGTTAACTGGAACTGTACAAATATCAGTTGGCTGAAAAAGAAGCAATGCGAAGAAGGACCACTCATTGGCTCATGAGACCCCAGGGCCATTGGGTTCCTCCCTCAACTATTTCCATTCAAACTAGACAGGACTGGCCGTTCCACTAGGCAAAGTGAGACACCTGCGTCAAGTGCCTGATGCTACAGGGTTAGAGGGAGCAGCGGTGATAAGTTCCAGGACAGAGCTGTGTGTGCCGTATGTCTTTCCCTGCACTCTCAAAGCTAGCCCTTTTTCTCGGCTGCAGTCCAAGATGCTGGCCTGCTGCTAGTGTTGGAGTAAGATTCAACTGCCAGTCTGGTTGTCTTTAATACATGGAATGGGAGGGGGCACCATCTTGTCCTTTGCCTCCAGCAGCAAAGTATCTTTGACTGGCCCTGAAGATCGTCATTATAAGAACACAGTAACTTTAAGAACTTTTGCCTAAATTTGTTTATTTTAGTCTTCCCTCATCATCCCTTATTCTTTTCATGTCATGTCTTTGAGATTGTAAGCCTTTAGGTGGGGATTGTACAGAAGCCACAGAGGAAAGAAAAATAAGCTACTCTCATAATGTATTCCTCCAGGAAGGTTCAATAGTGAATGGGAAAGTGAACAGGAAATAATCTTAAGGAGACTGATCTGCCACACATCAGTATTTTGGGCAATTATTGGAAACAGCCATTTCCCCAGACTATGCTGAGGTTTCCAAGAGCATGTAGGTACTAGAATAATACAACTTACTGAAGTCACTAGGAAGATTGTGGCTCAAATTTCTATAGAACTCTGTTCTGTGTGCTTTCTTTAGTCCAGTGCACAGACCAAAGTCTGATAGCTTCACATGGCCCTGCAGGTCAAGAAGAACAAAATAAAAAGCAAATAAAATATAAAACAGTATACTGTAGAGACATTGGTTGTTGTTTTTTTACCATATATATTACAGAGCATCTGATTTTTTCCCACCCTGAACACATCTACCCAGGGAAAAAATAAGCAGGGCCTATATATATTCTCTATATAGAGAGAGAAAGGCAAGCTCCCAGCAAAAATTAGGATAAGGGGAAATTGGAAAAAACCAACATATTAATGATTCTTGTGCAGGCATAGAATGTCATAGTAGGAACGAACATAGAGAGTGCCATACTAATTAAATCCATGGTCTAGCTAGCTAACATCCAGATCTTTTGATTAAATTGAATAGAATAATGTATAGATTGATTTGTTTCCTCCCAGCTTTTAACAATTAATCAATTTGAGACAGTGACTGCTAGTTTTTAAAGTAATTTTTGAAATGTTTCCTAAAAATACATTGAAATTGAATATAATTAAAGCTCCACTAGATTCCTGCTAGTTATGATTTGGGGCTCTTCTCTGAAAAATCCACATATATTTTCATTATCAGCAAAAGGGAACTGACAATGGACAAATGCAATGTCTGAAACTGACCAATCTGCAGAAAGCCCTTCATTTCATTCAGACCCTTGGGCCATTATAACAGACAGAAAGTTTGGTATTACATATGGTATATGACTGCAGTTATTCAGTTAAGGCAAGGATGGGGAATGCATGGCCCTCCAGATATTGACTGCAACTTCCATCAGCCCCAGCCACCATGGGAGCTGCAGTCCAACAACACCTGGAGGGCCACATGTTCCCCATCCCTGACAAAGTATTTTGAGAATATGTACATGAAGGATCAGAACAAAACTTTTAACTTGCAACCAAAATAGTATCTATTATGAATCTTCTTTAATGCCCAAAGTCTGAACTCTGGTTCATATATTTTTAAATCTTACACACAAAACAACCCTAAATGGAAGCCCACAAGTTCTCTATCTGGAGGGGAAGGGCAGAACACATCTGAGTGGGGCCTCATGGGGACTGGATGTTGACAAGAGTTACTGCTTTCCCCCAGCTCATACGTTACATCACTGCACTGCTATGACAACAAGGTCTCCGAATGGCAGGTTCTTAAACATATAAAGCAGAGCTGAGTAACAGGTTCAATTCATATAACTACTTAGCAATGCTCTTCTATGTCTAGCCTTTAGAGCAGAGGCATAGAATCTGTGGTCCTCCATGTGGTTGGGCTGCAATTACCATCAGCCCCAGCCAGCATGGCCAATGGTAAGGGTTTATGGAAGTTGCAGTCTATCAGCACTTGGAGGGCTATAGGTTTCTGAACTATATAGTAATGCCATAACATAGCAAACTACTGTATTTCTACAAGGGAACAGTACTTATTAGATAATGCCAACTAGTAAAGAATACTCATACCTTACTGTCCAAGAGAAGATTATCTGGCTTGATATCACGATGAATAAAACCCAGCTGATGAATCGAATCTATAGCTAGCACAGTCTCTGCTATATAAAACTGAGTCTCTTCTTCTGTTAGAGTATCTTTTTTCATCAATAATGTCATCATATCACCTGCATGTACAGATAACAGGAAGTGAAGTGAACTGAGATTGTATGCAGCTCCTTTGTAACGTTAACTTTAGTAGTTGTTTTTACTGAGCCTAAATTCTAAGATGAACTTACTGTGTTCTGTTCAGAATCTTTCCTCATAACAAGTTCATTTACTTTTTAAGTACATTTTGTTCCCAATATAGGCAAGGAAATAACTTCATAGACAGAATAACCTTACATCCTGAAAATTTACATGGATTACTTCGGGATGCCTTAGGCATAATCAGTACTGGTTTGGGGGAAGTTTGCAACTGCTAGTAAGGACACCTAAATTAGACTGAACTAGATGCTCATCCCATCAGAATTATATCAGCCTATAATAGTAGAATGACTGTTAATTTCTGAATGTGCTGTTAATTTCACCAGCCCTATTAAAAAAAACTTTAACCAGGTTTATAACATGCTTGTAAACAAATACAATTTTATCCAACTTCTGCACAAGCAGCTTCAACTTATTTCTGCAGCTAGTAAGTAAAAATATTAGAAAATGGAAATCTTGTTACAGCTCTGAAAAGGTAGTTATCGAGCAGTAAAGAAGGTGGGACATTTGAACCAAAACACTCATCCTTCAGTTTCCTTGTACATTGATGGTGCTATATAAATAAATAATAATAATCCTTCTCCTCTTTCAAACACACATGGACACTTTGACAAACATTACACAGCAAAATTATCAATCTCAGCAGAACATCTCGCACAAGCAGATGTTATAAGGGCCAAAACAGTCTTTCTCTCAGTTCCATCAACATCTCAGGCATGCCTGATGGGTACAAAGGAGAGGGCCTTCTCAGTGGCTGCTCCAAGGCTCTAGAACTCCCTTCCCAGGGAGGCTAAACTGGCTTCCTCTTTGTTACAGAGGCAGGCAAAACCATTTTTGTTTCGGCAGGGTTTTGGAAATAGTCTGGACCTGTGTTAATATCTTTTTCTTAAATTGTTACTGCTTTGTAAAAAAATAAAAGTTTTTAATTTTACTGTGGGTTGAATTCTATTTTAACTTTTGTAAATTTATATTTATATGGTTTAATTGTGTATGTTTTAATCTTTTAACTGCCTTAAGTTCCAGTACTGGAAAAAGGCTAATAATAATAATAATAATAATAATAATAATAATAATAATAATGTAGATTTGCTGACAATATATCAAACTCTATGCTTCATTTGGCAACGCACTAAACAACTATTAGCACATGCTCAACCCATGAACCGATAGACTGGAGCAGTCACATGTACAAGTAGCATTAGAGAACAAAAGGAGCCATCTGCTATTTTAAATAATTACCTCCAGGCAGGAACTCCATGATTAGGTAGAGGTTTAGCTTATCCTGAAAGCTATAGAACATTTTTACAACCCACAAACTGTCTGCTTCCACTAGAATGTCACGCTCTGCTCGAATATGGCCAACCTAGAAAAGGATATATAAATGCATTTTTTAAAAAATAAAACCTGGTTTGTAAGTAAGGATATAGTTTCACATATTTGCAGTTGTTATTCAGGACCACTAGGCCGCTAGATAGTCTTGAAATTTTAATGCTGGTTATGTTTTAAGTTGAGCAAGGACTGTAAACCTAGCAACACTAGAACTGCCCACTCACATTCAAAGAGTTTCAAGATGGAAGCAATGGGCTCTTTAGCTCTCTCTGCCCAAGTGTGATGTTTGTGAGTGGCTAGATGTGGGGGAATAAGCTGACACAGTGATAAAGGGAGCAACCAGTTCCAGATGGGGCTGCACTCCCTTTGAAAGATCAGGTTTGCTGTTTTAGGGTGCTTTTGGACTTGGTTCTACTGCAGATAAAATATGTAGCTGGTGGCTGTGGCCAAGATCACTTTCACTCAGCTTTGGTTATTGAAGCAATTGTGCCCGTTCCTGGAGCAGTCAGATCTAGACTTGTATCCAATATTAGTCCTATTTAGAGTAGAACCATTGAAATAAATAGGATTTAAGTTAGTCATGACAAACTTAAGTCCCATTCATTTCAATGGGTGTAAGTAAGTAGGACTAACATTGGATACAGACCCTAGCCTTTGTAACTCATGCACTAATTACATAAATGGGGTTGCGCTTGAAAATCATTCAGAAACTTCAGTTAGTGCAGAATGCTACTAAATTATTTCACCAGGGCTAAATTTCAGAACTGCATTATCCCTTTGCAATACCAGGGAACTGATTGCTGGGCTATTTCTGAAAGCAATTCAATGTGCTTTTTTAAAGCTCTCGGCAGCCTAGGACCACGTTATGTAAAGGACTGCTTTTGCCAATAGGAGTCTGTTCGCCCTCATAGATCAGGGAAGGTCCTTTTATGAATTCTATTATCCTTTTTTGTGTGAAATTTATGTGAAATTTATGTGAAATTCTGCCCCAGAAACTGGGTCATCTCCTGCACTTCCCATTTTCTGTTGTTTGAAAACTTTTCCAGCAAGCTTTTGAGCTATCTGTTTCTTTGTTTTTAGTTACAAGCTTATTAGTATTTTTTGCTGCTTTTTTGCATTTTTAGTGATACTGACATTAATTTGAATTCAGCGGTTTTTATATTTTGTCAGCCATATATCTGGAAAAGCCAGATAGAAATCCCAAAATAAGTCTGTATTGCTGGCGTGCAAGTTCTGCATCCACATGGCTAAGCAAAGCATCTTAATTAATATGCAGCTGGAGCACCTACTCAGGTATATGCTTTCTGACAACTTTCTTGTTGCCTGGATGTTTTAATCATTTGCGCTTAGTCCTGCAACTCAGGGGCTAATTTCTGTTTGCATGCAACTAGGTTCTTTCACAAGAGCCAAAGCTAAGATGATTAATGGGAGAATTCTGGACTTCATCTGCCTGTACAGCTCAAAATACACATATGAAAACTCATGCAACATCAGGTCAGAACACATCTATTCAACCTTACTTGTGTAGAGCTCTAATGTGAGACTTACAGCACAATTCTATGCAGATTTATGGCAAATACATACCACTATATTCAGTAAGACTTACTCCCAAGTAAGTGTGCATAGCACTGCACTCTTGTTAATGATATTTAGCTAAAGATTGAGAGCTGGATGCAGGTTCAAAAAGCATCATCAACAAGCATACATTTTTTATGGTACAATCCAAAATGAAGGTTACCAGAATTATTACTCAATCCAATTGATGATTACCAGAAGGGATTTATTTTCCTGGGGTTCCTTTATCTTCGAGGAATTCCAATTATTGCCCACCCCTGATCTAAAGGCTCCAACAAGGAAGAACCTTGCCACTAATCAGCATCCAGGGTAAGAATGTGCTAGCATTACATTTGGAATCTGTAGTTACCTGCTCTTTTTCAAGCATGTCTGCTTTGCGTAGGATTTTCATTGCATACACATGCCCAGTGTCTTTCTTCTGAACAAGCCGCACCTAGAAGTTCAGCATAGACAACACCTCCATTAAGACCCCTTTCAGCTGTTTGTTTTTTCTAAGTTAGGCCTAATAGTTATGAAAAGCAGCATATATTAGAAAAATAGGAGCACTACTCTTTGCAGTATGGCTGAAAGACCCTATCTCTATATTAATGTAGCATAGCTAGCTTCAATTACTATGGAGACCAACTCTCTCTGACAATGGGCATTTAATGATTATTTTTCCTACCCGTTATCTTTTATAATCAGTTATGGTAAGAGATACTGGGAGTACATACCATGAAGGCATGCTTGAGATGTATCCAAAAATATTTAGATAATATGCATAGATAAAGAGGAATGATTTTGCTAGAGCACTACAGTGCCATAGAGCAATTTGAAGTGGGTACAAAAACCATAAATTAATTAAGCTAGAAGTTTGGGGAAACCAAGATTATACCATTAGCTGATTTTCAGAGAAGCCAATAGGATGCTGCCTACTGACGTTTAGAACATTATCTGAATATTGTAAATAACTTCTATAAACAGTTAACAAACAAACATTATGGAGCTCAGCTTGAGACTGCACTTCATTTGGCAAACTGTGCAATATGAATCAAGCAATAATGCCTAGTTGTCCATTTCTTTAAGCGGATACACTAAATTGCTAACATTTATTTAATGCATACACTGAAAGTAAACTCTGCAGGGGAAGATTATTTGTTACAGGATGATAAGATGTTCCTCTTATTCTAGTTGGGCAGCCGACCAGTGCTACAGGAGCGGTAAAAGTTGATTGTCTATGTTTTTCAGTGGACTTTTCAAGTCATCAGTATGTGTAATGATGTTACTTTCTTGGGGTCTTACCTCTCCAAATGCTCCTCTGCCTATTACTTTTAAAGATTCAAAATCTTCCAAACCAAGTCTGGTTCTTTTCAGGCGCAGAAACTCTGTTTCCTTTCTGGCATGTGCTGATCTCCTCATTCTTTTCTAGTTATTTTTCAGAGGGGAAAAATGTAGTTTTGTAATACATTCAACAACAAATCCCTAGACATTCACAGCAAGCACTGGAACATGTCCAATATGAAACCTCGACCAAGCAAGCATTTAATACCTCTTCATCTTTTAAGCCTTCTTCTTCCATCACCTTTTCTAGCTTTTTTTGTCTGGAAAAAACAACAACAAAAAGGTTTTCTAAATAAGAAAGTCTCCATAAGTTAGTATGTGCATGAATCCAATTTCAGCACCAAGTAAAGCTGTCCAGAAAAAAAAGTCAGGCAACAGGGATTTGGAATACCAGGGCTCCATTCTCAGCAAACACACTGGTCAAGACAAATACTGTTTCCATTTAAACGTCTGTGAAATGAGATTGCCCATATTGTGCTTCTTATATGGCATACGTTAAATACATCCAAATCTTTTGTCCAATGAAGGGCACAAAACAGAAGAGAAGTACAAATAATTTTGATCATTTATAATAACTAACAAATGCATGAACAGTTATGTGATTACAGGACTGAGAATTTTGAGAAGGTATCAGACTTGCTGCTTTGTTCAAGATGGGGGTAGAAGTGATGAAGAGCTTGAGGAGGCAGCTGGCAAGTGTGACAGAGGCTAAACAAACATAGCCCATCTAAGGCACGATCCACAGTGCACAATTCAACTGCATTATGCCACATGGTGGTCAATGCAAGGTATAGGAAAAGCTACAATTTTATCGCATATACCCTATTTCTTCAATTCTAAGACACACTTTTCCCCCCATATGAACATCTCTAAAAATGGGGTGCGTCTTAGAATTGCAGGTGTGTCTTAGGTTTTTTTTTTCTGTTGGTGGTACTGAAATTAGTGTGCGTCTTACAATTGATGGCGTCTTACAATCGAAGAAATACGGTATAATTATAGGGCTATGACATCTACATTTATAAAATATAACAGATGGCTGCTGTGTCCAGGAGTGCATTCTACCAACTTAGGCTGGTACGCCAGCTGCAGCCCTATCTGGAGAGGATAGACCTTGCCTTAGTTATCCACATACTAGTCACGTCCAGGCTAGACGACTGTAATACTCTTTACGTGGGACTGCCTTTGAAGATGGTTTGGGAACTCCAACTGGAGCAGAATGCTGCTGCCCGAGTACTGGTAGGGGTGAGGTGATTTGATTATATAATGACCATACTGCACCAACTGTACTCGTTACCTATGTTTCTGAGCCCAATTCAACATGCTGGTTTTAACCTTTAAATCTCAAACGGGTTGGGACCTAGTTACTTTATCCATATCTGCCTGCCTGCACTTTAAGATCAGAAAGAGAGGCCCTTCTCATTTGCCCACCTGAGAGGGCAACTAGGTGGGTCTCCACACAGGAGAGGCCCTTTTCTGCAGTGGCCCCAAACCTCTGGAACAAACTCCCTAGAACACATACCATGATGTGGATCGATTACAGAAAAATCTAGACAACTTCTGCAACTACATTGACATAATGAAAGTCTCCACATTTTGCAATTTATTTCTAGTATAGGGTGGCCAAGAAGTTTGTTTACTATATTCTACATTCTCTGCAACCATAACCTTTTTCACCCTTCAGTCCAGCATTGATAAATATGACATCTCATTCTCCACATACTAATGTAGAAAATAGGTTAGAAGTGCATCTTACAACAGTGTTTTTGAAACAATGTTACAAATAAGTCTACAAAAATTAGTATGTCACAAAAAGTATTATTAACCTGACAGCCTAGCAGTAGTTCTACTTAAGAGACCTCAAAAATTGTGGGGGGAGGAGAGAGAAGAGAAAGAGGGCACACACCCCGATTTTTAAAGGCTACCACGCCCACAGCCAATCCTTAATTCACAGTAGACAAGTAGCTAGCTACACAAGACCATTCTAATAATTCTGACAGGAACATTGATTTCTTATGTAGACTGCTAGAAAACCTACTTCACATTCTCACTAAATAGTGTGCATTATTTATAACAACACAATACGTTGTAGTTCCTTCTCTAGGTCAGGAGTCAACTCATGACCTTTTGTGCTGAAGTGGGTGTGGAGGGGAGACTCACTCAAAACTACAGGGGCTATATTTGGAGATTATTTGGTCAGAAGACAGCTATGAAGGTTTACTCTTCATATTGTGGGAAGAAGATCTAAATAGGGTGGGGTGGAGACAGACATCCGATCACTCCAGGAAAACCAGAATTGGTATCAACAAAGACATTACAACAGAAGCTTTTCCCCCCAAAAAGGGACTCTATTTCTTGCAAGAAAAATCTGAGCAATTATGATTCATAAAAAACCACTCATAATACCATGTTGTTCTTGGAGTGTTATCTTAGATTCAAGATGCCCAAGTACAAACCTCCAGTCACAAAACTCACTGGGTGACCCTGGAGCAGCCAGTCTTTCCCAGTCTGAGTTGTTGAGGATAAAATGGTGGTGGTGTGTGTGGTATGAGAAACTCATATATACCACCCTCAGCTATTTGGAGAAAAGGCAGATAAAAGTATCAAAGATATGTAGAAAGACGACATCTTATGCAACTAGTACTTTTGCAATATCATCTTCCGGCTACCTTTGCAACTGCTGGGAACTGATAATATTTTGAGTCCTCTGACTGAAAGACGGTGTGTGGCTATTCACAGAGATCTCACAAATGTGCAGTAGTAATAGCGAGCAGATACTTGAAAGGGAGAGAATTATATGCCAATAAATACTCTGCCAACCTTAACCATGTCTGTTTGACAATTCAAATTTTAACTGTTAACGTACCAAGTCTTGAAGTATATCTACTGACATAAGACTGTGTGCATGCATGGCTAACTTTCAATAGGGAAAGAATGGAAGTTGTAGCCCAGGGAAATTGTAGGAATAATCTGTAGAATTTAAGAAGTAGCCAAGATGCACAAGAAGATAGTAACTTTGTACATGATCATAGCAGCAGTTGTATTGCATGGAACAAAGAATACATGCAAAGTGCATATATTTCTTCTGGTACAGAAAGGCATTTTCAGAAAAGATTTAGCACCTTATTTATTCTAATATTAAACTGAAGTGTGCCTGTAACAAGCACAAATTTAAATTAACCACAGAGCTGTATGTAAGGTGGAAAGAATTCAGCTATTTAAAGTGTACGGATCAGGTGTTACGTCATCAGGGATATACAAAATTTACATTGCATGTTCACAAGTACAGCAGAGTGTAGAACCTGTCACCTAATATAGAATCCAGCAGCTTGAAAAGAATCCAGTGCCTGAAAGAATCTGGAAGACCTCATCCAGAGCCAACTCCAGGTTTTGGAGAGCCCTTGACAAGACACCCAATGGGCCCCCTCCCTCAGTAAGCCTACCTTCTCACCACTATTGCTAGTATCTGCTATTGCTCCTCTTCTTCCTTTCTCATCAGGCAAAAAGCCAGTGGCAAGTAGACAGTGGCATCTTCTGCTCCTCTTCTCACCACTACTCTTGCCTGGGCCAAAGCAAGATTCAGGTGAAGCAGGTTGCAATGATGAAGAGGAGCAATTGCAGGGTGCTCTTGTCAGTGAGCCCCTGGCGGGGTGTGGGCCCTTGGCAGGTGCCCAACCATGACTACTTTTGACACCAGCCCTGAACGCATGTTATATTTCAATGTAAAAATATTTTGTTTTGCCTATATAGCTTTAAGATGAGAGGGAGACAACCTCAGGAATCCTAGAATTGGAGCAAATCTGTGCCCTTAAGTCTATGTCTCTTCATTTTTTCCATCACCATGCCACATTTTAAACACAAGACTCAACCCTTCCTAAATCCCTCGCAAAGAAGAAAATGAACAAGCAAAAATTCTATTCTATAAAAAATAAGTCCAAAAGTCCCAGTTGTATATCTATATAAACTTGGTTCTTGCCTTGAAAGCCCCATACAGCTTAGGTCTTCATTATATTAGAGAACATCTCCTCCTGTACAATTCTTTTCATGCTCAGCATCTGAGACCTTCTGATGAGGTTCTGCTCCAAATTTCATCTTATACGGAGGAGGGACTAGCTTCCACTAGGAGATGGCCTTCTTAGTAGCAGCTGTCTCAGTAGCATACCTTCCAAGTCTATACAGCCTCCTTTCTACTGTCTTTTAGGAATAGGTTATGCAAATTTGCATCAATTTTACTTACATACTGTACTTAAAAACACACATATACTGCTCCTATACCATTTCCACAGTGGTTCACAAATTATAAAAGCTAACAAAAGCATCAGTAAAATAATCCAGAACAATGGAAATTAAAGCAAAGAATTGAATACTGAAACAGCAGTGCAACTATAGGAGTATAATAAAACTTATTGGTAACGGGTCAAGGTCTTAATCACCAGTTTCCAAAGGCTTTTTGATTTTATTTTTTTTAGTGTTTTTCAAAATACAATTCAGAATTTTCTCACAAAATTCAAAAGCCCTTCTTCATTATCAGAATTAAAGAGCTTACCACATTAACTTTCTTGGGACCTACAAATAATCAATGGATTCCAGAATAAATATTATGCCTGCATCTGTCATCTGATTCAGACATAATATTCCATAATTCCTAACCAAAGCTACTTAACATATGATGAGGTTTTGCAAACCCTAGCTGTGGGAGAATCTAATTATCATTAAGCTTGGTTACTGCTGATGCAGATGTAATGCAGCACCATGTTTAAAGCTAACCATAGAATTGAGGGATGAATTTGTATGAGCGAGGAAAGGGCAGTGTGAAAGCCTGAAATGTCGCTCCCACTCTTCTAAGAGATTGAAAAGTGACATCTTATTTAAATGGCTTAGAACCTGGGTACCTTAACAAATAACTCCTCCCACATTAAAGGAAAGAGTATTAAGATCTTCCTTAGAGGTGCTTCTCTGGGTATTCCCCTCAGCGAGATAAGTATTCACTATTCCAAATTTAAAAATAAATCTGTAACACAATGTTTTTATATATTTTAAAACCATTGTGAAACTGCTTGATCACTACTTGTAGCAGAAAACAGCAAAGAAATTTTAAAAATTAATACAAAATAGATTTTAGAAATAAATACAAAATACAAGATTGAAAAAGGAATGAAGTCCAGACGAGGCAATCAAATGTGTTTGGAGAGTCTGGTTTTTATTATCATGCTCAACAGAGCCAAATGTGTTTCGCAATGCAAACTGTGTTTATACTGGACACATTGAAATCAAAAGGAAATATTAAGTGAAAGAAGGAAAAACAAGTATTATTCCAGGAAAATCCTTTTAATCAAGCAATTTCAATGGAACAGCCTCGATTGAAATGCATAATCATAGAACAGTGCAGTAGCTGAGAAATATCATGGTAACATAACTAAGCTGTTTTGGGGGCATTCTGTAGACTGAAAAGTGCTACAAAGAGCTGTCTACCAGGACAAGAGAAGATTAATGCATTTGTGCAGATCTTAAAAAGAATCCAGTGTTTCTTTTTAATCTTGAGATTAAGAAAATAGCACTTTTTGATATTGATGCAGCTGGGATTTTTTACCTCATTTCCCGTTCTTCATGTTGTGCTATCAGATTACTGTAGAAGTTTTCTAGTGTCACTTTTGTCATTGTAACTCGTTCCTTAGTATGGTTGCTCATAGAGGAGCAAGGTGCTGGACCAGTCATCGCCATGATTACTAGGAAAGTTTAATAAGAAAAAAACCTTGATCATGATATAATTTTTAGAACAAGAATTCCAGGCTAGGTGATTATTTAAATTAAAAAAGGAGGGAGCCAAGTTAAACAAAGCTATGCAAAAATACAATATAATCACAAGCAGTCATCCAAGCTGGAAGCTACATAGAGTAGCAGACCACAAGTTACAAAATAATTTTGTATGTCAGACTTCCTGTTTTTGTACATGGGTTATGAACAAGGAAGGAAGAAATGTGATAAGTAGCATGCCTCCAAATTACATTTTCAGATTGTATTACAAATATTACGGGTCTGATATATTTGCATTCCTAGTCATTTAAAACACTAACATGGTTTAAACAAAGGTATTTTCATGACAAAATATTTAGAAAAAATATTGCAAACTCTACTTGTTTCAATGAAGCTTAATATTGTCAGTTTTGCAAACAAATCCTGTGGATGTTTACTCAGAATTAAGTCCCTTATATAGGACTGTAGCCTAAGAATTAATTTGCCTTGAAGAATAGCAGAAATAAAGTTCCTGAGCCTATTTTCATGCTGCTGCTCCACAGGGCAACTAACCAACCTAGAACCACCTACTGATTACAATTGAGGAAAGCTAAAGTGAACACATAACGTGCAGCTGTTTTTAAAGTTTGCCCAATTTAATTGGAATTTCTCTGCAAATTAACTTAACAAGACCTTGCTAGAAGAACTCTTCAAGAAGTGCTATTTAAATGGCATCTTATGTTTGCAAGGTCCTTTGAACACAATCATCTAAAATGGCACTTTTTTGTTGTTGAAGAATTTCTATCGGATCACCTAATTTCTTCTTGCAACTGCAGCTCCTTCTTAGCAGCTGAAGTATCCAATAATAATATCCAAAACAAAAACAAAAACCCAATCTCACTATGTGAATTCAAAGCAGAGATTCCCCTATGCAGACCGAGTGACTATAAACATAGCAGCCTAAGGCTACAAACCCTTGCACATTTACTTGGGAGTAAATTCCCCCTGAAGTCAGTAGGACCTTATTTCTGAGCAAACAGGCAAGAATGAGATGGGGCTGCACGGCCCATTTCCCACATAAAAAGTTATGAGGAGAAACCATAAGAGACAAGCAGGTGTTGCAGAGAAAGAGGAAAGGGAAAGCCGGGAGAGGCCGCCCGCCCCACTGGAAACCCGGCCGGACCGTGGTAACGAGGAGGGGGAGGCTCAAAGGAAGGACCAGGCGGCTTTAATCCCACCTACCCACCGCGCTGCGTGGATACAACAAGACCGCCTACCTGGGCAGCAAAGCCGGGGTGGGGTGTAGATTGAGACCAGGGCACTATGGAAACAGAGGGAGGAGGGGGCTCAGCCTAAGGGGAGCAGAACTTTTTTCTGAGGGGAGGACACAGAAGCTAAGGCTGGAGGGGGAGACAGCGCCGGGGCGGGAGTCGCTTACCAGACACCCCCCTTCCTACCGGGGTAGGGGAGTATCAGCGAGAAGCCTCGCCGCCTAATTCCTTCTCAGGCCCCAAACACGAGAGAGAAAGTAGTTCCCAGAGCCCTAGCCCCGCCCCTCCTCCCGCTTCTCTTCATCCCCCTCACCCAAAGAAAAGCCGGAGCCTACGACGGGACAGACGCCAACTAGTAACTCTGGTGTTACGCCGCATGCGCGAAACCCCTTTCCGCCTAGACTCCACCCCTTTTAGGGGGCGAGGCTCGACTGTTCCTTGTCGGTAGCTCAAGAAGGCGGGGATGGCTTACTTTGTTTAGCCGGTGGCGATGCGCATGCGCCATCCGTTTCGGCGAACAAGTAGGCAGGGTGTGTGTTGTTGGGTTTTATCTTCCGCGTACGAGGAAGTAAGAGCGCATATTTTTTCCGCGCGATGCAAATCACGCAGCCCGATCCTAAGCGTGTTTATAGAGAAGTAACCCCCATTGTGTTCGAAAGCACTTGCTTCCAATTAAGTGTGAGTAGGATTCCAACTTTAGCATGATAACTCAGAAGTAGTCGCACTTTTAGTTGGACTTACTCCCCGAAAAGACTGCAGTCCTAATTATAGTTATTGTGCTTAGGATCGTGGTGCTTGGTTGCTTAGGACAGCAGCCTGATCCTATGCGCATTTACTCACGGTGAGCACGCAGTTCCATAAAGGTAAGTAGTTATAGAATTGTAGCCCTGCTTCAAAGTAAACATGGATAGCACTTTGTTTTAATAAGGATGAATCTCAGCAGTTATAAATGTTCAAAAATCATGAAGTAACACTGAAAACAACGGTATGCCCAGTGTATCTGGTGTACATTTTTCTGGACTAGAACCCACTGTGCTATATGCAGTGGGCTCTGATTCACAAAATTAATGGCAAAATAAACCTGTTAGTGTTTAATGTACCACAGGAATCTTGGTTGTTTTCCTGCAACAAACTAATATGGCTACAACCTTAGAATGTAAAAATCAGGCAGTTCATTAAAACATCCCTGGAGGTACAAACTAGAGTAGTTCACTTCAGTAGTTGTCTCTTTGTCAGTCAGATACATTGTCTATGGACAATGGAAAGATTTGTCCAATCAGTAGAAGGCTTGATATATGCCATTGGCTCTAGTCAGTAGATATTAACTTTGTGTAGAATCCCTGGCCTCTAATCATTAAATTGTGTTAGTTGCGGAAAAAGAGGCACTAAGGGTGCAATCCTATGCATGTTGAGACAGGAAAAAAAGTCTTACAATTCCCAGCATCCCCCATGCTGGTTGGGGAATGCTGGGAGTTGTAGGACTTTTTTCTGTCTAAACATGGATAGATTTGCACCCTAAACCAGAGCTGTTGAACCTCAGGCCTATGAACTAAATCCACCCCATTTGAAGTCCTAATCTGGCCCTCTGGAGTTCTCCAGGTGGCCATACCTCCTCCTTCCTGACCACCAATCATCTGGTTGTTTCCCAGCTTTTGTGCATTTTTCTCCATTCTAAAAGGTTGAAATGCCTCTCTTAAGGCTTAGCTACAGGCAGTCAGAGCTTTAAACTAAAATATGCAAGAGTTTTGGTATTTCTGGAATTTTGTCTCACCTCTTCTGCCTTCAGTCCTGTCCGCCACTGGAATGTGGTCCCCAAGGGTGCTAAACTATTCTATCAAACTTTGATTCTTAGCTGGCTGATTCTCATGATATGAAATTAGCAGTGTCATGTGTGTATAATAATGACACCTTATGTCAGCTAGATCAGAACGCTGAACTGTTCCTTGGGTTCAAAGCAAACATTTACTCCTCAGTCATATAAATCATAAGACTAATGTAGCTTTTTAAAATAATCTTGCAATATAATTGTAATGCATTTTTTATTTTGCAAAAGCTTCCAGCAACATTTTAAACTGCTAATTTATCCAATAAAAAGTATCATTTAATTTAGTCTGTTTCTCACTCTGTGGTATCACATAATTGCTCACACTCTGAGTTGAACATGATACTTAGATGAAGAATCCGGTTAGCTTCAGCCATGGGGCAGTATATAAATGAAATAAATAAATAAATACTTCTAAATCCACCTATTGGTGTGGTATACAATTATAACTGAGATAACAGTGATGGCAGACTCATATGGCTGTGGAAGCCACTATCTCATACCTATTGTCAAGGCTAAGATATCACGGAGTTTCCTTTCAAGAACATTTTATCAGTAGCTTTGATTCCACTTTCTTTGAAAATGTGTAGGTATTAGCAAAATCTTGCTTTATTTTTCATTTAGATTTCTACAGGAAGTACAACATTTTAATACATTCCATGCAAAACATATATATGTTTATATATTCCATGAGACTGAGGATAGAGGGCTTGTTTGAGATGGGTAATATTTATCTGCATTTAGTCATTATCAGGATGATTTTAACAGAGCTTGTGTGTTATATTTATAATAACATCCTATATAGTAATATATAGAAACACTGACGTTGTTGGCTTGAAAAACAAAGCTATAGCAATACTGCATTTGTACTTGAAATATATATTTTAGCACTTATACCTCTTGCTTTACTTAGACATATTCAATAATTATTAGTGACAAAGGGCAGTATTCAGTGCTGCCCATGCTCCAGCATAACCCACCACTAGAGCTTCTTAAAGCAGCTGGAAATGAGCTGAAACACTCGTTTCTAGAATAGAACAGGTCGGTGGAGCTAGCAGAAGGCTATTTGGGTCACCTGCCCTCTTCCCAAAACAAACATTTTGGCTTGTTTCCAGAGTTGCTTTAGGAAGAGCTAGCTTCCTGTTGCACTAGCAGTGGGTTCCTCTTGTGCGACACACACATTGGAGGCACAGTGGCAGCATTGAATACTGCCCAAATAAAATACATTTGTGCCCTTTATTACTCCCCTGGAATGTGGTACTGTATATGTTCCCTTCTCAAAGTAAGACATTATTAACACCTCAGTCCTAATCATGTTTGTTTGGAAGTAAGTCCCAGTGTTTTTAGTAGGGCTTGCTCCTTAATAAATATGTTAAGGACAATACAATTCAGAGTTTTGTGTATTATTTTCCTGAATTAGTTTAGATCTATGTGATCTGAAATGTGGCAGTGGAAATTGAAAGATTGCTCTCCTTACTCATAACAAAAAGGAACTTTAATGCTAGATTCTACCCCCATGTGTAGTAGCCTTCAGAGATTCCCCAAGAAAAATTAGAGATATACAATAAAATATTTACAATACCAAAATAAAAAGCAAGAAATAAAGTCATGTCCCAGATCATCTAATAAGGGCCTCAAGCAGTGTCTCCAAAAACACAAATCTGCAGGGTGGCTTCATATCTGGTACATTTCAGATCACATTGATCATGCAATGTGTGCAATGATTATAGATTGGCTGTGAGTGGTGAACAACAGAACTACATGATCTGCGCCGATATGAATACTTTTTTTCATGGTTATGGCAGCATACAGAGTGTTAGGATTAGTATAGCATTCTTCCTGTGCTGTATTTGGGCCTAGTGAATTAACTATGCACTGTCCTTTTATGTATAACACCCTCTAATGACTTCCCAAACCTGGTGGCCCTCCAGATGTGTTAGATCAGCCATGCATATCTGGTGGGCTCCAGGTTGGGGAAGAATGGTCTATAATGCCCCCTCCCACACTTCCCTTGAATTAGGAGGAAATGGGTTGTAAACTCGTGCTTAGAGACCTGCTAGGGCGTTGACTTCTTGAATAGTTGTCAGCATTTGAGTGGAGAAACCTGAATCAGTCATCCTTAACTGTTTCTGATTTAAGATGTACAATCTGCACCTCAGTCCTGTTTTGCCGTGTTAGGTCCATAGTCCCCAACACTGCAGCAAGTAAAATATCTCTCTAGCTTCATAGGAACAGAATCAGGAAGTCTTCTCACACTTTCAACCCTCTGGAACCTGGTAACTCTACCTACTCATATAGGTATATTTTATCTGACATTGTTCAAACTTGTGGTCAATCAATTGCAGTGATTTCTTCTAATTCCACATCTTCAGAGTTATGCCAGAATTTTAGTTAAAATATGTATATTTGACTTTTCCATTGGCAGAGCAATCCTGATATGCATACTGCAGACAGTTGTCTAAGAGGGATAAGGAAGCGGGGGGGGTGTCTTTTGGGAATGGGGGGCTGCATCCAAAATGGAGACCCCAGTTACACATGTGGAAAGTTCCACAGGTATAACTCTACTTCCAGTGGTGTCCCTGCCAGAAGTAGGCTGTAAAACAGGGTGATCTGGGGTGGGTGGGTAGAGTGGGATAGAGGCAGCCCCTTCATTCACTAAGGAGGTCCTAGGATCATTCCATCATGGAGCTGGCATGACTAATCCCTCCCAATGGAGGAGCTGAGAAGAATCACAATGAAGACCCATGCAGGGGGAAGACTAGTATGTCATTCCACCACCCCCACATCCTGCCCTGGCCAACACAAAATCTACTGCCACATTGCACACATATGCAGAGAGGTCTCTGTGGATTCCACTGTAAATGTTCTAAGCAGCTAAATGTTCATGGTAGGCTGTGGCATCAATCTGGATGCCTTGATTTCCTTGGAAAGCTTTGATTAGGTCAGATTTTTTGTCATCTTATCCAATGCATGTTTACTCAGAAGTATGTTCCACAGCAACTTGTGATCCTTCAGACATTGTTGGTCTGCCACTCCCATGAGTCCTCACCATTGGCTATGCTTGCTAGGGCTAATAGGAGTTGCAGTCCGACAACATCTGGAGGGCCACAAGTTGCCCACCCTGTTCCATGGGGTTTATTCTCAAGTAAGGCTGCAATCCTATATTCACTTCCATGAGAGTAAGCTCCATTAAACTCTAATCAGACTTACTTCTGAATTAGACATGTATTGGATTGTGCTGTAAGTTTGTATAGGATTCCAACGTTACCCTAAAAAGTAAGTATTGTATTTGCTCCAGGAAGACAATATAAACATGTACAAACAATCTGGGACCCAACCTCATGCTTTCCAGATGTGTTGTACTACAGCGTCCAGGTTCCGCTAGCCAGCCTGCAAGTATACTCCGATAATCAGAATATGCACTTCTCTCAATAAATCTATTTAGCAAGTGTAAAGAGTAAAGTAGCAATAACATTTACTGTGCATCCCTGGAAATATTGCTAGCACTTTGAAGAGCTTGTGATGTCTACAATGGAAAACTCTGGGTGTGTTTCTTTTTACGTAGCCTTTTGAATCAGAGCATGGGAGCAGGCATTCTCCCCGCAATGAGACTGTCTGAACAATGCCAAGGAGTAGTAAATGGCACAAACATGTTTTCTTTGTGGTTCACCTTTGTTTTTGTTCTGTCTCAAGATACCAGTCTATATATCTCAAGTAACGGACAGACTGCACTAGGCTGGGTCAGGAGATCTATGTTTGAGAACTGAGATTTCTTTTGCCATCTTGATCTCCAACTTGAAATAAGTCAGAAAGGTCTTGCATGTCCTGACTACCTTTTACATTCTTTAGGTATTGCAACACGTTTGTTTTCCTTAGTACAGCAAAAGGCGACTCTTTCTCCAGCAGTCCCAGCAGCAGCTGTTTCATCGTGTCTTGCGTCTCTTCCCTACCCGTGCTGTCGTAGAAGTCGGAGGGGTCTTGGTTCTTCGGTGAGGTCCACATAATGTGCGCCTGGGAGATGTCTCTGCCGCTGGCTGTATGCACTCCCCCCATTACATTGTGGAGCCACATCAGTCGCTTAAGCCCTTGAAGGGCTCTCCCTCTATCATTCAGGAGCTGGTGTTCCGTCACCGCTCTTTTATTGAAATGTGAAAACTCAGAACTGTTGAGAAGCAGAGGTACATTCAAATATGAGCAAGAAAACATTCCCAGTGTTAGTGTAGCTCGTTTTATCCCACAGGCCACCGAACAGAGAAGTATAAGTATAATTACTGATAATAGAAGAAACTAGACACAGAAAGTGATGGTGCTCAGTCTTGTTGAAATATCTGGCACCATCCAACTTCTTGCACAGTATCCCTAGGGTCTGAACTAGAAGTACACAGACCAGTGTTAGCCCCTGGAAGGTTTGACACCTGCATTAGAAAAACAATTTTCCTTCTAGAATTATTTTGACCAACAACAAGTTGTCAGTCCCAAAATAATCCAATGGGAATATGTCATTTTCATCCCGATTATTGTCCCACAGCTCCTCGTCCACCTTTATATAGATTTTAGTAATTTAAAGCTTCAAGCAGGCAATCCAGGGGCCATGGGATATTTCAGATCTTTCCTCTTAGAAGAGTTCGAAAGAGAGAGATCCAGGAAGACCAAAACCAGAACAGGAAATGAACACAAAAACGCTCTTCTCCCTCTCATCTGCTCTGTCCGCATGAGCCTGGCAGGGCTTTGGATTCTTCGGAGACTTGCACAGTTAGGCTGGGATCTTATACGTACCTATTTGGGAGTAGTCACTTGAACTCAGTGGAGCTTACTTCTGAATAGACATATAGGATTATACTGTAAGGTTGGAGTTCTATGCACACTTATTTTGGAGTATGTTGCACTGAATTCAGTGGGAGACATCCAAGTAAACATGCATAGGATCTTACCGTTAATGTTGTCTCCTCTATGACCTTACATAGATATGAGGTGAGTTCGGATGATCACAATAAGGAAAGCAACCATTGTGGCTGCTGCCCATGTGCGTGACCACCATTGTATAAATGTAATAAATCAAATCAAATCAATCTGCATTATTCTCCATGCTGCAGTGTGGCATGTAATCTGAACCCAGCGTACAGCAGGGAGGGGTGGTCAAACTCATCCTATAATCTCTAGTGCACGCCATAGATTGTAGAATGGGGAGGGGGGCTGTCTAAACATCCTCTTTGCCCCACGGTGGCTGTGAATCAGCACTGCATCGGTTATAGGATGCTGCCACCAATTCGCAGCCACCACTGGGCTTTTCCCTGAAGCTGCGTTGTAAAAAAGTCAAGGATTTAACCCAACTTTTTTCTTCAAAGTGAGGTCTCTGTGGCCCTTCTGCCAGGGGACCTCGGTCCAGTGTCAAACCAGGGGTGGTCCAGGGCTAATGGTGACTGATGATTATTTATTTATTTATTTAAAACATTTATATTCCGCCCTATATCAATAAGATCTCAGGGTGGCGTACAGATAAAAGCATACAGTATAAAACAGTAAATATACACAGCTAAAAACAAATTAAACCATAAACCAAGTTAAAACAATATATAATTTAAAAGCAGTAAAACTATTAAAACCGTTAAAACAATGTGCCAACTTAGTGAATTCAACCATTAAAAGCTTTGTTAGTCACCGGAAGCCTGGGAAGAGTTGGTAAGGTGGTGGGCTCCAGCACCCAAATGGCTGGCAAAACCAGCACTCCCTGCTGGTGTGGAGATTTCCCACACCTGCTATGCAGCAGTGATACTGTGGGTTTCAGGGGGAAGGCGTGGCAAAGCAGCACTGTGAAGACAGGCCCTGCATATGCACGCTGGGTTTGGACAAAATGCCAACCTTCACTGCAGCACAGGGAATAATGCACATGGCGGACATGCGGGGGCGGAGCAGCCACGATGGTTGCTTCTCCCACTGTGATCATTCGAACCTGTTCATTATTTCACTACCAACACAACGTCTAATAATTATTAACATTTACTGAATGTTAGGTATCCTAGTTGGGAACACAATCCGAAAAACATGCAGCGCATAGATCTGATTTGGAAGTACATCTAACACTCATTGAATTGGACTTTGGGAAAGTGAAGAAGAGGGAACCTTGAAAATATGAGTAAGGAAGTGATAAGGAAATTTGTCTGTACAAATTCATGGAGGGGAAAACATTAACAGCCTGACCAGTGTCTTTTCTCACAATGTACAATTAAGGTGCCATAGGTAGTTATTAGCTAAAACTAAATATTTCCAGCCATTATACTATGTTGAGCCTTATGAGCCTTATGAGGTACTGTTAGCGGGTGGTTCATCTGTCTGGCAAGGTGTTGTTTGCCCTGTCCTGGACGGGGTTGCACTCCCCCTAAAGGATCGGGTCCGTAGTTTGGGGGTGCTCTTGGATCCAGAATTGTCACAGGTGAACTCAGTGGCAAAGAGCACCTTTTATCAGCTTAGGCTGATATACCAACTGCGCCCTTATCTGGACAGAGATAGCCTAGCTACAGTTATCCATGCTCTGATAACCTCTCGTTTGGATTACTGCAATGCATTATACGTGGGGCTGCCTTTGAAAACGGTCCAGAAACTTCAACTGGTTCAAAACAGGGCAGCACGTTTACTAACAGGGACTGGCCGACGAGACCACATTATGCCAGTACTTTTCCAGCTTCATTGGCTGCCAGTCCAGGTCTGGGCCCGATTCAAAGTGCTGGTATTAACATTTAAAGCCCTAAATGGCTTGGGGCCAGGTTATCTGAAGGAATGCCTCCTCCCATATGTACCTGCCCGGACCCTAAGGTCATCCTCAGGGGTCCTTCTCCGCGAGCCCCTGCCAAAGGAAGTGAGGCAAGTGGCTACCAGCAGGAGGGCCTTCTCTGCTGTGGCACCCTGGCTGTGGAATGAGCTCCCTCAGGAGGTTTGCTTGGCACCTACATTATATGCTTTTAGGTGAAGACCTTTTTATTCTCCCAGCATTTTAACAGTCTATAAATAAATTTTAACTTGGTGTTTTAAATTTGTAATTTTGCATTGCTGCTGTTTTTATCTGGTTGAGCTTTTATATTGTATTTTATATTATGGTTTTATACTGTTTTATACTTTGAATGTTTTTAATTTTTGTGACCCGCCCAGAGAGCTCCAGCTATTGCGCGGTATAGAAATGTAACTAATAAAATAATAATAAAATAAATTATGAGCGCAAACTAGGCATGATGGTGGCAGCCACATTTTTTTATTATCCATGTGTCTAGTCCATTCATCTATAAAGCTGTGGTGCGTGTCTATAAGGAGATTAGAAGCTTCTTCTTTTAAACATACCACAGTTCCTTGTTAAGCTCCATCACATATAGGAAGAAATGCTGGCTACCGTCACTCCTCCATCGTCACTCAATTACTTCCTGTTTGAAAACAGTAAGTAAACAAGGAGCACGAGGGCCATTCAGTCCGGTGCTGTAATCATGCTGCTTCTCCCACACACAGCAGGAGAGAACAGCAACCGGACTTTTTCTGGTTTTTCTTGCGGCGCAAGAAAGGCCAGAAGGGTCGAGACAGGAAGACGCTGTCATGTGAGGAACCTGCAAAAAATCTGTGAGTGCCCAGTAACGAGCGTGCAATAAAATGCTCGTCAGATGGAGCTCGTTTTGTCCAACCCCACATATGAATTAACAGTAAGGTTCTTCATTGCTTTCTAAACCCTCTTTCAAAGTTCCATGAGATAAGCACCATTAAGGCTTGTAGTTTACCTTAGCAAATTTGTAATTTTCACTACAGCAGGGGTGGGCAGAATATAGATTCAGATCTACTATCAGTTTGTGGGTGATTTGCAGAAGATCAGCTAGCATTTCTCACACCCAGTTGTTTAACAATAGCAGCAGCAAAATCACCCCTCTGCCCTGCCGCCCTAAATTACAATGCTGAAGTGAAAGAAGCCTAGTAAGAAGTGGATTTTGGGGTGGAAGGGCTGCAAGTTCTGTTCAGTTGTGTGGAAATGCTGCAGGTTCTAACCTTACTCTGAAATCTTTAATTCTAAAAGCTCCATCCAACAAATGTTTTACTGCACGCTCGTTACTCGGCACTCACGGATTGCTCACATGACGTTTCGTCTGCCTCTCTCGCGTCTTCCGCACCTTCTGGCCTTTGTTGCGCCACACACACACACACAAAAAAAAAAAACAGAAAAAGTCCGGTTGCTGCTTTCTCCTACCAGACTGAGTGGGCCTAATTACTTCCTGTTTTCAGGAAGCAACTTCAGAGCGACAACAGAGAAGGGACGGGAGCCGCACGTTTCGACCTAGATGTGATGGGGCTTTTATACCAGGCTCTGTTTGGTGAATCTTGTGGTCGATTCTGCAAGCCTGAATTCTATCCACCCCTGCACTACAGAATAATCTTGTCTTTAAAAGCTTCTGCCAAAATTTCCATTAAAATATTTTAAGAATAAGAATTTTGAAAACAGACTAGTTAAACCTCCTGTTTAGATATTGACTTCCCCCCCTGTGGAAATGCACTATAAAATGACACTAAATTGTATCAGTAGGTTTTACAAAGGCACAGCAGTAGAAAATGCATCACATTAAAATAGTGCTTATCAACATTTTATCTAAAAATAATTCTTACTTTTCATCTTCTTGACATGTTGCAAAGCAAGCAAGAAAACAAATGGATAAAAGTTTCACCATCTGTAGATACCTTTGGGACAAGAGCATCTTCAGTCCTGCAAACTATTCAACAAGATTAAATGATAATCATTGAAATGTAACTATAACATACTCCAGTTAAATAATGGCTAGTAAAATTAAACCATAGTAACACATTAATAGTAGCAAATTAAGGGTGCAATTGTATATATGTTTAGACAGATCCAATCCTGGGAGTTGTAAGACTTGTTTCTTTCTAAACAGGGATAGGGATGTGCCATAAATAGATACATCCATTTTCGCCCATTCGTATTAACTGTCACACACACAAATTAAACAAGATGGGTACCAGAAGGTTTGTAACATATCAATATCTCCAAAGCTATAGAATTACACTGAATGTTTTATTTGTATTTTTAGTTCAGATTTGAAAGAGAAAATTTTATTTTAAAGCCATTCCAAATAAATTTATTCAGCATTTCGTAAATATATTTGCCATATTTAGTTGAGTTAGTGTAACACATGAAAACCAATAGCATCACATACTTCTAAGATCATAGGCTTTTGGAAGCCACAAAGCAAATGTGATGAACTAAACTACTTTTCAAGAAATATGTGCAGACAAAAAAAAAGTATATTGAAAGACAAGAGAAAGACAAGACAGACAAGAGATACTAATTCAGTTTTTTAAGTACAATGACCATTTATTAGCCATTTTTGTCTAGTATGCAATATTTTTATATATATTTACAAATAGACAATAATTACATACAAATTGAAAGAAAATCTTTTAAAGAGTTACCCCAAAGGCACTATCATACACAGTACTTACTATTAGTCTTTCTATTAGAATAGAGTGGCGTTGACCTGTTGGAGTCTCCCTCGTGTGAAACTTCTACTGCCACGGCAGTGTCTTCCCAGCTTCTTTTATAGCCACTCTGTGGCCACACTAACAATAGGAAGGGGCTGTGCATCATGTTCTGTGACTAAGACTGTCCCCCCACCCGACCCCTTGTATAAATGAAATATGTGCTTCTCTTGCAGACAATAAACCTCGGACGATAAAGTCTACTGTCCTGCAGATGATTAAGGCACTACGACCTCCTATATTTGAAATATTGCTCATCCTGTTGCAGTGATCCTGTTGTTTTCAGAGGATCATAAAACCATACAAATGGAATTTTGATCGAGAGCAGGGCAGAAGAATGTGAGGCTTTTGATCACCGGGGGCACAATCCAGCTATATTTAAGGACTTCTCACTTTACCATTTTTAAGATGGATTTCAGGATCAGAACCAATGAATTGTATCCAATGTTAGTCTAACTAAAGTCCCATTCATTTCAGTGGATCTACTCTAAGTAGGACAAACATTGGATGCAACCCAATGGATGAAATACGTTATATGTTCAGAGTAGGAATTAGCTGGATTTTGTGAGTAGCCAGTCAGCAAGAGGGAAAGAGAGAGAGAGATGGAGACATGAGGACATAAACAAAAGTAAGAAGAACTCCATTTCTTCGCCTATTCTGGTTGGAACATAAGTTGGTACAGAGCTTACAATGGTGCATACCTGCAACATATCAGTGCCAAGGCTCAGCGTGAAAACATGAATGTTAATGCATCTACATAAATCTCTCCTAAATATGATCAATTTTCCCACCCCTGCTACCATCAATTCTATTTGCCAGTAGTTCTGCTCCACGTATCCTATAAGTTGGTCCCCAGCTGAAGGATCATAAGCAAGCGGATTTAAATGACATAACAAGCAGATAATACTACGGAAGAACCAGCATTTGAGCATAATTCATTTTAGGCTTTCTAATAATGGTTGTTATAGCCTGGATCAAATTTAAAGGTGTCAGAAGTGATTGGAATTTTGCATGCCTACCCTAAATTTGTTTGACTGCTATTGGTTATGATTATACTGTAACTTTGAATTTGTTGTGCTATTATTCATGGTTGAGATTATTATAAATGTAGAAAACATGGGGTTAAATGTAATATATTATCTTTTGCTACCTGAAGGCATATTACAGAAGGATATGAATTCAAAGGAGCCAGATTTAATTCTCTAAAACTAGTGTATTTTGAGGGTTGTGGTTTTTTTAAAAAATGTAACAAATAGTTTGATTCACTTAGATAAATAGCTCAGGAAACAAAATATAAATGAAAATATGGAGTAAACGAAGTTGCGATTATTAGATTCTAAAGCATTTGCCCATTTATACTAATTTTGGTCTCACAGCCTAAACTTGAGTCAAGGCTCATCAGGACTTCGTCCTTGAACCTGGGGTGCTTCCGGGCAAGGCTTTTACTGTGCTATGGGGCAAGCAGAGGCAGAGCTAACAAAATCTAGTTTTTCTGCACAAAAGCAACAGGGCATCCGTTGCTTTTCCTCCATGCAATCACAGCCAGTGTGGTGTAGTGGCTAAAGTGTTGGACTGGGAATCAGGAGATCCAGGTTCTTGTCCCCACATGGCCGTGGAAGCCCAGCGGGTGACTTTGGGCCAGTCACAACCTCTCAGCCCGACCTACCTCACAGGGTTGTTGTTGTGACGATAAAATGGAGGAGGATTATATACACCGCCTTGGGTTCCTTGGAGGAAAAAAGGTGGGATATAAATGCAATAATAAATAAAATAAATAAACACAAATTTTAAAAGAAAATAAAAAGTCCACAGCTATTTTTGGGCAACTCCAGACCCACCAAGGCATGCACATTCAAACACACAGCTCCACAGCAAGCAGATATGAGTCTGGTAAAAAATGTCCCATGCCCACTGCAATATCTTGCCCAGGAAAACAATGCTACTGCCTCACAAGCACCATATGTTGCTCAGAAAAAAAATAGGGATGTTGGGGGAATCTGGATTGGGGGTGGATCTGAGCAAGCTTTCATCAGCTCAGCTCCTCAGACTCCCTTCTGACTTCTGCACAGTGATGGGGCATGGCAAGTTGAACTAGATGCAGACTCACCTAAAAACATCCCAACAGCAGTTCATAAAGATGTTTCTGCAAGTACACACACTTAAGTGCTTGATATAAGGTAACCTGCTGTACTTAATATTGCAACTGATGTCAGGATATACATGGCCACTGTTCTGGCACAGGGATGGGATTCTGCCATATTAATTTATTATTTATTTGAAGTATATTTTCAATTTGTAATTTCTGAGGCAGGCTTACAAGAATTTTAAATAAGTTAAAGTACAATAAAATACAAAAAAAGTAGGTGCAGCAGATTGAAAACACCAAAACAAATAGTCATATCAGCAACTTAAAAACCCAACAGAGCTTTATACCATATAACTATATTGCAATATATTGCTATCGCTGTATTGCCATGGGTATTCTGTGCCTCTTTATAGCTACATTTAAAATTAAGATTATTTTTAAGGAATTAATAACAAAAGCAGTAGTAGGTAAACATCAATATTACAGACACAACTAATTCTTCCTTCTACCATCTGTTGTCTAGATGTGCTTATTTTGAGTCACTACGTTTCTCAGCTGTTCACTAAAGGCTCCTAGCTTTGTTACCTGACTTTCAATTGCTAAGCATAAGAGTCATTTATTGAAAAGGTCAAAACCTGTAACCAATTAAACATTTAAATAGAGGTTGCTAAATTGGTACTTCTGAGCTCTTTTTAGTTTCCAGGATACCCCTAAAGCTAAAGTAAATTATCTCTCTGTGAAAGCAGGACTTCCTAGTTACATGTTCCCAGACTAATAAGCACAGGCCAAAGTCAAGTCTAAAACATCTGGTCTAATTCACTGTTCACCTTTATCACTCAGTTCATTTAATAGGCATTCATTTAGGGACAACTACCATTCTCATAAGGACTATGATTTCATTCATCTGAGCAAGCGAATGTCAGCCAGAGAAATTGAAAGATGCTCATTGAATGACCACTTAAAGCATTCTATTATGGACAAAGTGAACTGCCATGGCTACTCAGTTCCACTGTGCTTGGGGAGTTGTATTTTACGGAACATCCAGACTGCTCTTTGTTTAAAGATCAGGTGCTGAGGTAGAGAAATTATGGATGCTTCAAGCCATACTGGCTCCCCATTGGGCCACAGAACTGCTGGACAACAGCGAGGAACCAATGGTTCACAAAGCTGGCTTCCTCAGCTGTCCTCAAGAGTGTCCCTAGGGGAAACAAACAAACCTGGCCATGCCTATAAGCACCATCACACAGGGGCAAATCACATTTGCTTACTGTCGCTTCTCTGCCTGTGCGTTTGTCCCTCATTACTTCTCTTTTGAAAGAGGAAGTAAACAACGTGCACATGGCCTATTCATTGGGCCGTTTTGATCACACTGCTTCTCCTACATACAGCAGGAGATAGCAACTTCCTTCTTTTTTTTTAAGTCGGACTTATTGGGGTGTTTTTTGTGGTGCGAAGAAGGCAAGAAGAGGCATGAGAGGGAGCTGTCATGAGAGGGACTGGTGAAAATCTGTGAGGGCCCAGTAACTAGCGTGCAATAAAACCTTCAGCTGATGAAGCTCTATATGATGATGCTTTGCCTCCTGATTTCCCCCAAACCTCATAGCATCGCTGCTGCCAAGCAGAAACAATAGAGTTACATGCAGGAGTGACCGCAGGCTATCCAGCCCAGGAAAAATTGCAGCGCTGGTTTAAAAATAGCTCAATTCTTGCTATTTTAAATTTATTTGAAGGCAAGGGAGATGGGGTGGGGGAGGTAACAGCAGAGTCACCATGAAGACCCGAGCAAAAACCAAGCACCAGGGGCCATTTGGCTTGTCAAGCCCGTCCTCTGCCCTATGTTCCCACATCACTTGAATCCACCTGTAGCAACACCTATTACCTTGACCTGAACCAAGGCCACAACTTTTGTGAACCGCCCAGAGAGCTTCGGCTATTGGGTGGTATAAAAATGTAATAAATAAATAAATAAACTGTCAGTTGAAGAAACAATGTGGTGACCTCCAAGCAACTGAAAAAGTTGCAGTAAAACAACACTGCAAAAAAGCGCAGTTTCAGGGTGGGGGGAGCCTGACGTGGCTGTGAGCTGGTGGCTGCATCATATAAACAATGCAACACCACTGTACACTACATTGACCCAACTAGAAGTGAAGGAAGCTGGTATGATGTACAGTTAAGAGATTTTGAGGCTTTATCTTTATTCATTGCCATTGTTGTCATCATCACCATCAATGATACCATTATTCTCTGTATATCTAAGATTTGGAGCTAGAGAGTTGGTTCCAGTCTACAGAGAATACTGTATATAAATACTTTGTAACATCCCATCTGTAACCCTTTTGCTAACAGCAGTGACAATAACATGGATTGGGTTTGTTTTGAATTTGGCATTAGCTATCACACCCCCACCCATGAGAAACCTGGAATCTAGGTATCACTAATTGGGTGCCTAGAAAGTCCAACAAAATATGAAACGGGGGAAGCAGGGGAGGAAAGTCATAGAACTGGGGTATAACGATACAGAAATAGGGGGGAATCGAGGAAAATCCAAGAGCTTCGGCTATTGGGCGGTATAAAAATGTAATAAATAAATAAACAAACAAACAATAAACTGTAGGGGGAGGTACAAAGGAAATCAATGGGCAGAGGTGATGGTGAAAACAACAAGTGTGGGAGTGAACCTCAGCGGGATAACTGCAAGCGCTACAGGAGAGGTGTAAAGATGTTTGGACGTACAAGCGCACAGGTGTAAGTTTGCAAGCTTTCATATGCTGTGGAAACAAAGTGGGATAATTCGAGGGAAAATGTGTAGGTGTGATGGAGCTTATAGTATAAGTGGAGAGGGAGGTTGTGCATAGAAGAGCATACAGAGGAAGATTGTAGTAGACAAGAACTTAGAAGGATCGGAAACAAATTGTTTACAATCCCAATGGACTAAACCAACAAGAAAACAAAAAGGCTTTTCAAGGGATCTCATAGCCTAATTGGACTTACTGAAACCCCTACTATTTTCAGATGTTGGCTGAATGCTATCCGGTCCAGAATTACCCATGCTGTTGAAACAATTTCAAGGAGTATGTCTTTCTGATAATGACACAGACATCCCTCCAAGTTTTCCACATCCTTTGGTACTCAACACACATGAACTTTCAAAGGCAGGGTATTGCCTCCTGTATGAAAGAGGAGGAATGTCTCTTCTAAGATCATTTTCGTATGTACTCGTGATTAAAATAACTAGGGTGGGTTGTTTTTTTAGAGAAATCTGTTGCTCAATTAAATGGGCACCTTTATACTCAACCTAATAGTTTTAGATTTATTACCAGCCTTCCCCAACCTGGTGCCCTCCAGATACATCACTCCTATAATTCCCATGGCCATAGCCAGGCTAGTTGAGAAGGGAGTTGCAGCCCAGCACATCTGGAGGGCACCAGGCTGGGAAAGACTGAATTAATCTAACTGAATAGATTCAACATTGCAGTCATGTGGTTAAGATTTGCATACCTGCTTGGTCAAGGAATTACAACATGTATTTGCATACCTACTTGGTCAAGGAATTACAACATGAAGCTGGTGTTTTATACCAAATCTTTCACATTTTAAAATCTGTTTATATATGAATATGTTTTTAAAAATTAAATTACTAAATCTATAAAAATGTATAAACTGGATGCGCTATTAGTGGTCATTTGTTTTGGTTTTTGAAGAGCATGCCAAGAGGTTGGCCATGGTGTGGGATATGTATATCTCCACTCTGTGTGCAAAAAAAGAGTTATGCCAAAAGAAATACTAGAAAAATGGATGAACCTCTGTCTTGATTCATTGAACTATCAGAAGCTTTCCTATCCTTGACTTATAAGATTGCTACTGCTACATGTAAACCCGGCAAAGCTCTATGAACTGCAGGAGAGCAGTTTGTCATATTAATGGGTTTAAAATGCGGATGTCTAGTTGCAATCATAAGGAAGCTGATACCAAATGTACAATATATAACATCCTCAGTGAAAGTAGCATGTGATAATGTCAACATCTACTGTTGATATCCACAGTATGCAGCATTTCCAGGTTTGTACATACAATTCATAGGAAGCACAAAACTAGTTGCCCCTGAATGTCAGTGATCTTTAGATAACTTGTAATTTTCTGGGGGTTTACTTCTCAGCTCTCCTTGGAATAGGAGGTACCGTGGGCTGGAAAAACTGCAAGAGAATCCCCCAACTAGTTGATCAGATGCAAAGATGGGGTTATGCACAAGCAGTGGGAAGCAGATAGGAAACTGGCTTCATCTCCAGAAGGCAAACAGGTTTCCTTGCTCGCCACTAGGTGGCAAAGTCCAACAGCATCACACACACACACACACGCGCGAGAGACTCATTCCACCACATGTAATCAGTAGCAGGCATATCTGCTATCACCACAATGTGAAGAGACTTATATATATATTTTAAAAAGTGGTCATTTCAGTTATGTGAATGCTTTGTTGTAGAAAAAGTATACCATTTGTTAATAGCTGCTAGGATTTTAATACTGGAAATGAGCAGAAGTCCAGGGATGGAGAAAGACTGGCTCTCCAGATATTGTTGGATAGCTCCCATCATCCTGCACCTTTGGCTATCCTGGCTTGTGCTGATGGGATCTGCAGTCCACCAACATCTGGAGGGCCACAAGTTGCCCAACCCCTGAATTACACGATGGGAAATAGGCCAAGCAATTCTATGTTCCAATGGCAGAAGGGGAGGTGGAGGTACACTGCCACCACAGCAGTGCAATGGGCACCATGTCCTATATGTCAGGTGTGAGGAACAGGATTAATCCACAGTGCTGGATGACATCAGGAGGTGGCCTCCCACTAAGCCTTGCCCCTGTCATCACCTGCCCCATTTTGCCTTTCTCTGCTACCTTTGCTCCTGCGCTTTCCTAATTGGGGAAGGCAAGGGAGGAGCAAAATGTTCTCTGCCTCTAGGAATGCCTCTCAAGGCTGCAGCTAAGTCCAAAGCCAACTTTCTTCCTCCCCTTTCCCAATCGTGCAAAATGCAGGAAGAATGAAGCGGCCAGGGCAGTGAGACTCTAGTGGCTCATTTGCTCTCCTGTCCCCTTTCTCTTTTGGCAGGGAAGGGGCCTTGCTAAAGGCCCTGGGGCCCAGCTGAATGTAGCTCATGGGGCAGAGATTCCCCACTCCTGATATATGTGCTCAGGGGGTTACCCTTCATAATCCCTCCATTCGCTGCCTCACACACTAAAGCAGCAGCAACCATTCCTTTTGTACACCCTGAAAGGCCTGCTCCTTGTAGTTCAACATAATAAAGGCTTTCATTTTGCAAAATGTGTTATTTCTTTCCCCCCACCCCATGGATCCTTCCCACCCTCCTACTTTGAACTGGCTTCAGAATGGACTCTGAAAGGAGGAGCAGGGACATTGATGGGCTCTGGGGCTGGCCCAAGACATTTTGCTATGTAAGGAAGAGAACAATATGGCACCCCCTCACAATTCCATGGACAGAAGCTGTTGTGGCCAGTAGTTAAATCTTACTTCAACATTGGCAATAGGGCAGCATCCTCTACTAAAACTGAGGTCAGCATAGGGTTGCATGGCAAGCTAGATGGTACACACAGCTTGGCCTTCTTTAGAGAAAGAGAAAGACAGAAGCATGGCAAATAAATATTATAATAAAATAATAGAAATTAAAATAAAGCGATAAGAGCCAAATAGAATTGGTAGGCCACATCTTATGGGAGTAGGGTCTGTTTCTCCATCAGTATGGCACTCTGAGTTGAGTGTAGTTTGGGATAAGAGGCAAACTGGCACAGTGACCAACCAAGAAAGAGACTTTGGGGTTGTGGCAGACAGCTCGATAAAAATGTCAACCTAGTGTGCTGCTGCTGTTAAAAAAAAAAAAAAAAAAAAAAAAAAGCAAACTCCATTTTAGGCATAATTAGGAAAGGAACTGAGACTAAAAGCTCCCTACCTTCGCTTCTCCGCCCTTTTTGTTCCTCAGTTACTTCCTCTTTTCAAAAGAGGAAGTACATAATGGGCACAATGCCCATTGAGTCCGCTGTTTCAGAACTTTATCACACCAGGATTATACTGTGTAATCACTGCGAATTGCATGCAAAGGACTCAGAAGTCCCCCCCCCTTATAATCTGCTTTGATTGTGAAGTAATCCCATGCATCCTGCCTTAATTGTACAATAAAGTAAAAAGATTCGCCGTATTTAGCCCGTACATTTTGAGCGTATCTTCCGAGCCGCCCCTGGGGCGCAGGAGCAAGATTTTAAAGAAATGCTTACATCTGTGTAAGCTTTAAAGATAAAGACACCAAAATTGGCACAGTAATAGATATTAGGGAGAGCTTTAAGCATACCAAATTTGAATTGAATTGGGTCATCCGTTGATTTTTTAATGATTTTTTACATTTCCCCCCTTAAACTCACTTCCTGGTATGCAAAGTATTGCTGTTGCCCGGTAGCAAAAACAACAACAACGGCGAAAGCTTAGCGCTACGGGAATAATCCAAGGGAAGCAGGTATGTGGGATGAAGCTAATAATGGCGCTGCTTCTCCTGCACACAGCAGGAGAGAGAAGCAATTCCAAATTTAAAAAAACATCGGACTTAACAAGTTTTTTTTTTTTATCTCACAAGTAAGGCCAGAAGCAGCAGAAGGCGCACAAGAGGCAGACGACGTCATGTGAGGGACCTGAGCAAACTCCGTGAGTGCCCAGTAACGAGTGTGCAATAAAACACTCATGGGATGGAGCTTTAAAACTGCCAATATCATATTGCCCTACAAATCCATGGTGCGACCAGACTTAGAATACTGTGTATAGTTCTGGTCACCGCACCTAAGAAAAGATATTGTAGAGTTGGAAAAGGTGAGTCAGAGGAGACATGATAGAGACATACAAAATTATGCATGCAGTGGAAAATCTGGATAGGGAGACATTTTTCTCCCTCTCTCATAATACTAGAATCTGTGGTCATCCCATGAAACTGACGGGTGGCAGATTCAAGACAGATAAAAAAGCAAGTACTTCTTCACACAATGCATAATTAAACCATGGAATTCACTACCACAAGACGTGGTGACGGCCACCAATTTAAATGGCTTTAAAAGGGGGTTAGACAAATTCCTAGAGGAGAAGTCTATCAATGGTTATTGGTCCTGATGGCTATCTTCTACTTCCAGTATCAGAGGCAGTATAGCTATGTACAGCAGTTGCTGGGGAACATGGGTGGGGAGGTACTGTTTCACTCACGTCCTGCTTGTGGTTTTCCCATCAGCAGCTGGTTGGCCATTCTATGAACAGAATGCTGGACTAGATGGACTCTTGGTATGATCCGGCATGGTTCTTCTTTGAGCTGAGTACTGCCAGGAGGCTGTTTCCCTGGCATACAGGTAAGTGGTTAGAAGTTTTACCTGCTACATTTTTGTACATCAGATTTCTGTTGAAAGGAACCAGGACTAGGAAAAAAAGGTGGCAACACTAAAAAGTCCTGTATGGGATTTACTAAGGGGTTATCACCTCAGGCATTCATAACTAAATGAGCAATCTTAAAATTAAACTCTGTTGGATTTACATCAAGTTAGAAAGCTCTGGCATGGGCTGGTCCATGAAATCACGAAGAGTCGGAAGCGACTGAATGAATACACAACAATGTGTTTAAGGCTGCGATCCTTTTACAATTTCCAGAGGAGAAGCCATGTTAGACTGTTGCAGCAAAAACAATGAAGTCTTATGAAGACTAACAAATTTATTACGGTATTATTTATTTTATTATTTTTATTTTATTACGTTTTTATACCGCCCAATAGCCGAAGCTCTCTGGGCGGTTCACAAACCACTTCTTCAGATGCATGAAGAGGGTGTGGGGAGGGATGGGGAGAATTGTAATGAGTGAGGTCAGAGGGAAATGAAACACAGAAATTACAGATAGTGATAATTAACTATGGCCATTCACAGAACAGTTGTTGGGTGGTAACATAAACATCCTTGCACTGGTGAGGTAGTATGATTTTAATGATTAAAAAAACTCCTTTGTCCTTGATCAACCTAGAGGAAGTAAAAGTTGGATCTCTTCAATGAATTGCAGCATAACTGTTTCACATTGAGATATGTTTTTGAAGTTCCTTTGTTCTAGAATATCTACTTTAAGGTCAGTGACAACTGTGAGTTTCAAATGTCCCTCCGTGGTGTTTTTTGTTTTTAATGTTGCCTTTTCTGATTTCAGATATATATGCCCATCTATTCTTTTGCATAGAGACTGGCCTGTTTTCCTATGTAGAATGCAAAGGTACATATTATTTGACTTATTGCCATTATCATTAATTGCTTTTCTTCTTTATTGAAAGCTTTAGGCTGAAATCCTATACCTAGGAATAAGCCCCATTGCACTCAATGTGACTTACTTTTGTTCAATACATAAACATTTTTTAAAAAAAGTCAGAATGCATTAGGCACCATCACGACCAATCGGGTTCCCATTTTGAAATAAGTGATTTGCATTACCGTGTAAGGATGGCCCCGCAAGATCATTAAGTGCGGGATCCATGAGCATTTATAGTGTTTTTCATTCACCACTTAATAATCAGTCCTTATACATCTTGCAGCCCGAATCTAGTTTTGAATGTTGTATTCTTTTTATTTGACTATTGTTTTTGTTTTGAAATTTTTGTAAATCGCTTTGATTGGGCCCAGAAAAAGCAGTATAGAAATACAATACAAAAGGCAAATAATAATAAACAATAGTCTTCGAAAGTTAAAGCCCCATGGGTTTTCAAAGGGCAGTCCTTGGTAAGAATAGTTAAACAAAGGCACCTCCCCATTAACCATTGTTTTTTTCTTGCTCCCAATCCACGGTGGGTTGTGGTTATAATTGCAGAGGCTCAGTTGGGAGATCCCTTAAAACAAGATTAAATGCACCACACCGAGTTACTGAACTCGGCAGCAGCTTGCACAATTGTGCCAGGGAGGGAAACACGCTTCCATCATAAACCCGACCTCTTCCAGTGCCTCCATGAGGTACTGCAGGCCCTACCGAGCCTTCCCTTCCCCTCCCCGTCTTCTCTGGTTGCTATGGTGAGTGCGATCCTGCCTGCTGGGTAATAGAACAGCTTTGTGAATAGGAGTAAAGGAGGAGCTGCTCCTTGAGGCGGAGCTGCGCGCCTGGGAAAGGGTAGGGCGCAGAGGAACGTCGATCACCGGAGAAGCGATTTGTAATTGGTGGAAGTTCTGATCACGTGCTTATGTGGGCAGGACGTATATAAACTCAGGGCGTGTAGGTGCCGTCCGCCATTTTGTCCAGTGCGAAGAAGTAAGAGCGGCAGCGAAATCGAGTCTTGGCGGGAAAGCGAGAGACACCGATCGAACTTAGGTTGCTGAGGGACGAAGTAAAGGAGGCGGCGAAGGAGAGAGAGTAGTAGTATTTATCGAGAGTCCTTCGCACTCCTGGTCCCGGAAGCCGGTGAGGGAGGGGCTGGGTCGGGATGGGAGGCCTCGCGGTTGAGACAGCGGACAAAGAGCCGCCGCCATTTTGTATGGTCGAAGTAACGTCAGGTCTTCTGCCGGGATGATGGTCCCGTGAATGAAAGGGAAGAAGAACGGACTTGGGCACAAGGGGCACTGTCGTTGTATGCCCAGACTAGGGAGGGAGAGTCGTGGGGGTTGAAGGATGCCTGGTTGGGCGGGAACCGGCTTCGAAAGCGCGCCACCAACCTGGCTAATTATAAGCCTTAAGTTACCTCGTGAGTGAACCCGAGGCCCGCCTCGTATCCCTACCGGGCTGCATGGTTAGAAGCGTGCCTTGGAAATCCGAAAATTCACGCCTTTGGAAGCTCAACCCTGCCTCCTTTTTTTAAAAAAAAAAACAAGAACCAGAGAAAAAGATCGGCTGCTTCTCCCGCCTTGCCTTCAAAAAATTTTGGATTTCGATTTGTGCTCTCTGAACTCAGATAACGTTTCTGGAAACAGAACTAGCTATATACAGACATGACTTAAGTGCATTGTCAGTTGTAAGTCATCCACGGTGCATTTTTAACATCTGAATGCTAGACTCTAGAGTTGTTATAAATCTCTTACAATTTAAGAGATTCCTCTGTTGTGTGGTAAGCCTTACTGTAGGTTAATTTTTTTACTGTGAACAGAAAGTGATTTTTTTCTCTTGCATTTCTTTCAGAGATGCATCGTGATTCGTGTCCACTGGACTGCAAGGTTTATGTAGGTAACCTTGGGAACAATGGCAACAAAACTGAATTGGAACGAGCTTTTGGCTATTATGGACCACTGCGTAGTGTGTGGGTTGCTAGAAATCCCCCTGGTTTTGCTTTCGTTGAATTTGAAGACCCACGTGATGCTGCTGATGCAGTGAGAGAACTAGATGGGAGGTAAAGTCCATTTAATTCTGGTTGAGCTTGCTTGAGCTTACCCTCTGATAAGTCAATGTAATAACTCTACACTGAATTAATACAGAAAAGTACATAGCAGATAGGCTTGTTGAAAAGAATTTTCAGTCATGGCCTTTTAGGTATGGAGATGTTAAGAAATAGAACTGATATTATCCCAAGGTGAAGTTATCCAAACTGCTAGCAGAATCTATTAAACTTGTTTAAAATAATAATTTATGTCTTGTGTAAGAAGGGTTTATTTTGAAAGTAATCTAGACATGTTACATATGAATTTGACACTTCATAGTTTCTGTTTAGGCTCCAAATATTTTAAGTGCTCTAACCTTAGAGGACAAATGGCTCAGTATGTAAACAAATTTCAGTCATATTTCAGATAGTATCAGCATTGATTTTTGCATGCTATTTTTTTTAAAAAAACCTTTGGTTTCTATAAGGAAGCTTAACACTGAAGACCAGTGTGCGCTCTACACCGTAAAAACACTTTAAAATGCTGGCTGCTTCCTGAGAATGAAGTACTGGTTTCCAATCTGTTCCATTTCAGCAAAGCACAACCAATAGCCTGGATGGTAAAGTTTTGTGTCTAGTAGTTATCAAGAGGTTCTTTCCAAAAGTTGAAAACTTTGGCTCCATTTGAATATTGGTATTGACCATCAGCATCTTATCTCGCAGAACACTTTGTGGGTGTCGTGTCAGGGTGGAACTGTCCAATGGTGAAAAACGTAGTCGGAACCGTGGTCCACCTCCCTCATGGGGTAGACGTCCTCGAGATGATTATCGCAGGAGAAGTCCTCCACCTCGTCGCAGGTATCTAGGATCAAAGAACTTGCATAGTGATGTTGGCAGTATTACCTTTTTGGCATAATAGGGTTTTAAAAGCATATTGATGTCTGTCAATATTGAACCACCAAATTCTAAAGCATTAAGCATGTGTTAGAGGGATACACTGTGTTGAATACTGACTTTTATCCTTAGGTGTCTATACCAGTTGATAGTGCCCTCTAACATGGATTATCATCTTTTCTTCTGAAGTCTATTCATCTTCTAGTCGCTTCCTTTTTCTTCCCAGTACTCCAACATGGTTTTTTGCTTTCCTTTACTCCATTGTTGGTAAACGTTACTTACAACAGCTTGGCTTTTTTTCACTCAAGAGGTTTTTCCACTTTAGGACAGGTAATGCCAGGCAGGCAACTGTTTAAAGAATGCTAAAGCAATGAACAGTTACTTAGCTAAACTTGACAGTGTAGTAGAACCATTGAAATATGACTCCCATGAATTCTGCAAGATTAATTTTCAGAATAAAACAGACTTTTATTTGATGATGCATTCTCTGACCCAGACAAGTTGGCTGGGTGTTAAATATTCACTTCAGTACTTAAATCCAGATTTCTGCAAGGGCTGATCTTAACCTATTGCAGGTGAATGAAGTCCATACAAGATAAGAGTGAAACCTATTCCCTTTCACTGTAGAACACAATAGGAGTATTTGTTAGCTGATAGATGGTTGTACTGATGGCTTGTTTTTCATTTTTTTATGCTTTTTGGTCCATCTATTAATAAAAATGAACCCGTTACAGAGTCACCATCATGTCTCTTCTCACCACCCTCTGAGTCTGCATTAGCCAGTCAACTAGCCCTTTCAGCGTCATGTGACCAGCGCGCCCCATTCAGCTTGGCTGGTGTCGTTTCACATGACCCAGGCATGGCCAGTCGTCAGGTTGCACCGCCCTTTGGTTCCCGAGCATGCTGTTTTCTCTCAGCCTTCTCTCCAACCTTAACCAAATCGGCAGCAGCCACCTCGACCGCCCACACATTCCCGGCCAATCAGCTCAGCTGTTTATTTACCAAATGTCTTCACAACAACTACAGCAGCAGCCTTCGGCTAACAAAAAAGCAGGAAAAATCCACAACACCCCCTTCGCCAACCAACTAAATACAACGCAACATCTGGCAAAACCTTTTCAGCAAATTCTTCTTGGCAGTCAGTCCGGCAGCCTCACCTCACCATTTCTAGCTTGTTGAAACCAAAAACTAGTAAGTTTTTCCTGCTTATACAGTTTACTGCTGGTTAAAATAAGGAGTAAGCGGCTTATAAGTAATTACTTTTTCTCAATCAAAGGCTGGCTGTGCATAATTTCGTGGTAACATTCATATGTTGCTTAAATAAAACTTTTAAGGGTGTTAAGGAAATTTAATCTAAGTAACTAAACTGCAGTATATTTGCATGTGAAATGGCAAGCTACACTTAATTGCTAACTTAGTTTTTCCTTACAAAATCTGCCAACTCCTTTCACCTTTAAACTGTTTTACTAACGGTTTCAGAACAGTTATTTTTTGGGATAAACTGGGCAAACTAAGATTCTTTAGACTAAACACACTATGACAGATTAAAATTTACATTCACAAATATGCAATTCTAATGGCGTTTAATGGCATTGTCACTGTGTGCATTAGTCTTTCACTTGGTACCTTATGTCCTGTTGAGGACTTGACCTTGCATGGGTTCCAAAATATTGGTTTATACCAATTTTGGAACTACTTGTGGGACGTTGGTATAGTATTCTAGGCAGTGGATTTAGTTGAGATGGAAGTGCTGCATTGGACAGGTTTGCTATGATGTGGTGTTAGTTAAAACAAACTCATGGTTGGAAACATGCTGATCACACTGAGTTTTTTTAATGCCTGAATCTTTCCATTTTGCTGGACGATGGGTGCCATTTATCTTGGCACATTCACTGGGCCCAACAGTGACTTGACAAGTTGGGAATTGCCTCACCCTAGTAGTGTTGAATTGATAAATACTCACTTTTCTGTTTTGATTGTAGATCTCCACGAAGGAGAAGCTTCTCTCGTAGCCGCAGCAGGTAAAGTGTTGATACTAAATTTGAATTGTCTAGTGATTTACTATAGAATAAGGAGCTTTCCCACTACTTTAAACTGATGACATTGTAGTGCAAAAGAAAAATGACCCAGATGGAAAGTAGTTAAAAGTTCTAAAACACTTTACTTGAAAGTAGCTCAAGTTGTCCAAAGGATAGCTTATATAAATGGTTATACAATTGACTTGCCATATTTTTTATTTTCTTCGAATCACAGCCTAATAAGAAATCACACTTTAAAAATTCTGGATTTTTTTCTGGCATTAAATGTGATACCTTGCATTTGAAATCATTCAGTATCAGTGTTGTGTTACAAATTCATTTAAAATGAAAATGGACTTCTTTTCAGGCATGATTTCAGAGCATTGTAAAAATTAATGTTTTGAAGCTGTGGATTACTCAGATAGAAAGCACATCAGCTATAATTATTAATTATGTGTTTGCACACTGGCCCTAATTATTAATTAGGAACTCATTTTAAGTTTTAAATTAACTGTTTTGGGTAACTTAGAAAAACATTTGTTATTCAAGGACTGAAATCAAGAAAGGCCTCTAAAAATGCATTTATATTAGTGAAATATTTTATTCCAGAATCCTCTCAGTCTTCATATGCATTCTCTTGTAATTCTGAATTTCTCTTTCAGGTCCCTTTCTAGAGATAGAAGGAGAGAGAGATCATTGTCAAGGGAGAGAAATCATAAGCCTTCTCGTTCATTTTCTAGATCTCGTAGGTAAGCACATCAAGTCTCTCGATTCAGACATAAGGGTAATTCTGAAGTGTGTTCACTAGATAAATCCCTCTAGTGCAGTAATTAAGAGCCCTTAATTTAATATGTATAATGGGCAAGTCGAAAGTTCAGGTGTAACTTAAATTTATTTGGATAGAAAATCATAACAAGGTTTAGATAGTGAAGTTGAAGTATATTGCACTGGGGAATCAACTTCTATTTAACTGAGAATCTTTAATGTATATTTTATCTAGCCGTTCCAGGTCAAATGACAGGAAATAAGACCTTCTGGAAGAGCAATGTACAGGAAGTCACACTAGATCTGAAGAAAGGAGTATGTACAGAACATTGTTTTCTTTAAGACTTCATAAGCTTGGTGCATTTTTAAGATGTTTTAGCTGTCAAATTTTGTTTTCCTTGTCTCTTGTAACAGGTGACAAATGTAACAGTTGTGAATCTGTATATGGTTCTGAGCAGGTCATATGAAGTGTAATAAACCCGTTGCTTTACAGTGTACCCTTAAGCATAACTTTGATTTGCTTTAGTGTTAGCCAATTACCTTGCATAGACTTACCAAATAAAACCTCAAAAGCCATGCAGTGGCAAATGTTCTTAGTCTTTTTGAGTTGTTTTGGAATCTTTTCAGGATCTAAACTTGAAAGGAAGTTCTCAGCACTCAAGGACTATTAATCATGAGCATTTGCTGCAATCACAAATGGGCAATCTGTGCAGGGTGAGACCTGGAAGTTTAATTAGCTGGTCAGAATAGTGGAAAGAATAGAAATATTAGAAAGGGACTGTGAAAGCCTTATAGGTAGACTTCTTTTCTAAAACTGTTGAAGTTCTGATTTATACCAGCTTAGTCAGAACTACCTTTTATTGTGTAAAATGTAGATTGAGTTTTGTACCTTTTTGTCTAGAGTGCTACCTAAACTGCAAAAATACAAGCTGCCTAACAATTTTCACTATTGAGCAGACCAAAATAAGGACCCATAGCTGGGTAAATATGGATGCATAAGGGTACATTGTAATTGCAAAATGTCCTTATTGTGCATAAATTGTCATGTCACTGTAAACTCTTGGAGCTCTTTGGATTAAAGTTTTGGTTACAAATCGTTCTAAGTATTTAACTTTTGTATCTTGACATTCATGCAAAATATAATATTCAGGTAGACTTGTATACAGTTTAATTCAAATCTACTATTGTGAACAGTTTGAAGCCATAATCAAATTTCACTGTGTTAATGTCTGGTTAATTGGCTGTTCCGAGAGAGTTCATACATAAGTAAGAGATACACAAAGCTCCTTTTGAAATATGTCTGATCAGGAGGTAATTACCTTATATTAAAATATGGCTATTCCAACATCAAAACAAGTTATAGTAATGTCTGGCTTAGCATGAGATGAGCCTTTGCATTTGACTGATGTAGCACTCAAACATGTATACCAGAAGTGAACTTGCAATCCAGGGATTCAAAATGAAGAATACAATTTAGCTTTGTCATGTCTGCAAAGCTTTAAAGTGCCCTGCATTAAACAAATGTTGCATGCAATGTTTTATCCACAACAGAAGCCATTTGTGGCATGTAATTAGAATGCCAAAATGTACATCGGTCGTGTACCCCAGAAAATGACTGGTCTTGTGCATTTAGATTAAATCCATGCTACTTGAAAATATCTGGTTTAATTTCCTTATCTAGCATTGAAAGATAAGTATATGGTCATCCAAAGATGGTTAATGTTTAGGGGTTTATTTAAATAGGAACATCAAAAGGGAAATATAAGTCTTCATTCAAGGCGTCTTGTACAACTTCATTGTGCCTTGTCAAGCTGTGTAGATAAAGCATTCTATACGCAGCTCACCTTGTAGTGCAGTAGAGCTGTTGTAGGCTCATGGTGGAATATAGCCTTGTTTGGGGGATGGTTTCAGAAGTAGCAGTTGGTGAAAAGTTCAGTCCTGCTGAAACTATTCTTGGGACTCAAAGCACTTCATAAGTATTATGCACTTTTTAGCCTACTAAATCCCTGTATATCAGCTAGCAGTGTCTCAACTATAGATAGAAAGCCCTGCTGAAAAATGAAGGGAAGGCGATAAAGTCAACCCCCTTAAAGCATCTAGATCTAACCCATACAAAGCTAGGTGGCAAGCTACAGAGAAAGAGTTCAAACTGGACTAGGTGCTCCACAAAGCCTATCCCTGTCCATTGTAGTTGTTTGTAGGTCCTCTATCTCTAAAATTTACCTCTACAATAAAGTATTTTCAATGTAGAAAACTTGCTCAAACATTGAGGTCTGAAACCTAGTGTAAAGGGAACATGATATACTATAGAGCAGAATTGCAAAATATTAGTACAATAAATCCTTGTAAATTGGGCATTTGTTAAGCAATAATTGTTTCTGGTTGCTGCATGATCTTGTCTAGGCAAGTCATTCAGGTAGCTGGGATATCCTTGTGTTCTTTGTACAATACAAAGCTGTCTGGATTGCCTTTACTTGTCAGTTCCCACTAGCGATTTGTTAGGAAGTAGGAATCAAGTGGGTACTGCCTGGTTGCATCCCTAGACATTTTTCCTGGTTGTAACATTGTAATCATTGTAAGGATTTTATCTACCTCTTACCAAAAATGGCTATCATGAAAGTGCTGTTCAATGCACACACACAAACTGATATATGAACTTAAAGGAGTTTAAGGTGTAATTGGAGGCATACAGTATGTATGCTCTTCTATACAGCAGTCAACATATTGCAAGAATAATTTATATGGTGTTCACTACATAAAGAAGGATGTGCTGTTACTCAGGTTATGACAATTTATGGTGTTACCACACACAATTCACTATTTTGGGAGGAAATTACATTTAGTTATGGTAGCTGCTAATCATGACTTCACATCTTTGTACAGACTTGATGAAATATATGGATGTGCAAATAAGCACTATAGTATATACTGAAATTCTTGCTGATAATTAGGTCCATGTAAGAACAATTTGTATAAAATAGTCCTGCTAATGCACTATTATGATTGTCCCTTACATATTTAACTTAATTCTGTAGTAGCTTTTCTCTAACTTATGCTTTTTAGTGAATAAACATTGGGTAAAATTTGTAGGTAGACTATATAGAGTAATTACTATCACAGTTCGAGGGAGCTACAGATCCATGACCCAAAGCCAAGTGCCAGTGAAGCATTCCTGATTTGTTCATAGACCCACGGCTTTTAAATATTTCTGGCTTGTTTTACACTTCCCAATATAAGGAAAGGAACAAGATTAACCTCACAACCATGTCAGTTTATTGCCAAAACAAAACTATTGAATGAAAAGTACTTTTTATTGTGCCAAGTTTGGTATTAAGAATAGAGGTTGGGGTTTAAAACAGTTTTTAATCTTCAGTTTTAATAGTGGGTTATGACACACAGCATCAGTGACTGCTGTCTGAGATTAACAAAATAAAAAATGAGCCCAATGTTCTCTTAAACACAAGGTGCTTGATTCACAAGTCTGTTCTCCTGACTAGTCAAATCACATTTTAGTTTTTATAGGAGGTTTGAAGAAAATATACCACAGGCCGTGCTAGGCTGACCTAGTTAGCATGTGTGTTTCTTCTTTACTTAAAGTTAGCAGCACCCATTAAATTCAATTAAATCTGGGGCAAGTGGGAACCCACAGACATGCAAGATAAAGGTACATTGAGGAAAACAACTTTCTTTGCAAACAGTTCATGTCACCGTTGAACAGAACCCAAATCAGTTTGTCCATTTACCTCTTTTTTTAAACAAACGTGACATAGATGAACCACTGTACGTAGAAGAAAAATTAAAAAGTTGATAGCAAATCACACAAATCCAGTTCTCATTTGAAAAGTTTTATTAAAAGGGTTACAGGGAAGGGAAGAAAACTAGAAAGTAGCACACAGCAAAATAAACATTCTAAGTGATCTATTGATACAGTCTTAAAAGAGATTATATAAGGTTCAGTTAAGGAATTGTGGAAAACTTGACAAAATCATAGGGAAAATCCCAAGCATTTATCTCTACAGCAAGGATGGTGAACCTCTTTCAGTCTGAGAGCAGAATTGAATTTCAGAAAAGCTGCATTCCAGTGATAGGTAGTTCCGAAGATAAAGGGGGCACAGCTAAAGGCAAAAGGGTTGGCCCAAAAATTAGCTTATTTTAGTTTGAAAGTTCTTACTGCCAGTAACTAAGGTTTAGGACAGGCACTTCAATCTCCTAGGACGGAGAAAATGCACAAAGCTGAAAAACCACCAAATGATTGACGCTTGGAGGGAAGGATATAGCTACCTGAGAAACCTTGAAGGGCTGGATTTGGCCCCTGGGCCTGAGTTTCCCATCCCTCCTACAAGATCAAAAGAAGTGGGGGAAGAGACTCCAGCAATCAGATGAGGCTCTTATCACTTTGGAGTTGTCCCAAGGAACATGACTTGTGCATGTCGTCAGGAAGCCCTTGTGGAAATAAGATCACGTCCCAACAGCCCAGGTAGGTAGGACATGTGATGTGAATGGGAGATGTGCTTCGCAGGACTCATGGGGCGGGGTAGGCACTTCATCCTGTGTATGACAGTGAAGCTTGATATATGACAGAAGGGGAACCATGGAATGGAAAGTAAGTCATTGGGGCCAGAGAGAATGGTGGTGGTGTTTTTACACATGCTGTATTCTCAGCCTGTGTTCACAGCTTGACAGAGTGGTAAAATTTTTTGTTACAAACTGAAGAAATAGTCAATTTTGAATTGCAACATCTGAGAACAGTCCTAAGTCAATCAAACATCCCTGGTGTGTGAATGTGTTCTCAGTACTGTTCCCTTAGGTCCTTAGCGCTCACATATTCTTAATAGGGTAGACTGACAATTCAGTCAAGGGAGCAGAATAAGCCATGTGACTGGATAGATGAGTTTTTAAATAGTTGAAAGCAAGATGGCCATCCATTGTTTTCCCCTTTTGGCAGTGACGCCTCTAATGTTGCTTGAGCTGATGTCCACAAACATTCCAATTGCTTCGAGATCAAAGTTGTCAACAAAATATCCACAGTCCAGCTCTAGTTGGGATAGAAGGGATGGTTTAACCCCTTGATCAAAGGGGTTAAAACTTCACAGATCCTGTGGAAAGATGAGCTGTATAGGGAACCTAAAGACTGGGAATCTGACAAGGAAGGAGGTACTGGACCATGGGTAGGCATGCAGTTCCCCAAGAATATTGTGTGGCTCCCACTGTGTTTTTTCTGCCACCGCTAAAATTGAGCTACACAGAGAATGGCTGCATCAACTCTCTTCCCCCCCCCCCCCCCCGCTCCATCAGTTTTTGAGCAGTAAAAGCTGTTGTGATTTTGGCCACTACTGTTGGGGGAGCACAAGCAGGAAATAAGATTTTGCTTGGAAACCAACCTTACTTCCCTGCAAAATTGCTGCAATTTTGGCTGCCGCTGCAGTGGCAAATGCAGCGGGGTTAGGGCACCATCCCCATTGGGTTCCAGGGGGAGGCAATGTGGTCCCCTGACCCCTGAAGTTGGCCCACCCCTGTACTTGACAATGGAGAATCTTAAAGTTCAGAGATCCTAGAGGCAGTCTGGCTGATAGAAATGGACAGAATGAGCAGTGGATTCAGGAACATACGGAAAAAGCAGATGAAGCAGGCTTGAGGAAAAATGGTTTGGGACAATTAGAGAGCAAAAGGTTGCCATGTCATTGAGAAGAGTCCCTGGACGTTTAAGAGCTGCAGAGAAGGGAGAATTCTGCCAGCTGTAGCTTCTATGGTTACTAACATTGTGACCTGGTAGTCTTGAGGCAGAGAGTGCCGAGGCTGTGGGACATGATGCTATGGATCACATACTAATTGAAGCTAATCAGCTTGATCTTTGGTAGTGGGCTTCTGGTATCATCAGCTCCATAGCTATGATAGATGTCAAAACAGAAACAATATCTTCCATTAGATCAGCTTCTGTTTGTATGCATATGGACACTCGGAATATTTCATCAGGAAAGCTACCAATCACTGAGATAACCTCTTAAGTCTGGGGAAGAGTACAGGGGTGAGCAACCTTGGGGGTTAGGAGACCACATTGCTTCCCCCTGGAACCCAATGGGGGCTGTACCCTACCCCCATTGCATCTGCTGCTGCAGTTTGGATAAGAAAATAATTATTATCAGGAATAATTGCTTAGCTTTAGAGATCTACCTGGGGTATCCAATTATAATGCCTACAGCTTCAAATCTTAACTACCCAACTCTCCCTAAATGCTAGCATACTCTTAGTAATTTTTACAAAAGGATAAGGATGCTAATTTGGGGTGAGATATGTCCAGCAATTTCTTAGGATCAGAATAAAGGCTTTACTAAAAAGAAATTAGCTTAATTATTTAACATACCCAATGAACCTAAAGATGCAATCAAAGAAATTAAAAGCAAAGTTTTTGTACTGTAGCTTAATACTTGCCTTAAGTGAATCGAGCAAGGGTGGGCAGACTTCAAGCTTGTGGGATCTACTTTGTGTTTTCTAGAAAACCGAGATCTACCAACTGGAGGCTGGTGCAAAAGACATACACTTCGAATTTAAGAATTGTGAGCCCAGACTTATTTATAGAAGCATGGCATCCCGTTATTGCATTTGCAATACCCCCCTTCCCCTGCTCCATCTGTACAACTCAGATTTTAGAGTATCCTTTCCAGTACTGACCCCTTCCTTTCCAATAATGTTTTATACCAAAAACAAACAAACCTTAATTAAAAAAAGAGAGAACGTAGCCACCGTGCTGCTCACAGCAAAGAAAAGAATTCTGAGGCCAAGAATTTGTTTCGAGCACCAGAACCAAATGGAGTTTTCACAGTTCTGCTACACCAAAATGCACTCCTGGTTACCTACAAACTTTTGTCATTTCACTAGAATGATATTGGGGGTGGGGGGAAATTTAATTGCTGCTATTGCTGCAATTCAGAATCAGAAATCTTTGCTGATTTACTGCAAATAATTCAGAGATCTACCAGCAGATCCAGAGCTATCTTGCCCGCCCCCCAAATCTGGACTGGTGTTATATAGGGCTAACTTTACACATTTTTTTGTTTAACAAAATGTCCTTTGGCGGGCCTCTTCCTGTGTTGTTGGGTCCTAGGATTACCTGATGGTGGGCAGCAGCAGTGCTATGATGACTACTAGGTACCTTGGGACTGCCCTCTTAATTTCCCAAAATGCTCCAACATAGCATTGTTTGAGGGCATTGTTGGACATTAAAATGGCAGGTGATGTCACCATTTTAATTTCCTGCAGTGCCTAAGGGCAACAGTCTGGTGGGGTCATTCTGGGAAATTAAAATGGACACTAACTCCCAGAATCGGCTGCCTGGAGCCTGCCTCCGCACCCCTCCAGGTAGGCATCAGTTTAGTAGTGGGGCCTGCTAGTGCTGCGGTTGGCCAAAGGATGTTGGGTGTTGATTTCAGGGTTGCAATTACAGTTCACTGGTTGCAGATCCATCATCATGAGCAGCAATTCCTAAGTTAGAAATCCAATTTCCTCTCTTCCTTCTGGGCAGATAAGGGCTCCTCTTGGAAAGCAGGGAGTACAATTGTTTTGCCACTAACGCTAGGCTAAAGGCAACATAAAACAGCCTTAGCTGTATCATTACAGATAAACTTGGCTGTTGACCTAGCCTAGGGCACAGCATGATCCTTGGGAGCTAGAATAATAGAGCAGAGCAAGTTCAGGCTTGTCTTTGGCAGCTAATACATATCTGTGATGATTTCTGTATGTCTGGGATTTTGAGGAAACCGCAGCTGGGAGTAAACAATTACTGGGTGAAATCTGGTCCCATAATAAGGATGGAAATTCTGGCCAATGCAATGCAGGCATAGACTTCTAGACTGAATACCATTCCTCAGTATCTATCTATCTATCTATCTATCTATCTATCTATCTATCTATCTATTTGGTAGTCATGTTGGGCCATCAAAAAAAATCTTAAGAAGTAAGAGTAGGGCTACACCTTTCTTAGGACCAATTAAAGTAGTGTTCTCCAGGTTGGATGTTAAGCAAAATAACGGGAGATGTGGAAGGTTAGCCCAACTGCCCTTTCTGTTACCTGAAACCTATTTTGCACTCAGTGCAATTTAATTAAGTCTGCACAACCCATCTTAAGACTATTACAAACTGCAGAATTTGAGGGTTTTCCATCATATCTCTGTAGAGCAGCCTTTCCCAACCTGAGACCCTCCAGATGTGGTGGATTGCAACTCCCATCATTAAGAGCCAGCATGGACAGGCTGGCTGGAAATGATGGGAGTTGTAGTCCAACACATCTGAGGGGGCCCAAGTTGGGGAAGATTGCTTTAGTGTCTCTTCTTTTTGAACATAGGACAAGATGATTAACATCATTATGTATGTTTCTGGACATATATCTATATTTCAGGTACTCAAACCTTGCTTTTCCAGCTAAAAACTGCTTTAGGGAGCTTGCAATAGCACATTATAAACAAAATAATAATTAAAAAAATATGAAGCCTATGATAAAAAGAAAAATGAACACTGATACTGCACACTAATTAACACAAGGGAGCAAAATAGTGTCAGCACTAATAACTCACACCTCCAGCCAGCGAAATGTCTGCTAGAATAACAAATAGTCTTCAGTTTGGTGTGAAATGCTATCAGGGATCTTCCAGAGTGGGGCGTCCCCACATGGCAACAGAGTAGGCCATTTCTCTCATTACTGCCATTCAAGCCTCAACTTCCAGCAGGGCATATAAGAAGACCTCTCCTGATGACTTCAGGGAGTGGGTACGTTCATATAGCAAGAGATGGTTCTTCAGGGATCCTGATCCTAAGTCATTTAAGGTCCAATTCTATGCATGTTTAGACATTAAAAAGTATTATTGTTCCCAACATGGCGGGTTGGGGAATGCAAGGAATTGTAGGACTTTTCTGTCTAAACATGCATAGGATTGCATCCATAGGGCTTTAAATAACCAGTGCTTTGAACTGGACCTGGAATCAAACCTGCAGCCATCGAAAGTAATATAATAAAGAAGTTACATGCTCCTGATAACTGGCTTCCATCAAAAAATGTGCAGCAGCATTTTGCACCAGCTGAAGTTTCTGGATAGTGGTAGCCCTACCTAGAGTGGATTATAACAAACTAACCTTGATGTAGCTAAAGCATGCATGATCATGGCTAGATTCACCTTCTACCTGGGCAAAAGTATTTATGGCACAGCCACTACCTGAGCTTACAAGAACAAAGGTTGATCTAGGAGTACTCCCACGCTGCAAACCTGACTCGTTAAAGGGAGCCCAACCCCATCTAAAACAGGTTGTATTCCTGCTGCCAAATTTGTTGTTTTACTAACTAGGAATACTTTTGACTTAACTGGTTTGATCTTCAATTTGTTAACCTTCATTCAGCAGTTACTGATTCCAGGCACCCATTCAGAACCTCTGTGGCTTCCCTAGTTCAAGACAGAAAGAAGACTCAAGATTTGGATGCCATCAGCATACTGATGGCAGTGAACTCCTGTGACAAAGGCCTATATTCTGATTGGCACATATTGATTGGCTTCTCTTCTCTTAAGAATCTTGTCTACATCCTCAGATAAATTGAAAAGTATATGTCACAACAGGACAATCAGTAGCTACAGGTACATCTGAAAATTACTGTTAATGTAGCATGCAAGTCAGAATGGATTCAAATGACTTTATCCACCAAGTACTTTGAATCTGATCACACAAGGCTACCAAGGACTCCACTGTGAGGACCATGATGCAACCAAACCTTTATCACTCAGAAGGGCTCTGCTGGACTACCAGTACTATGCAGATGCAATGGTGGTGGAAAACTAAGATATCTTCACATCCATCATAACCATGGAGTTTGCTCTAAAATGGGCATGTTTGCTTAGATTTGTAATTGGTTTTCTTCCACCATCACTCTAGTCAGCTGCCCAGAAAACCAAGGGAGCCAACTACACTCTTACCAGTGAGAGAAGATGTTTAAGAGAAGTGTCAACCAGCCAGGCCACGTAAATTGTCCATATGCAGATTATGAAAAGTCACATATTTTGGTCATGGCTGCAGAATTCAGCATCAGATTTCATATTTTAAACTAGAGTGGGCAGACTTCAGGATTTTGAGATCTGCTTTGTTTGTTTTTTCACTTGAACCCTGTGTTCTATCATCAGGAACCAAGTGCAAAATTGTAGCTCAGAAGATAGAGCCAGATACAAAATAGTAGCTCAGAGGCAGAGTTAATTTCCTCCTGCAGACCAGGAACCATATGCTGGGATAAGATACATATATACAACTAGGATGAGGAATGTGTGGTCCTCCAGATGTTGTTGGACTGCAGCTCCCATCATTCCTTGCCATTGGCTACGCTGGATAGGACTGATGGGAGCTGCAGCCCACTAACATCTGGAGGACCACACATTTCCTCATCCCAGATACTGAACAATAAATCTACACTTGAATTACTACAGATTTATTTATTTATTTATTTATTTTATTACATTTATATACTACCCCATAGCTGAAGCTCTCTGGGCGGTTTATGTCAGAGAGTCTGACATAAACCCCCCCACTTACACTGGTCAGCAGAGTTGCATGAAGTTCTGATCAAAGACAAATAACTGTTACTCCCATCTTACAGGTGACTGAATGAGGGACACTGAGGTTGTGAGATAAGCAATTAGCACAAGACCAGCCATGGCAGAGAGTTAATTTATTTGCATTTATTTCCAAGGGACTGAATCTCAGAGAACAAGAGCGCCCACCAGAAATGCCTCTGCATGCCTTCACTTTGTTTGTATTTGACACATGAAGATTGGAGAACAGTGTCAGGAAACTGTCCTTGTCTGAGAGGCTCCATTTTAAAATGATGCTGGATATGCAAATACACACCTGTATGGGCTCACATGTAGCTGGTAACATTTAAAACAGTTTATTGCCCACCGCACACCCAGCATTCGCATGACCAGAATCCATGGCCAGGATGCTCCTATTTACATTTTTTGTAAACCACCCAGAGACCTTTGGCTATGCGGTATATAAATTTAATAAATAAATAAATAAATAAATAAATAAGGCAACATGTTGGCTGTGTGTCAACCTACACAGGTAAGTCCCTCCACTGCACACGTACACACACACACACACTTAAATGATATTGAAATTAGGCCGTAAGGATCATTGATCTTTCCCCCTGTACCTTTAATCAGCATGACTTGAAAAACAAAATCTAGAGGTACAACTATCTTCTGCATGGAGATGCAAGGAGTGGGTTCCATGCAACTTACTCCCAAGTAAATGAGTAGAGGATTGTAGCCTAACAGTGCAATCCTATTCTACTAAGAAGTAATTTCCACTGAGTTCAGCAGAATTTACTCCCAGGCTATTGGGTATAGAATTTCAGCCTAAGAGTCCTTAAAACAGCCTTCCCCAACCTGGTGCCCCACCCGGATGTTTTGGACTACAACTCTCATCATCCCTAACCATTGGCCATATTAGCTGACATTGCTGGGAGTTTTAGTCCAAAACATCTAGAGGGCATCTGGTTGGGGAAGGCTGCCTTAAAACACTGTGGCTGGAAAGCTGTGCTCACCTACTTGTGAGTAAGCCCCATTGTTTTGAAATGGGACACTCCCAAGTAAGTGTTCACAGCCTGCTGCTGATGTGGAGCTAGAAATGGACACACAACTATGTTGCCTGCAAGCATTAGGTCCCCTGTAGTCAACAGTGAAAGTAATAGGTGTAGACATTATGCTTAGTCATAATTAAACTGCAGCAAATGGGGTGACTCAGCAAAAACGTGTTGGCGGAAAAGCCCAGGTAGTCCTTACTGCCTTTTGAATGCAGTGCACTGGAACAATGACGTTTCTTTTTCTGCCAGCCAAAAAACTCCACCAGACATAAATGAAACGTTCCTGAAGCAATTACGTTAATGACTGTGAATGAGCCCAGAAACAAGGATGGGTGAAAAATGAATGGGGAGAAAGAGGGGGAGGCAAGACTAAAATGAGCAATTCAGTGCAATTCATCAAGCAGACTGCCTGGATCCAGCAATGTCACCAGGAGCCAAGAGAACTTGTTTTAGAGAATGTCTCATCCACCCTGTGTTTGGCAGGATTGTGTTTACACACTGCTGCATTTTGGGTCCTATCAAGATGCTTTCATAAATGGAGCGGACAATGGCTGAATATGGCATAGCAGGGAGGGAGTCAATTAACATGATCCAAATTAGTAGAGGGGCAGAGTTAATCAAGCATCCAGTGCTTTGTCATTCTTGTCTTTCTTTCATGGGAAAATCCTATTAGTATAAAATCACTTAATAGAGGCACTTCAAAGAGATGATGGGGAAACATTCCCCCCCCCTCGGATGTGAGCACCATTCAGCTGAACACTGGATCCATTTAGGCTCTTACTGAAGCATGAGTTCCATTAAGGGTGTTCACGTTTCCCTGCTCTCGGAAAAGATACTTGTCAGTAGAGATAACAAAATGCATCTGAGAACTGTGGCGCAAACCTCCTATGCGTGTTTACTTGGAAGTAAGCACTGGGGAACACTATGGGGCTTGAATACAGATAAGTGTATATAGGATTGCAGCCTTCAGAGCCCAATTTCCACTGATGGCAATATCTCTTTAGGCATGATATCTGGCAGAAGAGGTGTGAAACTTTAGCTTCGCTAGCAGGAAGCCTTTCTCTGCCTCTATGGAAAAAAGATACAGGAGACTCCCTTGGGCATTTCAGGTCAGAATACGAAAACCTTCAAAAATAAAGAGTGTTTTCAGGTAATGGAACACCTCTATGGCAGGTTAAGACCCACTAAATAGCTGCTGGTTTCTTCTGGTGGATAATGCTGTGTTGGCAAGCGACAGAGTAGGACACAGGACTTTAATGGCTGAGCGACATCCAGGTCAAATCTGGGACCCACTGGTAAAACCTTGTACAAAGACAGAATTCTGCTGGTGGTTTCTTTTAGTTAAGAAGAAAAAAGCAAGACTTTTTTTGGTTTTTTGTTCACGCAGTGGCTCGTAATGGCGTAGCTACAGAGATCAAATCTTCCTAGCAAGTGACTTTGTTCCTTGCCAGGGAAAAACCCTGACTGGGACCTTACCTTGATCATCTGCTTTCCTACTTGGATACATGGAAATGTACCGTATCTGTAACAGAAGGATGTTGGATGGCAGAGAGTCATTTCCAGATAAGGGAATATACTGCATTTGAAGAGCCCTAGTCATTTAGGGCGCAATCCTATGCATGTTTGGACAGAAAAAAAAGTCCTACAACTCTCAGCATTCCCCAGCCAGCATGGCTGGCTGGAGAATGCTGGGAATAGTAGGGCTTTTCCCGCTGTCTAAACATGCCTAGGATTGCGCCCTTAAAGAACAAGGGGCGGTGGTCCAGCTCTCTTCCAGGATCTCCCATTTCCCCTCCCCTCTGGGTTTCAGTCTCCCCGGCCTCAAAGTTAAGCAGCATTCTGTGCCCACTGAGTAAGGTCAGTCCTCATTGGGCTGGTAGCTCTGGCACTTAATGGATTTTTTCCTTAAAGATTGCTGGTACTTCTGCAAACTTTGGGGTTTCCCCTTGCTTGCTGATGCAGGGCCTCGTGGGTGGATGGTGGCCTTTTGCCTACTTAAGGATCCACATTCAGAGACTATGTCCACTACTAGTATATAAGCTTTTCAATATCTGTTGAACTCGAACCATTCATAATAGCACCACGAACCAGGGAACATAGGGTGACCAACTGTCAGGATTTCCCCGGATTTGTCCTGTTTTTTGTTCTTTCCATGGTGTCAGGGGGGATTTTCTATAATTTTCAATAATGTCCTGGAATGACACACCTTCCCCTTTAAGGCTGCCATTAGCATGGCAGGAGGGAATGACATGCTTTCTTGAGGCACATCTTTCCCCCACCCTGAGCTCCAATTGAGGTCTTAAAGGCGAAAGTGGGTCATTCGTGGACATTATAGAAAAGGCCCCAATTGGTGTGGATGGTGGTGGTGCAGAATGAAATCCTTTCCCCTCCTCCACTCCAATCGGGTTCTTTAAGGTGGCGGGGGAATAACATACTTTCTGCAGGACTCAGAAAGCTGCTTCCCCACACACACCAATATGGTCACCCTAGTACTATGACTGTTGTGGTTGTTTATTATGTTATAAAAAATAAAGAAATGGTTTTATATAAGTGTAAGTTCCTTTTTTAGTATTTAGTATATCATTATAGTAGTTGTGTGCCTTTGCTACTCATTGGTTGCTATCATTTACTTTTTGTGAACCGCCCAGAGAGCTTCGGCTGTTGGGCAGTATAAAAATGTAATAAATAAATAAATGTGACCGAGGCCACGCCCCTTGGAGGCCGGACATGTTGAGTTGGCACTGCTTTGGGGGTGGGCATGTTGGGGTGGCCACGCCTCCTGAGGACGGCCATTTTGTCCTCCTTTTTGGTTTCCAAAATATGGTCACCCTAGGGAACACCAATTTCTGATTTTTGAAATATATATTTTTAAAGGCCCACTCCTTTAATACTCTGTTTTCTGGCTTAAAGAGTGTTGCATAGTAACCAATATCAGGCAATTACACACTTCCAGGGCTAAAGTTTCCTTGCAGGGCAGGCTAGGAATTATGAACTATTGTTCCTACTTGATTTCATTATAAATGGGTTTTGTTATCTACTTCTTCAGTCTTCATCTGCTACAACACTACTCGGCCCCATTCATCTGGTGGGTGTAAGAATGTTTGGTGCTTTACCCTTTTGAAAGAATCCTGGTTTACTTGGTACTGAATAACATGCAATATAATTTCCCAGTAATTAATTTCTAAATAGAGAGGTTTTCCTGCCTGCTTGCAAGCCACACCCTGTGACCTAGTAGCCATACCCTCTGACCCATTGGTCTGGATCAGGCTCTAGTTACAGCAATGCTCTCACAGGCATTTATTTTTAAAAGTTATTTAGTAGAGTGACTAACAAGACAGAAAAAAAATGAAATTTAAAGCACAGCGTTTTGTCTTCTGCCTGCTTCAGCTGCTCTGATATGAAACACAGTGTTCTGTAGCAAAGTTGGCAGTGATAGAACCAGGCAATGCTTATTAACTGGATATTTGGGATTTGTAAAAAGAAAAAAGAAAAAAAGTCCCACCACCCCAAGATGCACAGTCAGGGCTGGTCCAAGATATTTTCCTAAAGCAAAGGGCAAGATGGTACACCCTCCCATTCCATATACAAAAGGCGACTGGACTGGCAGTTGAATTTTTCCTTTGCATTGGCAATGAGAAAGCAACCTCCATCACGCTGGGAGGCATCAGGGTAGCTGGGAGGTACAGCCAGACCATGTGGCCTGCAGCTCTCTCCTCAAGAACCTTGCTGCCAACTCCCAGCACCTGTCACTTGAGGGGACTGCCTCACTTTGCCCCATGATAGGGCTGGGTCTGTGCACAGTGCCTTCCATTTTGGGCTGTTAATGACTGCTTGCGTTTTCGAAGGGAAACTTGCACATGAAAGCTGCATAGGTCCTTGATATACATACAAACAGCACTAGAAGAAAGTGTACCTGGCACCATAATGGACTGACAGCACTTTTTCATGTGTAGGTTTTTGAGGGCGCTTGGGCAAGGCAACTTGAGTGGGCTCTCTCCCTCAGGGAGTCTACCTTCTCACCGCCATTGTCACCAGCTGCTCTTGCTCCTCATCCTGTTCCTCATCATGGCCGACATTTGCTTGCTTGATAGGCAAAGAGCCAATGAGCAAATAGGCAGTGGCATCTACGGCTCCTCCGTCTCACCACAGCTCCTCCTTCACACCACTACTGTTCCCTGGGCCTGAGTGAGAAGCAAGTGAACAAGTAGGTTGCAAGGATGGTGCAGTGGCTAAGGTGTTGGACTGGGAGTCGGGAAATCCAGGTTTTAGTCCCCACTCAGCCATGGAAACACTGGGTGTCTTTGGGCCTGTCACATACTCTCAGCCCAACCTACCTCACAGGGTTGTTGTGAGGATAACATGGAGGGAAGGAGGATTATGTATGCCACCTTGGGTTCCTTGCAGGAAAAAAGGTGGGATATAAATTTAATAAATAAATAAATAAGGATGGTGAGGAAGAGCAGCTCCAGGAGGCTCTTGTCATTGGGCCGCTGTTGGGGTGTGGGCCCTTGGATGGTGCCTGACCATGCTTACCTTTGACATCGGCCCTACATGCTCTGCTGGTGAACTTCCCAGAGGTACCTAATTAGGGTGACCATATGAAAAGGAGGACAGGGCCCCTGTATCTTTAACAGTTGTATTGAAAAGGGAATTTCTGCAGGTGTCATTTGTATATATGGAGAACCTGGTGAAATTTCCTCTTCATCACAACAGTTAAAGCTGCAGGTGCCCTGCCCTCTTTTAAAATGGTCACTCTAGTATAGCTCCTGCAGCTTTAACTGTTGTGATGAAGAGGGAATTTCACCAGGTTCTCCATATATACAAATGACACCTGCTGAAATTCCCTTTTCTATGCAACTATTAAAGATACAGGAGCCTTGTCCTTCTTTTCATAGGATCTCCATATACCTAATTGATTCAGTATGCTGGCCAAGGTGGGCCCTCAATGCAGTCCAGCAGGGTTCTTCTAAAGTCCTTAAAGTTAATTCAAAGCCTGTCTCAGTTTCAATGGGTAGCCTGATGTTAGCCAAGTCCCAACATATTCCCTTTAGTATAAATGCTTGTGCTGACTTCTTTTAAAAAATGACCAAAAGCCTTGGAAGGGCAAGAAACCAAGAAGCAGAAGGAATATGTTCAGGCATGTTCTACTGAATCCTCCTCTCCTAATGAATCCTTCTCTCTTCTGGTCAGATCCACCCTCTCTGACATTCTTCTTGCAGGGGGATTACTCATATCACTTGCAGTCACAGTGCTAAAAACAAAACAAAACAAAAAACAGGCATTGCAACTGGGGTTCCAGGTTTTCTGGTTTGCCAAGATCTCCACCTTGATCACAGAACGAGTGATGTGTCTAGGAATTGTGTTTCCCCTTTTTCTTTTCATATTTACCAGAATGATGAGTAATGAATGTACTGAAATAGCCTTCAGATTCAATGTCCATTCAATGTTGGTTGCTACTCATTTGTTTCATTGGCTGGTGGTTTATGGTATATGCTAAAGGGTTTAAATTGCTTCTGTTGGTCTTTGTGAACCACTTTGAGCACCCATTTGGATGGAAAGATAGCCAATGGATTGACTATACCCATACAATGACAGCTGTAATGTAGAAAATGAACTGTTTACATCAGCGACTGGTTACCTGGATCTCTCACTTTCACTGATAGTGTTCACAATGAATATGTTTGAGAGGCCCAGAGTCTACAGTAGATTGACAGTGGCACTCTGTGGCCTTTTTAAACAAACAGAAAGGGTATAATAAAATGAATAGAAAAAATATCAAACATTCATATGGATTAGTTCCTTCCATTTAGAGTCAGGTGTGCATGATTATACTATACAGTGTAACTACATTTGTTTTAACTGTTTTAATAGTTTTACTGCTTTTAAATTATATATCGTTTTAACTTGGTTTATGGTTTAATTTGTTTTTAGCTGTGTATATTTACTGTTTTATACTGTATGCTTTTATCCCTGAGATCTTATTGATATAGGGTAGGATATAAATGTTTTAAATAAATAAATAAATAAATAAATATATGGCCCCTGTTCAGACAATATGCTAAGCCACAGTGGTTAAGTATTTTGGGCTAAATATTATGGCTTAGCATGTGAACCATGACTTAGCATGTTGTGTAAACCATTCCAAACCATAGTGTCCACATAGCCATGGTTTAAACATGTTCACTAACCATTTGCTATAAATGGGTTAGCGGCCTAATCATGGCTTAGTGTGTTGTCTGAACAGACCCATACTGTCCAATCCAATGAATACATTAGTCTGGCAGCTGGCTAATGGCATCATGCTGCATCATCTTGAAGGTCTGAAGAAGTCTGGGATCTTGGCTAAGTTCCATTCCTCCCCTGACATGCCCCTGGCACTGCCTATTGCCAGACTCTCTACCAGTGGAATTGTGCCAATGGTATGCTTACACTAGCTAATATTATGTTGATATAACCCTGACACATAAAGTCCCCAACCCGACTGGGAACATAGGAAGTTGCCTTATACTGTGTCAGAGTGTTGTTCCATCTAGCCACACAACTCCTGACACTGACTGGCAGCCGTCTCAAGAGTTTCAAGTAGGCGTTTTTCCAGCCCTACCTGGAGATACCAGGGATTGAACCTGTGACCTTTTGAATGCAAAGCTGATACCCTCACTGAGCTATGGCCCCCTCCTAATCCTCACAATTCCCCAGTTCTGGGTTCTTAGGCTCCAGCTGATATAACTGAAACACAGGATTGCACTGTCACTGTGGGATTGAAATTCCACGAGAGGCTCAAATCTCTGAAAGGTAAGTGCAGAGATCTTGCCAAGCATTTGACATGTTGAGTCCTTTTGACAATGTGGTCAGTGGGTGGAGACCTGTTGTGTAACGCCTGCCTCTAACAGCCACAAAAGATCCAGAAAGTATATGGCAGAATGCATCCACAAAGACTTTTCTGAAGGGAAATTCAGAGCGTGGCATCTGTCTCTGTCCCTTTGAGATTCCAGTGCTCCATCTGAGTTGCTGGAATGTCTTTTTAATCTATCCTTGCATAAGGGCATGGTTTGCATGACTGCAGATGTAGGAGTCAGATTTACTTTTGCGGAAGGCTGCCTTTTAAACCCCCTGCTAGCTCCTCCTGTGAGTAAATTTATACAACCCAATCCAGCAAAGAATCTGAAGCACTTTTAAGGACAAAAACGTTATGGGCTGTCACTTCCAGAATATTGTTCCTGGCCATTCTGAAAGCCACAATTGGAATGCGACGTCTGAACTGAGCCACTGACAAACTGTGTAAGGTTTGTTTTCTTTTCAAATTTATTAAAAAGGGGAGCATCATATTCTGTTAATTAAGGCGACAGTACAATACAGGGGTACTTAAACCTATTGATTTCTAAGGATTTAAGTGCAACTCTGTTAGAGTGTAGCCTACATTGGGTGGCCATAACATCTCGGCTGGAACAAGCAAAAACAAAAACAAACAAACCCACAGAAAAAGCATAACGACCACAAAAAAACCCAAACATCTGAGACTTTTTTGAGGCTCAGAAAGGGTGACCATATGAACAGGAGAACGGGGCTCCTGTATCTTTAACAGTTGCATAGAAAAGGGGATTTCACTCAGCAGGTGTCATTTCTGTGCATGCATCACTTGGTGAAATGCCCTCTTTATCACAACAATTAAATTTGCAGGAGCTATACTAGAGTGACCAGATACAAAAGAGGGCAGGGCTCCTGCAGCTTTAACTGTTGTGATGAAGAGGGCATTTCATCAGGTGCTGCATGCAGAGAAATGACACCTGGTGAAAGCCCCTTTTCTATACAACTGTTAAAGATACAGGAATCCTGTTCTCCTTTCCATATGGTCACCTTAGGCGCAAACAAACCATTACATCTCAAAGTTTTGAGGCTCATTAGGGGAGTATGACTTCTCTGCCTACTCCAGCCTAGTTGCTGAGGCTGCTTGGTTTGCAGGATTGGGAACATGTCTGGAGTGTGTGCACACTCACGTTCTTGATACCTGAGTTGAATCTATTGAATACTCAGGGCAAAGAGGTATTATTTTTAAGGCATATTTAGGGTTACAAGAACTGTAGGGAGAAAGTAACAACAATTACTTCTTGTTCTAGCTAGCTGTGAATTCGGCTGACTTGATCACTGCGGGCTCAGGACCTTGACAAAGAATGTTGATTATTATTTATTATTTATACAGCCCCATCCATGCACATAGTGCTTTACAAGGAACAGGTTTGACGAGTCCCTACCCCAAAGAGTTTACAATCTAAAAATAGACAAAAGGCAAATGAGAGAAGAGAAGGGAAATGGAAGGGAGGGGGAATATTTGATTATTTTGGATACACCGTGCTTTAGCTTAGTTACAGTGGGGTACTGGACTGCAGTAATGTTTTGGAATGACTGTGGACGGCCCTCTGTATGAGTGATTCACCTGCAGTGAGTGGAGCCTGAAGCCACAGCTTGGTAATTGGTTTGTGTGAGAATCTGCAGTTTGGAGTATGAAACGGCAAGAGACAGAAAGAGTGGAGAGTTTCTGATTGGAGGTAGTCAGAAACAGTGGTGCAGACTTGTGGAAAACAACATAATGATTCTTTGGGGATTTGCTGCTTGCTGAAGAAGGCCCATTTGCTCCCACAATATTCTGCATGTAGATTTGTAAATAAACCAGATAATACAAAGGCACCAGTGTTTTCTCATCCAAAGGCAATTACGTTCTGTAGCACTAGCCTGAAACTTCCCACTGCTCAGGGAAGTTGATAACAATATTCTTAAAGATGGAACATGCCAAACAGGACCTATTATTATTATTATTATTATTATTATTATTATTATTATTATTATTATTATTATTATGTGCCATCAATGTACATGGTGCTGTACAGAGTAAAACAATAAAATAGCAAGACCCTGAACATACATGTTTATAATCCATTATTCAAATAATACAAAGCAGCTTCAATCACAGAATTACTCAGCTGCCCAGAACTAGGCCAGGCTACAATAATAACCATATCGCCCACATCAGGTCAGAGTGAAGGCAAAAGAAGGCCGCGATGCTACCTTAAACCGACAAAGGCCTTTAGGACTGGGGAAAGGATGACCTCCGAACACATGGTAACAATAAAAGTCCTGAAGTGTGTAGTGACTTCTTTGCTCTAGGTCAGGAGATGGGCTGACTACAGCTCTTACAGATAACAATGGGTCTTTCATATTCAGAATAAATTCTCAAGAGGAGGAGAAAGTGCCGGGGAATACACAAGTGTCTCCCCTCCCTGAGTTCTTTTGTAGCCCAACAAGTAATTAGTGAAATGCTCTAAGCTAGAGGAAATAGATGAAACAGACCTTGATTTCCTTATCTGTGGCCAGCAGGGGTTTCCACCTCTAAAATGGGATCTTACCATTTTAGATGGCTTGAACAAAAACAACAAGGTAATAGACATAATCATAGTAAACACGGCCTGATTTTCACCACAGGAAATAATATACTAATTGCAAACTCATTCTTGGAGTGCCTGTCCTTATGTAGACAAATGGCACTAGGGAGGTTTCAGCTGGCTTGGTGGGGGGGATACCCAAGGTTTGCAAAAGGACAACAACAAAGTACAACTTTTTTTTGTACTTCTAAAGAGGGAACCCCAAAACAGCCCAATGAGCTTGCTCGGAGGCTGTGGAATGCTGCCTGGCTGCCAGTTGGAAGCAGGGTGATTACAAATCAGAAGGGAAAGGGAATGGAGTGACTGGAAACCTGTGTGCATCTGAAAACCACTGTTTGTATCCTTTCATCCTTGTCACAGATGGGGATCACAGTGCCACTTTGCCCAGCACTGCCTGCACACCGGCAGCTGCGACATTGGTGCAGGATTCTGCCATACCCCCATCCGTCCCTACTTCTTTAAGGATGGTTTCTCACACTCATAATCACTTGCAACATTTCTCAGACTTTTTAAAACCCTGTTTTCCTTCCAAACGTATTTTACCTGCTGAGGCTCCCAACCCTCTGGCAACTGTTTCTTTGGCAGCTAAGTGCAAAGAATTCTTGCACCCAACTGCATGTCTTCAGCGTGCTGTTATGTATGTCCAGATGTGTGGACTGGAGCACTTACTTCATCATTGGCATAAGAAGAGAGCTTTTGTTGTTGTTTATTCGTTCAGTCGTTTCCGACTCTTCGTGACTTCATGGACCAGTCCACGCCAGAGCTTTCTGTCGGCTGTCGCCACCCCCAGCTTCCCCAAGGTCAAGTCTGTCACCTCCAGAATATCATCCATCCATCTTGCCCTTGGTCGGCCCCTCTTCCTTTTGCCTTCCTCTTTCCCTAGCATCAGCCTCTTCTCCAGTGTATCCTGTCTTCTCATTATGTGGCCAAAGTACTTCAGTTTTGCCTTTAATACCATTCCCTCAAGTGAGCAGTCTGGCTTTATTTCCTGGAGTATGGACTGGTTCAGACACTCTCCAAAAACCAGGCAGCCACAGGAGAAGGAAAGTTGAGAGACAATGTGGTGTCGTACAAAAAAAGTGAACCTAAAGAAAAAAGAATCCAAATGAAAATTCTAAAATCTGCTTCATCACAATTCCTTTAATAGGCCAACTCAAAGGTCGCAAAATACTGCATAAGCTTTCAGGTTCTCCAGAACTCTTCATTGGGCAAGATAGTAAACAAAGAAAAAAACATTTAAAAAAGAGAGGAAATGGGGGAGGGGGGAATGTTCAAGCACTAGAGTATGTGTTTGGTTAAGATAGAAAAGGGAAGAAGGCTGCAGACATTCAAAGTAGATTTTGCCAGGTACAGAGATGGTTTCAGGCTGCATCTAGGACCCTCTCAAGGGTGCTTTTTGAAAATATAAAATTCAGCTGTGACTCAAAAACCATCTCCACCTAAGCAGGTTCCTTGGTAGATGGAAAACAAAAGTAGAGAGGAAGTAGACCGTTTTTAATATTAACGAAGTGGAGCTAGAGTGTTGGACCAGGACTGGGGAGTTTTGAGTTCAAAACCTTAGCCGTCAAGGGCTAAGCAATATCTCTCAGGCTGTTACCTCATAGGTTTGTGTTGAGGATAAAACAGGGGCAGGGGAGAGATCCATATATACCACCTTGAGCTCCTTGGAGGAAAGAGCTTACACACGCACAGCTTCTGCATCTTCCATGTTAAGCCTGGCCATTTCGGTGGCTGCAGTGCTGAATTCTGTTTTCTCCTTCCAGCTTCTTGTGCGACTAGGATGGGGGCTGTCTCCTCCGTTTAGGAATCATTCCTCTAGTGCTAAAAGCAACAGTGGAAGAAGAAATATGGTAGCTAGACCTGGCTCTTATCAGATGGCCTAGTTTTCAAAGTAACACATCTTCTATGTTTTAGAATGCGCTATTAGGCCATGACCGTCAATGGAACAAGGCATGTGATATTATTAAAAAAGAAGAAGACAGCTTCTGCTATTGTTCTTGTAATAGGAGTGTTTACTCTTTTGGCAGTATTTGAAAACATATGGCAATGGTTTTTTATTTTTTATTTTTACACCCATTACTGCTAGGTTGTAGCAGCAGCAGTTCTTGGCATGACATTAATGCCTTCCCATATCCTCTACACTATTTTTTAAAAAAACATAATTTCTTTGCTCTATTTATCTGACCGAGAGAGCCGTGGGCACAACAAGGGAACTCTTTTCTGTGGGGCCAGGGGGAAGCAATAGGACCAGAGAAGGAACCAGTCACTGAGCAGTTAAGGGTGCAGTGGCTGGCACAAAGAATAGGGACACTTCACAGATAGGAAATGTTTACAGATCATATTTCCTATTATATGTTACACTACAATAGATTGTATAACATAGCATTTCTTGTAACATATACAACAAATAGTATGACATATAACAGATAGTATAACATATACTTCGGTCTGAATGCTAGACCCTGAACATTTTATTTATTTACATGTTTTAAAGAGGTGCATGTTGCCTTTTAGAGAAAATCCTCCCATGCTGATGTACAACAAAACCTAAAACACAATAAACCAATAATAATACGGATAAAATAAAAAAAAAACCAACAGTTAAAATAAAAGTGCACCATACACAAAGGTTCCTGTAGAATCCTAACTCAATTATACACTGAGGTAAACAGGCCTGTAAGATGGAACCTGGCAGACATCCGTTGGAACAGAGTTTCACATATGTGCAGTGGGGGACACTACCAAGAAGGCCCTGTTATCCCTAATTGCTCTTATGGGCAGGTACACACGTAGTGTCTCCGATACTGAACTCACAGCTCTAATGCAGGGGTGGGCAACTTTTGGCCCTTCAGATGGTTTGGCCTACAACTCCCATCATTCCTCACCTTTAGCAACGGAGTTGTAGGCCAAAACATCTGGAGGGCCCCAAGTTGCCCACCCCTGCTCTAATGCTTCTAAAAGCTTCAGAAAAGACAGAAATTAAACAGGAACCACAGCTGAATATATTGTTTTCTGAATCATCTCCCTGTGAGTAGCCATATGTGTTGACAAAAGAAACACTCAAGTGGTGGTTTGAAAGAAACTTTACTTTAGGAATAAGGAACTTTCCATTCCAGGGTAGGATGGCTCAGTTCAGCCATGTGGTCAGCAACCCATGAGGGGCAGGAAACAACAAGAAGGAGGAAGTAGAAGGGAGAAGACAGGAAAGGGAAAAACAAAGGTCCCAGCAATCCCCTCCCACCTCGTTCAGGTACACATTAACCCTTTAGCTCCAGTTTCAGTGACCTGTAGCCCGAGTTCTGCTAAAAGAATAGATATGTGGTGCTGGAGGAAGCTGAATCTATTGAACTTCTCCCTCTCACACAGCATTAAACACAGATGTGTTCTGCCTAGTAGCAGTCACAATGACCGCACTGTACAAGTAAGCACATACCCACTCGGTTTTGTAGAACCAAGGGCTTAATATGGAGTCCTGAATTTGAGCAAAAGTGAAAGCACACCACAGTCAATCGGTGTAACTCATGTAGAACAAGACATCTGAAGATGGAAACCACAGAAGTACCACACTGTGTTCTAGTTTTTAATAAGTGATGTTATTTGCCTAGGAGGAGGAACCTCAGTCAGAAGGATGCAGCCTCTCTAGTGTGACATGCCCAAACATGTTCCTTATTAGAACACATCAGCCTGAAATCTGCTTATCTAGGCACTTTTACTATGAATGCTCAAAGGGTAAACTGCATCCACATTTTGTCCCCAGAAGCCAATTTCCCAAACCAGCTGTTTTAATTGACTTTTCTGGTGTGTTGAGAATGGGGTCCTAAAGGAGGCACTGAGGTTTTGTTAGATATGAAATAGCTGAAAGCTGTCTAAATAATTCTACTGGTAATAATCCCTCTCCCTAAAGAATTAAAAACTTCTTCATAGCCAGATGGTGAAATCCAACATATGTCATGGCTAAGTTAAGTCCTATTCATTTCAATGGGTCTGCTCTAAGTAGGACTTATGTTGCATTTTACCCAGAGATTCCATGCTATCTTAGCTGCAGGAAATTAATTCAGTTTGTAACATAGTGGCCATGTGTTATACTAGGGGAAACATAATATGTTTCATAGTGAGTTTGAAAAATGAGGTGAGGGTCCAGCTGAATGACAAGCAGATATTCAACAGGTGTAATTCCCCCCAGCATATAGTTGTAGTGATGAAAGCTTTGACTGGTACATTTCTGCCTATCACACAGCTGTTGAAGACACAGGAGCCTTTATCATGCAGGGGCAGGGGGATGTAGAATTCTTCACTCTAAAGGTCCTGATGTAACTCCAGACAGAGAAGATTGTTATATTCTTATAGCTGCAGTTTATTTCCTTGTTTACGTTTGTCCCTTTAGCATAAGGGTGCAGAACCTCAGATGCAAAGGTCAAATCTTGCTCTCCTGGGTTCCCAATCCAGCCCTTTTGGGTTCCCCAGAAAACCACATCCCTTGGCTCCACCCACTTCCCCCTGACCACCAATCATTTGGTGGTCTCCTGGCTTTGGTGCATTTCCTCCCCCCCCTCCGTTGTCCTAATTCTCTAAGGTTGAAATGCCTCTCTTAAAGCTTAGCTACTTGCAGCAAGAGCTTTAAGCTGAAATACAATGGCCTTTTCAGCCCCTGTCACTTTTGCCTGCAACCCCACCCATCACTGGAATATTTATTTATTATTTATTTATTACATTTTTATACCACCTAATAGCCGAAGCTCTCTGGGCGGTTCACAATGTCCCACGAGAATTTCCCCAAAATGGAATTTGGGCTGAAAGAGGTTCAACAATCCCTGCGTTAGCTTTTCTGAAATCTAGCCCTTACAGCCAGGCTCTTTATGATCAAGAAGGTAGAAAAGGAGAGGTCAGGGACTGTAGAAAAGCAGGGCTGGTGCAAGACATTTTGCTGCCTGAGGCCGAGGCCAAGATGGTGCCCTCTGCCATTCTATGCACAAAAGCTATCAGAATTAGCAGTTGATTCTTCAACATGGGCAATGGAACAGCAACTTCCACCCTATCTGAAAGTAGTAGGCTATCTTAGGGGGCACAGGACAGGCCGCCTGTCTATAGCTCTCTCCTCCAACACCTTGCTGCTGCCTCCCAGCATCTGCTGCCTGAGGCAACTGCCTCAATCTGCCTAATCGTAGGGCCAGCCCTGTAGAAAAGCAGGTGTAAGTGGGAGAGAAAGATCTTGTCTAGACTAGTATGTTCTCCTTGCCAGAGACAAGCTATTAAACTTGTTGCTGTATAATATATACATACAGCCTAGGTGGTGGCTCTGTAGTTGCAGAATGTCCAGTGTGGCTGGCATTGACATCAGGAGGGCATGAATGTCAGTAGAGTTGAAGCTGGTAGCAGCCTGTCATACACAGGATCCCATCATGGATCAACAAGGATTCCTGATTTTATCACACTGCCATTTTACAGTACATGGGATGCAGGTTAAATAATGCTACACTGAAGATCAGCTAGAAGAAGAGACTTGAAATCAATCAGAAAATTACAGTGGGCCTCCATTCTCCACCCGTTGCTCTGATGGGGCCACCCTAGAGTTCTTGTTATGTGTCACCCCTTCTTCCCATGGGCTGAGCCTTAGGAGACAGTGGCATTCCTAATGATGCAATTTGAGAGTAGCATAGAAAACTAGGTTTGTCTAAATCTAATTCAATCTCCCAACAAAGATTACAAATAACTTTAATGCAGCTCTTAACACACAGGAATCTAGTTTTAATTCCACTGAGGATCGTGTAGAGATACTGTACAAGTTTTTTTAAAAAAAATATTAAGCAGAATGAGGTCATCCCATTGGGGCATCTGATTTGAGGTGCCATGAAAAAACAACTTATTTTTTCAATTAATTATTGTTGTATTATTACTGTCATTTTGGAATTTGGAGAGTGTTATGGGTGTTCTTACAAAATGGCTACCTTGCCTTCCCCCCATCCATTTATAAAATGGCTGCCATGATGGGCATGGCCAGTCACAAAACATCCATTTCCCAGAAGGCTAAAAGAAAACTAACTTTCCCAAGAATGTAAAAGGCAGAGATGGGGATTTGAACTCCAAAACACAACACCACTCTTTTGAACCCAAATAAAGATGCGTTGGAAGGCAGCACTTTGTTTTGTGGCATGTCAGTCTCCCAGTTATTACTTTGTTTTGTACAATTAAACAAAATCTTAAATAAAATCAAAATCTGGAGGGGCAGGGAAACTTTTGGCCACCAAGTGATGTGCTCAAAGCCCCCACTTTAGAGACCCTAGCCAGTATAGTCGATGAGTGCTGGGAGTTATAGGCCAAAAGTTTGGGGGGGGGACGACTAGTTGCCCATGCCTGCCCAAAAGCCGAGGCCTACCATTTTTTGGGGTGGGTGGGTCTGTTCTCTCTTGCAACTAGGGAGAGCGGGTTGAAAGCCCTTTGTGAATTATTATTATTATTATTATTATTATTATTATTATTATTATTATTATTTATATAGCACCATCAATGTACATTGATGAGCTGGAAAGAGCCAAGCAGGCATATGTATTTTATCTTTTATTGTTGTTCCCTGCCTCGATCAGAATGGAGAGGCGGGTAAGAAATAATTTATTATTATTATTCGTCCCACTCGTGCGTCTGTGCGTTTGCTGCGCCTGCGAGATTTCTACTTGTCAAACAGTCCGCTAAGGAACAAAAGCCCTTCCAGGTGGGGGCTGCGGTGGGGTGGGGGTATTGTCCAAATGCTGATGTTCTGAGTGATCCTCCTTGAAGTGACTTTCAAGGCATTGCGGGAAAAGACCCTGCGCAGCTTTTTCCACACATGAGACTAAAAAGCAAAATCCCTTGAGCCTATCTCAGGCTATTTGAGCCACGAGTGAATATTGTTATTAACCCTGGCCGGAAACCCTTAAACATTAAAAACGATCAGGTGTTTCACACTGGCAGCGCAGATTGTCGGTTTCAGGCGCGCGTATAAAACCTCCTCGAATGAGCAGCGCAGCTCTTTGTGTGATTAGAAATGACGGCTGGCATATTCTTGCGGAGAAGGTTGATTCCGTCTCGGGTGGAGGAGGAAGGGCAGTCAGTCAGTCAGTCAGTTAGGCCAATGAAGGAGGGTCTCTGGAAATTCCTGGGCGGGAGAAGCGAAGCCCCGCCTCGCCCCTTCAGTAGGGGGCGGGCTTTTGCAGGCTTTATGTAGTCCCGCAAGCTACTGCTTAAGCTCAGAGCTGCCGACTCTGAGGGCGCCTTGGCTGGATCGAGCGAAGGGAGGTGGTGCGAGGAAGGTGAGCGCAGTTTATTCCCCGGTCTTGGCGGGGTGGTGTTGGGCTGCCCCCTAACATTGCGTAGAAGCGAGTGGGTGTTGCTTCTGCAGCGTCTATGGACAAGCTTTGGGGATAAAATTGATTCGTATTTATGCTGTCCCCGCGGCTCTGATGAAGGAACTCTTCTTCGCTGTTCCAAAGCACACGCAGGTGGAGTCCGCTTCTTTTTGATGTCCTTCGCCCTCCCCACGCCCCAATCGCGGACTAGGATTAATTCTCTTTCCTTTGGGATTTGCTACCTGTTCAGTTGGGAATTTCAGATGCGCTGCATATAGAGCATCATGTCCTTTCCCTCCGTGCTCGCTGCTCATCCAACCAACCTTGCGTGATTTGTGTTTTTTTAAAATATTTTGACGTGAGGTGGGCAAAGAGGAGTATCAGTGGACGACCGGTCGTGAACCTAGTCGCTATAGCGATTCTCTGAGCCTCCCCCTCCTCCCCAAACCTTCTGATCCTGGTGTTTTAGCGGACTTCGAGATCCCTAAGAGATCCTCTTCCACCTGTTCTTTCCACCTCTAACAGGGCTGAGATTTTCGGCGTGATTCTCTCTTTTCACCGCGGGGACTTCCTACCTACCGATAGGAGGAGATAACAAGGGGGGTAGTCTTGAAGCGGGTTCAGACCTCGAGAGTTACTGTAAAACCTTCCTAGACTTAGAGCGGGAGTTGGCTTTTGGTCGTGCGCTTGTGCCTGAAGTGCGTATGACAGTCACATCCATCGCTGTCGGAGGAGGAAAGTGTCGGTGGCTCCTAGCTTGGGAGAACTAGATCAATTCACTATGAAAATGCAACAACATTATTTGCTCAGATTTGTGTGGTGGTGAGTGGTATAGATATTATCCTATTCCCGAAAGGTCCGTTTATGGAGTAGGTGGGGGCAGTGATGCGCGCGCCTGTTCGCACGTAACCTGAGTTCTTTTACACATCGAAACCAAAACATCTCGGTGGTGACACACTGAAGTAGTACCTGTTCTTGGCTAGTGATCGGGGCGGATGGTCTTCGACAGAAGCGCGGGGTGGCTAGTCCTGGCAGGAAAGAGGGGAATTCTCTTTCTTTGATGACGAGTGACTTATTTGGGCGCCTTCCTTGGAAGCGGTGAGCGGGGTAGTGGGCAATTCCCTTTTGAAGTGCAGCTGTGGATCCTTCCGATGCCTTACCGGAGGGGGTGCTGTCATCGGTAGCCGGACTGGTGGCTTTGCATGGCTAAGGGAGTATGTCGGGGCATGCCCTGGCAAGGAGGCGGCGGCGGCTGCTCGGCGGGAGGGGTCAGGCGGCGGCTGTGACTCAGTGTGACAGACAGTCACTCTCTCGGGCTGATGTAAGAGTCCAGGCCCTGCCCTGACGGTTCCATCCCGGGGCATTTCTGAGTGCCCCGTTTGGCCGGGGATGTTTCCCCGTAAAAGAGGCTGCGGTCTCGTCCGGGGCTGCCTTGCTTGTTGCCACTGCCATCCCCGAGCAGAAGGCGGCTCACAGGCGCTCTCTGGGTGGGACTTGAAAGACGCACGAGTTCTTTTGACTCCCCGCCCATGTTCTCTTCTCGGCTGGGAACTTCTTGTTCCCGACCCGAGTTTTATTTTTGTGCTCGCTCTGTTTGGAGAGGATCAGCCCGGTTGATTACGCTGTTTTTGAGAGGCGCGCGCAAACTCGGCGGCGGGGAGGGAGAACGAAGAGCCCTTCTGTTTCTCCTCAGTAGGTCCGAGCCACTTAAGACCCACAGCTTGCTGGCTTACGCTTTTGGCTACCTGCTGTGCCCCCCCCCCCTCTCTTGAGGTGCGAAGGAAGCACCTGATTTTATTTTTTGTGAACCGCCCAGAGAGCTTCGGCTATTGGGCGGTATAAAAATGTAATAAATAAATAAATAATAAATAAATGATTTGCATCCGGTGTTAGCCCAACTTGGAGTAGACCCATTGAAAGGAATGGCAAGTCAGGGCTGATTTTAAGCCCTATTTCTTTCGGTGAGTCTACTCTAAGTAGGACTAACATTGGCTACAACCCACCCCGAAACAGCCTTGTGGGACTCGAGCCCAAATCCCGAAGGTAGTGGCTCGCGCTTCTGCTCCCTCTACTGTGTTTCTTCACCCCCTCTTTAAGGATGCGGGAGGTGGGGTGGGGGAGGGCGAGCGAGAAGCACCTGAAACAGCCCAAATAACAAGCGCAGCGCCTCGGGTGGGTGTGGAAGGGGCGGAGACGCGGAGCCGTAGTACGCTTGCCGCTTGTTTCAGAAATAGGTCTGTGTGGCAAGCGGGGTTTCGCAACGTCCAGCACGGCACGTGACGCAGCTGCTTGTGGTGCCAGATGACGTAATCCCGGGGTGAGCGCCGCGAGCGTCTCGCACACCTCCTGGGCTCCTCCTGTCACGATAAGCAAGTCCCTCCCCCTCCCTCCTTCCTGTTGGCTCGGCTCCAGCGTGGGGCTGAGAAGGAGCCCCGGCTCTGCTTAGAGAGACATCAGGCAGACGTCAGGCTTCTCGCTCTCCCTTTCCCCTGGGCGTAAAGGAGGAGGCCGCCAAGCGGTCACAATCTTCACAGCAGTGACATTTCTCTGAACCGCGAGAGCCCTCTATTTTTTTTTAAGCTACTGTTTCAACAGCGGTGACCTAAATTGTGATTGGCTGGCGCTCTTAACAGGCTACAACTAAGGTTAAATAGAGACTACAAAGTTGCGCGGCGGTTACAGTGGTCAGCCTCGCCTCCCTCTCCTAAACAGGTGGAGTCTTAATTCGTACTTTGCATGCAGAAGGTCCCAGGTACCTCCAAGTAGAACCGGGAAAGACTATTGTCTGAAGCCCTGGAGCAGCCTTCCCCCCCGCATGGTTTGGAAGACAACTCCTAGAATTCCTGACCATTGCCCATGCTGGCTGGGGATTATGGGAGTTGAAGTCCAGCAATAACTGGAGGATGTCAGACTGAGGAAGGCTGTGGAGAAGAGTTGCTGCTAAGCCACAGTCATCAATAATGAGCCATAATGTAGGAGCTGTGGGTTTTCAACAGCTCCATGGCAGGCAGGTGCGCTCTCCTCCCCCTCCACCCTAGCCTGAGGTTTAGATGTAGTGATGTGGAAGCTGCCTAGAGAACCTGTCCAAGATTAGGACCTCTGCAATGAAAAGACAGCAATCCTATTACCTCAAACATGCCAAAGGTTAAGCAAGTTCTTCGGAATTAAGGGCCAATTTGCAGGACTACAGGAGTGTGATTGCTGTAAGAAATCCATTTAAAACTTGTGGCATGCATTTCCAAGTCTGTGAGGGGGCTTCCAGATGCTCCTAGTGCTACCAGTGAGAAGGAAATGAGCAGCTATTTTCGTTTTCTCTTTCCTTAATGGAAAAAAGATGGAACAAGTGGGAAAAATGGGAGGGTTATGAGTTGAAGATGACATCATCTGGATTGTCCCATAAATTCCATGAATGAGGCAGGGCGATGGCACGAAAGCTGCCTCTGAAAGCACATTGGCTGGTTTGTATGTGTGCATAGGATTTCACTTAACAACAAAACATATAAGATGTGAAATGATAATTAAAAACATAAAAGCAAAACAAACACCTCAGTAAAATTAAGAAATAAACACCTACCTATTAAAATCTACTTCTGCCAAGTGTAGGCATGTGCAAGAGGTGTGCCAGGTGTGCCCAGGCACACCCTAATGTTTCAAGTAATAAATGCTGAATTGAGTGGCCCATTGAGTAGGGATCCAGACACAGTGGAAGAACCACTGCCTCTGAGAGACCACCATTGCTCCCGGCAGCAGGAATGAAATAGAATCGCTCTGCTGGGAGCCATGCTCCCTTGTCCACTAGGCCTCTGCTGGAGTGGCTGTGTAAATAGAGGCATGTGTAAATGATACCAGGCACATGCTGCACTGAAATGTCACCCATGCAGCAGGAATGGCCTTCTCGCTGCTCTGCTGCTGCTGACCCTTACAGCACGCTGTTGCTCCTGGCAGCAGGAGCAAAACAGAATAACTCTTCTGGGAGCCTTTCTGCCAGGAGACACGCTTCAAAGAGGCCAGGATGAGGGCCCCCCAAGGCTAATATTGCCTCATAAGCCCCTCCTCTAGCCGGTGTCACCAGTGTCCTCAAGGCTACCAATGCTGGGGCTTGAGGAGCATCTCCTCATTTCTTCGTCACCTGCAGTCAGGAAACCGGAACGTAGAATAGGGCATCAGTGTCTATAGTATTAAAGAAAGAAAGAAAGAAAGAAAGAAAGATAATGTCCTTTATTTAATAAATGATCACCTTAAAAATAATAATCCCTGGGTTTATTATGCTATACAAACGTCAGTATAAAAACCCAAAGGCTGTCTGCATAAAAATGTCCTATCAAGATGGTGCTGGCTTCCCTAGACAGGGAATTTCAGAGCCTGGAGAACACCCACTGAGTAAACTTTGGAGGCTTCTGTGGTGGTGTATTAGAAGTATGTAGCAGCATGTTCCCACAACCAGCTGGGATCCAGGGTATTTGAGACTTCCTGTAGTTTATTGTGGGTTGTAATGGTCACGTGACTTGCCTTGACACACTTGCTTGGTTGGGAGCGCTGAACAATCTTTGCATGACAAAAGGGTGGTCTACGTATTTTAATAGTGCTGCCACCTTAGTGCTTAGTCTCTGTTTATGACCAACCTTTCAGAGGAGAAAGCAATTCAGAACTTGCTTGGGACCAGACTTTTGTAGGGTGAACAGCTGTGCCCATTGAAGGTGCCTGACAGGCACTCTACTGCAGTGACTTGAAGTGGTGACTTAGCAAGATATCAGGTTGAGGCCTGTCCTGGCAGCAATGCTACCTGCCAGGACTTGTTCTGGTATGCCTAAAACCCTCAATGAGGTCATCCAGCATAGCTGTTTATAAAGAGAATGAGAAGGCTGCTGCTATTTTTAACCTCTTTGCCTCTTCTCAAGCCTGAACATTGAAGGAAGGCAACATTGCATACTTGTTGGCCAATGTAGATGGCAGTGGTTTGGAAAAGTACTGCCCAAACAAAATGGAGGGATGGGCATGCAGATCAACGAAGCGTCTTCGTGACCTTTCTGTACACAAATGTGTGTGTTTCTTGTACACACACACGCACACACATAACAAACATAAAAGGTGACCACTCAGGAGATTTAAAATGGTAATGTGACTGTATGCAGTGGCTGGATGGGGCACTGGATTGTTCTGCAGTGTTTTATCCTGTGCTAGTGGCATTCAGCACTGAAGAAAACTTGTAATAACTGCTTAACCCAGACAAATTCCTGGTTTGTCAGCAGGCAGACCGGGGAATAAGGACTCATCCTATGATGGGTGAAGTTACACTACCCTTGAAGATTCAGTGTTGCAGTTTGGATGTACTTCTGGATTTGACCCTAAATCTGGATGCCTGGGTTTCAGCAGTGGCCAGGAGTGCATTTGCATAGCTGAGGCTAGTGTGTGAACTGTGCCTGTTCCTGGAGGTGTCTGATCTGGCTAGATCATGCATCCCGTTTGGACTCCTATGGGGCTGCCTTTGAAAACTTTGGAAACTTCAGCTGATCCAGAAAGCTCTGGCTAGACAGTTGACCAGGACTGGTGACAGAGAGTACATCACTCCCATGTTCCAACAGTTTCACTGGCTACTGGTCTGCTTCCAGGCACAATTCAAAGTGCAGGTTCTGACCTAAAAAAGCCCTGTGTCATTTGAGACCAGCCTTGTTGAAAGACCACCTTTTCCCATTCGAGCCAGCCTGGTTTTAAGATCTTTGGGGGAGTCTCTAGTAATCACCCTTACCTGCAGTGTAAATGGATGGGGTGAGGGGAGAGAGCAGAGATCAAAACACTGGCTCTGTGTGGTTGGGGACATTGGATGTGCTGAAACACATCCAAACTAAATTATGCAATGTATTGATGTGTTGAGGCATCAATCACTTCTGATGTCTAAGGCTGTTGGCGCCTGTTGACTGGTACAATTCTATATACACGGAGGCTGGATAATCTACATTATCTATGCTGAGGAGTAGTAGTTCGGCATTGTTATGAACTACCCAAAGAGCTTTGGCTATTGGGCGGTATAGAAATATAATAAATAAATAAAAGTTGCCAATGCTAAAAGGACATGTGTAGTGCAGTTGTGCATGTTACTCAGGAGTGTTCAATGGAGCTTACTCTCTATTTAATACTGAATATTTCTGGCCCAGGGTGCAGCCATATGCTTCTTAAAACAGGTACTTGGTTGTGCTGGATGCTTCATCCTATGATGGTGCCAAGACAATGATAGATGGATTTTTAAAAATAATCTTCTGTCTCCTCCATGTGCCTCTGGCCCTCTTGAATCCTTCAAATCTGGGCTAGTGTGGAATATGCCTTCAGGGTGGCCCTAGTCCCGTTATTAAATCTCAACAGTACTTCAAAACATAACAAGGTATGGAAATTTGAGTCATTCCGTCTGCATCCACTCCTTTTCAAATTATACTATATAAACACAGGAGATACTCTTGATACTATACATTATGCAAGACTAGGATTAATTGTGTGGAGGGCATCTATAAGCAGTGGATATCTGATATGGGGAGTTCTGTTTCACAATAGGCTATCCGTAAAATGCAAATTCTATATATAGGGCTTTCTTCTTTTATGTTATACTTGCCCTTGATATTGATAGTGTCAGATAGTACTGTTCTAGTAATGCTTTCTTAATTGGATATAGCTGATAAGAAGACTGCATGGAAAAGATTACATGGGAGACGGGTCTGGGAATGTTAACATCTTCGCATAAAGGATTAGGTCTTGCAAGTTGTTTAATTTTTTAAGGAACAGAAGCATTTTACTACTTGTTGCTATTAGATAGCTCTCTTCTATTTTGAAAGCTGTAATGACCTTTAATGCCCTGTTGAAGGGCTCTACCTGTTGAAGGGCTCTAATAAGCTTTGGGTCCTGCTACCTTTAGAGGTGCATACTGGTGGTGATCCAGGACAGAGTCTTTTCTGTAGTGGCATCCAGACTATGACATTCCTTCCCCCCTGGAGGTTCATCCAGTCTCCATTCTGCAGGCCTTTAATTCTACTGTTTGAATGATGCTATTTTGCCAAATGTTTGACCTGGTATGATTAGTGGTGCCCTGGCATTTAATTGAGTTATTCATTGTATTTTAATTGTAGCGTTATTGTTGGCACCCTTGGGGCAAAAAGTGGCCAACACATCTTTAAAATGTTGCTTCTTTCCCTCCTAGCTGGAAACATGCCTCTGTCTGAGAGTAATGTCCTACGACCTTCCTGCAGCCAGAAGCTTTGCAGAAACCTCTTTGGATCAGTTGATCATGAACAGTTGCAGAAGGATTTCCAGTCCTTGATGAGGACCCAGCTGGATGAAGCTCAGCAAAAGTGGAACTTTGACTTTGAAACAGAAACCCCACTTGAAGGGGCCTACAAATGGGAAAAAGTATCCCATCTAAAGGTGCCGCCATCTCAAGACCTCCACACAAAGGAGAATTGCACTGGGGAAAAGAGCTTGAGCTCCCCAATGCACCTCAAGATGCATACAAAGACAGAGAGACCTGGGCAGATGGGTCTTGAGGCCTGCCAGACTGGCTCCCCAAGGTGTTCAAAACGAAAACAGACGAGTATAAAAGGTAAGAATGTACTTACATCTGTGTTTACTTTGTGCAGGGGATCAGGATGTCGCTAATGACCATATAGTTAGAGCTGAAATTAAATTAGATAGTCCATTTCTTTCATATTCAGCATGTGAACTCCTAAATTTAACTTTCAAAATCAGGCATTTTGGTTTGACAGAAATAGATATGTTAAATTATCTAAATTGTTACAGAAGATTAAATCATTAAATACAGTGGCATGCCAGCTGCTAAATAGTAAATGTGTGCAGGTCTGCTGTTAATTTTATTTATTTATTTATTACGCTTATATACTGCCCCCATAGCCAGGGCTCTCTGGGCGGTTTACAGAAATTCTAAAATTGAGATAAAAACAAGTATACAAAATTTAAAACTCTAAAACACGAAACATACACACATAAAGCATTAAAAACTGTTAAAAAACTAAACATGTGGGTTAACATGTCACATGTAGATTATTTAGAAAATATTGAGCACATTGATGGGATTAAGGTTGATTAAGAGTAAATTGGGGCGGGAGCAAATCCATTTGAGTTTCTAGCCATAGTAGACAATTGTAGAGTGACACAACACTGGAGCATTTCATTTCGTTTGGCCAAAGAGTTCTTAGTTGGTGGCAGCACCTAAGATTATAGGTGGGGTGTTTGTCCCTGACCATACGCAGCCTAAATAGGTGTGACCGCGTAGGGCAAAGATGTCCAAATGCTGGTGAAATAAATGAGGCTCTGGCACCAGGTAACTAGAATTTATGATCCCATCTGCACATCCCTGGGAGTGAGTGCTATTGAACCCCTTGGGATTTGCTTTGCAGTAAACATGCATAGAATTGTACTGTTGAGTTGCACCAATGTTAAAAACATTGAGAAGACCTGTTGAGAAGACCTTTTTATTCTCCCAACATTTTAACAATCTATAAATTTTAAATAACATGGTTTTAAATTTGTAATTTTGCATTGCTGCTGTTTTTATCTGGTTGAGCTTTTATATTGTATTTTATATTATGGTTTTATATTGTTGTTTTATACTTTGAATGGTTTTAATTTTTGTGAACCGCCCAGAGAGCTCCGGCTATTGGGCGGTATAGAAATGTAATAAATAAATAAATAAACATAAGAAGTGCCCTGATGCTGGATCAGACCAAGGGTCCATCTAGTCCAGCACTCTGTTCACACAGTGGCTAACAAGCCATCGGCCAGGGATGAACAAGCAGGACATGGTGCAACAGCACCCTCCCGCCCATGTTCCCCAGCAACTGGTGCACATAGGCTTATTGCCTTGAATATTGGAGATAGCACACAACCATCAGGGCCACTAGCCATTGATAGCTTTAGCCTCCAGGAATTTATCCAACCCCCTTTTAAAGCCATCCAGATTGGTGGCCATCACTACATCTTGTGGTAGTGAGCTCCATAATATAAGAACATATGTTATGATAGCGCTCAGGATTCCAGGGCCTTTGCTGATTGTTATCCTAAAATCTGTGAGCACACTCATGCATGAATACTTCCCAGGTACTCTCTGCATTTCTAGTTGCAGATTCATTTTGTCTTTTATGTTCTTTTCCTCCCCCAGACTTCTACAGCTCAAAGCGGAAAACTACCCCCTATAAGTCAAACCCATGATAACCACACTACAAGCAAAATGCATCCATGTGGTCTCTTGGCTGAAGGTGCTGTCCTGTCTTCACCACTGTTTGATGGAATGACCTACTTGGACACAATCCCCAGTGGAGTCACCAGGACGGCTGTTTGAAGGAGCCGCTAATCAGAGTTAGGACTCCTCCTCTGAAGACTCTTGCAGACCTCTTATATTATAAACTCTTTAGTGGACTAGTGTAACAATTCAGAAGGATGTAGAATTATTTTATTTTATTTTATTTTTTGATAGCACTGGAGCTTTATGTGCAATGGGATATTGTAAAAATAGACTTAAAAGTTGCTGGGGGTGGAGTGGGGGAAGCATATCTAAAGTGCTGACTGAGGGGGCTGGTGCGATGGACGTAGGAAAGAATTGGTGCAAGTTCTGCTTGTGGCCGAGATTCTGTCTAGCATCCCAGCCACTTGCCACTTTCATATATGTCCCTCAGGTAAAGGCTTGCTTGTGGTATGAATATTTTGCTCGTGCGAGGCCTAAAGTATCAGTACCTGTAAAGGATAGTGCTATCCCAGGTTTGTATTTTTACTGTGTTTCCTTATCCTGTTAGGTTGAAACAAGCACGGTGAGGGGAAGAAAAGGGCTAGGTTACTCCTAGTCTAGCAAGCAAATTCTGAATTCGCTTTTCTAAAGATGAAGACCTTGTTGTTATGGTGGGCACTAGATGTATCACTAGCATTACAAATCAGTACCGTTACTGCTGAGGAAGGATGTAGAGTGTGCGATCCTTGCAGCCTTGATGCAGTGCCTTTCCTTAAACTTCCGTTTGTTGTAACACTGTCCAAGAATACTGTTAAACCAAATCACATAAAATAACACTAGCCTGAGGGGAAAGTGTGGGCCATGGAAACCAGAAGTCTGAGCTCTGAAACATACCTCGCTACTTCCTTACAGTTTAGCATAGCATAGGCCTAAAGGCATAGTTCTGTCAGCAAAGTCAACCAAGCTTGCTTCTGCAGTACAAAAACTCCAGCATACAATTGTGTAGCAATTAGCGAGTGAGAATAATGTGGGGTTTGGTTCACAGTGAGTGCCAGCAAGGGTTGATGTGGCTCACCGTTTGAATCGCCATTGCCGTATCTCTCTGTGGCATGGGGCACTTTTGACAGAGGATGATAAAGGACTTGGCTTATACTTGCTTTCCATAACTTCTATGGCTACGTAAGTTCCTGCCAGCTCTCCTCAAAGGACGGTGCATTGTTAGACTTAAACTACAGCTTTATGTTCTTGCTGTGAGATAATCTGATTTGCAGGTTTTCCACTTGGAATTTGGGGCTGGCACTTCAGTTGCTGCCTGGTACCTTATTGACAAAACCCCAACTCATAAACCATGTTTAACGCTAGAATCTGAAATGCATTTAAAGCCTTCTCTAATGGCAATGTGCAAGCCAAATCTGTAAATTTGTCACTTTTTGCATGGGTTTCTCACCTCCATGCTGTTAGAATAACCTGGTAGGGGCAGTATTTCACTGGCCAAATCTTGTGAACCCTGAAGAGTATAGTGTCGTGCTTCATAGGGAAGCTGCTTCTTTCCTACCAGAGTGAGTATTGGCTGGAGCTGGTTCTCAGACCCCTGAGAGACATTTGTATTTCATGAAGGGTGCATTTCATTTGACTGCTATCTATCTTGCAGAGAGGGGGAAGATGGCTACAACCACTGGGGAAACATTTCTGCTTTAAGACCTGTAGGATTTTATTTTGGACAAGACCATATATGTATATATGTGTGCTTTTGAGACCTCCTTCACCATTTTGCCTCTGAGTAAAAAGTGGGGGTGGGGAAATAGAAGTTGAGACGTGGTGGGCTGCGAGTTGTGCAGGCCTGGGATAAGGGAGGGGTGTGTGTGATACAGCAGCAGAAATCTGAAATACTATCAGCCATACTAGACTATTAAAAAATAAATAAATCTGTGGCTTGTGAGAGAGCTCTTGGATGAGCTATGAAGCCTTGGCTGCTTAACCATGAAGGACGTTTCCATGGTTTCTGCGAGGGCGGCTACCCAAATACACTGAGCAGACTGAAAAGTCCATGGCTTTGGGGATGCAAACTGGTCCCTAGCAGGCATGCAAGGTATGAGTAGCCATCTGATCCGAAGCACAGCTTCAGGCACTTTCTTAATCTCATAAGTTTGCCTATGGCCCTCTGACCTTTGTGGTTAGAGCTGCCTGGAGTGGGCCTGGCCGCTTTGACCATTGCACTTTTACATTCAGGGTAATTCTAGGACTCTTTGAGCACTAATCCATTTGTTTGTGAATACGATGCTGCTGAACTGACTGACTAAGCCCAGGGCTTAAAATAAAGCCACTTACATAATGGAGCAACACTTTGTCTGGTGTGAATTTCATGCAGTCTTCCTGTGGGTTTGAACACAACTTGAATGCCGTGGGCAGTGAGGGCTCTTGCCCTGGGAATGGGTTTTCAAAGCAGAGGTGATTAGGAGCAAAGCCCTGGGCAGAGGGCTGCCATAACCATGAAATCGGGAAACTGCAGAGGGTGCCATAGTGGTTTGCTTACTAAATACATGCCATGCATGTTAGCAATAGTGGAGATGGGCATCCCCAGCCAAAGGTATTGGAGAGCTTCACATTAGCACCCCAGCTGGTAAAGCCAGAATTTCTTATTCCCTTAGGCTAATCATTTTACTTTCTGATGTCCTAAGCTGAAGTGTCATGGGAGCTGTACATGCTCTCCAGTTATGCGATAGAATATTTCCAGACATTCTGACTTCAGAGGGAAACTTCATGGAATGTTTGTAAAAAGCTTTCTGTTTCTGTGAAGGAAGTGAAAGAAAGGTTTGGATGGGGAAACCTGCTGAATCCAGGCCTAAGAACTGGATAGATGGCGTGGGCAAATATAAGGAAGTGAAATAAGAACAGATCCTAGAAGTTACATGATGAAAGTAAGGGACCAAGAGCCAGATATAAAGGTTTCTGACAGATAGTCTAAATAGTGAGTGGGCTGAGAAAGTGGAACCTAAAGGAAAGCAGGACAGGAGGAGGCACAGGATAAAGAAATGGGTGGGAATAGGAAAAAAGCAGAAATTCTATTAAGCAAAGCCTCTCTCGTTGCTGCATTTCTGATGGAAAAGCTCACACAGCTTGACTGACTTTGGGAAATAAGAGTAGAACAGGTTAGCTTCTCTGCAAGTCTTCTTCGAGTGATAGAAAGTGTCTTGAGTGAGATTTCCGAACATTCCAAGGCATAACCTATCAAGAAGTACTTTGCAACCTATCTTACTTAGAAAGAAACAAAAATGCAATTGCATTTTTAAAATTTGTATACTTTTTAATGTTTACCATTTTTAACTGTTGTAAACTGCCCAGAGAACTTCAGCTGTGGGGCGGTATATACATGTATTAAATAAAATAAATAATATAAATAAAATGCATTCTCAGTAGTACACTATCCTATTGCTTATAGGGCAAAATATAAACTAAGAGCCCATATTTACAGCACCATTAGGTTCAGAATGCCTCCCCATCTGTAGGGTACTAATTGGTTGGAACACCATCACTTTTTAAAAGATATGTCGGTTAACAATGGCTAATCAATATATATCAACAACTTGACAGGAAGGCAAAACAAGGCATTAGACATTTAGATGTATACACATGGAATGGTAATGGCTTGATCAAAGACCATTGTTCTCAACAGTCATCTCAGAACAGCCTGGGCTTGAAACAAAAACCTTGCATACAGGTTTGCGTCAAAGAAAGGTATAACTAGAATCATCTTGTTAGTACTGCCATATTTCTATATCTGTCTCACTCCCGTGAACAAATTTAATGTTGCCTGACTTGTTCCACATTTGTGAAACAGAATGGCAAATTCCATTAGTTTTAACTTCAGCTGTGAAGTTTTTGCCACTCCTTTATTTCCTCTGAAATACAGCCTCTCCAGAGTCGAGAAGAAAACTTTTGAGAGCTGAAAACTTTTTCTGCTTTCCCCCCTATTCCCTCCTTTTGTGTATCTAACACAAAACTTGCCTCTTTAGTGACAATTCTATTCTTGCATTAAATGTCGCAAGCAGGTTTTTCAGAAAAGATCAGTAGGCCAAGCAGTTAAATAAAATGCAGGTCAGTACTGCCATGTTGTAGCTAAGTCCACAACCAAAGGATGACTTGAGCAAGAGGGAAAGCAACAAGAGTATGTGTCTGAGTTGGTGAAATCAACAAGCAGCCACAACCTCCCTTCTTTGCAGTTGGGCCAACTTCCGTTTGAAAAATAAGGGAACCACCTCATTCTAGAGGTGTTTGGCACTTTGCAAGCAGCTGAAACCCCCTGAGGTACAGTTGTCGGTAAGTTCTTTTAACAGTTTGGCTGGTGTTTATTTTCAGTTTATGGGTTCTACCCAGGTCATCTTCTTGGATGTCTTAGCTAGTAAAAGGGGAGTAGTACAGTAGCAGAGGCAGTAAGCCTATGTACACCAGTTGCTGGGGAAGATGGGTGGGAAGGTGCTGTTGCACTCATGTCCTGCTGGTGGGTTTCTGGTCAACAGCTGTTTGGCCGCTGTGTGAACAGAATGCTGGGATAGATGGACCCTTGATCTGATCCAGCATGGCTCTTCTTATGTTCTTAAAAGCATTGCTTGGTTGGAAGGCTTTATTTTGGAGTTCCATTTTATTTTAACCGAGCGCTGGCAGCTCCCACTAACTGGCCTCTAAAGAGTTGCATGGTAAACTGCATTGCTGAATTGCTGCTTCCCCTTTATTTATTTATTACATCTCCATTCCAAGAAAAGCTGTCACATACTGAAGATCTGCTTATTAGGCAGCTGTGAAAACACTGAACCCCCAAACTGAGCCACTGTGGTGTGGTAATGGTTAGAGTGTCTGAGTAGGACTGGAGAGGCCCAGGTTCAAGTTGCCATGCAGCCATAGAGCTATTACTGAGCAACCTTGGACCACTCACCATTCCTCTCCCTAACCTGCCTCACAGGGTCATTGATAAGGATAAAATAGGCTGGGGCAGGAATCATCATGTATGCCAGGGGTGGGCAGACTTCAGGCTTGTAGGACCTACTTCTAGGTTGTTGTTTTTAAAATCAAAATCCAAAGATAGACCAACCAGAGCCTGCTGCAAAAGACATGCATTTAGAATTAAAGAATTCTGAGCCCAGGTATTTGTTCTGAATACCAGAACACAGTCTTTCCACATACAAATTCCTTGTATCTATAAGCTTTGTTAATTTCAGCAATATAATTTAGGATGGGCCTGTTCAGGCAACACGCTAAGCCAGGTTAGACTGCTAACCCTTTTGCAGCAAATGCTCAGTGACTGTGTTTAAACTATGGTTATGTAGCCACCATGGTTAGGAATGATTCACATGACATGCTAAGCCATACTGTTTAGCTCAAAATGCTTAGTGTGTCATCTGAACAGGGTCAATGTGTGTGTTTTCATTTTGTTGCTGCTATTGTTCACTAATGGGGAGTCAGAAATCCTTGCTGATCTACTGCAATTGCAAATCACCCAGTGATCTACGAGTAGATCCAAATCTACCTCCTGCTCTCCCCTGACACATTCTACTCTAAGCTCCTTGGATGAAGAATGGGATGTAATGCAAAAAACAACAACACATTAAAATAAAATAAAGGTTGATCATCCTGAAGACATACAGTGTGTTGGTGAGTATTGCTGAAAGTCCAGATTCCCATTGGAAATCTGTTAGTTGTTGTCTGGGACCTTGCAAGCAATGACCTTTCATTTTATATCAGGTTGTCCAACTTGAGTTCTGTTGTAATGTTGAATAAATTGCAATAACTCTTGAGTAGGTAAAGAAAGCTCAGGTACAGTCCAAGACATTTTGCTGCCTGAGGCGGTGCACCAAATGGTGTCATCCCCCTGTCAAGTTGCATAGAACCCAAGGCCAACCAAGTTATCTTGGCACCTGAGGCAGAACACTTCAGAAACACCTCTCCCTGGCAATGAAAATATGAGTAATATAAGTCCCATTCATTTCTTTCCAAAGTATGACTAAGAGACTCATCACACAAGGGAAAATTGCATTTGCTTACTGTCGCTTCTCTGCCCGCATGTTTGTCCCTCATTATTTTCTCTTTTGAAAGAGGAAGTAAACAATTCGCACATGGCCCATTCAGTAGGCCGTTTTGATCCCATTGCTTCTCCTGTACACAGCAGGAGATAGCAGCAACTTCCATTTTTAAAAATAAGTGGGACTTACTGGGGTGGTTTTTTGTCATGCAAAGAGGGCTAGAAGGGGCAGGAGATGCACGGGAGGCAGATGACGTCGTGGGAAGAACCCGTGAAAATCCAGGAGTGTCCAGTAAAGAGCATGCAATAAAACACTTATCTGATGGAGCTCTAAGTCTGATAATAATAAATCAATGATGGATGGGTTTCTGCCATTTCACAACACTTCTGCTGCCTGAAGCAGTCACCTCACCCAATGGTAGGGCTGGCCCTGAGAAAACAGCATTTACCACAAGAAAAGGTGAAATGGAAAACAAGAAGCATCTTTTGCAAGAGATTCCTTTACTCCAGTTAACCATGCTTGATTCATCTAACCTCGTAGAAATTTTGAAAGCCCTGGTCAACTATTGTGACAGCCCAAATCAACTAAAATGCCACCATTTGTAGGAGCATTTTTGTTGTTCTTGTTAGCAGCAATATTTTACTGCATATGTGAGCAATATGTTAATAGGGAGGGGAGTTAGATGTTGTGGCTTAATATGTGGGAAATCATCACATTCACCGGCTGTGTGAATCCAGACTGGTTGTTTACACAACTATAATTTCTTAGACAAGGCGACTCTGTAATTTTCCAATATGAGAAGGTTCTCCAACATTTTAATGCAGGTTCCCTTTTGGTCAGTGGCACAGGGTCCAACACAGGGTTCATCGTCACCTACCCATGCCTCAACTACTCCAGAGTGTTACATGTGTGTGGCTGCATAGGGACCTGTCTGATCAGCTGAGACTGGGGCCACAGCTAGACCTAAGGTTTATCCTGGGATCATCCAGGGTTCGCCCCTGCCTGAGCACTGGATCCCCTGTGTGTCACCTAGATGAACAGGTTTGACCTCTGGATGATCCAGGGATAAACCTTAGGTCTAGCTATGGCCTAAAAAAGAACATGTTTAAGAAACGGAAGGTGGAAGATATGACAGCCAAAACAGAGATGCCTGGACCTGAAATTAATTAAACAATGTCAAAATGAAACTTACTGACCAATTTTTGGTTATAAATATTGCCAAGTTTGCGTGGTTACCATTGTGCTGTTCAAACTGGGCAGTTGTGTTGACTCATCTCAGTGCTATAGGCAAGCCATGCTGTTCCTCTTTGAGGGCAATTACTTCTTGTTTCCTTGGGTGCATCTACTTAGAAATGTGTTGCTAGAAAGTTGTGACTTCTGATAACTGAACCCTGCATTTCCATCATTAGTTAGAAATGTAATTAGCATGGCAGTCCCAAAGGTAGGCAGATTAAGATCTGAAATGATAGGGCAGCCTTCCCTGATCTGGGCCCCCCATGCTGGTTGGGAATGATGGGAGTTGCAATCCAACACATCTGGAGGGCACCAGGTTGGGGAAGGCTGGAATAGGGTAACAAGCTTTGGAGTTGCACAAAGCGTTTCTCAATTTCTAAAGAAATGCCACCAGCCCTGCTGAAAGGCTTCTCCCTGAAGGACTCCTCCTCCCTCAGCTGCCACCACCACCACCAGCCATTCCAGCAGCCTCTACAGAGCGAGGAGCAGGGCCGTTCCACCAACCCTCTTCCTTCCCCATTCCTTTCCCCTTGTGTGTCATGTCTTTTTAGCTTGTAAGCCTGTGGGTGGGAAATACCTTGTTTTACTGATTGCATGCAAGCTGCTCTAGGAGCCTTTTTGGCTGATGAGTGGGATAAATAAATAGACATTGACCACTTCTTTCCCCTAACCTACCAACACCACTGGCCCAATAAAAAGATGTCACTTGAGCCATTATATATTGCAGAACCTCCGAAGATTTCCCAGACCTCAATATGGCCATGCCTCAAGTGCCTCTGTTCTCATACCAAGGATTTTTTTGTGAGTCCCACCCCCTCCATGGCTTCATTTATATGCTGCCCCAAAACAAAGTTCTCTAGCTGTCTTAGGGCACAATGCTATACATGTTTAGACAGGAAAAAAAGTCCTGCAACTTCCAGCACTCCCCAGCCAGGGAACATGTATTAAACGTAACAGTTAAACCATAAAACAATAAAGCAGCAGATTGAAAGAGAAGCAGCTTTACTCCCAAGTAAGTAGATATAGAATTGCAGGTTCTGTGATTTAAGAACTCCTAACAAGTATGAGAAAATAAAGGTCTTTGCCTGGTGCGAAATGACCACAAAGTCGCTGCCCGCCGAGCCAAGCCTTTCTTGAGAGAGTATTCCACAATCAGGTGCCACCATTGAAAAGCCCCAGTAGCCACTTGCTGCATGTCATTTGAGGGGGACACCTGAAATGTGCTACAAATAACTTACATCAGTATGTATGGGCAGGACAGAGAATAAAAATGTATGTAAAATTTGTGGCTGCCTTATACTTGTAAGCTTCCTGTGTTTTCCCATCACTAGTAAAATTTGTTGGTTTATTGTCAAAGCTGAGCTCTAATTAACCATTGAGGTCGAGCTAGGAACTGGACTGTGAATGCTATTGTTTGTCAGGTAAGGTCCCATCCTGACCTGGAAGTGTTTATGCACAATCCTATGCATATTTAGACAGAGAAAAATCCTAGCTGGTTGGGGCATGCTGGGAGTTGTAGGACTTTCTCCCCTGTCTAAACATGCATAGGATTGACTCCTTATTGTTGTTCCATAGTTACTTCCAGCCTGTATTGTGCAAATCCACTACCTCATTCACAGAGTTTTAAAGGGGATCCAGATGTTATCCCTCCATTTCTTTCACCTTTCGCCCCTTCTTTCCATAAAGTATCTGTTAAGGAGGAAAAGACAAAATAGCTGCAAAATGTGCCAGGAGTCCTCTGTCTGGAGGCCAATAACCAAGGTAGGTGGGCAGAATTACAGAAAAACATGGCAGTCCAAGCTAGAGATTAATTTTAGGTGGTGCACTAGGTAAAGACAAGTAAAACCATTAGTTTTACATAGTGGAGGGAATGGAACTGTAAAGTTTGTGTTCAGGTGGCAGAAAACCCTCTTCTGGTCTGGTGGTACCCCCTGCTTTTTGTATGACAAGGGGGCTGTCTATGGCTTATTTGCCACTGTGGGGCTTTTACGCGAAGCTGTGTGCTAAAAAAAGTCCAGGACTTACCCTGTCTTTTTTTCTTCAAACCAAGGTCACCACGACCCTTCTGCTGTGTGACCTCACTATGGTGTTGAGTTGGGAGCATTCTGGGGTGGATGGCGACCCCTGATTGGTTGCCAGAAGCAGGGCAGAGGGTGGGCCCAGTAAGCCAGATGGCCGCCAGAAAGCCCATGCTGCCTTCTGCCATCAAGATTACACGCTGCCACCCTGCAGCAGTGAAACTGCAGGGTTTACTGGCAAAGTGGAGGCAACACAGCACCATGTAGGCCAGGCCCTAGCCTGAAATGCTTATACTTTTGTGGAATTTTGGTTGGTTGTATGGATCCGCCCGCCCCCCCCCCCCCCGGACCAGCATGGCTATTCTTGGTGGTTGTGGTTGTTTTAATGGGAGGGGGCATATGTATGCAATCAAATATCATAAATAATAGGTGATGTCTCTTGTGTATATGAGACCATTTGGAATACAAGAAAACACGGTGCTCTCTTCTTCCTCTTTCCAAAGAACTGGGCAAACCTTTAGGAGTGCCATGGATAAACAGAGATGTCTTGCTAAAGATGGAAAGTTTGGGTCAAGCCGCTGGAAGCAAGCACGACGTGCACAGGGAAAAGCAGAAGTATATTCAAGCTCAAAAGAAGAGCCATTCCATTCTGGAATCATTGAAAAGGTTTGGGACATCTGCCGGGAGCACGATGAAGACAAGAAAGGTTTTATTGCACGAGCTGATATGCAGGTAAATCGGTGGTGTGTAGGTTGCCTGCTTTTGTGGGATGAATGCTGCATTTAGTGTGGTTGAGGGAAGTACAAAGCAGACTGGCCTAATGGTGAATGAACAAGTCTTCCTGGCAAAAATCCTGTTCTATATCTGATCATTCTGTGACCTCAAGGAAAAAATGCCATCCCTCATTAATGCTATTTAATTGAATATGGACCTAGATGTAGGATGAATTGCTGTAACTCCTTTCCATATAATCATATTATTTATCCTATTATTTATAATAATGCTTTAATTGAATACATTTATCCCAGCCTTTCAATGTATATGCATTGCTCAGAGTGGCTTACAACAGCTTTAAAAAAAGCATAATCACATCATAAAGCAATATAAAAGCAAAGCCATATAAAAATATAAATTAAGGCAGGGTCAGCAAATAAAACTAAACACAGGTCTCACTGTATCTGACATCATGTGCCTGGCAAGACCAAAGCTTGCCAGAACAGGAAGATTTTCACTAATGGATGAGAAGCGTTAATGATATGTCCCTGTTTACTAGTTGCTTGAGAAGAGACTAATTTTACATTTGTATTGTTTTCAGAAATTGGCAGCAGACTTACCTTGGAGCACAAAAGAGCTGGAGCTTGTCTTTGATGGCCTTGATGATGACAACAAGGGCTACTTAACTGCTGAAGAGTTCACTGAAGGGCTCAGTATGCATTGGATTAGTGTGTTGCACTAACGGGGGCTAGCTGTGCTAATATTTGGCTGTAAAGTTGCTGTTATTATATTTATTTATTTATTTATATAGCACCAACAATGTACTTGGTGCTGTACAAAATATACAAATAAAACAGCGATACCCTGTATAGAGGCTTACAATCTAAAATCACATTAAAACATATGAAGGGGGGGAAGGGGTTCACAAAGCAGAAATAAGAGAATAATCATAGTAATAAGAACAGTAGATCAAATGTACAATGGAACTCATGGATCAGAGCAAGAGTCCATCCACTCCAGTATTCTGGACAGTATCCAGCGGTACTCCTACACAGAGTAGGCCCATTGATGTAGGACTATCTTTAGATACTGCCCTTTGTTCACACAGTAGCCAACCAGCTGCCTGGGTCCAATCCCCTCATAGGACATGAGTGGATTAGCACCCTCCCACCCATGTTTCCCAGCAACTAGTGTACATAGACATACTGTCTCTGATGCTGGAGGTAGCACATAGCTATTAGGACTAGTAGCTACTGATAGGCTTCTCCTCGAGAAATTTGTTTAACCAACTTTTAAAGGCATCCACTTTTAAAGGTGTCACTACGTCTTGTAATGATGGCCATCGCTACCTTCTCCTCCTCCTCCTTCTCCATCATTTATATCCCACCTCTTCATTGGGATTAGGCCCCCTATAACCCAGTTGGACTCACTCCTGTGTAAACATGTCTAGGTTCCAGCTGACAAGGCGTGCTTCCAGATGAGGCTTTTAATATGAAATTTCCCTGCCCTGTTCACAGAGTTTTATGGTGGGTCCAGATGTCATTTTCCATTTGTAACTCTCCCCTTTCCCTCCACCGCTTCTTCCACCTTTTTTTCTTGCCACAAAGATCTACTAAAGAGGGAAAGAGGGAATAGCTGAACAAAGCTTTTCACATTGTATTGCCAGGAGCTGTCCATCTGGAAACACCCCAGGTGGTAAAGAGCAACAGAGTGGGCTAAGGCTTGGTGCTTACAATGCTACTCCTGAAGGGTAAACTTGACTTTATAATGTGTGGCTGGGGTTCTTTTGACTGAAATGTTAGTAGAAAAAAAGGGTTCACCTATGATATTGCTTTACTGCAGCCTTCCCTAACTTGGTGCCTTCCAGATGTGTTGGACTGCAATTCCTATCATTCCCAGCCAGCATGGGACTGCTGCTTTACTGGAGAAGGCTGATGGACTGATTTTATTGCCCTGCAAAAAAGCAGCACCATCACGATTTACTTTAGTGTAATGTCATTGATTTTAGGAAGCCAGTATGCCTCTGAATACCACTGGCTAGCCAGCATGAGCAGGAAGCTGCTATTCTTATGTTCTGCTTGTGGGCTTCCCTGGGGTATCCGGTGGCCACTGGGAACAGAATGCTGGACTAGATGCCAAAGGACTGGTTGTGATCTATAAAGCTCTAAACAGTTTGGGACAGGGCTACCTGAAAGAACACCTTCTCCCATTTGAGCCTACCTGGGTCTTAAGATCTTCCAGAGAGGCCCTCCTTTTGAGACAGAGGTGTGATTGGGGGCGATGCGATAGAAGGCCTTCTCAGTGGCTGCTCCCAGGCTGTGGAATTCCCTGCAGAGGGAGGCTAGGCTCGCTTCCTCTCTGCTGTCTGCTTTTGGCAGGCAGAGACCTTTTCATTCAAACAGGTCTTTGTGGGGTAAGTGGACCTGTTGGATATTGGATGCTGTTTCTGTTATTGTTGTGTTTTATTGTGTTTTAATGCATTTATTTTATTATTGATTTTAATCAAGTTTTGTTCATGATTGTAAGGTGCCTTAAGTGCCATTATTCTTGGTAGAAAGGTGGGATACAAATCAGATAGATAGATAGATAGATAGATAGATAGGCAGGCAGGCAGGCAGGCAGCCAGCCAGCCTTCGGTCTAATCCAGCACAGGGCTTCTTATGTTTTTAAGTACTTACCAAACATATTTTGTGCACAGCAAATGTATTAGGGAGTACTGATGTATTCAACCTGAATAAGCTGTGCTTCCTGGGAAGAGCCAGGAAGTAGTTAGGGGAAACACCCATTGCTTCTGGCCTGGGGAGAGAGAGAGTTCTTTATAGGAGCTTTTGTTTAAATAAAACTTAGAAGTTTGTTTGGAAGGAGAGTCTGTTTGAATCTGTGGGGTGCAGTAGACCAATTCTGAAACATACAAAGGGTTGGAGCAATGGTTTCTGTGCTCCCACATGGATGCTGGATCAGCATGAGGATCAGTAGAGTCCCGGTGTAGCTTGCAAGTGGTGGGAGCCCTAGCTGAGCATACCTTTCAACAGCCATAGGCAGTGGTGTAATGGTAAACTTTGAAATGCAGGTGCTCATCATGTCAGTCCCCACAGCCATACCCCCAAAGAGAGTCTAAAAATTAAGGCAACTGTGTTGATCCACATCAACAAACCAGTTCTAGCAGCTTTTATGTCTACAAGAAACAGGTCTATTGTAAAGTCTTAATTGCCCATTCGAAATCAAGCCACACCAAAATATTGTGCATTCCAATTGGATACAATCTATTGCTGGGGGGGAAATGATTTCCCCAACAACTGCAGTGAGAACTGCAGCTAAGCTACTAGGGAATGGGGAATTCTAAGGGGGATGGCAGATGATGTCAGCATCTCTGGTAATAAAAAATCACACGCCAGCTCTGCATCCCTGTGAGCCCCGGATCCACTACACCACTGTCCATAGGTAGTTATTTGGCCTGAGTGGCCAGATATTGACTTAAGCTGATCTATATTGTGCCATGTTTGTCTGGAGATGTGATCACTGTTTTCCACATAACAGGGCATTTTCTAAGCTCACAGACGATGGTGAGAGAGCACCGGAAGAGGAAGAGAGCTCCAGCAAGGGCTCCTGCAAACCTGTTACTGGCGGAAGCTAATATCGAGGAGCAAAAGTGCTTTGAGGCCTTCATAAACCAACTGGGACCTGACAGTATCTTTGAAGAGTAAGAACATGATAACCTTCTGCCTGTTTCACACAGAATCTCACAGACAGAGGGAGCTGCCTTGATAGTGCGGGGTTGCTGCAGCTTTCTGGAAAAGCCCACACTTTCACTGCTGCAGGGTGGTGGTGGCTAATCCTGATACAGAAGGCAGCGTGGACTTTCCAGAGGCCATTCGGCTTGCCGCGACCGCCCTCTGCCTTCTGCCCGGCCTTCCAGCGACCAATTAGGGGTCACTAACCACCTGGGAATTCCTCCGCCTCGATGTTGGAGTGAGGACAGATGAGGGAAGGGCCATAGTCAACTCGCTCCAGCGTAAATCCGAAGCTTCTTGGGAAAGCCTTCGAGGTGGCTGCTGCATCATATAATTGACGCAGCGTCACTGCACAGCTACTGTGGGGCTTTTAACATATATAGACAGCCTTAGAGCCAAGCAGTGGGAATGGATATAGGTGAAAGAGAAATAGATTTGGTTTCGTCTTGAAGCCTATGGCTATGCTTGAATTACTGTATGGGCCTTGACAATGGAAGGGGACATTCTGTAGGGAGTCAGCTCATAAGTTGTGCAGCAGCCTTCCCCAACCCGATGCCTTCCAGATGTTTTGAACTACAACTCCTGACCATTGCCTGTGCTGTTTGGGGCTGATGGGAGTTGAGGTCCAAAACATCTGGAGGACATCAAGTTGGTGAAAGCTAGCATACTAAAACAGGAGGAGGGCAGACAATAAGGTTGTGGGATTTACTTTGTTTTTTGCGAGAATCTCAAGTTCCACCAACCACAGTAAAGTACAAAATAATAGTGGCTCAAGGACAGGCATATATTTAGAATTTAACGAACAGGTTTTGTGTAAGCACAGGTTTAGCTCAGGAGGACCAGAACTTTCACTGCCCCATTTCATAAAAATCCATGCTTGGTTTTTCAGTAAGCTCCATTTCAGCAGCCTAATTTAGTGGGTGGGAGCCTTTTTCTTGTTGTTGTTAAACAAGGAAGAGTCAGAAACATTTGCCAATCAACTGCAAATCACCCTGTGGTCTTCTGCTAGATTCGGATCTGTCTACCCCTGCTCTATTCAGTGGTGCAGAATCTCTTTCAGCCTGAGGTCCAAATTCCATTTTTTAGACACTCCTGGGAACCACATTCCAGTGGTGGGTGGGGCTGAAAGCTGAGGGGGCAGGGCCAACATACCCAAAGTGCCAGTATATTTCAGCTAAACGCTCTTATTGCCAGTAACCAAGCCTTAGGAGAATCATTTCAATGTTATGGGATGGGGGGAAAACTGCAGAAAACCAGGAAACCACCCAATGATCAGTAATTGGAGGGAAAGGGTGGTGCCAGCAGAAGACGTTGTGACCTCCTGCCCCCCCCCCGGAGGGCCAGGTTTGGCTGTGGGGACTGATGTTATGCACCTCTGGCATGCATAGTGTAATCGTTAATCCAATGTAGACTTTCTTTCACTTGATCTACTAGCTAGTCATTTTCAAGGCGACACGTGTGGAGATGATAGATATTCCAGCATTGGCAACTGTAGCTTTGCAGCCCCGTTGCTTTGTTCACATGCTCATTTTCTCATGTCCACCCTGGAACTAGAACGAAGCAAAAATTCTCTCAGATACTGTTGAATCAGGTTCTGAAAGGGAGGCCCATTGAGAGCTCAATTGGATCAACATTTATGCAGAATACTCACCAGAAAACAATACAATCTTCTCTCTTGTAGCAAGTCAGAAAACTGGAAGATGTGGTTTCAGCTCCTGCAGGATGAACCACATCTGCTGGGAAACCTGAAGGAGTTCTTGGCTAACATGACTCACTTGATCAAGGAAGCTAAGCATGCAAAAGAGAAGTTACAGTTAATGCTGAAAATGTAGGTCGCCTAATGTAAAATGGAGGTATAGAAAGTGTTTTTGCCGTAAATACAGACATCCAAGATGGAGGGAAAGTAGGGAAGGGAAGAGATGGATTTGGTGTATGCATTTGGTGAATCGGTGAGGGATAACTTAGTAGTTGATGGCAGAATTTATCTGCGGAAGGTCACAAATTCAGTCTCTGGCATCTCCCAATAATCCCAGGCAGCAAAGGCCTGCACCAGGCTTGTGGGATCTACTTTGGGGGTTTTTGGCTGGAAACTTGAGATCCACCAACCAGAGACTGGTGCAAAAATTATATACATTTAGATTTAAAGAATTCTGAGTCCAGGAATTTGTTTTCAGTAGCAGAACTGAATGGATCTCTCAGGCCTTTCATGCAAAAAAAAAAACACTTCTGGTTACAAGCTTTCTTAAATTTCAGCACCATACTTGGCGGGTGGGCCTCATTTTGTTATTGCTATCATTAAACAACTGGGAGGCAGAAATCTTTCTGGATGTACTACAAATTACTCAGAGAGCTACCATCTGTTCAGTCCTGCTTTAAATCAGGAATGGGCAGATGTCAGACACATTGGTCTACTTTGTGATTTTTTTACTAGAGCCTCAAAATCCACCAACCATAGCCAGGTACAGAAGATATACACTTATAATGAAAGAACAGCATGCCTCTGAATACATTTTGAGCCTAGGAATTTGTTTTCAGTTCCAGAAGAGAACTGAGCTCACAGTTATGGTAGCTCTGCCATGAATCAGGGTGAGGCAGAATTGTCATTTGCTTCTAACAATACAGTATCAGTTAAATAATGCATAATTCGGTACACAAATCCATGTTAAAAGTCTTCTTTTTTTGCCCCTCTGCTTTAGGCGGGTTGCTGATCACAACAAGGAGGTACAGCAGCTACAAGAGGAAATGGAACAGCAAATAGAGAGGGAGAAACAAAGGCTGCAGTATGAGGTTGGTGCACTGCCGGGTCAAGCTTAATTCCTAGGATTTATGAGAAGGGGTGTGTTGGATTTTCTGTTTTAAATCTTGCCATTTCCCCAAAGCCCGAGGTGGATTACATCATTTGTGTACCCATATAACATCACATCGCAGTGTTATTATGCTATGTAATTGCTCCAGGGGGGAGGTGTCTCATCTGTCTCATCAACAACATGAAAGATTCAAGAGAAGAAGAAGAAAAGAAGTCTGATCTAAAACCTGGAGAAGGAATAGCCATCTTTTTCTGAAGTGGGCAGGGAAGATTCAAAGGGCTGTACTGCCACTACTTTGGGAGGCCATGCTGGCTAGATGGGAGTTGCAATCCAACACATCTGGAGGGCACTACGTTGGGGAAAGCTGCCTGAGGGAGATGCAATATTAGGGTGACCATCTGGAAAGGAGGACAGGGCTCTTGTATCTTTAACAGTTGCATAGAAACGGGAATTTCAGCAGGTGTCATTTGTAGGCATGCAGCACCTGGTGAAATTCCCTCTTCATCACAACAGTTAAAGCTGCAGGAGCCTTGCCCTCTTTTGTATCTGGTCACTCTAGCATAGCCCCTGCAGCTTTAACTGTTGTGATGGAGAGGCAATTTCACCAGGTGCTGCATGTATAGAAATAACACGTGCTGAAATTCCAGTTTCTATGCAACTGTTAAAGATACAGGAGATGGTCATCCTGTAGAGCCCAAAGCAGGGAAAAATGAAGTCCTGCAGATGGAGAAAGGGGGAAGCAGTCTGGTGGTGATGGGTGAGTGAGTTGGAGGCCACGAATTCTGCTTTCTCCAGGGCATCTTCCCTTTGAAGGATTTTGAGGTGGTGCTTTTTGTTATAATACTTAAGACTTCCCTTGCTCAACTCACAGCTGAAGCAGCCTAAACTCGATAGAGATATGATTCTGTAGAGCTATAACAAGCTCTTTTTATTTCCTAACTATAATAACTATTTTCCCTGTGGACAGAACAAATTTGGAGACTCTTAGGTCTCTGGCAAACATGAAAAGCCGAAACCAAAACCGTTTCTCACCCACCCACACTGTATATAAATATGTCCTGTGAGTTCAGTGTGGCTGCTTTCCCTGAGTGGACTACTCCCTTTCTTCTTATTTTCTGTACCATCTTATGAGAATTTGATATACAGGATAAAAAAGAAAGAAAGGAATGTGGTTTAGAATAGTCTATAGCTGCACCATTTTGGTCTTCTGCATTCACCGTTCCTTATTCTAGCCAATGTATGTTTTATATTTGCATTACCTACATACCAGGGGTGTTGAACCTCTTTGAGCCCAAGGGATGAATTCCATTTTGGAGAAACTGACCTTGTTCAGTTGACATGCTAAGCCATGGTGGTTAAGCATTTTGAGCTAAACCTTATGTTGTGTGAAACATTCCTAACCATGGTGGCTACATAACTACGGTTTAAACACGCTTACTAACCATTTGCTGCAAAAGGGTTAGTGGCCTAACCATGGCTTAGCATGTTGTCAGAATAGGTCCACTCTCAGGGGCAGCATACCAACAGTTTACATGGCCAAAGGTAAAAGAGGCAAAGACAAAAATACCAGCGTGTTTTGCTTTAAGCTCTCGCTGCCAGTAGCTAAGCCTTAGCAGAGGCATTTCAACCTTTGAGGGACGCTACACAAAACCAGGAATGAGGAGTGGTCAATGGAAAGCTAGTGTGACCATATGGAAAAGAGGACCGGGCTCCTGTATCTTTAACAGTTGTATTGAAAAAGGAATTTCAGCAGGTGTCACTTGTATGTATGCAGCACCTGATGAAATTCCCTCTTTATCACAATGGTTAAAGCTGCAGGAGCCCTGCCCTCTTTTGTATCTCCCTCACTTGACACGCCCTGGAAAGCTATAGCTTTACTATATTTGTTACTACAGGGTAAAACCAGAAACCAGTTGCTCAGCACGGAGATGAAGAAAGCATTGGATGTCAAGGAACAGGAAATACAGCATTTCCTCAGTGTTCAAAAAGAGGTAAAATACTGGTGTGACGTGAGCCAGGCAAGAGAGCGTGTCTCCGACCTGTTCTTCCTTTTTCCACAGCAACATGGCATCCTTAGAGGAGAGGCCCAAGACTGTGGCCTTCAGAACAATGGGTAGACCTGACCTTCTTGCCGGTTTAATGCAAAGGAAACAGCGCCACCTTTTGGAAGCGTCTCCTCTTGCTAAAGCGGCAAATGGGGTTTGTTGTAGGCCAACCCACAAAATCTTCGTCCTTACGCAGTTGCTTGATGACCAAATAGTTCCTATAGACCCAAGGACAGTGGCCTTGTTTGACAGAACTGATGAAACGCTTGATCCCCAGCCCATGCACAATGGAGTTCAAGATTGGATATACCCTGAGATAAGACCCCTGCTCTGATTGTTCCAGCCTCCTTGGCACGTTCTTGGCTTTTGCTCCACGGTCACTAAAAGAAACTCCATCCAAGGAACTAATTCGGAATGTGCTGCAGAGGTCTGTTATGTGGGAACCTGAGAGAAATAATTTTGTCACCGTTTCTGGTCATTCCAGAACAATATTAATATTTTTTATATTGTATTTTTGTATTTGTGTTTTTTGACTGTTGGTTGTTTTATTATGATTTTCATGTTTTTAATTTTGTGAACCACCCATAGAGCTTCGGCTATTGGGCGGTATAAAAATGTAATAAATAAATAAATAAATAAAACCCACCAACAACCATTGTCACCACCTGGCTACAAGTCAGTCACTGCTTCCTGGGAGATATTATTCAGATTTGGCCCGGCTACTTATATGCTATCAATAATGTAACTAAACTCCAAGGTTCATTTCCAAACAGAGGTGGCGAAATGGCCTGCAATGGAGACAAATGTACTCAGGTCTCTTTTGACAGGGCTCCTATTCCATTAACAGTTACACGGCAGGCAGAAATTAAATGGTTCTCTTCCATCACTGCCTCTTTATGCTGAGGGAGATGATGCCAGCTGAATTTCTGCTTGTCCCATGGTTTTAAAGGAAGAGGAGTCTTTATTTAAAAAAGTTGTGGCGATGCTGCTGCATGTGGATGGCTCACCTCTGCCAGCCAAGACTATGACAGGCGCAGATGTTTTGGACTACAACTCTCATAGATCCGATGCATGGCCAATGTGAGGGGTTATGGGAGTTGTACCCAAAACATTTGGAAGGCTCCAGGTTGCTACGAGTTTTGTAAATTTAGTTGCAGAAGAGTCCAGCCTCCACAGCTGACTGAAGAAATCTTCTGCTTGGTTGAATGATTTTCTAAATCCCTTTCTCAGCTTGAGACACAGTTCCTCAGTCTCAAGGAAAAGCAGCAGGTGGCCAATACCGAAACCCAGCAGCTCAAGCAAACCAACAGTGTCCTTGAGAACCAGCTACAACAAACCCTCCGTCAGCTTCAAAAGACTCAAAAGCAGCTGGATACCATGAAGGCTAGAGTGTCCCAGATGCACAAACAAGGCGGGTGAGTCCCAATCATGAATTCACAAGGCCACACCTTTCCCCGGAGGCATATATTGTGGGAAACACCTTTGAGACAGTTCAGGGCATGGTCTGAGGACCCATAACGCAACCACTTTGCTGAAGCTAAGCAGCATTGGCTCTGGGCACTGTCTGGATGGGAGGCCACCTGGGAATTCGGGAGGGGTTACACTCCCACTATAGGACCAAGTTTGTAGTTTGGTAGTGCTCTTGGCCATTGTCACTTGAGGCATAGATGGCCTCCATGGCTCGGAAGTGCTTTTTATGAACTTAGCCCGATATTACAACTACGATCCTACCTGGACAGAGATAGCTTTGTGACTGTTACTCACATTCTGGTAAACTGCCATTGCGAATACTGCAACACATTACATGTTGGCTGTCTTTGAAAATGGTCTGGAAACTTGTTAATCCAAAACAGAACTGTTTTGAATTAACAAGTCCTGGACAGTTAACATGTTAACTGTCTAGGACTGGCTGATACAGTCATACCTTTTTAATGGTGTGCTGCTTTTAATGATGCACTGGTTTTAAATGTTTGAATTAGTTTTATGCATTTTACGGTGTTTTTATTTGTGTTGTACCCTGCCTCGATCCAGAGGGAGAGGCGGGTAACAATTATTATTATTATTATTATTATTATTATTATTATTATTATTATTTGTTGCCAGTCCTTTGTCATCTGTACTGGCTGCCAGTCCATTTCCAGGCTCAGTTCAGAGTGCTGTCTTTAGTGTTTAAGGTCCTCAAATGGTTTGGGGCCAGCCAGGTTACCTGAAGAAATGTATCCTCCCATATTTACTTACTTGGACTCTACAAGCTTCTTCACACAAGTGAAATAAAGCATGCTCATGGCTGGCCACAGGTCCTTTTGACAACGTCATTAACTTCCTGCATGTCTCCTGTGCCTTTCACCAGTAATTCCGTACTTTAAAAAACCCTGGATAACCCGATTCTGCTGAAATGTCTTGGGATTTCCTACCCTGTGCAGGGGAAGTTGCGCTACAAAGCACCCACTAAAGGGAGCTGTCCCATTCAGAGCTATGAGCACCAAGAGGAGGGAAAGTTTTCCATTATAGATCACATGGTCACTCTCCTCTGCCCTTGTAATTCAGCCCATTACAATTGTGCAAGAGAAGCAGGAAGCAAAGCTCCGGTAAGGCAATGTGATTTCCCTTAATCTAAAGAACCCCATAGGCTCTTTTTCAGTTGCCCCTGCCAAAAGACACATGTCAGGGAGCTACAAGAGAGAGGGCCTTTTCAGTGGTGGTGTCCTCTCTGAGGCATGCCCTCTGCAGAAAGCCTTGCTTAAGACCTATGTTCTGATACCTTTATCCTCCAAGGCATTTTAAGAAGTGTTTGAGGGCTTTTAGATCTTTGCACTGTTTTGTTTTGGATGCTAGTTTTGCCTTGTTTTTATTAAGTTTGCATTGTTTTTAGCCCTTGCTGCTGGGTTTATTTTAGATTCTTTTATTATCATTGCTTTGTTGTGATTTTCTAGTCTAGTATTTTTTTTACTTACCTGTGTTGATTACACGTAAAGTTTGATTACTCAGTGATCTAAAAATTCAATCAATCAATGTACAGCTTCTATGCTGGAAGAAAGGCAGGATATAATAATAACAATAAGGATGCTTTTCAATGAGTGAGCTATGCCTCTACTTGTGGGGAGGAGGAGAGAGAGTATTCACACCCACCACCTGCCTTTCTACTGTGGAGAAGTACTTGCTTCCTTAGAACTTCTAATTTATTGCTACCAGCAGTATCCATTAACTAGCTCCATAAGGAGAACAAGATAAAAGCAGAATAACTCAGTAACACTGGGTTGTTTCCTGTTCCCTAGCAAAGCTTGTGCAAAAAGTCTATCAGCAGGAACAGGCATGGGAGGCAGGGTAGAAGGGGCATGCTATTCCAGCCACTGCTCCTGACAGGATATTACTTGTAGAAGAGCTCTCAAGATTTGTCATTTTTTCACCCACCCATCCCCACCTGTTGCATGAAACCAGGACAATAATTCTACTGTCCTTGGCCCCTTGAGAAACACTCATTTCCTGTTTGCACCATCTTTTCTGCCACCACCCTCCATGCATGCTATTCCATCCATCCTACGGCATTATTACAGCTTCTACTAGGCTTGCAACCTTACAGAGACAGCACATATGTGTATTAGGGAAACGGCAATGTTTGAATCCTTTCCCCTCTTTGCAGGGACAAATCCCTGGAGGAAGACTCTGAGAAGAATCCTCAAAGACCACAGGTATTTCTTTTTTGCTTGCCTAGCCATGTCTCCTTCAGAGCTGGAATTAGTCTTAAGTGGTCCTTCTTTTTTTCTTCCCTTGTGGTTCTTCTAAGGACCCTCTGCCCACAAATAAGATGGTCAACTCTCAACTGGAGATAAGCCTGGAATGCAGTCTGGGCGAGGATACACTGGACAGCTCTGCTCAGCAGTAAGCACCAAAATGTATCTATAGCTGCATTGACGTGAGGTTGGGATTGAAAGGATGGCAGTGGATTTTCTGTGTAGCTGGGCCCTTGCTCTGGCACGGAGGTAGTGACATCATTGCTTTCGAGTCCCTGACATTCTCATGAACTTCCATTGGTGCTGCATTTAGAAAATTAGAGGCATGTTTGTGAAGTACTCCAGGGACAGATTAGATCAGCCTTCTGTATTTGTGTGTATGAGAGAGAGAGAGAGAGAGAGAGATTGGCTCTGTTCAGACATTGCATGGTGGTTAGCATTAACCATGCCACGTGCGCTTGCCAGACGGAACCACAGTCCAAGGCATGGTTACCTTAACCACTCCCTAAGCACTCCCCATCCAACAACCCCCCCTCAGTCCTCTGACCACTCTATCCTGCATCCCAGCGGCCTCAGTGGTGCAGATGGTTGTGGGCAGCCATCACAGGGCCAGTGCTGTGGCAGCTGTGGGTGATGCTGCTGCTTGTTGAACGGTGATGTTTTTGGTTTCTAAGGAAGCCACAGGTGCTTGTTCCTGGTAGTGGTGAGTGCTCAACATTGCTCCACTTACAACAGCAGCATGGGATTAGGGATGATGTGGGAGTCTGCTAGGGATGTGTGTGTGGAGTTCACCGGACCCTCTCCCCCCATGCAACCCTCTGGACCCTGCTCAGCAAGTGCTGTGCAGTCCGTGAGCACCACAGGGCCACCTGTCCACTTAAGCCGCCATTTTGTGCACAGTGGCACCTCGTCTTTCCCCAGAAATTTAGTTATGTAAATGGCAGCTGTAAAGGAGCCATTTACAAAACATTACAAGTGCTGCCATTACTAGGGTGACCAACTGTCAGGATTTCCCCGGATTTGTCCTGGTTTTTGTTCTTTCCATGGTGTCAGGGGGGATTTTCTATAATTTTCAATAATGTCCTGGAATGATACACCTTCCTCTTTAAGGCTACCATTAGCATGGCAGGAGGGAATGACATGCTTTCTTGAGGCACATCATTCCCCCACCCCGAGCTCCAATTGAGGTCTTAAAGGGGAAAGTGGGTCATTCGTGGACATTATAGAAAAGGCCCCAATTGGAGTGGATGGTGGTGGTGCAGAATGAAATCCTTTCCCCTCCTCCACTCCAATCGGGTTCTTTAAGGTGGCGGGGGAATAACGTACTTTCTGCAGGACTCAGAAAGCTGCTTCCCCACACGCACACTAGGTGTCCTCTTTTTTGGTTTCCCAAATATGGTCACCCTAGCCATTACGCAACATTAAATTTCCAGAAAAAGATGTGTTCAATAGGGCTTACTCTTAAATAAGTGTGATTGCAGGCCATTTTCTATTTCCTCATAGAAAATGGCAAATTATTATTACTATTATTATTATTATTATTATTATTATTATTATTATTATTATTATTAATAATAATAATATTGTACCTGCCTCTCCCTCTAGATTGAGGCGGGGAACAACATGAAATACAAAAATATTATAAAATACAAAAAACTGATTAAAACATAAAACTAATGCATTGTTAAAAACAGCCAGACTTCGACTGGGTAGGCCTGCTGGAAGAGATCAGTCTTTATAGGTTTTTTATATTCAAAAAGACTGCTGAGTTGGTGACTCTCTCCTGGCAGGCCATTCCACAGTCTGGGAGCGGCAGAAGAGAAGGTCCTCTGGGTATTGTGTTTGGCAATGCTAACCCTTTCGTCTCAAGCAGCCTTCCACAACTTGGTGCCCTCTAGCTATTTTGGACTTCAACTTTCATCAGTCCCAGCCAGCATGGCTAATTATCAGGAATGCTGGCAGTTGTAGTCCAAAAAATCTGGAGGGCACCAGGTTGGTCTAGAGGTAGAGGCATGAACTTTGACTTTGAAAATCCTAATCTTCTTTAGCTGTCTCATAAATGTCCTGGTACCATTTTCTTTCAATGAATATTGCTTTATTTTTGGTACATTCATCATATTTATTTACCAGTATGTTTCCTTTTTTGTTTTGTTTTTTAATATACCTTACTTATTTCATCCCTCAGGGGATTTATAAGTTTATACAATATGTGTTTGAAACAGATACACTCGATTCTGACTCTGCATAAGCGGCAAATGTAGGAGCCTTGTTCTTCCCCTGGTGGAGAGCTTTCCATCTTGTAAGTCCCTGAGATCTCAGTTTGTGACAGGATTGGTCTCCTTTTAAAGCCTTGTTCCCTTTCTTTTGTGTGCATGTACCAAATAAGCACTATCTTATGAATCATTCCCCATAGGGCACCTGATAATGAGGCATTAATGGCCAATGCTGACTCACAATCCAGAAAAAGGGTGATCTCCATTGAAGAGGATCCTTTGCCAGGAGCTATTGAAGAAGAACAACATTTCCCCCAGAAGACTTCAGGTCAAAGCTCTTTGTTTAAAGAGCTGCATGAGGCCATAGCAGCACTGAGCAAGTCTGAATCACGCAAACAACAAATAGATGACTTTGGTTTTCAAGGACAGGAATCCTTGGGACACAATGGAAATTCTCAGCAAGGTATCATGCCAGGAGAAGTACCTCAGAATGAAGCTCCCTCAAAAAATGGTGGTCCACAGAAGGGGATTTCTGAAACTCTTACCAGCCTGGCTACATCACAAGCAGAGATTCTTCTTAAAGAAGGACCAGCTCATGTGCAGGCCAGTGCTCTGAAGAAGAAGAAAGCTAACATTTTTGAGCCAGGAATGGAAGTCAAAACTCCCAAGCGAATCCATGAAGAAAGTTGTGTTCCTGGGGTTCAATCTCCTGGTTATTCAGCGTTGGCAACACAAGTCAGTAATGACAAAGAGGACCCATTACAAGGTGACACTCTGCTTTCGGAACAGGTAATCCAACCTGAAAATATCAAGCCGGTTTTAAAGCACAGTGATATCATCAGGACTCCATGGCCATCTGCTGATTCTGAGCAAGAAGTGATAAAGCAATCTCTAGTCATGAAAACACCAGATAGAAAAATGCCTGAGACTCGACGCCCCCCAATGAAAGATATGGCATCAGCTCATTTCCCACTCAGGATAGCTCTGCCCAAGTTGCCTGTAGGACATAAGCCCAAAATCTCACTTTTCCAAAACAGCCAGTTAGAGAATATTCCCGAGATAGAGATCCAGGCACAGACCACCGATGGGAGAGGAGTACTGTCATTAGAAGACAGAACAGAAGAATGGGCTGATAGATCTGAGTGTGAGAAGAATCAACAAGGCAGGGCAGAAATGGGTGAGGAAACAAAAGCTAAATGGGAAGATTGCCAAGGAAATGCAGGCACAAAGGAAACTCTTAAAGGCACCACGGCTGTCTGCCCCCAGCCAGACCACGTGTATAATGTGCTCTTTGTAGGAGACTCTTATGTGGGCAAAACATCCTTTTTGCACCGGTTTCAAGATGATTCCTTCAGCGCAAATATGATTGCAACTGTAGGTATGAATCCATCATTTTATGCTGGGAGGTAACATGATAACACTGGATAGTTTTTTAGGCGTTGCTGTTGGGAAGCCTGGCTTCTGCTTGCTTGCTTCTTTGTTGTTGCTATAATTGAGCCTCTCTTGGATCTGTGGATGCTCTGACAAAATGGCTGCCATGCTGGGGCTTGTCCAATCACAAAATGGCTGCTATGGAGGACATGGCTAGTCACAAAACACCCATTTCTCAGAAAGCAAACTCAAAAAAAGTAACTTGCCCAAACACCTGAATACAAGGCAGAGGTGGGGTCTAAGCTCTAAAACCCTCTTTTGAACCCACATTTTTTCTGCTCCAACACTTATTTCACAGAAAGTAAACTGTTGAGGCTCAGAGACAAGTAACTTGTCCAAGAAGCTGAGTACAAGGCATCTGAATCTCAAATGCCAAATCACATATTTGCCCCCATAATATAAAACACAATACTATTTTCACAGAAGGCAAAGTGGTGATACTCAGAGAAACACACAGGCAAAACACCCACCAATATCACATACCTTCATCAGACAAACACACATACACACACAAAACCCAGGCAAAACACACAACATGCCAAAACAAACAGACCAGCTAACACACACACACACACACACACACACACACACACACACACACACACACACAGCACAAACACATGCACAGAGAGACACAGAGCACAGGCAAAATACCCTCCCTTCTCTCCCCATCACCTCCTCCAGTCCTGCAGGACACTCCCTATTACGCAACCACCATGTTTATTATCTAAGAATGCCTCTGGAACATACGTTTCCTCCATCTGAAAAAAAAAGTTCAATTTTTAAATAAATCTTTAAAAATTATATAAAAATCAGAAGGGGCAGAGAGCCTGGAGGGCACCAAGAGATGTTTCTATGAGCACATTGGTGTCTGTAGGCACCATGTTGGAGATGTAGGCACCCTGTGGCACCAGAAAAACTTACAATTTTTTTTTTAAGGTCTAAGCTTTCATGGGCTGTGCCCACTTCATTCAGCAGGCTGTTCTTTAAAGACCACAGTGGTGCCAGTCTTAATGCAGTTCGATTAGTACTTCCTGTTTCTAGCTGAAGATAGCTCTTTGGGAGGTGACCTAAATGGGGGCATTCAAATGGGAATGAATAATTTATTTATTTATTACATTTTTATACCGCCCAATAGCCAAAGCTCTCTGGGCGGTTCTTGTCTTTTTGTCTCTATGATGCTCCTCTGCACTGTAAGGAGACTACACTGTAAATTGAGCATGTATTGACCCTGTTCAGACAACACACTAAGCCATGGTGGTTAAGCGTTTTGAGCTAAACATTATGGCTTAGCATATCATGTGAACCATGACTTAGTGTGTTATATGAAAGATTCCTAACTATGGTTTAAACGTGCTCACTAACCTTTTCCTGTAAAAGGGTTAGAAGCCTAACAATGTGTCAACTGAACAGGGTCCCAGTAGACTTTAAAAAGAATATATTACAGTTGCAGGATGAGCTCTCCCCGTTCCCTCCCTACTGGGGGATTTCTAGCTCATTTCCTCTTTGCAGGGTCTTTTAGTTTGACTGTGCTCCTATTTGTGTGTGTGTGTGTGTGTGTTTGTGGCATATCTGACATAATGTTCAACATTAACATGGAAGAAAGGCAAATTCACTCCTCCATGTCAGGTTTTCTGCCTGCAAAAATTAGATAATGATACTGAGCAAATTTCTCTGTTTTATGCTAGCCTTGATTTTATTAATCTCTGTACAAGTCAATGGTGGAAGCACAAGAGATGTGTAGTATTCTGTTCTTATCAGTAGCACTCCAGCTTGTGCTCTTCAGCTCTTTGAAACAGTTTGATACATGAACTGAACCACATTGTAAATGGATGCATTGTGTTCCCTAGGAATGGACTATCGGCTCAAAAACCTCTTTGTGGATAACAAGTGCTTTGCTTTACGTCTGTGGGACACAGCTGGCCAAGAAAGGTAGTGTAAGGTGCTGCATTTAAGAAAAACTGGAGAGGAATATTTGGTGATTGTGAATTTGGATTATTTAAAAATAGATCTAAAAAAATGCACAATCAGGAAAAGAATGTGATATTACATAGTCAAGAAAAAGTATTTTATTCCAAAACCAGTGTCACTGGTTAGCATTTAGGGATAGGGCATTTGTTCCCAGATCTGTTACATAGCTGATGTATTTGTTTGCCATCTTGGACACCATTTGGTGGAAAGGCGGGATATAAAATGAGCAAACCTTAACAAACCAACAACAAAATTCTGCTCTAGATAACATGGAAACAAACTTCTACTTGCAAAAGAAGATGTCCGCTAATCCACACAACCATTGCACATGGCAATTGGAAAGCCCCGGGGTGCGTGCGTGGTGATGTGTCTTCGATTAGATGACACTGCTGCAGTTGCGCACCTCCCTCAGGGCTTTCTGCTGAAGCTGCAGAGAAAAAAAGTGAGGAACTTACCCCAACTTTTCCCTCCGGAGTCAAGCAAGGATGCGCAAGATAGCATCAAGACAGCCCCAAAGCCTCGCTTCAGAGTTGCAGTGGAAGCATGGCCAGGTGATACCTGGTGGAAGGCAACTTGTGATTGGTCGCCTTCCACCAGGAAGAGGGCAAGAATGGCTCTGGTTCTTGGATGGCCACACAGAAACCCCATGCTCCCTCCTTGGTGTCAGGATTACCAGTCACCACCCTGGGGGAGGGAAAGCACGGGGTTTCCGAGGGACGTGGCGCCAATCTGGCTTATACTGTTATGTGGCAAACAGGGCATTTGAGTCATTCATCATAAATGGAAATTGTGCTTTTGCTCCCCCAGGTTCCAGCTCACATTGGGAAGGTTTATGGTAGCATGCCAAATCCTAGTCACATTTTTTGCAAGACTTGGCATCAGCAGCATGGCTGCCACATGAGAAGATGTTCATGATCATCTGGCTGCCATAGTGCTCATGTCCAGTCTTGCAAAAACTGTTGTCATGCACAGAATTCACTGCATATTGATTATATATGCAAAAGTGATTTGCCCTCCTGTCAAGAATTGTTCACCAGCTTTCCCATGTCTTGCTTGATGCATAACAAGTGCGGTGGGAAGCCAGTACACGTGACAATTGCTGTGTGAAAGAGGGTTTTGAGAAGAGGCCCACAGTTTGTGGTACTTCAGAGAAGGTCTATTTGGATGGCCCCATTGGCCATACGCATACAGTGCAATCTATGCTGAAAATGAGAAGGTAGCAAGTCATGGAGCCAAATGGTTATGAGAATCCATTCTAAGATTTGGCTTAAAGCTTGATATATATGTAATTGCATCATAGAATGAGTAGGTCTAGATATACCTACTGCCTACCTGTGTACATTAAGACACACATACATTTGTATTTCTTTAGTGGAGGATGATGGCTCTGATGTCAGTGGGCTGTGAATCCACTCTGAGTTTCAGTCAGAGCCAGCCAGAACATTAAAGGAGGTATCCAAAGTGCTGAAGCCAAGCCCCAAGTGGGTTCAGCACCTTGGACAGGTCCTTGAGAGTTCTGACTGAAACCCAGTGCAGACTCACAGCCCCACTGAACATTGGAGCCACCAGCCTCCACTGCATTTGTTTATATTCGTGTTTCAATACGTGACAGAACAGAGCAGTACACAATGTTAAATTCCTCTTCAGTTCCTCATTAAAATGCTTTAGCTACAGACCCTCTCCCCATGCTTTTACTAATTTATAAAACATTGGAAATGTGATTCTAATTAAGTTATTTTAGTATGTTTTAATCGTTGCACTATTTTACTATGTAAACTGCTTTGAGAATTTTTTATGACCTCTGAATACATAAAAGAAATTAAATAACAATCCTGAATCGTCTTTTGAAAAGATGACACACTTTTTGGAATTTTTGGTTTGTTTTTTTTTTAAAAAAATGTGCTCACACAAATGCGCATGCACCATATTTCTGGAAGACAGATATAAATGTTGTGGGAAATGTACATCTGCTTTTCTGACAGATACCAGAGTGTCACCAAGCAGTTCTTCCGAAAGGCTGATGGAGTGGTGCTGATGTATGACATCACTTCAGAATACAGTTTTGCAGATATGCGGTACTGGCTTAATTGTATTGAGGTAAAGATAGCAACACTACTTAATTATTGATTAGCTTTAGTTCTCACGCCCTTGATGATTGCAATAGAGCTTAACTAATTATAGATATACTGACACAATCCTATGCATGCATGTTTACTCAGGAGAAAGTCTCACTGCATTCAATGAGATTCTTTCCCTATCTAGTAAATGTGTTTAGGATTGCATCCTTAATCTCCATAGTGTTATTACAGTGGTGATACAATAAGGTAGCTGATGAGATCTGAGCTAGTGTGGACCAACCAAGAGATCAGTGTGGACAGCTCACTGGAAATTTCAGCCTAGCGTGTGGCTGCTGTGAAAAAGACAAATTCCATCTTGGACATAATTTGAAAAGGAGTTGAAAATAAAACTGCCAATATCATGCTGCCCTTATATAAATCTATGGTGCAACTTTGAATACTAGGTACAATTGTGGTCAACACTTTTCAAGAATGGTATTGTAGAGTTGGAAAAAGTTCATAAAAGTCCAGTCACAATGAACAAGGGGCTGGAGCAACTCCTCTTTGAAGAAAGATTACAATAACTGGGACAGCTAGCTTAGAAAATAGGTGAGTAAGGGGTGACATAATAGAGGTGTACACAATTATGCATAGTGTAGAAAAAGTGGATAGGGAGACATTTTTCTCTTATAGTATCAAAACCCAGGGTCATCCAATGAAGCTAAATTATCAGAGAGCCAGGACAGATAAAAGGAAGGACCTCTTCACACAGTGCATAGTTAAACTATGGAATTCACTACCATAAGACGTTGTGATGGCTGCCAATTTGGATGGCTTTAAAAGGTGATGCAACAAATTCATAGAGGATTAGGCTATCAGTGGCTACTAGTCATGATGGCTATATATTATCTCCAGTTTCAGAGGCAATATGCCTCTTTATGCCAGTTGTTGGGGAACTCAAGCAGGAGAGTCCTCTTGTTCTGTTGCAGCCTTTCCATGGACATCTGGTTGGCCACTGTGTGAACAGAATGCTATACTAGATAGGCCTTTGGGCTGATCCAGCACAGCTCTTCTTATATTCTTAGGTAACAGCAGATACAATTCCTGACTCATGAAAACAACACAATAGCAATGTCTATTTAAACTACATTTGCTGGAAGTAAAATTCAGGCCCACTGCATTATTAAAGTAGCAATGGGGAGAACACTCTCTCTCTCTCTGTTTGTTTTTAAGCACAAGACAACCTGACCTCTTGAGTATGTGTCATGAACAAATAAGAACAATTCATACCTCCTGCTTATTAGGTAGTTGGGATGAGGGAATAGACAAATCCACTTCTGGGCTAAACTCATCCTTATTTGGGGCTGGAATCTTACCAGCAAAGGGTTGTGCCGCAATTTGCTGACTAACTACTAGCTTCCATTGCTGAAGAGGGAAAGAGAACCCAGTGACCTTACTGGAAGACATCATGAGGCGGCGGCAGCAGAAGCGCAGGAGCTGCTACTTCAGCGTTATAGAGGCACACAGCTGCTGACTGGATAACAGTCAGTAACGGCCAGTTTGTTTTATAGTGGGTACTGCTATCCACTCATCAGCTGAACTAGTAGCCCTTGTGCATTTGCTGAGTGCTTATCAGTAGAAGCTGCTTGCCTGCCCACGAACTGCTGATTTTCCATATGTTTCTTATCACTGACTCTGAGCTGCAGTGTAGTTAATATCAGTTCTGAAGGCACACATGGCCCTAGGGGCTAGGGCTGGCCACATATATGTTTCGGGCTCAGAACAACACACAGTGTGGCCCAATGGCTAGAGTGTTGGAGCTGGAAGGATTGAATCCTGGGAAAGACATCCTCAGTTCTTCTGTCTGTAAAATGGGAGCCGTTCTGATGAGCCTCACAGGATTTATGTAACATTTAATGAGATATGGCAAAGGTTTTCCCCATACTAAGGGATACAGCACCCAGGACATGTAAATAGAAAGTTTCAGCCTTAAAGGCAGCCTAGGAATAATTTTAGATAGATAGAATACATTATCTTGAAGGAAGGATGTAAAAATGTGTTAGATAGATAGAAGTATACCACCTCTCTCATTTTCCAAGTTAAGGAAATGCACTATAGTTCCTTTAATGGTCAGGAACTGGGAAGGATATAGCTCCCATAGAAACAAAGTGGTTATTTATATCTGTCATTAGGTTCACGTGAGGCCTTTTGGTTTCAGTTTATGTTTGTAGAAGTGTGTTTTTCTTCTTCACAGGAAGGAACAAAGGATGAAGTTATTGTCCTTCTGCTTGGGAACAAAACAGACTGTGCTAAAGAAAGGAGAGTACCTATAAAGGATGGTGCATACTTGGCCAAGGTACGCACATTAGCGCTTGTCTATCTTTGTAATTCCTTTTCCATGGATGGTAAAACAAGCCAAAGTCAGAACAAATTATAATTAATATAAAAAGGTGGGTGTTTTGAGATAGATTTCAGTTAGCTGTATAGGAAAAAAGTGCCCATAAGTCATGTGTTCGCCTATGACCAGGAAGTGATCACATAATCATAGTACCCTCTCTCTCCCAGGGTAATTCTGGTGGGATAGAGGTGAACAGGACTAGTGTTTTGCCCAGCATCTGACTGTGGCAGACTCTGGGGTTCTCTTTGGGCATGGATCCCTCCATAGAGCTCAATTGTATTCTTTGGGCCAATTATGTGGCCAAATATTGCTGCTACATATCCACAGACGGGTCAAATTTCATGAATAAGGGTACCAGCACGATCCTTCACTAACCCAGTGTAAAACAGAAGGGTGTTTTGGGGGCAATACATAAGAGGAGTAGGGAATAAATTACTACAGCTTATAAAAGCTCTAGGGACAGAGAGGAATGTAGTACCTTTCACACAACCTGGCAACTCTTATCTTAGCTCTTAACCCGCAGAATGTAGAATGAGGGTACCATTCAAATCACTAAATTTTGGCCTTCATGTTGTGCAACCACCCTCCCATTATACAGGTACTGTTGCTATTAGGGGGCGGGCCATCAGAATGCATTCACAATCTCCTCTTTTGTGAGGGAATAATTTAGGTTGCTTGGTTGCTACAGTGATAATTACTGTGCCTCTTTTCTTTTCACACAGATTATCCCTTCATTACATCTCTAGACTTCCCCTCACCAAAATTCAGTTAAAATTAGTTGTGACAGAATTCCTTCCTCTGAAGTAGCCTGAGATAGACTAAGAAAGACAAAAAGGAAGGAAGTAAAGGAAAAGGGATTTTAGCCAGTATGTTTTGGCTCAAGGACAAAGAAAAACTCCTGCTCTCAGCAAAGTTTCTTCCCATTTGCATGCAACTTTATTGAATACCACTGGGGAAAAAATGGCAATCCCTAATCTACAGTTAGAGTAGACCCATTGAAATGAATTGGATTTAAATTAGATTAACATTGAATACAACCCTGAGAGGGTTCATCTCATGGTAGTTCTAATCAGTGATGGCATTTCCTTAATTTCTTCTTGGTCTCTTGGGGCTCATTGGAAAGAACTAGTAGCTTCTCACAATCAATTTCATTTGAAACATTTGCTGATGATAAGACCACTTTAATATATTTTGTTGACAGAAGACAAAACCCTGATTTAGTCCAACTTTCTTATCTAAAACAGGAATAGAGATGTTTGAAAATGCTGTTCAGTGTGTAAATTTAATCAGGTGGTGGGACTGGAAATTGGGTCAGGTTTCTATGGTTGAGTATAGAAACAGAAGTTGCCAGATTTTGTATAAAATGAGTGTTGTTTATGTCATTATGGTCTCTTACACTTTCATACTAGGAGTATGGACTCTCATTTTATGAATGCAGTGCTGCCTCCGGTCACAATGTGATTGAATCTATGGTCGAATTAGTCAGGTGAGTAACCTGTCCCAGCTCTTCTTCAAGCTGTAGACATCAATATATCACATGGCGGAATGGAATATATAAGAGTAGATACAAGATTTTCTATCTAATCTGTATCTGGAATAGAAATAAATAAATGTCTCATTTAAAAAAGAACAACTGTAGCAGCTGAGATCCTCATCTTCAACTGATAGTGGATGAATTAGTATAGCTTTACTGAAAGCTGGCTCTGACCTAGGCCCTGTCTACACGCCGTACTGAAGGCGCATGCATGCGCCCCCAGTACGACCCCAAAACGATGGTGTAGACGGCAGCCCAGAAGAGATGGAGGAGGCAGCAGCTGGGGAACCGGCCACGTCCTTGCCGCCGCCGCCTCCCCGCCAGCCTCCTGCTGCCGGGGTAAGAGCGACCCGGGTCGGAGAGCTCGGCGGAAGCGGAAGCCGAGCTCTCAGACCCGGGTTGCTCTTACCCCGGCAGCAGGAGGCGGCGGGTGGCGGCAAGGAAGCGGCCGGTTCCCCAGCTGCCGCCTCCTCCGTCTCTTCTTGGCTGCCATCTACACCATCGTTTTGGGGTCGTACTGGGGGCGCATGCATGCGCCTTCAGTACGGCGTGTAGACAGGGCCTTAGCTACATGTATAGAGCTCATAGCCACAAGCTGAACTAGGATACTTTCCACATAATAAAAAAAGTGTGTGGTGGGAGTGAGGGACACACTTAGAATACTGTGTACAGTTCTGGTCACCACACCTAAAAAAAGATAACATAGAGCTGGAAAAAGGGCAGAAAAAGGCAACTAAAATGATTAAAGGGCTGGAGCATCTCCCCTATGGGGGAAGGTTACAACAGCTGGGATTGTTTAGCCTAGAAAAAAGGAGGCTAAGGGGAGACATGATAGAGGTGAACAAAATTATGCAAGGTGTGGAGAATGTGGATAGGGAGACATTTTTCTCCCTCTCTCAAAATACTAGAACACGGGGTCATCCCATGAAGCTGATTCAGGACAAATAAAAGGAAGCACTTCTTCACACAGCGCATAATTAAATTATGGAATTCACTACCACAAGATGTGGTGATGGTCAGCAATTTGGATGGATTTAAAAGGGGGTTGGATATATTCCTAGAGGAGAAGGCTATCAATGGCTACTAGCCCTGTTGGTTGTGTGCTATCTCCAGTATCTGAGGCAGTAAGCCTGTGTGCACCAGTTGCTGGGGAACATGGGTGGGAGGGTGCTGTTGGACCATGTCCTGCTTTATTGGTTCCTGGTTGACGGTTGGCTATTGTGTGAAGAGGGTGCTGGACTAGATGGACCCTTGGTCTGATCCAGCAGGGCTCTTCTTATGTTCTTATGTTTCTGTGTGCATCAGATACAAACATCAAATATCTTAAAAAACACACACACCAAAAAAACAAAACACCATTAGCATGTCATAGGAAGAGTGCAGTCAGGGAGAAAATAATAAAAACAGAGTTGGATTCACAAGCACCTCCTAGGGTGACCATATGAAAAGGAGGACAGGGATCCTGTATCTTTAACAGTTGCATAGAAAAGGGAATTTCAGCAGGTGTCATTTATATATATGGAGAACCTGGTGAAATTCCCTCTTCGTCACAACAGTTAAGGCTGCAGGAGCTATACTAGAGTGACCATATTTAAAAGAGGACAGGGCACCTGCAGCTTTAACTGTTGTGATGAAGAGGGAATTTCCCCAGGTGCCCCATATATACAAATGACACCTGCTGAAATTCCCTTTTCAATACAACTGTTAAAGATACAGGAGCCCCGTCCTCCTTTTCATATGGTCACCCTAGCACCTCCTGAGTGGCGTTCCCCACCGGTGGAAGGGAGGTTGTTTCTCCCACTTCCTGCAGCCCCTTGTGCCCTCCTAAACTCTGCTCTGGAATGTCAGGGGTCTCTCCAGAACACGGTGGGTGGTGGTGTTTGGGGCTGTAGAGGGAGGAATAACCAAAAGTCCCCTCCCACTTTCCACCTATGGGGGCGCTCCATGGGATCAAAATTCTTCTCTGAATGGAAGGAGCCATTCTGTTCATGGATAGTGAAGTCTGCTTTCAACCTTCCTATAAAAAGACATTCTTAAAGGTAATGCTGGATTAGCCATTGGGGATAAAAATAAATATAATTCCAAACAGGTTCATGAAATACCATCAGGGTGAATGTGATGGTTTTGTTTTTGCTTGTCATGAAAGACATCAGACTGTAACCTCTAACACTCATGCAGCTGCATTCCATATAATAATTACAATAGCTACAGATGGAACATCTTGAAGGGGAAAATGAATTACCCAGGCACAAAATGGTACATTCAATATGTAACATTCTATACATAGATTGTACATTAAATTCTTACACAGAAATTCCTTCTGGATAAGAATGTTACAACTTGTGAAGCTGTCCTTCCATATTTGGGTAAACTGTATTTTTAAGGATGGTCGGGATTTGATTGAAAGTGTGTGTGAGAGAAGCATTTAAAATGGTCTTGGAAATGTTTGAATTTTTTCTAGACATGTGCAAAGAGTAAGCAGGCTGTTTATTTCCATGTTTATAATGTAAGGTTGCTGAAAGTGCATGAAGACCAGTTAAAACAGGAGGTTCTGCAGTTACCAGTGCCACCTGAAAAGAAAAGAGGATGCTGTTCATAATCAAAAGGTGAACATGAGGTGTTAAGAACTAGTATATTTTGGAAGGTTCTTGTTTCTGCTATGTGGCTAATTCTGTACCTTCTGAAATTGGGTGTTGAGTCCAACTTGTGTAGCATGGAATGTTGCCAGTTCACATGACTAGTTTTTACATTGAATTCTGCCATCATATCAAAGGTCTCAAACCTTAAACTTCTCAAGATCTGTTTCCTATTCTCTGTAGCAGAGGTTCTCAAAATGTGGACCTTGGAAACAGGCTGGTCCCTATTATGCAGAATGGTTTGGATGTCATGAAAAGGCAGTCAAATGTGTGTTATTTAATGTATTACCGTTGCAGTGGAGGGGGAGATTTGGGATTGTCTGCCTCAGGTGACAAACCCATTTGAGCAGCCTTGTGTATTATGTACCTTGATTTGGGGTGGGTGCGGTGTGCTATTTTGTTGCTCTAACTCAGGCAGCAAATGACCTGGACCAGCCCTGCTTGGAAAGGTTGCAGAATAGTTGAGAATATCTGTACTTGGCTGTGCACTTTCCTATTTTTATTTTTATGCCAGAGATTGAGGCTGCTTTGATCAGGACCAGATCATCCATCAGGCTAACAAGGGCCGGATCTACACTACTGCTTTAAAGCGCTTTATAACAGTTTTAAAGCGCTTTAAAGCCGTTGTGTAGATCCGGCCAAGGTCTTGGCCTAGGTCCCATGATTTTCATAATATGGCATTGGTGGAGTTTACTAATTTCCCCCTTAATGTGTACTGGATAAAGGGGCTTATCTCACTGACATGGCACAGGACCTATTATTTTTATAATATATCATTGGTTTTGATGATGATGCCGGCACTGATTTTTTTCTAAAAAAATTTGAAATGTGAGTTAAGTATGTGCTTTGATTTGTAGAACAAAAAAATAAAATAAAAATTAAGTGGTCCATCAAGACCCCCAGCAACAAGACCCCCAGCAATTTTCAAGTAGTTTGCAAGCGGGAAAAGATTGAGAACCACTGCTCTACACACCATTTTGACAACAAGCCAGAGAAAAGTCACCAATGAATCACACACCACTAATTCCCCCCACCCCCAATCCCTTTTGCTGACGGCCAAAATGTTTTGGTGCCTGAGACAAAACATCAAAAAGTTGGCTCCCCAACATTATAACAGTAAATTAAGTAATTGTCAGTTTGTTGCAACCTGAGGCTGCCTCACTCTGCATTTGGTAGTACTGGGCCCATACTCATACAGCCATTGAAAAAGCACTGAGAAGCCTATATTTATTGGCACCCCGCCATCACCTACAGAGTTCAGCATTTGTCCCAGCAATCCCAATTCATAAACTCCCACACACCTTCTCCTTGTAGAGTATTATTCATTCCCACTTGGACCCATTTCAGCACATGAACTGCAAAGACCCTCTTGCTGGGTGGCCCCACTCTGTTTCATTTCATTTTCTTGAACTGCCCAGGGAAATGTATATGGTTCAGGAGACCAGCTTAGCTTTCCCCAAAATAAGAGGCAACTCCCCCAAACCCAACGCCCATTTATTGCATAGGGGTTTGTGAACCTTCAGTAATTTCAGTTGGATTATAAACATCTTAATAATGGAATGTCATTTTTATTGCTTTTTAATTTTACCATGCATATTATTGTATCATTGGTTTGCATTTTCTTGTTCATAGTTCTCTTGTGCTAGCAAATATATGATTGGCATAAGAGTACATATTGAATTATATTATAGTGGGTTTTTTTTTTAAAAAAAGCCATCATAATTTCTCAGTTTCCATTTCATATGCATGCATGCACATGTGTGATTAATAACTTTTGTCAGACAGATCACTGGCTATTGTACACATTCAAAGAAGGCAATTCATGATGATCCAATTCATAATGGAATGGAACTTGTTGGTTGTTCATGGGGGGAATGTGAAGTATTTATATTCTATAAGTCATGAGACAGACCAAAGTATTAAGTGATGCTCTGAGCAAATTTCCACTCAAAATATGCCACTCAAATCTACAGGAATCTGGCCATGAACTTCAGTAGGATGTAGATGGCAATAAGGCAAACAAAAATGTCCAGTTTGCTTGGGTGAATTAAGGATAACTCATGATAACTTCCAGCTCATAATGACACTAGCATTGCCATTATGAGCTGGACGTTATCGTGCCTTCCTGGATTAGTTTCTTGTAGGGTAGGCCCTGCCATGCAGCAAGTGGTGAAGCCACCTGCTTCAGGACAGCACCATGAGTGGGAGGAAAGCTGAAAGCAGGAACTGGTGCTTGAATGATGTGGCAGGACATTTTAAACTGTTGGCCCAGCTGGGTGATGTCAGAGGTAGACCATTTGGGCTCTACTTCAGGCAGCAAAATGTTTTGAGCTAACATTGGCTTCGTGCATATTTGTCATATTATATCAAATGCCTCCTAAACATTTAGAGAGGTTTACATGATGAAGCTGTCCTCTATGTGGACTCTTGGTCCTTCATTTGTGGGTACAGAGCTGCCTTTTTACTATGGCTACTATGTGAAAGTAAGCTTTACTGAAAACAAATACATGTGTTAAAGATTGCAGTGTCAAATGCTTCTCTCAGCAGAATGGGAGGGGACCGCTCCCCTCCCCTTTGCAGCCCCCATGTGTCCTAAAAATCTGCTCTGAAGGGCTAGGGGAGCCTTTGGAGCAGATTTCGGGTGGGACAGGGGAATGCAGAGGAGAGGAAAGGAGAAAAAAGACCCATTGAACAAGCAGAAGTTCACTCATGCGGCCATTGGATTTTTCCTTGTGTTAAACAGAACAAATATTTAACCATTCATAACATTTAAAATCTCAAACTCTTACAATTTCTTTTCCTTTCTACACACCCATACACAAAAGAAATCTGAAATGAAAAAGCTGGAAAGAAGAGGCCCAGTCTCTCTCTCTTTGGCTGCTAGTTAAAGAGACAATTAGAACTGCAGGTCTTCTTAATTTAATTGCTTAACATCTAGAGCTAATCTATAGCATCTAGAGCTGCTGCTTGGTAAGGTAAGAAGCAGAAGTAGTTCTTAATTTTAAAGGCTCCAATCTTATACACATTTACATGAGAAATGTCACTGAAAACAATGAGCCTTACTTCTGAGTAGACATGCATAGGATTGCACTTTACATATATAAACAAAGAATCCGATCATTAATGTTACACCTAGAAGAAACTAAGAAGCTAAGGGCATCAAAATACCAATCTGATCTGCAGAATAAAATGCAAATTTATTGTACTGCTGTTTAATGTTGTTTTAAATATTGTATTGATTTCAAAAGTTTATGTATACCACCCTGAAATCTATGTTTGAATGAAGGTCTGGTTTATACATTCTTTAAATAAAAAACTCCATATATTATTAATGTACAGTCCTTGTGTCTTTATGATTAAAATGGATTTAACAATTACCTTTACCCTTCTTTATTTTTCTCATATAGATTTTTTCTCACATATATTATTTATCTGTTAAAGAAATTTAAATAACTGTCCACAATCTACGTTAGAAAATAGGAATCACAAGTACACAGTATGTACTTTTGTTTACATTAGTGAAAGTTCAGCCAGGAACTGGGTTATAGACTGATTTGTCATAATTCCAAATTTCTGCCCAAAGGGGTTCTGAAGAAACTTCTTAAGCTCATCATCAGGTATTTACTAAAACATCTCAAACCAAAAAATAATTCTGTGACCCATTTTCAAAACACACCATATAAAAAGTAGAAAATCTAGATCAATAGTATATTCAGAGCCAATATTTTATTGATTGAGTTAAACATCAACCCTTCTAAAATGATTCTAGGGCATTTCACATTGAATGTTTTTTTAATATATAAAAAGAGCAATTTACTTAAGTAAACCACGAGATAAAAACTTCAAGTTGAAATGTCTGGATGAATAGGAAGTGGTTTGCCTGGTGGCTAAAAGAAAGCAATGTGAACATCAAGCAAGCTAGGGAGGTTGTGGGCTCTCCCACCCTAGAGGCCTTCAAGAGGCAGCTGGACAACCATCTGTCAGGCATGCTTTAGGGTGGATTCCTGCATTGAGCAGGGGTTTGGACTCAATGGCCTTGTAGGCCCCTTCCAACTCTGCTATTCTATGATTCTCTGATTCTCTGATTCTCAAGGAGAGTGTTCCATAGTTAAGAGTCTTCTCCCTTGTTATACCAGCTTCACTTCTGTCAGGAGTGGTACTTGAGAAGGGCCTCATAAGTTGAACTAAGGCAGCCTTCCCCATCCCAGTGCCCTCCAGATAGGTTGGACTACAACTCTGGTCATCCCCAGCCAACATGGCTAAAAGGATGGGCAAGTTGATATAGGAGAAGGCACTCTTTAAAAGTAAGTACTTTAAACAACATTCAATGAGTTGTAAACACATGGAAATTCAATTCAACAATTATAATTACAAATTCCAGTGATTTATCTATTGGTCTGGCTGTTCTTTGTTTTTCCAAAGTCCTGGCATGGCTGCACATAGGCAAAAAAGGATTTCTAGTAAACTCTTTCAGTTGTATACAGAAGGTGGCGCTTTTCTTGCTTCTGTCTACTCTTCTCCAAATAATACAGCAGAGGCTGAGTGTGCCTTACAGGTTGTTTGTTCTTGGTTGAATATTCTCCACAAGATGGCAGCAAACACAATTTAAAATTCATCAATTGTATTAACAAGGCTCGGCCAATTTGTATTTCTTCCAGAATTTAAATCTGTAAACAACTTAAAAAGCAACAACGATGAAATTAGTTTTCTAATGAAAACAGCTGTTTGTTTATAAGCAAATTGCACTAGTATGAAGAAAAACTATACACTGATCATTAATCAACTTATAAACTAGAGTGAAACTGTGTTTCAGTGACTAAACACAGAGATAATTACTATAGAGCATAAATAATACCAAGAATGCTGGATTTAAAATGTTACTTCATTTGAGTTTATAGAAGCAAGGAATTATCAACTATCACACTTTACAAGAAACATTAGTTTAAACAATTTATGCAGCATTATGGCTCTAAAATGTTCTAGTCTAGGGTTATAATTTTGTAGTTGTCATGGATTCCTAACAGGGAGATAAAAATGCTGCAGAAACCAAAGTCCCCAAACTGGCATGAAGATAAATGAATGATTATGTCATTAAAGAAGAGGGGGAGGGGGGGGAGGGGAGATAAACACTAGCTACATATTTTAAATGATGGTGCTGGGTAGGTCATCAAAAATGTGGGAAGTGATAAGTGAAAGATCAAATTGAAGAGAGCAATGGTGGAAGATGCTATATAGGTAGCATGGGAACATGGAAATGTGGTGATAAGCGTGGGTCACCATGTTGTAGGTGGCAGCAGCCAGAAATGCTGCAGCATAATGTATAATTATGATGTTGTATATTGGTTTATCTTATTGGGCCCGTTCAGATGACACCTTTAACCTTGCTGGTTAAGTTTTTTTGTTAAGCAGCAGGGTTTGAGGTGTCATGTGCAATGCATTTTGCTTAACCACGTACCCCTGCTAACCACATTATGGTCGGCTTCACTAACCCTGTTATGCAGGGTTAGCAGCAGTAACTTTGGCCTAAGGTGTCGTGTGCAATGCACCTGTGGTTAAGGACACAAAATCACAGAGCTAGCAGTATAGAGTGACCCCAATAGGCCTGGACGCTCTAGCCTGCAGGCTCGCTTGCTGCTCCTGATTGCTGCAGTGTTAGTGTGGCTGCGGCGGCTGCCATTTCGAGTCATTGGCCCTGTGTAATGCATGCATCACTTTTTCTAGTGATACATGCATTTCCTTGGGCTGTGTACTGAAGCCATGCCAGTTTTTACTTCCTACCAGCATTTATCCCATACGACCCAGTCCTGAAAAATTGGTAACAGGAGTAAGGGAAATTGTGAGGGACTCTCAAAATGGCAGCGGGACTCCTCAAAATGGCTGACAACATATATCAGAACAGCTGACCCTCCCAAAATGGCAGTGAGAGAGTGCCTTCTGTGTAAATAAAACTGCTGGCATAACTCCTGGCCACTGAAAGGGTGGGGGATCAATAATCCAGAACGGTGTATGGTGTTTGAGCCACAGAAAACTGGAATCGCTAACTTCAAGGCACACTTAGTAGAAGTAATGGCTGCTGACTGTATAGATGGAACTAAAATGGCGGGCGCAACTCCAGCTCCCTTAGCACAAAGATTGCTAGGATATGGGGCGGAACATTCAAAGGATTCAGGTGGTCATCTAACAGGTTTGTGGTTAGTGTGTGGTTAAGGAAACCAGGAACTGGACAGGGTTAACAGTGTTGTGTGCGACCGTTCTGCTTGTGGTTGTGTCATGGCAACATTAAAGTCTGCTTCTGGAAAGAAAGTAAGGACAATTATGTATAATGCATAAATTCAATGAACTATAGCTATGCAGACATGCAGCTACAGTTTTCAAAGCTTCAATGTTGCACAGAGTTGTTAGAAAACAAAAAAAATCTTTTGGAGGTTTTCAGTCATTTGCTATTTGCTATACATTACTGCCATGTGACAATGGCACTGCAAATTTTCCTGGCTGGATAGCTTGCATGCACTCCTGCCATGTCACCTTATTGATGCTGGTTCACAGCAGTGATGCTGTAGGTCTCTGGGGGACTTGTAGCAAAAGTGGTGCCGTTTAGACACCCCCTTGCAGGTTATTGTGAGGAGAGCTTTCCTAGAGAATATCCAATTTCATGTGATCATCTTAACTGATGAAATTGCTCAATACAACACAAGATGGGAGATGAGTAGCCATACCAGAAGAATTATTTTATTGTTGTTGGGGAAACACCTCTCAGGCCCATCCCCTAATCTAGGTTGTTGGGTGTGTGAGCAATGCCTGTAGTTTCCAATTTAGAAGAGGCTTGAAGCACCTTTTGAGGAACTGTGTGCTCACTAACATACAGATATTTTCACTGTAGGTGTGGAACAAGCCTCATAGCATCTTTCTCCAGGGCCTGCACTGAAGGGTGCTAGAGGTCCCATTTTTTTAAGGGATACCTCTTCTTAAAGCACCTCAGCATAAAAACCAAAAGGTTGCCATCCAAGTTCCAATTGTATAGATGAGCTCCAGGGTACATATTGTCTGAAATTTTCATCTAGCAATTCTGCTACAATAGGATCCTAAAAAGGCGGCAATTAAGGTTGGAATCCTACACATTTACTCAGAGGGTTATCCCCACTGAACTCAGTGGCCTTTCTTCCACGCAAATGTGCATATGGTGAGTGTACAGAGAGGCAATCTCAGGCTTTCTTATAATCTGATCCTATGCATGTTTACTCAGAAGTGAGCACAACCTTAATCATCATCATTTTAGGCATGCCTACTCAGGAGTAATTCCACTGAACTCGATGAGATGCGTGTTTAGTAAGAAGTAAGTGAGTCCAAGGAGGCAAAGAGTACAACCCTAGGCATGTCTACACAGAAGTAAGTCCCACTGAATTCAATGGGGCACTGGGGACTTCCTCCCACATGTGTACTTACTAAGGATTGCAGCCTAAGCGTGCACAGAGCTTGCAGCTTTACTTGGGAATAAGCTCCCCTGGACAACCTGGGGCCTCCTCACGAGTAAACACCCACATGGCCGGGCGGCGCAATCTGGGGCAGAATAAAGGGGTGGCCAGCTCTCTCTCTCGGCACATGAATACGCGGCTCCGCTTTTTAGCTGGCGGTGAAAAGAAGCCGTCGTGGCGAATGTGCTGCGGCGAAAGTGCGGCCTCGCTCCGACCAGATCCCGGAAGCAGGAAGCGACGAGCCTGTGGTTCGAGCTCGCGTGCACGGGCGCCTCGGTCCCATGTGCCCTTCTTCCGCCTCTCCAGCCTGGTGGCAGTCGTGCGGGCGGTCCATGGGGTGAGAGCCTGGCGAACGGGAGCGGGAGGGGCGCTGCCAAATTCGGGCGACCGGAGTGGGGGCGGTGTTACTCTCGAGGTCCAGGGAGGCGAAGGGCGAAATGCGGGAGGAGGAGGAGGCGGCGGCGATAGCCCCGAACACTGGGGGAAACGTCGCTGGTGTTGTGTGAGGCGCAAGGGAGCCCAGTTCCAGGTTGGCTGACGCGGGGGCAGAGTGGGGCGTGGGGTTTGTGGCGAAAGTCCGAGCAGTTGCGGCTGGCAGCTCCAGTCAGTAGCCATGGCTTTCCTTGCCGCCCCCCGCATGTTCCTGGTGGCTGCCTTGTGATTAGCGTGACCAAATGTGTAATATCCCTGTCATCTTTTACATCCCTGGAAGTAAGTCCCATTGAACTCAGTGGGGCTTACTTTTGAGGGCATATTCCACTGTTAGCGAAGAGCTGGGCGGGGGAAGGGGAATTGACAAATACAAATCCCTTTATCACTGGAGGCGTTAGAGGGTAACTCTGAATTCCAAACATTGTGGCCCCACACTTGTTCCAACATATTTGCTTCTGTAGCACAAATCTGAAAGTGATGACTCCAGTCCAGTGCGCTTTTGTTGTTGTTATTTTTGTGTGTTGACACTCAGATTCCTTGTGTTTACCAGCTCAACAGTGCTACATAATGCATGAAGGTATTCATGATGAGTGTCTTAGGTATGCAATTAATTTCATGTAGGTGAATGCCTGCCTGCAACTATGCAGTCTCATGCATGTTTGGTGTCTTTTCCAGAAAGTGATGGACTCACTACTAGCTCATACAGAAACTAAAACAGTAAAATTGCAGAGAACATCTGCTTTTAAGAGTTACTTTAAACTGACCTCCAACCTGGTGCCATCCAACGCCTATCAGTCCCAGTCAGCATGGTTATGGGAGTTGTACTCCAAAACATCTGGAGGGCACCAGGTTGGGGAAGGCTGCTTTAAACAATCTCAGTTATTAGTGTTGATAAAATACTTCCCTTAAAATCTGGCATGGTTTAAACTTTGGTTTTGGAAATTTGATGCTGATGTTAGCACATTTCACCAAATGCATGCAGGGAGTTCTAAGTGTTACAGGGTTGAGGTAAGGGACATAATGGGATTTCTTGCAGTGCAGTTGTGAAAAATAGAATTGTTGGGTAGCTCATGGAATTACAGTTATGATGCTATTACTGTTTGTAAAGTTTTGTTGGTGCCATCATCCCATGTACTGATGCAAGCTGATTGCCATCCTCTTGTCTGTTTATACCAGGAGTGTATAACCTCAGACCCTGGGGCCAAATCCAGCTTGGAGGGGGGATTTCCAGTCTGGCCTCCAGGGGTTCCTAGAAGGCCCCACCCCTTTCTCCAAAAACAACTGTCATGTGGTGGTTTCTTGGCTTTTGTGCAGCCCCCCCCCCATTCTACAGGATTGAAATGCTACTCATAAGCATTAATTACTGATAGTAAGAGCTATTTTTGGTATTTTGATTCCACCCATTTTGCCTTTGATTCCACCCATTACTGAAATGCAGTTCCCGAAAGCTTCTCCAAAATTGAATTCGGCCCTCTGGCTAAAAGAGGTTCAGCACTTCTGTGTTATACAGTTTCTCTTTACAGTTTGTGCTATATTTTTATCCACCCACATGCGTGTTATGTAAGGGTTTGCATGGTCTGTGTGCATGAGCACAGTTGTATTGCCTTGAGTTACTGTACCAGGAAAGCATCCTTTCTTGCTGCAAAATTGCACCTTGCAACTTTGCACTGGTACATGAGCCCTTGCATGATAATCCATAGGACCGAACTAAAAGTCAGCAAGCCTTTGTGGATAAATGACTGCAGTAGAAATTTGCAAAGCTAACTTCAAAATTTAGATGTGCCATTCCAATCAAAACTTTGGAGTTGTGCCTCTGTGGCCGTGATTCTGTGCATCCGAGAGTAATCTTCTGAGTAAGCATGCATAGGTTGTATGGCAATTTTTTAAAAGCATTTGTAAGAAGTGGAAGATTATTGCTCTTGTTTAATCCATTATGTCTGTGGAAATGTAAGACCAGAGGGATTCTGAAGGTCATATGGTCCATTTCCCTGCATCAGTAAATGATGGTAGGGCCTACAGTGTGTGGTTCATTAGGGATGTCAACCAAAAATTATGTATACGTTTAATTCAAATCTAGCTGGGTTGAGCAAGCCATTATGCCACATATGACATTATTACTCTTTTATGCTGTAATATACTAGAAAGGAACACAAGGATATCAGGATCACAAGCCAGTTGCATTTAGGGAAAGTCTTGGGCATAATTCTGTGATACTTGAAATAATACTAGACTTAATGTTGTGTTGACTCACATTAGATTTATACACTGTAAAAAAACAACCAGTATGTGCATGAATGTCAACTAGTATTTTAAAAAAATCATGTTGTAAATTAAGGAACAGGGAATCCACAACCTTCTAGATGTTGGACTACAATTTCCATCACCTTTGACCATTGGCCATGCTGATGAGAACTGGAGTCTAACAACATTTGGAGGGCTGCAGGTTTCCCGCTCCTGTTGTGTAAGGCATTTTCTGAAGGCACTTGACTTACTTGGGTGATACTTTCCTCAGCTCAAACAAATCCAGTAACATTTTGTGCTATTCTCTAGTAGGAACAGTTAAATATCTGAGTTCCGTTGTGGAAAAAGGGCTGGCTTTCCATGGTAGTATAATATTCAGTGTTATACTCAATTACTAATATTTTGTCTGTCTGAGGGGTTAGAGCTCTGACACATCTCATTTGTCACTGATGAGCTTTAACAACCAGTAGAATTATATCATATTTTTCCTTAGAACTACATATGATAAGCTGCTCAGTGGATTTTGCTCTAGGGAGTTAGAAAATCGGTGCTCAGTTTTGTAAGGACTTCCGTTTGACACTGTCTAGAATTATAAACTGACAGTTCAACAAATGGGATATATAATTCTGTGCTTGGTGTACAGACTTTCAGTTCATTTATTCTAGCACTTGCAACAGTGCTTAGAGCTATAATGGGGGGGGGAACTAAATAAGAAAGTGAAATCGGCTCTTTCTTTGCCAGCTCTCAGGTTTTCAATGGCTTAAGTAAAAGAAATGAAATAAAATGTTATTCTTTGTAGGATCTGCTGTGTATTTTACAGAGATGCATAAAATGGCACTAACCATATCTTAAAAATCCAGTAAGTCTCATCTAGTAAGGAGACTGGAGATAGGATATAATCTTGAAGAGAATTGAAAATATTGTGGAACAGGCATTGTTGCCCTTGGTGTACACACCCATACTCTCTATCACTTATTTTTAAATTCTCATCTCTGAAATAGTTTTCAGAGTTTGAAACCCAGTCTTTTATTTGTACAGGAGTTTGAGTCGCTGCGCCCATGCCATTTTGTAAGCATTTTTCTAACCCGAAAAAAGATTGCATTATTGTGTTTGCAAACATCATCAGGTACTCCAGTCTAGCAAAGGAGATGTGATATAGAGGCTCAGTCCAGACAACACGTTTCTCAGTGGTGGTTTTAGAACTCCACGGTAGAGCTTTTACACCACCGTTGAGAAATGTGTTGTCTGGTGGGAAAACTCCACGCAACGGTGGAGGTTTTTTTGGTGGTGGGTTCCATGGCATTTTCTGTTGTGTTGAGTTGACTTTTCTCACTTTCTACAGAGTTTCCTGGCAAGAGCGGCAAAAGGAGCAAGTACCACTCTAGGAGAGCTGCCAGGATTGTTTTTTCGCAGCAATGCCTGATGGGATACAATAGGGAGGATTGAGGAAAGAGAGAGAGTGGAGAAACTGTCAAACATCGTGATGGATTTTACTTAACTCCACAGTAGCCCACAGTCATACAATGGTGGAGTTAGAACATGTTGTGTGGGGAAGTGCCCCCTAAAAACTCCACTGTTTAGTTGAGTTTTCACACTGCATTGACTAACGTGTTGTCTGAACTGAACCAGATTCTTGCTTCTGCATCTTGTTTGGAAATCATGCTGTGTGTTTGTTTCCTAGGGCTAAATCTCTAAATCTAGCAGCTGGAACTACCCAGCTCCCAGCTCTGAATCAGGATCTCTGAATGCGAAGAGCTGTACTGACAGTGTCTTAGTCCGAGTGACAAAGCTTCACCCCACAAGCAAGTTAAACACCAATGGGAGCTTAGCAACAGTGTGAGGAGGCCGGGGCAGTCAACTCTTCCCTCCCTTCTGATAGTAAGTTACTGTAAATGAATAGCTATAAATATAAACAAATAACTCTAAATAAATTCCCAACTAAACAACTTAGTTTTCCAGGTAAACAAAGCCAATAACAGCAATAATAATGAAGAAGTTATAAAGGGAGAAAGCTAGCAAGGGTGTGGTGATTATCCACTGTATTGTACTGAGTGCCACATGTATGACTGTCTGCCAGCTGGACAGAAGTAATGGGTGTGTGCTTGGTGTAATGGGTTCCTGACTCCGAGGGAACAAGTTCATTCCCTTGAAGCCAAGGTTGATGACTAGGAGAAGCCAAGAGAGTCAGAGAGGTTGGTGGATGAGTCCTTTGGGGACCTAATAGCAGTGTTCCAATCCTTGGGTGGCAGTTCCTTTGTGTCTCGGGGAAGGAGGGCGTTATTCTGAGGAAGAGGGAAAGATCCCTCGGAAGGGACCCATTACTTGGAAGATGACCAAATATCCTCTCACATCGAGGATGTGCCTCAGGGGAACAGGCAGCTTGTGATAGTGTGAGATTCAGTCATTAGACAAGTAGACCGCTGAGTTTATGATGGGTGTGTAGTCCTCGTGGTAAATTGCCTGCCTGGTGTGAAGGTTGTGGATATCACATGCTGTCTAGATAGGAAAAAGCTGACAGGAGATAGGAGGAAGCATCGGGTTCAGGTTGAGTCATCTCTAGGGGATGAAGATGAAAATGTTTCCAATCACCCAAATGTAGAAGAGGAGAAAAAAAGGCCATGAGAATATGGTGAAACATGATAGCCAGCATGTTTCACCATATTAGCAGAAGATGCACACTCCAGAGTCATCTGGGAGGTGTTCCTATGTAAATGCTAGAAGCCTCCTGGAGTGCCTGGTTTTAAAGGAGAACGTAGATATAGTGAGCATTATGGAAATGTGATGGAACAGAGAGAACCAGTAAGATACAGTCATCTCTGGAAATAAACTCTATATGAAGGACAGGGAAGGGTGTACTGGAGGAGGTGTTGCTCTGTATCTTGAAGAAGGCATAGTGTTGAGCAGACTAGAAAACCTAAAAGGGGAAGACTCTTCCAGAGAAGCACTGTGGGTGACAATACTGAGCTCCAAAACTAATTTAGTACTTAGGAACAGGCGGTTGTTCTGGAGACAAGAATGCTCAGGATGATCTCGAGATGGAAAATAAAATCAGGGAGGCCTCCAAATGAGGAACTGTTGTAATAATGGGTGACTTCAATTCCCCCCCCCCCTTGACTAGATAAATGCATGTTCAAGTCATGACAAAGAGATCAAATTTCTTGATGCCCTAAATGACTGCATCCCAGAACAGCTGGTCATAGAACTGACCAGAGGGAAGGCAAACCTAGATTTAATCCTAAGTGAAACCTAGTAAGAACCTAGTAAGAGATGTAAATGTTGGTGAACCAACTAGAAACAGTGACCAGAGTGTGATCCGTATATTTAAGTGGAAAATTGCCAACAGTCACTTTTGACTTCAAAAAAGAAACTTCTCGTAAATGAGGGAACTGGTAAAAAGGAAGTTGAAATGGGGTGGGGAGACAAGAGGCTTAAATCCCTCCAAAATGCTTGGAGGTGACTCAAAGCCACAATAACAGAAGCTTAGCTTGAATGTATACTACAGGTTAGGAAAGATAGCACCAAGTCCAAAAGATCACCAACGTGGTTAATGATCAGTGTCGAGAAAGAAAAGAGGGCTTCTTTCAGAAAATGGAAGTCTTGCCCAAATGAGGAAAACAAAAGGGAGCACAAACTTTCACAAAGGAGGTGCAAGCAGACAAGAAGAGATGCAAAAAACGTTTTGAGGAGCATATTGCTATCAACATCAAGGCCTGCAGTAAAGAAATCTGTACATATAACAGAAGCAGGAGACCAGCTAGGGAGGCAGTTGGACTACTGGAAGATAATGGAGTTAAAGGAGTACTAAAAGAGAATAAGGATATTGCTAAGAAGCTGAATGAATTCTTTTCATCTGTCTTCACTGCAGAAGATATAAGGCAGATATAGATAGGATGGATGTTTTCAGGAAAGGAGCCTGAGGAACTGAAGCAAATAGTGGTGACAGAATATGAAATTCTTGACCTTACTGACAAATTTAAAGTTAATAAATCACTGTGGCCAGATGATATCCATTCTAGAGTTCTTAAAGAATTCAGTTATGAAATTGATGATCTTCCAAAAGAAAAATAAATGTAACATGTCCAAAAGATCAGCCTCAGTACTTGAAGACTGGAGAATGGCCTCGGTAACACCGATTTTTAAAAAGGGACCCAGGGGGGAATCTGAGAAATTACAGGCCAGTTAGGTTAATGTCTGTTCCAGGTAAGTTGGTTGAAAGCATTACTAAATGTAAAATTAGTATGCATATAGAAGGACAAGCCGAGCTGAGAAAGAATCAGCATGGCTTCTGCAAAGGTAAGTCTTGTCTGACTAACCTAGAGTTCTTTGAGAGTGTTAATAAATATGTGGATGGGGGTGATCCAGTAGATATTGTTTCCTTGGATTTTCCAGTAAAAATCTGGATTTGGATTGGATTTGGACCAATTTTGATGGCTTTAAAAAGGGATTGGACAAATTCATGGAGGAGAACGCTATCAATGCTACTAGTCCTCATGCCTATATGCTACCTCTAGTATCAGAGGCAGTATGCCTATGTACACCAGTTGCTGGGGGACATGGTTGGGAGGGTGCTGTTGCACTCATATCCTGCTTGTGAGTTACCTGTGGGCAGGTGGTGGGATACTATGTGAACAGCATGCTGGTCTAGATGGACCCTTGGTCTGATTCGTCATGGCTCTTATGTTCTTATGAACATAAGACTATGCACTGTGGACATATCAAAGCTGCTGCGGCTCTTCCCTTGCAGGGTCTAGAGGCCTGACTCAGGGACTACAATTTATCCTTTCAACATCTCATGAGTAAGGAAAGTGAGATAATTGTAAAGTACAGCTTCTGCTGAAAAAATGATATTAATAATAATTAATGTATTTATTTGTTACCCTCCTCTCCCTCTGGATTGAGGCGGGGTACAACACAAATGCAAAACACCATAAAATACATATAATTCATCAAAACATATAAAACTAATACATTATTAAAAAGCAGCACACTATTATTAAAAGGCATCTTAAAGTTCAACTGGGTAGGCCTGCTGGAAGAGATCAGTCGTTATGGCTTTCTTAAATTCCAGAAGACACTTAAGTTGATGAATCTCTCCTGGCAGGCCATTCCACAGTCTGGGAGTGTCAGAAGAAAAGGTCCTCTGGATAATGGTTGTCAGCCTTGTTTTTGTTGACTGGAGTAAATTCTTCCCAGAGGACCTGAGTGTGCGGGGCGGATTGTACAGGAGAAGGCGATCCCGCAGGTAGCCTGGACCCAAACCATGTAGGGCTTTAGAGGTAATAACCAACAGTTTATACTTTGCCCAGAAACTAATTTGCAGCCAGTGTAGTGATTTTAAAGCTAGTGTAATATGGTCACCTGGCTGCCATATTTTGTACTAGTTGAAGTTTCCAGACTAGGCACAAAGGAAGCCCTATGTAGAGCACACTGCAGAAGTCGAGCCTTGAAGTTACCAGCTCGTGCACTACCATCTTTAGGTCTTCCAACTCTAGGAATGGGTGCATCTGGCGTATCAGCCGAAGCTGATAGTAGGCACTCATTGCTGTCGCATCTATCTGAGCTGTCGTTTGGAGCGACAGATCCTGGAGCACCCCCAAGCTGCAAACACAATCTTTCAGGGGGAGTGTAGCCCCATCCAGAACTGGTTGACACACCTCCAAGCCCAGGTTGGGGGCTTTGACAGTAAGCATCTCCATCTTGTCTGGATTCAGCTTCAGTTTATTTTTCCTCATCCAGCCCATAAAAACAGCAATCATGCAACTATGTGGTTGCATGGAGCCATCATACACCAGAACTTTAAGGAATACTTCAGGAAGAGCTTTAATGCTCTGGTTATTTCATGCTCTTGGGGTCCTTTTGTGACATTTTCTGTTGTTCAAGAACAGACTGTCCTTGATGTTAATTTGTAAAGGGTTTCATGAATAACGCAGTACCATCACAGTAAAAGAAAGGGTGACTGAAGAGACTTGACTAAATGGTTTTTTTTGTTCCGAAAATAAATGTTTAATAAATGCTAAACATTGAGACAGTTCAAATGTTGACCTGTAACATTGCTTGTGTATTGCTTTTGATATCTCTTGACTATAAATAGCTTGCGTAGGTCAGATCCTCATCTGTAAAGAGGGGGCATAGATAACACTGTGTTCACTACACGATAGTTACCTTGCATTCCATTAACTGAAGATGCCTCTTCATTTCCATTATTTCTCTGTTGCCTTTGATAAAACCTAGGATTGATGGTATAGTTTCTTTCTTTAGATACAAAAGGAACTTTGCAGGAGCAAATCAAAGCTCTATCTAGTCCAGCATCTTATTTCATACAATGGCTATTTAGATGTTTTCAGGAAGTCCACAAGTAGGGCAGTATCTCTCCCCGGCTTATTCCCCATCAACCAGTATTCAAAGATGTGAAGCACCTGCAAAGGTTAGGGTTTCACCTAAAACTGTAAGAGAAATTTAGCAAAGAAAGCAAAGCTTCTATGCCTACTCTTTTTCTTTTCGGTGTAAACAAAATCCTGTTTTTATAGGATCTATTATGTATTTTACTGAGATTAGGGTGGATAAAAATCAATGATTTTTTGATTTAAATTGGATTTTTTTTATTTAAATTGGATTTTTTAAAATAAAATGCTTGTTGAGGAAAAATCTATCTAAAGGTAGTTTTCTATTTAAGATATAGTCCAAAGGTTATTCATCATGAAATAAGGATTAGTTTTTAATTATGTAGCATGAGTGTTTAAATTTTTTGGTAAATGAATTCCATTAATCCATTCACAATGTCATGCTCTTCCAGAGGTTTCTGTAAGAATATTTTTCTCCTTCCAATAAAGTACAGCAGAAAAGTTGTCCAAATATGAATGATTCATCTATTAAACTGGAGATAGTTCACCTTGCAATAATTTCATAATTATCTATGATGTGTTTCTAATAGTATAACCAAATCAGTATTTTTTTGATATAACAGTAAAACTAATCTGAAAAGTTGCTATTCTAAAAATGAAACCTTCATCTGGTTGTAAATATTAAGATTATACGAGCAAGAATGGGTTGTGTAAAATATAGCGAGGAAGAGTGCACTTTTGGGGTGGGGGGGGGAAAGTCACATGATTAAATCGAGTCTTTCTGAGTAGTGATTTAAATCCACCCTGACTGAGATTAATAAAAATAGCCCTATATTTTAGAAAGTTTAAGGTTTATGTATGTATTTATGTATTGCATTTCTATACTGCACAACAGCCGAAACTTTCTGGGCAGTTCACAAAAATTAATGCAAAAGCCTGGTTGTCTAAACTTAACTATTTCCCTTGTGTTTGAATGGGTTATTCTTACCAGTTCTCAGACCCAGCTTTGCAATTGTATCATAAAGAAAGATTGCTTAGATTGGGAAATTGCTGTCCCTTCCTTCCATCTTTCTTGTGGCACTGAAATATTTTGATTTGTAACACTTTTGAATTTTTCCTAATAGGATTTTTCACCAGAGGACATGGAGCTTTCTGCGAGTGAACTCAGCATTTACGATAAACTCTCAGAGACCATTGACTTGGTGAGACAGACTGGTTATCAATGTGGTATGTCAGAAAAGGCCATTGAAAAATTCATCAGACAACTCTTGGAAAAAAATGAGCCCCAAAGAGGACCCCCACGTTACCCTCTTCTGATGTTTCTCTATAAGGTAAGTCATTTGTGAATGACCTTGTAATGCCCCAAATCATTTCAAAAAGTGTGCTAGAATTTGAAATCACTGTAAAGTGGAACATAGTAGTCACAATGTAACAGGCTAGGTAAATGCATGAATCACACCAATAACATTTGTTATTCTGCTTGCAGTCTGGGAGGAATGTTAGAATTGTTAAGGGTTTTGGTCTCTGGTTTCCTGACTTAGTTTCATTACTTAAAGCTTACTGCATGTTTGCCATATTATTAAATATGGCATAAATATCTAAGGGGGTTCAGTATATCAGGGGTCTCCAACCTTTTTGGACTTGTGGGCGTGTATAGAAATTTGAGAAACTTGTGGGCACCCCCACAAAATGTCTCCTATGGAGAATATGGCTAGTCATGTAATGGCTGACATGGGCACCATAGTAGTCAAAAATGGGCTAAAGAGGGGTGGGGAGAAATGGGCCCATCTGCTTCATCTGGGAATTGTTCATCTTTTTTGTGTAACTGTAAATAATGATCAGCCTCTGAATTATGTGCGGGCAACCTGTGGGCCAGGTGAGATCTTCGTGCTTGTCCACACAAGTGCCCAAATTGCCACTGCGATGTGCTGGCTTTCCCATGAAAGTTGTGTTCCCATAGCCTGTGAAACAGCTCTGTGTATGTGTGTTTGTTTGTGAGGTGGACCAGGGGGTTCTGGCTGAGGACAAGCCCACTGTGAGTTCTGGCCACGATTACTGGTTTGGAGCCCATGGGGGCAAAAAGGTTGTCCATCCCTGCTCTAAACCTTTATTTTGTAAACTTTGGTGTTAAAAGTGTTTGTGTGCATGTGTTCTCTCTCTCTCTCTCTCTCTCTCTCTCTCTCTCTCTCATACACACACACACACACACACACACACACACGCACGCACGCACGCACATTCTCCCTGAGATCCTGAAATGGGAAAAAAATCACTTTGTATACATGCCTAGTTACTGTAGTGAGATTAATCTAATGCTTGTCTTCTCTTGCAGGGACTGGTTACCGTGGGGTTAGTTTTACTAACTGCGTACTTCATGATCCAGCCATATACCCTTTCACCACCTGAAACTACACTTTCCAGAGCCCATGCGTGGGGCTCTCTCATTAGTCACATCAGACTGCTGCCTTTACCCATTACCAAGAAGTATATGCTTGAGAGTAAGGAAAACTTTTATATATTTACCTAGCCATAACAGAAGTAGGATCCATTGCAGATGACACATATGATAAATACTTCTGAGTAGACATGCAGAGGATTGCACTGTTATTGAGGTTTTCTGCACTCCTGATGTCTCTCTCCTTTCCTCCTCCTGGCTCTAGCAGCCTGCCCCAGAGCAGGGTTTCTAGCTTTTTTCCCCTGTGCTTTTACGACTGACAGATTAGCAGGTGAATCTTTTCCTGGCATTTTTTTTCTTCTTACACAGTTTTTAAAAATAACACTTTGGTAAACTGAATTCAAAGAAAACTTAGACAAATCTTTTTGGCAACTGAATCAGGCTTTCTTCCGTTCTGGATGGCTTCTTTGGGATGCAGAAAACCTCTTCACCTGCCATATCAAGTACTTTTGCATAAATGACATCTCTAACACTTGCTGTAGAATTATTTGTATACTAACACATTTGTATACGAAAATGTTAAAATCCTGGAGATCTGCTGTGTCTTCTCCCACTTAGCCAAATGTTTTCAAAAATACTAGTTGCTATTGAAATAGTTCAACAAAGTGCACATAAAGTGAATCATACCAACAGGCCACTAATGGCAATAGGGAGTAAGATTGCTCCTCCTTTGTTTGTACCTTGCTGAAGTGATTGAAATGTATAACTTAAGGAACGAACAATCCGGATTTCTTTCACCAAAAGAGAAGAAGGCACTCCAAGGAAACCTGAAATAAGCCTGGCCTTTTCTCATAGAACTTAGTTTTCAGTTGCTGCAGGGAGGTCTTGGAGTGGATAATCCTGATATAATAAGTCACCAAGACTTAATATAAACCACACATGGGTGGGGCAAAACTGTCTGAATTGTAACTAGCTGAAAGGTCATTATTACTATGCTGCCTTCTCAGGCAGATTGGTTAAAAACCTTATCATTGCTGCATATGTTGCTTTTAAAAAAGTACTTGTATTATTCCTGGGAATGTGTGGTACATAAATTGTCCAAAGAATAATAATAATTGAGCATAAATGTGCCTACTTTTTCCTTAGTGACTCATATTTTTACATTCTGTTTATCATAGTGGCATTTTTACAGATAATTAGAAATGACCCAAAGTAAAAATTTCATATGTAGAACTTTTTAAAAAAATATTCACAATTTTTATATCCTGTTGTTGTTCTTCCAGTTCTGGAACATAGGGCAGCTAACAACACAACCATCAAAACAACCTTCAAATCTAAAACTAACATCCCTAAAATCACAATACAATAAAAGAGCAGCAATAACTCTCACTAGGAGTTTAGAGCATCTAAATGACTGAATTAATAAAAAATGTATTCAGTCTTTGTTTGAATAATTAGACTGTGGATGCAAACTTGATATCATCACGGAGGGAGTTCCATAAATGGGGTGCCACTACAGAAAATCCCCCATCTCATGGCACCACCTTCCTAGCTCCTGCTCTTGGTGGGAGATCAATAAAGCATCTTATACTGATTGGAGGGCATGGGCCAGTTGGTAACAGGAAAGGCACTTTTTCATGTACTTTGGTCCCAAGTCGTTTAGGGTTTTATATGCCAAGCAAGACTTTAAATCGCCCTCAGTATCTTATTGGCAGTCAGTGCAGTGCTTTCAGGATGAGGTGATATGATCCTACTTTGCTGCTCCCACCAACAGCCAGCCTGCATCATTCTGCATCAGTTGCAGCTTCTAGACCATCTTCCTGGGTAGCCTCACATAGAGCATGCTGCAATAGTCTATCTGGGATGACTGAGTCTATTCCAGTGGCTCAGCATGAGTCACAGAGGACAGGCTCTCCAGGTTTGCAAGCGGTTGTAGCTGGGCATAGGTGTCCCTCGCCACTGAGGCCACTTGTACTTCTAGTGTCAGCTTGGAAGCAAGGCACAGCCCTAAGCTACTAACCTGTTTCTTCAGGGGAGTGCTATCCTATCCCTAATTTCTGGATTTGCGAACCATCGACTCATAGAATATCTTGTCAGGTTTCAGCTTTAGTGTATTGGCCCTTGCCCAGCTTGTCACTGTCTCCAGACACAGTTTCAGCACTTTCACAGCCTCTCCTAATTCTGGTGGAATAGAGAGAGCTAGGTGTCATCTGCATATTGATGACATTTCACTCCAAAACTGCTCCCAGCAGTTTCATATAGAGATTGAAAAGCATGGGAGATAGAATTGAACCTTGCACCATAAATGCCAAAGAGCTGAGGAGCAGTCTCCCAATGTCATCCTCTGGTAATGGCTGTGCAGATAGGCTTCGAACCACTGTAACATAGTGCTGGTATTGAAAGCTATTGAGAGAGCATGAAAAGTCAATAAGGTAACCCACCCTCCTTCCCTCCCTCTGTCTTCTAGTACGGGTCATCAACAAGGGCAACCAAGGCTCTTTTGGTGCTGTATCCAGGGCTGAGACCAGATTGAAATAGGTCTAGATAATCTGTTTCATCCAGGAACAACTGCAGTTGGGCCTGACAAGGAAGCCTCTGCATGAAAATTCAAGTCCCCTAAGACCATGCCAGAGTCCTGCTCAGTCAGGGAGGCTCTTGGTCAGCAGAGTAGGCAGTACACCAACACCATCCCTGCCCCACCTCTGCGGTCCAGCACGAGGTTCAGCCCTTCCACCCAGTGCCCAAGAGGACTAATTTCCTGTTGATCAAATTGAAGTTTTTATGATTAACTGCAACACTATCCCTGATTTTATTTATTTATTTATTACATTTTTATACCGCCCAATAGCTGAAGCTCTCTGGGCGGTTCACAAAAATTAAAACCATGAAAAGTATAATAAAACAACCAACAGTCTAAAAAACACAAATGCAAAATACAATATAAAAAGCACAACCCGGATAAAACCACACAGCAGAAATTGATATAGATTAAAATACGAAATTAAAACAGCAAAGTTTACATTTAAATTAGGTGTTAAAATACTGAGAAAATAAAGAAGTCTTCAGCTGGCGATGGAAGGAATACAGTGTATTTCTGATCTCCACATTTGGTCTGGTGTGGAACTGAATACGCAAGTGGACAGAGCTAGGTATGGTCAGGGCTTCCCAGCTCATCTAGCCAGGTCTTTGTCACCCACACCAGATGAACCCCCTCATCCACAATCGGATCATGGATGATTATTATGTTTTCTTATGGACTGACCTGGCATGTGGGAAAGCAGGTCAATATGACGACTCAAACGTGTGGGAGTGGGTGACAAGCATCAACTGCCTGACCCACCATGATGGTAGTTTCTGCCCCTGACATCATCTTTCTGCCTAGCTAGGATCTTGCCCATAATGGCAACCCTCTGTGACACACTCCATCCCCCATTTCCAAGGCACATAAGACCATCAGAGGTTGCCTTACTATTTAGAGCATACCAGTTACAGAGGCTTCCCTGTCCATAAACTGATCAGAAATTAGAATCTTCTAAGCTTTGACCATATACAGGGAACAAAACAAAGGATAGTGGCTCAAATCTTTTCTCTCTGCAGAAACATACCCTTATTGGTTTCATAGGGCTCCTCTAAAAGCGATTTATTGCTCACTTGTCATTGGCCACTCACAGAAGTTTGCGGGTCCATTACACAATGTTGTCAATGAACAGGATGTCTCCTGCCATATCCCCTGGAAATCCCACTTTTAAAAGTAGCGCAGATAATGTGGTAATATAAACAAAAAGTGGGATATCCCAAAGTGTAAACTCGGTGCTGTGCAACAATATTACCACTAGATGGTGGTGTCTCAATGAAAGTGCACAGAGCACGCAGAGAGAGGAACTATTTAATTCAAACCACGTGGACGCCTATGTAATTGAGCTGATTGCAATCCCAGAAAGAAAGCGGAAGCAGAAAGTGCTGGTAAGGCTGTGAGATTTTAAAAAAAATGTAGAGAAGTTCAGAGTCTTCATTTCTGAAGCAACTCTCTAAATGTACTGAACATGAATGTCCTGAAATCTCATGCATGTCTTTTAAGAGACAAAGTATTTGTTACATAAAAATGGAGGGTGTGTGTGCTTTATTCTTTCCACACCAGTAATTTCCCCCCTCAAAAATCACACCGCCCAACTGCTTATTTTTTTGCACAGTTCCAGATGCATGTTTACCAGGGTAGATATGCATCTGGAACCTGTCAGGGGAAAAACAGCTGGGGAGCAATTTGCAGTGAGGAAAAGGCCAGCGCAGAAAGAGCTATGTGTCTCCAATGCTGCTTTTCCGTTTGAAATGGAAGCCTTCCAGTACTGCTTTTCATTAAAACAAACAACACAAAAACATTGGGGCTCCATTACACATGTAATGTGTAGTTCGCCACTGTGAGTTCTAGTCCTATACATCATTACTTGGTAGCAAGTCCCACTTTGTTCATTAGAACTTATAGCCTAGTAGGCACGCGAAGGAGTGCAGCTCAAATAGTTTCCTAAGTATTTTTACATAAATATTGTTACATGAGAAATGAGATTTCTGCTCAGACATTGTCTGTCAAGGCTGTGTATACTAAGGCAATGACTTTTCACGGTGTCCTGCACAGAACTAATTGCTTATCTAATAGCACTCATGCACTAACACCATGCAGGTGTTTCCCTCAAGTGTTCTATCAAAGCATGATGGGTGAGGGGGCTGCAGGGCTACACAGACTAGCTGCTTCCTCACATTGAGTGCACTGATTAGCCCTGCCACCAGTGGCCAAGTATATCGCAGGGATGTCGTCTGGGAGCTGTTCATGTCAAGGTTTCTACTGTGCACCCACAGGTTCTCTCATCAGATGTTCATGCTAAATATGTAGCTGCCACGGAGTGGGGGTAGTTAGCACAGCTGCCCTGCATGAGGGATAGAGATGTAAAGGCTGGAGGGGAACCCTCCATCCCCCCAAATTGGGAAAAAACTGTTCTCCCCCCACAAAAAAATTTCCCCAAAAATTCTGGAAAAAAGGTTATATTCTCGTTCTGCTCCTCCATTTTTTCTGTTCCCCCCTCCCAGGCCTTCACATCTCTAGTGAAATATTTGCTTAGGGTTGTCAAAAGCTAATTGAAGGGAATGTGAAGGAATAGGGTTATCTAGTCCTATTAAAGACCTTGAGGCCTCCTCTGGAAGAGGGTCAGGGAAAACAAGTCGTTTGAAGATAAGGATGTTAAGTTTTGCATGGGTGTCTTGATATACATTTGAAGAAAAGCCTGATGGATAATGAATTGGCCTGGGCTGATGTGAATTTCTATATTTGTAGCTATTCTGTAGACCGTTTTGATCGTTTCTAGCCTGGCAGCTGTCAAAGCCTTGGCAACTCCATATTCCAGAAAGCCTGCATCTTAAATATGCTTAGCTCACTATACTTCCCCTTGCCCTGGGTCTTGCATTCGTTGGCTGTATAGTCGCTCCCTGCAACTCTTAAACTGGGAGGTAATAAAAGGGGGGTGAAAGCTGCTGCCATATCAACCTGTATGCTCCAAATGGAATATAAAGGACAATACAAAAAGCAAATGTCGCTAAGCAGCTTTGCTTGGATGGAGAGGAATTCTGTTCAGAGACTGACTCATGCTAGATGTCAAATATCTTGGAAACACTGTTTATATGTGTCTGTTGCTGCATTATAACTTCAGTACTTAATTGGCTCTCAAAAATACAGAAGTTGGCCCTTCCTGTCTTAGGAAAAAGTTGTCACAAGGATTTATTTATTTATAAATGATGTTACAATATATTTTAACTCTTTAAAATGCACTAATATCAATCACAGTGCACTAATATCAATCACAATCAACATAAAACAAGAGCTAATGGGAATTCCAGTATCAAGTGGCTACTACCCAAAAGTTTCTAGTATCAGTAGTAGCATCCACAGAAAGATCTCTTTTTTTTTTATTCCAACACAAGGAGAGGTGCATGTATGAGAAGATGCTTAGATATTTAATCGGTCTATTTACCTTCCCATGAGTTTGACATTTTCACTATTATCTGCTGCCAAGATAGTTAACAAGACTATCCAGAATATTTTGGCTATTAAAATTGGGGGATAGATTAATATTCCCTTTTATACGGTCTGTCAGCTTCTTTGTAGATGAATGTTATATGGAATAGCATCAGCCACCTTTGAAATAATCAAAAAAGAAAAGTCCTCTATCACTTGTCAGCAGCTGTTATTGCTGCTGTTTTTTTGCCATTAAAAGTAACATCTGGATTCTGTCCAGTTTATGAGAAAGAAATTGTGTAATGGCTGAAGCGAAAGCATCCTTTGTTCTAATTTTAGTTAGTGGGACCTGTATATTCCCCTTGTCTTTGAACATCTCATCCAAAGTGTTGAAAGCACATTATTCTGGAATCAGAAATCATGGATGTCATAGTCCAAAACGGCTTGTGAAAAGTTTCATCAGTCTGACTCATTCAAAGCGTGAGAAACAAATTTGGAATGTGTATGGAAAGCCATTTTTTTTAATTTCAGAAGACTAGACCCATCCTTCTATCATAAACAGTTATTATGTGAAACCCAAGAGAAGTAGGGTTATTTGAGGGATGTGATTACACTTAGCACGAGGTTGTGTTCTAATGTGAAGTCCCTCCATTTGTTTTTGTGAAGGAGGAGATGATGACAGTAAAATGGAGATATGCCAACAATGTTGGGCCCTCCCACGTATGTAAACTCCTTTGACTTAGCAAATACAGGCCAGAAATTAGTATGCAGGCAGGTGTGTCTCCTCATCTGAGATTGTTTGGGAAAAACAGAAATAGGAATTGTGGGAGAAAACAGGATAGATTCCTGGCAAAGAGTCTCGGCTAGTTTTAGAGGTGCATGATTTAAAGTGATGGGAAGAAATAGCAATTGGGCACTTTCAGATGATGCATCATCAATAAGAGCGTCAGCTGTTGGGCAGTATAGAAATGCAATAAATGATGATGATGATGATGATGATGATGATGATGATAATAATAATAGCAGCCTTGTCTGCAATAAATGGCAATGGACATTTGGAAGGTAATGGTTGATAGAAACAGCATGGAATGTCTTTGCATTTCAGAACCCTTAAATACTATCTCTAGGCCGTAATTTACGAACAAGGGTGTGGTAAGCACGATCTGTTCATCTGGGGAAATTCTCATCAACAATCTCTCTCTTTTTGGCCGCTTAGTTTAGCTTGAGGCATGGTTGACTTCCAGCTAATTTCTAGGGCCCCCTCAGACTTAAATCCATTGGATAGTCTCAACTGGGTCTGCTGGAAAGCATTCACAAAGTTTGCCATTACAGATTACTGTGTACTTTCTAATTCCCAGCAGAAAATACCAGTGCCTCAAGAGGATGTTATCCTTTTGCATCAGCCCAGCTGCAGCATCCCTACACCATTGTGGAATGAACTATATAACCTGATGCTCCGGGGCTCTCATCAGATTTTTATAATATTGTTGCCAAATGTGCTGAATCTGATTGTAAACAGCCTTTTTATTATTCTAACCTGAGGACTAATAACAGACACATGTGTTGACACAATTTTTAAATGGCCAGGCTGGTTTTGTAGAGATAGGTGGTGCAAGTTCTTCTTAACATATGGCTTTATTTTGGCTATTGTTCAGTAGTTAAATAGTTTGCTTGAAATTTCAGACGACAGACCAGCTCCACATTATTGTGGGAATCTGGACAGCCAAAAGTTCTTCCCTCATTTTGCATTTAGAATCATAGAATCATAGAATAGCAGAGTTGGAAGGGGCCTACAAGGCCATCGAGTCCAACCCCCTGCTCAGTGCAGGAATCCACCTCAAAGCATACCTGACAGATGGCTGTCCAGCTGCCTCTTGAAGGCCTCTAGTGTGGGAGAGCCCACAACCTCCCTAGGTAACTGATTCCACCGTTGCACTGCTCTAACAGTTAGGAAGTTTTTCCTGATGTCCAGACGGAATCTGGCTTCCTTTAATTGGAAGTATTAAGAATTGTGGGAAGTATTTATCTATCCTGAATATGTTTATAGCTGGTCATATGGAGGTGTTACATTTGGAAAATTCCCCACCTTGAATAAAATTTTCCATGCAAAGCTTAGTGTTGGATGCATTCTAAGCAATTTTTAAATACATTCTTGAGCATTCTATAGTATTTATATATTAAATTATTAAGCAATTAGATGCAAGTTCACTACACATGCAGAAAACAGATTTCTAACATGGTTTTATATCTGGGTTTTGAAAATATGTTTCTACATTTATTGATAGTGCAGAGAAGTTGGAAGAGGTCTGAACTTGCCCAAAATGTCAGCATGTGAGGGTTTTCCATAGTTACTGCTGTCCTACAGCCCTACCCTCTCTGCATGCTTTTCTTTGTTTGCCATCTGCGATCCCATTTTGTGCTTCCCCATCTCAATTAAAAGTAGGCATTTTGGAGAGGGAATAAATAAAATAAGTGCATCCAGTTCTGGGCACCACACTTTAAGAAGGATGAAGACAAGCTGGAGGGAGTTCAGAGGAAGGCAACAGGGATGATCAAGGGTCTGGAAACAAAGCCCTATGAGAAAAGACTGAAAGAATTGGGCATGTTTAGCTTTGAGAATAGAAGATTAATAGGAGTCATGATAGCAGTCTTCAAGTATATGAAAGGTTGTCACACAGAGGAGGGCCAGGATCTCTTCTCGATCATCCCAGAGTGCAGGAGACAAAATAATGGCATAAAATTTGTATATGGCATAAAAAATTTAGTTTGACATCTGGTTTGCACTGCACCATGTTTAGTGTTATTCCAGCCAGCTGGGGTGATTTGAGGTTGACAGTAGAACTCTTGTGACTTTTGAAATTTGAGGTTTAAAAACATTGTGTTTCTTTTTAATTAACTTCTGATGGCTGAGCTTTTTGTGTCCATGCTGAAGCCCGGTTTTAAGCATTTGTCTGTAGTCTTAAGAGCTAAAGCCTTTCCCCCCTCAAAAAATGGAAGCTGAAAAAATTGAAGTAGTTATTAAATATACATAACACAGAAGTCTGAATCCTTGTTATAACTACTGATTGAATTTAACACAGTATTCCTCTGCTGAGGCATGATATGTTGTACTAAACCCAGTTCTGTATTTATTTATTTATTTGTTACATTTATATCCCTCCTTTTTTCCTCCAAGGAACATAATCCTCCTCCTCACCATGTTATCCTCACAACAATAACCCTGTGAGGTAGGTTGGGCTGAGAGTCTGTGACTGGCCCAAAGTCACCCAGTGGGTTTCCATGGCTGAGTGGGGACTAGAACCCAGATCTTCCGACTCTTAGCCACTACACCACACTGGCTTTATCAACCTTACTCCTTGAAATCTTCCAGTGACATATGTCAGAATAATAAAGAGGACAATGAAGTATTTCCCTTCCGGTTATACAAGCTAGAAATCTTAGGGTATATGTTTAAGCTAACAATCATAGGGGACTTGTTTCTCAGTTCTGTGCTTCAATCACTCAGCCAGTCTGCTACTCTCCAAGGTGAGAGATTCATACCAGCCAGGTCTCTCTCCATAGATTAATTTAGGTGACTTGCTGATGCAAAATGTGTTCTAGCAGTGTGGTTTTTAAACATCTAAATGAAGCAGGAGGTGGCATAGCTACTTTTGAGTGAGTCCTGAAATTAAATCTATATTTCTTTCAGAAATTTCCAATTGCAAAAATAAATAAATGAGCCACACTTATAACAATTGCTTTATATTTCAGTCCCAGTGCTTTTCTTTTAATTGTATACATATAAGTTGTAAGAGATCTCCAGAGCAGTGGCTGCATTGAGGATATCAATTGTGAGCAGTATATGGTCATATTCTGAGTTAAAGCATATCTGCTAGCAGGGGAAAATCACTCTTTCTTAAAGCAATGTCGGCTTTTGCAGAACATAGTATAACTGTTTTTCATTGGTGCAGGCTTTTGTTTTGTCAGGCCTCTATATAATGCTAGTTCTTCTTTAAAGAATGTTAGTATTGAGTTGAATCTGTGCAATGATATAAATCCAGCGAAGGTAGACACATCCCCTGTAATGATCTCATCTGCTAGCAGAACTGTACTCCTCTTGAATCAAGTAAATCATTTGGCACAGGATAGCCCAGTGCAGGCACGACACTTGCACTTAGGCATGCCAAGAAACAGTGTAGGCTGTTGCCAAAGCTAAGCAGCGTGGATGCATATTGCAGATTCTGCAGAATAGATAATCAAAATATGAGGCAACCTGTAAAGAACATTTAGTGTTGGCTTGGAGCTGCAGAGCTCTTGACATGAAAAAAACCCTAAATTTGATGTTACGTGAGGTAATTTGTTGCTTGATTTAACTCATATGGAATGGTACATATAAATATATTTTTAAAAAATGAACAAATGATCATCTGTGTGGGAAGGGCATTCAACCAAGATTCATATATTCCACTTCCACTTGCGGTTTGTCGGTCCAACTTCTATAGAATTCTGTGCAAGTTTCTTCAAATAGTCCAGGGCCTGAAGAGCTACTTCAGTTCCACCCAAGGGATTGGCTATACCCAGTGTGATTTTTCAATGTTTTCCTTTGAAATGTAGGCAGTTCTGACATCTCAAACTGCTTTTGAAAGTCCCTTCCATTTGGAGAGCAATTTGACATGTGGCACAGATGCTCTGTTTGGGAAATGTCAGTCCAAAGGCCCTTGTGGAACTAGTTTGCTTGTTCAATTCAATTCTTTTTATTACAGTTAACAGACCAATAAAACATATGAAAACACATAATAAATATTTTAAATACATGGATTTAAAACAGAGTATGATTTCATGAAGCCTCCTTAAAGTTCTGTACTAGACGCAAAAGAAAGTCCTGCCACCATAACTGATCTGGTAAGGATTGCCTGATTAAGAAATTTAGCAACTTGTTCGGTGGTATGCTTATCTTGAGCCTGTAAAAGGACCGACATAAGGGTCACGGACGATCATCCAGGTAATCGTTGCGTGAAAGGATGGATAAGGGCTTTTCTTGCCTCTTGAAAGAAGCTGCAGTTGAATAATACGTGGGAGATAGATTCCATCTCCTCGTTGTTACAGGGGCAGTATCTATCTGATAGTGGAACTTTCCCAAATCTGCCCTCCATTACCCTAGGAGGCACAGCATTAAGCCTTGCTAGGGAAAATGCCATCCTATATTTGGGTATAGATAACCAGCTTAAATACAGAGGTACACTGTTTTGGTCGTGATCCCGTAGCCCCAAGGCATACGGGGAACATGGGCCCTGTGCAGCTTGATGTAGCTTCTCAGTATCAATGTCCAGGAGTCTCTGCTTAATGATCCTTTTGGTGCTGCCCAGGTCCAGGGATAACAGATGGTCATGGGAGAGCCCTATGGTGGTAAGTTTTAGCTGAACTGCTTTCACCCATGGAGATTTATAAGAGTCCGACCATTGAGGTGAGTGAATTAGGGATAGGACTTAAATTGCAACGGAGCCAGAAATAGAGTGTATGTATCCACTCTATACATTTTAGGGTACTCAACCCAACTTCCAGATTTAAGATTGCACTAGCAACACATCTTGGAACTCCGAATATTGGCCTTAGAAAGGAAGATTGAACACCTTCCAGTGAGTTCTTATAAAGAGGAAGTCATATCGGGGCACCAAATAGAAATTGGGACACCACCTTTGCTTTATAGACCTGAGTGGCGGCTGGAATGTATTGGCTACATTTCAAAGGAAAACATTCAAAAATCACACTGGGTATAGCCTGGAGAAAAAAAACGAGAAAGTGCCCCAATTTCGGCACTTCTGCGCCACCTGTCTGTACTCTTCTTTTGTAGCCTGGCCTTCCTTCCACTTCCTATATGTATCCTTTTTTGTATTCAGGTCATCTCTAAGCTTTTTGTGGAGCCACATTGGTTTCCTCGGTTGTCTTCTATCTTTTCTCGTTGTTGGAATTGTTTGTAACTGTGCCTTTCAAATTTCCTTTTTTAAATACTCCCACCCATCCTGCACTCCTTTTCTTATTTGGCTCACTTGCCACGGGACCTTACTTATCATAGTTCTGAGTTTATTAAAACCAGCTTTCCTAAAATCCAGAGTATGTGTATGGCTACACTCAACTTTTGTCTCCTTCATAATCAAGAATTCAAGTATGACGTGGTCACTTTCCCCCAGAGTTCCCGTAACTGCCCCTTTATCCACTAAGTCATCCCTATTGGTCAATATCAAGTCAAGGATTGCCGATCCTCTAGTTCCTTCCTCCACTTTCTGTAGGAGAAAGTTATCACCCATACATGTCAGGAATTTCTTGGAAGGGCTGCTTTTGGCAGTATTGGTCTCCCAACAGATATCAGGGTAATTGAAGTCCCCCATCACTACTACATCACACTTCCTTGAAACACTGGCAATTTGTTTCTCAAAAGTTTCATCCTCGTCCTCTCCTTGATTGGGTGGTCGGTAGTAGACTCCAATTATCATGTTCTTTTTATTCCTTGCCCCATTTATTTTAATCCAGATGCTCTCGATGGGGCTCCCAGTCTGATCCGCCTGTATTTCTGTGCAGGGATAGGTATTTTTAACATATAGTGCAACTCCACCTCCCTTTCTATTTCTTCTGTTCTTTTTGAACACGTTATATCCTTCAATTGCTATATTCCAGTCATGGGAGTCATCCCACCAAGTTTCAGTCATACCTATCAAGTCGTATTTGCCTTCATGTAATAAGAGTTCAAGTTCATTCTGTTTGTTTCCCATGCTCTGGGCATTAGTATATAGACATCGAAGACCATGTGTTTTATAGTCTGGCTTTGTTCCTACATTGTTGCGGACACTATTTTGGGGCACTATTAGATTATGGTCCATGCTATTAGAACATAAGACCAAGGGTTCATCTAGTCCAGCACTCTGTTCACATAGTGGCCAACTATGGACCCACAAACAGGACATGGTGCAACCATACCCTCCCACCCATATTCTTCAGCAACTGGTGTACACAAGCTTACTGCCTCGGATACTGGAGGTAGCACATAGCCATCAGGACTAGTAGCCGTTGATAGCTTTCTCCTGCAGGAATTTATCCACCCCCCTTTTAAAGTCATCCAAATTGGTGGTCATCACTACATCTTGTGATTGTGAATTCCATAGTTTAACTATGCACTGTCTGAAGAAGTACTTATTTTTTATCTATCCTGAATTTCCCACTGATCAGCTTCATGGGATGTCCCTTGGTTCTAGTATTATGGGAGAGGAAGAAAAATGTCTCCCTATCTACATTCTCCACACCATGCATAATTTTGTAGACCTCTGCCATGTCTTCCACTTTACTTGCTCCAGCCCCTTGATCATTTTAGTTGCCTTTTTTTTTGCACTTTTCCCAGCTCTACAATATCTTTTTTTAGGTGAGTTAAGTTCATGGCTTCCTTAGCTCTTCAAGTTTTACCTTTCCTATAAAACTGGCTCCTTATCATGCCTTACGTATGTTGTTGTCTGTGAAGGGATTCATAATTATTGAATACTAACATTACAGAAAAAATAAAGTTGTTATATATTTAGTTCTTGGTATAAAATTGTCTAGTGGTCTGTATGGAAAGACAAACAGACATGCTCCAGTCTACGTCTGGACATCGGGGAAAATGAAAAGAAACAACACAGTTAAGAATCTTTGTTTTTGTTTTGTTTTGTTGGGGGCTAGCAGGCCAAGGTAATTTTAATTCTGGAGCCAGAACAGATAAAATGCAGCAAAATGATGGTGAAGAGAGCTGTGTTTTGGCAAAGAAGTGTACTGCTTAGTAACAACATCAAAAAATCCTCTTTCAGTAGATTTTTAACTGATATGGTCTCTATAGTCTCTGTAGGTAAAGGCAGAATTATATTACTTCAGCTACATCGCAACAGCAGCTCATTTATAATGGTACTTTTAGGTTAGTCTTGAATTTGCAAATCACTTGCATGCACAGACAACACACTAAGCCATAGTTCATCTGCTAACCCTTTAGCAGCAAATGGTTAGTAGCAACCATGGTTAGGAATGGTTCACACAACATGCTAGTCATGGTTCACAAAACACGCTAAGCCATAATGTTTATCTCAAAATGCTTAACCGCCGTGGCTTAGCATGACATCTGAACAGAGTCAATCTCTTTTAAGCTAGCAGGTGAAGATATGTGCCTCCACTGCAACTTAATGTTAAATGAATTAAAGTTAGAAATAGCCTGTCCAATAGTATAGTGATAAATGTTGGAAGTGCATGTGCTCATCCTGACAATTCCCTTACCCACACCTCTAAGGAGAGTCCAAAATACACACTGCTCTGTTGATATATATCAACAAACCAGTTCTAGCAGTTTTCATCTCCCATCAGCAGCAGATATTTTGTAAAACTAATGGGTCTTAATTGCTTGTTCAAGACCAAATATTTTGCTTTACAACAGGGATAAGAACATAAGAAGAGCCATGATGGATCCGACCAAGGGTCCAACTAGTCAGCATTCTGTTCACCAATGAGCTATTGAATGGGAACCCGCAAGCAAGGATAACTCATAACTATGTATTGTTTCTGGGAAAATTCATTTCTCCCCAGCTGCTGTGAGGATTACTGCTAAACTCAGAGAGGACAGGGAATTCTGAGCTGGTGGGATGGCAGATGACACCTGTGTCCATGCTAATCAAAAAGAACCAGGATTCCATCCCTGCGAGCCCTGGCTCTACTAGACCTCTGCGCACGTCTAGTTCTGATGAGAGGAGCCTTCCAAGATGCATATCTGAATTATTTGCGTGAATGGTCTATGCCAGCCTCTCCAACCTGGTGCCTTTCAAATTTGTTGGACTACAACTCCCAACATCTCCAGCTAGTGAGAGGCATATGGGGGAGTCACCCGACTCATCTGGTGCTGGGAAGAGCCACTCCTCTCAATGCCGTGTGAGTCCCTTTCTTGGTGCCGGGAGAGGCATGGAAGTCCATGACTCTCCCAGCATGGAGAAAAGGCAAAACGTCCTGGGGGGTGGAATGGTGATATTGGTGGGCATCGCCAGACCCACTGATGACCTCAGGCCTGCGGAGGGACTTACTCTGTTCTGCACCCTTGTTCTACAGCCCTGAGAAGTAGAAACACATTTTTGAATAATGCCTGCCAGAATCTATAAAAGGTTGTATTCTGAGCTTCATCCAGATTTGTAGATCCACTGCTTCTGGTCATAAAACAGTTGAGAAAGATTGCTATTTGCATGCAAGCTTGTGGAACCTATGAGGACCTACTGGATGGGCAGGTTGGGGGGCAAATTTGGAACTGTGCTGCTGCTTTTATAACTTTACACTTTAATGCGTATGCTTTAACTACAGCATGTAAGCAAGTCTGCCCCAGTTCTGAGAATCTACAAACTGATCACATACAAGGTCTGCTGTGCTAGAGGCCTAAATAGCCCTAGAATGTGCCTGGGCACAGTGATAATCTGAAAAGAATGCAGGGTGTAATTGGAAAAAAGAGATGCATACTTTTGTAAAGCTCCAATTCAATTCTCTGGTGTACTCCTGCTTTTGCACTGTCTGTGCTCTTTGCTCAGTCTATTATTCCTCTGTGTCACCCCTTCTTTCTCTGTCTAGATTCAAGCTAGACCCTCCCTTCCCAATGCACTTTTCATGCAGGTCACAGACTTTCTGATATGCAAAGGAACACCTTCAACAATAAGTCTTAGACTGATTTTTTTAAAAAGGCCACTTGGAATACTGCTTTGAGTACTCACTTGAGTGGGTTAATCATGGCAAACAAAAATCTTCTGAATCGTTCAGTTGAGAATGCAAATGACAAGATTGGCTGCAAAAAGAAATTGCTCCCTGTTTGGCAGATGTGATTTAATGTACAGCCAGACAGAATGTGTGCCTTTGTCTTGTTGGGCTAAACTTCAATCTTACAAACTGCGTAAACCTTCTGAAATGGCCATCAAAGACTTAAAAGTGTCAAAAGCATTTTAATGCCCCTTCTTTACCATAAATTGTTATAGTTTGGACCCAGGATGTACTGACAGAAAAAAAGGGAAGTATTAATGGCGGTTGAATTTTGTCATGCAAGATGAGTCTTTGGACTTCTCCTTGCTGTCATTGCCAAACAGTTTCCCTTCATTCTTTCCCCCTCCATTAGAATTGTTTATGGTGGAGACTGGTGGGGGGGAATGGGATGCGCTCACACAAGCACTTTTTCTTGCTAAAACTTCAAGTATTTTTGTTTGAGTGTGTGCACACACGTGCTTAAGAAGAATACGATGTTCTTTAGGTTCTAGTGTCCTTTCTCCGCTGTGGCACCCCGGTTGTGGAATGAGCTCCCCAGAGAAGTCTGCCTGGCGCCTACACTGTACTGCTTTCGTCACCAGCTGAAGCCCTTTTTATTCTCTCAGTATTTTAACACTTAATTTTAACTTAAATTTAAATTTTACTGTTTTAACTCTGTATTTTAATCTTATATCAATTTTGCTGCGTGGTTTTATCCTGGTTGTGCTTTTTATACTGTATTTTGTAATTGTGCTTTTAACCTGTTGGTTGTTTTATTGTGGTTTTAATTTTTGTGAACCGCCCAGAGAGCTTCGGCTATTGGGCGGTATAAAAATGTAATAAATAAATAGGTTCTGATACAAGTGTCCTTTAGGTTCTGATGCAAGTTTTTTCAATAACAAACAAGTAATTTTAAGATCTTTCTAATACACCTCCCAATGGTAGCACACGAAGTACAGCTCTTAGAGGCAGATTAACAAATTATAAAGAATTAACCATTGTAATTTGTTTTGTTTTAAGAGAATATCTCTCCTAAAAGTGTAATAGTGCAAAAACCTCATTTTTCTTCTCTAGAGCTATAGTTCTGAATAACACGAGTAGTTACTAGTCTTTTTTCAAAAGGGAGAGATCAAAATGAGGTCCCTCAAGCATTGTGTATAAACTGAGTCATTTTCATACTGCTATATTAACAAAATGTTGAGCCAATACAAGATAAAACTACTCATTTTGTGTCATGTAGCATTGTAATAGGAACATTTAAGGAGGGGATAATTGAAAGAGGTGCTTGTTTTCTCTCCTTGTTTTTGTTGGAATGATTAGGAACCAAAATCCTGATACTCAAGAATGGTCTGCATTTTAGCTTAAACTATACTCTGCACTTGATTAGCAAAAAAATGTAGATCCCTTTTATCTTAGTTGTCTCGCCAATATTAGCAGAGGCTGCAAAGATCCAAAAGAAGTAGGATGTGCAGCCACCATTGCCTACTGGAGGTATTCCTGGTATGCCCTTATTCTTAGATGGGACTGTGATATCTCAGATGGGCCGGTAGGCTACAGGTTGCCCATATGAAAATTTTAAAATCCCTGTTCATTGAATTAACCTCAGATATTAATCTCATGATATTCCACAGCAGGGTTAATGATGACAAGTGTGATGCTTAGAACCTGTTGCTATTTGCTTAAGTGAAATCTTGGAGTTGACAAACCTCTTATGTCCTTTCCCCCCCTCCAAAGAGTGTCAAGACTGGTGGGGCTTAGATTGTAGACGGAACACGTCTCTGACTGTCAACTGCTCCTGCTGCTGTTCTTTGAAAAGTCTAGTGGCGACAGCTGACTTAGGGCAGCTGTCAGAAAAACTCCTGCAACCGCAGCCTGTCTTGATCAAGGTAACTTCACAATGTTGGATACCTGACAGAATGTGGCATTCTCCTTGGGCATATAAGAAGACAGCTCATGAAAATACCTTTTCATCTCCTCTCTTTCTTATAAGACAGGACAGTACCGGTCTTATGCAGAAATGAATCATTTTCAGTATCTGTATCCTGAATTGACAGATTTTGTGATACGAGAAGATTCAGCTGAGGTATGGAACAGCCATCTGCGGCAGCAACTTCCATTTCACATTTTACGGTGAGTTTTAGCTCTTCGCTGTAGTTGTTTCCTACGTCTTTCCAGAACTGACCCAATTGTAACCCTGGCTGAGGTACATTGGCACATCTTCCAAAAGCTTGGGGGAACGAGTTGGGAGAGGAAGCCCACTAGAAAGGGTAAAGTGGAGTTGTTGTCCCTGTAGGCTTCTTATTCTATCTTGTGATGTTCCATCTTGACCCAAATGTAAAGTTGGTCCACTCAAGTGTGTAATCTGGCACATGTCCTATAGGGTCATGGTTTTGAGGGACTCTTCTGATGTAGGATTCCATAAGTATTACAAATAGGTTTGTCAACAACTTTATTTTCAAATATAGTTTGACAGCAGATTCGGGGTGTGGGTTACCCCGATGGAACATGTGCACTTTGAAACGGGATGGGAGATGCAACAAAACTGGTTCCTCCTGATTTTGGAGAGTCTCCCATACTTAAAGGTCTTATTATGCCTTTGCAGAGGCTGCTAAATGCTGCTATACCACAGTGACAACTTCATATGCTGTGACTTAGTGGCCTCTGTGAAGCCTGTACCCTGCACAGTGTGGATCAGGCCTTTGCCCTGTGCCAGATGATCATGCAGGGACAGTAGAGAAAGTTCACTCTGCACAGATGGCTGGCTTTGCAGCAATCGCCAGGCTCTAGCATGCAATTGATGTCACCGTTGTATGCCACAACCTAGATGCCTTTGTCAAGGCTTATTATGGCATCCTGGTCACTCATGGATTCAGATAAACCTTCTGTTTTGGCTGGAAACTGCCAGACATCTCCCCCCCTCCCCCCAAATTCCCCAGAAATCCACATTTTGAGGATTGGATTATTCCACAGAATTCTGGTTGCAAGCTTTGCCCATTCCTATTATAAAAGTTATCTTTAGCCCAAAATGGAGTCACTGCAGAGAGAATGAATGGAGGACTCCTTAGTCACCCAGAAGTAAATTTTCAGAGGTAACAATGACAACATGGTCATTATCTTGAAATCACTCTCTCCAGAGCCAGCTAATAAGATTGCATGGCAGTTGGTTTGGGAGTGACAGATTTAGCCTGTTATCTTTAACACACTTACTAGGTAGTAAGCCCCATTGAACTCAGGGAGACAAGTAAAACTGCACATGATTGCGCTGCTACTTAACTGCCATAACCTTTCAGTAGAATTTAAAAACAGTACAGCTCCATCTCTAGCTCTGAAGATCTATCACCTTAAGTCTTTCTGTCCTAAAGTGGATTTGTTTTATAGTCCCTAATGCCTGACGTCTCTAATATAAAGCTTTTTGGATCAGATCATAGCTTTTCGCACTTCGTGTGTTCTAAAGCTCTGTTCAGGTCTTGTGTTTCCCACTGCAATACTGTTTAAGCATTTTGATATCCATACAGTATCCCCACTCCTTCTCTGACATTCACTTGAACCTTCCAGTTAGCACCCTTCTCAGGATCAGGTTGGAAGAGACGGTGTGATTGTGTGTTGTAGAAGCATAAAGGGTTTGTGCTTTGAGTCACACTTGGGCATTCCATAACTGTGAAATACAGTGTTCTCTGCAATTCAGTACTATTCTTATTTTATTTACTTGTGATGGACAGTTTGGGTGCAGGATATCTAAGTATGAATCATGACAGGTCCTCCCACTGGGATTTCTAAAATGTATCCCTGCCCTCTCTTTTCTTGGAATGATGAATAGGCTAGGATTCCCAAAGACTTTCCCATGTGGTTTTAGTTAAATTGGACTAGGTCACACCTTCTTTTATTTCTCTCCTTCAGCATTTCATTTGCTAATGACCTTGACAAAAAGAAATTCTTTCTAAGAGAGGTTTAAAAAATGTATTTGATCATTGCACTGGCCTCTTCGTTCCTTGACCATAATATTTTCTTGAGTTAGGATAGGTGATCTGAACTTAGCATTCCAGACTCTAATCCAAACACTGGCAAAGCTACACCCAGTACATTAGCCTCTGCTTTTTTAAATGTCACTTCTGCCAAATGAGGGCAATAATACTTACTCAGGATGATGCATACAGGTATGTTTTGAAGCGTTTTGATATTTAACCTCAGTGTCATTTGTAAGATACTAAATGCATTCTGATTCTCTAAAATGCTCCATAGGCAAAGCCCTATGAATAAAAGTCAGATACTGCAGGAGATTTTCCCCATCTTCACTTCACTGATGTTTCCAAAGACGTTTTCCCTGAAAAGCTGTTTTCTCATCCAACACCCAAGACTTCAGGATAAAGTGAGTGTTGTGATCTTTGTTAAAATACTTCTCTACTGCTTTCCCAAATAATTTAAAGCAGTCAAGAACAAAAAAACAAACAAACAAAACTAATTCAAACATCAACAAGAAAACTTCACCTAGAAAAAGAAATGGGTCTTGCAACGTCTCCAGAAAACAACGACCCCCAGCAAAACGGGAGCTTTTATGGAGACAGCTCTATCCGCTTTTTGTTGCTATCTGAACTTGTCGTAAGGATGATGCAGTCCAGAGGGGCTGCTGATTGAGCCCCCAGTTGCAGGGGTATGTAATTTTTGGCTGGCCTTGTTAGCCAAGTCAAAAATTGTAGTCACCCACCCACCCACCCCTGCCTTTCCCAGGGAAAGGAGATGTGAAGAGAGTACTTGGTTGGGCACTGCTGCCTGAAGCTACCCCAGTCAGTAGCATCAAACCCCACTCCCTTGATCCTTTCCTAAGCATTTTGCCCCACTACCCCGCTTAGGTCCAGGGGGTGGGGGCACCGCCAGACAAGCAACACTAATGCCCGTTTCTTCTAACCATGTCTCCCTACAAAGACAGTTGAGCACAGGAGCAGTTGTAATACCCACTACATGTCTTTGACCCAAGCTGTTTTTCACCGCCAGGCAAAGCATTGCTTTCTGTGGTTGCCTCTCCATGTGGAGAGACGCGCGCACAGGAAACAACTTCCTGCAACTGTCAAATGTGCCTTATGTTTGGTGGCTCGTAGGTCCCAGATGTGCATTTCATGTGCACGTTCCTTCCCTACAGATAGAAATAACCACCAGGAGTAGAGATTTAAGTGTACAAACAGGCCACAGAGGTGGGCATCCAGCGTCTAGTCTGTTTAAAATGTCAGGGTGCTTAGAAGTTAGTTATGAGACCCTGTGGTAAATAGTCCTTCTGCATCTTTATTTCCCTTGGGTTCATTCTTACGGGGGAATGTTGCTTTCCAATAAAGGTCTGAAAGGACACAGAAGATAATTGAACTTCCTTCCTTTTATATTTTTTCAGACATACAGGCTGCAGAGTGTCTTTGTGGTTGGAAGTGGCCGGCTTACCTTGCATGTCACCCCTTCTTCATTGTGCAGAGGACATTGCGAGACGCTGACAGTGGAACTGGAAGCTGGGGATGTAGGTGAGTACTGATATTGCAGCCCTAGCTGAGGCTACATTGCAGCAAATGGGTTCCCTGTAACATTCTGGAAGCTGTTCTGTGCTATGTATTGTACCCGATGTGCTGGAAAGGCAAGCCATGGCTTGCAGCTCATGGTAGTTTTGCCCAACTAAACGTTCTAAGCTTTTCTTTTTTTAAAAAAAGCAGTTGAGGAGCAAATGCATTCCACACCCTGTCTATCGGGAAAAAACATGAACTCTGTATACACTATGTGGTGTTGTTCTAAATTGGCTTTCCGTACTCTGGAAGGATGCCCTGCCATTGTGGGAAGCTTGTACTCTGTGTCCTGCAGCCTTCAAAAGGCAAAAAAACTCTTTAGGGGAAGGGCACAATATATTGCATAGTGACGCTATGCTTCTAAATAATCTTATGGCATACCCACCTGGATTGAGCACCACTCCTCTTAGCCAGATTTCAAACAAGAGAGCGTAGAATTGGAAGAGGAACAGTTGGAGCACGAACAACAGATTTTTGTGGCACCGTAAAGATTAACAAATACGTTGGAGCATGGATGTTTGTAGAGTAAGACCATTTTTCATTGGTTCCATCTGATGAAGAAGATGCTATCCTATGAAAGTTCTTGCCGCAATACATTCATTGGCTTTTTTTGTTTTGTTTACGGTACCAGGGAGTTTTTGATGTAAAGGTTTAGTGTTCTGAAGAAAGAAATGAAGTGATGTGTATAACCTATGCCATATGTGTTAATCTTTAATATGCCATATTAGCATTGGTGTGGGGCAGGAAAAATATACAGGTTGCTTCTTTTCATTATTAGATAGAATACAGACAGGGAGTTTTTGTTTTTATTTTTATTTAGTTGAAGGAAGTACTGTTTCTAGCTTAATTACCATGCTATGGAAAGAAGGGGGAGAATTGCCACAGAGCACCATCAAGTCTAAAAGTATGAATAAGTTTTGGAGGATAAGATCAATTCATAGAGAAAAGACCTTATCAAGAGCTTTGTCTTTGTCAGAAACACCCAACGTCTTCTCCTTTTTCCTCCTGCAGGTTTTGCAAATGTGGACTACTGGACAATATTCTTTAACGCCAAGGGATTGGAACCCACTGTTGTTTGTGATGGATCTGGCAGTTAAAAACTATGAAAAACATTGCAATGTAAGAGGACTTGGGATCAAAGGCAAGGAACAAACTACAAAAGAGATGAGGATAGTTTAGCCACAGTTTCCAGGAATGTGTTCCCCTTATTCTTTGCATCTGCAGTGAAGGAAGCCATGCACTTTGACAAGGCATCTTCTCCTGACTTTCGAGATAACTTTGGACTTTCCCTCATATGTCTTGTTAGGAACTAGAGGGGTCACTTCTCTCTAGTTTTGTGTAGATGTGTTCTTGAAAGCAGATGGAGGAGGGGGAGATCTGTAATATGTTCTTTGTGAACACGGTCCTTTTGACATTACAGGGAGAATTCTCACAACATACACATTTCCAGACATCCTGGAGAGGTAATGTCAGGGCTGCTGGCTCTGGATCACTTCAACAAAAGGAGCAAGCGACTGAAATGTCATCTGAGATCCAAGGACACAACTGTCCTGTGAAGAAGGCGTTTGCTCAAGTCCTTGTTCTGTGTTACAGTTCTGCAATATCACAATATTTAGATACACTTTCCAATGAAAAAATCGTAATATCTCTCTACCTAACAAAACACTGGTGTGACTTTATGTAGTCATCTTTCAAATGTGTGTAGTTGAGGTGTGGTTCATATACCTGACAAGGAGAAACACTTTGGAAGTTTATTTTTTCTATTTCTCTTCACTAATGTTTAAATATTCTTGCTGCTTCCCTGGTCTGGATCAGTTTAATGCCAAATCCAAGATTTTTTCAAAGTGACTAATAATTGCATGAAGCAGCCAAATTTGCTAGAGGGCTGGCTGTTTCTTTCTTTCAGAACATGCTGAACACTATTCCCCCGCCCTTGAAAATCAGGCCTTTTGGAGGCGTCAAGGGAGGGCATCCCAAATCAATAACGATTTTTGTGTATTGTGATCATGTCCACCTGAACCTAGGAAATTATATGCCGAAAACTTCCATGCAAATGTTGCTTGAATACTGTCCAACTCTTGTTTAAAATATGCTGATTTGTGAGCAGGATTGGAACAAGCAAACTCTGAAGGTTTTTTTTGTTGTTGCCATGAATATGTTTACCCTCTCCTCTTTCCCTGTGTTTTGATAGTGTTTTTTCACATCTTAATCGATGTGTTAGAATGCATGCTGATTATTCTTGAACTCCTTCCAAACTTTGCGCATTTGCTCTCGCTACTCATGGGCTCATCTGTCCGGTGTCTTTAGAGAGGATCAGTTTCAAGCATGTGCTGTCTAGAGTTGTTGTGCTTCCCAGGAGTGAATCTTTAGGTTCCTGCTGTGTTAAGTTAATTTGCAGATGTGTCAGCCTGAAGTCAGAACCCAGCAGCAATGTCTGGGGCATACATTTTAACGTGTTTATGAGTTTTTGGGGATTTTTTTGTTTTCAAACAAGCTAACAATGCAACTTTCCAAATGAGAAGCAAAAATGTGTTAATTTGTAAATAGAGGTCAGTTTCAAAGAAAGGATTGGAACGATATCTCTTCCTTGGTTAGAAAAGTAGGCTGGATGTATTATTAATTGTATGACAGTAGCGGCTAATGGCCCCTATGAAAATCAAGGCCTCATTCTCCTGGGTAGGATGCAAAGTGACAAAAGTTGTCTTTAGCCCCCCTGTTTCTGATTATGTGTGCAAAAATGTGTAACTGATTTGTGGAATGTAGTGAGAGACTAGCTTATGACAATGAAGAGTTAGATCTGTTTACGTTTAAAAGATCGGTATATAAATAGGAAGCAGCATTGTGGAGGTTTGGGTTTTTGGAGGGTTGGCATTTAATCTGCCTCATCCCCCAGTATTTCCCTTGACCAGATGGCTGATCAGTTTTTCTTCCCCTTTCTGTTCTATAATGGAAACTATCAGACTTTGTAAACTTGCTTTAGGTTGCAAAGAAAAGCAACAACACACTCAAACCTTCCCCCCTGCTCTCCATCCGAGTTACATATCATCGTTAAATATGTATGTGATGTATAGTAAGAAATATGTGCTGTTTGCTTTTTCATTAGTGTTAAATTAAGAGAATTTTAATTTATAACCATTTCAGGATATCATGTTGATCTAATCTGGTTAAGACACAACCAATCCTATTGATGTTTACTCAGATGAAACTCCCACTTTGTTTAGAAGAGCTTCCTCCCAAATAGAGGTACTTCAGTCCTATAGCCACTTACCTGGGGAAAGCCCATTGAACTCAATAGCATTAGTTAGCTATTAGCAATAGTCTACTCAATAGCAGACATGTATAGCAGTGCTTTGCTACTCAGACAATGGATGACAGGCTTCATTCTATATGATTTAACAAGAATTCCATGCTTGACAACTTCATATACTTTGGCGGCTGTTTTGTTGTTGTTGTTGTTGTTGTTGATGTTGTTAATTTATACTTTGAAGCTAGCAAGTTTCTTAAGTACTTAAAGTTTTTTCTAAGGAATCATGTAGATATTCATAGAGAATGCTTTATAGATCTACACAGAGAATATAGCATTGAACTGTGCATTGTCAAAGTTTGTTTCTCAAACAAGTAATGCAAGAAACAGATCCAAGCAGAATTTCAGATGACTTAAATACAAAGATTGAAGAGCCTTCTTAATGTACAAAGGTATAGACACCATTTCTCTTTTAGTGGTGAAATGCCTGTGTTTCAGGGAATTATGTCAGTGATACTGACTATTTAATAGCAGGGGTGGTGGTGATGGAATCAATTGGTCTTAGAATCAACCTCAGGGCCTCTAGAGAGCAATGGTTTTAAAGGCCATTTTATACATGTGCTGCACAAGTGTTCCCATAAAAAAATGTTTTCTCTCTTCCCACTTAAATGCAGATCAAAAATTGTTAGTGTGTTGGACAGGAGAGAATGAATCCATCCTGCTTACGGACAGGCTTTCCACGTGCACTGTGTCTTTTGCATAGATTTCCAGATCTGTGTCTAGGAGGTGCTGTGCTCATGTCCAAGCCCCATTCCCTCTGGAGTTTGCATCATTTGTTTTCAAACTTCCAGTACATTTTCTTTTCTCTTCCACAAGCTGCAAGGAATTAAAAGCAGAAGTAATTGCTCAATAGGAATCAGAGGTCCAAGTTCTCTGATTTTCAGCTGATTAAGAACATTTAACTGGATCAGAGTTTTCTTGCCTGATCTGGAATGCAAACTACATTCTAAAGCATGTTTTAGCACCTGCACTTATCTCTTTCTGCAATGGCCAGAGAAATTGTGTTGTCACCTTTCAGCTTTGATCATAGATGAGTGGACGAGTGTGAAAAAGAAATCACAAGAATACAAGGTTTAAAGCTGATGGGAATTATTTTTCTAATCCAGAAAGTTTCAAGAGTCAGAAATTGTTCTACAGACACGTTAGCCTTAAAAACCCTAAAAACACCCTAAAAGTAATTGGTGTTTGATGCACAATCAGAATTGAATGCATTCTAAAAGTCAGCAGGTTGAGGAAGTTGGACAAATTCCAAGTTTTGTTATAATTTACAATGCTTATTGACACTCGTTGTTATAGAGCATCTCAGCATTGAAAAGATACAAATATTGGCTCTTGCTATTTGTCATACCTCTGCAATCTTTTATATTGCTTTTACTGTTGCATGCCTTTGATAGATTCCTTCCTGCATAAAACGTTTTGGGTTCCCTGTGTGATCGTAGCTGTATTCCTTGGCCTGCTCTTAGTCTCATTTGGAGAAGCAAACCGTCTCTTCTGCTGTGCTGCAGTGTTTACAAAGATCAATGTTTGTCTGAACTCGCAATGCATTCCTGAGTTCTGTAACTGGAATCCTAAGGACAAGCTCATCATGGTGTTGAGGGTTGGCACATGTGGTTGCTACAGCTCACAAGCCAAAATATGAAGCTTGTTTGCCAGTTTCTTAATAATGAAAGATTTTTCCTTATGAGCAAATCACGTTGCCTTGGTGAATTGACATGACATAATAGCAAGAAGAGGTGAATGTGATGGGAGAAATCTATTAATCACAAACTGAGACTTTCGCAGCTTCCTATGTGCTCCTAATTTCATGGATATTTGGTGTTCAAATCATCATGGCACCCCTCCTCCCACCATGGCAGTCTTCAAATTTTAAAAGGGCCCTGTGCAACTTTTCTAGAGCAAAATGGATCTGGGAGCCAAGTGGCTTTTTCAGCCTTTCTCAACAATTGCAGGGATAGCATAAAGCTTGATGCAGGATGGGAGAAGATACGAACAATGTATGATTAATCTCTCCCAGTGGAGAGCTTAAGATCTGAAAGAAATCCTGGACCTAAAACTTCAGCAGGCTGTAATTGTGAATTAGGGCTTGTTGGGGTTAGGCCTTCCTTGATTTCACTATTCTGCCAGGCGGAGAGCACCCTCGCTATCAATCAGCTGCACTGCAGACTGATCAATCACTACTGTAGTACCATTAGTCCCAGAGCCAGGAAGGTTTTATTTACCCCAGTGAGTGCAAAAGCTTAGTGAATATTATTTGTTTATATATGACATAAGTGTCAAAGAAAAGTGAGTCTTACAAAATTCCAATGGTGGGGGGTTGTGTGATAATGTAGTTGCCACATTTAAATATGCATAACTTCGAAACCGTTTATGCTAAAGAGATGAATTTTTTTCTGAAATGTTTCAAATTTAATGACAAATATTTTTTGTAATTACACATTTTTGTTAACTCCATTCGTTTTTGAGATAATTTCATTTGAACATATAAAAACAGTGTTCGCTTTGGTTATGTGTGACATTTAATCATGATTTACTCAAAAACTAGGACTTTCGAAAGAATACTCAAGAACAAAAAAGTTGCATTTTTAATGAGGATTAAGAAAATGTATAATAACATGGGGTTTACACCAACACTTAGGGAATTATGAGTGATATCTCATTATAAGTCCACTTTCTCAGGATTGTATGATTTTACCATGGAAGTCAAGAAATGCTTTGAATGGAAGGCATGTAGATCTCAGAGTTTTCAACTTCTTTTTTTGTTTTTTGGTATATTTTATATAGGGAAATATATAGTTCCAGAAAATGATTGGTCTTTTAAGGAAAACGATATAATTTGCTCTTTTATTGAATGAGGGAAATGTTGGGCTTTGCAGATGCTTTTGAGACTTGAACAAATGTCTTTTTTTTAAATGTTGTTTGTCCATGCAGACAATATGGGATAAAATGGCTTACTATTATCCATATACAATGGCTCAGGGGTGACAGGGAAATAGTGCTCTGTGTGTGTGTGTGTGTGTGTGTGTGTGTGTGTGTGTATGACAAGCATATGCCCCCAAGTATGGATCTTTTCATATGAAAGAATGTAAATATGCAATTCATGCAGAGTTTTATGGACTATTATAAAGTAATATATTGCAACTTTTTGTAAATATTTGGGAAATGCCTGTAAAGAGTAAATAAGTAAGATTTGTATGTTTGGGGTCAGGGGTCAATTTTTACTTTTTGCAATTAAATACCACTGTTGATGCACTTTCCCCAATGTGGCTTTTCTTCCTTATTAAAGAGACGGTTTCACTAGCAACAGCCACTGTTTTCTCTCTGCGACCTCATGACATGAGTTAATGAAATCAGTGTTTGCGAATTTTTTTAAAGGAATCTCAGCACACCCTTCTCTGCAGGTCTGAAGAATCAAGGTGATTCATGAATTCTATCTATTTTTTTTTTATTTTTTTTTTAAAAAAATTGCCAAGAAATCTGCTTTTTGAAAACTAAGCCAACTTACATATAGGTTATTAATCTGCCTAATTTTGATTACAGTGTTTATAACTGTAGAATCTGGAAATGTTGGTAAAGACTGGGGTCAGAAAGAGGAAAGGGAGTCCAAGGCATCGTGGGTTGAGTTTGACTACAACAGTGGAACGTACAGGACAAAATGGTTTCAAATGCATGAGTCTATTAGGAGATGTTTTGAAAACACAGGTTGGATGCCATCCTGCTATCACTATAGGCACTTTCAGAGGGTAATTTATTATGTAAAAACTAACACAATGGCCCCCGTTCAGAAGACACCTTAAACTACTGCTTTAACCATGTTGGTTAAGTCAGAAAGCCTTATTCACCATGGTTAAAGCCGTGGTTTAAGGTGTCTTCTGAATGGGGCCAATGGGAAGGATTATTGGAGAAATGCACAGAGAAAAAAGATTTTTGTCATTATTGTATAAAATAATTTCAAACTTAGAATTGGGAGAGGATCAATTCATTTTACTCGCCTCTTACAACACTCGCCTATACAATATATCACTCGCCTATACAATATATCAATTGTATGTAAGACCAGTTTAAAACATGTTTTAAAATCAAATGTATTCAAACACTGGAAATGTCATAATGATTGCATAGATTTATTTTGGGACTGCTCTTTTCTTTATATTACACTGGGGCAGCTGGTACCACTTTTTCAAATAACATGGATTTGGATTAAATTTGATGAGGTATACTTTTCTTTTGAACAATTTTGAGAATGACTATCAAGTGGCAACTAAATAATTGCAAAATGTATTTCTCGCAGCAGTGTGTTGATAATAACGCAAGCATCTTGGGATTGGTAAGCTATTGGTAGAGTGGTTTTAAATGTATATGTATATTGTATGTTTTGGTAGTTTTTAATTTTGGCGTATTGTTTTTAAGTGTCTTAATCTTATGTAAACTGCCCAGAGAGCTTCGGCTATGGGGTAGTATACAAATGCAATAAATAATTTATTATTAATAATAATAAATGCCCATTGTCCAGGGGTGCACAATCTGCAGCCCTGAGACCTCATGTAAGGCCTTAATTGTGCCCCCCAAGGGTGCTCTGATCTGCTTGCCACTGCTGAATTTCCTCCTCCAGTGTTCCTCATACAGATTGCTTTCTGAAAGAGCAATCTGTATTAGGATTGTTGCGGGAGGGAACGAGAGAAGGTTCTCGACTCCTTCTCCCAGGAATCCTCTTACAGATTGCTCTTTGCCTGCTGCTCCTGACAGGAGAAAGGACATGTGTCAGGATCACTGGTGTGTGTGTACACATGCATGCATTTGTGTGGACCCTGAGCTAGCATCACAAGCAGCCTTCAAGGCCAGCAAGGTTGTGCAACTCTGCTATATGGGAGTAAAAAACCATTATCTCTATTGAACTTCAGATAGAAATTTCATGCTGGAGTGTTCCTCTTTGTTCAAGAGCAGGGACAGAAGCTGCTTTATATTGAGTCAGACTATTACTCCATTGGACTATTGGTCCACTGACCGACAGTGACTTTCCAGGTTTCAGGTGGGATTAATTCCTAGCCCTATTTGGAGATGCCAGGGATTGAATCTGGGACCTTCTGCATGTGAAGATGTGCTCTACCATGGAGCTATGGCTCCTCCCCTCAAGAATGGTTACCAGTAGTCCTCCAGAAATGGTTACTGCTAGGGAAGGCTGATTAAAGCTTTAGATATAGCTGAAATGGTTAAGCCTAACAGATAAGGTGCAACAAAACTCAGGTTGCAATAAGTTCCAATAGTAATATTCATTTGTTCCACCTAGTGAGAAGACTAATCATTTACGTCTGATTCATACCTAGTCATCACTTTTGAAGTAATTCATCACTTTTGAAGTTATTCATCACTTTTGAAGTTATATTACTATAACACACACCACAAGACAGTACCGTTGATGATCAGTTAAAAGCTGGAGTTGATGCAGAAATGAGACAACTAGTTCCCCAGAATTTGCACCAGCTCCTTATTCTCTTTCAGGCATAAATCAGTGTGATGTTAGATCAAAATCACGAAATAGCTGGGGCCCCATCCTCTTATTATTTTTCATTCATTCATTAATATTCCATTGCAAGAACATGTGGTCTTCTAATTAGAAACTATGACAATTCCAATTTATAAGCAAAGCAGTCTCAATTTAACAAAAAACAAATAACAAAACTATTCCTTTTGTGCTCAGCAGTGGGCCAAGCTGAGAACATGGATTGGTATCCATTGTAAGGATCATTACAAATTAATAATGTGACATTCCTGGAAAGGGTTGTACATACAGGTTGTTAGCCAACGAGACTTGAATTGGGCAAGGATAAATGATTCTTCCTACTAAAAGCGGCCCCTTCCAAATCTGAAGGAACCATAGAACACCCACAACCCAATTGACTAGAATGGTGACCACCATTATGAGGTAATTTTTCATGTCTCAGGTTTCGACAGGGTATAAAATGACCCCCTTTTAAAGTTTTTAAGTAAAATGTGTGTAGGACTATAGGTGTACCAAATTTGTAAGTAGAGTGTAAGCTGATTACCACACAATTTCTAGAGAGAAACATCTCTTTTACAGCCTATTTTAACAACCAGGGTGCTATGAACCAAGTTCTAGCTGATTTTTTTTGGAAATACTGTAACAGCTTTGGGGTACATTTTGAATTACCCCCTGGAGAGAGAGGGAGGGAGGGTTGGTTGGTTGGTTGAACAAATGCCTAACTTTCCAATTTTTCTAACAAGCAGGGTGTGTTGTACTATGCCTGTATCAAATTTCAGGTATCTTTGCCTGGCACAAGAATTTAGAGCTTCTAGTGAGGTCCAAGCATCTTTACATATTTATGTGGACAACTTCTTACATGAAACAATACTGAGAATGTGCAATGTAGGAAGATTCAATGAGGGACTTGTTTAGACAGCTATCAACGGATTTTTAGAATTAGAGTGTCCCATGCTTCCAAAACAAAGCTTTTTGGCCTTGAGACTATATTAAACTCTTGGATGAAACTGCCCTGCATATAGATTAGCCCACATCTGCCCAGTGTGGGTTCTTGGCATTCTTCTGAAACATCTGGCTTTAGTTGTCTGTTGAGATGATATACTGGGATAGCAGTATTGCAACTCTGAGCCAGTAGGACAATTCATATGTTCCTAAAGTTTTATGTGCATGAACACAGGGCCTCATTGAAAGCCTGTCATCTTGGCTCTGAGTCTATAATGTGTCAAAACGTAAAGCACATGCAGCTGTTACGTAGCCACATTGTTGTATTCCCCCCCCCGCCGCCTCCAGTTACAACCAAGCTTATTAAAGTTGGACCACATATATCTGTGTTAAAGTATTTAATAATAATGAGAGCCACATTTTTCGTACGCTTACCTAATATTTGTCTAGCAGGTCCTGTGGAAGACAGGCTCTTTCGTCAGTCTGTGGGTGGGTAGTTGATCTGTGCTCAATAATGTGGTGCTACAAATACCAGTTCCAAAATGAACAATTGTGCATGGGATCCTAGAGTGAAGCAACCGCCGTTCCAAACCACTTTTCATTGCAAGCATTTTTGTTCAGCACCATAGCATAAGCAGTGCTGATGTTATTCAGGTGCATATCAAAGCTTCAAACCCACAATGCTAAGTCAGGAGGACCCTGAAACCTCATGGGAAACTAGTGAAGGGGAGGGGCCATAGCTCAGTGTGATAGAGCACTTGCTTTGCAAGCAGAAGGTCCCAGGTTCGATCCCCGGCTTCTCCAGGTAGGGCAAGGAAAGAATCCTGCCTGAAACCCTGGAGAGCAGCTGCCAGTCAGGGTCAACAATACTAGGCTAGGTGGATCAATGGTCTGACTCAGTATAAGGCAGCTTCCTATGTTCCTAAGGGGAGGTACCAGTGGGCACTTGTGGGATGGAATATAGCAGAGATGGGCAATCTATGGGCCTCCAGATGTTTTGCCTACCATTCCCAAGATCCATCACCATTTGGAAGGCCTGATGGGAGTTGTAGGCCAAAACATTGGGAAGGTTGCAAGTTGCCCCCACTGCAATACAGCAGTGACACTGGCTGCAACATGAATGGAAATGCCTTACGTTCCTTCCCTTTACAGGTTATGCTTTTCCTGATAATCTGGAAACCATTCACTGTACACCATGTTCAAAGAAGAGGTTTTAAAATACTTATTTTCATCAGTTAGGGCATATCTGGAGTGTGCAAGTGTATGAGAGGGAGGCTGATTTCAGTGCATCCAGTCCCTGAAAAGCACATGACTCTCTTGGCAGACCCCACATGTAGTTTGGGAGAAATGCAGAATGAGCATTAGGTGGTGAAACAAAGAGATGCACAGAACTCTCACAATGGGGAAGTTTGGGGGCATGTTTACATGGAGATTCCCATGTTGCTATTTTAGATCCTTTAAAGTTTAATGCATGGCAGAATTGCTGGAAGCGATATGAGGAGAGGGGTATGATTGCATGCCTCATCCTAGAGCTTTTCTACATGAGGCTTTTAACCCACATCTTTACTCAAGCTTATGCATCTGGATTCTTTGTGGGATTAAGATTGGTTCCTTGACATGTATGTTTTCTGGTTTCTTTTTTCTTCACCTTTCTGTATGCTCTATTGCACAACCACTAGGTGGCACTGTAGTATAGCAGAATTATGCAAATACACGTAGTTTCATGCTGCCATTCAGAAACATACCAGACTTTCCTCATTAGGAAACCACCACCATCCCCAGTATAATGGTTGCAAAATACAGGACAGGTCCTGGACAATGAGGATATTGTGTAAATCACCCAGAAACTACGGTGAGTGAGGACTCACAAGCGTACAATAAAACCCTTGTGTACAAAGGGTCTCAGTTTACAATCATTCAGTATTTTTTCTAACCGATGCATAATGCTAAATCAAAATATCAAAAACACCCGCACACCACCTAGTTCCAAACACTAGCACCATATGCAAACCTGCACTGTTTTCTGGTACTGCTACTTACTTTTTTGATTTTTGCAGAAGACCTGGAATGAGAGCGATAGTGTAACTGGTTTTTTTAAATAACCTTATTTGTGTGTATGTATTTGTTCCAGTCATTCATATCCCACCTTTAAAAACATTTTTTGCTAAGATAGGTCACAAAGATAAAAACATCAAACAATGAAATAGTACAATGTAAACAAATTAAGGATATGTTAGCATAAAAAAAAAAATACCAGCAGAAAGTTACTAAGCCTTGTGAAATAAGAAAAGTCTTTGAAGCGTCTCTACAAGCAAGAAGTCGGCTTGACAGAACTCCCCCAGAAGGAAATTCCATGGCTGTAGAGCCACCATCAAGAAGGCTCTGTCCCTGGGATCCCCTTTTCTCAAATTGACCTTTGCAAATGATGGGCTGGATTCAGTTTGATGTCAATCCGTGGTTTGAGGCTTATGTATTGCGGGTAGTTCTGGGGCGAAATTACATATTACATTAAACATATAGCTGGATCCAAATTTGATCAGGCCAAGAGCAGACACGTTGACCCAACCTATTCTTTGGCATTGTGTGAGTACCAACTGTGTGTGTGTGGGTGGGGGAGGTGATGAGGAGAGATTAAGATTGGGAGTACAGAGCACAGGGAAAGATTTTTTTAACCTCTTCCCCTACTGCAGTCCCAACGAAAATCCCTCCCAGCAATTATCATTTGGTGCCAATGACAGCTTTCCTCCTGTACCAAATAAGAACTTGGTGGTTCGGGGACATTTTCTTCAGGATCATGGTGCTGAGGAGTAAATTTGTTTTATTTAAAGTTATAAAACCATGCCATACTAAACTATATGTCATTTGACCTGATTGGAAAGGGAGGGACCTCAAAGTAAGCTCTTTGCATCACTTATTGCATCTCTGATTGACATCACCTTAATTGATCTGTTTTCTTCTGTTCTCTCTCTCTTCCTGCTCACCTGCTTGTTTATCCCCCTGGCATTGTTTTTACTCGCATCACAGTGCCCAGATGAAGTGCTGCAACCAAGCTCATTTTTGAGCTCCAATTTCTTTTCTGCGGCTGATGCATTTTCCATCCCTGAGCTGCTTTCTCTCTCTCAATAATTTCTTCTAGGTTATATTGGCCAATAAACTCAATGCAATAGGTTGGCTTTTAAAAGACTTCATTGCAATAATTCTTGGTGTACTGAGGTGTTGTTGTTTTTAAATCCCTGTACTCCTCTTCTAGAAATCTGTGTGGAGCATGGTAGAGCAGAAGCCAGGTATATATTGTTAAGTTTGCATCTGCAGCATGGGGGGGACAGTGAAAAGGCTCATTGAAATGTAATGCAATAATGGAAGCATTTGGGGGATCTGCCAGGAAGTCCAGGACTGTCTCTGAACTGCTGTCCTGCTCAGTGCTATAGTGGATCCAGGGCTTACAGGGTCGAAGCCCCAGGACATTTTGACTAGCAGGGGCAATGACACAATCTGCCGCCCCACCCTCAGCTTCCTTATTCCTCTTGAGCTTAGCTGCAGTCTTTACAGTAGATGAGAGGAGGAAATGGATTTTCCCAGCGACAATACATAGTGTTGAGCGATCCCTGCTGTAACGTAAAGTATTGGGGGGGGGGGAGGTCTTGGTCTTGGTCTTGCGTGGACCATTACCTTTACAAAAGTCCTGCTCCTGGTGGGGATGGAAAGTGTTAGAACTGGTTCATTTATTTTGAGATAAAATGTTTCTCCCTGATGCTAGGAAAATAAACTCCTGGGAAACCTTGAGCTGGCAGACTTACGTCTTTTTTGTTTAGGGACCTGTTGCATCCCTCTTTCCCCTTTTCATGCAAACTTAGGCCTCTCCAGCCACTGTACCACTCTTTGCCAGCTCAATATTCTGTGCTAGCTGATCCTAATAAAGTGGATATTATGCTATGGACTGCTGTGTTGTGCGTGCATGCGCGAGTGCACACACTCAACACACTTGCCTGCCTTTCTGGACTCTCCTTGGAGGTGTGGCTCTGGGGAGTGTAATGATGAATGTCCACATTTCAAAACTGACCACCACACCACCACTCATGCTCATTCAAGCTCACCTTGGTTTCTTCTGCCTGGTCTCTGGGCAGCCCCCTATATGGAACGACAACCATGCTTTCCAAAATGGCACCATTTTGAGGCCAAGCCTGTTCTGGAGACAAACATTTTACCTGGGTGACTTTTGTCCTCGCTGCCAAGCATTCACCAAGAAGGCACAATGTAACAAATCCACTCATCAGCCATTCTGCAGGAGCAGGGCTGTCTCTCCCACTGACTCTTACGAAATTGTCTAGGCCACTGGGTTGTGTTTTGGCCCATCCATTGCTACTGTCCATTGAGCTAGTTTAAGGTGTCGTGACAGCTGCTCCTGGCTTCACAGCAAGCTTTCCTGCTTCACCCAGCAAGCTGGCTCCATTTTTCTCAGGACTTTGGCAAATGCTTTTTGTGTTGACACCGTCTGCAATACTGATGTAACCAGTGGCTTGTGTGGATAGCTCACCCTGGAACACCAGACCACTGGAAGCTCGTTTTCAGTGCACACCTAAGAAGGACAAGTAGAGCCTGCCAAAGACTTTGGAATCAGATGGACTGTAAAAAGAAGCATCAGAAGCAGGATGAATCGGCCACGCAGGGGGTCCACTCTCACAGAGTCAGTCTGTTGACCTGTTGCATTATGCCTAGTGAAGGCACTTCTCACTGTACATACGTAAATCCAATGGAGGGGTAGGGGAGCTCTTTGATCTGGAAGGTCATGTTTAATTTCGGAGAAGCTCTCGGGGGGGGGGGGGGAGGGGACACACACACATTTTAGTGGAGGGTGGGGCAGAGGGAGCTTAAAACTCTTACTGCCTATAATTAAGCCTTAGGAGAGGCATCTCAAACCTTTTGAAATGGGAAAACTGCACAAAAGACAGGAAACAATGAAATGATTGATGGTTGGAGGAAAAGGGGTGGAGCCAGGTTAAGGGATGGTGCCAGGGGAAGGGGGTGGTGCCAGGGGAAGGGGTGGTGCCAGGGGAAGGGGGTGGTGCCAAGGGGAAGGGGTGGTGCCAGGGGGAAGGGGTGGTGCCAAGGGGAAGGGGGTGGTGCCAGGGGAAGGGGCAGCACCCTCTGGAGATTGCGACCAGATTGTGACCCAAGAAGGGTCAACTTGGCCCCTGGGGCCTGTGATTCTCCACCTCATGTCTAATGCAATTTTTATCCAGGTGAAACAGTTGCGTCTGCTGGAGGGAATGTATCCTTACAGCCATGACACTTCCTGAAGAATGCCATGGCACCATATGTGGGACTGGCTGCACAGCTGGCCACTTGAGCTACAGAAGCAACCTGTTTTTTTGAATGAGGTCACAGTTATAATTATTCACTGGGGAGAAACCACTGGTTTTTATTATGTGCAAATAGTGCTGACTGTTTTGTATGCCACGGGCATTTAGCTTTCCCCTAGGATTTATGATGTTTTAAAAATAATCTAATTATAGTAATCCTGTCCTATCATACGGGCTCTGTTGAAATTGAAATGATACCACTCCCTTGGAGACTACCTTGAACAGAGCTGGTTAATGAACTTTGTTCTGAACCATTATATAAAACAGAGCTGATCTTACCAGGAATTTGTCTGCAAATTCTTGCTTCCCTTTAACTACACCTCTGGTAAACCGTCAGTTCTGCTTGAACTGTTAAGGACCATGATCTCCATAGCCCCGTATACTGTGTAAGAAGGCGAGAAGCCTTGTAGGCCAGAATCCCTTGTTTGCCTCTTTAAGAGAAAAAAGAAACAGAAAAGATTGCTATAGGTGTGCATTCCTTGACTAGGGAGCAGGCAAGCTTCAAAGAAGAAATGATTAATATAAACCATGTTAAACAACGGAGAGTTCACAAAATGGTGGGACATTGGTATGGGGGAAAAGGGTCGCATTGCTGCCTATACCAAGGGATGAATACTGCAGTGCTTGAAGGTGTCATGGGACGCACAGCCTCGAAAGTCGCAAAACGGTGCCGGCATGAGAGGCAGTCGCTGTTGCTCATTGCTGGTGATTTCACAGACAATCATCGAATAATTGCCCATGGCATGCAGCCTTGTTCTACACAGCATTCAAATTTGAAGCGGATGTTCTCATGGGAGAAAAAGCTGCGTTTCTCTGCAAGAAGTGATTTCAGATTTCTTTTTGGGAAAAGTTAGATATTCACAGCAAGCAATATCTCGCAGAACTATGTTTGGATCTTGTGTGACACAGAACAACTGTAGCAGCACTATGCAAAAAGAGAACAGTTTGGAAACACCATTAGCTTTAAGGGGTGCTTCTTTCTTATGGGCCAGACTTTTCCCCAAAACTATATAGGTTCAGCTCTATATGTAATACGGCCTTCTTTGGAGCACTTCTGCCCATGCTCAACCCTTCAGGTTGAAAGCCTCTTGATTCGTGGATCCCCTTGTTCAATTGTCCCATCTTATAGTTGGCATGCAAACCTTATTATTTCATGCTCAATTTCCAGATGATGTCAAAGTGGTTTAAATATACCATATGTCTTTCCCTACCCATTTTGCTGCTGCTATAATTGTTCATCGTTGTCAGTACTAAACTATCACTCGTGTTTTTCTAATTGTAGCATGTGTGCAACACTCTGAATTATTCATTTGTAATTTGCCTTCCACTCGAACTCACCAGGGCCCAACTGCTGTTCAGACGTATAGATTAGCCCTGCTGCCTTTCCCCAGTTTGAGCTCTGAAGTCAGACAATGGTCTGGAAGGACCACAGGGCTGAAACAGACTTTCCACCCCTTTTTACTCCATGTTACCAGCTGCATCACCATATGCAGTCATTGCATCCAGCAGAATTTAGCTAATGGGTGAAGACATCCTTGTGGGTAGTTTTGCATTTGGTTTGCATGTTAAGTTATTAGGGGAGAAAGCAGGAAGCAGGGATAATATGCACAAGTCTGAGTGGGCTGGATTTTAGGGTTAGTGTTGTGTTAAGCATCAGGTTACATCAGCATGGTCCCCAAACCAAGTTCATTGAACTGGAGAAAGAGCTGATGCATAGGTTTCATGCGCACAATTGATTTCACGGCATGGGCATGGCTTGCCTGACCGTCCCTTAGGGACCATTATTCTTTTATCCATGATACTATGTGAGATGGGTGTGTTCCCTCTATGGCTCTGAAAGGCATTCTAGTAAAAAGATAAATTTCCTCCTTGCGATCTCGGGCTTTGGGTGTTCCTTATTCTGGGAAGGGATTTAAAGCTGTCTGCCAGACCCGTGGGCTGTTACAACAAGACAGTGCCACAATGCTGAGCTCAGGCCTGCGAATTCCCCTCCTGCCCCTCCTTCTCCTGTGGCTCACACTGATGGAGCTGAGCTGGTCCTTTACAGAGAAAGACAAGAAGCTGATCGTGGACCGGCACAATTGGTTCCGTTCTCAGGTCTCTCCTCCAGCTGCAGACATGCTGAAACTGGTAAGTGAGCTGTGGACAGCCCTGGACTTTGCAGCAGCCTGGGAATTCGGAAGGTAACACCTTCTCCTCTCTCTCTCTCTCTCTCTCTATCTATCTGTGTGTGTGTGTGTGTGTGTGTGTGTGTGTGTGTGTGTGTGAATCAAATGAACTTTTAAAAGTTTCCTTTTCTTTGGAGCATCTGATTGGGGAAACAAAGAAATGGGAGGCTGTTGAGATGTAGCTAAATTCAGTAGTCAGATAGATGATCTCTGTAGATCTGCTGCACTTTACAGACACTGTATTTGTCACAACCAATATGGTATATTTGTGTGCAAGGTGTACTACACTGTTTTAAGCTTCAGAGATCAGTTTCCTTAACTAGTTTGGGCTCTGTAGATAGCTTAGCACTAAACATTTTACTAGTACCTTGAAGTGGAAGGATCATCCACATTTTATCAGCATCCTGTAATGAATGCTATAATAAGTTAAGGAAGGCAATGAGGCTCAGCCACAAGAGTAGTGTGTCTTGTTGTAATGCTCAGCTGTTGTGTAAACCTGGGCAAGTTCCCTCCCACCCTTATCTTCGTATGAAAAGCACCTAACTCCTTGGATCCCAGTCCTAACCAGAGCATCATTTGGGCTTCTACAGGTGGAGCTGTTGATTCTTTTATGGGGGAGGGGGAGGGCAACTCATTAGTTGCAGGGGATACAAAGCAGACTGCTTACATCCAGGTTGTGCTACTGCTACAGGGAACTCAGCACTTAAACAGCAATTTGGCATTGCTGATTGGGAATGATTTTCTTTCCTCCTCCAGCTAGTAGGAGCACTATTGCTATTGAGATGCTGTGTGCAAAGTGGTTATGTACGTAGTTGTCATGGGCATCTATTGGACAGTGCCTGTGACATCATTGATGAGAAAGTGAATAAAAAGTTTTGTTTTGTAAAAAAGTTTTTAGAAGTTTTATTTTGTTTTGTTCTATCCCATGCTGCTTCTCTCTCTCTCTCTCTCTCTCTCTCTCTCTCTCTCTCTCTCTCTCCCCCACCCCCGGCGCTCATTTGCCCTTGAGATAATCATTCATGTTTGTTTAGGCTCAGGAGTGCAAAAATAATTCTCTGCTTGCCTTTGGCAGAAGATGGAGCACCTCACTGGCATCTGCACAATTTTTAGATGGAGGATACTAGAGGGGTTGTGTGTAGTGGAGGCATACTGATCTGGCTGGGACATGAGCTGGCTGCTAACTGGACAGCATCTTCCCGTTTTAAATCTGAGTCCCACCTCTTTAAACTAGAGCCAGTGGAACAGAGAATCTGACTGCACTGATGGAGAGCACTGGGCAAGCAGAGTGAGGGGAGAGGAAAATGAGATTTCCTTTCTTTCTTTTGGGGAGGACAGAGGAGAAATTAGTAGTCTGGGGGTAAATTAATTAATACATTCAATTGTGAGGCATTGGTAACCTCAAGATTGGATTACTGCAATGCGCTCTATGTGGGGCTGCTCTTAAAGCTGCTCCGGAAGCTGGAGATAGTGCAGAATGCAGCAGCTCAGCTGTTTTCTGGAGCTGCCCCTTTCCAGCACGTAACTCCTCTGCTGAGGGAACTGCACCGGCTGCCTAATCGCTACTGGGCCAGGTTTAAGGTTCTTGTACTTGTGTACAAAGCCCTAAACAACTTGGGACCAGGCTACCTGAGAGAGCGCCTTCTCCCTTACCAACCTGCCCAGTCACTGAGGTCATCCGAGGGCCTGCTCCTGGTGGTTCCACCTAGACCCATTCTCCGATTTGAGTCCACCAGGGGAAGGGCCTTCAGCATGGTGGCCCCCTTCCTATGGAATTCCCTGTCTCTGGAGGTCAGGCAGGCACCAACTTTGTATTCCTTTCAGCGCCTCCTGAAAATGTCATTATTTCAGGAAGCCTTTCCTTAATGACCAGCCATGGTTCTTTGTACATTTTGCTTCCTTTAAAATCTATTTTAAAGTGTTTTGTTCTGTTTTTATTCTATTTTATCTTGTACACTGCTCTGAAATTTTCAATGGGGAGCGGTATATAAATATTGTAAATAAATAAATAAAATACAACTGATCTGGGTGGAATCTGAATGGGAAATTAATCTGGGGAAATTGAGGGGGAGTTTTTTTTAAAAAAAGTTTGAGGCTGAGACTGCCGCTCCATGTCGTTCTTTTCATGGCCTTCAACAAGTCACTCATATCTCTCTTGTTCAGCACTCTGTTGCCAAAAACCTAAGCAGATGTGGGAGGTCTTGTGGTTGTTTTTTTTTTTCTAGACATAAAATCAGATGTGCAGAGGGAATAGATCTGCCAGTACCAGATTTAAATTCTCCCATCCCCACAGCTGGTATTAGTCACAGGGGGAGGAAAATGCAGGTATCCTCCTGCCCAGCACCTGCCTTTAAGTATTAACCCATTGGGATCCCCTACATAGAATCTAGGACGGTCACAACAATGCCCAACCAAGTGCCTCTGTGATGCTTTCAATCAGGACGTGGGAGCATAAGAACATTGGAAGCTGCCTTATACTGTGCCAGGCCATTGGTCCATCTAGCTCCGTCTTGTTCACACTGACTGGCAGTGTCTCTCCAGTATTTCAGGTAGGAGTTTTCCCAGCTCCACCTGAAGATGCCAGGGATTGAACTTGCGACTAAAGATGTCAAAGGAATCAGCTTGGACGGGTGAGATCACTAGGATTTCTGAACATTGTCTTGCTGCTCATCTCATGCCCATTCCTTTGCATGAATGAGAGATTTGCACAAATTAAACAGTGATCAAATGGGAGATTTGCGCAAATCTCCCAAAATTTGCACAAATCTCCCAAAATTAGTGCATATTTTCTCCACAGATTAAAGCAAGGCTGATTCAGTCTACTAAGGAAATTTGTGCAAATTAGGAAACTTGTGAAATTGAATTGGGAATGAGATGAACATGAGCACATGTTCGACAAATTGCATTTTTTTTTGTAGGCAAGTGCTCCCGCTCAGGGCTTTGAATGGGGCACAATCGCATGTTTTGCGAGCAGAAACAAAATTCTTATACATCCCTAGATGAAATACATTCAATGTGAATGAGAGTAATCAGATGATGAGTGGTGGCCAGACCTAATTTCTTAGCATTTCTGTGATAGGATGGAATGATACATGACTAATCTTAAGCTGGATAACTCATGACAGCATTTTTTTTACATTCAAATGATTGCCACAATGATCATACCTTTAGGAATAAACATACTTAGTTCCTTGCTTTTTTGTTTGGCTTATCGAACCATATTAGCTTGGTGCAGATTCACAGGTGTGTAAATTTAGTCACACAGGCTGCTATTCTATGTCCACTTACCTGAGAATAAGACCCATTTAACTCAATGGGACTTATTTCTGAATAGACATGTATAGGATTGTGCTGTCAATGAGTCATAGCGGAATATATGACACATACACCCATTGGGAAAAATGTACCTGTGGTGACAGTATTCCCTTCGGTTAAAAGAACAACAGCCCAAGAGCTCAAAGCAGCCAATAGCAAGAAATTTTAAATGAGCGACTATCAATAAAGCAATACAAGAAGCAGACAGTACAATCAGCAGGAATATCATTGTCAGCCATTGACCCTGTTCAGATGACATGCTAAGCCACAGGAGTTAGGCATTTTTAGCTAAGTGTGTTGTGTGAACTATTCCTAACCATGGTGGGTACATAACCATGCTTTAAACAAGCTCATTAACAATTTGCCACAAAAGGTTAGCAGACTAACCATGGTTTAGCGTGTTGTCTGAACAGGCTCACGAATATTCAAAAACCTTCTAAAAGAGGCACATTTAACCAGACAGTGGAATGATTGGGCTGGTGGCAAAGATATTTCAAACTGTGACTAAGAAGGTCTGGGTGCACCCACTACCCCACAGTTGATGGAGGGGTGGGACGGGACACAAAGAAAGTCTTCTGATGTTGATCGAAGTGCATAGGAGCAAACATATGAGAGAAGGGAGCCCTTATGCTACATTAGGGCAGGGGTGTAGCCCTCTAGATGTTTTGGCCTGCAATTCCCATCATCGCTAGCCAGCATAGCCAATGGTGAGAATGATGGGAGTTGTAGGCTAAAATATCTGGAAGGCCACATGTTGCCCACCTGTGGTTTAGAGCTTAAAGGTAAGAACCAGGACCTTGGATTTAGCCAGAATACAAATAGGTATCCAATGCAGATCCAATACCAGTAGGATAATATGGCTCTTCCGGCCAGCCAGGGGTAACAATCTAGCAGCAGGATCCTTGAGGGATCCTTTCACTTGGCTGGAACAAATGTGGCAACTTGATGTGTATGTTTTGTTTCACTTCTGGCCTAAAGCAAAGGAAAGACCTGCTGATTTTGGGAAAACTGTTTCAAACTGAAGGCTCTTGTGCGTGTCAGGTGGGTCACAGGAGTATCACATTTATACTGTTAGTTTTACCCTACCCAGTGCCTGTTTACCCTACCCTATGCCTGTTTGCTTTCTCTTCCCCTCCTTATTGTTTTATTATGGTTTTATTAGAATGTAAGCCTATGCGGCAGGGTCTTGCTATTTACTGTTTTACTCTGTACAGCACCATGTACATTGATGGTGCTATATAAATAAATAAATAATAATAATAATAATAATAATAATAATAATAATTTAATTAGACTTGCAGTACAGATGGGGAAGGTGCTGATTGCTGCTATCGAAGGCCTCAGCTAGACCTACGGGTCTAGCATGACGGAGGGGTGAGGATCTCGCAATATTATAATCGCGAGTTCGTCCCCTTCTGTTTACACGCGGTGCGCGACGTCCAGGAAGAAAGAGGATGTCATGCCCGCCATTTTTTTTTAACCAAGAAGGAGCGCATGAGCGCCAAACTGTGAGGGTTTTTTTAATAAATAAATAAATTTCCCCACTCCCCCCCCAATGGCCACAGAGCTCCTGAGGGACTCTGTGTTCTTGTGAGGAGCCAGGACAAGCCGCAATGTGCGCCCACACGTTCCGCGGTCTTGGGATTGTCCTGAGATTACAGAAAAAGTGTGCTTAAAGGGTAGGGAGAGATCCTGGGGCAAGGGAGGGATCATCCCTTCTTGCTCCCGGGATCCCCTGTGCATCATGTGGATGCACAGGGATGATCCCGGGGATCGCCCTGGATACATTTCAATGAGCCCAAATGAACTAGTTGGGTCAGCCCAGATGGCATAGCAACCAGGGTGACTAAAGAAAGCCTACAGTGGCACTCCCTAGGCTAGATGGTACCACTTTCCTAGAAGTATCTTTGCCCACTTCCTGTGTGGCACTGCCTTCTGGAAATGCTCCTTTCCTCAGTCCAAAATGTGTCTTGTTAAAAACTTACCTTCTTCAAATGCTACAGGGTTATTATTATTCTTTTATAAGAGGACTTAAAGTTCCATGGTCAGTTTCTCTTGTTACCAATTCCCCCTCTGAAGTCATGCTTTTCACTTTTGTTTGGGTCAGCAGGCCTGGTTGCCATGGAAATACTTACATACAAAAGTATATACATTGAGCAGTGCTTGCCAAGCCATAGCTTAATGGAACATGAAATACAGCTGTTGGATGCTTGCATGTGGAGTCTGGCTCTGCATCACAAAAAGGGAATAATAAACCCAAGCTGGACCTGCTATTTCAACTCCTCCCAGAGTCTCTGCCTCTGCCCTAGAGAGGGAATAATTACATGTTTTAATGGCTTGAACCTGTTCCCCTCCATCCTTTCAAAGGCTTCTTATTCTGAATGGGTTTCTTCAAAAGAAAGGGAATTATTACACTGCAGACTTAAACTAGTTTAATAGTAATACCTTATCCCCAGAGAACCATAGGAACTAGGCCTGAATCCTGAAGCCCCCTGAATTTCACCGGTGGCCATTTGCTGGGAGCATTTCTCTGATAAGGGGATTGCCGCCAAAGGGGGATTTTCTCCAGTGGTGACCACTGAACCTTTGAAAAACAGTTAGAACATCAAGCTTCATCTGTCACCCCTGCCCTGTCCTGACTTCCCTGGCATCCTGGCCCCTGCCTTTATGGTGGCACTTTGACACCGTGAGCTGCCCTGCACCCACACTTGCATTCCTTCCCGACATCTGCACAGGAAGGAATGCAAGTGCAAACTTTTCCAGTCTTTAAAAGTAAACAATAACAACGACAACGAAAACGGGGAGGAGAGGAATGGAGCTGTTCCTCCCCTTTTTTATTATATTATCTGTATCTCTGCCAGCTATGCAGATACAGATAATAATAAAAAAATGGGGGGAGGAATGGGCAGCCAGAGGGAGGACCTGAGGAGAAGGGGCAGAGACTTGGGGCAATTTGGGTGATCCCACATGGGCTGTGGGATCCTTGACTGCTGCTCTCTGGGTCCATTTGCTTGTGAAACTAGGGAATGTAGACCCGGGAGCCAAATTCAGCCTCCTATTTTTTATTTATTTATTTATTTATTACATTTCTATACCGCCCAATAGTCGGAGCTCTCTGGGCGGTTCACAAAAATTAAAAACATTCAAAGTATAAAACAACAGTATAAAACCATAATATAAAATACAATATAAAAGCTCAACCAGATAAAAACAGCAGCAATGCAAAATTACAAATTTAAAACACCAAGTTAAAATTTATTTATAGACTGTTAAAATGCTGGGAGAATAAAAAGGTCTTCACCTGGTGTCTAAAAGCATATAATGTAGGTGCCAAGCGAACCTCCTTAGGGAGCTCATTCCACAGTCGGGGTGCCACAGCAGAGAAGGCCCTCTTACTGGTAGCCACCTGCCTCACTTCCTTTGGCAGGGGCTCGCAGAGAAGGACCTCTGAGGATGACCTTAGGGTCTGGGCAGGTACATATGGAGGAGCCGACTTGATATGTCTGGGCCCCAAGGGGGCGTGGCCTTGGTCACATGTCTAATTCTACACCTTACAGATAAGACAAAATTGTTCTACATAATATGTTAATATTAAAATCACTTAAATAAAGAACAAGTGAGACATTCAATTACAGCAGGCAAAGTAATGTAGGCAAAACTGAAAATATGTATTAACCATTTAGTGACTTTTCAACCAGTTATTTCTCCCTCCATACAATAGTTTCAACAAATGTCTGTTGCTTATTCCAACATCTCTAGTCAAGGGATTTCACTTAAGGATAAATTTCACTCCTTTATTTATTTATTATTATTATTAATTACATTTCTATACCACCCAATAGCCGGAGCTCTCTGGGCGGTTTATTTTTTTATTTATTACATATTTATTTATTTATTTATTTATTTATTACTCCTTTTCAATTAAAGTTCCAAATGTGGAATGTCAGGATTCCACCCTAATGACCATCAACTCAGGGGAAAAGTTAGTAATGATATAAAGTCTAATTAAATTCCATGCACAGCTTTCTTTAAGTTGCAGGGGAAGAAAGAGAGAGGAAAGAAAAACCAAATAACAATAGGCTGCTCCTCTCACCCTCACTGTATCATCATTATCATCATCATCATCATCCATTATCATTATCAACATCATCATTGTCACCATCATTATCACCACCATCATCCATTATCATTATCACCATCACCATTATCACCATCAGTATATCATGATCATCATCCATTATCATTATCAACATCATTAAAACCATCACCATCATTATCACAATCATCAGCTTCCACAGTCGCTGGACATCAACAAAGGGCTACACTACACTGCAAGCCTGGGCAGGCCCCCAAATCAAGCCTCATGCGCCACACGGCTGAGGATTGGGCGGAGGATGGCCACGCTGCTGCTGGCCCTGACAGCGAAAACTGAGCCGCTTGCGTGGCTGAGGATGGGCTGGAGGATGGATGGCCACACTGCTGGCCCAGGCCCAGCTGCCTGGGCAGCAAAAACTGAGCCGCTTGTGCCATGTGGCTGAAGATGGGGCAGAGGATGACCACACTCCTGGCCATGTACCTTCCCGGTGGTGGTCGTCCTTCCACCCTCTCTGGTCCACCGCCCGCTGCTGCTGGTTGTCCTACCGCCAAAGTGAGTGTTGCCGCCAAGCTGGCTGCTGCTTCTGTGAAGATCAGCCAGCCAGGTCTTTAGCCTGCTCGCACGAGATCTCAGCTCCTGGCCCGGAAGTCTTGCAAGTCTTCCTATTTCCTGGAATTCTGGAGAAGAAGGCCAGGCTGTGGGGAAACAAGGCCTACTGCAACTGTGGCCAGGCAGGGTGCTCCTATTTTCCCGCTGAGTTGCCCCTCAGTGTCGGTTGCTCCGGTAGGCCTTATTTTCCCAGAGAAGTCCAGACTTTTCCGGCTGGTATGGTCACCCTAAACTAGATAGATTGCTTGGTGGTTTCCTAGCTTTTATGCAATTTTTCCTATTACAAAATGTTGGAATGCCTCACCTAAGGCTTACTTAGTAACGGTAAGAGATTTAAGCTAAAAAATGCTGGTATTTCTGGTATTTTGGGCCCGGTCCTGACTACCATTGGAATTCGGTCCCAAGAGCTTCCCCAGACTGGAATTCGGCCCTCAGACAAACACCCATGACATACAGTGTTGATAGACAGTGATGGTTACTGTGCATATACATAAATGCAGTAATTTCAAGCACATGTGTGAAAAATGTATTGAGAGCAATGGTGGAATTCTCACTTCTCATTCTGTATTGTGAATCCTGCCTATCATCTAGAATGGTGCTGAGTTCTACAAAAGGATATGGCCAGAACAGAGTGGGAAATTCATCTCAGGGATGCTGATCTTGTGTCAAGTGTAGTGTCTAGACTAGTGCTGAATCTCATGCTTGGAAGTGGAGTGGAACTAGGACCATTTCTTGTGCCCCCATCAAAGCAAACGTCTCCCTCCTCTCTATTAAACAGATGACACCACTCCATGTTGCAAGCAGCCAAGTGGCTCACGTCAGGAAATCGTCTTAGCGCATGTGCTTCAAAATTTGTGAGTCTGTTTTGGATGGGAGCTTAGACGCACTGAAACCCTCCCTTTAAAAAAATAACTTGAGTTTGTATCGCAACGTTCATTAAATACTGTCATACATAAAAGCACTCCTCTCTTCCTGCTTAGCAACAGCAGCTAAAGTAGCCTCTGGAGCCTAACTGGATAAGAAGGGACTGTCTTTCACTACACTGGAGGGATCTCTTGGAAGCAGTTGCCGGTCTCTGTTAAGTAACAAGCTTGCCAGATGTTTGCATTGGCTCTAGGCTAGCACAGCTGTTAAACTGGGCATGCCTTTTTCTTCACAGCAGGGAAGAGTTCTGCCTATTTACTATTCACTGCTCTTCACAGGGTTGTAAAGGGGGAGGAGTTTTCAACCCAGCTTTGCTACTGGCCTCATAACTGTTCTACATATTGTGCCAAAGGAGGTGGTAGGCTGTGAGTCCTGGATGGTAGCCCTCTCCGTGATGTGCTAGCTTTCTACATCTAGGAAGCATTTGAAAATGCTCCTCTGCATAAAATGCTTCCTGAGAGTAGTAAACTAGCTCATCAAGGCAAGGGCTATGCTAACCACCTTTTTTTTGCTTGTGTGCTAGTGTACTCCATGCCAAGTGGATACCTCTCCCCATATTAATGGAGCATTAAAGAAGCAGTATCCTGCCTGCAGTCTGGAGTGGTCAGTCCAGAATTTTACCACTGTATTCTGTATAGTGATAGGCTGTATGTTTTAAACCTATCGGATTTACATTTATTGCCTTGACTACTTGCTGCTACTACTACTACTACTACTACTACTACCTGCTACTACTACTACAGCAATAATAGCAGAGCCTCAGTGTTAGCTACTTAAAATTCACACCAATTTATATATTAAATATATTTTTGGCAGAAAGGCAGGAAATCAATCAATCAATCAATAAAATGTACATTTTGCCTTCAGCTGGAATTTGTAAAGGCACCTAAAAAATTTCTTTTAGCGCCCAGTGCCCATTGTTCTTCAATAGCCTAACAATCATGGTTGTGCCTGCAAATGGCTTGGGCCTCCCAGACATCTCTGAGCAAATTGGGAGGTAAGGTACGAGGATAGCTTATTGGGATGGGTAATATTTTACGTACAAAGTGTAAATTATTTGCAGCTGAAGCTGGAAAAATGACCTAGATTCCTTTCCCTCATTTCCCCCCCCTTGCGATGACAGTTGCTCACTCGTCCTGGGCAAAACACCAGGCCTGCCCGTTGCTAGGCAGGCCAGGGACTCTGACCAATTTTTAGTGGTGAGTATTCACTCGTTCAGTTGGCTTATATGAAAAGCCCTTCTGCATGATGATGACGTTCTGGTATGCTGTGATTTCAGAGCTGGGATCCAGAACTGGAAGCTTTTGCCAAAGACTATGCAGAAAAATGCGCCTGGAAACACAATGAAGAGCGTGGTCAGCGTGGTGAGAATCTCCTTGCTACATCTGGAGACCTAGATTTGGAGAATGCAGTGGAGGAGTGGTACAAGGAGAACCAATATTATAATATGACCACATTAACATGCGAAGAGGACCAGATGTGTGGTCACTATACACAGGTATATAATTATATCATTACGGAAGCTTAGGAGCAAAGCTTTTAACTGATACATCCTTGTGCCATTACTAAAATGAGCAGACTCCATAGTGATGGAGGGCAAATTGTTTAAAATGATACAGTTTAGAACACAGGGTATAGTGCTCCTCATAAGGCCTTATGCTGCCACAATATTTCTCCAGAAAGTGGGAGTTTTCTGTTTTCTGTTTCTGTTTTTACTTCAGATGAGTATGACAGTTAACACCAGTGTTGATGTGCATTTTTAACAAAGAGAAGCTCCTCTTTTAACAAGGAAAGACATTTTTAAACAAAGTTTTATCAAAGAAACTTTGAACAATGAAACCCCCCTTCTATTAACTATTGGTTGGATCCTGGCTTTAGTTCCATTGAAATTAGTGGGGCAAATTAGTCATAACTAAGTTACATCCCATTAATTTTCAATTGGATTAAAGTGTGACTAACGTAATCCAGATCCATCCCAATAGCTCCAACCAGTATTCCAGCCCTTTTGCTATTAAAACCTTGCATTGATCCTGCCATCTTTGACTACTGGGAAACTTGTTGGCCTACCTTTTTCTCTGCATATGTTGCCATTGATATTGCTGCTCAGTGGAAGGAGAGTGTGGGTGCAAAAGCCCTAGAGCAGGACAGCGGTCAGTGACCCATTTCACATGATTAATAAGCCCACTGTCGGTTGCCGTGTATGTCAGGTGAATTCTTTATAAGCAAGCCATGACTGCAGCTTGTCGTGATGTCCGAACCTGGTGAGGATGGGTTGTTGGCAGAGTTAGCAAACCACCCAGAACTCATGGGTTGTTTTAACTATGCCAACAAACCACTCTAGCCAGATCTGGACAACCACAGCTTGAATATTCAAAATGGCCACCTGCCCAGGCTGCAGCCCACTGTGGTATGAATAAGCTATCTTGGGCTTTTTAATCATGTGAACTGGCCCAGTATCTATTTTTTTTTTAAAAAAAAGAAAATATAATACGCCAAGGGTGGGGAAAGTGTACCCCTCCAGATGTTGGACTATAACTCCTGTCTTCACTGATCATTGATCAAGCTACCTGGAGCTGATGGGAATTGGAGTCTAACAATATCTGGTTCCCCACTTCTCTAGTAGACAAATTTGAATGAACTGAGGGGTATATATGTAGGTTATCACAAATAATGTAGAATGGGTAATGGCAAAATGGTGGGCAGATAATGGGAGAGAGAAGCAGGGTTGTACAGTCTCCACCCAGCTAATGAAGAGAGGCAGGATTAAACACTGTTGCCAACCACATCACATCCAGAACTCCAAACCAGGTGGCATGATAGCACTACCCTTGGGCTTGGTCCAGAAACTGCAGTTGTTACAGAATGCAGCAGGAAAGCTGCTAACTGGGACCTCCTTCTGACACCATTACACTTTTGCTGAAAAGAACTGCACTGGCTGTCAATAAACTACTGTATGAGCTTTAAGATGTTGTTAACATATATAAAGCCTGGGCTAGATCTATACTAGTGCTTTTTATCCATACTGAAGTGCACTGATAACTGTGGCACGTTACGCATTCCATATATAGCTTTTCTAGCACACTGATAACTGTGTTGGGGCACATTGCACTTTCCTTATACATCTTTTCTAGCATCATTTCCTGCTTTTTATTCCATATTATCCAAACTACAACAACAGATTTATTTATTATTTATTTATTGCATTTATATCCCACCTTTTTTCCTCCATGGAACCAAAGGCAGCGTACATAATCCTCCTCCTCTCCATTTTAACCTCACAACAAGTGAAAGGTTGTTCGCTTGTGAGGTAGGTTGGGCTGAGAGTCTGTGACTGGCCCAAAGTCACCCAGTGAGCTTCCATGGCTGAGTGGGGACTAGAACCTGGATCTCCCGACTCCCAGTCCAACATGCTAACCACAGATACAGCACAAATATCATTGTGTGTGGTATGTGGTACCAATGTGCAAGAGGGATATAGCATCACCATGATGAGATCATATTGATATAGGTTGAGGTGTAGAACTGCCCCACATTACCTTAGGGATAGCCCCAATCCTTATGTCCCTACCTATCATTGTGATCATCTAAGGGAGCACTTTTCAGGGTGACACATGCTCCTGAGCTTTGCCACACAAGCATGTGCAGTAGAGATTTTAGTGATGCAGCACCCACACTCTGGAATAGTTTACCAGTTGATATTAGACAGGCCCTTGTCTGATGTTTAAACGTCTTCCCAAGACCCATCCCTTCACACAGGCTTTCCCTGAAGTGTGACCCAGCCAACTAAGGTCTGTAGCTTGCTGTAGAGTGTGCAATTTTACTGCTGATTTATATTTTTTAATTATTGTTATTTTTGTTATATTTTTTTGTTTTGATGGTATTACATTGTATGTTCATGGCTTTGATACCTCTGTGGAAAGCAGTGTATAAATATGAGTAATAAATACAACAAAAATTAATTCATATCAGAAAGGACTGAAATAGCGTGGTGTAGTGGCTGAAGTATTGGATTGAGAGTTGAGAGATCTGAGTTCTAGTCCCCACTCAGCCATGGAAACCCACTGGGTGACTTTGGGCCAGTCACAGACTCTCAGCCCAACCTTCCTCACAGGGTTGTTGTTGTGAGGATAAAATGGAGAGGAGGAGGATCATGTACAACATCTTGGGTTTCTTGGAGGAAAAAAGGCAGGATATAAACGTAATAAATAAATAAAATTATGTTGAAAGCTAAAAACAAAACAGAAAAAAACAAACAAAAAACCAAACAGTACACATGAGTATTTAAAAACAAAACAAGACATGGGATAACATGTATGTTACATGGGATAACAAGCTCAGGAATATAATGATTTGAGAGAAATATTGTCTAGATCCTCAGGAATATATGGACAAATGGCATCAATACCAAAGTAAAAGACCAGGGTGTAGTCATCTGCAGGCTCTTTTTCTGTGTGGAATAACAAATAGAAATGGCTCTTTCCCTGCTGCTGTAGGTGGTCTGGGCAACCAGCGAGCGTGTTGGCTGCGGGACAGTGTTCTGTGAGACTCTGCATCTTACGAATGACACAGACATGAATCTGTTAGTCTGCAACTACGAACCTCCGTAAGTTCCTTTTTGCTGGGGCTGTGGTGGGTGGCCCTGTGGTATTCCAAGGGTAATTCATGGCACATAGGAAGCTGCTTTACACCAGGTCAAGCTAATTGTTTGTTTAGCTCAGTAGACTGTCTGCTCCAGACATAAGGCCACAAAGGAGAAGAACATGTTCTCAGGATGCAAAATGCGTGCATTCACAAGAAGCCCGATGTGCTCAGCCTCTCCCTTATCCTGAAGCCTTCTTCAGGGGGCTGCAACATTAATAATAAAATGCAAATGAGACAACAGATATGGTAAAACACATTTTCAAAATAGTTGCTTTATACCAGGTTAGACTAACTGTTTGTTTAGCTCTGTAGAGTGTCTACTCCAGGGATAAGGTACTAATACTCCACAGACACTTTTCTTGGTATCCATCAAGGTGCTCTAACATTTGCACTTTCCCCCCTTAAAAACAACGTTTTTTTCTTATTGGCAGCTCGGATTGCTATGAAAGAGGTTTCTGGTTGTGCTGAAAATTTAAGGAGTTGTTTAGTGTTGGGACTCAGACTCCACCTTTGCCTTGTACTTCGTCTTTTGGGCACATTACTTGTCCTTTGCCACACCTCCCATGGCAGGTGCCCAGAACAGGTTCTTTGTGGTGGTGCCCAGGACAGATTCTCAAATTGCCAAATATGACAGTGGCCCCAAAAGGTTACTTCGCCTTGGTTTACTCTGATGAACAACAATTTTCCAGGCTTCAGGCAGAGGTCTTTGATTCCACCTGGCGCTACCTGAGATTCTTTTTAGTTGAAATACCTTCTGCATGCAAAGCATGTGCTCGGCCACTCACGCAGTCCCTCCCACCAGCTTCAGTAACTTTTTCTCACCCTCAGACTAAGGCTGTGGCTGTGCTGGCTGTTCCCATCCCCCCCAAAGAAAGGGAAAACCTGATAAACCAGAACCAATGAAACACAGACAGGCACATGCGCACACAGACACACTCGTGTATAAGCTCAATAATAAATTGCCAATAAAAAAATTACTCTGCTGAATGCAAAGCAACAGTTACAAGAAGGCTCCAATTGTTTATTTGAAGAACAACTTCTAAACAGGGTGTGAAGTGATCTCTTTTTAATTGAGGGTACACTCCCAAGGGATGCGTCCTGGGTGCTCATAAGTCTCCAAACTCAGAAGCTTACGAGTACATAATTCAGAGCAGGTGCCTCAATTTCCCCCGGATATTGGAGGCTTTGGGGAGGGAAGGAGGCTGGGGATACCTCATAGCCCCACATCTGTAGTCCCCTCCCCTCTCTGCCCCTGGGAACGCCCCCTTTCAGCCCATTGTGAGCTTGTGGCAGCAGCCAGTGTGGTTCTTTCCATGCTGTCTGGGAGGGGATGTTGTGTGAAGGGGCAGGGATCGTGAGGTTAGTCCTCCTCTGCTTCTAAGCTCAGAGCCAGGAAACCGAAATGTCCAATATCCCCCAGACACTGTCTAGCGCTCACAGAGTTGCTGAGTTAGCCTTTTGAATTATGTAGTTGTTTTGATATTTTAAGGTTTTACTGGTTTTAATGTTCCTGGTTTTTTAAATTTTTTTGTTATAGTTTTATTGTTTTAAATTGTTCTAAGACCACCTTGATGGCTTTTTAGCACATTAGGTGGTTTATAAACGTTAATAATAACAACAATTATAATAATGATTAATAATATCTTGCTTTCTTGTACTGATTGGTGTCGCACAGCTGTTGTGGTAGCAGCTGCATCCATCAGTTCTGCTGTGAGATAAACCATTCCACAACTCAGTGCACCTGTTTAAAGAAGAACAATGTGACACAGAGAAGTCCAGCAGTAGTGTTGCTACTGATGAAGTGTGGATACCAGCATTGTGGTTGCAACAGTGTCTGTTTTGCATTGCGGAGTGCATGGCAACAGTTGTGTGTCCAATGCGTAAACCATTTGCATTGCACTATATACAGATTGGACTACTTGATTGCTTCTTGGGCAGAGCTCCACTCTGCTAGTGCAAAAACATAGTATATGGAAATAAATCCTCCTTGCCCATTGTCAACTGATTATGCGAAGGGAACAGGTTCCAAGAAAGATGTCACATACACAACCAAATCTAACAGGATAGTCCTGGTGCTATTTTGTTTTTGCCTTCAAGAGAGTAAATAAGAGAAAAATGCAAGGTCAGTTGACATTACAACAGTGCTACAATTAATAATCGAGGAATTTTTCCTGTATTCAAGAGATGGTGTTCCTCTGGCACTATTGGGTTACATTTAATGCTATTCCCTTACCATTTGCGGTATTCATGCACAATACTATCTGATAACTACTGCTAATAACTGCTAGGGTTTAATTGTGTGTGTTCATCAAATGTGGGTTAACAGTTCTAGTTGCTAAATATATCACACCACGGGGAAGAGTTTCTTTATAGATCCACTTCAGGAGTTAACCTTATCTGAGCTAAAGTTATTCTTGGCATCAATTTTAGGATTAGTTCAAATGGCTACAGAGCCGTGATATTGCCATTTTGGAAAATGGGATCAAATTGTTCAGCATGTTCCCTTTGCTCATTTCCCTGTACTGTAGGTCACTTCAAAGTGGCTATTACTGGCCTGATTCAGTTCTTAAAATAGTGTAGCCTTAAAGATTTAAGAACAATTGCCCTTTAACTCTGTCAGCTTGAATCCTGGAGCAAATGTGTACTCTATTTAATTATTATTATTTATTTAAATGTAATCGAAGTGTTCAGTTTAATTCAGTTTAAATTAAATGTAAGTATATCATTTAAGCATTTAATTAATTTTAATGTAGATATACATATGTACATAGATTTATACCCCACTTTTCCACCATTCAAAACAGCCAAGTTCCAAATAAAAACACATCCTCCCTACATACATTAAAGCAACCAGAGTACAAAATCATGTTCTAAAACCTTTGGTGTATTAGCTAAAAAATAATCAAACCTATGTTATGGACCATCCTTAAAGTCCAATCACATTAGAGAGGTTTTGTTTTGTGTTTTACAATCCTTCTAGATGCTTGCAGAGACAGGCTTAAGTTGGCCTCTTTATTACTCCAGTGTTGGGGCTACATCACAGGAGGTTCCTGCCTGTCTCCTAACAGATCTTACATCTTGAAATACAGGAAGACGTAACTGAGTAAAGCTTCCCTGACAGATATTGATGAGTGGATGAGTGGAGTCTCATGTTGGGAAAGGCACCAGAGCAATTTATTCAAGTATAAGTCATTGCTGTTAATGTTTTGGGATATTTCATACAAGATGGTTAATGGTTAGAAATTATGAAAAAAGGAAGCTTAGGAAAAATGGGGCAGATGAGAAGGAGAAAAGACCATTTCAAAATGGATATTTCGATCTCCTCTTGAGGCGTTTAGCTCCATGATACCACGATGGAGATATCAGAGGGTTTGTCTGTTGGAAGTGGGATGGGGCAAACAGCTGAGGACAGGGACGAGGTGAAGGTGAAAACTGCACCTGAGTTGGGAAAAGAAAAGAGAGAAGAGGGGCAACTCCTCCACAAGGAAGCCGCGGCATATATTGATTGTATGTTACATGGAAAGAACAAGAGGCAGAAGGTTGTATCTGTGAAGTGTTGAAGGAGACATGGCAGAAGGAATTCCTCAGCAGTAAGCGGTGGAGGCTGGTGGTTCTGATAACAGCGGAGCTGTGCATTCTCTCTGGGTTTTTTGTAGCCAGACCTACAAAAAAGCTATCCAAAGTGTTGAATCTATTTTGGGCATAGGGTTCAGAACCTTGGATAGCCCCTTTAGAGTTTTGGATGCTCCTGACTGAAACCTGGAATGGATTCACATAGTCCCAGTGAAATTGGAGCCTCCACTGTGGAGGAGTTGGATGAGATAAAGATGGAATTTAAGGAAAGACACCCACCCATAGAGTGAGAGAGAGTGTGAGGGAGAGCTATCTAGCCAAGTAGAACAGGAGGAAAGAACTAGCTGCCCATCTCCTCCTTAATGCCTTCACTAATGAATGAATGCCTTCATTTGGTATCTAAAATTCCAGATACCAAATGGTCACAGGCAACAAATAACCATGATGGCCTTTGATAGGTACCTAAGGCCGCGTATGTCACTGGTTGGCATGTGCTAGTGCTGGTGGGCTGGCCACATTCTGTAGCTCAGGTGAAGCTGGGCAGGAACTATGCTCAGGAAAAAGCTCTCTTATGCCAGGGAAATGCCTTGCTATTTGAGTCACATGTGGATCTTTTAATCTCTAGGGGGAATGTAATCGGACATAAGCCATACAAGGAAGGAGCTCCATGTTCCATGTGCCCAGATGGCTATTCCTGTAAGGATTCGCTCTGTGGTAAGTGAATAGACCAAGACGAGTCAGTTCCTCCCAAGTGAATGCAGGTCAGTTTATTCCCACCCTCACCTTCCAAGATTACTGTGGAATGAATTTCCACTGGCTATCAGGTGCAGTTTATCTGGCCTTATATTTAACTTCTCTGGCTGCCTTCACCCAATGACCGACTCTGGCCCGCTTGTGTTGGCTGCCTGTACATTTCTGAGCCCAATTCAAGGTGCTGGTTTTAACCTATAAAGCCTTACATGGCTTGGGACCACAATACCTGATGGAACACCTCTCCAGACGTGAACCTATCTGAACATTACGCTCAACATTTAAATGGATATTGTATGTAATCTATTTTTAATGCTTTTTTTTATGGTATTAAATTATGTACATTGGTTTTTAATGTTCAGTGTTTTAATCTTTGTAAACCACCCAGAGAGCTTTGGCTATGGGGCAGTATATAAATGTAAATAATAATAATAATAATAATAATAATAATAATAATAATAATAATAATAATAATAATAATAATAGATCAACCTCTTCTTCCTTGCAGGGAGGAGTAAATTGCTTCTTCCCTTTGTTGTGTGGCTTTGCTGAGGAAGAAAAAAATATGTTTCAAGGAAGAGTTTCCATTTCAGATGCAAACGCCAGTCTCTTGTCACCAGTGCTAAAGCCCAATAAACACAAGGAGTTGCCAGCATCCATCCACTTCCTGCCCCAGGGTGATGGTGGCATGTTTCCAACGTGTGATTTATAGAGGGACCTCTTGCCTTTTTCTCACCCTAACACCAGAGCATGGCACTCATTGGTTTAGATTAGACTTCCCCAACCTGTTGACCTCCAGGTGTGTTGGATTGCAACTCCCACAATTCCTAGGCCATTGGCAGTTGCAGTCCAACACATCTGGAGGACACCAGATTAGGGAAGGCTGGTTTAGATACATTCATGCCGTACCCTGTTCCCTAGAGTCCATGGGCAGTATCCAACAATGTCATTTTGCAAATTCAAAGAGTGCTAGTGGAGTGCCACTGAATCTTTCACTATAAGTTGATCCCTAGGCCTCTTGGGTGGAAGCATAATATTGGTGACAATGATGCCAGCTCAGCTCATAGTGGCTTGTAATTACAGCAACCCCAGATCTACATGGTCCTCTGTGTGAAGTTAACAAAACCACAAGGGAAAGGCACTGAATGCAGCAAGTGGCCTGGGGAGAAGCCATTCTCAGAAATGTATGATTTTATTTAGGCCCAATACATTTGGAAAAGTACTTTTCCTCCCTCAGGGGCATTTGGCAATCAGCAAAATGAGAAAGCTAAGCTGTTCAATTCGCAAGTTGCCAAATGTCCCTTAGGAAGCAAAGTTATTTTCTGAAACACATTTGGCCTAAATAAATTCAGGCACTTCTGGAGAATTGCTTCTCTCCTGGTGAAACAGTTCTCCAGAACTGTTTCACTGTGTGAAGTGACTGGGGTAGATTGCACTAACAGAGATACTAAGATGTCACTCCGTGCAGATCTAGATGGCAAAGGTGTCCATCAGTTTAATAATCTGATCTGGTTGGTCCATAGATCAGATTATTATTGTGATCATCAACCTGTTGTTTGAGGCAAAAAATCCAAATGGCATCCCACCCCACTTAGTGGTAAAAAATACAATCAACCAAAGGAACAATCCTATGTGTGTTTAGACAGAAAAAAGTCCTACAGCTCCCAGAATTCCTGAGCCTGCATGGACAGCTGGGGGAATGCTTGGAGTTGTAGGATTGTTCTCTAAACATGCATAGGATTGTGCCTTAAATAGTTGGCCATTTCTTGCCTCCTAATGGTAACCCCAACAGAGACAAGCTGCCTCACCTTGCCTAATGGTCAGTGTGGCGAGGGCAAGCCATAGTAGTCACTTAATGTATACTGTCTGAACTTGGGATTCCTTGTTTTATGACTGCTAAGCTGCTTCACAAGGGTGGGCCTAAGGATGGGTGGGTGGGGGGAATTCGTTTCCATTTCATTGTGAACTTACCACATTCGTATATCCCTAACCTAAGCATGAACTGGAACATGTTAATTTTCATACTTTTTATAAAATTTGTTTTGCAGTTTGCAATACATACACCCACACCCACACACCATGTATGTTTTGAGAAAAATTGCAGAAAATCCACTTTATTTCTTGGAAAAATCACTTACAAAAATGCATACAATTGAAAAAGTGTTTACAAAAATGCGTATATTTTGGGGGGTAGAAATGCATGAAAATATGTATATATTTCATGCGGAGTTAAAATAATAATTGGCATTCTGATGTGGAAACAGGATGGGATAAACTTAACAGTAACAAAATTAGAATCTGACCAAAATTGAGTTTCACAAATTTGCCAATCCCTAGGCTGGCCTCAAACATTTTTGCCCATGTGGTAGAAAACCCAAATCACATCTGCATCTATAAAATGCTGACAATGTGCTGCTCTTTACGGGTATTCAGAGTCTTCTGCTTGAGGCAGTTATCTTATTTTTTCTCTTAGTAGGGCCACCTCACCATTAGCACAAAAATGTTGCATTGGAAAGTGAAATATCAGCCTCGCATTCCGAGTCCGACTGATCTTCTGGAAGAAGCATGTGGCTTTGTGGGTGTGCTTGCTGATTTTACAATTATTTCCTCTGTTTTCCATTAGCATCCAGTGCTGATGTAGATGCAACCATTGAACCAACCATCGATGACTCAACCAGTAAAGCAACCACTGCATCTCCTGACCCGACAAAACTAGAAACAACTGCTATCTTGACTACAAGGCCAACTCTGCCACCCACCAGTACAAGTGCATCAGGAGACATACCAGAAACTCTCACTACTGGCCCAGAAGTGGAATCTCAACCTACTACAACCAAAGATACCACAGACAATTTTACGCCGTCCCCATCTCCCCTCATTCCGCAGCGTTCTACCCCAAAGTCACCCTCCATCCCTAAACCACGGCCCACCCCTATACGGCCCACCACTGCTAAGACGCCTCCTCCCCCCCGTAAGGCCGTGCCCTTCCGTCCGCCTCCCCCCCCTCTTAAGAAGGCTCCCATCTCCAAAACCCCTGCGCGGCACCGTTTGGCAGCTTATGCCAAAGCAATAAAGGGGCAGCACAATGCTGAACACAATGATGTTCGGTCCTCAGCGCACAAGGCCGCGTCTATGTCTGTCTGCCTGCCCTGCCTTGGATGTAAAAAAATTAGCCAAGCTGAAGAAATAAAGGCTGCACTGAAAGAGCTGTCCTCCAGATACCCCTATGCTCCTTGCTTTTCCCCACTTCCCCGATGGCAGAGGCACAGCAAGTGCAGCTGGTGTGGGCACACTTGGGGCAATGCACTTAGGAAGGCCAGGCCTTATTGGCTCAACAGTTTATAGCGAGTGTGCGATCAGATGTATTTATATGCAGAGCCACCCATCTTCTCTTTTGTGCATGCATGTGTATGCTTGCCCATGTGCATGCATGCATATTTTTTCCTTTCTGCACTTTTGTGAGTGTACTAGCCTGCTGGGATTGGAATAGCATTGTAGGATGCCCAATGGATGAACACTCTGTAGAACATGGTCCAGAGCTCAGCCAAACCATGACGCTTGTGACAATGCTCAAGGAGTTTATCGGGAAATGTAGTTTCTTTCCACAGCCCCCATGTTCCCCTCAGTTGGGGCACATCTGATTTTTCCTTTCCCTACAAGCTTTGCTAGGGTCCAAGTGTTGTTGTACCAAAGCCCAAACATGTCAGACTGACACGGAGCCCCATGCCACCAAGAGATTCACCTATGGCAAGTGAAGGACTTCAACCTTATCTACATCCTCTTCCCTCTCTCTGAGAACCATGGATGAGGGCCATATTTATTTGCAAGACTCTTCCTGCATGTCACTGCTGTTTCTCCCATTCTGCCTGTGAGATGCGGACAGGAATTTTATTCCCTCACTGCAACTTCCACTCTCAACCCATTCTTTAACAAAAGGCATCAGGTTATGTAAAAAAAAAACCTGGGTCTTGAAAGCCAAACAAATTATATAAGATAAGTAAATGCATGCAAATCTACTGAATTTCTTTAGCTTATGCCAGATGACAAATATGTGTTTTTCTTGGTACAGCCTCTGAGGTTTTGTGGCCCCAAACATAGTTGTGGGTTTATCAAATAATTGGTTAGGCCCACTGGGAATGCAAGGCAGACTGAACCAGCCTGTTTGTAAGAGCGGCAGCAGAGAAAGTGAATGCCCGATTAGGGAGACTGTTGTGAGTCTCTATAGAAACACAGCGTGGAAGAGCTACATCTATCAGTCAATAAACCATGTGTATGGGGGATCAAATATTTGTGTATAAGAGCGAAGCGAGTGCCTCTGTGTGTGTGTGTGTGTGTGTGTATTCAGCTCTATCAATTGTAGTAGGTTTTCTTCTATCAGTATTGTGACCACGTTTTGGTCTGTAGGCCTCTTCCTCTATCTGTGCTGTATGCATATCTAAAGGTTTGGTCTTCTCTCTACACTATTACCCTCTCTCCTACTGCCTCCTCATCATTCGGAGGGCTGGTTTGCATAGTCCTGCATGCATACATATGGGTTAGACTGGATCTCCATTTTAGCTGCATCTTCAGCTTTGTGCAGGTGTCTTGCGTGGTAGACCTCTTCTTGTTTCTGTTGCAATGGCACTACATGGAATCAGGGCAGTTCCTTCTCTCTTTAGCTGATGCCTGATTTCCCCTCTTTCCTTAAAATGCAAGTAGGTGTTGCAAATACTGAAGATCTGCTAATGGACACCTCCTCCCCCTACCCCCCGGGAAAGATTCTGAACAGCCCACAAGTTCAAAGAGCAGCTGTTCTTTGCCGCTCTTCTTTCTGCTCCCATTCTGCTAAGGCTTCCCTGAAGGCTGCTTCATATTAACCTTAGCTCTTGTTTTCAATTCCCCTATGATCATGATGATTTGATTCCTCATCCTGCTATTGTTGGGGTACAAGAAAGCTAAGTAAGGGTGATAGTCTCCTGTGGTCCGTGCTGACCATCATGTATACTCTATAGTTCAATAATAATTATTGGGAGCTGCCTTCTATCAGGCCAGCCCGTCCACCTCATATTATGTACTCTTGATGGCAAAGGCCCTCACGGTCTCAAACAGAGATCTTTCCTTATTACTTGCTACCTGGTTGTTGTTTTTAAGTGCTAGGGAAGCTGGGACCTTCTGCCTGCAAACAGGTACTCTATTGCAGAGCTCTGGTCCTTCCCAGTCAAGTTGCATGGACAATCCATTTTGGTAGAGCACTTTCTTTTTAACATCTAGCCCCACGTGTAGTGGTATGATTTTGTGCATGTATAAATCAAGGAGATCGAATCATTTGTGCAAAGCTTGATTCACACAGACATTTTTTTTTAAAAAAGTATCAATTGTTACTATTAGATGAAAACTGTGTGAAATAGCTCTGGCTTAGCTATTGTTGAAAAACTTTTTTTTATCATGTTACTACTGTACCTACTGAAGAACATAAGCACATTGCTTAATAATCAACTAGCATCTCAGCCATGTGTGTGAATTGGCTCTTAGCTTATCTACTTCCAACCTGAAACTACTTGACAATACTGGAACGCTACAAATGTTGATTTGGATATATGTCCCATTGATTGCTTTCAGGTAATTGGGCTTAGAATTGCAACTTTTTGTCCCACCTAAAGTTATGCATGACTATCATGGTACACAGAGCCACTGATGTAGCCATAGCTTTGCTTGGCATGTCTGGCCTACAATCTGCCTTACATTTGAATCCCCCTGAAAGGAAGATTACTAACAAAAATCAGATAGGTTTGAGTGAGCTGACAACACAGACTCCATAGTAGCTGAAACACCATGTAGAGGAGTCATCCCCAGTTGTGTTCCCAAACCAAACAATAGCTTTGTTCTACCCATTGTGCCACACTGATATTGTCTATTGCTGGTGCTTACATTGGTGCACCACTAATGTAAATTATGCTCACCATACAACTAATTCAGGATACTGTGGTGGTGCTGCTCTCACCCTATACACTAGGTTTGCCAATGTGGTGACTCATAGGAGAGACACCAAAGTTATTTTATGATGGCAGCTTTGGGTCTTTCTTACCATTTTGCAAGCAATGATCTCCACTGTTCCTGCTTTTCCAGTTTCACTGTAAGGAGACCGAGTAATGGCTTATTCCTAGAGTGGAAGTTTAACTGTAATATACATTCTTTCACATGTGTCTGGAATAAGATGGGTCTAAAACCTGCTCCTCAGCTTCGCTATGCTTGTTACACACATATCTAGCACCCAACCCCACCTGGCCACAGAAGAGTTTTGGTGGTTCCAAAGTACCTTATGCTGTGACTTGCAATATTTTTATATGAATTTCTCAAGTTAAGGAAATATTTAAAGTTAGATTCCAGTTACACACCAATGCATCTTGGATGATTCATGAAAAGGTATGAAGTGGTCTTCTTCAAAGGCCAAACCAGATAAAAATGGTGCTAGTCTATGAAGAACAGAGGCCAAATTGCTGGACAATTAGGTCAGTTGTACATCACATCCTGGCATCTCTTCTCTCTTTACTGCTGATTGATTCATGCATTTTACTATTCCAGGCATGGTACGTTAATGGTCCTGTTCAGGCAACACACTAAGCTATGGTTAGGGCCACTAACCCTTTTGAGCAAGTGGTTAGTGAACATGGTTAAACCATGGTTATGTAGCCGCCATGGTTAGGAAAAATGCCGTTCACATGACATGCTAAGCCATCATGGTTAGCTCAAAATGATTTAGCATGTTGTCTGAACAGGTCCAACCTCATGACAAACCACAACTGGCCCAGCTAAAACCCAGTTGAAGGTGCCATTTATAACAAACATCAGCAAATGTGGTGGTCTCTGTTAACAGAGTTGTGGAGAAGGGGGTAGCATTTTAATGGTACAATGACTTATCATTGCAAAGCATGATTTTTAATGCACCTGGAAAATCCTGCTAATAATAAATGCTAAAACCCATTGGTCTGGAGAAAAGCACTGTTTTATATTGTATGGATGATAGATACCTAAGGGTGCATTCCTATGGCAAGTTTGGAAAGGATGAATTTGATGGGGAGGAGCAAACTAAGAAGATTTACTCTAAGTCTGTTCACATCAAGCAGCCTATCCTAAATTTCAGTGGAAGGTCAACGTAGGATGAAATCTCAGGCGTGTATAAACTGCAGCTGTTGGGTGTTCTAGAATTTATTTGAGGAATGTTCTAGAACGCCCAGCAGCTGCTGCTTATACACGCCTGAGATTTCATCCCACACATGTATTTCTCCCCATGATGTATTATTCTCTGTCCACATGCAGATGGTGGCAATGGAGAAGACCCATAACACCTACGTATCTGGAGTACTAATTTGGCCCTGGTAAAAGGAACTTGCAATGTTCACAAATACCATGGTAGGAACACAGGAAGTAGTCTATTGTTTACATCCAAGAATGTGGCAATTGTACATGTTCATGCCATACTAATGCTACAAACTTATATTGCTTTTATTTTATATCATTAATGTCCATAGCTTCCCCAGTAGAATACTTGGAACTATAGTTTCATTGGCGAGAGCCTTTTAGAATACTATTCAAGATCTCTACCCCCTCACAGAACTATAATTCTCAGACTTCTTTTGCACGGGTGGCTAAGGGTGCTTCCAAACAGAGGGCTCCTAGCATTATAAGTACAACTCTTCTGTCTTTTCCTCAATTGAGTTTCTGTAGAAATAAAAAAGATGGAAAAAGTGGTGGGAAAACATGGGAGGAATACAAGTAAGAGATGACATATGGACCCCCCCTAAAATTCTGTGAATGAGGCAGGGTAATTGAAAGATAAATGCCTCATTTGGAAGCACCCGTAATCTGTGGCGTGGAGATGCTCTCAGAATCATTTTCCTGCTTTATTACAAGGTTGCTGTATAACACTAGCATTTTACAGGTAAATGAAAGCACATTTAACTATTATTCATGGCTGGGATGTGGGCCAGGGAAAGTTTGTAAAGGTACTACAGCCCTCTTTGGAAGTTAGAACGATCTAAATCTAGAGACAAACGTCATTGGGAAGTAAGTCATATATTCAACACATTCTCAGTTTATGTTGATATGTGCAGGATATCCAAGCAAAGGGATCTCATGGAAGACTTAAAAAAAAAAAAAGAGAAAAGAAATAAAATATTTTCTTTAAATTAGTGACAGACATTCTCTTGTAGTTATGAGGGCAAAGGCAGAATGAGGAAGTGGAATTCATAGGGGTGTAGTGGGTAAGGTGGTGTAGAGCCAGTGTGGCGTAGTGGCTAAGGTGTTGGACTGGGAGTCGGGAGATCCAGGTTCTGGTTCCCACTCAGCCATGGAAACCCACTGGGTGACTTTGGGCCAGGCACAAACTCTCAGCCCAACCTACCTCACATGGTTGTTGTTGTGAGGATAGCATGGAGAGGAGGAGGGGGATGTATGCCGCCTTGGGTTCATTGGAGGAAAAAGAGGTGGGATATAAATGTAATAATAATAATAATAATGGCAGGTTCCCATTGGTCTAAAATGTATGGCCTGAATATAATTGACCGAAGAAAAGCGGAGATGTATACTCTGGTGCTGAGAAAGGTTTAAAATGTTTAATGGCGATTTCTTCAATAAAAAATAATACGTAAATTTAAAAAAGACAGATTGACAGATTTGAGCTAGTGTACTCGTCAATCTGTCTTTTTTAAATTTACGTGTTTTTTTTTTATTGAAGAAATCGCCATTAAACATTTTAAACCTTTCTCAGCACCAGAGTATACATCTCCGCTTTTCTTCGGTTGTTATTGGTGCTTTTGTCCCCTTTTCCACTTCTGAATATAATTGAGTCTTGGGGAGCAATACAATGAGCTGCAGCAGCTGGAGTCAACCACTCTATTACTGCATCTTATACACCAATATAGAGGCAGAAAGGAAAGCATATCTGTAAGTGGACTACATATCCCAGGATGCACCAGAGATGCCTGTACTGCCTAGCTGCCACTGCTGAGGGTAGCTGAGGTGGAGCGGTTGCAGCTCACCCTCCTCCTTGCATGCATATGATTTGTACTGGTTACTAAACTAATGTGTAGGCGACAGATTAAAGAATGCTATATCAATGTTTGTGTGTGTGTGTGCATTAAATGGCATCCTAACCTTTGGAGTTGCAGTGGTGCTCAGGTAACACATGAGGGTGTACCCTCACCGTTACATCAGCACAGCTGTTTTTGCAGGGAGAAATTGGGATAGCTACTCTTGGTGTACTCATACTTCCATACTGCAAATGATTGGCAAATGGGTTTCCCCTCCACTTCTTGCTCAGATAAGAGTGAAAAGAATTTGGAGACCCTCTGCTGCATAAAGCAGCGATCAGGAAAAAACAAAGCTGCAATCCTGGTTCGATTTATACTATCACCCAAATGTTTAAGGTACACATTTTCTAGCAGTAGTTGAACCTTAAATGGGGAGTAACTGTTACTACTGTAGAAGTGCAAAGGCTACAAAGATAGGGCAATTCTGGTGGTGATTATAATGCTGAAACAGTGGCGGAATTGTAGCAGTGGTGTACTCCAAACAGAGCAACAACAGTACTGGGATATTGATTTGGAAGGTAACATAACTTTAATGCACTGCTGCTGTATCATGATGGTTTCCATGGTATTTAAGCAAAAGCATTATGGTGGGCATTTCCTGAGTTTAGTGTCCGGTTAATTCCGCATTAAAATAGGCTGCTTCTTTTGCTAATATCTGTATGGCAATGCAGCAGTTGTGTAATGATAAGCTAGACAAGGTTTTTTGAGGTCACAGATTCCCACAGGCTGTTCTAACTTTTAGCCGGTAGATGGCGCTGATGAAGGCATGCTATTAGACACAAGGAGGAGGAGGAGGAGGAGGGGGTGGGTGGGAGCAAATACACACCCTTGAGGAGCATTGAATAGAGAGCAAGCATGTTTCTGGCCCAGATCTACAGAGATTTCCATTGTTTCAATTAATTAGAAAACTCACTTGTATTTAAGCGTCAAATCAAAAGCAATGCTGTCTCATATTTGTGCTTGCTGATGTTGAAATGAGCACCATCTAAGGGCTAAATCAGAGAATAATAAAAGACCCACTGATGTCTCTTTCCTGGGGTAACCATTAAGCGCACGTACACACACACACACACACACACACACACACACACACACACACACCACTAACCTATCTAAAAGTGGGTTGAGTCGTGAGTATGGTGTGCGCTGAAATGATCACACAAACTCGTCTGCTTCAACTGAATGCTGCACAGATTCCATTCAGCCCATGTTCAGCACATGCCAGTTTAAGTGTGGGGATACAGCTAACATCCTTCCAGCAACTCATTTTTTTGAGGACCATTGCACACTTGTGTGGCTGCTGTTGCTGTTATGGTGGCTCAAGGAAATGCTGGGTATTGGCAATAAAATGACCAGAATGTCTGTCACAAAATAATAGCTTTTAATAAATACCTGAAGATGGTCCATCGGTGCAATTTTGCTTTTATGATGGGGGTGGAGGGAAAGAGAGAAGAAGAATCTTGACATACCTTACAGGGCTGTTGTAAGGATTGCGAAGAGATCATGCGTGTGATGCACTTTGAACACTTGCAAGTGCTATGCAAATAGTTGTTGTTTGTATCTTGTCCAGTCCAAGCTTCTGTTGTTGATACTATTCAGTTCCCCTTTGTGATTCAGTACAGCCATTTCAGTGACATCTTGGGGTGCGGTGGGGCTTGTGTTGGATTCAATCCATAGGGTTCTATTGGCCACAGAGCTGGGAGCAGCAGCTGTCACTATTTTGCTGTACGAAGAGGGTTTATGCCAAGATGGATTTTTTTCCTCTACTTGTCCTGTACTGGTTTATTCAACTAAAGCTACTTTAGTTGAATGAACCAAAGTATTCAAATAAACCAAATAAACCAAATTATTTAGTTGAATAAACCAAAGCTACTAAAGGCGATCAATCAACCAATAGTACCAGTCTGACTGAATATAAACTCAATTGGGGACATGTGCCAAGAAGGAAAAGTACCATAATCTATTCATAAATGACAACCGTAGCTATTATTAAGGCCATCAGCATTTCCACCAGAGGTTGTATCTTTTTGCCAATTAAGTGCAGTGCTGCTATGATGGCCCCTTGCCTCCACCTATGGTGACCTCCACCCGACCAGCCCCCATGGGCACCACCCACCACTGCTGGCAGTTTTTCCCTCCACATTGTGCAACATTTGGTAAATTTTGCAGTAATTTTAGATGTGAAGGCCCAGAAAACATGGGAAAACCCTAGAAAAAAGTAATTTAAAAAAAAATCTCCATATTTCCCCCCAAAATCTGGACAAAACTTTTCCTTTTTTTCCTGTTCCCCTCCCCTTTTTTTCTGTGTCCCCAATCCCAGGCCTTCATATCACTGAGAGACACAATTCAGTGGTAGAGTCCATGCCCTTTGCATGCAAAAGGTCCCAGGTTTTCTGGTACATACAGCAAAAAAGAGTATTGGGAGGAAAAGGTCTTTCCCATCCTTGAGGTTTTGGAGAGTAGACACTGCTCGGTAGAGTTTGGTACCGGACTAGGTAGGCAAATGCTCTGATGCATATTTCCTTCCATTTCATAACTCGGAGCCTGCAGTAGCTAGTCTTTGGGTGGCAGACAGAATTCGGAAAGAAAATATGAATATCTGGGTTTCCTGTCAAGCCATTAGTTTGAATGCCACTGATCCATTTTTTTAAAAGGTGTGTGTGTGGGGTGGGCGGGCAGTGGAGGTTGCTGGCTCCAATGTCAGTGGTGGTGGTGGTGGTGAATCTGCTCCGGGTTTCAGTCAGAACCAGTCATAACTTTAAAGGAGCTATCCAAGTTGTGAGAGTTCTCACGGGTTCGGACTGAAACACAGAGCGGATTCACCACCCCAGTGACATTGGAGCTACCAGCCTCTACTGGTGGGGGGATGTCACCGCTTTTTCATGATTTCTGAGATTGGCAATGTGGAGAGCTCTGCAGCTGTTTAACCACTTGGCGCAAGAGATACGATGGGCTTTTTCAGAATAATAAACAAAACGAAAAGCAGTGGGAATGGGCTGCTAGACAAGAAGACTCTTTACAGGTTTGTTCCCAGCAGCCCAACTTTTCTGTTTCTCTACCCACCCTTTATTGTCAGCTAATCAGGTGGAAGATTATTATTCAAGGATAGAACTAAACCAGGGTTTGTAGCTAAATGGTCATAGAGAGCAGGGTAGGTTTGGGAAAGACTAAAGGGCCTTGCATTCCAAACTTCCCCCTACTGGCAAGGCGGGCCATCTGCGCATTAGCTTCCCAGTGTCATCATCCTGCATAAGTGAGACCACAGCAGGACACGACCCAATCGGCGAGGAAGAGACACTCTGCAGAAATGTGCTTACCAAACCAATAGTTCCAAATGAGGCAGGCAAAGTCAGGCTACATGAGAAACCAGCCCCATCATCCCAAACAACTCAGCGTCACTAGCCAATCGGATTAAGGCTGAAAGATGGAGCAAACAAACTGTGACCAGAACAAACAAATTGAGTCATTCCAAAAGAAATCTGATTTAGATGTAGCTAATGTCATCTAACATCCTCCCTCTAGTTGTGACAGTCCCCGATGGACTAGACTAGAGAAAATGGTGGTAGGAAAATATAGCCAAAATGGAAATTCAAGGACACCTGAAACTGGTGAATTTCAAAACATTCACATTTTCAATATCTAATCATCATTGTCAAATTTTGATTCAGAAATTAACATCTTAGATTTTGAAGCGAATCTTGAAATCAAAATTTGAATTCCAATTTTTGAACCTCCCCAGATTTCACATTTTTTCAAAATTTCATTTTAGCTCTAGTTCCCCTCATCACTGCCAAAATTTCCCCCAATGGCCCACCAAGGATTGCTTCAGCATCAATCACACATTGATCTGGTTCACACACAATGGTAACCCTGAATATGGGTTGAGTATGGGGTGACTATAAGTTGTTGAATCCTGGCTTGTCATTATGTGCAAACCTATAACTATGGGTTAACTATGGGTTGTGAACCAAGAACAACTCAGGAAGAGAACCCATGTTTTGTTTTGGGGTTGTGAACTTTGAATTGTTTAACTATGGGTTGTAGTTAGGTGCAAATCCAGAACTGTGGGTTGTTTTTGCAGGTTACAGAGGCAGCAGGCAAGAGTGGGACCCCTCCCCACTGCCCCTGGCTGCTCTGCATGTTAGTCCTAGAGTGCCACAAAGGCATTTGGGATACAAGAAGGGAGCGGGCGAACTATGAGGGAATTAAAAACACACATTCCTGCACAATCATCTGGCAGACAAAACATGGATAAACTCTGGGTAAGGCAACAACCCATACTGTGGGTTGTTGTTATGTGCAAACCAGATCATTGACAGGAAGCTATTGAGAAGTCAATGGTGCTAAACAGTGAATATTTGCTGACAAAGTGCGAAGAGAAGAACTTTGATATTTTTAACACAGTTGTTTAAAATGGTGGGGTGGGGAGGGAAAGACTTAAAACGATATTCGTTACAACTGCATCCCCATGAACACACAAAGCCCTTGTACAGTACAATAACATTCCCCAAACCTTCCTCCCTATTGATAGGTGAACTGGGATAAGAGATGCTACAAAAACTATCACGGTTAGAGATGAAGGATAAAAACCACAGAGGCCACAATCCCGACCACAACTATCTGTTGCAGGCGACGAGGGGCCTGATAATCCCACGCCCGCTTGCCCTGGTGGCCGTTGGCATTAATTACTCCTCTCTGCTTGTGCTTGCCTCTCCGAGGCACTGAGTGTTGCAGGATGGGACAGGGAACCCTCTTTATCTGCAGCCATGTTGCTATAGCAGCTGAAGCTGTCGAACACAAGCCCTTTTGTTAGCATTCATGGACCAGCTCCAAGTTACCCCTCCCCTCCCCTTGCTCTGTCGGAGCCTTCGCCAGTCTCTGAATTACACATTCTGCACATAGGAAGGAAGAGCAGAGCCCCGGGGAGGGCAGATTGTGTGTGCGGCTGGGGTTACAGCCCTCACTATGGCGACCACCAATGGTGAGGCGGTTACATGCAGCCAGGCACCAATGAAGCCGCTTGCATACATTTAGCAGGAAAGGCTGCTCCCTTCCAAGGTCATTGCCGCCGGAGCTCAGAGCCAGGCCTCTGACTCACGAGACAGCTACAGCAAGCTCCCTGTTGCTGGGATAAGAGCTGGACCACTGGTGTGAAGGGCTGTGGAGACCGAGGAGGAAGTTGATCTCACAGCTACGCATACAGGACAGCCGTAAAGTCGCAAGTGCAGAAAATCAACGCGAGCTTCACGAAGGCTCAATTCTGTATCCCTTCATGACCCACTTCCTGCTGCCCACTGCCAAAATGTAAAGGTCTATATTTCTTTTGGCATTTGTCCTGGAAATGTATTTTCACATGGGGTAACACAAGATCAGTCATGCTGGGACAGACCAAGAGGCTGTCCTGTCCAACGTTCTGTCTGTGATGTTAGCCAGATCTAGATGTGTGAGCAAGTGTATATCAGCAAAATGCACTAACGAACAGCAACTGTAGTGAGTAAACTTGATCTCACCACAGTTATCCATGTTTTGGTAATGTCCAAACTGGATTATTGCAATGCATTGAATCTGGGGCTACCTTTTGGGAGAATGTTTCTGTAAATTTCAACTGGCACAAAAGATGGCAGCAAGGTTGATAACTGGGAGACAGAGATAAAATCATATAGCTCCAGTATTCAAAGAATGTCTCTGACGGTGAATTTTTGTCCAGAATTCAAAGTGCTGGTTCTTACCTAAAGGGCCACCTGCTCTCATACAGATATGCCCATATATTAACACCTTCTTCTGAGGCCCTGCTCTGGGAACTCTCACCTTCAGAAATGAGGTGGGTGACTTTCAGTGACATGAGCTTTTCTGTGGTGGTACCCAGACTTTGGAATACCCTTGACAGGAACATGCATGAGACACCTGATTTGTTTTCTTTGGGCATCAATCAAAAACATTTTTCTTTGCCCAAGATTTTCTTTCTTGTATTGCCTTTGGTTTTGTTGTGAGCCACCTTGGCTGCCTGTATTTGGTGGAAAGGTGGGATATAAACACTATAAAATAATAGTTTCCTTTCTCTCGTTCTCTGGCAGTTTACTGTACATTTGTTTTTAGCAACTATGGCCAGTATCCAACGGGGAAGCCCCACCTCTGTACGTTCTGTTGCATTTGCGGGATTGACTATTTGTGGAATGGGTTTTTTGCTACCTTCTCCGAGCTCCGCTATTCTGAAAACAAGGATTTACATTCATTTCAGTTTATTTTTAGAAGTGTGAAAGCCCCATTGCACAAGCGGTTGCTCCTGTTAAGTGCAGGGGCACAATGAGATGCTACTAGTCTCATTGCACTGGTGGCAGAGAGTTCTTCAAAGTCCAGAGGGAGTTTTCAATTCTTTGAAATCTGTAGTACATTACTTTTTGTGATAGTTTTTGGTTCTAATCTGGAATTTGCATCCAGCACTAGCACTTTTAGGTGATAGCTAAACTCCTTTCTATTTCTCCCAATCTTCCCTTGCATGTCTTCTCATAGTCGGATGTGCTACAGCCCTGTTATACTTTTAAGGGATAGAAGATGAAGTTTAGGGGATCCCAGCACTAGCTCAACAGACAGCTGTATCTCTTTGCGCATTCACAGCTTTCATAACAGTGACTTTCCATTATTAGTGCCAAAATTCATCCACCTTCTAAGGATCCTGCATCCCACAGTTATGCCCCATTTAAGATGATGCGCAGGTGAAATACTATCTAAGTTTAATAAAATGCCAGAATACCATTACTTGGCCAGAGGACAAATACAGTAGTAGGCTTTGCCTGCTGGATCCTCCTGTGTGATTGAAAACTGGAATGCAAATTGTAGATCTTTGTCTCATACTGGAAAATGAAGGAGTAGCACCTGAAGCAAAGAGCAAATGTCACACTGCTACAGGCACAATGATCTAGACTGTAACAAGGGCTGTCCAAAGTTTGTTGTGTAGTATTTGAATATTTGGTGCTGGCATTTGTCTGTGCACTGGCCAACAGCAGTGCTTGCTGAAGTCTACCCAACTTCCCTGGGCTGGATCTACACTTTGTGTCATATTGATACGATCCCATCACGGTGATGGTATAACTCTCTTGCATATTTATAACTCATAGCACACACAAAACATCTGTTTTGGTATTTTGGTTAATAGGGAATAAAAAGCAGGAAATAACACCAGAAAAGTAGTACACGGACTGCACAATACTGTTCAACTGTTGAAGAGCACAACAGTTATCAGTGCTCTTCAATACCAAGAAAAAGCTCTACATTAGGTCTAGCCCTGGGGCCGATCTACACCAAGCAGGATATAACACTTTAAAAATGGTATGAAAACGATATGTGTAATGTGTCCTGGGCCTGAACAGTTGTCATTACCACTATAAACCAGTATAAGCAGCAGTGTAGATCCTGCCCAGATCTCCCACCACTGTCAGTCCAAAGAGCCAAAGGTTCCTGTTCCCTATTGGTTGGTCCTTTGACACCAACTGGGACTTTAAAAAAAAATTAAGGCATAATTAACCTATGTTAAAACATAACACTACTTAACCCAAACGTAACCTTAACTTATTTCAATGTGTGTCCTGCTTAATTTGAGGGTAGATGTTCCCACACTTTGGTATTATGGTTTATAAACTGTTCATTTATTCCTACTCTCTACTGTCTGTTCTTTAACAACTCCCTCCCCCGCCCCAAAAGAGGATCTCTTCACTTAGCCCATGGCTGCTAAGTTTTCTCAGGAGTCTTTAGTGAGGAACTTTGCCAAAAGTCTTTTAGAAGGCCAAGTAAACAATGGTTCCTATCCTCATGCTTGTTGACATTCTCAAGGTATTCTAAGAAAAGACTTATCTTTTCAGAAACTATGTTGGGACTCTTCTTCAGGAAGACATGTCCTCCCATAGGCTTGATAATTTTATCTTTATTAATGCTTTCTACCAATTTATCCAGAACACATGTTAAGCTAACTGGTCTCTAATTTCTTGGATACATTTTTTACAGTTGGTATTACATTGCACACTTTTCTGTCTTCTGGTACAGAGGCTGATCTTAGGGTCATGTTCTTGCTTGTGGAGCTCTCTTTCCAGTGAGCCTCACCTAAAGCCTATATTAATGTATTTTAAGTGCCAGATGCAGCCCTTTATATTTTGTGTTTTATTTTAACTTGTGATATATTTTTCTTTATTTCGACTGTGGCCATAGCTAGATGGAGCGATATCCCGGGGATTGCTCCAGGATCGTCCCTGTGCATCCACATGACGCACAGGGGATCCCAGGAGCAGGGAGGGATGATCCCTCCCTTGCCCCAGGATATGGCCCTACAGGGGTAGCCCACTTTTTCCGTGGGCTGATCCCAAGACTGCGGAACGTGTGGGCGGGCGTCGTGGTTTGTCCCGGCTCTTTGCGGTTACTCACGAGGAGCTGGGAACCAGAGCTCCTCGGGGGTGGGGTGGGGGGAGCAGGAAAAACTGTTTTAAATAAAAAACCCTTACCATTTGCGTATGAGCACTCCTGCACTCTTCTCCTTTAAGAAAAAACAAACAAAATGGCAGGTGCTACATCCTGTTCCTCCGAGGCCGTCGCACGCAGCGTGTAAACAGAGGGGGAGATGTCGCGATAACAATATTGCGAGATCCTCAACCCTCTGTCACACTAGACCTGTAGGTCTACCTGAGACCTGTGACTGTTTTAGTGCTTTTTCTTTACTTATCAACTGGTTTTTTTTCTTATTGTGTTTTATCATTTATTTGGGGTGTGTCCCCCCCCTCTGGTTTTATTATCTAGTTGAAACCATCCTGGAAATTTTTAGTTGAAAAACAGTAAAAAATGTTTTATGTAAATGAATAAAAGTTTGTTTTTTGGTTTTAAATCTCACATCTGAATCTCATCAAACTACTGTAAACAGTGTCCTCGACTGAAATTTCTTTCCCCTAAAACATCCTTTCCCAATTTGGTGCTCTCCAGACGTGCTGGAGTACAACTCCTAAAGAGACCAACCTGCATGGACAATGGCCATGCACCAGATTGGAAAAGGCGACCTAACATGATGATTATACACAAGCATCTTATGCCTAACCCCTGGGTAGGCTTCTTTTCCTTCTTCTTTTTTGTCAGCACTCCCATTACCCATATTTCAAAGAAACAAAGGGAACTGCAGAAGAAAATTTAAATTTAATGGCAAATTTTCTTCATTGTTAGTTAAACAAGTCGATACACAACTGTTTGAGATTTATAGTGCCCATACGAGGGACAAACTCTAACCCACAAAGAACCACACGCAAGGCCATAGCTCAACATCTATAGTGGCATTGGATGCACATAGTGACAACTGCTGGAATGAAACTCAGAAATCACATCAACCATATATAAGATGGGTGCACTTTGGAGAATTGCTCGAGCCCCATGCAATTATGAAGAAAGAAGGTGGTGCTTTTGAATAAGTATAACACTTGTTATGCGCAAGCAAGATCCTGCTACAGAGTTCAGAGAAATCCATGCTAACAATCACTCTATTCCAGTCCAGAGAAGACAGCCCTATGCATCAAGATGGGGCAGACCTTGAAATTATTGGTTTTGGTTTCATTTGCTCTTGAGCATAAGAACATACATTTTCAGATTTGAAGACATTCTTGTCCTCTTTTCACCAAATATGAAATAGAATTTGGGTGGGTTGTACTTCCATCATTGGCAAACTGGCTTTCCACAGTTTTCTTAGCACTTCAAGATGTAATTGTGAATATTTAAAACCTTCCTTACCAGACGTACAACCAGCATTATTGTAAAAGGGGTGTGTGTGTGTGGGCAAAGGTCACTAGGAGCCTACTAAATCGTACTATTGCATAATTGGGCCGTGTGTGTGTGCGTGCGTGTGTGTGTGTAGAGAAACACATTTTCCCCATCCTCCAACACTTTAAATGTCTGTGCAGTTTTGGAGTTTCTGAAGTGGGGGTGGGCAATCTGTGGACCTCATAGAATCATAGAATAGCAGAGTTGGAAGGGGCCTACAAGGCCATCGAGTCCAACCTCCTGCTCAATGCAGGAATCCACCCTAAAGCATACCTGACAGATGGTTGTTGAGCTGCCTCTTGAATGCCTCTAGGGTGGGAGAGCCCACAACCTCCCTAGGTAACTGATTCCATTGTTGTACTGCTCTAACAGTCAGGAAGTTTTTCCTGATGTCCAGCCGGAATCTGGCTTCCTGTTACTTGAGCCCGTTATTCCGTGTCCTGCACTCTGGGAGGATCGAGAAGAGATCCTGGCCCTCCTCTGTGTGACAAGATCCCACAATACTTCACCACTGACTATATTGGCTAGGGCTCATTTGAGTTGTAGTCTAATAATATCTGGAGGACCACAAGTTGCTCGCACATTCTAATGTTTTTATTATACATTATTTTATTCAACAATATCACATGAGACCTTATGTAGCCCCCCATCACTCTGCACCAAAGTCCCACCATTACAAGAAACTTTTCTCATTTAATTTTTCTTTGCTTTGAAGGATGCATGTTCTAACATGCCATCATTAGTATGCTCCCCTCCTCTCACCCACGCTAGTGAACAGGCAATACCACTTTGCAGGTTTATCCCCACTACATAAAAATTTCCACTCGCTATTACATTCTGGGTGCTTCCAGGTGAGGCGTTTATTGCACTATTGCCCTGCCTCATTCACAGAAATTGATAGGGTATGGATGGAAGGGGGTCCACAAGTCATTCTCTCATAACCCTATTGTGTTTTCTCACCGCTTTAAGCTAATCCATTAAGGAAAAAAAGACTGAATAGATACAGAATGCCTTCTTACTATTAGTGCTAGGAGCCCTTTGTGTAGAAGCACTCTTAGACAATTATCACACTCTGGTTGCAGGATTTGAGCTGGCAGCGCAGTAGCACGACAGAGATCTTCAGTACAAACCCTAAGTGGCTGCCCATTTTTGTGACCAGGACTGGCAGTGGAATGCACCAAAAACATAATTTTGCACCCAGAATTTAGCTTATCAATATGCACAAAACAGCTCAGTGTACATAATTCACATTTGTGCAACATTTGTATCTTGCAGGATTTTGAACAAATGCATAAAAAATTAGGAAGGAAAAAGAGCCACAAGTTTCATGGAAACAGCCAGTAGGAACAGTGAGGGAGCCAAGGTTGAAACATGAACGCTCACCGTTAATGACTGAAGTTTAAGTATTCCAAGCTCAGGAGGATACAGGAACCAATGACAAGGAAATAAAACAGACCAGGAAGAGACAAAAGTGTGGTGGTGCAGAAACAATGTAAAAACTGGGAGATGAAGAGAGGTAGAGAGCACAGGAGTCCTGTTGGTAGACTTCTGTAATGCTGCCAAGTCATGACGCCTGCTGCGTTATATGCAGTCTCTGAAAGCACATTTTAAAACTTCCCATCACAATAATTAGGTCTTGAAATGTGCTGTTTTCACAGAGAAATACGTAAGCCAAGATTCTCAGTGTGCTTCCAGATGGACAGCTCGTAGTGCAACCAATCAAAAGACATTGTACAGCTATTCTGTCTTTTCCACCTTATTTTTTTGTAGAAAGAAAAAAAGACAGAAGAAGCGGAGGAGAAAGTATGGGAGGTTTATCAATAGAAGATTATGTAATCTGCCCCCTCCCCACCCCCGGTGAAATTTCATGAATAAGGCAGGGCGATTGCACAATAAAAACTTCATCTGGAAGCACCCCGAGACTGCTGAATTCTACACCATTTAGAGATGTGCATTTATTTTGACCCATTCAGTTCAAATTCCATTCATTACAAAATGAATGCCATGAAAAACAAATGAGTGACGAATAGGTATGAATAGTTCTTTTTTTGTTACCCAATCTGAACCTGTTAGTCACTAATTCAGGCCAGGCATGTGCATGTATTTCTTTTCTCCAGCAGTGATACTGATTTTGGTGGCTATCATTTTATTTTTCCTGAGTGCCTCAGACCAGCCTTCTCCAACCTGGCGCCCTCCAGATGTGTTGGACTACAGCTCCAATAATATGGGAGTTGTAACCCCAAAACATCTGGAGGGCAGTGGTTTGGGGAAGGCTGTCTCAGACATTGCTTCATTTCAGAGCATTCTAGGGGAGACAATGGGGGGTACCATGATGTGGGGCAGTTGCATTTCCTCTACAGAATTATGCAACATCTGGGAAAATAAAATAGTGGCCAAAATCAGAAAAGATGAATGAAATGAGGAGGCTTTTCTCCAACAGACACACAGACTGTCACTACAGAAACTTAGAAGACACAGTACAACAAGGGACCATGTTGTTAGTTAGGCTGCTTAGTGACGGTGCATCATGAAAGGAAAAACTGTTCTGAAGCGCTGTGCATCCAATGATTTCTAAGGCAGATTTGCTGCTCCTTAAGGAAGGCAATAGACTGTATAGTTATCACCTGAAATGGGATGTAATCCCTCCCACAAACTATACAACCTACTACCTCACCTCCACAGAGCAGGACAGAGGCCTCACACATTGGGAAGCTGCTGTGGAATCATGGGCCTGATGTCCAAAGCCCCCCAAGTGGTATTGTCCATGGCAGATGACTTGAGCGCAGATTAACCAGCATCAGGAATGGGTGATCTGACAGGAGCGGATAACTTGACTGTCTCCTTAGGAAAGACAGTAGATTGTATAGTTAGCTCAGAGGGAGAATATGGCTCCACAACTATTCAATCTACTACCTCAGCCTCAAGGACAGCATTGTTTTGTTGCTCATGAACCGCAAACTTGATGAAGTGTTGGCTATGAAGAACATACATGGCCTGGAGCCTTCAGGTGAAGCACAACCTGTAAAAAGAAAAGATTAGGAAACATCAGCAAATGCAAAGTGAGGGGCTCTTGCAACCATATTGAAGTGGACGGTTTCTTTCTTTGTCTGCCTTTTCTAAGTTCCACAGGAACTCACCAAGAGTGCTTCCAGAAGAAGGTCTCTCAGAACTACCAGTCAACAGGCACTGTGCAGCTGTTCCACCCTTTCCTCTTTCTTAGACTTTTTCCTGGTAAGAAAAAAGATGGAAGCACTGGGAAAACACAAAACAGTTACAGACTGAAGACAGTGATGTCCTGTGAATGAGGCAGAATGAATGTATAATAAAACTTTGTCTGGAAGCACCTCTTGTTAGAAACCAGTTCTGTTTCTTTAAAAAAAATGGAGGCAAATTTGGGGTGCTTCCAAACAAGGCTTTCATCCTGCACTTAACCTGCCTCATTCACTGAATTTTATGGGGGTCCAGACATGGTCGTCTTCCATTTGTAACCTTTCTGTGTTTTCTTACCACTTCTTCTGTCTATTTTCTTACAAAAGAAAATCCGTTTTGGAGGGAAAGTTTGGTATGCTAAGAGCCCTCTGACTGGAAGTACCCCTGGAAGCTTAAATTAAATTATTTAATTAATTAATTAATTTCATTTTTATACCGTCCAATAGCCAAAGCTCCCTGGGCGGTTCACAAAAATTAAAGCCATTCAAAATATAAAACAAACAGTATAAAAACATGATATAAAATACAATATAAAAGCACAACCAGGATAAAATCATCAGCAGTGGAGAGATACAAATTTAAAATACAAATTTAAAACAGCAAAGTTAAAATTAAATTTATAGACGTTAAAATGCTGAGAGAATAAAATGGTCTTTACCTGGCATCTGAAAGAATATAGTGTAGATGCCAGGCGAACCTCCTTAGGGAGCTCATTCCATAGCTGGGCTGCCACAGCATAGAAGGCCCTCCTCTTGGTAGCCACTTGGCTCACTTCCTTTGGCAGGGGCTCGTGGAGAAGGATGCCTGAGTATGACCTTAGGGTCCAGGCAGGTTCATATGGGAGGAGGCGTTCCTTCAGATAGGCTGGCCCCAAGCTATCTAAATGGTTAGTTAGAAGAACATACAGATTGTATATGCCCATGAAGCTCAGTACCTAAGCTGGCGTAACATCCAAAAACCTACATGCCTATTACAACTGTTATAGAAATAATTAGAATAATGGCAAACTAAACATTCGGTGTAGACTAGATTACATTCATGGGGTTGGATCCAGAGAAATGCTGGCAGAAGGAATAGGTGGAAGGTGGCTTTCCTGCACCCATTTCCCCCTAAAAAGCCCCTCTGTTCAGAGAAGATTCTCTTTTTCCTCAACACCCCCCCCCCAATAGTCTATTCTATTTAGCAGGGGGGGCTAATCTACAGGAGAGGCTTTTCACAGAGGTACTGGTTGGGGGGAAATCCACCTTCTGGTGTCCTTTCTGCTAGCATTTCTCTGGATCCAACTGCTCCTTATGGATGGAGGATACTTTTGTTTGGTTCGCATTTCGATCAGAACTTACCAAATTCGCATTTCACGAATCAATATTCAAACCAGAATGCAGTTATCGGTTGGAATCTATACATCACAGAATTTTGAAATGCAGTTCTCCAAACAAAACCATGCAAAATTGTATATATTAGTGTGTGTGGGGGGAAATATATTAAGGAAAGCTGCTTGCAAAGAAGTCTATATTAGACAAAACTGTATACAATAATGCATATATTAGAAAAATGTACATGAAAATGCTCACGTTTTATGTGGGTTGTTTTTTAAGTCACAAACTGTTGTGGAAATGGGATGGAATGGATTTAAGATTATAAAACTTAGATGCTGGGAGAAATTTAAACTGACAGATTTGTCCATCTGTATCTGTCATCTTTATCTATTAATTAATTAAAATATTTCTAACTTGGGGAGACCCCTAAGGTGGCTCAGGATATAAAAAGAACATTTAAGACAGAATAAAATTCTAGTCTTAATTTTCTCCCATAATTTTCAATAGGGCAATAGCCAATGCACCACATAATTGGCTGTGATAAAGTCCAAAGAGCCAAGTCTTTGCAGCTTGCTGAAAAGTGAGCAATGAAGAAGCCACACTGGCCTCCTCGGGGGAGAACATCCTAAAGTTATGAGCTACGGCCAAACAGGCCGGCTTTAGCATCAGTTCTTTGGCGTTCTGTTAATTCTTGAATTCCTGGTCTACGTCTCCTCCCCACTCTGCACAGTCATATTCTAAACAAACAAACAAACCATCTCTCTTGTCTTTTGCAGTAACTTGCCAAAATGCTATTGCCTCTAGATATGTAAATATGAGGCAGGTCTGGCCCAAGAGACTTTGCTGTATGACGTAGAGCAGAAAATGACTGCTTGCCCCCAAGTCAAGGTATACAGCCATAGAATTCAAGGCAAGTTATGTTATATGGCACCCAAGGCAGAAAGTCCCACTAGCACCACTCGCTGTCCCTGGCCGTAAAAATAAGCAAGAAGAATAAATGAATAAATAACCATTTGCTGCACTTCCACAACACCCAAAATCATCTGCCTGAGGCAGCCTTCTGACTCGGCCTAATGGTAGGCCTGGCCCTGACTCCTTTATTCAATATAGAGCATTAGAAGGTGTGTAGTCCTTGGTTAAAAAAGAAAGTTCCCTTTTCTCTGTTAAATAACAAGCTGTAGAGCCCAGAAGGAATACAATCATGACAGAAAATATACTACAGGTAGCCAGGCGTCTATTACTTAGAGTTACTGTGTTAGTGATGGAGAAGACTGCATGGCTGGCTGGGTTATGCTGGAAGTTGTAGGACTTTTTTCTTTCTAAATCAGTATAAGATCGTGTCTTAAATTCGCCTCATCCCCTGAATCCAAAACGTTAACAAAAAAGGTGAACAATATATATGTTTAGAAAGAAGACATATTGTTTGTTCACCTTTTTCGTTAATGTTTAATGTTTGGAATTACTTGTCCTTATTTCATTAATGTTTGGATTTATTATTAAATATATATGTATAGGATTGTGCTTTAAGTTAGCAAGGTGGCACTGGTACAGAAATGACAACTGATATATTAGGTTGCTGGTGTAGGTGGAGAATTACATATCTGAAGTACCCCCTAGAAAAAACATCATGGGTTGTATCCAATGTTACACTAGCAGAAACAGTACTAGAGTTCCACTTGCACTTTCTCAAGTTCCACTAGGATTGTTCCACTAGCAATAGCAGAACAACTATCATAAGCTAGACCTAGTCTAATGAAACCATAATGAGTTGTCCAAGGGCTTGCACAACTGGAATCAAAATTTTGGACAGAACACTTGCACAAAGATGAAAATGGGGTTTCTGCAAATGACAGAAGCATTGTGCTAGTGGAATGACCACATTGAATACAATCCATTGAATTAGATTTTAATAGGTTATTGGATGGAAAGCAGCTGAGTGCCTATGAAAGACTAATGTGTTATATGAAAAGCCTGGAATGTTTTAGATCTAGAAAATGAATCCTTTAAACTATTTGTTTTGATGCTCTGTCATTTGGCATTCTAATCACGTAGAGTTGTGGAGCCCAATTTTAATGGAAAGGCTCAAAGAGTGAGGATGTGTATGCATCGTTTATGAGCTCCATCACACCTACTTTTTTTATCCAGTTTTCATCCATAGTTTCCCCCTCTATTTCTTTAGCGAGTCGAACACTGGGCACTTTCACATCTGTGCGTTGTTGCACTCTTTCAGCTCATGTATCTTTTCACCTGGAGTGCTACTATGCCAGTGAAATCTCCCACCCCACAGCCTACGTCTCCTTTCCCCTGCAGTTGTTTATTTTTAAAAAATATTTCTTTATTTCTGCCAAATACAATAGTACAGCAGCCTAAAACTGCACAATTACAGTAAAACAACATACTATATTTCCCCCTAAGATGATATTAAACAAACTCCAAGGAAGGGAGGCCATTTGTAGGAAGCAGGAGAGAGCCCATGGGCCAAGACTGTTGCTGCCCCATGGCTTGGGAAAGGTTTACAGGGGAGTAGTAGTGAGGGTTTGTTTTGCTTGTTTCACAGGGTTGGCAGATGAACAATCATTTTAACAAATTTCTTTTGTAAGGTGGTCAGGTCCCCTCCTTTGCTCCAAGGTAACCAAAATGCTTACATCTGCTTAATTTTTAAAGATAAAGAGATCAAACTTGGCATGGTAATAGCTCTTAAGGAGGGCTTTAGCCACCCCAAAACTGAATCAGCTTGGTTCATCCCTTGATTTTAAAGAATTTTTTAAATGGAAGGTCCCTCACTCAAGAGTAAATTTACTGCATGTAAATGCAGTTGAAATCAATGGGATTTACTCTTGAGTGAGAGAACCAGCAGATCTCTATTTTATGAACCTAGTTGCACAGCTTCGCATGATCAAAGGAAAGGAAAGTGATCCTTCTCAATGGTGGACTATCAGGAAAAGGGTTTAAGGGGGGGGGGGATTAAAAAAAATCCCAAAACACCAAGGGATCAACCAATCTGATTCAAACTTTGCATTCTGAAAGCCCTCCTTAAGAGCTATCACTGTATCAATTTCGATCTCTTTATCTTTAAAAATGAGGGAGCTACAGGCAAGGAGGGTGCATTTTCCACATTTCTTTTAAGTTTAAATTTACCTCTGGTCATGCCTACTCAGGAGTAAGAACATAGAGTTAAATGGGACCTCTCTCCCTCCCCCATCACAGCTGAGGCCTCCTCTTTTGTTAGTGAGACTGCCCTTAGACACCCCCACCAAAGAATGGGATGGTCGGATAGAACGCAACGACAGCAATATATGGTATGGAGGAGCGCATTTATTTCATATGGAGGGAAATAATCCAGACTTTCTCTGCTCCAAAAAGAAACCAAACATGCAGGGGAAGAGGTAAAATTAATGCAAGACTTGGACGACTGTCACGTGTGTATCGGGCTGCAAAACTGCATACCAGGCAGGCGAATGTGCGATAAATTGCTTGTGTGATGGATATATATCTAGGTGCTTTGGAGGAAGTGTTTTAAAAAGAAATAGTATCACTTTCTGCACACACCCTTGGTGGTTTCAGAACTTGTTAATACATTATTATTTCCCCCCAAACAACCTTATGTGAACCTAGTTACATAGAAATGCAATCTTATGGTGTAAGGTAATACCTGGCCAAAGTCTTAGACTTGACAAAGGACTGTTAATAGTCTGGATATTCAGGTGATGTCCCTCAATGGGAGCTAATTGTTAGAAGATTGCATCTCATCACACAGAAGGGTGGGGGATAGAGGGTATAGCTTTCCTTCTTCCTGCTAAGAACGCTATAATGTATTTCCCTGGGTGAAAAGAAACAATGGAAGCTGTGGTTCTGAGTCAGGGAATAAAACAGAGTGGGAGAGGCAGAGAGGGTTTTGCAGCTTTGTAAGCTCAAAGCATTTGGGGATGCAGAGGAACTTCTCTGGAGATCCAATATGGGGCAATGGGCACATTGGCTTTACTGGAATGGTTCAGCTGCCTGCCTCCACCCAAGCTCAGGCTGAATATCTATAAATAAACTCAAATACAACAAGATGCCGCAGGTCCTCAGTAAAGTCAATCGAAAGGAAACCAAAGCCAGGTAAGAAATGGGACACACGCAAAACTAGTATCAGCACAGGTACAAAAGAATCTATTTTACAGATGAGAGAAAGTGGTGTGCCATAAGAGATTCCACAAAAGAGGTAAAGTCCATTAAGTTGGGTTAACTGCACTAATGGCTGCACAAATCCTCTTTACAGCTGCCATCTGTGCATTTTAAGCAAACATTCTCATTTTTAAAGCTCATCCCCAATTCCATGTCAATTTTACATTTGCCATATATTTACATGAATTAGCATACCAAGAGTTATACATACTAATCCTCTCATTTCTGAGCTGTGGGACTCCGCCTCCCAGGAATCAATGCTCCAGACCCAGATCACAGTTCCCAGCGAGCAACGTTGCACAGAACGTGTAGTAACACCGGAAGCAAAGCATCACGAAAACTTGCAGTACCTCTCGTAGCAACAGCTAGATGCTAATCCAGGAAACCCTGTTTCTATTTTTAGTATTACAATGGGGGCCAGAGGCGCCAACTGTAATTAGGACCCCGCCTTAACACAAACTGGACAGGCACAGAAGAAAATAGCTGCTGCAAAGACGAGAATGCAGAATAACTAAATAAGGGAACCAGGAAATCATAAAAGAGGGGATTAGCCAAGCTGATATTCCCAGTACTATCAGTGGTGCAGCTAGGCCTAGACTTGGGGCCATGAAGTCCAGCACCCCACATCCCATGGGCCCCTGAAATGACCACCCACTCTATTTTATTCCTGTACTCATGACGGTGTTATGATTTAAGTGAGTCTAAGGCCATGGCTAGACGAAAGGGTTGGAGGGCGACGATCTCACAATTTTATGATGGCGAGATCGTCTACCTCATCTACATGCGGCGTGTGACATCACGACCACCATTTCGGGTTTTTTTTTAAAGGAAAAGGAGTGCACGAATGCTTGAATGCAAGGTAAGGTGTTTTTTTTAAAAAAATACCTCCCCTCCCCCCACCCCACCTCCGATGGGCACAGAACTCCTGAGGAGCCCCGTGCCCGGTTACTTGCGAGGAGCCGGGAACCTGCAACACCCGGCCACACTTTCTTCAGTCTCGGGATCATCCTGAGACTGTGGAAAAAATGGGGAAAAAGGGTAGGGCGATATTTCGGGCCAAGGGAGGGATCATCCCTCCCTGCTCCCGGGATGCCCTGTGCGTCATGTGGACGCACAGGGATGATCCTGGGGCGATCACCGGAATATCGCCTGGTCTAGCCATGGCCTAAAATGCAAAACTGCACATGCTCAGAGATCAAACATGGCAAACAGTTTCATTGTTGTTCTAACATCAGGAAGCTAGAAGCAGATGTAAAGCATGACTTGGCAAGGGGTGGAGAGAAATGTTACTTGTATGCTATATAAATAAAGTAATTCACATTAACACCCCTGCCCCCCCCCAATAAGACAGTTATATCCAGGCTCTAAACTACCCAGCTGCATCACTGACTGCTATAACCCACATTTGCAGCCATTTTGTAATAGTACAAAAGATGGGCAGGGAACATAAAGTCAACATGAAACAATGGATGCATAAATATAAGGAATGCAATATGTTTACAATAGTCAATTAAACAAATTTTAAAAACCAAATAAATTAAATAAAATGTCAAGTGCTTATTCAATATTTCAGAGCCTTTGCACCCTTGGACAGCATACTGGAAATCAAAAGCACATTTACTTGTTATTATGCAAGTGCACGCAATACCACCTGCATGTTCTTTTTAGATCTCTTAAAGGCTAGAGAGATCATCAAAACATAATGAACATTTAGGGACAACTCTGGAATATCCCTGAGGAAACCAGTCCTTTGCAGCCCCTCCATTTGGACCTTCAGGAACCCCTAAATCAAAACACAAATGATCCAATTCTGTTTCTCAAATTGTTGTTATATTGTACATCAGAGACTGTCTGGACAGAGCTGGGTTGCCGGCGCTTTCTTGAAACCCCCATGCTTTCGCTGCTGCAGGATGGTGGTGTGTGATCTTGACGCAGAAGGCAACGCGTGCTTTCTGGCGGCTATTCAGCTTGCTGGGTCTGCCCCCTGGCTTCTGCCTGGGCTTCCAGTGACCAACCAGGTCATACACCCGGGAATGCCTCTGCCACAACGCTGGAGTGATGACAGAAGGTGGAAGAGCTGGGGTCACCTTGCTGCAGCGTAAAAAGTTGGGGTAAGTGCCCAACTTTTTTTAATACGCAGCTTCGTGGAAAAGCCCTGCGGTGGCTGCTGCGTTGTATAACTGACGCAGCACCATTGCTCAGCCACTGTGGAGCTTTTAAAACATATACACAGCCCCTAAGACTCTGTGGAGGAGGGGAGATGTGTCCCCTTCAATAGCTAAAGGAGAGCTTTTTTGTTCGGCTTTCTGATTTCCTGCCCAGTTTTCCTTCCTACTTATTACTTTTAAATATTTAGGTTTTTTAAGCACACACCACTGGCTGAGGAAAGAAGGGGTCTGGGCAAGCAAATACAAGAGAAGCACCAACTTTAAAGTGGGCAGGGGGAAAATAATGCTCATCTGGCAGGAAAGAAAGTCATTTTATGGTCAAGAACATCTTTAATCCTACCTCAACCTACCTCAATCCCTAAATAATATATTTACTTAGGGTGACCATATGACCGGATTTGCCTGGATTTGTCCGGGTTTTTGGGGACAAATCCGGGAGGGGAAGGGGAAATCCGGATTTTTCCAATCTTCCCCAGCCAAAGAGCAGTTCTAATGGGAATTAACAAAAATGCTTATAACTCCATCATTTTTAAAGATAAATACATGAAACTTGGCACGATGGTAGCTCTTAGGTAGGGCTTTAGTCATACCAAATTTGAAACAGATCCGTTCATTCATTGATTTTTTAGGATTTTTTTTTAAAATTGAGGTTTTAAAATTATTATTTTTAAAATCGTCATTTTTAAAGATAAATAGATGAAACTTTGCACCATGATAGGTTTTAGGTAGAGCTTTAGCCACACCAAATTTGAAACAGATCCGTTCATCCATTGATTTGTAGAATTTTTTTAAAATTTGAGGATTTAAAATTATTATTTTTTAAAAATGTTATTTTTAAAGATAAAGAGATGAAACTTGGCACCATGATTGCTTTTAGCAAGGACTTTAGCTATGCCAAGTTTGAAACAGATCTGTTCATCCACTGAGTTTTAGGATTTTTTAAAAAAGTTTGAGGTTATAATTTTTTTTTTAATGACATTTTTAAAGATAAAGGGCTGAAAGTTGGCACCATGATAGCTCTTAAGGAGAGATCTAGCCATGCTAAGTTTGAATCAGATCTGTTCATCCATTGGTGTGCAGTCGGGTACCTGGAGCTCAGGAGAGGCAAGGCATCCACAAATCAAAATGTGGGAAAGGAGAGGTCAGTTAAAGCAGCCCACAGGGCAAAACAGAATGGGCCAGAGGCCTTTTCCGCAAATTTCCACATCATGGGCGATGAAGGGTCATCTTTAGAGAAAAACTCTCACGACCAACAGTAAGGTGCCAGTCAAGAGAGAGGGTTCTTTGCGGATGCCCTGTTGCTGCGAATGTTGGAACCTGACATATCATTGCTTTGCTTCGCTACCACTTCCCTTCTACTTCACTTTGTACACTTGTGAGCTAGGCTCTGACTGCACTGCTGGGATGCAATGCAGAACATTTGAAGTTTAACATTTGAAGCATTAACGGTTTTAATGCTTTATGTGTGTATGTTCTGTGTTTTAGAATTTTAAATTTTGTATACTTTTTTTTATCTCAATTTTAGAATTTCTGTAAACCGCCCAGAGAGCCCTGGCTATGGGAGCGGTATATAAATGCAATAAATAAATAAATAAATAAATAAATAAATAAATAAATGCATACCAGAGAAAAATAGATAGATTTGTGGCTTTGGCTGGCAGGCACATCTCTTAGAGACGGAGTTAGACTGAAGACACAACTCAGATATGGCTGTAGCTGAGCACTGAGAGGCTGCTGTACAACACAGAGCCTTTTTAAGAGTGTCTCAGAGTCCAGTTTTGGTGCAGGCAGAGGCGGCTGGCGGTGGAGTTTTTTTAAAAAAGCAAGAGTCACCGGATGCAACCAAGCTATAAGCTGTTGCCCTACCCCCAGCCACAGGGTACAAGTGCACAGCCTGGCTGGACCGTTGGGAGACTTTGGCAGAGAGAGAAGGGGGTGGGTGTTATTTGAGTTTGGAAATGTTGGCAGGCTGGCATAAGGCAGAGAGAGGCTGAAGGCAATCCAGATGCACCTGTAGCTTGGCCCTGAGGCTGGCTTGCCACACAGAGTGTTTTAAGAGTGCATCAAAGTTGTGCAGGAGGAGAGGAGGTGGAGGCGGCTGGTGGCAATGGTTTTTAAAGTATTGGGCAAAAGGTGGGATATGACGATGATGATGATGATGATGATGTAAGAGTCACCAGACATGACCAAGCAATAACCTGCAATAAGCAATATCCCAAGCCACAAGTGTGCAGCGTAGCTGGACAATTGGGAGACTTTGGTGTGTGTGGGGGGGGGAGAGAGAGAGAGAGAGAAAGAGAGATTGTTTGAGGCTGGAGGCTTTGGTTTGTCTGCAATGACTTAGAGTGAGAGACAACAGAGGCTGCACAGACAACCCAGAGACATCTATTGTAACGTAGCCCCATGGTGCTGGCATGGAACGCAGGGCATTAGGAAGAGGGTCTCAGAGTTGCATGTTTGTGCAGGAAGTAGACAGGAGTTCAAAGTCTGGATGTGCGAAGTGGTGCCAACACACAACCCTTGAGAAGCTAATGTATATAAGTGAGACGTGTGAATGGGTAAAGTAGTGTTCACTGCCGCAACACCCACCCTAACGTTAGAGTAGAGAAACTTGTGACAATAATACACAAGCTTTTTTAAAAAATTGAAATTAAAAAAAGCCAGCCATCCGGCCAGCCAGTAACAAACCCTGTTAACAACAACAGCAGCAGCTTGCAATGAGTGAAAAGATATTTGAGGGAAGGGGAGAATGTAACACAAAGAATATAGCAAAAGCTTCAAAGTACAGCAAAACCTACAAAAGTAGGAGCGAGTGAAGTTAATTTCAGATACATTGAATCTCTCACTTGTTCTTTATTTCAGTGATTTCAACATTAAGATGTTATGTAGAACAGGTTTGTCTTAAATGTATGCTGTAAAATCAGACATTTGACCAAGGCTATGTTCGGGTGGGCACACCCCCTTTGTGCTGGACACGCCCCCTTGGGGGCTGACCATGTTGTCCTCCTTTTTGGTTTTCAAAATATGGTTACCCTATATTTACTTGGTATGTTTAGTACACAAATATAGTGCTCCTGTGCATTCTGCAATTTTTTCAAGGAAAGCAGTGTTTTCTTTGCATAGATATTAGAGAAAAAATCCATTCAAATCTCCAGAAAGCAGATAAATCAAAACAGAACAATATCCGCCCCCCACTGCTAAAACATTCAAGCTTTATAACACAGTGTGTGTGTGTGTCTGTGTGTGTCAGTGTGAGGTCGTGGGGTGGGGCGAGTGGAGAAGGAAAGCAATATGATTTGCAAAGGCCACTTTACAGAGTGGGGCGGTTCTCAAGATGTCATGGTTAAAACAACAACAACAACAACAACAACAACAACAACAACAACAACAGAAAAAGAAAACCGTCCTCATTACAGCAAGAAATCAGGTGCTTTGAATCCTGGTTTCATGCACATTTCTAGGAAAAAAAGATGCCACAGCTGTGCTTTTCCTATGGCTTGATATCAAAGCTCCAATGTCCATGACTAGCATATCTGATTGAATATCTTAGAATCCAAGCATTGGCAAAGCCAGAAAGTCTGAATGCAGCTAAGGCAGCTATTTAGAACGCAAATAAACGTGAGTGATTGTCAGATCCTAAGCTCATCTCAAAACCAAAAGGTTTTTTTTGGAGAAGTCCTAAAAGCTTCAGGTGCTGCTCTGGATTATTAAAAGAGTCTGGCAAACTCTAAAACAAAGAACAAAATCTTTCTTTGAAAAGTGGATGCTGCTTTCAGCTTTTGTGTAGTCGCAGTCCGGAGAGGCGCTGCCAAAATGATCCAGAGACATTTCCCAGAGAGAAAAGTGATGCCAGTCTCTCTTAAAGTCTTTTCCACCCCTCAAAGTGATAGCTAAACTGGGAGACAACCAACCTGAAACAAAAATACTGGATTAAGCCAGCTGCCTGCCTGCTTACAAAATGGCTGATAGGAAGCCATTTTGTCATTTAGATTTGCCTATGGGAAGGCTGTAATGATTTTTTGTCAATTCGTGTGACTGATTTAAAAAAGTAGCAAGATCAACAGCAAGAAATGCTTTTAAAAGGCATCCAGTCCTTTAAAACATTATCATAGTTCCAGTATTAGGATTTGCATATGGAGTAGTTTCTAGATTATATTACTTAGAACTGTTTTTTAAAGTTCACAATAGCATCTTAACCCCCGTGCGCTTACTTCTGTGAGTCACTTGTTGAAGTACTAGATTGATTTTTATTTTTTATCTTTTGAAGGAGTGTGAAAGCAAACCATAGATATGCAGTGAAGTATCTGTAGAACACTTGGGCCCTTTCTAACAACAGCAAGAAAAATTCAGATTTAAAATGATTTAAAATTCACATCCAATTTTGTGCCTTTGTTCAAAGCAGCTAACAACCATAATGTTAAAGCTACAATTATCATAAAATCCTTATTTGTAAAGATATCCAGTCAACATTATACTATATTAAGCAGAAAGATAGCAAAGATCAACACATTGGTTTTAATCTGGTTTTGTGATATTGTAATGATTTTATTCTTTGCTGCCGGTTTTATCAATGTTGATTTTATTTTTTAATATTTGTACAGTATGTTTTAATGTATTGTACAATGCCCAGAGAACTTCAGTTATTGGACATTTTAAAAGGACAGTAAAAAGGAAGGGAGGGAGGGAGGGAGAAAACATAAAGGAAGATCTAGGTGCTGTGCTATAGCAAACTCCAGTCTAAAAATGGTACAGCAATATTTTGACCTTTCCCTGGAAAATAGATATCAAACTAGAGGAAGGGGGAAACCTTAGTCTGATGGTGATTTCTTAATCGTTTTTGGACAGGTAAGGGAAAAAAATAAAATCTACATCTATCTATCTATCTATCTGGAAAGCCATTTTGACTGTGGGATAAAAACGTAAAAAGAAATGTCTGTGTGCGTGTGTGGAGGAAGGTGCTGCAGCAGAAGGGTGATATTAATATGATTTCCCCCCCCCAAAGTTGTCCCCCCCAGCAGCTTTTTTTTTTTTTTTTAAAGACTTTATAAACACTCTTGCATGAGAACAGTACTGTTGAACACACAAAAGAAAACCTTTTAATAAAGTTCACAAAATCCTATGGCCCTATGTCACTTGACACCAGTGATATGACAGGCTTGCACAATCCCACATGCCAATAGCAAAAGTGCAGTAACATGGAAAAGAGTTTCAGGCCGTAGCTAGACCTAAGGTTTATCCCAGGATTATCCTGGGGTCAAACCTGTTCATCTAAGTGCCACACAGGGCATCCAGAGCTCAGGCAGGGACGAACCCGGGATGATCCTGGGATAAACTTTAGGTCTAGCTAAAGCCTCATTTTCTCAGCAACAAAATTTGGCAGTCTGGGAAAATACAATATCCCTACAACAGAAGCACTACCTGGAGAGATGACATCAGAAACCCCTCAGCATGTAATTAACTATTGCACCAATAAATGATAGCAGGAAACGCCCTTAGAAATTGTCCATTGCCATTCATATTTTCGGGAGGAAAAAAATTCTAACTCTATAGACAGCTCAGCAGGTTATTCAATGACTTCACTCCTCAGTTTCTGAGAAAAATAGTGCAAGTCATTTCCCCCAATATTTTCAAAATATCAGTAGTGCAAGAGTTCCCTTCTTTTGCTTCAGCCATAATCCAAATTAGGAATGAACTTGACATTTGTAAATGGCTTAAAATCAGAAATATTTGTTCTAATACGTGACAAATTAGTTGTTCTCCATTTTACTAGTTTATAGTGCAATTCCATTCAGGCTACTCACATGAGTTTAATGGGCTTACTCCCAGATAAGTGGGTATAGGATTGTGGCTTTAATATATTGTTCAACAGCTTTCACTATAATTACAAATATTCACAGCACTTTGACTTTTCCTGTATCATGCTTTTGCTTTACTTTTTCTTCATAAATCATGTACAAACTAAGTATAAATGTAAATATAACACAAATTACAGTTCCAAATTACATGCCCTCTGTACCTCCTATACATGAAATCTCATGGTACCAATAAGGCTCAACATGTTAAATTCCATGCAGTGGATAAAGTACAAGACGCTTTATGTTTAAACTGTCCTATAGAGTTAAGTAATCATGATAGAAAAAGTGGCTCAAAAAGTAGCTTTCTGTACACTGTATAGAACATTTCCATACATTTTAGGTATTGTTAAAATTCGGGCAACAATATTTCTTTTTAAATAAATATTATTTAAATATATCTCACAATCTGAAGTATCTCTTATTCCTGAACAGCATAAGCTTCTGCTTTATTTTCTCCTGTGTTCCAGTTACCTGTCTATTACAGGCAAAGTTATTGTCCAGTGGTGAGAGAAAGTATTATATCCCCATTTAAGTATGTTATATTAAAAAACAACTGTCCAGATGATAGTTGGATTCTGTACCACAAATGTAATTACTCTTTTGATCCACATAGAGATAAATTTTAGATATTCAGATATATCGCTACTGTTAGTCCTAACTTATTTAGCTCTTTAAAGTTTAGTACCTTTCCAATGGGTATTCACAAAATAATCATGAATGGACTTCTTCTCTAGAAGCAGCTTTTTGACACAACCGACAGAGACACATTACTTTGAATAACAGACCCATAACAAACATTGCACTATTACAGTACTGAGGACCCTGAACTGTATAGAGATGCTTAGAAATGACATCAAGGTCTTTTTTTGCTGTTCCTTCAGATTCTCCTGGCGTGAAGCATCATGAATTCTTGTAATTTATTATAGGACATGCACATATTGCTGCAGGAATTTTCTCTTACGATGCTAGCTCCACTCTTATATAAGCTAAATGAAATGATGGTACCCAACAAATTACAGCAGTGCTTTTTAAAATTTAACAATTTGACTTCCCTTGAGGTGAGCACTTTTGAGTAAAATAAGTAGGCATGAATAATTGGTCAACAGATGTAGACAAATGAACATAAAGATTCTCGGCACAAAATTATAATCAAATCTTGCTTTCAGAATTGTAAAACAAGAGTGGAAGTGGGATAAGTTAAATCCTACCTATAGCATGGCCTGTCATAATCATATTGACCAACCACATACAATTATTTACAATTTTAGGGCTTAATCAAACAGCAATTGATGATACAACATCCAGAAAAACATACAAGAAACACCATTTCCTTTGATATTGCAAACAAACCTTTCCAGCTGGTTCTAGGCAAAGCACCACAATCCTGGCTATACCGAGTAATGTTATACCGATAACACAATAGCTCAGTTTGGCAACCCGGGCTATTTGCAACACTCGGCATATGCCAGAACTACCCACATGTGTCTTCAACTCTATTTTATTCCAAACTGGCTTTCTCAGTTTTGTTACAGATGGTGCCACGTAGAGATGAAAGAGTTAGGTTCAAACATGGCCGGAGATACCCAAAAGAGCCACGTCCCAGCCTCTTCGCTTCCCCTTCCTGACGGAAGATGAGTTGGCCAGGCAGCAGCCATTTTGCATGACTCGAAAGACAGAGAAAAAAAGAAGGGAGGGGAGAAAGAAGCCAGGAGGGATGTGTGCGTGTGTGTATAAATTAGAAAGGAATCGCCAAAGCACTGAGATACACCTTCCATTCCTGCTATGGGGTAGAAAAGCTAAGCCTAAATGATCAGCTTCTGAGGTTTCTTACATTCTATTGCTCATGAAGTTTGGATCTGCTGATCTTAAAGAGAAACACATCTTTCCTAGGACTAGCTTATTGCTGGCACAAGCAGAAGCATGACTCAGCTTATACTTCTAAGCCAAAACGGGACACACATACAAGTTCTGCAGGAAAATTCCCAATGGGAAAAGAGCAGGGTAATGGAAACCACCTGGCAGTGTCAAACTGTACCAACCTCCCCCGGTAAGAAGCTACACAAATATTTCATTAAAGGTACAGTAAGGGCCTTCTCATCAGAAGGGTCTTTGGCCATATGGACAATCCAGCTTCTAGGTGGCTTCTCATACTACATGGTGGAGAGCAAAAGAAAATCCAGCTGATAGTTTTTAAAAGATAAGTCATAATGTTTCTCAGAAATGTCTATTTCTGGTGCAGTAGTACTGATTCATAGTTTGGCATAACTAGGTTGTAGTTTTATTGTGAGGACCAGATCTCAAGTGCTGGTTTGTTCCGGAATGATAGTCTTCAGCTTATTATTAGGATGTACCTATATTCTATAATAAAATATTGAAAGGAGTTTCCAGATGGGGACTTTTGTGAATGACAATCTGACATGCCTGACATTTACAATACCCATTGTGCAAATCCCCGAGCTGATCTCATTAAGCCCAAATGGACTGATAACATCAGTTGAATGGCACAAAACCAGTGATGGTAATGCCAACTCTCCATGCTAGTTGGTATTTTTTTCTCATGGTCTCCCCATTACAGTTTACCACTACTTTTAATGGAGGAAGCAGCTATCTGGAAACACTAACTTTATATTGATCAACGTAATTGCCAACGGCTGAATTAAGCCTAATACTAATTGTGCATCTCAAATCGAGACAAACAGACATTATCATAGTCGGTAAGCAGTATGAAATCTATGTTGTTATGGTTAAGCAGTCCTTCAGAAATATTTCTGGCCATAGAGATGTGCATCCCATTGAAAGCAATGAAATGTGGATTGAAAATATCTGCATACAGCTGTGCATCTGATTTATGCCTCTGGTTCCCAATGCAGAGAAGGATGTCCTCACATGGAAGATGTTTCTGTGTGCAGATCACCCTCTTAGAATTGGGCTACTTAAACATAAAAGTAAATGTCTAAGAGTCCTACAGGTTGTAATTTTTAATGTTCAGTAAGTTCATATCTATAACAAAGGACAATAACACTACTTGGATGCAGACTTAAAGGGTGACATCCAACATCAGATGAATGGATTTTCAGTCATACAAAAGGACTTCCTCTTCCTCTGCTCCATCTTGTACTCACATAACACCCCCCCCAATTTGCAGTTATGTTAATGAACAAGTTGATGTATTTAAAATGCTTGTGAGAGGAAACAAACTGCACAGCAGTCTCATAACTGGACCAACAACGGCCCTTTTAAATATTGAAATGCCATCAGAGTTGATGAGAATATTTTGGCAGGAAGAAGTGTCAATGGTGTAAGAGTTATTCCATCAAGGATTTACTTATTATAAATGTAGCAACATTTGTAATATTTTAATTTATACTTTAATAAACTATGAATAAAATAGGCATGTCTATATTATGTTCATCCCGCTAAATCTAAAGAAAGACCCCCTCAAAGTCTTGATAAAGTAACTCTTTTAAACTACTTCATAGTTAGCTGTTTATTTATTTAGTTTTGCTGTTAAGACCTTTCCTGAGCCAACCAGAGACAATGTTGTATAGCTAATGGTGGATTTATTATGAATGAGAAGGTGCTTGCTCTGGGAGCAATCTCCAGGTTTTATCACAACAGCGTGACAACATAGCCCAGATTAACTCTTAGTGTAGATTACCGGGTAGGGCTAGAACTCAGACATAACTCAGACATAAGCTATAATGCTCCAGAGTTGCAAATGTTTCAGAATCTGATTCTTAATAGAATGGGGTGAGGTGGTACTTTAGGGCCAACATTTTAGTAAAAATTAGTGGGATGTGGATTCAAATGTTATTCTGGAAGCAAGCAACTGGAACTGCAAGCAACTGGAACTGCAATTGGAACTGGAAATGCTCTTCCATGGAATGTGTCAAAGCAAAAAAGAAGAAAGCCTTTGCAGGTTTGCAGAGATGGATGTATAATTTAGGTATGTACCCTTGTTAGGAAGAGCTCAGGCCTTGTCAGTTTCCTTGAGGAAAGACCAGTTAGGCTTAGCTGAATGTGATGCATTGTATGCAAGGGTTATGCCCCACCTAGCTTACATAAATGGACCAAGTCTTACAAGCAATGCTATTGTTCAAACAACTTCCCTTATTCATCCCAGGAAACTGGCTGAAATTTCCACTTCAAAAGCTGAAGTCGGATAATTTGATAGCAACCATCAGGGCAGATCATATATATATTGTGAACCGCCCAGAGAGCTTCGGCTATTGGGCGGTATAGAAATTATATATATATATATACACACATACACACACACACACACATACACACACCCCACACTCCTTGCTATTCATACAGAAGGAAATAAGAGACAGAGAAATTCAAGGTGTGCCTGCTAGTTCAGGGTATGCCACATAGATGGTAATCCAAGAGCTTCTTTAGCTTTTTAATTTTCCACATTTAATAAAAACTTGCCATTCACAATATCTTGGGATGGACAAATCTGTCCATTTCAGTTTCTCATTTTTCCAGTCTTAAGTTTGGTTCATTCCAAATGGTGAGTTGTTGTTTTTTTAAACATGTTTGCATAAAAATGCATAAGCATTTTTGTACACATTTCTCTTAACATATTTTTGAAACTATAATGCAGAGATCTTAATGATATAGGGTGGGATACAAATGTTTTAAATAAATAATAATAATAATGCATTTTAAGGTTATTTATATGCTTTTTCATGCACATTTTTTTGACTGGAGAATTCCATTACAAAATTTGAAGAAGGGCAAATTCCAAAAGGTAACTGAGTTTCAGTTCGCATTCTGGTTTGAAAGTGCAAAATAAGGTAAGTTCACCTTAAAATTTCTGCCCCAATCCCTAACAGTATCCCAAATTCCATTCATTCAAAGGGAACTAGAGATGGTCTGCTCCTCTTTTAGGGCAGGTAGTAATTTTCAAACACTTGTAAGGGAGGTGGAAGTGCAGGTTTTCAGTGGCTAAGGTACTTGGTTATTCCTCACAACACATGAGTAGCTCATGTTAGAGAAGTCAGAGAAGTCAAACAAGACTGGGTATGATGGTGAATAGATAATTCTGGTGTGTATGTTGTGCACAAATTTATGTGACACTGTGCACATAGCTTGGAACCAATTTACTCTCAATTTTCTTTTCATACGTAAGGTAGAATAAAGAATGTACATCATTCCAAGCTTTACAAGTGCCACATGGCCTCTAGCTATATCTGAAATTAATGTGGGATATTATTAACATATTAATATAGCAACAGACAGGGCCACACTACAGATTTTCACCTTGAGTCAATTTGGGTTGTAGACCACATGGGTAGCATCCTTTACAGAATGCCTAAGTGCTATCTTGAATAGATGCAGTGGGGAGTTACGACTGAAAGTCCAACTGGGGCTTGCAAAGACCTCATGGTCACATTTAGGAAGAATAAACGTTGTCACAGAATCTTTTCTCTACTTATCATGTTTTGTGAAGTCAGTGTAATTGGTTTAAGAGGTCATTTGCATAGATGTGTTGGTATTATAGGCATGACATTGTGCACAAATAAATATGTATGTAATTTTATGTTAAGTTTCTGTTGGAAGATAAGTCCTCAAAAGTAACTTTGGCTGTCGCTAAATTTCTTACAGTGGCGGCCAGGATTAGAGTTTTCTCTGTATTAGACGAAAGTTGACAATAGCCTTAACTGTCTAATGTTTCATGTTTGATTCTTGTTTCTTCATGGATCTATGGATTGCAATAAAGATGTATGGTATGGTAATACGTATGTAAAGGTGTACAAGCAAAAGGGAAAGTTCATGCATCAAAGAGAGAATCCACAAACAAATGTTTTTCAAAATATTGAGTGAGACTTAGAATTCAGGACATGACCCTTAACAATTATGAGTTTAAATTAAGATATGGTAGTTTAGAGTAACACTGCCACTTTGTTACTCAAGTGAAATATTCAGTTTATCACATTTAATTAGGATTGTGCCACTGGGGTAACATGGAAAACAAAGAAATGGCAAGACACCCTAGTGATAAAATGATATGTTAAATGCAGTGAAATAAAATGGAGCATGAATCACAGTCTTGACAAAGTATGGACTAAAGATTGAGGGGAATTGGTATCTAATGTTAACTTTGCCATCAGCTACCAGAAATCAAATTAGAATAACATGTAAGTATCGTACACCTCACCATAATGTTGTGATAAATGAGCACAACTGGTATTAGATAATAATACATCATTGACTGTATTTGAAGTCATGTTTTAATTGTAATCTGTTTAGAATGCATGAACTGGAACAAAAATCGCTACAACCTGTGGTAGCAAATTCCATAACATCCTAGGAGATCAGTCCTAGACACAATCACAAAATTGTCTTTTACTGTACTAAAAGAATTGTCAGGTAGATGGGTCTGTGCTGCATGCCTCTGCTGCTTTTGATCAGTATGGCACTCCACATTAGTTGTAGTGGTGAGTAATGTCAAGTGAGTATTTACACTCCTATAGCTAAAGCTAATTAATAGGATTGGGCTGGCTAGGCCAAATCCTATATGTTTTAGCTTAGCGTTTCCTGTACCAGTGCAAAAGATTGAACTGATGAGTAGCAAAGTCCACACCTCTATTATCAGAAAAGAATTCTACTCTTATATTCATCGTGGAACGGAGTAGAGGATGAATAACAAATGAATGCAGACCTGTAAAGTCTAACGTCTAGAATTAGGGATGTACAAGAAAACTAGTTTTGTTTTGTTGCTTTGTTTTGTTACCTTTTTTTGTGATTAAATCATGCTTTTGTTCATTTTTCATTTGTTAAAATCACATTTGTTTCTTAATTTATTCATTGTACTCACATTCAGCAGCTTGTTGCCATTTATTTTCATGGAATTGTTTGCCTATTTTTAACCATTATTTTTTTCCACCTATGGAAGCAGAAGCTTACTTCTGTGGCTATTCCTAGTGGCTGCACTTTAATTTGCCCAGAATTCCTTGGATGTTAAGTTGTTCCGGAGCATTCATGGGAGGGAAGGGATGGCAGCTGCCACAAAAGAGATGCCTCTTCCCCTAGCAGCTGCCATCTCCCCTTCCCAGAATGCCCTAGAATAACACATCTGGGCATTCCTACTGAATAAGCTGGTGGCATCCAGGAATAGCGCTGCTGCCACCACCACCACCACGTGAGTGGTAAGGATCCCCCACTGCATGATATGCATGGGTAGAAATTGGTACACATGGGAATCCCACATAGGCTTCCATTATTTATTCTCTTTGCATTAATTTCAGAACAAATAATAACTGAACCGAATGAGCTCGAATTTTCATTTGTTCTGAAACGAATCCACAGCCTTATAACTACAGTAGCATTCCCCATCTCACAAAAGACAGGTTAAGATTCTCAGACTAGTTGGAAGCAGACAAAAAGTGCGGTGGCATCTTGGATACTTATCGTAGTATGAGCTTTTGTAGGCAAAAAGTCTTTGGCATCAGATGCATAAGGAGATATGGTAGGTATATGTACATAAGGGATAAGTCAAGTTACTAAGAAAACCCCACACACAATAATTAGATGTGGCGTGACAACAAACCATACACATTTAAAGCATATAAATGCTAAATTGCACATTTTAGGATGTGGGGAAATGTATACTTTGAAGTTAATATTTCAAAAGAATTTTAAAAGGGCATGTCATCAGGTCAAATGGATGTGGCTCACTTTATATGGTTTGGTCACTATCCCCTTCTTCACCAAAAGAAAACAAGTGTACCTATTTTTCCTCTTGTTACCTATTGAAAGGTATGAAAAGAAAGACCAAATTAACTTTGAGGCTCTCACTGGATATGAGCTCTACGTTTGTCTAGTCCCATGTTTATGGGCCAAGTCAAGAGGCAAAGTTGTTTTGGTGCTATATCTACAGAATAAGTGGATCTACAGCTAGAAATGAAAAGTATGGGTCTAATGCTACCAAATGAAAGCTGTTCATCAGCAACCATGTTGCTCAACAGTTTAAAAGGTGCAAGAGTCAGGGCTCCAATGTTAGCTTAGCCTGCATTTTTTAAAGAGATAAAATAGTACTGCATTGAGCTGTAAAATCTCTTGGAAGTCCACTGAAGTTAATGGAGGTACTTCACATGGGCATAAGGTGACTCTGGGAAGTAAATGAAGCAAGGATCTGCCAGTGATGTTGGCATTTGCTTCCCATGCAGGAAACTGGGCCCAAACTGGTAGCCAATGAGGATATAATCACCAAACTTTGATTTATGCCACTCTTCCCCAACCTGATGCATTCCAGATGTGTTGGACTGCAACTCCCATCATTCCTAGCCAGCTGGAGGGCACCAGGATGAGAAAGGATGATTTATACACTATGGTAGTATTTTCCAAGAAGGTCATGCTAAAGGTTTGTACAATTTAGGAATTACCCTGCCTCTGGCAGGATTTGTAACTATTAACTTCATGAGGAAGGGAGAGTTAAAAAGATCCATCATTAATAAGTGCCAGAGCCTTGGCTAATGACAGTGTACAGCAGAGCTGTATTTATGTCAGATAGGTCAACTTGTTTTATATCAATGGATATTCTGGATCACGAATAGAGCCTTCAGCGTGGTAGCCCCCCTCCTATGGAATTCCCTGCCTCTGGAGGTCAGGCAGGCGCCAACTTCGTATTCCTTTCGGCGCCTCCTGAAAATGTCGTTGTTCCAGGAAGCCTTCCCTTGATGACCAGCCACAGTTCACTTTGCATTTTGCTTCTTTTAAAAATCTATTTTAATGTGTTTTTATTGTTTTTATTTTATTTTATCTTGTACACTGCTTCGAAATTTTGAATGGGGAGCGGTATATACATACAATAAATAAATAAATAAATAAATAAATAAATAAATAAATAAATAAATATTGGAGGATCAGGAGAGCAAACCCTGGTGTTAACCAGACAGATTTTCTAGGCACTTATATAGAGAGATCCAGACTTGCATGCACCAGTGCTCTAGCTGATCTGCTCTTCTCCAAGCCTCCACTTTTGAGGCAGTGAATATATTAGAAGTGATGACCTACCCTGGAAGTCATACCCTTTCTCTAGAATTCTGCATATGTTCACAGCCATTTGTATTACTAATATGGATCTTCCAGAGCCAAGCTGTAGCACTGAAACCACATCTGGTGCTGTGCCTTGGGAAGTCCAGGTTCAAATGAAATGAAATGAAATGAAAGGCTGTTGGAGAAAATGGAGGAAAGGGGGGGGGAGGGAAATAGAAAAGGTTAAAAATGACTAGGGGCGGGCGGGCAGAGAAACGACGACTAGGAAAGAAGAAGAAAATAGTGGGCATAAGGCTCAAAGAGGAATAAAAGAGGGAATGAGGGCTTTGCTTCTAAGAATGGGATGTATTACAAAGAACAAAAATCTTGTGGAGACGAATAAAGAACAGTAACGTAATTAGTAAAGAATAGCAGCACACATGGAAAGAGTAGAAACCAGATTTCGGCTCTCGTCAGCAAGCCAAGTGCCAGTCGCCAGGCCCCATTTTAAGTTGCTGGTGATGCTTGGATTTTTGCACCTTCTGGAGCACCTTCCACAGAAAAACGGTTCAAACAAGCTCTTAAAGCTAGCAAATGAGTCATGTCTGCATGGCTGAATATTAGGGATGGTGCAAGACTTTAAAGGACAGGGAATTAAGAACTCCCCTGCTCAAAATGTCTGACTTCATTTTGAGCCATGCCTGGTCTCTTTATGCCTGATTCAAAATGGGGTCTGAATTTCACCTCCATTGTCCCCGTCCCCTCCCAACAATTTGCTACACCTTCCTTGAGCAGTTCGATAAAATGGACTTTTTGAACATTCGCATTGAATGTTAAATAACCCCAACCCTTGAGGTTTTTCGAGCAATCAAGACAAATGCTCAAAAAGCCCAATTGATTATTAGGGTACACTGGAGTGGGTTTGCTACTGAATATACTCAGCGGAGAATAATAGAAAAAATATGAATCAATGGAATGTGGATGTTTGAAATGAACTTTTATTTGTTTAAGAGATGCTGAGCATTCCACTTATGCACCTTGCTTCCAACTAGATATGTGCACATCTGTTCCTTTTGTCTGTAAAGGTCATCATGCGATATTTGTATGCACCCACAAAGATTCATTAAATATGATTTCAGCATGATTTTAAAGTTATTTAAAAATATGGTTTAGGCTTTAAGCAGAGTTCAAGTAGGATGGCAGCACAGCATGGGAAGCTCATGCTCCAATAGAGAAATACTTTTAAAATATTGCATGCCACCCTGAGCCTACTTGATATGGCTAAATGCACATTTAAACAAACAGCAAATTACTAAGTGATCAAATTTATATTGGGATATCTGGACTTGTGTGAACACTCACGTATGGCAAGAGCAGTGAATTGTGTTCTCTGGCATAACTTACAGCTGAGAACATTCCCCCCCCCCAAAAAAAGCTAGTCCCTGCTTCCATTGGAGTTGTGGGACGAACACAAGGTACAAAATGGTGGATCTATAGCAAACGCCCAAGCTGTGAACTTACTATAGTAAACCAAAGAGAATATTGTATAGCTCTCAATAGATTTTGTTTTTAACCCCAAAAGTAAAACACCAAACCAAACCAAAACACAGTCAAAAGCAAGCACAGAGAAATCTAGGCAGCCATACCTTCAATCGCCCCATTCTGCTAGCTCCTAAACACAACGCACTGAGTTATAACCACTGTTCCTGCGGGCCAAGAGGTTTTCTTGCATATGAGATATTGGCAAGGGTGCAGAGAGAAGGGGATGGTTTTACTTTTTGTGAAGAAGGGTTTTCTTTTCAGCTTAGGTAGTAAGCTGTCTTCTGCCTGAGGGGGCAAGAACCAAGATCTGTCCTCTCTGTCTCTGTGGCACTGGGAAGTGGGGAATCTAGAAAAATGAGTGGAAGGCCCAGTTTTGAGCGAGCTTGAAGTCAGGTTCAGTGGATTGATGAGAGCACTAGTTGAAGCTAGGGCACTGCTGGGTTGCACAGGATTCGTCTCTTTGCATTCAACATGTGCATTTAGCAAGCCATATTATTACAAGGGGTAGGCAAGGGATTTCCACTCATTTGGGGAGGCTTTGTTAATAACAAAACATTTACAAGGAAGCTGATGCACGTAGGAGGAATCTGTTACTCTCGGGGAAACAATATTCTTTTGTTTTAGACAACAGGGGCCTAAATTAAGCTTGACATAAAGAGGCCACATTTTCAGACACAAGGCAAAGCCCTTAAGCTCCATTCCATCAGGACTCAGTTTTGCTGTGGCATGACCCTTTCAAGTTTACATCAGTGGCACTTGGAGGGAGGAGCTACCATTAAGAAAGAGCAAGCCTTCAAAGTGAAGCAAGGTGGGCACTTTGGAAAAACATCCACTTCACTCTTTCCAGAGACCTCCATAATGCATCTGGATTTCTCCGAAAGAAGACCAAGTGATGTCATCCTCCAACCTTGAAGTATACCAGAAATTTACCTAACACACATCAAATCACTCTTCCCGCTTTTCATAAGCTCCAAATATGTGCCGACTGAGCAAAAACAAAAAAGGACAAAACATAAATCAGCACCTAAACGACAGACACAGAACAGCTTGCAAATAGTTAACCTTTGCAAAATTCCAAGATGAGGATAACATGGCCGAACTCTCCTTTCGAAGGCAGCACATAAAATCCTCCCAAATTATTCCCCCAAGGAAATAATGATTCCTCTGTCACCCAAGCTCTGCCAAATTTCATGTCTTCAAAAAGGGATGTTTCTTGTCACATCTTTTCACATTGCAAAGCCATACAATCTTAGTTAGGGCTGCCATGTTGAATTGCAAGTCTGATATGATTCAACACTTTCCTCTCTCCTGCGTAGTGGCAAAAATCCAATAAAATAAAATAAAATAAAATAAAATCCCCCAAATACTCCAGCCTCCCAAATACCCATAATCAAAGTATGCAACAGAACCAGAAGAAAAACCTGAACTGAGCGGGCCGATGAAATAGATAATAAAATCCACCATCAAGTTTGCTCGTTTTTGTTTTTTTTTAAAAAAAGAAATCGAATGTTTTAGCACCATGAAAAGCGGGAAGGTTGGGGCAGGACATCGCGGTAGCAAGTGCCAGAACATTTGGACAAATAAAATGGCATTTTCAAACATTTTAAAAAGAGCTACATTTGATTTCGTACCAGAAAGAGATGTGCCGGGAAGGAGAAAGGTTTTGTTGCTCAGTAGCCGCTGGCTTTAGTTCCGATTATCTGGACAATCATCAGGAATGGTTTCTTTTTTTCGAGAAAGGCCAGTTTGAGTGAGACAGCCTCCCCCCCTCTCCTGTGTTCCCTTTTCCTTCTCATAGCAGCTCAGCGCCAAGAAATGGGCGGTGCCTGCATGCCAGGCTTCTTCCGAATGAGACGCCAAGGCCGACAAGAGGCTGGCACAAAGAGAAGCTGGCAAGAATTCCAGCACTTGGAACCATTAGTTAGTGTTCCCCTGAGATGGTCTTCCGTTATTAACATGGTCTTTCAAAATACTTTTTTAAAAGCCATGCTCCATTGACTTTTCAGGAGCTGGTGCACGAAAAGTTTCTCAGCCTTTTGTGAAAACAGGACAAAAACAACACCACTGCTTGATTTTGAGCAATACAGGTTAAAATCAACGGCTATTTCCCCCCCTGTCTCCCCACACTATGAGCCCAACGTATGCACAGAAAATAAATCTTGGCTCCTACTTTCTTGAACTTGAGATGCTAGAAGCGGTAGGGTTCTTTAATGCAGCCAAACAGATAGAGGGTGGAAAGAAAAGGGGGGGGGGAAACCCCCACCACCACCAAACCAAAAACGAAAAACAAAACAAAACAACCCACCCCATCTTAGTTATGTAAGAAGCATTTTGCTTTTGAGAAATGCCTCGCTTGCCGACTGAAAAAATGGAAATAAAGGCAGAAATTGAGGCAGGTGAGGATAGCTTAAAACAAACCACCAGGATATGCTAGAGGAGGGGGGAAAACCCTCCCCAATTTTCCATTTTGTCTGTGCCAGTCTGAGAGAGAGACAGAGGAAGAGAGAGAAAGGGGCAGAGTGAATAGCTGCCTTGCTTGGAAATGGGCCTACAGCCACTTCCCACTTTGGAAGCCTCAGTAATCATTCTCTCCCTCACTCGCTCGCTCTCTTTGCGTTCTCCCTGCCCACTCTGGCTTGGCTGCCAAGTCAGAGTTGGCAGAGCTTCCCAGGCAGCGCGGAACAAAGCCGTCTCCCATCCCTGAACAGGCACTGACAGTAAGCAAAGTGACAGGCGCATCTTCTGCATGTTAATCTTAACGGAGAGGAGATACGGACAAGAGAATTCCACCTCCCTCAACCCCCTCCCAAATAAAACAAATTATTATTATTTTAAAAAATTTAAAAGCTTCCACCAAGCCTGCTTGAAAGGAACCTTTTAAAAATACAGCTGGCTGCAATAAGGATTGGAGAAAAAGGGGGGGGGGGGAGGGAGGAAAAAAAAGAGAGGATTTACCCACCAGCACCCTGGCAAACAAGGCTGCTTTGCATCTGTTGTACTACCTGTTCCTGTTGCCTTCCTTGCCTCTTGGAATCGTGACAAGAGAGAAAAGTCGCCTCTTGTGGGTTGCTCAAAGCTGCGGGTCTGCAGCCCTGTGCAGGAAGTTGGCACCGATCCCAGGTAGGACTTTACTCCCACATTTCTACCCTCCACCTCCTCCCGCTCCTCCCCTCCCCTTCTTCTCCTCCTCCACCCACCCTCCATCTCCCTTGGTAAATCTCCCCCTGCTCTCCCTCAAGCCTGCTCTTAACTTACCTCTTTCCACTGCACCACAGTGTGTGCATATGTGTGTGTGTGTGTGTGTACATTATGGATCGATAAGATGCACTGAGCACCCTCTAGAATTCAAGCTAAGAAACACAAACACCCTTTAAGGGTGACCTGGGCAGCAAAGACGGCAACAGCTTCCTGCCTGCACTGGCTCCCCTAAATGCCTGTTTCAGCACATGGGCTGGGTAGTGGTTGGGTTAATTTCCCCCCCTCATGCTGCCAAGGAGACTGGACAGAACGCAAGACAGAGAGAGGAGGGGTGATACTCTGAACTAAGTACAGGGCAATAAAGGAAAACGTTGAGCTTCGTGAAACTCCAAATCCAATCCCTCCCTCCCTCCCCCTCCTTCTCTTTTAATACTGCTCAGCTTCTGAATTGTTTGAGCCCACAATTGCGAGGGAATGTACAGTATAGACTCCCTGCGATTGGCAAGAGCCTTGCGGGAGGGGGGGTGGAGAAAGAGAGAGAGAGAGAGTTCGTACAATCGAACAGCGAGAAGAGCAAAGAGAAATTAACATCCAATTAGTGCCGTGTTTAACGAAGTAGACAGAGACAGCCGTTGTTTTATTGCCCTGTTCTTTTCTTTCGGCTCTGACAGGCAGTGAGAAAGGCACCCCCAGATTGTGGTGACGTCATCCCCCCCCCTCTCCCTTCCAAGTTTCGCAGAGGTTGGCCATCAAGTTAGCTGGAAAAGTTAATTATATTTATGGCAGAGCTTCCCAAATACAAAAAAGCAAAGATTTCTCTTCTGCCAAAAGAATCCAACAATTAAAAATAAAAGGAAGAGTTCGTCCGTCCGTCCTCTGTGTGCTCGTCTGTGTGCCTTTACTTGTTTTCCTGCTCACTCAGCTTGTAAAAGTTTGAGCTGTGTGACACTCCACCCGGCCTCCTTTGGCAGCGTGACAAGAACTGCTTTGGTGTATCAAAGAGAACAGGCAGCTTTTAAGGAAGAAACTCAATTCAGAGAGATTAAAGAATTATAATGTTTTAATCAAGGGAGAGCAAGAGGATGAGGGGGAGGCTTTTCCTTACATCTGGATCAACATAAGTGGCCCTCTAAAGGCTGCTACAGCAATTTAGAATTAAGTGAAGGGGGGCGGGCGGGAAGAGAGATAAACTCAGAAGCAGGAATTCAGCATTAACAGTCCCCCTCTCTCTCTCCCCACAAATGTGAACTTCCTGGAGATGAAGGAGAGACGCCATGATGGCCGGGCCTTTGTATTGTACTGCAGAAGCCTACGGCACGCTTAGAAATACGATTGGGTTTTTTCAGCTCCAGAGAAAGATTATTTCCAATGACACGTAAGGCTCTCACCCATCACGGTCACCTTCCATTGTAGACGACTAGGAGAAAACCAGCTGTTTCCTTTTTACAATAATACGTTAGCTGTGTATTCCTTCCTACCAAGCAGACTTAATTATTTCTATCAATAAGGGAAATACTATTCTTAAGCAGCAACAGCTTTTTTTCTCCTTGCCACCCCCGCCCTGGCTTTTTTGCCTCTCAGATGCTATCCAAACTGCTCAGAATGGATGATTCCAACTACTGGAAAGGAAGTAGCTAGGCCTAGGAGCAAAAACCCCTTACTGAAGTAGCTTCATTCAAATGATGCCCCTCCAATGGTTGAGTAGTGGCCACCATTGCTGTCTGCAAGCCTCAGAAACCAAGCAGAGTCCTTTCGAGGTAAAAGTACATATCTTGGGCTAAAAACACTCTAGTGGTTCAAACGGACGGTAACACCCTCCAGTTTCTGAACCTAGATCACTTTAAACTGTAAACCATCTTAGCAGAAAAATAGTATACAAATAAATAAAGTACCTATTTTTATTAACAGAGGTGACAGTAAGGTTTCTTCCCTAAGATTTGCAGTGTCCCTTATCTATCACTAGGGCAACTAGTGAAAGGAAATGTGTTCGCAGTGAGAAAAAACGAACAATGAGTTTGGGTTTTTTGCTTTTGCTTTTACTCCAGAAACTGTTCTTCTACACTACATTTGTACAGTCATCCAGCTGTTGACAGGGGTGTGCATTTGTTTCACAATGAACGAAAATCTGAACCGAATGAAGCTCATTCGATTCAACTTTCATTTGTTATGAAACGAATACCGTAAGTAATTAGGGATGAGCATGTCAAGCTTGATCTCAGTGTGGCTCTCATTTTTCCACTGCCAAACACGTTCCGATTCAGATTTGCATTGGATTGTGAACCTTTTTTACTTCCATGCAGAAATTCGTACATATTTTTGTGTACATTTCTCAAAACGTGGACCATTTTTGTGTGCATTTTCAAATGATACATGTGTACAAACATACATGACATTGACTAAAGCATGTTTTGTATATTTTTGAAATGTATGTATTCTCCACACACATTTTTCAAATGTGCACATATATTTGAATGCTTTTATTTCGTTTTGCGAAATGCATTGTGCAAACATAGAAATGTACAGATTTCCAACCTCAAACTGCATTTGGGTCCACATTCAGTTCTCGGAGATGCCAACTGGCTAATCTAGGGTTGGGGAATGCAAACTCAATGAATCTTTCTCCAATCCGTATGAGTAACAAATGGTGTTGTTTTTGTTATCCCATCCATACGCATTCATCACTCATTCTGAGGTTGAGGGCTTACCTTTCTCCAGTGACAGAAGCTGGTTTTGGTGTCTACCTCCTGGCAATCACCATTTTATTTTCCCAGAATGCTCAAGGTTTTGCATCATTCCAGGACATTCTAGAGAAACAAATGTTGCCCACCAATCTCAGGCCAAAGCATTCTGTGGGAGTGGGGGAAAGGTGGCCACAAAAATCAGGGCAAAAAATAACCACACACAAAAAATCCACCTGTGAGTAATGAAAGCAAATGTACTTGAAACATTTTAATAATGAAACAAGAATGATTTTAATGACTGAATAATGAAACGAAATTTTAAATAACAAAACAATTAGGATAACAAGACATTTTCTTCCCCACATTTCTAGCTGCTGACTGTTGAGCTTGCTCTCTCAGTTCAGCTCTTGCTTGATCGAATTGCCGTGTGTTGCCTTGCTTTTCTATGCCATTGCCAGTCATTCTAACGTAGGATGCCTCTATTCTTTATTATATATATATATATATATATATATATATATATATATATATTGAGAGAGAGAGAGAGAGAGAGGCACCCCCCATTTCTGATGTTAGAGCTGTTTGCAACACAAGCAATTTGAGTAATAACTTTGTATAGCAAGCAAAACTGCAAACGGCAACCGAATCATACATAACAGTGGCCAAATTACTAGTACCAACCATCCTGATAGTTTATTGCCTTTTGCCTTTGATTGTCACTTGACCCAAATCTTTAGCATAGCTTGACCTGTAAATTAAAATAACTAATGGGGAAAAGCCAATTTAGAAATGCTCTTTCTGCCCTCTCTCTCATTGCTGGTTACTGTTTAAGACATCTGCCTCCCATCCCATTTGGTTTTGGACCCTTTGACTTTTGAATTCCATGTCTTTGCTCCCAATGATCTTACACTCCAACTCTAATTCAACCTGCTATCCCCTGTATACAACATGACAGTTTTTTTGTGTTTTTTTTAGATACTTGATATGGTGTCTAGCAATCCCCATGATAACCACTATTCTTGCCAGGACAAATCCAATTTCCCTCTAGTGACAACATGGAGTGAAATACTGTAAGATAAGAAACACTCAGATCATTAGCTATTTCTATTGTCTATGTTCCCAAATTAAAAGTATATAAGCTGACAACTTCCTACACAAAACCAAATGGATTTGGACTATGGTGATGTAAATGCTGAAAGGGCAAAAGAGATTGTGTATTTCAATTTTGGGAGGAGCAGTTTTAAAGCTGACACTGGGAAAAGTCTGTAAGGTCAAGAAGATTGAATATCAAAATGGGTCCAAATATTGAAAATATTCTGTTAAAATAAAGGACGAAGAGCTGTCTTTTAATGCAATGATAACAGCAAATACAGCATATACATAGTATTGGAAAGTATTAAGGCATATATCTTCAATGGAAGAATGGTGACAAAGTCTCTGTGACACTGCAGCAACAAATAGTTCAACAAGCGATGTGCATGTTTGAGATGGAAGACAAAGAATTAAATTCCTTTTTCAAGAGTGAAATGTTCATACATTTTGGGGAAAAAGACAAGTAGTGCTAACATGTATAGAGGAAGCGCCTTTTCATTTTTATGAAGAAAAGGTTATTTTTTCAAGTGGCTGAATTTTTTTTTCCTATAAAGGTATATTTATATTGTTCTCTTTTCGCTCTCTTCTTTAATCTGTCAATTTATATGTCCAATATTCAAGGGGAAAAAATAAAGATTTTAAAACCTCATTTTTTAGAAGATTGTATTCTTTGGAAACATTTAAGCCAGAGTGTTACTGCAAATTCCTGTTCACACATACACAGGTCTTCTTTATACACATATTTAACTAGGCCTAAAATGGAAGTCAGGAAAAAAAAGAAGACTGAGGAAATTAACCATTTACCAAAGGAGGGGTGGAAGGTGCCACTGTGAAAATGGCAGAGCAGGGGATTGGAAGACTCTATAACCAGAGACGTTCAGGTGCTGGTGAAAGTGCTGAGCGGTGGGAAATGGATAGATTTAGAAGAAAAATAAAAGGAATAATGCAGGAGCAGTTATAATTACCTGACTTCATTGGAAGGAGCACCCAAAGGACTGCACTTCCTGGTTGGTTGCTCAAAATTAGAAACAACAACAACACGGTAGCTCAGACTACCCATGGATTTCTCAGCTTTGGGACAGGAGCAAAGCTTTCTGTTTGGGTATATCAGGCACACAGATCTATCTGTGGTGATACAGGGGACTCTGGCCTCACAAATGAGGGAGAAGCATCAGAAGAGAGTGGAGAATTGTGCTAGGAGAGTGTTACAAGGAACAGCATTAAAAATCAGTCGGACCCTGGGTTATTCTCAGAGCTGAGACACACTAATGTAGAGGCTACCCAGGCAAGAAGGATGAATGACTGTCTGAATTCTACGGCAGGTATAAGTAGGGGTGCCCAAGAGTTAATTTTGAGTTAGTTTTTATTAGAACTTGCCTCATTTGCACCGACAAGTGTGAGCACATTTTTCGGGCAAAACTTGCATATTCCTGAGGTTGGGATTGTGTTCACAAAATGCATTTGTTTAAAAATGCAGATTTTGAAAGCAAACATGCATTTCTCACGTCTTAACCAATAAGGGAAAGTATGCATTCAAGTGCCCACTCTAAAAAAAAAAAAAGTTTGGGAATAGGAATGAGACAGACTGAGGCCATAGCTAGACCTAAGGTTTATCCCTGGATCATCCAGGGGTCAAACCTGTGCATCTAGGTGACACACAGGGGATCCAGTGCTCAGGCAGGGGCGAACCCTGGATGATCCCAGGATAAACCTTAGGTCTAGCTGTGGCCTAAGTTTCGAGGTGGAATTTGGAGAAACTGGGCGAATTCAAGCTGCTTCAATTTGCCCATCCCTAGGGTTAAAACAAAGTTAATCAAGATTTTGATTGCTCAGAGGCTGGATCCAGGATGGGTTAAAACAAAGAGAACAATTGTTTGGAACTGAAGAAAAGGTTTGGGGAGGTTCCTGACCTCTTGATGAATCCTTCATCTAGCTTGCTATTCAGTGTGCTGTAGCAGAATATTCAAAAGGTGGTTATTGAAGATACTCAAGTAGTGCTTGATCTGGCTGAGAGATAGAGGCGCTTCAGGACTGGACCATTTTTCCCACCAGGGCTTTTGATTGGCCCATTCAAAAGTATCCTCATGGGTTAATCAGCTGAGTGGTGGTAGCAAATCAGGCAGGCATTTGCATGGTTTCTGCAGATGCAGGGAACATTTTTTTTAAAAAACTTTAAGGTCAAAGCAAGCATATCCTGTGGCCCCTGTGGCAGATTCAGCCCATTAACAGTGCTCCTGGCAGCTGCCTGCCTGTGCCTTCTGGAGAAAATGGATTCTTGTGCCAAGGCCTCAAGGTAATGACATTTAATTCTATAATGGACACTGCATGTGTCAAAGCCAGCACATCTGGAGTTCCTTTGTTACAAGGGGTGCGGAACCGGCATCCAGATGTTAGACTCTCAGCTCCCATCATCTCCAGCCACCATGGCCAATAGTCAAGAATAGTGGAAGCCTAACATCTGGAGCCTTAACATCTGATTTTTATATTATGTACAATGTTGTATATTAAAGGTTTTCAATCAAGAGCTTTGGATGTTGGGTGGTATAAAAATGAAATGGAGGGCCATTGGTTACCCACCCGATTGAGGCCATAACACACAGTCAGATGGGAAGTTACTCTCTCTACACTGCAACCTACTTCTATATGATTTAGGTGTCAATATAAAATTGTATACCAGGCAGTTATTCATGCTCTGGTAACAGTCCATGCGCAATATGGCTATGCACTGTATGTGGAGCACGCCTCTGAAGACTGCTCAGAAATGCCCATTAGTTTAAAACATAGCAGCTAGGTTAGTGATGAGCCGGATGTATGGAACACATTGCACCACTTGGAAAGCAACTACACAGGCTCCCAGTTTGTTTCTGAGCACAGTTCAAAGCACTGGTCATTACCCTTAGAAGTCCTCAATAGTTTTGGACCTGGGCACCTTCTATAACATGAGCCAACCATGTTTTAAGGTAATCGTTAGATATTTTCTCCAGGTCCCCTGTCCTTGAGACAAAGTGGGAAGTGATCAGAGGTAGAACCTTTTCAATTGTGGCCCCCTGGTTCTGGAATCCTGCCCCCATGGAGAAGGCGAAGATCTTTGTGCACTCCCCAGACCTTTTAAATCTGCCATGTTTCAGTCTGTCTTGTTGCTATATTTCCCTGCTGCATTGCTAAACCTTATTACCAATATTGCTTTATTGGGTTCGTTGGGGATTTCTATTTTTTCCTGTAAACTACTGAGAATCCTGGTTGGACTGAAGAGTGGGATATTAAATGCTCCAATCATACACATAGAGACTAGGGAGCAAGCCCCCAAGGAATACAGTGGGGCTTGCTTTTGAGTAAACATGTACAGGACTGTGCCACATGCAGATCCCCAGAAAACCTCCCATTACTGATAACTGGGCATTCACATTGGCCAGGAGGCCTTTAAAATTCCCTTCCCAAAGGAAAGCAGGCCCTACCAAGCAGGGAAGGTGACAATAGCCTGCCAAGCTGTGCCTCATTGGACTCTTGCTTCAATTCCAAATCCATCCATGCCCTTCAAGCTGCTGAATGAGAAGCCTGGCCCAGCTCCCCCTCCCCCTCCAGCTGGGATCTGCTGTCTTCTTGTCTACGTGCTGCCTGTTCTGGCACAGTACAACAGGAGCAGAGAAAAGCAAACATTCCTATCGCTCTGGGCCAAGGGCGTGCTCCACAGCCTCAAGAATGGCTCCTCTGTTTAGCACAGGGCACTACGTCATCCTCAGTCCTGTCCCACACACTCCGGTGCTGGATGTAGTGCAGCCTCCGTAGCTTAGTGCTGTGCGCAGGTAGGAGAACGGCTCCAGCACATCGACTCGAAGCAATCTCAGCACAAGGCCTGAAAAGTTCTTTCGCTTTCTTTGTTCAGAAGGTGGCTTAAAGCAAGCAAGAATCTGGGCTAGAGCTGAAGCCCATTTATTTCCCAAACTTCTCCATTGTCAATTTCGATGTTGGATTTGTGCCAGATATTTTTCAAGTGTTTGCTAAATATCCCAGATCAAGGTTTGATGATGTTTGCTTTCAAAATGTAGATGGTGGCATGCCTGTGGTATTTAACATTTTACAATTTCAAGGATCTACAACAAAACGTTGCAGTGCAGTTCTAGCCAGCCAAGCCCTTTTCCAGGATATTCCGTTCCATATAGCCTCCTCCACCTCCCTTCCCCCACTTCAACAGACATTAAGTGTTGTGTCACCACTCAGCATGCACAGTCCTCATTGGAGGACTTATTGCACCCACTTATGTGTTTTTCCTAACTTTTGGGGGACACTTCTGCAAACTTTGGAGTCCCCCCCACCCCAAAGCCTGCTGATACTATGCATAGAAGGTGCCATTTTGGTTACATAAAGATTGGCACTTAGTGTTTTGCTGTTAGTATATTTGATGGTATTTGAGAACTATCAAAGGCTTCTCAAGTAGTGAGGACAGTCCTAAGGGGTGGGGGTAGGTGGGGAATAATGATCTTAGGATATCTTCATGAGTTAGACAGCTTTACTATTAAAAAATATTTTTAACCCGCCTTTCAGGGTGCACTGCCCTCACAGTGGTTTACAATATTAGAAAAACATGAGCATACAATTACAATGAAACACACACACACGAGCAGAAGCTAATGCTTTTTAAGCACCAAATGCAGACTAGAATACATGTGCCTTCAGAGTTGTTTTTTTAGAGTTAGCAGTGATGAAGCCATATATATTTCTGTGGGGAAGGAGTTCCAAAGGTATGGGGCCACCACTGAGAAAACCCTATCCCTAGTCCTTGCCAACCTAATAGTTCTTAATAGTGGGCCAGAGACTAGGGCTTCTGACGTTGATCTTAATGGTTCGGCAGGTTCATACAGATGTAGTAGGAGGCAGTCCTTCAGATTACATGGTCCCAAACCATTTTGGGTTTTAAAGGCCAAAACCAGCACCTTGAATTGGGTCTAGAAACTAACAAGCAACCAACTATAGAGAATAGGACGACACAACCAAAACCTCCGGATGACTTCTTGCAGCAGTTTCACATAGATGTTGAAAAGAATGGGGGACAAGATGGAACCTTGAGACACCCCAAATGTCAATGGCCAAGGGGTGGGAAAAAGTCCCCCAGCACCACCTTCTGGGTCCATCCCACCCGGAAAGAGTGGAGGCTGTGCAATTCCATGCTCCTAAGTCCCACTCTAGAGAGACAGGCCAGAAGGGCGACATGATCCATTAGTATCAAAAGCTGCAGAGAGGTCCAGGAGAACCCATAGGGTCACACTCCTCTTCCCGTCCATCCGTTTCCCAGAGAAAGTCATCCACCTGGGCAACCAAGGCAGCTTCTGTCCCAAGTTGAGCCCAAAAGCCAGACTGGAATGGATCTAATTAACCAGTGACACTCAAAACTGCCTGGAGTTGACATGACACCACCCACTCCAATACCTTGCACAGAAATGGTAGATTCTGAACTGGACTCTCCATAGCCAAGGAGCTGAGACCTGACTACAACAGTTGCTTTACTACTACTGCCTTGAGGATTGTTGTAGCTACCCCATCCCTTAATGAGGTATTACCCACTTCTAGTAGCCACATTGTAAGCCCAGCCCTGACAAGTATCCATAACAGAATCAGACAGCACCATGGCTACATGCATCTCCAGTTCTGTCAAAACTGTGGCATCCAAGCTGGTGTGAATATCAACAATTTTATCTGCAAAATAGAATGCAAACTGATCACAATGGACCATTAAAGTTGTACCAAGCAGGCTCCTGACCACTCAAAGCTTCAGCAATTGTATCGATAGTCCTAGTCACCTCCTGGTTCCAGTTCATCAACACTTCAGCAGACCACTGGTCAATTCTGCAGGAAACTCCCCCAGTGACATCAGGAAATGATCCAAATCCATAAGTAGCAGAGGGTGGACCATTGAAGTTGGTCAGCTACTCCAACAAAGGGGAGAAGCAACTTGCAACCTCAAACTGACCTGTCCATGACAACAGACTCATCATAGGCTCCCCACTCACAGATCACCTCCCCCCAATTCCATTACAGAAGACCAAATGCAATGTGTGCCCTGCCACATATGTTGGGCCAGATATTATTTGAGACACACCCATGGTGGCAGCCATGAAGTCCTGAACCATTCCACACAAGGCAGCCTCAGTATGGATGTTAGAGTTTTGAGATTCTCCACATCACCTCTGAGATCACCTCCATCAGTTCATGTAGAGAGACTGTTAGGCAACGGGTTAGATGGTACACAGCAGAATCTCCATCTTGTCTCAATTCCCCAAGAGCAAGTACTCAAAACTGTCCAGCTGTTGAAGGGGTAACTATAATAATTTGCTCCAGCATAACAACCATCCAAAGCCAAGGTAAATATAAATATAATCAGAAAGTGAAGAGCTCAGTTTCTTACAGCTCTGTAGCCGAAGTTGACCCTATGCTTGGAAAGCAAGGCAGACCCAACTGATTCTAGATTGTGAGTCTTACCTTCTCCTCTGTACTTAAACTTGCAGTGGTGTTTCCTACCAAGCAATTTGTGACAATGACAGGCAACAGAAGCCGCTTAAGAGCTTTTATATTTAAAACCTGCCAGAAAACCAACCAACAAACCTCAATACAGTGAAAATGTGCCAGCAAGTGTGAAGTACCTACATTTTAAGGCAAATATTTCATATTTAAAATGAACCATTTTCAATTTCACATTGAAATCTGGAGTTTCAAAACCTTTTGTCCGAGTACTAAGTTTCAAAGTGATGAATTTACCAAGGTTCGTCTTTTCGCATGGTCCGTCTAATTACAGTGATTGCCCTTCATTTGAAATATATCTCAGCAGCCTTTCTATTCTGTGTTGACAGAAGCTTTCTCTGGGAGAAATACTAATTGCTGATAAGCTTATCGACATGAATGGGTCATCTAGAGCCACTTAGAGGGGGATCCAAATATATGGCTGCCCATGTTTCTTGGACAGTTAAGTGAACAAGTAAGTCAATAAGGTTTTTGTGTGAGCAACCAACCAATCTTCCATCGTACACTACGTGTATTAAATCAGGGCTGTCTTAAGGCCAGCATATGGCCTGGAAATGATCCAGGAGCCGTATTTCTTTGGGCTCTGATGTTTGTTAACAGAAAACTGCAAGCTGTCACAAATGCAGTGAAAGTTTTGAAGTATAACACTTCTTAGCTGCAGCAATTTCCTGTAAAACAGCATCTATCATCATGCTGGAGAGGGAGAAAGAGAGAGAGAGAAGCCATTTGCTGCTCAAGTTGATATGCCATGCACTCGAAGTCGCCAGATGGAAGTGGCTGCCAGAACCAGATATAACATGGGAAGGAAGCAGATACAAAAGGGGAGGAGAGGAGGAGCTGTCCCTAGAGGTAGATGGTGGAAGGGAATAGAGAAAAGGGCAAGAGAGAATGTTCTATGCCAGAAATGTTAAGCTCCAAGCACTCCATAAGGCTGAGTTTGTTACCGGGAAGGGGCGGGGATGAGGGATACTCTCCCTTTAGCCTCCTCTCCAGTGAATTTGGGAATAAACAGGAAGGTACTGGTCAATATTAAAAAGCATCCCATAATTTACAGCTTTCAAAAGAGCCCGGCTTCATGTCAAAATTAGATGACCAGCATGTCACTGGCTGGAAGAACTGAGTTCCAGAGCTGACTGAGCAGGTCCTCTTTCAGCGGATTTGAGATACTATTTTAGTACTTCCAACCCCCTCACACCAGAAAAGCCTGCAGTTGTCTCACAACAGCACATTGTTTTCTAAATTCTTGGTTGTGTATAGTAATGTAACAGCTTGGTACCAGGTTACCTGAAAGACTACCTTTTCTCGTTCTCATTCATCTTATTTTTTTAGCATGGTTGTATTGTTGATATTTATATCATTATGGTATTTTTGCCTTTATTATTATTATTATTATTATTTATTTATTTATTTATATAGCACCATCAATGTACATGGTGCTGTACATAGTAAAAGAATAAAACAGCAAAACCCTGCCACATAGGCTTACAATCTAATAAAACCATAAGGAAACAATAAGAAAGGGAAGAGAACGCACCAAACAGGCACAGTGGACAATTTTGTTTTCACCTTTTGTCCTAACTCTGACACATTGTCTTTTTAATCACAGTCACAGGAAATTAGGGGGCTTGTAGAAGCCCCGACATCCACCCCACACCTGATTCTCAACTCTACCTCATCACAGTATAGCTCTAAACTCCCCAGTGGAGATACTCTTTAAATTTTCATCACAATCCAATGCATGCCTACTCCGAAGTAAGTCCCACTGGGTTCAGCAGGACTTACTCCCAGGTAAATATGTTTAAGATAATTGAGCAGAGTTTGTGGAAAAGCAGTATTATTAAAAATACTTGAACCTTAAGATTTTCTTCAGAGATCCTGCTCCATGTGTCCCTGCTGAATAAGGTGAAGCAAGTAAACACTAAGGAGGTCTTTCTAGTAGAGGCATGTGGTTACAGAACAGTGTCCCCAGAGAAGCTCGCTTGGCACCCATCTTTATGGTCTTTTCAGCTCCAGGTGAAATATCTTTTAAATATCTTTTTTTTAAAAAAAAAAAAAAGCTTGGGCCTCCGAATTTAAAATTCTTTGTTTCCAGTTATGTTTTCAGTTTTAATAGTTTTTTCTTGTTTTATACTGCATTTTAATGTTGTACTTGCTTGTGAGTTGGCCAGAGAATTTCTGTTATGGGGTGTCTAGATAAGTACAGTAATAATAGAAGCTGTTGATACCCTTATAAGTTATGATCCTAAAAACAAATACTCTAGCTTTAATCACCATGGGTGCTATTAGAAAGCTCAAACACAGTATTTGCCTTATTATATCAATGGGCAAAGCAAAGTTAGCTCTATATGACAGAGCAGAGAACTTTGCATCTTTAGTGGTAGATGGAAAAAGGTCACTGACCCAACACCTTTACCATCATCTACTGATACCTTACTATTTAGTCGCCCTATTAATATCCTAATTAGTTGTACAGCAAAACCACTGCCAGCAGCCAGTTCTCCAACTGATCTGATATAAACTCTTATTGTACCTTTTGAAACACAGAACCTGAACTGTGGACATGAGTTGCCCCAAAGCAGGATCTGGTGAAAAGCGGATATCTCAGTAGTAAAAACAGATTATGGAGTCTACCGAGCACTATTGAGAGAATAGTCTGGGAGAATTATGGATAGAAAAGTTTAGGCCAAGTCATATGCCAATTCAGACCATTGGCCATGTAGTCCCATATTATCTACTTGTATGACAGTAGTTCTACAAGGTCTCAGTCTTTGCCGCCTTCATAGGAGTTTTTATAAAGGAAATGCTACAGAATGAAGCCGGGACAAACCATGTGCTCTGCCATTAAGTTGATTCCTTGTTTTCAACAAATCCATGGAATTTCATCATAGAAGACTTTACTGTCAGTATGTTTTAAGTTAATGGGTTAGAAACGTCAGCTGACTAGTAACTAGCTGAATCAGCACATTATGATTTGCATATAAGGCAACATAGCAACAAGGGAATTCTGGGGAGGTCAAGTCAACCTTCTCTCATGAAGAGGAAGCAACTTTCCACAATGGAATGTTTACTAAAGGCAGCCACTGAGCAAAACACCTTCCACCCCTCTTGTCCCAGCTTGAGACATAACGGGGTAAAATAAGACCAGAGGGTAGAAGTCTGAAAACTTGTCTGACCGGCCAAAGGAAAACCAAATAAGTCTTGTAGTTGGAAGGTGACTGGCCCTGTTTCACAATTACAGCTTAAAGGTAGATCAGCTAAAAGGCAGATCAGCAACATCCAATAAAATGCAATAACCCTGACAGATTTTTAAGTAACTCAGCATTTATGTAACATTAGAACCTTCAAAGCCCTTCACATATATTATATCAGTAATTATACTGATATATGTGTATAGGCCAGATTATCCCATATTGTAGATAGGGGACTGAAGCTAAAAGATAATGCTTTGCCTAAAGCCATTATTAAGGTATTATGGCAAAATTTGAACTGGGGACACAGAGGACACAATTCTATAGGCTGCGCCTTGATGCTCGGAAACCCCTGAACTGAAGCAACCAAGATTTCTATACTCTGCCAGGCTGAAGCTGGCAGGGTGGGAAGAGCTGAGGGGGTGATCTTTACCTTCCCATCCTTTGATCTCCTTTATCTTTCCCTTAATTTTCACTAGATGGGCTGTTCAGCCTGTCTAGGGTGGGCACTTTGGAGGGAGAGGGAAGGAGGCTGGATAATACTTATAATTTAATTTATCTTGGTCTCTCCAGTGTCTTCCTCTCCCTGTCCAGTGGAATGTCCCTTTTTTGAAAATCAATCTCAGAGAGGCAGCCAATACAGGTCTTCCCACACTGGGGGGGGAGAGGGATGGATCTCCGACTCCCCCTTCCAAGGTCAGAGTGCTCTCTCACACCTTGGAAGGAGTAATTTTATGGTTCCTGGGATGCTTACCCAGGGGCAATAAGATCACTCTTGTAGACTGCAATCCCATGCACTTTTATGGGCAGAACTCACATGCATAGGATTGTTCTACTACCCATTATACGAACTTTCACTTTTTTAACGTAAAATTTCCACAACAAAAAAGGGAAAAATGTGGCTACAGAGATTTGAATATATCAATTTCAACCAGCTTTCACTCTTGTTGTGTATATATTCATATCATGAACTGCCCACTCTTGAATGAGGTTCCAGTGTTGTTGTTTTTAACTAAACGAAGTCTGGTCCCTATCTACACTTTTCACAAATTTAAGCAGTTAGCAATTCTGATGAAACTACAAAAGGCATTTAAGAGAACATTTAAGATTATATGGTGTGGAGATCCTTTAAATATTTGAAAATCCTGCCCAAACAAAGCACCAGAAGAGAGACTAGTAGCATAGATTAAGTATCAGCAATGAAAGAATGAAGACCTACTAATCTGAGTGAAGAAGAGTCCATATTGTCTAAACAAACAAACAAACAAAAACAGGATTACAAAGATGCCAACAAATCAAGTACAATCAGAGAAAGATCTCCTCTATTATTTTGGAAAAATTCGCCTTCACGAGCTCTGTTCTATCCTGACTAGGTATTGCTATTCATCTGTTGTCAAGAACAGTGCCTGTCACATATGATACCTAATGTGAGGAGGGAAGGAGCCACCTGAATAGGGCATGAATACAATAAGTGGAGAGGTTAAAAAAAACCCAAACCCAAAACGTGAGAGCATTTTGCATTCTTTCAGACACCAGCATTGTGAAGCAAAGTGAACATTTCATTCAAGTGTCATTCATCCGACTGGGGCTGAACTCTACATTCTCGGGTTGATATACAGTGCAGAATGGAGAAAGCCTAGGTCTATAGCAGCAATAGTTTTTTGAACACTGCCAATTATTTTTTTAAAAAAATAAAGACGAGCCATTTACAGTCCTTAGATTATTAAACAATTTTAAAGCAGCTGAAGAGATGTCATTTTTTCCACAGTTTTATTTCAAAGTGTAATCATGTCAGCTTGGAATTAACAGGTACAAAAACAGACCATGCATTTGCCTTTAACGTCAGCTCTGCATTAGAGTCATGGCAGAGTCCAGGGCTTAAAGAGGCAGCTCTCATTCTAGGTACCACAAGAGCACACTTTGTCCAATACATGTATGTATTACCATGCAGATGACTTCTCCAGGGGTATCTGTTCAAATAACCATGACCAGAAGTAAATGACTGGGGACACTAGATCTGAAAGTCAAATGACCTCATCCCTGTGAGGAATCCCTGCAGCTCCTCAGATGCAAGAGGCAGAGGACAGGTTCTTCCTTGGGTTCATCAAGGATGCAGAGGGAGAAATCACAAGGCAGACGTATCACGGTTCAGTGTATGAAATGTTACAAAATCAATACACTTGGCTCCTGACCCAGAAAGCACTTCCAGGTTCTGCTGAAGCCAATACAACGGCATTTGGAATCACTGAGTAACACATATACACGTGCACATTAACACAAAGAACACAATAGTGGGTGGGAGAGTGAGTGGGAAATTTACAGCAGCACTGGATAGAAACAAAACAACAACTGGGTAACAGATGGACTCCAATTACTATCACTGCACAAAGAACTAGTGGGCTTTGGAATCCCAGTACTAGATTTCCACTCCCTCTTCCCAAAGTTGCCCGATATCAAACACTAAGGGAGGGTCATTAGGACAATAGGGCTTCCCCACTCTCTCCTCCTCCTTGCAGCCCTCAACGCCACCTAAAAATCTACTCTGGAGGGCTTCCCAGCCCTTTTGCAGGTGGGGAGAGGTGAGACCAGAATGGCTTCTGTCAGCAGAAAGACAGCATTGGATCCAACCCTAATCGTTGCATTAAAAAGTTGAGCCAAAATATTTCAACTAATCCTTCATTGATGTGAAATATTGCATTAATGCAGTTCACAGATAAACAGAATTTTCTTATACTGTTGTGCCATACATGATCTAGCTGTTTAAAGGGGCAGAGCTGAAGACATCTGTACAACCGCATTCATTTAAAGAGTGTTTGGTCCTCCTTTGACTCAGCTTAGGGCCAAGTCACATGACTAAAAGGTGTGAGGACAATAGGGATAGGTGACCTGGTGCTCTCCAACACGGCCAATTGATTATGGGAGTCGTAGTCCAACACATCTGGAGACCACCAGACTGCTTACCCTTGAAATATGCCTTAAGGAGAAAGGACTGATTAGTTGGTAACATGGATACTTTGCTAAGAAGATAATCCCCTTTTACTATGCCACTGCAAAGTTGCTGAACTGGCGGCAGGGGAGGGGAGGTGGCAGTAAAGCCTTTGTTTTACCATCAGCCATGCTTGTGGTGAAGTGTTCACATGAGAACCACTAATGGGTTGTGGGAACGGATCCTCAAATCTAAAGAAAGTCTTCATGTTAAGCAGAACCAACTCACTTGATCTAAAGAAGCTTTTAGAAAAGCTAACCATGGTCCAATGAGCACCCCATTCACATGATAAAAGGCAGCCTTAGCCATGGCCACTGTTGCACAATATTATCCCACAGTGGTGGAACAGTGCTGATCTGATCTGGAGAATTTTATTTTTATTACATTTCTATACTGCCCAATAGCTGAAGCTCTCTGGCTGGTTCAAAGCTCCCTGGGCGGAAATACGCCTGTAACAGCATGTTTGACAGTTTACTTACACCCAAGTCAGTACAGCACATTTGAGTTGTGTTCCAGAGAGAACATTCTATCACTCTGCTGACATACAATTTTACTTTGGCCTTACCCAGGTGCTTGAGAAGAGAGCACTTTCACCCTTGCACATAGGATGGTTGCAATTTCACTTCCAGCTCCCTCCCCTTCTGCTGTATTTTGAATCCCATCCCAGGTGGTTCCCTGGCCTTCAGGAGTGGCTTTGTGCAGTGTGGCATGAGAGGCAAAAAAGCCCTAGTGTGCATGTGGTATTACACACATGACCCTTCGAGTGCAAAACCCTAATAGTATTATCTGTTTTTCATCAACATCAAACTAGTGAGCAAATACTCAGCTCAAATCTTAAGTGAGCCGGTGTGGTGTAGTGGCTAAAGCGTTGGACTATGAGTCGGGAGATCTGGGTTATAGTCCCCACTCAGCTATGGAAACCCACTGGGTGACTTTGGGCCAGTCACAGACTCTCAGCCCAGCCTACCTCACAGGGTTGTTGTTGTGAGGATAAAATGGAGAAGAGGAGGATTATGTACGCCGCCTTGGGTTTCTTGGAGGAAAAAAGGCGGGATATAAATGCAATAATAAAAATAAGATACTTCTAATTATGTTCCCTTAGGAAACAGCCCCACCCTCCTCACACACCCCAGGCTCAACATCCCCTTCAAGTGTTCAGGACTGTGGGTTGTTTAAACCCCAGATAAAATGACTTTGTATTATGTGCCAAACATTTGACTCGAGAGCATCCCGTAGAAAAATCCAGGTGGTGGAAGACAGGCTGCCTGGAGATGTTATGGTAAATTAAAGCTCAGGTTTATAAGTGCCACTGTTGGGAATTCCAACATAAATAGGATTTAACATACAGGATAGCCAATGAGGCAGAGGCCATAGCTGACAGAGCTTTCCCTTTCCCCCCTATCTGTCTAACAACGGCACCAAAAAGGAGAGACTGCAACCAACTTGGATCTTGTCTGATTTAGGCGGTTCAGGGAAAGATAAAAACCAGCTATTTAGTGTGTTCCGGTCCCTGAAAGCCACATGCAAGCTAGACCAGCAGAAGCTATAACCTTCCCCTGGTTGGTTGCCCCTTTTTGACTTAAGACTTGACCAGCACAGAAAAGCTGCTCCCTTTCTCTGACAGCCGGGATCATCTGGCAACTTATGCCACCCTTGTCCAACATGCTGGGGGAAAGGATGCTCCGTCTCTTTCGCCTTTGACTTCAAAATTAAAAGCAAATGTCAGAGCGAGCTTTTAGGGTGTCTTCTACAAGAGTTTAGGTTGGCCTCTTTTTCCCAGATGTGATTAATCAATAAGAAAGGTTGCTGGTGTGGATGCTCTACGAAAAAGCAGGCTGGAGCCTCTGAAGAGCTGCCCCTATGGAGAGAAGAGGAGACTGTTATGGGGAATTGGATACAAGATTTGCCCCAGAGTAGCAGCCACTGGAACGAGTGCAGCAATGACAATGTGGGCTCGTCAGACCAGGATGCTTTACACTGAAGTCACAAGTTCAGCAGTAGGGGTGGGATTAACACGGTGCAAGAACCTGCATGGCTGAAGGAGGACAAAGATGGCAACTTTCAGTGAACTGATGGACAAAAGCAGCTATGGTGTGACTGCATCATGACATCAACTAGAGAGAGACATAAGAGGCAAGCATGCCAATTGCACAGAGATAATTAAGCCATTCATGTGAAACCCAAGTTTACCACCATCAGTAGAAACTACTACCAAACCCTTCTTTAGCCAGTTTCAAGTTTTAGCCTGGACTGCCTTTGTGTGCAGCAAGGATAGGCAACCTGGAGCCCTCCAGATGTTTTGGACTGCAACTCCCATAATGCCTGACCATTGGCCATGCTCACTGGGGCTGATAGGAATTCTAGTCCAGTACATTTGGAAGCACCAGGCTGCTCACTCCTGACATACAGCTTGTCAAATTTGAAATGAAACTCAAAGGAGGCCAACGCAAAGGAGGGCTCAAAGGAGACCAACACAATATCCACTGGTGGAGGTTTAGATGCTTTTAAGTCTCTTCTTAAGTAACAATGCCTTATAAAGAGTAGATACTAAGTTGGTAAGGAATCAAACAGATAGCGACCCTGTTCAGATGACACACTAAGCCACGTTGGTTAAGCATTTTGAGCTAAACATTATAGCTTAGCATGTCATGTGAACCATTCCTAACCATGGTGGCTTCATAACCATGGTTTAAAAACTAAGCATTTGCTGCAAAAGGGTTAGCAGCCTAACCATGGCTTAGCATGCCGTCTGTTCATTAAGTTAGTAAGGAAACAAACAGTTATAGTGACGATGAACCACACACACTGTATTATATTTCATTTTCAATAGTGCTTCCTACGTGTTTGCCTAAATCCTACTACAGGTAAAACCAGCAACTGTGCTGTCAGGTTGGGGCAACTTTGCATTAGAAACCTCCTCAAAGTTACTAAGAATCCACATCAAGATTTACAGACAAAGCCAACTCCAAGCCTTCGCCATGCTTGAAGAGCAGAAAGTCAAAGGCTTGTACACCCTTATGTTTGTCTCATTCTTTCAGAAAATCCCTACAGAGAATGGAGCAGAGAATGTCCTCTACCCTGCAATAGAAGCAATGAATTTGTATGGTTAGCGATTTGTATAGGTATTTTTTTAGTGTGGGAGTTCAGCAGGCAGAAAAGCAAAGCAATACAACGTAGCTTAATAGGTCTTGCTAGTTTGCAAAATGGTAGCTGCACGGAATACCTACGGTCATTCAGCGGAACTCTGTCAGTTACACAACACAAAAGCAAAACATTTTTACATTCAAATGAGCTGATGATCCTTTCAGCATGCAAACATCTCTATTCTCTTTCTGACTGTGAGTAAGGTGGGTGATCCACTTATGGGTGCACTTGACATCAAAATGAGCTTAATGAGCAAGCAGGAGTGGGTTTCTCCTGCATGGGGGGCACAAAGCTGTAGAGGTATGAGGACATAAATAATGAACTGGGCGGGGTCCCGGTGGTGGTTATGCTCACATTCCATTCAACCACTACACAAAATCAAGTAAGGGGAATGCAAAGGAAGCCTCAACAGCTGTCAGGAGGAGGAAAGAGATGAGCAGACACTCAGCTAACCCCAGTCTGTGCAAGTCAAGCTGCCATTTGATGATATAGCCTCGGCTATGGGGCGGTATACAAATGTAATTAATCATCATCATCATCATCATCATCATCATCATCATCATCATCATCATCATCTGAAGTTTGCAGGTGTTTTTTAAAAGGAATATTAACATTCAGTATTGAGTACAGAACATTAAGCATGCATGTCTGCATTTCTGAACACCTGCAGGGGAATGCAAGAAGTTGACATGGCCATAGGGATTACGGGAGTTGTAGTCTAACACATTTAGACGCCAGGCTTGGTAGGGCCGTTCTAAAACATGTATATAAAGATTTTAAAAATGGCAGGGAAACTCAGGTAAAGATTAGAACATTTGAAAAAGGGAGTTTGAGAGCTGCAAATGATTTGAAAGAAAACCCTGCAGCTAAGCATTCATCACTTTGTGAGAGAAAGGACAATTTGAGAGCAAAGAGCAGCAGCAATTTAGAAAATCATGTGTAGAATTGCATTATTATTTTTTGAAAAACTCATTTAATACATAGTTTTTTTACTATGTGAAATCAACCTAAAAGAAGAGCTGAAGAGCAAAGAGAATGGTGTGTTTAATTTATATTAAACAAGTTGTGTTGCTTGCAGGAGCAAAAAACAAAACCATGATTTTGTCCTTCACGGGTCTCCACTTGTGCCTCTTATATATAGAAAAACCCTGTGTAATTTAAAGCAGCAGCAAATATACTAGGAACAGCAATCACTGGGAAAATTATCCTTACAGATGTTAAAATTTGAAAAACGTGATTTTAAAGCGGCCTTCTTCAGCCTGGTGCTCTCCAGATCTACCGGCGTACAAGTCCTATCATACCCAGTCAGCATGTGTTTTTTTTAAGTCAAATACATCTGGAAGTTGAGAAAGGCTGTTTTAAAGATTATGGGATGGGGTTGGGGAGGAAAGAAGAGTAAAAATAAAGGGCACGGAGAAGTAATCAGTTGCATATTCAGCAAATGATAAGGCATATTCAGCAAATGATAAGGCCTGTAGCTAGGATTCCTTTACTTCCAAACTCAGGAAAAACTTCTCCCATCTATTAGTTCAGGAGAAATTATGGTCAGGAACTAGGTTTTTTATTTTCGCTGGCTAATCCCACCTCAGAGTAAAGATTGTCAGCTCACCTGAGCACTGAGGTGTCTCCAGCAATGGATCCAAGAGGAAAACACAGGAGCATATGGAGGGAGGCCAGCAAGTAACCTATATAGCAAAGAGAGGAGTCAAAGAGGAGAACACACAGAACACACTATGGAGGAAGAGAGAAACAAGGCATAGGCAGGAACAAGAGTAGTTACTGCATCCAGATACTCATGCATTCAATTACAACTGAAGCAAATATATAACGTTTCTGCTCTAGAAAAGAGGCAATAAGCAATTGCAAAGCATGCCATCTGGGTGTTTTATAAGCTGCAGATATTTTACAAATGCTAAAATAAAGATAATCCACCAGTTTCAGCTGCTTTGATGGCCTTGGATATTCATAAAATTGAGAGAAAGTGACTCTGTTTGCTTCATATTTATTGAGCTAAAAATGCATGCTAGCTGGCAAAAGTAACCCTGGGCTATTTACTTACACAAATACACACACACGCACACAGACAGACAGACACGCACACGACCCTTCCTTTCCTCCTGGTTCCTTCAACATAAATCCTCTTCAAAACCATCTGTCTGAACTCCGCTCGCTCTTCTTTTTTGGGATGAAAGGGAGGAATTTTTCATGTTTTGTTTATATGCGTAACGGTTAAGATTCTGCCAAACAAGAAACATTTTCATTTAAGAAGTTGGATAATATGGAGCTGGTGCTGAAATCACATACCCACAGTTGTTCACTGCCATGAGATCTCCCACAAGAAGAAAAGGGTACGTCAGCATGCTCACAGCAATCTGAAACAAAGAAATGACTGAGGCATCCCCTTCTAGGCTCCAAAGTTAGGCAAAAAAAATGAGCAGAAGGGCTTCGTGTGAGACAATGAAAATTGGAAAGGACCAGTGGGTTTGGGGCACTCAGAGAGAAACTTTTCTACCAGAGGCAGACTTACTGTCAGTTACATAGAAGGAAGAGAAATACGCCACCAATTTATATCACAACTGGCAGAAAGAACTCCAGTTAAGAGATGCACGATACATGCAGCAGAGCCACCTATTTCCATCAAAATGTACCCCTGGGAAGAGACCCGTAGACACAAAGAATAAGCTATGACAACAACTGTTCTCTGCCCACACTGTACTTTATTAGGGTTTATTCAAGTTTGGTTTGGCAGGACAGCAGTTTCTCAAGTATAAAGAGCATCTGGGCAGACCAGCAAGTTTTCAGGATTGTGGCCACGAAGCCACTACAGCCTGCAGCTCCATAGGACTTACAGAGAGGAGAGCTGATGTTTTCAGAAGCAAGCCTTTCCTTTGATTTAACCCAGGGGTGGAGAACCTCTTTCAGCTTGAGGGCCGATCTCAAGGTTGGAGAAGCTCTGGGGGGCCACATGCCAGTGGTGGGCGGGGCTGAAGGCAAAGAAGGCGAATCCCAAAAAAACAGTAATTAAAACTATACCAACACGTTGGAGCTTTAAGCTCTTACTGCCAATAGCTAAGCCTTAGTGGAAGCATTTCAACCTTTTGGAAGGGGGGAAAATGCACAAAAGTCAGGAAACCACTAAACAATCTTGGTTGACCTTCTAGAATGTGTGTGGGGGGGAATGCACAGAAGTCAGATCAGTGGTGGGAGGTTAACCTGGTGGGTCCAGAAGAAGGGGATAAGACTGGGACCCCAGGAGGGCTAGATTTCGCTCCCAAGCATGAGGTCCTCCACTCCTGATCTAACCTAAATCACGTCGAGCAGATAAGACTTTAAAAAGTCACATAACTACTCCTTTTATGAAACTAAGAGCCACTAAGGCACTAGGGGCCAAGCTGTGTCACGAGCTCCATGGCCAGTGGCATGCTGCAGCAGAAGAAGGGGACTTGGTGAGATTGTAAATGGCACGGACACAAGCCTACATTGTTGCCTGCCCCTCCAATGCTGTGCTACAGAATCAGGAAGAAGGCTGCCGAGTAGCAGCCAGGGCATGGGGGTGGAGGATATCTACTTTTGGGTGCAACACAGTGGGATTGTTTCATACTTTGAACTTGTGGCACCGTTGCCCCCAAAGTTGCCGGATACTGCTTTCAGTCAGGGTATCAAAAACCAGCGGTTCAGACAGCTTTGACCTGAAACTCTCCCAAAGATCACTTGCTGCTATTGACTGCTATTGACTACATGCAACGATTTACACAGAACAGTGAAATCACACAGAACAAGGAGCACAAGCACGTAACCATGCACCCGAATTTCTCCCAACAGAAGCAACTGCTTACATACCCCCATCACAAACTTGGTGTAGCTCCGGATCACGGAGGCCTGGCTGAACTGAAAAACAGACATCAAGAGAGGACTTGAGCCCAAGCCGTCACACGCAATGAGTGAATACAGGAAGGTCATCAGATATCAATGCTACTACAATTTTGGAACGATCTCCCCAATGAGGCTCGCCTGGCGCCAACATTATCTTTTCGTCACCAGGTCAAGACTTTCCTCTTCTCCCAGGCATTACAGCATATGTTGAGTTTTTAATTGACCCAGAAAAGATAAATATTGCATGTAACCTGTTTTTACACTTTTTATGGTTTTAAATTTTGTATATTTGTTTTTAATGTTCCGTGTTCTCGAGCTTCAGCTATGGGGTGGTAAATAAATGCAATAAATAAATAAATAAATTGTGCACAGAAACTGGTAGAAGTCTAACCACAGCTATGATCTGCCTAGTATCAACGTCATGCAGGTAGAAACAACATTTTTGATGGACAAGAGGCACCCACTGAATTGAAGACGTTGTAATTACATTTCCTCCAGAAGGAAGGCCAAGACCACTGAGCCATGATATAACTATGTGTAGTCCAGGCTGTCCTTCCATGGAAATAACTTTATACTTGAACCCATGCCCAAGAGGCAACAGGCTTCATGAGTTGTATTAATCAGCAGCTCCAGGAAATAGGTGTTGCGTGTTTCGATAGTTCTGTAGACCTAGTTAGTTTGCTGTAGACTAGTTAAACCAGCCAAAACAATGACTATGGGAAAGCAACGTGGCTGAAGAGAAGCTATGTGCCCAGAGCAGAAAGAGTTGGCTCAGAGATGGCGAAGGGCCCTTCCAAAGGAAGCACTGTTGTATGGTGAGGCTCAAGCTTGTGAAGTTCACATCCTATCGAAACAGCATTAACGAATCAACACAAATGATTATTTTTCCTAGTTTCATTTCTCATCTAAAGTCACACTCATTTTAAGTTGTGGAAACAAAACAAGGAGTGGTTTCGTTCACAGATGTTGCGTGCCCTTCAATTTAGATCAAGGCTTCAACCAGGATCCATGAAAGGCTAAAAATCTTTTCATTTCTCCCTCCACGCTTTTGCTGCCACCCAAACGTATCACTTTTATTTCAACTGTTGACAAGCACAGCAGGTTCTTGAGGCCCCACATTCTTCCTTGATATCAGCATAAGTAATGGTCTCTAAACCAACAAACGACCCAACAAAATCAGAAAGACCACCACTCACGTTGTCATCCACTGCATAGGTGTTGATAAAATGAGCCAGAAGGTTGCAGCACCATAGAAAAATAACATCACCTAGGACATGAGGAACTAAACCTCTGAAAAAGCAAGAAGAAAGATGGAATGAAAAAACCCCACCTTGAATTAATTTCAAAGGAAGTGGAGAATGAGAGTATTTATGTCTCTAAAGGTTATACGTATGAAGTTTGTACTCTGAGTATAGCAAACTTATCAGGTTGTATGCTGAACTAAAATTCTGGATCAAGCCAAGAGGCATACATAGAAAGAGAAAAGATACAAGATTCCCCAGTTCTGTACAAGCTCTTTTGAGCCTCGAGGAGAAAAGAAATGCAAACCAAATGTTAGCGTATTTATTGAGAATGCAGAATTTCCAAGCAATACAGCAGCAATATGTTTTGGGGGAAGAAATTATTCTATTTTTAAAAAATTGATTTTTAATGTTCAGTCTTTTAATCTTTGTAAATCGCCCAGAGAGCTTCGGCTATGGGGTGGTATATAAATGTAAATAATAATAATATATTAATAGCCCAATTTAATCTGGCACGAAATGAATTCAGACAATCATTTACCAATTGCTAAGTAACTTACCACAGCGTTCATACAGCTACTACGGCAGAATAGGGCCAGTTGGTATGCCTTCCACCCGCAGGGTGAGAATGCCACCGCTTAGTATATGATTGTCTGCATTCAACCCCAGTGACAACAGAAAGAGAGATTTAACAAATCAGTAGAACAGAATTCCCATTCCTGGTACCCGCCTGATGTTTTGGACTACAACTCCCAGCATTCCTGATCTTTGGCTATTCTAGTTAGAGCTGATGGGAGCAGAAGCTCAAAACATTTAGAGGGCACCAAGTTGGGGAAGGCTGCAGTAATATAGGCATTTATAAGTTCACATTGACTGGAAGCCATATCCCTGTAAGGTTTTATTGTAGCCCCTGATTAACTGCTTCTAACTACTAAACATGCCCTTGTGCTATTATCCGCCAAGCAGAAAATAACAATGCCTTACAGGGCTCACATTATCTTGCTTCTTGTTGTATTGTGCCAGTTCTGTCCACGTTTCAACTATTTAGTTGGAGTTACCTCCTCTATGCACCTTTTATCTCTGTTCTTCCACCTCAACTTTCCAGGCTGTCCAATCTCTTGGTAGGTTGAAGTAGACTAGTTCTTTTACTGGATTCTTTTCATTCACATTCAGGTGAATTTATGAATGTTTTTCTTAAGCAAACATTTGATGTGATATTTTCCATAAGAGCAGGTGCCAGAGCACATAAAAACATTTTTCTTCTATTAAAAAGATGGCCTAGAAGAGTATTGAGCTGATTTAAAATGGGATTGCCACTGATAATTCAGCGTTTTTGTTTTTTAAATCAAACTAGAATGAAAATTTCACCAAGTGACCTGAAAATCTGGAGCTTTCCCCTACCTCTAGTTGACTGCAGCCCTTTTCTCACCTTCCAATTCTGTGAGTTCAAAAGGACATCACTAATTCATCTGTCATGACATTAAACAGTAACTGCACAGATGAATTTAAGCAACCTTAGTGCTGATTAAAAAGTAATCAGATAAAACAAGATTTGCTAATCTTCTTATCACTGTTTTGATTGAGACAGTCCTAGTAATTATTGTTGTTTAAACAGTAAGTCTTGAACTCCTTCCAGAAAATTCCCCAGGCCGACTTTATGCAGAGAGGAGTCCCAGAGCTGAGCTGCTGCCTGTGATGTATTATTTTGTGTTCATTGTTTTTATTTGACATAGAGCAAGCTTCCCCAATTTGGCACCCTTCAGATGTGCTGGACTAAAATTCCCATCACCAAACAGCAGAGCATGATTTGTTGGGGATGCTGAGAGTTGTAGTCCAACACATCTGCAGGGATGGGGGGGGTGCAGGTTGGGGAAGGCTGATGTAGTACTATTGGCTGACCATGACAGACTGCAGATTCTCATGGTTCCTCTTTCTCTCTTGTATATATTTGAAATTGTAGAATCCCAAAGCGTTTCCAATTGGGCATTGTAATAACAATGCTGTATTGAACTAAAGAGAGCAGGAAGAGTAACATCCATTTCTGCTGGCAAATTATTGTTTTGAATAAGAACTAATCCAAAGCCTTCTTGAATGTATGATACTTGATCATAAAAGCAACACAGCAGGTTCAAATTTAATGAAAGTTGCTAGGAATTCAGATAGACTCACGTACACAAAGAATCCCAGGAGCCCTTCTTCTTTCCAAATTGTCCCAATGGAGCTAAAGACACCTCTGTTGGGAAAGGAAAACAGACTCAGAGGAAGGTTCTCACACATCTGTTCAGCCTGCAATAAATTACTGCAGCTCCCACCGCTATGCTTCAACATGGGAAAGGAGAAATGTCTACATGTCCTGGGAATGATCCAGCTGCAAGTGCAGCACTTATTACTTGTGTTCTCATTCTACTATATCACAGAATCTTAGAATAGTGGAGTTGGAAGGGGCCTATAAGGCCATCGAGTCCAACCCCCTGCTTAATGCAGGAATCCACCTTAAAGCATGCCTGACAGAGGACTGTCCAGCTGCCTCTTGAATGCCTCTAGTGTGGGAGAGCTATGGTGAGTGCTGCCCTGTTTGGACAGGGGCATTGCTGTAAGGCCAACGCCCCTGTCTGTCAAGTCGTCTGGAAGAGGCCTACACCTCCCTTTCTAAGCTGGTGCAAAGGCGAGGAGCATTTGCTAGGAACATTTGCTATGCATTTCCTGGAAAACCTCCCTGATTTGATCCATTATTGTCATTACCAGCTGCAGTCTGCAACTCCACACTACACCAGCATGGAGCAGGAGAAGCAATTAACACCAGAAACATTCCCAGAAGCATTTCTGGAACACAAGAAATCTTTGGTGGCTTTTTAAAAGTATATCCAAACAAGTCAGAAGTGTGCTAAACATGGTGGTGTAGAACTATTTACGGCTGGGATTCTGAACAGATATCCTTAATGAGCAAAATCAAGGCCTATTCACATTAACGAATAGTTTTAGCATGACATGCTTAGTGTGACACTCTGCCATGACAACTGCTTCCCACCCACTTCAGATTTGTGCCAAACTCTCTTGTTTGCAATTGTACTAGCACTGGTTTAGGTTCCTGCCCAGGCAGATCGTGATATAGCACTGGTGTTATGCCTCCTTTTTTCAGGAAATAGAAAAGGTTGAAACACACAGAATTACAGAGGGATAATGGGTATCTTAGGGCAAAGACACAATGGACCATGGGGAAGGATTGGGAGCTGTGAGGATGTAGACGCTGAAGCTTCTCTGTTTACATTGAGCAAAGAATGTATCTGGGATTCCTTGCTATTATTCTCAGATCCAACTGTATGCCAGGATGATCTCACCTGTATTTAACTTCGCGTCCTACGAACTGGACCATCCAGCGCACAGAGATCACTGTAGGGGGGTGGGGAAACACAAGCGACTGTAGAAGTAATTCATTCAATCATTTGACACAGATCCAGTAATTCCACCTGTCAAACTCCACCACTCTATCAGCTATAGTTCTCCACTCACTGTACTTAACAGAGGTGTCAATTGCATACCTGAGCACTCTTCCATATTACTAAATACACCACAGTCTTGTAGCACATTAAAGACTAACAAAGTAAATTGTAGTATAAACGTATCACACACACACAATTTGTCAACAGTAGGAAAGGGTGGTAATTGGTAGGGATGGATAAATCCATCTATTTTGATTTTTATAATGTTCGTCTGTTTTAAGCACAAGTTTATTCTGTCTCATTTCTGCATGTTTTAGTCCAAATGCTTATTTTTTGTGTGCAATTGGCCCTAGTGTACACATTTTTGTACACAATTTTTGATCTGAGAGAACTGCATTGCAAAATTCGGCCAAGTGTGTAAAACAAAGGATAATTGTGTTTTGGTTCATATATTAGTTTGGGAAGTGTGAATTAGGTTGGTTTGTACTAAAATGTGAACCAAACAAATTTCTCCCCCATCCCCAGCTGTATGCCTGTTGCATTTCTAAGATAAACAAGATGTATGCAGGTTAAGTACAGAGTTAACCATTTACAACAGCAGGCTCTAGAGATATGACATTTTTTGCTATGCTGGTTTTGACACCTGAAGAGGGACAATTTATTTATTTACTTGCAGTGGAAAAGACCATCTCAAACTTGACTGACTCAAGTTCAGATGCAGTCAAGACTGGGATTATCTCTGTGAATTATGCAAGAAGTAATTGCTTTCAAGTGACCAAGAAGAGCTGATTCTAGAAAGTTAATATTGCAGCCAAGGAAAAGACTGAAGAACAGATCACACATCTTACCATGCAATGGATGAGAGATAACCCTGGATACACACTGCATCATCATCTCATGGGAAGTCTGATAAAATATATCAATAAAGGAGAATGTGAACTATCTTCTGAGAAATGGGCCTGACTGAAATGGATCTTAGTCAGTAGGTCTAGGGAGGGAAATTGATTACTTTCTACCCATACCCCACAGTCCCTGACACAAATCTACAGTGGGGGCCAAAATTGTAGACACTTTTTTGAAATTTTCATGTTTTGCAACTTTGCTGATAGAAAATGTTCTGCCTCACAAAATTCAAATGTTTATATATCAATTGAAAGACCTGACTCACATAATACAACAATACTGCGTCTTTTCCTGGATGTCCAATCAACTCTATTCTTTGGTGCCATTGCTCTATTTATGATGTACGTACGTACACTTTTTATTTGAGAAATACTTCAAATATTCACACAATCTCCAACTGCGCTTCAGTGACAAAACAAACATCAAAACTGACTTTCCCCAGCTTGAAACATGATGTATTGCAACTACTGCCATGTGATTGGTCCCCGGAACAAGGACTGTGATTGGCCAGCAGAGCTTGCAATTCCAATCCATTTCTTCACTCAATCACACCTGTGTTTGTTTTTAGACTAAAGTAAGCATAACTTTTTTTTGTATTGCAGATATTTGCATTCTGGTTTTTTTATTGAATTCAGCATTAAATTCTCTTTCAATTGATATATAAACATTTGAATTTTGTGAAACAGAACATTTTCTATAAGCATGCAAAGTTGCAAAATATGAAAAATTGAAAAAGTGTCCACAATTTTGGCCACCACTGTATTTGCTGGACTACATAGAATGAAATAACTCCCACTGTCACTTCATTACTTTCAATCACTCCTGTTTCCCACATAGTCTCACTCTAGTACAACTGTAACCCAGGTAATTTAGATAGGGGATATCATGAAATTGCTGTAAGTAGAAGTTGCTGAAAATGTACCCCCAGTGCACACCCAGGTTGTAGATGTTTGATGAGTTACGTCTGATGGCAAAAACTCATTTTCTTTGAACTTTCCAAGTTTCACAGGTTAAATACTTTTCATTCCTATATGCACTTAATTTATACCATTTTTAACAAGTGTTTTATTTGACTGCTTGATTGCTTGAGTGCCAAAAGAGCTGAATTATTAAGAAATCAAGCAGCCCCTACATTTGCATTTTCCTGATAATCCATTCCACATTTAGCAGTCTCAAGATAATCTGTATAACCACAGCAAAATGTCTTAGAAAAATTAGGGTTTATTTACGTTACAGTGTTTTATTCAGTATTAGAGGTGCCTAGTGGGGGGCAAGTATTTGTGCCCATATTTTCATACCACTCATACAGGTTTTCCCACCTTCTCATAATGGCGGCCCGAGGCAGTTTTTCAAACTAGGAAAGGGGACGGGCAGGGAAATCAGCCTTCAGATTGATCTTTCTTGATTATTCATTAAAATGCAAAGCTCTCATCAAGCACTAGGTAAAAGATAAAGCAAAGAGAAACCGTTCAGTGGGTTCCACCTCTTTCGCCACTTTCCTGAGGGATGTTTTCACATCATCCTTGTTAGAAACATGTTCCATATCCTCCAAAGGAAAGGCCTGGGGTACAGAAAACAGGAAGCAAGTAGATATTAAACTCATCTCTCTTGCTATGATAAGGAGTAGCACCTGTGGCCCTGCTACCAGTATATTCCCAAGACCTTACCCCCACATTAGATAAATATAGCTTGGTTGGGAGAGTAGAACCTGCACAAACCGCTCAGGGTGGCATAGATGGGGTAGGATTATCCCATTGTATCTTCATAAAAATGCTTTGAGGAAAGTTAAGTTGAGAGACAGTAACTCGCCCAAGACTATTCAGCGAACTAAATGGTGGAGCAATGATTTAAATCTAGGCAACCACTTATCTTCGCTTCCCCTTCCTACCTCTATTTCCTTCCCCGCATATGATTGCTGCAAGGGGAGAGGGCTGCCCGACTCCTTCCACCTCACAGAAATAGAGAAGTTGCTTCCTGCTTTGAAAGCTCCCAGCTTGGAAGCATGCATGTGCCTCCTGCTCACCACCTTGTGCCTAAAGCAGTGCCCGCCCAGGCACCCCCCACCCACCCCGCCAAGCTCAGAAGGCGCATGAATGAGCTTCTCTTCCCCCTTTCCAAGCAATGCACAGAAGGGAGGGAGGTGGCCGCCTGCGCAGCTGAATCAGACAGTGTCAAGCTTTCGGAGCTTTCCTGTGCACAGCAGGAGGGGATGGAGTGGAAGGCAGCCAACCCATCTTGGCAGGAGACACAGCAGCACTCCGCCCATCCTTAATGAGGAGCTGTCGCTGAAGATTAGAAAAGCGAAATCAACAACCCCACTGTCAAAGGTAGAACAGGCCAAGAAGTGTCAAACTAGCCAGCTTTCACAGGAAATAAAAGTTCACTAAGAGACGATCAGCACCTCATTATTTTAGGGAGGTTGGAGGCATTCTGACATTCCTAAAGCAGCCTGAGGGTGACTTAATAATCAATTAATTTAAAATATAGTCCAGGAGGGCCATCAGGGTTTGACTGTAGTTAAAAAAAATATACTGGAGGATTAAGGAAATTGTTCACAGAACTAAAAAAAGTGAAAGACATGCTTTGAGGGGCTCCATTTACCATAAGGCCAGCTGCAGCTTTGAGAATTCAGAGCCCTTGGGTCTATAAAAGGATTTACTGCCTCTGGTTAAAGGAAAAAGCCTGATTACCCCAAACCAGAGTGGCTGCTGCTCAATTCCTTCCAAACTTCAGCGGGCAAGGATGTCAGCTGAGACTTCACTTATAATGAAATGCTGACCCAAATTTCCTATCTATCACAAGACTAGCCTTCAATACATATAGCGCAGAGAGCCAACATGTGCCTTACCTTCTTTACTCGCCCTCGGCTTACAGTGGATAAAGTGCTAGAGATGATGCGAGGAACAAGGCCACGGAAAAGGCCCCTTTTCCCATCTACTTCCACAACGTGTCTGGCTAGGGAATAAACGACAGCGTCACTTCAGCATCAGTCTTCAGGAGTTACAACTTTCAGCTGACTTAAGTATTTACCCAAAACAATGAATATCTCAGGGATTAGATACTGGCATCATAAAATGGGGAGAACCCTGGCATTTTCAACTCATCTTTCAACTATGGTGTGCCTAACTTAAAGGCCTGGTTCACACAACACGCTAAACCATGCTGCTTAACCACAAGGTTAATGCGTTCCCTTAACCATTTTGTGGTTAAGCAGCATGGTTTAGTGTGTTGTCTGAACCAAGCCAAAGAGTTATACAGGATTTCATTGGGCTAGATCAGAGTGTGAAAATTCCTTTAAGTAGTGCTTAGTTGTGCTGCCTCCTTCCACCCAGAGTTCAAGTTAGAATCTACAAAATGTTTTCAAAGGAATTGTATGGAGCTTAAGTTACTATAAACATCCAATGGTTGGACAGAAAAGAAAAGACTAAAATGTGTCTCTAGTGTAATTATATGATGTAGTAGTTTGCTACTGTAGTGAAACGAGACTGCTCCCACTTTTCCAACCTTTAGCTTGCTGTAAAGCAATATTTGTTCCCTATATACATTTAATTTCAGGAATGTTAGAGAGAGGGAGAGAATGAATGAATTTCCATACAGACAAGTCTACAATGACATCTTCATTAAACAACCATATTATTTAGCCCTTCAATTGACAGAGTGATTGCCATGGTTCATACAACAAATAATCACAAAGCAACACGCATACAAAAAACCTCTTTAGCAAAGGACCCAGATTGTAAATTACAGTCCAAACAGGACATTTTATGGATAAAAAGGTAGGTGCAGAACATCCCTTACACAATAATAGAATCTCTTTAATTATTTTTTATCCAAAAGCAAGCTGTGATGCATGCAAGCTTTGCTACCTTACAAGTTATAAATGTGCCTATCCCTTTTAATAGGTTTTCCATCTCCTGCAAACCAGATTGCTAATGGATATTTTTCAATAGGTGCCAAATAGGGAATTAGATAAATGGTATGACAGAAAGTAACAAATCAAATCCTCAACTGCCTTATGCAATACTTGGTAGAATGCCTTTCACAGAAAGGGGACCATCTTAAAATACCATCCTAGGTGACCAAGAGCTAATTTCTGATCTAGTGAAAGTGTAAAATCTCCATCAATCTAAGCAGGTGTCTCAAACAAACACACACAACTGTATTAAGATGCAAACTGTTTTTATAGCTTCACTTTCACTAGATATAATTTACACTTCAGGTAACCAAGCTGCACCTTTTGCAGCATGTATGAACTTTTCTAAAGCAGTAAGCACCAAAAATTGTTTCATATAACCTGCAAACTTCTTTTACAACACCATGGGCACTATAAATGGGACAAAAAGTAACAGTAATTGCCTACAAGACTTAAAAAACAGGACACTAACAACACAATCCTATGTCTATTCAGAAGTAAATCCAACAGAGTTCAATGGAGCTTACTTCCAAGTAGGTGGCTATAGGACTGCAATCTTAAGGGAGCATTCTTGAAAAAGCTCCAAAAACTACATGGTACTAAGGAAAACTGGTAACCTATAAAGCTTTAGCTCTCACTTTTTCCTCTCTCTCCTATCACTTAGCGTTCACACAAGCACCCTTGCAAGAGTAAGACCTTTGACTAAAATAAAAGAAGTGACCCCAAAAGATTTTTCCTCATGGGGAATTTATGTTCCCCCCAAAACAACAGTATACTCAGAAATGGCATTTGTTGAAGAGCTGCTTTACCTGAATCATGTCAGCACTGTACCACTATTTACATAGCAATCATTTTTACTTTTGTATTATCCCTATTGGACCATTGACAAAGCTTATTTATTATGAAATGCTCACCATATGTAAAAAACCCAGGTAGGTAAAGTACTTTTCTCCCCAATAAGTTTCTCCCAACTGTTGGAGGTAGAGGCTCATGTCCAACCTTTAAAAGAAATACCAATCAGCCAACATCTATTTTTTGCAAGTATCCCCCACACAAGTGATCTTTACTTGTAAGTTTAGATCCTATGCCCACCTTCTTCAACTTGGTGCCCTCCCTGAATTCCTCACTATTAGCCATGCTGGCTAGGGCTGATGGAATTTGAAGTCCAAATCATCTGGAGGGCACTAGGTTGGGGAATGCTGTCCTATACAGAAACTCTTCCCTCCCTCCATTGTTCTCAGCTGTTGCTCTATTCAGATTCCCAAGCCTCCTATGTATGAATTGTATCATTTACAGGCCCAGAATGTTACTACTCTTTCTTCCATGTTTGCTTTGCCAAAAAACAGAGTGACTCATTCAAACTGACAACACATTTAAGTCAGGTTCATATCTAGTCACCTTAAAGAAGACAACTCATAAGGAAGGCTACGCTGTGTCCACACATGTATTGCTCTTTGCATATCAGCAGGTCAAAACTTTTCAAAATTTAAACACAGCACACAAACCAGCACGTAGGCACTTCTGCTTGCCAAACCAAGGGGCAGGTTGGGCTGCAACCTTGAAAGTTAGTTGGGCTGGTAGGTTGCTGAAACAGTTAATCAAAAGCAGATTTTAGTTGCAACATAGTGACTCAGCCTGCCATTTTAAGCAGCAGCCTTGAGCTCTCTCTTAAAATATCTACCCAGATAGCAAAAGCAACACTGATCAGAAGTCGGTTCTTCTTTTATGAGGCACTGATCTTGCCACAAAACCTGGAAGTGGAGGGCAGCCCCAAGAATAATTGGACGCAAGTTTCAGCCACTGATCCTCAGATACATCCCAAGGTAGAACAGTTATCACCAAGATCTCGCCGTTTTAAGGCCGTGCCTCGCAATTCCTGACCTCCTGGAACTGCCTGCTCGACAGCTGCCCACATACCCAAAGAAAAGCCCCATCCCTGCCCATCCGGAACCGGCATTGAGGGACTCGAATCCAACCGCACCTGCACCAAGAGCTTCACATAGAGCAGCGGGTGGCTCAAGGCCGTAAAACCGGCGCTTAATGCCACGAAAAGAGCGTCCGCCCCCTCCGCCGGCCCCGGTCCCAGTCCCGGCCTAGGGGCGGGAGGAGGTACCCCGGGACCCACGGTGACAGCCGCCATCCCCTCTGCCCCCATCCAACAAGCCAGCGCACTTCCGGGTGCAACTCCCCGTCCCTATCACATGACCGCACCCGTCAGGTCACCGGGCTTCTACGTCATCACGCCACGCAAGGCGACGGACTATTGCATGACGAAGAAGGAACTTCCTCCCTTCCTAGATAGAGACAGAAAAGTGTAGAGTGACAACGCACCTGAGTAGGAATACAGCTTCTTGACTCCTCCTCATGCTATTTTTCCCTCCCCGGGATGAAGGCGAGAGCTCTCCCCGAGGAACAATGACCAAAAAACGAAATAAAAATAAAATTACAAAATCCCGCATTTTAGCGTTACTGTGAATCGATAATAGCGGGTTTATCCAGAAACGAAAGGTAGCAGCCAAGATAGTTGGACTCGATGGCCTAGGTCCCTTCCAACTCTACTGTTCTACGATTCTATGATAGGAACTCATACCACTTCTACTTTACGTATTATTTAATAATTTTTAAATAATTTTTATTTATTCTAGTTTCAAACCCTCTTTTTAAAAATAGTTTACGAAAGCCATGCAATGTAGAGAGAAGTGCGGAGTCTGACTCGGCTTTGCACCCAAACCTGCCAAACAAAGCACTCCCTAATATAAATCAATTTAGGGCACAATCCTACGCATATTAAGACGGAAAGCCAGCATTTTGAAGGAGTTTTTTCTGTCTAAACATTCATAGGATTGTGCCCTTTCTTAACAGTGCAAACCTATACGAATCTACTTAGAAGTAAGTCCCATTGAATTCACTGGAGCTTTCTCCCAGGTATAGGAAAGGGCCTCAATTGTCTTTTCACTAAGACCCTCTCGGTTCCAGGCCTAATCTACACCCAACAGGATATTGCACTGTGAAAGCGGTATATAAAAGGCAAGAGCCACACTATTGTTTTATAGCAGAATCGAAGTGCACTGACAAGATCTACACCAAGCAAGATATGACACTTCGAAAACGGTTTGATAACTATATCTGAAGTGTGTCCTGGGCCCCAACAGTTGTTACTACTGTTTTAAAGCAGTAATGTAGATCCTGCCCTAGTTCAAATCCAGCGCTGAATTACATTCATACACCTTGTGCTCCAGGCTCCATGGACTTAAGAACTGCACCAACACGCGCGAACATTTTCAGCCTTCTTTGCTGCTGTTTTGCTAACCGGGCGGCGGGAAGGCACGCTACTGTCGGGGATACACTAAAAATTCTGAATGTCTTCGTTGTTTTCTATGGGAGCCATCAATTCCGTCCCAGGCCAAAACGTACCCAGACATTAGCTGAGTGCGGACGACATGCTAATCAACTGGGGGTGGGTGGGTAATAGGAACAGAATGGGAACCAACCGTTGATTAGCGTGTGTACAGCCATTGTGTAGTGTGGATAAATGTCATTGTCGAAATTCCTACCTCTCTAACGTTTAACCCTATCTCTGAGGTCCTGCACGTTCCTATGGACGATACCATTATGTGTAGGGAGGGGTGAACAAGAAGAGAAAGTAGGAAGACAGAGCTAGGAAATTGTAGGTTCTACCTCAACTATACTTTCTTCTTAAACATTAAGAGGAACCAGGTATAAGTATTAGGTGGGTACTTATTAACACTCCTGGGTGTTAATACAGGAACACTCCCCTCCCAGCATGTTACCGGAAGAGGGTTCATTGTGAATTGCCTCTTCGCGGCGATATTGTGACTGTCTAATAAGATAGAGATAGCAAAGTTTAGAGTAATACACTCTCCTGGTTTTCTGTTCGTTTTAAGAGGCTCCATTTTACATTGACGAAAGGATTAAAAGTGCGGAGGTCCGCATGAAAATGAATGCAGCAGAAACGACGTCTGCGTTCAGTTGATTGGGAGGTGGTAATAACCCAGTCACTTTGGATGTGTGTATAGTTGCAACCTCTGTTTTCAGTACAAGCGCAGCAAGATTTCGGGTGAATGATAAGCACTTACCTGGGAGTAAGGCCAGTTGAAGTCAATGGGGTTTACTTTTGAGTAGTCACACATAAGAGTGCACTGTTAGATATGCGACCCCAGTTAAATTTATTTATTTATTCTATTTTATACCGCCCAATAGCCGAAGTTCTTTGGGCTGTTCACAAAAATGAATGAGTTTATTTACGTTCGTAGCGTTTTATGTAATTGTTCGATTGCCTGTCTTGATGAGTCTCCTATTGCCACCGGAGCCTTCAGAAAGGTGTTGTAAGCCATTATTTCTCAACCTCTTCCCCGTTGGGGAGATCATAATACAAAAGTGATGGTAACACGCGGGATTTGGGGATAATATTCCATCGGTGTTAGAAATCACTTCTACCACCCAGCCTTATCTCTCCCCATTGCAATCTCTGGGCATAACGGGGTTGACCCAGTTGTCACTTTCTCTCAGCCTGGACCGATCAAACCTGCAAAATAAGGAGAATAACACTGGCCTACACTGCAGGATTGTTGCGAACTACAGTCTCCCTCAGCATGCCTCCTTCATCTGCAGTATGGGGAAAAGAATATTGGACAGTTTACTTCTCCTTTCAAAGCACAGCAAAAATTCACAAGATAACTGAGATAGAAAGGCAATTAACTTCTCTTTTTCTTTGTGCGTGCGGGTATGAGGTGGGAATTTCTCCTTTGTCTCCTATGAACAGCTGCGACTTTTACCCCTCTGAAGAAAAACACACATGATGGTGTTAAAAATAACCAGGGATTACGAATGTCAATAGACAAGTTATCCATCAGTGAATTGTCTATTTATGCCTATGATTGGGAATTGCCTGATGGAAAGCCTACACAGGAGTAGTTGTATGGCGCTCCCTTGCGTTTGTATGTGTGAAGTACGGGACGGTGTAAAAGCCGGAACGGAACGGAACAGGCCGGAACAGCCCCATTATATTAAAAAACCATACCAAAAACAGTGGCATGTGTTAGCAACACTTGAGAACAATATTTTAGGACTAAAACCATACCAATATTATATCACTATTAACCCCAAAACTCCCAAAACGACGTCCGGAACAGAATGGGATGGCCGGAACGGCCACTACTGAACAAGCGATATCAACCAAACTCACCAGTCATGCATACCTCCATGGCAGGGACGCAATAAGACACAAAAGTTGCCCCGAAACCACGTTCAGATACCCGTTCCGGGCAAAAACGCATATTGCGCAAAACGGGCCGTAACGGCAGCTTCCCAATGAGGAAAGTCAACCAAACTCACCAGATGCACATAACTAGGTGGGACAAATATAGAAAGCTCCAAAAGTTGCCCCCAAACCACGTTCAGATACCCGTTCCGGGCAAAAAAGTGTATTGCGCAAAATGGGCCGTAACGGCAGCTTCCCAATGAGGTAAGTGAACCAAACTCACCAGATGCACTTGACAAGGTGGGGCAAATATAGAAAGCTCCAAAAGTTGCCCCGAAACCACGTTCAGATACCCGTTCCGGGCAAAAACGCGTATTGCGCAAAATGGGCCGTAACGGCAGCTTCCCACTGAAGTAAGTGAACCAAACTCACCAGATGCACTTGACAAGGTGGGGCAAATATAGAAAGCTCCAAAAGTTGCCCCGAAACCACGTTCAGATACCCGTTCCGGGCAAAAACGCGTATTGCGCAAAATGGGCCGTAACGGCAGCTTCCCAATGAGGAAAGTCAACCAAACTCACCAGATGCACATGACAAGGTGGGACAAATATAGAAAGCTCCAAAAGTTGCCCCGAAACCACATTCAGATACCCGTTCCGGGCAAAAACGCGTATTGCGCAAAAACGGCCGTAACGGCAGCTTCCCAATGAGGTAAGTCAACCAAACTCACCAGATGCACATGACAAGGTGGGACAAATATAGAAAGCTCCAAAAGTTGCCCCGAAACCACATTCAGATACCCGTTCCGGGCAAAAACGCGTATTGCGCAAAAACGGCCGTAACGGCAGCTTCTCAATGAGATAAGTGAGCCAAACTCACCAGATGCACATGACAAGGTGGGACAAATAAAGAAAACTCCAAAAGTTGCCTCAAAACCACTTTCAGATACCCGTTCCGGGCAAAAACGCGTATTGCACAAAAACGGCCGTAACGGCAGCTTCCCAATGAGGTAAGTGAACCAAACTCACCAGACGCACTTGACAAGGTGGGGCAAATATAGAAAGCTCCAAAAGTTGCCCCGAAACCACGTTCAGATACCCGTTCCGGGCAAAAACGCGTATTGCGCAAAATGGGCCGTAACGGCAGCTTCCTACTGAAGTAAGTGAACCAAACTCACCAGATTCACATAACTAGGTGGGGCAAATATAGAAAGCTCCAAAAGTTGCCCCGAAACCACGTTCAGATACCCGTTCCGGGCAAAAACGCGTATTGCGCAAAAACGGCCGTAACGGCAGCTTCCCAATGAGGTAAGTCAACCAAACTCACCAGATGCACATGACAAGGTGGGACAAATATAGAAAGCTCCAAAAGTTGCCCCGAAATCACGTTCAGATACCCGTTCCGGGCAAAAACGCGTATTGCGCAAAACGGGCCATAACGGCAGCTTCCCAATGAGGTAAGTGAACCAAACTCACCAGATGCACATGACAAGGTGGGACAAATATAGAAAGCTCCAAAAGTTGCCCCGAAACCACGTTCAGATACCCATTCCGGGCAAAAACGCGTATTGCGCAAAAACGGCCGTAACGGCAGCTTCTCAATGAGATAAGTGAGCCAAACTCACCAGATGCACATGACAAGGTGGGACAAATAAAGAAAACTCCAAAAGTTGCCTCAAAACCACTTTCAGATACCCGTTCCGGGCAAAAACGCGTATTGCACAAAAACGGCCGTAACGGCAGCTTCCCAATGAGGTAAGTGAACCAAACTCACCAGACGCACTTGACAAGGTGGGGCAAATATAGAAAGCTCCAAAAGTTGCCCCGAAACCACGTTCAGATACCCGTTCCGGGCAAAAACGCGTATTGCGCAAAATGGGCCGTAACGGCAGCTTCCCACTGAAGTAAGTGAACCAAACTCACCAGATTCACATAACTAGGTGGGGCAAGTATAGAAAGCTCCAAAAGTTGCCCCGAAACCACGTTCAGATACCCGTTCCGGGCAAAAACGCGTATTGCGCAAAACGGGCCGTAACGGCAGCTTCCCAATGAGGAAAGTCAACCAAACTCACCAGATGCACATGACAAGGTGGGACAAATATAGAAAGCTCCAAAAGTTGCCCCGAAACCACATTCAGATACCCGTTCCGGGCAAAAACGCGTATTGCGCAAAAACGGCCGTAACGGCAGCTTCCCAATGAGGTAAGTCAACCAAACTCACCAGATGCACATGACAAGGTGGGACAAATATAGAAAGCTCCAAAAGTTGCCTCAAAACCACGTTCAGATACCCGTTCCGGGCAAAAACGCGTATTGCGCAAAAACGGCCGTAACGGCAGATTCCCAATGAGGTAAGTCAACCAAACTCACCAGATGCACATGACAAGGTGGGACAAATATAGAAAGCTCCAAAAGTTGCCTCAAAACCACGTTCAGATACCCGTTCCGGGCAAAAACGCGTATTGCGCAAAAACGGCCGTAACGGCAGCTTCCCAATGAGGTAAGTCAACCAAACTCACCATACGCACATTAATAGGTGGGACAGCAATTCAATAGTCCTGTTTCTAGAAAATCACCGAAAGGAGCATTCTCTACAATCCAGTTCTTGTCTTCAGCAATACAACAGTATTACACTTCATCTTGGTCTTTGTGCTTAATGGGTGATCAGTGCAAGAAACCCAAGAGGGACACCATGGTTCTGTGCGAGGGAGCATGTCAGGACTGGTACCATCTCTCTTGCCTTGAGATAAATCAAGCTTCTCGTGGTATATTCAAATGTCCAAAGTGTTGTGAGAAATGAATAATCTACACTGTAGGCAAAAATTTATGTTAACAGGTGCTATATGTTAGCATTTACATTTACACACACATACACACACACACAAACAGAGAGAGAGAGAGAGAGAGAAAGAGTATATATAGATAGATATTATGTACATTGTTTTTGTTCTTACTGTTTGTGGTTATTTTTCTTGTATTCATGTTGTCATAAAGAATATGACTAAAGAAGCGTATATGTTAATAAAGCTTCAGAACATCACAGCCAATGACAATGGGTTATACTGAATCAAACAAATGGTCAACCTAGCTCCCTCTTATTCACATGGGGCTAACCTATTCAAAACACCTAACATACAATTAAAAATTGTGTGATTGGCTTTTAAAAATAAATTCCATGTTTGGGGAGGGGAGGGGTACCTGTCAAGATTGTGGAATGTGGGCATTAACGCTTTGTCTCCTGGTGTGATAAGGGTGACCAGATGACTCGGAAAACCCGGGGGACCTCTGGAAAAATGGAGATCTCCAGGGCAACCGGGACTGGCACCCAATTTCCTAGGGGAAAGGGCTGAGGGGGAAGGCCTCCATCAGCCCTGGAAGGGGTTGGGGGCCACGTTTTTGGACTTCCTGGAATGCAGCCTCCAGTACTCCCATGGCAATCCTCAAAAGACCTGGGCTTTTTTGACAGAACATTTATATCCCACCCGCCACCCAGAAACGCATGGTGAACTACAATGGCCTTTCCCAATTTTGTAATAACCCTGTGGGATAAGTTAGGTTGAAAGATGTGAATAGCCACAGGTCATTGTAAGCTTCATGATGGAATGAGACAGGCCAACTCCAACAATGCCATCATAGACTGATATTTTAAGCACACTATCAAACCACATGACAACTATGGGCTTCTGTAGGAAACCATCTTTGCAGAACTTCACTCCGGATTCTGAGAAAGTTTATTAAATGTTCCAGTTAGTACAATGAAAGTAGTTTATTTGATTGCATTCACACACATAGAAGTTGCCTTTCGAGGCAATTTCCCGACAATAGATAGTGCCTCATTTTCCTCACCCATAATTTTCTTTTCCAGCTAATTTTGGGAATATGAACTATGGCCCGGAATGGGTAACAGAACCTGACTTTCATGGAAATTTCAGAGGTTATTATATCTGTCCCACCTAGTAATGCGCATCTGGTGAGTTTGGTTGACTTACCTCATTGGAAAGCCGCCGTTACGGCCCGTTTTGAGCAATATGGGTTTTTGCCTGGAACGGGTATCTGAACGTGGTTTGGGGGCAACTTTTGGAGCTTTCTATATTTGCCCCACCTAGTTATGTGAATCTGGTGAGTTTGGTTGACTTACCTCATTGGAAAGCCGCCGTTACGGCCCGTTTTGCGCAATACGCGTTTTTGCCCGGAACGGGTATCTGAACGTGGTTTTGGGGCAACTTTTGGAGCTTTCTATATTTGTCCCACCTTGTCATGTGCATCTGGTGAGTTTGGTTGACTTACCTCATTGGGAAGCTGCCGTTACGGCCGTTTTTGCGCAATACGCGTTTTTGCCCGGAACGGGTATCTGAACGTGGTTTTGGGGCACCTTTTGGAGCTTTCTATATTTGTCCCACCTAGTTATGTGCATCTGGTGAGTTTGGTTGACTTTCCTCATTGGGAAGCTGCCGTTACGGCCGTTTTTGCGCAATACGCGTTTTTGCCCGGAACGGGTATCTGAACGTGGTTTTGGGGCACCTTTTGGAGCTTTCTATATTTGCCCCACCTAGTCAAGTGCATCTGGTGAGTTTGGTTGACTTATCTCATTGGGAAGCTGCCGTTACGGCCGTTTTTGCGCAATACGCGTTTTTGCCCGGAACGGGTATCTGAACGTGGTTTCGGGGCAACTTTTGGAGCGTTCTATATTTGTCCCACCTTGTCATGTGCCTCTGGTGAGTTTGGTTGACTTACCTCATTGGGAAGCTGCCGTTACGGCCGTTTTTGCGCAATACGCGTTTTTGCCCGGAACGGGTATCTGAACGTGGTTTCGGGGCAACTTTTGGAGCTTTCTATATTTGTCCCACCTAGTTATGTGCATCTGGTGAGTTTGGTTGACTTTCCTCATTGGGAAGCTGCGGTTACGGCCGTTTTTGCGCAATACGCGTTTTTGCCCGGAACGGGTATCTGAACGTGGTTTTGGGGCAACTTTTGGAGCTTTCTATATTTGCCCCACCTAGTCAAGTGCATCTGGTGAGTTTGGTTGACTTATCTCATTGGGAAGCTGCCGTTACGGCCGTTTTGCGCAATACGCGTTTTTGCCTGGAACGGGTATCTGAACGTGGTTTTGGGGCAACTTTTGGAGCTTTCTATATTTGCCCCACCTTGTCAAGTGCATCTGGTGAGTTTGGTTGACTTACCTCATTGGGAAGCTGCCGTTACGGCCGTTTTTGCGCAATACACGTTTTTGCCCGGAACGGGTATCTGAACGTGGTTTCGGGGCAACTTTTGGAGCGTTCTATATTTGTCCCACCTTGTCAAGTGCCTCTGGTGAGTTTGGTTGACTTATATCATTGGGAAGCTGCCGTTACGGCCGGTTTTGCGCAGTACATGTTTTTGCCCGGAATGGGTATCTGAACGTGGTTTCGGGGCAACGTTTGGAGCTTTCTATATTTGTCCCACCTAGTTATGTGCATCTGGTGAGTTTGGTTTACTTTCCTCGTTGGGAAGCTGCTGTTACGGCCCATTTTGCGTAATATGTGTTTTTGCCCGTAACGGGTATCTGAACGTGGTTTCGGGGCAACTTTTGGGGCTTATTGCATCCCTGCCATTTAGTTATGCATGACTGGTGAGTTTGGTTGATATCGCTCGTTCCCTAGTGGCCGTTCCGGCCATCCCATTCTGTTCCGGACGTCGTTTTGGGAGTTTTGGGGTTAATAGTGATATAATATTGGTATGGTTTTAGTCCTAAAATATTGTTCTCAAGTGTTGCTAACACATGCCACTGTTTTTGGTATGATTTTTTAATATCATGGGGCTGTTCCGGCCTGTTCCGTTCCGTTCCGGCTTTTACACCGTCCCGTGAAGTACAAGGCATTGTGAAGTTGCTCGCTCTAGTAGTGCGTCCAAAAGTTAGACATCTGGATTTAAGAGACGAACGACAAAATCCTATAAATCGTATTCTCCATATATGTAGTTAGTAGGTTTTATAAGAATTTGTAGGTTATTTCTTCCCTTGAATAGCAAATGTCTTTTCCACGTGGCTACTGTGGTGAGGCTGAAATTGCAGGTATAATGTAATGGTATTACAAAAGCAATTATTGCATACCAGGCATGATGTAAACATGAGTCAAGATAGAGCCAACCATAAATGAAAAGAGCACAAACTCTGAGGTTATCAATGAGCCCCTTTTCAGTTGCCCACCACCAAGGGAGGTTAGGGTGGTGTGTAGAAGGAGGGTGACCTTTTTGGTAGTGACTTCACGCTTCTGGAATGAGTTTCCATTGGGGGTTTCTCAGCCCCCTCTCTTCAGGAAAGCTCTGAAAACCTGCCTGTTTTCATTGGGCTTTTCCCAGTTTTTAGGCTGCTCTCTGTTTTATTGAATGTTATTGTTTTGTATTGCTTTTATAAACATGTTGCATTGTCTGTTTTTATCCAGTACGTCATCTTGTGAGGATTCCACCCTTAAAGGTGACCTAAAAATAATGTTAAATAATAAAAAAATGCTTTTAAAAATTTATTATAAATATACTAGTTCTTGTAAAGGTTTGTAAAATATGTTCCTTTTCTTTTCATGTTCTGCTTTCAGTACTTCCTCATAACTTTTCCATTTATAGCAAACCACAATATTTGCAGATTCCCTTGCACCACAGAGAAGGCAACAATTTTTGAATTGCTCAGTAATTTGAGTATTCTGTCATTTTTTGGGGGGGGGGGGAAAACTCAGAAATATCATAAAGCAAAGACCATCTGAGCTGTTAAACATTAATAGCGTGTCTCACTGTGGATTCTCTTGTGTGCAAGACTTTAGAATTTCTGGAGCAGCTTCAGATGGCAAGGGGATCAGCCTGATGGAGGAGAAGCAGAGTGGTCCACCGACTTCTGTGGTTAACCTTGTGGGTGTATTTGAGAACTTCAGGTACAAGGTGTTTATTTGGGATGTGCAGATCAGGGTTTAGGAGCTGAAGAAGTTGAGTAAGGACAGTCCCAGGTAGTGCAGTAGTAAAACCTGTGAATTTACTATTGGTTAAATTCTGATATGCCTCTAACAAAGAATGCTAAGTGCCCCAGAATCCTGCCTCTAACAGAGAGTGTCCCCAAATCATGGACACTGCAAAGCTCATTCAGAGCCACTTGCATTTATTTGGATTCTTTAAGAAATCTGTCAGTGCTGCCAATCCACCTGCTGGGAATGTGCTCTGCAGCCACAGGCCAATTCTGGGAACTGTAATGAGAAATTGGTCATAAGACCATTTTCTCTCTCTGCCTTGCTCCATAGAGATAATCATTTAGAGGCTGAAGAAAATTTAGCCTCTGAGGATTTAAGGATAATCAAGGCATTATCAGTGGTCCTGGTAGGTAATTTTAGACCCTGCACTTAATTTTTATTATTACATTTATATATCACTTCCCCCCCTTGCAAAGAACCCAAGGCGGCTTACATTTTCCTCCTCCTGTCCCATACCCACCCCCATAACCCCTGTGAGGTAGCTTAGGCTAGGAGTCAGTGAGTAGCCCAAAATCACTCAGTGAGCTTCATGGCTGAATGGGGATCAGAACTCAGATCTCCCAAATCCCAGTCAAACACTCTAACACTACACTGGCTCTCTTATTGCTTTGTTAGAAAACGCTATAACAACAACAATAATAAATTGTGTGTGTATGTGTACAGGTGGAGTGGGGTGGAAGCTTTAGATGACGATGTGTATTATTTTAGTTGTGAAGCATGCAACTAACACTTATCTTCCCCTCCAACGCCACCATTCCATTCTCTACATTCCATGCTCTACATTCTTAATATGTTACAGCAACAATAAAACTGTTCATCAAATTTGATTTAAAAATACTTTCTGAGCATGTGCAGTTCTGCATTTTAAACTCACTTAAATAATAGCATCATCATGACTAGCTGCACTTTTTTTTTTAACGGACCCCCAGAACTGTTGTTTTTAAATGGGTACTGTTGTTTTTATACTGTTGTTTTTATGTTTTTAAATTGTGTATACTTTTAATGTTTGCTGTTTTTAACTTTTGTAAACCTCCCAGAGAGCTTTGGCTATGGGGCGCTATATAAATGTAATAAATAAATAAATAAATAAATAAATACTGGGCAATATGTTCTTATAAAGGCTTTATTTTTACTTGTAGATAGGGGTTGACAACCATTCATAATGTTTACGTATTATTCACTGTTTGGAAGATTTGTCCATAATAAGCAGGATGGGTGGATTTTACTCTTATTTTCTCATAAGAAATACAAGATCAATTGTCAAATTTCATGTGGATTATAATCACAGGTGGTATCTCCTACCTTGAGAGACTGAATTTAATTATATTCTCCTAGTGATATTTATTTATTTATTTATTTATATATATATTTATTCTGCATTTATTTACAAGGGTAAATTATATCCTGTATTTCTGCTAAAATGTAACGCCAAGGCAGCTAATAATAAATTCGTAAAAACATTTTAAAATACAATAATGTTTTATAATTTCATTAAGAAATTATAAAATGAAGACAAAAAGAGAAAGTGAGTTCTGACAAATAGTTAAAGTATCAGAGGCCGTGTAAAATCATGGAGCTAATAAAAAGTCTGCCAAAACAGGATTGTCTTAAGCAGACAGTGGAAAATAAAATGTGAAGGGACCAGATGAACTTCCTATGGAAAACAGTTCTGCAACTGAGGTGCAGCCACAGAAAAGGCTCTGCCTTGCATTTCAACCAGCCTCGCATCAGTTTCTGTTGGGATGCAGAGAAGGCTCCTCTGTCAGATCTTAGTATCTGGGCAGGATGATATGGGAAGTGTTGGTCCTTTAGGGACCCTGGGCCCAATCCATTTAGGGCTTTGTAGGTAATAATAAGCAGCACGTTGAATTGAGCCTGAAAACATATTGGTAACCAGTGCAGCGGTTCAGAATGAATGTGCTCAGAGATCTGTGTTCCTGTAACATCTGATGTTTCCTAAGACGCTTTAAAAGCAGCCCTCTGCCCCCTATCCTTCTTCCCAAGGTCTTCAGATGTTGCAGCCTCTGGAGAGGAGCTGCCACGGTGCTTTCCATGGTGGTGGCTGTAAAGCAGTGGGGGTGGGGGTACAATTTAATTGCAGGTTCCCCCCTTCCAAGGTTGTAGCACTATCTGCTGAGCAGGGGAATTCACCATATCGTATGGTTCCTGGGATGCTTTCCTGGGAAAGTGTCCCAGCAGGAACCATAAGATTGCTCTGCTTAGCTCTCAGGAAGAAAAGGGGACATGACCTGGAGCTTCATGTGGCTAATAGTTTCCATCTCCTAAGGTAAGCCATGGGGAGGTTTTTCTGAGGCAAATACAGACTGCAAGATCCAAACATCACTTTTTAACATGCCCCCCCCCCCCCCAATGCACTGCCTCTATCCCATCCAATAACAAAAAGTTTCTGTTTTAACTCTGACAGTACATTTTCTACATTTCTGAAGTTACACATGATCCATGCTGGCAGTTTTCTATCATGACCCCAAAACACATTCCTTTCTGCTCTTTTTATTTAATATAACATCCAGCCTGAAGAAGATTCTTACAAAGTTTGTTGAGTATTTTTAACTTTTTGATTGCTCCTAATAAGGTATTATCATCTATCTATCTATCGATCGATCGATCGGTTCTACACAACTGCAGATACTTTATAAATAGGGCAATTCACTTTAGAGTTTTATCTTTATGGCCTTTCTCATTGCAAAATCATGAACAATCTGCTATATTTTTAGACCGCAAGCCTGACCCTTTAAAAAATATCAAGAATCAGATAGTGTAGCACTACTACTGCTTTTTGTAAACTTTCTTCTGAATATGGTGGTGCCAAATGATATTGCCTATATCATTTGAAAACATTAAGTTGGAGTCCCACAATGCAACTCTGGCTGCTTTTTTCTATCAGCATTTGCCACATAGAGGTAACGAGAAGCCGCCATGAATGAATTTCTCTGTGGGACTTCTCATTGTGGTGGTGGATGCCATTTTGAATATTCAGGGTGAGGTGGGAGCACACCATAGCTTGTCATTATGTGTGAACCTGGCGAGGGAGGTGGTGGTTGGATGACAAACCACCCAGAACCCTTGGGCTGTTTTAGGTTTGTGAGTGGTTTTAGGGTTGCTGGTGGCCACATGGATTGAATGTGGAACATGTAGGAACTCTACCAGTTTACCCCATTAATTTACCCATTGCTTGAACAGAGGTAGATAGATTTTTCTGCTGTTAGTCTGATCAGAGGCTGTCATATGCCTCTGTTTATTGTGATCTGTGGTTTTGTTTCTGAAACATGAAACTTTGCTTAGTGAGGGGAAATAAAAGCTGACTTTTGGATAGACAAGGAAGCATAGTGTACATTATGAAGTCTGAATGTGGAACAGAAAAAAGGATGTAGCCCTCAGTAGCAGCACTCAGTTTGGAAATAGAAATGTGGAAGATCCTTTCTCAGGCCAGCTCTAGATGTGCACAGGTTAGTTTTACCTACAAGAAGCACAAACAGAAGGTCTAACCATTCCATGGAAGAGAAGAAAGGCAAGCCATGTTTCTGAGCATGTTGTGGGCCAGTGAGGTGGTGTCCAATGAGATACTATGCAGGCAAGATGTTCTCAATACAAATAGATGCAGAACCTTTGTGTATCCATGATGCACGCATGCATGAACATGTTTGTACCACTGTTACTCATAAGGCTACAATGTTTAATTGATTCATTGGGTAGAATTCAGCCTTCTCCAACCTGGCAACTCTCCAGATGTGATAGTCTGCAACTCTCATCATCCTCAGCCAGCATGGTCATTGGATTTGGAATCCAAAACTTCTGGAGGGTGCCAGTTTGAGAAGGATGGGTTTGATTAATTGAAATACAGTGCATTCCTATACATAGAACCATAGAACCATAGAATAGCAGAGTTGGAAGGGGCCTACAAGGCCATCGAGTCCAACCCCCTGCTCAATGAAGGAATCCACCCTAAAGCATCCCTGACAGATGGTTGTCCAGCTGCCTCTAGTGTGGGAGAGCCCACAACCTCCCTAGGTAACTGATTCCACCGTCGCACTGCTCTAACAGTCAGGAAGTTTTTCCTGATGTCCAGCCGGAATCTGGCTTCCTTTAACTTGAGCCCGTTATTCCGTGTCCTGCACTCTGGGAGGATCGAGAAGAGATCCTGGCCCTCCTCTGTGTGACAACCTTTTAAGTATTTGAAGAGTGCTATCATGTCTCCCCTCAATCTTCTCTTCTCCAGGCTAAACATGCCCAGTTCTTTCAGTCTCTCTTCATAGGGCTTTGTTTCCAGACCCCTGATCATCCTGGTTGCCCTCCTCTGAACACGCTCCATCTTGTCTGCATCCTTCTTGAATTGTGGGGCCCAGAACTGGACGCAATACTCTAGATGAGGCCTAACCAGGGCTGAATAGAGAGGAACCAGTACCTCACGTGATTTGGAAGCTATACTTCTATTAATGCAGCCCAAAATAGCATTTGCCTTTCTTGGAGCCATATCGCACTGTTGGCTCATATTCAGCTTGCAATCTACAACAATTCCAAGATCCTTCTCGTTTGTAGTATTGCTGAGCCAAGTATCCCCCATCCTGTAACTGTGCATTTGGTTTCTATTTCCTAAATGTAGAACTTGGCATTTATCCCTATTAAATTTCATCCTGTTGTTTTCAACCCAGCACTCCAGCCTATCAAGATCACTTTGAAGTTTGTTTCTGTCTTCCAGGGTATTAGCTATCCCACCCAATTTTGTGTCATCAGCAAATTTGATAAACGTTCCCTGCACCTCCTCATCCAAATCATTAATAAAAATGTTGAAGAGCACTGGGCCTAGAACTAAGCCCTGCGGTACCCCACTCGTTGCCTCTCCCCAGTTTGAGAAGTTTCCATTGATAAGTACTCTTTGAGTCCGATTCTGTAGCCAACTGTGAATCCACCTAATAGTTGTTCCATCTAGCCCACTTTTAGCTAGTTTGTTAATCAGAATATCATGTGGTACTTTGTCAAAAGCTTTGCAGAAGTCAAGATATATGACATCCACAGCATTCCCACAGTCCACAAGGGAGGTTACCTTATCAAAAAATGAGATCAAATTAGTCTGACAGGACTTGTTCTTGACAAATCCATGTTGGCTCCTAGTGATCACAGCATTAATTTCAACGTGTTTACAGATTGACTTCTTTATAATTTGCTCCAGAATTTTCCCAGGGATGGATATCAGACTGACTGGTCTGTAGTTCCCAGGTTCCTCCTTTTTGCCCTTTTTGAAGATAGGGACAACGTTAGCCCTCCTCCAGTCGTCCAGCACCTCACCCGTCTTCCATGATTTTGCAAAGATAATAGACAAAGGTTCTGAGAGGTCTTCCGCTAGCTCCTTCATTACTCTAGGATGCAGTTCATCGGGCCCTGGAGATTTGAACTCATTCAAGGAAATTATGTGTTCTTTGACCATTTGTTTATCAATCTCAAACTGTAATCCTGCCCCCTCAACTTCTGCTTCACTTTTTCCAGGGGGGGTCATAGACCCGCTTTTGGGAGAAGACTGAGGCAAAGTAGGAATTGAGCACTTCAGCCTTTTCTTTGTCATCTGTTATCAATTTGCCATCCTCATTAAGCAGTTGAATCACCATTTCTTTCCTCTGTCTTTTACTACTCACATATCTGAAGAAAGCCCTTTTATTGCTTTTAGCATCCCTCGCTAATCTCAGCTCATTCTGAGCTTTAGCCTTCCTGACGCCATTTCGGCACTTCTGCGCCACCTGTCTGTACTCTTCTTTTGTAGCCTGGCCTTCCTTCCACTTCCTATATGTATCCCTTTTTGTTTTCAGGTCATCTCTAAGCTTTTTGTGGAGCCACATTGGTTTCCTCTGTTGTCTTCTATTTTTTCTCCTTGTTGGAATTGTTTGTAACTGTGCCTTTTAAATTTCCTTTTTTAAATACTCCCACCCATCCTGCACTCCTTTTCTCATTAGGCTCACTTGCCACGGGATCTTACTTATCATAGTTCTGAGTTTATTAAAATCAGCTTTCCTAAAATGTCTAGAGAGAAGTAAATCACATTGAGTTTAATGGGGCTTCTTACTGGGTAACTGCAGTAAAGTGTTTTAATAATGAAAAATGTGGCCCTGGTTAATTAGGAAGCTATTTTCTAATTTTAAATATATATGTATTGTTTTTAATACAGGGACTTTAAAAACTGCAGATGGCAAGTACCATTTTCAAAGAAGCATCTCCCCCTTTTCTCATACACAAGAAGGAATGCCTCGTCTAAGTTTATGCCTGCTTTGACCCTCTAATAACAAAGCAGGTGTGCTTCTTCTTTCAATAACATTGTTTTAATACATTTGCAAGTCTAATCAATATATTAATCAAGGAACCAACTCAGACTCATACAAGTAACCAATTGACGCTTCTTTAACCAGGTTGCTTGCAACCTTATCTATCCAGTAGCAATTACTGCTGTTGGACAGCTAAGCCCAGAGAGCTTTCATTGACATCTCACAATTCCATATTTCTAATGGCCAAAACCGGTATGAATTCAGAGGTCAGTGATCTGATGTCCTGATGACTTTGGTTCACTTAAAAACAGCCACTTCTAATCAGAGCAAGGACACTTGGGTTTTGTTAAACCTTTTATCCCCACACTCTTTTCCAGAAATAAGCATCTCTCCTGAAATCTGCTATGAGCTAGGCAGTGGTAATAATAATAATAATAATAATAATAATAATAATAATAATAATACAGATCTATTATTATTATTATTATTATTATTATTATTATTATTATTGCTTAAAGCAGGGGAAGAGAACCCATTGCCCTCCAGATGTTGCTGGACTCTAACTCCCATAAGCCCCAGACAGCATGGCCTTTGACCAGGTAGGATGGGAGCTGTAGGTCAACAATGTTTGGAGGGCCACAGACTCCCTACCCCTGGTTTTAAGAGCTCAGAACAGTGAAGATTTAGATCTGGAAAATGGCACTAGAGAGAAAAGTTAACCCTTTCACCAGCACTGATGTTCTGTTCAATATTGAGATTCAATCACAGATTGCCCATGTCATTCCTATTTATGTTGCCTGTAATACATTTTAGATCAATCTACAGGCTAACTGGTACAGAACTAGAATCATGTTCAGTTGTCCTAGATGTTCTTTCTCTCGCTGTTCCAGTGGAGGCTGGTGGCTCCAAAGTCAGTGGGGCAGTAAATTGGCTCCAGGTTTCAGTCAGAACTCTAAAGGAACTATAAAGCTGGATTTATATCTCTTTTAGAGTTCTAACTGGTTTTGACTGGAAGCCGGAGTGGATTCTCCACCACACTTACATTAGAGCCACCAGCTTCCATTGACCTGTTCCTTTTACTCCTTCACTGTACAGTGAAAAAACAAGGGTTCCAAGGGTTACCATCTGACCAGAAACAATAGCCTTGTCTGCTTGTGTCCCTTTAATGTGCAGAAATCAGCAGAGGACGTTTTTCCATAGCTGTTTTTCTTCCTCTGTTAATGTCCACACATCAAGCTGCTGTTAAAATGACACAGCTACGATGGCCAGTTGAAAAGCTGGCAAAGCTATCTGCCACATTGGCTGCCGAGACATTTCCTTGGTGTTGCATTTCCTTGGTATTGTATTGTTGTAGTTTAAATTGTTCTAACCTTATGCTCTAACTCTGCCTTTAAAGCAGTTACTTTATGCCTGGATGTGCACCATACGGGTGGATAAGGGTGAAGATACTGTGTGGGAGATGTCAGTTTCGCTTTTGATCATGTGGCCCTGTTCTGTCTTTTACAGAAGTAGGGCCATTTCTAAAACGGCTTTTCCTTTCTGTGGCCAGTCTCTGCCGGAGTCCTGGCAAGGAACAGGTTCTTTCCCAACTGAGAGCAACAAATCCCATGGTGTCCTACATCCTTCCACCTGCGGCAGGCGGAAGAGCCATGAGTGAGGTCAAGAAAGGCACATTTACAGGGCACAGCCAGGTATCCTGCAGTGCAGAGTCAGGGAAGGAGTCGCCACAAGTTCCTAGGAAGCTCAGTGTCAAATGTCTCAACTCTTTTCGAGGCAAGATAATGGCAAGCAACTGGAGGACTCAACAGGACATGGACCCATCTCAGCCAAGCCTCAAACTACACTCCAAAAGCAGCGGAAAACAGGTAATTAACTGCCAGGTTCATTATAGAGAAGGTCATAATGTTGTGGGGATTCTCAAACTGCAGTGCACGGGCCACTGGTGGTCTGCAGAAAGGTTGTGGAACAGATGGGTATAACTGTACTGGCCTTGCACTTGATTTATTTTTTTCTGATGAGAGGGTGGTTTTTTTTGGCCAGAGCCAGATTTACCAACCAGGCTAACAAGGCTCTCTCCCAAAGCTCCTGATTTTCATATCATGGGACTGGTTTGGATGATGATGATGGTGCTGGGGGAAAAAGATGCTATTAAAATGTGTTATCTTTGCATTTTTATGTGTAGAACTAAAAAAGTTTATTAAGTAGTGCATCAATACCACCACCCCCAAGCAATTTTCAAGTGGTCTTTGGGGGGAAAATAAAATTGAATATTGGTGGATGCAGCCCCCAAACTTGTGCAGAGGATACAGGAGCTTGTCCCACAGTTATAAACAGGATATTCCCCCCCCCCCCCCAATCCAGGCAATGTAATTCAGTCTTGTTGCTCTGTTGTCATCAAAGGTCCTTTCTCAGGACACTGTCATGGCATGAAAAGGAAGGTCTGAGTGTGTAGAATTGTGTTTTATTTTGGAAGCTTTTGTGCACTGTTAAAATGTATTTATGTGAGGCATGCTCCCTTCCCCTCAAATTCCAGGCCAAACTTATACTCTGAGTCTGCATGCTCAGAACTCTTACTTTGGTTTTCTTTCAGGTTGTATTCCACAGATAACTTCCAGAATAACAAAAGGCATATTGATTGGACACCAAATGTGCTAAAATTAATTCCTAATTAGCAAATTCAGTCCCTTTGACTTGAAGTGCGCTCACTGATAGGAAAGCTAAATCTGACCCCTCGGGTTCATCATGTTCACCATTAATACAGTACACATGATCAAAACTATATCTCTTTATGTTGTACGTACAGGACTCGGAGGAGAAAAAAATAGCTTTGGAGCTCCTGGAAACAGAGCAGGCCTACGTGGCTCGCCTTCACCTTTTGGATCAGGTTGGTTGGCAGCAACATCTAAGCTTTCTGGTGTCCTTGGCCACAAAGCTGAGATGCTCACCTGGTTATTACTTCACTCTTCTGCTGCTCCTAGACTGTGGAATAGCCTGCTGGGAGAGATTTGCCAACTTAACAATCTTTCCGAATTTAAAAAAGCTATAAAGACTGATCTTTTCCAGCAGGCCTACCCAGTCGAATTTTAAGATGTCTGGCTTTTATTTTAGTAACGTATTAGTTTTATATGTTTTTAATCAGTTTTATGTTATTTTATAGTTTTTTTGTATTCAATGTTTTACCCCACCTCGATCCAGAGGGATAGGCAGGTAAGAAATTTATTTATGTATTTATTTATTGCATTTTTATATTGCCCAATAGCTGAAGCTCTATTATATATTATTATTATTATTATTATTATTATTATTATTATTATTATTATTATTGCATGAAGATATAATAAAATTCCCCTAGCAGTTCCTGCATTCTGTACCAGTGTTGGCTTTATTTGTTCTCAGGTCTCAGAAGCTAGTGAGCAACTAATTCTATATTCTTTGGAAATTCTGGAATCCTGGCAGAGTGAGAACGGAATCTTCTGGATGTTCTCCCATGAAATGTTTCCCCAACTCTCTCCCCCACAATCCCCAGTATCTTGCTTCCTCCCTCCACATGCTGCCATTTGCACTCTGGCCCTTAGATGTTTGCTGTATTTTTCAATCTGGCAACCTTGCAGAACCAGCAGTGAAAGTTGACTTCTGTGGCAATGCCAACACCAAGAACACATAGAAAGGGGGAGCTTTGCCACAGGGCTGCCACTAGACATTCAGATGCTCTGGATAAGTCCCGCCTTCACATCCCCCTCCCCATCTCACCCCATCATGGCTCTTTATCAACTTCTTCTACCCTACATAATCACATGATGCCACCACCATGTAGCCCCGTCTTCCTCCTTACTTGCATGCTGCTGCTTTCCTTCTATGGGGGCAGAACTATAACCTTTAGCCTTCTACAGTGACCATGTATCCTCTTTTACAAAGCACATCCCTCTAGAGTTGTCCTGTCCAATTCTGGTCTAAAGATAAGAATTGCTGCCCACCACCAGTTAGGACTTGGACAGGAGCAGACTGTACAGACAGGCACATAGGTTACCTCGTCACAGTCTTCCACATTATGATGGGGTGTACTCAGAGGAGGTTGATAGCTCTGATTTTGGTGGGATTGTAAATTCATTTTGAGTTTCAGGCAGGACCAGCCAGGACTTTAGAGGTGCTATCCAAGGTGCTGAGCCATACCACCAACCTGGATTCAGCACCTTGGACAGTTCCTTTAGGGTCCTGGCTGGTTTGACTGAAACCCAGAATGCATTTACAGCCCCAGCGAAATCTTTATTTCTATTTCAATTATAATAATTAGTTCTACATTTGCATCTATACATATTATTATTATTATTATTATTATTATTATTATTATTATTATTATTATTATATTTATTTATTTATTTATTTATATAGCACCATCAATGCACATGGTGCTGTACAGAGTAAAACAGTAAATAGCAAGACCCTGCCGCATAGGCTTACATTCTAATAAAATCATAGTAAAGCAATAAGGAGGGGAAGAGAGTGCAAACAGGCACTGGGTAGGGTAAACAGACACAGGGTAGGGTAAAACTAACAGTATAGAGTCCAAACAACATCAGGTACTCTAATGAAAGAAATGTTGTAAGCACAGTGTCTGCACTTGAAAAAAGGACAGAATCAATCCAAATAAATATGAATCGATTTGGATCATGCCAATTCGCTTTGGACCTGTTGCGATTGTATTCGGAGCTGTTTTAAAGCCCTCTGAATCACCACGATTTGCCTCGGATTCAGGATTGGGATCCGATGTGATGCACAGCCCTAGATTCCAATGTAGAACCATGAGAGATCCCCCAAACCTCATCTCTACACTTACATCCCTCCATTAAGAATTGTCTCTTTACTCCTATCCGAACTTTGACAAAACTGTGAGTGTGGGTGTTTTGGAAATCCAAATATATAATTTTATCACCATCTGTATACATATGCATTGACATTTTAAATTAATATATGCAAGCATGTTATGCAAATTGCAGTGCTCTTTCGTCCTCTTGTTTGGTGACACATTTCCTCTTTTTGGCAATTCATAAATGGCCACAAACACCTGATCTGGTTAGTCATTTTGCTAGTCCAGGCTAAATCGGATCTATGGCATTGGTGGTGGAAGAGGCTGAAGCATTGTGCCACATGAGGCAGCAGCAGTACTGTGTGTGTGGGTGTTTGTATGAAGAATATGATGGCTGGGTCAGGTTGAGGGGAGCAAGGGAATGACCACAAGGTGGTAGCTGAATGCTCAGACCCCTATCCAGGAACTTCTTACAAAATCGCACAAAAATCTTGATCCAATCGTCTATCTGTGCTATTGATGGTCATTGCAATATTTAGAAGCTCACTCCATGTTTATTCTAGTAGTTTTAATGTACTAGAATCCAGAGTAGCTCTAGCCCAAGCTTTATTTAGGCCAGTTCTGCTTGGCACTAATGAAAGATTCCAACAGGCCTCACTCTATGAATGTTTCTCTTCAAGACGTATTAATAAAACTGTGCTTGTTGCTTTGTTTTGAAAACTGTCGCTCGTTTTTCCTGAGTCCCTGAATCTTATCCTACATCCACAGTCCAACGTTGTTTTTCAAGTGAAGTGATGTCGAGGGATAGTTTGGAACTAGAATGTCCTTCATGAGGAAGCGTGTCTAAGAGCTCTGAATCCACCTCGCTGGGCCTCAACCTGTCCGTTTTCCTGACCCTCCCTTCCTATCAGCTGTGTTTGCCACTAGCTTCTGAGGGCTTTCATCCCAACATATATCCTACCACTATCTTTGCCCTCTCTTTTTAGTTTCAATCATAAAATAGAGACAACAATGAGTATTGTGGCACCTTAAAGATTAACAAATGTATTATGCCATAGTAAGTTTGTTAGTTTTTTAAGGTGTTAGCTGCCTTTGGCTCCCTATCACATGAGCTGTTTCAATTCCTGCTGGTCATTATAAGAACTACTGTGTAACCTTAAGAATCAGTGTCTGGGTTTGCTTGCTTTCCTCTTCCCTCCTCATTCCTTTTTCCTTTTATGTTGCTTCTTTTAGACTATAAACTTGCCCTGTGAACAGGAACTGTTTTCTTTTTATTGATTTCATATAAGCTTCTCTAGGAACCTTTTCAGTTGAAGAGCAGGGCAATAAAGCTTTTTATAAATAAGTAACTCAATGTTCCTTTACTGGCTATGAATGTTCCCCTCCAGGTTTTTTTCTCAGAGTTGATGAAAGAAGCCAGAAGTGCAAAAACGTTTCCGGAAGATGTGGTGAAAATGATATTCTCCAATATCTCATCCATTTACCAGTTCCATGCTAAGTTTTTTTTTCCAGAGCTGGAGAAGCGTATGGAGAACTGGTGAGTTATGGAAGCGCTCCTTTCCCTTCCCTGCCAATTTCATTCCCAGAAAGAGAAGTGAGACGGGATTAGGAAACTGGAAGCATGTTGCAGGCTTTGGAGTCCAGACTCTAAAAAGACACAATACAAGAAGTCTAGATTTGGGTCAACCCAAATGAATACCTAAAGATTGTGTCCCACCATGATATAGATCTACATTATAAGTTGTGTTAGCAAAACACTAAGGGTGCAGTTCTATGCATGTTTAGACAGAAAAAAGGCCAGCGTTCTCCAGCCAGCATGGCTGGTTGAGGAATGCTGGAAATTGTAGGCCTTTTCTCTGTCTAAACACACATAGGATTGTGCCCTAATTGGTGCAAAACAGATAACTTTGTGTTGCTTCTATTGTGGGCAGAGGCAAGGATGGCACTCTGACAAACAGGTTACCATGATAGAACACAGATTTGTAATTATACTGCTGTTCTTTTCCCCCTATCCATGTGCATCCTTGAGAACATTCTAGGTAAGTGATAAAATAAAGATAAACTCTCCATAAAGATAAAACCATAACAAGGAGGTTCACCTTGCACCAACCCTGCTATCATTTAGGTACCGGGCAACAATATTTTTATCTATTCAGGCATTTTAATATGCTTACTGATATAGACTCCAGTCCTATATTTACTTACTTATCTGGGTGGGTGTGCCCCATTGAACTCAACAGGACTTATGCCTGATTGCATATATATGATTGCATGGTTCATTCAGCAAGTTTTAGTCTGTGTTACAGTTTTAAAGTTTTATCTGCCATTTTCTTGTTTTTGCATATTTGTTTTTATGCTGTACCTTGCCCTGCAATCTGATATGATGATGGGTGGCATAGAAATGTTTCAGAATAATACATTAATAAATAATCAATAGTAACTTGTCACCAATTTGCCTGCCTGAGGAAGACCCCATCTGAGGACATTCATTCAAAATACTAGTTTAGTTTAGTATTTTTCATTGAAGATGTAAACGTCCCTTTTACTGAAGGGACTGATAGTATTAGCTGTGCCGTGATATATTCTTGAGAATGTGGACAATTGCCTACTAGATGCTGAGCTGCATACAACAGAAGAAACCCTTTCACATGTCAGAAAATAATCCCAATGATGCTTGTTAACTAAGGCAGGATCTACACTACTGCTTTAAAATGTTTTATAACAGTAGTGACAACTGTTGGGGCCCAGGACACACTCCATATACAAACCATTTTCAAAGTGTCATTTCCTGCTTGGTGTAGATCTGGCTTACAGATAGAGAGAGACTGCAATTTCCCCAAAGAGTTTCCTTAGCCTAGTTTGGCTACCTTTGCGAAGATGACAATAGCAGACCTGTTCTCTTGGCCTTCTGACTGCAGGGATTCCAATCCTAGGATTGGGGACATTATTCAAAAGGTAGCTCCTTTCCTGAAGATGTATAGTGAATACGTGAAGCACTTCGACAAGGCTGTGGAGCTGATCACCACATGGTCTGAAAAGTCGTTGCCATTCCAAGAACTCATCTCCAGCATTCAGGTGAAATAGTCTTAGGCAGTAACTTTTTCATCCAGATTAATTCCTGTCAGGGGTGCAATCCAGGCTGTGGCTGTGTACATGTATATATGAAAGGTAGGCCTTAGGCATTTGAGTGACCTAGGCAGTGTTGGCTCCAGGCTTTTGAGGGCGCTCAAGGTCTCCTCTTAACTGCCATTGTTACCAGCTGCTCTTGTTCCTCCTGCTCCTCCTCTTTCACATCATTGCTATCACTTGCTTGCTTGACAGACAGAGAACCAGCGGGAAAGTAGACTGCTCCTGCTCACCCACATTATTGTCTGGGCTTTCCCTGTGAAAGAGATATTTGTTTTTCTCCATCTCCTGTTGGGATGTCGAGAATTTCTGAGAATTTTTTTCAGGGTGCAGGGCTTCAGCGTTTGTTTTACTGTGAAGAAGCGACACCAAGAGTGGCATTACTCTCACTATTTGAAAATCTAAAGTGTAAAAAAGAAACTAAGGAGTTGATAACAAATTTGCTGACTGCTGCTAGGTTAATTATATCTAGGAACTGGAAGATTCAAGGGGATTATCATATTGAAGAATGGTATAAAGAAGTTTGGGACATTGCTATTAATGATAGATTGACATGTAGTATCAAAGTAAGAAGAGGTATAGCAAAGACGAATGAATTTGATGTGATATGGAAACAGTTCCTAACTTTCGTGTTTTCTAAGGGAAGTGGAAATCCACCACCAGAAGAGGTGTTAAGATTCTGGAAACAGGAGTGATCCCGAAGGGAAGGGGGTGCACTAGTTGGATTATGTTGATTGTTTATGGATAACAAGTAGTTAACATTTATATACTTAAGTAATTTGTTATGTATTTGATTGTATTCGTTGTTTAGTTTGTATGTTATGTTAAGCGGTATTATTTGAAACAAAATTTATTTTAAAAAAAATTCTGTAAAGAAGTGGCTGAGGGGTGTGTGTGAAGTTTTTTAAAAATATCCCCCCCTCCTGTTTAGTTCTTGCAACTTCTTTGGCTGCTGGAGCTTTTCTGAAAAGTCCTTTAGAGGATTTAGTCAGGACTTCCTCCCTTGGGCAGTTCCATTGTTGCTGACTGCTGAATGCCTGATAGTTGCGTGAGGTGGTCTCCTTCCCCTTCCCCTTCCCCTTCCCCTTCCCCTTCCCCTTCCCCTTCCCCTTCCCCTTCCCCTTCCCCTTCCCCTTCTCCTTCTCCTTCTCCTTCCCCTTCCCCTTCCCCTTCCCCTTCCCCTTCTCCTTCTCCTTCTCCTTCTCCTTCTCCTTCTCCTTCCCCTTCCCCTTCCCCTTCTCCTTCTCCTTCTCCTTCTCCTTCCCCTTCCCCTTCCCCTTCCCCTTCTCCTTCTCCTTCTCCTTCTCCTTCCCCTTCCCCTTCCCCTTCCCCTTCCCCTTCTCCTTCTCCTTCTCCTTCTCCTTCTCCTTCTCCTTCTCCTTCCCCTTCCCCTTCCCCTTCTCCTTCTCCTTCTCCTTCCCCTTCCCCTTCCCCTTCCCCTTCTCCTTCTCCTTCTCCTTCTCCTTCTCCTTCTCCTTCCCCTTCCCCTTCTCCTTCTCTTTCTCTTCCTCCTCCTCCTCCCTTTTAACAACAACAAAGCTAAAGGACAAATGCCTCGCTGAGCTTTTAGGGGCTTAGCAGTAAGAAGTAAGCACTGAAGCCCCCCTTCTCACAATTTTCTTTTTGTCCTCCCTGCAATGAATAGTTGAAAATAAATAAACCAAAAACCTCGGCAGTGCTAGGACCAAGGCCTGGGGACTCTTGGCACCTTATTAGGGTGTTGGCACTTGGCCGGTGCCTGACCATGTCTACCCTTGTTGTCAGCTCTAGACCTAGGCAAAGCTAATGGCCAGTACTGGAAATGTGCAGTCCTACACATCTGGAGGGCACGAGGTTTGGGAATGCTGCAGTAGACAAGCATCTTGGGTTGTTAAGTGGCATAGCCAGCCATTGCACAGGGATAGCTGTATAACTATGCTGATGAAGTCTTCATTGCCATGGGTTCTCTTTCTCTTTCTGGTACTTTTGCGGCCCTGACCAGAGACGAGAGATCTCTGCCAACCTCACCTTGCAGCATCACATGCTGGAGCCGGTACAGAGAATCCCCAGATATGAACTCCTTCTAAAGGATTACATCCGAAAGCTACCTCTGGAGTCACCGGACAGGGAGGATGCACAGAGTAAGAGTCCCATTTGGTTCCCCATGGGATTGGGTGCAAAGAATAAAAAGATGAAGGAGAAGTTGTTAAGGGAAAGGAGACTCTCGTTTAGCAGTGGCACCCACATACATGCTAGTTGGGCGGTTCATTCCCAACAGTGTTGAAACCCAGTATAATGCTGCCCTTTTGCCTGGTTTCAGGATACAAATTTCCCTTCCAAGCTTGTCTCTCCATCCTCTTGCTAAATGCCCTACAATTGCTATAGGTTCTGCAAAGTGTTGGGAATGGAGTAACAAGCACCAATACTGGAGTTACTGTATTCTAGAGGTGCCCTCCAGATCTTTTGGAATACAGTTCCCATAATTCCTGGGGCTGATGGGAGATGCAGTCCAAAACATCTAGAGGGCACCAGGTCTGGGCTTATGCTCCATTAAGAACTACCAAGAAAGAGAGTCATCCCTTCAATGCATCATGTTTCATTTATAAGAAACTCCCTGGCACTTGCTGAACATGATCCTGGTTCACCTGTATCATTTTTAACATGACAGTTAAGAAACAGGGAAAAATCTGAATACACTTCAGTGCTGTCATAGCAACATACCAGAAAAGTATCCTAAGGTCTTTTAAATACCAATTGTGTAAAAAGGGTTTAATGGTTCTTCTCTGGTGTTTTGTAGAAGCTCTGGAAATGATTTTCACAGCAGCCAAGCATTCTAACACTGCCATTGCAGAAATGGTGAGTGCCACCAACCCCATGTAAGTGCCTAGGCCCCATTCCCTACTACTAGAGATCTTTGTAGATGAGTAGTTCTTTTCTGTCTGGCATAACTTTATTCTGGTGGCTTTGCAGGAACGACTCCAGAAGCTTTGGGAGGTGTATCATCGGCTGGGTCTTGAAGATGACATCGTTGACCCGTCAAATGAGCTAATTAAAGAGGGACCCATCCAGAAAATCTCTTTCCGGCACAACAACACAACAGAGAAATACTTGTTCTTGGTGAGAGATTCATACGATTCTGGGATGGTGGAACAGGAGGAGAACATCAGATGGTTATTGGGCATTCATTTGCACAACTCAGAAGAAAGCCACTGCTGGGATACAAAAGAAAGAAGAACAACTGTAAAACAAAGAAAAGATAATACTATAGGATATGATTATAGTGTGCAGAAATGGGCATCTAATGAGGTGGTTGGATCTTCTTCCCCATGAGGAAAAGCTATAGTGCTTGGATTTTTTTTTAGTTCAGACACAACTAACTTAAGAACATGATTGGAGTTAAGGCTACAATCCCATGAACACTTCCCTGGGAGTAGATTTAATTCACTATTTGCTACCAGATGCTGTCATAGAACTGCACTGGCTGGTTTCTTTCCTGCCTTCTTTCCCACTTTTATTTGGAATGGTTCTCATGTTGACATCTCTAGTCTTTACAAAGGGGTTTACTGCGGTTATATTACTGTCTCATTCATTTGAGTTTGGTTCTTTCTTTTCGTTTTGCACAGCTTTGATCTCATGTGATGTTGTTGTTGTTGTCTCCCTCAGTTTAATAACCTGCTGCTCTACTGTGTACCAAAGGTCATTCAAGTGGGTGCGGAGTTTCAGGTGCACAGCCGGATTGATGTGGAGGGCATGAAGGTCAGAGAGTTTCATTGCTTATTCATTTGCAGTGCAATCCTACCCAGGTCTGTCTGTAGTAAGCCCCATTGAGCTCAATGGGACTTTTCCCCACATAAGTGTGTAGAATCATAGACTAGCAGAGTTGGAAGGGGCCTATAAGGCCATCGAGTCCAACCCCCTGCTCAATGCAGGAATGTGTATAGAATTGTATAGAATCAATGCAGGAATGTGTATAGAATTGCAGCTGGGCAGAACAAGCCACAGAGGACTGGAGCGTAGGGGGTAGGGGGGAATCAGTAGTGAAGGAACTCCCAAATGCCAAACTCAGCCAGGCATGTACTGGCTGAACAGAAGATGGGAAGGGGGCCGGCAGTGGAGGAAGAAAGTATGCAACTCCAGGTTTAGCATACTCCTGCCCTCCCCATTCTGTAGATTTGTGAGGGGAATGAGAGGGATGTGGATCAAGTAGATCCAAATTCTTTAAGAGCCACCCCAGGCAGGCCCCTTTTTGTTGTTACTGCCAATGAAGCGGCAACAGTGGCAGAGGATTCCACGACCTCCAGTGCAGAGGCTTGAGAGCAGAGGCTGGAGGCTGCGATGTCTGTGGGGCAGTGTATCCACTCTGGGTTTCAGTCAGAACTCTAAAGGAGCGATCCAAGGTGCTTTACACCTTTGTGTTTTCCCATACAGTGGCCATTTCTGTGTTTTCCCACACAATAGGCACTTCTGCAAAATAATAATAATAGTAATAATAATAATAATAATAATAATAATAATAATAATAGGCAAATAATCATCAAACAGAAAAAAACCAATGGGGGAAACTAGGAATTATGTACAAACAGAAAAAGAGTATCTGCCTGAGAATTAACTGAGGAGGCATATGGCATATTTCTGGATAGATTGAGACCTTATATTTGACAATAATAGAATTGATGCTGATTTCCTCTTCCTGTTTGCCCTGCCCCAAATGCTTCAGGTCTGCTGTTCCTGTCTACCCTCTAAACCCTCCTCCCGAACCTTGGATGTTTAACTGCTGAAATATTTGTTCATTGTTTTTGCATTTCCTCCCCCCCCCCTTTTCTTTTATTTTCTTTTTATTATGTTTGTATTCCTTCAACTTCCAAACATTATCAGGGTGGCTAATACTTTAAAGCAAAAATAGAAAAAGAAAACACACACCATAAAATGCAACATCAGCAAAATAAAACTTCAAAAACTTAAACAAAACAGCAATTTAGATTATACTTAAGATGAAGCAGCAACAACTTTTCCCTAACTGCTTAGATGTATAGGGTTGAATCTAATGTTAGAGTAGACCTGTTGAAATGAATGGGACTGTCTAACTTTAGTCCTATTCATTTAAATGGGTATACTCTAAGTAGGACCAACATTGGATGTAGCCTATTAAGAAAATCCATAATTTCTAAAAGTTCTAGCAGTTTGTTTATACTTATAAACTGCTTATAAACTGCTCCAGATGGGCATGGGCAGGTTTCATGACTGTCCGAAAAGCCGGCCAATCAGTGCTATGCACAACCCCTTTGGCTCCAAACAGGAAGAATATCAGCATTTTTACATGATCCTTATACTGCACAAATGTGATTGGTCACTCACGGAAGTTCATGGGTCCTTTACATGTCTCCGTCAACCTCCAGGATTGACCTTTGTCACACTTTTTAAACAATCAGAGATAACCTCATAAGGAATATTAATCTGATATATCTGCACCTCCACAATGAAACATATAGAACTTGCTGAAGTACGTGTCCACCCGTATAAAGGAGCTGATCTTAATTCCCTAAAGAATCTGGAAACAGAAGCCACAGTAAGGATGCAGGATTTTTAGCACTTAATGGTGAAGCCTCAGAGCTCAATGCAAGGGAGTAGGCTGTATGCCTGTCCAAAACACACAGAGCGTGCTTCCACAGTGGATTCGTAGTTAAAATGATGCACCATCTTCAGAGAAGCTAATATCTGCTCTGTGGACTTCCAGGTTCGAGAACTGAATGATGTGGAATTTCCTCATGCTTTTCTTGTGTCAGGGAAGCAGCGCACTCTGGAATTGCAAACCAGGTAACTAAGCTGCAAAACCTGTCCTTTCTGGGGCTATTGGCAGAGGAGCATAGAACGCTTCCTCTCCAATGGGTGACTTTTCTTTCTGTGCAGGTCGCAGGAGGAGATGAATACCTGGATAAAGGTAACTCATGCCTCAGTCCCTTAAGATTGGCCAGAGTCATTCGCCAATAAGAAAGGCAAACTCCAAATAGAGCCACTTTCCACTCTGCTAAGCAGCTGGACCTTAGTATGAGCCTTGTATTTTGGACTCAGCTCTCTTCAGCATACAATAAGCAGGACAGTAAAACCACAAGGAACATCTAGTTATTCTGCAGGCCCCCGAGATGTGGAGGGCTTCCAGACAGAGGTTGCTTAGCGCTCCCAGTCAAAAGGCATCATGCAGCTGCCATCTTGTCTTTTCCTCCTTAATGGATTTTCTGCGGGAAGAAAAAAGAAATGGCAGGGATAAAATGAGAGGCTTACAAACGGAATACAATGATGTTCAGCCCCATAAAATTCTTTGCACAATTGGATAATACAGACCTTATCTGGAAGCACCCATTGGGTTGAGTCTAGACTTGGTCATATTGATCTCAATTAAGATCAATGGGGCTTATGCCAGGTGCTACAAATTTCAGTCCCATTGATTTCAATGGGCCTACATTAAATACGGCCAAGTTTGGAGCCAACCTGTTGTGTGGTGCCATTCATATTCTTTCAAAGACCTGATGCCTTGCTTCTGCATGGTGCTTTCTGCCCACTGCTGTCATTGCGACAATTGGGAAGGATGGAAATCCCTGATGATGTCACTGATCTCCTGTTGAGCATGTCAGTAGGGATTCCTCCAGAGAGTGGGGTGTGGAGGCTGAGCTCTGCCCTCTAGATTAGGCCCATGAGCCAGAGATCGTGTATCCCTAGTTTAAGCAGAGGCATGCCCCAATCACATAGAAAGTGGGTCAGGGCTGGCCCAAGACATTTTGCTGCCTGAGGTAGACAAGATGGTACCTCCACCTCACCCCATGTACAGAAAATGCCAGGATGGGCATTGAATCCTACTTCAACACTGACAATGGGACAGCATCTTCCACTACATCTAGCTTAGGAGGTGCTGGGCTGTCCACATAGCACACACAGAGTTCTGTCTTCCAACACTCTGCTCTCCTGGGACCTGCTGCCTGAGGCAGCCGCCTCACTCTTTCTAATGGCAGGGCCAGTCCTGAAATGGATGATGGCAAAGGGGGTTGATTCTCCCAGCCAGTTTCACTTAGGCTGTCAGAATGTGGCTGGGAGGAAAGTGGAGTCAAGGGAAAGTAAGCCAAGACTGGAGGGAGGGGGAAGGTTTAGCACTCCCTGACTGACCTAACTGACCCTTTTACTCTTAAACCCCCTCTTCACATGCACATCAGTATGATGGGGCAGGCCTGGCTTAACCAAATAGATCTGCTGATTTCAGGTGTCATTTCCTTTCAAATGCCTTTCCTCCCCGCAGGCCTTCCAGTCTGCCATTGACAAGAAGGAGAAGAGGAGCGAGACCTTCAAGGCAGCCCTCCAAGGGCCTGAAGCTGAGACCCAAGACTTCAGTGTAATTCTCCTGATGCCCTCTCCCTAATCCTCATGCTTCTGCCTCCTGCCTACCATGGAGCTATTTGATTCATTTCCTATTCTAAGGCCATGGGTGATTCTTCCGAAGCCCATCACTCTGTAAAAGGACTTGCAGAGAACCTGGAGAACCAGCAAGGGTGTGATGATGGGGAGAGAAGATTGAGGGGAGGGACAGGCAGAAATGCGGGGGTGGGTGGGTTCTAAGAAAGGAATGGTAGCCAGATGAAGGCTTCCAATTTGCATTTGTCACAAAATGTTTGAGTTATTGTAGCCATAATAACCTTTTATTGCCAAAGAGTCTATCACAAGGGTTATTTGATTCCAACTCTCTCTCCACCCCAGCAGTGCCAATCTGAGGAGTTGGGTAAGCGGGCTCCTCAGTGGATTAGAGACAAGCTGGTGAGCATGTGCATGCGTTGCAAGGAGCCATTCAATGCGATCACCCGCAGGCGGCACCACTGCCGGGCCTGTGGCTATGTGAGTAAGCCTGCCTTCCCCCTGGGTAGGGCGGTCATGGCTCAGACATATGGAGGGGGCATGGAATTCCATGTTGTGAGCATTGGCCACCAAGATGGCTGTGGTTGGGTCCAGCCATATCTGGGCGGTGGAGATTGACTGAACTCTTCCAATGTCCCTTCAGCTTTAGCTCAGGTTTTGTTAAAGAGGGGAGGGGTTTCCTAGCCAAATCTGTCCTCCAACAATCCTTTGGTTCCTCTCCTGGAGGCAGGTGGTGTGTGGCCGGTGCTCCGAGTACAAGACTGAGTTGCAGTATGACAAGAATGGGCCTAAACGTGTCTGTGTGGAATGCTATGTCTTCCTGACAGGGCATTTGCTGCATGACGAGCGCCATGGGAAACACAAAGGCATCCTGGAGGTGAGGGAAAAACAGAGGTGGAGGGGGGTGGGGCTGTGTCCGCTCTTTCTCAGCCATCTTCCTGCCTCTGTTTGATTTCCTAAGAACATAAGAAGAGCCTCTGCACAGTGACCAACCAGCGGTCGACCAGGGACCAACAAAGCAGGACATGGTGCAACAGCACCCTCCCGTCCATGTTGCCCAGCAACTTGTGTATGCAGGCTTACTGCCTCTGATACTGGAGGTTGCACTTAGCCATCAGGACTAGCAGCCATTGTTTCTCTCTCTCTCTCTGCCTCTGCTTCACGGATGACTTGGGCACCACTGGCCTGGGTTGGGATTTCCTTATTACAGGTACTTTACTCTGACAATTTGGAGCTGCTCATCTGGCAGCTGGGTTCCACCATTGTTCCCCACATGAAATGCATAAAGTATGAAGAGGAGATGCACACACCTTGATGTGAAATAGATTTGCACTGGGGAGTCCAGGCAAACAATGGTTTCCCAGCACATCCTTGGGTGTTTTCTTCATGTGTGTCTGTCCTTCACATATTTAGTGCACGAAACACCAATGGACAGCCCTGGATTAACCTTTAAGCAATATAAACACGTGCTTAGGGCACCAAGGGAAGGGAGCACCACAGAGTACCAGTACGATAGCTGTAGCCATCTAATTTTAAGGAATTCCAGATTCATTGAAAGGGTTTAGCAGCATATTCTAAGAGTGGCAATTTTTTTTATTATTTGTGCTTTATTTTATTACACCCAATCAACCAGCTTTAGGCTCTATGTGTCCCACGATGTCATCTGACATCTGAGATAACTTTCTGACAATCTTTGTCTCAACATATACTTAGAGTTCAGTATGTTTGACTGTCTTACCAAGTTTATATTTAATATAGTTGTGTGTTCTAGCATGGGGAATGGCCTTGAAGAAAACTGAGTTTTTAATGACTTATTTCACCTTCAGCACTTACGGAGTTTTAATGTTTTTCTGGCTAAGCAATGGAAGGGCCAAGGGGGCACCATTATTGAGCTGTGGTTAGGGCATCAGCTGGCCTTAATCTGGCCCTGCCAATGGAACATGGTTGCCAGATAATAAGTGAAGAGGAGTTCTGAGAGAGAGAGAGATGGTGGTGGTGATAGTGGTGGTGGGGAGAGACTCTGTCCAAGGTACTGAAGATCAAGAGAACAAAAGAACACTCCTCCTGTCCCCATTATGCTTGCACAAGCTACTGAGGGGACATTGTGCTTGTATGTACACTTCAGATTCAGGAGTTTACATTATACCCCAGAAGTTTTGAACATAGTATCTTTGATTGCTTCTGCTATCCGCAGGAGTGACCAGGATCTAAAGTGTTACGTGCTTATTGTGCTCCATTCCACAGACAGCTAAAGTCTGTGAACAAGTGAAATCACCTCCAGATATTTTGGAATATTAGTTGGTCTGCTAGTAGCTTTAGTGTTAATTGAAACTTCCTGAGCCCAACATACCTAAAGGACTGCCTCCTTCTATATGTACTATCATGGTCTTTAAGACCCAAGAGTGATTGAGAAGGGACAACTTTTTGAAAATATCATGCATGTGCCAAGTCAGAAGAGTTCAGGGATGTGGAGTGACATTCTGCATAGCTGCATTCCACAGCTATAAAGTTTCATTTCCTGCACAATACTTTTTTAAAAAAAGGATAGAAGGAAAAGGATGGAAGAAGTCACATAAACACAGAGCATTATGGAAAGATGATTTTTATATGATATAGGTTGAGAACAATTGCCCATCAAGAGTAGTTTCCTGTCCAGTTATGAGGCCAAGAACAGCAGCTTTTGAATTCAGCGTGCAAGGAAACATCTGGTGACCAGTTATTATGTATTACCATATTTACATCGAGATCTTCTTCCTGGTTAGTATGTTGTATTTGGGTATGGGAAATGCATGTTCAAATTCCTTCCCTCCGTGATGAAGTTCCTTGGGTGACACTGGGCAAGTCAGTGCCTCTCAACCTAGCCTGCCTTGAAAGGCTGTTGAAAGGATAAAACGAGATGTGGATAGAGAGACAATTTTCTCCCTCTTTCAAAATACTATAACCCGGTGTCATCCCATGAAGATGATTGGTGGAAAATTCAGGACAAACAAAAGGAAGTACTTCTTCACACAATGCATAGTTAAATTATGGAATTCACTACCACAAGATGTATTGATGGCCACCAGTTTGGATGACTTTAAAAGGGGGTTCGATAAATTCTTGGAGCAGAAGACTATCAATGGCTACTAGTCCTGTAGGCTATGTGCTACCTCCAGTATTAGAGGCTGTAAGCTTATATACACTAGTAGCTGGGGAACATGGGTGGGAGGGTACTGTTGCACCATGTCTTGCTTTGTTGGTCCCTGGTCAACAGCTGGTTGGTCACTTTGTGAATAGAGTGCTGGACTAGATGGACCCTCAGTCAGATCCAGTATGGCACGTCTTATGTTCTTACGAGATGACTCCATGTAACTACCCTGAGCTTCTTGGAGGAAAGGCAAGACACAAATGTAACAAAAGTATAAAATAAAAGAGGCTTAATCCCAAAAGAATTACTGTGACAAAATCACAATGCTTGCAATGTTGTATCTGTATTAATGTATTGTTGTATATATGTGTTTGCTGCATTAAATAAACCCAGGTAAGTTGGGGTTAATTGTATGGCTGACAGTGAATGAGAAGTGGAAGTGGTGTGTGTGTGTGTGTGTGTGTGTGTGTGTTGACTGAGGCCTTAGCTAGACTTAAGGTTTATCCCAGGATCATCCTGGGGACATCCCTGCCTGTACCTGGGATCCCCTGTATGTCATTTACATGAACAGGGACAACCCCGGGATAAACCTTAGGTCTAGCTAAGGCCTGAGTGTATAAAAGGCAGGAGCAGACAGTTAGTCAGTTAGGAGACAGGATTTAGCGGATAGGGCCTTAGGGATTGATGAAGCTTCCTCTAGTGAGTGGGGTTGTGGGATTAAGGAGTTAGAGGGGATAGAGTAGGCAAGGTAAGACCAAGAACTGAATTATTGATTATATGATATAACATATTAAATCAACTTTAATTTGTTTGTTTTTAAATTTGTTCATCTTTCTGCAGTACAGTAGTGTCCATATTTCCTGGGTACTCCTCCAGATTAGGGAAAGGGACCCAATTAGGCATATCGGGCGTCCCTTTTACCTGGGAATACAGAGGCTGAAGCTTGTGGGACAGTGAGAACAGCTGTCCTAAAGCAGAGGCAGACATTCCTGAGGGTAGGTCACTTCACAAGGGGTGGCAGCATCAGGTCTCATCACTGTTACCCTTGTGTAAATGCTATAAATCTGTTACTGAGAAGCAAGTACTTGATCTTCTTTTTAAAAAATCTATATCAGGAGTGGGCAGCTAAGACCTTGCCATGGGCTCCATCTGACTCTTCCAATAGGTGGCCTCTAACCCACCCACCCCCACCGACTCTATGAATCTGTGAGTCGCCAATTGAAGCCTCTGGGCAATGGAGCATTAACAGAAGGATGTGGTTGTTTTGTTTTGCTTTTCATTGGCAGAAAGAATCCGCAGAAATATCTGGGCAGAGCCTGATGTGCAGTTTCCTGCAGCTGCTGGATAAGAGTGGAAAGGGGAGCATGAGGGGCTGGTTTGTGATCCCACGGGACGACCCTCTTGTGTTGTACATGTATGCTGCACCCCAGGTATGTTTGGCTTATTCTGCCTGTAAAAGTCACAGTGAAGGAAACTCATAAGGCTTGGAGCCTGACTACTTCCTGCAACAGTGCCTCCAACTTTCATACTTATGGTTTTCACAATGCTGAATTCGGCCCTATAAGGGGACAGAAATCAATCCCTCAGATAGGAGAATCTCACAGGCCCAAGTTCGATGTGACATGCAGTTGTGTGTATCTTTAGACCTCTCCTCTTCCTCTCCCCTTCTCACCCCACACCTCATCCAGCCCTTCAGGAGGCTTCAAGTTTATGTCAAAGAGCTAGGGAGGAAAAGCTGCCTAGTTCTTTTGCCTCCAGCTGTTTTTTGTCTCAAAATTGGTTGTCTTTTTCTGCTCCTGAAGGAAAAAGATATGGGAGTCTGTATCTTCTCTCCACTGAGGAGAAAAGGAGGGGGAGGAAGGGGGTTTCAGGGCTGAGCGGTAGACTGCTGTCAGAGTGATCGAGGAATCAAGAATTGAGCCAAGAGTCAGAGCTGAGGGATACACATGAACATATCAGAGCCCAGAAGCCTTTGTTGCTCAGGCAAGATCCCACCCCAGACAGGAAGTCTTTAGTTCTTCCGGTCAAGGAAGGCCCAATGGCTATCCTGAGCGGGCATGGTCAGTCCAGAGTTGAGAGTACTTCACTGCCAAGATGTTCCACATCACAGTTTTGCTACACAGGGACACCACATTTAGACCTGGTTCATGCAACATGACAACTATGGTGGACTGTTATGACACCCTAATGCAATGCGGTTTCTGCAGGATGGCTTATTTTTCATGAACAGGCCACCCTGAGAACCCATGGCTTGCTGTTGGGTTGTTCAGGATGGCTTGTTTTCAGAGTGGCTTGTTGTGGCATCTGAACACAGCAGGGTGACTTATTGTGGATTGTCAAAATGGCTAGAGAGCTGCCCAGAAAGAACCGCTAACCCACCCACCCCCTGGCTGCTCCTTGTGATCCCACTGGTGTTGCTGCCGTGCTCCCTCATCCCTTGTCAGTGCTCCTAAAAACCAAGAAGAAAGGATATTGGAGAATGTCCCAAACACGTTTGCAACCTTTTTTTACTTTTTATTTTCTATTTTCAGTCTTGACAAGTGTGCCGATGTGAAAGTCCACCGCTATGAAATTTGCATAATTTCCTCCTCAGCTTTACTGCTCTGCCTTGAAATTTGTGTTTCTTTACCAATCCCCCTCACTGCTCTGCCTTGAAATTTGCATATGTTTACTAATCCACTTCACTGTTCTTGACTCCAACCCACCTGTAGCTAACAATGGAGACCAGTGGAAGGAAGTGACAAGCACGAAGGGATGGGGTGGGGGAGCCAAAAGTGGCAAGCAAATCCAAGAGAAGGCACTTTCTTCCAGAGTAGGTGAAGCAGCCCTTAAAAAAAAAAGGGGGGGTTGCTAGCAAGAGAAGGGTGGAGGGGGAGGGTGCAATTGATGAGGATAGTGACAAGAGGGGGATATCAGTATGCTTGGCTAAATAGTTGAGAGGAGGCCTGGCGTACTTGCAAATTTTTTTTGCTAACACATTTCTGCATTCATAAGGGCTCAGAAAACCAATTCCATTTGGTGATCTGATGGGAAGGGGGGGTCTAAGACAGTCTCCCATGTGAACCAGCAATGCCAGCTGATCAGTTGCAGAAAGAGTGCTGACGTAGGGACTGAGAAAATTAGTTCTGTCACGAAGGCACCTGGGATACATGCTGGGAGCCAGCGGGAGGACTGGGGGGTGGGGGGGTGGGAGACGCCATGGCAAGCTGCAGAGTGCTCAATCATCTGTCGAGTTAGTGAGCCAACAACCAACCCATGCCTTATTCTCAGGATGGCTTAGTGTGATGTGCAAACTTGCCCAAAGGTTGCTGGTTCTAGTCTTGGCAGATCCTGACCTGGAATAGAAAAATGTCTGGATGGGATGTCGTTAAGCAGCCCCTCCCTCCACAACTATTTCTCTGCTTAAATTATAACAGCCTCTTATGGCTGCTTTTGGTAAAAACAGAACAAACAAAATACCACATAAGAAGACAGAAACAACGAAGTATCATGACTAATTTGGGCCTCCAGGGTTGCAAAGTCAGTCCAGGTTGGGAACTCTGTTGTCAGGGCCAGCCCTACCATTAGGCAGAATGAGGCAACCACCTCAGCTGGCAGAGGCTTGGGAAGAGCAGCAACCCGCCACCAAGATATTCTTCCTGAGCCCTCAGACCATTCCCCTCTGTTGGACAGAGCTGTGTGTGTACATGGCCTGGCCTGTACCAATTTTTTTCTGCTGAAAAAATGGTCCCCTCACCGTTGTTCCTTGGGGAAAAGGTACAGTCATCTGTATCTGAGGCCTGCATGGTGGAGAGGACACTGACCCGTCACCAGGATTGAAGTAAAAATCCAACTTCTAGTCCAGTTTGCTTCTGTGTATGGAATTTGGGTGTGTGTGTCTTGTGCCAGCCCTGCCCACTATTAAATATGGAGCAATTCTGGAGTGAGTGATTTTGTGGAGTCAGTTTTGGGACATCTACTCCCCCTTTGTCTAAGCCTCTCTCATTCTCTCCCCACCTCCCTTGCCTCTCAGGATGTCAAGGCTCACACCTCCATCCCCCTGCTGGGCTACCAAGTCAAGGAGATGCCTCAGGGTGACACCCGTCACATCTTCCAGCTGGTACAGTCCAAACAGGTCTATACGTTGGTCGCAGAGACTGAGGAACTGAAACAGAGGTGGATGAAGGCTATAGCACAGTCAGCTCATGGAGAAGAAGAAGAAGACTCATTTGATGAACTGGAATAATTGAAACCTTGTTGTGAGGCTGTTACATACTCTGAACCATCATTTAAACATCTGCAAAAGGAAAAAAAAACTTGTTTTTTAAATAATAATAATAACAATATTTTCTACAGATTTTCAACCATTTTGGCATGTCCTGGTATTTCTGCCTAGCTCACATTTCCCTAGTTTGCGTATGAGCCCGCCATGTGGAATTGCAACAAATGCACCCATCAAGTCACTGTGCATTCTTGTGGATTACAACTGCAGACCAGTAAACACTTGCTGATGTGTTTTCCCATTCACATACTATCTGCCCATACTCAAACACACAATGCACACTGGAACAAGGAACCCTTCTTATATACACACTCTCCAACCGCTTTCCCAGAGCCCAGTCAGCAAAATTAATCTGAGGCAGTAAGCCTGTGTGCACCAGTTGCTGGGGAACATGGGTGGGAGGGTGATGTTGCACGATGTCCTGCTTTGTTGGTCCCTGGTTGACAGCTGGTTGGCCACAGTGGGAACAGAGTGCTGGATTAGATGGACCCTTGGTCTGATCCAGCCTTGCACTTCTTACGTTCCTATGATCTTAATCTCTTATCATGGATGCTGCCCTTGTGCTTCTTTAGGCTGCAAGATCCAGATATTCCTTCCCTTCCCCTCCCTGAGAGGAAGCGGTGGAACTGGCCACCTGCAGAGATGGTGAGAAAGCCTCTGCAAGCCTTTAGGTATACTGGTAGTTCTTTAATGGGTGGGTGGATTTTTTTGGCCTGATTCCCTCTGTGGCACATAGCTCAGGAACATGGCCAAGCTAGCTGTTGAGAAATCTGCATATCAGCCCCTGAAATGGCTGCCAACTTTGATTGCTTTTTAAAAAGGTTTAGACCAGTTATCATAAACCTGTAGACCTCCAGATGTTATTGGATTTCAACTCCCATCAGCCCCAGCCATCTTGGCCAATGATCAGGGATGATGGGAGGTGTAATCCACCGATTTCTCACCCCTTGGCTTAGACACATTCATGGATTTTAGGGCTACTTATGGTAGCTAAATGGACCTTGGAGATCCAGAGAAACTATGCCTCAGAGCACCTGGGGACAAACAGCAGAAGGTGGCTATCAGTGACAGGCCCTGGTTGGGAGTTTCCAGAGGCAATTGCCTGACCACTGTTGAAGGCAGAATACAGGATCAGCTACACTTTGGCTCGCCCAGAGAATGGTCTAGAGGCACATGACACAGTTCTCCTGCTGAAACTCAACACATTTGACTTTGAAGTTACCCAGATGAGAGATTGCCTGGGAACCTTGCCTGAACTTCCTGGGAAAGAAACACGGTATAAGTGTAATAAAAAACAATAAATTCCAATGTTCTTGCACAGCTCTTCAATCATCAGGGACTTCTAGGTGTGCATGGAAATAAATGCAGGTGACTCAGCTTGTTTCCTGGCACTTCTGAACTAAATACATGTTGATTCTTTGACATATTCTTTTGCTGATTACTTTCTTATCTTGACTCATGATCCCTTTCCCTTTCTTATCAGTAAGGATTTGTGTTTATTTAGTAGTGTCTTTGTATGTTAATAGCACTGAGTAGGCAGTGCTAAAGGTATTGGGGGTACAGGTTCAAACCCTTTAAGAGTGAGTTTCACTGACAATTACTAGGGTGACCATATGAAAAGGAGGTCAGGGCTCCTGATTCTTTAACAGTTGCATAGAAAAGGGGATTTCAGCAGGTGTCATTTGTATGCATGCAGCACCTGGTGAAATTCCCTCTTCATCACAACAGTTAAAGCTGCAGGAGCTATACTAGAGTGATCAGATACAAAAGAGGGCAGGGCACCTCCAGCTTTAACTGTTGTGATGAAGAAGGAATTTCATCAGGTGCTGCAGGCATACAAATGACACCTGTTGAAATTCCCCTTTCAGTACAACTGTTAAAGATACAGAAGCCCTGTTCTTTTTATATGGTTGCCCTAGAGTTAACTACAGACAACAGACAATTGTGAACCGCCCAGAGAGCTCCGGCTATTGGGCGGTATAGAAATGTAATAAATAAATAAATAAATAAATAAATAAATAAATAAATAAATAAATTTAAGAAGCAATGACAACAAATTTGCTCATAGTAAACTGAAGACTGGGATGGATGTGACTAGAAGTAGTAATCCCCCAACACACACCCCTACGCCCAACCTGGCATTCTCCAGTTATTTTGGATTACAACACCCATAATTCCCAGCTAGTATGGGCAATGGGAATTTTTGTCTAAAATCAAACTTCCCTGAAAATGATAAATGTTTGGAGGGTTCTAATTCCAGATGGGTAGGTTGTAATAGTCTTTTATAAAAGAAAAGCCATGTGATATTTAAAAATATATACTGTATGTTTGTTTTTAAATTGGAGGATTATGTAATTCACCTTTTGCACACCAGGGAGCAGTGTAAGACATGAAATAGAGAAAACCAAGTTAACTTGTTCTTTTTTCTTTTTTAATCTTTTTTACTACTGACATTAGCAAATGTCAACAGGCCTGGATTTTGAGCAAGCAAAGTCCTTAACAGGTCCGGATAGCAAGTAGAAATTCCATGGAGGATGGGGCACCCAGTATCCCAAAAGTCTGTACATTGTTTACGTTAAAGTGATAAGGGCCCAGGGCACACAAATGCTAGTGCTGTGACCTGTAAAGGCAAATTTTGTAATCCTCCTGTGCCTGACACTTGGCCACATTCCATAGCAATTTAGTGGGAGAAAAACTGGCTGAAATAGACAACAGTTGTACAATAATTACATGGATCTCTCTCTAATGCTAGTCACTCAGGGTGGCGAAGACAAGGAAGCTGTTCTTGGCAGTGCATCTCTCTGCATGCAGAGCTACATCCCAGTGACAAGGCTGCTGCAAGGGGCAAGTAAAAGAAGGGGGCTTTCCCCCATTTCTTCCCTGTGTGGTAGGCAATGGTGCTGGTTAATAGAACTGTGCAAATGGCTACAGCCATTGCTAATTGCCTTGCCTAGAGGATGGCCAAGATCTCTTCTCGATCATCCCATAGTGCAGGACAGACTAAACGGCTCAAGTTACAGGAAGACAGATTCTGTCTGGACATCAGGAAAAACTTTCTGACTGTTAGAGCGGTATGACAATGGAACCAGTTACATAAGGAGGTTGTGGGCTTTCCCACACTAGAGGCATTCAAGAGACATCTGGACAGCCACCTATCAGGGGTGCTTTAAGGTGGATTCCTGCATCATTATTATTATTATTATTATTATTATTATTATTATTATTATTATTATTATTTATATAGCACCATCAATGTACATGGTGCTGTACAGAGTAAAACAGTAAATAGCAAGACCCTGCCGCATAGGCTTACATTGAGCAGGGGATTGAACTTGATGGCCTTATAGGACCCTTCCAACTCTACTATTCTATGATTCTATGAACCTTCCCCAACCTGGTGCTTTCGAGATCCTGGTGCCTTTGGACTACAATTCCCAGCATTCCTGACCATTGGCCATGCAGACAGGGGCTTCTGCAGTTGACATCTGGAAGGCATCAGGTTGGGCAAAGCTGGCAGAGACTTTTTTCATGCTGTCACACGGGGAAAATGAGAAGAGGTGTCTCTATCATCATCATCACACTCGCACACACCCCACTTCCTATCCGAGGTAGCATTTCGCAAGTAAGAAAATCAAATAAAATCTTATATTGCATCACACCCATGATTCATTTAGTCCAATAATGTTTCCCCTCTGATTTCCCATTCCTGCTACTTGGAGATGAATCAATGCCCTGATAGATTCAAAATATATGCCCAATCCCAAATATAAAAGATATGAAACCTTGAGGGTTTTGTTGGTCAGGTCTGAAAGTGGGGCTGGACGTGGCTGCACATGGAGTCATACCCCATGGCAAGTCCACATATAATATTGCTCTTCTTTAGCTTTACACTGCGCTAGAAGAAGATGCTGACTACAGGGGAGGGGAGGGCCCCATTTGGGGGCATGTGCAGATTTGGCAGCAAAAAGGTACTGTTGTTAAACTGAACCCTAAAAAGGAGAACTTTTAGTGCTCTGCTAGAGCCTAGTAGAGTTGCTGCCTTGGGCTGGGTGAGTGGGTGTTGCACTCTATTGACTTAAGAGCGGAATGGCAGGCATTCAACCAATGCAGCGTTTTCCAGTCATGTCACATTGACACTCAGGATGGGTTACCAAAACATAAGACATACAAGACATTTAAAAATGACTGAAGAAAAGTCATGCATATTGTTGTATGTGTGATCCCAGGAGGGCTCTTGCCCTAAAAGGTGGTCTATAAATATTTTTATTATTTTTGTTAACAACAACTAGCTTGACTCATTCAGACCATCTGCATGCTAGTACTTTATTGCTTAGTATCATACTTGCCCAGCTTTTCTGTGGGTGCCCAGAAAAGCTGGGTGCAAGCCTGACCAGGAGTCCATTGCACTCCCCCCTCCCCGCTGCTCCCTGTTGTATTTATATATCCTGTTGCTTAGCAACACAAAGTTCTTCTGATAGCTCAGAACCTCCAGCTTGTCATAGCTCAGAACCTCCGTGCCACGCATCTCCTTAGCATTTTATGTATATAGATAATATATTTCATTGAAAACTACACAGTAATAATAATTAATTCCATGAACCATATAACCCGTCCCAATGCTAGTCAAAGACACTTTGTCCCCTAATAAATTAGATAAAAACTAGAAAAACCCAGTTGGTTGCTGTAAAAAGCAGAGGAAGTCCTCCCCCCCAGCCACAAGCCTGGACCATCTTCTCAATCATTTCCTGGTTAGCGTCATCCTGCATTTCAGAGAGGTACAAACCAAGGCCACACGGCCAAACTGTCATTATCCCAATCACCGATGGGCCTCTGATCCCAATAATAGACTTCCTGCTCTCCTCAGGCTAATAAACTTGAGAAATTGCTTCCCAGCCAAAGGTCACCCTGCTTCTATTTTTATTGCCTTTCTGGATCTTCACACTATAGTCTGATCCCTTGCCACAAGCTGTCTCACATAGAAGTCTCATTGTCCAAAAGAAGTGGATAGGGAAGAATTCACAGTACGCTGACGATGTACCAAAATAAAGCCGAAACCAATTCAAAGCTTAGATCCACATTCCAATGATCTCCAGAGGATGCTGCAAAGATATGTTGTAGAAATTCAAACAATTTGGATACAGGATTGGATAGGGAATAGATAAACAGCAACAACAAAAAAGATTAAAATAAATACATTTTGAATCTAGATAGAAGTTGGGGGGGATATAGACATTTTAGAGCTTTGCTGAGACTGAAGTGCAGTACTGTTTTTATCTCTGTGTTTTTTGTAATAAGGACACACTTACCAGAAAGCTTCACGCCTCCAAAATACTGATTTATTTATTTATTATTAACATTTATGTACTGCCTTCTCTGCTAAAGAGCCATCAAGCAGTGGAGGCTGGTGGCTCTGATGTCAGTGGGGCGGTGAATCTGTTCTGGGTTTCAGTCAAAACCAGTCAGTAAGCTAAAGGAGCTGTCCAAGATACAGAAGCTGACATCAGAGCCACCAGCCTCCACTGCCATCAAGTTGGCATATAACAATTTACAATGATAGCACCTTAACACAATAAAGGTTGATCTATTGCATTTGTAGCCCACCCTTCCGCTACGGAGCTCAGGGTAGCTCTTATCCCATGTTATCCTCACCAGACCTCTGTGACTTGGGCTAGGCTGATTGAAGTGAGCTTTAAGGCTGAGCAGGGATTTGAACTCAGGTTTCCCTGGTCCAAATTCAGTGCTCTTTTTGCCCCTACCACGCTGGCTGTAATGAATGCAACCTTTCCAGCTGCAGAGAGGAGGAACATGTTGCACATTTGGGGCTCTCTGGAACATGTATTTCATCTCTTATTGGGGTACTGAGCAGCAGCCATTCCAGCAGGCTGAACTGAGGGGGAGCAGGGCCATTCCACCTGTGCTGCCCCCTCTGCCCTCCACATTCCCTTTTTCCTTTTGTGTCCTGTCTTTTTAGAGTGTAAGCCTGTGGGCAGGGACTGTCTTTTAATCTGCTTCGGGGGTCTTTTGGGGCTGAAGAGCAACATTAAAAAATGCTTCAAATAAATAACTAGAAACCAAAAAATAAATAAAACAGAGCCCGTGTGGCGTAGTGGCTAAAGTGTTGGACTGGGGGTCATGAGATCCAGATTCTAGTCCCCACTTGACCATGGAAACCCACTGGGTGACTTTAGGCCAGTCACAGACTCTCAGCCCAACCCACCTCACAGGGTTGTTGTCATGAGGATAACATGGAGTAGAGGAGGGTTTTATATGTCACCGTGGGTTCCTTAAGGAGGGGGAAAGTTGGGATATAAATGTAATAAAATAAATAAATCTTGCTGTTTTTGTGTGCAGTATGTGAAATGGGCCCCTTGAAGAGCAACTGAGCCTGAAGCTAACAACCTTTGCATGCTATCATGTTGACAAATAAGGCTGAGTTGGGGATTGGGCTCTTCAGCTGATCTTGCCGGCTGCCCCTTGTTTTACCGGGGCAGGGATGTTCTACAGAAATAATCTCACCCCTGAACTCTGGAAAGGAAACTCCCAGTTGCAAAAAAATGCTAGGGAATTAAGACTGCAAAAGTGCTGTATAGAACAGATTCCTGTCTCCTCCACAGGAATCCCTTCCTTTGGAGATGGGCGTTCCGATGAAGGCCTGGTGAAGTAATTGAACAAACTCCTGCATGGGGTGATGTAGAATGATAAAAGACTTGGAAGGGAGTGGATGGGAAAAAGAGTTCCCAGGCATGATTTGTAATGTGATGTTCGAACCAAGCAAATGTGAACAGTAGGTGAAAGGGCAGGAGTGTATCATGTATCCAGGGCAAGGCTTGAGTCATCCTGGTCGCTCATTGAACTCCAAGTCATCACTTCCAGGAACGTCACATTCATGTTGTTGGGCCAATCAGCAGACGCTGCAGTTGGCCCAGATGGGTTGGACGCCCTGACCCCTTCTGCAGCCTTTTGCAACTCTGTGTGTGTGTCGAGGATTGTGTTGTGTCACCTGGTCCGGCCCAGCTGCACGTGAAATCTTAAAAACCAACACCAGGAGCTGCCTGCAGTTGGGTTCAGTACAAGCAGGGAGAACAGGTTCTTCCCCAGAGAGGGCACCAGCGGCTGATGTTGCTTGTTTACAGGCTGGGCAGGTCATGTCCTGTTTGACCTCAAAGATGTCAAAACCTGATCAGTGAGGAAGATAGGTCTCTCGAACAGAGGCTCCCTTCAGATGTTTTGGACTCCAACTCCCACAATCCAAAACCATTGGCCGTGTTGGCTGGGGCTGATGGGAGTTGATCCAAAACACCAGGAGGACACCAGCTTGCCTAGCCCTGCTCTACAACAGGGGTGGGCAGAAGGTAGCTCTAGATCTACTGGTAGATCACTGGATGTTTTGCAGCAGCAAGGATTTCTGACTCTCAGTTGTTTTTAACAATAGCAACAAAATGATCCCTTTCCCCTGACCTACATTATATTTGCTGAGATGAAGGGTGCTTGGGGTAACCAAGAGCAGTTTTTTGTGTAGAAGGACTTTGAGCTCCATATGAGCATGCAAAACAAATTCCTGGGCATAGAATTCTTGCATTTTAAATGCATGTCTTTCTGCACCCGACTCCGGTTGGTGAATCTTAGGATTGTAGTAGTAGTAGCAGTAGTAGTAATAAGCAGCAGCAACAGCAAAACTGAAGTCTGCCCTTCGCTGCTCTAGAACTTGCAAGCATTAGTGTCTTGTTCCAAAGACAGGAAATTCTGTTCTCCTTCATGATGCTTGAGTGAAACCCATGAAATTGAGGGGGCCAATAAACGTAGAAAAACAGCAGCAATGGGGAAAAGACATAAATATCTGGCAGGTTCTGCAAGAGCCTGGCAGTGAGCAAAGGTTAGAGAAGAAAGACCTCTTTCCTTGTTAAGCAGAAACTGAAATCCCCAACGAGAAGTACAAACACTTCCGATTCTCAAGAATGAAGAAGAACAAGAGGCAATTTACTGGAATTCCCCCCTCCCTTTACCCCACTGCCTTTTCTTGTAAACTCTGACCAAAATATATTGTGAAACACACATGGTGAGGCAGAGTCACAATGTGGAAGTGGGACCCGCCTAACCATTGATAAATCCAGGATGGGGGAAGAGACTGCTGTGTTGCCTCTTCTGCAAGCATATGACCTTGATCCATCTTTTCCTCTTCAAGCCAACGCTATTACTGTCCCAGGGCAGACAGCACTGACTCCTGCACTATTTTTGGAGGAGTTATTGTGCTATATACATCAATCAGTATTGTCATAAGAAGAAGAACTGCGATAACAATATTATCAACACCCTTCTTTATTTCAGGGATGGGCCGTAGCTCAGTGGTAGAGTTCCTGCTTTTCATGCAGAAGCTCTCAGGTTCAATCCCTGGTTTCCCCAGGTAGGGCTAGGAAAGAATCCTGCCTGAAACCCTGGGGAGGCATTGCTGCCGGTCAGTGTTGGCAATACAGAGCTAGATGGACCTAGGGGCTGACTCAGTATAAGACAGCTTCCTACTTTCCCAGTAATGCTTACAACAACTGGGTCAAGGAGGCCACTTTGAGCCCAATAAAGGGAGAGGAGGAGAGGAACAAATCTTGCATGGATTGAGCACGCCGTGTTTAATTTGAGCCCAAAGGGCCAGTCTCCCCACAACAAGCTGTACAAAATCCACACAGTTTATACATAAATAAATAAAATAAACCCTCCCTAGTGCAGTTTGGGAAGCAGAAAGTGTAACATCCTTTAAATACCTCCTATTATTTTGGATTTACATGGTATTTTTTAAACTTTTAAAGATTCATATTATATTTTAATTTGGTGTATTTTATGGTTTTAATTGTGAACTGACCTATTGGGCAATATAAAAAAGTATAACAACAACAACATGACCAAACCAGAGCAGACAACCTGCTTCCTACATGCACAGTCTTCTGTACACTAATGGGGAAAGCCTTTAATGTTTGCATGGATTGAATGAAGGCCACAAGTGATTGTGTGTGAATTAGCCCTGGAAGGGCTTCTTTTAACACTGGAAAATTTACCTAGACAGTATGTGGGTCAAATTCAAGGATGATGAATCAGTGAGGCAAGCTTCACTTTGAAAAGTGTGTGGCTGCATACATTAGAAACAGAGGCTGGTATACTCTTCAGTGTGCATCCGTGTGCATTACTGTAGACATCTACCTTGTGTACATTCAGGGCTGTGTTAGTCTTCTCTTAATCCTTCCTCAGACCAGGTGGTGGCGCTGTGTTGTATGTTTCAGTAGCTCAGGGATATCGCTATCTGTCTATGGGGCAAGCCCTTGGGCTATTATTATAGTGCTCCAGATTAGTGAGCATTTCTTCCTTCCATCGCAGCAACCCAGGGAACAATTAGGGTTGAAAGCCAAAGAAATATCACTGCCGATCCTCGCTCCAGGTTCTGAGAACCAAAGCCTGTATCACTAATGCAACCCTCTGGGAAAAGAATGAACTCAGAGGGAATTTTGATCACATCAAAAGAATTGGGGGAGAAAGTGAGTTTTAGAGGGGCTCCCCCTTCTCTCTGCATATACTTCTGGGGAGAGTCACGTCATGTTCCCCAAATAAACCCCTATTACAGAGATTGGGCTTTATGATGAACACAACCTGCAAGGTGGAGAATGCAGAGGTGGGTTATTCTGGCTGCGCAACTGAACAGCTCAACTACTGCATTCTGCACTTGCAAAAGCTTCTGAGCAGAGTGCTATTTGTTCTGTTTGCTCTCAAGCACCATTTCCTCAGAACACTTCAACCGCCACCTTGAGCAATCTGCATTTCTTTGAAACTTCAACTCCCCCCCCCCTTCCCTCCTGCACACAGCTAGATCAGGCTTTATTTACCTCCCATCTGGCCAGTACCTAAGAGGGCTGATTCAAAAGTTCTCTGGCTTGATCATTTTTAGGGGTAATTGTGTCCAGTTCATCATTTTTCACCACTGCCACAAGTTTCACAGCTATGATCCTTTTCCATCCAAGGGTAGGGTTCCTCTGCTGATGAGCGGATACCGTTTTCATTTCCCATAATTCCCATGGGAAGAACACTATGTCATCTTGTAGCATCAGTCAGAGGGGACTTCTGGGGAGAAAAGAATAAGAAAGAGTACTGGAGGTGATTCAATGTCCCTGAACCTTGGAAGACAGAGCATCTTTTGTGCAATGTACTCACCTGGTTTATGCATTAGCATGGGACATATGCTGTGGTGCACTGGGATCCTAAAGATGTAAGGAGAGATGCTTATTTTACATTGTCCCTTATTATTCTACCTTCCTGATGGAGGCTTCCAGTTCTAAAATTGTATGGTTTGGATCCAGATTTATGATGGATCAACTATGTTGGTGGAAGCGGACTTCCCTGTCCCCCTTTCCCACAGCAGCCCCTCCAGCCCTGTGAAAACGTTACATGGAGAGTGAAGAGACCCTTCTGAAGGGGGAGAACTGTAGTGAGGGGAAAGAAGGATCCCCAAAACCTCAGGTGGAGAGACTTCCATGAGCAGAGCCCTTACTCTTGCAGAAGGCAGGTCCTGGATCCAACCCTATGATTCTACAACATTGCATCCACCAGGGCTGATTGTGCCATGCCATGAAAATACTGGAGAACCCTGGGAGGTGTAGATCCCTTCCACCCCATGTAACTGACCCCTCCCCCATCCTTGACCTTATGCATTTTCATACATTCTGGGCCATCTTTAGTGTCCCTCAGCAAACCTTCTAAGCAATGTAGCTTTCAAGCTTCCAGATTACATGTATCTCTAAACCTAGAAACCTGCTACCTTAATTTCACTCAGTGTAAAGGATTTCCCTGGCAACAGCCGCAAATTGCTTTCTTTTTCTGCACATGTAATTAAAAGTGTCATTGTGTTACTTTTTCTCCCCAACCAGAGCAGTAGAGTAGCTGCAGGCCGCCATCCGTATGTTTGTTAATTTCATACCTGTCTGTTCAAATGGTCCAAGATAGTACAGCTGCATCATTGTTGCTGTTTTACGACCTTGTGAGATGGGCGTACGCATACACACCACACACACAAACATGCTCAGTGTTCATGCCCCCATCAATGCCCCTGCAGGTGTCTGCACAGGCCCTTAAGAAGTTAACACAATGTTAATTGGTGAGAGGACTATAAGTTGGTCAATGGTCTAAAAGAACCCGAAGAACGTATCTCTGATGCTGGACCTTTGGGGGAAATTTAGCCTGGGCCCAAGAAGGAGATAATCTCCACTCTTTGGGGACACAAAAGCCCTGTTGTCTTGGGGCAACAAGGAAGCCAGAGTCTTGCATTCCAATGAAATGAGGAACTTCCTGCAGCCACAGAGAGGAGAGGGCAAAACAGCTGAGACAGATGGGGCCAGTAAAATGAGAAAGCAGGCTGAACCTGGGTGGTTGGGACTCCTCAAGGGAAGAAGCCCCCTGTGATGTGAGCTTAGGCATGCAGCCAGTTACTTGGAGGTCCCCCATACTTGTCCTTCTTCTCATTGAATCTCTGCAGGAATGGCCGACATCATGGTTGGGCACTTGTTGAGGGCCCACACCCCAGCAGGGGCCCCCTAACAAGGGCCCCCTGGAGTTGCTCCTCTTTTTCAGCACAGCAACCTGCTTCTTCCCCTGCCTCTTGCTCTGGCCCAGACAGTGGTGGTGGTGTGAAGGAGGACCAGTGGATGCTTCTGCCTCCTTGCTCACTGGCTCTCTGCCAGTCAAGCAAGCAAGTGGCAGCAATGATGAGAGAAAGGGGATGAAGCAAGAGCAGCTGAAGATAATGGCAGGGAGAAACTAGACTCACTGGGCCCATTTCTGGCCTAAGGGCTGCCCAAAAACCTGGAGTCAGTTCTTCCTGCAGCAGTACAGCAAGCCCATCTCCTACAGCTAATGGCTATGAAGATGTCAGGGCTGCCATTCTTGACTTGCTTAATGTAAATTAGAGAGAGAGAGAGAGAGAGAGGTACACACACATACACAAAACCATGGTATATAAACGAACAAGCAAACAAATATATTGTTTTTTCAAATATCTGAAAAGGGCATCTGTGTTAATCCTCAAAGAACATAAGAAGAGTCTTGCTGGATCAGACCAAGGCCCCATCTAATCCAGCTTTTTGAACTTGCAGTGGCAAGTTCTGGGTGGCAGGGGTTGTTTGAAGGTATAATGCCATTGGGTTTTTTTAACAACCCCTGCTGCCTGGGTTTGGATGACATGACAAACCCAAAGGCAGGTCATGAGTGCAACAGCACCCTCCCACCCATACTCCTTAACAACTGCCTCTGATACTACCTTTGATACTGGAGGTCACATAAAGCCATCAGGACTAATAGCCATTGATAGCCTTCTCCTCCAGAAATTTGTCCAACCCCTTTTTGAAGCCATTCAAATTGATGGCCACCATTACATCCTGGGGTAGCAAATTCCATAGTTTAACTATGTACTCTGTGAAGAAGTACTTCCTTTAATCTCGCCTGACTCTCCCAGCAATCACCTTCATGGGATGACTGCAGGTTCAGGTATCATGAGGGAGAAAAAACTCTCCCTATTCACTTTCTCTGCACCATGCATAATTTTGTATACCTCTGTCATTTCTTCCCTTACTCACCTCTTTTCTAAACTAAACAGTCCCTGATATTATCACCTTTCCTCATAATGAGTTGCTCCAGCCCTGGATCATTTTAGTTGTCCTTTTCTATATTTTCCCCAACTCTGCAGAAACTTACCAACAGTCCTTTCTAAAGTTAGCTTTCTGTCTCTTTTTCTCTCTATTTCTCTCTGTGCGCATGTGCTAGCCCAAGGCATTAGTAAGCTACCAGCTGAAGTTGGTTAGGAAGTGGCCTGATGCAGACAGGACTGTGGATGTTATTGAGATCATTATTATTGACTGCTTTGATCAAAAGCTGCACCAGGCAGTTTTGGGCACCAATGGAAAGCTGTGTTGTCTCTGAGGTAGTTGCAGTTTTCTATAGAGCTTTCCATGTGTGAAATGGGGAATGTTGAAGCATCTGGCACCTCACCTGGAGAGTTGGACGTTCATGGACCCACTTGAAAGTTCCATTGCACAGGGTTAGAGCAGCCTTCTGCAATCTGGTCCCTCTACAGATGTGTTGGCCTGCAACTCCCATTATCCTCAACCAGAATGGCCAATGGTGAGATGACCATATGAAAAAGAGGACAGGGCTCCTGTATCTTTAACAGTTGTATTGAAAAGGGAATTTCAGCAGGTGTCATTTTGTATGCATATACAGCGCCTGGTGAAATTCCCTCTTCATCGCAACAGTTAAAGCTGCAGGAGCCCTGCCCTCTTTTGTAGCTGGTCACTCAAGTCAATGGCATCATGCAACGCACCTGGAGGGCACCAGGTTAGAGTATGGTGAGGTATTTCTGGGGAGGGAAAAGGTGAGGTCCAGGAGGGCCTTAAGAGAAAGCTCTACATTTAATAACACAAAGAGGATGAAAGCATTGTTTCTGAAGGTATCCTGGTTTTCTTTAGCCAGCTGCTGGGGCACTTCCAGAGAGGGGTTTTTTGGGGTGTTTTTTTAAAAAACTTATGGAGTAGAATTATGCACATATTTGGCATCAGAGACTGTTCCCCACAGAGTGGAGATGATTTTTCCATGCCTAGCACAATTCACTGCTAGACAAACTATGGGAGACCCTACTTGACACAGGGAGTGATAAGATCCTTGTAACCCAGGACTTCTAGGGAGGCTAGAACTAAAAAAGTCTCAGGCAGTGGAGGTTGATGGCTCCAATGTCAGTGGGGCAAGGAATCTGCTATGGGTTTCAGTCAGAACTCTAAAGGAGTTATCCAAGGTGCAGAGTGGATTTACTGTCTCACTGACACCAGAGCCACTTCACAGGTCGTGGGATGATGTTTCCTACATAGATGGATAAATCCAGCTTTAAGAGAGAGGAGCCAATAGACAGTGGCAGGAACAAGACTATGACCAAATTCACACCACCACCGCAGCCCACCATCACTTATTTAAGCCACAGTGGTTTGTAGTGTGTCCCGGCAGCCATTTTGGATATTCAACCTCCAACAGGAGGTTACCATGGTTTGTCGCATTGTCTGAATCTGGGTGGTAGGGGTTGTTTGAAGGTATAATGCCATTGGGTTTTTTTTAACAACCCCTGCTGCCTGGGTTTGGATGACATGACAAACCACAGCAACCCCCTACCTGGGGCTGAATATTCAAAATGCCTATCGAGACAAAACACAACTCACCATGGCTTAAATAAGTCACAGTGGGCTGCAGTGATCATGAGAACTGGCCTTGTGAATTGCAGGAAAAGGTAACTCATAAAGCCCCTTTAGCCCTTGCCATTGGCAACATGGGAGCTGCTTACTCATGACACCTTCCCACACTCCAGGAAGGGCTCTTGCATGCAGGAACCACTTGGGTGGTGCCAATTGTGTGAATCCTTCACACCCAGTTACTGGGAAGAGGGCAATGGCTGGGTGGGATGGAGCTGTGGATTTGCCACAACCCTCGTAGTCTTTGTATTCAGTGGTCCCTGGAGTGGCAATGGGAAGACCTCATAGTGAAGCAGTTTCCCTGCAGGAAAGGGTTGTAGCTCAGGTGTTGTGCACCTGCTTGGCAGGCAGGAGGTCCCAGGTTCAGTCCCCAGCAGCTCCAGGTACAGCTGGAAAAAGTCCTGCCTGAAAACCTGCAGAGCCACTGCCAGTCAGTGTTGACAATACTGGGTTAGATGGACCAATTTTCTGACTCAGGGCTAAACTACATGGTATATTAAACATGTAGAAAGATCCTCACCATTTCGTTTTTACCTTAGTGTAAGCATGTGGGGACCTGGTCCAGACTGGGATCACCATATGAGGTTAGAGGAGGATGGAAAACGTAAAAATAGCAGAACCTAGTGCATCACCACCATCAGGACATCAGTGATGGCTTTAGGGTGGCATGCTAGATGTGCCACCTCCCTCCCATCCAGTGGAGGCTAGTAGCTCTGATGTCAGTGGGGTGGCGAATCCAGTCTGGCTTTCAGACAGAACCAGCCAGAACTCTACAGGAGCTATCCAAAGTGCTGAACCCTAGTCCCAAACTAGGCCCAGCACCTTAGAGAGTTCCTCTAGAGTTCTGGCTGGTTCTGACTGAAACCCAGAGCGGATTCACAGACCCACTGGCACCAGAGCCACCAGCCTCCGCTGCTCCTCCCTCGTGGTCCCTCTCCTTCAGAGCTGGGGGCGTTTGGCTCCTTTTGCAGCACCAAGGCAGACTCTCCGTCCTATGCAAGGTCGTATGAGACTCAAGGTCGGATCCTGCTGCCTGCGCGTGGGCTTGAGGCCCCTCTTGCGGGTGGAGCCCGTGGGATCAAGATGGGTGAGGCCTCCGCCCTCGCCCCCGCCGCCCCCTGCACTGACTACAGCACAGAGCCGGCTGGCGGGAAACTGGCTGAACGGCCGCTAGTTGCCTTGACAGCTTGTTTTACGCAGCAAGAGTAATGCAGAAGTTCCTGCTCAGAGTATAAAGCACACTAAAAATATCCCTGTGTGCAAGAAGCTTCCCAAGAAGGAGGAGGAGGAGGAGGAAGCAGCAGCCGCGTGGCAGCATCTCTAATGAGCGAGCCAGCGAGGAGTTCATCCGAGGACAGCAGAACATTCCCTCCCTCCCTCCCACTCCCCTCCGCTGCTGCATGATCAGGTGCTGCTGGCTGGCTGCAGCTCGCTCCAGCCCCAGAAAGGGATGCCAGCTGTATTCAGGAGCAGGGAGCTGCGAGGAGAGCCTTGTTAAAGGATGCTTTTAAAATGGAGGAGGGGCGAGGAGAGCAAGCTTTAAATTAGAACAGAGGTTTGGTGCTTTTTTTTTTTTAAGTGAGAAGGGGGAGTGGATGCTGTGATCTATACATAGCCGCAGAGCTGTTGATTTTTAATGAAAGCGATGAGAGAACAAGCCACGTACGAACCATTTAAAGGTGGCAGCAAAGAAGTGGGTCAGGTTTGGCAGAAGGACTGCTCCAGTGTTAGAGATGGTATATAGTGAGCTTCCCTAGAATTCAAGCCCTTGATTCTAGCTGGGATCGAGGTAGTACTGTGTGTTCTTTGGTAGGGTGACCAAATACAAAAAAGAGGGCAGGGCTCCTGCAGCTTTAACTGTTGTGATGAAGAGGGGATTTCACCAGGTGCTGCATGCATATAAATGACACCTGCTGAAATGCCCTTTTCCACACTACTGTTAAAGATACAAGAGCCCCGTACTCCTTTCCATATGGTCACCCTATATTTGGCAATCCCCCTACTGCACTGCACAAAAATTTTGGTCTTGGGTGCAAAATTTGGCATCCTGGGACTCTCTTGGCTCTGCCCCTCCACCCCAGTCTTTTAAACAACTGTCTTTTAGCCTTTTGGTTGTGATAGTGGACTTTAAAAAATATGGGCAAAACCTACTCCTGGCTAAGTATGTGTAGGATTGTAGCCTCAGTGGGATTTCTCTTAGCTGGAGGGCATGGGATCATTCATGGTCATGGTTCTTTTCTCCTACTCATATCTAGTGGAATCCAGGGTTATAGTGATAAATTTTGAAGTGCAGTCACTCATCATGACTCTTCTCATAGCCACACTCCGAAAGAGAGTCCAAAAATGCAGGCAACTACATTGATCCATGTCAACAACCTCTTCTAAGAGTTTTCATTTCCAGCAAAAGCAGATTTTTTTTGGAATGTGAATGAGTTCAAGTCCAAGCCACCTAAAAATCCTTTGTATTACAACAGGGATAACTCACAGAAAATATATTCTTGCTGGGAAGTCTGAGTGGGGTGGCACATGGCATGATCATCACCCTTGCTAGTCAAAAACACCTGGCACTTTGTCCCTATGAGTTCTGGTTCCACTACAACACGGGTGGAAGTGGAAAAAAAAATAGTGCCAAATTTGCCTACAATGGACAAATCTATTTCATCAAGTGCATCGTGTATATGGTTTCAGACTTCAGTGTTTCTTGGTGCATCAAACAATCAGTCACACAGTCCTGGGCTATGGCAACTTTATGCCTTGTGTAGTGGGCATTTTGCAGGAGCTTCTCTTCTGGGTCACTGCCTTGCTATGTTCCCCATGTCTTTCCTTCCTATCATCGTCAAAATCATGACTTCTTGCTGAAAGGCACAGTTAGTGACCTTCCCCAATTTCCCTCTTACTCAAGACACCAGTATCAAACTGTCTAGTGTCCTTAACCAGAGGACAGTCCCATGTTGCCCTTCCTGTAAGAGTTGAAAGATACTTTGCACAGCTGCCACTACAACCTCCTGTGGGGAAGTACCCACCAGCTTGGCCTGACAGCTCATTTCCTTACTGCCTTCTCTGTAACCTTTCATCTACATACCTAGATGCCAATTACTCCTGGCACTTGCTCAGGCTGTTAGAGATGATACTGCATTTTGCATCCCACAGAGATCTTCTAGATGGGATGGGATGGAGGGTTGCAAGGGAAATGGAAGGATGATACATTTATTTATTTATTGCATTTTTATACTGCCCAATAGTCAAAGCTCCCTGGATGGTTCACAAAAAGTAAAACCATTCAGTATAAAACAAACAATATAAAAACATGATATAAACTACAATATAAAAGCACAACCAGGATAAAATCAGCTGCAGTGCAGAAATACAAATTTAAAATACAAATGTAAAACAGCAAAGTTAAAATTAAATTTATAGACTGTTAAAATGCTGAGAGAATAAAAAGGTCTTCACCTGGCATCTGAAAGAATATAGTGTAGATGCCAGGTGAACCTCTTTAGGGAGCTCATTCCAGAGGCGGCGTGCCACTGCAGAGAAGGCCCTCCTCCTGGTAGCCACCTGCCTTACTTCCTTTGGCAGGGGCTCATGGAGAAGGACCCCTGAGGATGACCGTAGGGTCTGGGTGGGTAAGGCCTTCTCCATGCTGGTGCTAGATTTGTGGAACTTCCACCTGCATGAGGCTTACCTAGCTAAGTTACTTGGAGGTTTCTTGAGAAAGCTGCTTTTGTGTCAGGTAGTTCATACATTAGATGGGTATAAGGTTATGCATGGTATGGAGAAAGTGGACAGGGAAACCTTTTTCTCCCTCTCTCCTAATGCTAGAACTCAGGGTCATGCCATGAAGGTGAATGGTGGGAGAGTCAGGATAGATAAAAGGAAGTACTTATGCACAAAATACATAGTTAAATTATAGAACTCACTACCATATGATGTAGTGATTAGGGTGACCATATGAAAAGGAGGACAGGGCTCCGGTATCTTTAACAGTTGTATTGAAAAGGGAATTTCAGCAGGTGTCATTTATATATATGGAAAACCTGGTGAAATTCCCTCTTCATCACAACAGTGAAAGCTGCAGGAGCCATACTAGAGTGACCAGATACAAAAGAGGGCAAGGCTCCTGCAGCTTTCCCTGTTGTGATGAAGAGGGAATTTCACCAGGTTCTCCATATATACAAATGACACCTGCTGAAATGCCCTTTTCAATACAACTGTTAAAGATACAGGAGCCCTGTCCTCCTTTCCATATGGTCACCCTAGTAGTGATGGCCACCAACTTGTATGGCTTTAAAAAGGGGTTAGACAAATTCATGGAGAAGGCAATCAGTGGCTACTAGTCATGAGGACTATAGGCCACTTCCAGCATCAGAGCCAGTATGCCTAGTGCTGCCAGGGGAACAGGAGCAGGAGTTGCGATTGCATTTGTGCTCTGCTCCAACCACAAGCAGCTGGTTGGCCACAGTGTGAACACAATGCCGGACGAGATAAGCCCTTTGGTCTGATCCAGCAGGGCTCTTCTTCGTATGTTCTTACGAAGCATTGCCAAATGGAAGTTTAATGAGCTGATTTTATGGCGCTTTATGGATCGTTGGCATTTTCATAGTGATTTTATTGTTTTATTTATATTTCGTAACCTGCCTTGGCTCCATTACATTTGGAGAAAGGCAGGATAGAAATCACTCAGACGAATACACAGGGGGCGGATGGGATGATGATAGCTATAACAAGTGGGGGGGGGGGCGGAGAGAGCAGGATATGTGGTGTGTGTGTGCAAGGGGAGGATACAGGGAGGGAAAGGAGCGTGCCTAGCTCTGCTCCCCCTCCTCATACCTCTCTGTAGTGTAGGTCCCTCTGCAAGCCACCCCATCCTTGTCTGAAAGAGCAGCAAAGCCTCTTGAATAGATCTCGGGAGCATTGGTTTGCCTGGGGGGCAGGGAAGAGTAGTAGCAAGTTACTCTTTCTCCTTCTAACCGTACCTATCTCTCCCAACTCCCCTGATGCATAGGTAGGGTGACCATATGAAAAGGAGGACAGGGCTCCTGTATCTTTAACAGTTGCATCTTCATCACACCAGTTAAAGCTGCAGGAGCTATACTAGAGTGACCAGATTGAAAAGAGGGCAGAACACCTGCACCTTTAACTGTTGTGATGAAGAGGAAATTTCACCAGGTTCTCCATATATACAAATGACCCCTGCTGAAATTCCCTTTTCAATACAACTGTTAAAGATACAGGAGCCCTGTCCTCCTTTTCATATGGTCACCCTCACATAGGAGACTGGTTTTTTTGGGAGCAGATGGTATCCCTTATATTCTAACAAATTACCCCGAGGAAGGACCTAAGGGTATAAAATGCATTGGAGTTTTTCTGTAATTGCATTATAAAACATTCTTTTTTCTAACATTGGCCTTTGGACTTTAAAAATAAAAATAAAAAATTGGCATCTCTTGTGGGGTTTCCCTTTTTTGGCTTTGGCCCTCCAGATGTGTTGGACTGCAAAGGGAGGCTCCGGAGGCAGGAAAGAGACCGAATGGGGCTGCAACTGATTCCAACATGGGATTCCGTGCCACAGTTCTCCAACAAATACAGATGCCCAGCAGTGGCTCTGGCTCTCTGGCCGCCGGCTGGCACTGCGCAGTGGCGCTACCTTGTTTCATCTCTCTTGGGGCCTTGAAACACACAAAAGCCGTTGGATCCCACCCAGAAGGAGCATGGAAGCTGCTCTCCTTCTGTCTCTCCCTCTCCCTCTCTTCCTGTAATAACATCACCACTTGGCAGAGCCTTATGGAGGCAAAGGGGGGGGGGGATTCTCTCCGGAAAGCTGCCTTTCTCCTGGGAAGCTCCGAGGGCCTTTGTGTCAGTGCATGAATGAGGCTCCTCTCAAGTTCTGTCCCTGGCACATCAAAAGATCCCCCCCTCGGCATTCATACTCAGCTCTCTGCCACCCACAGCACCAAAGGCAGCTGGAGACAGCCCCGGGATCTCTGCCTTACTGTTGCCCGGCTCTGATGTAAGGGTGGCTCCCCTTTCACATGGGGTAAGTTGCCGCCACGGAGACTGACAGCTCCATTCAGTGGCCCTGTATGGGGTGCGTGTGTGTGTGTGCGTGTGTGTGATATTAGGAACTGGCTGCCAAGGCTTTCACACTGTTCCCAGGGAAGGCAGCGTTTAGGAAGGCTGTGAACTTCTACCTCCGTGCCAGCGCTCTCCATGCTGCAAAGGGCAGGAAGGACGAAATGTCATTCATTCATCCCCTAAAAAGGCAGAAACCGTGAACTTCCGATGCATTTGTTTAGATATAGGTTCTCAGCCCTGTCCTGAAGTTGTGTTAACAGAACTCTCTTATTCCATTCATGACACACAAATCACCTGGGGACTGGCACCAGGTGGCCAGCTTTACAGAGGACGATCCTCCATTTGAAGGTATGTCATAGAGCAGTCCTCTACTTGAAGGCGTCCTCTTCTTGAAAGGCTGTGCAGTCCTGTCCAAGAGCTTGAAATTGCCCATCAACTGCCAGCACCTGGACAGCAGGCCATTCAGGCACAACCTTGCCCAGGGCAGTCAGGTTTATTGCATTTCTATTTATGGCAACTGTTTCTAAACTTGCACCTGTGCATATAAATTGGCACATGTAACTATTACGCAAATTAGTATCCTATGTTATCCTCTTTTGGGGTGATGGTCTTCTCCCGCCCTAACACGTAATTGGCCATCCTAGACTCTCAACGTTCCCATTGGCCTCAGTTCCCCATCAGTACAGTCAATAGTGATGCCGAGAGAGTCCACTGTTAAGATGGAACAGAGCCAGGCCTTCCGCATCCATGCCCTGAGCTCTGGCTCCTATATGCGCTGGCCCTCCCTCTTTTAAGGGTCAAGCAGTGACCATGATTTGGGGCCAGTGGTCCATCCTTTGTGGTGTCCCGCAATGTGTGCTTGTTGGACACCTCCTTCCATCAAAATGAGAGGCAAGAATAACAGGCACAGTAACACCTGGGGCCAAATCTTGCAAATAGCCCTCTTCCTCTTGCAAAGAACCCTTCTTGTAAATACCCTCTTGCAAGAACGGACCAATATCACTGTCCATACTTAGGGATATATGCTCCCTGTGTTCTTTTGTGCCATTTCTGTATTTGCTTTCATATTCAATGCACGCCCACACTTGAGAGTCCAGGATGATAGAGGTGTGCACATCTGTGCTTTGTATGTAGATTTATGTAGCAGACCAGTGTAACAAGATGAATCATGCCTTTAGGGGGTCAGGCTCTCACCTTGGCAGGATCTCTCAGGCTGGGGAGGCGTATCCAGTCATCCTGGGCCTCCCTTGCTGCTCCTTTGCCACAGAAGAATTCCTTGAAATCAGACCGAGCAGCTAGCATTGGTCCCCATCACTGGAAGCTCCAACAGGCATGGGTGGGTGGGTCGCTGAGGCCAGAAGAACCCACAAGTGATTTGGTATCATGTCCTTGCCCCCACTCAGCAATCTTGCATCAGAAACCTTTCCCAGTATTGCTCATCACCACCATCATCACAGTCCTCATGAGGAAGGAGCACGGGGAGGGGGGTCCCATTAAAGTGGAGACTCAGGATAAACTGCAAAGACAGCATTCACTGCTTCCAACAGCTGCGTAGTCCAGGGGAGCTTTTTGCTCATCATCTGGTTCTCATGCTGGGCCTTGTAAATAATGAACACATGCCTGGTGCCACTCCCCTTCCGTTACACCTCCCTCCAATATGGCGGGGTGAAGAGACATGTCTTAGACAGGCTCCCAAACTTGCCTTGGCTGCACATGCTTTTATTATTGATGGGTATGATTAAAGCTGCAAGAACTATACTAGAGTGTCCAGATACAAAAGAGGGCAGGGCTCCTGCAACTGTTGTGATGAAGAGGGAATTTCACCAGGTGCTGCATGCATACAAATGACACCGGCTGAAATTCACTTTTCTTCACAACTGTTAATGATACAGGAGCTCTGTCCTCCTTTTCATATGGTCATCCTACCTTATACTGAGTTCAGACCATTGGTCCATCCAGCCCAGTATTGCTGACACTGACTGGCAGTAGTGGCTCTCCAGGGTTTCTGGTAGGATTCTTTCCTGAGATTGAACCTGGGACCTTCTGCATGCAAAGCAGGTGCTCTGCCACTGAGCTATATGGCCCCTCCCCTAAAATGGAGGAGCCTCCTCCTTCTGTTGACACTTGTAATAAATGAACAGGCAGCAACAGCAAGGAGGAGGAATGTGAGGAATGTGTTCTGGAGGCTGTGGAGATCAGCAATGGGGGCTTCAGCAAGTGTTCTGTGATGCCCAATGTGGACGCCAGCCCTGCCTCCTGTCACTTAAGCCTATTAGAGCTAGCTCTATCCTCTTGGACAGCAGAGTAAGTCTTTGTCCACTGCCATTCCAGTTTTTGAAGAGTGCTATCTTGACTCCCTGCTCCTGGATGAACAGTTCTTTCAGCATTTCCTTTTAGGCTTTCAACCTGAAATGCTTTCTTTCCTGTGCACCTCAGCAGTTAGAAGATTTGCCACTAATAATTAATGCAGAATGCAGTGCTCAGCCGTATAAACACTCAAGATAGGAAGTCAATGTGGTGCACCAGTGTTATGACATTCTCCAAACAGTTTATACAGGGTGACCATATGCAAAGGAGGACAGGGCTTCTGTATCTTTAACAGTTGTATAGAAAACGGAATTTCTGCAGGTGTCATTTGTATGTGTGCAACACCTGGTGAAATTCCTTCTTCATCACAACAGCTAAAGCTGCAGCAGCGCCACCCTAGAGGGCCAGGCTCCTGCAGCTTTAAGTGTTGTGATGGAGGGAATTTCACCAGGTGTTGCACACATACAAATGACACCTGCAGAAATTCTATTTTCTATATAACTGTTAAAGATACAGGAGCCCTGTCCTCCTTTTCATATGGTCACCCTAGTTAATATAATGCTCAAAATGCCCATCAGTACTTCCCTCCAATCCTGTGTGTAGACTGGTAATTTATACTCAGGGGTGAGCCTAACGCTCTCTGCACATGCTTCAAAGTACCATCTTCACCCCATTGTTCCGAACCTGAGCATAAGCAGAGGAAATGGGTTCTGACCAGTCCAGAGGCCTGGAAACCGCTGGCTCAAATGGAGAAGCACTGATGGTGTACATGCACATTTGAGGCCTCTTTGGGCCAAGCTATTGACCAATGCACTCACCACTGATACTGGAAACATTGTTGCACCATCTACACCCGAGCCAGAGAGGCCTCTGACCTACTCTGCACAGGACTGCTAGAGTGGGAGAAAGGAATCTCAGTGCAAAAATGTGACCTTCTTGTTCCACGCTATGGAGGCGAGATGGCCGTACAGAGAGAACACGAATACAGATGATTTTTAGGCCAAACGAGTAGGCGGCAGCAGGGTGCTTTCCAGTAGCACTAGGGGGACCCTGTGTGTGTGTGTGTGTGTGTGTGTGTGTGTGTGTGTGTGTGTGTGTGTACACTTTCATCCAGGAATCTCTGAAATGTGCTTGCTTCTCTCTGGAAGCCTGAACTGTGAGTCACTGCTGTGGCTAGAACATGACTCACTCCTGCCACTCTTCAGGTAGGACATGACCAGACTGCCAAGTCTGGGGAGAAATCCCGGCATTGCTGCAGTCTGCTGTCATATTAAGCAGCACTTACCAGAGTGAACAGAGTGGGAGGATAAAGAGCAGCAGGGAGGTGGTGGAAGGAGTGGAGTGGAATGAGCAAGAGTTAAGGGAAAACATTACACACATAGGAAAGAAATCGCTCCTGCTGATGTGGTTCTTAGCCAGATGAGAGATCCAGACAAATTCGTCAGCCTTTAATCAGAGAGCAGGAGTTGGAGGGGGCTTAATCAGCCTTCCCAAACCTGGTGTGCTTCAGATGTTTTTTACTTCAGCTCCCATCAGACCCAGCCAGCATGACCTATGGTCAGGAATGCTGGGGGTTGCAGTCCAAACATCTAGAGGTCACCACATTGGGGAAGCTCGGGCTAAATGCTCAGAAAGGAACCCATGGTCCAGAAACTACATTCGGTTCCAGGACATTGCTTCTGGCATTCTTATGGGCAGACAAGGCAGTTTGGATGGCCTCAGGCTTGCCCTGTTTGACAATTGGCTTTCCCAAACCTTTGATAGATATTAGGAAGTAAGGAACAACCAAAATGGTCAGGAGGCTGGAGCAAGGAAAGGTTACAACATTTGGGGCTAATTAATTTTTTTTTTAAAGGTGAGTAAAGGTCAAGTGTTACAGGTAAATGAAATTATGCATTGTGTGGGGAAAGTAGCTATGGAGAAAAAAAAGTCTCATTAGACTGGACACTGGGGTCATCCCATGAAGCCAGGGGGTAGGGGATTCAGGACAGATAAAAGGAAGGACTCCTTCACAAAGTGAAGCACCGGAATCAGTGGTGGGCATGGTCAGGTATGTACAGAGGGGCCATGGCCCAGTAGGGGCCCATTGGCCAGTGTCCCCTGGAGTTGCTCCTCCTCTTCACCATTCAACCTGCTTGTTCACCTGCCTTTTGGGGGCTGTCTTCATAGTACCAAGTTGGTGCCGCCTCCCTCTTCAACCCCACAGTTTCCCTCTCTCGGGGCATTGTTGGTCCTGATGCTGAGGACAGGAATGCAGAGTTTCTGAGCAGCCCTCTGGGTCCCAGAGCCAATCCGCCCTCTTCCTGGTGGAAGGTGACCAATCGCTGACCAATCCAGGTTGTCCCCGGATTGGCCCCAGAATGACATCACATGGCCCACATGCAGCCCCAGAACCACAGGTTGGGGAAGGCCAAAAACCATCCCACCCTCCTGCATTTTAGAGACTATGATCTTGACTGTGTGTGTGTGAGAGAGAGAGAGCAGCTATTGGGAGCATCCCACTGGCCCCTTCTGCTGAAATCCGAAATGGGAGCCCTGCACTGCCCCAGCCCAGAGATGTCCTGCCTGCAGCCATAGTTATCCCTAGCCATTAAGGGAATCCCCTCATCCCTTCCGGACTTGAAGCAGGCTCCTTCCCAGAAAGCGGTGTCATTCCTCCCTCCAGAATCACCTTCATGGCAGGTGCCAGCAGCAGGCGCCTGTCCTACGTGAGCTGCAGTTCTGTGTCGTGTCGTGTCTTCTGACGGGGTGAGAAGCTGCTGTGGAAAGCACTTAACGCTTCAAATTCTGATGAGCAGGGAGGGGCATGGGGGTGCATGAGGAAACCAAAGATGGGAGTGTGGGTGGAGGGGGGGAAGCTGGTGACGCAGCTATAGACGGAGGCCCTCAGAATCATTCTAGCTAGTGCAGCCGGGGAGCAAGCAAGCAGAATCGAATCAAAGGCGAACAGCACAACTGGCTAATCCCATGCCGTTGTGGCAGCTCGGCCTGTAAAAATGACAAGCAATCTCCCACAGAGGCAATCAGGCCAAACAGAAAAACCCTTTAAACTCTGGAAGGGGCTAATCCCCTCCCTCATGTCAACAGATGGGAAGGGTTAGTCGGTGCCCTGCACGCAACATGAATATTGCAGGAACAGCCCCGGGCACTGCAATTGGCAAGTGTGTGTCACTTGCTCTAGTATTAATATTAGGAGCAGTGAGAGGACACAAACGCACAGCACCTACAATCTGCATCATGTCCTTCTCTTGTGCTCTATCCGTTGTGCCTCTCCTGTGGCAATGGGTCAAATGCAGAAATAGAGGGCCAGCTGCTCACGTTGTGCACCGCAGCATCCATGAGTCCCATTGCTGCATAGCCAGAGTTTCTTCATCTTGCAGAATGGAAAGGGCAGAGAAGGAAAGTCTGTTTGCATCATCTCGTCCCTCTTAAGCACTGGGAAGGAAGTGGCCTGCCTCAGGGAAGTGGGCCTCAGGGCAGTCTGGTAGTCTCCACCATCCCCTTCTGCTTCCCAGGGGGATTGTTTCTGCAGCTTTGCTTTGAGGCAGAGAGTGGGGAGGGGGTTGGGGACATTCTCCCAAGAAGCCAAAGAAGGGACTTGGAAATTCTAGTGAGAACGTTCACACATGGGCTTGGGACAAAGTATCTGAAGGGCTACCTGTAGCCACACAAACCAGCCCAGGTGTGTAGCTCCTTACTGGAAATCTTTCTTAGGGTGAGGCAGGCTGTGAGCAGGGACAGGACCTTGCTGTTGTTGTTGACCTATGGAAGAGAACCCCCTCAAAGGCCTGCCTGGCCCATTTGTTGCTAAGTTCTAGCTGCCCAATGAAAAACTTTATTTGCCCCAAATGTCTTGATAATCATAAGTTTGATTTTATTCTCGTGGCTTGTTTGACATTTTATCTACTTGTTTTATTCTATTTAATTTGTTGCTGGGGTAATAGTTCTGATTATTATTATCTCTCTTTTCTTGCTCATGGCAGTTTTTCCAGACGGATATGATGGGCTTTGCCAAGTCATGCTGTCTTTTACAGATTCAGAAATTTCCTGACTATTGAGCATGTTTTAAGTATGACTGCTTTCTGCTGGATATTGGTGTGGATGTATTTTGGTAGGCCTGGTTTCTGAAGGTTTTCTGTAGTTTTTTTTTTTTTTTTAATGTGATGCCGGTGACTGATGTGACTAACAAAATAATTGTGATCTTTTCTTGTTGCCATAGTTCTTTAACTTTCATAGCCAGTGGTGTATATTTTTCTGTCTTTTCCTCTTCATTTCTGCAACATTTTTGTCGTTAGGTATTGCTATGTCAATAAGATAGGTGTGTTTTTCTTTTTTGGCTAAAACTGTTATGTCTGGTCGATTGCAAAGAATTGTCTTGTCCGTATCAATTGTTCTGTCCCAGCATATTTTATGATCTGCATTTTCCAGGATTTTTTCAGGTGAGTATGTATAGTGTGGTGTAGGTTGTTTGATGAGGTTGAATTTGATGGTGAATTATTTTTGCAGCTGTAGTGTGTCTGTCTGTAAAGCCCATTCTTGCCAGAATTTTATATCCTCCTGTTACATGGTCTATTGTTTCTTGGGGCTGATGAGAATTCCTACATGAATCTGTTCTTACACTGTTACCTTTTATGATATATTTTGATGGTTCTTGGTTGCTAAATCTTCTTCTTCTTCTTATTTATTTATATAGCACCATCAATGTACATTATCCTGTATGTATTATAACTTGATCTATTATTATTATTATTATTATTATTATTATTATTATTATTATTAGCTGCTTTTTATTTATCATTGTATTTTATTGTGCTTTTCATTATTTGTTTGCCACATTAGTGAATTTTAAAGCTATAAAGCAAGTTAAATATCATTTAATAAAGCAAATAACACTTTCTCTGTGATCTTGTCTGTGTGTGAGAGAGGTGGGGGAACCTCCATGCATGGTCGAGGGCTAACACTGAAACGCAGGCATGGTGGATTGAAAGATGTGTGACCCTCTGAATAGTCGAAGGCTTCTGTGTGCATATATCTGCCAACACTGCCTAAGGCAACTGCTTCACTCTGCCTAACAGTAGTGCCGGCCCTGTGGGCTGAGTTGAACACATGTGAAACTGACAATGTTCTTGCATCTGCTTCAGAATGTACTGAACTTTCCAGAGATCCACTCAACTTTGATGGTGCCAATTGGCAACAAACTGGTTTGTACTGGCTTTGGGTTGGCACAGTGTCTCTGATGGCCACCCCTCTTCCCGCCCCCACCTCAGCTGAAGTCTGGCAGCAGCTGCCTTTGTCAACAGTGATTGAAAACCCAACCCGGCCGGCATGCTTTCTCTCTGATCTTGTTAATTAAGAAATACATTTAATTAGCAGCACCCCAGCTGTGACTCGGCTAATAATCATGATATAAACATGAGAAGGATTCAACTGTTTCCATCAGGGCATGTTAAAATCAAACCAAGGCAGGAGCATGGCCATGCAGTGGGGGCTGGCTGGCTGGCCAGCTCTGGGGTGAAAGCCCTCCACCCATGCTGCTGCTGAACCTTCCCCAAGAAAAGACTAAAGGGCCAGGCTCCAGATCTCTCTCTCTCTCCCTCCCTCCCCCTCTCTCTCTCCCCCGCATTGCCTATTTGTCCCATGAGTTATGCTTCAGGGAGAAGGGACTTTGGCGGAGTTCAGGGCAAAGAAGGGACATGAAAGCCAGAGCTGCAGATGGGAAATGATTAAATTACTGCCATCCCTGAAAATCTGGCTGGCACTAATTAGGGGCTGGAGGATTCATGCACTCCTAGGCATGTCTGCTTGTGAATAAGTCACATCCAGTTCACTGGGGTTAGTCCCAAGTGGTATGAAAGTGGTGTATAAAAGGCAGGAGTCACAGCAAGTAGGATATAGAAGGGAAGTCTCTGGGTTGTGGTCATTAATGTTGATGGTGGAAACCATCTTTTCCCAACCTGATGCCACCCAGGTATTTTGGAATTCAACTCCCATCAGTTCCAGCCAGCATGGCAAAAGGTCAGAATTCCTGGGAGTTCCTGGCAGAATTCCTGCCTTGAGAGCCTTTTTGGCTAAAGGGCAGAATAAAAATGCATGCATGCATGCATGCATAAATAAATAAATAATATAGCACTGTGAAAGTGATATATGGTACGTGTCAGAGCACTTCAGTACTGCTATAAAGCAATAGTGTGGCTCCGACTACTTCCATAGTGCAATATCCTGCTTGGTGTAGATTAGGCCTTGGTTGATGAATTGGTTAATCTTATGCATGTTTAGACAGAAAAAATCCTACAACTCCCAGCATGCTCCAGCCAGCATGGACCTCCCCCCCCCCCCGTTTAAACATGCATAGGATTGCACCCTCAATTGATTTTAGAAACGAGTCCCTGGTCTACCAGGCAGCAGATATTTTAATTTTAAAATCATATCAAATAGAAATTCTTAGAAATGAAGAGGTATGGCTTGGCCTGTAAGAAGAAAACCTGCTCTGAAGGCTGTGCCTTGCATAATAGCCATGTCAAAGTTGCCGTAAGAGTTGGCTCTCCTTTTACAGACTGGGATATACCTTAATAAAATTGTATGGATTTTGCAGCCTTCCCCAGCCAGGTGCTTTCCAGATGTTTTGGAATACAACTGCTGTTACCTCCAGCCAGTCTGTCCCCATGGGCATGTCGGCTAGGGATGGTGGGAGTTGTAGTTTGACACATCTGCAGAGCACCAGGTTTGGGAAAGTTGGATTGGGGAGATGAACAGCACAATCCTATGCATGTTCATCTTCATTGGGGCTTTCTCCCAGGTATGGGTGCAAGAGATTGCAGTCCAAAAAAGGTTGCTACCTCTCACAAAAGAGGCTTTCTCAAGTATGTGAAGGTTTTTCCAGTGACCTTTTACGGGGCCTAATGTTTGGTCTCTTATATATGTAGGAGAATCTCATAGGAACACAGCAAGCTATCTCAGACTTGGGCCTTTGCTAGACTAGGGGTTATCCTGGGCTGATACCTGGGATCGCCCCTGTGCATCCAGATCATCCCTCCCTGGGATAAAGCCTACCCCTTCAGACCTGTTATTTCCCACGGTCTCGGGTTGAGCCTGAGACTGCGAGCATGTGGCCCGTTTTCGCAGCTTTTCTCGGCTCTGCGTGATTACTTGTGCGGAGCCGGGAACTGCGCCCATCAGGGGCAGGGGAGGGGGAGGGGGGAAATCAATTTAATTTTTTTTTAAAAAAACCTTACCTTCGTGCATGAGTGTTCGTGCGCATTGTCCCCTTTAAAAGTTTTTTTAAAAATGGTGGGCGCGATGGCTCTCTTCTTGAGTCGCCTCACCTTACGTGTAAATGAGGGCGGGATCTCATGTTATTGACAACACGAGATCACCCCTCCTCCATCCTGGGATATTCTGTAGGTCTAGCAAAGGCCTGAGTCAGTTCATTGGTCCATATAATGCGGTATTGACAACACTGACTGGCAGCGGCTCACCAGGGTTTCAGGGAACTTTTCTGACTCTACCTGGAGATGCCATGGACTGAACCTGAGACCTTCTGCATGTAAAGCAGGTGCTCTACCACTGAGCTGTATGGCCCCTCCTCTGAGAGGAAGAACTTGGTTTGAAATGGACCAGTGGACCAGCCTCCCATTGGTGTGGAAAACACATGTATATTTTCCTGCCTTTATATTTAGAAAATTAATTTAAGAAAAAAACCTTAAATTTAAAAGAGGGAAATATATTACATATTATGTAAGACTGAAGAGTATTTTCATTACAGAATTAAGGCCCTGGATATTCATCACTTGTTAATAAGGTGAATTAGTGGATTGCCTTTCTATAATGTTTTTCTGATTTGCTGGTTTTATTGCCTTTTCCCTTTTGTCGTCTCTCCCCCTTCCCTTTCTCTCTCTCACACAGGAAGGATTGCTGTCTACTATGACAGGTACATACATCATCTAAAGGCAAAGAAAGAAAGATACCTTCAAAATGATTGATTTTATTCATATTCAGTTTAATACAGATTCAAACAATTAATCAATCAATTAAAACTCATACAATTAGTCAACTAAAAATTCTTTTTAATTAGGTCAGGGCCCTAGTGCTGGTATATTTACTATCAAAGGCAACCAAATAACATGCATATTTCTACAAAACTAAATATGGTTGCCAGAGTTACTTCTGCTTGTGATGTTACATTTTCCTGTGATAATAAATTACTGTGATTCTTATAAGGCTCAGTCAAATCCTAAACTTATTTCCTAGGATGTAAAGCTTTCTGTTTCAATACTTAGGAATTCCACTTTTTGTCATTTTCTTGGTGCCACTCTATCTAGATTAAAAAAAATATTAGTCTGCAATCCAAACACACTTATTTGAACTCCATAGGACTTACTTCTAAGCAGACACATATATAAGTTCAATCCTCTACATGTTTACTTGGAAGTAAGCCTCACTGAGTTCAACAGAGCTTATTCCCAAGAAAGGGTGCATACTTATTATTTAAAGCATTTTTGCCACACTCTTCAGCTGGAAAGCCTCCCAGAATGGATTAAAACCAATAATAATAATAATAATAATAATAATAATAATAATAATAATGCCAGATAGTCCCTGCTCTCAGAGTTACAATCTAAAATAAGGATTAGCTATCTTCAGGCTTGTGGGATATACTTTATTTTATTCTCTTAATCCCTGAGATCCACCAACCAGATCCTGGTGCAAAGGATGCCCACTTAGAATTAGAATTCTAAGCCCACAATTTTGTTTTGAGTACCAGAACTAAATGGCACTCAAGTCTTTCCACACAAACATTCACTCTTGGTTGCACCAACTTCTTCATTCCAGCAGGATAATTTAGCTCTCTCTCTCTCTCTCTCTCTCTCTCTCTCTCTCTCTCTCTCTCTCTCTCTCTCTCTGAGTCATTTTGTTGTTGCTGTTAACAACTAGAAGCCAGAAATCTTTGCTGAACCCGAACATCACCCGAAAATTGACCAGTAGATCTGGGTAGATAGTTGAAAGTCTACCTTCTGTCCACCTATGATCTGAAAGTCCCTACACAAAAAGAAAAAGGGATGGGAAGGGAGGAGGAAAAATGCAAACTCTAGCACCAGTTTTTAAAGTTAGAGTCCTTATTATGACCTTATAATGAAATAGAATTCAGCTTTTGTGCTGAAAAAGGGTCAACACCACTGTTCTCTTTGATCCAATTTCCTATTAGCAAGTAGCATTGACTCAATTTGCATGATCAAAACAGCCCACTGTGGCTTATTTAAGTTATGGTAGGCTGCAGAGCATGGCAGCTGGGTTTTGACTATTCAAGCCCAGGCCATAGCTTGTTGTGTTGTCCGAACTCAGAGACCGTGGGCTAGGCAAGGGTTAAATAATAAAAAGTAACTTTTCAGGGGGTGGCGGTTTGCTTTTTTGAACATGGGAGAACATTTTCCCTTTCTTTCTGTTTTGATGATGCTTGATGGAGAGTGTTTGAATCGTGAGCGTTTTCCTGGCAATCAGCTCCTTTTACAGGCTTCATGGCAGCCATTTCCAAGCAATGTTTTCACTGGCATCCAGTACATTTATTGAGGGTTGGCAACCGTAATCCTACTTCACTTTCACAAAGGAAACAGACTCTTGACTGACGACTTAGGCAAAAGCGAGACTCAATGATGAGGTAAGGATCAGGCGTTTTTGGATTTGTGACATTTTCTGAGCTGGAGATTTGTGATGGTTGACCAAATAAGCAAAAACATCACCTCCGTTTTCTCTGCCGTGGTTCCTGATTGCGCACGAGATGCTAATCCTTTTCTTCTCATCACCCTGGTTACTTATGACGTGAGCCTTTGAGGCAAGGGCTGTCCTTAACAGTGTGAGCTTGTACTATATGGCCCTTATCTCAGCTGGAGCTTCTGGGGAATGATAATAATGTGGAAGAATAACAAAATCAGGAACAAAAGAATGGCTTAGATCAAATCTCTGTATAACTGGCTGAGTGCCAATAACTCGGAAATTGGGCTCGCTTTCATGCTGATAATTTGCCTACCGGAAGACACGCTGCTGGAACCCAGAAGAATCCAGATTCGGAGTTATAAAAAACACACACATTCATCTCTATTGTTGTTGTTGTTGACTGTCTCTGTGTCATGCTTTGCCAGGAGTTTCTGTATCATGTGCTATTTGGTCGTGACTCAGAGATTCCAGTCTTGTCAGCAATTCCTAGATCAGTTTCTCAGTGGATGATTATCCTCCTCCTCCTCCTCCTCCTCCTCCTCCTCCTCCTCCTCCTCCTCCTCCTCATTATTATTATTATTATTATTATTATTATTATTATTATTATTATTCCCTCTCTTCCAAAGATGCATACATGGTCACCCCTCCCCCATTTCATAATCACACGAGCCCTGTGAGGTAGGTTTCGGTGAGAAAAAGTGGCTGGTTCAAAATCACCCACTGAACTTCATGGCTGAGCAGAGACATGAACCCAGGTCCCCTGCATGCTCGTCTGACACTCTAACTACTACCCCACACTGCCTCTTTTCAACTGCTACCTGGAGGCTGATTTAAATGGGGTATATGGTGGCAGCAGCTATTGCACAGTGAGCCACTTGGGTGTGGTGTGACAACTCATCACCTGGGAGGGGCATCTGCACTCACCATATGGTAAAGGCACCATTTTGAGCTATATAAAGTACTCTTTAAGGGCTGGCTAGCACAATCAAATCAGCCCACCATGGCTTATTTAACCCATGGTGGGCAGTGATGTGTGCATGTGCTTGCAGGTGTCATTTTACATAACCAACCCCACACCTGGAGTTGGCATGTTGTTCGAATCTAGTAGAGTGGCTTATGCAAAGAGTCAAACAATCCTCACATAACCCTAAAACACGTTGAGGCTTCCTGTCTGCTGAGGAGCAAACCCAGATTTGTGGCAAAATGAAGTTTGCTTCTGCACAATGTGCAAAACCACCTTAGCTTTCAATAAGGTGCATCATCCCTGATCAGTGAGCTCCATCACATCACACTCTCGTCATGCCTGGCATGTGTTTTTGCAGCACGGTTCTCGCATGATGTCGTCCCTGTCCGGCGCTCATCTCGCCTCTTCCCCTCCCTTTTCCATTTTATTTTGGAGTGGGGAAAGTCCAGTTTTCCCATTCCAAGCACAATAAAGCCACTCCTCTGTCCTGTGTATTGCTGTCCTTGCACTTTATCGGACCATCCCTTTTTTTGTTGGGGGCGTGTCTCGCTGACAAAACAGGAGGGCGGGGCAGTTCTCTGCTCAACTGCCCAATCATGAAGGGAGAGAGGGTGCCCGAACACCCTGTGGAGAAGGGGAGCAAGGCCACGGCCACCCGTGCCTGGACTCGGTCCTATTCAACTCTATGGTTCTTACTCCTCAGTAGAGATGTCTAGGTTTTCTGACCAGAACAATGTCGGCTTCACATTGCCATACCAACATTGACCACAAACTTCTCCAAAAACTAATTTTAAGACTTTCTCTTCACTTATATTGTTTAATATGATTTTAGGGGAAAGCATAGTGTGTTGTTTTACTGTAATTGCGCAGTTTCAGGCTGCTGTACTATTGTATTTGCGCAGAAATAAATATAAAAATATATAAAAAATTAACTGCAGGGGAAAGGAGAACATAGGGGGCGGGGTGGGAGATTTCGCCAACACAGTAGTGATACAGGTGAAATGATACATGAACTGGAATAGTGCAACAATGCACAGATGTGAAAGAGCCCAGCGCTAGACTTGCTAAGGAAACAGAGGGGGAAACCGCAGACTCAAAAGTGTGTGTGTGGGGGGGGGGAGTAGGTGTGATGGAGCTCAAGGTTTGCCAGGAAGGCTATTTCCTTCTCTTACTTTCACTCATATGCCAGTGTGGTGTATTTGGGCTGGAGAGATGTGATTTCGAATCCTTGCTCATCCATGAATTTCACCCGGGGACCACTGTCTGAGGATAAAAGGGGATCTCCCCCCACCCTCCGATGTAAGATGCCTTGAGTTCTTGGAAGGAAAGGTGTGAAAGAGAAGGCGATCCCCTTTGAATAAACACCAGCATCTGCCCTTCAGCCCCTGGATGATGTCAAAATGTTCACATGGATCCGAGAAGCAACCCCTGAACGTTTCTTCTCCCTGCTGCCTCTGAGCTTTGCCTTCCTTTGTGCATGCAAAATTCTTAACTGTCTGCCAGGCAGTTGCGGAATATGTGTCCAAAGAAATTGTCATGTAAACGGGCCCTTATGTATATTTATAGGGAGCATTCTTGCCAGCTGGAATCTAATAGAGTGTAAAATAAACTGTGAAACTGCCTGGAACAGGAGGACTTACACCCTCTGCATTCCATTCAAGTGCCTGTGGCTGACTTAGGCTCTCTGTGCCACAGACTCCTCTCCACTTGGCAAAAGATCTGTAAGCCAAGCAAACAGAGCTGACTGCCCCAAGATTAAGGGGGTGGACATCCTGGATATCCTCAGTCCAGGCTTCCCCAACCTGGTGCCCAAAACATCTGGAGGGCACCAGGTTGGGGAAGGGAGAGGGATCCACAAGTGCTGGGGGTGTTGCCAAGCTGAATAAAATTCCTTCTGAGCATGGACTCGAGGTGACGTGCAACCATATTTAGTTGGGGGGGGAGAGTTGATGCATCATAGAAAAGAAGCAGGTAGGGGATGCTTAACCCCACTGCCCGCCACTTCTCCCCTGCAGCTCCTGCCCTCCCAAATTCAAGTTTAGAAATTGGCGAGAGGAGGAACAGCTGCAGGGAGCTAGTTTCACCCTTTCCTGCCAGCAAGAACACCTATAGGAACTTTGGAACTAAGAAATGATGCCTGAGATTGTCTTCTTTTTTCCTTCTCCCTCCCAGTCCTATTTCCTTTTGTGTCATGTCTTTTAGATTGCAAACCTTAGGGCAGGGAGGGACTATCTCATTATTTATCTATGTAAGCATTTTATTTTTTAGCTGAAGAGTGGGGTAAAATGCTGCCAATAAATAAATACATAAATAAATAAATAAATAAATAAAGCATGCATTTAGAACCCCATGTCAGGCCCAGGGAGTTGGTGGGTGGGGAGGAATTGTAGATCAAAAGTGGCAGGCAAAGGAAGATTTAAGCAGTGGAGGTGGGTGGCCCTGATGTCAGTGGGGTGGTGAATCCGCTCCGGGTTTCTTGGATAGCCAATGCTTCACATCTTGAATAGCTCCTTTAGAGTTCTGACTGGTTCTGGCTGAAACCCAGAGTGCATTTGCTGCCCCATTGATGTTGGAGCCACCAGTTTCCACTGGGTTTAAGCCCATCCCTTTCCCAGCAGCTTCACTGCTCAAATTGCTCCCTCCCCAAGCCACTTTTTAATGATGATGATGATGATGATGATGATGATAATAATAATAATAATAATAATAATTCTTACCCGCCTCTCCATTCTGATCGAGGCGGGGAACAACAGTAAATATAAAATACATAAAACTGAATAAAAACATAATATACATTATTAAAACATCCTAAAAACATTCTAAAACATCTTAAAATTCCACTGGATAGGCCAAGGCTGTTGGAGTTTTGCTACCTGTATTCGTGTGTAACATGTAGTTCCGCTTGGAGTTGCTCAAACATCACCCAGGCTATTGCACACCCAGGATAGCAATGAATGTGGTGAACCCTAGACCACTTCCTGGAATAAAGTCCCTCTGTTCTCAGGAGTTGGGCTGGTTTTGAGGTGGGGATGCTGCTGGATCCTCATGGAGCTGCTTCTATTTCTGTGGATCCTGTTAGATGTGATATGAGTGGGGTGGGGAAGCCTGTGATTTCAACAAGAGTTCCTCCAGCTGGTATGCAGCAAATTCAGTCATCCTGGCATTGGGCCTCCCAGAGTGTAATCATGAGCTGGAGAAGAAAACTTTTGAGCTGGAAAAATTCCCAGGCTGTTTGAGATGCTTTTTGGGGGGTGGGTGGGGGCAACAGTAGGAATGGCTCTAGTTAAGGGAAAATACTGTTCCCTCACCAGGGGGGAGCAAACCGTCACTTCGCCCATCTGGACAGTGCATCTGCCACAGGGCCCTGGCTCACACCTCGCTCCCTGCATCCCAAAGCTAATTAATCTGCCTCTGAGTCTGACCAACATGCCTGAGCCAGGAGAAGCAGCTTTGGAGGGGAAGAGAGAGAACGAGCAATGTAGAAGTAGCAGAATACAGTGAGCGAGTGGCTGGCTGGGGTGACAGGAGTCTTGTGGTTGCTCATGCAGTGGTGCAGCTAGGATTGGACCTTGGGGCTGAGGTCCAGGGGGCCCACAGCTCAGGGCGCCCCAAGTGGTCATCCAGAGAGAGGCAGGCGATGGGGGCAGCGGCAAACAGGCACTGAATCAGCATCTGGCTCGCCAGGGCTTTGCCAGCTGTAGGACCCTTTCTTCTTATTTTAAAACATTTGGGAGTTAGGGAGCAGCCAACTGGCATCATACTGGTTACAGGTGTTCATTTTATATTCTTTTCTACCACAAAACGGTGCTTTTCCCCCAAGTAAATGTATTTCTAATCAGGGCAGCAGAAGCAAATTCCATTTTATATTGTGTAGCCATGGTTTTGTTTGTGCTAACTTATCAGGAATATAGCACTAGTTGTGAAGCAGGCAATGGCCAGGAGGGGGAAGAGGAAAGTTAGTTGTGTGCTCCACAACTGAAGTCATACACACATGGCCTTCTAAAGTCTCCTCCTCACCCCTGCAAAGAACATTAAGTCCAGGATCTAAAATGACCTAGCTACACCACTGTGCTCATTCACTGTGTACAAGCCCTTGTGGTGGGTGTAGAATGCCCACTTCGTTCTAAACTACATTGCTCTGTAATTAAAAGGCATAGGAATGAGGACAGCAAAAGTTAAAGGATAGCAATTTGGGGAAAATGGGGTCATGGGGAATTCCAGGTGGATGAGAAATAGAAGGGGTATCTAGGAGGTGCTGTACAGGTGCAAAAAAGAGATATGTGTGAAAGCAGCACAAAGAACCAGTGTTGGGTAGTGGTTAGAACAGTGGACTGGGACTGGGGAGACCCAGGTTCAAGTCCCCATCCAGCCCTGAAGCTCACTGGGTGACTTTGGGCCAGTAGCTCTCTTTCAGCCTAACCAACCTCACAGGGTTGTTGTGAAGATAGAATGGAAGAGGGATATACATGTAAGGATCCTTGAAGAGAAGGTGGGATATAAATGTTGTGATCCATAATACAGCCATGCAAACACACAAAGTCTGTTTATGTTTATATCGGAAACAAGTTTGTGTTGAGAGCAGTTTGGAAGAATGGTAGGTATAAAATATGAGGAGGTGGAATGGATAGAGAGAAATTGAGTCACGAAGGGGCAGAATGTATCCATCATGTGCATCAGGACTTGCATCTGAGGTCAAAAACATGGGCAACCGTATTATGGGGGAAAGTTCATGTGGACCATGAATGTCCAGATTGTGCTCCTGCCAATGTTTGTTGGGTTGAAGATGTGCAACCTTGATTAGGCTCAGGTGTGTGGGAGGCACAGAAATGATGACTGTACAGACTTAATTGCAGGGATGTCACGTAGTCAGGAAAAGAGGTATGGTCCAAGGTGAGCTTTGTGCTTCTCAGATCTAGTCAATGATTTCCCACTGCTGCCTTGTAAGGGTTTCTCCCAAGGAAGGGGAGCAGCTACTAGTCCCGAGGTAGCCATTTTCCAGGGAGCTGTTTGATTCTAGAAGACCTGTTTGTTTGCTCAGCAGATGCTTGGATTCTCCGCTGTGAGGGGATCCCTGCAGTCTCTGTATACTCAATGAAGAGACAGGGTGGGGCGGGGGTGGGGAGAGAAAGTCCTCTGATTAGAAATTCAGACAGTGCAGCTTGGCTCATCTCTTCCCGTCTGGAGAGTGACTGTCTCCAGAGCAAGTCACTCCTCCAATGCAAATGCTTTTCGGGGAGTGCAGGGCTGGAAAGCATTAGTATTGGAGGCAGTGGCCTCCATCCGCTCTTTGTCTCATCTGCATAATGATCGGCACTAAGGCCATGTAGGTGGTGCAAAAAGCATGTGTGTGCATATTTGCATGTGGTGTGCACGTGCACCAACAGGGATGGGCGTGGGATGGGGGGGGGAGCATAGATAAGGATAGCATATGCAGCCATGCAGAGGCCTGTGGTGCTGTACATAACTGTGTGTGCTGTGTGTGTGTGTTTCTCGTTGTGTGTGTATACAGTATGTCCTTGCATTTGTACACATATGTCTGTGTGTGTGGAGAGAGAAGGCCTCCAAGGCACAAAGGATGGTGAGTGCCTACAGAAAACAGCAGATGAAAACCCTGTGCAGAGACATTTTTTTTGGGGGGGGGCACATGGTTATCAGAGGAGGAGCATTGAGGAGTGTGTTGACAGGCAGCATATATATATACTGTCTGATGAGCAAAGGGTGTTTATAGGTTCTGCCATGCCGGCACTGCTTGTAATGCTCATATGATGGCCACTTCCCCCAGAATCCAGTTCTGCCCCATTCCTGTCCCAAGGAAACACACAGACTAGCAGAAAGCTAGTAAACCGCCCCGAGAGCTTTGGCTATGGGGCGGTATATAAATGTGGTTTGTTCCTAGCATACCAACAATTCTGACCAGTTCCCGGAGGGGGGAGAAGCAAAACAACTGTGGGAAGGGCAGGTGACCATGTGTATTTCTGTTTATGAGGTTATTAAGGATTTGTTTTGGTTACTTTGTTCCTTCCTTCTTTTTAAATCTCTCCTTCCAATTCTCATCCCTAATCTTTGTATGAATGATACTGCTAGAGCTATGGGAATGTGGAATGGCTATTCATTGACTGGCTAATTTTGATGAATATCCTTTCTGTGAAACTATGAATAGTTCCTTTTCATATTTAATTGTTCTTAATTATTGGGTCATTGTATTATGTCAGGATTCCCCAACCTGAGCCTTCCAGAAGTTTTGGACAGCAACTCCCAGCATTCCTGACTGTTCTGGTTGGGGCTGATAGGAGTTGAAGTCCAAAACACCTGGAGGGTGCCAGGTCAGGGAAGGCTGTATTATTTATTGCCAGCAATCACACCCCCACCCCCACCCCTATACATACATCTGGTTCTAAACCAGAGCCCTCATTTGTATAAAGAGCTGGAAAGTCTTGTCACAATAATTGGTTCTTTAGTGTAGAGATCATTTCCCCCCACCCCACCCCCACTTCCTCGGAATCTGATACTTTTATGTTATCCTGCTGGCTGGACAGGAGGCACCCAAGACGCCTTTTATCTGCCTGACTAGAAGAGTAAAGGGCATGATCCCAAGCCACCAGGCCAAGCCTTGCAATCATGCGCTTCCACTCCTCATCTGATCAATCAACTGTGAACAGAGCTTGCCCTACTAATTTCAAGGGTAAGCAAATGTAAAGCAAATATATGAAAGATCCGTTTAAATGTTTATTTTGTTCTACGGCCTGAACCTTTGTGTCTTTCTGAGATAACTCTCCTCAATGCTGCCACCTCCCTCAAAAGACACCCCTCATACACCTGAACATTGCAATCAGGGTCTTCAAAAGCATAATTGCAGGGGGAGGGCATTTGCAGGAGTGTGTGTGCGCGCGCGCGTGTGTGTGTGTGTGTGTGTGTGTGTGTGTGAGTGAGTGAGTGAGAGAAAGAGAGAGAGAAAGAATGAGAGACAGTATATGTGTGAGAGAGTGTGTACATGAGTATATATGTGTATATATGTGTGAGAGAGTGTGTACATGAGTGTGTGTGTGAGAATGAGTGAGTGTGTATATGAATGTGAGTGTTGTACAGAGAGCCAGTGTGGTGTAGTGGCTAAGGTGTTGGACTGGGAGTTGGGAGATCTGAGTTCTATTCCCCACTCGGCCATGGAAACCCACTGGGTGACTTTGGGCCAGTCTCAGACTTTCAGCCCAACCTACCTCACAGGGTTGTTGTTGTGAGGATAAAATGGAGAGGAGGAGGATTATGTATGCCACCTTGGGTTCCTTGGAGGAAAAAGGCGGGATATAAATGAAATAAATAATAAATAAATAATGTGTGTGTGTGTGTGTGTGAGAGAGAGAGAGAGAGAGAGAGAATATAAATGTGAGGGTGGGTACGGGGACTGGGCAATCACATTGTGGGGGGGCATGCCATCAGTCTTTGGGATATGGCTCCACCCACTGCTGCTATGGAGCTCCCACTGTGCTTGCCTGGAGCCAATGCGGCCCTTGGGTTTCTCGCCCCTGTGTTAAAGAGACTGGTGTGCTGTCCAGGTGGTGAGCTGGCAACCCTAGATCTGATGCTATAAAGGGATACGCATCCCTTTCCCTGTATGTAGCTTGAGGCCTGATGCTGAGGTATGGATCTGCTCTCCCAGCGGGAGCCCCGGGCTGCTTTGCCAAAGGCCTTTCCGTTTTTCCAAATGTCCTTGAGGGCTCGGATGGCAACGAGGTGGTTTGCCCTCCTGGCTCCCATTCAAACACCCCCTTTGTATCACCCCCTCCTGCTCACAGAGTTGCATTCTGCAAACATCGGCCGTGATTCCCTGCAGTGGTCTAAAAATAGCTCCCACAGCTGCCGCCACAGCAGAAGCCATCCAAGAGAGCTGGTTATAAATAGCCCAGAGACTGTTGCCACTCTCTCCCATTGTGCTCTGGTTCCCATTTCCCTCTAGCCTCGGGTGTGTGTACAGAGGCACGGGGCTGTGAACTCTCTGAAACAGCCTTGGATTCATCACCTCTAAAGCATCGCCTGAAATAACGCTGCTGTGGAATTCAAGCGCAGGCCGCCTGCCCGCTCTTTGCTCTTGGACTGAGGCTTCAATTGTAGGAGAGAATAAACTTGGGGAAATTCCGTACGCCCTTGGCCAGCTTCTAGTTTTCCTGGAGCTCAATGCCAGGAAACTCCAGCAAGAAGAGGTGTGGAGTTTTTTTGGGAGGGGGGAGGCTTCCCTCGGCTCTCATTTAAGGTGTTGTTTGTGATGCTTATTGGCTCGAGTCCTTAGCTCACTCAGCATCTTGAAATGGTGAGGGGGCAAGAGATGCCAACGATGCCTCTTGGCTCAAGCTGTGAGAAGCTGGCCCTGTTTCCACCACTTTTCATCATCACCATCACCATTGCCACCATCATGTGGTTCCCACTCACAGAGGCATCCAAGTCCTAAACTTGGTGCGTAGAGCCTGGGAACCAAGCAACACCTGCCTGGCATCCAGAAACAACCCCACAGGAATAAGGAAAAGGCTGAGATCACTGGAAGCTGAGATCAGAGGAGACAAGGAGCTCAGGATGATGCTCACCTCTGTGGATGGACAGGGGTCCTGACCAAGGAAGCAGCCCTTGTGGTACGGAAACAAGTACCAGATTTCAGGGAGGGGCCATAGTTCAGTTTTTGAGCACATGCTTTGCATGCTGAAGGTCCCAGGTTTGATCCTCAGCATCTCCAGGAATTTTTCTGCCTGAAACCCTGGGGAGCTGCTGCCAGACAGTGTCTGGGCTAGAATGGACCAACGGTCTGACTCAGGCCCTTTCTACACCTAAGGATTATCCCAGGAAAATGGAGGGATTGTCCCTGCCTGCTCCCGGGATCCCCTGTGTGTCATTTGGATGCACAGGGATGATCCCGGGAATAAAGGCAGGTGTAGAAACGGCCTCAGTCTAAGGTGACTTCTTATGTTCCAAGAACCAAGGCCCAAGAGTTTCTCATAAAGAAATATTGATACAATTGCTTACAGCTGCATAAACCAGGACTGGGGAATATTTTTTTCTACTGAGGGCCACATTTTCTATCAAAGGCCACTTAGGGGTAATACAGGGGGGGAGGGGCTGAATGCTGGCAGTAGGTGGGGCGACCACCACCCCTCTCTCTGACAACTTCTTTCACTCTCTGTTGCCCCCTTTCCCCCCTCTCTCCCACACCCTTCCTCCCTGCTGGGGGAGGGACAGATTGCTTTTGCCAGAGGTCTGAACTGATTGCTTGCAGAGGGCTGGCCCCTCGTGCTAGCAGGCACCTTTTCTTGAGTTACTTCAGGTTCCAGTTAGTGACTTGATGTTGCCATTGCTGGGAAAGTGATGGCTGGAGGCACCGTTAAAAATATATCAGAACCACTGGAGGCTGGTGGCTCCGATGTCAAAGGGGCAGCGAATCCTCTCTGGGTTCAGCTAGAACCAGTCAGAACTAAAAAGAGCTATCCAAGGTGCTGAACCCTACCACCAAAATCGCACCTGCATTTCAGATACCTCCTTTAGAGTTCTGACTAGTTCTGAAACTCAAGAGAGGATTTACTGCCCAACTGACATCAGAGCACCAGCCTCACTGATCAGAATGATTTGCTTTTTGCCACAAAGCATTGCAACCTTTTGTGGGTGTGCAAACTCTGTCTCAACCTCCATTGCCAGTGGCAGATTTGCAATAACGCCATTTCACCAAGCCCAAATCTCATACGGGGCTTGGTGAGGGGCAATGTAACCCCCACAATCCAGTCCCCCTCCCCTCTCCAAATGACTACCCAAAACAGCAGGTGCAGAAGCAAACTCGGTTTTATTCCCATAGTCACGGTGGTGCTGCGGTTTACAGTGAGTTTCAAATGCAAAAGTGAACAGGCTCAGAGTATTTTTGTTGTTGCTATGTAAAAAAAAAACCAACAGGATTGGCAACCTTTTATTTTGTTTTCCCCACCCTAACATGGAAATGTAGAAGCACTTGTAAAGCATGGAATGGTGATTGCTGCATGTGCGTGTAGGGGTGGTGGTGGAGAAAAATGTGAGTTATGTGCTTCACAGCTAAAGTAATCCACATGGCCATCTAAATAAGACCATGATGTCCAGCTATCTAAAATGACGTCACTGCACCACTGTATGTAAGCATCAAAAATGGGAAAGCAAAACCCACCGCGGCACGCCTGCTTGCTGAATCAAAGTATCTGACTCAGGTTGGACTAATAAGGGTACAGGCTATTTCATTCCATTGGGACACTTCAGGAATTTAGGTGCTGTGGAGAGACTGACCCAGGTTTTGCTGCAAGAACCTAGTCTGGACTGTAGGACTGCGACCTACTGCCTATTTCTAGGCTGGGATTCTGAGCCTGAAACGACCTCTGCAAGCCATTCCTGGTTTGGGCCAGTGATGGCCAACCTTTCAGCAACAAGGCTTTTGTATCTTTAATAGCTGTGTAGCTGAGGGGATTTTGCCTGGCAGTTTCCACTCACAGATCCCCTCTCAAGGTATGATGATCCTGCATCACCATGAGATGGAAGTGGCTGCAGCTTGAACTGGGCTTCAACACCACTGCTGGTTTCCCTACAGAAAGGTCAATGGAGGTAAAACTGACAAAAAAAAATCATCCCAATCTCACAAATTCTGGCTCATCTGCATTCTCTCCTGGACCCCTCCCTCTAGTCTCCATTCCTCTCAGCCCTGACCATCCTTTTGTTAAGCTAATGGCCCAGGATGGCTCCTTGATGTTCCATTAATGGGGAGCTCATGACAGGAGATGGCCTCCTGACAGCTGGAGATACCTCTTGAGCATTTTGAAGAAGATAGCTGTGGTCCAAGAGGACACTCTTCCAGCCTAGGGGTGTGTGTGTGTGTGTGTGTGTGTGTGTGTGTGTGAGAGAGAGAGAGAGAGAGAGAGAGAGAGAGAGAGAGAGAGAGAGGAGGGGAGAGATAAAGTGGTTCTGGGTGAGGCTTTGATTATGCCTCATTCACAGAATTTTACAGGAAGTCGAGATGACCCCCTAGGTTTTCCCACCATTTCTTCTGCCCTTTTTCTGATCACAGAAAATCCATTAGGAGACAAAGATGGAGGGGGAGAGAGAGTGAGTGAGGCAGGCAGGCAGGCAAGCAGGCAGAAGAAACCAAGGGAGAGAGCTTTGAGCAGAAAGCTGAAGCAACCTTCAAAGTCTAGGGCTTCTTTCTGAGGATCTGGTATGGAGTAGCGGCTCTTCTGCCTCTTCTGTCTTTTTGCCTCCACTTATGTTCTAATTGTATATTTGTAAATAAAGCAAATATTACAATGACACCATCATTCACCAATGCTCTTTCCTGCCTGAGAAAATCTAACACCTGCTGTGCTGCCCCCCCCCCCCCGGAAATTTGCATCACCCCCCAAAAGTGGGGTGCATGCAACAATAAAACAAAACAGCAGTCCAGTTAACTCTGCCCTGTGCTGCATGGCTCTTTCCCACTCCACCCATCTATTTGTTCATTTACTTATTTGTGGCAATTATATCTCGCTGAGTATAGCAAAATCTCTCAGGGGTTCACAAGAGACTCATCTCTTGCTGGAAGACAGGTCATAGGGACCGCCCGTAAAATTCTATTGAAGGAGGCACTATCAAAGCCTCACCTGGAACTACTTTCTTCCTCCACCCCCACCACTCCGTCTCTCACACACATCTACTGCGTTAGCCCTGAAAGAACCCTCTCACTCCCGCCACCAGCAGCCTGGCGCTCACAGGAGCTGCAAGCTGAAAAGCCCTGGCTGAGAACCAGGCCAATCCTGCCTGCCTCCGCTCCCTTCTGCGTGCCTTTCTGTCTCGCTCAGCGAGGCTCTTGCTGCCAGCTTTAGTGGAGCAAATAGGGACACGCAGCGAGGGAAAAAACAGAGACTCCAGTTTTAAACGTAGGCCAAAGCCATGGGACCAGGAAAAGGTTTGTTGGCAGCTCTGAGTGGAAATTAGACTCATCTCTTGCTGCAAAGCAGGGACTGTTCCTTCCCAATGGGGACAACTGGTAGAGGAAGCCTGAATATGTTTTTTTTCCTTCCCAAAACGGGCCTGTGTTTCCCTCCACTGGATAATGAGCCTGGCTAATAAATATTAGCATTATGGTAATTGGTGAATCACACACAAGGGCAGAGCCTGAACGCCAATGTGTCTTGCTAGAGGCCTGGCTTGAGTTCAGCATGTTCAGAATCCCTGTCCAGTAAATGCATGGCTGCCCTCCCCCTCCCCCTTCCTTTCCTCCCCTCCCCTCCGTGATGCAATGGGCAATTTCTCTCTCTGCACAAACACGCCTGGCAGCATTCCCTTGGCTCGCACCCCAGTATGGTGATGGGAATTTGCTCCAAAACATGTTTTGTGGGAAGGGACCACTAGGAAATCACTTTCCTCCAACCTTCCCAAGGCTGAAATACGGAGCCGCCTGGAATTCTGTCCCTCCTCCTTGCATGCCACCTGCCCCTCTGCCAAACCCTCCAGCTTCATCTTTTTCTGGGAAGAAAAGAAGTAGAAAAAGGTTCCAGTCACAGATCAGTATTTGGGAGGTTTGACTGATTCCAGGGATGGTACTGGCCCAGTGCCTACAAAGTATGCCATCAAACCACCCTGGTTTGGTTTCAAGTCTGTAAAGTATTCCCCCACCCACCCCTTCAGCCTCCACCTCTCACCCGCAGACCATAATGTGCTTCAGAGTCAGATGTTGGGGCGGCTGATTCACAGCCTTGGGTGACTTAAGGTCAGGGGGAACAGCTAAATTTCCCTAATAAGTCATTCTATTCCAGCAAGGTAGCTGTGTATTTTCTGTGTTCTTGCAGTCGAAATAGGTCTAGCTTCTTTTGAAGAATATCACTTCTTCATGGTCATAACTTGAAATTGTATTCTTAGGCTGTAGCCAACATACCTACACTATACTGTAGGTCTTTACAAGCTAAAAAGCTGTCCAAATCCTAAAAATAGGGCCGGCTCCCTGTTCCTATCACTTAAGCCACACATGTTTGGTTGTCTGCTTCTTTTCAGTGCTCTAGTACCTGTGCTATACATACCCCCAATACATGGTTAGGATATTCTGGGATGTCCTTGGAAGCTGGAGACAATGGTTTTTTTAAAGAGAGTTGAAGGATCTTTGAGAGAGGGTTTGGATCCCATTGGGTATGCGCATATCTCTTTTGCATTGCTGTTGCTTAGTCTGGTAAGACAGGTTTTGAAGGTCTTTGAAATGAAAACCTGCCAAACCTGTTTCCTAGAAGTGAAAGTGTAATGAGTGCACACACTGCAAGCTGTGCGCCACCTTTCAAATTGCGTTCAGCTCCTTGAAATGCTATCATCTCTTTCCAGCCAGAGATTATCCAGGTTTGTATCAACTTTCTAGTCCCCCGCTTTTAACCGCTGTCACAAATATTGTGCAATTGCACAAAAGTATCATCAAGGGAAAGTGGGGGGAGGGGAAAGACTCACATAAGCTCCTGTTAGGAATTGTGCAACCTGAATACCAGTCACAGCTGCTTCTTTCATATTTTCTGATCTGTTGGGGTAGCATGTGCACAGTTTTATGAGATATATATTCAAGGGGGAACAGGGAAACCTCAGCTTTTGGAACTGGATGAGAACAAGTGGGCAATGCGTGTTTTGCCATCCGCACACACTTTGGGGAGGGTGGATTTGAGGAAATGTGCCCCTCTTCAGCATGGTACAAGTTTTGGCGCAATTAAGTCCATACCCACAGTATCTGCTGTGATATATGTATTGTCTGTGAGCCGCCCGGAGTGGATAGAAAGCCAGGACAGAAATGCTTTGACTTTTTCTGCTGCATGTTGTCAATCCAGAGGTTCCATGTAGATGTAGGTTGTGCAGGTGAGATGTGGGTTACAGATGCAGGTTAGAGGTGCCTCAGATCCGCATTGCTCTGTAGTAAATAAGCAGAGCATGGCTGCTTTTGGTTTTGTAACCCGAGGATCTCTGGGCATATACTGAACTGAAAGTCACCCTCATCCAGGGAATGCCAATGAGACTAGGAGAGGTGATTTGTATATGAAGTTGCATATTTCTCTGTTCGCTACAAAGGAACAAGTCCACATGCCCTTTGCACATTCCTGTGCAAGTGCACATAGTTTTAAAATCTCTTCACTGGCTGCCAATTAGTTTTCGGGCGAAGTATAAAGTGTTGGTTATCACCTTTAAAGCCCTGCATGGTTTGGGTCCAGGCTACCTGTGGGATCGCCTTCTCCCGTACAATCCGCTGTGCACACTCAGGTCCTCTGCGAAGAATTTCCTTCAGCCAGCCAAAACTAGGCTGACAACCATTACCCAGAGGACCTTCTCTTTTGCTGCTCCCAGACTGTGGAATGGTCTGCCGGAGGAGACTTGTCAACTTAATAGTTTATTAACATTCAAGAAAGCTATAAAGACTGATCTCTTCTGGCAGGCCTATCCAGTGGAATTTTAGGATGTTTTTAAGAATGTTTTTAGGATGTTTTAACAATGTATATTATGTTTTAATTCAGGATTATGTATTTTATATTTACTGTTGTTCCCTGCCTCGATCAAAATGGAGAGGCAGGTAAGAAATAAAATTATTGTTGTTGTTGTTTGTTGTTGTTGTTGTTATTGAGTCCCTCTACCGAAATAAAGGACATTTGTGCCACTCTGGGCATTCAAGGGTTTACACGTGTATCTTACAAACTTCAACCCGTTCAAAAGTCATGGGCCTCTTCCTCACAAATAACTGTAATCAGGAGATGGAAGTGGAACGGAAATGTCTGAATCTATGCAAAAATTCAATTTTGTGGTTCCATTGCAGGAATCGTGAAGGTTAAACCAATTGAAACGGGGTTAGATTTGTAGTATATGGGTTGAATGCAGGATCTGCTTTCTGTGAGAGGAAGGGACCTTTGGCAAGAGGAATGGCACCACTCATGGAAGGTTCCTCTATCAGAATTTGGGAGATCCCTCTCCCCGCACCACAGTTCACCCCATCCAGCAGGGTGTCCTCACTTTCCATGCAGTCTTTTCAGGGGGCTGGAGAGGATGCTGTGGTAAGGAAAGGATGAGAAGTCCACTTCCATCAGTGCAGCTAATACAGCGCAAATCTGGATCCACCCCTATAGATAGATATTTGATGAATATTTCTCTTTGGACTATTCATTCATGCCAGGATAGCTTCAATCTGGGTAGGTAGAGAAGATAGGGAAGGGTCGCCTTCTCAAGCTGGTACCCTCCAGATGTGTTGGATTGCAATGGCCATTATTCCCAGCCAGCCTGGCTAATGCTGTGAATGATGGACATTGCAGTCCTAATCTGCACTTTGGGAGGTTGGAGACAGCTGGGCTAGGGCTTCTACCTGGCAGGATTTTTTTTCTTGAAAGTTGGAGATAAACTGGCTTCTGTCCGAACAAGATGGGAAAGTGAGAAATTTTAGGAAACTTGATTTCTGTGCTTGCTGTGATTTGCAGCGGTTGTCCAATATGGAACTGAAATGTGAGTTGGTGAAGCTAGAACTATAGAACCACAGGCCATCATTAAAGGCAGTAACCTTGAAGCACCTGCTTTAAATCTTCAAAAAGGCACTGGGGAATTGCTCTCGTAAAGTCTCCTGAAGTTATCCTGTTTCATCTTTGCAGCCCACTTAGTGAAAGACCCTAATTCTGCAATGTTTGTTTTTTTGAAATGCATTTATGTGTGTGCATGGGGGGGGGAGTTAGACCCCCTTCCTAAGTAGGGATGTTGGAGGAATCCAAAATGGATTAAAATGAGATCAAGGGGCTGCCTTGATGGTTCTGTGTTGGCACCATGTTCCCCATAAATTCTGTGGTTTCGCTCTTGCAGGGTGACGTTGGGTAATCCCCATGCCAGGAGGGAGTGTGGGGTTTCTGGGAATCATTCAGGTACTGGAGCATCCCAGGGACCAATTGGAGGTCACCTTCAGCCAGGGAGTACCTCTGCAGCGAAGCTATAATGAGGTTAGATGGCAGAAGGACTGTATTCACCTTGCCGCAGCCAAAAAAGTCAGGGTAAGTTCTGGACTTCTTTTATTTGCAGCTTCTTGGGAAAGCCCCACAGTGGCTGCGAGGTGGCTGCTGCATCATATAACCAACACAGTGCTACTGTGCAGCCACCACGGGGCTTTTAAAGCATGTAGACAGCCCCAGGATTTCTGTGAATCCAACCTGTGGATTCTGAAGCAGACCAGCATTTTCTGGGTTGTGTGGATTCCAAAGACTTGCACACTGCTTTTTTTACTTTTGGGGGGAAATTGCGCAAATGCACACTCCAGCAAATGTGCATTAGCACTCATGTGAATTAGTGCAAATGTGAAAATGTCCATTTGTGCTAATGCACAATTGCAAAGGAATGAAATCCTCATATAAGAAATCTGATTCTTGCATCAGTGAGTGGACGACGGAATGTAAGACTCCTGTCAAACACAGGCGGAATGGATTTAACAAAATCCGTAAATCCCTATCCCTGAGCATAATGGCCCCAATCCAAACTGGAGGCCTGTGGGCCTGCCTTTAGCAAAAGATAAATATGTTGGGAGATCCAAACATGAAAATCCTGCACATCATGTATTGTTTGGGCCTAAATATATCAGCTTAAGTTAACTGCTTTGTGGCTCGCAGACGCATAGTCATAGAACTGAAGTGCTGACAGTCTTCATGAAAGTCCTCTGTGTTCCAGTCTCTTGCATGATTCATCACAACCAAAATGTTCCTAACATATTACACACACACACACACAAACACACACACACACACACACACACCACTCCTTTTTCGGAAAAGTTCAGACTGTTGAACCAATTTATCTTTTGACCCAAAAAGGCAGCAGAAGGGATCAAAGTGTCTATGCTAAACTTTGGCAGTCAGACAAGGAGTGGAATGAGTAAACTAACTCCAGTCTTATCCATTTTTTCTCAGATGTAAGTCCCACTGTATTCAATGGCACTTAGCCCCAGAGATAGGTGTGTAGGATTGCAGTCTAAATCCAAGTGAAACCATGCACTGTACACAAAGGTAAACAAATCTCAGCATCAACAACCGATCTGACCTAAAGGGAAATCCCCTTTTAATACTGTGATCAGTGCCAGAGTATATCAACCAAATGTCCAATCAGATCCCCACATTAATTAGGTCAAAAAAATCCTATCAAGTTTAAGCACATATTTATGGCTGTCATGCATAGTTACCTGGGATTAAGCCTTACTAAATGAAGTATGCATTTCAGTGGGAGGAAGCAAAGCATATGCTTAACTTGTGGAATCAATGGGATTTAAGAGTGTTTTTGTTTTGGTGGGACCGCTCTCTGTCCTCTCAGTACTTCAGCATGAGTCTGTCCCATCTGAGATCCCATTTTAGTTTAGCTATTAACTCATGTTTCAGCTGGAGGAGCCAGGCATGAAACTGTTAGAGGGTTATGTATATCTATGAATGTGTGTGTTTATACCAAATTAACCATAATAGTTAGCATTTGAATATCTTCCAAAACATCTCACGTGCATTATTTAATTATAATTATGGTGGCCAAGTTGTCTCCTATTTGAAGGGCTGTCTAGTCCAAGATTATGGGTTGGATCCAGATTTAGTCATGTGGATGACTAATTTAAATCCCTTTGACTTCAATAGGTTCATCTCTAGTCCCAAAGAACCCTCAGAAGGGAAAGCAACCAGGGTCTTGATGTTGACCATGAACAGTTAGCACCTAGACAGCAGACTGAGCAAGTGTGCAGGTCACCTGATCACAATCTCCCCCATTGGGGAGATGGAGATTACTATATTTTTATTTAAACTACAGTGATTCTTTCTAAAATTGCAGACCTATATCTAAATTAGCATATGCAAATATCATGCAGATCTGCACCCCTTTTGTCCTCTTTTTGGGTGATGCAGAAGTGGCCACTCTAGTAAAGCAACCCTGTAAAGAAGCAAGTCAGTATTATTATTCGCATCCATCACCTCTATTGCAGCTGGAGGGATGGGGAGGGAGAACAGTTGGTCTGAGTTCATGTCAGAGGCAAGATTGAAACTGGGGACTTCCTGACTCATAGCTCAGTCTCCTACCATGCAATCCTACACATGTCTACCCAGAAGCAAATCTCATTGAGTTCAATGAGTTTTTCTCCCAGGTAAGTGTGTACACGAGATTGCAGCCAGAGGCCACTATGCTGCACTAGGTCTCTATGCTTATATATTGAACAAGTAGAGCATCCGTGTGCAGTGGGAATATCTATGGTTATGTATATGTTGAGACTAGGGAAGTACACATTTTGTAAAATTGGTTCCATCTGTGGCTGTTTCTACATGTAAGGGTTATCCCAGGAAAATGGAGGGATCAGCCCTGCCTGCTGCCCGGATCCCCTGTGTGTCATTTGGATGCACAGGGATGATCCCGGGACAATCCCGGGGGGAAAGGCAGGTGTAGAAATGGCCTGTGTTTCATGGATTGTCATGTGCCTTTCATTCCCTCATGCACTCATTGACAGAATCGGATTTTTCCCCATTTCCCAAATTCTGAAATTTGCACTTCTGAAAATGCTCGAATCCCCAGTCCCCTGCACAAATCCTCCCCAAACGCACGTTTTTGTGCTTTAGCCTATGAGGGAAAAGGACATTTTCAGCCAGTGTTTTTTTAATATTTTTTTTATGCATTTTTCTGCAACTAAATTTGCACCAAATTCTGGGAAGTAAAAAACAAAAACAGTCCATGTAACTCAGGAAAAGCTGGTATACTGCAGTATCCATGGGTTGGATTCATAGAAATCCAAGGTGATTTGATTCCATTGAGGATTTCTCCCAAAACCCTGGTTAAGACTGCATATCAGCTTAAATGTATGCACTTGCACAGGGCCACATACTAAGAGGGTGTAAACAGAGTTATAATTTTTCTCTCCTATGATTATCTAGAATGATGAAATTTGAAACATATTCAGCTTCTTAGGATCATTTGCTACCATGAATCCACTTTCATGTGGTTCTTGACCATTGATTTTCTGTGTATCACTGTGTTTGTCTTGGCAATAGATTTGAAAGCAATAACAGATACAGTTTAATTGTTTAGATTAGTGCACATGCTGATTAATTGCAAAAGGTGGGTTCTAAATAGATGCTTTCCCTAGTTTTTGGACATTGCTGTAAATGTTTGAGGTATGCCTCTTGATTTTTTTTCTTTAAAGAATGAATGATCCATCTTATTTAGTCATGGGAATGATAGCTGGGTGTAACATGCTGTGGATATGCATAAGTGTAGACATGTTTGTTTACAGGTTTGTGGCCAGGTTTATGGGAATGTGGGATTGTATAATTGTGTGTGCCTGTGTATAGATGCATGTGAGCAGTGTATGGGTGTGAGTGATAGTCAGTTAGGCAATGCAGTACTGTAGGGTGTGGGGATACTGGCTTTTATCCCTCAAATCTCTACAGTAGCTGTCACTTGGCTTGCCAGTCTTTCACCTCTCTGTGTGCAATGCAAATACTGACAGCCTTGCCACACTGCATGGTGGCTCATTACTGAAGGTTATCAAAGTGCTGTATTGCCTTCAGGCACACGCTGAACCCACACATGCATTGCCACAGGAGCAAGTACTGTTGTTTGCCCAGAAAAGACAACCCCTTGATCCTATGAGAAGGGCCTTATTTCCCATAGCCATCTCTTCCTAACATTACTGTTGAGCAAAGGATGCATGAAATCACCAGAAGGAGTTTCCACAGAGCCACATGTCACATCAGCGCTTCATGAGATGCACTAAAAACAACAACACCTCAGTTCTTAGACCTATGGATTCAGGATATAACTCAAAAATGGCTGCAGTTGGACTGTTTTTCATTTGCATCAGGGTAATTATCTCAATGGGTGATGTCTGCTCCCATCCCAGTTTTGCAGACATTTCAGCACTTTCAAGGTCTGGGATGTCAGAGAAATTCGCAACAGATCAAATGAGTTCATATTTCTATGAAACCCAACCTGCAGATTGTACAGTGGACTGGCTTTTTCTGAGTCCCACGGATTTCACAGTCTTGTGGACCATTTTTTCACTTTCGGGGAGGGGGGGATTTACATTAATTTGCATTAGCACTACTTGCTAATGTGAATCAGCAAGTAGAATGAAATCTATTTTTGTTTTTTTAAAAAAATCCAATTACATCAATGAGAGAATGATGGAATGGGAGACACCTGACAACCCATGAAACACAGATGGCAGAGACTGAACAAAATCCATACATCCCTAGCCTCCATACATCTCAGACCGAGAGAGGTTTTTTTTAGGATGCCTTGAGTCTTAGCACTTCTCCTTTAGTCATTAATCTTTCCTAGTCCTGTCAATTGTGATCCTTTAACTCAAGATACCAGGGATTGAACCTGGAACTTAGCACCAGTCCTCTTTGGGAGATTCTAGAACCAAAGTTCCTAGAACCAAAATTCTAGAACCAAATACTTCATCTTGGAGGACCACATGTGGTGGCACAGTTTGGCAATGGAAACACTTGCTCAGTTGTCCAGAATGGAACACAATAAGTATTTAAGATGAGTGCTGTGCCATTGAAAGAGGGCTAACTCCAATAATCAAACAGGCATGGGAGGGGAACGTGAGTTGCGCCAATGTGAACCAAGTTTTTGTGATGAAAAAGAAACAGAGCAATTCATTCTCCCATGAGCACACCTCATATTTCAATCCAAAACCAAGAGGAATTTGAGGAATGAAATCTCTGCAGATTCCTATACAAAATGACATAATCCTCACCTTTGGGATGAATGTGCAGGTTGAGACTTAGCTATCCGAGGCCAGAATTCATCGTTCTTGGAATGTTGCATTGCAATTCTCAGCAGTTTAAAAATGTATGAAATATGTTCAAATGTATCAAGAATACGCATAGAGAATATCGATTTGTTTTTTAAAATAAAAGATTCATGGGGAAATGGAGTAGAACAGAATTATGGGTAAAAATACTGTCAAAGTGATACGGTACTGGAAATGGATTTGTCTAACTCTATGGAAAGGGGGAGGGAGAGAGAGAGAGAGAGAGAGAGAGAGAGAGAGAGATGGCAAATGTGCATGGTTTGTGCTGATGGAGAAGCAAATGCTTGACCCTGACACCATAAACAACATAGTCTACATTTGCTCAAGTCACATTTTCATCATGCAGTGTGTGTGGGCTGGAGCTCCTGAGAGACTCACTACTATGAGACAGCCTTCCCTAGAAACAGTATTAACAGTGATGATGGCAGCAGCAGCAGCAACAACAGCCATAACATCAACAATACGCACATGCCTGCCTGCCGGCCTATTTCATCACTGTAAACCACACAGAGTGGGTGTCAAGGGACTGTCCTTCCTCCTCCTCCCTGAGACAGACAGCTGGGGAGAAATAAAGAAGGAGAAAAGTAAACACATGAACACGAAAAGTGCTCCTGATAGGAAGTCTAATGGATGGGTGCCTTCAAGTACCTGTTGTGGGTTGTTTTATTATTTATTTATTTATCGCATTTCTATCTCACCTTTTTTCCTCAAAGGAACCCAAGGCGGTGTACATAATCCTCCTCTCCAATTTATCCTTATGACAACCCTGTGAGGTAGGTTGGGCTGAGACTCTGTGACTGGCCCAAGGTCACCCAGTGGGTTTCCATGGCTGAGTAGGGACTAGAACCCGGATCTCCTGACTCCAGGTCTAATACTTTAGCCACTACACCACACTGGCTTTATAGAAGGATATCTTTTATAAGTACCATTCTACAAAGTGTCATTCCATAACATGGAGGTTTTGACAGACAGTGCCTAAGACAATTTTCAAACTGACATTGTTGGTGGGATGGGGTTAGTCAAAGGGTAAACAGGCAAAGAGCTACAATCTGCCAGTTCTGAGCCTCTGTGATTCACCATGAAGTCAGGGGTGGACAATGTTTGAACTGCCTCTCTGAAGGCTGAGTTATTGGCAATAAGAGCTTTAAATTACAACATGTTGGCAATTTCTGTATCTTTGCCTTTGGCCCCACCTATTTTGCCTTTGGTGCTCCCCCCTGCCCCACTGGAATATGGCCTCCGAGAGCATCTCCGCAATTGAATTCTACCTTCAAACCAAGAGAAATTCCCTACCGCTGCGCTATTGCATTGCAGCCTTTCCTGTCTGGAAAGACCTTGCAATTAATAATCAAGGTTTGTCTCTGTGTTACCCTTAGTTCATCAATGTAAATGTCTCTTGAGATTTCTGGAAAGACCATAAAATATATCTAGAAGCACCCTCTAGAAATCCTAGGTATAAAATCTTGTTCTTCTGCTAATGCATGTCATATGCTTAGAAGTTTTTTTACCTCCACTTGTGTGCTTGCGCTCTCTCTCTCTCTCTCTCTCTCTCTCTCTCTCTCTCTCTCTCTCGTACCCAGACAATTCCATGGCAGTCAGGGTGTGAATCACAGTAGTTAATTCAGATCATCATAGACACTGGTGTAGGACAAGGCTCTTACATGACAGTTTGCAGCTTCCAGATGGACAGAACATTAGCATCTGTTACTGCAATTGCAGCAAGTAAATGAACAGAAATATATTAAAATAGGCGGTGGTGGTGATAGTGGCAGATAAAATGTGCTGTGAGGTTGCCAAATTATGAAGGAACATGATTCTTCGTTGGCATGAATGAACTGGGATTTGGGGAGGGAATCTTTGATTCTTTGACCCAGGGATTCTTTGAGCTGTCATGGCAATGCTCCCTGGCTGTTCCTTAAAAGGCAAGATTATCATTCGTTTTCTAAATGTATATCAGTGCTATGCTATGTTCACCACAGTCATTGCCGATCACACAATCCTTGTCCACACAGCAGTGTAAGAAATGAAGGGGTTAATTGAACTCTAAGCTGCCCTTTGTGCTTTCTGTGGACCCTGCAAGAGGAAGTGGCTGACTCACACATTCCAGAGAGATGTGGAATGGCAGGGAAGGGAGATGGGATTAGGTAAAGGTATCCTGTTTAGCCCACTCCTCTCACACAGGTTTTATAATTGTATCCCACTTCTCTCACACAGGTTGTGTAAATGTATTCCACTCCCCTTTTTCTTTGTGCATCCCACCCCCTTCATTCCACTCCCCTTTTTCCATTGTCAGCTGACCCTATGTGAATAAAAGTGGTGTGCAAGCTCCGATCAGGGTCCGACCCGGTTCGAGTCGCACCTCAGTATACTGATACGTGGTGTCCTCTGCAGTGCTTTTTCTACGCTCGTCTTTCGTACCTAAGGTCAGGGACAAGAACCTGCCATATTTCTAACAATTTCTGGTGCCGTGACTCGGATCCGTCCCTGAGTGGGCTGCGGTAGTCCAAAGCTGCGAAGGCACGGTGGAAGAGAAGTCGCGACCGGCTGAGTTCAGCTGTCTCTCCAACGTGGGACCGCGCTTTGGAGCTCCGTAGAACCCACTGGTCGGAAACGGGCTAGGCTCGAGCCACTGCAGACGCGCCTAAAAGGGTCGGCCGAGGGAACGGAAGGAGTGCACCGAGACCCGGTGAGTGTGATCTGTGAAACGCCAGACACATAGAGGGAGGGCAGGGTCTGCTTGTGTGGAGTTGATTGAAGGACACTAAGGAGACCTTCCGAGCAGGGTCCGACGGTCCGAGCGAGTGTGGAGCTCTTAGCCGCGGTTCTCTGATTGCAAGCTGAAAGGCGGATCAGGGCCGGCGAGGAGCAAAGCGATTGGCAAGAGTGTTTGGGAGCAGACCCTAGGACCCCGTCACGATGGGTGGTGCACAGTCCCGTTCAGGAGGGGCAACGCCCCTAGGATGTTGTTTAAAGAATTTTAAGGCTTTTTGTGGTGATTATGGTGTTAGGATGAAGAGGGATAGGTTGCAGCAGTTATGTGAAAGAGAATGGCCTGTTCTCTGTCCATCCTGGCCATCGGAGGGATCATTCTCTCCGGTACTTGTTAGGGCAGTACATGTCATTGTCACAGATACAGGTAGAATAGATCAATACCCTTATATCGATTCCTGGGAAACCGTGGTCAACACGAAGCCACCTCCTAAATGGATGTTTGCCTGTTACCCCGTCATGGTCACTCGGGAAGCTAATCCTGTTGAAAACACTAAGGCATATCAGATAAAAGGCGGCGTCCTACAACAAGGAGAGGAAGATGAGCTCCCCCCCCCGTATGCCCTGCCTACTGCACCTCTCCCGCCACGTCCACCCCGATCATCAGCTGCGTCAGCAGCTCCAGCAGCAATTCCACATGAGACGGGTGATGAGACAGGAGAAGAAAGTGGTTCAGAAGAAGAAGAGGCTTCCCACTCCTCCGCCTCTTCTAGCGTCATCCCATCCCCAGATCAGCCACCAGCAGGGGGAACTCGAAGAAGAAAGGGTCGGAAGAAGCATTTGTATCCCCTGAGACAATTGCCACCCCGAGATGACGGCACGCCAGTTTTTATATATGTCCCCTTTACGACCACCGATCTTTACAACTGGAAGCATCAGAATGCGCCCTTCTGCCAGAACCCTACTCCTTGGATTTCCTTGTTCGAGTCACTTGCTATCACGCACAAACCTACCTGGCAGGACACCCAGATGCTTCTCAATTCCTGTTTGTCTGAAGTAAAATCCACCATTTTAGCGGGAGCAAGGGCAAGCATCCTGGCAGGGCGGCCGGGGGCCACAGAAGCAGAGATACAAGTTGCGCTCCCAGAGAGAGACCCAGAGTGGGATACAAATGACGCTGCGGGAAGGGAAAGGCACCAGAGATATTTTGAGCGGATAATAGAAGGAATGCGCAAGTCGGCCAAGAAGTCCCCTAATCTTAGTAAGGCCCTAGAGATCCGGCAAAGGAAAGATGAGTCGCCCGCGGCATTCTTGGAGAGGTTAAAGAAGGGCTTCCAAGAATACACAGACCTCAACATGGATTTGCCCGAAAACACACGGCTGATGACCATGCAGTTCATAGGGCAGGCGACTCCAGACATCCGAAAGAAGCTTCAGAAGACCCCGGGGGCTTTAGGCTTGCCGCTACCGGCCTTACTAGAGATAGCAAGGGGGGTGTATGAGAGAAGGGATGAGGAAGAAGAGAAGGTGAGAGAAAAGAGAACTGTGAAGATGATGGCAGCCTTTTGGAAGGAAGGAGAAGGTCAAGAGAAGGGATCTGGGCCAGGAGGTCGTCCTGGACCGGGAAGAAGGCAAAAGTTACAGAAGAACCAATGTGCCAGGTGCAGAGGATTTGGACATTGGAAGAATGAGTGTCCCCAGGGAACGGGAGAGAAAGAGGGAAACGCGAGCCGGCCCAACGTGCCCTTGCCCCCAGCTGCCTTAAATCCACCAGCATCGAACTGGGGAGAGCAGAACCATGTCTTTTACCAAAATGAATAGGCCAGACCGGGATCACATATTGTACTTTGCAAGCAGGAGACCCAACGCGATCCCATGGTCAAAATGAAAGTTGGGGGAAAGGAATATGAGGCTTTACTTGATACTGGGGCCTCCCTTTCTTTACTCCCCTGCTCAGCCCTGCCAGGCGGCCCGGCTAAATACACCCAAATTGTTGGAGTATCAGGGAAATCCACATTGGCCCCAATATCCCGGCCCCTTTTTGTCAAAATTGGAAACACACAGGTCCAGCATCAATTTGTCTGCACTCCCAACTGCCCTGTCCCACTCATTGGGAGGGACCTGTTAACAAAATTAAAAGTGCAAATTCACTTCACAAATGAAGGACAGTTGGCGGCTACAATGCCTAAGCAATCATTCCCAATGTATGTAATGGCTGTACTAGACAACCAGAAGCTTTCATCCACCATTCCTGAGGCTGTATTAAAAGCCGTCCCACCCCGGGTGTGGGCAGAAGAAGGAGGGAGCTCCAGAGCAGTCAACGCACCACCCCTGCAACTTCAATTGAAACCCGGGTCCCGCCCAGTAGCCCAAAAGCAATATCCCATGTCAAGGGAAGGGAGACGGGGTTTACAGCCTATTATAGAACAATTTTTGAGAGATGGCCGTCTGACCCCCTGTGTCTCAGCATTCAATACCCCAATTCTAGCCATACCTAAGGACCCACCTGGGACCCCAAATCGCAGATTTCGTCTGGTCCAAGACCTCAGGCTTGTGAATAACCTAATTGTGGCCCCTCACCCAGTTGTGCCCAATCCTCACACCATCCTCACTCGTATTCAAGCAAACCATGGATGGTTCACAGTCTTGGATTTGAAAGACGCCTTCTTTAGCATACCCCTGCACCCAGAAAGTCAGCAGCTCTTTGCATTTGAGTGGGAAGACCCCGACACCGGACATAAGCAGCAACTTGCTTGGACTGTAATGCCTCAGGGTCTAAATGCAGCTCCTGAGGTTTTCTCTCGGCAATTGCAGGCAGACCTGCAGCCATGGGTGAATCACCACAGACATCTCACCCTCCTTCAATATTGTGATGACCTTCTGTTGGGGACAGCATCAGAAGAAGAATGTCAGGGGGCCACCATCAGCCTATTGAAGCTGCTGGCACATTGTGGATACAAAGTAGGGAAGGCTAAGGCTCAAATTTGCCAACAGACTGTTACTTACCTGGGGTATAGGCTCTCCCAAGGACAGAGAAAAATACATCCAGATCGAATTGCTGTAATCCAAAGAGCACCAATGCCCTCCTCTCTGCGGGAGTTGAGAGCCTTTCTGGGGCTAACAGGCTTCTGCAGACTTTGGATACCTGAATATGGTCAAATTGCCCAGCCCCTGTATGAATCCTTGAAGGCAGAAAACCTGATGAATTGGAAACTGACTAAAAGCATGAAGAAGGCCGTTGAGGACCTCCAAAAAGCCCTAGTGTCCCCACCAGTGTTAGCTATTCCAAATCCTGAAAGGCCCTTCAGGTTATATGTGGCAGAGAAGAAAGGAATTGCCTCTGGACTTTTATGCCAGCAAACAGGGACTGTGTGGAGGCCTATCGGGTATTATTCCAAGGTCTTAGACCCCGTGGCAAGGGGATGGCCCACATGCCTGCGTGCAATTGCTGCAGTGTCTCTACTACTTGCCGAGGCTGCCAAAATGACCCAGGAGGGGAAAACAGAGATCTTGACGCCCCATTGTGTAACACAGATCTTGTCCAGAGGAACAGGGGCCCGGTTTCTAAATCCGGCTCGCCAGTCGAAATTTGAAATTGAACTATTGTTAAATGAGCAGCTCACCTTTAAGACTATTACTACGTTCAATCCGGCAACCCTGCTACCCGTGACAGAGCAAGAGGGGGGACATGATTGCGAAGAGGTCCTTGAAATGGATACTAGGCTCCGCCCCGACCTGTCTGATGTGCCTCTTGTAAAAGCAGACTTTGAAATGTTTGTGGATGGATCCAGTTTTGTTAAAGAAGGACAGAGATATACTGGATGTGCTGTGGTCACGGTTGATCCTCCCCGCGAATACTTAGAGCAGCTCCCCAACAAGTATTCAGCGCAGGCAGCCGAACTAGTGGCCCTGATGAGAGCTTTAGAACTGGGGGGCGACAAAAGTGTCAATATATATACGGACAGTTTATATGCCTTTGGAGTTTGCCATGCACACGCTAGGCTGTGGTCTACTCGAGGGTTTGTGTCTTCAAATGGGCAGCCCGTGCAGCATCAGGATTTGCTAGAACAGCTGCTGCTAGCCGTCAAACTCCCCAAGAAAGTTTCTATCATGCATGTGCGGGCCCATGGCAAAAGTGCTGACCCCTACCTGAGAAGAGGAAATCAACTTGCTGACGAAAAGGCGCAGCAGGCTGCCATGGCTGGGGAGGCGAAGATCTTACCACTGGCTCATTTACCATATGAACCACATTACAGCCAGAGGGACTTAGAAATTCTGCAGCAGGCTGGCCTAACTATAACGGACTCTCCTGATGGTTGGAAGAGTCTTCCGGACGGGAGAATCTGCATTCCTAGCGACCTATTACAGCCCCTGGCTTGGTTAATACACACAAAACTAGGGCACCCTGGGCTAACGGCTATCATAGACTACGTAAAGAGGCAGGCTTACGCTCCTGGGATTACGGTGGCGGCCAAGAGAGTGACACAGGGGTGCCAGACCTGCCAGAAAGCGAGCCCTGCCCGGAAGCAGGTTGCCCCGGGAGGACGACCCATAGCATTTTATCCTTTTCAGAGACTACAAATTGACTTTGCAGAATTACCCCCCTCAAAAGGATATAAGTTCCTTTTGGTCATTGTGTGCCAGTTAACAGGGTGGGTGGAAGCGTTTCCTTGTAGGAACTGTACGGCCAGGGTAGTAGTTGTCAAACTCCTCCAGGAGATAGTCCCGAGATATGGGGTCCCCGAATGTTTAGAGAGTGACCACGGGACTCATTTTACATCTAAAGTGACGCAGACTTTTGCTCAAGCTCTAGGAATAGGGTGGAAATTGCATGCCCCTTGGAGACTGCAGGCCTCCGGACAAGTAGAAAGGATGAATCGGACCTTGAAAAGTACACTTCAGAAGTTGCAGATCGAGCTTCAAATGTCCTGGGTCACGGCGTTACCAATAGCCCTGACAAAAGCTCGAATCATGCCCAGAAAGGGGGTGGGGGTGTCTCCCTTTGAGATGCTTTTTGGATTTCCTCCCCGGATCACCAAACCCAGCATGTCATCAGTTACATGGGAAGTGGGAGATCAGCAGTTGAGAGAACATTTAACTGGCTTGCAGTCCTGTCTTTCACAGCTTCGAGAATATGCAGTGACGACCCAGACACTTCCCTTGGACGCCCCCTTGCATCAATACAAGCCAGGAGACTGAGTGTGGCTGAACAAGTAGAATAAAGTGACTTTGGGGGAGTCTTGGGAAGGGCCATATGTGGTTGGACTGGTGACGCATGCCTGTGTAAAATTGCTGGGATCGGCTAAATGGACACATTGTTGTAGATTAAAGCCATACATCCCTGAGGACACCAACGTAGGTCCCTCTGCCACAGTACCGGAAGCTTACAGAGGTCCCACACAAGAAGCCAGCAAGGAAAAGACATACACGTCAAAGCACCTTGGGAAGGCTAAGCTTAAAATCTGTGCTTATGGACAATAATACACAAAAGAGTATTTGCATTCATACTTCTTATATTATTGGTGCTTCTCACAGTTATATTTGGGGAGTTCGCAATTGTAGAATCATGAGAATGTGGGCAAAAATTGTGTTGTTCCTTACCATTCCTTCCCAGGTATATGCTCTTGAGTATAAAGAAAAACATCTATGAGAGAAAAATGCATATTTTCAGGATATTAAGCAATTGTCAAAAACCCTAAATGTATCTGATTGTTAGATGTGTCTGCATGTTCCACCGGGAAGGGGGAGAGTAAAAGATTGGTAGTGCATGCTATCCCCTTTAATTATTAATCATAGGTCACAGTCAAAAGAAGGCTTCGTAATCGAAGGGAAGTTAACTCTCCCTTAAGATTTAATTGAAGGACGGAGGTTGCTAGAAGAATAGTTCCAGGGGTGAGAGTTGCCTTTAACTATAGAGACTTACACCTATTCCAATTGGACGGAGAGTTTGTTCAATGATACAATTTCTAGTATTAAAATGTTGGCCAAGGAACAAAGTGAAATTAGGAATGTGGCCTTACAAAATCGCCAAGCCCTCGATTTTATTTTAGCCGCGAAAGGAAGTGTGTGTGTTTTGATCAAGTCCCATTGTTGTATGAATATTTCTGATTATGTACCAAGTATTGACCGCACTATCCATCATATGGAAACGCTGATTCAAGAAGGCCCTTAGAAGAATGAGGGAAGTGATTCTATCTTTTCTTGGCTATGGTCATGGTTGCCTGATATTAGATGGCTTCGCAGTCTGGTTCCCATAGTGCTTATGGTGTCATTACTGTTTCTTTTATTGCCATGCTGTATTCCCTGCCTTACTGTTTTGATTCGTAATGTGTCTGAGTCAGTCACTCAAAAGCAAATAAGAGTTACCTACATGGCCCTAAGCCAGCAAGATCGAGACTCGAGAAGAAAATACATCGTGATACCCCGTGAGAGTAGAAGAAATAAGTGAGACTTCACATCATTTTAAAGAGGAAGTGAGTCTCAAAGGGGGGATTGTAAGAAATGAAGGGGTTAATTGAACTCTAAGCTGCCCTTTGTGCTTTCTGTGGACCCTGCAAGAGGAAGTAGCTGACTCACACATTCCAGAGAGATGTGGAATGGCAGGGAAGGGAGATGGGATTAGGTAAAGGTATCCTGTTTAGCCCACTCCTCTCACACAGGTTTTATAATTGTATCCCACTTCTCTCACACAGGTTGTGTAAATGTATTCCACTCCCCTTTTTCTTTGTGCATCCCACCCCCTTCATTCCACTCCCCTTTTTCCATTGTCAGCTGACCCTATGTGAATAAAAGTGGTGTGCAAGCTCCGATCAGGGTCCGACCCGGTTCGAGTCGCACCTCAGTATACTGATACGTGGTGTCCTCTGCAGTGCTTTTTCTACGCTCGTCTTTCGTACCTAAGGTCAGGGACAAGAACCTGCCATATTTCTAACAGCAGTGTTGAAGCACATGGCAAGTTGGGTGGTATCTGCAATTTTCAGGCACAGCACACATCTTAAAAATAAATAAAAATCTCACATAGATTCATGCGCTCCTCTGCACCTTCATAGTTGGTATCTATGCAATGTCCTGCTTGTTCATCCCTGGTTGACAGCTGATTGGCCACTGTGTGAACAGAGTGCTGGACTAGATGGACCCTTGGTCTGATCCAGCACGGCTCTTCTTATGTTCTTAATGTATTTTTTGGAGTGCTGTGGGTGATCAGGTATGATGTAGGTTTTTTTAGTGGGGGCGCGCGTTGGTATGCTTCGTGACCATGGTGGAATATTTCACAAGCACTAATCCCAAAATAATTGATGTTGTAGTGAATCACCTGTAGCTCTTGAGTCTTCTGTTCCCTACCCCCACCCCCAAATCTCCAAAAGGATCCAAACAAATTCTCCAGGTGCCTTCATGGCACACTTTGTCTTGTCCTAGTACTCATGTAGCTGCTTGCATTGGACATTTAAAGTAGGAAGTTTAAAATTAGAAGAGTAACTTTGCAGTTGTGCACAGCTCCATAAGTTGCATGAATGAAAAAAGGGGGGAAAAGACAAGAAAAAATGCAGACCAGTATGCAGAATTGTGCTCAGGTGCACACTTGAAATATCCCTCAGACTTTATTTTAAAAAATATTTTACCCTGAAAAATACAAAATACAAAAGGAAAAGTGGCTATTCAGAAAATGGCAGAAAAGTCATCACAGGGGAGGCAGCTGAAGGCATGCAAGGTGAAGACTAGGAAATGGTGAAAATTGACACCCAAGGTGAAAGTGGGGCAGAATCAAATAGGTCCTGGCTAAGACATTCATTCATTCTATATACATGTATGCAGTCTCTTCAGCCACTTCAGGTGGAATGGCTGGCTGTTAAGCTATTGCGAAACCTGTTCTGCACGTCCAACAACTCCTGTCATTCAGGTCTAGCTTGTCAGTAATCCCCACTAGAAAAGCTCATGAAGCAATAACACAAGAGACAAACAAATAAACAAGCAAACAAGAACAAAACCTGCCACAAATTGAGAAAAATAGGTAAAAACTATGAGAATACAAAGGGTTTGCAATTGCATCTTGTGAATTCTGGATACCAGCTGAGTGGAAAGAGAGAGGAAAAAAAGGCCTCATGTGGAACTAGCCCTGGTTTTCAATGTTTGATTTTACAATGGAACTGTTGTAGGACTTAGCCTGCAATCATACGGTCCCTGGGAGGACATCCCATGGACCATAGGATACTGCAGACCTGCCCTTCCAAGGGTGCAGAGGGAGGTCTGCCCAAGGAGGTGCTCCCTGGATGGAAATGGTGCTTTCTGCTTCTCTGGCTGCTCTGCCAGGGGCCAAAAATGGGGCGGTTTGGTGGTGGCCAAGTTCTGCAGGATCCTAGGCCCCTTGTACACCCCCCCAACACATCCTTCTGAGCAGAGCCGGACATTATGCCCATCCAAGAGCAGATGTAATAAACTACTGTCCATTGGAGCCAAAGAGGAGGGGAGCCCCACTCTCACATTCTCTCCTGGCTGGGAAATACCAAACAGGGATTAGGAAGTGGTGGTTCTATTACCATGGCCCTCTTGCCACAACCAACTTAGGATTGCTCTGCCTGGCTGCAATTCTGTAGACTTACTTGGGAGGAAGTGCCCCTGGTCACCATGGAACGTACTTCTGAGTCACCACGATGAGGGATGTCAGGATGAATCTTATTTGAGCACCTCAATATCATTTTCCCAGTGTACCCATGTAAACAGCAGGAATACATGTATAGCCTGGTTTTTCAGGAGGGAGTGAAACATGCCTCAATGCACAATCTGATGGTGCAGATGATCTACAGTTGTGGCAGTAGCATGGAACTTCCTTCCCATGCTATTCTGTTAATATGTGCATGGAGAAACCACACCAAGGTTAGGGGATTGTTCCTTTGCATGTGAGTTCCTTCTAGGCCACATATTAATATAAGATTCATGCCGTTGATGCTGCCTCTGTGGGGCACATGTTACTGGAACATTATGGGAAGAAACCATGGCTCCCACACCACTGCTAGTAAGTGTGTATTGGCTCTTAGTGTGCACCCACACAGGACTGTATGAGCAGATCTAGTCCAAGAGTTACATTTGTCACAAGCTGCACCTACACTGATTTCTCCCCATTCTGCAGACAGGAATGAAAACGCAACCGTTATTAATTTGGCCAGATTCCAGAAACTGCATGGGACTCTTCCCTTTTGAAATTCAGCTTTGAGAATACTTACATTTCAACTCGTGTTGATATGTTTCGAGACTGAGCCTGTTCAGACAACATGCTAAGCGGTTGTTAGGCCACTAACCCTTTTCCAGTAAACGGTTAGGGAGTGTGTTTAAACCATGGTTATGTAGCCACCATGGTTAGGAGTAGTTCACATGGCACGCTAAGCCATAATGTTTAGCTCAAAATGCTTAACTACCATGCCTTAGTGTGTTGTCTGAACAGGGTCACTGTCACATTAACGGCTTTTGATGCCTGAGGCAAAGCAAAAGATGGCACCCCCTCCTGTTCCATGTACAAAAGCCAACTGGACTGGCAGTTGTAGCTTTCTTCAACACTGGCAGTGGGGCAATATCTTTCACCACACCTAAAAGCAGCAGGTTGGCAGGTTGGCTTAGGGGATGCAAGACAGGCTGTGGGTGGCACAGCTCTCTCCTCCAGCAACTTGCAGCCACCTCCCGCAATCTGCCGCCTGAGGCGACTCCTCCTCATGCCTAGTGGCACAGTTGGCTCTGCATATTATACATCAACTTGCCAATGTAATTCTTTCATGCTCCGTCTCACCTTAAATCCATCAGCACCTATAATACAAAATGTTTTTTAAAAAATGATATTAGGAGAACATAAATTGAAATGTTTGCAATTAGATTTGAACTAGGAGAATATTCTCGCATACTTTTAGTGCAAAATTCATATCACTTCTAGCCAGTATGAAGATATCACTCTACATTATCCTGATGGTGCGTTCTTGTGCTATGTTGAACTTTCTTTTGGGACAGCTCCTTCGCTCCAGGGTTGTCACTAAATCTCTTCTTAGAGTGGCAGTAGGACAACTATGCATTTGCGGAATACCACCAAGGTGTTATCACACACCTGTAAATGATAATTTCAGTATTTATTTGTTTGTTTTATATGCCACTTTCTGTCAAAAAGTCACACTCAGTATAGCTCCATTTATTCAGTGCTAAAGGAGGCCAGGGAACTCTGGCAGAAATTTAACCACCCTTGTTAACAAACAAACTTCTACTACAAACTTCTTGTGCACGTGTATTTTGCTCTTCTGGCCCCAAAGTTTTCTCTTTATAGCTTGTAAGAAATACCTACCCTAACAAGAGACAAGTGTTATGTTTCTGCATGAGTTGCTGTTCTGGTCATGGCTTCTGATTGGACAGAGGCATGCTCAGAGCAGAGACTGAGGCAGAGATTCCGCATGCAGCCTCTTCTCAAGATGGCCGCTTTGGCTAAATATCTGAATCAGGAACAACTGAATGTTCCAGTCACACCTAATCAACGGAGGCTGATTAGAAGGAGACATGTCTAGAGCTGTGAATTGTGCAGAGATGTAGTGGGCAATCTCATCTTGTGAGAGGGGGCCTTTGGACTCACAGGAGGGCTTTAAATGAATGCATGCCTTGTGGCCCCCAGTTTGAGAATGACTGATGTAGAGAGTGATTAATATCCACAGCTCCCATCCTAGAAGATATGCAGCCTCATCCAATGGTTTCTTCCTGCAGGCAACGCTCAGAAGAAACAGTGATGTCTTTTCCAGAGCAGAAAAGCACATGTACCTTTTCTGAGGTTCTCCAAAACCAGCAGGGCATTTGAACATATTCTGAAAAGTAAAGCATATCTACAAGCTGGTGATTGTTAGACCTGCTCATCAATTGAATTTGCACACAATGTACCCTTCCCCACCTACCTCTGTGCTCTCAGATCTGAAGGCTGCCTGCACGGCACCAGATATTTATTTAACTACCAGAGCCCACGAAATATATAAAGTTAACACCCATGTCGAAACCCTCAGACGCCAAGCCTTGGTAACACAGTACCTAACAGAGAGCAGAGTGACGCTTCGGAAGGAGTTACGGGCTGGCTGAAAACAAAGACCGGTCTTTCTGTGTGATCCAGGGCCTGCACCAAACGGCCTTCAGTTCCTCAGTGCATCTGCAGGAGCACAGAGCACAGTTCAGTCCTTTATGAGCATCCCAGACTAAACACTCCCACTGGCCTCTGTGGACGTAACTCAACCTCTCCAAACTCAATGGGCGACTGGCTACATTTTGTCTCCGGAAAATTCTTGGAGCCAGAAAAAGGGGGAGCTGGGAATGTGGCTGCCAGAGAGGAGCCAGTGGGTGGGAGAGGATTCCAGCAATTACCCATTTAGTGGAGAATGGGCTGCATAGCAATGAGAACTCCATTTTAAGGGACAGTTTGGAGCCAGGTTCAATGCCTCTGGCCCCAAAGGTGTGGCTAAATTTGCATGCCAAGCCATATAGGCCTTTAGGGAATGAACAGTTTGTCCTTGTGTGTGCGTGTGTGGATAGAACAAGGAACTGGAGCTTCATTGTCTACTCTCTGAGTGAACCTATTTCATAGGCAGTGTACCTAAATTCTCACAATGTGTACCAGTTGGTTGATTGGATTCCATTTATTGGTGCTCATCTATCTGTGATAATTGTCTAGCTGGCATAAACCTTTCTGGTTTTATACTGTAGTGGGTTTGACTATCAGATGTCTGTGAATAGGACTTTCACTGCTGATTGCCCTAAGGCAATTCCAGGTCAGAGTCTAGGACTTGAGGAAGGAGTGTTAATAGCCCAAAATATTCCAGTGATATATCTCCATGGGAGATTCTTTATGACTTCTGAATGGGGCAAATGCAGAGTCTCCTGACACCCTCCCCCAACCAGTACAATCTAGGGTCTTGTCTATATATTCTATATACCCCATTGTGGCTGCGCAGTTGCATGCCGTTATTTATATGACGCAGTCACGTTGTGCTATTCCCTGCAAAGCTGCGCTTTTTCAATGTATCATTTTACCATGACCTTTTATATTGCTCTGATGTCATCATGGTTGTTTGTTTGTCTGCCAGTGGTGGCTTCAGTTAAGAGAGTGGGCATAGTTAGGGGTGGATCCCAGTTCAGGGTAGCTGTGGGAATGCAGGGCAGGGGGCAGAGGATGGGAGTTGGGGAATGAAAGTAAGGGAAGTTATGATATATAATGCATAAATTCAATGAACTGCACAGGCTTTCCAAGGTGTGTAGATTTGTCAGGAAAAGAAGAAAGGTGTTCATGGTTTTTGGTCCCTCAATATTTGCTGCCCATGATCGCCATCTCACAATGGCACTGCGATTTTTCCTGCCTGGCTTTTCCTGCCCTGAGATCCTAGTGATATAGGACAAGATACAAATGTTTTAAATAAATAAATAAAATGCTGCTTTGCAGCAGCAATGATCTGATAACCTGAGATAATGCATCCTTGACTATTTCTATTATATTATAGGGGCATGCGTGTGTATGCACAAGGACACACACACACAGGTTATTCCCCTTGAATAGCCTGAGACAGAAACGAAAAAACCCTGACCTCATGCTAGCTCCACCGCTGGGCCTCCATCGACTTACGTTTAGTGTAGTTAAGGAATCAGAGGAAACTCCCCATTCCACCCAGTATCTCTGGGCCTCCAGATGTAAGCTCCAACTGATCCTGCCTACAATAACAGAGCACTCTCCCACCTGGGAGACAGGAGAGGAGCAGCTGTAGCTCTTCATGTGAGAAGCTCCTTTGGGCCGTATCCAGCTCTGACATCTGCCTCTCTTGTTTTATTCACACATGCACACCTGGCTCCTCTTTGAATCAGCTGCAGAAAAGGCTAAGTCTGTCAGAGGCAAATTGGCCCTGTAGGCGGCTGCTGTGGGCCTTTGCCTCTTCCCGAATTTAAAGGAAGGGCCAGACCAGGCTATCTCAGCAAACGGCATCTCCAACAATAAAACCATAACAAGGAATTACATACATTGACAGCTTCCTGCTCTGTGGTGGTTACTGTCTCATGCTGCTTCCTGGTGTTGCAGCTTGGACAGAGGGTTGCACATGGAGGAGGGATACCCAAGGCCAAATCATGGCTAGGCAGTGGAAGTTGGTGGTGCCGATGTCAGTGGCGTGGTGAATCCACTCCGGGTTTCAGTCAGAACTCTAAAAGGAGCTATCCAAGGTGCTTTGGAGTTCTGACTGGAACCCGGAGAAGATTCACCACACCACTGACATCAGAGCCACCAGTCTGCACTGCTGCTAAGCTATGAAGCTCATTTGGTCCAAACAATTTATGTCAGAAGGGTCTTGTAAGGATAAAATTATGTTGTGAGAATCAGCTATGAATGCTATCCCAAGTTTCTTGGAGGAAGAAAGGCACAAATCAATAAATTATACCAGTACCGGACCAGTATAAAAAAAACTTCAAATATGGTTATTTTAAAATCTCAACCTGTTCTGTTTAAATCTATTTTGTTCAGCTTTTTGCAATGCTTTTAGAATGTGCCTTTTTAAAAAAAATCTGCTAAATTTATAGGTGCTATTCTGTTATGGTTATTTATTTTTCTTAAATAATAATAAATAGGTTATATTTATATGTTTGTGTGACTAGCTGTAGTCCCCCTTTTGTACAGTACTTGGAATCTTTGGGACAAAAGGCTATTAAGAAAAAGTTTAAATCAGAGTAAAATTCTCTCACAGGACTGGCCCTACTGTTAGGCAGAGTGAGAAAGCCACCTCAGGCAGTGGAGAACAATAGCAAGGTGTTTGAGGATAGACTTGTGCATGCTGCATGCCTCGCCCTACACCTCCAAAGCAATTGATTTCTTTGCTACATTTATATCCTGTCCCCCCCTCCAAAGAGCCCAAAGTGGCATATATGATCCTCCTCCTCTCTATCCTACAACAACCCTGTGAGGTAGGTGAGGCTGGGAGTCAGTGGCTGGCTCAAAATCACCCAGCGAGCTTTATGGCTGAGTGGGGGCTTGAACCCCGGTCTTCTCAGTCCCAGTCTAATAATCTAACCAGTACACCACACTGGCTGCCTAAGACTTCTAAGTCCTCAGCAGTAGTGAAGATGCTGTCCCACTGCCACTCTTGAATTTAATTGCCACTCTGCTTGGCTTTGAAGAGGGTGGGGACCTTCCTGTCCTTCACCTTAGGCAGCAGAATGTCTTCAGTTGACCATGAAGCAAACTTATGCATATTGACTCAGAGGAAAGACCACCATGTTCAATATAGCTCACCCCTGTGTTGAGGCTTGCATCCTTGGAATCAGATTCCAATTTCAATGTAATTTCCTGATATCAGAGTAAATTAGCATGAAGAAATGTGACCATTTTAAAAGGTGAGGCCATTGCTTAATTGCACAGAGTTCAGAGCTAAGAAGTGTCTGTTCTGTTTTATGGACCTGTGGGGAATTATGGGCATTTTAATATATTTAATTGTATGCACCCTTGTAGCGACTATGTAGCTACTCAGGGTAGCTTACAACACACCATGCAGCAAAGTACAATGATGTCTTTTCAGGCAGTTTCATAATCACACTGAGTAGTTCTAGTGCCTTTAAAATAAAAATGCCACTTCGTTGAACAGGCAAATACCTCCGTAAGTGAAGTTCCCTCCCATCATTACAACTTAGCTTTGCCAAATTCTTTCCTGATAGGATTCCTGTTCCTTTAGGTTTAAGAGTTGCCTGCCCATGGAGGAATGTCACATTTATTTTCCTGGTGTAGAGATGAACCGAAGCTCCACCTGACCTGGAGTATCATCAGTATGTCAGGTCGCTCGTAACAGCACAGGTGCCCTGCCAGGAAAAAAAGTTGGCAACGACACTGCATGCTTGTGCAGGATTTGGATTTCTGCCTCTTGGACAGATTTTAAAGGCGTGCGGACCCTGCCAGAAAAGAAAGTTAGCAACATTACTTGCTAGAGAAACACTGTCTATACAATTGACCTTGGGCATCCACATGACTTTTCACAAATGACTGATCAAGACATCGCTGCTGCACATTTACAAGAAGCAATGCTTGCCGATAGTGCTGGCAATGACTGTTATTTCAGATCAGTTTGGTGCTCAATGAAGGAGGGAAGGGGGAATACTTTCTTGATCCAGTATCGTGCAGCCTGAAATCACATCCAAGACCAGCAGCTTGGCATCAGCACCCATGTCGTTTCTTTTATAATCTTTCAGATCTTCCTTCCAGGCAAGCGAAAGCACTTTCTCCTGCTGGGGCACACACACCTCTCCTTCTGGTTACTGTAGAAACGAAATTGGCACTGGGATGGAATGCAATCCCAAAGCTAATTAAGGTAATTACAGCTTCACACCAGCTGCTCATGAGGTCCAAGGACCTTCTGTAACTTGTGTAGAAAAGCAGCCACTCTGGGGACTTTTGAACTGTGCTGCACGCCCAGTACGATCCAGATACAAAAACAGGCCAAGAAATTGGAGAACTGCATCCAGAAGCTGTGCGAGGTTTGGTAGCTCAAAGGATCAAGCTCTCAAATAACCATCTTTGACTCCACTGGCGTTGCATAGCAGGCTTAACTGGGTTGTGGGTACTCTGGCTGTCATGTCAGAACATGGTATTCAGGGTTGCTCTGCACCCCTGCTTTGTATGCTAAAAAGTTATCATCTATCTTTCTTTGACAAAATGCTTTACAGAAAATTCTGGGACACATTCTGTATCTTTTAGTAAGGGAAGATATGGGATGTGTCTCAGACTGAATTTTCTGTAAAGGGTGTTTGTAAGAGGGATAAAAGTTGCTTCTTAGTCAGCACTCTAAACAGGGATTCAGTGAAACCCTGAATCGGGAGGAAGTCACAATAAGGGGATATACTTAAGGTTGCCATTTTTTTTCTGCCAGGGCTCTTGCACCTTTGGCACCTATGTAATGGGAAATTGACACTTGAACTTTTTCCTAGCATGGAGATCCATGCCAGATTTTTGGTTTAGTTTTTGACAGTTGAGGCTGGTGGCTCTGTTTTCAGAGGATCTGTGAATCCATTCTGGATTTCAGTCAAAACCAGCCAGAACTCTAAATGAGCTATCCAAGGTGCTGGACCTATTTTTGGGTGATGGGGGTTCAGCACATTGGATAGCTCCTCCAGAATGCTGGCTGGTTCTGACTCAAACCCAGAATGGGTTCACAGACCCGCTGGAATCGTAGCCACTAGCTTCCACTGGTTCTTGCTATACTTAGGTTACTGTAGTGTGGAGCTGGATTAAGCATTATGCAAAAACAGCTGTTGTCCCTGCCAAACTGGGACCACTAAATTTGTTCAGGACACCTTGGTGAAAAAATAAAAACGTAACATCTTACATAAAAGTATTTAGTGAAAAAGCAACCAGCACAGCAACAAATAAGACACAAAACCTTGAGGGTGTTCTATCTATACCAGTATATCAGTTGTCTAAAGCCATAGGTCTGTTTTTTTATCTACTGCAGCAGAGCCTGGTCTATCGTTCTCAGTGTCGTCTACACTGGCCACCTGGCAGCTCTCCAGGGTTTCAGCCGGGATTCTTTCCCAGCCCTACTTAGAGGTGCTGAGGATTGAACCTGGGACCTTCTGCATGGAAAGAAGGTGCTCTACCACTGAGCTATATGGCTCTTTCCTGGTGACACTTAGCAACAGGACCTGATCCACACCTTGACTTCCCAGACAGGAAGCCTCCTTATATTGGATTGGATGGAGCTGTTGGTGAAGGGAGCAAGCAAGCTATACATTTTGCAGTGTGGCGCAAGCTGAGAATTGGCACCAATGGAACTTTCCTACCACTGCAAGTAAGAGACTCCTTCCTCAATATCAACTGTGGGGGCAGCGGGAAAGGATTAATAACCCCCTATCCCTACATCATGCTTCTGATCTAGCTTGCTCCTCCCACTGAGTATTTTTTTAAAAAGTCTGAAGCTAAAGATGTGAATAGCATCACTCCTATTTTCCCCCTATGTCCCTGGTTTAGGAAGGTCCTTTGGTGCATGACAAACTTTAAGCAAGTTCTCCGCCCACTGCATTATAGACTGTCCATAAAGACTGAAAATTGAGAGCCATGCTGTATTTAAGGACCTGCATGGAGGAGAATCAAAGTATTGTTTTCCACTTATGACCTGGATTTCCATTTGTACTTAGAAAGCAGTGGAGGAGTTCAAAGCAAGTGAAACTGTTTAGGACAGAAACCAAGAGCAGTAAAGAAACAGGGATGGTCCATCATCCTGCTTCCAGTCTTCCCAGTAACACTGTCTCCCTGCTGATGTGCTGGCTTTTTGGAAGGAAATTATAAGAGCATCCAGAAGCGGGTATTAATTCCCATCTAAGCAAAGGGGAATCCATTCTGCATTTTAGTAAGAACCAGCCAGAACTGCAAAAGAGCTAGCCAAGGTGTTGAACCCTAGACCCACAATATGGTCAGCACCCTGGACAGCTCCTTTAGAGTTTTGGCTGGTTCTGAATGAAATCCTGAATGGATTCACAGCCCCACAGAAATGAGAGCCACCAGCTTCCACTGCATCTAGGCAATAAGCAACAAGCAGCACTTGTGGTCAGCACAGAGAATGTGATATGGATATGATACCATGAAACAAGATGCAGCAGTGGGAAGTGTGTACGCGCCTTAATGTAGAACTGGGCCAACACATCACAGTTCAGCAGCAGGAGCCAGATCCCAAGAGGGCTCCAGTAGTTTTACCAACAGCATAGGAGGGGACATTCCACTGTGTACAGCTTTCCCCATCATGGCAGTATTGTGACTGGGAAAGCCACACCTTGTGAAATGCTGCCTTCTGTGTATTTAGAGCTAAACCAACGAGAGAGAGAGTTAGATCAAAGAGACCTGGGGGCTGTCATGGCACAGGGTTGGCACCACCTCCCTCCAAAACCCTGTCCCGACACCAAGGAGGGAACGCAGGGTTTTCAGTGGCCATCTGGGTAACAGAGCCCCCCCCCTCTTCCTGGTGGAAGGTGACCAATTGCTAGTCGCCTTCCACCATTAACCGCCCCTAGATTGGCCCCGGAGTGACATCAGATGGTGGAAGAGCCATACTGATGCTGTTCTCATTGAAAAACGCAGGGTAAGTCCCCAACTTTTTCAATGTGCAGCTTCATGGGAAAGCCCCATGGTGGCTGTGAAACTGTGTCTGTGTCATATAGCAGACGCAGCATAGATCCGTAGCCACCGCAGGGCTTTCCCTGCGTATAGACAGCCCCCTGGTTCAAATCCACACTCTGCCATAAAGTTTGGGCCAGTCACTAGCTGTTAGCCTAGCCCACCTCATAGCATAGAGGGCTCAGTCTGGTATAGTGTAGTGTTGTAGTTAACATGTTGGATCTGGGTTCAATTCCCCACTCAGCCATGAAGCTCATGGGATGACCTTGGGCCAATCATAATCTCTCAATGTTGCCTACCTCACAGGGTTGTTGGAGGGATAAAATGGTGGAGATCATGAATGCCACTCTGGGCTCTTTTGAAGAAAGGCAGGATGCAAATGTAATAAATAATTTTATAAATAAAAATAGTCCATGCACATAAGCCACAATAAATCTGTCAGTCTTTGAGATGCCACAGGGTTCTTTCCCCTTCAACAGTCTAACATGGAACAAAATCTAATAGCCTCTGGATTAGGCACTTTGAATGAGTTTCCTTGTCTCTCCTTCCAGCAAGCCAGATGAGGCAGCGATGGGGAAACAGGTCCTACACTATTGCAGATATGGGGATACAGGCATTTCTAAAATTACCCAGATGTATCATTCTTTCCCCAATAGATAACTTAATGTTTGCATTAATGTAACTGAAGCATTCTCTCTCTGTGTAAATGATAGTTATCATTAATGAATGTGTTGTCTATTTTTTGTTCATTAGTAATATGATCATGTTTCTGTTATATATTCCTGTGACTGATATGAGTTTACATTTGATTATGTTACATGCAGAAAGCCTTGGGACTCTGCTGGTGCCAGGAGAAAAGACTTTAGATGTGGATATGATAAGCCACATATGCCAGCACAAGAATAGCTTTGCTAATATGTATGTCTCTTATTATGGGGCTCTGCAGGAGAAATGGTGTAATTATTACACTACAGTGGACAGAGGAAGACTGGGTTAATAAAGGGATTATGGGCACAATCCAACAAATTTAGTTGCAAGTAAGTCCTATTAAAATACATGAAGTTTTCCTGTATGACCTAAGTTCTGAAAGATTACTGCCAGCCCTATAAAAATGAATGGTTAGCCAATGTATGGGAGATGCTGCAGAGGGTAAAGCTAATAGCATATAAATATTTTCAGACTGGCCATGGAAAGGTTAATAATATTCACAATATATGGGGTCAGACAATGAGATTTCCGAGCAGTCAGGATGGTGACTCTAACCACTACACCACGCTGGCTCTCATGTTCCTGTTCACCATCCTTGCGTGTTTCCATCACTTGTACTTGTGGAGGGTGAGAGTGTGAACAGGAGAGCCTCGAGAATCCTGGAAAATCACAAGGAGAGCCTCCACAGATACAGGGGGCTTTCCTCTTCAGACTGTCACTCTCCATGAGCACAGAATGACAGAACTGTGGGAGGAGGGGGCAGGGCTAGAGTGCTCCCTCCTGTCATGTGTTTGCCCTATTCAGGTACAGAATGCCTGAATAGGGCTAATGTTTGGCTCCTTCACACCCTTCTGCAAAGTGTGCTATGGGCTCATTTCTTCCCGTTTATATGATCCTTCTGCATGTCCCTATAGAAAAGGATATAACTTTGGAGGAGGGTGGGGAGCAGTGCTTTGCTATGGACTTTAAGTCTTTGCCAATTTCACCAAGCTAGGAAGTAAAATTGACAACAAGTCAACAAGTTGAGCCAATTGTGATGCTTTGGTTAGCTGTATTTTAAACTTTGCAGGGGAAGAGGTTGAGGAGCAAACAAGTCTCTTAAAAAAACAATTTCAGGGAAAATATTTCTTGCAAAAGCATTTAGTGTGTGTGTGTGTGTGTGTGTGTGTGATCAACAGTATTTTTTTAAAAGAAAATATTTGTTTTGTTTTGTTTTAATTTTGAGAGCATTGCTACTGGAGAATGGGGTAGCATTGCTTGTGTTTGCCACTTTTTTGTGCAAAGGGATAGATCAGCACTAGTAAGAACATAAAAACATTATGGGGAAGAGCCCTAGCTCAGTGGCAGAGCACCTGCTTTGCATGCAGAAGGTCCCAGGTTCAATCCCTGGCATCTTCAGGTAGGGCAGGAAAAACTCCTGCCTAAAACCCCGAGAGCTTTTGCCAGTCAAAAATACTGGGCTCAATGGACCAATAGTGTGTTTCAATATAAGGCATGTCCTGTGTTTCTAGAACATATGGAGAGCCCTGCTTGGTCAGACCAACAGCCTATATCTAGCCCAGCATTCTGTCCGCACAGTGGCCATCCAGCTATCCATGGGGAACCCAGAAGCTGGACTGCGTACAGCAACACTCCTGTTCCCCTGCAACTGGCATCCAGAGACATACTGCCTCAGGTACTGGAGGTAAGATTAGTAGCTATTAACAGCCTTAACCATGAATCTGTCTAGTCCCCTTTTATAGCTATCTATGTTGGTGGCCATCACCACATCTTGTGGTAGCAAATTCCATAACTATGTTCTGTGTGAGGAAATACTGCCTTTTGTCCATCCTGAATCTCCCACCATTCTGGCTTATTCGATGAATCAGGGTTCTAGTATTATGAAAGGTCAGCAACGGAGTGTTCAATTTTCAAAAATTAACAGTTTTTTTTTTAAAAAAAAAGTTCAGAGAAAGTGCACATAATTGCATGGGCCTTGCAGAGTTGTGTGTCTCCTCATTATACTCACTCTCCAGTGAGTGCCCATGATACTTGTACAACCTCGGAACTCACAGCTGCAATAAAAACATTTCCTGGAGGGCAATGACACTTTCTCCCAGAAATAAAATCCAGAGGTATTATAGTAGAAATGTGACTCTCCTGCAACAAAAGCATTGCACTGAGAAAAGACATTTGAATTTATTTGCAGTTACTGAGTGACAACGTAGAGGAAATCCTTTTGGATTACCTGCAATAATTTAGTTGTCTGTGCATGTTTTATGTGCTGAAAAACAATCATCTAAGAAGGCCCTTAGTTAATTCAGTTTTATTTTCCATTAATTCTTTCAGCTTGTTGGTTTTTATTTCTGCAGAACTTGGAATACACTAACAGGAAAGCCATAATGACCTCTGAATATGAGGCTTGGTAGATCTATCAAAAGGAATGTTCTCTAAAGACAAGGAGCTGATTGGAGCCATTCCAATGTAAACTTTGGCGTTCATAAAATTCTTTTTAAATGTTTATGAGCACATATGCTTGGAAAAGTTACACCAGAATGGGTCATCCACTAATTTTTCTGGGAATAAGCAGGATTCCAGATCCCTATTGGCTCTCAGTTATGAAATACTTCCTAGCAATGTTGCGTTGATAACTTATTTCCAACACACATTTGCTCAAAAATTTCCTTGAAAAAAGTAATTGCATGCTGTAGCTTTTGCTGGAACTGGCCCTGGACAGAAGTCTAGATGCCATCTTATTATGGTTCTACCACTGTGTAGTAAAATTAATTTCACCCCATAGGTAATTGGGGATTTTTTTTCTTGTTGATTACAAAATTTCTCTATGTTCTGCAGATACTTTATATGAATCCATAATCCAGGCTTAGTTTTGGTGAGGTCAGCTATAGATAGGATGGCAGAAGATAGATTGAGGTCAATTGGTTGGACTCTGGGGATTTTGCAGTAGATCAGCTAGGTTTTTCTGACTTCCAATCATTTTACCATAACAAAAAAATGTGTGTGTGTGTGTGTGTGTGTATGCACCCTAAATTTTATTTATTTATTTATTGCATTTTTATCCCACCCAATAGCCAAAGCTCTTTGGGTGGCTTATAAAAATTAAACTTCTGCACCAAAGACAGCTGCGGGGAGGGGAAATAGAACTGGATTTTTATGCAACAGGATTGTGAGTTCAGACCTGGTATTTGAAACAATTTTCTGGGCTGAACATGTGTTTAAGCACCCTGTTACTCAACTCTGCCATGCCACTATTATGTATTTCACTTTGTTGGACCTAGGGGTTCTAGTAAAATAAATAAATAAATAAATAAATAAATAAATAAATAAATAAATAAAGTAGATCTCAGAAGCCTAAAATTTGCCCATTCCTGATCTACAGAATGATCAACTGCCTTAGCCATTTTATTTCCAAAGGCTACCTATCCAAGAACATGTGATCACCAAGAACATGTAATCCAAACAGAAATTCTGGTGAAAAATATTTTCCAGTAGTTTAGAGGCAGAATCATAAATATATGTTGGAGGGAGATATAATAAATGCATCCAGCTTCTCTGCAATCTCCTTATCTTCCTTTAGTATTCCTTTACCTCCCTTGCCATTCAATGATCCAACTGCCTCTCTAGCTGGTTTCCTGCTTCAGGTGTATGTTATCACCTTTAATTGTTCATCTGGGACCTGGTTTTCATGGACACGTGGTTTTAAAAAATCTATGGTTTGTCATGCACGAGTGGGGAGGAGCAGACGTGCTGTCTCCAGTGCACCCACCACTTCAGCTTTTACTCAACAATGCAAAATTGGACAGCTTGTGGGTTGTTGAGTATGATGTATGAACCCAGACTGCTGGGTTGTTTAGGGGCTAAAAAACCACCTATGGTTTGTGGTTGGAATAACCACTGGGTTGTTCAGCACCTAAACAATCCAGCAGTTTGAGTTCGCACATCATGCTCCACAATCTATGAATAAGTTGATTGTAGGTTGTTAATTAAAAGCAGAAGTGACTCCCGTTCATCCCCAATAGCCCATGGTTTACATGTGAACTGCCCCTTAATGTTATTAAGAGAGCCCCACCCCCCTGCATGCCATTCTCCCTATCTAAATCATGCTCAGCTGAGTTTGCCACGCAGGTGTTTGGTAGGCTGTGCAATTTTCATTGGGAAGGTAGCATGTGAGGATAGCTATCCCTGAGCACTATTCTCCCCATCATAATTGTGCTCCCCCAAGCATGCTGCTCTTCTGTTAGTTTGGGTGGAGTGCAATTTACATGGGGAGATGGCATGAAGGAAGTGTCATCCCCATGTGCTGCCCTCCCCATGAACATCACGCTCCCCCTCCCCACCCACCATCCAGCTGAACCACATGCTCAGGGAAGTACCATTTAGAGAATTTGATAGAGGCAATGGAAACATTTGCTGGTAGGGGGAATTTGGCAGTGGGAAACCTACCTGGACTGCACTGAATGCCTGTGAGAGCTGCATGCAGTCCATGCATTGCTCACATGTGGTCTACATTGACTGGTAATAGCTTTCCAGATTTTCTCAGTTCTATCTGTATGGTCCAGGAAAGTTATGGGGAGGGGAATACTAAATATGAGCAAAATTGTAACTGAAGCATTTCAAAGTGTTTTCCACTCAGAAATTATATCTGATTAACATGTCCAAAATTAAAGTGTAGTGTAGAAACCCAGCCAAATGTGCATTTCAAAATGACGGCCATGTGCTAATCTGCAGGTAAGTGTAATTTCTCTTTAACTTTTATTTTTCAATTTTGTAATGTCACAGTGACTAGTACCATATTTCTTCGATTGTAAGACACCATCGATTGTAAGACGCACACTAATTTCAGTACCACCAACAGAAGAAGAAAAAACCCTTAAGACCCGCTATTCTAAGACGCACCCCATTTTTAAAGATGTTTATATGGGGGGGGGAAGTGTGTCTTAGAATCAAAGAAATAGGGTAATTAATTGTAAAAGTTGAAGTAATATACAGGCCAAGGAATATGGTATTGCATTTATTATACATAATAACCATATTATCTATAGCAATAAAAGTGGATGAAAATCTGAGTTCTGGCTCATGGGAAGAGCTTCCATAGATACAAGAGGCTCTCTTCTTCAGACCATGACTCTTCACAAGGACAGAGGGATGGAAATGTGCAAGGAGTAGGGTGGGGCTGGAGCATTCCCTCTTCTCGAGTGTTTGCCCTATTTAGGTATAGAATGCCTGAATATGGCTGGTCACAACAAATCCAGTTGAAAGCAATGAAATGGGGCTTAGTCACAACTGAATATGTGAACCCCTGCTAGGGTGAGGGCCAGGGCAGACCCTACCACTAGGCAGAGTGGAGCAGTTGCCCCAGATAGCACATGCTAGGAGGTGGCAGAAAGATGTTGGAGGTGAGACCTACATGCCATGTGGCTTGTTCCATTCTTGCACTCTGCTCAAGAGCAGTGGAGGATACTGCCCCATCATTCATGTTGAAGACAGATTCATCTGCCAGTCCAGTCAGCCTTTGTATATGGAACGGAAAGGAGCACCATCTTGTTCTTGGCCTCAGGCAGCAACCTGTCTTGGGCCAGTCCTGGTGTGGGCCCTGGGCAGGTGTCCAACCATGCCTACCCTTGATGCTGGCCCTGCCACAGAGGTACTTGCTGCTTACATGCTGTCCCTGGAAATCAGCTACTGAGGAACGTCAAGGCTGGCACACATTTGATAACTGACCCCATAAGGCAAGGAAGAGGAGGGGACAGAGGCACTGATTCAAGTTTTTTTTCCTGGTACCCCCTTTGAGGCTGTTATTGATTTGGCTGGTATCTCTTTCCACAGGCTAATTTATACCAGTAGCGGTGGCAGCAGCAGCAGCAGCAGCAGCAAAAGCTGCTAAGGAGATTTCTGCTGACTTGTAGCTTTTAAAAATAACTCTGCCTTTGTCAGCAGGTCAGGGTTGTTCCAGATTGAATAAGCACAGCAACTCAGCCCTCCCCTCCTCTGGGTGATTTGCACAAGTCTGTCACTCTCCTACATCTGACAAATCATCACAGTTAATGTCCCAAAGAAGACAAATGAGCCACTTACTCGAAGGAGCTGCCATCCTTTTTGGGGTGGGGGCTGCAGCCCCAGGCTGGAACAGAGTAGGCTAGAGATGAACAGCACCCATGAAGACCTTCCAAACACACACACACACACACGCATACACAAAACACCTCACAGCACAAATACCAGCATGGTGGAGAGGGGCTTGATTTCCCGAGGGACTGTTCTGCTGCTCACAACAATGAATAGAAATGATGAGAAATCATCGTTTTGAAATCTGAACCTTACGGAGAGTCATTGATTTTATGTTATTGTTGCTGCTATTCTCCTCCTCACCATCATCATCATCGTCATCGTCATCATCATCATCGTCGTCATCATTACTCTTTTCAGTACTATCGCTAGGGTGAAGGGATTGGAATCTGCCCTGTGCACAAATCAGACAAGGGGCTCAAAAGCAGAGATCAAAGGTCATGTAATCTATATTGGTGTTGATCAGAAAACATTTTAAGTTACATGACTTTTCTTTTCAATATGGAATGATGACTGAAAATGGTAAACAAAGACCTGAATTTTAGCTTGCTCAGGTTTGGGGAAGCGCAGCAGGACAGGTGGAATTTCAGAGCTGAAGCTTTTTATTGGCCCTTCTCCTGCGTCCTACCACAGCAAAGCACATTCTGCTACTGAATACTGCTGGTATGAGAGAAGAAAATTGGTGACCAGAGACCTTGGACAGCAGCACTTGGCAGATTTGTTTTATTTTGACGCAACAGCTACTGAGCAGAATAATTCATCTGAGTAGTCTAAGAACCCTTTAAAGTTCACAACCATTTGTAAATTCCCCAGGGCTGGTGTGTGTGTGTGTGTGCGTGTACATGTGTGTATGAGTTTAGGATTGGGAGCCTGCGCCAAGTGTAGTTGCGGGGCTAGCTTTTTTTGTTGGGGGGGGGGAAATGAAATTCATCTCCTGGTATCATATTTATGTTTTAACGGCCATACAAGCTCCTTCTGAGAGGAGTCGTGGTATGTTTTTGCATGCTGCCCAAGTTAATCCCCTCCCCTCCACTCCCCCAAAGTCAAAGGGGCTGGGGGTTAAGAAAGAGAATTGCAGACAGCTTTTCATCAAGAATGATTTAGCGAAGGATTTTTCACAGGGCTAATTCACCAGGGCTTTCTTGACTGGTCAGGTAAGGAGTAAGAAGAGATATAAAAGGCTTCATGGGGAGAGAGATGGGTACTCAGGGAACAGGATGTAAAGAGATGGTGAGTGCTTTGTATTTCACGCTTGGAAGGGCTGAGGCATTTACTAGCTCTTACTAAATGATTTAAGATTGGATATTCAGGTAGGGAGCAGACTTTGAAACTGCATTCTATACATGGGTAAAAGTTTTTGGAGTCAAAATGGGACTGTTCTCTTAGAAAGAGCAAAAAGGCAGGTCACTGGCAAATGAACTGTAAGTATACTTGCAAATCCAAGCTTAGCTTTTGCATGGCTTGTTTCTGGATATTGCTTCCACATATTCCAGGACCTGGAGATCTTCTATTAAACCTGGGGTCCATCAACCCATGACATCTGCTGCTGGCAAGCGCCTCTGCCAGGTAGAGTGTCTTTTCCTGGCTGACACGCACAACCCATTGACTGCACTCCCTTGATGTAGGCTGCTGGCCAGCACCAAAGATCCATTTTATAATCTACAGGGCTGGCTGAAGACCTTTTGCTGCCTGTGGCAATGCAGAAGATGGCACCAATTCCTTTTCTATGTACAAAAGTGAACTGCACTGGCAGTTGAATCTTTCTTCAGTATTGGCACTGGGGCAATATCTTCCACCACACCTGAAAGCAGCAGGCTAGCTTAGGCCTCAGCTAGACCTAACAGTCTAACATGATGGAGGGGTGAAAATCCCACAATGTTTTTATTGCGAGATCTCCCCCTCTGTTCACACGTGATGCATGACAACCTCAGAAGGAGAGGTGTCACGCCTGCCATTTTGTTTTTTGTTTTTAAAGAGACAGGCGAGCATGAGTGGTTGTGCGCAAAGGGTAAGTCCTGTTTTCCCCAATCACTCCACCCCACCCCCGATGGGTGCAGAGCTCCTGAGGAGCTCTGTGCCCCATGCCTGGGTCCCAGCTCCTTGCGAGGAACTGTGAGGAGTTGGGACAAACTGCAATGCCCGGCCCCACGTTCCATGGAAAAACTGGGCCTAAAGTGGAGGGTGAGTTCCTGGGGCAAGGGAGGGATCATCCCTCCCCTGATTGCCCCGGGATAAAGCTTCGTCTAGCTAAGGCCTTAGGGAGGCAAGTCACATGGCCCGGAGCTCTCTCCTCCAGCACCTTGCTGCCACCTCCCAGCATCTGCTGCCTGAGGCAACTGCCTCACTATCCCTGATGCTAGGGAGGGCCCTGGTAATCCATACAACAGTTCTGTATTGATTTTCTGTATGATTTTGTGAGTAGTCCCTTCTCATATCAGACATTGCTTTCTGGGGAGAAGAGGGGAGTATAGAAAATAATACCTTCTGAGAGCACACAGGCCCCTGAGGATTATTTATTTATTTAATATTACCTATAGATCACCTGTCACCACATCTGCATCCAAAGTGATGTACACCTAAAAGCAATAAAACAAAGAAACTAAAAAACACAGAAATCAACTCATAAGACAACACTTAAAGGTAGCAACAACACAACAAGACAAGATCACTTTCAAGACTCCAAATGTCTATTTAATACCTCATCTAAAGGTGTGTAAAGAGGGTTGGTCTGTCCTAGAGGTTTATGGAGAAAACTGGATCCCAAAACAGCTCTGGAGGATTTATACCCTGATGTTCACGTTGGAGGGAGCCATATCATTCAACCTGTCTATGCAGTTCTGACATTCAAATGTTACCCGGATGGTATGACGGGGCAAAGCCACAGGGAAGCAACTCATGTTGCTGTGGTAATGTCTGAATTGAACTGAAGCCTAGGATTTCACTGGCGACCCTGTTCAGGGATATGTGTTCAAACAAGTATCTGGACCCTATGATTTTGTGGTTGCACAATTGTCACAATTCAAAGATTCTGGACCAGTGTCAAGGACAGGCATGGCAGGGCACCAGTCGAAGGCCCACATCCCAGCAGGTCGCCCCCCCAGACAAGAGCTCCTGGACTTGTTCTTCCTCTTCATCATTACAACCTGCTTATTCACCTGCCTCTCACTCTAGCCCAGATAACGATGGCGGTGGTGGTGAGAAGAAGGAGCAGTAGATGCCCCTGCCTACTTGCTCACTGGTTCTCTGTCTGACAAGCAAGCAAGTGGTAGAAATGACAAGACAGAGGATGAGGAGCAAGAGCAGCTACTAACAATGGCAGTAAGAAGGTAGATTCGCTGAGGGAGGGGCCCTATTGAGGGTGTTTTGCCAAAGGGCCCTTAAACACCTGGAGCTGACCCTGCTGAAAGGATTCCTGCACTGAGCAGGGAGTTGGACTTGATGGCCTTGTAGGCCCCTTCCAACTCTACTGTTCTATGATTCAATGATTATTATGGCCCATTGGCTGGGTTCACACAGTACAACAACCTACGCTCAAGGCTGAGTATGGGTTAAGGATGGGTTGTCATTGAACTGTAGGCTGTTGTGTTCTTAACCATGATCGACCCACAAACAGAACCCATGGTATGTTGTTGGATTGTGAACTGTGGGTTCTTCATGGTTAACAAACCATGGTTTGTTAGCACAGCTGGGTTCACACAACAAACAATCCACAGTTCAGCAGCAACCCATGCTTCAACAACAACTCACACTCAACCTTGAGTGTGGGTTGTCGTGTTGTGTGAACCCAGTCAATATCGCTAGTTAGTGGTTTCTATTAATAGGGGTTCCACCTTTTCTATATTATAACAATAACATCCTTGTTTTCCCTGAAGTTTATATATTACGAGCATTGACACAAACCCTCAAGATCTGAAGAACAGCTCTAGCCCACAGGTTTCCCATGTCTCTCAGTAATCCTCTCAGGAATCCTGAAAATGCGGCGTGAGCTTGAAATGAGTAGTGCCACTGAGACAGAAAGAAAAGCCTTTTCCCTTCATGCTGCACATTCTGAAGGAGACTGGATCTGCCATGAACTCTTCTTCATTCCAAGAGCTTCTGTGTAAGTCCAACCTCCCCTGGGAAAGAGAAGGAAATGGGCTTTTGGCAGGGGCATTGCTAGGTACTTAAAAGATTCAGGGCCCAAGTCCATACTTACAGAAAATCTGCATGTGGCAATTTGTGTCTATGCATGCAAGTTTGGAAATAACTGCTAGGATTTATTTAAATTTCACAGGAGTCAAACTGATTTTTCTCATCCAAGTAATTGCAAATAAATTAGTCAGTTAATTTGCACCCTGATCCAGACCAATAGAAAACTTTTTTTCTATGCTTAGTTGTCATGAGGAGAAGGAATTGGGTGTGTGTGTGTGGCAGTATGTGGGAACAGTAGAATGAACGTTTCCCTTCCCCAACTGCAAACCTCCTTGAAAATTGCTCCCTGCCTAACAACTAAGCTGAGAGGGGGGGGGAACCCCTCCTCCATTGGCACCAATGGTCACTCAGGGTTCTGTGGAATAGACCCAGGGCCCTGGGAAATAGATTCAGGGCCAGGGGAAATTCCTAGCAATCCCCCTGGCAGTAGAGGCGGGTGGCTCAGATTTCAGTGAGGCTGTGTATCCATTCTGGGTTTCAGTCAAAACCAGCCAGAACACTAAAGGAGCTACTCAAGGTGCTGAAACCCACCCCCCAAATAGGTTCAACACATTGGATGCCTCTTTTATGGTTCTGACTGGAACCCAGAATGGATTCGCAGCCCTGCTGAAATCGGAGCCACCAGATTCCACTGCCCCCAGTCCTTGAGAAAGAAGTAAACCCCAGTATTGGGAAGCCATGTAAGCAGCCCCCATTGAAGGCTATGCCCAAGCACCAATAACCACCTGCAGCTCAGAGAGCAGGTCAGGGTGGGAAGTGACTGGAACATAAATATCTGCTGTGGTGAAGTGGCTAGAGTGTTGGACTGGGAGTCAGGAGATCCGGGTTCTAGTCCCCACACGCCCATGGAAGCCCACTGGGTGCTTTGGACCAGTCACAGACTCTCAGCCCAACCCACCTCACAGGGTTGCTGTTGTGAGGATAAAGTGGAGGAGGAGGATTATGTTCGCCGCTTTGGGTTCCTTTTAGGAAAAAAGGTGGGATATAAATGCAATAATAATAATAATATAAATGGAAGACAAGAATTTTGAATGTTGTATTTCACAACTCTCTAGACAGGATTCTTGTATATGTGCATGATCACACCTAGATTTTATCCAGGATCAAAACCTAAATATCAAATGTTCCAAAAATTGAGACCCTTTAATTTCAAGCATTTTAGCGTATGTAGATTATGTGCAAGCCAAGAACCTTTTCACAAGAACTCTTTTCTTTTGCATGGGATGTTTGCGGATGCTCCTGCAGCTTAGAAAGTATAGTCATCCAACAGGCATGCTGGCTAATGCAGGTTTCACATTCAGATTCCAGATGTGGGAAATTAAAAGTCAATTCTTGATGCATCCACTAGGAAAGCCTCGGATTCAAACCTGAATTTACAGCCTTATCCATAAGGCCAACAGTGGAGGAGGGTTTCATCTGCCTTTTAAAAATTATTATTAACTGAAGACTTCACACAACCCTTTCAATTTGAACTGTAAACTAGTGGCGATGCCATCCCTTGGGGAATATGAATATTTTCCCCATGAAAGATGTTGCTCTTGTCAACAAGCTGAAGTGGTCTCTTTGCTTTGTCTCCTTCCTCTTGCCTCTCTTTCTTCAGGTTCCCCACCACCACCACCAATTTCTTTTGCAAAGCTCAGCGTGAGGGGGTGGGGGCTCATTTATCTCTGCCTGTAGCCTCTGCACATCACCGGATAGTTATTTACCATCCAAGAGTACATTAATTCTGTAGGGAATTGGGCAGGAGAGGATGGGTTTCTCCTGCCACTAAAGTGGATCACTCAGCGTGGAGAAATGATTTTCTGCAGCAGGCATCCCTTGCAGCAAGGGAATGCAGATACATGAGCGGCAGCAGATTGCCCTAAAAGATGCCCCTTTTGTTGTTTTTTAGGCTACTAGTACAGCCTCAAGATCCCTATCAATGTCATATTGGATGCTTAGCAAGGTCATCGGTTTATACTGCCAGACTCAGGGGCTTCTGGCCAGGCAGAGAGAAGCAACTTCCTTTAGAAAACACCATCAGGGTCCAATTTTACATAGGACAGTCCAGTTTTACACATGTCCAGTTTTACATAGGACACTCCTATATTTTATCAGAACTCTGTTTTTTCTGCTAAAAAAATAGCAATTATTTTAACATGGTGGTTTTAATTCTTTTATCCAATCTGCTGTTCACTGCTCTAAAATCTTTTGGATGTGGAGCGGTATACAAATATTGCAAATAAATAAATAGATATTTGAAGAGCTGCTAGAGGACTCTCTTCTATTTGAAGGCTTCCTCTGTGTGAAGGGCCATCCCATCCAGGTCCGGTTTAAAGATAAAGAGTTGTCAGAAGAAAGAGCTGAGCCTTGAAGTTGTCCATCAGCAACACCTGGAAAGCAGAACAGGCAGGCAAACAGGTCACCCGCATTTTCTGCAGCAGGTATCCCTTGCAGCAAGGGAATGCAGGTACATTTGCTTCTTTTAAAATCTATTTTAAAGTGTTTTTTTATTGTGTTTTTATTTTTATTTTATCTTGTTCACCACTCCGAAATTTTGAATGGGGAGCAGTATATAAATATTGTAAAATAAATACATAAATATGTTGAGATGCACTGTATTTCTATTAAAAAAAAACAACCAACCCAATTATGTCTAAATATGTGTCTACACATATCAATTTGCATCTGCACATTGTATGCAAATCTGTGTCCTCTTTTCTCCTCTTGTTTGGCAATTTGTAAGTGGCCACCATGATTGGGTAGGGAGATGAACTGATGGAGGAGCTGGTGTCTGAATGGTGCAAAAAGACTGGAAATAGACAGGAAAATGTCTTATAACTCCCAGTATTCTCCAACCAGCCCTAGGGATTGGGTGGCACTGGTGGGGGGCAGGGGTCCAAGCACCACCCCAAACAAGGAGATCCCCCCCACCCTCCCACCCCACCCCTATTGCTGGACTCCTGTCATTACTTAAAGGAAAGGCACTTTTCATATATACAAGTGTGTCCATCTATTATCATCTCTGTGGCTCTTCTACAATTCAGATACAGCTACCGACATTTTGCAGCTACTGACATACTCTTCAAGTTGCCAATGGACCAGTGGCCATCCACTGAGGGGGAAAGGGGAAATATCTGACATGCAGGAGAGAGAATTCACTTAATTTATTATTTATATACTAGGTGCCTAATATTTAAAAAGAAAAGAAAAGAAAAGAAAAGAAATTCTAACCACAAAGTAATATTAATTAAAAATAATAATTTCCCCTTCTGTGGTGTAGGCCTAAAGTAACCCTTTCCCCATTTATTTCAGAAATAATATATTTAAGATGGATGCTTTAATGTGAAACATACCATTATTTTTCTTTCAGAGACCTTAACACATGAGACACATCTCACCCACCTAGAAATATACTTTGCTCCTATCGCGTCCCTCCAGATATTTTTTTCTGGTAGTGCACCCACTGCCTGGGGTAAGGCAGCTTTAGGTTTGCAGGGCAGATAGGCCCAGAGACAGAATTTGGAGACAGGAAAATTCTGTCTGCTCTGGAATTCACTGCTTGGACCAGGCTGCTTGAGGTACTTTATAATGAAGACCAAACCTGTTGGAGAGCCAGTGTGGCGTAGTGGCTAAAGTGTCGGACTGGGAGCTGGGAGATCCGGCTTCTAGTCCCCACTTGACCATGGAAACTCACTGGGTGACTTTCGGCCAGTCACAGACTCTCAGCCCAACCCATCTCATAGGGTGGTTGTTGTTGTTGTGGTGATAAAGTGGAGAGGAGGGAGGAGGATTCTGTACGCCGCCTTGGGTTCCTCACAGGAAAAAAGGTGGGATATAAATGCAATAATAAATAATAATAAATAATAATGCCTACAGGAGGCGTTGTGTCATGTCACCAGTGCAGACGTTACACTTTGTTGCACTCGCAGTGCAAAGGGCTGAGGTTTAAGCTACCCAGCATTGCTTTCTCTGCATCCGGCCTTTCAAGAGAGGCCTGTTGGAGGGAGGGCATTAGGTCTAAGTATCTTCCCAATGGATAATTCTTCATTCCTTTAATGCATTTGCAAGCCAAGATAATTGATGGATGTTTAACAGGATGCATTTCCGACAGTTGGGCTGGAGAAATGGACTCTCATTACTCTGCAAATGTTTCTTTTTACTATTGAACTCTTTTGTTTCAATTGATCTTCGCATTTCCCATCATTCGCTGCTCGTTAATAATCCCCTGAAGCAGCTGTTGCCTCCAGCCCTCTCCTCCTTGCCCGAGCCATCCGTCATCTCTCTCTCTCTCTTTCTCTCTCTCTCTCTCTCTCTCCAGTCTGGCGGCAAGTCCTGCTAAGGATGTCACAGGGGGAGGAGGGGAGGGGATCTGTGTTCTGGAGACAAGAACTACAAGCAGCAGGAGGGGGCTAATTGCTGCTTATTATCAAATGGGATGCAGAAGGGGTTTACACAAGCCGAGCCTAACAAGGCCGTTTCAACATCTAGAGCTCTTCTTTGTGCATGCAAAAGAGTGTGCCATTTATTTATTGGTTGCATTTATATCCTGCCTTTTCCTCCAAGGATCCCATGGCAGCATAAGAGCTCTCCTCCTGTCTATGTTATCCTCACAACCACCCTGTTAGGTAGGGTAGGGTGACAGTCAGTGGCTGAGTTTGGACAACACACTAATCAACTGGGGCAGGCGGTAATAGGAACAGAATGGGAAACAACCGTTGATTAGCGTGTCATCCGTACTCAGCCAACAGTTGGCCTGCAAGGCAGGATCTACACTACTGCTTTAAAGTGCTTGAACTGTATATGCAGTGTGTCCTGTACCCCAACAGTTGTCAAAACTTTTATAAAGCGCTTTAAATCAGTAGTGTAGATCCTGACAGTGAGCTTCATGGCCCAGTGGGGACTTGAACCTGGGTTTCCCCTGTCCCAGTCTAACACTCTAACCACCACACCACACTGATTTTCCTGTGGGTCCATGTTTGTTCGGCCTTCTTTCAATATAACAAGTGCCATTTGTGTTTTGTTCTCTCTAAAAAGAGGACTATACCCACTCCTGGATTTTGTTCATGTGAATGTTGCATAGTCCCATTCCCTGATTTTTTCTTAGCTACTGATGCATCTGCTCACTGACCACTTCTGCTTTGCAGGTATTTTTACTAACAGCAGAGTAGGCTGTGAAGTCTTGCAAAGAATTATGGGGAAGTATTGAAGCTATGCATTCTGTGATTTTCCTGAGAGCCAGTGGGATGTAGTGGTCAGAGTGTTGGACTGTGATTTGGAAGATCCAGATTCTAGTTCCCACTCAGCCATGAAACTCACTGGCTAACTCTGGCCAGTCACTGATTCTCAGCCTAACCTACCTCACAGGGTTGTTGTGAGGATACAATAGAACGGAGGAGGGCTATGTAAGCTGCCTAGGGTTCCTTGCAAGAGGGAAATACACAGGATATACATTTAATTATAAATTCCCAACCCCATTCTACAACACATAATTTCTTTGAATTCCACCCTCTTCTTTTTTGGTGGAGGAATGAGAAACCTTCTTCTTCTTTTTTTAAGTAGGTAAACATTGCAGAAGGAAAGCATTCATCCCAGAATAATCTCTGCCAAGGTTAGGTATCTAACCCTGCTCACCTTAGTTTGCTGGAGCACAGCCCAGATCACTCTAACAGCATTCAAAAATGATATATCAATGCAGCAAATGATTCTCTGTCATTTATTTGTTAAATGTCTAAGTTGCTTTTCCACTTATAAAAAGGGGGTGTACAAAAAAAGGGAGGGGGGATAATGTTGTATTCTACTAAATCCACCTGACCAGACTACCAACGAATGTTTGTAGTGTGCTGCACCAGGGGTGAACAGAAGGTAGAGATGGGGAACTCTTGGTAGATCTCCATATGATCTGCAGTAGATTTGTGAGGATTTCTGACTCTCAATTGCTTAACAGCAGCAACAACAACAACAACAACAACAAGAAGAAGTTTTTATTCCCACTCTAAATCAGGCTGCTGAAAGCAAGTGTGTTTTGGGGGAAATCAGAAATGTATGTTTGTGTGAAAAGAACTGTAAGCTCACTTTTGATACTTTTCCGTATTGGTCATGTGCTCAAAGGCACCCTGTTCCTTAATTTGTAGTGCTTGTCTGTCACCCTAAACCAGTATTTGGCACCTGGCTCTAGATGGACTTTGACATTCTAGTACAAATCCTGGCAGGATGAAATCTACCCTCCTTTGATCTACATAGTAACATCTTCTGAGTTCACTTTTGCTGTAGAGCATAGGAGCTCATTCAGGAGATCTGATCACGGCATACACAATGCATAGGTTTCTAGTCCATCTACATGGTGAAAGGGAGAGTGTGGATCAAGCTGTTCAAATAAGATTGCATCTTCTACTGGAAGACAATCATTTTGACTGTGTCAATGACTCCCCTGTGACTATCTTAAAAAGTCTAGAAGAAATTATCCCCATCAACGATTCCCATGTATCATCTGGAAATGATCAGTGATGTTCAGCTTTAATGATACCTACCCCTAACAGCATGATTCTAAATACATTTACTCAAAGGTGTATTCCACTGAATTCTCTGGAATTCGCTCTCAAGTAACCATGAAGACCAAGGTTTGCATCCCAGGAACAGGTAGTGGTGGTGGTGGTTGATGATGATGATGATGATGATGATTTAAAGGGCCAGGCAATTTATGGGGACCTGCTGGTCATGAAGCTCAGTGTGTCCAACCTGAAACTAAGACTAAACATTCAGTAAGGTTAGAGAGAATTGCTGGAAACGGAACATAGTGCTGAAATTTCCTAAAGCATCTGGTCACTGTGGGAGGCAAAAGGATACTGGGTTTAATGCACCATTTGTCTAACCATATGTTGCATTCTTCAGGAGATATGGCTGCTCATTTTACTTAGGTGCTGGTAGAATATGCCTTTAAAATGCACAAGGGGCAATGATTCTGCACTTGTCCTGAAGGAAATTGGCTTTTTAGCTGGTTCTTAATAGGCCTTGATCTATCTAGCATAATTACAAGCTACTGTGAAGTGAATAACTACTAGGTTTAAAAACTAAATAGCATCAGTACTGAGCAAGGAAACAGCATAGTCCTAAAGATGTGCTGTTAATTATCCAGAGTATTGTCATATAACTGTCAGGAAATTAGAAGGGGAGGCAAACAATCAAATATCATTCACTATTTCAATGGGTGTCTTCAGGAATTTTCTCAGGGTAGTGGTGGTGGGCAGAGCTGCACATTGACATGTGATTGTAATTCATGCTTATTGCTCATGTGACTACCACACACCTTGTGTGTGCTCTTTGTTGCTTACTGTCACATCATCCCATGTCATTTAGAAACCTACACAGAGCAACAGAACATCCAGGGAATTTGACAGCACTAATGCCAAAGTGTTATAGTCAAGTGTCATACAAGAGGCATCATGAACTCCAATAAAACTTTATTTGGAGTAAGAGATTATCAGGAACAAGAGAGACTCTACGAAGCTGACCTATGGATTCCATAGCAGGCTGATTTTTTCCAAATCACACAGATTATTATTGCAATGGACATGTGGGCCAGTTTTTTGTTTTTTATTTTGTTGTTGTTGTTGTTGCACAAATGCACACTTCCACCAGTGTGCATTAGTGCCAATGGCGATTTGCAAACAAATGAAATTCTTGTACAAAAAAAATTCCAATTCTGTCAATGACTGCAGAGCAGAATGAATGATGACTAACAATCCATGAAATACAGATGGAATGGATTTAACAAAATCTGTAGATCCCTAATCAGAATATATAAAAAGGTTCCTACTGTTTCAGGCCGATTGCCCATCTAGTCCAGCTACTGGTTTCCCCCAGTGGCCAACCAGATGCTTCTGGCTCTAGTTTCTCCAGGTACCAATCAGTTCCTTTCAGACTACCAACAGTCCTGCCAAGTTAAGTCTTTCTGACTAGCAGCAAGCACATTCCAAGCCCCAGATAGGATTCATTGACTCTGAGACACTAAAGACTGCAACCCAATATACAAAGCTAAGTGTGTTTGCCCCTTGAAATAAATGGACTTGAGCATCCTTGGCTCTGGAGTGGATAGTGGTTTCAGAGTAATTATTTCAGCTCAGCAGCCCTCATAGAAGACACTTAACCTCAAATTTACAGTAAATCAAGCAAAGTTTGAATGAGGGAGGGACAAGTTGTAGAGGCAAGCAAAAGCAGTTGAACAGAAAGAAGATGACCAAACATAGTCAGGCAGGCTTCAAGGATGACAAAACCCTTACAGAGAAAACATTTGGCTGCATGTATATGTAACATGAACATAGCCTCATTCAAATGTAATGCTAATTCATAGTTTAGTATTACATGTACAAACCTACTCCCCTTTCACCATTTTTTTCTCCTGTGCAGTTGAAAGGTAAAGATCAGATACATTTACTTCCATTTTCAACTACATGAAGTTCATCATCAATCCTAATCATTTATGGTTTTAGCATTTAATAAATGAGGCTCAGGCTGGTCAGTTCCCTCCTCCCCTGAGAAGCTTTCACTATTATTATTATTATTATTATTATTATTATTATTATTATTATTATTATTTCTGACATCAGTTTGGCCCCATTCAGAAGACACCTTTAACCCTGGTGGTTAAGCCAGAAAGCCAGGCTGTTTTCAGAAGACACCTTAAACCACGGATTTAACCATGGGGAATAAAGCAAAAAGCCTTATTCACCGTGGTTAAAGCCATGGTTTGAGGTGTCTGCTGAATGGGCCCTTTACCTCTATGTCCGAACTTGGACAAACTGTGGTTAGACTTAACTATGGTTTATTGCAGCTACCCCCAACCTGATGACCTCCAGATAGTTTGGACTATAGTTCCTAGGATTCCTAATCATGTTGGCTTGGGCTGATGGGAGTTGAAGTCCAAAACAACTGGAGGGCACCAGGTTTGGAAGAGGTTGGGGTTTATTGAAACAAGCGCACTTCAAACCAGTAAAGTATGGGAATGGTGCTAGAGGCCCTTCACTGGTTGGCCTCTTCTGCAAATTAATTGCGAGGCATCCTTTCTGCAAGGTAGTTCAGCAGACATTATTCACCCAGACAGCATTCCCTTAAAAAAGAGTATTTTTTTCATTCCTAGAAACTGAGGCATAATACTTCTTTAGCGAGGTTCATTCAGCAAGTAACTCCAAAAAGCAAATCCTCAACATTAATGTCCTTCGGATCCCAATTCTATTCAAATCGGATGTTTGTAGTGCACAAATTCGAGGAAATGGTTGTCTCTTAGCCTTGCACAGCACAGTCCTAAATGTGTCTGCTCAGAAACAAGCCCTACTGAGTTTAATGGGACTTACTCCCAGGTAAGTGGATATAAGATTGCCCTGTGAGTTTAAAAGAGCTAGAAGCCATCATCTTAGCATCAGTCCATAGTCCTGGTGGTGTAACTACTCTTCATACATTTCCTGTTCACACACACTTCTTTGAGTGGCCATGTGCCCTACTTTACATAGGACAGCTCTTTATTTTTTTATTTTTTTAAAGATTTTTTATTTTCTACAATACTTAAACATACACCATTACAATTAAAACAAAAACAACATACTACATAACTGTTGAATAACATCGATATCATATCTACATAACATAATCAAACTTAACATATAAGTGCACCCCCCACTTCGGGATCTCATTCCTGATTCCAAAATCTCATACTTTCTTCTGCTGGTGGTTCCCCACTTCCCTTTGTAGGAACTGTTTCCAAATTCATTCAGAATCATTTGTTTTAACTATACCTCTTCTCCATTTAATATTACAAGTCAATTTATCATTAATAGCTATATCCCATACTTCTTTGTACCATTCTTCAATACAATATTCCCCTTGAATCTTCCAGTTCCTAGCTACAATCAATCTTGCTGCAGTCAGCAAATTTGATAGCAATTCCTTAATTTCTTTTTTACATTTTAAATCTTCAAATAGTGACAGTAATGCAACTTTTGGTGTTCGTTCTATCTTCATTCCCACAATTTCTTCAATCTTTATTGAAGGGCTGTCCAGCCCACGTCTGGCTTGAAGATAAAGAAACCTAATAAGGGAAAGCAGCCGGAGCCTTGAAGGTGATTATCAACAATCAGCACCTGGACAGCAGATTGAGCAGGTACACAAGCCACCTGGTCACAGCCTACCCCATAAGATGAAATGTGTTATATTTCTGTTTAAATTATAGTAATTCCTTCTAAATGTGCATCTATGCTTATAAATTAGCATATGTAAATTGTATGCAAGGCAGTGTCCTCTCTTTTGGCTATGTCTACATGGCCACTTCATTCCTCTGCCTAGAACTGCAGGCTCTGTTTTGTTTTTCATTCACTGTCTGCTAAAAACAAACAAACTCTGAATGTTTGTTATTACACTTATAAAGTGCTGAGAAAATAGGGAGCGGGAGGCTTCATATGACGTCATGAAGTAGCAGATTAAATAAATTATCAGAAGAGATGGGTGCAATTGTTCAAACATAGCAGAATTCAGTCTCTTTAAGTAAATTTCAATTGCTCAATCATATGCGTTCCCCCCATGAATTGATTAATCCATCAATTACATTTGCATATATTTGCATATGGGAAAAAACAATATTTCAGAAGCTAAGAGCATACTTTCTTTGGTTTTTTTAGATGAAATGTACATGTTTTGGGGGAAGGCATCATCTTAGAAGAGGCATTTCTTTTGTTTCAGAGAATACAGAGAATGCCTCTTTTAAAACAGTGCTTCCAATTTCCAGTTTGTCTAAGAGCTTGTATTAAAAAGAAACAAATCTATTAGGGGTGTGCATGGACCCTCCACTCCGCTTCACTTTAACATCCACCATTTTTGGATCGGCCCGCTCCGCCCCGCCCCCACTCCGCCTGTGCCCACTCCGCTCCGCTCGGAGCTCCGGATCCGGATCGGAGCTCCGGTCCCCCCCATAGGGGGGGGTTACCGGGCCCTGCCGCCATCGCCGCCCATGCGGCGACGGCGGCAGAGCCCGGTAAGGAGGAGGGGGGCCTTACCTGCCTCCATCCATGGTCCGTCGCCATCTTCAATTGAGCCCGCGGTTCCACCAGGAAGTCTGGGCCGCAAGTGCGGCCCAGACTTCCTGGTGGAACCACGGGCTCAATTGGAGATGCTGACGGACCGCGGACGGAGGCAGGTAAGGGAGAGGAGGGCGGGGGGGTTACCGGGCCCTGCCGCCATCGCCGCCCATGCGGTGACGGCGGCAGAGCCCGGTAAGGGACCAAGGGGGAGGGGGCCTTACCTGCCTCCGTCTGCGGTCCATCGCCGTCTTCAATTGAGCCTGTGGTTCCACCAGGAAGTCTGGGCCGCACTTGCGGCCCAGACTTCCTGCTGGTACCAGGGGCTCAATTGGAGACGCTGACGGACCGTGGACGGAGGCAGGTAAGGGAGAGGAGGGCGGGGGGTGTTACCGGGCCCTGCTGCCGTCGCCGCATGGGTGACAGCGACAGCGGCAGGGCCCAGTAAACCCCACTTACCTTTCTGGCGGAGCTCCGGATCGAGGCGAAGGATCCGCCTTCACCTCGATCCTCTTCGCCATGCTCCGCCGGCCCCCCAATCCTCTTCGCCTCCACCTTAAGGGCAGGCGAAGCCCCCCGCTCCGCTACTGCTTCTCCGGTCCGATTAGAAGCGGAGCACATCCCTAAAATCTATCAGATTGATCAGGTGCTGGTTTTTACTCAATTAAGTTTTTTTTTAATAAAAAAACACCTAATTAATTACCCAATTAATCAATTAAAAAACAATGGCTACAGCATGCTGGGAGTTGTAGGGTTTTTTTCTGTCTATACATGCATAGGATTGCACCTTTAGTTTAAAATTCCCTGCGTAGAATAGAGTGGTGCTTTTCCAGGCCTGAGAAATGTTGCACTGCAGCTTACTCCTGAGCAGACCTGCTTAGAACTGAGCTGTGTTTGCTGTGCTTACTGGGGAAATATCCAAATTCCTAAGAATTAGACCTGTCCTTGACCCCATCCTGTGCCCTTAGTCCCACCCTCTTGCTGAAATGTGGGCCCCAACATCCTTCGCAAATTGGATTTTGGCCCTTAGTCTGGAGAAAAAAAAGCAGGGTTTGCTACCCCTACTTTACTCATATTCACATTTTCATGTGTGGAAAAAAACATTGCTGGAAGTAGAGCATAGATCTGGAAGAACAGGGAACAACCAACAATGATCTACCATGTGAACTGAGCCACCTTTTTGTATGGTCACTGATAGCAGACTGTATGTAAATCAGCTACTTGGTGCATCCTAAGGGTCAAGGGTCAGAAATAACCCTGAGGCAGACAGATGAAAGTCAGAGTGCTGGGCAAGCCAAGCAATTGATGGTATCATCCCGCCAGGGCTGGCTCAGGGCATTTTGTTGCCTAAAGCAGAATGGCAAATGGCCCGCCTTGCTCCCTATTGAATCTGCATATCAATCAAGGCTGCCCAGTTTATTTTGGCATATGAGACAGAAAAATCCCACAATTGCTTCTCTCTGGGAGCAAATACACAACAATAATAAATTAAGGGAAGAAACCTATGCATGTTTAGACAGAAAAAAGGCCCTACAACTCCCAGAATGCCCCAGGCAGCATGGCAGGCACAGCATGCTGGGAATTGTAGGACTTTTTTCTGTCTAAACTTGCATAGGATTGTAATTTAAATAACTAACCATTTGCTGTTCTTTCATGCTATCCAAAATCAGCTGCTTGAGGCAGCTGCCTCACTCTGCCTAATAGTAGGGCCAGCCCTGCAGGCTTCTACTGAAGCTTTCCTGGACTCCATCCATGCTAAAAGACCCAGGGAGCTAAAGTAATAAAAAAGGATGTTAGGAAAGGCAGCCTGTGAAGAAAAGATAATGGGCTCTTTTAACCCATCAGGAAACCATTAAGGGCCAAAGCACTGAGCTTTGAAGAAAGCAACAGAGGAAATGTTTTGAGAACTGTTCTGCATTTGGAGGAAAATATTATGGTTCCCAAGAATGTGGAATTCCTGTTCCCAAACATATTTAAAAGGTTGATTTTATTAATAGAAGGCAGCCTTCTCCAACCTAGTGCCCTCCGGATATGCTGGACCACAACTCCCAGCATCCATTCAACAGGAGCCAATGTTTCTGTCTCATAGGGCAATCCTAAATGGGGCTGGGCTGTGTGCACAAGGGCAGATTATCTGCCACTCTAAAGCATTGCTGGCTCATGCTGTGGCCAAAGAAAGAGGTGTAGAGTGAGGTGGGGGGGGCAGGTGCCATGCTGGTGCCATGCAGTTTACTGGTGCCATGTGGTTGGTTGGTTTCCTTTATTTTCCCCAAATCCAATGCTTGGGGGGGGGGATTTGTTATGCCATCTCCAGGCTGTCATGATGCAGGGGTGGTGGTGATCCTGGGGTCTCCTTTGCTGACAATCAGGATTTGGATCCAGGAGATCCAAGGGTGTCTTTATCACACCCTGTCTCTGTCATACCCGACTTCAAAGCCTGCTGCTCCCTAGTATCAGCAGTAGATATTAGTCTGCAGAGCTGCTTTCTGCAGGAGTGAATGGGCTTTCTGGGGTGGGTGGCTGCTCCCACTAGTGCAGCTCTTGTCTGCTGGTGGAGGGAGACCTCTGCTTTAGCCAAGCCACTCTCCGATGGTTGTACAGGTGGGTGAGGAGGATTCCTTTGCCCATTGGGTTTCTGCATCTGACATACTTGTTAACTCATACTGGATTTTGAAATTCTAAAAATATCAATGCTTTGAAACTCAGGTGTCCATGTGCCCTCCTTTACAGAGGACAGTCCTCTATTTGAAGGGCTGTCCAGTCCAAATTGAGTATAAAGATCAAGAACCATCAGATGGGAGAGCAGCAGGGGCCTGGACAATCAGCACCTGGACAGCAGACTGAGCAGGCACTCAGCTCACTTGGCCACATCCTTCTTCACTATGGTGAAATGTACTGGGTTTCTATTTAAATTATTATAATAATTTCTAAATGTGTATCTATATATACAAATTAGCATATGCACATTCACCATTTGTCCTCTTCTTTTGATGACGCATGTCCTCTTTTTTAACAATTCAGAAGGGGCCACCCTGGTACCAATATTTAAAAGTGGGTTAGCAACAGGGGCAGTGGTGGCAGCAGCTGGTACAACGTTAGATGCCCTACTGAGTGTGGGGCGCTGTGCGCTTTACCGGCTTTGATGTGGCTGGGGCATCCTGGTGCACCTGGAGGCCGTGGGCCTGACGGATTTCCTGCTGCTGCTCTCCAGGACTCGCATGAGTTTATTTTCCTGGCACCCTGTGGTCATGTCAATAGTAGGTAGGACCTGAGAGGATAGGTCAGTCAAGCTCAACAGAGATGCCATGATGCTAATGGGTTCCTGTGTTCTCAGTTCTGCCTCTGCCTGATGGAAGGCATCCTGAACTTCTTGCCCGAAGGCTCCCTCGTCTGCTCTCGCTCCCACAAAGTGAAAGTGTGATTGCACTGGACTGCACAGATGCTGGCACTTGTTGCTGCAACCCAGGGTTTGGCCTTCATTGTCTCTAGCAAGCATCAAAGTAAGCTTCCACATTTCACCTCCTGGCACAGTGTTCTGGGTCTCCTGACACTTTTGGCATTTGCGGGCAGGTCTTGTGTGGACTTTGCCTACACTTGCCACAGCTGCTGAGGGTTTTGTCTGTGGCTCGGCTCTGACTGTACCACACTGCATAGGGACATCCAAGCAATAGCCACTTAAAAGCTTATCAGATGTGGTGCCAGTGAGGAGATGGGTTATCTACCTTCAACCACATGTTAAGCTCCGTATTATCACTCCTGTTCATCTGCTTAGAAATCCAGGGTAGCAGAAGGTTGATAATACCAAGCTTAAATATAAGGTGTAAGGCTGCAAATGTCTACACTGGATATAGGTATTATGCAGTAAGCTTTTAAGTGGATACTGTCATCCTGTTCATGCAACATATTGAAAGGCAACCTACAGAAAGAGCTAATAAATAAAAGCCCACATCAGCAGATAGGAATGCATGAATGGTAGAAGGAGACATAACCCTTGGCCCTGCCTCCAGACTCTATGTTAGGGGTGGGTAACACGTGGCCTGCATGCAGCTCCATGGCCACTCTTCCTCCCCCCCCCCACCCGGTATGTCCTCCTGCTGCTGTGGACACCAAATTTGGTGCCACAGCAGCAAACATTGCAGTGATTTTGTAGGGGGATCAGGCATGTGGGAATTGTGCACCTTGTATGCAGGCAGAATTGTGCTCTCAGAAGCCTCTTGGGATTGCCTCTACTTGGAAGCAAGGTGCGTGCTCACTGTGTGCTTTGTTTCCTGCAAAACCACCCTTAGTTTTGCTGCCACCACTGCGGTGCTAAAAGTGGTGGTGGTGGCAGCAGCGAATTCAGTGGCGGTGGGGTGCAGGTGTGTGACTGCCCTCTACATTCATCCAAAGCTCTAGAATAAGTCTATGGATGTCAGAATCCTGTGAACCAGCAAGTGCCATGATCGCGTAATCCCCGTTCAGTTGTACATCCTTAGGCTCTTCGTGATCCTGCTCTCCCCACGCCATGGCTTCATATCCTCTGAAAAGGTGGCTCTCCTAGTCAGTCACACCCCAGGACCCTTGCCTTTTTGCTGGCATCATGGACAGGAGGTCACAATTGCTCTGGGGAGCCTGAAACCATAGATTATGGCAGCTTTCTCAGACTCTTGTTGCTTCTGACATTGGGCTTTTATTAAATAAAAAGTTCCTAGACTTCATGGGGGTTGAGGGGGGAAATGTACTGAAAGAGTAATTGTTTGCTCATATGACATATAGGGTGAAGCTCCCAGTGGGCAAGGGATTATCACTCTTGTTTGGGCGGAAGCACCCCGAATGAGCAAATGCGAGGAAAGCGTGCCTTCGCCATGCCGGGGATTCGCCCAACAGAGAGAGCAAGAGGCCTGCCTCACACACTGTGTGTTCTGAAGCAAGACGGAGGCACTGGGGCAGCTGTCAGGCACAGATAATCTTCTGAGAATTAGCAATTGTTCACTTGAATGTCATTTCCATCTTTAATTGGAACATGAGCTGAAACAAAGCAGCATCCTGGGCTCCACAGTCTGATAAGACACCGCTGGGAAAAACCTTTCTCTCCTTTCAAATGTTTTGTGTGAATCTGCAATGAGCTGATAAAGCAGAGAACGTCCTGCCTTCCTCGGGAAATGGCTGCGGCAGCCTCACACCGCATCGCCCCTGTCCCTCTCTCAGTTGCTGGAGGAGGAGGAGGAGGAAGAGGTGGTGGTGGTGGTGGTGGTGGTGGAGGGTGTGTGTGTGTGTTAGTGGTGCTGGTGCATTTGGAATGGAAATAACACAGGGGGGGATCAGAGGGAAGTCCCAGGCCCTGGCCAGCACACGTGGAATAGGAACATGGTTAGAGTGACCATATGAAAAGGAGGACAGGGCTCCTGTATCTTTAACAGTTGCATAGAGAAGGGAATTTTCAGCAGGTGTCATTTGTATATATGGAGAACCTGGTGAAATTCCCTCTTCATCACAACACTTAAAGGTGCAGAAGCTATACTAGAGTGACCATATTTAAAAGAGGGCAGGGCACCTGCAGCTTTAACTGTTGTGATGAAGAGGGAATTTCACCAGCTTCCCCATATATACAAATGACACCTGCTGAAATTCCCTTTTCTCTGCAACTGTTAAAGATACAGGAGCCCTGTCCTCCTTTTCATAGGGTCACCCTAAACATGGTGAATTTGAAGGATGGGTTTGCAGGGTCAGCTGGGCTGAATAATCAACCCAGGGAGAGGGAGGGGTTGCTTGGGAACCGCCCAGAGAGCTCCGGCTATTGGGCAGTATAGAAATGTAATAAATAAATAAATAAATAAATTGGGAAAGCAATATTTTTGTGATCCAAGAATGGGATGGCCACTTATGCATCTCCAAAGAAGAAGAAACATTACACCAAAAGAAGAGGAGACAGATTTACAGAGAATTTGCATATGCTAATCAATATGCATGGATGCACATTTAGAAATAATTTAAATAGAAACACAGTACACCTCCCTGTGATGGGAAAGTCTGTGTCCAGGTGTCCTGTGTCCTTGTTCAATTTGCTGTCCAGGTGTGGACAGTTGATGGGCAACTTCAAGGCCCAGTTCTTGGTTCTGATGATTCTTGATCCTTAATCCAGACTTGGATTGGACAAGCTTTCAAGCAGAGGATGCCTTCAAATGGAGAACTGCCCTCTGGCAGCCCTTGAAAACAGAGGGCTGTCATCTGTCAAGTGAGACACAGGGGCCACCACAGGGGCCACCCTACTCAACAGGAAAACTACTGGATATTTTCTTGTCCTGCAGCCAGTGGAGGCAGGTGGCTCCAATGTCAGTCAGCTGGTGAATCAGCTCTGGGTTTTAGTCAGAACGCTAAAGGAGCTATCCACGAAGTGTGGATCATGCAGAGCCACACAAGGGCTGTGCCACAGTATCCTCCATGTCACTGCAAGAGGATTCTGGGATGTCCCTATTGGAAAAGGTAGTGCAGGTGCTTGGGACAGCAACATGTCTTGGACCTGATGCTCTGGAAATTGGGATGTTTGGTTTTACCACAGGGAATCAGTGATCAGTTGCTTGTTCAGCCTTCCTGCAGAAGCATGGCCACCATGTCCCCATTTTCCTCCAGGCCTCCTTCCTCACAAAAGGGACAGCAGAACCCTGAACAGCTTAAAGAAAGAATTTGCTTTCTATCCTGTGCCCTCAAATCTCCAGATTCTTCCCCATCGAAATTCAGTTCTGGCCTTGAGTTACATTGGCAAATCATCGTATCAGAATAATGCACTTCATTTCTATACTTCACTATCATTTAAATGTTTGCATATTCAGATTATTTTGACAAGAGAACGTAGTAGGCATAGGTTGGAAGGTGTAGAAGATGGGGGTGGGGAATCTTTTTTCCAGTCTGAGGGTCAAATTCGGTTTTGGAAAAGTTTTTTTTGGGGGGGGGATCATTCCAGTGGTGGGTGGGGCCAAAGTGGAAAAGGGGCAGCGCCAAAGGGAAAGATGGGACAAAAGGAGCAGGAGCAAAAATACCAGCATCTTTTAGCTTAAGGCTGTTACTGCTGGTAACTAAGCCTAGGAGAGGCATTTCAACTTCTTAGAACAGGGAGAAAATGGCACAAAAGACAGGAAATGACCCAATGATCGGAAGTTAGGGGGAAAGGAAGGGGCAGGGCCTACTGGGGGACCCTGGAGGGCCAGATTTGGCCCCCAAGCTTGAGGTTCTGCACCCCTGGTGTAAGAGGAACACAAGTCAGAGTGAGAGTCAAAAGATTATGGGTGACAAGAAGCTCTTCTCCATGGGAAGTTCTTCACAATTATCCTTTAGATTCTACAGGCTGATAGACGTCTGTCCACATGTGGGCTGAATTGATCTTTATTTAAGATGGCAGCAAGGTAACGTGGTTGATGACCACATCACTTGCTCAATTCAGCCATCAATGCAAATGGACACGTGTATGTTTTCCACTTAACTGTGCACAGACAGATGACTACAGCTGACATCCCACAATTGCTTTGGCTTGAGCCATCTTAAATTAGGGTTGGCTCAGTCCTCAGCCAGTTCCATACAAGGAATAGTGTGAATTATCACCATATCTTTCCAGATCAACCTTTCCAAGATACCCCTCAAACCCCCAAGGGCAATATGCATTTTAATGAACCTATTATACCAACATAATGTTATTTATGGAAAGGAGAGCAAGTTCAGGTAGCTCAATAACCTTAGCTCAGTTCCACGTGTTCAGATGGGCATGTGGAGAGACAGGTCACACCTACTCCTCCTCATATTCATCTGAAGGACTGAAAGAGCTGTCAAGTGACCATGTGTCCTATTTTACAGAAAACTGGTCTCTATTTGAAAGGATGTCAAAGGACAGTCCTCTGATTGAAAGTGTTTTCTATCTGAGGGCACAATCCTATCTGGATGCCTGTCATCCTCTGAAATTGAAGGCTGACTGCCATCCTATGCAGAGTAGATCTCACCTAGATTTTCACCCATCTTGCTGAGGCATAAGGAAGGACGAGAGATGGAGATTGAGGAGGCCAGAGGATTCCTCGTGAACCAGGCTCCTCAGTCCCCACCCTTACTTTTGACTTCTCTTTTCCTTTTACTCCATCCTTTGTCTCCCTTTGCTCTCCATAACTTGTCTGAATCAATTTGTGAACCATTTTGTGCAAGGATCTCTCTCTCTCTCCACCCCCCATGCCATTCATATTTGGAAATAGGAACTTACGAAACTAAAGTGTCATTGTGACCTCTTCATGCATGCTCAGCCAATGCTCTACAGTGGCAGACATATCTCAAGACAGGATAAATAAACCCATTTATCCAATCTCCCTGGGAAACTGACACTGTCAAATAAAGAGGTGTTAGGTTGATAGAGAAGGTGTAGGGTGGAGCGCAACCCCACCCACCCAAGCCTCTTTTCCCGCATCTGAGGCACAACCTGGATGTGCAAAAGGCAGGGATCCTTGCTATCCCAGCAGTAACTAACCTGAACACATGTTTACATTCTCATAAATAGAAAGCTGTAAGTATGTGTCTTTACAACATCAATTCAGACTTTACATGAGAGATGTCCCGAGGAGCCGGGACAAACCGTGACGCCTGCCCACACGTTCTGCACTGCGGAAAAAGTGGGCTGAAAGGGTAGGGTGATATCCTGGGGAAAGGGAGGGATCATCCTTCCCTGTTCCCAGGATCCCCTGTGCGTCATGTGGATGCACAGGCATGATCCCGGGGATCGCCCCATCTAGCTATGGCCTGTGTTAGGGAGAGGCCCTCCTGAGGTCACGAGTAGGAGCTATGAGTCAGAAATGTCAGGTGTATAGATGCAGTTAAGATAAAAGGCACTAGAGTAGTGCTAGGCAGAATGATTTCGACGACATTGACTACAGAGACCCTGGGAGAACACCAAGCCGACCAAACTTGATCATCTAAGCTCTGCCAGCCATGCCTGCCTGATAGATAACTATAAAATCTAAACGATGACTGCTTTGTTGGTTGAGAGGAACCAGTCAGAACTTTGATTTTACTGAGAAATATGCTAGCCACAATTTCTGTTATGCTTCTTCTAATCATCCTAATTGCATTGTATGTAGTCATGTGTTTTGCTTGTTTCATCACTGCAAAGTGCTGTTGTTCTTTAACACTGAGCAACAAATATATATACTGTGGTACCATTTTGTATTATTTGACTTGAGGGGTGTTTCAGGAAACCATAAATTAATTCTTGGAGCCCAGAACACTCAGCTGGAATTTACACATCTGTTCCTGAATGAGGGTCTGCCCATACAGTCAGCACCTGTTTTTTCTCTTGGTCGGGTGAGTCACAGACACATCTGCTCCGGTAAGGGAAACAAGCTAGTCGGATAGAATGGGAATGGGTCTTCTGTCTCAAGACCTGTTCAGAAGATCTCCTGGTGCTGGCTGGTGGCTCTGATGTCAGTGGGGTCATGAATCTGCTCCAGGTATCAGTCAGAACCAGTCAGAATTCTAAAGGAACTATCCAAAGTACAAAGTGGGGGTGGTGAATCCACTCCTGGTTTCAGTCACAACCATTCACAACTAAAGGAGCTATCCAAAGTGCGTTGTACCTTGGATAGCTCCTATAGAGTTCTGACTGAAACACAAAATAGATTTGCATTGGAGCCATCAGCCCTCACTGAGTTCCCCTCTGCCATAATTAGAATACCATGGGGGCGTGGGGGGGGGGGGAGCAGGTCCACACTTGTGGCTCTGCTCCTTCCGTCATGTCCTCTTGCCCATCTCCACAGCCCTCCACATGTTGGGGGCTGAATGTCTCTCCAGTGGGGGGATGGCGCTACTCATGTAGATGCCTCATGTGATTTGGAACGCTGAGAAATGGAGTGTTCTAAATTGAGTGAGGAGGCCATCTCAAGCAGCTCCCAGTGCATGGAGGGCTGTGGGATGGATGATGAGGAGTCAGTGGGAGTGTGTGGGGGTGAATCCACTCTGGGTTTCAGTCAGAACCAGTCAGCTATCCAAGGTGACCTGCTGACATTGGGGCCACCAGCCTCCATTGGCTAGGGGGCTGATGGACAGTGCCTTGCCCATGCTCCATGGAGATAGACTTGGACCATGGCTAGACCTACCCAGTCTAGTGCAACAGAAGGGGTATGATCTCATGATATGTTTATCGTGAGATCTCCCCCTCTGTCTACACACAGCACGCAACATCCTACGAGGAAGAGGGTATCGTGCCCAGCTCCTGGCTCCTCACGGTTACTCGCAAGGAGCTAGGGCAACCCACGATGCCCACCCACAAGTTCCGTGGTCTCGGGATCATCTTGAGACCGCAGAAAAAGCGGGATTAAAGGGTAGGGCAATATCCCAGGGAAATGGAGGGATCATCCCTCCCTGCTCCCAGGATCCCCTGTGCCTCATGTGCACAGGGGATCCTGTGCACAGGAACAATCCCGGTATGATCCCCGGGATATCGCCCCGTCGAGCTATGCCCTTGGATCCAGCATTCCCAGGTCCAGGACTCTCTATCCACCATGCTGCACAATACAGCCCCTCATGTGCATGCTCAGATACTCCAATCAACTGAGGATGTGACCATGCCCCCCTATGCCCCCCTTCCTTAGGGTCCCTCACCAAATATATAGACAGACTAGGACTTAACAGTTCAGGGAAATCACATTCACTCTGTCATGCTAACTGCCCAGAGAGCTTTGGGAAGCGCCCAGAGAGCTTTGGCTGTTGGGCGGTATAAAAAATGCAAATCATCATCATCATCATCATCATCATCATCATCATCATCATCATCATCTCCTGCCTAGGGAGCATTGCTTAAAATATAGCTCCTGCAAAAGTTGCACTGCCTTTTGTATCTCAACTCCCTTCCATCGATGCCATCATTTTCTGCAATACGGCACATGCATTTTCAGGTACTATCATGCCAGTTCAGCACATCTTCACACTTCCTCTCCAACCCCCAGCATTTGTCTCTTGGAGCCCCCCTGTGCTCCTGGTCATTTCCCATCCCAGCTGCCCTTCCATCCTGTTTTCTCAGGAAGTTCTCGCTGCTCTTTCTTCGAAGGGCTGCCGCCATCCCTTGTTTTTCCCCTCCTGTTCCCTTGCAGTCTCCTGCTTTCCCGGCAGCAGAGGTCAAGTTCCTCACATTGGGCAGGTCAGATTTCCCCAGTATTTTGAAGCGCTGCTAGCAGCATCTCCTGTCTGCTTTGTGCCTCGCTTGGGGACCCGCCCTGAGCACAGCAGAGGGGAGAGAGAGAGAGAGACAGAGAGAGAGGCCGGGATTGGGAAGCTGCCTGAGAAGGGCCTGGTTCTATTGTTTCTGCCCCATCAGCACATGTATTGCTCACACAGCAGAGAGCCGCCCCAGCGGGCTGCCACTTGGGATCAGCAGATTGGAATGCTGTGAGCTTGCAGAGTGTGGTTTCAGCGAGACGTTATCTAATGAAGGAGGAGGAGGAGGGCGGATTAAGCCAAACCCACAGCACCCGCTTTCAATTAAACCAAGGGAATGTGCTGCCTCTCCATCTGATACAGTAACAAACACCCGCATTGGCTCCCGACGGGGTCTTTCTCGGGTTCTGGTCCCGGCTGGTGCCAATGACTTCTCCAGTGCTGTTAAAGAGATGCCACACCTGATTTCTAACCCAATGCCCCATTGACCAGGTTTGCACAGTCATGGAGGGGAAATAAGCCACAGTGGCTTATGCCTCCACCCCTGTGTGCCTGCTGGTTGCATACCAGGGGTGTTGCGTATGTATGTATGTATGTATGTATGTATGTATGTATGTATTGCATTTCTATACAACCCAATAGCTGAAGCTCTCTAATTACCCTCCACAGCACAGCTTGTTGTGTTGTCTGAACCTGGCCAGGATGGCTTGTTGCCATGGGTAACAAGCCGCACTGGCAACAAGTTACCCTGGCCAGGTCTGCATGATATGACAACCTGTGCTACTGAAGGTGATTATCCAAATCCTCCCCTGCACATGCACTGGGGTGGGGTGAAGAATAAGCCACTATGGTTTATTTCTCTTCCATGATGGTGCAAAATGGGTGACGGTCTAGCCAATACCTTGGAAAGTCGTAGCAACACCTTTTGAGTCATGTATTGCCTGCAATATATCTCTGAATCGTATCTGGTTCCCACCGAGTGATAGATATTGTTATGGTTACCTATCACTAGAGAAAGCTCTAAAGTGGGGTGGGCCACTCATGATCCTCCAGATGTTTTGGTCTGTTGTGTTTTGTTTTTTGAGAAAAAGAATAATTTTAATATCGTGTTTCATTCTTTTTATCTTTTGTTCCTTTTATTTCTTGTTTGCTGCTCTGGAATCTGTCTAGGTTGGAAGCGGTATACAAATGTTGTAAATAAATAACACATGAATAATACCAACATCAACAGAGTTGGCAAAAAGCTGTGGAGATTAAAAAAACAAAAACAGAAAACAAAAAACCCAGCTGTTAAACCTTTGAGTTTTTGTAACCAGGTTACTGGAATGACTGTGTTTTATTCTTGGAGCCACGGAGGGTGGGGGGGGCGGCGGCAGCGGCAGCAGGGGGAGGCAGAGGGGTTTTTATTCTCAAACTAGAAAACATGCAAGAGAGCAAAACCAAAGGAAGGGTCAAATCCTTCTTCGAGGAAAATGTAATTGATGAAATAAGGTGCTATGCTGGCCGCTGGCCTGGAAGGCTTGAAAGGCTGTTTGGTGACCCTAACTGTGTTTAGATGCATTCCTGGAGGACTGGTCTCTCAATGGCTTTTAGCTGTAAAAGCTAATGGGACCTCTGTGCTCAAAGGCTGTGTGCCACTGAATAGCTTGGGATGGGGGGGGGGACACAACAGCAAGGCAGGGCTATTGTGGGGCACCTACTAATGCCCATTTCCCTATGGGGGACCCACGGCCCAGGTCCTCCTGGGGCTCCTCCTCCTCCTCCTCCTCCTCCTCCTCCTCCTCCTCCTTGGTGTCACTGCCTGATCATGTCCCCTCTCAAATGAGTGGGCAAGGAGCAAGGAGAAGGAAGGGGTCTGTAGCTTGGGCCCAGAAGGGGAAGCAAGCAAATAGGCAGCAGTAAGAGTAGCAAGGTAGAAAAGGGCCCCACACTCAGGGCTGGGGAATCACTGAAAGCACAGTGCCTAATCTTGCTGACCCACCCCCCAAACAAACAAGCAAGGCTGCTTGATGCTGCCAAAATGGGTGCAAGGTCGACTGCGCTCCGAAACAAGCCAGCAAATTCAAAGCTCTACCCAAAGATAGTCTTTCCGAAAAGTACCTTGATGTGAAGGTAACTGATTTATGTGCAACTGGGTGCACTCAGAAGAGGTGGACCGTAAAGAGTATTATCAAATTTATGCCTGACAGGTTATTGGTTCTAAGCACCTTTTGGAAAAGTAATTATGCATATTGAATCATTCTCTTAGGAACACTGAAAATTGCTGGGAGAGCGAAAGAGACAGCTAGCCTTGCATCGTGTCTCTGACATTACTCCATGCAGAATGCTTCAGAGGAAGTACAAAGCTTGAATAAGACTCATAATTGTTTAGGTTTAGAATCCCATGTAGGAAGGCTGTAATAGTTTAATACTAGGATCACATGTAGGATAGCCATAATTGATTAGCACTAGGATTTCAAGTAGGATGGCTACTTATGCATTGCCAAAAAAGAAGAAGAAGAAATCCATCACCAAACAAGGATCGAGATTTGCATAAAATTTGCATATGCTGCCAATTTATAAATAATTCCTCTAATTTAATATTGGGGAAGACTGTGACCAGGTGAACCATGCATCTTCTCAGTCTGCTGTCCAGGTGCTATTTCAAGACCTCGTCTGCTGTCCCTTCTTCTGGTTCCTCGTCTTTAATCTGGCCTTGGATTGGACAGCCCTTTAAAGAGAGCAGAGATGGGCAACTTGTGGCCCTCCAGATGTTTTGTCCTTCAGCTCTCTTCATGTCTCACCATTGGCTATGCTGGCTAGGACTGGTGGGAGTTGGAGGCCTAACCATCTGCAGGGCCACAAGCTGCCCACCCCTGAACTAGAGGATGCCATCAAACAGAGGATGTCCTCTGTAAAGTAGGACACAGGCCACCCTAATTATGGGGAAGGGAACAGCTCTTCTTGGCTCCCAGATGGCGTTCACAGAGTGGCCTGAAGCACGAATACCAAGAGCTTCTGTAATTTCCATTCTAACAAATATGAGGATGCTAATCTCATTCATACCCTTCTAAGAATCTCATAATCTTCTTGCCTTGATTATAACCTGAGGCAGGGAGTTCCATGGGCTGGAGGTTCATTATTTGCAGCTATTTGCTCTGCTTTGTAATTAAGCATAGATTAGAATCTCTTTTATGTCCTAAGCTTCAGTTTTCTTTTTGAATGGTTTCTCCAGGACTGCACAGCATTTTATTTTCTTCTATGTGCAAGATAACTCCTCATCTGATTTCTCATCTCTTATCCGGGAAATGCCCTCATCAGACCATCTGAAAGTGATATCCTTCCTTACTATTTCAGGTTTCCCTGTGGTGACACAATCTGCTCATGTGGTAGTTTGGTCCAGAACAGGTTGGGATCCCTGCTCTTTGCTGGCTTTGATTCACTTTTCTCACTGGTTCATGGTCACTGTTTTTGTTGTTGCCAATTTGCACATGAGAGGTCGATTGAGTCCACAAAAGGATACATTTACAAATGGAGTTCTCCTGTCTTTTGTTTTTCATCTTTTACAGTGGAGACCCAAGTGATGACATCTTGCTTGATGTGAAATCCAAAGTTGAAACGTCCTCTTCTACACTCAATGATGTAGAAATTGATTCAAACCTGGAGTCCATAGAGCAGCCCTCCCCAACCTGGTGCTCTCCAGATGGGTTGGACTACAAATCCCATAATCTCTAGCCAACATGTCCAAAGTTTGGGGAAGGCCATCTTAGAGGGTCTTTTGTTTGTTTTCTTTTTGTCTTGCTGGGAATGTTGTGATAGAAAACTTAGGCAAGTGGTGGCCAGAAAAGTGGTGGTTCCCTGATTTTGGAAGTCCACCTGACACCAAATTTACTCTTTGTTCAGTGCCAAGTTAAAACCTTTTTATTTGCCCAGGCCTTATAGTTCTTGATTTCAATGCTGTTTTGCCACAGTGATGAACTCATTTCTGGGCCGGCTCTACTATTAGGAAGAGTGAGATGGCTGCTTCAGGCAGTGGATGCTAGGATATGCATAGGGGTAGTGGCAGCAGCCCCCTGGCAATTCCTTTTCACTGAAGAACACTTCTCTATTGCCCAATAGCCGAAGTTCTCTTTGTTGAAGAGCTGGTGGGATGAGGTATGATATCTAAAACAAACAAACAAACAAACAAACAAACATGAACCAAAAGATATACTGCAGCTAGGTGAAGACAAAACAGTTATCTACAAAAATGCCACCCTCACTACTGCTACCTCCCAGCCTTGGTAGTATGGTGACATTGCTATGGTTATGTGGATGTCTCATTGCTCAACTCTGGGATGGCATCAAGGGTAGGCACGGTTGGGCACCTGCCGAGGACTCACACTCTAACAGGGCCCCAATGACAAGATCCCCCTGGAGTTGCTCCTCCTCTTCACGATTGCAGCTTGCTTGTTCTCCTGCCTCTCGCTCTGGCCCAGGCAATGGTGGTGGTGCGAAGCCAAAGTGTAGACGCCACTGCCTACTTGCTCACTGACTCTCTGCCTGTCAAGCAAGCAAGTGGTGGCAATGATGTGCACCAGGGTGTGCACCAGTTGCTGGGGAACATGGAAGAGAGGTTGCTGTCGCACCTTGTCCTGCTTTGTTGTTCCCTGGCCGACAGCTGGTTGGCCATTGGAACAGAGTGCTGGACTAGATGGACCCTTGGTCTGATCCAGCATGACTGCTCTCTCCAGGAGTCTACCTTCTCACCCTCATGGTCACCGCCTGATCTTGCTCCTTATCCTCTTTCTCATAAGAACATAAGGAGCAAGAGCAGCCGGTGACCATGGGGGTGAGAAGGTAGACTCCCGGAGAGAGCAGAAGCCCACTTAAGGGTCTTGCCCAAGTGCCCTCGAAAACTTAGAGCCTCCACTAGCTCAGCTCAGACTTGCTGTTATCTTAGTGCATGAAAACAGTGGCTAACAGGAAGCTCTGGCATATGGAAAGGGAGGGAACATTGATGTTCATTGATGGCTTTTCCCAATATCAGATATAAATCAGAAAAAGAAATACTGTGCCTAATTTAAAGTTTGTGTGTATGTGAGGGTGGTGGCAGTGGTGGAATTACAGCATGTTAATAGGACTTTCACTGTCAACATTCCTCCTAGATTCTGGCATCTAATAAGACTTGCCTTAAATGTTCATTTTGCACACAGCATGTTGTTTGCAAGAAAGAAAGCCATCTTCACTCACATTCCTCCGTGGCTAGACAAACCAGACATATACGGGTAGTCATAAGACAGTGGTTTGCTCCACTGAATTTAATCTGGATGGCTTTGACCTTCCACCCCCACAATTGTATTTTGCATACAATATGATGAAGACATCTTGTTTAAAAATGAGATCATTCTTTCCAATGCCATGCTGTCCCAAGCATTTTTGTAGGAAGATATTGTAGGCTTCAGCATCAAATCTAAGGGAATGAAAACGCCTTAGAGTATCCCAATTATACAACAGGCATCAAGGGGAGTGCTTGATCATCTTTGACAGGATTGTCCAGTATGGTTTTAGGTGCAAGTCAGATCTGAGCAATTTTCCTTTGCCTTTGATCGTCCTGTTGTTACAACTGCTCTATTTATTTTCCCCATCACTCCTTCCTCTTTCTAGGCAATACATTCTGCCAGAAAGCACAATCTCGTGCTTTGGTCCATAATCCATACCTACGTAGTCACAGCTATGAGGGATATGAGAAGGAAGAGATACAATGACTGGGTTTGCACAACACAAAGAACCCACAGTTCAACAAAAACCCACACTCAGTGGTTGAGTGTGGGTTGATGTTGGACTGTGGGTTCTTTGTTGAACCATGGGTTCTCATTTTGTCTGAACGCAGATCCTTTCCACAAGGTGGCTTGTTAACCATGCACTGTGGCTCATTTTTCTCAAACAAGCCACCTTGAGAACCCATGGTTTGTTGTTAGGTTTCTCAGTGTGGTTAACAAACCACACTACGGGGTTAATAAGCTACCCTGCAGAAAACGTCCTGGATTCAGACACCCTGCTCACCCACAATTCAACAATCAACCTATGGTTCCACAACAACCCACACTCAGCCACTGAGTGTGGGTTAGCATGTTGTGTGAACAGCCCCACCGATTATTTCTTTATTTATACTTTTTACTGTGGTACTGCTGGTGTTGGCTCTGTTTTGAGAGTAGCACTTAATTTCAAGGAAGGGAACTGATAGAATGGGGGTAGGCAATATGTTGCCCTTCAGATGTTTTGGAGTACAACTCCCATCAGCCCCAGCCAGCATAGCCAATGGTCAGGGATTGTGGGAGTTGTAGTCCATCAACATCTCGAGGGGCACAAGTTGCCTACTTCTGTGCAACAGCATAAATCTGCTTGGAGGCTATAACACACAGACTCGTTGGGAGTCTCTCCTTGGGTTGTGGTTATTCTACAGTGAGGGGAAGGCACTCTGTGCAAGCTTAGAGGCACTCCAGTTTAATCCAAAATCCACATTAGATCAATGCCTTTATTAGGCCAACCAAAATCTCACAAAATAGTGTGCAAGCTTTCAGGTTTTCTAGAACTCCTCATCAGGCTAGATAGTAATAGGGTAGGGTGGTGGCAGGGGTGGTGGTGGAAAAAGGCTGGCTGGTGTTGAAGCCATGGAGTCTGAGCTTAGATACACTCTTAAGATGGAATGTGGGAGGAGGTAGCAGACATTCAAATTAAGCTCTATTAGGATGGTTTCAGGTTGCACCTAGATCTGTCCCTAGGACTCCTTGGATGAAGAAAGAAAGGAACAATGGCTGATTCCCCGTTTTTGAAAATGTAACATTAAGCGGTTACCTAGCTTTCTCTTCCTCCTTAGGCAAAATACACAGGTTCCTTGGTTGGTGGATAATAGAGGTAGAAAGAAATCAGAGAGTTTCTATATTATCTAATATAAGGTAGTGTACCATTATGTAGTATACTTATGATTACTTTTCATCTTCCAGCACCTGGCGCTTAGGACTGACTCCTTGTCTCCTAAACAGTGCAGTGTGTTTTTGCTGTGCATTCCCTGCTTCCCCAAATTTTGATTGTGCAGGAATAACGTTGCTAACCTCCACCAGCTTATAGAACAGTGAAATAGCCAAGTTTGCTGATGACACCAAATTACTTGGGTTGTTAAAACAAAAAGGGATTGTAAAGAGCTCCAAATTAGGGTGACCATATGAAAAGGAGGACAGGGCTTCTGTAAATTTCATGTTCCCGGTCATTAGAAAACAAATCGAAAAGACAACTGCCAATATCATAATGCCCTAATGCAAATCTATGATGTAACAACACTTAGGGCATTTCTGCACCAGCCTTTTCTTCCGGGGTTGGCCCTGGATTGTCCCTGTGCACCCAAATGATGCACAAGGGATCCTGTGCAGGGATGACCCCAGCATTTTCCTGGGATAACTGGTTGCCCAGTTAACCTGATTTTCTGCTGTGGTCCTGGAACCATCCCAAGGACCGTGGCTGGTGTGCTACGTACTCCTGGGGCCTGAAATGGGCATGGAACCATGTGCGGTGGCTCTGTGCCCATGGGGGGGGGCAGCAATTTTGCCATCCGAGGGATGGGGGGGGTTGGGTGCAGGTTGTTTTTTTTTACCTTGTTTCTCGCCCCATGGGGTGGCTCCTCTTTAAAAACAACAACAACAAAATGGCAGCCGCGATGTCCCTCTTTCTTTCTGGGACGTCGTGCGGCCAGCAAGATGCTAGAGGAGGAGCATGGAAGCAGGTAAGCCCACAATCCTCCCTCCCTCTACACCTTTAAGGTGTAGGCATGCCCTTAGAATGCTGGAAACATTTCTGGTCACGATACCGCAAAAAGGATATTTTCGAATTTGGAAACATGCAGAAAAGGGCAACCAAAATGATCAAGGGGCTGGAACTCCTTTAAAAGGAAAGTTTACAGCCTTTGGGGTTATTTAGCTTAGGAAAAAGGTGAGTATGGGAAACATGATGGAGATGTATAAAATTATTCATGGTATGTACAGAGATATATGTCTCTGTATGCCAGCTGCATACGGTTTTGTGAACCGCCCAGAGAGCTTTGGCTATTGGGCGGTATAGAAATGTAATAAATAAATAAATAAATAAATAAATAAATAAATAAATAAACAAACATGGATGGGAGGTCGCTGTTGCACTCATGTCCTGCTTATGAGTTGCCTGTGAGCTGCTGACTAGTCATTGTGTGAATGGAATGCTGAACTAGATGGACCCTTGGTCCAATCCAGCATGGCTCTGCCTATGTTAGGTTTTTGAGTTCTTTGTTGCCCAATCAGATTCAGGGCTAATCTACACCTGAAGGCATTTTGGCATGGAAGAGAGATGCTTCTGAATGTTCCTCTTTTCTATGATCAGCACACAGGGCACACAGCACTGATGTGTACCGCAATTTCAGGAGTGCCATTGTGGCAGCACGTGTGCCCCATTACATTGCTTGTGCATGTGGATCAGCAGAAGTGGGTGGTGCTGGGCAGATGACATGGCTATTAATTCTGTCTGCACAATATACGCCAGTAAAAAATTTGCGTTCCAGAGATTTTCTCTGCTGACATGTGATCATGAGGTGTCAAGGAGTTCAAAGAATATATTATTTTAATTGTTGGAGTACTCCTTCTGCCATTTTCCAAGATGGCGCTGAAATGTCTCATTTTCTCGACAAATCAGCATACAAATGTGATTTGGGCCTTAAACTATAGGTTTTTTGGGTTGAGCAGGTCAACAATGACATTAATTTTTATGGTAAGGCAGTCCTTCCACCATTTTTAAAAATGGTGCCCAAACTTTTATCCCTACAATAGGCCATGGGGGAGTCTACACACCGTTCCGAAGGTGCCCCGAAGCCCCTTGAGGGCGCCCCGAAAATGCTCGTGTAGTACGTACCTTAATCGTCCCCAGAAGAGCCAGCGGAGGAGGCGTGCTTCGGCAGCACAGACTGCGGGCGGGCTGCTCCAGGCTCCGTCTCCCTTTAGCCAGGAGGCCCTGCGAGAGCTCCCAGCAGCGGGGCTGGGTCGTGGGAGGGAAGAGAGCGGATGGGCGAGGAAATGGGAGGGCGCCTCCCACGCCCCTGGGACCGCGCAGGGGCCTCCTCCGCCGCCGCCCCTTTCCTCGCCCGTCCGCTCTCTTCCCTCCACTCTCCACCCCGCCTTCTTCTGCCGAGCTCTCCTCACCGGCCGGTGAGGAGGTCGGTGGGTGGCGGTGGCGGTGGCGGCAAGGACGCCTCTTCTTCGTCTCTTCCAAAGGTAAGCTAGACGATTGGTTTGGAGTCACACTGGGGTCGCTTAGAAGCGGCCTCGGTACGATGTGTGGAAAGGCCCCATGTAATGTGAATGTTTAGCTTATGTGGTTATTTTTTCATAATGTATGCTAAAACATTATGGTTTATTGCATCATTCATATAAAAAAAGGAATGAAATTTGAATATATTTTATTTCGTATACTCATCAGGTGCTACTATTGTATCTAAAGACTTGCTAAAACAGAAAAAAACACATTTATGTAGAAATATTAAAGCAGTTTAACGTAAGCGTTTTTGCAATTTCTCCCCAAACATTTACAGAAATTTGTGCATTTGATCACTGTGTCTCGACCTGGGCATCTTATTGTAACAGAAACCTTACAGTTACATACACATAAAAGATCACTTTGCAGGAAATTCAATAACTTTTTGGGTTGTAGGACATCATTATCATTTACCCATCTGTAACCACATGGGTCTATTTCTGGATGAACACTCTCTAAGAGGCACATACACCTTTTTACCAGATAAAATGCTCTTGTGATGTGCTCTCTTATGGAGCATGATGTGGAAGGAAGCTCACTGGTTGGTCCAGATCTTGTATTTTCACTGAAACACAGACTGTCAAAAGTGTCACATTTTGAGTGAGATTTTCAGATGCGTACAAGGTACTTCTCCACTTCCTCAAAATGACAGTCATCAGGTGTTTTCCCAAATTCAGTAAAATATTTTGTTGGTTCAGCACTTAGAGCTCCAACTTTTGTCCTGATTTTGCTCATTTCATCATCTTCTGTTAGAATATGAGCCTTTATGACTACTCTTGACATCTGGGAACCTAACTTTTTGAAGACTTCATGAACTGGAATGAAGCGATCATTTTCCCCTGTTCCAAAACATTACTGAGACATACCTTTGGAAACCCAATTGGACATAAATCGAAGAAGCAAGATGATGACATCTGTATCATTCCAAAGCACAACTCTCTCTGTATTGTTGCAAACTGCCCAGCCTACATGTGGAATAATTCTAAGGTCAGCCTCTTCCAATCTATCCATTAGTTGTTCAAGAACATGAGAACCTTCTCTTTTGAATAAAACAGCAGGTTCCAGCTCATCATCAACAACTGAACCTCTAGATATCAGTGGAAGTATAGCTTTCCCTGCTTCCTTTTGCAATTTGTTTGTGCTAGCTTCTTCAGATTTGTCTTGTTTGAAGTAGATGACCAGAATTTTTCAAGGTGAACAGGTATTGGTATATTGCTTTTAATTACACCCAGATGCATTGTACCACTGATAGATTCTCTTCTTATCCTCTTGCACTCCTTTACTGACAGCTGCAAATAGCTGTCAAAATAGCTGCAAATAGCTGTCGAAGTGGAGAGATGCTTCTCAAGCCGTGTTATGAGAATGTGTTTTGCTGGTTTTGTAGGTGCATCAACATCAAACAGCATGTTTGTTGGCAATACATCATGCACCATAATTGTCTCTATTGATTCTACCCTTTCTTTCACAGTTTCCATATCTCTTACTCGGCTTCGTCCTTTTTCTTCTGCTGCCCCTTACGCCTGGAACGCTCTTCCAGAACACTTGAGAACTACCAACTCAATCACAGCTTTTAAAACTCAGCTAAAAACTTTTCTTTTCCCTATAGCTTTTAAATATTGAGTTTGTTCTGACTCTATACTGTTAGCCTCACCCTACCCGGTGCCTGTTTACACTTCCCTGTGCCTGTTTGCATTCTCTTTCCCTCCTTACTGTTTACTACAACTTTATTAGATTGTAAGCCTATGTGGCAGGGTCTTGCTATTTACTGTGTAATCTGTACAGCACCATGTACATTGATGGTGCTATATAAATAAATAAATAATAATAATAATAATAATAATAATAATAATAATAATCTATGTGCTTGAGCAATTACTTTCTTAGTTATCACTTTGGGTGTGGTAGGCTCTGTGATGCGTTTTGTAGCAAAAGATGGTAGCTTTATTTTAGAGATTGTGTCTGACAGCTTTTTATTTTTTGATTTAAATCTCTCCTGCCTGAGGTGCTAATACAGGTCTGAACCATAACTTAAGACATCAAGGCCTGACAATACCTTTTGAACTTTTCTGGTATCTTTGAATGGTTTGCTCCAACTTCATATCAGGTGCTACAGCACTGAACCCCTTTATCCTTCACAACAAAATGTCCTTCAGTGAAGTTTTGGTAAATGAAGGGGTTCTCATGCTCCAGTTTCTTTACCCTATCCAGGTACCAGCTGCCATACCATAGGTAATTGATGCAGTCAAATGTATGAAAAACGGGAAGTAAAGACTCAACAGTGTCAATATGAAGATTCCAGTTACCATCATGATCAGCAACAATCAAGTTTTTCACTAGTGAAACTATCTTGAGGAAGATTTCCCAGTTACCTACACAGTTCAGATTTCCCTCCACATTCTTTAACAAAAGCTTCAAACTTGGTTCTCAGATATACAACCTTGCCAGTTTGTGCTTCAAACATTTTGTGAGCTTTTTTTGGTCTATTACCTCTTGAATGACTTCCAAAAATACTGACTTGTCCTCTCTGCACCAAAAAGCACTCCACTGTAGTGTTTGTATTGCCTCTGATATTATTATCATACATTGGAAAGACCGAATATAATGACTTCCATTCAGGACTGACTGGATAGCGTTATGGCCAAAAATTTCTGCTTCAATAAGGGCATCATCCATGCCACTTCCACTGATGTATTTTCTTGATGTATTTTCTTGCTACTTTTGTCATATGGAACATGCCCATCATGGGATACAGATCAGTGAATTCTTCTGGATAAGACAGAAAAATGTCTGATTGCATATATCAATAGACGCTTGGGCACCATTTGTAAAAATGGTGGAAGGACTGTCTTTCCATCAAAATTAATGTCATTGTTGACCTGCTCAACCCAAAAAAACTATAGTTGAAAGCCAAAATAAATAAATAAATAAATAAATAAATAAATAAATAAATAATAAAATCACATTTGCATGCTGATTTGTTGAGAAAATGATACGTTTCAGTGCATCTTGGAATATGGCAGAAGGAGTACTCTGACAATTAAAATAACATATTTTAATAACACAGTTTAACCTATGGTGCATGCTGGCACATGTGAGGCACTATTTGCCTAATTACTTGCCCAGGTGTGGTTTGTCATGTCATCCAAGCTGAGGCAGCACGGCTTGTTTGAGTGGGAAACCCCCCTCAAATAACCCATGGCATGTTGGATTATCTGAGGGTTGTTTCTCCCTCAAACAAGTCATGCCATCCAGCTTCAGATGACACACAAATGGTGACTGGCTTGTGTTGGCAGGTGCCTCAACTTAAACAAGCCACCATGGCTTGTCTAAGCCATGGTGACCATGCAAATTGGGTTTATATGTGTTTACTTGGAAATGTCTCTCAACTTAATGAAATTTATCCCAAAGTAGGATAAGTAGGATAGCAGCCTTGATATCTCTCCCTCTTCAGCCTTCAAGTAATTTGAGGACACCCAAAACAGGTATCACCCCTCTTTTCCTTGCATCTATCAACTCTAATCCTGGAAAGGATATGGGACTGAGCCAGGCACTGTTAAATCAGCCTTTGTTTTGCTTCCATTCCCTTGTGAAGGCCCTAAGTGTTTTCTACAGAACTCTGCAGAGCTTCCTTGCAGGACACAGTTTGGGAATCCCTAGTAGGTACCAACAGAGAGTTTATATTTTGCATCCCAGGTAACAGAGTCACATCTTCAGTAAATACTACACTTTCCTTGGCTGCATCTCAAGTAGGCATTTGTAAGTGATACCGACCATGAGGATTACGAAAAAGGAGTAGAGGAGGAAAAGCAGGGATGAGTTACAGTGGGAAGAACAGAATTGATGGGAATTCAAGTTTGCAGTTCCTTGCCACCACCATGGGGAGGGGAGGAGGGTGGAGAACATGGAGAAAGTCTGTCAGGGCTGTGGGAAGAGGCAGGACTGGAATGACAGGGGTATTGCAAGGGCAGTAGTCCTTTGTAATACCTGCAGGGCTGGGTGTGATGGAGCTCATTAACTGGGAGTCAGGTGCTTTGGCAAGTTTGATTCATAATATTGCAAGAGGCTGACAAGCCTTCCATTTCCCTAAAACCAGCATCTGCCAGAATTTTTGAAAAGGGGAAGCAGGGCCAGCCCTATCATGAGGCAAGCTGAGGCACCTGCAACAGGCAGCCTAGCAGGAGGAGTGGAGAATTGTGCCCTGTCCCCTGCTGCCTGTGCCAGGAAGGCTCACCACCACTGGAAAGCCCCACCATTGTTTGCCACGGCGAGACAGCGATGACTAGTGGGGCTTTTTTAGAGCAGCCACCCACCCTGCTTCCATCATGCTGCATGCTTTCCCTCCCCTTAGCTTTGCTACTGTAGGGCTCCAGCCAGCCAGCTAAGCTCTTGTGAGACCTGTCCAAGTTCTCACGAGAGCCCAGCAATGAGGAAGTGGTATGAAGAAGAGGTGGATGGGAGGAAGGGGCATGAGACACAGAAAGAGGAGGCAGCGAGGGGAAGGGGCATGAGGCAGAGGAGCAGGCTTCAGTGTGTGTGTGTGGGGGTACTCAGTGGCTGGGGGAGGAGGAAGGGGGAGGAGGCAGCAGTGGAGCCATGTGTTCTCCCTGCTGGTGGCAAGATGCCTTGGGCCAGGACTGAGGGGAGGTTGCAGTGCAAACCACAACCAGGTGTAGCATAGTGGGTACGATTGTTATCTGGGGAGTCACCTGTTCAAATCTCACCTGTTCATTGAATCATAGAATCATAGAATAGTAGAGTTGGAAAGGGCCTACAAGGCCATCGAGTCCAATTCCCTGCTCATTGCAAGAATCTACCTTAAAGCATACCTAACAGATGGCTGTCCAGCTGCCTCCTGAAGGCCTCTAGTGTGGGAGAGCAAATTACTCCCTAGGTAATTGGTTCCATTGTCGTACTGCTCTAACAGTCAGGAAGTTTTTCCTGATGTCCAGCTGGAATCTGGCTTCCTGTAACTTGAGCCCATTATTCCGTGTCCTGCACTCTGGGGGGATCGAGAAGAGATCCTGGCCCTCGTCTGTGTGACAACCTTTCAAGTATTTGGAGAGTGCTATCACGTCTCCTCTCAGTCTTCTCAAATCTGTAGACAAGCCACTGACAACATCAGTGCCCTCCCCCACCCTGCAATTTGCAACATGGGGGTAACAATATGAGGTCCTACCGTCACACATAAAGCAGCTTTCCCTTACTTGGTACCCCCCAGCTGTACTGGCTAGGGGGATTCTGGGAGTCATAGTCCAACACATCTGGAGGGCCCCAGGATAGGGAAGGGCTGTTCTAATGCACCATACAAAAGCTAAGCATGATTGGCTTCTTCTGAGCATGGTCAAAAGAATCCCATGGAAGAGAAGCCAGGGCCCAGCTCTAGGGCTCGCACAGCCAAAGGTCCCAAAGTAGGGTCATTTCTTTCCTTTTCTCCACCGATGAGCTGAATGATCAGACTTCGCCAACCTGATGCCTGCCAGATGTGTTAGACTGTGACTTCCATCATTCCCATGATGGACAATAGGCATTCCAGTCCAACACATCTGGTGGACACCAGGTTGGGGAAGGCTGGACAACTGGAGACTTAAGAGAATGGGCTCAAATCCTATTGCTGGATTTCTCTGCCCTGGATTGTCACTCTGAGCCTAATCAAAAGCAGGGATTCCATTGTGCCTACTTCTTGCTTCCTTAATGCTCGCCTTTAGAAGGAGGGATTGTGTTTACATTTGCACTCCTTCAGAGAGAGGTCATAAAACGCCGCTAATCAGATTAGGCTGCGCAGACGTTCATTCATGACATTCATGAAGGGTACAAATGAATGCTGGGTGGGGTGGGTGGGAGAGTTATCAGGACCACTCCTGTTCATGTTCAAGGTCCCATTTGCAAAGGGTCCTCAGTACATGTACCGGAATGCACATAAGGTCCCTTTCATGTCAATTCTGCATTATAGCCATATCCAGGCATCATTAGTGTGTCTGAGCAAGCCTCCACCCCACCCCAATCTATGCTTGCCCATTAGCTATATTTGCAGAGAGTGATCTCCATGTGGCCACGAGCCATGTGGAGGCGTGGTTTCTGATAATGCGGACAGGGACTTTTGCATGTACAGCTGTATATACGGGGGAGATCTCTTCAGCTGTCCTCATGAAAGTGCTGTGACCAGGAGCCAACCCACCAGCCCACAAATGTCCATTCTTCTCACATTAAATGCCTGAAAAGGACTCATTTTGGCACGGTATGGTAAAGCGACTACATGTGTTTCAGTAGATGTACATCATTCTCTGCAGAGCTTCTGTTTTACTATTAAAAGATAGTTTCTCTGTTCGTTTAAAAATAGTATTTTTAATATGGTGTTTTTATTCTATCTGTTGTTGTTCACCACTTCAAAATATTTTGGATGTGGAGCATTACATAAATATTATATATAAAAATAAATGAATAAATACATAAATTACCTATGCCCAGTGGATACTGGTGGCTCCAATGTCAGTGGGGTGGTGAATCCGTTCCAGGTTTCAGTCAGGACCAGTCAGAACTCTAAAGGAGTTCACACCTTGGAGAGCTCCTTTAGAGTTATGATGGGCTCTGACTGAAACCCGGAGCAGATTCACCACCCCACTGACATCAGAGCCACCAGCCACCACTCCCTATTCCTCTTTGCTGGAAGCGCTTGGCAAAAGCTGGGATTAAACTCTAAAATCCATGTAGTGCAAATACCTTTATTAGGCCAACTCAAAAAATCTCCCAAACCATGCAAGCTTTCAAGATCTGGAGATCTCAAATGCTTGAATGGTTTTTTTTTTTTTTTTTTGGTAATCTCTGAGCTGGCCTAATAAAGGTATTACGCTCTATGGACTTTGACATTTTTCTTATGGCCAACATGGCTGCTTTAAATTTTTTGTATGAGTTTAAACTCTGCAATGATACTCAAGATGCTCACATTTAATCCCCCCGCCTCGTATTCAGTGGCAGAATGGTAAATTTTGAATTGCACGTGGTCATTGTGATGATCCCCATAAGAACATCACAAGGAAATTTTTTAAAAATGCAGGTAACTGTGTTGCCCTATGACAATATGTTGATGCTGGGAAAATCCATTTAGCCCCAGCTACTGTGATGACTGCAGCTACACTCAGAGGAAACAGGGAAGTCTGGAGGGGGTGTGGAGGTGCCAGCGGCAGATGACACCAGCATCCCTGCTAATCAAAAAGTCTCAGTGCATCGACCCTGTGGACCCTGGCTCTGCTACACCACTGATCGTATTCCATTGCCAATGGCAACTTCAGTGCCAGCTCCTGTGCTTCTGTTTCACCTGCACACATTGTAGTCATTTCTGGTATCATCAGCAGGGCTGTGTCTGGTGGCTGCTAGTTGCGTTTCTCATATTTGCACAAATGCTGCCCACTTCCCAGAAGCCAGCACATGTGAATACCAGCCTGAAGTAGGCTGACAGGAATCAGCTGGGCTCACTGCCAAGCCATCTCCCCCCACGCATCAGCACTCAGCTGGAGACATACAAACAACTTCCAGATTGAGCATTGGCTGGGAGAGGCTTCTATTTATCAGCAGCCGTCTGTAACCTGGTGGCCTCCAGTTATTTTAGACTACACCTCCCAGCATTTGCAACTGTGGGCCATACTAGCTGGGGATGATAGGAGTTGATTTCCAAAACATCTGGAGGGCACCAGATTGGGGAAGGCTGCTTATGTGACATGACACCCAGCTATACATTGACTGGTGAGGCAAAACAGGGATCCCCCATTAGCTTCTCTCTGCTAATATTCTCCTGGGAGATTTGCAAATCTCCCCAGTTGAGTGTTGGGTCAAAAAGGGCTGGTTAGGTCCAATAAGAGAGCAGCTCATTTCCCCTCCAGCCCCCCAGAGCTAACACTGAGCTAGGAAGCCTGTGCACCGTGAGTCACCTGAAACCTCTTGCAAGCAGCCTTGGGTTTCAGCTTCATGCATGCAGCTCTAGTAACTACTCTTCCTGATTTACATTGCTTTCTCACTTTCCTTATCACATTTGCCACAGTGCTGATTCTGATCAGTGTGCCCTGTCCAGGAGGACAGAGTCATCATCACTTCCAGAACTTGGAGTTTAGGGCTGGACCAACCAGAGAGGCAAAAGAGGATACAAGGGGGAGGGCGAACAGAAAAATGTTGATTTACTCACATTAATAATCATCATAATCTTGGACTGGCTTTGCTTGAGATACTCAGAATGAATGGATGTGGTAAACAGAGTTGAAACTGTTTCTTACTGCAGGAAGTCAACAGTAAATGGCTATTATAGATGCATACTCAATACTACATCATCTCACATCTGCACGAATTCAATCAATTTGGGCAAGGGGAAAGAATATGCAAGTTTAGAGAATGAACTTTTCCTCCTACAGTAGAGACTTGGATCATCCTCCAGGCCTGTGGAGGAGGAAAATGAATGCCAGGTTCTCCAATCTTCCAGAGGCTGTCTTGCTTTTATTCCTGAATGTTGTAATCCTCACTCCTGAAACTCTGGTGTGCCGGGTAGCAGGCATGTTGTAGACAGGTGTTGTGCAAGCGCCCCGCCCACTCCAAGCACCTGCAATCATTTCACAGGTGTATCTGAGACCCAAAGCTATCTGGCACAGTCTATAGGGCGGGCAGACTTCCAAACTCCACCAAACACTTATACAACACTTGGGAAAGCCTGATTGACTTGGTTTTTTACCATGATGTCACATCATCCCTAAACCCCAAAGAATGTACAGTTTGGCAACCCCAGACGTACTATCCTAATCCAATGCAAGGCCTCAGTTCACCCCAACATGAGGAGGGTGGGGCAATTTGTAGATCACTGTGCCAAAGAGACTGCATTCCCTCCTACCCTGGCAGGAAACGAAGGATTAGGTGAGAGAGAAATTTTATCCCAGATTGTAGCCATGCTCTCTTTTGCAAGTGTACAGTTTTGTAACTTTCCCTTCCTTACAGTTTACATTGGTTACCTGCGAATGATCAAACGTTTTCAGGAGCCGTATTTTGAAGTACGACTGGCACCATCAAGTAGGGCTGGGGTTCTCTCTTGCCCCCCAGAAAGGCCAATCAATCATCAGTTCAAGACCCCAACCAACACTTTAACTTAATTCTCCAGGGGGCAGAGCATCCCATAACCAAGTTGCTACCTTCGGAAAAGCTCTGCCACAAATGTGCAGTGCAAGCCTACACATGTTTACCCAGCAGTAAGTCCCACTCTGTTCAATAAAGTTTACTCCCAGGTAAGGGTGCATAGGAGGACTGCAGCCTTAGGCCCCACTGAGCATAGTAGGAATTTACTTTGGATCAATGGGCACAAAATGGCTGCACAAAATCTTACAGTCTTGTGTAGCCCAATCTTATGCATGCTTACTCAAAGCAGGTCCTGCTGTGTTCAATGGGGCTTACTCCTGGGTGAGTGTGCATAGGAAACTCTTAAAGGTACAGAACACTATCAGGATCTGGTTGTGCTATAGTGTTACTTTTTGAAATGCAGGAATTCATGACTCTCCCTTCCTCCGTGTATACACACACACACACTTCAAAACAGCTGCGACTTTACACCTATACTAGGCCAGCCGTCGGGCCGCCGCATAAACCCTTCTGAGGCCAAGCATCACCACTTGAAAACCTGAGGGAGGGCTAAATAAACCCTTTCCCCTAGCGATGAGGGAAACAGGCTAAATATAGGATCTGTTTTTAAATGTACTGTGGGTATATTCTGGTGTGGGTGTTTGATAACTGTAAGGCAGGTAAATAATGCCAAGCTGACACATGGTAATTGGTAGCTAACAAAATAATAATAACTTTATTGTAATGTCAAAAGCTTCAAATGAAAATATAATGCTTCCAATCCTACCTAATCCAAACTCCTCACTCACCAACCACCTCTCTCTCTCTCTACCAATCCTAAATCACTAGCAATTAATCTCCTCTCACTCCACAAACAATTCCTATCTCCACTCCCAACCAAACTCAGCAACCCAACACCCTAACAACAACCCCCTGCTCCTCCCCTCAGTCACTCTTTATATACTCCTTCCCCCACCCTACCTATTACATCACAAACCACAACCATTCAGTTCTAACATTCCATACTCACCAGACATACTAACTAGATGTATACAAGATACCCAATTGTGGGGTAACGCCACAACAGCAGCACTACATAGAATGATACCCAACTTGTCAGGATCTGTATGACTGCAGTTCCAAGACCTGGGAGTAAACTTCCTAAAAATGGTGGTGCTTACTTCTAACTCTATAGGTTCATTTTATAAAACACCTTGAACTTTAACAAATAGTCTTCAACCAGCTGAAATGCAGTCTTTAGATTTTAATTAGAATGGCAAACAATCTTGCAAAGAAGTGTTACTATTCCAACTGGTAGCATGAAAGAAGTGTCTAGCCTCTACTTGATAAATTCCCTCATTTTCTGACATCCTCTCTACTGGGGGTGGGCAGAAGGGAGATCTCCAGATGTTTTGGATTTCAACTCCCAGGAGTCCCTGCCAGCATGTCTAATAGTCAGGAATGCTGGAAGTTGAAGTCCAAAACATCTGGAGATCTCCCTTCTGCCCACAAACAATAGTAAAATAGGAAGGGCTCATTATCACCTCTTTCACTTGCCCCTGGGCAACCATTTTGTAAGGGCACCCCTGAAACATTCTCAAATTTCCAAAGGTGCTCAAGGGAACCAGAGCTTATTGCTCCTGATTCATACGCAGGAGAGTGGAAAAGCCATAAGTCTCATAGAGGACTTTGCTCTAGAGAGATGGAGAGGTCTCTTACTATTGAAGTTGATTCTCTTCAGATAACTTGGGGTATGAAATTGCATGAAAAACAGGATGTTTCCTGCTGCTGCTGCTGCTTCTCCTGGCTAAACTGAGAAAACACAGAGAGAAATGCATGTGTGCATAGACACACACCTGGACAATGGTGGGAGTGGGAGGGGAGAAGGATATGACAGCTAGAATAAATCCCAGGATGCCCTGGGGTCACATAATTGCAGAGGCCAGTTTGGAGTAAACTGACCAGCTGGAGAGGTGGCTGATACAGTTCACCCCCTCCAGAACCCTCCCACCAATTGCCTGTTTATGATAAACAGCAATTTCTCTTCAAAGAATTCCTGGTGGGTTTCAGAGGTCACTGGGAGGCTGCAGGTCATGGTTAAACTGCTCTCCCTTGTAACACCTTAAACTGTGCTCAGGTTAATTATTTTAGACCCAGCCCCAGGAGTCTGTTTATTGCTTCCCTCAAGGGGAGAAAAGGAAAGACTGGGAATTCAAAGAAGTGTGAGAAAAACCTACACACTGCATGTGCAATGTGATGAAGAAAAATCCATGCTCGCGAAGAACACATTGTACAATCCCTTGGGTGCAATCCAAAGATAAATAAGGTGTTCCAAAGTACCGCTAAGCAATTCCCACCTATTCAATGGGATTTATGTCATTCATCTTTTTATGTATTTTATTGTTGTAAGCCGTCTTGGAAGGGCTTCTGCCCTGAAAGGTGACCAAAAAAGGTTTTAAATAATGAATTAAATAAATCTAATTTTCTCTAGGTCAGGAGCAGGCAATCTGGTGCCTTCCAGATGTTTCGAACAAAATTACAGCAGCAGGGGCAAGCAGTAACAGTGTTCCAAGCAACACCGAATGGCTGGGGGCTGCCGTATTAACTTCCTGCAGTGACCCAGATATTTGGGAGTCATGCTGGGAAATTAAAATGGCAATTGGACTCAGGTGCTTGGAACTCCAGTTCAGTTTTATTTATGGATTTTAAATAATGGGACAGGGTGTTCAGAAGATAGGGACCCAAAGAGGGGCTTCAGATGATGAACCTGTCCGGTCACTGAGGTCATCCGAGGGCATGCTCCTGGTGGTTCCACATAGACCTATCGTCCGATTGGAGTCCACCCGGGAAAGAGCCTTCAGTGTGGTGGCCCCCTTCCTATGGAATTCCTTGCTTCTGGAGGTCAGACAGGTGCCAACTTTGTATTCCTTCCAGCACCTCCTGAAAATGTTGCTGCTCCAGGAAGCCTTCCGTTAATGACCAGCCATGGTTTATTTTGCACTTCGTTTCTTTAAAAAAATCTATTGTTTTTTTTCTGGTTTATTCTATTTTATCTGTTTACTGCTCCGAAATTTTGAATGGGGAGCAGTATATAATGTCGAAAATAAATAAAATGAACAAAGCCAGGTTTGTGTGGGAGAAGGAGCCTGTCTTCTAGGCTCCACTTTGCCACTCCTTACCCCTGAAACCCCGCGGTATCGCTGCTACTGGGTGGGGGCAGGAAATCCCCATGCCATGAAGAAGTGCAGGGTTTTCTGGTGGTCATCCTGGTACTCAAGCCTGCCCCTGCCATCTTCCTGGCTTCCATCGACCAATCAGAGTCATCATCTGCCCAAGAATGCCCCCGGCTTGACCCCAGAGCGAGGTCACATGGTGAAAGGGCTGTGGTGACCTCACTTCAAAGGAAAAAGTCAGGGTAAGAATTTGGATTTCCCAGGGTTTATTTATCCCTGGAAAAACCTGTGCCCATCCCCCACTGCCCCCAGGAGTCCCTGTGCATCATTTGGATGCACAGGGACGATCCTGGGTATCACGCTGGGATATAGCCTGGTCTAGCAAAGGCCTTAGTCTGTTTCTTCACCAGCTCAATAGTCCAGGCTGGTCATGTCTGAGTTCCTGTGCATCCAAATGATGCACAGGGACTCCTGGGGGCAGTGGGGGACGGGCACAGGTTTTTCCAGGGATAAATAAACCCTGGGAAATCCAAATTCTTCCTGTAGTGTCAGGATCATCCTGGGACTGCAGGAGGTGTGTGGCTGTCTGCCCCTGCTTTGTCCCAATGCGGGGAGACGGGAAATGGGCACAGGGCATGGAGCTCTTCGGGCACTCTGTGCCCATCTGGGGGGAGCGGGTAGCGGGTTTGTTTTTGTTTTTTAAAAAAAACTTACAGTTTTGTTGGAACGCAAGTGTACTCATCTCCACTTTTAAAAAAAGAAAAGAAAAAGAAATGGCAGGCACGACATCCTCTCTCGCAAGCATAATATCGCGAGATCCTCCCCCTTCCTTCTCGGAAGCCCGGGAGGTGTAGAAAGGGCCTCTGACACTTTCTGTGCTGAAATCTAGCAAAGATGGAAAGTGCAAGAGAAACACAGGGCAATATAATTAAGAATACCTGACAACTTAATGGGTTATTTTAGCTCTGGCTCCAAGCCTTAAAGCAGAGGTGCGCAATTTGTGACCCTCCAGAAGTTTTGGCCTACAACTTCTGTCAGCCCTAGCCAGCAAAGCCCTGCCATAAAGGTTTTCAGACATGGGAGGTCCAGGTTGCTCTGGCACCTGTCTTGAGGCTAATTTCTAGTGAGAACTAGAAATGCACAAAACAGCAGAAACCCCTGAAGGAAGTCAAGGGTGCCATTTTAGGGCACTGCGGCTGTGTATCTTAATGGTGATATTCCTGGCTAGCTCCTTGAGCTACTCTTGTGTCAGACAATTAAATGGCTATGAAGTGGCCATGACAAAAGCACACGCCCCTACCCACTGCATGAAAAAAGAATTGAGGGTGGAGGAGAAACTGACACTCTAAATAAAAAGAGGGACATAATTTATGAGAACCTCCTTTTGTTCCTGACAGTCTTGTACCACACAAAGGTGTGAAATACTTGCTTTTCAAAACATTTAAGTTTTTATTCTGTTTTCCTCCCCTTTCACTTCTGTTATTGCTTGTTGCATTGGTATAAATAATGGGGGGGGGGACACTTACCAAGATTGCAATCCTATGCACACTTACCTGCAAATAAACACCATTGAACTCAGGTCTGATCAAAGATTGCTTACAAAAAATGAAAGCAGTTCATGCATGGTGCACATCCTGGCAAATCATGAGTTAACGAACCCATGATTTGCTGCCATGACATGTGAACTTGCCCATTGTTTCTCTTGCATTATGTCCAGTCTTGATGTGTGAACCTGGACTGCTGGGTTGTTTAGGGGCTAAAAAATCCAGTGGCTAACCTGCGGTTTGTTGATGGGTTTAACTCTACAATTGTAGTTATTGTCAGGTATAAATAAGAAAATAACCATAGAAAGCACCATTAAATCCTGCTTTTTCATGGTTTTGTTTTTGTTTTGTTTTAAACCCTGCTTTCAACAAATTCCCAAGATGACTTTAAAAGAATCAAAATTACAATAATTACAATAATTTGAAACAGAAATATTAAGTGTATCCAAGATCCAAGCTTGTGGAAAGTGTCATCTTCCACACAGCCTCCCCAAAATCTCAAATGGTGCCCTTGACCCCACATGGAAAAATTAGGGAACTTCTGGAAAGTTTTATAGTGAACCTTACTTCTGATCATCCAAATTAGGAGATCTCCTCCAATTTTGGACCAAACAGTCTGAGATCTGGGGAGGTCACTGGTGCACTTGCATCCGGATGTTTATCCTGGTTGGAAGATTTATGTTGTGCTTTCCTTTGTACACTACTTCTGCCTTTCCCTCCCCTTTCCCTTGCACGGATCTGACTATTGGCACAATGTATTCTCTTTCTATGAGCTCAATCAGAAATGTTCTCCTCTGAATTGTGATCTGGAAGAACTACTGTATTTGTATTAATGGATGAATTTGGATTAAGGGCAATAGGGCAGTGTGGGCACATTTCCAGACGCCAAGCCAGGGAAAGGGGGGAAGACAAAGAGAGAAGGCTTGTGGAAGTGCCACACCAGGTATCCCCATTGTGGTGATGTGTTGTGATCACAATATAATAACATTGTTCCACAGAGCCTCCTGTGGGTTAACTAAAAAGAAATCATCCACTTGGAAGGAGCTGATGCTCTGTGCAAAGCAAGGCGCCGGCGCTTATTAATGCTGCTGATGTCCCTGTAGCCCTCGGGGAATGGGGATGGCGAGGGAAGATGGATGTGTCTGGCGCACTTTGGAGACAAGTTCCTCTTAGGGGAGGGAGAATGCTGCCAAGCAAAGCTGGCTGCCCCCTAAGCTTGAGCGCCCGTATCCCACAGATTGTGTCCTCCTGAGCCAGAGAGGTGTATTGCTGGCTGGCTGGCTGGCTGGCTGGCAGGCCACAGCACGTTGCGCTGCTTGGGGAGGAAACCTGCATGAGGCTTTTACCTGCTCATTATCTGTGATTCACCTGTGACTCTGCCTTCCGCTTCCACACTAAGATATGCTTCAAAGGATGTGGGTTAAGAGGAAATCTACTACGCTCTTTCATCTGAAAGTGAGGCTGCTGTCAAGCACCGAGGGAGGCTAGAGCTCCGGCCAGCTCCCTGACGGCAGCAAAGGGTGGAGAAAGTCATCACCAGCATCCTCTACCTTAACCTAGTGACAAAGCAGGCACCTGACGCTCATTTGTATAAGCTCTAAGTCGGAAAGAATGCAAGGCCCTAGAGCGAGGGAGGAAGGAATGGATGCCTTTGTGCTTACAGATTTGGGCTGGAAGGGAAGATCTATACCACGGACTTACTAGGCGATGTTGAGCTTTCAGAGATATTGACCACATTAAACAGATCATTGAGCTGGAAGGGGTCTCATAGGACATCTGGTCCAACCCTTTGCATGATGCAGAAAATCCAGAGATAAAGCATCTCTCAGTTTCCAGTACACCTTTCCCCAGCCTGTTACCCTCATTATAGTCCGTCACATCTGGAGGGCAACAGGTTGTGGGAGACTGTTTAGATGGCTGTCCACCTTCTGCTTGAAGATGCCCAGTAAGAGAGAGCCCACTACCTCACCAAAATGCATACTTCATTGCAGTAGAGGCTGGTGGCACCGATGTCAGTGGGATGGTGAATCCAGTCAGGATCAATAGCTCCTTTAGAGTTCTGACTGGTTCTGACTGAAACCTGGAGCGGATTCACCATCTCACTTACACTGGAGCCACCAGTCTCCATGGCTTTGTTGTCTATAATATTCTGGAGCGTTTTAAGGAATATAATATTCTGGAGCATTTTAATTAAATAAATGCCTGCCAATAGCCATAGCTAGATGGGGCAAAATCCCAGGCGATCCCTGGGATCATCCCTGTGTGTTCACATGATGCACAAGGGATCCTGGGATCAGGGAGGGATGATCCTTCCCTTGCCCTGGGATCTCGCCCTCCCCTTTAGGCCTGGTTTTTCTGAGGTCTCGGGCTGAGCCTGAGACCGCAGGACATGTGGCCGGGTGCCACAGTTTGTCCCGGCTCCTTGCGGTTACTTGCGAGGAGCTGGGACCCGCGCATGGGGTGCAGGACTCCTCAGGAACACTGCACCCATGGGGGGTCGGGTGGGGGGAGCGGGGATTTTTTTTAAAAAAAAACTTATGGTAAGAAATAAAATTATTATTATTATTATTATTATTATTATTATTATTATTATTATTATTATTATTATTTATAAATGCACAAGAGGGATATAGCATTACCTTGATGGGATCATAATGTTTTAGGTGTAGAACTGGTAGATAACAACAAACACAAGAGGCTTATTCTCCAACGCCCTTAGTTCATACAACACGTATCCACCAACATCTCACATCGGGAGACACTGAATCTTCCACTGAGGGCACCTTTTAGCCTCTTTCAGCTTGAAAGTTTAAGGTGAAGGCTTTTGTTGTTTATTCGTTCAGTCGTTTCCGACTCTTCGTGACTTCATGGACCAGCCCACGCCAGAGCTTTCTGTCGGGTGTCGCCACCCCCAGCTCCCCCAAGATCAAGTCTGTCACCTCCAGAATATCATCCATCCATCTTGCCCTTGGTCAGCCCCTCTTCCTTTTGCCTTCCACTTTCCCTAGCATCAGCCTCTTCTCCAGGGTATCCTGTCTTCTCATTATGTGGCCAAAGTACTTCAGTTTTGCCTTTAATACCATTCCCTCAAGTGAGCAGTCTGGCTTTATTTCCTGGAGTATGGACTGGTTTGATCTTCTTGCAGTCCAAGGCACTCTCAGAATTTTCCTCCAACACCACAGTTCAAAAGCATCTATCTTCCTTCGCTCAGCCTTCCTTATGGTCCAGCTCTCGCAGCCATAGGTTACTACGGGGAATACCATTGCTTTAACCATGCGGACCTTTGTTGTCAAGTGTGGTGTCTCTGCTCTTAACTAATTTATCAAGATTTGTCATTGCTCTCCTCCCAAGAAGTAAACGTCTTCTGATTTCCTGGCTGCAGTCAGCGTCTGCAGTAATCTTTGCACCCAGAAATACAAAGTCTGTCACTGCCTCCACGTTTTCTCCCTCTATTTGCCAGTTATCAATCAAGCTGGTTGCCATAATCTTGTTTTTTTTGAGGTTTACCATTATGTTATAGGTCATTATGCCACTGCTGAAGAAGTTTGTGGTATCAGATATGGTCTCTATATCTATTTCCACACACAGTGCTGCATATTCCTCCCTCCCTCTGGGGACTGATGGAATTATCACAGACTTAGGTGGTGGTGCACAGATTGTAAATGTATTTCAATCCACATTCTTAGCTTGTGTCTTCATTCCACATCCATCAATCAAGCTGGTTGCCATAATCTTAGTTTTTTTGAGGTTTAACTGCAACCCAGCTTTTGCACTTTCTTCTTTCACCTTTGTCATAAGGCTCCTCATGAAGGCTAGGGCTTTGATAACAGATGTCTTAATTAAAAACAAGCTCCCATTATATGACATGTGTTGTACAGGAAATTAGTAGTCCAGGAACCTTTGAAAATATTCCTTTAATCCTGAGGAATCATAAAATAGGCAACTCATCTGATCCTTAAATGAGTATGCCTAGAACTGAGCTATTAAAATCCCTGAGTAGTGAGTTTTGTGGGGAGATGCTAACACACCCTGGACTTCAGCCAGGCAAACCTTCTACTATAATAATAGGAACAATACCTTCACACTGAGGAGCGTCTGTGGGTGCTTAATTATCATATACCTATTGTTTGTTTATGGTGCTACCCTGCTGCCTGAGACAGAAGCTCAGATAAAGCATCCACACCTTCCAATTGCATTTGTTTGGGAGATACAGTAACTACATGGTCACAGTGTGTATCAGTTGCTATGTTGTATAGTGAATTCATAAGTAATACCAGACTTCATGAGCCAACATTTCCTGTTTGGCTGGCATAATATTGCCTGTCTTTCTTTATCACAGCGAATTCTGAACATTTCTGGAGTGCAGTCTGGTATTCTATGTGGCATGTAAAATGTATACACACAGCATTTAAGTACATTTTCTAAACTGCCGGAAAATATATACTTTGAAGTTAATCTCTCAAAAATGTCTTTGATGGGGACTGCAACCAGATCCCAGAGAGAAGCTCCTTGTTCACAACTGCGGGATAAATCATGTGTGTGGTGGTGGTGTTTATAATATTTATATACCGATCCATATCTAAAATGGATTCTGGAGCAGTGCACATAGGAATAAAACAGTAGAAAGAAAGAAGATTAAAAACAACAAATTAAAATTGTTCAATTTAACAAAGGACCAATAAAAACAGTGGTTGGTCAGTTGAAGAAGGCTTCCTGGAATAGATTTGCTTTCAGGAGGTGCCAGAAGCAGCCTAGTATGTTTGCTTCAAGCTTCCATAGATTACAATTTAACATGTGAGCTAATTAAATAACACCCCCACACACACTAGTAATCTTTGGAAAGCCAGCACTTTACTAATTTCATCTTCTGATTTTGAAGCATGTGCAAGGAGTGGCTCCGAGATTGAGGTTAAGTAGAAGGTAAGTCACCAAGTTACCAAAATATGGGGTTCTTTCTGCTCACCTGGTTAATGTAAACATTATTAACTGAGGATAACGTGTGTGTGTGTGTGTGTGTGTGTGTGTGTGTGTGTAATAAGCACTGTGTCACAACTGAACTGGTCAAACAGATCTGGACTAAAATCTCCCACCACTATATGAGCTATTCACATTCAGCTACTTGAACTTCTCTTCATTAGGTACTATTTATTTATTTATTTATTTAAAGCATTTTTATAGCGCCGCCTCACCATTTCTGGCATCGAGGCGCTTTACAATAACACATAAAACAATTCCATTAAAACCCTCAACCCACATTACAACAATTCCATGAAAACCCTCACCCTCAAACCATTAAAAGCCCTCAACCCCAATTTAAACCACCCCCTCCCCAGACCCTTGTGAAAATAAAAACTTCTATAGACTTCATGTAGATTTAGGATGGGCAAAAGAGTAACATGGTAAGAAGGATTTCACTCAAAAATCATAAATCCAGTAAGGACCAATCCAAGTTCAACACCATCTCATAAGCCACCTAATGAAGCGCTAATGTTCAGATGAGCCGTTCCCAACCTGGTGGCCTCCAGATGTATTGGACTACAAACTCCCTGCATCCCCCAGCCAGCCAGGGTGGGAAAGGCTGATTTTGATGCTCTTTACCAGGAATGCTATCCAAGTTCTGTGCGATGTGAACCCCATGCCAAGCTGCAACGTTTGCACAGGATGCATGCAGAGCAGAATATGGAATGTGCAAATTGTCTCGTTGCTGAATGGAGGGGCCTCTTCCAGCCACATTCCAGCAGCTGAGCAGGGCACGTTTTACAACTGGGTTTAAGAGCCACTATTACTCCCCTTGTGCACTAACAAACCACAACATGCTCTCAGCTCTGTATGCAATCAAGGGACGACTAACTAACTGTGTCACTAAGGGGTTGGGCAATGCTCAAAGAACGGAGAAATAATCTCACCCCTTCCGCCTTCTCACCGCTCCAAAGTCCACTGTTGTGTGTGTTCTTGGTGAGTTTTTTTTTTTTTTTTTTTTTTTTTTGGCCGTCTGTTGTGAAATGAACTTATCAGAGATGTATCGTAATACTCTAAAAAAACACAGCTTCCAGGAAAGGAAGGAAGCATTGGGTCACCCACTCCACTACCACCCTTTCCCAGCAAACAAGCACAGCACTGATAACAAAGCCGGCGGTATGTGCTGCAGAGGAATGTGTGTCAATAGGGAAAATATGTGACCCAGTGTGCGCTACTGAAACTTTAGATCTTACAATGCTTTCTCTACAGCAGGGGCTGGCTGGATCCACCAATGCTATAAAGGCAAATATTGTGGAAACCGAAGGAGGGACTGATGGCAGCAGCAGGCAGCAATTAGCTCGGTGCTACAAAAGAATGGGAGTGGTATGTCAAAGACCACTTCTTCTTGCACAATGAGCAGGACTCTGCTGTATGAAATCAAGAGGCCAAATCAATTTGGTCTGCTTCTCCATTCATTCACCCTGGTGTATCGCTACTGACTGGTTGTTGTTCTCCCACTTCTGGTGAAAACATAAGAAGAGCCATGATGACGCATCAGACCAAGGGTCCATGTACAGCAGCATTCTGTTCACACAGTGGCAAACCAGCTGCCCACAGGAAACCCACACAAGGGACATGGGTGCAACAGCACCCTCATGCCCATGTTCCCCAGCAACTTGTGTACATAGGCATATTGCCTCTGATAATGGAGGTAGCATATAGCTATCAGCACTAGTAGCCATTGATAGCCTTATCTGGCAAGAATTTGTCTAATCCCCTTTTAAAGTCATCCACATTGGTGGCCGTCACTACGTTCTGTAGAAGTGAAATCCATAGTTCATGCACTGTGTGAAGAAGTACTTTCATTTATTTGTCCTGAATCTCTCACCAATAAGCTTCAGGGGATGACCCCAGATGCTGGTATTATGAGAGAGGGAGAAAAAATTCTCCCTCTTCACTTTCTCCACACCACACCTCTATCATGTATCCCCTTACTCATCTTTTTTCAAAGTTAAACAATCCCAGATGTTGTAACCTTTCCTCATAAGGGAGTTGCTCCAACCCCTTGATCATTTTAGTTGCCCTTTTCTGCACTTTCTCCAACTCTACAATGTCCTTTTTTTTTAAGGAATGGTGACCAGAACTATACATAGTATTCTAAGTGTAGTCACACTTTTGTATAAGGGGTGTATGATCTTGGGTATTTTATTTTCAACTCTTTTTCTAATTATACATACATGGAATTTGCCTTTTTCACTATTTGTTTTAGTTCCTTAGACTTCCTTCCTAAAAACATCCATTCAGGCACAAGTATCTGTCCTGTATCTTCTGAGGTGAAGACAGATGAAAAGAACTCATTCAGCTTTTCTGGAATCTCCTTATCCTCCTTTAGTACTCCTTTAACTTCATTATCATCCAATGGTCCAACTGCCTCCATAGCTGGTTTCCTGCTTCTGGTATAGTTAAATAATTCTTTATGGTTGGCCTTGACATTGTTAGTGATACATTCCACAATATGCTTTTTTGCATCTCTTATTGTCTGCTTACATCTCCTTTGCACAAGCTTGTTTTCCTCATTTGGGCAAGACTTTCATTTTCTGGAGGAAGCTTTCTTTTCTCTAATAACTTCTTTGACACTGCTCGTTAATCATCCTGGTGACCTCCTGGACTTGGTGCTACCTTTGCTAGCCTGTGGTATGCATTTGAGCTGACCTTCTGTTATTGTGGTTTTGAGTAACCTCCAATCATTTTGAAGGGATTTAACCCTCATGACTGCCCTTTTCATCTTCATTTGTAATAGTTCCCTCATTTTAGAGAAATTTCCTCTTTTGAAGTCAAATGTGACTGCGTTGGGCTTCCTTGGCAATTTCCCACTTAAATACATATTAAAACTGATAGCACTTGTGGTCACTGTTTCCAATTGGTTCTACAACATTCACATCTCATACTAGATCCTGGGCAACACCATTTAGGATTGAATCGAGGGTCACCTCCCCTTTGGACAGTGCTATTTACTTACAGGGTGCTATGCCTATAGGGGACTATGTCTGGCCCATTTGTTATGCACATTTCTAACCATCAAGAGATTCACTTGTTTAGTCACATTGCTGGGCATGATACAAAGACAGGTAGGTGTGCTTCTGCTTAAACCCCATTAATACTAATGGGACTTAGGCATGCCTCTAATTCTTCAGAGTGCTTCCTTGGAGCAGTGGTGGGCAGGAGCTAGTACTGGATATGATGCACAATAAATCAGCAAGGATTTCTCTAACTCCCAATTAGTTCACATTAGCAGCAATACAATGACCCTGCCTCCCTTCCCCAATTGCCTAAAATTATAGTGCTGAAATGAAGAAAGCTTGGGGGTAATCGGGAGTGGATTTGGGTGTGTGTTTGTGTGAAAGGCCAGTGAGTGCCATTCAGTTCTGATACTGACAACACATTCCTGGGCTCAGGATTCTTTCATTCCAAGTGTGCATCTTATTCCATTGGCTTCAGTTGGTGGTTCTCACCGAAATAGTAAATAACAATAGTAGGTCCTGCAAGCCTGAAGTCTGCCTAGTCAGGGCAAAGGCAAGTATCTGTATGCTTGGGCAAGGAATAGATGTCCCACCTTTTGTCTTAACATTTCATTCCAAAGGAGCTTCACACAGTCTTCAGGTTGGGTCTTTCTGCTGAAAACTGGATGTCATATGACACTGACACATCATTTGGTGCACTGACATCACTCTTTTCCTTGCATGGCCATGCAGAGTTTGCAACTGTGCAGTGTGCCACTTGCAAGGATCGTCTGGATGGGGAATTGCATCTTCACTTACTTCAATAGGTTTGGAGACCAAACTCAACATAAGTGAGGATTGCCCACTGTAGAGCAGCATGAATGGGTCTGTGACAAAGCAGTAATGCTGTGGATATATTTCCCGTTCAGGAAATTACAAGAGTACAAACAGGAAACTGGTCAGGGATGGACAGTGGCGCCAAAGAGCTGCTAAAGAGGATACATGTCTACAGGATTACTGATGTTCGCAGTATTGAATATTTGCATAGCACTCCCGGCACTTACATATTTATTAGTTCTGTTCCTCTTCTCCTGATGCACAGGTGCCAAGGTCAGTACAGATTGCAAAACCTCTTTTTGTTTTAGGGCTTTCCAAAAAAATATGGATTTGGAACAGAGCTTGAATTATGTGGGGGAAAGGAAGAGAACACTTCATGAAATTCACAACTTCCCCCTTCCAAATGTTTAGCTAAGAAAACCATCACAAACATTAGTGGGGAGGCCTCCTTTCCCAACCCTGTAGTTTGAGCACTGTTTTTTTTAGTGGCGCTGTCAGGACAGGGACTTTGGGGCAGATGTTCAGGAGCTCATTTGGCAGATTGAGTAAGAGGAGCCCGGGCTGACGTATCATATTTTGAAAGAAGCAAAGTCATGCACATTTCCATCTAAAGAAGGGTAAGGCCATTAAATCCAGAATCAAACATTACCTACCTACACCACTGACTTGTTTTGCACAGGCACTCTGCAGTATACCCTCATTTGTGAGTGTGTCTTAGGCAACATTACCCATGCAAACAGTTACATTTCAGAAATCAGAGTTTCCCTACAGTCAAACCACTAACTAAATTTAACAGAATGGCTTGGGACACTGTGATTCGCCTGTCTTTCCCCATCCCTGCAAGTGCCTCCACCAAGTCTGTACATTCTGGGCATACTGTGCTTTGCTAGTGTAATGGGCATAGTGCTTACATCAGCCTTCCGCAACCTGGTGTCCTCTAGATGCCAATTGTCAGGCTGGCAGGGGATGATTGGAGTTGTGACCAACACATCTGGAGGGCACCAGGCTGGCATACATCCCAAATAGAACTCCTCCCCTGTAACTGTCTAATACGGGTGTGCTCCGCTCTGTTATGGATCCCCGGATCCGAAGCAGAGTGGGCCGATCCGAACCTTCCAGAGCGGATCAGGGGTGGTCCGGAATGGCCCGAAGCGGTTCGGACTGATCCGAAGCTCCAGAGCCAGGAAAGTGGGAAGGGGAGCTTACCTGGCTCCCCCGTCTGCCACTGCCACGGTCTGTGCGGCGATGGCAGGGGAGCCAGGTAAGTGGAGAGGGAGGGGGGGCTTACCTGCCTCCATCGTGGTCCGGGCGGCGGCTTCAACTGATGGCCAGGCCTAAGACCAGAAACAGGCCTGTTTCCGGTCTTAGGCCTGGGCATCAGTTAAAGCCGCCGCCCGGACCACGATGGAGGCAGGTAAGTGGGGGAGGGGGAAGGGGGGCTTACCTGGCTCTGCCGTCTGTCGCCACCGCGGTCCATGCGGCAGCGGATGGCGGAGCCAGGTAAGGGTAGGGGGGCTTATTCGGCCCCCATTTTGTCCCCCCTCCCCCACTTACCTGCCTCCGCTGCCCACTGTGGAGGCAAGTAAGTGGGGAAGGGGAGGCAAAATGGGGGCCAAATATTGATCTGGATCTCGCTCTGGATCTGGTTCCGGAGTGGATCAGGGGAGGTCCAGATCGACCCGAACTGGTTTGGATCGGGATCTGAAGCAGTTCAGGGGCCCTGTGCACAGCCCTACTGTCTAATGGCATTGTGTGTGTACATACACACACACACACACACACACACACACACACTTATAGATAGGAAGGTGGATCTCTTTCACAGCACTGAAGTGGGGAAATGGTTTTCTAGGCTTTTAATAGCACCACTCCCAAGTGACAAACACTAGCAAGGAGCTGCCTGCCCCCACCCACCACCCACCCAGGACTCCTTCCCCATTTCCCCTCTTGACATTTCCCCAATCTAAACCAGCACCACCCACCTCTGAAAGATGCTATCTACTCTGCGCTGGTGGGGGGGATATACAGGTACCAGGTACAAAGTTATGGCCTCTTGATGAGATTCGGTTATCCCCTCATTGACGTTGGGGGGAAAGCACAGAATGATGACTGCTGGGGAAGCATGATGACAGCATGGAAAAGATGTAAATAATAGCAAGGAGACAGACAGCAAAGTTACACTGGGTGTTGCACAAGACTAGCTAAGAGGAGTGGGTGGAACACATTGGAAGGGCAGAAGACTAATCATTGGGAGAGGCAGTAAAGCCGAGGTGCATGTGGAAATTTCTCCTAGAGCAGCCTTCCCCCAGCTTGATGCATCACCTAAAGTTGTAAGTCTGTGTACAAGCTGAAGATGGGGGGCACCAATATTTTGTCACTGAGGAGGCTGACATTTATTCCATGCGTATTGTAGGGGATTGTCATCATAATCCTCATTATCACCATAGTACTTTCAAGTGCTCAGAGTGATTCACATGCATTACGTAGCTGCAATCTTTAACAAGAAATCTGCAAGGCAGGGGTGGTTCCCTGTTTTTTGCACATTCCCCCCCCCCATTCTAAAAGATTGAAATTCCTTTCCTAAAGCTTATTTACTGGCAGGTATTTCTCTTTCTTTCTTTCTTTCTTTCTTTCTTTCTTTCTTTCTTTCTTTCTTTCTTTCTTTCTTTTTTTTTGGGGGGGGGTATTTTGGTCCCACCCTTTTTGCCTTCCACCCCACCCATCACTGGAATGTAGCCCTCGGGAGATTTTCTGAAATGGAATTTGGCCCTCAGGTTAAAAGAGGTTCAACACCCCTGGTTTGCACATTGAAAACAACCCACCGTTTATTAACCATGGGTTATTGATGGTGAAGTAGGAGTGAGCGTGCTGCTTCTGCCTGCCTGCCTGCCTGCATGCTTCTACTGAGTCAGAAAACCCAGGGACATGTCATCCAAACCCAGAATTGTTCTTGGGTTTCAAGTCCAGCTTGTTCTTCCCCCAACAACCTCCAATTCTCTCCCATTTGTTCACAGCTACCCAGGGTTTGTTTAAACCATGGGTACCCATGTCATGCAAAGTGGGCCAGTGTTATTATCCTCCATATATCACAGGGGAATCAAGGCTGAGAAAGAGTGGCTTGCTGAAATCATGGCAGAGGCAAGGTTTGAACCAGAGGCTTCTTAACTCATAGCTCCGCTTCTTAGCCACAGTGCTACATCAGTCTGTTAAAGGCATATTGCCCTGGCATTGATCTTTTGGAAGTGAGAAAGAGATACTTCCTGATTTACTACGGAGAGACTAAAGGACTCCTCTGGCTTCTGAATAACTGAAACATGAAAAGCACAAGGAAATGCCACAGCCTCATGCTAATATAACCATTAGCTTTGAACCATAGCTGATGACTTCTCAAATGTAGTAACTGAGACTGAACACGTGAAAATACTTAGACAAATTAGGAGAAGTCCTTACCATAAGAAAATCTGGAGTTTCTAGATTGGTAATAGTCAATCAATAGAGCTCAGCCAATGTCATCGTTAACAGCTTACCTGCTGAGGTATCAAAGGCTGGCTTTACAGCCAGCAATTCCAAATAGTCGGCCTGGGTTGTCTTATTGTGATGTATTTTAAGAATCAAACCACCAATCCCTAAACAATAAGCTCCACAGAACAGGGATGGGCATCTTGTGGTCTCAGCTTAATTTCATGCATCCCTCAGTCTAATTTCAAAAGCCGTCTGCATGCAATCAGTTTAGACCTCTGGCAAAAGCAATCTGTGCCTTCCCTGGTAGCCCACTTGAGCCCTTTCTAAACCATACAGGTATAGAGGGATAGGGGGCGATCTTGGACTTACCTTCTTCCGGGATCGTCTCCCATGTCCACATGGATGGGAGGAGGGACATTGTGCGTGTGGAGGTGGCCATTTTTTTTTTAAAAAAAAAGCTGCACTTGCACTCCAGCAATACTTAAGGTAAAAAAAAAAAGCGCCCCAACCCCACTCCCCACCCCACTCCACCCTTGATGGCCCTGGACTCCCTGGGAAGAGGGAAGAAGCCGGGATGGGCACCCACACCGCCCGCGGTCTTCGGGATCGTCCCAGGACTGTGGGTAACACTGGGATAACTGAGGTCTCAGTTATCCTGGGGAAATGGAGGGATCATCCCTCCCTGATCCTGGGATCTCCCATTTGGATGCACAGGGATGATCCCTGGAAAAATCCTACGTGTAGAAAGAGCCTTGGGCAGGAACGAGGATGGAGAGACAGAAAAGAGAGAAAAGGAAGTGGGAGAGAAAAGGACTTTTGACTCATTGCTGACATGCAGCCCCTGTCAGCTTATGCATTTGGCCCTCAACAGAAAAAAGGTTGCCCACCCCTGCCATAGCGAAAGAGTGTTTGAGCTAATCAATCTATGTTGATTGATTACTACTAAGGCCCATGCAAGGTTCAGTGGATAGAGCTGTTAGTAGTCGAGATCTACACCAAGCAGCATATGACACTTTAAAAATGGTTTTAAAATTGTATAAGTGTATACGGAGTGTGTCCTGGGCCCCAACAGTTGTAACTACTTTTATAAACCATTTTAAAGCAGTAGTGTAGATCCTGCCCTAGTTTCTTTTTAGGGGAAACCTGCATGGTTGTGGTACATATTTTGTGACTTATACTGTCAAGGCCTGGCCCCTGCTTTGCTGTTATTATTATGTAGTAACTGTCATGTGGAGAAAGGACGCATGGATCATTCGATGGTTTCCACCACCATCACCATCTTTACTGCCTATGAACAATTATTCAATTAGAAGGATTAATTGTTGATCTTATTAGTCCCTGCTTTACCATCTGCCTCACATTTACAATGAACTTCCTCATATCACCACTTTATTAAGGACATGACACCACCAATTTGTGGAGAAAAGCTGCATACATTTTTTGGGGTGAGCTCTCATTCCACAATAAATTACATTTCCTACAAGGAATGAAACCCCAGTGCTAGACATATGCCAACTCCAGCTTGTTAAATGGCATTGTAATGTAAAAACCTCTTGGGGTGATCATTAGCAAAGATTACAAAAAGAGGGGAGAATTGCTTTTCTTAAAAAAAAACAAAAAAACCCAAAAACCCTGATCATTGTAATTCGATGATTGCAAAAATGACTTGCAATTGGAACCTCAGAAAGAATTTGAAGTTTCCTTTTAAGAGGTGCATAGATCATGATGAATAAAGAAATTAAAAGGGGGAATGGATGAAACACACAGAGAGAGGATTCTCTAAAAAGGAAAGATAAACTTCCGGTTAATTAATTTATCAGTTTCAGGATGAAAAGTGCCTCCATGTCTACTCTTGCCTCAAGAGAGATGGAAAAAGAAAAGAGGAAAGGAGAAACAAAGAAAAGAAAGGTGGAAATCCCTTTTCTGACAGGCCAAATATAGGCCTGTTATAGTGATGTTCCTGCCAGACTAATTTCATTCCTTTTTTAAAATTATTATTCCGTTACTAGTTTAGTGGATTGTGGGAATGCTGTGGACGTAATGCTTCATGATTTCCAAAAAGCTTCTGACAAAGTCCCCCATGATATTTTTGTTAGCAAAGTGGTTAAATGTGGGCTAGATGTTAACACCTCCAGGTGGATTCACAGCTGATTAGACAACCATTCTTTTTTTATAAAAGGTCATCATTGGCTCAAAAGACTGCTCATCATTCAAACTGGAGGGAGATTCCAAGTGGAGCAGCACAGGGCTCACAACTGGGCCCTAAATTCTTCAGCATTTTTTTTTTTATCAGTGACTAATGAAGGGTTGGAGGGAGTCGTTATCAAATCTGCAGATGAAACAAACCTGGGAGGGATTATTAGTGCCCCAGAAGACCTTGACAGAATGGGAAACTGGGCTGAATTCAACAAAATTATATTCAATAGATGAAATGCAAAGTTCTGCATGTAGGCAAAAATAAAGAAATAAAATGCACAGGTAAATAATGAGGATACCTAGCTTGGCAATAACAGTTGTGAACAGGATCTCAAAATTGTAATCAATCACAAGCTGAACATGAGCCAATAGTGTGATGTGGCTGCAAAAAGAGCTAATGTGATTTTAGGTTCTTTTTAATAGAAGTCATAGTTCCATTTTATTCCCTGCTAGTCAGATATAATCTGGAATACCTTATCCAGTTCTGGGTACCAGACTTTTAGAAGGATGTGGACAAACTGGAACAGGTTCAAAAGACAGCAATATAGATGGTTTGGGGTATGGAAAACAAGTCGTAAGAGAAAAAGTTGAAGGAACTGTATATATATAGCCTGTGAAGATAAAATTCAGATACTTTAAGGGATGTCACATAGAAGAGGTCACAGACTTGTTATCTGCATCCCCAGCAGAGATTGAATGGGCTTAAGTTACAGGTGGGTAGATTTTAGTTAGGAGAAACACCTTAATAGTGGGCAGAATTGAACGGGACACTTCCGCCCCTGCCAATTCTCTTCTGCCTTGCCAATTGCTTTGTACAAGTGTGTCGTCCCCTCCCCCCCCCCCCCCCGATTTAGTGCTCATTTCTGGAAGGAGGCAGGTTGGCACATAAGGGAGCTTTGCTGACCTGCTTCCTTCCAGAAACAAGCATTTGCACTCATTTCTGGGCTTCCCATAGGAAGTGCTAAATCTCCCTTGCATAAGTGGTGGGTCCCACTTGTGCCATGGAACCTGCAGAACTGCTTGCAGAAGGGAATCAACAGGGTAGAAAGAAATCAGCTGAAGCATAAGTGCCTGGTTGGTTTCTGCCCTGTAAGAGCAGTTAGACTGGGTTCAGACAACACTATAGTTGACAGTTGGTTATTTAACCCACCATAGGTTGTCGTGTTGTGTGGAGGGTGTTTTTCCAAATGCATTCCCCCCCGCATGTATTTTTCCAAATGCTGTTTCAATTCAACGGTTGGTTATTTGGCCGAAATAACCAATGCAGATAACCAATGCTGTGCAGAGTTTGCTATTTGAACCATCATTGGTTATCATGTTGTGTGGAGGGTACCGTTGGTTAATTCCTTGGCCACCATTGGTTATTTCGTCAGCCATAAAGATGCATGGCACGAGTGGTCAAAGCGGTGGCTGCCACTCTAGTTCAGCCATCAGGATAGATTTTTGGCACCAATACTAGTAGGAGGACTGAGGGGGGAGAGGGGGAGAGGGAGGGATGATTGAGTCAGCATGGACTAATAGTCAATGCAATGCTGATCCTAATCCACACCACAGTTACCATGTTGTGTGGGGAGTACCCCCAAGATAAACAACTGTCGAGTTGATTATTACCACACCGTTGACTATTGTGTTGTCTGAACCCAGTCAGTGATTCCAATTACCTAGAGAAGTGGTTGGTTCTCCTTCACTGGAGGTCTCTGGATTTCCTGCATCAAGCAGGGGGCAGACTAGATGGCCTACTGTACCCCTGCAACTTTTTTATTTTGTGGAGGGGAAGTCAAAATTAGACAGTTTGAATGGATAAGCATTTTCTTCCGAATTCCTGTGAAACTTGAACAAATCTCAGACCGCAATCTTGAGTCCTCTTACACTGGGATAATGTAAACAGATTGTATCAGTACTGGCCTGTCATCTCTGGCAGAATAAGCAACTGCCATTAGGTAAATGCCACTGTTTGAAGGGGGAAAATAACTGGTTGAAAAGCCACTAAATGCATGTAGGGAGATGGGGTGCTGGTTTTGGTTTCACTTTCCCCTATTTTTAATTGTAACAAGAAGATGCCTGTTAATATTAAGTAAAGATCCTGTTTAAAGCTTGCCAGTTCTGTCTCAAGTGTGGTAGATGGATCTTACTCTGCCACAATCTCCACTCCTTACAGTGCAATAACTGTAATATTCCCTTTGCTCATTCATCTTTGTCAGTCTTGTATGTTTCAGCTATGAGATCTTGAGGTCAGAGTGTACCAAAACAGGAGGATTCTTCCTTCAGTGTGACATTCCTTGCGTTCTGTCTCATCAGTTCTACAAATGTTTTGTTACAATGAAGATCTCTTCTCTATAGAATCAGTGCCTCTTTAGATACTATAAAGTGAATAACACAGAGATGATGCAAGAAAAAGAAGTATTTCTCACATTGAGTCATATCATGGCCTCTATAGAGGTGGGGTGGAAGTTCTAGGATCCAAAATCATCTCAGTAGAACAGTTTGTGCAACCACCACCACCTGCATGTATTTTTCCAAATGCTGTTAGTCTTCTTTGTCCTCGCATGGTCACAGGTGTCTTTCAAAAGGCCCAATTGGGAGCACCCAGTGGGCATGGATCTAATCAGGGTCTGTATGGGAGACCACTGGGAGGCGCATGAAAGCTAACCTTTCATAAGGAAGAGTGAGCTCTAACTGTCATGCCTACCTACTTATATATGTACATATATAATATATACATATATCATGCATTCTCAAGTTCTTAATTCAGTGCTCAAGGACTAAAACCAGAAGTGTAGGAAGTATCTTGCAAAAGAAATGCAAATATCTTGAAAAAGAAAATATTTTTTCATTCCATTTTTTTTAATCCTCAAAGTGCAACTGATCTTGCGTCACCACTTGCAGGGTGGGCAGGCATGGGACGACAGCATGGAATGAAATTTGCAAGCATTCGTAGGTGGCAGGGCTTGAATGTGCACTGGATGTACGTCCAACTTCTCCAGCGTAACGAAATGCAGTCATGAAATGCGTTTCACAGTGTTACCTTCTGTAATGTGATATTGTCCTGATATGACCCCCGCCTAATGTTATCCTCTTATGACCTTCCTTCTCCGAATTTTTATGCTGACACGGCCTACATGGTGCCTATTCTAATTGCTGCTGCAGCATCATGCGCAACTTCCTGGCCTGTATCTGCACCAGCACCTTGCAAAGCACCATGGATAGTTAGCTCCTTTAGTGTTCTGACTGGCTTTGACTGAAACCCAGAGCAGATTCATCTCCACACTGACATCAGAGCCACCAGCCTCCACTGACATGTCCCTTGTGGAGTGGCCATGTGTCCTATTTTACAGAGGGACAGTCCTCTATTTGAAGATCTCTCAGAATAATGTCCTCTGTTTGAAGGCCTCCTCTGTTTGGAGGGCTGTCTAGTCCATGTCCAGTTCAAAGAGAAAGATCCGTAAGAGAGGAAAGCAGGGGCCTTGATATTGTCTGTCAAAAGTCAGCACACAGACAGCAGCCTGAGCAGGGACACAGGTCATCTGGACACAATCTTCACCATGATAGTGAAATGTATTGTTTTTCTATTGAAATTATAGCAATTATTTCTAATCATGCATCTATACATATAAGTTAGCCTATGCAAATGTTATGAAAATCTGTATCCTCTTTTTTTGCCAGTGGGTAAGTGCCTACCTGGTGCTATGTGCTCCTCACTGATACCCAACCCAGCTTCCTAAAGAAGTGTTTTTCAGAACAGCCAACAAAGGAGGAAGTGCACAATGCAAATACAGGCTGGGACATACAGAAACCTACTCCCAGATCAATCAGTTGACCTTGTGCAAATACATCCCTCTCTTCCCCTCTTTGGCTCTGTTTTTCTTTCCATAGTGATTTCTTTGGGGAAGCAGATGTATGTTTTTTATTTGGCCTAGAAGAATGGGATTCTGTTCCCCATTGGCCTTTCAGCACTATCATGTTATTAACTAGTTACTGATAATATACTATCCTATATCAAAGTAAATTGTGGGCTGTGGGATCTCCCCTCTGGGGCCATTCACTTTCAAGGCACAGCTAGGAAGATCAAGTTTGCAGATATTGCATAGACTATAGCCCTTTACACACATTTAGAACGTGTGTAGACTGAGCACATGAAGGGATCGGGATTGCTGTCTCTGCTCCTGACCTCCATGTATTGATCAGTTGTAGGCCTGTTTCTGATATCAAAATCATCATCATCATAATGAATTACATGCATTCAGTCTATATACATCCAGGACATTGCCAAATGCTGTTGTGACTTTGTGGTTCCAGAAAGTCATGGAACCCTGTTTTTGTGCTGTGGCTGGTGGTATCATGAATACCGTGTGGGTTGACTTAGTTAGTATGATTGGTAGCAACAATCAGACTTTTTACATGGCCAAACAACACTGATGAACACTACTGTTTCATTGTGTTTCTTGGGCCTCTGGCATGAGTGGCAATAGGAAGTCCACACTTGCATTCTGAGTAAGCATTAGAAGACAGCCTGGGATGGAATCACAGGCCCATTTGGACTTCAGGGATAATTTATGAGCATGGCACTAGTCCCTCTCCTTTAAATCCATAGAGACCAGGATGGAAGAGAATGAGGGTAACCCTGGTGTTTTACTATCCTATACTATTACATCATTCCAGATAAGTCTTTGTGCGGCCTTTGTCAATGTCTGTATATTGCATTAGGTAGATCAGGGGTCAGTGGGTGGCCTTACTCTTCCTTCTGTAAAAGGGAGCTGATAGTGACCTATCTCACTGTAAATTATTTTATGCTGTGGTGATAAAGGGGGGAGAATGCCTCCATATAACCACATAGTGAGCCCTGCACACAAACATCTCAGTGATCCAGTTCAGATGACACACTAAGCCATGGTGGTTAAGCATTTTGAGCTAAACATTATGGCTTAATGTGTCATGTGAACCACGATGTAGTGAGTCATGTGAATCATTCCTAACCCTGGTGGCTACATAACCATGGTTTAAACACTTGCTGCCAAAGGGTTAGCACTCTAACCATGGCTTAGTGTGTTGTCTGAACAATCCCACTTCATGTTAACAGCCACAACATGGAGCTATTGAAAATTGTCCCCACATAGTAGCTGTAAATCAGGGTTGTTGAAACTTTTTCAGCCTGACAGCCAAATTCCACTGGTCACACTGGCTTGGAATGATGGGAGTTGCAGTTCAACACATCTGGAGGGCATCTGGTTGGGGAAGGCTCTCTGAGGCTCACTCGAGGCACACGTTCTTGCATGCAGCCAGGTGGTTTCATCACCAGAACAAAAGAAACCGCTTCCTGATGCAACGGATGGGAGGCAGGCCAGGGATGATGGCAACAGAGACACACCAGGGCATTTGTGAATAGCTGCAGCAGCAGGGAAGGGCTCCCCTGATAGCTTGTCTCTCTTATTATGGGGAATCCTGAGCGCTGCTGTCTCCCCATGGAAAGCCAAGCTTATGAATGGTTTGCTTCCCTCTGACGGAATTGCTCTTGAATTGGCACCTGGTTTGTTTTGCACATGGCAAACTCTCCACCACCACCACCACCACCACCACCACCACCACCACCACACAGCCTTACACATTGCAAGGGGTGGACTTAGCATTTGGCTTCCATCGCCTCCTCCTCTCTCTGCAGTAGCTATGAAGCTCACGCTTCCAGAGGGCAGGGGGAGGAGGGAGGTGGGAGGCGGAAGGAGGAGGGTAACGAAGCAACTGTTATAACAGTATCTAGGAAACAAGGCTAGGGAATAGGTTTTTTTCAGCCCTGGGGGGAGCTGCAGCTGAGCAGGAGACCATCTCTGCCACATGGCCTACCTATCCTACAGGGTTCCTTCGGATGCTGAGTGTCCAGTTCCCCCACTTGGGGATGGAGCACTGGTCAGTGACGCATGTGACACCAGACCAACTGGTGCTGCTTTGGCACTGTGCTGATATCCCGGAGGCATGTTTCAGCAGTGGGCCAAGAGCGCAGCCACTGCAGGCACACTTGTGCATGTGTAGCAGCCCTGAGACCTGCAAATCAGGGAGGCTTGGTTTCATTCTATGTCGCAAGACTGCTATGAGGCTCCTGGTCAGGAAAGCAGCCATCATGGAGTGGGGGCAGAGAAGGAGGAGCTGCCTGGCTGGCAGCAAACCCTGGGGTTCTCCTTTGCGCAGTAATGAGGCTGGCAAAGGCTATTCTGGCTCCCTAGGATCTGGGCAACGTCATGAGAGCAAGGCAGGGAGGTGCAAACTGTGCTTGAGACAATATCAGCAGCGTCTGTACCAGATCACAATGTAACCAACTGCAGCATGACTTGAAAATGTGGATTATTACTCTCCAGGCATGGTACCAGGCTGCTGCTTCCTCTCCAAGACTCATATTTTGCAACCAGTCAAGTGTATCATGCCCTTCGGCACTCGTTAGGATGGCCATGTGTCCTACTTTACAGAGAACAGTCCTCTGTTTGATGGCATCCTCTATTTGAAGGCTGTCCAGTTCAATGGAGGCTAGTGCCTCTGAGGTCAATGGGATGGTGAATCCTATCCAGGTTTAATTCAGAACTCTAAAGGAGCTTTGCATCTTGGATAGCTCTTTTAGAGTTCTGACTGGCCGTGGCTGAAACCTGGAGTGGATTCACTGCCCCACTGACATCAGAGCCATCAGCCTCCATTGGTCCAGTCCAAGTCCAGTTGAAAGATAAAGAACTCTATGAATGGAGACTACAGTGGTGTCGAAATTGCTCATCAACAGTCAGCAACTGGAGAGCAGCCTGAGCACTGGCACATAAGTTAATAAATCTCATTGTAGTAGGGAAGGCTGGGTCCCTACTACAGTGAGATATATTGTACTTGTGTTTCAATTCTAGAACTTCTCACACTTTCTCTGTGCTGCTACTTTAGAGAGACAGAGAGCTGCAGAGGGGGCTTTTAGGGTTATGGGGCAGAAGAGGATTAGCTTTACTTTGAATGTCTTCCGGAGGGGTAGTTGTGTCAGCCTGTGGCAGCATCTGGAATGGCAATGTTTTACCACAAGACCTAACAATGCTAAACATTTGAATGGATGGTATTTAGGCGCAACTTGTGAGTGGATAAATATATGGACATTTGGTCTGCTTTTCTTGAAACCTAAGCATAATCTCCCCCCCTTTTTAAAAAAGAATGTTGTACTTGATGGAATATTAATATTTCTATGCATGCAATGTTTTGTCCCTTTTTCATTTTTCTTTTCTGTTCTGTTTTGCTAAATTCACAATAAAAGGGGGAAAGGACTAATAAAAATGTTTCACTACAAGATGTAGTGGATGGCTTTAAAAGGGGGTTGGATAAATCCGTGGAGAAGAAGGCTATCAATGACTACTAGTCCCGATAGCTAGTATGCTACATCCAGTATCAGAGGCAGTATGCCTATATATGCCAGTTGCTGGGGAACATGGGTGAGAGGGTACTGTTGCACTATGTCCTACTTGTGGATTTCCCATTGGCAGCTGGTGTGGACAGAATGCTGGATTAAATCGCCCCTTTGTCTGATCCAGCATGGCTGCTATTATTTATTTATTTATTTATTTAGCACCATCAGTGTACATGGTGCTGTACAGAGGAAAACAATAAAATAGCAAGACCCTGCTGCATAGGCTTACATTCTGATACAAACATAATAAAACAAAAAGAAAGGGAAGGGAATGCACCAAACAGGCACAGGGGAGAATAAAACTAACAATATAAAAGTAAGGTCAAAATCAAGTTCTAAAAGCTTTAGAAAAAAGAAAAGTTTTGAGCTGAGCTTTAAAAACTGTGATTGGACTTGTGGTTCGCAAATGTTCTGGAAGAGAATTCCAGGCATAAGGGGCAGCGATAGAAAATGGACGAAGCCGAGCAAGGGAAGTGGAGACCCTTGGGCGGGTAAGAAACATGGCATCTGAACAGCGAAGAGCACGAGCGGGGCAAGAGTGTGAGATGAGAGAGGAAAGATAGGAAGGAGCTAGACTGTGACAAGCTTTGTAGGTCAACAGGAGAAGTTTATATTGGATTCTGAGGTGAACTGAAAGCCAATGAAGAGATTTCAGAAGTGGAGTAACATGGTCAGAGCTGTGAGCCAAGAAAATGATCTTAGCAGCAGAGTGGTGAAAAGAAACCAAGGAACTGATGTGAGAAGAAGGAAGGCCAGTCAGAAGAAGGTTACAATAGTCCAGCCGAGAAATAACCAATGCATGAACAAGGCTGCTCTTATGTTCTTAATCTAGGGTGGTGGGGAGGGGGGACAGACAATGACACTTCAACCTTAATGTGGCTATTCTTGAACAAAGGAATTTCAAAACAGATATCAATGTGGAATTGCTCAAGTACAATTCATCAAGAGATTCATCTCTGTTTCCTGTGTGTTGAATAGGGACAAAGAGGTTTTAAATCACGTCACCTATGTTAATCACTTCACCACTGCAATGATGTCTGTGTTATCACCCGGCAATCTTTTATGAATGACAACTGGTTAAGGTGATCATCACTGTCCAGACGTTTTGCATTTCAATTTCCTCTGGCAATGCAGTTTACATCCCACCCACCCCAGCATGTGTACCAATTTGAGGTTAACACTGTTTAATGTTCTTATCACTTGTAAAGTTTTATTTTGAGTTTCTTATTACTGGTGTAGCCAGATACAAGGATGAAAAGATTATTGAGAAAATGGTGGGTTGGAAGAGCAGTTGTTGGGAACTCAATGAGTAAGGGCTGGTATGACTCTTTTTTTCTTTTTCTTTTTTGCAGGGGTGGCGGGGGGGGGGAAATGATTTTGCTGATCCCCATTCATCCCCCAAGTATCTCCCCTGCCCAAGCACTTGCTGTTCAACCATTTTCACAGCCTATTATTTAATCTGAAGAGAGGCCCAAACGGAAAAAAAATCGCACACGGTCACAAAATGTCTTGAATTAACCTTGTTTGTGCCTGAACTTTCAGACTTTAAAAATATATTGCTAAACTTTGGTTCTATTCAGACAAGTCTTGGACAAGTCATAGATAGGTTATATGGTTGGTGTGCCTGCATGCAAATGTTTTCATTTCTCTGTTGTTGTTTTCTCTGTGATCCCACCCCCTCCCATGCACCCCCAACCACCCCCACCCCGCCACTGCCGCTTTTACATCTGATGTGTTGAAAACTGAGTACTTTAATGTGTGGGTAGCTGCCCTGAGTCCCTTTGGGGCTGAGCATGCTGAAACTCAAACAAACAAACAAATGTGCGTAAACTGACACTTCCTCTCTTCCCTGCCCTCCTCTAGGAGAGGCTTTAGTGTTGGTCCCCCTTGCATTTCAAGATAGAGTTACTCTGGTTTGGAGGATGCAAAAGTAGGATGCAACATACTTGGCTTGCCTCTTAGAAATTAAGCTAAAGAGTTCCCTCCCACCATCAAGGCATTTCCACTCTGTGATACGCATCAGTGAGGTTAAGGGGCAGCGTAAAAGCAGCAGGGAAGAGGAAGTGCCACACTTTAAACCCCATTTCCCACAGGACAGCTCAGTCCCACTGAGTGGTCTGGGTCATTAAACCTGGGATGAATTATTATGCTTTCCCAAAGGAAACGATGTGCTCAATGTCCGTCTAAGCTGGACCCCAGCACCCCCTTCTCCCTCCTGCTCCCAGGGATCCAACCCCCTTTCTAGAATCGTTGCACAAGAGGAAAAAATGTGTTCCCCTGTGCCTTGGTTTCTCTAAGCAGCCTCCCAAGTGGCTTGCCCTGGATCTATGGGTAGCCTGAGACCCTGAAAAGATGAAAGGACCTTTGGCTCTGACTTCCTCCTCCCCTTCTTGATCTCTGAGACCTGTTTCCCTACAGCAGAGAACAGGCTTTCCCATGGTCAGCAAGGTCAGCATTCCTGCCTGTGCTCACAAAGCCAGGAATGTGGGGAATGCACCTGAGAAATGAGCAATTCCTTTCATTCCAGGAGGAAACATGCAGAGACATATAATGGTGCCCAGAGCGAGAAGCTCAGCTCCAGTGGAAGATGCTCCCCATTTGCGCAACATGAGCTGCTGTTGTAATTTGCTTTGGGAGGCATTTAATAGGAAAAGGAAATGCCATAGGATCCATTAGCTCTCAAATCACAGGACCAGATGCTCCAGGGGTGAAAATGACAGCAGCTTCCTAGCCTTGTCTTCTGTGAATTGACCCATCTTGGGCCACACTGAAGGCCTTTCTATATAGATCTGTCAAAGTGTAGACCAACTGATGCCCTCCAGAAGTGTTGGATTGCAGTTCCCATTATCCCCAGCCAGCAGGATGATTAGAGTTCTAGTCCAGCACATCTGGAATTTGCCTGGTTAGGGAAGGGAAGGAAGTTCTGCATTTCCCTTTCCAATGCCAACCACATGGTATTATTTCTACATACCATGGGGTGTGTGGGGTGTGTGGGTGTATGGGGGTGTGTGCAGCAAGGAGATAACCATGCTGTAGAAGTAAAATAACAGGCCGGCAGGCAGGCCTTTTTAAAAGCCCAGTTAGATGTACACTTTACCAAAGGAGAATACCACCAAATAAGTATGTTATTAATTGTGGGGAAAGACTGAATGAAGGATCCCCCCACAGCCTTTCTTATAATGCTACAACTCTGAGTCATCCAGGGAAATTGATTGGGAGTAGATAGTTTTCCCCAGATGGAGCGCACAATGCCAGTTCCTGAGCCATGATTCTGAACTCTACCCACCTCCCACTATAGCTGCCAAATCCAGCTTCTGACAGTGTTCCTGTCAATACCCCTGTGTGTATGCTACTATTTTACTGGAGCAGGGAAAAGAAGCAGAATATTGTACTGCTACTGGCTGCAGAATTTGGTTGGCTCAGAATTTCAGCATGCGTTAAAAAACAAACAAAGCAGATCAGAACCTTTCTAGTCCCTATGGCTGCAGAGATAGGCTTTGAAGTGAAGGTGGGAGGGGGAGAACTGGTGGATTGCCCAAAAAAGATAAGGAAAAAAGATGACATTTATCACCCAAAAAGGGGGACACAAATTTGCATATTTTATATGCTAATTTATATGCATAAGTGTAAATTTAGAAATCATTATTATACTTTAAATAGAAATATAATCCATCTCACCATAGTGGGGAAGATTATGAGACCTGCTCAGTCTTCTGACCAGGTGCTGCTAAATGTGCATGGGCAACTTCAAGACTCCTGTTGCTCTCCTTTCTGAAGGTTCTTTATGTTAAAATTTGACTTGGACTGGACAGCCCATCAAATAGACAATGCCATCAACTAGAGGACAGTCCTTGGGCAGCTCTTCGAATAGAGGAATGTCCTCTGCAAAAGAGGACACATGGCTACCCTAAGGCAAGTCCTGCTGAAGTCAAAGGGTTTTATCCAACGTTACACTAGCACAAAAAGTACAGGAAGCAGCATTGTTGTGCCAGCACTAGTGCAGCCAGTTGCAGAAGAACCAGCACAAGTAGTGCAAGAAACACCTAGCCCAATGAAGCTGCTTTTGAAATTTCTGGCACCGGAATGGGAATAGGTCAGTGAGAAATCCTGGGGCAAGCGTAAGTTATTGTGGCTTTCGGAAGAACGGGATGAATGATGTACAAGAGACTGAAATAGCTCAATTCTCATTGTGCTAGTCATCATCAAATCCACTCCAAAATGATCTTGAACTCAACCCCAAAGTCACTGGCTACTTTTAAGGAATCCTTGGCCTGTGGTTTTATTTTTGTGCAGGTGTCAGGTTCTATGTATGAGGCAGCTGTTGACAGTCATGGCAACAGAGCCCCACCAATCACTTTTTCGTTTAAGCCTTGGGTGCCTTCTCATGACTTAACGTTCTTGTCTTAGATCTCCTTGTTACTTACTTTTTTTAAATCACGATGTGCCTTTCCTCCATTGCAAATTCTCCAGAGAGGTCTGATTTGGCTGGGTGAGAGAAGAGATGTCACTCCAACCTTGAAGAGATGGTCATGAATCTAGAGATGTCATGGCATCCTTTAAATGTGAAACAGCAAGTGACAACTAGCTGAGACAAGCCTCAGGGAACGTTCCCTTAGGCTCCACCATTCTCTAGCAGTGGCTCTGACTGTGCCTTTTAGGGCACTAAAATTGTTTACACAGAGAAATGCAACAGGTACCAGGTGCATCTTTGTTTATCATCTTGACGCTGGAAAAGGCTATTCCTGTAAACCATTTGCCTGTCAGGCAGATGGCAATAGGCTGGATCTAGATTTAGTAATAATTAATAGACCCATTGAAATCAATGGGACTTAAGTTAGAGTAGACTAATTGAAATCAATTAGACTTGATTTCACTCAGACTTGTCCTATTGATTTCAATGAGTCTACTCTAAATATGCCTAAATCTGGATCAAAGCCACATTGTATGCTAGGGGAAAAACTAACTTCAATAGGACTAAGGGCTTTCCCAAACGTGATAGATTTCCCATGTTCTGTATGCAAATATAAACCTACAAAGTACATTGAGTTTTATAATGCTATCTCTTGCAGATTAGCAACATGAATTTATATGTAAGTGGAAAATTGTCAAGGAAGTCCAACACAGTCACTTTTGACTTTAAAAGAGGAAACATCTCAGCAATGCCAGGACTGGTAAAAAGGAAGCTGAAAGGGAAAGTCAAGAGAGTCGATTCTCTTCAGGATGCTTGAGGATTATTCAAAACCACAAAAATAGTTCAGCTAGAATGTATTCTGCAGATCAGGAAATGTACCATGAAGTCAAAGAGGTCACCAGCATGGTTAATGAGTAGTGTCGAGGAAGAGAAGAAAGCAAGCTTCCTTCAAAAAATGGAAATCTTGTCCAAATGAGAAGAACAAAAAGTAACTAAAAACTTGTACAAAATAAATGCAAACAGACAATAAGGGATGAAAAAAAAATCGGTTTTGAGGAGCATATTGCCCAAAACATTCAGACCTACAATTTTAAAATCTTTAACTACATCAGAAGCATGAAGCTGGTTAGGGAGGTGATTGGACTGTTGGATGACAAGGGAATTAAAGGAGTACTAAAGGAGGGTAAGGAGATTCCAGAAAAGCTGAATGAATTAGTTGCACCTGTCTTCACTGCAGAAGATGTAGGACAGATATTTGTGCCTGAACTGATGTATCCAGGGAGGGAGTTGGAGAAATTGAGGGAAATGGTGGTGACATGAGATGACATTCTCCATTTTATTGAGAGATTGAAAACAAACAAATCACCAGGTCCAGATGATATCCATCTTAATCGTTCTTAAAGAATTCAACTATTCTGTAAGGACTTTTAAGGGGAATGTGGGGGAGGAATGAAACAGATTCAGCCAATGCCCCATGGTTCAGTCACTCTCCCGCCCCCCCTCTTCTCTGAGGGAGGCAATTTGTGGAGGAGCCTCACCTGAGGCATCCACAGGCTGGATGGGGCTGACTGGGGCAGCCTGATGAGCCAAATTCAGCCTCTTGGGTGGGAAGTTCTCACAGTGGAGGGATGTAAACAGGGGGATCTCTCAAGGATCTGTAATGGGACCAGTGCTTTTTAATATGTGCCTAAATCATCTGGAGTTTGGGGAGAGCAGTGAGGTGGCGAATTTGCTGCCAACGCCAAATTACTTAAGAGTGGTTAAAACAAAAAAGCAATAATGAAGAGCTCCGAAAGGCTCTCTCCAAACTGGGAAAAGAACAGGCATTAAAAAGGCAGTGGTGCACACTGGGGCAAAACAAATTTGAACTTTACATATATGCTGAACGGGATGTAAGCTGGAGTGACTGGGCAGGGGTCTTTAGCTCATGCATCATGTGGAGATACTAGAACCCGGGATCATCCAATGAAGCTGATTGGTGGGAGATGCAGGACAGATAAAAGGAAGGACTTCTTCACACAGTGTGTAGTTAAACTATGGAGTTCACTAACACAAAATGTAGTGATGGCCACCAATCTGGACAACTTTAAAGGAGGATTAGACAAATTCATGGAGAAGAAGGCAACCCTTATCCTCTACCTGTCCTAATTGCTACATGTTACCTCCAGTATCAGAGGCATCATGGCTGCCAAATACCAGTTGCAGGAGAACGACACCCCATATTCCTGCAGCTTCACCTTATCTTTTCATAAGACGGGTATTTGTATTTAGATCTAGGGTGCTTCCAGATGAGGCTTTTTTTTACCCAGCCATTCCCCTGCTTCATTCACGGAATTTTCTGGGGGTGGGGTGGGGGACAGTTTCCAGAAGATGTTGATTTCCACTCATAACCGTCCTGTGTTTTCCCATCACTTCTTCCATCTTTTCTCTTAAATCCGCTAAGGATAAAAAAAGTTGGAATCACTTCACAATGCCTTCTAATTGGTAGCTCTGTTTAGAAGCACCCCAAGTCCTTGTGCTCCCCAACTCCAGCCCCAGTTCTCATTCTTCCCTGGCCCCCTCTCTTCATGATGACTACATTCTACTCCCCTCCCACCACATCTGAAAGCAAGTGTTCTGCTTATCCAGTTAGTGCAGCTTGACGCCAGGCAGTGGGGCTCTCTTCTAGCCTTAAAGCCCGGATTGAAACAGAGCAGCTCATTATCTTCACTCCCACCCTAAAAGACAAACAAGGGTGCAACTCGGGATCCAGAAGCAGCCCCTTAAAGGGCCATTCCCTGGAATTGCTGGGATTCCTTCGATTGCAGTACTTTCCTGGCTTGTGGATGGAAGGATCAAAGTGAGGGTGAGCAAGAGACAACCACCTGTCACCCCATTGTGAGAGGTGTGTGCTCTTATGCTCCCCTGGAGATGCTGTGTGCCTCTTCTTTTTATTCATTAAAGGGCCGAGACAACGTTTTCGTCATCTCACACTCGCTGGCTGTTCCCCTACTTGGGTCAAACTTCAGGGAGAGGAAAGAGCCACTACACACACACACACACACACACACACACACACACACACACACCCCTCCTCTGTTTCCCCCCTCCCTCTCCACCCGTACTCTGACTCTCCACCCCAGTCTCTACCCGAGACTGGGGTCCCTGCACATGACATCATTTCTCACCAATCACAGCTGCAGTCAGCTTTCAGTGATTGGAAGCTGGGGGGCCCCACTTTCCCCTTTACTTTTAATATATATCCAATACAAGTTCAATGGCATGCAGTGAAAATTGACCCAGCCTGGGTCAGAGAGGGGTGGGGGCAGCTTGCATGCTTCTGATGAGGGCGATCATGCCGAGCGCACAACCGGACAGCCCCAGACAGCTGCTGAGGCCCCACAAATTCAGCCAGAAGGTCGTCTCTTTCTAACACACTCTCTCCAATGGGGATTTGGTGTGACCCACCTCCCAAATGCTAGACCTCCACCCTAGCTAATTTAGTGTGGTTAATCAAATACCACACCATCTCTCCCTTCAGGATGAGTCTCCCCATGTAAAATTACTCCATCCCTTCCTTAAACAAGATGCAAACAAAGAGCCACGGAGCTAATCCCCCCCCTTTTCAAATATGGCCCATTGAACACAGACATACGTATGTGTAAAAACTGCACTTCTTACTTTGCACAGGACACACCACTGAAATCCCAGGTTTTGCTAAGTCCATGGAACTAATTCTGCTGATGCAGCAGGAGCACCTGAGCACTCAAATGATGAAGGGCTCTCCATTTTGTCTGATAGGAGATGATAATGAAACTTTGAAGTCAAACATTGACATGGGTCTCTGGTTTTGTTTGGTTCCAGAAGAGCAGGCCCCAGGGAGAGCAAGTGCAGAGATCAATGGTTCCGAGCCATGTGGTGTGAGACACTAAAAAGAAAGTTGCCCCCCTTTGAGGGGGAAGCAGCCTTTGGACACCTTTACTTTTAGAAGCAGAATCCCTTACAGAAATTCAACAGGTGGGACCATCCCCTGCATGAAGGTGCAGGGATGCAGAATGTGTATATCTACCTGTCATGCAGTGGGGGTTGGTGGCTCTGATGTTAGTGGGGTGCTGAATCCATGCTCTGGGTTTCACTCAGAACCAGTCAGAACTCAAAAGGAGTCTTTTAGAACTCTGAAAAACAGAGTGGATTCACTGCCCCACTGACATTGGAACCACCAGCCTCCAATGCTGTCATGCAACTAAGGACATGGGAGCCCTGTCAGAACATAGGTGGTTACCATTAGACATGCTAGGATTCAGGGCCAGCTCCAGGTCTGAAGAAGCCATTGGCAGAATGCCTTCTGGGCGGGGGGGGCTGTCTTATGCCGGGGGGGGGGGGGGGCTCCAGCAGAATCACCTGCCAGTGGTTCACCAGCAACCATTGACAGAAGCCAAGGAGCTGGATCTAAAACGCACCATTTTAATTTCCACCATGCCTCTGATGTAGTGTCTTTGGAGACTGGTGCCTGCAATGTCAGTGGAGTGGTGAATCTGCTTCAGGTTCAGTCAGAACCAGTCAGAACTCTAAAGGAGCTCTCCAAAGGGCTTCATACCTTGGATAGTCCCTTTAGAGTTCTGACTGGTTCTGACTGAAGCCCAGAGCAGTTTCACCACCCCACTGACATTGGAGCTACCAGCCTCCACTGGTGTCAGGGTAGGTGTTAGTGTCGTGGTGGCCCCTGCCCAGACTCTAGGGCCCTGGCAGCTCCCTGAGGTTGCTGTATGGTGGTATGATCAATTATTTTATACCATTTTAGGCACACCCCAGTGTGGACATGGGATGCAGTACGTTAGTGAAAAGATTGCTTCTTTGGTGCTTCCCCCACCCCCCATCTCCCTATTCATGTTACATTAAGATTGCGGGTTTGGGGTGGAAGGCTGTTCATTCACCATGTGTTCAATAGAGAGATCAGGCTAAATGGGGAAACAATCAAATGGCTGTTTCATTAGGCACCCATTTGCAACGTGTTTTCACTCTGCCCTCATGTGCAGAGAGCTGTGTGAAGAGGCAGACGCATTCCTGTCTTCTTTAAAACCTTTACTCATGAATGGAAGGATTCCTGTTTTACATATCAACAGTGTTGGCTCAAGGGCAATATGGAACTCTGGAAGGAATCTCATTTCATTGTCTGGGATTGACAAGGCGTTGAAAACAATGTGGTCTAGTGCTTGGCCTAGAACCTGGAAGACCTGGGATGAGATCTTGGCTTAGACTTGGGCTCCTGTCATGACCTTGGGCAAATCACCCAACCCCTGCCTCATATGTCTTCATCTGTAAAAAGGTGACATTATCAATATACCCCACAGGGTTACATTGAGATGATAAAGACTGCAAATCACCTTGCACTGTGAAAACAAGAGCAGCAAACACAAAACAAAACCCGTCTGCACAAAAATGTAAAAGAACTGAGCTGTTCTGAGATGGATTATATTTAGGGTTTGCCTAGACAAAGACAGGGAGTTGCCAGAGGAGGCTGGTGGCTCCAATTTCGGTGGGTCTGAGAATCCACACAGGGATTCAGTCGGAACCAGCCAGAACTCTAAAGGAGCTATCCAAGGTGATGCACCCTATCTCAAAATAGATTCACAGGTGTGTGAATGCACTCTGTATTTTCCTATTACACTTTCATTTTCAACTCTCTGGTGCTTGTACCCATACTCTGAGATCACCATTGGTATGGTGTGTGAGAGTGCATATACGCTTGCACTGTATCTCGACTCGTGGCTGTCCTTTCTCCTCTCTGACAACTCTCCTATTCTGATCTTAGGTGACTTCAATATCCATGTAGATGACCCTCACGATGCTGCAGCTCTACGATTTCGCTCCTTATCTTCCTCTTACGATCTTAAGCTCTGCTCTGAAGCACCCACACATTCCCTTGGACACTGTCTGGATCTTGTCCTCACTCGGAACTGCTCTGTCCTGGACTTTTCTATTGCTGACTTTCCTCTGTCAGATCATCATCTAGTCTCCTTCAATATCACTCACAATCCCCCTCCTTCACGTCCCGCTTCACGCCCTTGTCGTGACCTGCATTCTATCAACTACGAGGCTTTTTCTCAGTCTTTAGCCTCCTCTCTTCCTTCTGTCTACACAGCCGTCTCCTTGGACTCAGCCGTCTCCTCCTTTAACTCCTCCTTATCTTCAACTCTTGATAATCTTGCTCCATCTACAACTCGGATAATTCGCCCCTCTCAACCCCAACCGTGGCTCACCTCTTTCCTCCGCTACCTTCGCTCTTGTTCCCGGGCAGCCGAACGCCTGTGGCGTAAGACCAAGGACTGGGCGGACTTTGTCCACTACAAATTTGTTCTCTCCTCCTTCTCTTCTGCCATTTCCTTGGCCAAACAGCAGCACTACTCAACGTTGATCCAGTCAAATGCTAAGCACCCTCAGCGGCTCTTCGCGTCCTTCAATTCTCTTCTGAAGCCTAATCCGCCATCTCTCCCCGCCTCTCTGTCTGCCAACGACTTTGCCTCTTTCTTCAATGCTAAAATCCAAACTATACGCTCAGATCTAGCCAACTCTGCTCCGCTTCCAGCTCCTGCCCCTCACCTGTCAGTTCCTCCTTCAACTCTCTCGGCGTTCCCTTCGGTCTCAGCTGATGAACTGTCTAAAACACTGCGCTCATCGAAGCCTTCCACTTGTTCCCGTGATCCGATTCCCTCTCGCGTCTTTATTAATCTTATCCCCGCTATCCTCCCGTCCTTGCTTCACATCATTAATTCTTCTCTGTCCTCTGGTTCATTTCCTTCTGCTTTTAAACATGCTACAGTCTCTCCCATTCTCAAAAAACCCACTCTTGATCAACTATCCCTGTCTAACTACCGACCTGTCTCCCTCCTGCCCTTTGTCTCAAAGATCCTGGAACGTCTGGTCTACTCTCGTTGTCTTGACTTTCTCTCTAATAACTCTGCTCTGGATCCCTTTCAATCTGGCTTCCGTCCTTTGCATTCCACTGAAACAGCCCTTACCAAGATCACCAATGATCTTCTTACTGCCAAGTCTAAAGGCCATTATTCCGTTCTTATTCTCCTTGATCTAACCGCAGCCTTTGACACGGTCGATCACGATCTTCTCTTAGATTCCCTCCATGACCTTGGACTCTGTGGCTCTGTCTATAACTGGTTTGCCTCCTATCTAGAGGGTCGCTCTTTCAGCGTGTCTGCTAACGGCAGCTCGTCCTCCTCTTTTCCCCTTTTAATTGGGGTTCCTCAAGGCTCGGTGCTTGGCCCGTTGTTGTTCTCTCTATACATGCTGCCCTTGGGCAAGCTTATTCAATCTCACGGCCTCCAATATCACCTGTATGCCGATGATACACAATTATATCTTTCATCTCCAGAACTTTCTCCAGATGTTCACGATCGTATCTCAGCATGTCTTTCAGATATCTCAGCCTGGCTGCATCATCGTCGTTTGAAACTTAACATGGCAAAGACTGAATTGCTTGTTTTTCCTCCTAAACCTTCTCCTCACCTCTCATTCTCTCTTACTGTCAACGATGTCACGCTTACTCCGGTCAAGGAAGCTCGTAGTCTTGGCTTTATATTTGACTCCTCGCTCTCCTTTACTTCTCACATCGAGGCAGTAGCTAAATCCTGTCGTTTCTTCCTATATAATATTGCCAGGATTCGACCATTTTTGTCTGTCTCTTCTGCCAAGACTCTCGTTCACGCACTGGTTATCTCTCGGCTGGACTACTGCAACCTTCTTCTCTCTGGCCTTCCTTCGTCTCACATCAGTCCGCTGGTCTCTGTCCACCACTCTGCCGCTAAGATCATCTTCCTGGCCCGCCGCTCTGACCATGTCACTCCACTTCTGAAATCTCTTCATTGGCTTCCAATTCACTCCAGAATCCAATATAAACTTCTCCTGCTGACCTTCAATGCTCTTCACGGTCTAGCTCCTGCCTATCTCTCCTCTCTCATCTCACACTATCGCCCCGCTCGGGCTCTCCGCTCCTCTGATGCCATGCTTCTCGCCTGCCCAAGGACCTCCACTTCCCTTACTCGGCTTCGTCCTTTTTCTTCTGCTGCCCCTCACGCCTGGAATGCTCTTCCAGAACACTTGAGAACTACAAACTCAATCACTGCTTTTAAAACTCAGCTAAAAACTTTTCTTTTCCCTATAGCCTTCAAATATTGAGTTTGTTCTGACTCTATACTGTTAGCTTCACCCTACCCGGTGCCTGTTTACACTTCCCTGTGCCTGTTTGCATTCTCCTTCCCTCTTTATTGTTTACTACAACTTATTAGATTGTAAGCCTATGCGGCAGGGTCTTGCTATTTACTGTGTTATCTGTACAGCACCATGTACATTGATGGTGCTATATAAATAAATAATAATAATAATAATAATAATAACATAATGGGAGGCCATGTGTCCTCTTTTACAGAAGACAGTCCTTCATTTGAAGGCCTGCCTGCTATTTTGAAGGCATCCCCTATTAGAAAGGGCTGTTCAGTCCAAGTCCAGTTGAATGATAAGCAACCATGAAAGATAAGCAAACCCCCCCTTTGTCCTCTTTTTTGGTGACACATTTCCTCTTTTTTAGTGACTTGTAAATGGCCACCCTATATAGGCTTGGGTTTTCTGAATGGGCAGAGTCTAGCAAGGCTGGTTCCCACTGAAGAAGCAGACCCAGGCAACAATACTACATGCTAGCTGGCTCTTTCTGAATGAACCCTGTTCTTGGCAATTATACCACTCTGCTTGCTATTTTGCACTGAAGAAGCAGGACCCGGAGGTGCAGTGTGCTCATTATCCCTTCCCAAAGTAAAACACAAATAAAAATGAATGAGTGGACCAATGGAAAGATACACACAGGCATCTAGGAAATGTGAAAATCCTTAAATGATGGAAGGGAATAGATGCTGGAGTGGAGCCAGAGAACATTGCATGAAATCCAGGGTAAAGGCTTGATCACTGATGATCAAGCAGCCACTAAGACTGGACTCAGGGGGTCAAAGCTAACTGGCTGCTTCACTTGGGAATTCTCCCAGAGAATCATTATAAAACATGTCTTGGGTGACTTTTCCTCTAGAAACCTATAAGGGAAGAGGGTGGTGGTATTTATTTAGCATTTATTTCTTAAGTTTATACCCCATTTATACCCAAATAAATGCCTCTTGAGGTGACTAACAATAAAATAAATGCAGATTAAAAACAAAATCTTATCTTAAACATCACCTAAAAACAAAAACATAATGACAAAAAATATACAGCACCCGACCAGTTAAAAAACCCTTCAGCTGCAGACTAGCTTATATGCCAAAGACCTGCCTCGAAGGACAAGAGAGAGAGAGAGAGAGACCACCTAGCCTCCTTTGGCAGGACGTTCTAGAGCCTGGGAGTAGCCACCAAGAAGGCCTTCTCTCGTGTGCCCACCAAATGTGCTTCTGATGACAGTGGGATGGAGAGCAGGATCTTGCCTGAAGATCTTAAAATCCGGACAGGCCTGTATGGGAAAATGCTTGTACTGGTGGTCATTCTTGGGACAAGGCTATTTAGACAATACTGAGTGACCAGAGCCCAAAGAGAACCTAGGTTTTCTCAAGCCTAGACGTACTTAGTTAGTACAGGCCACAATACAGTAGATCCCCTTATACATTTTCACACCATTTTGGAGCATCACTGGTTACCGACCAACTGTAGTAACCACTGGGAGCTTTCATATTAGACAGAGGCCTGCCTTCAGGCTACATTTTCCTGGCCTCACACACAATTAGATGACAGCCATGATTCAGCCTGCAGTGGGCAAGTTCCTATGGTTCCTTCCATTGGGGAACTGTCCACATGTTAGAGAGGAAGAGTCTTCACAGTCTAGTGAAATCAACCTTGCTGAAGCACCCTCTCCAAGGGTGCCTTTATGGACACTTGTTAAAAAAAAAAGAAAAGAAAACTGCTTAGACTGGAGCCTTAGCTAGACCTAAGGTTTATCCTGGGATCATCCCGGGGTCATCCCTGTTCATGTAAACGACACACAGGATATCCCGGGAGCAGGCAGGGATGACCCTGGGACGATCCCGGGATAAACCTTAGGTCTAGCTAAGGCCTGAGTCATACTCACCATGCTGGGACTTGACACTGGAAGCCATTTCTGTGATGCTTCCCCATTTTTATTTTTGTTTTTGTTATCTCTCTACAGGTGTAGCTAGGCCAGATTGATTTTGGGTGAACTAGAAGGCAAGATGACCATCTGGCTGTCCCAGTGCTCAGATTGTCTACATACCAGTAACATGGGTCAATTTGAGCCAAGCCATTATTATTATTATTATTATTATTATTATTATTATTATTATTATTTATGAATTTTACCAGATGCAGCCTTGTTAACCTGTTCTAGCAAAACCAATAGTCTCATGGCACTTTAGAGACTAGCAGATGCTACCATATACAGGTAATTTTTAAGATGTCATCTTAAGATCTTCCATACTTTTATGGATATGTGTCAGGCATCAAACACAGGCAGTCTAGCCATTAGAAAAATGGGTGTGCCCAGCAGATTGATGCTCTGAAGGAGGCATCAATCAACCAGCTTCCAGGTTGCACCATTGTACCTGTGTCCTAATCACAGCACCAGTCTAGTTTGGTTGGCTGCTTTGTTGAAGCTAGGGTAGGAGGAAGATTACTTTTTTTTTGTATACAGCATCATCAATCTGTTTAAGAGTGATAGAATCCTGTAGCACCTTAAAGACTAATATTTTTTAAAGCTTTCTGAAAATCATGGCACAACTATGTGATGGCCCATATAAACACCACCTTAGATGAAAAGCCAATTTACACTTGTATCACTTGTGTGCTTCCTGATGCCATCCACAGCATGACATTTGATCTATTGCCTACAGCCAAGTTCCTGATGCCATCCACAGCATGACATTTGATCTATTGCCTACAGCCAAGTCCTAGGAGATAACCGCATTTGCTCCAGTCCTCAGAACAGGGGTGGGTGGGTGGATTTCCAGGAGTTACTCAAGCATACTTAAGATGACAGTACCAACCTTGGGAAGTGAAGAAACAAATTGGCATGGCCGAGTGAATGTACAGGGTAGGAATGTACAGATAGTGTTAATTCCATTCTGTCTGTGTTTTGTGGATTGTCAGGCCTCTTTCATACCATCATCCACACACTGACAGAAGCATTTTTTCTAGGAGAATTTTGTTCCTTTGAAAGTGTGCCTTTAGGCAAATGCCCCATAGAAATAAACAACTGGTCCACAAGTCCATGGAATCTACACAACACAGAAAAAGGTGGTACAGGGAAGGATAGTCAGTGCCATGTTCAGGGATCCTCGGCCAGAAGACATGATCTTACCATCAACCTCTGAGTCAGAGGTGTCACCGCCAGGAGAGCCTCCATCTCCCCAGCCTTGCAGAGTCCAGAGAATACAAAATCAGGTGAGGACCCTTAAACAGTTGAGAATTCATTAACCTGCACATCTCCTAACATGATATCTGTCACTATGTGCCAGCAATAGCCTTCTGCTCTTTACCAGGCCCTGCCATTAGGCACAATGAGGTGGCTGCCACAGGGAGCTGACATGGGGTGGCATGAAATGGTAGTGAATTGTTCATTATTTGATTTATTATTGTTGTATTTTTACTGCCAAGAGGGGTGAGTTGCGGGATTTTCTACCTCAGGTGCCAAAAGAGCTTGGGTGACCCTGGGTGCTATGCACTTCCATGGGGAGTGGGGGCAGAAGGGGTATTAGTTGCTGCCTCAGGCAGCAAAATGTCTTACACCACCAACCTCGCTATTTACACTAGCCAAACAGAACTGTCTCTACTTCACAATGGGCCAAAGCTGGACGTGTTTTAAATGATAACACTTAGAAACCATTTCACTCCTCCTAGACCAAGACTTGAAAGTCACCTTGCTTCAGGAGGGGGAAAAATGTTCCAGAGTGAGTTTCTAGTGGGAAGTTCCTGAGCTGGAATTCCTATGCAGATCTGACACTGATAGGATGAACAGTGGCTGGGAGTGGCTGGGAGCTCACTGCAGAATTGCCCCTCATTAGATGTTTATGCACACTATTCATCTTCCTTAGCAGATTGATTACCAGTTGAGAGTGGGTAACTCCCACTCTGATTGGATCGTTTACCCTTTTCATTGGACCTTGATTGCATTTGACTCTGCATTGTTATCATCTCCTTCTATAATGCTGTTCCACACACCCCCACCCTTCCCGGTCTCCTGTTATCTCCCAATTGAGGGATATTCATGCACTTAGGGGAAGTGGAGCTTTGACCTGGGACCGTGCATGCTGAAATGGGTTAGTTTTTAAGGTGCTGCCCACAGATGAACACACACTCTTATGTACATGGCACTTTACTACATAATTTTTTTGTTATTCAGATACGGTCTCTGCCCCTAGCAGCTGATCATGGAGAAGAGAAGCATGGGAGAAGCAAAAGTCATTTGAGGTGGACTATAAGTCCAGTTAAAGCAGCCTTCCCCAACCTGGAGCCCTCCCAGTGATGGTCCAAGACTCCCAGTGAGTATCCCCTGCCAATACTAAAACAATTTTAGAGGGGAAAAGGCCATCTTTCCCCCCTATATAAAATGGGAATACAAGCTGACCAGCTTTGAAAGGCAGTGATGAGAACACAGAAGTTGAAATTTACAAAGAACTTCACATATTAAATCTGTTGATGCCAACCTAGAATCTTTTCCAAACATATGCCAAAGTTTTGTGCTAATTTTGTGCCATTTTGTGCTACAAACCCTGAGTTTTGTGCCACCCCAGGAACCCCAGGAACAACATACCCTTAGGTGTGGTCAGGTGAATGAGAAAAATTTCACGTTCTCAGATCCACTCCAAACTGGTACCAAAGTTTTGTGCTAGTTTTGTGCCGTTTTGTGCCACAAACCCCAAGTTTTGTGCCACCCCTGGAAGCCTGGGAACAAGGTGAATGAGAAATATTTCACGTTCTCAGATCCACTCCAAACCGATGCCAATGTTTTGTTCCAGTTTTGTGCTGTTTTTTGCTGCAAACCCCGAGTTTTGTGCTGCATCCTGAAGTGGGAAAACGATATACCCTTCGGTGTAGTGTGGTGAATGAGAAAAAAATCATGTGAAGTCACTGTATAGAAAATAAATATTTATGTTAACATTGAATAAAGAAATCTCTTGTAATTCTCCAAACTGGTTAAAGATAAGTCTTCTAGAAACTGACATATTTTACTATTGACAACTAAGTCAAAACATTAACTTTTCAGTAAACTGAAACTTGCAGTGTCAACTTCCGGTGGATCCAGGTTCATTAAACCCTTGTTCTTATGGGTCTTTTCCATGTGCTGTAAATCAGAAGGAGACAAATTATTTCTTTGCTTTTGTCTGATAATTTCTTGTTTGTAAGATCCTTGTACTCTTCCCATGTCCCATCGTCCCTAAGGCAATGTGCCACATAATGCCCTATGGTATTCACACTGAGAGATGTGCCACCCAAAAAATGAACAGCTCGTCAAAGTGTATAATTCACCTCACCCACATTGACTTGGGTTGGTGTGTTCCCATCTTTACAATGCATGATTTTTTTCATTGAACCACATTTTCTTTCCCTTTGGTTGGACAGCTTCAACACAGAGATGTGTTCTCGTCACAGTGGTAGCTCTTCCCCACCACTGCCTTTGATGAACTGTGAAAGTCCATACTTCACAGAGAAGTTGGCCATGTGTCCTTCTGCTTGCCCCTTTTTCCTCCACTGCAGTGCTGGCAAGAATGCACAGAACGTCTTTGGGCAACTAGGCAAGCTTTTGAACTGCACTGCTCTTCCTGCATGACATATATGAACATAGTTCTTCCTCTGATTTCTGTTTTTTTCAGCTACAAGGATTAATGCAATAAACGGGTGTTAAAGGGACCACCAATAACCAACTCTGGGGTTCGGTTTTGTAAATAGTGCTAGCAGAAAAGAGGACAGAAGAAAAGTGGGTGGGCTATTCTTTCCTGAAAGCAGAGGGCAAGCAGCTCAGAAGACACAGGAGGATTGGAGACAACCAAGTTTTGGTTACTTTTGTGTCCTGTTCTACCAGCTGAGTGATTTAGTGTATGTGGGATTGATTTCATTAATAAACTCTGTTTCTGAAGTCTCTGTGTGACAGAGAAGAAAGAAGAGAGAGATAGGCCTATCAGTTCTGCACCATTCAACCAGCTCCTTAAATCCAGACCCTCAGGCACTGGGAGCCTCAGCCAGCAGGTAAGTTTTGTAAACAATAATAAGGTTTGCTTTGGACTTGGTATTTTTTCTGTGGCGTGGAGTGGATCTGGCATCTGAAAAGTTTTTTAAAGGCTTGGGTTGTTGCTGTTGTTTTTAAAGCTTCTGGGGACTGTACTTTTTAAGGCCTAGGTTTTGCTCTGGAGTTTCTTATTTTGTGCTGGCAACAGCCTAATAACGAGCTTTTCTACACAAGGCTGTTAATCTCATATATCTACTTTTGGGTTCATAGCAGAATTGAGATCTGAGCACTATACCAAGAGCAGTTTTATTAGAAATCTATTTGTAAAATCACATCTAACTTTTCTTTTCCCCCTCCTCTCCTTTTATTGTAATTGTGGCTAAAACCTACACGGGTTGCCTAATAAACATATTTGATATTGTGCATATACAAACATTTTATTGTTTAACAGAGCATAAGCCAAAGATCTCTAGATCTTAATTTAAAAGGAAATAGAATTTTTAAATATTGGTTGTTCTTAGATTTTTAGTCAGAATAGCTTAAAAAAGAGGGATTTCATTCTAAGTTCCACGTTCTCTATTCAATACTGACTAGGCTATTCATCCTACAGGTACACAGGCCTGGTGATCATCTAATAAGAAACTCCTGCATTCTAAAATCAATACATATTTATATTTATATGAAGAAATTGCCTCATAAATTATCTATTGTTCCAAAAATTAGGGCTCATAGTCTTAATTGTAACATTGCTATTAGACATTCTTTTGAAATTATAAAAAGCTTACATGTATACTTCCAGGCTAGGTTAGGGTCAGGAAGTCCATTGGCCACCCCCACCACCATGTATACCCCTACGGGATAATCCCTCACATCTGCCACCACCACCACCACCACACTGTGTTACCAGAAAAAAAATACTCTATCTCTTTATCTCTATATACCGTATTTCCTCGATTGTAAGACGCACACTAATTTCAGTACCACCAACAGAAAAAAAAACCCTAAGACACACCTGTGATTCTAAGACGCACCCCATTTTTAGAGATATTTATATGGGGGGAAAAGTGCATCTTAGAATCGAAGAAATAGGGTATTACAACTCACCACTGCTGTAAGGGGATGAGTTATACAATGGGTGGGTGTTGTACGTACTGGAAAATAGGAGTTATTTTTCTCAACGTTTCATCCATAATACTACTTTTCTTTTATACAGTTACTGAAACAATGCCACGACCACGCACCTTCCCCATTTCTGTAGTGATGCCTCTCCTGGTTGAAGAAAGGACTGCAAGAGTGCTGAGCAATGGTAAAATTGCAGGGAAAAACAATGAGGTGTGGACAAGACTGAGTGCTAGACTCGCAGAGAAGAAGTTAAACATTTCTGCGCTTCATATGTACACTGTAGCCATTGAAGGTTGCTATGACGCCCACCGGATCTTGGGACTAAATGTAACCCCGGATGATTCTAACAAGGAAACGCAAGAGAGCTCATCAACAGTGTCCACAGAGCAGACAGAACAAAACTCTGTTGGCAGCTGTAATGAAGGAAGTAATGATCAAGAGTACAGCTACAGTGAAGAGCACAATGTTGATGATACTACACAGCGTAAAGATTTCACAATTTCTTTTTCTAAAGAGGAATGGACTATGATTTCACCAGAACTGGTGACATACAAGAACAGGAAAAGAAAGCAGCTTCGCACCTATACTATGCTGAAATGTAATGTGTGGACTCATCACGTATGGTCTCACTTAAAACTGCCATGTAAAATCAGATATACTGGAGAGAAAGTTGCTACATCTGACCAAGCAGAACAATATTTGAAAGTGAAAGGAGAGTGCACATTTTGTAATGCAAAACTAACTGCATGCAAGAAAGAAGCCCCTCTGTCAGAAGGACCAGCAGTAATGAAGTGCACTTATATAGGGAGATTCAATGTAAACCATCCACCAAACTTGAAGAGGAAATTGTCTGGAGCTGCACGGGAACAAGCTGTCCAAAAAATGACAAAGGAAAACATGTCAGCAAGTGCTGTACGATGCCTTGAAACAGATGTCCTAATGTCATTTGGCAATCCTGAACCAAGTCATCTTCCTACTGCAACAGTACTGCGTGTGGCTAAATGCAAAGCTCTAAAGACTGCTCGCTTCCATGAGGATCCAATACTAGCCATTGCCATCGCTATGCACAAAGCACCATATCAGGGTATTATAAGAGATGTAGGATATGACAAGCTGAATGTGAGATACCACAGTCCTGCACAACTCCTTATTTACTGCCAATGCTGTCAGACTGCTAAGTGTCCAAGTCTGAGCATTGATGCCACTGGAGGATTAGTCAGAAAGGTTGATAGGGGTGTAAAGGGTGTGAAATCAGGACACATATTCCTGTATAATGTTGTTGTTTGTAATCCAGACACTAAGAAAATCTATCCAGTGTGTAGTATGTTGTCAGAACAACATGATACGGAGACTATCCAACACTGGTTGAAAATGTGGTTACGTGATGGTGCCCCAATGCCTAAGGAGGTTGTAATAGATAAGTCAACTGCACTCATGTCAGCATGCATACAGACATTCACACATTTTCTATCACTGTCAGACTACCTCAGTGAGTGTGCCAAGATTTTGAACTCAAATCTTGAATCTCTAAATTTGCCTGCTTGCTATATCAGGAATGATGTGGCACATACAATCAGTTTAATGGCAAAGTGGCCTAGTCTGCGAGGACAGCATCGACGGACTCGTCAGTTCTACTTGAGGAGTATGGCTCTAGTTGTGCAATCACAAGATATTCATGACATTAAGACACTGCTGACACACATCATCACTGTGGCACTGAGTGAAACTGAGGGAGATGACAATAAGTCCGGCTTACCCACAGAGTGTGAAATAAGCAAAACCTTACTAACTGTATAGAATTGGAGGGATTCCTCCTCCAGAAGAAGTAAACAAAGAAGAATGCCATAAAAAAAAAGACCTCCAACAGATTCCAGGGAAATGTGCAATGTCAATGCTTTCACAGACATGGTAGAGAAGATAAAGCAGACTGTTATTTTGAAAGGCAGTGAGGGTTACAGGGGCAACCAGCAAGTGCTTCCAAACCTAGTCGATGACATTATTAAAATCTCACACTTGATTCCACTGTGGACAGGTGTGATGGTACCATTCTATGGGTATGGCAGAATTACAGCCAATAGTGCTTCCAGTGAAGCTTATTTCAAGGCCCTCAAGCACACTGTGTTTCAACATACAACCCCGCCCATGCATCTGGATGACTTTGTTTTTGATCACATTAGACCAATGGAGGGCACTATGAAGCTTGCTGCTGTGGTGTTACCACTCAATGGAGGTGATACTGAGAAAGAAAAAATAATTCCTGTGTGTAGTATTCAACCAGGTGAGGCAGCACCTTGTCCTCCAGACTCCATAGTAATGCAATCCATTGTTCCAGACGTTCTTGAACTCAAGAGTAATATCCAGGCAAGAGAATCAAAATACGTTAAAAGTAACATGTCTGAAAACATTGAAAATAAAGAGAATGCTGATCAAGATGAACATATTGTCGACACCATAGCAGAAAGCTTTGCATTAGAATCCATTAATGCTAATAATCAAGTGTCTGAACCAGTCCCAGCACAAGATGCTATCATGCACTGCATATCAGAAATGGCAGAAAGTGAGAAGTGGGGTGGTTTGTCTGAAGAAAGGGGGAAAAGGAAACGTTCATCTTACCTACAACCAAACTCAGAATGGCTTCACATAGATCTCAGCAAGGCCAAACACACTATCTCTATTGGTCTTCTAAAAAATGGCAACAGGGATCTTATGAACCCAATTAAAGTAAATGATAAATTGACAATATTTGAGAACACATGTGCTTTTGATGCCCTTGTACAAATATTCTGTGTAGCATACTGTGACAGTGAAATTTATAAGAATTTTGTTGACAACACTGATGGGTTTATTGTAGGAAATCTTGCAGCAGATATTGTAAAGAGGGGTGTGTCATTACAAACGTACAAAAAACAGACTTCAATGACATTATTTAGCCAAAAAATGTTGCCACATGGAATTGTAAAACTAAGCTGTGCGATATCAGTCTATAGTCTTCTGCAAATGTCTTCTGCAAATGTCTGGCAAGGTGATGTTTGCCCTGTCCTGGACGGGGTTGCACTCCCCCTAAAGGATCGGGTCCGTAGTTTGAGGGTGCTCTTGGATCCAGAACTGTCACTTGAGGCACAGGTGAACTCAGTGGCAAAGAGCACCTTTTATCAGCTTAGGTTGATACACCAACTACGTCCTTATCTGGACAGAGATAGCCTAGCTACAGTTATCCATGCTCTGATAAACTCTCGTTTGGATTACTGCAATGCGTTATACGTGGGGCTGCCTTTGAAAACGGTCCGGAAACTTCAACTGGTACAAAACAGGGCAGCACGTTTACTAGCAGGGACTGGCCAACGAGACCACATCACGCCAGTCCTTTTCCAGCTTCATTGGCTGCCAGTCCAGGTCCGGGCCCGATTCAAAGTGCTGGTATTAACATTTAAAGCCCTAAACGGCTTGGGGCCAGGCTATCTGAAGGAACGCCTCCTCCCGTATGTACCTGCCCGGACCCTAAGGTCATCCTCAGGGGTCCTTCTCTGCGAGCCCCTGCCAAAGGAAGTGAGGCAGGTGGCTACCAGGAGGAGGGCCTTCTCTGCTGTGGCACCCTGGCTGTGGAATGAGCTCCCTAAGGAGGTTCGCTTGGCACCTACATTATATGCTTTTAGACGCCAGGTGAAGACCTTTTTATTCTCCCAGCATTTTAACAGTCTATAAATAAATTTTAACTTGGTGTTTTAAATTTGTAATTTTGCATTGCTGCTGTTTTTATCTGGTTGAGCTTTTATATTGTATTTTATATTATGGTTTTATACTGTTGTTTTATACTTTGAATGGTTTTAATTTTTGTGAACCACACAGAGAGCTCCGGCCATTGGGCGGTATAGAAATGAAATGAAATAAATAAATAAATAAATATTTTTGGAAAAGTATCCAAGTGTCATTGAAAAGAGCTATTGCACAGAAGCTGACTGCCCTCAGCAACAACAGGCCCACAATCAGGCCATTCTTAGTTTATTTCTACAAGGACAAGACTTGGCTGGACTGGAGATGGGACTGCAGGAACTCACACAAGATAAATGTAGCCCCGGCTTCCGTAAGAAGAAGACTGGTAGGAGAGAACCAGCATACTGTACTGGTGTGAGAACATGGACTACCACAGTGACAGGAACACATCTCTGTGTTGAAGTGGTCCAACCTAATGCAAAAAATCTGGTTCAATGCATTGTGAAGGTTCGGAACGTACCAACCCAAGTCAATGTAGGTGAAGTAAACTATACACTATGAGGAGCTGTTGAGTTCTTGGGTGACACATTTGTCAATGTGAATGCCATAGGGCATTATGTGGCACATTGCTGTAGGGATGATGGAACATGGGAAGAGTATAACGACCTTACAAACAAGAAATCATTATCAGACAAAAGCAAAGAAATAATTTGTCACCTCCTGATTTACAGCACATGAAAAAGACCCATATGAACAAGGGATTACTGAACCTGGACCCTCCTGAAGTTGACATTGCAAGTATCAGTTTACTGAAAAGTTAATGTTTTGACAAAGGCAGGATCTACACTACTGCTTTAAAGCGCTTTATAACAGTTATAAAGCGCTTTAACTGCTTTAAAGCGCTATAAAACTGTTATAAAGCGCTATAAAACTGTTATAAAGCGCTTTAAAGCAGTAGTGTAGATCCGGCCTTAGTTGTCAAAATAGTAAAATATGTCAGTTTCTAGAAGACTTAACTTTACTCACTTTGGAGAATTACAAGAGATTGCTTTATTCAATGTTAATATAAATATTTATTTTCTATACAGTGACTTTAGGTGATTTTTTTTCTCATTCACCAGACCACACCTAAGGGTATGTCATTCCCGGGCTTCCTGGGGTGGCACAAAACTTGGGGTTTGTGGCACAAAACGGCACAAAACTAGCACAAAACTTTGGCACCCGTTTGGAGTGGATCTGAGAACGTCCCATCACCAGTGTTGAAGTAGATTCTGTCCCATCACCAGTGTTGAAGTAGAATTCAACAACTAGCCTGGCACTATTTGTACTTGGAATGGAAGGAGGCACATTCCTATCCTTGGGCCAGACCTGAAATATAAGTCTAACTGCATTAACCAAACATTGCTTAATAATAAACAAGATGGGATATGGATTACAGCACCATGGATTAATCAAAAGGTTCATCATCCCATATACCACGGACAAGAGTTTTGCTCATTCAGCACTTACATATAAATGATTTTAAAAAGGAAAACATTCACCATCTGAATCTCCCCAATGTGGGCCATGAGAAGTTGTCAAAATCCATTATGTAAGCAAACATTGTTTGAAACTCAAGCCTTTGAATGTTCCTCCCCACACCCTGTAAAAGACTCAATCCAAAATTGCAGCAGTATAATGAGATTACACCCTGATCCCCTGGGTCTTTTCCACATTAGGGTCCTTTAGCGCTGTTTAGGGTTTGCTCTTCTTCAGTCATCTGGAAGCAGGCCTATCATTGTGGTTTCAGGTAACACAATATTTTTATTATTATTATTTAAGGATGTTTTCTGCCTCCTCTCTGTAAAATGATCAGGCTGTTTTGCGAGAAAATGACAAAGCTATAGAGTTTCCTGTGAAAAAAAACGCAGAACAAAAATGCAGAATAATATTACATTCTATGCCTCATTGCAGTCCCCAAAAGGAAAGGCACACATGGCTGGAGCGTTACTGCGTCTTGCCGTAGCAATCCCAAGCAAAGACCTTTTGCTGGTTTGTTTTTAATTCTTTTTAAATTTTTAATAGCGCACTTGTGCCTTGGCGCAGAAACTAAATGACCATTTTAAAAATTAAGAAAATAGAATTGCTGGCTGTTAAAAAGTAACAGGGGAAAGGACCACATGACAATGAAGTGGCAAGCAGCAAATGCAAGTTAAAATCGTGTTGGTTCATAGTTCAGAAGGGGAACAAGGGGACAAAAGTTCCACTTCAGAACAGCTGAGTTGTGGAACCTTAACCTTTATATAAGTCAGGGTTGTAGAACTTTTGGCCGGCAGGCTTAATCCTGGGGTCCCACCCCTCCAGGGTTCTCCAGATAGCCACACACCCTTTCCCCTGACCACCAATCTTTGTGTGTTTTTCCGGCGTTTGAATAGTTCCCCCCGCCCCCAGCTCCATTCCAAGAGGCTGAAATGCCTCTCTTAAGGCTTGGTGACTGACTGGAAGTAAGAGCTTTAACTTCAAATATGCTGGTCTTTTTTGGCCCCACCCTTTTTGGATTTGGCCCTTCCCACCACTGGAATGCTCCCCCCCTCCCCGGGCGAGCATCTCTAAAATGTAATTTGGCTAAAATAGATTCAACCTCCCTAGTATAGCTGCTCAAAGGGTGCAGGACAAGTAAGGGTAGCCATGAAACTGGGGGCTTGTCTAGACACCCTGTTTAGAGCGTGGTGGCTGCAAGTCAGTGCTGCATTGTTTATAGGACGTAGCCACCAACTTGCAGCCTCCATGGACTTATCCCCGGAAACTGCGCTTTTTATTTCAATTTTTTTTGTGTGTTTTACGAAATACAATATCATATAACACTTCCCACCCTCCCCTCCCACTCCTAGATCGAGTTGCAAAGTACAAAAATACAGAATCCCTCAGGAAGCATATTCAACTTTGGAAAATAAACAAACATCAAACCATTTACAACAACCATAATGATTTATAACATGCAGGTACCCTCTGGCCACGTTCTGCCATATTAGTATATTCAATAAACGGTAACCAAACAGTAGCAAAAGAATCATACTTTCATTGATCACTCATGACCTGTAATTTATATGACAATTTTTCCATTATTGCTGTCTTCCACAGCAATTTATACCACTCATTCAAGTCTGTAAATTTGAAATTCTTCCAACGCAATGCTATTATTTCCCGGCAGCAAACAAAAGATGAGAGTTAGCTCCTTATGCTTCAAATTCGTATTTACTTCAACAAATAAGTTCAATACACCCAGTTCTGAATCCATATGTACCTCAGTTTTTACAATCTGAATAATCTCCGAAAGCACTGCAGTGCAGAATTTTTGAGTCTTAGCCCATTCCCACCACAGGTGCTGATATGTGCCAAACACTTGGCATCCCCTCCAGCACATGGGAGAAGAACCAGATTGAATATATGCCAGTTTTCTAGGAGTCAGATACCAACCATGTAATAGCTTCAGAGACCTTTCTCTTGTGTTAGCAGATATAGATTTAGGCTGAGGACAACGGAGGCCCTCACCCATCCCTTCGGAATGGCGCTCGCCTATCTCTTAGCACCTACTGAACCATGTTCAACTTCTCTTCCCATGGAACCCTTCTCCGCAGAAACTGCGCTTTTTAAAAGTTGCTGACTTATCGTGACTTTTTCCTTTACTCTGAGGTCACCACCTTCTTTGTTCCATCTGTCAGTGGTGACCTTACTTTGGATTAAACCTGGGGGTGTTCCAGGAGCTGAATGAGGTTCAGGGTAGGTTGGGGGATGCCCAGGAAGGCCTGGCAAAGGGTGGGGCAGGGGCACGATGAGCTGAATGGCTGCTGGCATTGCTGCTTTTTTGTGGAGATTTGCCGTTTCTACCCCACAGCTGTGATGCTGTGGGGTTTTGAGGGAACAAGCGGCAAAGTGGCATCATCAAGACAGGTCTCAGGAAATGCAGGGCAATCAGCGCTGGAAGGCAGGGCTCCACTAACATTGTCTGCGGCCTCACAGACCACTCCTCCCACCAGGTACTCCAATAATTCTTTGCCATTCCACATGTGGAAGGATAGTGCTGCAACTGCATTAAAAGTCAGAAGGGAAAAAAACACCCCACAAAAAGCAGGACTTCAAAAAGAGGGGAGGACACCAGAAGAAATATCATCATGCAAATGGTTTGGCAGAAACACTGTTTGGATTCTCTGGAAGAGCCAAGTGAGGAAAGCATGTCAATTCTGGAGAAAACAGCTAGTGTATAAGCTAGGCTTCCCCCAACCTAAAGCCCTCCAGATAGGACAGACCACAATTCCCAATAATCCCATAATTATGGGAATTGTAGTCTGACTCATTTGGAGGGCCTGCATTGGGGAAGGTGGCTGCAACTAAGAATCTGACCTATTTTTGTTTTTAAAAATGGGATTAGCAGAAGCAAAGGTCCAACATGATGACAAGTCATGATAAAAGGGGAATGACAATCTGGGAATGGGTGTGGGTTCATTCCAGCTTCTCTTGTTCCCCTGTTGAGTAAGGAACAGCACAGACAAGGTCAAACTTCAGTCAGATAATCCCACATTTCTTATTGACCTGAACCAAACCAAACAACACATAACCCCTTAAAAAAATAAACACCCCTCTTTCTTTCTTTTGGTTTTTGAATATTTGTTGCTGTCCGCTCAATCAGGAAAAGGAAGGGGGGAAATAGTGGCTGTTATTTGTGATGGCTAAATGGAACCTTGATGTCTAGGGAAAAAGTGTCCCTGAACCCCAGTTGGTGGGGAGCAATAGGGAGAGGGGGCTGTTGCCTTAATGCCCCGCTTTGAGGGCTTCTCAGAGGCATCTTATGGGCCACTGTGCGAAACATGATGCTGGGCTTGATGGACCTTTGGTCTGATCCAGCAGTGCTCTTCTTACGTCCTGATATTAAGTGGCCTCTCATAAATAAATGCACATTGCACAGCATGCCTGCAATTTGAGATATCTTACTCTGGCACAATTATAATTAGCCCACAAAGTTAAGAGTCCATGATTATATATCCCACACGGAGGTGGATAGATAGATTGATATGATATCATAGAATATGATATACATAGACCTGAGTGTAAATATAGCTCCTACTCCTTGTCATCATGGGGTTCCATGTACAAATCATACAAATATGCCTCTTCCACACCCAGGCAAGCCTCTCTTTCCATACCACTGCAGGAGGTTTTGCTTGTAAACAGCAGTCACTTAGTAACACTCTTAACTGGTTGCTGCTGGCCTATTATTCATCCCAGGCGAACCTTAAACCCTGCCCCTTCTCTGCAAGGCACCCCTAGAACAGAGGAAATTCCACAGCTCTGATGTGATGTGAAACAAAACATGAGCTGCCATCCCAAGTCCCAGGCAAAACTCTCTCCTCCCCAGCCTCTCTTTTTCTCCGTAACACTTTCCAATAAAGCAGGGCTCTCCCTCTGCATAGCCACCCCTCCCCTCTCCCTCTCTCTTCATCCTTTTCTCGTTGAGGCATTGTAACCTGATAGGCTGGAAATGCAGTTTCTTTCATCTTCCATTTCCCACATCCTGAGAGTCTGGCAAGAAGAAGCCCACCCAGAGAAAGGAATTCCAGGCATGTGGCTTCCTTTCCCTCCCCCAGGCCCCCATGTGGCTCCATTCACAAAGCAGATTAGCAACGGCAATAGGTCCTCCATTGAGCCTCTCCCCACGACCTGATTCCCCAGAAGGAGGAGGAGGAGGAAGAAACACTCCATAGGAAATATAAGCAACCAACCACAGATACACACTGTGCCTTTTCTGTAGTTTCAGAGTCCAACTCCTCTGTGGTTTGACTTTTGTTATTAAACTGGCCTTTCCTCTTTATCACAAGGAGCAGAATTCGGGTTTCTACCATTCGGCTCTGAAACAAACCTCGAAGGGAGATTACAGGTATTCTTACATTCAACAAACAATAGAGTGGTGGCAGTTAGATCTCAAAGCATACTAAAGGTTGGATAACTACAAAAAAAATCCCACAATACCAGTGTCATCTAAACCAGACACAATTTGTTTGAGAGCTCAAGCTGAATTCTTGATTCCGCCCCCTCCCCACAAATGAGTTGTGCTTCAATCATTCCTATTGATCATTGGGAGCTGCCTGTTATCAGTACCTAAAGAGAAAGCCTGTGGCAGTGAATTTGTCTTTATGTGATTAAGCCCCTAGTCCTGTTGAACTCAGCAGGACTTACTTTCAGATAAACGTAGGACTGGCTACAAGTACTCATCACTGTACCTTTCACAGATGAACTATACTAACAGGGAGCAATAAAATTGCACGAAGCTGCTAAAAATTGTAATGGTGAGTGGTGGGTTCCTGGTCATTTGTTTTCCTTCACATAGGGGCATTATTCTTTATGTCAGAGGTGAGATGGAACTCGTAGACCAAATTCAAGGGTCCCCAGTCTTTTTGGCTTAGTGGGCAGATTTGGAATATTTAGAGAATGTAATTGGCGCTCTCACAAAATGGCTGCCTTAGGCCAGCTTGCCCATTCATAAACTCATTTCCAAAATGGTGAGGCTAAAAGAAAAGTGACTTGCCCAAGAACCTAAGTACAAGGCACAGGTGGGGGCTGAACTCCAAAATTCAAAACCGTTCTTTTGAACCCAAATAAAGATGGTGCTGGTGGGCAGCATTTAGCCTTGCAGCATTCCAGGCTCCCAGTTTTAAAAAGTGCATTTTAAAAACAACTTAAATAAAATTAAAATCAGGAGGTGCAGGTCATGAGGTAGGCACCAGGGGAGGTGCCTATGGGCACACTGGTGCCCACGGGCACCATGTTTGACACCCCAGCCCAAGCCTGCTAATTGCCCATCTATGAACTGAACCAATTGAATCCTGAAAGGGAAAGTGGAACTAGGATGCTGATCCACAATGCAGGACAATGTGGTGTTCTTTTGTGCTCTCTTGTTGATGCTTGTGCCACCTTTAGCTGGTTGGTCAAGATTTGCTCACACACAACTTGTGCTTGCTCTCAGGCAAGAACATGATGTTCAGTGTGTTCCAGAACAATGTCATCTTGAACTTAGTCTGTTGACAACAAGGACAATTCTTGCTCGAAGCAGAGATGCCCAACTTCTGTGTTTTTAAGCAGGGTAATCTATTCATGAACATTTGTTGTTCGGTGTTTATTTATTTATTTACTGCACCACTCTCTTGGTAATCAAGCTTTATCATCAAATTTAACTAGCCAAGATACTACACATATGTATCTGTAGTGAAGTGGAGAGGGCTGGACTAGAACAATAAATACCTAGATTCTAATTTCCATTTACTCAAGAAGCTCACTGAGTAACTTTGAACCAATCACTCATTCCCTCCCACCTAGGCTTGTTAGGTGTAGTTCCTAAGACGAAGGGTGGGATAAACAAAATCAACTTGGCAGGGCCTTCTTGGTGGTGGTACTGCAGGCATGGAACTTCCTTCCAGTAGAGATTTGGCTGTCCCCAATGCTGTTGTTGTTCAGATGCCAGCTAAAGATGAAAAATTCTATTACATTCAGCGGTATATGTTACAAATAAATAAACGAATAAATATTTATTTGTAGAGTCATTGGGGGTATAGACAAGTGGGTGGTGTGTGTGTTTTCTGTTTTAGTTATGTTTTCATTGTATTTTTTTATATTTGTAATTTTAGAATTCTGATTTTAATTGTGTTTCTATGTTGTACTGTTTTATATGTGTTGTTAGTTGCCCAAGGTTCCTTGTGAGAAAGGGCATGATATCAAGAAAATCAAGGAAATAATCACTTTTAAAAACAACTTATTTTTCTGGCAGGTTGAAATGCTAGGTAACACCTTTACCCAACCTTGATTACAGTTTGGTAAGTCTACTGGGATTTGGATCAGGTATATCTAGCCATTGCTGCACCAGAGCAATACCAATAATTTGCTGTGTAGTGCCTGTGAGTCTCACTCCAGTGTCTGGCAAAAATCCCTACATTAGTATCATTCATGCCGTACTCATACCAAAATGTATGGTCACAGAGCGAAATACTCTGCAGCAGTTACCCCCATGCGCATGTGTTCTTAGGGAGACTTCAGACTTTGCCTTTGGTGTTTGGAAACCAATTTCCCAGTACAAAATGCACGTGCGTAGAGTTACTTATGAATGGTTTAAAATGTGGCATTGGTCCACAATGAGCTGGTTCGCATGATCACTACAACATACTGTGGTTTATTTAAAGTACACTGGGTTGAAATGCGTGCTGGTGACCATTTTGAATATTCAGTCTGCAGTGGGGTGTTACCGTGGTTTAGTGTGTGGTCCGATTCTGGGCGGCAGGGGCTGTTTATTTGTGCATTATTAAATTTACCACGGTGGGCTGCAGTGATCATGCGAACCTGCTGAATATAAAAACGTTATTTCAAGCAGATGCTTGTATGTATCATGTGAGCTGCAATTTATATGCATGCATGGTTTTCATCAATGATGCTGAGCATGTGCATTTTGTTCTTGGGAATCAGTTTCCATGCATAATAGTGTCTCAAATGAGCTTCAGGCCTTAGATAGACTTACCTTATAGTCCGCAACGGGGGAGGGAAGATCTCGTGATTAACGCGAGATCCCTCCTCCGTTTACATGTGAGGCGTGACGACCTCAGGAAGAGAGGCGTTGCGCCCATCATTTTATTTAAAAAAAGAGGACGGAGCACACGAATGCTCATGTGCTAAAGGTACGTGTTTTTTTTTTTTTAAAAAAAATTAACTACTTTCCCCACTCCCCCCACCCTAACCCCGATGGGCGCAGCTCTCGGCTCCGCGCGAGTAATCGCACGGAGCCAGGTCAAACCACGGCAATAGGCGACACGTTCCGCGGTCTCCCGAGACCGCAGAAAAAGCAGGCCCAAAGGGGAGGGCTCTATCCCGGGGCAAGGGAGGGATGATCCCTTCCTGATCCTGGGATTCCCTGTGCGTCATGTGGATGCACCATGATAAAGCCTGGTCTAGCTAAGTCTATTGTCACAGTTCCTCATGTAATGAAACAGAGAAAGAAAGAAAGAAAGAAGTATGGCCTTTTATTGAGGCATGGCCCAAAGTAAATATACATATGTGTCGTTTCAGCAGCTTCAAACAAATGTTGTGTTATGTACTCACAATCTCCTAGGAGATATGGAAGCATTAACCGATTTTGCTATTGAATACACTGAATTATGAAAGATAAACTGACATATGAAAGATCACAGAACAATCAATGATAAACCAATCTGGGAATTAAAAAGGGATCTTATAGCTTGAGGGAGGATGCGCTGACCCTTCGCATGCCCTTCCTTATTTGTGGCTCTCAACACTATACTTTAGCTACAATACTTTCCCTCCATTTGCAAGAGTAAATTTGATTGCTTGGCCATGAACAATCATTTAGAACACATCTAAAATTCATTGACTTTTGTTCAATCTGAGGCTCAAGCCTTTATTATATTATGGTACTAGGCAAAATGCTCATATTTTATAGCATATATGTGCCTCTTTGAATTATCTTTGTTTAAACTTAGAATTTAGTAATGAACCCAGCATCCTCCTAAAACTGAATGGATTGCAAGCCCAGTTCTGACAGCCAAGGAACGACATTCCAGTTATTTGTGTTCAGTGAATTGAAACCACAAGCCGGTTTTGATACCAACCGTTTTTTAAAAAACCAAAACCAAAAAATCCATTCACTGACTATAATGGTAAAATCCCAAGAGACCAAAGGATCTAAATAACTGGAGGGTGGGAGAGAGTTGGGAGAGAAAGAAATATACATGTAAGCTGAGAAAGGGACACTGCACTTCCAAAGGCCCAGCACAACAATCAAGGGATAAAGCAGTAATTAGGCCTGATTATCATGCAAGGCAGCGCTGGTTAGATTGGAATGCAGCTGAAGAGACTGCAGAACTGGATGGATTGTTTGCAATGTGGAGAAGTGACCCTTTGATGTCTGCACTGAGGCTGCTTCTCAGCCAACAAGAGCAGAAACAGACAGACATGTGATTTTGTAGGAACATAACATATTGCTAGCAGAACAGGGAGATGAGATTGGCTGCTGGGTCAGTACAAAGGAAAGGCACATGCTACATTTCTCCCTCCTCTTTCCTCCACCTCACTGCCCTTGTAAGCTGTTTGGTGCTCAGAGAGAAATGGGCTCAAATTTGCCCCTATATAAAGTCAGTCTTCACTAGCAATGTTTATTCCAGGTCTGAGTTCGAGAGGACAAGAACTAGAAACAGACCCAGTTAGGCAGTGGTGCTGTTAGATAATTATACTCTGGGTTTTTATTTATTTGTTTATTGCATTTTTATACCGCCCAATAGCCGAAGCTATTAATGGTCTCATGGCTTGTCCACCTTTTGTTACTTCATAGGCCTCTTCCGGCAGGCCTATCCAGTAGAATTTTAGGATACTTTTAGGATGCTTTTAGGATGCTTTTAACAGTGTATGCTATGTTTTTAATCAATATTTCATGTATTTTATGATTGCTGTTGTTCCCTGCCTCAATCCAATCAGAGAGGCGGGTAAGAAATATTATTATTTCAAAATATGGTAAGCCAGTTTTACTGCAGTTGCTCTGCCCCCATTATTCTAATGAGGGCTCTTTGGGACCTCTGCCCCAAAGTCCTGATGGCACCATTGCAGTTAGGTACAAGCCAATGAGAGGATTCTCAGCAGCAGAAGGATTGGTCCCTGGACCCTAACAAAGAAACTTCTTGCTGCTGCACAGTAGTGGTCAGAACAAACTAGGCATAATCAGCAAGGACCTTTCTTACATAGTTCACACTCTAATGAGGAAATGGAAGTATGGGCAAGGATTCCATGATGCAGATTTCTTGCACTTCCCCATGTATGTGGACTGCGTTGTCCATCCACCGCCTGCAATTGCCCTTGTGTGCTTTGTAGACAAGCAGGGAATTAAAGAAGGCCGTGCATGGGCACCGTTCCGGGTCTCAAGAGCATTGAATGAATGCGCGTGAGAGCCAAAAATATCTCCGCGTAAAAACATCCCAAAGAAGGTGCTAAAGTGAACTGTAATAGCTAAGGAGGAACTGATATCCTTGGCAGCTTGTATTGTAACTCGAGGTGATAGTGGGAGGAGGGGTGTTTGATGATATCAACGAGGAAAGTAGGTTACTCTAAATAAGCATTAAAAAGGTAGCAAGCTGGAATCCCTTTTTTACATCAGAAGCATTCTAATTGTTAGGAGCAGGGAGCCATGAAATACAAAAAGATAGCTTGTGCATTGTAGTGGCAAATCATAGGTTAATTAATTAACCCACGATTTGCTGAGAGGCATGTTGCACAAGAACTGCTTTCTGAACTTGCCACATATGAACCCAGACCACTGGGTTGTTTAGTCCCTAAACAACCCAGTGATTAACCCAACAACAACAAACCATGGGTTAACTGCTGGGTTGTTTAGCATAGGACACACTTACAACCTCTAATCAGGCCAATCAGAGGTTGTTTACAGAAAATAGAAGGGGCTCACAGGCAGCAAGCATCTCCATGAATGAATTAACCTATGATTTGCCACCGTGATGTGCAAACTGATTCTTTTATGGCTCTCTGACATGCGATACAGGTCAAAGTGAAATAAGAAAATTGTTCAGTGAAAGCCTTCATTTATGTGGAAAGAGATTTGTTTAATACATAATTAACGCTATGAGGGAAATACAAATATTTCAGCTTTGTTCCACTCTGAAAAAAAGATGTTACGTCAGGGACAAGAGCAATATAATATTGGGTCTATTCAGACAAAATGCTAAGTCATGGTTAGGCCACTAGCCTTTTTGTAGCAAGTGGTTAGTGAGTGTGTTTAAACCATGGTTATGTATCCACCATGGTTAGGAATGGTTCACATGACATGCTGAGCTATAATGTTTAGCTCAAAATGCTTAACCACTGTGGTTTAGTGTGTCGTCTGAACAAGGACCTCGTAACTTCACTGCGTGTGTGAATTGCATTTTTCTCATGGATTTCAAGTGACTAGAGGCTTCCTAGGGTTGCTAACCAATTTGCTGTCACTGTACTATCGTGCAGCATTCCCCAACCTGATCCCCTCAAAGATGTTCTGGACCAACTCCCATCAGCCCAGGCCATCATGGACAATGGTCAGGAATGCTGGTAGTTGTAGATCAAAGGGCACCAGGCTGGGGGAGGCTGCTACTGTGGCCGCTGAGATCAAATTTCAGGGGAAGAGATTTTCTGAATATCTGGCTATAAGTAATGTAGCAAAAATTAATTGGGTGTTCAGCATCTTTGATTATTATTTTTATCACCACAGGTGACTTTGGAAATTGACCTCTTTAACCACTTGTTTACACCATCAGGATTATATCAGATGACGTTTCATGGTGTATTGGTTTAGAGGGGTTACTGAACTGGAATAAGCAAACTTGAATCATATTTGTTTTTGTGGCAGTGAGGCCTCACTACAAACAGTACATGTATAACAGAGGAGACTGGAGGAAGTAGGATGAAGAGATACATGAGCAAGGTAGACAGAGATGGATGGGAGAGAAAGAGACAAGCAAGAAGACGGGTGCGTGACAGATCAAGATAGGTGAGAAATTGACGGAACAGAAAGAGACACAAGAGAGAAAGAGAGCTCTCCTCTGACGTATAGGAGGTTGTTCCTATATGAAGGAATAACGGTGACCAGAAACCCACCACCTACCAGTGCAACTTTTTTCAAGGGGCCAGATTCTGGAGCAACACTGGGGATCAGCTGAACTTTAGAGCCATCCCTGAAATGCCCTGTTTCAGGACCTAGCGCTGCTTACCACCAATGGAAACAACATTAGTGGTAGAACTACACCCATAGAGTGTAGTTCTAACAGGGTGGATGAGGCTCTCCTACCTTTGGAGATCCTTTCCATGATGGAGAGGCTTGTCTGCTTTGGTTTGGATCCAGAATCTGTCTTCTGCTATAAGAAGGCACCCTCCATGATAGAGAGGACTTTGCTAGCGGAAGGTCTCTTTACCCAAGTTGTGGGGGGGGTTCCCCCCTTCCACGCACACACACTACAGCTCAGCCCATTCCTGACTCTCTGAGTAGCATTATCAGGGAGCAGGAGAGGACACCGTGAGAAAGAGGGGGAAGGGAAGTCCACTTCTGCCAGCGCAGTTGATCCAGTGTAAACCTGGACCCAATCCCTTATGCTAAGCCTCTGCAGCCAGAAAATCAGGGGGTGAGGATTGCTGTGTAATTTATTAATACATGAGTTTATATCCTATTAAGAGATCACTAATTTATATGGTCACTTAACCCACCAAGACAGAGGGAATTCAGAAGTCCCTTGCTGCAATTCTCCGATCAATGCCTTGAACATCTCCACAAATCACAGAATGAAAGGATTGTTAATTCAGGATAATCGTACATGTAAAACAGCCCTTAGAAATGTAACCCTGATTCGAGGTGCTAGAGAACCTGGGCAGGATCTACACTGCTGCTTTAAAACGGTTTATAACAGTAGTGACAACTGTTGGGGACCAGGACACACTCCCTATACAGTTTTCAAGCCATTTTCAAAGTGTCATATCCTGCTTGGTGTAGATCTGGCCCTGGCCTTCAAGGAATGATAGGAATTAAATGTCCAATTTACACTGACTTCCTTTAAGTGCTGAAATTTAGCTTCAACTTTGATTTGAGTGCAAAGCATTTGTAGTGGCAAAGGCATTTGGGGAAGACAGGCTTTTGGGGTAGCTACCAGCATTGTTTGTTTACCACATGCCTCTGTACAGGTACATCTGGAATTAATGGCTGCAGCTGGGGCAATGCCCAGAGGCAGTAAAGCCTTGGGTTTTTATAGACCTGTGCTCTGTCTGTTGCAAAATCAATCTAACTGCATGTCCTTCAGCAGAGCCAAGCCCAATGATGCTCACCAAGAATTCATTCTAATTGGTTGTGTTATTGGAATCACCCTTCCATGTTGACACAAATCAGTTTCGACATATAGATCATGGAAACAGTCAGGCAGCTTTCTGTTGACTGTATATCCCTGCAGGTCAGATGATGCATGTTAATAGGGCAGCAGCTTTGTCTAGTGTTTGTAAACAGAGAAGATTAGTTTTAGGGCTGCCCGTTTGCCATCAGTTTAAAGAATTCAGTAGTAATCCATTCAGAACAGAGTGCAAGCTTCTTAGTGCTGCTAGTTCACATGACTGCTGAATGCCAAAAGGCCGGATGCTTTTAAATAGCAGCTTGAAGTTTGTTTAAGGTGAACAGGTCATGTGAAGCCCAGATCTCCATAAAATATGTAGGGGCATACCTAACTGTGATGTGGGCCAACAATGGAGCCCTCTCAGGGCCCATTCACCAAGGTGAACTCTGGAATTTAAGCAGAAAACAAAGCAAACAATCTTACCAGGCAAGTGTTTTGGTAATCAGCTGCTAACAGGCGGAGGGTGGGTGGGTAGAAATCTCAGTCAGCAGGGAAGTTCATTTAAGGAAATACATTTTCAACAAATACTCAAGGGAAGTCTTCACTCTGTTGTCTCATGGCTGTGTTTTTTTACTTTTTGATTTTGTTAACATTATGGGGGTTTGTTCTGATTGAATGGCTCTAACCCTTGAATTAATACATCTGCTTTGATCTAATCTAGCTATTTTTATGGGCTGTAATGAAAGAAGGGGGTGAGAAGGAACATCTCCTTCCAAAAATGTGAGTAGAAGAGATTGTTCCCTTTCCTGTGGGCCACAGCCTCTTATTCCTTCTGTATGCCATAATCCACACATTAAAAATAATGTTAAAAGCTGAGACTCTGAACCTAGGGAGAAGCTAGCTACTGGCAACTGGCCTATAAAATGGAGCATAAAGATTGTCAGTTCGGCTCCTGTGTCTAACACTTCCTAATATATAGGAAAACTAGCAGGCTTGCTAAATTTTTGCATGTCAAGCAACTGATGGCAACTCAAATGGGACCACCGCTGGTAAACACTGAGATCAAGATGAAGTTCAGGGAATAGAACATTTTGAATTATTTCATCCTTGGAAAGGGTAACATGCCCTGATTGAGTCATCTGTCTTGCACCTCCTCCCCCCATCCCAACCCCATCACACACACTTGCAAGTCTATCAGAGTTAATATTGTTTGGCGTCTGATTTGTTTTTTTCATTGTCTTGATATAGGTATTTACATAAATTGTGTATTGTGTACATACAATAAGAACAAAAGTTAATGTCTTTCTTCCTTTGCATCCTTTCAGAGATGCTGTTCTCAGCAGCAGCAGCAACAATAACAACTCCACCCCAAGTTTAGATAGAACTTTTCAGCTCAAAATGTATGTTTCAAAAGGTCCGGAGTGAAGTAAAAGTAATCATGTTTTCATTTTGGTTACAGCATTCCCTACTCAGTACATGAAAAAAACAACGGATGAAATAAATGTTGCATAGCACAAATATGTCTTAGTGAATGGAAAGATAACTATCCCAGTGCCAAGCTGTCACATGATCTCTTGACTTATCCTATGTGTCACTTTTTATAGGTACGATGGACATTCAGAGAGGGATTGTATGCATAACAGCTACAGGTGTGACTTTTGTTATCTCAGTTTTTGCTTAGTTCACTTGCAAAATGTTATATCTATATCTATCTATCTATCTATCTATCTATCTAGGCCAATTAAGCATCTTGTGCATAATATTACATTGATTCTGAAATTAGGGTCAGCATGAAGAAAATGCTACATCTCAGTTATGAAATGTTTTCACATTTCACAAACTGGGCCAATTTACATGATATGACAGCCAATTAAGGGTTAATTTACCTCTAAGGAGCTGTGGGGTATGCAGTTCACCATTATGATAATGCAACCCCAAACTGGGGGTTCTTGTGTTGTGTGAATCTGGCTGTGGTGAGTGGGTTATCTGAGGGTTAATAACCCCTGCATAACCCTACAATAGACCATGGATTATGCAAGGGTTATTTAACCCTAAAATAGCCCCCACCAGCTGGGTTCACATGGCATGACAACAACCAGCAATGCCCAGTTAGGGGTTGCATATTCATAATGGCATCTGGCACACTCTGCCAGCTGCTCAAGGGTAAATTAGCCTTCAATGGCCTGGTGTGCCATATGAACCAGGTTATTGTTTCTCCTGAAATGTCTCATGGGCCAGTTACAATGTCTGAGGTTATAATACAAAATGAAAATTCTGAAAGTTCTCTAAGGCCATAGTTAGACAGGGCTTTATCCCAGGGCGATCCCCAGGATCGTCCCTGTGCATTCACATGATGCACAGGGGATCCCGGGATCAGGGAGGGATGATCCTTCCCTTGCCCCAGGATCTCGCCCTCCCCTTCAAGCCCGGTTTTCTGCTGTCTCAGGCTGAGCCCGAGACTGCAGAATGTGTGGCCGGGCATCACAGTTTGTCCTGGCTCCTCATGAGTAACTGCAAGGAGCTGGGAACCACGCACGGGGCGCAGAGTTCCTCAGGAGCTCTGTGCCCATTGGGGGTGGGGTGGGGTGAGCAGGGAAAATGTTTTTTTTTTTAAAAAAAAAATCCCTACCTTTGAGTGCATGAGTGCTTGTGCACATCTTCTGTTATCTTTAAAAAAAGAAAATGGCAGCTGCGACGTCCTCTCCTTCCGAGGCTGTCGCGCGCCACATGTAAACAGAGGGAGGATCTTGTGATAAACACATCGCAAGATCTTCACCCCTCCACTGCACAATAGCAGGTAGGTCTAGCTGAGGCCTAAGAGAGCTAGTGTGGGGTAGTGTCTAAGGTGTTGGACTGGGAATCGGGAGATCCAGGTTCTAGTCCTCACTTGGCTATGGAAACCCACTGGGTGACTTTGGGCCAGTCACAGGCTTTCAGCCCAACCTACCTCACAGGGTTGTTTTGGTGAGGATAACATGGAGAAGAGGAGGATTATGTATGCCACCTTGGGTTCCTTGGAGAAAAAAAGGCAGGATATAAATGTAATAAATTAAATTAAATTAAATAATACTGGGTGAGCTTGGGAAAAATGGCTAGATACTTTTGTTTCAACTCAGCAAGAAACCTGAACAGCTGTGTGTGTGTTTAAATAATACAAGAAAACAACAATCACACTAATATCCAGCAAACCCCACTAAATCCAAGCAATTCACCTCCCAAATATGTGTGGTGCGCTGGGAGCTTGTAAAGAGGAAACAGAAACAACAATAACAACACACAGAGATGAGTTTCATCTATAATAATTTAGATGCTAGTGGTTGGACCTCTTTGCTCTAAATGTTGAGTAATCAGAACCCTATGCTGGTAAATTATTTATCTTATCTTTGGAACATAGAAAAGCATCTTGTCCAGCAATTTCTGTGGAAAGATGCTGTTGTCAAGAATTTTCAGCTGGGATTTCCACTTTTACAAAGGAAAGAGGGAGGGTGAGGAGAATTTGAACTGCCAAGTTTTCCATGTGTACATTTTCAGGAAGAGATGAAGTCATTACAGAATTAGCAGAAAAACCAAATCTAGCCTGACTTCAGCATGGCAACCAAACAGGTCAGGCTTGTGACAATGATGAAGACCCTTGTTATTACCAGAATGCCGATAATCCTTGCTGATAGTTATGTAACCTTGCATTGACATCTAGATATATGCCAATAGAACATTGCTGGAATTTCTACAAAACAGGAGGGGGATTCAACTACATGTTGAATACACAATTGGAAATAAAATGGACTTATTTCCTAATTTCTCTTGTCTTATATATATATGAAGATTCATAGGAATCTTGCACAACATATTCAGTACTGTAGACCTTTAAATATTTGTCTAGAAAGGTTGTAAATAGCACTTTCTTACATTGTATATCATTGCTGGTGCCTGGCAATCCTTTACTGTCAATGGAGGCTACCACATAGCTGCAGCAGCTTGAAAGGGACATGTGCTCACTAAAATGATAATACAGCACACATGCTTCAAGATGGAGGGGTCCTAGTGTTATCAGTTGCAAAGTGGTTCAATTACTGACCTGGTTGACACATAATGCTAACCCACAGTTTATTTAAGTCAGAGTTAACCTATAGTTTATTGCCTTACCCATGGTTTGTCTGGCAGATGATAGAACAAACCAAGGTTTGTTTCCCTCAATCCCTGGATTGTTCTTTTTCCTCCTTCACCCACTTCCTCCCAGTATCCCAAATACCTTTGTGGTGCTGTAGTACTGGCATGTAGAGTGGCTGCAATTTTTGACTGCTCTTGCCCACCATCTCTGTAGCCTAGTGAAACAACCCTTGAACAAGCCATGGGTCTGGGTTTACACATTATGACAACCCATTATTTAAACAATCCAGAGTTCACAACCTAACAACAAAACATGGGTTCTCTTTTTGGGTTGTTCATGGTGGTTTCTCACATCATGACAACCCAGAATTCCAACCTGTCCCCTATGCAGCATCCAGGAGGGCCTCACTCACTGCCTTGTTCACCCCCACCCTTTTTTCATCCCACAGCCACTGACTACCTTATACACTCTGGCAACAACTCTCATTCCCCATGTGCTCCCTGAGGCCCACCCCCATAGTCATAGAGAGCAGAAAGTGGAGGAGTTCAAGTAATATTAAGCTCCCTGTCCCACCCCAAGTCCCATTCTGAGGCCAACTGAAGCCAGCTGGTTCTCTTTCTCTGTATTACTTAAAACATCTAAAAAATAAAAATTGAGAAAAGCAAGATTATAATAGTATGAGGTGAGTTTTCAGAATGAGGAATGCATTTTTTCCCTTTATATATGTGATATATCTGGCATTACCTGGGTCCCTGAATAACGTTAATTTCATAAATAGTCAGGATTGAGTCCTGACACTTCTTTTTGTGGGTTGGGGAACCCCAAAAGCCTTTTTCTCCCATCAAAGCGAACAGGGAGCACTCTCACGGCCAGACCAGTGGCTTCAGTATATGGCAGCTTTTCTCAGCAGGCTCGGCCTATGAGGAGGAAAGGAGAGGATGGGAAAAACAGAACAGAGCAAGAGAGCAAGCCTGGCTTAAGCCCTCGACAGGCAGCAATGCAGGGTCAGTACTGCTTCCTTTCTGGGCAAGACGGGATGGTGCCCATAGATAGGCCATTAGTGCCCCATTTGGTTTGGCTGACTAATTGAATGACGGGTAGGTTGGTTGGTGCCATAGGCGACGGGTTCAGAACTGTACCCTCCATCCCTCCTGCTTTTGATGTTGTATAGTGTTCAAGTCAGATGGCCCCAGGTGCTCTCCCAGAATGGTGGCGGTGGTGGCAATGGCTGTGGGAGCCAGGCAGGAGAAGCTGCTGGCACCAACTCTGCTCAGCTTCTTCATCTAGAACCTGTGGCTGGGGATCAAGGAGTGGGAGGTAAAGGCTGGGCAGGTGGGGCTTGGGCAGCTGGATTTGGATTGAGGCCTCCCAACTGAGGGGAAGAGTTGAGCCACTTCCAGATGATGGCCACCAAAGGCCGGTAGGTCTTCACTCCTGCCCAAGGCATGCTGGGAGTTGTAGGCATAAGTCTAGGTGGGTGTTTTTTAAAATTAAATTCTTTAAAAAAAACCTTAAAATCCCCAAAATCATGTTTTTAGTTTTTTTCTGGTACATTGTACAGCCAGACCTATCTGCATGCCAAAGTTCAACTTTCTCACTCGTCTGGAAGTGGGTTAAGCATTTCCAAAAATACAAACTTGCACACATATGTTCAGCTTTATATATATCAAATATATTCTTGTACCTCTCTACCCAATATGCACGGTTCTGTATATGAGTTCTATAAATGTAATAAACTTTGAATTTTAAAAAATCAATTTTCAAACTGTAACAGTGCCTTTGGAGGGGGTTAGGTATACCACCACTAGAGACGGGGTGGGAGGATCTTTGGGGCCAGAGAGTGAAATGCTTCGTTGGGTCATGGAACAAGAAGTTGCTGTTCAAGTGGGAAAGCTTTTGTGGGGCCAGAGAAAGTCAGCATCCCCTTCAATGATAGCCCCAAGGAAAGCTGCTTGTGCTCAGTAGCTGCTCAGTGCTATTCAGGAGCGTAATAGCCTATATCACGCAGGGCAAGTTATTGTCTCCTCTGCTTATTTACCTCACATCCTTTTTCTTGGATGGGTGTAGCTGTGATAAAAATGGGAACAAGAACATATAAATCCACTATTCTGATTTCCTTCACCTTCTATATTCATTTAGTTCTTGTAAAATGAGTTGATGTAGAGAATTCTAGTTTGAATGTATCTTACACCCAGTTGACAAAAATATTACAATTATGGACAAGGCAATCCTGAAATCATTCTTTGTTACTGTGTCCGTCCCCCCCTCCAGCATTACCTCTTTGGGTTTCTTTTACATGACAAAATCTGTTAGTTTCACTTGTATTTATAGACAGTTTCACTTTCAATTACTACAATAGTTGGCTTCCAAGGAAGCAGTGTTTGCTTGTTTTTAAAACAGCTGTTTGCCTTTGACTGTACTTGAAAGGGAAAAAATGTTGCACAATGATTTGCTATTTGCACAATCTTATTTGTTCAGAATAAAAGCAAGGATAGAACTTGATCTATCATCCTCCCTTTAAAGATTGCATGTTTTTACCTTTGTACCAGAATACAAATTATCGCTGCCCTGTGCATGAACAGGACAAAGGTTGCAAAAATCTTTACTGGCAATAGCGTCAGCTGTTAAAAACAGCCAATGAAAAGAATTTCATGAGATTTTCTGCCTGGCACAATTACAAAATATTGTATTCAGTTAAATTCCAATTTAAATTCATGCTGTACAAGGATTTTGGCACTCCTTTACACTTATGGAAATAAAGAGCAATCACAATGTAAAGTTTATCTAAATAGTTAGGAATGTAGTTGTACTGGTTCCCCAAAATTAAAGACCAATTAGATATTAAATGAGCTTCTGTTGACAATGTGTGCTCTCTTTATCTAAGTAGAGTGATTCCCATCATATGGAATGTACAGCCAGTATCAGATTAGAGTTTAGTAATCAAGATCTTGTGTAGTGTGCAACTTCACACAGAAGACCTCATGGCCTAATTGGCTGCTGTAAGCATTTGTTGTAATCTTTTTTTCCATCTCTGGAATCATTTAGCAATTTCTGTTTCAGAGACAAGTGAATGAGCTCAGCGGATAGCCTATCAGGTGTTACCAGAGAAAATATTGAAGGTTAGGATGGCCAACTGAATTCTATTTTTCAGATTTTACAGGATTGGTAACTGAGGCTAAAAATACAGGTTTGCCTACCTGTAATGGCACCTACTTGAATTTGAAACCTACTGAGCTATATCAGGATGTTTGAACTTGAAAAACAAAACAAAAACACAACTTTATTATTTGAGCGATTAGCTTGCTACATCCTTGCATGACCAAGTAATGAACCTGGGGAAGGTTTATGCAAATGAAAGGATGGGGCTATGGTTTTGTGTTTCCATTAATTTCTAGGGATAAAGTAAATGGTAGCAATCCGAGTCGTAAGACAACTTTTATCTCCTGCTCCAGACACTGGCGTCAAAAAGGTCTGGGAGTCGATTTAGCCGCCATACTACTACTTCCCCTGGGCGCGCACGTTAAGTTAAGCATATGAATGAATGGCTGCCATTTACTACTCTTGAGCACGCCGTTGTGATGATTGTCTCTGAGGAGGAGCTACGCTGCCGCGCGGGATTTCCTTCCTCCAGCCCCGGGACTCCAGTGCCTGAAACGGCTGGGTGATAGGCAGGCATTCCACACTCGCCGCTTTTCCCAACATGAAGATGCAATGAGAGGACAAGCTGCACCTGCTGAATGTCTGTCCGTAACGCAGCTGGGAATGACACAAGAGCAGGGGGTGGGTGGGATGAGAAGTGGCAACCTTAAATGAAGAAGATTGACATATGTGAGGAGATATGCATGTATCGGCGAGAAGAGGCGTGAGGGCTTAAGAGGAGCGCTGCTGCAGCCTTTGTCCTAGCCGGCGCGGGCTTCCTTGCGCCCTCGGCAGCCCGACTCCCTCATTGTCGTCTCCTCTTTTCCCGCCACAAGCCCCCTCCCCCTGCTTCCCACCCTCGCCGTCCCGTCACCCCCTCCCCTCCTTCTGTCTCCCTTCTTTGGCGCCTTTTCCTTCCCGCCACGTCGAGTCTCCTCAGCAGCCCATTCTGACCGAGAGGCCCGGCGCGGGCTGCCAGCGGCCGCCGCGATTGGCCGAGGCGGCGCAAGGGGGCGGCGCCTGCCCGTGCCGGAGACCTGCCCGCCGGCTCTCCCCGGCTCCGCCTCAGCGCTGCTCCCTCCCACTTTACTACAGGCGGCTGAAGCCGGGCCCGCCGCGCCACACGGGAGGGAGCAGGCTGGCCCGGCACGACCCCGCCCGCAGCTCCCGCCCGTGCCTAGGAGACGCCAGCCCTGCCGACGCCGCCTCAGAGACGCTGCCGACGCCACCGCCGGTCCCGGCCTGCCTGGAACACGCGGACGGGGCGGGGATGTTGCTTTCCAAGATCAACTCACTGGCCCACCTGTGCTCGGCGCCCGGCGGGGATCTGCACCCAGTCAAGCCGCTGCCAGGTCAGCCCGGCGGGGAGGAGAATACGGGAGCGAGGAGGAGGAGGAGAGAAGGGGTGATGGAGACCTCCATTCTGGGTTAGTCGGTGGGCAGGTGGCCTGGATGCCCCCACCGCCACCACACCACCAAGGATCAGGGTCGGTCTTCGCGAGGCAAAGATGAGATTTGGGCTGCGGTCAGGGGTTGGGTTTTTTGTGTTCGTTTTCGGGGCGTGGGTGATGCGGGAGACCTCTGATGGGGTACAGCAGATTGATTCCCTTCCTCCTCCGCAGGAAAGGAAAAGGAACCCCTGGAGAAGCTGTACCAGGTGGGCCCGCTGCTCGGCAGTGGCGGTTTCGGCTCGGTCTACTCAGGCACCAGGCTGGCAGATGGAGCTCTGGTAAGTGGCTGCACCGCTAGCCGGGTTTCTGTGAATTGTGCTCTCTGCATTCCCCCCTCCCTCCCTAAAATATCACTCCCTATTCGTTTTGTTCCTCTAGCCTTCTGATATACCCCTTTCTTCCACTCACCCCCCTTTTTTCTTCAACATTGGCTGTTAGCTGGATTGGTTTTCATGCTCTTTTTTTCCTGTTGCGGTTGTAGGTGGCCATCAAGCATGTGTCCCGGGACCGGGTTTCAGAATGGGGAGAACTGGTAAGTGTGCTGGGAAAGAGATCTGGCATGGTCCAACTCTAGAGAAGCCCACCCAGTCAGCGTTGGATGTTCCACTGTGTGGGTCAATTTGCTCATGGACCATTTCTCTCTCCTCTCCCCCTCCCCCATACTCCTTATATAGCCTGGTGGATCCAGGGTACCTATGGAAATCTTGCTCCTGAAAAAGGTCGGCTCGGGCTTTCGAGGGGTGATCCGGCTCCTGGATTGGTTTGAGAGGCCAGACAGTTTCATTTTGGTTTTGGAACGGCCAGATCCTGTGCAGGATCTCTTTGACTTCATCACAGAGCGAGGGGCTCTGCCCGAGGATTTGGCCCGCAGTTTTTTCCGTCAGATTTTGGAGGCAGTTCGACATTGTCACAGCTGTGGCGTCCTGCACCGGGATATCAAGGACGAGAATATCCTGATTGATCTGAGCAGTGGAGAGCTCAAACTTATAGACTTTGGATCTGGAGCCCTGCTCAAGGACACCGTGTACACTGACTTTGATGGTGAGTCTTATCAACTTTCATTTACCACTGTGAGCCAGGGAATTTACTTTTTAAAACAGTGTGTTCCCTGGCGTTGAGTGCTCAATAACTTCACAGCAATGGAACATGTTCTTCCTCCCTTCTGTTGGACTTGTCTTTCTTGTGAAATACATTTTATCCTGATTACCAGTTGCCTACACAAAACTTCTGTTGCTAGGAGATTTAACTCCCATCAATAGCTAGCCTTTGCTACTGATGAGATTGCTCTTCCATAAGTCTGATGGATCCATAGTCTTACTTGCTGTGGGAGCATAGAAAGTGAAGTAAGATGGGCAGCAGATCGGTTGTAAATCTTTTGAGATTATGTCTACTAATTCACCTGCTAGGTAATGCAGATGGGCTTGGGTCTCACAGACAGGGCTAAGCTGAATGTAAACATGCTTGCAGCCATGGTGTTCAAAATCATGAACACTAATCTAACCTTGTAAACAAAACGGAAAGCTTAAGGTACATGGCTTGCTATCTAAGCATGGTAGATAGAGGAGAGGATTTTGTATTCTACCCTTCCCAGTGGTGGCTAGGTACAAAGGTGGAGGCGGGGGAGAAGAGAATTGTTAAGAACTGTTGCCTTTGCCATCTCACTAAATTAATCATCTTGACTGGGAAGTTGCTTTTCGTCATGGCATGAATGTTGTGAAATCTAATATGAAAGAGATCCGTTTACAGCCAGCTCTCCTTTCCTTTCCTACTAAGAAATACAAGTAGACGATTTCTGCCTTTAAAAAACAATAACAGGGTATTTGCGTGTGGAGGAGTAATTCAAGTATTCAAGTGCTAAGATTAGAAAAAACGAGATCTGCTCCTGTCCACAAATTGTTTCTAACAAACTAACCAAGCTTCTTGCGTTGCTAACCAACTCCCTCCAAGAGCCGTTGACTTCAAAAATCACGGCTGGCTTTCGGTTTGTTTTGTTTGTGTTTTTCATCTTGAGTTCCCGAGCGGCATGAGCCGCCTTGCTTTTTTTTTTTGTTTTGTTTTGTTTTTAATTTAACGGCTAATGACCAGGCATGGGTTTGCTCCTCCCCATGTTGCCCTCTTTCTGGCTCAGTTTCCAAGCTTGTGGTGCCCCCTGGTGGTTCATGAGGTATTTTTTTACAACCCAAAGTTTGTAAACAAGAGTCACGTGGCTGGAAACCAGACAAGCAGCTCTGACCTCTATCCTTGCTTCCTGCCAGCTCTGGGTTGGGAGGGAAGAGGGAGATCGGATACAACAACAAAAGCAGAGGTATATCTGAACCAAGCGTTTCTGCAGAGGCGCAATTTGGGTGTAATCAGAACGTCTTATAATTACTACATGGACAACTAAGACAAAGACACTCCCTTAATGTCATACAATAGCTCTGTTTTCGTCTACTTAGCAGATTAACTTTAGCAGAACTTGTGTTGTTTTTACTCCTTTTTTGGAGATCAAGAGCTTTCCATAATAGAGCTGGCTTTGGGAGGGATCTTCCCTTAAAGGTGGCCTAGGAATAATTTTAAATAAATAATACTTAATCGCCCCTTCACCCCATTGAAACAATTGTGGTGTTTGGAGATTGTATAGACATTGAATTGGCAAGCTGCCTCTGGAAAAATATATATTTAAAATTGCCTTTCAAAGATTCAATACATTACTACCTTACCACAACTGAAAACTAGATCATTTTAAGTTCCTAGTTAACTAAAGCTACAGGAGCTTGTCTAAACCTAAAGTATGACAGGGATTTAGTGATACTTGTACCTGAATTCTGTAGAATTTTTAATTTTCTTGATGATGAGACCAATGTCCTTCTTTTTCAGGGACTCGTGTATATAGTCCTCCAGAATGGATCCGGTATCACAGGTATCATGGCAGGTCTGCTGCGGTGTGGTCGCTTGGAGTATTACTCTATGACATGGTGTGTGGTGATATCCCCTTTGAGCATGATGAGGAGATCGTAAGGGGACAAGTCTATTTTCGGCAAAGGGTTTCTCCAGGTAAATTCTTGCTGCTGTTACCTGATAGGGGGATACTCAAACTATGTTGTGTTCAAGTCACTGCCATATGCTAGTATACAGGGCTGCCTGCAACATGTAAGTAGGCGCTTGAAGAGCACAAGCAAAATCCCAGAATTTGAACTTGGTTGCATGTTGCCAAACTGTACAAACCAGTGTTCCTAAAACCACTTCCTTGGCTTTCAGTGGTCCCTTGATACCACGCTATCTGGCAACACAAGGAATTTTGGTGTCACTTAACCTTGGCACAAATAGCACAGCAAGGTGAATGAATTGGTCAAAGATCGTTTCAGTCAGATAAACCAGTCTTGTTTTATGAAGCAAGTTGGAGAGATTTTTCAGCAGATGTGTCCCCTTACTTCTGTACATTCTACTCAGTGATAGGCTTTTCCTAACTTTGTGCTTTCTTTTGTAGAGTGCCAGCATCTCATAAAGTGGTGTTTAGCTCTGAGGCCTTCTGACAGGCCATCTTTTGAAGACCTTTTGAACCATTCTTGGATGCAAGATGTTCTCCTGCCTCAGGAAACAGCTGAGATTCACTTGCACAGTCTAATTCAAGATTCTAGCAAATAGCAGTGCGTCGATCCTTTTGGGGTACAAAACAGAATTTCACTCTACAGAGTCTGGTTGACTGGGAATTTTTACAGGAACGCTATTCATCTCATTCCAGACACCTGCTGCCTGGAGACTCTGCCAGACTTGAAGAAACCCATCTCTTCTGATAGAGTAGACTTGAAGTTCTTGGGGCCTGCCTTGCAAACTTCTTTGCCACTAGATGAATTGGGCAAGTCCATGAGTGTCCACAACCTGCTGAATCCTAGAATATGAAAGGAGTGGAACAGAGCACTAGAGCAGTTGTTTCCATTGGGGGATTCTGGGTACGGGGAGGGGAAGGGAAGGTACTGATTTGGATTGGCTACCTGTCTTCACTGTGTCACCCTGTTCCGAGTGCCTTCAGTTGCAATCTGAGCTGTGCTGGGGAAAATTACTTGAACGTTCCTTCATTGCTGCTGTCTCAAGGTTCACAAGGTTCCACCTTCTAAAGAACTGCTTCAAAAGAAACTGGGGGGTGATACATTGGCAAACTAATTGCTGCCCTGTATGAACTCTGAATTTGCTTCTTGCAGCCTCTCAAAAGTGAAGGCATCCTCAAGTGCACAAACAATGCAACCCAATTAATTGTAAATTTGTACAGAACAATACAGGAACAAAGTGTGGTGTACAGAAGATTGTAGTTTATAATGGTTTTTACTCTTGTTTTTTAATTTATTTCTAGGATTTTTTAAATGAAATGTCCTAACTTGTAGGATCTTATTTATTTTATTTATGAATCATGTGAGTTCTTGGCCTACACCTCACTGCTGCAACTGCTTGTCTGGTTTCCTGTCAATTGCCTCTGCCTGTCTTTTCCCCACTCCCAAATCCCTTCCTCATTGGGTTATCTTCTGCTGCTTCATGTCTTGCCACTGTATGGAGCAGCTGACCACCTCTCAGCCATGTGTAAATATTTCTAGCTGTGATTGTTCAGCCTCCCTGAATGTTTGAGACATGTTTCCACAGGTACTAGTGGGAACATGTGTGTATGTGTATATAGTGCTCTTACTGAAAATGGGGCAAGATTCCTTGGACTTCAACACTGTCAGGCTTGTGTAAGTAATTTGGTGTGTAGTCTGCTGGTTTTTTAAATAGCTAATACTGTACAGGGAATTCAGAAATGCTAATTTTTTATACATGCTGTTTTAAATAAAATGGAATCACTTGATTGACTTCTGGCTCTTGACTGGTACAACAGGTCAAAACTAGACTTCGCCTGCTTGCTTGTTATGTTATTAAGCACTTTGCTGTAGCCCATCGTCCAAATCACTTGTAGCTCTGTCTCTGGCTAGAAACGTAAAAGTATATATCAATATTCTAAGCAAAATAACACAACTATCCCTGGATTGATGTTTGCAACATCTCCCTTGTCTACTGAACTTTTCTTCTACAGGGGACCATGCACAGGACCTGACTTCACATTTACTGTAATGCAATTCTGTGCTCCTGCTTGATCAATTTACTTTCTTAATGTGTGTGTGGGGGAAACCCTACTTATAAAAAAAAATCTCCCCTTTATGCTGACATTTTAACTGATAGTTATGATGGTAGTACCAGTACCTGCAATACAATGCAGAGTTGTTTAACACTTAAGTATAGAGAAGTGCTTTCAGTGGTTTCTAGTTCTTGGAGCTCCAAATTAGGTTTCACCAAGTTTTAACTTGGGGGAAGTAAGTGCCTTCATAGTGTTATCTTCTTTACAACTTGGGACCAAACTGCACATTAGGTGAAAAGTCCATGCTTAGATGTTTTAAATTTACTAAAGGTTGTTTGCATTTCAATAATGGTGGTTTGGGGTTGGATATAAATCTCCAAACATAATATATTGAAGCAAGTTCCATTAATTGCAATGGAATTTGCACATGTGAGTGTGCGTAATCTGCATTATTGTCATTGGCCTCCCTTAATTCCAGTAAACCCTTCTTGACTGTTAGCTTATTCTGAGAAAACCTTCCCACAAGGACAAAGCATGACCAGAATGTCAAGCTGCACTGAGGCTGATCCAGTGATAGTAACTTCCTCCTGTGGTTTGTTTCTATCTTCTCCCACACACTGTTGGTAACTGTAAGAGAAATGATCCAGGGCCAGAGATCCTAGCTCCGTAGAATCTCATAAAATCAAGAGCGACATTCCACCCTTCATGCCTCCAATAGGCTTCTGACATTATACTGCTTTAGGTCCCCTATTTTGGGTGTGATTAACTGGGTGTACACACATGGGCAAAAGATGAGCATATAGGAGAATGGAAGATGGCACTGAAGCACTCTGGGGAGGCAGTTTTGTTCCCAGTTCATTAAGGATGGGGGCCAAACCAGAGGTTATGGCCTCCCACCCACCCCACACCTGATGCTCTTCAGATGTATTGCACTGCAACTCCCATTATTCCCAGCCAACTGCAGGAATGCTGAAAGTTGCAGTCCAACATATCTAGAAAGCATCAGGTTGGGGAAAGCTGGGTTACAGGAAACGTGGCCATTTGCAATGCCTGTTGCACATCAAAGTCTCCCTTACATCTGGAATAATTTGCATTGTGACATAGTATTTTGCATTTTTGTGCCACAGGCAGCTAGTGGAAACACAGGACACAAGTTCTACTTGATGTTAAGGTGGGGAAAAGTAGATCTGCAACTTGCCTTGTTGGTAGCTACCATGCATTTGGCCAGCAGTTAAGATGACAGCTGTGCATGTGTGACTGGCCACCTCTGCCCACACATCTCCCCAAACTATATGTCCTTGTCCTCTGGAATGCAGCTACTGCAGCTTGTTGCTATCTCCTGGCAAGAGGAAGCAAAGCTTGGATAACCACCTGAAGAGTTTATAAAGGCAGCTCCAGGGTTGATAGAGAAAGTAACAGCTTAAGCATTTTTCTCGGCACTGCAATGGGGAGCAGGAGCAATGAACCCTGTGCGCGTGTAGGATAAGGCTGAAGGTTTCTAGATAGTTCCTTATGTGCAGTTCCTATTCTAATTCCTTATTCAAGTGAGATTCAGGCTACTTCTGTATCTCTGAATAAGGAACTAGGTACTACGCAGCATTCTCATACAAAGTATACAATACCTTGGCATATCATCTGTGCTTGTTTTCTCTCCCTGAATTTCATTGTATATCCGCATTAGCTCTTAAGACTCGCTAGTCTTTAATGTTCCTGCTGCTGTCACTCTTATGGGACCTCATATGAACCTAGAAGTCTGCTGCTAAGCAGCACCGGATGTAACTGTCTCTGTGAAATGAATGTAGTTTGTGTTGATGTGCATGTACAGGAAATGCGAGCATCAATATTCACACCATGGCAGGCTGTTTGCTTAGCAGCCACTGTTAGTAGCCCTGATAAGATTTTCAAGGTGTTATGTGAGGGAAGACTATTCATACCTATTCTTTTGCTATGGGCAGATGTCTGCTAGAAGGATGTTTTATCTTCCAAAGTAAGAGAGAACAAAAAATGTGGGGTCACTTGGGACCTTCCTGCAGCGAGGAAAGGAATGCACAAGTCCAAGCCCTGCTCCCAATTCCTCCCCCCACCCAGCGAAAATCAGTAACTTCTTAACAGGTGCAATTAGAGCTAAAATCCAGTGCTCAATGAGTGGACCTCCGCTTGCTCAAAGGGCATTTCCATTTCCATTCCCCCCTACCCACTGGTAGCCCCACAAATCATCTCTGGGGAAATCCTCTTCAAAGCAGATTTGGGGTGGTATGGGGGCTATAGGGGAAATTTGATCTGCCAGCCATATTTGTTCTGTTGGTGGAAGGGCAACATTAGATACAATCCTTAGCCATGTACTTGGAATGATTATCCTCAGCACTATAATTGAACTAACTTCGAGTCCGCTGTCACTCAGTAGTGCAACATCTTGTCCCCACTAATGGATTATGAATGGGGAGCACCAGCCATTCACTTTTCTTAGTGTGAAATGGGATAGGATGATCATAGCTGGCTTTAGATAACAGGCAATTAGGGCTACGCTTGCCCCCCGATTCGCCTCATGCTTTGGGGGTTGTCTGCCTCGTGCTGAAACCAAGGCAGGATTCAGGCCCCCCAAGGTGACTTGGCCTTGCAGGCCCCCGGGTGCAGGCCACACAGCCAGCACCCAGGAAAATCGGGAGCAGGTCTGGGTAGAAGTCCATTGGACTCCTGACTCCATACTCCCTCCCTCGCCCCACCACCCCAGAGCTGCTGCTGCTGGGACTTACCCACTCATCTGCTGCTGCTGTGCTGCTGCCACCGCCGCATCACCCCATCACTTCCACCATCACCCCATGACCAGGACATGCAGCATCCTCCTGAGAGCCAGGCCATGATTTCAAGATACCATGTTTTAGTACATTTACGGCCGCCGTAGTTTGCAGTCCAAAGATCCCATGATATCTTGAAATTGCGGCCTGGCTCTCAGGTGGATGCCATGTTTTCCTGGTTGTGGCAGTGAAGCGGCAAGAGAGGTGAGTCCAGGGCCATCTGAAGTGTCCCAAGGTATCCCAAAGCTTCAGTACCAATCCACTTCGACCTTTTATTTATTTATTTATTACATTTTTATACCGCCCAATAGCCGAAGCTCTCTGGGCGGTTCACAAAAGCCGCTTTGGGCCACCCCAGAACCGACTCGGAACTGAGGCGAGGCAGGTCAAATCAGCCCACCTCACCTCAGTTTCAAGGATTCGGCCTAAAACGGCATAAAAAACCATATTATCTATCTTCTTCACTGGCTGTTGAGCATTGATTCCATGAAGTGCACCATATCCTCTGAAGGAGAAGTTCTGCCCGATGTGGCCACAGCGTCATCAGATGATGGTAGAGACATCAGTACTAACGAGATCAATGTTGAGTCCAATGCATAATTATCTATGGAGTGAGGCGAAGTTTCTGAGTCTTGAACTATAGGTGGTAGAGGCAGAGGACGCTGTGTATGGGAGGCATGCGTCTCCCTTCCTGTCAGTCTATCCCATCTATGTAGAGAAATAGATTGGGATGAACTAGTGGCGGAGCTATGAATTTGTCCCTAAGAGCGCGGAAAACAGTAGCCAAAGGTGGATATTGCTACCCAGGCAGAGGTGCTTCAAGGCACTGAGACCGAGGGCAAAAACATCACAGCCTCTCCTGTATGGCCAATCACCCACAGAGCATGGCCAATATAAAGGAGTAGACTACTCAGAGTAGCCCTCCCAATCATGGATGGGAGAGCCAGATCTGCCCCTGAAATTGTCTCCACTGCCTCTAGGTGAGAGGAGTGGTCGAGGCGAAGGGTCTCTTGAGGAGATCCTCTGTTGTCTAGGAGTTGGTTCCTTCCCTTGGTGGTGAGGAGTCTCTTATCACCCCCTCTGATTCTGAGGTTGTCAGTGCTGGAGGTGTAGATTCTGGGGGTGATGGAACTCTAAGCATCGGTATTGAGGGGCTAATGTCTTGGACCGGTACTAAGGTGCTCGGTATTGATGGTGGAGATGGGCCAAAGAAGAAACTTTGGGCTTTTTGCCGATATCCTTCAAATCCATCCGAAGAGGATTTATGCTCCCTTGGATAGTTTCTTTGCCATGGTTATGGCCACAGAGTGGCCTAGAGGTGGTGGATCTGTGCGTCTCATGGTTAGGGTCAATGAGTTCGGAGAAGAAGGGCCCGGAGGAGGCACCTCCACATTTCGGTCCTTAGACTTACAAGCTGTTTGAGGAGACTCTGAAGTGTCTGCTGCTTTCTCGACCCTCTTCCACAGAACTGCCTTAAGGCAATCAGAGTGATTGCATCGAGCCTGCTTCAAAAGGCTCATAAAACAGGAGCAAGTCTCAATGATGTGAGACTCCCCCAGATAAAGTAAGCAGGGAGAGTGTCCATTGGTTAGGGGAACTTTACTCCCACAGCGAGAACACTTTTTGAAAAGTTGTTTTCCAGACAAAAAGGGGAAAGACTTCTTTTTTTTTACAGCGAAGAAAGAAGCGAAGAGATGGACAAAGCAGGATCAAAAATAGAAAAAAAAAACCCACCCTCAGCTAATAATAAGATAAAGTACGTTCTCCAAGAGTGAACTCCTGACGAGTTTCTTCAGGCAGTGGTTGAAAGAGAACTGAGGGGAAAGGCAGGAACCCACCTGAGTATGTGCAGTAGGACAGTGGGGGAGGGTTCCTGCAAAACGATCCTCAGCTATGGAAGATTCCCCAACAAGGCTCTGCACAGGTGCAGAGCCCATGTGTGTGATGCACAGAGACTACGAAGAAGAACCTGTAGGAATGACATCTGGACATTATGTAGTCAGGGTAAGAAATCCGGGACTGTGTAGATGTTGTTGGATTCCAATTCCAATCAGCTACAGCCAACATAGCCAGCAATCAGGGTCGATAGGAGTTGGAGTCCAACAGCATCTGAAGGGCCACAGGTTCCTCATCCCAGCTTGATAGCAAATGGGTGAGTGCTGCACTTTTGTTGTAGTACAAAAATTGATTGCCTAAAAAGAAATTGAGAATGTTTCAGTCCAACTTCCCATCAGAGCCAAACTACACAATTTGCGGGAGATCCATTAATGTCCCTCCCAACGTTTGGTTTCCCCCCCTTTCTTTCAACGAAATGTGACTGTGGGTCACTGACCATGTGAAATGAGCAAGCAGTTTTGAGGGAGGTAGTGTTTAAGCCCCTGACATTTTCCTTGGTCAAAATTGCCTCCTATGCTGCAATTCTCCCCCACATTTGGGAGCTGATCGAAAGACTCCATTAAAGGCCCCATCTCTCCTACTTTCATATGGAAAGAGCACCACCTGCCGTCTGACTTATGGCATACAGGGAAACTCCACCTTTAGTATGGTAGGGTGACTGACCATATGAAAAGGAGGGCAGGGCTCCTATATAACTGTCCAGTTGTATAGAAAAGGGAATTTCAGCAAGTGTCATTTGTATGCATGCAGCACCTGGTAAAATTCCCTTTATCACAACAGTTAAAGCTGCAGGAGCCCTGCTCTCTTTTGTATCTGGTCACCCTAGCTATACTACTTCCCCAAGCTGTAGGATCTTTTAGGGACAGTCTTTTACAAGGTCAGCTCCCTTCCTGTGGGGACAGATTAGGGAAAACGTACACTGGTTTTGCAATATGTTTGTTACAACATACAGGCTGAGCATGGCCAGGAAGGGGGAAGGGCAAACAAGCACCCAGGCGGACAGAGCTAGTTTAAAGCATCATCATATCTCCCAACAAAGCAAACAGCATGCATGTGCATTTCTTCCTAGCCAGGATTTGTTTTCTCTGCCTACATTCAAAACTGCCACACAGGTGGCACCAGGACAAAAAAATAAAAATAAAAGCGGGGGATTAGATGAGTGGTTTTAAATAGTTAAAAGGTTAGCAGCCTTTTAGACTGAGGCTAGATCTACACTACTGCTTTATAGCAGCAGTAAAGGGCACTGATAGCTGTTGGGGCACAGAACACATTCCATATACCGCTTTCATAGTGCATTTTATTCGACATTTGTAATGATGAGACACAAGGTGTAGATCTGAAACAAATGCCCACATTTTAATTTTGTTTTGATGTAAATAAAATTACAAGGTATAGCACAGGTGAAGGAATGATTTTACAGTGTTCATTTTATGTTCTATTTCTCACAACTTTTTAGATGAATTAATAAGAGGAATTCGAAAAGGTAATTTTGTCGTCTCTGTGAAGAACTGTTGTCCATCGCTCAGAAATATGTTTAATGTGATTCATAAATGTCATTAAATAATAAAGAAATAAATGCATTTTAAAAATATTTCTGTACCACCTTGTCATAGCCAGATGGTGTATAATAATATTGGATACCCATCCTTACACTGTGCTTTAGCACAAATTGAAACAGTTTTTTGTTTTGTTTTTTAAGTTGCTAAAATGGTGCCAATTGGAACGGAAAGCAGAGACACTTCCAGATTATGCTTTTTATCATGCAATCGAACTGCCTTACTCATGGAATTTGACAGACCATGTCACCTTCCAGTTGTAAGTGTCCTGTGTTTTCCCACCACTTCTTCTGTCTTTTTTCTTTCCACAAAAATAAACTGTTAAGGAGGAAAAGTCGGAACTGTTGCATAATGCCTTTTGACTGGTAGTGCTAGGAGCTGTTTGTCTGGAAGCATCCAGTGAAGGTGAGCTGAAGTGACAATGCATGACTTTAGTGCTTAACTGCCCGAAACATCACAGCACGTGTCTCAATGACGCCTCTTAAAAACATGGAAGAGTAGCGCTAAAGCATTCAACACTTGCAGAGATTGCCCTGCTGTTCCATTCCTTCCAACACCTGCCCACTCTGCAGACTCTCAGGTTTTGTGAGCTTTCAAAAGAAATCGCAGCAGTACAGGGAAAACAAGAAATAGGGGATGATGTCATGTAGTTAACTCACAAAAGTGAGGGAATGAAGAGTGGCAATTCCAGAATAAAGGCCTAGTGTGGAAGCACCCTTGTTCTCTCACAGCTCCTTATCTGCATGGGTAGCACGTTTTCTATCTATTGGCCCATGGAAGGTGTGTGTGATGTTTTGCACAGAAAATGTTTCCTACTGACTTCATGAAATAGAACTATTTATTGTGAGTTCAAACTATCAATGATTAAATGCCAGGTTGTCAAAACAAACATATCAGGCAAAACAGCTGAGCACAAAATCATGTGGCAACATTGGTGGACTTTTGATCCCAAATCAGGATGCAGAATGGTTCTAGTATTCTTTCTTAGTATTAGACAGTAGGAGCATGACTGAATTCTACAAATTAAACTGTTTTTAAGCATTAAGGATATTAGGCAGTCATATATGGGCTAGATATATCTGAACTCAATCTAGCCAGCAGTGTGTTGGTATGATGGGGTGCAATTAAATACGTATTGACTGCCTGCACTGTTGCAAAACTGTGTGTGAGGTTAGAACAACATAGCATGCAGGCAAGCATAGTTTCTCAATCCTGTATTTGCTGAAAAATATGAATGCAGGGTAAGGTGGAGCTTTGCAGGGAAGAACTGAAGGGTGGGAGGATACGTGTGCTTAACCCTTCCTCCTCCTGCTACTTTCCCTCTGCACACCCCCTAGTCTAGAGATTGTTGGAGAGTGGGGAAATGTGGAAGTCTCTGCTCCTCCCAAGCAATCGCCACCAAGATCACGGTTTCCCCACCACTAATATTGATGGCGAAACAACAGTATTGGCTGCCTGAAGGAAAGCCGCCAACCCCTGCAGCAATCCCTACTGAGAAACCTGTCCAGGCAGAACAATGGGCTTTTCCCCACAGTTGATGCCTGATCAGCTGGCCTGTAGGGAAAAATGGGTGTGGCTCCTCCAGCTGCAAGGAGAGTGGTGAAGGACTGGCTGCAGGGTTGTTCACGTATGCTCTAGTCTGTCCCTTCCCTGGCAAGTTTCTTTGCAGGCTTGGGACCTTGCTAGAGAAAAAATAGCTGTTGAGGAAGATGTGCAGGGGTTAAATACCTCTTTCCTACCAATTGCTTCTCCTCTGCAAATTCGCCACCCTGCATACATGTTATTTAGCAACCTTGTGGGGATGTGTAGTTCTGTCCTAAGAAAGAGAACAAACTAGTTTTTCTTCAACTTTAGCATGTAGCAATAAAACATCACCATCATGTTATGTAGTACATATGTACATCCAAAAGCTTTATGCATTCTTGGTAGGCACACCTTTCTCCACTGCAATATATAATCCCAGTTTTCCAGAGGCATGTCGTTTTGATTATGGGCTAGAAACCCTCATCCTACTCCAATAGCCTGATGTCACAGCTCTCACACTCAATGATACAAAACATGAAGCTGGGGAAAATTAATTCCAGATACAACTGATAGGAAATGTATGTCTCTTAAGAATATCAGGTCAATCCAATAAAGTAATGCAATAAGAACAAATTAAACCACATGAAAATACCACAAATGCATACACTAAACCTGCAGTCCTAGCTCACCAAACTAACTACTGTGGTGCACTTAGTGCTTGACAGCTTCCTGTTTTTGCAATTCCAGGCAGGCAATATTAACAGGAGACATATCAAACACCGAGAAGATAGCAGTACATGGTTTGTGGACTTTTCATTTCTTGGCATGTCCCAAGTTGTGCAGGCCTAGTGTGCATAAGTCCATAGAAAAGTAATCTCACAATTCTCATTGGATTCTCCTAGCATTGACGCCCAACCGAAATCTGGAAGGTTCTGTCACATGTCTCGATACCCGCCTTGTCCGCAGTGACATCCTCCCTGTGCTTTTGCCTTCAATAACCAACAAAGCAAAATTAATGACAAAAGAGAGCCAAAAGCAGTCTGCGGGAATCCTGGTGGCCAACCCAAACCATTCCAAAGGACTGATGGAAAACCGAGCAAAATGTGCAGCCCTGCTAACCAGGACTTTGTTGATGCAACAGGAGACATCATAGAAGATTATCCAAATAATGTAGATAAATAGTCCTACAGTGTTTCGCTTCTGGATGGAATACAGAAAGTAGGCACAGATAGGATAAGTTATAAGGGTCAGTGTAATTGATACGTAATAACAATATGGGATAATCCACACTAGGGTAGTGCTCTCCTGTAGGTCAGCTCTGTGTAACAAAACTACAGACCGGTTGAGGTGACCATACTCAAAGATAAGGCACATATTGCTCATCAGAATCATATAGACACCAGCTAGAGTAGACCCTGCTTTTGGTGCTATGCCGCAGAAGCCATCTGCACACAGAGAAAACATTGAGCGTTCTCCAGGAATACCTGAAAGACAAAGGAAACAGAATCAGTAGTGAAGGATATGGAAAATGTGTTCAGAGCTATTTGAAGAAGAACTTCTGGGGAGCAAGCTTAAATATGGAAGAAGAAGAGGAGGAGGAGGAGGAGGAGGAAGAGGGATGAACGTGAACAGCTGATATAGGAGAGGAGGCAATGGTGTTGATGCACACGTGGATGTATGAACAACATGGAAGTGTAAAAATGTGTTTGCAGCATCGACTTGATATTATTATTATTATTTATTTATACAGCACCATCAATGTACATGGTGCTGTACAGAGTAAAACCATAAATAGCAAGACCCTGCCGCATAGGCTTACATTCTAATAAAATCATAATAAAACAATAAGGAGGGGAAGAGAATGCACCAAACAGGCAGTATAAAAGTCAGAACAAAATCAAGTTTTAAAAGCTTTAGATCCCAAAGGATCTAAAATAGATAGATCCCAAAGGCTGGAAAGAGTGTGTGAGCATCTACCAGGGCGGTATCTTTTCACCAAAATATAACTTTCCACTAATGCTGCAATACTATGCATACTTACCTGGGAATAAGTCTCACTGAATGCAGTAGAGATAACTTCTGAATAATACAGGGTTATTTGGAAGTAATCTCCATGCACAGGGTTGCACTGCAAAGAATGTATAATTTCCCTCAGAACTAAACCAGCCTATTATGGTCCAGATTTGGAAGCCTGAGGATGCAGTGCTTTACTGCATCCTCAGGCTTCCAAATCTGGACCATAATAGGACTGATTTAAATGCAAGATTAGTGGATCCTGTCTTTAAACAAAAAGTAGTATTCATGCTTAACTCCATCCTCATCCAAAAGGTTCTAAAATGGTGACCTGTGGAAATGCTTTTCTTCAGTCTAAATTGACATATTATTATCAAATGGACCCATGATTTCCCCCTCCCAGCCACCATGAAAACTTCCACGGTTGCTTCTTCTCTGAGGTCAGGAAGCTGATCTCATGGAGGGAACGTGTTGAGGTATGCCAGTGGATAGGGAACAGCTGTAGATTTATAGGATGACTCCTAACACTGGGGGGGGGGAGGGGTTAATGGGCATATAGACCAGCCCTGGAGCTTAGAATTTAATTTCCCCCCCTAGAAACTTCTGAGGAGGTGTGGGGAGGAAGTAATAGAATCATAGAGTCATAGAATAGAAGAGTTGGAAGGGGCCTACAAGGCCATCGAGTCCAACCCCCTGCTCAATGCAGGAATAATAATAAGATGGCTCCTTCCTCTATCCTCTCTTAAGATACACTGGAGGCTCTTATATTGGAGCCCTCTGACAGGGAGCTTGGCATTGCTCTCTTAGAAACTTTAAAAATCCTTTAAAACACAATAAAAACTATCAGAGATATGCAGCTAGAGCAACAATTCTAAATAAGATTTTGTATTTGAAAATAAGTTTCACAGTGGAAAGCAGGCAAGCAAGCTTGGCAGAGGGCATAGGCAAGGGTGATGCCGGGACTCTCACTTAAGTCATACATGAGCTGATGCCCAGATGACCTTAATCCAGTCTGTCAACAGTTTATGGTATATACATATGCAAATTACATGATGCTTTCTGCATCTGAAGGGCAAATACTATGCATGTTTAGACAGAAAAAAGTCCTACAACAACCAGCATTTTTAAAGACTTTAAAAACTCAAGTTTATCTTTATTTGGTACCATGTTGAAAGTTGTTGACAAGAAGAGTATTCAAACTTGCTAAAACAGGTTTGTCTATATCTGCTGCATTGTATCTTACCAAATTTTAAGCAAGACTTTAATCAAGAAACTGGTCCAGTTTTCCCCTTCACTGTAAAAAACACACATATAGATTTGCGTAGCAGGGTGTGAGTCATAATAATACCTTTTGGTTTTGTCAATCTCAAATCCTAGTTTTTGTTTTCGGTATTGCAGCACAGAGAACTAGCTTTTTCCTTCACTTTCCAACTTCTTCTGGACTAAAAGAAACAAAATCAGATGCCTTCATCAGACTCTCTGTTTGTTTTGTAGAAAGGGGAAGAGGATAAGGAATGCAACTGCAATAGAAAATAGGACCTGGTTTCCATTTGTGGCAGAATTCTATTGACATCTAGTGGTGACTGATACAGACCTCAGTTCAGTCCACTGAACCATGTTACACTGGGGGCATAATTTTCTAAGGATTGTTCAGATGGATAGTATGACAATGGTGATGATTTATTTCATTTCTATACTGCCCTATAGCTGAAGCTCTCCGGACGGTTTGCAACAATTCATAAAAATACATAATACAACATAACTAAAATAGTCTAATTTTTTAACATAGAAAAATTAAAACAATGTAAACAGCTAAGAACAATGTAAACAAACAATGTGCTTATTTCACCCATTATGTATTTTTGTTTGTTCATAGTGCTTGAAAACTGCTTCAACTATTGGGTAATATAGAAATGTAATAAAAAATAAAATAAAAATGGTGCTGTGGCTGCACAGCGGGTCTATTCCACCTCTGTTTCAGCTTAAAGTGGATAAATAGAATTGGAACAAATGGTTCCCTGTTTTATACACAGAAGGGAATATGGTGCAGGGCACCCCCATACCAATACTGCTGCTGTTTGCACAGACATAATGCAGTTGAATGCCTTTACGGGCTTAGAAGCATGCAAATCCTGCAGGCTGGATAGCCGAGTGAAGACACCCACCCACCCACCACAAATGCTGAGATTCAGCGGAGTGTTACACTAAATGTGTGCATTAAAAACAAACAAAAACAATCCCACTCTTCATTTATGGATTTTTCTTTTTAATAAGCCACAAAATAGCTAATACTTCTGTCTGTTGTGCAGTGAAAGGACAATACCAACAGAATACATACAGAAAAGCGATGTAGACCAAATTCCCCTCAGACCACACTTCCCAAAGAACTACAGACATATCTGCTACTTTAAGGGCACAAATCTATGCACATTTAGACAGAAAAAAGTCTTACAATTCCCAGCATTCCCCAGTCACCTTGGCTGAGGAATGCTGGGAATTGTAGGATTCCCCCTCCCCCCCGTCTAAACATGCATAGCATTGCACCCCTGGAATACAGTCCCTGCATCTCCTTCATATCTTAAAGCAGCCTTCCCCACCACAATTACCATTATGCCCTGCCAGGTTGGCTGAAGATGATAGGAGCTGTGATCCAACACTTCTGGAGGGCACCAGGTTAGAGAAGGCTGCTTCAAAATGTAAAGGAAATGCATGATGAGGATGCCTTCAAACAGAGGACTGTCTGCCCTGAAGAAACATGGCAAACATTGTTTAGCACCCCTCATCGGCATATCTCTTTTGCTTTCGTTATGAACACTTTTGCATTATATGGATCTGTCTTGTTTAGTTTGCTCCTAAAAAGTGCCTTTCAGTCTCTCACTATACATGAACTTCGTTAACATACGACAGAAAGTCAAAAAGCCCTTTTAAACCTTAATGTATATTCTTCCCATTGTTGGTTTTACATTTGTGTTGAAGATAGATTTTAGGGGGGAAAACTAAAAAAATGTGACCCTCAGAGGTGAAAATGACTTAGTTTTCAAGAACAAAAGAGAGAAGACACAGGATATAAAAACACTCCAATTTTGCAGTCCTAAGCACTTTTGGAGTGCAGTCCCATGGATGATGTTAGGAAATAGGATCATGCTGCAGTGAAAGTTAACACAGTATCCAGCAAAAGCGAATTAGCCTAGTTTAGGGAGGTTGAGCAACTCAGCTGATATATCGAAGCCTCTTCGTCTCTGCCCCTATCACTGCATCTTCACTTTGATGAAATTTAGGCAAGCGACGCCCAAGCGGATGGAGGGGACACCCAGTAACTCAGCACCACTCCGGGCGAGGTCAGCATTGGCTCGCGCGTTGATTTGCTGTCAAGCCTCCGTTTACGATATTGTTTTCAGCCACGGACTGTGCGCAGCAAACACAGGGGGCGGAGCCCATTTCAAATCTGCCGATATTTGAAAGCAAGCGAGCCAACGGGCCAGTGGAGGGTGGTGGCTCCGATTTTGGTGGGGCTGTGAATTCACTCTGGGTTTCAATCAGAGCCAGCCAGAACTCTAAAGGAACTATCCAAAGTGCTGAAGCGATTTGGGATGGGGTTCAGCACCTTGGAACTCAATTGGAGTTCTGGCTGGCTCCGCCAGAAACTCAGAGTGAATTCGCAGCTCCAGTGACATCGGAGCCACCAGCCTCCACTAGCCGTTCATTTTCTGAGTCAGACGGCCACCCTGAGGCTCCTCAGCTGGCACCTTCTTTGGGTGGTTCAGCCCCTCCTCATGACAGTTGGCTTTGACGGTGGCTTTCTATTCCCGCTTCTCCGAGAGCGCAGCTAGTTTTGACAGTTAAACCACCTTCCCCGCACTGCACATGGCCTCCTTGCTCCCTCCCCTTCTTCTCCGCCCCTCCCCTCCGCAGCAATGGGTGGATGATCCCGCCTCCCAAGCTCTGCGCGGCTTCTGATTCCTCGCTTTTTTCTTCCCCTTTGGCGCTTCACGTTGCTTGAGCTATGAGACTCTGGATTGGCTAGACTTGGAGACTATCGGTCAGGCAGCCAATGGCTGGGCAGTGCCCGCCCGAATCCAAGATGGCGGCGCTGGGGACTAGCAACGGGGCCCCTGGAGGGAGGAGGTGAAGCGGCCTCGGCCGGAGGCTTTCGGCCCCACCGCTCCGGCTCGTCCCTTCCTTCCCGGGGACGGCGGGGGGACTGGGCCTCTTGCCCCAGCCATGGCTGCGGAAAGTAGCAAGCAGTTCTGGAAGCGGAGCGCCAAGCTGCCGGGCAGGTGAGGGAAGCTCGGGCTCCGACCCGGTATCGATGCCGACTAGTCAGTCATTCTGCACGGAGGCAGGCGGCGATGCCGGTTTAGCGGGCAGTTCCCGCCGCCATTCATTTCCGAGAGGGGCGCGCGTAGCCGCGCGGCTCGCTTTTTGAAGCCGCGTAGTGGCCCCGCTTATCGCCTCTGTAGAGGGAGAAGGACAGGAGGAACTGCGGGAAAAGATGGGGAAAGAAGGGTGGCCGTCTGACTCAGAAAATCCTGTGCCCGTGCCCAGGATTGGGGTCATGACACGATTCCTTTCTCGCGGCCGGCTCCGTTAGTCAGCAGCAGCTGCACTCTGAACTCCTTCGCTAGTTGGGGACACGACGCGGGCGCGTAGCCTGGGCGGGCGAAGTCGCGGTGGGGCAGCTACTTGCTCGGCTCCCGCGTTCCTAAGCCCGCTGTGGTGAGGAAGGCTGGGGATACTAGAGTTCTCGATGCCCCTCCGACCCGCCTGCTTCCTGGGCCACTTTGTGTTGAAAAGTCGGTCAAAGTAAACGCTGCGGACAGGTGCCTAAGGAGTGCGACTTTGCCCAGGAAGAGAAGTCGCTCCTTCATTTGCACAGGCTAATCGGTGTACGTCCATATGTGTTTATTACGCCCAGGCTGAACTCTCTGATTATTAATAGGAGACAAGGTAGCCAAGAGAATCAGCCAGGCTTTCAGCGGCAACAACCATTGAACTCGTTAGGCCCGTTGTAAAACAGGAATTGACAATGTTTTACCTGGTCCAGCCGGGAAAGTTATGTGAACAACTTCAGGACACAAGGCTGGTTTTGTAAAACATTGAAGCAGAAGTCCGAGTCTTCCATTTGGGAGTTCCTCCTTTAGTTGTGGCACCAGACATTTCCAACCCTGGTGGAGTGGGAGTTTTTGCAGTGCTTGAACAATAGTGGGGATGGCGTGGGGCCTGGTTCCCCTGTTTCTTCCTTCATGGTTCAAGGTGTGGGTATGTGAATATATCCAAGTTTCTTTCCCCCTTCATCATTGTATTTTTTGGGAATATCGGCCCTGGTGAAACTGTTGCCAGCAAGAGGCTTGGCTATTGTTTTATTTATTTATTTGTGATACTTATATACTGCTAAATATAATAAAATCCCTACAGTCTAGGCTCTGGCAACCTCTTTCATCTCTGAGAGGCTTCTCACACCGCAAACGTGCAAGATCACACTCTTATACTTTTAACGTGAATTATTTTGGAATAACTTCTTTCCCTTGATTTGTAATCATGACCTCTGATTAGATCCCCCTCCTCATCCGTTAAGAATGCACTTGAAAATGGGGGTAAACTACACACAATTGTCTGGCCACCATAAAATAGGATGGGGGATAACCAATCCCTGTTAACATGAACAGAAGTATGTGCCCCTGAAGAAAGTGAGGAAAGACAAAGAGGCAATCCTTCCGGGTGGCCACAACTGTGGAATAAAGTCTGTATAGTTCTTATGGATGTTACATTCTTGACCTGCCCTCTAACCTCATCTTGACCCTGCAGTCTCAATTCAATTCACAACTGCAAGGCCTCTGGAATGCTTAGCTGGCTTTAAATCCTGCCATGCTAGTTAATTCTGTTTCTGCCTCTAATGCTGTCTCTCTATCAAACACCACCAATTTGCTGGAATAGTTAGTTCAGATGTGTGGGGAAACTGCAGATACATGTCAACTAATGTATTCTTGAGAAGAAAAAGACAAGTGTTAATTCTACAAATGCGCTAAGGACATACCGTCTTAGATTTCTTATCTCAGTACCACATCCTGTTTGCATTTATGTTTTCTGCCTCTTAAGTCTAAAGCAACACGTTGCTTCCATTTCTAGCTATTTAAAACAGTAAAGTTGACTCAACCAGGTAAACCGGTTTTGGGAAAACAAATGAGCCAACTTGAACTTCAGCCCAACCACCAACCAGTGAACTTAAACTTCATCTACTTTCGGCATAAGTTATCCACCAATCAATAAGCTGCTCTGGTATCTCAGGCCTATGGAAGGGAGGTGATTTGTGTGCATGCATATTTGTCAGTTTTTGTTACATGCTCTTTTTTGTGAAGCATGTGAGCTTGAAATTAGTCTATAAACTGATAGTCTAAGGGCCAATTCATGCAGCCCTTCTACATATAGCTTTCTCTCCCACCCCCACATTGTGTTGTGCATGCTGTGAATAAGTTATTATTACAATTTTTTCAGTCTCACTTTTCAGGATACAAATCCTTTCAAGGTAGCTTGCAAGTACCATCAGCAATTGTTAATAAGATCACAATGAAGAATATATTATATATAGTGTCTATGACCGTTCCCACAGGACAGGTGGTGGTAAGTGACCCTGTGAGAACTGAAGCAAGCTATGATGTGGTATTCGCCTCGCTGCGTCTCTCTCTCTCTTCAGACTTGTCTGAATTGTTTGTTACGTACACAGTTTGCCATTTTGTACATCACTGTTTAACCTGTGCTATGAAAGTTTGTGCTTGTGACAAATGGTTCTGATGACCCATTCATCCTTTAGACTGTATAATCCAAGCTGAGAAGAAAAAGCACTTGGCGTATGTGTAGTCATGTGAATTGGCCTCTATTAAGTCTCGAAGGAGGGAAGGAGGATATATTATGTTTGGGGTTAGAGGGCAGTGGAAACTCTTAAAGAGCTGCTTATCAAAATGGGAAATCTTCCCCCTTTCTCAGCCAAGGGGGCAGCGAAGGAGGAGTTATGAGGGCAGAGTAGATTATCAATTTTGTTGATTCTTTTCCTTGTAGTGGATAGTTTGCTGACCGTTGAGCTATGAGAGTGTTTATTGACTTATTCCTTGAAATGATTAGGCAGTTTTGGTGCAGAGCATTATGTTTAATCTTGTGCTTTGCTTGCAGCATGCTATAGTCTAGATAATGCAAGTTAATCTCTAAAGGGCTTAATGTATTTGAATGTGTAGGTTGATGCACGGAGCACCCTGCCCTAGATCAGAAAGCTGGGCTAGTTGATTACCAGGTCTGCTGGTACTTCAGATCTGTCACAGCTTCATAATTTTGACCAGTTGTGTATGATAGACATGCTAGTTAATTGACATGTCAATACAACCAGACAGTGCTATAATTTCAAAAATTCTCACAATAGCAAATGTCAGTAGCACAGGATTAGTAGTAACTCAGTTGCAAAACTTTATAGGCTTTATTATTTTTAGTCATAATTAATCTTCTCTATGATGGTGTTGCTACTCAAAATGGACTAAAGGGCAGGAGAACAAACAGAAGCACATAGAGGGAAAGTTACTTGCTCAAAATTGTATTGCAGTAGTGCCAACCTCGGATCCCAGAAACTGAAAAATGCTATGTCCCCCAGATACTGTCTAGGAAACACAGGATTGTGCCCCAAAACTCTTTAGGCATGTGTAAGAAAACTAGCTACTTCACTGAAGAGTGAATAATGCATGCCTATCTACTATGTTAATAATTTCAAAGAGTTTCCAAAAACAATTTTTCTACCCTAGTGGAGTTCTGAATTTTCTAAGTGCTTGGATTTCCGTTTGATGCTACAGGAACTAAAATGGGTGCATAGGATGGCCATCACTTCCTTATCAAGAAACATAAAATTGGATTAGGAAAACTATGTTCTAAAATCCCTATTGTCTAGTACTGTGACTAGGATTGAAAAAGCTCTCTGCACTTGCTAGCTCCATTCTCTTTGCTTCTATGTACTTGTTCCATTAGTTTATCAATCATTTGTAGTAACACTAAAGGAGGTATCTGTTCCTGTCTTAGAAGCTCTATGTGATTTTGGAGTTATTGAAGTAATTTGTGTGTGGCCCTTGATACATTCACAGCTGCGACTAGAGCAGTTTCTCACAAGTCATTTGAGTCTCTTGTTTCCTCTGCAGCATTCAACCTGTCTATGGTGCTCAGCACCCTCCGCTGGATCCCCGGCTCACCAAAAAGTAAGTACTCTCCCTTTGCCTCTACGGAAGGAAGGCTTTTGGGGTTTGTCCAGTTATTTTGCTCTCTTGTGGAATAGCATCCTTCTAGACTTCTGAGTTGGGGGGGGTCACAAAAGCTATTGCAAAAAGAGAAAAGTTGCAACAGTACTTCAAACTTGTGTCTGGAAGTAAATATATTGACTTGAAACATAGTATTCCATGTGTTTGAATTGTCATCTTTGGAGGTAAAAATTATGAACTCTAATGTCTTGTGAGAATGAGAATTCTGAGGAAGCACTTTTTTAAATGGGAGGACTTGTAATTACTGCCTTAGCAGAAAATGTTCTGTCAATACACATTGATGGGCACTGTATTTGAACTGATAAATTCTCCTTCAGGTACCAGGTTGAGATTTACCTCTCTTTGCTACTTTCACCAAAAACTATTGGCCACTGAGTAGAGGGCATTTAATGAGGTGGTGGCCTCACTGTTGAGTCACTCTGGGAAGGCATCCCCATCACAATAGTTGCCCTCACTGAGCCAGCATGCCAAGACATTGTTGGATTTTGGAGTCAAAACTCCATGTAATCTCCGAAGGGGATTTTTCCAGGGAAAAGGTAAGGCTTAAGAGGACAAAGACTTATTTATTTATTTCTTAAACTTATTAAATGCCTCATGAAATACATTTCTCTAGGCGTATAAGTCTTGGATAATCAAGCTGTGTAGCACCATCCTGGCTTATATGCTGCTTGTTACATATAAACCATGTAGCAGTCAAAAGGCTGTAAATTAGGAATGTGCACTGATGTAAGAACATAAGACGTGCCATGCTGGATCTGACCAAGGGTCCATCTATTCCAGCACTCTGTTCACACAGTGGCTATCCATCCATCAGCCAGGGACCAACAAGCAGGACATGGTGCAACAGAACCCGCCCACCCATTTTCCCCAGCAACTGGTGCACACAAGCTTACTGCCTCGAATACTGGATATAGCACACAGTTATCAGGGCTAGTAGCCATTGATAGCCTTTGCCTTCAGGAATTTATCCAACCCCCTTTTAAAGCCATCCAAATTGGTGGCCATCACTACATCTTGTAGTAGTGAGTTTCATAATGTAACTATGCGCAAAGTGAAGAAGTACTTCATTTTATTTGTCCTGGATCTCCCACCAATCAGCTTCATGGGATGTCGCCTGGTTCTAGTATTTTGAGAGAGGAAGAAAAATGTCTCCCTACCCACATTCTCCGCACCATGCATAATTTTGTACACCTCTCTCATGTCTCCCCTTAGCCTCCTTTTTTCCAAGCTAAACAATCCCAGTTGATGTAACCTTCCCTCATAGGGGAGATACTTCAGCCCCGTAATCATTTTAGTTGCCCTTTTCTTCACTTTTTCCAGCTCCGACCATAACAATTGGTTTGGACACCGCCTGATTTGACTTGAGTGCAAACCCAGAACTTGATTTGGGAAATCTGAAGCTTTATGTCTCCTCATTGACTAGTATTGGAAATTTATTTACTTATTTATTTCAAATATTTCTTGGCCGCCTTTCTGGGCAAAAGCCCTCCCAACAAATAGAAATCAACAAATGGCTATAACAATCTTGCATTTTGATAGAATTAAACAGAATTTGCAGGTGTAGTAGCTATAATAATTCATATTGATGCCCCTTTAGCCTAGTATCTTCATCGCTGAACATGGCCTCTACCAGGTGTATAACAGAGGATGTATGTAAAACTAGGACAACTTTGGAGTCTTCTCCTCAGTGCCTGCTAGTTGGAGGTTGAGCAACATCTCGCCAATAAGGAAAACTACTCCTACAATCTTGACTGTTAAGTCTGTGATGGGAATAAGCTAAGCTTATTGTGTCTGTATTTGAACTTGAATTTATTTTGGAGCATGCCCCCTACACACACACTTTGGGAGATGGGGAGAGAGCCTTCATCCGCTGGTTTTTGGTATGTGTGCTGCTGTTGTTTTGTTAGATATTAGTTTTTCGTTTCAGTTCTGATTTTTAAATATTTTTGTGTTTAACTGTTTGAAAGTAGTCCTATTGAGTTGGTACATAAATACTGCAAATACATATTGTCCTTCACAATTGCTGGTTCTGGTATATCACATATTTATGTAGCTTTCCAGTTGTATTGTTTGAAAAAGACCTTGCCTTGGGCTGCATAGAGCCTGCTTCAGTCTTTTAGTCCAAGGGACAGCAGACTTCAGGTTTGGGAGATCTAGTTTCTGACTAGAATGCCAAGGTGCACCAACTTGGGCAAGATGCAAAATGGTGGCTCAGGGGATGGAGTCAATTATCTATTGCACTGCACGAGCCATACACCAGGATGACCTATATATCCAAATCTACATCTCAGTTACTATAGATCAGGGATGCTAACAGTCTATTTTAGACCTAAAAATAGTTTCCAGTGCACTGCAAACCATCCAGAGATCTACCAGTAGAAGTCACTCTGCCTTCTTCCCACTTCTGCTTTAATCCATGTGTTTTTGTTAAAGATATATGTCTGAGAAGGAAGAAACTGTATAAGGAATTGGTGGTTACTTTGCAACTATTACTCATTCTCTTATCAATGTAGCTCAGCCTTCCCCAGCCTGGTGGTTGGCTGTACTGCCTGGGAATTATGGGAGTTGCATTCCAACACATCTGGAGTGCACCAGGTTGGGGAAGGCTGGTTTAGCTATTAGAGAAGATAGGCAGTTTGGTGTTTAATTTCTGGAGTTTCATCAGGAGCCTCTCTTAACAAATTACCCTTATTGAGTCTATCTAAAAACTGCAAAACAGTTACCTCCTATGTTTCACAGAGCTCTTTTTTGGGCTAGATATTAGTGATGTGCCGTGTTCCTCTTTTGTATTGATTTGGTTTCAGTAATAGGCTAGGGAGGCTTGGTACCTTTTTGCATCTGAATTCCTTCAGGGCTCTTGTGCAAATACTTCTGATCCTGCTTGTCAATTTGCCTAAGATGCCCTTCTCCAGATGCATTACTTTATGTAAGTTTGACAACTTAAAAAAATATCTTGGGTGCATGTACCTCCCCTCTTGTCTACAAAGAAGAGCAACAAATGAGTAGAATTAGTCTCTCTCCCATCCCCTCCTGTGTTGTCTCTTACATGTGCTGCTAGTAGTAGGGCTTTCTGATGAAGTCTGTCTTGGTCCATTTTACCTTTTGGGGACTTTATGTACTTTCTGTGTTTCTTGTTGGGACATGAACTTTCTCTTCAGCTCTTTGGCACAAGGGTTTTCACTTGCGTAACGGAGGATAAAGCAAATGCGGCTTATAGGCTTGGAAGAATAATGGGCAGAATTGTGTCTTTATTCTACGTGCATGATTGACCTGATCGCGAAGTAGTATTCTCATGTGGTTACTTTCATATGTATATACATTTTTGCAGTTCTTCAGTATTGCATATATGCACACTGAAGTCAAATCTAGCCTCCTCCCTTGCTTTGCTTGCCACACAGCAGGCCTGACTGGAAGCCTTTTGGCATCAAGGAGGCATTTGGCAGAAGCATTTGGCCTCTTATATGCCAAGACTGTAAAGCTCTGGTTCAGTCGCTGAACCTTGTACTTGGTGGGGATTGTATGGAAGGATTTTGCATTCCTTCTTAACTTGATCAGAGGAGAAGGGATTGTTCGGGGGTGGGGGGTGGAGCAATGAGGGATGGGGAGGTCTTTGACCCAAAAGGGAAATGAAATAGATGGGGGCAAATTTAACTGCAGGGCGGGGAAGGTTAGCTGCAGAGGTGGACTGTGCAGAGAATTACAATAACACCATCTATCCTTTCTTTTAGTTTCATCAAGGAACGTTCCAAGGTTAATGCACTACCCATGAAGAATAAGAAGGCCAGTAGTTTTCATGAGTTTGCCCGCGATACCAGTGATGCCTGGGACATTGGGGATGATGAAGATGAGGACTTCTCATCTTTCCAGACTTTGAACTCTAAGGTGGCAAAGGCCACAGCCGCACAGGTCCTGGAGAACCACAGCAGGCTGCGTGTGAAACCTGAGTGGCCCCAGCCAGCTCTGAGTGAAGCACCAACCAACTGTAAGGTCATCAAGTCCAATAGTGATGCCCAGCTGTCCAGAGCACCTGGTAAGAGCCCTATTGCTCTTTACATCCTTTGGCCCTTTTAGGGTGTATGATTCTGTCAAAGCTGTGCGGGTTCTATAGTTCTGTACAATTTGGAGTCAAGTGCAGAATTGAACATCCTAGGAATCTTGGATTGTAGCTGAGAAGTGCAGATTTATTTTCCTTATGGCTGCAAAAATAGGATAAGTGTGTGGTGTCAATTCCTTATGAGCTCTTGAAAGCTAGCAAAGGCTTGAATACAATATTCTAGAGGGCAGGACATTAGTGCCTTGTTTAGCTCCCTTCTTTAACCTGTCTTTCTCACGAGCAGAATAATTTAATATGGATATATGCAAATATTCTTGATTTGCATAATTCTTATTTGTGGACATTGTTGACAGTAGCGTGCTAGACTAGATGAATGCTTGGTCTGTGTCAGTAGCATTCTCCTTCTACATCTGGTGGAACTTGGCTTCACTTGGCACAGAATCTAGGTTACGTTGGTGTACTTTGCAAGTCATGTTTCTTTACCTGATATGCTTCCATGGGATAATAGCCTGGTGACCCTGGCAATCAATCCTATTATCTGTAGATTATTGTTGGTCCCAGTCCTTGTGTACCTCTTCTGAGGTGATTGGGCCAAGCTTTCTATGAATAAAGGCATTTTTAGCTAACAAACCAGTTGGAATGGGGGGTGGGGGCTTGGGTCATAGTAGAAGAGTAAAGGTAGAGCAAGAGTAGGGAACCTGTGGTCCTCTAGATGTTGCTGGGCTCCACCTCCCACCAGCCCTATCCAGCATGGCCAACGGTCAGGAATGATTGGAGTTGCAGTTCAACCTCATCTGGCAGGCCACTGATACCCCGCCCCCGCCCTGGCGTAGAGCCTTGGCTGGGAACTCTTGAGCAGGCATGCAAAGCCAACTCAAAACAGTTCACCTAATACAGACCTGTCCTCTTTGTGACAGTGCTAGAGAAGTCAGTGAAGCAAATTCTGCTGCTGGCTTTGAGAAATTGGCCTACCTATCTCAGCGCCACCACCAGATGGCATCAGAGCCCATGTCACACGTCCATTTCCTCCTCTGGAAACTGCTGGCCACATGGCACAGAGAAGAAAGGAATCTTGGATTGTAAATTGCCCTCGAGGTTTCCTGCTTCCTCTTCTGTATGCTGTTGAGTTTGCTGTTTGACATGCTAAAGGAAGAAGAAAGGAAAGAGAAGGATGAAAATGGGAGCAAATGGAAGGGATTGAACAGGAGGAGATGATGGAAGGAGATCAAGTGAGAACCTGGCTATGTTTAGTGTTGGAGGACAGGCCAAAGAATCTTGGCCTCAGTCAACAAGTGTTGTTTGGGAGCCATCCATGTAAATCACTGAACAGTGGCACAGTGTTTTCACCACATTAATTAGTGTTGGTAAAAAAGATCAAGATTCTTCTGGACCACTTCTAAAGCACTGCATCAATTGCACTGTAGGTCCTAAAGTGCTCCATTAATTGTGGGGAATGCCCACACAGAGATTCTTATTGTTCTGTAGTATGTGCAAATGAAGCAGAGCCGTTGAATAACTATAACTTGCCCAGTGGGAGTGGGTTGAGAAGGTCTCCAGTTTATGTTATCCAATCTTAAAATTGCATTTATAACTTTAATAATGGCATGGTAGGAAGAAGTTCAACAGGTGAAGCTTCTGCCATCATCCAGTGGTGGGAGAGAAAATTCGGAGTTTTCGGGACTTTTGCTGCCATGTGTGTGTTAAAGGCATGGAAGCTTTCCTGGATTTGGGAATCCTGGATGCATGAAGAAAATAGTAGCTTCTAGAAGTTCCAGACAGTGCTTGCTGCTGTCCCATTTGTCCATGGCCTGACAGACCTCTTTAAACTCTTTTAGAGGATTCCTGTATGCGTAACCCCCTTCACAAACAACAATCCCTCCCACTCCGACCCATCATTCCTCTTGTTGCTCGCATCTCTGACCAAAATGCTTCAGGAGCTCCTCCCATGACGGTGCGTGAGAAAACCCGCTTGGAGAAATTCCGGCAGCTTCTGTCCAGCCACAACACGGATCTAGGTGAGTCCAAGGATGGGAAAGCAACAAGGTCTGGGGGTGGAGGGCAGAGATACCAGCAAAGAGAGGTGTGCTCTCCTTTGGCACCTTTCTCCTGTTAGCAATATTACTTTGCTGAACACTGAACTAGAGGAATAAGAAAGGTGTGGCATTCAAGCACCTGATATACTGTAGGCCCCAGCCTGGTGCCCTTGAGATGTGTTGGAGTACAACTTTCATCTTTCCCGGCCAGCATGGGGAAGGTTGGAGTGGTTGATGATGATGATGATGATGATGATGATGATGATGATTAATGTTTACATTTAAATAAATTACTAAGTGATGTACAAAACAATACAGTATATGATCATAATAAAATACTGTATATTACTGCATACTGAAGACAAGATTAGTTTTCTGGCAATACCTGTTGGAAGAAGTACATTTTTTAGTAGGTGCCAAAAATCCAGAATGGTTTACACCTGTACTGGTTGGGGGTTCCAGGGGGTGGGGGCTGTAACACTAAAGGCCCTATTCTGAGCCATCATGGACTGGAGCTCTGATATCTTTGGCACCCATAGGAAGGTATCTCCTGATGAGCATAGTACCGAATAGGCAGGTAAGCACATTAGGTGATCTCTTTAAATATGCTCATCCAGTGCATGTGGAGGGCTCTAGGTTGAGGAAGGCTGGTCCAAACAAGAAAGCAGTACAACTCTGCATCTATTGAAAATATTTCTAACACACCTTTCCCAGTGCTCAAGGCTGCTTGTAGCATAGATTAAAAACATTCCTTTGCATTAAAAATTAATAAAAATACAATTAGAAATCCATAATTGTAAAAAGCAACCATAGATACCTTTGTCATAGAAATCTATATATCCCAAGAAAAAGCTCTCTCGGGGGCTTAGAGTTTTGAAACCTTCCAAGAAGTCAGGAGTTCCTTTTCTTCCCTAGTGTAGAAATGCTGGCCAAGCTACTGTATGTGAAGAAACTAATTGCTGTCCATTTGCAGATGAATTGAGGAAATGCAGCTGGCCTGGTGTCCCCAGAGAGGTCCGACCTGTGACTTGGAGACTTTTATCAGTGAGTGCTGCATCTTGCAAGCTGGGGCAATGTGTCTGCATCCTAAATATTGAGAATATACACAAGAGGCAGAACAAGATTAGGCAACGTGGCAGCCACTTGTACTCCTAGTTGGGTTCTGCAGGCCTTTCTCAGCCCAGCTTCCTGAGATGTCTTAATTGGAGAGGGTCATGCCCACCCCTGTAATGTATGAGAGAAGTACACTTTGTGCCTACTACTAAAAACTGAGATTGAGAAATAAGAATAGCCCATGTTGTTATACTAGTTCAGCTTGAGGGAAAGCAAGCATGTAGCTGAATTCCAGAAGGCTGCCTCTGCAGAATGTGAAGGAAGATAACATGGTAATCTCATGGAGGGCTCCAGAAAGTATTTTCCATTGGAAATCTTTGCATGATTGTTAAGGATTGCTAGGTCCAATGCAAGGCAGTGTGTGCAAGGGGGAATTTTTGGTAGGTGCAGCTTTTTCCACTTCAGCAGCACTTAGATGGAAGACATTTCAAGTGCTGAACTTTTGCCTTTCTGTGCGGTTCTGATGGGGCTTTTCTCTTACTGTACCCTGCAACCCTAGTTAAACCATTTCTCCTGCAAGTTACTGTCCGATTGGAAGAAAAGGGGTGGTGGTAGGACGAATAGACTTTGAGCAAAGCAGAGAAAAGAACCCTTGACACTTCTCTTCTCCTACAGGGTTATCTCCCTGCCAACATGGAGCGAAGAAAGCTGACCTTGCAGCGCAAACGGGAGGAATATTTTGGCTTCATTGAGCAGTATTATGACTCTAGAAATGAGGAACACCATCAAGATACATACCGGCAGGTACCCAGCTGGCTCCTTCCTGATGCTTGCAGTTTCTGTCATGAAGCATCCTGGAGTGTTTTGGGGTTCTATGACACACAGCCTAGAGATGCGCCTGGTAGCAACCCACTGCAATTTTGCTTGTAGCCCTGCCCGTTGTTGTGTAGGATGTGATGGGCCTGCCACAACATGGGAGGTCTCATGGCAGAGTTCCTGAGTAGAGAGTGCTGCCAGAAGTGAGCAGATGTGACACTTGACCTGACCAGTGACTCTAGAGCAGATGTGGCTGGCAATCCTTAATGTTCTCTGATGCTTTTTTAAAAAATTACCTTTCAGATCCATATAGACATTCCGCGGACGAACCCCCTCATCCCTCTGTTCCAGCAGCCGTTAGTCCAGGAGGTGAGAAGAGGCTTTTCTTTCTAGCGTTTCTCTAGTGCAGCTTGCCGGCCTAGGTTGGTGGCTAAGGATGGCTTCCTGAGGATTTTTTGGTTCTACCGAGCATATTATTGTTCTTCCATGGTCAGCTGCTTTCCACTGTTGAGATAGACTAGAAAATCACTGTTCATTTAAACGTAGCCAGCTGGATTATGTGCTTTTCACTCCAAAAGTAAGTTTGCCACCCAGCTCTAAATTCTACATCTTAAAAGTGCAGATTCTGTGCTCAAAGCAAGCTCTCATATCCATTGTAAGCAAACAGGCTTATTTTGCAGGAGCATTCTCAGTATCCATGCTTTAGTCTCAGCCCTTTCATGGGAGCAGAACTGTCCATCTTTCCTGCAAGACCCGCACCATCTGGAAAGGCTGGAACCATATGTTAGAGGATGTGTGCCTGCTGTTGAAAATCAACAGCTCTGTGTTATTCTCTCTCTTCTTGGCAATGTCTAGTAATACAAAATGTGTGTCATGACATCATCGAGTTCCCCCTGCCCCTTCATGGCTGCTTGCGTGGATGGAAAAGCTTTTAACATGGCGATATGATGTCATATCTTGTTTTTCTAGATGCTGCAGGGAAGAGAGGAGGAGGAAATGCGGGGCTGTTTAATGTCTACTTCTGGTCTACGTTTAATAAAAAAAAACTACCTTCTTCCCTACGTATCCAGACATTATGTGAAATTGCCAAAAATAAACAGCCAGGACAGGCAAGACTGCCTTAGGGCTTGGGTCTTTTCCATTGGGCATGCACTATTGTACAATTGCAGAATTATATTTAGTTAGTTCCAAGAGTATAAAACTTTGACACTAATCTCCTCCTTTATTTAGGGCATTTAATATCCTGCTCTTCTGTCCAAAACGACTCCCAGAGTACCTTATAAAAGAAAATAACACTTTATTTTAAAAAATCAAAACCTGGCAGTGAAGCAGGTAGAATTCTAGCATTGAAGTAAGATTAAAACTAAAAGAACTAAAAGCCCTCTGCAAATAAAAAGGTTTTTGCCTGGCACCAAAATGAAATCTGCCCTATGTGGGCCTTCTTTGGGGAAAAGTTCCAAAGCTGGGTCACCCTGACCAAGAAGATCCCATCTCTAGTCACTAGCTGTCTTACCAATGGCACTGGAGGACCCAGAGGAGGCCTTCTGAGGATGATCTTAATATTTAGGCAGGTTTATGGGGGAGAGAAGGTTATGGTTTGTAGGCTTACCATGAGTGCTGGGTAATGGTAGCATCTGAGTCAGTGTCTCCTAGGAACTCTTAAGAGAGGCTAGTGACCTGTTGGGCTAGGTGCCATTTTCTACACATGTCAAGAGGTCATCTCAGTTCTGCAGGTGCTTTGTCAGTGTGTCTGTGTAACAGAGTTGGGGCTGAATTTTCACAGCAACAGTGTGACTTGCCTAAGGCTATACAGTGTCTTAGTGGCAGAGCCAGGGACGAATTAGAGCTTCTGGCTGGACCAGACAGAATTGCAAGGGTTAATAATCAAAAGCTGACTTTTGCATGTTAATTCAAAATCCTTCTGCCAACCTAATCCTACTGAATATTTACTGACTGAAATGGTGTGATCTGTAGGCCATTGGCTGTTGGAATTTATGATAACTAATGCAAGGACTGTCTAAAATTGCAGGCCTTGCAACCATGAAAATTTGTTTCAGATCTACAGCTTTCTGGAACACAGAAACACACAGTGAGTCCCATAAATACCTAACAAAATCTGTGTGATATTGGCCTTGAAATTAATAAGTCCTTGACAGTTCTGAAACCCATTGTCACTGCTACTATAATATGGCCTTTTTGCTGGTGTGTGCCCCCTTTCTCCTAGTAGCAGACAATGGCTTATAGATTTTGGGTTAAAGCATTGTTCAGCTTAAGAGCTAGAGCACTCCACTGTTAACATAGGTGGTAGTGCTGCAGAGCTAACTGTCATGTTCAGAGTATGATTAACAAGAGCTATCTATTGTAATTGTGCTGACCAGTCTGCAAGGATGTAAAATGAATCTATGCAGGCTCCTTAAAGGCAAGTTTGTCAAGGCATTTATACCTAAGTTGTTGGGGAGGATGTCTTTTCTGTAATAGTCCAGCGAGTTTCTTGTGACTAGTAGTACATACACCCTGGCTTTTTGTTGTTGTTGTTGTTAAACAACAAGGTTTCAGATCTGACATTTTGCCTGCTGCTTGCAGATTTCAGTCATTGTGGATACAAATGTAAGGAGGTTCAGCAAACTGTCCACCAGTGTCTTGAAGCTAGGTCTGTTTATCCTTTGCGATTGCACATGTCAAGTTATGTATGAAACTTAACAAAGCTGCTTGGATTCTTGAAGATTTCAGCTTTCTTAAACCTCAAATGGCATGTTTCTAGCCCTCATGGTTGTGGAGATCATGTTTATCCCTGGTACAATTTGAAAGCATTCCTGGGCTCACAAGTCAGAGTCCTGGTTCGTACCTTTAAAAGACCCATGTGAAGTGTAGCTCTGTCACAAGAGCCTCTTGGGGGAAGCAATGTATGATCCAGTAGGTAGAAATGACTTGCACTAGGATGTCACTGCATTTTTGTTCTGACACACTCATGTGAAATGTTACCGAGCAGTAGCATGGCCCAGTGGCTCGTGTGTTACTTCCTTACCATGCAGTTATGGTGACAGTACCATGTTGTATGAGAAGGTCTTTAAAGTTTGACCCAGGGCTAATTGGGAAACATCACCACATAAGGTGAAGGGTTGTTTTGGTAATCTGCAGAATAGGACATGGTCATGACTTGGTAAGGCTGTCTTAATGCAGCAGGGAAGAGCATAGTATGTTGAACTAAGAACATAGGAAGCTGTTTTAGATCCAATTATTTGTCATTCTAATCCAGCATTATCTACTCTGGCTTGTGGCGGCTCCCCAGCAGCTCTGTCCCATCACCTGCGATCTGATCCTTTTAACTGGTTTTGCTAGGCATTGGTAACCTGGAAACCTCTACATGCAAAGCATATTCCTCCCTGTAAACCAGGGGTGGGCAGTTCTTGGGGGTTGAAGAGCTGCACCCCACTACTGCCGAATCTGCCGCTGAATTTGCTACAGTGGCCAACTTGCAACGATTTTGCTTGAAAACAAGACGCACAGGATGCGCTCACCAGGTTTACAAGTAGACTCACACTTCTGGAATGCACCTTGTTTTCAAGCAAAATTGCCATAATTTTTGCTGCCATGATTTTAGCAGCAAATTTGGCAGCACCAAGGGAAATGGTAGGAGCCACAAAAATGGTTGGGATTCCCCCCATGTGACCTGTGGGCCACATGTTGTCCTCCCCTGCTGTAAACCCTCTCTTCTCTAGATATATTTTGAGAGAGATCTATCCGAATTAAAGAAAAACGTGGTCTACTACTTGTAGCAAAATCAGGGGATAGGGTTAGGGAGAGAAGCCAGCTTAGGGTGTTCTCTGCAGCATCCTTGAACTTATCGCAAAAGACATTAACATGCTAATCTGTCCAAGACCGCCAAGGTCTGGTAGTTGAAAGCTGCTGTAGTTGTGGGCTGTGAATAAGGGTTTCTACATGTTACAGAAAAGTGTATGCAATTTAGGGTAAACCTGTCCCATAGCCTTCTGGCTGGAGCATAATATCTCAATAATCCCTTCCTTTAAGCCCTTCTTGCTTATTCCTGTTCCATCTTTGTTCCTGTGAAGACCACAAGCAAGAAGAAGATCTTGAGGGGAGGCCAATAAATGAATGCTGGCAGCAACATTGTATGGCATTGTGCCAAGCCAGCAGCCAGAAATGTGGTGGTGGTGGTGGTGGTGGGATAGCCCACTGGAGGAGCTATCAAGAGTCAGCACAAGACAGCCAGAACCTATTCAATAATTTAAATATTTGCATTTTAGGAAAGACATTGCTAAGTGCTTCTCAGTCATCCCAGTGCCTTTTGCTCTCGTTTGCCTAACAGAGGAAGAAGGGAGCAACTTACTCTGCAGTTGTGTAAAGTGCTGCCTGTATTATTTTTTTCTAAAAGAGATAGGGATTTCCTCTTTGGAGAAATGAAAGAGGAAGAGCCCAAGCTCTCGCAGAGCCTCTCCTCCTTCCCTTTTAGTGGCTACAGTTCTTCTAAGGGACAGGGAAGTAAAACAGCCTCTAGCTTATCATCTGCTATTGAGCAGGCACAGTGAAAATGAAGTCACATTATCCTGAAACTGCATTTCATTTCCCTTTCAAGTTACTGTCTGATTCCCTCTTTGTGTCTAAGCAACAGACCAAAAATGTTCTTTGTACATTTGGTTGTTTTCAGTGCAGAGAGTTCTCACATACATAACTAATAATTTTGCCTTTGCATTGGCTAAGTCTGGCAACTTGTCCTGGATCTTGTCTTTCTGTGCTGCTAAGAACCCAAAACCTGGTTGTGTCCTTCACCTGTGTGCATTTCTAACTTTTCCCACACTTTTCTGCCCCTGCACTTGTCAGACTTTTCACTTCTCTGTCTACCCCTGGGCATGACTAACTCTGGCACATGGCTTTCCTTCTTCATCTCTAGATCTTTGAACGAATCCTGTTTATCTGGGCCATCCGACACCCAGCCAGTGGCTACGTGCAGGGGATTAATGACCTGGTCACTCCATTCTTTGTCGTATTCCTCTCTGAATATGTTGGTAAGCAATGCTTGATGGCTGTAACATGCCCTTAGCCCTTGCTATTGAATACTCAGATTGTTGTCGTTGGATAAGCTTTATCATGCCAGAAATACCTTGCTGTTGGCTGTTGTGTAAAGCTAGGACTACATATTCAACTGTTTCCAGTTCTCTCCTAGATTGGGTTTTGTCAGTAGTGTACCATGCTTAACAGTGAAAGTAGGAATGGCTTTTTAATGCATATGATTGCCAGTGGACCAAAACAAGTGACTAAAACTCCATAAAGAGTAATAGCTGGAGTTGTGTAAAAAAAATACTTAAATTCTGTGTGCTAACATCATGCAATCAGGGTGCATTATGGAAATTGCATACTTTCATGGCTTTCTTCAGCTCAAGGGAAGCCCTGTTTGTCTCCTGTAACTTCTAGAGAGGTGACAGAATGGCATCATGGCTAAGATCATTTATCATGTTTATATACTGGACAATAACATTGTTCAGGATATAAGGTGATAAATAATCTTAGCCATGGAGGCTATTTCACTTTGTCCTTACAATTGGTAGATCAGTTATCATGATCTGTTTTGGGAGCAGAGTCGTGTTTGCATTTAATCGATGCTTCTGAAATGTTTGGAAATGGAATCCACCTCTAAATTGACCCAACTTAATGGAAACGATGGAAACTAAATCCACTTTTCAAGCCCTGCTTTCCCACTCTACAACAGAAAATTCAACAATATCATATCAGTACTTAGTACTGAACAAGTGTATGTTTTATTTTTCATTTTTAAATAATGAAAATAGAATTTAAGCATGACGGACAAGCCTCTCTCTTGAAATGGCCACACAACAGTAGTGGTGTCCTTTCAGCACAGTGAGAGAAGACAATCCCCTGGAAATGAAATAAAAGACCCTCATAGTATGTCACATCTGCTGCTCAGGTCGCATAGTTTGAGAAGTGCTGCTTTTAAACGTGTAGGGTAAGAATGGCAAATTGGGTTGTGCATCTGTAGATATTAGCTTGCTGAGAATATTGAAGCAAGAAAGCCAAGCTACACCAATATTCCTGTCACTCTTAAGTTCACACACGCATGCCACCTACTGTTCTTTTGCTTGTGAAGTTGCTCCTTGACCTGCCTTGGTAGCCGCCATAAACTATGTTTTAGTGCCTATCAAAGACTAGCATTTCATCACCTGGAAATCCACTTTCTGCAATTTCATGGTGAGCAGAATAAATGATGTGTTTTGCATATGTTGCACATGTGTTTTGCGTGCAAATGAAACTTGATCAGCCAGTGCTGAATATTAGAAGGAATTTATTATTCATTTACAATATTTATACAGCGTTCCATATCTAAAATATATTCCGGAGCAGTGAACATAGGAATAAACAATAAAAAGGCTAAAACAGCAATTTAAAATTGTTTAACTTAAAACAATACCAATAAAAACAGACAAATGATTATTTGAGACTATGCATTGAATATGCTAGGTTTGGTACTCCCTTCTAATTGTAAATGGAGGGGAAGATGGAAAGGAACCTGAGATACTGGTGGTTGGTAAGTAAGGGCAAAGGAATTGGTCACCCCACTCTCAGCCATGGAAGCTCATTGAGTGACTTTGGGCCAGTCACAGACTCAGCCCAACCTACCTCACAGGGTTGTTGTTTGAGGATAAAATGGAGGGGAGGAGGAAGATTACGTACGCCACCTTGGATTCCTTGGAGGAAAAAAGGTGGGATATAAATGTAATATATAATATAATATAAATGTCAATTTATTTTCTTTTACATCCTTCCTCATTCTCCAAGGAGCCCAAGGTGGCATGCGTGATCCTCCTCCTCTCCATTTTATCCTCATAACAACCCTGTGAGGTAGTTTAGGCTGAGAGTCAGTGACTGGCCTAAACCACCCAGTGAGCTTCATCGCTGAGTGGGGACTTGAACCTGGGTCTCCCCAGTCCTACACTCTAACCATTAACACCATACTGGCTATCAATAAAATAAATAAAACAATAAGTACCAATAAAACAGATAAAATAGACGTATTGGAACTGGAGAGGGGAACCAGTGGCCCTCAGTGTTGTCCGGCTATCTGGAACCTGAAGGCCCGCTTTTGCTGCCCAGACCATCCCTCTGGAAATTGCTTCCTCTTTTGCTTCGCATGTGAGCGCGTGCAGAATTTTGTGAGAGGAAGAGAAGTGGGGCACAGAGAGGAAGAGCTGTGCAATGCGGGAAGCTCCAGCCACCAACAGCCACAGGCCCTGATTGACTTTTCCTGTAGGTCCTGTGGGCCCTTCATGAGGAAAAAGGTGCCCCACCCCTGTGTTAGAAAATCACATGGAGAATTTCTTTGCATAAGCTTTTTTGAAAGATTTATGCCTAGCACCGGAAGGACCAAAAAGTAGGCACTAAGCCAGTCTCTCTATGGAGTGTATGCCACAAAAGGGGTCCCACAACAGAGAAGGCCCTTCCCCAGTCTCCATCGGCCTCATTTCAGGTCCATGAGAACTCGGAGGAAAGAGAGTGTTGGTGTACACAGGCATGTTGATATGCGCCATGAAAGGCTTTGATGGTCAGCACCAGCACTTTAAATTGTGCTTGGAAATGGACCGAGAGTGACTGGAGCTGTTAAAGCACTGGCGAAACAGGATCCCAGCGAGAGGTTCTAGTTAGCAGCCTAGTGGCTGTATTTTGAATTAACTCTCATTCCCATGCAGATTTTATATGACAGCCCCACACAGTGAATTGCAGTAGCCAGATTTGGAGGTTATCAGAGCATCAATGATCCTGGCCAGGCTATCTCTTTTTTGAAAGGGTTATTCCTGGTGCGATCAGCTGGTACAAAGTGTTCCATACCACTTGGACCTTCAGTGATAAAGCTTGATTTATATGCACTTCCAGACTATGAGTCTGTTACTTCAGGAAAAGTGCTCCTCCCTGAGCATTCAAGACTCAGGTATAATCTGAAGTGGCTTATCAGGATTGAGTTTATTACTGATCTCAGACACCAATTGAGCACTTTTGTCACCGCACCTGAACTGGGTGGAAAAGACAATTCCAAGACTCTCCTTCAGCAGTTTTTATGAAGTTGTTGAAAAGCTTGGGGGACAAGAGGGAGCCCCGTCGCACAAATGGCATGAGGCCAGCGGGAGTTCCTCAGCAGCACCTGGAATTGTCTCTCCAGGTAGGAACAGAACCACTGGAACCCTATTCCCCCAAACCCAGAGAGCCTATTGAGAAGATTGTCATGGTTGATGGCATCCAAAACTGCCAAGAGGAAAATAAGTATTAGCAGAGTCACGTTTCCGCTGCCCTCCTCCTGGTATAGATTATCTATCAGGGAAACCGAGGCCTCTTTGTGTCAAATCCAATCCGGAAACCAGATTGATGATGTCGGTCAATGTCAGTCTCGTCCAAGGATGCCTGAAGATGCATGCACAGAATCAGCTAGTGCTCCTAGTTCTAAATACTACCCCTTTAATATTGGGAAATGCATCTTCCCTTCCCTTTTCTCAACAAGGAGCGTCTAACTTCATCCCTACTGTTGGCTACAAATGACTTGCATCCCTTCCCTGGTGTGAAGCCTCAGAACCTGGAGCTCACAGTAGCAACCTTTTTGCTGCTCTCTCTCATTACAACCTTCCTTATATAGCTGCTCATTATCTATGGTTTGAGCTGGTCCTTTACTCATCCATCCCCTAATGGCACAGCCAGTAGCATTGACAGCTGAGTCAGCAGCCAGCAGGGGCTCCCCGGGGAAGCATTTTGTGGGGATGCTCCCCGGGGAACAAAATGCTTCCCCGGGGAGCCCCTGCTGGCTGCTGACTCAGCTGTCAATGCTGCTGGCTGTGCCATTAGGGGATGGATGAGTAAAGGACCAGCTCAAACCATAGATAATGAGCAGCTATATGACTGCCTTCTTTGGAGGTAGGAATTCCTAGGCAGTTATCTCCAAATAAACTCTTGCTCATGGATTTATGCTGACACCTGTACCTCTTAACGCTGGATTTACTGTCTTTTCGCATCTTTGCTCAGTGACAGATCAACCTTAGTCTGCAAGGTCACTGCTGCTCATTAACCCCTCTCTGTAGGGGTAATGTTGCATTCTCAGCCGATTGCATCAGCATATTTTTTTGAGGTCAGTTGAGTAACCTCTTGCAAAAAGGTCTGTTGCCCACTACATGTTGTCTGGTCATCGTTTTTTTCCTTTCCTTTTTGGACAATCATTCAAGGGACACTCAAGGAGTTAAAAGTGCCCACTTCTGGACAATAGCCAAGCAGTTCACATGTCATGTCAGAAGAATTTATGAAATCGTCCATAGATACTGGGTATTACGCCATTTCATTATCAAGATATTCCACATTGAGAGCTGTGTGCATCTGGTTGCCCTGTCTTGAAACGGATAGGGAAAAGCAGCAAAGGTCCAGACGTATTTCCTAAGCACCAGAACAGAGAAGAGTTCAATTTGCTCCACAATTGATTGAGATAACCATTTCTCTCTCGTTTCCCCAGACAAGTGCCCACAACTGCTCTCACCTGTCTGAAAATGCCTCCGCTGGCTCCCCATGAGATATCTGGCCAATGCCCCAGACCAGACTCTGCCCCACGCCTCTCCCCAATTTTCCCTCCTCTTGTGTGGTGTTGCCTCTTGACTAGGTGTTTGCAGTTGGCCTTTTGCACAAACCCATCTGCCTTTGTGAGCTGGTTGAGCACTTCTGGGCCTCTGCCAGTCATAGATCTATATATGGAGTTTTTGCTGCTGCTCCCTGCATCAGATCAATGGTTTCAGTTGAACATTGCTGAGCGCTGCTTGTTTCAGCAAGTGCCATCTGACAGAATGGCTTATGGGCATTGTCAGGGCTGGAGCTGCAGTGGATGTTTAGTGTCCTACAGGTGGAAATCGTCCAGGTTGCCAAATGTCCTAGAGAGATTTGCTGAGTGGTGACTTCTAAGAAATATAAGGGTTGCCTTAAAGTAGCATGGTCTCCAGCATAGATGGTTTCTCTCAGCGAAAGCAAGGCAGGCATGCTGGGATATGCATGCTTTGATTGGGACATCAAGGACTCAAAATGTATGTTAGTCTGAGTCCACTTAGCTGTCTGGTTACTGGAGATAGATAAAAAAAAGTCCAGGATTATTATTTTTCCAAAGCCGCAACGTGGCACAATCGGGAATAACTGGTTAAGTGCCCTTCTAAATCACATTAATTAAAGTGCCAGTGCAGTCTACTTGACAGTGTTTTGATGTGTAATTCAGGCACGTAGATCCTGATTCCATAAATTCCCTAAATCTGATTCTGCAAACTAGGAATAATAGTGACAGCCCATGATGTCAGGATATATGGAGAAGAAGCATAAAACACTTCTCAAAGTACTATGAAGAGGAAAACCTATATTAAGTTCCTTTTAGGGCAGTTGTGGGTCATGGCACTCTTTGGAAGTTACCTCCTATTGTGCATTTCTGTCCTCCATTGTTCTTTTCAATGCCTCTAATTCCCGAATTGGGTGTACATTTGGAAACATATTTTCCAGGTAAAGCTCTGGAATGTGTTGTCTTCTTTGTCTTATGTGGTGTGGGGGGGCAGGGATTTGGTTTGGTTACACCAGAGGTCCCCAAAGTTTTTGGACCATTTGGCACATTTAGAATTTTGAGTAAGTCTCATGGGTGCCATAACAAAATGGCTACTATGGTGGGCGCAGCCCATCGTAAAACACCCATTTAACAGAAACAAACTGGTGGTGCTAAAAGACAAGTAACTTGCACCAGAACTTAAGTACAAGGTGGGGGGTGGGGGTGAGCCCCAACACACACAACCCACTCACACTTCCCGACCTTCTCTCACTGCAGATAACCATCTGTACACTTTCTCTTCCATGCACCATGTATGCATCGTTTTACCAGACAGAAGTGGCCACGGAGGTCCCTTTTTTTTAAAAAAGCACTGCAGTAGGGATCGCGGGTTTACACTATCTGCTGCTGGTGTACATGATAGGTATTAATACTTGGATGACAAATTGTCTTCCTGTATGGTTGCCTCACTTTTACTTAAGCACTTTGTACTGAAGTGCAAGTAAAGGAAGCCAGCTAAGTTGATAACTTTAAAACAGTACCTTTTAAAAATCGTTTATTGTCATAGTATGCACCAGCCTTTTCCAGCCTGGTGCCCTCCAGATGTTTTGGATTTCAACTTCCAGTAACCCCAGCCAGCATAGCCAGTGGTCGAGAATGCTGGGAATTGTAGTCTAAAAGATCTACCACATTGGGGAAGACTGGTATAAATGAATAGTAGATGTGTTTCAGTAAGGTAAGTAAAAGAACATCCTTCACTTGCCAGCGGCCTACATGTTTTAAACAGCCCCCTGTAGGCAGAGCCTTGAGCTATGCTTCACGTCTAGTGTAAATTAACTCCACTTGTTGGTTATCAGTGCAATCTCCAGGCTTCTTGGTTGAATTCCAGGCCAAAGATCTTTGCTCTCCTCTGCAGCCACATGCATAGTGAACCACAGTTGTGCATATTAATTCTCTCCTAACCTGGCTCCAAAGTCCTCAGTGCTGTGGTGTCAATCATATCCACATTAGACTCTTCTTTATGCCAGCCCCAAGTGGCAAAGCCGTTGGCTGCCTTTCAGTTCTTCTCGGAGCCGTATGTTGAATATCCCCTTTATGTGGAACCTGTCTAAGGTTCTTACAGAACAGATGTTTGTGTTCAGTAATATGCATGCAAGAGAATTTTCCAAAGCTCCTCTTTTGCCAGGAGGTCTGGCTCAGGTTTTCAGTGCTGATTGTGCTGTTTGCACTGATGGCCTCTCTTTAGGGAAGGGGTCAGGGTGGGCCTGAACTGGATATATTGCAGCATTTGTCTATGTTCCGTAAGCATCACCTCTGCTTCAGGCACTAGTTCTTATAGTTACAAAATGTCAGCAGTATCATCTGATCTGGACAGGTGGGCCTCATGTGCATACAACCCAGCAGCCTTTGCTCCCCTGGCCGACGAAAGAAGCCAGAAAGTGTTTCAGCTTGTGAGTGCCTCTAAATCAGGATATCAAACCAGGTTTGAAGTTAGTTTGCAAACCACAGTTTGTGGTTTGCTCTTATTTCTGTGGATTGTTCTTACGTCTCAATTCACAAACTATTGACAAACCACACTTTTGACTAACACTCCCTCTCAGGAGGCTGCTGCACCACGGAAATGGGAGTGAACTTACAAAGTGGATTCTGAGCAGATAGGGAAATGTGATTCCTGGCTTGTTTTTACTTTCGCTGGATCATTCTACTGAATAAAATTGAATTTCTTCAAAGAAGATACTGGCCACATTCAGATTGATCATGTTTTGGCTTTGAAGCTGGGATATGCACAAGCATTTTGTCCACACATGCAAGTCTTTTGCAGCACACAGCAGTCAAACCAGCAAGTCTCTAACCATAGTTTCCCATTTTACCCAAACTGGGAAACTGTAGTTACTAGCTTCAGAAGAAGCAAAGAACAAACCAATTTCAAACCATGGTTTAAGATCATGGCTTGTTCTGAAGCTAGTAACCATAGTTTCCTGATTTGGATGAAATGGCTGGTTTGAATGTAGTTTGCTCAAAGGAATTTAAGTTGACGGGTGAAAAGAAACCTGCCTTCATTTTGTGGGTGGTAGAGGTGGATTCATTGGATCTTCTGACTCTTGCAACCTGTTGGAGACCATTCTACACTTGAAAGACGCAGCAGTCTTTTACTTGAGGGAAGGAGGTTGCATTGGCTGGTTTTGCACGCAATGTGAAATCATAATTAGTGCAATGTATGTGCTCAGCAGCAAACCTCAGGCTCCTGTGTTCTCTCTCCCCTCTCTTCTGGTCCTGCTGCAAGGAGGAAATCAGAAGCTGCTGCTCTTAACCTAACTAGAGTTCCCTGTTACATTCACACTTGTGGAAACTCTGATTAGTTTAAGCCACATGCGCACAACCTGCACCTACCAATGTCTTAGTCGCCTCCACATTCCCCTCCCAGCCTCACTCTCAACATCCCTCAGATCTCTGGGGTTTAAACTGGACTCCCTTGCCACTCTAGCCCACCATTCTGTGGTTTTACTCTCAAGAATAATATTCTTGAGAGAGAAACCATGAACTATTTTCTCCCAAGATGTCCCATGGAGAGGAGGAGCTAAAGGGTGTGTGTGTGGGGGGGGGGGGTCTGTGTAGAGACAACGACCCTGTTCAGATGGCATGCTAAGCCACAGTGGTTAAGCATTTTGAGCTAAACGTTATGACTTAGTGTGTTGTGTGAACCATTGCTAGCCATGGCGGCTACATAACCATGGTTTAAACATGCTCATTAACTATTTGCTGCAAAAGAATTAGCAGCCTAACCATGGTTTACCATGCCATCTGAGCAGGGTCTGAGTTGGGAGAAGATATTTATACATACTTTATAAATATATGCTGCTGAGGCAGAGGAGCCTCGGCTCGCCTACGGCTGGTCCACTGCCGTATGCATCCCCTCAGGGGACAGAACATTTGCTAGAAGGGGAGGGAAATCACAAGTCAAGGCTAGCTGTTCATGCACAGAGCACTACACTATGGTTTACCATTATGTGTGAAAAGGGCCATTGTCTTTTAAAGGATTTTGTTAAAACGTCACATGTTTATGGTGCAACGCAAGCAAGTTGGAATGGGGAAATAGAGCCTTCAGTTGCATATAATGCTGCTGCCTTAAGGCAGAATCCTTCCAGAAGCTTGCATGCTCTCTGCACCAACAAATGTTGGGCTAATAAGAGAGAACCCCGTACCTATTGTGTATTGCACATTCTTGTGGACTGGCACAGTAACTCTCAGCTCATTTCATTCCTGCATTCTACATGTACCCTGAGAAGAGTTCATCATGGGCCCACTCCCGTCTGCAGGCTGAAGGGACTACAGTGGGCCTTGTACTGGTTCCCTGATACCAGATGTGGTGCTGGCACAGGACTTCTCTGTGACATAATACCCACTTTTCTCGGAACTTTCCTTGAGTTTTCAGCTCGGCATGTGTGTGGGTGACATTCCTGGAAGGTGATTCCCTGAAGTGAAAGTGTAGGTGTGATGTTCCTGGGCTCCTACAAAGAATCCTTATCCTGGCACCCCTGGAGCTTACTAGGTCAACCAAACTAAATGGGTGTCTAGTCACCCTCCGCTTTATACCAGTTGGAAGCAGGGACAACTTGATGCCCATTCAATTTAGTGGAGTGGTTTAGATATCAAGACTGACTGTCATCACCTGCTGCCTTAGTAGAGAAGTAGAACATTCTAAGTATTATGGGGAAGAGAGGCCTAACTAGGATACCAAATCCCCACTCTGCCACCTCCTAGTAAATGTCCTCTTAACTCCCATAGAGAGTTTGCACACGCATTTACAATAGCTTGGCTAAGAGGCCCAAAGCAGTGATGGGAGGAAGGTGAGGTAAACTAGGTTGGAATCAGAGCACACCAGTTGTAATTAACCCCAAAGATATGTTTTATTAACACCACACGCAACATAGAATGGCAGTCAATTACATAAACAAAGAGAATATTTTCTTTAACTCCCAGTCCTGGCACTAGCTTGCATAACCAAGCAAGTTGGTCATATCTTATGTGTTACTGCAATCCAAACTGAAAGCCAATAGTTCAGTCAGGAATCAAAAGCCCCTCTGCCAGAAGATGTAGCATAGAGTCCAGCAAGCATAGGTGGCTAATTCCAGTTGAAGACAGTTCCTTAGAAGAATAGGCCGTGGGGTTTTTTGGAAACTGATGCAATGGCAAGACCTTCTTCAGGATCTTGGGCAAGGTGAAACAGAGGTTAGCTAATATGATCTTTTGCACCTCAGGAAGTAAGGCAGGTTGGGGTGACAGGGTGAAACAGGTGATCTAGACATTTACAAATTCTCCACAACGTCACCTGTTAAATCCCAAACTTCCCATGACAAGTAGGTAAAGAGAAATACCGTGTCTGACCCAACTGGGAAGATCATGCCTTTCAACTCCAATGATAAGCAGCTAGGTCTAAAATCATAACCTTTTGATATCCCCAGCACACCTACAATTGGACAGCATTGACCAATCTTGAAGAGGTCTGCCAACGAGCTACATCTAAGAATAAGTTGAACAGCACAACAGAAACTGAAACATGACAACGTTTACAGTTTTCTACAAAGTATCCATTAGATCAGGTTTGGGGAATGGGTGGCCCTCCAGATGGGCTGCAATTCCCCTCAGCCCTAGCCAGCATGGACAGTGAGGGATGATGGGAGTTGCAGTCCAACAACTTCCAGTTGGCCACATGTTCCGCACCCCTGATCTAGTAAACCCTCCTTTGAGACATAATACTGTAATGCATCCCTGATAGACACCAAGCCAAGCACTTCTTGAAAAGCCTCAAGGAAATGAACCTCACATCTCTGAAGGAATTTTATTTCATTGCTGAGCCACTCTTACAATTGGAAAGTGCTTTTTTGTAACATTATTTAACTTCCTCTACACTCGAGTAGGGTGACCATATGGAAAGGACAACAGGGTTCCTGTATCTTTAACAGTTGTACAGAAAAGGGAATTTCAGCAGGTGTCATTTGTATGCTTGCAGCACCTGGTGAAATTGTCTCTTTATCACAGCAGTGAAAGCTGCAGGAGCCCTGCTCTCTTTTGTATCTGATCATTCTAGTATAGCTCCTGCAGCTTGAACTGTTGTGATAAAGAGGCAATTTCACCAGTTGTATGTATTGCATGCATACAAATGACACCTGTTGAAATTCCCTTTTCTATGCAACTGTTAAAGCTGTAGGAGCCCTGTCCTCCTTTCCATAAGGTCACCCTACACTAGAGCAACAGTACGCAACAACTGTTGCTCCCTCTTGTGATCCTTAAATACTGGACATCCAAGCCGTCTTCTTTTCTCTAGATTTTACACACCGGTGTTTTGATTTTTTAATTAGGCATCTAAAATACCCTAAAAAGAAAATGGCTTTGTTTTTCTTTATTTTCTTTCTATACCCTTTTGTAGATGAATCCCTTTCAAGTTCTCAATATCTGTGTTGAACTATGATTGATTGTGGTAAACACAATACTCCAAATGAAGTCTTAACAGTGACAAATGGTGTGAAACCGAGTTCCTAAGGTGTGGAAACCATGTTCTTGCTAACATATCATTGGCCTTTGGAGCCAATGCGCCATATTGTTGGCCTGTGTTTCTCTTCCAAGTTCTTGTTTCCAGGAAAGTAAAATGTATGAAGAAGTGCCAAAGAAACCAGATGGTCTTACCCGCTTGCATCTGGAATGAAAATATATTAAAAAAACGCTATCCTCTACTTCTGTGTCAAATATTGTTCTGAGTTCCAAAGCCAACCTATGCAAGATATCAAACATTGTTATTTATAGTTGCCTGGGTAGCTGTATTCTATGTATACATGTTTTTAAATAAGGCAATTTGCTATTTGGAATTCAGTGGCAATTAATTTAAAGTATTATAAAGAATAATGCAGAATATTCTAAACTTTGAACATTATGATGCTTAATAATGATGCTTCAGAGTGTTCTTAGTGCTTCACATACATCCCAGCAAGTTCTTACATCAGTTGAGTAAGATAGCTCAGCACTGTTGTCCTTGTGTGGCACATGGGGTGCAGGGAGCAGGTTAAGACTAAGAGATACTAGCTTATATGAGGACACCTAGCAAGCTTGTGGCTGGGTTGAGAATTGAACTGGGAACATTCTCATTTATGCATAGCAACTCAAACTCTTGTTTATTAGATTAAGGTTTTGTGCAAGGCTTAGTGTGATCAGAGCTCCTGCCAGAACACAATGAAGAAACAAGAGCATGGGTCAAGTTCCTTTTCTGCACTATTATATAGCCAGTAAGTAAAGAAATGATACATTTAGCTGCAGCCTCCACTCTTTTAGATAGAGAGGGAAGATAGCTTTGAATTCTGAAAGTTATGGGCTTTTTCACACTTTACATAGCAGCCTGGGATCACCACTGTTTGTGGGAAAATGTGTATAAAGGGTGAAGGAATAGTGCCCATCTCCAAACACTCAAGGGATGCAGTGGTTCTGCACTGGGGAGCCATGAGTAGCTATGGCTCCATATCGTGTGTTTGCGGAGTCTTTGGTTGTGTGCAGCTTAATTTCCCACTTCATGTATTTAACCTGGCAAATGCCAGTGGAATCCTGCTGTCCTGCAACAGATGCATAACGTGAAGAAGCTCTAAGCTTTTAGAGCCAGTAAAACAGAACTCCTTCAGCAAAAACTAAAACAAAGATGCTGCCGTGATCACAATAACATTAGCCAGCAATATTCCAACTCAGCACCAAAAATAGCCAGATTTGCACATTGCCTTTTGAAAAAGCCTGGTTTTATCCTGGCATTTGAAAGAGGTCAGTGACAGAACTCTAGAGCAGACATTCCACAAATTTGGTGCCACCACTGGACATGCCGGGGGGGGGGGGGGGAGAGAAATCTGTTCCACTCGTAGTTTCCATTCTGTTGGCATTAGATTCAACTCTTTGTCCTGCCCTAGAATTTTGACGTAAATTAGTGGTACAATATTTAATCAGTGCACTAATTGCCAGAAGTTTTTCTTGATTATTCAGAGCTGCCCTTTATTGATCAGGTCAAATTTTAATCCATGCAGCTGAAAGCAAAGGGCATACTTCTTAATTTTGTGGGACTACTTCGGTTCTGGTGTATTATTGTAATAGGTGACAAAAAAGGAAATATTAAAAATGGTCTATCCTAACTGTGAGTGGTAGCTTTTGCTTATTCAGTTATATTATAATGTATGTTATTTTCCTTCAATTTCTCAAAAAGACACCTATAACTGAGCACTAATAATATTAAAAGGCAGCTGATTGATCAAATAAATTGTTGAACAAGTGGATAGCTGCAATTTAATCAACCCTTCCCCTCCCACACAGGATCATAGTTACTTGCCTTTTTGAGTTTATAAAGCTCTTGAGTCTTTAGAGAGGGCCATCTTCTACTGCTGCAATCTGAACCAAATAGAGTTGGAAAACCTGGGCAGCAAATGGTTGTGTCTCTCTTAAAGAGGTTGCTGCCATGAGATTCTGCTTGATACCCTCGTTGCAGTAGATGGTGCTTTCCTTTCAGGTTTGGTGGGGGAGGCAGGTGGAGTTGAGGGGTCTCTTTATGTGCAGACATTTCATCATTGCTGCAGACACTAATTTCCTAGAGCTAGACTTAACTTTCAGACCTGTGATGGGCAACAAACAGTTTAAAAGCTGTTCTGCTTTTGTGAGTCTGTGGAGTTGCAATTAGTGTTGATGACAATGTGTATTTCAAAGACTCAGGGTGGCTGCCTGGAAACATCTCCCATCTTTTCTTCCCTGGCTGTCATTGCCTGTTAGTCCCCTGCTGCCATCTCCATTACCCTAATGCTCCTCATACGCTGCTTGCTGCTGGGCTGCCACAGCATTGGAGCCTTCCTGCTGTTCTGTGATATCGTTCCTCCTAAGCTGAAATGTTGGTGCTTGGGAGAGGAATCGCTTGAAGGGTAAAGGCAGAAGCTTGCACCCTCCAACTACAGCAAGTTAACACTTGGAGTCCCATAGAGCTGGCAGGGCACAGTTAAATGGAGGACGGGCTATTCACACATTGCATCTTGAATCGATAACGCAGCTGCTGCTTCATACCAAAGTCAGGCCACTTTCACTCACTGACCCTGTTCAGAAGACATCTTAAACCATGCCTCTTTGCCTTATTTAAGGTGACCATATGAAAAGGAGGACAGGGCTCCTGTATCTTTAAAGTTGTATGGAAAAGGGAATTTCAGCAGGGGTCATTTGAATGCATGTAGCACCTGGTGAAATTTTGTCTTCATCGTAACAGTTAAAGCTGCAGGAGTCCTACCCTCTTGACCTGATACAAAAGAGAGGAGGACACCTGCAGCTTTAACTATTGCAATGAAGAGGGGATTTTACCAGATGCTGTATGCATACACATGACACCTGCTGAAAATCCCTTTTCTCTACAACAGTTAAAGATACAGGAGCCCTGTCCTCCTTTTCATATGGTCACCCTGAACTTATTCACCATAGTTAAAGCTGTGGTTTAAGGTGTCTTCTGAAGAAGGGCTACTTTTACATTCATATTGTCGGAATTGGCCCTTACATCCTCGCTGATGGTAAATTCACATTTTTTGTTTGTTTTCCATTCAGATACCAAAATCACCCACGTTTAACTTGGAAAAATACAAAAAATGAAGTACCATCAACTGTCAATGGTGCGTGCATATTTACATGGTCAAGATACATAACAGTCATGTAGAGGAGATGTTTTAAGGTGGATTCCCGCATTGAGCAGGAGGGTTTGGCCTTGATGGCCTTATAGGCCCCTTCCAACTCTTCTATTCTATGATTCTATAAGAGAATCTCAGCAAAAATGGCTTGGTAACCAACACCTACTGAAATTCACTCTTAAAGGTGAAAGAGCCCTGTCTTCTTTTGCATCTGGTTACCCCAATATCAGTCAATTGGTCATGTATCCAAGCACACAATCTAATAAGCAATTTTAAGTTTATTGGAAGTGCTGGCTGCAGGAGGAAAAGCATCATTTAAAAAACAAAACAGCTCAAGTTTATGATAGTGGGGCGGGGGAATTAATTTCTTAGCAATGGAAGCTCTACTTTTAGGAAAGATGTTTGGATCCCCAGCAACTCTTACTCCATCTCTTAACTTGCATAATAAAGCCATCTAGAAAAACCCACATTATTCATTTGTTACATTTCTCTACCACCGAATAGCTAAAGCTCTCTGGGCGGTTTACAAAAATAAAACCCCTAAAAATACAATATAATAACATAATAAAACCATTTACGTACAAAAATATAATACAATTTTATCCAATCAGCATTAACTATCGCAGGATCTGTTAACAACTTTTATCATATACTGTCTTGTAGTGCTAGGTTAAAACATTCCTCTATTTTTAGACATCTGGCAGTCTATGCCTGGAGTAGAGGAAAGATTTAACCTAGCATTGAAAAGATGATAATGTTGCCACCAGCGGACCTCACTGGGGAGAGTATTCTGTACTGCAGGGTGGAGGTACCACCCTTGTTGCCATCCTCTGAACCTGTCTTGGAGGAGGGCCTCAGATTATTATCATAGTGTATGGGTAGGTTCATACCGGGAGATTCAATGCGTCTCTGCCCAGAATGTGCTTGATACGCAAAGTGTTAAATAAAATTAATGAATTTGCATTTCAAATGGCTTCTGACATTTTCATGTATGACATTAACATCTCCCTCACGCACTGTTTGTATACATGTGTGAATGTTGAACATAAGAAGAACTGTGCTGAACCAGGCTGAAAGCCTATCTAATCCAGCATTCTGTTTGCCCAGTGGCCAACTGACTGCCCATTGTAAAACCACAAGCAGGTCATTAGTGAAACAGCATCCTCCTGATAGTGTATCCTAGCAACTGGTATACATAGGTATATTGCCTCTGATACTGAAGATAATGTATAGCCATCATGACTTAGTAGGCATTGATGGATTTATCTAATCTCCCTTTCACCAACATTGCATCTTGTGGTAGTGAATTCCATAGTTTAACTGTATGCTTCCTTCTGTCTGTTCTGAATCCTCCTGCTGCTCCATTCAGCTTAATTGGATGGCCCTGGGTTCTAGGATTATGAGTGAAGGGCACTTCTGACCAGCAGGCAGATAGTCAAACATGTGACATTGTGTGCAATATACTGGATAATCTCCACAGCCCTGCTGGCTTTCCCCCTTCATGGATGCTTTTTATTGGGCTTGTTTATCCAGAAAGCTAAATTACTGACTACCAGACGGGAGGAAAGGTCAACTGCCTTGGCCGTCTCACCCATTTGCTAAACTCACATGGGTGCTAAACTCGATAGTCGGCTTTAACTTCTTTCTCACTGGAGCTAACATGCTTCCTCAGTTGGGGCTTTCCCTCATGCTCATAGAGCTGGCTACTTCACAAGCTTGTCCTAGTTTTTTTGCACTACCTAGCTTTCCCCAACTGCTGCTGTAGCCAATTAAATTAGGAGGGTCTCACATAATAAACAAGGGCTGTGTATTGATCAGCTATTGGGCTGCACCAGACTCAAGTGAGCGGAAATCTAGGTCTGTTACATCCCAAGGAATGGAGATTATTATCAGGAGAGTGGACAATGGGTCAGGATTACCCATTGGTTTTACCCTGGTTGTGCTTTTCATATTGTATTATGTATTTGTGTTTTTAGATCGTTGGTTGTTTTACTATGCTATTCATGGTTTTAATTTTGTGAACCACCCAGAGAGCTTCGGCTGTTGGGCGGTATAAAAATGTAATAAATTAAACACCCCTTTCCTCTAGCATCACTGCTCCCATCAAATTCAAAGATCTCCCATGATGGCTTTTAAATAACAATAAAATGTTACAAGACCCTATCATGGATGTCCCCTCTAACTTGCACTTCAGCCTTTATACACAGAGTGTGGGATTTCTGGATCTGATGGATTCACACAAACTTGGTGTCATGTCGCAGCTCTGTGTTTTAGCCACTGAAACATGCTTTCTTAAAGCCTTTCATCCAAATAGACATTCCGGATTAAAATGCAGCAGTCTTTAGGTTAGAGGGTAACCAGGAATACAGAAGAGGGCAGTTTATTTAAAGGGATCAGTGAATGTAAATCCTCCTTTGAGGATTTGGGTTTTGAAAGGAAGGTTAAAAGTGTTTGAGGCCAAGAGGCTCCGAAGGAGCACCAGACTCTGATGGAAGGAACTAGAGTCCAAAGCAGACTTTGCCGAGACCTCCCCTGAATTCAGCTTGTAGAGTTTGGTGCCTGCTTGTCTGCATCCCAAAGCAGCCACTAGTCCTGGGCTCAGAGCCCTCCACCTCTTGAACCCGAAAATTGGGCCAGTTGCTCAGCAGTAGCTCTTAACACTATGGGAGATTTTATTGGCTTGTCCTTCGCTTTGTAAAAGAAGAACAGGGGAAGCATAGCCATTCAATGCTGCCAGCCAAAGCATCTCTTATTATGGACACTCTGTGATATCCCTTAGCCAGGCAGCCACCACATTCTCTTACTTACATAATCATGCAAATTTGCAGATATGTGTTTGTTTGTTTTTAATGTAATGCATTCAGCTTCTGATACTCATGGGATGGGAACAGGAGTTCTGTATGGCACTCAAGTTCTGAACAATAGCAGTCCCACTCATCTACTTCTCTGGCATCTGAGATTTCACCTGGCATTTTAAAACCTATCTCTGCAACCATAAGGTATAGAAACATTCCCATTGAAACAAACAAGCCATGAAAGGTGTGATTTTCTGGCCACTGGATTAGGTATCCATTGCATTATTTCCCCCTGAGTTTGTGTGGAGTTGCACATAGCCATGTTCAGATCTAGCAGCCATCAGCCCAGGAAAGAAGAGCAGACCCACAATGAGGCAGATGGAGGAGACTGTCTAACCTGAATTTTTACATGCACCTGTAGGTTTGAGATAGACACCAAATTAGTAGTGGAGGCAGATGGAAAGTGCATTTCCCTAACTTTTACCCTTTCCTCAATTTCTGTTGCCCTTTGTTTTTCAGAAGAGGATGTAGAGAACTTTGCTGTGACAAACCTGACCCAGGATGTGCTGAGGAGCATTGAAGCAGACAGCTTTTGGTGCATGAGCAAACTCCTGGATGGGATACAGGTAGGAGCTATGTGTGCACCGCCTCTTTCCTCAGATAACACAATCCCTCCTGTGCCCATAATCCCGGTCATATTTGCTTCACTAGCACTTCAGGGGCATCCAAAGGAGGTGTTGCGTTCACCTCACCCTCTTTGGCCATTCCCTTTGAACCTCCATGATGTACAGGGCTGTGTGTGCTCTGTGCTTCAAAGAACCTCCAAACTTAAAATGCTGTGATCAGGCAATCTAAATTCTAAACCCCCCAAAATTAATTCTCCCACTTATATGAATTAAGCCAAGTCAGCACATTTGCATAATTTCTCTTGCTCTCCATAATCTATTCTACATTTGTATAACTTATTCTGGTTTTAGTAGTGGTGGGGACAGGAAAGGAGTTATGCAGGGTACTGAAGCCCCATCTGCTAGTTCCTGGGTATTCTCTGGCTGCTGAGATTCCTGCAGGCATTCCCCACACAAGGTTGCTTTCACAGCCATAAGGACTAGAAACTTCTTTTAAAACAAACTAACATGGAAGTTGGGATTTTCAGGAAACTGAACTGTGCACCCAATTTTTCATTTTGCATACTTGTTTGTACTCTGAGGAAGTTGTATTTATCCAAATCAATGGGCCAATTTGCACAACACAACAGCCCACCATGGGCTGTTTAACCCATGGCTGCAGCATATGTGGGTAGGGGTGAGATTTTTCATATCCAATCCCCACTTGGGAGTTGTTGTGTAATGTGAACCCAGTGAGTGTGGGTTATGCGAGGGTTAAACTATCCTATAACAGACTATGGGTTATGCAAGAGTTGTTTAATCCTCACATAACCCCTACTTGCCAGGTTCACTCGACACAACAACCCCCAAGCAGGGATTGGATCTGTAAAGTGGTGCCCTTGGGCACCTCAGCTCTCATAACAAGTGTGCTGTGTCATGCAAAGAAAGTTAGTGCCGTCTAACCCAGTGTATTTGTTTCTGAATGTGGCCACTATTAGATAGATCGTACAGGATACATGTAAAAACTGGACAACTATGGAGTCATCCATCTACTAAATATTCTTCTGAGTGCCTGCCAGTTGGAGGCTGATAGACCTCTTGGCAATAAGGAACATCTTGACTGATAAATCTTTGATGGGAATATGCTAGACTAGCTGACTCTGTATTTGAATCTGAACTTACATTATTTTAGGGAGCGCTACCTCAAAATGGCTTTCCTGAAACTGTAGTCGCTGGTATAGTGTAGTGAATGCTTAATTCTGTAGTGGGTTCTTAATTTAGTAGATATTCACAGAACGGCACTTGTACACTTGCCAATGAGGAAAACAGCTTTCCAGAAAGACTTACCCCCAAATCAAATGGGCTTGTTTCAGTGTATACAGGAGGGAGAGAAATGGTTGAAATCTCAACTCTTGCCTTCCTTCTCTTCTAGCCACTGCTAGTGAAAGCTCCACAAGCAATCCCATTCATCCAGTGCCACCCCCACCCGTGTGCCACCCCAGGGTCATAGCTTTGTGGCAGAACACGTTGCATGTATAGAGATCCTTGTTTCCATCTCTGGCAGTTCTTGAGAAGATCTGCTTGAAGCCCTGGGAAGGCGCTTCCAGCATGGGCAGTACTTGGGTTAGCTGAAAAAGCGTGTGGATATGTGCGCTGGACTTGCTTTTCCTTAAAACTCGCCATGTGTTTGTGCTGCAGGACAACTACACGTTTGCACAGCCAGGGATCCAAAAAAAAGTCAAAGCACTGGAGGAACTCGTCAGCCGTATTGATGGTAGGTGAGATTCAAGCCACTGAAGGAGAATTTGAACATCCCACACCCTTTGTTGTTCGCATCTCCGGCTGAATCCCAACAGCTGTGGATGCACATTGCGAGAAAGATGTTGGAGCTGGATTATACAAAGCTGCCATGAGGCAGAAAGCAGACTTGTAAAGGCTTCTTCATCCCCAGGTAGCTGTGCTGGGTAGTAGAGATGCTGAATCTATTAGGTAGATGACATTAAGGAATGTTAGAAATGGGACACTGCTCGGAAAAGGGAATGGGGGAGAGGCCATAAGCTGACAGGCATGCAAGAGAGTATGTGATTCACCAGGGAAAGGGCTGAAGCATCTAAGCTATGCCAGTGGGAGGCCTTTGCGGGGGGTTCTTTTGTGGGAGGGGTTCGGTTCAACTGAACAGAAGCTCTGTATGGATGAAGGGGCCGTTTCACTGAGATACGGCTTATGAGTAATAACAGCAGGGGACATTCTGCATTCAGCTGTGTAAATGGAATGTGCTGTTTCAGAGCAGGTACACAATCACTTTAGGAAGTACGAAGTGGAATACCTGCAGTTTGCCTTTCGTTGGATGAACAATTTACTGATGAGGGAGCTTCCTCTTCGCTGCACCATTCGCCTTTGGGACACTTACCAGGTACGGTGCGGGGTGGGGAGTGTTTAGATTGTCCAGCCTTGCCGTTGGGAGCTTTCTGGGGTGCCTGCCTTGATGCAGATGCTCAATTGTCCGTGTCTTGCTGCCATTGATTAGACAGCCTTTCTGTTGTGGGGATTTTGCATTCTCTTTCATATGCCAGCATACTCATGTGAAGATGTAAAAGAGTTTTTGCTCTCTCTCTCTCACGCAATCCCATAAAGATGTGGAGAAGCAGTAAGAAATCGGGTATGCTAATCCATTCTTTCTAACCCCAAGTGTTGTGGGTTGTTTTTCAGTCTGAGCCAGAGGGATTCTCTCATTTCCATTTATACGTCTGTGCTGCATTCTTGATTAAGTGGCGGAAAGAGATCTTGGATGAAGAGGACTTCCAGGTAAATCTTCAGAAGGCAACTACACGTAGGAAAAGATACAGCATAATTATCCTGCTTGAGGCATTTATCTAGCTAGGACAGCTTTCCCCAACCAGATGCCCTCCAGGTGTATTAGATTACAACTCCCAGCCACTTAGCACAGTTGCTTGGCTGAAGAAGCCTTTAAAAGCCTGCTTTATGCTTCATGGTGGTTTTGTATATGCTGGCTAGAGATTGCTGGGATTTGTAGTCCAATATATCTAGAGGGCACCAGGTTGTGGAAGGGTGATCTGCCGTAAGACAACCGACTGCAATATGAATAATGATATCTCTGACATGTGATTAGGTGCATGAAAGAGAGATCCAGACATTTCCCATGTTCAGGATAACAGTTTTCCCAACTGTGGGATCTGGTGAACATGGAATGTTAGGGCAAGAGTCAAAAATGCTTTGTTCGGGGTTTTGATTCCAACTCTGAAATACATTGCCGTCTTTCTTAGCTGTTATCAGGGTCACATTTCCCCAAAAGGGTAAATATCAGTTTACCCATTGGCTGCGATGCATGCTTACTTGAAACAAGACAGCATGGATTACAGTTTCTGCCTTAGCTGTAGACATTTGGAGATGTGAAGCCCCAAAAGAACTAAAGCAGTTTTTCCTTGCTTAAAGCAAGAGCCACATCTCGCTGCTTTCGGTGTAACGAGTGCCTTCCTTCATTCCAGGGCCTTCTAATGTTGCTGCAAAACCTGCCCACGATACACTGGGGCAACGAAGAGATTGGACTCCTCCTCGCTGAAGCCTACAGACTCAAGTACATGTTTGCAGATGCCCCCAATCACTACCGTCGATAAGCACCATGGTTCTGCTTCTGCTCCCCATCTTGCTGGCCCAATCCCAATCACTGTGGCGTTTCATCACCCGAGTCCTCGGACACTCTGACCAGGAGCCACTCCTTGCTGTAAAAAGCTCACATCGGACTTCTGTCTTAACTTTTGCGTGTGCCTGCCTGCCACTCTGTGCGTGGATGTGCCACTCAAAACAAACCAGTAGTGTCCCATGCTGTGACGGTGGCCTGAGCTCGGGTGGGGGCTACAAGAATAAACTCAGCCTCTGAACGCCCTCCAAGCCCCAGCCTGAGTCATCTATGCCTTGCAGCCTCTTGTTAACCCGCCTAAGCACGGATACACATGCGCACTCCCAGCTGGGCCTGTGTTGTTGTTTGTTTTTCTTCAGATGCTGTTCAATCAAACTCCCCAATGAAGATGCCTTACAAAGAGTCCTGCCCAGGGGATGGCAGCGCCGTTGGACATGAGAAGCTCTCAGGGCTTAGCTTCACTCCACGTGTCTGAAGAAGTGCAGCATTTCCAGGGTTAACAAGGCACACACACACACACACACTCCACTTACACACATGCACACATACGCACACACCCCTCTTGTGCAGCATGTCTCTCCCCGTAGGTTGGTGCACATGTGTTCAAAAGGCTGCCTTGTCCACGCACAGTTTGGAATGACGCAAGTGAACAAGACAGGACTCCTCCTGTGATTGACTGATTGATTGACCTGTGGTGTGCATTGAACTGGAGGGTGGAGGAGCTGTGCTTCTAAAAAATCTCCTTTCTGTGACAATGGCACTCCTCCAAGGCATTATGTGTATATTGTGTTCTTGTGTATATGGGTAAAAGATGTACAATATAAGTCTTCTGTTTGTAGCAGATATGGTTTTATATTTATAATGTGTGTCCCAAGCGTGTACAGGCTGCCTAGGTTACAAATAACAGTGGGCCTCCTTCCTCCCCTGGTTGTCAGGGTTTTGGAGCTGTCGGACTATCTGTACTAGCACGTTTCCCTGCCCCTACCCCCCCACACCCCCGGACAAATACACATTTCATTTCTATCAGGAAAAAAACTGACTCCCAAGCGAGACGGCACTGCGTGATCTCCAAGGCGGAGGAGCCTGGCACTTGCTGCTGCAACCAGCGCCTTGGGCTCAGCAGGATTTGACCTGAAGCTTGCCTGTCCTCCCTATCTGCACTAGAGCATGCCCTTTTCAGAAGGCCCCGCAATGCCATCCTCAAGCAGTGCAGTGATGGCTGAGACCACTCCTGCAGCTTGCTGTGATCGTCTCTAGACGGCTCGTGGCCCCCGGCCTGCCTCTCCTGACACTCCCCCTCCCAGCCCTGATCAGAATCTCCAGCCCTCCCTTCAGGCAGTGGGCAGGTCAGACGGGCTTCCGGTTTCAAAACTCTGAACTGTCGTGGGGAGACGAGAGGAGGGGGTGGCTTCCGTCCCAGGCTGCTTCCCTCTCTTCCCCGCTGCCGTCTCAAGGTGATTTTCAGAGAATAAAGGAGAATGTGTTTTTTAATTTAACGGTTTATTCCAGCCAAGCAGGCACAGTCTCATTAGTGCCAAGCCGTGCCCTCCCAGGTCAGATCGGTTCCCCTGGGCTGAGTTCCTCAGCTTGCGCCCGGCTGACTTCTGCTGATCTCGTCAGGCTTCAAACTGCACCCACCTTCGTTTTGTTTTCCCTCTCGGGGCCGAAAAAGAAAAGCAATCCGGCGGCTTTCTTTCCGGGATGACCCCAGGGGAGACGGGAGGCACGAGAAGGCGAGAGCTTTGCCGCCATTCAAACACCAAGCAGTGTCTCTCGAGTTGCTTTCCTAACCTGGAGTTGTTTTCTCAGGCATTCTGACTTGATTTTCTTTTGTGTGTGTGCCTTTTGTTGTTTCCTTTGAGACAGCGACCTGGTGGTCATTAGTTTAACATGACTAATTAAAAGAGAAAAAACCAACCTGTGTTGCCGATCTTTAATCAGTGGTGGGTTTCATGGGATTATGAGGAACCAACAAGGCTTTTGAGAAACCCTCCCTTTCCTGCTTCAATCTCACGTTGTGCCAGACTCCACTCTAAAATGGCTTTAATCTCAAAATGATTTCTTTTTGAGAAGTTTTGCTTCAGTCCTGCGCCTGTTGAAGCAGGAATTTTCCCAACCTGTGCTGCATGTGTAGAAAGATCCATCATCTTTTAGAGCAGCAGTTCTCAACCTGTGGGTCGGGACCCCTTTGGGGGTCGAATGACCCTTTCACAGGGGTCGCATAAGACCATCGGAAAACACATATTTCCGATGGTCTTAGGAAACTGTATTGACTGAACTATGTCATGTATCATCTTTTGTATTATTAAAGCTATTGTTATGTATTATTTTCATTAGCAAACCATCCCATGACAATGGATCGTGTAGAGAAGAACGAAAATAATTTTATGGTTGGGGGTCACCACAACATGAGGAACTGTATTAAAGGGTCGCGGCATTAGGAAGGTTGAGAACCACTGTTTTAGAGTGATCACTTTGGGTGACATCTGGGATATGGCATCTCAAAAGCAGGACCTGGATGGGGCTTCATGGAAGCAAAAATTCTGTATCCTGGAGAGTAGAGAATGGGGGACGGAGAGTAGAAGTACAAGCTGCCTTCCCTCTCTGAGGCTTGCTGGAATGATTTGTATAGCAGGAGAGCTTCTTTAGGAATCCAAAGGGCATGTGTTTTTCTGCCAAGTTTATTTCTTTGCATAGGTCAGCATAGATTTTGCCATCTGGGGTGGGTAAGTGGAGGAGTCCCCACTGCCTGGGGCTGTCAAAGAGCATGATCTCACACCTGCCTGAGCCAGTCTGCTAGGTTTTGTCAACAAGCCCTGGACTCTAGCCTAGTTTCAATGATGTGCAACAGCAAAAGGCCATGTGGCTCCTCAGGCAGGCTACAGAAATTAATACAGCATATAAACCTGTTTTCATTAAAGGAAGTTCTGGGTCACTGACAGCTTTGCCACAGTGTCATTCAGCAGGTTCACCAAAGGGCCTCTAATGAAAGGGAGGAATCCATGGACAGGTTGCCTCTTAATGGTACGCATCGCAGCTTGAAATGGTTCATTTGGCCATGGATCTCAATGCTCAAACCTGCTGTCCTAATAGATCTCTTTCATGGCCGGACTTGACAAAAAGTATGATTCAGCTAACCAAGGCATATGAACGTGATAGCTTTGCATGGAGAAGGTCCCAGGTTCGATCCCTGGCTGCTCCAGGTAGGGCGAGGAAAAGAATCCCTCCTGAAACCCTGGAGAACTGCTACTGCCAGTCAGTATCGACAATACTGGGCCAGATGGACCAATGTCTGATTAAGTATAAGATTGCGTCCCATGTTCCTGTGACTGGACACATGAAACAATGAAGTCATTGTTATGCTATGCTAAGCTCTTCTGATTTATTTCCATTAATTATTGTGAAGGGGGTTGTTTTAGTGCCCCTCCCTTAGCCCAAAAGGTAGTTTTGAATCTATTGAGAGGAGCTCGCAGCTGGAATTGAACACTCTTCCATTTTTCATGCAGACTGGGCCGGGCACAGCAGGTCACTCAAACTTTCTCTCCCCCACCGTAAGTTAATTACTATTAAAATAAAAAGTTCACTGGAGTGGAACAAACGTAATTACTTTTTGGGAGGCTAATTATCTGCATTTATTGCCAGTGCTTTGTTGTAATTGATTGCTAATGGTCTGCTTCGCTCTGGAATTAACTAATTAATACCCCCACAGAAGAAACCAGACTCCACTCTGAAATGGCGGGCTTTCCGCAGTCCTGATTGCAGTTGTCTCTGTTCCGGTGCCTCCATTGCGCTGCCTTTATTTATACCTGGCTGCATCCTTGGTTTTTTTTTTAAGCTCCTCTAGGCTCCATTGCCTTGCTGTCCTTACAGCACTAGGCTCCATTTTCACCTGCAAAACAAAAGCTGCTTCACTGCTAGGGGCAAATCCTGAGCATACGCTTGAACACTTTGGCACATTTTCCAGCGCCTTTCATTCCGTCCATATTTGCTCCATCCTTCTGCCCTTGCCTTTGTTCTCGCAAACTGCGTTGCCTGGCGATAGTTGCCCTCCCACTCTTTTAGCCTATCACCATTTTGTTCCACCTGACAGTTCCAAATCATTTGGTTCTGCTGTTTGAAGACTAGGGCCTTAGCTAGACCTAAGGTTTATCCCGGGATTGTCCTGGGGCAATCCCTGTTCATGTAAATGACACACAGGATATCCCGGGAGCAGGCAGGGACAATCCCGGGATAAACCTTAGGTCTAGCTAAGGCCAAAGAAAACCGGCACAACAATCCTGTGCTGTGGCACCTAGCCAGCTCAATCTAACCTGTGACTCCACCCCAGCCTGGGCTATACCAGCATGCTGGCTATATGGCTTGTTTGAATGTTTCTGTCTATAACCTGGTTTCTCATCATTTTATTGCTTAGCATGCATCTTAAAAGATGTGAGCTGATGCCACTGTGCTTGAACATTGGTACAAATGGATTGGAGTGTCTAAATCATGACTCATTCATCTTTGCAGATCTTCATTGGATTCTGCGCAGTCTTCAAATGAAGACCATGCATGTGGGAGCAAGGCGCACCAGTTGCTGATAAATCCCTTACACCTGAGAAGCTCTTAAACCACTTAACTCATAAGATACCTTGGAGCTTTTTGCTACAGATACATCTATTCTTCTGGGGAATAGGTAAGGCGTTCTCCACCCCCTTCAGAAATATCTTTTTCGTTTCAGCCTGGAGATGTACGCTGTATAACCTGAAAGATTGCTCACTGTTTGGTGGTCATTGACTGGTCTTAATAAAGGCATTTGGAACTTCCCTCAAGGGAAGAAGCAGGATTTTGCCTAGCAGCCATGCCTCCCCCATCACCAACCACATCCCTGCCGGCATGCATTTGGGGAGTCCAAGAAAGGGGCCTATTTGCATAGCAATGTGTGCTCATGGGGCCCTTCAGGCCAGTATGGGTGTGGCCGGCAGGGGACAGGGCTACCATGTACAGCCCCGTGACAACCTCAAAGTTTCTTTGAGCACAGAGGTGCAGAACTCCTGACCTGTCAGCCTAATCCACCATGCTGGGCTCCCCAATCTCATCCACAGAGCCTCCAGGGCCAGTCTTGGCCTCCAAACCCTGCTTCCTGAAGGAATTTCCCCTGGAGTGAATCACCGCGGTGTGAATAATCCATAGCAGACATCCCTAGCCAGATTCCAGCTGGACATCAGGAAAAACTTCCTGACTGTTAGAGCAGTATGACAATGGAATCAGTTACCTAGGGAGGTTGTGGGCTCTCCCACACTAGAGGCCTTCAAGAGGCAACTGGACAACCATCTGTCAGGGATGCTTTAGGGTGGATTCCTGCATTGAGCAGGGGTTTGGACTCAATGGCCTTGTAGGCCCCTTCCAACTCTGCTATTCTATGATTCTATGTGTATGTTGTCTCCATCCTGTCTGGATTCAGAGATAACAGCAGGGCCAGTCGGAGCTCAGCCAGTGCTGGGAAGAATAGCTGCACTTCCTGATGTCCGTCAAGGTACTTTGGGGCTATGGTGACACCAGGTGCAGTGCAAAGCCAGAGACTTGGCCAGCACTGGGGAGAGCAGGTGCTCTTCCTAGTGCTGAACAAGTCACTTTGCGCTGCGCCCACATGGGGACACGAGGCATCATCTGAAACCATGGATGTGCAGCACTACCTAAATCCTTTTCTCTGTGCTGGGAGAGGCACGGAGAAGGGGATTCACTCAGGTGATCCCTAAAATGGCTGGGGGGCAGGCCACATCCACTGACATCATCCGGCCCATGGAAGGCTGGGTGTGTGTGTGTGCAACCTGCCCCTGCCCAAATACTGTTCTGCACCCCTGGAGTTCATTTGAACCCCCCTCCTGTCACCAATGGTCTGCCATTGCATTGCTTTAGCACAGAGAAGTGAAATCAGGGGCATTGTTAGGCTTCAGACCATGAGATCCTTGCCCCAGGTCTATTTCCCAGGGCCCTGGCTCTATTCTCCAGAGCCCCTACATGACAAACCGAAAGCTGGCTTGGCTTTCTGTGAAATTTAAAGAAGTTCTAGTAATTATTTCTGAATTTGCATATACAGATATAAATTAGGACATGAGGATGCTATGCAGATTTGCGTCCTATGGGTCTGGGCCCCAAATCTTTTAAGTGCTTAGTAACACTCCTGAGCACAATATATAAAGAAAGGATGATTAGGCAAGCCATGCTTAAGCTGCTGAAAGGATGAGAGGAAGTGAGTAAGGCATTTTAGACACAGAACACAATGCAGTCTTAATTGGATCAGAGAGAATGGAAATTGAAGCAGTTTAAGCAGAGCTATTGCAGAGCAAAGAAGGGGGTTAAGTGTTAGTAGGAGGAGTAATCAGAGCAAATGACAGTAGTTGTGGTTTGGGCAACTCCAGTATAGAGAAGAGAAGAGATTGTGTCATGAAGCTGAATTGTGAGTAGCATAGGCCTCACAGACCTGCACATCATCTACCATTTGTCTAGGAACTTCTCTCTCTCTCTCTCTCTCTCTCTGTGGTCTGTACTAGAGTGAGAAGGACATTTCCCTAAGGACTGCCTCCCTGACTCAACACCTCTTATATAATGCAAACTAATTTGGGGCTAATTCATGTGAACTGATTAATATATGCAAGTTGAGTGGATCTGTGAAGAGTTCAGCATATAATGGTTGCTTCAGTCCAGGCATGTACACCTAGCTCAAAACTCATTCTACATTTGCCTGCAGCAGTTAATGTCACATTATCTCCCCCAACCCAAACAAACAAACCCAATATTGAGAACAACAGAACAGTTTTCAGTTTACTGGGGTTCACATTTCCCCCAAAGAACCCAGTGGGATAAAAAACATAATGCAACCATTTTGTTGCATAATACATTTTTGAGTATGTCTATGGGCCCTGGGTCATATAGAAGCCTCTCAACAATGTTTTTTCTTTATATAATATTTTTATTTTTCAATACTTAAACATACATCAATACAATTAAAAGAAAACATAATACATTAATGTTGATCACATTAATATCATATATTCTCGCTTAATCTTTTTAACATAATCATACTTAACCTAAAAGTGCACCCCCCACCTCGGGATCTTATTCCTGTTTCCAAAATCTCATAGTTTCTTCTGCTGGTGGTTTCCCACTTCCCTTAGAAAACACAAATATTAGGAACTGTTTCCAAATTCCCTCAAAATCATTCGTTTTTGCTATACCTCTCCTCACTTTAATATTACATGTCAATTTATCATTAATAGCAATATCCCATACTTCATTATTATTATTATTATTATTATTATTATTATTATTATTATACTTCATTATTATTATTATTATTATTATTATTTATTTATTTATTTATATAGCACCATCAATGTACATTGATGGTGAACATTATTTATATAGCACCATCAATGTACATTTATACCATTCTTCAATACAATAATCACCTTGAATCTTCCAGTTCCTAGCTAGAATTAGCCTTGCTGCAGTCAGCAAATTTGTTATCAATTCCAACAATGTTTTGTTTTGGGGGAAGCCTGCAGGTGATTGTTAGGGATGTCGGAGAAATTTGCAACGCAATCAGATGAGTTCAGATTATTATGAACCTGTGGATTCGGCAGCAGACCAGCATTTCCCGAACCACATGGATTCTGTGGACTTGTGGACTGCTTAAAAAAAAAAAAAACTTTCTGGAATGTTATGCAAATTTATTTATAGAAAGTTATGTAAAATTAAAAAAAAAAACAGTTGAAATTGTGCATAAATGCGACCAAAATGTGCTAAAGCATGAAAATCCACATGGAGGGATTTGTGCAAGTGTGAATTTGCGCAATTTTTGGGGGGGGAAATGATTCTGTCAATGAATGGACGACAGAGCAAAAGGTACCTGGCAATCTTCAGAACAAATTTTACAAAATCTATACATCCCTAGTTATTGTAGCCATTAGCAGTTTAGGAGTCCAGGTGATTGTAGCAGCTCGCAGTTCTGACAGCTACTGGGAATCCTTTCAGAAAGCTCCTTTCAAACTCATTCCTGGGTCTATCTCTTGCACATTGCAGATTAGGTGGTAACCTGTGTCTGGATTGTACCATTTCAGACTGAAGGTAAGGCTCACATGATGGAATTCTCCTCCATGAAAAAAGTATGCACAGGAAGCTTGTATGACAGTGAAAGGGATATGTCAGAGCATGACTGGAAGCTCATGGTGGGAAAATCATTAGATGGGAAATTTAGAGTAGAATCTGGAGAAAGGTTTATGCACCCCCTCCTTTCATCACTTCTGCCTGAATTAGGATGGCCATATGAAAAGGAGGACAGGACTTCTGTATCTTTAACAGTTGTATTGAAAAGGGAATTTCAGCAGGTGTCATTTGTATGCAGCACCTGATGAAATGCCCTCTTCATCACAACAGTTAAAGCTGCAGGAGCCCTGCTCACTTTTGTATCTGGTCACTCTAGCATAGCTCCTGCAGCTTTAACTGTTGTGATGGAGAGGGAATTTCACCAGGGGTTGCATGCATGCAAATGACAACTACTGAAATTCCCTTTTCTATTCAACCATTAAAGATACAGGAGCCCTGTCCTCCTTTTCATATCATCACCCTAGCCTGAATTATCTTCTCCCAAAGCAGGTTCTTGTTTTGGTTTTAAATGGCATTGAGGCATGTACTGTGTAGCTAGCTCCTCAGGCTCCTGTGTAAATCAGGCCTGGATTTGAAGAATTACACTGCCACTTCAATATGTGCCAAATTTTTCATGAATCCATTCAACACAAAGAGTTCAGTGTGCCAATCTGGTCTTATGAATTGCCCATCGTCCTGCTTACTGCCAAGGCAAAAGCAAGCTCCAGCCTGCTAAAGAGACAGAAGAAGCTTATCCGGCTAAATTAATTAGCCCTTCCTCATTTCTCCTTCAAAGGTTGTCAACATATACCACACCGCCAACACCTGAGATCATATTGCCATCTCCTCAAATTTGCACAGCCGCTCATTGCCATAGAGAAAAGCACTACATAAGACAAGGTATAAAATCTAATAAAAATGCAACGAGTCAGTAGAAACAAAATAAGGCAGAAAAGGAAGCAAATGTTTATTCTCCTTCAGATTAGATAAATATAGATAATTTATTCCAAATAGCTGCATCATTCCACTCTAAGGAGAGTTGATATGTAGCCATGCTTTTAACCTTATTTTTTATCTCTACAATCTGCTTTGCCCAGGAAAACGTCTCTTCTTATTTCCAGCCAAGCAATGGTCAGGACTCTTGTTTGTCCAAAAGGAGGCAAACTTTAAAAGATAGGCTGATCTTAGTTTTGAGAATCAGGAAAAAAGTATTTATTTATCCTATATTAAGGTGACCATATGAAAAGGAGGACAGGGCTCCTGTATCTTTAAAGTTTGTATAGAAAAGGGAATTTCAGCAAGTGTCATTTGAATGCATGTAGCACCTGGTGAAATTTTGTCTTCATCTTAACAGTTAAAGCTGCAGGAGTCCTGTCCTCTTGACCAGATACAAAAGAGAGGAGGGCACCTGCAGCTTTAACTATTGCAATGAAGAGGAATTCCACCAGATGCTGCATGCATACAGATGACACCTGCTGAAAATCCCTTTTCTCTACAACTGTTAAAGATACAGGAGCCCTGGCCTCCTTTTCATATGGTCACTCTACTTTAAGGGGAAAGCACTAAGAGGACAGAAAGCCTCAAAACATCCCAGTCAGTACATAGCATGCTCAATGACCATGAAATGCCGGATGCTGGCTGACTGTTGGAGGAGTGGGGTATGGACAACCAGGTAGGAGTGGGAATGGAGTATCTGAGAGGAGGGCGTGGCTGGCTGGCTGGCTAGCTGGAAGTCTGAACAAGAGTACTCCACACTAAGGCCTTATCTAAATCTACCGACATTTCGCAAGGAAGGAGGGGTAGTTGCGAGTTTTCCCAGATCTGAGATTGCCACTCAAGGGGCACGTATGAGGGAAGTTTCCTGCAAGTAAAGGAGAGCCATTGAAGGAGAATGTGTGCTCCGTGACGGTGGTTCTGAATGTGTAGTGGGACTAGGCAGATGGGGCACAGTTGTTGTTTTTAATAACTCTTGAGAGATGCACACCAGCGCAGATACATAGCAACACAAGAGGGGATAGGTACTATGTCGGAAATGTGCTCCTGCGCAGAGAGACATTTAGTAAAAAACAACAACACCCACTCGGCGATGAAACACGCTGATGCCCATGCACACACCCCTCACAGCGGGGTTGGCTGTTCGCTGAGCCAGGAGCTCATGCAGAACAGCAACAGCTTCGCAAAGGGGGGGGTCACACCACCCACAGACCTTGGGATTGTAGTGAGTAGGGTGACCATATGAAAAGGAGGACAGGGCTCCTGTATCTTTAACAGTTACATAGAATAGGGAATTTCATCAGGGGTCATGTATATATATGGAGAACCTGGTGAAATTCCCTCTTCATCAGCACAGCTAAAGCTGCAGGAGCTATACTAGAGTGACCAAATTTAACAGAGGGCAGGGCACCTGCAGCTTTAACTGTTGTGATGAAGAGGGAATTTCACCAGGTTCTTCATATACACAAATGACACCTTCTGAAATTCCCTTTTCAATGCAACTGTTAAAGATACAGCAGCCCTGCCCTCCTTTTCATAAGGTCACCCTAGCAGTGAGGGAGCTGAGAAAACCACTACAAAACCAATCAACGATGTTCCTGAATAATTGAGTGGTGGAGCTGAGATCACAGCATGATCAGCTGTGCGTCATGTGGTCCAGTAAGGACTACGTCGATTGTTGCCATCCTCCGAGCTTCCCTTGGAGTAGGCACTCGGAGGAGGACCTTAGATGTTGAGCGCAGTGTACGGGCAGGTACATCTGAGCTGTCACAGAGGCCGTGTGGTTTCTACGTGCCTATGCTGAACTCCCTTTCCCCTTTTCTTTCTCTCCCCCCTCCCACTTTTCCTAAATGTTTCATATATCATTTTATAGTGTGGTTTGTCCTCTTTTTTATATTGTTTGAAATAACAAATTCATGGAATTTTAAAAAGCAAGCTCACGTGTGCGATTATAACACATCACAATATGCATGTGGATGGCAGGCTGTTTCCTAAGCGGAAGTGCTTTAATATGGGGGATCCATAAGATGTTCAGGAAAGGCACCTGGGGGAAAACTGGCATCAGCCTGAGCCAGCCTTGTCATCTACCCAGGTGTTGTCAGAAGACAAACACGCACTCCGGGGCAAAACTAGACATTCAGCAGAAGGTTGTTCTGACTGAATCAGGGATAAATAAGTACAAGGTAACCCAGGGTAAGCTTGTTCGTAGCAAATCAAACCTGTCTCCAGGCTTGTGCAAAATAGTGCTGTTCTAAAGCTGTCAGAATCAGGGCCTGGTTACATGACAACAGAAATTGCCGTAGCATTAAAAATGCCTGCTGTGCAAGTCAGTGCTCATCTTCTGGGTTGCAGACTGAATCCCATTCTGGAGGCTGCAGGTGTCCGACGTTTCATTCTCCATTCCTATAGCATCACTTTTTGCCATTTCGGCCTTCGTCTTCCCTGTCTGCACTTAGTCAAGCAGGCTTGATATCTTCTGACATGATAAAAATGTCAGCGTTGCTGTGTATTAAAGGTCAGATCCTGATGGGTGGATTTCCAAATGTCAGCCTTTCCAATTCCTGCATCCTACCAGGATGCTGGCATCTACCTGGTGTTTTCATCAAGGGACATAAATGCCTTGGTCCCTCACAAGGGTCATCAGGGTGTTAGTGGGTTGGCTGAGAGGTCGTGATCTCACTCCAAAAGTGCAGGGCGGGGAGGGATGTGTTCTTGCAAGCTCAGCTCACACTGGCCCACCTTTGTTCTCCTTGGATATTGACCACAATTTCGGTGGGCATCCACATGTTTAGGCACAGCCATGGGTGCTGCCCAGTGGCGGGCTACTTCATATATTAACTTTTCCAGCATGGAGATGAATATTGAGGAAAGTGTTTAAAAAATAATGTGAGAAAGTCCATATGTGGTTGTCTTTCACTCCTTGCCTTTCTGCCTTTCTGCCTTTTTAGAGCCAAAGTTAAGTGTTTTGAAGCCCCATTACTTTTCATGGGAAGGTTTATGTTTTATTTTATTTATTTCTATCCTGCCTTTCCTCACAAAGAGCCCAGGGCAGCTAACAACTGCCCCAATGCCCCATGCAAGTGCTTAACAGTGCAATCTTATATGTATCTACTCAAAAAATAAACCCTATTGAGTTTAATGGGACTTAACTACTGGGTAAGTGAGGACTGCAGCTTGAATTTCTCCCACTGAAACCAATACTTTTTAAGGTGCTTATGCCTAAGTTTGGTCAAATGATGCCCGCTGGGATGTTGTTTTTTCCTTTGTAGCCATGAGCATTATCCTTGTTGAAAAAACTAATCTATGAAAAGACTAACAGGGAAAATCAGAGTTAGTGGAAGAAGCCTATGAAAGATAATGCTGACTGAAATCCGCTAATCACTTGCCACAATATGGCACAGAATATGATTGTGATCTCATGATTAGATCTCATGAACTCTTTGGGTCCAGGGATTACAGATGCAACTAAGGGGCTTTCTACACCTCCCAGAATTCTGGGAGGAAGGGGGGAGGATCTCGTGATATTCTGCTTGCGAGATCCTCCCCTTTGTCCACAACATCCTTGGAGGAAGGAGGAATGTTGTGCCCACCATTTTCTTTTCTTTTTTTTTAACAGAAGATGAGTGCACTTGCGCTCCAACAAAAATGTGAGTTAAAAAACACACAACCCACTTCCCATCCTCAATGGGCATGGAGCGCCTGAAGAGCTCCGTGCCCCGTGCCTGTTTCCTGCCTCCTTGCGTTTACTCATGAGGAGGTGGGACGAAGCCGGGACAGGTGCCAACACACCTCCTGCAGTCTTGGGATGATCCCAAGACCATGGGAAGAATCAGGTTTTCCCAGGGATTATTTATCCCTGGGAAAACCTGTGCTTGTCCTCCCTTGCCCCTGTGTCCCTGTGCATCATTTGGATGCACAGGGACTCAGCCATGATCAGCCTGGATTTTCAGGCTGGTGTAGGAACAGTCTAAGGTTTAAGAGAAGGCAGCAACCCAAGCAGCCTGAGAGTTAAAATCTATAATGTTTACTTTAATGCCTATCTTGATCTCCGTGTATCCCGCACTCAACAACTTCCTTGGGCTTTTAGTAATAGCCACAAGGGTTTCCCCATGTGTTTCAATGGGTAGATAGTTCAGTGGAGAGTTAAGATAACCGGCTCCAAAATCTGCCTCGACTATATTCTCATTTTATGGCCTTGGACTAGTCACCATCTTTGGCCCAATTTGCCTATCTGTAAAATGGGAATGATAGTGATCTACTTCACAAGAATCTTGTGAAGTTGGACAAGATCAAGGCCAAAAAACAGTGTGTAAGTTAACAATATTATCTAAAGGCTCCATCACACCTATTTTTTCCCCTCTGGTTTGTCCCCACTTTTTAAATCTCTGTTTCATAAGCGCGTCAAGGGCTCAATCACACATGGTCCCTTTCATGTGGGTTTTTGCTTGTGTGCTCTTCCACTCGACTCCGCCCCTTCTCCTTCCTCCTCCAGTTCATTGGTTGTGGTACTCCGATGGGTGTGGACTCTTTCTCTCCCTCGCTCTGGCTTTGTTATCTAGCAATAATTTTTAAGGTTTTATCTGGGCTCCATTTCTGCAGGCAATTGGGGGCAGGGTGGGGTTGGAGCACTAAAAAGTCCATTCAACCAACTAACAAGTAAGTGCCCTCCCCTTTTGTCAACGACTCCATTAGCACACACACCCAACAAAGGAATAAGCAAGAGAGGAAAATAATCCAGACTTTCCCCACACCAAAATAAAATGCAACAAAGGGGGGGGAAGGGGCAAGATGAGTGCAGGACAGGGACAACGTCATGTGAGTACTGCGCTGCAAAACCACATACCAGGAATGGCGAGTGTGCAATAAATCGCTGGTGTAATAGAACTCTAAATGATTTATTATTATTATTATTATTATTATTATTATTATTATTATTATTATTATTCCACATTGTTGGGCACTTTTAGGAACATAAGAAATCGTGTTATACTAAGTCAAGATCATTAGTCCATTGAACCTCAGTATTATTGGCACTGACTGGCAGTAGCTTTTCAGGGTTTGAGACAGGAGATTTTCCAGCCTTACCTGGAGGTGCTGGGGACTGAACCTAGAACAAAGCAGGTGTTCTACCACTGACCTACAGCCCCTCTGGCCTGTATCCAATTTTAAGGGTTGCTTTAAAAAGTTAATAAAGGTGTGTGTTTTGTGTGTGTGTGTGTGTGTGTGTGTAGAGGTTACAATGTGCAAGGCCAGTGATGTATCCATGGGAACATCATCTCCCCATTCCGCAGCTTCTTCAGGGCACAAACAAGCCGTCCAGTCCTCTTGGGCAGGGAGGTCAGGTTGCTTCATTAGTACTTGCCCAACTGTGTTAAGTTATGCCGGAGATGCTACGAAGCAGGGAGGATTTTCTTTCTTTTTGTGAGAAGCCAAGTCAAGTCAATTATTCCTGAAGGAGACAAGCTGAGAAAATAACTGTTCACACCTATTAATCCCCTGGTCCGCCCCTCCACACAGAGTCCGACCCCGTCAAGCGGGGGATAAAGCTTCAGCCTGGGAGCAGTGCCAACATGTGTTTTACAGTCACTGCATCAGAGTCAGGCTGTGTTAGGCTCATAGCAACACAGTGGAATAAGTGTCTGGTCAGCACAAATTAGTGTAACGGCACACAGCGGATGGTGCGGCTGCCACAGAGCTCCCAGACTGGAGGCCGCTTCTCATTAATGAGAAAAAGGGGGTTGATTTCCTCTCGTATGTTAACATTTTCTAAGATGTTATTAGTCTTCTGTGCCCTTATTAGTACATCCTGCCTCATGTTCTTCCTAAACCTCCCTGCCAATTTCCCCCCCAGCTTCTAACAGCCAGAGCAGAAAGTGTTCCTTATGCGCAAGCTCTGTGTACGTGTGTGTGCACACAGTGATGCAGTGGAGAGAGGGCTCCCAGGGACATAGCAGGGGGACCTTTGGATGAGCAGGGATGCTGATGTCATCTGCCACCCCAACCCCAACCCCCTCAGGTGTCTTTGTTCCCTCTGAGTTTAGCTGTAATCCTCACAGTAGTCTGGAACTGGGGTGGAATTTTCTGAGCAACACTGTGTTGTTCCCTATTGTAATGCAATGTATTTTGGGGAGTCTTGGTCTTGAATGGGCAATTAAGTCCCAATAACTCTACAAAAGTCCTGCTCGAAGTGGAGAGGAAAACTCCTAGAACTGTTTTGTTGAGATGGATCAACAGCAGCCTGAATTTTCAAACACTCCAAGGGAGTGGTGGGGCAAATGGGGATGGTCATGATGAGTGCCTGCACTTCAAAATTTGCCACTACACTAACTATCTCTGTGTGTGTGTGTGCGAGAGAGAGAGAGAGAGAGAGAGAGAGAGAGAGAGAGACTCTCTCTCTCACTGCAGTAAGAAGAAGCACCAAAACTGTAATCATCGGGATTGCTGGGGAAGGGTGATGTTAAAGCCCTACCCCTAGTGATACTGGTGATGACTGCTGTTTCCCCACCATTATTAGAAACATGAAAAGAGCTACCTTGGCTACATTGGAATCACAGGGGGATACAGTTAAAGTGTCTACTAGGGGTGTGCACGGACCCCCCGCTCCGCCTCGCGGGCCGATCTGAAAATTTCGGGTCGGCCCACTCCGCTCCGCGCCACTCTGCCCATACTCTGCTCCTCTTCGCCGCGGAGCTCCAGCTCCGAATTGGAGCTCCGCAGTGGAGGGGAGTGGCGCCAGGTAAGGCCGGGAGAGGAGGGCGGGAGGTTTACCGGGCCCTGCCGCCATCGCCGCCCATGCAGCGACGGCGGCAGAGCCCGGTAAGGGACCAAGGGGGAGGGGGGCTTTACCTGCCTCCGTCCGCGGTCCGTCGGCGTCTTCAATTGAGCCCGTGGTTCAACCAGGAAGTCTGGGCCGCAAGCGGCCCAGACTTCCTGGTTGAACCACGGGCTCAATTGAAGATGCCGACGGACCGCGGACGGAGGCAGGTAAGGGAGAGGAAGGTGGGGGGGGGGTATTACCAGGCCCTGCCGCTGTCGCCGCATGGGCGACAGCTACAGCGGCAGGGCCCGGTAAACCCCACTTACCTTTCCGGCGGAGCTCCGGATCGAGGCGAAGGATCCGCCTTCACCTCGATCCTCTTCGCCACGCTCCGCCGGCCCCCCAATCCTCTTCGCCTCCGCCGGTCCGATTAGAAGCGGAGCACATCCCTAGTGTCTACCCGCAACACACACAGCAATCCCAATGAAGATCACATCCCTGCACTTCTAATAGCAGCATTGGAATGGCAGTCTGTACTCCACTGTCCATCTGAGGGCTGATCAGCAGTGGGGAAAAGAGGGCAGGGCTCTCTGGGGGTCCAGAGGCTGCATGCAGTGATTAAGAACATAAGAAGAGCCCTGCTGGATCAGACCAAGGGTCCATCTAGTCCTGCACTCTGTTCACACAGTGGCCAACCAGCAGTCGACCAGGGACCAACAAAGCAGGACATGGGGCAACAGCACCCTCCCACCCATGTTCTCTAGCAACTGGTGCACACAGGCTTACTGCCTCAGATAATGGAGGTAGCACATAACCATCAGGGCTAGTAGTCATTGATAGCCTTCTCCTCCAGGAATTTATTCTAGTATTTTGAGAGAGGGAGAAAAATGTCTCCCTATCCATGTTTCCCACACTACGCATAATTTTGTACACCTCTACCATGTTTTCCCTTAGCCTCCTTTTTTTCCAAGCTAAACAATCCCATCTGTTGTAACCTTCCTTTATAGGGGAGATGCTCCAGCTCCTTAATAAGTTTAGTTGCCCTTTTCTGCACTTTTTCCAGCTCTATAATATATTTTTTTAGGTGTGGTGACCAGAACTGTATACAGTATACCAATTATGGTCACACCATAGATTTGTATAAAGGCAGTATGATACTGCCAGTTTTATTCTCAATTCCTTTTCTTATAATGCCTAATATGGAATTTGCCTTCTTTACAGCGGCCGCACATTGGGTGGACATTTTCATGGACCTGTCCACCACAATCCCAAGATCTCTTTCTTGTTTGGTCACTGCCAGCTCAGATCCGATTAGGTTATACGAAGTTAGGGGTTTTGCCCCAACGTGCATCACCATACACTTGCTTACATTGAACTGCATCTGCCATTTGGATGCCCACTCTCCCAGCTTGGAGAGATTCCTTTGGAGCTCTTCACAATCCCTTTGTGTTTTAGCAAACTTGGCTACTTCACTGCTCACTCCTAATTCCAGATCATTTATGAACAAGTTGAAAAGAACTGGTCCCAATACCAATCCCTGTGGGACCCCACTATTTACTTCCCTCTATTGGGAGAATTGACCATTTATTCCTACTCTGTTTTCTGTTCTTTAACCAGTTATTGATCCATAAGAGGACCTCTCCTCTTATTCCATGACTACTAAGTTTGTTCAGGACTCTTTGGTGAGGGACTTAATCAAAAGCCTTTTGGAAGTCCAAGTAAACAATGTCCACTGGATCACCCTGTCTACATGTTTGTTGACACTCTCAAAGAATTCTAGTAGATTAGTGAGACAGGACTTGCCTTTGCGGAAGCTGTGTTGATTCTTCTTCAGCAGGACATGCCATTCGATATGCTTACTAATTTTGTCTTTAATAATGCTTTCAACCAATTTACCTGGAACAGATGTCAAGTCAACCAGTGGGTTGGTGCAGAGTAGGTGCACTGATGCTCTAAAAATTGCCTCTGGCTCATTCCTTTCCCTTGTGCAATGTGGGTATGTATCCCATGGCCCCAGGTGTAGAGCACTGGTGGGCAACCTGAGGCACTATGGCTACATGCAGCCCTCAGCCTAGTTTCAAAAGCCCTCTGAAAATTATCAATTCAGACATCTGGCAAGAGCAATCTCTCCCTCACCTGTTGTATGGAGAGGAAGCACGGGAAAGGGACACAAGAGGGTATCAGAGAGAGAGAGAGAAAGAGAGAGAGAGAAGGGGCAACAGAGAAAGAAAAGGGGTAGCCCCACCAGCACATTTACAGAAAAAAAGCTTCTTCACTGCTGTGTTATAAGGATGCCAGAAGTCATTGGCCCCATTCAGAAGACACCTTAAACCACAGCTTTAACCATGGTGGTTAAGCCAGAGAGCAGGGCTGTGTTTAGAAGATGCTTTAAACCATGGTTTTAACCATAGCGGTTAAGCCAGAAAGCCTTATTCACCATGGTTAAAGCCATGGTTTAAGGTGTCTTCTGAATGGGGCCATTGAGAGTGATTGTGTTGAGGGCCCTTGACCTCTTGAATTCTAACCAAAGGCTATGGAAGTTCCTTGTAGTTGCACTACTCTTAGGATGCATTTGACCCCCATATATGTTGGATCTGGGAGCTCTAATAGGGAGCTTGACAATGGTTGGCAGCCATCCAGCAGTGGACTGTCTTGAACATAAAGGACCTGGTTGGTTCAGAGGAAGTTAGTAAAATCCAAACCTGCTTGAAGTCACTGGGGCTCAACTTAGTCGAAAATAACTTTGTTCCAGTGATTCTAACAGGGATTAGGCATGATGGATTTTCTCTGGATTGGGACCCAGAAGTGCTAAAGTCTGCAATGTGGAGGAACTGACACTAGAGAGCTTTGTATTTAAATAAACAGAAAACAATCCCCACAGTTAGCACAATGTCTTCTGGTTGCTAGCATGAGCAGCCCTCCATCTAGAACAGCCTTTCCTAACCTGGGCCCCCCCAGATGTGTTGGACTGCAACTCCCATCATTCCCAGAGGCACCCAGAGTTCAAGACCCACCACAGAAAGAACTGCATTTGTGAAAATGACACATAGCAGTCCAACTTTGCAAAAGAGCTCATATCTCATTCTGGTGCTAAACCCGCCTTAAAGCAGTTTCTCAAGAGAAATGTTGCCTAAATAGGAGCTGATAGTATTTTGATCTCTGACACACATTACAAGGAGATGAGTGATTTGAAGGCCTTGGCGACCCCAGAGCTGACAAGTGCCATAAAGAGCTGATGGCTACACAACAGAAATCATCATGCTTTTCAACCAACATGTTTGCCACTATCCTCCTCCCTTCTCCTGTCAGGAGGACCCCCTTCTGGAGAGAGAGAGAGAGAGAGAGAGAGAGAGAGAGAGAGAGAGAGAGAGAGAGAGAGAGAGAGACTTTGCTTCACTCTGCCTCACACTTCCTTCCTCAGATATTTCCACTCTCCTCTGGTAGCAATTTTATCTTGTTTTGTTGTCATTTGAAGCAATCCTTGCCTGAGTTGTCATGGAAACTGGCTTGTTTGTTTTCCTACACTATGAAGAAAGCTTAACTAACTCTGACGCTCCCAAAGAGTTAGCGGGTGGCTGCCTTAGGTAGGAAACGCTCTGCTTGTGGCCTGTTGTTGGACACATGAAAAGGAACCATGAACACTTCAGGGCAATTCCATCCTCATAGCATGGTAAGGAATTGCCTAGATCAGAGGTTCTTAAACTGTAGTCTGTGTGCTCCATTCCGGCCTTCTGTGGAAAGGGTGAAAGGCAAGGCAAGACCGTTTATTAAAAGATGAGTTATGTAAGTGCTTTGATTGGTAGAACCCCCTTCCCTGCCCCCAAATGATGAATTTAGTGGTCCACCAAGAGCCGCCTCACTTTTCAAGTGGTCCGCATGGAGGGGGAGGGGGGAGTTTGAGCATCACCAGACCTGATTTCATGCCATCCTCAATTTGAAGAGAGAACCAAAGGCTAAAGCTAATAACACTGTCTCTTGATGGAATCCCGATAAATAAGAGTATATCTTGTTTATGGCATTATTGTTTTTGCTGTTATAATGAACATCACCCCAAGAGCCTCGATGATAGGGTGGCTCATAAACTGAATGAATGAACGAATGAATGATTAAATTTTGAATGTTACCACACAGATGGTTCTTGTTCTGGTCATTTTCATCAGAGGAGCTTCAGAATATTTATTTTTCCCATTTACATTTCCTAAATAATTCTGCTCCATGCTCTCCTCTTCCCAGGGAGGCAACACTGTGGGTCTTAGTTTCCTTTTGGATGAGAGAGCACTGGAGGTATCTGGCATCTTTGTAATATTTGCTTTACATACTTATGTAAAGTAGATCATAGTGGGGGCAAACAGGTACAACTTCAGCCGGCAGCAGATCCCCAGGAAGCGACATGAGCATCTAGGCAGCACCCCCCCGTTTCCAGCTAATTCTAGCTGGAAACTCAGCTTTCTGCCATTTAAAATGGCCATTTCTGACACACTCATCTGCAGAGTGTTAGGGTCATGCTCTACCCCTGCATGTGAATTGCCCAGCCAGAGGACCATCCACAGTAATTAAGAAACATTAATATTATTTTAGCAAGTCCTTGACTGCTCATTCACAGGGGTCAAGCCAGTCAAACCCTTTAATAATACTATTTGCAGTTAGGGTATAAAAAAAGCAGAGACGATAGATTTAATTTTTGTATATATGATGTAATAGCAGCGTACCGTGCCTGCATGATGTGATGCTAAGGCATGGCCAGGATTGCAGCAGCAGATCAGAGAATCTGCGCACTCAGTAGACTTGCATTAAAAAGTGTTGGGTCAAGCTCACCACACAGTACACAAAAGGCCAAAGGTTTCCCTCGTAAGATTAAATAAAAGTAATGTTGTAAGTTGGGTATGGCGTAGATGACCCCTAGGGATCCCTTCCAGCTCTGTGATTCTTGACATTAAGATTTGTGCTGGAAGAGCTCTCAGTGTGGGTTTCCCAAAGGGCAATGCCTTTTCAGACCTAACAAAGGTTGTGTCTCTATGAGAGCTAAGACATTCCAAAAAAGGCATGGGGGATAGCTGGAGAGATTACGCATTCTCATTCCCCCTCCCCACTAGAGAGGGGCACAGCAAGTTCAGGACTGTGACCAGGTTCACATGTCACAACAATTCATGGGTTGTTTAATCAGGAATTGTAGGGGTCAAGCAGCAGTGAGTAAACGTGCTGCCTCCCACATAATCATTGCTTCTTGCTTTCAATCAACAACTCCCAGAACTCTGGGTTAACACCTAAACAACCCAGGCCCCTGTCTTTACAGAGACACTTTCGCGATGGGAGGTGCCTTGCACCCGCACTTGCCTTCCTTCCCGGCATCTACACAGGAAGGAAGGCAAGTGCGATTTTTCCTGCGCCTCTTGAAAAGTTTTTTTTAAAAAAGAAATGGGGTTGGGGTAGGAAAGGAACAGGGCCGTTCTTCCTCCCTTTTTAATTTTTTTTTTATTGAGCCCTATCTGTGGAGCCCCGCAGATTCATATGGGGGGGGGGGGAACGTCTCCTCCATCTGGCTGCCCTTTCCTCTGCATTTGTTTAAATTCAATAAGCTCTATATGTGGAGCTCCCCAGATTCATATAATTAAAAATAAAAATGGGGGTAAGGAACAAGGCAGCCAGAGGAGGACGCGAGAGGGAGTGCAGACCAAGCAGCATTGGAAGTTGCCCAGTCCTCCCCATCCACCCGCATTTATATTTATTATTTGTTTCTGGGGAGCTCCACAGATATAGAACATAAAATTTAAAATAAAGGGGGGGGAGGAACGGCACTGTTCCTCTGCTCTCTCCCCTCCCTGTTTTTATGGTTGTTTTATTTACTCTTTTAGAGCCATGGAGCCACCTCTGCTGCTAAAAAAGTCAGGGTAAATGCCCAACTTTTTTGGAGCGGAGTTTCTAGGGTTTGCCCCTGGATGTCCTCATATTTGTGGCTATGTCATGTGTCCTAAAATGCGAAACTGCACATTTACGGCTGTGTAAACAAGCATATAGACATGCCCCCAGAGTTAACCCAACAGCAAAATGTGGATGATTGTCCATTGTGATTTCGAATATTTCATGCACAGACTTTCCCCTCTATGAATTCACCCTGGAAAGCCATGATTAGCTGTGCCTCCCCAGCAAGTCCACACCACGGGATCAAACAAATTCATGGAGGACAATGCTATCAATGGGTACTAGTCATGATGACTATATATTATCTCCAGTATTGGAGGCATCATGCCTCTGTACACCAGCTGCTGGGGAACACAAGTGAGAGGGTGCTATTGCACCCTTGTCCTGCTTGTGAGTGTTCCAGGGGCAACTGGTTGGTTACTGTGGAAACAGAATGCAGGACTAAGGCCTTTGGCTGATCCAGCCTGGCTCTCCTTATGTTCTTATGTTTAGAATATACATTAATCCTATATGGAGCATTTTGCAATGTTACAGAAGCTTGGGAAAGTTGTGCCATTGGATTAACGGGTTTTAAAGTCTTACTTTGTTTGTACCCCAGATATGACTTGATCTGTTAACAGGAGGTAATGAGGCTTACTTCCTTACACTCAATAGATCATTATCTATAGTGTGCTCTGGAGAACGGAATTAAAAGACCTCCATATTATGGCCATGTTGCCTCTGGCTGAGTTTCAAAAAGAAGGCAAATGGCTAGCTTGCAATGGGTCAGGTATCCTGCTTAGTAAGTCACAATCAATGAGATCTTACCAAACTAGTCTACACAATGAAAATCTCAATTTCTTAACTCTCACTTGGATCCCTTTGGACTCACTGAAAGGTTAATCTTGCAGCACATCACTGCATCTGTTCATTATTAACTTACTCAAGTGATCGTGCAGAGGGCCTTGACCACCGCTTTTCCTTTGCATGATCTTCCCACACATCCCAGTTACAGTTACATCTATCTCTCCAGAATGGGATATTGATTGGAGGGGTCAGAATGCCTTTCTAGGGAGGCTTCCCAGGGCTGGCATCAAGGTTAGGCATGACTGGGCAGCTGTCAAGGGCCCAGGCTTCAGCAGGGGCACTGACATTCCCTGGAGGGAGCCTTGTCAATTTAACTTGTGCTAAGGAAGGCAGGGAAGTTTGAAATTGACAAGATCCTTTTCCCTCTCTTTAAATCAGGGAAAAGAATTGATGCTGAACTGCTGGAGTGGACAGCATGCAAAGAACTAAAATAAAACAATGAAAACAAAAATGAAGATCGTAGAATAGCAAGGGTTTGTCACAAATGGAAGGGTTAGTCTTGCTAGTCTCTGCTCCTTGTTTTGGCTTTGAAAGGGCTGCATGAATGCCTCCCCCTCAAATGATCGAGAGCACTCAGACTCAAAGAGGGAGAGAATAATAAAAAGTGAGTTAGGGAAAAGCCAAGAATTGCAGCAGGATTCAATGGCAAGTGCAGGGCCCTGTCTTTACGGTGCCGAGTTGGAACCATCTTCCTCCCAAACCCTACAGTTTTTCTCATCTAGAGTGGTGTTCGGTAATCCTGACGCCAAGGAGGGAGTGCGGGGTTTCTGGTGGTCACCCACGTACTGGAGCCGCCCCCACCAATTGCTGGTCTTCTTCCACCAGGACCACCCCGCTGATCGGCCCCAAAGTGAGGTCAGATAGTAGAAGAGCCGTACTGACCTCACACTGAAAAAGTTGGTTTAAGTCCCCAACTTTTTCAATGCACAACTTCGCTAGAAAGTCCTGCGGTGGCTGCAAATTTGCGGCTGCATCATATAACTGACACAGTGCAGATTCGCAGCTTTCCCCACTGTAGGGCTTTCCCCAGGATTTTTGACCCAGGGCTTCCACTTCGGTATCAGACAGTGGGAAGAATTTGTTTATTTATTTATTGCATTTCTATACCACCCAATAGCCAAAGCTCTCTGGGCGGTTTGCAAGAGAAAGTTAAACAGCATGTAGCTTTCCTTCTCTTTTCCCTCAGATTAGCTTCTAGTGCATGCCAAGCTTTAGGGGAATCTTCCCTGGCCTGGCTGCCTCTATTCCTGGGCATCCCCAATGTAATGCCCATGGACACCTCCTTTGGCACCCACAATGCTCCCTGCTCCTCTTGATTTATTTATTTTTTAAAAAATATTTAGTTAAAAAACCCACACACACACTGGGAGGCTGGTGTGCTGCAAAATGACTTGCTGGCCTTCAGCAGTTCCCTTATAACGTATATAAATATAGGATCATTTCTGCACAAGAAAATTTGTTTAGAAGGAAACTTGGATCACTCTCATAATTGATAATGACTTAGGCACTAGCCAGTGGGTACTCTGCTCATAACACCTGTACATTCCTTGTATCATCCATTATATTGCAATTGACAAATTCTGGAGAATGCTATTCTCCCAGCGGCAATATATCGTGGTTGAGAGCAAAGAAAATGCAGTCTCCCCATAACAGATACCAGAGCTGGTTGCAGGAAGGGAATAAGAAGATTGTTGGAAGACAGCGAGCTAGTAAGTGACAAGGGTGCAATTACTGTGCTATTCCAAAAATAAATAAATAAATCTGGAAATGCCCTTAGGCAGTGAAGGCAGCTAGCCACGGGAGAATGACATTAGGTGAGTCCATGGAAACTGCTCTTCATGCTGAACAGGTCTTTGCAGTGTTGATTTATTCCTGACAATAACCGATGCTTCAGTGAGTTGAGAAATGTGAACGCCTGCAGCATCGCCGCTCTTGTCCAAGCGTCTCTTACACCAATTGGAAAAGGTCAGCTCTAAAGTAGAAGCCCATCCACCCAGATTCACTTGTTATCAAACAAGCACCTGAAGGAGAGTGTGTGTGTGAATTTTGTATGTGACTGCATGTACATGCGCACAAAAGAAGACTTAGACACTGAGAGTTCTTTAGCACAGGAAAATGTCAGCTCGTCCTGACAAATACTGAGGAGACCTGGCAAAAGCACAAGAGAAAAGAGTGCAACATTTTACAAGAAATAAAGCTGCACATAGTTAGGACCGCTGCAGAAATCAAATGGCTGCTCCCAGGTGAGTGGAAGGTGCACGGGAGTCGGCACAAAGGGCATGGCAATCCATTACTGCATTATGGAGAACAAAGGGAAGGCTTGTTTAATTCAGTATCTTTCAATTGCAAGAAAATGAGACAGTCACTCTTAATAGCAAAAGGGTCTGCCTCGACCTGAGTTCCCACCTACACACACACACACACACACACACACACATGTGCACCTGTCACTTGGAGCTTTTCTACACGAGTCTGTTAATCCCTGCATCTACTTTTTGTTTCATCGCAAAATTGAGATCTGAGAGCTACACTACGAGCATTTCCTTTCTTGCTTTTCTGCTACATAACCTCTAGGTGGCACTGTGGCATAGCACAATGGCATAAATATACAAGTGGAAAAAACATTTTCTTGCACTTCCATAAATAATATTTTTTTTCCTGCCCTAAAAGACAAACTTTCTGAAAGTGCTGTTTAAAAACAGAAGTGAAATTGGAGAGTTGCAACATCATCCTAAAGAACCTGTAAACAACCATTAAGCACACAATCAATGCTTTGTGTAGAAAAGCTCTTGAATACTAGTTGTTGTTTTATTCCCTGTTTTCTCTGGTTTTAAGACTGCAATTCTATACCTTCTTACCTGGGAGCCAACTCCATTCAATTCAAGGGCAGTTATTTCTGCTTAAAGATGTATAGAATTTGCTCTGTATATGACTAATCTGCCCCCATCAAGAAGGACAGAGATAGTTAATGATTGAATATAAGCATCTGATGAAACGGGCTCTAAAATACAAAAGCTTATGCCATAATAAATTTGTTAGTCAATAAGATGCCACAAAACACTTTGTTGTTTTTACCCCTAAAGTTGTTGAGTTAGGATCTCCACTTTCTCCAAAGAAGGGGACTGAGTCTAATTAAGACTCACAAACCACCATTTGAACCACTCAAACTTGCCATCCAGTCCTTCCCATACCCTGACAAGTCAAATTACTTGATTAATGATCCAGAATGGCTGGTGGATGATTTCTCAATAGTTATTTTAGTTATTTTTCTGATTTGATATGACTAAAATGAAGTAAACAGATATTGAATCACTCTAAATAAATATAATCCTAATTTTCTCTTTATTTATCTCATGTATATCCACCTTTTTTCCTCCAAGGAACCCAAGGAGACATACATAATCCTCCTCCTCTCCCGTTTTATCCTCACAACAATAACCCTGTGAGGTAGGTTGGGCTGAGTCTGTGACTGGCCCAAAGTCACCCAGTGGGTTTCCATAGCTGAGTGGGGACTAGAACCCAGATCTCCAGACTCCCAGTCTAACACCTTAGCCACTACACCACACTGGCTCTCTTTGGTATAGAATTGTTATAGAGGTCATCTCCTCCTTGAAGGGGAACATTTCATTTCCTGCTGCTTTCATCTGAAAACAACAACTTGACAACATAAATATAGAAACTTTATTGATCTTTGTTACCTCATAGTCCACCGTTGCAGGACCAGGACCAGTTCTTAGGTTACAATTTAATTATTCACAGGAGAAGGTGGCATGGCCTGGAGCAACACTGGTAGCTACAAGACCAGGATGAATGCCTGTGAGTGATACAGGTAAGTATTTGCAAGACCAAGACGGAGGTTCACTCAGTAAGATAAGCTGATACAGGACTAAACTGAATGCTAGTGGGGTGGTATGCATACATACTTGCAGGATCAGAAAGATTGCCTATGTTGCAAATAAGCTATCTGTAAGTAGTTATGGAGTCATGATGAGTTTGTTGCAAAAGTAGCTGATAAGTCTTTTCTCCCCACTCCTTTTTGTATCAGAGAGAGAGAGAGAGAGAGAGAGAGAGAGAGAGAGAGAGAGCGAATGTATGGGTGAATGGGGTCTTTGAGTGAATGCTTGTGTTCATGCGTGTGTTTGTTTGGAGTGAGTGAGGCTGAGTGTGTGTGTGTTGGGGGGAAATGATTTGGAGGTGATATTCCTATTAAATAATGCATTTTAGACACATAGACGTTCCTTTCCAATTTGTTTGCTATAATGGGCATGATGTATTTCTTGCATTATAAAATAAATTTAGCAGTTTCAAGTTTTGTGCTTCTTATTTTTTCCAGGAAACATATGTTCTTAAAAATCAAAGTTGGCATTTTTGGGGTGTGTGTGTAAAAGTAGCTCACCTTGCCTAGGGTGCAAAAATAGTCTGGCTCCGGCCCTGCTCCTGAGCCTCTTCACTCCTGTTTTGTCTCCTTTCTCTACCCACTGTGCCTTAAGCACTCAGGCTTTTATCCTTTGTTTCTGCCCCCAGCAACTTGAAGACTGCTTGTCCCACTTTCCTTTTAGTCTGTTCAACTAGTCCTAGCTGTTGTAGGCTCTTGTCAGTGGGTAACTGGGGAAATTCGAAGGTTGCACAGCAACCCCTGACTGCTACTCACAACAGCATCCTTGTCAAGCTGGTACAAGAGACAGTATTCAGTGGTGACCCTTTCCCTTCATCCCCACCCCACAAACCTAAATCTACTTTGGAATGCTGGAGGATCTTGCTGCTCACACTTGAATATTCACAATAAGCCATGGGGGGCTGAGGCAATTGTGCAAATCGGGCCAATGGCTCTCTCAAGCCAGCAGACAGGAACATAGGAAGCTGCCTTATACTGAGTCAGACTGCTGGTCCATCTAGCCCAGTATTGTTGATACTGACTAGCAGTGGATCTCCAGGGTTCCAGGCAGGAATTTTTCCAGCCCTACCTGGAGATGCCAGGGATTGAACCTGGTACCTTCTGCATGCAAAGCTGGTGCTCTACCACTGAGCCATGGCCCCTCCCCAAAGATCCGTGGATAGTGTTAGACAACAACCTAGTGGCTGCCAGTGGTAGATATAATTGTGGCAGCAGCTCTCCTGCAGTTAATTCCGGGCACAGACAAAAGGAGAGGGGATTTTGTTTGCACTAATTACAGTTGAGAGCAAGATTATCTATTAGCATAAGCTGCTGTAGGCTGACCTTGGCAGTCAGGAGATCTATCTGTTAGTCCATAGGTGCTCGGTCAGGGCTTGTTCCTCGATACAACAGAGCCCATCTCAAAATGCACAACAGTGTCTCTGTTTGAATGAAACGGGCCAGAAAATAATATCCCCTACGGAGACATTTCCTAATGCTCTGCTTGGCAAACAGCATATCCCATTAGCATTTCAAAATTGCTGACAGAGCAACAGACTGCAGTTCACACTTTGGAATGCTACGGAAGCTCAGAGGAAGAGGAGGAGGAAGAAGTGAAAGCAGGGGGCTGCTCTGTTAGCGTAACTAAGGAATCCAATTTAACCTTTGGATTAAAAGGGAAGAGCCTTGACCTCTATATGAATTACATAAGTGATGGTAAGGAAACTTACCCTTATAGCTGTTAGTGTCTATGGTTCACATTCCATTTTATAGAAAGAGTCTGGAACAAGGGGGCCAACCCCCCCATTCCCACTCAAGATCTAGCCATAATACTCTTCACATGTCAGACTGAGTTGCAAAACTGACAGTGATTTGCCAAACATTGTTTGCACTGTGATCAATCCAACCATCACATTATTCCTTGGGTATATCCATATGGATGTATTAAATAGCCCTCAGAGTTATTTTTCTCAAGTTTATAGCATCAACTTGCAAATTCCCAGCGCTTTGCTGTTTCAGGTAAAGATAGCTATGACATATACTGAGAGGCGAATTAGGAGCTATGAAATTGTGGGTTTTAAAAAACATATGGGTGGCAATACTTGACGTCTTTATTGTTATTGTATCTATTTTGATATATTTATATTGTTATGATCACTGGCCAAGCTGTGCCTGCCAAGCTGGCTATGTGTACCTTTGTTTAGGGAATGAACATTAATATGCCTGACAAAGAAGATGGCTAGCGTGGTTGGCTCTCATCACCTGGAGAAGTGGGAAACACATCGCAATATCCTGCATTTGCTATGTAACACACTCATGGTGCAATCTTATATTCAAGAGGGATAAACTGCATTGAACTGTATAAGCCATGTGGTCGCTGCTCTCTTCCTTGTGTAATTTCAGTTCATTACAAATGCAGAAGAGAAACAGGAAGCAGATCCACAGTAATGAAATGCAATTTCCCACTGTCTGAAGGAACCCATCAACTTAACAACAACAACAACAACAACGATGATGATGATTATGAATGAATGAATGAATGGTTTAACAGGGATCCAGAATGTAACCCAACCTCTCTTTCTGAGAACTTCCAAATGTGAGTTGCTCCATACAATCCAAACATCTGACTGCCAATCCAAACTCAGGATTAAAAAACAAACAACCAAACAACCCCTTAAACAGAACAGAACAAGATTTCCCCTCTCCCCCAGGCTTTCTTTGGAAAACCCAAGGTTTCTACACATTTTAAAGTTTAATATAGTGCAATTTCCACTTTCTCCTTCTCTTGTGATTCTCAAGATATGAAGCATTCTGCTTTTAAGTGCATTGGATAATAAATGCCCTCCTAACTTCAGCCACTTAACTTGTTCCATCTGCTAGAAAGCTGGAGCAAGGGCGCAGCTCCAAAACCTGTTTTGTATTGAGGCGATACGGGCCTTTGTTTCAGAGCCTTCATCTCTACTGGCTTTGTGCAGGGTTGCTTGATGATCACGGCAACTGTCACTCCTCACTATGTGCAGAGAATGAAGGCTGCCGGGAGGACCAAACTGCTGCTGAGCGCTCTGTTCCATTCTCCTTCTAAAGGCCGACGGAGTGCCAGGTTGAATTATAACCCTGATGAAATTGGAGAAGGAAATTATGGAAGAGACTTCTAATCACCGGCCATCCAATTTTCCAAAGGACTTTGTGTTTGTTGCAGGCCTTTCGCTTTGTACTGTCCTTCATCCCGATGGAGTCTGGCTCAGTTTAAAGATTTGCTAAGAGAGTAAATACATTCCAGGACTAAACCTGCTTATATTCATGCTCTTTAAAACAAAACTAAATTTCCTGTAATTATTACCTTCTAGTACAGCCTGATACTGGATTGTGTGAGGGTTAGTTTACAATATGTTAGCCCATCACATGTGGTCTCAGATATGTAATGTAATATAACTTACAAAAATTAATTCCTGAAGGAATTACTTTAAATAGACGCACTTACTGACCTCATGTGTTTCATACAACACTCTGGATTTAAGGTGAACGATTTCTGAGGGCACATCTACATGTTTTAACAGTCCCAGGGAAACCTGGGAATTGTAGTTTTGTAAGGGGCACTATGGACCTCTAACAGAAAACTCAATATGTTCACAACAGTACAATTCTCAGGATCTTTAGGGGACTAATCATAGTTGAATCAGTATGAAATTGATATATGTAGATATAATGTAATATAACTGGTGGTGTCAGTAGGGCCAGAATTTGGAGCAGAGGTCCAGGGTAGGGTGACCAACTGTCAGGATTTCCCCGGATTTGTCCTGGTTTTTGTTCTTTCCATGGTGTCAGGGGGAATTTTCTATAATTTTCAATAATGTCCTGGAATGACACACCTTCCTCTTTAAGGCTGCCATTAGCATGGCAGGAGGGAATGACATGCTTTCTTGAGGCACATCATTCCCCCACCCCACGCTCCAATTGAGGTCTTAAAGGGGAAAGTGGGTCATTCGTGGACATTATAGAAAAGGCCCCAATTGGAGTGGATGGTGGTGGTGCAGAATGAAATCCTTTCCCCTCCTCCACTCCAATCGGGTTCTTTAAGGTGGTGGGGGAATAACGTATTTTCTGCAGGACTCAGAAAGCTGCTTCCCCACACACACGCTAGGTGTCCTCTTTTTTGGTTTCCCAAATATGGTCACCCTAGTCCAGGGGCCCACTCAGCAAGCTGAGCACGAGGGCCCCAAATGCAAGAGGGCTGGCTTACCACAGTTTGAAGTAAATGATGTAATCAGGACAAGCCCAGGACATTTTGCTGCCTGAGGTAGAGCAGTAAATGCCTCCAACCTCCTCAGTCAAGGTCCACTGTTGTACTCAAGGCCAACCAAGTTACTGTGGTACCTGAGGCAGAAAATCCCAACATTAGTAAACCAATCTGCTATCAATGCTAAAAAAATCTGCTGCCTGAGGTGACTGCCTCACTCTGTTTAATGGTAGGGCTGGCCCTGGACATAATTCACACAACAAATAAGGGGCTAGGGGTGGGGCATCAGACCATTATGTCCAGAGTCTAAAAATATCTAACTGTGCTACTGCTTTCGACTAGTCCAAAGCATTGTGTTTTTGCAGATATTCTTTGTACCTATGGTAAGGTAAATGACAATCTTTCTTATATTAATCACCTCAGGGCTACATCACTCACATTAGTTTTCAGAAACATGGGTGTACTCTTGGAAGTCACAGCCCCTACTAGCTGGAAAACACTGATTTTAGAAAGCAAAACCTAGGGGGGGATCTACACTACTGCTTTAAAGCGCTTTATAACAGTTTTGACAACTGTTGGGGCCCAGGACACACTGCATACGAATTTGCTATGGCATACATTTTCTGGAGCTGCAATCCACATATTTTTAAGAATCTTGTGCAAATCTAACGTGCAGCTAGCACATCCAGAATTTCAAAGCTGGAATATACCAGCAAAATTGACAGGTCAGCTGCTGAGCAAAGGGCAGTATCCATTGTTGCTGCTGTGCCGCTGCTGTTTGTGCTGTGCAAGTAGGATCCACCCTAGTGAAGAAGAAAGAGCAAGGGGACAGGAGCAGGCAGAGGAAACATTGGGGCCTGCTACAGTTGGACTTCCCTCCTTCAGGAGCAGGAAAATCCCATCAGCCCTGTTCCCCGATCCACTTAATCTCTCTCTCTCTCTCTCTCTCTCTCTCTCTCTCTCTCTCTCTCTCTCTCTTTCTCTCTCTTTCCTTCTTCCCTCCTGGACTCCTTTTCCTTGTGTGTCATGTCTTTATTAGACTGTAAGCCTGAGGGCAGGGACTGTCCTTTTTGCTAACTAATTGTAAGCCGCTCCGAGAGCCTTTTTTGGCTGAGGAGTGGGGTATAAATATGATAAATAAATAAATAAATAGTGCAACAGGAAACTAGCGCTTCCTAGACCAACTCTGGAGAAATGCTTGTTTCCAGAATGGGACAGGTCCACAGAGTTCTATTCTGCTAGCTGCGCTGACCTGTTCTGGAAACAAGTGTTTCGGCTTGTTTCTGGTTGCTTTAGGAAGTGCTGGCATTCTGTTGTGCTAGCGGTAGGGCCTGCTGGTGTGCAGGCACCATTGGATACGGGCCAAGTGTTCTGCCAGCCAAACAAATATATTTGGAAGATGATGTGCTCTGGAATTAAGTAGAAATTAAGTGCACACTTGTATGCACACAGTGCTAAGAAGTATTTAAAACTATTTTAATTCTTCATATTAGCATATTTAAAGTTTAACAAATAAACAAAAATCCATGTATACAAAAATATAAAAATGTAATACATAAGTGCTCAAGCAAGCCAGTGTGGCGTAGTAGTTAAAACATTGGAGTAGGACTTGGGAGATCCGGGTTTTAGTCCCCACTCTGGTCTTGAATCCTACTGGGTGACTTTGGGCCAGTCACTGATTCTCAGCCTTACCCTATGTCACAGGATTGTTGTTGTGAAGATAAAATGGAGAGGAAGAGGAGGAGGACTGTGTAAGCTGCCTAGGGTTTCTTGCAAGAGGAAAAAGGGTGAGATATAAATGTAATTATAAATAAATAAATTGTTTTCCGCTGTATTAATCAAGAGCAAGAAACGCAATTTCTGTGCACAGTTCTTTATACAACTGAAATCAACAGAAGGTATGCATTTTCCTGAGGTTAGTTTATATTTCAGTACTTTATATTTTTCCTATCCTTCCATACCCCAAAAAAGTAGTCATAATTTCCCACCTCCTACATCTGAATATGGCTAATTTACATATTAGTGTCGCTTTCTGCACTCTTCTAAGACATTCTTTAATCGATGACATCTTATTATGCTTCCTATTTTTAGCTATCAACATTTCAGCAGTAAATAATAAATTGCTAACCTATCTGCTGTGTTTTTTAACTTGCACAGTTTCTTAGGTCGTTAAATAACATCACCTGCACACTAAATATAAGTATATCACCTGCATTTTCTTGGCTTTTAAGACATTCTGCCAAAAGCTTTACATCTCATTATGTTATTACTATATGTGTATGAACCCAGCATCTGAATATTGACAATGCCAACTATATATTTTCCTTAAGCCTGTTGGTGCATAGTACCATTAAAGCAGAATAAATATTTCCTATAAAGCAGGGCACAGTATACATAAATGTCTCCCCTGCTCCATACTTTTCTTGGTTTATAAATCCTGTTCCTATGGTCTTCAGTTATGATAATCTCTGGAGACTATTGCCATTAAAAAATTGTTTTTGAAAGATACATTTTTCTCAAAACTAGTCATATTTCTATTTACTTTGTAACCCCTCTCAATTTTTGCAATCATTTTCTTTATTTGCAAATATTGAAGCAACCATGTTGCTGTTATTAAATGTATAGGTACAGTGGAAAGGTTTGGGGCATGGCTCCCATCTTTAGGAGCGTGCATTATTGTTCTTCGTATAGCCAGGTCTGCCACTGACACAGTAACACCCAGATGAAGGTATCTCTGCTAAATTACGAACGGGCTCTTTCCAGCACTTGACTGACCAATTCGTACCAGCCTTTCCAAGAATATATTCCTTCATGGATAGATAACTCACAACACGTACACACAGAACTAGTCACACCTACAAGATACAATAAATTCTTATCAGTTCTTCTACACACTACAATGCATATTCCGCTAGACCGCCTTTGCCTATTTTTGCATTAAAAAGTATAGTGTGCTGCCTGTTTTGTGCTTTTGAGGTACCAGCTTGAGCTTTCTGGTGGTTTTAGAGATGGTTCCTTCACAGAACAGCAGCCCTTGTGCTCCAACTTTATAAATAATAAAATACTCATCCTCAAACATGCCACCCCCTGATGAATGTGGAATTGTTTATATTTCGGAGGTGTGCCATGACAAGCCCCAGAAGCTGCAGAGAAAAGTCCTCAGTCAAGAAAAGGGCTCCTACCAAGCAGCTTTCTGTGTTGTTGGAAGGAAGTGGCTGCGTCACTGTTATGCTCCATCCATACCGTAAATGTCCTCTGTTGCTTTACTAACAACAGTGCAGCACAGCAGAAGGACCCCACAGGACTATGAAATATATTTCAAAATATACCTGTGGCTACACAGGAGGACAGTTTTGTTGTGCCCAAAAGAAATATCAACATTTATTAGCACCTGCAGACCTCTTCTTGAAACAACTCCATTTCTTCCAGCGGCCATTCAAAAACACTCCAAAGCAAATCTATTGTTCCACCGGCCACTCCTGTGTGAGGCAGATTTTTAAAAAGTCCAGAACGGTTGGCTGATGAACATAGGAAGCTGCCTTATACTGGGTCAGACCATCGTTCCATCTAGCCCAGTATTGTTGACACTGACTAGTGGCCGCTCTCCAGGGTTTCAGGCAGGATTCTTTCCCAGCCCTACTTAGAGGTGTTGAGGATTGAACCTGGGACCTTTTGCATGCAAAGCAGGTGCTCTACTGTTGAGCCTTGGGCCGTTTCTACACCTGCCTTCCTCCCCCTCCCCCCAGGATCATCCCTGTGCATCCAAATGACATACAGCGGATCCCAGGAGCAGGAAGAGATGATCCCTCCTTTCCTGGGATAATCCTTAGGTGTAGAAAGGGCCTCGGTCTCTATGTCCTGATAAGTGGGGATTTTGTGTGTTTCAATGGTATATACATCCTTATTTTTCACAGCTTGGACATCCACCCAAATGGGGAAAGGGAGTAGAGGTACATGTGTGACTGAAAAATGGCAGTTTGCAATATTGAAGAGGCAGGCAAGAGAGCCAGCGGGCAGGGAATTAGCCAGTTAATGTTGGGGTTGCAGGTTAACTCTCTCTAGGCATCAGATCTTGGTTAGCAGATCTTGCTACCCTCAATTATTTATTTATTTATTTATTGCATTTCTATACCACCCAATAGCCGGAGCTCTCTGGGCGGTTCACAAAAATTAAAACCATTCAAATTATAAAACAACAGTATAAAACCATAATATGAAATACTGCCTCCACTTATACTATGCTTGTACAGTTATGGATCAAGGAACCCATACCAAAATGCCATAAATCTGCAGTGCTCTCTTCCTAGAGAAACCAAACCCCAATAATGCTGCCCCTGGAACATCTCACCACTCAGGGAAGTGGAGAATATGTAACAATATAGTTTGTGGCCTGCAGTCTTAGTCTGACATTTGCCAACTAGCCTGGCTAGAGGAGGCTGAGACTTGCAGTTTAACAAAACTGGAGGACACCAGATTGGGGAAGGCTGAGCAAAAGGACTGAGAGCTGGCAATCAGTCAGGTCCTTCAAAGCTGCTGCCTGCCATCCACAGGAAATAGTTCCACTTCTAGAAATAATGAGAAATTGCCAGGAGAACCAAACATACCACGAGGAGTGACAAATCCCTCCAGCAGTTTCTAGACCAATCTAACCTTGTTTTTTTAGGAACTAACACAGAAGTGTAATGGCTGATCTGGGATCATGCTATGATCTGCTTGTTATTTGGGGGATGCACCACTGGATGAGAAGAACCCCTTGCTTCTGATGCCGGTATTTTATTTCCATGTGTAACACAAGCTTCTATTACTTTGTCAGTAATGATCTCAGCGGAAGCTCCAGCTTAGCTCTGTGTAGGCAGAGCATTTCTCTGTGCGCCTCCTGTCAAACCTCAGGGTCTTATTGACCAGTTCCTTCTCAGGGAAGGCTTATTCATCCAGAAGCTACTCTTCTGTGTATGGTTTGAGAGGGAATGCAGAGCTTTGTTTAGGGATCAAAACTGTATTGTGGTAGGATTGCCATCTGATAACTGTGAGTAGGCCTATATCGGTGTTGGTTTTCCTTAAAGTTATGATGGAGCACAGGCTGGAATTTGAACTACAGCACTGTTTACAGCTCAGAATGAATGGCTGATATTCCTTACTGCCTCAAGACAATAGGAGCTAATGGATGATGTGTACAGACAATGCCTGGGAGGTGATAGCCATTTTGGCTTGTTTATTTTACTACAACTAGACCTTGCAAAGGTGTTGCCCAAGTTCTGTTCTTAAGCGAAGTTTAATTGAAATCAATGAGTCTACATGGGTGGGGAACCTGCGGACTTTCCAGTATTGTTGGAATCATAGAATCATAGAATAGTAGAATTGGAAGGGGCCTATATGGCCATCAAGTCCAACCCACTGCTCAATGCAGGAATCCTCATTAAAGTATACCTGACAGATGGTTGTCCAGCTGCCTCTTGAATGCCTCTACTGTGGGAGAGCCCACAACCTCCCTAGGTAACTGGTGGCACCGATGGCAGCTGGAGTCCAACAACATATAGATGGCCACAGGCTCCTCACCTCCAGACTCTACTCAACAGGCAAATACAGATGAGAATTTACCAAGTGGTAACTTACAAAGTGGACATACAACGCTGGAAGCCAACCAACTTTGTCCAATTGCCCAGAAGAATTTTACTCCTCCCTTGTTCCTTGGTTTTCCGATTGGGTATGGCTGGGTGACAAAACTGCCCATGACAACATCCCCACATGGCTGTGTATATCCACCAATGCAGTATGTTCTCATGGCAAATGATTGTCTGTATTCATCCATAGGTCCTAGTAAATGTGTTAAGGATTGGATTCCAGTGCCTTTCTTGAAGCTGAGCAAAGGCAGGTTTAAAGCCAGCCCTTCCCCACCTGGTGCCGTTCAGATATGTCTGACTACAACTCCCATTGCCCTCAGCATGCTGGCTGGAGATGGTGTTAGTTGTTTTCCAACACATCTGGAGAGTGCCAGGCTGGAAAATACTGGTTCAAACGCAGCTTGTTAGCATCCTAGCATTTTTTCTTCCTTTCATTTCACTTTTGAGCCCAAAGGGCTGCTGAGGAAACAGCATTATCCCCTCACAATTCCTGGAATTACCAAGAATTGATAACAGGCAGCAACGCATGTGTGTCTTTCAAAAATATCTGAAGAGGATGCAAGTTCACTTCAGAGCATCAGGACCCACTCCAGGCTTTTCAGCTGAGGTACCTGGCACTTTCCAACTGCCCCTTCCCTTTGTTTAAATTACTTGCCAGCAGGTTTAGTTCAATTACTCTCATCGAGGACACTCCACAATGTTAATATTTTCCTCCTCCTTCTGTGCTCGCCAACAATTGTTTGTAACGGCTTCCCATGCAGCCTTGTAAAAAGCGCTTTAGAACATTAATGGATGAAACACACAGGCTGTGTTGTAGCCACAAGCCCCAGGTTTCAAAGGACTCCAAAGGATTCAGCAAATTTGCTACAAGGAATGTTTCAGAGTGGAGTGGCTCAGGTCATTTATGCTTTCCTTTCTGGTGTCTCTCCTGTTCTGTCCCTATAGGGCCCTATGGCAGGGGTAGGCATCCTTTTTGGGCTGTGGACACATATGGCAATTGGAGAAATTGCCCTGGGCACCACCACAAAATGGCTGTCATGGGAGGCAAGGCAAAAGACAAGTCACCTCTCCAAAAGATTGAGTACAATGCAGAGGTGGGGGTTGAACAACTCCTTTGAACCCACATTTTTCAACACCAACCAAAATCTATTTCACAGCAATCTCAGCTGCAGGTAAGAAAATATATTAATTTGAAGAAAGGGGGGAGGGTAAATCACCTTGATGGGCACCAAGAGAGTTGTGCAGGGGTGCACAACAAAGGCACATTGTTGTTTACCCATGCCCTATGGCCTATGCCCATGCAATGGTCTCCTGATAAGACAACACTCTTTGGAAAGCCAGGTGACTGTACTGTTGTCTTCTTCAAATTAGGCAGACTGCTAGTACTTTTTTAAAAAAATTAAGAACCTAAAAATCAGACCAGGGTTCCATCTAATCCGACATTCTCTCTCCAAGGGTGGAAGAAGCTGGGGATAGGACCGCAACCCTTCTGTCATGTAGGGTGAACTATTTAGGGCAGCCTTCCCCACTGCGGTGCTGTCCAGATACCTTGGATCACAAATCCCATCATCCCTAAAACAGCACAATCATGCTGGGATGGTAATCGTAGCTGGAGGCATCTGGAAGGCACCAGATTGGGGAAGGAGGGAGTTACGAACACTCAGTATATTGAGAATCTTCCAGATAATTAAGCTACTGCTGTGACCCCAATTTAGCTGAGGCCAGTAGTATAGGTAGGGTCAGTCAATAGGGAGACCTGAAACGGACATAAACTTGACAGGGCTGCAAAACAGATATCAAGGGTCATATAATATATTGACAGTTGTTCAAATATTCAAACATTTGGAATGATTAGACCTATTTTCAAGGTAGCAAATGAAAAGCCAGATATATTAGTTGGCCCAATAATAGTGAAGGCATCTGGCAAAGTTGAGTGGTACAATTACATATTTTTGTTAGTTTTGTTTGTTTGTCTGTCTGAACAAAAAAGAAGAATTATTGTAAGAGTAATAGGAATAACAAAGTTCATTTTTACCAGTCTATGATCTAATACAATTATTTTCAGAAACTGAGAAAACAAATTAATTCTACTTAATTTAAATAATAAAAATCCATATTCCATTAGGAATATGTATTAATAAGTAATCACTGGATTCAGAACACAGGAAAAAAATACAGTTTAGGTTATATCCAATGTTAGCTTAACTTAAACCTCATTTGTTTCATTGGGTCTACTTTAAGTGACTAACTTTGGATACAACTTGTGTTTTTGGAAGGAAGAAAATATTTTTAAATAATTAATAAAGATGATTCCATTTATTATAAAATTTCCTGTTGCTGCTTTTCTTCCTTTGTTCTTATATAATGTGTTAATTTAGCCATAAGAACAAATTTCCACATTTCTTCGGTCCATTCACTCCTTGTAGATTTGATTAATGATCTCCATTTCAGGGGCATATATGTTTCTTCCTGTTATGACCATACAGTATACGATGCTAGTTCTTTGTGTTCACGATAAACAAAACCATCCATATAATTTAACATAACAAAACAAAAATACTGGATCATGCCAGTTCATATCCTAAAATCTTTGTTATTCAATTACTATTTTTCCCAGTACTTCCTTGCTAGGCGATCTCCTATCTTTTCTGACATTTTCAAGAAGTGGATAGATAATTATGACTTAGCTTATTTATTGCTATCACTATAATATATTATTTTATTTATTTATTTATTTATTTATTTATTTATTACATTTTTATACCGCTCAATAGCCGAAGCTCTCTGGGTGGTTCACAAAAATTAAAACCATAATAAAACAACCAACAGTCTAAAAACACAAATACAAAATACAGTATAAAAAGCACAACCAGGATAAAACCACGCAGCAAAAATTGATATAAGATTAAAATACAGAGTTAGAACAATGAAATTTAAATTTAAGTTAAAATTAAGTGTTAAAATACTGAGAGAATAAAAAGGTCTTCAGCTGGCAATGAAAGGAGTACAGTGTAGATGCCAGGCGGACCTCTCTGGAGAGCTCATTCCACAGCCGGGGTGCCACAGCGGAGAAAGCCCTCCTCCTAGTAGCCACCTGCCTCACTTCCTTTGGCAGGGGCTCACGGAGAAGATATTATCTTGTCATTGTTTTATAGGTTCTGTCTTACTGCCAATTTATGGGCCCTGCTCCCCAGATTTCCATAGGGCTAGCCCCCCTCCACCCACCATATTTTGTGCCCATTTAATCATAAGGCTTATTATCATATTTAACTCTCTTTTTTATAATAGATGTTCCTTCATTTTTTATAATTAATTTTTAAAAACTGTTAACTCTCAATGTCCCTGTTCGGAAGTCAACTTAAATCATGGTGGTTTAAGGCGTCTTCTGAACAGGGAAATTGGCTACTAGTCCTGATGGCTAAGTGCTACCTCCAGTATCAGAGGCAATAAGCCTAAATACACCAGTTGCTGGGGAACATGGGTGGGAAAGTACTGTTGCACTGTGTCCTGCTGGTGGGTCCCTGGTTGACAGCTGTTTGGCCACTGTGTGAACAGAGCGCTGGACTAGATGGACCCTTGGTCTGATCCAGCACGACTCTTCTTATGTTTTTTATGTTCTTATGGTTTTTGATTAACTTTAAGGTATTCATATAATAAGGATCCATTCTGAAAATATTCAAATCATGAAGGATTTCCCCCATTCAGTCCTCTCTTTATATCAGAGTAAGCTATTCTGGTATATAAAACCTTCATATTGAAAGAAATTATGATCTTTCAAGATTTTGTAACCATTATTCATATTTATTTCTAAATAGTCTGACACAGATTTTAATGGAAATAAATTCGGATTTAATAACATATTATAATGATCCCATATACTTAACCAATTAGCTATTAAAATTGTTTTTTAGCCTGCTCTGTTGCATTCATACCATTTCCCCATAAAGTTGTGTGCAATGGGGCTCATCATATCTTTCTCAAAACATGATATGGAGGAATTAGGATCTATTAACCAATTCGTAATCCAGTTTAATGTAATTTGTGATATAATACAAATGTAAGTTTGGTTCTTGCTAGATGCTAGCAATGTAATGAGGACAACGCCTCATTGAGGCATATGATGTGGTCATGTTCTGTAATAGCTTCCTTTCATCTGGAAGCCATTTCTTGAATACATTTTGTTCTTGTAAAATCTCTGATAATAGCAGATCCACATGTGCTTTCAAACTACATCCCTGAGATGTGGGGATTAACAGATGGACACCAAAAGTGGATACTGCGAGCCCTCCAAGCATGGAAGAAAAAACATCCACCACTTATCACTCAGTGGTCTGGAAATCTCACTGTTCTTGCTACATTTGAGCATATCTCCTAGAGCTGTCAAAGTCAAATGGACCCTTGTTCAGATATATGGACTGCTTATATTAACATATGTATTTCAAATGGAAGTGTTTAATCCTCCCCCACTTTGTGTTTTTTCTCCTTCTTTCCTATATCCACTGATATTAATGTTATGATTCCCCCCAGCTTTTTTTTTTTTTTTGCTGTTGAAATGCAAGTTCAGTACTGGGAAAATGCTGCTTCTCATTAGTATTGTGCAGCCTAACACAGTAAAGCACATCCAGTCACTGAATAATGCTAATGGAGGAGAAGAAAACCAGAGGCAAGTGACTGGCCAAATGCTCCTAAACTGAGCAATGGCAGCTAGAAGATCTTCTTTCTCCCCAGCAGTGGGCAAGGGGGACAATCTGCCCCTCCCAATCCAGTGTTTGAGGCAAGGGTCTCGCCTGCTTCATGGGATCTGTCTCTGTATGTCACCTTAAAGACTGACGCTGCCAACATTCACCTCTTCTCTTTTCTATCTACTAATCCCAGGGAGGCTTTGGGACTCTTGAACAGGTGCCTGGATGCAGTTTTGGGGTGATTGAGACACAACAAGGTGAAACTGATAAGACAGAGGTCTGGTGGGTTGGGAGGTCTGTTGATGTGGATAGAGGTGTTAATCTAGTTCCAGATAGAGTTGCACTGCCCTGAAAGGACCAGGTACACAAGTTGTGTGTGTGTGTGTGTGTGTGTATGGATGCTCTTGGACTTGTCACTGTCTGGAGAAGCACAAGTAGTAGCCTGTGCTGGCTCCAGGTTTTTATTCTGGGGGTGGGCTTGGGCAAGACACCCTTAATGGAGCACTTTCCCTTGGTGTGAGTCTACCTTTTCTCCACTGTGGTTACCAGATGCTACTGCTCATCCTACTTATTCTCATCATTGCTATCATCTGCTTGTTTGCCAGGCAGAGAGCAAGGGGGAAAGCAGGCAGTGGCGTCTACTGTTCCTGTTTCTCACCACCATTGTTGTTAGGATCAGAGCAAAAGGCAGGTGAACAAGCAGGATGCAATCGTAAAGAAGAGGAGCAGGTCCAGGAGGCTCTTGTTAGTGGGCCCCTGCTGGGATATGGGCCCTCAGCAAGTGCTCAACCATGCTGACCCTTGACGCTAACCTTGGAAGTAGTAATGGCTGGGCGTTTGTTCTACTAACTCAGACCCAGACTTGTAGCCCAGCTGTGGCCCTATCTGGACTAACAGGACTTGGCCTCTAGTTATCTCCAAGCTGGACCACTGCAATGTATTTTTCATGGGGCTGCCTCTGGAGATGGCTGAGAAATTTCACTTACTGCCAAATGTGGCTTCACAGATGCTAACTGGGACCAGAAACTCTGAACATGTAACATCACTTTTGCAACACTTGCACCTTCAATGCTATTTCCAGTGTATTCCAGTGCATTTCTGGGCCCAATTCAAGACCACCTGCACCCATATGACTATAAGATCGGTAGTTGTCATGCGCCTGCCAGTAAAATTGGTTAGATTGGTAAGTACACGAGACAGGACCTTTGCAGTGGTGGCCCCACAGTTTTGGAACTCTCTTCTAGTTAACATTCAGTTTCAGTTCTGTCATTCAAGAAGGCCTGGAAACGTAGTTTCACTAATGCATTTCCTTGTGAAGATTTCTTTTCCATGCATCTGTTTAGCTCTGTCCACTTTGTGCTTACACATTCTGCTTGATGTTCCATTGTTTCCATTGTTTCTCTAGTGTGTGTGTATTGCTTTGTGAGTGCTTGGTTTTGAAAAGAAGCTAGTAAATAACTGGAATAAATAATAAATAAATAACAAATGTATTATGGCATACGTTCTTGTAGATGAGAGTCCATTTCATCACATGCATCTGCTGAAGTGGACTCTAGTCCACAAAAGCTTATGCAATAATAAATTCCTTTTAAATACATTTTAGCCAACAGCAGGATAGGGGCATAGTACTGGCATCCTGCTTGGGGTCAGGGGTAGAAATGACAAGATGTAGTCATCTGCAGATTACTTATAATAATAGTTAATCCAGTCCTGCATCCAAATCTTCAGCTAATGGATTTTCAAATCAAGTCAGTCCCACTCATGTCTATGTGCAAAGCATTAAAAAGGTGATGAAATTCCAAAGTTGCTAAACACTCACGACTCTGGGAGTCAAAGGAATTCAGCACTCTGCAGGATGGATGGGAATGACTAAAATCATAGAGCTCCATCCTCAGTCACTGCCCACTACAAAGGCATTTTCAATCAGAGTCTCTTTCATGCGGTTAACGGCAAAGCAGCAAAGATGTTAGAACTTGATGCAGTTCGGAGCCTTGGGGTTAACAGGGATCAATTTAATCCTTCCCCACAGTGCATGACTGTAATTGTTGATCTATTAGAATCTTAATTGTATGGGGAGAGTGCCAGCCTTAAGAAAGCAATTAATGTATTAGCCAGATTTGAAAGGAAGAAAGTGTCTTTGGGCTCCTACAGATCTGTCTGTAGAAAATGAATGCAGAGGTCCCGGGGATGCAAGGAGACAACTTGCCTCCCCCACCCACTTTGCACATTGCGCTTACATTCTCTGGCAAAGAGATGCTACAATGTTTCTAAGATCAAAAAGGCCATGACCTAATGCAGACAAAGGAATAGGCAGCTAGATAACAAAAGATGCTTTCAGCACACCTGATCCAGGATTCTTCTGTCTCTTCTCCGCACAGCTCCTTGCTTCTTTGTGGTTTTTTTTTGCCTGCTGAAAATGAAACAAGCCTCCTTCAGTTCAGACAATGCAAAGACCCAGAGGTGGTAGCTTTGTTCGTTTGGCTCTGCATGGAAATATTGGCACCTTGGCACTGTAAATAAACTTTTGCAAATATTTGTTTTTGAAGATTGCTTGGTTCCACCCTTGCCTTTGGCTATTTTTTTTACCCCAAAACGGGTTTTCCTTGCTTTTGCACTTTTTGCATTTCGTGGCCTTCTACCCGGATTGCTTGCAACTTCTTTCCTTGTGTTTACACACACACATTTAGTCCACAAAACTGCATGCCAAGTTTTATGCTTTAAGGTCCCACAAGACTCTTCTTTGTTTTTGCTGTAATAGACTAACATGATTACCCCTTGGGTTCCTGTTTTGACACCCTCAGCCTATCAATTCCCTAAGGAGGGCTAGTTGGACAAGAGAGGTCCCAAATAATGGAGTTATGAAGCATAGAGGGTAGTGCAATGGTGGGATACCCCACCCCAGTAGAGGGCTTTTACTCTAGCCAAGGACAATACTGTCCCTGATGTCTGTCCGTTTCAGGGTGTTTTTCAGAACTTGTACACTGTAATTCAGCATCTCAGGTACAATCAGTGCCAACTGCTGATGCAAAGTTTCTCTGGGCCCAGTGCAAACTTGTTGTAACACAGGTAGCCTCCTTTCCCCAACCCAACCCTTTTATGTTTTGAAAAAAAATAGAAGCTTATTTGGAATCCTTTGACTGCTGACAGGATTTACAGGTCCCAGAAGCAGCCTTTCCTCCTATGTTGATCAATTAAGCAGTTCTAGTTTTCTGCAGCAGAGGGCAGTAGTACGCATGACCTTACTAGTAGTCACTGCTGCTAATCATTTTTAATACCATACCTTGCGCTCCACCAGCCTTGCCTCATTTATCTTCACAACGATTCTGTCATGTGCATCCTTAATATCACCATTTTACAAATGAAGAGCTGAGGTAGCCACCAAGTGAGGCCAAATAAGGGGCTTGGATGTTGCTCTTCCAGGTCCAAGGCATCTTAATAAAATGTAGCATATTGGCTACATATGAAGAGATGCCACAGCCACAGGAGGGTAAAGGGGTTTGTGGAGAAACCATTTGAGAAGAATTCTTCCATATTAGATAATAACTGGACATTTGGGGGCAAGTAGCTTGCTTAACAGTGTGGTAGCGACTCAATTCTATGTATTTCTGGAGTAGAATGAATATCTATATCCATTTCAACCTGGTTTCTCATTTAGTTGGGGTCTGATAGGGCCTTGGTTGCTCTGGTGATCAGTCCAGGCTGGGAAGTAGACTATGGAAGTACATTCTTGTTGGGGTGTGGTAGAGGCATTCTGCCAAAGGGAAGTTCTTGCTGTGCAAAATGTAGCTCATGCTTTCTGCAAGAAGCCAGCTGTGTGGGTATGCGGGATCCTATCCCCAGCAAGCCCCATTGAAACATCTCCATGATTAGGAAAAGTGATTTATACCCAAACCAGTTAGAGTGCTTTTTTTTAAAAAAAAAACAAATGTTTAAGGTGGAGCTCTCCTTTTCTCCAACTTGCAGGTGCCTCCTCTGAAGAGGGAGACTAGTTGGGTGGGGTTGAGGGTGGGAGTGGGAGAAAGAACAAAAAAAAGGAACTGGAAAACTGACTTCTAAATATTGTTAGTAAGCAATTTAAACTGATAAACCTCCAGAGCAAGGCAATTCTTATATACTGAAGCTGTTCTCACAACACACTAACCCACATTCCGTGGTTGAGCATGGGTTGTGGGTGAACTGTGGGTTGTTTGTTGAACCATGGGTTAACATGTTGTCTGAACCCAGGACATTTCCCACAAGGTAGCTTGTTAACCATGCAGTGTGACTTGTTAACCACCCTGAACAACTCCTCAAGAAACCATGGGTTTTGAAGGTGACTTGTTCAATAAAAATAAGACATGCTACATGATTAACAAGCTACCCTGCAGAAAATATCCTGGGTTCAGACAACACACTAACCCACAGTTCAACAAATAACCCACGGTTTAACAAACAACCCACACTCAAGCACCGGGTGTGGGTTAGCATTGTGCCCTGTTGGGTCTGGACACAACCCCATGAGAAACCTGCAGGGAGATTGTGTAACGAACAAAAGTGGTTGGCTTATGCAGCTGCAGGGTTGTGTACGTAAGCCTTTTGAATTGCCTTGAAAGGAGCCTGAGCATCTGATCAATGACAAGGGCATTGCAGAGAGCTGTCCTCCCAACAGCTATTGGGGATGAGGTCTCCTCCAACTCTACAGAACTTGGCATCCGTACAAGACATGCCAGTCTTTTCCTTCTGAAGTCTGCATCTTCTTCAAGTGAGTACACTTCACTACATGAGAGGTGCTCTTTATGAGAAGGTTAGGAGCTGCTACATTAAAACACTCATTAGTTGAGAAAGTAACATAAAATCGTCCCCAGATGGATCCTGGTAGTTTGTATAATTTATCTCTTTTCAACATTTTTACTTCCTTAGATGGCAACACAGAGTTATTTAACATCCCAGTGGAGTAAAGTTTCCCTTTTAAGAGGGTTTAGAGACATGCAATTGATTATAAAGGTCACCAATTCACATACACGCATACCCTGTACAGTAAGGTAATAAAGGATTTTAAAAAAAACATTAAAATAAGGTTATACATTTGAGTATGGCCCAAGAAATTCAGTTTGCTTGTTCCATTAAGCAGCTGTTTCTGCTCAGGGGTTCTTCTGGACATGTCTACACTACAGATTAGTAGAGCTCAAACCTGCATAGTATCCATGCTTCCTTATATGACCATCTCCTCTTGTAGCTGCAAATGCTCATTTAAAATGTACAGGTTTTCTTCCTCTGTCTTCATGGGAGGGATTTGGCTTAACTGCTGTTGCCTATGGCAGGGTACAGGACCTCAAGCCTCGATGCCAAATCCAGCCCACCTGGGTTCTGTTTCTGGCCCTATGGGATTTCCCAGATGGCCACATCTGTTCCCATAGCTCCACTCTCCTTCTCCCAACCACAGACTCTTTGGTTGTATCCATGCTTTAAATTAGGGTGACCATATGGAAAGGAGGACAGGGCTCCTGTATCTGTAACAGTTGTTTAGAAAAGGGAATTTCAGCAGGTGTCATTTATATGCATGCAGCTCCTGGTAAAATTCCCTCTTCATTGCAAAACTTAAAGCTGCAGGAGCCCTGCCCTCTTTTGTATCTGCACTCTAGTATAGCTTTAACAATTGTGATGAAGAGGGAATTTCAGTAGATGCTTCATGCATACTAATAGCACCTGCTGAAATTACCTTTTCTATATGTCTGTTAAAGATACAGGGGCCCTGTCCTCCTTCCTATATGACTGCTCTATCTTAATTTTAATTGTAAAAGGTTGACATTCCTCAGCTAAGGTTTAGTTGGTGACAGTAAGAACTTTAAGTTGTAGAGGCTGGTGACTCCAATGTCAGTGGGGTGTTGAATCCACTCTGAGTTTTAGTCAAAACCAGTCAGACCTCCAAAAGAGCTATCCAGGGTGCTGCACCTTGGATAGTTCCTTTAAAGTTCTGCCTGGTTCTGATTGAAATCTGGAACAGATTTTCCACCCCACTGACATTGGAGCCACCAGCCTCCACTGGCTTGAAGCTAAACTACAGTTTGGTATTTGGGCCCCACCCTTTTGCCTTTGGCCCTGCTTGCAGCCCCAAAGAGCTTCTCCAAAATGGAATTCAGCCCCTTGGGTTGAAGAACGTTCAAGAAGAGTTCAGCCTTTCCAAATATCATCCTAAGCATGGAAGGAGCGGTTATAAGAAACACGGGGCTCCGTTGTCCGTGGAATCTTCTCCACCATTGTCAGACTCCACACAGGGATTAACACAGCAAAGATGTTTACTGAACATGTTTATGTCCAACTTCCTGCCAGGCTCTAATCACACACCTGCAGCAGGGTTTTTGGAGTAGGGCAAGGCAGGAGTGGGGAACATGGGGCCCTCCAGATGTTGCTGGACTGCATTTCCCATCAGCTCAAGGCAGCAGAGCCAAGGTTGTGGGGTGATGGGAATTGCAGTCCAAGAACATCTGGAGAGTCACATATTCCTCATCCCCACTTTAGGGAAAGGGTGAATGAGTCTGAGGCCGGCTCATACTTTAAGGGACAGTGCTCCCTTACTACAAGCCTGAGTCTGAGTTAGTAGAAGGCACGCCCAGCCATTGCTACTTACAGGGTTACTGTCAAGGGTCAGCATGGTTGGGCACTTGCTGAGGGCCCACATCCCAGCAGGGGCCCTAAAAGCCACCTGGACCTGCTCCTCCTCTTCACCATTGCATCCTGCTTGTTCACCTGCCTTTTGCTCTGATCCTAACAACGATGGTGGTGATAAACAGGGCAGTAGACGCCGCTGCCTGCTTTCCCCCTAGCTCTCGGCCTGGCAAACAAGCAGATGATAGCAATGATGAGAAAAAGGGAGGGTGAGCAGTAGCAGCTGGTAGCAACGGCAGAGAAAAGGTAGACTCACACCAACGGAAGTGCTTCATTAAGGATATCTTGCCCATGCCCCCCCCAAAAAAAACCCTGGAGCCAGCACAGGCTACTACTTGTAGCAAGTCCAAGAGCATGCATACACACACACACACACACACACACACACACACACCTTGTGTACCTGGTGCAGCCCTACCTGGAACTAGATTAACACCTCTATCTACGTGCACTCAGCATGGGCATGGGCAAAGGGAGCAGGCAGGATGACCGCTTCTCCACCGTGATTGTTGGAACCATTAGGAGGGCACTGGAAGACTTGCCATGAAGCTGCCCTTTCGGGGCCTCGTGTATTTCTTATTGCCTACTGTCCCACCCTGAGCACCCTTGTGCCAACCTGTCATCCTCCTTCTTTAAGCAGCTTGCACTGAGTTTGATGGAGCTGACTCGACCAATACGGTCCTACAGGACCCCTTGTATATGAGTTCACATCTAATTGAGGGAGAGGAGCCTGAAAAGAAGCACCAGCAGCCTGGATTCCGCATGCCAGATCTACTAAATATCCACAGAAATGTTAAAAACAGAGGCATGGAATGGGTCAAGTTTGTTCCTGAAGAAGCAATCTGAAAAATGTGTAACACAGTTTGGGTGATAACGTGGCCCCATTTCTATGAATCTGATCAACCTATATCGGTGTGTATGATGAGCCATGTGATTTGGTATGCTGGGTGTTGTTTAAAAAACAGTAGTGGAGGAAATGAATACATGTGAACAACAGCAACCATTGCCAAGAAGTTAAGCTGGTGATTGGAATGCAGAGCCTGAAGTGCCTCCTCTTCCTTTAGCCCTCTCCACCTTTCCATTAAATATCTTGTATTACTTTCTTCTTTCTGCAGACTTCCTTCTCATCTACCTCAGGGCCATAAACACAGAGGGGCCTCCCTGACCCAAAGATATTCCCTTGGGGAAAGGCTATAGCCCAGAGGTAGACAGTGGAGGCTAGTGGCTCCAACGTCAGTGGGGCAGTGAATCCACTCTGGGGCCACAGCTAGACCTAAGGTTTATCCTAGGGTCATCCAGGGTTTGCCCCTGCCTGAGCACTGGATCCCCTGTGTGTCACCTAGATGAACAGGTTTGACCCCTGGACAATCCAGGGATAAACCTTAGGTCTAGCTATGGCCTGGGTTTCAGTCAGAACTCTAGAGGAGCTATTGAAGGTGCTCCACTGACTGGCTCTGACTGAAACCTGGATTGGATTCCCTGCCCCACTGAAGTTGGAGCCACCAGCCTCCGCTAGTGGTAGAGGACATATTTGCCATGCAGAAGGTCCTCAGCTTCTCCTGTCTGAAACCATGACCAGCTATATTAACAACTATTAGTCTAGAGAACACTAAGCTAAATTAGGGTGACCAAATGACCGGATTTGCCCAGATTTGTTTTAAGAGAACATCAAAGTTGTGCAAGAGGAGAGGAGGTGGAGGCAGCTGGTGGCAGAGGTTCTTAAAGTATTGGGATATAATAATAATAATAGTAATAATAATAATAATGATGATAATAATGATAATAATGACCAGACATGACCAAGCAATAACCTGCAATAAGCAATATCCCAAGCCACAAGTGTGCAGCCTAGCTGGACCATTGGGAGACTTTGGGGGAGAGAGAGAGAGAGAGATTGTTTGAGGCTGGAGGCTTTGGCTTGTCTGCAATGACTTAGAGTGAGAGACAACAGAGGCTGCACAGACAACCCAGAGACATCTATTGTAACGTAGCCCCATTATTATTATTATTATTATTATTATTATTATTATTATTATTTATTTATTTATTTATATAGCACCATCAGTGTACATGGTGCTGTACAGAGTAAAACAGTAAATAGCAAGACCCTGCCGCATAGGCTTACAATCATGGTGCTGGCATGAAACGCAGGGCATTAGGAAGAGGGTCTCAGAGTTGCATGTTTGTGCAGGAAGTAGACAGGAGTTCAATGTGTGAAGTGATGCAAACACACAAGCCTTGAGAAGCTAATGTATATAAGTGAGAAGTGTGAATGGGCAAAGTAGTGTTCACTGCCACAACACCCACCCTAATGTTAGAGTAGAGAAACTTGTGACAATAATACACAAGCTTTTTGTAAAAATTGAAATTAAAAAAAGCCAGCCATCCGGCCGGCCAGTAGCAAACCCTGTTAACAACAACAGCAGCTTGCAATGAGTGAAGATAGAGTCAGAAAAGATATTTGAGGGAAGGGGAGAATCTAACACACAGAGTACAGCAAAAGCTTCAAAAGTAGAAGTGAATGAAGTTAATTTCAGATACATTGAATCTCTCATTTGTTCTTTAATTCAGTGATTTTAACATTATGATGTTATGTAGAACAGATTTGTCTTAAATGTGTGTTGTAAAATCAGACATGTGACCAAGGCTATGTTCGGGTGGGCACACCCCCTTGGTGCTGGACACGTCCCCTAGGGGGCCCGACCATGTTGTTCTCCTTTTTGTTTCCAAAATATGGTCACCCTAGCTAAATGGACCAGTGCTCTAACTCAGTATAAGGAACATTTATATTCATGTCCTGGGTCCCTTCCCTGAATATTCAGCTTTTGGTAAAGCAAAGCAATATGTTTCTAGTCCTTTTAGTTTTTGAGATATAAGGAAAACTACAGAGGTATCATAGAATCATAAAATCATAGAACAGCAGAGTTGGAAGGGGCCTACAAGGCCATCGAGTCCAACCCCCTGCTCAATGCAGGAATCTACCCTAAAGCATACCTGACAGATGGTTGTCCAGCTGCCTCTTGAATGTCTCTAGTGTGGGAGAGCCCACAACCTCCCTAGGTAACTGGTTCCATTTTTGTAATGCTCTAACAGTCAGGAAGTTTTTCCTGATGTCCAGCCGGAATCTGGCTTCCTGTAACTTCATCCTGTTATTCCTTGTCCTGCACTCTGGGATGAGAGAGATGAGATCCTGGCCCTCCTTTGTATGACAACCTTTCAAGTATTTGACGAGTGCTATCATGTCTCCCCTCAGTCTTCTCTTCTCCAGGCTAAACATGCCAAGTTCTTTCAGTCTCTCTTCATGGGGCTTTGTTTCCAGACCCCTGATCATCCTGGTTGCCCTCCTCTGAACACGCTCCAGCTTGTCTGCATCCTTCTTGAATTGTGGTGCCCAGAACTGGACGCAATACTCTAGATGAGGCCTAACCAGGGCCGGATAGAGAGGAACCAGTACCTCCCACAATTTAGAAGCTATACTTCTATTAATGCAGCCCAAAATAGCATTTGCCTTTCTTGCAGCCATATCACACTGTTGGCTCATATTCAGCTTGCGATCTATAACAATTCCAAGATCCTTCTCGTTTGTAGTATTGCTGAGCCAAGTATCCCCCATCTTGTAACTGTGCATTTGGTTTCTATTTCCTAGATGTCGAACTTGGCATTTATCCCTATTAAATTTCATTCTGTTGTTTTCAGCCCAGCACTCCAGCCTATCAAGATCACTTTGTTTCTGTCTTCCAGGGTATTAGCTATCCCATCCAATTTTGTGTCATCTGCAAATTTGATTAGCATTCCCTGCACCTCCTCGTCCAAATCATTAATAAAAATGTTGAAGAGCACTGGGCCCATGACTGAGCCCTGCAGTACCCCACTTGTTACCTCCTCCCAGTTTGAGAAGGTTCCATTGATAAGTATCTGTCTACCCACTTGCTAAGTAGTAAATGTGTTCCTGCCCTTGTGTTCTGGTTGATTAATGTAAATGAACTGGAATAATATGAGGCACATTTTTAATGTTTAGATTTTATTTATTCACATTTAATGCACAATAACCAACTTCAAACCTACTAGATTACCCGTCTTTAAGTTCTGGCAGTTCTGTTATGCCCCTTCACCACGACATCTCTGGCTAAGGGGCTGGTCCTTCTTCTGTTTGACAAAGTTGACTGATTCTACTTTTCATTTCTACCTGAAGAAGGAGCTCTGTGAAGTTCAAACACATTCTACTTCCTCCACAAACATCAGTCTGAGAGCTAGCACCTTATTATCTGATTTCTTTGCATCTTACTACTGAACAGCAAATCAGAAAGGCTTTCAGTATTAAGGTCAGGGTGCAGGACTACGTTTTCCTTCAAGTTTTGTCATGTAGCTGGAGATGCCTTTAATAACCAAATCCTTCTGTACCAGAGGAACCCAGCTTTAGACTACCTTAATATTATTGGTGGGGAGGGTGCAGAATGGTTGGAAACCAGATCCCTTTGAGAAAAGCAGCTCCAAACACTCTTAAAAATCATGATTTCTTTTCCTTTCTTTGATCTCTCCTCCACTAGTTCCTTGAAAACAGTTTTAGTTGGTGCCTCTGCTGCCCTAATTTCTCCCACTTTTAATTTCTCCCAATTGACTCTAATTAGGATCTCATTAGTAACTTTCACTAGCACCTCTCTTTCCCAGTCCCCCATGGAGGTGGGGCAGCAGAGTTTCTTTTCCACCCTCAAGCTGAAGGGACGCGATTCGGCAACTTCCATCAGAAGCAGAGACACAAGAAATAACTCCAAGAAGGGAAAAGGAACATTTGTGGGAGGGAAAAAGTTCGGTGGGGTGGGGCGGGGGTGGATTTTGCTTTCATCTACACAGCATCCTACCAGAAAACTTAGTATTTGCACAAATCTGAGAGGTTTGTGCAAATACTAACCTCTTTGGAGTTAAGGAGATCCCTAAATTATTTCAGTGGTGAAGGGTCAAACCTTTACAATGAATCACATCTTGAATTTAGACAATCCTCTTCTACAGGGATAGGCAACCTGGTGCCCTCTAGATGTTCTGGATTACAATTCCCATCAAGCCTAGCCAGCATGGCCAATTATCAGGGATTGTGGGAGTTGTAGCCCAAAACATCTGGAGGGCACTGATGGTTGCCTACTCGTGCTCTTATGTGAGCCTAGCCATAATATCAGTCAACCAGCTTTTTATGTCTGTGATATAAATATATGCTTGTGAGTGAACGCTACATTTCTTTGGCTGATGCAGGAAGAGCAACCATCTGCCTGAGCATAAAAAGGTTATCAAAGTGCCCAGTTCTGTGTCTTCATGGATTCCTTGCACCAGCAGTCTTGAGACTCATCACAATTGGTTCATAGATGCGCCAAAAAATATACCAAACATAGGGCATGAATAAATGCCCCCTTCCTCCACACACACCTGATCCCACCTATCATAAAAGACAAGCATGTAGTGAATAAAAGAGTGACAACATGAGCAGCCATCTTCAAAATAGGGGCAAAATATTAATGAGACAAAGCATGCAGATTATTTATTCAGATGGTACAATATATAAATAAGCAGACCACAATACACATATACCCCAGCATACACACACACACAATGTCTGCAACACACCTGTCTCTGCATTTCGAGCCCCGTCCCACCAAGTTCTGGCTTCCTTAGCTCCTGATGAAAAATCGATGGAAGGCTAATGGATCTTAGTGCATTACCCCTCCAAAATAATGCCTACCCTGACAGCATCCAACAATTACTCTTTAAACAGGACTAATAATGCTGACTCGTGCTCCAGCTCCTTTTCAACTCGGATATGGTTGCCTTCCTTATTAATATGATCAGGTGCTTTATGAAGACAGAGTCTCCCGGCTTTCTGGTGCTAATAATAGCCCTGGCTCCACTGGACAAGAGAGTCAATAATTGCAAGCTGGAGAGCTTCTCTGAGGTGTACTCCCCTGCATACAAATCTCATTTAAAGAACGCCCAGTGTCAGTAAACAGTTTTATTACTGACTATTTATATTGGTTTCCCTTTATCCCCACAGATCTGATGGTAAATTACCCGCCCGAGTGCTATTCATTCAGGGTCCTTCATAGTTAACAAACCAGTCACAGGCACTGCTGTGGTGGAACACATGTATTGATTTCCCCCAAATCAAAGGAGAGGGCTGAGAGGGAACGCCCGGGCTTTTCATTACAGGAGAAGCCGCCGACGGAGAGGGAGGGGCTCCTTTTACTGCGTTTGAATGAAGGAAACTAATTCTGTTGCACAAGCCTTTAGAAGAGAATCTTTCAAACCAAGAGCAACCCCAAATTGGAAAAAGCTACGAAACTCACTGCTGACTACCTAACAGTGGAGGTGGGGAGGTGCGAAGGGGGTCGTGGCCCCCCCAAAGGATGCTGTTCCTTGGCAGCGGTGCCTGGAAGTCAGAGATGGTGAGGTGTATCTTCTTCCATGACACCATCATTAAACTGCACAAAAATGAGTACTGCTGACAGAAAGAATCAGCCAGTGGAGGCTGGTGTCTCTGATGTCAGCAGGGCAGTGAATCCCCTCCAGGTTTCAGTCAGAACCAGCCAGAGCTCTAAAGGAGCTAACCAAGGTATGAAGCAGACAACTGAGTAATGTTAATTATTTTATATGAAACATTTGAACACCATCCTTCATCCAATATATGACTTTGCACTCGTTGAAGCTTCCAAGTTGTCTTCAAGGGCAGCCCCATATATAACATATTGTAGTAACCCAGACAGGAAGTTACTAGAGCATGGATTGCCATGGCCAGACTGACCCTGTCCAGGAACTAGCACATCAGCCAAAGGTGGTAAATGGCACCTGGTGCCACTGAGGCCACCTGGGCTTCTAGTGACAAATCTAGGAGGACTCCCAAGCTGTGAACCTGTTCTTTCAGGGAGAATGCAACCCCACCTAGAACAGGCTGAACAGTAATTCCTCGTGAACAAACAAATGACCCTTCACATCCTGACATGGGCCTAAACCATCAGGGCCCACAGCATCATGGAAGCATATATTGTGAACCGCCCAGAGAGCGCCGGTTATTGGGCAGTATAGAAATGTAATAAATAAATAAATAAATAAAATATATGGTATAAGTAACCAAAAAATTGCCTTGCTGGATCAGGCCAAAGGTCCATTTCCAACTCTGCTCAGCCAGGATGCCCTGGGCTCTATAATCCTGCTAGAACCACGTGCTTCATTCCAAAAATGGAATGGAGCCCCTGAAAGAGCCAACCACATTTGGCACAGTCCAGCCTATGAAAGCAACCCAGAAGAGGAAAACTGGGTCTTCTTTTGCTGGAAGCAGGCATAGAAAACCACAAGAGTCGGCAAGCGGGTGAGAGTGGTGGCAGATCCCCACAGGATGCATTCCCTTTCTAGGACAGCTAGAAAGCAGTGGCTAATAATGCCACCAGTTCTCATGGGATGCCTCAGAGTGCATTAGTCTCAAGCAGCCTTCCCAATCTAGACTACACCTCCCACAGTTCCCAGCCAGAGTGGTCCTCAGGCATGCTGGTTGGGGATGATGGGGTTTGCAGTCTGGCACATCTGGTTGGGGGAGGCTGGTCAGATGTCCCAACAGCATTCTGAGAAGTAAATTGTATAGCCTTTAAAGGCTGCCAGCCCATGCCACTTTCTGACAGGGGTGGGTGCGTGAGAGGTGCTTGTAACCCATAGACAAGACATTGCAAGCTAGATCTCATAGCTTCTTAGCACTGCCCCGCCTAGAATGGGCATTCAAGACTGAGCACAGCACAACAGGCAGTCCACAGTGGCGTGATCAAACCAGTGGAAGCTGGTGGCTCCGAGGTCAGTGGGGCTGCGAATCCTCTGGGTTTCAGCCAGAAGAGCTCTAAAGGAGCTACCCAAGGTGCTGAATCCAATTTGGGGGTCAGCATCTTGGATGACTTCTTTACAGTTCTGACTGAAACCCAGAGCTGATTCACAGTCCCACTGACCTCTGAGCCACCAGTCTCCATTGGATCAACTCCTGCTTCTTTGCATCTTGTTTCGGGCTCCTTCTGTGCTTCCGCAGCCACCCTATTGGAGGCAGGCCGCCATCGCTGCCCCACAGCACGAAGTGGGACCCCGAGGCAATCCGGCCGGCCATCCCAGCAGTTCTTCCGCCCAGCTGGACTCCACGCGGGCGAGCAAATCCGACATGAAAAGCTGCCTCCGACCTCACGGCAGACGAGCGGGTTGCTTGCTTGCTCTCTCCAGTGTGTCCATGGCCGGCCCGGCTGGACCAGGAAGCCCGGAATGCGGCAGTGCTTGATCGGCCCACCCATGCCCTGCGGCTCTCACCTTTGCTAAGGCGGGGGGGGGGGTGGAGGAGGAGGAGGAGGAAGGCGCGCATCCCTTTCCTAGCAGGACTCTCTTCCGGCAAAGGGAAAGGCGCGGAGGTTGCAGAGGGTGCGGGGAGGTGGGGAGGCGTAGAAGCCACCGCGCGAGGGAATGCGGCAGCAGGCAGCTCCGAGCTGATCAAGAGGCGGGCAGGCAGCGGCTCCTGCCCGTGCAGCGCGGAAGGGGTTAAGCGAGGGAGACACTCCGCCAAGGAGACTTCATAGCGGGTGGTCTCCGTCTGGGAGGGCGGCAGGCGGCGGGAAGGAGAGGCAGGCGCTGCTGCCGCCGCCGCCAGGTCGTGGAAGAGAGCCGATCGCGGGGAAAGGGAGAGAGATTGGGGGCGGGAGGGGGAGAGAAACTTTCCCCGGATCTTTTCCCTGCGCGGTGACGAAGAGGAGAACGCGCGCAGTGCGCACCCCGCTCGGGGGACAGCAGCGGGGGCCGGATTGCGGCGGGGATCGCCGGCACCCTTGAGGAGGCGCAGCGCTGGAGAGACTGGGGGGTGCCTTGGCTGGGGACTTCGGCGGCGCTTCCTCTGGAATTGCTCGCTACTGCTTCGCTGCCTCTCCCGCAGCCCGGAGATCACGCGCGAAGCAAGACGCGGCGGCGGCGGCTGCAGCACGAGCAGGAGCGCCAGCCTCGGGGCTCTCTTTGGGGCTGGGGCGCCTGCGACGCAGAGAACGTGCAACCCTCTCCCGCTGCGGAGGGCCGGGAAGTCCCGGGGGAAGCTGTGCTACTCCTGAAAAGGGCTGCGCGCCTGCGTGCGAGACGCAGCTTCGGATCTCGCTCTTTACTGATTCTGCCGTTATACGCGTAGATCTTTTGATACACGCACGCACACTCCGCATTGGCTCCTGATCAATCGGATCGAAGATTCCCCCGCCCGGACGGATCTCGCTGCTGTGTTGTGGTTGCGAGCCGGTCGGATCTTGGGCAAGCGCCTGCCACAGGTAGCCAAAGTCCCTCCCCGCGCCTCGGCGGCCACACGCGCACACACTCACGCCGAGAGAGACCCGACGCACGCACCACCAGGCGCCCCGGAGCGCTCCTCCCGCACGCGTGACCCCCCCTGCCTCCCCCTGGGCTGCCTGCAGGATCTGGTGGCGGAGGCACCCCGTCCCTCTCCCCGCCGCATCTCCTCTCCCCGCCCTCCCCACTCTTTGCACCTCCCAGGATGACTCCTTCTCGCGCCCTGGGGAGGCCCGGTGAGCGGGCAGCGGCGCCAGCGAGGAGCCGAGCGGTCGGAGGGGCTCTTGGAGGACGGATCATCGCCGCGAGGATTTTGCCTGGCAAACTGCATCAAAGCCCGAGGAGAAAGAGCCATCGCCGCAGCGGCACCGCTGCTTACTGAATCGCAGAGGAGCGGAAAGGCCGGCAGTAAGTCCGGCGCCGAATCGTGCACGGACGGGACTTCTGCTGGCGCCGAGAGGAAGGGGCGGGGTCCCGTCCCCCCTCGGCCGGCCGCAATCCCAGCCAGGGATACTTCTCAAGTGATGAACTGGTGCAAATCGGGTTGTTGAAGAACACCGTCTCCCGCTTTCCTTCTTCCAGGGCGAGCGGTGGAGTTTGGGATAGCGGCAGCATGTAAAAAGGAAGACCTCCCCTCCCCTCCCCACTCCCCCGGATCCTGTGAGAAATAAGACTTCTGGTCACCCTGGACTTCGTGGGGGTGAGATTAGAGAAGCACCAGGTGGGGACCTCGGTGAAGCTGCAGTGGGAGCTGCGTCTCCTTCACCCCTCAGAAGGCCTAATGCCGCTGTGTACAGCTTTGCTCTGCTGCCCAGGGAATGCAGCTGCGCCCCAGGCACAGCTGGAACCCCTCCGTGCCCCCTGGTAGTAGGATTTAGAGAAAGTCTCGACTTGTGGGGGTGGGGTGGGGGGTTTCCAACCATTTTTGGCCCCAGCTGGTGGCCCATCTGGGGAAAACCTCCATAAGGATGCTGGCCGGATGGAGAGAGCTGTCTACAGGGATAAGCGCTATACTTTGTTGCCTCCTGTTCTTCTGGCTCCTGTACTCTCATCCACCCAAGGAAGGTAAGTTCTTTCCTGATTTGTGCACTGCCTTGTCTCCCTGCTTTGAGGTCTTGCGGGAAAGGGGCTTCTTCCCCCCATCTCACCTCCCTGGTTGCGTACTGAGAGCCAACATATTTGAATTGACCTGATAATGAGGCCATGATCTAGTGGAGTTTCCTCCCACCTCTCCCTTTAGCTCAGGTCCTGGGGTCACAGGTTGCTTACAAGAGGAAAGGAATACATAAAGCACATCTAAATCAACCCCACCCACCTGGGCATTTTGCCATAATCTTCCCTCCTACTTTTAGGCCATAAAGGGAGGGCGCAACCAGATGGCCATACAGGGACATGGATTCAAGGGTCTCTTTCTCTCTTTTTGCTCCTCGGGATCCAAGGCTATCCTACTCCTCTGATTGTATGAAAAGCACCTATAAGAAAGGCGTGATTAGAATCTCCCAGGCAAAATGTCAGGAATATGTTAAAAGATATTGCGTATTTTGACTAGGATGACAGAAATATTGATGCACAGAAAACAAAAGCAAGCAAATGCAAGCTAGCTCAAATTTTAACACTTTGGCATAGCAACATCAGAGCTATCTGTGGCAAACTGCTTGGGTAACTCTTTGCAGAAGAGTCCCCCAAACCTGCTGCTGCCACTGCCACAGCTGCTGCCACTATCAAGTTAGAACAGAATCAAGACTGGGCTGGGCAAAGATGGCTTCTATCCCAAGTCCAAGAAAACAGCATGGATACATTGGGTCAGTGACATTCCAGTCCAGTCAAAGTTTGTTTTTGTTTCTTTTTAATAAAAATTAAGCCAGTTTCCCTCTTATAAAAGATAGCAAAGGCAAGAGTTTGGGGTGGGGTGGGGAAAAAGACTGGTGACATCACTTTCAACCAATCCCAGACCTTCTTTCTCTGGGTCATTTTCAGGATTAAAATTTCATCGTCAGTAGACACAATTTCACTTCCTACAGTTTTTTCACAAAACTGCTTTGCCCAAGGGGAAGATGGGACATTTTAAAAACCTCACCCAAGGCAGAGTTATGTGGGAAACAGGCCAATTGAACACAGTGAGGCTTCCAAGTAAAATTCATAGGCTGGGGCTGCCTGTGACACAACAGCCCTGGTGGCAGGAGGTTTAGGTAACAAGACATGTATGTAATAAAATAAATAAATAAATGCAAAATTTCCCATGTCCCAGAAGGCTTCTAAACTTGATAGAACATTGAACAGGGTTGGGAGATGATGGTTCTGGCCATGAGGAACCACCTACCTTCAAGAATCAAGCACAAAAGAACAAAAAGGGAAACGTTAACAAAAAGAACTCAAGGAATATAAAAGGATGGTCAGTGGTTGTGATGATTGGAAATAATGGGGACTGTAGTCCTGCATATTTGAAAGGTAACAGGTTAGAAAAGGTGCCTGGGAGAAAGTTCTGTTGAATTCTGTGGGGACTTACTTCTGAAGAGACAGGTTTAAGTTTGTGGTTTTTCACTCTCCTTGCACCAAACCCTTTTTCCTTGCCATCGTGTTTGGAATGGGCAGTTTTTGGCTGCTGTGTTCCTCATTGCTTACCAGACAAGCGCATTTCACATCTGTGAACCGCCCAGAGAGCTCCGGCTATTGGGCGGTATAGAAATGTAATAAATAAATTTCTATAATTCTATCGAAACATATGAATAGAATTCCTCTCCAGAGTCTTCCTAATAGGCTGAGTGATTTTGCAGAGCAGAAACTCCCTAATGGAGTCTTCCTTCAAGCTGGCACCTTCCAGATATTTTGGAATACAACTCCAATCATCCCCAGCTATTGGAGATGTTGGCTGGAGATGACAGGAGCTGTTGCCCACCATATCCGGAAAGCAACAGGTTGTGAAAGGCAGCCTTGATGCTTATAAGGAGAATTTTACTGAAAGGGTCCCCACAAAGAAGGAAAGATTAACCTTCTCATGGGGCTCACCAGTGGCTGAGTCAGGCCCATGTCTTGTTACTTTGAGCAGCACTGGTGTGTGGGTGAAGAGTGCTGTGGCCATGTTTACTGCATGAGAGCTTGGAGACTGATTAAGTCTAACCAGTAGTTCCATTGGAGGAAGTCTTACCAATTGGGCCAGGCCTTCTTGCAACGGGAGTTAGGCATGCATGGGTGAAAAGCACCTCTGATCTCCTAATGAAGGGGGTTTCTCACTATTGGTTTTGACATACGGAGTTGCCCGTTTTCAAGATTCCATTTCTCTTTCTGGCTTCCCTCCTGCATATCTACAAGATAATGTACTTTACCATGCTTAGCACGCACTGAATTGCAATGCTTTTGCCAAGAGAGAGGGGAGGGACTTATCTGTGCAGTTAAAAACTAAGGCATAGGGATAAGTGACCTCAGGACACCTGCTGATGGTTAAGATGTCGATCTCACCTCCATCAATATTTGATTGTAGAGTCAAAACATGGGATAGGATCAAGTAAGCTGGTGTTGAGAAATGCCTCTGCCTGAGTCCCCAGAGAGGCCAATCTGGTTTCCCTTAGATGTTGTGGACTTCAACTCCCATCAACCCAGTCAGCATGGCCAATGGCCAGAATGCAGGGAGTTGTAGTCCAAAACGCCTGCAGGCGAAGGCTGAAGAAGACAATAATAGGTAAACAGACCAATAGTTTGACATGGTATAAGACAGCTCCTCTGTAAGATGAAGTTTTAATCCTTCCACTAGCTTGGGCTTGTGAGCCTGTGTGAGTTACTTTATTTTATGTACATATGTATTGCTACATGTGTACACAGACCAGTGTAGGCTAGTGGCTCCGATGTCAGTGGGACAGTGAATCTGCTTCGGGTTTCAGTCAGAACTCGAAAGGGACTTGGAGAGCACCTTAGGTAGCTCCTTTAGAGTTCTGACTGGTTCTGACTGAAATCCGGAGGAGATACACCACCCCACTGGCACTGGACTCACCAACCTCCACTGATCCAGTTTTGCTCCAAGGAGCCCAAGGTGGTGTACATGGCTCTTCTCCCCAACCCCTCCTCTGCCACAACCCTGAGAAGTAGGTTAGGTTGAGAGTTAGTGACTGGCCAAAGGTCACCCAGAAAGCTCAATGGCTGAGTGGGGATTTGAATCTGGGACTCCCCCGTCCTGATCCGACACTCTAACCACTACCTCACACTTCGCCGTATTGGGTCCATCTCTTTATAACCTGAAGACAGTAATTGTGGAGCTTGCCATTTGTGTGTTTAAAATTAGCTCATCCATTCTGTTCCAAGAGCCCTTAAGTGAAAGGTGCCACCATAGTAGAAATGAAAGATCAGAAGCTCTGGGATAAGTGTAGGTCTAATTGGGAAGACGTAGAGCTCACTAAAGTGGCTGTTTTTATCCCCAGAAAGATTGTTTTCTTTCCCAAAGGAAGAGCAACCTCCTTCCACCTAGGTCTGTGGGGCTGGGTTGTAAAAAGGTAAACCAGTCCCAGTGATTTTCAGTTCACAAGAGAATGATATCTCACATTTTTGTCTACCCAACCCAGTTGATGAGGTATTGATTTACAGAAGTGTAAAGGCCTAAAATTCCATATGAGACTCAAGGAAACTATTTTGGGAGATTTGGCCACATCTGCCCTTTTCATACGGCTGTCCCACCTCACAATGAAGGGACATCACTAGGTTAAAAAGATTCCTCCCCCCGACACTACTGGCAACACCTGCTGATTTTACTCTGGTTCATTTTCATTGGGCTCAGAGCCCCACTTTCAGATGCTGTCTTCCAGGAGGAATCTTCGCTTTTGGGACAGCTAACATCCCTTCAATCCAATGTCTGTCCATCTGTCTGCATTCTGTTTTCATAGTAACCAAGAAAATCCTGCCTCCTAAGGTAGCAAGAACAAGCCCTGTTAAGTAACTGATTTGTCACCCTGGGTTTTCCCCTACTTCCTTTCTGCCAGCTTACCCTGTGTAACAGCCCTGCCAGCCCAGAAACTGCAGAAGAAATCCTGTGCCGATGTTCACTCACCCAGAACCGTAAAGAGCACTGTCAGCGTAAACGTTCCACTGAGAGCTCCCGAGACAGGGCCTCTTGCAAACAAGGATGTGAGGGGGCACTTTGCAGATCCATGTGGATCCATAAATAATTTCACAATTAGCAACTGTAGCTAAACATTTATGCAATAATTCAAATGATGCAGCCGTAGCCAGCCAGGCAGGAGCGATGAGTTCAATGCTGGCCTCTGGCGTGCAAGAGACAAGGGGGTGTCGGATTTGCAACCAGAGCTCCAGGTGTGTTGTAAGTCACAAAAGCCACTTGCATGTTGCCCAGAGCCCTTCACTGGGCAGTTTGCAAAGGAAATGAGATGGGGATTGCTGGCAGTTCACCGCTGTGCCTTTGTGACGAGGAAAACTCAGATATTCACAAAATTATTTTTGTGAACCGCCCAGAGAGCTTCGGCTATTGGGCGGTATAAAAATGTAATAAAGAAAGAAAGAAAGAAAGAAAGAAAGAAAGAAAGAAAAAAACCCAGTATATATATTCAAGAATAGATATAGATATAGATATAAAAATACACACACACACACACACACACACACACACACACAGAGAGAGTTCCTGGGTATAGATAGTCTTTTGAGTAACACAGATCTCTTCATCAGAGGGCATTACAGTGCTGTGAAAAGACAGAATGCTGTGGCATCTTAATTATGTAGCTAGTTTGCTGTTTAGCCTTTAAGGTCAGATTAATTAAAAGCTGGTTTAGCCATTAAAATGGCACCAGACCCTTCTGCCTCATAGTTCCAGGAGAATATTGCTGCAACCCTTTTGCAGCAATTCTGTCCAGCTCCAAAATGTGCCTACTCTTGAACAAACAACTTTTTGGGTCTAGTAAAAACTAGCATCTGATCCTGAGCCTCCCTTTCTCTGTGATCGACATGGCAATGTCTGTTCATTTCCATACAATATACTCTAGCTTTGAATAATATATGCTGTGGTGGAGTTTTGAAGATGCTTAAAATCTGGAGCACCTCCATTTCAAAAAAACTCTGCTCTCACATTGCTGAAGGTTGAAATATGTCAGGTATACTGTGTAAAAGCTTTGCTTTGCTTCAGTAACAGTCAGTAGTAAAATGCACTTCAATCAGGTTCATTTCCTATCTAGTGGGATTTGAACTTTACAAAGCAATGTATTCACAGCAGAACATCCCAGGGTAGGATTGTCATACATGACAAACTACACAGGGATTTCATGTTCATTTAGAATGGTAATGTGCGACCTAAAGCGTCTACCGAAAGCCTTGTTTTTTGAAAAAAATCCAGAAACAATGCTGCCATGTGCTGCAGGAGCTTCTATTTGAGCATCCATATGAGGGGTGGTTCCAATAAAATCAGTGAGATAAGCATAAACCCAAGGCTAAATTTACCTATTTTTGGCTTACCACTTTTCCCAAGAGAGATAATAAATATGTCTTGCCTGCTTTGGATGAGGTGCATGAGGGCTGATTAGTCTATATCAGCTTTCCACAACCTGGTGTCCTTCAGATGCTTTATACTTCAAATTCCATCAGCCACAGCCAGCATGTCTAATGGTCAGGCACGATGGGAGATGCAGTCCAAAACATCTGGAGGGCACAAGGTTGTGGAGAGCTGCTCCATATTAATGCCAAACTCTGCAAATGTAAGAAGATATACAAGTGCTAGCTGTTGAATATGCTAATACATAGAGAAACAATGACCTGTTTCACACAACTGGACAAGCCATAATGTCTGCTCGGCCATGGTGGGTTGTCATGTTGTGCAGACCTGGGGCAGTTTCTACTTTGAGAGCCCATGACCTGTTTTAGGGTTATTAATACCTGTGCTGGCTTGCCATGTTGCCTGACCCTGGCAGGACAACTTCGTCATGGGTTGCTGAGAATGGCTACAAAACTGGTCAGCCAGACTGGCAAAACTCAAGGTAAGGACGAAGGAAACGAGGAATTCTGCTGCAGAGGCACCTGGATACATACTGGAGCCAGCAGGAGGACTGAGGGGGAATGAGGGGGTGGGAGAAACAAGCCATGGCAAGCCTTATTGTCTGTCAGGTCAGCAAGCGAACAACCAACCCAGGGTGGCTTATTCGGGTGGCTTAGCGTGATGTGAGAACCGTCCCAATGGCTTGCCTAGGGGCCACTTGGGCTGCAGTCCTAAACTCACTTACTTGGGAGTGAGCCCTATTGAATTCAGTTTGGCTTATGCCTGAGTAGACATGTGCAGGATTGCACTGTTAATGAGTTTGTGGCCCATATGAGATTTGAACCAGGGACTTGGTGGCACTTAACTCCTTTACCAGATCAGTACTAAATTCACTTTGGAGTTGTCCAAGGTGTGCTTACATGAAGCACCTTGTGGGCAAATGCCAGTTCTGTGGGATCTATTTTCTTTTCTTTTTACTAGAATCCTGAGGTCTCCACCAGCCATAGCTAGGTGCAAAATACTGGGGGAGGTGGAGTTGCTTGCAAAATGATGGCTCAGTGACAAAGACAATTACTTGCTCTGCTCCATTAGCTATCCTCTGGGATGAGTTCTGTATACAAGTATATATCTGAGATACTTACAGATCAGGGATTCTACCAGCCTAATGTATGAATGGTGGGGGGTATTTTGTTGCTATTGTTAAACAACTGGAAGTTAGAAACTCTTGCTGATCTACTATAAATCATTCATCGATCCCCTAATAAATCCAGATCTATCTTCTGCCCATCTCTAGGTGGGTCCATGTGTAGTGTGGCTGGTGGTTTGTGCAACAATGTTCCTCCTGCCTTTGGACAGAGGGTTGCGCGGGATAATTTTCAGATCCCTTCAAACCCCCTGATTGCAAGTCAGTTCATCTGAAAACAAAGAACAATGTAGAATGAAATGCAATAGATGAGCACTCGTACAGATTTACTTTTAGTACTTGCTTCTTCTGTTGCTAGTGAGGTTCTGGGGTCAAAAAGACAAAAAAAACTTCCATCATATTAAGCACATTTGTTCAGCAATTAGTGCACTCAGGAAACTAAGAAACTGGATGTTAAAGAACAACCATTTTTATTCCAGAAAGAATTAGCCTGGAATAAATTGTACCGTCTGTTTCTACTCTTGCAATCATTGGCGTAGCTTATAATTGCGTTTCTACACTTCAGGGCATATTTCTGAGATCACAGAACATGGCAGCTATCCCTTAATGTGATTTAATCACCTCTTTGCTCAGACAGTTAAAGTAGTTGAAATGTTTTCTTCTTTTCTTTCAATCAATATTTCTCAGAGCGGTGTCTCAATTTTTCATTTTGATTTGTTCCCCATCTCTTGCTGGTTTCTGCACTGTTATTATTATTATTATTATTATTATTATTATTATTAATTTATTTATATAGCACCATCAATGTACATGGTGCTGTACAGAGTAAAACAGTAAATAGCAAGGCCCTGCCGCATAGGCTTACAATCTAATAAAATCATAGTAAAACAATAAGGAGGGGAAGAGAATGCCAACAGGCACAGGGTAGGGTAAGCAAGCACAGGGTAGGGTAAAACTAACAGTATAAAGTCCGCACTGTACTTTTGCATGTTTATAATACACAACAGGGACCAATGCGCTGCTTGAAAGGGCAAGGTGCAACAACTACCTGTAGTTAGATTCATTTCCAGGGAGCAGGGCAGGGTGCCTAAACACAGGTAAATTTACGTTCAGAAAGATGGTCCCAACTTGCCGCTTCATGTACTACATTTGAGTGGAGTAGTGTTCTTTGCAGTGCCTCACAGACGTTGTGGAGAACATTGTTGGCAAGTTAGTAACTCTATAATGAGCGACATTATCCAGTACTAGAGCACTACTACATGGAAGCAATTCTGAAGCAAGACCACTGATGGTAGTACAATCCCTAAATTAGTTTGTACCTCTTCCATGTAGTATTTTCCCCTCAACTTCCTGTTTAGCACTGCTATCATTAGAGGAAACATCCACTTGGAAGTGCCATTTATTAGGGACACCGTTTTGGACATGGTGCTTATTATACCAGATGTTTCTAGGGTGTCCAGAACATACCCTAAGAAATGAGTAAGAATGGAAAAACCTTAAAGTCCTGAGAACATGGGCAGGGCTGGATTAAGGGCAGATGTACCATTTGTTGAATTATATCAGCCTTCCCCAACGTGGTGTCCTCCAGGTATTTTGGACTTCAATTCCCATCAGCCCCAGCCAGCAAGTTCAATGGTCAAGAATGCTGGGAATTGTAGTCTACAATATCTGCAGGGCACCAGTTCGGGGAAGCCTGAATTATATTGTGGGGTCTCACAACTTTGGCCTATAACTGATGTTTTTACAGCATTCCCATAGAAAGCAGCCATATCTAAAAGCAGCCACACACATACCTACAGCCTCCCTCATTCTTGCCCCTCCCAGTACAGGTAGAATCTTGTTATTCTGGAGCCCTTCTCTGTAGACCACTTACTACCTAAATGTTTATCTGGCTGGCTCTAGGTATGGAAACAGGAAGTTATGGAGAAAGCCTTCTACGAACTTCACCACGTTCAGAGTGCCCCCACCTAGAATATCACCCTCAAATTAGATTAATAACTTATTATAGGACTATTCAGCATCAAAGTTGCTTAATAGTTTACATGCAGTTGTGTTTGCTGAAGTCAACTTGTAAAGTATGATGGTCAGGTGAGCAACTGTGGGGCATGTGCCACAGGGCCCTGGTCCAATGCATGCATATATACCATGTCAAAAGTATGCATGGTGTGGAGAATGTGGATAGGGAATCATTTTTCTTCCTCTCCCATAATACTAGAACCTGGGGTCGTCCTGTGAAGCTGAAATGATTGGTAGGAGATTCCAGACAAATAAAAAGAAGTACTTCACACAGCACATAGTTAAGCTACGGAATTCACTACTACAAGATGTGGTGATGGCCACCAATCTGGATGACTTTAAAAGGGGGTTGGATCAATTCCTGGAGGAGAAGGCTATTGATGGCTACTAGCCCTGATGGCTATGTGCTACCTCCAGTATCTGAGGCAATAAGCCTATATGCACCAGTTACTGGGGAACATGGGTGGGAGGGTGCTGCTGCACTGTGTCCTGCTTTTGTTGGTCCCTGGCCGACAGCCAGTTGGCTACTGTGTGAACAGAGTGCTGGACTAGATGGACCCTTGGTCTGACCTAGCAGGGCTCTTCTTATGTTTTTATGTCACTTCAACAAACACAACTGCTATGTGAAATGCCCCCCTCAGCAGGGCCAGGCTTACCAATAAGCATCGTGAGGCAGTTGCCTCAGGCAGCAGATGCTTTGGGAGGTGAGGGGTCAGTGGAGTGGTTGCAGGGGGACAGAGCTATGAATGCCACACAGCCTGCCCTGAAACCCGCCCCCCTTAAGCTATTCTGAAGCCCTAAGCTAGTCTGCTGTCCCATCTCCAGTGTTGAAGAGAAATTCAACTGTCAGTCTGGTCGGCTTCTTTGTGTGGAATGGACGAGGGGCATCTTACCCTTTGCCTCAGGCAGCAGAATGTCAGTGGCCAGCCCTGCCCCTCAGCAATGTTCGGTCACTGAAATATTCCCAGTGGACGTGAGTAAGTTGGGCTCTTTGATAGGCTGATACTTAGGCATATCTGAGAATTCCGCAACGGATTCAACTGAGTTCAGATTTTTTATAAACCTGACCTGCGGATTCCTCAGCAGACCTGCTTTTTTCAAGTCACACAGATTTCATTTTTCACTTCTTGGGGAAGGGGCATTTGCGCTAATTTCCATTAGCACCAATGCACAGCAGCACAACTGCACATCAGGCTAATGTGAATTAGCATAAGTAGAATGAAATTGTGGTTTTTTTAAAAAAACATTTCCATCAATGTGCAGATGACGGAATGAAAGACACCTGGCAGTCCGTGAAATCCAGATGGAATGGATTGAACAAAATCCGTGCATCCCTACGGATACTATAAAGTATGGAGTTTCTGGCACATGAGTTTTTTAAAGCCAGGTTATAGTGAGAATATTCCCTCAGGGCATCAGCAGTACTGAATATTCATACAGGATCAGGTCCCTAGTCATCACAAGCAGGAAAAGTTATAAAAGAGCACGCAGCAAGGTAAATCATACCCAGCGAATGCTGTTCTAATAGAAACGTCTTAGTCTTTCACATCTACTTATTCAGATAACAAATAACTCTCTCCTGAAGAGCGAGCGAGCAAGAGCGAGAGAGAGAGAATGGAAGATTGAATGTATATATTACAGTCCAAATAAATATGAAAAGGCTGCTGCATATGCCTGTATAAATCCCAGTGATCTCGTATGTTTTCATCACACGAACGCCATTGAAGAAGATGTGAGGAAATGAGAAACTTGTTACCTGTCTAACAGGGGAAGCAGGGAAATGGATATAACTTATTTAAAGGGGCAGGATGATTATTTTTTTAAGGTGGGGGGGGATACATATCTCAAGTATTTTAGAGACCACAACAGGACAGCCAGACCTGGCACAGAATTAAAGGGAATTCAGACATAGAGTAGCAAACGAAAGAATAATCAGGGATAGACTAACAGTGTGGAGAATGTGGATAGGGAGACCTCCCTCTCTCATAATTCTAGAATCCAGGGTCATCCTATGAATCTAATTGGTGGGAGATTCCAGACAGATAAAAGGAAGGACTCCTTCACACAGCACATAGTTAAACTATGGAATTTGCCACCACAAGATGTGGTGATGGCCACCAATATGGATGGTTTTAAAAGGGGGTTGGATAAATTCCTGGAGGAGAAGGCTATCAATGGTTACTTGTCCTGAGGGCTAAGTGCAACCTCCAGTAGTAGAGGCAGAAAGCCTATACACACCAGTTGCTGCGGAAGATGGTTGGGAGGGTGCTGTTGCACCATGTCCTGCTTGTGGGTCCCTGGCTGACAGCATGTTGGCCACTATGTGAACAGAGTGCTGGACTGGATGGAGCCTTGGTCTGATCCAGCAGGGCTCTTCTTATGTTCTTCTGTTTTAGTTCCCTGCTCTGGTGAAGAGGTAGCATACTTGTCCTGTTCTGCTGGAATTAAGTCTGTGTTGTATCCCAATGTCTTGCTGCAGGAAAGGAACTGGAAGTGGGCACCTGTGAAATCACAGCATTGGACAGAGATATGAGCCATCCCAAGAGGATGATCGCCAGGCAGACAGCACGGTGTGCCTGTAGGAGGGGCCAAGTCGCCGGAACAACTAAAGCAAAACCCGCCTGTGTAGATGGTAAGAGAGCAAGGCTGCCTTCTCTCTCAGTAGATTGCTCCAAAGATCCATGCATCAGGCCCAACAAGGAACAGGAATATCTTGAAATGTTCAGAGAAATGCCACGATGTCCTGGTACTCCTCCCGCTGCATACCACGGTCTCTGTGGTGACAAAGACCTCTGATTTTCCACCGTTATAAAGCTACATGTCACTGCCAGCGGAGCTAAAGCGGAGGTTGTTATCATCTTTAAGGTCCAATCAACAAACCAGTTGAGTTTCTCCAATGATAGGTAAGCTAGGGTGACAGTATGAAAAGGAGGACAGGGCTCCTGTATCTTTAACAGTTGTATTGAAAAGGGAATTTCAGCAGGTGTCATCACAACAGTTAAAGTTGCAGGAGCCATGCCCTCTTTCAAATCTGGTCAAGAGATCAGAGAGAGGCAAATAGGTCATCTAGCAGCGCTTATTCTTGCCCACAGCCTAGGAATAAGCAGATCAGAGCTCAACAAGAAGAGTAGGAATCCAGAGAAGGCCAAGAGCTTGCAAAAAGTAGGGCTGCTTGACCAGCACACAAGGGAGGAGGCACACGTCCTCTGCACTCATTCAGAGGGATTGGCACCCTGCCCTCGGGCCCAATCAAGACATACGGAAGTGTTATATTGTGACTTGAATACTAGCTTCCAAACTTTTTGCAGCCAGCAGAAGCGCCAGGGAGCAAATTAGGACCTATTGAGCGGGGCCAGAGGACAACACTCCTGCTCCTCACATGCCTTAGCCTGAGTGGTCAGAATCGCTTTTCTACCACTGACAGAAGCCCTGGCCAAAAGCGCTGTCGACACCTGTCACCTGTCCTAGGTGAAGAAAGAAAACTGCAGGGAAAACAGTCACAGGCAGTGGGTCTTGAGCCTCATGCTAACTTGGCCCTGAGCTGCACGGAAAGGATTTGGCTCCACAAAAGAATTATTATCCAAATTTAGGAAGCTGCTCTGCTCAATCATGTTTGGGGAACTTCTGGATTAAAAAGAAAAAAAGGAAGAAAGAAAGAAAAAAAGAAAGAAAGGCTGAATGCAAAATGCACTGGATGCTCTCTTAGACCTTCAGGCCCTGCAAGAAGCTTCCCTGAGGCTGTCGTGTGTGGGCATGTGTTAACTTGTGTTGCTATGTGCTGTGCGGTGCTTGTGTAACACTGACATGCTACCTATGTGGTGGTGGTGGTGGTGGTGGTGGGAATGTGTCCGCTGCCTGTGGGTGGATGTTTGGTACGCGTAGTGAATATGAGGCTATTCTGAGCCTGCAGGTGGCTGCTATCTCATTTTCAGAGGTGTTATAACTACATCATAAAGCAGAATAGATTTGATGCACGCTCTTTTCATTACCCTTTTTCCACTCCTTTTTTCTTTCCTGCTTCCCTTGCATCTCAGTACCCTCATCCTTCCTTTTGGAATGGCCTTACTCAGTGAGAAAGGAAACGTCTACAGTGCAATCTGGTGCAAGTTTACTCAGAAGTCAGCGGGGTTTACTTCTATGTAACCATGCATACGATTGCAGACCTCATCCTATACTCAAGCTAGCCCTGTCTCGTGGTTTCCTATTCCCATGAAATTCAGGGGCAAGGTCGCTTCATTTGCAAGGGCCATCGACTAACTACGTGTTTATTGTGATAAAATGAACACCTGGACAGGGCCTATGTCAGCCTTCCCGAACATGCCTGCCCCCAATCTGTTGGATTGCAACTCACATTCTCCCCAGCCACCATGGCTGGCATGATGGAAGCTGTAGTCCATTGCATCTGGAGAGCATGTGGTTGGAGGAGGCTACCTTACATCTTTTATTTTTGTTCTTGTTATATGTGCACCTAATTTTTGTCTCCCTCCCCTTTATTTTTATTTTTTTGCCTCTCTCCCTCAACGCATCCCTTCTTCCTTGACGTCCGTGGCTGCGTCTGGCAGCCCAGATCATTGTCAACAAACAGTGGTGCGGGATGGAGCCCTGTGATGAAGGGGAGCTGTGCACATTGCTAATAAATCGTTCAGGCTGGAGCTGCACTAGGCAACTGGGACGTATAAAAACAGTCACGGTAAGTAAACTGCCCTGGCGTCTTTTGGCCAGCCAAGTTGAGGTGGAAGGGGGCCAAACGAAAACTTGCTCCTTGGGAATGAGAGTGCTGAGCTGAGGGAAGGGGGAAAGTTGCAGTGAATAAGGAACATTTTTTTTCCTGTGGTCATCACAGTTCTACGACAGCTAGTTCTTCTGACTAGTGCAGTTTTGTATGCACAGCTGTGAGCAAAGACCATAAACAAGGTCTTTCCTCGTATGTGTAAATGCATGCTAAAATTTAGCACAATTTGATGCATGTATATACAGAAAAGCATCCTACAACTGCCTAAGGAATGCTGAGAGTTGTAGGACTTGTTTTCTTTCAAAATATGTATAGGATGGAGCTCTAAGTGCAGAATCTGGACCTAGCCTGGATTTCTGGAAATGTCAGCGCTCAGCATTGCAGAGGGTTTGCAAACATGGCAAAGGGCTGTTGGGCTCATAAACATAGGAAGGGGCTGCTGGATGTGGCAAGCAATGAGAACACACCTGTCCTGCAGAGCTCCTGGTCCATCTTCCCACACCTGCTGGGTGATATTGGAATGAACCATGTTTGGGGTTAGGGATTTGAGGGGAAGGGAGGGAGAATGGAATGACCACTGGGGAGACGGTGGGAATTTGGTTGGTTGATAGCTGGAAGAGGAAGAGGGTGGAGGTGAGAGGGAACGGGTTTGGGAGATTTCTAGTTGTAATCACACCCATCCCAGAGCTCAGTTTAATGTGGAATTTGTTTCCTTCAAATAAACAACAGTCCTGGGGACATATCAGCCAACACCTCCTCTAACACCTGCACTGTGCTGTTAGCACAAATAAAACCATGACAATGTGAGTAGCTGCTTGAGCTAGGGTGATCACATGGAAAGGAGGACAGAGCTCCTGTATTTTTAACAGTTGTATAGAAAAGGGAATTTCGGCAGGTGTCATTTGTATGCAAGATACAGGATCCCTGTCCTCCTTTCCATATGGTCACCCTAATTGAGCCAGACCATGAGTTCATTTAGGGCCCATGTTGTTACTCAATCTCTGAACTTAAGAAGGTGCCTTAAACCAATTCAGAGCCCAATATTGTTTGCTCCAACACAGCTGGAGGGCACTAGGGCAGAGAATACTAGTCTGCTTTGACAGGGAGCAGCTGTCCAGGCCTCAGATAGAGGACTTTTTTAGCCCTGATATTTAAGGTCGTCTTAAATTGGAGGTGTCTGGAATCAAACCTGTCCTAGAGGCTTCTGCATGCAAAAGACCAGCAGTGGCTGGTGGCTCCGATTTCAGTGGGGTTGTGAATCCATACTGGGTTTGTCAGAAGTATCCAGAACTCTAAAAGGGCTATCCAAGGTGCTGAATCCTATGCCCAAACCAGGGTCAGCACTTTGAACAACTCCTTTAGAGTTCTGGATGGCTCTGGCTGAAACCCAGAATGGATTCACAGCCCAACTGAAATCGGAGCCACCAGCCTCAATTGCAAAGGATGCTCATGCTATGAGTCCTGACAGGCAGGGCCTCTCCAGTGTCCCATGGAGAGTTCTTTCCTAACCCTGATGCTTATCAGGCTGCACCTACAAATACTTGAGACTTGATCTATGCAAAGCATGAGCTCCTGTACTGAGATATGACCCTTCGTCTCACAATATTGTTTAGTGCTGTGCTGAAAATGTTTCCTATGAGAATTTTGACTTATTCTCATTCAATCTGATAGAAAAGAAATTGCTTCCAAAAAGAAATTCAAAGGATAATTTTGGGGGGAGAACTTCTCATGGGTTTGGTTCTGGGTTCTTGTGCTTACCTTACTTACACGATGACTGAGGAGTGGGTGTGAGTGTCCTGTCTTTCATTGAACAGTCGTCTCTCTGACAGCCTGAAGCCTCCTTGGCTTCCTGCACTTCCTACCCAAGAGAAGATGTCATGAATTTATTCCTCCCATAGGGCCTTTTCAGGTCAGGAAGTGCAGGCAGCCTGGAAGACTGTAGAGTAATGGTGAGATGTGCAATAGAAAGAAAAATTTAGGAAGTACCATCAGCCACCTTACAGTGATTAAGTAAGTCAAAAACACATTCAAAATAAATTATAAAATGCCCATAGGAAAATGGAAGCCCTTTGCATGGGGGAAAGAAAACCTTCAGGGAATTCCTGAGATTTTTCTTTTCTTACCTTCTAGAAATTAAAGAACACTTTTCAGAGTTTTCACCACATTTTCTTCACTGTTATTTTTTTGTAGTGGCTGCATTCCCTCCTCTCAGTTCCCTGGAGTGATGCTAGGTATATGGGGCATTGTGGAGGATGCAAAATGGGCGGCAGGCTGTCAACATAATTGATGCAGTGCAGGATATTGCACTATGAAAGCGGCATATAAAAGGCAGGAGCCATACCAAGCAGGACATAGCAGTATGAAAGCAGTATATGGCATGTGTCAATGGGCCCCAACAGTTGTCAATGCACTTCAATACTGCTATAAAGCATCATTGTGGCTCCTGCCTCTTATATACTGCTTTCATACCACTTTCATAGAGCAATATCCTGCTTGGTGTAGATTGGACCACCAGTGTCACCCAATGAAATGGACTAGAAGCAGTAGATGATATTATCCGGGGGGGGGGGGGATATTCTCTCTGGCATCTCTGGCCTCATCTACACCAAGCAGGATATTGCAGTATGAAAGCGGTATATAAAAGGCAGGAGCCACACCAAGCAGGACATAGCAGTATGAAAGCGGTATATGGTCTGTGTCAATGGGCCCCAACAGTTGTCAGTGCACTTCAATACCGCTATAAAGCAGTAGCGTGGCTCCTGCCTTTTATATACCACTTTCATACTGCAATATCTTGCTTGGTGTAGATGAGGCCTCATTTTAAATATGCAATCTTTCTAAGGCCTTAGCTAGACCTAAGGTTTATCCCGGGATCGTCCCGGGGTCATCCCTGCCTGCTCCCGGGATCCCCTGTGTGTCACTTAGATGAACAGGGACGACCCCGGGACGATCCTGGGATAAACCTTAGGTCTAGCTAAGGCCTAAGTGTTCATGTCACCTCACATTCCTATCCAAGGCCTAATCTACCACAAGCAGGATATTTCACTAAGAAAGCAGTATATAAGAGGCAGGAGCCACACTACCGCTTTATAGCGTTATTGAAGTGCACTGACAACTGTTGGGGCCCATTGGCACAGACCATATACCGCTGTCATACCGCTATGTCCTGCTTGGTGTGGCTCCTGCCTTTTACATACCGCTTTCATAGTGCAATAATCTGCTTGGATAGGCCAGAGAGAGAGAGAAATTATAATGAGAACAGGGCACACAAAAGTAGGGTTGGAGGGTAATGTGTCTGAAAAAGATTGGTCTGTATCCAGGGTCACTTCATGCACCCTCACCGTTGAAGGAGAAGGCAGGAGTACTGGGAAGTAAAGGAGGCTCGAGGCTATGCTGAGCTTTAGCCAAAATTGCGGTGCAGTTATTTCTTTCAGTTTATCCTGCGAGTGCAGGGAGGCGTTGCCTGCCGCTGCTGCCTGCGGGGGAATCAGCCTTACTAATAGAGTTTGCACATGGGCCACGCACAAGGGCTTTGCCAGCTATTAATATAACTCGCTTGCCGGGATCCACATCAGGCAATTTGTTTTGTGGAGTTCACGGCAGGCGCATCGGGGATCACGCTCTCTAAGGCCCTCTTAAAACGATGGCCAACCAGGCAGGTAGAGATGGATTTGGATGGGTGTTATGCAAAGCTCCCCAGCACAGAGGGAATAAGAAGGCCTGCAGGAAGCGCTTTCAGGCCTTGCTCCTAAAAGCTCGCTTTGCAACACAAGATAACAGTAGCATAGCTAAGGGTGCAATGCTATGCGCGTTTAGGCAGGAAAAGTGTCCTACATCCTACAAAATGTAGGACTTTTTTGTCTAAATGTAGAGTGGCCACATAAAAAGTTACAAAAGAGGGCAGGGCTCCTGCAGCTTTAACTGCTGCGATGAAGAGGAAATTTCACCAGGAGCTGCATGCGTACAAACGACACCTGCTGAAACTCCCTTTTCAATACAACTGTTAAAGATGCGGGAGCCCTCCCCTCCTTTCCATAGGGTTACCCTACTAAACATGCATAGAATGACAGCCTAAGTGTCCTGGATTGCTGCCGGGGCTCTCCACGAGGCAGAAGTGGATGGACTGTGGTACAGCTTCTTCGGCCTAAATAAATGTGCATCATTGTTGACAACTGTCATATTCAGTGCAGCGCTGATGGCAGCATCTGGGGCAGGGACCGGTGCCTTCCTTATCCAGCCACTCTCCCTCCGTTCAATTTGGCAAGTTTTAAGCTGAAGGCAGTGTCCATGTTTGAAGGAGCCTCCCAGTCTGTTGCTCCACTGGTCCATCCCTGTAACCTCCTTGCCTACCTACTGCTACAGCAGGAATGGGAGGAAGGCAAGTGACGGAGGATCTGGTGGAGCCATGAGACTGTAAGGGCAATCATTGCTGCGTCCCTTCTCTCTGCCCAGAAGGGTTCAAGGTATTGTCATTATTTATTTTATTGTTTGGTTACATTTCGATAATGCCTAATAGCCGTAGTAAGAATAAAACTGTAAACCAAAAAATGCAATGGAAAAAAATGAAAACTGTAAACCCCAAAACCCAACATAAGACCTACTTAGAGTATACTATTTAAACAAGTGGGACTTCCATTCATTTCAATGGGACTCCTCTAAGAAGGACTTATGTTGGGTTTTACCCACTAGTGTCATAAAACATAACATAAAACCTTTTATTTAAAACAGAATTGTGCCAGAAAACATCCTAAAAGCCAGCAGCGGTACAGAAACTCACTAACACAATTTTTTAAAACTGAAGGACTAAAAAGCCCGGGAAAATAAAAAGGTCTTTGCCTGTTGACGTGGTGGTTTATAAGGAGCACGGGGGTCTCTCCACTCCTCTATGCTGCTTCACAGCAACCTTCTGAGGTAGGTTAGGCTGAAAGAGACTGACCGGCCCAAGTCACTCATAAAATCTGACAACCTCTGTAGACAGATACCAACCATTTTGAATGCACTGCACAGATGTTCATATAAAGCTTTGGTAAGCTTTTTTTTAAAAAACAAACACCTATTTGTTGCAAGGGAGGGCAAGGAGGGAGGCAGCTGAGGAGGAAGAGGGACAAAGAGAGAGGAAGAGTAGAAGAGAGGGAGAGAACTACAAAGGGGGAGGGGGAAGAGAAATCAAAGGGGAACAAGAGAAAACAGAAGCCAAAGAACACATAGATGTGGTAAACGGATGTGTGTGCGTGAGATAGAGAGCTCAGGTCCCGACCACCCCTGGCATGTGAGCCTTGACAGATTTCCCCCCCAATGGAATTTGGCCCCCTGGGAAAGAAAGGTACCCCACCCCTGAGATAAACCTTTTCATTCTTCTCACTCAAGTTCACAGCTAATTTTGAGCATCCTGCTTCTATATTGGACATTTCATAGGAGGTAGCTCCTACTTTGTCTAGCTGGCGGCATTATTGGGAATTAGAGTGAATGGGGGACTCCGACATGGAGACACATAGGGTTTCCTCCCTTCATCAGATGCTCAGAAATCTGGGGAACTGGAGAAGTAGTCATGCTGTGGTTTTAACCAGAGAGTGTATGGATAACATAAGAACATAAGAAGAGCCATGCTGGATCAAACCAAGGGTCCATCTAGTCCAGCACTGCTCACACAGTGGTCAACCAGCTGTAGACCAGGGACCAACAAAGCAGGACATGGTGCAACAGCACCCTCCCACTCATGTTCCCCAGCAACTGGTGCACACAGGTTTACTGCCTCAGACACTGGAGGTAGCACATAGTCATCAGGACCAGTAGCCACTGATAGCCTTCTCCAGGAATTTATCCAACTTCTTTTTAAAGCCATCCAAATCGGTGGCCAACACTACATCTTGTGATAGAAAATTCCATAATTTAACTATGTGCTATGTGAAAAAGTACTTCCTTTTATTTGTCCTAAATCTCCCACCAATCAGCTTCATGGGATGACCCCGGGTTCTAGTATTTTGAGAGAGGGAGAAAAATGTCTCCCTACCCACATTCTCCACACCATGCATAATTTTGTACACCTCTATTGTGTCTCCCCTTAGCCTCCTTTTTTTACAAACTAAACAACCCCAGCTGTTGTAATCTTCCCTCCTAAGGGAGATGAACCAGCCCCTTGATCATTTCAGTTGCCCTTTTCTACACAACTACATTCCCATGGTAGTGTAAACCTTTTAAGTTGCTACCATGTGTGCTCTCATGGGATCATCTGAATCCACCCTGTCAAAATGATATAGGAAGGAGTCCTGGTTCTGATTCAGCTTCCTTTTGAGTAGTTTTTGGGAAGACGGGCCATAGGCCTAATCTACAACAAGCAGGATATTGCACTATGAAAGTGGTATGAAAGCAGCATATAAAAGGCAGGAGCCACACTACTGCTTTAAAGCGGTATTGAAGTGCACTGGCAACTATTGGGGCCCATTGACATGTACCACATACCACTTTCATACCACTATATCCTGCTTCGTGTGGCTCCTGCCTTTTATATACAGAAATGAAAACAGTAACCATCAATGACCCACTGAAGAATTTTTAAGGGACATGTGCAACCTTTGTGTATCTGAAACTGTCCGTATAAGATGTCTGAAGTTCAATAGCAGTATTTACCAGAATTTAGAACAAGACTTCTTGGCTGTGGTCCATCCGAGGTGGGAAGGGACAGAGGGCTCAGGAGCTCACCAAAGACCAAACAGAGGAGGGGGAGGAAGTGCCAGTTCATTTCTTATTCAAGAGGCGTCGAAGCTGAACAGCTTCTGTAGCAAACACGTTCCCCCCCCCCAAGTGATCGCTCTGATCCAGGAGCAGCTGCCAGGCTACTCGGTGTGTGAGGCCCAGGAGTCCGTGCTGCAGTCAGCTCAGCAAGTGAATAACAATGAATGAGGGGAAGCTGGAGGTTGCTGGCTGGAGCTTCCGAAGTGCACTGGGATATATCTTAGGAATGCCAGAGGCGCGAAGATTTAGAGGAGAGTGAATGACGCTCCCCAAAGAAGAGCGCAGATGGCCACTGTCAGGCCAAACTGGTTTGCCTCCCACACATGCAGTGCTTTGGGTATTTGTAGGGCTGCCAAGGCTGGCTTCCAAGACAAGCCCCCATGCCTGTAATAGCTGCACTGAAGAAAATTCCACCAGGTGCAGATTCCCCCACCCCCTGTTGCTTGACACAGGGCTGCCACTGAAAACAGCAACCCTGTCTCAAGGTCTCCCTAATGTTTAGGTAACCTGGGTTGTGATGTCATCATGTACTGTATTCCCATGCTCCATATCATGCTGCTTGATACACCGGCAGGGTGAAGAAATACACAACTGTGACTATGGAGATAATTTGAGACAGGGCTGCCTTTTTCATTGGCAGCTGTGCGACAAACGTGATGGCTAGTTCTGCTCCCAAAAGTTAAATGATGTAGACCTGGCAACTTTCCTTTTGGCATAGCTTCATTGAAAATTAGGATAGATCAGCAGCCTACCTAGAAGTCTGGGCTTCCATGTATTGGGCTGGGGCCTTCTCTGAGAAATCAGGTTTCTCTTATCCAGGAAAGCTAGGCTTGTCTTGCAGACCTCTGTCTTATTGGATTATACTCTGTTCAGTTATGAGTTGTTGCCACTTTTTATTGATAGAGGCCCTGTGCTTTTTAGCAACATTAACAACATGCAAGTTTTAAATGAGTGTTGTTTTTCCCAGCATTGAGATATAGAAATTGCCAGCATGGAGATATAGAACCTGTTGACTTTCTGCCTCTTGGGCAACTTGGCGGTGTGTGTGTGTGCGTGTGTGTGTGAACATTGGCAACCCTACTTAGGTTGGGCAACTGACATTCCATGATGGTCTCTTGTTCTTGCCACGTGACATTGAAACCTGGCAGACATGGTAGCAGAACGCTTCGTTCCCTACTGCTCCAGGAAACTTCAGCCAGTGATGAACATAAAAAGAATCTTACTGGATCAGATCAAAGGTCCATTTAGGCTGGGATTCTGCCTGCAACACTGGCCAGCCAAATGCTTCCAGGAGGCTCATCAGAGAGTCATAAAGGGCAACAGTGTTCTCCGTTCTTTGCCAACACACACAAACTCTACCAGCAACTGGTATTTATAGGCACAAGTGGGAGCTGCAACAAAGTATTGCAGTGTGGAGTGCTGCTGTTCAGGATTCCCGACACTCCATTCCGTTCGCAGTCCCTCCAGCTTTCCATTTCCTCCAACAGTCAGTCAGAATCCCAATGCTCACTGAGCATTCTCAGGCCATTTCTACAACTCCCGGCCTTCTGGAAGGGAGTGGGGAGGATCTCGGGATTTTCTGGTTCTGAGATCCTCCTCCTGGGTTCACATGCCCGTACCATGTCCAGGGACGGTGCGGGTGCCTTCCCCCCCCTTTTTTTTTTGAAGCAGCAGGGCCGGTCATGCAAGAGTGAGGCCCCGCTCCATCGGAAATGTGAGTTTTTTTAAAAAAACAAAACCTGAAACCACCTCCCCAAGCCCCCTCCTTGCCATCCCAGGGGTGGCGAAATTGCTGCCACCTCCTCCCCTGATGGGCACGGAGCCGTGACACATGGCTCTGTGCCCATTTCTGGTGCCATGCTTACTTGCATGTAAGCACGGCACCAGGCAGGACGGGCATCCACACCTCTCGCGGTCTTGGGACAATCCTAAGACCGCAGGAAGAATCAGGTTTTCCCAGGATTTTTTTATCCCTAGCCCATCCCCCCTGCCCCCGGGAGTCCCTGTGTGTCATTTGGATGCACAGGGACTCAGCCGTGAGCAGCCTGGACTATCAAGCTGGTATAGAAATGGCCTCAGTCCTCATTGGCCAGGTTTGGGCTCCTCTTTTGCTTTTAGAAGGGGTTGTACTTCTGCAAAGCTTGTGGTTCCTCAAGGCCTCCTGGTTAGCCCTCTCTTGTGCATCAATAGTGCCATTTAGGCTACATAAGGACCGACTCTTGGAGAACTGGAATCACTATTGGTGTATATGATACTGCCTCTAAATCTAGAGGTTACATGGCTAGTGGACCACTGCTCTGTAGACTTCTCTAATTTTCTGTTTAAACCATCTAAGCTGGTGGCCGTTCATTGCCACCCCTTTTGGTAGAGAATTCCAAAAGTAAAGTGCTGAGTGAAGGAACACTTTCTTTTGTCTGTCTGTCTACCTCATATGTTATTATAAAGCTGCAATCCTATGCATGTTTAGACAGGGAAAAAAGACGTTTTTTTCTGTCTAAACATGCATAGGATTGTGCCCTAAACCTCTGTGTTTCCCCCCTCCTAGGGGTGGACAAATCTGTCAAGTTGCTTCCACTGTTTCTTCTTTTTCCAACATTAAGTTCAATCCCATTTCTGCATCAGTTTGCAGATTTTCAAAACATTTGCAAGAATAAAAAACAAGTTTTGTCCTAATATATAGTTTTGTGCACACTTGCCCTGGCATACAGATTTTTGCAAGTGATTTGCTGTAATATTATGCCTTTTGGGGAACATGTCTCCTTAAAATAAGATTTTTTGTGTGCACTTTCCCCTGTCATATACATTTTTGTTTGCATTTGTTAAACTTGCAAACTGGATCACAACATTCAAAAAAGCGTGAGTATCGCCATAGAACTGTTCCTGTTCCTGTTTAGATTCTGGAAGTGCAATTGAAAATGTGTACCAAACAGGTTTTTCACACATCCCTACCTACTAAACCCCTAGTTGTTTTTAAAACTAAAAATCCCCAAATTGTAGGAAAGGTGTGCAATCCATTTATAATTTTGATGGCCCTTTTATGCACCTTTTCCAGCACTATGACATCCTTTTTGAAATGAAGCGTCCAGGACTGTATGCTATATCCCAAGTATGGTTGCACTGTTGAGCTATATTATTTATTATTATTTATAATAAAGAGTTAAGATGCTGGCCATTTTATATTCCTTTCCTGATAATCCTTAGCTGCAGCTCGCTGGGCTTATGTTTTCATTGAGCTACCCATCACAACTCCAAGATCTCTTTGCTGGTTAGGCTGTTCACCCCTACCATCTGCCTCCTGCTCATTAGCCAGCTATTAATCCATAAGAGGATTGCTCATCTTATTTCATTATTGCTACGTTTACTCAAGAGCTTTGGGCAGCGGGCAGCAGCCGAGGGACTTTGTCCAATTATATAATCCAATTATATAATGTTTTCAGGACCACCCTATGTGCTTATTGATACTCTCGCAGCACTCTAGAAGACTGCTAAGGCACAACTTCCCTTTGCAACATCCATGCTGATCTTCCCTCATCAAGGCTTACCCTTCTATGTAATAATTCCAGCTTTAATGACAGTTTGTATCAAAATACCCAGGACGGACATTAGGTTGACTGTCATTTCCCAGCTCCATCCCCTACCGGGATCTTTCTTTAAAATTAGTGTTATATTGGCTACATTCTACTCTTCCGTTAAGTAGGCCAGTTTTAGTTATAAGCTGCAGTTTTTTTAAAGATGAATTCCCAGAAGACTTTCATGTGACCATGTCCCTTATTATCTTCAAGCCTCTTCTCAAAACTCATACTTTCTAGGAAGCCTTTGGAACAACAAATAACCTCTCTTAACAAAGCCAGAGTATGTTTAATTGAAATAATCACATACTTTCCCCACTTACCCCTGCCTCCATTCTCTCTTCATCTTTGTTTCCATTTCTATTTTTATATCGTAAAAAGCCATTGCATGAGCCCTTTCATTAGCTGTTGGACAAGGCATTGGACAAGGCATTACAAAAGCTGTCACACAAGCCAGATGGTTCACCAGAGTTTGACAAGCCATCATACTAGTTGCTGTACAGTGCTTAGCCCAACTTCATTAGGCTAGGGTTCGTTTGCACTAGTTCTCCTAGTTATTTTACTAGTGGTTGCACAAGTGGAATGGTTCCACCTCTTGTACTTTTTCCCACTAGTGTAATGTTGGATGCAAATCCGAATTTCCATCCACCTACAGTGATTCAGTGGAAGGATGTATCCCCTTATGGTTTCTATTATTGGACTGAATGCTCTGTTTAACATTTAGAGCAACTTCTCTTCTGATGTCACTCTCCCTCGCCTCTCTGTATGCAAGGATAACTGTGTCTCGCTGATTCTTGTTGTCCCACCAGGTTTCTGAAATGTCCACTCTCTCTGTATTCTCTTTTAGCATCAAGCACTCCAGTTCCCCCCATCCTGTCCTGGCAGCTTCTAGTACTGTCCCATAAACACTATAATATAAAACACCTACACATCCTGCCCTTCTACAACTGTCCTACTCATGGGCAGTTTCTTCTGCAATTCTTTGGTCTCATCGAATGGTTGTCATCTGATGTCTGTATGCTCATTGCCAGGAGCTACGCTGTCCCATCACCTGCATTATGGGCACTATCATGCTTAAGGGTAGAGCCACATTCTGAACTGCATGCTCCCCTGCTCCTATCAGCTTTCTCCCAGAAATCAGCTTGAAAGCCGCTCTGCAAACTTTTCGATGTGAAAACACCAGCAGTCTGCTTCCATTGTAATTCAAGTGGAGCCTGTTTCTGTGGCACAGGCTCGGCCTGCCCCAGGAAGTTCCCCGGTGCCTAACAAACCTAAACTTTTCCTTCCCACGTCACTGTCTCTTCCATCCATTGAGACTCTTCCACATGTAATTTTCTAGCTGTTAAAGGAAGATAAATTCACATTGGGCTTTGGGGACAGGGGATGGGGGAGAGGAGAGACTCATCCATATTTATCAAACATGATCGCAAATTTGGCAAATCCTGTCCGATCGCCCCAGCTCTATTTTGCATTATTAAATATTCATACAAGCTGGTTGACAATGTGGAGTTTGCACATTTTGGCTGCTGAATCATTTATGTACAATCAAGGCAGACAGAACCCTGCAAAGAAAGCCTTCCACGATTAACTCTCACCCACTTGGCTATGGCCTCTTGCTGTAGCTTTGAGGCCGGGGCAGTGCATCTCTGTAACCTCGGGTCTAAGAGCTGTGCAGAGCTTAGATTCCATCACTTTCATTAGCCCCAATTCATTAGAAACTAAAACATGACTGCTCTAGAAACTCATAGTGCTGAACCGTGGAACAATGTCAACACTTTCAAGTCATGCTGGACACATCCCACAAAGAGGCATTGAGTTTTCTGTTATGGCAGTATATATAGAAGAGATAATTCGCCTGAAGGGATTGGGAATTGGAGGCACTGTCCTTCGGTGGTTCCGGTCCTACCTCTCGGGCAGGTTCCAGATGGTGATGCTTGGGGATAGCTGCTCCTCAAAAAAGGAGCTGCTGTGCAGCGTACCACAAGGTGCCATCCTTTCCCCAATGCTATTTAATATTTACATGAAACCTCTGGGAGAGATCATCCGGAGGCATGGGGCGGGGTGCTATCAGTATGCTGATGACAACCAAATATATTTCTCTATGCCTTCGACAACAGCATCAGCTAAGGATAATGTGTCTCCTCTGAATGAACGCTTGGAGTCGGTAATGGGCTGGATGAGGAAAAACAAACTGAAGCTGAATCCAGACAAGACAGAGGTGCTTGCTGTCAAAGGCCACAACCTGGGTTTGGAGGTGTCAACTGGTTGTGGATGGGGTTACACTCCCCCTGAAAGACTGTGTTCGCAGCTTGGGGGTGCTTCTGGATCTGTCGCTCCAAATGACAGCCCAGATAGATGCGACTGCCAGGAGTGCCTACTATCAGCTTCGGCTGATACGCCAGCTGCGCCCCTTCCTAGAGTTGGAAGATCTAAAGACGGTAGTGCACACACTGGTAACTTCGAGGCTCGACTTCTGTAATGCGCTCTACATGAGGCCACCTCTGTGCCTAGTCTGGAAACTTCAATTAGTCCAAAATATTGCAGCCAGGCTGGTCACTGGTACACCTAGGGGTGACCACATTACACCAGTTTTAAAATCTCTTCACTGGCTGCCGATTAGTTTCTGGGCAAAGTACAAAGTGTTGGTTATTACCTTTAAAGCCCTACATGGTTTGGGTCCAGGCTACCTGCGGGATTGCCTTCTCCCATACAATCCGCCCCACACACTCAGGTCCTCTGGGAAGAATCCACTTCAGCTAGCAAAAACTAGATTAACAACTGTTACCCAGAGGACCTTTTCTTCCGCTGCTCCCAGACTGTGGAATGGCCTGCTGGAGGAGATTCGTCAACTTGACAGTCTTTTAGAATTTAAAAAAGCAATAAAGACTGATCTATTCTGGCAGGCCCATCCAGTGAAATTTTAGAATGTTGTTAGGATGTTTTAATCATGTATGGTATGTTTTAATTCATTTTAATGTGTATTTAATATCATGTTTTTATACTGTTTGTTTTACACTTTGAATTGTTTTAGTTTTTGTGAACCGCCCAGGGAGCTTCAGCTATTGGGCAGTATAAAAATGCAAATTATTATTATTATTTACCAAAAAATGAATCAGGGTTGTACTGAGCTCTGCAAGATTTTTGAATAAGTGGATTTTTTCCTCTCTTTTTTTTTCTGTAGAAGAATTCACATTAATCTAGTCCTAGAGCGTGTCCTCTGCCAGACTCTTCCATATGATTCCCCGGCCCAAAGGAAAAGGCTGAGAGTGAGATTAGGGAAGGAAATCCGGAACGAGTGTATTTAAAGCTGTTATGATCTGTCACCTGCCAGGATAGAGCATATTGGTGGGACTTAGGATAACTGCAAGCTGATTAGGCTCAGGTCGGGGAGTGAACATGCTGGCATCTCCCACCTTCCATCATTGTACATCAGGGCTGAGGAACGTGTGGCACTCCGGATGCTGTTGGATTGCAATTCCCTCCAGCTATAGCCAGCACAGCCAATGGCAAAGGATGTTGGGAGTTGCATTTCAACAACATCTCGAGGGCCACCCATTCCCCACCCCTGCTGAATGTAAAGAGGCCAAACTCCAGATGTATATGGGGGGACTGAATTCCTTGACTTTGGGCAAGACAGTTATGCTCAAATGTCCTAAATCAAAAGAACCGGTGCTTCAGTGTTGGACAGGAAAGGGAGAGGTCAGTTTTCCAAAGATTTCCCAGCTTCTTCAGTGGTAATGGAACTTTTACTTCCATTTAGAGAGCAAGCCCATGGCCCCTAGACAGAGTCTGGGAGATCATAGGCTAATTTGGATTCCTGGATCTGAGGTTGGAGACACCACTCCAACCTCGGACCCAGAAGTCTGAGCTTTACCCCCTCCATCTCACAGCTGGCACAGAAAACCTCAGAGAAGAGAGAAAGAGGGCAGTTCCATGGGAAGGGAGGTGAGGGGACTGGAGAAGTGGAGATACAGCTATTGCCAGCCCTCCACAGCCTCCTTCGCTCCCCCTCCGCAGAGCCCTAGCTAGATGGGCAAAAACTCCCTTCTAGCAAAAATGCAGAGCAGGAAAAGCACAGAGGCAAGCAATAGTTCCATCTCTTCTCCCACTCTGCATTGGGTGGCTATAAGCCTCCACGTTCGGAGGCTTACAGCCATCCCCATAGTACTGCACCCTTAGTTGAGTTTTTGGTGCATTTAGCGGCCCCCAGCTCTTTCAGTTGGTGGGCACGTTTGGAATTTTGAGAGAATATTGTGGGTGTTCTCACAAAATGGCTGCCATGGACCATTTTGCCTATTCATAAAATGGTTACCATAGTGGGCATGGCTGGTCATAAAAACATTAATTTCCCAGAAGGAAAACTGGTGAGGTTAAAAGAAAAGTAACTTGTTCAAGAACTTAAGTTCAAGGCAGAAGTATGGTCTGAGCTACAAAACACAAAACCATTCCTTTGAACCCAAACAAAGATAGCATTGAAGGGCAGCATTTCACTTTGCAGTATGCCAGCCTCCCAATTAAAAAAAGACAGAACAATTTAAAAGAATATTGAGAAATAAAATTAAAATGACCAGGGGCTGGAAGGCTGGCAGTTAAGAGAGATGTCCAGAGTCATATTGTGATGATGGAGACCCCAGCATTAAATGATCAAACATGTATCAAAATTAAAGGGACATTTGAAATGGAACTCCCTCTCACTGGGTCTGTGGTCTGTGGGATTTACATTCAAAGACTTGTGGTTTTTTAATTAAACATCCCCCCCCCCCAAAATAAATCACGTTGATTGTCGTTAGCTGCATAGTAGAGGCCGTCACTGTTCCCTTTAGAACACAAGAGCTCTGGGAAGCTCACAGATGGATCACAGAATTGCCTGACGGCCAAAACAGACATTACTTTAAAGATGTAGCTTTCTTTCATTTTTACTCTACATGTGGATCAGCCCATGCCTCCATAGGCCTGCAATTTCTGTTGCAAAATGGTGGTCGATAAAGCAAACGGATCCCTATTTTGCAATGGAAATTACAGGTTCTGGGGCCTGATCTGCATCAAGTCCATATCAGGGCCTGGGTGGGTTAAAAGTCCTCCTACCCCCATGTTATGGTCTGGATCCAGATGAGTGGGGGAGCTGTGTCTACTCTAAAAATGAATGAAAGATGTAACTGCTAGCTATTGTAAAGTAGTATCTGTGTTGGCCTTGAATGAGGCTGAAAGGTTGACAAAACGTCTACCACAAATGAAAGGGGGTGTGGAGAGTGAATGCAGCAAGTGTTTAGAGGCAGTGTGGGAAAAGCTAGCGTCTGTGTTATGCTCTTGAGTCCATGAGCAGGCCACCTCTTGGCACTTCCAGACATTCCAGAGATCAACAATAGCAGGAAAGAAGCAGGCGTACAAGAGGGAATACTTAATTCAAGAGTTACCTCCTGTTGTATGAGTTTAGAGCTACCATCATTGTTTTGGGATAACACCAGCTCCTCCTCTGTGCTTCTCCTGTTAGTATGACGATCCCTCCCCTACCAAACAAATGTGTGAGCTAAGAGAAACTGGTGCTCAGTTTCAGAGTGCTGATGCCATTTGTCTGGGAGGGCTCTAAAATTTAGCAGAAAATGCCCACTTGGTCAGATTGGGTTAGATACAGTCCTGATCATGCTTAGAGAAGCCCCATTGAAATACTTGAGACATATATTAGGCATAGCTAATTTAATCCCATTGATTTCAATGTGTATACTCTAAGTATAGCCAAGTCTGGATCCAACCCAGTGTCTATAAATTAGTGTGATGAAAAACACCAATGATTTTGAAAATCATTCTCAAGATCCCAGATTTTGCTATGAACGCCGTAGCTCATGCTGTGTCTTGCAGTCTTCATCAAGCAGATCCTCTCAGTAGGGGAGAAGAACAGGAGAAGATGAACAAGGCCTCAGGCGCAAAGTTGAGATCTCTCTGGCCTACCTCCCCACTGCAGCTAAAGTGGCTCTCAAAAGATGCCTAGCATAAGTTCTCAGCACTGTCAGACCCATCTGAAATTCTGGAGAGCTGCTTCCTGTCAGTGCAGACATTACTGAGCTAGATAGACTAATGGCCTGGCATGGTACAAGCCGGTTTCCTGTGTTCCTCTCAATATCACCCATTCTCTTTATGGTTTCTTCCCCTAGGTCTCCTGACAGCAGTAGTGCATCTGCCTGTAAGAGCAGCTTCTTCACTTCCTGTGCACTGATGCCGCAGTTCAAAGGTCATCTCGTCATTGGGGGTGGGTGGGAGCGGAGGAAAGGTGGCAAGCAGATTCTTCAGTATGGGCTCATCCCCATGAATCAGGGCCCATCCTCTCTCTATTCCCTCTTGTGCCTGTACGTGGGGCACAAAGGTTACTGGAAGAGCATCTTGGGGTTGTATGTGTGAGGTTTTCTTTTCTCCCCACCCCCCCAAAGCAAATATATCTATTTCTCGCTTTTTTTGTGGGGTTTTAATCTGAAATAGAGTTTTTGCTACATCCCCCCGCCCCATGACAACAGGATTTGCCACTTGGTACCCAAGATTTCAACAGGCCTCTTAGCTTTGGGGGATGACGGCCTCTTTGAGACATATGGATGTGACAGACTGAGGCAGTTGCTAAGAGTCTGGGATGTTCTCCAGTCGCTGTGAAGAAAATGTTCTCTTCTTCCTGTGCCTCTTCCTTTCACGCATCCCCCTCCCCGCTGCCAAATCTAAAGGAGGTGAGAAGATGCTAAAAGAACACATCACTGCTGCCACTCCGGGCCATTGTCTGCTCTGCATACACAGGGGAAGATTTCACCAAAGGCTTGGGACGTATTTGGTATATGCCACCCTCCCGTAAAAGTTTATGGCAGGGTGAATAACATGGACAACAACAACAAAAATGTATCTCATTAGTTTCTCCATTTGTGTTTACAGATTCTTATTTATATCCATTTATTCACGGCATCTGCCCAATTTGATGTTGAGAATAATTCTCATTCACCAGTAATCAGGGGCAAGCTCAGAATTTGAGCAGAATTGATTTAATATGATTAGTTACATGCCATCGTTAGTGTATTCTCACTCAAAACGCTCTTCTTGGGATTAAGCCTTCATGCCTGGCTTTAAAAAGCATAAACTCTGATCCAATTTGTCCCTTGCACCAAATCTGTCAGCTTGGACTGCCTTGTCAATTTCTGAAGTGCTTGTTTTTGCAGGGCACGGTGCAGAGCCTTTGAAAGAGATTCGTCTTTGATTATTGCACCTTTAACTGGAATGGTTACCCCTTCAAGATGTATTATATAGGAATTGAAGTTACATCCAGGTAGCAATTTCTCCCACAATTGATTTAGAGTTGTACTGCTAACCTGGAAGTAGAAGGGAAGATACCGCAAACAGAAGGTACAGGTTAAAGCAGAGTTTGGGTGTTCATTGCTAGTCTGGACCGTGCCATCCATGCCAATCCTGCTCAACTCCAGCCTCCATTTAGACAACCAGCAACCAGTATGGGGATCGGACAAGTTCCTTTTTGGTTTGCAGGTGTCAGGAAGAATGGAGTCCAAGAGGATAGTAGTTATGTTCCACTGAGCACTGAAGGAAATTCTACTGATGGGTTCTTGTCTTTGTCCACCATCTGCCCCATTGATTTAAACTCTTCCCCTGAATAAGAAATGAAACCTTTTACTTCTTACATTGTGTTGTCTCCATCACCTGGTAGCATGATGACTATTATTATTTTTAAAAAATGGTTAAAAGCCTCCCAAGATCTACTGGTTGTTAGTCACCAGTGGTTTGAGAATTAATGCTCTAGAAAGTTCAGCCCTTCTCACCTGTAAATATCAAAGGTCTTGGGATCTGCTGTCATCCCAACATCCCCCTTTTTTTGGTCTCATTGTGAGTTGGACTGTATGTTTCAGGGGCCTTTTCCACTGTAATAAATTTCCAAAATTTGTGATGTCAAAAAAAAAGTAAGGAAATAAAATTCTAACTTTATTAGTCAATGAGGAGGGCCCCCACCCTTCCTGTTTTTACGGTGGCATGGTTTATGTATGCTCAGTAGTAATGACTACTCACAGCACCCATATGGTGGAAAATATACAATTTATTTATTTATTTATTACATTTCTATACCGCCCAATAGCCGGAGCTCTCTGGGCAGTTCACAAGTATACAAGTATAATTGTGGATATTCTGCATTTATCAAGACAAACTATAAAACCAGAGGCTGCAATTCCTTGAGGAGGAATCCCATATGGTTGGGAAACATGCTAAGGTTTCTTCCGGAATACAGAAACAAAATTGGAATGGAATGCAACACGGTTACACTCTAGACACATTCCTATCATGGATTGTCTAGAAAAATCTGTGGAGGGATTTGGATGTAATACACAGGAAACGGAATAGTCTTGCATTGGTGCTGAGTCAGAGACAACCCATTGGGTTCTTTGTGATGACTGCTTTTGCCCTGTTCAGGTGTTCTGATTCTGTGTAGAGTAAATATGTGAGGTGAAGAAGTGCACTAGCTCCACATGCCACAAACGTCACATTCATTGCCCTGTACTCGCAGAGGGTGGCTTTCTGAAGAGAAGAGACTTCTGTATCCATGGAGGCTCTCCGCATGACTGAAAATGCTGATTTCAAGAGGCTCTCTCCTTAAGAAAGTCAACCTCTACATGGGATGGGCCATAGCTCAGTGTGATAGAGCAGGCTCCAGGTTCGATCCTTGGCTTCTCCAGGTAGGGCAAGGAAAGAATTCTGCCTGAAACCCTGGAGAGCAGTTGCCAGTCAGTGTCTACAATAGTGGACTAGATGGACCAATGGTCTGACTCAATATAAAACAGCTTCCTATGTTCCTATGGGGGAGGGTAATGATGGAGGGGGCACGGCTAGTGCACTTCCTCTCTTCTTGTGTTTATACAGAATCAGTATGCCTGAACGCTCTACTCCACAAACATTTGAGAAAGCTGATGCTGCCAACAGCATAGAGGGGGTTCAACCACTTCCCTGATGTACTTGGGGATGGAGTTCTCAAGTATCAGAATCAAAGGGACTCATACATGGTGTGTTTCTGGCGCTGTAGTCTCTCTAGTGCAGCCTTGCCCTTTGTGTGTCTCCTCCAGTTATTTTGGGCTACAACATCTGGAAAGACCCAGATTGGGGAAGGCTGTTCTAGTGTTTCCTCTGCTCCTGAGAGTCAAGGATCCCTCCTTCCACCTCTAAGTAAACTAGGAAAGCAGACAAACGACTCCTTCTTTGCCAGACAAAAACCATGGGCCTAATTGTGTTCATCTATTTAAAGAATCCAGTTGGCCTACTCGGAAAAAAGTCACAATGAGGACTTTTCTTTGCACCAGGATCCCTTAGGCTATAGCACGGATTAAGCATGTCTCTTCCTCCCTCTTTCTCTCTGAAGATGGTTTTGTGATCTGTGTCAATATGCAATTCCTCCTCTTGCAGTCACTCGAGGGATTTTGAGGGGAAGATTTTTGTCAGTTATAATGTCATATATGCACTACACACACACACACACACACACACACACACTATACCAAACATGGAGCACTCATTGGAATTGGACAAAGGTTCTGGTGCAAATAACATGAAATAGATAATTGCAGTGTGTACTGGAATAGTCAGTATGACTTTTGGCCAGTAAAGGCATTATTATTATTATTGTTATTATTGTTATTATTGTTATTATTGTTATTATTGTTATTATTATTGCATTTTTATATATCCTGCCTTTTTTCCTCCAAGGCAGCATACATAATCCTCTCCATTTTATCCTCACAACAACAACCCTGTGAGGTAGGGTTGGGCTGAGAGTCTGTGACAGGCCCAAAGTCACCCAGTGGGTTTCCATGGTCAAATGGGGACTATAACCTGGATCTTCTGACTCCCAGTCCAACACACTGGCTCTTTGGCATTCGGCATTCGTTCATATATATGTACCTGTCTTCCTAGTCATGGAGAGATTCTCACATTCTGATGTCTACAAAGACAGACTGACAATGTTCATTCTAATCTATTTTTTAACATTGGAGGTATTAACATCTTGTTTATGACTAGGCAATGGTGAGGGGAAAACACTTTGATTATGCAGTACTGGATGTTACGGAATTTGTGAATGAACGTCCCCCTTAGTTGACACATGCCAAAGTGCTTTAAACACTGGCCATCCTTGGCCTACACATATGTCACAATCAAAACCTCCCAGTTATTGCAACAATTTAGTCTCCAGAGGGGTGTTTATATGATGCCATGTTGGAAGAAATCAGCTCAAACGCCCGCTGTTGTGAGGCTAAATAGAAAAGGCTAGATGGGGTGGGAGGGAGCACAGGTGATCTGGCTGGAAAAACTGCAGCACCAGCAGCTGTTCTATTGTCAATCCCACGCCCTGCCCTGCGTTCTCGTTCTTACCTAAGCTACGCCCACTGGATAACCCAAAGCAAAGCCAGAAAACAACAGAGTGACCTCGAAGCAAAGGTAAAAGTCATGGCAAATTGAGAATGTGAAAACCCACCATTTTGGGGGGAGGGAGGGAGGGAGGGAGGGAATCCTGATGTGGCTGTGAGTTGGCAGCTGCATCATTTAAACAATGCAGCACCACTGCACAGCCACTGTAGCTTTACTAGAGCATAGACACTCACACACCCAACTCTGCAATAACTGACAATTGTGCCCAGTAACCATGCTGGTCTACTAGGTGCCGGGGGTGGGAGGGGAGGAAGGATCTAAAAGTAACAGCAGGACAATACCTTTACTACCCAACTAAAACCTCACAACACAGAGAGCATTCACAAGACTTAATAAAGGTATTGCTCTATTGTTATTTCTGCATTAATTATTTCATTTCTAGTTTTCAAATACACGCACGTGTGCAACACGTCAATGTCTTTAATAGTTCTGAGGCCAGTTGAAGAGAAGGTGAGTATCCAAGCTGTTGCCTCTTATACAAGCTCTTTGAAGAATCTAACCTGCTTTATGGAGGCATCCAGCAATCTGACCACTAGTGACCCAAGATGATGTAACAAAGCACGGTTGGTGACCTGTGTCTTATTTCCAGTGCCCCAAGCTCAAGATCTTCCTCTCTCCACCTGCTGTGCAAAATTCAATCCTCACTGCTTCTTCAAGGTATAGTAGATAATACCCTGTTCAGAAAAATGACTTGCATGAATACCAGCAAACATTAACATCCCACAGATTGCAGAAAGCAGCTCAATGACCAGGTTAAAAGCAGCCTGTCTCTGCCAAGCCATGCAATTGAAAACAACAGCAACAACAACATATTTTTCTTAATATGGGCAAACATCCAAGTAAGTGGCATCCGTATGCATCCAGCTAACAATAGTTAAAATACTTGTCCTTTCTTCTTCTCCCACCTCAATGCAATCAGAGTATGCAGAGAGACCCAGTCTCCAAGGCACTAATTCATGTCTCGGCCTAATTAGCATTGATTGGATTTCCACACAGAACAGTCCCTCATTATCACAACACAATTTGAAGATACTCTATGTGAGGCCTTCTCCATTTAAACAACAATCCATTTACACAACAGAGATGCTGCTTGCAGTCTGGACACACAAGATCCTAGCCAAGAAGCCATTAATTATCCATAAAACACAAGATGGTTAAGAACAGAAGGGTCCATTGTCTACAGAAAGGACACTTAGCAGTCACTGGGCTCTTGTGGGGCCTGATTCAAAATCAGAAGGCCACCGCTGCCTTTCCGTCAATATCAGTCCTGTCAGAACAGAAGTACTGACTTTATTTCCTTCCAGATAAATGCACTAAGAGTGGATGGATAAACGTTCATGGTTATCTGCCGAGCGATGGGGCCTGTCACCCAGCCAGTCTTGAAGTTGTGTTTTGAGAGACTCCTATTTGTGTAACTGCAATGCTGGCATGACTTTCTTTAATGGGTAATCCAAAGAGCTCTACAATTTTAATCCAAAATGTATATCCATAGAGGCAATTGCAGGTGAGAAATCCAATAAAGTGAAACCATAAATTGCAAAATCCACAGGAAAGATGAAACAGTTGCCAACGTCAGCTGCTCATGAAACAAACCATCGCTTAAGTTGACCAGCTGCAAAGAGAGTCACACGCGCCTATCCCAGAAATGACGATTTTCATAAAATTAAAATGCCCGGCATGTTTTGAGTCCGACAAATGCACAAATTCTCAGGGGTCATATCTAGTACAGCAGATTTGTTTGTATGTTTGTTTGCAATCTTGTGTCTCAGACAACCTTCCCCAAACGAATCCCCTCCAGATGTGCTAGATCACAACTCCAACATTTCTGGAGGGTACCAGGTTGAGGAAGGCTACTCTTGTTCTGGTGTAAGCAGGATCTAAAGAAAGCTACCTTGGTAAGTAAGGACATGGCTATACTTGAGAGAGGGGAAAGGTTAAATCCAACATCACACAAGTGGACTTTTGCTCACACTTCCCTTTGCTCTTCTCTCCGCTGCAGCCTCTGCAAACACAACCCCCTGCAAAACTGCTCAGGAGGGTTCCCCCAAACCCTCCAGGGAAGATTTGGGAGGCTGCAAGGGTGAGAGGAAAATCTTCTGCCAACTCTTGCCATTCCATAGCTGGACAGCCGGCACTGGATACAACCCTAATTTTGTGGGAGATCATGCATTCCCTTGAGTAGAATGTATGACTTGGCATTCATCAGCTAACCATCGCTTTGGGGCCTGCCTCTCTCCTTGTGCTTCACTCTGTGGTGCTCCCCCTCCTGTCTTTGCAGTGGTGACGAGGTCAATCCCTTGTCCACATCCAGGGAGCTCTGCAACCCACAGTTTCCACCATCCCTGCCTGTTGGAAAAAGATCCTCTTGGCCCCTTCCCCTTGAGTAGGCAAACAAGGTGATGGGCCTGTGTGATCCAGCAAACCGTTTCTGGTTCACATTCACAGGTGATGTGGTGTACCTGAGGTTGCAAAGGATTTCCTATGAGATCCTAAGTATAAAGAAATGTTGGGCAACTGCATCTCTTCATTGAGAGTGAAGACTACTGCGTGTGAGAGCACAACCTCCTGCATGTTCCACAGATGCAGGAAACCAAAAGGAAGAAGCACCTCAATGTCAATTGTCACAACAGTGAGACAAGAAAGCTATGTTATTATCTCCATCCTTCCACCAGTTACTATTATATATACTGTAACACACACAACATTTTAAATTCCATCAACCATAACAGATCAATCCTTTTTACAGATCCTTTTTGGGAAGGGGAATCACTAATACATCACAGCAGAAAAGATCAAGTTAAGGGTTAGAACAAACTGCAGTGATGGGGAAAGGAGCCAATGAAACTTGAAACGAGTGTCACACTCACCTAATTTGAACCAGTTACCTAGGGAGGTTGTGGGCTCTCCCACCCTAGAGGCATTCAAGAGGCAGCTGGACAACCATCTGTCAGGGATGCTTTAAGGTGAATTCCTGCATTGAGCAGGGGGTTGGACTCGATGGCCTTGTAGGCCCCTTCCAACCCTACTATTCTATGATTCTATGAGTTCCTTTTGCACTCGACCTAAACCTTTTTGCCCAAAGCTCTTTGGTGATTCCTGCAAAAAGCCTTTGGTGGGCAAATGACCATAATTCCAGAGATAACACAGCATGAGGTTATATTTCCCATAAAGAGGAGCACCTGCCAGATCAATGAATAATCTCCAGCTCAATATTTTCAACTTTGCCTGACAGATTGAGTTCCAAGGTTGCCAGCAGAGGTCCTGCCCACTCCTGTATTCTGCCACTGAGTCTCAGAGCGTCCCATCCCATCAACAACCTTGGCACTTCTTCAGTTACAGCAACACATATCTCACTTGTAGTTGGCAGTGTAGACAGTGGGATGAAGATAGGAATCCTGACCTTTTACTGCCCGTGTGTGTGTGTGTGTGTGTGTGTGTGTGTGTGTGTGTGTGTGTGTTCCAGCACAGGTGATGGTCAGCACAAAACCTTGTTTTAATGCCTCCCTTGCCACACAGATGAAATGAATGTTCACCAAACTCTGCAGATATGAAAAATACACTCTATTGGCAACTGCAGGCACTCTTGGAGGATACTGATTATCTAGACCCATTCCAGTCTGGGTTTTGATCTGATTACAGGCCTGAATCAGCCTTGGTCGCCCTGGTGGATGACCTTTATTGAGAGAGGGACAGGGGGAGTGCAACCCTGTTAATTCTGCTTGATCTCTCATTGGCTTTTGATACTATCGACCATGGTATCCTCCTGGATCGACTCCGTGGGATGGTCATCAGAGGCACTGTTCCTCAGTCCCTTGGCAATTGTGCTATGGGATGCCACCAGGGCCGGTGCTTCCATAAAGGCCAGTTAGGTGGCCACCTAGAGCGCCAAGTTTGGCGCCCCCGGAAGTCACCCTCCCACTCCCAGAGCCACTCTGGCCGAGTGATGGAAGGAAATGGGATTGAGCTTGACGTATGTGTTATGCTGGTGAACAGGGTGCACAAAATGAAATATTAATTTTTCATTCATTAAGTGGTAAAGAGGAGAAAAGAATAGCATTATTATTATTATTATTAATAATAATAATAATAAGAAGAAGAAGAAGAAGAAGAAGAAGAAGAAGAAGAAGAAGAAGAAGAAGAAGAAGAAGAAGTATATCTCTTTTCCCGCTCATGGCGGTTTTTCCATACAGACATAATAGGCTTTGCCAAGTCATGCTGTCTCTTACAGATTCAGAAATTTCCTGACAATTGAGCATGTTTGAAGTGTGACTGCTTTCTGGATGTTCATGTGGATGCATTTTGGTAGGCCCAGTTTCTGAAAGTTTTCTGTATAGTTTTTTTTGATGCGATGCAAGAATGATTTGGCTAATGGAATAATTGTGACTGTTTCCTGTTGCCATAGTTCTTTAACTTCCATGGCCAGTGGAGTATATTTTCCTCTATTTTCCTCTTCCTTTTCTATTTTATTGTTGTGGTTGTGGTTGAGGTTGTTATTTGTATCCCACCTTTTTCCCAATTCTAGGACTCAAGGTGGATTTACAAAATTAAAACATATGCAATAAAAATATAGAAATAGAAATGTACAAGAGTTGAAAATATAATTAAATTAAATGTAATTTAATACCTATGGTATTAAAACATGTAAAAGATTAAAAGGCAAACAACACATTTAAAAAATCTAGCGCCATCCAGTGCAATGCAACAAGTGTAGCAGGCATGAGGAGGCTGCTCTTCAACAACTAAAGGCACTGCCCATGCACTGCACAACAAAATAAAAGCCAGACTTGCAGGCCTACCTCCAGTCTTGTTGGTATTGCCCGCCATTGTGCCCTGACCTTCGCTGTCCCTGTGACCGCAGGTGTTACCGGCCCTCTTGTTCCAGACTCAGCCTCTCCTTCTGGGCCCAACTGCCAAGTCTCTTGTCACAAGCTGGTGAGGAATGTGGATCTGTCATTCTTAGTTGATGCCAGCTATATGTGGGCAGCCTACTTAATGGCTCCCCATGTCAGCCTGCCTGATCGCTCAGTTGCTGGCTTCTTGATGATGGGATTGATTTGGTAATAACAATGCCGTGCCACACACTGTGCACCGGGAAGCAAGCAGTGTCATAACAGCCAGCCATCTCAGGGAAGGGAGCCATCCCTCCTAGGGGAAGCCAAGGCCTCTAGACTTCGCGTTTAGCAGATGTGGCTCCTAAACCCTATGACAGTGCAGAGCAGCCTCTGACCTGCGAGCCTGATCTGGCCTGTGGGGTTGCTCAGTCTGGCCTGTGGAAGATTGGGCACGCTTTACAGGCCCCATCCCTTCCCTCCCCTCCTCAAGCCCCAGTCCTGGGGAGAGGAATACCCATGTTATCTCCAGTCTCTGATCACATCTAACAAGTGAATTCCTCTGTGCACCCCTTGCTCTCCCAGTGGGGCAGCCTATGGGCAGCCTCAATCAATGATGAGCTAAAAATGTGTGTGTATGTGTGTGGGGAGTAGCAGCTAAAAATGCCTTCATGCTTCAGTCCCGTGTCCCCACCCCTATAACCTTATGAGGTTGGTTACGCTGAGAGAAATGGACTAGGCCCAAGATCATCCAGTGAAGTTCACGGCTGAGTGAGGCTTTAAATATAAATACTACAAGTAGGAGCTGTGGTGGATGTTGCAGTGGTTCTCCAGGTGCAGGGAACATTTCCCTCCCCTCTTCCAAGCTAGGAGGACAGCAGAAAAATCATTTGCAAGGCAGGTAGCCAGTCTCCTGCTTTGCAAGTCTGTTGGTTTCTCAAAGATTCCCTTCCTCTTCCCTTGCTGGGAAGTAGCCAGTTGGTGTTTATTAAGGGAAAGCTGGTGGCTCCAATTTCAGTGGGGCTGCAAATCCATTCCTCAGTTTCAGGCAGAACAAGCCAGAACTCTAAAGGAGCTATCCAAGCTGCTGAACCCAACCCCCAAAATTGATTCAGTACCTTGATGACTTCCCGGCTTTTGTGTTTGTGCCCCCCACTGTGAGAACCTGGATGGTGCTCTAGGTGAACCTTTAATCTGATCCAGTGGGGCTTCTTCTTATGTTCTTAGTTACATGTCTAGTGTTCTCTCCTCCAAAAGAAAACTCACCAAGTAACTGGGGTGGGGAACACGTGCCCTTCCAGGTGTTGTTTGACTTAAACTCTGCAGCCAGCATGGGCTGGTCAAGAATGGTGGGAGTTGTAGTCCTCTGGATGTTTTGCACTTCAGGTTCTCCACCCTTGCGTAAAGGCTGTCCTGAATTCCCCCCACCCCCTCAGTACACACACAACTTAGATAAGGAAAATATGTATGTGTGTATGTATATGTGGGCGGGGGAGGATTGGATGTCAGACAATGAATTGTAATTTAAATCTTCTTGGAAGGCACAAAAAATAATAATTTGCTTTGTGCTAACCAAGAATGAGAAATGAAAGTTCACGCTTCGCTGGACGCATCTGCCTGTGAAAATTTATTTTATTTAGCAATTCTAATGGGTCAATTAAAATATATTAGCATGACAATTTCATTTCTTTTCTGATCAGTTACAAAGTAAACAGGCAAATTTAAACCCTTAAGCTGTGAAACAACCTTCAAGACACCCCAAAAGGAATTTCAAGAGGGAACAAGATTATCAATGGCATGGCTGCACATCTCATGCGACACCCTGGGTGCTCCCAAGTGGAGAGCCCCTGAGGCTGCCAATCATTTGCTTTTCTGTTGCAAGCTAAAAGTGGAATTCACATTGACTGCACACACTTCAGCAGGTCTAGTACTTTTTTGGGTGTGTGCATCTCCCTATGATCTATCCACACAATCACCATGACAGAGTCAAGTGGTCAGTATTGTTCTCTTCCCCTTTCTATCCCTTTCTATCTTCTGTTGACATTTTGAAGCAGATGCTTTGCAGCACTATTTTAGCTCCTTATTGTATGTGTGTATTTAGTATGAGAGAGAGAGAGAGAGAGAGAGAGAGAGAGAGAGAGAGAGAGAGAGAGAGAGAGAGTCTGTGCGTGTGCCTGCAGCACAAAGTAAGTGGTTCGCAGCTTTACTTCCTAATGAACATGGTTAAAGTGGACAGTGAATCCCACTTTTTTCTGGTCATTTTCACAGTCTGACTAGTAGGAATTTCACCTGCTTGCTTTTTCTAGTCAATTTCAAACTTGCCCCTTGAGTTTTCTGGTCATTTTTTTCATAACCATGGGGTAGGAAACTAGCATGCTTGCTTTTTCTAGTCAATTTCAAATGCACCACTTGTCTTTTCTATTTCACAACCAGGCTAGAGAACTGCAGAATTAGGTTACTTTGTCAACCCACTCACTTCTCACAACATTTGGAGGGGCTCTTTTGATTAACTGTTTCCAACAGCTGTTTCTTCAAAGGAAAAAGTGAAGGCAGCAGTTGAAATGGAAAAGCTGTATGTCAGTTTCACCTCCCTGTCTCCTTTTTTTAAAAAAGAGGAAAAGGTAGCTCTTGTACAATTTCAGAGTGCTCCTATTCCAGCCTAATTAAATTTTGAATAATAATTGGGGAGGAAAGATTTGCGTAACAGTAAAAGGATTTCAGCCTTATAGCCAGATCCTACCTGTGTTTACTCAAAAGCACTACTGTGCTGAATGGGATCTCTCCCTGCTTTATAAGCTCTGAGAAGCCGTTAGAGAAGGATGTGCTTTGCAGGATGTGAAACACTTTTCTAGATTATGCTTTTATTGTGCACTCATTATTACTCACTTGTGGTTGTTTATAGGTCCTTTCGACAATGTTGTCACCATCCAGTTTCACTTCTGTTTTTTTTAAAGCAATTTTGCAGGTGGGAGGCATTGGAGTGGGAAATATCCAGTTTTGTTTTGTTTCTTTTTTGAACTCATCTCCACCAACATCATTGTGTTATTCAAATAAACCATACCACTACCTCGAGTTATATAGCAGAAAATACAGAAAGGCAGGGAAAGCAAAGTAGAGCTCCGATCTTAAGTCTGCAACAAAACCAGATGTAGAAACAATGGGTGAAACAGCCTTGCCTAGAAAGCTAAACATGGATCTGCAAATGGAAATGAATGGCAGGGAATAGGGAAAGGAAGGGTGTCCCTAACATGTTAACCACCTTCTTGAGGGACAAGTACTGCAACCTGGCCACAATTGCACAATTTCCTATCCATACCTGATGAAAAATTTCACTGCTGTCTCATTCTTCCCCTTCTTTGCTGGGTTTTATGTGGTTAGAAAAAAGATAGATGCAGCAACAGGAAAACATAGGTTGATTTCAAATGGATTGTGATGTCATCTGGAACCTCCCTAAAGATCCCGGAATAAGGCAGGGCAATGGCACTATAAAAGCCTCATCTGAAGCACTCTGGGTCCTTCTTTAACTGATTGGGACTCAACTGAGAAATTATCTCACATATCCTTCCTTGAAATGAATAGGAACTGCATGAGAGGACTTCCCAGTGGATTGTACCCTTTCTTTAGTAAACTTTCTGACTGCTGCCATTTAATTATTATTATTATTATTATTGCAACCTTCAAATTTCTGAACAAGAATTTAGAAGAAAACAATTATATGTATTTTGTGCATTCATCAAACTTGCTTTGTGTTCATGGATATTCTCTCTGCCTCAAAAAATACATAGCCCTTGAAAAAAAATGCTGCAAAATAAAATATTACTATATCCTGCTTATCTCCAGGAAGGATCTGCCTTACATATTAGGAATAATGAATTTACCAACTGCCATTTTCAAAGGGGGCAGATAGATGTTCAGCTCCAAATGGACAGCAATTGCTAAGCATCCAGAAGCCCTGGATGCATTGTGCACATTAGTCAATAACATAGTGGTTTTGTTGCTGCATAGGTGGTGCCAGGAGAGCTGGGGGCAACCTCTCTGACCAGTTTCTCCCCTCTCCAGGATGGGAATGTTAATGTGAAATATACTGGGTTTTATCCAACGCCACTTGTGCAATTGTCATAGAGCTGGTATAAGTGACCTCTAATGTAATGCTAACAGTGTAAAAGTGGTGCAATGGGTTTCCTTAGAAAACCCATCACATCAGCTTTATGCTATTGGAGTTGCGCTAGAGGCCTCTCTTACCCTAGCGCCAAGTCAATTGCGTAAGTTCAGTGGCCTTAGGATGAATCCAGTTAGACACAGGCTAAAGCACATATTGAGGCTTAGGCCTTAGCTAGACCTATCTTTTGTTCCGCAACAGAGGAGGGAAGATCTCGTGTTATGATTAATGCCTCCATTTACATGTGAGGCACGACAAACTCAGGAAGAGAGGCGTCATGCCTGCCATTTTTTAAAAAAGAAGACAGAGCGCATGAATGCTCGTGCGCTGAAGGTAAGGTTTTTTTAAAAAAATAGTAATTTAGTTTCCCCAGCCCGAGACCATGGAAAAAGCAGACCCTGAGGGCAGGGCTCTATCCCGGGGCAAGGGAAGGATGATCCCTCCCTGATCCCAGGATCTCCTATGCGTCATCTGGACACACAGGGAGGATCCCGGGTTCGCCCCGGGATAAAGCCTAGTCTAGCTAAGGCCTTAGATGTCTTGAAAGAGGATTAGACAAATTCATTGTCTACAGTGATAGCTAAATGGAACCTCCATGTTCAGATGTAGTATATCTCTAAATAGCACATGCTAGGGACATTCAACAGGGAGGATATTGCTTTCATGCCTGGAAGAGTCTGGCTAGCCTCTGTTAGGAAGAGGAGACTGGGCTAGATGGACTGATTCAGGAGGCTTCTTCTTAGCTACTCCCATTGCGCTGGCCCACATAAAGCTTGTTGTGATCAGCTAGAACAGCCTTCCCCAACCTGGGGCACTCCAGATCTGTTGGCTGGCTGGCTGGGGATGCTGGGAGTTGTAGCCCAACACATCTAGAAAGCATCAGGCTGGGGAAGGCTGAGCTAGAACATCTTCAGTTGAGATGGATGTACTGCTAAGAATTCTTTTTTCTATTGAATTTATTACCACTCCAGGTCTCAGGAATGGTGCTCGAAACTTGGCAAATACAATTACAGGATTTATTTGTGCCTGAAGCAAAACTAGGGAGACGGCTGTAGAAAGGCTTTTTTTCTAAATCACAAAAGAAAGTAGAACATGGAAGCTTAGTGTGGGGCCATGCAGGTTTTATGGCCAAACCATAAAAGCAGCACTGGGCAAAGACCATTCCCTCACCCCGCCAGACCCCCCAACCCGGGCAGGCATTTGGCCTGCCAACCTTTTGAATTTCCTTGCTCTTTTTAAATTGTGAATTGTGTGTCTCTTGCATTTTAATCTCCCACGTGTTTTATACCGGGGATACAAATATCCATATCTGTATCCATTTGTGAGTGGATGCTACAGCAGACTGACATACAATACTGGAAGGATAAATGTTCACCTCCTTTAACACAATGGATTGAGGACCTAAGAGTGCTATGAACATTCAAACAGGTGGCATATAGGTGCCGCTCAAGCCTGGCTATGTTTAACTCAGCTCGGATGGCCATGTGTCTTACTTTATAGAAGACAGTTCTCTATTTGAAGGCATCCTCTGTTTGAAGGGCGATCCAGTCCAAATCTGGTTTAAAGATAAAGAACCCTAAGAATGGTGAGCTGCGGGGGCCTAGAAGTTAGCACCTGAACATCAAACTGAACAGGCACACAGGTTACCTGAATGCACTCTTCTCCACTATGATCAGATGCATTGCATTTTTACTTCAATTATAACAAATCTTTCTAAATTTGCACACACAGAGAGAGAGCATGTGCACATTTTCTGCAAATCTGAGTCCTGGTTTGGCCTCTTATTTCGGTGATTGCCACCCTAAACTCAGCTAACATCTTCCTTGCTTAAACCTTTTTCTCCTTTGCCCTAAAGACAAAGATTCAGGGCCAATTTATGCTTTACAAAGATGTCTCGCCATGCGTACATGTGCATGTTGGTGTTTACCAAAATGAACACCATACAACGTGAACAAAAGACAAGTCTGCAACCATCACATGAGCACACTCCAGGTAGTCGATCAGACATCTGCAGCACAATTGTATTGCTACACTGCAGGTTCGATGTTTACTTTGTGTCCCTGTGCCTCCCCCTTCACCCTTTATGGTGTTCCCTGGGAGACACGCAATGTACACATGCAAATATGAATGGCCCATAAAGCATGAAACAGTCTTCGGCTGGATTAACATTGGCCTGATCATTTAATATTCTTATTTGTAACCCACTTGAGTTTAATTTTATCATAGAAAGGCTGGGTACAGAAGTGTTCAGATAAGTTCATTTTTAAATCTGCATTCCATGTAACTCAGGCACTCACACTTCCAGTATCCCCCCCCCCCCCAAAGACAAGCTGGTCTAATAAAAGATAGCTTAATTGTCATAGCTACATGCACACACAGTAGCAAAATTAGCAATGGGCAGTGTTATGGGCTCTTGTCCAGGGTCCGGCACAGGCACATGTAAGATGGAGCTGGTGTGCTGTCTGCCATTAAAAAAACAGTAAACAACGTAAAGCTCTTTCTTCTGATTGTGCGTGTTCTAAAACTGGACTCCACTGCACTAGCTGTTCCTAGGCACCAATGTGTTGGTGGGGGTGGCGTGGGGGATCTTGAAAGTAGCTCTCTCTTCACAGTGTCTATTTAGACACTGTGCACAAGATGGAGGAAGATGGAAGAATTGGGAGCATCACCCAAAGCATGATGCTCCCAATCCTGTTGGCTTCAAAATTGAGGTCCAGGCCTAATGCCTCCTCCTTTAGCTACTGGGAAGATTTGGGAGCTGGTGTTTGTCTGGTCCAGCTGAATCCTTTCCATGTTTTGTAGACAGCCCTTGCCCTTGTTTTAGTCCCCACAGATCTCCTTAGGTTGATGCATGCCCAGGGTACAAAAATATCTAAGTATGGCTGTGTCTGTCACAGGGCTTTTGGAAAGGGTTGTTCTGGGAGGAGTCCAGCAATCGTTCTCCAGTAGAGAAATCTCAGCACCTTCACATAACTGAATCCAGGACACTTGCAGGAAACCATGGTTGGCAGAACAGTGAGAACATGACAAAGGCTGAGCTGTGCAAAATCCTAGCTGATGTAGCACACTTTACCCTGGATAAATCACACTGGAGTCTCTGGCAGGCTGTCTATATGCTCTGGAAGCCCCGGGATGGCTCTGCAATGGTGCTGTGTTGATAATACAATGCAGCAGCCACCTTGACCCCATCATGGGGCTATCCAGAGAAGCTCCGCATTTTAAAAGTTGGGCATTTACTCTGACTTTTCAGGATGGAGCAAGGTGAGCATGGTCCTTTCGCCATCTAAGCTCGCTCCATTCTCAATGCAGAGTCATTCCTGGGTGGAAGGCGACCCCTTGTTGGTCACTGACTTCCCAGCCAGAGGGTAGGGGGCAGGCCCAGTGGGCAGAAACCCAGCACTTTCGCTGTGTGTCAGGATTAGCCACCACCAGCCTGATACAGCGAAAGTGTGGCCTTTGCTTATCGCAGCAGCAACCAGCCGTATAAACAGCCCCTGGGTCAAAGGAATAGGAAAGCTTGCATTTATTGCAGGAAATACAATGTAGCATAGGAGGTTCCCCAACCCAGGATGGAAGGAAACCTAAAGAGACGTGTCCTCTATGAGAGGCAAGAACATGAAGAAGGAGGGAAGCAAGGTCAGCAATCCTAAGAATATCAGTCTAGCATCAGAAGGAAGGTCAGCAGAGATCAGAGGACTGTTGGAAGCGTGGAGTTCCTTTCTTTATGTATTCCCTTTCCATGCAGGCCCATCCCCCTTTCTGTTTCCTCTTCGAAGCTGGCTGAGTTGCACCCAGACTTCCAACAACCATCTCAGAGAAGGAGTTTGCAAAGAGGATACAGCTTTGGGTTCCTGCTAAGTACCGCTATCTCCCCTCAGCTGCCGCCTTTCCTCCTGAAGTCATTTGCTGCAGTTCCTTCATGCTATGCCAGAGGTCTCTGCACATGATGGATGGCAGCCCCGTTCTAAAGCAGCTTGCCACATGGACAGTATTGAATCTGTTACCATCATGAATCTTGATCTATGAATAGTGACAGCTGACTGATTGGGGGACATTTCTGGCTGGCTGCATGGAATGAAGTGGGGGCTATATGCTATAATGAGTATTAGGAATGTATTAAGAGGTAATGCCAGTAGAACAGAACAATGTCTCATGCTAATGCCCTCTTTCAGCCATATAAATTCCAGGCAGAACCAAGACATTTCCCATTTTATCACGTTCTATCACATTCCCTTTATTTCAGCTGCCCGTAATGATAGGTAATCATTGCATCTGACAGGTGCCGGCACAGCGGAATGACAGCTACTCTCTGTCCTTTTATTAAGGAGCTGCTTTCAGGCCATCTATAGAATTATTGTTGGCTTCAGCCCACTAAATAAGGAATATGTATATATATATACCCATGTCTCACGGTGCATGAAGCATGCACAAGTTGCATGCCTTCAAGAGAAGGCAGCTTCTCCCTAAATACACTGCTGTACTGGGCTGGAAAATTCATTTATGGGGAAAGGGAGCAAGTAATATCGAAAGCGCTGGAATAAAGTAAGGTGCTTATTTGGAAAGTTCAGAATCATCAACAACCCAGATTAGCATCAGACCTTTTTTTATTGGTGCTTCCAGATGAGGCTTTTTATTGTGCATTCACCTTGCCTCATTCATGGAATTTTGCAGGGGGTCCAGATAACAATGTCTTCAATTTTTTGCCTCTGCCCCCCCATTTCCTCATCACTTCTTCCTTCTTACCAGAAAAAAATCTGTTAAAGAAAATATAGAATTGCTGTACAATGCCTTTTGAATGGTAGCAATAGGACCACCTCCGCTTCGAAGCACTCTATGGGGTTGTTCACACAACATGATTGTTCACTCAGCGGTTGAGTGTGGGTTGTTTGTTGAACCATGGGTTATTGTGTTGTCTGAACATAGCATGTTTTCTGCAGGGTGGGTTATTGTGTTCCCTGAATGCAGACAGGGTGGCTAGTTAACCACCCTGACCGATCCAACAACAAACCATGGGTTCTCAAGGTGGTTTGTTCGAGAAAAATAAGCCACCCTGCATGGTTAACAACAAGATAACCCACAGCTCAACGAACAACCCACAGTGTGTTGTGCAAACAGCCCGTTTATCCAGCGCTGAATGCTTTGTCAAGACATTTTATTGATCCTACAAGAGGTGGGGCACACAAGCAAAAAAAATTCTTATGGTACTTCCAACTTTCTTGGATTCCCTGTGCAAAATGAAAATCTGGTTCCCCAGGTAATGCTTTAGCCCCCTTTACTGAATTCTGCAGCCAGCCGTGCATCTGTCCTCTTATGTGTGCTATGTATCCATTTTTCGGTACCTTCTCAAATTTTTGAATCTCAGTTATCCAGTCCTCCACTGTTGTATCTCCCATGTCAGCATAGTGTTTTGCACCTCCTTGACAGGATAATGATTAACCAAACACATTCCATATTATAAAGCAGGCCATTAGGGGCAAGAGGAAGCAAGATACTCCTTGCATGGTTGTTTTCTGCATCCTGTACATCATTAAAACAGTGATAAATCTATGCATGTTGCTTACACTGGAATAGGTTTTCTGCCCTAAATCAATAACAAGATGGGAGACATTGTACGGAAACGTTATGGACTGGTGATTTTATCAATCAAGCACTGATCTTTAGGCTAGCTAGGATTTTAGCAGAAGTGTCAACCTTTTGATACAAATAAAGGCCTCCTATCTGTCATTACAGGGAAAGAATTACAAGAGACGGATTACTGTTAGCACACCCATTTGGAAGTTGCATCATTTTCTATCCAGATAAGCTTTATGGATGGACTTGAGGAGATGCATGACAAAGGATGACAGCCACAGTGCCCCCTCCCAAACAACCGTGCTCCCCACCACCACCATCACCCTCAAATTTGCTGCTGTAATTGCAATGGCAAAATCAATGGCTAGAAATCAAGGCACATGGGGAACACGCACCTAATTTTCAAGCCAAATTGCGCTCCTGGGAGGTTTCCAGGAGCGAAATGCTCTTTCCAAACATGTTGCGCGGTCCCTGCACGGCTTGAGTGACATCCAGGCCTTAGCTAGACCTACCTTTTATGCCACGACAGAGGAGGGAAGATCCATGATGTGTTTATCACGAGATCACTCCTCTGTCTACACATGACACGTGACGACCTCAGCAGGAGAGGCATCGCATCCGCCATTTTTTTTAAAAGGGGAAGGTAAAGGTAAGCATTCTTAAAAAAAAATAATTTAAAATCCCGCTCCCCCACCTTACCCCTGATGGGTGCTGCGCCCTGTGCACGGCTCCTGGCTCCGCGCGAGGAATCGCACAGAGCCGGGTCAACCCACAGCAACGGGCAACACGTTCTGTGGTCTCGGGCTCAGTGTAGGGCGAGATCCCGGGGCAAGGGAGGGATCATCCCTCCCTGATCCTGCGATCCCCAGTGCATCATGTGGATGCACAGGGACGATCCTGGGGTTCGCCCCAGTATAAAGCCCCGTCTAGCTAAGGCCCCAGATTGATGCTGGATCAGCTGCACTGACAATAGTGGACTTTCTCACCCTTCCTCCTTCCCATTTTTAGAGCCCCTTCTAAATGGAGTGAGCCATGGCATGCACAAAGAAGGGGGATGCCCGCAAATTGGGCAGAGGGACATTCCGTGAGCAGAGCCCTTTCTCTTGCATAAAGCAGATCCTGGATCCAGCCCCTTGTTTTTAAGCAAAATCACTGCTTTTTTTTTTTTTTTTTGCCATTGCTACAGAGGCAAATTCATCAGAGATGGGGGGCGGGGGGCAGAGGGCACACAAAATGGAAGGCGACAGCATGTGGAACACCCATTGCCCAGCCCTGATCTAATGGGTATTCTTAGGATTGGCCTGGTTCAGACAACACACTAAACCATGCTGCTTTTATGGTTAAGCAGCATGGTTTAGCATGTTGTCTGAATCAGGCCAAAGTAGCCTTAATGTGCCATCTGGGGAAAGGAAGGATTCCACCCCCACCCCCCACACACTCCCAATTCATTCAGCCCCCTCCACCTACCCGGAATTCATGCTGCCTTGAAGCTGACCACAGTACAGACAAAGTGAACAGATCTCACCTTGTCAAACCAAGTTATCCACTTTGTACCCTTTAAATTAACAGCCCCCCTCCTCCCCAGCCACTTGCTCTCACTTCTCTTGAGCGCATTGCCTCCTGGAGAGCAGCCAAAGTGAGGCAGCATGACATGATTCTCAAATGACAGAAAGTTGCTGTCCCTGGCAGTGTTACCAGCAACTCTCACTCTCATGCACAGAGGGAGTTCCAGGGTCACCTATTTGTTGATTCCTTTATCTAGCTCTAGTACAAGGGGAGGTGGTTACCACTGTAGATTTGCCACCTGATGCATACACTCCTACTGTTCCTATTTTCTAATCCCTCTTTGGGAAATGGCTGTTTCTGTTTTGCCCTTTGTTAAAGATTTCTCTGCTGGAGTTGTCCTGACTCAGGGTTCTGCTTCCTCTGCCGAGTCTCTAGAAGTGGGGAGCGAATGTGTCTTTACCTCCCCTTTACTCTTGCTCACGCTCTCTCCACTCCCAGTCTCTAGCCTCACTATTTCTTGCCCCCAACCTTTTTTCTTGCTATTTCTCTCCCTTCCCCATCCCCAGCCAGTTTCTTCCTTTCCCTTTCTAGCTCCTGGCTTTCGCTTTCACTCCCACTCACCCCTTTCTCTTGCTTAGGGTGACCATTTGGAAAGGAGGACAGGGCTCCTGTATCTTTAACAGTTGTATTGAAAAGGGAATTTCAGTAGGTGTCATTTGTATATATGGGGAACCTGGTGAAATTTCCTCTTCATCCCAACAGTTAAAGCTGCAGGTGCCCTGCCCTCTTTTAAATCTGGTCACTCTAGTATAGCTCCTGCACTTTAACTCTGTTGTGATGAAGAGGAAATTTCACCAGGTTCTCCATATATACAAAGGACACCTGCTGAAATTCACTTTTCTGTGCAACTGTTAAAGATACAGGAGCCCTGTCCTCCTTTTCCTACGGCCACCCTACTCTTGCTGTTTCTCTCCACTCTCAGAGAGCTTCTCCACATTAAGTGGAAACCTCATTGTTTATCCAGCACTGTTGTGTTTCCTGTTTCTTTGGCGAGATTAATACGAATTGACATGAATGGAACGGAATTTCCCAGGGCTCCTCGAGGGACCGCCTCCCTCTTTCCCTCTCTCCCTCCTTCCGTGGCATGTGTGCAAAGGAGGGGGGAGGTTCTTGTTGTCTATTTCCTCACAGCCCACAGGAAAGCCAGGACTTACTTCTGAGTAGAAGTAATATTTTGCTGTAAGTTTACACTTACTTGGGAGTAAGCCCAACTGAACACAATGGGACTTGAATCAGAGTAGGCACATGGGATCAGATCTGCCTCCCTTTGTTGCAGGGAGGCATTTTATCCTCTTCTCCCTATGTTCAAAGTCTTTCCTACTTTCCTCAGCAGGTTCATAGTGCAATGACAGCTCTACCTGCTGCTGATTTCATGCTGTTAAGGGTTTATTCCAGTTTATCTGTGATGTATTTTAAAATGGAATAACAGGGGCGGGGAGGAACTATGGGAGATGTCCTGTTTGATTACAGTGTCATTAAATTGCCCCAGAAACTTCTGTGAGTTGCCAGAAGCAAGCGTGCTATTAATAGCTCGTTTAGAGAACATCTCAGCCTCTGACCCTACTATTACTCTCTCCTGACCTTTCTTTACCTTGCTGTTTCCCTCCCTCAACTCCTAGGTCAGCCATTCCATTTCCCACCATAGCAAGATAAAGAGATGAGAGGGAGAGAAAAAGCCCTATGAAGAGAGACTGAAAGAACTGGGCATGTTTAGCCTGGAGAAGAGAAGATTGAGGGGAGACATGAGAGCACTCGTCAAATACTTAAAAGGTTGTCACACAGAGGAGGGCCAGGATCTCTTCTCAATCCTCCCAGAGTGCAGGACACGGAATAATGGGCTCAAGTTAAAGGAAGCCAGATTCCAGCTGGACATCAGGAAAAACTTACTGACTGTTAGAGCAGTACGACAATGGAACCAGTTACCTAGGGAGGTTGTGGGCTCTCCCACACTAGAGGCCTTCAAGAGGCAGCTGGACAAGCATCTGTCGGGGATGCTTTAGGGTGGATTCCTGCATTGAGCAGGGGGTTGGACTCGATGGCCTTGTAGACCCCTTCCAACTCTGCTATTCTATGATTCTATGATAAGCTAGATGACAGCTACAGTGGCATATAGTAGGAGCTTTCAGTATCTGACACAGCCTAAAAAAAGAAAGAAAAAAAGGTCTGCATTTAAACGTTATGTTGATTGGGGAGAAGGATGGGGAAAGATGCCCTGATCATCATCAGTAATCTCAGGAGCACTATTTATCTTTCCTCATATGCTCTCTTTGGCCCTGTTCAGAAGACAGCTTAAACCACAGTGGTTTAAACCATAAAGAGACAAGATCCTGATTTGCAACGTCTTTTGTGTATTTTCCAGGGGAATGGGCAAGGTACGACGGAGTTTTAGTTTTCTGGCTCTGCCCCTCTGGCCAGAAGCTTCTTCTGGTCATCTCCTGCCTTTGCTACCCCACCCCCCTTTCTCCAGCCACATGCTGCGGCCCTGATTGAGGTATCCACCCTGCTGCCAAGCCATGCTTCTTAGGCCTTCAAGGTCACTCTAATTACTCCCTTGTGCCTCAGACAGTTTCTGTTTCAGCCCATTTTTGCAAGAATGATAGAATTTCTCAGTTCACTGATTCAGATAATCCCTCCGGTCTCAGAAACAAACAGCAGTAATAAGGGACTGTAATGCCCTGGAAACTTATTTCAGATTTCTCAAACTTTCCACAGGTTTCTCATCTCAGGGAGCAGAAATGAGAAGTAAACTAACCTTGAAGGGCATTCTCTCGCTCGCTCGCTGCATAATCCCTTCTGTGTTTTTGTTACCAGTGTTGGAGGCGAGTTGTCACTGCCAGTAGCACACGCTTCCCGCAATTAGAGCTGAAACTGACACAAGGTAGAATAGGACGCACAGTCATTTTGGTCAAGAGCCAGTTGGGTCGGTCGCAGCTGAAGATAATGGTGCAGCTTGGTGGATTTAGGCCCTGGACATGACGGTGTTCTACTCCTCCCTCTTTAGACGCTCATGTGCCTTACTTAGGTCTGGTCAGGTGACAATCATACATCCCTGCCCATGTAACCTTTGCTTCTCCCCACCTTCAGGGCCTAACTGCATATTGCGTAACTCTCCCCACGCCCTGAATTCGATCCCAGCGGAAGCTGGTATCAGGCAGCCGGCTCGGGTCGACTCAGCCTTCCATCCTCCCGAGGTTGGTAAAATGAGTACCCAGTTAGCTGGGGGAAAGGTAATCACGGCCGGGGAAGGCAACGGCAAACCACCCCGCTATAAGGCCTGCCAAGAAAATGCCAGCGAAAGATGGCGTCCCTCCAAGAGTCAGTAATAACTCAGTGCTTGCACGAGAGGTTCCGTTCCTTCCTTCAGGTGACAATCATACATCCCTGCCCATGTAACCTTTGCTCCTCCCCACCTTCAGGGCCTAAGTGCATATTGCATAAATTGCATGGCTTGCAGGACGTTTTAAAAATGTAATTGTAGACGGTGGTGGTATTTCCATTAGGGCTGGAAAGAGCCTGATGAAAATCCACTCCCGCACTTCCCGCACCATTGCAATTAGCAATGGGGGGGGGGAGCTCTCATTATTTTTATTTTTATTTTGTTTGCTTTTATTATATTTAGGGTGATCATATGAAAAGGATAGGGCTCCTGTATCTTTAACAGTTGTATTGAAAAGGGAATTTCAGCAGGTGTCATTTGTATATATGGGGAACCTGGTGAAATTCCCTCTTCATCACAGCAGTTAAAGCTGCAGGAGCTATACTAGAGTGACCAGATTTAAAAGAGGGCAGGGCAGCTGCAGCTTTAACTGTTGGGATGAAGAGGAAATTTCACCAGGTTCCCCATATATACAAAGGACACCTGCTGAAATTCCCTTTTCAATACAACTGTTAAAGATACAGGAGCCCTGTCCTCCTTTTCCATATGGTCACCCTAATTATATTATTATATTTATTTGTATCCCAACTTTTTCCCAGTGCTGGGACTCAAGGCGGTTTACAAGATTAAAACATGTACAATTAAAACATATAAATATAAATTACAAAAGTTAAAATAGAATTAAACCTACCTTTAAAATTAAAAACATGTTAAAATTTCAAAAAACTGTAACGGGGGTGGGGGGGATCCAATACATGAACACAGGTCCAGGATAGTTCCAAAAGCCTTCTGAAACAAAAACGGTTTTGCCTGCCTCCAAAACTGTAGCAGAAAGGGAGCCAGCCTAGCCTCCTTGGGAAGGGAGTTCCAGAACCTTGGAGCAGCCAAGTGGTTACAGCATTGGAATTGGGGTGAGGGATTTCTGTCAAGATCATGGCTGAGGAGGGAAGGATTAAACCCAGCCCAGCGTCAAGGGTGGACACGTTTGGGCACTTGCCAAGGGCCCTCGCTCCAGTAGGGGCCCACTGACAAGAGCCCCCTGGACTTGCTCCTCCCCCCCCTTACCCCTGTGTCCTGCTTGTTCAGCTACCTCCTGCTCGTGCCCATGCCACAGTGGGGTTGAGAAGGAGGAGCCATAGATGCCACCGTCTACTGGCTCATTGCCCATCAAGGAAGCAAGTGATAGCAATGATGACAAAGGAGGATGAGGAGCAGTAGCAGCTGGCAGTGGGAAGGTGGGCTCTCTGAGGGACAATGAGAGTGTCCTCAGAAAGCTGGAGCCAGCACTGATTGAAGCCTCCTTTTGCCATTTGCAGTGTTCCTGATGGAAATCACCCCCACCCCATCCCTAGGATTTCTTCTTCTTCTTTTAATAATGCCTTGACATGGCTGCAAGGTTCCAATTAATGTAACATGCAGTTACCTCCTCAGATATTTGAAATTCCCCTGCATCATCAAACAACTCCACTCTTTCTTCTGTCTGCCCCTTATCGATCCTCTGGTTACAGGCCTGAGTAAAACCCCACTATTTTGTGAGCTATCAGGTGGAGATGGGCTTCAAGCTTTGATTTACTGTGGGAGGGGGAGAGAGAAAGAAAGAGGCCCTCTGCACATGTTTAGAGGCATTTTCTCCCTTCTAAGCAGCTCAAAGAAGAGAAACACACTAGCCATGCCCCTGCATAGTTGGATACCTTTATTAGGACCAAGCAACATTCCTAAGCAATTCCTCATAGCACAAGTGAAGCACACAAGTTCTAGCCCTCCTCTCTCCCAACCCTCGCAATTCATGGTTTAATATTGCTTGTACATTTCTGATATGCTAGACCAAACAAACATTTTAAAACAAACAAACACCTGACTCATCTACCCTGGTATCAAGTGATCATATGGAAAGGAGGACAGGGCTCCTGTATCTTTAACAAGAAGGATGAAGACAAGCTGGAGCATGTTCAGAGGAGAGCAATGAGGAAGACTAGGGGTCTGGAAACAAAGCCCTATGAGGAGAGACTGAAAGAACTAGGCATGTTTAGCCTTGAGAAGATTGAGGGGAGACATGATAACACTCTTCAAGTACTTGAAAGGTTGTCACACAGAGGAGGGCCAGGATCTCTTCTCCATCATCTCAGAGTGCAGGACAAGAAATAATGGGCTCATGTTGCAAGAAGTCAGATTCCAGCTGGACATCAGGAAACACTTCTTGACTGTTAGAGCAGTATGACAATGGAACCAATTAACTAGGGAGGTTGTGGGCTCTCCCACACTAGAGGCATTCAAGAGGCAGCTGGACAGCCATCTGTCAGGCATGCTTTAAGGTGGATTCCTGCATTGAGCAGAGGGTTGGACTTGATGACCTTATAGACCCCTTCCAACTCTACTATTCTATGATTCTATGTATATAAAAAAGTGAATTTCAGCAGGTGTCATTTGTATGCATGCAGCTCCTCTTCATCACAACAGTTAAAGTTGCAGGAGCCCTGCCCTCTTTTGTATCTGGTCTCTCTAGCTATACTAGAGGTGCTGCATGCATACAAATGTCACCTGCTGAAATTCCCTTTTCTATACAACAAGATTCAGGAGCCCTGTCCTCCTTTCTGTATAGTCACCCTACTCAAAGCCCTGGAGTCGTCACTGAGTCCAAAAATGAATGAGACCTTCAGTAATGGAAACGGTTATAAGTAACTATGAAACAAAAACAAACTAAACTACTTGCGCACAGTCTTGTTTTATATGGTGGAGAATTCAAGCGCCTTTATCCCTTTGCCTTCACACTACAAAGAACTGCCTGGATTTTCATTGAACTTGACTCCCTTGGAGAGCTGGGCTACTTGTTACTTTTGCTATGTCCATCCCAGCAAAAGTAGCCTTCAGCTGGCAAGGTTCTTTCTTCCTTTCTTTCTTTCTTTCGTTCTTTCTTTCTTTCTTTTTTACTGTAATGAGTGCTGTTTGACATGGTGCAGCTGTTCCTGTGTTTAGAGGATACATTTACCAACGCACAGCATGCTAAACCTGTTGATCCAGTACAACTGTTATCTCGTGACAAAACTGTTGCAGTTATCATTGTGATCAGTTAGCATCTCCAAGCTGTCTGTTTATGTGTTACATTTATAGTCCACCATCCTTCCAAGGAACTTGCAGCAGCACACATGATTCTTCCCCTACCCTTTGTCCTCACAACAACCCTGTAAGGTAGATAAGGGTGAGAGACAGAGAACACTCCAGGGTCATTGAGTGAAGTGCACACTGAACAGAGATTTTAACCTGGATTAATTCAACGCTCTAACCACTACACCACCCTGGCAGTCCTGAGTAAAAGGTTAACTACCGCCATTAGATATTCATCTGAGGATTCCTTACAGCAGGGATGCAAGACCTTGCTTCTACTGATTTTCCCTCTATGGCTCCAACCCCCCTCTCAGGACCTGCTCCCTCTCCAAGGATTCCCAGTGTTAGTGCTGGAAGAGGAATCCCCACTGTTATCCCCACTGATTGGAGATAACAGTGGGGATTCCCAGGATGGTATAGCCAGTGCTTGGAGGAGCCATTCGTCCAAGTACCAACTGAATCCCTTCACATGCTGCAAGTCATTTCAGGCAGCACGCAAAGCATCTGTGGGACCCATGGGATGCTTGGAAGAGTCACTCCTCCAAGCGGTGGCTGCGTCCCTTCCTCTCTGCAAACAGAGGCAGAGTTTTCTGTACCTCTCTCTACATAGAGAAAAGTAAAATGGGTAGGGGAGGAGGGCAAGATGATGGCAAGGGATGGTGAGATATATTATTTAATTTTTCTTTCATTTTTTTATTATTTAAAAAGATTTTTATAATGCCAAGGCTGTACCCAAAGATAGCATTGGGCCAGACGTAATTCAATTCCATACATCAATGACAAGAGATGCACTTGTAGTTGGGTATGTTATAAAAAATGGTTTGCAATTTTTGACAATCACTTCTCTTTTGTTTTTGTGCTTTCCCTCTGTTGGTTTGTGCTTTACTTCCAATTGTTATTGTACATGAATGCGCATTGTGCCAAAATTATGTTTTTTGTTGAAAGGGAATTATTGTTTATCTTGAAAAGGGAAATTTCTTGGGAGGCTGTCTATACGTGGAGAGAGCTCTGCACTGGCCATGAAACTGCGCTGCGTTGGTTAGGCGAAGCAAGTGCAGCTCCCTAGCCACTGCGCAGGGCTTCCCGGCAATGCTGTGGCTTGGAAAAGTTGGGGATTTACCCGGACTTTTTCAAATGGAGCAACACCAATACGGCCCTTCCGCCAGGTAATGTTGCCTCCACAGCCAACCCAGGGTCAACCCAGGGGTGGAGCCTGGTAGAAGGTGACCAGCAATTGGTTGCCTTCCACCAGGAAGCTTCCACCAGGAAGCTAGTGCAGAAACCCCACACTCCCTCCTTAGCGTCGGGATTACCCGATACAGCCCTGGGAAAGGGAAAACGTGGGATTGAAGGGAGGGAGGGAGGGAGGGAGGGAGGCAGTGCAAACCTGGCGCTGTGAAGTTAGCTCCCTGGTCACAGAGATATAGGATATTGGGTAATCCAAAGTATATTTTGGGGTGCAGAGGCATAGAAATGTTAGGCCCTTATTCAGTTTAGGGATTGGGTTCTGCTTCCAACTTTTGCACAGAAAAAGTTGGATCGTTCCAGTAACTAAGCCTTGTGTAAAGGACGTCTGGGCAGATAAGGAGCCCCTTTCTTCTTTGGACCAGTTCATTTGTGTGGAGGGAGCAGAGTTCTTGGGGACAGACATTCCCTCTGCCAGAGAAGAAGAGCATGGCGGTCATCTCACATGAGTCTGCTTCCTCAGCAAGGCTGCCAAAAGAAGATTGATGATTCTGTGAAATGAGAATCATCTTCCACCTGCCTGGTCTGACACCTGAGCGAAACTCCAGCTGGTGCTGCTGATGGGCTTGGGAGCTAGTGCAGAACAGCAAGACTTCCCCCACCCACCCACTCCAGCCTACCAATCCAGCAGCCAAAACCTCCCACCACCCCAGCAAAAGCAACCGAGGGCTGCTTTCTGCACAGCCCATTTGCCCTGCACAAATTGTGTGGGAAACGGTGTGCCTGTCGTGTTTCCCAAAACCTCCCGCCTTTTGGGAAGACAATAAAGAGGTCTGCCATGTAATCCACAAAGCTTTATTCAGGCAATAAACATCTCTTCCCACCTGAAGAGAGTCCAACCTCTAGGAACTTTCCTCTAGGCAAAACTATTCAAACTGCGACAATTGCCCTTTCAAGAAGGATGGAAAGCCTTTCCCCAGAATGCTTTATCTTTAAAGAGACTGGTTCTGAAGAAGCCTCTGGCGAGAAGTAGCCAGGCTGACCTTCTCTCACTTTTCTTTAGCTCCGCCCATTTTAGTCTGTGGCGTACTCTAGGATCAGCTAGCCTATCAGTGCCCTCCCCTCGGAAGAATACTGACTTCCCACAGACTGTTGTTAACGTTTTCAGAGACAAGGTCTGGTGAAAGTTTATTCCCAGCTGGTGAAGTGCACGTGAGAGTCACCTCCCCCACTCCCCATGTAGGCTGGTATGTTTCTGGCACCGTCTCTTCTGCTTCAGAATCTGATTCTGATTGATCGCCTGAAACTCCTTCCCCCAGCCTAAGGGGAACAGGCCTAGTGATGACAGTGCCCTGCGTGTATGTGTTCACTGTAAGTTTGATAAAATAGAAGGTCCGTCAGTCATGAAAGGGTACACATGTTGGGCAGGGGCAGCCCTATCATTAAGTAGAGTGAGGCAACTGCCTCGGGTGGCAGATGCTCGGGACAGCAATCCCCTGGTCATTCTACCTGAGCCACCCAGAAATAAACCCTCCCTTAAAAGACAGACCTGTGTGCCACACAGCCTGAATTGTACCCTCTAAAGTAGTCTGCTGCCCTTGGCTGGAGGAAGCTATCCTATGGCCAGTGTTAAAGTAAGATTCTACTGCCAGTCCTGTATATGGAGGAGTGGAGGTGGAGGTGGAGAGTGCCATCTTGCCTTTTGCCTCAGGCAGCAAAATGACTTGGGCTGTCCTGTTGTGCAGTATGTCCACCAAGCAATGTCCTGCATGGAAATGGTAGCCAACAGGGCTGTGCACAGCCCCCAAATTCACCTTGGAGGCCGCTTCAGGACTTGCCCACCTTGCTTCTGCACCAAAGCCGAAGTGGGATTCAGTGTCCCCGAAACAGTTCGGCCTTTGTGGTGATCCTGGGTGCCTGGGTGGGCAACCCAGGAAAGCATGGGGCAAGGCCAACTGGGAGTCCATTGGACTCCCGACTCCTTCCCTGCCTAAAAACCTATAAATAGAAATATAAAAAAGTTAAAAGTATATTAAACGTATTCCAATATTAAAACATTTAAACATATAAAATGACAATTTTAAAAAGCCCTTGACACAGACGGAGGTCCAGTTCATTCACCAAAGGCCTCCCAGAACAGAAAAGCTTTTGCCTGCCTCCTCAAGCACATCAGGGCGGGAGCCAGTCTAGCTTCTCTGGGAAGAGAGTTCCAGAGTACTGGAGCAGCCACCGAGAAGGCCCTCTCCCGCATTCCCACGAGGTGTGCCTGTGATGTTGGTGGGACTGAGAGAAGGGCTTCCCCTGAAGATCTTAAAACAGGGGCAGGCTTGTAAGAGCTTTATCACACCAGGGTTATACTGTGCAATCACTGCACATTGCGTGCAAAGGACTCCAAAGTTTTCCAGTTTATAATCTGCTTTGACTGTGAAGTACTCCCATGCATCCTGCTTTAATTGTGCTTCAAAGGCAAAAGACCTGACCTATTTTGGTACTACTTTTGGAGTGAATCATTTGTTATTTTCTGAGCAGCCACTGGGGGCGCAAGAGCAGGATTTGATATGTTTAAAGAAAAATTAAACAAACGCTTACATCTGCGTAAGTTTTAAAGATAAAGACATCAAATTTGGCACAGTAATAGATACTAAGGAGAGCTTTAAGCATACCAAATTTGAATCTGATTGGGTCATCCGTTGATTTTTTATGATTTCTTACATTTCCCCCCTTAAACCCATTTCCTGGTATGCAAAGGATCTTAGAAGCACTGCCACCCAGGGTGTGATTTAGCTAGCAACAACAACAATGCCAACAGCTTAGCGCTGTAGGGGATAATTCGAGGGAAACAGGTATGTGGAATGAAGCTATAAGGGATCATACGATCTTTCAGATAACCTGGACCCAAGCCGTATAGGGCTTCATAAGTGATAACCAGCACTTTGAATTGTGTCCGGAAACAGACCTGAAGCCAGTGGAGGTGTTGTAACAGGGGAGTTGTGTGCTCCCTGTAACCAGCCCCGGTCAGCAATCTGGCTGCAGCTCTTTGAACCAGCTGAAGTTTCCAAACACTCTTTAAAGGCAGCCCCACGTAGAGCGTGTTACAGTAATCCAATTAGGATGTAATTTAGGCATGTGTCACCGTGGCCAGATCTGACATCTCTAGGAACGGGTGCAGTTGGCATACTAGCTTTAACTGTGCAAATGCACTCCTGGCCACCGTAAAATCAAGGTGGCTCTCTTTTTTAAAGGTAAAATCATGTGGGCTCTGTTTTTTAATAGCTTTGTGGCTGTAATGGCCTTTTACAGCTGCCAGAGAGAGAGAGAGAGAGAGAGAGAGAGAGCACAAGTTTACCTTTCTTCAATAGTAGCTCATCTCTCAGGGAAGAGAACACAGGGCAAAGTAAGTTCCGGTGGCTGTGGAGCGGGAGGTAACCAGGGAGAGACGGCAGGGAGGAAGATGGTGAGGTGAGTCCATGGGACTCAACTGGACTCATGGCTGGCCTTGTACCAGCTTTCCTGAGCGGGCGGGGGGAGCAGCCCAGTACTGTCTTCCTAGCCACATTCTCCACATCGTGCATAATTTCATATACCTCTATAATTTCTCCTTCACCAATCCATCGGTGCCTCAGGCCAACCTGGTACCACTTCAGATTCAGGCCAAGATTCAGGGCTTCAGCCCGATTTGGTGCACAGCGCTAGTAGCCACGTAGGAAACTCCTGGCACTTTTTAATGCAGGCTGAAGGCTTTGTTTGACATATGAAGGATCAAGGAAACAACACAAGGGAAAGGCCCTTACGTGTCCAAAAACAGAAGAGAAGGTTTTTTTCAGGTGCTCCCCACCCCTAAAAAAGCCCTCTATATTTTGCCCAGTGTATTTCAGAATGGACTTTCCTTCCTCAGGGGCAGCTTATCTTTCTCCAAATATCTTGCAAAGGATCTTTCCAGTGCTTCATCTGTTTTAAGATTCTCAAAAGGCCTTTCTGAAATGCGACAGGCACCTGAGTGTATCTTCTCTTCTGTTTTGTAAGATATTAAGGAGCTAAAGCTTTCGTTGATTAATTGGTGATGGCGAATTTTAATCAGCAAAGCTGGGAGTTTAGAGCCAGACTAGTTGCTATGTTGGGGCTCTATTGGTTCGGTAATGGTATTGTGTTACTGCCATCGGAAATGAAAAAGGCATTCTAATAAGAGGGCCTTTTCTTCTAACAATGAGTTGTTGCTTCTCTTTATTAAATTGTCACATTATCTTAACCATTCTTTCACTATCCCAAAAGGTTTTGGTGACATGAAAATTCATTTAAATTTAATTGATTAGTTAAAAGGCTGAGTATTAATCAACTAAAACCTCTTTCGTTTTCATATGACTTTTATTATAATCACCACAGAGGCTGCACTACACTACCATCTAAAGCTAGTATCATTTCTGTATGGAGCAAAGAAAGATGTTCTTGGATTGTACAGGTATATGGATTCATTTTATAGGAAAATATAAAGGCGCCCAATGCTAGCATTGTCTCTAAATAGACTCAGGCTGCATTCAGAAGCACACTTATTAGGGCAGGGCAGCTTCCTTCAACCTGAGGGTTGAATTCAATTTTGAAGAAACTCTCAGAGGCTGCATTGCAGTGGCAGACAGGGCCAAACACAAAGTGGGCAAGGCCCTACCATTAGGCAGAGAGAAGCAGCTTACTCAGGCAGCAGTTTCTGGGAGGGTGAAGGAAAGAGGCATGGTGTTGGATGACAGAGCTGTATGTCTACCACAGAACTTGCCTTATCTCCCTTAAACTGTCCTGCCACCCTCAGGTGCAATGGAGGCAGCCATTGTGTAATGCCAGGTTGGTCAACTTCTATACATGGTATCTTGTCTTTTCTTGCCATCAGCAAAACATTTTGGGCCAGCCCTGTGTGGGACTAAAATATCAGCATATTTTTGCTTTACAACTTTACTGCCAGTAACTAAGTCTTAGGAGAGGCATTTCAACCGTTTAGCACTGGAGAAACCACCAAACAACTGCACAAATCAAGAAACCACCAAACAACTGTGCAAAACCCAGGGGAAGGAAAGGGCCCATCTAGGGAAACCTGGAGGGCTGCATTGAGAAAATCCATATTTGGCCCCAGGGCCAAAGGTTCCCCATCCCTGTATTAGGGAATAAGCCCTGCTGAACACAGTAGAACTTTTGAGGATTGCACAGTCAATGACCCTAAAATAAAATGCGAAGGGATTAAAATTGGCAAGGTACAGTGCTGAATTTGAGTCAGAGCCAAGCCCTGGAATCTGTTCCCAATACCAGAGCTTAACCTTGAAAAATGTTAAGTAATGAGATGATATTACGAAGCATGGGCAGAGTGCCTTTCCTTTGCCATAGTCATCTAAGAGTAGAGGAAAGGATTTCCCAGACCAGAGCACAATGTGTTCCGATTAGGGTAGTCATGTGTCTTACTGTACAGTCTTCTGTTTGAATGTGCTGTCTGTTTGAAGGGCAGTCCATCCCAAATTTTAAGAGAAACAACCCTAAAAGCTCCAGCCGATGAGTGTTTTATTGTACGCTTGTTACTGGGCACTCACAGACTTTGCTCAGGTCCTTCACATGACGTCATCTGCCTCCTGCGTGCCTTCCGCCCCTTCTGGCCTTCCATTCGTGACAAAAAAGAACTGGTTAAGTCCTATGTATTTTTAAATTCAGAATTGCTGCTCTCTCCTGCTGTGTGCTGGAGAAGCAGCACCCTTAGAACAGCGGACTCAATGGGCTTCGTGCTCGTTCTGTACTTCCTCTTTTGAAAGAGGAAGTAACTGAGGAACAAAAACACGGGCGGAGAAGCGCCGGTAGGGATGGTGTTAACCCAGCCACCCCGGTGTGATGGAGCTCTTAGAAGGGAGAGCAGCAGGGCCTCGAGAAGTGGCCCATCATCAATAGCACCTGGAATGCAGACTGAGCAGGGACACTGGTCCCCGGGCCACCCTCTCCACCCCCGCCCTAAGGCAAGATGTATTCTATTTTTATTTAAATTAAAGCCATTATTTCTAAAGTGGCATCTCTGCATCTGAATCAACATATGCACATTTTATGCAAAACTGTGCCCTCTTTTGTCCTCTTCTTGGGTGATGTATTTCCCCCCTTTTGGTGATGCATACGTGGCCACCTGAGTTCAGACAGTTGAAGCTCTGGTGCACATCATTTGGCCAGGCACCGTCTTTAATGTCAGTGCATGAATAATAAGCTCACATTCTTTTCTCTGGAGGTTTGCCTTTAACTCCTTTCACATTTTTCCTCCCTGTACCTTCCCTTCTCTGCCCAGAGAAGACAAATATTATGCAGACTGTAGGTTCAAACTCCCTGCCAGTCAGCTAACAAAGCCTTCTACCTCTACATTTCAGCCTCCTTCCCTAAATGAATCTCCAGGTGATCCCAACTGCCAACATCCAGGCGGCGGCACCTGGGAAGCAATCTATATAAACCTGTCTGGCTGTGGTGGCCATTTATAATCTGTATTATTCTCTCCAAATGGTCCTGCCATTCAGACTAGGGCCGGATCTACACTACTGCTTTAAAGCACTTTATAACAGTTATAAAGCGCTTTAACTGCTTTAAAGTGCTATAAAACTGTTATAAAGCGCTTTAAAGCAGTAGTGTAGATCCGGCCCAGATTGCATCTGGAAATGTCATTCCTCCAGCAGAAGGATGCTGTTGGCGGAATGGGACTTCTGCATCCTCTCTTTCTCCCTGCAGCCCCCTGGGCAGTGGGCACCTTCCAGATCTGCTCTGGAAAGTTGGGGGCACCTCCAGAGGAGATTTGTAGGGAATGAGGGGCTGGAGGGGGGAGGAGAAAATGCAGAAGTCCCAACTGTATCCTTCCACTAGCAGAATGCCAATTCTGAATCCAGTTCAGCTTTTCTAGAAGATATTACAGTGCTTGGAAAAGTGCAGAAAAGGGCAACTAAAATAATTAAGGGGTTGGAACATCTCCCCTATGAGGGAAGGTTACATCACCTGGGATTGTTTAGCTTGGAGAAAAGGAGACTAAGGGGAGACATGATAGAGGTGTACAAAATTATGCATGGTATGGAGAATGTGGACAGGGAGACATTTCTCTCCCTCTCTCAAAATACTAGAACCTGGGGTCATCCCATGAAACTGATTGGTGGGAGATCCAGGACAAATAAAAGGAACTACTTCTTCACACAGCACATAGTTAAATTATGGAACTCACTACCACAAGATGTAATGATGGCCACTAATCTGGATGGCTTCAAAAGGGGGTTGGATAAATTCCTGGAGACTAAGGCTATCAATGGCTACTAGCCCCGATGGTTGTGAGCTATCCAGTATTCGAGGCAATAAGCCTGTGTGCACTAGTTGCTGGGGAACATGGGCAGGAGGATGCTGTTGCACCATGTCCTGCTTGTTCATCCCTGGCCGATGGCTGGTTGGCCACTGTGTGGACAGAGTGCTGGACTAGATGGACCCTTGGTATGATCCAGCATAGCTCTTCTTATATTCTTATATACAGAAGGATGCAAGAGCCCCACATCAGTATCAGTAAATACCTAGATAACTGGACATATATAATCCATAAAAGTGTGGGTGCAAATAACATGGAAGCCCTGCTCGCATTAATATGCAGTCACACAATCACGAATCTCTGGGAATTACATCTGCCCACTCTACTCATAGCTTCAGATGCGTTCCTTTTCTGGCAAGTGGTGGGGCTGCATTGTACAGTTATTACTCTGTTGTGTGGAAAGTTCAACAGCAGGGAAAAGACTATTCCAAGCCCCATAGCATATCATCCAGTCACATACACAACATGAAGAGGGCATTTTGCTACACTGGTTCTGGGTTTGGGTTATTGTAAGTATAAAACCACCACCACCAGTCGCCTTTTCTTCCATTATCTGAAAAGGCCTCTGTCTTTTCTGCTCCGACATCATATGCCCATTTAGTTAATTCCACCACTACAAAATTGTCAATTAAAAGAAAAGAAAAGAATGAAATCCAGACATCCATCCCAATTTGTACAATGACAAAAGAAGCCTATTCACATTTGGGACCTTCTCATCCTTTTTCAATACAGCTGCTGTAAATGTAGAGTCTTAATTGCTTGACAACATCTGCTTAGCATTAAATCAATGTACCCATTAGTCAGATTTAGTCTGAGACTGTGGTCCTGGTGGAACACTTGAAAGTCACACTTACAAGAGCCACTTGAAGGCAAGGCAGCATTGAAAATCCTCCTCCCTGCTCTCCATGTACCCAGGGACTTGGTGCCTCACAGGAGGAAGTAGTTGAAGTCAGCTTTTCCCCATTAGAAATTCCAGATGTTGTTGCTGACAGATCCCTTTCATAATCTTTAATGGAGCCCCAATTGAACTTCCTACAGTAGATGTTTAAATGAGACTGGAAGTGAAGTGGTTAAGCAAATTGTCCTTAGTGTCAGGAGAGAACTGGAGGGATCAAATGTAGGGTAGGTGTTGTTAGCTTCTCTCTTCGGTGTGTTGCCTTGTAATGAGATGGTACACACTCTTTTTTCTCCTGCCTTTCTATATTATTATTATTATTATTATTATTATTATTATTATTATTATTATTATTATTATTATTCCAACCATGTACAATGTGCTTTACAAAGAGCATGTAGGACAGATCCCTACCCCAAAGGGCATACAATATAAAATATAGAGACTGGGAAACAACAGAAGGAGGAGGAGGAAATGGGCACATGGGTAAGCAATGGAAGAATATGTGATTATTTCACATATAATTCATATAATTCATGTAAAGTCTCAGTTGACTGCCACTTACTCTACGGGTCCTTTGTCTGAGCAGACGAAAAAGCAGCATAGTGTTCTCTGAGCACACCTCAGTGGCATGGAAACATGTTACCTTCTAAAAGGCACTTCCAATCATAGTCTCTGGGTGTCACGATTAACTGGAAGAGACAAAAGCAACAAGCTAATTCCATCCATGGCTTGGGAGTTGGGGCTAAATTTGCAGAGAAAGCGCACCTCCCAGTGAGCCATTTACAAAGCTTGCTTCCCAGGGAGCCACTCTTCTGAAATTGGACTCGCAACCTGATCGTAACCATGTTTACTCAAAAATAAGTTGAGGCTTACTTCCAAGCTTGTATACACTTAGGACCAAGTCTTTGCAACACAGTCATGCAAAGCACGCTCCAGTTGCACTATTTCCCTTGGGCAACCCTGCTGCAGATCTCTCTTTTTTTTCCCCTGCACTGGAAAGGAATGTTATCAGTTTCACTGTCAAGAAACACGAAATTAAATTGACAAGGACCGTTCCCCTGTAAATAATCAGGAGAGATGTCCGCTGCTGCACTGAAGAGGTACGGTGCACATCCTTGCTCCTGATGCAAAGGGCAGCCTTCTTAGTGTTTGGAAATGTTGTTTGTTTGAAGGGCCAGCACTTGAATGGCATTGCAGAGAAGCACTCAACATCTAAATATATATATGGTTCAGGGGTTGTTGTTTTTTAGTGTGCAGTTGGACACAAAATGTGCAATTGGGAAAAATGTGCAGTTGGAAATCTGATAATGTGCAGTTGAAAAAAAGTGGTGAAAAAGTTAAGTCACATGTTATTTGTTGTGTGTATATATTTATTAACTTAACAATAGACAAAGAGCTTTATCACACCAGCGTTATACTGTGCAATCACTGCGAATTGCATGCAAAGGACTCAGAAGTTTTCCACCTTATAATCTGCTTTGATTGTGAAGTACTCCCATGCATCCTGCCTTAATTGTGCAATAAGGCAAAAAGATTCGCTGTATTTAGCCCCTACATTTTGAGCGTATCTTCTGAGCCACCGCTGGAGCACAGGAGGAGGATTTTAAAGAAATGCTTACACCTGCGTAAGTTTTAAAGATAAAGACACCAAAATTGGCACAGTAATAGATATTAGGGAGAGCTTTAAGCATACCAAATTTGAATTGAATTGGGTCATCCGTTGATTTTTTTAATGATTTCTTACATTTCCCCCCTTAAACTCACTTCCTGGTATGCAAATGATTGCTGTCACCCGGTAGCAAAAACAACAACCACCGCGAAAGCTTAGCGCTACGGGGATAATCCGAGGAAAGCACGTACATGGGATGAAGCTAAGAGTCAGGGATGGCTTGTAACACAAATTATATAAGGATGCAGGTGAAAGAGCCCTTGATGGTGTGACTGATGTTGTTGGGTCCTGTGACAGTGTTGCCTGAATAGACATGGGGGCAAAGTTGGCACTTGAGTCTATTGCATGGTCTGGTCCCTCTGCCTGTGGCTCTCTCCTGTGTACTATTGCTGGTTAGCATCCGCTTCGGGTTGGGAGGTTGCCCGGACTGGTCTGCCTCCCAAGGCTTGTGTGAGAGAAGTGTCTGTGCTGAAGAGGGGTTGGAGTTCACTGGTGATCCGTTGCAGTGGTTTCAATTGGGGGCTGTAGGTGACAACCAGTGGTGTACTTTTCTTGGTCTGTCATCATTCCTGGGTATCCATATGGCCCTATCAATCTATCTTTAAGTTTAAGGTGCTACTAGTGTGAGGGATAATCTGTCCAGTCGTGAAAGAGAAATAATATGTTTGATTTGGGCGGGAGCGGGGCTGTGTGTGTGTGAGAGACAGGGCATTTGTGCAGTTTGAAAATTTGCTTTGAAAAACCCTGATATGGTTTACAAATGGTATGGCCACAATGGGGAGGAATTGTGTTTCCTGTCACTAATGATATCATGAGCATTATCTGATAGATGCTGGGTTCAATATTATGCTCCAAGGTGCATATATGCTTAGGTACAAAGGTTTAAATCTCACTATATGTAGAGGTGAACTGGGGAGGGGGAGCAAAGTGGCGGAGTTGTCTGTGAATGACTGTGCCTGCGCTTGTAGTTGTGACTTTGTGAATATTGACAAAGGGAGGATGGTAGAGACAGAGCACGTCCTTGGCATGCAGACGGTCATAGGTTCAATCCCCAGCTCCTCTAGTAGGGCTGGGAAAATTCCTGCCTGAAACCCTGGAGAGTCTCTGCAAACCAGTGTCAACAATACTGGGCTAGGTGGTCTGACCTAGGGGCTGTCTATATGGTTTAAAAGCCCCACGGTGGTTCTGCGCAGTGACACTGCGCGCTGGAAACGTCAGGGACACCACGGCTCTTCCACCGTATGTCCTCTCTCTGGTGTCATGCTGGGGGTGTTCCTGAGTGTAAGGCGACCTCTGATTGGTCGCTGGAAGCCAGGCATGGGGCATGGGGTGGGTTCAACAAGTCGAACAATCTCCAGAAAGCCCGCACTGCTTCCTCCAGTGAGGATTACTTGCTGCCACCACGCAGCAGTGATATCACAGGGTTTGGCGGCAGAAGGGCGCCAACGTGGCGCCATGAAGGCAGGGTCTCAGTATAAGGCAGGTTCCCATGTTCCAAATGAGTAACTTAGCATATGTATATGTACATATAGTTGGAAGTGTGTGTCTGTGTGTGTGGACTGCATCACTACTGCTTGTCAGATAAACAATGTCTATCCATCAAGTCGTAGCCTCTGTATGCCGGGAGACCAGGAGCAAAGGCTTTAATCTGATTGGATGCTGTGAATATTGATTACTGTTTGATGAATCTGCACTGTCCCACTGAGTAATTACAGGCCATTTCGCAGTGTAGCATCATCCATCAAACTCCTTGGTAACACTAAAGAAAAAAGCAATCACATGTTGGAAAGAGCTTCACCCTTCCTTTCCCACATCTTTCTCCTCTCCTACATAGACCACACTCCGCAATCCTAAAACCATTTACTCCTGGATGGTCTCATTCATGTCAGTAGAAATGGTTATATATTAATAGTTTCTGAGTTTAAAATATTAGAATGGCCAAGCTAGTTCATACAGTAGGCCATCTGTCTCTGCAGCCTGTCATAAGAATATAAGGGATGGGCTGAATTAGACCAGAGGCCTATCTAATCCATCATTCTGTTCCCAGAGTGACCAACTGGAGGCCTGTGGGCAGCCCACAAGGAGGACATGAGTGTAATACCACCCTCCCACTCAAGTTCCCCAGCAAGTGGTATTGAGAGGCATAATGCCTCTGATACTGGAGATATAGCCATCACGAGTAGAAGGCACTGATAACCCTGCCGTCTATTAATTTGTCTAATCTCTTTTAAAACTGTGGCCATCGCTATATCTTGTGGCATCAAATACCTTATTTTAACTAACTGCTGAATAAAAAAAAATTCTTTTATCTTTCCTGGAAGAGCTGGAAAAAGTGCAGAAAAGGGCAACTAAAATGATCAAAGGGCTAAAGCATCTCCCCTATAAGGGAAGGTTACAATAGCTAGGCTTGTTTAGCCTGGAAAAAAGGAGGGTAAGGGGAGACGCGATAGAGGTATATAAAATTATGCATGGTGAGATTCAGGACTGAGAAAAGGAAGTACTTCTTCACATAGTGCAGAGTTGAACTATGGAATTCGCTCCACGAGATGAAGTGATGGCCACCATGTAGGATGGCTTTAAAAGGGGATTAGATACATTCCTGGAGGAGAAGTCTATCAATAGCTACTACTCCTGACAGCTATGTGTTATCTCCAGTATCAGAAGCTGTATGTTTATGTACACCAGTTGCTGGGGAACATGCGTGGGAGGGTGCTGTTATTGCACTTGTGGCCTGCTTATGGGTTCCCAGTTGGCAGCTGGTTGGCCACTGTGCAAACAGAATGCTGGACTAGACAGACCCTTGGTCTCATCCAGCATGGCTCTTCTTATGTGCTTATTTATTTATTTATTTATTTATTTATTACATTTCTATACTGCCCAATAGCCGGAGCTCTCTGGGCGGTTCACAAAAATTAAAACCATTCAAAGTATAAAACAACAGTATAAAACCATAATATAAAATACAATATAAAAGCTCAACCAGATAAAATGTGCTTATGTTCTTGGGTCTCCACCATTCAGCTTTACTGGATGAGCCTAGTGTTCAGTATTGTGAGAGAGGGTAAAATCCCGTTTCCACTTTCTCCACTCCTTGCATAATTTTATGCACCTCTGTACTTTCCTGGGTTCTAAACTTTAATAGCCCCAGACGTTGTAAACTTCCCTCACTGCAGAGTTGCTCCAGCCCCGTGATCATTTTAATGGTCCCTTTCTGCACCTTTTCCAGCTCTACAATATCCTTTGGGGGGCGTGGCCAGAACTGTACACACCATTCCATGTGTGGCTGCACCATAGACTTGTATAAAGGCACTATATTGGCAGTTTTAATTTCCATTCCCTTCCTGATGATCCCCAACATAGAATTTGCCTTCTTTTTTCTGTAGCAGCCTCACTTTGGGTGACATTTTCATTGAGCTCTCCACCACAATCCCAAGATCCTTTCCGCCAGCTCAGACCCCATATGTGAAGTTAGGATGTTTTGCCTCAGTGTGCTTATCACTTGCTTACATTGAACTGAATTTACCATTTTAATGCCCATCCCCTCCCCACCCACCCCAGTTTGGAAGGATCCTTTTGCAGTTCTACACTGTCTTGTTTGTTTGTTTTAACCACCCTAAGTAATTTGGTGCTATCAGCAAATTTGGCCACTTCACTGCTTTCTGCTAACTCCAGGGCGGTGTCTTGATGACATCACTTTGCCATTCGTTCCCTCAAAAACTGCATTGCAGCTGCAGGGTGGGGGGCAGCGAATCTCCAAGGCAGGAGGGAGTGTGGGCTTTTGGGGCAGGTCTGGCAGCCATTTAGCTCATCAAGCGCACCCCCTACCCTCTGCCCAGCCTTCCCATGCATCCCTTAACTTACCGTGGGCTTCGATCCACCCCCAGAACATCCCCAGCCTCAATCCGAAGTGAGGTCACCACTGACAGAAAGACCAAAGAACATGGTGAGCCAGCGACTTTTAAAAACCACAGTTTTGGAGGAAAAGCCCATGGTGGCTGCAAATTAGCGGCTGCATCGTATAAAGAATGCAGCTCCACTGCACAACCACCACAGGCTGTACAAGGCATATAGACAAGCCCCGGATCATTGATGAACAAGTTAAAAAGGACCAGTCCCAAGACTGTCCACCAATAGTAGCCAGCTAGAAGCCAGGAGAAAATACAGTGCAATGACAGTATATCCACCCCCTGTTGCTAACCCATGACATCTGGCAGCCAGAAACATACTGTCTCTGAACACAGTTGCACTTTTGATTGTCAGCTTGTGGCTCCCAATAGGTCTATCCCTCCATGTATTTATCTCATCATTTTATATGACAGTCACCATCGCAATTGCAGCCTTGATGTCTGATCTGCTTTCAACTGTGCCTGAAGGTAGTCTTGGAACCAGGGGAGTAATCACATTGTCAGAACTCACCGCAGGAGCAAATTGGTGTGTCTGGAAACAATAGACAAGGTTGCAAGTCTTAGGTAAAGCCTCAGTGTGTCCTGTTTCTGCTGCCCTTGTGCATTGGAAAGTGGTGTCTGGAATTTGCTGGAGCAGAAAAAGAACTATTCAAGTATCTACCTGAGGCTGAAGCTGACCTGCTAGTCATATGATGAGCTCCATCACACCAGCGGTTTAACGCACTCTCATCACATCTGGTATCTGGTATTGCAGCGCAGGACTCGCATGACATCATCCCTGTCCTGTACCCATCTCACCTCTTTTCCTCCATTTTGCATATTATTTTGGTGCAGGCAAAGTCTGGATTATTTTCCGCAAGTGGAGTTAATGCACCCTTAAGCTTCATGTATTGCTGTCCTCTCACTTTTTCCTTTGTTGTGTGTGTGTGCTTTGAATGGAATCTTGCAGACAAAAGGGGAGGGTGGGGTGATTCTCCTCCTCCAGCATACCATGTTGAATGAATGGACTTGTGCTTAGTGGGTTGAATGGACTTTTTACTGCTCCAACCACACCCTCATTGCCCACAGAAATGGAGCCCAGCCAATGAAATTTTAAATCAGTAAATTGCTAGACAACAAAGCCAGAGCAGGAGGAGTGGGGAGGAGCCCACATCCCTGAGGACTCCAGCAGATCTCTATTTTTATGAACTGGAGATGCACAACTGCACATTATCAAAGTAAAGGAAAACAGATCATCCACAAAGGCAAACAGGTGGAATTTCGCATTGGTGGAGTAGCAGGAGAATGGTTTGAGGGTAGGGTGGGTTTTTTTAAAAAAAAAAATCCTAAAACTTAAGGCATGAATGTATCTGATTCAAACTTGGCATGCTAAAACCCTCCGTAAGAGCTATCATGGTGCCAAGTTTCATCTCTTTATCTTTAAAAATTACACTGATGTAAGCATTTTTGTTAATTTCCATTTTAAAAATTCCTTAAAATCAAAGCATGAACTGATCTGAGTTAAACTTGGCATGGCTAAAGCCCTCCTTAAGAGCTATTGCAATGCCAAGTTTAATCTATCTTTAAAAATTACACATATGTAAGCATTTTGGTTAGCCACAAATGTCAATATCAAAGCTACCCTTCACCCTACTCAGCTTCTTCCAAATATGGAGAGAGACTTACTTCTGAGTAAACACATATAGAACTGACTTTTAATAGTATGGTCATTCAGAAGCTTTTTTTAAAGTCTAAAACAGCAAACTGGAAAGAAGTGCTCTGCAACCCTATGCTTACTTCTGAGGTCTTACTTCTGTTTACTCAGAAGTTGGTCTCACTCTGTTCAATAGGGTTTACTCAAAAATAAGCATGCATTGGATTTTACTAAGACTTGGATATAAATACAGTTGAAATCAATGGGATTTACTCTTGAGTAAGGGAATCAAGCCTGGGCAATAAATAAGCTCCACTAAACACACACAGACACAAATACCTCTGATTCTGCCTTAATCCACCCCTGCACAGAATCAGAGGTGTTTGTGTCAATAGGAAGGAATGACTTGGGGGAATTAAAAAATCCTTTAAAAATCAAGAGATGAACCAATCTGATTCAAACTTGGCGTGCCTAAAGCTCTACTTAAGAGCTCTCATGGTCCCAAGTTTCATCTCTTTATCTTTAAAAATGAGGGAGCTGTAAGCATTTTGGTTAACTCCCATAGGAGCTCCAATGAGTGAGGGGGGAAGGCTGCCACTTGATCACAATGTCCATCAACAACAAGAACCAATGAACTAGAGGGGGAAGGAGAAGGGGTGGGGTGGGCACAATAGTAGTGGGAGAGCAAACAAGTGAAAAGAGAGTTCACTGGTATAGTGACGATCCTGAAAGGGAGGAACGCTTGCCATGCTTATGAAATTGAGATTAAAAAAATGTGGAGGAGAACCAGGGAGGAAAATAGGTGTGATGGAGCTCTATAAGTGCTTTAAAATTTTCTACCTGGCAGCTGAAACCAGGTGGAGAGGAAACCACCTCTAGTTTCCAGCCACAGGGCAAATGGGGTGTGGGTTTTTTTTTCACAACGGAAAGCTTTCAGGACATCCAGGTAAGCATGGGCTACAGAGCCAGCCTTAAGTATTACATAGAATGGTGGTAGCATTCTGGACTGTACCACTTTAGATTGCAAAGGGGGAGTCATATTTTGAATGCTGCACCTTTGAATACACACATCTTTCCCAGCATGCAGCAAAGTAGTACAGCAGACATGAAAGTTTAATATTGCCCTTTCTCCTTCAGGCTTGCCTGTGTTCCCCCTGAGCAACCCTCACGGTAGTTGGGGAGGAATGAATTTTCCCAGCAGCAATATACTGCTGTGAGCTATTCCTGTTGTAATATTTTTGGGGTTGAATGGGTAATAAAGACCCATTAGCTTTGCAAATACCTACAGGAGACATATCACATGCACACACGCTGATCAACACCACTGCCTGTATTGATTTATTTTTACTCTCCTTGGGGACATAGCCATGGGCACTACCATGATGAATGTGTGTACTTCAAAATTTATCAGTACACCACTGATTTCAAATGCTTTCCAGGCTGAAGGTCTGTCCATAAATATTTGTGGTAACATCAGAGGGAGAGAGAAAGAGAACACAAGGCTGATTTCATGGGGGTAACAAACAGGATTACAACAGATGGGGAAAGCCAATCACACCAAGGTAGCTGTCTTTCATCGGCAACGCAGAAAAGATAGAGCAGCTGTTAATCTGATGTAACACTTGATATTGAGTTAATGTATCCTTCAATAAAATGAGTAGAATTAATGCTAGTGTGTGGGCTGGGGTGCGCTTACACTTATCGGATGCAACAGGATTTCGCCCCTCTGTTTATTCCACAGGAAAGCTTCCAGTTTTACAAATGGAACTCAGATCCTGCCCCCACTGTGCATAGCTTGCCAGCACAAATAAGGGTATTTCAGTGACAACTCTGGGCAGATGAAGGCAGTCAAAGTGGCTCTCTGATTCTAAGCCCTCTCACCAACCAATCCTGGAGCACCTTCCCAAAGAAGAAAGACTATGTCGTCTAGGGCTTTTTAGAAGTGGGGTATAAGCAATCTGATGCTCACCAGGAATTTTGGACTACAACTCCTGTAAGCCCCAGGTGACATGAGCAATGGTCAGGGATCATGGGAGCTGTAGTCTGAAACATCTGGCAGGAACCAGGTTGCCTACGCCTCCCTGGTTTAGAAAAAAAGCAACCAAATAGCCAAATATATTTGATAGCTAAATGTTGGAAAGACACAAAAGGTTTATTTATTTATTTCATTTATATACCGCCCCATAGCCGAAGCGCTCTGGGCAGTTTACAACACTTAAAAATGGTAAACATTAAAAAGTACACAATTTTTTTTAAAACCATCAGAAACATAAAAACAACAGTATAAAAACAACAGTATCCATTTAAAAACAATAATTCTGGGGTCCATTAAAAACAAAGTTAACGTTGTTAAATACTGTTAAAATGCTGTTAAAATGTTAAAATGCCTGGGAAAAGAGAAAAGTCTTGACCTGGGGCCGAAAAGATAACAATGTTGGCACCAGGCAAGCCTCATCCGGGAGATCATTCCACAGTCGGGAGGCCACCACCGAGAAGGCCCTCTCCCTTGTTGCCATCCTCCAAGCTTCCCTCAGAGTAGGCACACAGAAGAGGACCTTAGATGTTGAGCGCAGTATACGACTAGGTTCATGTCGGGAGAGGCGTTCCATCAGGTATTGTAAGTTTAAACATAATAAGGTGATGGTATAATGTAGTATGGGGAATAACACTCTCAGAGAAACCTACCCAACGTCTGAGAGTATTAAGAGGGCAAAAGGAGAAAGACACTCTTCCAACAGAATGGTGGTGTTTTATTACACATACAAATAAAAGAACAGGGCCACCACAGGTTCCAATAGAAGGAGCAGAACTGATATGTGTGGAATTTCCACTTGTTCTCATTAAATACTTTCTCTGGAGATAAATAATGGATAATACAAAGTCAGACCAGTTGTTGTTACAGTTAAAGAGTTTATAAAGATTAAAATTTGGCTGAAGTGTAAATAATACAGCTAAGAAGACAAAGCATACTTACCTATGTAAGTGTATGGGGGGAATAACAAAGCAATTGAATTGTATATTGTGTTGTATGCTGAAATGGGGGGGGGACAATAAAATTATTCAAAAGAAAAGAAAGCAACCAAGTTGGAGGGAGGGGGACTTGATGGAGGTGTATAAAATTATGCATGGTATGCATCATTTAAGCCATCTAAGTTGGGGGCCATCACCATATCTTGTGGAAATGAATTCCATTCTTTAACTGTGTGCTGTGTGTAGTTCTTTTTGTTTGTGCTGAATCTCCTATCATTCAACCTTATTGGATGGCCCAGGACTCTAGTATTGTGAGAGCAGGAGAAACACTTCTTTCTGTCCAGTATTATGAGAGCAGAGAGGTGTGTTTCTTCTGCTCTCACGGTACTAGAATCCTGGGTCATCCAATCATGTTGAATGATAGGAGATTCAGCATAAACAAAAGGAACTTCACGGAGCACGCAGTTAAACAATGGAATTCACTTCCACAAGATATGGTGATGGCCTCCAACTTAGACGGCTTTAAAAGAGAGGCAAATTCATGGAGAAGAAGTCTTCTACCAGGAATTATAGCAGTCTCCAGATTCAGAGGCACTATGCTGTGATGACCAGAGCTGGGTAGGGCTATTGTCCTGCTTGTGGGCTTCCTGTGGGCATCTCATCTGGTTGACCACTGTGGGAAACAGGATGCTGGACTAAATGGACCTTTGGTGAGATGCAGCAGGCTTCTTCTTGTGTTTTTATGCACAATCTGTGTGCACACTCTCATCGCCGGTATTAGCCATAGCCAGAACCATACAACTCCACAAGCCCAAGAGAGCACTGCCTTGGGTTTCTTGAATGGGAACCTCTCCTGGGGCATGGCAAACTGCTTTTGAAATTGTGGGGTCTTTCAGAAGGAATGTCCACTCTGACATGGGGTGGGAAGTTCTGCTGTTCTAAGAACAAATAACTCCCCCTACAAATGCCTAAACCGTTGGGTATGCCTAAAGTAGTTCTTTGGATCCCACCCCATGTGTGTTGTGTGCAACACTTACCTATATATCCCCACATTGCATTATTTCTGACTGCAGCCCATATATTTTGTGAATTTCTCCAAAATAGGCAGATTCCCTGCGAGCCACGAATGCTTCCTTTCCCTCCTCCCACGTGCATTTCAGCCAAACGGCTGGGATTTCTGTCACCATCTGTGCCACTAGCCAACTGCACTGGCTCTAGAAATGGAGTGACCCCCAGCTCTTGGCAGGAGTCCTGCAAATTAATTGTGCAGTCTTAATTAAAATTAAGTAATTTTTCATTGGTGCCTGAGCCGGTGCTTTCCTGATGATTTATTAAAGTGAGCTACGGGTAAATTAGTCACACGCTGACTGTCATTGCTATATGACGGATGAGCTGGAAAGCAGTGAGCACAGCAAAGAAGGGATGTCATGCTCCAGCAAATAGCATGGCCTTTTCCCTTCAGAGGCAGCCTCCATCCTCCTCCCCTTCCTCTGGGATAATTGGATCCTGCTTCTAAGGATGTGTCCCACCACTTTGCACCATTGAGCAGCAGACACTACAATTGCTGTTTGATTCACTCTCAACTGCTTTGCACGGTTGCTGAGGGCTTCTCATCATGTTATTTAGGGCTCATGTGCTTAAAGCTGCATCTAGCTTTGGTACAACTGAAGGGTCGTCGTAGGTCTGAAAGAAGGAATAACACACCATGGGACAAGGCTCTCATGACAAGGCTGAAGGCCCGGGGCTCACAGGTGCTCGCACCAGCAATTGAGCTAGGCCAGGATCTTGATCCACTTGCCTACAGCCGATACTCAACTAACCTGCCAATTAAAGCAGTTAGACACAAAACCCTAAGAGCACATCTCCCAGGCAGTTTTGAAAGGGTCCTAATGCTGGTCTTATACACTACACGTGCTAGGGTGGCCATGTGTCTTCTGTTTTGGAGATGCCCTCTGTTTGAAGGCCTGTCCTGTCCAAGTCCACTTTAAAGAGAAAGAACCATCGGAAGGGAGAGCCAAGAGGGGGTCAAGGGGGGGGGATCTTGAACTTGCCCATGAACACTAAGCAGCACCTGGGCAGCAGACTGTCGTCTTCCCCACTGTGGGGAGATGTATTGTATTTTTATTTACATTATTGGAATAATTTATTAATTTGCATCTATACACACGCATGCAATTTTCATGCAATTTGGTGCGCTGTTTTATGGTGATTCGTAGATGGCCGTCCTGCATCCAACCCCAGCAGCACACATGCATTGATTATGGCTTCAGCAGCACTCAGGGCCAAATTCAACAAGACTCTAAACATGTCTTTGCCTTTAATGTGCAGAGGCTTAAAAAATAAAGCACGTAGTCTCACATGAGATACATGATCAGGACCACACTAAGCGTGTTGGGAGAATTTCATCCTTTCCTCCCCTGATGTGGTCCTGAGTGAAAACCCTCCTCTGTGGCACTATTTGCATTGAGAGGAAAGTGTCATCAGCAGGGGAATTTCCTCCCAATGCCAAAACCAGCTTCAAGGGGGATTTTCCTTGGGACTCCATCAGGGGTCTCGAGGAAAGTCAGCTTTCCCCAACCTGGTGCCCTCTAGGTGTGTTGGGCTGCAGCTCTTCTCATTCCCAGCCAGCAGGGCCATTGGCCAGCATCAAAGGTAGGCATGGTGGGGCACCTGGCAGAGGCCCTACAGTTGCTTCTCCTCTTCAACTGCCTCTCATTCTGGCCCAGATAACAGAGATGCTGAGAAGGAGGAGCAATAGATGCCACTGCCTACTCGCTCATTGGCTCTTTGCCTGTCAAACAAGCAAGTGGTACCAATGATGAGAAAGAGGAGGAGGAGCAGGAGCAATAGCAGCTGGTAACAACGGCATGAGAAGGGAGGGAGGGAGCCCTCTGTGGGTGTCTTGTCCAAGCGCCCTCAAAAAACTGGAAATAGCACTAATGCTGGCTGGGGATAATGGGAGTTGCAGTCCAACATATCCGGAGGGTACCAGATTGAAGAAGACCAGTTTAAATACTCCCTCCATGCCTCCCTCCACTCTCCACAGTGGATGCCGTTTGCTTTTTTAAAACACACACACACACACAAACCCTGCATGTTAAATGTAAAGATACATTTAACATCGTGCCTGGTTTGGTCCTTACTCTCTCCAGACTTCTCCACAATTAGGGCAATGGCAGAACCGGCCCTGGCAGAGCACAGATTTTTGCTTTTGGCATGAGATTCTTCATCCACCTCCCCCACACGTCTGGCTTTGTGCTAATGCTGTGAATGTTTAGTGTGGGAAGCTTCTGGGCAGATGCATTCCAAGGGCATTCTCAGTTTAAAAAAAAACAAAGCAAAGCAAAACTTCAATCGGTCTGTGTAGAACAAATGTAAAACCTACTTTGGTTAGAATGCACACTCAGGCCCTTTCTACACCTAAGGATTTCCCCAGGAAAATGGAAGGATCGACCCTGCCTGCTCCCGGGATCTCCTGTGTGTCATTTGCAAGCACAGGGATGATCCTGGGATGAGCTTGGGGGAAAGGGCAGGTGTAGAAACAGACTCAGTTTCAAGGTGGCTCTCTTCCACTGTGACAGCAACACTCACACATGACATGCAAACTGTGCAAGAGAGGCTCACAGTTGGGGCTGAGTGGGAGGGCAGTCCTCTCTTTGAAGGGCTGTCAGGGGCCACCCTAGAGAGAAAGCAGCCCCTGCAGCCTGGGTTTGAGCAGAGATGCATATTGAACAATCAGCCTCCTTCCTTGCAGAGAGGCAGAGCCGTAAGGTGCTATGCAGACAGATGGTGCCACACACCATGTTGTCCAAACTCAGCAGGGCTTAGTCCCAGAACCTGTTGCCCAGCAAGGAAGCAGGGTGGGTGGGTTCAGGCCTTTGCCATGCTTCCTTTGTGTGAAATGGGGTGGGTGGGCTCTTCCCCATGTCTAGAACATCACTTGAGAACAGGACAAGGTAAATGCATCACCTCTTTTCCTCTCTTGGTGGCTGCTGCTGCCGCCGCCACTGCTGCCCTGTGGTGGCAGCCAGGCAATGCAGCCAGGCACATCTGCCTGAAGAGACCTGGAATGGGAACTGTGTACAGAGACTCTCCTCCATTCTTATCACTGCTCCATGAGCTCCTGGCATCCTGATTGGTTCACAACCTGGCCTCAGGATTGGCTGGTGCCTCTAAAGCACCATCATCCCAAAAATAAGCCTGCTGGTGGTGATCTGCTGCCATTGGTTGCTCAGGGCTCCTCTGTTTTGCTTTGAACTGATTTGCTTGGCTCTGCTAGCGGCTGCTCTGCAGCTCCTCTCTTCCCAAGCAGCAGCCGGTGCTATTGGCATAAACTGCATATGATAATCAAGTAGTACAGCTGAGATTTCCCACTTAGGCATGATAAAAAAAAAACCCTCCCCAATGAGAGTTCTGCTGCTGCACTGGAAGATGCTGTCATTCATAGAGAGAATCTCTCCTGCCCAGTGGAGGTTGGTGGCTCTGGTTTCAGTGGGGCTATGAATCCATTCTGGGTTTCCATCAGAACCAGCCAGAATTCTAAAGGAGCTATCCCATGGGTTCAAGTACTTTGGAGAGCTCTAAATGAGCTGGTGTTGGCTGGTTCTGGTGGAAACCCAGAATGGATTTACAGCCCCACCAAAATTGGAGCCACCAGCCTCCTCTGCTCCCACCCCTTTCACAACATTCCTATCTCCTCTCCCCCCTATTCCCCCCCCAGCCCCCCAGAGCCACTCTCACTCTTCTCCCATGGCCCAGCAAGGAACTCCCCTGATCATTACTCTAAAGCAATCTTCCCTGACCTGGTGCCTTCCAGATGTTGGACAACAACTCCCATATGGGGATGATGGGAATTGTAGTACAACACATATGGAGTGAGTCAGGTTGGGGAAGGAGGCTGCCCTGAAGGACAGGAGACTTCTTTGGAACACTGCACTATGGTACAGCAAACAACAACAACACAACAACAACCTGCCAGTTGGGATGCTGCAAGCCAAGGGGTGAGAAAGGGGTAGGTGTGCAGGTGTAGGAGTCCTCCATCATGTCTTGAGAAGCTACAGCAGTCTTCCCCAAGCTGGGGCCCTTCAGATGTGTTGGATTGCAATTCCCATCATCCCCGGGAGTTGCAGTCCAACACCTCTGGAGGGCCCCGCTTGGGGAATGCTGTGCTGCAGGAGCAGGTGGAATGGTAGAGGGACCACTAGGACAAAAAGATCCAGCATCCGATATGTGTGTGTTGTGGGGGCGGGGGGGAGCACATTTTCCCCCAGGGCATGAAAATGCTATTGCCCCCCCCCCCCCGGCCCACTCATCATTTTCCATGGGAGGAAGAAACCAGCTCACCTACAATTTGTGGGATCCATCTCTGCTGGGCTGCAATTCTTATGGATTTTTGAAATTTACCTTATTTTATAATACGACTTCCAGGGCAAGTCCACCATGACATGTTGTGACTTATAAAGACTGAGCATTTGAGGCTGAGGCTTTCCCTTTTTGCAACGAAGGAAGGCTGCAGAGGGAGGCTGTGGGGACAGAGCATCTGGGAGCCCAGTTGCCTGGGCTGCACTAATCTCCCCTCTGCAATGCTCCTGGGATGGAAGGGGCCTGCCCAGCAGTGCCCCAAGGTGCTTTCTGAACACCTCCCGCCTGCCCTTCACATCCCACTGCTCTGCAGAGACGCCTGCCGCTCCTTCTCCCCACCTGCCTTGATTACAATTCTGCCACTGTAAGCAAGGCTGATGAGAGCACAGCAGTGTCAGCTGAGAAAGATGGCATTATACAGCTTAATGGCACAGAACTCCTGCAGCACTGGTGTCTGAGCGAGCCCATTAGTTGACTGATAGAAACATAAGATTATAAAATAACTATTTACTCTGAGCCTGCTGACACGATTGCAAGAGGCACAGACAGCAGGGGCAACGAGGGCTCCCTCTGCGAGAGACAGCACAGAAGGGTGGGGGCCACGGTGAAATGCCTGGATGGGAAGCCCAGCTGACCCAAGACACTGGCACTGGAGTGCCACTAGGGGGTGCCACTCCAGTGCTACTCCTGGGACTCCCTAGACGTAAGCAGATGGGGCGACACGGCGTGCCCCAGACAGAGTAAAACAGCTAGCTCTTGGTCCAGAGTTAGTGCATGCTCCTGGAACCAGTGTGGTGTAGTGGCTGGAGTGTTGGCCTGGGAGTCGGGAGTTCTGGGTTCTAGTCCCCACTCAGCCATGGAAGCTTATTGGGTGACTTTGGGCCAGTCACAGACTCTCAGCCCAACCTACCTCATAGGGCTGTTGTTGTGAAGATAAAATAGAGAGGAGGATTATTATGTATGCCACCTTGGGTTCCTTAACGAGGAAAAAAGGTGGCATAATAAACAAACAAACAAACAAACCACTAAGGAGATACTCTGTAGGAGCATTTCTGTCACCAGCCATCAATTTCCACCATAGTTTAAGGAGGATACCGGGGGGGGGGGCTCTTTTCTGTTGTGGTCATTCTCTCCCCCTTTGCAACTCTCTCCCACTTGCAGCATGACAGGCGTGGTGTTCCAGGGCTTGTGAAGAACTCATTCCTTTACCCAAGCATTTGTTGTTTTTAATACAGGGGGTCTTAAAACGAACTCTGCCTTGGCCTTTCCTGGTGGTGCGGCAGCGACAGCAACAGCCAGGCCTGGCACAAGGTCTCTCGCTGCCTGAGGCAAAAGATCGTGGCCCCTGACCCTTGCTTTTACTTTCACCACCACCACATTGGCTCTACGGAGAGCTGTGCGAATGGAAGAAGCGGCCTTGGGACTCCAGCGAGACCTTCAAGAGAGCTCCATGGCCACTTCTTCCAGCTGTGTGTGATGAGGGAAGGAGGGAGGAGAGGGCGGGCGGCTGCTCTAGAGACCCCTCCGGCTGCTCTCTCACTATGGCGAATGCCACAGTGGGGGAGCGGCTGGTGGGGATCTTCAAGGCACCCTGTAGAGGCTGCAGGGGGTGGGGGAGTGGAACAGTGTGATTTATTGCTCCTCCTGCTTTGCCCCCTGATGCGTGTGCCACATCCTGCCCTATTGGGGTGGGTGGGTGGGTTTGGCCCTGGCACTAGCAAAGCAATCTGCAGTTTGACGCTGAATTCTGGCAGTGCAACACAATGGAGGCTGAAAACGCCAAATGTAGCTTTAAAGCTAGTCAAAACTGGTTTTTTTCAGTCTCTATTGCATCATGATGCTGAAATTCCGTGGTAAACTGCTGGTTGCTTTGCAGCCACCACCACCAAGCTGCCAAAAATTTGATGGTGCTGTGGATGTGGCAGAAGGGGTGCAGCCCACAGGCAGGTCCAGGGTGTGTGTAGAAATTCCCCCCGGGTCCCCAAAGTTGCCCGTCCCACTTTAAATAACTAGCTTAGTAGACATTTTGTTGTAGCTGTGTCTTTTATTTTAATTGTTATGTTAATGAATTCTGTACACTTATCCTGCAATTTGAATGAAGAGCAGTATAGAGTTATTTCAAACAAACAAACAAACAAATCAATCAATAAATTCCACCCTACAGTAAACCATAGGGTAAACTAATGATCACAGTGTCAGGGCACTTCTGAAAATGCCTTTTTATTCCAGAGATAAGTGTAAAAAAACCAGTGTCAGAAGTGGCAACATTACAACAGATTTATGGCGCAATCCTATGCAAGTTTAGAAAGGGGGGGGAGTCCTACCACTCCTAGGGCCATGGCTGGGGCATGCTGGGAGTGTAGGATTTTTTTCCCTTTCTTAACATGCATAAGATTGTGCCCTTAGACTCAAGAGAAATATGTTGTGTTGTGCCCATAAGCTTCGCTTTGGCCTTCGCCAAATTATTTCCTGTCTATCTCTCCCACCTACTTTCACTGGGAAGGTCTTTGGGGGACATAGATTGATCAGTATTCTATATAATTCCAAAAGCACAGGGTTTCCAAACTCTACTATGTGCAAATACTGCTCCAAGGCGAAGAGACTGCATTTTATATTTAACATAGTTTCCACTGTTAGTTGCACTGCAGCATTTACTTACAGCAGGGATGGGTTTGGGTGGGTGGAAAAGGACTAGACTAAAGTAATGTGGGAGAAGAGAGGGACCACACGGTTGCCATGGAATCTCCAATGCTAATTTCACATCAGCAGCTTATGATGGTACTTAACCATGCACCTAAGCACAACCTAGACAATCATTATAAATCTTGCAAAGTTACAAATGTATTTGGTTTTGCCAGGGTCTTGTCACCCCACCCCACCCCCGCCCACTCAGTAATGATCAGAACAGAACTCAAATCCCCCACAAACCACTGGATTATTACACTGCCTTCATGAAAGTTTACTAGGACAGTGGGGGATGGTTCCAGGTGACAATGTCTCCTACTCGTGATCTCCTGCGTATCTTCTGACTTTTTCCTTGTCACAGAAAATCTCTTAAGAAGAAAAGGATGGAACAGCTAATGCCCTTCTGGTTGCTCGCACTATGAGCCATCCATCTGGAAGCACCCTCGCGCTGGGTGCTTTTCACAATGTTGACAAACTACGATGCTTTCCCTATCAATTTCAATGGGGAATTCACCATATCATAAATTACCAAAAATACAGTACTAAATTCAAATCTTGCAATATAGCAGTGCCATCTACCAAAAATGAAACATATATGAAAGGAACTGGGGGGCGGGGCGGGGAAGGTGGGGAAAGTGTGTGCATTGTGCCAACAGTACATCCACAAAGACTCTGGAAGATGAAGCCCAGGTAAGGCTGCGAGACTTTTGCTTAATGTAGAGAAGCTCGTAGTGATGACTAGATTCTATTGGAATGAGCTGTGGGTGAGCTGCCTTTGAAACTTATGCTGCTTCAGAATGTGGATGCTGTTGGGGATTTGACTGGAGCAATTTTACAATTCACTAGCTTTCAGTTAGTTTCTGGGCCCAATGTAAAATACTGGTATTGACCTTTAAAGTCCTAAGTCCTTCTCTGGAGGACCTGTTTTGTGGCCCCTGTTCATTTGAAGCACAGTGGGTGGTGATACAGAATTGGGCCTTGGGGTGACAGTAAACAGTCGGGAACCAATATTAGATGAAAGATTGCTGCAACCTTTATTAAATGTCACACCATGATATTAACTGGGAGTGTTGCCAATTATTTACTTATTTGCCGATCAATCTCCACTTGGAGGGGATGAAGGAAGCTGATGGGCAAAGAAGCCCAATCCCTTCACTTGGCACCCGGGGAACTTTTCTGGTGGTGCAAGTGGCATCTGCCCCTCGAAGGCCATGCTCATCCTTGAGCCCAAGGCCTGGAACTTCCAACTGAGACTGGGTCAGGTGCAATGAGGCCTTATGTAGCCTCATCCACCAAATTATAACCCAAATATCTCCGATATGGCCCAAATCTCAGCCCTCATGAGATTTGGGGAAATCTCATTCCCCCATGTCTTACAATGGCTGGGATTGCCCAGCCTTCAGGAGACTTGCCTTCAGTTCAGAGCAGCTGAGAGCCAATGCCACCGCCTGGGTCAATGCAATCCCCACCCTCCTCTGCTGATGGAGACTGTTATGGTTCAGGAATGGGGTCTTGTCTGTGTTGGCTCAAAAGTTATGGAATTCCCCCCCCTAGCAATGTCTTCTTTCTCATTCCCTGATGGCCTTCTGATCATCCTTTTCAAGTGAGCCTTTGGGATATTCTAGATGCTCTTCTTTGACAACTGCATGGTGATGTTTTTCTGTTTCTGTTTTTGGATCTAATTGCATGTACATTCCTGCTTTGTATTGCCCTAACTCTGAATGAGAGTCAGGTAAGTTTTCTGCACAGCCATGACTGAATAGATGTTGGGGAAGAAAACACAGCTGTTGATTATGTCACTGAATAATGCTGGTGCTTCCTTCTTTGCTGTGCTAAGACAGCTCTGTCTTCTGGGTTGGACAGCCAAGTTACAGTACCCTCAACCCCTGGTGGATGCCACCACTGCACACTTTAGCCCAATTTTCCCAAGCATGGGTCCCCAGATGTTTCTGGACTACAGTTCCCATCATCCTCAGCCAGCATGTCCAATAGGGGGAAGGTTGCTTTCGCCCTATTCAGGAGTCCCTGGAAAATCATGAAAAGGATGGAAGCCTTTTACAGCAGGGCAGGATCTACACTACTGATTTAAAACAGTTTATAATAGTAGTGACAACTGTTGAGGCCCAGGACGAACTCCCTATACAGGAGTTTTCAAAGTGTTATATCCTGCTTAGTGTAGATCTGGCCCAGGTGAAAGCCATCACAGAAACACAACCAAGAGCCTTTCTACATGAGGTTTTAATTGTGCACTAGTGGTTGCTCACCCACGGTCCTTTATATGTCATCCTCCTCCAGGACCACTTCCGTTCTTTGCAACCATTATTGCACATGAATGAGGTAGGTTGATGGTACCATAAAAGTGTCATCCGCAAGCATCTTGAGTCTTCAAATAAAATGAAATGCTGTCCAACACAGCAGGTTACATACATAGCTCTGGACTGCACACACTCATAAGCCCTATTCAGGCATTCTGCTTCTAAGCATACTAAGCATGCAAGGAGAGGGAGCCCTCCAGGCCTGCCCAACCCTACCATTGCTTATATTACCCTAAACTCAGGGTAGGCCAGTTTCTGAAGAGCAGAGCCTACTATATCCACGGAGAGCCTCTACATGATTCAGAATGCTCTCAATCACGTGGGGAGCCTCGTTGTATAGAAGAGACTTTCCTCTTTGGAACATTGCCCCTTCATGAGTTCAGTGCAATGAAAGCAATAACGGAGGGGGTGGAGCAAGTGTGCTCCCTCTCCTCACACATTTTGCATGCTCAGAATCAGAATGCCTGAATAGGGCCCAGCTGACAGTATTTCCCTTGTCTAGGGCCAGATCTTCACCAAGCAGAATACAACACTTTAAAAACGGTTTGAAAACGGTATGTATAATGTGTCCTGGGCCTGAACAGTTGTCAAAACCATTATAAGCAGTAGTGTAGATCCCGCCTAGATTAAGCTCCGGCTTGTTCCCACTCGTTCAGTTTCATCACTGACTCCAGATTCTGGTTCGGAACATCTGTAAGGTCTCAGATTTCCAGTATTAGGATGAGGAGGGGAAGACTTCAATCACTCAAGAGACAAACAACTAAATGTTTAATGATGTCTTTAGTACAATATTCATGAAATAACAAAGAGAGTTACATATATAAATCAAATATAAACCCTCTAGCTTTAAATCACAGTTACAACGCACAGCATCGAGACCGGCAAAGTCACTTGTCTCTGTTCCTTCTGTCTGTTGTTCCTGCTTCCTGTTGTGGAGGTTCACGCTCCCTCTCTGGCTGAGGGCAGCTCAATCTGCCTCTTTCTCTTCTTCACCAGTCCACTGCCTTCCCTGGACTTCCTCTTCAGCCGCACTCCTTAAGCTCCTTCAAAGCAGCGTTTTGAAGTTTACTCGTGACTGGCCACCCACGGATTTTCGCAGGTCATTTTTAACATCACTGTGTTCCTCCTGCACGTCTCCTGCTCCTTATTATAAAATAATCTTCATTAAACACAACTCTTCTGAGCTATAACGTTATTATTTGTCGTGATTTCCTGCTGGGTGCAGGAGAGGTTTTGCTATAAAGGGCGCTTTCCCACTAAACTGAATAGGCCACATGGTCACTTCTCTTCTTGCTCTCTTCCTCCGTGTAATTGCAGCTCATTGCAGAAGTGGAAGATGCAGCTCCTTCAGAGCCAACGGTGCGGTATGCAATTCCCCCATCCCCCATCTGAAGGAGCTCCTTCACTCTGCTACAGTGTTATGGCGGAACCAGGACTAGATCTACACTAGTGCTTTTTACCAGTACTGAAGTGCACTGGGACACATTACACACTTCGGCCCTGTTCAGAAGACACCTTAAACCATGGCTATAACCTCAGTGATTAAGCCAGAAAGCTGGGCTGTGTTCAGAAGACACCTTAAACCATGGCTTTAACCATGGTGAATAAAGCAAAAAGCCTTATTCACTGTGGTTAAAGCCATGGTTTAAGGTGTCTTCTGAACACAGCCTGGCTTCCTGGCTTAACCACCATGGTTTAAGGTGTCTTCTGTACGGGCCCTCCATATACCACTTTTGTAGTGTTATATTTCACACTTTTTATTCCGTAGTATCCAAAATACCACACCAGATGTCGCAGTGTGTGCTACAAGAGATAAATGCACAGGAGGAATATAGCGTTACCATCATGGGATCATATCAGTATGACATATGGGGTAGATCTGGCCCAGGGCTCATGGGGTCGCAGCCCCAGCACTTTTTTTATTAGCAGGGCTGCTGATGTCAGCTGCCGCGGCCCTTAGATTTCTCTGCTCCCTGTGAGCTTAGCTGCAGTAGCTGGGGTGTGTGTGTGTGTGTGAATTTTCCCAGCAACAATATATTGTTCCCTGTTGTAATGCACAGTATTTTGGGGTGACTTGTTTTCAAATGTGCAATGAACACCCTTTTGCTTTACAAAAGACCTGCTCCAGTTTTCGCTAGAAATGATTTGTTATATGGATCAACACAGTTGCCCGAATTTTTGAACTCTCCACAGGGGAGTGGCTCTGCGGACTGTCACGATGTGTGGCTGCACTTCAGAATTCACCCTTACACCACTCCACTGCTATCACTTGCCACTGCTGCCTTCTCTTCCCCTTCAACTGTTCCTCCCCTCTCTCTTTTCCATCTTCTCCACCTCCAACATCTTTTTAAACTTCCGTTCCATTCTCCACTCTCTGCATTCTGTGTCCACCTTGCTTTACACAGCTCATATCCCAAGCACTAAAGGAGCAGGCATTACATATCTGTCATCAGTCCAAGCATCTGGAAGAAAGGAGAGAGTGTAGTGGGTGACCCAGCATCTGTGGGACACACTCCCATTGGAGGTCCTCCACGCACCATCCTTGCAGGCCTTTAAGAAGGCCTTGAAAACATCTTATTTTACACTGGCCTTCCCATGATTAGTACTGTTAGTGCTGCTATTGTTCTTCTTGCTGGCTTTATTGTTGGTTTTATTGTTTTTAATTACTATTCTATTGTGATTATGTTTTTATTGGTTTTAATATTTTAACTGTTTTATGTATTCTATTGCTGTAAGCCACCTTGTGAGGACTTCTGCCCTGAAAGGTGGCCAAGAAATATTTTAAATACATAAATAATATAATGATGGTACCATCCCCTGCTCCTTTTCCCAGCAGTTTCATATAGATATCGAACAACCCAGGAGACTACCCACAAGCCAAAAGTTACTGGGAACAGCAGCAGCAGCAGCAGCATCTTAGCACCACCTTCTGAAATCTATCTACCCCTAGATAGAACCAGAACCACTGCAAAGCAGCGCATCCCAGCCCCCTAGATCCATACCAGCCAGGAGACCTGGAAGGATACAATAATTGATCGTGTCATAAGCTGCTAAAGGTGCAAACCTATGCATGCTTAGACAGAAAATGATCCTTCAACTCCCAGCATGCCCCAGCATGCAGGCTGGGGCATGCTGGGAGTTGTAAGACTTTTTTCTGTCTAGACATGCATAGGACTACACCCTAAGAGATCCAACAGAGAAGCTCTCTCCCTGTCCATTTCCCCACGAAGATCATTAGCTCTGTCAACCAAATTATAAACATGACAAGTATTAGATATTTAAAACGGAAAGCAAAAGGGTAAAGCAGCCATATGTTCCCATCCAAAGGAAAGAACACATATTTAATGCAGAATTCTGCACAAACCACATGTATTAAAACTTCTCCTAGTGACCCTCTTCAACAGGAAAATCACTTAGCTGGCAGAATCAGTCCTGTTCAACCAACCTATGGATTAGCAGAGAGACAGCAGATTGGAGTCCCAAAGACAGTTCTGTCGCTACATCACTCAACAAGGAGCTAAGTAACTCTCTCTCTCTCTCTCTCTCTCTCTCTCTCTCCTCGACACAAATTTCTGAGAGTCCAATTACTGAAAAAGCCTACTCCTAGCTCTGTCATTTGGTCATTTCCAGTGGAGTCTGGTGGCTCTGATGTCAGTGGGGCGGTGAACCCATTCTGCGTTTCAGTCAGAACCAGTCAGAACTCTAAAGGAGCTCTCCATGGTGCTGAACCCACTTTGAGAGTAGGACAGCTGCTTTAGAGTTCTGTCTGGTCTGACTGAAACCCAGAGTGGATTTACTGCTCCACTAACACTGGCCGTTTCTATTGTGTTTCTAATAATTTGGAAAACACACACACACACACACACACACACACACACACACACAAAATACATCCCCCCTCCCAATATTACACCATTGTTAAGACCCTGGCTTGCTTGACCTGGCAACAGCTGCAACATTTCAGCATGGCAATAGCGCATAGACAGGTCATTTAGTGATGGAGAGGCCCTGAGGTAGCACCAAGCCATGATACTTGCACATCCTTAAGAAGGAGGAAATAATCCCTAGCCCAGCATCAAGCACCATTAAGTTTTGTCACCTGCTATCCATCTGCCTGTAAAAAGCTCGCTCCACACTTTGCTCTCTTATTTCATTGCAGGCAGATGAACCTGAGGTCAATCTGTCCCGATGGACCATGGCTGGTGGGGACCATATTGTGAAATTCCACAAGACCAATGCTCAACAGGGACCTTCAGGTAAGAAAAGCCGGAAGAATTTATGGCTAATAAATCAATGCTGTGTGACAAAGGAGAGGAAGCATTCTTATAGGCTGGGTGCCACAGGAATAGCAATGAGTGATCTGCAGATGTGGCCGTCACTGGAGAATGAGAGCAATCATCTGTGTTCTCCTCTTCACAGATTGCCTCAGTACATGGCTGGGTTAAAGCCAGGGGCAAGGTTTCTCTCCCATCTGTGAAGTTAGTCAGCTGAGGATGGGCTTTTTTGCTAGCTGGCATAAACTGACACGCACTAGCTGTGTGTGCGTAAAAGAGAGCATGCTCCATTTTAGTGCTGTGCTGAAACTCCACCTGTCCTTTCCCAACCTCTTCATTTCCCCATGAAAGAGGCCGGGGGGGGGGGGGGGATTTCTGCCTCTTCCATGGGGATGTTGAAAATTTTGAAGACATTACTCAGAATGCTGGGCTTCAGGGAATCCTTGCTGTAAGGAGGTTGTGGAGGCATGGTGCTGGCGGTTTGTGGACTCTTTCTTTTAATATTTTTTACCATTCTGTCTGGGCAGCCTCGCTGGCTGCTTAAGCTTTCTGAAAAGCCCCACAAAGAGCTCAACCAGGACTTCCTCCCTTGGGACTTTCCAGTGCTGCTGAGGGCTTTGAAAGCTGAGTGAGAGTGACAATTTCTCATTCTCATTCTCCTCATTCTCCTCCTTCTTTTCCTCTTCCTCCTCCTCCTCCTTCTTCTTGTCCTCCTCCATGTTCCCCTCATCCTTTTTCTCCTCCTTTTCCTCCTCCTCCTCCTCCTGAGTCTTCTTCTCCTCCACCTCCTCCTCCACCACCACCTCCTCCTCCTCCTCCTCCTTTTCCTCCTCCTCCTCCTCAACCTCTCTCCTTCTCCTCCTCAACGTCTTTCTCCTTCTCCTCCTCCTCCTTCTTGTCCTTCTTCTCTATCTTCTCCTTCACCTCAAAGTCTTCCTCCTCCTCCTCCTCCTCCTCCTCCACCACCACCACCACCACCACCACCTACTTCCCCTTCTTCTTCTCTTCCTTCTCCTTCTCCTTCTTGTTAATTCCCCCAAGTACCACATTTTACAGCCAACCTAGACAAGACATTTAAATTAGGGTGGCCACTTATGCATCACCAAAACAAGGGGACAAAAGATGGCACAGATTTACATAAAAATTGTCTGTGCTAATTTATATGCAGAGATGCAGCTTTAGAAATAATTACTGTAATTTAAATAGAAAAACAATACATCTCACCATGGCAGGGAAACCGGGTATCAGATGACCTGAAGGCCTGCTCAGTCTGCTGTCCGGGTGCTGCTAACTGTGCATGGGCAACTTCAAGGCTCCTGATCTTCCTTCTTATGGCAACAGGACTTAGACATCAGCTTCTAACAGAGGACTGTTTTCTACAAAGTAGGACACAAGGCCACCCTCCATGAAAGGTATCTTTGCATTTAACGTTCATGTTATTTTTTAATACAAATCCCCCAATGCAAAGAGCGGCATCTAAACCACGATTGTCATCAAGACCACAGTAGGAAGCCAAAGGTTCAAGTCCCCCCCCCCCGGTATACCTGCTGCAACCCCCCCCTCAAAACAGTCCACCTGGCCCTGCCAGTAGCTGCTCTTTGCATTCTTAAACATGCACATTACATGCACAAATCCACTAGCTTGCCCCTGGCCCTGGAAAAGACAGGCACTGTCTATTTTAGATCAGTTTGTGGAAGCAAGGTAGATTACCAACAAGCTGTAAATGTCAGCACTTCGATATATTTTCAAATTAAATTTCAAAAGTGCAGGTATATTTTAAGAACACTCCTTATAATAACTATTTTTTAATTAAAACTTTTACTCTGCCTTTCTACCCAAAAAAAGGGCACTCACAGTAGATAACCTTAAAATATAGATTAAAAGCAAAATCTCAATAAAAGCATAAAATAAAAGCAAATAAATTAAAATGCAATTAAAGACACAACAATAAAAGAAGCGAACAGCATCCAACCAAGTAAAACACGCCAACTTAAAGGCCAAAGACCTGCCCAAATAAAACTGACTTTGCCTATTGGCAGACGTCAACAGAAAGGGGGCCAACCTAGGTTCCCTCAGCAGAGAGCTCCAGAGCCTGGGAGCAGCCATTGAGAAGACCCTCTCTTGTGTCCCCAACAAATGTGCCGCTGATGGTAGTGGGACCAAGAAACGGGTATCCCCTGAAGATATGACAGCTATAGCAATGGTGTATCAACAAAGGTCAGATGATCACCTTAAATTTTTCATACTAAAGAAATGTGTATGTTTGGCAGGCATATTTAGTGCAGAGGCCCATATTTACTGGTTTACAATAATAGTCATTCATTGTGTAGAACCAGGGCGTTGTCCAGAAATATAGGTGCTCCTAAAAATAATTGCATGTGGTCTGCAGGACTTGTTTCCCCACAACTCTGGGCACCATTTCCATTTTGATTTTGATTTTTGGTATTGGATGCACAAATGGAAACATGAACAAATTGCAGCTGAAATTTGAATAATTTGGGCAAATTGCAGTTGTACTTTGCCCATTTTGTGTAAATTATGTGAATTTGCACAAAATTCAGTTGTGATTTGCGCAAATAAAAAAATCATAGAATATCTGCTAACTGGACCAACAGACCAGTTAGCAGAAAATGGGCTGATGCCCAGATGCCCAAACTGACAAAAACCGATCAAGCTCCACTCCCCAAATGAATTCCTCCAACATCTCTAGTTCAGATATTTCATTCTCTGGACCTGCTTATTCAAATACCCCCAAATACACATAGAGAGCCTGAGCACATACAGTTTGTCTCTGTGTTGGCTCTTTCAAACAAAACATTGTGCCAAATAGACAAAGAGGAAGCAAATGTGGGATCAGCAGCCACAGGGTGGTTGTGATCCTATGCTTTCCTCTACCTGCATTCAGAATAGTGGTCTTTTCCTACGTAACAAAAGGCTCAACATTGTAACTGTGGCACTTGCTAAAATAAACGCTGATTCACGGTATAATTATACAGTGTTGATTTATTTATGTAACGCTAATTAGGCACACATACATGAGTCTATGAACAATTAGATTCACTGCTGTAAGATCCTAGTCTTATATGTATTTTTGTAATCGGCTTTCAGCCTATACAGCCAAATCCAGCCACTTCTGAGTGTATCATTATCACCCACACTAGTCAGCATTGTGGTTCTAGGAACACTAAAAACACATGTCTGTGGATAAGAGAAAATGGCTTTAAATGATGGGCTTGAAAACCAATTGGCACTCTGAGTGGTACTATTTGAGCAGTGAAGAAACTAGCTACATTAACTCTGCAGTCCCTTCTAACGTCAAACTTTCAGGATCAGTTTTGCAAACTGCATGGAAATCCCCCAGTTTGCAGAGAAATGAAGTGTATTACAAACCACCTACTGTTAGCTTCAATTAAAACAACACCCACACCCTGTTATATTCACTGTATTCTTTTAGATGGCAGGTTAGGACCTTCTGGCAAACATTTCATTTCTAATCTTCTGCTCGGTTTATTAAACTGACTCTTCAAAATGCTTTAATGTTTTCATATTTTTATATTTTCATTGTAGTATTTATTGGGGAGTATTTGACAGTGTCTTTCTGCAACTCATAGCACTAGTAGAACCCTGTGGAAACTTTCCATTGTGCAACCATTTGCACAACCACACTTGTGTAACTACTTGCACCACCGTGCTTGCACAAATGTAACTATAGTTGGATTCCCTTCTTGCACATAATTCAGAACCCAGTTTCTGCTCAGGCAACGTATTTGCACTAGTGGAATGACACTGTTAGATATTGCTCGTTGTTTTGTTTCATTGTTCTTTGGATTTTTTAAAGAATAATAATTGTAAACTACCCTATGGGCATCTGCTAGTTGGGTGGTATATACACGGATTTCCAGGGGATTCCAAGGGCTAGAAAGGAAAGTCACTTCAATTCAAGTGTCAACCTGGTCCAATCATATTAGCTAGCACCATCTGAAGTAATCTCAGTACTTCAGCCAAGACAAATTTCCTACATAGATATCTCATAGGAAACTCAGCACACTTTGCATGGACACCATCAGGTATGATCAGCACACGCATCTCCATACTGCTGCATGAAAATATAGCAGGAACCCTCAATTATTTCACATGGAGAAATAGGAGCATCATAGGTGTATTGAGTGGGATTAGACTAGAAGATCCCCAACGTCCCTTACAACTCTATGATTCAATGTGTGCTTGCAAGACATAACAGGGTACATGCAGGGGGAGTGAAATTCATCTTGTGAATGAATTTCCTTCATTCTTAGTCCTGCTAGAATTGCTAGAAAAGAGAAAGAGGTCAGATATCCCAGGGGGCAGAAGAAATCAGAGGAGGAAAGCTCATCTTGATTGCCCCACCAACTTTCCCCACCTTCCAGATGTTGGTTAATGAGTACCTTGCATTTGCAGCATCATTTTGCTCTGACAGGAGGTCTGGAGAAAGCAATGCAGAATGTCTGATAAGTGCACCTGAAACACTTGGCAGGAGAGAGCAAGTTGTAACAAGTAATGAAAGGAAAATTGAAGTTTTGCTTATGAGGCTTCAAATTAATTATTGCGTTCCTCCAAAGATGCCTTCACTGACATGCACCAAGGAGGTTATCTAGTTAACTATCCGGGTGGGGACATGATGAGGCTAGAAGCTGTAAAGGGGCCCAGACTGGCCCAAGAAATGCTTCACTTTAATGACATTCACAGTGGAAGCCATGAATTCACTAGTGCATCTCAGAGGCTGCTTTACCCTCTGCCACCTAATCAAGTAAGTGACACAATATTATCTTTCACCCATCTCAAAGAGAAATGTCCATAACGGCGTCACAGGCAAATTCAGCTGCCCAAAGGAAAACAATAGTTCTGTTAACTATAAACACCCCCTCCCTCCAAAAAAACCCACAAACTAGTATCTCCTCCAAACATATGCCAATGTTTTGTGCCGTTTTGTGCCACAAATCCCAAGTTCTGTCAATCTCCTAGAACAGAGAGCATCATTATAGGAAAGCTAAAGCTGGAAATTGGGTATAGTGTATTTTATTTCTGGATTCCCGTGGTTCCCAGGTGAATTGTCTAAGGAATACGTTTTCCACCGGACAGGGAGCTCTAAAGACATTTTCCATTGGAAAGGGAGAAAGGATTCAATATATCTCTTTTAATCTCCCCTGTGCTAAGGAGTGTAGTTGTTTTCTGCTCTGTTAACCATGAACACCCCAAACTAGCATCTCCTCCAAACATATGTCAATATTTTGTGCCAGATTTGTGCTGTTTTGTTCCATGGATCCAGAGTTTTGTGCCACCACCAAAAGCATGAAACTGTCATACCCCTAAATGGGCCCTGGTGAATGATTAAATTAATAATAATAATAATAATAATAATAATAATAATAATAATAATAATAATAATAATAATAATCCGCCTCTCCCTCTGGTTTGAGGTGGGGAACAACATTAAATACAATATAATACATAAAACTGGTTAAAAGAGCATATAAAACCAGTACAATATTAAAATAACAATCACAGCATCTTAAAATTCTTAGGTTTAAAATTCATCTGGGTAGGCCTGCTGGAAGAGACTAGTCTTTATGGCTGTGTTAAACTCAGACAGAGCATTAAGCTGATGAATCTCCTCTGGCACGCTATTCCACAGTCTGGAGGTAGCAGAAGAGAAGGTCCTCTGGGTAGCAGTTGTCAGCCTAGTTGTGGCTGATTGGAGTAAATTCTTCCCAGAGGACCTGAGTGTGCGGGGTGGATTGTACGGGAGAAGGCGATCCCGCTGGTAGCCTGGACCCCAAACCATTTAGGGCTTTAAATGTAATAACCAACACTTTATACTTCACCTGGAAACTAATTGGCAGCCCTTTGGATCCCCCCTCAGCCCCCACCATGATTAGCAGGGCAAAAATGAATGAAAATAGGAAATATAAACAAAGCTGCATAATGTATACATTTTTGTAGAATCCCACTTTTCTGGGTGCTGAATTTGGGTCATGTTGGTGTAGGATTTTAATTTCCTTTTGCAAGTGCATACAGAGACACAGCTATTGCTGCATGAGAATAAAGCCTACAGGTAACTTGTGGTCATCTAGCAAAGCCAAAACCACCATCAGGCAAATTCCCCACCCCCTAGAGCAGAGCATTTCACATGTATGCAAAAGGGCAGGTTGCAAAGTGTCTTATTGCCCATTTCACGCCTGTTGGGCTGTGATGTCTGATCACATTCAGTGTCCAGTGATAGCTCAGCTCTGGCAAGGAGAGCGTGTTTTTTTTTTTATAGCTCTGTTATGTTTAGATCAGCTATTATTATCATTACAGCAATAAGGCACTTTTGAGCTGACAGAGCTGTGCTCAGGGAGATGCTTTTCTGTGCTGGGAGATAGAAAAGGCACTCCAGCATTGGTATTAATCAAACTCCATGCAGAGAGAAACTCCCTGTGACACAGCATCACTTTCCCTCCCTTCCAAAAGGGTGAAATGAAGGAGCAATATATCCTTCCTACATTGAATTCCCCCATCAATGGAAGCCGAATTGGTTCCACTGAGGGTGGGTGGGAGCAGAGGGGTGGGGGACACCTCACCCTGAACCCAAAAGCACCTGCGGATGCTTCAGGTGAGATGCAGTGCCATCCGAAAAGGACAAGTCTGTTAGGAGGAACAGGAATTTAATTACAGGGTTAGGGTTTTTTTTAATCAACAATTTTAGTTGTGGATTGAGAGATGCAGCAGCAGAAGGGCCATCAAGGAAGGCAGATTACCAGAAATTAGACCTAATCACGCCTCAGACTGACAGCTGTGGGAACCTAAGGAAGGATGCTTGTTGTTGCACTCTAATGAGAGGGGCTGGGAAGCAGCGCAGGTAACCGGAGAGTGTTTCAAAGGAACCAGCGCTTGTTCAACATCTCCCAGGGCTCATTGAGAGCAAGAGCACAGCCATGTTTGACTCCTGGTATTTCTCCTTAAGGTAGTCTTGCCCAAACGTTTGAGCAGTGGAGGCTGGTGGCTCTGATGTCTGTGGGGTTGTAAGTCTGGATTTCAGTCAGAACTCTACAGGAACTATCTGATTGGTCCTAACGGAAACCCAGAGCGGATTCACTGCCCCACTGTCATCAGAGCCACCAACCTCCACTGCATTTGAGACCTGGGGCATCTTTACATTAAGGTAGTGAGGAAGCCTCAGCCTTGCCAGGCTTTTTTCTCAGCTCTTTCTGCATTCATTATGGGCTTCTTTAGATGGCAACCCATGGTGACCATGTGAGTTGAAATTCAAAGTCCTGCAGTCACTCCACCTCTTCCCCTCCATTTTTCATGTTTTCTTAGAGCGTGGAAAGTCCAGTTTATTTCCTCCATGCAGGATTAAAGCACCTGTCCTCACGCCTTGTCCTTCATTTGGGGGGGGGGGTGCTTTGAAGGGAGGTTTTACTGACGAAAGAGGAGGGTGGGGTGGTTCTCCTCCTCCATGCCATGTTGAAGGAATGGGCTTATGCTGAGCCAATCTAACATACTTTGCTGCTCCAACCCCACCTTCCTCGACCGCAAAAACACTCTATTACAGTCAATGGAAATTATCCAAAATGCTTACATTCCTAAAATGCTTGTTTAGGAATTTTATATATTAAAAAATCCTGGTATGCACCTGCGATTTTTAAATTTCCCTCCCCTCAAATCATTCCTTCCCATTAACACACACACACACACCTCTCTGATTCTGCACAGGGGTGGATTAAAGCAGAATTGGAGGTGTGTGTGTGTGTATTAAAGGGAAGGAATAATTTGAGGGGGAGGGAAATTTAAAAAGTCTTACTAGTCCCATCCCCAGCCGCTAGGGGGATGACAACACTTTTTTCTGTCTACACATGCAAAGGATTGTGCCCTAAAACTAAAACTCAAGAGTAAGCCTCCTTAGAACATAATAGGATTTCCTTCCATGTAAGCACGCAAAGGTTTGGGTTGAGAAATGGAACTACCATCCCGGTCCTCCAAAACCAATTGCCCCTCCTCCCAAGCTGACTCTTGGATCCAGACTAATGTTGGGGGTGTTTTGGGAAGGGTGTTGGGAAGGGTGTTTTTCGTTTTGTTTTTAATTGCATTTGCATCCTGGCTTCCATCCATCATGGAACTAGAAGCTCTGTACGGGGTCCTCAGACAGCCTCCCATCCATATTCTGAACTGACCCGCTTAACATAAGCAGAGGGGGATCAGGTGCCTCCACATGCATGAAGATCCCATATAGTCCTCGTGTGTATTTCACAAGTATATTTCCTCATATGTATGAACAGCAGGGTGATGACGTACACAGTGTGTGGTCCCAATCCACAACTCGGTTGAGCCAAATGATATATTTTCCCTCTTGTTTACCAGAATAAATTCTGGGTGGGTCTTCTAAGCAGAGAGAAAAATATCCAGGATCTCGCCCACTTTGCAATCGGCTTGTTGCCTTCAGCCTGGCTGGATTTTATTCCTGGTCCTTTAACTCCCAGCTTCAACAATGCAAATATGCCATCTTTGTTTATAGAGCTTGCTAAGCTCCTTTCGTGCATGTGTGTCCCCATCCCCTTCCCCTTGCCCAGCCAAAAGGATTTCACAATATCATTCCTTCCCATTAACACACACACCTCCGATTCTGCGCAGAGGTGGATTAAGGCAGAATCGGAGAGGTGTGTGTATTAATGGAAAGGAATGGTTTGAGGGGTTTTTAAAAAAAAATCCTAAAAAAATCAATGGAGGAAGGGACATGATTTAATCTTGGCATACCTAAAGCCTTACTTAAGAGCTATCATGGTGCCAAATTTCAACTGTTTATCTTTAAAAATGACATCAGTTTTTTAAAATAATAATTTTAAAACTTCAAACTTTAAAAAAAAATCCCTAGAAATCAAGGGATGAACCTATCTGATTCAAATTTACCATGGCTAAAGCCCTACTTAAGAACTCCCACAATGCCTTCATCTCTTATCTTTAAAAATGAGGGAAGTGTAAGCATTTTGGTTAATTCCCAGAGGAGCTCTGATGAGCGATGGGGGAAGGCTGCCCGATCTCAATGTCCATCAGCAACAAGAACCAATGAACTGGCGGGGGAAAGGGCAGGGTGGGGGAACAATAATGGCAGGAGAACAAACAAGTGAAAAGGGAGTTCACTGTTATCAGGACAGTCGTAAAAGGGACGAGCGTTTGCCATGCTAATGAAATGGGGGTCAAATTCACAGGTGCATACCTGGAAAAAGTAGTAGGTGTGATAGAGTCCGATGTAACATAAACACTTTGAAAGCACATTTGAGCCACCTGTTATTGTTGTTAATGCAACACACAGACACACGCACACACACACGATACTGCAGTTGTACATTTTAGCCAATTTACAATTGCTTTATGGAAAGGAGATGTACCTTAGCCTTTGTTGCATGAATGCCTGAGGCTTCATATGGAGGTGGAGGTGGGGTGGCTCAATGTGCTGCATAGGGTGACCATATGGAAAGGAGGACAGGGCTCCTATATCTTTAATAGTTGTCTAGAAAAGGGAATTTCAGCATAGAATCATAAAATAGTAGAATTGGAAGGGGCCTACAAGGCCATCGAGTCCAGCCCCCTGCTCAATGCAGGAATCCACCCTACAGCATACTTGACAGATGGTTGTCCAGCTGCCTCTTGAATGCCTCTAGTGTGGGAGAGCCCACAACCTCCCTAGGTAACTGGTTCCATTGTCGTACTGCTCTAAAAGTCAGGAAGTTGTTCCTGATGTCCAGCCGGAATCTGACTTCCTGTAACTTGAGCCCGTTATTCTGTGTCCTGCACTCTGGGATGGTCGAGAGGAGTGTTGTTTCAGCACCTGGTGAAATTCCCTCTTCATCACAACAGTTAAAGATGCAGGAGCCCTGGCCTCTTTTGAATCTGCTCACTCTAGGCAGGGCTCCTTCAGCTTTAACTGCTGTGATGAAGAGGGAATTTCACCAGATGCCGCATGCATACAAATGACACCTGCTGAAATTCCCCTTTCTATACAACTCTTTAAGATACAGGAGCCCTGTCCGCCTTTTCATATGATCACCCTAGTGTCACATACTATATGCACGTGTAATGAATGCTCTGCTCTATGAATGCAAGCACATGCACATGGCACTACCCACCAAACAGAGATCTGCCTCCAAATAACAGACATGTGTTTGGCACCATTTGAGCAGTCCATTACATTAGCTAAGACTAGTAACGTGTTTTGCATCCTTCACCTGCTGTGCCAGCAAGCCAGATGGCCTGGAGCAAAGCACTGCTACGAGCATGTTCCACTAATGTTGCCGTGTCTGCATTATCTCTTGCATCCTTTCAGGAACAGTTCAAGGGACTGCACATAAAGCCCTAAATAGCCCAACATACCGAACTGCCTCTTCTATTATAGCCTGTTGTAATGTCTAACTTTGGGTGAGATCGCCCTCTTGAGGCTACTGTCCTCCTTGCATCAAGTAAGAGAAAAGTTTTAGCATGCGGGGAAAACATTCTCATTAGAACACGCGCACCCTCCTCCCTGGAGATTTCTGTAAGTCTGGTTTTGGGATCGAAGTGAGTGGTGAGGTTTTGGTTTTCTCTTGTTTTAAAGCCTTGGTTAAGCCCTAGCTGTTTCTACTAAGTTTTCAACTAGATATTTGATATTTGCTTTGTGTCCTTGAGATGGTGCAAGGCCTTCCATTTGAATAAAGAAAAGGACCGTCATGAGAGCCTACCCACAACTTGCTATTTCCTGTAGCTTTTCAAAATATGCACATGCTCTTTTTGCTTGTGTGTAGAGTGACCATATGAAAAGGAGGACAGGGCTTCTGCGTCTTTAACAGTTGCATAGAAAAGGGAATTTCAGCAGGTGTCATTTGTATGCATGCAGCACCTGGTGAAATTCCCTCTTCATCACAACTGTTAATACTGCAGGAGCCCTGCCCTCTTTTGTATTTGGTCACTCTACAAAAGAAAGACAGGGCTCCTGCAGCTTTAACTGTTGTGATGAAGAGGGGATTTCACCAGGTGCTGCATGCCTACAAATGACACCTGCTGAAATTCCCTTTTCTATGCAACTGTTAAAGATGCAGGAGCCCTGTCCTCCTTTTCATATGGTCACCCTACTTGTGTGTGCACATGGTCACTTACGTAAAATGCACCTTTTAAAAAAGGGAGCAAGAAATGGCACAGATTAGCATGGTATTTGCATATGCTAATTTATATCTCGACATGCACATTGAGAAAGAATTACTATAAATTAATTAGAGATGCAGTACATCTCACCATAGTTGGGAAGACTGCATCAGCTGCTAACCATTGATGGGCAACTCCAAGGTCCCTGCTTCTCTCCCTTCGTAGGATTCTTTAAACTTGGCTTAGACTGGGCAGCGCTTCAAGTAGAAGATGCCGTCCAATAGAGGACTGTCCTCTGTAAAGTGGAACACATGCCCCGCCTAGTTCAGTTGAGTAATACCACTAGAAAAAAAATTAAAATCCGATCCCAAATACTTCCTTCCTATCAATGAACTGCTTCAGTAGAAGTTAGGAAGAGGGGCAAAGTTTGATCTGCTCCATGAGCGGATAAGCAGCAGAGGCTATCATAAGACTCCTGAGTATTCAGGTTGTGAGGACAGAGTCGAAGAATAACAGCCTCATGCCAAGAAATAACAAAAAGATGACATGGGAAGAAAAGTAGTAGCTCTTGGAAGAAGGGGCCTTTCAATTAGCTAGTCTGGATGCAACCCAATCTTGCATGTGCATACAAAATAGCCCTAAATTCTGCTATTTCTGGAAAAAATAATCTGCATCTGGAAGGAAAGGCTGTGTTTTAGCTGTGGAGAAGGGCAAAACAGCGCCTCCATTAGGCCAATTTGGGTCCTACACGTCCCAGGAAATGGTACACGAAATGGGATTTATGATATTTGCAGACATATCCAGTAAGTTTTTGTGCTGGTAAATAAATGCTAGATAGGTAAGACTGGTCTGCTAGTGTCAGCCGCCCACGACAGAGCTGCAATGTGTTATATACCACACTGGTGCCCCCAGGAAGATTATTGCTGTTGTCGGTAGGATATAGTATACTGTATATAACATACATGGCCAATAGCCCTGCTGGATGAGAATTATGGGTGTTCCAATCCAAAACATCTGGAGGGCACCTGATTTATAAAGGCTGGTCTACTAAAATTGGCCCTCCCCTCCCCACCTTCTTTTACAGGTGAGCTGATACTGCTGTAAACCTAGTTAACACTGAGTGTTGTGAAGTAGCTGAAGAAAACTTGCACTGCTTGCCTGGCATGGCGCAGAAGTTGGCTGGTGGCTGCCCACCTCCATCCCAAGCTAAGTACAGAAAGTGGGCAAGTTCGAGCCCCCTGCACAGTTGGAGTTAAGCTAGTTCGTACGATCAACCCATCATCAACAAACCATGGATTGCTAGTGAGTGTGCGAGCGTGCACGTTTGGTGCCTCTGCCTATTTTACACATGAAAACAAAGGAAGAGTGATTTATTGCACTGATTCCATCAATGAACCTGGGGATCTTGACTTGCATTCGTCCTGCTTTCTGCAGCTACTGGGATGGTGTGTCATAGATGATGGAGAGGCTCAAGGGTGACAAAGCGTGAGACATCCGGCCTTGATAAGCCTCGTGGGACTCAAGCCTCATGTCATAGATGTCATGATGGAACCTGGTGACGTCACAAACCATATGGTGAGCAGTTTAGTGTTTCCATTGGAAAGCTTGCTTGAGGTCAGGATCCAGGCCTCGAGCTGCATCCCTTGGTGTCCAAGGCGAGGAGATGAAGTATTCAGAGCTGGTAACACCTAAAAACGTGGTGTCTGCAGCTACAGGAGCTGGTGCAATCTTCCTGGTGGCCAAGACCATCATGGCAGTGATCAAGTGCCCTCCCTATAACCCACGGCCACTTACCTTAGTGACCAGTGAGTGAACATGGGGAGTCAGAGAAATGGTGAAGCATTCCCATTGCTTTTTACTGTATTTTGGGAGTGGTCATTGCCATGCAACAAGCTATTCAGATGTGGCTGTAGCCACGTGTAGGATTCCATGTGGCCCTGGCTGAGCCAAACCAAGAGCATAGAGGGAACTGGTCTTTTGGATATGCTCTAAATCAGCCTTCCCAAGCTGTTACTCTCCAGATGTTTTGGACTTTAACTCCCATCAGCCCCAGCCAGTATGGCTAGTGGGCAGGGATTCTGGGGGTTGTAGTCCAAAATATCTGGAGGGCACCAGGTTGAGGAATGCTTCTCCAAATGAATATGTGGGAATAACATATACCTTTGCCGAATTACAGATTTCACAGTGCCATGTGCCGTATTTCACAGCGCCATGTGGTGTTTATCAGCCATAAATCAGGCTCTTGGATACCTACCAAAGTTTGATTCAGCTCAGACAAGAAGTGCTACACCTTTTCCGCACCCAGATTGGGCCAAAAGAAATTCACACTGTCTGCCACGAAGGGATATTCTTGTGATTCCTTATATTAGCATCACTGTCCTATGCATTCCGACACAGTCTCTGCTGTGTTCTTTGACATACTGAGTTGTTTCAGAGTCTGCAATGCTTACTGTTCATGTGCTGAGTGTAGACATCACAGTTTTTATCTAACTCTTTGGGATGAAGTGATTAGCTTAATGACCTGTGAAGTGCTGTGAATTCAATATCAGATAGCTCCAAGTATCTGTCAGGGTCCTCCTTTTGAGATGCCGAACTTGGAGAGAGAACACTTTGTTGATCTATCAAAAATATTGCCTTTGCAGAAGACACACTGGCAAAATGTATTGGGCATTTTCATTCAGTCTAGTGCATTCTCCATTCAACAGTGGTTTTAAGGCACATTGTCACTTCTGCCTTTCTTGGGGCTGCCCTCCTTTCCTTTTTGTTTTTAGGACTTTCCCAGGCCCACCATAGTAAAATTATGATGGATTCTGGAGAACTCAGGGGACTCTTGGCCTCCCTCAGTCTGAGGCTAGATGACTACTCCAAGAATATGGTACTCCATGGCATCACACGATGTGTTTATCTACTGGATACAGAGGTAAGAGTCCAGAATTGCAAAATGTACAGTACACTTGTGGAAGAGGAACCCAAAGGTAATCAGAGATGGGTAGGATAGCTATGTAACAAGGTATCGTGGACCAGGACTGAAGCCCTCATCCTCAGAGGACCCTGATTCTCTATAGGACCCAGTTCCCAGAACGTTTTCAGGGGTTGGCTCCCTTGCATCTAAAGGAGGTCACCTTGCCATCTTTGGACACCGAGGACTCCAGCCATGAGGACATTATGTGCCACAGCCATTCTCACATTGTCATAGCTGGAGGCTGCTAAAACATACCAGGGCACTTTAAGAGATAAAGGCTAAATGAGGAGGTAGAGCCAACCAGCCTAAAGGAAGCCAGACTCTTATTTGAGGCTGTTTTATCTGCTCCTTGTTGGAGCCAACATACAGGTCACTGTGGCGTTACACCCCACAAGTCAGTTCCCAAATGTATGTCTGCAGTTTGTAAGTCTGTGGTGAGTTTAGAATGTTGGCCTGAGTGGGTGGAGTTAGAATGTCTTGGGAGGGGGAGGAGTGATATATAACGGAATGACTGAGGGGATTGTGAGGGACTTGTTAGGTACTCTTAGAGTCTTTAGTGCTCTCTGTGTTTAGGGTACTTAAGTTCTGGGAAATTTGAGGGTCAGTGTAGAGAGTGGTGTCTTTGGAGTGTGGTGTGCATGTAGATGATGTATAATAATCAATACTTATTAATAGTATTAATCAGTTCAATCAGTTCAAGATTGATTGTGTGAGAAAAAGGAAAGCGCATATGTGAATAAGTGAAAGGATTGGATGAAAGATTTCAAAAAGGTTTTTAAATGTTTTATTTGAAACAAAACTTGTGAACTTTTAAAAATATTTTTTAATTATTTTGTTTTTAACTACCATAAAAATCCCACGTGTCTGTTTGGCATTTATCGTCTAAGGTTTACACATTTAGCACCCACTCTGACAATAATTCACCTCAGCACGTATAACTCACAGTGTATTATTTTATATAGTGAAATCCTTCTCCATTTAACCCCTTTCTCCACATAGTTTGGAGGAAGGTGGTTTTTATCCCTCGCCTCAGGCGTATCAAGCGACATCAGCGCCTGTGTCGTGGCAGTCACCTGTCTGACTTCCAGCCCCAGCCCCTTTTGGAGCTTTCTGTGATACTGATCTGTTTCTGTCTGGTTTTCCTATGAAAAACTGACCAACTCAGTTCCCTGGTAAACTTCTGACTCCCTAGTTGAAACCTGGAATCCAAATGACAGCAACACCCAGCAATGTGAAGTCCTCCCTCTAGGTGAGGCAGCACAAGGGCATTGACAGGATCCCTGGCCTGAAATGGTACACAATGTATTCTGACCAATACTATTCCTGATGGTAGTAGACCTTTAACTTCTTCTTTTTTACTAGCAGGGACTTCTTTTTTTTACTAGCAGCTAACCTCTCTTTGGGGTGAGCTGCAATCTTAACAGTAGTTGGCAGGGGAGGGGGGTATGGATTTTCCAAGCAACAAACCTATTGTTGAATGCAAAGTATTTTCAGGTGGTTTGGTCTTGAATGGGCAATTATCACCCAGTAGCTTTAGAAAAGACCTGCTCCTGATGGGGATGGGAACTGCTAGAACTGGCTTGTTGATGTGGATCAGCACAACAGGCTGCATTTTTGGTCTTTCTTTGTGGATGTGGAAATGGGGACTGTCATGATGAGTGCCTGCTCTTTAAAATATACAATTATACCAATGCACACACCCTAACTTTGCATGCTCTGCTTTTCCAGGCATCTGCGTGTACCTATGAGGACATCAAACTAGTGGCATCATTCCTGGATGATCCAGATGTGGGCATCAAGATTCAGACTCTGCATGCCCTCAAGGCCTTCACTGGCATCTGGAAGTTTAGAATTAAAATTCAGGTGATACTTGGCACTCACATCTTGTCTCAGACAAAAATAAATCCTATAATCATCTTTACAAAGTTATCATGCAGCTTCAGATTTCATGTTGAAGTGCTCCTCTGGCCACTGGCTCTGTCTCAGCAGTTTTACCCAGTGGGGATGCTGCCATGTGGGTGAACCCTCCTCTCACACCCATATCCCCCACTGTTATCTATGATCAGAAACAGTGAGAATTTCTCCGGGGGCTGGAACTTGGAATCCAAGTCCAACCACCTGAAGGAATCCAGGAAAGCTCTGTGGGCTGGATGGAGAACCTCTGTGGACAAGATTAGGCCCACACACCAGAGGTCCCCCTTCCCTGATGTGACACCTCTGTGCCAGGCTTCATGCATCAAATCAGGACTGATCCACACATGCATGTTTGCCATTTGGCATCATTCCCTTAATCATCTTCTGATGGCTCACAACAGACCATATGAACTGGCTCCATTGAAAAGCCATGAATCTCAGATGATGGAGGGGGCCTCTGCCTGGGGGATAGGGCCTGTGATGGCTCTTTGAGGCATCCAAGCAAAGTAATCACTTTCTCTGTATATATGGAAGGGCAACCCAACCTTTCACTTTACCAAGGGCTGTTAGCACGTGAAATTCCTGTGCAGTAAAATAATTGCAAGGTGACATTTGCCTTTCATCTTTGGACGATTCACTCTAAATATCCCTGTTTTACCTAGTGAGATTTGAGATTTCCCATGTTTGACATGTCTTTTGTTTCATGTCTTTGTTTTCTAAGATGTCCAGACTTCAAGAATTATTAAATGTGCCTTCCAGGTAGAATTCACAGTGTGTCTGAAACGTTGAGGAATAACACTTAGCATTTTAAACTGACGTGATAATCTTTCCTTGGGAACCATTTAAAAATAACCACCAGCATGAAAATCAAGGTTCATAGAATCATGGAGCTGGAAGATTCTCAAGAAGCCAAAAGCTGTGCAACAGCCCAATTTCCATACAACCCATTGTTGTTAATCACCATATGGAATCCAGACAGTTCTGGCCTTTGGTTTATATTACAACCATAAAATCTGCTTTGCTTTTTTTGCAGGAGTTTATCCCTAAAGTTCTTGAAACAATCACCAGTATATGGGACAACGATGTCCACGTTGCTGGACTGAGGTTACTGAATGGGTTGGCATTGCCGGATCACACGCATGCGCTGCTGAAAAAGCGCATGCCAGGCTTAATGGAGATTCTGCAGATGGGGAACAACTTGACCCAGGTAGTAAGGCTCCTGTCCTAATCCCACCCCACAGCCAAAACCTTGGAAATATCATTGCGACATTATGTGGAAGCCATTACAGAGAGACACCCCCCACCCCTACCTGTATAGTTGATTATTTGCTCTGTTTTTTGTCTATTCAGGTGCAGGTTCTGAAATACCTGAGCATGCTAGCCCAGAAAGAAGATCTGTTATTTGACATCATGAATTGCCAGGTAAGAACTTACTTACTTCCTCCACCTAGAAAAGGAACAAAAGGCATGAGAAGAGGGCAAAACCACTAGTCCACTGCAGCTTAGGGGGGTCAGACCCAAGCATAGATCCTTCCTGCTGCCTGGGAAGTTTTCCTTCTTCTTCGTGGTCTCTGTGCATCACACTATGGCCTCTGCGCTGGCGCAGAGCTCTGCCTCGGAAAATCTTCTCTAGCTGAGAATCGTTAATTTTGGCGGGAACCCTCCCCCGCCGTCCACTGCGCATGCACGCGCACGTTCCCACCTCCCTCTCAGTTCCTTTGCGACCGCCGTAGCTGGTGCCTCATAAAGAGTTCGTCTCATCTTCAAAGATTGAGTAGCTGAGTTAATCTTCTTCGTTATTCTTCTTCGTTATCTCAACTTCCTCTGTCTTTCTTTTTCGTATATCTATATCTATATCTATCTATCTATCTATATTATATAAAACTTACTTTTTCTCTATAACTTTGTATGGCCCTTAAGGCTCCATTCCGCAAGTACGTCCGCTGTGGCAGCAAACTCCCTGCAGCAGACAGGCATTCACTCTGTCTACTGTATCTCGATGAGTCACACGTAGTGGAGATGTGCCATCATTGCCAGTCATTTTCTAGGCAAACGAGGAGGCATAGGTCAGACCGACTCAAGGCTAAACTCTGGAAACAAACAGTGCAACGAGCCGATAGACCTAAAACTATGGCTGCTATTTTGACTGCAGCTCCACAATCTTCGACGTCGACAGACCCCTCGACGTCGACATTACACGCCGAACCCTCGACATCGACCCAATCTCTGACAGTATCAACAGCAAAGAAAATAGCAAAGAAAGCAAAGAAAGCTAAATCGCCTCCCGCCACTCATGATAAAAAGAAGAAAAAGAGGCCAGGAGCCGCAAAACCCGGCCCACTTGTGCCACGCCCAGCTATCATAATAGAGAGTTCCAACCTGGCAGAATTTCCGGCAGTTGAACTACTCTCCATGACATTGGAGGGTGAAATCAGAGAACCCCGACTGTCAGGGATATCCCTAACGCAAAGGGACCCTCCCACACCGTCCACTGTAGACGTCCACCGTCCACATGCTTGCGCACACTGTCCACTATGCACGAGCATGCGCAGTGGACGGTGGGGTAGGGTTCCTGCCAAAATTAACGATTCTCAGCTAGAGAAGATTTTCTGAGGCAGAGCTCAGCGCCAGCGCAGAGCCCATAGTGTGACTGCACAGATGACCACTCAAAGAACTACAGTTACAGGTAAGCAACCTGCATTTATAGAAGACTCTGTAGTCACTCTCAAAAGAAACGGAAGTCCGCTAGCCACAAGGACAGGGCACTCATGCCTAAGCCAACTGTCCCATCCTCGTTTTGAAGACTAAACCAACTACCCTGCCTCTCTTTAAGGTGTACCCTGAATTCCTCAACCTTTTCCAACCTTCCCAGCCTGGGAACCTGCTCTCTGAGCTGCTGGTGTTCGTGGAACGACTTTGTGAGGGCCGCTTGACTCCCCACTACCAGTCGGTGCATTGGCAGTACAATGAGTCGTCCCTTCATGAGGTCCTCTTTGGAGATGACTCCCGCCTTGCCGACTGCCTTCTCTCCCTCATCATTCACCCTGAGGAAGGGGTGCAGATCCAGGCCTGCAGGGTCATCCTGAAACTCCAGCTGAACGAGGAAGGAGAGATTGCTCGCATCCGCCACTCGGACCCCATCTTCAGCAGCTTCTTCAGTGACTCCTTTATTGAATCCACGTGTTAAACCCTTGCAGAATTTAAGAGAATTAAATTATTTAAACCAGAACCATCATGGGAAACTAGTAAGTTTGGGGGAGAAATTGTGTGGTGTGACGCAGTGCACACCAGTGGAAATAGTCTTTTACCAGGACATCAGTTGTCCCTGACCTAAGCTCTTCTCAATGTGGTGGTGTCCAGATTAGTCTGTAGCAGATTATTTTATTGTAAAGGCTAGTGTTCTGCAGCCAGAAGACGGGCTGAATAGTCTGTTAGTCCCTCTACACCAGTAGTCGACTTACACCGGGAGTGGAAAGACTTCAGGTTTGTCAGATCTACTTCGTTCTTTATTCAAAGCTCAAGAAACACTAGGGACAGGATAACCAACAATTTTCAAGCTCACTTAAATTCTCCAAAAATCACTTCAAAGCTAGTTTTGGTTTGCTCTCATTTTCCACCTTTTTTTCTGTTCCTGTTTTTCTCTTCCTGTTTGAACAGGAAAAAATACATATCTATGTACATATTTTTCAAAAGGACACACTTTCCCCCATTGACTAAGCATGAACATGTACATTTTTTTCTGAAAAATTTGCATTTCAAAGTGTGTGCGCGCACGCACATACATATATATATATATATATATATATATATATATATATATATATATTCAAACATGACTGCCAATTCGGGAATTTGCAAACATTTCTTGGGGTAAAAGTGCTCCAACTTGTATTTGGGATTGTGAAAAAGTCACCTTCCACGGTTTACAAACAGAAACAAAATTCTTACATGCTTCTATGAACTACAGCCAGGAGCAAAACACATTCACTTACCAAAGCACAAGTTACCTTAAATGTTTCTTTTTTGACTAGTATAGGACACCTATCCAGATTGTGGCCTTACCATGGAGAGTAGAGGGCTTTAACCCTTTGCCGCCGCCGCCGCCACCCCCCCCCCCATGCCTCGTTCCAGAGCGGAATCCCCATGCCTGCAATTTATATTGAAAATAGCAATCTATTAAAGCAAATAGATCGCTGTTCAGCAATATATATATCACAGGTGTGGGCCACCTGGTCCACATTGGGACTGTAGTGAGGGGGGAAAGGGTTAAAGGCCCCCTACCCCTAAGTTTGGGTCCTGATCAAGATCAGAGGCTCTGCACTTACTGTTGAGGAAAAAAGGAGGAAAAACATCACCACTAGCTACAGCTTTAAAGTAATGTGAACTTTGAGCCAGAGAATGAAAGAAGAGGGTGCCTCTGAACACAGACATTTGTTTTCAATAACGGAACAGAACTGAGTGCATAGTCCTTTCACGCAAGAGTCCACTTCTGGTTATCCCAAGTTTTCTTCATTTCAGCAGTTGAGGTTAAGGCAGGAGAGTCATTTTGTTGCTGCTGTTGTTAAACTGGGAATCAGAAACCCTTGCTGGTCTTCTGCAAATCACCCAAAGATCTACCAGTAGATTCTGATCTACCTTCTGCCCAACTGACTTGCACTTCTGCAGCATTGTTGTAACTACGCCAGCATTATATACTCAGCCAGTACAAAAGTTGAAGGGAAGGGGGGTGGGTGGGGAAATACCATTAACAAAAGGCACAGACTGGAACAACAGCCACACTCCCAGTATCCATGGCAACATCACCAGTGCCCACCTATCACAGGCCAGCACAGCCGCAACATCCCCATGTTAGGCAGCCACAGGAGCCCATCCACTCATGGAAATAGGAAGATGCTCCCATAAAAATAGTGAAGGGGTGAGGTTGCTCCCTCATGCTGACTGCCAGCATAAGCCAGAATATGAGCTGGCCATGATGTCCGGCCTTAATGATGACTGCCAGGATCTAGGTGGGAATGCAATGTTAAGTCTTCTAGCTGTCTTACAAAGAGGCGAGTCAGCAGCCAATGTCAGTGATTCAGGCAGCTTACGTTATCCTTTCAATGGGGTCCGGAACATCCAGCTGCACCTTGTTGCTCCCCACAGTGATGGAGGAGAGACGCTCAAGGGGAGAGGGTCTCAAGTAGTGACAGTCTGCATGAATCCTTGAAACTGGGCAGGGATCCATCCCCACCTGTGTTGGGGGTAGGGTTGAAGGCTGGAGGAGATAATCCAAAAAGGAAAAAAGGGAGGTCAAGCAAGCTTACAGAGTTCAATGAAGATTCTGTTTCTCTGTCACTGGGCAAAGTGATTCAGGAAGGCAGGGATGCGGCTCCCCTAGGAGGTGTGATGTCAAGAAACCTGACTCAGTTTCCTGTTCCATGGGGAGCCTTCCTATTGCAACTAATCTAGAATGCCCTCAAAGCAGAAGAGTAGAAACACCTTTCCAATCAAAGGGTTTGGGTTAGACAGCTAAGAAAAAAGCCACTGCAATACTAACAACATTCCGTCCAGTTAAGCCGAAGCAGCACATGTGCCCTATTCTTCTTAGCTCTTAGGGCCAATTCATGCAACCCAAATGAAACCTTTGCAATGTATGTCGTGTAGATTCATGCTGCATTTCACATAGGCAGAAGTAGTAGTGTGGTTACTACTGTATATGCCAAATTTGTGAACGAGTTTGCTAGTCAGCCAGGTTCAAGGTATTATTGCCATATAAAGCCCTATACAACTTAGGACCAAGTTACCTGAAAGATTGTCTCTCCTTATATAGATCCATTAGCCCACCACAATCTTCAGGGGAGGCCTTGTTGTTTGGGCCGCATTCTGGAGAGTACTATCTGGCAATGGGCCTTCTCAGTAGTGGGACCCTCTCACTGGAATGATGTCCCCCTATCAGTACATCAGTCACCAACAGTCAAAGTCATGTGCTTTTAACAATTAATTTAAAAATTACTTGTTTATCCCAGGTTTTTTTTTTCAACCATTAACTTGTCTAAATGCTGTTGTGCTTTTATAATGAAAGTCTTTTATAATTTATTGTAAACTGCTTTGGGATTTTTAAAATGGGAAGCAATATACCCTAAAATAAAAGTAATAAATAATCTGATTCAAATGAATCGTGGATGTTCTCCTATGCTTGGGGAGAAAGATATGTTGTGGGTAACATTGCACTAGAAACAGAGGGTGCCAACCCATATGTTCCACAGCAGCCAGAGAGTCCATCTTTTAAAACATTAAAGAAGTACAATTGTGGTGGTGGTGGTGGTGGTGGTAGGGATCCCATACACACAACTTCACAGACTGAAGTTTCACACTACAGATGTTTTCCTGGTGTACGAGTTCAATGCCTTCCCATTTTTAAAATCCCCACCTCCCCCATACTAGCCCTGAGATGTCCCACCTACCTGTACTTTTCAATCTTTGAACACTGCCATGTATGGAACTCAAATACAATGAGGAAAAAGACATTCCAAGACTAAATATTTTGGAGCTTATGAAAATTGGCAAAATATTACATTTTAGAGTCCAAATGTCAACCAAAGGATCCCACCCAGATTAAGGCAATTCAATCAGACATTTTACATTAGAACATTTATTTCTCAGAGAGAAAATATAGCTTCAAACAGTCAGATTATAGTAGGTAAAATTAGCATTTTTTTCTTTACAAGCATAGAATTTTATTACCTCTTATACCATCTGATATAAACAGTTCTAGAAAGCAAATAAACTCACTTTCTACAATAAATAGAGCCATCTGTGCTTTACAGCAGACTGACAAGTCACGTTTAGGTCCCATAGCAACAGCAGGATATTAGCCAATTCAAATCTTTAAAATGTAATTTTAAAAAAATGAAAAGTAAAATGCAAGATCTTAAAACAGTTATACATAGGTCACAAGTCCACAGCTGAACTACAACCTGGGAAAAGTGTATGTTGCTTTAAATTAATGACACCGTGTGCATACAAAGACCCAGCAACGCAACTGAGGAGTTAAGAATGGTAACAATTGGCCTGAATAATTTAGAATATTATTTTACAACTATGTACACAAGTTCCTTCCATAGCCACACTCTTCAGGTATTATTAACTAGTTTAAAAAAGATTCCTCTTCATCTTCTTTATGTTACAGATATTTTCCATAAAGTGTGGTTTTATGTCCCAATATATAAGACGTGGTGCTTCTTTAAAAAAGTAGACCACATACAAATGGCAGTGATTTTCTCCAATTAACATTTTGTTCCACAATCTCTTTAGTATGAAAAAATAAAACAATAAAAAATACTGAGTTTAAAAGGGGGGAAATGATATCTTCAAATTACAATCTTGCTCTGCACCTTTGGTTTGCAACACTTAAAAAGAAAAGACAACAAAATCTAGATAAATCAAACTTCAAATCTAACTGCTTTTTCAGCTTGCACACTTCAGCTCTCCCTGTTTTCTCAGCACATGCAAGTTTTAAAAAAATAGGATCCTCTGAAGAGTTGTGCTCTATTCTTAACAGTTCCTAATAACGGAAGTTCACCGAGCACAAAAGCCAATGGTGAAATATTTATGGGATAGCTAAGGGTGAAAGTGCAATGCGTTCTGGTGAGCAAGAAGATAAGACACCATTTTGATTCAACCCAAAACGAAATGGGGTGATTTTCCAGGATAAAGAGGAACTGTGGTTTGACATGGATATCCTGATCCAAAGCTGCACACTGTACATATGGCACTCTATGCAAGCAGGTAAGAAGCTGGTGAAAGCGCTCCATGTGCAGTGAGCAGCACAATGGCCCAACTCCAAGTAGAGGTGGAGCGCATATGGAAACAGGTTGCTATACATACTGTGCCCCCTCTACCTCGGCAATAGGCTGCTTCCGTGTCCAGCAATCATGCAGACTTATGGGTCGGTGTTTTCCCAAGTACTGAAATGAATGAGGCAGCACTTAGACAGAACTCGGTTCGTACCGCCTTGGATTGGGGCAACAGGACCAAACGTTTTCAAAACCACAAAAGGTTGTATTTTCTTCATGACTTCATAAACCTCAGTATCAAATATTCTTCTAGCAGGTTGGGTGCTTTCTAAAAGAACTTTTACAACATCGTTCTGTTCCTGTTCCAATAATGTATTAACTGGACGTTGAAATGTAAAAACTACTTCATAAATGTAATCACACAAATCATTTTACAAGTAATTTCTTCTTCATATTTAAAGCTCTGTGCATGTAAATGTGCATAAGGGAATAGGGGAAATTTCACCAAAATATCATCTCTTTTTTGTTTGTTTGTCGGTAAGTTCTAACATAAAAACAGACATAAACCCAGGTATGAGATTTCTAGACTAGGCCGTAAATGTTATAATGCAGCAGGGGCAAACGAGTGCTTTTAAAAATAACATGAAAAAGGAGGATGAATATTACTGTAAATTTGGCACACAAGAGTCATCAAGAGGATACTGGGTTATTTATAGTAGTGGCAGGCTCCAGAGAATTCTTCAGGACTAGCTGAAGATTGAAAACACAAGAGTCTTGCGGGGCTTCCAGTCCAATCAGCAAATTAGCTCTGCTTCTCATGTCTAAGATTCTGCCAAGGCCACGGCATTGCAGTGCAGCTGCTCCTGACATCGTCTTGCCAGTCAGAGCATTCCATTACTTCCTCTCCTGCTGGCTCTTCAGTGATACATATTCAGAAAGAACCCAGGCAGGTGTTTTGGCACATATCAGGTACTTTACAGGAGCTTTCCCAACTGCTAGGAATAGTGCTTCTCTGCTTTGAACACAAAACAGAGCAGTCACACCTTCCTCCAGGAAAGGGAGGAAATCCCACACTGTTCAGTGTACACCAAGACCCACTGAGCCTATAGATGCAGACATAATCTCCAGGGAAAGTAGGAAGGGCAGAGCAGGCTTTATCAGCCCCTACAGATAATTTGGTGTGACAAAAGGATGGTCTCCCCGAACCCGACTCATATGGATCATGGCCCGGTCATATGCAACCTGGACAGACTTGCGAATGCTGGTTTTCCGTCCCTCCATCATCTTTAATTTATCCACTGTGTCATCTACTCCAAGGGGAAGAACCTTTTCCCGTGGAAGCCACTGCCTGCAGTTCAAGAGCAATGATACAGAGAAAAGTTATTTAGGGAGAGTATAAAGAAATACAAGGAAACATATTTCTAGTAACCTCGGGTGTTAGCTTTCTCCTAAACGGTACAGTTCAGCCCAGTTTCCAAATTAATAGAAATTTTCTTTATTATTCATTTTAATTGGGAAGAAAACTCCCCAAGAAACATCAGTATGTCTGATGAACAGGATTGCGACACGCACACTCTCCAGCAGCAGAAGGAAGTCCTGTAACGGCTCTGCTTGGTGCTGAAATGAACAGAAAGCCTTTTCATCATTCACTGGAGGAAGGAAGAACTATAGGCCTGTCATGTAGTTACATCATCCAATATTTTTCCCCAAGCTTCTGGGTGCTTAAATATTTAGCTGTAAATGCATCAGAGTAATGTCCTGATACTCTATAGTCCAAAGAAGTTATTTCCCTTCGTCTGTTTATATTTACTTACCACGTTCTCTTATTGTCAAAGAAAAGGACAAGAAACAGCTTTTCTCCAGCCTCTGCTTGTTTCTGTTCCCCTAACTTCAATACCTCCAAAGGAGGGACGGGGATTGGGACCCCGTTGTGAAGAAGGCCCTCTCGTGGCATTTCGGGATCAATGATCTAAAAACACAAAACAGACAGGTCGATACCCTGGAGACTCATCGCAAACTTCGGAAGTTCAGTCCAAAGATACAGCCCTGTTCTGTAGCGCCTGGGGACACTGCAAAGAGGGTGGGAAGGTGGGCAGAGAAGCATCTAATGCATGATGGGATGGTGGGAATTCTTGATTTAAAATGCAATTAAACAAACATGTTTCACAACCGCCTGAGCATTTAGGCTGGATGTAGTATGGAGTCAAGAGAATTATGAAGAAGAACGATTAAGTAGGAGTGAAGCAATATGACGAATTATTTAACATGTATAATAGGGCAGAGCCCAGCAGCGATAAGACTGGAAGCCTTTGTAGCAAAATGCTTCAGAATAAGCTTTGAACAAATACGAAGAGACCACAGCTTATTTGCACTCTGCATTTCCATTTGTTCAAGGTAGTAATTTAAGGTAACATATAAGGAAGATGAAAAATCTTTCACAGAAAGACATAGGCCTTAGCTAGACCTAAAGATTATCCCAGGCAAATGGAGGGATCATCCCTGCCTGCTCCCGGGATCCCCTGTGTGTCATTTGGATCCTGGGACGATCCCGGGATATAGGCCTGGTCTAGCTATGGCCAGAGATATTCATCATGTGACTTCTTCTCCCCACACCACTTTGTGCCCCTCTGCTAAAGTTATCTATGTGTGCCCATCCAGAGGAAATCTGGTATACCTTTCTTTTTCAGGACTGACAGATTCCCACTAGTGGGCACAAATGAGGAGTGTCTTTGTGTTATTTTTTGACAACTAAGAAGTTTTTAGAATAGTTGTTCTTCAAGGGCCCTGCTGACCCACCATTCAGTTCAGTCCTTTTGCTATCTCTCGCACCAGTTCTATTCAACTGCAAGCCTTTTGATTCAAGGCCTCTGTCACAGACAATCTGCTCTTGTTGGATCATAATTAGATTCAAAAAATTAAAATATGGATATACACAGAAGGGTTGGGTGGGATTGTCTATTACTCCTTTTTTCTTAGTTGGAGTTTTTACTTGTGTTTTGTGCTGCATAATATATGGTCATAGAATGGCCTTCATTTGGGTTAGTGGCTACATGGGCTCCTTAACTTTTCTTATGGGATTATTTTCAGTATGACTGTTGTAAAGCACAAGCAGACTGCTTGCAATAAATTAATATTTTTATGCCTATTGTACCTCGTGGGTTTTGCACCTCATGTTTCTTATATTCAACTACTTTGAACCCTAATTTATTAGAATATATTTTATTCTAATTAGAGTTTGTTATTTGCTTTTAACAATAATGATATTTCGGCTGCAGTCCTATACACATTTACCTGGAAGTAAGTACCATTGAAAGTAACTGGACTTACTTCTGAGTAGACATGCATAGGATTGACCTGCATAGATATTTTGCCTAAGAAGAGTGCAGTTAATGCTCTTAGTAGCATTATGGCATATCTCTAGTTGCATTATATTTTTATCACTGTTTATCCTTCCACGTTTCTGAAATGTGTATACCACTAGCCATATGGTCTAGGCATATGGTGATGGCTGACTGTTGATTGCTATCTACTCTGAGTTGTTTATTTGTTTACTTATCTATTTCCCACCAAACACTTGAAGGTGGCTAACATAAAGAACCAGAAACATCCTTTAAAAGCATAAAATGGGAAAGTGGGAAGGACCCCAGAAGAATGATCAAGGTAAGCAGGTGAAGATCACCCCAGGCCCCTGTTCCAACTGGACTGCCCCTCCCTTCTCTCACAGGGCTTTCTACCACCGTGCCCTGCCAGAAGGATCCTTATGAGTTATTTCTCATACTGTATTTCATAGGTTTTAGAATGTATTATTGTTTTACTTCTAACTCATCTTGGTAGGATTTTATCTTTTTATTTTTATTTATTTATCTTCCCCATCCTACACTTGTGCCTTTGATGCTTTGTACTTAAATGCAGAACTTCACATTTATCTCTGTTGAATTTAATCTTGCTGGTTTCAGCCCCACATATTCCACACTCTCAAGATCATTTTGGATCTTGAATCTGTTTTCTATGGTACTTGCTACCCAGCTTTGTGCCATCTGCAAATTTGATAAGCATCCCCTATACTCCTTCATCCAAGTCATTTATAAAACTGTTGAACAGCACAGGGTTGGTCTGGGACAGAGCTGACTGGCTTCCTGCTCAAAACCTCCCTACAGTTTGATACAGAGCATTTACTTTTACAGTGTCCCAAGGAAGGCTGATTTTAAAATCCGTTAGGGAAATTATTTATAAATACAAATGATTACTTTTTAAACACCAATTTAAAGTTTAGTCCCCCTCTCGCTCCCTCTCGTGCTTCCCTTCCTTTTCTTCTGTCTGATTTCAATCATGTTTAAGCATAAATGTGGTTTAAGCTTGTGTTGTCAACAGCATTGTGTTCAGATCTTTCTTGTAGAACATGGCTCTGCATCGTACAGTATGATGCTGCACAGTACAGTTGATTCCTGCCATTCCTCGCTAGCGGAGAACTAGAGCAGAAGAAGCCTGCAGAACTTGAGAAATCATACACATAACAAGGGTGTTTAATATGGAAACCGATTTTTTTTTTAGCTCCCACAGCTCTCCTTACAGTGCAACTGCAGTAATGGCAGCAATAGGGAAGCTTTTTGTGCAGAAGATGTTCCCCTGTTCTAGCTTATCTTAGTAGCATCACCTGTATATAGTGCATGCACAACAGTGCCCATTTAGCAAAGGTATTGCTATTCTGCACATGTGAAGAGTCTCAACTCTGAAAAGTGCAGAATGATAACAGCTTATATAACTTAACTATCACGGTACAATGGAATGATACATACACTGAGATAATAAAAGTCACAGTTTAAATTATATATTGCATGGGACTATTTAATGATTTAACCAAGTTTTGGTCAGAACATACTTTAAAATATGGTGGCTACCTGTATAGGCCTCCCAATGGCCAGGTCTCCAGCTTTTATAACAAGAGAGGAAAACCTAGACCACACTAATTCATCCACACAAGGGATGCTTCCAAGCAATGCTATTATCAAATAATCACTTGACCTCATTTATGGAATTTCAGACATTGTCTTCAATTTGTAACTTTTCTGTGTTTTCCCACCACTGCTCCTGTATTTTTTTCCACACAAAAAGCCATTAAGGGAAGAAAGATGGAATCACTGTACAGTGTCTTTTGATGGTTAATGCTAGGAGCTGTCTGTCTGGAAGCACAAACAGTTAATCCTTGCATTCACATCTTTTGTTCTCAGGGCAGCAGCTCCAGCCCTGATAATTCAATCTTTTAAGATTGAATCCATTAAAGATTGAGTTCATTAAAGATTGTATCATGTTTTCTGTTCTGTCTTTCATTTTGCAATAACTCACACACATATATTGTTAAGAACACAAGAAGAGCCATGCTGGATCAGACCAAGGCTCCATCTAGTCCAACACTGTTCACACAGTGGCCAACCAGCCATTGGCCAGGGACCAACAAGGCAGGACATGGTGCAACAGCACCCTCCCACCCATGGTCCCCAGCAAATGGTGCACACAGCCTTACTGCCTCAAATACTGGAGTTAGCACACAACCATCAGAGCTAGTAGGCATTGAGAGCCTACGACTCCAGGAATTTATCTAACCTCCTTTTAAAGCCATCCAAATTGGTGGCCATCACTACATCTTGTGGTAGTGAGTTCCATATTTAACTATGAACTGTGTGAGGAAATACTTCCTTTTATTTGTCCTGGATCTCTCACCAATCAGCTTCATGGGATGACCCCGGGTTCTAGAATTTTGAGAGAGGGAGAAAAATGTCTCCCTATCCACATTCTCCGTACCATGAATAATTTTACCATGTCTCTCCTTAGCCTCCTTTTTTCCAAGCTAAACAATCCCATTTGATGTAACTTTCCCTCATGGGGGAGATGCTCCAGCCCTTTAATCATTTTAGTGGCCCTTTTCTGCACTTTTTCCAGCTCTATAATATCCTTTTTTAGGTGTACTGACCAAAACTGTACACAGTATTCAAAGTGTGGTCGCACCATAGATTTGTATAATGGCAGTATGATACTGGCAGTTTTATTCTCAATTCCTTTTCTTATAATGCCTAACACGGAGTTTGCCTTCTTTACAGCAGCCGCACACTGGGCGTACATTTTCATCGAGCTGTCTATCACAATCCCAAGATCTCTTTCCTGTTTGGTCACCGCCAGCTCAGTTCCCATTAGGTTATACTTTAAGTTCGGGTTTTTTGCCCCAACATGACCACCTTACACTTGCTTACATTGAACCGCATCTGCCGTTTGGATGCCCACTCTCCCAGCTTGGAGAGATCCCTTTGAAGCTCTTCACAATCCCTTTGTGTTGTAACAACCTTAAATAATTTGGTGTCGTCGGCAAACTTGGCTACTTCACTACTCACTCCTAATTCCAGATCATTTATGAATAAGTTGAAAAGGACTGGTCCCAATACCATTCCCTGTGGGACCCCACTATTTACTTCCCTCCATCGGGAGAATTGACCATTAATTCCTACTCTCTGTTTTCTATTCTCTAACCAGTCACTGATCCATAAGAGGACCTTTCCTGTTATTCCATGACTACTAAGTTTGTTCAGGAGTCTTTGGTGGGGGACTTTACCAAAAGCCTTTTGGAAGTCCAAGTAAACAATGTCCACCGGATCACCCCTGTCTACATGTTTGTTGACACTCTCAAGGAATTCTAGCAGATTAGTGAGACATATATTATTACATATACTAAGGGTGCTTCTAGATGGAGGGCTCCTAGCCCAATTTGAAGGCATTATGCAGCCATTTCATCTTTTTCTCTTGAACAGGTTTTCTGTGGTAAGAAAAAAAGATGGAAGCAGCAGTGGGAAAACACAGGAGGGCTTAAATGGAAGACAATGGCATCTGAAACCCCAATGAAATTCCATGAATGAGGCAGGGCGAAGGCACAATAAAAGCCCTGTCTGGAAGCACCCTAAGTAAGACTCTCAATGAGAATGTCAGTCTTGCACACAATTCTTCCAGCGGACATCCTCTATGTCCAATGAACTGCATTGTGTGCTTAGCACTGAATACTAGGGCATCAAGATGTCCTCCATAAAAGGAAAGGAAGTTGTGAAACTTGTGTACATACCAATGCTGGGTAGGAAGGGTAGCCCCGACACTTTGCCCATACAAGCTCCAGAGGTTCTAGTTCAGCCTGCTCTTCAAATGGCATCAGTAGGTTTCTACCTAAGAAGTGACAACAAGAACTGACTTGAAATTATATTCTCCCAGGAGGTCAAGAGCATGAACTTTTCTTCTTGAAAGTAACTGTAGGTCTACGGGTAAAGGTTGTGTTTTGACTTTGAAATGGAGAAATCGTATCCTGTACCTAAAATGCCATTTCTGATTTGACTTGTAGCACAAATAATACGATAGGACAAATTTGTTGATTAAAAATAGCTGCAGTAAACAAAAACTCTGTTCTGGCTCTCACCATTGTTGGAGTGGGGGTTGTTGTTGATGTCCCAATGCTAAGCGCCTGTTAGGGTTCTAGGCAGAGCAGTGTGAGCAATGTGCTCGAGTTCCCCAGTGTGTTCTGGAGTCAGGCTGATTTGTGCAAAGTGCTCTTCTTCCAAAGTTCCCCTTGCCGGACTTCCTCCTTTTGAGTTCTAAGTCTGTACAACATGGGGACAAGGAAATAGGGCCCCATGCCATGCACCCTATCATCTGAGATATGCCCTCCCCTGTGTGGGGTTTATATAGTTTGCAGATAATTTGCTGTGATTGGTGTTTTCCTCCTACATTCTAATTTGATGAATTTGGATGGTAAAACTTTGAGTGGCAGAGGGTGTGGAGGAAGGTGACTTGGTGCTTGGACTCTGGTGGCTAGGAAGGACAAAGAAGCAGAGAACCATTACAGTCAATGTGGCCAGAGCCGGCTCTCTCATCAGGCAAGAGCCGGCTCTCTCACACGGCCTCAGACAGCGGAGTGGAAGGAGTGGCAAATTGTGCACTCGTCACCTCATTAGGAGGACCTGCCACTGCTGAGCTCCCTCCCTTTGCCACCACAATGTCTCTCCCTCTCCACCCATCCCACTGTAGCTGACCGCTCTGCAGATCCTCTCAGAGTGAGCAGGAAGTGTATCTCCAGGGCCATCCCCTCCTACAATGCCTGGCACTAACGAAAGACCTCTCAGGCATTTGGGCATGACTGCCTCTCTGAAAAGCTGCACTTGCCACTTTTCCAGACAATGTGGCAACCACAGAGCAGCTGGTGGCAGTGGCAGGAAGGGAGGGTGGTAGAGAGGAGGGAAGGAGAGAGATAGACTGGCTGAAAGGGAGTAGGGAGACAGAATGGGCGGGGGGAGCGGGGGAGAAAGGAGACAGACGCGGCAAGCAGGAGGAAGGAGGACAGACATGGGGGATGGAAAGTGTGGAGCAGCAATGATGGCTGGTAGCCATGGAGGTTTCTTGCCTCAGGCAGTAGGAGATTTTGGGCCAACACTGACACTGGCACATAAGTATATGCAGATGTGCAAAGCACTGAAGCGCAATGCAATGAGCCCTGCTCAGCCCCACTTTTGAGTTTGAAGCTTCTCTGGATATTAATGGCAGATTTTCAAGCTTTTCTTTACAGCTATAATAGCTGCATTCTTTAAAAAGTTGAAATCCTTACTATACAATTTGCCAAATATTGACAGCTTTATGATGGAACAGATTCTGCTTTAAAAGCTACAGGCCATAGATTGACATCAACAGACTTAAAGAATACATTTACTATGATCTTATGCATGTCTACCCAGAAACAAGTTTCATGGCTCAGGGGTGCTTACGTCCATGGAAATGTGCAAAGGATTGCAGCCCCACAGTGCAACGCTGCAAGTATCTACTCAGAAGTAAGCCCCCTTGAGTTCAAAGAAGTCTTACTTCCAGGAAGTGTGTATAGGATTGTAGCCTTAGCCTCCTTTGGCACAACCAAAGGGGAAAATAGCACCCATCATCTAGTAGTAACTGTTTTAACTCTGTATTTTAACCTTATATCAATTTTGCTGCGTAGTTTTATCCTGGTTGTGCTTTTTATACTGTATTTTGTATTTGTGTTTTTAACCTGTTGGTTGTTTTATGATGGTTTTAATTTTTGTGAACCGCCCGGAGAGCTTCGGCTATTGGGCGGTATAAAAATGTAATAAATAAATAAATAAATAAATAAATAGTACATATTATAGCTGCACATTTTGCTTAAGAAACACACACACACACACACACACACACAGTCTTCTCACCTGAGCTGCTGTATTCCAAGTCTCCATTTACACCATCCAAGAAAGGGACCCGAGCAAGAGCAGGCTTTCCTCGGCTACGTTTGTGTGGAGTCAGACCACTGTGCAAAGGAAATATGGAGAGTAAGTTAAGCGATAAAACAATGCTCACCTCCAAGGCTTAGCTTGAGTTCACTTCAAGTTGTGCTGTGGAGTGAAGGAAGACGTGAAGCCAAAACACAGAGGAGTGTTTTTTGGGTAGCTACCATGCCAATGTGAGAGCAATTCCTCTGGGCCTCGTAAGTGGCTTCAGCACCCTTCCTCTGGCAAACAACCAAGCCTTTGCAAGATATGGATGGCCACACTAGCAACTGAAGCCATACAAAGGAAAATGGCCACAAAAACATACAAAATAATTGCTATACATCATGGGTAGTCTAATAAATTAGGAGGCTGAACAGATGCTTTTAGGATTTGGATCAGATGCAAAGGAGGAGCAGGGAATCAGGCAGTCTGTGAACTTTGGGGGCAGTTAAGCGGTGGGGTGTCTATTTGCATGTCACGGCAGCATTTAATTAATTAATGTATGATTTGCAGGGACATGCGCCATGAACGAGCCGCTTCCATTTTCTATAAGCAACCTCCAACTGATGTGCTTGGAGGTTGCCATAACATGTGAAGCTGGACCGAAGGATTGTTTAGGAGCTTGCGAGGGTGATGTGGTTACACCATGAGTTAACTGCTGGGCAGTTTAGCCCCTAAACAACCCAACAATCTGGTTTTGCACATCACACTCACAACCTTTGATTGGGCTGAAATCGAAAAGCAGCTTGCAGTCCGTGTCTGTCCCTGTGAGTCATGGGTTAAGTAACCCACGATTTGCTGCTGTGACATATGAACCGGCTCACTGTGCGATGGGGCAGCAGTGTGTCAATGTAGCAACAAGGTTGGCTCTCCATGGGCCAAATGTTCAACTGTAAAGCTAGAGGGGAAATGAAATTGGGCTAGGCAAGCTAATGGTAGGACTGTGTTTTAATTAAGGACTAATTTTCTTTTTAAAAAAAATTGTATTGTGGTCCACACTTGACCCTATAGTCCAGCCTTTCCCAACTTAGCACCTTCCAGATGTTTTGGACTACAAGTCTCAGCATTCATTGTTGGCTGGGAATGATGGGAGTTGAAGCCCACAACATCTGGAGGGCATCAGGTTGGGGAAGACTGCTACAGCCACCCATGGATCTGTCTTGGGAACAGCAGGTGGGTTAACTGAAGTATTGACAACAAAGTACAAAATTATAGAAGACACAGAAAACAAAGATGCCACAGGTGAGATTATAACCAAGTGCCAATGTCATCATTAAAATAAATTTACTGCATACTGCTCAAAATACATGGCAGAATAAATAATCCCAAAATTTGTAAACCATGACACCACATACACAACCATGGGAACATCTGCTGGAATGCAGAGGAAGAGGAGGAGGAGGAAGAGGAGGAGGAAGAGGAAGCAGCAGCAGCAGCAAGCAGCCAGCAGCCAATGTCCAACTTCACTCATGGCCACTGAGATTGATGCAAGCAAAATCTAAAAGTATGAACTGAAAGAAAGACTAGAAATTAGCAGTGGAATAATGGCTATTCTGGGTGAGACCTTCCGAAAAGGGGCTTACCTGCAGATGTCAAATGGGAGACCACTGCCAAGACCAGAACTGCACTCAGAATCAGACCCGCTTTCCGCATGCTTCCTGTAGCCATTAGTCACTGCTGCTGCTGAAAAGAATGCATGTAAGAATGAGTCTAGCTGTATACACTGTTCTTTAAAAGATTCTTTAGACACCATACAAAGGAAAACATAGACAAGACCACATTTCCACAATGCCGCTAACCACGCTACTTTGTTCGTGTTCAGTTTTGTGGAAGGAATGTACTTATGATTTAAGAGAATGCATGAAATTCTCTTCCCCAATGTCTGCGCACAGTCGCAGTCAAGAGGTGTCTTGCACTTTTTATGTTCAAAGAACTAGTTCAATAGCAGCTCTCTTCCTTCTGTGCTATTGTGTCCATATAGCAATCCTTACCAGCTGCTACCCATTAACAAGGCGATGTTCCTTATTCACTTCCCTTTCTCCCCACACCTGATATCTCTTCAAGCCCATTGATACTAGAGAAATATGGCAATATGAAATATGGCAATATAGCGCCTGATTATAGTCTCATCCTGTGATTACAAAGCCAAAAATGCACCCCCCAAAATAAAGTTTTGCTTACTGCTGAACTCCTGCACTGAGTTCAGCTTCAGAAAATATTTAGCAAGGTGTGTTTTCCTTCTGGATAACTGCCAAACTGCCACCCAACACTCTGAAAACCATTTTTGTTACTGGTGACCAGTTTTTGCACTGGAATGTACTGAATCCAGCAGTTCTGGCACCTACAGAAGAGTTGAGGGATATTGCAGAGACTTCCAATGCCACAATAACATTATGCTATGTTGGCATAGGAGGCCCATGTACATGCATAGCACAGTTTATTATGTCTCCCAAGGCTTTCAAATCTGTGCCAGGACCCTCCAGATTCCAGGGAGTTCTCCAGTCTCACTAAGATGAGATTGCATTGAACTTGTAAGGCAGTTAGTACATTTGCTGAATGGAGTAAAGTTGAGAGAGTGAAGTAAAATACATGCGAAAATATCCCTGTTAAATAGGAAGCTTTGAGCTTGTGGTTGTATGATAATTATGGTGGCTTATTTCTCCCACTGCACATGCTGGACACATGCTGGGGGGTGGGGGGGAGTTTATCATAAATTACCCTTGGCAATGCAGCTTGTCATGTCATGTGAATCCAGCTTAGAGCAAGCAATGGTTCTGGATGGCTTGTTAACCACAGCAGAAACCCACCCTACCAGGTTTTGGCAACATGGCTAGCCACGCTGCCAAGGGCATCTATGCTAACCCCACCCCCACCCCCTCCCTTGGCAAGCAACTGCCAAGGGAGGGGTGGTTAACACAGGGTGGTTAATAAGCCACAGTGGGTTATTAACCACCCTGTGATCGTGCAAACCTGGTTACTGTGAATAAATAGCATAGTCCATATTTTGAGTCATGTTCCTGATTAGTGCTCTACTTCCATATCTATTTTGTTTTTCCCTGGATATTAGGACATGAATGAAATACTAATGTCACGCAATGTCCCTTGTGGTCAAGTGGACTGACATTTGGAATGTCCCTCATCCCAGCCATTGTCTCATTACTCCTCAACTAATAACTGTCTCCACACACTTTTTAAAGGTTTATTTTAAATGTGGATTGCATTCGTATCCACTTCTGCAGCAATCCCCTAGATACCTCATTACTTTCCTTTGGGTGGGTGTGTATGTGTTTGTTCCTGCCCTTGCCTAATCCCTGTAGGTTTGTTCATCCACAGATGTCTGTTCTACTTCTTTGTTTCTTTATGCATTCATCATGGCAGGGGTGCCATCTTATTCCCTGTTCTTTTTCCCTTCTGTTGACTATTGGTTTTCAACAAACTGTATAAATATCTTCCACATATTCCATGACACTTTGCTTAAAAAGAAATAAATCTAAGAGTAGCCCTTAATTCCAAGAGCGGAAAGTTCATATACATATAAATAGCATCAGAATATCACAGAACAATAAGAGGCAAACAGAACTATTAAGAGGTTAAGCAATATGCACTGGGGCAGATACATCTTAGCTTTTCTTCCCCTAAGATTCCATAAATTGGTTATGAGTACAGTCCCTCCCTCAACCAAGGAAAGAAGAGGAATGAACCAACAGTTCTCACAATGGAGGGATGTAAGAAGTCCCCCAAAGGATTTATATTGGAATCAGTGCTTTTTAACTTGCTCATAAGTGACCTAGAGTTACTATGTTTATTTAGAATCAAGCCCCACTGTATTCAATGGGCTTAGATACAAGTAAATACCCACAGGGTTGCAACAGAAGACAAATTCTGAAATGGGCCAGATATTACCTTTTATTGGACAAACGTTGTTAGATATAATTACACATGCATATTGCCCCACAAAAAAGGCTAGTATCTGACTCATGTCACAATCTGTTCGGGGTGGTGTACAATCAATAAAAGGAAATACTTCTTCACAGGATGCACAGTTAAACTATGGAATTTCCTACCACAAGTTGTAGTGATAGCAACCAATTTGGATTGTTATAAAAGGGGGTTGTGGCCAAATTCAGGGATACTAAGGATATCAATGGCTACTAGTCCTGATTATTATATTCTACTTCGAGTATCAGAGGCATTATGCCTGTGTACATCAATCTCTGGGAAACGTGGGCAGAAGAGTGCTGTTGTAGCCATGTCCTGTTTGTAGGTTTTCTGTGGGCAGCTGATTGGCCACTGTGTGAACAAAATACTGGACCACATAAACCTTGGTCTGATCCAGAATCGCTCTTCTAATAAGAAAGTAGATACAGAGAGGTTATTCTCACTCTTACATAATACTGGACTCCTCCCCAATGGGATCTCAATAGTGGGGATCATCCAATGAAGCTGGACGGTGAGAAATTTAGGACAGACACAAAGGAGTACTTACTCACATCTTATGGTAGTGAATTCACTACCATAAGATGCTGTGATGGCCACAGGCATGGGCAGCTTTATAGGGGGATTAGACAAATTAATGGAGCATTAGGCTATTAAGGGCACGATGGCTACATGCTACCGGTATCACAGGCACTCATTCCCCCGTTGCTGGGGAACCCGAGCAAGAGGGTGTTATTACATTCGTGTCCTGCCTGTAGGCTTCCCATAGGCATCTCTTTGGTCACTATGGGAACAGAATGCTGGACTGGAGAGGCCTTTGTTGGTCTGATCCAGCAGGGCACTTCTTATTATGTGGTAAATTTACTCTCTCTCGTCTAATTTCAATTCATTCTGCCAATTAAAGTTTTATTATTTTTTCTTGGGAAATCTTTGTTGCATAATTATAATGAGAAGTGCAGAAAACTCCCTGAAGTTCACTATAAAATTTTCTAAGCCAGTTTAATAAAAGCAGGAACAAAGAATTAACAAGGGAAATGGGAGCAAGGGGAAAATATGTAATCAGTTTAGCAGAACACTGGAAACCTTTGGTAATCAATTTTCTCTGTTTTAATTCCACCCTCTTCATTTTACCCATCCTATAGCCCAGTCCAGTGAGCCACTGAGCTGTCAAATAGCAAGTTCTGCATCTTATAATGCTGTACTAGCATCACAAACTGATCTAGGATATGGCACTGGCCTCACAGAATGGTTCTCACTTTTACAAGAGGCACCATACAAGTGATGCAACATAACACCAAGCTGCTGCACAGCATAGAACAAGGTGGAGAAGGGAACTAGTGGGGACAACTCATCACCACAGCCAACCTTAAAAGCATTTCAGCCAACAGAGAACCAGCTATTATCAGGTCAAACTTAGGCCCCCAATGTTGCTGTACAATTTGGTCATCGGATGCACATCACACCAGTATTCTACAGTTTACATTGGCTCCTTATAGAATTCAGGTCCGAGGTGGTAAGTTTGGCCTATAATGCCCTAGAAAACTGAAGCTCTATACATTAAAGAGTTAATCTTCTTTGTTGTATCCCATTACAAACTCCATAATGAACTAAGGAGCACACTCATTTCCACTGTGTGTGAAGTCCATACAACAGGGAGTACAAGAAAAATGTTATCAGTGGTGACCCCACTTTTATGGAATTCTCTCCCCCTGGGTATGTGTGAAAGCTGAGCATGAAGTTCTTCTAGAAGTGCTCAGACCTGTGGGGCAACTTTCACTGGGATTTGTGTCTCTTTTGGTCCTCTTTTGGAATTCATGCTTTTAGTATTTAAATGTTGTGACCCAGTATCATCCTTTGGGATAAGTCTAAATAACTAACATGTAATCATATGAAACACATACCTCATCCCCACATGAACCATAAAACAGAGCAGTGCAAGCTAGCACACACATTCCTATGATTGGACAGTATCTAAGTGGGAAATTTCACTTCTCAGTTTAAGCCCAGTTCCTGGTCCTTAACAATATACTACATAGGTACTACTTTATTTACTCAAGATGGGACTGTTTGCCATTGAAGTTTATTTCACCCAAATGATCACTTGATCCTCTGTGCCTCTTCCAAGCTTACTTTTTTGGTATTCACAGGATCACTCTGAGAAATGCTCCTTTAAGCACACATGTAAAAAATGATTACCCATTCAACTTTTCCAGAATTGATCATTAAGCAGAATCCGATCAGATTGTATTAAAAACTGATCCAAAGACTACCAAGTGCTAATAAGAATGTTTTTAATGATGAAGAAGACATATATCACAGAATCATAGAATTGTAGAGTTGGAAGGGGCCTATAAGGCTATTGAATCCAACCCCCTGCTCAGTGTAGGAATCCACCTTAAAGCATCCCTGACAGATAGTTGTAGCTAGTAGCTTATTTTGGAAGAAAGCAGGAGTGAAGGCAGAAGTAGAAAGCAGTACGTTTCCTTTATTGCTTTCAGTTTGTTTGCTTGCTTGCTATGCTTCCTTAAGTAGTGTGTTAGGGCTGGCTCACAGGTTTATGTTGATCACTTGATGGCTGCAGTGACTTGCATGTGTGAATGAACCATCACAGATGAAACACCACTGGCAGAACTTTCATTATCACCTTAAATACTATGTTTTTCAGTGGCGCCAAATCACACATTCACCTGAGAGTCATCAAATGTGGCATAATAATGTTCAAAGATGTGTGAAACAGTCCTGAGTTTCAGGGAGACATTCAGGTCAATGCTACGATCCTGCTGTTTGGCACTCTAAACCATATAAGTAGATGAAGTGCCCCTAGTAGTATCTGCCTCTTCCTCGATCCTCCAGACCTTTATGTTACCATCAAACCAATATTATCTCACTGCATACTGATTTGTTATAGTCTGGTGCATGACTAAACAAGATCAGAAGCAAGAAGCAGTGAGGAAGAGGCTGGTGGAAACTTTTCACATCATTTGTTTTCACTAAAAGCAAACAAAAACCAACCTCAATAGTGCCAGAGCTAACTCCATATAAAAGAACTATGAACTCTCTCTCTCTCTCTCACACACACACACACACACACAGTTACTCACACATCAACAAAAAACATGAAAAAGATTTGTATATGATTCAGCTGAAGGTTGAAGAAGTGATGCAGCATTTTACTGTCGTAAAGAGAAAGAAAACACTCTCCCCACTGCACTGAAATGATCAAATATTACACCCCTCCTAAAGCAGCCTAGCAGCATCAAGAAAGAAAAGTCCCAAATTAGTTACAGTAAAGGCCAGTAAATCTGACTTCCTCTACAACACAAGATCCTCTTCTGCTCCTGAGCCCGTCATTTCCCCCCTCATCCTCCAGAACAACAGCACAAGATGACAGTGCTGTGATTCATGCGACAGAACTCAATTCCCACAGGGACTCAGGGAAGTGTTGGATGCTGTGGGGACATGGAGACTTCTTGCCAGCAGGCAAGCAGTGCAACTGCAAGGCACCCCTACCCTGGGGTCTCTGACCTTCCGAGACATCAGAGGAATGAAAGCTCAGGGGAGTCACCTGTCACTCCTGCCTGTCTGGGGGATTTCTCGCCATCGCTCTCGCTGCAGCTCCCACTCTGTGGCCGTTTCCGGGATGGCCGCTCACCCCCTATGCTGGAGGGGGAGAGCTGCCCACTCTGGCTGTGGTCCTCTCCATTCTCAAGGGGGCAGTCCAGACCTCTTTGCAGTTTCACCCCGTTCTTGGCTTTTTTAAAAAGGACAGATGTCCGCCTGCCCACTCCACTAAACGGGGGGGTGGCAGAAGCGCCTGTGGCCTGAAGGGCCAATCCGTTCAGGCCGTTGTCGCTGAGCAAGCGCTGGAAGGCGTGGCTCTCCCTCTGCAGCGTCTTCTTATCAAAGTGCTCACCCTCGGACTTCAGCCGTTTATGTAGTCTGTTCAAGGACTTGCTTTCGCTAATGGGTTTGAGAGTTGGAGGGTCCTGCAGAGAGTCCAGCTCCGATAGGGAGGGTGCAGGTCCTGTGGGCTCCAGGGTGGGGGGAAGTGGGGGCTTGGTGTCATCTGCTAAAGAGAAAAAGAATCTGCTTGAACATTTTAGAAAGAACGCCCCACCCCCAAGTACGGATCACAGCTTTCTGCGCTTTTCTATGGACAAAAGTCAGTGGTAAGTCAGTGCGATAGTTAACCCTTAAGGGAGGGAGCGTGAGTGTGTGGGACCAGAACTGTGTCCCTCTGCCAGAGAACCAACAAACATACCTGTCATTTAACCAATCACGTTATGGAAGGCATGCAGTCCTGTGCATATTTACTTGAATGTAAACTCCATTCAATTTAGTGGGATTAACTTCCAAGTAAACATCCTGAAGACTGAGCTGCATGACATTCATTTCTCACTTTTTCAGACCCTCATACCTTCCACATCCCTGTATGCCATAAAAGGTTAGGAGATATGGGAGGACCAGAAGGTCAGAGAAGAGTTTCAAATGCAAAAAAAAGTCTCCTTAAAGGCCTAGATCCTGTTGCAAGTCAATGGGAAACAATTGCTTATGTGTTCTTTTGCTTTTAAAAAACTGCCACTGTCCCTTGCACTAAGTTCACCGAAGGCACCAGAATACTCAGCAAAGGAACAAATCCAGATGTCAGGTTTCTCCCCACTGAGCCTTCCTTCCACTCTAACATTAATGTGTCTGAGCATTTCATTCCAATTTATGGTGGAACGAGATCAGAGATTAACTGCATTCCATCCTCACCCCTGCCCCTCTTTTCTAAGGTTCTGCAGCTGTCCAAGCATTATTTTCTATCTGTGCAATGCCCTGGCAGTCACCAGGAAAACAAGTTATTTCCTCAACCACCTAAATAGCATGGATTGCCAACACTGAGGGGAAGCCTGGCTGCTAAGCTGACCACATCCCCCTGAAGAAGGAAGAATATCATCATTCAGGAATTTCCTAACAAAATCATAAAGATTCTGCAGAGAGTCTCTGAATGTAAATTACATCAAACTTCATATTGCACCATTTAGTACAGACCTGAAATAAGAGAGATTGAAAATTTTTACAGCAAAAATTATTATGGACTAACCAAAATAATTCAATGGGATCATTTCCCTATTTTGGAACAAGTTGTAAAACATCACTCATGGATAATGGTAATCTTATGTTTCTTGGATAATAGTTTAGACCCCACATCCCACCCCACCAACACCACCAGGTGGCTCTTTAAAGTTCCCCCTAGCTGTTCTTTCAAGTACCTGCATGAAAGAAATTAGGACTGCTGAAAGCCATCCGGCAAAGTTGCAGGAGTCTCTCATCAGCTGCAATAATGACCTGACCTTAAACTGGACCATATACCTCCCACTGAGCAGCTGCTGAGCACTTTGCATTGCTGCAAGATTTCATAGCTACTGCCCTCTTTCAGAGAGCTCTAGAAACCTGAAACTGTGAGATGTGTGATAAAATATAAAGTATCACAATCTGCATTTTGAAAAAGTAGGGTTTTTAAAAGGTACCAGTGTCACCAGGGGAAGGGATTAAAAACGCCTTTAGCAACCTGTGAATTGAAAGATCAAAAACGAAGACCAATGAAGGGGCCTCAAGCTTCTAATCTTTCTTTTTTAAAAAAACGAACAAACCCTGAACAATCCAGATCAGTTCAGAGGTCTGGTTCTCAGGAGCAGCAGGGAGACAGAATGTTACTATTTGCTCCACCCTATCAGCCTTCCTCAACCTGGCTGCTTAAGCAAGCTATACCCCACTTACTTCCTCTCTCCCAGCATGGCAGTTGCATACCTAATGGAGCTACTGGATAGCAAGAATTCCACCCAAACTACATCTATGCCATCAGCTATACATGAACGTATTCTAATAGTTTGGTAGTGACTGGATACTGCTCTCCAGAGTTGGAAAAATGCTGTGGTGAAACAGCAATACTGGAGAGAGGGAGAGAGAAGGAAGGAAGCAAACAGCAGGGAAGCTGGTTAAGTAGTCACGACCACTTGGACACGAGTTCAGGAAATATGAAAATAGCTCCAGCGTCCCCAGAATGGACTGCGTTCCTTGATCCTCCCCTCTCAGGGACTGCATGCTTACATGAGATGGACAGAGCTTTATACTATCCTGCCTGGTTTGTTGGAGACGCTTTTTGTTAATAAACAGACAGTGGACAGGAAGGTGATACAATTTTCAATGAGCTTTGAAGAACACAAGATTTTCGCTTCATTTATCAGAACAGTGTGGAGGAGGAATACCAGTATGAACTGAAACCAAGGCATTATGTATAACTTAGATCAGTTGTGGGCAGATGCAAGGCACCCTGCGCACAGTGATGGCCATGATCTGCTGCACCTACCAATGACAACTCAAAATACCGATCTAGGCTTTGCAATGTCACCACAAACAAAAACATGCCATATGGATTGGCTTTTAGATCTTTTCCCAGTAAGAGAGGTTGGTAACAACTTTTAACATTTATTTATTTATTTATGTATTTATTTATTTATTAAACTTATATACCACTCCCATAGCCAGGGCTCTCTGGGCGGTTTACAGAAATTCTAAAATTGAGGTAAAAACAAGTCTACAAAATTTAAACATGCACCCAATATCTTTTTGCGAGTGAAGTTAAGGAAGTTAAATCACTTCTAAAGTTTTATTCCATTTAGTTTCCTTTTGAAGATAAAAAGAGCTAAATATTGAAAATGTGAACACTTTTATTTTGAGAACAGTATATTTAAATGGAAAAAGTAGTCTTGGGTTTTTCTTTTTTATCTGTCATCTGCCAAAAGGAACGTGACTCAGTCCTCATTGTAAAATTAGTATTGTGTTCATTCACAAAGCTAATATATTTGGGAAGGGTAACGTTTATGTTCTGTGATTCACATACCACTTGTTAATTTGGTTTTACTATTTATCTACTTGCGCAGGGAAGAATAGACCACTGTAAACCACCAGCACATAAATGCCCTTTTGAGAGAAGAGAATACATTATAATCATCATGAAATTGTTGAATCATGTCTCCATCTGAAATAAAAGCCTTCATGCAAGGCTTTGTGTTTTAAATTATTATTTCTATTCGAAAGCTGTTTGTGCAGATATCAAACTCTGTTATTATGGACAATTCTCTCTCATAAATTACTTGCATCTCAGTTAAAAATATATCAGCTTAATATGGGTCGATCTTGTATCCAAGCACATGCTCTAAGAATTTTGCTTTTCTAGTATAGTGAATAAACATATAAGAATGTACCTATGCATTATCAGAAAACCAAAATAGGGCACCACTTGAATAAGAGCCAAAAAATAAATGCTAAAAAGCATACAACTGCACAAAAATATTATAAAAAATATAAGTGTATATTATAAAAAATATACACAAAAAGTGGTGTAAGCAAACCATTTACTATATGGTTTGCTTATAATAAAGTTACTATATGACAACGTACAAGGTTAGCAAAGAGAGGCTAAGTGTCACACAAGTACACACACAAAACACACATGATAGATATTCAGCAAGTACAATATTACTAAACACAGATGAGCAAGGTTTTTTCAGATGAGCAAAGGTGGTGGGTTTTTTTACAGGAATCCGGGTGGCTTTTTAGCATTTATTTTTTGGCCCCTATGCACCATCAGCCATCTGGCACCAGAGGTCACTATTCTCCCAACTTGCATTTGTCAAAGATCACTCCGATACTTAAGTATATTGCCCAAACCGAGAGGGCTTCCTATTCTTTGGCTGCAGGTAAAGCTTTACAAAAATGCTAAAGCTGAGAAAAGAGCTACCTGTAACAAGCTGACACTATTATTATTATTATTATTATTATTATTATTATTATTATTATTTACATTTATATACCGCCCCACAGCTGAAGCTCTCTGGGCGGTTTGCAAAAGTTTACATTTGGGGCTTTTGGACAGCACACAGCTCAACAGCAGTGTCAGGAATACAGACAAGTTCTTTGACGTAGCCAGCTGGTCCACACTACATTCATCAATCACAATTATTTGTGCTTTATTTTATAGTATTAAAAGTCACTTATTGTTACTGTTTTGAGCTTTTCAGCAGGAAGAGAAGGCAAACAACATCTAACAGCTATTTCCTTTGCTGCCGCCATGAGAACAACATTCTAGGTAGAGCAAACTATAGCAAAGGGACAACACAGATTGCTTCCCTGGCCATTTTCCCCCTATGTACGGCACGTCTCATTTCCACAGTGTGTCAAAACCTAAGGACACTGTTTTCTCATCTTGCTTTTAGGGCACAGTCAGAAGGTTACTCAGATACTGCCAAATGCTGCTATCTGGTTTAGAAAAATATAAGGAAATAGAGGACCCCCTGCTCAAAATCAAACTAAGATCCTGGTTGGCTGCAATTACCTGTATGCTATTCTGCACCTGTCTATGCTACCTTTGATTCTCAGAAGACCATGGGATCACAACATCCCTTGACTTAATCTATTCAGTATCCTTTAGACAAACCAATGTTACAGTTCCTTCAGAATCTCAAACTATAACATTCACTGCCCATTGTTGCAAGTATGTACCCATTAGCTGACAGACACTTGAGGGAGGTGAAAGATGAAACTGCTAGCTTTCTGACAGACTTTTAAAAAATTCTGATGAGATTGCCAATTAGTGCTTCCAGTGTTGGTGTCTTTGTGATGTAGACTTCTAGAAACACATTTCTGTCTCCCCAAACTAGACCCCTCACAGCCCAGAATACTCTAGAGATGCCTCAGAGAGGTCAGCATAAATGCATTTTGGGCTGCAGCCATAAAGATTCAAGATTGGCTAACCTGATTATCATCTTTCTTCCAAACTCTCCAGCCCTTGTTACAATGTAAAATTTCATATTATTTTGCAGCATTTTAAGGTTGTTCTGATACTCTTCATTTCTTTAAATGATTTCTGAGTGTGTTGTTAAAAGCAGTCACTGAGATTAAACAATGACTTCTTCCTAAGAGTGTGATAGAGGATTCATGGGCATAGATCCCTGAGGGTTATTTCCAGTTTCCCAGCTAGTTCCCAGAGGACTGCCTTTCCAGTACAGCCCAACTGCTTCTCTCAGAGATCTGGTGACACCTCTCACCTTTTCCACCATCTTCATCCCGTTCTCCTAGTAGCATTTTCTCCAGTCCCTCCTCCCACGGAGCTGGATCTCCATTTGGCATGGTTTTGTTCTGTTGCTGGGCCAGCTTTTGCCGGATAGAATTGATTTCACGTCTCAAGAGGCGGATGCGGCGGGTTCGGGCACCACTTGACCTCATGGTGCTCACCATGTCCAGTTTTTCCAGCAGCTCCTTCAGTTGCGCCTCTAAGGAAAGGTGAGCCCGGTTCTCAGGAAGGAGAATATTATCAACTGCAATGAGAAGAGTAGTGGTATTAACAGCCAATGATTGAGGCCTCCTGCCAACCAAAATGTTCTCCGAACTCCTCAGTGATTCAAGCTTTCAAAGCCACACTTATGCAAAGTTCTTACCAAAACTACTTTTGAACTTTATACCATATGTAGCAAATAAGACTTTTGAGGATGAGACTGCAATAACATCACAGAACCAATGCACTGGTTCACACATAACAACAACCCTCCGCATGCTCATAACTTCAATTTTCAATTAACCATCTACGATTGCCCTATTTATAGGTTGTTAGAGTGACGTCTGAACCAAGAAACTCTGGGTGTCAGGGGTTAAACAACCCAGAGTTAACCCATGGGTTGTTCTTGCTACATTTCAACAATTCTTGGGTTAAATAACTCATGAACTGCCAGTACATGTGAACTGAGACAATGAGAAAGAGTATATGGTCAATGGAAAACTGAGGTCTGGATTAGCAAAATAAAAATTGTTGTATGGGATGTTGCTGCCATGACACAGGCTCTGAACACCAGACTTCACGTCTGCCACCACTTATTATGGGGCAACACATAATTATGGGGCAACACAACAGACCTGACCGAGACTACTCCCTGCTCAAGCCAAGCACCACTGCTTGATATGCCTGAGGCAAGGGATAAAGCCCACCTTCCTTCAAACTATGTGGAGAAAGGGGTTTAAAATGGAGAAGGATTTAATATATATATAATAATGCGCTGTGAGTTATATCTGTTGAGGTGAATTATTGTCAGAGTGGGTGCTGAATGTGTAAACTTAAGATGATAAATGCCAAACAGACACGTGGGATTTTCGTGGTAGTTTTTAAAATAAACAATCAAAATTTATTTTTAAAAGTTCATAAGCTTTGCATCTAATAACATTTAAAAACTTTTTTGAAACCATCCATACAATCCTGTCACCCTCACATTCGCGCTTTCCTTTCACTCACACAATCACTCTTGAACTTTCTTTATTATCAGTATTGAATTATATACTTCCACTACGTGCACACCACATTCTAAAGACACCACTCACTACACTGACTCTCAAATTTCCCAGAACTTAAGTACCATAAACACAGAGAGCACTGCAGACTCTAAGAGTACCTAACAAGTCTCCCTAAAAAGTATTCTCAATCCCCTCAGTCCTTCCCTTATATATCACTCCTCCCCCCTCCCAAGACATTCTAACTCCGCCCACTCAGGCCAACATTCTACAAACCACAGACTTACAAACTGCAGGCATACATTTGGGAATTGACTTGTGGGGTGTCACGCCACAGTTGCCTCCAAACTGATTTCTTGAATTACTATCTTATCTTTGTACTCGTGGAGTTTTTATCTTAAGTTTCATTTTATTATTAAAGCAGAACTCCCCAAAGAAAACTCACCATCCTCCCAAGAAAATCGATAGAAGTCTTCTGTCTTTGGTGATTCAGGCAAGTGAATCCCTACTTGGGGGTCAAAACCAATATTCTCAGCTTGTCGCCGTGCATGGCGTAATATTGCTCCTCCGAGGTCCCTGAGCCGGACAGCTGCTCGATGGAAAATTGTGTCTTTAGAATTATACCTCATGCAGTTGGTTAGAATAAGGTTAAAATCCTCCTCAAACTCATCCAGTGTTCGGTACTGGTGGGACTCCAGCTTCTGCCTCATGGTAGAAAAATCCATTGGCTTGGAAATGAATTCCAGGTAATCTGGAACCTAAACATATAAAACCTGTACAATTACAAAAATCATTTACTAGCCAACCAGGGCATACCCATCACAAGCACTCTAAATGCCCTCTCACTGGCACTGAGGCAGAGCACAAATGCTCAGCAATATCACCCTGGTTAAGTCATACCCCATTCTGGCAAATAAAATGACCTTGCTGAGAAGCAATAGCCAACTTCCTCAAAATAATGCCATAGTCTGGACAGTAGGGAAGCCCTCTGCAGAAACACCTTGGAGAAATTCCTTAGTTTATGCAACAACTTAACAGCTTTGGCATGAGCAATTCAACAGGGCCTTCCTCTTGCCAGTGATAGTATTACGTAGGCATGTATCTGAAGAGGCCTTCAAGTCAAGCCAAACAATTCTTCCAGGTACTTGCCTCACTCAGGTTTACAGGCTCTGCAAAGATCTGGGCTGGATCCTTCTCCTGCAGTAGATCCAGTGTGGTGCGCAGCAGCACATTGAAGGGTGTGAGCTGTAATTCCATAGCAGCTTGCTGAACCTTTACCTGAGAGTCAGAAAAAATAATAACAAAATGAACCAACTGCCCTCTCTTAGCAGTCTTAGGACACTGTAGATATGGAGTGTCAGCTAATTCCAGAGGAAGTTTGGAGAAGTGCTTCCCCCAACAGTCTACAATGTATGTAGTAAGTTCACTAGCTCATTTTATTAATAAATTAACTACATTTCTATACCAGCCAATCGCCAAAGCTCTCTGGGAGATTCACAGCTTTGAAAAAGTTTCCTGTATATTACACAGCAGCATATATTTCAAGAAGGTATTTTCTTGCCCTTTATGAAAGGTGCTATAAACACTAAATCAGCCGCCCGTAAGATTGGGGGGTGGGAAGCAGTCCTGTTCAACTTACTTCATATAGTTTGAACAAGTCAATAGTCACTTAAGGTATAAACAACAAGTTTAAAACTGATGTTTAGCTATATAATGGCATTTCCTGTAAACAAACTATGTGAATTGCAGAGATTACAAATGCCAGCTTAGTTGAATCCAACTAGCTAAATGTTAAACGAATAACAGGATATAACACAACAGGTAAGGCCAGCACTACCATTAAGCAGACTGAGGCAGCCACTTCAGCCAGCTGATTTTGTGCATCATGAAAGCGCAGTAAATTGTTATTGCTCTATTTTTACTACCAGGAAGGGGAAGATGTACTTGTGGGATTTTCTGCAGTAGTTGCCAAAATAATTTGGCAAGCCTTGGGCACTATGCACCTGGACTTGGAGGGGTGGGGCCATTCACCATTTGCTTCTCTGCCTCTGGTAAAATGCCTTGAAACAGCCCTAACAACAGAACAAGTATGGCACAAGCAGTCAAAACAATAATGTATACAACTATGGGAATTAATAACCCCAAACAGTGGTAATAAAGATTATATCGGTAAGTTAAATATTTAATCATTCTTCGTGTACGATTTCTTGCACCTTCATTCAGGGTGTCATGTACTGATAGTACCTCAGGTCCCAATAAACTACTAGTTTGATAAATACCTTTTATTTTAACTATGTAAGCTTATTTGATCATATGGCATTAATACGGAATAAAGAGAATTGATCTGATATCTACAAGAATGCCATTTACAAAAGGACTGCTTTATATTTAATATTAGCTGTTTCATGAAAGACAAGGTAGTAATAACAAAAGGCTAGGAAACATCACTGAGAAAAGCGTTCAGCCTGCTCTGGACAGGAATGCACTCCTCCTAACTAGTACCAGTTTTGCTGTTTGGGGATACTGATGGATCCAGAATTCTCACTGGACGCCCAAGTGGTCTCCATGGTCCACAATGCTTTTTCACCGGCAATGGCTTGAATATTTACTATGACTCGTCATGGACAGAGATAGCCTAGCCACAGTTATCCGTGCACTATATCCTGTGGAAGTAAATTCCATAGTCTGTCCTTTATCTGTCCATTTATCTGTCCTTGTATACCACCCCAAATAGATTCTGACATGAAATAAGATACTACCTCCCCCCACCTTTTTTTTTGGACAATGTGTGTGTTCAATTACACATAACTGAGTTTTCCAATAAAAGGTACTGTCTGACCCAATTCAGAATTTGTCTTTGGCTACAACCTTGTGTACATTTACTTCAGTGTAAGTCCATTAAATACAGTGGGGCTTGATTCTGAATAAACATGCTTAAGATTGCGCAGATTTTTGGACTAATATGAGAATAACTCATAACTTCTAGGACGCCTTTAGCAGTTCTAATCAATGGCATTCAATAGTGTCTGTCTCTCATTAGCAGTGTAAACAGTTATATGTTCGCGTGGACCATGAAACCATCCTGTAGCAAAATGAAATATCATGTCTAGGCTAAAGGATTGCTGCTAACAGACCACCAAGTTACCCTACCTGCTCACGTTTGAGTTTCTCCCGCTTACGAATTAATTCGATGAGCAGCCGTGCTCTTTCTAAGTCATGCCGCAGTTTCTGCCAATACTTCAGTTCTTCTTTTACTGCAGTGGTTTTCTCATCCTGCTCTTTCTGTGAAATGGAGATAGTTTGTTATTTTATTTTGCCTGCTCTCACTTCATATCTCTCCCAATTTACCTCTCTCTTCCTATCAAAACCACAGAATCTACTTTATAAGCACTGTGATTCAGCCCAGTTGAGTCTTAAGCATAGATTTGGAATTGGCTATCTAAAGAAGACCAATCCAGTTTATATCTGCATTCTCAAAATGTTTTAGCAACGCTCATTGACATTCCTGTACCTTTTTGAATGTAAGTTGTCACATCATACCAGTTCAATAATGGAAAGCAAGACTTCATTGTGTTGCACTCCGCTACCAAGGAATACTTTCTACCCAAGCAAACAAACAAATGATGGAGCATAAGCAAGTATCAATAATTCTGGGTGAAGAAAATAGTAACGTGCATGCCTTGCTCACTGTTGATGCTATGTGACTGTTAAATAGTAGTAGTAGTAGTAGTAAAACTAGGGTTCATGTCTAGAGAACAAGAAGTCAGACCAAAGGCAATGGACCACAAACAGTAAATCAGAAGGTATGGCCCTGTTGCATTAAAAATTATGGTAACGTGATGTTCAGAAGTGCTGATTGTTTCTAAAGCAAAGACAAACGAAAAGCTCTACATAGGAAAGAAAAACAAAGTGGACAGAATCCAGTGATTAATATCCAGCATGAAAATAACATTCAAGGAAGCAAATACTGCTTCCTTGAATTCATTCCAAATAATGGAATGAGTTCAGAGTATTTTCAAGATAGAGAGATAGGCCACTGATGGCTTTGCTTTTCTCCATATTGTAATCTAACACAACAAAATACATGTTGTTACGAGAGTTATTATGCCATGGAAGACTCCACTAAGGGAGGATGTAGAAGTTCCATCTCTACTATTCTCTACAATTTCCCCGAATTAACTGCCCACTCACTTCCTTTAGCTGGCAAACCCTTCTAAAAACCTTCCTGATAAGTTCACACGATACTTTCCCCTCACATTATTTCAGAAAACAGAAAAATGTCATATACCTGTTCTGCATTTCTTTGGGACTGTAAGTGAGAGTGCAGCCGCCGTATCAGTGGGACACCATTTCTTGACTGACGTTTTAAGAGCCAGTAGTTGTGCAGCCGCTGCATAAACTGATTCTTTCTCTGGAAGGAGAGTCCACTGCAGATTTTATTCAGCCTAGGGAAAACAACAGCACCAAGGGATTTTCACCATGTATTAAACCCAGTTTCAGATTTAAGCCCAATGTGAGTCATGATAACCCTTCCACTTCAGCAATATACATTGCCTAATTTTGTAATGTCGTATGGGTACATATTAGGAACCATACAAGTATCTGAAGTTTATCACAGGCATTTTAACTGTGAAACTGGTTCCGTTACAAATAGCTCTACAGCTCCAATTAAGCAGCAACAACAGTAACACGGGCAGCATTCAGTCACCAGCTGAGCTCAAATAGACCAAATTACTTCAGAAGTTTAACAGAAGCAACTTTCATGCAGTCATTTCAATTTATTGTTAATATGAGCAATAGGCAACGAACTGAACTGTAGATTAAGGCTGCAATCCTGCACACAGTTAGGCTACCTAAAACCCATTGATGTAAATGGGATGAACCTATACTCACCCCATAACTTGTAAGGTATCACTGCTTCCAAAGAAGCCTGCCATCTAAAGTGATTTGTATCTATTTTCTAACTTAATTCAAGGGACTTCTATGTTGCATTGTGGTTGACTCTGCCAAGTAGCACATTTTGTAAATAAACCTATTTGTTTGTATTCTTCATTTATCTTTTTAAAATACTTTAAGTGTTTTAAACGTTATTTGCCTTTGAGGACAGAGTAGCTACAACTGTGTCCATCAAAGGAGTGTACAACATATAAATACACCGGATCAATGTAGTTCTGGCAATGGTGTTCGGCATTTGCCAAAGCAGCCATAGGTTAGAAAAGATGTCATTTAAAGAGAAAACTGAAGAGAAATGCTGGACTACTTTAGAGATCAGCATGGAAACTATGACCAGTTGCACCACTCACCGGTAAGAAGGGATCTGTGTGACCATCAGTAGAGGCACAGAAGCACAGGTTTCCTTCTTTACCTTCTGTTTCAACTTCACTTTGTTCTTGTTTTTGGGAGTGCCCTCATCCACTGTCTCATTCTTTTCAATGACCTCCTCTCCTTCATGAACAATAGAAGTACGCCCTTTCTTCACACTGCCAGGAGGGGAATGTGCCTCACAATAAGCAGTTTTGCGCACAGTAAATGTTGTGCCATTGAGACTGGTCTCCCTCATGGGCTCAATCTTCATGAAGAGACCAGCCCTCTGGGCACAGGTAACATGGAAAGCAGTGTAGCAGTTCACCTTGTGACACTGAATGGCTGCTCCCATGCCCTTCTGCTTGCAGATGTAGCAAGTCAGCTTCCAGCGAGCTGGGGGGATATTGTCTATCCCCTCAATCGGTTCCAGAAACACCGTATTTGCAAAGCAGACTTCTGGGATCCAGATGGCACAAACAACATGGGCCCAGTGACTATCACTTGTCTGTTTAAAGGCTCCACCTTTGTTTGGGCACAAAACACAATCAACTGGGCGGGAGGGGGATTGTAGACAGCAACGACAAAGCCATTGCCCCTCAGGGATGTAGGGCACTCCATAGCATTCCTGGTGCACAGCCAAGTTGCAAATGTCACAAAACAAAATAACATTGCTGTTATGACACTCATCATCCATGCAAACACAACAGACAGCATCCTCGTCTATTAGAGTCTGCTGGGCCCCATTGTTACGACTCTCCAAGTATGACTCCTTCTCCAACCGGTCCACCAGCAATTCAAACGTCTCCGCAGAAATTGACCCATAGCCGTCATTCTTCCGCTTCTCGTTGATCATGTCAAGCCAAGCCAAATCCTCCTCATCCATATCGTACTCTACTTCAGCATCAACATCCTCAGGTGGTTTCTCAATGTACTGATAGTATGCTGAAGGCAAGGGAGGAGCATCTGGCTGGCTGAAGGAGTCAAGTGTGCGAAAGCTGGGCTGTGGTAGATGGAAAGATGTCCCAGGAGCATGTTTCGTGCATGTCTCCCTTTTTTTGCCTTTGCACTGAGTTTTCTTGGATTTTGAAGGAAATAGTGGCAGTTCACTGTTTTCTTTGTTACTGTTGCATTCTGTGATGTCCTGGGCAGTCAGCTCATCCTCTGTGATGATCTTTAGAGGATCATAAATGCTGATACGATGAAGGCGCCCTTCAATATCAACTTCCACTATTCGTTGAGCCTGGGCATATGTCAGGGTCTCTCGTGTAGGTGAGCATTTCAAGCTGTACGGTGAAGGAGAACGTCTCCCTTCTAGGGTCTGTCGGGACCTCCTCCGAGGTTTCCTCATAGCAGCAACTAAGAGAACCTATAGCATAATCCAACAGAAAAACAGTTTAAAACAGTAGCACATACAAATACGAGCCACATAGATTCCAATACAGCATGGGGGCTAACTCTTTAAGCTGATTAATTGGTTGAAGTGAATTATAACTGATAGAGCTGAGAGTCAAGAGTACACTTGTTTATTCTGAGGCACATTTGAATGTGGGAATAAAAAAAGGAAATACTAAAGGTGGATTCTAACAGTGAGCTGAAGACAGCCTTTGTGTATGAAAAAGCAACTTAGCTCACACTTCCTCAAATATGTCAAAAAGGTGCCAACCTGAAGTTTTGGCAATATTAATTTATTAACATTGAAATTTATTTAAGTGAACTGGTAACTCAGTTAAAAGACAGATTATAAACTGCTAACAACACATTCCAATACACGGCTTATATGATTGAGTTCCAAATAAATGGGTACAGGATTGCACCCTAAACATTCTTTAATAAATGTATAGTATAGTATTTATTTATTTATTTATTTAATTTATATACCGCCCCATAGCTGAAGCTCTCTGGGCAGTTTACTTAACATTAAGAAATCCTGAATATGAATCCTTAGATCCTTTTTAATCTCTCCTTCTTCATAAATGTTTAAGAACATTGACTGTGGTGATACAGAAAAGGAAAAGCAAAGATCCCATGGTTGGTAAATGGGAAAGCTAGAAATGTAACGTCTACGAAAAAACTTAGAAGCAAAGAGAAAACACACACACTAACAACCAAGTTTTTAAAAGTGAAGAAATGGACAGGAAGGAGACACTAATTTGAAAAGTCTTGGAAAAAAAGACCTAATGTGAGAAACACAAACTCACATGAAGACATTAACTGAAGCAGGGACTAAACATCTCTCAGTGTAGGAGTGCGACTGAAAAGATAAATTTGGGACAAGGGGCTTATCTCTGACTGCACTGTTTGGGGTGTGAAGCCTTAAAGTAGCAACTTACTAGTGTCGTATGCCACTTTTTGAGTGTCATTTTGGCAGAAGATACAACTTACAAATGCCTCAAATAAATAATACATGAGATCCATATGTCACGCAGCGCTTCTCAACACTCACAGACATGGGACTCTATTACAAAAGACTGGGTTTAGCCTATTTGCAAAACTTGGATCAGTCTAATTCTGCAAACAGCTTTTCATTGAAGAAAAATAAACAGAGTTCTCATGTAATGCTAAACCATACTTTAGTATTATGAGAATGAGCCAAAGCAAGCCTCAGGCTTGCATGCTCCCCCACACCCCAGGTCTCTAGCACAGTTGCAAACTGGACTCCAGAAGCTTTCACTTCCAGTTTAGATTAACTACAAGTTTGCAATATGTCTGAACACTAAACCATAATATATTTTCATCAATTACGGTTTGTTGAAATAAGCCAGCTTCATAAACCATGATTTTAACTATGACTTATTTCAAAAAAATCATAATTAAAATTAACCACAGTGGCCACATTCAGGCATCAAGATATCCCATAGCTTACAACGACAGGAGTGACCCACAGTGAGCCAAGAGGATATCTAGCGAGGGCGCTTCAGAAGGGGGTGAGAAGGAGGCTGGAGGAGGTTCAGGATAAATCGTATCCAGACCTCTCTGGTCTCCTCTCCCACTGGAATACCCCCTTTTCCCTCCCTCAATTTTCCAACCTCAGAGTGACAGCTGGTGTAGCTCTCTCCACACTGGCTGTGAGGGGTCAGGGTCATGTCTCCAACTCCCCTTCCCAAGGTTAGAGCATTGTCCCTGACTTCAGGAGGGGTTTCTCTGAGCCATCCTAAGGCTCACTGCAGTTTATCCTCATAACAATAAACCATGATTACAGCATTACTTGTGAATGACACCATCCAGACCAAACAAATCATGTGGATTTGGAATTGCACTCCTATAACCGGAGTTGGAAGAAAATGTTCAAAGAGGCTTTTAGAAATGCAAGTGCCAAATAGAAATTTAGAAATACAAGTGCCAAATAGGTGTTGAAAACTTTTTTTTCCTGGCTAAAGTGTTCTGTTTAACTGTATGTCAGGCAGAAACTGAACAGGTGCATTATTCCCAGGCATGGGGACCTGCAGCGCCTAATGGTGTAGATCAAGGATGAGGAACCTCCAGCCCACAGGCTGGATATGGCCTATGGGGTGGGGGTTCTCCATCAGGCACGCCATCTTCTCCCCCCAAAGCCTGGTGATTTTGCCTCTGGAGCTTTATTTATTTATTTATTTATTTTATTACATTTATATACCGCCCCCCAGCCGAAGCTCTCTGGGCGGTTTACAACAATTAAAAATAGTAAACATTAAAAGTATACAAAATTTAAAACCATCAAAAACATAAAACCAGTATAAAAACAACAACAGGATCCATTCAAAAACAACAATTCTGGGGGCCATTAAAAACAAACTTAACGTTGTTGAATGCTGTTAAAATGGCTGGGAGAAGAGGAAAGTCTTGACCTGGCACCGAAAAGATAACAACGTTGGCGCCAGGCGAGCCTCATCGGGGAGATCATTCCACAGTCGGGGGGCCACCACTGAGAAGGCCCTCTCCCTTGTTGCTATCCTCCAAGCTTCCCTCGGAGTAGGCACTCGGAGGAGGACCTTAGATGTTGAGCGCAGTGTACGGGTAGGTTCATGTCGGGAGAGGCGTTCCGTCAGGTATTGCGGTCCCAAGCCATGTAGGGCTTTATAGGTTAAAACCAGCACCTTGAATTGGGCTCGGAAACATATAGGCAGCCAATGCAAGCGGGCCAGAATCGGTGTTGTATGCTCAAACCTCCCTGTTCCAGCTATCAATCTGGCCGCCGCATTTTGCACAAGCTGCAGCTTCCAGACCGTCTTCAAAGGCTGCCCCATGTAGAGGGCATTGCAGTAATCTAATTTGGAAGTTACCAAAGTATGGACAACTGAAGCTAGGTTATCCCTGTCCAGATAGGGGCGTAGCTGGGCCACCAACTGAAGTTGGTAGAAAGCACTCCATGCCATCGAGGCCACCTGAGTCTCAAGTGACAAAGACGGTTCTAGGAGAACCCCCAAGCTACGAACCTGCTCCTTCAGGGGAAGTGCAACCCCATCCAGAACCAGTTGAACGCCCCCCATCCGATCAGATGAACCACCCACCAGCAGCATCTCAGTCTTGTCTGGATTGAGCTTCAGTTTATTAGCCCTCATCCAGTCCATTGTCGCAGCCAAGCACCGGTTCAGCACATCCACAGCCACACCTGATGAGGATGAAAAGGAGCAGTAGAGCTGCGTGTCGTCAGCATACTGATGACAGCGCACTCCAAAACTCTGGATGACCGCACCCAACGGTTTCATGTACATGTTAAACAGCATGGGGGACAAGACCGACCCCTGCGGAACCCCATACTGGAGAGTCCACGGGGCCGAGCAATGTCCCCCAAGCACCACCTTCTGGAGCCGTCCTGCTAAGTAGGAGCGGAACCACTGCAATGCAGTGCCCCCCACTCCCAACTCAGCCAGACGTTCCAGAAGGATACCATGGTCGATGGTATCGAAAGCCGCTGAGAGATCAAGGAGAATCAACAGAGTCACACTCCCCCTGTCTTTCTCCCGACATAGGTCATCATACAGGGTGACCAAGGCTGTTTCCGTGCCAAACAGGATAAGAAATAAGAGATGTGCCTGGAGATAAGAAATATGAGATATGCCTGGAGATAAGAAATAAGAGATTTCCCTTCTCTCCCTCCACAGCTGAACATGCTGCATTTAGGCTTTTTAAAAGTCTCCATTTGTGCCAAGGGTTAATAGATCCTCTATTAAGATAAGACATGTTTTAATTGTGAAGGCTAAACTTCAATTGTGGTTACAGAATATGGGCTTTCAACTTCCACCTGCTTAAAGTGCACATACCATTTTCACACTACTTGTTTTGAAGTAATGTCATTTAAGTCAGTAAAGCTACTTCACAGTGAACAGTTTTAAGACTGCTGGAAAAATATTAGAACTGGAGAAAATCTCAAGAGTCTAATTGCCCAACTACTAAAATATTGATGCTGACACCAGCTCTATAAAAGATCTAGCACCTAAAATATTATGCTGCCTTCTAAATACTTTAAATATTTTAACAGGATATATTAGCCAATTGTCTGAAATCTAATCTCCCTCATCTTGATGAGGTTTTCAGTTGTTAAATCAGCTGTGAAATAAAACTGTTATTATAAATAGTAATGCTCCAGCCCTATGCCCACTTACTTGGAAGTCCTTCTGAACTCCATGAGACTGTCTTCCAGGCAAAGGCTGTCAGAATGTCTATAAAATCTTCAGCATTGCATGTCTTTTTAAAGCTAATGATACAACTCTTTAGCCAGATTAAACTTGCAAAATGCTTAATCTAAAAAGCCAATAATTGTAATAACAATAATAATAGTAATAATGAGCCTACATTGTCACAGAGGATTCAGTGATCATGGCAGCAGCAAAATGCAACTGCCTTTTCAGGAGGAGGAAGGAAGGACTAATGCCCGGAGTCAAAGCAAGACACACACAAACCAGCCCTCTGAGGCGGACACAGAGGAGAAGAGGCAGCAGGCGGCTATGCCCCTGAAGCACTGGGAGGAAGCATGCCATAGGCTTGTGGGGTTGACCCACACAGCCCATCTATATCTCCCTGGCATCAGGAGGGCAGAGAGGCAGACAGAGAGGTGGAGGAGGCTGGCAGGTAGGTGCTACGCAATGCACAAGTAAGCAATACATCCGTGGGTAAATCCCACCAGATGCGGCTAACCCACAACGTGGGAACCCAGGGAGGCGGGCAGGCAGCAGACAGCTCTGCAGGCACAAGTCAGTGAGCCAAGGATTGTTTCCAGGCCATTCAAAGGCAGAAACAAAAAACGGCCCTGTGAGGCGGGAACAACACAGAGAGATGCCTTTGCAGCCCATAAATAATAGGAGGCTAGCAGGACAACAGTAAAGCTTTGTGCTCCTTGCTTCAGAGTTGATTGACTACACAGCCATTCCTAAATCATCATCATCATCATCATCATCATCATCATCATCATCCATTATTACTATAGAACAAAAAAGGCTGACTGACTTTATTACCAGTATGGAAAAATGGACGTGCCCAGTGGACTGTGCCACCATCTCTCAGTCGTTTGGCTGGTCCTGTCTAGGTGCCTGCCTTTAAGAAGCCACATAATACAACAACTCGTGCAACTCATTGGTTTCCACTGGTTCCCCTTTGGAGGGTTCTGATTACCCTCAAGGGCGGTGGACACTGGGCATGTCCACATGCCGTACAGGACGTCATCCACTTGCACCACTTCTATCCAGTTGTCCACCAAAGTTATGGTGGGTACCTAGCAGTGCTGTGTTGCCTATCTGTTATTTTACTTTGTATATTATTTAAGGTTGTGTGTGAGTTTGCTCGGGCTACTGCTTTACCAATCCACTACACACTGAAAAAAGTCCGACCGAAAGACAAAGAAAGAAAAGTTACTAAGTATCCTTTTTTGCTTATCCCCCCCCCCTCCAACATTGGGATTGGAGGATGCTTCACATGGGCTGATCACTTATCACGATTAGGAGATGAACCTGTCTATCAACACTGGGGGAAAAGGTTCCCCCCCCCCCGCTTTTAACCATTCAATAAAAATTAATAGCAACCCAAGCACTGAACATATGTTTTTGAAAATCGACACAAATGACCCCCCAATTATCAATGTCTAAGCACACTAATTTTCAGGAATCTAGCTTTAAAAACAAAGAAGTTATAGGTGATTTTTCGCCCAATGCAATCCTATGGAAAGAAAGTTCAAAATGGTGGACAGAGCTCTGAAAAGATGTGGAGCGCACCGCAAATGAGCGAACTGCTCCGTGTCGCTCTGCTGCCCCCGACCCAATTCGCCTCCGCCGAAGCGGGTCGCTCCGCTCCCGCTTCTACGACCCGAAACAGAGTAGAGCCCTAGTTCAGCGCATAATTGTAGTTTCAAAACAACCCTGTGAAATAGGTTAGGGTAAGCAATAATAACTTGCTCAGGGTTACCCAGAGGGTTCCATAGCTAAGCAAATATTTAAATCTAGGATTAATGGGCAATATCGAATGGTGACGCAGCACTAACGCTAATGATGTGCCAGCATAAATTTGGGAAAGAATTTACACTACCAAGCACTAATAACATCACACTAGTGTTGGTTTAATTCTGTTTCCAATGTCATTAAGGTTCGCACTGCTCAACTACTGAATGCTACCACCTTTGTTCAAGGCTAATTTAATTCTGCACAATTCCGTACTAAAAGGGAGAAATAATATTATCTTTTGTAAATGCTAAAGTGAATGAATCAGTTCATGTATTAAGAGAGAGAACATTAAAATAAATGGAAAAATTCTCAGTGTTCAGCCCTGCATCCAACTCAATGTACCAAATGTAGTTGGAATACTTGTTTGTTGGATGGTAACTAGAAAAAGGGCCTTGTCAGTTGCAGCACCGTTTTTATGGAATGCCATTGCTAGGGAGGCTCACCTGGCAACAACTGTCTTGTCTTTTCAGCACCAGGCAAAGACTTTTTTTTTATTTGCACAGGCCCTCCAGTATGGAATGTGAACTGGCTGATAAGGTTTTCTCCTGTATTGGTGTTCTGCTTTGTATATGTTATTGTGACTGAATATTGAGGTTTTCTCATTTTCTTGTACCCCACCCTGATAGTTAAATGGAGGTGTGGCCTACAAATATTTTAAATAAATTTATAAAAATAATCGTCAGAGAAGTAAAGTCACAGAACACTGAAACAAATTAGAATAGCCTATCTGGCTACTCTGCAAACTACTTCAGTCCCCTGGCTCAGTTCTGTGGTGTATATATGGACTGCATTACTGCATAGAAGTAAATGCTGATTAGTTAGAGCAGGACATTTCAATTTAGTTCTGAAAATTCCATGCTTTTAATCTTTAACAAAATTATCAAAATGTAACAAGCTAAAATCAGGTTTGTTGATTTTGTTAGACTGTTCATATTGTACAGAACTAATTTTACATTAAAAAGCAAAAGTCCGTAAGAAGGTTTATGATCCATTAGAAAAACAACAACAAAGTTCACAGTTGGACAAGCAAAATGCCACAAAATAGCATGCAAGCTTTCAAGTTCTTGAGAACTCTCCATCAAGCTCAATGGTACAAAGAGCAAGAATTGCATTTAGACAGAGTCTCAAGATGGAGATTGCATACTGAATTAATGAGTCTCTACTGGTTGCTGTAAGAGTCAGATGACATCTAGGATTCTGGGAAGAAGAAGCAATGGCTGGACCCCATTTTTGAAAATATACAAGTCTAGCTGTTACCCAAACCGTTTATCATCATAAAAATATTGACTGAAGATATATTTCACTATATATATATATATATATATATAGTATATTTTAGTCAATATTTTTATGATGATAAACAGTTTGGGTAACAGCTAGACTTGTATATTTTCAAAAGTACCATACAGAAAGGAGGACAGGGCACCTGTATCTTTAGCAGGTGTCATATGTATGCATGTAGCACCTGGTGAAATTCCCTCTTCATCACAACAGTTAGAGCTGCAGGAGCCCTGCCCTTTTGTAGCTGGTCATTCTAGTATATCTCCTGCAGCTTTAACTGTTGTGATGAAGAGGGAATTTCGCCAGGTGCTGCATGCATACATATGGCACCAGTTGAAATTCCCTTTTCTATACAACTATTAAAGATACAGGACCCTTGTCCTTCTTTCCATATGGTCACCCTACCTTTGCCCTAATTTGGCCACTCCAGCAGTGCAAGTGTGTAACTACACCGGTGTATTTCCATTGGCGGAAGTTTATCTGGATTTATGCCAGCATACAAAAGCTTCTGGCAAATGCTATAGTAATAAAACAGATATTACAAGGACACATGGGCAATGTTCTTTAGTTTTCTTTCCTCTAAAGAAAACTAAACCATGCAGTGATGCCCTTGGAACTGCTCTGTGCTCAGGAGAGGATATAAACAACTTTGCAAGTCTAGAATTAGGGAATATTTGTACAACTTTGGATGCAATTCTATACCCACTTAACTAGAGTAACCACTATTGAATTCAATGGGACTTACCTCTAAGTAGACAGCAATAGGAATGCACTATTAAAAGCAAAGTGCAAAATTGAGCTGTTCCTGCCCTCCCTTGTTGGCCAAAACTCTGCGCTTATAATGTTAATATAGGAAAAGGAACTGAGAGCTCTCCAAAGTAATGGAGCACATCTGCCAACTTTTTTTGGCACCAGTTTTGCTCCCACAGTATATAGCAGGATGGCATGCAGAAGTTAGAAAGTGAAGCTTTTCCTGGCAGGAAGGTAATGTGACTGGAAAAGCTTCACCTGCTTAAATTCTGCATGTCAGGATGCTGTTAAAGGCATAGGACTAGGACCAGTAAAAATATGTGCAATCCTAACAACAATTATGCAAATAATATGGGGGTCTTGAAAAAAATATTTATAAAACAGGATTCGTTTTAGACATTTGTGAACTTTAGATGCGGTACCCCTTTAATGAATGATTTACAGCTGGGACAGCTAACTAGTCCATAAAGCTGTGGACCATAGAGCTACAGTGACCATATGGAAAGTTGCCTAACTACCAGTGAGGAAATCAATTGTGTGGCAAAATACACTTCTAGTCCCTTGCACCACTGCCTAAAGAAAAGTGCCTCCTTCGCAAATAATACCAAAGCTGGCCATCCCTGGTTTGCCTATCAAAACCCTTTTAGCTATTACTATGCTAAAGCATTAATGCTGCCAGCTGGCTACACAAGATAGGCGTTGCTCTAGTTTGCATTTTCTTGCTTTTCAGTATTCAAAGTATCTTAACAATGCTAACTCAGCACTTATTGTTTTTGTGTGTTTGTTTGTTTAATTATAGAGATTACCCACAGTTCACAAACACAAACTAATTATTTCACATGGTTTTGTTTCTGGTCTCTCTCCTTTGACACTATACCACCCTTCTTCCATTATTGCAAAGAACATTTGGGAACCAAGGACCCCTTCCTCTATAATATTGTGGCAGTCTTCCTCCAGTGCCAACAAACATCCTTTCTTTCTGAAATGGCCTTACCTTTCCTCCACTCTTTCCAAGACCTCACCCCTTGCCTACTTCCAACATTTGCCAATTATCACCAGGCCAGACTCCTTCAGCACTGTCACCCTGCTTCTGTGCATGCTAGCCACCATCTCCAAATGTCACCAAACAACAATATAGGTAATCTCTCTGCTGAAACTTTTGTCACATTCCTTTTGCACCTCTACTTGTCTCCAAACTATGTTTTGTCCGTTTGTAACACCTTCGATCCCACTCTTTCCACATGCTTTTAAACTGTATTTCTATCAAGTATGTCTTGAATTAAAAACAAATACGTACCATGCATGCAAAACTATGACGAAGCTCTATGCAACATGTTGATCAGTGAGCTTTTGCCAGCGTAATGAGATCCAAAAGATTATCTAGACTGTTTTGTACTTCTGAACTCCTCTGACACTGGCTGAACTGGTGTGATGACTTAGAGGGCTGGTTCACATGATCAAAACAAGCCATGGTAGCTTGTTGTGAGCTACAACATGTGCCAGGCGTGATTTGCATTATTTATTTATTTAATTAAATTTAATTAATATTTAATATTAATTTAATATTTAATTAAATTTAAATAAACCAGAGCAGATGGTTTGTTGGGAGGGTTAAACAATCCTCAAATAACCGTACAACAAGCCGTGCCACCTGGGTTTGGACAACATAATAAGCTGTGGTCTGGTGGTAATTATGCAAATTGCACCCAACATGTGTCATGACTTACAACAAGCCACTTGTTTAAGCCACAGTGGCTTGTTTTGACAGTGTGAATTGGGTCAGCATGTTCAGTTGCTCACAGAACTAAACACTTTGTTGTCCTGATTCTGTGAGGAAAGGCAAAGTTGTCAGTTTGGCTGGGATTAAAACTCCGAACAGGTTGACTGAGAGCTATGGAGGAGCCTTGGGATACAAGGTATCTAGAGAACAAGATAGGCAATGGAAGGAGAAAGAGGAATCTAAAGGAAGGATAGATGGAGAATGAAGTTTGAGGAAAAGAACTGAAACAAGGATGAGAAAGGAAACTGAAACAAGGAAGGGCTAATCAGAGGGGGGGCTCTGAAGAAATTTCACAATGCTTAATATCAGAAGGGAGCAAGAAAGGAGTATTAGGAAAGTTGTTAGCTAAAGGAAATATTAGAAGTATTAGGAAAGGAATATTAGTAAAGACAGATGGCTAAAGGAAATTGGACAAAGCAAGAAATGGCCTGACTAGCAAGCACCTGAGGAAACAGAGCCACGGAAAACGTAGGACGAGGGCAAAACTACACATACCACTAAGATGCAGGAGGGGCTGTGTTCTTTTAGAAGGAAGAAAGTGAGCAATCAAAGGGGAAAGCTAAGGAGGCACAGAGTTGCTCTGCCTAAATGAAGAGACCCTGACAGGAGAATTCTGTCTTTTGTGGCTTCTACTGTCACAGCAGCATTATGACCTGGCAAACCTAAGTGGGCAAGAACAGCCAAAGCAAGAAGCAGTGAGGAACAGAGCTGAACTCCTACATACAAACTGGAACTAACCAGCCAATTAGATCAGTCTGTAGATTTGTAGTGTGTATTCAATGAGTCCAATGTGTACCTCACAATTCTAGGGCAGGAACATTCTGCATCAAATAAAAACAACACTACAAGTATAGCCCCATGAACGGAAGTGGGATGGGATGTTCTTTGTGTATTGTGTTCCAACCTTTTTTTCTTTCAAATATATCTCACTCTAGCAGCAGCAGAAGAAACATAAACAATGCAGAGTACCTTCAATGAAGGCAGTTTCTTCTTGCCACAGAATGCGCAAAGTATGTCATGAGAAGCTGGCCCCAATTCATGTGTAGTTATGCTTTAGTGAACTTGAAGCAAGGAGTAAACCCTAAGGTGACAACTTGTTCTCATTCTTTGGACCATATGGAGTCAAGAAATAAAACTTAGACCACACTAGACTCTTTTAGATCTCTCTCTGTGTGTTGAAGGCTCATATAGTAGAAACCACTCAAGAGGGAAGGATCTACCATAAACTGTGCCACAGAGCTCTTAGCAGACTAACCTGGCTACCATCTCTTCAACAGAGAAAGGATTTTCTGTCACCAAGCTGACAACAGTATGAGGAGTGCGTGTTTGTGTGTCACTTCCTGAACATCGTCTTATAACATTCTGGCCTTGGCTCTGCCAATAATAAAGTAAATCTGAGAGCTGTCTTCTGAAAACTGTGCACTGATCTGTGCCCGGGTCCTAGCAGCAGCCCTTTGCGGGAAGTCCGAATTCACATACACTGGCAAGTACCGAGACTCCAATATTCACAGGGAAGCAGAAATCCACCAGCCTCGCAAAAGAAATCCTTTCCCAGGGGAACGGACTGGACCGTGTCAGAACTCCGGCCCTTTTCACGTGACAAAGGTGCAACCATCTCGCTCTGCCAGATGCGAGCGGCCCCGCTTCCATCCAAAGCAAGACGATGGCAGGGTAGGAAAGAGGGGTTGCATATAAATTTGCCAACATCTACAAGCCCCCTCTGAAGGGGATATCCCTCGATTAATTACACAGCAGGTAAAGGAAACAGCTGTAGCCACGCTGTCATTGGATGCCACTGCTGTCCATCGTCTTCCCCTACCGTCAATAGCAGCAGCCAGCTCGCGGGCAGAAGCGACGTGTCCGTGACTAGACCAATGGTGAAGGGGAAGGTGGGCGTGGCCAATGGTGTCCCGGTTATGAGGGCGAACAAGATGGCGGGGATCGGTTTCCCTGTCCCCCCCGCGTTCTCACTCACTATCCCCCTCCTCAACATCGGTATAAGGCGCTGTGGAGGGAGCCCCGCCCTGCACTCGGAGGGCCCTAGGCCTTTGCAGTCCCGCCATCTTCCCGCCCAGTCCGGTCACCTTTCCGCGACCCTGGGACCGCACAACTGAGGGAGGGAACGGAAGGAACGGGGGTTACCGGCGGGGGGGGGGAAGAGAGTTTCGGCTCTACTTGCCTGGGCCGCTTCCTTGTGCTCCGCGGCGGCGGCACCGGGTCTTCCGCGGGGCAGACGGGCTTGCACCGTCGGCGAGGGGGGAGGGGGGACAAGATGTCGGCTCAGCCCGTGTCTCCTCAGCGCCGCCCCCTCATGCCCGCGGCTCCCAGCCCGCTCGGCCCCGCTGCCGCTTGCTTCAGCGCCTCCGCCGCGGCTCCGGCTCCTGTTGCGGGGTGGGGGGAGGGAGAGAGGGAAGGCAAGATGGAGGCGGCGGCGGCGGCAGGAGCGCAGCCCGGCCAAACGATGGAGAGAGGGAAAGGGGGGAGGGAAGGAGGCGGCGAGGGAGGGGGCTGCTACCGCGCTCCACTCTCTTTCTCTCCCCCCCCCGGACAGGGACCGCCCCCCCTTGCGTTTCCTCCCTGGACACAAATCTTGGAGGCCCGGGGGCAGCGGTGGATTCGTGGGGGGGGGGAGCACACCGAGATAAGTTAATGAGCACTGCACTGTTGCGAGCAGACCTTTGAGGCTGATACTCTCGGATGCACTATGTTGCATTAGAGGTGGGGGAAGCCTTGAACTGGTACCCTTGGGGGCCAGTTTGGGGGCCACTCTGAATGCTGGGGATATAGGGAAAAGGGTGCCTTGTTTTCTAAATCAAAGGGTTCATGATAGCATCCTGTTGCAGCAATCGAAGGTCTTGTTTACATGATCAAATTCCTACAGTAAGTCACTACTGTGCAGGAATGTATGTGAAACCCATATGTAGATTGTTGCATGTCATGCTTTAATACGTAATTTGTTTCAGACATATACATTGGGTAGCTGAGATCAGGAAATGACAAGTATTTTGATATCATCTGGTGATCTACATGTGGTGTTAGCACAGGTTCCAACAAAAGAGTCATTGCCATCATGTGTGAAGCAGTCCTAATGTAGGCCGCCTTCTTACAAACAGTAGAGGAGGAGGTGAACCTGTGTCTTGACTGTGCCAGTTTAGATGAAGACTCATAGGATGGAACAAATGTGCAGACCCACATACTTCAGTGCAAGTGGTACAGTCCAGACCCAGGTTTTCCATCTGCTGAAAGACAGGTCTGGCTTAACATATCACACGTGTGGTGAGCTTTATCTCTCTTTGGTGATGGTTATATTTGCCTTAAATAAAATATTCACACAAATGGCATGCTGCCACAAACTTACCAAATATGGGCTGTGCAGTCAAAATGATGCAAAGAAATGCCATATTGAATCTTTTTCAGGTAACATCACATTTGTTGTTTGATACTTAAGAAAAGCTGTAGTTGCTTTTTAGGCAGATACAAGCTTGTCCCACATATGGTTACTCCACCTGAACATGCTGTAATCATGAAATCTATTTTAATCCTTCAAATAACATTCCAAAGAATGTCACTGCTTTCTGAAGAAAAAATTGATTGTCTGTGTTACCAGTTTAATGGGGTGTTCTTTATTTCAGAAGAGACAGTAATAGAAGAGAAGACCATTTTCTACAGGAGAAGCAGATCGAAGCATTATTTCCTTTCCCTCATTTATAGTGATCTGATAGGTGGCGCTTCTGTGCTATACAGTGTATGAGCACAAACCGATAAAGACTTAGGTATTTTTATTCTTTACACTAAGATGGCAGACTTATGTATTCCTGCCCTTTAGTGTAAATGACAATAGAAAGGCTACTTACTGTGTTGGAATTTTTCCACAAATGCCTATGGGTAATGTGCTTGAGATTTATTATGCCCCAACCCAATGGTTTAGCTGTCTTCCAAATATTATGCTAGAAATGGATAGTGATACTAAAAGTACTCAAGTGCAGTCCATAGGCTCTACTGAAAAATTCATTTTTTACTGTTATTTATACCAGTTTCTATGGGTGTTAATAGGGACTTTGATCATGCAAAACCTGCTCAAAAGGTTCAGTTATCTGAAGGAGATAACTGAAGGAGAAGAAATCTGAAGGAGAAGAACTTTTCATTATGTTTAAAAATGTTATGACTGAGTTGTCAGTGTATGCTTTGGTGTATTTAGAGATAGGGTAACCAAAATCCTTGGTACTGCTAAGAGGTTGTCAGGCTCAGATAGTAAAGAGAGACTTTTCATGCTATGTCCCATTGTCTCAAATTATTTCCACTCATCTTCTGGCAAAGTATCAAAGATACATGGTTTACATACAGAACATATTGTTGGAACAGTGCTAATAGATCATATAGTATTGGACTGTATGATCAAGTATGGGGGAAGGAAGTAGAGACAGGGATACCATGGCCCTTTTAAAGGCAAACACTTCAAAGTACATGTTAAACATGATCAACATATGTATACAAAATTGTATACTAATTTAAATCCAGTGAGTTCTCTAGCTCATGCTGTATTTATAACCTTCCATGTAGAACAAACTGTGCTGAATTTGAAAACTATTACAGTGCTCTCTGATACCTAAATATCCAATGTATCCAAACCTTCCAATGTAGCATGCAGCAATGTTTGAGAAAGGCAAGAATAATATGCATTCCATATAATAAAATAATGGAGAATTTGTGATCCTTGTGACTATCCTTAAGGCTTTCTAAATGAAAGTAGTTTCCCATGGGTGTAACATGGTATTTTCCTAGCAGTTTACTAATAGCCATATCAAGTAATATCTCCACATAATGGGGGAGTACAACACTAGTCACTGCCAAGGGAGCATCTCGGGAGGGAATGTTTGTTTTTAATTGTAGGAGGTGTAGGTTGTAGGAAATGCTGGAGAGGGTGAGTAGATAACTTTGACATGAAAGCAGGTAGAAGCAATTTAAAACTGACAGCACTTCAAATAGTATGGCTAGATAGTGAAGGAACTTGTGAAAAGTTGAGAATTGTAGGACTTTTTTTCCCTGTCTAAGCATGCATAGGATTGCGCCGTAAATCACTTTCAGACATAAGAGCCACGCTGGATCAAACCAAGTGTCAATCAAGTCCAGCATTCTGTTCACACAGTGGCCAACCAGCTGCCCAAAGGAAACTCCGAAGCAGGCCGTAAATGCCACATCACCCTCCTGTCCATGTTCCCCAGCAACTGCTGTGCATAGGCATACGGCCTATGATACTGAAGGTAGCATATAGCCATCAGGACTAGTTGCCATTGATGGCCTTATCTTCCACGAGGAAACTGGTTTTGCCAAACCACAATATCTTCAAAGCCAGGCATGTGAAAGGACATACAAGCACAAGACTTGTTCATGGTGCTGGTACTCACTTTTAAAGTCCTTAATGGCTTGGAACCCAAATCCAAATACCTTCTTGTGCTTTAGAATCATCTGCCAAAGCTCTTCTTCAGGTCAGGTCAGGTGAGATGATCAACAATAAGGGAGAAGGCTTTTTGGCAGTGGCACCCCGGTTATAGAACCGTTCCCCAAAGAAGTTAACCAGGCACCAACATTGGTGTCAATTAAGTGCCAGGGGGAAAACATTTTTTATTTACACAGCTTCTAAAATTGCCTTTAAAGAGTTACTGGTCTCTACTACTTTGATCTTTCGTGAGTGTTGCATTTTTCAGTTTTTCTTTTATGATTGTACACTGCTCTGAAATCTGATGTGAGACCCAAGACCATTGTACCTTAATGTGTTGAATAACTAGCTGAGTAAGGTTTGTCACGTACTTTGATCACCAGCATATTAATCCTTAATACAAATTTGCCTACAGCTCTGTTATAGGCATACCTATAATCTGGGCACACGATAAACCCACTCATACAACTGATTGTAGATTCAACATAGGTGTCCCCCAAGCTAGTTTTTAAAACACACTTCCAAATATTCATCTGAGTCAGCCATGAGTAGAACAGAGTACCCAATTGTTTCATATGAATCATTCAGGAATTCACCTGATTATTGTCATTGCATTTAATGTTCACTGAGAGCAATGCTTTGCTTAGAGACTGAATTGCACAGTACTTTTGTATAACCTAGAGGAAAACCATCACAATTTGAAACTAGTCTAGGAAGTAATGGTATATTAAACAATGGAAAAGGAAAATACACATGGAATACACTTTAGAATCCTAAAGGCAAAAGTAGTACAACAGGTAAGCTGTTCTTTTTAGTCAGGTAGTTCCACAAAAGGTCTCAAGAAGTCTAAAGATAACGGGTGACATTTTCAAAATAAACATACTTGTTTGCAATTGAGATACTTCCTTACACTGTCAAGTTCTAGCTTTTTAGAAAGCCGTCAGAATTGTTTGTGACTGTTTTGTGAAAAGTAAATGAGAATGGAATTAATATGTTAACCGCTTGGTCTCAATATCTGCTGCTCTGCTTTCAGCATGTTTGGTCGCAAGGCCTCAACAGCACAGCATAACCATTCCTAATGTTTCACTGCTGATAGAAGCCTATCCTGGCTGGTTTAACAGCCCAAGGCCGTGGGGAGTGGGGGTGGGGGTGGGCCCTGCCAGCACATAGTTTGTTGTGGTATTCTAAGGGTCACTTGGCCAGTGCAGGAACCTGAATGTTGTTGCAATTCAATGCTTGTGTCCGGGGGCCATCTCTGGGGTAGCAGACATGTGAGGCAATCCAACTGACTGGTGCAGTTCAACGCCTGGGGGGTGGGGCTCCTCTCGGGGTGGAGGAGCCTTAAGGCAGCCTGTTCTATAATTAATGGATGTTATGGTAGATGCAGTCATGTTGCTTATTTTGTTTTCCTTTAAAAGAAGTGTACATATTGTAATATAAATACATATAAAAATGCAGGTATTTCACAAACATAAAAATTAGTCAAGGAAAGGGAGAGGTGCGGTTCTGACAAAAGAAAGGATTGTGTACTGGTTAGGGGGGGCTTAAAATGCCTTTAAAGTGTGACATACTTTATGGATCATACCTCATTCCATCACATTGTCCCATTCAATCATCTTAAATAGTTAATCCTATGGGTACTTGTAAAGGGTGGTGCTCCATCAGCTCTTTCATCAACTATCATCTTATTTCTAGTCTGCCTTCTAAGGCATGTTTTGCCTATGGCCCTTGATATTTGATTCTCATGTTTTGGGGACTGCTGCTCCAGTGCAAAAGAGGCTCTTGTATTAACGTAGGGAATTGCATTTATTTTTCCTACTTTCCCAGTTTTGCTTGCCACCCCAAGGTCCACATCTGGCTGTGCCAGACTTTATATGCTGCCATCCTACTGGGCTGAGTTATTACATTGGAGCAACATCCTATTTTGTTTTCTTGTTTCTGTGCTACTAAAAAAACGTGCATTGTTACATGATTGAAAAGGATTTTTGAACCCAATCAGATCTGCTTTTTCTCTTGATTCCAGGACCAGCCCTACCTTTAGACAGAGTGAGACAGTCACTTCAGGCAGTAAATTTTGGGTATCGATGAAAGGGCAACAAATTGTTAGTCATTTAAAAACATGGCTTTTTAACAAAGCCTTTGATGGTTAAACTCACTGGCACATTGTTTTAACTGTTTTAACTGCATCTATTGCTTTTAAATTATATATTGTTTTAACTTGGATTATGGTTTAATTTGTTTTTAACTGTGTATATTTATTGTTTTATACTGTATGTTTTTATCTGTATGCCACCCTGAGATCTTAGTGATATAGGGCGGAATATAAATATTATAAATAAATAAATAAATAAATTTAATCCATTATATTTTTACTGCCAGGGATGGGAAAAGGTGCTTGTGGAATTTTGTGCCCCATGTGCCAAATGAACTTGATTGGCCTTGGATACTATGCAGTTTGACTAAAGGATGTGGGGTGCCATTTGTTGCTCTACCTCAGGCAGCAAAATTTTAAGGCCGGCCCTGCTTGAACCATAAGTTTATTAGTGACCGGGTTCGTACAATCACCACAGTGGGGTTGTGGTGTGTGTGAGAAGACTTTTGCATATTCAAGCTGCGACTGCAAAATGGCTGCCTGTATGTTCTGCTAAGCCCTGGGCATTAATTAACCCACCATGGTTTAGTGTCATGTGTCAACCAGTCCAGTGAATGAATGGGCGGGCTTGCACATCACTTTAAGTCATGGCGGTTTATAAACTACTCACAGTAGCTTATTTTGAAAATAAGCAACTGTGATCTCTCACACAATCAAATGCAGTATGGTTCCCCTCTTGCCCCTCCCTCCCACTAGAGTCCTCCCGCTCTGCTTCCTTTGCGCTGGATGCCATATCCCACCAACCCTCACACTGAAGCCACATCACGTTTCTCCGATAGGTAGGCTGTGCCCTTAGCTGCGGGTTTCTTGTGTCCTCTGTCTCCGCCTTATCACTGCTGATCTCCAACAATGCTTTTTCATGGAAAAGTGAGCTGAAACAGCTTGCTTCCCCCCTCCCCACTTCTTATTCCTACTCTGCAGCCCCAATGTCCAAGCCTTTCCGCCTTTGCCAGCAGCAAACGACATAGTAATAAAAGGAAGCTGTTTATTGGCATACAAAGTGGCTTATTTGCTTTAAACTGGGCTTCCTTAACTCTGCTTTGAATGTACTAAGGCACTTTGCACCCAAAAGGGGATGGCAGCTCTAAACCCTTGAAAGTTTGCAGTACTCAAGATCCTGCATTCCTATGCCTCTACACCCAAAGGGCAAGGGGAGGCTCTAAACTCTTGAAAGTTTGCAGGCCTGGGACAAAATTTCACACACAAGTTCCTATCATGGGGGGGCAGCAGATTCAGAATTAAAACCCTGCGTGGCTATACCTCTACCAGGGAGATGTGGGCGTTTGACACTTTGGAAGTTTGCAGAGCACACTGCTGAGGGATGGGTGAGCGCAATCTGTTCCTAGACAGATCTCAGAAACAGAAATTGCCCGAAAAGATTGGAGTGGGAGCAGCAGTTTTGAGCGCTCTCACCAGGCGACTCTGTAGGCAGTGAGCTTAAAGTACTCTGGAGCGCCAAATGACACGATAAGCCATGATGGGTTAAATAACCTCTCTGCAGACCATGGCTTACCAGGTTGGGTTATTTTGGTTAATAAACCACTATGGTTAGGGGAAAACAGCATGCAGATGACATGTTAAACCATCATAGTTAATTTAGAAAAATAAACCATCATGTAACGTGTCAGCCAAACCCAGTCAATGTGTGCACATGCCTCAGTTTAGAATGGCCATAATGTGGTTAACACTTCCAAAGGTGTTTTAAATTATTATCTTTCAGTGTTTCTGAAAAAACAATCCATATATAAATATCAGTGCTTTAGACGTTTCCCTTTCAGTGTGTGGCCAAATGAGAATTGAGAGGTGCTGAATCACTTTCAAGTCAGAAAGACTTTGCCAACGTTCCTTGTGGTTTCCTAATTGGTAGACAAAATTGTTGCCTTCTTGCATCTTTGTTTATTTTATGTTTTAAACATGTTCTGCTTTGTTCATTTGAAGATGCAAAGTTCATAATTTAGGGGAAGGACAGGACTCCAGAAGCTATAATAAAAAAAGAATTCTGGAAACACTGTAGGTTTTTCAACCAAGTGAAGAACCAGTTACAAAACATGTATGAAAAGGAAGAAACGTGGAGGTCACAATTTATCACAAAGTGCTTTAATAAGAAGCATCTTCATTTTTGGCACTGAAAGATGTTGCTTGTGCAGTTCTGGCCTTCAGACTAAGGCTGAACTCTCCTTATACACTCAGTGTCCTTGTGTCCTACACAGACTTTTTTCACGCTGATGAATATTTACTCTTGGTTGGGGTCAAAATACTGATGTATCATGGGAAAGACAGTCCAGAGTTGGGCATGCCAGCGCTCACAACGTCATTCCACTTCTTCTCTTGGAGTCTTTCCGTGCAATTGGGCTGAATGACAGTATTTCGTTGTAAATATGCCCTTGAAAAAGAAGCAAAAGATATCAGTTCATTTGTGTTCGAACAATGTGGATCATTTGAAAGGGGAAAAATTACTCATTGAAGCTCAAATTTATGCAAGTCCTTATTGTGGGACAGTTTTAAATATCCTGAGGCATATCAAAACTTCGGTATTAAGAAATTCAACATTCTGCTTCCTTAAGAACAGGAAAACTTCATTTGGGATTGAAAATATTTGAGGAAATTAAGTCATTATACTGTTACTAAAAAAGAATTCAGAGAAGTGCTTCAAAAATGATGAAAGATACAAAAACATACACTAAAGGTGTCAGGCATATTTGGCATACTGAACTCATTGAGGCTGCAATCCAACAAGATGTCTTCCAATTTTCTAAGAAGTCTGAAATAAGTTTATTAACAGATTGAAAAAGGGAAGAAAATGCTATTGGTCCCAAGAATATAGGGTGCATCCAGATGGAGGGCTCCTAATGTTATCAATCCAAAGACATTACTGTGCAGCTCCCCTCCTTAATGGGTTTTTTTCTAGTAAGAAAAAGGGGGCAAAAATGGCTGGAAAACACAGAAGAGTTACAAATGATGTCATCTGGACCTCATATAAAACTCCATGAATAAGTCAGGGCAATTACGCAACAAAAGCTTCATTCTAGACACATTGAGATGACGAAAATTAGAAAGGATGATGAGTGCTTTGGAGAAGACAAAATTTTGAAAATTAGCAGAAGCAGAGAAAATATTCTGATACTTGGGAGGCAGTGGTAGCAGAAGGGCTTGGGGAAGAGCTATTTGATCTACCATCATGCAACAGTAACTCAGGGCTTGGTTATATCCAGACAGCTCTTATTTCAGGGTTGTAGAGCCTTGTTTCAGTATGCCTACACTTTGCAGTCCAGACATGTGGGAGTGGTTCGCCCGCTGGTCGCACAGCTGACAATCATGGGCAAGGGACGAATGCAGGTTGAGCAGTTCATGGCTGCCTGGCTGCCTTTATTAGATGAGTGTAGAGGGAAAAAAAGCCTGAGACTCAGCAACTGTCTCTAAAACTTACCTGTCAGACTGGCTAAATTGTGCCATCTCTAACATACAGAGCATCCCACATGTGTCTCCTCCAGGAAATTCCACGTAATTGCTCTTATTGAAAAGAGAATGGAGCATCCTCCCAATCTCAGTTCCTCTTCCTTGCCCCTCACCCACCATTTGATCCTAGGAAGAAGCCACCCAACCAATTCACAGGTACTCATCTGTCTTCAGCAAGGGTGAGGAACCTTTTAGGGTTTGGGAGCCACATGATTGGATGGGGCAGGTGGGGAGTGGGTCCAAGACACACACAAATGCTCCCTCTCCTCTCACACACACACACTTCCCACCCTAGCAATCAGAATCCCTGGATGTGGAGAGGCTTGAACTTCTCGCCCCAAGTAGCAAACAGGATGAAAATTGCTATTTCCCTGCTGCTATTAGCAGTGAGGAAATGGTGATCTCTGCATCAGGATCACTGGGAGGCATAGTGGGGGTGAAGTTAAAGCCTCTCTCCCCACCATTAGCGATCCTAGTCAAGATTGCTGCTTTTCCACTGCTAATAGCAACAGACCAACAGCAATCTGGTTCCCAACACCCAGATGACAGCTGATCAGCTGCACATTGGGAAAAGTGGGCAGAGCACCCCAGGAGCACAGGTTTCCTATAGGCCTATATATGCCCATATATAGCATGCCACAGGTGTCAAATTGGTGTGTCCAGGCCCACGTAGCCCATACACACACACACCTCACACACGATTCTTAAGTCCAATGAAGTGCTATGGAAAATTGTCTTCTCTGTGCATGTAACTGGTGATGCCCTTTTTGTTGGTGAGCCCTATGACTTTAGAACCAGTATCTGATTTAGACTTAGAGGGTGATCATTGGGAACCCAGTCCAGTCGTGGGAACCTCAGGGCCTGGGAGCCCAGCTCTGTCTAGATTCCCAGCTGGTTACAGACCAAAGGACAATTATACTCCACATCAGCCACAGCTGCAAAAGCAGGCCTTGAAGGAGGCCTCTGATGTACAACCTGGGAATGTGAGTGTGAAGGAGAAGGTCAGATAGACTGCACTGCGTAAGAGTGTGTTAGGGGTTAAGTGGTTTGAAGTGTTTTTAGCATAACACTTTTAAGGGCGACGGCCTGTAGATTTACAGCTGGACACCTGGAGATGGGAGTGGACATAAGAGAAAGACCTTGGCGCCGGGGAAAGCACCCTTATCAATCCCAAGGCCATAAACTACCAAGGCAGGGAGGAAGGAGGACGTGCAGCTGGAGAGGTGTGAAACCAGGCCTCCGGGCTGCGCCAAGGGGGAGCGGGGAGCCTGGGATGGAATGGGGAGCTTGAGGGTATAAAGTTAAGGGACTTCCTCCCCCCAGTCTGGGTCTTGCCCCTGTTCATGGTGCGTGTGCAAGTGTTCGTGGCGGCGGTGGAGACGGAAAAGCCCTACTTTGAAGTAAATAGTCTAGCTGGGTTTTATTATTTTTAAGGTTACTGAGTTTTTATGCTACACATGCCTATATGGGTGTTTTACTTGTTGTTCTTCCCATTTGCCCTTACCCTTAACTGATGAATAAAGTCCTCCTACCTCATTTATGCATGCTGCTATGTTTTTGCTGCTTGGGTCAGTGCTAAATCCAGGGATACTGGGCCAGGATTCTGGTGTCCTTCCCTAGAGGTTCAGGTGCCAGAGAACCTCTGGGAAGGTGGTAGCAGTGAAGACGAAGGGGCAGGCTGCCAGATCTCTTTGGGCTCCCTTTACAGTGAGAACTGTGTAGGAGGAAGACTCTGCAAGAGAGGTGGGCTCAGGGGTGTCACCCAGGTTACGATGCCAACTGAAGAGGGTGGAACAGAGATGCCCTCTCAGACGTAGTAATTGTTAACTGGCCAACACCAGCATGGCACAATTCTATTTAAATATTTGCTTATTTGCATTTACTTCAGTTTCAGAAACACTGAGAGCCTGCAGAAGTATTCAGTTATATTTTGGTTAGATATAACAATCCTAGGCTATGTTAGTTTAGGTTACATGTATTTAACTTGTGCTGCTGTATTTTTCATTATAAATTTGTACAATTTTATAAAATAATTGATATTTAGTCAACTAAAACCTTTGCTGTATGTGGCCTTTTTGTAAGATGGCTGCCAAATTTGTGATGTCCTCATATATCAGTCTATCTCTGCCGAATGTGATGCTACTATCAAAAAGTGCGCAGTTGTTTTGCTATGCAGGCTCACTATTAATTGAAAGGTGGATTCCTGCATTGAGCAGGGGGTGGACTTGATGGCCTTATAACCCCCTTCCAACTCTACTATTCTATGATTCTGTGAAAACTGGCAGTGAAAGAAACTAGGAAGTCAGCCAGGTGTCTCCACAGAGTGTATCTGGATGGAAAGGTACCAATATATCCTCGAGGCACTTTCTGCACCATTGGCACTTCACTTTCTGAGGGGTGAAGGGCGCACGTCTTTACGCAAAGCTATCAAGCTAAACTTACTTCTCCATTCATTGATTGAAAGCTTTTCACCCTCAATGGAATCGTCATAGGAGTGCTGCGCCTCTGTCTCCTCCTCAACATCTCTAAACGGGTTGAAGTATGCATGGGCCAGAGCTTGGGTGGCTGTAAGACGCTTTCCCACATCCAGCTGCAACATTTGGTCAAGCAAGTCCACGGCTAAAAGAAAGAAAGTGTTCAAAGTTCTTTTTAGATGTATGTTCTCTTTGCGCGTACAGTCTGTTGTTTGTTTTTAAATTTTGCGTATTGTTTTTAATGTTTTAATTAGTGCTGTGCTGAATTCTTCCCCCTATTTCCAGTATTTTTTGCTCCCTCCCTGCGAAAGAGGCATTGCTTTTTCTGCCTCTTTCAAAGGGAGGGAGAGAATTTTCTTCTTGGGGAGGGGCACAGCATTTCCACATTCCTTTTAAAAGTGTAGCTGGTTGTTTAGGGGTCTTCTTTCTATTTTTTATTTAAACAAAAAGCCCTCCCAGCACTTGGAGGAGCCTGGCAGTTCTTCATGAATGCCTATTGGAGACCATGTGACCTCTCCCTCTCAGGCATTCAGGAAGAACTCCTGTGCTCCTGCAAGTGCCAGGGTTGTTTTTTAAAAAAATAGAAAGAAGACCCCCTCAAAACTTCCTACACTTAAAAAGATATGAAGAAATCCTGTCCACCTCTCCAAGGAAACAATTCTCTGAAATTCTCACTCCTCTCAGACTTTTTCAGTTTTCCCTCACCCCCCACCAAATGTCAAAAATGAAATAATCAAAAATTTTTGGCACAGCTCTAGTTTTAATCTCTGTAAACCACCCAGAGAGGGGCAGTATAGAAATGTAATAAATATTTATAACATCACTACTTAAACAAGGCAAGAATGCTAATGGCAAGGATGAGCCTGGAAGTTAACTTTCCCTGTTATATATGCCTTGAATTAGGGTGGGTGAGGAGGTCCTGCATAAGTTCAAAAGTCTACACTTCCTCCCAAAAAGCAAAGCAATGATTGCCCGTGGATGGCAGCTGCTTCTTGCTACTACAGCCCAAAACATCACCAATGGAGCAGCACAAGCACAGCATGGTTATAGCCACACACAGCCATCTCCTTAGCATAATATTCAAAGGAGTAAATGACAGGGTATCTTCCTGAACTGGTCCTTTATTCTCACCAAACAGCAAGAAAATCCAATGTTTCCTGCTGCCTCCAGGAAACACCTCTGCCATTACACCCATTGTACATGACTCCTCCATCAGATATTGTCAGGATGAAAGTAAAATTGAGCCTGCCTCCACTGATCTCAGAAATGCAATGACAAAGGGGTGCTGGCTGTGCTCAGGTGCGGAGCAAGAGGAAGGTATAGATTTAGGACACACCTCCAAAAAAGTAGGAAATCATGTGAAAGTAGCACCACCTTCCAAGAAGGATCAGTATCGCTATGGAACTTCTACACTTATGGAACATAGTGGTACTTGTTGTGGGATGTCTTTTTTAAAAACTAGACTTTTCCTGTTATGGAAAAAGACGGGATAAACACCAGGGAAAAAATTGGGTGGTTTACAAATTGTGTGGACAACACAGATGACAAACCATGGTTATTGCACAATAAAAGCCTCATGTAGAACCACCCCAAATCTGTGATCTGCTCATTTATATGCTATGTTTGTCCGTGCGATCACATACAAAAATGGGGAGTGTCAGGAATAGTTGCATAATTCTCTTCTTTTTAAGCAGCCCCTAGTTCATTTCCTTAAGAGAGAATTAAGTTAAATATGCAAAATGTAATGGCAAGGAGTTATTTCACATTTTAAAATCCTGCCCAGATATGGTGCTCTCAAAATGTATTCAAAAGAGATAAGCTACAAAGCAGATAAAGGCAACTAAACTACACTAGACTTAAAAAAAAACAGGAAGGCAGGAAACCTAGAAATTAACAAATCTGTCATGACAGTTTCCTTCTCAGTTTTGCTTCTCAGTCCATTGTCCTTTTTCAGATTCTGCAAATGTGGCAATTTTCTTCTGCAGCCTACACTGGGGCCAGGCAATTTGACAACAACGAGTCACATACAGCTCCCAGTCCTCAGACATTTCAGTTGGCAGCTATCATATATGACAGTATTTCAGCATTTAAAAGAAAGCCATATAGAAAATGAGAGATATTCCAGCTCCGTGGAAGGCACTCTTACTTTTGAAATGTTTAAGCCAGCCTTATTGAAAGGTGAAGTATTACATTCAGGTTGTATGACTCCTGTGATAGAGTGGGGGAATGTATTTTATAAATAAGCGAAGCAAACAAGACAACTTACCCAGAGGACTGGCTTTGGGACAAAGTAGAGACAAGTCCATTTTTGGAATCTTGGGGAGCATCTCTATGTAGCTTTTAGCCTAAAAGAGACAAGACTTTCATACAGGAATACAGATATTCTGCAGCTGGAAAACGTAAGGAGCAATATTAAACAGGATATACATTGCTGAGCAACCAAAGTCTCACACGTGAAACCAACATTTTACTTCCCCAGTGGTATATTGCCAGATTAGCCTCCTCTGAAGTATGTCCACAAATAGGACATAGTAAGTAATAACTCCACTAGTTCACCTCTGCCTTGCTGCTTATTCCTGCTGCTCATTTTATATCAGCCTAATTTTATACAGGTAAGGGGAGCTCAGAGGGGGAGAAGGAGAGCAAAAAGCAGAGTTCAGGCCTTTGACAAGAATAATCTCTTCCTTTCCCAGCAGACTGCTGGGGAAGGAGGGAGGGGGAGAGAGAGAGAAAAGGGGTGGCACTACTTACTTTCAGCTCTGGCCCCATGCACCACTTCAGCCCCACCCACTGACCGCATGCAGCCCCTGACATGTTCCCCCTGACATGTTCCCCTTGAGATAACACAGCCCATACAGAAAGGAGAATTCCCCATCTCTGCTTTATATGATAATTTCCTTGTGGAATTAATACCTGTTTATGCCTCCCTTCCCCAAGCAATACTAGGGACATAATGGGCCAGCTGCATGATCATGGCAGCCCACTGTGGCTTATGTAAACCACAGTGAGTCAAGGTGCATGCTAGTGGCTATTTTGAATATTCAGTCCCTGGCAAGAGAGTTGCCATGGTTTGTCGTGTCATCCCAACCTTGGCAGCAGGGATTGTTTGAGGGTTAAACAACCCTCAAATAACCCCAAAACAGACCATGGGTTATTTGAGGGTTCTTTAACCCTCAAACAACTGCTGCCAGGTTTCGGACAACACAAAAAAACATGTTGCCAGTATGAGCCACAAACCACCATGGCTTATTTAAGAAACAGTGGACTTACTTCTGAATAAACACATACAGGATTGTGCTGTTAGTTAAATTTAAGTAAGTGTGATATGTGCAATGCAACATAGTACAGGGGCTTTCAGATGAAGCTTTTATTGTGCAATCACTCTGCCTCACTCATGTTAAGCTCCATCACAACTACCCATTTGTCCTGGTGGTTTTCCCTCAAATTATCCCATAGCATATGAAAGCTGTTGTTGTTGTTGAGCTCCATCACACCAGCCTTCCCTGCACTCCAGGAGGGCTGGGCCAGGCGCCGTGGTGCTTGCTTGGGGGCTGCTGAGGAAGACCCTGCTCGTCCTCCTGCTCTGGCCTGCGCCCCGGGAGGGCTGGGCCTGCTCCAGGCTCGGCGGCACTCGCTTGGGGGCTGCTGAGGGAGGCGGCTCTGCTCATCATCCTTCTGCGCCCCCAGCAGCCGCTTGGAGTTCAAGAAGAATCACACTTTCTGAGGGGCAAAATACGTCGCCAAGAGGGCGGGGGAGAACCTCAATCACAGCAGGACATAGTCGATGTCATCCGAGTCCTTCGCCATGATAGCAGACTAAAAGGTGGGCGTCATGGGAGTCTTTTGCATGGAATTCGCCGTGAAAGCACACTATCAGCCCGGTGTGATGGAGCTCAGAGTTTTATGAGGGGTCGAAATGACCTTCCCTTCCATTTGTAACCCTCATGTGTTTTCCCACCAGCTCTTCCATATTTTCCTTACCCCCCCGCATCCCAAAAAAGAAAACATGTAAAGGAGGGAAACTGCACGATCTCTTTGGGCTGGTAGCGCTAGTTGCCCCTTCTGGTGCCATCTTTACATGACCAACTGTGTTCTAACCTTTGCACCATACTTCTGTAAAGTCCTTTCTCAAGTCTGTCCACAGGGGGGAGGGGAGAACCTGACAACACCAAATTATTTAAGGTTAAAACACAAAGGGATTGTGAAGAGCTCCAAAGGGATCTCTCCAAGCTGGGAGAGTGGGCATCCAAATGGCAGATGCGGTTCAATTTAAGCGAGTGTATGGTGATACACGTTGGGGTAAAAAAAAACAATTTCAAGTATAACCTAATGGGATCTGAGCTGGCAGTGACCGAACAAGAAAGAGATTTTGGGATTGTGGTGAAAATGACCACCCAGTTGCACAACAGGTTGCACAAGAGTTGTGCAAACATAACTTAAGGTGGATTCTTCTTTTGCACATAGTGCAGAATCTAGTTTCTACTAGTGGTCATGCCATGAAGCTGATTGGTGGGAGATTCAGGACAGATAAAAGGAAGGACTTCTTCACACACTGCATAGCTAAACTATGGAATTCATTACCACAAGATGTAGTCATGGCCACCAATTTGGATGGCTTTAAAAGGGGGTTGGATAAATCCCTAGAGGAGAAAGCTAGCAATAGCTACTAATCCTGATAGCTATGTGCTACTTCCAGTATCAGAGGCAATAAGCCTATGTACACTAGTTGCTGGGGAACATGGGTAGGTAGGTGCTATTGCATCCTGCTTGTTTTTTGGGTTTTTTGGTGCAGTTCCCCCCCCCATTTATATTATTTTTATTGTTCTTTAGTTCTGGTTACATAAGTCAAATAATAAGTCATACATTTACATTCAATTCCATGTCCTGCTTTGTTGGTCCCTGGTCGACAGCTCATTGGCCACTGTGTGAACAGAGTGCTGGACTAGATGGACCCTAGTTCTGATCCAGCAGGGCTCTTCTTATGTCCTTAATGCCATTTTCACTAACAGAATGACATAGTTGGTACTAAGGTCAAGATGTTTTGGACTTTCCTGACAATCGTCCATGCTAGCAGGAGCTTGTGGAAACTGAAGTCCAAAACATCTGGAGATCTACCTTCTGCCTGCTAGTGCCTTAGAGAAACAGTGAGTTATAAATGTCCTTCCTGCTCCCCCCCCAAGCCAAAAAAAGATTGATGCAATTTATTAGAAATTGAAAGAAATGTTAAATATTTGGAAAAGAATGCATTTTTTTTAAACAACAACAACACCCCACATCTATTTATCTTGCATTGCATTTTTCTTACCGCTTTGTCTTCCAGCTTCTGCACAAACTCTTCTCCAGGGCTTCCTGTCACTTTCATGATCTGAGTCAGCTGATCTAGATCTGATAAGCTGAGTTAAAGGTTATCAACATGGGCCCAATCTTTCGAACCAGTGAATTAGACAGCCTAGGGCACTAAAGACTACACAACTTATATTTGTTTATTTATTTACTCATCCATTTCCTTATCTTTTTATCCTGCCCTTCCTCTGAGAAGGGCAGTTCACTTCCCCGTCCCTCTTGTTAGACTGGGAGATAGTGAGTCTTTCCTGTTTATTGCTTCTTAGTGATAACAATGGCTGCAATCAACAAGCCTTTCCTTTACAGTAATATAAAACTCAGTTTCAGAGTATTGATTTATATCTGGATGTCTAATATTCCAATCCTATTCCCAAATCCGCTGGCTGGAGTGGATTAGCATGGGGCAGGAGTGCCCCTCTGCTGGCGGGGCAGAGGAATCCAACCTGGAAGTAGCAAAGCTGTGACCAAAGAGCAGTTTAGCTTTAGTTGAAATGGGACACACAAGACAAGAAGTAAAAAAGAAAGAGAGAGAGAGAGATTAAAGTACTGACATATTTAAGGCAGTTCCTAAGGGATTTGGGGTACATGGAAGAGTAACTTATACTTCTCCCACAAGTATTTCCACTCTCCACATTATTTATATGTTTATTCTAAACACCAAGAGCATCAACCACAAACACTCCCATAACTAAGGCCATTAACTTTTTGCCCTAGAGCCCTTTGAGAAGGATACAGTCTTTACCTTTAAACAGAGTCTTCCCAGTCAACATTTCTGCCATGATACAGCCAACAGACCAGATGTCCACTGATTGGGAGAAAAAAATGAGAAGAAACTTAATAAATAAATAGGAAACATCCAGCTTATTTTGCACACCTGTAACAAACTTCCATGTTAAAGAGTTATTTTGTTATCTTTAGAATTATGTTAGAATTATTATTTTGCAAGTCACCTTGAATGGGCAGAGAGGTAGTAGACTAACAAGGTTTAAAATAAATCTTTGCACTAAGGTTTTCTATACCCTCATTTGCTTACACCAGCCTTCCCCAACTTGGTGCCCTCCAGATGTTTTGGACTACAACTCCCATCATCCCAAACCACCGGCTATGTTGGCTGGGGCTGATAGGGGTTACAGTCCAGCAATATTTGGAAGACAATTGCTTGGGGAAAGTTGGCTTCCATACATCAGCTTACTGAATATTTTGACTACTTCTCTTTTAAAGGAGATGATAGTATGGTATAAATGTCTCATAATGACTAATGCTTTTTTAAAAAATAAATAAATGCAGTGCATCCTTCTTACAACAGTGATAGCAGCAGTTGCATCAGATGCATCTGCTTCCCCATGCTACAATACATGAGTCATGCTAGGGACTTGTGGCTCCATGCAGGCTGTTTGAGAGGGATGGTAGAGCAGAAGCATGCATAAGAATTGGTGGTGGCAGGTTGTAGTTATACTTTGAATGGTTTTAATTTTTGTGAACCGCCCAGAGAGCCCCAGCTATTGGGCAGTATATAAATGTAATAAATAAATAAATAGTGGCCAGAATGGAGAAGCCCTTCTTTCAGTCCCACCATCTTCACAGGCACGCTTGGTGGGAACATGGGAGAGGGCCTTCTCGGTGGCTGCTCCAGTGCTCTGGAACTCTCTTCCTGGGGAAGCTAGGCTGGCTCCCTCCTTGATGGGCTTTCGGAAGCAGGCTAAAACTTGTTTGTTCCAGAAGGCCTTTGGAGAGTAATTTGGTCTTCCATCTATGTTAATGACTTATAATTTTGTTGTGTATTTTAAAAGTGTTTTTTTTTTACATTTCTTTTCCAAGGTTTTACAAAGTATGTTTTAAACTGTAAGATCGCCTTGAGGCCCAGTATTGGGCAAAAGGCGGGATACTAATAATAATAATAATAATAATAATAATAATAATAATAATAATAATAATAATATAATCTAGAGCAGTTGCCTAAGGGCTATACAAACAGAGGAAATTGTTTCAGGCTGCAATCCAACAGTATTAAGCACCACTGAACAGAGCAGGACTTACTTCAAAGTAAATGTGTAGAGGGATGGTCTATCACAGCCTTCCCCAACCTGGTGCCCTCCATATAAATTAGACTATAGCTCTCAGTATCCCCACAGCATGTCTGAAGGACCCCTGATTCTGGAAATTCAGATTCTTCCCCAATTTAAAGAGGTGTTTGTTTGAACCAGAGGCAGTGTAAGACAATTGTATTGTACTTATTTTACAGAGAGTATTATGACTACAATAAGATAAGTCATATAGAAAAACTGATTTGTGGCCAATAGTCCATGTCCTAGTGGGAAGAGTTTCCCAAACAGCCATACCAGGAAATTATTTCACACACCTGTCTGGTTGTAATGCATCCAGTTCAGTATCACTTCTGGTGCTCTGTACCAACGCGTCACCACATAGCCTGTCATCTCAGTGTCTGCATGCCTTGCCAAGCCAAAGTCCAAGATCTACAGCATGAAAGAGGTGATGAGAAATAAAGAGGCATCCCCAGAACTGGCTCAGAACCCTGCAAAAAGGGAAGAACTGTTCTTTTCACAGGAGTATTCTGCATCACCAGAACTCCCTATAATATCACCTAAACACAGCCAACACTAGACACAATGAAATGTTGATAACAAATGAATTCTCTGTTAATAACACATAGATGACTAAACGTGTTTTGAACTGGCTTTTAAAGCTGACGCAGTGCAACCACACCTAAGAAACGTTTACAGAAATGGTATCAATCCCCTTTCATTCTACCAGTGCAATAGTAGTCTTGTTTAGTCGAGACTCAAGGTTTAGTTCTGCAATAGTGGTATTCAAATTGGTTTTCAAACATAAGTGATAAGGATCAAGGGTAGAAACCATGGCCACTCCCTGTTACCAACCATTTGTTTTAAGACTTTATGAATCACACCTTCTACCTAAAAGGCACCAGGGGTGATATACAATAAAAATACCATTTACAAAAATAAATTATAAAACAATCAATGAAGGAGCACAACCATCAATAAAATGCAATCCAAGAACTACAATTACAAATTTAAGTTAGAGAGTGAGATAAAACAACATCAAGCGGCTTTAAAAGCTCGACAGAACAAAACAGTCTTTATTGCCTATCAAAAACATAATGATGAAGGAGAAGCTACCACCTCCCTCGAATGGAGTTCCACAATTGGAATGCTGCTACCAAAAAGGCCCTGCCCAAATACCAACCAATCTAACCTTTCCAGGTGGTGGGACATATAACAGGGCCTCTGATGATGATCATAAATTACAGGCAGGTGAATATGGGATAAGGTGGTCCTTCATGGCTTTCTCCCAATGAAAACAAAGACAACATATTTTGAGGGAAACATTATGGCTTAGCCTATCATGTGAATCATGACTTATCCTATCATGTGAATCATGACTTAGCCTATCATGTGAATCATGACTTGGCATGTTGTGTGATCCACTCCTAACCATGGTGTCTACATAACCATGGTTTAAACATGCTCACTTATTTGCTATAAAGGGGTTAGAACAGCCTAATCATGGCTTAGCATGTCCAAACAGGCCCAATGTAATGTTAGAGAATAATTTAAGACACCATATCATGACTCTGGGACTGAGAATGGGGTAAAAACTGCACTGGTGGTTCTCTGTATTTGCACTCTAAAAATCTGCTTAAAATTCAGTAACATACATAAACAAATGTTTACGGCTGGGCATAAGAATAGGCAGTAATTCTAGGCATCCTTTGCAGTGAATTCCATTGGGTTGGAACCAGACTGAATCATACTTAGAGTAGATCCACTGAAATCCATGGGACTTTAGTTAGTTATGACTAAATTCAGTCTAATTGATTTCAGTGGGTCTATCCAAAGTCTGACCAAGTCTGGATCCAACCCACTGAAATTTAATTATTTCTAATTAAACAGATAGGATTCAGTTGCAATATTGCTGATTCAAAAGGGCTCAGTTAGACTAGCAATGCAGTATGCAATATTACATGTTTCTTACTCATAAAAACATTTCTACCTTCAGTTCACAATCTTCATTCACTGCTAAATTGCCAGGCTTCAGATCCTGCAATACATAAAATTAGAAAGAAAAGGAAATAAATAAGTCTACACTCAACCACTGCCATCATAATTTCATCTCAATTTGGCTATCTACAGTCTAAAATTAGGCCGGAATCCTATGCCCACTTACCTGGGAGCAAGCTTCATTAAATCAATGGGACATACTTCAGGAGGTAGAGATAGATGAAGATTCGTAGTGTAAATAAATGTTTAATTTAAACTGTAATATTAACTGTTTAGGGGCGCAATCCTTTTGGTGTTAGTAGGCTGGCTTAAGGGCCCTACAATGTGGCTTCACCGCTGGAGGAGGCCCACCACTGGGGCAACGTTCATGCTCCTAGAATATGATGAGCCAGTGTAGGGTAGTGGTTAGAGTGATGGACTAGGAGTAGGGACATCTGGGTTCTAGTCCCCACTCGGCCATAGAGGCTCACTGGGTGACTTTGCGCCAGTCAGTGACTCTTAACGTAACGTAACCTACCATACAGGGATGCTGTGAGGATAAAATGGAGAGGAGCAGAATCATGTACACTGCCTTGAGCGCCTTGAAAGAAAGGCAGGATATAAATGAAATAAATACATAAATACCCAGAGCTCCATTGGCATGAACCCTCAGGTGCAGCCTTCCTATGGTTATAAACCTGCCCTCTGGGGTCCCCCAGATGGCCGTTCCCGTACCCCCACCCCCATTTCCCCAGCCACTCATGGTTTGGTGACTTCCTGGCTTCGGCACAGCCTTTCCCCCCAATTCTACAAGGCTGAAATGCCTCTCCGAAGGGCTGATTACTGGCAGTAAGTGATTCAAGCCAAAATATGCTAGGATTGGGGGAGGGGTGTTGGCTCCGCCCCTTTTGCTGTTGAACCCACCCACTTTTGCCATTGTACCCACCACCACTGGAATGCAGCCCGTTCTCTGAAATAAAATTCAGCAGGCTGAAAGAGATTTAGCTATAAAGAATGCAGCAGGAAACAATTTTTTCCATTATTACCATATTTCTTCGATTCTAAGACACACTTTTCCCCCCATATAAATATCTCTAAAAACGGGGTGCGTCTTAGAATCATGAGTGCGATTATTATTCTTAGAATCAAAGCTTTTTTTCTGTTGGTGGTACTGAAATTAGTGTGCGTCTAACGATCAATGGTATCTTACAATAGAAGAAATACGGTATTAACAGCCTTCTCTGCAAGTACCTCCACAACTTTGGTATAATTTTTTTTAAGGGATGTGTCGGGAAAGAAATTTATTATTATTATTACCATCATCATTATCAAAAGGGTTGCTAAGTCTTTTATGACCTCAATGCAAATTAGGGGCGAAGTGCTGTGATCTTGCTGAGAGAAGGAATTCGACAAAACTATATTTTGTTATCATGTTACTTTTTAATTATTTTTTACATGCTTTATATTAACTTTGCTGGTCTGTGACTGTAATAAATAGAATGAATGAATGAAAGAGGTTGAACACCCCTGGCATAAATGTGCTGCTGGTGGAGCTTTGCCGGCAGTATGGGGGAAATACAAGCATGCTGAGGGTATGTTGGGGGTCGGCATGGATCCGCCAGATCCAAAGCCTCTCATTCCCCCAAAACACTCCCCAAAAGGCCCCCACTGTAATGCCCTCTCATTGCAGTTAATGAGAAGGGAAAGAAACAAACACACACCGCCCACACCTCCCACCCTGGCTACTGCAAAATGGTAGCACATAGGATGTGGCAATAACTCTCCCTTGTTCTCTTGTAAAATAGGATTGCTCAGTTAATACCCCAAATCACCTGTCACCCTTTATCAGGGGCCAAAAGACTTTCCCTCCACTTGTGTTCTCAGGCACTGCAGATAAGGCTGCCCAAATTTAGCGTACAGGTGTATATTTTGGAAGTTTGGAAGATTTCTATTCTGCAGTTACAGTTAGACAGGTATTTTACCCTACTGAAAGTGACAGAATGGTCTCTCTTCTCTTCTCTCTCTCTCTAGATCTGCTTTTTTTTAAGCATTTCCTCTCAATTGTGGAATGTTCCCTTTATAGCATATTTCAGGGTTGAAAGTTGGCCTCAGGGTGTGCAAGCGGCTCTCTGCAGCGGTGCCTTCCCAGAGGTGACATGTGATATGTCTTCCTCGGGCAGTTTCAAAATGATTTTTCAACTGCCTCGGAGACAAGCCAGGCAGCCTCCCAGCTTTGAATTCTGGGCTTAACTCTGGAACAGATGAGACACGAACCCTACAAAGTGCGTTTGAGTGGGGGCAGAGTGTTTTTCTCAGGGCCAGCCCTGCTGTACTGCAAGCGGAGGCAATCTGCTTCAGGTGGCACCACAGACAGAGTGGAGCAGGGCAGAGAGATGACAGCAGGAATTAATAGCTGAATAGTGCAGCTTGATTCTTAAAAGTGAAGGCCCTAGAAGGGGGTGGGGTTCCATTCAGGTCCCACTCCAAGCAGCAAAACGCCTTGGAGTGGCACTAGCATTTCTCTCCTCTCCGAGAGCAGAACTGCACATTATCTTGGCAAACACATGGAAAGGAAGCAACTTAACACATCCTGTGCCTACCAATTGTTGGGCAAGGAAAGGATTAAGCAATCCGACCCTGCCAATTCTTGTTGCAAATTCTTTCCCCCAGTCTCTGCATAAATGTGGCAAGGGAACCACAGGATTTCCCTTGTTATGTGTAGTTCTTCGCTTAGTTGCTACAGGGGTTAGTTTCCCTAACCCCTGATGTTTGGGGACGCTCTTTCGTTGCTAAGTCTTGGTAACTGAAGAGCAGGGTTAGGCAACTCGGTGCCCTCCAGATGTTGTTGGACTATAACTCCCATCAGTCTCAGCCAGCATGGTGAATGCTTGGAGATTATGGGAGTTACAGTCAAAACCATCTGGAGGGCTCCAGGTTGCCTCCCCCCCCCCACTTAAGCATGTCCCCAAACATCAAGGAGTTAGCGAAAAAGGCTTCCTGTAGAAGGTGGCGATTCCAGAGAGCCTTGAATCCCAGCATCCCTATTTATGGAAACAAAGCACTGTTTGAATCTTTGCAACAACAGGGCAGTCCAGTGCCATCCCTTCTTGGATCACAATGCTACCATTTCTACTGATGAGTGCAGGAAGAATGGTGACTGTCCAATGGCTGCCAGGCTGAATCATGGCAATGAGTATGGATGGTTGCGACATGTTGCTGGAGTCAAAAGTGAGGAGCAGCAGCAGCAACAACTGCCCTTTCCAAATAGCGAAGAGGCTTCTAGGGCTCTTCTACATGAGGCTTTTAACCTGCTCCTTTTCCAAGGCTTCTGCTTTCAGATTCTTTGCGGGATTAAGTTCGGCTCCTTTACACATTTTTTTTCTGAGTTTTTCTTTCTTTACTTTTCTCTGTACTTCATAACACAACCACTAGATGGCATGTGGTAGAGCAGAACTGTGTAATTACATGAGAGTAGAGATGTTGCAAAGGTCTGCTTGGGTCCGTGCCAAGCAGATGCGCCCAGTGTGAGGACGGACCAGCACCCCGAGAGTGCTTGGCCCCGGGTCTGCTCTGGCTCCTGGGACTGTGCCCTTTGCCCCCTCATGTGTTAATGGTGGCCACCATTAATGCAGCGGGGGTAAATACACAATTTTCTCAGCCTTGGGGAAATTGCACATTTCTTCCCTCTCTCCAATGGGGACCTTAAAGGCCCATTAACCCAAGTGTTAATAGGGCCTTAAGGCCCCCCACCCCATTGGCAGAAGGATGGAAGAGAAATATGCATCATTAACATGGACGGAGAAAATGCATGATTTCCCCAGCCTTGAGGAAATTGCACATCTCTCCCCACCCCCTCCACCACCGATGAGGCCCCTAAAAGCCCTATTAACACTTGCGTTAATAGGGCCTTTAAGGCCCCAAGGGGCAGTAGGGGAAGAAACGCATGGTTTCCCCAAAGCTGAGGAAATCACACATTTCCCCCCTTCGTGCTAATGGCAGCTTGAGTTAATGGAAACCCTTGCATTAATGGGGCCTTTAAGTGCACTTTCAGGAGCCTCCAAAAGTGCAGAATTTCCCCCACTGCCTTAATGGCAGCTGCCATTAACCCAGCGAGAGAAAGGGCTGAAGCCAGGGCAGGCGACTGCCATGCCCTCACGAACCTCGCGAGCACTCAGCAGGGGCTCTTAGGGCTCAGCTCGTGGAGGCGGACTGAGGCAGCAGGCAGGGCGAGTACTCCCTGACCTCACCATTTCCTACATGAGAGTCTCTGGGGAAATCCGCACGTCGTACCGAGATCGCTTCTAAGCAACCCCAGTGCGGCGTGAAAGCGATCGTGTAACTTGCCTTTGGAAGAGCCGCCACCGCCGCCGCCACCCACAGACCTCCTCGCCGGCTGGGACGGAGAGCTCGGGGGAAGAAGGCGGAGTGGAGAGCTTCTTCCGCTCTCAACCCCGCCTTCTTCAGCCGAGCTCTCCTCGCCGGTCGGTGAGGAGGTCTGTGGGTGGCGGCAGCGGTGGCAAAGACGTCTCTTCGTCGGCTCTTCCAAAGGCAAGTTACACGATCGCTTTCACGCCGCACTGGGGTCACTTAGAAGCGATCTCGGTATGACGTGCGGATTCCCCCTCTGCCATTTCTGACTAATGCCACACTTCCCTCATTTCATTTCTTTTCTATCTGCTCCATAGCCAAAGCTCTCTGAGCAGGTCACACAAATTAAACTTCAGTCTAACAAAAGCTGGGGAAATGGTTGCAAAGAGCGGGAGAGGCCCTGGAGGAGGATGACATGTAAATGACCTGCAAACTACTGTGAGTGAGCAATCATAGAATCATAGAGTCGGAAGAGGCCTATATGGCCATCGAGTCCAACCCCCTGCTCAATGCAGGAATCCACCTTAAAGCATCCCTGACAGCTGCCTCTTGAATGCTTCTAGTGTGGGAGAGCCCACGACCTGCCTAGGTAATTGGTTCCATTGTCGTACTGCTCTAACAGTCAGGAAGTTTTTCCTGATGTCCAGCCAGAATCTGGCTTCCTGTAACTTGAGCCCATTATTCCGTGTCCTGAACTCTCGGAGGACTGAGAAGAGATCCTGGATCCTGGGATTTTTAAGAAGAAAATTTACTAAAAGGGAACTGGACAAGGTTCAGGAGGATGCACTCGTGAAGCTTTCCCCAACCTGGCACCCTCCAGACACGAGAGAATACAACGCCCATAATCCCCATTCAACATGTTTGCTGGAGGGGTCTTAGTCCAACACATTTGGAAGGCACCAGGTTGGGGAAGGATGCTTTAGTGAGTTCTGTATATTTAGATGAGAAACAACTTTAAGGGCTCATGCTGGGACTTATAGGGCTTTTTCTGTCTAAACATACATAGGATTTCACCCCAAACAGAATAGAGCAGCGCTTACCCTGTGAATGATTCCAGCAGAATGAATATACTGCAAGAAAAAAAGAAAAGAAAGAAAGACTTCATTCTGATTATGTTCAACTTCAACAGTCAAGAATCAGTCAGGATGTTTCTATAGGGTACCTCACCATTTCCTTACAATTAGTATGGGGCTTAACTGGCCCACCGTGGCTCTGAGAAAACTCAAGTACTTTGTGTAGCTTCTACTGAACAGAAAAAGTGAGCTAAGAAACTGAGCAGAGAGATGCTGAAAGCCTCTTGTGGACAGACATAGCATTGATGAGGCCCCAACCTTGACGGTGCTGCATTGGCGCCGCAAGGCCTCTGGCTCCCGCATTTGAGCTCCTTCCTGGCATCTGCATGGGAAGGAATGCAAGTGCGGAGTTGTCACCACCACTGCAGCCATGCTGAGCACCACCCAAACCACCTCTCCTCCCTCTGACCTCCCTCTGGAGCCAGTTCCTCTCCTCCACCACCACCCATATTTATTTATTTACTTACTTACAGGGACCTGCAGGGCTCTCCTGAGCTCCCGGAGGTCTGCCCCCTTCCCCGTCCAGCCAATGGCAACCAATCAGAGGCACCAGCAGCTGTGACATGCCTCAGCAGCCAAAAAAGTTGGGGTAAGTGCCCAACTTTTTTTCAGTGGAGTTTCCGGGGTTTGCCCCTGGATGGCTTCGCAATGGCGGCTGCGTCATGTAGATGACCTTCGTCAAGACAAACCCTTCATCAAGACAAGCCCGAAGCATCTTGTATTCAGGAGAGTTACAGAATGAAAACAAATTATCTCTGTCCTAAACACACGAACACATCCACACACCTTATTTCAGTTGCTAAGCTATCGACAAAAACAGCCTTCCACAGTGTGTGCCCTCCAGACGTTTTAGACTTCAACTCTCAGCATGGCCAATAGTCAGGCAGGCCTGGAGTTGTAATCCAAAACATCAGAAGGCACCAGGTTGGGGAAAGCTGAGCTAAAGGAACATGGAAGTCTGAAAAGATAATGGGCAAATAAAGGCATTGTTGTCGTGTTGCTGTTGTTTTATAAAGGTGGAAATTTGCAACAGCTTTTCTTCATTCGTTCAGAATCTACTGAAACATTCTACCACTACAGAGAAACTAAGGAAAATTCAGCCATTCATTCAACCCACCTGGCAGGATCAAATTTCTGCTATGAGTTTTTCCAAAGCCACTTATCCTCAGCATCAAGGATAGGGACATTTGCTTTGAACATGACAACAAGGCAAGTGTTGTGGGAGAAGCCATGGTCAGGCACCTGCTGAGGGCCCACAGCCCAACAGGGTCCATTCAGAGCCCTCTGGTCTTCCTCCTCCTCCTCCTCCCCATTGCAACCTGCTTGTTCCCCTATCTCTTGCTCTGGCCCAGACAACATTTGGTGGGGAGAAGGAACAGCAGCAGATGCCATTGCCTATTTGTTCACTGTCTCTCTACTGATTAAGCAAGCAAGTGGTAACAATGATGAGAAAGAGGAGAAGGAGCAATATCACCTAGGATATTGTGAGGAGGGAAGCTCACTGATGACAGAGGAGGCCCAGGGAGGCTGTCTTGCCCGTGGGCGCTCCAAACCTGGAGCCAGCACTGCTTACCTTCAATCCTTTCAATACCTGGTAGATCAGGTACTGGATCTTTTCCTCACTGAACTGGTGTCCCATGATCTTTTGTAAATCTGTTCGCATGTATGGCATCACAAGATAGCTGAAAGGCAGTAAGACAGTTTCCTGAGTCTCAGAGAAACATGTAGGGAGCTACAGAGCCTTGTTCTCACCAGAGACATAATAGATCAGCCCAGTGGAGGCTGGTGGCTCCAATGTCAGTGGGGTGGTGAATCCACTCTAGGTTTCAGTCAGAACTCTAAAGGAGCTGTCCAAGGCCACTGATATCAGAGCCACAAGCCTCCAAAGACCCAGTCTTTCCCAACCTGGTGCCCACCAGATGTTGGACTATATCTCCCACCCAATTCATCTTGAGGGCACCAGGTTGGGGAAAGCTGAGTAAGCAAACCTAAGACTATCACTGAGAACAACAATGCATAGTTGTCTAATTTGGGATCAGAAACGTAGATATTAGATGAGGAAGATAGGACTGCCAAGAGTTCTACAAAAGACTATCATCTAACTTAAAAATGCCCTTGCTTGGTATTCTTTGTAAGACACCAAGCAAGCAAGGCATTTTCAGGGTTTTTTAGGGCCTCTTTTAAAATTGTGCTTATATGCAAGTAGAGCCAGTGTTCTTCTTTTAAGAACAATCTTGACAAACTCAAGCGTTTCTGCATCCCACTGATTTCAATGGAATTAAACGTATGCTTAATGCACCCATTGAAATCAATTTAACTTGTAAGTGATTAACTTTGGCTGGCCAGCATGTGATTAAAGTGTTTGTGTATTGAACACTTTATGGTTGCTGGGTGGTTTTTTAATGCGTTGTTTCAGCTTCAGATTTAAAATGATTATGTCCCATTGTCTTAAACAGATCTAGAACTAATTTAATAAATGCATTCTTCAGTTTAATTGGCTTGGGAATATGGCTGTTGGCTTTTATGGCCCATTTAATCTATATATGATCTCTGTGTTTCAACGGCTAGTCATGATGTTTACTGTACTGCCCAAGATAACTACCAAATAGGGCAGCTGTCAACTGGAAACTGAGACATAATTGATTTGTACCAGGGCTGTCTACATGGTGGCACAGTTCGGAGAACACATTAGTCAATGGTGGACTATTTAAGCAACTGTTGCTTAAATAGTCCCCCATTGACTAACATGTCATCTATCAGGCAAAAATCATGCCATGGTTAGTTATGTTGCAGAAATAACCAACAGAGATAACCAACGGTTTGCAGAGTTGATTCTCTGCACAACTGTTGATTATCATGTCTTGGGCTCCGTGGATTATTACCTGTGTTTACAGAGTCGCGAAGCAAGAGCAGCAAAAACTCCTGCTGCTCTTGCCCAATGCACCTCTATCAGCACAGGAAACAATCCCATCCCGGGTAGCGCTTGGGGAACCGCCAATCGTGCCATCCCTTGGTGGGGCAGAGTTATCAGGGGCTCCCCACGTGCTTCCTGGGACGGGCACATGCAGTCCTTGATTGGGGCACTGCCAATCATGGTGCCCCATGTGCTCCCAGAGACATGCATGTCCCTTGCCCCTCCCGCCCCACAATCCACCTGGAGATTGGCTTAAGGGAATGGAAGGAACCCCTTCCATCCCCTTGAGCCGATCCCGAAATGGATCATGGGGAGGGTGGCAAAGGATGTCAATGGCCAACCACAGGAGAAATCCATCCACCAATATCGGGGGGAGGGCACAACAATCTCTCCTGCAGCTGTGACAAGGAGGAGAGATTCTTACACCTTCTGCCCCCATTCGCCACAACAGAAGGGCACGGGACACAGAAATATCTCTCCTGCCAATGCAAAGGATTCCCCTTCTGTTCTATTGAATGGGGATGGGAGGCGCAGGAATCTGTCCTCCTCGTCACAGTTTCAGGAGAGATTGTTTGGTGCGGTGCCCCTCCATCTCCTTTGCAGCCATGGCAACAGGGAAGTGGTCAGTGTTGCTGTAGCCACCCATTTCCCTGTTGCCATGGCCCAGACAGGGAAGGACGTGTTGGCACCAAGCCATGTGATCCCCTGACAGGGATGACATCATTCAGTACTGACTTGTACTTCGCCAGAGGTTGGATCTCGTGCCCTGATACACGAGGAGGCCATTCCTCAGCCTCTTGCTTCTGCAGAGGGGGCCGTGCATGTTTCTCTGCGTGCTGCCGCCACAGAAGCAAGATCCAGCCTCTGGTGAAGGATGTGTCAGCGCCGAGCAATGTCCCCGTCACGTTTCCCTGCACAAATGCCGCCGTGAGAACCGGTGTCCACATCACCTCCAATGACAGGGAACACGATGTGCCCGCCATCGCTCCAGCAATGGCCACAGCGTGTCTCTGCGTGCTGCGTCTCTCCTCTCCCCTATGCCCCTCCCCACAGAATGGTGGCAGCCCGATAAGGTAAGCAGGAAACAGTGCCACCATTCGGTGGGGAGGGCAGAGTGGTGGTGGGGAGAGATGACTACTCCACAGAGTGTGCATACTCTACTTCACAGAGCACTACTTCCATGAACCCTAAGTGCAACATGCAAATAGTCATCCATGGAGTGGACTTCACATTATGTAGACTAAAGTGTCATCCGAATGCACCCTGTGTGTGTGTGCAGTAAAAATAAGAATCATAACTAAAATGCTGCATCCAATAGTTGAACTCTGCAATTTTGCAAATGAAGCAAATCAGTACATATTTGCTTCTTTTGCAAAATGTCTTTCCAGCACCACTTGAAAACATATATGTTTTAATTGCCCAGGTGTCTTAGATCTCTAGATTTTAGATCTTGTTCTTTTGATTCTGGTTTACTCTGAGGCCATTTTAATGGTGCTGGTGTGTTCTTTGATTTTGATTTAACTTTTATGTTTTAATTGATGTGAGCTGCTTAGAAAGTCCTTGGACTATAAAGTGGGGCATAAGCCTGTATAATTAATTAATGCTGTTTGTTGCTCTAGAGGGCAGGACTAGAACCAAGGAGTAGAAATTGCAGGGAAGCAGATTCTGGCTATACATTAGGAGAAACTTCATAATGGTAAGAGTTGTTTGACAGTAGACAGTTGAGTAGTGGTGGGATCTCCTTCACTGGTATATAAGCAAAGCTGGACTGCCACCAGTCAGAAGAACATGAGAAGAGCCATGCTGGAACAGACCTGGGGTCCCTCTAGTCCAGCACTCTGTTCGCACAGAGGCCAACCAGCTGTCGGCCAGAAACCCACAAGCAGGACACAGTTGCAACAGCACTCTCCCACCCATGTTCCCCAGCAACTGGTATGCGTTAGTAGCCATTGATAGCCTCATCCACCATGAATTTGTCTAATCCCCTTTTAGAACCATCCAAATTGCTGGCCATCCCTACACCTTGTGGAAGTGAATTCCTTAGTTTAACTGTGCGCTGTGTGAAGAAGTTCTTCCTTTTATCTGTCCTGGATCTCCCACCTGTTGGGGATGCTTTAGTTGTATCCTGCATTGTAGACCTTGCATTGAACAGAGCTCCGAAGTCCCTTTCAATTCTATAGAATTGTATGATTCTATGATGAATTGAAGATAAATATTATTATAGCTGGGAAGCAATGCCCCACCTGACCAATGGTCATCCTGCGTAGCCCCCTGCCCTTTATCCTGGCTTCTGAGATTTCTCCATGCATTGCCACACTCTTTGAAGATTGCGCCTGCAGCTATAAAACTAGGGCCAAAATAAGACTAGGTGTCCAAACTCATTACATTTCTTTCAGAAACATCAGGGGGCAGCTGATTTGGCTTAGGGCCAAAGTGCTAGAAGGACGATTAACCCTTTCCTGTCCCCTGCATCATTTCCCAGATGTTAACCACCACCGCCCTGCCCTAAGTGCTATTTGTCCTGCTAGGAAAAACAACAACATATTTATATCTGGAAAGCAGCATGGTAGGGGGAATGGGTTAACCCTTCCAGCATCATGGTCCTAATCCTATTTTAAATAAATAAAATAAATAAATAAATAAAATAACCCAAAAAGCATGGCTGCTATGCAACAAGACCGAAAAACTGAAAAAGCCCTAAGACTCCCCGCATGCTGGCTGGGGAAATGCTTGGAACTCTGGGATGTTTTTTTCTGTCTAAACATGCATGCGATTGCATCCTAAGCTGCCATTCAAGACCACAGACTTCCCAAGGCAACTTGCAATATAAAAAGCAATATATAAAATGTGAACAATTTTAAATGAAATGAGTTTCAATAAAAGACTATTTCAAAATATCCATCTGCCACATATAACATAAAAGTTTTCAATTAAAAGCCAAGGAGAACAGATTAGTTTTTAAAATCCTCTTAAAAGCAGCCACAGCTATATTTCTCTCAGGAAGAATTTCATAGGGTAGGGGCCACCACTGAGACAGCCCTGTCTCTAAAGCAAAAGTTAGTTGAGACTCTCATGGGGCTAAATTCTGCATTGCAAACCAAATTTTGTTTTGCAATGCACAATTGCAAACTCACAGAATATATACTGCAATGATGGGCACCCACTGAGTTCAGGAGGACTCAAGCCAGATGAATTCAGCCTATTTAAGCAGAGATGGATCAAGCTGTTGTGACTGGCTCATGGTACCTTCTTTAGAAACGAAGCCTGCAGAACACTTGAAGGAAGAAAATCCAAACTTACAAGTCCTGGAATCCATCAAAGGCAGTAGCTGAAGTGAAGACATCAAGTAATCCAATGACCTAGAAAAGAGAAGGATTTAAAATGTATGAAGAACACAGGGTAGAAGAGCTGTCCCATCCCCCACCATCATGAGGCCTTCTTGTAAGGGTTCATGTGGTGGCTAAGTCCCAAGCTGGCTTCACTCCTCCCATGTCTTCTCCAATCAGGAAAGGTGAGGGAGGAGCAAAGTGGACTGAGCCCGGGCCTTGAGGAGCGCTGAAGGGCCAATTTCGGGCCATGGGCTGGAGATTCCCCATCCCTGTCATAAGGTCTTATGTGCATCAGATAGGTGGGAGAGAAGCAGCCTTTAGGGGTGGACATTCCTTAATCATTGTTCATTATCAGCTCTTGATAATGTCCTCTATAAGGACCAGGGGATATCTACTCATGAAGCTGTCCATGAGACTTTGCTTGCTGGGACAGAGGTTAGAAAAACTGAAAAGCCTCACGAATACACAATAGCAAAAAGACAGAGTTCCGCCTTAATCCGAATTTAGGCTGATGGAGCCCAAGGGTAGAAATATTTTCATGCCTAAAGCAGGCCTATTCCAGAAACAGCATGAGAAGTAGGCATGGCTAACCCAAGAGGAGACGTCTTGGGAGAAGAACTGCCCTTGGAATGCTGGGCTTGCGTGTCCAAAATGGCCGGTATCTGAACCATTTATATTTTCCCATAATGCAATGCCTGTGGTGTCAGTTATGCTGACTGACTGCCACCAGATAAACCAGTTACCCATGGGAGGGAGAAGGACCACCAGGGCCCCATGAGGACACTTTGGTCAAGGCCCCTGAAACATGCCACCAGCTCTGCTTTCACGCTGATGAAAGCAGAGCTGGTGATGAGGTACACTTCCAACTGTTGATAACATACTGTGGACAATTATATTTTTCAAGGATATCTTTATCCCAAAGAGCACCATCTTTTGATTTTAAAACCAGTGAGAGACAGGCTGTTTCAGAGTACACAATCTGGCACATAGTAGGCAAAGAAGACCTTCAGCAATGTGTGGTATTAACAGGGTGTGGAAAAGGCATGGACAGTAATACTTGATATTAAAATTGTGAGATTGCAAACTTGTCCCTATCTTCATGTGTGAAATGCAAGAGGGGATGGATATCTCCAGCGAAAAGAATGTTGGGAAGAAGGGTTGGGAAAGATCTTTGCTAGACAGTATCTGCCTAGCTGGTCATGTTCCATCTTTGCAAGTACTAGTGGCTTATGAGATGGACCACTGATTGAACTCAGTATGGCAATTCATAATAAATTCTGGGTTAACTCATAATTACTTCTTGATTAACAATCCTTGATGATTTAATGCGATCTATGAATACCTGCTGGGATAATTCAGTCATTTGATAGAAATTGCTACTGCCGGAGAGAAAATATGTTGGACATGCAAATTCAGACCTTACGTACTCGGACAGATTTTGCTTTGACTATCAAATTCAGATGGAGATGCAAATTCTGAGATCAAACTTCATCTCCATCTTCCAGCTAGGGCAATGTGTGAAAGAAACAGACAACTGTGTGCAGTGAACATAGGGAAATTGTTACTCACATTCTCATGCTGCATGTGCTTCAGCAGTGTGAGTTCTCGATACGCTCGCTTGGCAAAGATCTCGGATTGGAATGGGCGGCAGAGCTTCTTGATAGCCACTTTCTCTCCTGTTTTCTTATCTATCGCTGAGCTGTGCAAATTACAGGGGAACACGAAGATGCAAATAAAGTTGGAGGACTTTGATAGGCTGTGAAACCCTGAACATGTTTTACTTGGAAGTAAGACTGACTGTGTTCAATTAAATGTGTTCCCCAGGACAGAGGAGGGCAACTTGTGGCCCTCCAGACGTTTTGGCCTAAAAAACCCATCAGCCCTAGCCAACATAGCCAATGGTGAAGGTTGTTGGTAGTTTGGCAGATTCATAAGTTTGGACCAAAACATCTGGAGGGTCACAAGTTGCCCATCCCAGCACTCAGAATAGTGTGTTTAGGACTTGGAATAGTGTGTTTAGTTTGATTGCTGCAACATTTGGATGCAGTTCCACTGAATTTCTGCATAGATCAGTAGCTATATTTATACATGTAGGTACTCTTCACAAGTTACATGGTGGAAAACATGTTTGTCACTGCATATACACTTGGTGGGAAGCCCTGATCACTAGCCCTGATCATATATACCAAATCCCTGGTACATATTTTCTGTATAAGTACAGGCTTTTATACATATTACATTTTATTTCAGCATAGGACACACAGGTCAGACTCTATGCCAGCCTTCCCAAACCTGGTGTCCTCCAGATGTGTTGCTGGACTACAACTCCCAGCACTCCCTTGTTGACTGGGCGATGCTAGTAGATGTAATCCAACACATCTGGAGGGCACCTGATTGGGGAAGGCTTCTCTATGCAAAAGAATTAAGAGGACAAATCTGGTATTGGAAATAGCAACATTCAGAAACCAGTCGGAGATCATTTCAGTCTCCCAGGACACTCTGTAGGCAACCTGAAAGTCATCATTCACCCACAAAATAACTTCAAAGGGAGACTCCAATGTAAAATTGTTGATCTAGAATCTATCAGCACATTTGATTGTATTTGGTTAGATTTTAATAGACAAAGGCTCCCTTCTACTACAGGTGTTAACTTAGCACAGCAAAGGAAAGGAGAGTGTTATATATCATCTATTACTTCGGCCCTGAATTCCATCAGAGGATAACACTTCATGCATCAGATGAAGTGCCCTCTAGTCCCAAAAAGCTTATGCTACAATAAATCTGCTAGCCTGTAAGGTGCCATGGGACTCTTTTCTTTTCTTTTATACTACAACAGACTAACACAGCCATCACTCTTATGTGGACTTTTGCTGGTTTTACTGACTTGTTTGACATGTTTCCTCTGCTCTGGATGTTACGTTTATTTTGTTATTTTCTATCTTTTAATTGCTATTGTGGTTAGCCATCTTTGGTCTCAATTGATGGAAAGGCAGGAGAGACATTTAACTAACCAAATAAATAAAATGAGCTGTAAAAAGAAATATACAAGCTGTTCCCAGTGCATGTCAACTCATTCGTGTCCCAGAAATGTGGTGAGCTAGTTGCGCTCCATTCTTGTGCCAAGCTCATTCTGCTCAATATCAGTCGCTGTACTGTGGAACATGAGCGGGAGGATGCTATTGCCTTCATGCCCTTCTTGAGGGCTCCCCAGAGGCATCTAATTGGCCCCTGCAAGAAACAGGATGCTAAGCTAGATAGGCCTTTAAACTGATCTAACAGGGCTCATCTTATATTTTTATATCTAATGGCTTACTCCCAGGGAAGCATTTTGTGCACAGTGCTCTAAGAAGAAGCAATGAATCTATTGGAAACTGTGTCTGGTCTAAATGGATGGATGGATGGATTTGTTTAAAAGATTTTGAACCCGTCTTTCAGGATGCACTGCCTTCACTAGGTGACTTACAATGTTATAAAACAAATTACAATTATATATGCACACACAGAGAGAGCAGGAGCAGCTAATGATTTTAAAGGACCAAATGCATACTGGAATACATGAATCTTCAAGGTTTCCTTTTCTTTTTAAAGCCAGCATTGAGGAGTCCACACAGATCTTCATGGGAAGGGAGTTCCAAAGTTGCAGGGCCACCACTGAGAAAGCCCTACGCCTAGTCCCTGTCAAGAAACCCATTTTCTTTTCTACATTTAGTTGCTGGTAACAAGGTGCATTTTCTGAGGAAGGGCTGGCATACATTCGTTAAAACCACCTGTGTGTGTTATCATACAGTTTTCTAGTTTTCATGCCTTCAAGGTTAGAGCTGAATTTCTATCAAAATTAGACTGACTGATTTGAGCTAGGTTGCAGTGAGAGTTTACTCCCTCCTTACCTCCAGGAAGCTGAGGCAGTTACCCAGCCTAACAGTGATTGGCTATGGAGGCTCACCTTGGCTATGGAGGCTCACTGCACACATCTCAAGGGCCTGCAGGGTGGGAGTACAAAGCTAGGGGGACTACTGTTGCAATTTGTTCTTCAATCCAATCTTTGGTCTGGTCTTTGTTTTGATCTTTAGTCTTCATCTGCTAATTAATTGGTTTTCGGGCCTGTGAGATTTTGGATCCTGAATTGGATCCTATCCTACAGGAAGACCCTTACTTCAGTAAAGTATATGATAGGATAGGTACTGCTTTATTGTTTTTGCCTCAGCATTGTTTCAAAAGGTTTTTCTATTGTTTTAAAGGGTGTCTTCAATTGCCTTGGGTTCTTTCTGATTTTCTCTAATATTAGTACATCTTTCCCCACCCCCATTTCCCCCTGCCTCATTGTAAATAAACTTCACATCTATTTCAATGTTTGTGTGTGCTTCCTTCCACTTAAGCCTCAGTACTGAATTCAGAGCTGTTTGCTTTGGTCTTGCTACTGTTTAGAATTTTGGCCCTAGGGCGTGAAATAGAGGGTGTCAACCTGAACCCTGATTTCTGTGCCCCAAGTGTATCCTGAAATGTCTGAGTATCCCCTGGCTCAGGATGGATTTGGATGTTAAGCGTTGGTGGCAGTCTACTGGGTAATGTGTTTGCCCACTGCCCATATGGCAGGTAGCTGGGAGTTTTGAGGCAACCCCACTTATTATTATTATTATTATTTATTTATTTATATAGCACCATCAATGTACATGGTGCTGTACAGAGTAAAACAGTAAATAGCAAGGCCCTGCCGCATAGGCTTACAATCTAATAAAATCATAGTAAAACAATAAGGAGGGGAAGAGAATGCCAACAGGCACAGGGTAGGGTAAGCAGGCACAGGGTAGGGTAAAACTAACAGTATAAAGTCCGCACAACATCAAGTTTTAAAAGCTTTAGGAAAAAGAAAAGTTTTTAGTTGAGCTTTAAAAGCTGCGGTTGAACTTGTAGTTCTCAAATGTTCTGGAAGAGCGTTCCAGGCGTAAGGGGCAGCAGTTAACCCTCCTACTCCCCTTCCCAGCCCCCTCAGCCTAATGGCTCTTACTGGGTTAGGCAAGGATGCTTACCCAGTGCTGAGGAAAAGCAATCTGCACTTCACACAAAGCAATTGTCTAAAATTTCCTTCCACTGGGGAGTTGAGCCCTGGCAGTTTTATTTGGAACTCATCCATTTCATTCTCAGGAAATGTTTAAGACTTTGAACTCACAGGATCTAATAGTAACCACTTTTCATTTTACTATTAATGGCTATCAACACAAAGGATTGCCCTTAATCGCTGTTGTGTTGGTACATTAGATGCTTTCATGAGTACACAGCTCAAGAAAGCTCCACAGGATCTTCCTGTGCTGAAAAATATTTACACTCCACATTGCTCAGAGCAAGTCAATACATGATTAACATCTTAAATAACTAGGCTGTCATGTGGCAACTGCTATCAGCATGCAAAATATGTGTGAATGTGTGAATCCATCTTTAATTCTAGTTCACTCAGAAGCCAGTGCAACACAGCACAAACAAACTCACTCTGCCTAACGTTTGTATTTCCACGTGAGAGAGCATCGCCTGAAATGCTCTGGCTGTTACAGACTTCATTGGGTTCTGCAGAAATTCAGCAGTAGCTAAGCTACAGGAATTTGTGTCCTTCAGGAGTAACCACACTTTCTTTATCACCACTGGCCCCTGGCTGGGATGGTGCTTCAGAATTTGACAAGACAGAGGGAGTTCAGCAACAGCCACAGTTGCTAGTGCAACATTACTTGCTGGCCCAAAGGGAACTAAAGCGCCCCTGTGCCTAGTTGTGCAGAAGAGGGAATAGCAGTAGGTGTCGTTTGCATGACAAGCAAAACTTGCTGAAATTCCATCTTCTTGTACACAGCTATTAAAGGTGCAGGGCCCCCTATCCTCCTTTGTGAGGGGTAATTCTTAAAGCAGGCCTTTGGGAGCAAAACTGCTCAACCCTCTTGGAGAAGATGCTGCCTATCTAAATATCTGTCCTTACCAGCAATCTCTGAATTAACTTCCTATCTGACAACAAACAAGTAGAGGAGTTTTTGTGGTTTGCTCAGGCTGTTTATAAATCAGTTTGCAGAGGGGTGGCCATGTTAGTCCGTTGCAGCACAAACAACAAAGAACCTTGCAGGCACCTTAAACACGAATGTGTTTATTCTGACATATGCTTTTGTGGCCACTCTGATGAAGTGGGCAGTGTCCACGAAAGCCAATGCCTGTGTACATCTGTTTATTTTTTATTTATTTAAAGCATTTGTATCCTGCCTTATATCACTAGACTCTCAGGGCGGCGTACAGATAAAATCATACAATATAAAGCAATAAATATACACAGCTAAAAACAAATTAAACCATGAATCAAGTTAAAACCAGTATATAATTTAAAAACAGTAAAAAAATTAAAACAGAGACTACATATGTTAGTCTCTAAGGTGCCACAAGACACTCTATTGTTTATAAATCAAGGCGCCAAAGAGCTGAAATCTGACACAAAGGGTCTTGCAGAAAATGGAGCCCTGAGAACTGTGGGAGGCCTCCCCACATGGAGAGAGCTCATGACAGCTGATCAGTTGACGCTCCGAATGACGTCGCAGACCATGGCCGGAAGAAAACAAAACAACATTCGTCCAAAGTGCAAACCTCCTTCGATAATGGAGGCGAGTGAAATGCCTCCCTGTAACTCCTCCCAAGTGCCAGTATCCTGCTCCCAGCCCCCACCACCGCCCCTCCAATTTGCCAAGAGAACTATGATCTAGAAAGCCACTCACCAGACAGAGCCATAAGCCCCAGATCCTATGGGGTTGATGGAAGTATATCGTCTAGGAAGCTCCCAGAAAATTTTGTTTACTTCCTGCCTGTAGAAGCCCCTTCTCCTCATCTCGGTGAAGCTCATCTCCTGCGTGTCTGGAGTTGAACTCTCCAGGCCACAGGGCTGCAGAGAGATTCAGGGCCAAAGCCTGCTATATAGATATATTTCCCCCCCTCTAATCTCCTTTAGGAAAGTCAATAGTGGCAGGTTTCCTTCTCGGCTGCGTCGTGCTCATTAAGACACATGTCCCTCCTCCCTCTGCCCACACATCAGCTCAGGAAGGAGGCATCAGGTTTCATGTTAGACACTCCTCTTGCAGGTACAGTTTCAAAGGCCTCACCTTTTCTGTGTGAAGGTAGCCACCTTTTGAAGTAGCAGCCCCACAGCCAGGCTGAGTCACATTTCCTACTATAGCCAGAAGCCTCAGTTCCAAGGTTGCAGCAAAAGGTAGGGAGGTAGCACAAAATGAGGTTCCATTTCCTCCTTGGACAATTCTTAATGCAACTAAAAGTTTATTTTTATTTTATTATTGAGCTAACTGGTTAATTTTGGTTTCCCCCCTTTATATTAATTATGGATGTCTGCATTTGTGTATGTAATTCACTTCAAGAGTGCTTTTGTTAGAGGGAAGTGATGCATAAATTTTAACAACAGACCAGTCCTTACAAAGGGTAGGCAACATAGCACCTGCAGGCACCAATGTGTCCCCAGACATTTTCCTTGCTGCTCACCAAGACACCCTACTCCTCCCAATTTTTATTTTTTTAAAGTATTTTCTTACTAGCAGCTGAGTTTGCTTCAAATTGAAATGGGAGTCTCTAGGTGCTGCCATCTTGGTTTTCTCTTAACGCTTCTGGACATGATACTTGTTCATTGTGACTAGCATTGTTCATCCATCACAGTCATTTTATGGTTGTGTACTGGACAGTTTCTCAAACTTCCAAATGTGCCCAGGATTGCTTATCTCTGCCTTAGAACAGAATGTCTCCCTTCAATAAGTAAGAAAATGTGAGGGAGGCTTAGGGCAACTTTACTTCACAAACCAATGCTGAAAATGTCAGTCATCTCAAATAGAAAAAATGTCAGAAATGTTCAGAGACAAAAGGTGATTTTCTGTCATGATAAAAGGGGAAGGGAGAGATTTCATCTATTATATTATATTTTTACACGGCCCTATAACCAAAGCTCTCTTGGCAATTCACAAAAATTAAAAATTATTAAAATACATTATATAAAGTATAAAACCACTCATGTAAGAACATGAAACAGCACATGCATTAACATATAACTAAAACAATTTAAGACCATCAGCCAGAGACAATCCAGGACCTGATCTAAAAGGCTCATTATATGCTGCCAACTGCCTGAGAGAAGAATCCCATGTGTGCTGCCCTAACTGTCTTGAAAGAAGGGTACGATATAAGTGTAATTTAAAAACAATAAATAAGAAGGGGACACTCAGAAATCCATTGGGCATAAGTAATTTTCCCATATGTTTTGTTAGACCTACACTAATTATTTCAGTTGATATTCTGTTTAATGAAAAATACTTAGCATTTATGTAGTTTTTTTAAATGTTTAAAACCTTCCAAATATTTTATCTTAGGGTCCTCCTTATGACAGTAAAACACAGGCATTACAGGCACATCTGGAAGGTTTTCCAAAACTACAGAGTTGGTTGTAACTGGGTTATATCCAGTGTTCTGCTAGCCGAAAATGTGCAAGGGAAAAGAACTAGCCCAATGAAGTCATGAAGAGTTCTGTAAGGCCTTGTAAAAAAGTGGCCCTGTTCAGAAGACACCTTAAACCACAACTTAACTATGGTGAAAAACGCAAAAAGCTTTATTCACCGTGGTTGAAGCCATGGTTTTAAGGTGTCTTCTGAACAGGGCTAGTGCAAGGGTTTGCAGAATGGCTTGTACAATCTCTTGTGCAACAGCTTGAAAAACCACTCCTGGAACTAGTGAAATGGCTTCTGGAATGGCTTATGCAACAGCTATTGCAATAGCCTATGTGACAGCTTGTGAAATGTGAATGGGTGTGTGCAAGCAGAATCAAAGTATTGTATTTGGCACTTGCACAAGGATGAAAAAGCAATAGAGCTTTACACCAGCAGAATTACACCACTGCTGGAAAGCAACAATGGGATAGAGCTATTGCATTCATGCCCTCCTTGTGTGGGCTTCCTAGAAATACTGCTGTGCAACATGGGATGCTGGAACCCTTGTTTTGATCCAGCTGGGCTCTTCTTATGTTCTTAAAGATACATTGATAAGTGTGCACCTTTCAAATTATAGAACTCATCTTTAGACAGAATGGGAAAGTGTTGGTATAAGCAGAAAAAAGATAATAAAGCAATATAACTATTTTTAGGCTCCAAATGGCCTGTAGTACAAATACTTATTGACAGTTAATAACTAGATGGATCTATCAGTCTATTGTGGGGTGGGCAGAAAGTAGATCTTCAGATGTTTCAACTCCCAGAAGCCCCTGACAGCATGGCCAATGGGTCAGGAATGGTGGGAGTTGAAGTCCAAAACATCTGGAGATCTCCCTTCTGTCCACTCCTAGTCTATTGAACTCTCTAGATGAATCTGACACAATATTACAAGCATTTGCTTCATTTATCCTGAAGCAATTCCATAGCACTACCTTATAGTCTACTACTCAGTGGATTGTAGATTACAGCTCTAGTTTTAATAGAAGGAATTTGCCTGCAGAACAAGGGCTGGGAGAAACTTCACACATTCCAACCAATAGCCACAGTCTGATGGGCAATAGCTAACCAGCTGATTGACTTGCTGCCTCCCAGGTTGTCTTCCATTGCTGGGTAATTGCTTGAATTGCCACAGGCCATTCCCATTCCCTTGATCACATCATCACATGCTGATTGAAGGAGTTTGCAATTAGATGGATTAATTAATGCATTCTCTCATCATGAGAGGTCAGAGGTTTGGTCACAATGAAAAAACGTGTGCCTGCAGCTAATAGGCTACTGGAGAGAATGATGGTTATGAACAAGTTTGTCATGCTCATGGACTGTGTGTTTTCATCCCTCTGCTTAAGAGGACACCTGGTGCTTTACAGAAGGCACACCTTGTGATAAACTTAGCACGTGCAGGTCGTATATTTTAGAAGACTGTTGGAGTGGAGAGTGCTGTTATGGCTCAGTCAACAAAAAAAACTCATTCTGCCTTTGAATATTAGGCTCTGTGCTGAGTATCCTGCTTCCACCAGGCAATTGAGTGTTAGGAGGTTCTTTAAAAATCTAGCTATATAATGTATGACGAAATATTTTCAGCATTTATTTGTGTGTGTGGTCTGTTTGATCCCTGGGATTGTTTTAAAGTAGGTGTGATTGCAACTACATTCTAGCATATTATTGCCCTTCAATGTATCATGGAAGTTTGGAATCAACCACAAATGTTTTATATATTCAATAGCCACATTTCACTTAAGTTTTTGGGATTCCCCAGAGGCATTCAAGAGGCAGCTGGATAGCCACCTGTCAGGTTCCTGCAATGAGCAGGGGGTTGGCCTTGTAGGCCCCTTCCAACTCTATTATTCTATGAATCCAGCATGGAAAAGAAAATATTAAGGAGAGCAAATTTAAATTCAGCATTGAATAATGGCTGCAAAACTTTTAAGGAAAACAATTTAATTTTTTGAGGTTATACTGTTTTCATTAAATATTCACACATGCACTAATATCGTGGTTCTGTATTTTTTGTGTTTTCCATGCTTTACATAACATGCTACTGTAAGAAAAGCGTTAATGTTGCCTGTTCCCCCCTGGCCCAGTGTTTTTCTTGGTAGGGAATGTTTTTTTTTGGGGGGGGGGAAATACCTCTTGCATATTTCTAATAGTGATATAGAAGAGTATCAGCAGGCAACAAGCAAAACTTGCTGAAATTTCCTCTTCTACACTACTTATCAAAGGTGCAGGAGTCCTGTTCCCTTTTGCATCTGGACATCCTATTCAGAACTGAACATTACTGGTAGTTCTTAAATTATAGATAGGTCAGTTCTCAGCAAACTGGTTGTCTATATTCAAAACATGTACAATTACTACTGGTAGGCTGTCAAATTTGTTTTTGCTAGTCTTATGATAGATTTCAACCAAACCAATAGCTTCTTGTATCAAGTCTTCATTCCAACAAGTTAGGCCAAGAGATCATTTGAAGGGAATGTACGCAATGTGATATACAATACCTTTAAAACACTCATATAAGCACTGGGGACCAGGTACAGTTTGAAGGCACATGATTCACTGTAAGTGTGGGTTTGGTTGGTATTTAGATGTGAGACCAGCAGGAAACCATTGATTAATTGCTTTATGTTCCCCAATGAAGGCAGTATATAAGTAAAGCAAGCCTACTGCATCCAATAAAGATATATCTTAAGGTTTCTTATTCTTGCACCATACCAATAAAACCCTAGGCAGAAGCAGGATCCATCAATATCAGAAATGACTTCTTGTAGAAGTCTTCCAGATGATTTGCAAACTTCTATATGCATACAAATTCAACCTGAACGAAGTGAAATTTCTCACCCCTCCCTGGTGCTGATCCACACTAAAAGCTGTAGTCTCCTCAGAACAGTAGGCATGACCAATATCACTGTAGAAAACAACAGTTCCTGCAGAACCCCAAGGATTTTTCCCAACTTCAGAAGTCTGAGTCTTCTCCGATCCACTGACATCCAAGGGGTGACCCCCCCACCCCACGTGCACTCTAAATCATAGAGTTTGTGTAGATTTGCAAGAAAAGCCGGTCAGATGCTATTTACTTATTATGTTCCCTTTCCCCAGTGAGGTGCTCTCCCACTTTCTTTTTAATAGAATTTCAGTTCACAGAGTCACTGACAGTGACACTGAGCATGTAGACAGTCTTTTTATAACAAATGAATTCTAAGTGGGAAGCTTTCAGATTAGGTTCTTTAAATTTCTACATAGCAAATCTCTAATTCTAGATTTGCTTACAAAATGCATAAACCCATTTGTTTGTAGTCTCAAGAAAACTTGACTTAAATCAAAAATCATGAATGGAAGAGAAACACAGGATTTCGTTTGAACTGTATGTGTGCATGCACAAATAATGCATGCTAGTAAAATATTAAGGATTATAGTGTTGCAATACAGCGTCTTGTAGTATACCTGTAGAGCATGTTCACACTCATTCAAGTTGCTTAAGGCATGTTTATGAAGCCCATTTTCACAATACAGCTCAGGTGGATGCAGCAGTATCTGAAAATGTTCTCCTTCTCCAGCTCCAGCTGACGGTTTGGGATTTCAAGGTCTGTAGTAGCATCCTGGTGGTGTTACTATTAATATTTTTTTATTATCAAGTTACTACTTTGAACATGCTCAGTTGGAATTTTTATTCAAGAGATTAGTTTGGTGGGTGGCGGAAAGAAAGGGCGAAGGGAGAGCAATAATTGAATGGCAATACAGCTCACCAACACACAGTGGCCAGTTATGAAAATGTGTTTTGTTTAGTACATGTAATGCTATGAATGAACTGTACTGTATCATCAAAATGAAGGAGTCAATTTAATTACAAGGAGACATTAATTTAAAACCACCAACAGTCCATTACGTCTGAAAAATAGGTTTATTTTAAAACCAGTGGCATTGTGTGATATCCTATATGGCATAACCAGTTAGAGCAAAGTTCCTGGATATAAACAAAATTGCAGAATCTCTCTTTAAAGTGTGTACTTTCTGTCCAGAGTTCAGGCAGTAGAACAGCACCACATTAGCGACAAGGAGTGCACTCCACAGGGGCTCCCACATAGAATCTCAGCTTTGAGATATTCCCACTCACAAATATAACTACATGTTTTAAAGTTCTTCTTGTAGTATTTCTGCATGAAAGTCACATGGTAGCATCTACACATAAAATGACAGATAAAAATAATCTTCCTGTGTGTTTTACAGAATATATCTACATTTCCATCTGAAGACTCAGACCCAGACTGCAGGTCCAGTAGAGGGAGTTGAATGTGTTTGGTCGTAAGAAGGCCTCTGAACAAGAAGCACGAAAGAGCACTGCTCTCTGGGCCCAAAGCCCAAGCTTCTCTACAGAGGGTCTGACCTGAAGGAAGGATCTGATGGCTTCATTATCCACATGCCATTTTTTTTTCTTTACGGCTTCTCTGTACAAAAGGGATAAATACACAAAAATCCCAGATCCGTCGGAAAAACAAAAATACTGAACGCTTCACTCTTTCAGAGACAGGCATACAATCCATGCATGATACCTGCATTATATAAATTTCAGAAAATACTTTAAAAATAGGATCTCGAATACTCAGAATACCTGATGAACACAAAATACTTGAACTGATGCCCCCCCATTCCTTCCCTAAAGAGGGCAATTTTATTGTTACTTGATTTCTATAATATATGAATACAATAACTGAATCTTGTGTTTAGGCACACACAAACTGATACACGAATTCATGTTTTAAGCCACAAAAGGAAGATCAAAGAAAGGTGCATGTTCATCAGCCCCTTTTCATGTACAAAGTGCCCAGAATGTCAACAATGTTGAACAAAAATAGATGGATGTTGCAATTCTTTATGGCTCTGACTATGGTGCTGAATACAGTAATTTATTGGCTGATTTACCACCCCAGTGCCGCCTCCAAGTAAGCCTACATGCGCACACAATTACAACATGCAAAAACCCACACTCCATCTTAAGTAGACTCACAAACTGAACAGGCAGTGTGAGAGAGTTACTGCTGAAACATCTCACGGTTGAGAGAGAAATGACCAAATTCAGTTCATGAGGGATACACCCTATTTTTGGAATATAATGTCCATAGCAGGCAGTCACACATGGGTACCCCTCTAGCCCTCAACCTGGAAAGCAGCAAGCTCAGAAGTCCCCTGCTGAGAACACTAAACCCAAAGTCGTATTTTCCCCAGTCATTTAAGGCACACACTTTAAATTTTGTTATAGTGTTTCAGACAAAAAAACCCCCACCTCCCAACAAATAAACCAGCCATTCATGGGCCCAAACTTCCTGCTGTACAGAACACTGGGAAGAGGCTTTGGGTGTAAAGCAGCATGGTATGGAATGGAAAGACATCCCTTACTCTCTCTTCTCTCATCCTAGAAAGCAGAGGGCACAGTTCAAGTAATAGTTCAGCTTCCATTAAGTATTTTCTTGGTAGGAGAGCCATTTAATGGCAAGAATTGCTACTGAGAATTTGACATCTCAGCTTCCCTGCATAATGTCTGCCTTGACCCAGAGCAGTGAAAGCTGGTTACCAACTGTAAAGGCTAAAAAGCAATCAAACGGGTCTTCAGAAACATGTTCCAGGCTGTATACAAAAATACAAGAGAACATGCAACATTATTTATACAGTTACTGTATAAATACTTTCTTCCAAATCCCCCCTCCCCCATTCAATACACACAAAAACACACACAAAACCCTTCCACCAAGGAGAATCTTCACGGCAAGAGGCACTTGAATGATATGTGGAGAATTCCTACGAAAAGGCCTTCCCCTCACAGTGATATGGGACAAAGAGAAACGTTCTCAGGAGTCCATCTCCTCTGGGTCAAGCGGTGGTGGCACAAAGCTAACTACTTCATCATAGGTCAGGCCTAACGGAGAAAGAAAAAGAAAAAGACTTTTAGTGAAGCTGGCGGATAACCGTCCCCCACCAAACAAGGAATCATTTGAAGTTTTTTCAGTCCTCAGTTATCTACAGCTGTTAACTAAATAAGGTGCTGGTACTTCCAAATTTACACTTTGGATCCATGTAATTACAGGCCAGACTGGACGAGATGACAGAACACATGGTAACCGGTAAGCTCCAGGTCCTTTTGGATCTCCAAAAGTCCTATTCAGGAAGTCACCCTGAACACATGAGGGCAAAAAGTGTGTAGGGGGCCATGTGGCGCATGCTAGTCTGTCCCCAAGGTATTAGCTCTGATCCATCCTCTCCCAACTGAAGGTCAATTCTAAGCATGTTGGGGGCAGGTCCAGAACACCCACGCCCTTACACAGTTGTTGCTCTCACATGACCAGGCTAAATGCCTGGGCTCATTTCAGTCTTGCTTCAGGCCTGATTTAGGAACAGTGCCCTGGTCATTTTCAATGACATAAACTGTGGGACACTCTTGGACCTCTCCACAGCCTTCAATACTATCAAAGCACGGTATCCTTCTGAACTACCTGGCAAGACTGAGTTTCAAACCAACAGTGCCACCTGACAGGTAAGCATCAGAAGGTTGTCTGTGCATATATATGTGTGCTCATGTCCACGGGGTGAGGGGAGGGGGGACTCCTGCTCCACCCCATTTGTTAACTTGTGGGGTGCTACAAAATTATTCTTTTTTCTCCAGGTTGTCTAGAATATTAGAATTGGAAGGGGCCTATAAGGCCATTGAGTCCAACCCCCTGCTTAATGCAGGAATCCACATTAAAGCTTTCCTGACAGATGGCTGTCTAGCAGCATCTTGAAGGCTATACTTCTAACCTCTACTTGAATTCACCTCTACTTGAGAGGGGTCATGTGATAATTGGGAGTGTATTGACCTTAGTATGCTAATAACACTTTCCCCTCAAATCTACTGAGGCAATAGAATCCCTGATTAGATATCTGGGGTCTGTAATGGGCTGGGATTAGGGTCAATAAGTACTTTACCCATCATGAACTGCACTTCCCCATCATGCCAACTGTTGAGGGTTGAAAAAAGGAGTGAAAGTGTACAAAAGCAATGGCTGCCCTCACTCCAATTTCATTGAGATATCATGTAGCCAAGTGAGATGGACTGCATTATGACATTGTGCTGACCTACATTAATTCCTGAACCGAGCCCCACCGCCTGCCTTTTTAAAAGTAAAGTATGTGAAGTTTGTTGTCCATTCACAGAGCTTTCTCAATTGAGCACATGAAAATATGCAGGAGGGATTTTGATAATGCACCATTGGAACAGTGCTATTCCACCCCCAACCCCACTGTTCCGAATACTGCTACTGAATTGTATTAAATGTTATCAATTGTCTATTTTTGTGCTCTCATGAACCATAAGAATGCTGTAGAATGGCACCCAAACTGTCTCCTAGAAAGCTTACTTTTCCATTCCTCGATATCAAGTTCTCTGCTTTCAAAAGACTGATCATACGGATCTGCCACTGGCTCATCGTCTGGGTCATGATACTGAGCAAAATAGGCATGGGCCAAAGCTTCTGCAGCAGTGATTCGTTTGTCTGTATCCAGCACCAGCATCTTCTCCAGCAAGTCTACAGCTATAGGGGGCCCAAAAGCAAAAGTGGAGATTAATATACAGCATTTCTTAAAAGCCCTACCTAAAGGCGTGGGAGACCAGAATCCAGTCCGAAAGGTTTAAGAAATATTATAGCTTCTCAATGAGAATATTTTAGCATTCAAGCCGTAATTGGGAAGGAACAGCATTATTTTAAAATGTGCCCATAAGACATCATTCTACCTTTTAAGAAAAGTGTCTAAAACAAATATATGTAACTTTGAATTCCTCTTCTAATAGGAAACTACAAGTAGTATTGAACAAACAATTTGCTTTGCTCCTTTCAACCAAATTCTCCCCATGAAGCAAGGTTTGTAGGAAGCTGCTGAAGCTGCTCTTAAAAGATTAAAAGTAAAGAGCCAATGACATTGAAAAGCTACTTCAAGAAAACAAAATTTTAAAACAAGTTATCAGAATTTCAGAGTTCTATTTTAGAAGGGGATTCAATCTAGAAAAGCTTTCTTAAACTAACCTGAGAGGTATAAACATATTCAGTAGTTCTGATAAAATTTTGAGTATTTCAGAGGGACTGACATAATAGCATCTTCTTTGCAAAGAGCTCTACTTTAAAACATCAACTTGCTGCACCATACCAAAAGACACCCATCATTTTTGGTGTATACAGGTTATATCTCCCACTGCAATGAAACTGATACAAGTCTTACCCAGTGGATTGGCACCAATAAATACATTTTCGAAATTCATCTTCGGCATGTAAGACAAGGACTGTATGTAGTTTCTTGCCTGAAAGAAAAATAAAACATGCTATTAACTTGTACCTCCTAATCACCAAGAGCACTCTTTACTTTTCTTTCTCTTAGTTCCCTAATAAGTCTTGGCACTTCTCACTTACATAGGGATCACTGTGGATATAATAACGTGCTAGAATTGGGGCCTTCTGAGTTGTAAAAATCTGGAAGAGCATTGTCCATTATATAGTGAAGTGTGTTGCAAGCAAGAGCAAGATCCTGTAGGATAGCAGTGGCACCCAGCGGTCTTTATGTAGTTGAACACTAAGCCAATAGAAATGTTACCAATGCAACATGCTAATAAAAGGGTTGCGCCCATTCAGATTTGGTTATTTTCAATCTTTTTGCAGCAAGCAATGAAATACCATGAAAGTAGAGCTAACTATTTACATAGCCTAAAGCTATGTAATTGCACTGAGAATGTAGTGTCTCTTCATAAAGGCGTGCCTCTTAGCAGCTCAGGCTAGCTTACCAACTGTTGCACTATTTGAAGAAAGCAGACCTTGCCTGGGTTACACATGTTTTGGTTATATCCAGGCTAGACTATTTAATGCCCTCTATGTGGGCTTGCCTTTGAAGACTAACTGGAAACTTTGACTGGTATAAAATACAGCTGCTAGAATGCTTGTGGGAGGTGTTCAGAGCTCATTACACTGATGCTGTACCAAGATGTACTGGTTGCTTATTCATTTATGAGCTCAATTTAAAGTGCTGGTTTTAACCTTTAACGCCTAAACCACTTGGGACCAGATTATCTAAAAGACCACTTGCATAAATATGAGCCTCTCTGAGCCTTAAGATCAGCCTCGGAGGTAAAGGCTGGTGGGTACCAGAAAAGGGCTTTTTTGGTGGTGGCCCCGCACCTGTTGAATTCTCACCTTAGAGAGGTACGCATGGCCAACACCTGTACTCTGAAGACATTTTGTTTCAGCCTGCCTTCTGCTGAAGTGAGGCTTGAAGTGGGGTTTCAAACCACTACTGTTTTTAGATGGGGGTGGCGTTGTCACAATCCATTTGTTTTGTGTGGTTTAAATTTTGTAAGCTGCTTTAAGAGGGCTGTGCCCTGAAAGGCAGGGTAAAAACCCATAATAAATAAAATAAAGGAATGTGTTGAACTGTAGTCCACTATGCACACCCTGTCAGATCTCACCTCATGGCTGGGCATCCTGTTAATAAGATATGCAGGGGGTGTTCCCGTCAGACGCATGATCTGCTGAAGCTGGTTAATATCTTAGGTGCCTAGTCAAGGGCTTTGTTAATATTTCAAGAACACTGTGAACATACAATCAAGACAATTGCATACAAGGCATCTAGTCTGCTCACAACAGCCAGTAACCAGTCCGTGCGTCATAACATCTTTAAGCACAGGAACGTGGACTAAAAAGCAAAGCATCTTAAAATTATAAATCACAGTTAGGAATCTTTCAGTAAAGCCAGATGCTAGTTCACTGATCATAATCAAGAGCAGCCTTACACTGGGTGTTGGCTCCTTTTAAACTAAAATCCAGAGTTCCCTTAAGCAGGTAGCCAACTGATAACTGCTATAGAGATGTTATTTTATCCTATCTCACTTTTGCTGCCCAAAATAATGCATTGAGACTGCACCAACTGAAATACTCTTCCCTTAGTAGCTGTGAATGGTAGAAAGAGTGACATGCAATGTTAGCTATCTATTGGCACTGCACAAAAACATTAGTTTATCAGTGAACAAAACAAAGTAGATTTAATGGTAATTAAAGCAAAATAAGTATATGCACAAGGGGCTAGCAAACAAATTCAGTGCACAGTAGTCAGTTTGGCTCTATTTTTGCATATTTCTTTATACAGCACTTAAATTTTGTTATTTTTCTTAAATGGGAAAGAAAGAGGACAACTATATATGGAACCAAATCTAGTCCTTTTAATTAAATAAACCTTTCAACCACAAAAGGTTATCACTCCTTAGAAACAATCTAGCCTTTTCATTCCCCTATTTAAAGAATATTGCTATTTTGGCACACTTGAAACGAATACTTGTTTTTTCTAAGCTGAAACTCACTCCATATTGATTTAAAAACCATGCTGTGGTGTGCGTGAGAGAGATTCATAGCTTGCCCTCTATAGTTGGTCCTCCAAACTACAGAATTCTTGTATCAATCCACAGATCACACGGGAAGAGATGAGCAAACTAGGTTCCTAAGTATTGTTCCTTCCCACATAGTGTGAAAAAATGCCCAAATTGGCAGACAATTGGAGGTGGGCTTCCAGGGCTTTATATGCTCAAACCAGTGAAAAGGGTATGGAGATAAGGAGATCACTCTAGACTGGATAATTAGTGTTTCTGCTCTCTCTTTCAATAGACAGCTAATAAAATGATTCTAGGAAAACATACAAACAAAGGATAAGGCAAGGCATTAGCCTAAATATTATCCTGTAGCACACCAGCAGAATAAGGCAAGAGCCATGGGTCAGCCAAGACAAATGTCGATACACTCCACTCATATCTAGCATCTCATGTCTAAAATCACTACCTGGCAAAAAGGTGAGTGGGGAAAAGATCAATTTATTGTTCGCTCAGCCAGGGCTGGGAATACCCCTTGCTGTACCCTAAAACGGGCAAGAGCAGCATGGTTCACTTCCCCACAAGGGTTTAGGATGGGATAGCAGGCATGTAAAGATAAAACCTAATCTTCCCTGTATCTGAAAGATACACAACCCAAGTTCAGGGGAAACAATTTTAAATAATTGTCTAACTTCATTCTTCTTCAGTGCTATTATTTTATACATTAACTTACCTTCAATCATCCATACATTTCATCAAAACTGATTATACTTTTTGCTACTTAATGTGCATCCTGTCAAGGCTGCATCTGATCCATATTTCACATCAGAGGTATTCAAAACAACCACTTGAGGCTAAGCAGAATCTTTATCTGCCACCATTTTGATCTTCATATGAAGATGCTTAAAGTGATAAGCTGCTGTATCTCAGTGTGCATTGCCATTTAATTTCACATTTTCACCACTCAGCATTCTGTTTCTGGTTGAGATATGGGTCAAGTTGGTTTCTACCAGAACAAGGCTCAACCCACATGTAGGAATTGATACTGCAGAGCAGAAAGTTGTGATCTAATGGAGCCATAGAAAGTCCTGTAACTTGAGAAGTGGACCCTTATTTAAAGGGCAATCATGGATAGGCTAGCGGTTTAGGTTTTCTCTGCAATGGACACCAGGGAAAATTGGTCTTCTAATAACATGCCTTTTGGGGCAGGAACCTATCCAGCCTGTTCCTTGTAAATCACCACATATGTAGATGGCACTATAGAAGTAAATAAAAAAATACCACCCAACTGCGAATGCATGCTCATTCTCAGGGGTCAAGTTTCCCCCTCACCTTCAATAAGCTGGTTCTACTCAATCCCTCCAATATGACTGATTGCTGATTAAATAGTTGTCCTGAAGCAAAGATCCTGAGGCTGTCATGTTTTTATCTCTGGTACATCTATAAGTCTGAGCTCTATTGTCTTTCTCATCTACTCCCTTCATCTGTGTTCAGCATTCCACAGTAGCCCAAGTCATGTTCATGCTGATGTCACTCCCCTTTCTCACCTGATCATCCAAGATTCATCTATGTATTTTTCAACTTCTATCAGCCTAATTTCAGAAAAACATTAAGGACCAAATCAGATGTGCATGTTTGTTAAATATGCACTAGCTGGTTTGGCTATGAAGTAGGGGGTGCGTGGTCTGTTTTTATCACTAAATGGAGCATCGTGAGAAAGGAATGTGAGTGGAACTTATCTTTTCTCCAACGTACCTACCCACATGCCACTGCCTTAATCACTATTTTCTCCAGCTTCAAACAGTGGGGTGCAAGGAGTGCAGTTTTCACTCCCAGCATTCCATCAGTGATAAAAGTAGATCCAAGTTTGGTCCGAAATGCATGTATGCCAAGTCTGTCAATGTATTTAAGCTCACTTAACCTCTTACTTCTGAACATGTTTCAATCTCTACGGTGTGTCTAATGAGGATCAGACATCTTGTTGTGGATCTACTTTATGAGTTCCTAATTATACAAAATATCCATCCAATAATGTAGTTAAGCTCTCACCCTCTGAATGCAATGTGCCATCCTGTTTATGGAAGAAAGAATAGCTGTATCATTGCTTCCATGGTCATCACCTTTATGATTCAGCACTTTTAATCCACTAGGTGGATTTTATGCTCTGAAGACAAAGACAAAATGTTGCCACTAGTAACGACTGGAATTCACTGTGTGGCTTTGAACATAATTCACAGTCATACTAGTTCCTAAACAGAATATTTTTCTCCTAGACCTGGATTGCCAGATCTAGGAGAACATGCAGTGCAAATTCTAAAGCCCCAACTTCAAGGAATGCACTATCCACCAGGACGCATGGGATATTCTTAGTAGCATGTGTGTTACAGTGTATAGTAACAGAATATAATAAAGAATGCTTAATGTTTAGCTAAGCTTAGTATAGCCTACAGACAAGAAAAAAACAAGAAATGGGCAAGACAGGAAGAACCATTTACATGGAGAACAGTTCAGGGGAATAGAGAGGAGACTTCAATATGCCTAAGGAAAGCAAGTCAAAGAAAGAGGGGAAAATACTAGCCAGGAAAGAGATAGAGGCAATCTATAAGGCAGCAAAGCAACTAAGGTAAAACATAAAATCCAAAGAGGGCAGGCATTACAATCAAGTTTTAAACTCACAGACTCTGAAGAGATTTTCGTCAAAAGCTCAGCCCCTGGGGTTCCAACGAGTCTCAAAATGAGCTTCAACTGATCAATATCTAACGATGGACCATAAAGGAAAATGCTGGGACAAATAAAATGAAAAAACAAAACATAGCAGCAGCCCAATAAAATTAAAGGGGAAAAGGTCAACCAAAGAATTATAAGCAAGATTAGCATCTCTCTCATGTATATCCATACATACCCACCTGCTGAAAATCCTACACCTAAATTTGTCCACAAAATATGGAATACTGAGTCAGTATAGATATTACGGGTGCTAACCTCTGGAGATAGTTGCTCACATGGACAATGGAACATCATAAAGGCAAATTCACCCAAAATTGTGACTCCTCTTCCTCTAGTTACAATTTTCCTGATTATGAAAGGGAAGAGGCAAATAAGACTTCTGAGTAGAATGACTACACTATAGAATCTAGTTGCTTTTTCAGTATATCATGGCGTTCTCATCTGTTCTTGGCTTTGTCATCAATATCCTCAAGTGAGAAAAATATAGTAAAGCTTCTGCCCAAAGGATTCAAAATTAAGGAGACCTTAGCTCCTTTCTACAGTCAACAGGCTTGACATTGTTTTTTGTTTCTGCTCTACTCAGCTCTATGACCTCTATTCTATTTGCACAAGTAATGCCCACTTTGTTAATTTAGTTCTCTCTCCCAACCACAATTGGAATGGTCCATTCCAAAGGACCATCCCAATTTGGGCAAACATGCACATTTTGCAATCAGAATACAATAGTAGTTGATCTGCATAATTAGGGCTCTGTGGTGGTTTTATGTTAGATCTACATTCTCCCAGTCATTAGTAAGGTCAACATTTAGTAACAGAAGCAATGTGGTGAAGACTGGCATGCACAGGTGCTATGGACAATAAGAATTACTGTTGCATAACAATTAAAGTCTAAGTCATGTAGCACCTTTGAAACAAATTTTAATACAGTATAAGCTTTCTAGGGCCTTAGCTAGACCTAAGGTTTATCCCGGGATCATCCCGGGGTCGTCCCTGCCTGTTCCCAGGATCCCCTGTGTGTCATTTACATGAACAGGGATGACCCCGGGATGATCCCGGGATAAACCTTAGGTCTAGCTAAGGCCTAGGTTACAGCTAGATGCTGCTAGCTGTTCTACTTTGGGCAAGCAACAAAGTTTAACAGAATATTTATTCTCAATCCTCGTTTTTTCTTTCTTTTTTAAAGTCAGTGACTTATGTTAAAATTACATTAGACACCTTATGTCAAATTCATCTGGGCATTTATCATAATATTTAGAGGGCAATTACACAGAATTTAAAGAGTTTTATCAGCTTGCTTTGTACTTACAATACATTTGTAAGTACATTGGAATCTGTGTCTAGTGCCCTACCATGTAGTTTATACACCAGAGTTGGCATAGCATAGTGGGCAAGTGTGATCCAGGAACTCCAAATCTCAGCTGAGCCACACATTCATGAGGAACCTTTCAAGAAGTTTTCCCCCAGCTGGGAATGTCCTCTGCGGAGAGATTAGGAGCAGGCTTTGGGCTCATGAACTACCCTCACCATGGTATGGAGAGTGGAAAGTTCATGAGTGAATAGGAAACCCCACAGTTATTTGAAAGTGTGATTACTCCAGCTCTTGCAGAATAAAATCTAATCCCTTGAATTTAAAGCTGCCTTGATGAAAAGTGGGATATAAATTTTATACATAAAATTATTCTAACTCTTCACTTCTATTAGCAAATTGATGTAAACCACATAAGTGAATCCCAGACTCGATTTGAGATCTACCACAAAAATCTGTGAACCATGCAGGGTCATCTTTAAAATGAAGATGTCAGTTTCAATTTATTTATTTCAGCCGTAGCCAGAGCAAATGTATATACATTTGTATTCAGTTAAAATGTCATGGCAGTAAAACAACCAAAACCATAAATTCTCATCTCATAAAATAATTTATTCAGAATTCCATCTTGCTTTGTCTAGGGCTAATGTTATAATAGCCATTTTCTGGCTGACACTATTTGAATGATGAGCTATATCTGAATGCAAATACATCCACTGTTGAAATTCAGATTTCTTTTCCAGATTGTCTGCTGCGCACATGTGGGAACACTATTCACTTTACTCTACTAGCTCTACAAGCCATTTTCTAAGGGAAAAAGTAGAAGACACTAGATGTTGGAACCCTTCATATAAATCAGAAGCTGACCAACACAATTAATGAACTAAATCTATCTATAAGCTATAACAAAGTTGCTGCACACACACCCCACCCCCGCCCCTATTTAGGTCTATTAATGGAAAAAGAACTCTAACTATGAACAGCTACAAAATTAAACAAGTTTTTCGCAAAACCAAATCGAAAGAAAATTCGAGTGAAAGTGTGTGCAAAGCAAAGCAAAGCATGCCGATCCCAGAAGAGAATCACATTCAAGGGCTGGGTTGTCCCAATAGTAACATGCAGAAAAAAGTCAAGTTTGCCACCACAACCAACAGCAAAATTCAGATGCAAGGTTAAAGTGGGTATTCAAGACAAAGAGTACCAAGAAAACGTATTGTTCTGAATTGATTACCTTTTGAGAATTCTTCCTATCTTAGAATAAGTTCTTGACAGTAATTCTACTCCACATTCTAAATAGTTAACCCAGTTTCTTGTAGTATTTCATGTTGTAAGAACAATTAAAGTGCTCACATCAAAACAGATTGATCAAGGCATAGTATTTGAAGACACTGCTGTACTTAAAACTTTCCCCCACCCCACACCCACTAATTGACAGGTTTTTTTTAAAAAAAAGGGATAACACTAATTTGGGTCAGAGTGGAAAAAGAAAAATTGAACTTTGCCCAGCAAATTATCATCTTAGGTCTTATTCAGTACTACCAGATCAAACTTTTGTTGATGTGCTCAGATCTGTGTACAGCAAAATATACTTAAATGTTTGAAACATAATCCAGCTACAGAAATTAACTTTTTTCCTTTTTTTTACAGTAAATGTAATATTAATGAATTACGGCTTAGGCACTTGATCATCAGAGAATGATTATCACGTCATCTTCAAGAGTTTAAGTTAGCAAGTCCCATTAATAGTGCCCAAGAAGCTACAGAGGATCAACTGTCTCTGCAAATCAGATTTCAAGAGCTGATCAATAAGATTTGCTCTACCAATTATTGGTATTGGTGGTATACGTGAATATGTGCTATATCATTCTTTAGGTTGTATCCAATGTTTGTCTAACTTAAGCCACATTCATTTCAATGAGTCTACTCTAAATAGGATTGTCATTGGATACAACTGTATGACTGCATATCCCTATGATTTCAATAAAGAGTAGGTATCACTCTCTGCTCTTGCCTTAAGTAAGATATCATGCATAGAGCCCAGAATATTTGCAGAAAGCAAACTCACCCCTACTCAGGAACATACAAAAGAGAAGTAGATATATGTAAATAAAAAAGAAGAAAGTATTTACATAGTTAAAATGGTGGCAAAATCCAATTCACATTGTAGCATGCCTATTTTGCTCTGTATAGCAGGAGAAGTGTTTGTTCACATACCTCAGATTGAAAAGAAGAAAGACAACTGCAAGGATATTGAAGAAAGAGAAGATAAAGTTAACAGGATGGAGTGAAGGCAAGGGAAAGGAAGTTAAAATAAGACAAGATCCAAGATGTAGGCCATACATTTATCGTATTATTGTTTTTACAACATTTGCCTTAGCTGCCCTGGAAAAGTTTTATTATTTATTTATTTATTAATTACATTTTTATACCGCCCAATAGCCAGGACAGGATACAAGCCCTTAAAATAAAAACAGATTAAGTAATAAAAGGATTCTGCCCTCTTTGTTCTTTCCAAAATTAAACAAAGCTATCATCATAGGATATGAATAAAGGGAGACAGAATGCCAAAATTAATAAAAGAGTTTTTTTAAACACAAAAACTAACCTCAAGTACGTAAGGTTGAAAAGCAGCTCCAGGAGACATAGCGTTCTCTTTCAGGGGGTATTTAATATTTTGAAAACTGAAGTCTTAACACAAAAATACATTTTTATCTCACTAAAAATGTGTCTAGCTGTCATTCAATATATGTAGATATACATTCAGGGCAGGATTCAATGGGGTTCTTCCACGTGCAGCTGGTTTGCCAAACCCTTGACACACATGTAAAGGTCACAATGTAGCGCTTCTGGAAACAAGAAATGCTCATTTCAGGGGGGCATGTTGTGTCCCTTCCAGAAACAACGGTTCCCACTCATTTGGGGGCTTGCCCCCGAAGTGCTACATGAGGACTGGTGGAACCAGCCATGCGTGCATCGAGACCAGTAGGCACTAGCTGTGTGTGGAAGGCGCCTGTTGGATAGTGTCCTCAGAGGTAAAGAAAAGTCATATTTAGGACTTACATTAGAAATGATTAACAGATATACCTATATATTATTTATTATTGCCCTTTACAACTAGAGATCCCTATTACTTTGGGACTTCTAAAAACTACGAGGGAGCCTGTCTCGTCATATAAGCAGCTTCAAAACTTAAGAAGTGAAAGGACATCTGGATTGATGGAATTATAAAACAAATGTCAGAGGATTCGAAGAACTGCAATTGCATTTTATCTTCGAGACAGAAAATGAATGTTTCAATTTTGTAGATGCCTCCAAAGGATACGGTCTGTACCAGGGAACAGTGTTCTTCCAGTCAATAGTTCAGCCATAATGCATCCAACTGACCAAATATCAACTGAGGAAAAAGCAGAGTAAGTTAGAAGCCAATGACTCACCATAGTCACAGAGCTCTCTTCCTATATTCCATCTGTTAAAATTACCCAGTTACAATGGGTAGCCCAATCCTAAAATGCTTAGGTTTAGTATGGGAACATGAAAAAGCACATATCTGTACTTTGACACAAGAGATCTTCAGAGGAAGAACTGCTTGATTCATTTAAAAAAGATATAGATATTACTAAAGATATTCTGTATTCGGGCAGGGTTAGACAAATCCATTGTGGCATATTCTATTCTGTGGTTCAGTGCTGTTTGATAATTTTTAATGGTCTAGACTAATGAAACACAGTACCTGTTTGATTGTAATGCATCCAGTTCAGCATGATCTCAGGAGCTCTGTACCACCTGGTAGCTACATACCCCGTCATCTCATCATCTGTGTGGCGCGCCAACCCAAAATCCAGAATCTGCAGAACAAGAACAGCCATCAATTGGTACAATTAACGAAATAACAAAAAAAAGGAGAGGGGGGGGCAACTACAGCTGGGGAATATCTGACACTGGACAGGAAGAAAGTCTGTTGAACACTTCCAGAAATGGATTTGGTAAAACCTAGGTTTCACAAAACTAAAGTTGCCAAGGATTCACAATAAATCTGTGATTCTCTAACTGTACTGTGCTCAATTACAACCAAGAGCAGTGGAGAAAACCAATAATGCACACACAGACTTCTGCTTGTGCTGGTGAGACTGCCTTCTCCATTCTTCTCTGCAGGGTCCCATATCCTCCCAGAATTTGTTCCAGAAGATCACCTGAATCTCTGGAGCGGATTCTGAGGGTATGTGTGCTGGGCAGGGGGGACTGCAGGGGGAGAGGGAATCACCTTCCTCCCTGTTTCGCTGATGGAAGTTGTTCTATCGGCAGGATGAGCAAATTAGATTCCACCCAGTAACATCACAATTAATGAGCATCACATTTATACAATCCAGGAAGGAATAAATTGGAAGTTTTATTGAATACCTGTTGTGCCAACAATTATACAAAGACCCATCCGTTCAGAAAATATTGACCAAGGCCATCAAATAAATTTGGTTAGGTAAGTGCCTGTATTTTTCTAGCAAGATATTTAATGTCCTGATCTATATGAATAGGAATTATCACTAGGTTAACAACAAGCCATGTGTGTGCACTAATCCCAAATTACCTTCAGCTCACAGTCCTCATTCACAGCTAGGTTACTAGGTTTTAAATCCTAAAAGAAAAAGAGATACCAGTATCAGTATTACAATAGCAACAAAGTTGTCCCCATTCTGAAATTTAGCATGGACAATATCTGATATATCCCTCAGCTTTTAAATCTAATCCACAGCTGTTATATACAATCTCATCATAATCTTACTGAGTTTTTCAACAGCCTATATCAATTCTATGTATAATCAACAAGCACTTAACATTATCCCACAAAAATATGCCGTGCACAAGAATAAATCCAACTCTACTTCATCTCCTCCAGCATTTTTACAGCAATCTGATTCAATAAATTTTAGCCCAATTCTGCAGCTGCTTTACTATATAAAGATCCAATGCTATATCTTCTTCCAGGGATACTGCTATCATTGCATATTGAAGATAAGACAACAAGGATACTCACTCTGTGTATTATGTCAGCAGAATGGATATACTGTAAAATAAAAATATATTTTGACAATTAGGTTTGAGGCACTATTTCCCATTTCCTTATTAAGGAAGTACAGCTTTCCTACTCTATTTAATCATCTAGTATTCTGTGGCTCTACAATGGCTTTTAAGATAACGTGGATTAAAATAAATCACAGTCTGCTCTGAGTTTTCCCCTTTATAGGTAAACAAATTTCCAACTAAGAAGTAGGAAAGCATGCCTTAATGAAAAACAAGAGAAATGATTTCAAAATTTTAATCTCTTGAGATTTATTCCCTCTTCGTTCTATTGAAAAGTGCATTTACATTTTGAGTTTACGCCATCAAATCTGCATCAACAAAGTGCCTGGGAATCTGACAGATAGTAATCTCGTCACAAGTTAAATTATGGCAATTAAGACCACATCTAGATGTTCTGAAGGAACTTGTGCTTAAAAAAAGTAAAATTACACCTGATTTCTACTGATTCTTTGTTGTTCAGGGAGTTAAAATGGTTCCTGTGATGTTTTACTGTTTATTGCCAATTTATATAAAGTAAGTATTTGTGGTGTTTTAATGATATTGCCTTTTAATATGTATTTGCTGTGTGGACTTCAATTACAAGGTTGATAAGTAGTTAAATCTGGAGAGAGTGGAAAGAATGTGAAGTGAATGCTGATTGGCTGGTGGTTCAAAGGTCTGGATTGGTTAGTAGTGAGGGGGAGGACAAGGGAAGCAATAGTATTGTATGTGAGAGAGAGTGAAGTTGAAGTTAGGGTCTGCTGAAGTTAGTTGAGGTCTGGGGTTTGTCTGTGAAGGGTCTAGTGAGAGACATTATTTTGGGAAAAGAGTGATTGGGAGGAGAGAGTGTAGAACAGGGGATAGCGTAGGCAGGATTGCAACTGAAACTGTATGAAATAAACAAGCACTGAACTTGATGAAACCATAAGCTTTGTAACTGCATAACCTTACTTATTGTTAATTCAAAGTTCTTTCTGTTTCATAAACTAGAGTGGATTCTTGGGGTACCTGAGGTAGGGTACAGTGGCCAATGGTGGCAGCGGTGAAGAAGTAGGGAAAATATAGAGTGCTGGGCTGGCTGCTGTGAGACCGAAAAGAGTCAGTGAGTCACAGAGTCCGGGTGCAGCATTCTGATGCCCCACCCCATAGTTGGGATCCTTTGATTTAAAAGGAGAAATAAGGGAGGACCAAAGGGGGCAGCATCACAGTTTCCCCAAAACCTTTGATCTTATCTTTTTTGGCACTGCTTGCAGCCATTTTTCTCTGGTCTGCTATTTTTCCTCTCTGAGCTTTCCTTCCTAGAGTGATCCCAGCCTGACAGGGATCACATAGTGGATGAGGGTAAATGTACCTAAGTTAGAGTGAGGGCAATGCTTCCTAGACTGGTCACATGGGGGATTCTAGCCAATCAGGAGGATATTTCTATTCTAATCTAGCAAAGGAAGCCAGGCTTGAAACTGAGAAAAGAGCTGAGAGAGCATGCTGCAGACTATCACTGCAGAAGCAGTTTCCCTGACTGCGTTTTCATTATGGAAGAGTGCAGGGAGGCAGAGAAAGCCAGTGCTTCTGCAGTACTATCAACAGCATGATGTAGCCCTGTAGGTTGCCTTTCCACCTTCTTTATGAAGATTTTTGCCGTCTGATGACCAATCAGAGATGTTTTACCCATCAAATATAAATGCAGCATACAAAACTGATAAAAAAAAATCCCATGCAGAGAACATTTGCTTTCTCTGAACATAAGGGAATAGAAGAGGCAAGTCTAATTCAACTCAGGGGAGCAGGCATGTGATGGTGCTTTCATCTGAATAGAAGCTCTCTAAAGGGGAGGGGAGTGTTTTCTATTGGATTTCCCACTTATGTACAGATGTGCTACCATAGCAATAGGACTGATGTCAATACCTTCAAACCCCGAAGAATTTGATAGATAAGAAACTGTACATGGTCATCTGTGAGCTTCTGACATTTCACAATGTTGTTGAGATCTGCCCCCATGAGATGGGTTACAAGATATCTAGAAAACAAAAGTTAAGCAAAGGTATTACCTCTACATGAGATAGTTAAACAAATTAAAGTACTCTAGGGCTTTGATAAAGAAACAATCAGAACCACTTAAGCTATTAGCAACTAATGAATACTACATTGTGTTGGATGCAGATGCACTGTGCAAGCCTATACTTTTACTCAAAAGTAAGGCTCAGTTCATTTAAAAGGAAATACCCCCATGTGTGCAAGATTGCAGCCTTTGATAGCTGAACTTAGTTCCCATTGAAATCAATGCCATTGAAGTCATTGAAATCAATCCCACTGAAGTCAAGTAACTTGTCCCATCTTTTTTAATGCAACTAACTTAGTCTGGGTCCAATCTATTATATTTAAGAAAGTCTTTAATGTCATGTGCCACATTTTCACAGGGAGGCGGCTGCTATGGTATAGGAACTTGGACAGGGGTCCACTTAAATAGGAAGGGCCCACTGGCATAAGAATTCACGCACATTTCCCACTCAGCCCGCCCATATGCCAGGACCATGCATGAGCCAGCCCCTAGGAAAAACACAGTTATCCTAAATCATTTAAGATATGAAGCTCTGAGAGAATCAGACTGTTTAAAGTCATTCCCTTGCATCTGCATCCTTCTTTCAACAATGATGAAATTAATTAGGCTGATCTCTGCACTGATTCAGTCTTTCCACTTCTCCACAAAAGAAAATGGAAAAAGGTGTGTACAGGGTGTATGAAGTGTATGGCACTCTTAAGTATTTGTTAACAAAATACTTCTATATGGTCTTAAGACAGGAAGCCTGTCTCAACATGTTCTCTGAAACGATCACATACAAGCCCAACTAGTTTTAAACACAGCTATTTATGGTCTCATCATACAACCACAAGTATCCATGAGTCTGCTTTTGTACAAAGTAACGATTAAAGAAACCAGTCCTCAATCATTCCAAGTGACCGAAGAAGTTCATGTGATTCAATTTAGCATTACTGCCCTCCTTGGTAGCATTAGCAATTCTCTCCAAAACTCAAAGGCCTTCCCAGTCAATTAAAGTACTTTGCTCCAGGGTTAGATTTCATGAGCCCTTTACAACATAGGAAGCTTTTGTTGTTATTGTTATCATTTCTGCTTTAGACAGTAACTGCACATACAAAAGGTTTTCATGAAGTAAAAAATCCACAACTAGAAGTACTTGAGACCCCTAAATCTACATCGGTAACTTAGGCACTAAATTATGGAATACTTGAGTTTGGTATGTTTCAAAATGCACCGCAATTGTGCTTACAGTACTAGGGTGACCATATGAAAAGGAGGACAGGGCTCCTGTATCTTTAACAGTTGTACTGAAAAGGGAATTTCTGCAGGTGTCATTTGTATATATGGAGAAGCTGGTGAAATTTCCTCTTCATCACAACAGTTAAAGCTGCAGGTGCCCTGCCCTCTTTTAAATCTGGTCACTCTAGTATAGCTTCTGTAGCTTTAACTGTTGTGATGAAGAGGGAATTTCAAGAGGTGCTGCAGGCATACAAATGGCAACTGCTGAAATTCCCTTTTCTATGCAACTGTTAGAGATACAGGAGCCCTGTCCTCCTTTTCAAACGGTCACCCTACATAGTACCATTCAACAGTGGTTGAAGTCTGGCTTAAAGCATCAGACTTGGATGCAGTAATGATTTAAAGCTGAAGAGGAACCCCTATGCATTCCACTTCTAATCACTCCAATAGCAGAAATCAAAAAGCAAGAACTATGTTAATAAATTTGGAAAGCACATGTTTTTGTCAACATTTTTGATTGTCTAAAATTGAAAACCTAAGCTCTGCTGGTGCCCTGGGATATGCCATGCACGACCAGACACAAAGCACAGCAGTGTCAAAAAGAGCCAATGTGGTGTAGTGGCTAAAGTGTCGGACTGGGAGTTGGGAGATCCGGGTTCTAGTCCCCATTCAGCCATGGAAACCCATTGGGTGACTTCAGGCCAGTCACAGACTCTCAGTCCAGGCTACCTCACAGGGTTGCTGTTGTGAGGATAAAATGCAGTGGAGGAGGATTATGTACACCACCTTGGGTTCCTTAAGAGGAAAAAAGGTCTGGGCCCGATTCAAAGTGGTGGTATTAAGATTCAAAGCCCTAAACGGTTTGGGGCCAGGTTATTTGAAGGAATGCCTCCTCCACAGGGACTCTTCTCCGAGAGCCCCTGCCAAAGGAAGTGAGGCAGGTGGCTACTAGGAGGACGGCTTTCTCCGCTGTGGCACCCCGGCTGTGGAATGAGCTCCCCAGAGAGGTCCGCCTGGCGCCTACACTATACTGCTTTCGTCGCCAGCTGAAGACCTTTTTATTCTCTCAGTATTTTAACACTTAATTTTAACTTAAATTTAAATTTTACTGTTTTAATTCTGTATTTTAATCTTATATCAATTTCTGCTGCGTGGTTTTATCCTGGTTGTGCTTTTTATACTGCATTTTGTATTCGTGTTTTTAGACTGTTGATTGTTTTATTATGGTTTTAATTTTTGTGAAGCGCCCAGAGAGCTTCAGCTGTTGGGCAGTATAAAAATGTAATAAATAAATAAAATTAAAATAAATAAATAAATAAATGGCGGGATATAAATGCAATAATATATATTTTTAAAAGGCTGAGAAACTGTTGTGACAGCATGCGGAGGGGAACCTTACTAACAATTCCAGATCAGAGTAGCTGATAGTTGAGTTACAGAATTTGTGCGGTATTATTGACATACAAATATCCTACATCCTCACGGGTATTCAAATTCTTGTATCACATAGATTTGTTATGTAGAAGTGACTCAAAAGACTACTGTTAAGCATAGATATAGCAGTTAGGAACCAGCTGTCAACTGCTGCTTCTTAACACATGTAGGCATAGCAAAATAGCTAGTCACAGATTTTCATACATGACTATGTGTATTACTTTGGCCTGGTCCAATAGAGAAAATACTGTGTATGAAACAGTCCTTAGTCACCCTCCTGTAATGACTAACGTGCAACACAAATGCTTGCATATTTCTACAACAAAGTTGGTGCAATAAGATATAGGACTTCACTTATTTGTACCTCCATGCACTCAGTCCTACTGGCCACTGGCAGTCTAAAGCCCTCTCTAAACTGAAGCTTTGTGTTCTATCACAACTGCAACTGTCACATTTACTCTCCTTATTGGTAAGAGATTTTCACTGAGTCTGCAAATGTTCCAATATCGAGCTATGAATTTCGCATTACTTTGAAAATAGCCGGAGTATTTACAATTCAGTTTAAAAGTGTTACCTACACATCATTGAATTCTTCTAGCGACTTTGCAGGTGTGAACACATCTAGAAGACCAATAACCTGTAAAGGGGGAGAAAGGAAAGATGCATAAGGAAATGCACATTTTATACATGAAACTGCCCTTTCCAACTCAAACATGTACACCATATGTAGGCAACCCAGTGCCAGCCAGGATGGCCAATAGTCAGGGATGATGGAAGTTGCGGTACAGCAACACCAGAGGGCCAGAGGTTCCCCACCCCTGAATATGCATGATGATAAACCTGTGCAAACCTCAGGCTTGCATGCTCCTAGCTCTTTTTCCTCCTCCTCCTCCACCATGGCTATGATGAGATCAGAAGCTTCCAGTTCCATTTAAGATTAGTTGCAGTATAGTGTTTGTCTGAATCCTAAATTAGTTAATCTTAACTGTGGTTAGTGGAAACAAACCAATTTCATAAATCTTGGTTTAAAGTTGGCTTGTTGCAACTAAACATAGGATGCTTTCTAGTGGTTGGCTCCTAGGCTACCAATCAAAAGGAACTATGCAGTTATTCCTTGTTTCCCCTACATAATGGATGTTCTGTAGTAAGAAAAAGCTGTAAGAAGCAGTGAGAAACAAGGGAGGGATACAAATGGAAGGCAAACTCATCTGATGTTCCCCATAAAATTCCATGAATAAAGCAGGGCTATTGCACAATAAAAGCCAGGTCTAAACACCCAGATTAGAGAGAGTTTGTTGGGTTTGGACAACATAGAAAACTGTAGTGAATATAGAAAAGAACAGAGAGTTTCTAACTTTCTGCTAACAATCATGTCAGAGAAGGGAAGTTTGCAAGCCTGAGGCTTGCTGTGACTTATTCTTATCACACTAAGCTATAGGTTTAGTGTAATGCTTGAACACAACCATTATTAATAATGCACAAAATACAACACAGCTATTGTATTTGGTTGAGTACATTTGCCATTACAACAGCCCAAATAGAAAGGATTTTCAATTCGATGAGAAAAAATTAGACACCCCAGCCTTTCTTTATTAAATGAATATCCTTTATATTTATATTAATATATTTTATAATTTAAATAATTTATAAATGTATAGCCACCAAAATGGCACTCAAGGTGGCTTTAAACCACTCTAGTCATAAAGGTTAACCATATGTACAGAAAATAGCATAGCATATGCTCTGACAGATGAAAATATATGACTTCATTACTTTCCATGGTTATGCCTAACAGTACTTCCAGACTCAGACCCTGTGTATTTGGGCTTGGTTATGCTTCAGAATCAAACATGTATAATTCAAACTAAGCACATCAAGAAATGCCTATATTTTAATGTGTCCATGAAATATACAATATTGGGGAAAGAAAAGTAATATACACCTTCAAACTACTGCTCATTATTCTGCAGTTATACCAGACTCTCCTGTAAAAACAGCAGAACAATTTAAACCTTTGTTTAATTCAGAATGTCAAAGCCTCTGTAACTAGACATCATATAACACAGCATGGATTTTAGAAACAAATTATGATGAGGTTGGTATAGTGAATTACATAAAATGGCTGGGTTTGGATAATCAGTGAAGGAAAAGAAACTACCATGGCTTCTTTTCCTTACCCCTTGCCATTAGTATGCCTGCCATTTCCCTAATTACCCGCACCACAGCATGGGTTACCATGTCATCTATGGTACACAATGAGGGTGGCTTCCAAACCACCCATAACCCCTACAACAAGCCTTGCATTGCAGGGTAGTTTGGAAGCAACCCCACTGTGCAACTCACGGGGTTCGGATGACATCACAACCTGCGCCGAGGGTATCCAGGGAAATGGCAGGCACATGAGTGGCATGCAGCGAAAAGAAGCCAAAGTGCCTTCTTTTCCCACTGATCATTAAAACCTGGCTAATTATCAGTCTACACTGATTATATTTCTACTCTCTCTCTCTCTTTTTGCATGATAGTTCTAATTTGTATTATCTTTATTTTACTTTTTTATATATATTTTCTATTCATGTAACTGTCCTGAGAATTTTTACTGAAGGGCAGTATCAACATTTCTATAGTAAACATAAATAAAATACCTTCTGCCCTTGCAAATGCATGTTGAATCCTGCCAGGGGAGGAGGAGAAAGGAAGATGAGAGGAAAGAGTGGTTTGGATCAGGAAATGGTTAAAGCATCCCCCTTCCACTTCTTTGATCCAAGTTGCCCCCTCCTAAAACAGCCTTCCCAGTCAAAAAAGGGTTGCCAGTATGCCAAGATACGTGTTTATCTGGCAACAGAAACAATGAACTTTGGTTTTGATCTTCATCCAGTACATCCATCTGTTTTATGGACTTTACATGGGACACATTAAAATAAGAACTTGGAGCAGAAGGCAAAGTTTGCTTTTCTTTTTAACATTCGCGTGCTAGTACTGCTGCTAGTTTCAACCTCTCCAGCATATTTTAACTGATAAGAATGGTTTGCTCCCTTACATACAAACTAATGAAAGGAGAAATATGATCTGGAGAATATCATGTGCCATGTTCCAAATTAGGTTAATATTCCCCCAAATACACAAATATAGTAAAGTCCAGTTCATGATTCACATGTCTTGGTTAGTTCTAATCACATTTCCCCTTTCAAAAGCCTAATATATGTAGAGGTATGGTACAGGATAATCTTCATATTTTGATACAAGTGCCATTATATAAGTATGTATACACCTGCAGCCCAAGTGAAAATGCTCCTGTGATGTGTAATTGAACTGCAGAAATCTCTCCCTACCACTACTGTATACATACATATAACCAAAAGCATAGTTCAATAGATGAGTTCTGTGAGTACCAACAGAGCAGCCATTTTTGCACAAAACATGGAAAACAAGTGGAGCCAAAACATTATATTAGCTCTTGCAAATCCATTCTATGCAGTCATCCCAAGAATTACATCATGTCTTGGAATTTGTCAGGAGGCATATCATTTCCTGTTCATATACGTTACTGAAGAATTTGGATTCCTGTAAATCTCACTTTCCTTTTTAAAATAAATATACAAATTCATTTCATTAAAATATTTATCATCTGCAACTAAAGCTAATCCTCATGGTTGCAGAGAAGTGTATAGGCAAAATCCACAGAAGGCTCAAAAACTAAAGGGACCTTGTGCATGTGTCTTGTGGTCATGGCTACAGGCAAGGCTTCTCTGATGCATGGTTTTGTGCCATTCTCCACAGCATAGTGCCTAACCTATGTTGTGCTACTAGCAAATCTATCCTCTATTCCTATCTTTCTTTGTCCTCTCTTACCACAGTCCTTACCAATATTATCCTTAATTCAAGATCTTCCCATGCTCAAAAAGTGCAATGAAGCAACTGGGGCAAACAGACCAAAAAGATTGTGAGTAATGTACATCCAGACCTGACCATGTCATTACATTGTGAAACTGCTGCAAGACTTGCTTCCTGTATGGATTGCAAGAATGCAACATTACAAAGTACAGTTTAAACAGAGATGAAGAATAGTAAATGCCACCATAAATATGCACCTAAATGCGAGTGATCTAAAGGTTTTCACCAGGAAAGCTTCTCGTCATTGGAGTGTGAGGTAGCATTAAAAAAGTATTAGCATTTGCTAAAAGACTTTCCCAAATATTTAAAAATTCCACCCCCTTTTTCTGTCCACCAATGGGAACCTCCAAAGCAGATAATAGTAAAGAGTTCAAAAAAGAATAAAACAGAAAATTAAAATGTTACAAAACAACAGATTAAAAACAGGGCAACAGAAAACAGTCTAAAACATAGCAGGAAGAAATGCTTTTGCAATATCCTTGTTGTAGTGCTACAGAAGCACTCTGAGGCTCTGAAGTATTTTGCAACAGTTCCTACAGTTGAGAACTGTGCTATTAAGAGACCCATTATTTCCCCAAGGTTTGAATTTGCCTCCAGTCAATATAGTCTATGAGAAAATCCAGAAATCAGAACACATGCAAGACATCCCCCAAAACAGCAATGGGGAAATACTCATAGCCTACATTAAGCCAATTCTCTAGTTTTAACTGGTGAGGAAAGCATACATAATTTGAATTGTACAGGACTCAATAAGCACAATAATCAGAAAATCCTGTGACAGTTTATAGGCAACTGTTTAGAATATTACTGTTGGGGCTGGTGCAGATGTTACATTTCCCCAACATTTAAGAATTATTAAAGAATTGGAAATTAATTTCTGAATTATTCACTCCCTCTCTAGTAAATCTTCTCCTCAGTACAACCACAAACACCCCTTCATCGGGGCTTGGCAATCTGTCTGCATCAAATAAACCATGGTTAACAAACTAGGGATCACTCCTAACCTAGAATTTCAAAGAAAACAAAATGCATATTTCTAGATTTCTCCTCAAACTTACATTTTCATGTTTCATATGTTTAAGCAGACGTAGTTCACGGTAGGTCCTTTTGGCATGAATGATAGACTGAAATGGTCTTGACAATTTCTTCACAGCCACTCGCAGCCCAGTTTTAACATCAACGGCAGAGCTATTAAAATAGTTTTAAAAAACCAATATTAAGAATCCATATCAAGACTGAAATATGATTTCTCTGTGAAAATGCCTAACAAGTATTTTGTTCCATTGGGAGACTATAACACTGAATTTGTGCCCAAGAAAAAATAATTTACATGGTTTGTGTCAGACAGGGTTAGAAAACATGACTGACAGAGCTAATGCCAGTGTTCAGAAATGAGATTAAACAGAATCATTAGAACAGTTCTAATTATATTGATGAGTTTGGGAATTAGGGCTGGATTTACAAAGGAAGAATGACAAATTTTGCAACTCTTCATGACGCACAAGACATACAACAATGGCTCCCTGTAACTTCCTTGAATATTTCAATCCCAACATTCATGTATTGCGACATTTCAGAAGCAAGCTCACACTGTATCCAGATCAAAGCATGTGCTCACAAATGAAGCATACCTCACAGCAAGCCATTTGTGAAAATAAGGCCCCAAATTCTCCCAGAATCTCTAGGATAGAGTGACATGTAAGAAGATATCTACATCATTGCTTTTCAGAGACAGAGGTGATACAGTAGAACTGTCATTGTCCATGGTACACATATCCATTTTCTATGCCCTGTCATAGTCTCTGACTTAATTTAATTGGTTTGGCATGTTTTTATAGCACATCACATTTTACTTATGTTCACATGTTTTGACTTGTGTGAAATTAGTGGAAGCAGCTACAATTAGAAATGATAAAAACAACATATCCCTCAGTGAAGCTCTCTTGTTACATCAGAACAGTTATTAAATTTCCCACTTTATTTAGATCAGGGCTAGTGTCACACTAGCAGGAAGGGGGAAGTTGTACTCACTTCGCTGAAGAATATCTGCAGACTATGGATTTGCTTTGCTTTTTTAGGTTGTATAAGGTACCCAAACATGCTTGTATACATATATATTTTCCTGAAAGCATTGTTTTAAGGAATGTGATCCATTTTTATTTTGGCCAATAAACATGCCACTGCATGGCACCCAGTCCTCTGTGTTGCAAGAATCAGAAAAATGTTTAGCTGCAAACCAAATTCTATTTCTGCTTTAACCCTTCTTTTTTGCATCTGAATCAGGTTCTGCCTGACAAAAACGTAACCAGAAAACTCTTTTTTAAAAAATTAGCATAAGAATATGGGTAAGAAAAAAGACTAAGGCATGATGGAAACAGTAGAGAGAGATTCATTTTTCTTGCATACTTCAAAACAAGCACCACACAATTTTTAACAACACAGACCATTTTTTTGGCTATAATTACTAAGTTACAAAAAATACAAACCAACATTCCTCAGATCTGGAGTACAGATACGTTTGATATACCCCTAACAGTTAGAAAATAATTTGAACTACGTTTGAATGGAAATGTTTGCATTTGAATTAAACTGTGATGCAGAAAAAAAACTACTTTCATTTGAACTGAGCTATACTATATGGGCACATATAGGGCTTCTATTTGATTGCTACTAAAAGGAATTCTGTTTAGAACTGTTTACAAAGAATAGCAACTAATTTGGCTTTACCCAACAGTAACTTTCCAACCATATACTGTTTTAACAAAAAACTTTCCACTTTCCCCCAAATTCTGCAATATCCAAGCTAAACTTTACTCCACCCTCCCTTATGCGTGCTATGTATGTTGTTCTTAACTACTTCCAAACATGGAAAGAAGAATCTACACTGTTGATTTCTCCAGTACAAAATCCAAATTGTCTCTGCAAAGTACAAATATAGCCACTACATATATATTCCATAGCCCTGGTTTCTCAAATGATATTAACGTATTTCTTCAAAGCTAAAGGATAACAAAGGTGCAGAAAATGGACTAGAAGTAGCAACTAGAGCTCCAAATATCTCTTAAAGCTTTAAAAGGACTGATGATCAAAACCAGAGCATGCCCTTTACAGTGATCAATCGATAGTGATATAAAGCAATAGATCTACTCTTTAGTTCCTTCTTCAATTAAGCCTTTCAGTGCAATCCATTCGAGAACATTATTATCAATCATCTGCGTGGTAACCTGGATCATTTTCCGCCTGTATATATAGTTTCAATTATTCTTAACTGCTCAACTTAAAAAGCAAACCCAGAGGCTGTAATGCAGCACACAAAGTCTGGAAAGACTTAAACCCTGATGCAGGTTGAGCCATGTGTAAAGCCACTAGTGCTTTATACCAGTCACAACAATGCAAGTCAGACACCTCATAACTGTCAAAGCTAACATATGCATGTGATTTGTTCAAGCACAGTACTGGCAGCTCAGCATACTAAAATAGCTAATATTTCAGTTCAATCTAGGAATGTACAAAGCTACGCTGACCATCTAGCTCAATATTATTGACAATTACCCTGTTCAATCGACACACTAAGACATGGTGGTTAAGCATTTTGAGCTAAACATTATGGCTTAGCATGTCATGTGAACCATGACTTAGCATGTTGTGTGAACCATTCCTAACCATGTTGGCTACATAACTTCAGTTTAAACATGCTCACTAACCATCTGCTGCAAAAACGTTAGTGGCCTAACCATGGCTTAGTGTGTTGTCTGAACAGGCCCACTGAATGACTGGATTTCAGGCAGTATTCCTTTCAAGCCCAACCTGGAATTTTCTGCAGACAAAGCATGTACTCTACCACTGAGCTAAGGTCCCTCCCTAAAGACTTCAGACTCAGTCCAGTGGGAAGTGCCTTAGAAGCAAATCATCATCATCATCATCATCATCATCATCATCATCTCCAAAACTATTCTAGGGGATCTGTGTATTATAATGATGTTGGCTTGGGACTTCAGACGCTGGCCTCATCCATTGGCCAGTGAACCAAGGACCAGTGGGAGGCTGCACTCCTGCCTCCTAGGAAGAAAATCATGGCAAGGAGAAGACTAACCTAGCCCCATACATGGACCAAAGGATGAACAGCTGCAAGGCAGCTCAGTTTGCTCTTACTCTTGATGCTTTTCCCCTCCTTCCTCCCATTCCCTTTTCCTTTTGTGTTGTCTCTTTCAGATTTTTAAGCCCGAGGGAAGAGACTGGTTTATTACTAAGCCACTCTGGCAGCTTTTTTCAGATGAAAAGGAAGGTAAAAATGCTGTAAATAAATAAATAAGATGTGTAACTGCAATAATTGCATCCTGCAAATTTAAAAACTCCTTTAGAAAAAGAAAAGAAAATTCTAGTTATTATCACTGTGCATATAGGCTTAGAAACACATAGGTAACACCTAGTGAGATCTCAGAAATTGGGGAGAGAGAAAAAGAGAGATGAGTACTAGTAAACAGGGTGGATGAAATTGGTTTTTTCCAAGAATAAGATTTTTAAATTTCCATTTCAGCTATAATAAGCACTCCTTTTTTAAGGAACAGCCTGATTTAAATTCCATTCTGAATTTAACACTGCATGTAAGTGTTTAACAGAACTCAATGGGGCTTATGTCTCAGTAGGCATGTCTATGATTGCACTGTAAGGGTAAGCTTTGCTTAACATATGTCAAAACACTGAAGCCCTAACCAACTATCAAATACCAAATCTCATATCAAATATCTTGAGTCAGGCATCATTTTCTTATTTAAAATTGAGATCTGCCTTTTGATGTCAAGAATAAATGTGGCACAATAGATAATGTATTGTACTTATTATTAAGGGCTTGAAACTAGGTGCCAGGAACCGGCAAATTATCATAGGAATTGAGATCAAGCACCTGACTCCTTAATAAGATACCATTCTGTATTGCACAAGATTTTCCACGTTCTGGGTGATCTCATGCTATTTTATGTCCTCTGTTTGTGTCTGCAATTCATTCGCTTGTCAATTTGTTTTCCTAGCAATCAAATTTACTCCCCATATCACCAAACTCATCTGCTCAGTAAACTACCAGCTATTTCTTCTAGAAGAGTTTGACTATTTGATCCCCAAGTAATGATCTTGTTCAGTGTTCTTGGTCAAAGAAAAAAAAAAAACTAGAACTCCAATGTTTTGAAAAGAAACTAACTACATTGTTTTGTATTGACCTGGTTCAAACATAACAAAAACTCTTGGGTTATCGTGCACAAGTGGGAGAGAGAGCTGTCTCCCGCACGCTTCCACTTTTACTCAACAACCTATAATCAGCTCATTTGTAGATTCTTGAACCTGAAGTTTGAACCCAGAACAACTGTTTTTGGGTTAACTGTTAGTTGGTTAACACTCATCAGTCTGGGCTTGCACATCACACTCAACAACCTATGAATGAGCCGATCGTAGCTTGTTGATTAGAAGCAGAAGTGGCTGCTCTCTCCCACTTATGCCCAACAGCCCATTGATTTGTTTTACCCATGGGATTATGTGCGTGGGTTTAACTTCCAGTTACTCTCTCAAAGCAATGTAAGATCTATTAAACGAGTAGAGTATCATATTCCATTTTCTACAATAGTAAAAATGTAAGAAATAAATGTACTATTTAATAGGTTACATTAACTGTACAAAGGAGCTATTTAATTGCAAAAATAACATTAGTACTATTTTTAAGGGAAATATCTGAAGTGCAAAGGGATGTTTCTTTCTTTCTGAAACCTGTATAGTACAGGGATCGTTGCTATAAAACAAGTAAAATACTTGCTCATAAATTGCAGAAAGTAAAAATGAGACAACATAGTCTAGATGTTTTTCTAGACAATAACTGCAGAACAAGAACTCTGACAGTCTTGTTTAAAATAGTAAATTGGGGTAATATTGAAATTTCAAAGAACTGAATTATGGGGCTACAGAAGAACATATGGAAGCACAGAATCTGATTATTTTAAATATAAAACTGGCAATAAGTATATGTATGTCTTGCAGAACTTTTACACAGGCTTCTGACAAAACATTAAGAATCCACAGAAAGCTAGGACAAACTTATAAACCTATATTGAACATATTTGTTGCCAAAGAATTTTGACCACGATGAACTTGTAATGAGAATATACCTACAAATAATGAGTAACCTTTAGAGCTACTTGTCTGAACATTTAGAACAATGTGTTACAGTAAACTGAACAGAAAAGATAATTGATTTAGTCAAATTTTATACAGCACTATCAATGTGCACATACATTTATCCTGAATCCTATTTAAATTGCAATACGCTGTTTTCTGATGTCTTCTCCCCCATGACCAATGTGGGAAGTACTATGGAATCAATTTACCAGCAATTTGGGATACTGTTTGAATGTTTGATTCCCCACAGAATGGAAGCACTTGCCAAAGTGATGTCACCTGGGTGGCTGCTGCAGTTTTTCACAGGAGAGCCACAGCCTCTAAAATGGCCCCAAGATTATAGTGATAGCCCACAACAATATCTTCTGACTCCACCTTGTGTGTGACAGCAGCACTTTACATGCGGTCATACTGCACCTATTGAGTAATACTAGTATGCTCTTGTTTGAAGATTTGTCTGGGGTACTATCGTTCCTTACATAATCATTGCTTTATTTACTTTCTATCTAGCATCACATCATTGCTATATCATATAAACAGTATTTTATAGTATTTCTGCGCAGAAAGTAGTCTGTAGCCACAGTAACGGTTATTTAATTTGTTGTTCTTGAATCTTCTATTTTTTTTCTCCAGAAAGAGCAACTGTAACATACCTTTTGCTATGCAGGTGGTAATAATATCAAACACCTATCAATGATCCCCATGACATCACTAGGAGGAGCATCACATGTTCCTCTCCTACTAATCTATGCTACCCCTCACTAGCTGTTATTCCTTCTTTAGCAACTGCACACTCGTGCTCTTCAGTACACACCTTACTCAGTTTTAAGGAAAAGGCTGTCCTGTCCCCATTCCCAGCAAGATCACTGTGCTAGTAATAGGTAAAATGTTGGTCTTAAAGATTCAGGTTTATGATGCTCATGGAGTGACCTTGCACCAGTCATTCTCAGCATAACCTACTTCACAGAGTTGTTGTGAGGATAAAGGGAAAGGAGGGAACAGAAACAATGTACAGTCCCCTGAGCTTCTTTGAGTTAGGGTGGGATAAAAGTTTAACAAATAATGCTAACTGCAATCCCTTCCATTGGGCAGAGATGATATTTGTTTTATCAGTATCAGTCAGATCACGCAATAAGAGAAAGCAACCAAGCTTACTCTGCCCTGGAGTTCCCAAATGAAACTGGAACAAGATTCAAGCAACTCTTTTCTGCCAGGGCCTGTCAGTTAGGAACCCGAAAGCAAGATATGGGGTTGTGCATGTACAAGACAGAAGCGAATAAAGGACAACGCGTATAACAGGAGGAGATGAAGAGGTCGGGGCACTGCAGCTGACACTGTGGTCGTGCATTATGTGCTTAAATACAAGAAGCCAGTACCAAGAGAACTGGATAGGCAAAGCCCTTCAGTCCTTACAATCAGGATGCAATGTCTTGGTATGCCAAAATCTAACAGGTTTCATTTGGGGGCTGACGGAAAGCACCGCCTTCTGAGGCTGGTTTTAGGAATGCCCGCCAGCCGCGGGGAATAAAGCACCATTCAGAGTGACAGGCCTTGGGAGGAACGCGGAGCTTGCCCTCCCTAGACGCTTGCAGAAGTGTGGACCAGGGGAGGGGAAGGAGAAATGCTTGCATGCAAAGCGGACAAAGCAGAGCAACGGAGTTTCCCCGAGCCTCTCTCACCCCTCGTCCCCACGCCTGCCCCCCTGCCGGCCTCGAACGGCAGCAACTCACCAGACGGAGCCGTAAGCTCCGGAGCCCACCGGCGAGAGGTTCTGGTAACGCTCGGGTACCTCCCAGATGGTCTTGTTCAGCTCTTGCCGATAGAACGTGGGCCGCTCCTGGGTCATCTCGACCCCGAGCCCGCCCCACCCAGCGCGGCCGGGAGGGGGAGACCCTCGAGCAAAGCCGTTGGCTCCTCCCCCCCTGCAAAGAAAGGGGGTTTCCAGCCCAGAGGGCGGAGGATGGAGAGGTCGTTCGCGCCCAGCGGCCACCTCAGTCAGTAACTGGCCGCGCCTGGCCCAAGCGCCTGGTGCCGCTGCCCGTTCACCGGAAAGGAGAGGAAGCCAAGGCAAAGGAGGAGGGGGGGGGCTGCTGGCCGCCGCCGCCGCGTTTCCCGCAAGCGCTCACTCGGCCGCCTGCACAGTCTCTCGCAGGACGGACTAACAGGTGGGATGCAGGGGGTCTCTGAGGAGGCCGGAACGTGTACTAATAGCCAAGCCAATGACGAGGACTCGCCACCGTCTGACTTCTCCCGACCTCTTCCTAGATTCCCGACCAGTCGATCGCTGAGGTCTCGCGAGACCAGCGGTTACGGAAAAGCTAGAGGCAATGCCCCAATATGGAACCTCGCTCTAGCGCCCTATGAGGAGCTTAGCCAGCAATAGGGATGTCTCGCGAGAACGGAAAGGAGGCGAGAAGAAAGTGGGGAAGGAAGGTGGAGTTTGAAGCTGGTCAGGGTTGCCGCCTTGGTGTGGCAACTCTGCAGCGCGAGTCCACACGCATCTATTCGGAAGTAAATCCGAAGGCTTACTTAGTTCAGTGCAACCTTCAAGCGTGGATCTACCTCCCCGTTTTTTCCGCTCACCGACAGGAGGGCAATAATAATAATAATAATAATAATAATAATAATAATAATAATAATAATATTCTTGCTATCACCTCACCGCTATGAATTATGTCATTGCTGCTGCTCGTCTTTGTGTTCGAACCGATTTGAAACTTTACCATACCACAGAATCGTCTACCCCTTGCAGCCATAAAGATCCTTTCACTATGTGCTGGCACCTAGTTACAAAGGCACAACTAGGCTGCTTCAGTTCCTCGTACAGGTGTAAGGTTGATGTCAGTATAGCTACACATACACAGGTTCAGATTGATTTGTTGCACATTTGCACCTATGCCTACCCTGCTGTTCCTTGAGAGTAGATTGAACCGGTAGCATCCAACTGCTAGTTCCTGCCCATTTTCAAGTGCAATATATGTACACTAAAATCATATTATACTCTGCGTATATTGCAATAACTTTTTTTTGCTATATAGCTATTAAATGGAGTTGCAATTCATACAAAGTCCAGTCTTAAACTCAATATTAAAATGAACTCAAAAACATAGAAAAACTGCAGATAGTTATTCCTCAAGAATATGATCGTAACACAAAACCTAGAAACCGACACAGTGGAAAGTGAGCCCTCAAATTTACCATGCGTGCCACTAATACCCTTATCGCTATACCCAATTCCATTTGTATGTTAAAAACAAAAATGGGTTTCCAATCCTGTGGTAATTTCAAGTTGCTGCGAGCTGCCACACCATCTGCTGGTGCAAGAGGCACATAGCAAAACACAATCCCTGGGACGTGCTGCTTGCTTGTGGGTGCCTAGAGGCGCAATCCTGGGCATGTTTAGACAGAAATTGCCAGCATGCCCCAGACCAGGTATGCCGGCTAGCGCATACTGGGAGCTGTAGGCCTTTTGGTTTAATCATACATAGGATTGCGCCCTAAAATGCGTCCTGCCTGTCTAATGGTCCCATGCCGATTATATGTGGCTTGACAACTCGCCCACAGTCAGAACGGATAGCGGGCACGTCACAATCCCACCTCCAGCGACACCACGTCGTTCATGTTTGCGTTGCGCGAGGTTTTGCGTGGCTCCCATCACCTCGACACTACTAAATCCTGCGAAACCGCGAGAGGGCCGGAGGGGAAGGTGGCGCATGCGCTCCGCACATGGGAAAGGGAGAGGCGGGCGAGGCTCCTGATGTGCGGCTCCAGCTTCTCATGCAGAGCAGGGGGCGGTGCCGCACCCGTTTGGAAGAGCCAGGAGGAGTGGCTTTCCTGAGCAGCCCCAGCTCGGAAGGAAGTGACAGCAGCGGCGTGGAGGAGATTTGGTGGCGCGCGCAACGGCGCGCCAAGATACCGACCATACGCACGCGCCAACCGGCTCGCCCGCGCCCAGCGCAGGCGCAGGGAAGATCTTTAGAGCGCACGCGCGGGGGCTCGGGGGGGCTGCCGACTCTGGCCGCCATGGAGCGGAAAGGTGAGTGCGCTTGGCCCCTCTGACCCCCCTCCGCCTCTCTCTTGTCAGGCAACGGCCGTCCTCCCCCGGCCCTCTCGACACCCCCGCTCTCCTAGTCAGGGTTCACCCCCTGGCCTTTCGGGGTGGGCTTTCTCCAGTGTTGCCCCAATTCACACGATCGGGCTTCTGTTTTCTTTCTCGTGTCGTGTTGCCTTTCCTCGAGTTCTTCCCGAACGTAACTGCCTATTTTTCAGGCCTCCTGACAAATGTCTATCTCACTACCACCACCTCGTTGTGTATGCGAGGTAAAGAGGGTGACATAATAGCCGACCTCCACTGACATTGTTATTTAATGAGGGTAAAATAGTCTGGTGTACGCGTGGCTCTCTCTAATCGAGCTTGCCCGCGATTAATGCTGCTTTTGAGGAAAGATAGGGATAACCATAAACCAAAGTAAGCCTGGCAGGGTTGATGATGCTAACAATGAGCTCTTCTCTTCACCAAACGAAAACTTCCTTTCTGTTCTTTCTCGTTTTCTTTCATCTTGTTCCAGTTCTAGCACTGCAAGCCCGAAAAAAGCGGACCAAAGCCAAGAAAGAAAAGGCCCAGAGAAAGTAAGTGTAACCCCCACCCCCTGCCATTTCAAGCAAAGGCAAAATGGTGTCAGGATCATAAGTACCTGAACTGATTTGAGGAAGCTAGTCTCATAAACGTTGTTCTGTAACAGAATAAAGAATCTTCTAATTTCCCACTCCTAAGTGACTCTTTACAAGTCCACCCTAAGGGGCAGCCTCAGTATTAAAAGCACATATGTATCCACTCCTTTCAAAATGACAGGTACTCTTCTGCTTTTTGTAAATAATGTAAACAGGCACAATCAAATACAGTTCTATATGTATTGCATACTATAGACTTTCCAGATGGGTAGCCATGTTAGTCTGTTGCAGCAAAACAACAAAGTCTTATGACACCATAAAGATTAATAGTTCTTTCCTGGCAAAAAGTCTTGTGGGCATTATCCATTTCATCAGTGTTAACCATAAAGTGATAACCATTCTTGAACAAAGGAATTTCAAACACTGATATCAATTTGAAATTGATTCAAAAGATTCAACTCTTATTTCCTGTGCTTTCAATAAGGATAATATTGTGATTTTAATTATGCTGTATATGTTATTGGCTCACCATTACACATGCCTACAATATCACCTAACAATATTTTGTGAATGGCAGCTGTTAAAATAGTTTTCACTATCGGTACTTTCTGCATTTCAGTGCCCTCTTACAACAGAGTTTGCATCCCCCTCCCCAAGCATGTGCATATAAATTGGTCAATTTGAAGTTAACACTTCACAGACTGATGAATTTAACAGTGCCCATGGAAGTTGATGTCAAAATACAATTTTGTTAGCCTTTAAGGTGCCACAGAACTCTGCTGTTGATTCTGTAGATGGTAAGCTTTACACAGCTTTTTGATGATGTTCTCATATTCATTGACTGGATCTTCTGTTTTAAGGCAATCAGGTTAACCTGAAATAGTAGATAAGTTCTGTAAGTTAAGTAGATCAGTTATTTGCTTGTTTACACACCTTTTAAACTGAGTGCAGTCCTGTACTCTCTGGTCAGGTGTCCCAGGGACCATAGCACAGGTCAGAAAACCCCTCCCAAGGTCATAGACAGTGCTCTGACGTAGGAAGGGTGAGTTGGAGATCCAACCCCAGACCACTCCCCCTCAAAGCTGGTGCAGAGAGAACTGTGCTGGCTGCCTCTCTGAGGTCAGAAAAGCAACCTCAGAGGAGGAAGATAGGGGGCATTCTGGTGAGCAGGGAGTGGAGTAGCCCAGAGAGGCCAGGATATGATTTATCCTGAGCCTTCTCCAGACTTCTTCCCTCCCCCTCTGAAGCACCCTCACCAGGTGGGCTAAAAAGCTTGTCTAGCAAAAATCAGCCAGGACAGACGACGGAGAGGCAAAGATTGCCTCTGCCGCACCTCCTCCCATGCCAGCTTCAGTCCAGCAGAGCATAGGAAATTCGAAAGCCTCCAAGTTTGGAGACTTCCAAGATGCGAGAACATAATCAATAGGATTACGCTCTTAATGTGGGATACCTTGAAGAAATCAAATATACATAGTTAAACTCTATTCATGTAGATGAAGTATGAAGAATGGTATATAACACAGAGAAGATTTGAGATTTACACTTGGCTATTATCTTCTAGCCAGCCTTGGATTTTTGAATACTTATTTGCATGGTCATGATCAGGCATCTTAGACCCAGAGAGCTTGAAAAATAGAAAAGTTTAAAATAATAAATAGGCAATTGAGCATGTATGCTTGCAGGAAAATTTAGCAAACAAATAAGTAATAAGGATGTGTTTTCTGGGTTGTACAAGACTATTGTAAGTCTGAAAAAGGACACCTCCTTCAACCTGAAGAGCAGAAATTACTTAAAACTTTTCAGCAACTACTTATAGGAGGGATTTCTTCCTTTTTTCACACCATTGCTGTGACTAGCACACAGCTTTGACAACACACTCTAATGTTTAAATTTAGACATGCGGGTTTTTATTATTTACTCTAATTATTTTAAACATGAATGGGTATTTAGGCAGTAATGTCACAAGCTTTCTGTAGAAGTAAGAGGTGGTAGTTAACTAATCACAGAATTTTCAGTGATTGACAGTTCCTTATCTGAAATGCAGCTCCTGTCCTTAAGGATGCTACAGCCCTCAGAGCAGTTGATTAGCTCAAGAGGATTGTTTTACACCCATAGGCAGAACAGGGTTCCCATATGGCTTTCAAATATTGGAAGGCGCTTTGCTCTTGATTTATACAAGTAGGTACTTTACTCCAAATAGCTGCTATACTGTCCTGGGCGGACAGAATTGGTAGTCCTGCTGAGACGTCCTGCTGATTTCAGTGATACTTACTCTCAAGTAAGTGTGCATAGAATTGTATTGTGCATGCTAAGGGGTAAATGTTTTCGGAGAAGAAAGTTGAGTCAAAGCTGTGCATTATTTAGTGAGAGTAATTAACTGAGTGCTACTGTTTTTCAACTCTGCAATACTAAATATACTTATGAGGGAATAAGCTCCACTGAACACAGTGGGACTTGCTTCTAAGTAAGGGTTGGATTGCACAGGCACTAGAAACATATGTATAGAGATGCCATCATATGTCATCTCCAATAAATATATGTCTTTCCTATTTTCTTCCATCTAAGCTGCATCTTCAGATGGGTTTTAGTCCTGTTCTGCCCTTCAATACTAATCTAGCCTTTCTCCTGTTCCTATGTTTTGGTCAGTATGAGAGAAGACACACCTTGTGTTTTGCAAAAATAAAAACCCAAGTTCAGTCCTTGACTTCTCCAGATGGGGAGGAGCAGTAATAAGTACTGCTTTGCAGAAAGTCATGGGTTCAGTCCCTGACAGTTGCAGTTAAATGAATCTGGGTAGCTGGACTGGGATAGACCTTTGCTTCTGAGACCTTTGTAAATCAGAAACTACTGGGTTAGATGCACCAACAGTGTGATGGTGTAAACCAACTTATAATGTTTTCTTATCCTTTGCCTCTTTTGGCTTCTTCCTATCTGTTGCTGATTTCACAGATCCATACCTTTGAGGCATTTCTGTTGTTTGAACAGGCTTGAGTAGAATGATTTTTATAAGATGTTCAGCGATAGTAGCTTCACATTTGATGCTAGTGCTCCAGGAAAGTTCCTTTTTTAAAAAAGTTACTTAGAAGAGAGCAGTCAAAACTGTTCTTGACAAAATTTCAAGAATAGTTAATATTGCTTATTGCCATTTAGGCAATAGACAGCAATAATCATGTGTTATCTCAAACCTTCATATATAAGATGGCTAATACTTTAGCAATTTTGAAAGCCTTAAAATAGCCAAGGCTATCTTTTAACATAGAGCAGCGGAGAAAGAGAAACAGCAGAAACTGAGCTTTGCTGCACTATCCAGACTTAAAACTCGATATTCCCTGCGCTACAAACCCCATAGGATTTAACAGAGCCCCATTTCTCCCCAGTATTGGCATGTATACAATAGGCTATTGTAAGGAATTGGAGGTCTATGCATGTGTTTTATATACTCTTGCAGTCCTCCTCCGCTTTTCCCCATCGCACATCTAAACACTGCATTGGGGGATGGGAAATAGGCTCTGGACCTTATGGGGATTTCTCTGCTCAGAGTTGCTGCTTGTGCAGAGAGGAATTGTGTCCCTAGAGTTGATGGATAAGGTTCTTTGTTCATAGCAACTACGAGCTTAGCCCCAAGAAAACTGGCTTCAAGTGATGCCTCCTTTTATGGAATGATTTTGAGCACCATTCATGTTGTTATGTATACATAGCTATCAATGGCTTATTGAAAGACATATCAAGTGTAGTGATGAGGTGCAATAGAAATATGAAATAAATAAGTGCAAAAGGCCACAGAAAATGTTGCTAACCCACCTGCCCACTCATACTGATGTTAATCATCCGTCTTGTAAAAGAAGAAAAGAGCCAACTTTCGTAAAAAAAAAAATCCCTGCCTACTCAAATGTTTTTTGACAAGCTTTGATACTATATGTGGGTTGAACAGGGTTGCGGAAAGCTTACAGTTGAAAAGAAGAGGAATTGAGCACTCGAGGCAAAGGTTAAATATGGATGTGATCAATGGCAATATATGTGGAGTGTTTACATTTATGGGATTACAGGCTATGGTCACTGTAAACCATATTCATTGCCTTCCTGCCTAGTGTTCATTACTAGATAACACTGATATATATAACTGGTGTTTTACAGTGTGTATCCTATTCATACAGAAGCATGCAACAAATGTTTGAAAATACTGTATGTGCATTGTACACTTGACACCTAGACTGGATGATGCTTCCTGGCAATTGAGCACACATTGGAAGCCTGGGTTTCTTGCCATTTAATATGGCTGTAGTAGTCATTCTTACCGGTAACATGCTAACTACAAAGTGTTGTTAACTAGACCATTAGTATGAGATCAGTTGTGAACACATCTCGGCATTAGCCTGAGCGTTTGGCTATTTTTGAGGGGAGGAGTTATCAACCATCCCTGGCTTTCAGCTAGGCTTTGGTGGGCTATGGGGCACCAAAGGAGATGTAGATTGTGATGTAGAGATCAAGATGCCCTCATAAGAACATAAGAAGAGCCATGCTGGATCAGACCAAGGGTTCATCTGTTCACACAGTGGTCAGGAACCCATAAGCAGGATGTGGTGCAACAGCACCCTCCCACCTGTGTTCCCCAGCAACTGGTGTATATAGGCTTACTTCCTCTGATACAGGAGGTAGCACATAGCCATCAGGACTAGTAGCCATTAATAGCCTTCCCCTTCAGGAATTTATCCAACCTCCTTTTAAAGCCATCCAAATTGGTGGCCATCACCACATATTGTGGTAGTGAATTCCATGGTTTTGGAATTCATATGGAATGTCATATTTTGGGAGAGGGAGAAAAATGTCTCCCTATCTACATTCTCCATATCATGCATAATTTTTCACACCTCTGTCAGGTCTCCCCTTAGCCTTCTTTTTCCAAGCTAAACAATGCTAGCTGTCGTAACCTTCCTTCATAGGAAAGATGATCCAGACTCTTGATTATTTTAGTTGCTCTTTCTGCACTTTTTCCAGCTCTACAATATCTTCGTTTTGGTGTGGTGGCCAGAATTATACACAGTATTCTAAGTGTGGTAGCACCATTGATTTGTATAAAGGCACTATGATATTGGCAGTTTTATTCTGAATTCCTTTTCTAATAATGTCTAACATGGAGTTTGCCTTCTTTACAGCAGTCGCACACTGAGTTGACATTTTCATCAAGCTGTCCACCACAACCCCAAGATCTCTTTCTTGGTTGGCCACTGCCAGCTCAGATCCCATCAGGCTATAATTTGTAAACCACCCAGAGAGCTTTGGCTATGGGGCAGTATATAAATTATTATTATTATTATTATTATTATTATTATTATTATTATACTTGAAGTTGAGATTTTTTGATTGGATCGAGGAGGGGGTCTAGATAGCTGCTCCTCTGTATCCTTCTCCCCTATTTGCCTTTCACTGATGATTGTATGAACCAGTTCAGTTCCCTATGGAAATTACTTCCTGGATATCGGAAGCGTGTAGCCACCAAGGACTTGCAGGACTAAGAGGAAAACATGATTTTGGCATACAAAAAATGATGTAAACAGTACAGATAGCATTTATCTTTGTACAATGTCTATAAAACTTACCAGTTCTATTTACCTTTGAGTAAATGCATCCATGCTTTGTGTTGAAAGATATTATCTGCCACAAACATGGTGTCTTTAATATTCTTAAACATATGTATGTCTGCTGTATGTTCTGTTCTTCTGCCATTATCAGCACTCTACTAGGTAAAAGGAGAAAATGGAATTAGGGTGAGGAAATCCTGCCCTATTGCTACAGTGTTGAGTTCTCCAGCCTCCTCTGTTTTGCTTCCTATACCCAAAGGGTCATGTGAGAAAACCCTTTAAAACCCAAATTCCTATTTGCTGGGAGTTAAATAAGAACATAAGAAGAGTCATGCTGGATCAGATCAAGGGTCCATCTAGTCTAGCATTCTGTTCACACAATGGCCCATGAGAAACCCACAAGCAGGACATGAGTGGAACAGCAACCTCTTGCTCATGTACTCCAGCAACTGTTCTACATAGGTTTACTGCCTCTGATATTAGAGATAGCATAGAGCCATCAGGGCTAGTAGGCATTGATAGCCTTATCCTCCAGGAATTTCTCCAATCCCCTTTTAATTGGCAGCCATCACTACATCTTGTGGAAGTGAATTCCATAGTTTTTAACTGTGCACTTTGTGAAGAAGTATTTCCTTTTATCTGTTTGAATCTCGCACCATCAGCTTCATGGATGGTCCCAGGTTCTAGTATTATGAAGGAGAGAAAAAAAGTCTCCCTATCAAGTTTCCCCACACCATGCATAATTCTGTACACCTCTATTAAGTCTCCCCTTACTCTCCTTTTTTCTAAGCTAAACAATCCCAGATGTTGTAAACTTCCCTCATAGGGGAGTTGCATCAGCCCCTTGGTCATCTTAGTTAACCTTTTCTGCATGCTTTTCAACTTTTCAATATCCTTTTTTAAAGGTAGTGATGAGAACTGTACACCATATTCCAAGTGGGTGGCACCATTGATTTGTGTAAGGGCAGTATGATACTGGCAGTTTTATTTTCAAATTCTTTTCTAATCAACCTAACACAGAGTTTGCCTTTTTTTTACAACACCCATATGCTGGGTTGACATTTTTATCAAGCTGCCAACCACAGCCCCTGGGTCTTTTTTCTTGATCAGACGCAGCTAGCTCAGATCCCATCAGATTATTTATTTATTTATTTATATATTACATTTATATACCGCCCCATAGCTGAAGCTCTCTGGATGGTTCAAGCTTATTCTTGAAGTTGGGATTTTTTGCCCCAATGTGCATCACTTTACACATTGAACCACATTTACCATTTTGATGTCTATTTTCCCAGTTTGGAGAGGTCATTTTGGAGCTCCTCACAGTCCCTTTTTATTTTTATTTATTCTATTTCTATACTGTCCAAAGCTGAAGCTCACTTGGCAGTTCACAAAAATGCCTTTTGCTTTAACTACCCTAAATAATTTAGTGTTATCAACAAACTTGGCCACTTCACTGCTCACCACTAGTTCCAGATCATTCATGAATAAATTGAAAAGCATTCGTCCCGGTATGGATCCGTGTTGGACCCCACTGTTTACATCCCTCCATTGGAGAATTGATCATTTATTCCTAATCTCTGCTTTCTGTTCTTTAACCATTTAATGATCCATAAGAGGACTTCTCCTCTTACTCCATGTCTGCGAAGTTTGCTCAGGAGTCTTTGGTGAGGCACTTCATCAAAAGCCTTTTGAAAGTCCAAGTAAACAACATATACCTACATGTTTATTGAATAGTTCATGCTCATGAATGCCCATACTCATGAATAGTGTTTTGGGGATCCCGTTTTTTGTGAAGTATGGAAACTTCACTTATCATGATGAGAAAAAACTACAAATTAATGGTCCTTTTAAACTTTTCTTGAGAGAGATTTTCTATGTCAAATAGTTAATGGTTACAAAAGGATGGAAGTGTAGTCATCTTCATTTTGAACATTTTCATTGGTCTAACATACAATTTGGTAGCATTTATCTTGAGAATAAATGCCTGGAGAAATAATGAACAAAGTACTCCAGTATATGTTTTCTAGGTAAGCAGAGTACAACTTGAAAAATAGAGCAAATAACCCTGGCGTTGTTTCTTAATAAATCCATATAGTTTTATAGTTCCCAAGCTAGTGACTGTCTCATGTTTTCTGTTTCTTTCTTTTTTTAACACAATGAAAAACAAAAACTATTCCTAGATTTCTGAAAGAAGCAGCAAGAGTTTTACTTAATTTTGGCTTTTAGGAGTAAGGACTCAACTAATTTTTATTCATAGGAAATGAATTTTAATGCATTTTCTGTTCTTTCAAACATAGGGAATAAAGGAGTAAACATGCTTATTGCAAGACAGCATGATGTAATACCTTATGACTATATAGTCATATCTCAAAAGCCTATTTTATCTAGATTACTATATCAAACAGCCAGGAGTGCAATTTTTCCATCAATTATGCACCAGTGAGCCCCATTCATGATAGGTGTAGAGTTGTAGGCAACTTTTGTAGAGGACTGTTGACTACATGAATTGTATATGCAAATACTGTTCACTAAATGAGACAAGTTTTATGTGTGTGTGTTAGGGTTGTGGTAAAATATATATGTTCCTAATTAAGGCTTGCATCATGCTGAAAACACAGTGGAACTTTCCGGTGTAGAGCTTTACCATGAAAATTGCAAAGATTGACGGTTTTCTTTTCTTTTTTTATGGCTTAACTGCCTTAAAATGTTTGTTGTATATATACAACAAATTGTGCTTGCAGGCAGGGGATTGCTGAGGCTCGGTTCAGATGTAATGTCATCGCATGGGTTTTTGGGGCTGTGCTCTGGCGCACATGCTGTTTCCCGACTGCTTGCTGCTTCCACTTTGTTTCCAGTTCACAAAACAATCCAGGACCACCTCTGTTCTTGGGTTGTGCTCTACAACATGCAAGACTGGAACTCTGGTGCTGAGGGAGAAACAACCCAGAGTTTTATCCCAAGGTTTGTTGTTTGGTTAAAGCGCTGGGTAGTTTCTCCCTCAACAGTTCAGAGTTCCGGGCACTGTTTCTCCCACAAAAAAAGCTAGCTGATTTTTGTGTAAGGAATTCTTCAAGAGTTTGTCCCTCTTTTCCCTGGTTAAGTACTTGTGCTGCTCTTCACTTGCATGCATTACATGCCCACCCAGAACAGCATAGGGATTACCTGTGAGTAATTGTTTGTGTCATTTAATAGCATGTAGATCCATGTGCAGTAAAAGGCCTCAGTCTGGTGCCTCACTCAGTAGGTTGCAGTTCTTCCTTGTGAGCAGTTCAGTTTGAGAGGAAGAACTGCAGGTGGGTGAGTGAAATGGCAAGCCAAAACTGAAGCCTGGCAGGTTCATTTGCAACCAACAACTTCAGCTCTCCTCCTCCTGAGTAAATCAGCCAGTGGAGAAGGAGCAGTGTACCTTGTGGTATATGTCCACTCGTCACAGTGAAGTGAGTACCTCTTTCAAGAATAGGATGTGTAGCTTAGAACTTGAGTTTGTTTGCAGGAGGAGCTGCTGATCACAAATTATTCAGAGTGTGCATTTCAGTTGGGTTTTCATTTCTCTTGCTTCATATATGTTTTTCTGTGCCTTTTCAGCTGTCTGCTGCTTCTTACATAGTCAAATGTGTTACTGTTTGGTTTTATCGATGATCATTTTTTGATCCTGTGTACAGTTAAGTGCTAGAATGTCAGGATGAAGCAAAAGGGGGAAATGTGCCCGAAGTACATATCATAGCCAAGAATGAACTTGGCACTTATCTCTCCTTTGTTTATCTCTTAGTGGGAATTTGTGGGATAAAGATTTTATGTAAAATGTTCTTCCTTCTTTTCCATAGAATTGCTTTAGGCAGAGCTAGAGAAGTCATAGCTACCTACAACTTTGCTTTGGGCAGCGATAGGTTTCATACTTTGAAATCTCCTTCCTGCCTTGGCCATAGAGTGCCTATGATCAAAAGCCATTACTGTGATGGTGGATTTTTTGCAAGTTTGGAAGGATGTGAGTTATTGAACAAGAAACTGGTGACTCAGTTCAGGGAAAGGAAACCTGGACAACAAAGTTGTGTCTCTGGAAAGACTTTGGAAGCTGGTAAACATCAGAGGAAAATAATGAATCTTTGGTCATTCTAGAGGGTGGCTAAATTTTTGCAGGAAGCAAATCAGCTGAGATCAACCCTCTCCAGTGATGCTGCAAGCCATTTACCTGCAATGCAGTGCTATGCATCTGCAGCTAGGTGGTGGAGGCAGATTCCTTTTCTCTCTTGCTTCTGCACAAAGCTTTGCTGTGTTTAGGAACAGCCAGCACCCTGCATGCAATTTATACACTCCGTTACCTGGACCAGTGAGCCGTTTGATTTTTGATGGCTCTTTCGAAAACTGTTGGTCCATCTTCAGAGATACCTTCATCAATGGGAGTCCGTGCTTCATGCAGGTATGCTTTCCTTTTTTCCCTTCCAGTTTTGTTGCGGGGGGAAAGGGGACTTTGATTCCCTTTATAAGGACTTTTATGACAGGAAAACACATAAATCTTTCTGAGAACATGAATTCAATTGTCATTCCCCCTTGCCTCCGGCATATAATCTTTATCAGACACTTTGCTTGAGAACAAATCCAGTGAAGTTAAGCTGTAAAAGCAAGAAGATGTTCAGAAGCCTGTGGTGGATAGCTGCAAAATGTTCTGATAGACTAAAACAAATGCTTTCAAGGCTTCTGTTAGCATTTAGTGTGTTTCTAGCTGTGTAGCAATTCTGTTCATTGAAATTCAATCTCTGGAACTCTCACATCAGCCTTTTGTCCCTTCTTGTAAGCTGCTTCTGAATTGTTTGAATGGCAGAAATAGATAGGAAGATGCTTGTCGGTTTCTCTGTCTTTTGATGAACCAATTTATTTGAATGAATCCTTGTTGTTTTTTATAATATACTTTTGGGTTCTGAATTCTTTGTACAGTATGTGCATGTTTTACAGTTCTGGTCTCTATCAACATTGGTTTTGGGTGTATTTTAGGAAGGGTGAGGCAAGAACAATTAAAGGGATTATATTTTTAAGGATTTAATAGGAAAAGTACACATACTTTACAAATAATAGTAGTGACAGTGTTGCCTTTGAAATGCAATCGTGTCTTTGCAGTGTTACATATTTCTTTTACTGCCTGGCAAATCATAACTCATTTTGGAAGTATAAGGACTTGAAATGCTTAATTGTAAAGATGGTGAGCTTTCTTAGTTTGTGTGATGAAATTTTGACTTCCGTTAGATAAAGGATCATAGCAGTTCTCAAAACCTTTGTGGAGGCTTTCTAGTAACTTCCTTGCTGCAGGAAAATTGTGCTTGTTGAAGAGATCAGTAATTGCAGAATATCTGTGGCATTTTAAACAGCATCTTTGATTGGAGCATTACCACTGAGAGTTAACTAAATCTAATTCATTGCTCATGCTTTCCCTAAAGCATTGTCTAATTGAAGAACTACATAATATACTTAACAATTGTTCTGGTATTTATGATGTAATTAACAAAAATAGCTTTGCTATGATGGGTGTGGCTTCTAGATGGATCATACTGATTTTATCCATATTTGTTTCTTCTCTCGGTTCAGGATTTATTGATTAGCATTCTATTTTTTTCATTGCCTCCAGCTGTCAAAGCTCATATTAAACTATACTACTTTACAATTGGCTTCATGTTATCCCTGTGTGTGTTCCGTTCACAGTAGGCTTAATGTGCAGATTTGACTTTTAATACTTGCCAAAGAAATATGTAGGAAATTAAAGTAAATCTGCAAGAAAAGGGGAGGGGGTGGGGTGGGTGGGGAGGAGGTTCACATCAAAATGCTTTCATATGTTCCAGAAGTGTATATGAGCACTATTTGTTGGTATACCAGCTTTTGCAGTTTAAACATTCCTTCACCAAACCCCACAATAGATTACAGTTGTGTTATGAAACCAGACATTTCACAAAAGGACTAATTGATGTATTGCAAAAACTATATAGCAATTGTTTTCTTAAAAAGAAGGGGGAAATTTCAATAATTCTAAGGGTTTAGTAACACTAGCCTGTTTCTCTTGGTCATTATACAAAATTCACAGTACAACTTGGGTCATTGCAACAATCTAAGCCTGCCAACCACTACTGTGCTACTTGAAGTTAAATGTTTCTAAATGTGCATAGTCATTTTTCCTACTGAAAACATACCTTTTTTTGTTCACCTTTATTACCATATATCCACATGAAATGCTGATTTTGAGTGACTTCCAAAGATGTTGCTGTCCTGCTTTCTGGAAGCCCACTGAGTTACTTCTAAGGCTGGAATGTATATAGGTATCTGCAATAAGATGATGAGTGAAGCGAAGTCACTCCAAGGGGCTATCTGTAGAAAATAATTCAGAATCCCAGAATTTTCCATCCTCTGAACCCATCACTAAGTAGCTTTCACCGGACAAGTTCTATGAGCCATCAGCACTGATTCCTAATTCAGGCATTGTCCTACTCTACTACCAGTAGAACATCTCTAAGCAGCATGAAGGAGTTGGTGATGTAACCTCCATATTGTATTCCTGGCTAAGCAGCTAGTTTTTCTGGAGGTCTGTTCTGAGTAGATGGTGGTTGGCAGGGCCAAGGTCCCCAAATTGCACTTCTGCAAGTGGCTGCCTGGCAAATTCCACTGCTGCACCTGGCAACTCCCTTGAGACCCTCCTTCACCTCTGGCTTGGCAGTTGTGAGGACATATGTCCACCCCTCAGGTGTTGGATTTGCCCCAGTGGCCTCCAGTTCTAGATCTTTTATATTCCAGACAAAATGTAGCATAAAGCTCAGCTCCACTTGGTGATAGTGTTAAGAGTGTTATGACTTATATCTTTTGAAACTTTTGTATTTCGGATATTGAGAAGAGATTTGAATGCAGTGGCCATTGAGGACCATTTCACTCATCATGCAGCAGCAGATCGAGATTTGCTACCAACTGCATTCTCAACAGGGAGCTTCAGCCAATTCTGGTGCTCCGGAAAATGTACCTGCTATAAATACGTATTCATTGCATTCACACTTTAGGTGGACAGTTAAAACAATATAACATACCAAGCATCTCTAAATTCTGTTTGTGCTGGTTGGGAGTGTATAAAATAGCGTTAAGGGATGGCTAAAGAGATGCAACAAATGTGAACATGTATAAAAGCAACATTGAAGTTGTAACTGCAAATGTTGTAATAGCTCCTAGTATGGGGCGGGGGGAGTTGTTATGTGATGGATATGATTTTTAGATTAGAAACCAGGCATGCATGTTGCCTTATTAAAGAATAGTTTCAACTAGCTGAGATTAGGTATTGGCATTTACTCTTTTCAGATACCAACTTCAAAGTCACAGGAATTATAACAACTTTATGTAATTATTGGTTAGCAATTGGGAGAACACCCCAGGGTTGCTCATTCCTTCCTCCTTCAGAGCTAAGTATGTTGAGACTTAGGTGTACTTTGGTGTTAGTGCCAAAACACAGTTCACAAGTAGGCTTAGAAGTAAATATGCAAATACGTTTGAGGTAGCTGTGACTGACAAAATGCCAGTGCACATGTATTGCTAATTGAAGTTAGTTCTGAAACAGAAAAGATGGGAGTGTATGAAGAGAGAGGAGTATGTGAGTCCATGGAGTTCTAATTAGCCTAGCCATGGAGTGATGCTACGCCTGTGTTGGCTAACTTTTTGTGTTGCATCAGAGGCTGCCCCTAAAGTTTGCCCAGTTTTCAGGAATAATTTTCTTGGGATGCCTAAAGACCTGTTTTCAGAAGGGAGTGGGTCTAAGAAGACTTTCTGCATATGTGGAGCAAACCGCATGTCCATTGGATCATTGCTCTGAAGTATTTGAGGTGAGGTGGTTTGTTCTACCCAGCTTAACCATAATAATCGAAGACAGATGTGGTACATCTTGAATTCAAAGGCTTGACTTTTTAAAAAAATAGAAACTTTTTTACCTGTCATTATCCATCCTCAAACAGCATTTTAGTCTTTGTATAATCTCTCTTCCTCTGTCTGAGGGCTCACATGCAGTAAAAAAACCTCGTATGGTTTATGAATGTATCATGTCCCCCAGGCCTGAAACTCAACATCGAGGCCCTGCCACTCATTCAGAAAATGATCTCCCTGAGCAAGAAGAGGAAATCCTGGGATCAGATGATGACGAGCAGGAAGACCCCAATGATTATTGCAAAGGTGAGAGGTCATCATTTTACAACTTCAGTCTCCAAATTTTAGATCAGTAATTAAAGCTGTAAATCTGGCTTGGTACTTTCCGTGTATAGAAATTTGCTTTGTTCATTTAAATGAGATCTCATTTAGAGGGATTACATCATGGCTTGATAGACTTAATGCTGTTTATAATAAGGCTAGTCATTCACCAGGCTAGGTCTTTGTTAAACAAATCAACTTGAGTTATTAAGTGTGAGATGAGGCTATTAGTATTTCTTTTTATTTACATGTAATATATCTCTATCCTTTCCATTAAAATATGTTCATGCTTTCAACAAAAAGCAAAGATAATATCAAAATGGCAGAATTAACATCAGAAGTATAAAAATGCAGTTAAAGAAAAAAAATGTCCAGGAAATAACACACAAGCAAATAGATAATAAATATGGCAAGTTAAAAGCCAGGTAAAATAAGGAAACACCTTAATTTAATGCCTACAATTATACCACCTGGTAGGTTCCTGTAGTGGGGGGGAGGACAGGGAGTTCGAAAGCCGCATCGCCTCCATTAAAGAGGCTATTTCACAGGTTGATAGGATTAACCCCATGGAGAGATGGAATTTGGACCAGGTAGGATGGAATTCTGTCCAGTTGGAGAGAGCCTACATCCTTGAGATTGCTCCCCATTTGCAAGCCATGGTTTGCCAGAACCTAGAGCATTTTGGGAGAGATTGTCAAAGGGTACTAGTAAAGCAAAACTGCCTCCAGCGTAATTTATATCAGCCTTGCAAATTAGGCCACCCAAATTACTATCACTGGAAATGGTTTTTACAAACCTGATTTTCATTCATGAGTAACTGGTCATGGACAGAGGGAGCCCTTCATAATGTCTTTGCCAATTCTTATGAACAAAAAGCAGGTTAATAACAAAACATTCAGGCTAGAAGTCCAGCAAGGTGGCAGAGGAGACCCAGAGTGCTCCGTGCCTCTGCCCACTTGGTTTCTGTGCTAGGTGCACAGGAGCAGCTGAACACATCTCTCAGTTTCCACTGCCAGCCCACTGTGTTTCTGTGCTCAGCATAGAAACTCCGTAAGCTGCTGGAGGAAGGTCAGAGCGCTCCTCCGCCAAACAGCTCAATTGCTCGCCTGGATGAAATTCCTTGTCGCCTGTGGCCCCCAGGTGTGAATGTTTAAAAACAAAGCTGGCTTATAGTTCTTCTGTTCTCTAGCGTAGTGTACCGATCCAGAAATATAAAAAAAAATCCAAAGCACTCAATAGAAATGCATTCAAGGTGTGTGTTTTTTGAAGTAGGATATTGTTTCCTCGTTCTATATTGTCATTTTGTGCACCTCATCTAAATTAGTAATTTCTAAAGGCTAGAAGCAAAGATACACTGACAACATAGAATTAAGAGTCTTAGTTTCTTTTCCCTTTTAAAAGCAGGTGGGACCATCTGCAAACCATGCAATCTTGTCATGAAATGTGTGTAGGTGTACAATTGAGTGACCAAACAGAACGTGGTGTTCTCATGAGTCACAGTGGTGCAGTGACTTGGTATGGCTATCAGAAGAAGAATTGCGTAGAAAGCATGCACTCTTAATGCTTTTTTATTTGAAGTTATGTTGTAGGAGGGAAGACTGCATCATGAAAAGTAGTTCTGATTAGTACATAGAACTATTGTAGCATATTTGGTTGAATAGTTTTTCAGAGTGTACTATGAATTTCAAGGCATCTATTGAAAGTATTTGAAGGGTGGCACGTGATCCATAAATTGTTGAACAGAAAGCTCTGTAAGGTTGCTAAGGCAGTCCTGGAATTGATTGCAGGTGGAACATTGGTGGAACACAAAGCCAGTTGAATGTTTGTTTGTTTGTATGGGTGGGTTTTTTTGTTTTTTTACTGAAGCTGTCTCTTCAGGGCACTTCTAAATTTGATTAGCTGTGGTGAGATAATTGAAGATGCATGTGGCATAGGCAAGGAGTGATTCTGCCCATGAGGCTTCCCCACCTGGCCTGTGAGACCCTACGCAAAGCACTGCCCCTTTTTCAAAGGCATGTCCTTCCCCATAGAATAGTAAGTGATTTTCCTGACTTAATCTTTGCCTTACCCTATGTATCTTTGTTCCTTGTTTAAAAAAAGAACAGAAAAAGGAGCTGCATGGCAATCGTCATTTTGTGTCTCTTTCTTTCGCCCTCCTCACCCCCTGCATTTGGCAAGAGAGCTGGAGCCAGCTGTTGCTGGGATTGATTCTAGTGGAGGCGTGAAGAACCTGTGGCCCTCTGCATGTTGTTGAACTGACATTCACATCAGCTCTAATCACAGGCACTACTGGCTGGGGTTGAGGGGCACTGGAGTCTAACAGCATCTGGAAGACCACAGTTTTCCCCTTCCTCACTTTCCTACAGTTGTAATCTGGTGCCTATATACCTATTGTGCCTTCTGGGTTGGTTGTTTTAAAGTTATACATTTGGTGAGAGAAACTTATAGATGTTTATATAAGATTCCAGTGAGAGCAAATACTGTTTACCTGCTCACCTTGAGGAGCAAAATTGCGCCTGTATAGCGCCAGGCTTTCAAAATGGCATTAGGCACATGCTTGTCTCTGGTCCAATCCTCACACTACCTTGCAGCCCTCGTGGCAAGTTGTGTGGGGTCCAAACTAGATGGGAAGCCTTGTTTGTCTGTGAGGCATCTCTCATATAAGGTGGGGTGACTTTGAGTAGTGGCTATGTGTGAACTGCTTCACACATGCCCCTTCACACACTGTTTATACCCCCCTTGCAAATCATTGTGGTGGTGGAAATCACAACACAAGGGGCATGTGAGAATTGGGCAAGAGTGTCTGACAGGGCTGCTTATGACCTCTTTGTGTCCCCGTTGTTGTTTTTAATCTAGTGCTGCCAAAGGTAAGCGGCATTGTGAATAATTCAGCGGCAGACACCTTTATCATTTAACTTCCCTTGCAACCCATCTGACCAAGCATCTCTCTTCTCTCTCGATACCTTATTTTCTGTAAATGTTGAGCAAGCTCTTAAAACAGAGGCAGGCAGGGACTGAGTGTGCCTTGGTATTGTTTTTGTGGTTAGTTATGTACATAAAATACATGTATTAGTAGTGGCGCACAGACTGGAAATGTCTTCAATGTGACCTTAATGCTGAGCACATTGCCCATCAAATCATTCTAATTTTTAATGACTATGGCTCCTCATTGTGGAAACCTTAAAGACTTGCTAGGGTCCTGTTCTTTCAGGACATTGCTGTGCTTTAGCTGAGTAGTTCTGCTATTTCATGAGCTCAGGGTCTTATGAGGTAATAGCTAGAAACAATCAACTGGTCTTGTGAATCCTGTGACTGGACCTTACAAATTAACACCCTTTCCCAGCTGAAGTTGTGCTTGAAGGATGCATCTGTTTGCCCTGATCAGCAGCAGATGGCACCTGATACAAAGATTTTTAAAAATTGCTGTGGTGGCATTCCTATCCCTTTCGAGGGCACAGGAAAGCCTTATTAACTACAGATTTTCTAAGTATTGCTCAGTGGGAACAGTTAGTAATATACAGACTCTGTTCAGATGCCACTGTGGTGTCCAGCAGCAAATCATGGGTTAAGTAACTCACAAATTGCAGAGCAATTTGGGATTTTGTGCCAGTGGCATCCAGCAGCAAATCTGATGTTAACTGGAGGTTGTTTAACCCAAGAACAAGCTATGTGTTAACTTGGGGGTGCTTTTAATTGTATACTGCCAGAGAGCTGTGGCTGTTGGGCAATATAAATATGTAATAATAAATAAATAAATATACAAATACAACAACAACTCCAAGTGCCCCTTTTCAGATGTCATGGGAACAACCCTCGAAGGCAGCATTCGAGGGTGGTTAATGTAAACAGGAAGTGTCTCGCACGTGGTAAGTATCCCTGCAATTTATGGGTTAATTAACCAGAACCATTATCTGTCTGTTCCCTCTCCCCCCGCCCCACCCCTGACATTATGTAGCTATTCTAGCAATTGAATAAACTAGATTGGGGTTGGTGGATTATGTCACCACATTTACAACTCCCAGCATCCCCAACTAGCCATGCTGAACATTTTGGCAGTTGCAGAACTTTCTTCTTTCTAAACATGCATAGGATTGCACCCGTAGGGAGTTATTTTAGTATGAAAATCAACAGATTGGAGAGCTCCCTCTGCAGATAGCTATGTTGCGTTGTTGTCTTCCTCACAATCAATCTGACGAGAGGAATAGCACATTGTAGGGCTATTTCCTCTCCAGAAGCTGAAGAAACAAATGCCCCATTCACTCTATACTGTGACTGTGTTTGCTATTTGGTAAACCAGTGGGGTTCATTTGCATAGGATTTATTTCCAAAATGAAGAAATTAAATGACTCTGCCAACAGCTATGTACTGTCAAACGATGTTCTGTTTGAGATTAAATGCTGACAAGGGTGTGTAGACCAGCTTGTGAGTACCTCACTATCACTGTAGTTTCTTGACCTATTGTTTTTACATTTCCTAGGGGGCTATCATCTTGTAAAAATAGGGGATCTGTTCAATGGAAGATACCATGTGATCCGGAAACTGGGATGGGGACACTTTTCCACAGTGTGGTTGTCTTGGGACATCCAGTAAGTCTTTGTTTTTTGGATGAAATTTCTGCTAGTTGCTCAGGATACTGTTATAGACTAACATGAGAGTTTTCCTCAGCAAATTCCTACCTGTTTTCAAGTTCAAAGCATTCATCTCATGTAAACAGAATGGTAACAATACTATGTTCAGGTTGCACACTGAGATTGATACATACATTTGTCCTTGAATGTTATTGCTTTTAATTAGCTTTTCATAGACCTTGGGGAAAACTATCGTTCAGGAATGATTTATTTATTTTTTAGTTTTGCATAGGAAGTATTGGCTGGTTCCCAAAAACAGTTTAGTACTAAACTTTTGTGTCCATTTAGGGGGAAGAGGTTTGTGGCAATGAAAGTTGTAAAGAGTGCTGAACACTACACAGAAACAGCATTGGATGAAATCAAACTGCTAAAATCTGTGAGTATCCACAGTCATTACAATGTAACTTTAGATTGTATATCCTTTAAAAACATTAGTGGCACATTGCTCTAGCAGATTTGTTTTTCTGTAATAGATGAAAAGGAAAGCACTGTATATAGAAGCAGAATTAGGCATTTTATTATTATCCTTTAATCTGTAAAGGGTACATTTCTAGGGCATTTGAAAAGATGATAGGATATAGATATTGTAATCTGTGAGAGTGGGTAAATTAATCCCAAATTTGGTTTTGCTGCTTATATCATTAGTTGGGTGTCCTGTCAACATGTTAGCTTAGGTGCTAACCTTACTTTCATGCATTCAGCAATATGTTTTCAAGGGATTTTTATGAAGGAGCTGAGGGAAAGAAACACAAGCTCATGAAATAGAACAGCATCAGTACAGTTTCTGAGATAACATACCTGTGGACATAGGAATCTGGCTATGTAACAATGGTCAGAAATGTTAACATACTTGATACTTCAATTTCCTAAAAAGAAATTACATGGGATGAGGATTTAGCAAGAGCCTCAGAAACCTATGAAATTTCGCAGAGAGATTTTTCATTCATTAAAGAATTTCTTGTGATGTTATTTTTTTCTTTTCACTACAGGTCCGCAACACTGACCCAGATGATCCAAATAGAGAGAGGGTGGTTCAGTTATTAGATGACTTCAAAATTTCAGGAGTGAATGGTTCCCGTATCCTTTTAATAGAACAGCCTGTAAGGTCAGGGAGTTAAGTACAAAATCATACACATCTGTTGTTGTAATGGCAGCAGGAGAGGAAAATTATCTCTAGCATTCTTTATCCACAACAAATGTATAAGCATGTCACTCACCTTGGAGCATTGCACTGTCTGGAAGGCATAAGATCAGAATTGTTGGTAACTGTATAGCAAGCTCACCCTGTTCTGCCCATGGATGCTGGTTAGAACTCATGATCTTTAAAACACAAACACATATATGATACTGTGATCTTTACCTGCACACACAAACACTTCCTAAATGAGAGTGGTAAGAGAATTTTTGTATGTTTGAAGAGGAGAGGAAGCTTTTTTTTAAAAAAAAATATTGTTTGTTTGGGATCTGATCTGACTTCATCTATGGTGTCTTATAATGTGTTGGCATCACAGTGTGCAGGGAGCTTAGTGGTGAAATTATATAAGGCTACTGGAATAACTCCATTCATACTTCCTGATGTAATGTTACCCTTGCCACTTTGTAATAGTATTACAGATGCTTTAGAAAATTGCAAGCAGCAAGGCTAGGGAAAGAAGGAATCTACGAATCATGCAATTTTTTCTGAGAGTGGCTATATTTTCAGCAATGGCTAAGATGCTAAATATCCCAGCAAATTCAACCTTGACACAACTACAGATATTTGTATGGTATTTGAAGTTTTAGGGCATCATCTTCTGAAATGGATCATCAAATCGAATTATCAGGGGCTTCCACTACTCTGTGTAAAAAGAATCATCCACCAGGCATGTTCCACCTAATTTGGAATTACTTTGCTTAAATTTGCATGCTGTCAAGTGTAAGAAGCTTCTTTAAAGTAGACTGGCTTTCAGCTTTATGCTTTGGTGAAGCATATGCTGTAGAATGAGTGTGCAGCTGAAGATGCCCTGTGATCTCTCTTGTCAGTTGCTGCTGACGGAACTGATCTTACCTTGCCGTAGTGGAAATCCCATCATCCAATTGCTCTAGGATCCTAGGAAGGAAGATTAAGCTGTCTTTACTCAATGTTTAAGAATAGTAAACAAGTGCTGTGAATCGGTGGGCCAGTTCAAGAGTTTATTATTGCCTTCTAACTTCTAGGTTATTTCTTCTAACAGCAAAATCAGTGACATTATTTTGAGTGGTTTGGAAGCAAAACAAAGCCATTAATAAACAAGAGATAGGTTGCTGCATACCCTGGGAAATCCCAGGCTGTGTATGTATGTATGCATTTATTTATTTATTACATATGTATACCACTTTTCTTCCCTTGTGGAACTCAAGGTGATCTCCCCTCCAAGCACTGACCAGTCCCAGACCTGTCTAGCTGCAGAAAGGTGGCTGTCTCATGGGCCTTCAGACAGTACACACACACCCCACGAAGGCTGCAAAATTCCGAAAGGGGTGTGAGATGGAAAAAGGCTGTGCCTGTGTGTCTCAGTCTGCTCAATGACTGTTTCAATTTGCTTTGATCTGGGTTCATATGTGGGGGGCGGGGGGTGGTTGGGAGGGGTCCATGTTCTGTGTAAGAACAAAAAGCTCTTGGGCTAAGAGGCAAAGAGACACTGATATGGCTGGGGGTGAACAAAGGGAAGGTGTTGGCACCCTTGCTGCTGACTGTGGCAAGTGGATGATCCTTTCTCCTTCCACCCATCCCACCACTGTACACACGCATACACACACACACACACATACAGCAACAGGAAGGGTGGATGGCCATCCTGGGTCACTCTTTCAGTCCTCTCTTCAGCCCTGCAGTATGGCTTTGAGGTAAGGTCCAGAAGGAAATATAGTGATAGCATCTGTCCAGGGCCTGGGGGGTGAACGTCCCTTTGCTGCACTGCTTGCTTTTGCCTCCTATGCACCAGAGAGGCCTGCCACCTCTTCATTCCGGTGAGCAAGGAGGGGATCCACTTGAGTCATTGGCAGGTGAAAAACAAATGGAGTTGGCGAAATGCTGCCAAGTGATACCTGGCCCAATCATAGGTGTGCTTATTCAGAAGTAAGATGCTTTGAGAAGAGTGTCACATTCCCATGTAAGGCTACCTACCTCACTTGGCTTTGTTTGCAAGAGGTGTCTTCCCTTCTTACGACACCCTTGGATGTGAGCTCGGCCATACTCTTAAACTCTGAGGGTATCATTCCCTCTTGTGACACATACACTGCAATGTTTTGTGGTCAGTCTGACTTGTTTCATGTATTCATTACATTTCTAAGCTCTCTAGGCGGTTTATAAGGTGTCATGAGATACCATATAAAAGTTCAAAACTACAGAATAAAAGTAAAAACAAAAATAAAACCTAGCACCAGTGCAAAGATTTAAAATACAATAACAGGTTTAAAACAACAGAAACTAAAAAAAACCACTATAATGCTTGGGAAAATAAAAAGGTCTTCACCTAGTGTTGGAAAGAGCAATATGTAGACACCAGGTGAGCTTCTCTGGGAAGCTCCGTCCAAAATTGGGTGCCACAGCAGAAAAGGCTCTTTTCTTAGTAGCCACCTATCTCACTTTCTTTGGCAGGGTTTCCCAAAGAAGGACCACTGAGGATTATCTTAGGGCCTAGGCAGGTATATATGGGAGGAGATGATCCTTCAGGTATCCTGGCCCCAAGCAATTTAGGGCTTTGAATGTCATTACCAACACTTTGAATTTGGACATAGATTGGCAGCCAGTGATGATGGGAAAGTACTGGCATAATATGATCACATCACGCAGTCCCTCTTAACAGTCTTGCTGCCCTCTTTTGGACAAGCTGAATTTCTGGACCATTTTCAAAGGCAGCCTTGCATATAACGCATTGCAGTAATCCAGACGAGCAGTTACTAGAGCATGGATAATTGTAGGTTGTTGGTTATCATTCAAAAGTGGTAAGTAAAATCGAGAGGATAGGAGAGCTCAGATAAGGTAGGTAGAAGAATAGTGCTAAACTGAACAGGAATGGTTGTTGAAGCAGTAACAGGTTGAAGATCAAGTGAAGTGGGCACATTTTACTGTAGTTTCCATAGTAACCCAATTTTCTTATTGGTCACTTTATAAATGAATGCAGGATTGCTGATATAATTTCAGCGAGACTTTGGTCATATTATACACACAACTACCAAATTCTGGCTCTCTTCAATATATTTCCAAGATGCACCATTGATGTTTTCTATCATCTAAATGCAAGATTTTTGTTGTTTTTTACTCAATCCGCAGGTTTTGCAAGGGCTGGATTATTTGCATGCCAAGTGTCGAATTATCCATACTGATATTAAACCAGAAAACATTCTGCTGTGTGTTAATGACCAGTACATCCGCAGACTAGCTGCTGAGGCAACAGAGTGGCAAAGATCTGGAGCCCCCCCTCCTTCTGGCTCTGCAGGTACTTTGTATATGCTTTCAAGTTGGCTCATTTTGAAGTGTTTAGATAGGACATGGCAGGCATAAAATGTCGGCATCAGTGTATATATTGCTAACATAGAACACTTCATTTTGTCTATAAAATTAGATAATCATTAGATACCATTCCACAAGCAGCTTATGAACAGAGTGTAAACTCATGCTGTGTGGTTCCAAAATATTGTTTCTGATCTCGTGTAGTTCAAGTAAGTGATACAAAACCAGCTTCTTAGAAAGTCTTTGCATTTCCATGAAAGTTTTCCCAGGAGCTCCATTGTAGGATGTCTTTGTAATGAAGTGCATCTAGGACTTGGGTAGGCAGTCTTTGGGGGGGGGGGAGGCTGTGGGCACCTTTGGTGATTTGAGAAACTGTCCTGGGCACCACTGCAAAATGGCTGCCATGGGAGTTGTGTTTAGACTCAAAGGTCAAGTAACCTGCCCAAAAAACTGAGTGGAAGGCAGAGGTGGGATCTGAACCCCAACACACTAAGCAACTTCTTTGGACTCACGGGTTTTAGCACTAACAAAAACCAATTTCGTAGAAGGCAAACATCCCCCCCCCCCACCAGCCAATTCATTCACTGTTTCCCTTTTTCTCTCTGGACATACATTCTCTCACCTTGGCTTACCATACACACATGCACACATGGTCTTTCTCTCACACATTCACCCCCATCCTCCATCTGTTCCTATGCACGCACAAGCACCCCATGCATACATGAGCATCACTCCTATCTCGTTTCAAGCACTCACAAAAACACACCCTTTTTCAGAATCCCTCAAAAAACAACCCTCCTCTAAACCCTCTTCCTCTCCCACACATGCAGCCCCCGTACATTCCGTCATACAAGAACCAAACCTTCCCCAATACCTCAGGTTGCACTCCAGCCGGCTACTCCAACCTCCCCTGGCTGATCTCCCCCACTACTGGTTTCCCTGACCCTCAAGCTGGCTGGGCACACTGCAGAGGAAAGCATTGGCCTGCAGCTGCCCGCCATCTTCATTTCCAAAGAATGTCTCTGTGGCCCAGAGGCATTCATGGGAATATTATTGAGGCATTGCCCTCATAGTTATGTCTGCTGAGCTCCATAGTGCGTAGACTAGTATCTCCACGCATTCTGTTTCCTCCATCAAAATCTCCAATGTACCACTATGAAGTCTCCAGAGATTGTGGTAACTTCGTCAGTTAAGATTTGGATTTTGCACAGTTCTTCCCAGAGAGCAATTCCTGTGATAAACACAGTTAAGTTAAGCTCAGCATTGTTTTCCTTCTGGGAGACTTTACATAAATGATTCCTGACTGCTGTATCTAATTTAAAGTAGCTGCAATGAAGAGAATACTGCCAGTAGTCGCACTATGGGGTGCTGGTTAGCAAGAGATAGCAGTGGAGTGATCCACCTCTGGTGTCTCTTTCTACTCCCCACCTCAGTTAGCAACTAGAAGAGATCTGACTCAACCAAGTCACATCTGGCTCTTTGCAGGTTAAGCACAGGATGGAAGCTTCAGGATGTCAAGCATTTGCATCAGCATTTCAGTCACTGAATGAAATGCATTGTACAAATCTACATTTGGTTTCCATCTCTTGCAAAGTATTTCCCTCCCCAAAAACATGCAGTAGCAAAAAGTTGAAAATCCAGATATTTTTGTCCAAAGATCAGAAATTTAGCAACAGAGCTTATCTGTAGACATTTACCACTGGAGTGAACTCACCTTGACCATAGATCTGGAACAGAACCATTCAGTGACAGCCAAAATTACACATGGCTCCCTGTTCTTAAGTAAAGGTAGTTTTTATGCTACCAGGCAGCTTCTCTATATGAACTATTCTTCCTGGATTCATGTCTTGTGAATTTCTGGATTCAGATGTACTGTAGATATGTCTAGGAAATATGTGAGACCCATCCCCTTTACCAGTTCAGTGGTTCAGCTGCCATGTTTTTCACACTGTTCCTTGTCATCTTTAAGGGTAGAAATGCAGATTATAAAAGGGAATCCTCAGCTATGTGGTCAATGACCCATGCAGAAGGGCTGCCTGTTCTTGTATGTAAGGCTTCGTTTCTCAGCTTTGGAAGAAGCTTGCTTGGTGGTTGAAGGTTAGGCGTATCCCATTTTGGGGATAATAGTTTTAAAGCATGCCCTTCAGTTGGGGAGAATCCCATTCAAAATGTAATGTGTAGCATCATGGCTATGTGAAATACAGCTTCTTCAGGTACCAGTCAGGGTGGATATGTACATGAGGCTGCTTATTCTCAGGGACCAGTATGTTTTGGAAACTCAAGTCCAGGGACCAAAAGTGTACATTGCTGCATAATCCAGGCCCTCCTGTTTGGTTAGGTTCCTCAGCTCTTGGAAACATCCCCCCCCCCTTAATTAAAGGTGATAGGTCTGCCTGGGCCAGGGGAAATTGTTTTGTGGGTTGCCAGCTAGCCACCTGTGGTTTACCAGTTCAGTATGTTAATTAGAAACAGAACTGCCTTGAAGTGACATAAACACACTCTGGCCTTCCCTTCCCTGTGTTTCATCTCTGGATCGCTTTTAAAATGGTATGGTCTTTCCTTTGAGAGATGATCAGAAATCACTAGAAATGAATATTGACTGCTAAATATATGATGGTAACAAACAAAGGGTGTAGCTGAATATTCAAATCATGTCTAGCACATGTTGGCATGCACTGCAGCCCACCATGGCTTATTTGGGCTGTGGTGCATGCCAGCATGTGCCAGTTAGGATTTGAATATTCAGCGCCAGCCATAGCTTGTTGTGTCGTGCAAACCCGGGCTGTAGATGGTCTTGCTGGGTTGTGTGAGGGTTGTTTAACCTTCACACAAGCCCCACCGCCCAGGTTTGAATGATGCAACAAGTGGTGTCTAGGTGCTGAATATTCAAAATGGCCACATGCATGTGCCACAGCCCACCGTGGCTTAAATAAGCCATGGTGGGCTGTTCAATCATGTGTACCCATCCCACTGAGGGATCGTTGCTTGAGGATAACAATCTACACTCCTGAACTATCAACCTCAAATATCTCTGAATTTTCTTTTAAAAATAACCCCTAGCATTGTTCGTGCTAATAATCTTTTCTGCTTGTAATTATGCTCCTTGCTTTAAAACCAGTTACGTAGCCTTAGGATTAATAGCCTAATTCTCATTCTGTATAATAATCTGGCACTGAGTTCTCTCTGCTTACATAAGTAACATTTAGTGTTCAACACAGCTTTATAATGTTCAGAAAGTGTTTTAAGTACCTCCTAATGGAATGAAATCCGAGGATGGCATGTTGAGAGCTTTTTTCTTTAGTGGTATCATCTGCTGACTGTAGAAGATTGTGAGTAGCATGCTACTTCTGCATCATTATGGCAATTCAAAATGCAGGCATACTAATTCTGTTTTTCTCTTGCTTCACAGTGAGTACTGCACCACAGCCTAAACCAGTAAGTGTGGGGCTTTTTAGAACTGAGTTAAATTTTGCATTTGGATGTACATAATTTTTGTGTTGCAGAGCAGCTCCAGTAATGTGGAAAGGCTCCACCCAAAGACGTAATAGTGTCTGAGCATATTTAAATTTCAGATCCTGCCATATGCTCTTCATTTCTTTCCATACTATTAATGGGCACCATTTCTTTGTCTTAGTACTATTGGGAGTGGTCTAGCTTTTTTCCAGCCACTGAAGTTGGACTCAATGGCCTTATAGGCCCCTTCCAACTCTACTATTCTATGATTCTATGAATTGCTGCTGCCCAAATCTGTGATTACCATGTTCACATGTTATGTTACGTCACATGTTCCCAGACCCGGGAGTGTCTGGATTCCTCACATGAGCAAATTAGATATTTTGTGACCTGGTCAGTAGTGCATGAAGGTTCTTATTTTAATCCCTGAAATACCTAAAATGCACTCAGTTATTAATGAGGATTGGCATTTCACAAGGGGGAAAATAAATACTGATAACAATTTTGCACCCTTCACCCTGTCTTTCTAATATAAAAACTGTATTAACATCTGAAAAGATGGCATGAGGCCATATCTGGTGGACAGATGTTACCACAGAGAGTGTTCATTTGGCGTCTTCTACATTGTACACTTAATGGGCACTATGAATATCATACCAGAATTAAAAGAACAAGATTTGATGCTTGTTTGAAAGACTCAGTTAAATCTGCAATCCTATACATATCTACTGAGAAGTAAGTGCAGTGCACCCACACTAGCACAAATGATGTTCACTAGCATAAATCAACACTTGCACAACATGACAGCACTTGCTAGGGCAATGGGGAAAAGCAGCATTTTGCTTCAGATCACTGCTTTTCCCCATTGCCCTTGCAAATGCTAGTTATGTTGCGCAAGTGTTAATTTATTCTAGTTTCAGCACAATTGGACACTATCCAAAGTGTGCATGGTGTCTGGATCTTCTTTATGGTTGGAGAGAAGATCTTTCCTTCTGTCCTTCCTCTTATGTAAAGGCTCTTTCATAAATCCTAAAAATGGTGTGTACTAGATTTTTTGTTATTGCAGTAGGCAATAGATGCCTGAGGGTTAGCATATTTGCAATTACCCTACAGGCTGACAAAATGTCCAAAAATAAGAAAAAGAAATTGAAAAAGAAACAGAAACGGCAAGCAGAGCTGCTGGAGAAACGAATACAGGAAATTGAGGAGATGGAGAAAGAAGCAAGCCCGCCGGAAGCACAGCCTGAAGAGCAGGAAGAGGTTCCAAGACCCCTTGAGCTACTCTTAAAAGAGAGCCCCCCAGATGAAGGGCTATCAGGAAAGACAGGTATTGATCTCTAGAACATATGTGAGTTGGCTGTATTTCATAATAGTTCATCCTTTCAAGCTAAGGAGGTTTTAAAATTGGCATTGGTAGACATTCTGAAACTTGGAAGAACACAAAAGAAACTTGTTTTAACATTACACAATTTGCCTTGAGTGCTGTTTTTGGTGGAAAGGCTGGATATTAATTAATGAATTAATCATGAGAGTTTGCTAATCTTTAGCTCAGCATTTTCCCAGCAGATGTAATGGACATCTAAGCTTAGATCACTGTCTGCAAGTGTTCAAAACGCTTATTGGTATTGGGTGTTATTTCACTGATGCACTCTTATATCTAATCACTCATTAAAACACATTGAATTGTGATTCTGTTCTTATATAAACTTCCCTTGCCTCATAAACCTTCTGACTTTTTCCCCCTTTTTCCTGTAGATGACATTTCTCTTGTGACAGAGCAAACTATCTTAATGGAGGGGGTTGAAAAATGCATAACCGAAATCAACTGCAATGGAATGGTGCAAATGGCTACCTTCTCCGATTCAATGAACCAAGTGTCAGTGAGACTCGAGGAAGACCTTCATAATGCCAACGATTGCAGTGGTCCCTCTCAGGAGCAGGAAGAGGATGAGAGCTGTGCTTACAGCCAAAGTAATGGTGGCTCAGAGAACACGATACAGGAGCCAATATCAGGCTCCTGTGTGCCCTTACTTTCGGAGGTTCTGGATTCAATGGTATGCCAGGGGACCTCAAGTGATGAACAGTATTTCAGCGAGCAACAGATCAGCAACTTACAAGAGAGCATCAGGGCAGAAATACCTTCAGAGGATGAGAATGAGAATAATGGGTCCTCTGAGAACAGTAAAGGTACTACATGTGGTTCCTATGTAAGAAATAAATAGTTCAATTTTGACAAGTTGTGCTGTAGAATATGTTGCAACAATGTTTCGTGTTTTTATAGAGCTTTTCCTTATTGTTCAAGATGCTTCACATACATGATCCCCATAATCTTATAACAGCCTGGTAAGGCAGTCTAGTACTGTTCCCATATGAGGAAAGAGAGAGATTGAGCCAGCTACCTAGCAAGATTAACTATGGTTAATCTTAACTACTTTTGGAAACAAGCCAGCTTCATAACCCGTGGTTAGAAGGTGGCATTTTCAAGCAAACCATAGTCACAACTACCAAGCCACGGTTAATAAAAAATGGAAGCAAAAACTTCTGATCTCTTCCTTATGGCCACATGATAGGGGGAGCCATGGTTTATCGTACCATCTGAACCAGCTGATTGATGTGAATTTAATACTTTACCCCAGACAAGGATTGTCTAGAATTCTTATGACAAATAATGCTTTTAGAATTAGTGTGACAGATGGTGGCTCTAACCATGTGAAGTTGACTGTCTGTTGTTCATGTTGTATCTAGGAAAATCTGCTGCTGGAAATTTCCTCCTTAATCCTCTTGAGCCTGTGAATGCTGAAAAGCTCAAAGTGAAGATAGCTGATCTAGGAAATGCATGTTGGGTGGTAAGTTTAAAGCCCCTTTCCATACTGTGACAAAAGTTGCTAATCTCTTTGGAGTTACCTCCAGTGGATGTAGCTTCTTTTAAGCATGTAAACAGGGTTCTATAGGTACCAGCTTGCCAATGGTAATCATATATTTTGATCTCTTAAACATAGCATGGATTAGGGGCAAAAGCTCATCTCCATGCTCACATCAGGCATCAGAGGCACTTAGAAAGCAATGTGATGTCCTGTTTCCAGGTGCCTCTGATGTTCAATCCAATATCAGAGATGAGCCCCCCACCTTCGTTCAATTTGGAGGAGCTGCAGAGTCTAGTATCCAATATCACACTCTGGCAACAAAACAATTTGGCTGATAATAAGCCGTTCTGCTGAGAAGTATATTGATATGTAAAAACTGTCAATATTTCAGTAATATAGCTTTATTCTACTATTTCGTATTTGCTTTTGTTAGAATTAATACGATACTGATTTGGAGAACAAGGCTACCTCATACAATTTTTCTACTATTCTCCAAACATTTCTAATTTTAGGATAGAAGATTGAGTGTGTCACAACATTACTGTTGTATAATAATGTCTGTAGGAGTTCAGGAACGGGGAGCCCACAAGCCCAAGGCTCTGTGTGGCTCATTTTCAATCTATTTAGGATAGTGCTCATCTGAACTGGACCATTTTCTCTGACCTCCAGCTTACAACATAGCTTGGCCTAAGATGTTCCAGTCAGCTTTCTTCACGGAAGGCTTGCTTTTCCTGGAGGCAGCAGTGGGGAACGGCTTTCTAGCTTACTGCTGGTCCTCATTTTGTAAACTGTTTCTTTTCACCCACTTCTTGCCTCAGTGCTCTTCTGCTATCATGCTCTGCAACGTCAGTCTCTAAGGCTGGCTATTCAAGATGTCAGGATGCATTTAGGACCCCCAAGCTGCTTCAGACAACAGTAACCTGACTCTCACAGCTGAACTATAAGTTCGGACATGATGCATGGTACAGCCCTCCTGCAACTATACTGCTTTAGAATGAAGAGAGAGGGGTGCTGCCTGTTCGTCCCATGTGTTCATTTACAAAAACCATGAACCAGCTTCTCTGCTGGTGGGAAATTGGAATGTGAGGGGAAAGAGTTTTAACCTAACCCAATGTGAATTGGTGCCTGATGGACCAGGGTGGTGGTGGACTATATTCAATTAGAACTGTGGTAGATAGAAGAGAATATGATTATGGGAGATGGCAGATTAAGTGAAAGGCAAGGACAAAGGATAATTGGGAGCTGTTTCCTCTTGCAGGTCCTGTCCTCCATCTGTAGCTACACTGATAGCAGTGTTTAGGCCCACTTGACTTCAGCTGGTGCCTGTTGATGCCATTGAACACAATGGGATTCCTTTCTGAGCAAGCAGGGACGGGATTGGGCTGTATATATGCAGAGCCGGACTTTTTTTCTGTTGTGGTGCCACAACTGCAGAGTTCCCTCTTTAAAGACACCTGCTAGTCCACATCACTATTATAATAATGGGTTATAATTATTATAACCCATTATGGGTTATAATAATTATTATATGTTTACAACATATGGGTTATGTTGTAAACCGCCCAGAGAGCTTCGGCTGTGGGGCGGTATATAAATGTAATAAATAAATAAATAAATAAATTATACAAATGAGGCCCACTTGTTTGTCTCATCTGAAAGCTATCTAGCTTTAAAATTGTTGATCTTAACGTTTATGGAGACCCAGGAAGCTACGTTCCTGTCCATGTCTCTGTTGGTCCTTTTAACACAGCATCCTTTCATTCCACAGCATAAACACTTCACTGAGGACATCCAGACCAGGCAGTACCGATCCTTGGAAGTACTCATTGGAGCGGGCTATAGCACCCCAGCTGATATTTGGAGCACAGCCTGCATGGTAAGTTCAGTCATGTTTCTTTCACGTTTTGGTTTCAGAGTTCCCTACGAATTGCTAGCCTACTACAATTTCTGTTGTACCACAATCAACTGATTTAACTAAATAAATCTTAGTCTGTTTTAAAGTTTTATCAGATATTTTCTTGTCTTTCTTCAATACATTTGTTTTATGTTCTATACCGCCTTGAAATCTGATATGATGAAAGGATCGTCTAAAATTGTTTTAAATAAAAATTAAATGGAGCTTTTCATTTAATGGGAATGAGAGTTTTTTAAAAATTGGCAGCATAGTAATAATAATATAAATATTTGGTAAGCCCCCTTGTTTCAGACTTAATGGCCAAAGTAATTACAGTTCTAAAGTCCAATAATATGTCTTTATTCAGTTTCTGTGTTTTGTTAAATGTGGATTTCTGGGGTATGAACGTTGCTTTAAATTAAATTTGCTTGACACTTTCCCAACCTGGAGCCCTCCAGCTGTGTGGGATTGCAAGTCCTATCATTCTCAGCCAGTATGGGAAGGATGCCATGTTGGGGAGGGTTGCCCTACAAACTAATGTATAGTTAGGATTGCTGCTGTAACATTCAATGACTGTTCCCAAATGAAATGCCTGAAAGTTCTCTGTTGTTTTCTTGTTCAGGCCTTTGAACTGGCTACGGGTGACTATCTGTTTGAGCCTCATTCTGGTGAAGATTACTCACGGGATGAAGGTGAGGACTAAGAACAGACTCTTCTAAATTACTAGAAATGATGCATGGGGTGGGGGGATTGAGGAGAGGAAGTTAAGATTGGAAGCATTTTAAAAATAATTCATTTTTTTCTTCTGGGGTTTTCTAAGTATGTTTGGGGTTCACTGAAGCAGGCTAATGAAACTGGGCTTTAAAAACCCATTTCACTCTTTTCCTAATGTCGTTACACAGTTCTTGGTAGTGTATCAATGTATACATTTAAATACATATTCTGAGATATATATTTTTTTTAAAAAAATCCAGATTAATGTGGGGCCAGAACAGAATTGTGGATAAAAACATGTAAAAATGACATGGACTGAAATAGCAGACTCACCTACCCTACTTGGATGCTCACCATTTTTGTGGGAAACCACAGCCTACGTTCCAAATAAATGTGCTTAAACCCATGGATTTCAGTGCGCCTGAGTGAACTTAACTCTGTGGCCATATCTTGCTGATGATCTCTGATAAATAGCTGTTAAATGTAGAAAGTAGAGAGAAATCACATGGGTCTAAGCCACACTTAGCTTTCCTAGTATTTCTAAGACATGAGCTTTGACACAGAAGCAAAAAATAAAGGCAAACTTCTACACAAATACATTGAGTTAATCCACTCTCAATTTCTACATTGGGAATAGTAATGTCTGTATTCCCTTCTTATTAAAAATAAGGTGATTTATAAACTATTAAGCCAATCACTAAAAAATAATGAATAACTAAATGATAAAATCCAATAACCATGAACAATTAGTTCTGAATTCCTCTGGGCCACAGGAAAACGTAACTGTGTAATTTTCCAGCAGGCTACAATCGAGTAATACTAAGAGCTCCCAAAACCGTAGAATAGCTAGGTTTTCTTCTCTTTTTTTGAGGCATTGCTTTGGTAGAGAGGGGCTTCAAAAGGCTTGAGTGTCTGACCAAGGTTCTCAAAAAAGGCAGTGTGGGTTAATACTAACATTAATTTTTCTTTCTTTCGTGCTTTCTTTCTCGTTTCCCCCCCCGGGCAACACAGATCACATTGCATTGATTATAGAACTCCTGGGAAAAATACCTCGCAAACTCATTGTGGCTGGAAAATACTCTAAAGAGTTTTTCACCAAAAAAGGTACGGGGACAGAAACTGAGATATCCATACTGTATGTGGTGGTTGAAAGGGCGAGGGCTCCAATCTAGGAGCGATTGGAAGAATTTTTACTCCAGTGTTGTTGCTGTTTTAACTCCCGTTTTGCTCCTATTCTAGTTGTTACTTGCTTTCTTTGTTTAATTTTTTAATAGCAAAGTGCCCACTTGCTTTACTGATTTCTCTGAGCAATGTGAGGGTTGGGGGAGGGGTGTTACTCACTATAGGGTTGGATCCAATGGTGTCATTCCACTGATGGAACTGCTTTTGTCAGCAGAACTGGGAGGAAGGTGATTCCATCCCCACATCTTCCTGTAGGCCCTCAAAACGTGCTCCAGAGGGCTGGGAAACACTCCAGAGCAGCATGGAGGCCTGCAGGGAGGAGGGGAAAGGGAGAAAATCCCATTGCACTTGCGGCCATCCACTAGCATGTACTCTATATTCGGCACAATCTTGCCTATCTGTTGCTGCACCATAACCCCCACCCCAAAAATATACTACCTAGCATCAGGTGTGACATTTGGAAGTCTCCCCTCTCTTTTTATTATTGGGTAACATAATTTAAGGCAACACTAAAGTCCTGCCATCCCCTCCATTGACCTTCCTGTTCCCGTTAATGACATCCTGTTAATCTTCCTGTCATCGTTCGCAGGTGATCTGAAGCACATCACCAAACTGAAACCATGGGGCCTTTTCGAAGTTTTGGTGGAGAAATACGAGTGGGCCCAAGATGAGGCAGCTGCATTCACAGACTTCTTATTGCCTATGCTGGAGCTGAATCCCGAGAAGAGAGCGACAGCGGCACAGTGTCTCAGGCACCCCTGGCTGAATTCCTAGAAGCTGCAGCCTGAAACCGCGGCCCTATAGTTGGGTTTACAGCATAATATATATACACACACACCTAGATGTCCCAGATCCCCCTTCTCCCGGGTCAGTTTTTTCCTTGTTGAATTTCAGAGCGAAGCTTCTCCTTGAGAGCTTTTGAGATTTTAGATAAATCTAACTGTTCATGTGAGTTTGTGTACGCGACTCAGTAGGGACTATTGTCAGCCAGTGGGCGTCCAATATGTTTTGCTGTGATTGGAGTTTGCCAAAGAGTTTTATGGGAATGTGAAATTACCCCCTGGCCCTCTTCCTTACTCAAGTACCTTCCCCTGAAAGTGTGGGGAAATCTCCATTGGGACACACTCCCTTAACTATATTGCAGTCATCCCAAGGGGGATGTGAAGAGCTGTGAATCCCTCCTTAGCTCACTGACTCCAGGAGTCATTTTCTTAGTGCACATCCAGTTGCTGACAGTAAGAGGAGAAATGGCAGATGGCACCAAGGTGGTAGCTCCATGTGGAGCACTGAACTCTACTCGACTCATTCCTTTGGTGTCTGCTCTGCTGCTTGGGTAATGTTTCTTGTTTGTTGTTCCTCTTTTCAGACATACTTTTCTCTAGTTTTAGCCATTTTGAAACAACCTATATGAAAGTGTATATTTTAGCACCACTTTTGTTCCCTCGGTGTTCAGGTGACTTTCTGAGTCCGGTGAAATAAGCTGCTCTCCAAAGCTGGAGCGTGTGGATTTGAATAAGTTTCACGAGGAAAATGAAAGCAAACAGGAGTTGGTTAAATTAACAGCCCCTCCAATACAGATCTATGCATTTGTTGGCTGTGGAAGGGCAGCCAGGTTGCCCACGTTCTATGCCAGGCCTGCCCAACATGCAGCCCTGGCCAATATATGTTGCATGCCAGCTGTGTATTTTGGCCCCAAAGGTGCTTGATATCAGAACAGGTTTCTGCAACCCAAACCCTGCAAAAACAGTGGGCTTACCAAGTATGTGGCAGGCCACCTATTACATCGGTCTGCCTCATGCCATCACGTCGGCCTTGTGTGAAATTGTATTTTTAGTAGAGAGCAGTTAGTTTTCAGTCTAGAAAAATAGGATATATCCTTATTCTTTAGCAGTAAGGAAAGATGCTGTTAGTGGCTGTCTTTCCAGCCATACTTTATGCCCAGACTTTGTACCACCGCATTTCGAAAGGTTAATGAATGTAAAGGTATCTACCCTGTTAACTTGTCCAAGGTGCTGGACTCTAGAAATGACCTTTCTGAATAGAAATTCTTTTTTTTTTAATGTATTAACATCAGGGCAAATAATCTAGGGAAAGAGTAGTCCGATTTCCCCTTCCCCCAAGAGGTGAAGTGTCAAATTCTGTTTTTCAGCATCATTACAAATATGATTGCTCAACAGAATGCAACATAAGATTTTAAACTCCTAGGAAAGGGGGTTAGTTGTGACTGACTCTTGTAGGCGTTTTTATTTTATTAGAAAGGTATGTAATACTTGCTAGTTTTACAATGAGTATCTCCCAAGCTTCCCCAGGTTATTAGAAAAAAATATCCCCTGCATCCTCTTGTAATGTTAGGTTTGGAGATGTTGGGATTTGCAACGGCCCTTCCTGACCATGGACCAAATAGGCCTTCGAGGTTACAAAATTCTCCAAGGCTGGAAACTGTTGGAGGACTCAGACTTGCAGGCACTGTGTGGGGCAATTTAATGCAAAAGCTACCGGCAGTGAGACACGCTTCTCAGGTGTTTTCTCTGTGTGAGAATTCCGAGTTTGTAGTAATCTTTAGGGATCCGCCTCCTCCCCTGCTTTACTAAAAAAAATCTAGTGCAGTTTTATTTTTTGTTCCTTTAAAAACTGTGCGTGCAACCACCATATCCCCATTGCTTTCCAATTTGGCCACTGTGTCATACGATGCCTGACTGGTGCTTTAGCAAACTGTGCTGCATGTCCGTTTAGGAGATCTTAAGTAAGGTTCTGTATGCGCAACCTTAAAGATGAAAAGGAAAAAGTTCCAAAAGTTTTAATGATATTCCTGTTATCTGGAGTATCTTCCTCACCTCCCGAAAGCACTTCTGTGCCTGTCTATAAAAATATTTAGGATGGGACTAGAATGTATAATAATACTTTCTCTTTGAATACTGTGAAGACTTGCTGGCAGGGAGAATTGAATTTCCGGTGTCAACGCAACCTAGTTTGCTTCAACATCCTGACTACCCGAAAGGAACAAAATGTTCACAGTTGGAAGGGGGGGCTGCATCTCTTGGTTTTATTTTAGGTTCCCTCCACAGAAGAAGGCTGCCGCCGCCTCTTTTGCACTAAAAGAGAAGATCTGGGGTAATACAAGAGGTACCTTGTCAGGATTGCCTATGTATTCTGTGACTCAACATCGGATTCACTCAACTTCCAAATTGCCATAAAGTGCTCACGAACTGATTTGTACTTGTTTTGTTGGCCTAAACCCTGAAGGAAAAAAATACATTTTTATTCTTTCTATTGGGTGCATTGTCTTTTTTTCTTTGTAAATGCAGCACAATAAACAGATTATTAAATAATCCACAGGTACTTTTGATATGCCGTCTGTATTCATCCAGAGCTTTTATACAGTAGAGCCTCTTATCTGAATAGGTTGTGAGTCAGCAAGAACCTTGAGTAAAATATGAGCAGTACTGAGGTAATTGTATTGTGGGAGTACTTTCGTGGTGTCGTTCCATGACTAGAGAGGAAAAGAAGAAAAAACAGCATTTGGCTACTGCTAACTTCAGAAAATGATGGTTTTACTGCTAGGCTGGTGCGTTGACACTTGGAAGCATACATCAGAACACATCATTGGTCAGACATTTTATTAGCACAGTCTAAGTGAAATTCACCTTTATAGAACTGAGAGAGTCGTTTATCTTGGTGTATCAAATTGGGAAAATTTAGTGGTTAGATCTAGTAGTTAGGATCATTGGAAGAGGACATTTGGTAAAGGCAGGAGGAAAAGCGCTAGTGTTTCAATTAAGATCTCGGACTTGATTACAGATCAATTGTTCTTGGGTACCAATATTGCTGCATATGTTTGAGCTGCTCATTTTTGCAATAGATTTCTTTAATCTCTGCTTTGTGGGAAATTCCAACAGGTAACACCGAACGTAAGAACCAAATAAGACAAAATCCAGAAAAACACAAGCAACTGCATACCTTTCCATGGTCGCCATCTCGCTATGATACATGATAATCTAATCTGAAAGAAATGTGTTTCAAAGAGAATTGTAGAGCAGGATAGAAACCCCTTGTTCAAAGAGGGATGTCAGCTGTTCCCGAAGGGAGGCCTAAAAAATGACTGGGGACTAAATAGGTATTATAGTGTCCTTCCACCTGGCTTGAAGTTATTTTCATCTGGCGCTTTTTATGTGAAAAGCACCAGCATGTATATAGAAAGATTTATTAAAAAGAGGAAGCAGGTAACTTCTCACGGGCTGTTCGATACCTTGTAAGCCGACTTTCTCTCTTGATTGAATGGATGAATTCAGAAATTCATAAACATGTTGATACTTGCATAGAATATCTATGGCAGGGATGTGGAATCTGCGGCCCTCCAGATGTTGATAAAGTACTACCCCCACCATCCTTTACCAGTGATCAGGCTGCCTGGGGCTAATGAGAAGTAGAGTCTAATAACATCTAGAGGGCAACAGGTTCTCCAGTCCTTATCTATGATTCTCCAAGAAAATGTGTTTTAGTACAGTTCTTAGCAAAAGTGAAGGTTATGACCAGAGTTTTACCTAATCCTGAGCAAGATGGGTTCTAGTGAGCTCCTGCCTCCATAAACTCTGGTAGGCTTACCTGGGAGAGGAGGGTAACAACGTTCCAAATACTGCCAGATGGCTGAGTTTAGCTTCCATTCTAATTTCTCACCATGCCTTGAAGCAACACTATGTCAGGGCATTTTATGGGATGTTAAAATGGTAGCTAGATTTAAAAGGAAGCCAAGGTGGGCCCTGTCACATGCCTTTGCTGGTCCTGGTTTTGATAGTCTGAAGTAGTTGTCTTTCTATAGAAGGAATTCAAGTTTTGCAAAAGGGCTCTCTCTTTTTGTCGGGTTAAGTTCCCTTTTTGTTGTTGTTTGTCCTTGTGTCACAACATAGTCAAATGTCTACAGATAACTAACAAAAGCAATGACATTGTTGCCCCTGACCCGTGTGTGTGTTGAACAGCCTTCTTGAATCCAGCTGAAAGGTTAGGAGTGTGTACACCCAGTTCAACCAAAGGCAGAAGTCACTATGCTTGAGATGGCTTCAGTCTTCCTCTTCATTCATTCCCTTCTGCAAGACAAAAGAACATTCAAAGGGTGATCCAGAAAGTGGGTCCCAAGGCTGCCTTGAGTTTAATCATGGAAGAAAGGCGGAATGTAAAGATAATGATAAAAAATGAACTCTAAAGCCTTCACGGAGGTTTCCAATCCTGCATGAGCACTAATTTTTATAAGCTCTGCAAATTCCCATAGCATGTGAGCACCTGAATGCTGATGCTAGCTTTATTGCAATTATCTGACTAAGCTCAATGCTTGCTAAATCATTCCATAGCCCTGGTTGTGTATGCTGCCTACTAGTGTGATTTCTGAAACTGGTGGGGGAACCTATCATTTGTCTGCCCTGAGAAAAGTAGGCTTACCTTTATTGTCCACTTGGAAGTCTGACGGAAGGAGATTGTCTTGCCGGTTGCCAAGCACAAATGCCAAGAAGGAGAGGATGAGGGCGTCGAGGATCCCAATGATGCAAAGGATGTAGGCCCAGCGCACCGTGCACACACCCAGGGTGTATTTGTCAGTTTTCTCTCCACACATGCGTTTCACCTCCGGGGAGTCCCAGCCATCAGGGTAAAGCAGGCAGCCTATTGACAAGCCTGCACCTAAAGGGGAGATGTTCTGTTACTATTTTGAAATCTATGGCTGTAATAACTTTTGTATGGTTGCTTTTCTTATTCAGGCCGGCAAATTTTCAGTGCAAGCATGTTATAGGAAAAGATTTGCAAATGTAATGTGGAGAAGGTCTATGGGATCTCTCTCAGCACCTCCCCTAACAAGTTTGTAGGATTATTTGGGGAGAAGCCATGATGGTTAAAGTGATGTCGAAATGATACACATTGGTAGAGTTCATAAGGCGCTAGAAACAAAATTATAGAGCTGGGTGGGACCAAAAGGCCGTCTTGTCCAGGCTGCAGAGATGCTGGAGCATCCTTCCACCCACCAGACACTTCCAGATCATCAGTCTTCTCATGGGGGGAGAACAGGTGTTTCTTACAAAGCAAAGGGCTCAAGGTGACTCATCCAAAGAAATTGTGGGACACTACCAATCATGGAACATGGTACATTTATATAAGGCTGGGCTGTTGTAACCTTTTCCTGAATGGAACTTTTAAAGCACTTCCGTTGTCAAATTGCTATTTCTATGTTAGTATTAGCAATGAGTGAACTTACCCCAAATTAATGTGTTACTTCAAAAGTAATGAATTTGTCCATATGTGGGAGAGTGAAGGAGAGGAGCTAAGAAGAAAATTCAAGGAAACCAGCAGTGTGGCGAAGAAACAGATAAAGCAGCCTGCAGCTAGAAGAAGAGTGAACCTCCACATCAGAGACTGGGAACAGAAACTAAGGAACTGGGACAAGGAACTGTTGTTGGCCTACCTGTGTATACAAGTTTATCAAGCAACATAATGAGAACTGTAGTTTGGAATTGCATTGTGTGGCATGGTGTCATGCATCCACCACATTATGCCCCCTTTCTGATTGGTTGTACTCACATGGCCTGCCTGTGTGATGATGTCATGAGATATTTACTTGCCATCACTGATCACCAGTATGAATATGGACCCTGCAGAGACAGCATGCACCTCCTAGCGGAGCCAGAGTGGTAGAAGCATCAGCAGCTATGAGGAAAGCAACTTAAGGAGACGGCTTCAAATTTGCTTGCTATAAAGGTGTGCACTAACACAGGATTCAACCAATGAGCTGGATCTGGAATTGGGCAGTATCACTAGTTAGCAAGATAGACCTTCTAGGCTGCACAACCATTTGTCACTGCTGGCAAGGTGGCAGAAAAAGAGTGTTCAGTAAGAAATTCTTAATCTCCTGTATGGATGTTGATTTCTGTGGCACACAGCACTTGATGCCCTAAAACAGCCACATGATAATAGTTATTCTACTTTGATGTACTACACACTGATGGTGTGTTAAGTGATAATCGTCTCCGGTGCTTCTTTCATGCCAACCGCTTTCTGCCTTCTTTTCTTGCAGACACAACTGATTTCTGTTACCAGCAATGGTGATAGCCCAGGGCAGCCTTCCCAGACCTGGTGCCCTCCAGATGTGTTTGGTTACAACTCCCAGCATCCCCAATAAGCCAGCTGTTCATGCAATCACCTATCACAGGGTGAAAAGAGCCCTTGATCATGCCAAGAATTGTTGGTTCTCTTTCAATTCACTTTATAAATGCCAAGTTCTACATCTAGGAAAAAGAAATCAAATGCACAGTTACAAGATGGGGGATACTTGGCTCAGCAATACTACAAGTGAGAAGGATCTTGGAATTGTTGTACAAGCTGAATATGAGCCAACAGTGTGATGTGGCTGCAAAAAAGGCAAATGGTATTTTCTGCTGCATTAATATAAGTATAGCTTACAAATTGGGCGAGGTACTGGTTCCCCTCTATTCAGCACTGGTTTGGCCTCATTTTGAGTATTGCGTCCAGTTCTGGACACCACACTTCAAGAAGGATGCAGACAAGCTGGAGCATGTTCAGAGGAGGGCAACAAGGATAATCGGGTCTGGAAACAAAGCCCTATGAGGCGAGACTGAAAGAACTGGGCATGTTTAGCGTTGAGAAGAGGAGACTGAGGGGAGATGTGATAGCACTCTTCAAATACTTGAAAGGTTGTCACGTAGAGGAGGGCCAGGATCTCTTCTTGATCATCCCAGAGTGCAGGACAACTTACAGGTAGCCTGATTCCAGATGGACATCAGGAAAAAACTTCATGACTGTTAGAGCAGTACAACAATGGAACCAATTACCCAGGGAGGTCGTGGGCTCTCCCACCTTCAAGATGCAACTGTACAGCCATCTTTCAGGTGTAGTTTAGGGTGGATACCTGCATTGAGCAGGGGGTTGGACTTGAAGGCTTTATAGGCCCCTTTCCAACTCTACAATTCTATGTTTGTATGATTTTAAGGCACAAGCATAGCTGGCGAGAATGCTGGCAACTGTAGGACTTATTTCTGTCTGAATTTGCATAGGATTGCACCCTTACTCTCTAAACCGGGGATGGCTCCTGGGATCTACTTTATTTTTGTATTTTTCTAGATCCTTAAGGTCCCCCCAAATGGAGTTAGGTGCATGAACCGACCTTTACACTACGTTCAGCATCCAAGGCCCTCCTCCGGGTGCCTCTTTCAAGGGAGGCTTGGAGGGTGGCAACAAGAGAGACTGCCTTCTTGGTGGTAGCCCCCCAATTATGGAATTATCTCCCCAACCAGGCCTGCCTGGCACTAATGTTATCTTTTCACTGCCAGGTTAAAATTTCCCTCTTTTCTCAGTCTTTTGGCAGCATATAATGAGTTTTAATTAGGTCCTGGATTGTCTTTGGCTGATGGTTTAAAAAAATGTTTTGAGATATCTGTTGTCTGTATGTGTGTTGTCTGTTTGTATGGTTTTTATGTAAATGACTTTTTGTAGTTTGTATAATGTGTTTTAATGGTTTTTAATTTTTGTAATCTGCCCAGAGAGCTTTGGCTATGGAGCAGTATAGAAATATAATGAAATGAAATAGTGACTAAGATGGGGTGGGGTGGGGTGGGGTGGGTGTATACCTGGTAGAATTAAGGAACAGGGTGTCTCTGAAGGCTCAGATCAAGAATTTGTTTTCAATATCATAACTGAGCCTGCAACCTTTTCACACAAAAGTCTGCTCCTGGTTTCCCCACAAGTTTTCTTCATTTTGGCAGCCTGACTGAGGCTTTTTGTTGCTGCTATTGATTAAAAAAGGGGGGAACCAAATCCATGCAGATCAACTGCAAATCACCCCAAAATCTACCCGTAGTTCCTAATTTACCTCTTGTTCACCCCTACTCTATATCACCCTGTGAATAAATATGAAAAAAGAGCTACCTCCCCACCAGTTGTTGGGGAGCATGAGCAGGAGGCTGCTCTTGCACTCATGTCCTGCTTGTAGGTTTCCATGGGCAGCTAGTTGTCCACTGTGTGAACAGAGCGCTGGTCTAGATGGACCCTTGGGGAATGTCTACACGAAGAGTTTGCCCTTGGATGGCTTCGCAGGAACGGTCAGCTACATGACGCAGCCACCATTGCAAAGCCATCCGGGGGCAAACACTGGAAACTCCGTTCCGAAAAAGTCGGGCACTTACTCTGAATTTTTTGGGCAGTGGAGCCCATGGTGCCCCCTGATTGGTCACCATGGGTGGCCCTGCGTCTTTGTAAAAGTAAAAAAAAAAAAAAAAAAAAAACGGGGATGGGGAGAGGAACAGGGCCATTTCCCTCCCATTTCTTTTTTAATTTTATTATCTGTATCTGCGCAGGTACAGATAATAAAAAGAAAAAGAAATGGGGTGGGGAGGAACAGGGAGCCAGAGGGAGAAGACATGGTCCACCCAGTTCCTCTCCTCACGTCCTCCTCTGGCTGCCTCATCCCTTTACCCCCATTTTTAATTTTTATTATCTGTACCTGTGCAGCTGTGTAGATACAGACAAAATAATAAAAAAGGGGGGAAGGACAACCCCTTTCCTCTCCCCCCCTGTTTTTGTTTGTTTGTTTTTTACTTTTCCAGAGCCGGAAAGTTTGCACTTGCGTTCCTTCCCGTGCAGATGCTGGGAGGGAACGCAAGTGCAGGAGCAAGGCGCCTCGTGTGCCAAAGCACCGCCGTAAAGTCGGGGGCCTGGTTTGATCCAGCATGGCTCTTTTTATATTCATGTTCTAGATTTAAGTGATTTCTTCACTTAAACAACAAGCTTGCACAATCGGGCTCTATTGATTAGATCTGAAGGAGATTATTTTGGGTCTCAGCCGCCTTGTGTTTTTACTGGAGTGCAAGGTAACTATTCTGAGCCACCTTATCTTGCCTTGACATATAGGTAAGAGAAAGGTAACCTCTTAGCTATATCCAAACCCATTTAGCTTAATGAGATAAATCCTTTGTTTCTTTAAAGAGGCAAATTGGCTAAAGGGAGACAGGAGGAGAGACAGAGTGTAATCTGCATTTCGTTGCCATCTTTCCTGGACAGCAAAGTCAGCAAAGACAGCTCTGAAACTTGCCCCTTCCAGTCTTCCTACAAGGCATAAAAGATGGGGGAGAGAGACAGAGCATGCGTGCGTGTGTGAGAGAGAATCATATAGATTCTGGTTTTAAAAAAATAAATGGAAGAGAAGGTGATATTAAGAAGATCCTTTACATATGCTAGTTCTGTCCATTTTGTTTATGGTGATACAAGACAACCACAGGATTCGTAATGGGACTTGTCAGACTTTGCAATTGGGAGACAAAGAACTGAACAACTAATTTTACTTCCATGTGCCCAAGGTAGCTTTGGGAATATGGCACACTGGTGGCTGGGTTTCAAAACATTTTTTTGGATATTGGCATATGGCATTGGAGGGAGAGGGTGGCTGCTGTTCGAAGAAGATAGATCCAAACTTTTTGATTGCTAAAAGTCCTGCTGTTTGGCTCCAGAGATTTCACCAAACCTTGTCTACCTGTTTTATTGTTTAGGAACTTAAGAAGAGTCATGCTGGACCAGCCCAACAGGCCATCTAGTCCAGTGTTCTGAACACACACTGGCCAACCAGGTGCCTGTTGGAAATCCACATCAATGCAAAAGCACCATATTGTCCATGTTCCCCAGCAACTGGTGTATATAGGCCTACTGCCTCTGATCCTAAAGACAGCATATCGCCATCAGGACTAGTAGCCATTGATAGCCTTCTCCTCCAAGAAGCTTGTAAGAGCTAGGAAAATGTGTGAATGAACATGGAGGTTCACAAGCTGCTGAATTCTATAGCTCAGAAAGAGCAGGGATGTCTGGGACTGGGGGAGGTGGCAGCTGACAGCATCCCTGCTGTTAAAAAAAGGGCTGGTGCTGCGTCCCTGTTACTCTTGGCTCCACTACACCACTGGCCAGTACCAATTATGTGTCTGACTGTACTTGCATGAAATAATGGAAAACACACAGCCCTACTCACATTTGTCACCTGTACCTGCACTTTTCCAGTGCATTTGTGCTCATTGGCTCCTGAGAGCTATTTGGATGCCTTTCCAAGCCTCTTACTCTTAAGCTATTTATGGTTTGGAGCCAGCCTGAATTAGAGCTTTCCTAATGCAGCTGTGGCTGCAGCCGCTTCCTACTGCTTATTTAAAATGCCAGGGCTCATCCTGCTGGGTTGTTGCTAGCTTTCGTTCAGGGTGCCAATATCTTTGGCCTGATGTATTCTTTCTCCTAAAGTGGAGCTCTGCAGATCTTGTAACAAGGCTGCAACCTTTCTTATGGACATAAATATTACAGAAGGTTTTAAGTGTCACTCTTGGATTTCAGCCTCTTCCCACTGTGGAATCACAAATTGCCCAGGATCCTTGCTATTCTTTTGCTTCAGATGTTGCTATGACTGATGGCCACCCGTATTAATCGCATAAACAGGATATCCTAGAAGAAGTGGAACTTTGCCACTTAATACATGCCCTAATTTGATGTGCTGTTTAGATGGGGAGTCTGGATCTGGAACTTATCAAGCAATGGCTAGTCTCCTTTCACATATTAAATATTGTAGCTCACTTATCTCCCTTGGATGGGAAACATAACTGGACTCAGGAAAGTGAATTAATGTAAAGATGTGCATCAGCAAATGTACTTTTGTGTCTTCAAACAGGGTGATTTCATTGTCTCGGCCTATGCCTGTTCTTCAGGATTACTGTTCTTGGTCCTTTCTTTATGGATACTCTCATGGTAATCTAATCTGTTTGTGTAGTCTCAACTATCCTTACCCTTAAAGACACCTGACCCTATTCCCCCACCCCTGTTTTTCTACATTAAGTCTACTTCTGATATTAGAAATAGTGAATTGGGTCCAGACTAAGTCATGCTTCGAGTAAATGCATTGAAATCAATAGGACATAAGGATTCCACTATGCATGTTATCCTGTTATGTTTCTGCTTTACTGTTCGCTGTCTATTATCTTTCCATATCAATTTAAACTTTTGCCTCCACCCCCCCCCCATCAAAAGCATTTAATAGTCTACTTGGCATTACCAACTCTGCTCTCCTGGTGTTTCAGGTGGGTGGAAACTTTAATATTTCAGTTTATCCTGTTTGCTCTTGCTTCTAATTCTTTTTCTTAAGCCTCTGGTATTTTGCTCAGTTTCTTACTTCTCTCCTTTAAAAAATTCTTCTCTATTCCTTCAGCATGCTCTAGGTCAGCCTTCCAAAACCTTATACCTTCCAGATGTGTTGAACTACAACTCCCACCATTCCTCACCAGCATAGCCACTGGCCAGCCCAAACTGGGGATGTTGGGAATTGTAGTCCATCAAATTCAAAGGGCACCAGCTTGGGGGAGGCAGTTCTAGCCTATCTCTGACTACTAGGTGAACCTAATCTATAGTCCATTCTAACCCAGCATGGTAATCAAAATCTATAAGCTGCTTGTATTTGTATTGATGAGTTAGTTCTGACAATTCAAAGGCTAGATTTTTAGGCATGAAGTACCATCCTGAGCCATTGTCTACCCTAGGAGAGGTCACTGGAGACAAAAATATGTCCATAGACCACTTCACATATTACTTATTTTAAGTGTGCATACAGTGATATAAAATAGGAATAGTACAAATGTACATCTGCAAACACAGGTGCCCCACACTAATCAGAGAGCTATGACAGGCTGCAGTTCCCTTTCGGGTGTAAATTCAGTGACAAACCTGGGTTTGCCGCCATGTAATATGTGCAAAAGCATGCATAACAAATTGGATGTGTATTACTTCTCTAAGAAACTGGTATTCACATTGCCACACCCCCACAGCACTTTAGCTTTAACCTTGTTTATTGGGTGCCTCAACAGGAAACTCAATTATTCAAAATTTGGTAATGATGATGCCAAGTTTTAATCCAAATGGCCACTTGGCAGATTTATATTCTCTTTACACGGGTGGCTTTTACATAGTAGGCTTGGTGGACAAGGACATTGTCCCCAAGAACAATATCCTTCAGCCTATTAGCACACAGGTGTGTGACACTTAGAAGGGATGCCTCAACCTATCCCCTGGGTTCCCTGTGTCCAACTCACATGCTGCCAGCTGCATCCAAGCGCACACCTTGTAGACAGTGGCTGCATTGCAGAAGAAGAAGAGGCTGAAGCAGAGGATGCAGCCAATGATGAGGAAGGTAGAGATGCCCACAAAAAACATGGCTGTTTTGAAGGCACTCGAGGGGATAGTGCCAAAGTCCAGTGGGCTGCCCTTGCAGATGAGTTCACCTGTAAGGGCATTGCCAATGCAATAGGAGTAAAGGCCAAAGTAGCCAGCCTGGGGTGTGTCGATACTGTCCCCGATCCAATAGGGCTGGATAAAAGTCACCACCATGATCACGGCAAAGCAGAGAGTGAAGAGGGCCCACAGGACTCCCATGGCCCGGGCATTCCTCACGTAGTTGGTGTGGTAGATTTTTGCTGCCTCCTGCGCTGGCAGCATCTTCGCCATGGTGATGCTGTGAGTGGGTTGTCTTTTCTAGGAAAGAGGTGGCGAGGATCGGCGCTGGATGCAGGCCCCAGGACTTTAGATGGCTGGAAGGCTGCCCCAGGACATACGATCAGGTGGGAGCAGCAGATGGCTGGGGACTCTTGAATACCTGAAAGTAGAGCTCTCCGCCAGTAGATCAGGACTCTGGAAAGCAGCTCCCTCTTCGGAGGCTCTGCCCTGGGTTCAGGCGCTACTTTGCTAGCAGGTTGCCTGCCCCGTCCATTTCCATTCTGATCGGCTCACTGAGAGGTCGCTGCAGCCTGAAGGGTGCTTAGCCCTGGCTCCTCCTCTTCCCAGACTCGGTGTTTCCTAAGCGGCGGCTGCCGCCTCTTCCCCTGCTCGAGGCGAAGCCCCTCCTGCTGCCATCAGGGTTAGAGGAAGAGACGCCAGTTCCCGCGGCTGCGTTGCCTTTTTCGCGGCCGCGCTCGGCTTCAGCACCACGGACAGCGGCGCGCAGAGCAAGCCCATTGGCGAAAAGGGAACGAAGAAAGGAGTGGCAGGCAGGCAGGCAGGCGGCCTTTCCGTGACTTGGGACATTCGAGGCCAGGCTAGGAGGACTGCCCTGGCGTGGATCTTAGATCACGATGGGATGGATGAGGATTCCGATTCTCTGCTGTCAAATGAAGCATTTTTCTAAGTGTCTCACACTGCGGTGGCTCCAATGTCAGTGGTGCACTGAAACTGCTCTGGGTTTCAGACAGAACTCTAAAGAACCTACCCAAGGTATGAAGAACCTTGAAATACTTTAGATAGCTCCTTTAGAGTTCTGACTGAAACCTGGCATGGATCCACCGCTCCTGTGACATTGGAGCTACCAGCCTTCATTGGTTTCACATCTTTTCTGGCTTGGAAAATAAGATGTTCTCAAACTCATAAAAAACTCATTGGGTATGTGGGGAAATTAAATGCAAGGCTAGTGGCCTTGTTGCTTTCATGAAAGGTAGAAAGATGCAGATTCCCATGCCCAGTGATGCAGTGGAAAAGGCTGAGGTGCAGGCGCTCATCATGACAGCAGTGGTGCAGCTAGGACTGGACATTGGGGCTAAAGTCCAGGGAATCCAGGGCCCTCCTAAATGGCCACCCAGAGAATGGCAGGTGATGAGGGTAGCAGCAAAAGCTTTCTCCATTTTATTCCTGTAGTCATAATGGTGATATGTTTAAAGTGAGTTTAAAATGCTTTAACTCCACATGCTCAGAGTATTTGCTTTTACCAAACAGTTTTGTTGTCTGGGGGGTGCTGGGAATTGTAGGACTTTCCCCCTTTTCTAAACATGCATAGGATTGCACCCAAAGTCCATGTTCTAAAGTTACCTGGAGCTACGCCATGGCACAACACTCCCTAAAGCCATGCCTCCCAAGCAGAGCCCAAAATGCAGATCTAAGTGTTGTTCCATATCTGTACATACACAGAGACACCGACAGACAGCCCAGCTCAAGACATTCTGGGAGTTTTTCCTCACACCAATGAGAAATATTTTATCTTAAAGTCAACAAACTAGTTCCAGCAGTTTTAACCTTCACCAGGAGCAGGTCTTTTGCAATGCTGATGGATAATAATTTCCCATTTGAGACAAGACAGGCCAAAATTCTTCACATTGTAACAGGGGTTGTCCACAACAAGACTGTTGCAGTGAAAATCCTTCCCTGTCATCATCACCAGCTACTGTGAGCATTGCAGTTGAGTTCAGAATCATCAAAGACATCCGGGGGGGGGGGGTTAGTAGATGACATCATAGTCCTTGCTAATCAGGAGGTCCCAACACTGTGAGCCCTGGCTCCACTCCACCTCTGCTCATATCCATATGGACATTGTCAAGGAAGAGCAGAGTATCACATCTGTTGACTTCTTCAATATTTAAAATCTTGCATTTATGTTGCATGTTTTCAGTTTTCAAAGCACTGCCCATACATTAATTTCAGCCATCCTTACAATGACCCTGTAATGTAGGACAGTGTGGTCAGCTCCAGAGAGTAAGTGGGTCTGGGGTGGGGATGGACTAAGAGATTGTGACTTTTCTCTAATCACCTTAATGGTTGTGGTAAAATTTGACCTGGGAACTTTTCCACTCACATTCTTAGGCTTCATTCCTCAATACATGTACTACAGAGTAAGCATGCATAGGGTTGAGCTATTAACAGTGCAATTCTGTACATGTCTACTCAAAAGAAAGTCCTACTAAGTTCAATGGGGCTTACTCCCAGGAAAGGGAGTATAGGATTGCAGCCTTAATTACATTAACTCTAGGCTAAACTCAGTTATTTGCTACCTGGTCATTATGGTGGATGCCCAATTCACAACACAACCCATACTTACCACACTAACACTCTAACTGTTTTCAAGAGCTTTGCAATACCACATAAAATCTGGCTATGCAGAGAAGTAGCTTTGATCTGGGTGTCTGGTGGAGTAATCTACCACAGTCAACTTCACTCAACCCAAATCTACCCTCATGGCCATACATAATGAAAGGCAGCTCATCAAAGCAAGGAAGCCATCCTGCCATCCAAATTCCACTTGAGGTTCATCTTCTCCTGGACAATACCTTTTTATGTATATATCCAAAATCTGTATTAGTGCAATATCTTTATCAGGCCAACCAGTAGCTCACCAAAACATGCAAGCTTTTGAAATCTCCAGATCACTTCCACCAGGCAAGATGTTATAAAAAGTGTGTGTGTGTGTGTGTGTGTGTGTGTGTGTGTGTGTGTGTATGTGTGTGTATGTATGTGTAGAAGGAATAAGGGAGGCAGAGAGGGAGGGAGAGAGAGAGAAACTGACTTCATAGTAAAGTCACATTGGGCTCATTCAGAACATAACTTAAACCATGGCTTTAACCATAATGGTTAAGCCAGAAAGCCAGGCCATGTTCAGAAGACACCTTAAACCATGGCTTTACCCATGGTGCATAAGGCTTTTTGCTTTATTCACCATGGTTAAAGCCATGGTTTAAGGTGTCTTCTGAACACAGCCTGACTTTCTGGCTTAACCACTATGGTTAAAGCCATGGTTTAAGGTATCTGCAAATTCAGAGTCCAAAGATGGAATGCAGGAGGAGGGTACTGCAGACATACAAATTTGGCTGTGCAGGTTATGTGATGGTTACAGAAACAACCTGCTGCTGCCCTTAGGTTTGCTGGGATGAAGAAAATGGGAAACGTTGGGTGTATGTACCCTTTCTTATATACTGATCTGTGTTCAGGCCCTTTGCACAGAGAGAACCCCATCCTACCCCTGATTGGAATGGAAAGTTTGCTGATAAGGTGCATGAACATCAAAGCCTTTTCTGCTTTAATCTCTTAGCAAACTGGGAAATTCCTCAGCTGTTCAACAATTTCTCTGGGACTCCTGATTATTTTCAGGCAAACGGTGAACCTAGGAACAGATGGTCTGATCTGAAAATACTGATAAACTTTTATTGGCTTTGCAAGTTAGAAACTGCTAGTGAGATCACCGGCATCTAAAGAATGCTGGTAAGTAACCAGCATATTCCCTGGGTGTTGTTCACTGGAGGAGGATTTCATTCATTTCCTAATGACAAAAGATAATATATTTGACACCGGTCATTACACCACGTAAGCTTTCATTTTCTATAGCTCTGGAAAACATGTTGTTTTTACAACAAAGAGACAGACATAATTAAATACATTGTTTATGCAGGACAGTGCTCCTAGGATTTCTTCTCCACATTTGAGGAAATTTAGATCCCATAGCCAACCACAACATTCAGGTCTGTTTTTGGGAGGAGCTGTAGCTAAATGGTAGAGCAAATGCTTTGCCTGTTGGTTCAGTCCATGGAATGTCCAGTTTAAGGGAGCATCTCAGTTAGCAGAGCTGGCTGGGAGACTTGACTGAATTCTTCGAGCACTGCTGACAGTCAGAGAAGGAAACAGTGGAGGCTGGTTGCTCTGATGTTAGTGGGGCAGTAAATACACTCTGGGTTTCAGTCAGAAACAGAACTCTTAAGGGGCTCTCCAAAGTGTGGAGCACCTTGGAGAGCTCCTTTAGAATTCTGACTGGTTCTGACTGAAACCCAGAGCAGATACACTGCCCCACTGACATCAGAGTCACCAACCTCTACTGGAAGTAAACTCTACTGGGCTAGATGGACTCATGGTCTGATTCAGGATAAGCAGTTTCATATGTTCATAGTACAAACACTGCAGTTCAGACTGGGAGTTCCAAGCAGCATCCATGCATTTTCATTACCTATTTATTTATTTTTTTACTTCTAGAGAATGCACCCAGTTTCACAGAGGCTGGTATAGAAACAACACTATTATGGTTGTGGTAGGTAAGTTCCCACAGTGCAACTCATAGTAAATAGCCCAGTGAGTGAGTCTAGCTGGAAGATGAGCAGGAGCTGATGTTATCCTTACCTGCCTCCTTCTCTGTCCTGATATCTTTCCCACAGAGCAGATATTGGTAGATGCTCCCCTGAGTGGAGGTGGAGAAGGGGGAAGAGGAGGAGGGGAAAGCCCAAGGGGAGCAGGCTCTGATGTCATATGTGCCTGCCCCCATCTCTCCGGACTTGTTCCAAAGGCAAAAATACATCTTCTCTGTTTCTACATTACATACAGCGTTGGCACTCAGGAGCTCAGCCAGCCCAAGAAGATATACACATGAGCAGCTGAGCATAGCCAGATCTAGGGCTTAGAGAAATAAAGGAGCTATAAAAGCTAATGAGGCATATAAATCCTCAAGAACAGAAAGAATTATACGTGGGATTTCCTTTCATCCAATTGACAGCTTACATGCTCAGTTTTCTGTGGCCCCATCTTAAAGCAATGCCATCGTACCAAAATCAAGCAAATGACCCTTACCCATAAACGACTCCATGTGGCTGATTCCCCATCTAAATTGAGTTGTTTACAGGCAATATCAGAACATCAGTGATTCACAACCAGGACCACACACCATGCTAACATGCTAACACAAAGAAATCGTTGACATGAATGAAATATAATCCTGCCCCATGGAACCCCAAACAGGTATGATGGAGTGTGATAAGGGTGGTTGTTTGCATGTTCAACATCATTTTTAAAGTGGACCTAGGTGTCAGAACATGGGAGCCAATCCTTAGTTCTGTGTCACATTCCTTCCTTCTGGACAACTTAGGCTGCTAGTTTCTAAGATGGCCTCTGGGTTGCTGGAGTATCGTTAGAGTTTCAGATGTTAAACCTGAGAGTTCCATGCACTGCATCTCAGAGAATCCAAACACTTTCCAGTCTAATTAAAAAGTGGCACTGAAAGCCCACTTCAAGAATTGCACAGGAGCCGCCAATGTCATGAGCTGGCTGAAGAGGCAATAAAGGTTATACAACAGATTATACAAAGGTTATACAATGGCAGTGCATTATTTCCCACTGCTTGTAGCAGGAGGAGATGCACCACAGCTGCCCACCACCCCAGCATGAGAGATCGGGTAGGCAGCCTCTCTGGAGTGAAGCGAAGGCCCAAATGCCATGCTTTGAGTGGTCATTCCTCAAAGCGAGGCATAGGGAGGTGGCCCTGGAGACTACTGTGTATAGTTCAGGTCACCACACTTAAAAAAATATATTATTAAGCTGGCAAAAGTGCAGAACAGGGCATCTAAAATGATGTAAATGGAGCATCTCCCCTACGGGGTAAGGTTACAACAGCTGGGATTGTTTAGCTTGGAAAAAAGGAGGCTAAGGGGAAACATGATAGAGGTGTACAAAATTATGCAAGGTGTGGAGAATGTGGATAGGGAGACACTTTTCTCCCTCTCTCAAAATACAAGAATTGGGGAACATCCCAAGAAGCTGATTGATGGGAAATTCAGGGCAAACAAAAGAAAGTACTTCTTCACACAACGTGTAATTAAATTATTGAACTCACTACCACACGATGTAGTGATGGCCACCAATTTGGATGGCTTTAAAAGGGGGTTGGATAAATTCCTCGAGGAGAAGGCTATCAATGGCTGCTAGCCCTGGTGGCTATGTGCTTCCTCTAGTATGCAAGGCAATAAGCCTATCTGTATCAGTTGCTGGGGAACCTGGGCGGGAGGGTGCTGTTGCACCGTGGCCTGCTTTGTTGGTCCCTGGTTGATGGCCGGTTGTCCACTGTGTGAGCAGAGTGCTGGACTAGATGGAACCTCGGTCTGATCCAGCATCAGGGCACTTCTTATGTACTTACCTGTAATGACCATTCAGGCAGCCTCCAGGGCCACCTCACAATCCCATCCTCTGGGGAACGACCTCTCAGAGCTTGGCACATGGAGCTGGGTGTCTCTCCAAAGAGGCTGCCTGCCTAATCTCTCCTTTGCAGGATGCCCCAAGAGCAAGAGACTGAGCGGACTCTCTGGAGAGGCCACCTGCCCCCCCCTCCAATCTCTTGCTTTGGGTGAGTCACCAGAATGAGAGATCTTGCAGGAACTCTCCAGATAGATGTCTTGGCTGCTTTGTGTGGCTGAAATGGCTCTTCAGAGAGGCTGCGCCCCTGCCCGATCTTTCACTTTGGGAGAAGGCTCAGAGCAAGAGATGTGTGGAGGGGGACTTCTCCTCCAACGAGCCTCACTTGTGTGCCACAGCAAGAGAATGGGACCAGGGAGGTACAACACTGACCGCAGGGGCCCTTCTGGTGGCAGGAGGTGCAATCCGCTGCCCCTCCAGATCCGCTGCCCCTCTTGATCTGCCACCTACTCAGGGGGTTCTCGCTGCCTGATGGGAGGGCCAGCCCTGGCCTTCTGAGTCTGGCCTTGCACACCAAAGAGTCCACTGTGAGACGGAGACACTTGTACCCTGAGAAATTTCCAGTAGGCTGCACATGTTGTTTGCTCAAGAGGGTTTCATATCTCAGGCTGTCTGAATAATCTGTCTTTCTGGTTGTTGTTTTTTATCATGTTCCAAATAATATTTTCCTCTGGTGGTATAAAGCATTGTTGGAAGCTAAGGAGAGAGTAAAACGTCATCCTCTGTAAAACTATTTCTAATTTATGACAACATCTGCATGAGCATGCTAACACTTTCCAAGAATACAAAGCCACTGCTAATACAAATGGAGCCATGGCATCTATCTATCTATCTATCTATCTATCTATCTATCTATCTATCAATCATCTATCTATCTATCTATCTATCTATCTATCTTGCATTTTGAAATTTATAATTTGAAAATAAGTGGGAAGCATGCTGGTTTTGTATTTCCTCTACCTGATTAAGCTGTGGTTAATGAGCATCCCCCAGATACACATGCACAAATGTGCATACATTATAAGATGACACATGGCAAGGGCCATTTTAACTTTTGCAACAGCATGCCTTGGCAGGAATGACCCAATAATATACACACACAGTTCTTCAAAAGCAAAAGGGGAATTTCCTTGTGCACACAAGAATTTGAAATGTACAGTCATTACTATGGGGAATTCAATAAACTCCTGGGTGGATTCAACCAAAACATGGAATACACATTGAATTTGCAGAGCAATACATACACACAATATCAAAGTGGAGGGTGTAAATATCCATATGCTAAGTTTTAAACAGTTGGGGAAGATGAGCTGCTGTGTAGATTAATCTGGCTGGGTGTGCAAGGAGAAAATATCTGAGTTTAGACTGGGTAGAACTTGGGATTCTGGGGATGTTGTGTGGGTAAAGGCTAGTCAAATTAGGAACCTAATTCCTCTGGGAGAGGGAGGTGGAGGGAAAGGTTTGAAGCAAGTTTGCAAGAGTGGGGTGGAGGTGGAGGTAAAAGAAAGATAGAGCAAATTGCACACTCACACCAGCACACAGTAGAAAAGAGGGGGAGATGAGGTGGGAGACTACACTTTGCACCTAAAGCCTTCCTGAAGAAAAAACAGAGTCTAAAACACAGTTCACACATAACAGGAGGAAACTGTGAGTGAAATAACCCCACAATTTGCTGTGGCACAGACTGACTGAGGGCTGTTACGTGACATCCAGACCTGGGCACTATAGGTTGATCATACACTAAAACCAAAGTTACCCTACAATAAGAAGCAATCTCTGTCTGGATCACTCTATTTACAATACATGATAGCTTTTTAATACTGTTGTTAAAAAATCCAGACAGCTCTTGACACAACTTGGGAAACATCTTTGCACCTTTTTTCTTATTTGATTTGAACGTATGTATTTATTGCATTTATAATATTTGTTTCATTTTTTGCTCCTGCTGGAATGCTTCCAACACAAGTACATGCATTCAAATTTGATTGGAAGAAAAGAGTCATGTGATTTAGTTGCCATGTCATATAAACGTGTAAAAATACTGGTAGTTCTGCATTATTCTCCTAACAACACCAGTTCAATCAGCTGTCTACTGAGAATCAATGGAGAGAGTTTGGTTTTTGCTGCTGCTCAGCCTTGCCTTGACAGAAGGGGGGCTCTTCCTTAATCTGGTAAGGGGGCACTGGGTAATGTTTTTGTACACTTTCCTGGGGCAACACTGATGAAGGCATTTGCTGTCTGACACTTGTGGTATTCTTGCTGGTATTGGGATGATCACTTGGTTCTTTTACAGTAAGATGCTTTTACGGGTGATTCTTCCCACCCTTGATGTGATTTCAGCATATCAGCCAATCTAGGGTTTATTTCAGAGATGCGTAAGTCACCCCAGTCCACTAGAGAATTAATAGTATAATCATGGATGGGATGGGGAGAAGCAATCAGAATATATCTGGCACCAGGATTAGTTTGGGTACCAGCCTATGCAGCAAGGAGGGAGACTCCCATTTCCTGTCAAAGTAAATAGAATGCAAGTCTATGGCATCTGAAAGTTCAAGTATTGGCAAATGTGCCCGTATAGCTAGATTTGTGATGTCTGGGCTTTCATGCAAGAGCGCTAGTAAGACAGGGAAGTTGGAGAGGAAGGGTGTCCCACTGAATCAACCTGATGTCACTTCAATAGAAGACCCCAAAGAGCCAGGGGTGCTCTCCATCCAGTGGATGGTGCTGAATATGGACCTGTGAGGCCTGCTTAGGCATAGCTTCATTGGTTAGCTTGGTCCCCTATCAAGTTTTGGGCCGTCCTGCGTTGCCCGGTTTCAAAGCGAGGAAACCACAGTCCTTCCACCATGTGACCTGGCTTCAGCGCCAGGCTGTGGGAGTTCCAGGGCAGATGGCGACTGCTGGTAGTTGCCAGAAGAACTAAGTTTTTAAAAAGAAAAAGAGCTTCTTCATTTTAAAAACACACACAACACCTTGTCTAGCCAAGGGCTGGCCAGATGGACATGAATGTTGTTACAGATGCTCATTTTATTATTTTTACTTTAAAAATAAGTTATTCTTTTCTGTAACAAAATTGTACTCATTCCCAAGTAAGTGTATTTCACATCAGGGTAGCAAAGGCAAATTCTCTTTTATTACTGAAGTCTTGTTGGTTCCATGAATTAAGTGAGTTTAAAATGTGAAACCCCTCAGAATGTTGTTTCATTTGGTTTTAAATCAGAGCCTGAAAACATTTATTTGTTTGTATGTATCAGCAATGTAAAAGCACCTGTAAAGCATGGAACAGGGAGTGAAGGAAAGAGATGAAAAATGTTAATTCTGTGCTTCCCACCTGAACTTATACACATGGTTTTCTAAAGCATCCCCACCCTCTAAGACCAAAATGTCCTGGCTCTGAACTTACCTAGGTGCACTACTGGGAGCACTGAAGTGCATAAAACCAGAAGTCACTCTTGGCTTCAATTTTCCGATATGAAAAATAGGTGTAAGAATTGTAAGTCACAGAATTATGAGGATGAATGAGGTAATCTCTCAAAGGTGGACGGAGCCAGGAGGTGATGTGTTCTGATATCGACAGATGATATTATGATATGCTTTGGGGACACTAGAAAGGCTAACCATTGCATCTAAAAAAAATAAACATCACCTGTGCCATTTTTACCATGCAAAAAGAAGATCAAGTGCATCAGTCCAAGGGTCAGAGGAGCAGGGGACATGAAGATTTATCTGATTGCTTGCATCTGATTTAACTATGCTTTCTTTCTAGAAAAATGGAGAGCTGTGTTTGCAAAGTATTCAGTGCAGAAGCAAATGCTGTCACAGAAAAGATGGGTTAAGTCTGTCTCGTTGTGCAGACAAAGCGGCTGAGAACCAGGAGTGCAGCCGAAAGGTAGGCGGCATGTCCTAGGGTTGACACGAACTCGTCATCTGATGGTCCTGATAGCCATCACATTCTTTGTCTTCTTACAAAATGCATGTAAAGCGGCTAATAATACCATTCAGATGAGCATCTGGCAACAAAATGGAAAGCAGTGGAGAGAGGAGTAGAGAGAAGTAACTTGATCAAATTAACGGGCAGCAAAGGTTCAACTAGCAGCAGGGCAGATGAAATGAATTTAAGGCTGCAATCTAATGCAGTCTATTCAGAAGGATGCCCCTCCGTGTTCAGTGCAATTACTCCCAGACTGTGTGGAGGATTTCAGCCTAAGGACAATGTCCAGTGCTGTCATAGCACTGGTGTACACCAATGCTTGGTGCAACATCATCAATGCTAGAGTTGTGGCAGCCTTGGCTCCTAGCCAATGGCTGCAATCCTATAAGCCCTTTCCTGGGAGTTGGATTCAGGAATTCAATGAGAGTCACGTCTGCATAGACATGTGGTGTAAGAGGAGGAAGGGAGTTGCCCTACTGAATATGAGAGATGCTTATGAAAGTGAAGTAGAATGTAATGTATCAGATGAAACAAACTAATGAGTTTTGGACATGTTAAGGAATTGGAAAAATGTATAGGGGAAAAGGAATGAGATGGTTAATTTTGGAAGGGCCCAGAGCTTGGAGTAGAGGACATACAGAGTGTTCCAGGCTAGCATCTCCAGGTAAAGGATCTCAGGTAGTAGGGCTGGGGAAGACGTCCTGCTCGAGATCTTGGAGGCCATTGCCAATTGGAGCAAATAGCCTTAGCCAGGGACAGCGATCTGCACTCTCCATGTTTTGGACTACATCTTCCATAATCTCTGACCATTGACTATGCTTCCTGTGGCTGATTGCAGTTGTAGTCCAAAACAGCTGGAAGGCACCAAGTTGCCTAACCTTAAATTTGATGGACCAGGGAGGTGACTTCATATATAAAAATATCACATGGTTGATAACAATGGAGGGGTGCAGATTAACATCTGAGCCCCGTTCAGCTGGTGGAATGAAGAAGAAGCTGCACCCTGGTAAAGCAGGATGTTCTGATCTATGTCTCCATCTCTTCCAGCACATTTATCAAGTTTACTACAGGTGTCCCTGCGAGAACGGCTTAACATGTGAGGCAGACTGGACAATTGTGGGGGGTATCACCAACACTGACTATGGCATCTGCAAAGACCCAGCAAAAAGAATCAACAGTCAATGAGGAGAAACATTAAAGGTGTCTGCATTCTCCCCTACTTCCATCTGCTGTTATCATTTCCATGGCAAAAATCATTCCTGTCCTAGACTTCCAATCAAATCATCATCACCCCTCTCTTCTATTTCATGTATGCATTCATTGATATAAATGGCAAATACTTCCCAACATACCCCTCATAAAACCTGCTGCAAACCCTTACTTGCCATAGGCAGATATCATGCTCTTACCTGGAGAAATCTGCCATGGATTAAAATAAGTTTTGATTTGTATGAATTTACCTGTGGATTCTGCGTTTTCAAAGTCAAACAGATTCCACAGACTCTCTGGGTGTGTGGGTGATGCACTAATTTGCAGTAAGCACTAATGCATCTCAGTAGAAGGGGAAGAATGAGAAAGCAGTGAAATTTTTCATCAGGTGTAGATAGGAAATTGTGCAATTGTGGCCAGGTTGCAGTACATTAGTGCAAGTGCACACCTGTTTCCTAAACTTGGCGCTATCCAGATGTGTTGGACTATTTATTTATTTATTTATTTATTTATTACATTTTTATACCGCCCAATAGCCGAAGCTCTCTGTTGGAAGACTACATCTGCCATGTTGGCTGGGGATGATAGGATCTACAATCCCACATATCTGGAGGGTGCCAACTCTAGACTGTCATTTCCCATACCTGGGCTTTGCCATGGATACAGGAGAAGTCAGAAGTCTCTTCCTCTCTCTTTCCTCCCACTGCCCCATCAGTCTGGCAGACAGTGTGTCCCTGGCTGATGCCTGGCAAAAGCCATTAGAAAGGGCCATATTTCTTATCTCTGACCAGTGGAGTAGTGGCGCCGAGACTCAATGCAATACAGCAGCAGCACTTCTTTTATGAACAGGGACACTGAGGTCATGTGCCACCACTACCCACCTCCAAAAGTATGTGTTCTCCCTGACCATAGCTGCAATTCTCACAACAGCTGGGAGCAATGCAATTTTCCTAGCAGCAATCTATTGTTCCCAATTGTGATGCAAAGTATTTGTGGGAGGGGGCTTCATGGCCCTCCTTGTGTTCTTAAACAGTTACATGTGTATACAATGTTTGGTGAAATCTCTGGAGCCAAACAGCAGGTGAAGATGAGAACTGCTTGAACAGGATTCAGTCTACACACATGATTTACTGGGCCAAATGACATCATGGCTGCCCCGCAGGCACTCCGCCACATCCTCTGCTAAAATATGCATTTTCGAAAGTCGTTTTAATGCATATTTTATCTTAAATGCAGCTCTGGCATGCTTCAGCTGTCATGTGGCCCATTCACTTGAATTAAATCCTGTGATGGGTGTGTCTGTGCTGGGCTGTGCCTGGTCAGGAGACTGGGGTTTGAAGCAGATTCACGGCCCCACTGACATCGGAGTCACCAGCCTCCACTGGAAGTAAACTATACTGGGCTAGATGGACTAATGATCTGACTCAGGATAAGCAGTTTCATATGTTCATAGTACAAGCAGTACAGTTCAGACTGGGAGTTCCAAGCAGCATCCACGCATTTTCATTACCTATTTATTTATTTATTTATTTATTACATTTCTATACCGCCCAATAGCCGGAGCTCTCTGGGCGGTTCACAAAAATTAAAAACATTCAAAGTATAAAACAACAGTATAAAACCATAATTTAAAATACAATATAAAAGCTCGACCAGATAAAAACAGCAGCAATGCAAAACACCATGTTAACATGTATTTATCCATTTATAGATTGTTAAAATGTTGGGAGAATAAAAAGGTCTTCACCTGGTGCCTAAAAGCATATAATGTAGGTGCCAAGCGAACCTCCTTAGGGAGCTCATTCCACAGCCAGGGTGCCACAGCAGAGAAGGCCCTCCTCCTGGTAGCCACCTGCCTAGAAGTAAATTTATTTATTTAATTCTAGAGAATGCACCCAGTTTCACAAAGGCTGGAATAGAAACAATTGCAAATAGCCACAATGCTGGTAGGTAAATATATAATAGAAATTTTTGTACATACAATATTGAATAAAATAGTACAAATAAACTAACATAATTGAACAGCTGAGCACTAAACACGAGAGGAAATAACGGTAACAGAAATATTCAAGTACCTTGATGCAGCTTTCAGAGTTAGACGTGTTGAGCCTACCCCATCTTAGTGTAGCCACAGCCAGGGGCACCCCTAGGCATAGCCCCTGCCATGGTGCACCCCTATAGATCTCCAAACGAGGGGGTCTCTGCACTCTGTTCCCCTGAGGGGAAGGGTTGCCCCTTAGCTAAAGTGCAGGGAGAAGCCATATAACTCTTGTCTCTAGGTCTATGCATTTCCCCTGGCTTCAAACTGTATTGACTGCAGACCTATGCATTAGTTCAGGAGGCCTCTTTCCAGTCACTCAGGATGTTCCAGCAGGTTTCAATCACATGGACACATTTAAAATAATTACAATGTGTTTTTAAAAAACAAAACAATACTGAGGTGCACATCCCTTTTTGTTGTTGTTTATTCGTTCAGTCGCTTCTGACTCTTCGTGACTTCATGGACCAGCCCACGCCAGAGCTTTCTGTCGGCTGTCGCCACCCCTAGCTCCCCTAAGGTCAAGTCTGTCACCTCCAGAATATCATCCATCCATCTTGCCCTGGGTCGGCCCCTCTTCCTTTTGCCTTCCACTTTCCCTAGCATCAGCCTCTTCTCCAGGGTATCCTGTCTTCTCATTATGTGGCCAAAGTACTTCAGTTTTGCCTTTAATACCATTCCCTCAAGTGAGCAGTCTGGCTTTATTTCCTGGAGTATGGACTGGTTTGATCTTCTTGCAGTCCAAGGCACTCTCAGCATTTTCCTCCAACACCACAGTTCAAAAGCATCTATCTTCCTTCGCTCAGCTTTCCTTATGGTCCAGCTCTCGCAGCCATAGGTTACTACGGGGAATACCATTGCTTTAACTATGCGGACCTTTGTTGTCAGTGTGGTGTCTCTGCTGTTAACTATTTTATCAAGATTTGTCATTGCTCTCCTCCCAAGAAGTAAACATCTTCTGATTTCCTGGCTGCAGTCAGCGTCTGCAGTAATCTTTGCACCCAGAAATACAAAGTTTGTCACTGCCTCCACGTTTTCTCCCTCTATTTGCCAGTTATCAATCAAGCTGGTTGCCATAATCTTGGTTTTTTGAGGTTTAACTGCAACCCAGCTTTTGCACTTTCTTCTTTCACCTTTGTCATAAGGCTCCTCAGCTCCTCCTCACTTTCAGCCATCAATGTGGTGTCATCTGCATATCTGAGATTGTTAATGTTTCTTCCTGCGATTTTAACTCCAGCCTTGGATTCGTCAAGCCCAGCACGTCGCATGATGTGTTCTGCATACAAGTTGAATAGGTAAGGTGAGAGTATACAACCCCGCCGTACTCCTTTCCCAATCTTAAACCAGTCCGTTGTTCCGTGGTCTGTTCTTACCATTGCTACTTGTTCATTATACAGATTCCTCAGGAGGCAGACAAGATGACTTGGTATCCCCATACCACCAAGAACTTGCCACAGTTTGTTATGATCCACACAGTCAAAGGCTTTAGAATAGTCAATAAAACAGAAATAGATGTTTTTCTGAAACTCCCTGGCTTTCTCCATTATCCAGCGGATATTGGCAATTTGGTCTCTAGTTCCTCAGCCTTTTCTAAACCCAGCTTGTACATCTGGCAATTCTCGCTCCATGAATTGCTGGAGTCTACCTTGCAGGATCTTGAGCATTACCTTGCTGGCATGTGAAATAAGTGCCACTGTCCGATAGTTTGAACATTCTTTAGTGTTTCCCTTTTTTGGTATCCCTAGGGTCACCTTAATATGCATGCCAAGTTTCAGGTGTCTAGGTTTCACAGTCTTAGGAATATGGTGTTGACAGGTAAATGGACAGAAGGATGGACAGATGGATCAAAGACAGACATCCTCTGTTATTAGATTGCAGTGGTTTATATCCCACCTTTCAGGATACAAATCCTTACAAGGAGCTTACAAGTAACAACAAAATATATGAATAAAAGTGCAATGAACAATATTAACACACACAAAAAAAGTCAACAAGATCTTTCCCACAGGGCAACTCATGGTAAACAGCCCAGTGGGAGAAAGGTGAGACCAGGCGCAAGGTGAGCAGGAGCTGATGTTATCCTCACCTGCCTCCTTCTCTGTCCTGATATCTTTCCCACAGAGCAGATGATGGTAGATGCTCCCCTGGGTGGTGGTGGTGGTGGTGGTGGTGGTGGTGGTGGTGGTGGTGGTGGAGGAGGAGGAGGAGGAGGAGGAGGAGGAGGGGAAGGGGAATGCCCAGCCTGCCTCCGTTTCTCCAGACTTGTTCCAAAGGCTAAGATACATCTTCTCTGTTTCTACATTACATACAACGTTGGCACTCAGGAGCTCAGCCAGCCCAAGAAGATATACACATGAGCAGCTGAGCATAGCCAGATCTAGGGCTTAGAGAAATAAAGGAGCGATAAAAGCTAATGAGGCATATAAATCCTCAAGAACAGAAAGAATTATAAGTGGGATTTCATTTCATCCAATTGACAGCTTACATGCTCAGTTTTCTGTGGCCCCATCTTAAAGCGATGCCCATCGTACCAAATAAGCAAATGACCCTCACCCATAAACAACTCCATGTGGCCGATTCCCCATCTAAATTGAGTTGTTTACAGGCAATACCAGAACATCAGTGATTCACAACCAGGACCACACACCATGCTAACATGCTAACACAAAGAAATCGTTGACATGAACGAAATATAATCCTGCCCCATGGAACCCCAAACAGGTATGATGGAGTGTGATAAGGGTGGTTGTTTGCATGTTCAACATCATTTTTAAAGTGGACCTAGGTGTCAGAACATGGGAGCCAATCCTTAGTTCTGTGTCACATTCCTTCCTTCTGGACAACTTAGGCTGCTAGTTTCTAAGATGGCCTCTGGGTTGCTGGAGTATCGTTAGAGTTTCAGATGTTAGACCTGAGAGTTCCATGCACTGCATCTCAGAGAAGCCAAACACTTTCCAGTCTAATTAAAAAGTGGCACTGAAAGCCCACTTCAAGAATTGCACAGGAGCCGCCAATGTCATGAGCTGCCTGAAGAGGCAATAAAGGTTATACAACAGATTATACAAAGGTTATACAATGGCAGTGCATTATGTCCCACTGCCTGTAGCAGGAGGAGATGCACCACAGCCAGCATGAGAGATCAGGTAGGCAGCCTCTCTGGAGTAAAACCAAGGCCCAAATGCCATGCTTTGAGGGGTTCTTCCTCAAAGTGAGGCATGGTGAGGTGGCCCTGGAGACTACCAGTAATGGCCATACAGATAGCCTCCAGGGCCACCTCACAATCCCATCCTCTGAGGAGCGACCTCTCAGAGCTTGGCACATGGAGCTGGGTGTCTCTCCAAACAGGCCGTCTGCCTGATCTCTCCTTTGCAGGACTCCCCAAGAGCAACAGATTGAACAGATTCTCTGGAAAGGCCACCTGCCCCCCCCCCCAATCTCTTGCTTTGGGTGAGTCACCAGAATGAGAGATCTTGCAGGAACTCTCCGGAGAGGTGTGTTGGCTACATTTTGTGGCTGACGTGGCTCTCCAGAGAGGCTCCCCACCTGATCTTTCACTTTGGGAGAGGGCTCAGAGCAAAAGATTATTTATTTATTTATTTATTTATTTAGCACCAACAATGTACTTGGTGCTGTACAAAATATACAAATAAAACAGCGATACCCTGCCTAGAGGCTGACAATCTAAAAAGATGGGGGGGGGGACTTCTCTTCCAACGAGCCTCACTTGTGTGCCACAGCAAGAGAATGGGACCAGGGAGGTACAACACTGACCGCAGGGGCCCTTCTGGTGGCAGGAGGTGCAATCCGCTGCCCCTCCAGATCCGCTGCCCCTCTTGATCTGCCACCTAAGCAGGGGGTTCTCGCTGCCTGATGGGAGGGCCAGCCCTGGCTGGAAGCAAACAGCAAGGTCATTTCACTGGCCTTCTGCATCTGGCCTTGCACACCAAAGAGTCCACTGTGAGACGGAGACACTTGTACCCTGAGAAATTTCCAGTAGGCTGCACAAGTTGTTCGCCCAAGGGGGTTTCATATCTCAGACTGTCTGAATAACCATGCTGAGAAAGATCAAGCCTTCCACATTTGTGATGGTACTCAGCCTGCTTTTCATTAGCGTGACAGCCCTGCTAGGTATTACTGATGAAAGCACTGAGGAAAACTTCATCCTCTATGAAACTATTTCTAATTCATGACAACATCTGCATGAGCATGCTAACACTTCCCAAGAAAGGGGTCTTCTTCACCTTCCATCACCAGCTGAAGACCTTTTTATTTTCTCAATATTTTAACACCTAATTTAACTTAAATTTAAACTTTGCTTTTTTAATTCTTTATTTTAACCTATAACAATTTCTGCTGTGTGGTTTTATCCTGGTTGTGCTTTTTATATTGTATTTTGTATTTGTGTTTTTAGATTGTTGGTTGTTTTATTATGCTCTTCATGGTTTTAATTTTTGTGACCTGCCCAGAGAGCTTCGGCTATTGGGCAGTATAAAAATGTAATAAATAAATAAATACATACATACAAAGCCACTGCTAATACAAAAGGAGCCGTGGCATTTATCTCCCTCCCTCCCTCTTTCTCTTATTTTGAAATTTATAATATGAAAATAAGTGGGAAGCATGCTGACTTTTTATTTCCTCTACCTGATTAAGCTGCTGTTAATGAGCATTCCCCAGATACACATGTACAAATGTGCATACATTATAAGATGCATGTATAAATAGAGAAGGCAGTAGTTGATACAAACAAGATACAACCAAAATAGTGCACAAGGCACACAACTACTATGGTATGCATGTTAAAGTCAAAGACTGGGTGAACAGTTATAACAAACCGAAAGTTTTATAACAAGAACAAAAATTCAACAATATTATAACAAAAACAATCTTTAGCAGAGAACGTAAAAGTTATTAGCGATTGCAATGCTGTACAATTGTAATAATAATCAGCAGTACTGAGACACAGATAGGTCTCTTCAATATTTCAAAACCCAATATACAATACAATATAATGTAGTTACAATAGGAATCAACAGTGTAAAGACACAAAATAGTCTCTTCAGTGTTTATGGACCTTTTTAACAGGCTACCGGTTTTAAAATCCTGTTTTCGTGAGTTGCTTCATCAGAGACACACCATCTATAGGGCTAATGTCGTGGAGAAAAGGGAAGTTCAAACCTCCATTCCATGTGTAATCTCTTGAAAACCCAGCCAACGCCTTCCATCTGCTGTTATCATTTCCATGCAAAATCATTCCTGTCCTATACTTCCAAACAAATCATCATCACCCCTCTCTTCTTTTTCATGTATCCATTCATTGGTATAAATGGCAAAATACCTCCCAACATACCGCTCAGAAAACCGGCTGCAAACCCTTTCTTGCCATAGGCAGATATCACACTCTTAATGGGGATGTCAGAGAAATTCAAACGAGTTTGGATTTGTATGGATTGACCTGCAGATTCCCCACTGGACTTGCCTTTACTGAGTCATGTGGATTCCGCAGTCTTTGCGGAACGTTTTTCACTTGGGGTGGGGGTGAGCTAATTTGCAGCGAGCATTAATGCACATTAGTGAAAGTGCACACTTGCCCTAGTGCAAATTGGCATAACGACAACAAAATTCTAGTATAAAAAAACTCGGTTCCACTGGGGAGGAAGATGCAACTTCAGATTAATTCAGGAACTTTTCAACTTGGGAAGCAGAGAGTTGGCTAAAGTCATCCATGATGAGTTTCAAGGGTTATGCACTTCTCCTCTAACTTAAAACTAGATATATATTCCAGCATAGATGCGCCTTCTGAGACTATTGTGTGGGCTGGTCCATAGAAACATAGAACACAACCCCATGCATGTTTAGACAGAAAAAAATCTTACAACTCCTAGAACGTCCCAGCCAGCCACATTGAGCAAACTATGAATAAGTAGCAAAGAAACTATGAATATGTAGCAAAGAACACAGATAATAGCTGCAAGGATCAATGTTTTTATTTGCTTGGTGATACTGAGTATATTTGTATGAAGGTTTTTGTTTTTTTGTTTTTGTTTTTAATACTGGACATTTTACTGCCTGTTATTAATTGCATTGGCCATTGGCTTGGTGCAAATAAAATATGATTTGATTGATAGCTGCAAGGATCCTCTTAGCAAAAGCTTGGCAAATACCATATGTACCATCTCTGGTACAGTGGAAAAAGAAGAGAGCTTCAGCGAATGAGCAGTACAGAAACGTAATAAATAAGTAAATAAAAAAGGTTTGGAATATCATGCTGATGAACACAATAACATGTTTTAAGCTGCTGTGGGTGGGACGAACGCACTCCAAAAAAAAAAAAACCCAGATGATTTTCAACCTTAGATATACTATAGGTGTTTTACATTCAATGGGTTTACTCTAAGTAGGACTTACATTAGATTTTCTCCATTGTGATTGATTTGAATGATTTTAGTGGGAAATAGCACCAGATCAGTGAGCGGTGGGGGATGGGTGGGAAGGGTGGAATGAGCTTCTAAAGCCCATCAAGGAATGGCATCTCTGCTTAGGTAGAAGTTAAGATCCTGAACACTTCCACGGTTAGATGAAATCAGACTTTTTTTTTCCTGACACAGACAGACAAACAGTTTTGTCATCTCTTCTCCAGTTCATTTATTAGTCTCTTTTTCATCTATAAACTGTCCCCTCAAATGCTGCTGTCATCATCACCTGAGACATCAGCTGGAAGAGGACGAAAGCTGCCTCTGGGGTCATCAAGGACATGGTCACTGCTGTTGACACTGACATTCGGAAGGGGGTGGAAGCTGTGGTCAGCTCTCTCGAGGGGATAGAAGCTGTGGCCAGTCTCATCGGTGCCTTGGAGGGGGTGAAAGCTGTAGCCACTGTTGTCCTGGGTAGTGTCTACGGAGAAGTCCACAGTGCCAGAAGAGAGGGTGCTGGGACTAAAAGACTGGTTGCCAGAGCTGCTGCCTGGGACTTGGCTAATTCTCGTTGATTCAAGGGGGTAGGCGCTGATGTTGGCCCCAAAGGGGAGTCCACTGACCACCCTGCTCTCATCTTTGTCAAGCCGGAGGCTGAGTATGACCTTGCAAGCCTGAATCTGGATCTCCTCCTCTGGGTGAATGATGAGAGTGAGCAAGCAGTTGGATAGGTGGGAGTTGTCACCAAAGAGGATTTCATGAATGGAGTGATCAGTGTACTGCCACTGAACCGACTGGTATTGTGGAGACAGGCGCCCCTCGTTAAGCCGCTCCACAAAGACTAACATCTCAAGAAGCAGGTTCGTTGGGAGAGAAGGTTGGATGAAGTTCAGGAACTGAGGTGGTGCCTTGGAGAGAGAGAGAGAGAGACCACAATTGGCTTTAGTCAATGGCTCTTCTTTAATCCACCCCTACCCTACCCCCTTTCACATGCATGTGATTCTGCAGATAAGTGTTTCATGACAGTCCTAACCGTTACTCCTAGTCACTTATGTGTTGCCAAACCAAGAGGAAATACAGCACCAAAAAAGAGAACAAAAAAGGACACCGATTTGCCTAACATTAGCATATGTGAACTTATATGCACACATGCACATTTACTGTCATTTAGATAGAAATATCATACACCTCACTACAATGGAGTAAGATTGTGAGCAGGTGACCTGGGTGCCTGTTCAATCTGCTGTCCAAATTGCTGACTGTTGATGGTCTACTTCAAAGCCGTTGGACAGCCCTTCAAACATCAGTGGGCTATCCCCCTGTAAGACCCATGGCCAGACTACCAGCCTCTGTTGCCAGAGATGCTGTCGGAAACAGAGTAGGAAAACTGGCAAGGTAGGGGCACTAACGGTAGTGACATTCTCTGCTTTGTCCAATGAGTTCTTCTTCTAGCCTTGACCTCCATGCATCAAAAGGAAGAGTCCTGGAATGGTGCAACGGAAGTGTATCAGAAGACCCCTCCCCCATCTAATTCCCTTGATAACAGAAACAGTCCTGGCAGTGGGACAGTTCAGTGGGAGGGCAACTGAGTGAAAAAAAACAAAATCAAAGTCTCCAAGAGCTCATGGATTTCTAGCCCAGAGTTGGACCACTTATGGAACTCAGAACTCCATCAGCTACTGCTGTGCATGCTTCAGTCACATGGCTGGGCTAAATGAGTCTGGCTGGAAAATTATTATTTTTTTAAAAAAAATACTTATGTTTTGCATACGAGCACTCATGCACTCCTTCTTTAAAACAAAAAATGGCAGCCGCGATGTTGCACACTGTGTGTAGACCAGTGCAACGATCTCGCAATCATAAAATCGCAAGATCGTCGCGGTACAACCCCTTGGTCTAGCTGCGGCCCCTGTCTTGTTAAGGGGTCTTATTCTGAGGCCAGATTCTTTGGAGCATGCTAAAAGTGTGGTAGCTGCAAAGTCTGTCCAATGTGGGGGAACTTCACAAGAGCCAAGGCCCTGCAGGCTCCACTGTATGGGGAATCAATAACCTAGTGATGAGAAAATTGATTCTCTAATCCCTGTAAGAAGATTATTATTATTATTATTATTATTATTATTATTATTATTATTATTAATTTATTTATTTATATAGCACCATCAGTGTACATGGTGCTGTACAGAGTAAAACAGTAAATAGCAAGACCCTGCCGCATAGGCTTACAATCTAATAAAATCATAGTAAAACAATAAGGAGGGGAAGAGAATGCAAACAGGTACAGGGTAGGGTAAGCAGGCACAGGGTAGGGTTAAACTAACAGTAGAAAGTAACAGTAGAAGTCTGCACAACATCAAGTTTTAAAAGCTTTAGGAAAAAGAAAAGTTTTTAGTTGAGCTTTAAAAGCTGCGGTTGAACTTGTAGTTCTCAAATGTTCTGGAAGAGCGTTCCAGGCGTAAGGGGCAGCAGAAGAGAATGGACGAAGCCGAGCAAGGGAAGTAGAGGCCCTTGGGCAGGCGAGAAACATGGCATCAGAGGAGCGAAGAGCACGAGCGGGGCAATAGTGTGAGATGAGAGAGGAGAGATAGGAAGGAGCTAGACCGTGAAAAGCTTTGAAGGTTAACAGGAGAAGTTTATATTGGATTCTGTAGTGAATTGGAAGCCAATGAAGAGATTTCAGAAGCGGAGTAACATGGTCGGAGCGGCGAGCCAAGAAGATGATCTTTGCGGCAGAGTGGTGAACAGAAACCAACGGACTGATGTGAGAAGAAGGAAGGCCAGAGAGAAGAAGGTTGCAGTAGTCCAACCGTGAAATAACCAGCGCATGAACAAGCGTTTTGGCAGAAGAGACAGACAAAAATGATCGAATCCTGGCAATATTATACAGGAAAAATCGACAAGATTTAGCTACTGCCTCAATATGAGGAATAAAGGAGAGCGAGGAGTCGAAGATAAAGCCAAGGCTACGAGCTTCCTTGACCGGAGTAAGCGTAACATCATTGACAGTAAGAGAGAATGAGAGATGAGGAGAAGGTTTAGGAGGAAAAACAAGCAATTCAGTCTTTGCCATGTTAAGTTTCAAGCGACGATGAAGCAGCCAAGCTGAGATATCTGAAAGACATGCCAAGATACGATCGTGAACATCAGGAGAAAGTTCCGGAGATGACAGATATAGTTGTGTATCATCGGCGTACAGATGATATTGGAGGCCATGAGATTGAATAAGCTTGCCCAAGGGCAACATGTATAAGGAAAACAACAACGGGCCAAGCACCGAGCCTTGCGGAACCCCTACTGAAAGGGGAAAGGAGGATGACGAGCTGCCATTAGTCAACACGCTGAAAGAGCGACCCGCTAGATAGGAGGCAAACCAGTTATAGACGGAAGTTTCTAAGAGCAGTGTGAAAAGACCAGGGGAGAAGATAGAGGGGCAGTTGGAATAAATGCCTGTCTCCCTGCTCTGTTTGCCCTCAAAGGAAGAGATTCTGACTCTTTTGCAATTCATAGCCTCCATAGCCACAGACCCCCCAGCAACATGTATGTGTATATCCATGTTTTAGTTAATTCCTTTAGCTGGAGCACATTTATTTATCTATTTGTTACACTTTTATCCTGCTTTTTCCTTCAAGGAACCCAAGGCAGTGTACACAATCCTCCTCTTTTCCATTGTATCCTCACAACAACCCTGAGCAGTGTGAAAAGACCAGGGGAGAAGATAGAGGGGCAGTTGGAATAAATGCCTGTCTCCCTGCTCTGTTTGCCCTCAAAGGAAGAGATTCTGACTCTTTTGCAATTCATAGCCTCCATAGCCACAGACCCCCCAGCAACATGTATGTGTATATCCATGTTTTAGTTAATTCCTTTAGCTGGAGCACATTTATTTATCTATTTGTTACACTTTTATCCTGCTTTTTCCTTCAAGGAACCCAAGGCAGTGTACACAATCCTCCTCTTTTCCATTGTATCCTCACAACAACCCTGTGAGGTAGGTTAGACCAAGAGTCAGTGACTGGCCCAAAGTCACCCGCTGAGTTTTACGGTCGAGTGGGAGCTTGAACCCAGGTCTTCCTAATCTAAACATCTAACCACTATACAACACTCTCCAAACCAATCTCTCTGATATGACTTGTCCCCCACCCAAACACGAACCTTCTCCGTAAAGGTTCAAGGATAGCTCTTACCCGACAATTCATGATGTCGTACAGCATGTCTTCCTTCTGGGCAAGTGTGCTGAGGAACTTGAGAACTTGCACCTGAACAAGCAGAGGAGAACATTGGTCTCAGAAATGGCCAGGGATGGAAAATTGGGCACTAAAATCACCCTTCCTCAACCTGGTTCCCTTCAGATGAACTACAGCTTCCATCATCTCCAGCTAGGACGGCCATTGGAAGTTATATCCAGAGAGCATCAGGTTAGGGAAGGCCAATGACTCTGCTGGTTAGGAATGATAGGTGTTGTAGTACAACACATTTGCAGGCCACCAGTTTGGGGAAGGGTGCTCTAGAAGGGTACACCTTTGGCAATGAATGTAAATCTCAAGGTCTCTTAGCAGGAAGCGGGGAACACCCTGTAGCAAAGAGATGAGGAACAGGGGGCAAATCAACTAGTCCATTCAACTTCTTGGAAGCAAGCTGTGAAGCTGCATGTTCTTCAGTGGGCTTGGATTTTTGAGCAGGAAGAAAAAGTACAACTACAATTTCAGAGCTGAGAGTGATATTTTCCTCATTAGATTAGAGATAGTCTGCTTTTGCTGGCGGGTTCAGGTAAGACAAACCCCAGGGAGAGTATAGTGGTTTTGGGGTTTTTTTAAACCAAAAATAAGCTTTATACTGAATCAGACCATTGGCTTATCCCATGCTTTTTACTGACTGGCAGCAGCTCTCTGAAGCTGCTCCAATAGTTTAATTGAAGGATGGGGTCATAGAATCATAGAATCATAGAATAGCAGAGTTGGAAGGGGCCTACAAGGCCATCGAGTCCAACCTCCTGCTCAATGCAGGAATCCACCCTAAAGCATCCCCGACAGATGCTTGTCCAGCTGACTCTTGAAGGCCTCTAGTGTGGGAGAGCCCACAACCTCCCTAGGTAACTGATTCCATTGTCACACTGCTCTAACAGTCAGGAAGTTTTTCCTGATGTCCAGCCGGAATCTGGCTTCCTTTAATTTGAGTCCATTATTCCGTGTCCTGCACTCTAGGAAGATCGAGAAGAGATCCTGGCCCTCCTCTGTGTGACAACCTTTTAAGTATTTGAAGAGTGCTATCATGTCTCCCCTCAATCTTCTCTTCTCCAGGCTAAACATGCCCAGTTCTTTCAGTCTCTCTTCATAGGGCTTTGTTTCCAGACCCCTGATCATCCTGGTTGCCCTCCTCTGAACACGCTCCAGCTTGTCTGTGTCCTTCTTGAATTGTGGAGCCCAGAACTGGACGCAATACTCTAGATGAGGCCTAACCAGGGCTGAATAGAGAGGAACCAGTACCTCACGTGATTTGGAAGCTATACTTCTATTAATGCAGCCCATAATAGCATTTGCCTTTCTTGCAGCCATATCGCACTGTTGGCTCATATTCTGCTTGCAATCTACAACAATTCCAAGATCCTTCTCGTTTGTAGTATTGCTGTGCCAAGTATCCACCGTCTTGAAACTGTGCCTTTGGTTTCTATTTCCTAAATGTAGAACTTGGCATTTATCCCTATTAAATTTCATCCTGTTGTTTTCAGCCCAGCACTCCAGCCTATCAAGATCACTTTGAACTTTGTTTCTGTCTTCCAGGGTATTAGCTATCCGACCCAATTTTGTGTCATCTGCAAATTTGATCAGCGTTCCCTGCACCTCCTCGTCCAAATCATTAATAAAAATGTTGAAGAGCACTGGGCCCAGGACTGAGCCCTGTGGTACCCCACTCGTTGCCTCTCTCCAGTTTGAGAAGGTTCCATTGAGAAGTACTCTTTGAGTCCGATTCTGTAGCCAACTGTGAATCCACCTAATAGTTGTTCCATCTAGCCCACTTTTAGCTAGTTTGTTAATCAGAATGTCATGTGGTACTTTGTCAAAAGCTTTGCTGAAGTCAAGATATATGACGTCCACAGTGTTCCCACGGTCCACAAGGGAGGTTACTTTATCAAAAAAGTGGAGGCTGGAGGGTCAGTGGAGGCTGGTGGCTCTGAGTTTTGTGGGAATGTAAATCCATTCTGGGTTTCAACCAGAACCAGACAGAGCTCTAGAGGATCTATCCAAGGTGCTTAAGCCATTTTGAGGATAGGGTTCAGCACCCTGGATAGCTGCTTTAGAGTTCTGGCTGGTTCTGACTGAAACCCAGAATGGATTCACAGCCCTGCCAAAATGGGAGCCACTAGCCTTCACTGGATGAGGTATACATTCTAATAATTCTGATAATCATTCCCTTTATTTCTGACGCCCAAGATGTGAGTGACATAACTTATGAAGCTAAAATGGTACCACTTACATCAAGGGGGGTATCAGCAGACTTCGGGGAACCCAAGGTTTGGAGAAGGAGAAAGAGAAGAAGGGAGAGGGGAAGCTTGAGGTGGAAAACTTCCCTCCCCCCAAAACACAATGAAAACTTGGCATGCTCAATGGCCATGGAATGCTGACTGACTGTTTGGAAGGGGAATGGAAAACCAGGCTGCGGAAATGGAATGGCATTTCCTGGAACAGGGCCTTGGAAGAGCAGCACTCCACTCTGTAACTTTTTTTTTTTTTTTGCAAGTGCCGCTTGGTCCCTCTATTTCCAGTGTTCAAGCTGAGAGTGTCATTGCTTATGTAGCCAAAACAGTATCATCAACACATGGAAGAGAGAGAACAGTAGGCTTAGAGGAACGCCAAGTTTTGCAAACATGGATGTATATAAAACCCCTCTATCTGATAAGAACGGAGTGTGCGCAGTGACCACAGAAGGCTGTTAGGGCGGAGAATGTAAAACAGGAGTGGGCGGATGGAATGGGAAGGAGGGAATCATGACCTGGCTGCACGGCACATTGCAACATCTTGGTGCAGATCAGACTTGTAACAAACAATTTTACACTTATGGGTCTATTAGTAGGAACTGTAGTATGAAGCTGCACTACTTCTCTGCTCCAGGCTTGCCCTATACCAGATAACATGAAGGAGGAGGCGGGGGTGGGCGGGGAAGGTGCCTGCCTGCCTGCTTGCCTGTGTGATTTTGTACCTTAGCCAAAGTATTAGCCATGAACAGAATATCCATGAAGTTTGGTAGCAGCCTTTTCAGCAGAGGGTGAGTTTGATCTGGTATATTCAATCCATTCAGCAGCCTTAACCCAGCAACCTGCATATTGGCATCCCAGCTGCTGGTCACCAGCTCAACGACCTTGGGGACATATTCCTGCACAGGGGAACAAAGCAAGGGTTAATTTAATGATTGATATCCTGCCCTTCAGGAGTATACTTTGAACAGGGGATCAGGGCAATAACTTAGACCAGATATCAGCCCCTGCGCCTGTTCTTGCATTCTGCTCTGAATCATGTGAAGCAATAGAGCAGGGATATCAGAAGGTAGGTCAGGAACTACAGGTAGGTGATTTGCAATAGAACAGCAAGGGTTTCTGACTCCATTTTTTAAAAACAATTGCATCAACTAAAAAGCATCAGCACCATCACCTAATTATACTGCTGAAAGGACGAAAGCTTGGGATAATCAAGAGTGGATTTTCGTTTGGAAAGGCTATGAGCTCCATTCAGTTTTTGTACACAGACCAAATTCCTGGGCTCAGAATTCTTTAATTCTACTGCAGTTTCCAGCTGGTGGATCTCTGGGCTTGTAAACAAACACAGTAGACTCCACAAGCCCGAAGTCTGCCCACCCCTGCAGTAGAGGGTCTCAGAGCACAAGCACTGCATGTTTCCCCCCACCCCACATCACTGAGCAAACACAGCCCATTCCATATATCTAGAATTAAGCGCCAGGGTTTCAAGGGGTGTGGCTTCAGGGTCAAGGGGTGTGTGGCTTTCAGGAAGATGTGAGTCTCAGAATTTCTCATTGTTGATGATCAGGCTGGTGCAGTTTCTGGCAGAGAGTTGTTGGACTATGATTAAGCATATATCCCCCCCCCCCATGTTTCCTCTAAGGAGATCAGGGTTCGCCTCCACCCATTTTATCCTCACAACAACCCTGTCAGATAGGTAGCGAGTGGTCCATGGACATCCAGCGAGCTTTATGGGTGACTGTGAATTTCCATGCCCTAGTCTGACACTCTAAATGCAGCTCAGCAACCAAATGGAGTCATTTCTTACTATTTGTTCTTAACTAAGGCCTTAGCTAAACCTACCTGAAAGTCCGGGGCAGAGGAGGGGAGACCTTGCGTTGCAATTAACGTGAGATCCCACCCTCGTTTACACGTAAGGCACGACGACCTCAGGAAGAGAGGTGTTGCGCCCGCCATTTTTTTATTTTTAAAGGAGACAGAGCGCACGAACACTCGTGCTCAAAGGTAAGGTTTTTTTTAAAAAAAATTAACTACTTTCCCCACTCCCCCCACCCTACCCCCGATGGGCGCAGTGCTCCTGAGGAATGCTGCACCCGGTGCACGGCTCCCAGCTCCCAGCGAGTAATTGCACAGAGCCAGATAAACCTGCGGAAACGGGCCACACGTGGACCCAAAGTGTAGGGCTGTATCCCGGGGCCAGGGAGGGATGATCTCTCCCTGATCCTGGGATCCCCTGTGCATCATCTGGACGCACAGGGACCCTCCCTGGGTTTGCCACGGGATATAGCCTGGTCTAGCTAAGGCCTAAGTCTTTGGGTTCCTTTGCCACAGATTTGGGGGTTTAATTTTGGCTGCTGAGGATAACCTCCTCTCAAATAATAATAATAAAAAATAGAACTCTGGGTTTCTATCCAATGCTAGTCCTACTTAAAGTAGACCATTAAAATGAATAGGGCTTTGGCTAGTTTAACATTGGATACAACGCCTTAGGTTTAGATTCTGAGTCCATAAATCTGAACAGAATATCTCTGGGTCATTTTGTTCTTTTAGCACAGCCTCTTCATTTAACATCTCTATAGAAATAATGGCACAAGAAGTCACGGATGATGAAAACATAAAAGGAGTTAAATCACTATAACTAATCACTATAAGACAAAGATAATGTTGTATTCAGACAACATGGTGTTCACTCTCCAGGATACAATATTTATTATGTTACAGTCCTCATAGAGAGTTGCAAGAAAATCTGAAATATTAGGCATAAATATGGAAAATCAACAGAGGGCAGATATTGAGGCCCTAACAGGATCAAGAAGTAGACAAAGGGATTTCTAGTATCTGGGCTTTAATTTGTACAATAAGATAGCAGAATTTATTGTAGATAATTATTTCCCTGTTTTAGAAAAAGTTAATGATCAAATGGGTTAAATTACCAATATCTTGGCTATGGTGAATAGTAATTGCAAAAATGAATGTACTCCCCAATATTATTTTTCTCTTCTCATCATTCCCAGTTAAGGTACCCCAGGAATTCTTGCATAAATTTCAATCAGAAATCGATAAATATATTTGAGGTTACAAAAGGCCTAGAATAAAGGCACAGACCATATAACACCAGGCCTCACAGGGTGGTTTATCAGTTCCAAATGTTAGGCTGTATTGCCATGCAGTGGTGGCATGGGTACAATTATGCTTTAGAAATATAAAGATTGCACCCTGGATGTTGGAATAATTTGGTACTGATATGCCACATTCAGATATGCCACTTGCAAATTGGATCTGGGGTAATAAACAGAGCATTAAAAAAACTTAGCCAAATGAAATAGAAAATCAATACAGAAAATTTGGAATAAATTTTTGGCCCTAGGTATTTCTAGGTATTACCCATGATAAACAGGAGTGGGTTTTGGAGAGCTAGAAAGGAAGGTGACTTTTCTAACTGGCTTAATGGAGGTATCACTAGACTTTGGGATTTTATTTCTTAGGGAGTTATAATGTCATACACTCAATCAGTCCGAAGACACCCCAGTTACCAGTTACCATATCACCAATATTAGCAAATGAGAAGTTACATTCAAACGATTATCAGACAGGTAGACATTTCACCGTTTTAGAAGGTTGCTATTTCAAATAGATTTTAAAAAAGCGTTGTTATTCAACATATATCGCATTTTGCAAGGGAAAGATGAGAGAAATACTTCCATGAAACATGGTGATGGTGATCTGTGAGCAGGAACTCCTGCAGATTTTGATTTGATTATAAGAGCAAAAATTAAAATCAATTAATTGGGACCCAATTGTGTGGTCCCAATCTAAGCAGGGGCATAGATTGGGACCACACAATTGGGGAACCGAGGTTTAACCCTCTCCCTGTGCCATCCCACCTCCCCCAGTCCCCTGAAGCTATTTGCCGTATGAAGGAAACCATACAGTACCATATGGAGGTACAGCATAAAGTCTTTTTGCTCCCCAAACTTACTTATATTATGATAGCTATTTATTTATTTATTTGTTTGTTTGTTTATTTTACCCCTACCCTCCAAAATAAATTCTTAGGGTGACTCACAAAAAGAAAGAAAATGAACAGCCAAAGCACAAAAACAAATATACTAAAAATGACACCCATGGCTGGCTGAGGGAAGCTAGGGGTTGTAGGACTTACTTCTGTCTAAAAACATGCATAGGAGTGCACCCTAAAAGCAGCAAAGGAACAGCATAAAAACATCAGCAGAGATCAAAGAGACCATATTAAAATTAAAAGTATGCTGAGGCAGAAGGCTTTGTGGATGATGTGTAACAGCTGTTGAAATCCTTGAAGGCTGTTTTTCTTCATTGCGAATAAATGCTACTTGAAGCCATATGTAAAAGGTCCACTGCTAGAACTTACACATGTTAGAATTAGGGGTTTATACATAGCTTCTGTAAATGGTTACCTGGATTTTGATTTTGAACCTCCAGACGGCAGTGAAGGCTTTGAGGGCGTTCAGTGCCTCAGTTTGGGTGACTCTATCCGTATCATCCAGGAATGATGCCACCAATTTTATGTCATCGTTGGTACATGAATTTGCCTGTAAAGCAAGAAACAAATCATCAAATGGAAATAGAGCTGAACTGAAACATAAATCACTCAAACTGGAATACAGCATAGATTTCATATTCACATAACACCTGCATAACCTTTTTTGCAAGCACCACGATGCTGAACTACATAACTGACAGATCAGAGGGAGGGAACCTAGTGCTCTCCAGATGTTTTTGACTACAACTCCCATAAGTCCCAACCATCATGACAGATAGCCATGGATTATGGGAATTGTAGTCCAAAACATCCGAAGGACACCAGGGATTTCACAATGGGATTTCAGATTTTGTAACTAAATTTTTATTGATGAATTAATATCCTGCCGTTCCACCAAAATGTTTGTGCTCAAAGCAGCAAAATGTGAAGTTACGGCATATCTGCATTTTACTTTGATAAATGCCAGGCATAAGCAAAACCTTTATCAATCACTCTCTCTAGCACAGGGATGGGGAAAGTGTGGCCCTCCAGATGTTACTGGACTGCAACTCCCATTATCCCTGACCATTGGCTAATGGGAGTTGCAGTCCAACAACATCTGGAGGGGTACACATTCCCCATCATGTCTTAAGATTCAAACAGAAAAATGGAAAGTTAAGTTTTCCCCTGGCCCCTGAAGTCCTCCAGCTGTACAACTCCTAGCACTACCTGTCAAAGCCATTGTGAAACTATTCTGCCTTTTCCTGCTTAATGGCTGTTTTGTTTTGTTTTTGGTGGTAGGAAAGAAGACGGGAGTAGCAGTGAGAAAACATGAAAGGGTTACAAATGGGAAAAGACATCATCTGGAAACACACATGCCCCATAAAATTCCACAAATAAGGCCAGACAATTGCATGATAAAAGTACCTATAAACTCTAACCCATAAGAGGATGCCACCATTCCAACAGGCAACGCTGTTACTAACTAATGCGTTGGCAAACATGCATTTGAACCCGAGTAGGACGAAAAGCCATGAGAGAGGGCAATTTGAAGCAGGGAAATGGTTGTGCAGAAAAGGGCTATGTATCCCCTCTCCCTCTCTCTATCTTGGGGCATGTCTACACCAGGCCTATATCCCGGGATTGTCCTGGGATCGTTCCTGTGCATCCAAATGCCACACAGGGGATCCCAGGAGCAGGCAGGGACGATCCCTCCATTTTCCTGGGATAACCCTTAGGTGTAGAAAGGGCCATGGAATGGCTTTTCTTTCTTTCTTTTTTTGGAATGGCATTGGATATGCACATTGGTGCTTAACATGTGGTTACTCCCAAAGTCTAAAGAAGCTGAGAGGGAACCGAGAATTAAGTTGCAAAAGGCTCCTGAGCACTTCAGTCAGAAGGAATATTCAGATGTCACATGTGGGTAGGAACCTCATCAGATAGGGGGAGGGGAAGATCACGTTTCCCCACTGTCACTTTGCCTCCTGCTTCTGTCCCACAATAGGGACGAGCAGCTTCCTCTTTCTTCATACAGGGAAGAAAGGAGAAGCAAGCAAAGACCCATTCAGTGGGCATTTTTTATTTCATTGCTTCTCCTGCACACAGCAGGAAATGGCGGCACGTTTCGTTACAGCCCCCAAAATTTGAATTTTCTGGGTCTTTTTTTGTGTGTGTGATGGAAAAAAGAGAAGAAGGAGTGGGAGACACGTGGGAGGCAGATGGTGTCATCAAAAGGACCTGCGAACATCCATGAGTGGCTGGTAACAAGTGTGCTATAAAACCTCGCCTGATGATGCTCTTAGAGTTCCCTAATTACTTTGGGTGTTACCAGATGACGTGTTTATCATGCCATCACCCTGCCTCTTTTGCAGAACTTTACATATGTGTGTCCCAATGTTGTTGTGCTCCCTGTGTAACCCTCTTGTGCTTTCCCACTGCTCCTTCCATCTTCTTTTTTCTTACCGCAGAAAATTAGTAAAAGAAGAAAAGATGGAATAGCTGCACAATGCCTTCTGATGGTTACCATCAAGACCCCTCTGTTTGGAAGCATCCCTGGAGTTAAATCTTTATTAGGACAGTAGCAATAAGCATTTTGGATTCAAGGGGCTGGTGTTAAAAGTTGGTGCGCTTGATCCAATCTGGATTCCCAGGCACAGGTGAACTCAGTGGTAAAGAGCACCTTTTATCAGCTTAGGTTGATATACCAACTATGCCCTTATCTGGACAGAGATAGCCTAGCTACAGTTATCCATGCTCTGATAACCTCTCGTTTGGATTACTGCAATGTGTTATACGTGGGGCTGCCTTTGAAAACGGTCCGGAAGCTTCAGCTGGTACAAAACAGGGCAGCCCGTTTACTAACAGGGACTGGCCAGCGAGTTCACATTACGCCAGTCCTTTTACAACTTCATTGGCTGCCAGTCCAGGTGCGGGCCCAATTCAAAGTGCTGGTATTGACATTAAAAGCCCTAAACAGTTTGGGGCCAAGTTATTTGAAGGAAAAACCTCCTCCCATATGTACCTGCCCGGACCTTAAGATCATCTACAGGGGCCCTTCTCCGTGAGCCCCTGCCAAAGGAAATGAGGCAGGTGGCTACTAGGAGGAGGGCTTTCTCTGCTGTGGCACCCCGGCTGTGGAATGAGCTCCCCAGAGAGGTGGCGCCTACACTGTACTCTTTTCGTCGCTAACTGAAGACCTTTTTATTTTTGTGAACCGCCCAGAGAGCTCCGGCTATTGGGCGGTATAGAAATGTAATAAATAAATAAATAAATTATTCTCTCAGTATTTTAACACTTAATTTTAACTTAAATTTAAATTTTACTGTTCTAACTCTGTATTTTAATCTTATATCAATTTTGCTGTGTGGTTTTATCCTGGTTGTGCTTTTTATACTGTATTTTGTATTTGTGCTTTTAACCTGTTGGTTGTTTTAATATGGTTTTAATTTTTGAACCGCCCAGAGAGCTTCGGCTATTGGGCGGTATAAAAATGTAATAAATAAATAATAAAAAAGTAGAAGGAGAGCATAGTTTATTGTGCACCTTAATTCCACATCAGCTACCACAATCCAGATCTCCATGCATACCTGGGGCTTCCATTGCTGGCCAAGGAAGGCAGATAAAGGGCCCCAGAAGTCCACAGTCAGCGATGGGGAAGCAACATTTGCCCTTATGAGGCTAACTTGGCTTGTTTGTTTGTTTTTACACAAATGTTATTAACCTGACTAATGTTAGACCTGGGAAGTCAAAAGCCCATCAGCCTACACACAAGCTTTCTGAACTGACAGAACTTTGCTGGATCAAATATGCTTGTCAGAATGGAGCAACAAAGCAGTCTGAAAAGATCACTCTGATTCCTGCTCCAAATCCAAGCCAAGTCTAATCCTTTCAGCTCTAGATTCCCAGCCTTGAAACCTGTGTCTTGCATGTTCCTTTCCAGTTGTGCTGAAACACCTGCCTAATTTTTCTCAGTGCAATGTAGCACCTGAAATCCATTCCTGTAGAAATATTCGACATGTCTTTGTAGTCTCTCTGTCTCTGTCTGTCTGTCTGTCTGTCTGTCTGTCTGTCTCTCTCTCTCTCTCTCTCTCTCTCACACACACACACACACACACACTTCCGGAACAAGTGTTAAGGTCTTGGGGATTAAGTTCCACTGATCACTAGTGGAATATGGGCAGGATAAGGAAGAGCCTCAAAGTTTGAGCTTCTGGACTGCATTCAGTTGCATCATCTTGATCGTCCACATCGCACTATGGAGCCTCACCTCTGATTCCTTTAGATGGATACACTGTGTGATGGTATTAAGCGTTGTCCTCTTGGAGCTGGTATCTAAGCTTGGACCGAGGGACTGCAGGAGTCGCCTGAGTTCTCCAGGAACTTTCACTCTTATAGATGGAATTGGGTAATATTCAACACAACGTCCTACAAGGAATCGGTCATACGTGAAACACCCACCAAACTGAGTTCAAAAGTGTTGTAGTACCACTTAGTGATATTTTTGTACCAGGACTTCCTTCCCTTCTGCATCAGCACAATGGAAGCTGTGGAAAGTTCCTGTAAAGGGTTGTTTTAGACTCTCCCCCCCAAATGGCATGACTGTAGCATGGGGGTTCCCCCACGCTGATACTACTAGTTCACTCATGCAAATTGCATGGAGTATGCTGTGTTTAACAACTATAGTACAGAGAAGCCAGAGAATGGTGCAGGCATGGAAGGTTATAGCACAAGTTTGCAAATGGCATGTGTGGGGTTGGTATGCTGTGAGAACGCAACCAATGCCCAGAAAAATGCTCATGTGAGATGCCTCAAGAAGCTGTTCTGGGATGAAACCTCCAAGGTGTGTGTGTGTGTGTGTGTGTGTGTGTGTGTGTGTGTGTGCGCGCGCACACGTGTGGTGTGTGTACATACATCTGCCGGTTTAAGATAGCACTTCATGCATCTGATGAAGTGGACTCTGGTCCATGGAAACTTATGCCATAATAAAGCTATGATGCTTTTGCTGCGAAAGACAAACATGTCCACCCCTCTGGAAAGTGCTCCAACCTGACATTGTTGGACAATGTAAATAGCTGGAGGATATATATTTTAAAAGTGTGCATAGAGTGAAATAGATATCAATGCTTTGATAGAAGCATAGGCCTGAAGCCTTTTGGTATCCCCATCCCACCTCCAATGTTTCTGGCACTCTGCCTTCATACATCCCTGTGACAAACCCTTATAGTTTCATGTAGCTCAACAGTGCACCTTAGCATCTGGTAAGTTGGCACCATGCTGAGACACCAGAATAGGCTTTTTCCCCCAATACACAGCCAAAACTTTAGGCTCCTTTTCTGATTAGTCAAACTGGTTCGAACTGGCTGGCCCCTTTGAGATGTAAATTAGAGTTGTTAGGAAATCCAGTTTAGCAACTAAATAATTTTCTGATTTGCTGGCTGAACCACTGACATCAGAAATGGAGGCTATTGTATATTCGGACCAGTCTTTCCTAGGGGCCTTTTACTGAAATCAGATTCCCCATAAAACTAAAGGTTTCTCACTCCTTAAGAGCCTTTCATTGGTGTTTTCTTTTTAAATTTTCACAAGGTTTTGTTAAGTTCTGTGTGCCTGGGTTTGGGGTAAGAAAATCCAAATCCCCCCTTTTTTAATTCTTTCCAAGGGCTTGGCTGGAGGGAGGGATCCTTCTCAATAGGACTCAGAAACTCCCCAAGCAGCTGGATAGACTAGGGTGTGCCAGGAAGTTCATCCTGACTGGTAGCAACCTACAGTCATTCTTTTGAGGGAGAAAACCACTGAAAAGAAGGGTCTACCAGGAAGAAAAGTTATTCCCACTCCCAGTCTGTAACAATCCCACTTTGCCCTGTTGCTTGCCAAACTCAGCTAAGCCTTTTTCACCCAGTGACCCCCTGGCCTAAGAAGATGCATTCCCAGCCAGCCAGCATCTTCTGGGCTTTCCAGCTCTCCTTTCCCTTTCACTCCATCTCTCTTGAGAGGAGGCAACGAGCATCATACAAATGGAAAGGAACAATTGCTTTAGCAACAGCATTCTAAATTGATTAAAAATTAGGACCCAGACAGGGTGAGTTCATAGGAGCAAACGGGAAAGCGCCTATAGAGCAGGTGACCATCGTTGTTGGTGCTGCCATCATCAACATGCTACAACGAGGGCTTGCAAAAACATTCCAGGATTATGACACTGATGTTTTCCTTCCCTATATCAAATCACAGCTTCAGTATGTAACGAGATTAGACATCATCTGTGATGTGTATAGGCATGAAAGCTTGAAGAGTGACACACGCAACAAAAGGGGGAAAGGTTTTTGGAAAAGGTTTTCAAGTCCAGTCCCCCAAAATTGGCAAGAGTTTCTCCGCATTGATAACTGTAAGAATGGGTGTGATACTGTGTCTTTTTTTTGAAGGCAGGGCAAAAGGACAGCATGGGATACCTGGAATGCATATGGAGATGTTTCCTCAGCATTCTGTACCTTAGCTGATAGGCCAAGACAGCAGGCAGTAGAAGAGTGGCTGAAGCCACTGGAGAGAGTTGTAGTTTTGCTATATGACCATACCAGCAGCAAATAAGAATTGGGAGGGGGCATTCTAGAGTGTATTTGACTTTGAAAACAATATTTAGTGTGGTAGGCCTGGTAATGACAAGTTATATTTGCATAAAATAAATAGCTATCAGTCTGTTCTTATTTCAGTTATTTTTTCCAATGTGTAACTTTAAAAAAACAACATAAGCCTATATTCTATTACAGAACCTAAAGGTGGGTTTTTTTTGTTATTAACTCCCATTAGTCTTTCTGTACACTTCTAAAGTTATAATTCAAATAAATCAGGGCTCATAAACCATAAAATGGGCATGATTCTCCAAAAATTGAGGAATCGTAATGGTGAATGGTGGCCATATTTGAAAATGGCTGCCAATTTTGTTACAGGGCAGATCTGAGATGGCCCTATAGCCAAAAATATTCAACATGGTATTTTCTACAAGTGTGCTAAATTTCATGTTTTTATCATCAAAGTCACAATTATTTCACCTATCAGCTGGACTAATATGGCAATTTGGATGAATATCAATGACAATACAGATAAATGAGTGGCTGCTGAACATTGACATCAAGTGATGTATTCCAATGCCATGGCCCTTCTGAATGACAATAATACACGTGTAGTGAGAACACTTCATCATCTCCTTGTATCTCACACAACTCACTGTTTATGCTGCTTGACTCCAGGTTGAAGGGGGGACTTCTGAGCATTGCTAGGAGAGTCTTGGACACAAGATAGAGGGCCGAAGCTCCTATAACTCCATTTACCACATTTTTTCTAGTTATCAACTCGTAGTATTTCATCACCTTGCCTTGAGCTCTCAGGCAATCTGACTGAGCTCTGACCGCAGTTAACCCTTTTGAAACACTAGACTGCAAACTGCATGGTTTGTGATGTCACCTGAGCCTATCATGACAACTGTGGCACATCACTGTTAGACCATATGAGGGGGGTAAGACTACACTCACACACACACACACTTATTTATTTATTTATTTATTTATTTATTTATTTATTTATTTATTACATTTCTATACCGCCCAATAGCCGGAGCTCTCTGGGCGGTTCACAAAAATTAGTAAAAAACACCATGAGAACGTGGCAGATAAATGACTCCATCACACCTATATTTTTCTCCTGATTTGCCTTCATGATTTCCACCTCCATTTCATTAGCGGGTCAAGCTAATGGTGTCTTTCACATGTGTTTGTGGTATCGCCACTGTACCGGTGAAATCTCCTTTCCCTTGTTTGCTCTCCCACTCCACTCCACCCCACTCCTTCTCCTTCCAGTTCATTGGTTCTTGTCATTCAGCTGAGTCAGCACAAGCCTGTTTATTTGACACAGTGTGCTGGAGGAAGAGAAACACCCTGCCCTCCTCTTTCATCAGCAAGACCTCCCTTCAAAGCACACACCCCCAACAAAGGACATAGCGCGATGACGGCAATACATGGGGGTGGAAGCGCTTTAATCCCGCATGGAGGAAATAGACTGGACTTTCCCCGCTCTAGGAAAACACAGAAAATGGAGGGGAAGAGGCAGGGTGACTGCAGGACAGGAACAACATTGTGTGAGTACCATGCTGCAAAACGGCAAACCAGGCATGATGAGAGTGTGATAAAAGGCTTGTTAAATAACTCTTGGGCCTTAGCTAGACCTACCTGTTAGTCCACGACGGAGGGGTGAAGATCTTGTGATGGTTTTATCGCACAATCCCTCCTCTGTTTACACACGGCGTGCGACGACCTCAGAAGGAGAGGTGTTGTGCCCGCCATTTTAAAACATTTTTTAAAGGGACAGCAGCACATGAACACTTGTTCGCAAAAGGTAGGTGTTTTTTTTTAAAATAATTACTTTCTTCACTCCCCCACCCCCGATGGGCGCAGTGCTCCTGAGGAGCTCTGCACCCCGTGCGCGGGTCCCGGCTCCTCACAAGGAACCACAAGGAGCCGGGACTAAAGGGGAGGGCAAGATCCCGGGGCAAAGGAGGGATCATCCCTCCCTGATCCTGAGATCCCCTGTGTGTCATGTGAGCACACAGGGACGATCCCAGGGATCGCCCTGGGATTTCACCTGATCTAGCTATGGCCTTGTAGTCCGAGACTTTTGGTTTTAAAATGACTGAATCCAGTCATTTGAACTAACTCCCAGCAAGTGGGTGTAGGATTGCATCCTAAAGGGATTACATTCATTTGCAGGCAGTGGACATGTTCGGGATAGGTTCTCAGAGCATTTTTCATGCCCTTGACTGCCTTGATGAACATCTGGCAGGCCCCAGAAGAGGGCAGCAAAACCCTTGAGATGGTCAGGGCCCCTCTAGCTTTCTGAATGACGAATGCAGCACCTCCAGATGCTTGTATACTTCTAATCAGCCAGAAAGAAGAGGCTGCTTTTGGAAGCTCAGTCTTCAGATCCCAGGCTTGCCATGTTTGCTTTTTTTTGGCATCTCTGCACAGCAAATCTTCATGTTCTTAGTTTGATGCTGTAGCACAGGGGTGGCCAGATCTCCAGAAGGTTTAGACCAGCTCCCAGAATGCCTGATAATTGGCCATGCTGGCAGGGGCTTCTGGGAGTTGAAGTCCAAAATATCTGGAGAACTTCCTTCTGCCCACCTCTGTGTAACACACAACTCCCACTTGACCACAGGAAGAGTGCAACAAATATCAGTCAGAGCCTGCCTTCACAGTGCCACTTTGGCCCCACACTGCCACTAAATCCTGCAGTTTCACTGCTGCGGGGTGGCAGCACATAATACAGACTGCTGGAGGGAGTGTGGGGTTTGCAGTAGCGATCCAGATACCGGCGCCCACTCACCCTGCCCTCTTTGGCTTTGGGCAACCATTCAGCTGTTGCTATCTGCCTGCAACCACCCACCCAGCTCAATGCTGGAGGGAGGTCGCACAGTGGAAGGGCCATGGTGACCTCACTCTGAAGAAAAAAGTCAGGGTAAGTCCCTGACTTTTCTAAAGCGAAGCATCATCTCTTTGCCCAGCAGTGGCTGTGAATCTGCGGCTGCATGATATAACCGACAATTCACCAATTCTCAGCCACCATGAGGCAAAGATGATGTCTAGACAGCCCCCAGTCACAAATATCCACTTCTGGAGCAAGGTGCTCAAGAAAGTGGAGGCGCTCCAATGCCAAACAGATTATCTAGAACTATATCAGTCTGGGTTTAGGCTGGGGTTTGGCAGGGAGACAGGCTTCGTCACCCTGATGGGTGACCTTTGTCAGAAAAGAAACATGGGGAATTTAACTCTCTTGATTCTCCTTGATCTCACAGCAGTGGGTTTTTTTACCATCAACTATGAACACGAGAGCCATACTGGATCAAACCAAGGGTCCATCTAGTCCAGCATTCTGTTCATACAGTGGCCAACCAGTTGTCAACAGGAGACCCACAAACTAGACATGAATGCAACAGCATCCTTCCACTGTATGGTATCTTGTTACACTGGCTCTATGGAATTCACTCCTAAATTCACCATGGGAACCACCCAACTGTACAGGGGCTGTGCAGTCTGCACTAGACCTAGAGTTGTTCCTCCCCAACTATGTAGATGGGCAGTGGAGATATTTTATTGTTTAAAACATTTATATCCCGCCCTATATCAATAAGATTTCAGGGCGGCGTATGAGGATCAGCTGTGATGTATGAGCATATCCTATCCTGAAGTAAGCCTCATTATGTGTTCCTGCTGTCCCTTCACCTTTTGCACCCTTGAGTAGCAGTAATTGCTAGCCCATGGGGTCTTCTTTTGCTTGCAAAGCCTAGTCTCTCTTCACCAACACCCCACTACTATATCTACCCCTATGGCTTTCCTTCTATCCATCTCTTACTTTATAAAAGTACGGTGCCTAGTCGATTGGATCAAATCATCTATCCATCCACCCACAGGCATCTTAGTGACAATGGACAGGAAAGGAAGAGAAATTGTGTAAAGATGATGCACACATGTGAAAATGGTGCAGTACATGGAAAAACCACTTCCCTTTTGTTACGTTAGATACACTTGTCTATTTCATGCGTTGCCTCTCAGCTCAGCAACTTCTGAAGCTCAAAAGGAAGTAGGAAAAAACACAAGATCATAGGTGGGGGAGGAAATCTCCTCCTATGAGACAGAGCAGTAGAACAGAATAGAATAGAATAGGATAATTCCCTCTGTTTCAGAATTCAGGCTGCGAGTGGTGTTGCTTATATAGCCAAACAGCAACCCCACGCGAAAGAGGGGGATATCGGGAGGCTTGGGGGAATCACAAGGTTTGCAGAAGTACAAAAAAATTTTAGAGGGGGAAAAAACTAAATGGGGGGCGATGGATCCCCAAAACAGTCCAATGAAGACTGGGCATGCTCAGTAGCCACGGAATGCTGACTGACAGGGAAAGGGATTAGAAAAATGGGGGAGAGGGAAAATGGCGTGGAGTGGCTGGAAGCTTGAAGGGCAGCATTTTACGCTGTAACATTTTGTTGTTACTCCCATTCATAGAATAGAATAATCATTTCATTACCAAGACACGCACATTTAGCCATTTAGCTTCCAAGGATTTTCTGGAAACTTTTCTTGACAGTGAGATAGCCATGTATCTAACCATTTACAAATAATATTTGTTGATATCTTAAGGCAGTGTTTAAGATGCAGGCTTTCTGACCCCACTGAAAGTTTGAAAACCACAACTTGCGACTATTGGCATGAAAGATGTAAATGTCACCAAACTTCCTCAGACGCTACCATTTGGTTTTTTTAAAAAAAAAACTTCAATATTTTTAGTCATAGAAGAGACTTTCCAGAACACTCGCATGACTAAAATAATTTACATGGCAAGTCATCCTCAAAGCTGTAGGAAATGTGACAATCCACATATGGGTCTCACACCTTTTCAAGTACTGAAGTGCTTTCCATAACAGAGACATTTAACATGTGAAATGTCCCTTGGGAGTTACTGCACATTCACTCAAATCCTTACTTCTGGTGCAAATGATTTTGCAGGGAGTTGTGTTGCAGCTAAGAAGGAGTGTAATTAGGCCATGATGCAAACACAACTCTGTGACCCATGCAGCTTCAGCCTTCCTGATCCAGAACAACTTGCCGGCAGGAGAGTAAACTACAGCAGGGATGTGTGTGTCAACCCTCCACCATGATTTCCCAGGTAACATCAATAAGCTTACAGCCTGGCTGGCATTTTCCTCAGTCAGTCTCCAGTTGTCTGTATTGTTATGTGTTGGGGGTCAATCTAAATTACCTCCATGCAAACCCTGCTTCCTCCTCAGCTGCCCAGCAGATCTCTTTGCAAGACAAAAGCTGCCTCCTTTTGTGTCAGGTTCAGCCTTCCCCAGATTCCCGCCCCCTCCCCAGGCCTTGTAGGACAAAAGGTTGCCTTTTTAGGAATTACGGGTGGGTGGGTGGAACGGGTCGCCTTTTAAATAAGTCCAAACCTATGTTTTACTATGTACAGCACCATGTGCATTGATGGCACTATATTATTATTATTATTATTATTATTATTATTATTATTGCACAATCCAGCTACCATTAAACACGTTTAGCGAACTAAACTAATGCATGTTTACTTAGAAGTAATTTCCAGAAAGCTCACTGGGACTTACTTAATTATAAAGAACCTCCTTAAATTAATACAGTACGACTTGACTGATGAGTCAAAAGCATAATACATGTCAGACATTTTCAGACTAAGCACAGGAAGAGGGTCTTGAGGGCATGTGATATTATTGCACTAGGTCATGGGAAAAGAAATTTGAAGAACGTTGGCGTATTGTATAGGGCTGTGGATGGTGGGATCTTATTTGTCGTGTGTGTGTGTGTGTTTGTAGGTGTGTGCATTCTTCGTTCAATGTGTGTTTGGCAGAATGCACCCTGCTGCTCTCTACTGCGTTTTGTAAGGATTTCCCCCTGCGCAGCTGGCACTTGATGACTGCCGGAAATAGAATCCCTGTGAAATGGTGTTTATGGTTACAGAGCGATGCATGATAAGCAATGGTGCAGGTAGGTCATTTGAGACTGTAGACTTGATGGTTTTACACAGGAAGGGGGCACTTTTTATTTGCATGATGTAGATCCGTGGAAGCACCTTGGATAGCTCCTATAGAGTTCTGACTGATTCTGACTCAAACTTGGAGCAAATTCTCTGCCCACTGACATCAGAGTCACCAGCCTCCACTAATGCAGCTCTTTCACTGGGAAGAGAGCCCTGCTGTGTTTAGGGGCCCTCCTGCTCATTCAGCTGAGTGGGGGCTGTGGCCTTCTGCCCCAAGTCCTGCCCTGATGGCACCTCTGAGGATAAGGCGTAAAGTTCTCGAATTGACTTTACTATTTTTCGCCATATGATAGTCATTAATAGAATCATAGAATCATAGAATAGCAGAGTTGGAAGGGGCCTACAAGGCCATCAAGTCCAACCCCCTGCTCAGTGCAGAAATCCACCCTAAAGCATCCCTGACAGATGGTTGTCCAGCTGCCTCTTGAAGGCCTCTAGTGTGGGAGATAGTAATAGTAAGGGCTATAACCTTAAATGGATTAATTCGGTAGATGACTCCATTGAAAGCTTTTGAATTGACTAAAAGGCATCCCCACTTAATTAGGCAATACATCTTCTTTTTTGTTTACATTTTTAAAATTATTTTTAAACTAAGGGCTCAGCAGCTCTCCGTCCCGGTGGGCGAGGAGGGAGATGGGTGGCGGCAGCGGCAACGACACCTCTTCCTCGTCTCTTTTACAGGCAAGCTACACAATCGTTTTCGGGGTGCACTGGGGGCGGATGGAAGCGCTTTCAGTACGACGTGTGGAAGAGCCCTGCAGATAGCCGGCACCATCCTAGAATAGGCATTCCACCTTCACTGTCACGCAGGATGAAATGCCTCTCCTAAGATGAGGCCTGCAGCAACCTATAAATACAGCAGCCTTCTCCATCCTGGTGTTCTTGTCCATGCTGACTGGGAATGATGGGAGTTGCACTCCAACACATCTGGAGGGCAACAGGTTGGGGCAGGGCTGACATACACCATCTAAAATTACATGTGCTTCCCCCCTCCTTTCAGAACAATTGTTTGGTCACACGTGAATGTATGCAGGTTTAATCAATGCAAACTCATTTGATTAATCGACTTTAGATTTCTTACATTGGGGGGCAGCCCTAAGCAATAGCAGTTCATCCCAATGGCCTCCTGCAGTTCCTCCTTGCCCAGCAAGCGTGTACCGTCATGCCAGCACCACCACCACACGCACACACACACACCATGTTACAAGCAAGACTCCTATTTCTGGATCTGCCTCTCTCTAGTTGCAGCATGAAGGTGGATGATCGTGGAGGCTGCAGAGGCTGACATTGTGTGGGCCACTGCCCCATCGGCTGTTTCCAACTTGCCTGCTGCCCAGCAGTGATCTCGCTCTCAAGAAAGCAGGCACACACCAAGATCTCACACTCCTTCTGTGCAGCTACTCCCCCAAGGCAGCTCCCGTCTTCCTTCCCCTCCTCCCTTACAGGGCCTTTTTAATGCTCAAGGGTACAGGATGTTCTGTTCTCTCTCACACACATACACACTCCCCCCCCCTTTTTCTCTCTCTTTCTGTTCCTCACTCTCAGGCTTGTGGCCTTCACCTTTTTAACCCCTGCTCTGCCACCACTCCTGTGCAGCTCTCCGTGCAGCAACAATATCAACTCTGCTGCTGTTGCCACCTCCCTCCCTCCCTCCTTCCCTCCCTTCTTAGAGCCTGTGGCATTGCTCATCCCAGCCGTGAAAAGCAACGCCCCTGGCCCCTCAGCATAAACCAGCAGTTCCGTCTACTTTTATTATGAGGGGATTTCTTGAAGAGTCCTGGCTGGCAGGAAAGGCACCTGGGCGACCACTAGCATGTGGCTTAGAGGGAGAGCGTGACTTCTCCCCACCCCCTTCTTCTTCTTTTTCTTCTCCCTCCTCTGACATTTCCAGCGGAAAGAGACACGCCTTCCTGTTGCCTAGCCCCTGAGGGTTGTGCTGTCTCTTCTCCTTTGGCCCCTCCTTCTGACCCTGGTTTTTCTCCACAGGTTGGCTGTTCCTGGGTAACAAGGCTGAGGGGAGGATGACGTGGATTCACCGATAGCACACAGGGATAAGCAGAGCCATCTGGCAAGAGCTGGCTTCACTCTGAGGGAGACAGTGGGGAGTTGTTGTTGTTTTACCCTGGAATAGCCTTCCGCAACTGTGGGTCCTCCAGATGTTTTGGACTTCAATTCCATCAGCCACAGCTGGCGAGGCTAATGGTCAGAAATGCTGGGAATTGTGGTCCAAAACATCTGGAGGACACTAGACTGGGGAAGACTTCTCTGGAAAGAGACTGCCTGAGCCCCCACCTCGCCATTAGTCCCACATTCATGGGGCAAACATCAAGGCCGGATCTACACTATTGCTTTAAAGCGCTTTATAACAGTTTTATAGCGCTTTAAAGCAGTTAAAGCGCTTTATAACTGTTATAAAGCGCTTTAAAGCAGTAGTGTAGATCCGGCCCAAGTCCAGAAAACCGGGTTTGGGGTGGGTTCGAAGAGGGCATTAAAGGGATAAAATATTTCAGCTTGCAGGGAAGGGTGTGGATCTTTCATACTAAGGCCTAATCTACACCAAGCAGGATATTGCACTATGAAAGTGGTATATAAAAGGCAGGAGCCACACCAAGCAGGATATTGCACTATGAAAGCGGTATATGGTCTGTGCCAATGGGCCCCAACAGTTGTCAGTGCACTTCAGTACCTCTATAAAGCACCAGTGTGGCTCCTGCCTTTTATATACCCTTTCATACCGCTTTCATAGTGCAATGTCCTGCTTGGTGTAGATTAGGCCTAACACTCTTCATGAACATATTTTCTCTGAAGTAAGCCCCTATCGATTGTGATGGAATTAACCTTTAAGAAAACATGCTTAGGATTGCAGAAGGGGTTGTGATGGCTGAAAGGGCAACCTGCTTGTCTAAGGAAGTGTGCTTGCCTCCTTACTTCCCCCTATGCTCTTGCCTATATAGAAAACACCTTTTCATTAGCTCCTGCAGAGTGAGCAAAAGGCAGAGGGGAGAAACACACTCATTACACACCACTGTAGAGTCATGACTCCTTCACCTAATTAAACCACTTCATTTGAAACATGATAGGGGGATGCTATCCTTTTCACTTGCTAGACCTGGCCCTATGTCCTCATGTGTTGTCCTTTTGTGAATTAGGAGTAACACACCACGGCTGCAAAATGGAGCTTAAACTATTTGGGAGTGACCAGCGAATCAGCCCCACTTTTTTATGCTCAGAGTGGAAGGGCTTGGGATTAATGCTAAGCACCATCTCTTTCATGGGCACTGCTGTTCCCACACTTATGCCCTAGGAGAAAGGAAATTCCATGTGATCCTGTGTGTACTCTATGATCATTGAAAGGCCTGCTATATGCACCACCACCTAGAGAGGCTCAGGTGGTGTGTACTTGAGACACTGAGATAGGGTCTTTTTGACACCTGCAACACAATTGGGTGCTTCTTTGTTTTGCTTTAGATAGACAATAAAGAACAAACTATTCTGTCATTCCTTTAATACTGTGCAATATTTTACGTTGCTCTTCAATTTTTCATTTTAAGGCCACTTATTGCATGGAAGGTTTTTTGCTTCTGGATTTCTTGGTTTTATGAATGTTTTTAATCATATTTTCATGCTGCGTAACCCTGGGCACTTGATAGGTGGAGGATGTGATTTCGAAAGGTAATAAATAATAAACAATACTAATAAAGAGCAATATTAGACATTGCAGAATGGGGGATTTGAACAAATATCCTAGAAATGTATGGGAAAGAGCATGGGTCATGGAGGTCTGGGATTTTGTGAGCCATTTTGGCAGACTGAACTGGATGGAAATGTTTGGAAGGAAGTAAATGGTGCTTAGTATTGCTATTTCATCATCTGGAGAGAGAGAATGGCATGGGGCAACACTCAACTGCATTTATAACTTCTGTATACATTTCTGAACTTTCATAGCAGTCCGGAAGCTAAACTGTTAGTAGAGCTAGCCTACAATATTAGGAATAATTAGAGGGGTTTGCAGAACAGGAGGCTAATGTGACCTGGAATAAACTATAAACAAACAAAGCCTGAGACATTCCTTGCAAGGGCCTGATCCTGCTTGCCAAAGTCAATGAGAACTTTGCCGTTGACATAAGCAGGAACAAACTTCCTATTCCACCGAAATGATGCTGTACTCAGACTTTGCAAGGATAGCAGGTCTTGTGAACAGCGTCTTGAGAAGGGTGGCGAAGTCTGAAGCTATAGGCAGCTATTCCCCCGCCTCCACCTTGAAATCTGGCGATTTCTGCAGAGAGGAGGCTGCCAGCCATTCCCACAGCTCTGCAGGAGAGGATCATTCCCCATCCCTGGCACATTCCTGTGGACAGAAAGTGCTAGCCGGGGCCATGGGAGAGAACATGAAGCGCCGCTGCTTAGCCTTCGTGGGGAGGAAGGAAAAAGAGCATCTTGGGTATGTGTGTGCAGAAGGAATTTTCCTGTAAAATGGGGTCCCATTGCCTTGGGATGAATCAGCTTTCACAGCAAACTGGTGAACATTTCAGGCCCCCGCACAGCATGAAAGTGAAACCATAAGCCACATATCCGAACCAGACGGGCTCAGGGGCATTGTGGTTTTGTGGCAGACATCATTGTCTAGTAGTAGTGACATGTGTCACCTTGCCTGACCTGGTGGCCCCCAGGTTTGGACTACAACTCCCATCAAGACCAGGTGATGTGGCCAATGGTTGGGGATGATGGGAGATGTAACCCAAAATCTCTGCAGGATCCCAGGTTGGGGAAGGCTGATTGTCAGAGAAGAGGTGCTGTGTAGATTCCCTTTCCAGCACACCTATTGATGTAAGGGTGACTGAGTCAGTCTTTCCGCATTCCACTTACCAAGCTGTACAATGGGTTTAATTACATCTGCCTTGTCTGCAGGCTACTTTGTTATTTATGGATGACAAGAAAACGGCATTGCCCTTAGCATTGTTTTAGCACATATGAAGCAAGAGGCTAGGAGCTCTCAGTCCCTATTCTCTCTTCTTCCCCAGATCCCCTGAATGATTCGCATGCTCTTGAAGCAGAAGGAACTGTGGATATAAATCTTAAATAAATCCTCTTGCAATGCCTACTTACTGCGAGGAAAGTCTGCACATATTTAGTCTATGCTCAGGGTCATGTTCATCTGCACAGATACTTCTGTTGTATTCTTTCTATATGGCCCTCTATAAAAGATCAATAGCATTTAGAGTCACTATCCTCCTCCTCCTCCTCCTCCTCCTCCTCCTCTTCTTCCTATGACTTTAATATGATGCAACAGGCAGAAATCCAAGCAAAGCATAACCCACCACTGTATCTGCATACTGGGAAAAACATCCACTGCTGAATATCGGATGCTGCCCACTCTCACCTTGTAGCCCAGCCTTCCTCAGCTTAGCATCCTCCAGATGTATTGCACTACAAGGCAAGGCTGGTTGGGGATGATAGGAGTTGTAGTACAACAGACCCGGAAGACCCCAGGTTGGGGAAGACTGCACTACAGCCTAACCCTTTTCCCATTCTTCAATGCTCGTTCTGCTTTCTTCGCTCTCATCCAAGCCTTTGTTGTTTCTTCATCTAACCTTACCTGGCAAACTGTGTGTGCTGCCACTTGGACTCACTCAACACATTGTGTTCTTTCCTCAGCTGGCTCTCCAATTCCAGTCCTGCATCACATCATTTTTCAGCCCACCTGTCATCATTTTTCTTCTTCCTTTTCACTTTTTGTCTCTTGAACACATGGTTTTCTTGTTCAAATTCTCTCAGAAATTCCTCCATTTGTCATATGCTCTAAGATGCCCCAAGAACCTCTGACCTTTCTCAGGACAACTGCATATCTGTTACAGTTTGCATGATTAAGGCCTGGGTATTGACACTCCCTAGGTGAGCTGTTCCCATTAAGATCATAGTGTCATTAAGATCATAGTGTTTTTCTCAGGAGAACGCTTCTTTAGCACTCACACATTGTGTTTATGGCAGTTCATGGGAAGAAAATTATGGTTAATGCACCTTAGAGACCTATGGGCAAGATTGTTCATGGTTTAAGCCACACACCACAGAGAAAACAATGACTTGTAATGTGTGAACACTGCTGGTAAGTGGTTTGGTAACACCTGATACATATGCATGAGTTTCTAACCAGAAATTAAGTGAGTATCTTTGTTGCAGCACAGGCTGGGAAATACAGCCTTCCTGTAGAACAGAGGTTCTCAAACTGATCTACAGACCATTGGGAGGTCTGCAAACTTCATTCAGGTGGACTGCAGGAAGGCTGAAGAACAGTCACGAACATCTGTACTTGGCCCTGCACTTGATTATTATTTTTCAGATTATGGAGATTGAGTCCGATTTGACTAGGAATGGATGATCAAACAGGTTAACAAAGCCCTGGCCTAGGGCCCATGATTTTCATAATACAGCACTGGTTTTGATGATGAAATGGGTACTGAAGAAGGGCTCATCTACACCAAGCAGGATATTCCACTATGAAAGTACTATGAAAGTGGTATATAAAAGGCAGGAACCACACTACTGCTTTATCACAGTAATGAAGTGCACTGGCAACTGTTGAGGCCCATGACACATACATATCCCGCTTTCATAGTGTTATATCCTGCTTGGTGTAGATGTGTCAATGGGCCCCAACAGTTGTCAGTGCACTTCAATACCACTAAAAAGCAGTAGTGTAGCTCCTGTCTCTTATATACCACTTTCATAGTGGAATATCATGCTTGGTATAGATGAACCCAAAGACAAATGTTACTAAAATGTGAATTACGTATGGGTTTTGATTTGTAGAACCTCAAACAAGTTTATTAAGTGGTCTGCCAAGACCCCCCTCTCCCAGTAATTTTCAAGTGATCCATGGGGGTGGGATGGGATTCGTTGTAATTCGTTTACTGTTGTAAAACAGTATTTACTGGGATTTATTTACTGGGATTCGTTTACTGTTGTAAAACTCAGATGATTAGGGCGACAGAGAAGGAAAGAAATTAGGAACAATGGACTACTAATTGAGTTTTCTAACTGGATAAAAAGGCCACTCAGCCCCATATCTGCTCTTTTTCACCTCTTTTTATTGTTGTGAAATTAGGATTTCTACATCACCAAGATTTTGTTGCAAGGCTTAGTTCAAATTTGTTCAACACTCCAAAGCTGTGAGCTCCTCCCTTCAACTCAATCTGAAGTAGCAAGAACAGTACAAGATTGTCTACTAGGCTGCTGAGGCAAATTGACAGCCAAAGTTGCCCCTGTATTGACTTCCATAGGCTGAGATGCGCAAGAACCTTGACTGTGCCACCATTTCAAGTATCCATTGTCCTTGTGAACTCAGTTTGTCTTCCAGGAGGAATGCCAAGGACAAAGATATAAACTCTGCATGCTGAGGAGTGTCTCATCCGAGGGCCTTGAAATACTTAGTGTGTGAGAGGAATTGCTAGAGTTGCTGTGTGTGTATGTGTGTGTGTGTGTGTGTGCATGTGCAATTGGCCACAAATAAGTCACTTTCTCCTTTTTTTAAGTGCTTGGTTCATGAATGTCTGTAGGCAATATGTGAGTGATCTAACTTCACTTGCACTACAAATGTGTACAGAGGTCATATTTACTAAGTTTATTTGAACCCTTGCACCTGAATTTTAGGACTTGCATGATGAGTTGTAGCTAAGCAGCCAGTTTTAAATTCTGAGTCCAAAGTAATCTGGGATGAGTTGAGATTGACCAACGCCCTATTCCAGTGATTTCAACCTGACAGAAACTCAACACAAACACACTATAAGCTCCCATAAGAGACAGGAAGGATCACTGGAACACCTTAACTGAAACATTCCCCTAGGGCAGCCTTCTCTAATCTGGTGCCCTCCAGATGTGTGCCATCCTGTATGAAAATTATGGGAGTTGTAGTCCAACACATCTGGAGGTCACCAGTTTGGGGAAGGATGCCTTACGGCAACAGTATTAGTAATTGTTTGATGTGTAAGTCCAGTACCAATCCCTTTGCTTGCTCTGGAACAAGGATGGGCAGAAGGTAGATTGAGATCTGGTAGATCTTCAGTGATTTGTAGTAGATTAGCAAGGCTCTCTGTCTCCCAGTTGTTGAACAATCACAAACAAAATTGCCAGTAACCCCACCCACCCACACCCAAAAAAACATTCTCTGCCATGGCTGGACTTGTGCTATTTGCATATCTCTCAGTGAACCTCTCCTGTAAAATATGGATTGTAATTGGTCAGTACGTGACTCAAATGTATATTGATCCCAGTGTATGGCTCATAGGCTGCAATAGGGTATTGGCTCCAGCCCCAAAGCCACCATGGTGCACCTGGTTACAAATGGTGGACCTTGGAATTCTAGTAAAAAGTAGGGAGGGGGGAGAAAAATCTTGCAAGCCTATCCAACCCTGCTCTGGAACACCCAAGGTGGAGATAGATAGGCTAAAGATTTGGTCCCAATGAGTTTAGACTAGTTTAGAAAAGAAAGATTACATTCAAGGATATAAATTGCAAGAATTTAGCCCATCCCTAACTGTAACAGTGAACGATTAGTCATAACGGCCGATCAGGAAGAGTGACCTTTACTGAACTGCTCTGCGTTGTTCCTGAATGCCCAAGTTGTGGAAATGAGGAGATCTGATACTACAGCTGAGTATTCACTGTGTCATATTTGCCCCATTCATGAATTTCAAATAGACTTGTTTAAGCAGCCTTGTGGCACTTGCAAGCATTCTTGTTGTATGTCTGATCCCCCATTTTAGAGATGGGTAAAGTGAGACACTTGGAACTCTGGAACTCTCCAGACAGAAACCCAGAGAGAGAGAAATATATGGTGCAGGATCGCACTCTTGTGTGCGGCACTATGGCCCTTGGAAACAGCCGGCTAGACGGCGAAGACGGACAGACAGCTGGACTCATGAATGTCTCTCTTTATGCCTTGCAGTCTCAGAAGCCCGGAGCTTGTGTGTCAGGAGAAATGATGCTGCTGACCACAAGCCCGCAGGAGTGGTTTATCTAGCGACACAGCACACCCACTTCCCCGGCTGCTGAGTCAGGCTGTTCCCTTTGCTGCCTCGCGCTCTGTACATTGTGTTCCAGCTCTGCCTCATTGGCACGTAGCCCAGCTCACATCAGCTTCTCACTCTTGTTTGTGTTCTCAGCTTGCACTGAGGGCTGGTTTGCAGTTCAGCAATCCTCCCCTTCCCACCCCTTTCCTCGGCTTTGCAGAGGTGTAGGGGGGAGGGAGGGGGGAAGCTGGGGCTTTTATGCCTGGAGGAAGCGAGCGGGTAACGATAGAGTAGCTCAGGGATGGCTCCAGGAAGCGAACACCCACCCACCCCGTCCAGAAGAGATGATGAACTCAGGTCATCTCTATGTTGCTGCCCTGGGGGTTATTTCTGAATGTAAATTGTTGCCATCATCTTGCAGATCTAACGAAGCAAACAAGTTGAACAACGTGAGACCTGAACATCGCTGACATGCATGGCTACATAACTGTCTCCTGGGAGATCCATGTTTGTCGCGCACTTGCAGTGCTACTTGGTACTGGTTTCCAAGAGCTCCAAATAAAGCTTTTTCTCCCCACCATCCTGTCTTCCCTTCCACTGCACACATGCACAAACACACGCATGCTTGTTCCTTGCAAAATTGTCCCGGCTGCATGGTGTAAATAGGCAAAGCTACACCAGGGGAAAGTTCTCTGCACCCCTTGAGTCCAAGTCAGGGGGTGAGCCAATACTATCAATATGGGTGCTCTGTTGACCAGCATATGGTCCAGATAAACAGTCCAAATAGGGATTTTTCTGTGACAGCAGAGCCTGGTTCTTCTAGGTGTTGTATATGACACCACAAGATTGTCTTTGCCCTCAAAGAGCTTATACAGCATCAGACTCTAAATCCACAGTTTTCAATCATTCCACCTTTCAGCCTCACTTGAAAGTTTCAGGCCTTTTTGAGAGCACCTCTCATTCTCTTTGTGTGTTATCAAGGCTGACTAACATGCCTTGAAGTACACTCTGTCTACACAATCATGATTCATACTGGGTCTGTCTCTTATCACTAACTATTCCATCCATTTACTCTCAAGATGGTTTGTGTTTCTGTAGGAAGACCAAGCAGCTGCAACATCTTCCAACCTCCCATGAAGGAACAACCAGTGCACTATTTTGGGAAATGATGGTCTAATGGGCAAAAGACCTGTTTTACAGATGAGAAAGTATGTCATCAAGGTCCATTTGTATCCATACAGATGTTTACAGATAATCTACACTAAGATGTTTACATACAGACTGTGGGAGCCCATTCATACCTCCACCAGTTCATGAAATGAAATGCACTTGTCTAACATACATGGTCTTATTTAGTCTTTGTCCATAGTTAACATCCCAAATATAGTTAGGTACCCTTTAAATGTTCTATTAGATGTTCATATTAATGTTCTATTAAATATTCTCCCAGCTATATTCTCCCACATGGCTGGGAGAATATTTAACCCAACCTCATATGCAGGGGATGACCATTCACGTATTTCCCACTGAATCAGCATCATGCAAAATGTGTGTGTGTGTGTGTGTGTGTGTGTATGATGTGACAATTTCATAGACAGCCCCAATCAATTGGGCATCATCCAGATGATCAGCTCATTTATAATGTTATCCTAGCTGCACAAGAACTGTGTGTGGATGAGTGGTTTCCTCAAAACTGGGAGAATCTTAAGGACATCTTAGTTCCATTGAATTCCTCATATTTATAGGACCAGAGTTTAATCACAATTTGTGTTGTCAGTGGAAGCAAAGAAGGAACCAACTGTTGTGTTTGGATGTCCTAAGAAAGAAGCAGATGGGTGCGACATGTTGTACTAACATGCCTATTATGCAAACAATGACACTGACATGTGATGACATATTGCAAAGGAAAACTATACAGGCAGCAACATCTTGTTACTGAAAGCCTCTGCCACAGCTCAGTTGGAGAGCCTTTCTACACAAGGCATTCATTGTGTGCTCATGATTCCCCACTCACAGTAGATTCCAGGTGCTTTACATGATGTCATCTCCACCAGGGCCTCTCCCATTCTTTGCAACCATTGTAGAGAGTGTTTTACTATGGAGAAAGGTCTGGTATTTCCACGAATGGCACGAAACCCCGGTGTATTTACACAGTTCTGCTACACCACAATGCCACCTAGTGATTGTGTAAAGAAACATATAAAAACACTGAGAAAGAAAGATACCGGGCAAACAAAACACAAAGAATCTGGAAGAAGAAACCTTGTTAAACCGGTAGGTTAAAAGCTTCATGTAGAAAAGTCCTAGCAGCCTAAAATAATCATTCCATTTTGGGGTCCATCACTGGGAACCAGGAGACATGTAGGCAGACCAAGCAGCCAGTGGTAGGGAACCTGGTGCCCTCCAGATGCTTTGAACTACAACTCCCATCAGCCCCAGCCAGAATAGCTAATTGTCAGGGATTATGGAAATTTCCTACCTCTGTTCTGGACTGTTGGGTGTGTTATAGGGTTGATAGCAGCAAAATAATCTGGGGAATATGCAGGGCCAGCCCAAGATATTTTGCTGCCTGATGCAAAGAACAATTCCAGGAACAGAAGCTGGCTGGGCTGGTAACTGGGTCTTACTTCATCTATGGACAGCATGTTCCATTGCACTTGAAGCTGAGGACTAGCTTAGAGAGCACTGACAGGCTGTGTGGCACAATGCCTCAGCAGCATGGCCTGCCCCACAGTATCTGCCACCTGAGGAGGCTGCTTCACTCTGCCTAATGGTAGGGCCGGCTCCAGGAAGATGACAAGAGGAGGAACTCTGGAAGGTGGTGGCCATGATCTTTGATTTTTCAAAGATTTGCGATTCATCGAAAAGAGCATCTGAAGAAAAAGGACCCTCCCTTGAGAAAGGAATCCAATGTTTGGTGTTTGATGAGTGCTTGCAGTAGGAAACCAGCTTGCTGTACTCCATTGCTCCCATCACTACCCTGTACAGTGCCCGGCACTGTCTCGCTCTGCATCCTGAAACCTCATCAGCAGGAAGCCACCCCCAGGTCCTCACTCTCAATCCCCAAGTCACAGCCTGGGAGGAGATTGGTACGGTTTGTTACACTCAGGCCGGAATGTACTTTGTGTTACAAGTGGCTTTGATCCAGGACTCAGAAGCTGGACTTTATTTATACTTCCCTGCTCCAGGCTCAGTTACATCCTGCTGTCAGTTATATATGTCTGCCTGCCTGCTTCTATCTGTGAGAGGGATGACCTGGCATTTAAAAGCCATTCATATCATTTAAGGAGCTGAAAACCAAATTGAACCACGTCTGCCGGGTTCCGTCTCCAGCGTACGAACCATGAGCTAATTTAGATTTAGCAAAGGGCAATATAATATGGGGGGGTGCTTTTGGTGTTGGTATCTGGGCTGGGGAGGGAATACAAATTGGTTAAAGAACAGTAAGCCTGAAGAAAAGTGGGCCCCAGGGCAGCTCGGCTGGCTGACCTTGGCAAATAGGCTTTGTGCTTCATTTCCTCATTAAGGGCAATGATACCATACAGTCCTGGAAAACACCTGGAATAATGTCTTTGATGGCTCTCAGTTAAGAGGGTAAAAGACCTGACAGGGTCAACTTCCAAGGGATTGTTCTAGGGCTGAGTGGTACAGTGATCAGAGCACTTGAAGACATAGACATGGAACGACCTTGGACAAATCACTGCCTTTTATCTTCAATTCCCCCTATGTAAACTGGAAATAATAAATACCTATCTTGCAGGGCTGTGGTCAGGGTAAACAGAATAAAGAATGCAAAACAGTTCAGAAATTAAAAAGGCTATTTAATTGATAAGCAGCTTTAGTGCATGCATCAGGAAGCCATGGCATATACTTGCTTCTTGATCTTTCTAATGAGCATGAACCAAACATCCGCATAGCCAATACACATGACGTATTCCTTGTCTCCTGACATTAGTATTAAGGGATATCTTCACAAGCATATTAGTGTTACACCAGTTTAGTTTGTACAGCTTGTCATAAGGAATCCTGGGGATTGTTGTTTTGTAAAGGTGCTAAGACTCCTCTGATAGAGTATTCCCACCACACAGAACTACCATTCCCAGGGTTCCTGAGGGAGACAGAGGGTGCTTCCAGACAAGGCTTTTATGATGCATCATCCTGTCTCATTCATGGAAATTTACAGGGGGTACAGAGAGACATTGTCATCTCACACTTCTTACCCTCTTCTGTTTTTCCCACCACTATGGGGAGGATCTGTAGCACAGTGGCAGAGCACAGGCTTTGTACGCAAAAGGTCCCCAGTTCGATACCTGGCATCTCCTGGGGTGTGTCCACACTAAGGGTTTGCCCCAGGGTGGCTTCGCAGTAGTGGCACGACATCTACATGATGCAGCCACCACTGTGAAACCATCCAGGGGCAAACCCTGGAAACTCCGCTCCAAAAACCTCAGGCATTTACTTTTTTGGCAGCTGAGCCCATGGCGCCCCCAGATTGGTCTCCATGGGCGGCCCCACACCTCTGTAAAAGTAAAACAAAAACAAAAAACAGGGTGGGGTGGGAGGAAGGAGAGGAATGGGGCCATTCCTCCCCCTTTTAATTTTTTTTATTATCTGTATCTGCACAGCTGTGCAGATATAGATAATAAAAAGAAAAAGAACTGGGGTGGGTGGGGAGGAACGGGCAGCCAGAAGGAGGAGACGTGGTTCACCCAGTCCCTCTCTTCACATCCTCCTCTGGCTGCCTCATTCCTCCCCCACTCATTTTTTAAAAAATTATTATCTGTATCTGCACAGCTGCACAGATACAGACAATACAATAAAAAGGGGGGAGACACAGCCCCGTTCCTCTCCTCCCCCCCCTTTTTTTTAACTTTTCCAGAGCTGGAAAGTTCACACTTGCGTTCCTTCCCGTGCAGATACAGGGAAGGAATGCAAGTGCGGGAGCAAGGTGACTCATGACGCCAAAGCGCCACCGTAAAGACGGAGGCCTGGAAGGGCTAGAAAAAGCTCCTGCCTGAAACCCCGGAGAGCTGCTGCTAGTCAGTGTCAACAATGCTGGGTTAGATGGACCCCTGGGCCTGACTCAGAATAAGGCAGCTTCCTATGCTCCATCTTTTTCCTTACTGCAAAAAATCGATACGAGATGGAACAGCTGTACAATGCGCCCGCTAAGAGCCCTTTGTCTGGAAGGACCTAGAATGAGTCTGTGGCGTAGATGTGCCCTTAATGCCAATGTGCTGAGGGGAAGTAAAGTTCATGCTTGAAGTCCATCACCTCCTCATGTACTTCCTGTTTCAATAAGCAATTCTCAGAGCATTGCGCTCAGTTTTGCTTTGAACACTCTACTTCTGAGCAAGAAGCAGAAGCAACAGTCACAACTAGAGAGCTGTCTCCTTCCCCAGCATGGTACCCTTCAAAATATCGGGAAAGTACCACATCGGGGAAGGAAAAAAGAAAACAAGCAAACAATGTATGGTTTACCCAGGCGTAGACAACCCAGTGCCCTCCAGATGTTTTGAACTACAAGTTCCATAATCCCTGACCATTAGAAGGGTTAAAAACCTAGTAGTCATGCAGTGTGCAGGTTTGTGATTTTCAGAGGCATAGATCTTCCCAACTCATATTGCTCCCAGTTAGGAATCATGTGTGTCCTTGGTTTCTCATGAGCAGTGCTGAGATGAATGTATTTGAACCAACAGCTAACCTTCAGTACGTACATGGAAAACATCGGGGGTTCAGTACAGGCAATGCCCTTTGTTGGGCTTGTGTAGTTCAGACTTCAGCGCTTTAGAGAGAGGCACATGAATGCTTAATTGATGGAAAAAGAAATGAACTTCTTAGTGCTAAACCAGACAAGTTGCTGCAGGTGTGTGAAGTCATCACAACACTTTTTAAACTTTTGCAAATGGTAGTTTGAGGTGGGGGTGATTGAGACCGAGCTTCATGGGTGAAGAGAGTTAAACTTTCCCACCCACCCCCATGCTTTTTTCTGAATGAAAACCCCCCTCCTCCAAAGCTGCTATCTGTTGTATTAGGAAAAACTTATATTCACATGCATGTTATCTAACAGGAAAAAAACTATGTTTGGGGCAATTTTCATCAGAAAAACTGCATGGGGGAGGGAAGGGTTAAAAAACCCCATTCTTCCCGCACTGCAGTCCTGACCAAATCAGCCCCGCACCACACCCGCTACTCCCTAGCCACAGCAGCTGCTAAGTGCAAATGTTTAAAGAGACCACAGAGCTATTCATGCATCTCCATCATCACGTCTAGTTAAAATTTGGCCCTTACTCAGCATTTGTGATACTTGTGCATTGATTGAGTGGATGTATCTCTTGTAGCCTTTTTCTGTTCTGCCTGCAACCAGCTGAAACTTGGGGCCTTTCCAGGCTATTTCAGACCCTACAATTTACTCTTCAGGGGCCCTGATCAGTAGCTCCAGTCCAGTCCCAACAACATGATGGGACATCCCAACATAATGAATGGAGGTAGCCCTGCTGTTCCTCTTGCCAGGTTTTCCTTTAGGGGAAAAATCTATAAAGATGTGTGCTCAAGTGCAGGAGGCTGAGAAGCGCATATTACCATGTGAAATAAGGAAAGGTTCATAACGCTTCAACACCAGTTGGTAATTGTAAAGATTACTATTTAACTTCAGGAATAGGTGTCTGGGTTTGCTTTTTTCCTCCCCTTTCCCCTCCTCTGGCATGTATATCATGGTAAGCTTGTGGGCAGGGGCTGTCACACAACTGAACTTTGTAAGTTACTCTGAGAGCCTGTTTGGGAGGGTAAAAACGCTTTAAATAAATGAAATGAAATGGCAGAGCATTGCTATGTCTGTTGGGGCACTTTGCCTGTAAAAGGTGGTTTTCGGGGAGGTGATGGCTTTTAAAATTATTTATTATTGCATTTGTATTTTACTTTTTTCCCTCTTGGACATAAACCAAAGGGAGCTTACACGGTCCTCCTCCTCTCCATTTTAGCCTTATAACACCCTGTGAGGTAGGTTAGGCTGAGAGTGAATGACTGACCCAAAGTCACCCAGGGAGCTTCATGGCGGAGTGGGGATGAGAGCCCAGGTCCCCCTAGTCCCCCTCTAACCACTACACCCCACCGGCTCTTGCATTGGTGGTCACTACTAGCGATACGTGCAATGATTAATAGGTGCCTAAGACAGGGCTGTCCCTACCATTGGGCAGTGAAGGGGCTGCATCACCAGGTGGCAGATGCAGAGGGGCACACCATGGCAGCAAGGTGCTGGAGGTAGAGCTGTGCATGCCATGCGACCTGCCCTTCACCCTTGAAGCTAGATTGTTGCCCTCAGGCATGTGGAGGATGCTGTTCTGAAATGAGATCCTCAAGTGCCAATCCTGTGAAGGGTGGGCACCATCATGTCCTTCACCTCAAGCAGTGTTGTGTCTTGGGCTGGCCCCAAGACTCCCAATGGACGGGGAGCAGATCTCCAGCTTTTCCAACAAGAGTCTTTCCAGGCCCCGCCTGGAGATGGCAGAGTCTGGGGACTGAACCTAGGCCTTTCTGCATGCAAACCCTCTCTCTAGCACTGAGCTACACTTGGGCCTTAGCTAGACCTAAGGCTTATCCTGAGATCATCCCGGGGTCATCCCTGTTCATGTAAATGACACACAGGGGATTCCGGGAGCAGGCAGGGACGACCCCAGGATGATCCCAGGATAAACCTCAGGTCTAGCTAAGGCCTTGGTCTCCAAAGCACAAAACAATCACACCTGTATTTTCTCAAGAAACCTAGTACTGTGATCTAAATACTGAGAACGAATGATTTGCCAATTTGCTTGAAACTGATGTGCTACCTGGGAGAACAACATTTTGATCACACATAAAAAATGTGTGTGCTTGTCACATCAATTTAAATATATCAAATAAATAAAAAAAAACAGTAGGGAGCCTTTTTTTAAAAGGCCTGTGCTTAAATGATGGAGCAGGTGAGAACACAGCCTCCTAAAAAAACAACCAGGGAGAAGTCACTTGAAACTGTGAGCTTTTCTACACAAGGCATTTATTGTACACTCATCATGATTATGAGTTTTTTTAGATGAGGTTGCTTCTGTTTTTAAACAGCACTTTTGGTGAGATTTTTTTAGATCAGGGGAAATGTGATATTATTTGTGAAAGCAAAAGAAAACACTTTTTCACCTGTGTGATTGCACTATTCTCCTCTACTACAATGCCACCTAGAGGTTATGTAGTTGGAAAGCAGGAAAGGAAAGGCTTTCTGTGTTCTGCTTGAATCTGAATTCTGCAACAGAACCAAAAGTAGATACAGCGGATTAACACCCTTGTGTAGAAAAGCTCTAACAGGTGGTTCAAAATTCCACAGGAAGGCAAGGACTAGTGGGATGAGTGGCAAGCAGTCATGGGCTCCATCCCAAGAGGCCACAGTATATTGCAAGACAAATACCCAAAGAAAAGCAGCTTCAATAGTTGTACTTGCTGGAGTGAGGGTCATTGTTTACCAGGAAAATGGGTTAGTTGCACATCCTTTCCAACTTTGGGTTCCCAAATGTTGTTGGACTACAACACCCATCATCCCTGACCATTGACCATGCTGGCTGAGGGTGACGGAAGATATAGGCCAACAATATTTGGGTACCCATGTTTGGGGAAAGCTGGATTACTGGTTTAAATGCTGGTCAATCATTATTTCCCATCAAAGAAAGCATAACAAGCATAATGTAAAATGTGTAAATCACAATTTACATGATGATTCCAAACCACAGTGCCTGGACAAAGTGAAAAACTGAAAAGGTTACAGTGACATAAACCCAACAAAATTGTGTGAAATTACACAAGCATCGCTGATGTATGCAATAAAGAATTAACAATGCAGTATCTAGATTTCCTTTGTGTTTGTTCGTGTGCGTGTGTGTGGGAGGGGTGGGCTTGGAACTGGAGAACAGCATGTATAGTTCTGAACAACAACTGGAATTTATCAGGAGACATTCAAGGCTGTGATAAGGAGTCCCTACAACATTTGTATAACAGAGTTTAATTGCATTTCTCCCTCCATATATATCTGTATCTGTTATCTTTTTAATATTTGGAATGTTACCACTAGAATAACTGGATCAGTAACGCAAAAACAAGGACATGTTATCAGTTCTGTGGTTTTGTAACAATTGCTGTTTCTCCCTCAATCCAGTCAATGCAAAAGACAGGAGCGTAAACTGTGAATTGTTCATTAGGAGCACCAGGCCTGCGATGACACAGAGCTTTATCACACCTACTTTTTTTTCCTGGTATGCTCCCGTGAGTTTAACCTCCATTTCATTAGCACGGCAAGCACTGGTTCCTTTCACAATCGTCGCAATACTGGGGAACTATTTTTTCACTTGTTTGCGCTACCGCTATTGCGCCCACCCCACCCTGCCCCTTCTCCTTCCCCCTCGAGTTCATTGGTTCTTGTTGGGTGATGGTTGTGGGCGCCTCCCCGCCCCACTTCACTCTGGCTTTGTTGTCTAGCATTTTACTGATTCAACGCTTAATTGGCTGGGCGCCATTTCTGCAGGCAAGGAAGGTGGGGATGGAGTAGTAGCAAAAGCCCATTCAACCAGCTCAGCACAAGCCCATTTGTTTGACAAAGTGTGCTGAAGGAGGAGAACCACCCTGCCCTCCCCTTTTGTTAGCAAGCACATGTTCAAAGCACGTGCCCCCAACAAAGGACATAGCGCGAGGACGCCAATACACGGGGGCGGAAGGGCACTTTAATCCTGGCATGGAGGAAATAAACCAGACTTTCCCCACTCTTAGAAAACATGAAAAATGTAGGAGAAGAGGCGGGTAACTGCAGGACAGGCATAACGTCATGTGAGTACCAAGCTACAAAATCACAAATCAGGCATGATGAAAGTGCGATAAAACGCTGGTGTGATGGAGCTCACAGATTGCCCTTACCGATTCACTTCAGGCAGCGGCACATAAAGTACTCTTTACATTGTCATCAGCAGTAAATATTTGGGACGGGAAGCAGGAACACAGTCATCACACACGTTTCCTTCTGAAAGCTTATGCCACACAGCTAAAACCGTCTCTCGTTATAAATGCAGCCCACTCAGTGGGGAAATGAAATGCTGCAAGTTCTCCTCACTCCTTTAAAAGCAGACTGAAACGGGGAGAAAGAATGCAAAGCTCAGGCGGCTGCAGTTTACTCGAGTTTGTTCCGTTAATCCTCTGCGTTAGTACATCCTGTCCCTGTGTTTATTGACAGTGGTATAATCTAAGCGCTGGAGATGGCGCGACATCATAGTTAAGACTGTGAAGATCCCCTAATGCAAGAATGGGAATTGGGGCGGGGGTGGGTGGGATTAGGCCTTTCTATTGTAGCACTTAAAATTGTCATCTGGAGCAGCTGCACCCAATGCTTGCAACTGGTACAGAATGTGCTAAGAGCTAGGCAGGCTATTGTGTAACCCAGAGGCCCCATCTAGCAGTAAACTGCCTATACCCACTGACGTATGTAGGCCTAGGTTCCATTTAGCAGCGGAGGGCAGCACTGCTGCACAATTCAGTGTGCATAAGCCACTCCCCATTGTAAACTTCCAAAACATAAAGGATTCTTGCGCAAACTAGAACATATGCTCTTCTCTCTCCACCCCCCCCACCGCCCCTCCCTGCTTTTGGGTTAAAACTTGGCACACTGAGATACCAGCCTCAGAACAAATATTTTTAGAAAAATGTACAAGGAGAGAAAAACAACAACATTGGTGCGCCTGAATGAGGCAATAGTTTCTCCAGACTATGCAAGAGGCATCCACTCTGCCTGCTTAAAAGCAGCAATTTGATCTTAATTTGAGGGTGGGGTTATCACTTGCAGTTCAAAAAACAATCACTGGACGTTCTTCCATGGAGGAAATATAAGAATGCCAGCCCATTTGCACTGCAGCCACATATCGATACATGTAGGATGATGTGCAGTATTTCAAATGTCCATGCGTAGATCTGTACGAACCACCTACCAATTCCCCAGTCATTTGGGAAAAGATGGCGTTTCTGTTCCCTGCTGTGTCACTGAATGTGGCTCGTGCCTGCCAGCTACATCCAGGGCTGGGTCCAGGTTTTTTAAGGCCCTTGGGCAAGGCGTTCTCCTCTCCCTCACTGAGTCGACCTTCTCACGCCCATTGTTGCTCCTGGCTGCTCTTGCCCCTCATCTTTATTATAACTGCTGCTACCACTACTCTGGTTGACAGGCACAGAGCAAGTAGGCAGGGGCATCTGTTGCTGCTCCTTCTTACCATCAGTTACTGGTGCTGTTTATTTATTTATTTATTGCGTTTATATCCCGGCTTTTTTCCTCCAAGGAACCCAAGGCAGCGTACATAATCCTCCTCCTCTCCATTTTATCCTCACAACAACCACCCTGTGAGGTAGGCTGGGCTGAGAGTCTGTGACTGGTCCAAAGTCACCCAGTAGGTTTCCATGGCCGAGTGGGGACTAGAACCCAGGATCTCCCGACTCCCAGTCCAACACCTTAGCCACAACACCACACTGGCTCTCCTGTGGATAACAAGCGTTGCACTTGTGTCCTGCTTGTGGGTTTCCCTTGGCTAGCTGGTTGGCCATTGTGTGAACAGAATGCTGGACTAGATGGACCCGTGGTCTGATCCAGCAGGGCCCTTCTTATGTCTGGGCCAGAGCGAGAAGCAGGTGAACACAGAGGTTGCAATGGTGAAGAGGAGGAGCCGGTCCGAGGAGGTCTGGCCAGGGGCCTCTGCTGTGTAGGCTGTCAGCAGGTGCCCAGCCATGCCTATCCCTTGATTCCAGCCTTTGCAGTATCCGTGTAATAGGTACATTTGATGGAATGGGTGCTGTACCTATTGCTGCTGTTGTTTTAACTATGTTTAGCAGCTGCAGTTGTGAATCACCACATTTGGACCGAATACCGAAGCATATGTAGTGGCATGCTTTGCTTCTAAAATGAGAGGGTCCAAGGCTCATGCCTATGTGAAAGTCAGTGGCCCGGTTTGCATGATCACAGAGAGGAATTAAGCCACCATGGCTTATTCCCCCCTCCTCACACACACACACACATATGCCAGGAAGATTTGCATAATTACCCTCAGCAGCAACCCATAAACTGTAGTAGAGTTCTGGGTGGCTTGTTATCCATGGCAACAAGCCACCCTGGCCAGGTTCGCACAACATGACATGCTGCGCTGCTGAAGGATAATTATGCATATCTCACCAGCACACAATCGGCATGCGCGCACCATGGCTTATTTCCTCCTCCTCGATTGTGCAATCCTATACTTGTGAACTCAAAAGCAAGTCCCATTGAACTCAGTGGGACTTCCTCCTAGGAAAGTAGGTAGAGGACTACAGCCTTAACCTCAGACATGTGGAGGGTTGTTTATTTGTTTACAGTCTGCTTTTTGCACTCTAGGATTTCAAAGAAGTTAACAGAATAAAAAGGAGTCAAATCCAAAACCAACAATAAAATACCACTACCCCCCCCCCCACTCCAAATGTGAATAAAACATGAGAAACAGTAAAGCCACTCAGATAAAAACACGGACCCAAGAGAGCAAATTACTTATGCTACAAAGCCTGACAGATTAAAATAATGTTAATGGTTCAACAAACACTTCCCCCTTGGGGAAGGAGGTTCCATAGCTTGGGCACCAGCACGGAAAAGCCCTGTCTGGAGTCACTGCTGGCTACTTTCCCAGTGGAGATGGGACAAGAAGTGAAGCCTCATTAAATGACAGGCATGGGTAAAGGACAATCCTTAAGATACCCTGGACCCAACCATAGAGGACTTGTGCCCAGAAGTGACTCAGTTACTCAAGCCCCAACACAGCTGAAGACTTCAGTAGAAGGTGCATTTAGATGAGGTTAGTTGTGTCAGGATATGGAAGAGGAGGTGCATTCAGGTCCTCACTTGAACACATTCCATGAAAAATCAATGGGCAGACAATATCTGCATTTGAATGGACACTCCCATGCATATCTGAATTTGCATCCAGTTTACGCCCATGGTTCCTGATCCTGCAAATTCTACATGCTCAGAAACCCTATGTGCGCATCCTTAACTGGAGCATGGTGTATCAGTGGGAAGGAAAGTGCATTCCCCTAACATCCAAATTCCATCTTAAAAGGGCCAAAAATGAACACAAATGCCCACTGACTTTTACAGTTTTTTGTTTTGTTTTTGTCATTGAAATCAAGAGTCCCAGGACCTATTAAAGGCTCTGCACCATGCCAGCATGCTGGGACAGGGGACATAAATGGGATTCATGGAGTTCACACTCTTCTTGTCTCACAGACAATGCAGGAAGGAACACTGCAAAGGTGATTGTGCTGTCCTTTACAGAGGAAGTGTTAGGGACAGAAGCAGACTGGCTCATCGATCTGGATGGGTACTGATTAGGCAATCTCTGCCTGCCAGCCTCATTTGAGTCCAGCCAGCCTCTTTCGCAGGGAGGTGGGTAGTCATTTTTGTGGAATAGAGGAGTGGATCCATGTCTTTTGCAGCATTGGCCCCAGCGTATGGGGCTCTCCACGGGGATGGTTTCCCTAGCTGCCAAACGTGTTTGCGGTCCCATGCATGACTGAAAGAGAGCTTGCATGACTGATTGAAGTGAGAAGAAAGGGGGTATTCTCTTGCTTTGTTGTGATGTCTACAAAGGGATTAAATGTAGGGGAAATTCATTTAGAGAGGAGGAATAGTTATAAAGCTTTATCCCACGTACCTGCTTCCCTCGGATTATCCCCATTGTTGTTATTTTTGCTACCGGGCGTCAGCAATCCTTTGCATACCCGGTAGTGAGTTTAAGGGGGGAAATTTAAAAAATCATAAAAAATCAATGGATAACCCAATTCAATTCAAATTTGGTATGCTTAAAGCTCTCCCTAATATCTATTACTGTGCCAATTTTGGTGTCTTTATCTTTAAAGCTTACGCAGATATAAGCATTTCTTTAAAATCCTGCTCTTGCACCCCAGCGGCGGCTCGGAAGGTACGCTCAAAAAGTAGGGGCTAAATACCGCGAATCTTTTTGCTTTATTGCACAATTAAGGCAGGATGCATGGGAGTACTTCACAATCAAAGCAGATTATAAGGGGGGACGGACTTCTGAGTCCTTTGCATGCAATTCACAGTGATTGCACAATATAATGCTGGTGTGATAAAGCTCATATATGTATCTATTTATTAATTAAAAGATATCCAGAAATTTCCAGAGTGGTTTACAACAAAAATAAAAACATTGCAAGAGAGATTAAAAAAAACATTACAAATTCAAATGGAACGAACAGAAAAACACACTACAGTCCCTATAAAACAGCAGCTCCAACTTCAGGTGAAGGCTGGCATAACGTTTCAGCCAGGAAAGTAACACTTGTCAAAGTAAGCATCAGCTGAGAGACCTCAGGAGCCAGAGTCCCCACTGAAAAGTCCTGTTGCCCACTCACCACCCATTTTTGTGGGTTGAAAAAGGCATCTAGAAAACGGCCTCAGATGCGGATCTTAATAATGCATGGGCAGATTAATGTGGAAGGAGGTGGGTTTTGAAGGGGAACTGTGGGGCAAATGAATTTGGGGCGGAAGCCGTGCGACAAATGAAACTCAGCCCTGACATAGCATTGCAAAGGGACACTAAAGCTCCATCCCATGAGCATTTTATTGCATGCTTGTGGGCACTCACAGAGTTTGCTCAGGTCCCTCACATGACGTCGTCTGCCTCCCGCCTGCCTTCCGCCCCTTCTGGCCTTCCTTGCGCGACAAAAAAAAACCCTTGTTAAGTCCGATGTATTTTTAAACTTGGAATTGCAGCTCTCTCCTGCTATGTGCAGGAGAAGCAGCGTCGTTAGAACAGCGGACTCAATGGGCTTCATGCTCGTTGTGTACTTCCTCTTTTGAAAGAGGAAGTAAAACGGGGGTGGAGACTCGAAAGTAGGGAGCGTGTTAACCCCCGGTGTGATGGAGCTGAGTTGGGGATTGGCCCCAGATGCATTTGGAGGAAAAGAGAAGGTGCTTGCCAGAGGCTTCCCCACTTAGTGAGGATCTTTAAAAGAGGTGTACGTGTATGTTTTAAAGTGCAGCCAGCATCAGCTGCATTGGGCTGACAGGCGTCGCAGCAGTTGCTGGACCGTACTGCAGGCTGGTGCCAGGCCTGGGTGTTTGCCTCTAGCATCTGCTCTGCCTCCAAACACACAGCATCAACTTAGCTATCACGGAGCACAGCTGTTGCTAGAATTCTTCTCCTGCTGCTTCTCCTCCTCCTCCATGTATGTGTAATCCTTTTTTTAAACCCACCTAAGCTGGTGGCCATCCCCACACCTTCTGGCAGGGAATCCATAAGTTAATTATTGTATTGTGTGATGAAGTCATGTGAGCAACATTCCTTTGTAAGGCTGCCTGAATTTCTTTTCTCTTCCGTCTCTGCAAACATGGGAAGTCAACAGGGCATGTGGAGGGGGGGGGAGATTTAGAGCATGGCATACCATGGCATTGCAACAAATATTCAGCTATGACTTGTAATTTTCAGAAGGGGAAGTAAGTGAGAGGGAGTTAATATTTGGGCTTCTGGCCACAGCTCTGATTTGTACGGTTTGTGATCTTAGGAAAGTAACTTGTCTCCATTGCTCTGTTTCCAGCCGTGACCAGCCAAATGCCTCTGGGAAGCTTCCCAACCAGGCATGATGGGGCAGTGAGGGGGGCAGTAGCATTTCCTTGTTGCTTGTCCTCTGCCATCTTCTATTCAGAAGCATATCACCTCTGAATGGCCCCTTACCCATTGCCATACGCAAAGAGAGGAGAAAGATATCACCTGAAAACAGAGCGAGGCCAATTTGCATAAAATTTGCACATGCTAATTTGTTCTTGTAAAAAAAGATCTGGCAGGCTTGGCAGCTGGGCCTGAGGAGCTGTCAGTCAAGAGGGAGGCCGCCCCTCCATGAGAGCCTCAGTGGCAGTTGGAACTTGGCAGGTGGGAGTAGCACATTAACCTGAGAGAGAGAAGTTGGTGGGTTTAGTCTACATCAGTCACGCACATATATAGTTGTATTACCCTCTAAATCAGTGGTGGGGAACCTCAGGCCTGTGGGCCAAATATGGCCTCCATGGTGCATCATGCCCCTTTCACTTGGCCAGTGGAGTCTGGTGGCTCTGATGCAATGGGATGGTGAATCCTCCCCAGGTTTCAATCAGAACCAGTTTATTTTATTTTATTTATTACTGCATTTATATACCACCTTTTTTCCTGCAAGGAACCCAGTGCAGCGTGCATAATCCTCCTCCTCTTCACTTTATCCTCACAACAACAACCCTGTGAGGTGGGGTTGGGCTGAGAGTCTATGACTGGCCCAAAGTCACCCAGTGGGTTTCCATGGCCGAGTGGGGACTAGAACCCGGATCTCCCAACTCCCATTTCCACACTCTAGCCACTATAAAGGCAAATATTTGCTGACTTCTCAGCTGTTGTGCAGTTTTCTCCCATTCTAAAATGTTGAAATGTGCCTCTCTCAAGACTTAACTCCTGGCAGTAAGAGTTTTAAACTAAAATATGCTGGGGGTGGGGTGGGTGGGGGTGATATATTTGCTGAGTTTTGCTTTTGCCTTTGGGCTAATCCACCACTCCAAAATTGAATTCGGCACTTGGGGTGGAAGATGTTCCCCATCCCTGCTCTAAGTAACCATAGTTACAGTTCGACCTGGTTCGCACAACATGAGGGTGGTTAATAAGCTGTGATGGCTTCCTAGCCACTCCTCCACATGCCGGACATGTGCTGGTGCATTTACCTAATTATCCTCACTGGGCACAGCTTGTTGTGATGTCCAAACCCAGCAAGAGTAGATGGCTGGGATGGCTAACAACACCTACCCCCAGAAACCCTACAACAGAGCATGTTTTTTCTGAGTGGTTTGTTAAGCACCCCAGCCAGACACTCTCACCATGTTCCTATACCACAACAACTCACACCCAGTGAGAATAATTAAGGAAATTGTCTCTCACATGACCAGCACAAGCAAAGTGGTTTAAAAAACCACTGTAGCTTATTAACCTCCCTGCGATTGTGCAAATCGGTCCTTAGTGTATGTAGGGATTGTAGTAACTTTGTTTCTTTTGTATGTTCATCCATGGTTTCCATCTGTGAGCCTTGTTTTTCTGTCTATGAATAAATAACCCCCTTGTTAATATTCAGTGGATCCCATGGCATGATTTTAGAGATTTCTTCCTTACTGATCTGCCCCGTGATGCCTTATTCTTGATGCTGGTTACTGTATTCAGATTTAGAAAGATCCCATTTCTCTTGGCCCACCAAAAAAATATAGTAAACTACTTGAGCAGACTTTGGATATTATCATTGTTTTATTCATACTGGAGAGACGCCATAGCCATGTGGAGATGGTGCACATTACAATGTGTATAGGTGCAAATGTAGAAATAAGTACTATAATTTAAGTAGAAACGTCTTATATTTCATCATTGTGGGGAAACTATAACCTGGTGAGTTGTATACCTGCTCAGTCTGCTGTCCAGGTGCTGACTGTTGATAGGCAACTTTGAGGCCCCTCCCTGCTCTCCCTTCTGATGGCTCATGATTAAATTTAAACCAGAATCATAGCAGAGTTGAAAGGGGCCTACAAGGCCATCGAGTCCAACCCCCTGCTCAATGCAGGAATCCACCTTAAAGCATACCTGGCAGATGGCTGTCCAGCTGCCTCTTGAAGGCCTCTAGTGTGGGAGAGCCCACAACCTCCCTAGGTAATTGGTTCCATTGCCATACAGCTCTAACAGTCAGGAAGTTTTTCCTAATGTCCAGCCAGAATCTGGCTTCCAGTAACTTGAGCCCATTATTCTGTTTCTTGCACTCTGTGCTGATCAAGAAGAGATCCTGGCCCTCCTCTGTGTGACAACCTTTCACCTGTCTCCCCTCAGTCTTCTCTTCTCCAGGCTAAACATGCCCAGTTCTTTCAGTCTCTCCTCATAGGGCTTTGTTTCCAGACCCCTGATCATCCTCATTGCCCTCCTCTGAACACACTCCAGCTTGGAATGGGCCGCCCTTCAAACAAAGGAGGCCTTCAAACAGACAACTATCCTCTGACAGAGCTTCAAACAGAGCACTCTTCACTGTAAGTAGGACACATGGCTACCCTTATGGAAGTTGCATTCAGTTATGTCTGATGGGGGGGCTTCTGTAGTGGTGGTAAATTTTGAAGTGCACACATCATCATGACGGTCCTCATAGCCATGCTGCTCCCAAGGAAAGGCCCGAAAAGCAGGCAGCTGTGTGGATCCATATCAACACATTACTTTTAGCAGCTTTCATCTCTACCCGGTGGGTCTAATATAAAACTATTGGGTCTTGCCCATTCAAGACTGAGCCACCCCACAATACTTTGCATTGCAACAGGAAACAGTATCTTGTGGCTAGAAAATTCATTCTCCCCACAGACAGACTAGCTTCTGGGAGGATTACAGCTAAGCTCAGAGAGAACAGAGATTCTAAATGGGGTGGCAGATGACATCAGCATTCCTGCTGATGATGGTAATGATGATGTCAGCACTGCCTCTCTGTGAACCCTGGCTCCACTACACCACTGGACTTCTTTCAGTAGAGTTGGAATGGAAAAGGTGGGTGGAGACTGAGGTGGGTGCAGCTAAGTTGGTGTGACTTGGGACAGTGGGTCCCACATTTTGGAGGGACCTGCCCCCATGGTATCTAGTTCAGCTGAATAACATGACTAACAATTTGGGGGCAACTCTGGGACTTAAACTTCACTTTGGGACACCGACAGTCACACGAAAATGTACACAAGTCTGTTGCAACAGTAGCAGTCGCGTTGCTGGAAACTGCTTCTGGTTCTTCCTAGGAACAGTTTGAAGTACTTTAGAAACCTGCAAAACCAGCTTGACCAGAGACCACTGCAGGGCAGAAGTGAGGGGTGGGATTAGCGTGTTTATCCCGGCAACAACAACTTTACAATGCCCCCTCAAACTCTCTGAATATCATCTCTGGTCATGGCTTTCCCCCCAAAAGAACCATGGGATCTGTAGTTTTCAAGAGCCATAGCCTTTTTACATATTCATTTCAAGGTAGGGAGCTTTGACAATGAAACAGGCTTGGCATTATTTGAATTTGAAATAGAAACATGCCCCTTTATAAAGCACTATCCAGATCATTATTAGCATGTTCAGAATTTGCGTGTCCAGACCTGCTTTTCCACCTATAACTGGTTTAACTGGTATTTCCCATTCCTAGCTATAGAACTACAGTATATCATGTACTTGTGGAGGAAGCACTGGTGCACTAGCCATGAAACGTAACCCCTGACTGGATAGTGTTGTTTTATACGGTTGTTTTTATATTTTTGATGGTTTTAAATTTTGTATACTTTTTAATGTTCATTGTTTTAAACTTTTGTAAACTTCCCAGAGAGCTTCAGCTATGGGGCGGTATATAAATTTAATAAATAAATAAATATTTGGGGAGGGTGTTGTTGGTGTTGGAGGAAGCTTCTAGAGAGGACTTTGGTAGGAAAGAATTCATCTGACTGTGTTTCCTTGTCTCTCTTTCTTTAGAGATATGCATAAGGGGAAATCTCCCCTTTCTTCCCCTTCCTCCCCTCAGGATACAGGTATTCAGGGTGAGATCTCAGCCAGAGAATGACCTACAGTTCAATAAGAGGAAATTCAGCTTTGCCCAACATGGCACCCTCCAGATATGTTGAACTACAACATCCATCACTCCCATCCAGCATAGCCAATAGGAGATGTAGTTCAAAACATCTAGCTGGCACAAGGTGGTAGAATGCTGGGTAGGGTATAAAAACTAGAGTTGGCGTTGGGCGGATGTTGCTGTTTCTCTGGAATTGTTCCAAAAAATAAACTCCACCAACTCTAGTTCTCCCCCAACCATTATTATTGCTCCCATGCTATGTCATAGGTTCAAGTGCTAGGTGCTGATCTTCTGGATCAGCAATTTCCGCAATAGAAGAGTTTGGATCCCACCCACCCTGCCTGTGAATTATGCATCAGGATGCAAAATTTTCAGAGAAGGCAGAACACCATGTGTGTAAAGAGCTTCTCTGTGACACCTCACCCTGTAGGGGTGAGAGTTCTGTTGCTAGAATTACCAATCCACCACTTGAATTATTTTCCACTAGCCTGTACCCTCAAGAATACAAGGTAACCCGGTTGTTGCTGTGAAAGCTGATAACCTTGGGAATGTAAAACAAGGGGATTGAATTTATCCAAGCAACACTGGGTAAATAACCATGTGTGTAATTTTCCTTTTAAATAACACTGGCAATTTTATATCATTCTGCACAAAGTCAACCAAGCCAAGAAAGTAATTGAAACAAAAGAGAAAAAACACTGTGCTCTAATTTACAGCAGAAAACATCTTTATAAAAACAAATTTATTTATTTATTGCATTTTTATACCACCCAATAGCTGAAGTTCTCTGGGCGGTTTACAAAAATTAAAACCACAAAAACCATTCAAAATATAAAACAACCAGTATATAAACCAAATAAAACAAAGGTAGCTGTTCTGGGGGGAAATCCAAAATCCACAGTTGGAAAATAACTTTATTAAGATCCACCAAAATGCCACAAAAGATTGTGTCTGCTTCTGAGTTTTCCACAACTTTTCTACAGGAAGTGAAAGCTTGTACAATCTTTTGTGGAGTTTTGGTTGGACCTACTAAAAGTATTGCCCAACTGTGGATTTTGGATAACTTCCTCACGTTACTTTCCACCCGAAACTACAAGTCACAGACCTTACAAGTGGGGGAGGGGGCATGTGCATGAGTTATGGAAGAGTCTTCTCACATCCATTGTTCTTTTTCCCAAAGCAATATAAGACTACAAACTTTAACAATCCTAGAGAACTACGGCTGTGCACGGACCCCCCGATCCACAACTTTTGGATTGGGTCCGCTCTGCTTTCGGATGATCCGCTACAATCCACTCCACTCCACGGCGGTGCTCCGGATCCGGATCGGTGCTCCGTGTTTTCCCCCCATAGACTTGCATTGAACATGTTAAACGCCTATAACTTTTTTAGTTTTCAAATTAGAAACATCAAAATGGACACCATGAGAGCTTCTAAATGTATCCAGATTCATGCCCATTTTGAAGGAAATCTGAGCATGCCCTGAATTTTGGGGAAATATTTAAAATTAAACCTAAATCAGAATCTTCCTCTCAGGTAACCACGTCAAAAATGAACACAGGGAACTTCAAGATAGAAATTTTTTAAACGGGGTGAGCTTACAGACCTTGCGTTGCCACGCTTGGGTTCCAATACTTCTAAAAAAACATAATTTCTTTCATGCCTTGCACTCGTGTTGGTTTTTCAAGATGCACCCCTACACACACACCTCTATCACAGTCCACACATTCCAGGGTATGCCCAGCCAATAACTGCAATATAACAATAAAAATACTAATAATCACAACAACAAGAAGAATTAGGACAAAACCACTGTCTTTATTACCAGTAAGGGGAAAGTGGACGTGCCCAGTGGGACAGTGGGAACTGTGCCACCAGTCATTTGGCCGGTCCTGTCTAGGTACCTGCCTTTGAGAAACCACATCAACTCGTGTAACTCATTGGCTTCTTTCCACTATTACCCTTCGGAAGGTTCTGATGACCCTCAAGGGCAGTGGGCACTGGGCATGTCCGCATGCCGTACAGCACATCATCCTCTTGCACCACGTCTATTCAGTTGTTCACCAAGGTTATGTTGGGTACCTTGCGGTACTGTGTTGCCTATCTGTTATTTTACTTTGTATATTATTTAAGTTTGTGTGTGAGAGTTTTCTGGGGCTACTGTTTCACCAATCCACTACAAACTGGAAAAAGTCCGAGCCAAAGGCAAAGAAATAAAAGTTATTAATACCAAGTATCCCATTTTGCTTATTCCCCCCCCCCCCTCCAACATTGGGATTGGAGGATGCTTCACATAGGCTGATCACTTATCATGATTGGGAGATGAACCTGTCAATCAACATTTTTTAAAAAAAGGTTTCCCCTCCCGCTTTACCCATTCTATAAAAATTAATAGCACGCAAATTGCATGAAAAAATCTGAAAATTGACACAAATGACTCCCAATCATCACTCTCTAAGAACAGTAAGTTTCAGAGATGTAACTTTAAAAACAAAGAAGTTATACGCATTCTTTCACCCAATGCAATCCTATGCGGAAAATGTTCCAAAATGGTGGGCAGAGTCTCATGACTAAGCGGATCACTCAGCAAATGGGTGACCCGCTTCACAACACTTTGCTTCTCCCCAACCCGATCCGGTTCTGCCTTTGGCAGAAGCGAATCAGGCCGCTCCGCTATCGCTTCTATGAACCAAAGCGAAGCAGAGCACAGCCCGATAGAGAACCCCTAAAGAAGCTCATTGATTACTTTGAATGGAATTACTCTAGACAGGGATGTGTTTTTCAAATTCATGCAAAATATCTCAAAACACTCAGCCTTGAGACAGCTGAAGGACCACATTGGACTGAAGTCACGTTGCATCCATTGACTACAGTAAAGTAATGTACACTGAATGCTCATCTTACCCTTTCAAAACTGCAATACAGATGTGCTCTAAGAGTGTATTTGAATAGTTTCTATAAACTCTAATGTCAAAATCTCCCTGAAAAGACAAAGCTGGCATCTCTTGAGAAAGACGAGCGCACTGGCTTTGCATTTTTAGGGAGACTTCTAATGGGGTGGGGGGAACACAATCTTGATTGCAAAGATGCAATCTCTATGTGCATTCCGGGATGGTACAACCCCAGGAGAACTGTATTACGTGCATTTGAATCAGCTCTAAGTGTTCTGGAGAAACACAGTCGTGAAATAACCATGGTAACACTAGCGCTCGATTCAGTTGTGGTACCTGAATACTGAAAGGTAGATAATATAACACCAGTTTTTAACAAAGATCTTCACAGTCAATTCTGAAAGAGCTTTGTTGACTAAAATCGCCTAATGCTGTTATCAAAATGTATACGGATCTTAAAGAACTGCATAGCCATGTAAAGGTGTAACCTCCATTTTAGACATAGGATACATTTGCTGGAAAAGGGCAAACTGACAACCCCAATTCATCAGATAAGAGTTTTATCCCACGCTTGCTACTGCCCACTTATGGATGTTCACGCATCCTTTAGACAATGACGTCCACTTCCCATGCACTTTCTGTGCCTTTTGTTTGTTTTTCCATCACAAAATAGATTCCTTTTAATCCATCTTTTTTTAAAAAAAGCAAAACAGAATGTGCCACCATTTACTGCTGTGTTCAGGAAAAGCAGCGCGATAAAAACTTCCCCTGATGGGCCATGTGGTTGTTGCTGCTTCCTATTTCTCTCCCTGTGTAAAGAGATGGTCGCAGGAGGCCATATCAACAGTATGGAAATGTGAAAATCCATCCGTCTGATGACGCTCTCTGGCTTCCCTTTGAGCAGTGCACCTACCAACTCTAATACGTTTCCTTCCTAAGTCAGTTGGTTATGATTACCCATTGACCATTAAGTACCACCCATTCATTTCTGCCATCTGCCAGACAAAACAGCTGTCACTTTGTATATCTCCCCATATATTTCCCTAACCAAGCCCAAATTTGCTTTGTACACGGGAAGACGGCCAGACTCATGGGGGAAGGCATCATCAGGCACCTATCAAGGACCCACACCCCAGCCCCTGGACTTGATCCTCCTCTTCACCTGCCTCTCACTTTGGCCCAGTCAATGGCGGTGATTCGAAAGAAGGAGGAGCAGTAGATGCCACTGCCTACTTGCTCATTGGCCATCTGCCTGTCATGCAAGCAAGGGGCAGCAACGATGAGAAAGAGGATGAGGAGCAAGAGCAGATGGTGATGATGATGATGATGATGATGATGAGAAAATAGAATTACTGAGGGGAGGGCCCTGAGGGTGTCTTTCCCAAAGGCCCTCAAAAACCTGGAGCCAACATTGCATAGGAGTCAACCTCTGGATGCTACAGTTGACTTCCTAAGCTTCCTAACCTGTCTGTGTGTCATGCTAGATTTGGTTTACCCGCTTGGAGGCAAGCTCATTTTTCTGACCTTTTCATTGATTCTACCAATAAAATAGGATCTGCAGATGGGCCTCTGATTCACAGTAAAGGTTGGGCATGTTGCAGTCACAACTTGTGGCTGGCTGAGAGGGCTGACAGGAAAGGCAGAGGGGAGAAATTGCTCACTAATAGTGGCGTAGTGGTAACTGTTACTAGTGCAGGTGCCTATCCTGGCTATCCCCATAGCCACACTTCCCAAAGAACAGCCCCCCAATGCAGGTAGCTGTATTGATTCATATCTATCTAGGTATGTGTGTATATTCTGCATTGCGCATGAGATAGCTCACAACAATATATTGTTGCTGGGAAAATCCCTTCCCTTCCACAGCTACTGTGAGGAAATCTGATGGGGGTGGCAAAGGTCCCAATACATTGACCTTAATAGCCCTGGCTCCACTACGCTATTGCTCACTGTGGCGACCCTTTTCTCCTCTACATTGGTCTGGAGATATAGACGGTGAAACAGCAATGTGAAAAGTGGCAAAAACCCAGAGGCAGCTCTTCTCCCCTAAAGCAATGCTTCCCCTTAGCATGTTTCACCATTTTGTTTTTGCAGAACTTACTATTCATTGCATTTAGAAGTTTGAAAACTGTGTGCCTCCCTGTTCTAGTGCTGGAAAGCAACTATGCTCCTGATTTCTATTTTATTTGATGATGATGATGATGATGATGATGATGATGATGATGATGATGACGACGACGACAAATCACTCCTATCCCAGGGCTATCTCATCCCCCTATAGCCATATTGACTACGGTGTCATGCTACTAACATTGACTCAGAGATGGGGGTGATGAAAGCCACAATCCTATGCATGTTTAGACAGAAAACAAGTCCTACAACTACCAGCATGCCCCAGCCAGCCATGATGGCAGTTGTAGGACTTTTTTCTGTCTAAACATGCATAGGATTGCACCCGTAAGTACTCAATTCTTGATCAGCCAGAAAGGCTCTGCAATGCCCTGACTGGACTCTTCACTCACAGAAGATGTGGGAAGCCCAGCTTGAAGTGCTGAAGGATAGTCATGCAGTCTGGATTAAGGCACACCCAAAACCAGAAATGGGAGGGCAGAGGGGGATCAACTGTGCTGGCAGAGAGTCTAGGAAAGCCAGCCCACAGTACACCTAGTTAAAGAGTTTGAGCCATGGCTGCTTCCCTTTTTCATCCGCTCCCTGTTTGGCTGGATGTGGAGTGGGGTGGGGTTGGGGGGTATGACAACAGTTCTGAGGCATGCATTTTGATCAGCACTCAACGACTGCTTTAGCAAAAGCATTACCGAGATGTCAGAACAGGGTGATCTTATATAACCTACGTGCTACTGCAATATCCAGGCACAATAGGGCGAGCGGAGGATAGCGTGGCTGCCTTAATGGAGAATTTCCTGGCTTCGGTCAAATTGCGTCAATCCCACTGTTATTTTAACTTGGGGGTTGTTGTTGTGGGGTTTGTTTTTGGGTTTTTTTTGGTCATTTTATTTCCCTTTAAACCAGCACCATTGAACAGGAGTTTGGGACTAGGTGAGAAGAATGAAACGTACATGCAGTTGGTCTTTTTAAAGACAGGCTAGGCAGCCTGAGTTGCCAAAGCCAGTTTAAATCGAATTCCACAACTCCAGGAGGCCTTTCAGAGAGAAAAACCAAACACCATTTTTTGCAGCTCATTTCATACTAGTGTGGGTGCTCTGCCTGCTGACTGTTTGTGTGGGTAATGAAAGCATCTGGCTTTACACACACACATGCTAAAAGCCTTTTAAAATTAATACCGGTCCCCATCCTCTCCCCACCCACCCCAAATCCTCTTTAACCCTCAACCCTTGGGCACCTGCGCCCTTCCACTGGCACTCTTAATATTGCATTTCTTATGCAATGCTCTTTGTTGTCTCTGTGCAGCATGCTTCATGAGCTTTGCACACTGTATCCTGTTTACAGTACATACTCCTACTAAGAAACAGTTATTTAGTGCCAATGGTAGCTTAGGCACTGAACAAAACACAGAAATAAAACAATTCCTGCTCAGAGGATGTACATTGTACAATCTGTGCTAGACGGACAAGACTGGAATGAGAGAAGAAAGACTTAAGGATTGGAAACAGAGTTGGGAGATGAGGAGGGAAGCATCATTTCACAGATCAAATGGCTCTATGCTGGTTCATACTACAAATATTACAACCACTACTAGATATGCACTTCCTACACACGTGTTTACTGGGGTGTGAATTTTATTAGGTAGGGGTAAGTGTCATTAAAAAAAAGAATTTCCAGAGGAGCAGCTGTGTTAGTCTGTTGAAGCAAAAGAAACAAACACTCTTCTGGCACCTTAAAGATGAACAAATCATCATCATAAATAATAATAAATAAATGTATCATGGCATAACGGCCTTCCCCAGCTTACTGTCCTCTAGGTGTATTGGAGTTCAACTCCTATCAGTCCCAGCCAGCATGGCCAATGGTCAGGAATGCTGGGAGTTGTAGTCTAAAACATCTGGAGGGCACCAGATTGAGGAAGGCTAGCATAAGCTTTTGTGGACTACAGCTCACTTCATCAGATGCATGAAGTGTTATCCGGAATTACAAGTATATACCAGGGATGAGCAACTTGTGGCCCTCCAGATGTTTTGGCCTACAACTCCCATAATCCCTCACCATTGGCTATGCTGGCTAAGGCTGATGGAAATTGTAGACCAAAAAAATCTCAAGGGCCACAAGTTGCCCACCCCTCATGATGGGTGGGTGAAGAAATCAGATTACAAAACGCAAGGATGATTTTGAATCATCCAACAAGTGTTTGTGAATGGCCAATGTTAATAAGGTAATTATCATTGTACTTTCTGCATTTCGTCCTCTGACCTCACGCTTTACCATTCCCACCCCAACAAGATGAAATGTTTCACCAAACAACTTTTATTAACGGTATGAAACATCATGGGAAGATTAGCGTCCATTTTGAGAGGTACTAATTTTAGTGGTAAAGAACTCAATAGCAGAGTACAGGGTGTGGTATTGTGTGGACTGCATGAGCTACTAGCAGAGTATCTACTAGAATACATCATGAGAAAAATCAAGAAGTGTATAATTCCTTTTAGACCAGTTACAGAAGCTTGAAATCATTAAAAACCAGAATGACCCCCACCCCCACTTCAGTATCTCCAAACAAAAATAATGAACTCACACACATGTATATTCATCTCTCTCTCTCTCTCTCATCTCTCCCCCATCCCACACACTAATGACATAGGAACATAGGAATTTGCCTTATAGTGAATCAGATCCTTGGTCCATCAAGCCCAGTATTGTTGACACTGATTGGCAGCAGTTCTCCAGGTTTTCAGGCAGAGTCTCTAACCTTACCTGGAGAAGCCAGGGATTGAACCTGCCACCTTCTACATGCAATGCAGGAGATCTGTCATCAAGCTACAGATCCTCTCTTAACTTACTCCCTTACAAGGTACCTCCATCCTGCAGGAATTCAGCCACCACCTCTGCTGTAAGGATATCTAAAGAGAGATCGGGAGACAAGCAGGTGCATGCATGGGCTTGGAAGCCTGTCCACAGAGTGTAGTGGCTGCAGCATCATTCCAACAGGTGGATCTTTGAGCTTGTGCATGCACCTGCCTGACAGTGGGCCTGGCTAGATGGGGCAATATCCTGGGGATCGCCCCAGGATCATCCCTGTGTGTCCACATGATACACAGGGGATCCTGGGGGCAGAGAGGGATGATCCCTCCCTTGCCCCTGAATAGCTGGGACGGCTTTAATTCTGGGTTTTCCCACAGTCCCGGGATCGTCCTGAGACCACAGGATGTGTGGGCGGCCATCCTGGTTTGTCCCAGCTCCTCGCAAGGAGCCGGGAACCAGGCATGGGGGGTGCAGTGGGGGGAACTGGATTTTTTTGTTTTTTGTTTAAAATACCTTTGTCATTGGAGCACTCCTGCGCTCCATTTCTGAAAAACTATGGCGAGCGCAGCATCCTCTGGGACATTGCACATCACGTGTAGACTGAGGGGGAAGATCTCGCGATCACCATATCGCAAGAACCTTCCCCTCCACCCCCCTGGTCTAACCATGCCCAGTGTCTCTCTCATTCTCCTTTTGGCAGTGGTTGGTATGGGATCCCTCATCTGCTCACACACAAACTTGGAGTCCCAACCACAGAACAGGGTAGCAGAGCATTTTTCCGAAAGATGCTACACTACTCTAGCCACTGTGCTCTGTGGTTGGACCTTTGAGCTCATACGTGCTCCTGACTGCCATTTTCTCTCTCTCTCTCTCTTTCTCTTCCTCTCTTTACAGCAGTGACAGTGGCTGATGGAGGAAGGAATGGAAAGGAACAGCAGATGCTGGGCAGATAGCATATGAAATAAGTTTATATGTTGCACACAGGATGTTCACCTCTAATTTAGATTCTGTGAGCTGAAGACAAGAGACTATTCGAACAGGGCAATTAAAAAAACACAAAACTGCCCGTATTAATACATATTTAGTCGCAATGAACTAATATGGTGTAATTTGAAACTTATTCTTCCTTATCATTTTAACACTACTTAATAAAAAAAGACAGGTAATAACTTCAAATAACGATGACAGTTCAAAGAAAGCAAAAGTATAATTATTAAGATATCTACTGTATGTTGGGGACGCCACAAAACTGCTATTCCAGTTCTGTGAGACAATTGGCACTATATAAAGCCTGCATCCCTGCAGTAATTATTCACTAGGGAAACAAGCTAGAAAGTTCTGTACATTCACAGTTGAAAGAAGACAAGGGAAGGAGGCCCTAGCCAGGGGCGTTCTTGCTGTACCGGATGCATGACCTATGGTATCCCCCTCACTAACTGACTGGCCTTTTCTATGTTTCCTGTAATTGTTTCCTGTTTCTATGGATTGCCATGGGAACTGGGATACTCTTCTTGAACATATATAGAGCCCTGGGTGAGGTGGAAGGTGGGAGATTGATGTGGTTATGATAGATACTTATTATTCATCCAAGTTTTAGAAGCCATTGTTCCATTGGAATGAAGTAGATTTCCTGGTTGTTCCCTCAGAAAAATCCACAAAGGTTTTCTGCAAGGGGTTGGATTGGATCAATGATTTGTAATCTTTGTTGTACTACAAATCACTATTCTGGTTTGTGGGCTCTTAGCAGACCACCACATTCCTCACAACTACTTTTTCCCTCCGCTTTGAGTCCGCGGTTTCCCCCTCCGTTTCCTTAGTGCGTTGAGCGCTGGGCACTTTCACGTCTGTGCATTGTTGCGCTATTTCAGCTCATGTATCTTTTCACCTGGAGCGCTACTATGCCGGAGAAATCTCCCACCCGCCCCCTACTTTCTCCTTTCCCCTGCAGTTAATTTTTTAAAAAATATTTTTTTTATTTCTGTGCAAATAAAATAGTACAGCAGTCTGAAACTGTGCAATTATGGTAAAACAACTCACTATACTTTCCCTTAAGATCATATTAAACAAATGTGATGCCTCGCTCCATTTCTTTAAAACAGCAAGTCTTTAACTGTGAAGCTTCTCAGTTCTAGGGAGGCACACCACCACCCCTGTCCCAGTGCATTTTCCATATGTCTTTTAAGGTGAAAATGTACCCCTGCTCATGCCTACTCAGGAGTAAGAACACAGAGTTAAACGGGACCTCTCTCCCCCCCCCTTCATGGTTGAGCGGAGAACTGTCCCGCTCTCCTCTTTTATCAATGAGACCGCCCTTAGTCACACACACACCCAACAAAGAATGAGATGGTCTGATAGAGTGCAAGGACACTCTATATAGCAATATACAGGAGGGAGGAGAGCATTTATTTTGCATGGAGGGAAAAAACAGACTTTCCCCGCTCCAAAATGAAATGAAAAATGGAGGGGAAGAGGCGAAATGAGTGCAGGACAGGGACGACATCATGTGAGTACTGCGCTGCAAAACTGCATACCAGGCATGGTGAGTGTGTGATAAATCGCTGGTGTGATGGAGCTCCCTATTCGGGGTTGCTCATTTGAAAGACTTTTGAACTGAATTCAGTTCATTCTACACTTTGATGTTGCCCTACCAGCAAATGCCCAAGGAAAGGTTGCTGATGATTATCATGTAGTTGCTGCTAGATCTGTGCATCCTCAGCACTACTCAAAAGTTTGTCAGTCAAATCAGAGATCTGATTTATGTTTGATTAGTATTAGTGGGCTGAAGGAGCTGAGTTTTTGAAGCAGTTCTTTTTGCTCTGGAAAAATGCTATTTTCCTCTTATAGGAAGTCTCACTTGAAAATGTGGGCCTCTTTTTGTTCGTGGACTAGAAGTGTGCACTGACCACAAAATTTGATTTGGGACCTGATTCCGCAGGCTTAGGACGCTTCAGAGGCCACCTGATTCAACTTGGTTCCAAATCCAATTCACATTTTGGGAACTTTGAAGCTTTGTGACTCCCAGTAGGCTATCATTCAGACATCAACAAATGGCTATAGCATTTTCACTTTTTGACAGAATTGGATGACCTTTGTGAGAGTAGTATCCCCTTCAGAGAATCTAACGCCTGCCAAATGTCAGAAAAATCAGCGGTGGGATACTTGTGCAAGTAGCTTTTAAATGTTATTGTTGTTTTCAAAAGGAATTGGCGATAACATTTTGCTTTCCTGACATAAGAACATAAGAAGAATCATGTTGGATCAGACCAAAGGCCTACGTATTCCAGCGTTCAGTTCACATTGTGGTCAGAGAGATGCCATGGGGGAGGGAGCCTGAAAGCAAGGCAAAAATAGCACCCTCCTGCTTACGTTCCTCAGCAACTGGTATTAAGAGGCATACTGCTTCTGATATCAGAAATAATGTGTGTCCATCATAACTAGTAGCCATTGATAGCCTTATCTTCCATGGTTCTGCTTAATCCCCTTTTACAGCCATTCACATTGGTGCCTTGTGGTGGCATATTTCAAAGATTAAGTATGTACTGTGTGAAGAAATACTTTTATCTGTCTTGAATCTCCCACCATTTAGTTTCATTGGATGATCCCAGGTTCTAGTATTATGAGAGAGGGAGCAGTTTTCTCCCCATCTACTTTCTACACACGATGATAGGAAGGCCAGAAAGGGCGGAAGGCGCACGGGAGGCAGACAACGTCATGTGAGGGACCTGAGCAAACTCTGTGAGTGCCCAGTAACGAGCGTGCAATAATACACTTGTCTGATGGAGCTTTAAGGTGTCAGGGTACACTTGTCCTAGGAGGGCAAAGGTGGACTAACAAAGTGGTGGAAATAGAGGTTGGAAGGGCTGCTCACTGATTCACAGCTCCTACCTACTTTGTTGCTTTGGATAGACCCCCTTTTCACCCCAGAGACCTGTTTTAAAGTAAGGCTACATTCTACACCAAGAACGGATTTTTTGCAACATTAATTAGGCAAATTCAACAGCTTTACATAGGCCTGTTTATTTTATATAATTTATTCCAGCCTTTCCCAACTTGGTGGCCTCCAGATGTGTTAGCCAGGGGATGCTGGGAGATGTAGTCCAACATATCTGGAGGCCACCAGGTTCGGGAAGGTTGATTTATTGTGTTTCTGTTAGTCATCATGGAAGGGCAAAGAGCTGTGCACAGAACTGGAGCCTTGCCTTGCCCTGCCCTCTGCAAATCCTGCTGAGCACCCTTCCTCACCTCAGCTCCACTGCCCACTCAAGTTTTGAATGTTCACTGGGCATTGCCTACATCCTTTTAGAATTCAGAACTATGGTTTCAGGACTAGAAATGTGGCTTTTGGAAAGAGAAAGCTGAGATTCTTGGGGTGCTATATGATGTACCAAATCCTATGTTTGTGTGGTATGATTGTGGCATCACATGGCAGCCACACAGTCCTGGACATAGCTTGTTTCCCCCCTTCTACTTAGGCACTTGGTTGCAAGAGAAAACAGTTGCATGAATCCAGTGATACTGGGGCGGGGAAGAGAGCACTCACTCGCATCCAGACTGATGTGCTAGGAATGTGGTTCGAGCAGATCCATGCAGAATTGCAAGTTGACTTTCAGCTGCATTGTAATGCAGCTGTAATGATGCAAACATGTGAATTAAGTTGCAAGTTGGATGGTAGCAAAAGGAAGTCCACAATCATTCCACCACATACCAAATGTTTAGCTTTTCAGACACATGCCTTGTGAACCTTTCTGGCACCAACATATCAATATTCATCTGGGATACGAAATTGAAGGCACCCATTTTCAGTGTGGCCAATGTAGGTTTACATTTATATTATTGATGCAGGAAGTGCATTGCCAACACCAGTTTAAGCCTCATGTGTAAAACACCTTTCAGTGCTGATCCACTCAACCCATACTGAAAACCCAGTTTCATTGTCTAAGCTAAGCAAGAGGGGGTTGAACAATATAGAGAGTGGGTTCTATCCAGACGTAGTCATATTTAGAGTAGACCCATTGAGATCAATGGGACTTAAGTTAGTCACAACTAACTTAAGTCCCATTGATCTCACTGCATCTGCTCTAAGCATGACCAAGTCTGGATCCAATCCAGTGTTCCATTAATATCCAATGGAATATATTATTTGAAAGAAGGCTGCATGGTTAGGTGCCTAAGCAGTTAGATTAATCAGTTACAAGACTTTTTCATTAATTAATATACTGAGCAGTACTGATTCATTGGGCAGCAGATTTGTAAAAACATGTTATTAAAAATGCCAGCAGCATTTTTGTAAAGACTATTATTAAAGATCTGATAAAAATGCAGGTGGCAAGAGAATTCTCAGTGTTGATGGTGTTGAAGGTTTCTGAGCTACCCATTCCTCTTTTCCTGGCTTTCTAAGAAGAGGCATTCCCCATTCCCTTTCAGGATGGAATACCTCTTCTAAGATGGTGCTTGTTATAACCTATGTATGCATTCAATTGCAATACCCATCAGCCATAGGCAGCATGACCAGTGGTCAGGGATGATGGTGGTTCTAGTCCAAACATCTGGAGGAACCAAGTTCAGGATGGTTGACTGTAACTTGTGCATGTAGCACTGAATGATATCCAAATGTATGCTGATTTAATAAATTGTCAAAACCCTCAAACAATTAATCCACTAAGGTTTCTTTAATCAGCTGATGCCTCCCTTATGGAGAGTAAATCAAGGAAATGTTTCCCATCATCTCAAGTATAATTTATTATTGTTTTTAAATGTTTTTATCCTATGTAAACCTCCTAGAGAGCTTCAGCTATGGGGCAGTATACAAATGTAATAAAATAATAAAATAATAATAATAATAATAATAATAATAATAATAATAATAATAATTTATTCTTCATTATACCACTTCTCATTTGAATCAAATCCCACTGGTCTCATTGGTTTCTACATTGTGACTGTTGAGAGGTTATTTTTCTACTTGTACGTTGTCTCTGAAGGCGTCATCATCCTTTCCTAGCATGTTTCCTTAGCCCATACATATCACACACAAGCTAAGGAGACAAACTAGGAAAGAATTATGTGTTCAGATAATTCTGCCAGTCTAATATTAAGCCCACAAAACCGAGGAAAATAAGCGTCCAGTTAGTATTAACTCCATCCTCACCCCTTGTTATTTTCTTCTAAGTGACATACCAGATGCGGAAATGCAATTAACCAAACACGCAGTTATATACGGGTGAGCTAAGGACAGGGGTTTGAGGGGGGGGGGGTTGGATGATCAGGGGACGATGGAGATAAAGGCCGTTTCTACACCTGCCTTTTTTCCTGGGATCGACCTGGGATCATCCCTGTGCATCCAAAAGACACACAGGAGATCCCGGGAGCAGGCAGGGACGATCCCTCCATTTTCCTGGGATAATCCTTAGGTGCAGAAAGGGCCAGAGACACACGGACATTACGCCATACCTTTGGGGGGATTTTTCATCTTTAATACCCTAGATATGATACACACGTGAGTTAAACTGCGGGGTCGGGGGTGTCTTCAAAAGCCAGATTTCCCGATGGATCTGCACCCCCCTCGGTTTCCACGGACCATCACGCCTCACTCTGTTGCTGCAGTCGAAAGACCTCGCCTTCCTTCTCCCTCCTTGATCGCAGCGCTGTCCGCGGCACCAGAGCCTGCTTTTCAGGAGAGAGAAACGAGCCACTCTCGGTGACCTCTCTTGTTTTTTTAGAGGCTGGTCGTAAATATTCGTATAGGCTCGAGAGGCTGAGCGATTGAAGTGGTGTCCCTGCGAAAGAATTTTGGCCCTGGGAAAGGGGCCGAGGTTTCGTAACATTATGGAGGAAGTTCTCGGAAAAACAAAAACATGTACCCGCTCACACTCCCTTTCGGCAACCGGTCTGAAAGACAAACCCCTCCACGAGAGGGTCGCAGCGCAAAGTGGGCTGGTCGGAGAGGGAAACCTGGCGCTGCCCGCACACACTTGCTTTTTTAAAACACACACCCAGCATTCATTAAATATTCAAATTAGCCAGCTTGAGTCCCGGAGCCATTGGTTCGCGGTTGGATTTCTGACCACAACATTTGCTGTATTTGTCCAGGTGCATTAAGACTGATCTTGCTTATCTCTGATTATCAGTCAAGAAGAATTTGCGTAGGAGAAAGAGCAACTATCAAACTGTTGAATTACATGTAATATATATATATATATATATATATATATATATATATATATATGAATGATGCATTATTCAAAAGTATGTAAAAAAGAAACATTCTGTTTCTTTTGCAGTATTATTTTTTAAAGCTCCTGTTATCTTCCAGAGAGGAAGCGTGGAAACCTGCCCGCCCCCTCTCTCTCTCCTGTTATCATTCTGAAGGTGTTGACAAGTAGAACTTTGTCTGACAAAGTTCTCATCGTAGCTGTTCATTTGGAGTTGGTTAATAGGCAGATTAAAACAGCCAGCAATTATCTTGGGTAGGAGTTTTATTCGTTAACAAAGGCTGTTGCATTTAATTCTGCTCTCTGCCTGCCTTTAAAAAATAAATAAAAATCACTGAAGATAGCTTAAATGGGATTGATTAGGTGAGGTTGCTTAATTGGTCTGCATCTCCCTCCCCGTTTTGGGGGAGGGGGTAGAGTTAAGCAACAAAAAATATTCTGAAAAAGAAAACGTGGTTGTTACGTGGGGCGAGAGAGTCCCCTTCCCTGCGACTACACGGGATGGCACAGCGTTGAATCACAGATGCCGCCCGCCCGGGGCATCCCTAAGGGTCGCTTTGACTCTTCAGCGTGGGCCATCGCCAGTGGAGCTGAGAAAACCCGGGACCCACCAGGAGGGAAACGGACTCGTGAGGTTTTGTTCTTCGTTACTCGACCTATCAGCCCCTTATTTATTTCCGCGCAGAGCGCGAGGGAGGGAACTCGAGACTTCGGACTCTCCTCAGGCAGTCGATCGTTGATGCGAGGGAGGAGTTATTTTCATACGGGAGGGGACAAGTGGCCAATCAGAAGGCGCCATGGTCCCGTTGTTACAGACGGGCAAGCTCCAGGGCCAGTAGGCATGAGGAGGAGGGGCTTCACCGAGGGGACTCGCGGCCAACGCCGGTAGCTCGTGTCATTCCCGGTCGGGTAACGCGGCGGCAACAACAGAATCAGAAGCAGGCGGCAGCAAGGGCAGGTACCCGGCATTGGCTCGCGGGTTGGGGGCTTCCTGGCTTTGTGGAGAGCGAGCGAGAGGGAGAGAGAGAGAGAGAAAAAGGCGCGCTTTTTCGCCTCCTCGGAGGAGGGAGACCTCCAACCTCGCCTTACTCTGCTTTCTTCAGCCTCCCTCACGGCCCCTTTATCGCCTCCTCCCCTTAGGAGAGAGGCCCCTTTCGTCCTCCTTCCTGAGGGGAAATTTTCTGGACAGCTCAGTCACTGACTTATAACCGTTGCGTGCCTGGCTTCTCACCCCCGTGACCGCAGCCGCTCCTTCCCCTTCAGAATGCAGCCCCTGCTTCTCCCCCACCCCATCCCCACCCGACCACCCTCAGTTCCCAGCGCACGGCGTTGTCTTTTAGAGACTTCTGAATGGAACATCTATCTAATTCTTAGGGAAAGGGAGGGCGTTGAACCCACACGCTCGCCACGGTCATTTTGACATGCTAGGCAGGCAGCATAGGAGTTATTGCAGATGCTGTGCACGGATAATATGAAGGTGGGTGGTGGACTGTGAGTGATGGAAATAATGGAAGAATTGGAAAGAAGGCGAGAATGAAGAACCTGCCCTCTTCCAGCACTGATCAATCACGGTTTCTCAGGATATCGACACACCTTGTGATTCCAGCCTGGGTGTCGTGTGTATGTTTACTGTTTTATAAAAGCGGCTGTCTCAGTAACTGTAACTGCACAGAACTAAGAGAGAAAGTAGCGATGTTGTTATTGGTCTTCCTCCCCCACCCCCCGTTAGTGTCTCCATCTTCATTATGTAAGGAGGAGGTGGAGATAGATGGGGGGTGGGTGGGTTGAAACTCTCACGTTACTTCCTTTTTTCTTACTATCAGAAACTTGGAAGATGGCTGATGTGGAGCTAAACCTCCAGACCTGAATAAATATTTGAGGCAAGACTTTATGGAGAAAGTGAGAGAACATTTCACTTTTCATGCAAAACCCCACCCTCTGCTAAAGTGATGTGTTTGAGAGTTCTCAGACATAACTCTATCTCAACATATTTTCAAGTTCCTGAGTCTCTAGTCACTATAACACTTCTGACTTTGCCTCTTTTTTTAGTTGTAACTTGGATTAAATGAACACTGATCTCTCTTTGTTTCGGAGGCTGAGAATGAAAAGTTGGCAAATATTTATGCAGAGTTATCATCGTTCGTCCAAACAGTTAGCAATGTGTGCCCAACACTGATATAATATAAGGGCATTTCCCACAGGCATTTACAAAGGAATGCCCATTTAAATTTGGTGTCATTTTGCCTTTTGCACATTCACATAAATTCTGCTCCAAAATAGGACAGATTTTATTTTTTTATTTATTATTTGTTATATTTATACCCCGTCTTTTCCTCCAAAGAGCTCAAGGCAGCGCATGTGATCCTCCTCACAGAACTAGCCCCTTGGTCTTCAGAAACTATACAGTGGAGGTGTTTCCTATCTCCAAAAGAGAGGGAAAAAGCAGCACTTTCCCAACATATCCTTTGCCAAAACAATTATTGGAACCTTCCCTAGAGATGTCCTAATGCCTAAAAAGAGGAAACTCTTAACTTGATGGAAAGTTTTCCCGCACAAGCACCATTGGAATTACTAGCAAGAAAACATAGTAGTGATGAGGAGATGGGATGAGAGCAATCAGTCTTCTTGTGCAACTACTATTATTTTAGTAGGTCCTACACTTTAGAAATTCCCACTGAATTGTGTCAGAAATGTGCAAACAAACCTGTGGATTATATTGGTTACAAATAGCACAATGCCAAAAGTGAGCTTCAACAACTAGGTTCTTACTCCCCACCACCACCTTTCATTTGATGGAGTAGTATAAAACCAGCACATGTCTTGACATATTATTTACCCAAGGGAATGTAAATGCCATGAAAGGTAATACTGAAGAAAAATCTATGTAATGTATAATATTTTAATTTAAGCCAGAACACTTCTATATGAATCTTTCTTTGAAGCATCTTTTTAGAAAGCTTTCCAAAGGGCAAAATTAACTATTTTAATCAAAAAGTACTCTAATAAGCATCATAGATCCTTAGCATGTCACTGAATAGATCTTTCTGTCTGGTTTGTCATTTTATGTCCTTTGAGTGCATCTGCCTTATGTCCATTCTCTCTTTTTTTAGAACGATGGAATTAAATGTAAAACTTTAAAATAAGAGAGAGATATTGAGGTCTTTAAAAATCTTGTTCAGTAACCTTTTTCTGATAGTGATCAAATGTGCATCCTTCAGGAAGTAGTACTAAATGCATGATAATAAAGATAATTTTCAGATTTATTTAAATTGCTAGGAGTTTTGCTACAAACTTCACAGAGATGTGAGCTGTCCTCAAAGAATACTGTTTTATGTGAGATTACTTTTCAGTAATCTCTAGACATAGAGCTCCATCACACCTACTTTTTCCCTCAGGTACAATCTGCACTTTCCACCTCCAGTTCATTAGTGCAACAACCACTAGTCCTTTTCACACGCTTTCATTGTTGCGCTATTTCACCACTGTTTATCTTCTTACCTGTGCTGGCTCGCACTTCCTTGTATCGCCACTGTCCCAGCAAAATCTCTTTTCACTTGTTCGTTCTCCCACTATTGCACCCAGTCCCTTCTCCTTCCCCCTGAAGTTCATTGGTAGTCGTGGTTGTGATGGACGTGGGTGCCCTCCCACTTGCTCTGGTTTTGTAGTCTAGCATTTTAGTGATTTAGGGTTTTATCGGCTGGGTGCTGTTTCTGCCATTCGAGGTGTGATAATGCTCCCTTTTGTGTGTGGTATAGAGCAATGAGCATGGGATTAGAGTAGTGGAAGTCCGTTTGAGCGACTCAGCACAAGTCCCTTCATTCAAGTGACTCAGCACATGTCCCCAAGCAAAATAAGAAGGAATTCAAATGGTGCACTAGAGGAGAACCGCCCCTGCCCTCCTCTTTCATCAGCGAAACCACCCTTCCACACACATACAAAAGCGGGACATTCTGACATAGCATGAAAACAGCAATACATGGGATGGAAGAGTGGTTTTATCCTGTGTGGTGAAAAAATACCGCACTTTCCCTGCCCTAGAAAAACAAAGAAAATGGTGGGGAAGAGAGAAGATGACTGCAGGACAGAGACGATGTTCTGTGAGGGTTGTAGGGCAAAACAGTATACAAGGAAGGACAAAAGTGTGATAAAACATTGGTGAGATGGAGCTCAAAGTAACCATGTGTCTAGAAGCAGGAGAAGGGTAAAAGATCAGTGGTAAAGCATTTGGAGTGAAAATTAATTTGTGAGGGAATGGTTAAGCACTCACTCACTCACTCCTCCCTGTAGTTCTATGTTGCAAAGAGACCCTTTCTGAGGGTGCCTTACAATGCAAAAGGAGCTGTAGAAGAACTAGTGTTCTATATGTTTGTGTGGTAATGTATAGTTTGGTCCTAAAATATGAGGGGAAACTTAGCTTGCAAGGATGGGTACTATATCTACCACTAAAACGTGTTGCTGTCTTTTAAACAATAGGCATTGCAATTTTGAGCAGCAGAGACTTCCAAAAATCAATTACAGTATCTTGGTTAGTAATGGAAAAAACTCTTCTTGTAATTGGCTTTTAAACTTTTTTTGTGCTGCTTTCATTAGGTGTTGCTTTCTGGTTCTAGAATTACATGAGAATTTGAACAACTTATTTGTATTGTTTAGTAACACACTTATGATTTTGTCTCAGTCATATACCCTTTGATGGCTGAATTTGAGTCTCTGTGGACACAGCAGATCATAGGATTGATTATGCTTAAGACTGTCTTCAAATGGGAAAATCATGATTGCGTACCGTTGCTTCTCTGCCTGTGCGTTTGTCCCTTGTTACTTCCTCCTTTGAAAGAGGAAGTAAACAACGTGCACGTGGCCCATTTAGTGGGCTGTTTTGATTACGCTGCTTCTCCTGCACACAGCAGGAGATAGCAGCAACTTATGTCTTTAAAGATAAGTTAAACTTACTGAGGCCTTAGCTAGACCTAAGGATTATCCCAGGCAAATGGAGGGGTCATCCCTGCCTGCTCTCGGGATCCCCTGTGTGTCATTTGGATGCACAGGGACGATCCCGGGATATAGGCCTGGTCTAGCCATGGCCTGAGGTGGGTTTTTTTTGTCCCGGGAAGAAGGCTAGGAGGGACAGGAAGCATGCGTGAAGCAGACATCGTTGTGAGAGGGACCTGTGAAACTCCGTGAGTGCCGAGCAACAAGCGTGCAATAAAACACTTGTCTGTTGGAGCTCTAAGATAGTCAAGGCTACAACAGTTGATTTTGTCCCACTCTGAGTATCATGACAGCCAACCATGCTGTCCCTGATACAGCACCACTTGCTAGGAGCCCAGGAGTGCAGCACCACTAGCTAGGAGCCCAGTCTGTCTTCTCAGCTGGATTGAAAGAAAAACCAATGCAACTCAGTGCTGTTGTTCCCAGGTTGTAAGTGCTCAGAGGCAATTACCAGATTATTGATTGTGGTGTAGATAAAGGAGGCTCATTGTTTTATGCTAACTGGCAGCACTTTAAGTGGACTTATTTTGAATTGTAAATATGGTGCCCTCTGTGCTATGCTGCTATGAAACATCCCTTATGAGGGGTGTGAGATGTGTCTCTCTCATAGTCATCTATGCAACTATCTGATCCCTTGTTTGGATGCCTTGTTTGCCTAGGAGCTGTCTCACAGCAAGTGCCAACATCTTTATAAGCGTTCTCCCTCAGTGGCCACCCTCACTCTCCACAGTGGTCTAGCCTCACCTCCTTCCTGTAAGCCCATCAGTTCAGCCTAAAACTGCTTTCAGCATCCCTCTCTAATCACCATCTTCCTCTGGTTCTTTTCCCCACCTCTGTGCACTGTGTTGTCCCCGCTTCTTAGAGAATCTTGCCCTGACAATCCAGTTATGCACAAATATATTCAATTGAAATCATTTGTATTTATGTCTAGAGACATAAATGTGTCTTTTTGTGAACCGCCCAGAGAGCTTCGGCTATTGGGCGGTATAAAAATGTAATAAATAAATAAATAAATAAATAAAATAGAGCTGAGATATCAATAATTTAATCAATGTGAGCCAAGGAACAATACTTTTATCAAGAGTCCTGTGCCACCTTACAGAATAACAAATATACTGTGGTTTCTATGTTCATTATAAAGATTCTTAGTGCCCTTTATGGTTTGTAGCTTTGCTTTAAGATAATGGAATGATTGATAGAGATCTACATTTTAACTGTCTTTTCTGACTCAAAGCTTCCAGTTCCACTTATAGCATCTGATGAAATGGGTCATGACCAATGGAAGCTCATGCTAATTTATTAAAATATCTGAACTAAAACAGTTAGTGTATATTTAACCCTTAAATATATTGTAGTATATCCTTTCATGGACCAGAGCCTGCTTCATGCATTGTGGTCCCACTTGATTGATCTTGTACATGAAGGCTTATACCACAATACATTTGTCAGTTTTTAAGATGCCATAGGACTCAGTTGACTGCAGCATAAACAAACATAGCTGCCTCTATGGAATTTATTACTTCTAATTACTTAAACATTAATATCTTGGGCATAAATAATAAGTGAAGGCAACACATTTTGTGAAAGGAAGATAGAGTTCAGGCAGGCATATGCTGTGGTGTTAATGGGCTTATTATTGTTATTATTATTTACAATTTATATAATATTTATCAATATGCAGAAAATGTACAGTTACTATCTTATTTATTTAATTTCTATAGTGCCCATTTTAACAAAAGTTAATGGAATCCAGAACATCTGGAGGGCCACAGGTTAGTGAAGGCTGAAATAAGTTCTGTTGAACACAGAGGGACTTACTTCTGAATAGTCTGTTTAGAATTGCTCTGTGAGTGAATTTACTTCCTCTGTTCCTTTAGACTAATTAGGACTACTGTTTCAACAATATCATTTATGTGCTGTTTTGAGAGACATTCATCATGTAGAAAGGCGTTATTAATGCTGCTACATACTTCTGTAGCTTCTTCCCTTTGGAAATTTATAAAGGCCTGCAACTCATTTTTTGCTGGTCTTTGTACTTGAGTTGACATTTGGTGGCAGGGATTTTGCCAGTAGAAGGTTGGTATTTTAGTATTGTTTTGAATAAATAAATATTTAAAGCTAGAATACATGAAATGACAACAGTGAACATGCAAAGAAGAAAACCCTCTGCCACTGATTCATCGACTTTGGAAGTGATCAGTTTTATCTCAGATGTTCCCTCTGTAAAATTCTGAAAATCTTACCTTTATTAATCTTTTGGATATCACTAATGGCAGGCAAACTGTTCTTATTCATAGCCTGGTGTTTAAAAAATATTTTCAACTTATGGAGGTGAAGGAAAGCATACAATTAAGCTCCTAAGCAGCAGCTCTTCAAGGTTTCAGCTCTGATGTCTCAATAATAAATCCCTGAAAATGAGGTTAATAGAAGAACAGTCATAAATCAAATGGTACTGCTGATGAATATCAGCCTTATTCTATGTAACAAAGTGGGTTTTAATGACAGGGTTGCATAAGTCTTATGTGAGTCACTAAGTGAGGCAAAAGCTTAGAGGCTGATTCGTATATTTACTGTTAGTATTGATAGAGATCCTCCCGGTCTATTCTACCACCTTGTATTAGAGTGAGTGGTTGCTTTTTGTTAATATTGCATAGTTCAGTGTGCATACTATGTTGAATAATAATGGTTTCACTGAATTGTTGCTTAATCTATAGATCTATAAATGATGGTTCTTTTCTGCTCATCTTGGCTAATACAATCCAGGAGAGGTGGATTGATTGGGTGGGTCCAGTGGGTGGTAAATACCCCGCTCTGTCAGGGAGTGGTGCCTGCTGCCTTGAAAGAGGCAGTGCACCCTCTCCTGAAGAGGACCTCCCTGGACCCAGAGGTATGTGAGAACTACCGCCCCATCACCAGTATGGGCAAGGTACTTGAGTATGTGGTGGCTGGGCAGCTTCAGACATTCTTGGAAGAAATGGATTATTTAGACCCATTTCAGTCTGGTTTCAGGCCAGGGCATGGCACTGAAACAGCCTTGGGGCCTTGCTAGACCATGCCGGATAAGCCGGCAGGGAGGCGGGGCGACGGCGCGCTAACTTTAGCGCGCGCCGCCCCGCCTCCTATACGCACGACGCGCAGGGACTCCGGAAGCCCTGTAGCGTCGGCCATTTTTGTTTGTTTGTTTGTTAAAGGGGCCATGTGCGCCCCGAAGCCGCCGGACAAGGTAAGTGCCTTTTTTTAAAAAATTAAGGCCCCCCCGCTCCTTATCCCTCCCTGCCATCCCCGATGCCTCCCTGCCCACTCTTTCCCCGCCCGCCCTCCCTCTCCCCGATGCCGCCCGCCCTTCCTGTCCCCGATGCCATCCTGGTGCCCGCCCTCCCTGTCCCCGATGCCATCCCGGTGCCCGCCCTCCCTCTCCCTGATGCCATCCCGGTGCCCGGCCTTCTACCCCCCCTCTCCTGCCGGGTCCAGCCTTCCCCCCCCGGCTCGATGGGCACAGCGCTCGTATGAGTGCTGTGCCCAGTCCGTGGCTTTTCCCGGCTACTCGCGAGTAAGCGAGTAGCTGCAAAAAGCCACGGACCTTGCTAGACGTTCCGCAGCCCCGGCCTCAGGCCGGGGCTGCGGAAAAGGCGCGCCATAAGCGAATTTGCTTATGGTGCGTTAAGGGAGGTTTCAGCGCGGCCTGACCCCGGATTCCCCTGTGCATCATCTGGACACACAGCAGGGAAAACGGGCCTCACAGCGCGCTAAGGCTTCATCTAGCAAGGCCCTTGGTTGCTCTGACCGATGACCTACTCTGGGTGAAAGACAGGGGGAGTGCTACTCTGTTGATCTTCCTGGATGTCTTGGTGGCTTTTGATACCATTGATCATGATATCTTACAGGATCGGCTCTGCGAGATGGGAGTAGGAGGTACTGTGTTACAGTGGTTCCGCTCCTACTTGCAGGGCCTATTCCAGAGTGGTATTGGGGGATTCCTGTTCCACCCCATGGCTATTAAGCTGTGGGGTGCCACAGGGCTCTATTCTATCCCCCATGCTATTCAACATCTATATGAAGCTGCTGGTAGAGATCATTAGAGTTTGAGGGGTTGGGTGCCATCAGTATGCTGATGATACTCAACTCTATTTCTCCTTGTTTTTGGAGTGCTGGACAGTGCTGGACCAATGCCTGGAGGCTATAATGGGCTGGATGAGAGCTAATAAACTGAAACTGAATCCTGATAAGATCGAAGCTCTGATGGTTGGTGGTTCCCGAGTCTGGGAATTGAGTAAGCGACCTGTTCTGGATGGGGTTGCACTCCCTCTGAAGGAGCAGTTGTGTAGTTTGGGAATACTCCTAGATCCAACCTTGTCACTGGAGGCCCACGTGACAACTGTGGCCTGGAGTACTTGGGGCCAGCTTCAGCTGATCTACCAGCTACGGCCTTTCCTGGACAGGGATAACCTAGCCATAGTAATACATGCAGTGGTAACTTCTCGATTAGACTACTGTAATGCACTCTACATGGGGCTGCCCTTGAAGATGACTTGGAAGTTGCAGCTAGTGCAAAATGCAGCAGCTAGACTGCTGACTGGAACATCTCATAGAGATCATATAACAGAATTGCACTGGCTGCCAATATGTTTCCGGTTGGAATTCAAGGTGTTGGCAATGACATTTAAACCCTAAACGGCTTGGGACCTCGATACTTGAGGGAGCGCCTCTCCTTATATCTGCCTGCCTGAGACCTGAGATCTGTTGGATCTGTTTGTGTCCTGCCAACGCAAGATACACACTATGGTGGGACATGGGAGAGGGCTTTCTATGTTGTGGCATCCCGGCTGTGGAATGCCCTCCCACTGGAGGCCCGACTGGCACCAGCACTGGCTTCATTTCAGTGCCTGGTTAAGACATGGCTTTTTAACAGAGCCTCTGATAGCTAAATCCACCAGTCTGCACACTGTCTTGTTTTAACTGGATTTTACTTTTTAAAATTTCATATTGGTTTTAACATATTAATGGTTTAATTTGTTTTAGAATTGTATATTTATTCTATTTTATCTGTATGCCACCCTGAGATCCTTGTGATGTAGAGTGGGATATAAATGTTTAAACAATAATAAATAATAATAACTTGAAAGTTACTTATTGACTAATTAGTAGCAAAATGTTGGTCATTATGGCAGGCAAAGGGTAGAATGGGGGTCATCCAATGTGAAGGATAAGAGATAAGTTAACCCTCCACCTCTGTGGTGTTCCCAAGTGCAGGACTTTACTTTTTCCCATAGGTGTGAAAGGCCATCATTTATTTATTTTCTGAGAGAAAGTAAACAGGTAAACAACCTGGGACATTATTGGGATTGGGATTTACAACAGTATAGTGACCACAATGTTAAAGCACCAGGTTAAAACTCTTCATATATTATTCCCAGGATATATTAATTTAAATCATCAAGAGAAAAGACATTCAAATCAGGTTTCACATTTGATATTTCCTAAAGAAAAGTGCACACAAATTGTTTGATACAGTCACTAACACATGTTGTTTTAAAACCTACTGCCCAGCGGGGTCCATTTTAACTATATATATTTAATTATATAGCAATACTTTTTAAATTCGAAAATGGTATGTGTTAAATTGCTAGCTAAATAAATAACCTTTTGCTTATAATTTGTCAATCTGCACAAGTGCGGTAGCTAAAAGCTTATTATATATAATGTGTGTGCATATACAACATGTAGGCAGAAATCCTGTGGAAGAAAATATGGAAAAAATCACCCACAGAAACATTTGACATGTGTGGAGGGTGGGTTGCCTACTTTTTTCCACCATCTGCTCCATGTGCTGCTCACTATGTCTGTGTTGTAGAGATTGTCCGACCTTTTAGATCCTGCCCATTCATTTTATTTTTATTTCCACTGATAATGTTGGGACTTACTTCTGAGTAAACATGCACTGCCAGTCTTCCTGGGTGATCTCCAGTGATGTGGGGCAGAAATTTTTTCAAAAACGAGTTTTCCAGTACTTAATTTTTCCATGGAAAATAACCCTTTTCGTAAGTTCGTTAACAACAATGCAGGGATGCCAATTGCAAATACAATATCAGGGTTGCTTGGCAGCTTTAAAGTTGTAATTAATGTTTTTAAGGTGATTATCCCTAGCAAGAATGTGAGAGAATATGTCTATGTCATTGAAATACATATATGTCCCAGCGTAAAATGAAACTAATAAGTAGTGACAATAAAACTGTAAGTGCTCCAACAACTCCAGTGGAAGAGAGATAAACTTGAAATAAATAAGTTGCTGTCAGTACATCATGCACAGTTCTTTGGGTTGCTAAATTTTATAAGTATCAATAGTTTTCAGTAGTTTGGGTTTTTTTATTTCTTAAATGTAAGCAATGTAGGAGGGGTACATGCTTTTGTCTTTACAATTCCAAGGTATTTTAATAAATCGTTCTACATAATATTATGTATAACATAGGGTTCTTTTCTTTTCTTTTGTTGCTTTCTTTATCAAATACAAACAAAGTGAACATGCTAAGTTGGTTTACTCACTAGCGAAAATGGTTTTTTTTCTGATGAAAATTACCTATGCAAGTAGTCTAATTTGCATAGGAAAAATTCCAGAAAATTTTCCAGAAAACCTACTTCACTAGTGATGCTGTATTCCTATTTCATGCCCTCTAACTAAACTCAACTCTGCAACTTGCTTAGATCTCAGATTATGCATATTTATAACTTCTTATCAACGATATAAAAATATGTATTAACCATTTCATGGAAATACCAAGTAACTACCAATTTTATTGATAGAAACTTCTTGTCATTTGTTGAGCAAGTAAATGACCTTACACATCCAGGTTTCTGTCCACTGCCTTGATGTGTTGTTGGTCCCAGAAGTGAGAGACTTAAGAAAAGTTTGGCAGTTTTGTATATTACATTAATTGACTTGATCAACAAATGAATATATCCAATGATTTCAACTTCACATTGAAAGAAAGCAAAGATTCTCAATGATTTTATTCTTTTTTCTTTCCTTGGTGTGGTAGTAATCCTATGCACCTTACCTGGAAGTAACCATCATTGAACACAGTAAGAGTTTCTGCTGACCAAACATGCATAGCATAGTGCTGTAAGGAGTGCAATTGCATAAGAGGATTGTGTGCTGGTGGTTATGGGGAGGAAAGGAAGATAATGATTTGATTTCTGCTTGAACAAGATCAATCTGATGTTGGTTTAAAATGGAGTTTTAGCAAAAAAAGACTTTTAGTTCAAGGTCAAATAAATTTGTCTCATAATAAGACCAACGAATGTTGTGAGATTCATGACAGTATCCAATACTGCCCCTACCCTGATTGTGTTCTGCCAGAACTGGACTGGTCAACAGAGCTGCCTTCTGCAAACTTCACTGACCTGTTCTATTCCAGAAACTAGTGTTTTGGCTTGTTTCTGGGTGCTTTAGGAAGCACTGGCTTCCTGTTGCACTGGTAGTGAATTCCACTGGCACACAGGCAGCATTGGATACTGCTGCCCAATGAATTTCCTATAAATTCATTCATCCTATAAATCCCTATCATGACCTCTACCCTACTACCACATTACTTCTAGGAATAACTGATACTATGTTTCATTAACGATGAGAAATGCTGGTTCAGATGTAAGAACCAGCTTGGTCTGTTTAAAGCATCAGATTGTAAGACGCACACTAATTTCAGTACCACCAACAGAAAAAACCCCAAAACCCTAAGACACACCCGCGATTCTAAGGAGCACCCCATTTTTAGAGATGTTTATATGGGGAAAAATGCATCTTAGAATTGAAGAAATAGGGTATATAACCTCTAAATTTGATTGTTTAGGCAATAAACTGCTATTGAAATGTTAAGAAATGCTGGTTCAGATGTAAGAACCAGCTTGGTCTGTTTAAAGCATCAGATAGCATTGTTCTCATACTGCAGAAGTTTTGAACAACTGGTACTGCCACTTGGGGGAGCAAGGATAGTTCAAATTCCAAATTGTTGCTGAATCTTAAGCTTGATGGGGAAAACTAGTGGGAAGAAAATCATGAGTTACTTAACCTTTCTAGCAGGTTACAGTGCTAAAGACAATGCCTGGAGTTTGTAGACATCTCAAAGTACAGTTTGCTCTTGGTGAAGTTTTATTTTATGAACAATAAGCCCAGTTTCTGTAAAAGTCTAGTCTTTTGCAGAGTTAGGAGAACATGCAGAAAGGGGGGAACTCAGCAATGTTATCACAACAAATTTCTGTTTAGTATATTGTAATAGGCCATTTAACATAAGCGGAGTATATTTGTTTTCTTATTTCATGTTTGTTGAAAAGTGTTAGCTAATGCATTATTTTCGTGTTCTGTCCTTAGGAAATATCATACTTTGAAAAGAAAGGAAGGGCATATACTTCAAACATTACTTTCAAAACAAAAGAATTTCACGTTATAATTCGTTCTTTGCACAACAAAAAAGAGCCAAATTGTCTTCAGCTTTATCACCTTTCATGTAGGCTGTAGGTGAGCAGGAAGACATAAATAGTTGGTTTTAATAGAATTTCTTGTAATGCTAGGGTGACCATATGGAAAGGAGGACAGGCTACTGTATCTTTAACAGTTGTATAGAAAAGGGAATTTCAGCATGTGTCATTTGTATACATGCAGCATCTGGTGAAATTTCCTCTTCATCATAAATGTTAAAGATACAGGAGCCCTGTCCTTCTTTCCATATGGTCACCCTATGTAATGCAGTTTTGACTAGTAAGTTTTAGATCAAATAAAGGTATTTTCTTAGGGGAGACTTGCCCTAAAAATGTATATACTGATATATAAGATTTGCAGAAGACTTCGTAGTAACATGGAGGAAAGATTTCTCTGGTGAAATTTGGTTTGCTATGCCTATGCCACTTCCTAATAAATAATACCTGGTCATTCTTGTGAGATCGTTCAAGAGTGATGCTAAAGACTACTTAGAGAGGAAGGTGTTGGCCTCCTTTTGATTCCTATCTTACCTTACGTAAGCAGTCCTTCCAGAACACATAGATCATCAACAACAAAAATACCAAATCTTTCCTCTTGGTTGTGAGGAAATACTTGTGAGCACTTGTATTTCTTGTACTTTGATTATATTTCTGGCTAGAACTATTTCTTATCTATGTATCTCTTAAAATTTCTAGACCTACAGAAGACTAACCTTTAAAAGTGTTGCAGTGTGTTCTTTGGATGAATCAATTCTGTTTTTGTGTGCTGCTTTCATTTTTCTTACTAGCCCTAGAGTAGCTACTTGGATAAATATGTTTTTATATGCTGTTGATGCTGAGACAATAAATTATGTGTGTGATAATTGAATTCTTATTTAATACATCATGTGATAGATCTCCCTCTCTTTAACATTGCTGAGGTGCTTTCTATGACTCATGTCTATTCTGGTAGTGTTCGAAGCTCTGAAACCCTTCTATAGTCACAAACGTTGCTACAGTAGTTCAAATCAACTCCCGATTTTTACAAGACCCAATCTGTAGTGGTTTTTCCTTGTTACCTTGGCAGCTGGAAACACCAGCTGCTTCCAAAGCTGGTGCAGTTCACACACTGTCCAGAGGGAGTTGATGATTAGTGCTCCACTGCTGGGTTTTATTGCAAGAAATGTTAAGTTCTTTAATAAGGGACTTCTTTCCCTGCCTTGTTCCATGCGATATCTGACTGAAGGGACATGACCCACTTCCTTAGGAGTATATCCATTGGCTGGAAAGTCTAAATTCAGCTTATCAAATCTGCTGGTAGGTGGATAAATACAGCCTGCTGCTTAACTAGCAGGATGGTGGAGCACTTCCCAACCAATAGTTTTTCATCCTACAAGTGGTTCCCGTAATAGGTTGCAAACTTTGCTTAATTGCTTGGAGCAGATCTGCTGGATGGGAATTGACTTCACCTTTTTGCTTTGGACAGTGGACAGAAGTGCTTTCTGTCAGTGGATCTACTGATTGCTAGTGCTATTGTCACAAGTACAAATAGCATCAGAAGAATGCTCCAGGAGAAGGAACTGCATGAGGGATAGCTTGCCCATCCTTCTCAGTGAAAGGATCTTTGGGTGATGCAAACACACCTTAAGTATTTATTGCTGTATTCTGTAACTCAGTAATGGAGTATGTATGTTTATATATTACTGACTTCAGGGCATCTGGTAAAAAGTCTGAAAATGATTTCTGCCTTGTGTCTAAGGATTCTATAATACTAGAGTGCTGAGTGCAAAACCATTGTATAGGTGAAGGGTCTTGTTTCATTTGTGCAGGGAAATTTCAAAATACTTTTGAAATTTTTAGATGCTGCTTTTATTAGTAGGGAACAAACTGCATTCATGAGCTGATCATATATTAATTTCTCACATCTGTAAAGTGATTGTAGCCTTACTATCCCCCACCCTTACAATTTTTTTTTAGCCTAGAGGTCAGTTCTCTTATTAGTATGTTCAAAAACTGCTAGTGACTTAGCTTATATCTAAAGCCAACTAAAGTAAAAGCACATTGTATCTTTGATACGGAATACATCTGCAAATAGTTACACAATTGGCAGGTACAATCAGTATGATGCTAAGATGACATTTTTGTGCCTTGCTACAACAGACATTAATATATCTTGAAACAGAAACTGCAGAAAGGGAAATTCCACTACTAGACAATGGGCTTTTGAGTTGACCCAGACTGCTTCAGCTATTAATATATATATACACACACACTCCATTTATTAAATATGCAGTAATGAAGAGCTAATGTGTTTTTTATGGACAGAAAATATTGCGAAGGAGGAAGATATAGGTAAATTGAATGAACAATGTATTATGATGCATCTCTACAGCTACTGCTAATGCTAAGAGTTTGTGAATGGGCTTCTACAGCAGGGCCCCTGAATATGGTGCTGTATCTTGGGGTATCATGGGCATGGCAGGGAGGGGGAATTTTGACTGTACCGGGTGTACATTTTGCATGGTTGGAGAGTTGGGTGTGTTGACTTTTTTGTTTGTTTTGGTATGGTGGGTTTATGCCCTGGGTGTGTGAGAAAGCATCACCAATTTGCCTTCTGTGAAATGGGTATTTTGCATGGGCAAACAATGATATTTTGTATTTGGGGCTCAGACTCCAGTTTTACTCCAGTTTCTTGGCCAAGTTACTTGTCTCTGAGCATCTCTTTGCCTTTTGTGAAATGGGTTTTGGAGGGGGAAACGGTGGATTCTGGAGAGTGGTTTTAGAGTTCAGATTTCACCTCTGCCTTGTACTTTGGTTCTTGGTTATGTTGCTTTTAGTGGGCCATTCCCACTATGACAACCATTTTGTGAATGGGCAACCCTCCTTCCCCGTGGCAGCTATTTTGTGAGAGCATCCACAGCACTCTCTCAAAATTCCAAATTGCTCACTGGCCTAAAAAAGTTGGGATTGACTGTTCTAGAGAATTAAAACCAAATAGAAACATGGAATTTGCCATGCCAAACATGGGGAGGAAAGTTGTTGTTTTCAGCAGAATTCTATAAAATTAAAATTATACACCTAAAATATATAAGAGTATGATAAAAGTACAACACTCCATAAAGTGACCATTCCTTAAACGTATTAAGCAGTATGGCATCAGTACTTCTTCAAGTAGAGGTTAAAAACATTTCCCTGCCTTACTTGAGTGGCATAAGCCACTCTGATGGGTGAAATAGAAAGCAGGAGGTGTCCCAACAGCCATTCTGTTACAGATCTGTAATGCCAGCCACAATAATGCATCATGTTCATATGTCATGATAAGCCACAATGAAAACAAGCCATTGGTTAATCATTCCCTAAGCCACACTGCTGCTGACAGATGATCAGGGGTTTGCCATGGTTTGTTTCCTGCTTTGCCCTCCCCACTGCTTCGAGCACATATCCTAGGGGCCTTTCTGTCACAACATGATTATATACTTCTGTGATGCCTTATGAAGCACTTGCGTTGATAGGTCTGTGGTATTAACCTTTGGAGTGGAGGAGCAGCTGGGGGGCTTACCTTACTTTTTAGGATGAGGTAGCTGAGAGTTTTATTAATTTTCTTTAACATTTTCAAAAGAGCCTCTTAGGCTGTTTCTCACAGCCAGGGATGAGCAGTGCATTCCTAGCACAGCTATATGTGCATGCATAATTGCCTTACCTCTGTATAAGTGTGTGTGGCCCCAATTTGGGATCATGGTGATTCGGGAAGGGGGATTTAAACTGTTTTCATACCAAATTCCACACACACATACACCTCTCATGGGGAGGGTTTAAAAAAGCAGGGCTATGCATAGACCCCCCCCCCCAACTCACATCGGATGCCGATTTGGGGCTGGTGGATCAGCCCTGAAATGCCTCAGCTTTAATCAGGCCTGGCCTGAATCAGCCAGTTGCAAAACTAAGGGAGGTTACATCTGCCCTGCTACTCCTTCCTGCAACCTGCTACTCCTTCCTGGCCATGCTCACACCTGGGATTTACCAGACTCATCTTCTCGCACCCAATATCTGCCTGTTCCTCCATTTCTGCTGCCATTTTTACCAAACATGGGTGCTCTGCCTCATCATAGATTTATGTTGCATACAATGGCAGCCTATAAGCTGTAAGAAAAGCTAAAACAGGGAATTCATTTCTTTCACTTACTCCTCCTCGCTTTTGTGTTTTTCCTTTCCAATGTACATGTTTTGGTGACTCTTGGAGACCACTGAGCATTTTGTTCCTCATTGGGCTGCATTGGTGTGTGTGTGTGTCTCCATTACTTTTAATTTAGAAACAAACAAACCATAACCTTGTTTTGGATTACCGGCTAGGTTTCAGCAATGGGGATATAAATCTTTCCTTTGAAAAAAGCTCTATTTCATTGTGACTCTTTTCAGTGTAATTCCTGTTTCTTGAAATTTTGAAAAACACCTGATCAATAGGATCATTTTTTTATAGAACTGTTAAGGTATTATTATTATTATTATTAATAATAATAATATCAATATTAATAATAATAATTTTATAAAAATTATTTTATAAAAATTATTTTATAAAAATTATCATAACAATTTTATAATAACAAATGTTATAAACAACATTTTATAACAATTTAATAAGAATTTATAAACATTTATAAAAATGTTGATCATAAAACAATGCAAATCTAAACCTAGGAAAGATTATAGTAGTTTTGAACAATACATTTAAACATAAATAATATTTCTAACTTTTTATTGAATTACAACCAGTAATGTTTTTAACTGATGTTGAGTTAAGGAATTTAAAATGTTAAACATTTAAGGCCAAAAGAGTAATAGTTGGGGCAATACATTCCTAGGGCTGAAGTTTGGAGCTGTTTTAGTGTATTTCTAATTTTGAAGGCGTTCCAGGAAGAACGCAATGTGCCTTTTTTGGTAGTGAGTCAGGTATCAAAATAACTAGCTAATGTGGTAATATACTAAATTTTCTTTTCTTTTCCAAACAGTACAGCTAGGCTAGCAGAGAAATCTCCTTATTTAATGGCAGCCATGTAGGGTACATGTAGTTCATGTTCCAATATGTGATAAGCTTAAGGTATATACTATGTAGTACCAAGAACATAAGAACAGCCATGCTGGATGAGACCAAGGGTCCATCTAGTCCAGCACTCTGTTCACACAGAGGCCAACCAGCCATCGGCCAGGGATGAACAAACAGGGCATGGTGCAACAGCACCCTCCCACTCATGTTCCCCAGCAACTGGCGCACACAGGCTTACTGCCTCGAATACTGGAGATAGCACACAACAGTCAGGGCTAGCAGCCATTGATAGCCTTTGCCTCCAGGAATTTATCCAACCCCCTTTTAAAGCCATCCAAATTGGTGGCCATCACTAATCTTGTGGTAGTGAGTTCCATAATTTAACTATGTGCTGTGTGAAGAAGTACTTCCTTTTATTTGTCTTGGATCTCCCACCAATCAGCTTCATGGGATGACCCTGGGTTCTTGTATTTTGAGAGAGGAAAATGTCTCCCTATCCATATTCTCCATACCATGCATAGTTTTGTACACCTCTATCATTTCTCCCCTTAGCCTCCTTTTTTCCAAGCTAAACAATCCCAGTTGATATAACCTTCCCTCATTTGAACTAACAGGATCAGTGTTAGATCAAATGAGCGTTAGTTATGTTATTAATAGATGTGAATTTCAGTATGCCAATGGATTAAGACCCATTCGATTTTTGTGAATTCAGAGGCAGGGAATCCCACACATCATAAACTCTATGCACACTCTACTGTACCTGATTATCTCCCTTGCCATTGTCTGTGCTGATAACCCTTTTGGGAGGGGGCAAGAGTATCTGCAGCATTCCTCCCCAGTAATTTGCAACTCTGTTAGTGCCCACATTCCTGAATAGTAGATTTATTTTATTTATTTATTTAAAACATTTATATCCCGCCCTATATCAATAAGTTCTCAAGGCAGCGTACAGATAAAAGCATACAGTATAAAAACAGTAAATATACACAGCTAAAAACAAATTAAACCATAAACCGAGTTTATATATATATATATATATATATATATATATATATATAATTTAAAAGCAGGATAACTAGATGTATTTCCCCACTGTGTAGCACCATTTTACAAGTGTGGCAGGAAACCTTTTTTATATATGGATTACTTTTGCTCCATGTAAGATTATTACCATGTAGGAACGTGTGAAATAAGTGACTAGGTTCACACAACATGACAACACACCATGGGCATAAACTTCAGCTTAAAACCAAGCTTGATACAAATGTGCTTTGATTTTTTTTTTCAAATCTGGCCCTGGCAAGGGATTTGCATAATGGTTTAACACCTCCAAAAATGCTCAAGGATCTTATGGCTTATGGATCTTATGGATCTTATGGATTATGCACTCATCAAAGTGCTTCCTAGAAAATTCTTAAATGATGCTGGTTCAGTAACTGGTTAAAGAGCAGAAAGCAGAGAGTAGGAATAAACAGTAAATTCTCCCAATGGAGGGAAGTATAGTGGGATCCCACAGAGATCTGTACTAGGACCAATGCTTTTCAGCCTGTACATAAATGATCTAGAATCAGGAATGAGCGGTGAAGTGGCCAAGTTTGCCAATGACAACAAATTATTTAGGGTGGTTAAAATAGGGTGACCATATGGAAAGGAGGACAGGGTTCCTGTACCTTTAACAGTTGTATTGAAAAGGGAATTTCAGCAGGGGTCATTTGTATATATGGGGAACCTGGTGAAATTCCCTCTTCATCACACCAGTTAAAGCTGCAGGTGCCCTTCCCTCTTTTAAATCTGGTCACTCTAGTATAGCTCCCGCAACTTTAACTGTTGTGATGAAGAGGGAATTTCACCAGGTTCCCCATATATACAAATGACACCTGCTGAAATTCCCTTTTCTATGCAACAAAGATACAGGAGCCCTGTCCTCCTTTTCATATGGTCACCCTAGTTAAAACGAAATGGGATTGCGAAGAGCTCCAAAAAGATCTCTCCAAACTGGGAGAATGGGCATCTACATGGCAAATGTGGTTCATTGTAAGCAAGTGCAAAGTGATGCACATTGGGGCAAAAAATCCCAACTTCAAGTGTAACCGGGTAAGACTGGAGCTAACAGTGACCAACCAAGAAAGAGATCTTGGGGTTATGGTGGACAGCTTGATGAAAGTGTCAACCCAGTGTGCAGCTCCTGTTAAAAAGGCAAACTCCATGTTAGGCATAATTAGAAAAGGAATTGGGAATAAAACTCCCAATATCATACTGCCTTTATTCAAATCTGTAGTGCAACCACATTGTGTTCAGTTCTGTTAACCATATTTTTTAAAAAAATAAATAAAAATATTCTAGAGCTGGAAAAGATGCAGAAGAGAGCAACTAAGGCCATGGCTAGACTAGGCGATATCCCGGTGATAGCCCCGGGATCATCCCTGTGTGTGCACAGGACACACAGGGCATCCCAGGAGCAGGGAGAGTTGATCCCTCCCTTGACCCGGGATATCGCCCTACCCTTTAAGTTCGCTTTTTCCATGGTTTTGGGATGATCCCGAGACTGCAGAACATGTGACCAGGCGTCACAGGTTGTCTCAGCTCTTCGCAAGTAACCGCAAGAGCCGGGGACAAGGCACAGAGCTCCTGAGGAGCTCTGTGCACATCAGGGGTGGGGTAGGGGGAGCGGGAGGTGTTGTTGTTTTTTTAAAAAAAACCTTACAATTTCTGTTCGTGCGCCCGTATGCTCCTCCTTTAAAAACAAAAAGCAAAATGGCAGCTGCGATGTCACGCACCATATGTAGACGAGAGCGACGATCTCGTGATCATAAAATCGCGAGATCGTCGCCCTCCAACCCCCTCGTCTAGCCATGGCCTAAAATTATCAAGTGGCTGGAGCATCTCCCCTATGAGGGAAGGTTACAACAGCTGGGACTGATTAACTTGGAAAAAAGGAGGCTAAGAGGAGACATGATAGAGTTGTAGAAAATTATCTATGGTGCGGAGAATGTGGATAGGGAGACATTTCTCTCTCTCAAAATATTAGAACCCGGGATCATCCCATGAAGCTGATGAGTGGAAGATTCAGGACAGAGAAAAGGAAGTACTTCTTCACACAGTGCATAGTTAAACAATGGAATTCGCTATCACAAGATGTAATGATGGCCACCAATTTGGATGACTTTAAAAGGGGGTTAGATAAATTCCTGGAGGAGAAGGCTATCAATGGTTACTAGTCCTGATAGCTGTTAACCTATGTACCCCAGTTGCTGGGAAACATAGGTGGGAGGGTGCTATTGCACCTGTGTCCTGCTTGTGGGTTCCTGGTCAACAGCTGGATGGCCACTGTGTGAACAGAATGCTGGACTAGACGGTCCGTTGGTCTGATCCAACATGGCTCTTCTTATATTCTGGGGCAGATTGGTAGGTGGGTTATGGAGCCATATTATTATTTGGAAAGCTTTACATGCTGATCTTAAGCATACTTATGTTTTTAGTGCTGGACATTGAAGTAAATCCTATAATACTGAGTAAAAGAAGATTCCTTGTAGGTGGGCTTATTATGGAAAAAGAGGAAGTCCTAATCATTTGTTTTTCAAAATTCTGTTTAGTTGTACATGCATATTCTGGATTGTGATCGCATTAGCACAGATGGTTTCTTTGTTTTGCTAGAGTGCATTGATTACCAGCCTTCTCAATCTGGGGAGATAAAAATGTTGAACAAGAGCCAACATTTTCAGCTACTTGTATTAATGTGCTGGGTTATGTTTGTGAAACAACAGATATGCAAGAATAAAAATGTTAGAACTCTGTTCTTGAGCAATTTCTGAATGCATTTTCCTTAGCAGGATTTAAAGTAAGAATGGTAGCTAGTACACATTGTGCCTAGGCATTTGTGTTTCTTTCTGGTTAATGATCAGACATAATACTTTGTTCAAACACTGGCAAATGTTTCTTTCTAGAGTGGGTCAACATTTGATTTTTCCACACTTCCTTTTAGTACAGCTCAGTAACGGGAGTCTTATTTTTGTACTAATGTTGTTCCCTGCCTCGATCCAATGGAAGAGGCGAGTAAGAAGTAGTAGTAGTAGTAGTAGTAGTAGTAGTAGTAGTAGTAATAATATTTTCAGTTAATGTTGTTTATCTATAGCTGTGCTTTAAATGTGGAATAGCCTCCAGATGTTTAGGTCAAAGATTTCATAGGTTTTTTCAAAATTGTTTTATGTAATATGCAGACATGTTAAGTTTTCAGATCATCTATAGCAATGGCAAATAGTAAAACAAATGAGTAACCAATCCCCTTCCTTTCTCTGTGAGTAACAGCTCTATAAATATGAAGTTCTCTGGCTGCGTGAAGCTAATTCTAACAGCTTTGTTTGTACATAAACAGAAGGAAGTGATTTTCTCAACAAACTGATGAGGGTAGGGAGAACAAGAGGCCAAAACCCATTAGTAGAATCTAGATATTAGGGATATAACAGATTGACCTGAAATAAAACAGGCCATGCCAGGCAATCATTGTCATTGTCAGAGCTGAGGATTTCTGTTCATGTAACGTGGTACTACCACTAGGATTGCTAGCCTGCAACTCTTAGAATGTTCCTGTTACATTTTAACAGTCCTGAAGCTGAGAAAGATGCAGCAGTCACTTTTCCATCTCTGGTTGTATCACACACCCCTCCATTTGCTGGAACATGCAGGACAACTGTATTACAGGCAGGAATGGAAAGACGGAACTGGTGAAGGAACAAGGCAGGAGAAGTTTTGATATGGTCAAAGCCCAGCAATATCAGAAGTGCCAAACACATAATCCCTGTTCTGGAGGGGAAACAGTATATATTTTTCTCCCATTAAGCTTCAGGGAGTGTTGAAACATCGAGGCAGAAATAGTTGAAAGATGATAAGAAATACAGCATTGAATAGTGAGGAAAAAAGAGGTGGGGTGTATTCAGGCAGTAGTTTAGGAGGGGACTTCCCCCCCCCCCATTAAGACTCTTTGGTGCACCTCCCTATACTGCATTGAGACAGTAATAATGAATAGCACTGTACCACATTTATTGGCACGTGGGATCTTGCCTTACCCTTTCAATTCAGAGATGTCAAGCCCCATCAAGAAAAGTCAATCTAAATGTTGCACTTCCCATAGTGGCACTACATACAGCAAGCATAACACTTAAAAGCCTCTTTCCCATGTGTCAGTCAAAGTGTATGTAGTGTCCACACACCAGCACTATGCCTCTAATATAGAGATGTATATCAATGCTACATATGGAAAGAAGCTTTAAAATATGATACCTGCTGCTTGGTGTTCCACCATGGGGGAAACATGTTTTTGCAGTCTTAACATGAAGCTTGTAACACTTACATTTGCTTAAGGTTTATGGGTTTACAACACATCTGACCCTTTCCATCTTGTGTATAAAACAGAAGTAGCCCTCTAGATGTTGAATGGGTACAACTCCCATCTTTCCTGACCATTGGTCATGCTAAGTAGGGCTGATGGGAACTGGAGCCCAACAACATCTGAATGACCACAGATTCCTCATCCCTGGTATAAATCACCTATAGAACTACCAGTAGATCCCAATCTCCTTCTATGTGTCCCCACCTCCAATCCAGTAGGGAGCTGCAGCCAATCAGGGGTTCCCTGAGGCATGTACTACTGCACATATGTGTTGGAGAGTGCAAATGCTGTATTTTAAGTATGTATACTAAAGATGGCAGGGTAGTGGTGAGGGTGACTGAAGCATAAAAACTGTCTGGATTGGGAGAATTCCAGCTAATCGGTAACCCTGGTTCCAAAGATATAACCGCTATTAACATAGATGGTAATTTATTTTGTGTGTAGCATTTTGTTTATGTTTAAGAAAATTAGCTTTAAATTGTTAGATAGTATATTCCCCATATTTGAAGACACATCATAGAAGTTATTTGCTAATGATATATAAATGGTTAATATTAAAAAGACCTCTGTGGAGCAAAATTCTAGATTTGCCATTTTTTTCCCTTCACAACGATTGGGATTGTTTAAACATCTTTTCTTGACTTCCATTACAATGGAGAACGTTTTAAAAACAGAATTAAAGTACTGAATTACTTGATACTGTTTTGTAATCTTGTCTTTCTCTGTGTTTCCATTTGCTTCTGAATTATTCTGTTAGATGCCCGGGTATTCCAATAAACCTGAAGGGGGGACCCGTGACTCATAGTCCTTGGCCAAATCTCACGTGGCCTGCAATGTCCCAGCCCTCTTCCCACCTCAACAGGGAGACCAGAGTGCTTTGAACATGCACATAAGCCAGATCTATGCTTTCAGAGTGAATTCCTGACTGGATGCTGGGGAGAGTAAAGAGAAAGGGGCCCTGCCCACCACCAGCATGCAGTCCCTTATATAACTCTTGAGAGAATGGGACCTTGACAGAAAAAAAAGCTTTCCCATCCCTGCAATAGGGTTATTATTCCTTTCTATTGGCTCAGTCATTACCATGTTGAGACATCATGCTGACATAAAAGATAACAGTCTTTCGGGGTGTTTTGAACTTTGTAGGACAGGTTAGCATTCTTCATGCATTCTTTGTGTCTGTATGTTTGTTTGCAAAGGCTGTGCCTGTGAAATGAGACCATGACAACTGATGAGGCTACAAAGAAGGAAGGAGAGGTCCACCCAGCAACTCTTGCTGAACATGGTGAAGATATCACACCAAACAAAGACCGAGGAGTTCTGAAGGTGAGGCCATGGGAGAAGCTAAATCTAAATGTTCCTTCACCAGCTCTACAAATCTGAAACATACCTGGTCAAACAGCATCTCCTTATATTTTTAACTATTCACATTATAGTAAGGCAGAGATTCCCAATCTGCTGTGCTAATGTCCATTTCCCATATAAGGGGGAAGGCATATGGGTGCTCCATCAGTTACTGAAATTACTGCTCATCATTTCATTTTATTGGATTTGTAGCTTGACACATTCCAAAGGCTTGCAGTGGAGGTGGTAGTAGAATAATTAGATGTTAAGAACATGTAAGAGTCACCTAGAAGAAGCAGGAGAAGGGAGATGCCAGATAGTGAAGGAACTTTGAGGCTTCTGTCAGAACCAAAGGAAGGTAGTATCAAAGTGGAGGAGCAAAGATAAAAGCAACCCTCTTCCCTTCAAAGGCCTTGGACAAATTAGGAAACAGTCCCATTGAGAGGTGTCATATACCCGCCCCCCTGCACACACACACACACACACACACATACACGCATACTAATTAAAATGATATTTGTCAGGTTCTGTTTCAACACCTCCATCCCACCTTATCCTTGGCTACCAAAAGCCACTTGAGTTTTTTTTAAGTCCATAATGGCACTAAGAACTGCAGATGACTCTATTTTCAGATCATAAGTAGCACATTGAATATATCACCAAAAAAAAAAATGAGCCAGTGTAGATGCTGGAGCACTGGTGCAATTTTCTCCTAGTGGCCAACCCACAGCAGGATGTAATTTGCAGCGTTCTGTATGATAGGAGCTCAAGCTTCCAAGATGTCATCAAGGACAGCACCACACAGTGTGCATTACAGCAATCCATCCTCAAGATTACAAAGGCTTGAACACTCTAGATCAGGTATGGGGAACCTCTGGCCCATGGGCCTAATCCGTTCTCTGAATGTTCCCCATTTGGCCCACAGAGCATCCTTGTATTCCTACAGGGGGCAGAGCTTTGTTTCCAAGCCAAGTCACCTGGAGGAATCCGTAATGTTATCTCCAATCAGACATAAAAGCAGGGATGTGGGTGGTGAGAGACTTGTATGGTCCTGAGGGGAACATCCACTTTTCCCAGTGTCAAGTCTGTTCAAGTGCTGTGTGCTACCCACCCTGGGGATGATGTGTGGCTCCGAAAGCTGGAGACTTGGCCAGCACTGGGAGGAGCTGCTCTTCCCAGCATTGGTGGCCAGGTTCGTTTGTGCGCTGCCCCCATGGGGCCAGTGTGCAAAGCCAGGGGCTTGATTAGTACTAGGAGCAACAGCCGCTCTTCACAGTGCCAGCTGTATTAATTTGCATACAGCTCACAAAAGTCAGGGACTTGGTTGGCATTGGGAAGAGCAGTTGCTCCTCCCAGTGCCAGCCGAGGCCCTTTCTCCATGCTTCTCTTAGCACAGAGAAATGTAAAAAGAGATGGGGGGGGGATGACGTCAGTAGATGATGACTACACCTGCTGATGTCATTCATCCTGGTGAGGGGCAATTCGGCCTCCCACATAAAACATGTTCCCCACCACGAATGTAAATGCAAGTTTATAGCCTTCTCACCAGTTTGGACAGCCAAGCACAACAATACATTTAGGAGCACACCAAAATTAAGGAATGAATTATTGGAGCAAAGAAAGATTTGCACTTCATAATCATCCTTCATCGTGGCTGATTGGCGACTCCCTTTGGACCATTTTTTGTTTGAGTGAACCAACCTTTTACTGCTGAATTTAAAATAACAACAACAACAGAATTCAGCCTCCAGTGTAACTATGAATGGATTAGAAGTAACATGATTTTATGGGGTGTAGTCCATTGCAATTCCTCTCTTGTAATCTGGTAATCATTTTTCAGCTCTTCCTCATTCTCTTATGTGACTGCAAAACCTCAGTTTATAAATCCATGTAATTGACTAATGTGAAAGTTCCTTTGGAATTGGTCAGGTGATACAGAGGAGCTCCTATGAACTTCACTTTTCATATCCTCATTTTAGATTGTGAAGAGGACAGGGAATAAAGATGAATCTCCTATGATTGGAGACAAGGTTTATGTCCACTACAAAGGAAAGCTGGCCAATGGGAAAAAGTTTGATTCCAGCCGTGACAGGAATGAACCGTTTATCTTCAGCCTGGGCAAAGGTAAAGAGTGGAAAAGGTGGAGAAAGGTAAAGAGAGCCTTAGGGATATAAAGTGGGTTCTTGCCAATTAAATGACAGTTTATTTATATATATTCCTGTTTTCAGAAAGACTGTGAGTAAGAGCAAACAGAGGAAGGGCTGGGAATTGGCAGATGTCTGGTTTTGCCACTGCTAAGCAAGTTTCCTTGTCTCATACTACTACTGTTGTGAAATGTTGAGTCCTAGCTTGACATGTTGTTGCTAACTGTGTGAAAGACACTGATCTTCAAATATTGCAAACTGAAATTGGCTTAACTCTTAAACCTTCCCACCATAATATGGGAACCCTGGAAATTATACTTCTGTCAGAAGGCTAGAAATCTTTAAAGAGCAGATTCGAAGTAACCTCACAAAGTTACAAGTCCCATTGTTTTTTGAAGGAAGCCAGTTAGATTAACTGTTAGACCAGTTTAATAACAGTTTTGATTTCTAGTGTAGATTTTCTGTTAGAATGGTATGTATTGCTACATTAGCACTTCAATAATTCGGGATGTAAATGAAATATATTCCTAGAAAATATGCCCTCTAAAGTTTGTATACAAGGCTGGGCAATCTAAAAAGGGGGTATGTTCGTTCTTTCTGGGCTTCTCCACATGACCTTTTCTTCCTGGAACTGTACTGCTGTTTCTGCTCCCTCTTTCAGTCACAGGTCCTTTGCACTGGCTGGTTTTATCCCAGAACATTCTGTTTCTTTTCTTTACACAGAGAGGTAGCACCTCTCCTAAGCAGCGTCATTCTTGCGAATCAGTCCTTTTTAGGAACATTTGGCTTTTGTATTTACCTCTGTGGTTCACACCCATTTCCCCTAGCTGGTTATTGGTCACCCTGTTGTGATTGACACAGCCAGCAGCCCAGCCTCACTGTAAAAAAAACCCTACCCAGGTGGAAGGAAATCTCATGCTCCTAGAGGTAAAGCAAGTGGAAGGAAAGTGGCGAATTCTGAGGGAGAAGAGGGTAAAAAGCCTCCCTGCAACAAAGGAAGGTGAATCTGATACCCCACTCCACCAAGAGCAGCCTTTTAAGTTCAATGGGGCTTACACCCAAGTAAGTCTGCTGAGGGTAACAGACTTGCAGTACGATTTTATGTCTACTGAGAAGTAAGTCCCATTGTGTTCAATGGGGCTTACTCCCAAGTAAGTCTCAACTTTCCTTGGGACTGCAAGGAAACAACGCTGTCCCCTGAAATATCCAGCAGATCAAGGGTTTATTGGTGGTGCCAAGAAACCCCACAAACCTAGCAGGCAGCTGGAGCAGCAGCAGCAGGAGAAACAATGTGTTTAACATTCTCAACCATCAGCCGACCTGCAATCTGTTATGGAGAAGCCCTTGTTCAGCAGTGGCCGACCTGCTGACTTGCCAACCTGCCTACACAACTGGCAGTGGCAGAAGTGCTCAGAACAGGGAGGCAGACACACTGCCCCAGTCACAGCCGACTCAGCATAACCGCACCCCTCAGTCCCACCCACATGAATAAGGTGACCATATGAAAAGGAGGACAGGGCTCCTGTATCTTTAACAGTTGTATTGAAAAGGGAATTTCAGCAGGTGTCATTTGTATACATGGAGAACCTGGTGAAATTTCCTCTCCATCACAACAGTTAAAGCTGCAGGTGCCCTACCCTCTTTTAAATCTGGTCACAGTATAGCTACAGTAAAGTTCTTGCAGCTTTAACTGTTGTGATGAAGAGGAAATTTCACCAGGTGCGACATGCATACAAATGACACTTGCTGAAATCCCTTTTTCTATGCAACTGTTAAAGATACAGGAGCCCTGTCCTCCTTTTCATATGGTCACCATACACATGAAGCAACATGGAAACAATGCATGGCAATGTTGGTCCAATGGCGTGAGCAGGAAAAAATACTGCATTTCCCCTTGTCTGAGATAACACAAGTTAGGCAAAGGTAAATAGTGAGAAAGATACTGTGCAATGACGGCATCCTGTAAAACACCCAGAAAATTCCATACCTGGCTAATGTCAATTACACCACAAAACCATCATGTCTGTCTAAATGTGCATGTTCACTCCCTTCTTTTTCCAGGCATAGACTAGACTTCCAGTTGACTACAAAGGCTGACACAGGCCTTAGCTAAACCTACCTGATAGCCCACGACGGAGGAGGGAAGATCTCGTGTTGTGTTTAATGCGAGATCCCTCCTTTGTTTACATGCGAGGCGCGACAACCTCAGAAGGAGAGGCGTCGCGCCTGCCATTTTAAAAAATTTCTTAAAGGGGAAGCAGCGCACTAACAGTCGTGCGCTAAAGGTAAGTTGTTTTTTTAAAATTTAAGTTATTTTCCCCGCTACCCCCCACCCTACCTCCGATGGGTGCAGCACTCCTGAGGAGCACTGTGCCCTGTGCGCGGCTCCTGGTTCCTCACGAGGAATTGCGTGGAGCTGGGTCAGCCACGGCACCCGGCCACACGTTGAGCCTGAGACCGTGAAAAACTGGGGCCAAAGGGGAGGGCGAGATCCCCGGGGCAAGGGAGGGATCATCCCTCCCAGATCCCGGGATTCCCTGTGTGTCATGTGGATGCACAGGGACAATCCTGGGGATCACCCTAGGATTTCACCCGGTCTAGCTAAGGCCACAGACTGGCTTTGTTCAGTTTGCTTTGTAAACACTGAGGAAGGTGGCAATCAGATGGGAGAAGCTGGCTTCATCCACCCATTGTCTGGTTGCCATCTTCTTCCATGTTTAGAGTTCTTTGTTAAGTTAGCCCGGAATTGATTTGAGCTTTGAACAAAGCTTACATGAGCAGTAGCCTCATGTGTTGTACCTGTTGGTGCTTGCAGGTGGGAGGATCAACTGTTTGATCTTCCTTCCTGACATGCTAGTTCTATATATGCTCTTTCATTATTGGAGAACACAGATGTATGTATCTCCTTTCTTTTGCATCCTTCAAACCAGCAATCTGAATTAGTACTATCAAGGAATAGATGCATCATATAAAGTTTCTTATCATATGTTCTGCTTCTCTGCAAAAGCCTTTTGGTATTAGCTGTTTTGTTTTCACTTATAGAGACCTTATAGAGAAATTACCAATTTTATACCCTGAGAGTGAGTTATCAGTTTTCTTTTGAGATAAGAATTCTAGAATAGTTGCCAAGCAGAATTGAAATCCTTCTGTTTCTCCTTCTGAAGTGTCAGAGTGTAGTAAAACAAAGTAACTGCTGTCAAAAGATACAAGAGTAAAAGCCTTTTTGAATTCATTTTCACTGGTGATAATTTCCGGAGTGATGGTTGTTTTAGTCTGTAGCAGCAAAAGCAACAAAGAGGCTTGTGGCACCTTAAACACTAAGAGTTTTATTATGGCATAAACTGACATGGACTATCATTGATGATTTGCACAACTTGGCCCATAGAATCTAGAGGTTTTCTGTTCATATTCTGTACTTGAATTCTGTCAAGAATGGGAATAGTGACTGGCAGTTCCTGACAACTGGAAGGAATTCAAATATCTATCAGTAATGGCATTCAACCTACCCAGTCACTGAGGATGCCATCTTTAGAGTAGCATCATGATAGTGTCCTACTCCTCAATTGCAAAGGGTGAAATCAAGAGGCATTTCTATAGCTGTGTCCCAGCTATGGAGAACTCTTCCTCAAGAGGTATGCAAAAAATTGAACCAAGGTATCTTCCAACAGCAATGAGATCTTTGGCAAGCATATGATGGCTTGGAAAAAGTATAGGTTTGCTTTACTGATCTCTCAGTGCTTCTCCGTGAGCCCCTGCCAAAGGAAGTGAGGCTGGTGGCTACTAGGAGGAGGGCTTTCTCTGTTGTGGCACCCTGGCTGTGGAACGAGCTCCCCAGAGAGATTCGGCTGGTGCCTACACTGTATTCCTTCCGTCACCAGCTGAAGGCCTTTTTAATTTCTCAGTATTTTAACACCTATTAACTTAAATTTAAACTTTGCTGTTTTAATTCTATATTTTAACTTATATCAATTGTTGCTGTGTGGTTTTATCCTGGTTGTGCTTTTTATATTGTATTTTGTATTTGTGTTTTTAGACTGTTGGTTGTTTTTATGCTCTTCATGATTTTAATTTTTGTGAACCGCCCAGAGAGCTTCAGCTATTGGGCAGTATAAAAAAGTAATAAATAAATAAATAGATTTTATGCATTTTGTTATGCCTTGTGAGCCCTTGTGAATGGATGGATTATTCTAAATAAATTGCTGCAGGCCAACCTGGCACGCTTCACAGACACCTGGCTGGAAGATGACAGTGGGCCCAGGCCCTCCCAGCTGGGTACTGTGTTAGCAAGCAGGTGAGGGAAAGTGGGTGGTGTGGTGGTGGAGTAGCTGTGGTCTACAAAGACAATCTTAACCTGACCAGACTTCCTATCTGGGAATTGAATCACATCAAGTGTGTGTACCTGAGTCTGAAGACCAGGGATAGACTGGGGATTCTGTTAGTGTACTAGCCATCCTGCTACCTATCAGACTTCCTGGCCAAGCTCACTGAACTGGTCTTGGAGTTGGTGTTGAAGTCGACCAGGCTTTTGGTCCTGAGCAACTTCAACATCCCATTCGAGACCAGTTTGTCAGGTGCAGCTTGGGAGTTCATGGAATCCATGAGAAACATGGGCCTATCCCAACTGGTCTCTGGACACATTCATTCAGCAGGTTACACCCTGGCTACTGTTTTCAGTTCTGAACAGATGGATCTGTGGGTGGAGGTGATAAATACATCTACTTTCTCATGGACAGATCATTTTCTTGTTAGGTTTGGTATCATGGCTACTATCTGCTTCTGCAGGGGTGGCAGACCTATTAAGATGGTCCACCCTCGAAGGCTGATGGATCCTCTTGGATTCCAGATAACATTAGAGGGTTCTATGGCTTGTATCGTCAGTGATCCTGTTGAAGTCCTAGTCAATAGAAGGAATCAAGACCTAACTAGGGCTATTGACATGATCGCCCTAAATGTCCTCTCCGACATGCTTCCTATCAGGCACCTTAGTACACAGAAGATCTCAGGGAGTTGAAGCGGGAAGGACAACAACTAGAGCACCAATGGTGGAAAACTTGACTTATATCTGACAAGGCATGACATAGAGAACATCTTTGTTCTTATGGGGTGGCAATACATGCAGTGAAGAAAGCTTTCTTCTCTGCAAACATTGCGTCGGCAAATTCGCATTCAGCAGAACTGTTCAGGGTGGTGAAGGGTGGTGAACTCAGACACCTCCCCCCTGAATCCGATTCTAGAGCCTTCAGTAGTTCGCTGTGATGCCTTTAACAGTAATTTCACAGATAAAATTTCTCAGATAATTTAGATGCCGATTTAGATGCCATTGTTATAGCAGAAACTGACAGTGGAGTGTCCAGCAACTGTGTGAGTAGGATTACACTGGATCAGTTTCAGTTGGTGAGTACCGAAGACATGGACAAGCTGCTCGGACGAGTGAGGAAGACAACTTGCCCTCTCGAACCCTGCCCTTCTTGGCTGGTCGCCCAGGAAGGAGATGAAATTAGACTACAACTACAGCATATTATTAACACATCTCTCAGGGAAGGGAGTTTCCCACCATGTTAAAAGCGTCTGCATGGCCGCTTCTAAAAAAGCCCTCCCTGGACCTGCTGGACCTTAATAATTACAGACAAGTATCAAATCTTCCATTTTTGGGCAAGGTAATCGAGAGGACATTGCCTTCCAACTCCAAGCAGTCTTGGATGATACAGAATTTCTAGACCCATTTCAAACTGGCTTCAGTGCAGGATATGGAGTTGAGACCACTATGGTGGCCTTCTTCACGTGAGTATTGAAAGGGGGAGTGTGTCCCTGCTGGTACTTTTGGACCTCTCAGTGGCTTTTGATTCTATCGACCATGGTATCCTTCTGCAACACCTGAGGGGATTGGGAATCGGGGTCACCATGCTCCAGTGGTTCTGATCCTACCTCTCGGGTAGGTTACAGATGGTGATGGAACTGTTGTATGGTGAACCATAAGGTGCCATCCTATCCCCAGTGCTGTGCAACATCTACATGAAACCACTGGGAGAGAGCATGCAAAGGCATGGGGTGGGGTGCTATCAGTATGCTGATGACACCCAAATACATTTCTCTATGCCTTCGTTGACAACGTCAGCTAAGGATAGTGTGTCTCCTCTGAATGAATGCTTGGAGGCAGTAATGAGCTGGATGAACAAAAACAAACTGAAGTGAATCCAGACAAGATGGAGGTGCTTACTGTTAAGGGCCCTAACCTGGGTTTGGAGGTGTGTCAACCAGTTCTGGATGGGGTTGCATTCCCCCTGAAAGACTGCATTCACAGCATGGGGGTGCTTCTGGATCCATTGCTCCAAATGACAGCCAAGATAGATGAGACAGCCAGGAGTGCCTATTAGCAGCTTCAGCTGATACGCCAGCTGCCACCCTTCCTAGAGTTGGAAGACCTAAAGACAGTAGTGCACACGCTGGTAACTTTGAGGCTTGACTTCTTCAATGCTCTGTATGTAGGGCTACCTTTGTACCTAGCTTGGAAACTTCAACTAGTTCAAAATATGGCAGCCAGGTTGGTCACCAACACACCTAGGGGTGATCATATTACACCAACATTAAAATCACTCCACTGGCTGCCAATTAGTTTCTGGGCAAAGTACAAAGTGTTGGTTATTACCTTTAAAGCCCTGCGTGGTTTGGGTCCAGGTTACCTGCGAGATTGCCTTTCCCCATACAATCCACCCTGCACACTCAGGTCCTCTGGGGAGAATTTACTCCAGCCAGCCAAAACTAGGCAAACAACTGTTACCCAGAGGAACTTTTCTTTTGCCTCCCCCAGACTGTGGAATGGCCTGCTGAAAGAGACTTGTCAATTTAATACTCTCTCCGAGTTTAAGACAGCCATAAAGACTAATCTCTTCTGGCAGGCTTACCCAGATGAATTTTAAATTTTAAGATGTCGTGATAGTTATTTTAATATTGTATCAGGTTTATGTATTTGATTTATATTGTATTGTTGTATTTAATGTTGTTTGTTTATTTATTGTATTTAATATATTATTTATTTATTTATTTATTTATTGCATTTCTATACTGCCCAATAGCTGAAGCTCTCTGGGCAGTTCATCTAGCTGTTCTTATGGTCCTTCTTTGGATGGCTGTGTGGAATTAATATGCGTGCCATCCTTGTTGCTTTTGGATACTTTGACTTTATCCTTTCTATATGCTTGCTGCAGTTCTTAAATGATAAACAAATTGACCTGATTCTGACATAATGCTAAACCATGGTTTAGAATTCCATGCATGAACTTTGATATCTGAGGGTATTCCCAGACAAAGCTCTTATCATCCAATCACCCTGGCTTATTCCCACAATTTTACAGAGTCTCCATATGACATAATCTTCAACATGTAACCCTTTCATATTTTCCCAATACTTCTTCTGTCTTTTTTCTTTCCACAAAAAAATTCATTAAGAAGGAAAAGATGAAGTAGTTGCACAATGCCTTTTGATTAGAACTGCTAGAAGCCTTCTGTTTGAAAGCACCCCTGATTTGTTAAGTAATGATTGCTTGTATAAAACACAGGGCAGTATCCTTTACTACCACTGTGCTCCTGCTCACTCTGTTGTACAAGCGGAATCCAGTGGTAGAACAATGGGGAGTTAGCACTTCCTTAAGCAGCCCTGGAAACAAATAGAAATGCTTGTTTCCAGATTACGACAGGTCAGCTGTCCCTTTCCATTCATTTCCAGTTGCTTTAAGATTTCTAGGTCCCTGTTGCACTAGCGGTGGTTTCTAGTTGGACATTTACCCAAATACAGTTTCCTGTATTTGGGTAAAACAAAAAAGTGGTTTGTTCTAAACCATGATCAAAAGCTATCTCCTCTCTTCATGTATAAAGTGGGAGCATGCAAGGCCAAAATTCACTGTAGCTTGTGCACATAATCAGGCCCTTATGTAGACTGGGGTAGGCAACTCGATAACCTCCATATATATTGGACTACAACTCCCTTAGTCCCTAACCACTGGCTATGCTGGCTGGGGTTGAAGTCCAAATCATCTGGTTGCCTAACCCTGGTGTAGTCCTTTCAGGTAAACCTTTCATATAGCAGAAACAACAAAAATAATCCACAGTTTACTTGACTAATCCAAGTATTTTTCAACTTTGAATGATGGATTTTGCATAACTGTTTGGTTATTTTAGCACTGCAGTATATGTGTCTAAATCATCATGCGGTGTGAATTTATGGTTTTAAAAAGTTAAATGAAGCTGTACCTGTGTCTTGCTTTGGTAAGCTTACTGACCAAATCTGTTTAATTGAAATTTCTGTTTCTTAGGCCAGGTCATCAAAGCATGGGATATTGGAGTTGCCACCATGAAAAGAGGGGAGATCTGTCACTTGCTATGTAAACCAGAATATGCATATGGTTCTGCTGGCAGTGTCCCAAAGATCCCCTCAAATGCAACACTTTTTTTTGAGGTAAGTGTATTTTTATTTACTTATTTTATTTGTTAAATTTATATCCCATCTTTCCGCCAAAAGGTGCTACAGGTGGCCTACAGCAGTGAAATACATTGTAATAATAAAAATGTAAAAGCAGGAAGCTAAGACATCAATAAAAACAGTAAGTTGAACAAATTGCAACATATTTACAGTGGCCATAATAAGTCAGCTTATGAGGCCAAAGGCCTCTCTTAGTAAAAACATATTTGACTGACAATGGAATGTTATTGGAGAAGGGAATGGATGGGCCTCCCTTGGCAAAGGAATTCCAGAGTCTGAAGCAGCCCAGTGTATGCATTAGGTAAGGAGGGCCATAGCTAGACGGGGCGATATCCCGGGGATCACATTGGGATCATCCCTGTGCATCCACATGACGCACAGGAGATCCCGGGAGCAGGGAGGGATGATCCCTCCTTTTCCCCGGGATATGGCCCTACAGTTCTAGCCTGCTTTTTCCACGGTCTCAGGAATGAGCAGGGGGTTGGACTTGATGGCCTTGTAGGCCCCTTCCAACTCTGTTATTCTATGATTCTATGATCCCGAGACCGCGGAACATGTGGGCGGGTGTCGCGGTTAAGGCTAAAATGCAGATAAGGCACACTTTTTGACTGATGGCCCACTGAAACGTCTGCTCTGAAAGACATTTTTGATGCTATTACTGGGTTTTAAAAAGGGAGAACATTGTCCATTCTGATAGCACTAATCAGTCAGTTGAGGGTAGAATTACATTTAGGGATCCCCTCCCCTCCCAAGAAGTGAACTATATTATCATAGTTGACACAGCTGATCATCTATAAGGCAGGCAATAAGTACTGTATAGTTTTTCCTTTTCCCTCTTCTTGTTACATCAGAATTGGAATATTTGGCAGGAGTGCAAGCAAAGGGGCGAAGTACATAACACATATTGTGTGCAATGAAGCCTCAACATTGTATAATGGAGTCTCAGCACCAGCCTATCTTTCTTTTTTAAGAAAAGCATCCAGAGGACAGAATTGAGTGGAGAAGCAAAGGGAAGGTGTACTTAACCTTTTTAGTTCCTGCTATTTCTCTACTTGGGGCAGACATGCATTTTAGACCTCATGGTTAGGAAAGCTGTTGGGGGGGGGGGAATTTGATGAAAGATATAGTGAGCATGGAAGTAAGTACCCTCCCCCCTTTCAAAATCACCCCCTTCACATGCTTTTCATTTATTTTTCAAACCAGTATAGTGGCTTTACTAACTTTTGCGTATAATGTGTAGTTAGCATCAGAAGTATGAGTTTATATAGACATTTTTAAAGGCACATTGCAATATGTCACTGTGCCACCCTTGAACTATCCCCAATCTTGCAGCAATAGTGTTATTGTACAAATTCAGTGGAGCAGAGACCTTGCTAAGGTGGAAACTCTTACTTATACATTCTAAAAGTGGGATGTTCCTATTGGAGAGTAATCAGTTTACAGAGTTAAAAGATAAAACAGGTGGGTTTGCAGGCAGAAAATGCAGTTTTGCAGGGCTATTCACTTTGAACATTTAAAAATTCTTCAAAAATATGTGGACTTTTTGTTGGGGTGGGAGAAGCTGTATCTTGTTCATAAATAATATCATGAGCATTATCCAGTTGTGCACAACTACAAGCAGTCTGGACCCCGGGTGGATCCACAGTGGCACTCGGTTATTTATATGACGCAGCAGCCATTGCAGAGCTATCCCAGGGCTTTCTCCTGAAGCTCCGGATTAAAAGAGTCGGGGACTTACCCTGATTTTTTTCTCTTGGAGCGAGAAAAAAGTTATAGGATTTGTATATTTATTTATTTATTTATTACATTTCTATACCGCCCAATAGCCAGAGCTCTCTGGTATAGGATTGATTCCCTTAAGCACTCTGCTTGCAACTGACAATTATTTCATTGCTTGTGGCGAATCTGTCAAAATTATTCTCTATGAGAAGATGCCACTGTTGGAGTAAATAATTCATATAGTGCTTTTGTCATGAGTAGGTGGGGGAAAGCAGCTTAGAAGAGTGGTCATGTGAATCAGCCCTTGGATCTGCTGCTTGTATCATTTGCCAGTACTCCTTTTGTTCAAAATATGGCAATTCAATTGTTCCAGCCTGGTTACATATCACTCCTTTTGAAGTTTGGTTTATTTATTCATTCATTCAGATTGAACTGCTTGATTTCAAAGGGGAGGATTTATTTGAGAATGGAGGCATCATCCGCAGAATCAAACAGAAAGGTGAAGGATACTCCAATCCCAATGAAGGAGCAGCTGTACAAAGTGAGTGCTTGTTTGGATGTGGGACTACAGCTCAATAGCTGACTGCTGATGGATAAGGTTTGGAGCATTTGAATTCTAGGTGATTCTTGCTATCTCTCTTCACTACCAGCTCACACCCTTGCTTTTGGTTTTATTTGGGATCTTTATTTTACACTGTTAAGAGTGACGAAAGTAAAATATATCTACATTCAGCTGAGCACTGGCTTTGGGGTTAGAGGTGTTTAAGGGGGCAATTTAACTAGGGGTCTGTCTTCATGGCGCTGGGTTGTCCTAACAAGGGGAGGCAGCACAGGCTTTGCTGCAGCCATTATGCTTGCTGCGCCCACCCCCTTCCACAGCTTCTGGTGACCAATAGGAGGTTGCCTTCCACCCAGGACTGGCTCCAAGTGAAGACAGACTGGCAGAAGTGCCCGGCTGACCTTGCTTTGTCTGGAAAAGTCAGGGTAAGTCCCCAACTTTTCAGCTGCGCATCTTCGCCTCTTTGCCCTGGGGTGGCTTCGAATCTGCAGCTGCATCATCTAGCTAATGATGCAAAGACGACATCAGGAGAGCCCCTAGATTGACTTATGCTGTATCCTGAGGTATTTTCTCTGTGTTTGTGGGGAATAGAGGGTGTGTGTGTACTGTACTGTCTGCTTTCCCAGGATGTGTATGTATGATGGTTTCAGATTATTTAAACACACTAACCTATCTGCAAAATGCATATACTTGCATTTGTAAATACCTGTATAATATCCTGGTATATAATTGTTCTGCTGTCTGTGGGACTGTCTTCCCAGGGGATTTCCTTCAGTTAGGGTGCATTGTGAGGTTCTTTGCTGCAAATAACATTGCGGCCAGCATGCTTCCAACCAGCCACTGCCATCTCAAAAAGCTACAGTATCTGAGAGTCATTTTACTCTGTTCCTTTTAGTTTAAGTGGCTCCTGGGCACTTCCTTTGCAATGTGCCCCCATTCCTCCACATTAAATCCTGAGCATGCCTCTGTGATCTGTGACATGGTCAAGGGGTGGGACTGCCCCTCCCCCATCACCCCTTTTCCAAGCCATTCCATTGAGAGCCATAATTATGTGCTTCCTTATTGCTGCCCAACTTCTCTTCTCTGATGATGTGTTATTTATCTGCTCTGATGTTGTGTTATTGAGCTTCTCTGATGTTTGAAGTAAAAATGGGTATGAAGCTATAACTCAGTGACAATTTGCTGGAATAGCACAACATTGGGGTGGTGTGAGTCTTCAGATCCTACCCACAATAATTTGGGATCTTTCCTCTTCATGGAAAAGTGGGCATAATGGGGGGAAAGGGGTGGGAGCTATTACTCCCTGACAGTTTGCTGGAAAGGGGCGAAATTGTGAGTGAGGTGCTCTCATAGGGGGCCTTCAGAGCCTGTACAGGATCATTGGGTATTTATACTTTCTCAAGGAAAATTGAGCAGCCGCCCCCCCACACACACACTACTATTGGGAGTGGGCCTTATTTGTGCTGGTAGGGGTACTCTCATGGGGAGCCAGTATTGTAGATTACTTACTTCCCATTCCCATTCAGAAACCTGTAGTGGCAGGGAGACTCTGGATGGGGGGAGGGTAATATGTCTCTCTCATTGATGACATTGGTTCTATTCCAACCTCCCCCACCCAGAATTTTGTTTTTTCCTGCACTGAAAGCCAGGTTTTAGGGATGGCTGGCTCTCCCGTGTAACACTGATGGAGCAGAGCCAACTTCTTCATACTGCGGAGAATAACAGCAATACACTTTCTTCCCATGCTCGTAAAGATGGGGGCTGTATCTTGATTATGGGTAAAATCCAATGTAAATCCTACTTACAGTAGACCCATTGAAGTGAATGGAAGTTAAATTAGTCATGACTAACTTGGAGGCTGTCTTCACGGCGCTGAGTTGGTGCTGCCTCTCTCTCAAACCCTGCGCTTTCCCTCTCCTGGGTTGGCGTTGGGTAATCCTGAGGCCGAGGAGGGAGCGCAGGGTTTCTGGACAGCAGCCACCTCTACCGTCTTCCTGTACTTTCCCCAACTGGCCAAATATGTCATGTAAGAAAGGGAGATGAGAGCCACCACAGAGTGGTGTCCCCCACCCTTACTCACTACCCGCCCAACCCCAGAGAGAGGAAGAAGGGATGATTTATGAAGGCGCAGAGCACAAGGACACAAAGGACGCCACTGTTGCCACCAGAGTTCCTCCACCATCTGGAAAAGAGAAAGAAAGTGAAGAGGGAGGCAGGCAGGCTTTTTATTCTGCCGCCACCCTTTCAAGGGCTCTCACAGCAGCCTTCCTTTCTGCCGCCCACTTCCTATTGGAAGGCGACCAATCACTGGTTGCCCTCCATCAGGCACCCCCCCCCCCCAGGTTGACCTCTGATTGGCCCTGGAGTGGCATAAGACAGCAGAAGCGCTGTATTGACGTCACTCTGTTTGAAAAAGTCTGGGTAAATCCCTGACTTTCAAATCGCAGCATTGCAGGAAGCCCCGTGGTGGCTGCAAAGCTGCGCTTGTGTTGTTTAACCAATGCAGCACAGATCCACAGCCACTGCAGGGCTTTCCCCATGTATATTCTAAATAGGGTCTGTTCTAAGTAGGACTTAGGGTGGATTTTATCCAGTGTGTGTACTTTGTAATATTACAGCGGAGACCTATATCTTTGGTTTTGTATGTCACCAGCAAAGGTGATAGCTCTTTATTTGAGTCCCTGAAAGCCTCTATCTATTGACCTTGGCTGTGATAAGGCCCCCTTATCACAGCCAAGACTGAGTGCAGAAAATGCTTGATTTGGATATGGACATGCTGCCTATGTCCACATAGACTTTTAAAAAATCTTTGATATGTTTTACGAAGTTCCCCCTAATACTTTCAACATTTTCAGTTGCCCATATCTGTCATGGAACTGGGCTTTGGGTGGTTTATTTAACCCACTCCATAGTTTTCCATAGCCCATTTTCTTGCAAAACTAGATTAACATATGCTCTACCAAATACGTATTACATGTGAAGCTTCATTTCACTTGGTTTACAAAAGCAATGAGTGTGTGTGTGAGAACTGTTCTTATTAAGGTATCAACTTTCAGAGGACTTTAAGGAAGTTCTGGTTTGTTTGAGAGTTTGTAGCAAGACCCTTTCACTTCAGCTATTTGATTCCTACCTTCAGTTCTGGATACACTCATAAGCATTAGGACTACTGGGGTTTAATGGGAAATATTATAAAGTGAGAGCAGTTGGCTATTGAGGCAGATGTTTGCTGGTATGTCTGCTCAATTGAGTTCTGAATCATAATAACCCTATGTTCGATTGTAAGGCCCCCTGTGGTTTTGATTACAATGTTTACTAGCCCTAAATTCTACGACAGTCTACAGAGCACTAGGGAGCAAGCAAATAATGCCTTGCAATTATATCTTATTACCTCTTATCTGTCTTAAAGTGTGATATGTATAATATTGGCTGCGGTCAACACCATCCAATGTCCTTTATAAATCCTAACACCATGGTTGGAATCTTAGGTTTTCCTCCTTAACGAATTATAAAAGGCTTGCACTGGGAGACATGTTTATAGATAACTTAAACCTGGTAGCACAGGAGTCCACAATGTGGTTCCCCTAGGCACCCGAAAAAAATATTTTATTTTTTTCTGTGTTTTTAAAAAATTGCTTACATGGATTTGTATGAAATACATACTGGGTTCTAGCAACTATACATAGGCTTCAACAAAAGTGAACCAATTATCCAAATAGGTATTTGAACGTCTATATTCCACTCGTTCAAATATTGAAAGCATTGTAGGGTCCTCAAACTATTCCATTATACGAGGTGTCAAAGATAAAAATCTACTTTGGTTGTAAGGCAACTCTGTTTTATTGAGCGTAATACAGCTGCATGGAGAAAGTCCTATAGACAAAGAACTTTTCAACGGGCAGTGTGAAAAGCAGGCATATTTATACATAGTAGCATCTTAACTAATTAGCAGTTAGCAAAGTTTTAAAGCAAAACAAAGACAGATCAAAGAAAACTTCTTCATTATACCTTATCAAGAGATGGCCCATAACTCTTCTGGCAATGTCAGATTGACCTGGATGGTCAGTCCTCCTTTTTAAGATAGCTTATTTGTTTTCTATTATATCAAGAGGTCTTGACAGTTAGAAATTCCAGTTAAGCATTATTCAGGCACATACATTAGTCCAATCCCATCATGCAGTTCACTTGCAAGAACCAAACTACATACAGAGCAGGTATATCAAGGCTTCTGGCCTTGTTTTCTCAGAGGTCACTGTTTATCCTTTCAGTGTTGTAATGTCTGTTTTTTAGCTGCCAAATGAGTGTCAAGAATTCTTTTTTGCTAACTATTTGTTAATTTCCATGAGACAGGTAAATGATTTAAAAGAGCATGTACATCAGTGAATATTAAAGGCTGTTCCAGTACAAAATTTATCTGTGTAATAACCTCTGTGCCAAAAGAAACAACTACTGGCTAGTAGTCCTGATGGCTATATACTACCTCCAGTATCCGAGGCAGTAAGCCTATATGCACCAGTTGCTGGGGTACATGGGTGGGAGGGTGCTGCTGCACCATGTCCTGCTTTATTGGTCCCTGGCCAACAGCTGGTTGGCCACTGTGTGAACTGAGTGCTGGACTAGATGGATCCTCGGTCTGATCCAGCATCAGGGCACTTCTTATGTTCTTATATTTTAAAAGAAGCATTAGCTGTATTGCACTGCCAGCAATTAAATGAATCAGACAATCCCTTATTAAAGAGATGTTGCAGTGTCCATTTTTATTTATTTATTCATTACATTTCTATATCAGCCCATAGCTGAAGCTCTCTGGGTGATTTGCAAAGATTCAATTCATTAAAAAAAGTGCACAAAATTTAAAAACCATTTTCATAAAAACACACAAACAGTATACACAGAGACAGCATATATCTAAAAACAACTTCGAGCAATCAACATAACCATAAGGCAAATCTAGGATCAATTAAAATTCATCATATACTGCCTATTGCCTGAGAAAAGAGAAAGATCTTGACCAGCCAGTGCAGTTCCCTCAGCAGAGGAGTTCCAGTACATGCTGGAAAGGGGCAGCTCCAGACAACAGCCGAGCTGCAGCATTCTGCACTAGCTCCAGCTTCCGGAGCAGCTTCAAGGGCAGCCCCACATAGAGCACGTTGCAGTAATCCAATCTTGAGGTTACCAATGCCTGTACCACCATGGCCAAGCTATCCCTGTCCAGGAGAGGCCGTAGTTGGCGAACCAACCGAAGCTGGTAAAAGGCACTCCGAGCCATGGCAGCTACTTGAGCTTCCAGTGACAGAAATGGGTCTAAGAGTACCCCCATACAGGCAGCCAGTCAGTCTTATCTGTTCAAAGGCCAAAGTCAGACTGAATTATTCAGACCTTCTAGTCCTCATTATCAATATGATATAAATTGCAGCTTATGAACCATCCTCAAAGGCAGTCCCACGTAGAGTGCATTGCAGTAATCTAACCTTAGTTTACCAGAGCCTCAAGTGACAAAAATGGCTCTAGGCCCCAAGCTACAAATCTGCAATCCCATCCAGAACAGGTTGAGCGCGCTCCATCTGGTCAGAAGAACTACCCACTAACAGCATCTCAGTCTTGCCTGGATTGCGTTTCCGTTTATTAGCTCTCATCCAGTCCATTGTCGCAGTCCGGCACCAATCCAGCACATCAGCAACCTCACTTCATGAAGATGAAAAGAAGTAGAGCTGCATGTCATCAGCATACTGATAACAACACACTCCAAAACTCTGGTTGACCCCATTCAGTGGTTTCATGTAGATGTTGAACAGCTTGGGGAACAAAACTGACCTCTGCGGAATCCCATATTGGAGAATCCATGGAGCCAAGCAATGTTCCCCGATCACCAACTTCTGGCGCTGACCCTCCAAGTAGGAGAAAATCCTCTGCAATGCAGTACCTCCCACTTCCAACATCCAGCTGCAAGGGTCTGCGAGGGTGATGGATCCCCTTGAATCCAGCCCTCATGGACCCAGCTGGACATGCTCGGTATGAGGGCAAACCCACATCCAAGCACTCACAAACACTGCAAGCACTTGAGCATGGGTGCACCCAGGGAAAACTTGCTTTCTAGAGCCTCTGGAAAGTGCACTTTCCCCTTCTCGCTTTCCCCCCACTGCTCCAATGGGGGCCTTAAAGGCTCTCTTAACGCAAGACTACCTTACATTAAGAAAGTTTTTAAGGCCCCCGTTGGTGCAGTGGGGGGTAGGAAAATGTGCTTTCTGGAGGCTCTGAAAAGTGTGCATTTCCCCCGGCCACGCTAACAGCAGCCACCGTTAGCATGGCCAGGGAAAATGCACACTTTCTGGAGCCTCCAGAAAGCATGCGTGTCCCCCCCCTCTGGGCCAATGGGGGCCTTAATGGTTCTCTTAACACAAGGGCACAGTTGTGTTAAGGGGGCCTTTAAGGCCCCCATTAGTGCAGGGGTGAGAGAAATGGGCAATTTCTGAAATGTCTGGAAATTGCACATTTCCCCCCTGCATGCTAATGGCGGACAGTTGCCATCGCTAGCGTGATGGGGTGAAAAGGGCGGGCATTTGCCATTGGAGCGGACCATGCAAGCGGGTGGGAGTTCAAGCATTTGTGGGAACCCTACTTCCAACTCTGATAGTCATCCCAAAAGAATACCATGGTCAACGGTATTCAAAGCCACTGAAAGATCAAAAAGAATCAACAAGGTCACATTCCCCGTCTTTCTCCCAACATAGGTTATCATATAAGGCACCCAAGGCTATTTCCATGCCAAAACCCAACCTGAACCCTGACTGAAATGGATCCATATAATCAGTCTCATCCAACAGTGTCTTGAGCTGGTTTGCAACCACCCACTCAAGGACTTTGCCCAAGAATGGAATATTTGCCACCAGCCTATAATTATTCAGATTTTCCGGGTCTAGGGAGGATTTCTTCAGGAGAGGTCTGACTACCACTTCTTTCAAGTGGCCCAGGACCACTCCCTCTCACAGAGAGGCATTAATCACTTCCCTGGCCCAGCCAGCTGCTCTCTCCCTGGTAGTTTTTATTAGCCAAGAGTGGCAAGGTTCCAATATGGAAATGGTTGCACAAACCTGTCCAAGCACCTCATCAACATCCTCGAGCTGTACCAACTGAAACTCATCCAAGAAAACTAGGGAATGCTGTACTCTGGATATTTCACCTGATTCACCTGCTGTAACACTGGAGTCTAAATCCTGGCAGATGCCAAAGATTTTAATCTGGAAGTCCCTAGCAAATGTCTTACAGCGGGCCTCAAATTGGTCCTCAGTGTCCTTAGGGCTGGGTTACAATAGCCCCCAGATGACTCTTAAAAGCTCCTCTGAGCAGCAAATAAAAGATTTTTAAAATGCAGCAAGTTGTTGTCCCTGAATATACCACAGAGCAGTGCAAGCTCTACTCAGGAGAGGGTGATCAGGAGCAATCATGTCAACCTCGTGGGTCATTTCTGCATTCCAAGATCAACCAGGGTTTTGACAGGAGAGCCAACCATATCAAGTGAAAAATGTTCCCAAAGCCCACTGGAAACTATCCGGATCCATTAGCTTCCGGGCGGGGTTGGTGGGCATTTTAATAGTTGTGTTCCAGGAAGCATTCTTTAAATGATCGGCCACAGTTGGGGGGGGCATTCATTTTTTTAATAATTTTAATATGTTTTAATTTTGTTATCTTTTTACTATTGTGTTTCTTATATTCACCGCTCTGGAATCTATTAGCTATAGAGTGGTATATAAATATTGTAAATAAATAAATAAATCTCCCACCCTTGCAGAGGGGAAAAGCTGCTGTAAGTCTAAACCTCAGCAGGCGATGATCTGACCACCACAAAGGGGACTGATACAAAATTCCATACCTTCAGATCACTATTTCCATGACCGATAGAGAAAACCAAATCTAGAGTATGCCCTGCTACATGCATTGGGCCGATGACATGTTGGGACAGTTCCATGGTTGTTATGGAGACCTGAAATCCTGAGTTGCCCCAGACAAGGTGCTGTCAGCATGAATGTTGACATCCCCCCAAACCAACAGTCTGGGGGATCTCAGCAGTACACCCAAGACCATCTTTGTCAGCTCAGCTATGGAGTCTGTTGAGCAGCGGGGTGGGTGGAACACCAACAGAATCCCTAATCTGTCATGCTGACCCAGCACAAGATGCAAACACTCCAGACCAGAAGTCAGATGGACAGGGAGCCTTCAGAGGGAGGTGGAATTTCTATAGACCACAGCAAATCCTCCTTCCCAGCCCTCACATCGACTCTCATGCTGAACCAAGTACCCCAATGGCCATTGCTGGAAGAATCATGAATCAACATTTTTGGCTGAATAAGATACAATCTAAAATCCATAGCAATAGGTAGATGCCAAACCTGCGATTCACTGATTAGGTGGTGCCCACAGCAGTTTCTCAAATTCCCAAATGTGGCCATGGGTCCAAAAACGTTGAGGACCCCTGATGTAGCATATCATCAGTTTTATGATGCCTCTCAGGGCTTCTCTACATTTAGCAAAAATCCCACAGCCTTACTGGGGATTACACAGTCTTCTAGAGTCTTCACAATTTAACGATTGGCAAAATACATGTGCTTCCCCACACTTCTTTTGGCCAGTTCCCTCCCATATGTTTCACTGATACCGCCAGCAGATGGCACCATTTTATCACACAATTTAGATTGATTACAGCATTTCAGAGTTTTAAATTGGCAGATTATCCCTTGAAAACAACATGAGAGGCACTGGAGGTTGATTACATCATGAAAAGGACCTGCGAGTTTCCATGAGTGAACAATAAATGCCTTGTGTAGATATGCTCTCAGTCTTCTCTACCTTTTGGGAATATGACTACCTCATCACTATATCACATTATTTCCATTGTTTGAATGGCAGAGGTTTACAGGAAATAGCTGCAGAAATCAATGGGTTTGTTTCAATTGTAAAAATATGTCCAGAAAGGAAGCCCCAGGCACAGTAGGGTAGCTTGGTGGAATCTTCTGAGAGACATTTCTTTCTACCAAGCTGGAGGTTCACAAGGGTTCTCCCTTCCCTTTTGTTTGGTATGTGCCAGCCCACAACTCCCACATAAGAAAAACAAACCAACAAAAGAGGTTGCTCTTTGTATGCTAATGAAGTATTTGTGGCATATTATGTAACAAATAATGTAGTTTGGAAATGCATAAATTATCTGCTGATATGGGGAAAATCTTTATGATTCTATGAGTTGTTTATTCAAGTTCCATTGAGTTTGATGGAACTTCCTTACAAGTAAGTATGCATATTATTGCAACTGTAACCTTTTGGATTAGTTCATGGATGGGGAATCTTTTTTCTGTCCAGTGCCACATTTGCTTGGCTGATAGCCACCCCTTCTCCCTCCCTCTCTCCCCCTCCCTCCCTCTCCCTGCCATCTCCTTTTCTTCACCATCCAGGACAGATCTACACCAAGCAGGATATTGCACTATGAAAGCAGTATATAAGAGGCAGGAGCCACACTATTGCTTTATAGCAGTATTGAAGAGCACTGACAACTGTTGGGGCCCATGACACATACCATATACCCACTTTCATAGTGCTATATCCTGCTTGGTGTTGATCTGGCCCCAGTTGGCTGCTGGGAGAGGGACAGATCATTCTTCTCAGGGGTCTAAATTGATTGTTTGCAGAGGGGTTTTGAAATTTGCCTGATGTCCACATGAATTTAGGCCAAGGCCTAGGGGTTGCAGGCTGTCCACCCCTTCATTGATTTCAGAAATGTTTTCAGTGTCTATAAACTCTATCACAGAAATAACTCCTAAACCAAAGAAAAATGTGAATTTAATTGTTTGATAGCCTTCCATAGAACAGCTGTTTAGTGAGAAATATAGAAGTAAAGTAATCTGTAGCCTTTTATAGAACATATAAGCTGCAACCAAAGGGAAATTGGGTATTTTAAGTGAAATTGGTACCAATGTCAATGTGCATTTTCCTGCCCTCAGTTTGTTCCCATATTATCAGTCAATGAAATAACATTCCTGAAATCACATGTGAGTGGCAGGGAAATAGGATGCTCTGCAGAAATTAAACATGTGGATGCTACCATTGTCCCTTGTTCCAGCAGATAAAAGCCTTTGGATTGAGAGCCCCATGTCAGCTACAGTGTCAACTGTACTGTACAGCGTAGTTCCTTGTCAGCTAAAGTGAAGCAGAAATGTGCAGATGATTTAACATGAATGGAGCAGGTTGGCAGAAAAGCAGAAGAGTAGTTATGACTATTTTGAAGCCAGGCAGGTGGTAAAACCCCAGCAACCATGATTTAACTGATAGTGTTTCTGCTGAGTTCTAATACAACCCAGTATTACCTTGGGAGCTAATACAGAGATTCCTGCCATGAGTGCTATAATTAGAATGGGAGAAAATATACATGTAGCAGAACTAAAGTCTCTGGGATGGATTTTTGTAGCCAGTGTTATTAGCTTGAGTGATAGGGCATAATTCACATCTCTGCTTCCTGAAACACAGACTGCAGTTGACTATTTGCATTCCAAGTTGTGTTACAGCCCCTCTGCTGTTTTAATCAGAATACAAATTGCTGTCAGTGCACAGAGTTCATGTGCCAGCCACATTCAGAACACAGTGTTCTGTGCTCTTCAAAACAAAATCGCTCTAGGCACTGAGAGAACAATAAGTCAGCTCAGCAGCTGAAGTGATGTTCCTTAGTCTGGCTGGGGTTTCTTACTCTGTAATCCAAGTGTAATTCTATCCAAACAATCTCTTTTAGATAGTACTTAAGTAAACTTTGATAATCAAGTTGTGGAAGGTTTTCCCCCCTATGCTGCATTTACATAATTTGTTTAGAATGGGGGGAGGGCAGGTCTGGGGGCTACACTCACCCTGAACCCCCCCCCAATTGGTGGTTTGCCCCTGTCACATTGCCAAATGCATACCCAACTCCCTAGGCATGCAAAAATATAAAAGTTAGTAAATTAAAAGAGGAAGGGTTTTTAACCTTCCAAAATAACCTGATAAGGACATTCCAGAACTGGAGGTATATAGATAAGAAAATATTACAGTAACTCATCCCTTTGTCTGGAGAAGGAACTTCAAGGCTCACAGTGAATGCCAAAGACAGGGATTCCTGTCTTTTGCTGCTACTTTGGGGGGCGGGGTGACACATGATGTTGCCCCATCACAGTTACACTAAATGGGATTGAAGACCCACACAGGAAAATATTTTTTTTGCTAAGTAACCAAAGAGAAGGGCCAGGACACATGATAAAGGGGCACAGACAGATTACCACCAATAGCCTCCAGAAGCTCACTACATAGAACAAGGGGTTGGGAAGCATGTGATAAGAGAAAGGGGAGAAATGCCCATAAACACACCTGGGACTCAAAACCTTACTGTGTAAGCCCCACACTCATCCACACCCAAGCCAGTCAGGAGGAGCACTCCATGGACCAATGTTCTGGCTCCAGCATTGGCCAATCAGTCCTTTTGGCCCACTCCTTCCCCCTGGTAACCCATGTGACCAGTATCACTCCCCCCACTCAATGTTGCCTGATAGGCCAGCCCTGCTGGGTAGCATCCCATCAGGCCTCATTGCCCCTCTCTTCCATCATCTTTCACTTTCCCTTCCCACCACACCTGCCTTATAAACCCTGGCAGCAGCCATCCAATATGGGCACCCTGAGACAACCTTTAAGCTGGAGTATTTTACCATCCCACAAGTAGACACTAGCATTGTCACTGGCTGTGGACCTTTTTTGGAGTTAGATCTATTTACCAGGGCAGACAACAGCAGGTGCCAGTACTTCTGCAGCAGGTTGTGTTCCTTTACCACTGGAATGCATCACTCCTGTACCTTTCCCCACCTTTTCCTATCCTTGTCAAAGTCCTGGGGCAAATAAGATTAGAGAAAAATAGTTAATGTATCTTAAAATATAAGAATGTGAGTTGAGAAGTCTTTTATCATTTACCTTTGTCACAAGGCCACTAAGAGGCCTTAGTGGCCATTTATTTAGTGGCCATGTATTTTACTTTATAGGTTATTGCATGTCTTTGTGGGTGATTCTGCATCAATAACTCCAGGAAGGAATGCTGTGATGAAAGTCCTGGTCTACAGCCTATATACAGACAAAGGTGTCAATGGCTTCTAAGGCTGCAATCCTATACATGCTTACTTGTGAGTAAATCCAACTGAACTCAGTTGGACTTGCTTCTGAGTAGACAAGTATAGGATTGCACTGTAAAAGAACTTTAGCCTCTGTCTTTCAAAATAGCTTCATCGGACAGAATTTCAGTGGAACAGCTCTGTAAGAAGCAATCATGTTCAGGAAAATACAATTTCAGAGACAGTTTCCTGTTGAATCACAACTGAGTATTTTCTTGGTTTGACTTTTGGGAGGAGAAGCAGGCTGGTGTTGAAACTATTTTTTACCTTAAGAAACCAGGGCACAAGGCCAGCAGCAACTTGGAAAGAATTCCAGTGGGATCTTGCTTAGTCTGTGATATGTCTTTTAACAATTTCCAGAAAGGTAGCTGTGTTAGTCTGTTGCAGCCATAAAAGCAGAGACCTGTGGCACCTTAAAAATTGATAAATTTCTTATGGCATAAATGTTTGAGGCCTAGATCCACTTCATCAGATGAATGGAATATTATACTAGGTTGGCAGGTATATTTAGACATCATAATTTGTAGCCCCTCTCCCCGATCTCACTTCTTGTAATTTTTTTTTCATATATTATATACCTGTCAACTTAAAATAACACTTCATGCAACTGATGGACTCTAGTCCATGAAAACATATGTGAGATTGTATTCATGGTGGGTTGTGTTCTTTTGGTGTTCTACCACGAAGTATCACATTGTCTGTCTTTAAAGAAAACACCCGTAGCTGTTCTTGCATGTTGCTAGCAGGTGTAGTTTTAGCAATATGTGGGCACTTTACAATAATTAGTGTCAAATTTACAAGTCGGTATGTCAAGACACAATGTCCAGATTCATCAGAACTGCTTAGAAGAAGAGAAGCAAACTTAACTATTATGTTTCATCTTGTCCTTCCCTCAGAAAGACAAGATTACCTGTTGTGGAGACACAGTGTTGTTTATACTGCACTTGTTTTTGCATGCATTTTCTCTCTTTCCATGAAGCACCGATGTTGCAGGCAGATGTTCAGTCAAAATTTCCACATAGCTTTGTTAATCTGAATAATATTCCTATTATTTAGGAGCATTACTGTACTCTTCCTGTTTGCATTCCCAATATAATCTGGTCCAGTTACAAATGGGAACAGTTAAGATTTACAAATTGATAGTGTTAATCTACAGTGGTGATAGTGCTGCAAGTTGGAACTTGTTCTGCAACAGTTATGGTGTAATGCTGTGTGTGGCAAGGAAGGCAAAACTATCTGGCTTTTCCTATTTGAGCAAATCATTCATTCAGTCCCTTACTCAAGCACCCCTTGATTCCACACAGGGGCGCAGAGAGAATCTTTCCCCTGCCAGTGACATGCAGGTGCCCCTGAATAGTAATGTATTCTTAGGCAGGATGCCAGTGAATGTTGCAACACTGGATCCTAGTTTTGGTGCAAAATCATCAGTTGTAGAAAATTATCACTCCTGCATGAGGATCCTACTTCCCAGAGCTGCCGTATCCATGCAGTGACTCAGAGAACTAGGCTACAACATGGTTAAACTAGTTTCTTCAGCTCTGTTGATATATTTCTTTTCTAGGCTCTGAAAATTTATAGGGCTACTGAAATCAATTGGCTTCTGCACTCTTAACTCATTAAGGGCACAATTCTATGCTAGTTTAGACAAATGAAAGTCCTACAACCCCCCAGCATTCCCAGCATGGATGGCTAGGGAATGCTGGGAGTTGCAGGACTTTTCTCTGTCTAAACATGCATAGGATTGCACCCTAATAGAATCGTTTTAGAAATGCAGAGAGTCTAAGGTAACGTGGTTTTATGGTTTATTTTGGCGCCCAGCCATCATGATGTTCCAGCCATTACGGTGTAAGAATGCTAGCAAAAATGCATTTTGGTCATGCAGTTATTTAATGTGTCAAAATGTTTTCAGCAAGTAGTGCTTTGCAGCCTATATTTCTCTCTCTCTCCCATACAGTCCATCTGAAAGGATTTTGTGATGGCAGAATGTTTGATTGCAGAGATGTAGCATTCACTGTTGGAGAAGGAGAAGACCATGATATTCCCATTGGAATTGACAAAGCTTTGGAGAAGATGCAAAGGGGAGAGCATTGTATCCTACATATTGGAGCACAGTAAGAAACTTAGGAGTCTGTCTGTCTGTCTGTCTGTCTCTCTCTCAGTCACACACATACACTACAACATCCTATTCTACAACATCCAACTCTAAGCAAAGATGTGTTTAAGCATTTTTGTCCCAGTTTCATTTCAATTGTGGCAGTTAGTATCTGTCAAAGGAAGCTTGATCATGCACATGAAATGTGTTTGTTAAATTATTTTTTGCCTTATACAGCTCTCACAATCAGTAGTGCCAAAGCTACACTTTATGGCTAGCTGGCAGTAGGATTTGTATGTGTGTATTCTCATATAAACTATTTTCCTTTTTTAACTTTTTAAAAAGGCACATTTGGGGAGGGGAGATAAAAAGAGTTCAGGGAACTATTTCAAGTATCATTATTCTCTATTTACACATCTAGTGTTTAGTATAAATATCAGAGAATCCAAATGAAAAAATAAATGCATGATCATCAAAGGGAGTGTTAAAATGAATAGTGTACACAATGTATAACCACATCCAATCTGAATACAAAGGGAATGATGATAAGCCCAATCTAGTCTGTAAAATCTATGTCTTACCACAAATGAGTTACTGAGCCACTGGTTTCCTAGGTGATATCTGTTTTGTCTCTAGGCCCCCGACGTGTAGCTAGCCATTGTTAGCTCCACATGAGTGTAAATATTCAGAACTGGGGGTGGGGGGATAAGTGTCTCATTCTATGCCATTTCTGTTACCATTTTGTTTCCATGCTTTGTTTCAGATATGGGTTTGGTAAAGCAGGGAAACTTACATTTGGCATAGGGCCAAACGCTGAACTTGTATATGAAGTTACACTGAAAAGTTTTGAAAAGGTGAGAATGGAATTTCTTCAAATAGTAAACAGACACACACCTATCTGGCATTTACCCACAGGATCTCTTCTGCAATGAAAACATTTAGGATGTGCCTGTGCCATTCCTTCCCATCTTCCCCTGATATTTTTTGACAAAGCTTAGTAAAGCAGATACGTCAACTAAGATCACAGTGTTCTTGTGTGTGGGTTTGCTTTATTGTTTTGGGTGTGGTCCAAGACTTGTTCTAGACTTGTTCCTTTTGTATATTTTTTTTCTGGGCTGCAGACAAAAAAACTCATGTCCTGCCAAACAGTACTCAAAGGAGGGCAGGGCAGAATTGCTGAACAGGCTGTGCACTCTTTGGGGCGCTGGAGAATGTGCCCATCTCCATACAATAAAGTGAAGGAACAAGATGTACATAAGGTGGAGCTGTACTGCTAGTTGATAATGGGGAATGTTTGCATGAAGAAGGCTTGGGTAATTGGTTTCTTCTTCAGCCTTTCTACCCCTCAGAGAGATTTGTAAAGGCTTCCTTTCGTGACTCTTTCTCACCTTTTAATACTTCTCTAGGACTGTTTTAAAAGATTTTAAATAGAGCTGTAACCAGTTTGGTGGGGTGGGATACTAAAATATAATTCCAATGCCTTAGAACTTTAGTTACAGCCACATGTAGCTGGAATAGCTTTTATCTTTAATAATAAAAGATTATTTGTGTTTGTCCATTGGTATCATAGCGACCCCTGAAACTTGGCATGTTTATTAAGGGGAGCCTAGGAGTGTGCACTTCAGACTTAATTTGTTTTTAAAATGCATTAATAAATTTTAATTAAATTTAATATGTCCATGCAGTTGATGCCTGCAGTAATACCTTCATCCACTAGGGGCAGACTTAATTAACCAGCATATAGCCTTGCAGTCCATACACTTTGAAGCCAGGGGAGATTAGTAAGTCAAGGGACAGAGTTGTATACCTTTCCCTTGCCCCCTGCTGTGGGGCAGCTACCTTCAGGGCAATGGAGTGGATAGGTCCTTCCCTTAGGGGGCTATATGGGTGCACCATGGCAGGGGACGTGCCTACAGGTGCCAACAGGCATGGCTTCACTCAGACAGGCCAGGCACAATGTGTCCAAGTCTGACAGCTGCATAAGTTTGCCCAAAGGTTTTGCTGTATCAAATGAAGGGCTATTTCAGCCTGTGCAAAACCAAGTCCATTTCCTAGTGTAAAATAATGCTAACCACTCAACCTACTGCTACAGTGAAAAAAGCACTGTGCGTTGACATGAGAGAGAATACATTCAAAAATGCCTACCTCAAAAATAGTGAGATTATGTAAAGCTTACTATGTTTGGGGGTAGAGTTTATAGAAAAGCTGCCATGATTGTTAGTTGTTTTCTTTATTACTAACTAATTGTTGCTATCAATATTTGCTTTTAGGCCAAAGAGTCCTGGGAGATGGACACCAAAGAGAAACTCGAACAGGCAGCCATTGTCAAAGAGAAAGGGACTATATACTTCAAGGTCTGTGTCAACATATCTAGAAATGGAAACATAACAAAATAAGATATTTTAAGTGGTCTGTGTTTTAATTACTGGTGGTGACCTTTTCAGGGGCATATGTTTCTCAATTACAAATTTAGAAAATTCCATTTTGGATCTGAAATCTCGACAGATTTTACTGGTTTGGTCCTGGAAGATTTCATTCCATTTCCGCCCACTGGCATCGACTTGATCAGTAGCAAGTCAATCCCATATGTGAATTGGGAGGTGGAGGATTATGGCAGTGGCAACCTGTGTAAAAGGGATTGTGAGATGATGATGATGATCTTTACGGTCTTTACATTTGCACAAATGGGGTTATGGTGTTGTTGTTGTCTTTAAATTTGCACAAATGTGGTCGTAACATTGCAAGTCCGCCTGTCCACTGTGTATTCCCTCCTCTCCATACACTACTTGTCAATTTCATTCTCCACTAGCACTTCCCAAGTAAAGGGCAGGTGGAGCTCCAAAGCAGAGGATGAAATTGACAAGTTCATTGACAAGTACCAAATATGGCTCTGCTGGGCTAAAGGAAATAGGGTGTGGACAGGATAAAACTGACAAGGATATTTATATCAAACACAATTTGTGTTTATATCAAACACAACTTGCAAAAGACCACTAATAAAAAATATTTTAAAGAACGCTTGACCCCATTTGCACAAATTTAAAGGCCGTAAAAATAATACTAAAAAAAACATGCCGCTGCTTATCAGAATGGAATCGCATTGGGCTTAAACGGAACATAATCCCCAGTGTTGCACTTCACTGTTCTCAAGCAACCCTAATGCTTCCCCCTTTCGGCCTTGCCTTCCTGTTTAATTTGGCCCTTCAAACTTGGAGTTGAGGTGTTTGGTTTGTAGTTTCTGAATGGCTCTTTCCAAGCAGGTGGTGGTCTGACAGAATATGGCAACACCAAAGCTATCTGACACTACTGCTTTCTGGTACTATACTTTCTTCACATCCTGACTTCCATACTTGCAGTGCCCGTTGATGTTACAGACTAACCCTTTTGAAACTTTTCCTCCTGCTCATTCTTCTGATGCTGTTAAATTATAACGTTTCAGGAACCAATGTGTTCCACTTTGCAAAATACCATTCATAGTCTGACCTTGTTTATCCCATTCCTAGGAAGGGAAATACCTGCAGGCAGTGATTCAGTATGGGAAAATCGTATCCTGGTTAGAAATGGAATATGGCTTATCAGAAAGAGAATCTAAAGCTTCAGATTCCTTGTTGCTGGCAGCTTTCCTCAACCTCGCCATGTGCTACTTGAAATTGCTGGAGTATGTTAAAGTTATTGAGTATTGCAATAAGGTAAAGTCACATCTGGCCATGTGGCATTGGGGATGCCTTTGGTGGTGGGTGGTGGTCCGATCCTATTCCACTTCCTTCCCTTTCAATCAATGTTTTGACCCCAATTCTTTAACATATTAGCAAAAGGTACCAAAATACCACAGAAAAGACTCAAAAGGCCTTAAACTTCTATCTGATACATTTAGAAATAAATATTAAGCTACTGACACTTTTGTGCTGATGAATTGTGGCTATAATTACCCACAAAAAACAAACAGTTCTGTGGCATCTTGGAAGCCAAGGGCAAACAGTTATAAATTATAAGTTACAACAGTTATAAGTTCAACAAATCCATTAGATGTCTTTATTGCAGTTTAGCTGAGCTGTTTACACAGAGGAATGAAAGTGAGTATCAGGATTCGTTTTTAAACATCCTTACTCCTATACTGTTTGTTCATGTGAACATTACAGTATATTAATAGGGCAGCACTTCCCAGGATGTCCAACTCAACTACAGAAACTATGGCTACATGCATGATAGAAAATTGAGCTGGAAATATCACTGGAATATCTTCACATCATTCCACTGCATAAGATCCTCTGTGGGCAGGAACGTCATGCTTTCCTTTTTTTAGAAACATGTGCAAACACTACAGAATCATTACAGAAATACAATTTGCTTATATTCATATCGACAATCTCTTGTTGCAATTGCTTTCACAGGCAATGCCTTTAAATGTATATGAAATTGATGTATTGTGATTTAACATCTCAAGACAAAATTTTCTGGGCGCCATGAAGTGGGCATCTCTTCAGTTTTCATGTCAGTCATGTAATAGCAATGGTCTCCATGATTTTATTCTTTAATCATGATGTCATGCTGTTACAGCACTGTTTTATCTGCATTGTCCACTGTTTTCCATCAATTCATTATGTATAACTGTATTATTATAGAACAGGCTGCATTCTAGGTTTGAATAGAAAAATGCAGAATGTGGCTTCTGCCATGTGTTCAAGATACAGATCTTTGAATGAACTCCAGCAAGAATTAAGTGTTAAAAATGAGACTGTAGATTTACTTTAGCGAGATAAATATGCAAAAAGTAAGGCATGGGCTTATGGATAAAGCTATAAATATCTGAGGTTCGTGAGTCATAATCTAAACATTGCCCGTAAATTTTCTTTTGGGCCTCTGTTTGGAAGCTTTAAACATAATATCCGCTTGCATTTAGTCACTGTATCCTATTACTCTTTCTGGAATGTTCTGTTTGTAGCTGTATATGGCTTGTCCTCTACAACATAAAAAATTCCAACTAGTTTTAAAGCCCAAATCCCTTATGTAGACTAGTGCCAGGGAAAGCTGAAAAAGATACATATTTATATTATTAGTTTTAAGATACTTTGATTCAATATTATTGAAGCTCTTATTTTAGGCTGCAGTCATATACCCATTTACCTAGGAGTAAGCACCTTTGAACTCTGGGACTTCTGAATAGACACGGGATTGCAGCAGACGTATAGTGTGTGAAGTTTAAATCTTATGTTCCTATTTAAAAAAATAGCTGAAAACTAGAGCTTTGCTACAGATTTTTAATAAATATGCAGTGGGTTTTTTGTGTGTTTTTTAAAACAGCTTTTGTCATTTGGACATATTTGATTTAGATACGAAGAGCCCTATGTGCAAGTACTTCTCTGTGGCCCACTGCATTGCATGCGACATTAAAGGGTCTGCCAACTTTCTGAGGAAACCTTTCATAGGCGATGACAAACTGTGGGCTACCACCATCACCACCAATGTGTGTACAGAAATGTCTTCCACTCTTGCAGAATAATTTTACATCCAACCAATTGTTGAAATAATTTTATTTATTTATTTATTTATTTATTTAGTGCATTTCTATACCACCCAATAGCCAAAGCACACTGGGCAGTTTACAAAATTAAGACAATTCAAAGTATAAAACAACAGCATAAAACCATAATATAAAATACAATATAAAAGCACAGCCAAGATAAAAACAGCAGCAATGCAAAAATACAAATTTAAAACAGTAAAGTTAAAATTAATGTATAGACTGTTAAAATACTGGGAGAATAAAAAGGTCTTCACCTGGCATCTAAAAGCATATAATGTAGGTGCCAAGTGAACCTCCTTAGGGAGCTCTTTCCACAGCCGGGGTGCCACAGCAGAGAAGACCCTCCTCCTGGTAGATAGAAGTTAAAATAAAAGTATACTGAATGTGTCTTTAATGGAGGAATTGAGATGGTTGTTTTCTACTGCTGTGCTGAATGATGCACATATCACCTGATGAACATTTAAAAGCCTCCTCCCTTTTTGTCAGTATGCATTTGACAGAAGCAGGGTTCTTCAGGAACCATATAGCTAAAAATCTGGGCCTCTTTTAATTTCCTAAACTTGAACGTTCAAGCTTCAGATATCCTGTGAGCTGCTGAATTCTACATTCCACATTCTGCCCTCTGAAGGACAGTCCTACCCATAGCTGATAATTCTTTATGATTTCATTTATTCTATGATTTGTACCCTTCATTTAAACAAAAAACATGCTACATCTCAACAGATGTCTTCAATGTCAAGAATCTATCCCACCACACCTGAAAAACAATCTTTCTACTCCACACTCCCTTCATGAGTCAGGTTCCCCCCCACACACATTCTTGTTCTCCCACTATGTGGAGTCATTTAAATAATGTTAAATGTAGGAATGTATGTTTGCAGGCATTAGCGCTGGACCAGGACAATGAAAAGGGCTTGTACAGAAGAGGTGAAGCACGGCTACTCATGAATGAATTTGAACTGGCAAAATGTGACTTTCAGAGAGTGCTAGAAGTTAATCCACAAAACAAGGCAGCGAAGTCACAAATCACTGTGTGTCAGAAGAAAACAAAGGAGCACAACGAGCGTGACCGAAAGATATATGCCAACATGTTCAAGAAATTTGCAGAGAGAGATGCAAAGGTTTGCACCATGCCAATGTGGCCTCCTTCCAACCATTGTCAAACTCCATGTATATCATAGTACCGAGGGTTTTTGTATAAAATTATAGAAATCTGTGGGCCTTGATCACATAGTTAAATGATTTTTCCACTGATTTCACTGGTGCTAATGGGCACTTCAAAAACTGTATAGCTGGGCTAGGCGTACAGATGGGGCTTTCTCATAGGGCTTCTTCACACGAGCAAAATAAGGCATGCTTGTGACTGGCCACTCGCAGAGTTCATGATTCCTTTTGATGATGGCGTCAACCTCCTGCCACATCTCCTGCACCTTCCCCAGTAATTCTGTTGTTGTTGTTGTTTTAAAAAGCCTGGATATCCCAATTTGCTGAAATATCTCAGGATTTCCTACCATGTGCAGGGGAAGCACTACATAGCACCCACTACAGGGTGCTGTCCCACTCAGGGCTATGAGCAAGGGGAGGAGGAATTCAGCCCTCAGGCTGAAAGAGCTTCAATACTCCTGTCCTAGTTCTACCAATCCAAAGACGCTGTGCAGCGATTTTACTCTTCCTCTTTAACCACTTTTTTTTCTGATAGGAAAAAAATGGAAGAAGCAGGAGGAAACACAGGAGGGTTACAAACTGAAAGCTATTACATCTGGAACCTTAGTAAAGCTACATAAATGAGGCAGGGCAATAGCACAGTAACAGCCTCATCTGGAAGCACCCTTAAACTATTTCTTAATCTGATAGTGTTATTTAAGCCCTTGCAACTGTTATCAAAGAGTAGTAATCAAAGGAATACAAACAGCATATTACTTTTCTTACCTCTGGCAGTGGAGGTGGTTCTTTTGGAGGACCTCTTCGTGTATCTACTTAAGAATTGGCTTCAAATAAAATATAAAATGTTTTGTAAATATGAGTAATGAGCATTGTGGATACACTTGATCCTTTTATCATTTCACAATTCCTCATATACTTTCATGTAGAAAGTTCAAAGCTTGTGTGAATTACAGTAACAGGTAACTTTCATTTCCCATTTTGAGTCTCATGTACCCAACTTTGCTTCCAGCAACTATGGAATGGAATTTCTAAAATATTCCTAGCAAGTAATTTCCTTTGCATTATCCTTTTGGGGCTAAAGATCTGAGAATCTTTGAATATATGCTTTATATACTTCTGCTTGTACTCTCCACTAATCCCCACGTGGCGTATTTGCTATTGCTTATAGGAGGAGGCCAGTAAAACCACAGGAGAGAAGGAAGAAAAGTCATCTTCTGAAATTGGTCTTAAGAAGACTGAAGGCAAAGAATTAGAGGGCCATGTATGACTGTGCAGCAGAAAGACAATCCTTCCGAATTCAGCCTGCTCTCAAACAGGTTTCTGAAGGACTCAGAATTCAACAATGTTTATTGTAAAGCTTGTTACACTAGGCATTATTGTGGAAGCAAAAAGCCTATCCAGCAGCTTCACAAGAAACTATAAAATAATTGCCACTGCTATGAGCCTGCTCAGCAGTGGAACATGAACAGAGGGGCAGTAAGGGACCACTCCAAGTGGATCAAATGGTTTAAACACACAAACACACACACACACACACACAATGGTTCTTGACTACAGAAGATTTTTACTCAGATGGTTCAAATAGAACTCATTTCAGTTTGCATCCACTGTAAGGGCAGTGACCAGGGTTCTATAAAATGAATTAGCTTGTAGGAGCTGTCAGCTGTATAATTTTGGCATTGCATTTGGTTGTACTGTAGTAACACCACATCGGTGTATGTTGTCTGTCTTTAGAAAAAGAAAAGAAAAAAAAGACCCAAGTGCTACAAACTCAAGGCATCGCTCTAGCACTACCAGAACCAAGTGGAAAGCAGTTCCATGGACTTTAAAGCCAGACTCCTGGGGTCTTGTTCTATTTGTCTTGTGTTTCTGATGGGTTTCTGTAGCACAAACTGGTTTCTCAGGGAGCTGAGTCATCCAAATCACATTATTATTCATATATGATTGCTTGCTGGGAAGGCCTCTCACCCACTGATGATTGAGCACAGCAGAAGTGTATGCCAGCTTCTGTGCATGAGCATCTTTTCTCTCTCCCACCCCCAATGACACAAAAGATTATTGCCACCAAAAAGCACTGATTGCAGGAAAAGGGAAAGGGCACCAGGACTGAGTTGGATACCTCTTCTCCTTCTCTCCTTTGTTTCATTTTTTTTTTTTTTACTAAATTGAGGCACATGTAGGCAGTGACGGACTTGGACTATGCAATTAGTCCTTTCAAGTGCTTTATGGATATCTTTCCTGGAAATTACTGCAATTAGTCCTATAAGCAATGCAATTATGTGTTTTCCCACCAAAATCAAAACACTTTAAGAAACTATGGCCTTAGCTAGACCTACCTTTTATCCCACAACAGAGGAGGAAGATCTCGCATTGTGTTTAATGTGAGATCCCGCCTCAGTTTACGTGTGACGACCTCACAAGGAGAACCGTCGCGTCCACCATTTTTTTAAAAAGAGGAAGGAGCGCACAAACGCTCATGCACTAAAGGTAAGGTTTTTTTTAAAAAAATAATTTAAATTCCCGCTCCTCCCACCCTACCCCCGATGGGTGCAGCGCTCCTGCCGGGTCAACCCGCAGCAACGGGCCACATGTTCCGCGGTCTCGGGCTCAGCGCAAGACCGTTGAAAAACCAGGGCCAAAGTGGAAGGCAAGATCCTGGGGCAAGAGAGGGATGATCCCTTCCTGATCCCAGGATCCCCTGTACGTCATGTGGACACACAGGGACAATCCCGGGGTTCGTCCTGGGATAAAGACCCATCTAGCTAAGGCCTATGTTTGTAACTTAGTTTTAGGATACCTAGCTCATTCTAGGTTTCCCAGCTCAAATTCTTGTTTGGGGCTTGCCCCCAACTCTCCAGAAGCTGTGCTGCCATCTTGATTTGTTTTTGCTTTATAAAGCAAAAACGGTCCATTCTGAATCTTGCAAATGTTTTGTAAAGATGCTTTCAGGTCAAAGAAGTGGGCTCTCACTGTAGTTGTGTCATGCCAATCTGCATTATATCTCAAAACCCATAACATCATTAAAATACATTGTATACCAGGGAAAAGTAATTCTACTTATGTCTCATTGTAATTACAACAGATGTGTCCCACTGATTTTAGTGGAACTTATGTGACTAATTTTCTCTGGGTTTGGGTCAGTATGTTTATTGACCTGCGATGGAACGCAAACACATTGCTACAGCTATAGTTCCATTAGAATCTAGGGCATTTTGCTTTCCTTTATGTCAGATGAGCACTAAACAAGCTTTTTAAAAAAAACACCTCTAATTTTCAAAGGCGAATTAACAAATACTTAACCTCTTTTCCTGTTGATTTTCTTCTCTGGTAATCTTTATTTTTTTGGCTGTTTCTTCCAGCAAAGTTCTCCCCACCACCACTCCCCTCTCTCCCTCCCCACCCCTTTCCACTCCCCTGTTTGGTTGTGTTTGATCACAACAAGCAGAGAAGAGCTAAAACCTTATTGGTAATGTATTCAAACCAAAACTCAGGTACAATATTGCTCCAGTTGTCCTAATGATATGGGGATATCCCAAAACAGTCAAAACCAACAGGTGTAGGCAGATATTCGGATGATGGGGGTTCTACAATTAAAACTTGAGTTGTAGTTCCTTGCTGGTTATTCTGTTCACTTTAAGGGAGACTAAAGTTCAATTCTGTCAAGAAATACTTTTGTAAGCCGCCGTGAGAGCCTTTTTTGGCTGAATGGCAGCATAAAAATCCTTAAATAAAAATAAATAAAAATAAATAAATTCTGGCCCTCAAATTGTTGTACACCTGCCTACACGGAGAAACAGTTGAGCACTTTTCATATATTAGAATGCTGTTCAGGGATCTGTGTAAAGTGATAAAATTATGCTACACAAGCACTGAACAGCAATTTGATCATGTGGCAGAATGCTCATTTTGCTACATAGCCAACTGTATTGCACTTTTATACAAAATCATAGCTTAAATATTACTTTCATAAGCCAAATTGTCACAACAGGGAGCAAGACATTCAGATTCCTTTTACAAGTCATCATTTTCATTTTTGCTCTCTGAATTATTAACAGCATGTGCTGTTAATCTTAAACTCACCCATAATAAAATATAGAGAAGGTAACATCTGTCCTTGATTTATATCTTTCACAGATCACAAAAGAAGGATGACGTACCTCATATTGCAATATTACAACCCTGACAGCAATTGAAAATAGAATTCGGTATAAGCACTAACATTTCCTATTTCATGTGTATTTTTATTCAGCCTTCTGATTTGTTTGAAGGAATGTGAACATTCTCATCCTGTACCTTGTAAATGGATGTGAGTTTATGTCTGTCTTGCTTAGACAGAGGATTTTCAGAAGACTCTCAGTAGTTTTTTCCCTGATGATTATTGTAATGCTAGCTAGGGTTTCACTATGTCCATACACCAGTTTTTAGCTGCAGAAAAGACTTTCCCTTGTGGGGAAGGAGCAGTGTATGCTATTCTGTTGCTGTCCTTCAGAGGTCATGTAGTATCTAAAACATATTCCAAGTCTTATAGGAAACTAGTTCCATGCATTTTTAAATTGCTTTCTACTCATCTAAAACTTGTGTCTGGGACAAAGCCATTTAGCCTGTCCATCTGTGCCAGTATTCTCTCAATTTAATATGACATCGTGTGTCTATGTCATGCGATGAGCATTCCATAGTTTCATCAAGCGATCCTTGTCCTGGCTCAACTAATCCTTCCCCTTCTGCCCTTATCTTTGCTCAGTTACTTTCATTTCCCATCAAATTGCCAACTAATCATAGAACATCCATAGAACCTGTCTGACACTTTAGTGTCATGTGGTTGCTGTGATTTTTGAAATTTACCTCTACAGGTGGCTGTTCCAGCAACTTCCTGTTTTGAAATCCTGTAGTTCTTAGTCTAGTTTTGGTTTTATGTCTGTTGGAATATCAAGATAACTGCATCTACCTCAGTAATAACTGGCTCTCATTTTATTATTGAATACAGCCATTTGATGTCCAATTCCATACAATAAACCAGAGGGGGGGGATGGCTTTTGGCACGCACCCTTATGCGCCACATTCCTGCTGCACTGCCAAATTCAGCAGTGTAAAGGAAAAAAATAAAAACCCAGTGGTTTGGTGCTGAATTTCAGTGGCAAACAGCTACAGAAGGCTAAAACAGACAAATGTAGCTTGTTTTCAAGCTACATTTACCACCACTGCAAATTTCAATGGCATGGCAGCAGTTTTGGCACATCTTGCCCCCAGGCCACGTATTACCCAGCCCTGCTGTAAACTAAATGGTACCCGGATTAGGCTTTGCTAAGAATACTCTTGTAAGATTAGAATGAAACATCATAGCTCAACCTCTTGAGTCCTCCTTGCAATGTTACTCAAACAGTGAAGTAGTAGAAGAGAGGAGCAGAATCAGTAGCAGACCACTTGCTGAACTGTCTTCTCAATGTGCCAAAATTTGCTGACCCAACACTTCCTTGTCTACTTTCCTACTGTCCATGGTGTTAGAAATACAGATCTATGGGGCCTTCTCCAGAAGGAGATTAGCACACATCACTACCCCATCAACCTATTGATTAGCATCTTATTTGATGTGCTTAGGTTATGGGATAGGAGAGAGATTAGTGTCGCCTTATTCCCCATTTTGTAATATATTATTACCCATTTTATTGTGTGCTGTATTCCCTAATTAGTGCTGCTTTATTTCCCATTTTGCTGCCTACTGATTGAGATGGCCTTTTTACTTTTCCTAAGTCAGCATAGAAATATATATTCAGAAGAACATATTCATGCTATCTGTATTGTAACAATAGATTGAAAATCCAGCCATAGTCCCTTATCAAGACAATTTCAAAATTTCACACTTGCCACAAACAACATCCTGTCCTGCTGAGAGTGCAGTGTCCATTTGATACATCTGATGTCCAGAGAATGCTAACTACTCAGATTCCTGTGATGCCTCCTTTAAAAAATTTTTGGTCAGGAGTTATCTGTCCTGGAACCATTGAAACCTAGGGGTTTTGTAAAAATTTTCTTCACGTGTCTCCTCAAAGCCTTAATGCAACAACAGAATTAGTAACTAATTTAGCCTGACTCACTATCCCCACTTCCCACTTTGTTTTGGTGTTGTGATGCCCATGTCCAGGGATCCACAAATTTTGTCTGGCATTGCTAGTTAGCCAAAATGTGTGATCACCACAAATCCTGCCTGTTGACCAGCTTGGGAAAAGGGCAGAGGCTTGTGCCTGCCGTTGTGATGGGCTTTCAGAGGCACTCAGAAGGGCCTCTGAATCCCAGCACAACCTCAGAGATAAGCACTGTAAATCTCTCATTTGTAAGTGCCACGAAGCTAGGTTAAAAGATATATACTTGCCACTGACAAGTGCACTTGTAGACCCCTGACCATATCATTCACTTTCTGGTGGCCTAAAAACTAAGGGTGCTTCCAGGTGAGGCTTGTATGGTACAATTGTCTCATGCATGGAATTTTACAGGGATCCCAACATTGTCTTCAGTTTGTAGCCTTCCTGTGTTTCCCATTGCTTTTTCCATCTTTTTTAAGGAGGACAAGACAGAACAGCTACACAATGCTTTTGATTATTAGCACTAAGAGCCCTCTGTCTGGAAGTACCCTAAAATGCAAGATTGTAGTTCACAGTATGATCTCTCAGACAGCCAAGTTTTGCATTCCGTAAGGGATCTGTTTCTTGGCTAGAATAGCCCAACAATGCCTGCTAGGGTTGTTAAGAACCCAGTACCTGAAAGAGCAGAAAGGCTGCCCTCTCAACTGATTAAAGGAGTCTTGCAGATTAATTGCTTGAAAGTTTTTCTCCATAGAAACATTAAATAAGACAGCTGCCTAGAAATGGCAGCCACTCCTCTTACTCTTTGTTAGTAATTGGAATGTGTAGCACAGTAGTAGGCTATTATGAGAGATCCCATGACACAAGGACAGTTGCAAGGGGACAAGCTATTGCTTTCTGTCTACTTTCTAGTCCGCAGCATATCCTGAATTCTTTGGAATGGTGAGAGCCAGGTCAAAGTTTAGAGGGCTTTAAAAGGGGATTAGATGGATTCCTGGAAGACAAGTCTATAAATGGCTAGTTAGGGTAACTAAATGGACTTTTCCCACGTCCATAGATAAGGTACCTCTGAGTAACAGGCACTGGTGAAAACAACAGAGAAAAGATATCACCATCATGCCCTGCATATGAGTTACCCTCCTAGAAGCATACCTGGTCACCTGTTCAGAAACAGAATGCTGGAATAAATTAATCTTCATTTAATCCCTCAAGACAATGTTCATATTCTTATGAACTGAAGGGTATCCAAAGTTTAGCTTTGCAATATATATAGGACGATGCACTCCTCATTCCAAGACTCTGTATCTTCCGTAATGTGCACATGGAGCTTCTCTTGTCCATGCGTGGAGTCTGCTCTGTTGAGAATTGAGAAGCCCATTCCTAGGAGCATTACATATGCTTATTGGAGCACTTTCACCAGCAAGTAATTGCTAGACTGAGGCATTAGTGCTCAGACAGAAACAGCACTCTGAAAGATAAGAGAATACAGGTAGTAAGTACATCAATGCTTTGATAATTACTGAAGGATTCAGAGTGTATAAGTGTAAGGCCACTGCACACATTTTTCTAATACAAGTTTAAATACAAATGTTGGAGCAAGTGTATAAAGCTGTCGTTAAAATCGGGGCAGGTGCATATCCTTTTCTGTGCTTACCTTGGAACTGATGTTTTAATGGCAGAAGAAGCCACAGAGACAGCAGCAGGAGCTGAATGACTACTGGGTGTGGGGATAGAGAGGTGGAGAGGAGGGGAGACCTCGCGTTATGAATAACACGAGAGCTCGCCCTTGTTCACATGCGAGGCGCGATGAGCTCAAGAAGAGAGCCGTTGTGCCCACCATTTTTTTTTATTAAAGAGGCAGGAGCGGTCCATCAATCCTGCGCAAACGTAAGTGGGTTTTTTTTATTTTACCAACTTTCCCCGTTCCCCCCACCCTAGCCCCAATGGGCGCAGTACTCCTGGCTCCGTGCAAGTAATTGCGTGAAGCTGGGAAAAGCCACGGAAACAGGCCACATGCTCGCGGTCTCAGGCCCAGCCTGAGACTGCGAGAAAAAGCAGGCCCAAAGTGTAGGGATCCACTGTGCGTCATCTAGACGCACAGGGGCGATCCCGGGTATCAGCCCGGGATAACCCCTGGTCTAGCAAAGGCCTCAATCACTCATGCACAACCTCTAAAATTTAGCTCTCTCATTGTGCAAAGAGCTGTGATAGTGAACTTGCAAGTCTTGTACACTCTTTCTACTTAGATGTACAGGACTGTGAGCTCTTCACATTAAAGATAGAGAACTGTATAACCAGCCCACATAGCCCTCTGTGCTAAGCATAGCACAGCACTATTGCAGTTAGTGCATAGCACTATTGCAGGGAGAGTCCACCTCTCAATACATGCCCAGGGACAATTGTTACTTGTCCCATGTCAACAGGCAAATAGCAAATTGCAAGGCTGGTATTTAAAATATGTGTGAGTGGATGTGTGAATGCTTTTTATTGCTCCCAGTATATGTAGTGGGAAGCCAGGATCTCTGTACTTGTGGTAGTGTCCTGGTGTGTTGTTTTTGTACTACTAATCATTTACCTCACTTTAAATTTGCTAAGGCCACGCAGTGACTCGGTGGACATCTCTGCATCCCTAATCCAGCTTCTCTTCATTAGGCCACACTAGTTCTCAACTACAGAATGAAACAGAAATGTGGCCCTTAATGTCCCACCTTTTCATGCACTATTTGTAGCCTCAATATTTGTCTCCTTGTCAGGAAAAAACAATGTGAAGTGGCCTTGAAAAGGAGAAGGGTCTGGGGCCTTAGCTAGACCTAAGGTTTATCTGGGGGTCATCCCTGCCTGCTCCCGGGATATCCTGTGTGTCATTTACATGAACAGGGATGACCCCGGGACGATCCCGGGATAAATCTTAGGTCTAGCTAAGGCCTGAGACTTTCTATGATCATTTACAGAGAAAAAGCAGAACAGGCCATCTACCTCAGGGCCAGACAGCCTGCACCATGCTTCTTTGGCAGGGTGGGGTGGAGGCCATGATGCCTTGTTCCAGTGACCCAAGGGCAGTGCTACCACGGAACTTCTTAGGAGCTGCTTTTAGCCTGATAGGCTCTGGTGTATTGCTACTCAGGCAGACATCTGAATCCTCTCTCTTCCATGCTGCTAGAGGTGATATTCTTTTCCTCCTTTCAGTAATAGAATGAAAGAAACACAGCTGGAGCCTTAAACTGTGGAAAGGTGCATTTGTCGTGCATCTGGAGAGCCAAGGCACTTAACATTTTTAGTGCAGGAAGGCAGTGCAGAAGTAATACCCTCATCACATTCAGTACAAACTTAATTTTTCTTCTTCTGGGGCAGACTCTAAAAAACCTTTCTACAAGTCTGCAGTGTTGTTTGATTTGAAGCAAGGAGAAGCCTTGTGGCAGTGATACTGCACATGTGCGTTCACAGACACACACCATTCCAGAGAACAATTTTGCATCTATCTTTAAATGTTTGTATTTTAAAAAAGGTGAGAAGGAATGATAAAATGTATAAATGCCACTTTTTTTAAAAAAGGGGGGGCAGTCTGTCTGAAACTTAAGACTCGGGCAAGACTAAAGGATTGAGCCAGGACCTCATGTATGTCTCTTACATAAATTACAAAACTGGGCTCACGCTGCTGACCTGTTACAACTGCTCTTTGAATACTGTATCTGCCTTCACTCTGTGAGGCTCTTTTCCATATACATACTTGAAGGGATCTTTGGAATCTGGTAATTTTGCATGTCTGGCTGTAATTACGTCACAGAATAGCTGGAAATTGGAAGTCATTCATGCAGTAAAAAAAATAAAATCCATCTGGTTCCCACTTTCACCCGCCTATGTACATTTCTATTTTGCAAAGCCAAAAAGTGTTGAAAACAAGCCCCCACTCCTGAAAACAAGCTTTTATTTCTGATTGAGCACCACCACCCAAAATGAATGTGTTCTGATGTAGTGCGTGTACAGCAGAAGCTGTCATGACTCTTTTAAATCTGCTTTGCCAATTCTATTATTTTCTGTCCAGTGCTGTGTAAAGGAAATGTCTCCCATAAAAATTTAAGTTGCAAAGAGCAGTCCGGTAGCATTAACCTACTCCTCTCATTAAAACATAGCACAACAGAATGATACAATTCTAGTCTGGCACGACTCTACTGAACGGAAAGTAAAGTTCTTAAAGAAAGGAGAGCAGTTTTTAATGAATTGAAAACGTCACTGTGTAGAGAGGCTCGCTCACTCAATGCTGCTTAAGATAGCACATTGCTGATGTGGTGCTGTAGTGGATTACTCCAAGGTGTTCTAATGATCTCAATATCCTTGAGGGGCGGAACCTTCTCAAAACACCTGTTACAATGACTTAAAGCACTTAGTGTTGGGGAAACTATTCTAACCCCTGCTTGTGTCAAAACATGAAACAAAAATAAAATCTGACTTCCCCCCCCTCCACTATGTCACGGTTTGTCTTTTTTCAATATTTTCCTTGCTAGTTTTTCTAACAAGAAGTGACTATAATGTAGTAATGTACAGCATGACCCTATGTATGTTTACCTAGAACTCTGAGGTAGGTATGCCTTAAGACTGTGCTCTTAGACCTATTTTTGATTTACAACAGCACATGGCAGTGGACAAAAAGAGGGGGAGCAAACAGTGAACATGAGAGGACTCATTGGAGACAGGTAAAAGTTACTCTGCATTATCAGTGCAGGCCAGCTTTGCATAATAAAAAATGACAGGAGACTCCACTTGACATTGCAAGCAGAATGGAGATTCTGAATACATTGCTGGAGCCCTTGATGATTATTTCGCAAACAGAATCCTGCTTTTTCCTCCATTAGAAGATCCTACTAAGATCTGAAGATTGAGAAGACACTAAAGTGTAGCCACCAAGAATCACAACTATCACAGAAATGAAGAATGAGGTTTCTTTTCACTCCAGTTGCAGTAACCACAAGAGTGCAACAAATGTTTCTGTCTCAGGCCCCATCTATTCAACACTACTTTGCCTACTGATTCCCCCCAAACCCCGAGGCATTGCTGCTGCAAAGCAGCATCGATAGGGTAACATAGCCAGGAAAAATGAGCCAGGAAAAATCACACTGCCATTGTCAGATGGCAGGAATGGGCAGCAAATATCGAGGGACCGCAAACCTTTTGTTGTTGTTTTTGGGCAACTCTGCACAACTTTGAAAGCCTTTAGCAATGCATCTGCACTGCTACAGTTCATTGAATTGATGCATTATACATCATAACTGCCCTTACTTTCATTCCCCAGACTTTAATATCACCGTGGCAGCCATTACTAGGCTTGTCAATCCCCCTCCCTCCTGCCCTGCATTCTCACACCTACCCTGCACTGGGATCCATCCCTAACTATGCCCACTCTCTTAATCTGAACAGAAGCCACCACTAACAGATGAACAAACAACAGTGGTGATATCAGAACAATGTAAAAAGTCACAGTAAAACGACACTATGAAAAAGTGTAGTTTCGCAGGATATAGCACAATGTGAATGCAAGATGGCAGCTGCATCATAAACAACCGGGTGCAACTCCGCAGCCATGACTGGGTGTATAGAGCATATAGACAAGCCTGAGTCTGAGATCACCTTCCATTTTTATAAAATCTAACTTACCATGATACACATGTCTACCTGGTAAACTAGGTGAATTGCCAGGTTTTATCTGTAGAAAGGGTAAATAGGTATTGGAGAATGGTCCTAGGATGGCAAATCTGACAAGGAAGGGTGGGGGATACCTTGTTACATCCCAGGATTCTTTACGAAGTACATTGTTAATGGTCCAGAATGTCTGTTGACATTTTCTCAACAGAGCAAATGATTTGGAGATAGTAGTATTTCTGTATTTGAATGAGAAAGCCATCCAAGCTTGGAGAAAGTGATACACCCCATCCCCTCAATCTAAATGGAGGGGGCAAGTGTGTGTGTGTGTGTGTGTGTGTGTGTGTGTGTGTGTGTGTGTGTGTGTGTGTTGGGGCAGGAACAACACACCAGGCAATAGAAGCAATGCATGAGTGCATATCTCACTTAAAAAAAAGATATAGCAGCTGTGTAGGGAAGAAGCAAGATACAGCATCTAGGGAAAAGATTTTAACCCTACACACACACACACACACACACACACACACAGGGAAGCTACCATTAGTACCAATGGCTGTTTCCCTCCCAGGGTAAATACCAAATTTGGGGTAGGGGAGGTGATTTTCAAAGGGACTACAAATGGGGAAAAGTTAACCCCCTTCCCACAGTCATGATCCCACCCCTGATTCCACCCACTCACATACATACACCATTTCCTCTTTTTAAACAACATGAAATGTGATCATACTTTTCTTGTCTACATTGGAGAGAGAGAGAGAATAATACCTCACATATAAAATCTGTTGCCATTACAATTCATCATTAATAAGAAACATATACAATTATTCACTTAAGCATCTTAAATTTTGTAACATTCATAAAATGATTGTGTTGTATTGTGTACATTATTATTCCAAAACATAATAAATAAACTCCATCCCTCAATACAATGACCTCCATCACACCTACTTTTTTTATCCAGTTTTCATCCATGGTTTCCCACTCTGTTTCCTTAGCAAGTCAAGCACTGGGCACTTCAATGTCTGTGTGCTGTTGCACTCTTTCAGCTCATGTATCTTTTCACCTGGAGCGCTACTATGCCAGCGAAATTTCCCGCCCTGCCCCCTACAGTCTCCTTTCCCCTGCAGTTATTTTTTTATTTTTTATTTTAAAAAAAATATTTTATTTCTGCGTAAATACAATAGTACGGCAGCCTGAAACTGCGCAATTACAACACGCTATACTTTCCCCTAAGATCATATTAAACAAACTTCAGGGAGAGACGGAAAGGAGGCCACTTTTAGGAAGCAGGAGGGAGCATGGGCCAACTCTTGCTGCCACTTGGCTTGGGAAAGGTTTACCGGGGGGGGGGGGGGAGTGAACGTGCATTGCGGCTCGAGTACCGGGAGAGCCAGTGCCTCGCTCCATTTCTATATTAAAAAAAAGTCTTTAACTGCGAAGCTTCACAGTTCTGGGGAGGCACGGGGGTGAACCACCACCACCCCTGTCACAGTGGATTTTCCGCATTTCTTTTAAGGTGAAAATGTACCCCTCGTCATGCCTACTCAGGAGTAAGAACATAGAGTTAAATAGGACCTTTCTCTCCCCCCCCCATGGCTGAGTAGAGAATCGAGCCACCCTCTTCTTTTGTTAGCAAGACTGCCCTTAGACACACACTCGCCCAACGAAGAATGGGATGGGTGGATAGAACGCAAGGACAGCAGTACACTGGAGGGAGGAGCGCATTTATTTTGCATGGAAGGAAAAAAAACAGACTTCTCCCACTCCAAAAAGAAACGAAAAATGGAGGGGAAGAGGTGAAATGAGTAAAGGCATGTGAGTACCGGGCTGCAAAACTGCATACCAGGCATGGTGAGTGTGTGATAAATCACTGGTGTGATGGAGCTCAGTATCATCCTTTGGTCTATTTTTTCTTGTTCTGATCATATTAGTTAGTTTGACCATATAAACCATGGTCAAACTAACTTGATGGCCTTATAGGCCCCTTCCAACTCTACTGTTCTATGATTCTATATCCCAAAACCCTCAGATAACATTCAGTCAATGGGGGAGAATTAATCTTTTGAATTTGAAATGAATAGCCAAGCAAACTGCTGTTAATAAATGTACCATCATTTCAACATCTGTTGATAACACCCTACAATTAACTCGTAATGCATAACCTGTTATATTTTCTATTTCCTAAATAATAGTGGTCCAGTATATTCCTAATTTAGAGCATGCCTCCAAAATATATCAAACATCTGCAGAGAAAGCACAGGGTTTCCCTAAACATGCCATCAAGACAGCCCCAGGGAGTTGAGTTCCTTCCTCTTCCCCCAACATCTCGGCCCACAGAACACCAATTTCCTCTCCTACAAACAGCTATTTCTTGGACTCTACATGGATAATACATGGTAATAGTATGCCACCTAGTGGGGAAAGATGCATCTAGTTATGAAACAAAAACAAATTAATTGCTTCAAAACAATTGTAAAAAGACGTGAAGGAACAAATGGACAAAATCTGGACATTTTCATTAAGATCCAGTTGGAGATTACAAGAAAAAAAGTGTGAATCAGAGCCTTTTCCTTTTCTTTTCTTTTCTTTTCTTTTCTTTTCTTTTCTTTTCTTTTCTTTTCTTCAGTGCTTGCATTCAAGCCCTACTACAGCCTAGTTCTACTAGAGCAGCAGGTATTTTAGAAGCTTATAGCAGCCTGAGGGGAATCACTCTATTTCCTTTCTTGTCTCTTTTGAGCTACAGTCACCCCGTCTTCTGAGAGTCAACCGTTATCCAAGTGCCTTACGATGGCTATTATTATTATTATTATTATTATTATTATTATTAGTAGTAGTAGTAGTAGTAGTAGTAGTATTATCCTGCCTTTTGACCAATACTGGGCCTCAAGTCTGCTAGCACTCCTTTATTTTGCTGCGGGCGTTATCTAGCACGGGCTAACAGTCCACTTTAACAAAAAAAATCTTTCTGACCTTTTACCATAAAAAAACCTCCACTGCTTGAGTAAGTGCAGGATGGGCCCCTAATGGGTGGCACCACCACCACCCCAAGATTAGGGTGACCATATGTCCAGTTTTGCCCAGACATGTCTGGAATTGGGGGGGGGCAAACCCAATTCAGGGGGAAATCCCCATTTCCCCCATTATGTCCGGGCAAAACGCGGGGGCTGGGGCTGCTGTAGTACGTGTTCCCGGGCTCGTGGGAATGCGTGCGGCAGCTGCCCTAGGTTGGCGCTGGGGGCTGGGAGACATGTTCCCAGAAGTCCAGAATGTGTCTTCCAGCTCCTCCCCCAGCGCTGATGCAGGCCTTCTTCTGCGCGATGGCACCAGTGCTTAGGAGAAACCTAGGTCAGCGCTGGGGGGAGGAGCTGGAAGATGCGGTGTTCCGGACATCTGGGAATGTGTCTCCCAGCTCCCGCCCCCCAGTGCTGATCTAGGCAGCTCAGTTTTTGCTCATTGCAGGCGGCTGGGCCTGGCCCAGCTGCCTGTGATGGGGAGCGAAGATGAAGCCCTGCCCGTTGCCTCCCGTTGCCCTCATGTTTGTCGGCATGAGGGCGATGCAAGGCAAGGGGAGGGGCTCAGTTTGCTCCCTGCCGCAAGTGACAGGGAGTGAAGACAGAGCCCCTCACATCACCCTCATGCTTGTCAATGGAGAGCGAACACATGACGGAGAGCGAACACAGCAGCGGAGGTACCAGGACAGCGGTGGCCGACCAGACCACCTGGTTAAAGAGGACAGTGTTAGCGGTGGAGGTACTGGGAGGACAGCTAATGATGGTGATGATGATAATGATAATGGATGCTGATGCTAATAATGATGCTGATAATGATAATGGATGCTGATATTGATAATGCTGCTGATGCTGCTAATGGATGCTGATAATGATAATGGATGCTGATGCTGATATTGATAATGATGCTGATGCTGCTAATGGATGCTGATGCTGATAACGATAATGGATGATGGAGATGCTGATAATGGATACTTATAATGCATGCTGGCTGAGGCCATGCCCCCTTGGGGGCCGAACATGTTGGGGTGGCCACGCCTCCTTAGGACAGCCATATTGTCCTCCTTTTTGGTTTCCAAGATATGGTCACCCTACCCAAGATGAGCCCTAACAGAATCTATGAGCCCCACCCTCTAATGTTAGCCATGCCCCCTTCCTTTTAAAGCTGTAGCAAGGTGACATAAAAAAAGAAAAGAAAAAGAAAAGAAAAGAAAGAAAGACACCAGCTCACCTACCCACCCCCAGTGGCTTGTATGGAAGGGACAGTGTAAAAGCCAAAATGGCCCATTTATTTATTTATTTAAAATAATATGCCAAACATTATGGCATGTGTTAGAGACACCTGAGAACAATATTTTAGGGCAGCACCCTTGAAAAATTAATTATTATTATTGTGATGATGATGATGATGATGATGATGATAATTCTGAACACGTCCAGAATACAACAGACTGGCCTGGAACAGTCACTTCCAAATGAGCCAAATCAGCCAAATTCACCAGTCACACATGGAAGGCATGCAAGAACCCACAAAATGTCACAAAAACCATGTTCGGATACCTGTTCCAGGCAATAGTCCATATTCTGGGGAATGGTCCAGAATGGCAACTTCCAAGTGAGTCAATCAACCAAATTCGCCAGTCACACATAACTACATGGGAGGAATGCAATAAGCCACAAAATGTCCACAGAAACTTCTTTAGGATAGCTTTTTCTGGGCAATAGTCCATATTCTGAAAAATGGTCTGGTGCACCAACTTCCAAGTGAGTCAACCCAACCAAATTCACCAGTCATGGATGATTATATGGGGGTGATGCAATAAGCTATAAAACCTCCACAAAGCCATGCTCTTGTGCCTGTTCCAGGCAACAGTCAGTATTTTATAATATGGCCCAATATAGGAACTTCCAAGTGAGACAAATCAACCAAAATCTCCTGTCACACATAGCTATGTGGGATGAAGGCAGTAAGCCACAAGTCTTCCACAAAAACCATGCTCCAGTATCCATTCCAGGCAATAGTCCATATTCGGGAAAATGGCCAAGAACAGCAACTTCAAAATAAGCAAAATCACCCAAATTCACTTTTCACATGTAACCGCATGGGAGTGATGCAATGAGCCACAAAACCACCAAAAGAACAATGTTCCAATATCCAGTGTGGATCTACACTTCTGCTTATATCGATTTTTTGAGCCTTTGTAATGTTGTAACTTGTATCGCTACCTTGTATACCGTTGCTCAGTAGTGTTACTTACCTTTTCTTGTAACGTTGTTGCGGAGCACACTGTTCATTGCCCCATTGTCTGCGTTGTTTCTTCTTCTCGTTTCTGTGATCCTTGCAATTCCCAGACTGTCCTTTCTCTGCGCCTCCCACTTCCTTGTTTTTGTATTTTCCGCGCCTCTCTAGCTAACATTCTTTTATGTGCATGCTCTTAATTTCAAATCTTTGTGGCGGGAGTTCTTCAGAGAGAGTGGTTTGTGGATTGTCGGAGTTGTCTGTCTCTTGAGGAAAGTGTAGGGATGCCTGGTGAACGGAATATGTTAAATCTTTCTCATTTTTAGAACATTATTTCCGTGGCATTACATGCGACCTACCTCGGGTAAAAACTTTTTAATTTTTTTTAATTATATGCGCATAATTTAATTTATTTTTTAAAAAAATTAAGGATGCGCATATGCGCATCCTTTAATAAAAAAAAATTAAAAAAAGTTTTTGCCTGCAGTAGGTTGCATGTAATGCCACGGAAATGTTTAAAAAATGAGAAAGATTTAACACATTCCGTTCACCAGTTCTAACAATGGTTACTGAAGGCGCGTAGAGGAAGTTACATCAGACAGGAAGCCCAGTGAGGGATCATGTGACATTAGTTTCGCAATGCGACACAGAAGACATCGTAACAACGGAGCACATTGACAGAAGTCTAATGACGCAGAAGTGTTACAACGAAAGGTAAAACGGTACAAAACCTTTCTGTATAACGTTATAAGGAACACATCACATGATCACTGACATCATCCAGAGCTATCTATAACATTATAGCTACAGTAATGTAGGTTCGACCCCAGACTTCCATTATTATTATTATTATTATTATTAACTTTTGTGGGAGATTTGTGCAAAAGTGCACTTACACATATCTGCATGCACACAACAGAACTAATGTGCATTTGTAAATGGATGAAATTCTTGCAGAAAAGATCCAATTTCATCAATGAGTGGAAAGGACGCCTGACAATCCGTGAAACACAAATGGAGCATATTTAAGAAAATTCATACATCCCTACCCATGCCTCCTATTTGCATTGCCAAAGCGGCACACATTTGCAATATGAATTGGAGGCACGGGGAACATGCTGGCTGGGGAATGCTGGGAGCTGTAGGTCTTTTTTCTGTCTAAAACGTGCATAAGATTGTGCCTAAATCACTTTAAATCTGTGATATAGATACATTATCTAATTGGAATGGAACAAACACTTTGTAACAAGCACTTGAAACTCTCCCACATATGGGAAATGCAAAGGGATTTTCATCATAAGCATATGTGTTGGTCTACGTTATCTTTTATTTACATAAATGAAACAAACGTTTTAAAAATCCCTATTTCTTGTAACTCCAATTTTGACAAAATGCTTCTCCCTTTGAAACAGTTACATCCCCTCCCAAAGCCAGCCCAAGATATTTTGCTACCTGAGGCAAAATAGCAAATGGCTACCCTCCGCCATGCTCCCCAAGTCAAGATGTACGTATGTATCCAAGGCAGAAAATCCCACAAGGGCCTCTCCCTGGGAGTAAAACTACCGTAATAATAAATTAACTAACAGCTCACTGCCTTTACTGCCCAGTCAAGATCAGCTACCTGAGCAGCCCTCTCACGTAGCAGGGATGCCACATAGACCTTGCCACACACATTTTATTGCATGAAGGCTGGCAGGTAATGAATGTAGGACTCTGCCTTGGTGGTACAGTTTGGACAAGTTGGCTTTGCAACTGTCTATAGACTGTGAATTGAAGTGGTTTAGGGCTCCTCTAAACAAGCAGGCTCATGACTGGCCACTCATGGAAGTTTCCTCATCAATTGCATGACCCTGCAGCCCTCCAGTGCCTCTGTTCTTTCTGTGGTTTCATTGAAAACAGACAAAAGTAGTAACAAAAAGACGCCCCTTCCGTTTCATCATGAAAAGACAAAATCATGCTATATAAAAAAAGAGAGAGACAGAAAACAGTGCTGACTTGTGGCTGTATAAATATACAACTCCTAGTTAAAGCTGGGAAAGAGGAGGGGAAGAGAAGTGTGTGTAAAGGGAGTACATTGTGATTATAGGACAAAAATGGAAGCCAGGAAGCTGCAGTAAAGTTGCTGGATTTTCCCCTGGAGCAGAAATGCCCTTACAAAACAGCATGACAGCATTTGATAAATAACCCACAGTGGTCACACAAAGCTCAGAGGGTGACAACAAGAGGGAGGGCCTTCTCAGTGTGGCCCCCTAGTTATGGAATGATCTCCTTAACGAGGCGTTCCTAGCGCCAACATTGTTATCTTTTCAGCACCTGGTTAAAATTGCCCTCTTCTCTCAGACATTTGGAAGCAGAGAATGAGTTATAAATTAGGTCTTGGATCATCTTCGACTGATGGTTTAACGAATTGTTTTTAGATATATGTTGTCTCTGTTTATATGTTTTTATGTAAATGCCTTTCTTTTTGTAGATTTTATGTTGTGTTTTAATGGTTTAAAATTTTTGTGAACCGCCCAGGGGCGGTCTAAAGAGGTAATAAATGAAATGAAATTGTTTTGCATTGGCTTGCTGGCAGTTTATGAGATTTCATACATAGACCTTGCCAAAATCAGAATAAAGGGATGGCAAGTCTAAAGCACTTGAATTGGATGGCACAGATTGCACTTGCAAAATATGAACATTGCATTTTGGTTCCAGGTTCAGAATTTGGGCAGTAGGACTGTGTGGAAATGACACATTTAGTGAAAGGTAGCATCTGTGAATATTTATTTCAGCTCTAACCATTACCCTCAAAACTGGGATAAGAGATTGCTAAGTATGTATGTAGTCTGTTGTACCATATTGCCTAGCGCTGTTCTAGTATAGCAGGTCAGGACAGTGTTAATATGCCAAGGAAGTGTCATGGCATTGTAGCCCTTGGTGGTCAGGGTGCATCTCTCCTAAGGTGATCAGGGCTGAAATCTCTCCCTGGAGTGGCTGAGCACAGCTTCTCCAAAGGTCTCAAAATAGCTCCCCTAATCTCCTTGACGTGGCTACAGATGGAGCTGGGTTCAGCGGATATCCTTAGTCAAATTAAGTACACTCTCACCCGCACTGAGGAGCCTGAAGCAGTGCAGAGAGATTGATCGGCAGACATTGGCTCTGCTGGCTGGGGATGATGGAGTTGTAGTCCAACCCCTCTGTTGGGGAAGGCTGCTCCAGCAGCTGCATTGAGAAGATGGTCTGGCCAGCAGCTGGCCTTCTCAGTTGTGACACAATCCAAACCATTCTGCTTTTGGCAATGCTCATATAAACAAAAGACATTTCCACACTCAGGTCCTTTGCTGAAGCATTGCTCTTGCACAATCAGCTGGAAATAGAATTATAAACTATTTTTATTATCACTATTATTGCAGCAGTTGCACAATGCACATCACCTCTGTTCATAAGCAGGGTGCTCCCCATTGTCAGTTACCACATGCCCAGACCCTTAGTTAGTGCAGAAGAGGGCACTCCTCAATTTGTTTAGTCCAGATGTTAAGCCATACTGCTCAGTTCACAGGCTCCTGGTCACAGCACCAGGTTAAGTTACATGTTTTGGCCTGAAAGATGTACACTTTCCTAGTCAGGGTTGAACTTCAGGGCAAAAGTCTGGGGCCCTACTCAAAAGAATGAACAGGAGGACCCCAAAATGTAGCCTGGCTGGCTTATCACATTTTGAAGCAAGCAAAGTAAACACACATTACCATATAAAGACCCTTCCTGTTAAGTCCATTTTGTCCAGTGTTTAAAATTGTCTAACTGCACCACTGCTACTTCCTCACTAGAGAAAAGGCACACTAGCCAACCTTTATTTCAAAAATACTCTGGATAGTGTTGGGAAGATGAAGCCAGGACCAAAATGATTAAATCAAGTTGTGAAGTTAGGATGGCCAATCAGAAAGGTGCAGGAAGGACAGGAGAATCTAGTGGGTCAAGCATGGAGCCAAGTGGGTTATTCTTAGAGCTAATACAGGATCTGGCGGCTCACTAGTGCAGCTGGGCAGTCTGGACTTTACCAGCTTTTTAGACTCCATATATGGTTACCTGACCAAAAAAATGGCCTTACTCGTAAGACCAATACAGAACTCCATCAGACAGGGTGAAATCAAGGTTCCCCATCGTCAGTTCTCCACCCCCGCTTCTGTTGCACAATACTTCCTCTTTCTCTTAAGAAGAAAGAAGAAATAAACAATGTCCATATGGCCAATTCAGTGGGCCATTTTTATCGTGCCGGTTCTCCTGCACACAGCAGGAGATAGCGGCAAGTTCCATCTCTAAAAATAAATCGGACTTACTGGGGTCTTTTTTTGGCACGGGAGGCTGACGACATAGTGAATAGGACTCACAAAAATTTGTGAGTGCCCAGTAATGAAAGTGCAATAAAACGCTCATCTGTTGACACCAATAAACTGCCCAGAGAGCTTCGGCTATGAGGCGGTATATAAATTTAATAAATAAATTTAATAAATAAATAAATAAATAAATAAATAAATAAATAATACTGGGAGTTTTGGCAAACGCAGTCACATGTTGTGCTGTGCATGTAATCTATGAACTGAAAGGAAACTATGAGCCAGTGAGTCCAGCTGTAGCTTTATTCATTCCAGGATAGCTCTGTAAAATTTGAACTAATTCAAACTGGCCACAGGGGAGATAAATTAATCTTAGGGTCAATCCTATGCATGTTTATACCGAAATAAGTTCTACAATTCCCAGCACTGCCCAGCCAGCCACGCTGGTTTGGGCACGCTGTGATTTGTATGACCTTTTTTCTGTCTAAATATGCATAGGATTGTGCCTTTAATTGCATTGTGACATGTGTACAGAATTACCCGTCTGGATTTTTATCTGCTTTCATTTTGGACTTTTAGCCAATGGATTGTTGCTTTCATGACTTTGGGTTTTATGAAACTCTCTTCTGGGCTTTCTTTCCCCCTCCCATCAGATGCTGGCCTCATTTGCATCTTGATGTGGAGAGATGCTAGTGAAAGATTGCCCTAAGCTATAAACACCAGGGAACTGAGCGCTGGCACACCAATGCGCCATGTCCCATCCAGGATCTGTGGCTTTTACACACTTGTTCCGGTCGTTGACAGGCAGGGCAGGCATGGTGTTGCATAGCTATAATAATCTTCTCTTGGCCCTGTTTAAATGAATTACAGTGACAGATGTTCCATTCTTCAGAATCTCCCAGCAGGCCCGGCTGGCCGTCCATCAGCCCCTGAAATCCTATTACCTAGTTTGAAGAAATAAAAAGTTAATCATCACCCTGGCTTTCCACCTACCTACCTCTCCTCCTGCTTCCTACAGCCACCACAAACTCCACTTCTCCGAAGAAGCCTGTGCTGCTGCTGCTGAATCGAGGGCTTGCATTCAAACTCTGGCGGAGATCAGCAAAATGAGGTCCTAGAGCTGCCTTGCGAGGACAGAGTGATGAGAAAGCCAAAGAAGAGCCCCTGCAGCTCCCCCAGGGCAGATGCATCGAGGTCTTCCACCTGACTGACCCAGGGCTGGAGTCATACAGCTTGTGGAGCAGATTTCTTTCTATAAGCCAGTGCCAGGAAGGAAGGAAGGAAGGAAGGAAGGAAGGGAGGAAGGAGCATTCTTTTCACACCTCTGCAAGGTGGCTTTCCTGACCTCCCCAAGACCAGCCCATCTTTCCCTTTGAATTCAAGAGTCGGCTGCCTGCAATGCCCCTTCAGTCAGACATCCTCCGTGAAGTGTGGACATCAGATGCGTAAGTGCAAATATTCCCCCATCCTTCAGCAAGGATAGATCATTGTCAATGGGCAGTGGCTCAGCTTTGGGCTGGACCTTGAGGCAAAGGTCCAGGGCTCCCGAGCTCAGGGCCCAAATCGCCTGCCAGAGATGGGTGCCCTGGCAAACCGGGCCAGCAACAGCCTCTGGAGCGGTCCGCTGGGGCTGTCGCTGCTTGCTACAGTAGCCTGTTTCTGTTATTTCTAAAGGCATTTTATAGTTGGAGATGGCCAACCAGGTACGCATGTAACCTGTACAGAGAGGCTCATTTCATTTTATTTTATTTTATTTTATTTTATTTTATTTAAATAAATATTATCAACTTTGCAGCTATGCTGCTGCTGGGATAATAAATACCTAACATAATTTTAGGCCGCAGTAATACTTGGAGAGCATTTACTAAGTTGGGTAATTAAGCAATGCAGTGCAGGGCTTTTATACAAAAACTGCTTACCCACAAAGTTTAGGTATTTGTGGTGTACAATATATTGAAGATTTAACCACATGTTATGCTGTCCTTACATCTTCATGAAGCCCTAAGAAAATATTTTCTTGGAACGATTCTATGCTAAGTTCCATATGGGGATACATTACGGAAGATTGTTTTTTTATTGAATGACTTGGCTTGGTAAATTGTTTTAAAGGTTAATGTTTTACTATAACTATGACCAAAATGCAGAATCAAGAAAGCTGATCTATTGTGAAGGGGACAATTTTTGATTGGTGTTGAAGATAGTGTAGTGTAGTGTAGCCTTTCCAAACTCAACACCCTCCAGGAGCGTGTTCAGACGAGTGTTTTCTCGCACGCATGCTACTGCCCACTTACGGTTGTGTGTGTGTGTGTGTGTCCTTTAGACAACGACATCTGCCTCCCATGTGCTTCCCGTTCCTTCTGCTCATTTTCCATCACAAAATAGACCCCTTTTAATCCATCTCTAAAAAAAAACACCAACGGAATGTGCCGCCATTTCCTGCTGTGTGCAGGAAAAATGTCATGATATAAACGGCCCCTGAATGGGTCACATGGTCATTGCTGCTTCCTCTTTCTCTCCCCATGTAAAGAGATCATCCGGACAGCAGCAGGAGGCTGTAGCGACGGGAGGGAAACGCGAAAATCCACCCGCCTGATGACGCGATGTGTTGGGCTGCAGCTCTCATAATTCACGGCCCTGCTCTAACTGGGAATGATGGGTAGTTACAGTCCAACACAGCTGAAGAGCATCAGATTGAAAACAGCTGATGTAATGTCTAGGAGAACAAAATGGGAAGGTCCTTGGTTGGCCTCTGCCTAAACTCATCAAGTAGTCTTAAGCAGGTACCAGTCTCTCAGCTTCAGCCTTGCACTTGCAATGTGGAGGTAATAATATTCACCTACCTTTGTGAAGGTGGCTTGAGCACTCAAAAGCACTATAGAAAAACTAAGTATTATTACAGTGATGGGGTCCCACTGCCTTGCTGCTGCCCTGATGTATATCATTCATTCAATAATTCATTTCTTAAATTTCTGTACTGTTCAATAGCCAAAGCTCTCTGGGAAGTTCACAACAATTAAAACCATAAAATACAACACAATTAAATATAATATAAAAGTTTAGCACTACAGCAAACACACACATACACACACAACCAATCCATTTAGCAGTCAAGAATTTAAAAATGTCATGGAATAAAACGGGTATAACCACATGGCTAAAAGTAACCTGTGCGATGGCCAACTGGAAATCATTTGGGAAGGAGATCCCTGGGTTGCAGTGCCATGAACCATAAGTCCCTGTCCTGCATCCTACCTGATGATGGCAAGCAAAGCCTTTGATGATAAACACTGTGAGCAGGCAGGCTCATGTGAGAGGAGGCGATCCTTGAAATATACTGATCCCAAACCATTTACAGCTTTGTAAATAATAAGCAGCATTTGAATTGGGACTGGAACTGAATGGGATGCCAGTGCTGATTAAACAAAACTGTGGCGGTGTGTTTAAAAACATGAACACCAGACACAATTCTGGCCACTAGCTAAAGTTTTCCTGACATTTTTCAAGGGCAGCCTTACATAAAGGATGTTACAGTAATCTAAGTGGCCATGACTAAGGCATGGCTTTCTTGCTTCATGGTGATGTGCCTGTCGAAAGTTCTCTTCTGTGCAACAATCAAAGGTAAAGGAGCCCTGTCCTCTTTTGCGTCGCTGTTTATCAAGCCCAATCTAATTGCCTTACAACAAGCATGTTGCAACTGAGTGACTGGTGGACAAGGAATGATCATCACTATTGCTGGGATGATGACCCTGATGTGCAAATAAACTAGCATATGACAAAATGGGTGAGGATTATCCAGAACGTGATTGTCTGCCACCTACTGGCATGAGAAAGGATCGCACACAGCTTCTGGGCACCATGACTATGAGCTTCTCTCCATTTTAAAAGAAATTAAGGTTGCCTTAATTTGGCTGTCTGCATTAGCTTTCTTTCTTGGATGTGAACGGCAGCATTACACGGGTTTGAAATTGAATACTTCCTGCTCATGTGCTCAACTGACTATCCTGAGACAGCGCCATCTGGTGGTGTAATAGCCTAATGCTGAGAATATACACTGGGAATGGGTGCAATTTCCTGGATATTCCCACATTATTTCTGGGTGTTTTAAACCCATAAAAAAAATCCAGATATTCAGGGGATAGCAGGGGAGAAGCCCTGGATGCTGTCAACATCATGAAATGAACCTGCAAACTTCTGTGAATGGCCAATCACGAGCGTGCTATAAATCACACGTTTGTGTTCTTTAATTAATGGAGGATGTAACAGCTAGGGATTGCTTCAAAAAGTCCATCTGCCTCATACCTCATGTTCTTTTCTTTATTCCCCCTTTCATTAGTGTGAATGAAGAACCTGGGAGCCCTCAGCAGCCGAGACTTCAAAAGCAGGTAGGAAAATCCTTCCCATCTACCTCCTTTACCTGATTTGTACCCTAAGCTCCAAGTGTTCTGATAAATGTGTCTGTTTCATGTCTAGCTAATCTGTAGGGATTCTATTACACTAGTGTCTAATGTTAGCTGTTCGGGAGAATATGGGAGATCTGCCCATGTCTAGCAATGAACTTGGCCTCCGAGGATTCCCATCAGTCACACACAGCTGGACATGGCAGAGGGGCTTCCTGTCTTGAGGGATCTTGAGGTGGATCAAGGGGAACCTGGGCCCTTGTAGGAGGCAGCCACCAACCAATCCCTCAGGATGTAGCTAGCTCTCCCCCTCGGACTTGGAGGTAGACGCCAAGCAACCACCTGAGCCCGCGGAGTGCAGGCGCCTAACAGCACAGTGTTATTATTTATTTATTATTAAAATAAATAAATAATAAAATAAATAAATAACACCGGTGTGATAAATAACACTCGATGGGTTTGCCCTGGGGTGGATTCGGAGTGGCAGCAGGTCATCTACATGACGCAGCTGCCATTGCGAAGCCATCCAGGGGCAAACCTCCGAAGCTCCACTTTGAAAAAGTCGGTCACTTACCCTGACTTTTTCCTTTCAGTAAGGCTCAGGCACGCATTTGCCATCCGTCACCTTGCTTCTGAGCTGCTTGCAAGGCGCGTCTGTGCAGACGCCAAACCCTGATTGGTCGTTATCTGCCCAGACAGAGGGGAGGGGCGGGCCAGCTAGCCAAATGGCCACTGCCCTTCTCCAGCAAAGGGAGAAGCCACAAAAAAAAAGTTTTTAAAACCAGGGATGCGAGGAGGCGTGGGTGACCCATGCATGGGCGCTCCTCCTCACCTGTGAACCCCCACACTCGTGCTCCTTCGCATGTGGATGATGCGTGATGGTGGGAGGTTGGGGGCTCATGGCACCGATTCGCCGCCGTCAAGATGAGCCCCTGGAGTGCTGGCATCATGTCTGTGTATCATCTGCCTGCCTGGTGCTTATTAGGAGCTCCCTATCTTTGACTTACCTGCTGTCTTTGGAGCAGGCCCTGATTACATCCCTGGCGCTCTGTCCTTGCACCACTGCAAGTAGGAGGCTGATGCTGCACTGTTTATAGCCACGGGATGGAGGAAGGTGACTCCCATGTAAATAACAAAGATGAGGTCCTTGTGCCTAGTCAGTAACTTCCGTAAAGAAGTTGAACAAAGGCTCAGTATCATATTTCAAAACATATGAGAAAATCTTCAAATTGTACCCTCCAAAAGTCTGGTTTATTACACACCATTTTGAATTTCATTGTTTGAGGATTTTGGCCCATAGTGAGCTCAGAATGACCAAGGCCCAACATTTGTTCCTTCTGAATCGCACCCTTCTTCTAGGGCAATCTTTTCTTCCCCAATGGAGTTTGTGGGGAGGGGGGGAAGGGGAGATGGAAGAAGTGTGGGGAAAAGTTGGGCTACAAGTTGAAGATGATGTTGTCTGGACCCCCTGTAGAATTCCATGAATGAGGCAAGGTGGTCGCATGAAAAAGCCACATCTAGAAGCACCCATTCTCAAGGGCACCCAGTGATCTTCATGGCTAAGTGGGCATTTGAAGACAGAACTCTCCAGCACTAGTCTCTATCCGCTCCCCTCACACTGACTCCACTGTAGCAACCATGGGCCAGATTAGATCATGGACTATGGCCTGTCTCTTGGCTTAGTGTGCTAGTCTGTCCCAATTAACCTATTTACCAGTAACCAAGCATGAGACAACTACAGTGGCACTTTCATCTCCATGTCATGAGTTGCAGGCTCTGCACTAGTACCTATTTTCTAAACCTTTCTTGCCCAAGCCAATGACTTGTATTTAGTCAAGCATTATTATTTATAGCCTTTGAAGAATGGGATTAGATGCAAGGCACCTAATCTTGATCCATCTGTTTCCTCAGCGCAGTAGCTCTGAGTGACCTCAATCTTGCAAGCTATTTCTGAGCCTTTTCTAGTCTCACAATGTTCCTTAAATCTATTTACCTATCATCAGGTATTCCATAGGTTCACAACCACATTTGTCCTGGCCTCCTGCATGATGTACATGAGTGGGTGCAATAGAAAACTCTCATATAATGCTTCTAATAAGTGCACTCTATGGCACCCAGGTTTAGACCCGGAAATGGGACAAATAGACATTTCCTAGGTAGCAAGCTTTATCCCCCCTCATGTCTGTACAGTTAAAACATGGTGGCCACAAACCAACACGGAGTTAGGCCAGATCTGTGCTGGCCTAATGGCCAGGTTCCATTCTTGAGCATCGCATTTGAAGAGAATTAACTCCCTCCGTTATTATTTAAAACAAAAATAGTAAATACAAGGCCATTAGTCTCTCATGAAAAATGAAGGGTGGGCTGCAATGGTATGTCTCCCTGCTGGCTACTTGGTTATTTTGTACCTGACCTGATCTTGTTAATAAATGTCTTGTCACTTGTTTCCCTGTTTGCTATCAATTGGGGTTCTGACTGGTAAGTTATTTAGGTTATTCTTTTTATTTAATCAAATGTGGATAAGATTTAACTGGTGCCCTCAAGGTTGACGAGCTGTGGATAGTACAGACTGGAATCTTCTGTCCTGAACGATCTTAAATTGTGTTTTTTAAACCAGCAGTAACCCTAATAATGAGATTATGGCTGTGGGAATACTACTAGTTAAGTTCAAGAAGGAATATTTGATAGTAATACAAGCCCATTTCTACACTAACAAGAAGGTCAAACTCCCACACTGCCATATTATATTAGCAGTCTTGAGATATTACTTTTGTGTAGCTGAGGAGACACTATACAGGTTACCCCTGTGATATACATTAGAGAGCAACTTCTATCTCTAATCAGTAATATCACCATGCCCTTTTTAATGTTGAGAAACTGTGAGAAACTGAGGGGCTGTCTAAATGCTCAAAAAGCTCCAGAGTGGGTGCACAGTGGCGTGGTGTTGATTATACAACAAAGTTGCAATCGCGCACCCACCCCAGGGCTTTCCACTGGAGCTGCGGAGAAAGCAAGGCTAGGACGTGCAAACCGATGTCAAGACAGCCCCAAAGCCTAGCTCCAGAGTCACAGCGGAGGCATGGCTGGGTGGTGCCCAGTGGAAGGTGACCTGGGATTGATCACCTTCCACCAGGAAGAGGGTGGGGACGGCTCTGGGCTGCCCAGAAACCTTGTTCTCCCTCCTTAGCACGAGGTTTTCAAGGGATGCAGCACCAACCCAGCGCCGTGAAGACCCCTCCCCCCCGAGGTAGAATTTACTGTGTCTTTTCATCACATGGACTTCACAATATGTCAGATATCAAATATTGGATGTCAGATATTTGTCACTGAATATTGGATATTATTCAGTGGAAATTGAACTTCAGAATTCATGGCAGAGGATTTAGTTGTGTTACTCAGGTTAAAGCTGTAATAATCATGATCTCAGAAAGGTGTTTTGGGGTTAATATTTGTAACCACAGAAGTGCTGAGTTCTCTGCAGTGAAACTCAGCGCCGAAGGACAGGGCATGATCATAGATAGATGTCACGAAATGCTGCCATGTCAGTGCAAATGGCGCTGATTTAAAAATCCTTAATGAAAATTAGCCACCAAGTAGTTTTGAGCCAAGTGGCTTTTCACCATTTCTGCTATAAGCCATTTCTACTTTTCTACACCGTGGCTGGGGTTATCCCCCCACCCCCTTTGACATTGTTGCGGCTCTCCCAATCTTGCGGTGCTGCCATTCCAGGCTCACAAGGTACTTTGTGTCCCTTCAACTAACAATGACATGGCACAGGCTGACCTGGCTCAGATACCTCTTTGCAGACACTGCAGCCCTTTCTACTTCTGGATCTCATGATTTGGTTTTCCATCAGTGGTTAGCTAATTCTCCGTCGAACCACAGAGTTGCACTGGCAGAGATACGAAGTATACCAAATTCACAACTAGAGCATATTGCAATAGGACACAATCCTATGCATGCTTAGACAGAGGCCATGGCTAGACCTACCGGGTCTAGCACCACGGAGAGGGGAGGATCTCGCGATATGGTTATCGCGAGATCTCCTCCTCTGTCTACACGCGGTGCATGACGTCCCAGGAGGAAGGGGACGTTGCACCCTCCATTTTGTTTTTGTTTTTTAAAGGAGAAGGAGCGAATGAGCGCTCGGACGCAAAACGGAAGTGGTGTTTTTTTTAAAAAAAAAAAAACCCACTCCCCCCCCCCGATGGGCACAGAGCTCCTGAGGATCCTGGCTCCTCACGGTTACTCGTGAGGAGCTGGGACAACCCGCAATGCCCAGCCACACATTCCACGGTCTCGGGATCATCCCGAGACCATGGAAAAAGCAGGCTAAAAGGGTAGGGCAATATCCCGGACCAAGAGAGGGGTCATCCCTCCCTGCTCCCGGGATCCCCTGTGCGTCATGTGAACACACAGGGATGATCCTGGGGCGATCCCCGGAATATCGCCCCATTTAGTCATGCCCAGAGAAAAGGCCTACAACTCCCAGTATGTCCCAGCCAGTGACTTTTCCACCGAAGTACTTGGGAAATTCCCACACAACCATCCCGACATAATTATGTGTATTTTATGCAATATATTTAATTAATGGTTTAATTTGTTTTTAGTTGTGTATATTTACTGTTTTATACTATATGCTTTTATCTGTATGCCTCCTTGAGATCTTATTGATATAGGGCGGGATATAAATGTTTTAAATAAATAAATAAATAAATGTAGGGAGCCATACATATCTATCAGTCTGTGGCAAAAATCAAGCTGATTCAATGGGGATGAACAGCATCCTTCCTTATTCACTATACCACTATGTAAATTGGATAATCTAGTTTCTCCTTAGGTATCGCTGAGCCATCTAGCGGTGCTAATTGTGGTACAGCCTAAAATAATCCAAAGATCATGCAAGACGGGTGTAGCCGGCTCTGCCCTATTCATCATTGTTTAGTAACAATGTGGTTTCATCACATTTTCTTTGGCCTTGTTTGTTGTGGAAATCAATGCCCAGTAATATTAGGGTGCCAGAAGCACGTTTTTAAATTCCTGTTATTTAATAGCACATGGGCTTGAGATTAAAGCAAAACCAATTTTCATTTTCGTCCCACCCCCAACCTCACTTTTTTTCTTTCTAATTTTAATTTCTGGTCACGGTGGCTATAAAGGAAAGCATGATGTCTTGGTTATAGTTTATTCCCTAATTATTTTAGAAACCACAAGCCCCAGAAAAAGACCCCCAGATCTCATTTCGTTCATTGCAAATCTCATCTCAACTTTTTAGGAAGGCATGATTCATGTGTTTTAAGCAGGTGGGATTAGCAGTAGTGGGTTGATTTTGCAAATTGACAACGTGGGGCTTGTTTGTTTATTTTGAAACACACCCAGTTGCTATCCTGATGGCTACAAGGCCCTCCTAAACTAAGAGCTGTTGTGTGTCTCATCTGCTCCTCCCTGTATTGTTTGATTCTGAGGAGGCCTGAGTTGCTACATCTTTTCACATTTTGCAAACGCAAGACAGTGGCTCGTTTTTTTTCTAGGTTTTGTTTCAGGGCCATTTCTCAGATCTCACTCTTTTGCTTTTTAGAGGCATTCAGAGTGAGTTGCATATGAACATGCACACACGCATGAGCACACACACAACGTGCACACACACACACATACACACCCCATGATGCAAGTTCTCATAAACAGATGTCAAAAACGCAAAAACAAACAAACCTCAAAACCTGAACATTTTGCACACAGAATAAATTAAGCAATTAAACGGTTTGGGTTATTTTGCCGTTTGGTTAGTGTTTTCAAAAAAAGTTGGATTTTTTTGTATAGGAAGTAAATTAATAAAATGAGGAGAGGGGAGGCATGAAAATTGGAGGGGGAAGGCATTGTAGCTGCAGCAGAAGGAGATGTGCAGTGGACTGACCTTATAGCCACTGGAAGACATGCACAGCTTAACCTTCCACTGATTTCTGATCAGCTTGTAAATGGGAGTTGCTCATTTGGACCACTCGAATGCTAAGAGTTTCCCAGCCTTGCTCTACCCAACACCTTGACCTCAATTTCCTTTGCCGGGCCATTTCCTTTCTGCTGCAGCAGATCCTCGAGCAATGCCCTGATGGCAGGGCAAAGAAGAAAAGTGGGACTGGGAAGGAAGGGCAGTGCTCTCCCCTCTGCCGCCTCATTTATGTTTTCAAACGTATTTGTGTTTTGCTATAAGAGGTTTTGTTTGTTTGTTTGTTTGTTTGTTGCATTCTTATACCACCCAATAGACAAAGCTCTCTGGGCGGTTCACAAAAATTAAAACCATTCAAAGTATAAAACAAACAGTATAAAAACAAGATATAAAATACAATATAAAAGCACAGCCAGGATAAAATGGACTGAGATGCAGAAAGTATTGGAGTGTTTGCCTACCATCCCTGCACTCCAATGCTCTCCCCGTTTGACTGGAACCTGGCCTGGTCTGCTGTCAGGCACTTTCCGATTTGTCCATCTAGTCTAGTATTGCCTGTTCTGACTGGCAGCAGGCCCCCAGGGCCTTTCACATCACCTGATACCTGGACCTTTTAACTAGAGATGCCAGGGACTGAGCCAAGGACCTTCTGCATGCAAAGCAGGAGCTCCACTACAGAGGCCCCTCCCAATTCTGATATTGGAGTAGGAACACCCCCTCACACAAATGCTCCTCTTGAGCATGCTGTGACCAGTGGGATGAAAAAGATCCCATGAGACACTTGCACCTGTCCTCAGGACTTGCTTCCTGCTGTCAATATTGGGTCCCTTCCCAACTAAAGGGGGCCATAAAGTTATTGGGCAGTATCCATTCCACAACCGCAAATAGTGCAAGTGGAGCTCTGCTGAATCGTTCTGCTGCACAACCGGCTGCCCGTGATGGTTGTGCATAAGACATTGCGCAAACGTCACTTTAGTTGGTTTCTTCTCTTGTGCGTAGTTCAAAACCTAGTTTCCGCTAGCACTATGTCATTTGCATTAACGGAATTACATCGTTGGATACTGCCCATTAATACGGAGTGCCCTGTTCATAGGGGAGCATGGACTGCATTCCCTGTACAGACTTTGATCTCTCGGTTCATCATCATTGCACTGGGGGACTATTTCCGGGTAGCCCATTTCATTGGGAGTGTAATCTCATGGGCTGTTGCATTATTGTCAGTTCTCACGACCCATGTTCCCTTATGCAGCCACACCCACTGGAGCAGAAACCAAAGAAGAAACGGCAGGAGGCAACACTGGAAGCCAGGCCCAAAAAAACCAGAGTGAAAAAGCCAGAAGATTCAAGCCCTGCAGAGGAGCCCAGTGTGCCCCCTCAAGGTAAAGGACACAGTGCTCCAGGAATGAAGATACAGAGGACGGGTGATGTGGTCTCGTTGGCCAGTCCTTGTTAGCAAATGTGCTGCCCTGTTTTGTACCAGCTGAAGTTTCCAGACCATTTTCAAAGGCAGCCCCATGTATAACGCATTGCAGTAATCCAGATGAGAGGTTATTAGAACATGGATAACTGTAGCTAGGCTATCTCTGCCAGTTAAGGGCGCAGTTGGTATATCAGCCTAAGCTAATAAAAGGTGCTCTTTGCCACTGAGTTCACCTGTGCCTCAAGTGACAGTTCTGGATCCAAGAGCACCCCCAAACTATGGACCTGATCCTTTAGGGGGGGTGCAATCCCATCCAGAACAGGGTGAACATCACCTAGCTGGACAGGCGAACCACACCCTAACAATACCTCCATCTTGTCAGGATTGAGTCTGATGTTGGCCCCCATCAAGTCCATTACCATGCTCAGGCACTGATTCAGAACAGTCACTGCCTCACCTGGGTTTGATGAAAAGGAGAGGTAGAGCTGGGTGTCATCCACATAGTGATGACACTTCAACCCACATCTCTGGATAACCTCTCCCAGTGGTTTCATGTAAATGTTGAACAGCACAGGGGATAACATAGAGCCCTGTGGAACCCCATGGCCTAGGTGCCATGGCACAGAGCAATAATCCCCCAGCACCACCTTCTGGAATCAGCCATCCAAGTAGGAGTGGAACCACTGCAACACAGTGCCTCCAACTCCCAGCCTATCCAGGACAACCTATCCAGAAGGATACCATGGTCGATGGTATCGAAAGCCACTTAGAGGTCCAAGAGAATCAACAGGGTCGCACTTCCCCTGTCTCTCTCCCGACAGAAGTCATCCCACAGGGCGACCAAGGCAGTTTCCATTCCAAAACCAGGCCTGAAGCCCAATTAAAGTGGATCTAACTAATCCATTTCATTCAAGAGTGCCTGGGGTTGTCCTGCAACCACCTGCTCAAGCACCTTGCCCAGGAAGGGGATGTTAGCCACCGACCTATAGTTTTTAGCATCTTCCCGGTCCAGGTTTGGCTTTTTCAGGAGTGGTCTGATTACCGCCTCTTTTAAAGAGTCTGGCACCACTCCCTCTCTCAAGGAGGCATTTACAAATGCAGGAACAATGAGTGAGAAGGAGGAGCTAAACTGTTTCCCTGCCATTGCATTTGCCATTATCCCGAGGTGTTTTGTTATTCTGCTGAGACTCTGCAACCAGAAATAAGCCCCACCAACAGTTTGGGAGAAGCAGTTTCATGGAGGAGAGCTGAGATGGGTTCAGTGCCCTCTGACTCACTTCTATGGTACTTTAAATGCTCCCCATTGTATAGGAATTTAGTCAGAGCCAAGTTAGGCCCTGCTGCTGCCACATCTAGTTTGTCGCTTACACTGAGCTCCTACCCGTGCCCGTGCTGCAGTGGTGGTAGCCTAGTCAGGTCCGTCCCAAAGAGGCCAGAGAAACACATTCGGCAGCCAAACCCAAAGGACTTGCAGCACACAGCCCTTCACTCCCACTGGCTGCTGTGTTATCGCCTTCCTTTTATGACACATAGCCAATGCTTCCTGATGCTCATTCATCTCCCAAGAGAATCGCAAGACAACCCTTTCTGTCCTCGCAAAGGCAAGGTGCTTGCCCCTTTCCCAAAGATCCAGCACTTAGACCCCTTCTCGCCAAATCATCTTGCGCTTCCTTTGAACCTCATCAAATGTGCAGGCTCACAAATGCTAGGATGGCTCTCGTGAGCCGGCCATTTCCTCCTAGCCACGTCACCTGCCATTGTCTGTCATTCTATGAATACCCCAGCTTTCTCCCTTATCCATCCTAACTCTGGCGTCTCTTGCCATAAGCTGCTGTCAAAAAAGTGAGGAAGAAGAAAGAGGGGAAGCCTGAAGAAGAGAGCGAGAAGGATCCATATGCCAAATTCATTAAAGAGCCCAGAAAAAAGAAGGAAAACCCCTCTTCGCATTTCAATGTGGCCAAGACACCAAAGAAGAAACCAGGTAGGGGAATGTCAGCTCCCCATCCCGTGCATCAACCAGGACGGGCCGTGCCATGAAGCAACGTTTCCAGCAGGAGCAGAGACCAGAGGGTGTTCCGCTGTCCTGCCTCCAGTCTCCATGTCTGTCTGTTCGTTGTTTTTAAAAGTGCTCCAGCTAAGAGTGGATAGAGGGTAGAGGAGGCATATGTCTAAGGTCCCTGTTTTTTTAAAGCAGCCTGGCACTTATCATTAGGGATGTGTACTTGTTTTCAAAACCAATGAGAAAATGAACCAAATGTGCTTCCATTCATTCATTCATTTTTATAGTAAAAATGAATGAGAATTTGTCAAATGAGAAAATAAAAGTGAATGTTTTGGTTTACTTGCTTTCACTGCTTTGCACTGAAGCCATTGTTTTGCATTGAAGAAATAGGCTCAGACTCAATGTACAGTCCAGGGAAAGGTCAGGAGAGAGAGAGAATGAAAGAGAGGGGGGGCATTCAGACAATCATAGCGGGGAAGAAACCACCTTGGCTTCTCCCCTGCCTCCACACACGTGTCCGTCATTTGCATTACTCAGTTGCATTATTCTCTATGTTGCAGTGTGTGTTGGCATGTTGTCCAAACCCGGTGTGCAGCACATCAGGGCTGTATGTGATTCATATCCACCCTACAATCCATATTGCATCTCGTGGGTTGTAGAGTGGGTACTATACCCCACCCCCTGTTGTGGATTTGGATAATACGCCAACCTCTGCCACAGTGCAGGGAATAATGCAAATAGTGGTCATGCTTGCAGCATGTGTGGGAAGCTGTGGGAGAAGCCAGAATGGCTTCTTCCCCCACTATGATTGTCCAAACCCAATCACAAAGACAGAGGCCTTAGCTAGATGGGGCGAAATCCCGGGGCGATCCCTGGGATTCTCCCTGTGTGTCCACATGATGCACAGGAGATCCCAGGATCAGGGAGGGGTGATTCCCTCCCTTGCCCCGGGATCTCGCCCTACATTTTAGGTCTGCTTTTTCTGTGGTCTTCCATAGAAATTAATAGGAAAATGAATTTACAAATGGACAAATGCGATGCAAATGAATGGAAATCCAAACGAATGAAACTTTGGGGGGGGGGGAATAATTAAAAATGAAATAATCCCCCTACTTGAACACAGCTGTTTACCATGCCAATGCATTTCTTCCCTGTCAGCCTAGAGTAAAACATTAGTGAAGACATCAGTGCATGGTGAAACAATCCCACTGCTGTGCTTTTGAACTGAGTTGCATTCCCTCAACTCACGTTTCTGTTTACCTCTTTATTCTGTTTATGAACTAGTTGCTATACAGGACCATAGCTTGTTGAAATTTGTTCACATAAAGGCGTCTTAAAGACATAGTTTTGTATCTATAGTTTGCTAGTCCTAGGCAGCCAAAATATTATATTAACACCTGCTTTTATTTTCTCTGCCTGCCACACACATAGCAATCAAAGACCTAACTTGAAGACCGTGCACCTTTTCAAATGTCCAAGAAATATCTCCTTTGAATCTCCTCTTTTTAAAAAGCCTTGTCAGTTTCTCCCACCTTGATGAAATTGTCAAAGCCTGAAAGCAAGTCATTACTCCAACTTGCCTTGTTCTGTCTGTGAAGGAATTGTGGGGGACTCATGCAGACAAAAGGCAGGATCTACACTACTGCTTTAAAGCGCTTTATAACAGTTTTGACAACTGTTGGGGCCCAGGACACACTGCATATACAGGTTTCAAAACATTTTCAAAGCGCTTTAAAAGCAGTAGTGTAGATCCCCCCAAGAATTATGTTTTTGCAGATACTGTGAATAATTCCTTCATCAATATTTTCATAACAATTATTGGCTATTCTTCAGGGAAGTCCTTCGCTCCAAAACTAATGGAATACACCAGGGTGTGATGGTTTGCCTCTGGGGTTTTATTTTGTTTCCTCTCCTTTCCTTTCCTCAACTCTTATTTGTTCAAAACACTCAAACTTCTAGAAAACTCTGAAGAAGATGATGATGAAGAGGAGGAGGAGGAAGAGGTAGAAAGTGAAGATCCACCAAAAAAGCCAAAAAAGAAGATCCAGAAAGACACTCAATCTGGTGAAATTAAGGAAAGGAAGCCCAAAAGTAAAGGTACCATGACTTGAATTTTAGAGACTGTTTCTCATATATATTGGTTTAACACTCAATTCCTCTCCCCAGGACCACTGGGAAGTGTCATTCAGGTGCGGGGAGGGGTGTGCTGGGAATCTCTAACGCAGAACTCTCACCACCCTCAACAAACTACAATTTACATAAATATTTTGAGGGAAATCATGTCAGGAAATCTGGCATTTGTAGCATGCATACCTTACAATGAAAAGCCTATTGGCATATATTATGGGGCTCGTCTGCACAGGCACTTTACCCTGGGATATCTTCAGAGTGGCAGCAGGTGATCTACATGATGCAGCCGCCACTCCGAAGGGATCCAAGGGCAAAGCCCCAAAGCTCCGCTCTAATAAAGTGGGGTACTTACCCCGACTTTTTTAGCTCAGAGCCAGGCTCCGTGCCTCAGCAGAGCCTTTTTAAGAAAAAAAATCAAAGGGGGAAGGGGCTGGACAGGGAGCTCCAGGCTCCACAGTAATACATTTTAAAGAACTAGGGGGCCGGGGAGAGGAATGGGGCAGCATGGAGTCAGCCACCGCTGCCGGGAGCACCGGGAAGGAGGGAGGAACAGGGCAGCCGGCTCCCTGCCCTCTGAGCTTGCTCTGGCTGCCCCATTCCATCTACTGCCAATCGTCCACCGATCAAAAGTGGTAAGAGGGAGCAGACCAGTCAGAGTATACTACCCAATTTCTGAGTGGGAGACCTCTTTCTGGAAGAATGTCTCCAAAAGTCATCACCAGCACCCACAGGTGAGCGGCCTGGTCTAGGAGATGGGTTCCTTGGAGGAGCCCCTGAAATCAGGGGGCTGGCTCTTCTCTTGGTGGTGACGAGTCCCATATCTCTCCTTCAGAAATTTGTGCTTTTAACCTTTTGGTTGTTTTATTATGGTTTTAATTTTTGTAAACCGCCCAGAGAGCTTTGGCTGTGGGGCGGTATATAAATGTAATTAAATAAACAAATAAATAAATATTTAGGGCCAAACCCTTTAAAAACAACAACCTAAAAATAGGAGAGTCATGGAGCTGGGCTGAGCCAAAAAGGACTCTAGCAGAAGGGGTGGCTGTTGTATGAAGTCTCTTGTGTTCTACAGGAAAGGCATATAAAGAAAAACACAGGCTACAGTGTTTGCCATGCATTTTGCCATGTCACCACCCCATCCCTTCCTCTGGCCTCCATTTTTCTCCTTCCCCTGCTTTCTTCTCATCACTCAAAAAAATACACTTTGCCATGCATTTTGCCATGTCACCACCACATCCCTTCCTCTGGCCTCCATTTTTTCTCCTTCCCCTGCTTTCTTCTCATCGCTCATTCACCTAGACTGAAGCCTGCCATAGTTTTTCATAGAGTTGGTGGTTGAACCATTGAGTTCATAGAGTTGAACCAGCATCATTGCCTGTGCTGAGCAAACAATTCCCGTCCTCTCTCTATCAAACTATCACCTTCCCTCAGGGTCTGCCAGGATTTGTGGTTCTTCAAAAACCTCTGAATCTTCCTTGACCAGAGATGCTAGCAAGACAAAGGCAATGACTGTGTGTACATTGCAGGCAGTGATAGACCCATTATGTCACTTGAAAATCCCTTAACAACCTGTCCATCTCCAGCAGGTTTTCTCCTTTTTTTCTGTTCTTGAGATTGAATAATCACATTTATCCTTACCTTATCTTTCACCCTTCTGGGCTGTTGTTCTTCACTCTCTTTTTAGTCACTGTCTCGTCCAAAGACAGCCCACTCCTGGTAAAACTCAAATTCTTTCATTTGGACAGGAGACAAAGCTGAACCTGATGCCAAAGCCAAAGCTACAAAGACATTGAAGAAGGAGCCACCCTCTGTGTTCCAAGTGAATGGGGACAAGAAAGACAAAAAAGTAAAAAAGAAAGGTGAGAGCCCCATCTTTCCCACAGCCCCATTCTCTACAGGAAAGGAGGGGATCGCATTGCCCGTCGGTTTTATTCTAATGGAGTTCATGGAATGCACCTCTGATAATTTGGACCACTCAGGACTGAAGTAGACATGTGCTCATGTTCAGTATCCATTGGGGAAAGCCAGGAATAAAATTTGGAGTGGGGAAATGGTTGTGCCCCATCCTCACTTCTCTGTTTCCAGGTATTAAGGCATGGTGTTATCCCACACTTCCAATGTTTTGATCTTGCACTGGTCAAACTCTTCAGCTAATCAGCACTTGCAGAGGGTTTAGGGGAATATTGATAGATATTACGAAGAATGCAACCTGATTCCCTTCTACATACAACTGCAGATGTCAAAAATAGTGAGGGAGACGAAGATTCCGATTCCAGCACCAAGCCAACAAAAACTGAGAAAAAGAAGAGCACAGGTTCAATGTTTCATGCTGGAGGAGAAGGCGCCAAGGAGAAGAAAACTAAAAAGAAAGGTAGGCATTGTTATCAGCCCTTGCTACCACTTCAAAGAGATGGAGCATGAAGGTACAGTTAGGTGTAGCCAGTCAAGAAACATCACATAATGCAGAAAGTTGCTGTCTCACTGTTGACTGATTTGAATCACCATGCATTTAAGCTTTTTGAGACATCTACACTGGCTGTCACTTCACGTTTGAGCCCAATTCATGGTGCTAGTTTTAATTTGACAGCTCTAAATTGGCAGGGTCCTGATCACTTCAGGGAATGTCACTTCCCATATAAACTTCACAATAATTTAAGATCCACTAATGAAGCCCTTCTAAAAGTTCCTTCCATCATACATAGACTCTGTTGTTAGTCTATCTTTCTTACATATTTTACCTTAAGTGGATCCAGAACCTCCTTGTTGATTTGGTGTTGTGCCTCTTTACATCTATCTATCTATCTATCTATCTATCTATCTATCTATCTTTATTTGCAGAAACATATAAACAATTTCAAGAAAATAGAACATAAAATCTAAAGCAACATAAAATAGAACAAGAAGCAAACTCACATCAAATTCATATTTTAAAAAATCAGATTTTAAAACTGAGAGGCCAGACTACGGGGTTCATCAGATGAGCATTTTATCTCATGCTCGCTACTGCCCACTCACAGGTTTTTTGCGTGTCCTTTAGACAATGCCATCCACCTCCTGCACGCCTCCCGCTCCTGCTTGCCTTCTTTCCGTCACAAAATTGATCCCCCCAAAATCTGACTTTTTTTGGAAAACAGAATGTGCCATTTTCTGCTGTGCGCAGGAAAAGTGGTGCAATAAAAATCACCCCTGGATGGGCCATGTGGTTTTTGTTTACTTCCTTTTTCTTCTCCAGGAAGGAAGAGGAAGTATTGTGGGACAGCAGCGGGGGCAGAGAAGTGACAGTAGGGAACTGTGATTTTCCCCACCTGATTATGCTATTCATTTAAAAGGCCTGGGTGAACAGTAAGGTCTTCACCTGGCATTGAAAAGACTATAGGGATGATGTCAGGTGAACCTTTCTAGAAGGACTGCTCATAAATGGGGTGCCACTACTATTAAAAAAAAGAAGAAGCCCTCTTTCTGGTCATTACCAACCTAAGTTAATTCAGTGGGGGCACTGAGAAGAGGGCCTCTAAAGAAATCATAAGGTTCAGATTGATACATATTGAGTGATACACATTTACTTTAAACACGTTTAACTACCTAAACTTATGCACGTTTACTTAGAAGTAATTTCCAGAGAGCTCACTGGGACTTACTTAATTATAAAGAACCTCCTTAAATTAATACAGTACGACTTGACCAATGAGTCAAAAGCATATTACATGTCAGTCATTTTCAGACTAAGCACAGGAAGAGGGTCTTGAGGGTATGTGCTATTATTGCACTGGGTCATGGGGGGAAAGTTTGAAGAACACTGGTGTATTGTATAGGGCTGTGGATGGTGGGATAGTGTGTAAACTATCAGAATAATATAATTAAAATGTAATATTTTTGTTGAGTACTTGTTTTTTTTTAATATGTGGCTTTAAATACTCTGGGATCTATTACTGATGAAGGACAGTTTCCAGAAATAGAAATATATACATAAACATAAACAAATAAGCCTAGCTCCCCTTTCCCAAGTTTAGCCCCATGCCCCCGCCCCAAAATTGAGAAGTCTACTCCCCTGCTCTGAGCTGGGACTTGGGGGCATGGTGTTATGATGGTATTGATCCTATCTGGAGGGAAAGGTTCTAGAGGGTGGTGCTAAGGAACATCTATTGTGCTTCATGTCCATTGGGGTGCCTCAGGATTCTATCTTGTCCCCCAAGCTTTTTAATATCTACACGAATCTGTTGGATGAAGTCATCCAGAGGTTTGGCTAAAATGTCATCAGTATGCAGCTTGCATCTCTTCCTTTTGTTTTCATCTTCTAATCCCAAGGAGGAGGTGGAAACCATGAACAGGTATCTGGGGGCACATTTGAGGTAGATGAGGATAAATAAATTGAAGCTTAATCCAGACAAGATGGCTGGCTGATTATTTTAAAGGGTATTGTTATCTACTGTTGGAAGGTTTTTACCCTTAAAAGTGGGCTAAAAATCTATAAAATAAAATAAAATAAAATAAATGCTGCCATCCAGATCAGGGATGCAAATATTTGTACTAAGATCCCAGCTTTTCCAGGAGCGTGGATAAAGAGATAGTGGGAAGGAAGGAGGTCACCAGAAGCTATGTGGACTGCCCTTCCTTGCTTGACGGAGTCCAGTCTGGATGCTCTTATAGGTCTAGTACTCTTGTCACTGAGTTCATTTGCCTGCAGCTCCCCACAAAGCCACTGAAAATGAAAGTGAGGAAGAAGCCCCAGAAACGGCTCAGAAGAACACCAACAGGAAAGGAAAGGCGAAGAAGTCCAAGAAGGTAAGCAGCTGGGAATGCTCTGAGGGCAGTGAGGGTATTCCAAAGGAACTGTGGTGGTATGTGAAAGTCAGAAGAATTAAGAGCCTCTTCTCACGCAAACCCATTCCTCAACCATACAACTACAAATCTTTACCTTAGGCAGGAAAAAGACTTCAGCGTGTTAATGGTTAGAGCACCTCTGTGTACTATAACAGAAGGCAGAGAAGGAAAGGCATCACGGCACATTTACGCCTGTTTCCCCACATTGTTTTTTCTCACTTTTCTTTATATAGGACCAGTTTCCAGAATAGACAATGAAAGTAAAGCCAAGCCAGCAAGCTTCCAGCTAAATAGCGTTTCTGTTTACCATTACTGCCATTTGGCTTTTCTCTACAATCTTCCCTAATGGGGAAGTCATGTGATTTGAGGATTTGCTGGACTCCCACCACATGAAAACCAGCCCGTGTCACATGGAGACCAGCCCCCCACCCCATCCTATGTAACATGGTACTTTGTCCTCATTTATTTATTTATTGCATTTATATACCGCCCCATAGCTGAAGCTCTCTGGGCGGTGTGCAAAAGTTAAAAACAGTAAACATTAAAAACAAATATACAAAGTTTAAAAACATAAAAAGCATAAAAACAACAATATCCTTGTAATATCCTCATGTTCTCCCTGGAGCCTCTGCACATCAGAGATTCCAAGGGGGGCTATACAATGGGTTTATAGGCAACCAGCATTTGGAGAGCGAGAGAGTGGCTACAGTACAAGACAGGAAGAAGAAGGCAGCCAAGGAAACCAAGACAGAGGTGGTTGAGGATGAGGTCAATGGTCATACATGTCATGCAAGAGAAGCACAAATCAAGGAGGCTCCGAAAATGGTGTATGCTTGTCTTGCGGTGGCCATGCTAAAATCCCTGGGGCTGCAGGTTCATGAAACAAATCTCCCTTCTCTTCTTGGTGCTGGACTGTAGAAGGAAGAAAGACCACCTTCCCCAGTCATTGAAGTGGACAATCTGGAGGATTTTGTGCTGCAGCCAGCTCCTCAGGGGGTGACCGTCAAGTGCCGGGTCACTCGAGATAAGAAGGGGATGGATCGGGGCCTCTATCCTACTTACTACCTTCACCTCGATAATGACAAAAAGGTGAGTGGCTAAAGGTGAGCCCTTGCTTTTTATGGGAAATAAAGAGGGCTGTGCATTGAAAGCATTGCTCAGACTGCAATTCTATATATACATCATTGGGAGTAGGTCCCATTGAACCCAATGGATCTTACACATGAGCAGACATGCATAGGATTGTGCTGTAAATGTATCATCTATGGGAGACATCATAACACTGCTGGTTTCTATTGGCTGAACTAGACCTGAAGGTTAATTGCATGAATGGAATTGACATGCATGTTTTTGTTAGTGAAATAGGGGAGTGTATTGGGGAGCCTGAGCAGCCTCAGATCCATACTTTTAATTTCCTCCCTACCATGGTTCCAACAAAAATCCCATCTTGGAACAATTTCCAAAGGAAGCCCCAGGCTTCCCTTATGGTGCTTTTTCCTCACCAATTTGCAGACCCGCCCCCTAACCTGGGAGAGAGGCAAAGGAATAGGGCCTCCAGGCCAATAGTGCCAAAATGAGAATTGTTCTGGAGATGGGGCAGTGTGCAAGTATATTGGTACTTTGCAGGATTAGCTACCTATGTAGCATCTCCATATAGACTGTCATCCTAAATAAAAATATTGAGACTTACTCGTGAGTAAATTGTTCTATTTAGGATTGGGGAGCTGGTGGGGGGTTCTGTTGTTGGGCCAGTTCTTTGCAAAGGCTGTGGCCCTGGTGAGGAGCAGAACAACCAGAGATGTGCACAGAGATCTCCTCTGATGTGAGCATTTGCACATATGGGAGGAAGTGGATCTTGCCCCTGCTTGAATAAAAAATGAAAGCTTATTTCCCTGCCAAGTAGTACTGGACTTTTGTGGAACCACAGCATACACATGACACTAGAAGCAGAACCTCTCACTCATGCTGAACTGGAAGAAATTAGAGATAGAAGCTGAAAAAAGTAAGCTTCTAAGGCTACAGTCTTATACACACTTTCCTGGGAGTAAGTCCAGTGAACTGAATGGAGCTTACTTCCAAGTTGACTTGTACAAAATTGCCCTGTAATTAACATTGCAGGGGGCTTCTAAGTAAACATTATAGAAGGATCTTGTCCATGGGAATTGACGTTACCAGATAATACAGTGCTATATTATGTACCATTTCATTCCAGATGAATCTTTTAATTGTTTTGTATTTTAATTTTTGAATTGTTAACCACTGTGAAATACCTTTTTAAACACGTGATCTACAAATTGTATATATATATATATGGAGAGAGAGAGAGAGAGAGAGAGAGAGAGAGAGCTGTGATCTCCAGTACTGGAAGCCCTTTCTTCCTCTCTGTCTTTCTGTGCACTCATGTCCTACTTATGGGCGTCCCACAGGTGGTTGTTTCACCACTGTGTGGATAGAACACTGGACTACATGGGCCTTGGTCTGATTCTGATTCTACATGGCTCTTCTTACGCTCTCTCAATGGCTTCCAGTCCTGATGACTATGTGCTATCTCCAGTATCTGAGGAAGTAAGCCTATATGCACCAGTTGCTGGGGAACATGGGGTGGGAGGGTGCTGTTGCAGCGTGTCCTGCTTGTGAGTCCCTGGTCGACAGCTGGTTGGCCACTATGTGAACAGAATACTGGACTAGATGGACCCTTGGTCTGATCCAGCAGGGCTCTTCTTATGTTCTTGTGTTCTCTCGTAGGTCTTCCTGCTGGCTGGTCGGAAGCGCAAGAAAAGCAAGACCTCTAATTACCTCGTTTCTGTTGATCCCACTGACCTGTCTCGAGTTGGAGATAACTTCATTGGAAAGCTGAGGTTAGGACTTGATGGGAGCAGCACCATGCTACAATGTGGGACATGCTGGCGGGGAATTATGAGAGTTGTAGTCCAACAGATCTGGATGGTACCAGGTTGGGGAAGGCTGGGACAGAGGCTGCTTCCAAGCGGACTGTTCCTAGCATTACCAATCAGAAGGGCCTTGTGCAGCTATTTCATCTTTTTCTCCTTAATGGGTTTTCTTCAGTAAGAAAAAATATGGAAGAACCCATGGGAAAATAGAAGAAGGTTACCAAAGGATTTGGTATTTTGACCCATCCAGCCCCCATAAAATTCTGTGTTGGCACATAGGCTGCTGTTTGCACACAAAAAAAGCTTTGTCTGGAAGCACCCAGAGTCAGTAGCTGGATTCACAAATTGAAATCAGATGTGCGTGTCCTTCCCTTTCATTGTAACACGACCATCCCCCTATATAAGGATGACTTTCAGAGGGGTGGAATCAAGGTGGAGGTAGCTGCGTTATACTGAGTCAGACCACTGGTCCATCAAGCTCATGGTATTAACCACACACTAGGCATAGGGAACCTCCAGCCAGCTGAATGGGTGTGGCCCTTGGAGGCTTCCTATTTGGCCCCACTCTCTGCCCCAACTCTGCCCCTTTCTTCCTTACCTTCCATGCTGGCTGCAGAGGGAGGGGCTTCTCTCTCTCTCTTCCGTTCCAGACAGCATGGAAAAGCAGCAAATTGCAGGTGCTGGAGCCCCCAACCTGGACCCTAGAGTGAGAGGGTAGGAGGGCTTTAACCATTTTGCATCTCATTATGGTCCTGATCCAGATCTGGGCCCCACACTTGCAATTTGCATTGCCATAAAGAGGAGCTATTGAACTGAATGGATCCCTTTTTGGCAATGAAAATAGCAGAAGATCCCATCCTGTTCCAGACTGAGACTACAGTGAGGGCAAAGAATTAAAGCACATCTACCACACACAACAGGGTCCTGATCTGGATTACGCGCACGTGCGCGCACACACACACACACACAGAAAGCTCCATCAGACCAGGCCGGGGGCGGACACGCTCCCTACTGTCGCTTCTCCGTGGAAGTACACAACGAGCACGAGGCCCATTGAGTCCGCTGTTCTAATGGCACTGCTGCTCCGGCACACAGCAGGAGAGAGCAGCAATTCTGAGTTTTAAAAAATATCGGGGGGGTTTTGTTGCGCAAGGAAGGCCAGAAGGGGTGGAAGGCGTGCTGGAGGCATATGACGTCATGTGAGGGACCTGAGCAAACTCCGTGAGTGCCCAGTAATGAGTGGACAATAAAACGCTCATCAGATGAAGCAGAGAGAGAGAGAGAGAGAGAGACTGCAATTTGTAACATCTCTACACTGACTGGCAGCAGCTTTCCAGGGTTCCAGTCATTGCCAGCCCTACCTGGAGATGCTGGGGATTGAACATAGGATGATGCTTCATAAGCAAAGCATGTGCTCTACTGCTGAATCGTAGCCCCTCCCTTTCCCCCTGGTAAAGGCATTTGTCTGGATAGGAACCCAGGATTTCTTGCACCCAATGTGAGAGTCATGTCTTCCCCGATCTGGTGCCCTCCAGATGGGTTGGACTACAAATCCCAATATCCCCAGCCAGCATGGCCATTGTCATTGAGTGGTGGGAGTTGTAGCCCAAGGAATCTGGATGGGAAAGGTTGGGGAAGGTTGTGTGTGACCAACAAACCAGACACATCCTGTTATCAGATCTGGTATCCAGATTATCCCTGGGGAGCAGAAAGGAACAAAGTGACGGCTGGGAGAGGAGAAGGGTGTCACCATTTCATAGGCCTGGGCGCTTGGAAATACTGCCGATGCACTGATTGCATGAACTTTCCATTCCCACTGTGTCACACACAAATTAGATACAACACCCTTCAATATCGAGTGTAACAGAATGGTGGCTACTAAGACGGGAAAGTGGTGATTGTGCAAAAAGCCTCTCTCCCCCCATCCCTCATCCCACCAGCCTGATGTCTGCCTTTTCGTTCAGGTCCAATTTGATGGGCACTCGGTTTTCGGTGTTTGACAACGGTGTAAATCCTGACAGAGCAAATGCTGATTGGTCAAACGTGCGCCAGGAACTTGCAGCTGTTATTTATGTAAGCGACCAGCTTGTGAACTCCTTCCTCTCCAGCCCCTTATCTTCCGGGCAGCTGCTTGCAGTAGCTAGAATATGTCAGTCTTTTGTGCTTATGGGCATCTACACCGAGGGAATTTTGAGAACTTTCCACCTCTGCTGGCTGGGCAGATGGGAGTTGTAGTCCAAAACATCTGAAGGACACCAAGTTGGGGAATACTGCTATATTGGCAGATAGATAAAGCAAAGCTTAGAGGTGGTGCAGGCCTCCACTTTATCCCCTTGTCACATACACGGATACTTCAGTGCTTTACGCGAGGAACCACTCCCTACTAGACATCAGCAAAGAAAGATCATGCAGATGTGAGATTCCACCACTTTATCACCATGTCCAGTTCAAGATCTGCTCAATTCGTTAAGCCAGACATCCCTGACCTGGTGCCCTACAGAAGTTTGGACTACCGCTCTCAGCATTCCTGACCATTGGCCATGCCGGCTGGGGCTGATAGGCATTGGATTCCAACACATCTGGAGGGGACCAAGATGGAGAAGTTGGAGAGCCAGTGTGGTGTACTGGCTAAAGTGTCGGACTGGGAGTCGGGAGATCTGGGTTCTAGTCCCCACTCGGCCATGGAAGCCCAATGAGTGACTTTGGGCCAGTCACAGACTCTCAGCCCAGCCCATCTCACAGGGTTGTTGTTGTGAGGATAAAATAGAGAGGAGGAGGATTATGTATTTATTTATTTATTTATTTATTTATTTATTTATTTATTTATTACATTTTTATACCGCCCAATAGCCGAAGCTCTCTGGGCGGTTCACAAAAATTAAAACCATAATAAAACAACCAACAGGTTAAAAGCACAAATACAAAATACAGTATAAAAAGCACAACCAGGATAAAAACCACGCATGTATGCTGCCTTGGGTTCCTTGGAGGAAAAAAGGCAGGATATAAATGCAATAATACATACATAATACATACATTTTCAGACTGAAGGCCACATTCCATCATGGAGAAACCCTCGGGGGGGGGGGCTACATTCCAGTGGTAGGTGGGACCAAAGGTGAAAGGGGCATGGTCCAAATACCAAAAATATTAGCCTATTTCACCTTAAAGCTCTTGCCAGTAATAATGAAGCCTTAGTAATGGCATCTCAGCCTTTGAGAATGGAAGGGGGAAAACTGCACAAAAGCAGGGAAACCACCCAGCTGGTGGTCTGGAGAAAGGGATGGGGGCAGGTCAAGGGTCATGGGCATCTGGAGAGAGCTAGATTTAGACCCCAGGCCTCCGTTTCTGCTCTAAGCTGGACACAGCTCAGGATCTACTGGTAAATCTCTGAGTGATTTGCAGTAGATTGTACAGAGTTTCCGATTCCTAATAATTTAACAGCAATAATAAAAGCATTCTTTCCCCCCCCCCACCCCCATTAGAAGGCTTAAAAGAAAAAAAAAGGTTGGGAGAAACTTGAAGTAGATTTTTGTGGAAATGGACCATGAGCAAAATTCTGGCCTTGAAAACAAATTCCTGGGCTGAGCTGAGCATGTGATTCTAAGTTTTGTCCATCCTCCTGAGCCACTGGCTGGCTGGGGAATACTGGAAGTTGTAGGACTTTTTTCAGATTGCATTTTAAAGTAGTTTTTCCATCCTTAAGCTGTTAAGAATCTGGTTGCTTTGGGAATATAAATGAACTGCTCATGTTTTGAGGATAATATATGATGGTGACTCATTTATGAGACTTCTGGGTTTCTGTTTCAGGAGACAAATGTATTAGGGTTCAAAGGACCTCGAAAAATGACAGTGGTCATTCCCGGAATGAATTCTGACAATGAGAGGGTGCCAATTCGACCCCGAAATGTAAGTCACCAACAGAACCTCACAGAAGACACAGGCACTTCAGAACAATGCCAATGTGTCTGAAGCTCCACATTGCAATTACTGTGATGGCTCTCAGCCAAATGTGGATGGCCCAGTTTCACAGGGGACACATAGTCCTACACTTCAGCAGCTCTTCTTCATGAACTTCTACTGTCATTGGGAAGATCATACACAAAGCCTATGAAAGGGCAGGAGAGTTGGGGAAGTTTCCAAGGCCTTGCCACTAACAGCCTTCCCCAGCCTGGCGCCCTCCAGATGGATTGGACTGAAACTCCCACCATCCCCACCCAGTATGACCAACACCTGTGCTGGCTGGGGATTATGGGAGTTGTAGTGCAACACATCTGGAGGGTGCCAGGTTGGAGAAGGCTACTGTATAAGAATAAGAATCTCAGTCATGCGGAATAGGAATGGGAGAGCAGTTCCTTTGGCAAAACGAGACTGAGTGGGCCACAGAGCCAGTGCGGGGCGGTGGGTTTGAACATGAAGATGTAGATTCAACAACCTACTCAACATGTGCCAGGGGTTTTTTGAAGTTAAAATGACACTCTTATCCTGAACTCCTTAGAGAAAGGATGGAATTTAGCAATACATTGCCAGAGGGGTCGTGGCTCAGTGGTAAAGCACACAATTTGCACGCAAAAGATCCCAGGTTCAATCCCTGGCAACTCCAGTTAGGGCTAGGAAGGAATCCTGCATGAAATCCCCGGAGAGCTGCTGCCAGTCAGTGTTGACAATACAGTGCTAGATGGACCAATGTTCTGACTCAGTATAAGGCAGCTTCCTATGTTCCTAGACTTCTTCCCTAACATTTCATAGCAGAAGGAATCAAAGGGGAGTCTGGGGATGTGGACTAAGGACTGCAGACACTGACATATAACGAGTATTGTCTTTCACAGGCCCTTGAATACCTCACAATGTTTTGCTGGGCAGGTACCATTAAGAGAGGCAAGGCTAAGATGCAATCCATGCTTAACGTAGATGGGGGGATAACTTCCAGATAGACTGAAGGCCTTATTCTAGGTTCCACCAGTTACGGTGTGTGTGTGTGTGTTGTGTGTGTGTGTGCATGTGTGCGTGCTTTTTTGGTGTACCCACTTCCCAGACATATGTAGGGGAATGTTAGCAAGCACAGCAACATAAGCTTTTTGAATGTCTTGCTCTAGTGCTTTTCTCATTTCTTCCCAGGATAATGATGGGCTGCTCATGAGGTGGCAGAATAAATTCATGGACAACTTAATCGAACTGCATAACAAATCCCCAGTGTGGAATGATGAGACCCAGTCCTACGTGCTGAACTTCCACGGCAGAGTGACTCATGCCTCTGTGAAGAACTTCCAGATTGTGCACGGCAATGACCGTAAGTCTCACAGAACCTTTTAGCCTGGGTGAGGGAAGCCCTCTTTGGATGCCCCCACATGGCTCTAATTTCGGAGGTCATACAGGGCTGGCTGAAGAGTTATCGCTGCCCTGGGCAGAACAGTTAAATGCAGGAGCAGGGAAGGGCATCCCTGTACAAACAGAGAGCCACAGAGAGCCACTCGTTGCCTCAAACTGGGGCGAGGCAATGAGTGGGGTACCACAGGGCTCAGTCCTGGGCCCAGTGCTCTTCAACATCTTTATTAATGATTTGGACGAGGAGGTGCAGGGAACGCTGATCAAATTTGCAGATGACACCAAATTGGGTGGGATAGCTAATACTCTGGAAGACAGAAACAAACTTCAAAGTGATCTTGATAGGCTGGAGTGCTGGGCTGAAAACAACAGGATGAAATTTAGGGCAACCAGGATGATCAGGGGTCTGGAAACAAAGCCCTATGAGGAGAGACTGAAAGAACTGGGCATGTTTAGCCTGGAGAAGAGAAGATTGAGGGGAGACATGAGAGCACTCCTCAAATACCTAAAAGGTTGTCACACAGAGGAGGGCCAGGATCTCTTCTCGATCCTCCCAGAGTGCAGGACACGGAATAATGGGCTCAAGTTAAAGGAAGCCAGATTCCGGTGGGACATCAGGAAAAACGTCCTGACTGTTAGAGCAGTACGACAATGGAACCAGTTACCTAGGGAGGTCGTGGTCTCTCCCATACTAGAGGCCTTCAAGAGGCAGCTGGACAACCATCTGTCAGGGATGCTTTAGGGTGGATTCCTGCATTGAGCAGGGGGTTGGACTCGATGGCCTTGTAGGCCCCTTCCAACTCTGCTGTTCTATGATTCTATGATTTGTGACTTGTACTCTCTGTTCAAGCAGTATGAGATGCTGGACTTGCATGTGGTTCCTGGGCGCCCCTTGAATTGTGTTGCTCCTTGTGGCAGCCTAGTCTGCCTGTATGATTGAGCTGACCCAGGAGGGTCAAACGTTCTATTTTAGACCAATCCCCAGCTAAGGAATATACCTACAGACCACAAAAAAGCAGGTGTATGGCAGATTTTAGAAAGGCTTTCATTTTTGTGCTGCACAGCCTAATAAGTGCAGGTCTGCATACATGCTGGCATGCTCAGATGACCACTGCAAGTCTGATCAGACGTATGGCCTATGGCCTATGGCACTGGAGGCTGATGGCTCTGATGTCACTGAGGTGGTGAATCCACTCCAGGTTTCAGTCAGAACTGGGGCTTGTCTTGACGAAGAGTTTGGATTCAAAGTGGTGGCAGGTCATCTACATGACGTAACCGCCATTGCGAACCCATCTGGGGGAAAACCCCAGAAACCCCATCTGAAAAAAGTCGGGGATATACCCCAACTTTTTTGGCTGCGGAGCCGATGGCACCCCCTGATTGGTCGCCATCGGCTGGGCTGGAGAGAGAAGGGGTGGACAGGGAGCTCCACGTCGGGCTCCTCACTGTAAATAAACAACAACAACAACAATAAATAACGAGGGGAGGGGAGGAACGGAGCAGCTGCCAGGCCACTGCTGCTGCCAGGCCGAGCACAGGAGAGTGGGGAGGAACGGGGCAGCCGGCTCTCTTCACTCTGGCTGCTCCGTTCCTCTTTTCCCCTCCCCCTGTTTTTTAATTTTTTAAAATATATTTTAATCTGTAGATGCAAAGGTTCGCATCTACAGATTTAAAAAAATGGAGGAAGGGAGAGAGGAAAGGGGCAGGCAGGAGGACGCTGCCACTGCCAGGTCGAGCACAGGAGAGTGGGGAGGAACAGGGCAGCCGGCTCTCTTCACTCTGGCTGCCCCGTTCCTCTTTTCCCCTCCCCCTGTTTTTTAATTGTTTAAAATATATTTTAATCTGTAGATGCAAAGGTTCGCATCTACAGATTTAAAAAAATGGAGGAAGGGAGAGAGGAAAGGGGCAGGCAGGAGGATGCTGCCGCTACCAGGTCGAGCACAGGAGAAGGGGGAGGAACGGGCCCCGAGCACTGGGGAGTGGAGAGGCACGGGGCAGCCGGCTCTCCTCCTGCTGACTTCACTTTGGCTGCCCATCTACAGATTTAAAAAAAATGGGGAGAGAGAAATGGGGTAGCCAGAGTGAAGTCAGAGGGAGGAGAGCCGGCTGCCCTGTTCCTTCCCACTCCTTGGTGCTTGGATCGGCGGCAGTGGCAGCAGCAACTCCCCATTGGCGCTCCTTCACATGCAGATGCCTGGAAGGAGCGCCAATTTGGGAGCCCAAGGCCTCACAGCGTAGAGCCGCTACCGTCAAGACGGGGGCCTGGTGAGAAATCTAAAGGAGCTACCCAAAGTGCAAAGCATCTTGGATAGGAACATAGGAAGCTGCCTTATACATTGGTCCATTTAGCCCAGTATTGTCAACACTGACTGGCAGTGGCTCCCCAGGGTTTCAGGAAGGATTTTTTCCTGCCCTGCCTGGAGATACTGGAGATCTAACCTGGGACCTTCTGCATGTAAAGCTCCTTTAGAGTTTTCACTGGTTCTGACTGAAACTCGGAATGGATTCACCGCCCCGTTGACATTGGAACCACATAAGAACAGCCATGCTGGATCAGACCAAAGGTCCATCTAGTCCAGCACTCTGTTCACACAGTGGCCAACCATCTGTCAACCAGGACCCACAAGCAGGACACAGCGGAACAGCACTCTCCCACCCATGTTCCCCAGCAACGGGAGAATATAGGCTTACTGCCTCCACTAGTGTACCTAGGCTTTCTAGCTACCAGTGGTCTATAGCATGGGCGCCACTTGGAACTGCAACTATGTGAAAGCAGCTTCCAGGAGAGTCAGATGAAAAATGGGTTTTGCGATAGAATAGTGACCATCCCCACAATTGTATAGGCAGCACTTTTGCATGAATGCCTTGCCAAATGGAGCTGCCTCTGTGAAGTTGTGTTTCCAAACGGCAACCATGCCACAAAGTGCATGCGTGGACTAGGCATAATCTAGTCTGACATCAACAAAGGCAGCAGAGTTTGGAAATAAGCTCCCCAAGTAGTGTACGACATGGTTCAGACCTGTGTACCTCTGAATAAAAACAGGCCCACCCTTCTGACGACGGTTTTTTTAAAGCACACAAAATTACATCAAGGAAGCTGGAAGCTATTTGGGATGCTGCTTCTGAAACAGAGGTTTCATATTGGGTTAGAATGCCCAGTTTCCAGACAACCGGGCTACTTGACTTATTTCCAGGTAGGAGAATCTTCCTGAAATCTGTAACCGGACATCGCTGTAGGGGAATGCGCTGAATTTTACCACCAGGCAACAAGGCATACCTCAATGATCCACTAGAGGGAGCACAGCAGCAGGCAGACTGGAATAAAAGTTTGGGTTATTTGCTAGACTGGATCCCACCCCCCCAACCCCAAAAGGCAAACTAGGTTTTGTTTGCTTGTTTTTTTGAGATTGGAATCCCTCCTGGGTATGCTTTACAATTTTAGGCATAGTTACAAGGCACTCCTAAACTCTGAAGAATGCACGACATGTTTCTGATTACTCGAGATAGTAATCCAGCATTAGATCAGGCTACATTCAAAATGGCCAGTGATGGGTACAGCTTGGGGACTTGTTCATCTGTCTTTAGGTTCCCTCAACTCAAGAGAAATGCTCTGAATTTCTCATTCACTAAGAAGCACCATTGGGGTGCGCGGATGTCAGTCAAGAGACAGATGAGAGTTACATTTGATTACGCAATCAAGATTTAAAGGCTTTTACCGCAGTGTTGTTATTCTGAGTTTGCATCCTGCCTGATTACACAGACAAGGAATTCCAGGATGTTTAATGCACATACCATTGCTGATTCACATGGGTCTTTCACACAACTCAAAGTTTTCTCTGTAGAACAATGAAGACCCTCCAAAAATGATAACCCTGCTATTGTTTTCATCAGCCTTCCCCAACCTGCAGCCTTACCAAAGTCATTGGCCATGCTTGTAGGGAATGAAGGGAATTGTAGTCTAACACATGTGGAGGGCACCATGCTGGGGAAGGCTGGTTTACATATTCACTAATCCCGGGTGACAAAGAGTCCCTGATCCTGCCAAGCGTTGATGACTTGTTTCAACCTCTGATCCTTTCATTGAATGCACAGATCAGAGCGGAAGCTCCCTTAGGGCTTTTTATGCCAGAAAAATGGATTGTGGAAGAGAATGGGCACTCTTACTAACCACACAAAAATGTAAAGTAAAATGAAGTCCCAGGGCCAAACTAGAAGATTTGTCATTCATGAAATTAGCACTTATTTGTGTGGCTTTTAAAGAGTAATTAGCGGGGCAGGGGGTGCAGTCCAGACTGGCAGAGAACAGCGGGGGGGGGGGGGGCTTTTTAACACTTTCCCCTCCACTAAGGTCCCAGTCCAGTTCAGGCCACCCACACCTGCTATTTGCACCAGTGGAACCACTTCTTTCCATGAAAATAGATGGCACCATGGCCTAATCCAGGTTGGGACCACAGCAGGGGTGGAGGCAATGGGTCAAAAAACCCTACTCCCACCAGGTTAAGGCCATTGTACTTGCTATTCAATTTTTAAAAGCTGTTCAGGCACTTGCTAACTGTGTGAATGATATTTCATATAGTTTAGTCCACTTTACACCCTCCTAGTGAAAGCAAACATTTGGACCACATTGATCATAGGTCTCAGGCGATGTCTTCCAAGCCCCCAGGATGTATGCAACATGCTGAGTTCATCTGCAAATTTGGGAGTTTGTGCAAGGGGATCCATCTTCTTTCAGAATCTGATTGTGTGCACTGAGTGACTGTGAGTGTCTGGGCGTAAGCCTCCTGGAGGTGCTTTGGGCATGTCCTTGTTGATGTTCAAAGCCACAATTCTGATACAAAACGGAGACAAGATATTACAAGGAGGGCAGTTCCTTCCCTCTTGAGAGTGACGGCCGGGGCTGTGGGCCCTCTGTGGAATCCACATCAGAGCCGCAGCACACAGAAGCAGCCAAGCCGTTCCACAGAGTGTGTGACTTGTCTGCTTGTCACCTGTCCAGCGCAATCAGGGGATGTTACTGTCTGGGGTGTAGGATTACAGGACAGAAAGAACCTGCTCGGGGCCCCAGTTATTTTTACAGATTTCTTGTTACCCTCACTGGTAACAAAGGGAGCCACGACCAAAGCAGTGAGTCAGAGAGACCTCTAGAATGCCACAAATACCTTGGTGAGGAATTCTGGTGAGGGGGCAGGTCTTCTGGGGGAGGCAGAATGTATTGGTTCCTGTGCTCTGTTCACCCAGCTGGGAAAAGAAATGTACTTACTTGGTAGCTCTGTTGAAGAAACAGCCATCCGTTGCCCAGCAGCTGGCTGGTCAACTCCTGAACTCTGCTGTGCTCGTCTCTGTCCCATCATGCTCCCTTCTCCTTAGCATTTGGCTAGGAGTGTCCTGATTAAAACAGTTTTGTTCAGTGGGGTATAAACCAGACTGCTTCAGCACTGGAAGAAGAGATAGAACCCATGCAGTAAACCTATTCCCACCAGACTTTGCCTGGAAGGCCACCTCTGGTGGTGACCTCTTAGCAACATCCAGGATCTGTTCACACGTGTAGAATGTCCGCATAGCTGATGACGATATGTCACAATAATAGTGTACTTTTTAAATTTAGCTTTGTGGCCGAGACAGAAGTGCACCGGGGTGGAGGGTGGTAAGAATCGTTTATCTCAACTGCTTTGCAATTGCTCTTTTTGCTGCAACCCCCTCCTGTCATTGTAGCAGGAGGACAGCATCAATTTAAGGGGCATGTTCCCATATTCATTGTGGAAAACCGGAAAGGCTCTGTCATTGCAGCTGATTGCTAAGCAAGCTATGGAGTTCCAGTATTCTGGCTGACAATGGTCCACCACTGGGCTTTGCTGTAGTCGATCGGGGAGACTGAAAAGCCTACTTAGGTTGTGGAGGCCTAGAGCCTGTATCCATGTCAGCATACCTGGCAGGAGGGAGAGGTCTCTTCCACAATGAATAGTGCTAAAACATTAAGGCAGCATCTACACTTCTGCTTTATAGTGGTACTGAAGTGCACTGGCAACTGTTGGGGCCTATGACACATCTACACCAAGCAGGATATAACACTATGAAAGCGGTATATGGAATGTGTCAATGGGCCCCAACAGTTGTCAGTGCACTTCAGTACTGCTATAAAGCAATAGTGTAGATCCTGCCTCCATATACCGCTTTCATACCACTTTCATAGTGCAATATCCTGCTTGGTGTAGATCTGGCTTAAGTCAAGCGCCTGGCAAAGCTTCTGCGCAGAGGTCCCCTTTGGCGCCATCATCAATAGTTTGTGCTCCTCCTCCATCCACCTTTGGTGAATCCTGCCCTGAAAGGCGTAGGGGACCAAAAGCTGCTTTACCATTTACATTTATTTGACATCTTGGTCCATCTGCTGAACTGACGGTGTCTTGTCTCCTTTCCTGCAGCTGACTACATCGTCTTGCAGTTTGGCCGTGTGGCTGATGATGCTTTTACCATGGACTACAACTACCCGCTTTGTGCTGTGCAGGCCTTTGCCATTGCCCTGTCCAGCTTTGATGGGAAGCTGGCCTGCGAATAGCACAGCTGACATTCACCATGCCTAGGTTGCACTGAGTCTGGCCAAATTCCTGCTCTCTGGACCGGCTACTGCAGGCAGAAATTTGCCAGATGATATAAAACAACCAAGATAGTGTGAAAAGGAATAACAGCTCACCTGGCATTACTCAATGTTGCCAATACACAACTGGAGAAAGTCTTGCAGCAGCAAAAAAACCATGGGTGCATATTTACGAAGTAGCTTTAGCTGGTAACAGCATATGCACACACATGTTCTTGGCATATGCCTCGTGAAAGAAACAATATTCAAGCCCAGCGAACAGCTGCTTTAAGCTGTAGTGTTTTGGACCATGGCTGTAGGGAACTCCTCTCTCTCTCTCTCTCTCTCTCTCTCTCTCTCTCTCTCTCTCTCTCTCTCTCTCTCTCTCTCTGTCTTTGTTAATTTACTCATTCTCAAGGGATTTGGAACCAGCTAACCATCTCAGGCTATCATATTGTCACTTCCTGTATATACAAACTTCTTAACAATCAGGAGTAGCTGTTGTTTGAATCCCAGGCTTATCTGACTTTCTTTCCTTTTTTTAGATTATTTGCAGGGTGGGTGGTTCTGTTTGGTAATTTATAATTGACATGAGAAAAGGAAGTTGTTTTTTTCTGTACTGATAATGATCAATAAAAGATCAACTGGTGAAACATGCTCCAGTTTGTTGTCCTTTTAAAAACCATGGCCTGCCCAGCCAGCCTCCAGGACTAATCTGGTTGGCTGTAAATGCATAGGTTGCTTTTTCGGAGTCTAATGAATTTAGAGTTGGGGTCTGGACAGAATACTAGAAATATTAGAAAAGCATCATAAACTGCCAAGGCAAAACTATATTACTAAGAACTGTTTTTGGCCTTGTGGGGTATTTTTCTAACCTCATAAAAATCTGTCTTAGTGATGCGAAGAGGCATTGGGGCATTGGAGGGCAGAGCTGTGGGTGCTATGCAGCCAATTATGCACCCCCTAAGATACTTCACTCTTTACCGGCTTTACACCATCAGATTATGCCAGGGTGATGTTAAAGAATGATTAGTACCTCAGTGGAAGGAAATAACTTTGTCCACATTGCTGGGTTACAGGGGCAACCTGGTCGCCCCCGCCCCTGTCACATATCTGTTTTCCTGGTGTAGAAAACAGTAGCATGGCTGGAATCCTCCAAGATAAGCAGGATTAGGCTGAGCCCTTTCTTGGTTGAAGAAGGAGGCCATCAAGGGAAGAAAGCCGCAATGGGAAGGCCAAGCTGTTGCAGGAAGTGCTTGGTGACAATGACTCAAAAGGTGTGGTGCTCTTTGTGAGTCACGGTGAGACAATTTTCAAGTATCGGTGAGGGGTAGGATACTCTTCCCCCCTCCAAAGCCATTGAGAGGGCACTTGTCCCCATGGGGAATGGGTGTTTTATCTAGGAATGGGTGTGCTTAAATTTGGTTAGGGCATCGGAGTGCTTTCAAGTAACAACTCTTTTGCTTCGGTTTCTGTTGGACAGAGCGAGAGCCTTCTCTTCCTGTCCTAACACCTTTATGTGTTGTTGCTGTAGGATGTTAGATGTCTTCCAAGTCATGATGAATCATGCATGTAGGTGTGGAAGGAAGGCTGGGAGATGTTTTGTACATATAAGCTGTAATTAATTGTTATTCTTATTCTTATTAATTGTCAAAGGGAAGACACCTAGCAGACAGAATCATGAAGGTTTCTGACTTCTTCCCCTCCTTCCCCGCCTCTCCCCATCCCTCATTTTTTTAAAATATGGAACCACTGATGTAATAATTTACAGTGTCTACACCAGTCCAGGATCTAGCACCTTTCCTGCTGGAAAATCAAAGGCAATCTTTGGTGCATGTATTAGAAATAAACATTACAGCCTAAAGTTCTGTCACAGCATATGATGAATCATTAGAACTGAGTAGTACCATAGCCTTGAAGGTTTTGTGTATACATGCACACACTTCTGAAACCACCTTATTTTTGTATCCTCTTCAGTCTCTCAAATGTTGAAGAACCATCATCAAAGGCACTGCTTAGAGTGGGTGGGTGTGACTTCCTGAGTTCCAAATCCTATGAAGGGGTCCAAAGAGTTTCCAAACCAATGTAAAGGATGCTTCTCTGAACTGGCATCTTTACCATCAGCCACCTCCTGAGTCCATCTGCAGCTCACTTGTAGCATGGCCATGTGTCCTACTTTACAGGTGTTAGGATGACCATATGGAAAGGAGGACAGGGCTCCTGTATCTTTAACAGTTGCATAGAAAAGGGAATTTCAGCAGGTGTCATTTGTATATATGGAGAACCTGGTGAAATTCCCTCTTCATCACAACTGTTAAAGCTGCAGGAGCTATACTAGAGTGACCAGATACAAAACAGAACAGGGCTCCTGCAGCTTTGTAAATAGAATGAAATTCCTGTACATCCCTAAAAAAACATCAATTTCCGTCAATGAGCAGATGATGGAATGAAAGACACCTGACAATCCACAAATCACAGACAGAATGGATTTAACAAAATCCATACATCTACACATATAGATTAGCAAATGCACATTTTATGCAAATCTGTGTCATCTTTGATCCTTTGATCCTTTTCTTCCTTTTTGGCCATTTGTAAGGTATCATTAACTGAAAGGGGCCAGAAAAGACTGCCAAACACATTTCAACATAGCCCTAAGGATAAAAGGCAAGTACTTTCATTCATGGTGGTCTTGCTCATACATACAGGGATTCTGGAGATCAGTACATAGAGAATTAATGGTTATTACTAGAGAAACAATTGTATATGATCCAGAATTATTTTTATTTTCAATATATAAAGGACTTAATACTGAATTGAAATGTAAAGACTTAATAATATTCCTGTTGACAGCTGCTTGTCAAACAATCACGCAGCAGTGGAAAAAATAGAACAATTTGAATTTATCTGCATGGTATCGAAATATATGGTCTGTGGCAATATTAGAAAAAATAACTTATGACTTGCTTCAAATTCAAGGGAAATCAGAATCAACATCGTTCAATGTCATATCGGGGAGATTCGTTCAATATGCATCACATCCGAATGTACAACAATGTATGCCTGCTTCAGCTCTGAATATATGGACATTGTAACAACAAATGAAGGAATACAGCACATTTATGATTTGGGTCTTTCTTTCTTTCTTTCTTTCTTTCTTTCTTTCTTTCTTTCTTTCTTTCTTTTCCTTTTTTCTTTTGGTCTCCTTTCTTCCTCTATATTTTTTCCTCTCTGCTTTGATTAAACTTCCTTCCCCTAGAAGTTTTATCAATCAACTTTTATTCCCCCCCTTTTTGTATATTATACATATTCACATAAATGTTGGTTTTATAGTACTTCTTAGGGGATTGTTTGTATTCATTCTCAGGAGCAGCTGGTTAGCCACTGTGTGAACAGAGTGCTGTACTAGATGGACCCAGGGTTTGATCCAGCAAGGCTCTTATGTTCTTAATAAGTAAAACAGTAAAACAAAGCTATTATATTCTGATAATTCTTATGGAAGAAGAAAAGTGAAATGTATAGAATCATATACTGAGCAGTAAGAACAGATTAGAAAATAAAAATTAAATCTGGCTCCTCTGGTATTTACCATGCTTACTAACATTTCATTCTGTGCAATGACATTATGATTCCTCTGTCTTCTTATTAAAAAGAGATGTAAGTGAATGTGAACAGTTAGGACCAATTTCGCAAATGTTCACTCACTCTTTGTCTGCACAGGTATCTGTACAAGAAAAAGAAAGATGTTATCGATAGTATTCATTCTGTTATCTAAATCTTAGATTCTAGGACAATTGCCCCCTGGTCTCCCTCAGTACTGTCTGTTCGGTCATCTAAGACAGTACTGTTTCCCAGTGCTGTAATTTAATTGCATATTTAATTTCCTAACACTGTAATCCAGCCTTGACCCAAACTGGTGCTTTTGAGATGTATTGGACTACAACTCTCATCATTCCCAGACAATATGGCTGCTGTAATCTAACAAAATTATACCAGAGTCTCCAGAGTATCATCTCAGCATCACAAAGTCTTTAAGGTTGCTACCATGCAGCATCACCTTCTTAAATGTGAAAGGGTAGTGACTAGGCATTGACTAAATGAAGTGAGTAATTCTTTCAGCTCAACCAACAACATCTCAAGCTCTTGCACTTTTCATCACCTCCAGAACCTTAATACATTTATTAAACTGGGGAGCAAACAGCGCTTTCATTAATCACAACTTGTGATTTCAACTTTGGGTTTCTTTACTCAAATTGAATTCCATACATGTACATCATTCTGATATAGGGCATTGTCATCATCATCATCATCATCATCATCAATTATTTAAACTTATTGTTTCTTCTATAGCCTAAACTCTCAGGATGATGTACACAATAAAATCAAAACAATAAAAGCAGTAACTCCAAAGATACAATCACAATAAAATGCATGGAAAAAAACAAACATTTAAAAACCAATTAAAATAACAAGGCAGTAAATACAAAAGATATTATATAGTCACATAGAAATATAGCACAAAAGATAACTTAGAAAATATAACCGAGTGATAAAGCCATATGATGAGTTAAATGCCCCAGAGAATAAAAAATGTTTTGCCTGGCGCCAATGAGATCAATGAGAAAGACACCAGGCAGACTTATTTAGGGAGGGCATTCTACAATTGAGGGGCCATCACAGAAAAGGCCCCTCATAAGTATCCAACCCCTACCCCCAAATTTCAGTATGTGGGGCCAGTTGGAGCAGGGCTTCTGATAATTTCCTCCGGGCACAGGTAGGCACGTATGGGAGGAGGCAGTCCTTCAAATATTGTGGCCCCCAAACCATGAAAGGGCTTTGTTGGCGGGTGGGGACAACACTTTGAATTGAGCCCAGAAATTAATCTGGAGTCAACAAAAAATATACAACACTGGTATGATATGATTGTAACACCTGGTTCCAGGCAGTTCTCTTGCCCCCACTGATGTTTCCAGATAGTCTTCAAGCCAACACCACATATAATGCAATAATTGAACAGGCAGTTACCAAGGCATTGATCATAGAAGCCAAGCTACTACCATCCAGATAGAGGCATAGCTGACATACCAGCTTAGAATGGGAAAAGGGGTTCTATGCCACAGAGGACACTTCTGTTTCTAAAGGCAAAGATGGATCAATAGGCAACCCTAAATTATGAACTTCTTGTGGGAGTGCAAACCCTTCCAGCACAGACTGTACACTACTTCTCTGGATGTGTAAAGTGCCAACCAACAGTACCTCCATCTCAACTGTTTCTGCTTGGAAAACAGGATCCTTTCCAAAACAGAGCAGTGGTTCTATAAGATTGTGAGTGCCATTTGGAATGTAATTGCAATTGAGCACCTACTGCATAGTTCCAGTTATGTGAATGATGAGTGACATAACCTCCACGCCACTCCACTCTGGCCTATGCCATTTGGGGTCATTTTATTTATTGCTTGAGAAGCTGAGTGCTCCCCTGATGAACCATTCCAGGAACATTAATCTAGCCTTTAAAAACAACAACTATGGAATACAACCTTCCTCCTCCCACCACAGCAGTGCTCTGCTGTTCCATGACCGCCTTCATATTTAGATAGTTTCTTTAAAGCTGTGTCCTGCCACCCCTTCCGAGTAAGGATGTAAGGATTTTGGTCTCCATCACACCTCCCTTTCCCCCCTGGTTTGTCTCTGTGATTTCTAGCTCCATTTCATTAGCGCGTCAAGCTAATGGCCCTTTTCACGTGGGTTTGTGGCATTGTGCTATACTGATGAAACCTCCCTTTCATTTGTTTGCTCTTTCACCCCGTCTCACCCTGTCCCTTCTCCTTCCACCTCCAGTTCATTAGTTGTAACATTGTGATGGGTGGGGGCTCCACACCCACCCACCACTGGCTTTGTTGTCTAGCAATTTACTGACTTAATGTTTCATCGGCTGGGCTCCATTTCTGCAGGCAATAAGGGTGGGATTGGAGCAGTAAACGTTCATTCAACTGACTCAGCACAAGTCCATTGGTTCGACACTCTCTCTTCAATGCACATGCCCCCAACAAAGGAAATAGCAAGAGGACGGCACTACATGGGGGCAGAAGGGTGCTTTAATTCCATTTGGGGGAAATAATCCAGACTTTGCCCGCTCTAGGAAAACACGAAAAAGGGAGAAGAAGAGGCTGCATGTCTGCAGGACAGGCACGACGTCATCCCAGTGCCGGGCTGCAAAACCGCAAACCAGGCATGACGAGAGTGCAATAAAACACGGGTATGATGGAGCCCATCTGTGTTTCATGGATTGTCAGGCATCTTTCATTCCAGCATCCACCGATTGGTGGAATTGGATGTTTTGTATGTCCCATTAAACACAGTGTGGTTTACTTCTGAATAGACATGTATAGGCTTGCACTGTTAGAACCTTCCTTGTACTATTTCTGTATATGTGTGAATGTTGTTAATACAGGATAATAAGCAGAATAGAGTCATCATTCCCAAGTCTCCAATGTGGTGCCCACGGATGCCAACATAGCCATGGAACCTCTCCATGCCCCTCCTGATTTTAATTTTATTTCTTAAAGTTCTTTTAAAATTAAAAACTTTAAAAAAAAACTGGGAGGCTGGCAGGCTGCAAAATGAAGTGCTGCCTTCAGCAGCATCTTTATTTGAGTTTAAAAGAGAGATGTTTATGTTTTACAGCTCAGACTCCACCTCTGCCATGTACTAGGTTCTTGGGCAAGTTATTTTTCTTTTAGCCTCAGCAGCTCGCCTTTTGGGAAATGAGTGTTTTGTGACTTGACATGCCCACCATGACAGTCAATTTATGAATGGGCAAGCCCCCCTCAATAGCAGCCATTTTGTGACAGCACCCATGACAAACTCTCAAAATTCCAAATGTGCTCACCAGTTCAAAAAGCCTGGGGAACCTGGCTTTGTTCAATCTAATGCAAATATTAGCCAGAAAGGTAATTGTGCTTCCAGTGTGGAAAATGCCCAAGGATTCTTGCAGGTCCTGAGTCTGAATCTTGATTAGTGTCAAACTGAACAGATGCCTCTAATCAATGTATAGCAGTAAGTGGAGCTCTGGCCCATTGGAGGAAAGTGATTTAAATTATATTCCACTGACCATATCATTTATACAAAACACACTCAAGTGTTGTGCTTTGGAAAACAGCTTCCTGTAACAGACTTCAAAATACATCAACATTATTTATTTATTTATTTTAATTTCTGGCCTCTGAACACAAATTTCGCAATGGTGAATTTAGAGGGCCTTTTATTTTCACATCCCATAAACATTTTCTGAAGAAATTCTTTTGAACTATTCTGGGGAGAGTACTTGGTTTTATAGAGCTGAAGCTATTTTTTTGCTTAGGCTTGGATAAACTAGCTATAAGGAAATAGTATTTATAGCTTTATTAAATGCAGCTCTTTTATATTATAATTCGTAAACAGCAACTGTGGATTCTGCCAGTGCAAGAAAAAGAGCAACAGTCATAAGTAAATTGGATCTCTGAAAAGGCAGAGCTCTATCAAGCAACATGAAAACCTGCCCCTGAAACGTGGACCCAGGGCCCTGGGGCCAGTTTAGGATTACATCCTGGAGTGATTGCTGGAGGCAGTTAAGATCTGATGGAGTTTCCCCTCTGTTGGTCTCCACCAACAGAAAGGAGCTCAACTGGTGGGGTGACTTCCAACAGAGAGCTCTGTGGGCAAAAAGCTTCCACCGGCATTTTTCACATCAACCAGGATGTTCCAGGGATAGGGCAGAGAGACAGTATTGGATATGCCGGGCCCAAAGCTGCTTAATTCCCCTGAAGGTGGTTCAATCCAGACCTGTCACCTTTGCCAGCCTAGAGCTGTGTAGGAAAATTCCCTTCTAATATCCAAAGAAGGGAAAATAGAAATGATCCTACTCCAACAAGGGAAAAAGAGGGGGGTGGGGAGACTCCACTTCCACCTTCTGTCCTGACCAGACCAAGCTAGCAAGCCTATGGATAAGGTGGCAAATCCTATGGATAAGGGTGGTACTGTTCATGCCATGAGATAAGAAACTCCCCGGCTTCCCCAATGCTATATATGGATGTCTCAGGAGGAGAGAAAGGGGAAAGGACCCTCTTTTTCAGTCTTGAGAACCATGGAACCCCTTACGAAATCATCTGTGCTGCAGAATACAATAGGGGAAGGCTTCAGGGGGTGGTAAAGAAAAAAATGTGCCCTTTATCCCTATCAACTCCCCCTTTGCTCAGAGACGCTACAAGGCTCCTGTAGCATGCTGTCTATGAAGAGGAGCAGTTCCCTTAGCAGGTGGAGATACAATGCAAAAAATTGTTCTAGGGTTATACTTATGTGCCTTTATATAGTGCAATCTATGTATAGGGTGCTTTATTAAGTAACATAAGCAGAACAGGACCCTGTCTAAGGAGACTGAAATAATGAGGAAACAATGGAGAGGGGAATGGTGGGAGATGCCAAGGCAACAAGCAATCACTATGAGCATTTCCCTTCTCCCAGGCATTTAACAACATTTAACAATGCTAAGTTTGTTTGTTTTTTAACATACCTCAGAACTGTTGTTTTAAAATGGATACCGTTGTTTTTATGCTGTTGTTTTTATGTTTTTCATGGTTTAAAATTTTTGTAAACTTTTTAGTGCTCACTGTTTTTAACTGTTGTAAACCACCCCGAGAGCTTCAGCTATGGGGCGGTATATAAATGTAATAAATAAATAAATAAACCACATCTTATTCTATCTTGTTCTCCTTCAGGGGTTTTCTGTGATAAGAAGAAAACATGGAAGAAGCAATAAACATGGGAGGATTTTGAGTGGAAGACATTGTAATCTGGACCCCTATGAAATTCCCTAAATGAGGTAAGGGCAATGGTACAATAAAAATTTCCTCTGGAAGCACCCATAGGCTGCTTTTCAAATCAGGAGAAGGACAAAGAGCAAAAGCCATCAAGTCAGGCCTGTTAAGAACATAAGAAGAGCCACGCAGGATCAGACCAAGGGTCCATCTAGTCCAGCACTCTGTTCACACAGTGGCCAACCAGCCATTGGCCAGGGATGAACAAGAAGAACATGGTGCAACAGCAGCCTCCCACCCATGTTCCCCAGCAACTGGTGCACACAGGCCTGTTGCCAGAAATGTTGTGATGAGAGGGTTGAAGCATATACAGGGATGGGATAAGATAGGAAGGAACAATGTAGAACAGGCAGAATCAAAACAGAGTCTGATATATTTAAAGTTCATACGAATCAAAACACCAGCTAATATATTTAAAGTTTATATCTAGTGTAATATATTTTAAGTTAGTTAACAACACATTTCTATTTATAAAATTAAACATGTGCCTTGGGTGTGACAGTAATCCTAGTGCCTTTCTATTCACCAGACAGAAGGCTAGAAAGCCAGGGCAGTATTATTTACATGACAGAGGTGCACAAAATGATGCATGGTGTAGAGAATGTGGATAGGAAGACATTTCACTCCTTCTCTCATAATACTAGAACACCGGGTCATCCCATGAAGCTGATTGGTGGGAGATTCAGGACAGATAAAAGGAAGGACTTCTTTGCACAGCACATAGTTAAGCTATGGAATTTGCAACCACAAGATGTAGTGATGGACACCAAGTTGGATGGCTTTAAAAAGGGGGTTAGACAAATTCACGGAGGTGAAAGCTATCAATGGCAACCAGTCCTAGCGGCTATATTCTACCTTCAGTATCAGAGATAGTGCGTCTATGTACACCAGTAGCTGGGATCATGGGCGGGAGGGTGCTGTTGCACTCATGATCTGCTTATGAGTTTTCTGTGGGCATCTGGTTGGCCACTGGAGGAAAGGCAGGATATGAACATAACAAAGAAGCAACACTTCCCAGTTTGGCTTGGTTTTTTAGCAGATTAGCTTAACCGTGTGTAGAGTAAATTCTCCTTTATTTTTCAAATCTGTTTTACAACAGGAGTGTGCTGTTGAAGGCAAACTGATGCCAGGCAGTGGAGAATCAGGGTAAAATCCAACATACTTAAAGTAGACCCGCTGAAATGAAGGGGACTGAATCCCCTTCATTTCAGAGGATCTACTCTAAGTAGGATTTATGTTGGATTTTTACCCTTAGACGGGCAGTATTGTTGTTTTCAGCTGGAGGCGGAGTTGAGCTTAGTTTGAAAGCGGGTCTAGCTGTCGTCGGGAGCCGGTGGCGAGAGCGAGCGAGGTGATTTCTCGCTGTTGTCGGATCCATTTCCTGCTGCCCGCCCTTTGGCGAAGGGTGGAAGAAAATAAGATTTCAAACGTCTGACCGACTTCCTCTATTGTTGAGTGTGGCTTGGCCGATTACTATTAAGTGGCTCTGAGGAGGCTGCGCGCGGCGGCCGCAACCTCTAGGAGGCGCTGCAGCGGGAGGCTCAGCGCAAGGGCTGGAATGTCGGAGCGGAGCGCCTGCTTGGTGGCCAAGCTGGAACCGAGCGGAGTTGCTCCTTCGACTGTGACATCACCGGCGAGTGCAGAGGCTGAGATTCAGGGCACGGGCTGTTCTGGAGCTCCTGCCGCAGTTCTTTGAGCAGCTCCCAAGCCAGCCGGTCCTGTCCCCTGCCTCCCAACGCAGACAGGCGGGTCTTTATCCCCCTGCGTTGCACTTCTCCCCCGGGGCTGGAGGCAAGACAATCGCCACCCGCCCAACCTGTTCCAGGCAGGTTATGCCTGTCCAGGAGGACTTCTCGACTGCAGCTGCTCCGAGCAGGGCAGCCCCCACATCTTAAGCCCATCCCTTTTTGAAAAGGCTGTTTCTTTTTTATTGTTCAAACCGATTTATCTCACTGATTTCCTCCGCCCATGAATAAAAGAGCGCTCGTTTCGCCTCCCTTCCTTAACCACCAGATCCTACGCACGTTTACAGGGAAGCCACCCCGGCTGAGTTCAGCAGCGAAGTGCATATAGCGAAGTGCATAGGATGATTGCAGCCTCACAAGTAGTAGCATGCCTTCAGATCCCATGTTTATGCCGTGCAGTTTATATACCCGCGTGCATGGCCTCTCTCTTCCTTCATTATATCTTAACTGCCCTTTGAGGTGGGTTAAGTGACTGGCCTGAGGTTACACCGTGAATTTGGTGGTTAAGGCGGATTTGAAGCCGGTCTTCCCCGTTCTAAGTCTACCCGCACACACGTTCCCTCAGGGAAGAGGGATCCGCCTCTGGACCCCGTAACATTTCACTAAGAAGCGCACCCCATGCAGGCAGGCATGCCCCCTCCTGCAAACAGCCCCCACACACACACCAAAAAAACACCTCGTCCTCTCCCTTTGGTTAGAAGAACTTGGTTGGCCATAATGACCCAGCCTTTTCCAGTAAATGCATCCAGTTTCCTCCCTGCCCCCCCTTCCGGCCGGCCTGCAGCAGAAAGAACTCCCCCTCTGAGAGGGCGAGGGACCCGCTCCTCGAGTAGAGGAGGAGGTCTCCTCCCCCGGCGGCGGCGGCGGCGGCGGTGGTGGAGGAGGAGGAGGCTGTCCGTCCGCGAGAAGGGCGGGGGTTGGCTCCTGCTCTCCTTCCTTCCCTCCCTCCTTCCTTCTTTCTCTCTCTTTCCAAGTTTCTGCTCCTCCCTCCTTCGCACAAACTTTCCCGTCGCTCTTGGTCGTTTCCCGGCTGGCTTCTCTCGGTGCGCGACGGATTCCTCGGCCAGCCAGCCTACCGCGCCCCCCCCCCCCTCTTTCTGCTGCCCTGTCACCTTCTTTCCCGAATCGAGGCAGAGCCTCAACCGGCTGCACCGGCGGAACCACCACCCACCCTTCCCCGGACGGGGCACGGAGTAAGTAAGCTAGCAGAGCGCTCCCACCCCGGCCCTGGAAACTCTTTTCTTAGGAAGAGGAAGGAGAAGATTTGTCTCTATTGCGCCCCCCTCTCCATACAGTTGTCTGGGGCGGTGCGGGGGGGGGTACACGACGCCGTTTCCCCGCCCCCTGTCCCTTCACATAGTTTGCCTCCCCCAGACCAAAACCGCAAACGCTCTCCCGCCCATATTGCTGGTAATGCTAGAGAGAGAGAAGAGTTGAGGGGGAAGCCTATTCTCTTTTTACCCCCCTCTTTCTCGCCCCCCTCCCCGTTTCAGTCCTTGGCCGTGCCTTGTTGCGGTTTCCTTCTGGAGAAGGACACTGTATCCATTCTGTATCCATGGTGCCTCTTGGGGTAACTTCTTCTTTAGGGACAACTTTTCCTTTGCTCAGCAGACATTGGGGGAACCCCAAAGACTTAAAAACGAAAAGTAAGACCCTACAGTTTCCACTTGGAATACATCCAGGGATACGTTAAGAAATCTTGGTTTCTACCCCAGGCCCATCTTTCTCAGTTTTAAGTTTTAAAGTCGGAGGCCTGTAACAGATCTGGATTAATTCCTCTCACTTATACTTTGTCCATCCCAGTAACTAGTCTACACTTCTTCCAAGTCGGCTTTGGTGTATGACCCAGACTGTATATTGATAATAAGAATAGAACATATCTCTCTGTGTATAAAAGTAGGTTATACAATCTTTCTTGTCTCTCAAGCATTAAGACCTTGCTCTATAAACTTTGGGATGTCTTCTCATGGTTTATTTGTATTATTATTCATATCTGAGAGGAAGCCTTTTAAAACAGCATTTGTTCTCGTTGTGTGTGTACGTACTGGCAGTTTGTACATAGGCCACCCGTGCAAAGTGTTGACAACTCATGGGTTTCACAAACACATTTCCTCAATTAATTACCTTTGTGTGTGTGATATTTGCGTAATGCTGTATTTCTCACTCCTTGGTCACATGCATAAAAACAAATGCTTTTGTAGGTTCATTGCATGTATAAATGTAAGCTGTATTTAGGAAAGTTACATTTGAAATGACATAGTTCTGGCATGTGTGAGAAGAACAAGCAATACTGGCTGGTGTTGGGAGAAGATGGCACAAGTTATATTAAAAACACAAGGGGGGTGTTGGATAAAACAAAGCATTGGATTTGGTCATAAGGAGGGGAGGGAAAATCCAGTTCTGACTGATTAGTTATGGGCAGTTGACTTACAGTGTTAATGGATTAACAAAGAAATAGGGAAGCCATGAGACCAGAGGGCAAAAGCTAAAAAGAGAGGGCTTCATGTCTTGTCACAAATAAGAGCCATGGTATATTGGTAGTTGCACCAGAGCAAGTTGGCCGTGTGCTGCTTCTCCCTTCCAAGTAAGTTGATTAGTTTCCCAAGGTAGAATGTTTTTGAGGCAAGCATTTGCTCCATGTGAAGTAATATCTGAATGAGTAAGGATACAGTATTATTGAGAGGCCTGACATTTGGGACTTTTCAGGGGAAGATCCTTTGTACTGAAGACCACTTGCTTGTAGTGACGCCTCGCAGGCAGGTTGCTGTTTGGTCAGGGCTCTGCGGGGCTGGATGTATGGTTGATCACACAGGCCCAGGCATGTGAGAGCTTGCACCATTCAGGGGAATAGCTGTCTAGAAAACAGCACCTGGACTGAGCTTTAGGTTGCTGGGCAAACGAAATCTAACTTCCCAAATGAAGACCTGCTTCTTTACAGAGACTACTCCTCAATTGTCTTCAGGAGCTGTTTAAGTGTGTTTTGGCCAAATGTAAAATAATAATAATAGAAGGGCTCTGACTTGCTTTCAGGTAAGTGATAGGCTTAATTTCTTTTATCTGCATTGAGGCAGGGGGCTGTGGGCAAGGTTTCAAATTGCTAATGGTAATCCAGCAAGGCATACAGAAGAGCTGAAAATAAGGAGCTGAGTATAATGTTATGTACCTTAACTTTCCCATGAATCAGTGCAAGTTTACTAAAGTTTTAATCCTATGCACACTTAAGTGGTAGTAAACCCCACTGACTGACATTCTGAGTAGCCATGTATAAAATTGTACTGTAACTAGGGAGTAAGCCCTATTGAGCTCAATATGACTTACTTTTGAGTAAACATATTTAGGATTGCACTGTAATATATAGAAGTGAATGAGTGCTAATAATAGTTCTAGAGGATCTGCTGCAGATTTCTACTAATAAAATACCATCATATAGTGATGAATTTTCCCATCTAGAGAATTGTTAAGCTTGTTGATACTATTCTAAAACTGTTATGGCTTAAGGGAAAAAGAGATAGGAATGTCTTGTATTATGCATTTGTATTATAGATGCACAAAAGAACTTAGTTTTGGCTGGATACTATCCACCCAAACCTCCTCACTGTGGAAGAGCAAGTAGTCTACTTCCTATGTTTTTTTATATCCAAGTAATAACTTATATTTAATGCCAAACAACTCCAGTGTGCTGTCTCTGTAACACCTCTCTTAAGCTTTAAGAGTATCTGTATATAATCACATAAGACAAGATGGTGATTATTGGGTCATTTGTAGCTTCACCAGACCTTATTTTTAAAAGGTTGAAGATCTAGTCAGAGTAGGTCAGCTGGAGGCTTCCTAATGATATGTATGCCTCCGGGCCTCTGTATCTCCAAAAAGATTCCCCAAATGGAGGGTTAACACTACTTTTCAAGGGGTTTTGAAGTCGTGGTAGAGATCTTATGATATCAAGTAGTATAGATAAGCAGTTTAAATAAAAATAATTTCCCATATTAATAAGCTTCAAAACCAGTTTTAGACATGTAGAAATGATTGCGAACTTCATGGAACAATAGGTGAAAACCTTCTCACTTCTGGGAACAAAACAGCTTTTGAAGTTGTGAAACTGCTGGATATGAAACACTGCTTTCACCACACAAGTTTAATTTTCAGGCATAGAACATGCATATCAGCTTTCTTGTTATAAGACATGTAGTTTCAATTAGAAAGTTCTTACATTAACTTTACTTAACACATGGTAAAAAGTTATACTTATACTTGATAGCCAAAACATATTAAGATGTTCCTACAGATAGGCTAATACATATTTTGATAATTGGTAACAGAAAGTATTCAGTTTATATACATTGTACACCATCTAAAACTGATCTCCACTTTGCTAATATTCCATTTAATGCTACTGAAAGAGAGCCAAATAACTACTAGTCCATTGTTTTATCTCTAGTGTGAAGGAGTGGTTACAGTGCTGGACTAGGACTTGGGAGACCCAGGCCCAAATCCCTGCTCAACCATGAAACTCACTAGGTGACTATGGCCCAGTCACTATCTCTCAGCTAACCTATCTCACAGGGTTGTTGTGGGGATAAAATGGAGGCTTTGATCTTGTTGGAGGAAAGGCGGGATATAAATGTGATTAGTTAATTAAATATTTTAGTGTCAGTAGCCTTTGGTGTAATATTAAAATTTGTTTTGCTCTCCACTTGGTCTAGCCCTGTGCTAGGCAACCTGGTGCCTTCCAGATGACTTGGACTACAACTCCCATAAGTCCCAGCCAGCACGGCCAATAGTAAGGGATTATTTAAGGCTGCAAATGTACATGGGAGTAGTTCCCATTGAACACAGTAGCATTTATTTCTTAGTAACCATACATAGGATTGTGCTGTAAATATGCAGAATACCCCCATCTTTCTCATCCCTCTCCCCACTTTTGCCTAATATCTAGCCTGAAGAAGAGTTATAGGGAATTAGAAAGCTTGCTCATTACTTTATGACTGTTTTATTGATCCTAGTAAAGACTATACCCAACAGCACAACTTTTGAAATTACTGTGTGTGTTTTTAGTTTCTATCCAGTTTGCAGGGCTTTCCAAAGGGGCAATAGTTCAGGTTTGTAGAAATTAAGCATGCAAATGTGGTTCTTGCGCATGAAACCACCCTTTAAAATTAGGATGTAGAACCATACCTGTCTAGGGGTTTGATGAATGCTCCAATGGAAGCATGTTCCCCAACATATCTGAAGAAATCTGGTTTTGTATAGTTGATATTGCTGCCACTGCTGCACTGAAAACATTCTCTCCTGCAAGCCAAGCCTCTCTTAAACTGAAACATGCTACCAGTGGGAATTATGATCATGAAAACAATGCTTCAGGGACTAATGTCAGTGTTTCCAATAAAAGCAAAATTCTGCACTCCTTCTGTACAAGCCAGTCTTATTTAATTAGAAATAAATCTTACTATGTTCCATTGGGCTTCTTTCTAGGAAAGTGTACATAGGGCTGTGGTCTTAGCTCCCCAAATATAAGAACAATAATTTATACACAACTATTTTAAGGTGATAGAGGGTGTGATTTCAGTTTTTGCATAGGAGCCTGAACTGACTTCAAACTGAACTAGAAGTAATGACAATTGCCACAACCTGATACCTTTTGTAGAACAAGTTTGACAGCTCTTGGTCCAGTTTCCTTGTGGGACCTGTGCTTGTCTTGCAGAAACCACCAGCCCTATTGAGAATAACTGGCCCTCCTTGTTTGCAGTTTCAGTAGAGAGCAGAGATTAGACATACTGTGGATTTGGAATCACCTCCCTAATTTTACTGGCTTAGAGCATAGAAAAATGTCTGCTTCGTGAGCAGTCTATGAGTGGGATGCATAATAAATTGATCCTGCCTGGATGTAACTTATAGAGTGCCAGTTCGTAGGTTCTGTCACAAACTTAGGAACAACATGAATTAGCAGAAACAAGCCACAGTAAGCCTCTGGCTTTAACCCTCCTCCTCATGCATGCCTGGAAAGAAGATTTCGGGAGTGTTCACTTGCACTTAACAGCAGTTTGCTTGGCATCCAGACCAACAAACGGTTTAACATTGGGCCTGTTCAGAGAACACGCTAAGCCATGGTTAGGCCACTGACCCTTTTGCAGCAAGTGGTTAGTGAGCATGTTTAAACCATGGTTATGTAGACACCATGGTTAGGAATGGTTCACACTAAGCCATAATGTTTAGATCAAAACGCTTAACCATCATAGTTTTGTGTATTGTCTGAACAAGGCCAGTAACTATGGTTAGTTTCAAATAAACCTGCTTCAAACCATAAGCTGAGTGAGGCACTTTTGGTTGTTAAAAGGACACAACTGGTACTACCACCATCACCACCACCTCATTTGGCTTTCAGGTACTCAGCAACAGTACTGGAAAGTGCCAAGGGAGGAAGACCCGGCTAAGTCCTAGGGTGATTTTCAGAAAGCTCAAGTAGCATGGGAGGCTGCGAAGCACAGGAGAACAGTAATTAAGGGTGCAATCCTATGCATGTTTAGACAGAAATAAGTCCTAAGACTCCCAGCATCCTTCAGAACACACACCTTAGCCACCTCATTACAGTAAGATAAGCCCTTAAGCACACTAAGGAATTTCTCTGAAATTCTCACCCCTTCAATTTTTGGATGTGGTTTCTTTTTGCTGCTCTTCCCTCTTACAACAAATGGTCAGAAATAAATAGATCGAAAAATTTGTCACAGCACTACTTGAGACTACAGCTACATCAGCTCAAGCAATTTGGCTCTATTCCTGACATGGGAAGGGCTGAAGTTCAGTGCTAGAGCTCATGCTTTGCATGAAAAGGGTCCAGGTTTAACTCCTGGCAACTCCAGGTAGGACTTGGAAAGAGTCCTGCCTGAAATTATGGAGAACTGCTGCCAGTCGGTGTGAACAATAATGAGCTAGATGGACCAAGGATCTGACTCAGTATAAGGCACATTAGCACATGGGTGGGCAACCTGCGACCTTCAGCCTAATTTCAAAAGTTATCTGGAGGCATTAGATCAGACCCCTGGCAAAATGATACCTTCCTCACCAGTAGCCTGCTGCGAGTAGAGAGGGGGAAAGAGGAGCAGACAAAGCTTTTGAAGTTAGGCTGAGGGTTGCAGGGGGGGAAAAGGATATAGAGAGGGAGAAGATGTGGCCCTGACTACTTTAGGTTCTGGCCACACCCACTGCTGGTTTGGGCCTCATTTACTGCCTGCATGCATCCCCTAACAGATTATCTCTGAGGAAATGCAGCCCTCAGCATAAAAAGGTCCCCTAATGTTGAAAAGGCACAAAGAGTTGGTGCCAGGTAAACCTTCTTGGGACAGGCATTCCGAAGGTGGGAGGCCACAGCTGAGAAGGCATTGCCCCTAGATGTTTGTGGACTTGAACTCCCTGCAGCATGGCCAGTGGCCCAGAACACTAAGAGTTGTAGCCCCAAAACATCTGGAGGGCACTAGGCTGGGGAAGACAGGCTTAGATGATGGGGGGCACCTGGAGGAGAGCCTCTAAAAATGGTATTTCTCTACATGAGTGTTTGTACAGAAGGAGGCAGCCCAAACCTTCAGGTGGCCGAGGACATGTCCACTGCCTTTCCAATATGCACAGGCCTGTCCTGTATGTGAATGTACATGCATGAGGTCAGTTCTGTCCCTGTGTTCAAGAGGACAGCATGATGAGAGCTGCATGTGGCTATTGCATTCTCCTTTATAGTTAAAAATCCAAGTAAATCTAAGGCCAAAAGGGAGAAAGAAGAGAGCCTTGCTTGCAGCTTCCGTTTTCACAGGGAGAGAAGGAGCAATGTTGTGTGGATAAGTACTGAAACATGATGTATAATGCTGTGTTAAATTCTGAAAAAGCAGTCTTTCAGGAGCATGTGTGGTCTGAACCACTGGTTGCGCATATGTGTGTGTGCATGTGTGTTGTGGCTAAAAAGCATTCCTGTTTGTAGCTTTTCATGGGGCTTTGTATCATTGACATGGCAGCATCCTGACCCATTATATCACAACTCCCATTGTATCTTTCTCTTGTGGGATTTTAATTAAATTTTGGACTAGAAAACCCAACATATTTTGTAATAAATATAAAATTTTGATTTTAAATAATGGACTATATCTGGTGATCTTGTGATGTGAAATGTTATCATCATCATAACAACAGCAGTAATAGAATATATATCACTTTCACCAAAAATAAGTCTCAAAGCATTTTACAGAAAAATAAAGTAAAACACTAATAAAAACAATGAAACAATCTGAACACCACAAAGACAAAGACATAGGAAAGATTGCTTATTCTAAGAAACAAAGAAAGGAAATTCACAAAATTTTACTCTCAATCTCCTTGACAAGATTGTGCCTGTCTCTTACGATGGGAGCTGTTCTCAGATCATGGGTATGAATATTTGCAGAATATGTCAACATGGGCTCTGTATTAATCTTCTCTTATCCTTTGAGAGCAGTCATTTAATATTATGAAGTTCCTCAGTATAGGTCCTTCCAGTGTCTTTTATAAACAATTAAGCCAGGTATTTACCTTTTGGTGCCTATTACGGTTCTATTATGAATGCTCCTTGCCGTGCAGTCTCCTGATCATTTTTGTTACCAATTGCATTATGTACCTTGTTTGTCCTGTAATAAGGAAGGTGATGAAGAGTTTGCACATCTGATGTGCATGTGTTCATGTGGCATTTTAGTTTTCAGATGGGCTGACCACTGCTCTGAACTTTATGTGATGCTGTATGGTTATACAGTGTAACACAATGCTGCATGATTATATGAGGAGCCATTGAAGGATGAGAGGAATCAGATAAATGGTCTGATAACTAGCAGTCTGATCTGTGCATGTTTACCCAGACATAAGTCCTACAGAGTTCAGTGGAGCTTACTCCCAAGCAAGTGCGAACAGTATTACAGCCTAATGATGTAAAACTAGAAAGCAGAATACATGTTAAATAAAAAAGGTAAACAAGGAAGACTCTCAATCATTCAAAGTTTCTAAGACAGCCTTCCTCAAACTGGGGCCCTCAAGATGTTTTAGACTTCAGTTCCCATCAGCCCCAGCCAACATATTTAATGGTCAGGAATCCTTGGAGTTGTAGTCCAAGATATCTGGAGGGCACCAGGTTGGGGAAGGATGTTCTAGGGCATCTTGAGTTGAAATGGAGGATGAAGGAAAGGAAATTGCTATTTTTGCTACCTGGAGTTCCAAGCCACTTGAGCCAGAATTTATAGTACATCCTAATGGAAATAGTTAAGGCAAATTCTTAGAAGGTGATTTTTGATTCCTCTCTAGAAAAACTAACATTGAACTAAAGCTAGGATTTTCACAAACACCTGGTAGTAATCTAAATCCACCCCCACACAAGTCAGTGGTGAAGTTCAGCTAGAGCAAGGTGAGGTCAGTGCTGAGATATTTAATTCCGCTCTTTGGGCGACATGAAGGAGACTGTACTAGGAGCCCGATTGTAATCCAGATCTCCAGAATCCATGTCCTGTGCATTAATCATTAAACCGCAAATATCACTTGTATGTCACCAAGTCTTCACCAGAAAGTTATTGTAGCAGTTACAAACGTGTATTTTATTTATTTTTTTATTTATTAAAAATATCTACCAATAAAAATGAAAGCTGTTAGACTGATGAGATTAGCCTCCCTCAACCTGGTGCCCTCCAGATGTGTTGTTCTGCAACTCCTATCATTCTGGGAATGATGAAAGTTGCAGTCCAATACATCTGGAAGACACCATATTGGAGAATGCTGATTTAGATTAATCAATTACAATATTTTCATTGATTCAAATTATGCCATAAATAAGTTGGGAAGCAGTTTGTTTGTTTGTTTAAAAAAATGTAATTATATATAATGCCTACTAAACTCAAAAGAGGCAGACACAATCTTAGAAGAAACATTCTTCCTTGTCTCTCACAGAGGAGGGAATTCTGAAATTCTGCTTGTTGCAACACGTGTGCACACAAACTAAAAACAAATGTTTCTTTTCCTCTCCAAAGTTATAGTGTTTGTAGACAAAGTTATATAGATGTAATCAATTAATTAATGAAGGTTTCTTTAGTTGGGTGGCAACTATAATTATTAATGGGGGTAGGGAGACATTTTAGGTAATATTTAGGTTTGATTAGCCTTAGGCAATATGGCCTGGTCCCCACGTAATGCTTGGTAGAATGAGGGAACATCAATTTTAAGAAAGCTTAGTATAATTGTAAGCTTAATATGAGTCCAACTGATTTGTTTCTTTATACTAAGTGACTTGCCATATAATTTTAAAAATATGATTATGAAATCCATCCCCTTTGTAGATCTCTAGCATTTCTTTGGCGATTGTAAGATCTCCTCTGAGGTTGAAGATATATCCTCACATTCAAGGGTATTAAATACAAATGTGTTGGTTGGTGAAACTCTTCACTCACTTGCTATTTCTGTAATTTTGCCCTGCAAACCCCACAAGTTTTGATGGGAAAGGAAGATGGTTGTAGGACTAGTGAGTAATTTATACATTTAAAAACTACCCCTTGCTTTCCATCCCCAACATGGTACCCTTTTACAACTTGCCTGTCCAGATCCCTTCATCTGCACCAGCTCTGGCCCAATTGCCAGCTTCCCCCGCCCCCACTTGGGCCTTCACCTCCAGATTGTAACTCCACACTAGAGGCCTTCAAGAAGCAGTTGGACAACCATCTGTCAGGTATGCTTTAAGGTGGATTCCTGCATTCAGCAGGGGGTTGGATTCAATGGCTTTATAGGCCCCTTCCGACTCTACTATTCTATGATTCTATGACTGTCTAAGGCTTTTCCCAAGTGCCACTGACCTCCAAACTCCTGTGTAAAACCAAATCATCTGACACACATACCACACCATCTCAACCAGCTATACTTTCCCATGGACTGAAGGTCCATCACCCTAGTATAAATCTAATGGGAAAAGACTCATTTAGTGCTGTACAATAGCAAGCATTGATATGCTGTGGTGGGGGGATGCCTTCTTAGCATTGCAAGTTGTTTACCATTTAATTTAGAGAAGGGCTGTAGCGCAATAGTAGATCATATGCTTTGTGTGTAGAATGTCCCAGGTTCAATGCCTGGCGTTTCCAGGCAGGGCTGGGAAGGACTCCTGTCTGATTCTGCAGAGCTGCTGGCAGTCAGTGTAGCATAGATGGTGAGCTAGATGGATCACTGGGCTAACACAGTATAAGAATACTTCCTATATTCCTTCCTAATTCAAGTACTAGTGTTGAGAGGTGTTTCAGTACAGCTTCTGAGATGGCTGCAAAGCATTAATGTCTCCTAAAAATGGGTGTTGTCAGTATATGTCATCACTTCATTTTCACCCTCTTTTTTCAAACCATTTTTGGAGTAGTTGGAATTCGGGGGAGTGCTGATAGAGGGGGAGTAAATTAATGTCTACCCTTTCTAAGTTGTGAAAATTTTTCTTGTGTTCTACCTTTCAACAATTCAAGCTTATGAAGACTTTTGCTCTTCCCGAATTCCTCCTCCCACATCTTATAGCATGAATTTATTTACATCCTTGCAAATAATTCCCATAGATTTCATGAAGTGTGACTTCCTAATGTAACTGCACTTTCCACTCATACATTATTACCTGTAGAATAAGAATCTGTAATTTCTATCTGTTTGAGAGATTATGCACCAGCGATCAGTCACTTTTTACATCCCCCATGACTTCACTCGTGCATGCATGTCAGAGGATTGGAGCATCTCTTAAAGCCTATGCCATAAACCTGAATGCACTGCAATATGAGAATATAGTAGTACTGAGTTGGGTATATATGCTAACTACTGAGCGACTGAGATTTGTCTGCCTTTTGAAAAAGTTTTAATTTTCAGAACCCGGCATGGTATCTCTTTAAGGAGTGACTCGCACTTTCTTTTTAACACAGGAAGTGAGACATCCATGTTGGTCAAAGTGAAATCCCAGATGGCTTTTGGGGCTTGCTGCCTCGTTGCAGAGGTGATCCATGTTTTATTATCCAGGAGAAGCAGGGGCAGAGGTGTGAAATGGATTTGGCTTGAGCTTTTTATTCTGATACTTAGAATTGAATGGATTGCATTGAAATAGAGGGAAGAACCTATTCTTGTTTTGCTTCTTCCATCCCATACCTAAAGGGACTTCAGAACATCTAATAAGCATTATATATATTTCAGCAGGTGTCATTTGTATGCATGCAGCACCTGGTGAAATTCTAGTATAGCCAGAGTGACCAGATACAAAGGAGGGCAGGGCTCCTGCAGCTTTAACTATTGTAATGATGAGAGAATTTCACCAGGTGCTGCATGCATACAAGTGGCACCTGCTGAAATTCCCTTTTCTATACAACTGTTAAAGATACAGGAGCCCTGTCCTTCTTTCCATGCGGTCACCCTTCCTTTGACTCAACATCTCTCCAATTTACAATATGGAGACACCAATATTAGGCAGTTTATTTCCCTTTCCTGGTGCAGTTCCTTTTCCTCTTATGAACTGTAGTCATTTTTACCAGCTCTAGTAAGAAGTGTCAACATGGGGTCAAATGTAATCAGGAAACCTGGTTTGATGACCAGAACTGATAGTGTAGTGCTTTCTTGTATCTGTGCCATAAAAAAAACATGCCCACTGCCCCTTGCTTGATCTATCCTTGAGTCACATAGGAATAATGTAACCTATTAAGCAGTAATCATAGAACAGATGGTATTATTATTTATTATAATAAACCTTCCAGATCTGTCTTTGGTCCAGTATCTGAGTACTGTGGTTTGAAGTTTAATGAAAGAGCACGCATGTCAATTTTGTAAAGAGTAGTGTCAGAACTTTTGCTGATCTCTTTGGTGACTGATTTGTGACTTGTTACCATTTTTTTTTGGTCACTTCGTTCTAATACATCACTTCTTGATAAATTTGTGGTTGTTCAGATGCATTGCCTAAACAGAACTACTTTAGTGTAGCTGTGTCTCAACTGACTGGAACATGGTCATCTTAACATCATTACTGATCATAGTGCAGAGATTGGAGTAATCTACCTTTCTGGAGTTTTCAGCCTCCTATGAACACAAGTCATTGCACTTTTCAGTATAAAGGTTCATCAGAATTTTCCATCTACTGTATATGCAGTGGAGTAGCAAGCAGAAAGAGGTATGCAATCCATTTCTGGGTGCTGAGATGTGCATGTATTGGAGCATGCTCTCAGGAGTTAAAGGCATACTATATATCACATGCAGGCAGCCTAGTGCCACCCCAGCCAGCGTGGTCAATGGTCAGGAATTATGGGACTTGTAGTCTAAAACATGTGCAGGGACCAGGTTGTCTACTCCTGCTCTGTAATCTTGTCAATGAAGAAACAGCCAATTTCATGCAGTAAATAACTTTTGTTGCGTACAGAAGTCATTTATGTGTTCATGTGTATGCATGACCATCTGGCATCAATGGTATTTGATCATGTATTCTAGGCTTCTGATGGACCGATTTACTCTTAAGTGAATTGGCGGTCTATGTTTAAAAGAATTTGTAGTCGTATTTTTAAGGTCTGCATTTTGTTTCATCTCTGATTTCTTTATTAGGCCACAAGTTAGTTTATTGGGATGGGGGTGAGTGTTATTAAAAACAATGAGAGCTGCATATATAATACAAGACATAAATGTTTTCCTGAATGCGGAAGATTTCTGATTAAACTTTATCTGTCTCTGAGAGATCTGGAATAGCTGGACTTAATTAATATATAAGCAGCAATGCAATGGAATCAGGGCTCACAGAGATGGGACACCGGCACTCAGGGATGCTGGTATCGTCAGCCAACCCCCTCAGAAGTTCCTGTTCCCTCTGAGCTGAGCTGCAATTCTTACAGTGGGTGGGGTGGGGGAATGAATTTTCCCAGCAGCAATATATTGTTCCCTGTTGTAATGCTAATTATTTTGGGTAACTTGGTCATGAATGGGCAGTAAAGACTATTAGCTTTATCTCCACCACTGCTCCTGGTGGAAATGAAATTGCCAGAACTGCTTTGAATTTATGGAATCTTACTGGTTTCAGTGAGGATAGGGGCTGTTGTGATGAGTGCCTGTACTTCAGAATTTACTACTGTATATAAAGCTTCAGTGCCAAAACAATGAAGGGTCAGCATCTTTCATGAACAACTTAAGTTGCTAAAGACCTAGGGCAGATGCCCAAGCTGAAGATCCATTTCTTTAGCTTTATTTCCACATTAGGGTGTTAGTCCTACTATTTGTTGGTACTTCTCAGAGATGGGCTCCTCATAGGTGCTAAGGCAGGGGATTGAACCCAATACTCTAGTGTTCTACCTTGTTCTGTTATAGTCTCAAGTTAAGTTGATGTGACAAAATTATTGTTATTAAAAGATCGTCCGAATGTTCACTAGCGCATTTTAACATTCATTTAGCTCCTGCTTCATATTGGGCATTTCATTCCAGTTTATATGATTGTTTTAAATCTCTGCATTGCTACTAGCTTTTATTGTGGTTTGTACTACTTTTATATTGTCATCTTAATATTTTATGATGCACTTTGTCTTTTAATTGTTTTGAACTGCTCAGAGAGCTTTGACCATTTGGGCAGTATAGAAATGTAATAAACAAACAAACAGATAAATTAAATCTGATTGGGAGATTTAAAAGGAAGAGTAACAAGCTTATTTTAGTTTTAGTTTTCAATGAACCAAAATGCTTTAATCTGTATTATAAATACAGCTTCTTTGCCCACTTTCTTTCTGAGGGTTAAAAAGCCCCAATAACACTCTTTTTGGGAAGTGTTGTGAATCCTGAAAGTTTGTAAAGAGCTTTGAGATATGTTATTGTTGCTTGATGACTGTCTCCTCCCATCTCCTTCTAAATTAGATCCAGCTGTTCACAATGCTCTCTGACTTCCAGAGAAGATGCTTGGAGTTCACAGGCTTAGAATGACTTCCAGTTAGTGGAGGATGGGCTCTTATTTGGGTGCCAGCTCATCTAACCACTTCTCCCCACCTCCCAGAAGTAGGAAAAGCATAGAGTCAAACAAACTAAAAATCTTAAATGGTGCAGACTCCTCCACAGAATTGCTCTGAGTTGGAGGCAACACCAGGCCCTTAAAGTAACTTAAGAACATATTATTGGGAACCTGTTATTGCCCCCCTAACCTGGGTGATAGATAATGAACTAAGGGAGGCATCCAAAGGATATAGTGTTGTAGTAATGGGTGACTTCAATTACCCTCACATAGACTGTAGAAAAAGACAACTAAAATGATCAAGGGGTTGGAGTATCTGGGATTTTTAGCTTGGGAAAAAGGAGGCTAATGGGAGCTATAATAGAGGTGCACAAAATTATGCATAGTGTGGAAGATGTGGATAGGGAGACATTTTTCTCCCTCTCTCTTAATACTATCCACTAAACAGCATCTCACGAAGCTGTTTAGTGGGCAATTCAGGACAGATAGAAAGGAAGTACTTCACACAGTGCATAGTTAAACTGTGCACTTCACTGCCACAAGATGTAGTGATGGCCACAAATTTGGATGGTTTTAAAAGGGGGTTAGATAAATTATTGTAGGAGAAGCGCATCAATGGTTGCTAATCCTGATGGCTATGTGCTACCTCCAGTATCAGAGGCAGTAAGCCTATGTACACCAGTTGCTGGGGAACATGGGGGAGGGGAGGGTGCTGTTGCACTTGTGTCTGCTTGTAGGTCCCTGGTCAACAGCTAGTTGGCCACTGTGTGAACAGAGTGCTGGACTAGATGGATCTTTGGTCTGATCCAACATGGCTCTTCTTATGTTCTTATGACAAAGAATTAACTTCTAGATACCCCAAACAATTGTACTCTAGAACAGTTGTTCATGGAATCGACCTGAGGGGAGGTGACCCTTGACTTAATCCTCAGTAGTCTCCAGATCTGGGGTGGGACAAAGTGTTGTTGAACCTGTTGGAAACTACTGTAGTGTTATCAAATTTAACATAGATGTAAATGGAAAACTGTCCAGAACAGTCACATTTGATTTCAAAAGAAGAAGCTTCTAAAAAAAATGAAGGGCCTGGTAAAAAGGAAGTTGAAAGGGGAAGTCAAAAACTGCTTGAAGGTTATTAAAAGCCACAATAACAGAAGTTCAGCTACAATGTATACCACGAATCAGGAAAGTTACTAAGAGGATACCAGCGTGGTTAACAAGCGGAGTCAAGGAAGCTATTGGAGGCAAAAAGACTTCCTTCAGAAAATGGAAGTCCTGCCCAAACGAGAACAAAGAGCAACACAAATGTGCACACATGAAAAATGCAAGCGGATGGCAAGGGAAACAAAGAAGAAGAAACATTTGATCAGTATCTTGGTAAAACCAATATATTCTTTAAACATATCAGCTGAAAAGCAGCTAGGAAAGCAGTTTGACTGCTGAATAACTAGGGAAAGCTGACATTTTTTCAGGAAGGGAGTCTGAAGAACTGAGACAAATGCTGGTGACAACAGATGAAATTCTCAACCTTCTTGACAAATTAAAAATGAACAAATCATTGGGTTCGGATGGTATCCACCCAAAAGTTCTTAAAGAACTCAACTGTGAAATTGCTAATCTTCTAGCAATAATATATAATGTCCCTAAGATCAACCTCATTGCCAGAGGACAAGAAAATAGCCAATTTAATGTGATTTTTAAAAAATTAATCCATGAAATTAGTGGAAAATATTATTAAAGACAAGATTATCCAGCATTTAGAACAACAAATCTCGATGAAGAAAAATCAGTGTGGTTTTTGAAAAGTAAATCTCTAACATTATTAGAGTTCTTTGATTGGGTTAATAAGCACGTGGATAGGGATAATCCAGTAGATGTATACTTGGACTTTCAAAAAGCTTTTGACAGTCTCTCACTAAAGGCTCTTGAGCGAACTTAGCAGTCATGGGATAAGAAGATAAGAACATATGAAGAGCCATGCTGGATCAGACCAAGGGTCTGTCTATTCCAGCATCCTGTTCAAACAGTGAGCAATCAGCTGCCTGTGGGAAAACCACAAGTAGGAGATGAGTGCAGCATTACCATCCTGCTCATTTCCCCTAGCAACTGGTATCCATAGACATTCTGGATCTGATACTGGAGGTAGCATATAGCCATCACTGGCAGGTCCTTGTATGGATTGGTAACTGGTTAAAGAACAGGAAGCAGAGAGTAGGAATAAATGGGCAGTTTTTGCAATAGAGAGATAACAATGGAATCCCCCAAGGATTTGTATTGGGATCAGTGCTTGTTCATAAATGACCGGTTAGGGATGAGCAGTGACACCAAATTATTCAAGATGGTAAAAACAAAAGGGATTGCAAAAAACTAGAAAAGGATCTCTCAAATGGGCAATAAAATGGTAAATATGGTTCAATGTAAGTAGGTGCAAAGTGATGTATATTGGGGTAAATCTATCTATCTGAACGTCACATAAACAATAAAGAATCTTGTGGTACCCTAAAGACTAACAAATTTATTATAGCATAAGCTTTTTTGGACTATAACCATACTGATGAAGTGGGCTATAGTCCATGAAAGCTAATGCCTTAATACATTTCTTAGTTTTAAAGTGGTGCAAGATTCTTTCCAGGTTTTGGTTCAGCAGTCTAACATAGCTATCCCTTTGGGAATTTTCTCAATGAAAATATTGGCCAAGTGTGTGGCAGTTATGAGAAGAATGGATATCTTGCTAGCGATCATTATGAAAGGGTTTAAAAATGGAACTGCCAATATTGTAATGCCTTTATTCATCTGTTGTGCAACAACACTTGGAATTCTGTGTACAGTTATGATCAAAGAGGAGCTGTTTGCATATGGTGGAAGCATGTGCTGATGCATGCTGGGCATTTTCTGCTGCCTTTGTGAATATTCAACCAAGGGTTGCTAGGTGACATCTGAACCTGGACACTATAGGTTAGTTATGGGTTAAGCAACCCACAGATAATGTAACTACTAATTGTAGTTTCGGACATCACGTAGGAACTGCCGATTGGGGGTTGAATATTTTAAATGGCAGTGGAATGTGACTGGCATGCACAGTAGCAAATGATAGGTTAATTAGGTTGCTGTTCTGCTCTAGCTGAAATTTCTAGAAAATCCTTGGGGCACCCCAATGCAGAACACTTTGCAACAATCTTACATTGAGAGTTCAAAGTCTGCCAGTTCTGAATCTGTTTGCAGCCTTTTCCAAGATTAAAACAGTTTTCCTCAATCTGGTGCCCTCCAGATATTTTGGACTTCAGCTTCCAGCAGCCCCAGCCAGCAGCCCCAGTGGTGAGGAATGCTGGAAGTTGTGGTCTAACCTGGAGAATACCAGGTTGGGAAAGGCTGCATTAAAGTGACAAAAAGCCATCCTGGTCACCACTTCAATCCTGTTGTACAGCAGTGGATTCAGGAGCATCTTTAAACATGTGTGGCTATTTTCGCTAGGCCACTAGCCCTTTCACCTATCATTCCATTAGTTCTGTTTGGATTCACTCAGTTGTCTCACCCGCACCATTCCCAGACTCTGGGTAAGCTCTTAGATGGCAGGATGCGGGTCAGAAGATGAAGAGGAGATTGAGACCATTGCTGTCCACTTGATGGCATCTAACTCCATGTTTCCTCATAATCTCTCCCAGTGGTGAGATTCATACATATTGTGCAGGATATGGTATTGGTCATCTGTGGACCATTTGAGAAAGCTATGTTGGTCCCATTGGGTTTAGGATTTTTGTTATAAAGACCAATATTCAAAACACACACACCCCTTTTGGAAGTGAAATGTTTGGTGCATTCTCTTCCCCTCATTGTTTTATTATGATTTTATTAGAATGTAAGCCTATGCGGCAGGGTCTTGCTATTTTATTGTTTTACTCTGTACAGCACCATGTACATTGATGGCGCTATATAAATAAATAATAATAATAATAAATATAGCACTGTGGAAATATACAGCTAACTGCATCAGTTCTTCTGTTAATACTTGAACTCACTTCAGACTGTGAAAAAAGATGTGACCCTTTTTGAGATATTCCTCCCATGTTAGCTTTCTCCAGGTGGACATACCAGACCATACCAGACCATACACATGACCATTTAGTTATTCTGAGAAGTATTTGATATGAATTGTGCATGAATGGAGCTGCATATAACTTAATGTAATTACCCAGTACACTGATTATCCACACAAGGATTATTTTCTGCATAAGCCATGTGTGTAGTGCTGTACGTTAAATGCACCCACATATCTCAGGAAATTCTAACATAGCTAAAGGCCTGCAAAAGGGGTGCTCTGTTGCAAAATATGTGGCAGAGGGCGTTCCATGCAGTCTGGATGGATAAATGCTCTGGTTTTTGCTGAACTTTCTGTTTGGGAAAAGATACCTTTTCATTTGGTGGGGGGTGCCATTAGCTTTCCTCTTTGATAGGTTTTACTAGTTTGTGCCCAGTTTGTTTATACTTCATCCAGGATGGGCTTTTGAAGATTTGTGTGCTTAGTGCTCTGGTTGATTTGGATTTCCCCAGGCCCTGGTCATAAAGCAAGGACAGGGCTTGCAAAAACCTGCCTCTGGAACATAGTTATCTTCTAGCTGTTGTTGTTTTTAAGAGGGGTGGAGGGGCAGGCAACCCAAAGAAAAGGGCCTTCACCTTTGTGTGGAAGAGATACCTCGAGGATTGCCTCTTAAGCTGAGTGCTTAACCACCTCTGTGTTATCTATGCTCATGAATAGGTCGTTTGTACTCTACATCTATCTGTCCTGAGGTAAATTTTAAGTTAAAGTGAATATACCTTATTCTGAAGCAAAATTGGGCATGAAGGATGCAGCTTCAGACATTAAGTTCTTGTTTCCATCTTCCTTGAGAAGTAGCAAGGAAGTAATGAAGCAGTGAGTTAATTTTTATATTTATTATTATTTTTATTTATTTAAAAACATTTTTATAGTACCACCTCGCCATTTCTGGCATCATGGCGCTTTACAATAACACATAAAACAATTTCCATTAAAAACCCTCAACCCACATTAAAATTTAAACCACCCCTCCCCCAAACTCTTGTGAAAGTAAAAACGCCTTACAGAGGTGTTTAAAACAATTGACAGTAGGAGCCTGTCTAATCTCCGGTGGCAAGTTGTTCCACAGCTGGGGACCAACCACTGGAAAAGCCCTGGCCCTTCGCACATTCCAAATTGTAGCGGGGGACCATCAGGGCACCCTGCTCCTGAGAGTGAGTCTGCCAATGGTAGGACACAGGAGTGAGGCGGGCACTCAAGTAACCAGGGCCCAGGCAGTTTAGGGCGTTATACATAGTTAAAAAAACCTTGTAGCGCACCCTAGCAGCCACCGGCAGCCAGTGAAGCTCTTGAAGCACTGAAGTGATGGAAGACCACTTCGGAAGCCCGTTGGCCAACCTGGGTGCTGATATTTAAACAGCCTGTAGGCGCTGGCTTTGCTTCAAGGGAAGCCATGTATACAACAAGTTGCAATAATCAAGCCTGGAGATGACCAGGGCATGAACAGTGGAGGTAAGATCGGCCTCTGGCAAAAAGGGGTGAACAGCCCCCACCTATGATGACATAGTTAGAGGTTGGTCAAGAATGACACCCAGGTCTCGTGCCTCAGTCACAATCCTCAGTCGGATTTCTGAAAATGAAACATCTGCAAGCTCCTGCATCGAATCTGGCAGTCGCTGACAGCGACCAACCACCATCAACTCAGTCTTCTCTGGATTAAACTTCAACTTGCTTCCAGACATCCAATTACAGATCTCAGCCAGGCACCAAGACAGAACAGCAACTGCCCTACTGAGGTCTGAGCCTACCGAGATATAAAGCTGGGTATCATCGGCGTACATATGGTACCTCAGCCCGTGGGCTCTGATTAACTGCCAGTGGCCTCACATACACATTGAACATGAAAGGTGAGAGGATAGAACCCTGTGGAATTCCACAGGGAAGGGCTGTGGGGGCTGATGCACAAGTGCCCATGGAAACCAACTGAGCCCTTTCATCTAGGTAGGACTGGAACCTGGCAAGAGCCTTCCCTCCTGACTGTGGTGTGAGTTCTAATGTTAACAAGCCTATGACTTCTCTTAACTCTACTGCATATACACGATTACACCTTTTTCTATACCATGTCAATTTACCCATAATAACTAGTACTGGTTTCATATGTATAATCAAAATTCAGAGGAGGATCCCGATTTCACCTATAAGCATCCATTGGAATTGAAGAGAAGTTCCACAACTTTACTCCTATTTTTAATTATCCTAATTGTAAAGGGTAAAGGGTGTTAAGACATAACTTAATGAACTGATCTTGAGCTTGAACCCTAAACTGATTAAGGGGACAAACACTACCAGGTTTTGCACAAACATCTTACGCAGTTTACTTCTGGCCTAGTAGTGTACATTGTAGTGTAGGTGCATTATGGGTGCAAGTGTAGTGCATTATGGGTAGCCTTAAAGTTATTATTATTATTATTATTATTATTTATTTATATAGCACCATCGATGTACATGGTGCTGTACAGATAACACAGTAAATAGCAAGACCCTGCCGCATAGGCTTACAATCTAATAAAGTTGTAGTAAACAATAAGAAGGGAAAGAGAATGCAAACAGGCACAGGGAAGTGTAAACAGGCACCGGGAAGGGTGAAGCTAACAGTATAGAGTCAGTAAAGGTAGCTGTAACAGACCCTCAACCCTTCCGGACACACTTTAACCACCCCTTTATTTAGATAGGCTTGTTAAAAACTGGACGTTCCCCCTTTTCCAAAAGATGATGGTGATTCTAATCTAAGCTGGTGATTGTGAAGATTATTTATATCAGTCTTCCCCAGCACTTTTCATTGTGTTGGACTACAACTCCCATCATTCCTAATGAGCATGACCAAGGCAGGTTTAGCTTATTTTACTCAGTTTAAAAAATTACACAATCCAGTTTTGAGCATTTTTCTGTAACCACATACAGAATGAGGTATGGACGAAAAACTTAAAAATTGGAGTAGCAGTTCTAATCATTTTTATGATTGCTGAACCAAAATAGAATCTTGGCATTTATCCTGAATTCATCCACCCATTTTCACAGAAGCATAGATAATGTGATTGCATACGTGAGCTGTCTGTAGAGTGTTTTCAGAGTTAAGGGTAATAGCTCTAAAGAGTAGTGTTGCCACCTCTTCCAGAAAAGTGGACTTTGTTCCCTGGCAAGTGCTATAGTTTATCTGTGGCCTTCCAGATGTCTTTGTTGGGCTACCACCACCCCTGACCATTGGGCATGCTGTCTGGGGCTGATGGGAGTTAGAGTCAACAGGCACCCACCCCTACTACATTTTGTTCTCACTGGATAGAAGAATGGCCAGGCAAGGTCTATTTTGGTGGTGGAAAGAATGCAAAAGGAGAAATAAGTTCTCTAAAGTTCCAACAATGAAAATTTATTGCAGTCCAATATGTTTCAAAATAGTAGGCTCCACTTTCAGGGGGAATCCAATACATCCAAAACATGAAAACAAGCAAAAGAAGCTTACAGAGAAATTGTGACTATATTTCTTTCACCACTTTGTGGGTTGCTCTGTGTCTTTGTAATTCCCTCCCTGGGGAGGTGTGTATGGTCATCTCATAGGTTGCTTTTAAATTGATTTTTAAAACCTTTTTATTCTGGTCAGCTTTTTATTGATGCCTTTTAGTTTCATGCTTTGCTTCTGTTTTAATTGTTACTTTACTGGTTAGTTCATTGTTTTTGTTTTAATTGTTTTTGTGTGTGCGTGCATTCTATCAGGCACCTTTTGAGTTTTATTTTTTTGTATGGTGTTATCAGGCTCCTTATGAGGGTTTTATCCTAAATGGCGGGATATAAATTAATAAAGCCACGTAACCCCACTTAGGAATTAGTACATCCCTGGAACTATCCATGTGCCCAGCAACAATAGGCTCCACTATTAGGCTCCACTATAGGCAGAAAGTAGATCTCCAGATGTTTTGGACATCAACTCCCAGCATTCCTGACCATTGGCCATGCTAGCAGAGGTTTCTGGGAGTTGAGTCTAGAAATCTACGTTCTTTCCACCATGGCAGATCTTTAGCTTTGCAGATACACAGCAAACTTGACATATAGCTCGGTCCTTTGTAGGTTTACTCAGAAGTAAGGCTTGCTATGCTGAATGAGGTTTGTTCTCAAGTATGTTCTATTGCCAACAATTGAAGAGACTTCCAAATATATTTTATTTATTTATTTATTTATTTATTTATTATTGCATTTATATGCCGCCTTTTTTCCTCCAAGGGTGGTGTACATAATCCTCCTCCTCTCCATTTTATCCTCACAACAACAACCCTGTGAGGTAAGTTGGGCTGAGAGTCTGTGACTGGCCCAAAGTCACCCAGTTGGTTTCCATGGCTGAGCGGGGACTAGAACCCAAATCTCCGAACTCCCAGTCCAACACTTTAGCCACTACACCACACTGGCTCCCATTTAAGACATGGGCAAGGTTCTCCTGGCCAGGCTTCCAGTTTCGGGTGCAATCTTATGCAGTTTAGACAGGGGGGAAACGTCCTACAACTCCCAGAATCCTCCAGCCAGAATTGTAGGACTTCCCCCCCCCCTCCAAAAAACATACCTAGTATTGCACTGTAAGGGTTTTAAGTATGCATTTGGTGAAGTAAATGGTTTATCCTGGGGAATATGGTGGACTTATACCATTTTATGATTGCATAAATTGCTGAGAGTGAAGGGGAAAACAGGCTAAATGTTTTATATTGTTTGTTAATGGTGTTTGCCCAGTGGGACGAAATCTACTGGCATGTACAAATTGGCTATAAGGAAATTAACTCTTTTGAAATACCCATAGTGCCATTTTACATGTCAAAATAACTTGTCAGTCAACAATAGCCTCTTCAAGCTGCTTTTATCTTCATGGGGGGAGAGATACAAGGACCTTGTTGTTATTTTGAGAGGTCAAGCGGCCAGGAGGGAGATAGGGAAATACTCCCTCCTGCACTTGCCCTTGCTATGATTGCAAGCTCAAGTACAGTCTCTCTTCCCACCCACCCCGCAAAGTCTGGTGCCCACCAGATAGCAAAAATGATGAGAATTGCAATCCAACACATCTGGAGGGCAGCAATTTGGGGAAGGTAGCTATTTTGGGGGTTTAAAAAAACACAAAAAAACAGGAGAAAAGTTGCATGAAACTCAGCTCAGTGAGTGGTTTGGTGCGAATAGGCATGTCTGTATTCTAGGATTAGAGGGGAAGACTGACAAATAGTATTAAGGATATGATTCCTTTTGGATCTGCTTTTATTCCAGCTTTTAAAAAAAGTGTGAATATTCATTGGAATAGGATTGTGCAAACTGAGGGCTTGGAAAAGATAATAACATTATATTCACTATCATTATTTAATTATTTATTTTGATTTGATTTATATCATGCCCTTCCTCTCAAGGAGCCCAGGATGGCAAACATGGTTCTGTCTTAAAGGGCTTGATACTATGCTCTCATCGTTATAGCATGCTTCTATAAAATAGGCTCGGCTTAAGTTCAGAAGTGCAATGTGAGTAGAACCCTATCCTTGGAGGCTGCTGCTGTGCCTACAGAGAAGACATCCATATAGCATTTTTGAGGAGACTGTCAAAGAGCAGCAGCAATCCTGTATGGAGTTATGCATGCTAAGGTCCATTGAAGTCAGTGGGCATAAGCACACGTAACTGGGCGCAGGATTGCAATGCTCTGAAATACCACTGATTTTCAATGTATATGATGGCATCCTGTCATTGGAACCTCATACAGTCACCTCCTCAGTCAGATGTCAGTGCTAGAAATAACTTAGCAAGGCTAACTTTTTGAACTTTAAATGGTAAATATGATTCATTAGAATGGAAGTCTGAACCACTGCCATGTTAGGTCTCCCAATATCTAGCATAGATACAACTGGGCCAATCCACTTTTCTGGTTCATTCTTCACATAAACTGGTCCTTCCTGACGTAAAGAAGAACTAGTGTAAGTGTAGTGCAGTGAAGAACCAGTGTAAGTGTAGTGGATAACAGTGCAGGCTGGGAAGTCTCTAAAACAAATTTGCCTTCTGCAATGAACTCTCAACCTTAGCCAGGCCAAAACTGTCTCAGCCTGAGGATGAGCCACCAGCAGCTGCCACCATTTCTGCAGTATGTGAATAGTGGTATCGACTCACCTAACAGGATTGTGTAAGGATAACTGAAGCTGAAACCCTTAACAACTGCTGTAATAAATTCACTAGGCACTTTGAGGAGAAAGTTGCTCATATTCGCTCAGAACTTGATGCCACAGTTATCGCAGAGCCTGGGGAGGTGTCCAGTGCCCCATCTGGTCAGGTTTTCTAGGATCAGTTCCAGTTGTGGCAACCTGATGATGTGGACAAGTCACTTCAATCAGTCCATCCCACCACATGTAAGCTTGACCACCTTGGCTAATACGATCCAGCAGAGGTAGTCTGATTGGGTGGGTCCAGAGGGTGATAAATGCTTCACTTTGTCAGGGGGTGGTGCCTGCTGCCTTGAAAGAGCTGTAATGCACCCTCTCCTGAAGAGGACCTCACTAGACCTAGTGGTATGTGAGAACTACCGCCCCATTGCTAATAACCCCTTTGTGGGCAAGGTGCTTGAGGGTGTGGTAGCTGGGCAGCTTCAGACGTCCTTGGAGGAAACTGATTATCTGGACCCAATTCAGTCTGGTTTCAGGCCAGGGCATGGCACAGCACTGAAACAGCCTTGGCTGCTCTGACTGATGACCTACTCTGGGAGAAAGACAGGTGGAATACTATCTTATTGATCTTCCTAAATCTCTTAGTGGCTTTTGATACCATTGATCAGGATATCTTACTGGATCAACTCTGCGAGATGGGAGTAGGATGCACTGTTACAGTGGTTCTGTTCCTACTTGCAGGGCCGATTCCAGAGAGTGGTGTTGGGGGATTCCTGTTCCACCCCATGGCTATTAAGCTGTGGGGTGCCACAGGGTTCTATTCTATCCCCCATGCTGTTCAACATTTATATGAAGCCGCTGGGTGAAGTCATTAGGGATTTTGGGGTTGGGTGTCATCAGTATGCTGATGATACTCAGCTCTACTTCTCCTTGTCATCTGAGTCAGCTGGGGCGGTGAAGGTGCTGGGACCAATGCCTGGAGGCTGTAATGGGCTGGATGAGGGCCAATAAACTGAATCTGAATCTTGATAAGACAGAAGCTCTGTGGAATGGTGGTTCCCAGGTCCGGGAATTGGGTAAGTGACCTGTTCTGGATGGGGTTGCACTCTCTCTGAAGGAGCAGGTGCGTAGTTTGGGAGTACTCCTAGATCCAACCTTGTCACTGGAGGCCCACATGACAACTGTGGCCTGGAGTACTTGGGGCCAGCTTCAGCTGATCCGCCAGCTACGGCCTTTCCTGGAAAGGGCCAACCTAGCCACAGTAATGCATGCACTGGTAACTTCCCGATTAGACTACTGCAATGCACTCTACGTGGGGCTGCCCTTGAAGATGACTTGGAAGTTGCAGCTAGTGCAAAATGCAGCAGCTAGACTGCTGACTGGTACATCCCACAAAGACCATATAACACCGGTTTTAAAAGAATTGCACTGGCTGCCTATACGCTTCCAGTCAGAATTCAATGACATTTAAAGCCCTATATGGCTTGGGACCTCGATACTTCAGAGAGCACTTCTCCCTATATATGCCTGCCTGAGATTTGAGATCTGTAGGAGGAGGCCTCCTCCACATCCCACCAACACAACACATATGCTGTGATGGGACATGGTAGAGGGCTTTCTCTGTTGTTTAATGCCCTCTCCTTGGAGGCCCAACTGGTGCCAACTCTGACTTTATTCTGGTGCCAAGTAAAGACATGGCTTTCTGACAAAGCCTTTGATTGCTAAATTCAGCAAGCTTGCACATTGTTTTAACTGTTTTATTTGCTTTTGCTGCTTTTAAATTCTATTCTAAGGTTTTAACTTAATGGTTTAATTTGTTTTTAGTTGTGTATATTTATTGGTTTATATTGTTGTATAATTTTATCTGTATGCCACCCTGAGATCCTAGTGAGATAGGGCGGGATACAAATGTTTTAATAAGTAAGTAAATAAATAAACTTTCCTAGGAGTAAACTTCATTGAATTCAACGAGCTTTACTTCTGAGGATTGCACTGTGTGATAATCCATGTGAGGCACTTTAACCACTCAAAAAGCACTATATAAATGCTGCGTATTTATCCATGCAGTCATTTACTGCAAATTAAAAGGACTTATCCTACCTATCTGGTTCAGACCACCAAAGGCAGCTTACAAAGTAAATGTAAAACACAACCATGAAACCTAAGAAGAATCAGCAAGGAGAATAGCAGATAAAACTACAAAACACCACTGCCACAATAGCAGAGAATGAGTGAGTTCTCACAACATGCTACCCAGGATGGGTTGTTTTCTGGAACAACCCTTGATGGGTTAGCGTGCCATCTGTGAGCTGTTTTTCCCACCCACGGTGGCTTGCTTTCCCCATACAACCCACCCTCAGATCCCATTGCCTGCAGTAGGGGTTGTTTTACCTATGGTGGGTTAGGGTGTTGTCTGTCACACCAGCATGGGTTACAGAGATTGCCTACAGAGCTGCTCAGCAAGAGTGGCCAAAAACACTGCTGCTCTGCTCCTCTCAAGCAGTCTCTGTTCCCAAGATCTCACGTGAGGTTAAATCCTCACTTTTCCTTGAAAAATAAGAGTTGCACAATTATCCAGTAGTGCATCTTGTACTTCCCCATAAGGAAATCTGTATATTAAATTCTGTCCATTTTCTGCAAACTTTCAAGGAGTTGGAGACCCCCACGACTTTTGGCACAACGTTTCCACCATGTAAGTGTTCCTCCTTTCCAGCTAGGCCACCCCTTTCCAACTCAACAGATGCTTCTTCCCCTCCATACAACCCATGAGGCTGAACCTGCTCCCCCAAGTTTGAACTGTTACAGTCAGCCCACAAAGTAGTCATCCAACACCCCTCCCACAACCAGAATGGATGCCAAATAGTGCCTTAGTAGATTCAAAACAAACCCAATATTAAGGGCATAGCTAGATGGGGCAATATCCCGGGGATTGCCCCGGGATCGTCCCTGTGTGTCCACATGACGCACAGGGGATCCCGGGAGCAGGGAGGGATGATCCCTCCCTTTCCCCGGGATATCGCCCTAGAGTTGTAGCCCACGCTTTCCGCAGTCTCGGGCTGGTCCTGAGACCACGAAACATGTGGGCGGGTGTCGTGGTTTGTCCCAGCTCCTCGTGGTTACTCGTGAAGAGCCGGGAACTGCTCAGGAGCTCTGCACCCATTGGGGGAATGGTGGAGGGAGCAGGGAAAAATGTTTTAAATTAAAAAAAAACCTAACCTTTTATTTCCTTTAAGAAAATAAAAAAACGAAATGGCGGGTGCGACATCCTGTTCCTCCGAGGCTGTTGCGTGCCACGTGTAAACAGAGGGGGAGATCTCGCAATAACAATATCGCGAGATTCACACCCCTCTGTCGCACTAGACCCGTAGGTCTAGCTGAGGCCCAAGTAAAGCCAATAAGCCACTTTGTATGCCAATGAAATTGCTCTTTTTTATTCTGTGTTGTTGGTTTGGTGCTGGTAAGTGGGGAGCCATCAGAGACTCAGAAATTGGGGTGGTGGGTAAGGAATAAGGACTGGGGAAGAGGGATAAGAGCGGGAAAGGAAGCAAATGGTTTGTTTCAACTGTCTGTGGTTAAATCTTCACTTTTCCATGAAAAAAGTGAAGTTGTGTAATTGAGAGCCAGTGTGGTGTTGTGGCTAGAGTGTTGGACTGGGGAGCCAGGAGATCCGGGTTCCAGTCCCCACTTGGCCAAGGAAGCTCACTGGGTGACTTTGGGCCAGTCACAGACTCTCAGCCCAACCTACGTTGTTGTTGTGAGGATAAAATGGAGAGGAGGAGGATTGTATACACTGCCTTGGGTTCCTTGGAGGAAAAAAGGCGGAGCTATAAATGTAATAAATAAATAAATAAATAGTGCATGTGGTGGCTCCCCATGACAGAAAAAAGCTTCCCCACTTCTGGTTTAGGGGTTTAAAAGTAGTGACCAGCACTTTGAATTGCACTCAAGAATGGACCAGCAGCCAGTGAAATTAATGTAAAAGAGTAGACACATAAATCAAAGGGAATTTAGATTTATGTTGACTGGTGGCTTCACCTATTACTCTAATCATTGAGATACTATTACAAAAATTCAAAGCTATCTAATAGAAGTCTTAGATGTTATAATTCAGCATCTTGGTGAGAGGCACATCTATGTGAGGGCAGTTGCCATCCAATTTAAATGGGAAGGAGTGAGTGAGAAAAGCTTAGGCAGAGCTATGTGTATGCTACACTTAAAATATATCCAAATTCTGCCCCAAGAAAAGTGGACCTGCCTGCTAGTTATACATTTATGCAAACTGTACACATTATGTAAGATGGTTTATATTCCTTATTTTGTGTTCTTCTGCTTCTACTAATAAAGGGGAGGGGCAGGGAGCTAAGCTAGGCATGGAAGCTCCGCCTCCTGACCACTAGAAATCCTCTTTAGACACGTCTCTGGCTTCAAAGACTTTACCAGCATACTTTCAAAATGATCTTTGCAGCCTTAAGGGCTAGAAATTTGATTTTTACAGGTATACTAAATGCAATGAGAAGTGCAAGTCCTACCATGTGATGTTTGCTCCTCTTTTCCCTTACATTTTCTTGCTTGCTTATTTGCAATATTTATTTATTTATTTATTTATTTTATTGCATTTTTATACCGCCCAGTAGCCGAAGTTCCCTGGGCAGTTCACAAAAAAATCCTTAGCAGAAAAGACCTGTGTGTTCTTCTTTTTCCTTTGCATTAGTTCTTGTATTAACAGAATTAGAAGAAACCTCCTTTTATAAGCGCTTTGCGATATGCAATGTGGTTGAAGCTAGCTTGACTTCACCCCCATGCACTCCTTGTTTAATGTGAATATGGTCATGGTGTGTTGTGGCATGTCCAGAGCGGCACTGCTAACACACAACTAGAAGCTTAGGAACTGTTCCTGATAATGAGAGGTGCCTTGTCATCAGGGATGCCCTCCGCGCACAGTGCAACAAGTCCTGCAATTTTCCCTATTGTCAGAAGGGGCTGTTGCAGGGCGAAGGTCCAAGTTTGAATCAATTGTGTGGAGTTGCAACATTTCTGGACATTTTGAAGCCATAGATAGGGGTTCACAATCATTTTGGCCCCAAGGTCCACATTCAGTGTCTGCTGGGCGGCCAGGGGCTGAACATGTGTGTTTTAGGCACATGCACATGTGCACACACACCACTACTAGCGGGGTATGTAGTTTCTCTGTTGCCACTGGGAGGAGACCTTTTTCTGCTCATAAGTAAGTAGGTCTGAATCACTCAGTAGCACTTTCAAATAGCATCCCAAATACCAAGCCTCTGCATATCTACTCAGAAGTAAGCAGGGCAGAATCATTTAGCAGTACTTCAACTAGCATCCCCAAAACCAAGACTCTGCACGTTGACTCAGAAATAAGCATGAACAGCATGTCTACTCACATGTAAGCAGGACATGCCTCACATGTTTGCATAGAAGTGAGCAGGAATGAATGGTATAGATTAAACACACTCTTTTCATTTAAAAAGGAGAGAAGAAAGCTTGGGAAAAGTTAATATGTATGCAGTAATTATCAAAACTGAACTCTATCGCTTTAAGAGTATGAGATGCATTATATTGAAACATAAAATACTACTATTTGGCATGTTTATCAAGGAAACCAATGTATTTTCTTTTGTTTTCATTCCAAGAATTATAGATATATACTCAGCATTAGGGTGCTTGACTCATAAAGAACTTGTGGATATCTTTTCGCCAGTTGGAATTTCAGAAAAAATAAAATTGGAAAAAAGACATCAGTGTTGTGATAAACAAAAAGGAAACTTACATTATTTGGGCCTTAGCAATGGTCTGTAGACTTCAATATAATCTTGCAGAAATAGGAGAATTCAAGGTAGACAGAACAGAAAATTGCATTACAAGCATGCTTGTAATGTAATTTTACAGATCATTCTAAAGCAAAAGAATATTTCATAAGAGTGTTCTAAAAATTTGGCTCCAGATTTCTGACTTCCTACATTGGAACAGGGAGAGTATTTCCCCCTTCTCCATTTTTCCTCAGGCCTTTACAATTGTGCAGATTAGACAAGCTTTATGAATACACCCCTCCCTCCATTAAACATTTAGATATGCCCTGAATATACCAGGAGATGTTATTGTGGATCCTTTAATCAACCCACTTCAGGAGCAAGAATTTGTCCTTCCCTATCGATCTGCTCCTGAATGGGTACAGTGGGAAGAAATATGTTTGAGACTTTGGGCGGAACACTTGGTTGGGTGCCAGTCATTTGAATGTGCTCATGTACCACCCACCATTGAGTAACACCTGGTCAGCTGCTCTGGACAGAAGTAAAAACAAAGGACAGAAAGCCAACACTTAAAGTTGCTAATAGCAGCTTTCTCCAACCTGGAGTCGTCCAGATGTTTTAGATCATAAATCCTATCATCCCTGATCATTGGTCATGCTGGCTGGGGCTGATGGGCATTGAAGTCCAAAACAACTGAAGGACACCAGGTTGGGGAGGGCTGACGGAACTTGAAGGAAGGTAGTGTTGGCTGCTATTCTCCCTCTCTCCTTGTAGTCACTACAGGGTAGCGGAATGGAAAACATGGCCACTACATTTGAGATAGGGAAATGGACAGCACCAATTTTGTTTTCATTTAAGATTTTATTCTGGACTTCTTTCTGGAACAAGAGTATCTTAGCCCTACCATAAATGGTGATCCCCTTTCTCAAGTAAACTAGTTGCAGGTCACTTCCCTAAATGACCTATTCTACCTTGATCTGTAGCCAATAGGTGGAAATAATTCAGCTTTCTAGTGGTCAAAGTAGAAGCAGGTGGGGTTGAGAGCCCTTTTTAATCTAGATGTCTTCCTTTAGGTTGATGCAGCTTCACAATCCTTCTAAGGCTACCATCTGGTGTTGTGGTGTCCCTTGTGGCCTCCTAGCCACGTGGCCTCTTGCGGTTTCTTATTCGGATTGCTTCCTGAGCTTTGTGCCAGGCCGGAAAGAACAGGAAGTGATAGAGGAAAGAGAAATTAAATTAGGGCTTCTCACAGGGGAGCAATGGGCTGGACAAACTGAAGGATGCTGCAGATTTCACCTTTCCTTCCCAACAGGCTCTCTTCCATCTCAGATGAGGATAGCATGGTGGAAACTGAGAATAGATACTGGATCCAATGAGCTACAAGTAATTCTTGATAAACAGTTTATGAACAACATTTTTTCCCTTGCAACTTTTTTAAAAAAATCTATAGTAAAAAAAAAAGGATGTCTGTTTAATTTTACTGATTTCCAGATTACCTAGTTATTGGGGTGACCCTGAAGATCCAGTGTTGGGGAAAGTGTGGCCCCCAGATGTTGTTGGACTGCAACTCCCATCAGCCAGCATAGCCAATGGTGAGAGATGAGAGTTGCTGTCCAAAAACATCTGGAGGACCACATGTCCCCCATCTCTGCTGTAAAATGCTGCATTCCTTGTGCTCAGCTTGGACCTATCATCTTTTAGAAGGGGAAATGTTGGTGTAGGAATACTGTGTAGTGGCCTTTGCTGCTTTTCTTTTGAGTACATGTATGCCAATTCACTTGAAGCTTCAGTGCAGAGTTGCTAAATCTCCTCATGAAAATACAAGCCTCGTTGGAGTAGATGCTGACTGTTTCCCATAGGACAAAGGGAAACTGGCTGGGGAGAAGTTGACAGCAACTCCTTTCCTGAAATCTACAAGAAGAGGCAAAAAGAGGAGTCAAATCACTTTTTGCAGAGCATTGCTGGTTCCTAAATTGCTACAAGTCATTAAACTTAGGATCTAACTCAACATAGAACTGATTTGCATATAATGACAACCCATTGTTTAAATAACCTATGGGTTGTCATGCTTGTAGTGTGCCTACCTCTTCTACTTTTACCTCATAGCCCACGATTGGCTCCTTTGTTGGTTGTGGAGCATGATGTGTGAACCCGGATTACTGGATTGTTAGGGGCTAACCCATGGTTTGTTGAGGATCTACCCCAACATAGTAAGCTTCACCAGGAAGCTCTGGTCTGTACAGCATCAAATAGACTGCTACTCCTGGTAGGATACATTCGCTCTTTGTAGGACCAGCCCTAGCATACAAGCAATTGAGAGGGTTGTTTGAAGTGACACTATTTTTCAGTATGTAAATAAAGCAAACAGTCAGAGACATGTACCCCAGAATTCCTTGGAGGTAAGGTTTCTCTAAATGTGAATGATTCACTTAATAGTTCTTTTCTTTGGCTTTTATCCTGGAACGCCAAGGTCAGCCTACGGTTACAATTTAAACAAAACAAACATAAAAGAAATTAAAACAAGTAAAGCAGAGTAACAGCAGCTATTTAAAAAACAAACACACAAATGATAGTTTTTAAAGGTGCTTGTGCTAAGTAGGCAGCAGGGCCAATTCTCCAAGCATCCTGACTTCATGGAATATTAGACTGGTCAACTGACTGGTTTGCAAACCCTACAATTAAAAATGGGGGGGGGAACCATTGCAGACCCCTCACGGCAAGCCTGCTCTTGAATTAAGGCTGTCCCTTAGCTACATCACCTCTTTCCCCCATTCTACGCGTACAACATATGGCACTATAGTTAGACTATTGCGTAAAGGGAAGAAGTTGTTGGCGCATACTTTGATTGCACCAAAGAGCCTTTGGTGAACACAAGATACAAGATTCTCTTAAGCAAGCAAGATGTGGGTTTAACAAGGGGCAGTCCTGTGCAATAGGATGAGCAACTTGTTCAACACTGAAAACCATTGTTTCTAACCGATAAAGAGCTGAAGTGCCAAACCCATAATGAAACACCTAGAAGAAAGTCCGCAAGAATATGGTCGATGCCAGACCATCAATTTTAGATATGGTTGTAATCAACCTACACTCACGTGAAGTAGGGAGACTTGCTGCATAATCCTGAAATGACTTGGAAGGCCACCAGAGCTGAATACTTAAAAGTTGTGTTTGGTTATGTGTTTTCTGATTCTTGCCTCAACATATGGCCACCGCAGTGTTCAAGCATATCTCTGCAACTCTTAATTTCAAGTGCCAAGAATCCATGAATTGCATTTGATCCTCTAGGGTTGCATATTGATCTGGAGCAGGGGTAAGCAACCTAGTGCCCTCCAGAAGTCTTGGACTAAAAGTTCCATATTCTCTGACCATGCTGGGTGGAGCTTATGGGGGTCATAGTCCAAAACATCTGAAGAGCACCGGATTGCCTACCCCTGATCTGGGATAATATTCAACCTGTGCAGATAGCTCCTAATTATTTGAAGGTCCTCCACTGAAAGGGAGGTATCAGTCGGAGCTCTGTAAATGTCTGCCCTTAGCATGGTGCTCTTCATTCAATCTTTAGGTATTAATTACTAGGGCATGAGTGTACTTGCCAATTTGGAGAGATGGCACAAGCTAGCTGGGGATAGATCATTTAAGTGATCTTGATAAGCTGAGGAAATGAGCTAGAAACAATAATAGACAACTAACAAGGACAATACAATATAGACAATATTTTGCTACATCTTGCTTTTTAGTTTGGGTGGCAGGAACAGACTTTATAAACATTGAATATATCTGTAGAGTCAGGAAAACTGAGACTCACAGGATTTGGAGACTACTGTGTCAAGTTTTGGGTGCTACACTTTAAGAAGGACATTGACAAACTGGAACGTGCAATGAGGAGGATGACCAAGATGGTGAGGAGTCTGGAAACCGTACTTGGTATGTTTAATCTGGAGAAGAGAGGATGAAGGGGAGCCATGATACAGATCTTCAAATATCTGAATGGCTGTCACACAGAAACTATTGCTACTGGGGGCTAGACTAGAACCAATGGGTAGAAATTGCAGAAAGCAGATTTTGGCTTAAAATTAGGAGAAACTTCCTAACAATAAGAGCAGTTTGACAGCAGAACAGACTGCCTGGAGATGTGGTGGGTTCTCCTTTGCTGGAGGTAGTTAAGCAGAGGCTAGATGGCCATCTCTCAGGGATGCTGTTGTTGCATCCTGCATTGAGAAGGTGGTTGCACTAGATGATCTCCAGGTCCTCTTCCAAATTTATAATTATGTTATTCTTATAAGCTACCAACGTTTTGTGCAAAGACAGCTAAATTCTTCATTGTGTATTAAGATTGCAGCTATTCAGATTCAGAAATCCCCTGGTTATTGTTTGACAGAAAATTTATCCCATCGGGTGATGTTTAAGTCAGGTAACATTAATTTATCAGATTCATCCTATATAAGATACTAGGCAATGTATAAACAAGTAACCATGGCTAGGCACCTGCAAAAATATTGCCACATAGTAAGGAAGTTGTATGTAAATTAGAAGTATTCATAGGATATAAAGAAAGGTTAAGAGAACAGGTATTTTCATCATAGGAAAGGAAATAATGTTGCCTACATGGGTGGAGCAGAGTTGTTCTCCATGCCTCTGTGAGATGGGTGAGATAAGAGGTGAAGGAGTATAGAACCAGGTTAAACATTTTTGTGGAGGGCAAACAGTATTTAATGATAAGGACAGAGTCATTTGTCTGAGGACATCCATGGAGGAAGTGTATTCACTGCAGCTTTGTAGGATGGCCCTGGAACATGTTCGTGTCAATGCAGTCGTACATGGCTCTTTGAATCACAGTCCAGCTCTAACCACCTGACTCTTTTAGAATGTGCTGTGGTTGCTTATGCCAACTGAAGCATTCAAGAAGTTGTAAGGGCTTGTAGAATGTATATCTCTTCTGGGGATCTGTATAGAGGTCAGATAAGAGCTTAATCTCGCAACTGGATGATAGATCAGAGGTGGGCAGTCCCATGGCATCTCCGGCAGGCTGCCCGGTTTCAGAAAGAAACTTCCCTGCCTGGGCAGGGAGGGTGTGGCCCCCACCCCACCCAAGCAGGGAGAGGAACAGTAATTTGAAAGTGCAGATGTCCTTTCAAAAGGCTGTGGCTCAATGGTAGAGTATCTGCTTTGCATGCAGAAAGTCCCAGGTTTGATCCCTGGCATCTCTAGGTAGAGCAGGAAGAACTCCTGCCTGAAAACCCAGGGAGCTGCTACCAGTCAGTGCTGACAATACTATGCTAGATCAATCAGTGGTCTAACTCCGTATAAGACAGCTTCCTATGTTCCTAAGGCATCCTTGTGTGTGGGTAGAGCATGTGTGTGTGCATGCACACAAATGAATAGGTGTATATCTGAAGTGGTGGTGATCTTAAGAGAGAGAAACTGTGTGATCCTGAGAGTGAGTGAGTATAGGGTGGCTTTGACCCCACTCCCAATGGCATGGAGCCCTGACAAATTCCTTCTGAAGAAATGGTGCCCTCAAGGGAGAAAGTGTTGCCCATCCTGTCATAGAGGGCCTGGCCTATACTTGGGTGGCAGCTGGATGGTCCTGCCATTATGCAGAGGGAGACGGTCACTTCAGGCAGCAGAAGCTAGGAGGTGGCAGCAAAGTGTTGGAGAAGAGAGCTGTGAACCACACAGCCTGCCCTACACTCCCTATGCTAGCCTGCTGCCTTCAGTTTCAGTTGTCCCAATCTGTGTTGTCCCAATCTGTGGTATGGTGAAGCTACAATAGCTGAGAAGTTGTCGATGTAGGTGGTGGCTTAAATGCCTTAGGCAAGGTTATCATCTTTGGATCTTAGACACAACTGGTACCCAGTGTTGCTTTTGAATTACATTTTCTACCAGTGCTTGGAGCAGTGCTGGTGAAATGGGATCTGCACTGAAACTTTGCATGACCAAAGGGTGCCATTATGTGGGTCCTTCCCCAGCTGTATTCTGCATCAAAAGATCGGCTGACTTCCTAACAGAGCAGCTGTTCCATCTACAACCTCATGCTGTTGACAGCTTCTCATGCTTAATATCTGTTATGTTGACTATGTGAAACTTCAGGCACAGTTAAGCTACCAAATCTCATTCACTCATGGTTTTCAGAGTGAAAAGAAAGCAAAACACTTGGTTCACTGCTTCTAAAGCCTTTCTGGCCAGTGTCTTCCTCTAGGAATTGTATGTCCTGATACTGGTCTACTGGACAGGCTGATCTTGGTCTTTGCGATCCCTGGAGAAAGAAATGGCTACAAGGCCAAGGACATAAGAATCTGGCTATCTTTTCCAGGTGTTCCCCCAACCATTTCCTTTTTCACCTTCTGTCCACCAATAGGATTGGTGTGACTTCCTCCATGTACATGTATGGAAAAAACACATTAGCACATAGACAAAACAAGTATGCAGGAGCTGAGAGCAAGGGCGGGTGAGCATAGAGGAGTCGTGCTCTGTCGGATGCAGCATCATGGAGAATGCCCCCGGCAAACACTCTCTTTCCCAAAATTAGAAGCACATTTGTGAAGGCCTCTGCGTGCCTGCAAATTGTTTCCTCCTGTTGAAGTCCACAACCTGCTTTCAAGACTGTGCTTTTTTTCTTTCCTAACCAAAAAGCAGGGTGTGCAAGAGAGCTGCTTTCTGAAAATCCTTAGAGCCGTTATGCCACGGGTTCTCTTGGAGGGGGAGGAATGGATTTCCCACACACACACAAATTCACACATACCACACTATAAAGAACTCCCATGATTCTGGTTGCTGAGAAGCAGCTTTTCTGGATGTGAAATGTGGTTGTCAGTTGTCAATGCAGATGCTTGCAGAGGGGAAGAGAGGCACAAAACCCTGTGTGTTGGCTTCAGGTTTTAACTGGGTGCAGTTCATTTGGGCATGTTGGAGTTGAGATGAGCCTGGTGGGTGAAGACGAAAATCTGGTATCGTTCAGTGTATCTGTTGGACCGAGAGTTCGACTTAAAGGGTTCAGTTTTCAAATCTTACTTCAGCTATGGGTTCTTGTCTATAGTGTTACTTGTCTCAACTGACCATGGGGATGATAATAAATGGGAGGGAGCCATAAGATGATTGTGAGATTGTGAGATCTTCTCCCAGGCATTTTAACAGCATTTTAACAGCATTTAATAACGTTAAGTTTGTTTTAATGGACCCCAGAATTGTTGTTTTAAATGAATACTGTTGTTGTTTTTATACTGTTTTTATGTTTTTTAAATTTTTTGTATACTTTTAATGTCTACTATTTTTAATTGTTGTAAACCACCCAGAGAGCTTCGACTGGGGGGGCGGTATATAAATGTAATAAAATAAAATAAATAAATAAATAAATAAATAAATAAATAAATAAATAAAAATAATACTTGTAAAACATATTGTGCAAATATCTATATTGGCACATGTGCTCTTTGTTTAAATGCTTGTGATGAACCTCTGGGTGTGGCTGGTAGAAAATTCAGATTAAATTACAACGTGAGTTTATGGCATGCCAATCTGGGTTAGTGAGAACTGTATGCTATGAAAGATTCCTCTTACTTTTAGGGTTGGTGGAACAGATCACAAGATAGTATAACTCTTGTATCTGGCTCCTTCAGACGTTGCATTGACTGCAAAGATTTCTATTGTACCATTTGGGTGCTACATTTGCTGCTGGGGTGGAGGGGTGGGCAATTTTCATGGCATTTTCAAAAGCTCCTGTGTGCTTTAATCTAATGCAGGGTTGATAAATGGGCTGGCTTACCCAGCTCATCTTTCCTTGTGCTATTTTTGAACCTCTCCCATTGGTGGTCTTCACTTCCACAGCAATGCTAGTGCCCAGCAGACTGTTCAAGTCTGCATAGATAGGATTGGTGAGACCCTGGAAGTAGAATATTTTCAGCTAATTTGTAGTTTCTGGAGTTGACGGACAGTTAGTTGTTCCACACGTGGAAACATTCTCTTTTTGAGTTCTTGCACATCAAGGGGTCTGTGAAACCGTGAAACCTTCTAGCCCTCATTAACTCTTTGTCTCAGAAAAGCAGTACCTTTATAAACCTCTGCTTCTACCTTTTTGGCTGTGAATAGTTCAAACTGCACTTCAGTTCAATGTTGTAACAGTGGCCTCTTTCTTATTATCTCTTAGGGGCAAAGGAATTTTTGCCAAGGTTATATCCTGTGCTCCTTTGACTCCACTCCAGGATGGACCACTTCTTGCTTGTAGACAACCTTTCACTATCTCTTCTGGGTGACTGTGAGCACTGCCAGGCTTCTAGCTGCTGCAGTTGCACTAGAAATCTTAACTTGGCAATGGATTTTCATCAGCCCATTTGTGCTAAAAATACCTGCAATGTAGAATCATAGAATAGCAGAGTTGGAAGGGGCCTATAAGGCCATCGAGTCCAACCCCCTGCTCAATGCAGGAATCCACCCTAAAGCATCCCCGACAGATGCTTGTCCAGCTGCCTCTTGAAGGCCTCTAGTGTGGGAGAGCCCACAACCTCCCTAGGTAACTGATTCCATTGTTGTACTGCTCTAACAGTCAATAAGTTTTTCCTGATGTCCAGCTGGAATCTGGCTTCCTTTAACTTGAGCCCGTTATTCTGTGTCCTGCACTCTGGGAGGATCGAGAAGAGATCCTGGCCCTCCTCTGTGTGACAACATTTTAAGTATTTGAAGAGTGCTATCATGTCTCCCCTCAATCTTCTCTTCTCCAGGCTAAACATGCCCAGTTCTTTCAGTCTCTCTTCATAGGGCTTTGTTTCCAGACCCCTGATCATCCTGGTTGCCCTCCTCTGAACACACTCCAGCTTGTCTGCATCCTTCTTGAATTGTGGAGCTCAGAACTGGACGCAGTACTCTAGATGAGGCCTAACCAGGGCCAAATAGAGAGGAACCAGTACCTCATGTGATTTGGAAGCTATACTTCTATTAATGCAACCCAAAATAGCATTTGCCTTTCTTGCAGCCATATCGCACTGTTGGCTCATATTCAGCTTGCAATCTACAACAATTCCAAGATCCTTCTCGTTTGTAGTATTGCTGAGCCAAGTATCCCCCATCTTATAACTGTGCCTTTGGTTTCTATTTCCTAAATGTAGAACTTGGCATTTAACCCTATTAAATTTCATCCTGTTGTTTTCAGCCCAGCACTCCAGCCTATCAAGATCACTTTGAAGTTTGTTTCTGTCTTCCAGGGTATTAGCTATCCCACCCAATTTTGTGTCATCTGCAAATTTGATAAGCGTTCCCTGCACCTCCTCGTCCAAATCATTAATAAAAATGTTGAAGAGCACTGGGCCCAGGACTGAGCCCTGCGGTACCCCACTCGTTGCCTCTCCCCAGTTTGAGAAGGTTCCATTGAGAAGTACTCTTTGAGTCCGATTCTGTAGCCAACTGTGAATCCACCTAATAGTTGTTCCATCTAGCCCACTTTTAGCTAGTTTGTTAATCAGAATGTCATGTGGTACTTTGTCAAAAGCTTTGCTGAAGTCAAGATATATGATGTCCACAGCGTTCCCACAGTCCACAAGGGAGGTTACCTTATCAAAAAATGAGATCAAATTTGTCTGACAGGACTTGTTCTTGAAAAATCCATGTTGGCTTCTAGTGATCACCGCATTGATTTCAAGGTGTTTACAGACTGACTTCTTTATAATCTGCTCCAGAATTTTCCCAGGGATAGATGTCAGACTGACTGGTCTGTAGTTCCCAGGTTCCTCCTTTTTGAAGATAGGGACAACGTTAGCCCTCCTCCAGTCGTCCGGCACCTCACCCGTCTTCCATGATTTTGCAAAGATAATAGACAAAGGTTCTGAGAGTTCTTCCGCTAGCTCCTTCATTACTCTAGGATGCAGTTCATCGGGCCCTGGAGATTTGAACTCATTCAAGGAAATTAGATGTTCTTTGACCATTTGTTTATTAATCTCAAACTGTAATCCTGCCCCCTCAACTTCTGCTTCACTTTTTCCAGGGGGGTCATAGACCCGCTTTTGGGAGAAGACTGAGGCAAAGTAGGAATTGAGCACTTCAGCCTTTTCTTTGTCATCTGTTATCAATTTGCCATCCTCATTAAGCAGTTGAACCACCATTTCTTTCCTCTGTCTTTTACTACTCACATAGCTGAAGAAAGCCTTTTTATTGCTTTTAGCATCCCCCGCTAATCTCAGCTCATTCTGAGCTTTAGCCTTCCTGACGCCATTTCGGCACTTCTGCACCACTTGTCTGTACTCTTCTTTTGTAGCCTGGCCTTCCTTCCACTTCCTATATGTATCCCTTTTTGTTTTCAGGTCATCTCTAGTGGAGCCACATTGGTTTCCTCTGTTGCCTTCTATCTTTTCTCCTTGTTGGAATTGTTTGTAACTGTGCCTTTAAAATTTCCTTTTTTAAATACTCCCACCCATCCTGCACTCCTTTTCTCATTAGGCTCATTTGCCATGGGACCTTACTTATCATAGTTCTGAGTTTATTAAAATCAGCTTTCCTAAAATCCAGAGTACGTGTGTGGCAAACTCAACGTTTGTCTCCTTCATAATCAAGAATTCAAGTATGATGTGGTCACTTTCCCCCAGAGTTCCCGTAACTGCCACTTTATCCACTAAGTCATCCCTATTGGTCAATATCAAGTCAAGGATTGCCGATCCTCTAGTTCCTTCCTCCACTTTCTGTAGGAGAAAGTTATCACCCACACATGTCAGGAATTTCTTGGAAGGGCCACGTTTGGCAGTATTGGTCTCCCAACAGATATCAGGGTAATTGAAGTCCCCCATCACTACTACATCACACTTCCTTGAAACACTGGCAATTTGTTTCTCAAAAGTTTCATCCTCGTCTTCTCCTTGATTGGGTGGTCGGTAGTAGACTCCGATTATCATGTTCTTTTTATTCCTTGCCCCATTTATTTTAATCCAGATGCTCTCGATGGGGCTCCCAGTCTGATCCACCTGTATTTCTGTGCAGGGATAGGTATTTTTAACATATAGTTCAACTCCACCTCCCTTTCTATTTCTTTTGTTCTTTTTTAACAAGTTATATCCTTCAATTGCTATATTCCAGTCATGGGAGTCATCCCACCAAGTTTCAGTTATACCTATCAAGTCGTATTTGCCTTCATGTAATAAGAGTTCAAGTTTGTTCTGTTTGTTTCCCATGCTCTGGGCATTAGTATATAGACATCAAAGACCATGTGTCTTATAGTCTGGCTTTGTTCCTACATTGTTGCGGACACTATTTTGGGGCTCTATTGGAGCTGTTCTCTGTACTGTGGTGCCTTGGCTGTCATCCGTTGTTGCCTCGAGGTTTACGTCTCCCGCCCCTTGTCGGCTCTTTGAGAATGGTGAAACTGGAGGCATTATTGGGATCTCTGTCCTTCTTTCAGAATAGATGCTATGAGCAATTCTACTTCAACATCTTTCTTTCAGAAAGAAGGTTAAATCAAGCTAGGAAAAGAACCTCAGCTGTTTTCCATGATCACTGCAGCCCATGGTGGGTTGTGGTGCATGCCAGTGGCCATTTTGAATATTCAACCCTATGTCCAAACCCAGGCAGCAGGGGTTGTTTGAGGGTCAAACAGTACTCAACCCTACAACAGATCATGACTTATTTGAGGGTTGTTTAACCCTCAGACAACTCCCGCTGCCTGGGTTCAGATGACACGACAAACCATAGCAACCCCCTGCTGGGGAATGAATATTCAAAATGGCTGCTAGCAAGTAATGCAACCCGGTCATAATTACCTTCCTGAGCCCTTTGAACAACTCTCAACATTTAATGCTCTCAGGTCAAGTTCTCAGTTTAATGATTCCACTAGCTATGAGATGTGTTTAATCTCATACTTAAAAGAATGCCCAAATTTACCTCCATGTAAATTTACCTGCAGGTAGGCTTCCAAGCCTATGGTTTTCCTTCCAGTACTTTGGCTTTCCTTCATAACTTTGACTTTGCTTATTTTATTTATTTCAAGGCATTTTTGTCTTGTAGTACCACCAAGGCAGCGTACAAAAATCCTAAAAATAATGTAGAAATCATGGTGGAATATTAAAAAGAGAAAATATATTTGAATCATGTTTGTGTGCTTCATAGTTACAAAGTTTCTATCTTGAACCCTGCCTGTTACTCCATTTCAGCTGAGGCATGTTCTCATTTTCATTTTGAGTCATGGAATACAAGGGGACCTGTTGGTAAGCTAAACACTGCATAGTGTTGAGCCTTAGTGATTATTTCCTTTTCACAAATGGTTCTTTTGTAAGCTAGTTTTCCTGTAAATCCTCAGACATTAAGCTTCAGCAATGACTGCAGAAAAGAGGAAAGGTAGGAGTGGATTTGGACCTGTGATGCTAAGGAGGAGTTGTTCACTCGTATTGTCAGGGTTACTCTGAGTTTAAGCTGGCTGCGGTCACACACAGTGATGTCCACTTCAACGCTTATGTCGTAATGAATTTGTTAGTTTTTAAGGTGCCACAAGACTGTTTGTTGTTTCTGCTGCAATTAATCAACTTGGCTACCCTTCTGGAAATTTATACATTTATTGGCATCCTTTGGTTATGCTGGGCTTCTGGAACAAGGTGCCCTAAATCCATCACAGTACACCATCACTTTCACTGCAATCGGGAGCAGCTAAACTAAACCACGGACCATCTATCTCTGGTTTGTTTATCATAACATGTGAACCAGGAATGTGGCTTTTCTCTCCAGACAAGCCAATCTCATAAGTCATGGTTTGTTCTTGGCTTATGATTCTAGCTTGTCAGGGAAGAGAGACAATCCAGGATTCCCAGTTCGCATGTCACAATAAACAAACCATGGGCAGAAGGTCCATGGTTTGTTTATCCCCTCATGTTTGCAGAAGGATCCAAGCAGCAGTAATGGAGAAACACACACAGCTAGAATTCTAAATGCATTTTAAAGAATTCTGACTTATTGTGAGATGTGTTAAAGGCTAACAGAATATATAGTTTACACAAGCCTGCTAATCTCTCTCACCTCCAGATTGTCATTCTGAAATGTTGAGTCTCAGAGCTATAACTACGAAAATGCTTAGGGTGCTCCCCTACTATTGCAAAGCTGAAGAGGATGGCTATATTTGTTGGGAATGCTTGGGAAAGTTCAAATATCACTGTATTGAAACTCTTTTGCAAACAAGGACTTGGAGTCTTGCTTTCTCTTCTCTTCCCCACCCCAAGTGTGTGTGTGTGTGTGTGTGTAAGGGAGAGAGAGAGAGAGAGAGGTGTCTAGAAAAGGAAATTCTGTGCTGGGGGAGATCACACCCAAGCTGTAAGCTGAAACTTTTTGGCTTTGCAGGTGAGAAGCACAGCTTGTTGCTTTTAGCTCCAAGGCAGCAGCTTCCTGTCCAGGCTTGTTGGTGAACTTTTATCCTTTTTCAAATAAAGGCTTAGGGGATAGAGGTGGGAGGGGAAAGACCAGTTCCTATGTGCGGCTCATAAGAATTGACCCAGCTCCAGCCAGTCTTATGGGCTAAGGCACTGAAGAACGGAATTGTGACTGCTGCCCATCATACAAAATATCACTCAGAGATTCCATTTGATGATAGCTGAATTGCCTCTGTCTCCTTCACTTCTTCCTTGTCACCTTTCTGCAGCAGATGTAAGTATTTGATTGGAAACTTTTTCTATGGATGGGATGTGAGCTAGAAGACGACTCCAACCATAGCAACTGCCTTGTCTATTGATTGAGCCTAGGGGCTAGTTCTTAGGAAGGAAGCAACTGTTGCTAATTCCCTTTTTGGTAGTTAACCCCCAAATGTAAAGCACCACCATACTGTCTTAATTCAGAAGATGTCTTTCCGCAATGTTGCAGATTTAGCATCTATTTGATTTACCCAAGCTTGTTCAAGTTGAAACTGATTAGAAGAGGGGATTAAAAGGGAGGTTGGGTTGGTTGTATGTATAAGCGGCCTGCTACTAGTTAAACTTCAAAAGGCAAGTAATGGGTTTAAAAATAAATAGAGAAATTGAAGAGTAGAAAAGATCTTGATGACTGGAAAGAATAAGTCCCATCAATGGCTATCTGCCAATGTGTGGACAAGTGATACAATCACATTATTAAAATATTAGAAATCAGGGGTAGACAAGGTTTGAATTGATTCCTTTAAGTACATCTTTTCATCTTCACTTGTGGATGGCAAGAGGCCCGCATCCAGAGCTGGGCAGAGGGGGGGGGCAGTGGGACCAGTTGGCATGGGCCTCTGATTTTGAGGGGGCCTACTCCGAGTCCCCTGAGCAAAGTTGCTTGATTTTTCTGTTGTTGATGATGAATTTGCCCAAAGAAAAGCACGTAAAGCATTTCTGAATGCGAAGAAGTGATGTCTTATATACATCTTGAATAAAAGTGCTTTCCATTACCTTTTTTAATAAATTGTTCTAGTCCGTTAATGAGCAGTTTAAAATGGGGCCTACATTTCCTATCTGGCCCGGGCCTATTACCAGCTTTGTCCTGCCCTGCTTGCAGCTACTTCTGTGTATGTCATAGTAGCAGCTTAACGACAGGTTTCTCCCTCTGCTCGCACCCAAGCAAAGATGGATAGAACACACAGTGTTTTTTTCTAGCCTGTTTGACCCCTGAGAGGGTGAAGATGGGTTCGTGATGTCTGGTGAGGCTGTCCATCCAAAGTCTGACAATGGCAGAAAGATTTGAAAACGGCACTTTGCCTCCCTAGAGCATTTTGCTATTGGTTGTTTTGGGTTTTTTCTTCCTTGCATGGTGTGAGGCTGGAACAGCCACCATGACAGCCCCAGCCACTACCATTGCCTAAGCTTTGTCTAGGAGCGACATGCTGCAGCCTTTCAGATGATTTACTATGCATGTTCTATGCAGGCATTGTCCTCCTTTGCTGCTCTAGGAAAGCATGCGCCTAGTTGCTTACTGTGTTTTCAAGGAATCATAACAAAAGGAATGAACTATGGCAAAATGTTAAGAGTACTTTCTGCCTATGATAAGCATTGCTGTAGAATATTTTTTTCAGGACAAAGTGACTTTGGCAATTATAGAGGAATTATAGGAATTTTAGTCTTTTGAGGAGTAGGAATTTATCCCAAACTTGCAAGCGGAATGTGGTCAACTTGACCCATTCTGGCCTTTCCCTGGCTCTAGCAAGAAGAGTAGATTGGAAGTTAACCTGCCCACATTTCAAAGGAAGTAGCTCTTACCTTCCTGCTTTTCTCTTGAGCTAATTTTTCTAAATCCATGGAACAAGAATAGTGTTCAAAAAGGAAGGAAGGGAATGCTATCAACATTTTTAATTGGATTTTTAGCTAGGTATTTTAATATGTGTATATCTTTTAATGCAAGGATGGGGAATGTATGGCCCTCCAGATGATGATGGACTGCAACTCCCATCAGCCCTCACCATGGTGGCTGGGGCTGATGGAAGTTGCAGCTCAACAACATCTGGAGGAGCCAATCTCACACCCATTTTCAGATCTTCCTACTCACCCAACCACACATAGAAGGGAAGGTGAGGTGAGTGGGAAACATTGTTACAGATGTTCAGGCTTTGAAGGTTTCCATGAACCCTGATCAAATAACAACGGGCATTTTCACAAGTGATGCTAAAGCATGTTTTTTGGTCTGGAATGTGTCGCTTTGGAATGTTCGTCACAAGAAGCATGAGAGCTATTTTTGAAATGCAGTATATGTGTTAATGCTGCATTTGTCATTTTAAAACATTTAGATGTCACATAGCCTGGTATGTGCCATTTCCCTAACTCAGCATGTGCATACATTTTGGACAGATTTTACTTGGGCAAGTAAGTTCTATGGAAATAGAACTGACGGAGAACCTTTCACTTCCCCATTGCTGTGCAAAATTGGGCCTAATATGCACATTCCTTGCATTTGTTTTCCCAAAGTTCATTTGCTTGCTTTCCCCCGACACAGTGTCATCTTTTCTAAGGGATGGGGAGGCCTGATGATAAACAGGCTTTTCTGTGAAACTGCTCTTATTTGTTACTGCTGACAGAAACAGAGTGTGATCGCTGGGATCTCAGCTCTACATCATGGTCACTGTTCTAGCATTGGGTGCCTCCTCCTTTCAGCCTTGTCAAGGTTGATCTGCAGAAACTCTTGTTGATCTGCAGAACCTCTCTGAGCTATGTATCAGGCACAACAAATGAAACTGACTTGCCTGGTGTAAAGGAGACAGGGAATTAATTTTATATACTGTCATCAGTGTATTCTCTCTGCCTCCTATGGTTTTCTTCTAATCTTATTTTAAATTTGTACCATCTCCTCTGTTGTTGAAGGAAGACTCTGGCTACCACATTCTTGGGGACTCTCCCTTCAGTCTGCAGTTTGGTGCTCCTTTCCCTGTGTACAAAAGATTTAGAGAAGCTATCCACTAACAGTGGACTTGTCCTCCTCCACTGTCTTGGTAAAATTTACCCATATTCCCTTGAACACATAACAGCTATGCTACACCTGGTTATTGTTAACTGTTGCAGATACAAGATTGTGTAAGCATGGGATGAGTAAAATCACAAGAATGTGGAGAGAGGAGAGGGGGTTGTGTGTGCATTTTTTGTGGGTGATTGAGAATTTCCAAACAGTGAGGGTAAAGCAATTCTTTTGCTTTTACATTATAGGCAGGAGTCCACAATTGTGCCTGCCAGTGGCAAGTGCATCTTTTAATCTGGTGAGAATCTTGCCCTTCTCTGGAGCCTGGTAAAAGGCAGGAGCACTTCTTGACCTTGTACATGGTCTTGGAGAAACTCAGTAGCATGAGACATCTTTCTGCTTTCAGAGCATCTCCAAAGCCAGAGCGGCAAGGATGAGGTCCCTGTCTCCCTTATTAGCACAGACTTGGGAAGCAAGGCAGGGCCTCCTACAGTTGTTCTGATCAGAATCACTCCAAGCACCTCCAAATGTTCAAAACAATGTCAGACAAGATCCTATCTGACCAACACAGGGAAGGACAGGGACTTTTGCAAGCATCAATTTTGGTTGGTTTCTAAGGCCGAGCAAAACTTGTGAAGCCCTGATTGTGGAAAAAACTAACTTGAATTTCCAAAGATTATTATTTTACATTGTTGTCCCATTATGACCTGGTTCACATGACATGTTGGGCTCACTGTGCAGCTGGCATTATGAATATGCAACTTGTGATGGAGTTATTCCTAGGTTAAACAATGCTTGCATAACCCTCAGTGTGTAGTCACACAAGTAACGGTGGCTGGGTTTGGACAATACACTGCAACCCAATTGGGGGATGCATATTTATAATGGTGGCTGCTTGCACCCAGCATGACCATAGCTGATCATGGGTTACATAACCATGGTAAACCAGGCCAGTCCTGCAAAATGGCCCTATGAGTGCTGTTAATCTTGCTGCTGTAATTTGTTGTTGTCCCTGAAGATTGACTTAAGGCCTTTTTCACATTGCACTGTTGCTCAGTAGGATAACATCCCCTTTGAAACTCCTTCAGGACATTTTGAAGTATCTCCTTCAAAAGTGACTGAAGTTATTTATTTATTTATTTATTATTTATTAATTACATTTCTATACCGCCCAGTAGCCGGAGCTCTCTGGGCGGTTCACAAAAATTAAAAACATTCAAAGTATGAAACAACAGTATAAAACCATAATATAAAATACAATATAAAAGCTCAACCAGATAAAAACAGCAGCAATGCAAAATTACAAATTTAAAACACCAAGTTAAAATTTATTTATAGACTGTTAAAATGCTGGGAGAATAAAAAGGTCTTCACCTGGCGTCTAAAAGCATATAATGTAAGTGCCAAGTGAACCTCCTTAGGGAGGTCATTCCACAGCCGGGGTGCCACAGCAGAGAAGGCCCTCCTCCTGGTAGCCACCTGCCTCACTTCCTTTGGCAGGGGCTCACAGAGAAGGACCCCTGAGGATGACCTTAGGATCCGGGCAGGTACATACGGGAGGAGGCGTTCCTTCAGATAGCCTGGCCCCAAGCCGTTTAGGGCTTTAAATGTTAATACCAGCACTTTGAATCAAGCCCGGACCTGGACTGGCAGCCAATGAAGCTAGAAAAGGACTGGCATGATGTGGTCTCGTCAGCCAGTTCCTGTTAGTAACCGTGCTGCCCTGTTTTGTACCAGTTGAAGTTTCTGGACCATTTTCAAAGGCAGCCCCACGTATAACACATTGCAGTAATCCAAACGAGAGGTTATCAGAGCATGGATAACTGTAGCTAGGCTATCTCTGGCCAGATAAGGGCGCAGTCGGTATATCAGCCTAAGCTGATAAAAGGTGCTCTTTGCCACAGAGTTCACCTGTGCCTCAAGTGACAGTTCTGGATCCATGAGCACCCCCAAACTATGGACCCGATCCTTTAGGGAGAGTGCAACCCTGTCCAGGACAGGGCAAACATCACCTTGCTGGACAGATGAACCACCCGCTAACAGTACCTCCATCTTGTCTGGATTGAGTCTCAGTTTATTAGCCCTCATCCAGTCCATTACCATGCCCAGGCACTGGTTCAGAACAGCCACTACCTCACCTGAGTTTGATAAAAAGGAAAGGTAGAGCTGGGTATCATCCGCATATTGATGACACCTCAGTCCACATCTTCAGATAACCTCTCCCAGCGGCCTCATGTATATGTTAAACAGCATAGGGGATAAGATAGAGCCCTGTGGAACCCCATGGCTTAGGAGCCATGGCACAGAGCAATAATCCCCCAGCACCACCTTCTGGAATCGGCCATCCAAGTAGGAGCGGAACCACTGCAACGCAGCACCTCCAACTCCCAGCTCAGACAACCTATCCAGAAGGATACCATGGTCGATGGTATCGAAATCCAGTGAGAGGTCCAGGAGAACCAACAGGGTTGCACTCCCCTGTTTCTCTCCTGACAGAAGTCATCCCACAGGGCGACCAAGGCAGTTTCCATTCCAAAACCAGGCCTGAAACCCGATTGAAATGGATCTAGATAATCCGTTTCATTCAAGAGTGCCTGGAGTTGTCCTGCAACCACCCGCTCAAGCATCTTGCCCAGGAAGGGGATATTAGCCACCGGCCTGTAGTTGTTAACGTCCTCTAGGTCCAGGTTAGGCTTCTTCAGGAGTGGTCTAATTACCGCCTCTTTTAAAGAGGCCGGCACCACTCCCTCTCTCAAGGAGGCATTTACAACCTTCTGGACCCAGCTGGCGATCCCCTCCTTATTTGATGTAATGAGCCATGAGGGGCAAGGGGCAAGCACACAGGTGGTCAACCGGACTTGGCCAAGCGCCTTGTCCACATCCTTGGGCCTCACTAACTGAAACTCATCCAATAAAACTGCACCGGACAGCACTCCAGTTATTCAGTTCACACGTCAATTTGTGGTTCAGATTCCACTCTGTCGTTTTTAAGCATCTTCCCACAGGAGTTTCATATTAAAAAATCAGTGGATTCTCTCAACCGTATTGTAACAATGAGTTACACCCCATAGTGTTGTAAGCATTATGACTGAGCTATGAACTTCAACTCACACAACCTTCAAACATTTGTTCTTCTGTGTTGCTCATGTGGGTCATAGTTTAATGGTAGAGCACATGCTTCATGTGCAAAAAGTTCCAGGTTCAAACCCTGACATTTCCATGTAGAGCTGCAAAAGACCACTGTCTGAAATCCTGGACAGCTGGCTTCCAGTCATTGTAGACAGTACTAAACTAGATGGACCGATGGTCCAACTTGGTATAAGGCAGCTTTCTAGTTCATATGAGAAATAGAAAAATGTCTCTCTGCCTCCCTTCCTTCCAGAGCCAATTCTGCTTGATGGCATATTGAAAAGAATCTCTGTTCCACAAGACTGGGTTTTGTGTCTAAGGGGAGACCTCACTTGATTAGCCAGTCATTTGGTTCCTTTATATCAATTGAGGGCAGGTTTAGCTGCAGTTTCTTGTAGTAGAAAGTGGCAAATATGATCATTCTTTCTGATATTCCTTTTCTGATTAAACCCTTGTAATGTAGTGTAGCTTTTTTTAAAAAAAAATGTAATAATGGACAAGTGTGTTTCTTTGTGTGCAGGGCACCATTCTTTTGCCATTGAGCTATCGATGTCCATGCCTTTGGAACATGAAATTAAGGGACAGTGCTTTCAGGTTACGTAATTAATCGGATCACCAAGAAAAAGCAATGAAAATTTGAAATGGGATAAATGAAGCATGTGGGGTGTTGTGCATGGGCAGAAATGTGTGTGTGTGTGTGCGCGCGCAAAGTAATTGGAACATTGTGAGATTCCCGTCCAGTTGAATCACAAGAAGTTTTGTACCTTTTTTAAAAACAAACAAACCCAACAACCGGTAAGTGCAATATAACAATTGCATAACCTGAGTGTTGAATGCAGATTTCCTGAAATACACTGTGCTGGACCAAACTTGGATACTGTAGCAACAATTCTTTGGTTTCCCCCTCCTTCCAAGAAAAACTTGATGAGTCTAAAGTACAACCAGAAGAAAAAGGATTTAGATACTTCACATGTCCCTCTGCGCATGAACATTTTCTAACTCAGAGAACCTTCATTAAGACTATATGGATAAATTGTCCATATTTTGTGTAACTTGCCATTCATGGAAGATCCAATATAAATGAGACAGATCCAGTATAAATTATTAAAGCATTTGATAGGACTGCTGATGACCTTGGTTGTTTTTGGTGCTCAGTAAACTTAAACTGGACTGTTTAATATCTTAGTGTTATGATTTTAAGCCAATAGTTTATTCTTATCGCTATGTTTTTATAGCCGTTATGAATTACTACTACTACTGCTACTACTATAATTCAAGGTAATATTTTATTCTTACTGTTTTGTTTTTATATCGGTTATGAACTATTAGTCTCATCTGTATTTAGAAGTTGTGAAGGGAAATTGCTTAATTCATTCAAAAGATTTATTTATTTATTTATTACATTGTTATACCGCCCAATAGCCGAAGCTCTCTGGGCGGTTCACAGAAATTAAAACCATAATAAAACAACCAACAGGTTAAAAACACAAACACAAAATACAGTATAAAAAGCACAACCAGGATAAAACCACGCAGCAAAATTGATATAAGATTAAAATACAGAGTTAGAACAGTAAAATTTAAATTTAAGTTAAAATTAAGTGTTAAAATACTGAGAAAATAAAAAGGTCTTCAGCTGGCGACGAAAAGAGTACAGTGGTGGAGCTCTCTGGGGAGCTCATTCCACAGCTGGGCTGCCACAGCGGAGAAAGCCCTCCTAGATGCGGCTGTTGCCACTTGAGTGGATGCAAACTGATACTAATAATCCTACTGCAGGGGTGGTGGGAAACCCAAGGGCTGAATTCCATTTCAGAGAAGCTCTCGGGGCAGGGGAGTGGGGGGGGGAAGGCGCCCCACAGTCCAGTGGTGGGTTGGGCCGAAGGCAAAGGAGGTGGGGCTAAGCTACCAAAATAAATAAATAAATAGCAGTGTATTTCAGCTTAAAGCACTTATTGCCAGTAACTAAGCCTTAGAAGACGCATGTCAACTTTTTAAAATGGGGAAAAATGCACAAAAGCCAGGAAACCACCCAAAGATTGGTGGTTGGGGAAAAGGGGGAAGTGACCATCTGGGGAACCCTGGGACTTCTAGTTTTTGCCCCCCACGAGGGCTGGATTTCACCCCCAGCCTAAGTTTCAACACACGCTGCCCTACTGGTAAGTATATTTTTTCATGATCCTTGTCATCCTTGGGAAAGGTTTTTCTTGGAAAGTGCACAAGCCAGTGTTTAGAGTTCCATGATGCCTTAAACTAAATCAAAGGAGTTTACTGGATAGGAAGGAACACTCTTCTGGCTTCATGCTATTACTTCTCTCCCTTAAGTACTTCAGGCAAAGTTCACCCTACTATCTGATCTCTCCATTAAGGCTTGAAAGGGTGGTATGCTAACAGAGAGAGGCTGCGCTTTGTAATTATTGGAGACTGTTGGAGGGACAGCACTTACAGAAAAGCTTGTGAAGTTTTCTGAAGCTTAGAGAGAAAAGCGGATATGAAATGTGGAATGGAAGTAGGAATCCTATTAGAAACTGGCAGTTAATCATATTTTTATTATTGCATTTATATCCTGCCTTTTTTCCTCTTGCAAGGAACCCAAGGTGTCTTACATGGTCCTCCTCCTCTCCATTTTATCCTCACAACAACAACCCTGTGAGGTGGGTTGGGCTGAGAATGTGTGACTGGCCCAAAGTCACCCATTGGGTTTCCATGGCCGAGTGGGGACCAGAACTTGGATCTCCTGACTCCTAGTCTGACACTTTAGCCATTACACCAGATGTTTGCACAAGAAGGAGGGTGCAGTCCCTACCTCAAATGGGTTAGTGATAGAGCACATGCTTTGCATACAGAAGGTCCCAGTCGCAATCCCTGGTTTCTTCAGTGAAAACAATCTCATGTAGCATATGATTCCCCCCACCCCAAATACTTGTTTCATGCTCCTTCCTCTGAACTTTGAGGGTGGGTTTTTTTTTAACCTGATGAAAAGGTAGATATATAGTGGTGCATACTGTGTCATAATGATGATTTGAGGCTGATTAGCCCATAACCATATGCGCTTAAACTTCAAAGCTCTTAGAGAAACTCTTAATTGGAATTGCTTTGAAGGTAAGTTAATTAGGCCCCATGTCGATGTGTTTGTAGCTGCTGTTGTGGTATTGCACATAATGTTGTATAGGTAGAATGAGAAACTGAAGAGTGAGGAGATTGCTTCATGTTAATAACAATTATTTGGAAGGCATTCCCAAAGAACTGGTGCTGCTTCAGCTCATCTGTCTACCTCACCAACCTGCCTCTCACACTTAATTGCCCACAAGTTTGTCCAGCTGGTTTGAATGCCCAGATCTCATAAATCAGGCAGAAAACCTGAAAAAGGCCCTCCCTTCACTTGGGGAAAGTTTCATATTTATTTATTTCATTTATTTATTTCATTTCTATAGTGCCCAACAGCCAAAGCTCTAAGATTACCTCTTCAGAGTTCTCTTGATGGCAAGGTTTCTATATCTAAAATATATGAACGGGCTTCATATTTTTCATACCCTTGTGTGAGCAAGAAGTGTAGGGAGGGTCTTTGCAGATGAAGGACTGGATTGCTTTTGTGATTTAGTGGTATTGCTTTTGTAAATGTATTGAACAGGAGTGAGCAACTTGTGGTCCTCCAGAAGTTGTTGAACTGCAGCTTTCGTTAACCCTAGTCAGCAGAGCCAGGGGGGTGAGATGATAGGAGTCGCAGGACACCGAGATCTGGAGAGCCACAGGTTACCCACCCTTCATTTATGTAGAGAAAAAGTACATACTCTACACACTTAAAATAATAATTTGAAGGTAGAGCTATCCAGATAGGAGTAGATTTGGTCTTAATGCATCTCAGTTAACAGGCTGCAATCAGTAAAAATGCAGGAAGAGACAATGCCCCCTTCAAAACTACCCAACCCTCCAGGAATTGCTAGGGGCAGGAGGCAAGTTCACTCCCCCCTCAGTTGTGTTCCTGAGTTCACCTCTTTACTTTCTCCATGTAAGAGTGTCTGGTGGTCACTTTGGTGACGCAGACGTACAGCAGTGCAACTGAACAGCTTTGTCATGGGTGCAAAACCTGCCTCTCTCTTCCAGTAGGCACTCTCACCTCCACTAAGAGAACCATCACAGTCATGATTGATTGGTGGTGTAGTGCAGAGTGTTTGTGTCTACAAAACACCATGTTGTTCTCCCACTCCCCAAGTCTTTCCAGCATACAAGTCCTCTTTCCTGCCTTCCCCTCACAACAGGAGGGAGTTTGCTAGTTAACCACATACAAACATACTTTATTGGAGTGGCGGAAACCAAGGAGCATAGTGGCACCTTAAAGACTAGCAAATGTATTATGGCATAAGTTTTCATGGAATATAGTCCACTACAAGACTTATGCTGTAAAAAATTTGTTAGTCTTCAAGATACCACAACACCCCTTGTTGTTTTTTGTTGCCATAGCTACCCTTCTGGAAATGGATACATTTATTGGCATCCCTCGGTCATGATGGGCTTCTGGAGTGATATGCCTTAGGAACAGTGATATGGGGCAGAAAGTTTTCCAGTTCTTTTCCAGAAAACCCACATCACGGCCTAGGAAGTGCATACAGACAGACACGCACGGATCTCCTGTAAGAAGAAAGAAAGCAACAGCTTTTGTGTGTTGAACAATTCTCCTATGGGATAAAAGTGATGTGGCTGGCAGTCCTCCTGAGGTAATCCTACCTTAGGAACTGATTGCCTCCATATTATAGACAGGTTTTACTCCCATATTATGACTTGAAGGAGGCTTGAACAAAAGAGTTATCTTGTGCTCATTTCCTGAGAATTGGGTATAGGATGGTTGATAAACATGGCCCACCCAGCCATCTATATTGTCTGTGATGTTTTCTAGAAACACCTTCCAGCTAACCCTTTCCCTCAACAGGGAAATATTAAATATTCTGTATGGGGACCCACTTTTGGGGAGGGGGGTTACACACTTCTCAGGAAGTGTGTTTTGAGGCCAGTTTCTACTCTACCCTCAAATTCCATTAAGCAATGAAGGAGTGCTTAACCTCCAATAGCTTATAGGATCTCTGGGAGGTGGACAGAGAATTGGGCAATATTTTTCTGCAACAGTAGGGTTCTTTGTCTTCATTAGAGACCATCTATTACCCTACCCCCACCCCACTTTTTGGTTTCAAGCACATCCACAAGCTTCAACACCCATTTTACTATTCTAAGTCAGGTCCAAACCAAGCTGGTATAGTTATTGGGGAGTTTGTATGGAAAGAAGGACTAATCTGTGCAGAATTCCCTTTAAATTCCACACAAAACATGGTGGATGTGGTCTTCTGGGTGCATTGACCTGTACAGTATGGGAAAGGAATTGATTCAGGTGTGCAGTTGCAGATAACTGACAGAGACCTGGTTTACACAACATGATGGACTCATGAGAGGTCGTTTAAAACACAGTGAGCCGCAGTGCATGCTGGATGCATCTTGGTGACATTTTGAATATGCAACCACTGCTCAAGGGTTGTCATATCATGTAAAGACAACACTATAGTAAACCAATGGTTATGTGAGGGTTGTGTAGCTCTCAAATAACTCTCAACGACTGGGTTTGCATGACACGGCAACCCACTCTTGGTGTTGCATATTCAAAATAATCCAGAGTAAGCCAGCTGTGCTGTGCAAACTGAACCAGGGAGTGTGTGTATTTAGGGCAATTCAGCAAGTGCCAGTAGAGATCTGTTGGGAATGAAATGCAATTGCTGTAGGAGCTTTGTAAATATGGACCATCACACTCTTGAGTGCTTCTTTCGTTCCCTATTATTGCTGGCCTTTACTGACTCCTATTGACATTCCTGAAATGCTAGAAAACTGGAAGTGGGGGGGCAGTTGAGGACCAAATCACACATGACTTTTTCCAATGCAGAAATGCTTTTTATAAACATTTCTCTGATGCTAGAATGAATTTTGTGCTGGTATTTGAAAAGAGACGGCATCGAAATAATACTTTTTTCCCCCCGAGAGTGAGATGTGGAGAAATGTGTCAAGCGTCCCTTTTTTAGATGTGACTGTTTAATGAAAATTTATGTTCAGCAGTTCCTGTTGTATATGCTTGAGAGGAATCTTGGAAGATTCAGACCCAGTGCTCTAGGTTGGCACTTTCAGGGACCTCTTAAGCCCCCAACCCAGTAATGAACCTCCTGACCATGCTACTTTTCCTCAGCATTTCTTGTCCTCTCATTCATCCCCTCTCCTCCTTTGAGAGCAGGTGAGTCAACATGCAAGAACAGGAACAAAGCAAACGAGTAACTGCTGCCACTATTGTCCTCACCATCACTGGGCAATGGTGAGGATTGTGCTGAAAGAGAGAGGGGAAGTGGGCAAAGGTGATACAGGTATGCCGAGGATGTCTTGCCCGCAGAGGGTCCAAAACCTGGAACTTGTGCTGTGTGTGAGTTTCTCTTCTGAGTAGCAATAGGATGTTGAGACTTCATTGTGTTTGTGTCTTGTGTAGAGTGTGTGTGTGTGAGTGAGAGAGAGAGAGAGAGAAATGGTGGAAGGAGAACAAACATATCTGTCTCTCTCTCTCTGGTTGATGTTCAGCAAAAACAAACTTGCCACTGAAGCTTGTGCCCGAGATTACTTGAGCCAGAGCCACCCTCCCTTAATGTGTTCATAGTGTCTTCTACAGTTATTCTGTGAACACAGCTTTACACATGTTTGCCTGCTCTTGAACTTCCTGGCATATGCTGGGCCTTCTGAAAGTTCCCTGACAGCCTGATCCCTGGGCACTTCTCACAGCTCTGTGTGTGTGAGAGAGAGAGGGAGGGGGGAGGGGGGAGGGAGGGAGCGGGGGAGAGAGAGCCTATGAATAAGAGTGTGTTGGGAGCCATGTGTGGACAGCAGTCTCCCCTTCAACCCTCCCCTTCTCTTTGGCTAGCTGCTGTAGTTCTGATCTCCTTATTTGGCTACACTGTTCCCAAAGAAGGGGTGGGGTGGGTGAAGGGGGAGGGGGAGCAAGAGAGAGACTGGGTGACATCACAGAGCTCGGAGAGCAGACGAAAAGAAGTTACTTGAAAAAAAATCGGTGAAGCACTTGAGCCAGCTTGTTGTCGGCAGTTTCTTTAAAAGGAGATGTCTGTACTAGAGACCTTTGTTGTGCTCTATCCGGGAAGCCTCTCGCTGAAGGAGACACCTCTCTGTTCTCAGCTCCCCATGAGCAGCTGCTGCCGCTGCTGCAGGACATGTTATTGCAAAACATTCAGCTGCTTTGGGGGAGCAAAGGGGAGAGGGAGTTGAACTGGCAGGCGCTATTTCAAGGCCTGCAACTTAGCTGTAGATGGGAATCTGTGCCTTGCGCACATCACTGAAGGGTCTAGGGAAGACTTGGGCCAACCAGAAGAATGCCTCTGATTCATGAGTCCCATAAGAAGAGTGTTGTGCGTGTGTTCCCTTTCTGTCATGTCAAATCATTGACTTCATATCCTGATTTAAAATCACCAAGAAAAACACCGTTTTTAAAACCACTGATTTGAGTCAAGTCTCAGTTTTGATATCCACCTGTTCCTGCATACTCAGGGTGGGCTCGAAACAATTAAAACATATTGTTTTGCAACTAAAATGAACATTTCTGCAACCTAGGAGTATGATCCAAAATCCCCAGTCATATAAACTACATGCACTGAAGAATTCTATCTGGTTAGGAGCAAGAGATGGATTTCTTTTTATTTCAGTATGAGACTGAGCAAGATCACTTACTTGAAGACACATTTATTTGGAAGTAAGTCCCATTAAAGAAAATGGGATTTACTTCTAAGTAAACTTGCATAGCATCAGGCGTAACTGTTTGAAACTTACCAGAAACATGAGCTGGTAACTGGGCAAAATATTGTTTCTCCATAAGTTGGAAAATAAATGTCCTTGTTTGGCTGGTAGTGTTGTCAAAATTGATCATTTGAGAACTAAACACATTTGGAAAACTTGTGTAACTACAGGGAATAAAATAGTAATACAAGATCACCTATCCTGGTGGGGAAAAGATGGCAGATTCTAGTGCCTATGATGATTTTCTTGTCCCTTGTCCAAAATAATAAATCCAGTACCTGACACTGTCATTTATAATGTTCAAGTTCAGAAGTCGGTGGTTGTTTTCTCCATAGTTTTTTTCTTTCTGTGCAGAAGTAGCCTTTAACTCAATAGCTTTAACACAATAGAAGCACTTACAGACAAATGACCTGTTCCCCTTCTCGCTTAGGTTGCTGGACCCTCCAGAATGGTACAGGAGGGTGGGGGGTGAAGAAGAAATTGCCCCAAATTGGACACAGGCACATTCTGTGAGCAGAGCTCTGGATTTGGGGCAATTCCCCCTTTTTGCCATTCTGGAGGTTCTCCTGATTCTCAGGAGAGGCATTTCAAGGGGTCCACAGAGGAGGGGGCAGGAAAGCCCCCTTTTGCCAAGTGTGTGTGTGTGTGTGTGTGTGTGTGTGTGTGTGCTTCTTGTTATCCAAGCCATTGTGTCTGATAGGTGTTTATGATACATTTTCAAGAGATTATAGGTGTATCTTTGAATATGTTTATAATAAATTCAGATTTAATTTCATACTTTGGACGTATAAAGAGAAGAAATGATTCATTAGAAAAGACAATAATGCTGGAAAAAACAGAAGGTAGTAGGAAAAGAAGATGACCAAACAAGAGATGGGTTGATTTCATAAAGGAAGATACAGACATGAAGTTACAAGATCTGAATAGGGTGGTTCACAACAGATGCTACTGGAGGTCGTTGATTCATATGGTTGCCATAAGTCGAAGCTGACTTGAAGGCACATAACCAACCATATCTATTTTCAAAATAAAATATATGACTGAAATTTAAAAACAACAAAGTGCAATTTTTTTTAACTGGGAATAATTGATTAGTATCTACCATGATTTCTGTCAAAGGGATTAGATAGTTGAATTCTTGCCTTAAATGAATAAGTACTGGACTGCCCAAATTTTATGGCGGAGCTCCGCTATGGACTAACGTGTATGCTACCATTTGCTGATTTATGACCCAGATCCCCTCCTGTCAAACTCCTGCTTTTTGTGTGTCAATCTTCAGTGAAAAGGAGTAGTGCTTTTCTATCTCAGGAGTGAAAATAACTATTTCCATCTTGTACAGTCTGGGACATGGGATGGTTCACTGCATCACATTCTATTGGGAATATCAGAGTAACACCAGAAAATGGTGACCCCCATAGTGCAGCCTCAGATGTTTTGAACTTCAGTTTCCATCATCCCCAGCCAACATGGTCAATGGTCAATGCTGCGAGTTGTAGTCCAAAATATCTAGAGGGCGCCAGGTTGGGGACATCTGTCCTAGTTTCTCCATGAGGAAGTTCACGTATCATTTGATTTCTCCTTACTTGATTACTTGACGCTTGATAACTTTCATAAGAATGTATGAATTGACTCTATTTTGAAAGTGTAATGTTTGAGATCATTTAACAATTCTGTCTGTGGTGTGGTTGATCTGTGGTGACATTCACACATGCAAGAAATCACTTGATGCTCCAGTCATCAAAGGGTGGATAGGCATATGTGAACTAGCCCCATGTTTCTGGGCTTCCTTATGCCAATCTGTATATTGAGGGCAATGGCACTTTATCTTCCTATCTGCATCAATTGTAAGAATGAGTCTCTTAAGTGGTCAGAAGCTTGCACATGGTGATGATATACAACAGACAAAATTCTAGTTCCTGTGATTCATCTAAATGGTCTCTCAGAACCTAAATGTATTGAGCATGGTTTCTGAAGCCATGAACGAGTGTCCAAGCCAAGCACTTTTCCTTGTATCCCTTCTCACAGATGTCTTTATTTCTCTTGTTTTTCCCCCTGGACTGATAACTAACATTAAGTTTCCTGGTTCAGACATAAGGGGGAAATTACTTTAGGAAAAACAACAACCTTCAGAGCTTGTATTCTCACAGTTCCTTAGCAATTTTCAGATTTTATATTAAAGACCCATATCATGCTGCTTAGTATACTTGCAGCCTAACTTAGCCATCTCTGATGCTACGTTAGGCAATTTAATGCCCTCTGCTGCTCATATAACTTTTGAAGGATGCAGTTTTTCAAATACTACTTCTTATTGTATGTTAAGAATATGTCATTGTGTTTCCTTAAACAAATGTTAAAGGGCTGGGTGGGTGGGTTGCAATGGCATCACAGTATGGCTGTAATCAGACTAGCCTTGAGTGGGCTGGAGAGCTTAAGCTGAATTCAAACCTGTGTTCTGTGGCTAGGAGATCATCGGCTTTAAAACACACAGAGACATAAAATATGTATGTTAAAAAGGACTGCTATGTGACAAATGCTAAGAATCCTTTCCTTGGCCGCATTGCTTTCCAGCCACTAAATGCCAATCTGTTGGATTTTTTAAAATGTATGTTAAAAAATGCTTCTGAAAGATGCTCCAACTTTGAGTCCCCAGCAAAAAAAGAAAAAAAAATCCAGTTGTGGATAGGTCACTTGTAACTTTTTGACACATCATTCTATCTGAATCTGATTGGCTATGCTAGTTAGGGCTGATGGGAGATGCCGGCCAAAACATTTGAAGGGGCACAAATTGCCCATCCCTGGCATATATAGGAAAATAGAGTAGTTTCTTAACTATAGTTATGTCTGTGAAATTGTATCTGTACACCTGCTGCATTTGGGTTAAATGTACATGGGCATGGTAGATACTGGACTTCAGGAAGCCTGTTCTTCATCCTGCCTTTTTGTCCTTTCCATATTGCATGCAAACTACTCTTCAGTTCTGCCTCTTTCATTGCTCTCCATAACTAGGCCCCCTTCTCATGGTTTTCCATTTACTTTTGACTTAAAGAATGAGATAGTGTAGACCAGAGTTATGGGCGTCATGATGCTGTCGATGGCAGCTTGCTTAATCCATCATCTTTGCTTGCCCTTCAGGTTGACGAGTTGCCATTTGGGGCTCAGGGTCAGAGCCCAGAGCAGCCATCACAATAGCGTCCAACAGCTGGAACGCCAGCGGCAGCCCCGGGGAGGGGCGAGAAGATGGACAGGAGGGGATGGACAAGAGTCTGGACAATGATGCCGAAGGAGTGTGGAGTCCAGACATTGAACAGAGTTTCCAAGAGGCGCTGGCGATATACCCGCCTTGTGGCCGGCGGAAGATTATCCTCTCGGACGAGGGCAAAATGTATGGTGAGTGAAACTAGGTCATGTGGCTGAAACTAGGTTCCAGACAAGACCCAAGGACAATGCCTTGAATATTCAAATGGCCCATAGGTTGGAATTTATTTATTATTTATATACACACACTTCTATCCCATCTTTCCTCCAAGGAGATCAAGGCAATGTTCTCCCCCCCCACCCTCATTTTTAATCCTTGCAACAATCCTGTAAGAGGTAAGTTAGGCTGAAAGAGAGGGAGGGAGAGAGAGAGAGAGAGAGAGAGAGAGAGTAATCGGCCCAAGGTCACCCCTTGAGGATTTGAACCTGGATTTCCCTACTCCTAGACCAATACTCTAACCACTACACCACACTGATCAGCATCTATTAAGGTGTAGTGGGAGGGCAGGGAAGGTGTTTTGATCTGGCTAGATCTGGAACAGTTGGGCAATATACATTAGTGTAGTTGAACGAGACAGTGTCTGGTATGATAGCCATGTGATGCAGTAAATAGAATGCTAGATATTTATTTGTTTGGATATTTATTTGTAAAAATGGAAGAAAAGGTACAAAATTTTTGTTTTGTAATAAATCTTGCTAGTTGGCCATGGCCAAGTTTTGGTGGCATAATCTCTTTTGCAAAATTATTGTGAGGATAAATATATGATGATGCCCTTCCTATATATGATGATTTGATCTAGTGTGTCTGTTGTCATCATTATCATCATCTTGTCAGTGTTGAATAGCTATTCAATTACCATGTTTGTACGGTTGAATGTACTAAATCCCTCCAACTGTTGGCTAGCGAGATCCAGGTGGAGGAGTAGGAATTTGCTTCTCATAAACATTCTGAAGTTTAAAATATGTACCTCTGACACACAGACCTCAGAGGCTAAAAGCAAATTTTGCTCCTGGCACCTCAGCCTGTTGTTTTCCAGTCTGCATTACTGGCTTGGCTCTTGTATTTTATCTTTCTGATCATGGGGGTGGCAGTGAAGGAGATGGACTATGTGAAAGCCAAACTGAGGGAAAACACAGTGTTTATGGGGGTGGCCATCTTGAAGCAAATAAAGAACTCTCGGGTAATGTTGAACTCTCCTTCACTAGATTGGTGATTCATATTTCCTTTGTACTTCCCTCAGTCTATATATCCCTCCCACTCCCTTATGCCTCACCTCTCCCTTCCCTCCCACTCTTCTCTCTGCCTGGCTTGACAGACTGGTTTGGTAAGTTCATTCCTGTCGAAAAGAGATTGATTTTTGTCTGCTTGAGGATCCCACATGCGTGCCTTTGGGCGTGAAAGGTGGTGTGTTTGGCCTCTCATGCTGGTTACAAACAAAACACTTCATTCCCTTTTCAAAGTTTGCTCATTACCCCCTTCCTTGTATATGGGTTTTATTTAATGCCACAGCATGGCATTAAATAAAGCCTACTTCTCACTATAGAACTATGACTGGTGAACGGCGAAGACTGCAATCCTATACCCCACTTACCTGGGAGTAAGCCCCATTGAACTTAATGGGGCTGAGTTCTGAGAAGACATATGTAGGATTGTACTATAAATCTTTTTACAGTGGGGTAGTCTCTCCCATCTTTGAATCTTACTATTTGTATATTAAATGTGCCCTAATTAAGTCAGTGACATCAGAAATTACACAAGTTGCCTTATCCTGTAGATCAGGATATTCTCATAGGTAATTGAATAAGACACCTTGTTATCGATTCACTGAAAACCCTCTTTACTGCCTCTGGGTTTATGAACATTTTGTTACGGTTTGATGCCAAGCCTTGGGATAACAAGCATCTTGTCTGTGTCAGTTCCAATAATATGCCAGTGGCCATCTTGAATTTCCCATACCACAATCCAAACCCTACTTATATAAGTGCTCCACTTGTGAAAGCATACATAGGAGCCACTAACTCACATGGAATCACAGCTTCAACCCCTCGGATAAGAAGGTCTCGTACGGATAGGAATTAGCTCAACCCCATCCCTGGTATATTGTTGGAACCAACACTCAGTGTATTTTGGTTCACCTCCAGCTTTGGGAGAAAACGAGGAGAGGAGGCAATGTTTTATCAGTTGCTGTTGTGAAACGGTGGCATTGGGCATATTTCTAATGTGAAAGGTAACCCAAAAAATCCCGTAACAGCATGCAAAAGAAGTCATGAAAGGAATGAGCTATAGAACCTGAACTGTTCAGAATACATTTCTTCAAGGTGAAATGGTGAACAAATGGCAGTTTTAGCGTGCAACTTTTATTGACATTGATTTTATTGATGTGATCTCTGTTGCACGATATTATATTTTCCAAAGTTGTCAACCCATCATATCACATGTGCCTTCAGAAAGCTTTAAAAAGTGGAGTGAGGGTTTGAAGATCCCCCACTCCAGTTTGGCTTGAATGTGAAAAAAACCAGCATGCCACCACAAGTAGTTTATCTGAATGGATTCTAAATAAGCTAGTCTTCTTTTGTACCAGTGCCCCAGGTTTTGTTATCTGTTGTAGGAATTAGGCCCTGGTTCATCTGTCATCTCAATTATATCCAGTTCCTGCAGAGTGAAATGTGTAAACAAACATCCTACTGCTGCTTCCTACTCATCTGCTCCTGCTAGAGTTCCCTTTGTGATGTCATAATCCTATGTTTGTGACCTCAAAGTACTATCTCCATGGGAATGGACTGTCTTATTAACAAACACTGCATTAATTACCATGCCAAATGAGTCAGGGATGGGGAGGTAACACTGCCTGTTGCTTTAGGTGCAACATTGTTTTCGTCAGATTTCGAAAGCCTGCTTATGCCAAAGTTTGAGACTCCCCAAGCATAACAGTGCTTTTCTGTTCACCCAGTGCCTTCAGTTTAATTTTGGGGGATGGGGTGGACAAAGGGCCGCCCTGTCCCCCAAATTAAGATCCCCCAGCTGTGTGGTAGGTGCTTTATCTCTGTGCGTATCCTTTGAGGATGGGAGAACATTTAAATGACCCTTACCATGTAGCTGGAGCACAAACGCATAAGTCTTTCTTTCCCACAGTATTGGCACCATAGCAGGAGGGGTGATTGCCGGTTCTATGGGAAAGACACCTATGGATGGGGTCACATAAATGTTCTCCCAGGCCTCAGATAGACCTATTGGTCTAGTGCGACGGAGGGGTAAGGATCTCATGATATTTTTATCGCAAGATCTCCCCCTCTGTTTACACGCGGCGCGCGATGGCCTCGGAAGAACAGGACGTTGTGCCCACCATTGTTTTTTTCTTAAATGTGACGTGAGCTTGTGTGCAAAAGGTGAGGGTTCCCCCCCCCCGCATTTTTAACCATTTTTCCCGCTCCCCCACCCCCACCCTCCGATGGGCGCAGAGCTACTGAGGAGCTCTGTGCCCTGTGCGCATTTTCCAGCTCCTCACAAGTAACCATGAGCCAGGACAAACTGAGATGCCTACCCACATGTTCTGCGGTCTCAGGATCATCCTGAGACCGTGGAAAAAGTGGGCTGAAAGGGTAGGGCGATATCCCAGGGCAAGGGAGGGATCATCCCTCCCTGATCCCGGGATCCCCTGTGTGTCATGTGGACGCACAGGGATGATCCCAGGGATCACCCCATCTAGCTATGGCCCCAGATGCATAGGAGCCGATCAGTGATAAGCAGCTTCTGTGTGGCTTGGATAATGGCTATACATAGCAAGCACTGTGTATTGATGCTGAAAACAATTGGCTGGAGTTAGGAGTGTTCTATTCACTTGTCCTTGGCATGAACCAAATTATATTGTAGGCGGTAGTTTTTTCAGTGGTAGGAGTCCTGGACGAATCCATATTCTCTACCGTGGAAACCCTATTCCTAATTCTAGATGTAGGTAAATGGGCTGTGGGGCAAGGAAATTGCTTACGTTCAGAAGCAGTCTTTGTTGCTACAAACTTGTTCCAGGGCGGAGTTCTGCCACTGAAACTGGGTCCTGAGACTGAACGTTGGTGCAAGTGGATCTTGTAAACACTTTACTTATATTTCTGATCCAGCTGGAGTACTTATTCTTCCTGTCATTCTGTAATGCAACACAGCAACATTTGCCCCTCATCCTACTGAGCAGGAACTAACAAAGGGCAAGCTGGCATATTGCACCTTATCTCCCATTATATATCCCCAGATGTAGGCATTTAGTAGGGGTCCCTATGGCCCAGGGTCTCTGTGACAGAAGCAGTGATGGAAGGTTTCTGAAGAGGCACATTTTTTAGATTTCTCCAGGAATAGCTGGAGTGCCGCTGGGGAGCTTGGCCTTTGTTCATCAAGCCCAAGTGTACAAACTGGTTTTTCCAGCCACTTGGGAGACATCTGGCAATTGCTTAAAGAAACAGCAGCCCTGTTCTGTCTTTTTCAATTCGGCCACTTTTCAGTTTAGAAGATCATTTTTACCTGGTTTTACATTTTGCACCACCTTTGCTTTTCTTCACTCTCAAGCAATCTCTTCTCTGCAATAAGAGTGGAGCGGAGTGGTTTTCTAGTTGGCCTCCATCCCAGAGTATGGTTGGAAGGAAGGGGACAGGGCAGGCAGCTTCTACCTATCTTTTTAAGTGAGTCTGGAAAGAGGGAAGCCTAGATTAATTAGCTGTAAGCAGTCCATTTGCTTCAAGACCTGTCTTGATCGGGATGCTCACTTGGAAAGGAACCACTGGATTACGGAAGCTTACCTGTCCTCATCCCCAGTGTCTTGGGTATACAAGAAAGCTTGCCGCAACCCAGTGGTCTGCCACAGATCTCAGTTACAGCCTTGGATATAAGACTTTTCTCTTTTTCCAAGTAGACATTGCAGTAACTGTTTGCAGTAAACTCAGGTGGGCTGTAAAGTAGTAACAGTGGCAGCACCATTTGTTCCAGGCGCTGGCTGAAGAGGGTCTTGTGAGTTTCCATCCCCAAGGGGCTTTGTTCTCTGTTCCGTTTTATATCTGCAGCAGTTGGTGTCTATGATGATCTCTGAATGTCAAACGCTATCACATGCTGGTAACTTTGAGGCTCAACTTCTGCAATGCGCTCTACCTTTGTGCCTAGTCCAGAAACTTCAAGTAGTTCAAAATATGGCAGCCAGGTTGGTCACCGGTACACCTAGGGGTGACCATATTACACCAACTTTAAAATCACTTCACTGGCTGCCAATTAGTTTCCGGGTGAATAACCAAAGCCCAGCATGGTTTGGGTCCAGGTTACCTGTGGGATCGCCTTCTCCCATACAATCCGCCCTGCACACTCAGGTCCTCTGGGGAGAATTTATTCCGGTCATCCACAACTAGGCTGACAACTGTTACCCAGAGGACCTTTTCTTCTGCCACCCCCAGACTGTGGAATGGCCTGCCGGAGGACATTCTTCAGCTTAAAGCTCTCTCTGAGTTTAAGACAGCCGTAAAGACTAGTCTCTTCCACCAGGCCTACCCAGATGAATTTTAAACCTAAGAATTTTAAGATTCTGTGATTGTTATTTTAATATTGTATTGGTTTTATATGCTCTTTTAACTAATTTTATGTATTATATTGTGTTTGGTGGTGTTCCCTGCCTCGATCCAGAGGGAGAGGCAGGTAATAAACAAATTATTATCATCAGCAGCACCATAAACCAACATCTAACCTTTACATATCATTTTGGGTAAAGAAATGAAAATACAGTTGTATATTCTTGTGGTCTTAGTCTCTTGCCCCATCCCAATGTAACAATACTTTAGATAATTGAATTTAAAATGTTCTGGGTTTTTAAAAAGAAAACACCTTCTGGTTGTAAAGTCTTCATCCTTAGTCTTGTGACAGAAACTTTGTGCACAGCATTGTGGCCAATCTCTGATTCACATGTAAATTACAAAGAAAATATAAGCACGCAGTTTTGGAGCAGTTTGCTATATGCATGTTGTAGACATGTGCTCACTGGGCCATATGCTATCAAGATGTGCATTCTTGGCCATCTTTTACCTGTTGCTTCAGCATGTTATAGGTATGTAATTAAAGATAAATAATTGAGGAAGCAGTAGTCAATGCACAAATAATTTATCTGCTGTAATTTTATGTGATCCTGCTCTCGTAAGCAGCAGCTTCAGTATCACAGCTCCTTAAAGTATTTTAATTTCTGTTCTGTTCATGCGAGAGGGCCTATTCACACAGAATGTTTCCCCTTCCTTATTCCCAATCTTCTTTCGGCCTGCAAACATGGAGAACTGTAGCACATGTACTGAAGATCGCAGATGTGGGGGAAAGTGCTGCCTCAGTCATGGGAATTGCTGCCGGCCTTACCAGAGAACTCCCAGTTTGACATGTTACGTTTTGCCATCTTAGCCTTCCCCAATCTGACAACCTCAAAACTTCAACTCCCATCGTCCCATGAGGATAATCCACACAGGAACTGTATTTCTACGTGTGCAAACATGTCGAGGAGTACTCTTTCCAGGGTATACTGTCTAAATAACAGAGATGACCCTGGTATATTATTTATTTATTTATTACATTTATATCTCACCTTTTTTCCTGCATGGAACCCAAAGCAGCGTACATAATCCTCCTCCTCTCCGATGTTATCCTCACAACAATAACCCTGTGAGGTAGTTTGGGCTGAGAGTCTGTGACTGGCCCAAAGTCACCCAGTGGGTTTCCATGGCCGAGTGGGGACTTGAAGCCGAATCTCCCGACTCCCAGTCCATCACCTTAACCACTACACCACACTGGCTCTCCTTGACTTCACTGAGATAATTTCTTTCTGGGAAGAGGAATGTATGTTGGTACATAAAAGGATGTGCAAACAATACAGACACTAGGTGCACAATCCAGAACAATAATAACAATAATAATCTCCCCCCACCCACCCTGACTGTATTTAAATGGGCATTAAAGACCTGGATGTTCCAGTCTGCTTTTAAATTAATGGATGTCCATTTTTATATTATAGATATTTACTGTCGCTGTTTTTTGAAAAAAGATTTATGCTTCTGTTTTAGTTACTTTATATTTTATTATTTTAAAATATATACCTTATAAACCACCTAGAGGCAGCTTTACCTTGTGATATAAAAAAAAAACTGAAATGAAAACATTTAAACAATAAAAACAATACCTAAGATTGTTTAGTGTTCTGCAAATGCAGCCAAGGGCATGACTACATGGGGCAATATCCCGGGGATCATCCCTGTGCGTCCACATGATGCACGGGGGATCCCAGGAGCAGGGAGGGATGATTCCTGCATTTCCCCAGGATATGGCCCTACACATTTTTTGTGGTTTTTCCCACAGTCCTGGGATGATCCCAAGACCGCGGGACGTGTGGGCAGCTGTCCAGGTATAGTCCCGGCTCCTCGCAAGTAAACATGAGGAACCGGGCACAGCGCATGGAGCTCTGCAAGCACTCCATGCTCATTGGGGGTGGGGGGGAGCAGTGTCAGGGCTTTTTTAAAAACAACAACAGCACCCCACTAACTTGTGCGCTCCAGCTCCAGCTCCTCTTTCTTTTTTTTAAAAAAAATGGCGGGCGCGACGTCCTCTTCCTCCTGGGACGTCATGCACCGTGTGTGGACTGAGCAGGGCAATTTTGCAACCATAAAATCATGAGATCATCCACCTCCTCCCCCCTCATCTAGCCATGCCCCTAGTTTTGTAGAGCATGTTGGCTGCTAGTGTTTTACAGGCTTTCTACAAAATCCAACCAGGTCCCAGTGCCTGTTATGAATACACCGTGCTCTGTACTGAAAGCCCTAGAAATGGACTGCTAAAGCGTACTTGAACTTGGTGAAACATTCCTCCTGAAGTTTTCAATGCTTGGGTGGGTCAGTGGGCGAATAGGAGCAGAGGGGCTTCTGGAAGGTCAAAGACAGCTTCATTTCAAGGCAGGTGCTAGAAGTAGAATGCCTCAGGAATCCCAGAACATTGACGAGGCGAGCCGAACGCCTACGATAAATGGGTCATACTTGGCTAACGAGTGAGCTGGTTACTGACACAGGCACTGATCTCCCAGCTGCTGTAAAGAGTGACTGAGGGGAAGGAAGGGGAGAGCTGTGACCTGTGGTAACCTATAGCACTTGAACAGTGGCCAGTGTGCAAGAGGGGAGAGAGACAGCAGACGGTCTGGTCCGTGTATGGCAAAGGGGCACTTCTTTCTCCTCCGCTGGGCGAGGGAGCTTAGCTAGGCACATGGGAGGCTGCGCACTTGCCCCAGACAGCAGGTGTAACTTGAGTTGCGCACCGCCAGGGCTGGTATGCTGCCGCGTGCTGATTGGCTGGAAGGTTGCCCCACTAGGTTATTTTTAACAGAGCTGTCCAACTGGTTCACGTGGTGGTGTCAGGGAAGAGGAATTTGGGGAATGTAGTAATTTGGAGGAGGACGTGCCCTCCGAGAGGGAATGGCACAGCCTCTGGTGAATCACGGGACCAGAACAGCTGAACAGAGTCAGGTCTGCAGTGCCTGCCGGTACCAGAGAGAGAGAGAGAGAGAGAGAGACCGTTAGCCAGGGCAGGTGCCCTAGAGGGGAAGAGCCCATGGGGGAGAGAGCTTCTCAATCTGTTCTCCATTCACGAGCACAATCAGTAATAAGTGCATGAAAAGAGAGAGAGGGGATTTGCAAAAGGTTTTCCTGCCACTGCTGCTACAAATAATAATAATAATAATAATAATAATAATAATAATAATAATAATAATAATGATGATGATGATTGATGATGATAATAGGGAAAAAATCATACTTGTGCATTGCTTCTAATTTGCAAAGTTCTTTACAGTCATTCACTATCCCACCTCACAGGGTTGTTGAAATTCCCATTTAGGGCCAAACTAGATGTTATGCAGGAGAGAGATATAATATTCTCTTGAGAGTGGCAGAAGCTGCTGCTGCTGCTGTTTCTATGAAAAGTAGCCATGGGAGGCTGGCAGTTTGCTTAACCCTTTCCCCTCCAGCCATTCCACCACCACCCCCATTTCAAATCATGCCATCCAGCTGCTTCTACCCATGGGGGAGAACATTATAGGAACGTGGATCTTTAACAGCCCCCTCCCAATATTTCTCTGCTCTCAGTTTCAAACTCTTAAAAACATAAGAAGAGCCACGCTGGAACAGACCAAAGACCGGTCTAGTCCAGTATTGTTCCCATTGTGGCCAACCAGATGCATTTGGGAAGCCCCCAGGCAGGACATGAGCACTACTTAAGTCAGATTGCTGCACACATGTCGCATGTAACATCTGGTTTGCCTCCTGGATGAACTAAGGCTTGACCTGCCTAAGCAAATACAATGAATCCTTTACAAAAGCAGGACTTCCCCTATTCAAATTCTGCTGTCTGTCCACTTCACTACAGAGATTATAGCAGCCGGTTTTTACACAGGAGTAAATGTACAACTGTAAGCACATCCATGAGCAACTTTTCTTATTGAAAACTGAGCACAAGTCTGCTTTCCTGGCAAGAGAAAACGACATGGTAGTTGCAGGCTCACACCCCTGACAGATGTTCATTCTTATCTATCTGTCAATTTTTTTATCCTGCCTTCCGACCAAATGGTGCTCATTCTTTGGGTAGGTTATGCTTGATCTTAACAGTTTCCAAAAGGCCTGTGCCCAATCGATTGATAGAATTTTTAGGGCAAAACAAGGTAAAATAGAAATAACGAATTATTTATTAGTAAAATAATTAATATGTTAAATACATTTAAAAGCCTGGAAAATTTAAAAAAATGTCTTTGATGCTGCTAGGCAGGCCTTGGGGAGGGGGAATTTTACAACATGGCACTGTTGCTTGGGTAGTAATTTATTTATTTATTTATTTATTACATTTTTATACCGCCCAATAGCCGAAGCTCTCTGTAATTGCAATTATTTGTCTTATTGAAGTACTGTTTGAATGTAATATATACCTGTATGCTCTGAAGAGAGACTGGCACCATTTAGTTCTACCCACCCAACCATATATATTTACATGGATTAGAAACTTCTAATTTTACACTGGAAAGTACATAATGGCTAAACTGGTTCAGAACAATAATCCGTCTAGTCTGGCTTCCTCACACCAGCAGTGGCCATGTGGCTGTTCTAGAGAGGTTATAGGTGTCTCATAGCCACCTTAAGGCTATGGTGATAAGGTAGGAGAAACATCCCTTAAATAAATACAAGAAACAAAGCTCTGTGGCATCATTTGGTAGCTTGTAAGTTAGAGTCAACCTGAATAAGAAATTGCATTCTTTGTTGCCTAATAGACACCAATGGTCTTATCAGCTCATCTGCATCATTTTATTTATTTATTTATTTATTACATTTTTATACTGCCCAATAGCCGAAGCTCTCTGGGCAGTTCACAAAAATTAAAACCATAATAAAACAACCAACAGGTTAAAAACACAAATACAAAATACAGTATAAAAAGCACAACCAGGATAAAACTTATTTATCAATTATTTGTTCTACCACAGTTGAATTTATTGTTGGGAGAAAGAAGGAGCTTATTGGACTATTTTTTGCTGTGCTTTAGCACCACCACTGCAGATGGCCAGAGGGTGGTATTGCAACTAGCTTCTCAGTAGGAACCAGGGGACACACAGGGGACAACGGACTCTATCTGACCCTAGCCTCATTCCTCAGTCTGAACAGCTCATTGCTCTGGTACAGACTGAACTGCTCTTCTACTGCCCATAGTGATATGGGTTTTCTGGAAGTTTTCCAATGGAAACATTTAAAAGCCTGGGAAATTGAGTGTTCCAGTGCTCTAAAGCTATTTGGGTCTGATTCAGCATGTTTGATTTAGAATAGACACAATAGCTTGACTACCCTAGGTTGGGTCCAAACTAATATTTAAATATTTTGTTTTGGGAGACATGGGTCTTATGTTGCCTATATTCAAAGTACATGTCAGAATATGAGTTGGCTGGAAAAATTGAAGCCTCTGATTCTGACCACTTTTGCAAACCTCAATTTAGCTGCTTGCTCTGCTGCTGCTCTTGCAAGCTTAGCAGCCATAATGAAAAGCTCACGGCCAGTTCGCACATCATGGCAGCAAATGGAGGGTTACTTAACCCACGATTTGCAGGGACACTCACTGTGTATGAGCCACTTCCCCTTTTAACCACTGGGTGGTTTAGCCGCAATTGGAGTTTGTTTGCAAAAAATGGAAGTGTCTCATGCATGGCGTTCCCACACTTTGTCACTGTGACTTGCAAACTGACCTATAGAATTTGGAGCCTTAGCGTCAGGGTGGCAAACAGAGCACAGTAGCAGCCAGGGAGTTCTCCCATCTTGCCTATAGTCCCACTGTTCCCTTCCCTTCCCCACCAACCCATTAGTTAGAAGTTTGGGGAAGTGTTTAGACATTAGCAGAATGGATGTATGATAGAAGATTGCTACTTGCTACTGCTATCACAGTAAAATAAGTCTCCCTTCTTCTTTCCATCCTACCCTCCACCAGCACACATTACAAACAGATGTCACACCTATGATATGCAATAAATAGTTAACTGTAATCTATCCAACGAGTGTGAGAATCAAGAATAGTCTAAGGCTACAATTCTGTACCCACTTATCTGGGAGTAAAATCCATTGGTAGAATTTATGTCTGAGTAGACATGAATAGGATTGTTCTGTTAGATGAAGATTTAGAAGATTTAAAAGTTGTAGAACATCAGCCAAGACAAGTACTGTAAGATCGTTAATCCATAAACTCATATTAATTAGCTGAAAAGTCAATTATTGTTAGTAAAATAAACTTTAAAAATCTGTCAGTGCAGAGCTAAGTGTTCCTAAATCTCTCAGATTTGCCAATCTCAAAAACCAATTACACCAGCAGAGAAGTGCAGCCTGCTATTTACATATCTCCCCAGTTCCCAATCAAGCTCTCAATCTTGGCCTGATCTCATCTTCCTTACAACAAGCCATCAGTTAAAGAACTGATGGGTTGTTATACAAGAGCAGGCGCTCTGCCTTCTTTTATTCCACAACCCATGATCAGCTCCCTCATAAGAGGTAGTGCAGGATGTCTGAACCTGGACCTCTGGGTTGTTTAGCAATTGGTTGTTGTTACATGGGAGAGTCATATACCAAAGGGACATCTATTATATGTTACCTTAAAGTATGCATGGGGCAGCCTATGCTGGCCATCCTGCTTTGAGCAGTTGCAAGAGTGAAATTAGTTCTGAGCCAGGACGTGTTCAGCCCACAACAGACCTGGATGAATTCTACAGAAAGGAAAGCTGCCTCCTTGTCACCCCTCCCAAAGAGGGAAAAGGGAATGAATAGCCCTGTGATGCAGCAAATCAGGTCTGTGGGGAGAACAAGCAAATAGCCAGTAAAGAGCCAAGGCGAACTCAGTTTCTTGCATACATATTTTTAAAAGTGAAATGGCTTACTAGCCATGCTATTTCCCTCTCCTCTGTGTTATATCAAAATAAGATTCATAGAGGAAAACAGGATGAACATTAAATCATATGTAAAAAGAAAATTGAAAGAAACAAAAATATGATTTTATCTAGAATTCTGATTTGGCTTTTTAAAATGTTGAATGCTCTAAGACAGGAGGAAAAATTTCCATAGGCAAAATGCAAAGTTTATTGAAGTTAGGAAGAGTGTTTTAGAAAGCTTAAGTTCTTCTCTCCCAAGTGATGGGCATGCAGTTTGCATGCATGGAAACAATGATTTAGTCAGCACAGGACCTGGACAGCCTGAGTCAATTAAAGCACTTCCCCCTCTGAAAAGTGTTTCTTTGATCTAGAGTGATGTCAGATCCCATGTGGGGGAGAGCCAGTCACAAGCAATTGTTCGAAGTTTTCTAGTTAAGGATCAGCCAATAAATATGCATATGCAATCAGGAAGGTAAGCAGGAGGGGGGAAAGAAGTTAATTGAAACTGCTTATCAAAATTAGCTGCACCTCCACATTTTTTATATAGTGATTTGTCAGGATGGCTTCGGTTCATGACAGGCCAACCTCTGTTGATGCATTGTAGCACACCTGGACTTGTGCTACAGGAAGGCCTGTGGACATGATGGTGGCATAGAATGAGGCCTAAACTGTCTGCTTAATTTTTCCATGTTGGATTATTGCCTGCTCTGTCTCAATAGACTAGAGACGGAGTTTCCAATGTGGTGACTGTGGGAACCAATATGCCCGTGGACACCTCTATTGGCATCCACCACGTTCCCTGCCCCTGATTTTTATTTTTATTTTAAAGATTCTTTTTAAAGATTGTATTTAATTAAAGAAAGTAACTGGGAGGCTGACATGCTGCAAAGCCAAGTGTCGCCCTCCAGCGCCATCTTTATTTCCACGAATGGTTATGGGCCCAAGAGGCAGTCTTAGAAAATAAAAATTGTGGGTGGCTACTGCTTCGTTTTGAAGCATGCCCAGCCACCCACAAAGAAGAAAAAAGCAAGCTGAGGTGGTGGTGGTGGTGGTGACAGGGATCATCCTGGAGGGCAAGAGGGGAGGTGGCAAGCATGGAGGGCTTTCTTGGCCTGGAATGTGTGGTGCATTTGGCCTAGGCTCTGTGTGTGTGCGTGTGCGTGTGGTTTGCTTGTTTTGGGGTGTGGTGTGTGTGTATTTCTTTGAGCAGCGCCAGTTTGCCTTCTGTGAAAATGATATTCTGTTGCTCGTTGTGAGGGCAAATAGGTGAACTGGCATTTCAGACTCAGACCCGACCTCTGTCTTGTACTCAGCTTCTTGGGCGAGTTACTTGTCTCTGAGCCTCATCAATTTGCCTTCTGAGAAATGGATGTTGGAGCAGAAAACTGTGTTCAAAATAGTGATTTTGTTTTGGTGCTCAAACCCTACCTCTGTCTTGTACTTGGCTCTTGGGCAAGTTACGTTTCTTTTAGTCTCAACATTTTGTTTTTGGGAAATGGGTATTTTGTGACTGACCATGCCCACCATGACAGCCATTTTATGAATGGGCCATGGTGGCCATTTTATGGTGGCCATTTTATGAGAGTGTCCACAAGAGTCAACATTGTGAATGTGTGCACCAACCCAAAGGGATTGAGCCCGCTTGGATTAGAGGCACAAATACATGTGGGCTCATGGGCTGTACATGCTCGAGTAGCACAATCTCATACTCTGGAATTGACTTGGGCCACCTTTGCCTTTTACAATAACTCAAGGTTTTGTTTTGTTTTTTAGCATACAGTTAGATACAAAATGTACAGTTAAAAAGAATTGTGCAGTTGGAAAGCTAATAAATGTGTAGTTGGAAAAATGAGGAAAATTATACTTATGTTATGTATATGTGTTTATTAAGAACTTAAATGACAGTGTCAGGGATAGCATGTAACACAACCTATATAAGGGTAGAATGCACTCAAGTTTCCATACTTAAAGCAAATTGCCCAAACTGTATTAAAAATATTTTTTCGATTTGGCCAAACCTCTTCTTCACTTGCATCTTCATTGCGTCCTTGTAAATACACTTAAAGTACTCCTGTTCTAAAACCTTAGGCCTGTCTTGCACCCTATGCTCCTTCTTTTGCAACCTGTGGAAACAGTTAGTCTGGGGTCTCAGCTAGCCAGTGGTGGCATATTATAATGGATGTAGATATAAGTTTTCTGTTTCTGCAGAGTTAGGTCCTGCTTTTCTTTTGCACTTAATGAGCTTCTTAGTGTTGGTGCTTCGGTAGTTAGTACCCAGGCAAAGATCATAGCAAAGTTCTTTAATTTGCCGACCCTGCGAAGAATGTGACTTTGTTCCTCAAAGCCACGGCACACACTCTCAATACACCCTTCCCTAACCTATACCCCTCTCTTCACAGAAAGCATAACTGATTGGTTGATACATACACACTAATTATATTTCTCATAACTATGACTTGCTCTCTGTGATAAAATGATTATCATCACTGTAAAATATGCTGAAGGTTCTGTTTATAATTACAGTTAAGGTATACTAGGGGTTAATGTGAAGATGGGCTCTTCTTAAAATAGCTGCTCAAATACTGCATAGTTGTTGCTGGTAATAAGAAACTTGTGGTGTTTTTTACAATACTGTCTGGAATAATATCCAGAGCACAAATGTACTAATATCAATATATCTGACTGTTCTTAAGTTTGTCTAGAAGCATTGTTCCTATTGGCCTACCTAGTTCAGTCAGCTGTTGCTGTTTTTATTAGTGCATCGGTTTTTATTATGTGAATTTTACTGTTGTATGCCATCTTGAGAGGACTCCTGCCCTAAAAGGCAGCCAAGAAATATTTTCAATAAAGAAAGCCTTGAACTCTGTTGGGCCTAGTAGTTGAGGCCTTGTCTCAAACTCAGTGTGGGAGTTAGTCTGAGCTCATACTGCAGCTGCTATAAACTGAGAGAAGATTAAAAGGTTCAAGAAGAAAGGATGAAGAACCTGCAGGCCCTGCACAAAGAACTAGAAAGAGTTCGGTGTCTGTCCTGTGATATTTTCTTTCTAAACTGCTTGCTTTAAGAAAAGAAGTAACTGCAACAATGGCTAGGTTCTGCTGAAGGTTTGAGTGAGGAGAAGTCACTCAAAGGCTGAAGAGAATGGTAGTTGCTGTAGACAGTTTTTGGAGTTCCTTGTTGGCTAGGTCAAACACAAGTCATGGTCTGCATCTTTTTCTATACAGGGATGCTTTTAGGCAGGGGAGTGGTTGTCCTGCTTTCTTTTAACCCATATGTATGCCTTTCACCCCTGAGCCCACAAACACCCAAACAAGAATATCATAACTGTTGGTTTTGCCCTACCCTGTGCCTGTTTACACTTCCCTGTGCCTGTTTGCATTCTCCTTCCCTCTTTATTGTTTACTACAACTTATTAGATTGTAAGCCTATGCGGCAGGGTCTTGCTATTTACTGTGTTATCTGTACAGCACCATGTACATTGATGGTGCTATATAAATAAATAATAATAATAATAAATAATAATAATAATAATAATAATAATAATAATATGGTGTAGAGTTGTCCTGTTTACTCTATAAGTTAACAGCAGCACACTGATAGACTGCAGGCCATATTGACTGCAGTGTAAAATGGACTAGTTATGCCAACCAATGTTGGCTCTTGGTTTTAAGTGCTCTTGGGCAAGACGCCCTCTTCAGTGACGCCTTCTCACTGCTACTATCACCAATTTTTATGGTTTCTCATTCTCTTTTTCATCATTGCTACCACTTGCTTGCTTGACAGGCAGAGTGCCGGTGTGCAAGTAGGCCTTGGCAACTCCTCCTCCTCCTTTTACCACCTCTGTCATCTGGGCCAGAGTGAGAGTCAGATGAAGAAGCAGGCTGCAATAATAAAGAGGAGCAACCTAAGGGGGCTTTTGTTAGTAGGCCCCTGTTGGGGTATGGGCCTTTGGTAGTGCCCAACTATTCCTCCCTTGATGCCACCAGCTGAATTGTGCTTAACAGGCATTCTTGGTGAAAACTGGAGAAGGTGGGAGCAGAAGATTCAACTGTCTTAACACTCACCAAAACAATCACTCATCCTGAAGTTTTATAATTGTTCTTATGCTTTCATTGCATTTGCATGGAAATTTATACCATGAGCATGCAAAAACACTGCAGAATCTTAGAAGCCACTTTCACATCATAAAAAAAGAACATGCATCATTAAAAAGGGGCAAAAAGGACATAGATTTGTGTAATATTTAAAGATGTATTGATGCACATTTTGAAATTACTATAATTTAAATAGAAATAGTTTGCTATCTAGTGCCAATTGTTGGTGTGCACACCTCCTTCTCCCATGTGTGTGTGTTTTATTGCTGTTGTTAACTAGACAGACCATCAAATAGAGGACTCTCCTCTTTAAAGTAGAACACATGGCCACACTATGAATTATTGTGAAGCTATTATAGGGAAGAATAAAATGCTTCCTTATAATTACCACACTATGAAAAAAACAATGTTTGAGAGGTACCAATTTTGGTAGCACAAGTTTGATAAGGCAGCAGAAATTGATAGATAACTCTGTTATTGAACTAAGGCAGATTCATAAACGAGTTATTGCTATGCAGTAGATAAGAACTATACTGACTCCTATGAAGAAACCGCTACAGATATAGGGTGTAAGCAAGGAGCAAAGCACACTGTGTGTTTCGTGCTTTGTGGGGTGGATGGGTGAATGTCTCACAGGACATTTGTGAAGTTGGGAAATTTGCTTTAACCCCCACCCCCTGCATTCAGTGTGGTTAATTCAATATACAATGGATCATCTAATCTGGAAATTTTTAACAGTTTTAAACCAATAAATAGTTGCCAGGCTAAACATGGGTACTTTTAATACAAAATTGCTGTGTTGCATAGCCACATTCTGTATCTTTGTCACAACTTTACCAAGAGAGGCACTAATATAAAGCACTAATTTAAGACCGGGGCCCTCCAGAACTCCCTTTCCCCAAATGAATCTTTCTTAGTCCAAAATGCATAAGTGACTGAAAAAGAGGAATATGGGGTACTATATTGTCAATCAAGATTCCAGGGGTGGTTCTTCAAGCTTTTATGGTGATTCTTTGAGCTCTGTACCTCCTTTTCCTTAACTGTGAATTAGTGTCTATGTTTGTGGGAAAGAGTGAATACAGAAAATTTAAATAAAATATCTGTGAATTGCATATAATGCTATAGTAGTGTAAGGCCTACAACAGGGGTCGGCAACCTGGCACTCGGCAGATGTTTTAGACTACAACTCCCATAATCCCTGATCATTGCCCATGTTGGCTGGGGCTGATGGGAGATGTAATGCAAAATACCAGGTTGCCTATCCTTGGCCTAGAACATAGGAACAGTGAGATACTACTGCCTTTCCTTCCAGGATAGAAGGTTCCACTAAGCCAACAGGACCATGCTGTCGCTGATAGGGTTGTAAAGAGAACACCAACTCTTAAGAGATTTGTGGAACTACTCTGCTCCAATCCCATTCAGAGAGAGCAAGTCCTCTGGGGCCTGCTTTTTTTCACCCATGTCAGGAACTATGCATATCAAGGGCTGTGCAGTGAGCCAGCTGGCTTTTATGATGAGGGCATTGTTAATGCAGTATATATCATCATTCCTTTTCCTTCTCGCATGGTGCTGTTTGACCCTGTAGCCCTACAGTGCAGAGCACCTGGTCTTGTCTGTTGAAGACTGGGATTCTGTGTGGGGTGTGGTGGTGAAGGCAGGAGGGAGGGAGAGAGACAAGGGTGAGGGGTTGTGGTACTTCTTCATTTACAGAGAGAGGCCTGTTTTCTAAGCTGACATCCAGAGCCTGCCCTGCCCAAGCAATCACAGTTGCTTCAACTTTCTAACGTTTTGCTTCTTTCTTTTCTTTTCGAGAGATCTTCTAAGTTAGCGGCAAGGGCATTTCAGCTAGCTCCAGCCACCACCATCTGGTCCATTAAAATAAATCTGCCGTGCTTCCCCCGCCCCATTCTCCCCCACCCCCACCCCGTTCGGATGGGAGGGGATGAGGAAAAAGAGAGCTCCCAGCTGCTCTGACGTTTGAATTTAGATTGGCCACAGCTGGCCTGTAAAATGTGGAGCAAAAGCTCTTCTGCTTCAAATTAGGATGCGGAGGTTGGGAAGTGCTGTTTTAAAAAGCCAGTGCCACTTAAAATACCCCATGGGGTTACGTGCCCTGTCCAATGTCGCAAAAATCAAATTCCAAGCTCTGAGGAAGCTCCATGTCCTTGACTTTTATAGCTCTTTGACCCCTTGATATGATAAAACATTTTCTTGAAATCGTTTTGGGATGGCGGGCAAACTTTCCTTACAGATTCTGGCACAGAGCTCACAATGCTCATGCGAGAGCTTGACGGTGGAATTGGGCAAGAAGCATTTGAGGTTCTCTGCGTGGTCCTCAGCAATGGCCATTGAGCCTTGGGCCTCTCCCAGTATAGTAGGAGCAGATCTAATAACAGACACCATGAGAGCTGAGGCTCCCCTGTTAATTTTCTGGGTGTCCCATGTTTGTGCCTGAGGGCACAACACTCACCAGTTTCATGTTCCTTTGCCGTCCCCTGTGGAGTGCTGTAGGTGTCTTGTTCAGTACATAAACAGTCAGGGCCTCAGGCACAGCCTCTTCTGACTGGCTGCTGTGTTCATTTGGCCAACTGTTGTGTTAGCACCACCTTCTGGTAAAATCTCATTAAGCTAGGAATTGCCTTTTGGCTCTTCTTCAGACTCGGGATGAAAGGGAGGTGGTTTTGACTTCTCAGAGGGCGGCCTTCTGTACACTAGGAAGTGTGGGGGAAGGCTCTAGCTTTCATTATGTTTTCTGTTTCCTTTCTTTGCTTTAGGTCGCAATGAATTGATAGCAAGGTACATCAAGCTACGGACAGGGAAAACAAGGACAAGAAAACAGGTAAAAATGCACTTGGTGCTTCCCTTTCCCCCTTAAAAAAGTGATAGAGAGAGGAATGAGGAAGAGGCCCTGTAAGAGCCTGCTGAAACCAGACATGTGTGCATGCAAGTTTCCATGTACATATGTGTTCCACTGCCATAATTTGATGTACCATTGAGATAGATCATGAGCACCTGAGCTAGCAGAAATTATGCAAGGGAGATCTTTAACTTTAAGGTTGTATTTCTGACTCAGTCACTAGGGTACTGTGAGATCTCCCCTTAACCTTCCTTGATGTAGTTTTTCGAAACATACATGACAGTTGTCTGTCTCACATAAAATTTATGAGAATTATCATCTGCTTATTTTATTATTTTTGGACCTTTGGTTGGAAGCCAGTATATGAAATCTATATTGACAACTGCAACTCCCAAATCTCTTGCAGCATTGGAAGCACACAAAATTGGCACAGGCTTTTAAGAATCCTCTTTACAGAATTAGATGGAATTGGAGGAGTCCTACAAGTTTGCATTATTTGCCCATATCCATTAATTCAAACTGCCTGAGCTCCCATCCAGAATCCCTGCAGGGGGCTAGTCCCAGTACTATTTTGACTGCACCACTAGACTAAGAAGAATCCTGAAGCAGAAGCATAGGCACAGCACAATAAAAGATGCCACATAGCGATGAAAGTGGTAGATTGCCAGAGCGAAAGGTTTTTATTTCAAATCACGAGTGACCAATAAGGAAAATTATTCACCCAGCAATTGTTGCTTCCAGCTTTCCTCTTGGCTGTAGAGGAAATCTGGAATCTATAGAGGCTGAGGACATATATACGGCATGGGTACTTGTGTCAAGCTAATTTCATTTTAGTTTTGTCATTCGCTGCCATGGAGTTTTTGTATGTGTGTATTGCCCATACTACACAAGTTCTTCCTTCTTGAATGTCAGGCTGGATCTTTTTTTCTTAATAAATATTAAATTCAAACAATATAATCTTCTTTACTGACTAACTTGGATTTAGTGTATCCAAAACAAAAGGGAAGGAATCTGAATGGTCCTAGATTATGAAGCAGCTAAATTTTTAGTTCTTGTCAACAAATTAGATTAAAGCTGTGTCCAGGTGAATTGGTGCATGGGTCTATTAAGTCAAATTCACAAGCATAAATAAAAAGAAAAAGGCTGCAATAGTGAAAGAGTTGGGGAAATGGCCAGGAAGAGAGACTTGAGTTTTAATGAGATACGGGATTTTATGTCAGGAAAAAGTGGAATGCAAACCAGTAACAAACCATGGCCTGTGGTTCAGGCTTTACTCCCTCCTTGTGTAAATAATGGCAGCAGATTGCACAAAAATCAGGCTGGAGGCAACCATTGGGTTTTTAGATCATCTTTGGGGCTCTTTGAGTAAGTTTGTATAGCACTCTCCCGTGCTTCTGGTTCATCCTTAGTCTGCAACTGAAAGAGTAGAAAACAGAATAGGGGCAGAGAAGGTAAGCTACTGCATGCATCTACTGTGTGTGTCTCTTGCTCTGCCCTGGGGAGACATTGGTGCAGGGTCAGCAGAAATGCCATGCTGAGTTGTGGGATTGGGTCTACAGATTGAGTTCACCTGAAAAACTCCTCATACAGGCAGGGCTTTTGGTGGCAATGGTGTGTGTTCCTCTTGCACTAGTCAATACACATTTGTGCTCTACAATCTAATCAGTTTAGATTGTGTTTAGAATTCATGGAGCAGTTGACAGTAGGTCAGTCCACAACCTAATTTGGAACATCTCTCAAAAGGATATGGAAAACAGCTCCAGGTCTTCGTATTTAGTTGGTATGTAACTTCTATGCTGTGATGACTTGGGAAGTAAAATTGCAGATATATCCAGAATTCTTGGATGGTCAAATGTACCTGCAACCAAGGGTATGGCGAGAGAATTCCTCCTTGCACCCTCCAAACATGCAAGAGAAACACAGGATGTTTAGGCTTCAATGGTGGGCAATAGTAGGTTTCCATGTGGAATTCCCAGCTCTCAATAGCTACATTGCTCATATTGAATGACATATTGATAAAAGTTGTTGTATAGTGGAAGGGGTAATACATTCTAAACATTCATTTGCAAAAAATCTCACCAGCTTCCCCTTCTATGTCCTTGTATTGTTTCCTTCCTTAGTATAATACAGTTGGAAATGTAAAGTATGTGCTGGTCTCTCTCTAGACATTTGTAGCTACTGAAAGTGAATCTAGATTTGAGGAGCTTTACATTACATGTATCTGCAGCCATTCTTCTCACCCCCACTCATGTCCAATATTTGCTACCCCTGTAACTTTCTGGTGAAGCTTTAGGTTGTGAGTAATTGGAACAGGCTAATAACACTGTCCTATATACATTTAATTGGATTCCAACCTGAAGCATGTAGGAGGAGTCCTTATGGCTGGCAAGGCATGTATAGCCTCCATTGTGAAAAAGAGCAGACTTAACTTGTCTTTTGCTATTGCCTGCCTTACTGCACCTCACCAGCAATGCTAATCATAGTCGAGAGCTTCGGCTATGGGGTGGTATATAAATATAATAAATAAATAAATCATTGGTATAGAATAAAATCCATACAGAGGAAAAAGGGATAAATTAGGAGTAGAGGGGAAAACCATACAAGTTGGTGTAGTCTGTGGTCTTCTCATCTGTGTTCTCAAATTTGTAAAAGAGCCATTTCTTCTTTCTGTGGATCATTTGCAATATCCTGATTATGTTTTTATAATGCAGGAATATGCATTGTAATTTCCACAAAGATTGTTTCTGGAGGTAGGTTTAAGCCAAATATAAACTGCCTTTCTATCCAAAATACTCATCCCTCAAAGTCATATAATTATCTTAGAATCATGGAATAGTAGAGTTGGAAGGGGCCTATACAGCCATCGAGTCCAACCCCCTGCTGAATGCAGGAATCCACCTTAAAGCATACCTGACAGATGGCTCTCCAGCTGCAGTGACTGGGTTTGCACTATTGCCATGACTCATTGCGGCTTATTTAAACCATAACAAGCAGACACCATTCTCAGTATTCAAGCCAAAGCTTGTCATGTTACCTGAACCCACAGAACATGGGTTATGTGAGGCTTAAACCCACCTTGGTTTTAATTAACCTTGGTGGGCTGTTTGATTATGTGAACTGTTTTGCAGAAGTGGCTTAGGGCCTTGGTCATACAAAGACTGCCATCTATTAGTTCTTAGTGCTTAATGGTAAAAAGCCGCTGTGTATGTATGGTGGTGCTTGGCTCTAAAAGGGTCATGGAAGGAGACTCAGAGTTCTCTCTGAGGATACTTTCAAGCTTGTTTGTCTAAAATTTGGTTCTTTAATTTTTTAACAACTTCTATGGCTGGAGTAGATGTGATTAACCTGTGAGATGGTAGTTATAACCCTACTTCTATATTCTTCTTTGAAGGCAGTTTTGCAAAGAGCTGGAAAAGATTTCATCTTTCTAGGTACTAATATTCATGTTTTAAGAACCATTAAGATTTTTGACTGCCTGAATAGAAACAGTATTCAGCATTGGATATTTTGGGCTGTATGAAAGCCATTGATTCTATTGTTTGGTTAAATTAGTACACCTGGGTTTGTGTAGCTTGGAGAGTGGTCATGTGGTAAAGACATGAAGCCGCAAAATGTTAAGTTGGAAGTAGTCCCTGAAGCCAAGACAATCAGTAGTGTGTAGAAGTCTCTGAATGATAATAAGTAAGAAGTTGATAATACTAGTGTGTTGGAGATGAAGCTACATTCTGAAATGCAGTTTTCCAGGGATAATACCCCAAATGTTACATACCATTGCATTCTGTGGGTCTGTAGCAGTTTCTTGCAGTTGATCCTTTCGATCAGCGCTAACTGCCATTCACTCTGAGAGCTGATATTCCTCCTCTGGAACCTCAACTGGCTTGGGAGGCCAGTTTGTGTCACCTGGGTGCTTGAAGCACTGTTGTCACGCAAAACAATGTGGGATCATATCTTCATTCTGTTTGTGTTTTCCTTTTTGAATGGCTTGGCGGGGACTAGGTGTCCAGCCATATACAGGTTCTAGCTCGGAAGAAGGTGCGAGAGTACCAGGTTGGCATTAAGGTACGTTGGAGACCCTGCCCATGCGCCGTGGTGTTTGAGCATGGGCAGCCCCCTCTCCTTCCTCTCCTTTCCTCTGGTTGACGGCTCTGCTGTTTTCCCCCTCTCCTTCTGCTTTTCTCTCTGCAGGTCTCTAGCCACTTGCAGGTTCTAGCCAGACGGAAATCTCGTGAGATTCAGTCCAAGCTGAAGGTACGCGCTTCCCCGGCTTTCCCACCTTTGAGCCATGGCCATGCTGGCAACTAACCTGCTGCGCTCTGTGGTTACTGCTCTTTTCCTTTTATGTCTTTGCTCCCCTCCCTTTGTTCCTGGGACCAGACATGTTCAGAGTTCTGCTGAGGGAAGAGAGAGCAGGAAGGCAGATGCGATAGAGTACCTCCATTTGGCAAAATCTGGCTAGGACTGCCTCAAAAGGTCTAGTCCATTTTCTCCCAAAGTAGTGAAGCCTTCCCATGTCAGGAGCTAATTGCACTCAGGAGGACGGGAGTGGTGCATTTCCAATAATATATGAAGTCCTCAGGTTGGTGGTATGGCAAGTGACAGCTCTGGATTTATCCATGGGCATCTGCTGCTATTTCCCATCTAGTGTGTTTGACTTTGGTCTATCCCTCTGTGCAAGTGCTCCATTGTAGCCATAACAATTTGGACCTTGCCTTAGTCAGGGAAGCCATGTAAGATTGGCGGTGGGCCCATATTGTGGGCTGACATGAGTCAATTGCCACCGCTGCTGAGTAGTGACAATAGGACCATGGGGCACCCTTCTTGTTCAGTTCCAGCTCACTGAAGTTTTCTACATGAGGCATTTATTCTGCACTCATTATTCCTCCCTCACGATTGTTGATGGGTGCTTTAGAAGATGTCATGACCCTTCAGTTTTGCTTCTGTTATTTAAGAGCATTTTTCCTGGAAGGATGGATAGAGTGGGGGAAATGGGGAAGTGAAAAAAATGCATTTCCTCACTTGTGCTATTCTGTTATACCATGGTGCCACCTAGAGATTATGTAGCAGAAAAGCAGGTAAGGAAAAGCTCTTTGTGTAGAGGTCAGATCTCAGTTCTGCAACAAAACCAAAAGTAAATGCAGCGAATTAACAGCCACATTTAGAAAAGCTCACTACTGGGTTAGTCAAAAGGTCAGAACCATAGTTCCTAAGCAGGGTTGACCATTGAAGCAACAGATTAAAACAGCAGCTATACCAAAAAAAAAAAGCATCTACCCCATCCCCCCAGCACTTTTGAAAGCTTTTTCTATAGAAAATTTGTTCATACAAGTTGTGGATATACACATTCTGATTGCTAGACTGTGTTTTGTGAATAAGTAATATTTTCATATATTTTTTAAAAAAACTGTCAGTGTGTGCAGTGGTCCACCTAGGGTGGTTTAACTGTCTTAGCAGATATAGGAACATGTGAGATCAGAGTCTCTATCTGTCATCCAGATAGGAAATATGATAGTATAAGAATATTTTGCCAAGAAGGCCCATATAATAGGATGACCTGATTAGGATGGAGATGCATAGAGCCAGAGATGAGCATCTTCTGTCATAGGCTTGCTTGTCCTGATTCAGGATGCTTGGAGCAAGATCATGGGACCAGGAGCCAAGGAAGTCGAGCAAGGGTAAAACTGGAGAGCTTTTATCCTGTGATTGCCTTTCCTTTTCTTCTGTGGTTGGCTTTCCTTTTCTTCTTTCTTCTGTAACTGGAGATTGGCTAACCTTTCTTATAACCCTTTCCTCTGTGTGTTCTGTGTATTGTGTTTTGTCAAGTAAGGTGCCTGTAGAGGGCATATATGGGGAGCGGATGTATTAAGGGAGGGAGGGAGGGGTATTTCATACTGATATTGGTTCTCTGTTCATGCTTGTTGTTTGATATATGCATTGGAAAGTACCTAGAGATTCCAGCCCTGGGAATTATGCAAACTGCTTGATCCAAAATATCCTCCCTTCCCTTTCTAGAGTCCACAAAGGCAGCAGTTGCAGTAAACAGGTTGAAGAAGCCCAAGGATAGCATGTCTCCCCATCCTCCCCAAATAAAGAAGATCTTGGCTAGTCCACAAGTGTATTAAATTGCTCTACATGTATAGGCTAAAGCTCAACGTTCAGTATGACCTAATAATAGAATCTCTTGCAGTTGAAGAGCAGCACAGAACAGTGAAAAAGGCCTTTCAGAGGATCTAGCCTTGCAGCCACTAGCAAATTTTATATGATGATGGAATGTAACTGTAGAACAGTTTTGAGTTCTTCTTTAACCTGATTTGTAGCTCATCTTTCACAAATGATAGTAAATACATTGCCTCAGAGTTAGGGTTGGCATGCCTATCAATTGACACCTATTAATTGACTATGGTAAATTTTTTGGTCAAATATTTCAAGAATGCCAGTGTGTAGAGGGCAGCTAACTTTTTTATTTCATTATGCTGTCAAGTGTTAGCAAAGGCAGAAGTGAAGGCTGCCCTGAAGCACTCAGGAGCAAAACCTAGCAGCATAAGAAACCTTCTGTTACTGGCTACCTACTGTAACATCAGACATGCCCAAAGAGGGACAGAAGTATTCATCAGAGGCAAAAACACCACCTAATGGGTGGAGTGATCCCGGTTCTGGTCTTCACTCCTGTTGAAATCTTATACCCATTTACACAGGATTAAGCCCAACTAAACTCAATAAATAGGCATATATACTTTGCACTGTCACACATTAGGTGATGTTGGGCCATTCACAAACATTCAGCCAAACCTACCTCACAGGGTTGTTGTAAAGATATAGTGGGGGAACGGTTGGTGCCACCAAGAACCCATTGCAGAAAGGGTGGAATAAAACTGCAATCAAATACATAATGTATGACCATTCTTTTAAAGTTAATCTTACTGTTCCATAGCTATCCAATTAGTTTCTTGTAATTAGCATAAGTATCCAACCTGTTGGTACTTATTTTGTAGCGATAGGTTCGATACTTAAACAATTTTTTTTAAGAAACCCAAAACTTTGTTTTGTAACATTAATGCTTTAAAGATACTTCACCATTATTTAACCAGTCAAATGCCCAACCCTACGCAGACGCCAAAATTAATCTTGTTGAAGCTTATCCTTGGGTGCAAAAAGGGTACCTTGAGTGTGTAGCTGTTACGTTTAATGGAGTCACATTAACTAAGCCATTTTGTTCCTGCTTGTGTTTCTGGGGCATTGTGTATTCTTATGCTGAAATAGTGGCTTTATAGCCTCTCCCGTGACACCCTTGTCCATTCTACTACATTTCTAGAAATTATTAAAACCACCACCTAAAGCCACTATATGCTGAAAGATTAAAATGGGCCCTGTCAGCAGGCTTATAAGCTAATAGTAGAAAGGAAAGAGTTGGCAAAAAAATCAAGAAAAGCCAGGGTGGAAAAATACATATACATATATGAGAGAAAGAGATTTTTATAGCTGCATTGGAAGGAGTGCTCAGAAAATAGGCTCCCCAACTCTGACCTCACTATGTTGTTGCAAGCCTACCTGAGAGGACCTTTTTATATGTCCATAAGTTCTGCTCTGTTCTTTCCAGCACTCCAGTCCGGTATTGCAGAACCCCACTCCGCATCAGCCCAACATGGTTTCAATGTCTCCAAATGGAGGGCCAAACGGAGAAATGGTATCCATAACCCAGTTTGCCACCATAGTCTTTAAAGGAAGAGTCAAAGTTACAATGAAAAAAAATGCAAAAGATCTATTGGCTACCTGTATGCAAGCTTAGGGCTCTGCAGGTTAGCCCATCACAAGTACCAAAGAATAATTTAATTACATGAGTAGTTAACTAACTCCTTCTCTAGCACTATGACTGCTCTGAGAAATATATGCACACAGCCCAAAGAACCTAAACTTCTTCATATTCCCTAATATGTTTTTTATCTGTTCTGTATATATTTACTGGTACATGGCGGAAGAGTGCAGTGAGCAGACCTGGTGCATTGTTTGCACGAGTATCTATGCAATCTGTGAAAAAAAAATGTTATCATCCATAGCTTGGGCCAGATTTGTAGACGCGCAAAACAGAATAGTCTGTTCCAGTCTTTTTCAGGCTTCAACCGCATTCCCCTTGATTGGTAAATATGAAAAAAAAGTTACCTGTTGAGATAAGCCTCGTTTCATCCATGCCTTTCTCATTCTCCTTGAACCATGGGTCCCAGGTCATCATGTGGATTCAATGAAAGAGATTACACTAGAAATCACCCTGAATCAGGTGTAGTCTGTTTACAAAATGAAGCTTGACATAGGAACATAGAAAGCTGCCTTATACTGAGTCAGACCATTGCTCCATCTAGCCCAGTATTGTTAACACTGACTGGCAGCAGCTCCCCAGGGTTCCAGGCAGGAGTTTTTCCAGCCCTACCTGGAGATACCGGGGATTGAACCTGGGACCTTCTGCATGCAAAACAGGTGCTTTGGCCACTGAGCTATGGGTTCCATTATATGGATAGCTGTTATGATTTATGTAGGCTCCCCACTCCATATCTCAGTGTCCAGTATGATAACCAAGGTACTAACCATGTTTCTTTCTTTCTTTTCCCCGCCTTCACACAGGCTATGAACTTGGTAAGTGCAGCTCAGTTTTGTCTCTGTCCCATCAATTCCCTATGGATAGGTACTGCTGAGGAAAAGATCTAGAGGGCACAAATCCTTATGCTCCTTAAAGACTAAAATGAGGTGCAGGGCTGCTAGAGGTGCAAACTTTAATACCTTTTGGGGAGCTTGAATGCGAACCTGCATAGCACACCAGCATGGATGTTTGTGCTCTGCCCTTTTGAGCTCCAGGTTTGTTGTACAGCACTAAAGGATTTATTCTCCATGACTAGCAGGATCCCTGAAAAGTGAGCTTTGAGGGGCGGGTAAGGGGGAAATAGTGACAACATTCTAAGCTGTTTTAAGAACCAGTTTGCATGAATGGTTTACTGCCAGCATATTTTGAACCCAGGCTGAAAACAAGCAGTCTTAATGCAACTAACAAATGTTGTGTAAATTGATTCTTAATTCCAGAAGATGGTTATATTTGTGGGTTTTCAAGATTTGGATTCGTAACTCCTCTTCCTCTTTCTCTTCTGTTCCCTTTTGAAGGATCAGGTTTCGAAAGACAAGGCTCTGCAGAGTATGGCTTCCATGTCATCGGCACAGATCGTATCTGCCAGTGTCCTGCAGAACAAGCTCAGCCCCCCTCCTCCACTCCCTCAGGCTGTCTTCTCTGCTGCTCCCAGGGTAAGAGATGCTCCTGACGGTTCAGGACAGTCAGGCTCAAAGGGGCGACCTGGCAGTAAATGCTACCACTGTGTTATGGAGAGTAGTGGTGGGCGTGGCACAAAGAGGAGGCTTATTTCCATATTTGATGGCGTAATTCTAACCAATAGGCTTTGTTTGGAACTTTTTAGACCAGGGGTGGGCCACTTCTTTGGCCCTGATGGCTGCATGCAGTGCCAGGTGGTAGATCAGGGCCACATATGAGTGCTCACCTGCACACTTTCCCACCCTCCCACACATCTTAGTGTACAGGCATGGAGAGGCTTAATCCTTCCTTCCCTGCCCGCAGAGTTCAAGGGATGGGATCAGTGGGAGTTGGGATTGGAGCTGGGTGTGTGGGAGGTTAAAGCTTCCCTCCCCACCACTTGCAATTCGGAGGCAGGGTGCTATTAGCAGTGAGGAAACAACAATATCTGCATCAGGATTGCTGATGTTCTCTGGTTGATAGTTGATGGGCTGGGCAGGTGTTTCATGGGCCATTGATGGCCCATACCTGTTCTAAACACACCTTTTCATTGTGTGTTCCATCCCCAGCACACATCACCCTTATTCTTCTTAAATGCGTTTACACATTTTTGACAAACCTAACACATATTCTTCTCCAACTTCTGCTCCGTTCCCTTCGCATATGGGAGTTCCTCCAATCCCCTCATCTAATCTTTCTTATTTACACACACCAACACCACATTGTTGTGGCTTATCTGACCCAGCCTTTCCCCTTAGTGGTTTACCGGAGGATGGAGAAGGGCACAGACTTCGTGTGGATCTCCCAGTTGATCCAGCCCTCCCTTCTAGTGGCAGTATTTCCAAACTATGCGACAGAAAAAGTGTCATGTAGGCTGGCTGTTACTACCATTACATAACATTACAAACCCTTAAACTGCTTGGATCGGAGCAGCAGAAGCCATGCAGCTGTCGGGAATATCCCTGACGCTATTTCCTACATTCTTTTTGTTTCCACAGTTTTGGAGTGGGCCTATCCCAGGACAGTCTGGACCTTCTCAGGAGTAAGTAAAGGCATCTGTGAGCTTTCGACATGACTTTTGAAGAGCAAGCACTTGGATTGCATACTTGCATGGCATACTAGTTAGCGAAAGGCCCTAGTGGTGAATTTCTGAATCATTCCACAGAAGCCAGAGCCAAATTGAGCAAGTTGCTCATTTCTGCCTGGGTTTCTAAAATGCTATGCTCACATTTTTTCCAAAATAAGACCGATTCAAATGGAATCATAGTGGGATTTACTCCCAACTCAAGTCTCATATAGGGGAACCCATTTATTTGAAAACTCTTCCATGTAAACCAGGGATGCAGGACCTCAGGACTGAGGCATCAACCCCTGCAGTATCAGAGGCAGTGTCCTGCTTGTGGGTCCCTGGCCGATGGCTGGTTGGCCACTGTGTAAACAGGGTGCTGGACTAGATGGACCCGTGGTCTGATCCAGGGTGGCTCCTCTTATATTCTTCTGTGCCTGTTCGGCCCTCTGGGGTTCCCCGGAAGGCCACACACATATCCCTGCCCCATCCTTTTCTTATGTGATAAGCTTTTGACATGGCACACAGTATTCATTTGGTGGGGTGGTGCTTTCAAACAACTCCTCAGCTGTGTACTGTTCTACCTAAGAATATCAGAAGAGCCATGTTAGATCAGACCACAGGCCTATCTAGTCCAGTATTCTGTTCCCGCAGTGGCCAACCAGATGCCGGTGGCAAGTCTAGAAGCAGGGCATGAATATAATAGCACCCACCTGCTTGTGTTCCCCAGCAACTGGTTCAGATTCTGAAATGGTAGGCAAGGCAGATGAGGAGAGGAAGGAACACTCTGGGGTTTTATGGCTCTAAGTATAAGAGAAGCTACCCAAGATTTATCAGGCAGGGCAATCCTATTACTGGGTCAGCTCAGGAGGAGCTGCCAGGCTCTAACCAGCAAGGCAGAAACGGGGTTTGAGTGTCAAAAAAAAACCCACCTCTGGATTTTGTTGTTTTTGTTACTATTTCCCTCCCCTTCCAAGCAATGGGAGAAAAATAATTTAGGGAATGGTCTATAACTTTCTCCATGTTGAGAGCATGGAGAGGGACTGAGTGAGAGGCCAGCACACTCATTTGGATTTGGAGCCTCTCCTGCTGCAGCCACATCACTTTATTTTATTTTATTTATTTATTGCATTTTTATACTGCCCAATAGCCGAAGCTCTCTGGGCAGTTTACAAAAATTAAAACCATAGAAACCATTCAAAATACAAAACAAACAGTATAACAGCATAATGTAAAATACAATATAAAAACATGCCACCAATTCTCCCCCCTCTGATGTCAGAGAGGGAAGAGACATGGAATTATACCCAGGGGACAGGCAGGAGGATCGTGATCAGATCTCCCTAAAGGCCAGAGCTCTGCTTCTGACCTTGGTGGGGAAGATCTGATCTCCCCTATGGCCCTTGGGATGCCATAGGATTGCAGTCTTACTGATCTCTAGGAGACCTCCTCCTCTGACTGATTACAGGTATGAATGGATTAGAGGCAAGTTTATTAAATAAGACCCTGACTAACTTATTCAATGCTATTTTGTTTTTCAGCATTAAACCTTTTGCACAACCAGCCTACCCCATCCAGCCACCTATGCCTCCATCACTAGCCAGTAAGTAGTTTGGCTCACCTGGTTTCTCCAACAAACTGATGCTCTGCTTCCTAAAATAACATTTTTGTTGGCTTCCCTGCCATTTCCAATATCAGCTTCTACTTATTTATACACTTAGCTCTAGCTGTCTTCTGTCATTACGGAGGACCTCTCTCTGAGTCTTGGTCCAGCCAGGATGGTGGACCTCTCCTGCTTCATTCAGAGAGACTGAATATGTTCTTGCTGCATGGCAAAGGGTTATGTTTTCTCACTTTGCCCCAAACGATGATAGAACCTGTGAATTTTCTCCTTGCAGAGCAAGGAGAATCTGGGTGGGGTGCAATCTAGATTGGAAAAATGATGCAGCGGGAGGATTAACCCCTCCCCCCCCCAATGTTGCCACAACCATTTTTTAGTCTTACAAAAAAGAAAAAAGGACATCTAATCATGGGTCTCCCATCACTTTGCTGTATTTGACTGAAAGGTTTTCACCTTCACGTTGCCTGAGGTGGAATTTTGCAGGTTTCTGATGCACCGTGTGAGTGCAACAAATTCTTATAAGCTATGTGCTCTTTGAGTTGGGTCAGTGCTTGTCCCTAGTCCATCGTCACAGCGGACACTCTGAAACCAGAGTCAGCATGAGCTGCATTGTCTTCACAACCAAGCTCACATGAAGCTTGCATGGAAGGCAATGGAGAGATCAGCACTAAAATGGAAATTTGGCAAAACTATTTAACCAGATGATAGAGAATTCACACCATAATTGCTCTCAATCTTTTAAATTTGACCCGGTAGGAGGATCTTTGCCTAGTTTGAGCAGAACCTGCCTACTGTATTAGTCTTCTAGGCTGTCCTTTGATCTCTTTATTTTATCCCCCAGCTCCTCATCAGTGAGATGGATTGTGTGGGTGGAACACCTTGCTGATAGCAGGAAATGATGTATTTCTTCAGGAAGCTTATCTGTCGGGGAACAGGAGGGTGACTTCTTGGATTGCTGTAGTATCTAGGAATTTAAACCAAGCTTTACCTAGAAAAGATAGTCCATTTCATCTTACCCTTTAGTTGATCTGGAGTTTGAGACTGCTAGTCAATTCTACCTTTTTGTTTACAGGCACCCTTGGTTTAACGTACAGGATAATCTCCATTTTACTACTGCTGTCTCCCAATTGCATAAAGTCCAGAACCTTTTGCAGAAATGAAATATGCAGGTTCAGACTCTGAATTCTTGTAATTTGAGAGCATGGTTACTTTGTAATTGACATCTAGGCAATAATGAAGGAAATAGTCCTTGACCACTTGAAACGATGGGCAACTGAGCTGTATCGAAGCCTAACAGGTTTCTCCTCGCCTCTGCAGCTGAAACCTCCCCCTACAGTCCTCAGGAATGATACAACACTTTCTTCTTCTAGGCTACGAGCCCCTGGCTCCTCTCCCACCTGCTGCCTCGGCTGTGCCAGTCTGGCAGGACCGCACCATCGCCTCTACCAAGCTGCGGCTCCTTGAGTATTCAGCGTTCATGGAAGTGCAGCGTGACCCTGAAACGGTAACTCTTAAGGAAGAATGTTTAGCACTGCTCCTCCCCCCGCTGGGCTGGGATGTGGGGGAGAGGTGATGGACTTTTCCTGCTGTTACTAAAGAATAGGTTCTGCAGATTAGTATCCTATCTTGGTGCTTGCATAAAGCCTGGCCTTCCACTTATCAGCTCTCTGCAATAAATGCGGCCTAAGATTTGAGCCCTGCCCTCCCCCTGCTGCTTTGTGCAATAGAGTGGTTACTGTGGGTCTTTTTTGGAGTGCTTTTGTCCAAATGGCAGTGATTCTCAAGCTTAGGGAGCTTAGCCTTGGGTTTTCCAGTGCAGAATCAATAGGAGTGCTTGATTCCCTTTGCCATGGCTTAATTTTTGCATTGGAGAATGATGCCATCTGCTCCCACATGTTTGCATATCATGTTTTTCCCTCCCTACAGTATAGCAAGCACCTCTTTGTGCATATTGGACAGACGAATCCCTCGTACAGTGACCCACTGCTGGAGGCAGTGGATATACGCCAGATTTATGACAAGTTCCCTGAGAAGAAAGGTGGTTTGAAGGAGCTCTATGAGAGAGGACCGCAGAACTCCTTTTTCCTTGTCAAGTTCTGGGTAAGACCTGGAGCCAAGCCGTGTCTCTGAAAAAAACATTCTTGAGCACTTTTTCTCCAGACGATGGGGCAGGCAATTAGGGAAGAGGATTTTACTGTCCTTTTGTTACCATTATCCTTTCATCTAAAGGTGGATGTTGGAGGGATGCTACCTGGCATAAGCCACCTAACACAATACCTTATAGTGGGTGTGCTTTCACTCATTTCGTGTACTAAGCAAGCTTACACCAGGGGCGGAAAAGGGAAACTAAATTGATCAAGGGACTGGAGCATCTTCACTATGAGGGAAGGTTACAACAACTGGGATTGTTTAGCTTGGAAAAAAGGAGGCTAAAGGGAGACCTGATAGAGGTGTGCAAAATTATGCATTGTGTGGAGAATGTGGATAGGGAGACATTTTTCTCCCTGTCTCAAAATACTAGAACCTGGGGTCATCCCGTGAAGCTGATTGGTGGGAGATCCAGGACAAATAAAAGGAAGTACTTCTTTACACAGCACATAGTTAAACTATGGAATTCACTGCCACGCGATGTGGCCGCCAATTTGGATGGCTTTAAATGAGGGGTGGATAAATTCCTGGAGGAGAAGGCTATCAGTGGCTATGAGTCATGATGTTTATGTGCTACCTCCAATGTCAGAGGCAGTAAGCCTGTGTGCACCAGTTCCTGGGGAACATGAGTGGGAGGGTGCTGTTGCACTGTGTTCTGCTTGTGGGTCCCTGGTCAGCAGCTGGTTGGCCACTATGTGGACAGAGTGCGAGACTAGATGGACCTTTGGTCCAAAAAAGCATGGTTCCTGTTACGTTCTTATTTTCTTAGGTATCTAGATGGAAAATGTTTAGAAATAATAAAAGTTTGTTTTGCTTATTCTGAAGGTGAGGGATGTCCATCCCTTAGAATAGGAGCAAAATTCAGCAGCATACTTTCAGGGCTAAGCAAAACCATGATCTTCAGGTTCCCATAGTTATTATGGGGACCTGACCATCCATGAGACTAGTAGTTTGCATAGGTTTATATTAGTTTTGCACAACTTTCTTCAGTTTTTGTGTCACTGTGTAGTATTGGGCCTCGTTTGAACCTGTTTGGTATCGTAGCTTAACATGCCAATTAGTTGTTGCTTTTCCCCTATTAAGTTTAAGAGAAATTCTGTTTCCACTTGGAATGCACATTAAGCAGCTCATCTTTTCAGCTGTTGACTAAAAATACATGGGCTGGTGTGGTCTAGTCCATAGTGCTGGGATTGCTCCTAAGCCTTCACTTCAAATTCTAGCTCAGCCATGGACTTGAGAGATGTGGCTTGGGCCAGTCACATCTCTGACCCACCATTCTTCATCTTCAAAATGGTCATAATAACACCTTGCCTCACTGTGTGGTAGTGAGGATAAATGATGATAAAACAGCTTATTATTGTTAACTGCTTATATAATTGAAAATTCATATTACCATGGATATACTTTTCATGTTGGCATCTTTGCCCCTCCATGAATGCATCCCAGAACTCTGCCAGAGACTTGCATGCCTCAAGCAGAAACCAATAATTCCTTCTTTTCCTTATTTGACTTATAACATCTTCTTCCTGCCCTTACTCTAGGCGGATCTGAATAGCACCATTCAGGATGGTCCTGGTGCTTTTTATGGCGTAAGCAGTCAGTATAGCAGTGCAGAAAACATGACCATCACAGTCTCCACCAAGGTGTGCTCTTTTGGGAAGCAAGTAGTCGAGAAGGTGGAGGTGAGTCGTGCGCCTGCCGTGTGTGGGGGGCCTGCAGGAGGAAGATGTTACACAGAGGGTGAACGGCATGGTGGTTAATGTGGGATTGAAGGTTACAGTTCTTATACAAATCCAGAGAACAGGGGGAAGGTGCTTTATGTAATAACTTTGAAGTATTTTTATCCTGCTTCTTAGCCAAAAAGGCTCCCGGAGCAACTTACATGCATTCAAAAGATAGTCCCTGCCTGCAGGTTTATAATCTGAAAAGTCACAACATGCAAAGAAAAAGGAACCAGAAGGGAAGAAGAAAAAATAAGTAGTCTTTCAGCAGGCCTGGTGGGATGGCCCTGCTCCTTCTCTCATCTCCCTCTGTACAGCCTGCTGGAATGGCTGCTGGTGATGACAGATAAGAGAGGAGGAACCTGATAGAGGTGGTCTTTTTGCAGGGTTTGTGGAATGGCCCTACTTCCTCTTTCCCCTCCATCTTTGAGACTTTTAATTGCTAGAAGTGAATGTCCTCTGGAATAAGTGGAAGTGTGTAACCTGAATAACAGACTGGTTCTTTTCCCCCCTTTGAATGCTTCATCTCCCCCAATTATCTCTGAGAATTGCACATGCCATCCTAAATGCAAGAAATCATTAAATCTCTGCTTTCATGCTCTTACATCCTCATTGTCCCACAGATCTCATTGACAGCTCTATATGGGCTTCTTAAGGCCTGATCTCTGTGTGTCTTTCTGCAGACTGAATTTGCCCGGATGGAAAATGGAAGGTGTGTGTACCGAATCCATAGGTCCCCCATGTGCGAGTATATGATCAATTTCATCCATAAACTGAAACACCTCCCAGAAAAATACATGATGAACAGTGTCCTGGAGAATTTCACCATCTTGCAGGTAAAGAACTGCTTCCTTTTTCTTTTGTCCTGAATCCTCATCCACCTCTTTAGATCCTTTGGCACTCATTTATGCTTAGTATTTAGTTAGTTAGTTAGTTAGTTACAATTATATCCCACCTTTCCTCCAAGGAGTCCAAGGAAGCATACCTGATCCTCCTTCCCTCTCCATTTTATCCTCACAACAACTCTGTGAGGTAGGTTAACCTGAGAGTCAGTGACTGGCCCAAAGTCATCCAGTGACTTTCATGAACGAGTAGGGACTAGAATATAGGTCTCCCAAGTCCTAGTCCAAAGCTCTCTAACCACTCCACCACATGGGCTTTCCAGTAGTGCTTTTCAACAAGTTACATTGACCTGGTTCGTATGGCTTGTTTAAGCCGTGGCACAAGCCAGGCATCATTGCCCTAATTATCTACCTAAGCATGGCTTGTCGTGTTGTCCAAACTTGGGTGGCATGGCTTGTTGGAGGGTGAAACAACCCTCAAATAACCCATGGATTAACAATTAGGTAAATACGTGCCACTGTGACTTGTTGAAGCCACAGTGATTGTGCAAATCAGGCAATTGTGTGATTGGTGTTAGGAAAGAGCTCTGTCTTAAAACCAGTAACTGTTAACCCTTTCCTGCCAATTTCTTCTTCTTTCTTTCACTGCTGTGGTCATCATTCTTTTCTTTTTTCCAAGAAGGTGATAGCTTAGTGATTGTCAAGTTATGTAGGTGTTTCACATGAGAAGAATTTTGTTCAGTGCAACTTGTGAGGTTCCCTGACAAGGACAAGGTCTTGTAGTTTATTCTGGGCATCTTATAATTTGTTCTGGTGAGTTACCACATGACAAATGTTCACCTGTAAATTACCCCTCTATTTAAAATTGTGTCCTGCATTTTGGAGGGTTTTAATCAACCAAACAAATCATAATGAAATTTAGTCAATAGATTATGAAACTAAAAAAAGATCTGGAATAGAAATAATAAATATACATGAACACTGAAAGTGAAAGCAGATTCTCATGCTATGTTTTAGGTGTAGATGCCTATAAGTATTTTATGTTGGTTGATTGTGATGTGTATATGTGAATTTCCACTTTTCCCTTTAAAATATACATAGAAGTAGCACCATAGAAAGGAGTTCCACTTCCCTGTATTTTAAAAGGGGAAGTGGTGATTTATACATCGTGTACACCCTGTACAATTGGTGTAGTATGCATGTATATTATACTCCAGTTTCTGTACCCGAGTACAAAATGTAGCATGAAAGGACACTAAAAAGATCAACTCCCTTATGCCTTGGTGGATCTTCCCCCCCCCCCCACTTGTAGCCTTTAACTTCAGACTAAGGCCTTAGCTAGACGGGGCAAAATCCCGGGGCAATCCCTGGGATCGTCCCTGTGCGTCCACATGACACGCAGGGGATGCCCCAGGATCACGGAGGGATGATCCCTCCCTTGCCCCTGGATCTCGCCCTACATTTTAGGCCCACTATTTCTGCAGTCTCATGGAACATGTATGCGGGCGTTGTGGTTTGTCCCGGTTCTTCATGAGGAACCAGGACCCGCTCACAGGGCGCAGATCTCCTCTGGAGCTGGGGGGGGGGGGGGGAGCAGAGAATTTTTTTAAAAAAACAAACACCCAAAACTTACCTTTTGCACACGAGCGCTCGTGCGCATCTTCTGTTTCTTTAAAAAACAAAACAAAATGGCAGGCGTGATGTCCTCTCATTCCGTCGCGCGCCGTGTGTAAACAGGGGGGGTCTTGCGATAAAAACATCACGAGATCTTCACCCCTCCGTCGCGCAATAACAGGTAGGTCTAGCTAAGGCCTTTGGATGCTTCCAGATGAGATTTTTATTGTACAATTGCCCTTGCCTCATCACTGAATATTATGAGCATCCAGACATCATCTTCCATGCCTATGTTTTCCTACTGCTTCTTCCAATTTTTTCTTTCCACAAAAATCAGTTAAGGAGGAAAATGCGGAAGAGCTGCATAACAACTTCTTAATTGGTAGTTACAGAAAGGAGATGCTTTCTGTAACTTGGTCTAAAATGGGTGGGTTTGATGTATGAGTAGCTGAATAAATTTCTGTGAACTGTTAGACTAAATAAGACTAAATGTTCGTACCATTTCTTTGAACTTAGAATCTGACTTTTCCATTTTGTTTCCCATGATTTCACTGAGTGTGTTTTTCTTTTTATCTTAGGTTGTTACGAATAGAGATACCCAGGAAACCTTGCTCTGCATAGCCTTTGTTTTTGAGGTATCCACCAGTGAGCATGGGGCCCAGCATCACGTGTACAAGTTGGTCAAAGACTAGAAGCCCCTCCAGGGTGACTGAGAAATTTAAGGAAGAGGGAGGAGAAAAGTCTTGTCAGAGAAGCCACCTGTATAGGATGCCTTGATACAAGTCTTTTGAAAACGAACAAAAAAAAAAGCGATGCCAAAAAAGACTGTTTCACAATCACAGATGTTTTCTACTTAGGGACAATTTTTGTACAAAAACAAACAGAAAAAAGCATTACAGGAAAGCATAAAGTGGAAGGAGAATTGTATCTGGAGGCAGCAGGAAGGACTGTTCCTGTGGGCTAGGTCTTGAGTATTTCAGGAGATATTGGTTCCGAGGCCTGGTACCTCTTGATGCCTTTCCCAGCACACAGTACTAGAACAGCATCTGGTGAATTGAGACTGCCAACCTCTTCATAATATCTGAACGTGCCTATGTTTTTCATGCCGAGATCCGGATTTTGTCCTCGAATACAGCTTTCCCTCCTTGCTTTCATCTGCAGAAAAGAACAGTTACGTGAGGGCTGCTGAAGATGGAAAGTCATATGCTGCCTTGTAAATGATCCCACTCTGTTTTAGACACTGACAAAGAAGATGAAGAGTTTTCTTCAGTCTCTTGCCACAGTGTGCGTGCAGAGCCAACACAGGGAATAGGCAGATTGCAACATGTTGTGGCATATAACCCATTGGTTAATTACAAGGAAGTGATTTAGTTCCCACAATATCCTGGGCATTTTCTGTTGCAGGATCTACTACGTTCCCCTAAACTATAGTGTTGGTGGAGGGGCACCAGGTGATGTTTGTGGCAGAAGTGTGGCAGTGTTGCATCCATGTCCCAGGCGTTTGGATAACAGGCGGGAATATGGCTACAGGATTCCGTGTGTGTGTGTGTGTGTGTGTGTGTGTGTGTGTGTGTGTGTAAAAACCCCAATGAGAAAAGAAGGGTCTTAAAGGTATCTGTTCATGGGATATTAAAAGGTAAGAGTATGTTTTAGGAGGAAGGGGTGAGAGGCTCAGCTGGAGGAAATGAATGATGCAGGCTTGCTCTAGGTGGGCTATGAGATGACTGTTGAAATATTTGGTCTGGCTAAGGCTGTGTAACTTGGAAGATTTTTTAAACGTCCGTGGGATTTTAACCAGCTCAGAAAGGAGCTTTTTATTTTTAACATTTGCAATGTCATAAACAATATGGGAAAGGCTTAGACCAAAGTTCTTGCTGCCTGGGCATTGTTCTGTTAAGGTATTAATTTCCCTTGTGCTTCTCTGTTCATCTGTGGTCGTCACCCTAGAAAGGGCAGGATCTAAATATCAGAATGCAAGTCTTTCCCCCTGTATTGTGTTCTTCCCACCTAGCATATCCTTGTGGAGGTTGCTAGGACCAAAGTGAAAATTGAGTAATCTGGCATCCCAAAACACAGGGAGGTGCTGAAAGATGAAACACAGTGCAACTTGTCATTAAGAATCCCTTGCATTTGAAAGCGATACTGTTTGCTGTTGGAAATGCTGAGGAAAGTTTCTGGGTAGGGTTTAAGTGTACCTGAGCCCCTCTACCTTAAACCTGGAGTCTATCATAGTGGGTTTATCATTTAGATTGGTGCTTTTAGGAATCCTGTTACATGAATAATGTCAAGATCTCAGTACCCTCGATACACGCGGCACCTCCAGGCCTCAGGCCCATAGGTTTCAGCTATGCTTCGTCTAAATGCTAGCTTGTAGTTTTAATAATAGAGGAACTAACAGAATGTAAAGGTTGTGCCTTTTTCTACCATTGAGCTTTTCCTATCTTGTCCTTCAACTTTTTCCTTTGCTACATGGTAATTTTTTTTAGTTGATTGGTTGTCATTTTTTTTAAAAAAAATCTCCTTGCCTCCATCCTTTCTTTAGTCTGATATACTCTTAATCAACCCACTCAGACTAATCCTCACGCAATGCTTTCTCACAGACCCAGTACAAATTATATGGAAGAGTCTCAGAACATGTGCTTGGGATAAAGGTGCAATACAGTGCAAAGAACCCATTGCCAGGGGAGGGCAAAATGTGAAGATGCCATTTCTAGGAGGAATTGGGAGTGCACAGGCCAAGGTCGGCTGCTACCAATTCTCATTCCTGTCTATTTGTCTGGTTTTAAATAGAGCCTGTTCTAAGGTGCTGTAAGTAGAGGTGTCATCACCAGGATCATTTTCATAATGGTACTATCAAGATATGTGGAATTGAGCCCCCAAAGAGATAGTGAGGGAGCTGGAATTTAGAATTGGGTTGAAAAGGAAAGTCTGTTAAAAAAACACACAGATGGATTGTTACCATCATGATGAAGCAGAGAGTTTGGTTCATGTCCTAGAACAAAACCTAGAGATCCTCCCTTCACATGTTTTATTCCTCACTTGTTTTTCGAGGGTTGCTTTTTTCCTCCCTTGTCTTTTCTGCCATTGTCTGTCTTAGAAGGTAGGAGGTGATGTCATGGAGACTTTTCATAAAGTCTTGATTCTCTCTTTTTCATAACTGACTTGGGCCTCATCTTCAGTTTTGGCCTGTATCACCACTGCATTGTTGACTTAGCACCCATGTTTCGACTACCTGGATGGTCACCTTTTGCCTGAAGGACCAGGTACAAAGGCATTGGCTAACTCAGACTTTGATCAGCAGACTAAGAATGTCCTAGGAGCCTTTGGACTGTCGTTTGAGTGCAACTTGCAGCTATGAGGTGACACCATGAGAACAACTGACAGAGTAGTTTCCCAACTTTTTTTGAAGGACATTTTTAATTAATGTAAGAATTTTTTTCCTGTGAAGTGATTTTAATTGATGCCACCCAAGGACTTGTTGAAAACTCCATTAGAATGTTGAAATACACACTCCTCTGTGTTATGTGAGACCCCAGAGGTGGTAATGCTGATGGGAACGGTACGTGAAGACTGGATTGTTAGAGCACCAAATCACAAGTTGTTCAGGATCAGTGCCTTATTTTGCAACGTGGTGTTGCGCTCTTGGGGAATGAGCAACAAGTGCTGGAAATTCCAGAAAATAAGGGTAAGCTGAATTCAGGTGGGCATCTCCTCTGCTCTCTGCCTCCCAACCTGTTAATACTATTGCACCGTCCTTCTTGGCAAAGCTGATGTCCCATGCATGGCAGTGCGTGATGTTTTGGGCAAACTGGTCTCTGAAGTGCCACAAGCTTTTCTCCTGAGTGTTACGCTTAGGAAGAACTGGCTGCCCAGTAAAAGCCAGCTTTGACATTCAGGTACGTTTTGAGACCCCTGAGCATTTGGGGAAGAGGTACAGCATCCTTGGAATCAATTATCAGCTGTCGTAACTAGAGTGGGAGGAGGTATAATTAAAAGGGGATGGGATGTTGAGTTCCTTATGATTACAGCCAGAATCTCTGCATCTGTAAGGACAGGAGTGCTGGCGAATTTATATGTAGCATGTTTATTTTCATTCCTAGATCAAAAACTCTGGGAATTAAGGTTAAAACTTTCCCTGTTCTCCTTAGCCCATATAGAATAAAATATCCCTTTTCTGCTTTTAAAAAAAGCCTTTTTAAGAGAGGGCATATATCTATATCTATATATACACATATATTTACACACCCCTGGGGCAGACTTCAGTATACACATGGGGAAAGTGGAACAGGGCCTTAGTCTTGCCTAACCCCGAATTTCTTTATATAAAAACTGTTTCTTGTATTTTATCCACAATCTTTAACCCAGCTAGAGCCTTTGGAATAAACTTCCTCTTAAACTGGATTATGTTACATTTCTTATCCTTTTTTTCAATCCTACAATACCACACTATTCTTAATTTCTGTGCATTGTGTAGTTAGATCACATCCCTAGCCTTCCTGTTGCAGAATCCCCTGTACCCACTGCCCTCAAATTTGCGGGCACAACTATAAACACAAACCACTGCCCGTTTGGTGTCCCTCGGTAAATGGCTGCAAGGCTAAGGAAATACTGGCTTCGTGAATTTCTCTTAGTTGGTCATAACACAGGTACCCTAAAACTCAATAACCAACTCCCCCCACATCCCATGTATTTATGAATTTCACATGAAGTACTGTTTTATTTTTTTAAAGACTTTGTAAAGCTTACCAGGGTTATGGTCACCTTTTTTAGAGCTCTGTCAGTCCACAGTGTAAAACCATTTTTATGTATTATATTTTGTGTATTTTTTTAATCCAGCTGTGATGGGTTGTATCATATATTGTTGTGTTTACTGTATGTCCATCTTCAAATAGATGAGACAATGGAGCTTCTAGAAAGCTATGGTCTGCTGAAAACTATTAAACTTATTTGTTCATGGGTTGGCTGAAACACCTTTTCGTGATCATACTTTTATTTTCTCTTGTTTGTTCATCAGCAATAAGAAAGCTGCAGTTGGTCTTAAATTAGTAATTACTAACTTATGCCCCACTTACTTCAATGGGGTCTACCCCCAAGTATGACAAAGTCTGAATCCAACCCTGTGTCCATAATGTATGTGTGTATTCCACATGTCTGCAATATGAGTGTGCAAGTGGAGCATTTTGCATTGCATTCACTTCCTGAAAATCTCTGATTTAAAGAAAAGCAAAACATGTGTCTAATACTTGTGACTGAAGATATAGGATTGCATCTCTCCTTTAGAGTATGAAAGTCCCTCTTGAAGATTGTGAGCCTAGTTTGGAAACTGCTTCAGTGACTTCAGTCCAACTGTACCTTTCCAGAATTGACCTCTGACAAAACCAGTTCTGCATGTTTGCAGCAGAAACCAGCACAGTGCTGGTGGCTGGCACCCCCATAATATCATCAGGAAACATCCCCAGTCCCTAAAACAGTTTACACTGTTAAAAGTTTCAGTATGTGTGTGTGTGCTTGCCACGAATAAATAAACACTCTATTTTAAAAACAGCAGCCTGAAGCAGGCCTCCTGCCTTCACATGTACAGTGTAACACATATTTAACCAGTTCAGACGACACGCTAAGCCAGAGTGGTTAAGCATTTTGAGCTGAACATTATGGCTTAGTGTATTGTGTGAACCATTCCTAATCCTAGTGGCTACATAACCATGGTTTAAACACGCTCACTAACCATTTGCTGAAAAAGGTTTAGCGGCCTAACCATGGGTTAGCGTGTTGTCTGAATAGGTCCTAAATCTGAATTGCCAGATTATGAGTTGGGCAAACCATCCAAACCCTGACTGCAAACCTCAGTAAGGAATTTTAGACATTGTGCATGTGTTTAACAGTCTCCTCTGCCCCATGTCTACATTGAAAGAATATTGGATGATAGAGATGAAAAAATTCTGGAAATTTTGTAGCTGGGGTGGGGGGATTTTCCCAGGGGGGAAAACTGAGATTTTGGTGAAAACCTAACCCTAATAGCCTATTCAGAAATTCAATGGGACTTACTCCCAGGTAAGTATGGATAGGACTACAGCCTTAGTTTATGGACAATCCAAATTTGAAACATAATCCCAATTAGAGCGAGCAGACTGCAACTTCTGTAACCTATGTTATCTAGTAGGGGTGTGTGGAGTGGGTCTGCTCCGCTCCTAAAATCGGAGTGGCACTCCGATGAGGTTATTCACCACTCTGGTTTCCAGAGCAACTCTGTTTTCCACCACATTGGATTACCTGTTGGAGGACCGTTGGTTTTTGGAGAACCACCCTATTATAGCCTATGGGAACCCAAAATGCTTATTGCTCTGTCATTTTTAAAGGTAAAGAGATGAAACTTGGCACCGTGTGAGCTCTTAAGTAGGGATTTAGCCATGCCAAGTTGGGAACGGATCCCTTCATCCCTTGATTTTTACGATTTTTTTTTTAAAAAATCTCCCTCAATCCCCACTCCCTACACACACACTCACACACACACGAAACTGCACAGGACCTTTTATCCTTTACTTTGCTGATGCATAGTTGTGCATCTTCAGTTTATAAAAATAGTGATCTGCTGTGTCCCCTGACCGTTTGCTCTAATGGGGTGAAATCAGGGGTGGGGGGAGCTCTCCCTAAGAGAGGTTACACAAGAACAAACATAAATATAACACCTTTTTAATTTTAGTTTTCAAAGCATATAAACTTGAGCCCTTTCTTCAAAACAGGAGATACTAGTACTAGCAATAGCAAATCTTTCTCTCACTGCCCCTTCTTCTCTTGACCAAGTTGCATCCATACTTGTGGTACCCAGATAAGACTTTGGCACAAGATTCTTTCCCGTATCCTAATATTGGCTTGTGAGACTGTATGGATCTACACTGTCTGCCAGTCATCATCACTTCCTGGGACAACTCATTTACATGGAATGGTTTTCATTATTTTCATAATGTGAGCCATTTTTCCTAAATCCTTCCTTTCAGCCAGCATCAATTTTTCAAGAAGTGAAGAAAATTGGTTGAAGTTTCAGTCTAGTTCAGACACAGCTCCCATAATTTAGACATATGGTATATGGTACCAAGTCAACACACATGGGGGACTTCAATTTTTGTAGGTTAGTTTCTGAAAGTTCTGCAAGCTCTCTTGAGAGAAGATGAAGTGTAATAGGGAGTGGAACTTGGACTCTTTCTCGCTCCATGAACTAGGAAACAAATGAGTTCCAGGGCGGGGGGAAATGGTTATATTATTTGCAATCCCCTCCCCAAGCACTGTGATTGAGGGGGGACAGGGAGGAGACTGTGGCTATTGTTCAGCCACAGATGTCAATCTCAAAACTACCCCTCTCGTCCCCGTCAGCATCTTCCTAATATGGAAAAATGTTCAGTTAGTCCATCAGTTAAAACAACCCCTCACGAAGCCTAAAAAACCTTTGGATGCTTCAGATACCTTTGGAGCTCCGAATGACATTCGTTCCACACTGCAGGGATCCGACAGTTTTGAAATATCTGCTCCACGAGATTGGACCTCCGACAGACCCTCAGTTTTGCAGAGCGGAGCACACACCCCTATTGCCTAGGCATATGTATCTTAATTTTTGCCCTCTTAAAAGTACGAAACAATAAAAGTTGACCATAGAAACCACAAATGTTGAAGTAAACAAAAGAAAGAATATTATTTTAGACAGAAACTCTCTTCTACAGTCCCAATATTAAGGACAAGTAGCGTATTTGGATACCATGTTAAACTTTATAACAGCATTGAAGACATTGAACATACACAGGAACACAGATACACAACATACATAGGAATTATTCTCTAATGCTGTAGATTGCCTTACATGAACAACCCTTCATACTATGTATTCTGAATAAAACATTGTCTTAAAGAGCATTTCACTTATTCCAAAAGAGAAAATATTTCATAGGTGTTTTTTCCCCCCGAATGTTGCCTCAAATTCCCATTTTTTCCTGAATTTTTCTAGGTTTCTTTCCCCCAGGGAAAAAATGGGAGGGGGATTGTGTGGTCTCGCTACTTGTGTGCAAGGTAGCCATGCCATCCACCACCCGCTTTGGAAATGCTTACCCTTCGGACAATATGGGAACAGGTTCTGCGCATATACATCAGCTCCGCTCAAGGAAGGACCCTAATTGGACCAGATCCCCCTTCGCACAAAAGACCTCTACACAAGTACATCAGTATCCACATAAAACCCTTTCCCGTGTTGGTGAAATGTTCAAGCCCACATAAATTTGCTTCATTTTTGTTTTTCAATGGAGAAAAAACGATTGTGTTGAACTACACCCCAGAATGATTATTTTGTATGCTCTGTGTTTCTGTGTAGAGTTATGGTATTTAGGAATGCATAATAGAAGTTACTAGCTCTGTCACATGGTACATGTTTCTAGAAAGACTGCAGTTGGTGGCTACAAATGAAGAGCAGTCACTGTGAAGTTGAACCATGTGTTTTTTGTGCATGTGACTATTTGCTTGAATGCTGTGATGCATCACTGCCATCTATGGCAGGAGCAGCTCAACACAGATTTCATGCTTTCTCTCACAAATGTGCCACACATTAGTGGTATGTCAAAACTAGGACTGTTTTCTGATTTAAAGAAATTTTAGGCAGTCGTGTGTGTTTGATTGCAATTTGCATATGAATAAGCAGTAGTTTGTTCTCCCGAGATGTGTATATATGACAGGAGGCAACATCTGAAGAGTCTTTCCTTCCTGAGTGAGCGAGAAGGGGGATACCTCTTCTAGGATGGTGTCTGACACCCATATTTTTGTAAGAACATGTATTTAAAATATAAAAGTTCTTTAAAATCTGCCACTGTTAATCAGGGGCTCGTTTTAATTGATCAAAGTATTTTAATCAATTAGTATAATAGATTAACCAACTAGACACTGCATCTCTAATTGGAACATTCAAACGAAAATCACAACACCCAAAATCACCATGTGATGGTTTCACTACCTCAGCTTGTTTGTCCTAAATCCATTCTGTGTCTTAAGACAGGAATGGGCAACCTACAGCCCTCAGAGGCCACCTGCGTTGCTCACCACCAGTGCCCTGCCCCCCCCCCCCCGCCACTGCAGCCAGCACCACACAGGGTGTATGAGGGGAGTCAACTCACACCCCTGGTTTCCCAGCAGAATCTGCAGTGTGTATGTGTATGTATAGATGTAGGAAAGTGTTGTGGCCTCACCCATCAACCCCAAGCAATTGTGCAGCCTGTGGAAGGTTCCATAGTGGCCGGTGTGGCCTCCAATCCCAAAGGGTTGCTCACCCCTTGTCTAAGGTCTAGAGAAGCAAGTAGGCATAAAAACTTTGCCAGAGAGCTGACAAAGATAGTCAAGATGCACATGTTGCTTAGGGGTAAGTCTAATAAGTCCTTATGCAGGAGTATAAAGATAAGCCCTACTACATGAGGAAGTGGTATTCAACCTTGCTCATTCTTGGCCTTCAGCCCCACTGTCAAGCATGAGCACAATTTCTGGAGACAGTTGATGTCTCCACTATTAACTATTTAATTGTGGATGAGCTTCCTTTGCTGATGGCAAAAACTTCACAAACAAAGTACAAAAATTTAGCGAACAAAGCCTATATGGTTTTGCCTTTCCCATCACATGATGCGTACAACCGACTGCCTTTTCAGTTAGAATGAAAAGGTAGTTAAGGGTGCAATCCTATGGCATGCTGGGAGTTGTAGGCCTTTTTTCTGTCTAAGCATGCATAGGATTGCGCCTTAAAGGATTCTTTACTTTATTCACATGATCTTGTGAACAAAACAGGGCAGCCCAGTTACTAGCAGGGACTGGCCGACGAGACCACATCACGCCAATCCTTTTCCAACTTCACTGGCTGCCAGTCCAGGTCCGGGCTCGATTCAAAGTGCTGGTATTAACATTTAAAGCCCTAAACGGCTTGGGGCCAGGCTATCTGAAGGAACGCCTCCTCCCATATGTACCTACCCAGACCCTAAGGTCATCTTCAGGGGTCCTTCTCCATGAGCCCCTGACAAATGAAGTGAGGCAGGTGGCTACCAGGAGGAGGGCCTTCTCTGCTGTGGCACCCCGGCTGTGGAATGACCTCCCTAAGGAGGTTCGCTTGGCACCTACATTATATGCTTTTAGACGCCAGGTGAAGACCTTTTTATTCTCCCAGCATTTTAACAGTCTATAAAAAAAATTAACTTGGTGTTTTAAATTTGTAATTTTGCATTGCTGCTGTTTTTATCTGGTTGAGCTTTTATATTGTATTTTATATTATGGTTTTATACTGTTGTTTTATACTTTGAATGTTTTTAATTTTTTTGAACCGCCCAGAGAGCGGTATTGGGCGGTATAGAAATGTAATAAAATAAATAAATAAACAAACAAACATGCTGCCGGCCAGTTTCACTTGTTTAGTGGGATCTGGTATTTTCAGGTACACACTAGGCCTCATTCATATCCTTCCAGCAACTGGCAGGTTGTTCACGAGTTGAAAGGAAAGAATCTACAGAGGAAAGACTAAGAGTCACCTCAAGGGGTAAGTAGGCCTCCAAGTAAGTCACTGGTAATTGCAGCATAAAAGGATATGAGAAGATTTTAAATTGCAATGATTTGATCGTTGCCTGAGTTCAATAACGGGCTGAGATTAAACCCCAAAACCATGGAGGTGCTGTTGGACAGTAGAAAGCCTAGCTTGGGGGTTCTGGATGAGGTTTATTTTATTTTATTTATATCCTGCCTTTCCACCCAAAAATAGCACTCAAGGCAGCTAATGATACTAAGACCAAGATTAGATCAAATACTCAATTAAAACAATCATAAAAAGCAAATACATTAAAAGCATAAGTAAAAACAAAATAAATACATAGAAACAGCACCCAACAGAACCCCCCTTCAGTAGCAGGCCAACTTATATGGCAAAGGCCTGCCTGAATTTAAAAAGTCTTAGCCAACAAAAGGGTAGCAGGCAGGGAGCCCAACTAACCTCCTGCAGCAGGGAGTTCCAGAGCCTGGAAGCAGCCACCAAGAAGGTCCCTTCTCATATCCCTACCAAATGTGCCTCCAAAGGTGGTAGGATTGAGAGAAGGGTCTTCCCAGAAGATCAGGCTGGTATGAGAGAATTTGTTCTTTCCGAAAGCCTGGTCCCATCATATAGGGCTTCATAGGTCATAAACAGCACTTTGAATTGTGCCCAGAAACAAGATTGATTGTATTTTCCCTGAAAGATCAGGTTTGTAGGTTGGGAGTGCTCCTGGGTCTGAAGCTGTCCCTGGATCTTCAGGTAGTAATGATGAGGAATATATTTGCACAGCTACATCTAGTGTGCCAGCTGTAACAATTCCTGAGTCATTCTGATCTGACAAGAGTTATCCATTCCTTGGTTACATCACGGTTAGACTGCAATGCACTCTATGTGGGGCTATCCTTGAAGTATGTCTGAAAGCTTCACTTGGCAACTAGGCTGCTAACTGGTGTACAGTATCACAATCACATCACTCCAGCACTGAAAGAGTGGTTGCCAGTTGTTTACTGGACTTAATTCAAGGTGTTTTGAACCTTTAAAGCTCTAAATAGCTTAGGAGCTGGCTATCTGAAGGACTGCCTCTTGGTGATTAAGATCAGCAGAAGAGGTCATTTTGAAAACACCCTCAATTGTAGAGGCTTACTTGTTGGGTACACGGGGAAGGGTTTTGTCCTGTGGTGTTGTTGTCTTTTTTTTTTTACATGACCTGGGGGTAGGTTTCAGAAAGTCAGTATAGAAATACTTTAAATGAATAAGAATAAATGAATGCAAAAATTTTTGTGTGTAGGGGCTAGTTTGCTTGCTCCATGTAGAATGAAGAAGGACATTGCTGGTAGATCATATCTTCCAATGTGATGGATGCTGAGCAGGTAAACAAACTCATGGTGTTGTTATTAGGTTCTGTCAAGGCCAGATCACACAAGGAATATGTTTCACGGTACCCATGGCACCGTAATTTCTTCTTTAAGGCAGTTTCTGTTTCCAAACAGCACTTAATATGCACCATATTCCTTCCACAGTACTCTGGTCAATAGTTTGAATAGAAAGTGCCATGAACAAATAAGCCTTTGTGTAAAATGTTAGGTGTGCCAATGAATTGTGTAAACTTTAATTGATTTGCTGTTTTCAGTATTTACAACACAGTGAGTGAAAACTATTATTTGCAATATCTTTGTTACCACACCAAATGGTGTGTTTCATTTTGGTAAGCTCCAAAACAGAGCTTGGTAAGTTATTGATGAGAGGTGGAAACACAAGTGTGCTCAGAGGCACAGGCCTTAATAGCAGGATTTTGGGGGACTGTGACTACTATTTTACTACACCTTTATAGAGGCTCATAAATATGTTAGTCCTTAACATGCCATGAGTCTTTAATATTTTACTGCAATACACTAACATAGCTACCTCTGGAAATAAATACATTTATTACAACTCTCAAATCTTGTTGCCACCCATAGCTTGTGACCGGCATGCGGTGGGGAGGTAAAATAAACCACCATGGCTTATTTTCCCTCCATACTCATGTGAACTTGCCCCCTGTGAATGACCTTAAGGTGGGCATTCTTGAACAAAGGAATTTCAAAGACAAGTTATCAGTTTGAAATTGCTTAAGTACAGTTCACCAAGAAGTTCAATGCTATTTCCTGTGGTTTGAATAAAGACAAAGGTGGGGAGTCACTTTTTTTTTTATCACACTATGTATGTTAATCGGCTCATCCTTACAATAACTGTGTCATCATCCAACGAGGGTGACCATATGAAAAGGAACTTTACTGTATCTTTAACAGTTGTATTGAAAAGGGAATTTCAGCAGGTGTTATTTGTATATATGGGGAACCTGGTGAAATTTCCTCTTCATCACAACAGTTAAAGTTGCAGATGCCCTGCCCTCTGTTAAATCTGGTCAGTCTAGTATAGCTCCTGCAGCTTTAACTGTTGTGATGAAGAGGGAATTTCACTAGGTTTTCCATATATACAAATAACACCTGCTGAAATTTCTTTTTCTATGCAACTGTTAAAGATATAGGAGCCCTGTTCTCCTTTTCATATGGTCACCCTACACCCAACAATATTTTGTGAAGGGCGATCTTCTGTCTATAATGTTTGCATTCCAATTACGTCTGACAGCAGATTACCTCTCTCTCTCCTCCCGCCTCCCCCTTACACCGCCCCTCCCATCTATCACATGAGATTAACAGTTCAAACATCAGGTAAGTGGACTGTGTCTACGAAAATGTATGCCAGAAAAATGTGTAAGTCTTTAAGGTGCCACAGGACTGCGTTTGTTGTTTAAGCGCTCAAAACATTACTGTACCAAAAAAGGAGGGGGAATCATAGACGTGGTGCCATTGCCTGTCGCAAAGCACTTCGGTACTTGTAGTTTATGATAGCGTCTCTTTTCCAAGCTTCAACGCTTTTTTTTTTTTTTTTTTTTGGCTAAGCCAACAGCGCCACTTTCTGGTAGTTGTAGTTCTACAGCGGAAGGGGAAAGGGCTTAAACTCGGATTATTGCGGGGGCGAAGGCCTACAAACGCAGGGATGCAGCGCGCGCGCCTTGAGGTTAGGCGCTGCTGCCTCTGGACTTGCCGGTGAGGGTGAATCATGAAAGGAAGAGAGTGAGCGTTGGGCTGGACCGCGTGTTCTACCGCCTCCTACCAGGTATACGGTGGCTCTCTAGAGATCACTTTCTGGGACGCATCGAAAAATCCCTTGCTTCCGTTTTTTTCTGTTCCAGCCACCTTGAGTGAGAGTTTGCCTTTGATTCAATCATCAGTGATTTGAAATGGTGGATCGATAGATACTTGTTACAGTGGAGTGCTTGGCGTGCCGCAGAGTCTTCTAGGATCGAAGCCCAGAAGGCAAGTTGAATTATGGTCCCATGGGACACGATCCTGAACCCATTTAATACTACATGATAGGTCTTTTGAAATCTCTGATGAAAGGGAATCGATTTTAAGATGTCACGTTTTATTAGTATAACTCATTATAACTTCCGTTTTCCTTAATTTGTTTTAATCCTTTACTATTACTTAGCTGTTTGGGGATTATTTTTCAGAAGAAGTGGGATCCAGTGTGGTGTAATGGAGAGTATTGGGCTGGGACCTGGGAGGTCCAGTTTTCAGTCCCCACTCAGCCACGAGGCTCACTTTGGGCCAGTCACGGACTCTCAGTCTGACCTACTTCACAGGGTTGTTGTGTGGATAAAATGGAGAGGAGGAGGAGCGTGTACGCTGCCTTGGGTTCCTTGCAAGAGGAAGAAAGGTGGCATATAATTGTAATTATAAAATAAAATATACATTTTTAAAATGCTAAAACTGGCTGAGGGAGGAGATTGTAAAGAGTAAAGTCAGAGGAAAATGAAATAATAATGACAGTAATAATTACCTTATTAACAGCGGCCATTCACAAAGTAGTTGCTGGGTGATAACAGGGACATCCTTACATTGGTGAGCTGATTTACAGTATGATTTTTGATCCTCTTGATTAAGTTCAGCTGTTTCACATTTCAATCTCGCCTTGAAATCCCTTTGCTCCAGAATGGCCATTTTAAGTGACGCAGTACCTTGGGAGGTTGAAGTCTCCTGCCACTTGTTTTTAAATATTGCTATTTCTGATGGCAGGTTTGTGTCCATGTGTTGTGTCCGTATGTGTAGAAACCAGGCTATTTGTCCTATGTAGAATGCAGAAGGGCATTGCTGGTAAATGTTGACATGTATCAACTCCAAGCTCTGGACTTTATTTGGCCCTATAATAGTGTTGCCATACACTTGTAACTTCACATAACATTTCATGCACTTGATGAAATAGACTACAGCCCAGAAAAGCTTATGCCTTAATAAATATGTTAATCTGTACAGTCCTACATGACCATGGCTTTGTAAGCTCTTGGGGATAGGAGCAGTCTCGGTATAAGCACATTGAAGACCTTTACATGTAACTTGAACCACAATGCTTGAAGATGTGTTTAGAATCTGTTAGATACTTGCTTAAAGGGAATTCTCAAACTATGGTGTTTTAACAGCCATCTTGTAAATTATGCTTTATGGTGAATTCTTCCATTGAGCAGGGAGTTGGATTCAATGGCCTTATAGCACATTTATTAATAGGGACTGGCCAACGAGACTACATCATGCCAGTCCTTTTCCAACTTCACTGGCTGCCAGTCCAGGTACGGGCCTGATTCAAAGTGCTGGTATTAACATTTAAAGCCCTAAACAGCTTGGGGCCAGGCTATCTGAAGGAACACCTCTTCCCATATGTATCTGCCCGGACCCTAAGGTCATCCTCAAGGGTCCTTCTCCATGAGCCCCTGCCAAAGGAAGTAAGGCAGGTTGCTACCAGGAGGAGGGCATTCTCTGCTGTTACACCCCAGCTGTGGATTGAGCTCCCTAAGGAGGTTCGCCTGGCATCTACACTGTATTCTTTCAGATGGCAGGTGAAGACCTTTTCTCTCAGCATTTTAACAGTCTATAAATTTAATTTTAACTTTGCTGTTTTAAATTTGTATTTTAAATTTGTAATTCTGCACCGCTGATTTTATTCTGGCTGTGCTTTTATATTGTATTTTATATCATGTTTTTATACTTTTTGTTTTATACTTTGAATGGTTGTAGTTTTTGTGAACTGCCCAGGGAGCTTCGGCTATTGGGCAGTATAAAAATTCAATAAATAAATAAATACATTATAGTCCCTTTCCAACTCAACAATTCTATGATTCTATCATGTAAGAGTATTTAACCTTGTGTACAGGCTGTGTGTTCCCCTTAAACTGCTTGTTTCTTACACAAGGAAGTATTGAGGTGTGTAAATGGTTCATCGTAAGAACAGGTCTGGTTATTAGCACAGGAACGCCTAATTTGAAACATTGGTCACTCAAATTGGCCTGTGTGCATACACAACTTCACTGTGTGAAGTTTCTGAGAAAATTGGGTTAGGTGGCTGGCTGGCTGACTCAATACTGAGAAATGAGAGACGATGCAAGACTTGTGTAAACACTGGAAAGAGCCATTGTAAGAAGATGAGTTCAGTGAGGGTTTTTCACATGAAGAAGCCAGAAGGTGTAAGAGCCAATCAATGACAGGTTTTGTGGCAGGAAATGGATGAGGTGTTTTTGGTGACAGAGTATGCCAAAATGAATGTGTACACATTTTTCAACATGTGGTTGCCATTTTTTTACTGAGTCTGTGTATTGTTTTCAAACTTATACAGTGTTCACTGCTCTTGCGGCATGTAAATCTAGCAACAACCACACGTGATTGACTTCCTTCTATTACTGGTTCCACTTGATGGAGGAAACTTCACAAAAGGAAGTCATAGACAGAGGGGGGGGGAGGAGCAGACTTGAAAGCACTAGGGAGTGAGTTATGGGAAAGTAACCAATTAAAGAACAAGAGGCAGAGGGTAGGGATAAATGGTCAGTCCTCAGAATGGAGGGATGTAAACAATGGGGTCGCCCAAGGATCTGTATTGGAATTGAAGCTTTCTATCTTGTCTATAAATGATCTGGAGTTAGGAGTGACCAGGTTTGTTGACAGTGCCATGACAGAGGTATATAAAATTCTGCATGGTGTGGAGAACATTAATAGGGAGACGGTTTTCTCCCTCTCTCAGAATACTAGACACCAGGGTCATTCAACCAAGCTGAATGCTGGGAAATTCGGGATAGATAGAAGGAAGTGCTTCTTCACATAGTGCATAGTCAAACTATGGAACTCGCTATCACAAGATGTATTGATGGCTGCCATCTTGGAAGGCTTTAAAAATGGGATTAGACCAAGTCATGGAGGTTAAGGCTATCAATAGTTACTAATCATGATGGCTATATATTACCTCTAGGATCGGAGGCAGTGTGCTTCTCAGTACCAGTTGCTGTGAAACATGAGCAGGAGGATCCTATTGCACTAGCTTGTGAGCTTCCCATGCTCGTCTGGAGTTGGTTACTGTGTGAACAGAATGCTGGACTTGTTAGATCAATGTTCTTTTCACCCAAGGACGAGATCCAAACAGCCCTTAAGCACGACTCCACCATTCCAACGACAGAGGGTTCAAAAGCGCTTTATTGATTAGTAATCAAGGCCTGGTCTCTTCAAAGGGAGCAATCAGACAAAAGACATAGGGAATATGGTACAGTATTAAAGCTTTCAAGGGGCAGGGCCCAGTAGCAGCATTAACCAATCAGAACATAACACTGAGGCATAGCTAATTATGCTAAACAGTCCTGTAAACAATAGCTTTGGCCTGACAGTAAGTTACAGAGAGTTAACTTCGACACAGACAGCTGGAGCCAGGACTCTTGTTTATATTAGTAATCAAGGATGCAAGGACGCACACAAGGAGACATTCTCATACAGGGCATTATGACATTTTGCTTGGAGTGCAATGGAGATTTTACAGTTTCCTGTTAAAAATGGAGGTGGTTCTGCTAACAGACTAGTTCAGCTTTTGATCTGATCCATGTTCTTAAGAGTTTGGAGAGCAGTCTTCTGCCTTGCCATAGGCTCCTCCTGAATTTTTGGGCAACTTGTACTGAGTATATTTTGATCCCTATCCAATAAAATACCAAATCCTGTTAAGGGTAGTGAAAACCATTAATGGTTGTATAGCATTGTGCTATGTTGGGACAGCTAGGTTCAGTCGCTGTATGTTTGAAATCACATGTTTAAAGGAAATTCCAGAATTCAGAGTTGACTTTCTGGGTTGGGTGTGATTGACCTGAGAGCACTTTGCTGCTTGTCCATGGCACTTCCCTTGAAGGGATTGCTCAGCAGGCTCGCTTTTGTGGTGCTGAGCCAAAGACAGTATCGTGATACGCCCTGTGTGAATTGTTATGCCTGTGTACGAAGTCCTCATGAAACGTGTTAAAAATTAGCGGGTAGGCCTCTGGTTGGAACCATTCTAAAAGACCTTTAAAAAAAAAACACAGTGATGATTACAACAATGTAGGCCTTCATCATGAACGTTAATTGTCTTTTAAGGGTGTATAAGTGTTTATGCTTATTACGGGCTGATGAGTCTGAAGCGTTCAGGTGGCAGTGACGGCCGCAGCTTTATCACTTCTGTGGAGAGAGGCACTTGCTGTATTGAAAAAGGCAAAAGATGTGCCACATTTGACCTGAGAATGTCCCTTTAATGCCGCATAACCCCACTAAGCTGAAGGTCTTAGCTTTGCACCTCTCCCTCCTCTCATCAAGGGCTTCCATATGTGGCTGGCAGAGGGGTTTAGCTGAGAGAGGCAACGCCTGCCCTGGCACACAGGAACACACGCGCCTCGTTGAGTCAGTGCCATCCGCTGCCCCACCTGCTTCATTCTTCCCTACTGGCACTACAGGTGTTATTTACAATTATGCAGTCATAATCTCTGTTTTCCTGGCACAGGGAGAGGAGGAAAGCCTGTCGCCTCCTTCACTGTGGAGAGCTAGAGGCAGAAACCGACGATTTTTTGAGTCCAGTGGATCCCAGCTTGAACCTGCTGCTATACCACCTTGTCCCTACAGTGATGGAGAAGGACCCTGGACTGCAGCTGCGGATCTTTGACCTCAATTGCTGGTGAGTTGGCCCCTTTGCTTTGGTTTGGGGAAGGTGAAGAGAGGCTTAATATTGATCTGGATGAGAACATGGTGGGTGAGGAGGGGCCAGTATTCTCTGTGAGCGAAGGTTTGCTCGTGTCTTCTTGCCGAGACGTTGCTGAGACTTCTGATTTCTGCTCAGACAGTTCTTCCTCTGTCAGTTCCCCTCCAAGGTGGAAACTATGATGGTGGCATTCAGAGCCCAGTAGGCCTGTGAAGCTGCTATTTCTTGATATTTTCAGATTCTGGTGCTGCTATTTTTATGCTATGCGGTCAGTGCTGTAAAATTCTCTCTTGTTCCTGTTTTGGTTTAGACCCTGGAGAGATTTGGCGAAATGTGCAATTTTTTTTGCTCAAATCATGGGACGGAGGTGGAGGTGTTGATTAACATTATGCCACAGTACTATACGTGCAAAGGAATCTTCACATCCAGCTTTCCTGATCTTTTGTGGGAGGCGTCATTAACAGCCTACCAGGAACATAGTAAAGCAGTTCTGAAGGAGTTGTACTAGCTACCAATAAGCTCCTGAACCACATTCAACGTGCTTGTGCTGACATATAAAGCCCTACATGGTTTAGGGCCTGGGTACCTAATAGAGCGCCTTCTCCCTTACGTACCTGCTTTGGTACATAAGAAGGCATCAAATGGGGATGCCCTCTGGACAATGCCACATTTGCCTGGAATTGGATACGTGGGAACCTGAAAGAGGCCGTTTTTATATAGGCACCCCACCTTTGGAGCTGTTTCATGTCAGCACTGAATCTTACAAGCTTTCTGTGCTGACAATGCACCTCTTTGCCCAAGTTTTTGAGTGAATTTGTTTTGCTGCATTTTTACCTGTGATTGACCTGTCTTATTGATCTCCCCTGTTCAATTGTGGATTTGGTCAGTGTTATGATTTTATTGTTTTTTCTTAGTTGTACCCTGCTTTGGGGTTATTTTTATTTTATTTTTATTGACAACATTTATATACCACTCCACATCTAAACAGACTCCAGAGCAGTGAACAAGAAAAGATACAAAGGATAAAACATTTAAAACAACAACAACCAGAATATCAATAAAAAAATGTGGCTGGTCAATTAAGGAAGGGTTATTTAATGAAAAGGGAGTAATAAATATCATAAATATGAAATAATATGATGGTTCATTTTGGGATGCTAGTCCTCTAGGAGAATCTTCCCCAGCCTGATGCCCATTGGATGCATTGGGCTACCACACCACATTCTAGGAGGTGTCGTCTAAAACATCTGGAGAGCACCACGTTAGGGAATGCTGCTCTAGGATGTGACCCACATATCTTATCTGCATAGCATAATCAGCTCTTGGGTCTTTCTGAATTCCATTGAACTCCCCACTTCAAATATAGATCAAGCGCTGCAAACTGCCTCCCCAGCCCTTCTCCCCTTTACCGGCACACCTCATGTAGTGCAGTGCTACATTGCAATGACAAGTCACTTTGTCGGGAGTGGGGGGAATGTTGATGATTTAAGGTGGTAAGAGAGAGGAGATTGGTCAGTTGAGGGATGCTGTGTGTACACATGCAACCTCTGATTCCCATGTACCTGTTTGTTGTACGCAAAGCCATGAACATGTGTTCAGATGAACGTCAAAACAGGAGTTAGTGTATCTCCCCCCCCCTTGTGTGAGATGAGCCTAGCTTTCCCCCACCCTCTCACTGCAGATGATACACACCTGCTTCTGATTCCAGTGGTGATTTAGACCTTGTATACATCTGCAGCAGAATGGGGTGGTGAGTGAACCGGATCACCTCATGCTGTGAGATGGGGGATTCTATTTTTGTTTCTCTCCTATGTACTAAGCTTCCTGCAAATAAAGAAACCTAGTACATCAAGGATTCTATTCCAGCCAATTCCCTTCTAGGCTAGTTTTTGGATTGCAGAGCATTTTTTTTTAACGTTGGAGAGCATTTAAGCAAGAGCCACTTCCCCACCTGCCATCCAGAAGTATACAGTTCCATCTACCACTCCAGGGCTCTTCCGCCTCATTACCACCTTATTCTGCTGCATGTGTAGGCCAGGCCTTAGTCTTCAGTTTCATCCTTCCACTCCATGCTTCGGTCTGTCTGCCATTTTTTAAAAAAATCTTTTTCAAGTGTTGCTTGTACATCTGTGTGTTTAAAAGTTCATTTGGTGCCTTTCTTTTTTTTTAATGCAGATCATAAATAAATCATTAATTCTAAAGTTGGTCGAGGGATGGGGGAGGCTTCTTAGTAACATCATGGACACAGACCAGCCACTGCTGTGTACAATGAACTAGTAGGCCCATGTTTCTTTGTGATTGATCCTGGAGAGAAAATGGTACATCTGAACAGAACGCTGTGAGTGCATCTCCACAGCAAACCTGTTCCTGTTTTTAAGTACATTTGTAGGCATTCTGAGCCCTGAGCAACCCCCCCCCCCCAAAAAAAAATTTGTTAAGAGAACCAGTTATGAAATACATCTGATACCAATTATGAAATATCCATCTGATAAGAACGTTCATATTTTTGGCTTTGGCTGCTCAAATGTTTTTGATCCACCCTGAACCCACTCACCCATCCCCACCGTCTCTGAAACAGGCCAAATAATTTTCTCTCTCTGTATCCCACATTTGATGGTTTTGCTCAGCCTTCAAGCAAGGCCAACTTGGGCTGTGTTCGCAGAATGCCTCCAGCCACATTGATGGCTCACAAAGGCAAATTGGACCTGATGTTAAATATGTCCATGCATTCCCATGTGTAGGTTTTTAAAAATGCAAGTAGCAGCTGGGGGTGGGCGCGTAGGCTAATACTGATTGGGACTGTAGCAGACGGGGAGTTTAACCCTTCCTCCCCTTCTGTGGTCCAGACTAAAACTGCTCCTCTGAAGATGCTGTTTTGCATTGCATGGGACATATCTATGGGTGCCAAGATTCAAATAATGCAGGGTTAGAACTGCAGTGATCCTGTATGGAAGTTGCAGTTTCACCCAGTCCCTTTCCCTTTCCACCCCTTCCAGGGCCATTCAATACCTGAGTAAATTACGGCAGGAGCGCATTGAACTGATTGGTGATGTCCTCAGCAAGGAGCAATTTGACCTGGCGCTCTTACAGGAGGTGAGGACTTGACTCTACTTCAGTAGATCTTGTTAGGTTTGAAACTGAAAGTTCAGATCCCAGCTCAGCCATGGACATATTGCAAGGCTATGGGCAAACTAATAGCCTCATTATAAAACAGGGCAACAGTGGCCTGCCTCACAGGGCTGTTGTGAGGTTGTAAAATGCTATACACAATTACATTTCTATCTATAAGCACGATTAATAAGGGAGACTTATTGGGGGGTTAGTTGTAGCTAGGCGTGGGGCCCTTGGTCCCCAGTTCTGCTTGCCTCTTTGGTTCGTGGTAACTGTGGTCATAGCTTCTCTGTTTTTCCAGGTGTGGAGCGAGAAAGATTATTTGGAACTGAAAAAGAAACTTTGTGCCCACTACCCTTCATCGTACTATTTCAAAAGGTAAGAAGGGGCTTAGGTAGCCTCTCAACTGTGGGCTGTTGGGAAAACCACTGTCATTTTTGTTTTGTTTGTTGTGAGCTTGTAAACAGACAGGTAGATTAAGGTAAAGGACCCCTTGAGCATGGAAGGTGTTAAGTCTTGATCAGAAGATGCTTTCGTAGCAGTCTGTGCCTCTGTTAAATCACTCAAACTGTGCCACTTGTGCAGGAGCCTTACCTGCTTGGTAATTTTCCACTGCTCTTTAACTACCTCTGTTCCCTTAGTCATCTTTGCCTACCAGGTATGGCAGTTTGACTTAACAGCCTGCAAACAGGCTTTTTGAGGGTGTGTCCCTACACACTTCTGCTGGGATCCATTATGCTCCTGGTCCTGTGGGCAGGGCAAATGAGCTCAGAGGTACAACTAGTGACTGAGAGTGTAGGTATCACTTATGAGCAGATGCAGCAGGGTGCTCAGACACGATTGCATTAGACCGAGAGGGGACAGTTGAGAAGGGACACTTTGAGTCCTCCTCTCCTTTCACTAACTGCATCCCCAGTTCTGATACAGCACATAACAAGCAGAATGGTCAAGCTGACACCCTGTATCCCTTAAAGGAGGAATGGTCCAGCACAGAGCAACTCCTAACACCATGCAAATTCTGGCATATGGATCATGGAAGTGATCCTATTGGCCTGTAGAACAGATCTCAAGATTCAGTTGCACACAGTGGTTTCAACACGTACATCTGAGGATGTCTGGGTTTGATGCACATCAACACATACCTGGTGTATAACCAGCCTGCAGCAGTTTGTCTGTGGGGAACATGGCTTGGGGCATATGGAATTCCAAGAACATTTTGTGAGGTTAGTGAGTAGTAAATACAGGGGGTGGGCAACCTGGTGCCCTTCAGATGTTTTGGACTACAGTTCCCATGATTCAGCCAATATGGCCAGTGGTCAGGGATTATGGGAACTGTAGTCCAAAACATCTGGAGGGCACCAAGTTGCAACCCCCTGGTTAATGGGTGGTGGAGTCTTCTAGTTCTATACCTCTCCGTGTTGTTCAGATGCATCTTGCACAGGCCACCGGATCACAGATGGTTACCAAACATTCTGCTTCACACCTTCGACAGCCTTTTGGCACTACTTCATAAACCAGTCTTTCCCAACCTGGTGTTTTGGACTACAGCCCCTTTTGTCCTTGATAATTGGTTATGTTGGTTAGGACTGATGGGAGTTGTAGTCCAAAACATCTGGAGGCCACCATATTGGATGGACACATTTTGGTGGACTCCTATTCTTTGACTTCAGCGTGCAGTTGCACAGGTAACTGGTGAGGCAGCAGCTCATTCCACCCTTGAATCTCTAGTGGTGTCCCAAGACCTTCCTAGAGCCAGGAATCATTCCAGAGGGTCCTGACTGTCAAGTATGTTTTAGGGTGGATTCCTGCATTGAGTGGGGGGGTTGGGCTCGATGGCCTTATAGGTCCCTTCCAACTCTACTATTCTATGATTCTATGACTGCTAGTCCATTTCTGGGGGTATCCTCTAGGAAGCTCAGCCAGTGACCTCAAAGGGTCGGTGGGTGGGAGTGGGCTGGTGACATACGTAGCAAGGGGAGTGAAGGTGATGGGGTGGGGGAAGTGCCTGGTGACTCTCCGTGATGACTGTGGTGATTGTGTCTGTTTTGTAGTGGGGTGTTTGGCAGCGGGCTCTGCGTCTTCTCCAGACACCAAATCCTGGACACTTTCCTGTACCAATACTCTGTGAATGGCTATCCGTACATGGTGAGTGGGTAGCGTCTTGCTTAGGGAAGGGAGCAAGGAGAGGCGCCCTTTTGCCACGATGGGGACCAGCTTTGCCTTCGTGCCTCTCACATTGTCTCCTCCCCCTCTCTCCCCTTCACAGTTCCAGCACGGAGACTGGTTTGCTGGCAAATCCGTGGGGCTCGTGGTGCTAAAGATCCAGGGGATTGTTTTCAATGTCTATGTGACGCATGTGAGTATATTTATTTATTAGGGGAGTTTTTTTGGCTTGTTTAAAACTTTTGGGGGGACTTCTTCAGCCCCTGCCCCAAAAACATTTGGTGTTCAGAGGAAGGTACAAAGACAGACTGTGGAGCAGGGAGCCTAGAAATGAGGGTTGTTCGATGGGGAATGCAAGACAACTCTTTCCACGGTGTGAGACTGCTGAACGAATTAAGTGATTGCTGAATGCTAGGCATTTCCTATTAGACTGCATAAGTGGTGCTGGCTGTTTTTACAACCGATTTGCCAGCAGGGGGTGTACATGAGAGCCAAAGCTTTTTAGGTGCTTTGGTGATACCTTCTCAAGAGAAAAAGGAAATCTTTTTATATTCTCTCTCTCTCTCTCTCTCTCTGTGTGTGTGTGTGTGTCACTGTCACACCCACACCCCATTGGTAGCTGCTGTTTGTTCTCACCCTGACTAGTATGGATACGACTGTCCTGGCTGGTTACCATAAATGCAGGCCAGGCTGGGTAGCTGAACAGAAGCTGCTGGCAAAGCAGTAGCCATTCAGGCCTAGTGTCTCAAGTGGCCATCTCCAGAGGCTGTGAATTCAGTCCCAACGGTTAATTCACTCCTTTTTGTTTGTGGGAATTGTTAGCTTTGATGAGGAATAGACAGCCAGCAAAATGAAATGCATCGGGAAAACAACTATGGTACATTGCCTTAATAATAACCAGTATAATTTCACAGGCTTGGTAGTAAATAGGACGTTCGGACACATCTGGTTTATTTTAGCCCAAAAGCTGCAGCATGTGGAAATATTTTTGGGGTTTAATGACACAATCAGAGGGTATTATTATCCCAGGGTGCTTGTTGGGTGATAACAAACCCTCATTCCGTGAACAAGGAACTTGAGGATGTTTCTGCCATGCAGCCTAGCTGCATTTGGAAGTAAGGTTAAACTAGGGCTTAATGTTACGTGAACAAACCTCACTGGCACTCCCCTGTCCTCCATTGTGACTGCAAGGAGGAGATCAGAAGCTTTTCTGATCTCCTTAACTATGGTTTAGGGAAGCAAGCCAACTTCAAACGGTGCTTTACAATCCTGGCTTGTTTCCCTAAACCGTTGTGAAGGTGAACTGCAGTTCCAGGTTTGGACGAAGCTCCGTGTTTCCTCCCCCGCCCTAGGCTTTCATTGAAATTCAAATGCCTATAATGCCCCCCTCTCCCCTCACCACTTACCTGCCTCCGTTGAAGCCGCTGCCGGAAAGCAACGGAGGCAGGTAAGCCCCCCTGCCCCCTTACCTGGCTCCGTCGCCGCACGGACTGCAGCACCGGTGCCAGGTAAGGCCCCCCCTCACCACTTACCTGCGTCCGTCGCAGTCCAGCAGCGGCTTCAACTGAGGCCTGGGCCTCAGTTGAAGCCGCTGCTGGACCGTGACGGAGGCAGGTAAGCCCCCCCCTCCCCGGCTCTGCCGCCGTCACCACACGGACTGCGGTGGCACCAGGTAAGCCCCCCTCCTGCCACACTTACCTTTTTTTCAGAGCTCCGGATCGAGGTGAAGGATCCGCTTGGTCTCAATCCGCAGCTCCCCTGACCCGATCCGTCTTTGTCGGAGGCGAATCAGGCTGCTCCGCTATCGGTTCTAAGAACCGAAGCGGAGCACAGCCCTAATTTTTAGGGCCCCATGTGTGCCTGGAGCTGTGAACGCCTACCCACCTACCAAAGAAGTATTGTACTGTTTCTATTTATCTTAGGTTGCTCTGGGGGAAGCCACTCAAGAGCTCTTTGCTCTTTCTGCCTTGTTTTCCTTGGTTTGAACTTGAAAAGGCCCCCAGATCAGTTTTTTTTAAAAACAGCAACAACTGAGGCGAGCACAGAGGCTGTTGCCTCATGATTTCATGCACATTAGACTTGTGTGAATTCCATGCGTGTCTTCTCTTTCCTCCCCAGCTCCATGCAGAGTATTGTCGGGAGAAGGATGCTTACCTGGCCCATCGAGTAGTCCAGGCCTGGGAACTTGGCCAGTTTATACAGTAAGTAACAGTGGGAGACTCCAAGTGCTAATTATGATTGGGTTTGTGCTACAGTGGACCCTCTGTGGAATACAGTGATATGTGCTAGGTCCCTTGTCTTCTGCTCCATAGCTAGATCCCGCCTTGGCAGTGGTAAAGAGCGGGAGGGAGGAAGAGGGGGAAAGGGATGCAGGTGTTGCCACTGATGTGTGGAAGGATTTCTCTTTCACCAGGAAAAAAACCCCATATCCTAATAATGCTGGGCTCTGTTTGTTCCCTCCCGTTCTGTGACCTTGTCCCATCTTCCCAGGCATACGTCAAAAGGGGCTGATGTGGTGCTGCTTGGTGGGGATCTGAACATGCACCCGGAGGATGTGGGCATTCAGCTTTTGCGAGGCTGGGCAGGGCTCCAGGACTCCTTCATTGCTGCGGAGAAGGTTGAGGTGAGCGCCTGGGTGCCATCTTCTGAGATGGTCAAGAAAGGAGGGTTGTGTTGTCTGTGTCCGGGTGCCTCTTTGCCCTTCAATAAAACTAAGTTAACAAAGTTATTTGTTTATTTGAAGTTTTTGTATCCCGCTGCTCAGCCTAAAAAGGCTCCGAAAACAGCTTACTTACAAGCAGTTAAACAAGACAGCCCCTGCCCACAGGCTTACGATCTAAAAAGACAGGGCACACAAGGAAACGGAATGGCGGGAGGGAATTAATTCTTTTGGCGGAGCTGGTGGAATGGCCATGCTCTTTGTTTCATTTCCCTCAGCTCAGCCTGCTGGAAAGGCTGCTGGTGATAACCGTTGAGGAGGAGCCTCCATGAGGGAGGCCTTCAGCAGGGCTGGTGGAATGGCCCTTCCTCTCCCTCTCATTTCCCTCATCTCAGGCTGCTGGAATGGCTGTTGGTGGTGACAGCTGAGGGAGGAAGAGCCTTCAGGAGGAGGCCTTTCGGCAAGGCTGGTGGAATGGCTCTGCTCTCCCTCGGCTCAGCCTGCTGGAGATTCCGGAATACCTCCACATAAAGAGGTTGCGCTTGGGACCTAGAAACTGTCACCTTTCCTTGACCTTCCTGAAAATTGTGATTGCCTGCTGCCTCAGCAAGGCCCAGCTGCTGGCGGTTTCCCCCAAGGCAGCCTGCTGTAGGTGCTCTGAATCTTTGGTTAGAACTGAAGAGAATTCAGACTCTGGTCTTCTTCTCAGGGCTGTGAGGATGGCTCGACTCTGGTGCCAGCCAACCGCTTCACGAGCAAGAAGGAACTGCAGTGTTATCCCCAGGGGATTCGTATTGACTACATTCTTTATAAGGTATGTGCAAGTTCGAGGCATAGGAAACAGGCTGGGCTAAGTAGCGTACAGAGATCAGGGCTTTATAGCGGTATTGAAGTGCACTGAGAACTGTTGGGGCACACTCCACATTCCATAATACCGCTTTCATAGTGATATTTCATAGTGCATTTTATTCCACATTATCCAAAATACCACACCAGCGTCTGTGTGTCCAACGAGGTATAAATGCGCAAGAGGGATAAAGCGTTACCGTGATGGGATCCTAATGATTTGGCACAAGGTGTGGAAATAGTTTAACAACAATGGCTCTCTGATCTAAGTCAGACATTAACCCTTGAACTCGTTTGCCTCTCTCAATATTCTCAGCATAAAATACAGGCGGAATAGTTTTCTATCGCAGTTGGTGACTTCTTTATATATGTTTGTCTGCAAAACGATGTCCTATCTGGTTGGCTATGTTCCCAAGCAAATCATCTATCGGCCACCATTTGCTTGATTTGGGCATGTTCTCTCCTGCAGCTGCTCTTGAGGGAGCGGTTTTCAAGGTATGAAGGAGACTTAAGACTTTAGTGCTGAAATGTGCAAAGCAATAAGCTCTTTTTTTTTTTTTTTTACAAGAGCTTGATGCCTTTTTGAGCTAGATTAGCTTGGATTACTGGATCCCTTCCTATCTTCCTGAACTCTGCGTGTGGGGACAGCTCTTAGTCTACAGCTGTTGCACCAAAATCCCAAGCCTATCCCAAGGAAGGGAGGGCCCAGTGACTAAAACTCCCTGACTAGGAGTTGATGGCTGGAATAAAGAGGAAAAAAACTGTCAGAAATCCTTCTCACATCTTAAGCTCAATTAACTGTTATTTTTTTAAAAAACAAATGAACAAACAAACCACACAGAGCCAAGGAGCGCTGCAAGAACGTTGTTACTGCCATCAGGTAGAGACAATCTGGGAGGGTGGCGGGGAGATTATGGCCCCTCTCACTGAGAGAGCAACTAATGTTGCTGGTCTCTGTCTACTGCTGCGGTCAAGGGAGAACAGGATGTCGACTGTCTCATCTTGCCTTTCCTGTGGGAGGAAAGCTACAATTGTGACTAATGTCTTAGTTTGACTTTGGACGTGTGTGGCTAGCATCATTGGGGAGAATTCAGAAGAGGGTAGTAAAGATGGCCATTGTTTTCTACTTTTCTCAGGTCATTGAGAAAAGTACGGGGGGAACTGGGCACATGTGTTTAGCCTCAAGAAAATAAGCTTAAAGGAGAGCTTGAAAATTATCCTCAGTATGCATTCAAGTCTTGCAGGCATGGTGGAATGGATTTTAATTTGCAAGAGTTGAAGTTTAAGATTAATTTAATAAAGGAATGAGCCAGTTGTAGAATCGCTTTCCTTGGAAATACATATTTACATAGTCAGATAAGCATAGGATAGAACAGATCTGGCGATAGTGAGGCTTTTCTTAGTACAGAGCAGCCTTCCTCAACCTGGTGCCCTTGAGATATGTTTGTTTTTGTTTATTTATTTGCTCTGTACCCTGCCTTTCCACCAAAAATGGCACCCAAGGTGGCTATGTTGGGACTACAGCTCCCATAATCCCCAGCTAGCATGACCACTGGCCTGGAGAGCTCCAGGTTCAGAAGGTTGGTATAGAAGGTTAGTTCAGTTGACCATTTACGATCCTTCTAGCTACTTGTCAAGAAATACTTTTGTAAGCCGCCGTGAGAGCCTTTTTTGGCTGAATGGCGGCATAAAAATCCTTAAATAAATTAAATAAATAAATACTTCTGTTCTTCAAAGGGGACTCCAGTAAGGAGGGAATTCCACTCTTCTCCTTTTCACTTGCAGTTCACAACCTAACTCTAGAATTTCAGGGAGCATTTTGATTTATTCACTCACTCACACACACAACTAATGAGCAACTTGCCATTCTGCCTGTTTTTCCGTTCTTGTAGAGTTTGTCTCAGTGTGAAGTCAGATGCAGCCGTCATGAGACTACCACTGGAACCATTCCCAACAAGGACCTTCCTTACTCTGACCATGAAGCTGTCATAGCCACACTGTCTGTGGATAAAAGACGACCAGACAAAAATCTAAACCATCCCACAGTTGGTGAGTGCTCAAGTCTCATTGATCTGGAACAAGATGAGTTGGTGTGAGTATCTAGACTCAATGCCGGTGTCATTATTTTATTTTTTGGGTCCATCCATGATTCTTAACCTGAGAGCACCTTTCAATCCTGTTTTTCACTCCGCTTCCTCAGAGAGAGGAGAATGGCCATTTGGGTCATTATGTGGCTCCTTCCTGCTGCCAGAGTCAAGGACACAGAGATCTTTTTAAATAAAACAGCAGCCTGTCTTCCTGGTCCAGGGGTGCAGAACCTTTCAGCCCAAATTCCATTTTAGGAGCATTCTCAGGGGCTGCATTCCAGTGATGAGCAGGGTTGAAAGCAAAAAGGGTGGCCAAAAATACATGTTTTTAGCTTAAGGGTCTTACTACATTTCAACTTTTTAGAATGGGAGGGAACCACACAGTAGCTTGGAAAACACCCAGTGATCAATGGTTGGGGAAAGAGAATGGGGCCTTTAGAAGACCACATTTGCCCTTTGGGTCAGAGGTTTGATACCCTTTCCCTAAACCCTGAGTTGGCCAGACCCAAATGAGTGTAATTAGTAGCTTGGCTGATATTGTTAGGGGAATTCTCTGATCCAGTAGGGAAGGGAACAGAGTCCAGGCAGGACCAGATTCAAAGGCTTTTATTCAGAACTACACGTGTAAGAGAAAGTCCACCTCCAGCAAGCCGAAGGCTGAACTCTCTGCCCATCATCCACATACAGCATACTTTTATACTTTCAAAGTTGCTCTGATGAAATCATGCTTTTCCCTCCTCTCTCCCATGACTGATCACAAGTCCCATACATGTTCCATAAACGAAACCATTCTTACATAAACAATGCCATATTTTGGCAGCCTATGACCGGTACAAATGTTGCATTCTGTTCCTGATTAGCCCCCAAGGGCGAATGGGAAGTCCCAAGTATGCTCTGACCCTTCCAAAATGCCCTAATCAGGGTTCTTCTTGTCTGGTTAATATGCAGTTGACCTTAGAAATACAAGGCTTTTCAGACATGAATTTCAGGAGAAAGTAACAAGTGCTGGGAGGGTCTACGAGCCAGTGATTCTGATTCTGGGATGCTTGTGTACTTTTTCCACATCAGACAGAAGCTTTTGGGGGTATCTTCAGATTTGCCTGTCAGTATCGCTACACATCTGTGGTTGAGCTCCATCATCTTCTCACCCTATTTTTCCCCCCCTTTAGAGCCAGTGCTGGTGGACATCTTGAACGAAGCCCGGATGGAGGTGCGGGTGGGGCTGCACACAGCGGAGCGCCAGCAGTACTCCTGCGGCCGCATGGCCGTCCTGGCTGTGCTCCTGCTGCTCCTGCAAGGAGCCATGGGCCTGAGCTCTATGTTCGGCGGAGCCCTGCAGCCGCCCTTCCCCAAGGTCTCCTTCTCTCTGCTTAGCCTGCTGGCTGTGTTGGTGTTGTTCGTCTCGGCCATACTCTGCCTATTCCACTCCATTGAAGTGAAGGTGCTGAAGGGGACGGAGGAGCAAATGCGGGTGGGGCTCCAGACGCTCCAGGACAAACTCAGCTCCAGATGAAGTGTTTTCGGTGCTGGAGCCATGTTAGGGACCAAGAGACTTTGGCTGAAAACTGTGAACAGCAAGCCCCTCTATGCTGCTAGCTTCTAGGGGTTAGTAGTTTTAAGCGCATGATAATAATTAGAATTTGGTACTGTAAAGCTGGATTTTAGATTTTCTTCTTTTAGCTGGATTTTAAGGCAATTCATCTTTTTATGGATGGTGCTACCCAAATTATGGAATTAGGACAATTGTGCAGAAGGGAATTTTGGAACTAGCTGAATTATATGTTGCTCAATTGGAAACCAGCTTTTTAAAATATATATAAAACAGCTATGCTGCTCTAATAGTGTAAAATGCAGACCGACTCAGTTAATGTATCAAGCAGATGAGTTAAAATATACAGCATCGCTAGTTACACACAGCTAGTTTTTTGGGTTTAGTGCAGCTAGAATAAATTTGCCGTCAGCTTTAGCAAAGCAGAAACTAGCATTCGTGGAGAGAATCCTGTTCTTGACACGTTGAACAGGTATGTAGCCCTTTAATGTACAAAACTCTTCCATCAACATCATACTTTTCCTTGCAGCTGCCTTGCAAAGTGGTTCCCTTTTCAGCATGGGAGGGAACTGAAGCTGAAGCACTTGGCCCAGGCCAGCCAATGAGTCTAAAGCTGAAGTGTCTTTTGAATACTGCCTATGCAGAGGGGCCACAGTTCTCCAAGGACTCAGGCAGAGGGATCTTTCCCAACCCTGTTGGTCGAGACCCTTTGACGAAAGATGCCAGTGATTGAGCCTGCCCCCCCCCCCCCCCATGCAAAGTATGTACTGTGCCACTGAGCCTTCACATATTCGTGCATTGCTGACTCTTGGCACTGCATGCTACACAACTCGCCTTCAGTGAACCGCTCTTGATAGCCTGCTGTGCAGTTGTGAATCTTCTTATATAGTATTGTGGATAAGTCTTCTTGTAGAGAGAAAGTCCCCTGCTGCACCAAACCTTAGCTGCCTCTACAGCTGGGGTTGGCAGCCTTTGGGGCTTAGTTTCACCCTTTTTGCTCCTTACTGTGAAACACACTGCGTCATACCCATGGTCCATCTAGCCCAGTACGGTCGATACTGACTGGCAGCAATGGCTCTCCAGGGTTTCAGGCAGGATCTTTTTCTAGCCTTACCTGGAGATGCTGGGGCCTGAGCCTGGGACCCTCTACGTGCAAAGCAAGTGTCCTACCACTGTGCTATTGCCCTTCTCCTAAAACATGCTGGAGGGAGAGATGGATACCTGTGTATGTATATGAATGAGAGGAGGAATGTGATACTTGGCCTATTTCTCTGATGGACTGTAGCCTGCCTTCCTCTGCTTCCCCCCTTCAAGGTGCCCCACTAGCAAAAGTAGTTGTTCGCTAGTGTGCCAGAATGTGGTGTTTTGAAGTGGATAGTTATGGTACCTGAGAACTAGCTCTTGACCATAAGAGCACTGTGAGAAGCAGGATACAAAAAGTCGTACCTAGGCCTCTGAAAACATTTAGGCAATCATGCCCTGACTGGAACAGCATATTTGATGTAGGTTGGCATGTCTTTATCTAGCAAGCGTATCCTGCCCTTCCTAGCAGCTTAAATATGGTTCCTGGGCTGTCTCCCGTCCAGGCACCTTACATGGCAAGACTTGTAATGGAGTTCTTTGGCAAAATAACTCCATCATGTCCCTTTAATAAGGCCATTTTCAATTCGTTACAAAAAGGTAGCCACCACAGACAGCCAAAATTTTGAGAAGCCGACAAAGACACACAAAACCTCAGAAAACACTCTGTTGTGAAATGATCTTGGATGAGAAAAGACGGGCTGGCACTTCCTGTTCAGTCCATGCATCTTTATTGAAATGGGGGGGAAACAGCCTCTAAAAATAACAGTGGCTTTACTCCAATCCAAACATAGCTACCTTCTCATTAGAACAGAAAGCCCTCTCTTCTCACCCAAAGAGAAGCTTGATTGGTTAGTTATGTAACACTGACATCAGTTCTTTTAAGGCCTTTCCGCAGCAGCGGTTTTACTGTGAAGTAAATGCTCTCTTGTCGTTGTGTATCTCTTAAGGTGGTTCATCTGTCGCAGGGGTATCATCACATTCAAACCACACCTATGTGGCTTTATAGTTGGGAAGCACATAGTATCTCATGGGGCCTGTTCAGACAACATATGAAGTCGTGGTTCAGCCCCTAACCCTTTTGCAGTAAATGGTTAGTGAACAAGTTTAAACCGTGGTTATGTAGCCACCATGGCTAGGAATGGTTCACACGACACGCTAAGCCATAATGTTTCACTCAAACTGCTTAACCGCCATGGCTTAGCGTGTCGTCTGAACAGGGTCTTAGAATTGTTACTTATTTGAAGGAGAGCATCGACACCTGCTTGACTATCTGTTATGATGGGAACTCCTCCTCCCATGCCTGCGCCATTTTTAATTTTGGGGAGTCTATCACCAGCCTTGCTCATCCAGCCAGCAAGTCTCCCTCTGCCCCAGCAATACCCTGTTATTTCAAAAAACTTTTGTGTTTAAGTTTACATACTTCTGCAGGTTTCTACCCTTTCCCCTGTGTCTGGTGAGTTTGAAGGTGGGAGGCAAGCTGCACTACTTCCACTGCAAGGCTCCCTGAGACCTGCCCTGAGCAGAAGGAATATTGCGTTGTGGTTGCCGGGAAAGGGGCTTGGACAAAGACAAAGAGGCTACTGAAAAATGTTTTGCCCACTTACACCATGCAGCCCCTACTACCTTCTCCACAGGTATGGGATTACAGCACTCCTTCACAAGCAGGAGTAGCAACCACAGTAGGCTCCTGCAGTGGCGTGAAAGAGAAGCTGCCCTGCTCAGCACGGCCCTGTGCCATAGTAGGGCACGCAGGCAGCTCCACTTCTACATGCTATGGCTACAGTACGTACAATGTCTCTCCAAATACTGGCATTTTTCCATGGTTATTTGTCCTCCAAATGCCTCATCACACTGGTTACAATCTTAAGACACATCGTAATAACATTTCTTCTTGGCAAAAACAACAACAACAATGTATTCTATTTCCTACCTTACTCTTTAACGCACTCACAGCTCTGTAGCTGGAGCAGCTTGGAGGCTGGGCTTCTCCTCCAGGGAAACTGCATAAGCCCCAACTCTGGGGCATGGGCCTTGCCAAGGTGACCTGGGCGGGTAAATTGGCAGAAGTGTCTGATGCTGCTCACAGTGCACAGTTGTCGCTGCAACGTCCTGGAGCTCAACGTCAGTTTGAGCAGCATCCGTATGGTCTTCCCCGATGCGGCAGGTAAGGTGTCGCTGAGTGTCTTAGACAGAGCTTTGTCAAAGAGCAACTTCCTTTCCTGCGCTGGTCTGTGCTGAAACAGAACCTCTGGACAAAGATCACAGCCTCTAAACTCAGCAGGCTTCAGTCCAGCCAACTGAGCTTTTCCAGAGGTTCCTCCATCATCGGAGCATGCTCAGTGAGTTCACTGAGACGCTTCTTCTCTTGCATCTCAATCAGGGCACTGCGCTGATTCACAACCTCCAGTAGCTGCGACAGGATCTTCTTCTCTGCCAGCTGGTGCTCAAGGGTTTTTGAAGGCTCTGTTAAAAACACAAACACAGAGCTCAGGGAAAGTCACTGTCATGGTCTTGGGCTACTTAGTGAAGCAGGGCTGTGGACCCTGTAGCCCTCCAGATGAGAGTTGGAATCCCACAACATCTGGAGAGCCACTATTGTAATGGAAGCAAGTTCTCAGTTTAATGTACATGTTTGAATATCTTCTATTACTCCTCTAGAATGTATTTATTTATTTAATTATATTTATATACTGCCCCATAGCCGAAGCCCTCTGGGCGGTTTACAAAAGTTAAAAACAATGAACCTTAAAATAGATATACAAAATTTAAAACCACTAAAAGTATAAAAACAACAATATCCATTTAAAACAACTATTCTCAGGTTAGTTATAAAATCAGCATATGCTGTTAAATGCCTGGGAAAAGAGAAAGATCTTGACCTGGTGGTGACAAGATAACAATGTTGGCGCCAGGCAGGTCTCGTTGGGGACAATTGGGGGGCCACCACTGAGAAGGCCCTCTCCCTTGTTGCTATCCTCTGAGCTTCTCTTGGAGTAGGCACTAGGAGGAGGACCTTAGAAGTTGAGTGCAGTGTACGGGTTGGTTCATGTCGGGAGAGACGTTCCATCAGGTATGGTGCTTTCAAGCCGTGTAAGGCGTTATAGGTTAAAACCAGCACCTTGAATTGGGCTCGGAAACATTAAGTGAGATCGACCAAGGTCAGTTTGTCTCTAAGATGGCCTTGCCAGAATTACACACTTCCATTCTGAACGAATCCAAACAGCCTAGTCTGTTATCAGTGTGGGCTTAGAAACAGCATTCCCACACACACATGGGAGAATGAGAAAATCTACCTTGTTAACAAATAAACTCGTTGGACGTTAGGGTAATTAATCCACATTAAGTTATTTGTGGGAAGAGAAGGAAGTCTAAAGAGTTGCAGAAATGGCTTGGCATGGCTGTGGTCCTGCACATCTTCATGTCTCCTCCTTTGCTCACTGTGTTCTAGTTGGAACGTGCCAGTCACTTCCCTCTCCCCCACGTACAGGTTTTGTTGACACCTGCAGTCCTAGCATGAGCTTTATACTCCCCCAATCTACTCCCTCTTACCATCCATGTTATAGTACTGCCGCAGCTCCTGATCCAGTTGGCACTGCTGCTCCTCTAGCTTCAGCTCTTGCACCCTAAGGGGTAAAAGAACCGTGAACCTTTGTAGCCCACAACTGAGGAAAAGCTCACGGAAACATGAGAGAGCTCTTCCCTCCACCCCACAAGAAGCCTCGCCATTCATTCCCCCTTTGTTGCTAGCTGCCCTCTAATGCACATTATACTGTCAGCTCAAATAACCATATACGTTTAAGACTAAATGAGAAAGAACTAGTGAGCACGGGTGACAGTAATAATGAATTAGACATGTCTAACGGTCGTTTCCCAGGGAGGCTGCCTGTGTTCCTTGGGAGAACAGATTCTTGTGCAATTGCCTGGGGCTTTACTAATGACAGGACTTTACCAGTGGAGTATTTCTTCTTCATCTGTACCGTAGACATAGAATCCTAGAATAGTAGAGTCAGAAGGGGTCTACAAGGCCATCAAGTCCACCTCCCTGCTCATTTCCAGGAATCTACATCTAACATAAGGGCTGGGGCCAGTGCCAATTATGCATCCACTGCCGTGGGGCCACTCCTGAAGTTTGTTTAGGCCATGTACTGTCAGTTGCAGGTGTTCCTTTTCGAATACTAACACCAACAGCTAATTATAGCAGTGGGGTGTTTGGTTTTGAATGAGCTGTATAAAACTGAGTAAAGAAGAGGGGGACAGAAATGACATTGAAATTGATTTGGGGCCATGAACTGCTGTTCATGCAAACCTTTCTCTAACCCTTTTCATTATAAGCGTAGGACTGTTACGTCATATGGACGTTACATCATATCATAGCTCTGCCTATACTGCAGAACTACAATACAACGTAACGTCAATATGATAGAACAGTCCTGTGGCTTTGCAATCCTACTGCAGACCGTTGCATGTACAGCGGCCCACACGATTCAGAAACCCACTCCTTTTTGTAACACCTTAATAGGGCTTCTTTCTCCATCTCTGGCAGAGCAGCTTCATTCGTGCTCCATGTCCAACAGATCATCTTATCAGGCATAGGAAAGAATCTTCAACAGCACCACTCCAGTAATATGAGAAGCTGAGGGCTATGCAGGAGGAGGCCACACTGAAGTTCCTCCCCAACCAGTATTAATCCAGTTCTCTGAGGAATAATAATGCTGATGTGAGAAGCCACAGCATGGCCTACCCCCGTACAGTCTGGGGTTTCTCATATCGCCCCTGTGCCAGAGAAAGCAGCAGTGCTGTGCCAACTCCCCTATAAGGGCTGGCCCTCCCATTAGGCAGAGTGAGGCAATGGTTTTCTAGGAGGGCAGGGCAAGGTGTTTGAGGACACCATTATATGTGTATCACAGAGCCTGCTCTGCACCCCCTAACCTGCCTGGCTGCCCTCAGGTGCAGTAGAGGCAGCCAATATTGAAGTAGGATTCCCTCTTGTCCTACGCCTCAGGCAGCAAAATATCTTGTGCCAGCCCCATCCCCTAGTGTCATGAGCACCAGGCCTAATCTGGCAAGGCATCCAGGGCCTCTTACGCGATCATGAGGTCAGACTCCTCGCACATCAGGCTGTTCTTCTTTTGGACCAGTGAAAGCAACTGGTTGATCCAGCGTGCCTTTAGTTCAGACCCTGTAGGACAAAGGAGGTGAGAAGTTACCTTCACACGTCAGCTGACCATCTGCTGACATCCATCTGCTGTAGTCCCATCCCCATCCTTGTTGTAGGAAGCCCAGACTCTTACCTGCCTCATCCCGCAGAGCGCGTTCCAGCTTTATTCCCTTTTTCTCAAGCTCTCGGAAAGTCACTTCGATTTCTTCTAGACGCCGCTGGATTGACTGGAATGGCCAGAATGGCCAATAGATACAGCGTTAGTCAGAGCAAGGGAGGATTATGAAGTGTCAGAAAAGAGGACCCACACCCAGGCTGCAACTGGGAAGCAGCTTCCTGGAATAGCTGGAAGGGATTAGCAGTTAACTGACCATTTATTTGACAAAGTTTGACTGGTTCACTGTCCATGAAATTGAAAAAGGCCCTCGTGTTGAATCATGGCGTCCTTTAAGACATAAGGCTGGCACCCTCCTGATGTGCTGGACTACAGCTTCCATTATCCTCTAACAGCATGGCCATGGGGAAGGCTGACCACATTCCCTCCTGCACGCACAACTGTGAATGTGCAGGCTACTCAGCGTATTTTAAATAAACGTTTTCACTGAGCAATATGGTTGCAAACAAAAGCCAAGAAATCTAAAATGTTGCTGCCATGAATTTTACATTTCCATAACATTGTTAGCTATAAGCAGTTACAAGTGGTTATGAAATAACCAACAAAGCTATCCTATGGTGGAGGAGAGACGCTGTGGTAGAGTAACTGCAAATTCCTATGCCCTGCTTAGCTCATGCTGGGCATTGCAGCCTAACTTAGGTTCTGATCATTAGCATCAGCCCCTCTCTAGCTTTACAATTCTATCAATTAAATCTTTAAATACTTAATCAATTGACTGATCAAATCATGGTAATGTGTGTGTTGTTGTTGTTTTTGAATGGCTCAACCTACGCAGAAAGCATTCTCTTACATTGAAAGCATTTCAACAACTAAAAACTGTAAAATATAACAAGCATAGATAAATTTGAAACATTAAAAGATAAAAAGCCAATATAAAAACCAGGTAAGTTAAAAAAACAAACCAGGGAAAGCCTGTGTGAAAAGGCATGTTTTCAGGAGGTGTTTAAAAGATGTTACGTTTTCCGCCTCCCAAACCGCACGAGGAAGGGTCCTCCAGAGGGTGGGTGCCGCTACAGAGAAAGGCCTGCCGCCAAGGTTCTTCATGGCGGCATTCTGTTCATTTCAGAATGGCCAGTAGGACCTCCTCTGAGGATCGGAGTTGTCGTCCAGGTGTATATAAGGGAAGGCGGTCTGCTAGTTATGCTGGTCCCAAGTTGTTTAGGGCTTTGTAGGATAACAGCATAACCTTGTATGTGGCTCAGTAGCTAACATGCAGCCAGTGCAGTTCTTTTAACACAGCTTTTATATGAGCAGAGCTAGGTGCCCCTGTGAGCACCCTAGCTGCTGCGTTCTGCACTAGCTGCAACTAGTACGCAGTGACGAGTTTGCACGGCAGTTTGAAGATAAAGTCGCTCAGATTCGTCATGAATTGGACACCACACTTAATGCAGCTCCACTAGTAGAGGCGTTCAGAGCGCCGTCCGGTTCAGTTTTATTGGATGAGTTTCAGTTGGTGAGGCCCGAGGATGTGGACAAGGTGCTTGGCCAAGTCCGGTCGACCACCTGTGTGCTTGACCCTTGCCCTTCACGGCTCATTACATCAAATAAGGAAGGGATCGCTGGCTGGGTCCAGGAGGTTGTAAATGCCTCCTTGAGAGAGGGAGTGGTGCCGGCCTCTTTAAAAGAGGCGGCAATTAGACCACTCCTGAAGAAGCCTAATCTGGACACAGAGGACATTAACAACTACAGGCCGGTGGCTAATATCCCTTTCCTGGGCAAGGTGCTTGAGTGGGTGGTTCAGGACAACTCTAGACACTCTTGAATGAAACGGATTATCTAGATCCATTTCAATCGGGTTTCAGGCCTGGTTTTGGAATGGAAACTGCCTTGGTCGCCCTGTGGGATGACCTCTGCTGGGAGAGAGACAGGGGGAGTGCGACCCTGTTGGTTCTCCTGGACCTCTCAACGGCCTTCGATACCACCGACCATGGTATCCTTCTGGATAGGTTGTCTGAGTTGGGAGTGGGAGGTACTGTGTTGCAGTGGTTCCGCTCCTACTTGGATGGCCAATTCCAGAAGGTGGTGCTGGGAGATTATTGCTCTGTGCCGTGGCTCCTAAGCCATGGGGTTCCACAGGGCTCTATCTTAACCCCTATGCTATTTAACATATACATGAAGCCGCTGGGGAGGTTATCCGGAGATGTGGACTGAGGTGTCATCAATATGCGGATGATACCCAGCTCTACCTTTCTTTTTCATCAAACCCAGGTGAAGCAGTGACTGGGCACGTTAATGGACTGGATGAGGGCTAACAAACTGAGACTCAATCCAGACAAGACGGAGGTACTGTTAGCGGGTGGTTCATCTGTTTGGCGAGGTGATGTTTGCCCTGTCCTGGACGGGGTTGCACTCTCCCTAAAGGATCGGGTCTGTAGTTTGGGGGTGCTCTTGGATCCAGAACTGTCACTTGAGGCACAGGTGAACTCAGTGGCAAAGAGCACCTTTTATCAGCTTAGGTTGATACACCAACTACGCCCTTATCTGGACAGAGATAGCCTAGCTACAGTTATCCATGCTCTGATAACCTCTCGTTTGGATTACTGCAATGTGTTATACGTGGGGCTGCCTTTGAAAACGGTCCGGAAGCTTCAGCTGGTACAAAACAGGGCAGCCCGTTTACTAACGGGCTGGCCGGCGAGTTCACATTATGCCAGTCCTTTTACAACTTCATTGGCTGCCAGTCCAGGTCTGGGCCCGATTCAAAGTGCTGGTATTAACATTTAAAGCCCTAAACGGTTTGCGGCCAGGTTATTTGAAGGAACGCCTCCTCCCTTAAGATCATCTACAGGGGCCCGTCTCTGTGAGCCCCTGCCAAAGGAAGTGAGGCAGGTGGCTACTAGGAGGAGGGCTTTCTCTGCTGTGGCACCCCGGTTGTGGAATGAGCTCCCCAGAGAGGTCCGCCTGGCGCCTACACTGTACTCTTTTCATTGCCAGCTGAAGACCTTTTTATTCTCTCAGTATTTTAACACTTAATTTTAACTTAAATTTAAATTTTACTGTTCTAACTCTGTATTTTAATCTTATATCAATTTTGCTGCACGGTTTTATCCTGGTTGTGCTTTTTATACTGTATTTTGTATTTGTGTTTTTAGACTGTTGATTGTTTTATTATGGTTTTAATTTTTGTGAACCGCCCAGAGAGCTTCGGCTATTGGGCGGTATAAAATTGTAATAAATAAATAAATAAAACTTTCAAACCACACACATGGGTTGCCCCACATAGAGCACAATACAGTAGTCTAATCATGAGGTTACGTAACCCAATGATCTTGCAGATATAAGGCAATTATATGCAGCTATTAGACAGGCAGATGTAGTTAGCTACATATATAGCAAGGGTCATTAAGAATTGGCAGAATCTAGGAGCAAGCAAGGTACAAGAGGAATGTGGGGAGGCTAAGTGAGAGGTTATATTTAAGGTAGCAAATAAAGCTGCCTTCCTCAACTTGGGGCTCTCCAGATGTGTTAGTCTTCAACTCCCATCTTCCCCAGCCAACATGGCCGATGGGACTTGTAGTGAAAAACATCTGGTGGGTACCTGGTTGGGGAAGGCTGCAGTAGAAGTTTGAACACCCCTCGGCCGGTGGAGCACAAGTATACCTGAGCTTTGCAGAACCTCTTCATTTGGGCTTCTTTGGCTCGTCTCACCAGCGTCTTTTTCCAGGTTGGGTATTGAGGGTCTTCGGTCAAGCCCAAGGAATGCTGCGACCACAGTGCACAGACAAGAAACAAAAGCAGGATATTTTTTTTTAAAAAAAAGTCGTTATCCACCATCTATTCTAAACCAATTCAGTGGCTGGTTCAGGCTAGGGCATCACTGCTTACCTTCTAGCCATAATCAACACAATATCTCCCCACTCCCTTTACAGCAGATATTAAACACACACACACACACACACACAAAATGGAGCCTGGCACAACAACATTGGGGCTTTGGGGAAAAGGACGAGGAAGGAGTTGTCATAGAATCAAGAGTGAGTAATGGTGGAGCTTGGCCTACCCTACAGCTGCAAAAAGACTTGGGGAACTGACTCACTTTCCAGTCACGATTTGTAGGGTAGATGGGAGGGGGCATTCCCAGCATTCACAATGAGGAGGTTGTCTGTCAGGCTTTGTGAGGGACTCGCTAGTCATCCTTTCAGCACACAAAGGCTTACCACTGTTCCTATGAACCTACAGGCCAACTGCACCCCCCTTCTTTGCCTATTTGCAGCCCCCGGGGTTAATGCTAAATACTTCATTGTTTGTGGCTCCCTTCCAGGGCTTTGTGGGAAATCTGAGGCCTAAGAATGCCAATGAAAAGAGAAGGGCAAAAGCTTGCAGTTGCCCACATTGCTCCTGCTCTCTGTGCTGGGATTGGTCTAAGCTTTCAGCTAGCATGGCCAACCTGCCTGGGAGGCTCCTTCATTGATGTGAACTACTGAGAGAGTGTAAGCTTTGTGTCCTGTGGCAGAAATACGGCAGTGAGGAGAAGATGGGGCACAGAAAGAGATGAGTTATATTCAGATAGGGGTGCAGAGAAACCTGTAGGAAGAGGAAAAAGTGGGTAAACTAGTGCGGAGAAATCTGTGGTGGGCAGGGTTGTTTTTTTTAAAGGGAGACACATAAGAGCCCTGCTGGATCAGACCAAGGGTCCATCTAGTCCAGCACTCTGTTCCCACAGTGGCCAACCAGCTGTCGGCCAGGGACCAACAACACCCTTCCACCTAAGTTCCCCAGCAACTGGGAGAGAAAAGCAAGGCTACATATGAATCTGTGGATAGAAAAAGCAGAGAAAAAGAAGAAAACGTGTGCTTGCAGAGGAAGAAAAGGAGATAAGTGTAGAGAGACCTGTGGTGGAGGAGAGAGAGCACACTGTGGGGTGCTTAATGGAAGATCATTCAGGAAAAAATCACGCTAGATTTCAGCATGAATCAGGATAATTCACGCTAAATTTAAAACCTTGAGCTGGTTCACACAAGAATCCAAGATGTATGCTGGCCGCCATTTTATTATTTATTTATTTATTTAAAATATTTGTATCCCGCCCTATATCATTAAGATCTCAGAGCAGCGTAAAGAATATGCAAGCTGCAATGCATCGCCATGAGTTGTTCTAGGGTTATCCAAGGGTTGTTAAACCTTAAAATAACCCACAACACCTGGGTTCATATGACAATTCAAGCTGTGGCATGCCCTTGCCACAGCTTACATGTTCAAAATGGCAGCTAGTACACATATTGGAGCCCTGCAGGTGAATTAAACCACGGTGGCTTATGAGTGAACCATGTCACTGAAAGAAAAGTCCTTTGCTGCTGTTAGTGTAGTGATACTGCATGTTTCTTGAGAGAAACATGCAGAAGTGGCAAAGAGTACTGTGAGTTGAGCCCAGCCCTACTCTGAAGGAAATCAAGTGTAGGACTTTAGACTCACAAAATCTGCTCCGAGTTCTTGGCTGTCTGCGTCTTCTTCTTCTTCTTCTTCCTCCTCCTCCTCGCTGTCACTGTCAATCTCGAGGGAATCTATCCAAAGAAGAGCAGCTATAGGGACTGAAAGTTTTTCAGAGCAAACTATCTTATTTATCTTTACATTCACCTGTACACAGATGGTGCCAAAGGGGGCTCTCTAGGCTAAAGGACGGGTCTGCTTGTGGGAGGACATGCATCTTTTATAGCTATAAATATCTGAGAGGAGACCTCTTTTGATATAATTAATTGGGGAGGCCGGCAGGCAGGCACAAGGATCCGCTGCATTAATTTCCTGTCTATGGACAGTGAAGGCAGAGTCTACTCTACGCCATACAAGATTTGGGCCTATTACTATAGTGCAATACTCACAAGAGTAAGAGAGAAGGTGTCTTTGTAATACAAGCCAGGCTTCTCCAACCTGGTGCCCTCCAGGTGTGTTTGCTGGGGCATGCTGGGAGTTGCAGTCCAACACATCTGGAGGGCAGCCGGTTGGGGAAGGTTGTTGTAGTGTGTGGACCAAACCATGTGGTTCCTATTCAGTGGGTCTATGAGCCAAACTACATGCTACACTTTCCCCATAAAATGTCCTGATATTTTGATTAATCAATTATAAATAGGGGTTCTGTGCGGTGATCCTTACTTTGAATGCATTGCACGGTGAAGGAAAACTTATCTCTACTTCCCAGTTGTGTCCTGAATGAAAATTCCCACCACCACACCCACCATGTAACTTGGGAACGTCTTTCCTAGAGCTCCAGGCTGCATGGGTAGCTGAGGGAAGCCAATTTCAGTCAGAACACAACTGAGGGGTAAAGAGACAAATCTTCCCTCATCTTGTAATGTATTCAAAATAAGAATCACATCCCCCCTCCCTGCGCCTGCTTGTAATTCGTTTTTTAAAAAATCAATAATGTGTAACTTGGCCCTAAGACAAGATGAGATGATGGTTAAGGGAGAAGACAGTGCAGAACGGGACACGGGAGAGTTAACTATTGACAAAAAGCAGAAAAGGGTTTGGTAAACTACCTGTGTTGGCTTGAGACTGATCCAGCACCACTTTCTTACTTTACAGCAGGGCTGGGCAACTTCTTTTTTTTATTATTATTAAATTTTTATTAGACTACTAAATACAACAAACAAATATAACAAGGCTGGGCAACTTCTGCCCTTTGAGATGTTTTGGCTTACAACTCCCATCATCCCTCACCTTTGGCTACGCTGGCTAGGGCTGATGGGAGCTGTAGGCCAAAACAAGTTGCCCACCTCTGCTTTAAAGGCTGGGAGTTCACTGGAGAACTCTACCATGGAAGAGGACCAGAGAGGGGGCACCTTCGCTCTCTGGGCCATGATGGGGACATGTTTGTTTTGAAGGAGGAGTTCAAAGTTCTAAATGTTTCCATTAAAGCAGGAACAGACAAAAGTGAAATCAGGTGTGGGGAACGGGTATCCCTCCAGGGTTGTGGGCCTGCACCACTGGCTATCCTGGCTAAAACAGATGGGAATTGCAGTCCCAACGACATCCGGAACGTCACACATTTCCCATAACTGGGCTAAATGTTCAATACCACAAAGAACGATATAACAATCTGGGCCTGTATAATAGAGAAATCCCACATGAGCTGGTAAAAGTGGGCAATGAAGCAGCATATTGCATTTCCTCACTTTGCCTGCAAAGGCTAAACCTTCCTACTTCACCACAGGTTACCTCCCAGCTGGATATGATCTGAAGCCAGGCTCTGAATATGTAACTATGCAATGAAGTGCACATGGCAACAATTGCTCTTGGACTTTGGTGCTGAGGGTCAAATCAGGGAAAGAGTAAACCAATTTTAACAGGTTTAACAATTTTAAGCAAAACCCCGTGCTTTCCCCGTGCAGGCTGGCGGCGGCTAATCCTAACACAGAGGGAGGCCGCTGGGTCTGCCTGGGTGGACGCCGACCAATCAGGAGTCACCATCCGCCTGGGAATGCATCTGCTGTGAGGACAGATGGCAGAACTGCTATACCCGCCTCACTCTATGGAAAAAAGTCAGGGTAAGTCCCCGACATTTTTAAGTCCCAGGTTTGCCGGAAAGCCCTTTAATGGTTCTGAAGTGGTTGCTGTGTCATATAATCAACGCAGCGCCACCTCGAAGCCACTGCAGGGTTTTCAGACCGTCCAGGCAGCCCCCAGATCTCATGTCATTTTATTCTGTTTTGCTAAGTTGACCCTGCAATTGCTTTTATTATCTGCCAGGAACCTTCAGATGGGGAAAACTATAAATAAATAAATAAATAAATAAATAAATAAATAAATAAATAAATAGAATTACCTTCTAATTCTTCGTTGACACTGGATTGTTGCAGCCACATCTCTGGAAAATGAAATGAGGTTGAAATTGGACTCAGTCTAGATAATTCACGCTTCTCCAGGGTCGACAGGCAAATCTTTCTCCTCTGGATGTTTTCACACTCCTCCTGTTCTGGTTTAGAGATTGCAGTAGTTGACCTCTTTGTGGAAACAGCAGGATTTACGCCACCTCTATGCACTCCCGTACGCAGGATCCCTTGTGCTGCTTCCTGGGGCTGGCTGCCAGTCAAATTTCTTAAGTCAAATGTATTTTTTTTAGGATGGGCCCGGTCTCCATCTACACTTTGGTCCAGAACGTGTGAAGCCAAGTCAGTCTCAGGAACAGAGTTCCCCAAATTTTCATCCCCCACAAGAGGGGGCTGCTGATGCAGTCGCTGAGATGAGTTAATTGTGACAGCACCTCCAATTTCTCTGGATGGGAATAGGCTGGATTCTTCAGTGTCTAGTTTTGGATGTTCCTCAGCTTCGCCTGCTGGCAGCTGATCCATGTGGGACGACAGATTCTCATCTGGCCTTTGTTGATCTGAATCCGTTTCCATCCAATCCGCCTCAGCAGCCCCGTCCAGACTGCCTTTGTCGGAAGGCCTGTAGAGGAAGGAATCCTAGGGTAACCAAACACAAAACCGTCAGTTTTTCCAAGCTAGAAAACTGCAAGCCCATAAGAGGAGCCACGCTAGATCATGTTCCCCCTTACTCATTATTGTTCTAAGGTAAAAGCCCCAACGCTGTCATACGGGAGTTGTTTCAGCCTCTTGATCAGTTTGGTCGCCCTTTTCTACAAAGTTTTCCACTCTACATTATCCTTTTTGAGGTGCAGTGACCAGAAATATACAATGTATTCCATTTGTATAAAGGTATCATGATACTGGTGGTTTAATTTTGGATTCCTTTCTTAACGATCCCCAACAAAGAATTTGCCTGTCTTACAGCAGCTGAGCACTGGGTCGACATTTTCATCAAGCTCTCCACCACAACCGAAGATTCCTTTCCTGGTCAGTCACTGCCAGCTCAGATCCAGCAGTGTATATGTGAAGTGTGCCAGTGTGCATCACATGACGCTTGCTTACATTGAACTGCATTTGCTACTTTAATGCCCATCCCACAGTTTGGGAGCTGTTCTCAATCTTTTTTTTTGTGTTAACCACCCTAAATAATTTGGTGTCATCAGCAAGTTTGGCCACCTCACTGCTCACTTCTAACTCCAGAACGTTTATGAACAAGTTGAAAAGCATCATTCCCAATACAGATCCTTGGCAGCCTCCACTGTTTACATCCCCACCTCCTATTGTGAGAAACATCAATTTATTACTACTCTCTGCTCTGTAACCAGCTACTGATCCATAAGAGCATTTGTCCCATGACTGCTTGGTTTGCTCAGCCATCTTAGCTAAACAGCCCACGGTGGGCTGCCATTTTGAATATTCAAGCTGTGACCATGGCTTGTCATGTCATCTGAACTTGGCGGTTAAACAACCCTTGCATAACCCATAGTTTGATTTAGGGTTATGTGAGGGTTGTTCAACTTTTGTATAACCCACCCCCACCAGGTTCAGACAACACAAGCCACAGTTGTGGCTTGAATATTCAAAAGCCACCCAGCATGCACCAGCACGTGCAGCAACCCACCATGGTTTAAAATAACGCATGGTGGACTGTGGTGATCATGCAAACCAGGTCAGTGTCTACCACAACCTTGTTCCCTCCAGATGTTTTAGACACAGTCGTCAGCCCCAGCCAGCATGACCAATGATCAGGTATGCTCGGAGCTGCCACCTAAAACATCTGGAGGGCACTAAGTTGGAGAAGGTTAGCCTACCAGATCACCCCTATCCACATGAATGTGACATTGTAGAATGACTGATACTGGGCTGAGTATCAGCTAGGAAGCACTAGACATCTCTAATTTTAAAAAGGCAACAATCCCCCTTACCTTATGGCCTGCTTTGAAAGAGGCTCTGTTGCTGGATGCAGTTGTATTTGCGGTGGCTGAACAGTGCAGCATGCAGTAGAAATGGCCTAAGTGTGCAAGAAGATGGCTGCAATCAGGTCAAGATACGTTGCTCGCATTCATTTGTCCCACCAATAAATGCCATTGCCAGAGCAGATCCAGGCTGCTCAAAGGAAACAAAGAAGAATAGGCTGGGAGCTATCTAGAACTGTGCTTACAGGAAGAGGAAACACAGAACCCCCCCAAAAGGGAGCGAATTAGATTTCAGAGAACCCAAACACTGCCCTGTCTGTAACCAGGGGTGTGTGCCATTCTGGCTTCCCTCCTGCACATTCTCAGTTCCAACCACCTCTCTCCACTCACCGTCATCTTCATTGAAAGCAAAGTCCCCCAGCCGCAGCGTCGTCTTACAGTGGTGACACTTGAAACAGCCTCGATGGAAGAAGTGCCCCTCAGCACTGACTCGCTCTAGGATGTACACATGCTCTCCGCAGAAATAGCAGGCATCACTGCTCCTCACAGGGGAGATGGGGGAGTTCTGCCAGAAGACAAATGGTTGTCTTAGGGCCCAGAGCAATCTTATGCTGCCTGCAGGCTCCCAACCCAGGGCAAATCTCGTCTGTTGATCTGTGTTATCAAGCGTTAACCAGGTCAGAGACTCAGGTCTAGCAGTGTGTTTGGTACAGGTGAAGGCAGGAGCCGTTGCAATACACACAAGGGTAAGAGAGAGGGTGTCCTTGTAATGTAAGTCAGCCTTCCTCAGATGTGATGGCTGAAGCATGTTGGGGGGTTGTAGTTCAACACATCCGGAGGGCACCAGCTAAGGGAAAGCTGCAACAGGTAGTAAAATGGGATGCTAGTGATGCCAAGCACTGGTCTTTAGCCTCTGCACCCACCTATCCTTGCTTTGTTATCCAGAGAAGGGATGGCACAGACCAACTGATCAGCCATTTAGATTTTTTTTGGGGGGGGGAAGCCACCAAATAATCAGTTGTCAGTGGAAAGGCAGTGGGACCCTCTGTATTGGGACCAAGATTCTGCACCCCTGCTCCAAAGCATGGCAGTGAAGCCCTTAGGGAGGACAGCCCCAGCTAGACATTAGCTGAAACTTCCAGCAAGTTGATCCTTTCCATCAGACAAGGGGAAGGGAGTGTTTGAGCCTCAAGAGGAGAGAGCTGCCAGGCTCCCTGTCAGTATGTAATTGCATCAGTGGAGTGCAATAAAATCTTAATCCACTGTCCAGTTACAACCGTCGGCTTCCTCATGGCCCAACAGTTGGTTCATCTAGGCTTATGATAGGCAGGAGAACGAGCAGTCTTGCACACTGAGCTCTGGAGGAGTGACAGCAACCCCCCTGACAGCACGCAAGTGGTCAGGCTTCATGGGCAGCATCCAACCTCTTGACAGCTGTTCTCTGCACATCTGCCTGTTTCAGTCACCAGTGCTCTCCTCTAGTCAGAATTCCAGTACAATGGCTTTGTAGACGGAAAGGCAATGAACAGGCCTCCGTAGATTTGAGCATTTGCGATCCAGCTCCTTATCGGCCTAGCAAAGTTAAAATTGGAACTGAGGGGGCAGGGTGGGTGGGGAGGATTTCCCAAGTGACAATTGAATTCCAATTTTCACAGGTGCGATTTGATTAGTGTTTGAACTGCAAGTTTAAAGTTATTGGTCATATGGCAGCTGCAGTTAAGAAACTGTATGCACTGGATTTCCAGTGTTGTGTTAAAGGGTCAGAAAAACCCTTTAACCCTTTAAACCCTTTCTGACCCTGTGTTAAAGGGTCAGAAAAACCCTTTAACCCTTTATACAGTTGATAGTAAAGACTCAAATAATAAGGTTTAGGAATTTCTCATAAACTATTTGTTCCAACACTGGGACGCAAATGGAAGTTTTCACTTATTGTTCTGACTTTCAGTGGCAATAAAGATCCATTCTCAGAGCGCCCACACACAGATTCCTACATCAAAGACATTTCCATGTCAGAATTCACAAGAAACCCCCATTTAATCACAGGGCTAGTTCACATGACACAGCCAGCTATTTAACTCATGCCAAGTTGCAGTGCATGCCAGGTATGTGTGGCAGCCACTTTGACTGTGCAACCCCTGATCGCACTGTATTGTCTGAACCAGGTCATCATGGGTTATTTGAGGGTTAAATAACCCTCACTTAACCTCTAACGCAAATCGCAGGTTAAGCGAAGGTTAAATAATCCATGATGAGCCATCTGTTGCATGTGAACCAAGCCATTGTGTGATATGATACTACACTCTGTTGCATATATGCACTGGAAAGCTGCAGTTGGTCATTCTTTTCCAGCATGCCAAGACAAACTGCATGTAGTTGTTTAACATGCTATGATCTTCATGTAGGCTTCATGTTATTTTTTGCAACGCAGTACCTCGCATGTGGGAATCGTCACATATGAAGCGGCCTTAAGTCAATCAAAAGGGATGTTGAGAACCTGTGGTTCTCCAGATGTTGCTGGACTCTTAACTCACAACAACCCCAGCCAGCATGGGCAATGTTAAGGGATGATGGGTGTTGGAGATTGTAACATATGTCTGTTATTGCAATGTATATGCTTATGTTGTGAAGAGTAACCTGGGTAAGATAGGGTTAATAGTACGCTAGAGAGTGAGTGAAAGGTGGGAGGGGCTTGTGTGTGTGTGAGGATTCTAAGGTTATATAAAGGGAGATCTGACAGTTAGTTGGCTAGACAGGGCTTAGGGATTGAAGAAGCAACATCAAGCTAGTGTGGTTTTTGTATAGGATTTTAGAAGGAGTAGAGTAGGTAGGGAATTAGGACCAAGCATTAATATTAATAATCTCTTTGTATAATCCTTATGTGTCTTTGTTTTAAAATACTACCTCCAATGTGTTGACTGACTTAACATGCTATCATTATTTCCTTGTTACTTCTTCTGCAGTGGGTTGTGGGAACTAATAAGGCATACTGGATGTCTCTGGAACCCAGAGAGAGAGAAAGGGCTTGGGTGTCAGTGGGGACAACAGATCCAGGTGAAAGCCTGAGGGCTTTGCTTCTTGGTTTCTGAGGTAGGAACTGGAGAAGGGGGGAACCTGGGCAGGAATGACACAGAGCCCAAACCATTTGCGGGGCCCACAGATTCCTCAGCCCTGCTCTAGAAATTCAACACCCAACAGAAAGAGAGGATGGGGCCCTCTCCAAAACTGATATAATACAAAATGAATACTAAGCGCAATGACAGGAGAGCTTACCCCAGCCCCGTGCTTCATCTTCTTGGTTTCTGCATCTGTTGTGGAGTTCTCCTACAACCAAATGGTATGTATTTGAAGCAGCAGTGAAGGCACATGGCCAAGAGTCCTTCGTTCCCGGGATAAATTCAACCCCACTGCTCCTTACTAACTGGGGATATCTAATGTGGGAAAGGAGCTAGAATAACCTGAGAAGATATTAAACCAGGTGCCAAAGAGCCACTAGCTAGTTTATAAGAAACAAAGGAAGTCACTGGTCGGAATTTCTGGTCATGGACTAGCAATGGCTGCTGGGCAGACAGACTCACCAGGTTCCGTTTACGTGACAGAGAGAGACTTTTCTGAAGCTTGCTGAGGAAGAGAATAGCTCCCTTGGTGCCACGTGGTGTCAGAGGTTTTGCCGTTTTCTCCTCTGGTTCTGCAAGAGAGAACACAGCATTTCCTGGATCTGAGCCCAGCCTCCAAAACTGAATTTGGTCCTAGGGGCAAAAGAGGTCCCCCACCCCTGGTCTAGTGTGGTCGGTAATCCCCTTGGATTACATGGCCTGTCACCCTGTACAGAATTTAGGTTTCAACTGGCAGAACTGGTTCTCTTAGGAGTCTTTTCCTACCCGGAGACGTCTTGAAGGCATCATAAAACTGGCTCAAGTAGGTGATCAAGCCAAGCTGTTCAAGCTCAGACATAGAAGCCATTTCAGTGCTGGAGAGGACTGGAGGGATCCCTAGCTCCTGCTCAGCTACATCAAGGGCCAGCTGGTTGTTCCCGATGGGGTCATTCTGGTCCAGTGCATTGAAGTCTCTAGAGGTGGAATTTGAAAGTTAAGGTGACAGACAGGACTTAGCTCAGGTATAGAGAAACTGTTTTTTTAAAAAAGAAAAAAGAAAAAACTCAGCCTCATCCCACCATCAACTGCCACCTGGCAGCAGCCATTCCATCAGGCTGCAGTGAGGGAGGGAGGCAGGGAGGGAGGAAGATCAAGAAGCAGCGTGTGCTCCAGCTTTGCTGGCAGAACTGCAACATTTGGCTCCTCTTCTCCTTGAACTGTTTTTCATTGCAGATGGGCATTCTAAGAACTTTAGAACATTAAGAATTGGATTTGTGTTTTTCTCCTCTCCCCCTTCCCAACCCCTTTTTCCTTTTATACTGTAAGCCTGACGGTAGGGATTTTATTCATTTTTTCTTGACATATAAGCCATTCTGGAAGTCTTTTTTTTAAAAAAATAAAGAAATAATTTATCCACAGAACTGAGACCGAAAGTGAATGGTGTGATGGCAATCACATAAATTGCATTCTACCATTTCCCCCTTTATTTTTTGGAAACACTGCACTGTCTCCAGTAACAGGGCACCACACAGCCCTCCTTCCCCTGAGAAAACCTGGCTCCTGTTCCATTTTGCTATTATTATTATTTATTTATTTATTTATTTATATAGCACCATCAATGTACATGGTGCTGTACAGAGTAAAACAGTAAATAGCAAGGCCCTGCCGCATAGGCTTACAATCTAATAAAATCATAGTAAAACAATAAGGAGGGGAAGAGAATGCCAACAGGCACAGGGTAGGGTAAGCAGGCACAGGGTAGAGGAGAGGGAATATTTGCTCTGCCTCACTTGGTCACCAAATATGAGCAAATGAAATGCTGCAGCAAGTCTATCAAGATCTGGCAGTCAAGACTGCAAAGCAACGATCCTTCATTTGTGGAGTCCTAGAGCTCCATCAGACGAGCGTTTTATTGCACGCTCGTTACTGGGTGTTCACGGAGTTTGCTCAGGTCCCTCACATGACTTCATCTGCCTCCCGCCCCTTCTGGCCTTTGTGCAACAAAAAACCACCTCATTAAGTCCGATGATTTTTAAACTCGGAATCACTGCTCTCTCCTGCTGTGTGCAGGAGAAGCAGCGCCATTAGAACAGCAGACTCAATGGGCCTCATGCTCGTTCTGTACTTCCTCTTTTGAAAAGAGGAAGTAACTGAGGAACAAAAACTCAGGTGGAGAAGCAAAGGTAGGGAGTGTGTTATTCCCCCCATCCACCCAAGTGTGATGGAGCTTCCTGACTTGGTGGCCATTCACCACAGAACACCCAACATACACCCCACCCCAGGAATTGAGAGACGTTCAGAAGAGAAGGCACAGGGGCAACATAGGCATGAGAAGTTGCATGTTTTGAAGCCTGTGCCCACACTTTACTTTTAGGACCATTAGGGTGAACGGGGGCAGCCAATATCATACGCTGTACGCTCTGGGGAAGAAGCTTGAGATAGGATAGTAGCTTAATGTGTCACTATGTTAGCAGGGCAAAAGCTAGCCATAGGGCAAAGTTTCTCCACCCTCAGCCTCATTTTGACCCAACATCTGAGACACAGAAGCCATGGTTCTGAATCTCCACCCAAAAGAAAGACCTGGGTGGGCATTCAACTCTGTGAGAACTTCCTGAAGTGGAATTATATACAGTAGAAAATGTTCCACCTTGACCACCATACTTGTAGCACCATATTGTGATTTCTTTTTTTAAAAGAGTAGATGCTGATAGCTACTGAGCTTCTTAAGATCTGGAGCAAATCATCAAGCCAAGTCTGCAGATCTTCTCAGTCTACTAGGTCCGCAGCACCTACCCAGAGCTTCTTAGGACTGATTCAACATGCATGTTCATCACTTGATGACTGTTGCATCAAATGGTGATTTCCATGTGTGAATGAGCAACCGCAGAACAAACTCCACTGATAGAATTTGCAGAACACTGCATACCACCTAATACATAATTGCTTTTCAGTGCAGCCCGTTCAAATATTCAGCTGTGAGTTATCAAATCTTGGGAAATCAAGTAACGTACAGGCATGTATGAACTAGTGCTTGCTTTAGCCCTTTGGAATGCACAGTGTTTGCCAAAAGAGATCCAGTCCTTTATGTTGGCCAAGACAGACTGAGATGTGTGTGCGTGTGCACGCATAAATTTTCCAAAATTTAGAAAATGCATTTAACAGGAAAATAAATAGATCTGCTCAAGAAATTTAAAATATTTCTTCTACAAATGCACAGCGAAATGTTTACTAAGAAGAAGCCTGCCATGAGATACAGTAAAGTCCAGCAGTTATAAAAGACAAAACCAATGTTGAACAAAAACGTCAACAGTTGTAAGACCCAAATTTCTCAGGACATGCAGCCTTGTGCTCAAAAGGTGACCCAACCGCAACAACCTGATTTGACTTCTAGCTGTTTCAAGCAGGGAAATGAGCATTACATAGCCATCTCCCACGTTTTTATAGTTTTCCTTTCTCAGCAACTATTCCCTCCCTTCAGCTTCCCCACAGGGGACACTCACAGAAGATCTGGTCGGAAGTGATGTATAAGAGCGCACAGGGCCAGGCCGCTTTTCCAGGAGTGTGTGAAGTCCTCCACCTTGATGCCATCGTAGCTTGCTGTGTTAGCTTGACACCAGCTAAGGAGTTCCTCATAGGCTCTGTTGGTGTCTGGAGGAAGGTGGGGCAATGATGGAGAGAGAAAGAACACAGAAAGAGCTAAGAGCATGGTGGGACGCGGAGCCTGGCACTAATTCCCAAGTTCTCTCTAGTTACAGAATTTCTACATTATACAGCAGGTGACGTCTTAGCATACTAGGATTTTATCATGTGGCCAGCTTTATTTTCCCTCCAGGGGATCTCAGGAAAAAGAAATCACACTGCTACCGGGAGACAAGATAAGTGTTTGCACAACTTTAGTAATAATTGTTAGACAGCCTGTTGCACTTCAGATGCAGCTAAGTTAGGAGCTCCAGCTGGCTTGCTAGACTGCATTGCCCAAAACTACAGCTCTGACACAGTTGGGGGAACTGAGATGTAACATGTACTACTTGAATCAAGAACTGTGCGATGCAAGTCTAGCCTGGTACAACTGACCTTGCCCCAAATGCCATGCAGGAACCAGCCCAACAAGCACATTACCTATCGTTGCAATTTGCAGCGCAGATCCCATGCTTAGTTGCATATTAGCATGCAACAAACATATCATTGAGCCTTAGATCTGCACCCCTGAATGTACATCCTAATAGCTCAGAGGAAGTGAAACAGCTGTGGCTTCACAGCAGGGAGAGATCCACAGACTCCAGTTCTAACCAGGGCTACAGTGAAGAGGCGGTCACGTTATCTCTTCCTTTCTCTCTTTCCCACACACTTTGTTCCTACCCACTATAAGGCCCGCAAGCAAGACAAGGCCAGTCAGTAGACAACCACTGGGAAGTAGAAAACAATGACAGCGCAGGAGGAAATGTGAGTAAACACAGAGAAGAAACAAGAGAGACGTGTAACTTAAAGAGGCAGGAAGAACGAAAGGGATGGAGACTTATAGATACACATGCTTGTAAAGCCAGAAGGCAGAAGAAAAAAAACAGTTAAAGAAACACAGCAACATCTGTGGCATATTTAGTTTAGATTGCAGAAGCCTGGATAACAAAATGCTACAACTGGAGCAGAATGTCACTGTTAAACTGTCATTTTTATACTGTTGTTTTTATGTTTTAAAATTTTGTATACTTTTAATGTTTACTGTTTTTAACTTTTGTAAACCGCCCAGAGAGCTTCGGCTATGGGATATAAATGTAACAAATAAATATTAAACTAGACGGATGGATGGATGAACAGACAGTTAGACAGATAAGACAGACAGACGTGCTGTGTGCAGCAGGGATTCCTTCCCATAGAGGTAATAGTTTGGAGGCTTGTGATAAATGTGTCTTTATACCCAGGGGCGGGGGGTTGAACAGAGGGTGCTTATGCAAGAGGCAGATACATTTCTGCTTTCTTAGTCTGACTGTGTGGGGAAGCAGAAGCTTTTTAATCCTGGTTTGCACTAGAATTAAGAAAATGTTTTATGTGGGGAGTGAGAATGCTGAACAAGTTGTTGAGTTCAGTTAGCATTCACCCAAACATGCAAAAAGAAAAAAGGATCATTTATAAAAAGGTTAATGTGCTTACACTGGTATGTATCCTTAGCCTCTCTGCACTAATGCAGAGAAGTTGAAAGTAGCTAATGTTATCACAGATTCTTTTCTCTTTCCTCCTCCTCTTCCTTTTTTCTTTTTCTTCTTAAAGAAAATCTGGCTACTGAGTCTATACTGCAAAAGACAGAGCAGGCGCGAGGCCAAACAAGCATCTGCCCGGCATGGGGTAGGCAGTGGGACATCCAGCTCCAGGCCCACTGAATCCCTTCCAAGGGTGCCCCTTGTCCTTGCCCATTACTAGCAAAAGTAGAGGGGGCAAAACAAACCAATAAAAGCAAATTGCTTCAATTTCTTAATGCATCCAGACCACAGAATTCAGCTCCCCTCATCAAAGAATCATGGTTTGTTTTTATTGTATACAGAAAATTAGGCACGGTACATAAGAGTGACTCCTTGGGGTGCTTCCCCACAGTCAGAGCCCTGTCTTCCCGGCGCCGAGTTGGCACCACCTTCCCCCCCAGGTGACGACTTCCAAGGACACTACCAACTTTATAATTCTGTGACCGGTGTGCAGTAAAGAGACTGTGTGGGCCATGGCCACAGAGAAACCCAGAAGCCACTGCATCTAAAGGAGAGGAGAACAGTGAGCGCAAGCAGGCAGGGGGCTTGTCCTTAAGTTAGGGTGACCGTATGGAAAGGAGGACAGGGCTCCTGTATCTTTAACAGCTGTATAGAAAAGGGAATTTCAGCAGGTGTCATTTGTATGCATACAGAACCTCGTGAAATTCCCTCTTCATCACAACAGTTAAAACTGCAGAAGCCCTGCCGTCTTTTGTATCTTGTTAAGAGGGCAGGGCTCCTGCAGCTTAAAGTGTTGTGATGAAAAGGAAATTTCACCAGGCACTGCGTGCATACAAATGGCACCTGCTGAAATTCCCTTTTCTATACAACTGTTAAAGATACAGGAGCCCTATCCGCCTTTTCAGATGCTCACCCTACTTAAGTGGATCCATACATCCAATAGCCAGGGAGGAAGCCTGCCAGACTTGCCTGTAGAGACCATCTCTGTGCTGCCACGGCTTCTCCTCTTCTTCTGATCCGTTTGAATTTCTCCTGTGATATACAGATTGCGAACCTGAAAGTAGATGCTCCCAGTTAGTTGGTATCTCTAACCATGGCTCAGAACCAGAATGGAACCCAGCTGATCTCCAAACTCCTAATGCCACCCTGGTCAAGTCAGGTGACCCTCTTCTTCTCAGCTTGGAAAATGAACCACACTGTGTTCCTCAGCTGAGAACAGCATCAGTGCCGGAACAGCATACAAGAGCATCTTGCAGAGCAGACTGTTCCCCCAGACCTATCACAGTGTGCACCGGCGTCCTGATACGTTTCCGTTACTTGTTGAAACATGGCTCAGAGAGGTGGAGAACTTTAAAAAGTTGCAAATGAGAAGGCTGAGACTTAGTGGAGGCAAACAACACAAAGGGGGGGAAACTGTCATGGGGCTGGAGCTGCTGCACCCTCCTCCCCCGCAACAATAGCAATAGGAATCAGAAAAAAGATCTGTAAAGCTGGAAGCTAAAAACCAACAAGAGACAGCTGTACTTGTTGTGTTCCCAATGCGTTTCGATGTGATTCTTTATCAAGGGGAAATCTCTTAAAAGCTTTTCAGGAGGATTCCTCTCCTTCTCCCTTTCTTCATCCTGCCCTGCCCAAGCTCCCACCAGTGGTAGGCCAAGTACCTGTGAGGCTTTGATGGCTTGAAGGTTGATGTTTGAGTATCGTGTGGCAGGGTCAATGCTGTACTGATTGATGTTCTTGTTGGTGTTGTCGGGCGAAGTCTGCGACAGCCACTGATATATGCTCTCTCTGGGTGGAGATTAAGTAGCAAAGTCCCCCTCTTAGTCCCTCAGCAACATGCACTTGGGCTTCACACAGTGAGCCTTCAGCGTTTAGGTGCCTTCAGGCAAAACAGTAAGATCGCCACCCCCCTTCCTTCTCCTCTTCACTGAACTCCCTCCTCTCCCAACTTGCCTGGCTCTGTGACATGAGGAACATCCTGCGCTCTTGTGCATTCCCACAACTTCATTAGACAACTCTACCTATTCTTCATTTTGTGCCCCAGGCCTCTGGCCTACTGTTACACACACAGCCCTGGGATCTCTCCTGGATGGCACTGGGAACTCTGCTGAAACTGTGAGTCTTGACAAAGGAACCAGAAGGGGCTGCTTAACAATTTCCCTCCGTACTGGCCATTTGTCCACTCAGAACCATCCGCCCTCAGTAGTTTTTCATACTTTGTGGCAGGGTGGGGTGGGTGGAATATGAGGCTTTTCACCAAACCAGGCAAAAAGCAGCTAGGAGGGATATTATTCTGAGTAGATAAATGGCTAGAAGGGTTAAGAGGTAAAAAGCCCTTTTCCTTTCCCCCATCATTCCCTCTGCTGAAACTTGCAGCCTCCAGAGGCTACTTAAAATTAAAAAAAACTTTGGCGAAAAGATACACATGGATGTCTGTAATGTGTACTTTGGCTCTCTGAACACCAATTAATGCCCACCATTTAGACACTGAGCAGCAGGAAACAGCTCGAGGCCTAATTGTAGTGCACATCTCTGGCCATCCAATGCCCATAATTACAGAACAAAAAATTCTTTTCTGTTAAAACCTCTTCATTTATTCATTCCTCACACAGCAATAAGCTTGTCACAGTATTTGAAAGCCAAGGGGTGCTTCCAGTTTGGACTTTTATCGTGCCATCACCCTGCCTATTTCATGAAATTTTACAGGAGGTCCACAAGCCGTCATGTTCCATCCCTAACTCCCCCATGTTTTCCAACTTGTTCTTCTGTCTTTTCCTTGTTGGAAAATCCATTAAGAAGGGAAAGATGGAAGGGCTGCACAATGTATTTGGCTGACAGTGCTTTTAGCAGCCACCCGTCTGGAAGCACCCAAAGCCTCAGAGGAGAGGTACCCTGCTATGCAAAACCTGGCCAGGAAAGGTCTACATGCTTTTGGCTTCTTTTGAAAAGTGGTGTGGTGTACTGGACGACATGCTGGATTTAGATCAGGGAAACCTGGCTTCAGATCTCCAGCCAGCTATTAAATTCACTGGGTAGTCTTGGGAAATCACTACTTCTCAGCTTAAATTACCTCACAGGGCTATTGCAAGGATAAAATGTACACCATCCTTAGCTCACCAGCGCAAGGAATAGACGTGTGATTATTAGCTTGTTTGCAAGGTAATTGTGACCCTTTTGGTGCTCTGTAGCTCTATAGATGCCTTTTGGAGTGGGGGATAACCAATTTCAGCTTCTTAGCAGAAGCTAAGAGACTCTAGGCTAGGGATAGGGAGCTGTGGCTCTCCAAATTTTGTTGGATTATAACTCCCATCATCCCCAACTGCCTGTGATGGCTGGGACTGATGGGAGTTGGAGTCTAATAACATCTGGAGGGCTACCGCCCCCTCATTCCTAATCTAGGCCATCTCTGGTGGCCAAGCACAAGTAAGTTTAAAGCAGAACTGCTCAGTCTGGACTGTCTACCCATAGTGCAATGGGAGAGCATCTACTTTGCATTTCAAAGGGGAAAAAACTGCCAGAGACACTGGAGCTGTTGCCAGACAGAATAAGCCGTGCTCACTCCATATATCTAAAGCCCTCTTCCTTACATGGAACAAGTAACATGAAAACTCTGCAAAAGATAATAATCCCCGCCCCCCGCCCCATCATCACCGTGGACAGAGAATGTCCCTTCTCAGAGCACTCACCTCTCAGCCAGCACGTTCAGAGGGGGACTTCCTGAGGCCCATCTTTTTACCATCCAGGCAGCATCAAAAGCTGCCAGGAAGCCTCTGCCCACACCAGTGCCCAAGGGCCAGAACGGCTGGAGAGCAAAGGAGAGAAAAGAATGAGGGAAGCTTTGTGGCTTGTTAGCAAGACGGGCTGGTCGGATGTTGGCCTGCAGCTCAACAGACATTGACACTGGACAAATGCAGCAGGAAACTGGAATTCTGGGATGCATCAGGCAGTCATGGTTATTTCACAGCCATCGTGCCGTGCACGGCATGTTTTGGAGATACAATTGCTCTAAGGGGAGGCCACCCTCACCACTCTCCCGGCCTGCTCCAGGTGTCAGCTGGCAAGCTGAACTTTGCCAGATAAAAAGGCAGCCTAGCAGAGTGTGTCAGTGAAAAGGACATTGTGACAGATTTCCTAGCTGTTGGATGAGGCTCCCAGCTAGTCGGACAAACAAAAGTGCAGGGTTAAAGAACAGTGTGCACAGTCCCCAATCAAAGGATACCCTTAGGCTGCCTTCCCCAACCTGGCACCTTCCAGATCTGTGGGACTGCAACTCCCATAATTCTCAGCTAGTATGGGCGACACCCAGTAGAAGGAGGGAAGTGAGTTTTCCAATCAGCGCAGCCTTATTTACAGCGAGTGCAAACTTGCATGCAATTACCTTTATGTAAGTCTCATGGAAATCAATGGCAATGAGAGCTGAATCACAGGCTCAGAAAAATCCCATGGTGTAGCCTTCCTGGGACTGTACCACTGCGGAGAGGAGATGACATATTTGAATGCTCTCCTGTTTAAAAACAACAACACAACAACCCTCGCACAGGGGGAATTGTTTTTGAGTAGGCTTTGCTACCAGGGAATTTTTTTAAGGGTGAGCATTCAATAATGCAACTTTCCCCACCTGTATTCCGAAGTGGTACAGTCTGGGGACACTGTACCATACGATTTTTCTGAACATGCAGATTGGCTCCAATGGAAACATAACTGAGCGAGAATTTTCTGTCAAGCTTGTTGGAGATGCACCTCCCTTCCACTGGGAGAAGACCACAGGTTGATTCTGGTCTCATTAAGGAGGCACTTACCTCCACGAGGCAGTCCCCCACCAACCCGATGAGCAGCTTCACGCCATTGCAGTCCCGCACCAGAGCCGCGCTGTCCGAGCGGTTCATGCAGGTGAAGTCAAACATGTCGACATCGGGGCGGCTTCGGTGGTTCAGTGCAAACTGCAAATTGGGCAGCTGGTAGTTGGTGGAGAAATTGGCAGCTTCCTTGGCGTAAGCAAGAAGAGCTTCCTGGTTCACATTCTCTGAAGACAGCAGGCTCTCTATGTCTGGTTTGTCCTAGTGAAGAAGGACAATTCCATAGTACATTCCATAGTAACCATGTTTTAATTTTGCTGGGATGTTATCAGAGGTATGGATTATATCTGTAGAGTGGGTGTCTTAAGTGCAACTCCCCTGCAGTCTTTTGGGATACGGATGGTTCAGAGTCATAAAGCAATGGGTCGTAAAAATGTTTGCTAGCGAAAAGGCATCAAAACTTTGTTAAGAGGAGGAGTTCTTATGTTTAACTACCCAGATAACCACAGTAAGGCTTACTGACCCTCGTTCAAGTTCGTTATAGAGTACTGGTGCATCTCACCTGATCTGTTGTACCTCCAATCCTATCTTTCCCCAAACAGTTTCTCATTCCAAGCATCATCCACAGTTTGATTCTATTTAGCATCCAAGCTTCAGCCGGAAGACAGCACAGGACTATGATGAGTAATATACAAGCTACCAAGTGTCTCCTTAACAACTAGGCCTTTGGGGAATTTTAGCTATTATACCAATTGATAACCTAAATGCATTGCTTAGGGACAAATTATACAATAGGATCAGGTGGTAATGTTTTTCTTGGACTGTAGTATTTTAAGCTGGTGTGTGTGTGTGTGTGTGTGTGTGTGCGCGCATGCACTCAAATACTTTCTGCACATCAATTGTTAACATGTTGGAGAAAACAATTTAGTTGTGCCTCCTCCATTACATGCTATTTTTCTGTAAAGGGAGTAGGGTTTTTCCATAGGAGAACATTCAAAACACACAACATCCAGTCTGAAGGGATACAATCCAGCAAATGAGTTACCCTTTGATTCTGTTGATTGCACAAGCTGCCCCTTACTAAAGGACAATTCACACAACCACACTTTTTGAACTCATGAAGACTTTTTCCTGCATGAAGTGAAATGCATGTTGCAGGCCATGCAGTCGGACACAAGCACAAATCACTGATGTGCCTTTAACAAGCAGTCTATTCTCAAAAAATTGCAAGGACCAAATCAAGATGTTGCATAAACCAGCTCTAAGCCTAGCAGGATCTTCCACTTCAAAAGCACATGAATTCAAAAGATGTTTTGGGGTCTCAATCCCCTTCCATGTGGTACTTGCTAAAGTTTCCATCTTTTTGCTTACATTTAAGATGACTCCTTTCTGCAGTAGGCTTTGCTTCTTGGCTGTCATGACGAAGTAGTGAGTGTCATCTTTATAGTAGACGATGTTTTCCAAGTCAATACCTAGTATTGTTGAAACACAAGTAGAACATTAAAAAAAAGATGGCTTGAAAAGGGGATTAGATAAATTCATGGAGGATTAGAGTATCAATGGCTATAAATCATGATGGCTATATACTGTCTCCAGGATCAGAGGCAGCATATCTCTGAATACCCATTACTGGGAAACAACAGCAGGGGATGATGGCTATTGTCCTCATGTCTGGTTGGTGGACTTCCCAGAGGCATCTGGATGGCCACTCTGGGAAGCAGGATGTTCAATTAGATAGGCCTTGGTCTGATCCAGGAGGACTCTTCTTATGTTCTTACAAGGTTTGGGCTCAGTTCAGACAACATGTTTCTCAACAGTGGTTTTAGAACTCCACAGTGAAGTTTTTACACCATCATTGAGAAATGCGTTGTCTGGAGGGAAAACTTCACACAACGGGGGAGTGTTTCTGGAAAACACTCCACACAGAATATCAATGCTGTGCAGAGGAGAGTTCCTGCACAAACGTCATGTTGGGTATCACGCGGTGGGCTCTGTGGAGTTTCCCCCATGTCTACAGAGTCGCCAGGCAAGAGTGGCAGAAAACCCGGGCGCTCTTGCCCAGCGCACTTCTATCGGCATGGGAAATAATCCCCCTCCGGGAAGTGCTTTGGCAGCAGCCAATAATCCCGTCCCTTGGTGGGGCAGAGTGATCAGGTGCTCCCCACATGTTCCCAGGGATGTTCACACCCCTTTGCCCCCTGCCCCGCAATCCATGTGGAGATCGGCTCAAGGGGACAGAAAGAGCTTATCTGATACTCTCAGGGGAGAGCCCGAGCTCCTTCTATCCCCTTGCACCGATCTCCAAATGCTTCACAGGGCCGGGGGAGGGAGGGTGAAGACTGTCTCCTGCAGCTCAACATGTATCATCAAACCGCGAGAAATATCCTTCCTCCACTTGTGGATCTCGGGGCGTGGTACATGAATATGCTCTTCTCCCCTGTATGTGACAGGGCGAGAAGGTCGTCTCCTTTTGCATCCTGAGATCCACAAAGGAAGGCAGGATGTTTCTCCTGGCTTGACGATAAACATCAAGCAGCGGGAGACAGTCTTCACATACAACCGGGCCATGATCTATTTGGAGATCAGGTCAAGGGGAGAGCATCCATCCCCTCAATCCGATCTCCAAGCAGATCGCAGCATGAAGGGGGAGGGGGGAGAGGTTTCCTGCAGTGTGATGTTTATCACCAAGCCGAGAGGAACATCCTGCCTTCCTTTCAGTGCGGCTACAGCAACCTGCAGTGGGGTGTCCTTACTGAGTCTGTCCCACTGCAGATTGCTTTAGCCGCACTGAAAGGAGGAAGGGGCGGATAGATCACTTTCCCTCCGAGGAGCAATCCAGGCACCCCACCTTTCTCCCTACGGTGATGGCTGTGGTGGCGACAAACGCAACATGCTGCTGTCCTAGCAACAAGCTGTGGTGCCTCACTGCAAAATGGATCCATCCGCTGAGGCTATCGCCTTCTTCCTTTAGCAGATGGATCCATTCTCCGGGGAAGTGCGCCTCTGCCGCCTGTTGCTAGGGTGACAGGCGCGTTGCATCTTTTGCCTCTCTCCCCTCCCCAAGGAATGGCGGCACCCCAATACAGTAAGCAGGAACCAGCGCCACCATTTGGTGGGGAGGGCAGCAGGAGGGTAAGAGAAGACTACCCCATGCACTCCACCCCATGGACAACTTTTACTGTGACACTTTAAAGCGACATGCTACAAGTCCACATTACTCAGTCCGTGGTGTGGAGTACTCCCACCAAAGTGTCATCTGAATACGGCCTGCATATATTTTGCATAATTTATTCTGCTTCTGTAAGAATTCATAAAAATGGCAAGGACCCTGTCGGCAAGCATCTGGTGGCAAAAATGGCAAGCATCTGTCGGGGATGCTTTAGGGCGGATTCCTGCATTGAGCAGGGGGTTGGACTCGATGGCCTTGTAGGCCCCTTCCAACTCTGCTATTCTATGATTCTATGATTCTATGACCCAAGATGATACAGAGAGTGGTCAAAAGAGTAATTGAGTCCAGCTGACCCTTTCTGTTTGTTTCTTGTTTGTTTATATTTATTTGTGATACTGATATGCTGCTAAATATAATAAAATCCCTAAGTGGTTATCACATATGTATTAAAATCACATTTAAAATGCAATATTAAAAACAATTCCAATTACAATAATAGTACAGAGCAATACAAGGAGCAATAAGATGGAGCGGGATTAATTTAATTACAAGCCAGGGAAGGCCTAGGTGAACAAGTGCCGTTTTTAGGAGGCATTTGAAACATGCCACATTTTCTGTGTCCCAGCACAGGGGAGGGTTTTTCCAAATGGTGGCTGCTGCTACTGAGAATGCCCAGATGCTGTTAATTTCAGAGTCACTGGCAAGGCCTCCTGTGATGATTTTAAAGGTTGGCTGGATATATATGCAGTCTGTTACATATCGTAATCCCAACTTGTTTAGGGCTTTGTATGAAAGCAACATAACCTTGAATGTGGCTCAGTAGCTAATAGAATCATAGAATCATAGAATTGCAGAGTTGGAAGGGGCCTACAAGGCCATCGAGTCCAACCCCCTGCTCAATGCAGGAATCCACCCTAAAGCATCCCTGACAGATGGTTGTCTAGCTGCCTCTTGAATGCCTCTAGTGTGGGACCCCAGTGCAGTTCTTTAGCACAGATGTGTGAGCATAGTGGGGTGTCCCCGTGAGCACCCTATCTGCTGCTTTTTACACTAGCTGCAGCTTCTGAATCATGTCCGAGGGCAGTCCCACACAGGCTGCATTATAGTAGTCTAATCGTGAGGTGACCAGTGCATGGATCACCATGGCTAGGCTATCCATATCTAGGAGTTGGCATACCAACTGAAGTCAGTAATGGGCACTCTGGACCACTGAGGTCAACTGGGCTTCCAATGTCAGACATGGATCTAGCAGCCTCCACAAATTACATACCTGCTCCTTCAGAGAGAATGCAACCCATCCACAACAGGCAAACAGCCCAATTCTCGGACCTGGGAACTGCCATCCCATAGGGTCTCTGTCTTATAGGGATCCAGCATCATCTGTTGCCTGTGTTTCCCTGTGTTCTCTCCTTACAAGCCATGCAATTACACAGACTTGACGGCACAAGGAAAGATCATCATTAATTGTAGGAGGGAAAGTATTTGGCCCAGACCTGTTTTGTTACAGAGGTTTTGGAAGAATTTCTGGTTGTAGATGCGAGCCACTCCACTGATCTCGGCCACCTCCACCTCGGCCCTGCTGTGGTGATTAATGAAGTTGGTGGTGATGCCAATGGCCAATTTCCCACGGGTCTCCTTTCGCTTAAAACCTAATGACAAACAAATCAGAAAATTTCCTGTCAGTCTTGAAGGAAAGGGGAGGGCTGACAGTTCAGGAAAGGGCCAGGGTGAGGGATAGGAGAAGAACATGTGGAAACGATTTTGGTCAGGGTACAGCCAAAATGGGGCCAGTGCCATCATCCCAGAAGAGTCACTGTATCTTCAGCAATGCAGGAGTCAACCCTAAGCCCCAGCTCCTATAACTTTCAGCATCTTTCAAAGAGGACACTTTCTGTGGAGGGACAGGGACTTTTCTGTGATGGTCCTGCACCTCTGGAATACCCTCCCCAGGAAGACATGTATGCCCCCCTTCTTTCTTGATTTTTAGGAGATCCTTAAAGATATTCTTATTCCAGTCTGTATCTGGATAATCCAATAGAGCTCTGTTTTAGCAAATAATATCTGCTGCTATTATTTTTAATGTTAATGCTGATATTTTAGGCTATTCTAGTAATCTGAAAAGCTATTTTATTTTGTTATTATATGTGAGCTGCCTTGCAGGAGGATAAGCCCTGAAAGGTGGAGTAAAATCTTTTAAAGAAGAAGAAGATGGTAGTTACCAGTCGTCAACAGGACGTAGTGTGGGCAATTATGATGGAACTTTGGGAGAAAGCTTAGCACCACAATAGGAAACCAGTCATCCTTACTTCATATGGTTTCTCTTCAACAGATTGGGGTTGGTGGCAATACAAAAAGGTTGAACCATGTCTCATATTTGAGGAATCGTAGGGAAGACCTGGGGGTGGAGTGGGGGAAATACTGCAACAATCCTACCAGGATGTGGGAAATGGAATGAAAGGAGATGGATAGGGAACTGCTGCATCCGCCAGCCTGCTTTGAAAATGGCCTGGACAAGCATCAGTAAGTGATGTAACTAGAGCCAGTTTGGAGGTGCCTCAGTGTCTACGGAGAATGTTTCCTCTCCCCCTTGCTTTTCATCTCCTCTCCTGCCCCAAGGCAGGAGAGATGCCTTTCAGATTTTTTTTATGACCCAAGCTATGGATATCAATGGCTGGTGTTACTGGAGTAGGCTATAAAGCAAGAGCAAACCCAAGCTGGCCAAGCTCTCTTGCCATCCTACTTCCAGCCCTTTTAAGAATGAACAGGGCCTCCTTAATTTGGTGTTGGGGGTTATTAGGAGAAACAAAGATGGCACACTGAGAAGCAAACCTAAAGTCTTCTCTGTCGAAATCTATGGTCCTCCCTCCTAAAATTATAGGAGGAGGAGGAGGTACTACAGTTATTAGTTCCTTTTTGGTTTACAACACTGTAAGCTTCCTACATTTTAAAAACAAAACAGGACACTTAGTTACACACATAGGCAACTTCAACCAATTATCTACACTTAGTCAGCTTTTAGTTTCCAGTGAACACATTAATTCAATCCTTTCCCCCACAACCAGAATGAGTAGGAGGCAGTGTTTCCTTGAGGTTTTAAGGACATGTCTGCAATCACAAGGATCTGCAACGCTACAAACCCATTTTCCCTTTGTGAACAATTCTTGATTAGGCACCAAATCCCTAAACCAGACTTCAACTACACTGAGCTGCCACATCAAATCCCAGGAAGCGAGTTAGATTCGCCCTCCGGCTTCTAGAAGCGCAAAGCCCAGAAAAACCTATCCATCACAAGCCAGAGATGCAAGTTCTCCCTCTCAGCTGTAGCACTTGCTTCTCTAATGCCAAAGTTAAGGAGAGAAGTTATTGTAGCCCTAAGAAGCTGTTGGGAAGGAGCCTGGAGCTGTCTTACATTGTACTGAAAAAACATGAGTAAAACCTGGTTGCACCTCCTTACTAAGAAAATTCTCCTACAATCCTCAAGCATCTTGGAAGGAGGATGCAGTCCTTGGCTGTGTTCGGACAACACAATAGTCAATGGTGGGTTAATAGTTGACTCCACGGTTGATAATCAAGGGGGTACGCCCCACACGCCATGATTAGAATAAACCATGGTGTGGATTAAGGCCAGCGTTGAGTTGACTGTGTGTTTGACTGACACATCCCCCACAATCTCTCCTCCACTCAGTCCTCCCGCTGGTATCCCATCAGCCATTGTGAGTTCTGCTAGCTGGACTAGAGGGGCAGCCACCACTTTGGCCACTCTTGCCAGGGAACTCTGCAGTCGCTGAAAATAACCAACCGTGACGAAATAGTTAATGGTGCCAGACACACAACATGATAACCAACAGTTGTTCAAATAATCAACAATGCTGGTTATTTTGCATTGGTTATTTTGGCCGACTAAACAACCATGGTGTGAAAAGTCCTGACAGACAACACAATAACTATTAACTATTTAACCCACCATTGACTATTTAATCTACTGTTGGTTGTTGTGTCATCTGAAACCAGTCCTTAAGTGATTGCTTACCTTCTGGCACAAACCTTCCACCACCTGCAGAGATGAGGACATCGAATTCATACTGGTTCAAGGGAGAGGAGCCCGGATGCAGTGCAGCTCTCCAGCCACCACCTGCAATAATAGGATGGAATCAAGATCCTTGCCATGAAAACCACCTCTTTCTTCATATTTCTGCATATTTATAAAGGAAGCAGAGACCAGTTTTGGTAGCTAGGGCTCACTGGCTAAAAGGCAAGCATCAGCCCAACACTATCTTGGCACTTGCTGAAGACACCACAGGGGACTGATCAGAAATCCAAGAATGGAATTTCTCACTTGTCTAAAGAACTTTGGACATGGGATTTTGCTCACAGAGGGACCCGCAACCATCAATCAAAACAGAAAACTCATACAAATATAGCAGTCTGACAAACCTGCCTGAGAAGAGAGACAAGAAACTTTAGAGGGTTTCTTTCTGGTTTGGTTTCTATGACATAGTCAACAGGCAAGAAAATTAATTCTTCCATGAAAGACTTTCTTATAATGATGTCTGGAGGGATCTTCCCAAGTATACATTTGTAAATCTGAGATTATTTTGCCAAATGATATTTTTAATGTATTGTTTTGGGGCCCAAATGATACTATCTTTCCGATCATCAATGTTTCAACTGTACTTTAGACTGCAGCAAAATAAACCACCTCCCATTATGACAGCAGGGAAGCCTCTAACTTATTGAGCAAAGCCAGTTCACGTTACAGCACAGGTAACAGGCGTCCCTGTGCCCTAGAAAGCAGTGCATTTCACCCCTTAATTCTTTTTTGAAAGGGAACCCCATCAACAACTCATGGCTGCATGTACAGGTGGTGAGGGAGGGGCCTGGGTAGGAAGCATTGCCTTTATGAACTCAAGGAGGCTGGACTCTTGACATTCTCACCCCGTTCTCTGGAATTTGCTGCTGGTGGAATGAGTCCCTTAAACTGCACATTGGTGTGAACCTGAACACCCAGGAGCAAAGCAACTTTCAGCAGGATGAGCTGCAGCTGACGGATACCTGCAGACAGAGAGGGAAGGGAGAACCAGTTTCAGAGCTTCTCAAGCCATTTTTGCCCTTAAATGCCACCCCAGACACCTCCTTTCCTCTTTCAAGGAGCCTGTTTCTTGATCTCCCTGTAAAAGTCATTGTGATGGAGACTTATGGGCTCCACCAGGTTTAGCAAGGAGGATACTGAGCCCCAAAGATTCTCCGGATACCGCCCCATGGAGCATAATCTGGCAAGAAAACATAGGAAGGCTAAAAGCAATAATGAGCAACAGACTAAATCCCAATAAGCCAGTAGGATTCAAGTCAGAGCAAAGCTGGTTTGACAAGCCACTAATTCGTCTGGCCCATCCCCCTTGACATGCTGATTATTCTATTTATGTACTTCTAATTATTTTATAAATTGGTAACATTTATTGGATGTCATTATTCCTGAATCAGTGCCCACAATGATGGGCAGTTTCCCTATAGTTCTGGCACACGTGTGGTACCTTAGATGCTGCCCATCTCTTCTTGTGAGACATGCACAGTCTTGTGAACTCCCTTTCGGACAACAGTGATGTTACATTTTGCAGTAAATGATCCCCAGATGAAGAATTCCTTGTCCTTAAAAGTATCCTTACCACCACCACCAGTACTACTAATGCTCTTGAGCTGGTCTTGCGTGTATCTATGGTATTGCTGGCACCATTCTCACCCTCGTCAATCTCATACTTACTGATGTGATCCAAGGAGCCTGTGCAGAAGCGGCCGTAGAATTTCTTGGCTCCCAGTGCCCGCAAATCCTGGATGGTAAAAGGCCAAAGGTGCAGCACATTGTTCCGGGAGAAGACATCTCTCTTCTCCATCACCACCACCTGGGCTCCGAGGAAGGCCAGCTCAATTGCGATGCGGAGTCCGCAGGGGCCTGCCCCAATTATTAGGCACTGAAATAAAGTTGTCACTGCATCACCACCCTGAGGAGCTGCCGTGACTGTAGATCTAGTGTAGGCAGGCAAACACACAGACCATACCACTGGAGCCAGCTGTCAGCCTAAGCAGGACTGAGTGGCATCACATCAAAACAGTGGCTATAAAATGGCTTTTCGGGGACAAAAGAAGACTCAGGGGACTCTCTGCACTCGAACACTTTTTTCTCTTTGCTGGTAGTGCAGTAATGATAATGGGCCTTTCCAGATAATTTGTTGAATTTGTGATCGCTGTTGTAATTAATCAATTGCTCTGGGGCAGGGGTGAGCAACTTGTGGACCTTCAGATGTTATGGCATGCAACTCACATCATCGCTCACCATTGGCTATGCTGGCTACAGCTGATGGGAGTTGTAGTCCAAAATATCTGGAGGGCTACAAGTTGCCCACCTCTGTTGTAGGGGATCTAGGTACATTTCTTTAAGGTAGCACTTTTATTATGGGGAAATCTAATTTTCAAAATGGCAATTATTTTACTTGGGGTGGAGAATGCAATTCCCCTGCTAGTTAACCATGCCTGTTAAGGCTGCAGCCCAGTTTGGATGTAACGACAACCCTAGGGTTGTGTAAATCATGGGTTGTTAGGGCCACGAGTGAGGGCATGAACACACTGACTCCCCCACACTTGTCACTTTCGTTTTGAATCAGCTTTAATTAACAACTCAGGATTGCCCCATTCCTAGGTTGTTTGATGTGACATTCGAACCCGAAACTCTGGGCTGCTTAGGGTTAATCAACTGAAAGTTTAACCTAACAATCATCCATAATTTGCTGTTGTGTTTAAACTGTGAGTTGTTTAACTCTAGAATAACCCAGAGTTCCAGATTTGAACATCACGTCAAACAACCCAGAAATGGGGCATTCCTTGTTAATTAAAGCTGATTGAAAGTGGAACTGATGAGCATGCAGGAGGCAGTGTACTCACTCCCTTGCTCAGGGGCCCACCAAGTCACGAATAAAACAACCCATGAATTGGCAGTACGTGTGAACCAGCTCTGCAAGTGCCCTCTTTAATGTGGCAGAATGAACGCCACTGGTTTCTACTCAATAGGGCGTGTGACATCATCACTGATGATTGACACAGTTCCTCTCCATCCTGCTTCTCCTCTTCTGTATGCTTTAAAAAACCATTTAACAAGATGTACTCCCCAATCTCCCCCCCCCTAAATATAGTTTTTGAAGGCTGTGGGCTTGCCCTCTCCACCATTGCAATTCATACATCTTCTCCTCTGTGTGTGTGTTGTTGTTGTTGTTGTTTTAAAAAAACAACTATCAGAGTTAGGAACACAAGTACAGCTGGCCCAAGCAGAATGACTTGTCTGCTTCAGTATTCTCTCCTGGCAAAGCCGCCCTTCACTCACATGAGTGGAGAGTTAGAGCTTGAATAAAGCATTGTTAGAGATCCAGCCATACAGGAAGCTCTTAAACACCCACTAAGATTTTTTGCAGCAGATGTTGACATTTCAGAACTTCAGGTGGTTGAGCACCCAAAGCCCTGCTGTTGCCCATCATGACATTGCTCTGAACAAGTTGCTGCAGATCCAGACAGATGTTTTTACAGGACATTCCAAAATTTGCTACATGCTTCTGGATCCTGCTCCCAGGGGCCACATGCATCCATTTAAGGCTTATCTCACCCATCAGTTCAAAGCACGGCCACATGCATTCTAGCCTCTGTGTCATCTTAAACTCCTGCTGGTCAGAGGTCAAAGGCATTATACTTTCTCCACACATGATGGATGGAGGGAGATAACCTTTGAAACTGGCTCCAGGGGATAGAGCCGTGTTGGAGGGTAGGTGGAGATATTTGTGTAGCACTTCTCCCTCCTTTCTATCCCAGCCTCAAGTGTGTCTCCCCCTCCCCAGCCCCTGCCTCATGTGCCACTGGCCATGTTGGCTGTGATTGATGGGACTGTAGTCTGACACATCTGGACAGCTCCAGGTTGGGGAAGGCCACTCCAGGTAGTGTCTGAAGACTGATTCTTGAGGAAGAAACTAACAAGGAGCTTTTCTCCACACTTGGCCTTCAGCCTACTTAATTTCAGCTCCCAGATGTGAGTTGCCTTTTTTGCCGGCTGAAGCCACAAAGAAGGCAGCAGTGGGCATGCTTGAACACTGCCAGGGCCTCGGGGTCCTGGCAAAGCCCAATACTAATGTCTTCCCCTTTTAGAAAAAGAGATCCATGCCCCCATTCTCCTAATTGTGTCTAGCCACCATTTTATTTCCCTCTGATCTACAGTAGCATTGTTCTAGAACACTACAGGAAATTAAAATAGTGACTAGACCCAGATACCTAGCAATGCTTCGAGCAGTGCTGCCGCTGCCCTGTGCTACCAGGCAAGGCTGCTAAGGCCCACTGAGGGAGGAGAGGGCCAGCCATTGTACACTTTGCCATGGGTCCCCTCAAAACTGGATCCGTTCCTCAGCTGAGGTTTAGGGTCACAAGATGAAACAGAGACAGATGTCACTCATCATCAGTGATGGTGCTCACAGCAGCACAATCCAGACAGCACTTCAACATTTCAACAGCTCCACAAGCTGGACAAAGAATTGTGTTTTCCCAGCAACAACATAGTGTAGCTTAAGTGCTAGGAAAATGCAGTCTTCTTGAAATATCAGCTAACTCTCAAGGGAAGTTATCTAGGAGTCCATGCAGATAACCAGCTTGCCATGTGGTAAACTTTCTGCCACACGAATATTTAGCCATCTGTACTGCCACAAATTTGATAAGATTTCCCCCCGCCACACGTGTGTTATAAAGGTTGAGGGCTTTAACAGCTGGTAAGGGTTCTCCACATGATTGGATGGTCACTTCTATTTGTATTCTATAGCTGGTGATGGTGAGTGGGGAAGAGATAGTCCCCTGAGATAGAGGGTTTCATGCCTAAAGCCTTCTTTTAAGGAAAGGCTTGTTTTCCCTGCTTTTTCAGATTTCACAATTCTAGGTGTTGCTTACATATTTTGAAAAATTACACAATGTTTGCAATTTTCATGAGATATTACTGAAAAACTGTATTGAGATATTGCTGAATTCATGTTTGTCCATGTGTTAGGTGAAAATAGGTTGGATGGTGAGGGAGTATGTGTGTGTGTATGAGCGTGTAACTAAAAATCATGTACAAGCAAATATCTTAATCTTAAGCTGCAGGAGTAAAATTGGGGGTGGGGGGAATGCTCACATATTTTCCCCCATTTTACAGGGTTTGTATCCTTGTCTCTTCTGTAAACAAAGAACCAGGAAGTAGTGATAGAACACTACCACAATACTGAGATAGGAAGAACTAATACCTTCACTCCATAGCAAGTCAGTAATTAGGGGTGGAGCAATGGCAACTACAAAACACCACAAAACCAGCCACAGTCAGCTGTGAGAAGCCCACAATGATCATTATCTTATGTAGTGTCCTATCAAGCAGCCGCTCTCTGGTTGTAGCATAACAGCCATGCTCTGGCTCCTTACCTTGGTGCTGGCGCATGCTCTCCCCTGATCATAGTCTTTATGTCCAGCCTTCTTGTCCAGCTTGGTCCACAAAGCCTTGGCACTCCAGTAGTTGAGACAAGATTTGAGTTTGTGATAGAACTGGAGTTGGCCAGTATGCTCCAGGTCCAGATGTCTGCACAGTGCTTCGAAACTGTCCAGCACCTCTTTGCACTGCTTGGCATGGAGAAAGGTGTCGAAGAGGGAATGGGACAGATTGGGTTGCTCCCCATCCTGTTGGCTCATCCTCCTGAGCAAGAAAGAAGCCTGGAAAAGAAAGGAGATAACAGATGAACCCCTGCATCTTTGGAAGATCAGAGGCATGGTTCTGCACGGCAAGGCCCGACAACAAGACGTAGCCCCTTGCCTCCAGTTTTGGCTGGGACTTGAGAAAAGGAAAGAAACATGACAAATCCATCACTCCTTTGTTTATGCCTACTTGTGTCCCAAGACAAGAAAACAGTTGCATTTTAACTCAAGACATACTCAAGCTTAGACATTAGAAGAATTTTCAATATAAGAGGGGGCCTTCCTTAGATATCCATGGTCAGTTGCCAAGAGTGGTCCAAAATCCTCCCTGACTCTTCTAAGCTGATCTACATGTACAGAAAGGGAACATGATACAGCCCTCATCAGACTATACCACTTCAGAATACAGGTGACAGAATTGCATGTGTGAATGCCCCCTCAACCTAAAAAAAATGAACTATCGACATTTTTTTTAAAAGGAACAAATAAAAGAGAAGAGTTTTCCCTGATGTGCTAGTTTTACAGAAAAGGAAGGTTTTGTTTTGTTTTTACAATAGTGAAGCTTTCAAACATGCAAACTTCACTTGCATTCTAAATTGAAACAGTCCCAAGAGGGGTGTACCATGTGTCCATTGGTGTAAACAGACACATGATTGAGCCGTCTCTTGCACTTTTACAATACAGGAGACTATGCATTCCGTCCTGTGCGAACAGTCAGTGCTAGCAACCAGATGAACACCTACAATTTTCATGCTTTTCGCTTAAGTGCATTTGCTTCCCAAGACCTTTTAAAAGAGCTTCTCTGCCTTTTGCTCCCCGTGTTACTCCATTTCCTTAGGGCTGAGCATAAGAGAACTTTTCTAAGGCAAAATGTCCATCTTGTGACCTTGTTTCTGTTACGCAATAGGTGGCTCAGTCAGGTTTTCCCTTGATCTGGTGTAGTTTAGTGGCTAACAGACCAAGCCATGAATCACAGTCACCATGACGATATTTCAGAAACCCCCTGATGAAGCCATGGAAGAGCAATGTATTAGTCTTGTATCATCACTTTATGCAGAATAACCATTAGGGAGAAACAGCTGGCCTTCCGTCGTTGAATGGACAGGAGCACACAAATGCTTCACTACACAGATCAGGACTTGAGACCTAACAATCCTGAGCGTCGTTCATTACATGCCTCCTTCTGCCGGGGCTCCCTACTATTCTCTGGCCAGCATGAAAGAAGAAATTATTTTTCCTACTATTCTGTACTAGCAGATTACTGCCATTAGACATTGGAGGAGAGTCTCAGATGATCAGGTTCATATCCGTACGCTATGATGATGTCCGTCATGTATTTCAATGGGTGCTTAACTGGACTGCTTTTGTTTTTGGAGAAAAAGCAGCAGCAGGCCCAAAATCTGCAAGAAGCTGCCAAACTAGGCTGGTCCCTGCAGTGGTTTTCTGCTGAAAATTGCTTCTGGATGCTTTTTGCTCCCAAAAGTGCCAAGTAGTTTGGCCTTCACTCAATAAAGGTTGACTTCAGTAGAGCTTCAATACTGTACTAAAAACAGTGGTAATAATACATAGCATTTATGTAGCATTTGCCGTGGACTGCAAGAAGATCAAACCAGTCCATACTCCAGGAAATAAAGCCAGACTGCTCACTTGAGGGAAGTACTTTTTACAAAACTGAAGTACTTTGGCCCCATAATGAGAAGACAAGATACCCTGGAGAAGAGGCTGATGCTAGGGAAAGAGGAAGGCAAAAGGCAGAGGGGCCGACCAAGGGCAAGATGGATGGATAATATTCTGGAGGTGACAGACTTGACCTTGGGGGAGCTGGGGGTGGCGACAGCCGACAGAAAGCTCTGGCGTGGGCTGGTCCATGAAGTCACGAAGAGTCGGAAGTGACTGAACGAATAAACAACAAAAAGCATTTTAGAATGTTCAAATAGATATAAAGTGTTACAAAAAAGGAATGAGTACAACAATCCCCTAACAATTGATATCAAACCAACAGTTATGTATATATGTATGATACAGAAAAAAGGGGGGGGAGTTGATACAACTTCTAGGGGAAGGAAGCTTAATTGAAGTAGAAAAAAGAAAAATTAAAAAGAAAAGAGACAAGAAAGAAAAGGAAAAAATCTTATATATATATAAAAAATATTTTTTAAAAGTTCAAATTGCTCCATGTCTCTAGACCCCTCACAACAACCCTGTAAGACAGGTAGCTCAGTTCTATTATTTGTATATTGCAGTCGGGGGGGGGGGGGAGCTGAGGGTGAGACATAGCAGCTTGCCTAAGGCTTTCTAGTGGGTTCATGATAGAGGCAAGATATAAACTTGGAACTTCCTGACCATATTGTGCTGCTGGATCCAAACAAGCCCACTGGGAGATATAGAGGGTCAAACATGAAAAAGCAGGTAGCAAAATGAGAAATTAACCACTTTGATTAAGCAACAAGGGCCACATTACCTTTTATGCCTAGAGATCAATGATTGATCTCTCCAGAGTCAGCCCAAGACATTTTGCTGCTGAGACAAAGAACAAAATGGTGCCATCTCTCACGCCATGTACAAAAGCCAACTGGACTGACAGCTGAATCTTTCTTCAACACTGGCAATATAGGACAGCACCTCCACTGCACTTGAAGGCAGCAGGCTGGTTTAGGGGGCACAGGGCTGGCTGCTTGGCCTATAGCTCTCTCCTCCAACACTTTGCTGCTGCTTCCCAGCAACTGCCGCCTGAGGTGACCACCCCACTTTGCAAAAGGGGAGGGCCAGACCTGAATCTCTCAATGTTTTGTTTTTAAATGCAGCCACGAGGAGGTGGGGTTGCTAATTTTATTGGGGAAGTGGCATGGAGGTCAAAGTATTTCATATTTTCTTCCTGCACTGTTTCCCTGATCCAAATTGTGTGTGTCCCCCCCACAGTTGCTATTTACTCCATGGGGAGAAAAATACAGGCACGATGCAAGTGGAACTCCTAAACCACCACATGCTTCCCTGATCAACTTTGCAGCTCCTTGCCTCACAGCTCAATTGGGATTATGGCGATGATGATAAGGCACAATATGCAGTTTGAACCTAAGCCCTAACAATTCCACACTCTTGGTAAGAAAGGCTGATGGATGCCAGTGAAAACCTCTGCGTCAGCCTTCCCCAGCCTGTTGCTGTCCAGATGTCATAGAATCGTAGAATAGTAGAGTTGGAAGGGGCCTATAAGGCCATTGAGTCCAACCCCCTGCTCAATGCAGGAATCCACCTTAAAGCATCCCTGACAGATGGCTGTCCAGCTGCCTCTTGAAGGCCTCTAGTGTGGGAGAGCTTTGGACTTTCATCAGTGCCAGCCAGCATAGCTAATGGTCAGTAGTAGTCTAATATATTTGGAGGGTATCAGCTTAGGGAAGGCTGCTCTATGCAATGCATGCTGAGGACACACAAAGCTCTTGAAAGGAACTTCATTGCCCAAAATTATAACCTCAGTCAACTCTTTTGTCATCCTTCTGTTTGAAAAGTTAAGAAAGTTTCTCAGGAATACAACAAACCCTTTGCCACATCCCTGCAGAGTTTAAGCAGGAAATAGCTCAAGCGCTTAGGGTACTGAACTATTAAAGTAATATTTGTGTGCACACATTGTCTTCTGCAAACCAGAAAGGAGTAAAACGCTAGACTGTTAAACTGAATGGGGCTTACTTCTGAGTAGACATACACAATGTTGCACTGTAAAAGAAGTTCCCAGCATCGATCAAGGTTTTTTAAGAGACGAAAATGTGGGTGGGCAGGAAGGAAGTTTCTAACCATGAAGCAGAGAAAAATTAGTACAGCATGCAGAAATAGTCATTGTGTTGCTCAGGAAACCAATGGCTGCAATTAGAAAAATTAGACAGCTTCTTTGTAGTACTTTTAAATGCTCCATTCAGTTGTATCACAGAAGGCAGGTAAACACATTGCTCCTCTTCCAAAATTTAAATAAGCAGTAAATGACAAATGTATGAACTGCATGCAATGATATTGTTACAAATATACAGGCTCTCCTCTTGAAATTGAAGCTACATCTACAGGTTAAACGCTTAATTTGTTCTCCTGGTTCTTAGAGTCTTTTCCATTCATGTGGGGACTCTCAGCCCAACCTACCTCACAGGGTTGTTGTTGTGAGGATAAAATGGAGAGGAGTAGGATTATGTACGCCACCTTGGGTCCTTGGGAGGGATATAAATGCAATAAATAAATAAATAATCCAAGATTCCTGTCTGGGAATCTTCTATTCCATAATAATTCATATTGGCTAGGAAAGCCAATCTTCCGCAGGTCAGCTGTCTAGCATAAAGTGGGAGAATAGGAAGGAGTTTGGCACATAATATAATTAATTGTAGGTTAATTTGGGGTTGTTTAACACAGAATTAACCCTGGTTCATACAACATGGAGCAAACTCCCAAACACTCTCATTGGAAGTTGCATACTCAGAATGGTGGTGGCATAACACACAAAGTTTCCTGGAATATCTAGTTTCAAAATCTGTTAGCTCGTTACACATAGAAGATATGGGATAAAACTCTACCAGTTCTTTAAATCAATTTCTTTTATACATACATAATCTTTCTTTGGATTTTGGAATTTTAATTTCCTTTACTTTTGGCAGGTATCCAGAGTTGCCCAGGTGTACAAAAAAGAGAGGTAGGGTTGTAGCAAATTGACTTCTGGTGTTATGGCAAAGAACACATTTCTCATATTTTTCTCTTTCTTCATTTTTGGGGTATATCCTGTCAAGATGCTTCTTAATATTGTGCTGCTTTTAATAATGTATTTGTTTAAATGTTTTAATCAATTATATGTATTTTATGGTGTCTGCATTTGTGTTTTACCCCGCCTTGATCCAGAGGTAGAGGCGGGTAACAAATAAATAAAGAAGTAGAAGTAGTAATAGTTGTTGTTGTTGTTATTGGAAAACTTTGGTTAAGTCTTCCAGACAAGATTCACCAGCTGTCCCCCTATCTGATACACCGGCTGTTCCACACAAAGAAGTTGTGCCAGCCCCCACATTGGTCTAGAAACACACCACGGAAATGCATTTCACTTGTGCTTCCTCTTTCCGTATTACCTGATAACATGCAAAACCTGTGGTGATTTGTACAGCTTGTCATACTTGCTGCTTATCATGGGAACTGTTCATACAAGTCCAAGAACACCATTTGGTTAGCCCTTTAATGAGTGGAAAGGGACATTGCCTCCTTCCTGCCTCCCTTCCCACTTCCTCTTGAGCTTCAGCTTCCCAGACACCCTGAGGTAAAAAGGCATGAAATACAAAGCATGTGTACCACACAGTGGTCTGGCAACCCCATCCCTCCATTTCAGCTGTTCTCTTCTGACACGACTTACATTTTGGTTGTTTGTACTTGTGGATCAGGGGATGGGGGAGACAACTTGAATATACAACATTGAAGAGTTATTTAGGGCATAATCCTATGCATGTTCAGACAGGAGGAAAAACTACAATTCCCAGCATTTCCCAGCTAATTTATTTATTTATTTTATTACATTTATATACCGCCCCACAGCCGAAGCTCTCTGGGCGGTTTACAACATTAAAAATAGCAAACATTAAAAGTATACATTTTTTTTTAAAAAAAAAAACCATTAAAAAAAACATAAAAACAGTATAAAACGAGTGGAAAGCTAACCATGCTGGCTGACCATGCTGGCTGGGGGATACTGGGAACCATAGGACTTTTTCTGTGCGAACATGCATAGGATTGCGCCCTCGGAATCTAAACCTAAACGCAGACTAGTAAAAAGATGTATATTATTTTAAAATGCTAACCATGATGTTTCAGACATTTGTTGGGATAAGCCAGACTGTGCTGACATCTCCCAGACTTGGAAATTTTTCTTCACATACACCAGACAATAGCAAGCGACACTGTAATCCCTCCATGTATGATTAAGTCCTACTCACTCTCAAGACCTTTACCCAGCATGTTATACAAGGCAGAAAGCTGTCTGGGTACATTTGACTTGTAAATTATGTTTAAAAAAACAAGAAACAGTGGGATGGAAGGAACAACAGTACAAGCAAGGACTGGCAAACAGGATACAAGCCAGGAGACTCCATATTCAAGGTGTTTTATGAGGGCTCCCCCACTGCCCTCCCTCCTCTTTCACTCCTTGACGTTTAAAGAGGAAGTATCCACTCACAAAACTACCATTTAAAAACACGCATCCTCCATTTTGAACATTAGGCCCTATCCCACTTGCTACACTTTTCCCTGACTGCGGAAAAAAACACCATTTCAAGAGGAGTAACAGTCTTGCAGCAGAAACAACAAAGAGTTTTGTGGCGCCTTAAAGACTAACGAATTCACTATGGCATACACTTTTGTCACCATGTCAGGAATGCTGACGTTCCACATGTACTTTGGATCACGTTGTGCTATATGCTGCTCAGTCCTGATGAATGACTGTCTGTTACCCACATACTTAGCTACCTCTGTAGTGGAACACAGCGGCTGTTTGAACAGAGTACAGAGCCCCTCCACAGAGACCTCATTTCAAGGTTTCAAGTCTAGAAAAGATTTCAGGTACGCAATAGAAACTTGCACAGAAAAATATCATATTTCGTGGTAGATATAAAGACCTTAGAAAGCACAACATATTGACAAAGGGACTTCATGCCTAATAAAATGGTTATCACAAGGTGAATCTCAGAGGCCCACACTATAGACCAGGGGTGCAGAACCTCAGGCAAAGGGGCCAAATCCAGCCCTCTAGGCTTCCCCAGATGGTCAATGCCCCCTGCCCTGATCGATGGTTTCCCAACTTTTGAGCAGTCCCCCCACCCCATTGTAAAAGGTTGAAATGCCTCTCCAAAGGCTTACTTACTGGCTGTAAGTGCTTTAAGCTAAAGCGTGTTGGTTTTTTGGGGTCCACACATTTTGCTTTAGCCCTGCCCACTGCTGAAATGCAGCACCCAAAACTTCTCTGAAATGGAATTTCGCCCTCAGGCTGAAAGAGGTTCTGCACCTCCGCTACAGAGCAGTTCAGGCAGTAGCCACGCACACACAAAAGAAAGCCTATGCACATATAGCTGTTTGTGCATAAGCCAGCTGCCCCCAACCTGGTGACCTCCAGATGTGTTGCACTACAACTCCCATCATCAGCCAGTATGACCAGGGAATGGATTCCTGGTCAAGTAGGCAGCCTATAACCTTGTTCACACGTAACAACAACCTTGAGTATGGGCTGTTGTTGAATCTTGGATTGTTGCTGAATCATGGGTCCCCATTATGTGTGAACCTTGCACTACAGTTTAACTATGGGTTGTTAACTACAAACAACCCAGAATTCATAAACCAACAACAAACCATGGGTTCTCTTTGAGCATTTTTCAAGGTTAACAACCCATAGTTAAAACGTAGTGCAGGGTTCACACATAACAACTCATGGTTCAACAACAATCCATACATTACATGCGAAGCAGACCTGTGTGTCTATGGCTGTACAAATATAGGCTCTTCTTTCTGATAGTACACTAAACACTTGAATGTCAGGGTGGTCTCACTCCCCCCCTCTCTCCATGTATATATCATGTCCTGAACAGCCCTTTCATGTTTTTGTGACCACAGACAACCCATTTCTGCTCAGCATTTTCTCACCCACTCAAATGCCAGCTAATAAAGCAGTGGTAGGGGGAATCTGAATGTATTAATGTTGTATATCTTCATTTCCTTTACCAGTTTCCCATTCTGTCTATCTATCTCTAAATGTTATGCTCTTTCTTGTTTTTCTTTTCTTTTGATGCTTAATATTCTGAAATTTACTAGGGACACATGGGGTGACAGCAGCCATTTGTTCATCTTGGCAGGTAACTTGGACCTGAAGCAAAGTCCTTCAGCAAGTGCCAGGTAGATCTCATTCCCCCTCCCTATGCACACACACACACCCCAGTGATACAGAGAAACCTGGTTCTACAGCTAAAAGCACAGATTAGGAAAGCCACTCAAGTACATTAACCAATTAACCAGGAATTATTTGTGCAATATGCTAAGCAACCAGCCACTTCCTTTAACCAGTGAAGAAATACTTGCTCTGTTAGATAGACAGGCTTGGCAATAGCTCGTTAAAAGCTCTGTAGCACTGACTACATTAAGTGATTGTAAGGGAAGGTGCATCAATCCCAGTTGTCTCTGTCATGTTCTGCCTATTCACCATATTCATTATATGCATTTATAACTCACTATATAAAAAAAATTCAGGAAATAAATCGCTGTTGCTGATGCAATATGACACTCTTTACCTACATTCGAATCAATGAAAAATCGGGTTTTTATTTAATGAGGAGCCATCCCGTTGTCATATAGACAGGGCAGGGACTCATCTGAAGCAGCAGACTGCAGGAAGCAACTTGATCTCAGAACTGCCATTCATCAATGACTGCATGCATAATCTGCTAGGCAGAGAGTGCTGTCGATACTTTCCTCCTTATGCCTTCTACTTCCAACCACTATTAAACAAAGCTACCTAAACCCCCAGGCAACCTGTGTGTGGCTTGATTTGCAGAGGTACCAAACCCTGGCTTTTGTTTTAGATTCATGAGTATTCAACACTTATGAAAGTCACACGCCTAGTATTAGATCCTTCCAAATATGAAGAAACTTCATGACACTCCCATGCCACATGCATAAGAACACACCCTTCCTTGCATTCTGCTTTAACCATGCTTGAAGAGTTGCATACTCACAGCCACACATATGCTTCACATATAAGCATACTTTGCACAGGTGGGGCAGAAGCCATGGCACTGCGCTCCTTAACCTCCCTAAGTGTGAGCACAATGAGACGATTAAAGGGGTAAGTAATCCATGTTAGGTGTTCTTGACTAAGGGCTCCTAGGCAGGGAAAATAGGAGACTGAACTGATGCCCTTCCAAGTTCGAACCCAGTGCCTTGACCAAAGAACTCAAATGTCTTTTTCAGAAGCACATACTGTAGCATCATTCTGCACAAGAAATCCTTGCTCCGAAGGAGCTCGCAATCCAATGTGGCTACACTGAGATAAACAGTGCATCTCTGATATTGCCTCTCTTTTCAGAGAACTGCCCCTGACAAGGCTGAAATCCGTGATTACACGGTCAGCACAATTGCACAAGTGGTCGCTACAACTCACATTTTCTATAATAGGTCCCTTTGCTTTTCTCAAATTCAGTTTACAATAGACACAAAAATGAACACCATGTGGATCATGTGACCTTCCATTTAGAAGACCTTAGCGCAGGATATTGGGGGGGGGGGGGGACAAGAACTGTGCAACAATACCTTCTCAGTTCCAGGAAGTGACTTAATCCCATGTTTATCAACGTGATAGATGTCAACAAATCAGCGGGAAATGGATACAACGTCATCAAGCCTTGTTTACAGTGGAGTTGACATGAAGCTCAACTGGACCTAAAGTAAGTTTTGATTTTATTTTGGATAACCCAGAAAGTGGATGGAACACAGTAAAAAAAAAGTTTACAATCTGTGGCTCACTCGCAGGGGTGGGTTTGGCCTACAACTCCCATGATCCCTCACCACTGGCTATGTAGCTAGAACTGATGGGTGGTGTGGCCCTCCAGATGTTTTGGCCTATAAAAGTTGCCCCCCCCCCCTTGAGCGGCACAATGCTGGTGTAACAGCAGATTTCCATGTTCTGCCAATGTAAGGGCAGTGCAAATAACAATCCTGTACTCATTCAGCAGGCATAACTCAAGGAGAATTTATCTTCATTTACCTAATTTACCTAAATTCAGGGATAATTTACCTAAATTAAACAGCCTCTGGTTTATTTTCATAACAGTAGAAATCCAGGGTTCTAGAGCTGAATGGCTTATTTGGTTTTCCTCTTTTGTGCCTAATGCTGGCACTGCAGACTTGTCACACAAGTGGGTATGTCCATATGACAAGCTGTCCCTTCTGTTGCAGCTGCTGCAAAGAAAGCTGCCAAGCAGAAGCAGCCTTTGATGGGGATAAAGTGATGAGCAGATCAGTCTTTAGCCTGCATCTCTGATCTCACAACACAGGCTTGTCCCACACTTGGGTCTGGGCTTGAGCAGGAGCATATATATGTATTTACAGTATTTACAGACAGCCCTATAAAGATGAGCCTCTTTGGGAAAGGCATTCCACATCCGGGGTGCCACCACTGAAAAGGCCCTCTCTCCTGCAGCTATCCACAGCAACTCACTCACGAGGGTCAGTTGGAGAAACGCCTCCAAAGAAGATCTCAAAGTTTGTGGTGGTCCTTTAAGTACGCTGGTTCCAAGATGTGAAGAGCCTTTAAAGTTAAAATCTTCAACCAGGCCTAGAAGCAGACAGTGAAGATGACAAAGCACAAGCATGATGTGCTCATATTGCCTGGTCTTGTAACCAACCATATTCTGAACTAACTGAACTTTCAAGACCATTTTGAAAGGGTGACTCACATACAAAGCATTGCAGTAACACAAACAGGAGGTTCCCAGAAAAGGACATGAATGAATGAAATACAGTTATTGCTATCCAGGGATGTTTGTAGCATAGCAACTTAAGCTGGTAAAAACAAAAAAACAAAACAGCCCTACCCAATACAGCCAATGAAGAAAGATCATGGGAGTTGTAGGCCAAAACTTCTGGAGAGCCATAAGTTGTCCATCCCTTCCTTAAACCACACCACATCCTTTGTAGGGATGTTGGAGAAATCCACAACAAATACAGATGAGTACAGATTTTTTAAAAATCTGACCTGTGGATTCTGCAGCAGACCAACTTTTTCCAAGTTGTGCAGATTCCACAGACTTTCAGACTTTTTTTTACTTTGGGGGGGGGGGAATTTGCACTAATCTGAACTTGGACAAGCAGAATTAAATTCTGGTTAAAACAAATTGATTCTGCCAATGATGGAATGATGGAACAAAAGATATAACCCGCGAAACATACATTAAAAAGAACTAATAAAATCTATACATCCCTAATTCTTCATAAATCATGTAGACATGAAGTTTCTTTCGAAAATCAGAATTGCTGCTGGGAACTTTTTAATTTTACAAATAACGTCTACACACACACACACACACACACAGAGCCAACTTTTCAAATAGACAAGGAACACACTTCCTCCAACTGTTACAGAAACAGAATATCAAAAGACATTTTCAAATGCAATAATCAATTTCAAATGTTAACTGCTGGTTTCACAGGTCGAAGGTATTTGCATGAATAGATTTTAACAGTTCAACTACTCTAACTGGGCGGGATTGGCAAAAGGACAAAGGTTCTTACACCAGAAGGTTTCATATTAACTGACTGGGTTATCATACCTTTGAAACTCATGAGCTGGCAATCCTATCCACTAAGGAGGTACATAATTCACAAGAAAGCAGGTGGTGATCATACAGAAAGGGTTAGCACAGGGCAGCAAATAAGAGGAATAGCTTCTAGATCCCTATCCAACACTGGACTCATTGCCTTCTTGAACATAACTGCTACATGTTTATACACATTTTCTCTCTCTCACCTAGAAACAAAAATGAGCAGGAAAATCTAAAGGCCTTTGCTAAGATTACATAAGAAGTTGGTAGCAGAGCAATAAACTGAACCCAGGTCTTCCACATCCCAAGCTACAATTTCATCACTAAGGGGGCAATCCTATGCATGTTTAAACAGGAAAAGGCTGGCTGGGGAATGCTGGGAGTTGTAGGCCTTTTTTCATGACTAAACATTGCATAGGATTGAGCCAGAAACCTCTTATCTAGATTTTTGTCAGTTACACACTTTTGCAAAACAGACACCAAAATCCTTTCCCTTATTCTGACTTAGAAATTCACTATCCAAACTTGTTTTCCAAGCTGTCCAAGTTTCATTTCCCACGAGTCCCAGCTACAGATTACAAACTTGTTCCAGGACTGTATTGCGAAGTATTTAAATAGATTTGTTATGAAGCAGCTTGGCTCTTGGTTGTTAAACATCAGATTCTCACTCCTATGGAAACCAGGCACGATTACCATGAAGGAAACATTTTCCACTCCTCCCCCCAATCCCAAATGTTCTGATTTACCAGAAGAAAAAGCAACTATCAAGGTTGTGCAGCACTTATCTATAGACCTTGTGGTTTACTTGGTTGGTTTTTGTAACAAAACATGACAATAAGCTTCTCTGGTGAGCAAGGGAAAATGGCAGAAGACTTAGCACTGGCCTTAAATTTTGGGACCTAAACCAAAATTTAAACCAAAACATCACCATTAATCACTCGTATTGTCAGTCTTTCCTGGGACAATTTCACCAGATCTAATCATACGAGAAGTCAAAACACCATCACTGCAGTGGGGTTAAGGGGAATGGGTACAAAGCTATTTCCTTATTGGAACAAAGCCCTTAGGCACCAGGGGCAATTTGAATGCAAAGTAGCCTACTGGACTGACCCAGGAAGACATTTAAAAGAGTACTAAAAGGCATAAGTAATTATTAATTTCTGGGCAGGCAAGAACAGTAAAAAGAAGAGGTGACACAGAAGGGCACCCATTCTTTTAGGGAGTGTCCACATAAATAGTTTATTGCACAGTAAATGCAACTACTTCTCATTTATCATAGACATCCCACACTCAAGACTGCAACTGTGGTAAGGAGATATTGTCCCCCCCAGTATTCAACCAATAATCATATCAATTTGTTCTCAGAAAAATGCCATTCTTTCCCAGTTTATCACAATATCAATTAATGTGCCATGTGAAATGGAATGTGACTGCACACATGCAACACAGTCTGGGGTCTTCTTGTAAGTCTCCCCAAAACCCTCACGCAGGTCATTCCACCAATCCAGATCATATTAGACATATTTAGTCTGAAACAGACTTTTTCATGCAGCATAATTTAACCCTTTTAGCACCAGATTAACAAGGTGTTCATTAGATATTTCTATACCATAACCAGCAACACCATTCTCCCAAGCATGCCTGTTCCCCCCCCTTCCCCCCCCAAAATCCCTGCCCTGTATGGCAATTAAGATTATTAAAATGTTTCCTTTGGTACTGAACAAGAGGATTCTTTTTCTGACTTTAGCTGGCATGTGGCTGGGGTGGGGGGGGATCCCAATTGGAAAAGGTTAAGCCTCCCCTCCCAGCAATCTGTGTCTCCTCCAATCTCCCCACCTCCCCCGCACTTAAATTTAGAAAAAAACACCCATCATAGGTGTCACTAGAAGCTGTTCTTCTACACACTTAATTTCACAAATTAGGAGCAATTTTCCTACAGGAGGAAAAGAGAGCAAAATAGGGCAAGAGATAATAAGAAATTGCAAATTAATTGTAACTGAAGAGAAACTACTCATTTCAGATGATCTGGGTCGGGTTGCAAATTAATTAAAAGTGTTTATTTTATCTGAGGCATTTCAATGGAAATTGATTTGCTGGCTAATATGACAACTTAATGCAGATGAAATAAGCAAATCTCAGATGAAAGCCAGGTTTAAATATTAAGGCTTTCCCATGCAATCTGTGAAAATATCTCACCAACTTAATTTAGCTTTAAAGTGAAATCCTGTAATGGCTTTTAGGGTTATATTCTGTCCCCACTTAATAGAAGGGTATGCATTTATTGGGGGCGGGGGTTGAAGAACAGTGGAGGAAAATGTGTTGATGCTGCAGGAAATAGCGGATAGTGGTAAATTGCAGTTGATAAAAAGACAGGGCTTTACTGCAAGTCACGTGCCTCTTAAAAAAGAAAGAAAGAAAAGCCTGGATTTGTATACTGCTGGAGCAGAGAGTCGTTAGGAATGATAAAGTCACAAAATGAAAGGCAGAAGTGGTTCGAGGAGCAGGGTCTCTAGGTCACAGGTCCTATCCAATTGAGCAGCCGCCCCCCACTTGGTGCCATCCAGATGTGTTCGATACAACTCCCATCACCCCTGGCCAGCAATGGCCATCGCTGGCTAGGACTGATGGGAGTTGGAGTTCAACACAACTGGGGAAGGCACCAGATTGGGGAAGGCTGCAGTAGACGCTAAGGATAGTTATACAATCACATTTTGTTTATATATATATATATACACATATACATACAATGACAAACACAATAAATTCAAATCTAGTTGTTGACGGAGGGTAGTAAATAGATCTAACATTTTTCTTCTTTAAACACAAAGAGGAAATGCTAGAATCCTTTAGCTGCTTGGCGGTTTTCTTTATGATTCTTCATAACAAATTATATTTAGGGCACAGCCCTGTCGATTGTGCCCTCAATAATCAGAAGCCCGCAAACTCAGGCCTTAGCTAGACATAAGGATTATCCCAGGCAAATGGAGGGGTCATCCCTGCCTGTTCTCGGGATCCCCTGTGTGTCATTTGGATGCCCAGGGATGATCCCGGGATATAGGCCTAATCTAGCCATAGTCTCAGAGGCTTCCAATCAGCCAGTGTAGGGTAAGAGGAGTGGCAGAGGTGCTCTTCACCTCCCCATGATCCCGCCCTGCCTTTTTCACTCCTGAGGAGGCTGGAAGAGGCTCAGGATAGCTCACCCCTCCCCTCCAAGCCCACCAAAACACCCCCTTTCCGCCCACTCTGAGGTCGAACATCCTGGCTGGGGAATGCTGAGAACTGTAGGACTTTTTTCTGTCTAAACATGTAGAGGATTGCACACTAGTAAAGTGATTGTATCTGGGCATGTGCAAAGTGCTCTTTCTTCACAATTGCCTATATAGTGCTGGGGGGAAAGCTCTTAGGACATAGTATGGACTTCAGTCCTGGTTTCTTCAATCTGTAAATGAATGCTTGCCTTCAACGGATAGAATTGCTCATATATATTCCACCACCACCCCCTTAATCGTTTCCTTAATTGCTGGCAGAAACACTTTGCCATTGCTGCATCTGTATGCCTGCTGGAAAAGTTGCATCAGTTGAATTGGTTTTATTATGAGGCTGGAGTCTTCTCGAAATCCCTTTCCTGTGGCTAAGTTTGCTCAGTGTCAATCTGGTGGCAGGACCTATTAGTTTTAACTGTCCCAAACTGAAAGAGGATGTAACAGCTGTGCCTGCCACCTTAATTCCTCCATTGGTCCTTTTGCCCACCCTCAAGCAAGAGCCTCCTTTTGCATCTTATTTTTAGGAACATGAGGGCTCATCTGAGCATGTGCAGGCAGTGAATCTACCACAGTTCTTTCCACGATGGCTGCGAGGGAGCGGAGACTCAGATCTCCAACTCCCCCTACCGAGGTCAGAGCACTGTCGCAGTCCTTGAAGGGGGGATTCCCCAGTATCCTGTGCCCCCTCAGACAATGCCTAGGGGCATAGGATTGCTCCATCCCTTTCCCAAAATCTGAGGACAGTGTTTAATAAATATTGCTGTGTATGTCCCTGTTTTGTACACACAATAAAAGCAGGCCATATCGGATAAAAAACAGATATGATGACTTGGACTTCAGCTTATTTCCTTACTTTCATCAATTCTTTTCTGCCACAGCTATTTGCCACAGCTCCATGTACCAAGACTTCAGTGTTAGAAGTTCTAGTTTTCCATCAGCATGAATAAAATAAATTCCTTAGATGTCACTTTTGCATTTTGTTCTTCCCAAATTGTAAGCAGAGCTGGTGTAAGATACATTGTTTGATGTATAATATTTGTTTCTGAGAACAAGATGTTCCCAAACTGATGCACTCACATTTTGCATGGCACTTGCAACAGTCAAAAGAGTACTAGTTGAGTGTGTTTGGGGTGGGGGGTGAGGAGAAAGGGAATCTAGCTTAGTGAATGTTAACATTTTCCTTGTATTTTCCACAGACAATTCTCCTTCCTCCTCAATAGCATGACTGAAGTGTTGAGCTTTCGCCCGGCTTCTTTCTCAGTTCTTGAAAGAGCTGATCTAGTAACAAAGGGACAGATGGATGCTCACTCATTCTTCCCCTCCCCATTGCCTTTCAATGCAAGAGCAAGCAATAGCCACATCCAGAGAAAACAGTTCCGCCAGTGGCTCTAGTTCTGCTTAGTTATTTAGAGAAAAAATTCCGTTTAAGAACAGCCTGTAACTCAGCTAGACAAAGCAGAATACTCAAACCCTGGATACAAAAGAATACCAGAGACGTTTACATGTAGAGCCAAACTTTTTGATTTCTGCTCTCCACTCAAGTCAGAAGACGGGAGTGTATACATCCCCACATCCTTCCCATGGCATTTACTCCTGCTATGGACCCACAAGACCAAATGTACAAGAGAAAGAATGAGACAGAGAGAGATCACTCCAATGCTCACTTTGTCCCTCATGAAAACGCTAGGACCTTGTGTGATGAAAGTTCCAAGGGAAGTGGGCTACAGGCTTTTAGTCTGTGTTACAACTGACACAGCAAGCAGACACACTCCTTTCCCAGATTAAGCACTTTATTGTTTGCTTGGATGAAAGTTTAGGTTCCCAGGAAAGTCAAATGAATACCAATTAAGGAGGTGCAGATGATAGAGCAAGGCCTAAAGGGAGCCCTACAGCCATGCCTTTTCATCTATATCTGTTGTATCAAAAAGGCATGCCACCTGACTGCTAAAAAGAAAGGGACCCATGTGGATTCTTATGTGGGAGCCAGAGGCACCCTCCGTTTGCATAAAATATTTCAGCTTCGTACTATAATTGGCGCCTCCAAGAAGTGTTCTCTCTGCTCCTTCTGAGCCGGACCGGAAGCTTGACGCATTTATCCCAGCTCCCCAATGCAGCTAAGAGTATGTAAACAACTCAGAACCCCCAGGCTTCATCTCCCAATGGAAACCCCATTCAGCTCAGACATAGCCCTTTAGCAGTTCATATCCCTTCTCCACGTCATGTCCTACTCCAAGGGTGGGTAGCCTGTGGCTCTCCAAGATGGCTTGGCCTCCAATTCCCATCAATCCTAGCCAGCAGAGCCAATGGTGATAGCAGTTGTAGGCCAACATATCTGGGTGGCCACAAGTTGTTGTCTTCTAACACCCAACCTATTGCGTGTTAGAAGTAGGCAGCTGATAATCCCTGACTATTGGGCATGCTCACTGGGGTTTATGGGAGTCGTAGGCCAAAACATCTGGAGGTCTACAAGTTACCTACCTCCGGTCTAAGAGAACAAGGCACTGGGCAGCATTTCCTGTTTTCAGCAGGGGCCTCGTCTCCTGGGCTTTTATTCATAAGAGGCAAAAAAGCAGTATATGACAGATGGGTTTCACCACAGTTCAGCTATTAAAACTGCCTGAGCCCAGGAAGAAGCAAGCATGAGAACAGGAAGTGCCAACTCCCTTAGCCCAGGTACAACGTTATTAAGACTGCAAAACCAAGCCCAACACAGCCTCTGCTGCTAAAGGGCAGATCTTGTAGTAGGCTCACTGTCTGCACAAGCTCACGTGGGCCCTGATATTCTTAAAGATAAGAGGCCTGCTGTGGTGCAAAAGGAGCATCTTGCTTGAGGGTGGGCAATAGGACCAATGGAGGAATTAAGGTGGCAGCTGCTACATCTTCTTTCCCTGTTTGGGAACATTAAAAATGACAGGCCCTGATCGAGACTGAGCAAGCCTTAGACACAAAGAGGCCCATAGTAAGATCAATTCAACTGACGTAACTTTTCCCATGGGCATGGAGATGCAGTAATGGCAAAGTGTTTCTGCCAGCAATTAAGGAAACAATTTTGAGGGGTGGAATATACATGAGCAATTCTATCAGTTGAAGCCAAGCACTCATTTACAGAATGAACAAACCAAGACTGAAGTCCATACTACAACCTAAGCATTTCCCCCAATACTTTATAGGCAATTGTTTAGAAAGAGCACTTTGCACATGCTCAGATGCACTAACTCCAGAAATGCACAAACCTCTGCATGTTTAGGCATTAAAAAGTGTTATAATTCCCAGTGTTGTGGGGTTTTTGTTCTGTCTAAACATATACTGACCCTTCGTAATTTAGGGAATAGAAAGTGAGATTTAAGAAATAAACGAGCTGGAGATCCCAAAGAACCTGTCTTCATCCCCTGGGCTCATGGGCCAGAAAGCCAAATCTGGACATCAAACAGACTGAGCTGGTCCAAAACATTTTACGTGCGTCAACCGGGCCGGCGGCACTGCGGGATCCAAAAGCATTGGGAAGGTCGCGGGGGAAAGCTAGAGCGCGAAGTTCTGGGTTCACACGCGGCGTAAGTAAGGGTGGGTGTCTCCTGAGCCGGAAGAGTCTCAGACACTTTAATTGCGCCCCTCCCCTCCTATCAATAGATCGCGTAAGAAGAATCTTTCTCAGGCTCTGCTAGTTGCAACTGCAAGCGCCTCTCCAAAGCGTCGTCCGCAGAGGCGGCTCGCTCTCCCAAGAATAAGGTCGCTGCTCCAAGCGCTTTGCCGACCTCCTCCCGCCTGGCTTGGGGCGGGCAAGATGTTGACTGCGGCTTTCTTGGGCCGCCAGGGGCAACTTTACACCCACCAAACCGGAGCTGTTTGCTGGGCCGCCGCCATCACCACATACCCACCCACGAACACTTGAGTTTAAACCCTCTTCCGGCAAGGGGGAGAGAGAGAGAGAAGAGATAAACTGTGTGCTCTGCACTTTGCACATGCTCATTGGCACCCGCTGCTTTATTATTGGGTCACGCGCGCTCCGGAGCTGAGCCACGGCTGTTTGCCAGGTTACCGCGCGCACGAGCACTTGGCCGTCGTGGCGCACGAGGAGGACGCGGCACTTACTTTCTGCCTTGCGCGGCGGCTTAGCCAAGAGGGAAGGAGGTCGCCGAGCGGGCGTCGGTCTCTGCGGCTCCTGAACTCACGCTGGCAACGGCAGGCGAGCTAGCTGCGCCCTGCACCGCGGGCTCGCCTCCTTCTCTTCAGCGCTCTGCTGCTGCCGCTCTCCTCGTTGGGTGTGAGTCGTTCGTGCCGGCTCCTCAGGGAACCCCCCCAGCCGAGATGACTCCGCTGCACTTCTGGATGGGGAAACGCCGAGGCTGTTCCATAGTCCTACCCCCGGGCTCAGCGGGGCGGGCGGAGGAGAAGCGGCGACGAGAGCGTCGCGGGCTCTGGCTGGGAGATTACAAGAAGAGCCACATCGGCTGGAGGCGGGGCTTCGTGGCCGGCTACTTCAAAAGCTCCCTAAGCGATTTAGGGCGCAATCCTATGCATGTTTAGACGGTGGGGGGGGGGAGGAGAGGGAGTCCTACAACTCCCAGCATTCCCCAGCCAGCCATGCTGGGAGTTGTAGGACTCCCTCTCCCCCTACCCCCAGTCTAAACATGCATAGGATAGTACTTTTAAAGGATATTGCAGCAAGACAATTCTGATGAGAGCGTTCGAATGCTAAACATGGGATCCGTTTATAATGCTAAAATAAAACATGGACGGGACGGAGCTGGAACGTACGGGCCTACCTTTCTTCCTTGAACTAGAGAATTTCCCCAAAAGCCTCCAGCCGCTGACCAGAGCAAGGATGCTGTGTCAAGTTTGTGTGCTTCTATTGGCACCATATCTGGCACCAATGGTTTGTAACACGGAATTCAATGTCGTTGTGACCACGGTGTGTAGCAGGGAGAGAAAAGTTCTTTGGGGGTGCAACCTGGCCTGGGAAATATTGGGACTTGTAGGACTTTTTTTCTGTCTAAATATGCATAGGATTGTGTCCTTAGTTTTAATTTTGCCCTTTGCCGAGGCCTGATTCACATAGGCAAAAGAGCAGTGTAGCAGCCACTGCAAATGTCACGATCTGTAGCCTAATCCACTGGGGAGGCTGTTTGCCAGAACGGGGGAGGGGGAGGAATCTTATTTAGCAATGCAGTGCCAAACTGGCAGTAGACAGGAAGTATTGAAAGGGCTGTTGAGTTAGAGGTTCCCACTAGCTTGAGGGTTGTAAGTTCCTGTTCCTCTTTCATTGAGTTGTGTCATCACCTGAAATAATAACTGTGGTAGCTGCCAGTCTGCCATTCAGACTAGCAGCAAAGAGCACAAAGTATCGGCCTAATCTCCAGACTTCACCTGAAAACGCTGAAGACTAGCTACTGCAACTGGATCATGTTTAGATTGTAAGCCTGTGGGCAGGGACTGTCAAGAAATACTTTTGTAAGCCGCCGTGAGAGCCTTTTTTGGCTGAATGGCGGCATAAAAATCTTTAAATAAATAAATAAATAAATGTTGGTTGCAGAAAAGGGCACCCAAAATGATCAAAGGCCTGGAGCAACCCCTCTATGAGGAAAAGTTACAGCCTCTGGGACTGTGTAGCCTTTTGAAAAAGGGGAATTAGGGGAGTTGTGATACATGTGTACAAAATTATGCATGGTGAGGAAAAAATGAATATCTCATAATGCCAGGATCATCCCATGAAGAGGAACTGTGGGAGATTCAGGGCAGATAATGTACTTCTTCATATAGACTGTGGACTTCAATACCAAAAGATATATTGATTGCCACCAACATGAAAGGTTTTAAAAAAGTGATTAGACGAGTTCCTAGAGGAAAATCCTCTTAATGGCTATATATTACCACCCATATCGGAGGCAACATACCTATGTATACCAGTTGCAAGGGAACATGAACAGGAAGGTGCTGTGCACTCATGTGCTGCTTATGGGCTTCTCACAGGCATCTGGTTGGCCACTATGTGAACAGAATGCTGGGCTAGCTGGGCCTTTGGTCTGATCCAGCAAGGTTCTTGTTAAATTCTTATCTCTTTTCTACGTAGCTATCTGTTTTAGCCCCTTCCCCCATTTCTGCAAAATATTTTGCATGTGTTAACTTTATTTCCCAAACAAGCACATGACTTTTGTCAAACTGGGATGACTAGATTGATCTGGGTGCAGAGCTGTTTGTAATAACATCAGTGATGTGGCTGTGTAATATTAACATTGTGATATATCTGAACACAGTTAGAGGCAAGGAGCTCCCTACTTCACAAGGCTCCAGTTGGAGGAAGGTGTGTTGTGTTTGCAGGAGAAATGTCAGTGCTTCTGAAAGGCCATGTTGACTCTCTCAGTGGTTTCTTACCATCCTCTGCACACATCCCTTCCTGAAGTAAATAACACATAGCCTCCAGGTTCAAACAACAGTGGGTGTGGAACCTTGCCATTTGTCACACAGAATGGCTTCACGGAGATGCATCCTTCTCTCATCCCACCTCTGTCATATTCTGTGTAGCTAAATAATAATCCCTGCCCCCATTTTGATTCTCAACCTTTGGGAGGTCACAAAAAGTGAGCACTTAAGCGTAGTTACATAAATTCACTCTCCAACCTTATTGCAGTACCCTTCAACTGCTCTGGGTGAACATCAGCAACACCTGCTGGGGGAGAGGAGGATTGCAGGGCACATCATCCCACCTGCAGTATGATTTGGTGCAATCATTGCCAGCTCCATACAGCAGACCCTTTAAAGATGTTTTTTAGTCTCACGGAGCAATGTGTGCAATTATACATTTCAACCATATTGTTGCAACACAAACAAAATGGCATTAATAAAACCTGAGAGCCCCCTTCTTGACAAAGGTCAGGGTAACCTCTAAATACTGCATAAATATTGGATTCTCTTCTAATTGAGCAGCAGTGAAAAGGAGTGACCCGAAACAAAGGAAGTCTGAGCTCTACAGCCCAAGAGTGCATTGCAGTAAAGCTCAGTGTAGACAAACCCTACATTCACCAACACATGCTACATTCACCAACACACACAAACCTGATGATTGTCCTAATATACCTGACATTTTACAGGGAGGTTGAAGGATATTTAACCTCAAAAGATGGGAGAAGATCTTGATCGCACCTCTCTGTGGAATTATGCGCATTAGCCCAACTCAACATCTCTCAGCAAAGGTACTCACCGCACTTATACCGAGCCCACAAGCAGAGTGACCGCTAAAAGCATCTCAAATTCAGAAGATGTCCTTCGCTCCAGATCTTTTCACACCAGTCAACCTGTTATCCCCACTTCCAAGGCAATGCTGGCCTGGCCACACACACTCAACAGCATATTTTTACTATTTTTATTTTTCATAAGCAAATTGTCTGTGATGTTGGTGGTGCAAAGTCCTGGCACAGTTTCTCTGTTTCTTCTGTGCTTAGGAGTCAGATGTTGTAAATGGATATTGTTTCTGCAACTCTAGGATCCGGATCAGAACGAGGCAAGCAATCCCAAGGAAAAACAGCCACAACAAAACCCAGTAGTAGGTGGGCATAGAGAACCAGGCTCTGCAGAGCTCCATTTTAGATCCTTTGAACCTGCTAAGAATAATAAAAACAACAACAGTCATCCAGTGAAAACAGCTCTCAATCTGATGTACTCTCTCAAAATGTACTCCACCCTAAAGAAAAATAAAGTTTATGCTAAGGTAACTACTTTTTAGTACACCCCCCGACATCAAAAAAAGAAGAAGATCTAAACTCTGCAAGCTGATTGTGCAAATTTACACATGTTTCCCTGTAACGTATTCTCTCTTTAGCCATAAGGCAGGGGTCTCCACCTTTTTGGACTTGTGGGCAGGGTTGGGAATTTGAGAAACTCCTGTGGACATCACCACAAAATGGCTCCCATGGAGGATGCAGCTACTTACATCATGGCTGCTGCTGTGGAGGGCTGGCTGGTCAAAAGTGAGCTAAAGAAGGGCAGGGGAGAGCAAGAGCCTGGGAGGGGGAGGAACAGTGAGATGAACAGGTGTGTAGGGGAAATGGCAAGGTTACAGGCTGAGGTTGAAGAGAAACAGCAAGGAAAGAGAAGAGAAAGAGCAAAGCTAGAGGCTAGGAAAGGGAGAAAGAAGAAGGCTAGGGACTAGCTGTATTCGGCACCTGATCCCAAATTATTTTTTGTATAAAACGGAAAAATAAACATAAAGAGAGTCCTGTTGGATTGGACTAATGGTTCATACAGTCCAGCATGTGGTTTCCCACAGACATTCACCCTCACTGCTGTTGTTGCACCCAGCAGCTGGTTTTCAATGGCATTCTGCCTCTGAACCCAGAGGATGCCTTTTGCCATTGTGACTAGTAGCCATTGATTTGTCAAATCCCCTTTTCAAGCCATCCAAGCTAGTAGCCACCACATCATATGGCAGCAAATCCCATAAACTTATGATGCGGTGTGAGAAGAAGGGCATCCTTTTGCCTTGTACCAAATGTCCTGCCACTCAGGACCCTTCAAGTTCTAGTATTATGAAGAAGAAAGAAAAACTTCTCAAAATCCAGTTTTTCCCCATCATCATCATATAAACCTCTTATCACAACTTTCCCCAACCTGGTGCCTTCCAGATGTGTTCAACTACAACTCCCAGCATGGCCCTCCATGCTGGAGATTATGAAAATTTTAGTCCAATACATCTGGAGAACACTAGATTGGGGAAGGCTGATTTATCATCTTTTTTCTAAACTAAGAAGCCCAATGGCTGTAGCCTTCCCTCAAAGAGAAGGTGCTCCAACCCCCTGATCATATGAGTTGTTCATTTCTGCAGCTCTATGGTCTCTTTTCTTTTCTTTTTTGAGATGTGATGACCAAGACTGTGGATGACATAACGGTGAAGAAAACTTCCCATGTGGTGGAGAAAGGCCAGAATAACCCAGTCTTGCCCTCACAAATACAATCATGCTAAAAGGTGAGTGAACCTCTTGGTTTCTACCGCCCTTCTCTTACAAATGGCTTCCAAGAGGAGGTTGCCGATGTTCATGCCATCATTTGAAAACCCTTGCTAGGCTACATGTCACTGGAGAGGGTCCTGTGGATGACAGAAAACATTACTCACAGGCAGGCATTGTCCTCTAGTTCCTCACACTCTCCGTTCACCTCTTCGCTGCCTGATTCTTCATGGGGCTCTTCTTCTACAGTCTTGCCGATGCTGCTTCTGTTCCTCAGCTCTGATTCCCTCCTGGGAAGAAAGCAGGGATTCCCCTTATTGCTCAGCCAACCCCAGAAAAAGAAGCTCACGGTGCAGCCAGGAAAGGAGTAATATCAGACGAAACTTCAGAGCAACCACAGGGAGCCTCCCCACCCAAGCAGCTTCTTTGGGACCCCTATTTTGGAGAGGAACTGAGAGTGGCCATGCCATAGGAGGCCTGCTTCATTTTACACGTCAGTCATCTTTACTGAAAGTAGCTTGGTGTTTCCCACATCAGTTAAGCCGAGTGGCACTCAAACACCAATGGCACTCAGATACCTAGTTTCCCCACACAGAGAGGGGCCGTAGCTCAGTAGTAGAACACCTGCTTTGCACACAGAAGGCTCCAGCTTCAATCCCTGGCATCTGCAGGTAGGTCTACGAAAGAATCCTGCCTGAAACCCTGGAGGGGTCGACAATATTGGGCTAGATCAGGAGCGGGGAATGTGTGGCCCTCCAGATGTATGGGCCTACAACTCACATCAGCCTTAGCCAGCATAGCCACTAGTGAGGGATGACAGCCCATACATCTGGAGGGTCACTCCTAGGCTAGATAGACCAATGGTCTGACTCAGTCTAAGGCAGCACCCTATGTTTCTACCTGTGTACGTGGGCTGGGAGCTGTGGTCCTATTGGAGCTCCTGGATGCACACACCCAGGCTTTTAAAGACATTCACACAATACATGTTTGCCATCAGTGAACTCCAGTGCAGTCGTGGCAAAAATAATTGCTGCACAGCATGAAGCTGAAGCCCACGGCTGGTAAGCCAGCCTTTCAAATCACAGGGTAATGCCCTCATCACTCAGATGTCTGCTCTCATGTAAGAGGACAGGCTGGCCCTTCAGGAGGCAATGGGTGTCATGTTGCTTTTTCCAAGGCCAAATCCAGCAGGATCTTCCTCCTTACCCTTCTGTACAGTGGCTTCTGTCTATGTCGCCCTCGGTGCTGCTTGACCTCTGCAGGCTCTGGTGTGAGAAGCTGGAAGATCCCGCGTGCAGGAGAAAGGAATTATCAGCAGAGTCTTCCTGGGGGCAGTGGGGTTGTCTGTAGGGAGGAAACACACGTAACCCGTCATGACAGGGACAAAGCAAGACAATTTTCCAGATATGTATGAGTCTCTCTCTGCTTGCCTCTCCCTACCTTTCTGGGCTTTCTTCCTTGACTGCTGTTGGTTTAACTACTTCTCCCTCAGAGCCGTGGCCATTTTCAGGGCTGTGAAAATGCTGCAGAAAGAACCAGGGAAGATTGTGGCAAAGAAGCCTCTGCGTTTCAACATTATTTCGACTGTATTAGTAGCTTTTGTAAGAAATTGATACAGTCCTGAGAACTACAGCCTTAATTTAGAAAGTTTCTGGCCCCCATGCATTAGAGCTTAAAAACTTGCACAACTAAAGAAAACTCCAGATGTAACATCCCAAACTCCTAAGATCTGAGGAAGAGGAAGGCGGGTGACTCATGGCTGCAGGAACGTGTATTTTTTTCTTAAGAAGGGTTGTTGACCCACAGGAACAGCTAGTCAGGGGCTGCAGCCAATGGTGGATGGGAACCATATCTGATGGTGGATGGAACCAGAGTCAAAGGTACAGTAGGTGAAGCCAGAGTTAAAATTGAGTGGGGGTTGCAGCACTGCATGGCTCTTCTTCCTCATACTTGCTTGATCACTTGCACTCACACGCTCATACACACAAACTGGAAAAGGGCCTGCAGCATCCAGAGAGCCAGATGACGCTAAGGACATGATGCTCAGGAATGCGGCCTTCAGGCCAAAGGTTGCCCACTTCAGCTCTAGGGATAGCAGGACTATTAGCAATGTTGGTCACTACAGCTAGCGGGATGTCATGGAGGCTGGCACAGAGCACTTCTGCCAGCGATTGTTCACTAATGAAAGCAAAAGGCTGCACAAAGCAAAGAGCCAGATAAAGGTGGGGCACATGGAAGGGAAAAAGCTTTACACTGAAGAAGATAGAGACTATGAGCTAAAGACCTTTTTATTTTCTCAGCATTTTAACACTAAATTTAACTTAAATTTAAACTTTGCTGTTTTAATTCTATATTTTAACCTATATGAATTTTTGCTGTGTGGTTTTAATCTGTCTCTCGTTTAACTAAAAAGAGACTTGAATTTGGGTCCCTTTTGTTGACATTTGAGGCTTTGTGGGTGACTATTTTCTTTTAAATCCTGAAGAGGATATGATGAGAATGGCCTCCCAGTTCAGCTTTACAGTGAAGAGAATCTTTTGTCCATTTGCTGGGGTATCGAACAGGGCAGGAGATCCCATTCCTGTACAGCGTCTTAAAACAGCTGGCACTTCATCTGGAGCAACCATTGGGAGCCTTAACTGAGGCTGTTCTTGACTGTGGTGCTGTCTAATGGGAAACCATGGCCAAGGAATGAATAAGATCAACAAATACTGAAGCATCACCAGCTACATTGCCTCTTGTCATCAGCCGCAGGGCCAAAGGTGCATGCTGGGGGCTGAAACATGCTGGAGATGGACAAACCAATATTCCAGCATGCCTTCCAATGGCGCTTCGGAATGACACAGCCTTTGGTATTGATAAGCCTTTATAAATGCAGCTTAATAAACACTGACTTCTTTAACTGCAGGGATGAAACAAATGATCTCATTTTAGGTTTGAATAAACTCATGAATGGATTTGAAACATTGTCCTGAACAGAGCAAGAAGCATAAATAATAATAATAATAATAATAATAATAATAATAATAATAATAAAAATAAATTATTTGTTACCCCGCTCTCCCTCTGGATCGAGGCGGGGTACAACACAAATAAAATCACCATAAAATACATACATCTAATTCAATCGTTTAAAACCAGTGCATCATTAAAAGCATGTGCGCAATGCATGATGGGCTCCTTCAGTGCCATATTTCTTGGTAGAAAGAAGGGGTGCAAATCAAGTAAATAATAATAATAAAAAAGAAACAGCAGATTTGGCAAGTGGAATGTCAATGTGTTTTAGTGTAATGTAAACAAGTAAGCAACAAGGTCAGACATGTTTCTTCCTACAATAAACAACGTAGAAGAAGGGATTCCTTACCATCAAGTGTTTGGGAATAACTGCAATGCTGACTCGCCTACGAGCTGATCCCTGGGATGCAGAGAAAGAATCCTGATTAGGAGATCTGTAGCCACATGGGAAAGCAGGAATGGAGCTCTATGGTGGTGATGGTGGAATGGCCCGCTCAGGGATATTCTAGGCCCCTTCCCTAAATTTTCAGTTTTCATTCAAAGAGTCCCATTTGCTTGTGGGGATATAAGGAAAAGTGTGCAGGTGGTGTTCTCCCCAGTTGCTCAGGGCGGAGGAAGCCCATTCCTGCTTTCCCATGTTTGGCTAATGAGTGCAAAGGAACTGGAATAAGCAGCAGTCTCCCCATACCACCTTCTTACCTGCTGGAACATTCGCATTGTAGGATGCTTCAGTTTCTGCTCACCATCATCTATGGAGACAAAAACAGGCCCTTAATGGTCATAGCTCACAGTAACGCACATGCTTTGCATGCAAAATGTCCCAGCTTCTTTCCCTGGCTTCTCCAGGTAGGGCCAGGGAATGCCACTGCCTATAAACCTGGAAAGCCATCCTGGAGAGCCATTGCCAGTCAGCGTGGAGCAGCCTTTGGTGTCCTCCAGATGTTATGGACTTCATCAGCCCAAGCCAGCATGGCCAATGGCCAGGAATACTGGGAGTCATCATCCAAAACTTCTGGAGGGCGCCAGGTTGGCAAAGGCTGCTGTAGACAATGCTGAGCTAGATGGATCAATGGTATGATTCAATATCAGGCAGCTTTCTATGTTCCTAAAGACAATCACTACATCATCTTAGGCGGTTTTATGCCCTGGTTTGGTCATACAGGAAGTGTATCCTGGTCCCTCAGATTGATGGAGCTTCCCGTAAACTTGATATCCATTATTCCAAAAGACTGTCAGTTGCCATTATTTTCTAAACAAACACCACTTACGATTAAAACCCAGGCAGAATGTACTATGAGTAAACATACTATTCAACTGGGGATTAAATTAACACTGGCTCCCAGATTTTAGACTGTGAGAACTCTGGGAGAAACTCTAGGCATAATGGTTCAGTGACTATTCTGAATCAATACAGGCACTTAGACTTCATTGTCTCTTCTTAATCTTTGTTCAGTCTTATTTTGTTTTTAACTTTGTAACCAAATGTTTGTTTGTGTTTCCACTTTTGGGGTCATATTTAAATTGTACTTTATTTTAATGGTGTTTATGTTGTAAGCTTTTGTATGGATTGAAATTACCCTGGGCTCATTGCAAGGAAGGGTGAGGTATAAATAAAATAAATAATATTTAATTAATTATACTGTCTCATTTTCTTGTGAACATTTGTGTGTACTTAGAATGCACTTTATGCTATTGTCAGTGAAATAAATACAGTGTCAAGTAACAGTGTCCCAGTTCAGATGGCTTAAGCCTCTAAGAAATATGTCCTACAACTCCCAACATTCTCCAGCTAGGGAATGCTGGGAGGTGTAGGACTTATTTCTGTTTAAACATCCATAGGATTATGCCCTAATTAACCATAGTTTGCTATTTCATTAGAACCAGGTATTGATAGTTAACCGACTTTAAGATCCTGCCTTGTGCTGAAGCTAGCAACCATAGTTTCCTTGTACAGATGAAACTGCGAACTTTATGTAACTCCCACTGTTGCAATTATAGTTTTCACTGCAGTCAGGAAACCCACGCAATTAGAGTTCTTGGTCTTGTAATTGCAATCAGCAGGACCTAGGTACACTGAATTTCATAATTAGTCAGCTCGCAGATCAAATCTCACCTGTTTGTAATGCTTATCTGGACTGGCGATTTACAAATTCGTTATTAAGTTTGGAATTGATTGTGAGCTTCTGAGCCTGTGCAGTCTCTATTTAGACAAAACATTTTCACATATGCACTAAATTGGTTGGATTAACCCTTCCCTTGCCGAATCTGGCATTTCTGTGCATGTCCTGCATTAGTTGGATTAACCTTTTCCTCGCCTAAGCAGCACCTAAAGTGCTGGTTCCCTCCTCACAGCCTCTGCTCTGGCTCCCCAAGAAAGTGGAGGACTTGGCAGTGCCCCACTCCACAGTAATTTTTTAGTAGTCTTACAGTCTCCTTAGCAGCTTCCCCCATCACGGTCACTGCCATCACAGCTCTGGCTCTGAGGAGGAACTACACAATTCTAAACTACAGCTCCCAAGATGCACTTCCATAGTGTGCATGTGCAAAAAGCTCATTTACAAGGCATGGGAGTTTGCTTTGAGGGAGAACTCTTGTCCAAGCCTACATGGTTGTGTTTATTTTCTGCGGGCAGTATCCAACACTGCTGTTCCGCTTATGCAATTGACATAGTGTTAGTGTAAGTGACCTCTAGCGCAAGGCTAAAAGTGCATATATGGGAGGGATAGGTTTCCCTGGAAAACCCGTCACTCCATCATAAGCTATTGGCGTTCCACTAGAGGTCACTTATGTTAGTGGTATGTCAAATGCAAAACCAGAGCACCAGAGTTGGAAACTGCCCTGAGGAAAACTCACTGGGAATAAGCTTGCCCATCACTAGTTACAATCTCCAATCAGACCATCCTGCCCAATGCAAGAAGGTCCACGGAGGAGTGGGCGGGGCCAGTGCATGCATCCTAGGCCATAGCTAGACCTAAGGTTTATCCCTGGATCATCCAGGGGTCAAACCTGTTCATCTAGGTGACACACAGGGGATCCAGTGCTCAGGCAGGGGCGAACCCTGGATGATCCCAGGATAAACCTTAGGTCTAGCTGTGGCCCCAGTCTCACCTCCAAGGGCTACACCTTCCCAACCCCTGAAGAGGGCTTAGATGACAGACAAAACTGTTGCATCAAAGTGTGAATGCTCTCTCTCACACACAGCAATGATGTGAATCTTAGCGCAGTTGTTTAAGTGAATGCTGCCTCCCACCCCTAAAAGAAGATTTGCATTTTGGACATCTCCTCCCTGGCACTGCCTTGCACTTAAATCTCAATAAAAGGATTTAAAAGTTAAGTGATGAAATGTTTCACACGATAATACATTAAAAGGGAAACCCGAATATAATGAGAGTTTGGAAACCAGCCAAAGCGGAATTTTCCTTGCCTTTTCCACGCACCTTAGTGAAACTGAGCAATGACAAAGCAATTCTGACTAAGGACCAAACTACAGTTGAGTGTAAATGCAATGCCTTTGCATCATTAAATGCAGGGGTTTGTGGGTTTGTTTGTTTTTTAAAAAAGGATATTGCATCAGCTGGGGTAGTAAGGTAATTAACGGGAACAGAGCTGGCAGTGGAGTGAGATCAACCCTTTCCTCCTCCTGTGGACCTGGAAAAAAATCCCTCTTCTGAAACTAGTGTTAACTTTAGGGGAAATCCCAAAGTGAAGATTTCACCTCCAAAGAAAACACCAGCTTCAAAAGAGGGATTTTCCTTGGGTCTGTGGTAAGAGAGGAAATGGCTCATTTACCCCACCATGCCTACTCCAATCCCATTAATTATCCACTCCCCCAGCTGATGCAGTATGCGTTTTGGAAAATCCTGCATGGTAAAGGCCATTTAACATCAGGTGTAGTTTAGCTGCCCTCAAACATAGACCAGTGAATTTTGGTAGTCTGGATGTAGCTGATAGGCCATCTTGTTATTCCATCACAGCCAGTTCTTGAGCCTTAAGTTCTGGTCATCCTGCACTGATGATCTTGTAAGCACTAACTATACGGCTGATTGCTCCAAGCTTCAGATGTCCCTTTAATTAGGGTGACCATATGGAAAAGGAGGACAGGGCTCCTGTATCTTTAACAGTTGCATAGAAAAGGGAATTTCAGCAGGTGTCATTTGTATGCATGCAGCACCTGGTGAAATTCCCTCTTTATCACAACAGTTAAAGGTGCAGGAGCTATACTAGAGTGACCAGATTTAAAAGAGGGTGCATCACCTGCAGCTTTAACTGCTGTGATGAAGAGGAAATTTCACCAGGTTCCCCATATATACAAATGGCACCTGCTGAAATTTCCTTTTCAAAACAACTGTTAAAGATACAGGAGCTCTGTCCTCCTTTTCATATGGTCACCCTACTTTAATAACTTTGCTTGTCAATTTAAATAGGGAGAAGAGGCTCCATCTAAAAAGAAACACTGCAATAACCTTTTCCTATAGGGCAGGTCTTCATGCTGAATGAAGCTTCAAGTCAGTTCACAAACAGCTTACCTGGCACAAGTCATGCAAACCTTGTCAAGGACACTGATGGGTAGCAGGGGCATATAGGCATCACCAAAAAAGAGGACAGGCATAGATGCAAATTTAGAAATAATTCCTATAATTTAAATAGAAATACATCTGACCATAGTTTGGGGTGGGGGAACGGGGACTTTGACCAGATGGACCTGTGTTCCTGCTCAGTCAGCAGTAGTCCAGGTGCTAACTGTTACTGGGCAACTTCAAGGTTGCTGCTGCTCTCTTTTCTTTTGGCTGTTGACCTTTAAACAGGCTTTGGACTGGACTGCCCTTCAAACAGAGGGCACCTTCAAACAGAGGACTGTCGGGGGTTATGAGGTAACAGCAGAGAAGAGCTGTCTTTCTGCCTCTGGAAGCAGAAAGAACCCTCACCCAGTGGAGGATGGTGGGTCAGATTTCAATGGGATGTGAATCCACTCTGGGTTTCAGTCAGAACTCTAAAGCAGTGGTTTTCAACCAGTGGTTCACGACCCAAAAGTGAGTTGTGAGATCGGTCCAGATGTGTCAATTGTGAAAATGGGCCCCATGTTGCAGCTTGGGAGTCTGAGGTGGGTCTTGGGTCTGGACCAGTTGCTCTAAAAGAGCTTTCCAAGGTGCTGAGTGCGTTTTGGGATGGGTGGGGGTTTCAACACCTTGAATAGCTCTTTTAGAGTTTTGACTAAGTTCTGACTGAAACCGGAGCCACCAGCCTCCACTGCCCTTACCTCTGATGTTAAACTGGATCAATGAACCACAAATGCTTGCTTCTCACTGCTGTGGTATCTGGAGACCCATTATCAAAATAAGTACTTTCACAATCCATTTGGACACATGCAGGTCCCTGGGGTGGGGAGCGCCAGTGGGACAAAAATGAATGGCCCCTGGGAAATCACTCCAGTGTCAGGTGCCTTCTTGTTCCCATGTCGCCCTCTGCCTGCACATCAGCCTTCCTTCCAAAGGAGCACAAAGCTGCGTACGTGCCCCTGCGCACCAAAGCTAGGCCCACCTCACCCCGGTTTTCTGCCAGCTGTCGGTTACGGGAATTCTGCTGGATCAGCCTCTTCATTTCCTCCAGCTCCGTGTGCTCCCTCAGGTGGTGCCTTTTCAGGTTCTCCACATGCTGCACCATCACCTCTGTGGCCCGGCTCATGCGCGCCTCCTGTGGGAACGACAGGAAGGGATGATTAGACCAAAGCAGTGGGGTAAGTGAGGGCAGAAATGAAAAGCCAGCACAAGCCTCATGGAGAAGGCCTAACATAGAGTGAGCCACAATGAGACCTACTTTATAGAGGATTGGAGTCCACCAGGGGAAGAGCCTTCAGTGTGGTGGCCCCCCTCCTATGGAATTCCCTGCCTCTGGAGGTCAGGCAGGCACCAACTTTGTATTCCTTTCAGTGCCTCCTGAAAACGTCATTGTTCCAGGAAGCCTTTCCTAAATGACCAGCCATGGTTCACGGTTCACTTTTTCAATTTGCTTCTTTTAAAAATCTATTTTAAGGTGTTTTATTCTGTTTTTATTGTATTTTATCTTGTACACTGCTCTGAAATTCTGAATGGGGAGCAATATATAAATATTGTAAATAAATAAAATAAAATAAATATATGAAGGTGTCCTCTATTCCATGGAGGCTGGTGGCCCCAATGTCAGTGAGGCATTGAATCTGTTCCGGGTTTCAGTCAGAACCGGCCAGAATTCTAAAGGAGCTATCCAAGGTGGGAAGCACCTTGGACAGAGTTCTGACTGAAACCCAGAACAGATTCACCGCCCCACTGATGTCGGAGCCATCAGCCTTCATCGCCTCCATTTGAAGAACTGTCCAGCCCAAGTCTAGTTTAAAGTTAAAGAACTCTAAGAAAGAAGAGCAGGAGCCTTAGAGTTACTCATCTACAGTGCCTCAACAGCAGACTGAGTAGGCACACAGGTCATATGGCCAGTTTCTCTTACTATGAGATATATTGTTTTTCTATTCACATTGCAGTAATTATTTCTAAATGTGCATTTCTCTTTATAAATGGGCCTATACACATTTATGCAAATGTGTGTCCTCTTTTGTGGGGATGCATGAGTGGCCACCCTACCCGAAAAGAAGTTTCTCACACTTCATTGTGAGCTCTGGCAACAGAGCTCACAAGGGACTTTTCCTGGCTGTTCAAATTTGCGTTGACTAATGCAGCCTTCCCACATCTGGGGCCCTCCAGATATGGCCATGTTGGCTAGGAATGATGGGAGTTGCAATCCAACACATGGAGGGCACCAGACTGAGGAAGGCTGGAAACAGGGACACTGCAGTGAAGTATCTATCAAAACTAACAACTATTAACTATTATTATTACTATAAATAGTCTGCATTTTTAGAGTGTTCCAAATACATATATTCCTTCAAAATAGTATTACTATCCTCTATTGGGGGTGGGGAAACTGAGGCTAAGAGAGAGTGGATTGCCGAAAAGCCACCTAGCAAGTTAAAAGCAGAGGCAAGATTTGTACGGGGACTTCCTGGTCAGTGGCTCATTCTCTTAGGTCAGCCTTCCTCAACCTGGGGCGCTCCAGATGTGTTGGACTGCACCTCCCAGAATGCCCCAGCCAGCTGGCTGGGGCATTCTGGGAGTTGTAGTCCAACACATCTGGAGTGCCCCAGGTTGAGGAAGGCTGTCTTAGGTGCAATCCTATGTGTGCTTAGGCAGTTGTAGGGCTTCCTTCTGTCTAAACATGCTGCTCCCTTAGTCATTGTGCTAAATTAGCTCCCAAAAGAGAAGTACAGGACACTTTTTAAAGCGCTTGAAAGCCTCAGTGCAGTACTGCTGCCTCTATTCCTTAAGTTTTGAATGTGGCCCGTCATGTAAATCTATCCAGAGGCAATGTTATAATCCCTCAGGTGGAGACCACCTTGTAGGACAACTTTCCCCAACCTGGTGCCTTCCAGGTGTGTTGGACTACAACTCCCATCATCCCCAGCTACCATGGCCATTGATTGGAATGCAAGATCTACACTGGTATTAAAAATGTATGTTTGACTTCTCTTTTGTGTCCTGTCCTGCAACTACAGGGACACATGACACAGATTGAGGAGCTGAAAGTCACATTCATTTTTAGTGTCTTTGCCTTACATCCGTGAGCCTAGCAAGAGAAATTGACCTGATGGACGGCTCCTAGTTTCTCTGCTGCGGTGGTTGCCCGTTCAATTGCTGCTGCTAGGACTGTTAGACTGCTCTGCAAGTGTTCTACCAGTTCCTTGTGCCTGGTGTCCAGACAGGCCTGGTCCAACTTCTGGCAAGATAAAAAACAACAACAGCCATTCTTGAGTTAACTGGATGTCATCTAAAGCCCTCCTTGGGCTTCTTGACCTGACCTAACCAAAAAGGCAATCCTGAAGATTAGATCTATACATTACCCATGAACCAAGTGGCTTGCAGAAATGTTTAAACCAGGAGTGTTGAACCTCAGGCCTGAGGGCCAAATCTGGCCCTCTGAGGTTCCTCAGATGGCCATCCCCCTTTTCCCACATCACCATGTGGTTCTTCCTTCCCCTGCCCTGATTGTCTGGTGGCTTCCTGGCTTTCTCCCCATTCTAAAAGGTTGAAATCTCCTAGGCATAGTTACTGGGCAGGAAGAGCTTTAAGCTACAATATGCTGGGATTCTGCCCCTGACCCTTTTGCTTTCAGCCCCATCCACCAATGGAATGTGGCCCAGGAGAGCTTCTCCAAAATTGAAATTGGCGCTTGGGCTGAAAGAGGTTCAGCACCCCAGGTTTAAACCTTACCTGGTCAATGGCACTGTAGACACCATTGGATCCTAAGTTGAACTTAGGTCCTATTGAAGTCAATGGAGCAAGTTAGCCATGGAATGGGCTAAGTCTCATTGGGGTGCACATGCAATGAACAGTGTCTGGATCCAGCCCATTCTCCGCTGCTCCCTCCCCTTTTTTAGTTCTTTGTGGAAATGCACTGCTTATGATAAGCCCAAATTTCCCACCCTTAGGAATGCGACAAGAAATGGTCGAGAGAGGCCAGAAAATGGCTTTACTGACCTGCAACATTGACTGGCATTGTGCCAGCTCCTGCTGGATATTCTCCTCGGACGTGTTCCGTGTCCGCTCTTCTATCTGCACCCTCCGCCTCAGAGTAAACATGTCGCAACGGAAGGCCAGAGCTAAATGTGTAAAAGCTGCCTGCCGAGGAAAGGAGGCAGGTCAAACGAAGCATCCTACTGAGGAAACTCAACCGAGAGTCTAAATACAGCCATAGACTTCAATGGGAAAAACTCACCAGCCCCATTTCAAAACCAAAAAAAATGTTTATGGACTGGACTGGGAGAGAAGGAAAACCAGCTCAGCATAGGTGCCTTTTGCTGAAATGTTTTAATTGTCTGGAGGGGAGAAAAAGATTGCATAGTACTAAGGGTTTCTGGCCCTTAACAGTTTCACCTCAGGAATCAATCTGAAAAAAGTTTCAAGGGAAAATCAGGCTGCGGTGTGTGCAATGCGTGTGCGCATGTGTGTGTGTGTGCCTTTTAAACATAAAGCGTTTCCAGCCTGCTGACTACTCAGGCTGAACATTCACGTTAGGTTAGGATCAAAAAAGTCATGGGGACAGAGTGGGAATGGGGAAGACGTGTGTCATGCATCACCAGGGATGTCATGGCTGCCTTATAGGTGCCTGTGGACACTTGTGATGCCACATTCCAGACCGGTCTCAAAATCATAATTATAATTCCAGACAGCTATCAGCAATGGCCCCGCTTGTTGAGGAAAGAATGCATTTCCCTATCAACAATATATTACGATTTAACTTCTAGGGAAATGTGTTATCCCCCGAAACACAAGTCTTTTATTGAAGGAAGGTGCCTGGATTCTACACAAACAAATACACATCCACTGTGTGGTTTTCCCTGGTAAGGTCTCTTGGAGCATGCCAGGAATGAAAGCCAACTGTGTCAATAGAGGCTGAGCAACAGCTCGGGCACCTAACATGGCCCCAGGTATATAAGCACCTCTTGCTGAAGAGGGGTGTTCCCCATCAAGATCAGCAGGACCCAGAGGCAGTCAGCTAGAGCATCATAAAGTCCTGAGTGAGTGGCTAAGTGCCAGCCAGGCCTCCAAAGTAGCTGTGAGATCAGCTGCTGATCTATTGCTGAAAAGAACCCTAGAACATTTTGTGGAAAAACACAAAAAGGATGCACAAAAGGTGATGCTTGACATCCAGCCACCTGGGGACATCAGAACTCACCTCCACATCCTGCTCCGTCAAAGACACCCTGCAGAGGAAAAACATACAACACTATGAGGAACGAGACTCTAGAGTTGACAAAGCACAGACCGTTCAACAGAGGGGAAGGGACTCTGGCTTCCGACCTGGATAAATTCACCCAAAGGCTGAATCTGTAGAGCAGCCTTTCCCAACCTATTGCTCTCCAGATGTTTTGGCCTTCAACTCCCATCAGCTCCACTCAGCGAGGCCAATGATCAGGAATGCTAGGAGCTGTTGTTCAATATATTTGGAGGGTACCAAGTTGGGGAAGGCTGTTGCAGAGAAGCTAGAGAGCCAGTCACCAGATGCAGGGTGGGGGAATCCACATCCGTAGGGGCAGCCCTGTTGCATTCAGAATCTCTGGTGGTAATAGTTTGGAAGATCTAGATGGGAATAATTCAGACGGATTTCAGTGCCAGAATCAGTCCAAGCTGGACAAGAGAACAGCTTTAGCAATAATATGGTAAGGTTTCCTATGGCCTTACAACCAGCCTTCCCAATCTGGTGCCCTCCAGATGGTTTGGGCTACAACTCCCAGCATTCAGTCTGGCTGGGACTGATGAAAGTTGAAGTGCAGAACATCTGGAGGGCATCAGGTTGTGGAAGGCTTTGTGGTATTCTTTGTGGTCCTATTGCTAGGGTCAAAATAACTCCAAATACAGCTATTTGCTTCCACAGGGACGTTAAGATAATTTTAACGCCACCTTCATGAAATTGGTGGCACATTTTATAGAGCCCTTCCTACTCACTAAAATGGGCAGCCAAATGGAAGGCTCCTACCTATGCAGGCCCAACCTTTGCAGCACAGAAAGCTCCGTCACAGAGGTACTCAACAGGTCTTCAGAGGGATCTGTGTCTAGACAAGGAAAGGTAAAAAAAAAAAAATAGTCTGGGAACACAGCATAAACCAGAGCCAGAGAGAAAAAATCAAAGACTCTTGGTTGTCCTTGTGAGATGATTCTATTTTAACTGGAAAAAACCAAGGCATGGTAGACTAGTAGCTGGAGATTGGTCAAAAGTGTTTTATTTCTAGGTTACTGTGTATCATACACTTGATTTACAGGATACCAGCTACTGCTAACAGCTACCAGGGCTTTATAGATCCAGCATCAAATGGAGATAGACAAGGCTAGCTTGAATCTAGCCTTTTGCCTAGTCCCTGGTGAAGAAGGCACTAAAGCATCCATTGTTCTTCACTTCAGCCAGCAAGCAGAGTAAGGCAGCCAACATATAACAAAAGAGTAACAGCATTTCCAGATGTTTGCTTCCCTTCCTGGGTTCCAATGGAGTTCCTGAATATAGAAATGCTAGAAAGTAGGAGGCCCACTATGGGAAGGAAGACAGCAGAATGAAAGCAAAAGGGAAACTCAGACTAAGCAGAAATGAAGGTTCAAGGAAGACAAGAGGATAAAGGAGACCATGGTCTTTTACAAATCACTTGGAGTTCTCCCTTCCTGTGTATAATGTGCACTATAGACATTGAAATGCCATACCAAAGGAGCCAAATTCGGTTCCTAAAAAAATTGATTTGGCAGCAAATATAAACCATGCCAAATTTACCCATTTTTGCCTCATTGTTTATTCATTCTATTTACAAGCTGCTCTAAACCAAAAAATATTCTCAGAGAGAAGAATTCAAAACTAAAACATATCTATCTATAAAACAAATTAAATACTAAAATCAACAAGTAAAAAGTAATACAAACAATGTTACTCATATCAGTTCAGACAGCACAACAAACCCAAGAGCAATCACATATGACTAAAATGTAAGGTGAGACTATTTCCCCCCCACAATACTTCAGTAATATCAATTGAAATAAAATATTACAAACATTAACAAACATGTTAAAAGCCTGGGTGATTAAAAGTCTTTCCCTGGCACCAAATGTGGGTGTGAGGCAGGCCTCACAAAAGGGAGCATTCCATAACTGGGGGGCCACAACAAAGGAGCCCCTGTTTCTTTTGTAGCTGCACTCTGAGCTTGCAATGGAAGGGGTACTTGGAAAAGAGCCAACACTGATTATCTTAAAGTACAGGTAGGTATATTTGGGAGGAGGCAATCCTTTAGGTACGGAGCTCCCAAGCCATGCAGGGCTTTTTAGGTCAAAATCTGCACCTTGAATGGGCCCAAAAACAGGTGGTGAAAGTGAAAGTGAAAAGAACTGGTGTAATGTGCTCATGATGGGAAGGGACAGGGGGACTCAGTCCCCATCTTCAATCGCTGGACTAAACTACAAGCTTTGAAGAGTTTAACAAACATTGCTCATACACTTTCAAGCACATCTTCACAAACTGAAGGCTTAGAAATTTGCTTTAAAACAACATCAAAGGACTCAGGAAACTGAAGTCTGCACCTAGTACCTCACTGTGCAGATTCTCTGTGCTTTCATGGACTCATGGGACACACATGGCCCTGGTTAGACTCTTCTCTACAGACTAGAACAGGGGTCTATTTATAAGACAGGGATGCAGAACGTCAGGACTACAGGCCAAATCCATCTCACACCAGGATTGTGACCCCAGATGCCCAGACCCCTTTCCTCCTGCTCTAGCACTCCCCTCCAACCACCAATTATATGGTCATTTCCTAGCTTTTGCATGTGTGTTTTCCCCCATTCTAAAAGGTTGTGATGCTTCTCCTAAGGCTTTGTTACTGAGACTAAAAGCATTGAGTTAAAATATGCTAGTGGTTTTTGCATTTTGGACCTGCCCTGTTTGCCTCCGGCCCTGCCCGCCACTGGAATGCAGCTCCCGAGAGCTTCTCCGAAATGGAATTTAGCCCTCAGGCTGAAAGAGGTTCATCGCTCCTGCTATAGGACCTGGTCTGGTTGCATTTTTCCTTGACTAGTTAAGCTATGCCAAATCGGCTACAGTCATGTCTGTACTCTATGCTTATCTCAGATCAGTGGTGATATTGATGCACGCTTGACCTCCACCACCGACTCTCTAACATACATCAGCATAATGTCATCTGAACTGCAGATGCCGACATGGAATTGCCGTAGTGTGTAGTACTTCCTGCAAAGAGGCAACAGTTGTCCTGGGAAGCACAATTCTCACAATGTACGCTGGTTTGTTTTTAATGGGGCAATTGCAAAATACAGATTCTTATTGCATACTGAAAAACAGTACAATTAAAGAAAGAGTAAAGAAAAGTATTAGGAGGATGGGGAGAAAGGCCTGAAACTGGAAGTCGTGTGAAATTGGCAGACCTTTGCACAACGGCGCAGTGCGCCTCACAAAACACTGGATACAGCTCAAAGCGGAGGGTGGTTTTAGCTGCCTAAAGTCTGTGGCTTTCGGTTGGAAAGGCTGAACAAGAAAGTCAAGAAGGTAGAAGCATTCAAAAGAGAGCAACAAGGGGGAAGAAAGATGTGAATAGGAACAGTTTCCACCAACAGCAGATGGGTGCTGGGGACGGTAAGACAAGAACTGTGCAGAGCACACTAAGGAGAGCTCCCGGGGGGTACCTCCAGATGGGCGCTTTCCCCCTGGATCGCTTTGGAGTGGCGGCAGGGGATCTGCATGATGCAGCCGCCATTCCGAAGCGATCCAGGGGCAAAGCCCTGAAGCTCCGCTCTGAAAACATTGGGCACTTCCCCTGACTTTCTTAGCTTGGAGCGAGGCGATGATGGCATCTGCTGTCTGTCGCTCTTGCTATAGAGCTGCTGCGAGGCGTGCCACAGCCTATGGCGACCACTGATTGGTCGCCATCGGCTGGGCAGGGAAGGGGCTGGACCAGCAAGCCGAAAGGTTGCTGTACTACTTCCGCGCCTCTGCAGACCCTTGTTAAAAAAAAAAAAATTGAAATTTTTTTTAAAGGGTGTGTGTGGACATTCTGAGAGGGAGGGAGCACCCTTTCCTCCCCTTGTTTTCCCCCTCCCATTTAGCTGCAAATGCAACCCTTCGCATTTACAGCTTAAAAAAAAGAAGAAAAAGAACAAAATATACAAGATGCAGGCCAATATAAAAAAACAAACCCTAACCTTGGACGGGGGGTTGCAGATGCTCCCAGGCGCCCCTGAACTGCTGCACGTGTGCTCAGGTGGGCGGGTGCGTCAGCAGCACCTTCAGGAAAGCCCGCAATTGCACTCCTTCTGCTATAGATGGTCGGAAGGAGTGCCAATGCGGGAAGGGGTGCTGCCTCGCACCACCCCCGCGCTGCTGACCCAACGCTACCCAGATGAGGGCCTGGTAAGCTACAATGGAAGGAACCACCTTCCTTGGGGCTGAGAAAGGTACATGCTGATCCTTCGACAAAGGAAAGAGTTGGAACTGGGAAGAAAAGGAAGTCAAAGGGGAAAGCTGAAGAGAGAGAAGCAAGATGAAGGAGAATGAACTGCAGTCTCTGGAAGGTGTAAAGGATATTTAAATAACAACAGGCAGGAAAGGTAAGGAACAGGTGGAAAGCAAAGGAGGAGGAGGTCACTCCAAGGGGAGGAGAGCAAACGCCAAAGCAACAGTGAAGACTCACTCACCAACCTTCATCGCTCTCACCACTTTCTTCAAAGCGCACAGCAAGTTCTCTCCTCTCAGCACTATCCTTCTTTGCTGGCTCTTGGGGTCTCATAGGACAAGGCTGTGAAGGGGAAGCAGGAGCTACAGGCAATGCAAATGCAAAGGCACCCACCCACCCCTCAAATGTTAGCGTGGCTGAGATTCTCCTTAGGAAAAGGAGTGATACAAGTAGAAACCACCACGATACAACTCCATACTATGGGCTGTAATGAGCAGTAAAGGCAGGAAGGAAGTAGATCCTTCCACACGTGTGTTGGGATATCTGTAAATAAAGGTGACATAGCGCTAGCTTCACTCACTTTGTTTGTGCCACCAAAGCGCTGCCGTCTCTCATCCACCATCCTTTCTGAGTCGCCCTCCAAACTGGCCATTGTTCCTGGAGAATCAAGTGCAGGAAAAAGCCGCAAGAATGTTATTTAGCAAGAGTAAATAACTGTGCAGGGCCTGTTTCAAGCCACTACTGCATGCAACATCAATATGTGCAGATCAGCCAGGTGGGTATTGGTTCCATTGTAGCTGGGAAGTGCTATGATGCTGGGAAATGCTACAACAATGGAACCAGTTACCTAGGGAGGTTGTGGGCTCTCCCACACTAGAGGCATTCAAGAGGCAGCTGGACAGCCATCTGTCAGGGATGCTTTAGGGTAGATTCCTGCATTGAGCAGGGAGTTGGACTCGATGGCCTTGTAGGTCCCTTCCAACTCTGCTATTCTATGATTCTATGACAGGCCGAGAGAGAAATAGAGGGACAAGAGCCAAAGGTCACTAGAAAATTGGGGAGTGTGTCTGTGCTGTGTTCTGCCCTGGCCAGTAGGAGCCTGAGAAAATCATGGAGCACTGGACCAATAACTGATCAAAGAGATGCTGCTCACAGTCTGTAACAAAGCCATGCAAGAAGAACACATTCTATTTGCGCAACAGCTACAAGGATTCATCTGTTGGAGGGCTGCCTCTCGGAAGGGCAGCTGACCTGCGGTGGGGTTAGGGGTTTGAACCCTAGACAGCTGGTCAGTGATAAAGACCAGGCCAGCCACTAGCAGGATTTTGGCAATCCTAACAAACCACATCAGGACTGGATCTACACTATTGCTTTAAAGCGCTATAAAACTGTTATAAAGCGCTTTAAAGCAATAGTGTAGATCCGGCCCAAGAAAGTGCTCTGTGAAAGTGAGGAATAACCCCATCCTATAGATTCTCTCTTCCATCCTCAGATAGCTGCATGTCCTATTTTACAGAGGACGATCCTCTATTTGAAAGGCTGTCAGAGTACAGGCCTCTATTTAAAGGGCTGCCCAATTTGAGTCTTGTTTAATGATACAGAACAGTAAAAATGGAGTACCCTAGGTGAGGTGGGGGGCTTGAAGCTGCCCATCAACAGTTAGGACCTGGAGAGCAGACACACAGGTCACATGGTCACAACCTATGGTGAGATGTAATTCTATTTAAATTATAATAATTATTTCTAAACTTGTATCGACACATATAAATCAGTGCATTAAACTTTTATGCAAATCTGAGTTATCTTTTTTTTTTTGGAGGGGGAGCAATGCCTATATGGCCACCCTATTCCACCCCCAGGCTGCTGTGCTACCTTACCTGTATCCAAAGACAGCGCAAGTCCACCCAGCTCTGTCGGATGCTGTACGGGCATCTCTTTGCTGAAAGGATAAACGGGCCAGTTTAATTAACACCGGGCTCCTCCAGCATGGGGAAGAACACCCTACCGCAGCAGGGAAATACTCTTCTCTCTGGCTGCCCTCCTCACACAGGTTAAAGCCGGGCGGGATTTGCCATTCCAGGAGAGACTCTTGGGACCTCTGCCAGCATGGGTATCAATAGAGAAGTAGCTTCATGCTGGATCTGCAGCCTGATCTGGTCCCATGGGACGCTGCAGGCAGACATCACCCTCCCTCCCTCCCAAGCCTCGCCCACTCCACGGATGCCTGGCTGGCAAGAACACAGCAACCTTACCTCTGCAGCACCACACCATTCTCCATGCTGGACCAGGCGGCCGGCAGCCAACGCTGCGGAGTCCTTGTTGTGACCTTTTCCCTCCCCGGTCAAGTGGACAGAGCTGCTCCTAGGAAGGCATTTCCCCCGCACCCCACCCAAAAAGCTATGAGTCACAAACCCACAACAACGTTTACATTCATCACATTTCAACTACATTGGCAAACTGGGCCTTGCAGTCTCCCAAGCTGCTACTGTGTTAAGTAAGTATCTTCTTCTGACCCAGGAGAAATGAAAATGAGCAAAAGATAGAGAAAGGGGGCCATCTACTGGGAAGGCTTTAGTATTTCAGAACAGTGGAACAGAGAAGCAAAAAAATTTAATTGACAGAAAAAGCTGTGGGAGTAAATGGAGGCCTGCCCCCCACCCCACCCCACCCCACCCCACCCCTAGCAATGCTGAAACTTGGCAATTAGAATAAAAAGTGCTACTCTTGCATGCTCAGTGCTCAGAATACAGACCTGCAGTTCAACAGGATAACTCTGGAAATCAGAAGCACCTGGTTCTGCCACTCAACTACCTAAGAAGCCTCATCATGAATGACTACATTCAGAGAACAACTGTTCTGGTTCTTAAAGCTCTCTTTCTCACTCACTCGGAAATGGCATCTTCAGATAAGCAGTGAAATCTCCTTAGTTCTTTGATATGGGGTGTTGATGCTTATCTCCCCGTTTCATTTTTTTTTTTTTAAAGGACAAATGTGATGTTGGTTGTCAATCAAGAGATGTTTTTGTGCAGAATTTATTCCCCCTTTTTAGCCAGGATCCTCACTAGTCACCCCTATTCAGCTTAATTTTTCCTCCTTTGCAACACAGTGGAACCTGAACAATTGCATTCTTTAATGAAACGAGCCTCATTGCACAAATAGAAAATGGAGGCTGAAGAAAACTTGCCCGAAAAAGCAATATTAACAGGCTTGGGAATGAGGAGTGAAGCGACAGATTGCCACTATTTCTAGGGAAGGGTGACCATATGGAAAGGAGGGCAGGGCTCCGGTATCTTTAACAGTTGTATAGAAAAAGGAATTTCAGCAGGTGTCCTTTGTATGCATGCAGCACCTGGTGAAATTCCCTCTTCAACACAACAGTTAAAAGCTGCAGGAGCCCTGTCCTCTTTTGTATCTGGTCACTCTAGTAGAGCTCCTGCAGCTTTAACTATTGTGATGGAAAGGGAATTCCACCAGGTGCTGCATGCATACAAAGGACACCTGCTGAAATTCCCTTTTCTATGCAACTGTTAAAGATACAGGAGCTCTGTCCTCCTTTTCATATGGTCACCCTATTCTAGGGCCCAGACAGTTCATGCCAGCCAGGGCAAGAGTTGGCGTGGGGTGGCTTTACCAGACTTTTTAGCCTGGTGTCTTTATGTCTTTGGAACCTCCTGCCCCCATCAAAACCAATAAGGGGGATTAGCTACTTCAGCTCCAGGCCCAATCCAGGCTCTCTCAGCGTAATGAAAAAGCTTTGAACCCCCAATAGTAGCAGACCATAAATCTACTCTGGGCATTATGGAGGTCTCTGGAGTGGACTCTTCCCCCACACTGGTGGAAGTTCTCTTTGCTGGCGGAGGGTTGCCTCTGCTGCATCCTAACCCTCCTCATAGCAAACTAAACATTCTCTCTAACTTGCATTGTGGAGCTCTTTATCTCCATGTAAGCACACATGGCCCCAGTTCAGATTGAGACTGCAGCACTCAGGATTCCACGCCCAAAGGGGGAGTAAACAAAAGAAGAAACATCTCCATCAGATTCCATCCAAACTGAGTCCCTGTGCACTTACACAGAGGTCAAGAGAAATAGCACACATAGCGCTGCAACGCATGCTCAGGGGAACATTTCGTTTGGCCCTCAGTCAGCTGTTTGTGGGGGTTAAGATTGCTCTGCCTGTCATTAACTGTCTGGCAAAGCAGAGATTACTTGAATCCAGGTTCCTCCAGCTATTGCCCCAAATTATGGACAGAGTGATGCAATAACTCTTAACCTGTCCCTGCAGGCCACATCATACACATCTATTTTCGGGCAGACATGTCACTTTTCCATTGAAAATTTCATGCATCAGCTGTGTATTTATTTATTTATTTATTTATTTCATTAATTATTTCCAACATTTAGTCAATTTGCTTTTAAAGCACCTCAGTCTGATCTGGTTTGCAGGTAACATCTAACTATAGGTTGTTTAATGCATAGTTAGCTGTGGTCGTGTGGCAGCAATTGAGTGTGCTTCCTCTTGCACACTCCTCATTTCCACTTTCCAAAATTGTAGCATTACTGCTGAGAAAACCTGGAAACTCCGGATTGATTAGGGGCTAAACCTGAGTTAATCCAACAACAAACTTTGGGTTAACTCTAGGTTGTTTAAACAACCCAAATTTTCCAGGTTTGCACATAACACTAACAATTCAGGAAAGGGCATTCCTGGGTTGCTTAGGAAAGTGGAAGTGGGTGGAAACCATGGGTTGTGTGATCATCGGGTCAATATTATAAAACAATCAAATTACAACAATGATAAACAATAAAACAAAAAGGAAAGCAGCATAATATTATACAACCACAGATTTAAAAAAACCCCACACCCAGGCAATTCATCAACAAATAAAACACCATAAAATAGAACAATATAAGATGGCAAGTGAAGAATAGCACAAATTTACAATTCATGGAAAGGTTTAGGCAAATAAAATAAAAAGTCTTCACTTGCTGGTGCCTAACCCTTAACATTGTGGTTTTCACATAGACCTCTCTAGGGCGGGCATTCAATAAATGAAGCCATAGGCGTGCGCAAGGGGTGTGCCAGGTGTGCCTAGGCACACCCTAATGTCTCAAGCAATAAGCATGAACTGAGGGGGCCATTGATTAGGGATCCAGATGCAGCGGAATGGTCCTCCAGCACCACACCAAAGAACCTGTTGAAGGTTAGAAATTTGTCTGCACAGTTGTTCTATATCACTTTCCTTACTATGATTGAGTATTCAATAAATGTTCGCCTTTTAAAAAAAAATCCCTGGGTTCACACGCTAATGAAATGTGCTGCACACACCTATCAATGAAGCTACCACCCTTTATTTGGTCATCTCACCTCTGAAGATGGGAGCACCTGTAGAAGGACTTCAGGTGAAGATCTAGGTAGGCTCATATGCGAGTCCTATAGGTACCCTAGCCTCAAGCCCTAGAAAGATTTAAAGGTTAAAATCAGCACTTTGAATTGTGTCCAAAAACATAGTAAGGCAGTTGAGCTCTTCCAATACTGGTGAGATGTGTTCGCTGTAGCCAGTACCAGTCAATAACCTAGGCATCAGTTTCTGCACGAATTGAATTTTCTGAGCAGTGCCCAAGGGCAGCCACACATGCAACTCATTACAGTAGTCTAGTATAGATCTACCATTGTGGGAGTATATGTGGAAAAGTAGACGTGTATTTCCTATGATGGCATACACATGGAGCATATGCAGTTTCCTAAACCGAAGTGATATCACTTCTGGAAATTTGTTCTGTGTGAAGTGGTCTTGTGAAAGGTCCCTCATCCCAGCTCTTCTGATTGTGCCGCAGCTTATACTTGTGGGAAGAGAGCTGTCATATACTCCAGGCCCAGTTATCTACCACCAGATTTTGTAAGATGATTTTCTTCCCTCATCTCACTAGCAGTGGGTTTGACAGTCTGCTACCTCAGAAATTGTTCTCTTAAAAGTTGTTTTATTTTCTGATCTCATAGACCAGCAGCACTGCAGTTACGCAAGTCCCAGCCAACCAAAAACAACTACCCCAAACAGTAAAACATGGAAATAACAAAACTGCATTAAAAGAACATCTCAATTTAAAGGCCAAATTAAAGAGATGTGTCTTAATCCCTTTCTGAAAAGCCAAGGGAGCTCTGAAATAAGTTAATTTGGGACCAAGCGGTGAAAAATGAATAGATTACCTACACAAATGTCCAGATGTACTCAGTGTAAACACTAGAAACTAGCTTCTGGCTAATCAAACTCAATTCAGCACTGACTCAGGAAGTGTAGAGAAGTATTCAAGGCCTTCACACACAAAACTACCATCAACATAGGGGCTGTTTTAAATTGCTCCCCAGGATAACTGCCTGTACGCAGCAAATTATTACAATGTAGCAGCTTGCCGTGCAAATCAGCAAAACTGGCTTGTAAGCGGAGATTTATTTCTTAAAAGAAGGATATTCTCATTGCACGTTTCCCTTATGCTGTATGGTTTCATACTTTGTAAAATACAAGGCACAATAGAGGCATACACAGCATCTTAATTCTCTCCTTCCCCCCCTTCCCAAACAATAGAGATAATGGAGTGAATGTACGTCCAGATTTCTTATATGGACTCAGCAATATGTACATTCAAACACAGACTTTCCCTGAACATCTATTCATGTGTCCAGAAAACCAGTGAGACCCAGTGCCTATGGTGGAAGTGAAGGTGGAGCTGGCTGGGTTAAATAAAATCTTCTCTTAGCCATGTATCTATTCACTGAAAGAGCAGCCATATATGAGCAATTATGCACTGCCAATAGTATAAACATAACTCACGAAATACATACCTCCGTGTTTCGTGAAATGTTTTCACTTGTTTGATTCAAACAGTCTCCAGGGTCACTTCAGATAGCATTTACTCTTTACGAGGCACTGTCATACTACAAGCAATCCTGTCAGCATAGCGAGGAGAGCTCAAACCACCATGACCGGCTACTGACTCATCTCACCTTCGGGCCAGGCTTTCTTTTGAGGGTCCCAAGACAGCTTTAATGAAGTAGCTGTCCAAAAAGCAAGAGAGGGAGGCGGCTATGGAGATTTCAGAACTGGATCACCCCCACCGCCATGCGCTGTGGGACATTCTTCTCTTCTGAGAGCACCTGTTTATGACTTCTTTTTTCTCACACCCCGTTTATCGTCACTGTAATACACAGGCTCTATTGGAAGCTCCCTCTCCTAAGGCTATCCCACGGAAAGCAACTATAATCCAGGCCAAGGGCATAGAACTAAGATAGCAGCAGCAAGCAGGAAAGGATTGGTCATCCCTTTCCCACCTAAGGACTCTTAGTCATTTTAGGCCCTCAAATGTTAAGCTTCAAAATCCAGAGAAGGGAAGGATAAGGATGAAGTCAGGCACTTATGTCTTCCACTGGCAAATTATTCTTTATAGATTATTCTCATAGGAAATATCTTCCTCTACCCGAGTACACCTGTTGAACACATGTTCAGGTTTGGAAGAGTTGGCTTTCCTTTCCTTTTAGACTACTGAACATAGGCTGCATTCATGTGCTTATTCCCCATGGGTTAACTGGGGTGGGGTGGGGGACATTTTGTGCCAACTACTGGATTTGGACACATGGTTCCACTCTTGCAAAGTCATGTAACTTCAGAAGAGTCAGGAAAGGTTTTTTATTGAAAGGTTTATTAGTGTGTGTTGCATGGTTCCCAAAATGATGTACAACTCATCATACAAAGCCATAGTACATAGGATAACCACTACATACATACATCCGCATGCATGTATGCACACACACATCATTAAACAGCAAAGAAAAAGCTGGAAGAAAGCAAATTATAAGCACTGTATACATATATCTGACATTTAGTCTTTTGCGTTACACAAAACTTATCCTTGGACATTTTATCCTTGGACTTATCCTTGGACATTATCCTTGGACATGTCCATCATTCCTCCATCATTCTTCTTGTTTAGAAATCCCCCCTTCTCCCACATGTTTCATCAGAGACTTGCTCATCTGGCCACTTAGATAATCTTTAGGGCTGCTGGTTGTCTTCATTTTTCTTTGATGCTACATCAGGCCCTTGAAGAAATAGATATTTGTTTTCTACTCCCCTGAATCTCATTTCAAAGCTCACTTCGGTACATGGTCTAGGGTTGAAACAGAGGGATTTGAGGCGCTAGAGGATGGAGAGAGAGCCCAGCCCTGTCACAAGATGGCAGTGCTCACTGACCCTTTGTGCTTCACTTTCCCCACTGGTGTATCACATATAAGGCTAAACAACCTACCTGGAAAGGATGTGAAGGTGATCAAGTGGTGAGATGCCAAAGTCTACGCATGAGCACAGAAGAAAACCCCTTTGCGAAGGTTCTCCTTTCCCTGTTTTGATGAAGGCAGCAGAAGAGGCCACGCTGGACAGAGACGAGGACACAGGCTAGTTCTATGGCCCCAACCACAGCCGCCAACACATGAAGACCAGGCTGTAGTGCCGCTCCTCCTGCTGCCGCCTTGAAAGCAGACTTTCCTCTCACCAAGCCTGCTATCTTTGGAATGCACTTTTGCTGCTGCCGGAGAAGCCCCTTGTTTATAAGCCGGATGCCTGCCGTCTTGTAAACACTGCACGCTTGTCATGGTTTCAGCTCTTTCAAGCCATATGTTAGTGAAGCTTAAAGCCGGACAAGAAGACTTTTCTTGATTCCATCCTCTCATCTTGTGCCATACTACAGACAGGAGAGTAAGAGATTACTCTGCACAGGCTGGGAATACTGGGCTAACTAAGAGGGCCCAGACGGAAGGCAGGCTACTGCTGCCTCCAGAAAACAGATGGTTTCAGAAACCACATCAGCTTAATTCGAGACATTTAAACAGAAGCAGTAACCCCAAATAGAACATGTGTAACAATTTCCAGAAGGCACCTGTCTTAGTCTATGGCAGCAAAAACAACAAAGAGCCTGGGTGTTATCTTAGAGACTAACAATTTTATTGTGGCATAAGCTTTCATGCACTGCAGCTCCCACACAACTTCTGTAGCATTCGGGCTAGTTTAACCCCTGGTGGCATTTCTCTGTTTTCTCAGGCAACCAAATGCCAAAGGGCAGCCCTGATTTCTGACCTATTTTTCTCAGCCATAATATAACTACTCTCTTCAACAAAATTCTCCCCCCACTACCACCTTCAATCCTTCCTCAAAGCAGCTTTGTTCCTTTCGATCAGACTTAAGCTTTAGTGATGTCCATCTGTGCCTAAAGATAAATGGTTGCCCCTGGCTGGAAAGGTGCTTCACGGGCTCCTTGATGTCACATGTTCAAGGCAATGTCAAATCAAGATGCAAAGGCGCAGCGCTTCAAAACGTCTCTTCAGGTGTTTCCAGATGAAGCATTTCTCTTGCAATTGCTCTGCCTTAGGCACAGAATCTTACTGGAGGTCCAGACGTCATTATCTTCCATTTGTAACCAGCCCATGTTTTCCCACGGCTTCTATCATTTTTCTTATCAAACAAACAAACCATGAAGTAGGAAAAGATAAAATGGTTGCTCAATGCCTTTTGATTAATCAGAGTAGGAACTCTCTGGAAGCATTTTTGGCTCTGGGGAAGAGGGATCCTGCAGCCAATTCAGCAAATGGCAATGGTGGGCTACCTTTTCTAGTGCACTGAAACCATTTCAGTCTCATTTGTAGTATAATGTTTGAAGTCTAAAATTGTGTGTTTTGGGCAAAAGGATGAAACGTGACACATTTATACATTGCCCCATACTAGACATATTACATATGGATCCCAGCAAGCAATGCTCCCACTTCCAACGCCCAGGTGGCAGAAGAGCAACTAATATGTACATCGGTCTGAACAGTTCAGCTTAAAAATGCACTTCAGTTACAGACATTATTTTGAGACCTTACAATCACTATTGAGAACAGTCCTCTTGATGTATTTTTTAAAAAAATAACCAAACACTGTAAAAAAAATTGAGCCTGGAGTCCAGTATTGGGGAAATGCTGGGAAACAATAACAGTGGTTTCAGCACTGCTTATATTTATTTTAATGCATTGTACATGCCCAGAGAAATTCAGTTATTGGGCAGTTTAAAAATATGAGTATATAAATGTATATCAAGAAATGTTTCGGGCGAAGCAATGGAGGCAATTTTTACCTCTCTGTCCTTTTCCCTCTAGACAGGCTGCCAGGGTGGGCCCCGAGAGGCCATACGATTTTGTAGATACCTGCCTCCGGAATGCCCCCTTTTTTTACCCCAGAGGTCATATGTGGCCCCTTTTGTGACCTTGCAGCTCTTTCCATGGTGGCTGCAAAGAGGAATATGGGAAGGATTGGATCTTGATGTCCCCGTCCTAAAATTGTAGCAGCACCTGTCTGAGGGACCATAGGATTGTGTCCCAAGTTATCTGGAGGACCACAAGTTGTCCAGATATAAGCTTTCCTCCGAAGTTACATGTTTAAGGAGATCCAATAATGCTATATTGTTGATATTTAAATCATGTTGTACCCAGCAGTAATCCTAATGGAAGCCATAGATGATAAATGGCAGTGCTACGATTTCCTTTGGCTCTTGAAATCTAATTTGGCAATAGACTTCTTGGCTCCATAGAAATAATTTATTGAGAGCAAGTATCAACGATTCAACTGAGCTGTTCTTCCATGCCAAGGATCAAATTTGTCCATATTAGATTGCATTTTCTGGGACGGACAGAGTTTGAGTAATTTTCCTTTTGATATATAGACACTAAGAATTACAATTGGGTTCACATTTCTATCTCGAAATCTCAGTTTCCATTCTACAGAAAGCTGAAGATGTACATTTTGAGTTACTTAATCTTGTTCACAATATTTTATGCTGGAAAGTTAAGATCCCTTGTGCCATAACCACGCAACATATAGAACCACAGCTGAGGTCTACTCAACTTAAATTTTGCAGAGCTATGGAATTAAAAAAGAAAAAAAAGGATCTAGAAGATAATACTCCCAAGCACTGATACTTCACTTTTCCCATAGCATGGGAATATGGACACTTGTTGTTTACCTTTCTCATAGCATGGGAATACGGACACATGTTGTGTAGTCTTTGCATCTTAGGCAGCAATCCTATGCACACTTGAGAGTAAGCCCCACTGAACACAATGGGACGTACTTCTGAGTAAACACTGTATGATGATTGCACTGTAAGTTTTATCATCGATGCCATTGAAGCTTTGGGTTTTTTTTGCTTTACTAAATAAACCAAAGTTTCATAGCAGCCACTCTATGGCAGAGGAAGGCTGAAGATAGATCTGGCTTTGCCAGATGCTTGCATACAAAGATTATTTGCGTTACAAACACTAGCTGCTACTAAAGAAACAGCAAAGCCCCATCCATGTACTGGAGTATGGCTCAACAGGGCAGAACAGCCTTTGCCAACCTGGGGTTTTTGTTGTTTATTCGTTCAGTCATTTCCGGCTCTTCGTGACTTCATGGACCAGCCCACGCCAGAGCTTTCTGTCGGCCGTTGCCACCCCCAGCTCCCCCAAGGTCAAGTCTGTCACCTCCAGAATATCATCCATCTTGCCTTTGGTCGGCCCCTCTTCCTTTTGCCTTCCACTTTCCCTAGCATCAGCCTCTTCTCCAGAGTATCCTGTCTTCTCATTATGTGGCCAAAGTACTTCAGTTTTGCCTTTAATGCCATTCCCTCAAGTGAGCAGTCTGGCTTTATTTCCTGGAGTATGGACTGGTTTGATCTTCTTGCAGTCCAAGGCACTCTCAGAATTTTCCTCCAACACCACAGTTCAAAAGCATCTATCTTCCTTCACTCAGCTTTCCTTATGGTCCAGCTCTCGCTGGAGTAAACGTTTTACCTGGGGTAAAGCATTGTTTTTATACCTTTCTCAGCTGGTAGCTGCTTATGTAGGCTCTTTTTGCCTACCAGCAGTGCATAGGGTTTGATGAGCAACCAGCATTAAGAAGTACTAGTGTTTGAGATAATGTTGATATAGAGGTCTGTGGAACTGGATTACACTCAACAGCTGAGGCTTCCAGTTAGCTTCACCTTCTCATCAGAACTACAGATGTCATTTCCCCAATGTAGTCTTGAGTCAGCACCACAAATTCATAGCCCTTACAACAGTAAGCACATTTATGAAAGGAAACTCTTGAGCTAGGTAAGTGATAGCTAGCTACTGGAGGCCCAGAAACTAGATCCAGGCTTGTGCAACCCTCTTTGCTTGTGAAGAAGTGAGTACAGTAAAACAATCAAGGTACTGATATGGCTAAATAGAAATCTATATATGTCTAAGTACTTATACAATGCAGGAGACCTTCACCAGAATACTAGAAAAAGGTTACCATAGCTAAGAAAAACTAGTCACTCTCAAAATCTCAGCAAGCTTTGTGAGTTTGGACACTGGTAGGTGGCAATCTCCAGTAGCACATCCCACTTCTTGAAAGTTGCCCTGCCCTGCCCCATCTCACTTGAGCCCTTCCTCAATTGAACCAGAATTCTCTGCATGTTTGTAGGTACATATCCCAGTTTTTTCCTACTTGAATTACCCTAAGTTCCATCATAGTAACAGAAGAAGCTGCCTTATATTGGCTGGATTTGCACAACGTGACAACCCATCATGGGGATCCAGCCATGGTTGGTTGTTGTGTAGTCTGAACTCGGAGCACTTCATCCACAGGCTGGCTTATTTTTTGGGTACAAGCCATGCCAAGACCCCATGGCTTACTGTAGGGTAATTTTCACCCACAATGAGTTGTGTTGTTTGATCCTGGGAGATTGACTTCATCATGGCCTGCAACAACTGGCTAGAGCCGCTCAGCAGGAGTGGCAAAATAGCCCATGCTGCTTACTTTTCATGATCTCAGCAGTGACTATTCTTCCAAAGTGCACTTTGGAAGGACATCACTCATTTCCCAACATTTTTTTCCTTCAGTGCCTCAAAAAAGCACAATTGGGGTCATATTTATTTAGTCTCCCTTTCACAAGTGCGCTTACAGCTCTCCATATATGGAGTCTTACCTGGTCAATTTCAGCTGCCAAAGGGAATGGTGAAGTGGAGTAGGTAACATACAAGGAAATTGACAAGATGAGGTTGCATATTGGCTAATTTGTGTACAGCTGAGAAGAACTGCTGGGAAAATAATGAGGGGAAGGAGGGACACAGAAGCGCAGTTCAGCAGCACTGAAAATGTGGGGGGATAGCCAAAGGAGTAAGTGAATGAAAAATTTCTGTGGGGGAACAAGATCTCCCCCTTGGTGACGTGATCCTCCTTTTTGGAACACTTACTGCTGTGGTTCCAAAAGTTCTTAAAAAAAAAAACCTTGAGAAGGCAGCTGCATGGGACAAAGTGGGTAGGGGTGTAAGTACTGCTGGTGCCCCATTAGCTCAGTTCAATCCCACCATCCTTTGAGGTTTTTTTTTAAAAAAAAAAGTCAGGGAAACTTGCACATTTGGAGTGACTGGTAAGTAAATGGAAGAGAAATGCACACAAATTTAACGGCTGGGAAGTTAATGGAGGCAAAATTTGTTCACATTTAAGGGCTAGAAAGTAAATGGAGGGAAATTTATGTACCAGCAGTAATGGAACAGTTCATGCAGGTGTGCACATTTCCCCTCTATTTACTTAACAGCCCTTGCATTTGCACAAATTTTGCCTCAATTTACTTCCCAGTAATTAAATTTGCATACAATTTTGAGGTGTGTTTTAAAAAGAGCTTCGTGTGGCGCAGAGTGGTAAGCGGCAGTTACTGCAGCCAAAACTCTCCCCACGGCCTGAGTTCGATCCCAGCAGAAGTTGGTTCTCAGGCAGCTGGCTCAGGTCGACTAAGCCTTCCATCCTTCCAAGGTTGGTAAAATGAGTACCCGGCTAGCTGGGGGAAAGGTAACTGTGACTGGGGAAGGCAATGGCAAACCACCCCCCTACAAAGTCCGCCAAGAAAACGTCAGCAAAAGCAGGTGTCCCTCTAGGAGTCAGCAATGACTCAAGTGCTTGCACGAGAGGTTCCTTTCCTTCCCTTCCCTTTAAAAACAAACTCGCTGAGTCAGAATGCATCCACGCTGGCATGCAGAGGGATCTCAGCTTAAGAGAAATGTAGAGGGATCTCGGCTTAAAAGAAAGAGACAACTATTTCAGGTACTAGGACTTATAATACCAAAAGCCACACACTGAGTAAATGACTCAAAAACAAATTATATTGCCATTAGTACAGGCGCTGGGGTTTCCCCATGGTGCTCTTGATGTACAACGCCCGCACATTTTGCCAGTTTTTCTTCAGCAAAGATACCAGGAAGTTGATGGCCAGATGAATGTTGTAGACCAACTCGTCCTCAGTCATCTTCACATGGCCAACAGCCACAGCTAGACAGAGCACCTGGGAGGACACAGGAAAATAATAAACCATTCAGTAGCATGGACAAGTTTCGAGAGAAACAGGGGAGAAAACATGTCAACAGGAAACCATGACATTTGTTATTCCAAATGCCAACTGTCTTAGAGGTACAGGTTCTGGAAAACTGGCTAGTGATGCACATGGATATCAACTCCTAAATGAGCAGGACCTTAAATAAAAGGGTAGCCTGGTATTTACCAGACAGGTTTTCCCAGGCTAAAGAACAGTTTTTAGTTCCCTGTTTTATTAAACTGCAAATTACAGTAGCTCTCTTGGGTTTAAATGCTAAAACAATTACTGGGGAATAAGCACTATTGAACACAGTGTGACTTACATCTGGGTAAACATGCACAGGTTTGCACCGACAGTTATGTTTTAGTTGTGAGAAGTTATTTGCTGAAGAAAGTTATTCCTTATTTACCATGACTGCAGTTAGTCCATTTAATGTAATCTAAATACGCAGGCATTTTATCTTTGAACGCTATTGTTAGACTGGATTATTTCTATTCCAGTTAATTTTGGCCCTGATTTAGCAGGGTTCTTGAGCAAATGCTTAAACCACTGGGACTCAAAACATAAGTCAGGCCAATCTGGTAGGGCCAGGTCATAGAAATTTCCACTGAATTGGGAAGGGACAAATATTTGAAATACCTGGGAGAAGGATCCCAGCTGTCTACCTGCAACCATTTGTATCAATATCCTGGTTTGTGGGAACCTAGGCAGCAACTGTTCTTTTAATTCAGAGCTGAATACATAAGACTAATTCGCTGCAGAAATATGACAAAGCTGTACAAAATTAAGAGGTGAATGGATTTTGGATTACCTTCTTTTGCCCTCTGCCTGCAACACTAAGCTCAACTGATTTATTTTGTAATCGAGAAAGCTAGCCAAATTCTCCCAACCAAAGGACCCAACTCATCTAACACAAATAAAGACCCTCTCCTAGAGTTCACCCCTCAACAAGCCAGCTTTGTTATCTGTAGACAGGCCTTTACTTAAGAGAACATTTCTTCAAGTAAAACTACTACCAACTGCTGTAGCCTTTGAAAAGTTACCTTTTTCATCTGAAACTTGATTGTGGATTTGACCTCATCAACCTTGGCCACCATGTTCTCATTGTGAGTAAGGAGAGAAGGAAACTTGCCAGCCTTGTTCAGGCCTGGGCCCAGGATTCGAGGAATCTGCTTGATCAGGGACTCGGAAGCCAGGAAAGCATCATACTTCTTAGCTGTGAAAGAGACAGATTTTAATATATGGCACTGAGACCATTTGCAACGTACCTTAAAAATGTGCAATGCAGATATCTTCAAAAGTCACGAATTCGTACACACCCAGGATTCTTAGGGAAATGTAAATCTGTGATCAAAACCTGTACTCAAGGAAAATGGGAGCTAACCAATCCATATGTGATGGCCGCCTCTATTAGGACAGCAGTTTAGATCTAAACATCTTCAGTTAGCTTCTAAGTTTAGCTTTCAGACCATGAATTCAAAGGACTGGGTAGTGAGTTCTGTATGTAGAACTTGGGATCCATGATCACTCTCACCACTCTTAGGTAAGCTGCTCCCAAGACACAGCAGATCCAAAAGTTGTCCCCAATACATATTACATTTCTATACCACCCAGTAGCCAAAGCTCTCAGGACGGTTCACAACAATTAAAACTGCAAAATACAGCATAGAAAATATTAAATTTAGAAGTTTAAAACTACAGTAGAAAAGTAAAACCAAAATAAACCCCAGCAGTTTTGCTCACCCAGCTTCTTCACAAGCTTCTTGTTCTTATTGAGCTTCTTCAGAGCCTCGATGTCCATGTGAGGCATGTCAACTGCTTTGGCCTCATCACAGTGCTGCTGGTCTCCCAGCACACAGATTGAGAATTTGGGCCGTGGGGCAGACTTGAGCCTGAGAGAGGAGAAACAGGCTCATCATCGAAAACACAGCCCACAACGGACAACAGCAACAGCAAATGAGAAACGAACATTCAGAACCGTGGCTGAAAAGCCTTACCGCAGCCGGCCAGCGAGTCTTCACCCACCAGCGTCTACATCTGGCCTCTTAAAAGTGATCGGTGGGATCAGCAGAAGAGCCTCACCACACCTCCCCTCATGTTTTAAGACCCAGGGTGGGGGTCCGTCCAGCCACACCCACTCCGCAGTGGGGGGATCTGAACTACCCGGGCAATTCAGCACTACACCCAGCTGCCATGTGCTCTAGCAGTCAACATGCTGCATAACTGAGAGCCTGAATTCAGGGCCTTGTCACAGGGAGAGGGGTGCAGGCTGAAGGCTGGGTGGAACAGGAACGGTGCCAAACCTGACAGTGCCAGAAAAACGCTTGTCCTTTTGTGGGTCATAGTTTTTCAGACTGATTTGCAACTCCACAGTCTCCAGGAACCTAAAGAAATAGAAAATTAATAATCACACACTGGACTTAAAATCAAGCAGAAACCAGTAACCTACAAAATCAACATAAATCGGTTTGGGCCAAATTAAGCAATACAACCGCTAATGTGGGTTTGGGCAAGATGCTTATATTCCCCTCACTTCTGCAGTGCAATGAGCACATGATGGAATACGAAGGATCACAGGTATCGAATAGGTGAGTCTATATAACTTTGGTCAATATTTGATTAACCAGCCTTGGTTATTCTTGCTTCTGTATTCACCCAGAAGTGCAGAGAGCATTAAGATATGTTTTAGTTAAGTTTCCCTTCCGGGGGGAAAGCAGGGACAGAGCTTCTACACTTTTTATATCTTACTCAGGAGCACAATTATGGAATACCCGGTGAGCCACTACTCTCAGAATTTATATCTGCACTTTGCGTCCAAGTTAGCACTCACATCTGTGCCAACTTGGACGCCACATTTTTGACAGTCACAGATGGATGTAGCTAAGCTACTGTCTCATCCTGTTGCTTTGGATACTTTTCAACTTGTGCAATCTGGGGGAACATGGTGGGGTCCTCTGGCAGCAGTTAGCCTCCATGTTCCCCTCTGCAAGGCAGTCACAATGCTTTCCAGCCTTAGGAGTTGTAGCTTTAAGGCTGGAAGGAAAAGCAAACCCTAGCATGCAGTTTCAACAACATAGCTTCATTTAACACCCTTCATAGCACTGGAGCCTAGAAATAGGCAACCTGTTGCCCTCCGGATGTTTTGATCTATAGTTCCCACAATCCCTTGCCATTGGCCATGTTGGCTGGGGCTAATGGGAGTTGTCATCCAAAAACCTCCCAGGTTGCCTACTCCTGGATTAGCCTGTTATTATGGCTTGAGTTCTCATGGACAGAAGTATTTTTCATAAGAATCAGGTGGTACAGGAAACGTCTTACTTGCGTGTCTTCGTCTGGCTCCCTTGAAGGACTTCCTTCACGGCTTCGTACAGCGTGTCACGGGAGACTTTGCTAATATTGAAAAACACAGGCACATTTATTTGACTTTGGAAGAGGACATGAATACACAAACAAGAAAGCCTTGCATCACTTCCAGAAACATTTGAGCCTTGGGTTTTGCCAAAGCTCTTGTCAAGAAGAGGAGTAGCCATCAAGAACACCTCTCCATGTACCCTCACCATTTTGACTTGAAGCATTAATTGTGTGTTTTTTCCTGGCTGCCATAAGGACAGCAATAGGACAGAGAGAAGATATATGAAACTATGATTTTCTCAACCATTTGGTTCAGGCTTCATATAAATCCTTAGGATTTCTTTAAACTGTTCCTCACAAAATAAAAAGGCAACCTTTATTCCACATACATTCCTAGGTTTTCCAAGGAGAGGCTGCAAAAGGTTTTTTAAAAAAGTTAAGGAAGCCTGCTACAATACAGAGTATTCTACCCAGAATTGAAAGCAAGTTGATGAAAAAAGCATAAACCAATATGCAGTGTTAATGTAACTTTTGCTTCACCCAAGCATAATTGTATTTAACAATTCAGGTCTAATGTTGTAACACTTGGGACCAGCTCGCATATTTTCTATCCTGGGAGCCTGTATGTGTAATACAGGAATGGGTACAGATACCTCTCATCCCATGTACAAGATAACATGTGACTGAGGCAGCACACATATACATCCATGGGTTTTTTTTCCTGTCCTCCCCTTCACGGAGGAAAAATAAATTGGATGTGTACCGCTGAAAAAAATCCTATTAATTCCCAGTATACCTCAGCCAGTGATGATGACTGGGCAATGTTGTACATTGCACATTTCTTCTTCTTCTGGCTAAACATGCCTAGGATTGCACCCTTAGTGACCATTTAGTGGCAAACCCAAGCTAGACTCTTACCCATTATCGCTTAAACCTTCAGCCTCTTGCCTCTTCCAGAAATTGGAAATGACTGCCTTAAACTGGATATATAAACCAGGAAGAATAGACAAGTCTTCCAGGGCCAGCTATGCTAATTCTATACTGGGTCTAATCAGGCATTTGCCAGCAGCAAAACTGCCTTACATACAAACACACTCACTCCCTTTGCTTCCCTACTGAATTGTCCACAATTGGCACCCCGGCACCACCCCAGGTTTACTCGCAAATTAGTCTCCCCGAGTTCAATGGAACTCAGGACACAATCCTTTGCATGTTTGGACAGAAAAAGTCCTAGAACTCCCAGCATGACCCAACCAGCCATGCTGGCTGGGGGTGGGTGGTTTGGGAACTATTAAAACTTTTCTTCTATCTGAACATATGATTGCACCCTTAGTCCCAAATAAGCAGATCCGGTTTGCGGGCTAAGAGGTTTATATCTTGGGGCCGAGAGCACGCTGCGGGGCAACTAGTCCCCGTTAAGTGATATTAGGGAAATAAGCTAAAGAAAGAACGTTACGCGTTTAGTCTAACTTAAAGCCTATCTATCTCAATGGGTCTACTCTAAGTAAGATCGCTATTAGATACAACCCTTTAAACGCAGCAGGGATGCCAGTAACCCCGCCGCGGGCACCGTTCTTGCGCTCGCCCTTCCAAAGATTTGCCCCTCCAAAACACCCTCTCGTTTCCCCCTCGACGGGGCCCGCTGAACACAGTCCAGCCGAGCTGCGGAAGCACGGATGGACACGGATTCCCCCCGAGGCCCGGAGACAAAACCAACACGAACCTCATCTTGCTGCCTTACTTGAAGGGAAAAGACACGCCACTTCCGGCTTCCGGCAGAACTAGACTAGCTGTTCTCGCGAGATGTAAGGTCTGGTTTAGTCACGTGACGTCACATGACATTGCCATTTTGAGAGAGAGAGTGTCGGAAGGGGCGGGGGCAGTACGTCGTAGTGCTGTTTGGGGAGCGGTCGGCTATTTATTTATTTATTTATTTATTGCATTTTTATTCCGCCCAACAGCCGAAGCTCCGTATTGAAAGGGGGGGGGGCGTTGTGTGCTCCTTGTATTAGGAAAGGAATTTAGGGTATTAAAGAAAGCACTGCAGATTGTCGTTAATTATCGAATTATCGTTAAGATATTCTTTTAGCTGTTTCTTATTAATGTTTTCAGCATGGTACCTGGGTTAGTCTTTTGCAGCAAAAATGACCAAGAGTCTAGTGGCGCCCTAAAAAATAACACAGTTAAGGCGCAAATCCTGTGTATATTTAGAAAGAAAAAAGTTCTCCAACTTCTAGCATGCTTCAGCCAGTCATACTGTCTGGGGAACGCTGGGAGTTGTAGGCCTTTTTTTCTGTCTAATAAATGTGTTAGTCTTGTAAGGCGTCATAGGACACTTTGTTATTTTATGATTTTAGAGATGGTTACTATCCTATGGAAGTGGATGTAACTCTGGCAGAGCATCAGCTTGTGCATAGAAAGTCTCCATTGTTTGGTCTCAGGCATCTGAAGGCATCTCAAATTCCATGATTAGGAAAGGCTGCTGCTTGTGTCCCTCTATTTATTTGAACTTTTGTATTCTGCCCATCAGTGAATTAGCCCTTTTCTCAGTCAAAGGGAGCCGCTGCCATTAAGAAGAGATATTAACTTGTACGGTTTTTAGGTTATACTTTTGTCTCATTTTTGCACAATGTTGATTTTATTTAAGTTGCTCTGTGTGTTTATGATAAAGACATGGGGTTTAAATTAATTCAATCTTGCTGTTGTTAGCCTAGAATAGATGGACTGACTGAGTATACAACACTGGCTCTATTATAATATCCTAATTTCCCCCTCCTATTAAGACAACACGTGTAAAAAACATCTTGTTTGTTTTTTACATGAACTATTAATTTTGGGGAAAGTTCTGCCAACATTACAATGTAATTCAAAGTATTATGTTTAGTGGAACTTACTCTTTAGTAGGTCTTTAAAGTGCCACAAGACTGTTTTAGCAAGAGCACTCCTATGCCCCCTAGTGAGAGTTGTAAATTGGAAGCTACAGCCATCCCAGTAATAAGATTGCACCCTAGGTGTATTTAGCTTTGAAGTCTCAGTCCAATAGAACTAAGTCTTCATGCTCTAGTTCTAGGATAGGCAGAAGGTAGATCTAAATCGACTAGTACGGTGATTTGCAGTAGATTGGCAATGATGCCTGACTTCCAGTTATTTTAACAATAGCACTTTGCCCTACTACCTTAAATGGTACTATTGAAGGAAGCTTGAGATAACCAGAATCAAGTTTTTGGGTGGAAGGACTGGGAGCTTGGTTCAGTTCTAGCACTCAAAACAAATTACTGGATTCAGAATTATTTCACTCAAAGTGTTTGTCTTTTGTATATGGTTCAGGTTGGTGAATCTCTGGATCTAAGCAAAATAGATCCTGCAAGGCCGAAGTCTGTCCACTCTGATTTAGCTAAGCAGTTATAGAGAACTGGGGAAATCATTACTAAATTAACATTTGGAATGTAATGTGCACTTTCTTCAAGTTACAAAACAACATTGACAAACATACAGTGTTGTTTAACTTAGTCTGGAAACAGATAAAAGAGCAACCCTAATTTGATATGCTTATTTGAAGCAAAGAGTAAATGAAACCAGTCAAAATTGAAACAAAAGGAGCTTTATCCAAATAGTCTGGCATTTTTTAAAGTAGTTTGTTGAGTTTAGATAAAGTTTTGGTCAACGATGTTGTTGGTTTTTAAACTTAGACATATCTATATATTTAGGGCACAAACCTATTGGGATTCCCATTAGCATCCAAACTCAGAGGCTGAAGGGGATCCTATGTAGACTGGAAAAAGTATGGAGGTGATGTCCACCTCCATGCTCCCACCACTATACATTTTAGCTAGACAGGTATTTTTGCCCATCTAGCTGAGGTATCGGGGAGGGGGATGGAAGGAAGCTGGAGATAGCTCATATCCCCACTTCCCTAATCCCCTCTCTGCCTACCGGCATGCCTCCTTTTTATCCTCTTCAAGGTTGCCTTTGTGACCTCAGAGAGACAGCCAACACAGTTCTCCATGCCGGCTGCAAGGGGGTGGGATAGGGGAGCTTGGACTCCTGGATCTGAGGTCAGAGCACTGTCTCTGACCTCAGATCTAGAAATCCAAAGTATCCTATGGCCCCCTCAGACTCTGTTTAGGGGCCATAGGATTGCTGCCCCAAGTATTTATATCCCCATGTATCTGTTTTAAAACTGCATAAGGTGGCTTACAAAAAAATTAAGGAACCAGCAAAAAGTATTACAATTAAGTTTGGTGAAGTCTAAGTCCTCTATTGGCTTCATTTTTTCAGAAAATGTCTAGAATTCCAAGCACCAAACTCTAACATGTTCTTTTTACTCGGTTTTTATCAAGCTCCCAGTATTCATTCTGTTCATACAAGAAGTAGAGCAGCTAGAGCTAGAACTTGGAGCTGAAATCCAGCTCCCACTTGAATGACGAGCCAGGGAGTAGCAGGTGACATGTGCATCAGGGTAGCAGAAGTAAACTTCATTTTGTTCCTATAATCACAATGGTGCTGTGATTAAAATGAGTCTAAAATGCAAACCTGCACACATGCTCAGGTTGTTGTTTTTAAATCAAGGATGGCAAGCATTTTTTTTGCTTTGTTTTGTTCTAACATCAGGTATGTAGAAGAGGTTGTAAAGTGTGGAATGGTGGGGTGGGCGGGGGAAGAGAAGAGAGAGGTTAATTCTGTGCTTCACACGTATGAAGTAACACACCATTAAAGAGGGACCCCATAAGATAATTAAGTCCAAGATCTAAAATTACCCAGCTGCACAACTGCATACAAGGACTTCACAAATTGAAGATTTTGCTGCCTGAGCCAAAGAATAAGATGCTACCCCTCCCCCATTCCATGTATAAAAGCTGACTGGACTGGCAGTTGACTCTTCAACACTGATAATAGGGCAGCATCCTCCACCACACTTGAAGGTAGCAGTCTAGGTAGGGGGCACAGGACAGGCTGCAATGTGGCACACAGCGCTCTCAGTTGATGCCACCTTCCAGCATCAGCTGCCTGAGGCAGTTGTCTCACTTTGTTTAATGGTATGGCTGGGGTTGCTCTACATATTGTATCTCCAAGCTTTTGAGCTCTCTGATGAAGCAGCTTCTCTCATAAACACATTTGTCATGAGGATAAAATAGTTGTAGCTTATGGCCCTCATAGTTGTGCTTATGGCCCTTATCAGCAAAGGTAAAGGATTTATAAACATTGCTGGTTTCTTTTCCCATAGCATAAAGAGTTGGACTTAACTGCACTATTTCTTCCTCCTTGTAGACTTTTGTGGACAGACAAAACCAAAGACATCTTTCTATTCAGGTCACGTTGCAGGATAGTTAAAGGTGAAGGCCTCTGTGCAGGAAACAATGCCATTTTCTTAGTTTGTTAGGAATCGGGGGGGGGGGGTTAAAGTGTGACTTCTGACACCATGACATGGAAGGCTTAGTGCAGTGGTTCCCAATTGGGGGTCCACTAACCCACCCAGGGGGTCCGTGACACCATTCACATATTAGCTCTGCAAGGTCCGCATTTTAATAAAAGAAAATACGCCATCTCCGTTTGCTTCGACCGTGACGTCATGCGTGAAAGCACCTCCGTGATTTAGCGACTAACTTCAGAGATTACTTCCCTGCACCTAATCCTGAAAACTCATGGAGAAGGAATCCTTTTAAATGTGGTGATGTACAACTAACAACTGTATCTGCGGAAGAGCGAGATGCACTTGTTGACGTGACTTGTGATGGTTCATTGAAATCATTTTTCAAAGAATATAGACTGGACCAATTCTGGGTGAAAGTTTTTCCTGATTATAAGAAGTTAGGTGAAAAAGCTTTGAAACATCTAGTTTCTTTTTGTTCCACGTATCTTTGTGAACAAACATTTTTGACATTTTATATGAAGAACAAGCATAGAAATCGGCTCGATGTTGATCCAGATTTGAGATTAAAAGTAGGAAATATTGAACCGGATGTGGAAGGGATTGTTCGGGACAAAAAGAGGCATGATTTCTCCCATCACATCTAGGTTCAGTAGCAGCTAGACATGTCATAATTTGTTCAGTTGTAAACTAGACGTTAGTAAAATTAAATTCGCCTTTATATTCCTAACTAAATCATTGTCATTTTTGCATGGTAATATCTCAAATACCACAAATTTTATGGTCTATTTTTTAGTATACCTAAAATCCTTTGCTTATTAGGGGCTGCCCCTTATTTTCTAAAAAAAAATAAAAAATGCTTTGCACAGGTAACTACCATAGAGATAACAAAATTTTCAAAAGTAGGTGGTCCATGGCTTGGCATTTGAAAAACAAGGGGTCTGCAGTACTTAGCTAATTGGGAACCACTGGTAGTGGACACAATGGTCAAGAAGCTAGACAATGACTTTATTATATCTCTCAAACAAAAACAGCCACAAGAAACTCCTGCCTCCACACAGATACAGCTAAGTCCAGTGCCACCTAGTGACTAAAGGCACTTTCCTATGCATGTTTCAGCAGAAAGAGTCCTACAACTCTCAGCATGCCCCAGCCAGCCATGTTGGCTGGGGAATGCTGGAAGTTGTAGGGCTTTTTCCTATCTAAATATGCTGAAGATTGTGTCCTTAGAGGTGAACTGAACTGCTCTTCAAATACAGCAGGGCTGAGGAACCTTTTTTTATCTCAAAGGCCAAATTTTGAAAGATGGAAATTTTGGGCATGGTCCATATGTGGGCAGAGTGGAGTGGGCCAAATGTAATTATTACCATTTAAAGCCTGCTCAGAAGTAAGCAGGGTGAGGCTTCCGCATGTCTACTCAGAAGAAAGCAGGGTTGAATCCCTCAGCAGCACTTTCAAATAGTATCCCAGTTACCAAACCTCTGAATGTCTTCTCACAAGTAAGCAGCTCTCCTGCCTGCAAAATACACACACTTCAGTTCTGCACAGCAGCTTTCCTGCTTCCAAAACGCACGTCTCAGTGCTATGCAACAGCTCTTCCGCTTGCAAAACGTGCAGCTCAAATTCTTGGCTACAGCTCAATTCTTTGCAGGGTATTTAAAGGCTAAATGCCTTTAAATAGCCTTTTACCTCCAATCAGTGTTAGGAGATAACACAAAACAAGCTTGTGGGATGGATGAGGAGGAGGGGGCTCCACCCCTACCCACCCCCATTCTCCATCCCTGAAATGGAGGACTTTCCATGTAAAGTGTGACACGTGGCTTTGACTGAAAAGTTATAAGAAATGTTTGTGCTCAGGGAATGATCATATCTGTTGTTGGAGAATTTTTTTTATTAAATGTTATTGTGGAAGGTTTGCCCCGCCCCCCCCCCCCGCTTATGGGAGTGGGAGAATGCTCATAATTTGAGGAGGTGGGGAAAGGAAGAGATATATTGAGAAAAAAACCTATGGAAAACTGCCATATTCCCAATCACATCAAAAAATCAATTGCAATTCAGCTAGTAGCTGCCAGTGAAAGAGCAATGATCATGAGCATTAGAAGCAGCCACAAGTCAGTTCTAATTCATCAGGTTTTCAAATATAATAACATAGCCCTGCCTTCCATGTAATCTGTTGGATAACAGCGTTTGCTTCGGAGTTCCTTGCATAAACCTCTCCACTCATTCCGTGCTGAGCTGTTTCTAAGAAGAGATTGTGAGAAAATCCAATTGAGAAACACACTCTTGAAGAAGACCCGTGAGGCAAAAGCAAAGGGCAAAAAATTGCAAAGGAAATCCAAATTCAAGACAAGCTTTATCTCCATGAAGCAAGGCTCATATTTCAAGTAGTATGTGGAAATGACTAAAGGATTTATTTTACAAGCAGTGTCTCACCCTGAAGCAAGGAACAAGATGGACTTGGCCTTAACTACAATGAGAAACTCTTTGATGAGTGAAGAACATTATTTTATTTTATTTTTTAGCCAGAGAAAAAGTTAAAATGTAGCTCTGGATACAAATCAAAGGAGCAAAAAGAGTGGGGGGGGGAATCCATTTTTGTAAGTGATAGTGGAAATAGTAGAAGAAGTAGTAGTGAGACCTGTTGCTGACATTTAAATAAAATGAAAACACCTACGAAGAGATCGACAACCCTTCATTTGTTTTACTGAGGATGGCTGAAGTGGATTTAAGGATGCCGGGTACCCCATTTTCTCTTTCTTTTTCAGGTGGTGGTTTTCTTGCAGTTTATGAAATAGGTGTAATTCAGGGCTTATTGGAACAAGCACCCGAAATCTTGAGATCTGCATCAAAGGTCTATGGAGCATCATCTGGATCAATCATGGCAGCAGCTGTGGTGTGTGGACTTAGTCTTGGTAAGCAGTGTATAGGTTTGGATTATTTTAGATGTTGCTTAGAAAACTGGGTTTTCATGGATGGGTTGGGGATGACTGTGATAGGGAGGATTGTTTCTCAGAACCAGCCTTCAGACTTTCATTCCCCTGTCAGTGTAGCATAAAGAGGTAATACTAAAATCTCACTGTTATATGGAGATAGTGTTGCGTAAACTGAGATGATCTGAGGTGTTCTCCTAGAGGGTAACCCAATCTTCCTTCAGGAACGGAACTAGACCACACAGAGGAGTTTTAAACAGATTTATTCTGTGGAATAGATCAGCAGGGGGCTTAAGAGCTCAAATCACTACTGATGAAAAAGCAATTCTAACACAGTCTTTTTATACTTTATGAAATACAGTAACTTGACTGAAACGCCTAAACTTTGCTGTTATTTCTCGTCTTGAAGCTGGCTCCTTCCAGGATGCATGTTCCCGGATATTGAGATCTAGCAGCTTACGAGCTACACATAATTTATATGTTCCTGTTGCTATTTTCATTGTTCTTTGACCAAATGATTACATAGGCCTAAAGTTCAAGTAATGGTCAGCATATTTGATACAGACATGCAGTTCAAACAGCGGACAGTATCATCACAGGCATAGTTAATTCAGACATACAGAATCATACAAGATAGAGTCACTTTAGTTCATTTCCCTTACAATAGTAATAATAGCTTAGATTCCCATTGTCATCAAAATGCCAATTCATCGCTATTCCAAGATCTGATTCTGATATTGTCCAGTGAAACATTAACAAACAGATATTCCAATGTGTTTCAATCACAAAATCTTCTTTGCAGGGGTGAGTGGGGAGGGGAGGGGAACCTAGTTATATCTTTTAAATTATATCTTTTAAAAAAGCTGTGGAGTGTTCTGAGCACTACTCAAAGGATAGCTCTGAAGAAGGTCTTGTAATCAATATGCACCACAGTATCTGCCTAATACATTGTTGGACACACATTGGACTCAGTCTGATCTTTTGTTGATACAGTGTTCGTCTTTTACTCTGGGACATTCATATATCTGAATATATTTGGAAGAAAATATAGCTAGAATGCAATTGTGAGTGCTCAGATATAATTGCAGACATGGATGTGTTTCAGCATAGTTGCATCAATGGCAATGAAGCTGCTTTGATACACCAGCTACATTTAGCTACACAGTGATCCAGACTGTCATCAGTTATCCATTTGTTTTATTTAAAGCATTTTACCCCACTCTTCAGCCAAAACGGGCCCTAGTTCCATTACTGCATATTGATGTCCTTGTGCCAGAATATCTGATTATCACAGTTACTGGATGCATTCACAGGTAATGCTAAACTACAATGTATTTGGTTTGTTGCTTAAACCAAGAATTGTCCTTCAGATGAGCAAATAAACTATGGGTTGTTTTTCCTATTTCTGGTTTGTTTCTCTCCCACCCATTTTGCCAGCCTTCAGAGCAGTTTTGTTTTCAGCTGTTCTTGCTGGGTGCTTCTGTTTCAGGGCAGACAGCAGTGCAAACAAGCCTGGGATAAACCATGGTTCTTAGAATTTCAAGATCCATCTACCACAGCCAGCTGCAGAAGACAGACTTAAAGAACAGGGTACCTCTGAGCACCCCCTGAGCCTAAGAGTTTGTTTTTAGTACCAAAACTGAATTCTGCTTACAATTCTTTTGCACAAAAAGCCATATCTGAGGTGCTTCCGGATGGATAGCTCCTAGTTCTACCAATCCAAAGGCATTGTGCAGCTATTAACTCAGTTTGGATGTCATAAATGACCCAGTTTCTTAACTGTGGATTGTTGAAAATGATGCAGGAGTGAGCAAGTATGCTGGTTCTCAGCTACCTGCCTGCCCCCACCGCAATAAACAAGTGAGAGACATTCCTGAGTTCTTTATCATGACATCCAAATCCAGAACTCTCGGTTAGTGGGGGAGAAACAACCAGAAATCCGAGTTCAGATATTATGTCAAACAACCCAGGTTGGACTACCTTTGGGTTATTTATCACAATGGGAGTAGCCAGCTGGTTGGAAACCAGCACACTTCCTTGCTTTTGCTCATTTAAATATACCACAGGTAGTCGTGACATGTGAACTGGCTCATTATACCTTTCCATCCTTAATGTGTTTTTTGGGGCAAAGTAAAAAGACCACCTGTACAAATCTGAGTTTGAGGCAGGGTGATTGCACAGTAAAAGCCTTGCCTAGAAGCACTCTGTGCTTCCCCAAACTCTCTTCATTTCAACAGCCTAATTTGGGTAGTAAAAGTCATTTTGTAGTTAAACAACTGGCAATCAGAAATCCTTGTCTGTCTATGGCAAATCACTCAGAAAACTACCGGAAGAACCTGCTCTACTTTCCAACTACCCTTATCCTAGAGGTCTGTGGAAACAGGGGGAGCTGAAATTGCACTGCCAGTCTTTACTGTTGGAACTGTTTGCAACCGTGAAATCTTTAGGTGGTGAGTTGCTTAGCAAGGAGCCTAATCCCATTGAAAACAACCACAAAATTGGTTAAGGTTTGAGCAGGAACAGAATGAACAAGCCGTTCCTTAAAGAGTGATAAATATATTTTTAGAAAATTGCACATAGTTGTGTAACGAGAGCAAAGAAAGAGGGGAAAGCTATTCCTGTTGTCCTAAGAGAGAGTTATTTCAAGGGGTTCCATGTTCTGTTGACCCCTCATTGCAGGAAAGCCATGGTCTAATTGAACTCACTGGCTACTGACTCCACATGGGTAGTTTTCATTTAATGTTTCTTTGGCTATAATCCTGAACACATTTACTTCCTAAAAAACCCTGTTGAATTCATGGGATTTACCCCGAATAAATGTGTGTGTTAACTTCATTTCAGCCTGGATGGACTTCTAACTGGACGTCTTCTCAGTTAGCTCTCCCACTCTAAAACATTGGCTTCGATTCAGGAGTTTAGGAACCTGTTGTTCTTCTTCGTGGTCTCTGTGCATCACACATATGGGCTCTGCGCCTGCACAGGGCCAGCTTCGGAAACTTCTCTAGCTGAAAGTCTTTTAGGCGGGAACCCCTCCCCCACCGTCCACTGAGCATGCTCAGGGGTTCCCGCCCAATTCCCTCAGTTCTCTTCAACCGCCTGTAGGGTCAATAGCTTGTGGAGACGTGTGTGGTATACTTTACCTCAGCTGAAAATATTCTATTTTCCTTCTTGTCTTTTCTCTCCAGTTTTCTAATCTTTTCTATTTAGTTATTATACATATATATATATATATATATATATATATATAGAATTCGTTTGTTGTTAGTTAGCCTTGTGGCTTATGGCACATCAAGGCCTCTTCAAGAAGTGCCCCGTTTGCGGGCTGAAGATCACGCTAACCGACGGACATTCCCTTTGTTTGCTTTGCTTGGGGGACACACATTGTGGAATCTTGTGTGTTTTGTCTAAAATTCTCGAGGCAAGCGAGAAAAAACCGATCGGACCGCCTTTGGGCGTTGTTCTGAAAAAAAGGCGTTGGAGGCAGTGGAGGTACCGAGAGGATCTCGACGCTCCAAATCTCCTATTATAATGGAGTCTATGCCCCAACCTCCTCCCGCGCGGAGTGAAGCCTTATCGGTTCCCCCTTCCTCCTCTCAGCCGCATCAACAAAGGCGGTAAAGAAGATTTCTAAGAGAGTGAGAGAGCATTCTGGGGCTGACAACCCCAGAAAGAAAAGAGCAAACTTAAGACGGAAAATGGGAAGAAAAAAACCATTGAAACCGACTTTGTCGGTACTGAGGAGCCCGGTACCAAGCACTTCGGTACCGAGGCATCCGACAGGGCACAGGACCCCGATGTCGAGCCTTTCATTGCAAAGGTCTCCTCCGGAACCGATAAGCCCGATACCAAGGCTATCGCTACCGAGACCATTTTTGATACCAAGATGGGCGACACCATCCGCACCACCGGTATCGAATTCTCTGCCCCAGGCAGGGCACGGTATCGGCTCACCGATACTTTCTCCGCTGCAGATCATCACAGTACCAACAGATGATCCCAGCGCAAGAGCATCGATTTCAGAAGGCAAAATTAGAGGTTCCTCCCTGGATAATACCGTACCTGATCGGGGTCCCAGTTCCCCTCGGTACTGAGAGTAACCACAGCCCATCGATACCGACGGACGTCGTTACCAACAAGTGCCCCAGCTAACGCCGGTCGATACCAAAGGCTATCGATACTGACATACGCCTACTTACAGATACGACCGGGGTCGTTCACCGGCTTTAGCTCATTCAGGTCCTCAATATATGACCTATGACGAGTGACATCTGTCCCCTCCAAGAATGTGGGACTATTACGTTGATTGGCAACCTCCCTAGTATCCTCCGTATTATTACGAGGATTGGAGACACAGAAGGCACCAAGATTACTATTATCAGTATCCGTAGGAACGGCAACACGAACCGTACCCGCGTTTCCGCCAACTACCCTCCAAAGCGATCTTCCCTCCATCCCTCCCAGAGGATGTCTTGGCCATGCCACCACCGCCTCTACCATCTGTACCGAGGCACGCTCCACAACCAACGCAGACCGCAGTACCAACCGCTTCGGTACCATCGGAAGCATTGCAAAAGTTGCCTACATCAGACATGGGACTGGATGTTCCATTGGAGGAGGATTACCAATCGGACTCCTCACAAGATACATCACCACCAGATGACCTTGTGGTCACTGCAGACGTGGTGTCCCCTTCAGAGGACTTAGCACACTTTACTGATAAGGTACAAAGAATAGCAAGGTCATTCAAATATCCCAACCTATAGAGAAATCTAATGACCCAGTTTACGATGATGTATACTGTGGGTCATCAACCCCAGTGGCTATTCCATATTTGCCTGTACTGCTGCGCACAGCACAACAATCATGGAAGCTGCCCTCCTCTATGCCACAATGTCGAGGAGGCTAGACAACATATATTTATAAGATGCAGGACTAAATTGTCCCGTTCCTATTTACATACAAATAATGCACCAGTGGACAAAGAAGGCCGTAGGTGCACGGCCTGGGGAGAAGAGTATACTCTTCTACAGCTTTATCCCTTCGTGTGCATAATTACCAAGCCACAATGGAAAAACGTAAGTTCTTTTTATGGGGGAATATTACATCTCTCTCCGGATTCTTGCCAGATGACCAAAGGGAACTGGCAGATGTTTTTGTATTGAGGTTATGAGACTTTCTCGACAATAGCTTAATACAGCACGCCACGCTATGGACTGCGCCTCAAAGCCATGGTAGTTTCTATTGCGCTACGAAGGCATGTGTAGCTGAGGTCCGCAGGGCTGTCCCAGCAGGCACGCACCCGCATAGAGGATCTGCCGTTCGATGGAAGCCAGATCTAACCACTACTGTTAGAGTCCCCATGGCTGGCCTCCTCAGTAGCAATAATAACTAGGTTCTTCAGTACACTGAAGCCTCTCGATACCGAGACTTGCAACAATATAACTAGCTTCTTCAGTGCCTAGCCTGTGACCTCTCGGTACCTAGATTGAAGCCTCTCAGTACCGTGACTTGCAACAATATAACTAGCTTCTTCAGTGCCTAGCCTGTGACCTCTCGGTACCTAGACTGCTCTCAATACCGAGAAACAATATAACTAGCTTCTTCAGTGCCTAGCCTGTGACCTCTCGGTACCTAGACTGCTCTCAATACCGAGAAACAATATAACTAGCTTCTTCAGTACGGAGCCTGAAGCCTCTCAATACCGAGTCTGGCAACAATATAACTAGTTTCTTCAGTACCGAGAATGAATCCCTCAATGCCGAGACCGGCAACAATGTAGCTTCTTCGGTACAGACTGGAGCCCTCGATACCAACAGTGGCAATTACATAACTAGCATCTACAATGCAGACGCTGGAATTCTCTATGCTGACACTGGCAATGAACATAACTGGCTTTTTTGGTACCAAGGTTGAAATTTTTGGTACTGAAAATGACAATAACATAACAATAATGTTAATAGCTCTTTGGTACAAACGCTGAGACTCTTGATACCAAGAGGGCATCTCGCATGCAGCTTCAATGTCAGAGGGTGAGATGTAATATCTCTCCCCTCCAAAGCCAATGGACATCTGTCCACCACATCAGGCAGTGTATACCTTGCAAGCTAACCACCTATTTCAAGGTCCCCATTCCAGAGTCTCTACGCTCTGAGTGCTTTGCTTTCAATGGAGAACGTTTTATTACCATGATGTCTGATGTCATCATTCTTGGGGCTCTCCCCCCCCCTTGGAAGAGGAGGGCATACAATGTTAAATGGGCCACGTCTCCTGAGAATACCATACAAGCATGGATACTGGCTTTAGTACCGTGATGGGGATACGTACAACCGTGATCATTGTCATTGCGACCGATTCACAGGGCTCAGCTGTTACAGCCACAATGCGTCAGCACAATTACTTAGCTCTTCCCCATTCCACCCCCATTCCATGGGACATTAGGAGATCAACTTGGGGAAGATGAGTTAGAGCATAAGAATAGACCTGATTCCCTTCAATCCTTTGAGGACTATCAGTCGGTCTCAACATTGCTCTCTTCTGCATCACGTACACAGGGCAGAACCTCCTTTGGAGGACTTATACCACTTCCCGGTCATTGAGGATGACCAGGCTTGGTATTGAGACACATAACTAGGAAAATAAGTGCAGGATTTTGTATCTCATGCTGTACGTACTGAGAAGCCAACTCCAGTGTTGATATTTTTCCTCCCAACACTGCTTCTGACAGTTAAAAATTCCTGGAAGGGCCCTTCTTTGATGGCCCTGACATTAGAAAGTGCAGAATCTTTAAAGTGCAGTAATGGACATGGGTTTTTTTCTTTATGCACCCGTGTTCCAATTCTATGTTAGTTCATTTAGCCCCAAGGGGAGTTTTCAGAACATATTCATCTGCTTTGGGCCCCAGAGTCATACACTATCTAGTTATGATGTCCAGATCCAACTTTTCCTCTTGTCAGCAACTTTACATGACCCGTCACTTCACTGTGAGTTGAGAGCGATGGTGCGCGCTCTGGCGCTTCGCATGCATACCTATGATTAGCAGGTCTCACTCTGTGAACTAGATTGAGGACCTCCCATCCGATGGTGAAGGATTGTTCAGTCTCATTGCTTATCTCGTGTCCTGCATCAGAACCAGCAAATTACAGATGACACACTGTCCTTCTTAATGCTGCTCCTCAAGAAGGGAGTAGGTTTTGCCCCATACACATAAGTATGCATACTTCCATATAGCCATTCAGAACACTCGCCAGAGGTACCTTGGGTTTATCATAGGTACCGATATGTCCCAGTTTGGGTGCGTCTATGGACCTAAGCACAGCCCACTGAATGTTTGCAAAATATATGGCAGTTCATTGCCTACACAGGGTGAAAGTCTACCTATATTTAGACAACTGGCTTCTAGTGGCATCTTAGAAGAGGATGCTATCGAAGGCAGTGGGAGTAATCCTCAATTTATTGAGCTCTCTGGACCTCATAGTAGAAACCACAATGTTAGACTGTCAATCCTTACCCCCTGATATATGGGACATAATTCTAGCAGCTAAGAAACAAGCGACTAGAAAGTCATATGCTACCAAATGGGAAGCTCACTCCTCCTTTGCACTAAGCAGGAATGAGAAACCCCTTTCAGAGCCTATTTCCACCATCCTCACTTTCCCTTTTTCCTTGTTAAAAGAGGCCTTAAGTTTCCTCACTTAGAGTTTATCAGGCAGCGATTCTGCCTCACATTTATGGATTTAGGGCTGTTCGGTCTTCACTCATCCACTGGTTAAGCGCTTTATGAAAGGGATGAAAAATACAGTTCCACCCCTTTGTCCCTTTGTTCCGCAATGGATCCTTTCCGTGGTGCTTAAAGCACTGTCTGCCAAGCCTTTCGAATCGTTGGCAAAGACAGATTTGCGTTTACCGACTTTAAGGTGGTATTCCTTGTTGCCATAACATCTGCTAGATGTGCATCAGAGTTAGCGGCACTCCGTATGGACTCACCTTATACGGGTTTTCATGCCGACAAAGTGGTCCTTAGACCGGACCCAGCTTTCTTCCAAAGGTTGTTTCTCCTTTCACCTTGGGCAGGATTTTACTCTGCCAAGCTTTTTCCTTGCGCCGACAACTCTTCTTGAGTCGACACTACATATGCTGGACAGAACTGTGACTCTCCGGAGATCCCTAAGATTTTTTGTTTGTTATGGGTCAAACAAAAGGGACTCCAAGCATCTCCGCAGAGAATATCTGCTTGGGTTTTTCAGACTATTAAATTAGCCTATGAACTTGCTGGCCCCCCGCTGAAGGGGAAAGTGCACTCTCACTCCACCAGAGGAGGGGCCACTGCTACAGCTTTTGAAAGAGGTATTGCCATACCGGACCTCTGCAAAGCGGATACCTGGTCGACACCTCTGACTTTTGCCAGTCACTACCGTCTGGACATCAGAGCGCGTAGAGACTGTGCCTTTGGGCGTGCCGTCTTATCGGCAATCCGTTGAATTTTCATCCATCACCTGACACCACCCACCTCCGGGTAGTCAGCTTGTTATTCACCCATATGTGTGATGCACAGAGACCATGAAGAAGAAAGACAGGTTGCTTACCTGTAACTGTAGTTCTTCGAGTGGTCATCTGTGCAGTCACACAACCCTCCCACCGTCCCCACTATGGTGTCATTAAGTTTTGATCACCTGGTGGTTCTCCTCAGTGAGACTGTTTAGGCGGTTTCAAGAACTGAGGGGATTGGGCGGGAACCCCTGAGCATGTTCAGTGGACGGTGGGGGAGGGGTTCCCGCCTAAAAGACTTTCAGCTAGAGAAGTTTCCGAAGCTGGCTCCGCGCAGGCGCAGAGCCCATATGTGTGACTGCATAGATGACCACTCGAAGAACTACTGTTACAGGTAAGCAACCTGTCTTTAATTTGGGCTCCAGACCACAAGACGTTCAAGGTCTCCTTAGTTACAGTTGTTAAGGCGGTGTCTTTATGATGACACTTTGCAGTTGCTTCCCCCCCAAAACCCTGAAGCATCATTGCTGCGGGGTGGGAATGCTACATCTAGATGGCAGGAGGGAGCACAGACTCAAGCACGGCCAAATAATGACCTTACTCGGACTTGTTATGTATCCTCCCTTAATATCTAACTAAAACATTTATAACTGCTCTAATTCCCAGAGATCTTCAGGACACGCGGATATTTTTGATCCATCTAATCTGCCTGCCTGCCTGCCTGCCCCTTCTTTCTAGAGCAACCTCTAGGGTCACTGCATGACCCTTGAGCATATGAACTGAGCATACTTGGTTACCCTAGCCCCATTCCAGCAGATGAATGCTTAAATTATGCTCATAGATAGCAACAATATTAATCACATGTGCAAAGCTCATTGAGCACAACAACATTAATCACATGTACAAAGTTCATTGAGAGCAACAACGTTAATCACATGTGTAAAGCTTCTCCCCCCACAGAGGCAAGTTGCAAGTTGGGCAGATATTTATCAAAAGGAGGTATTCCATCATGTGGAGATGCGATAATGGTTTAGCTAATTGTTTACAGTTGCTAATCTATAAAAGGACCATTGATTGGGAACAGTGTAGAAGTTGTGACCATTTCTAACCATTTACGGAACACAAATTAATTCCTGCGCCTTTTCCAAATATTATTATTATTATTTATTATTATTTATTTATATAGCACCATCAATGTACATGGTGCTGTACAGATAACACAGTAAATAACAAGACCCTGCCGCATAGGCTTACAATCTAATAAGTGTAATACCTGTAGATAGATGAATACAATCCATTACATGTTTCCCTATTGCAAATTAATTGTTGTAGTATGCTTTAAATAATGTGGATTTTTATATGTTGGCTACAGTTAGCAGTTTCAAATTGTGACTCATCTTCCCTGATGTGGTGTTAAATTCAGCATGCAGTCTAAGCAGAACTAGACATTGGATTTGCAAATAACTGGTCCCAGGCCTGCATTTGTGATGATTATCGAAATGTGGGAGGGGGTTTCTGACCCCCGTCCAGCACCTCCCTTACAAATGCCTGGCTATGAAATTACCCCTTCTCCTGCCTGGCTTAGTTCTGGTTGTGACTGCAGCTGAAGGGGATGGGGATGTTTTAATTAGTGAAGTTAAATGGGTAGAGAAGAATCAGCAGATGGGGAATAATTAAGCACTCCCATCCTTCATTTCTTCCTTGCAAATGTCTCCCTTCATTAGCATTATGGGGAAAACACAGTGTTGGGAGCGTCTAGATATGAATAAAGGCAATCAAGAAATCTAGGAATTTAAGAGGCAGCTGGACAACCATCTGTCAGGTATGCTTTAGGGTGGATTCCTGCATTGAGCAGGGGGTTGGACTTGATGGCCTTAAAGGTCCCTTCCAACTCTACTATTCTATGATTCTATGCCCTCCAGATGTTTTGGTGTGCAACTCCCAAGGCTCCTGGAGCTGAAGTCTGAAAGAGATGGTGGGCACCAGGTTGGGGAAGGCTGTCATATATTGTAAGTGCTCTTTCAGTGAAGCTTTTCTCCCATGGTTGATCATTTTATTTTCTCTTGTACAAGAGCAGAGTTAGGGATGTTGGAGGAATCCATTTTGGGGGTGAAGCTCACTGAGGTTTTGCTAGCTTGGCCCCCCAGATGACAACTTGCAGATCCCTGAACTGACTTGACTTGGCTCACGCCAAGTTGGGCAAACTTGTAGTTTCCTGCTATTTATTTTTTTAGTCCAAATCCTGATTTACACAAATTTGCAGCTGAGATCATTGATGGAAATTGCAATTTGCACAAAATTGCAGTGGTGAATAGTACAATTTGTGCAAAATTGCAGTCATAAATGGTCCTTTATGCCTGCATTTAAATTGCTTTAAAACGCAGGCACAATTATCACAATTTCTGTAAATATTCATGGACAATTGCAATTTCCCTAAATATTCACAGAGAGAAAAAAGACACAAGTTCTCACTGGGTGTCCACTGACGGCGGACCATCTGGCAGCTCTCCCCACACGCACGCAGAGGGTCAGGCAACTGGTGGGAGTCTGATGATCAGAGTGCGAACAGGATGTGGGGGAGTTCACCTATACGCAGGGTATTTTCACACCACCACCACCACTTCTCCTCGTCCTCCTCCTCTAAACAAATTGGCTATCTTTCCATATTAGGCAACTCTAACAGTCCTGACTAACATGTCCAACCTAATAAATGCTTGCAATTATTATTTTCCTCTGACAGATGACTTAAAAAGTTTTTTTTATGGAGCTGCAAGAGATGTCAGGAGAACCATTCTTGGTCCCTTTGCCCCCGGTTGCAGTGTGGTTCGGACCATACAGAGCAGACTGCACCAAATTCTGCCAGAGAACTCCCACCAGATGGCCACAGGAAGACTTTATGTTTCTCTCACTCGCTTGGTAGATGGCCAAAATGTTGTGGTTTCAGAGTACAATTCCAAGGAGGAGCTAATTCAGGTGATAAAAATCCCTGCCCACTTTTTCCCCCTTTCCCTTTTTTAAAGCTCTTTGTTGGTTAAAAAAAACCCCAACCCAAATAAATCTCATCTAGAGTTTGAACTAAAACAACACATCCCTCTTCTATGGGATATAATTTAGAATAAAAGGAGTATGTAAATTAAGGGATAAACTTCAAGGAAAGTAGTTAGGACAATGAGAAAAAGTAAAAGTTAGGATTGTTTTGATTCTTATATAAAATGTGAAAAAGAGCCAACTTCAATCCTGTAAGGAACCCAGAAGCAGAAGCCCCTATTAAGGTGCAGGATTTTAGCCTCAAGTAGAAATGCTCTTTGATATATCAGTGCAATACATCTTCTCTCTTCCCACAGGCATTGATCTGCAGTTGCTTTGTTCCAATCTATGCTGGATTCATCCCTCCCTCCTTCCGAGGTGTGGTAAGTTTACTTTAGCAAATTATCAAGTGGAGGTTGGTTATTCCATGTTTTAAGAGCGGACTCAGATGCTCACAGGCAGTGGCCCATTACAGAAGATCCAAGTACTGAGAAGCTACATTAGCTGAGAACTGGACCCTGCCTTATATTAGGCTAGTTGGCAGGAATAGATGACCTTCAGGTTCATCACCGTTATATTATTCTGTGCTTTCCTATTGCCTGTCATCAATTTTCTCCTTCCTCAATAAAGACACAAGCAATTTAATCAAGGATCAGTGCAGTATTAGAATGCAGCTTTTTTCAGGTAGCACTTCTGAGACAGAAATACACATCCCTTACCTACCTACAGCCCTGAGACTTCACTGGCAATAAAAAGGAGGAAAGAAAGAAAGAAAGAAAGAAAGAAAGAAAGAAAGAAAGGAAGGAAGGAAGGAAGGTATAGAAGATACCTTTGGAACGAAATTATATGCCAGCCCTAATATATAGTTGTCTTAAAAATGCTTGCCCTTTTACTAGTTCTGCTTCATCTGTATTTCACCTAACTTATCTATTATCATCTCAGAATATTCCTGTTGCTTTCCTGCAGCGGTACATTGATGGAGGCTTCTCTAACTTGCAGCCTTGTTCTGATGTGGAAACTGCTATCACGGTGTCTCCTTTTACAGGAGAGATTGACATCTGTCCTCGGGACTGTCCAGCCATCTTCTACTGCTTGCACGTCATACATGGCAGCATTCAGGTCTCCATAGAGAACTTGCACAGGATTGGCTATGCCCTGTTCCCACCCAGTTGCCTGGTAAGTTGTCTCAGTCACCTGTTTATCTGCCCATTAGTTTGAATCTTTCTACATGAAGCTTTTATTGTGTGCTTCTCATTATCAGTCACAGCAGTCTGTGGGTCTTTTACATGACATCGTCATCCTCCGGGGCCTCTCTCATATTTTGCAACCATTATTGCAGGGTTTTTTTTTCCTAACAAGGAAAATGTGTGGTATTTTTTCTCAGTCCCCTCTATAACGCCATACAAATGTCGTGTTATTGTACAATTCCACTATATGACAGCACCACCTAGTGGTTGTATAATGGAATATATAGAAAGGCAGAGAAAGACCACCACCAGCCTGGACAAAATTACATGTAAAGGAGATGATCTTAATCCCGCAAAGAATCTGGAATCAGAAGCCTTGGTAAAGCTGCGGGTTAAAAGCTTCACATAGAAAAGCTTTTTGTCAAAAAAGATGAAGCCAGTAGAGTTTGAGTCACCACCTGCTCTCTTCTCCCTCTCTTCTTTCTTTTTTATTGCATAAAATTAAGGGAGTGGGGTTAATAAAAGGTTTAGAAATGAGGGTAGGGAAGAGCACCAAAAGGGAGAGAGAATGCCAGGCAGGGCTCTGTGGAGTAGAGTGTTTATTTTATACAATCTGAAAAGTTTATGTTAACATTGCCAGACTCTGATCTAATTCCTAACGCCACATATTTGGGCATATCTCTGTAAGTTGTTCCCTAAACAGCAAATAGAAATGTAGTGAGATGCTTACATCTTTTGTGTCTTTGCCAAGTGACAATTGCTGCTCAAATCCAACAACCATCATTATATCCTAGTTTGGGCCTTAGTTTGCTTAACCTTTGCAAGGTGTAGCCTGCAAGCTGAGAAACTCCTTTCGTGGTATTTTGCAAAACATAACATTCAGAACCAACAGAATGGAGATCCACAGTACCTTGGTTGAACTAGAAGGACAAGTCAGTCCACACTACTTCAAGATCTTGCTTCAGGATGGCGGCAGGTTTAAGCGAGGATGACTGTACTGGAAATGTTCCGTTTGTTTTGTGTATGGGTGTGTTCAGGCAATCATGTAGGGCGAAGAAGCCATTGTGGCTCATCCCCCACCCAGCACATGCTGTGCGCAACCGCTATTTGCATATTTCCCCACGATGCAGCGCGCAGTTGGCATGTCATCTGAACTCAGCGTGCAAAGTGAAAGGGGTGGCTTCGTACCCACCCTGCAACCTCTACTGTATGTTGTAGGTTGTAGGGTGGGTATGAAGCCACCCACGCTGTGCCCTGCACCAGGTTCGGACTTAATGCCAACCTACCTTGCATCATGGGGACTGTGCAAATGGCAGTTATTGGGGGCAGGGAGCCTCCTGTGCAATCAGTCATCCAAACCCAGCCTGTGCAAGCCTCTGTAGTCAAAGGTGAGGAATCTGTCTAAATATGCATCAGATTGCGCCCTTAGTTCTTCTTAGTCCTAATTAGGCATGCTTGCAATCCTTGTCAAGATCCTTCCATTTGAGTTGAGTTGCTCAGCCTTTGCAATGCACAAATGTGCTGGTTCCTTGTTATGTGGTCTGTCTTTCCACAGGTTTTGAATGAATTTTATTCACAAGGATATCAGGATGCCATTCTCTTCTTACACAGAAACAGTAAGTGTTACCCTGTAGGCAAACGTAGTTCTTTACACCACACACTTTCTCCACACAAGAACAATGATGAAGCTTCTTGGCTTCAAAAATATGTACAATTTGTCGGAAGGAAACTGGAAAGACCCAGATTTATTGTTCTGTTTCTCATAGAACAGACATGCATTTTGGAAATGGTTTGTTACAGTTTCACACTGAGGTGTTTGTTGGAGAAGACATGTGCCCCACGAAGGCATATTTATTTACTACAAATAGCCCTTGTTAAACTACTTGACTTTTGATGTAACAGTTCTGTGAATGAGCTCCACTTCACTAATATCCTTAATTTGGAGCCAAATGGACCGTTACTTGTAGAAACATTTGGTTATGATGAGTATATATTGATGGCTGGGGTGGGGAGGAGGGCCCATGCTGTTGGATTATTTCCCGAGAAACCTAGTATTACCAGTAGTATGATGAAGAATATTAAATTCCAGGAGCAGAACTGCCAAAGTGCCATGATAATTGGTTCCTACGATCCTCCCATCTGAAACCCTATTGAAATTGAAAGCTTGGATTTGAACCCATCTGCTGTAACCAGTTCTAAATCTCCCCAAGAGTCCCAGAAATGCTGTTTGAAGACAGAGGTGGTTGTGCTGACAATGTGATTGGGTTTTGTATTTCTTCAAGGAACATATATTTATCATTGGCTGTTTTACTTCTGGAAGACCTGTTGTGTGGCTGGGTTCACAGGAACGCAAGTGAACAGCATTATGTATTTTTGGAGAGATTTCTGTACTGTTCACACAGATTTAAGTAAGAGGATCACATTGTTCTGTATCCAAACTCAGTGAATTAACTGTGCACTTATGTGCAACTCATCCTCCTATCTCCCCTTGGCCTAGGGCAGGGTGGGGCAAAGGTAGATTAGGATCTACTGGTAGGGGATTGGCAAGGTGTTCTGACTCCCAATTGTTTAACAGTAGCAGCAACAAAACAACTTTTTCCCATATAAATGGGGATGATGAAATAATATTAAAAAAACTGGGGTAACCAGGAACTGTCTTTTGTGTGAAAGGACTTGAAGCTCAGCTCAATTCTGATACCAAGAACAAATTTCTAGAACATTTCTATGCAAGACTTTTAGTATGCATTTGTGATTGCTTACTCACAGTAGTTTGTGGGTCCTTTATAAGATGTCATCATCCTCTAGGTCCTCTCCCACTCTTTGCAACCATTTTTCCAGAGGAAAGTCTGCTATTATTTAGAAAACACGTTATAAAACCCTGTGTATTCACGCAGTTCTGCTAAACCACAGGGCCATCTGGTAATTGTATAATGAAACATATAGAAAGGTAGAGAAAGTAAACCCCTTGGGAAAAAGGACATGTAAATAAGCCAATATTGATCCCACAAAGAATCTGGAAGCAGATGCCCTGGAAAAGGTGCGGGACAAAAGCCTCATGTAGAAATGCCTCCTAGGCTCAGAATTCTGTTCATTCTAAACTTTACAACTGGCTCTGTTTGGGGTGCTAGTTAAAAGCAAAGTGTAAAGGAAACCACACTCAGCCAAACCAGCTGTCCACTGGATTTTGCACAGATCTTGGAATAAAGCACACAGCTCTCAAATTGAAAGGGTTAGGCCCAATCCTTTATTGAAATTGGAAGGGTAAGAGGCAAGCAACACATCAGATTAGCTACTAAAATTAATACAGAAATAACACCCTGAACCCAAATACCAGCAATATTAATACATTGTTACAGAATATACTTCCCCAGCCAGGTGTCCTTCAGCTCAGGCGCCAGGCCCCACGTTTGGTAGACTTTTATGGCCACTCAGCTATTCTACTCCCCCCTCCCTCCGGATGGGCCATTTTTTTCCCTTCACAGATGCAAATTGCCCCAAGGCCACTTCTCTCACCTTGACGGAGCCAGGAGATGGCCTCGCCCACGGCCAGGTGGAGAGATAAGCGGTACTTCTGCAATTCTATAACAGACAATAGACAATGAGTAAAATTCTTAAAAACAGCAATTCTTTGTACACTTAACCCCTTCCTTACACTTTCCCCCTCAAGATGGCTTTTCTAGAAAAAGCCATCTTCTCAGTAAAAATCTTTAATTTTTATTCACTCCCTCCCTTTCCCCTTGGTTTAAGCTCTGGGACAGCCCATCAGCCACCACATTCTCTCTGCCTTTGATGTGGGAGATTGTAAATTCAAAGTCCTGTAAGGCCAGGCTCCATCGCAGCAGTTTTTGATTGGTATTCTTCACCCTGGCTAACCAGCACAAGGGGGAATGATCGGTTTGGATCGTGAATGGTCTTCCCCACAAATACGGCCTCAGCTTGCCTAACGCCCAAACGATGGCCAAACATTCCTTTTCAATGGTCGCCAAAGCCCTTTCTCTCGGCAACAGCTTTTTACTGACAAACGCCACCGGTTGCTGCAGCCCTCCGTCTCCTTTCTGCAGCAACACCGCCCCCAGGCCCGCTTCTGAGGCGTCCGTCTGAACCACAAACGGCTGGTCAAAATCAGGGCTTTCAAGACCGGGGCACGTTGCAACCGATCCTTCAACTTCTCAAACGCCCTTTGGCAAGCCTCTGTCCAGCGGACTTGCAGCGGCTGCCTCTTTTGCCACAGCTCCGTCAAAGGAGCGGCCAGCTGGCTAAAATTTGGCACAAACCTCCGGTAGTACCCAGCTAGCCCAAGGAAAGACTGTACCTGCCTCTTAGTCTGGGGACGCGGCCACTGCCTGATGGCCTCCACTTTGGCAGCCATCGGTTTCAGCGCCCCCCGCCCCACCTTATGCCCTAGGTAGGTCACCTCTCCTCGCCCAAACTGGTATTTGGAAGCCTTCACGGTCAACCCCGCCTCTCGCAACCGTCCCAGCACCTGCCCTAGATTTTCTAGATGTTGTTCCCACGTGTCGCTGAATACGGCCACGTCATCCAGATAAACACACGCAAACGCTCCCAAGCCATCTAGGACCCGATCCATTAGCCTCTGGAAGCAAGCCGGTGCAGACGAGAGCCCGAAAGGGAGAACCTTAAATTGGAAGTGACCCTGCGGAGTAGAGAAGGCGGACTTGGCGGCCGCATCCTCATCCAGCGGCACTTGCCAATATCCCTTAGTTAAGTCTAACGTCGAGATAAACTTCGCTTTCCCCAAAGTTTCAATCAAATCATCCGTGCGGCGCATAGGATAAGCCTCCATGGTCGTCACGCTGTTTAATTTTCTAAAATCCACGCAAAAACGGACAGATCCGTCCTTTTTTGCCACGAGCACGAGGGGAGAGGACCAAGGGCTCTGACTCTTCTCAATCACTCCCATAGCTAACATTTCCTCCACTTCCTTATTCACCACCTCCAACTGTCTTCTGTTTAACCGGTGAGGTGGCATGTGGATCGGGGGGTGTTTACCAGTATTAATGGAGTGCCTAGTCAATGATGTTCGCCTGGGCAATCCCGAGAACAACTCCCTAAACTCTCCAAGCCGCTGCCGCAACTGCTTCCCTTGCAGGGCGCTCAGCTCCCCGGGAACTTGAATTTCTTCTACCCCCTCCATTCGCCGCCAACGGGCCAAGACGTCCAGCCCGGCTCCATCTCCCCCTTCTTCTTCACTGCCCACCTGACCAACGTGCACCCCACGCTCCCGAAACAGCTTCATCATGTTTACATGAAAGACTTTCACCCGCCGTTGTTTATCTACATCCCGCAACAAATAGTTCACTTCGTTCAACTTCTTCTCCACTACTAAGGGCCCCTCCCAACGCACCGCCAATTTCTCGGGCTTTACAGGTTTCAACACCAACACCTTTTCTCCCACTTGGAACACTCACCGCCTGGCCTGCCGATCATACCACCGTTTCTGAGTCTGCTGGGCCTGCTCCAAATTCTCCTGTGCGGCTTCCCCTACCTCCTTCAATAAATTCTGCAGCTTTTGCATATACTCCACTACCGACACTGGGGCCGGGGAGGCACCATCCTCCCACTTCTCCTGCAACAGCTTCAAAGGTCCTCACAACTCCCTCCCAAACACCAATTCATTCGCCGAGAACCCCAGGCTATCGCTTTTCGAGTCCCGGGCGGCAAAGAGAAGGTAGGGCAGTGCCTGATCCCAGTCGGCTGCGTGCTTCACCGCGTAGGCCTTTAACATTTTCCCCAGGGTCTGATTAAACTGCTCCACCAACCCATTCCCTTCATGATGATACGCCACTGCCACACACTGTTGCACCCCCGCCAACCGCCACAGCTCTTTTAGCAGGGCTGACATAAAATTTCCTCCCTGGTCATGCACCAATGTTTTAGTGACCCCCACCCTGGTAAATATAGACATCAGGGCTTTGGCCACCTGGGGGGCTGAAATAACTGCGAGCGGCACTGCCTCCGCATATCGCGTGGCGTAATCCACCATGGTTAAAATATATTTCTTTCCCCCTCGGGTGGCTGGATTAAAGGGGCCTAAAATATCCACCCCCACCTTTTCGAAGGGTACTTCCATAATCAAGGACGGGTGTAGTGGGGCTTTAGGGTGATCCCGAGGAAAGCCCACCCGTTGGCAAACTTCACAGGAGTTACAAAAATCTTTTACCTCCTGAGCCACCCCTGGCCAGTAAAAGTCCCGACTCACCCGCTCCAGTGTGCGGCAGATTCCCAAATGGCCCCCCCACAACCGCTCATGGGCCATTTCCAGCACCTTCCCCCGCTCTGACTTGGGCACCACCAGCTGTTTTCGTTCCGCTCCCCCTCCTCCTTTCGGCGAAAACCTGCGGTATAGCCTGCCCCGTTCCCACACAAACGTGGCTTTTCCCATTTTTCCTCTCTCTCCCCCGGGACCTTCTGCGGCATCCTGACACTCTTGCAGAGAGGGGTCCTGTCTCACTTCTTTGAGGAACTCTGGGGTTACCTCCTCCCCTTTCCCCCCGCCTTCCTGCGCCGGTTCCCCCTGGGTAGCAGGGACTCCCTCCTTTCCTGGGGAATCCTTCCGCTCCCGGGCTGCTTTTCCCCGGGTCATGACCGCTAGCTGGGTTACTTTAAAACACAAGTCGTTGCCCAGAAGGAAAGCTGGCCCTTCCCGATGCGTAAGGATAATTAGCTCCCCCTTCCACCCCTGATACTCCAATTTCACTCGGGCCAGCGGTGCCTCAAAGGGGGGTGCTCCATACGGGGTCACTTTTATGGTTCAGCCCACCAAACTTTGTCCAGGTTTCAGCAGTCCTACATGGGCCGAACTTAAATCTGCGCCGGTATCTCTCTGAGCCCGAATTGTCTTCCCATTGACCACCACGCACTCACAGAATGTGCGACGACTCCACTGGAGCTGCGCCGGAGTCACCAGCCGCATGGAAATCGCATTTGCTGGCTCGGGACTCCCAGATGCCGCGGCGGCCTGGGCCATTCCTGCTGATTCCGCTCGCATATGCTCCCACTCCAAGTTGGTCGCCTCGCCACCACTATCATCGCTCCAGTTGGACCCAGATGAGGGTGGCGCCGTCGGTGCCGCAGCCGCTCGCACCCCGGGTGATGGTTTTGCCCCTACGGCTGGTGACTTAGCGGCTAGCTTGGGGCATTCCCTCTTCATATGCTCCTGCTCCTTACAGTAGAAACACCCGCCGCTGGGGTTTCCACCTGCCGCTGCTGCTCCGCCCTTCTCTCGCCGCTCCTTGGCTGGCCACACAGGCTTCTTCTCCGCAGGGCCCACGCCAGCCCGCCCCTCCGGCAGCCTCGGCGCCCCACCAGCTCCCTTCCGCTCAAACGCCTGCAGCCGGTCCGCCATCTTGGCCGCCTCCATCACGGTTCTCGGATTCTTCTCTCCGACCCATGCATCGAACTTCTCCGGGAACTGCCGATACAGTTGTTCTTTAGCCACCAAATTTTTTGCTCCTCTCAAGTCTCACACCCCTTCCGCTTCCATCCAGGCATCCATGGCTGTCACCATCCTAGTGGCAAAGGCCGAAAAAGTTTCTTTCGGACTCTTGGTCAGCCAGCGAAACTTTTGCTGGCAGTGCTCTGCTGTTAAAGCGAACTGTTATTTGGCCAAGCTTTTGAAATACGGATAGCTATTACGCAGCTCCCACGGGATGGTAGCCACCATTTCTCGCAAAGTTCCCGTAATCTGCGGCCTCAGCAAGCTCATTCTCTGGGCTACTGGCACCCCCATCTCATCACACGTGCCTTCGAACAGGGCCAGAAACGCTCCCACATTGTCCCCCTCCTGGAACACGGGGAATGCCCTTCTATCGATCCGTGGGCCGGGGTTTACTCCCCTCTCCATCAGCTGCAGTTGCTGAGCCATCATTTCCATGCAATCCGCATACATTCTCCGCATCCTCTGCTCCTCGGTTTCCCCGCCGTTCCCGTTCATCCTTCCTGCCGCTGTGGGACCCACATTTTCTGACCCTTCTCCTCCGGTCCTTCGGGCTCCTACGACGCCGTGGCCTGCCGTGAACTGGACCCTTCCTGGACTTCCTCGGCCAACAACTCCGCCGGCATGGACGTTCCCAATTCGCATTCGTACCACGCCTTGTCCGCCGCCTGTGGCATCCACCACCGCGCTGCCGAACGTCTCCAAACTGTCCCCTCGAAGCCGGGTGTCTCCTGCAATCCTCACCCTAAGGTGGCTGCACTGGACTCCCCCCCTGCTTCTCCCCGAGGGTTTTCTCCATCCTCTACTCCTGGAGCTTCTGCTCCCTGAATCTGAGCTAATTCTTTTTCTCCCAGAGGCATCCCCTGCAACATCCTGGCTGGACTACCTTTTGCTGGTTTAGGGTTCAGTTCCATCTCCTGCTCTCCTTGTCTTGCCAGCATTTATTCCTCCAGATCTGTGTCGAATCCCAGCGCTGCCCACCATGTAAAGGAAACCACACTCAGCCAAACCAGCTGTCCACTGGATTTTGCACAGATCTTGGAATAAAGCACACAGCTCTCAAATTGAAAGGGTTAGGCCCAATCCTTTATTGAAATTGGAAGGGTAAGAGGCAAGCAACACATCAGATTAGCTACTAAAATTAATACAGAAATAACACCCTGAACCCAAATACCAACAATATTAATACATTGTTACAGAATATACTTCCCCAGCCAGGTGTCCTTCAGCTCAGGCGCCAGGCCCCACGTTTGGTAGACTTTTATGGCCACTCAGCTATTCTACTCCCCCCTCCCTCCGGATGGGCCATTTTTTTCCCTTCACAGATGCAAATTGCCCCAAGGCCACTTCTCTCGCCTTGATGGAGCCAGGAGATGGCCTCACGCCCACGGCCAGGTGGAGAGATAAGCGGTACTTCTGCAATTCTATAACAGACAATAGACAATGAGTAAAATTCTTAAAAACAGCAATTCTTTGTACACTTAACCCCTTCCTTACACAAAGTAGTTACAACAAGCTTACAGCCTCCCATCCCTTGGAGAAACCCTGCTTCAGGTTTGCATTATAAGAGTCTTGCCAGAGAACTGTGTAAATCTCATCTAATAAATCAGTTAAGTTACGAAAACCGGCATGAAACCTTAATTTATTAAGCAAGGATCAACAGCCAACACATATATAACACTGCTTCCCTTCCCTTCTGTCCCAAAAGAAACATGTTTATTGACATTAATAAACAGAATTATTTATGTCAGAATTGGTTCTGCTTCCTGCTAGGAAGTCAACCATAATCTGCGCCGTGGGCAGATCAACCAAGGAAAGGACACTGTACCATTCGCACCAAAAATGGTGTAGGATTTAGAATAAAGTTGAGATAAAAAGAAAGTGTAAAAAGAAATCCCAGAATCCATATTAGTATAATGATCACACAAAAATTGTGCAAGCTTTTATTTATTTATTATTTATTTACAATATTTATATACCGCTCCCCATTGAAAATTTTAGAGTGGTGTACCAGATAAAATGAAAATAAAAACAGACTAAAACACTTAAAACAGATTTTAAAAGAAGCAAATACAATGACACATGGCTAGACATTAAGGAAAGGCTTCCTGGAATAATGATGTTTTCAGGAGGCACCGAAAGGAGTACAAAGTCGGCGCCTGCCTGACCTCCAGAGGCAGGGAATTCCACAGGAGAGCCACCACGCTGAAGGCTCTTCCCCTGATGGACTCCAATCGGAGGATGGATCTATGTGTTGAGTAGAATTTTACCCACAGAGGATTAAATGATTGTAAAGGGTTAAAAGCTTTGTAATAGTGTTTCTGGACTTGGCAAGATTGCAGCCGGAGCGTGGAGGACATGGCCTACGTGTCAGACGTGGACAGAGGAGAATTGGGTAATTGGACAATTAAGTATGTTGCAATACTAGTGGTGAAATGTATTTAAGATGCACAGTGTTTAATGGCATCTTGTTAGGTTTATGTTTAGGTGATTAGGTGTTAGGTGTTTGGAGATCCGTGTTGATGACGATTATGATGACCATGCGTGTAAATGAAAGTTTATACTAAACTGATAAGAAAGCCTCAGTAAAAGAACTTTACTGATGAATAAGGACTGTGAGTATTATTTATACCCCTCAACGAGTCTCTCAAGGTAAAGTGCAAGGACTTTGCAGCCAAAACTTGCGTTGGGTGCTACACACTCTGTTCTTATCATTCGGGTAGGACCACCAGGAGCAGACCCTCGGATGACCTCAGTGACCAGGCAGTGAAACAGAAAGGGGGTTGAATCACCCCTTTGCACCCACAAAATCTGCTTCAGAGTGTTGGGGCACCCTCCAGAACATAGTGTGTGTGTAAAGGACTGTAGGGAAGAGGAGAAGCAAGTCCTGTTGTGCAAACAAAAATCGACTTGCTTGTCATTGGATTTCACTCAGTGCCCTCAATATATAATACTTGATCTGTGGGTTGAACATGCCTACTAAAGCTCATAAACCCCAACCTTAAGACCTTTTCCTGTTCTTTAAAAAAGAGGCTTTTTATGCCACTGTTTGTTTGATTCTTTCTTGTCAGATATTCTTGAAATCAGTTACCTTGCCAAGACAGTGACATTTGAGTTTGTCGGTGTGTTCAGTAAAAAAAGTTTGTTCCATGCCGGTGAACAGGCTTCCTGCCAAGCACCAGGAATGGGGGTCCTCAGCATTTCGAACAGGACAGCTTCCGAAGGCTTCTCCAAGCATCCTAATTCTGTGACGAGGATAACACGCGAAGCAGGCAACAGAATATTGCAGCGACTGCCCTCGCATTGTTCAAAAGGTAGGGAGCCCAAGTGTTACGTTTTCTGTTTAGTTTTCACTAACCACTTATGCAATGCTCTGTGCACAGTGACCAAACCTTCCAGAAACAAGGCCATGAAGACACGGAAAGGAATTTTAGATTTCATTCTTTGGTGAAACGTTCGCTGGCTGCTTTTATTCTGTATGACCACAGGTGGGAACTTCACCAGGCTTATAGCCATCACACCATCATATAACCACTGAGAGAGTTATCTTCCATGAATTTGTCCAATCCCCTTTTAAAGATGTCCAAATTGGTGGCCATCCCTACATTTTGTGGTTTTCCATAGTTTAAGGCTTCCTCTTATTGGTCCTGAATCTCCCATCACTCAGCTTCATTTGGAAGGCCCTGGGATCTAGTATTATGCAAGAGGGAGACATTTTATGCATGATGTGGAGAAAGGAGAGAGAGAAAGAGGTGTTCTTCTCCCTCTTGCCTTTCTCCATACCAGGCATAATTTTATAAACCTGTTATGTCCCTGCTTACTTAATTTTTTTCTCAGTTAAAAAGGCCCCAACCAGTGTTTAGTAAATGTTATTAGTTTAAATAGCTTTTTATGGTTTCCGTGAGGATAGGTTCAAATTTCACCCCTCCCATGAATTCACTAGGTGGCCTTTGGCAAGCTTATTGTCCTCAGCCACCCCCCACCCCACAACTGCGGTGTGATAATATTGACCTATCTTTCTTATTACCGTATGATAATATTGACCTACCTTGTAAGGATAATTGGAATTATGTATGAACCCTAAAAAGAAGACAAAAATGCTAAGTGATGAGTTGGAAGCAGACTTGGTGGCTGTCTTTATGTGATGTTCCCAAACCCCGCTATTTCACTGCTCTGGGGCATCATCAGCTAATCTTGAAAGTGCAGGGAAAGTGTGGGGTTTCCAGCACCAGTCATGTCCCCTGTTGTCTGTCCAGGCGGATGGTGACAAACCAGGTGTTGTCATCTGTTTGGCCACACCTCTGCTGCACTCCAGAGCGAGGCTTAGGGGCTGTCTTGACATCACCTTGCATGTCCTTGCCTCACTCCGGAGAAAAACGTTGGAGTAAGTCTCCAACTTATTTTCTCTGCAGCTTCGGTGGAAAAGCCCCAGTTTGCGTATGCGGTTCCTGCTGTGTTGTATAATCGTCTCTGTGCCACAACACACCCACCCCAGGGCTTTCCAAGCATTTAGACATTTTATTACATTTATATACCGCCCCCCAGCCGAAGCTCTCTGGGCGGTTCCAGAAGCTCTCTGGAAACTAATCAGCTAAGTTTCTCGAAAGAGCAAAAGGAATGCTCTGATTGATAAGGAAAGGATGCATTTTTCATTTTGTTAGGCCAAGCATCTGTTTTAACAGCCATTGGCTTTACTTTAGGTACCATTTTTGGTCTCCTTTAGAAAAGAAATTGAAATATGCTGGGCCAGTGGCAAAAATGGATTGGTTGAGCCAGGACAGAGCCTTTTGATGTTCAGGGGATTAATTATAAGATATAGCTGTCAGCCCAGCTCTGAAGTTAACTGGGGTTGTTGTTGTTGTTTTAGAGCTACTGAGCATAAGTGGGAGCCTGAGAATTTGGCATCTAGACTTCTTAGCCCTTTGAAGGCTGTTGCTGTGGGAGTAATTGGGGGAGATTTGTGTGTGTGTGTGTGTGAGAGAGAGAGAGGTGCATCTTTTCTCTTTAAGAAATCATTCATTTTAATATTATTTCCCCTACCACGCATTGGATTTTGCTTGTGGCTTCAGCTGTCTTGCACACACAGAGAAGGTCCGGATTGCTAAGTTCAATAACTGGATTCATGTTGCAGCAAATCATATCCATGAAAACCTCTACAAGAATGGCATGGTCTTTCTGTAAAAGGTAAGACTATCATTCCTAATTCTTTGATGTGATGAGTTTCTGATCTCGTAGTTTCAACTGCGACATAAGAAGGTAGTATTTTGTGTGGACCAGATCAGAAATATAGCTAGCTATTTCTTTGCCTAGCTTAGAATTAAAATAACTGTCATATATATAATAGGCCTACTTAGGAAGCAGCCTGATACTGAACGAGTTGTAGAAATAGTCTGACTTGGTAGCTTCTTATATCATACAAGGTCAGCCGATTTGTCCATCTAGCTTGATATTGTAAGGGCCCAATCCTACTTGGATGCTCATCAGCCTCCGAACTCAAAGACGGACAGATATCCAATGCAGAGCAGAAGGTGAGGCAGAGGCAATCTTTCCATCTCCCCACTCTGCATTTTAGCTGGACAAGCGTTTTCGCCCATCTAGCTGAGGTGTCGAGAAGGGGGAGGGACGGAAGTTCATATCTCTGCTTCCCCAGTCCCCTCCTCACACCCACAGAACCATCCGCTTTCCTTCCTCTCTGAAGTTGCATTTGCAACCTCAACGAGGCAGCCAGCATGGTTCTTTCCACACCAGCTGCAAGGGGGAGGGGGAGAGTACAGGGGAGGGGAGCTCGGACTCCCAGGTCCAAGGTCAGAGCACTGTCTCCGACCTTGGATCCAGGCCCTTGTCTATACGATTTCAGTAATGCTGCGGCCAGCAGCGTGAGCCGGGGCACAGCCGCATTGACAGTCCTTTCTAGTGTCTATATGGAAAGGAGTGCAGTTGAGGGTTTCCAGGCGTTGCTGCCGTGCCCGCCTACCTGAGCACTCACAAGACTGGTCCAGGGGTGCCTGGGAGCATCCGCTCCCTCTCTTCTCTGGTAAATGGGGGTTTTAATGGGAAAATGGGGCTGTTGTGTTTTTCGTTTTGTTTAGCTGTAAATGCGAAGATTTACATAGATTGCTCCCTCCCTGGAGGGATTTTCATCCCCCCCTTTCAATTTTACTTATTTTTCCTTAACAACGCTCCGCAGATTGGAGCCTTGCTTCAAGCTAAAAAAGTCGGGATAAGTACCCGACTTTTCTTAGTGTGGAGCTTTGGGGCTTTGCCCCTGGATTGCTTTGGAGTGGCTGCTGCGCCATGTAGATCACCTGCCACCACTTCGAAGCAATCCAGGGGCAAAGCGCCTGTGTGGATGAGCCCCAGGAAACCAAACTATCCTATGTCCTCCACCCCACCCCCGTTGCTGTCTAGGGACGACAGGATTGCTCTCCCTGTTACCTTATATCTTTTTGTTGCTGTTCAGAAAGGTGTCTAATAAATGTAATAAATAACAACAGCTACAATTAGTTCCCCTACTTTGACTGGCAACAGTTCTTCAGGCTGTCAGGCAGAGATCTTTCACATGAGGTACTGGTTCCTCTCTATTTGGCCCTGGTTAGGCCTCATCTAGAGTATTGCGTCCAGTTCTGGGCTCCACAATTCAAGAAGGACCCAGACAAGCTGGAGCGTGTTCAGAGGAGGGCAACCAGGATGATAAGGGGTCTGGAAACAAAGCCCTATTATTATTATTATTATTATTATTATTATTATTATTATTATTATTATTATTATTATTATTATTATTATTTTATATAGCACCATCAATGTACATGGTGCTGTACAGAGTAAAACAATAAATAGCAAGACCCTGCCGTATAGGCTTACATTCTAATAAAATCATAATAAAACAATAAGGAGGGGAAGAGAATGCACCAAACAGGCAGTATAAAAGTCAGAGCAAAATCAAGTTTTAAAAGCTTTAGGAAAAAGAAAAGTTTTTAGCTGAGCTTTAAAAGCTGCGATTGAACTTGTAGTTCTCAAATGTTCTGAAAGAGCGTTCCAGGAGTAAGGGGCAGCCGAAGAAAATGGACGAAGCCGAGCAAGGGAAGTAGAGACCTTTGGGCAGGTGAGAAACATGGCATCAGAGGAGCGAAGAGCACGAGCGGGGCAATAGTGTGAGATGAGAGAGGAGAGATAGGAAGGAGCTAGACAGTGAAAAGCTTTGTAGGTCAACAGGAGAAGTTTATATTGGATTCTGAAGTGAATTGGAAGCCAACGAAGAGATTTCAGAAGTGGAGTAACATGGTCAGAGCGGCGAGCCAAGAAGATGATCTTAGCAGCAGAGTGGTGAACAGAAACCAACGGACTGATGTGAGAAGATAGAAGGCCAGTGAGAAGAAGGTTGCAGTAGTCCAACCGAGAAATAACCAATGCATGAACAAGAGTCTTGGCAGAAGAGACAGACAAAAACGATCGAATCCTGGCAATATTATACAGGAAAAAACGACAGGATTTAGCTACTGCCTCAATATGAGGAATAAAGGAGAGCAAGGAATCAAATATAAAGCCAAGACTACGAGCTTCCTTGACTGGAGTAAGTGTAACATCATTGACAGTAAGAGAGAATGAGAGATGAGGAGAAGGTTTAGGAGGAAAAACAAGCAATTCAGTCTTTGCCATATTAAGTTTCAAACGACGATGAAGCAACCAAGCTGAGATATCTGAGAGACATGCCGAGATACGATCGTGAACATCAGGAGAAAGATCCGGAGATGAAAGATATAATTGTGTATCATCGGCATACAGATGGTATTGGAGGCCATGAGATTGAATAAGATTACCCAAGGGCAACATGTATAAAGAAAACAACAACGGGCCAAGCACCGAGCCTTGCGGAACCCCTACTGAAAGGGGAAAAGAAGACGAGCTGCCATTAGCCAACACGCTGAAAGAGCGACCCGCTAAATAGGAGGCAAACTAGTTATAGACAGAGCCACAAAATCCGACAGAGCCACAAAATCCGAGGTCATGAAGGGAACTAAAAGAAGATCGTGATCAACCGTGTCAAAGGCTGCAGTTAGATCAAGGAGAATAAGAACGGAATAAAGGCCTTTAGACTTGGCAATAAGAAGATCATCGGTAATCTTAGTAAGGGCTGTTTCAGTGGAATGCAAAGGACGGAATCCAGATTGAAAAGGATCCAGAGCAGAGTTACTAGAAAGAAAATCAAGACAACGAGAGTAGACTACACGCTCCAGGATCTTTGATACAAAAGGCAACAAAGAGACAGGTCGGTAGTTAGACAGAGATAGCCTATCAAGAGTAGGTTTCTTGAGAATAGGAGAGACTGTAGCATGTTTAAAAGCAGAAGGAAATGAACCAGAGGACAAAGAAAAATTAATAATATGAAGCAAGGAAGGGAGGATAGCAGGGATAAGATTAATAAAGACGCGAGAAGGAATCGGATCACGAGAACAAGTGGAAGACTTCGAAGAGCGCAGTATTGTAGACAGTTCATCAGCTGAGACCGAAGGAAATGCAGAGAAGTTTGTAGGAGGAACTGACAGATGAGGAACAGGAACTGGAAGAGGAGCAGAGCTGGCCAGATCAGAGCGAATAGTTTGGATTTTAGCATTGAAAAAAGAGGCAAAGTTATTAGCAGACAGAGAGGCGGGGAGAGATGGTGGATTAGGCTTCAGAAGAGAATTGAAGGACGCAAAGAGCCGCTGAGGATGCATAGCATTTGACTGGATCAACATTGAGTAATACTGCTGTTTGGCCAATGAAATAGCAGAAGAGAAAGAGGAGAGAACAAATTTGTAATGGACAAAGTCCGCCCAGTCCCTGGTCCTACGCCAAAGGCGTTCAGCAGCCCGGGAACAAGAGCGAAGGCAGCGGATGAAAGAGGTGAGCCACGGTTGGGGTTGAGAAGGGCGAACTATCCGAGTTGTAGATGGAGCAAGATTATCAAGAGTTGAAGATAAGGAGGAATTAAAGAAGGAGACAGCTGAGTCCAAGGAGACAGCCGAAAAGACAGAAGGAAGAGAGGAGCCCTATGAAGAGAGACTGAAAGAACTGGGCATATTTAGCCTGGAGAAGAGAAGATTGAGGGGACACATGATAGCACTCTTCAAATACTTAAAAGGTTGTCACACAGAGGAGGGCCAGGATCTCTTCTTGATCCTCCCAGAGTGCAGGACACGGAATAATGGACTCAAGTTAAAGGAAGCCAGATTCCAGCTGGACATCAGGAAAAACTTCCTGACTGTTAGAGCAGTGCGACAATGGAATCAGTTACCTAGGGAGGTTGTGGGCTCTCCCACACTAGAGGCCTTCACGAGGCAGCTGGACAAGCATCTGTCGGGGATGCTTTAGGGTGTATTCCTTCATTGAGCAGGGGGTTGGACTCAATGGCCTTGTAGGCCCCTTCCAACTCTGCTATTCTATGATTCTATGATTCTATGATCTCATACCATATGATCCTTTCTTTTAAAATTGGAGATGTGAAGGATTATATTGGTACCATCTGCATATAAAGCATGAGCTTTCAACATGGAGCTACAGTCATTTGCATGTAAAACGTAGTTTGAGGACCCTAAATTATATATATAAGTGGGATCAACGTAACAGAAATCCTTTGTGCATATAGAACTTTTCGAGCTTTAGGAAAACCTAATTTGTCTTAAATGTTATAGATACAAATGTGAACTTTTAAGAATGCTGTTTTCAAATATGTGTGTGACTCCTGTCTGAGAAGATTTAAATGTATCGTATTTCCCAATTTCCCCTTGCGTACAGTGTGTTTGATTTTTCCCCCCTGTATCTTTTCTTCTGAAGGCTAGAACAGCTGTGGCACTTCTGGAAGAGATCAGCTGGTTTGGAAGACAGTTCAAAAGGCCCCAGAAGAGATGTTTTGTTGAATGCAGCCAGGGCAAACTGTTAAAAAATATATCACATTGCTCCTGTCTAAAACCCAAAAGAAGAATTGTCCCAAAAAGGAAGGATCTCAAACTCCTAGGAAGAGCACCCAGCCCTTCTGTCTTCAGGCATGAAATGTGTCCAGCTTATCAAAATTCGATTGGTGACAGTTTTCCACTGCCTCTCCCCAAATTATTACAAAGTTCATAAATAGTCCATCTTAATAACTTGGCAATGAGACAAGAGACTGACAGCCACTTTTTGCCCTCTCATTGTGTCAGCTCTAAATCATTCATATTTGAGACAATGCGATAAAGAAAAAAATAATTATACCTAGATCCTTGGAGGTGTCAATCACCCGTTTCTCGATTTCGAATAACTGTTCAATTATTAGTTGTCCACATTGTTCAGTTATTGATTGGCCACCCTTAATTTCTACGTTACTCACTTCATAGCTGGGGAAATTCCCCTTTTGAACTGATAGTGGAGAACACCTTGCTAATTCAGTTATCTGCTTTTCTTTTAGCACATCTAAGGAGATTTGCTAATCATCTAAGGAGATTTGCTGATCTTGTGCTCTTCTCTGGGTGATACTGTCAGCAAGGGCTAACTCACATGCCAGGGCTCTGACATCATCATCTGAAATGTGTCCCTGCAAAGTACACCTGGGGTCTACAGACCAATCTAATACAGAATTGGTTGTAGAATCATTTCCTACTACTTCTTCTCTTTGAGAAGAAGCTTTTCCTAAAGCTTTTAAAACTTGATGTTGTGCAGACTTCTACTGTTACTTTCTACTGTTAGTTTTTCCCTACCCTGTGCCTGCTTACCCTTCCCTGTACCTGTTGGCATTCTCTTCCCCTCCTTATTGTTTTACTATGATTTTATTAGATTGTAAGCCTATGCGGCAGAGTCTTGCTATTTACTGTTTTACTCTGTACAGCACCATGTACATTGATGGTGCTATATAAATAAATAATAATAATAATAATAATAATAGTGTCATTTCAGTCTGGGATTTAGGTTTCTGTTTCTTGCTCTCAGTTAAGACTTCCACTAGAATCACCAGGGTTTTGTATCCTTGCCTGGTAAACACCATTTCATTGTTTGAGATCCAAAACTATCTAACAATAATTAACACCCTGCAATTAACAATTCTTAACCATAAAAAACAATAGCTAATATAAAAGTTAAACTTACAATTAATAAATTAAAATAGGTTTGACATTAAAACAGCAATGTACTAAAACAATGTGAAAATGTTTGGAGTGGTAAGAACAGTTAAAATCCAGTTAAGGAAATGTAAATAAATTGAAACATCAAAAATAGGTTGTAGAGCTCTATACACAATGATCTCCTACGAAGAAATTCTTTACCCCTTGAGATGAGTCTTCCTACCACAGTGTATGACGATATGAGGTAGGGACCACTTGTACTGAAGAAGATACCGGACGTGTGTAGCCTCCTGTACGACTTAGCTCCTTCTCCACAAACACTCTCTGAGCACCTTCCCCAGCAGTTCTTGGCAGCCGTACCTGACGGTGGACAGGGGCAGGAATGAACAAACAAGCTGAGGATCCAACTGGTGCAGCTCCTTCTCCACTAACACGGTTTTGTGAACCGCCCAGAGAGCTCCGGCTATTGGGCGGTATAGAAATGTAATAAATAAATAACACTCTCTGAGCACCTCTGCTAGGAACTCTCACATACTGGAATATAACACCTAGGATGATGCTCTGCAGACCAAATGTTTGTTTGAAGTCACTGTTGTCATGGTTGGACAATTCATTTCCAAGGAATAGATCCACAGTGTCCTGTTTATTTGTTAGGGTGTGTTGTATTGCAAGAATCTTAAGACACCAGAGACATCTTCTTAAACACTACTTTATTCTTGGCCTAGACTGAAACTGAAACTCTAACAAACACACTCCAATCTTCCTGACTCCACCCTTCACTTCCTCTTCCTCCCAGCTCCCCTCCATGCCTCTCCTTCAACTCCCAACATGCAATTCACCTACTACAATACCACAGGGTGTTTCCAGGTGGAAGATTCCTAGCACTCTCACTCAGAAGGCATTGTGCAACTATTCCATCTTTCCCTACTGAACATGGTAACATTCCATGAATGAGGCAAGGCAGTTGCAAAACCTCATCGGAAAACACCCCTAAGCCATTTTTATGGCATTGTGCAGCTATTCCGTCGTTCCCTCCTTATTAGATTTTTGGCTGAAATAGGGTGACCATATGACCGGATTTGCCCAGATTTGTCTGGGGTTTTGATGGCAAATCTGGGAGGGGGAGGGGAAATCCGGATTTTTTTCAAAGAGCAGCTCTAATGGGAATTAACAAAAATGCTTATAACTCCGTCATTTTTTAAGATAGACATGAAACTTGGCACAATGGTAGCTCTTAGGAAGGGCTTTAGTCATACCAAATTTGAATCAGATCTGTTCATTCATTGATTTTTTAGGAATTTTTGAAAAATTGAGGTTTTAAAATTATTATTTTTAAAAGCGTCATTTTTAAAGATAAAGAGATGAAACTTGGCACAATGGTAGCTCTTAGGAAGGGCTTTAGTCATACCAAATTTGAAACAGATCCGTTCATCCATTGATTTTTTAGGATTTTTTTTTAAATTGAGGTTTTAAAATTATTATTTTTAAAATCGTCATTTTTAAAGTTAAAGAGATGAAACTTTGTACCATGATAGGATTTAGATAGAGCTTTAGCCACACCAAATTTGAAACAGATCCGTTCATCCATTGATTTTTTTAGGAATTTTTTAAAAATTGAGGTTTTAAAATTATTATTTTTAAAATCATCATTTTTAAAGATAAATAGATGAAACTTTGTACCATGATAGGATTTAGGTAGAGTTTTAGCCACACCAAATTTGAAACAGATCCGTTCATCCATTGATTTTTTAGGATTTTTTTTAAAAATGAGGTTTTAAAATTATTATTTTTTAAACTGTCATTTTTAAAGATAAAGAGCTGAAAGTTGGCACCATGATAGCTTTTAGGTAGAGCTTTAGCTATACCAAATTTGAAACAGATCTGGGGCCAGTAACAAACCCTGTTAACAACAACAGCAGCTTGCAATGAGTGAAGATACAGTCAGAAAAGATATTTGAGGGAAGGGGAGAATGTAACACACAGAGTATAGCAAAAGCTTCAAAGTACAGCAAAACCTACAAAAGTAGGAGTGAGTGAAGTTAATTTCAGATACATTGAATCTCTCACTTGTTCTTTATTTCAGTGATTTTAACGTTAAGATGTTATGTAGAACAGATTTGTCCTAAATGTGTGCTGTAAAATCAGACATGTGACCAAGGCTATGTTCGGGTGGGCACGCCCCCTTGGTACTGGACACCCCCCCTTGGGGGCGACCATGTTGTCCTCCGTTTTGGTTTCCAAAATATGGTCACCCTAGTTGAAAGAAAAAAAGACAGAAGAAACAGTGCGAAACCACTGGAGTATTACAAGTGGAAGACAGCATCACCTCCCCACACCCCCTGTAAAATTATGTGAATGAGGCAGAGGGATTCCACAATAAAGCTTGTCTGGAAGCACTCCAATTCTGGATCCACCCCAATGTTTCCACCCCTGAACCTGAACACAATTGATATTTGACTTTCAGGATCAATCTTTGAGTGTGAAAATGGCATTCTGCTCATGGCAGCTGTGTTGCCATTGGGGTGGGTGGGTGGGCTATGGGATTCAACATTTAGAGCTTTATCACACCAACGTTATATTGTGCAATCACTGCGAATTACATGCAAAGGACTCAGAAGTTTTCCACCTTATAATCTGCTTTGATTGTGAAGTACTCCCATGCATCCTGCCTTAATTGTGCAATAAAGCAAAAAGATTTGCCGTATTTAGCCCCTACTTTTGAGCATATCTTTCGAGCCGCTGCTGGGACGCAGGAGCAGGATTTTAAAGAAATGCTTACATCTGCATAAGCTTTAAAGATAAAGACACCAAAATTGGCACAGTAATAGATATTAGGGAGAGGTTTAAGCATACCAAATTTGAATTGAATTGAGTCATCCATTGATTTTTTAAATGATTTTTTACATTTCCCCCCTTAAACTCACTTCCTGGTATGCAAAGGATCACTGTCGCCTGGTAGCAAAAACAACCGCGAAAGCTTAGCACTACGGCCATAATCCGAGGGAAGCAGGTACGTGGGATGAAGCTTACAGTATGGGAGACCTTCAACCATATGCTAAAGCTCAAAGAACCAACACAGTCAAGATCAAATATGCAATGTTTGGTATTCTCTTTGTAGACTGTTGTGCTTAGAACTGGCTTGGATATGGGGAAGAGGGATGGACTGAGGTTTTGGTGTTAGCACTGCTACATCCCATTATACCTGCTCAACCAGTGAAAATAAACAGATCATTTCAAAACATGGTAATTCTCCAGTGTTTTTTCATATTTTGCCAACTGCACCACCGATCATTTGTTTGTGCATGTAATATTGAGAAAGGGTACTCTTTCTCTGTCTCCCAGAGGCAATAATGAGCAACAGGCTTAGAAGTCTGCACTGCACTCAAGCTGATGTGTGTATGTTTTTTTTAACCTCATAGATGCCTGTCCATCATCCCTAGATATGACACAATAAGTCTTCCCTGGCTTGACTCTCATAGAGTAAAATCCTGTTGTGATTGAGAATGATAAATCCAGGTATTTGTATCAAGCACTTTGTTACTTTTATGTAATGAACCAAAGTGGTGTCGTAGTTAGAATGTTGAACTGGGACTGGGAAGACCTGACTTCTAGTTGCCTCTCAGCCATGGAAGCTTAGTGGGTGACTTTGGGCCAGTCACTGTCTCTCAGCCTGACCTACCTGGCAGGGTTGTTGAGAGGATAAAATGGAGAAGAAGAGAACTATGGCCCCATTCAGACAACACACTAAACCATGCTGCTTAACCACAAAATGGTTAACAGAATACATCCCATTAACCATTTTGTGGTTAAGCAGCATGGTTTAGCGTGTTGTCTGAACAGGGCCTATGTAAGCTGCCTTGGGTTCCTTGCAAGAGCAAAAACAGCAGGATATAAATGTGATAAATAAATAAATATGTCAATTCCATGGAGGGAGCACTACTACTTGTAAAGGCCTAATTTTTATTTATGTATTATTACATTTATATCTAACCTTTTCTCACTCTCCAAGGAACCCAAGGTGGCTTATATGGTCCATCTCCTGTCTTTTTAAAGAGCCTTGTGTGGCGCAGAGCGGTAAAGCAGCAGTTTCTGCAGCTGAAATTCTCCCCACAGCCTGAGTTCGATCCCAGCAGAAGCTGGTTTCAGGCAGCCGGCTCGGGTCGACTCGGCCTTACATCCTCAGGCAGCCGGCTTGGGTCAACTCGGCCTTCCACCCTCTCGAGGGGGAAGGCAATGGCAAACCACCCCCCAAGAGTCAGTAATGACTTAGTGCTTACACAAGAGGTTCCTTTCCTTTCCTTCCTGTCTTTTTTAGCCTGTTGAATTGTTGTAAACTACCCAGAGACAATAAAATTACTACTACTACTACTACTACTACTACTACTAATAATAATAATAATAATAATAAGGCACCCTGCTGTTTGTCCTGCCCAAACTCTTGTCGTGTCCCAAGGCCTCAATCCCAACACAATGCCAGGCTCAACTTATAGCTTTGAAGCCCATCTGGATGTGGGGTTGGGGAGGGAATTGAAAGTTCAAGGTGCATTTACATGGGAGACTTGGTATAAGCACCTCTGCCTACGCATTTATGTGGCCTTATACAAATTGAGCACCAGCAGGGCCTGCTCAAGCTATTTTTCTACCCTGTGTGAAATTTAATTCTGTTCCTCTGGCATCTTGCTGGATCATATACTGGCAACTAAAGACCAGTGAGATTACCAGAATCCTGTTTTTCAGTCATTCAAAATGTCAGTAATGTTATAATAAGCTTAGTAAGTAAAGAGTAGGGACATAGCATAGGGCTACATTTTAATTTTTTAGATTTTTTAAACATCTTGTTCTTCCTTGAAGGAGCATAGACCAGTGTACATGGTTCTTCCAATCTCCCCCCACCCCCATAACATATTTGTCTTGACAATTGCTATGTTCCAGTATTCCACTAGAGGTCTCCAGAGACTATGGTTAAAATGTTCTTTTCCCCACCCAAATTAACCTTTCCACAGCAGGTGTTTGACTGCTCAGGTGTCCATGTGTTATTCTTAGACAACTAGGTTGTCTATGGGGCCATGAAGGTGTGGCTTTTTAACTCTCTTCCCTGACCCATTTTGTTAAACCTCTAAGAGAATTGTGCCATAGAATTGTGCCACAGCACTATTACACAGGCTTTCAAGTAAAACATGTTTTGTATCTTCTGTATTACTTCTCACCAATAAAAGAATGGAGGATCTTCTAATGGATTTGCAACAAAGCTATCAACGCCACCTAGTGAAAGAAAAGAAAAAGAATGGGACAGCACAACTCCTCCTCCCGAAGATTGATTCATGTTATTATTATTATTTATTATTATTTATTTATATAGCACCATCAGTGTACATGGTGCTGTACAGAGTAAAACAGTAAATAGCAAGACCCTGCAGTCGGTGGTACATTTGCTCTGTTTTTGTGGGACATTGGGGCCTGGATTGGATGGCTTTATCTGTAGGCTTTCAGGTGGGAAGTCCAGTCTTGTGGAAGAAACTGAGAAGCCTTATGATCCATAGCCACATTTACATGTCTCTTTAAGCCATGAATTATGACTTAATAAACTACAATGTAAATGAGCAGTGTTCTGCTGCTTTCTCCCTCCCTTCAAGTAAGTGGCTAAACAAACCAGGAAAGGGAAAGCTTTAAGCATGGCATCCAAACCTGATTTATTGCACCCAAAGAAGCCATATGCCAGCTTTAAAGCATGGTTGTTTGTTTGTTTATTCATCTAAAAATAAATATTTCTATATTGCCTAGCATGTAAATATATCCAGGCAGTTCAGAGCAATAAAACCATAAAAATAAACATACAACATTACTAAAACATAACCCAAAGTAGTGGTAGTGGGAAAATGTTGGTTTTATGAATCCTAGTTTGTTGAAGCAAAACAAGCCATAATCCCTGGTTCTAACATCACACAAAGTTCTCCCTTTCCTGGTTTGTTTACCCCCTTGCATGGAGCGGCAAAACGTGAGCAAACGAGCTGCATGCACAAGCACCCTGCTCATTAACATTCTGGTTTATTAAGCCATAATCCATGGCTTTAGGTGATGTGCAAATGTGGCCATTGTGAAGGGGGGTCATTCTTTTTCGAATCATGTGTTCTCTGGTATTACAATGCAGGTCAGGTGGCCATGATATGCATGTCAAATCAGCCCCAGCCCACAATGGATAAAAACGAGGGGATGGTTTTAGTGAGATCTATGCCAACTGCTTTTATGGAGCCCAAGCTGTTCAAAGGGTAGAGTCCAATGTCATAACTCCAGCTCATGTTCAGTATTTCTGGAGTATTTCAGAACGGCAATGTGAATTCTGCTTTGCACATTTAGGTTAAGGCTGGAGCTTTTAACATTAATTTTACGCCTTTACAATAGCCTTCCATAGCATTAATCAATGATAGACTTGAACAGCTGCAGGTTCTTCCATCCTAGCTGTCATGAGGCTAGCTGCAAATCAACATGCCTGCAGCCCTTCCCCGCAGGACTGTGTGGCACAGGGAGGGCGGCTCTTTGGCTGGGAAGCTGCCCACATGGTCAGCTTAGCGATGTTGAAATGATCTCACTGAGGTATGTCCAACAGCACATACCACTGTGCAGTACAGTGCGATGAAGGCACTCTTATGGGAGAAAGGAGGGCTTCTTGGTTCTGTTCCTAGAACTTCCCCTGGCAGAGAGACCCAGTTGGTCACTTCCCCTTCGACTTGGAAGACAGAAAGCCAAAAACCAGAGAAAGGGACCTTAAGATTTGAGAAATCACAGGGAAGAAAAAGCAACAGGCAAGAACCAGTCCTGGACAAAAGCAGGGCCGGATCTACACCAAGCAGGATATAACACTTTGAAAACGCTTTGAGAAATGGTATATGTAATGTGTCCTGGGCCCGGACAGTTGTCAAAACCATTATAAACCATTATAAAGCAGTAGGGTAGATCCTGCCCAAATTAACCTGAATTGATTTCCTGCATTGAAATGATCCCTGAGATCAGAGAGAATGATCATTTCACTGGAGCATCTCTCCCCCCACCCCTTTGAATCTCACCTCAATCACAACAGGCTTACTAAAAGCCCCATCACATCTAGGTAGAAACGTGCGGCTCCTGTTGCTTCTCTGTCTTCACTCCGACATCACTTCCTGAAAACAGCAGAAGAGAGCAGCAACTGGACTTATTCTGGGGGGGTTTGCGCCGCAAGGAAGGCCAGAAGGGGCAGAAGACGTGCAAGAGGCTAACAACGTCATGTGAGCAATCCGTGAGTGCGCAGTAACAAGCGTGCAGAAAAATGCTCATTGGATGGAGCTTTAATAGGGCCTTTGGCAAGCCGGTATTCTTTTAATCCCTTCACCCACCTACAATGTGGGCATTATAATACCAACCCATTTTGTAGGGTTGTTATAAGGATGAATGAGCAAATGCTTTGAACACCCCTAATGGGCTCTATATAAATACCTGTATCATGAACATCATCAACGTCAGCACATCAGTTAAAGCAGAAGACAGCATAACCTAGATCTCCTTAGAAAGAAGGGGATTGGTTTATATGCCAAATTTCAGACATAACAACAAGGGGAGTGTCAATAGAGGACAATGATTGGCCTAATCCTTAATATTGCAGGCAGCTGCCCCATCTTACTCACTGACGGCTACACACCTATTTACACATTCATCACTCAGTATCTTATCACGTCAATTTGTCCTGGTATGAATGGCCTCCACTGTAAAGTATTTGAGATGACGTGTGATTCTCTCTGTGGGGTTTGATCTGTGGTGGCTGCATGGCTCATGTGAGTCACCATTAGGTGTTACAGTGACCAAACCTGGAACGTGCATGAGTGCATTCATTCTTAGCCATGATTGATACTCTTGGGAGTATGTCTGCAAGTGACGCTGAAGAGGGCAGCGTGCAAGATCATCTGCTCCTTCAGCCTCCATTATTCCAGTGAAACCCTGCAGAACACTTGAGAGGGTGACCACAACTCAGAGGTGGAGGTTACCTGCCTTCCAGTTTTGCACTCATGTGAGCACAGAAAACCGTTTGTTTCTTTATCTTTCCTAATGATGATCAATGTGTAAACGCGACCCCCTATAACACTGTCATTACAATAAGTATTATTCTTTGGTCATGTATATCAGAGCTCTCCTATTGGTTTCAAAATTAATATTTGCCTGAAGCGATTACCCCGATGCTATTTTTAAATAAACTGTGATCCATAGTGCATTACAAGCATTGAGAGCTTTGCCAAGCACTTCATGGCTCTCACTCAGGACTTCAGTGAAAACAACAGAACCTTTGATTAGACATGAATGAGAGGTTGCAGGCTAGGACTAAATTTTGTCTTTCCTAAAAGCCAAAGAATATTTGTCTTTTTGATCAAAGGCAACTTGTATTTAGTTTATTTATTTATTTAATTTGTAACATTTATATATTGCTGAATACAATAGAATCTCTCAGTGGTTCACAGCATTAAAATACAATATTAAGAGGAAAAGAAAGGAACCTCTCGTGCAAGCACTGAGTCATTACTGACTCTTGGAGGGATGCCAGCTTTCGCTGACATTTTCTTGGCAGGTCTTATAGTGGGGTGGTTTGCCGTTGCCTTCCCCGGCCGTTATTACCTTTTCCCCAGCTAACTGGGTACTCATTTTACCGACCTGTGGGAGGATGGAAGGCTGAGTCAACCCTAGCCGGCTGCCTGAAACCAGCTTCTGCTGGGATCGAACTCAGGCCATGGGGAGAGTTTCAGCTGCAGAAACTGCTGCTTTACCGCTCTGCGCCGCTCTGCGCCACAATATTAAAACACAGTATAAAAATACTTCCAACAACAATAAAAGAGCAGTAAAATGGAGTGGGGTAGTTAATTTATTTAAGGCTCAGGAAAAGCCTGGGTGAACAAGTGTGTCTTCAGGAGGCATTTGAATGGAGCTACATTTTCTGCCTCACGAACTGCACAAGGGAGGGTTTTCCAAATGGTGGGGGCTGCTACAGAGAAGGCCCGGCATCTGGGTACTTCATGATTGCCTTCTGTCCGTTTGTTTATTCATTAGTTCAGATTTATTTATTTGCCAGGAAAAAGGTTAGCCAAAAGGCACACTTGCCATTGCAAAAGGGTCCCAACTGAATTAACATTTCTCATCTATATGAAAAATATCATGTAGACCGGGATTCCAAAACTAACCATTGCAAACAGTGGGTTGGATCCAGACATAGTCCTATGTAAAGCAGACCCATTGAAATCAATGGAACTTAATTTAGTCATTACTTGTGTAAATCCCATTGGTTTCAATGGGTCTGCTTTAAGAAATGACTAAGTCTGGATCCAATTCAGTGGCAAGGCATTACGTTTTATGGATGTTTGACTTGTTGTGACAGCAGTGATGTAGAAATGCAGGATCTGCTCCTCATCTTGCATATCATCTAAGTGCTGAATTGAGCTATAATCAAACTGATTGTGGTGGTCCTTAACCATTTGTTTTGGAGACTCACATTTGTACCATGGTATGTCATTTCCTCTTTCTTGCAGTCAAGAAATACAGTCTTGCACTTAGCAGCTGAGCTGAGGCAAGACTTAAGAATGATACATTGCGCTTAATTAAATAATGTCATCTGATAAATTATTCTTTGTAAAGTTATCTTAAATCTTAGCATCTCACATAAGGATATCTTGTGCACGAGCAGCAAGGCTGAGCAAGATAAGGCCAGCTCAGTGCAGTTAACAGCTTCTAGAAACGAGCAATCAAAATGTGTGACAATTTTTTTAAAACAACAACGAAGTCACTGAAAAAAGCCCGCCTTGACTCATACCCAAGCCACAAAAAGGCTTCAGCTTTGTGAAACTGCAGGAGAAGAGGGATTCCAGTGGTGGGAAATGTATGTTCCTGTACATGACCTTGTTGTTTGGTGTTGATGGGTGGGGGAAGCCACCAAGAGGTCAGTCTCAGGACAGTTTCACGACATAACAGTTGTAAGGTTATCCATCATATAAGACAGCAATCCTACAAGCCCCTCGACAAAGCATGAAGCACCACAGCATGCTGAGGATGGCCCCTTCCCAGGGACATAGACAGAACTACAACTTTGGAGCGGGAGATCCAAGTATGGATATCCACCAAAAGCCCCACCCAGCTGCCACTGAGAGGCTCCCTCTCCTGAGCTCCAACCTTGGGAAGAGGGAGGGACCTTGGTGTGCCAGTAGGCAAGGAGTGGAGAGTCCACGGATGCATCACGTCCAAAGGTCTTTCAGGCCACCCCCACCTTCATCAAGATGAGTTAGGTGGGCTTGGAGGCCCATCTAATTCAAAATGCATTTTTGGAGGGTGGAGAGGCTGAAAAAGTCTCCGCTGTTCCTCCTGCTTTGCTGGGCTTTTGCTAGCAGGGCTTAGGATACCCTCCCTCTGGCTGTCCTGTTCCTCTCCCCCCCATTTTTTAAAAAATTATAATCTGTAAATGCGGTCCTTCGCATCTACAGATTTAAAAAAGGGGCGGGGAACAGGGCAGTCAGAGGGAGGAGAGCCAGTTCGGGCAAAACATGTTCCTCTCTTCCTCCCCCTCTGGCTGCCCCATTCCTTTCCCACCACCCCTGGGTTTTTTTAGTCTGTAGATGCGAAGCTACACATCTACAGATTTTTTAAAAATTGTGGGAAAATGTCAGGATCTGTCCTGTCCTGCAGCACCATCTGGTGGCAGCTTTCCGTATAACCAGCTGCAGGGCTTCGCAGGATGCGAGCCATGGCTGCTAAAGCCTTGCAGGGTTCAGGCCCAGACCATCAGGCACTCCTAGGTGGGCTCATACAGAACATCTGGGAGCGGCCAGGAAAGGCCTATATAAGAACTGCATGTCCCCTTCAGCCTTTGCCACAGCAACACAGTCTCTCATGCTAGCTGTAGCCGGTTCCTGACCATTTGCTACAACAGATCTCGCCTTGCTGGACCTCTTGCTCGTCTCGACCACGCCTCTGCCTCTGGCCCCTTTGCTACCTGGTATGTCCTTGAACCTTGCTTTGTCTCTGGCCCTTGTTTGGACTCTGTTCCTCCTGGACCCTGCCTCTTGCCTGGACCTTGCCTGCTTGTTGACTAGACTTCTCTTCTGCCTCTGGCCCCTGCTTGGATTCTGAACCTGTGTCTGACCTTGTGCCTGTTTCCTGGATCTGCCTCCTGCCTCTGGCCCTCTGTTGGACTCTGCCACCCAAGACCCGTGCCTCACGCCCAGCTTGCTCCACCAGTATTCCAACCACCCAAGCAGGTTCCATCTCCGTCTATCCCGGCCCCAGTGTTCCTGCCTAAGGACCCTGCTGCCCATGCCATGGATCATGACAGAAAGCAATGGGGCAGCCGGAGGGGGAGGAAGAAAGGGACATGTGGCCCCTGAACCATCCCTCCTCCAGGTGATGGCAACCATCCAGTGCCATGGCCTGTGGCACGCCTCCGCTTAAAAAAAGTCGGGGTAAGTGCCTGACTTTCTTAAAGCAGAGTTTAGGGGGTTTGCCCCTGGATGGCTTCGGGATGGCAGCTGCGTGCTGTAGATGACCTGCCACTACTCCGAATCTGCCCCGAGGCAAACCTTTCATCAAGACAAGCCCAGGGTCAGATCACTCATCACTAGTGACAGCTGCTGTATCATATAGGTACATGCTCCAGGGAGCCACAATTACAGTGGTGAAGATGATGGGATTCAGAGAAGGACTCTGTTTTGAAGAAATGCTAGACTCAAGCTCCCAATTAGCACATTATAACTCCCCCATATAAAGTTTTAAAGGCCACTTAAAATTGAATCAATGTGGTGGCTCTCCAAACAGCGCACCGTTCTTGTGCAGCAGCTTGCCACATGAGTTGGAAACCAACACATGGTTTCCATGCCGTGACACAACCCCAGCAGGAATAGCCTATGGCCGCGTGGAGAAAACTGTGCTACGATGAATTTGTTTTGCAAGCCACTGCGCACAAACAGCTTTTTGTGTGAAGCAGCCCTTATTATACCCACGCAGCATTTCAGACAACCTTTGTAGCTTGCTTTGTGCGTCCGGAGAGAACACGAGCATCAGGGTGGACAGGGACGTGAATCGAAGTGAACTGAAACTTCTCTGGTGTTGATGTGTGTGAAGCCCACCTACCCCACCCACATCCTCTCCCCTGACCTGGATTGGTAGCTCAAAAATGGCCATGAGTGGAGTATGAAGAAGGAACAGCTGCTGGGGCCCTTTTGCTGTCTCAGGAAATCTGACAGCCCTGGGAGCCCGGCTGGTGGCTAATTATAAACCTGGGCTCAGTGTATTTGTGTCTGTGGGAGTGCAGTTTCCAGCCCCGCAGCCCACACTGGACTCAGAAGATTGGCTCAGCGGAAAGGAGGTCCAGAGGGGGCTTCAGCCACCCTTGTGCTGGGGAAGGGGGCTTGGCTGCGGGGCGAAGAGGAGGAGGAAGAGGGGTGAGGCAAACTCAGCTGAAGTAGGTACCCAGAGGAGGAAGGAGAATGATCATGGAGCCTGCTTCTGCCCAGGATGACAGCCAGAAGAAGAAGCAACAGAAGGAAAAGGCAAAGAAAGCTGCATTGGAGCTTCCCCCCAGGCCTCCCCGGTCTCTCCTCTGCCTCACCCTCCAGAACCCAGTGCGCAAAGCTTGCATCGCTATTGTGGAATGGAAGTATCCTTTGGAGGGGGGACCTTGGGCGGCCTCTAGGCTGACCTGTGCATGGTCTGGAGAGCCCAGCAGCTGTGCGTAGACAGCTGATACCTGGAGGAAGCAAAGGCAAAGAGGAAGGGTGGGGAAAGATAACGTTCTAACAATGAAACAGTGAAAGTCTAAGCTCTACCTAGCAGATGCTTTTCTATTCCCCAGAGGCGCTGGAAAGCAACTGATCTCGGCATTTATCTCTGTCGCTGAAAAGAGAGGCACGGGGTGGGGGTGGGCGGCAGGGGAGACCTCGAGAGCAAAGCACTGCGTTGACCCCGGATTGAATTGGCAGGCGGATGTGTATCTCTGAGTGAAGAACAGGAGTTTTTATGCAAACTGTTCATTCATAGATTTAAGGATGACTATTGGAAGCATTATATCAATTTTAGAACAGTTACGGATGCAAAGAACTGTATGGATTGCAAAAGAGAGCTGGGTACAATCAAGATGATTATTTCAGCTTATTTATTTATTTATTTATTTATTTATTACATTTTTATACCACTCAGCTGGCTCCTGAGTTGAAGTATATCATGTTCAGGAACAGCAGCAGCCCTTGTGTCTTTGAGGCTGTAATAAACGGAGTCAGTTAGTGTTAAACAGGATGACCCCCTGCTAAAAGATCAATGATTTTCCTCTTTCTCTGAGGTTGCTGGTCAGATTAGTTTTGCTTCAGAACAGGATCTCATTGATTACCATGTTTGATGTCAGGAAATAATTTTCCCATTTGATGTCAGGTTGGCTATCAACCCTATGAGGATTTCTTTAAAAACAAAAAGACTTCGCTGATCGTGTGCAACTTAGCTCACTTGTTTGATTCATCTGAATTGTTCAACCAATTTCTTGCATGGCATATAGGCATCTCTGCAATAGGGTTTCTTATTCTCTCCTGCTCTCTGCTTGTAGCACATGATAACCTGCAGGGTGTGGATTAGTATCAGGAAGCTGGAAATGTGTCTGGGCTGATGCTGGAGGATCTTGCCTTAGGTTGGAGACTGGGATGATTGTCTTTTGGTCACTTGAAGTCAGGGGTGCAGAGCCTCTTTCAGCTTGAGGGCCAAATTCCAGTTTGGAAAAGTTCTCAGGGGCCGCATAGTGGTTGGGGCCAAAGGCAAAGGGGAAGAGCTAAAAAAATTCCAGCATATTTTAGTCTTCCTGCCAGTCACTAAGCCTTAGAAGAGGCATCTCAACCTTTTGGAATGAGGAAAAAAATGCACTACAACTGGAACACCACCAAACGATCGGTGGTTGGTGTAATGGGTGCCTGGACACCATGGGAATCCCAGAAAATTGGGATACCAGGAAGCCCAGATTTGGCCCCCAGCTCTGTGGTTCAGCACCTCCTGCTTTAAGCTTTATGAGTCCATGCTAAAGTTAACAGTATAAAACAGATGATCATTGGAGTCAGAGAAAGTGAGCTCCATCACACCAGCAATTTATCGCACTCTCGCCATGCCTGGTATGTGGTTTTGCAGTGTGGTACTCACATGATGTTGTCCCTGTCTTGCACTCATCTTGCCTCTTCCCCCCCCCCATTTTCCATCTTATTTTGGAGTGGGGAAAGTCCATATTTTTCCTCCATGGGCGATAAAACCGCTCCTCCGTCCCTGAGTAAAGCTGTCCTCGCACTATCGGCACATCCAGATTTTTTTGTTGGGTGTGTGTGTGTGTGTTGAAAGGCGGTCTCACTGATGAAAGAGGAGGGTGGGTCAGTTCTCCTCCAGCACACCATTTGAATTCCTTTCCTCATTCTGCTTGGGGACACGTGCTGAGTCGGCGGAATGGTCAACCGTACTTTCACTGCTCCAACTCCCGCTGTCTTTTGGCTTCCCTCTTTTTTCTTCCCGCTGTATGGGTGCTCAGGTGGAATTGCACAAATGGGAAAGGGGAGGGAGCACGGGAGCACGAACGTCCCATGCAGCTCAGATGGCACAATCAGGCACCACCAATAAAGCCCCAAATCGCCCGTGCTGTCTCCCATTAAAAAAACTCCTTTCCATTTATTGTGTGGTTCCCCAGAGTCAGCCATCACTGACCGCCGATTGCTATCAACACCCCCCTTCACTTATACTGATTAATACGATCCTAGGGGAAAGAGTTGTGTGTTGTTTTCCTGTAATTGTCCAGTTTCAGGCTGCTGTGATTGCATAGTTGAATTTGTGCAGAAATCAAAAAAATGGGTTCTGCCCACAAGGAGCCAGTTTGCGAGCAGCTGGTGTAAAGAAAGATGCTGCACCCCACGCAGCTCAAATGCCAGAGACGGGCGATGAAACACCAAATCCCTTAAATGTTGGACAAAAAACCAGAATGAGGGGGCGGAGAATGCGCCCAAGTCCATCACAATGTTTTTCACAGCCACAACAACCAATGAACTGCAGGGGAAAGGAGAAGGGAGGGGGCGGGGCGGGCGCAATAGTGGGAGAGCAAACAAGTGAGAGGAGATTTCGCCAGAATAGTAGCTATATGAGGAAGCGCAAGACAACCCAGGTGGAAAGATGCACATGTGAAAGTGACTAGCATTTGATGCACTAATGAATCCAAGGCGGATAATGTGGGGGCAAACCAGGACAAAAATGTAGGTGTGATGTAGCTCAGTGACATGCTAGTGTGGGTCACAGTAGTTTAGGATGGAGCAAATGGCAATGGGGCAAAACTACTGATATTGGTTAAAGGATGGACATAGGAAGGAGAATAGAGCTGTATCCTTTTCCTAACTACTTTTGGATAAAAGGATGGTGCGGGTGCCTCCAAGGCGTGTGTCTTTAAGTTCCCTTGTAATTTGAACTCCAGGGAACAGTCTCTCAGGCATGGTGTGCTGGAGGTGACTGGGGAATTGTTTCAGTTCTTCCCTTGGAAGAATATGTTAATCTTGGGGCCCAATAACTACCCAGGAGCAAGGAATTTGACCACTTAGCGTACAGCAGAAGAAGAATCTGCAGGGGAGAGAAATTAAACTGTAGCACTTAGAGTGCAAGAAGTAAGAGACGGATGTGTTAACTAGGACATTTCAGGTTCATATCTCATCTGTGTCATAAACTCACTGTCTCAGCTATCGTCTCTAGCACTGGGATAATAACACTGATCTATCAAAAGCAAGGTTGTGATAAGGATTCCTGAAATAATGAATTTGAAGTACTTTGAACATTTTGCAAGTGCTGTAGAAATAACTAAGTCATTTTTAAAGCATGAAGTATGCTGTAGTAGTCAAGGGGACACTGATTTGAGACTTTTACAATGGGGTGAACAGCATGGGTTCAAACGACACAGTAGTCAATGGTTGATTAAATAGTCCATGGTAGACGAAATAGTCCACCATTAACTATTATGTTGTCTGTCGGGGGGAGGGGGGGAACGACACCACGGTTGGTTATTTTCTAGAAATAGCCAATGAAAATAATCAATACTCTGCAGAGTTGATTATCTGCACAACTGTTGCTTATTGTATCGTGTGGCAGGCTCTGTTGATTATTTTCCCTGCCTACAGAGTCATGAGGCAAGAGCGGCAGAACTCCCTGTCGCTCTTGCCCAGCGGGACTCTATAGACAGGGGAAATAATCCTGTCCTGGGAAGTGCTTGGGGAGCCACCGATTGTGCCGTCCCTTGGTGGAGAGCCGTGATCTGTGGCTCCCCATGTGCTTCCCGGGATGGGCACATGATGTGCCTGGGTGCGGCACTGCAATCATGGTGCCTCACATGTTCCCAGGGACGTGGACGTCCCTTTCTCCTGCTCCCTAACCCCAATGCCACACCTAGAGTATCATCACCAGGGGAAAATCACGTTTCCTTACCATTGCTTCTCCACCCATGTGTTTGTCCCTCATTACTTCCTCTTTCAGAAGAGGAAGTAAACAATGTGCACGTGGCCCATTCAGTGGGCCATTTTGATCACACTGCTTCTCCTGCATACAGCAGGAGATAGCAGCAAGTTCCATCTAAAAAAATAAATCGTACTGGGGTGTTTTTTTGTCGAGTGAAGAAGGCTAGAAGGGGCAGGAGGCGCAAGGGATGCAGACAAAGTTGTGAGAGGGGCCCATGAAAATCCATGAGTGCCCAGCAACGAGCATGCAATAAAATGCCGTCTGATGATGCCCCTAGATGGGTGAACTCACCCATCCAGGCAGAAATACAGGGCTGCTGGAGCACAGAGGAAAGGATCCCCCCCGTGCTCCAGCTGCCCTGTGTAGGACAGTCTGCAGTCTCTGATTTTGTACTGAATTTGCTACCTAATATTAGAATTTACTTGTTATCTCTACATAATTGGTGGGTACAGCATCTCCTGATGCTGTTGTTTACTGAAATTCTGAACATTTCAGTATTTTGGGAGTGGGGTGTGTTGGACTCAATTATATAAACTGAAGACTTTTAAATTGTAAAAATATTTATTTATTATTACATTTATATCCCACCTTTTTTCCACTTAAGGGGAACTCAAGGGGGCTAACATGGTCCTCCTCTTCTCCATTTCATCTTCACAATAACCTGCGAAGTAGGTTAGGCTGAGAGTCAGTGACTGGCCCAAAGTCACCTAGGCAGGATCTACGCTACTGCTTTATAATGGTATTGAAGTGCACTGACAACTATTGGAGTGCATGACACATTCCACATACTGCTTTCCAACTGCTTTCATAGTGTTATATCCTGCTTGGTGTAGATCCTGAGATTCAGGATCAAATAGGGACTAGAACCCAGGTATAACTACTTCACCACACTGGCTCTTATTTTGGGTTGCATGGAAATCTCTGTTTTTGTTGTTAAGTGTTAATCATTGCTCTGATGAGACATAGAACTGGCTCCCTCTTTCGGCTGGTTCCTTCATATGAACCATTTGTTCACTTAGAACATCTTTAGATGAGCATTTTATAGCACGCTCGTGACTGGCCACTACCGAATCTTCACGGGTCATTTTGACGACATAGCAATCCTCCTGTGTGTGTCCTGCTCCTTCTGTTTTCCCCCGCTAGAAAATATGACCCGGAAAATCTGATTCTTCTTGGCTATAATAATAATTGCTGCTATTTCCTTCCCTGTGCAGGAGAAGATGCGCTATAAAAACGCCCACTGAGTGGGCCACATGTCGCTGTTTGCTTCCTCTTTCTTCCCTGTGTGATTCTGCCCGACCCTATTGTGGAAGAGAAGCAGGAAGCAAAGCGACAGTTAAAAAATGTGATTCCCCACCCCTGTCTGAAAATGCTCTTAATGCAGGTGTGAGCAACCTGCAGCCCTCAATCGAATTTCAAAACCCCTCTGCATGCATTAATTTCAAACCTCGCTGTTGCTGCTGCAGTGTGACGCTCTTTTGCCTAGATTTGAATCAACGAAAATTCGGGTTTATATTCAATGAGGAGCAATCCCGTTGTTGTATAGACGGGGGCTTGGAGGAGGAGGAGGAGGAGGAGATGGCTGGCCTTCACTGCACAACTGTGCCATTCCTCACAGAGTTAATGGCTGAAAGCAAACAACACCTGCCATTGACTGAACCAAACCCATCGCAGGTGTGCCAGTTGCTTCAGAGAACTTCTTCTAACAAACCTTCACCTCTTTACTTATGAGGCAGATGTTGGCACTCTCTTCTGGCTTAAGTCAGTTATCGCACAGGTATGCCTCCTTTTTTATACCCTTATCCAGCCCTGCCACCTGACCATACCCATAGATTACCCACAATGCTTCTAAATTGTACTAGGTTCCTGGATGTCAGTTGACTGACACATTATTACTGGATTTCAGCTGTCCACAGAATATCATAGTACCCTCAGAATTTCTCATGTGTACGTACTTCAGAGGACCAACCACCCCACCTCCCAAAACACAATACACAGAGAATGTAACCATTTATTTGAAAAGCAACCTCAAGAGGTTATCATTTTGAATGGAAGAGTTGTGAGGGGAAGGGGCTGTTTAACCTTTCCCTTGTCAACCATCTCCCCTCTGGCCAGTTCAAAACCACTCCGTAAGTTACTTCCTCCTGTGAAGCTTTCAGATTCATGTTGGCAGTAAATACATATCTAGAATACCAAGAGGTGAGAGCAGCATGGAGGGGGTGTTTTTGCCTCCCCCACTGCTCCTTCACTCAACATTACAATTTCCCAAAGCTGCTTTTCATTTTAAAAAAGTTGGGATTTTGGTACGCTAGCCGGGGAATGCTGGGAGTTCCTATAAATTGTCCCGAAAAAAGACCTATTTCTGTCTAAACATGCATAAGATTGCACCCTTATTACTTAAAACCAAAGGTCAGCACAAAGTGGATTACAGAACCCATAATGCAATGATGTATAATTATGGTAAAATGCCCAGAGGGCTAGTTTTATAAAGATCTACAAATAATAAGGCTGTGCACTCAAAATGCAAATGCACAAGAACTTCTTGGACCCATGTCTCTCTTAAAGAGAGAAGAAAGAAATATTAGCACAAATGGGAGCAGACAGAAGTTGACACGTGAGGCAGGCTTTCTTTAGAATCCATGGGGAATAGCCAATGGTAGACCTAGGCCCATTCACAGCAATGGGTCTACTCTGTGTAGGAGTAGCATTGGATAATACTCCATGGCTCTAGAGAAGGTAAACACATTTTGGGGGCAGAATTCCCCTTGGGAGTTTTGCACATCCCTAGTTTATGTACCATTTTACAGAAAAAGGTGAATAAATAATGTCCAATAAAGGCTGTGGTCCTGTTTATCTTATGTTATAACAATTTAGAGATGCTCAGATCAGTCCCCTCCACGAATTCCTTGTTGCTCCATTTCAACCACCAAACCTCACATTCCACTCTCAAAAATGGCATTGAAGTTTGGGTTCATTTCATTAGCTTTTGTTTTGTGCTTGCCCTATTGTATGGATAGAACGTACAGCAGGGCGGGACAAGTTAAGAACTTTCTGAGTGTGAGAGGACTGAGTGGGTACTTATGCCTTTGGGGTGAGAGGTGGGGAGAAAAGGCATTCATCATTGCGAAGGTCAAGGGATATGCCATTACAAACAAGGAACAGGACAGGGTGTGTGTATATATGTGTATGTGTATGTGTGTGTGTGAGAGAGCCCTTTGCATCAAGTTACATCTCAAAGAACCTCACATGCCCCCAACTCTCTGAGCACCTTGTAAATTGTGTTGCAGCCAGAAATTAGGTTCTCATGTCCAAGTGGTGCTTTTGGCAGAGCTGAGAAAGTACCCATACAGAGCTTTGCCCTACTAATGCATCTGATCCCAGTGTCACAGTAGATAATTGCATACCAGAGTTCTCAGGAGTAAGAAGAATTCACCAGGATATGCCCCCCATCTTTACGGTGGTGCTTTGGCGCCCCAAGGCACCTTGCACCTGCACTAGTGTTCCTTCCCAACAACTGCACAGGAAGGAACGCAAGTGTAAAATTTTCCAGTCTTTAAAAGTTAAAAAAAAACAGGGGGGAGGGGAGGAACTGGGCTGTTCCTCCCCCATTTTTTAATTTATTATCTGTATCTCCGTAGCTGTGCAGACACAGATAATAAAAATAAGAAATAGGGGGAGGAACGGGCAGCCAGAGGGAGGACGCGAGGGCAGGAACTCCAAGTGAATCACCTCTCCCTTCCTCCCTCTGGCTGCCCGTTCCTTCCCCTCCCCCCATTTCTTTTTATTTTCTGTATCTGCGCAGTTGTGGAGATACAGATAATAATAAAAAATTAAAAGAGGGAGGAACAGCCCCATTCCTCTCCTCCTCCCTTTTATTTATCTTTTACTTCTCCAGAGGCGTGGGGCCACCCATGGTGACCAATCAGGGGGTGCCATGGGCTCCGCTGCCAAAAAAAGTCATGGTAGCTATCCGACTTTTTTAGAGTGGAGTTTCCAGGGTTTGCCCCGGGATGGTTTCACAATGGTGGCAGCATCATGTACTGCGAAGCCACACTGGGGCAAACCCTTCATGTATACATGCCCATGGTGAGGGTGAATAATGTGTAATTTTAGAGATTGCTTAAGCACCAAAAGGAGAAGATTTTTTAATCCAAAATATTGTAATGATGGAAGAAGCTATCCTATGGCCCCTAGATAGAGTCTGTGGGGGGAGGCATTTGATAGTTCGAATTCCTGGATCCGAGGTTAGAGGGAGTGCTCCAACCTCGGAGCCAGGGATTTGAGCTCCCTCCCCCCTGCACCTTGCAGCTGGCACCGAGAAAACTGCACTGACTGCCTCTCCGAGGTCACAAAAGCGACCTTGGAGAGGAGGGAAAGGGGGCATGTTGGTGGGTGAAGTGGGGAGAGGGCTGGGGATGTTGGCTTGTGCCCTATCTTCAGGCCTCCTCAGCCTCCTTCCCACTCCATGGAGTCCCAGGTAGATGGGCAAAAAAAGCAATCTAGCCAAAATGCAGAGCAGGAGGGGTGCGGAGGCGGAGATTGCCTCTGCCACTCCTCCTGCTCTGCACTGGATGGCCATCAGCCTCTGAGTTCAGAGGCTTACAGCCATCTCGATGGGACTGCACCCTAAACAGCATTATAAGGATAGTTATAGGGTCTTCCAGATGGGGGATTGTGTCACTACGGATTAGAAGGCATTGTGCTGCTATTCCATCTTTTTTGTTCTTCATGGATTTTCTGAATCAAGGAAAAAGATGGAAGAGGAGGTGGGAAACCATTGGAGGGTTATGAGTGGAAGACAATGACTTCTGGACCCCCAGTAAAATTCTGTGAATGAGGCAGGACGTTGGCATCTGGAAGCACCACATTCTTAGCATCCTCTGCCTCTGTCTTCTAGTATGAGATCATCTGTTCCAGAATCCTCAATAAGTAGTATTTGTTATTATGCATGTTTTTTAAACAGTTTTTAAATATTTTGGTTCATGCCACAAATACCCAGGCATAATCAGCTTTTCTTTAACAAGAATCCTCAGGCCCTTCGAAACTGTCATCCTGCTAACCATCTTTGCCAATTGTGTGGCACTGGCTATCTACCTGCCCATGCCTGAAGATGACACCAACAAAGTGAATTCTAGACTGGTAAGAAACCTCCCCCCTTTCTTGCTCCTGTCCTGTCGGAGTGTTTAACAGAGTGACCCTATCCCTGTTCAGGGCCGGGCAAAGCTGGTAATAGGCCCGGGCCAGATGGGAAATGCAGGCCCCATTTCAAACTGCTCATTAAGTATTTGTAATCATTTCTAAATACATATGAATTAGAATGATTTATAGAAAAGGCAATGGCAAGCACTTTTATTCAAGATGTATGTAAGACATCGCTTCTTCATATTCAGAAATGCTTTACGTGCTTTTGTCTCGTCTCTGCTGGAGCTGGGGATGAAGACAACTTGGCTTTTTGGCTGTCTCAAAATGGAGTCAGTACTGCTCACTTACAGGAGAGCTACTTTGTAACAAATCTTTACCAAAGGGTCCCCCTTTGCCTCTACCAGGGGGACTCGGAGTAGGCCCCCTCAAAATCGTAGGCCCATGCCAACTGACCCCACTGCCCCTCCCCCTCTGCCCAGCCCTGTCTCTGTCTCATGCAACCACTTACTTAACAGAGACGGATGCTCCAAAGTAGTTTTATAATAATTGCTGAAGCACTGTCAAAGTAGCATTAGAAAGATTGGCCCCAGGCCCTGTGCTTTAACATATGAAATCTCAAACATTTGAGTGGCTTGGTGGGCACAGATGCATTTGGATCAATTTTATTTGTTTAGAAAAAATATAGACAGAACCTTAAACCTAAAGATGATTTGGGGGAGGTGTATGTAAAATCCAACAATTCATAACAATGAAACCATATGGGGTTTAATCTAACATCGTGCTACCAAAAGTCCACTAGGGCAACAGGCCTTCTCCCTCGGTTCTCCCCACCCCCAGCACCCTCTGTGCTGCCCAGATATCTGCTTTGAAGAGCTTCCCAGCCCTCCGGAGAGGATTTTGAGGGTGCCCAGGTCTACGCGAGGGAGGGGGAATTGCACACCTTCCGGTTCTGCTGACAGAAGCAATTCCATCAGCCAGTTGACAGAATTGGATCTAAGCCATAAAATCTAAACATCAGTACAGTAAAAATGAGGGGCTGTCTATATGCGGGGAAATCCCTGCGGTGGTTGTGAGTCTACACTGTGTCAGTTATGTGATGCAGACACAGCTTTACAGCCACTGCAGGGTTTCTTCGCAAAGCTGAAAAAGTCCTTACCCTGACTTTTTCATTGGGAACAAGGTCAGTATGGCTCTTCCACCATCTGACCTCGTTCCCAGGGCAAATCCAGAAGGTGGTTGTGGTGTAAGGTGACCAGCAATTGGTCACCTTCCATCAGGAAGAGGGTGGGTGGGGGTGGCTCTGGTACCCAGCTGACCCCCTGGAAACCCTGCACTCCCTCCTTGACATTGGGATTACTGGACGCGACCCTGAGTGAGTAAAACTGTGGGGTTTTGGAGGAAGCGGCACCAGCTCAGTGCTGTGAAGACAGGGCTTGAGAAACATAAAAACTAGTTCAACCAATTTAAAAAAAGACCACCGGAAATTTAAAATGCCTGGGTGAATAAAGAGATTTTAATCTGGCACTGAGAAGAGTACAACATTGGTGTCAGAAATGCTTCTTCTGGGTGGGTGGGCCTGGATCCTTCCTCAGTGCTGCTCCTGATTACATGGAAAATTCAGCCCCTTCTGGGCAAATTTCACAGGTATTCTGACTAGCACTTTTTCCCCCATGCGTGGGACGGCTTTCTGTATAACAGGAGTTGCTATAAGCCATCCAGCACAAGGCTACTGTTTCTTTAAAAGTTCGGAAGCAGGGAAGTGTTGAGCAGTCTATGCTCCAGTGACCAGCAATGCTGCATCTGTCCAACTACCCCATGCTATGCAAGCTATTAAAGGCACAGGAGACCTATCCAAGATGCATGTTGACAATCTTCCCAGAAAATCAGCCAGGAGGGCCAAATTAAGACCCGCTGAGTTACAAGGAGCGTTGCCTCAAGAAAACTCTTTAAAAACACACACACATGACTCTTGTGCTGAATGGCATTTAGGAGTTCTAATTATTTAGGAAGCCATTTCAAACTGGAGAAGACAAGAAAAATAGGAGGAAGCCCATAATGAAATCCACAAGTTCCATCCCTGAGTGTCGTCAATTTCAGCCAAATCATGTCTCTTTGTATTGAAAAGGGAATTTCAGCAGGTGTCATTTGAATATATGGGGAACCTGGTGAAATTTCCTCTTCATCACAACAGTTAAAGCTGCAGGTGCCCTGCCTTCTTTTAAATCTGGTCACTCTAGTACAGCTCCTGCAGCTTTAACTGTTGTGATGTAGAGGGAATTTCAGCAGGTTCTCCATATATACATTGACACCTGCTGAAATTCCCTTTTCTATGCACAGTTAAAGATACAGGAGCCCTGTCCTCCTTTTCATATGGTCACCCTAAGCAAAGGTTAACAAGTACTGGAACTATGCACACCTATAACTTAAGGCCACTTAAAGTACATTTGACTGGGAATGAGTGCAAAATATATAAATTAAGACAAACACCTCTAAACTAGGGTGACCATATGAAAAAGAGGACAGGGCTCCTGTATCTCTAACAGTTGCATAGAAAAGGGAATTTCAGCAGGTGTCATTTGTATATATGGAGAACCTGGTGAAATTCCCTCTTCATCAAAACAGTTAAAGCTGCAGGAACTATACTAGAGTGACCAGATGTAAACGAGGGCAGGGCTCCTGCAGCTTTCACTGTTGTGATGAAGAGGAAATTTCACCAGGTTCCCCATATATACAAATGACACCTGCTGAAATTCCCTTTTCAATACAACTGTTAAAGATACAGGGGCCCTGTCCTCCTTTTCATATGGTCACCCTACCTAAACTCCATCTGCTTCATTCTGAAACATGCAAAGCCTGACAGGGATGGGGCCCTGGCAATCCTGAAGGGAAATTAGGGTGACGGACAGTTGCAGCTGTAAGAGAGAAGGAGGCAACAGCAGCCTCTGATATGAACTGGTGTGGGGAGAGATGGGGGAGGCGGGAAGAAAAATACAGCCACAGTAACTATTCTAAGCTGTGTGACGGCCGAAGGCAGCCATGCTGTCCGTTGATTCAGCTGCAGCGCTAAGCAGCCGGTAAAGGACTAGGCTTAAACCTAGTCAGCGGCTTCTTTGCCTCAAGGGTGCTTAAAGCGCTTCCTTCTCACTTTGCCCTTGTTAGATTATGTTTCCCAGGCCACAAAATACTGGCAGGAATACAAGCTGGTTCAACTTAGTTTTATTGCGGGGTGGGACAGTACACTCAAAAGTAATAGTCTATTGGTTGCCCTACAAAAACACGAAGCGGAATTCATATTAGTTCCTCAGAATTTATTCATTTGAAAGCCCAAGAAATGCCTGGAGATGGAGCCAAGATGTGTTACCTCTAAAATATTCTATCTTTTAAGGCCTAAGAGGAAAAATGAGGGGAGAAATCTTGGCTTGCCCCCCTTCAACATTTGGGCAAAGAACCAGAAAATGGTAGGCAGGCAAGAAAGAGAATGGTTTTTAGACAATCCTAGATAGAATGTACAGCTGGAAAGTCTGTACCCACATACCTAAGAATTCCCAATGAGTAAAACCTGTCAGTGTAGATCCATCTCATAGAGAATGTAGTAAAGGAAGCAGATCCTAAAGTAGCTGTGATGCCAAGCATGGAAAGAGTTCCATCAACAAGTGCAGTTCTGCCTCCTCTGTTTCTTTTCAATCTTCCTGCACACTAAAAGCAAATACTGTAACTAAAATAAACCACAATCATTTTGAAAAACAAACCCTGTCTATTCTAGACCATTCTGGTATTCATCTCCATCTTACATCAATTTTGCTGCGTGGTTTTATCCTGGTTGTGCTTTTTATACTGTATTTTGTATTTGTGTTTTTAACTTGTAGGTTGTTTTATTATGGTTTTAATTTTTGTGAACCGCCCAGAGAGCTTTGGCTATTGGGCAGTATAAAAATGTAATAAATAAATAAATAAAATTTATCTACGTTCATCATCTAAGGCCCTCCTCCGAGGGAAATGCAAAAGGCGGCAAAAACGGAGAGGGTCTTTTTGGTGGTGGCCCCTCAATTATGGAACGACCTCCCCAATGAGGCCTACCTGGCACCAACATTGTTAATTTCTTTGGTGCCAGGTTAAGATCTTCCCCTTCTCTCAGGCATTTAGCAGCATATGATGAGGTTTTCATCAGATTCTGGATTTTTCTTAGCGCTGATGGTTTAAAATTGTTTCAGATATATATGTGTGTCCTCTCTGTTTATATGTTTGTATATAAATGATTTTTATACTATGTATAATGTATTTTAATGGCTTTTAATCTTTGTAAACTGCCCAGAGAACTTTGTCTATTGGGTGGTAAAGAAATGTAACATATGAAATGAAAATGAAAAAAAAATCTCTATAACTGACACTTTTTCTTTAAGCATAACTTCTGCCTTCTATAGGATATTAATACCTTTTCTTATACTGTTATTAATCTCCCACTTGGGTACATCAGCAAAGTGGGCAAGGACCATCCCCTTTTCCATGGACATTTTGCATGTCACAGTTCTATTTGGTTACCATTACGAGGCCTGGGGCCCTATAGCTCTCATTCTCAAAGGAAAGCCTCACAGATGAGCATCCAGCTTGGAAGGGTGTGTGTGACCAAATGCTTCATTAGTAGCCACCCAGTGGTGCTCTCCTGGGAGACTTTAGCCCAGCATCTGATCTAGTGTGTTTGGTCTAACACCTTGGTAATGAGAATTCATAATGGTAACACATAGATTGTTGGGGCTAGACCGGATTAAGTGAGTGCACCGCCTCCAGTCCACTGCTTCTGCTTTGCATCCACATTCACCAACAACTGAGCATTTCTGGGTTGTTTGCTGAAATGCCAAATCCTGGCATTCTACATTGTTGAAGGAGAAAAAAACCCAGAGTTCATTCCATGGTTTGTTGTAGGGTTAAAACTCTGGGTTGTTTCCTCCTCAGCAACCCAGAGCTCTGCATTCACACGTTGCAGTGAATTCCTGGTATTCCTGGGTTGTTTGTTAAACTGGATGCAAAGTGGAAGCAGTGAGTAAGCAGGAGCCCTGACCAATCATGGGTTAATTGATTGATTGATTAATTAACCCATAGTTGATCGTTATGTATAAACTTGTCTCCTCAGCCAGTAGTTTTGCAAGAAGTTTTTCTGCTTACCCTAGTATGGCTTCTAACCTAACCTGAATATTTACATTTCTACTGTCCTAGAGCAGCAATTTTCAAACCCCCACCCTCCACAGATCACTTGAAAATTACTGAGATCTTAGGCAACCGCTTAATAAGATTTTTTTGTTCTACAAAATTCATAAACAAACACAAAATGTCTTGTGGTACCTTAAACAAATTTATTCCACCATCAACTTTTGTCCACCTCCTCAGATGCATGAATCTCAAACTAGCAGATTTATATGCGTGGGGTGGGGAAGAGGAGAGATGTAAACTTTATTGTTAGAGGGAAATGAAATACAGATAGTACAGTCAGTGCTAATTACTTTAACAGTTGCAATTCACAAAATGTTGTTGGGTGATAACACTGACATAATTGCAATGATGAGGTGATTAACATATGTGTGTTTTAAAACAAACCTTTGTCATTCAAACAACAAGGAAATAATAATAATAATAATAATAATAATAATAATAATAATAATAATAATAATAATAATAACAACCTTCAGCACCAGTATCATAATCAAAACCGGTGATGTATTATGAAAATCATGAGCCTTTTTAGAAGGGCCTCTTTAACTGATAAATGTTTTGGGGGAAATTAGCAGACTTCACCAACACTATATCATTGAAGTCACGGGCCTTAGGCCAGGACCTTCTTAGCCTGTTTGATAATCCAGTCCTAGTCGAAAGAGCCTTGCTCTCCATTGTCAGAAAAAAATAACTCAAGTACAAAGCCAAGTACAAATATCCCTTGACTGTTCTGCAACCTTTCTGCAGACCCTCTAAATGGATCTCGCAGACCAGTTTGAGGACCGTTGTTCTAGAGTCTGCATATAGGTAGCATGAAGGAAAGGCCAGCCCAAGCCTAGTACCATGATTAATTAGTGTGGATTTGTATGAATGTTTGCTATTCCAATATTTCATAACAAGATTCCCTGCTCTATGAAATTAATTTTGGTCAGTAAAATATAATACCTTTCACAGTTCAGTAAGGTCAGTCTCTCTTACTCAATTTTAATTTAAGGTTGATGTATAATCACAGTTTCATTGCTAATTGGATTTACACGCTAATGACACTATAGGTGTGTAGTTGTGTATAATTGGTTACCATGCATATATGCAACTGTACTCTTGTTGTATGATTGGCTATATAACTGGAATGACATTGTATGATCTGACTGCATATTAATCAAAGCAGATTAATAAGGAAGTTGTTGAATAAGCTTCATGATCTTATCTAGTCCCCAAAAGTTTATGTTGCAATAAATCTGTTCATCTTTATCATATGGTCACACTAAACCATAATTTAACATGATGTGAATGAGCCTTGGGTTTATGCACACATCCCTCCCTGCAAGAGTTTGGAAGCTTTTGCGTCTGCTTTTCATTAACCACAGTTTAGCACATCATCTGAACCCTAAACTGTGGTTAATGTTAACTATGGTTGTTAAGCAAACCAGATTCAAAATCCATGGTTTCAAGTTGGTTTGTTCAACTATAACCACAGTTTGTCAATCTGGACAACATGACATGCTGTGATTAAGGGAAAGTGGAAGTGAAAGCTTCTGAAATGTACTTAATAGTGCATAGTTGTGGCTACAATCTGTGTGCCTATACTTACATGACATGGAGAAAGCAACAGAAAGTCGTATGTGAACTGAGCCTTAGGGAAAGAATCTAGAAATTCTTTCTGGTGGTGGTCATTAACCTTTAGAAGAACATCTCCTATGAATTTGGATTTTTCAACAACATTTCTATGCAACTTGGGGATATGACTGAAACCGTTATCACTAACATTGGCATATCTTTCCCCTCTCTCTTCTATGTCTTACAGGAGAAGCTAGAGTACTTCTTTCTTCTAGTATTTGCCATTGAGGCGATGCTAAAGATAATTGCCTATGGATTTCTATTCCATGCAGATGCCTACCTCCGGAATGGCTGGAATGTGCTGGATTTTACAATAGTCTTTTTGGGGTAGAGGAACTGTTTTATTTTTCCTTGTGTGTGATGGAGTGGGTGGGTTTCGGCAAGAAATAGTCTACATTCCATTGGAATGAATGTTAAGTTGCAATCACATGCATGTTTAGATAGAAAAAGTCCTACAACTCACAGCATTCCCCAGCCATCATGGCTGGCTGGGGAATGCTGGGAGTTGTAGGACTTTTTCTGTCTAAACACGCATACGATTGCACTCCTAATGGACCTGGAGTCTGCCATCCTTTACACACTTACCTAGGAGTAAGATGCATTAAACTCAACTGAGCTTACTCTGAATAGAGAGGTATAGGATTGTAATGTATGATCAACATAGGGGGAACAGGCACTTTATTCCCCTGATGCCCCTCTGCACCAGCCTCTCTGCACATGCTCAGCATTGCAGCTTGCCTGTTTGCAGCATTTGCTTGTTTGCAGCTTTTAGTTATCGTTTAATTTTTAAAGTAGTGTACAAAGTGCATTACAATAAATCAACCCTCTCATAACCCTAGAACAGGCCATGGGCACAACCCCTGCCACCAAGGTTGGGAGGACACAACAAGCTGTGCCCATAGCTTGAATATTCATAATGGCTGCACCATAACTTATTTGATCATGTGAACCAGCCCATTATGTAGCAGTTATGTCTCCTGCATGTATGCTGGGTTTGCTGTGACAAACATCATGAAGTGTGGAGGAAAGACATGTGCCTGTAAACATGTGTGTCAGGGAGCTGTGGCCTGAATGCTTGAAGAGACATGTCTCCATTTCACACAGTGTTTGTAGCAGCCACCAAAGTATACACATTTGCTGCATGAAGTGCAAATCAGTCCCTATTTTCTCCATGTGATCATGGATATAACTTCCTGAAGAAAAAATAGTGAGAACCCCTATAGAGGCAGCTAGAGCTATTCTTGTGTTCATAGCAACTGAAAAAGGTGCAGCTGGCGTCCCAGAAATGTCATCTGATGCTTAGTTCACACCAATATTTCTCTATTCTCCATGTGTGGAGAAAATAAGTAGGGCTTCTGTTCATGAGTGCACCTTAAGATTGCCGGACGAGGTGCTGGACGACTGGAGGAGGGCTAACGTTGTCCCTATCTTCAAAAAGGGCAAAAAGGAGGAACCTGGGAACTACAGACAACAGTCAGTCTGACATCCATCCCTGGGAAAATTCTGGAGCAGATTATAAAGAAGTCAATTTGTAAACATCTTGAAATCAATGCAGTGATCACTAGAAGCCAACATGGATTTGTCAAGAACAAGTCCTGTCAGACTAATTTGATCTCATTTTTTGATCGGGTAACCTCCCTTGTGGACCGTGGGAACGCTGTGGACGTCATATATCTTGACTTCAGCAAAGCTTTTGACAAAGTACCACATGACATTCTGATTAACAAACTAACTAAAAGTGGGCTAGATGGAACAACTATTAGGTGGATTCACAGTTGGCTACAGAATCGGATTCAAAGAGTACTTATCAATGGAACCTTCTCAAACTGGGGAGAGGCAACGAGTGGGGTACCGCAGGGCTCAGTCCTGGGCCCAGTGCTCTTCAACATTTTTATTAATGATTTGGACGAGGAGGTGCAGGGAACGCTTATCAAATTTGCAGATGACACAAAATTGGGTGGGATAGCTAATACCCTGGAAGACAGAAACAAACTTCAAAGTGACCTTGATAGGCTGGAGTGCTGGGCTGAAAACAACAGAATGAAATTTAATAGGGATAAATGCCAAGTTCTACATTTAGGAAATAGAAACCAAAGGCACAGTTACAAGATGGGGGATACTTGGCTCAGCAATACTACAAACGAGAAGGATCTTGGAATTGTTGTAGATCGCAAGCTGAATATGAGCCAACAGTGAGATATGGCTGCAAGAAAGGCAAATGCTATTTTGGGCTGCATTAATAGAAGTATAGCTTCCAAATCACGTGAGGTACTGGTTCCTCTCTATTCGGCCCTGGTTAGGTCTCATCTAGAGTATTGCGTCCAGTTCTGGGCTCCACAATTCAAGAAGGATGCAGACAAGCTGGAGCGTGTTCAGAGGAAGGCAACCAGGATGATCAGGGGTTTGGAAACAAAGCCCTATGAAGAGAGACTGAAAGAACTGGGCATGTTTAGCCTGGAGAAGAGAAGACTGAGTGGAGACACGAGAGTACTCTTCAAATACTTAAAAGGTTGTCACACAGAGGAGGGCCAGGATCTCTTCTCGATCCTCCCAGAGTGCAGGACATGGAATAGCAGGCTCAAGTTGAAGGAAGCCAGATTCCAGCTGGACATCAGGAAAAACTTCCTGACTGTTAGAGCAGTACAACAATGGAATCAGTTGCCTGGTGAGGTTGTGGGCTCTCCCACACTAGAGGCCTTCAAGAGGCAGCTGTACAACCATCTGTCAGGGATGCTTTAGGGTGGATTCCTGCATTGAGCAGGGGGTTGGACTCGATGGCCTTGTAGGCCCCTTCCAACTCTGCTATTCTATGATTGTCTGGCACAGAATGATCTGTGCTGCTGCTGACAGTCTTAAGGCCCATTCTACTTTGGATCTGGTCCCAACGATCAGCTATCTCAGAAGGAACCAATTACCTGGGATGAGATGGAGTGGAGTCATTCGCTGACTTTTCACACCCAGGGAAGTTATCACTGGAAATTCACTGACCTTATGAGTTAGCAGTGAGGAGCCGTGGAAACATCTGTTTACTCCAATGCAGCAGTTCTCAGCCTTGGGTCCCCAAATATTGTTGGGCTATAACTCCTATCATTCCTGATCATTGGGCACATGGGCTGGGGATGATGGGAGTGGTAATCTGGTGGGCCAATGTTGGGAATCACTGCTCCAACTTTTGCCTACTGCGTACATCCCCCCAATAAATTCCAGATCCATGTACTGCTAAGAAGGGAGGAGCAGTTCATTTTCTGCATCAGCCAGTCAACATTGCACTGAAATATGGTGGCGTTAGCCATAGTGGAAAGCTGCTCTTGTCTGTCATCCTTTCTCTTAATAGTCATTGTCACATGGAGGACACATTAAATCACTCCACCTGCACATGGGCTTGGTTATCATGTGGTGAGCTGTTGTCGTGCAGCATCTCACTGGGCGAATCAGGCTATTTTAGCCATTTGACCACAAAAGCATTCTTGTTGGATGTGATGACAATTTGTTTAATCGGAGTGAACTAATTTAAAGTAGCCCCCACATAGCAGCCATAAGATGTACACTGCCCCCAAAGGAGCCATAGGAGCCAAGCTCCATTTCTTCTGCAAGGTGCAGAGGAAAGGTGGCAAACCTTTGCTTTAGCTCTGTCTTTGCCTCTGCTACTCTGCTCTTCTCACCTGCCTCTTTTTGCTTGCCATTTCTTTTGCAGAGTCTTCACAGTGATCCTGGAGAGAATCAGCTTAATGGACAAAGCACTTCTTAGCGGTCAGGGTGGCTTTGACGTCAAAGCCCTGAGAGCTTTCCGAGTGCTGCGGCCCTTACGCCTGGTGTCAGGAGTACCAAGTGGGTACAACTTTCTTAGGGATTGATGGACGTAAAAGGCTAGAGCTGAGCTGATGGGACACAATTCCCATCAGCCTCTACATCCATAGATGATCAGAGAAATAAGAAGTAAAAATGGAGGGTTTTGTTACATGGAGCTCTTTGAGGAAAAGCGGGGGCGGGGGTTGACAAACACTAGCATTTGAACTTGTTAACTCACAGAGAACACTGACGGTGGCTTCAAGAATGTCTGTTTCAATTCACTTCCATGACACCAACTTTGTCCGTTTTATTTGACTTCAATTAAAAGTGAGTGGGAGGCGGTGGGTGTTGCAGCATTCTGTTCTTTCCTTCCTCGACTTCAGGTGCAGTAGTCCCATGACCAACGCAACGCGTTCAGGACATGTTGTAGGTGAGATCAGGCTGTTCTTGTCTTCCTCTGGCAGAGGGGTGGGTAACTTGTGGCCCTTCAGGAGTTTTGTCCTTCAACTTCCATCATCCCTCACAATGGGTTAGGGCTGATGGGGTGTTCCAGGCCAAAGCATTGAGAGGGCCACAAGTTGCCCGCCCCTGCAGTACTTCCTGGAAGAAAATAGCAGCCATGTTGCTAGAGCAGTGCTGTCCAACCTTTGGTCTCCAGATGTGGCTGTACTACAACCGCCTTCATCTCCAACCATTGGCCAAACTTGCTGGGGATGATGGGACTTGTATTCAGCCACCATCTGGTGACCCAGTAACCATGCTAGACAAAGGGTGATGCAGTAAGAGACCTCCCCCAGTTCTGTTTGTCTGTTGCTCTGACCATAGCCCCACAACTTGTGTTTTTGTGTGATCTTGTACTAGACATCATCACTTCTCTCCTGGGAAATGCAGAGCAATGCCCATGAGCTTTAAAAAGGTTAAATCATAGATCAGATCAGATCAGATGATAGTGTATGATAGTGATTAAAATGTATTTTTAAAGGATAAAGACAATGTGGATAACTTGTTTCCTTCCACCCTATTGCAGGTCTGCAGGTGGTACTGAACTCTATCATGAAGGCCATGTTGCCGTTGCTCCACATTGCTGTGCTTGTTGTCTTCATGCTCATTATCTATGCCATTGTAGGGCAGGAGCTCTTCAAAGGCAAGATGCACAAGACCTGCTACTACAATGGGACAGGTAGGGGACGTGGTTGATTTGCTCATAGTCAATAAGAGGTTCCAGAGATACTTGGGATGTCACTCTGAGGCATGTCCATGGAGCAAACTATGTGCCTCTGGTGCTCTGGCAGAAACAGGGGCTGGATGCAGGTGTGAAGCCTGTCTGGATCCCTGAAACTCTGCTTCAGTAAGACCGGGGTACATGCTAAGATATACAGATAAGAGTATAGGCACTCACCATCTTTTGCAGAGTTACACATTTGACTCTTTGTTTTCTTCCTCAGACATCTTGGCCACTGTGGAAAATGAAAAGCCATCTCCATGTACGATCGCAGGTCATGGGCGCCACTGCACTATCCCTGGCTCTGAATGCAAGGGCAAGTGGCCAGGACCCAACAACGGCATCACCCACTTTGATAACTTTGGGTTTGCGATGCTGACTGTCTATCAGTGTATCTCCATGGAAGGGTGGACGGAAGTCCTCTACTGGGTAGGTGGAGCATGGGGTGGCAGGGGAAAGTACTGTAGGGCTCATTGGCCATGTGGCAAATGCAAGGATGTGAAGCTATGGGCATGTGGTCATGAAGTACCCTTGAATCACTGTGTCACTCACTACAGAATGGGACTGTTGTTCCAGTGAACAGGTCATCCCATGGGAAGAACCTTCCACTAGTCAGAGAGCCTAAAGCTCAGGGTACGCATCACATCCCAGAAGATGCTTAAGGTGTGGGTTCCAATTCTAAGAACACCAAAAGGTATGAGATCAGTTGAACCTCGGACACTCTCACTTTATATAAACAACAATATGCCTACCTTTTGAAATCAGCAGTGACTCGAACTAGAAATGACAAAGTAAATATTGCAGAAAATCTAGAAAGGGTCCAGGAGGTTCTCACCTTTAGTCAGTTGCCCACCAGGTCTCCCAATTTTATAGGGGGTGGTGGTGGTCTGATGGATGAGCTAGGGTGTACTCCCAGCTATGTCTACTCCCTTCCCCCAGAGAAAACTGAACTCCCACAGTGGTGATTTCCCAGAGTGCCATGTATGTTAGCATAGATGCCTCCATTTTCTAAAGGAAGCTGTGAAGTAGCCATTATACAGTAAGCGAAGTGTCACGTACGCGAGAATATCTCCTTGAGTGCATCCTTGCATCTGTCTTATCTAACATAAACAAGAGCTTCGGCTCCAGCTTGCTGTGGGGCAAAGGGATTGCTATGCCCCAGTGTTACGTTCTGATTGGCTCCTGCTGCTACTGAGCCCTGCCCCTTTCATGCTTGAAATGCTGTGCTGAATTTCCTATTCTCGATCTTATTGCTCACCTTTGAAGAGACCAGACCTTGATTACTAATCAATAAAGCGCTTTTGAACCCTCTGTCGCTGGATGTGTGGAGTCGTGCTTAGGGGCTGTTTGGATCTCGTCCCTGGGTGAAGAACATTGTTCTAACATGTTTACTGGTCAGCTTGTAAAAACTTATTGTTGCATTTCTGCTCTGCCTTAGGTCAACGATGCCATTGGGAACGAATGGCCCTGGATCTACTTTGTCAGCCTCATCTTACTTGGGTCATTTTTTATCCTTAACCTGATCCTGGGTGTGCTCAGTGGGTAAGCAACTCTGAACATGGGGGATCTTATCTACTGGCTCAGTGTGAAAATTCCACTCAATGGTTGAGGTTTTAGGGGGCACTCCCCACGCAACATGTTCTAACGCCACCGTTGTGTAACTGTGGGCTGCCATGGAGTTCAGTAAAATCCACTGTGTTGTTTGATTGACAGTTCCTCTGCCCTCTCTTCTCCCCCGGTCCTCCCTATGGTATCCCATCACCCATTGCGGCAAAAAAAAAAATCCTGGTGGCTCTCCTACAGCATCAGTTGCTCCTTTCACCACTCTTGCTAGGGAACTCTGTTGCCAGTGGAAAAAGCCAACTCAATGCAATGGTGAACTCCACAGAGCCCACCACACAACGTGCAACACAATGGTTGTGCAGGAACTCTCCTCTGCACAGCATGGATATTCTATGTGGAGTGTTTTCGGGGGGGAGGGAAACTCCACCGTTGCATGGAATTTTCCTGCCAGACAACACATTTTTCAGTGGTGGTGGAATAACTCCACTGTGGAGTTCTAAAACCACCATTGACTAATGAGTTGTCCGAACTAAGCCACTGTCTCAGCACCAATGGCATGGGAGTCTGTCCTGAATGGGACTTCAGAATCATCAAGTCCTTGAAAGAGGAGATGATCTTGGGTGCTTCTTTATGGTGTTGAAATAAAACAGGAAAAGTTCCTTCCCTTCTCCCGTGTTCTGATGCTCCTGATTCCTGTTGCTGGCCTTGATGGTACAATAGAATACCTGGGGATGAAGGACTTTAAGAATATCATAGACAGGGGAACACATTTTGTGCAACTTTGTTCTTGTTGCACCACCTCTTCAGCTTCCACTCAAGCAATGCCCTGTTGTTCTGATTGCAACATCACTGAATGTCTGGGAACATTTAGCAAAGCTGCAGCACAAGTGATGATGTTGCACTGGCATGGAAGACCTTAGTTTCTTCTCCATCTCCACATAGCCATTTATTTGTTGCCTGCCAATAACTAATATGATAATCAGATCAAGCAATTCTTCTGGAGGAGGCAGACAATTTAGGGCTTAATATTTAGTGCTGTGCCAGTCTCCTACGAGAAATTTGACCATGTAGTGGTCAAAATTCTCCTACGAGAATTTTGACCATTTTCATTCAATTTGAGAGAAAATAAATTACTTTCTAAAAGAAATTCAAAGGAGAAGAAATTTAGGAGAATTTCTCCTGGGTTTGATTCAGAGTTCTTGTGCTTACCTTACTTACGAGATGACTGAGGAATGTGTGTGAGTGTCCTGTCTTTCATTGTACAATCACCTCTCTGACGGCCTGTAGCCTCCTTGGCTTCCTGCACTTCCCGCCCAGGGAAAGGCAGCATGGATTTATTCCTCCCATAAGGCCTTTTCAGATCAGGAAATGCAGGCAGCCTGGAAGACTGTAGAGCAATGGCGAGATGTGTAATAGAAAGAAAAATACAGACAGTACCCTCAGCCACAAACACAGATTCAAAATAAATTATAAACTGCCCTGAGAATGAGGCAGAAAAATGGAAGGCCCTTTCATTGGGAAAGAAAACTTTCAGGAAATTCCTGAGATTTTTCTTTTCTTACCTCCTAGAAATAAAAGGACACTTTTCAGATTTTTCTCCACATTTTCTCCACCATTATTTTTGTGGTGGCTGCATTCTCTCCCCTCAGTGCCCTGGAGTGATGCTAGGTATATGGGGCATTGTGGAGGATGTAAAACAGGGGCCAGGCTGCCAACACAGTTGATGCTGTGTCCACTTGCAATGGCAGTGCAAAAAGAAAGAAAGAATGGAGCTGTTCTTCAACCCTTGCCAATGGTGAAGCCTACCTGTGAGAAATTGTTGGAGAATTTCTCCTCAAATTCAATGAATTTGTCCCCCCCCCCCCCAATTTCTCTTCCCACAAATAGGGTGGAAATTTTTTAGAGGCCACAGCTCTATTAATATTAATCTCTGTGTGTGTGCGCGCACGCACAAACATACACACACACCATACAAAGGCTTGGGACAACAACAACAACAACATGATGATAAGAAAATTGGGAATTCCAGATTTGCTCACATAATAGTGGCAGGACTATGGAGCTGTGGAAATGGCTGTATTGTGTCTGCTCATTCTCATCACACCAAGCTTTTGTGGATAGTGAGGGTATTAGGTCAGCTTACTTCACCCCACTAAGGCTCTTAGAGCACCCAGTAACTATTTTAAGGAATAGATTGTGGATAAAATCAGTTGCATCCATTCTAATGTGGGGGTCTTCTTCATGAGGCTTTTAACCAGCACATTTAATGAGATTCTTAGTGGGGTTAAGGTCGGCTCCTTTACACAAGTATTTTTCCTGTGTTTTCTTTCTCTGCCATTCTGTATGTTGGCAGAGAAAGAAAACACAACCACTAGGTGGCGCAGTGGTATAGCAGAATTGTGCAAATACATGAGGCTTCTGTAATGCCATTGAGAAAACCCTTGACTTTCCTCATTAGTAAAAAAAAACCCTGCAATAATGGTTGCAAAGCATGGGAGAGGTTCTGGAGGATGACACACATTGTGTAAAGGACCCTCAAACTTCCGTGAGAGAGGAATCATGAGCACACAATCAAAGACTTGCGTAGAAGGCTCTTGGTACCCAAGCATTTTCATGTGTATTATCTCAGTAAATCTGTGAACAACCATGAAATATAAAACAGTTTTGTTATGTCTAGGTTAAAGAAGGGGTGTATGTTTGAAGCTAAGAGCTGGTAGCTTGCCACTGCCAAGCTGAGACTTGAACTGGGAACTGCCTGGCCTTTGCTCATGTGCTTAATTGCTAGGTTATACCAGGTCTCACTTTTTCCCCCCAGGGAGTTCAGCAAAGAGCGTGAGAAAGCCAAATCACGGGGTACTTTCCAGAAACTGAGGGAGAAGCAGCAACTGGAGGAGGACATGAAAGGTTACATGGACTGGATCACCCATGCTGAAGTCATGGACAGTGACAGGAGACGTGGGGAAGGTACTACATTTATCAAGCAGTGCTGCCTGGCGAATTGAAGGGAATGTGGTTACAGGGAAGATGTGATGGGACAGAACCTGCTGCAAGTTTGAACCGAGGCGGTTTCCTGAACAGGCCATTTTGACTAAGGGCCAAATTAGACGTAACACCATCCAGGCAATTAGCAATTGTGCAAATGGCTTTTAATCCAGCCTAGGGGTGGGGTGTCGACTTCAACTTTTGCTTCACTGTGGTCCCAATCCAGACCGGGGGCCCTGCACTTTCTCTTTGCATCGGGAAAATGCACTGGAATACAAAGAGCAGGTGCAGGGGCCCAATCCAGATCTGCCCCACCCCATACCTGCAATTTAATTTTGAACAGCAGTTCACTGTCCTCCTCCCTTCACTATTGCCACCAGCCGCCATTCCAGCATGCTGGACAGAGGGAAATGAGAGGGAGAGCACGGCCATTCCACCAGGCCTGCTGAAAGACTTCTTATTTTTTTCCTCTTCCCTCCCCATTCCTTTTTCCTTGGGTGTCATGTATTTTTAGATTACAAGCCTGCAGGTAGAGATTGCTTTGCTTTACTGTAAGCTGCTTTGGGAGCCTTTTTGGCTGAGGATGAAATACTTAAAACAAATAAATGAAGCTAATTGCATGAATGGTGTCACCTCTTCTCTTCCCTTTGACTGCATTTTCCCATTCCCAGAAGCCTATAATCATATTTGTCCATTGAGGACGAACACAACCATTTTGATGTTTTCCAGGAGCTTAATGGCTTACATGAGATGTTCTACAGTGGAGATTGGTGGCTCCGATTTCAGTGGGGCTGTGAATCTTCTCACATCAGTCCGTTGGTTTCTGTTCACCACTCTGCTGCTAAGATCATCTTCTTGGTTCGCCGCTCTGACCATGTTACTCCACTTCTGAAATCTCTTCATTGGCTTCCAATTCACTTCAGAATCCAATATAAACTTCTCCTGTTGACCTACAAAGCTTTTCACTGTCTAGCTCCTTCCTATCTCTCCTCTCTCATCTCACACTATTGCTCCGCTCGTGCTCTTCGCTCCTCTGATGCCATGCTTCTCGCCTGCCCAAGGGTCTCCACTTCCCTTGCTCGGCTTCGTCCATTTTCTTCGGCTGCCCCTTACGCCTGGAACGCTCTTCCAGAACATTTGAGAACTACAAGTTCAATCGCAGCTTTTAAAGCTCAGCTAAAAACTTTTCTTTTTCCTAAAGCTTTTAAAACTTGAATTGTTCTGACTTTTATACTGCCTGTTTGGTGCATTCTCTTCCCCTCCTTATTGCTTTATTGTGATTTTATTGGAATGTAAGCCTATGCGGCAGGGTCCTGCTATTTATTGTTTTACTCTGTACAGCACCATGTACATTAATGGTGCTATATAAATAATAATAATAATAATAATAATAATAATAATAATAATAATAATAGGTTCCTGTCAAAACTCTAAAGGAGCTATCCAAGGTGCTGAACCCAATCCCCTTTAGAGTTCTGACTGAAACACAGAACGGATTCACAGCCTCACTGAAATTGAAGCCACCAACCTCCATTGATGGTCTAAAACAGAGGGGAAATCCTGCTTATTCATTTCCACCCATCTTTTAATCTCCTGCCTAGCCTTCACTGGATTCTATGTATTTCCTTGGCTGGGTCTTGTGTTGGATATCTGGACCATTGGCTCGATCATTTATCACTTGTCTTGCTACCAGCTAGCATGGTGATCTCTTCTTTTCTCTGTGTATGGTTTTTGTTTGTTTGTTTTATTTGTGTTTGGTTTCGTGGGAACACCTGATGAAGTGGACTTCAGTCCATGAAAGCTTAGGCCATAATAGATTTGTTAGATTTAAGATGCAATAAGACCTCTTCTTGTTTGGGGGAACATCTGTGTATTTGTGGGGGGGAAACACAAATGGGAATGTTCTAAAAAGGGATTTCTTGAGATTGGTATGTCTGCAAACTGCTAGATCTGCCTTCCAGATATGTTGATTTTTTTTATTGTTTGGGGGCTTTTGTGGTGGTTTTGGATACAATATTGCCTGGAATCAACAGGGCTTAGTGCACTGCTTGCTGGGAGATGTAATCTGAGAGGACAAGAACAGGAAGTGGGAAGGAAGGAGAGCTGTCTGAGCCTAGACCAGACAACGTTGCAGAGCTGTGCAGCAGTGACTGCATACATTTCTAGTTTTGTAAATATTTATTTATTTATTTAATTACATTTATATACCGCCCCACAGCCGAAGCTCTTTGGGCGGTTTACAACATTTAAAAATAGTAAACATTAAAAGTATACAATTTAAAAACACACACACACACACACACACACACACACACACACACACACACACACATAAAAACAGTATAAAAACAACAGTATCCATTTAAAAACAACAATTGTGGGGTCCATTAAAAACAAACTTAACGTTGTTAAATGCTGTTAAAATGCTGTTAAAAATGCCTGGGAGAAGAGAAAAGTCTTGACCTGGCGCCGAAAAGATAACAATGTTGGCGCCAGGCGAGCCTCATCGGGGAGATCATTCCACAGTCGGGGGGCCACCACTGAAAAGGCCCTCTCCCTTGTTGCCATCCTCCGATGGCAACAAATAAAACTTGTTGGAACTTCTGTTACCTAACACAATATGTTTCTTACCTTTCCCCATCTTCCTCAGGGCTAATGCCGTCAGATGAAGGCGGTTCAGAGACGGAGAGCCTGTATGAGATAGAGGGCATGAATAAATGGATTCTGTTCTTGTAAGTAGCATGCATGCCAATCCAACATGCTCAGGTCCTGCAGTGCAGGAGTGCACAAATCAAATAACTCTGGGCATGTCTAGATGGGGTGATATCTTGGGGATCATCCTGGGATCATCCCTGTGCATCCACATGATACACAGGGCATCCAGGGAGCAGGGAGGAATGACCCTTCCTTGGCCCAGTATATCGCCCTACCCTTTCATTCCGATTTTTCCCACGGTCTTGGGATGATCCCAAACTGCAGGACACGTGGCCTGCCGTCGCGGTTTTGTCCCGGCTCCTCACGAGTAAATGTGAGGATCCAGGAACAGGGCACAGAGCTCCTCAGGAGCTTTGTGCCCATCGGGGGTGGGGAAGGGGGAGCGTGAGGTGTTTTTTTTTTTTTAAAAAAAAGCCTTACAATTTGTCGAGCGCTCGTGCACTCATTTTCCTTTTTAAAAATAATCCAAAATGGCGGGCGCGACCTCCTTTTCCTCCCGCGGCATCATGCGCTACGTGTAGACGAGGGGGACGATCTCATTATCATAAAATCGCGAGATCCTCCTCCTCAAACTCCCTCATCTAGCCAAGCCCTCTGAGTGCCACTTTTACAAAAAAAAAATTAAAAGGGAATCTTTGGAAATGTTTTTCAATTTTTTCAAAAAAACATTTTGAGGACTTTTCCATTTTTAAAATCCCCACCCTTCTTTCTGTACTTAAGTGCATGCTCTCTTTTCTATTTCTGAACGACCCCAGGTCTCTCTATGGAAAACCCTTTTCCCTCTCTGCCCTGTAGCGCACTCTGACCTCAGTCTCTCTGCACCACACCTCTCCATTACTGTTCCCTTTTTCTCTCCACTCTCTTTACCACTTCCTATTTTCTGTGCCATCACAGGTCCCGCAGCACCACCATCTCTCAATGCCCCCTTTTCTCACTTAGCCCCAGCCCACAGGTCTCTCTGCACCCCTCAGGTTCTTCTCTTTTAACTTACTGCACCTCATAGAAGTTCTCTGTCCCCCATCACAAGTATCCCTGTATCCCCACCTCATAGTTCCCCCCTTTCCTTCCAGTATGGTGTAGTGGTTAGAGTGTTGGGCTGGGACTCGGGAGATCTGGGTTCTAGTCCCCACTTGGCCATGAAGCTCAATGGGTGAGTGTGGCCTGGCCTTTGGGCTAGTCACTGACCTGGTTCACACAATCACTAATGGTTTGTTTAATCCTCGGCTTGCATGTGCAAGGCGTGATTTCTAATTACCCACCTGGAGATGGCTTGTTGGGTCCTTCGAATCCAGGTGACATGGCTCATTGGAGGGGGAAACAACCCATGGCCTGTTGTTGAGGAGAAAATGGAGAGGAGGACATTAAAAAATGCTCTGGTTTTGACCCCTTCTCTCCATCTCCACTCCTCTTTGCTGTGTCCACTGGCGACAGCACACAAGACTTACATTCCCCCAACTGTTCCACATTGGTTTTAATCTATCACTCTTTACCAATGCAAATTGCAGGTGTGGGGCCCGTGATCTGGATTCAGGCTGCAGGGTGAGGCAAAGAGTGAAAGCCTCCTACCATCCCTGTGCTTCCTTTAGTGTGAAAGGGTAGTGGTGGGATGTTATTTCTAGCTGTGTCTTTAAAGTATCGTGTAGTTTGGCCATGAGGAAATCCTAGACACAGGTGGGCTGTGCAACATGGCTAGCCAGCTGCAACAAGATGGAAAAAATGGCACCCGCCCTCTAAATCCAGAGGGAGGGGTTGCTGGAATTTCCTCCCATCCCCACCCCTGGCAGCTTCGGCAGGCCTTAGATCAACCTTCCCCAATCCGATGCCCACGAGATGCATTGGACTACAACACCCAGCATCCCCCAGTTGGAGAAGGTTGTCTTAGATATTGTCAATAAAGAAATGCAAACAATAAGTATTTGGAAACCTCTTTGGAGCTGCAAATAGTTCTGGAAAGGGTTGCGATCGTCTCGATGGCTTTATGTTTTGCAGGCCTGCTTTGGTGCATAATCCTCGCCATACTGGTGAGAGTGATGCTTTTCAAAAGTGCTGTGAAATTCTGCTAGAGAAGTTGGAGCCCTAAGGAGAGTTGTGTCCCCTAAGGCTGGCCTAGGGAATTGATCTGCCACTGTCCCTGTTTTAACTCCCCTTGCCTCCTTTATCTCTAGCCGGCACTGGCGGCGGTGGAACCGTCTTTTCCGCAGGAAATGCCGTGAAGTGGTGAAGTCCAAGTTTTTCTACTGGTTAGTGATCCTGATTGTCGCCCTGAACACCTTCTCAATAGCTTCCGAGCATCACCATCAACCTGACTGGCTGACCCATGCCCAAGGTGAGCGGGGCGCACCATTTCTGGGAACCTCCCAGTTTCTGATGAGTCAGGTGTGGGGCTCCGATGCTGCCCGTCCTAAACTTCCTTGCTTGACGTTATGATGATCTTCCCTTTTCTTTTCAGAGCCCTAGCCCCACCTACACTTAGGGTGGTCAGTTACGCAACACCCCAAAAGAGGAATTGCAACACCACAAAAGGGGGTGTCAATTTGCATAAGATTTACATATGCAAATTTATGTGTATAGGTGAAAATTTAGAAATAATTGATAGAATTTAAAAAGAAATGCAATATACCCCACCACAATGAAGGAGACAACACTCCGGGTGCTAACTATGGATGGGCAACTTCAAGGTCTCTGCTGCTTCTCCCTCCTTACGATTCTTTAGTTTTAAACCAGACTTGGACTGATCAGCTCTGCAAAGAGAGGACACCTTCAAACAGAGGACTGTCCTCTGCGTGCTCTACTAAATAGAGGATTGTCCTCTATGAAGTAGAACACCTACAAGCCCCATCCCAATGGTATCCCTTTATAGGGACATTTGTTGCTGGGAAATCCGGCCCTTTTGGGGCTGCCCGGATTCCATGGTGTGCCCAGCTTGCCTTGGTTTTTGTGAGCTGAGCCACATATTTTCCTTAAATTCTTGGGACTTTTTACATATATATATATATATATATATATATATATTAAAAAGATGGAAATAAACAATTGAGCAGTTTGTGGATGCAATTTGCGTAATTTGTGCAAATTTTGGCTGAAATTTGCACAAATTATACAAGTTGTGGCCACAATTTTTGCAAATGTCTGTTTCTAATAATAATAATAATAATAATAATAATAATAATAATAATAATGAGGAGGAGGAGGAGGAGGAGGAGGAGGAGGACTGAGTTGGACCAACTGGCGGAAGACGAAAGAGAGTCGTTGGGACCAAGCTGATGAAAACCCACTTCCATCCCATCCCCCAACTGGGTTCCTCCGACAAACCTATCCCTATACCAAGTTTGACTTACTTCCTGCCCATCTCCCACTGCTGTTTTTTCCTTGAAAATAATCCTTTCACTCCATAGGTTCAACCTCTTATGCTTAGGGCCAAACTATCTTACATGTACATTGCATGCTTTTGAACCTTTGTCTTTTTTTCTCATTGAAAAGCAGCCTTGAAATATACTATCGGGAATGAAAGAGAAGCAAGAAAGCAGCTGGAGGGAGGGAGGGGACAACATTGAGCAGACAAATGGCAGGAAATAGAAAGGGAAAGGACTAAGCAGCTCACATCTCCATCATTCTTCCCATCCAAATCATTGTTAGCTGAGGGCTGGAAGGGCTGCTTCCTAGCAGAGAGGAGAGCTGTGTATTATGAAGTAAATACCGGTGGACTCTTCCACTGGCCTCCCTCTCTTCTCCACCCCCCTCTGTCTGTCTGAAGAGGAATTAGGCTCTTGGGTAGCCGTTTCAGAGGGGATCTGGTCCACTCACCACTGGTCTGTTTTTTCTGCTTACAGACATTGCCAACCGGGTGCTTCTGGCCCTTTTTACAGTTGAGATGATTCTGAAGATGTATGCCCTGGGCCTCCGTCAGTACTTCATGTCCCTCTTCAACCGCTTTGATTGCCTCGTGGTGTGCACCGGCATCCTAGAGCTCATACTGGTGGAGATTACCTCCATGACACCCCTGGGCATCTCTGTTTTGCGGTGCATTCGTCTGCTGAGGCTCTTCAAGATAACTAAGTGAGTGTTCCTTAGGAGAGAAACAGGATACTGTTGAAAAGGTTGCTCACAATAGTAGCGTTTCTGAAGTCTCTGTGCTATTCCCATCAGTCATATTTCACTCCAAGTTCAGGTTGCACAGACACAACACCAACCATTTACAAAGCATGTGACCTGTTTTGCAGTCATCATTTCTCATGATGTAAGTAGGTCTGGGCCAAAACAGACATTGCTTTAAATCTATATCTAGTCATCTGTGCCTTTTTTCATTTTTATTCTAGAGTAGATGCATGACCCTCAATCTGGATTATAGGCAGAGTATTTGAGTAGCAAATTGTGAACAGCAAATGTTAGCTTTTCATTTAATACTCCAGGTTCTGAAGAAATGGACCCTAGATCAGATTTGGAGACATATAAAGAATAAAGGGCGGGTGTGTATGTGTGTCTCTTCCCAACAAGACCTAAAGGTAATTCAGAAATCATTGTTTTCCCCACAGTTGAATCTCCTAAAATTAACTCATGGGCTTGGGAATTATTTACATGACTTATCAGTCCTCTCATTTAGAAAGACATTCCTGGCACTGTGTTTTCAAATGATGCCTTCACAATATCTAGAGGGATGCTGTTGTAAAATCCCAGTTGAACAGAGGCTCTGTATATGTAGTGCTCACGTAACAGAGGATTTCTATCATTACTCATTAGATCGTTCCCTGTATTTATTTCGAAGCTGTTAAGGGATATATCAGAGGCAGATGATCAAACTAAAGTTATATCCCTGCTCTCTGATGTTGACAAATTTGTGACAAATAGAGTTGCGAGGTTCACAATGGCTGATCAAAAGTGGAGAAGAAGATTTGTGGAGGCCAATATGATGTAATTTAACCTGAAAGTTTTAATCTAACTGTAGGTTTTTTAATTATTATTTTATGCCTATGGGAATCTTTTAATGTAAACCTTTGTTAATGGCTTTTAAAAATCATTTTAACTGTTTTGTATTGCAGAGTTCGTGTATGTATACCAGTATTTATGTATTTTTGGTGCATGCATTTGTGGTTGATATGACCACGATGGTTGAATCAACAAATGAAATCAAATTCAATCTGGATTGGGACCCTAGCAAGTGGGTTAGGGAGGATTTTAAGATTCAGATCAAAGCCCCTGCACCTGCTCTAGAATAAACATGGAAAAGAATATAGCTGCTAGACCCAGTTTTAAGGTAATTTCTATTTTGGCTCTCATTACTGAGGCTGAGAGTAAGTAAAGCTAACATTCTTTCAGGATTTGGAACTTATAGTTTGTTCTTATCCATGTCTATTTAAAAGAAGCACACATTGCCCTCTGAGTTTTACTTCCTGGTAAGCATGCTGAAGATTGTGACTTGATTTGGTACCTGTCCATTTTGACCCAGTCCTCTAAAATCATCCTGAACTTTTACAAATCCCTTACTTGTCTTGGTACAATGTCTGGTAACTTGTCTAAAGTTCAGTAGGTGTAGCTACTTCCAAATGATGGCGACTAGAAGACGCATGACAACTTGGTGGGCCTTCTTGGTGGCAGCTCCCTGACTGTGGGACTCCCTGCCAAAGGAGGCTAGGTTTGTTCCTTCTCCACTGTCCTTCTGTCAGCAGGCAAAGACTGCTTTATTCAAGAGGACCTTTCATGTGTAAGCATGGCTTTTGGTTTGGAGGCTCGTTTTGCTCATTACCAGTTGTGTTTTTAATTGTCTTTATTGTGTTTAATGTATTTGTCATTATAGTTTTTATCAAGCTTTGTTAGTAATTGTATGCTGTCTTGAGGGCCATTTTGGTGCAAGTCAAATAAATAAATAAATAAATAAATAAATAAATAAATAAAATCAGCACATCTGTAGCTGGGTGATTTGTTAAAATCAGTGCAACTATTCCTTGGCTAAACTGATGTTTGAATATGGCTCTTCTAGTCTCCCATCCTGACAACTAGTCATAGGCCTGTACTAGGCAAGTAGATTGGAAGATAGGCTGGATGGATGAACAGATGATATGGCTACCCAGGAAGCCACATAGCATAGTGTTCACCCTGCAGAATGCCACTGAACATACTGAGCAGCTGTACTGGATAGAGTCAGCGGTATGTCCTATGGCTGTTGCCATCTTGGATGTGGCTACACATTCTCCACTCTATTCACAATGGCAGCCATCATGTTGGAACTAGTTTCTACTTCTTGTATTAACAAAACAAGAATGGCAGCTGTAGTAATAGCAAGTTACTCATTCAAATGATACATATTCTCTTCTTTTAGCTAGTAAGTGATACTTCAAAGCTTGGCTTCAACGTATGCATGTATCTTGACATCTTCACTAAGTTGTGAACAGAATAGGAAAATTATCTTCTTTCTCTCCCTCTTTCTAGGTACTGGACCTCTCTAAACAACTTAGTGGCATCTCTGCTGAACTCAGTGCGCTCCATTATCTCCCTCCTCACCCTCCTCTTCCTCTTCATTGTCATCTTTGGCCTGTTAGGGATGCAGCTTTTTGGAGGGAAGTTTGACTTTGATGATGACGTGGTACGGCGTAGCACCTTTGATAATTTCCCCCAGGCTCTCATCAGCGTCTTCCAGGTACAACTCATTGGGGTACATTACCCAGTTGTGGGCAGGATTCTGTAGGTAAAGACTTTTGCCTTCAAGGCTATGTTCTAGGAGTAAATGGGTGACACAGAGAAATAGTAATCATGATTCCTGGGATATTTCTGAGCTCTGGGAATGTACAGGGCTTTCTTTTTGGCACAATAAGATTTGAGAGACTGTGACTCTTAGGTTTTCTGATAAGTTTGAAGGCCTAATGCAGTGTCCATGCTCAGTGTATCCTGGTGCTTACAAAATCTATTGCCTCCTTCTAGGTCCTGACTGGGGAAGACTGGACTTCTATTATGTACAATGGGATTATGGCTTATGGAGGGCCAACCTACCCTGGCATGTTGGTCTGCATTTATTTCATTATTCTCTTTGTCTGTGGGAACTGTATCCTTTCTTTAACCAGCATTCAAGTATCACTGCTCTGTTAGGTGGAAAGCTCTTCTCCACTGGACCCTAATAATTCCCTTGCATTCTGCATGGCAAGTTTGACCATCAGATGAACATCCGGTGCTTTTCTTACTCCATAGCCCAAGGATGCTTCCAGACAAAAGGCTCCCAGTGCTACCAATTATAAAGTATTGTGCAGCTATTCCATCTTTCCTTCCGTAACAGATTTTATGTTATAGGACAAACAATGGGAAAAATGGTGGGAAAATATGGGAGGGTTACAAGTAGAAGATGATATCATTTGGACACACACATGCGCCTTAAAATTCTGTGAACTGGGCAGGACAATGGTGCAATGAAAGCCTCATTAGGAAGCAGATATTCCATCTTTTCCTCCTTAATTTATTTTTGTAGAAAAAAAAAGATGGAACAAGTGGTAGGAAACATGGGATGGGGTTACAGGTTGAAGACATATCTTCTGGACTTTCTGTAAATTTCTGTGGATGAGGCTGGGCTACTGCATGACAAAAACCTCATCTGGAGGTATCCTGCCACATGTATTGCTGACAACATCCGAATCAAATCCCTTATCTGTCCACATTGTCGATGAGTTGGATATGTGAGTGGGAAGGTAGGACCAGGAGGACCTGTGCCAGCCAGCTGTACAATCTGCACATCAGAATTTAAATTTTTGGCATGGGGAATCCCAGTTGTTCTCTCTATTTCCTACACTTCTTGGGTTGGATCCAGATTTATGCTGGACTAAGCCCCTCCTTCCCTCAGAAGCCCACTACAACCTGCTGAAAGGGAGTCAGAAGACTTTGCTGAATGGGGTGAGCTGTAGTGTGGGGGGGATCCCCAAAAGTTGGGCGGAGGGACTTTTCTCTTGCAGAAGGTTCTTTCTTCTCACAGAAGGCAGATCCTGGATCCAAACCCTGATTTTGTTCTAATCTGACCAATCAACCGATGTGAGAAGCTGCACTTAGGGTGTACCTATTATCAGGAGAGAGCCCTCTCAAGAAGGGTCTGAGCTCAATCCATCAGCTCTATGTTAACCTAAATCCACATTGTAAGATTCCTTAGCCCTTGTCCCATCATCACAGATATCTTGCTCAATGTCTTCTTGGCGATTGCTGTGGACAACCTTGCTGAAGCTGAAACATTGACTTCTGCCCAGAAAGACAAAGCTGAAGAGAGGAAGAGAAAGAAAATGGCAAGGTCAGTTCTGCTTTCTGCTGGCCATGACCCAAGCTCCCTCTGGGCTCTGGTCCTCTCTGTGGGAGCTGAGAACGGATGCCTTGCTCTCACTGCATTTTCCCTGCATTCAGAGAGCTCCGGCTATTGGGTGGTATAGAAATGCAATAAATAAATAAATGCCTCCCCCTTCGCTTCACTTCCCTCTCCTCTTGCTTTCTTGGTTCTTCTCTCTAGAGGTTATCCCGAGAAATCTGAAGAGGAAAAACAGTTGCTGGCTAAGAAGCTGGAACAGAAAGCCAAGGGAGAAGGAATCCCCACCACCGCCAAGGTCAGCCAAGGGTGACAGCAACCAGTGCCATGCTTTTGGGGGGGGGAACTGTTTAGATATTTATACCCTACTTTTCAAAGGCAAAACACCTTCACAAAATCAGCTCACAGTACAATTAAAATTGTAAAAATAAACATTCCATAAGAACAATCAGTACCTTTACATGCACTCCAATTCTATGGGCGGTGAGAACTTCCAGGGGCAACCAAGTACCCAGCTTTCATTTAGAATGAGGTCACTGGAACCTTACTGCCATTCTGTAATATTTAAGGCACAATCCTATGCATGTTCAGATAGAAAAAAGGCCTACAACTCCCAGTATGGCTGGCCGGTGAATGCTGGAAATTGTGCATCACATTGCACCCTTATTTACAAATATTGCACATAGATTAAGGTACAGCATTAGACACTTTGACAGATGTCTCAAAGTTCAGTGCTCCTTCAGGCAGCCAGTATAACCTCTACTTGTGTGCGTCCAATGGGGCTTAATCAGAATAAAACTTGAAAAGATATAACTGAACAAACATGTCTTTAGTAAGAGTTAAATTATAGAAAATGTGCACCAATTTCCCAATACAAATAAGTGCAACAATTAGTCCCTCTGAGTCCAAACAAAAATATGGCATTCTTGCTTGATACTTTGCAGTAGGCCAGTCTCAAAGTGTCTTTGGTTTCACAAGATGCTGGATACTTCAGTAGTCTCTTCTGTAGCGTCCTTAACTTTAGATCACAGGGCTTTCCACAATTTGTAGCTTATACATTACAATTCAAAATACTAACCCTGCAACAATAATAATATCATTATAACAAATATCAAAGATACAAAAAATATTCCTCATTCCCTTGCAATTCTGCTGTATACAAATATCAGTTCACTTTACCTTATACAAGGTGATAAGAAGCATAAATCATAAATTACTTCTCCATAATTCAGCTTCCCAACAGAACAAATTGACTCTGACCCTGTTCAGATGACACACTAAGTCACAGTGGCTAAGCATTTTGAGCTAAACATTATGGCTTAGCAAGTCATATGAACCATTCTTTACCATGGTAGATACATAACCATGGTTTAAAAATATTCAGTAACCATTTGCTGCAAAAGGGTTAGCAACCTAACCATGGCTTAGCATGTTGTCTGAACAGGTTCTCTCTTTATTGTTTCTTCTCTTAGCCCTCTGAGTGAAGACTCCGCCCAAGGAATTAAACCATCTAGTCTATAGGGGTTACACCAGCAACACACAAGATTCTTGCAGAGGCCAACTCAGCCCTCTGTGTGTGTCGAAAGTCTGGCCCTCCAGGATTCCCCAGATGGCCACACACCCTTTCTCCAACAAAACCAATGGTTTATTGGTTTCCTGGCTTTTGAGCAGTTTTCCCCATACTTAAAGGTTGAAATGTCTCTCCTTACTATCTCTTACTGACAGTAAGAGCCTTAGGGATCCTCTAAACGAGCTATTTATAGCACGTTCATGACTGGCCACTCACAGAAGTTTCCTGATCAATTATATGACACTGCAAACCTCCAGTGCCTCTCTCATTCTTTCTGAGGTTTAATTGAAAATGAAAAAAGTAGTAACAAAAAGACCCCTGTTTCACCATGAAAAGAGGAAACGCGCTGTAAAAAGAGACAGAATACAGCACCATCTTACGGCTGTATAAATGAAACCTATAGAACTTCTGAATAAAGGGGGCTGTTTAGTATGCACTGGGTTGTTTAGTATGCACTGGCATGCTCACTCATTGGCTCGTTCACAACAATTCAGGTTTGTTTCAATCAACCTTTATTTGCAGTCAACAGACCATTATTAATTATAGCATGTAGGTACACACATGTTAATAAAAATACATGACGGTAAAAAGAAAGGATACAAAAATCTTCAAAAATGCTACTCAGTAGATTTTTAAAAATGATCAAACATCCTGGCTATGAGAATAGTCAGATTCAGAAATTTGGCCACTTGCTCAGTAATAGGCTTATTGGTACCCTGGAGTAAAATAATCATAAGAGACTTGGGAGAACAACCAGGGAAAAATTGTATAATAGGACATATTAGGTCTTTCCTGGCCTCTTGATAATAACTTCAGTAGAATAGAACATGCAAGATGGACTCCACCTCAGCGTTATTACAGGGGCAGCATCTATTATTCAATGCGATTTTCTTGAATCTGCCCTCTTATAGCTTGGAGGGGAGAACATTGAACCTTGCTAAGGAGAATGCCTTCCTATATTTAGGGATAGTTAGCCATCCCAAGTATGGCATTCTGTCTTTGCAGGAATGGCTTGGTAGACCCAGTGACTGATGGGAACATGGCCCCATGCAGCTCCCTGGAGCTCCTGGTAGTCTATGTACAGTAATCTCTGTTTAACAGTCAATTTGGCACTTTCTATGTCCATGAATAGCAAGTGGGAGGGAGAAAGGTCTACCAAGGTGACTTTTTGCACCACAGCTTTTGTCCAAGGAGATTCAAAGGAATCTGACAATACCTTGGAGACCAAAGAGTTGGGAGTAAGCACAAGGCAGCAACGGAGCCAAAAGTGTATCGAATATATCCACACTACGCATTTTAGCAAGTTTAGCCCAGCCTCCAGATTAAGGGCAGCTCTAGAGACACACCTGGGAATGTGTGTCCTACCATTGGCAATTATTAACCTGAGGAAAAGGTATTGAATTCCTTCAAGAGAGCTCTTAGAATGGGGGAACCAGATTGGAGCCCCCAAAAGAACCTGAGTCACAATTTTGGCTTTAAAGACTCCGGTAGCTGCTACCCTTCATGAAGAAGAACCGGGTTAGTGCACCCACATTTTGTTCGGCTTTGGCCTTGGCATATTTTTCATGCACTCTCCAACTGAGAGCTTCATGGGACCATGCGCCCAGGTATTTGTATGAATCAACTTGGTCAATTCTGTTTTTCCCCATAGACCAAGGGAATCTTACCTTCCTCCTAGAAAAGACCAGTACTTTAGTTTTTGAGTAGTTCATTGTTAACGGATTATTTTTACAGTGTTCAGCAAAGCCGCTCACTAATCCAAACGAGTCTGAGAAATCTGAATGGCATCATCATCATAAAAGAGAATAGAGACTTTTGTTGGACCGGTCTTAGGTGGGTGAGATGGTAACAATGCCAGCATAGAGGGGAGGTCTGCCAGATATAGATTAAATAAGGTGGGGGCAAGAACACATCCTTGTCTAAGACCTTGTGAGGAGACAATCTCCTTGGTGAAATGTCCTTCCATACTGCATCGAACCTGGCCAGATGTATTGTAGCACAGGGACTGGATCAAAAACATAAGTCTTCTTTCAATAGAATTCTGTTCTAGTTTGCTCCAGAGAAGATTTATGGTTTGTTGTTTTGTTTTTTAAAAAACCTGGCTTGTAGTGACACATGAACTGTTATTATTATTATTATTTATTTATTTATATAGCACCATCAATGTACATGGTGCTGTATAGAGTAGAACAGTAAATAGCAAGACCCTGCCGCATAGGCTTACATTCTAATAAAATCATAATGAAACAATAAGGAGGGGAAGAGAATGCAAACAGGCACAGCGTAGGGTAAAACTAACAGTATAAAGTCAGAACAAAATCAAGTTTTAAAAGCTTTAGGAAAAAGAAAAGTTTTTCGCTGAGCTTTAAAAGCTGCGGTTGAACTTGTAGTTCTCAAATGTTCTGGAAGAGCATTCCAGGCATAAGGGGCAGCAGAAGAAAATGGACGAAGCCAAGCAAGGGAAGTAGAGACCCTTGGGCAGGCGAGAAACATGGCATCAGAGGAGCGAAGAGCACGAGCGGGGCAATAGTGTGAGATGAGAGAGGAGAGATAGGAAGGAGCTAGACAGTGAAAAGCTTTGTAGGTCAACAGGAGAAGTTTATATTGGATTCTGAAGTGAATTGGAAGCCAATGAAGAGATTTCAGAAGTGGAGTAACATGGTCAGAGCGGCGAGCCAAGAAGATGATCTTAGCAGCAGAGTGGTGAACAGAAACCAACGGACTGATGTGAGAAGAAGGAAGGCCAGTGAGAAGAAGGTTGCAGTAGTCCAACCGAGAAATAACCAATGCATGAACAAGAGTCTTGGCAGAAGACATAGACAAAAACGATCGAATCCTGGCAATATTATACAGGAAAAAACGACAGGATTTAGCTACTGCCTCAATATGAGGAATAAAGAAGAGCGAGGAATCAAATATAAAGCCAAGACTACGAGCTTCCTTGACTGGAGTCAAGGAAGCTCGTGCCTAAACTGTGCCTAAACAATGGCTTCCCACACATGTAAGTGCTTTCTGTGCAGGAAATGTGTAGTGTGTGGAATAGCCCTACAGGCCATTGCTATTGTATGCATTTTTCTTTCCCACTCAGCGGCCATTCCCTTTTCTTCCCTGCTCTGTACTTTAGTTCCTCAGCAGTGAGGTGAAGGTGAGAGGTCAGGTCTGCAACACTGACCTTTCTTTCATTTTTCTTTCTTCTGTTCAGTTGAAAGTGGATGAGTTTGAATCAAATGTCAATGAGATCAAGGATCCTTATCCCTCTGCTGACTTCCCAGGTAAGGAAGTTTCAGCTCGGTTTGTCTCCTCCATTCCTAAAAAGAGAATTGAATTCTGGGCTGAAGTGACTCACACTGTGTCATCATAGCTTTGAGACACTTCATGTTTGGGGGTCATTTTCGAGTAGATATGTGTTGCTCTATGTGCAGCGGACATCAGGCTCTCTAACATAGCCAGGAATAATTGCCTATGCGGGGATGTCTGATGCTGCACTGTTGCTTTCGATAGGCTTCTCCTATTGAATCTGTTCAAGGTGTATTTTATGGTGGAGTTTCTGTAAGGAACAGAAGAAAGAAGCCACAAGGTCCAGCTTTCCCCCAAACTGGCGCCTTCCAAATGTGTTATATTACAACTCCCATCATCCCCAACCAGCATGGCTATTGGCTGTGCCAGGTTGGTGAAGGTTCTTTTATAGCATTGCACAGCTACAGGGAAGTGTGTGTATGTTCTCCGGCAGGAGTGAGCAACACACGGCCTGCAAGCCACATGCGGCCCTCTTCTTCTGACCCACCTGGCTGTATCCAAAAACACAGGGTTTAAGGTCAACCTAGATGTCATGTTAAACTTATGTAAACATTTAATGCGCCTGATTATTATAATTTTTAAATAGGGGTAGAATCAAGATTGGGATTGCAGAATGCAGGGAGAGCAGCTTTAACACCCCCCTCTGCATATCCTATCTGCAATTCACCTGGGGAGGGAATGGAAACTTTCCTCCCATGCTGGAATAGCAGCTCAGTGGTGGGGTGATTTTCATTGGGACCATGGCATGGAGGCAAGAGCCTCTGCCCATGCATGCCACAATCTCAGCCATGATACCACTGCCCCTCAACCCTGCCCAAACTTTTGTTTAAAGAAACAAATTGGAGTGCATTTAATGCTTACACCCATTTACCATTGCTTTCAGTTTGTCCCTTATTAGCTATAATTTGGGGATGAAATCATTACATATGCAAGTTCAGAGTCTCTCCAAGTGGGGGAAAATAATGGAGACATTACAATTTATACTTACTCTCATTGGTAAGAGTAAAAAGCAAAGGTCTGGAACAAATATTGAAAAAAGGAAAATAATAGTGTTTGTATCATTCCCTAAGTATATAAGCTCATGTAGTGGTAAGTCTTCATGGCTCCTGCTGGGACCTGAAACTAACAGCCAATTATGTAGTGTGTAACTGAGGCTTATCGTTTTATTCTAGTGTAAGCATCCACAGCCCCAATTTGGATTTGGAACACCACACTCTGGGAGAAGAGGATTAAACCTTCCCTCCACATAACTTTTTCCTTCCAAAAATCCCCCCTTGCAGGAGATTAAAAAAGGGGGGGAGGCTCCATTGACACCAATGAAGACTCCACCCACTTTTTAAAAAATTCCTTGTAGGTTGTGTGGAGTAATTTGGGGGGGGGGGACTGGTGGCGGGGAAAAACTTTAATCCTCTTCTCCCGGAGCAAGGTGGTCTCAATTTGAATGGCACCAAGGTGGTTGGAGCACTGAAGACATCACCACTGGCTGGCAATGGTGGCTACCAGTAAAGTTTAAACCCATTGGGAGGTTTCTGGGTGTATATGAAGGTTTTCAGTAACTGACTGTGCTCCTTGCAGGTGATGATGAGGAAGATGAGCCTGAAATCCCGCTGAGCCCTAGGCCACGTCCCCTAGCAGAGCTGCAGCTGAAGGAGAAGGCTGTACCCATGCCGGAAGCCAGTTCATTCTTCATCTTTAGCCCAACCAACAAGTAGGCCTAGCTTCTCTGTCTTTTACCTAGCCACACATGACAGAACCAGAATAGAGTTCTGAACTGACTATAAGCCCAAAGACACCAAGGATCCACTGTGAGATCTAACAGGGAATGGTGGCCACCAGACATCGATTCCTATCTGACCATGCCTTTCCAACCTCAGAGATGGAATCAGTAGACATTCCATCTTCAGACAAACCTCTTGGTCTTCATACTTTGCCTGAATAATTATCAAACCATCACTGTTTCCATTAAAGCGCAGGTGTGTGGCAGTGAAAGTGCTAGAAGATAGCAATTCCTGTCCTTTTGTCTTGGGCTGGAATCTTGATCTTTTGATGTGTGTCAAGAATTGGTAGACGACCCTTATTCCAAATGGGCTCTGGAATAAGGGCTGTGAGGGGGACAGGAATGTCACAGGAATGTAAGAACATAAGAAGAGCCATGCTGGATGTTCACACAGTGGCCAACCAGCTGTTAACCAAGAACCCACAAGCAGGACACAGGTGCAACAGTGCCCTTCCACCCATGTTCCCCACCAACTGGTGTATATAGGCTTACTGACTCTGATACTGGAGTGACCTCCCATCACAGTACTCTGTTGATGAAAAGAAGTGTACCAGTACTTGACCCACTTGGAGCTCTTAGAATACAGCACCCAAGTAATGTCAGACTCAAAGCCTGACCTGGACCAGTTTTATTGGATCGTGGATTACCACCTCACCAGCTCCAACCTTTGGGTGTGAAGAGGTTTTCTTGCTGGTGTGCTGATCTCTTTGCAGTCTTCCCCACTGGCCACTGCCAGATAGTGGCACACTGACTAAATTTCCAGCTGATATACCTCATGTCACCAGTTCAAGACCCACTGTGGGATTGAGGAAATGGGAGATGGGATTTACTGTATTCAGAGTACTGATTCTGCACTGAATTAACTGGATATGAACAAAGATCAAAGCCCTCAAACACCTCAACAAAGGTCTTTGTTGCAAAACTTGTCAAAATGTATTGATGGCTGCAACAAAATGCAAAAGTGATATCTAAGGAATTAATTGTGTTTATGCTAATGGCAGCTTGCATGGTAAAAGCTAAAAGTTGGGAAACTGCAGAATTTATAACATGGAAGTCTCGGTAAATAACCTCCTATTAGTGGCAAATAACCCCCTATTAGTAGTACAGTTTATCAGGGCAGGAACTACTCTACTGCTTTATAGCAGTATTGAAGGGCACTGACAACTGTTGGGGCCCATTTCACATTCCATACAACGTTTTCAAACCGCTTTCATAGTGTTATATCCCTCTTGGTGTAGATCTGGCCCAAGCACTTTTACTACGACAACACTACTTTGATTCCTAGTCAGGGGAAGCTTGGAGGCCAGAATGGCACCTATTGTGATCTCATCTCTGGCCTGGGCCTGGCCAACACATGAATGGGAAACCAGCTGGGAGTCCCACGTCTGCCAGTCTGAACCCCTTCGAGGAAGAGCAGGTTCAAATGTAATAAATAAATAGCATAAGCGACCTGGAGCACATAGTAAACAGATGCGTTCTTTCTCCCTTCCTAGAATACATACCTTACCTGGTGTTATCTAGCCCATATTCCAGCTTGTATTCAGGTACCTTTTGGACTGTGAATTATTTTCCTTAAGCAAAATATGAGCTTGCCTGCCTCTCTTTCTCTCCCTCCCTTGTCTTCTTCAGGATTCGTGTACTATGCCACCGAATTGTCAATGCTACCTGGTTCACCAACTTCATCCTCCTCTTCATCCTGCTCAGCAGCATTTCACTGGCAGCTGAGGATCCAATACAGGCAGAATCCTTCAGGAATGAGGTGACTAGAGAGTAGTGGTTGTGCTATTAGCATTGTAACAGCGGATGATCCGGATTGACCCATGAAAAGCCTGCATGCACTGTAGTTGCCTCTTATTTTTGGTAAAAGCTGCTCACTATGAATTGGAGCAACTTGCCAAAGGCAGTGCTAAGAGGCAATAGATGAAAATAAGTGACTGGTTTACAAGTGTGAACCGTCCCTGAACATATAAGAAGCTACTGCTACTTCTTATACTGCCAATGGCTGTACCTTAAACATGAAAAGATACATAAAGCCTGTAGTGTTTTTATTTTTTAAAAAAAAAATTACACATAAATCCCATTAATTTTAAAATTATCCACAAGCATATTTCATTGACAGAATGAACATTTCATTTTTTGTTATAATATGTAATTACCTTTCTGCCTACAATGACACTTGAGGTGTAATATAACCGTAATCAACAACCCAGTAAACTGTGGCAGCATCTGCTGTTTGTTCGGTGACTTAGGCCTTTGATTCCTAGTCAGGGGAAGCTTGGAGGCCAGAATGGCACCTATTGTGATCCTTGTTAGTCCCTGCTTGCTCCCGAGATCCCCTGTCATTTACATGAACAGAGACGACCCCGGGACGATCCCGGGATAAACCTTAGGTCTAGCTAAGGCCTAAGTCTTGAGAGTATCTACACTTTTTTGGAAGGATGAGCCAAAAAAATCAGAGGATTACCTCACCCTTAACCCACTAATAAAGGATGCTAGTCTGCTTTTATCTGACCAGTATACCACTGTAAGAAATTGTCTGTTCAGGAAGTGTAATTATTATTTTGCAACATCATCAATTATTGTAAATTATTACTGAACATGTTAGGTCTACAAGAGTATCTTCTGAAGACTTTATAGACCCTGTTCAGAGGACACACTAAGCCATGGTTAGGCAGCTAACCCTTTTGCAGCAAATCGTTAGTGAGTGTGTGTAAACTTTGGTTTCGTAGCCAACATGGTTAGGAATGGTTCACACCACACACTAAGCCATAATGTTTTAGTTCAAAATGCTGAGCCACTATGGCATTGTGTGTTATCTGAACAGGGCCATTGAGTCAAAAAGGAAACACACCGGGGTTCCATAATAACTAATTTAGTTGTTTTGAAATAGACCAGAAGAACTGATATAGTTGCTTTGAAATCCTGTCCAACGGTTGAAATCCTGACTAATTATGAACCAATGGGCAGAATTGTACCTCTAATTGTTATACATTTTGTAACTAACTGGTTTAGTGCTGAGTCGTAGGTCTCTCCCACATGGAGTGTTTGCACCGATACTGTTATTGGCAACTTTGCCCTTTTTGATTTGTATAGCTGGAAAAGTACTGGCATAATATGATCATGTTGGCCAGTTGCCATTAACCATCTCTCTGCCCTGTTTTAGAATGTTTTCAGAGGCAGCCCCAGGTATGATGCATTGCAGCAATCCAGGTGAGAGGTTATCAGAGAATGGATAACTGTAGGTAGGCTATCTCTGTCCAGATAAGAGCGTAAAATGCCTGAGTAAAGAAAAAGGTTTAGAGGGTGTGCCTAAAGCTCAACAAGGAGGTTGCCTGGTAAGCTTCTTTAGGGAGGTCATTGGTGCTACCACTAAGAAACCCCTGCCCCACACTCTATTAGGTCTCTTATTTCTTAAAGAGAAGACACTCAGAACAGTTGGAATTACAGATATGAATATGTGCAGTAATAATGAATGTATGGTTAACACTGCAGTCTTATTATAATCACTTCACCTGGGAGTGAGTTCCTTTGAAATCAGTGGGTCATTTCTGAGTAGGCATGAATAGGCTTGCACTGTAAACATAATTACAAATTATGTGCATAATGTAGGAAAAGCACAAAGGCTTACTTTAGTCGAACCTTTGCAATACAATGTCTCTATCTCAATGTCCTATGGATAAGCAAAACACTTGTGTAATCAGTTGTTCATAGAAATCAGAGTACTATCCATATAGGTTTATTATACTGATTTGATAGGAGCTACATGGAGACCACAAAATAAATGTGAATAATTAGGAGTTTCCATTAACCTTGATTGAGAGCCTCAAGCAATAAGAGCCTCGTGTGGCGCAGAGTGGTAAGCGGCAGTTACTGCAGCCAAAACTCTCCCCTGAGTCCGATCCCAGCGGAAGCTGGTTCTCAGGCAGCCAGCTCAGGTTGACTCAGCCTTCCATGCTTCCGAGGTCGGTAAAATGAGTACCCAGCTAGCTGGGGAAAAGGTAACCACGACTGGGGAAGGCAATGGCAAACCATCCCGCTACAAAGTCTGCCAAGAAAATGTCAGCGAAAGCAGGCGTCCCTCTAGGAGTCAGTAATGACTCAAGTGCTTTGCACGAGAGGTTCCTTTCCTTTCCTTTTCTGATTGGGATAATGGTTTCTCCTATATTTCTCATTCCAGAATTCAACAAAATTGTTTTAAAGAGGGGTGTGTGTATGTATATGTACACACATTCCTTTCTTGAGTTTGGAATGAGTGCTTGGGAGAGTCGCGACTGAATTGTACTGATAATAATAACACCCTGTTTCTTTGTGGGTTTTGTCTTCAGATTCTAGGGTATTTTGACATTGGCTTCACATCTGTATTCACAGTGGAAATCGTTCTAAAGGTGAGTTACACCCTTTCTCACATGAAGTGCCTCTTCATTGGACTGGACGTGCTCATTTATCTGCCTCTTTCAGGAATGGTATTAGATTAAGGGGTTTAGGTGCTTCCACATGAGGCCATGAATAACATGAAAGCCCACAGTAGTCCCTGTATAGCAGCCTTCTCCAACTTGGTGTTGCCCAGATGTGTTGGACTACAAATACCACTATTGGCTATGCTGGCTGGGGATGGTAGGAGTTGTAGTACAACCCATTTGGATGAAGTTTCTATATAGCATCTCAAGTTATTAAATTTTGAATTTTTATTTTTTTACACTGCAAACTTCCCTGAGAACTTTTTTGTTATAGGGTTTTTCTACATGAGGCATTTATCATATGCTCATCATTCCCTACTCACAGTTGCTTTTGGGGTTCTTTAGATGACATCATGACCATCTAATTTCGCTTCTGTGTCTAACCAGCACTTTCAGCTAGTATTTTTTTAGAACAGGGAAAATACAGCATTTTATTGGAAAAGCAAAACGCAGCACAATTTCCTCTTGTGTATTGTGCTATTCTGCTATACCACAGTGCTACCTAGAGGTTATGTAGGGGAAAGCAGGAAAGGAATCACTCGTGTAGTGCTCAGATTTGAAATGTGTGATGAAACCGAAAGTACATACAGCAGATTAACAGTTGATTATAGGGTGGACTATACATAAGTAAGTAAATAAAGAAAATAGTCATGGCTCTCTATTTACTTTTGTTTTCAAGTATACAGACATATATGTACACAAAGGGAGGTAGTCAGAATCAGAAATACAGACACATTGAGGACACAGATTGCAAATTGCCTGTGTGGTAATCAAAGGCAAAGAGACATAGAAACTTACAGAGGGACACGTGGAAAAAGAAGCAGACTTAAGGGACTAGATATAGGGCTTGACATAGACAACCTCACAGACGGAGACAGAACCAATTCACGCTACCATTTGGGATGTAAAAATGGGGATTATTGTGCATATAGTGCCTCTTTTTTTGCTTGTGATGATTCAGTCACTTGAATAGTTAACCACCAGTACAGATAGTCAATAGTCCCAAATTCAGGCTTGCCAACTATCTATGCTTATGGTGAACTTCTGCTTCCCAGACATCTGCTTCTAACATGTCCAAATGGTCTTCAGAATTTGACCCACTGAAAGAAGCACCCTCTTCCTAGAAACAGGGGGATACAGAACTGGATCTGCCATAAACTAATCAAGTCTTCTGCTCCCCACAGATGACTACTTACGGTGCTTTCCTTCATAAGGGGTCCTTCTGCCGCAACTATTTCAACATCCTGGACTTGCTTGTGGTTGCTGTCTCCCTCATCTCCATGGGGATTGAGTAAGCATGGAACAGAGGGAAAGGCCTTCCAGTGGCTTATTCCTGGTTTTCTTGAAAAGTATGAGCTGATGTCTGCAACAGTGCCATCTCTGAAGGGAGCAAGATGGGACTTGTCATTCGCCATTGGCAGCAGCTGTAGGACTTCAGCATATCAATCCTCTGTGTCTGGAGTCCCAACATGACCCTCTGGGATTCCCCAAAGCCCACATCCCTTTCCCTCCAACTACCAATTGTTTCCTGGTTTTTGTTCAGTTTTCCCCATTCTAAAGGTTGAAATGCAACTCTTAAGGCTTAGTTCCTGGCAGTAAGAGCTTTAAGATAAAATATGCTGGTCTTTTTTACCCTCTCCCTTCGGTCCTACCCACCACTGGAATGCTGCCCCAGAGAGCTTCTCCAGAATTGAATTCAGCCCTCAAGCTGAGCAGGTTCAACATCCCTGCTATAGAGTAAGGGGTACTCTGAATATAAGAAAGATATATTTATTTCTGATGAAATATGAGGTAGTTATTTTACAGAGAAGTTGATGGCACCTTGTACCCATAGACTATGAGGTATAGGGTGGGAAAGACTGAAGCTTCCAAACCAGCAGATAAGAGTCATAGCCCACATTATTGTCAATCAAAATATTGAGAATCAGATAACGATTCTCCTTCCCTCCCCCCAAAAAGAGATGAAGATGGAAATTGGAGGTACAACCAGCTCCTACAATGAAATCTTGGATTTCAGGAGCTGTGCAGTTCTGCCTTTTCGCACAAAGCTCCTTCCAAGGTGTTTAGGTTCTGATATTTACTGTGTCTGGTTGTGTCTGCTGCTGTCAATATTAGGGATAAGAGTTCGGATACCTGGTATCTTCCAAACCTCATTTTCTCTTGACGTATGGTTAGGCCGATAGCATAGGGATTGTCATTTGGACTATACAAGTCTTACTTCTCATTTTGCTACTGCCTTATTACATGTGTTTGATGCAAATTCTATGCTCTGAAATAAAACTTGCGTTTTTCTGGGTCTTTTTTTAGAGTGGGGGAAATGGAGTATTATTTCTGAAAGAGAAAGAAAAGGTATTTCCTTGTGGAATCACAATATCCTACTATAGCACAGCACCAGCCAAGGGTTATGTAGTGGGAAAGCTCTTTGTGTAGAGTTCAAATCTCAATTCTGCAACAAAACCAAAAGTAAATACAGCAATTAACAGCTTTGTGTAGAAAAGCTCATAGTGCCTTTGTGGACTGGACTGAAGCTGTGTATCATAGGCACAAAGGTTTGAGGTCACACTGAAGTGCATTTCTTCTTTCTTGCAACAGGTCCAGTGCCATCTCAGTGGTGAAAATCCTAAGGGTGCTCAGAGTACTGCGACCACTGAGGGCCATTAACAGAGCAAAGGGGCTGAAGGTGAGCATGGTCATGGGAATGTTCCTCTACTGGATCACCCAGGAATAAGGTGATCTAAGCCAGTAGCATGCCTTGAAACATATCAATGAAATAGGCAAAGCAGTCTCTACTTATTCTTATATTTTGCTGATTATTAGGCATTGGAATATTAGAAAATCTAGAAAATCACAGTGAATGATGGACAGATGAAATCCATCCATCCATCTGTCTCCCTTTCTCTCTCTTTAGCATGTGGTCCAGTGTGTTTTTGTGGCCATCAAGACCATCGGCAACATTGTGCTGGTCACCTTCTTGCTGCAGTTCATGTTCGCCTGCATTGGGGTGCAGCTCTTCAAGGTAAAAATCTTTCCTAGATCCAATTAAAATCTATCCTGTCGTATTCCAAAAGTTTGCAATTAAGAGCTTGTTTGCATAAACCAGGATAGTTGTGCTTGTTTTTAGAGATCTGTGGTTCAGGGTTTCCTGAGTAATCTAAAATTGCATTTGTGCAATGTGTGACCTTTACAAAGCTAATGTATACAAAGTTATACATCCTAAGATGAAACAGAAACAACTCAAGAGTTCCTAATTACCCTGGGGTTCTCCCTTCTCCTTGAAATCACCCCAGCAATCTAGATTAATACTTTCATCATGTAATCAACACTTACATTAAGAGAGAAGTAACAGAACATCACAGTGTCTCAAGAGAGGATTCCCTTGTACTTAAAGAGAAGGATGTCCAGAATCTTTCCCTCCCCTCAAATCTATCAGTTGACAAGCAAGTCCAGACAATCATAAATTATGTAATGTTGCCCAGGTGATGGTCTATAGCCATGATTTCCAAACTTACTCACTAGGCTGAGATTTGCAACATGCTTCCTTTTCATACATGCCAACTGTTGTAGCATGAAGGTTAGCGCTTGGAGCCTTGATTGCTAGAGGATGGGGAGACAGAAGGGAGCAGGTTTTCTCCACTTCCCCTAGCATTTGGAATGAACAAAAATTGAATTGAAAATAAGCCTCTCCTTATCTCCAGCTGTGTAGAAGCTGGTTGGACCCTTCCCATTCTGCTACTTCATCTTCCTTATCTCTGCTTAGACCAGTGATCCACATATGCTGTGAATCCCCTGGACAGAAATTCTTAAAGGCAGCTTTCTAGGCACCTCTGCTGATGCTGATGGTTAAGAAAGGCCCCAGGCTATCTATTTAGATGGTGGACTTGGGTATGAAGGATAGTTTTGGTTTGGGCAGGATAGTTCTGGTCTATATAGGGAATGCATAAACCATCTGTATAGGAAAAATTAAGTTGAAGGCACTCAAGGGCAGTTAATAATAGCCTGCAAATGCATGCATCGAGGGAGCTAACACAATAATGTCATTGTAGAGAGCTTTCCTTTCAGTCAGTGGATAAATCAAACTGGCAAGGCCTTAGCCCCTCCCCAGACTACTTCTGTATGGTTTGCTGGTCATGCACGTCAGCCACAAGGGCAAGGATGCTAAACTCTCCATCAGGAATTGCTGCTTCCCCTTGTCCAACTGTGAGTACTCCCTGTACTTGGGTTTTGTGTAACTGGAGGCTCATTTTTCACACTTGTCATAGAGCTGAGATCTCAGTTAGGAAAAAAGCAAACAAACAAACAACAACAACAACAACACAACCCCCCCCCACAGTTCCTGAGCAATGAAACCAATCATTCTTTTGATCTCTGTTTAAATGTAGGGGAAGTTCTACAGCTGTACAGATTCAACCAAGATCACCGAATCTGAATGCAGGTAGGCCACCCTTTGGTCCTAGATCATATCCTTCTCAGTTCAAACCAGTATAATCTGGACTGCAGAAGAGGGAAAGCTGAGGGCCAGACTAGTTATTGCAATAAATGTATGGCTCCGGCTGGTAACGGCAACCACAGATTTTGCTTCCCCATCAAGGGTAGGGATGGTTGGACCCCTGCCAAGGATCTCCAATGCAGGAGTTGCTCCTCCTCTTCGCTATTGCAACCTCCTTGTTCACCTGCCTCTTGCTCTGGCCAAGGTAATGGTGGTGGTGAGAAGGAGGGGCAGTAGATGCCCCTGCCTACTTGCTCACTGGCCCTCGGCCTGTCAAGCAAGCAAGTGGTAGCAATGATGAGAAAGAAGAGAAAGAGAAAGAGCAGCTGGTGATAATGGCAGTGAATAGGGAGACTCATTGAGGGTGTCTTGCCTAAAGACCCTTGAAAATCTGGGGTCGGCACTGCCCATCTCCTCCAGAACATCTAGTTGAACATATCTCATGGTGTGATGTCTTTATATTCTGTGTTACCTCATTCCTCCACATCATTAGTTTCCACAATCGGCAATGTTGGTGGGGGCAAAAATGACTACATAACATGAAGTAAATTCTACTAGATGCTACAGCATAAGAGGCACCTGCCATTTTCTTTTGGAGCTACACATTTTGTTTAACTTTTAGTTTGGCCATGGAGAAGATGGTTAAAAACTGGGTCCTGAAGATTTCATATGCAACCCTTCAAACTCAAGATGGTGCCACTGTGCACAACAACACTTCCTTTCAAAACCCAGGGCGGTTTGATTTGTGCATGTGCTCTTAGGAGATGAGATTACTAGTCTGGTTCGGGTCTTCTTTTGCTTTGCGGTTTGGATTTTAAGATGCGATAAACATTCCTCCAGCTCCCCCCTTAGGTGACAGCTCAACCGACATCCATCTTTAATAACAACAACACTAATTATAAACCATAAATCAAAAGCCTTGGTGGTTCTTATCACAAAGCTATAAGGGTAAGTTCTAGGATAATATACTATATACCCCAGGCAGGAATTTTATTTCCTAAGCCTAAACAAATGCTAACTTAGGCCTTAGCTAGACCTACCTATTATCCCGTGATGGAAGGGGAAGATCTCATGTTGGGTTTAATGTGAGATCCCTCCTCTGTTTATACGTGACGACTTCAGAAGAAGAGGCATCGCACCCGCCATTTTTTTTTATTAAAGGGCCTTCAGTGCACGAACTCTTGTGCGCAAAAGGTATGTTATTTTTTAAATTTAAATTACTTTCCCCACTCCCCCCACCCTACCCTGATGGACGCAGCGCTCCTGAGGAGCCCTGCGCCCCGTGAGGAATCACGTGGAGCTGGGTCAACCTGCTGCACCCAGCCACATGTTTCGTGGCCTCAGGCTCAGCCTGGGACCGCAGAAAAACCGGGGCCAAAGGAGAGGGCAAGATCCTGGGGCAAGGGAGGGATCACCCCTCCCTGATCCCAGGATCCCCTGTGCATCATGTGGATGCACAGGGATGATCCCGGGGATCACCCCGGAATAAAGCCCCATCTAGCTATGGCCTTAGACTTTCCTTAAAAAACGCCTAAGAAGGAAGTTTAATAGCTTCCATAGGCAATTGGTTTCCATTGTCCAATGGGTGATTTTATGAAATCTTTTGTAATTTTTGACCTAGTAAAATCTATTTTTGTGTTGCTTGTTAAAAATTATCTCCAGGAATAATGTACCAGATATACAGAAAACCATGAACTTTCATTTGTTTTTTTATCAGTCAAAAGTAACTCATCTGGAGCAAATTTCTTTTTCACTGTAGTGAAATCAGGAGCAAGTGACTGACTCAGCCTGAATGAAATTAAGGCTGTAACCCTATACACACTTCCTTGACATTAAGTAGCCATGGAACTCAATGGAACATGCTTCCAAGTAGCCATACATAGGACTGCATTGTAATGTAGTATAAATGCATGAAAGATGTAGGCTCTTTGTCTGTAACTAACATTACTCTTTGTCTGTAACTAACACCCCAGGGGACACTTCTTCACATACATTGATGCTGATCCAACGCAAGTTGAGGTCGAAGAACGGATGTGGTTTCACAATGAGTTCCACTTTGACAATGTCTTTTCGGCCATGATGTCTCTCTTCACTGTATCCACTTTTGAAGGATGGCCTAAGTGAGTGCAGAATCCAGTACGAGGGAAGGGTGCAAGGTGGGCTGCTAGGAATATTTAGAGGGACTCGCTGGTACGCCACTCTCACTAACTAGCTTAGCTATGTTGCATAAGCAAAATGGCCCAGAAGGGGCTGTTTTCATGCATTTCACTAACGATGTTATAGGCTAAGGGTGTAGAACCCTAGTCCCGGGGCCAAAGCTGGCCCTCTGTAGTTTCCCAGAAGGCCATACTCCTTCCTTCTGCCCCCAACCCATTTCTCCCAACCACCTATTGTTCGGTGGTTTCCCAGTTTTTGTGCAGGGTTTGCCCCGTTCTAAAAGGCTGAAATGCCTCTCCTGAGGCTTAGTTACGTAGGAAGCTGCCTTAAACTGAGTCAGGCCATTGGCCCATCCAGCCCAATGTTGTCGGCACTGACTGGCAGCAGCTCTCAAGGATTGCAAGTGAGATTCTTTCCTTGCCCTACCCAGAGAAGCCGAGGATCAAACTTGGGGCCTTCTATATGCAAAGCATGCGCTCTGTCACACTTAGCTATAGACCCTCCCAGTTTATTGGCAGGAAGAGATTTAAGCTAAGGTATGCTGGTATTTTTTGGTAGTTTGGACCAGCCCTGTTTCCCATCAGCTCCACCCACCTCTGGAAGTGTGGCTCATGAGAGTTTCTCCAAAATGGAATTCTGCCCTCAGGTTGAAAAACAGTTCTGTACCCTTTATAGGCAATATGCACACCACAATTGCACAGAGCATTCGTGAAAGCATTGCAGTTGATATCACAAGTGAGGAGGTTCTTAGGGTGAGATATATATATATATATATATATATATATATATATACTTTTTTCCTCTGCAGCCACGTATTGTGGTTTGACAAATATGGGGGCAGGATGATAATTCCCACAGTGCTATTTTGAGAAAAAGATACCTGGGACTCATGCAGCAAATGAGTTTATTTAGATAGTTATAAATGGATAATTTTGAGAAGCCATTGAGAGTGGGCAGCCCCTGTCATAGGAGTCCTGGTGGACAGTGGTTCACCTGAAAGCCCTTCTACGGCTGCAGTGTGCAAAGTACTTCCCAGCCCAGTTTTTCAAAGCCCCTTTGCTCATTAATCCTGACGGCTGTGCTGTCCCTTCTAGGCTGTTGTACAAAGCAATTGACACCCACACTGAAGACATGGGCCCCATATACAATTATCGCATGGGCATCGCCATTTTCTTCATCATCTATCTCATCCTCATAGCCTTTTTCATGATGAACATCTTCGTAGGTTTTATCATTGTGACCTTCCAGGAGCAGGGCGAAACAGAGTACAAAAACTGTGAGCTGGACAAGAACCAGGTATAGTACATCTGGCAAATGAGCAGGGATGGCATGTGCTGAGCCAGTTCTAGGTATTGCAAGCCAAGGTTCTATGAATTGTATCAGAAAAACAAGGGATCATTCTGGGATTCTAGGCCAGGAAGCCATGGATTGGGCCTGGATCAAAATCAGGCACTGATGTTTGCATTCTAAGTATAGTGGAGCTGGAATATTCATACAGGAGTGGTAACAACTCTGTATCTGGCAGTCTGTTGAACTATGAAATGACTTTGGAACTCTCTGATGGCAAGACATTATTATAGAATCTAGTAGCATTGAGTAATCTACAACTTTTTGTACTGGAATAGAAAGGAAGACTGGGTGATACCCAGGGGTGTTGCTAAGCACTTAAAAGATGCAGGTCCCAGGATCAAAGGACACAAATCTGTTTAAAATCTGCACATGCTCATTTATAGCTGTATGTGCACATTTAGAAATAATTATGAAGATATATTTACATTTCACAGGAAGCAAAGCCAGTCAATGAGTTTCTCATCCAAATCATCTCAAATAAAATATCAATTTGCACCCTGACCGGGATCATCCCAAACCAATGCTTAATTGCTATGCAGGGGAAGGGAGGGGAATGGGGTGAGGTGTGTTTCAGCATGCAGGAAGCAGAGAGCTGACCCTTCCCTCCCCAGCTGTAATTCCTCTTGAAATGACCCCCTGCATGGCAATTAAGCTGAGAAAAAACCCTTCCATTGGCACCAATGGATACTCAGGGCTCTGTGGAATAGATCTGGGGTCCCAGGAAATAGATGTGGAGCTGGGGTCCCATGGCCTCATGCCTAGCAACGCCCCTGGTGACACCCACCCCTCTGCCTTTGGTGTCACTGCTTGTTCCAGCCCAGTTCCTTTACTTTGCCATTCCAGGAAAAGCTGCCTTGCAAAGAAAATTCTGATGGTCAATGATTCCTTACAAACCCACAGTCCTATAGCTTGGATAGCAATCTGTTTGAACTGTTGTTTCTGAAGAGAACAGGCCACATGAAACATTTGGCATTGCTGGTGAACTCCTGGAGATGAAGGATCAAATACCTCATTAATGGGAGAACCTAATCATTTTTGCTATAAGTCGTCATCTGAGTATGAATGGCATTGCCTATCTTTTTTAGCCCCATTCACAAACCTTGTATTTCCTCTTGCTCCAGCGCCAATGTGTCCAGTATGCACTGAAAGCACGTCCTCTGAGATGCTACATTCCCAAGAACCCCTACCAGTACCAGATATGGTACGTGGTGACCTCCTCCTACTTTGAGTATCTCATGTTCTTCCTGATCACATTGAACACCATCTGCTTGGGCATGCAGGTATGGATGAGTAGAACTCCTGCCCAGCTGTGGCATGGTGTTGCTGGTAATAGTAGTAATGGGATCCTGAGGCAAGCCTGCTTGTGGAAGAAGAGTAGCAAGGCAGTGTTCCTCTAGTGAGCAGTTGCTGATCTTGTGTTTAGAAATATCATTCCACAGTTGTACATTACAATTTCATATAATTGAACAGGCTTGGTGTCTACTGTTACAGGGATCCCAAGTATAGATATACAAATGCCCAATAAGAGGCATTGCCAGAGGAGGTATGTTGGATAAGAGGAACTTTGTATTAACTCAGCTCACTCATTGGGCTCCTCTAAACGAGTGATTTATTGCACACTCGTGATTGGCCACTCGCAAAAGTTCACGAGTCTTTTAAATGACATCATGAATGACCAGGACATCTCCAGCGACATCTGTTGGAAATTCCGTCATGAAAAGAACCACTTTTAAAGTAGTAATAGCTGGAAAAAAGTGGATTTTTCTGCCACTAGCACTTTCTCAATGGAAATGAACAGAGCATGCCTAGAAGAGAAGTATTCAATTCAAACCATGTGGTCAGCCCTCTCTGTCTGTGTAACGCAGCCCATAACAAATGCCCTGGGTAAGCACCGTGATTTCCCCTTAATGTAAAGATGCCCATTGTTAAGAACCTGTGTTCTGTATGTGCAGCTCTGTCTTCTTCCCTGATTGAGCTCTGTAAATGCAGCCATTTCTCCCTTTATGAAGGGTTTTCTTTTTAACTGAAACCAATAAATCACCTATTTTTCAACCATGTCTACAGCATTATAATCAATCGGAGACAATGAACCAGGTGTCAGATGTCCTCAATGTGGTCTTCACCATCCTCTTTACAGTGGAGATGATCCTTAAACTTATAGCCTTCAAGGCTAAGGTGAGTGGGTGGGGAGGGAACACATAAGCCCCCCTTTAGGAAGCTGGCCTGCCATTTTGCTTACTGTAACACTCTTCAGCCACGATGCTCCAAACAGACAGATGGGGAATAGAGGTGATGGGGGTTGCACACAAGCCAAAGGTTTCAGCATCAGTTCTTGGGTTGGGTAGATGCCAGAAAGGCACTAACTTTTGTTGCCTAATCGCATTTCTTTGGAGTCCAATTTCTTATTTCTTTTCCAGGGCTACTTTGGGGACCCTTGGAATGTCTTTGATTTCCTCATTGTCATCGGCAGCATCATTGATGTCATCCTGAGTCAGATTGATGTAAGTGTAATGAAGACAACCAGCATCGGAGGAAGGTTTGGGGACTGGGAGTATTTCAGACAGGACAACCATGAAATGGAAGGACAGGGGGTGGGGGAAACAGTGGCTCCCAACTACAGCATCAGCCTCCCAAGTTTCCACAGAAGATGTGAATCCCTGCATGTCCAGACAGAACGTCTGATTCACAGCAGCCATTGCTCAACTTCAGTTTCCTGCTGAAGAAGATAAGAAGGCCTGTGATCCTTGAGCTGAGGGAATTGTAGCCATCCATCCCACAGACAGAATTGGATGAGCTTAGTATGTTCTGTCACCCTTGGGCGTCTATCCCAAGAAGCACCATAAGGTGACCTGTCCTTGATCATAACTAATGGACTGATATGGCATCATACTCAAGACATTTCACCTGTCCCATAATCTCTGTGTGCTCTCTAAACATGCACGCTTGGCAATTAATATATAGCGGCAAATTTTGCTATAAAATCAACCTTGAGCTGGTTTGCCTCATGGTACTTGCAAAATTTCTGCCTTGCTGTCCATGGCAACTGTGTTTCAAGTATGTGTTTACTATGTGTGCTTCTAATGTGACTGTCTTTATGGCAACACTGGCATTTACAAGCTGTGCTTTCGTATATGTGGGCATGGATGCTATGATATACACCATAGCACATGCATACTTTGCATTGTATGGGCTTATTTAAAAAAAATCACATGAGCAGATATTACTGAATTCATGTGCCTTCTTATGCTCAGAGGGCTGCTAATGCTTCTATTTCTATAAACAGCTTCAGAAATATGTATAAACAGCTCAGGGATATACAAAATCTAGTATTCATCTGTAGTGTCCATGCCTAACGCCATATTATTAAGAAGCTCTACCAAAATCATCACACTCTCATATTGAGCATTGTCTGACTAGAAACACCTGGTGTGCTTCTTTATGGACTTAACATGCCTTATCAGCCCCTGCCAGAATCTTAGAAATCACCAGCAAAAAGATTAACCTGTTTTAGGAATTGTTTCCTAGGCTAAGGGCCCAGAGGTATTCCAAAGATTTAGCCATCAAGACACAGCTGATTGTCTTTGTTTTTTCTCTTCTTGGGGAGGGGGACAGATGGTGTCCTTCTTGACCTACTAGGGGCCTCCCAAGATTTTATACACTAAGTTTACACTAAATCTTCGACCGTAATACTCTCTTTAAACATGGCTAAAAGACTGGGTGCAAAATGGTTATGGATCAAGTTAGATGAAATTCAAGAATGTAAACTGGGGTCATGGGGACTTCCTGGTAAGTATTCTGCTTCCCTTGCTTTGGAACCAGTTGTTTTGTTCACTGTCGGAGGCAGGAATAGTTCTTTCACAGGGCTCTTTTTCTGCCACGCCGGAAAGCTGCTTCCTGTTGAATACCTGTGGGTTGCAAAAGGGCTAATGCTTGGACCATGGTTCTCATCAAATACCCTTTTCTCATCATCCTGTGGTGCTGGCAGGATCACTTAGCCCTGTTTTGATTCCATTAAAAATCCATTTTAGTGCCACTGTTCTTCCATCTTATGACATTATATTTTTGATTTGCAAACCTTGTCATTATGCCCCTTTCTGTTTTCCCTGTCTTTTCTTCCTTTCTCCTTCCTCCTAGTCCATTTGTTTCATTATTTGTATATTGATGTTTAATAAACTCCCTGCTCAGTGAGTTGTTTAGATGAGCTAACAGATGTTCTTTCTGATGGTCTCATGTCCAAAAACAAATAACGCCAAGCATTATAAGTACAGTAGCATTATGTGTGGGCCTTCCATAGGGATCAATCATATGTTTGTGTAATGGAAACACATTGTCCAAACAGGGGTTGTAGCCAAAAAAACGGGGAAGAACAGATTAGAGCAGTGATCCAGCAAATGCACACATTCTTTTCTTTGAGGCAGGATTCAGTATGACCAGCAGGTATAAAACACAAATTTGAATATGGGGCCCCAGGATTTTAAAATGTCTGCATTTGGAGATTAGTATGTTCTCTATGAATGCATTTAAAATTAATTGCAATAAACCTTAATGGATAATAACATTTTTTCTTGGCATGAGCCACCTTGTTAAATTCTGTAAAAGACTATCTCCCGCCAGGTTGATCTGTCTGATCTTTGGGTTATTTCCTTATACAAAAGAAAGTGCTAAATTTTTCAGAACTCAGCAAGATAGGAAGCACTCCAAGAGCCAAGCCCTCCTGATTATGTAACCATAAAATGTCATAGGAGGAGCTCTTAGTGGGCAAGGACATATGAATAATCCTAATCTCTTATGGAGGTGCCACAGACACACACACACACACAAACACACACAACATGGCTCACTAGTTGTCTCTTGACCATCTAGCTATAGTTGACCATGCATCAAAATCCAATATAGGCATCTAATCTTGGAATATATGGGTCTTTTAAAAATGGTCAAGGAGGCTTCTGTGCCCAGAGCTTATTATTGCAAGATAGTGTCAACTCAAACTCTTGACTTCTCTGGGCTCCTTTGTAAAATTCCAGTTCTAATGGGAAAACCCCAGGCTCTGTTCAAGTCATAGTAGTCCTTAGTTCAGTACTCTTCGCTTTAAGTCAGTCTTCTGGACATGGGTCCATATTCTGTCCAATTGCCATTATTTTGTGCATTATTCCTCCTTTATCCCTTCCTCCTTTCTGCCTGTCTTCCTCGTCGTAGTTCTAATAGCATCTTCCATGACCTCCCTTTCTGTGAAACACGACTCCTCCCAATCCTCCAGTCCATCCATAGTCTCTCTCCAACTCTCTCTGTCTCCCATGTCTCTACTTTTGTACTGTAGTTATGGGATTCCTTAGCTGACTCTCTTATTCTCTTGACAGACCATTCTTGCTTCCAGAGGTGGATTGTACTGCCTAAGCGGTGGCTGTAATGGCATTGTAAATATCAGCTGCATGAGCTTGTTGTGGACACATTTTTCTTTCATTTCCCCCTTTTTTCCCTTCCTAGACTATTCCTTATTGCCGTGTCCTGCAGTGTTAGTGTAGATTGCATGAGACTGATGCCAAAAGTGAGTCTTCAGAGATACTGTCATGGAGCAGGGGGAGAGAAAGGTGTGTGAGCCTCTGAAGAGAATGCTGGTGCTGGGCAGGAGCAAGCCTAAAGGCATGTCCATACTGCGGCTTCTTGAAGTCTTATTTTAGCAGTATTTACCCAGAAGTAAAGAAATCCCATTGGAAGAGTCCTCTAATAAATACGGTATCTTGCTTCCTACCTTAACATTGGAAAGCTAGGGCATATCTACACTGCATGCATCTATTGGTTTCAAATAAATTTAATGGCCGTGGCTTCCCTCAAAGAATTCTGGGATTTGTAGTTTGGGGGTGTTCAGAATTCTGTTAGAGATCCCTGATCCCTCTCACAGAATTATAGTTCCTTGGGGGAAGAGGCAATCACTTTTAATCCATTGTCTGTAATGTAGATATCCCCTCACTCAAACAGTCATTGATAACTTCCCATGATGTGAACTGCCAGGAACAGATTGGAAATTAGTGCAATCCCAGCACCTCTGTGTGTGTGTGTGTGTGTGTGTGTGTGTGTGTGTGTAGATTATAGGGAATGCATTGAATTTACACCTGAACACTTTTTAAAACCCCTGTGTGGTTGTGGTCCAATTGCAGACTTTCAGTAAAGACACATACCTTGCTTCAGGGGAAGGCAGCCAAGATGTAATCAATTGCTCACTTTTTTAAAGACTGGTTTTTACATCAGAATCCTAGAGCTACAGCTTAAAGAGCAAGAAAAAGTTCTTTGTCCATATTAGGATCTTAATACCTGTGTCGGCACAACTTCCTCCCCTTGTGACCTGCAATTGTGGTGCGGGTCTCTAAGGTCTCCAAAGTATTAGCTTTTACACAACATAATTCCTTTTTAACAGGAAAGTCCCAATTTGGGATGGTTTGTTCCAGGGCAGTGCCAGCTCAACCACAGGCTCAGAAACAACGTCTGTAGGATCGTTTTGTTAAGAACAATGGACAATATTAGGCAAATGTCTCGTCTGCATGCGCTGTACCACCATTCCCATCATGAGGTGGGTGTGGTTGATTTACAGGAGCAGTAGAGTGCAGTGTACATTGTAGGGTTAGCACACACAACGGTGTTGCCCGCTTTTTCAGGGCGCTTGCTTTGTAGTACTTCTGCCGTGCTGATTCATTGCGCGAGTACTGAACCAGAACACAAGAAGCACCCAAAGATATCAGCCATGAGAAAGAAGCTCTTAGTTCTCTCTCACTATCCCACACAGCAGTTTGATAAGGGCATTTGCAGTTCATTTGCCAAGGAGTGGCCTGTGATTGTAGCATTATCTAGCCCCTCAAGTCTTCTGACACTAGATTTCAGATAGACCTGGTATGAAAATGATATTGTCCTCCTGACAAAAGGCCAGGAGTTCATTGCAATGCTTAAAAGAAAAGAAAAGATTTGGAAGCAATCCTTCACCGGTCTTCCCACCCAACGTCCAACAAAGATGGAAGGCAGTCCGGAAATAAAAGAGGTTGGAATATTATGTGTAGATGGTTAGCAAGAATACATCACATTCTTATATATTCTTTAGGGCCTGCGAATTTCACTGTTGCATAGAGCTAACAACTTCTAGCTTTCAGCTTTCTATGTGAAATTTCTAATACTGCTTTGGTGACGCTTTTGTGGTTGTACCAAAAGAACAATCCTACAAAACAGATGGTAGGGACAGCAATGTCAGTGCAATTGTCAGTTTTGCTTTCTGATGTGCAGCAAGCTGTATCACCCTGAGTCTAGGGTATGGAGCGTCTAACTTCCACTGCTGGTTGTGCCAGCAGACCCATTTCACGCAACTTTTATTCTAGAAGAAGATACAGCAAATGCTGAAGATCCTGCAGCCACCAGATATAAAGCTGAACACTGAAGATCCATGGATCAGTTCGGCACTGGATGTGTGCTGTTGCACAACTGGCCCATGAGGATTGTTGTACTAATGTGTCGTGGGACTGATTGTGCATTGAATATGCACTGATGTAGTTGCTTCTTGAATCACTGTGCCAACATCTGCACAGTCTTAGGATTGGCACTACGAACAGCCATGACTTACCCACATGAGTGTTTAACTGTCATGGCTTCCCCACAATGAATGCACTCTCCTAACTAGCCCTTATTCTTAGAGTTATTCTTCATACCCACACAAAGCTCCTAAGATTCCTTAGGAGGGGTCATTGTAGCTATAGCTGTTTCAATCCAGTTTGCACTTTTAGTATAGATAAGATCTGTGTTGGCACCACATACTCCAATGCCACCCAATTCCTGATTTAAGAGGTACAAAAGGTGCTATCCTTTGATCCTTCTTCTCCTTTCCTTCATGCCATGCTGAACCAATGACTCCCAATGGTTCAGACTCATGCTTTGTTTCAATAAAGCTGGCAGTCCAACAGTTCTAGAAGTAACATAGTGTTAGTCCAGGGAGGAATTCCTAGGTGTAAAACCAGGAGATTCATCTTTCTGTTAGAAACCTGAGTATAATGGTGGTGGCATGAATCTTCTTCATGTATTCCATACCTTCTATTCAGCATGTAATCACCTATGTAGTTTTATCAAATCCCTTAGTTTAGCATGCTGTTGGCCCTAAGACCCTAGGTCTACCTGTGTTGAACCATTGCTGTGCTTATTGCCATGGGATATATTTACAGACCAAGCCGCTGGCACTCCAGGGAGCAAGCAGTGCTGGAGAGGACATAGCACAGGTATTTTTTTATTTTTTTATTTACAATATGTATATGCTGCCCTTCAGCAGAGCTTTCAGGGTGTTACCAAAAACAAGATAAAACACAAATAAAATGTAACAATATATTTAAAATGGGGGGGATCATTTAAAAGCCTTGGAGAATTATAAAAGGAATTTGCCTGGCAAGGAAAAAATAATAATGTACATAGTAGGTGGGGCTCTTTGAGGAGGGAATTCCATAAATGGGGCACCACCTGCCTTACATTGGATGGTGGGAACACCTGGAGGAGAGCCCCCTAGATGACCTCAATATGTGGGCAGATTAGTAGGTATTCCTCCAGCTAAGTCCTAGACCATCTCCATCAGCTCAGACAGAGCTGGATAATGGGATGGTTGGTATATCAACCAAACTATAGATCTGTCCTTTGTGGTTAACATCAGGTACAAACACCCTATTCAGGTGCTCTGCTGGACAGAAATCCTGAAGAGGGAGAGTGACTCCTTATAGATCAATCTTGCCCATCTCTGTCCCTCATGTCTACGTTGGTGCTGCACGTAGACACAAGGTAGGCAGAACTAAGGAAGGTCAACACATTCCACCCCATCTATCCAAGTCTTAGTAATGCACACCAGGTCAGCCCCCTCATCTATAGTTAAATCATGGATAGTAGCTGTCATCTTATATATAGACAAGCTTGATTAACTCAACAGATTCATGGGTAAATAACATCTGCTTCCTTCACCTGATTCATTCTCACTCATTGCCTAAGAGATGTGCTCTTTCCACAGCTTCCTACCATAGATCCTGATGAAACTGGTCGGATCTCTATCACTTTCTTTCGGCTTTTCCGAGTCCTACGGCTGGTAAAACTGTTGAGCCGAGGAGAAGGCATTAGGAATTTGCTCTGGACCTTTATCAAGTCCTTCCAGGTAAATACATCCCATTTGGCTGGAAGGCTAGATGAGTCAGGCTCTGGGCAAAGGGAAGGTCCTAGCAGTAGGATGGGATTGGGTGAAGTGGAGACAAACATTGTGATCAACACTTTCTGTATCATTACATTACTGGTGTTGTGTAATATGTATGACCTTTGGATTCTTTTATGCTTTGCCCCATAGGCACTTCCTCATGTGGCCTTGCTGATTGTGATGTTATTTTTTATCTATGCCGTGATTGGGATGCAGGTAAGGATGCAAGTGTATTCCCTCAGTGGAGGTGCGACCAAGATCCTAGTTATATATTAAAAAGGGCCTTTGGAGACCCTTGGAGAAGGGTCAGAGGTGGTACTGTCATTCCCTTCCTTGGAAGCCCTGCTTGCTTGGTTGCTCTTAGATTTCTTGTCCTTCTCATCTCAGGACCAAACTGCACTTGACTTTAAAGATGTAGCAAGATGCTATGTCTCTCCCCACCACTTATTTTTAAACAAAACTCTGAAATAAGCACAGTACAGGGGATCCAGTCTAGATGAGGACCCTACAATGAAGTGGTGGTAATAGTGGGGGGTTTATACCTTTACTCCCACTACAGTCCCAATCTAGATCAGGGTCCTGCACCTGCAATTTATATTGCCAAAACGCAATCCCCTTAGCAATATGCCTCCCCCTCCCCGATCTGGCTCAGGACCACAGTGGTGGGCAAAGGGTTAAAGCTACTTTTGGCAATGTAAATTGCAGGTGGCTCACTGGGTGAGTGGCTGGGGCAATTACAGGATGAATGCTGTGCTCCCATACAGAATGCAGAGTACTCCAAGCAACTGGGGGGAGGGGATCTACACTACTGCTTTTAAAGCACTTTGAAAACGTTTTGAAAACTGTATATGCAGTGTGTCCTGGGCTCCAACAGTTGTCAAAACTGTAATAAAGCGCTTTAAAGCAGTAGTGTAGATCCCCCCCTGGACACTAACTACACATTACTTCAGTGTATCATGTAACTTCTCTTCTTCTTTTTTACTCCATAGTAAGTGTAGGTGATCCAATCCAGATTGAGATCCTAGCAAAGGGTGTGTGTGTGTGTGTTGTGTTAGGTGGCATAATCCTCCCCCCTCCATTACAACCCCAATCTAGATCACACCCCTCCATCTACCCACATCTGTTATTTATATTGGCTCAAAAGTGATCCTTTTTTGGCAATGTAAATTGCAGGTGAGGGTGCCCTAATCTGGCTTGGGACCACAGTGGGGGGGGGAGGGGTTAAAGTCCCACCCCCACCTACACACTAAGGTCCCTATCCAGATGGTTCCTGTGCCTGCTTCAGCAGGGCTGTTCTTGTGACATCAATGGGACTTAATCTCTCTCTAGTAAGATTAGGGATTGCAATCACATTCATTTCACTTCCTTTCCAGGGATGGGAGGGAACCCCAAAGAATCAGAGATAATGGGTGCTTCCTGATGAGGCTTTTATTGTGCAATTGCCCTGCCTCAAACATGGAATTTTACAGGGGTCCAGACTTCATCATCTTCCATTTTCAAGGTCCCTGTGTTTTCCCACCTCTTCTGTCTTTTTGCTTACCACAAACAATCTGTTTAGGAGGACAGAAGGAGTAGCTGCACAATGCCTTTTGATTGGTAGTGCTAAGAGCTGTCTGTTTGGACTGGAAGCACCCAAACTAAACAGCTGTTGTAAAATGAAGACTATAACAAACAGCCAGTGTGGTGTAGTGGCTAAAGTGTTGGACTGGGAGTCGGGAGATCCAGGGGGAATCCGCACGTCATACCGAGACCTCTTCTAAGCGACCCCAGTGCGGCGTGAAAGTGATTGTATAACTTGCCTTTGGAAGAGCCAAGGAAGAGACGTCTTTGCTGCCACCGCCGCCACCCACAGACCTCCTCGCCGACTGGCGAGGAGAGCTCGGCTGAAGAAGGCGGGGTTGAGAGCGGAAGAAGCTCTCCACCCCGCCTTCTTCCCCCGAGCTCTCCGTCCCAGCCGGCGAGGAGGGAGTTGGGTGGTGGCGGCGGCAAGGACGCTTCTTCCTCGGCTCTTTTACAGGCAAGTTACACAATCGTTTTCGGGGTGCACTGGGGGCGGATGCAAGCGCCCTGAGAACGATGTGCGGATTCCCCCCCAGGTTCTAGTCCCCACTCAGCCATGGAATTCCACTGGGTGACTTTGGGCCAATCACAGACTCTCAGCCCAATCTACCTCACAGGGTTGTTGTTGTGAGGATAAAATGGAGAGGAGGATTATGTACGCCACCTTGGGTTCCTTAACAAGAAAAAAGGGGATAATAATAATGATGATGATGATGACGATGACGATGATGATGGAAATTGGTCCAAAAAGCACAGATTCATCAGAGAAACACGCAATAGGAATTGATGCCTCCAACCAAGTTGAATTCCAGCCAATGATGAACAACCTTTTTGATTTACAGATGTTTGGGAAAGTTGCTCTGGTGGATGGAACCCAAATAAATCGGAACAACAACTTTCAGACCTTCCCGCAAGCAGTGCTGCTGCTATTCAGGTTGGCATCATTTCAGGCCTTTCCAAAATTCTGACTACAGCACACAAAAAAGTGAAAGGATCCTAAAAAAGACGACATGAACTTCTGTACAATTTACATATGCTCATATTTATATTTAGAAGTAAATGTAGAAATCTTGTCATTTAAATAGAAATGCCATGCATCTCACCATAGTGGGGGAAGTCTGTGACCAGGTGGGCTTGTGAGCCGGCTCGGCCTGCTGTTCAGGTGCTGACTTGGATTAGGATGGATGAATTCCCTTGAGCCCTGTTTGACCTTTGGCCCGCCAGATGCCCGACCCCAGTGTGCCTGCTGGGCAAGCCAGCAGACGGTCTGCAGGTGCCAAGCAAGAGCTCACATTCCCCTGCCCCCCATTTTGGTCCATTAGCTGTGATTTGTGCAAATTCACGGCTGGGAATATTTATGGAAATCGCAATTTGCTCAAAAGCATGGCCATAAATAGAGCAATTTGCATAAAAAATAATTTTGCAGACATCATGATTTCCGTCAAGATCTGTGTAAAAAAAGAAGTGGGAAACCACAAGCTTGTCTGACCCTTGTTTAGTTTACTGCCATGTGCTCTGCTTGGGGCTGCCCTTAAGGATGACACAGAGGTTGCGTCTATTGGCACAGGCTGTGCTTAAAGACCTAAACAGTCTGGGACTTCACTGTTTGAGGTAGCACATCTCCCTGTATACATTTGCCTGAGTATTAACACCTGCCGAGGAAGTTCTTCTCTGTGCCCCACCATTAGGAGCTGTACTGCAAGAGAGAGCCTTCTCAGCTGTGGCACCCCACGGTTTTGGAATGCCCTCCCTTGGAGGCCCAACTGGCATCAATGCTGGCTTCATTTCTGTGCCAACTTAAGACCTGGCTATTTACCCAAGCCTTGGACCTTATGGACTGTTGCTCAGTTTTGGTTTGGTTGCTTGGGTTTTTCATGCTGATTTTATATTATTCTGGGTTTTATGATGAATAGTTTTTATTATTGTACCCACCCTAAGATCTAGTGATAGAGAACAGGTTAGAAATACATTAAAGAAATAAATACATTTGCCAACACACCATCTGCCTGGAGATTAATTAGGCTTTGGAACAAATCTAGTGTTTTGTGGCCCTTCAGATTTCACTCACTCTGCTACATGCCAGAATAGATACTCATTTGTAGTTTTTCTTTTTAATATAAGCAATTCCAAAACTGCAGACGAGGGCAGGGCATAATTGTCATTTGACAATATACGGGACTAGATTCCAAAGACTGCTGGCCTCCATCCCCTTTCCAAATCATGATATGTCCTCTCATCTACTTAATGCATTCCGGAAATGCAGCCCTGTTTCACTTTTACCCCTTTCTCTAGGTGTGCTACAGGTGAGGCCTGGCAGGAGATCTTGCTGGCAGCTAGCTATGGCAAGTTATGTGACCCCAAATCTGACTATGCTCCTGGGGAAGAATACACTTGTGGCACAGGCTTTGCTTATTTCTACTTCATCAGCTTCTACATGCTCTGTGCATTCCTGGTATGTTCTTCTTTGCTCTGCTATCTTATGCTTATTTCCTGGACAATGAATATACATCAACAGCATATTAATAAATGTGGCAGCATCAGCATTTTCCTCACGGGCCAAACTATAGGTGATGGGGAGTTCGTTTGGCTTTTCACCTCATTCACAATAAAATGAGTGCATGGGATAAGGGTGCTCATCCTCTTCCACACTTTGGCTCCCCATATCAGTTGGTCCAGGCACCTCTCTACAAAAAAACATCTTTAGAAGCATGAGAAGGAAATGTAAATTACATTTGTTCTAAGGCTTCATTTCTATCCTTCACAAAGAACTTGATGAATTTGTTGATCCTTGGAACTTCAGAATGGAGCAGTTTAAACTACTGTCCCAAACCAAGTCTAAGGTCTAGAAACAGAGGGCCGTGTTGTTGTTTTTGAAATCATTGAAGCTGGTTCAAAAGAGGGAATTGATGCTTATGATGCGTGCTTTCATCCCACAATCATCTCTGGTCAAATGGATTTTGCAGGATTTTGTACTGTTTCAAAAACCTCTTTGACCAAAGGTGGCAGTATGGCAAGATCTACCCCAAGCAGGATATGACATTTTGAAAACGGTTTGAAAACTATAGTAGTAGTAGTATCCCGCCTTTTGCCCAATACTGGGCCTCAAGGTGGTATTACAAAGTTTAAAACATACATTTTAAAACATAGGAAAAGAAATGAAAAAATAAAATAAAATACACAACAAAATTATAAGTCATTAACATAGATGGAGGACCAAATTACTCTCCAAAGCCCTGCTGGAACAAACACGTTTTAGCCTGCTTCCGAAAGCCCATCAAGGAGGGAGCCAGCCTAGCTTCCCCAGGAAGAGAGTTCTAAAGTACTGGAGCAGCCACCGAGAAGGCCCTCTCCCATGTTCCCACTAAGCACGCCTGTGAAGATGGTGGGACTGAAAGAAGGGCTTCTCCAGAAGATCTTAAAGTATGGGCAGGCTTATAAGGGAGAATATGGTCTTTCAAATGTATATATGGTGTGTGTCCTGGGCCCCAACAGTTGTCACTACTGTTATAAACCATTTTAAAGCAATAGTGTAGATCCAGGCTGGGACAGAAGAAATGTGCCTTTCTCAAACCACTTCCAATTCTCTTTTTTGTTTAAAGCTATTGCTTTTCTACAGCCCTAGGTTTGCCCCTTCATGTAAGTCTTTTCATTCTCACTGATGAAAGGTTGTTAAGAGGATTCCATAAATTGATATTAGGAGCTGCTAATCTTCAGTCTCCAGAGTTTAGGAAGTTCACTGTTCATGACCCTCAAGTTCCCTGAAATGCAAACTTTCCCATGCAATTCGTTCAGGCCTTTGAACCATGGATAGTTAGGCAATAGGCATCAAGATGAATAGATTGTCTTTGGAAGGGCAAACAGAGGCCATTCCGAAGAACCTTGTAGAATGCCTGTGACATGCTTCACCTCCCACTTTGACTATTGCCTGCACTTTTAAAACCATTTAAAAAGAAATATGGATAGTAGAATTGCTGAACAGTTTGCCTTAATGTCCGAGATCAGACAGCTGGTTTTTAAAGCACAGGGAAGAGTTTGCTGCCATGAAAACTTGATGCCAAATAAACCACCCTTTGATTATGCTTCCTTGAGTTGCATATGGATTGTGTGCAGACAGGGCTGGTGCCAGACGATTTTGCATCCTAGGCAAGGCGAGCCACTTGCACCCCACCTCAAAAATTGCCAACTTAGATTCAGCTGTTCAAGAAGAGTTTCTGAACCCTTATATTTTCCTTTTATTATGTTTTTTCTTAAAACAGCTAATTTGTATAAAACTGTGGCCCTTAAAGGGCAGTGCTGCACCCCTCTGAGGTCTGCGCCCTAGGCGGCTGCCTAGTTGGCCTAATGGTAGTGCTGGCCCTGTGTGCAGGCCATCAGCAGACTTCGCTCCAGTGGAAGCGTCAGCGCCACTGTCCTCTGCCATCTTTCACTGACGTTGTGTCAATACATCTCTCCTTAGATTATCAATCTCTTTGTCGCTGTCATCATGGATAACTTTGACTACCTCACACGGGATTGGTCCATATTGGGTCCACATCACCTGGATGAATTCAAAAGAATCTGGGCAGAATATGATCCTGAAGCCAAGTGAGAACCTATCTGTTATGAAGCTTGTAATTTTTATTAATGACTCCACTGACAATGAAAAGCAAGCTCAGTGTTACTTCCGAGAAATATTGTGTGGAGTTAGTGCTTGGAAGAGGTTTGAGAATAAAATCACATCTATATATATACAGCAGCCTTCATCAACCTGGTGCCCTCCTGATGTTTTGGATGATCTCCCATCATCCCTGACCATTAGCCATACTGACTGGGTCTGATGGGAGCTGTAGTCCAAAAGATATGGAGGGCACGAGGATGGTGAAGGCTGATCTACAGAAGAGGAATTCTTCTTCCCCCCCAATTTTATCAGATGTTTCATTCTGAATATAAAACTATGATCCTAAGGGCAAAATCCAACATCCGTCCTACTTCGAGTCCATGACCAACTTAAGTCCCATTAATTTCAATAGGTCTACTCTAAGTAGGGCTGGTGCTGGATTTTGCCCTAAGATGCTTACTTGGAATTCCCATAGATGTATTTGAAAGTATAAAATAGGGATATCAGAGGGCTATTTTTCCTGCTCTTACTGTGGTTGCTGCTAGCTATAATTGTAAAGAGCTGCCTGTAAAAAAGGGACAGAGATCCACATGCTCACTTATGGTACATCTAATATTTTGCTCCCAAGATACATTTAGAATGGCTAACACTTCTGAAGACACAACAGCCAAGATTAAATTTGGTGCTCTCTCCGGTGTGGGAAGAGACTTCCACAGACTCAGCATGATCTGTTTATCTGAGCACATGTCTAGCAGCCATTTGCTGTATCATGTGTTCAATATTCCTTTCTTTTTTAAATATAGTCCCTTGTGAGGGCTGAACTTTTATATAAAAAAGGAACTGAGACCCACTTCACAGTTTGGGCTGACATAATGCAGTGTAACATAAAAGCAAATATCTGTGTTCGCATGTGTGTATCATGCATGTGTCTACATTGACCATGGCAACAAACATGTGTTTTGTCACAGTGCAATGTATGAGGCAGGGAGACTGACTCATGTAGTTCTGCCTACATAGTTTCACACATGCACGTATCATGGCTACATTTGCAAAGTTTTCAGCCCATGTGGGTCCTCACCTATCCACAAGGCTTGGAGGGAGTTAAGACCTCCACATTGTGCGTAGATAACTTCCCATTTTTGGTGTGCTGGAAGGCAAAAAGTACTTGCTTCTTCACTTTTAGTTCTACACCAGTGATGAGGGTGGGGGGAGAGGAGTTTGCTCAGTTTTCGCACTTTTGAACCGATATGTGAACGGAAATTCTGCTATCTTTCTAAATTTGCACTTCTCTGATTCAAAAAGAAAACATATATTAGAGGAAAGTCCAGACAGTGATATGTATACTAGTGAAAACAACATTCAAATGAATTATATTAAGGCAAATTGCTTGCAGAAATGTGTATGTTAGGCAAAACTCTCTACAAAAATGTGTGTATTGGGGAAAATGCACACAAAATGCTCACACATTTTCTTGCAAACTCAAAAAAGAATTCTCAAACTTCAGGATGAACTGAACTTCTGAAATCTCTTCATTGGCTTCCAATTCACTTCAGAATCCAATATAAACTTCTCCTGTTGACCTTCAAAGCTTTTCACTGTCTAGCTCCTTCCTATCTCTCCTCTCTCATCTCACACTATTGCCCCGCTCGAGCTCTTCCGCTCCTCTGATGCCATGTTTCTCGCCTGCCCAAGGGTCTCTACTTCCCTTGCTCGGCTTCGTCCATTTTCTTCTGCTGCCCCTTATGCCTGGAACGCTCTTCCAGAACATTTTAGAACTACAAGTTCAACCGCAGCTTTTAAAGCTCAGCTAAAAAAATTTCTTTTTCCTAAAGCTTTTAAAACTTGATTTTGTTCTGACTTTACCCTACCCAGTGCCTGTTTACCCTACCCTGTGCCTGTTTGCATTCTCTTCCCTTCCTTATTGTTTTATTATGATTTTATTAGAATGTAAGCCTATGCGGCAGGGTCTTGCTATTTACTGTTTTACTCTATACAGCACCATGTACATTGATGGTGCTATATAAATAATAATAATAATAATAATAATAATAATAATAACAACAACAACAACAACAACAACTAAAGATATTTTTCTCTCTCAGTTTCTCATTTTTCCCAAATTGGCAGATTTATCTATTCTTATTGTACACTACACCACCACATCAAGGACATGAGCAAGTGTTATGGATACATTCATTGAGATAAAGAATGGGCCAAATAGACTGCTGGACTGTGGTCTCCAGCTGTTAGAGTTAGGGACTGAAGTTCTATGTCTGCACCGGATGGATAAACCATGACTGCCTCTTTCTGTTCCTCAGGGGCCGCATCAAACATCTAGATGTGGTGACTCTGTTGCGACGAATCCAGCCTCCCTTGGGCTTCGGGAAGTTTTGTCCTCACCGTGTGGCTTGCAAGGTAAAAGTCATCAGGAAATGTTTCTTTATTGATCCTAACTAGGGCTGAATTCTTGAACCTTCATTCCTGTCCCCTAGGCAAAACGGCACCACAGTCACCATTGCAATGGACAACATTAATTTTTGAAAAGGTGTAGGAATTAAGGGCTGGTGCTCAGTGGGGTCAAATGAATATCCGGTGTCAAATAAAGGGCAAGATGTTGTAATGGCTATCATGGGTGGGGTGCCTGGGCGTGCTCTGGAAGTGTGTCTAAGTGTCTGTGTGTATAGATTGGGGTGGGCCTAGGGCTGCATGGGACCTTTGGCCCAATTTCAGAAGTCCTCTGCATGCAATCTGGCAAGAGCACTCTGTCCCTTCTATGGCAGCCTGCTGCATGGGAAGGAAGAGGGAGGGAGAGAAAAGGGGGTGGCAGAAAGGAAAAGGGGGGTGCCTTTGGCCCCATCCACTTTTGCCTTTGGCCCCATCCACCACTGACATGCGCCACCCCAATCTATTACTCATCAGGGAATGCAGCCCTTGACAGAAAAAAGGTTGTCCACCCTAAATAGGTAGATAGGTAGATATAGATATATTGTGTTGTCTTTGTCATGTGTAACTGTGTTTGTTTTGCAGCGCCTGGTGGGCATGAATATGCCCCTGAATAGTGATGGTACTGTCACCTTCAATGCTACACTCTTTGCTCTGGTGAGAACTGCTCTCAAGATCAAGACAGAAGGTGAGAGATGAAACCTACCAATGGCTACGTCCTGAATAACTCCATTGTGTTCCTTCATAGCTGCTATTATTCATCTTCTGAGTCCTAAAGCGCATTAGTCACCTTATATGCCAGCAGAAGCTCTACTGACCTCAAAATCCATTACTGCACGATTACACAGGCCCAACAGAAGATGCGATAAATCAACAGTAACTAATGTCTTTCCAGTGCATTTAATCACAAGACCTCAACAGGTCAGGTCCTCATCTGTTGTTTATTAGCGTAAGTAGCTTCAGCATGGAGCCATGCCAAGATGCAGTTTCTGGCATGCTGGTGCTTTAAAGAGCCTGAGCTTTGCAAAAGGCAAATGCTGAGGATGTCATCTACCTGAGGGCTGATAAAGGTGAAAATACGTATCCACAAAGGCCACTTTCCTCAGCCATTGGCCATGTTGCTTAGGAATGATAGGAGATGTAGTAAATGTCGATCTGATTCTCACGTAAATGGAGCACTGTGGCTTGTTATTATGTGCAAACCTGGCCAGGGTAGGTTGTTGGGTGGCTAAGAAAAGAACTCATGGTCTGTTTTAGAGTTGAGGGTGGTTTCTTAACAACAACCTACCCTGGTTGGGTTTGCACATAACAACAAGCAATGGTGCGTCCCTGCAACAGATTGTATTTTTGAAATGGTGGCCAAGCACTGCAACAACAAGCCCTGTGGGTAATTTAACCCTCAGCAGCTTGATGTTATAGATGAACCAGCCCATTGTGTAAATATTGGACAATGTTGGTCACCTTGAGCTGTCTCCAAACCGCCCAGAGAGCTTCGGCTGTGTGGTGGTATGTAAATGTAATAAATAAATAAATAAATAAGATAAGGATGGATATATTGTTGTACTGTGGGTGGCCAACAGTACACAGTATTTAAAAACAGTCAACACGAAGAATGAGAGGAAAAAAACCACAATCCTAATAAAAACAACTAAATGAAACAAATGAAGAACAACAGAGGAAGCAATAATTCCAACAAAATTCAATGAATAATTTAATAAATCTAGAGAACTTAATAAATCTAGAGAACTGGTGTATATAGGCAGTAAGCCTATGTGCACCCATTGCTGGGGAACATGGGTTGAAAGTGTTGTTACACCTCGGGGGGATCTACACTACTGCTTTAAAGCGCTTTATAACAGTTTTGACAACTGTTGGGGCCCAGGACACACTGCATATACAGGTTTCAAAACGTTTTCAGAGTGCTTTAAAGTGCTTTAAAAGCAATAGTGTAGATCCCCCTTGTTTCCTGCTTGTGGGTCCCTGGTCGGCCACTGTGTAAGCAGAGTGCTGGACTAGATGGACCCATGATCTGATCCAGCATGGCTCTTACGTTCTTAACCAACAACAAAACCAGTGTTACATTTCAACCACACATACCAGCCCATGCATACAAACCCTAACTTTTATCCCCTTCCCCCTGCATCTGACAGCTCATGGGCACACAGTATTTGCACACCAGACATCTGTGGTGAATGCTACACTTACATATGGCCCGTAAATGGTGACAAGAGCCTCTTAAATGTGACACCAGCTAGCTGGAGTGCCTACCTACATCGGCAAGTCCTTTTCAGTGGCCTTCATATGGTTGTTGCTCTGTTTAAATATGCCCTCATTAAATGTGCCACTGGAGGGTAACACATGACCCCTGTTAATAGCAATGTCACACCATGCTATATGAAAAGAAGGGGAAATGAAGAAAATGATGACATTTTATTGTAAGATGAGATTTTAATTTAAATTAATTAATATAGCATTGATTATTCAGGCATGATTAGTTGCTGATGGAAGACAAGGAGGACAGGGATAAATTACCATGGGTGATTTGTTGACATAATAAGTCAGGAAGGGAGGGACCACAGCTCAGTGCTGGAGCAGATGTTTGCATGAAGAAGACCTCAGGTTCAATCCCTGGTTTTGTAGCAGGCTAGGAAATATGTCTGCTTGAGGCTATAGAAAGCCGCTGCCAGTCAGAGCAGACAATACTGGATAAGGTGGACCAATGATCCAACCCCATATAAGACAATTTCATATGACTGGTTTGTGGTTTTGTAGGTAACTTTGAGCAAGCCAATGAAGAGCTGCGGATGATTATCAAAAAAATCTGGAAGAGAACCAGCATGAAACTCTTGGATCAAGTCATTCCACCAATTGGAGGTAAGTCCACCATTTGGCAACCGAGAGAAAATTTCTGATCATTCCCCTTTATAATGCTTGTGTAGGCCACCTATCACAAATTTGCTTTGCATGTTCTCAAGCAGCCTGGGATGTGCAGGCTGCCCAGGTATTGTTCTTGAGCAAACATACTGGCCTGGTTCAGAAAAACACACTAAACTATGCTGCTTAACCACAGAATGGTTCCATTTTGTGGTTAAACAGCATAGTTTAGTGTGTTGTCTGAACCAGGCCAATCTCTCACTTGTGTGTCCTTCTCTAGATGATGAGGTAACTGTCGGCAAGTTCTACGCTACCTTCCTCATCCAGGAGCACTTCAGAAAATTCATGAAGCGTCAGGAAGAGTATTATGGATACCGTCCTAAGAAGAATGCCATAGAAATCCAGGTAAAAGGGAAATGGGGCTGAGGAATCCTTCATGTTTCCCTCAACCATAAGAAATCGGAAGGTGTTTTTTTCCTATCCACATTGAAGCAAAAGGGGATGAAAGCAAGCCAACAAAATAATCCAGTATTTCTTATGTTTAGCAATTGATTAAATTTGTGCTAAAACTATGATTCTGGTAGGGGAAGGCTATCAATGGCTACTAGCCCTGATGATTATGTACTACCTCCACTATCCAAGGCAGTAAACCTGTGTGCACCAGCTGCTGGGGAACATGGGTGAGAGGGTGCTATTACACCTTGTCATGCTTGTGGTCTTTTGGTCAACAGCTGGTTGGCCACTGTGTGAACAGAGTGCTGGTCTAGATGGGCCCTCAGTCTGATCCAGCAGGGCTCTTCTTATGTTCTTATAATTCCTCATTCATAGCAAGTCAGGAATTTACCTTTCTGGCCATTGCCATTTTGGCAGCATGTTTATTTCCCTGGGCCCTTCCATTCTTTAAATTTTTGCTAAAACACTTTTTTAGCCTGCATTAAAAAAATGATTAAAGTAACCACACAATAGCAATTACTTGCCTAAAAAAATGTTTTAGCACAAATTTAAAAAGTGATTGGAAAAAAAATTAAATGTTGTTAAAGCAGCATGCTCACAGGATGGGTCCACCCCACCCATACAGCTATGTCACACTCATGTGGATAAAACATAGTAGGATATATAAACACAAAAAAGGGCTATACCCCCTGAAGTATGGCAAGTCTGTTGCAATGCTGAACGTAGCTTACAGCAGAAGAGCAAGAAGCTGACAGTCCAGAAACGCTCCTTGTTCCTATGAGCTCCATCAGACAAGTGTATTATTGCATGCTCGTTACTGGGCACTCAAGGAGTTTGCTCAGGTCCCTCACACAACGTTATCTGCCTACCATGCGCCTTCCATCCCTTCTGGCCTTCTTCGTGCCACAAAAAAATCCTTTGTTTTAAACTTAAAATAAAGACAGAAGTTGTCGCTTTCTCCTGCTGTGTGCAGGAGAAGCAGCAAGATCAAAACAGCCCCTGAATGGGCCATGTGCAGGTTGTTTACTTCCTCTTTCAAAAGAGGAAGTAATGAGGGACAAACGTGCGGGCGGAGAAGCAATGGTAAGCAAACATGATTTTCCCCTGTGTGATGATGCTTTATATTAAAGCTCCATCCGACGAGCATTTTATTGCACGCTCATTACTGGGCACTCATGGAGCTTGCTCAGGTCCCTCACAAGATGTTGTCTGCCTCCCATGCGCCTTCCACCCCTTCTGGCCTTCCTTGTGCAACAAAAAGAACCTCGTTAAGTCTGATGTATTTTTAAACATGGAATTGCTGCTCTCTCCTGCTGTGTGCAGGAGAAGCAGCGCCATTAGAACAGTGGACTCAATGGGCCTCGTGCTCATTGGGTACTTCCTCTTTTGAAAAGAGTAAGGAAAACAGGGGCGGAGAAGTGAAGGTGGGGAGCGTGTTAACCCCCGGTGTGATGGAGCTTTTAGTCTGGTCAGTGTAAGCACTGCTTTATCTTTTGTGGGAAGCTGGCAGGGTGATGTCTGTGCAGTGTTTAAAAATATGAACCTAAACCCCCCAAGTTTATTTCAGTGAAAGGGGATCAGGTGGGTTGATTCACCCCCTTGCTCCCTCTCTTCTACTCCATTCCTTTCCCAACCTGGTGTGAATGGTCCCCACCAATGTTACTTCCAGGCTGGCCTGAGGACCATTGAAGAGGAAGCTGCTCCTGAGATCAAAAGAGCCATCTCTGGGGATCTGACAGCAGAGGAAGAGCTTGAGAGAGCCATGGTGGAGGCAGCAATGGAGGAAGGCATCTACAGGGTGAGTATGAACAATGAGATCACCTACACTTAATGTCCCCTGGCTCTCAGGAGCAAACTTGAGCAGTATCATGCCTGTGCCTCACTTGCACTGCTCTTGCACAAAATGACACCATCCTCCACCCCCCGCATGCTTCCCTCACATGGAAGTATGTTTCCTCATCACTAACAGCACAATATTGTTTTCTTGGTAGCAATGGGCCAAATGTTAAAGAGCAGAATGAGCTCTGAGTTCTCCTGCTTAATATTTCTAAGTTAGTGTTAGTGGTTATAGAAACATAGAATTGTGGAGTTGGAAGGGACCACAAGGATCATCTAGTCCAACCCTCTGCATTGCACAGGAAAACCAGTTAAACCATCCGTGAGAGGTAACTGTCCAGCCTCTTCTTAAAAGCCTCCAGAGATGGAGAACCCACAACCTCTGTAGGTAGACTGTTCCACTGTTGTACAGATCTTACTGTCAGGAAGTTTTTTCCTTATATTTAATCATAATCTAAGTAGCTCACTTATAACCATTCTTTCAGTTCCTAATTTTTGTGGCCATGGAAAATTGTTCTTAACCATCTTCCCTGTGGCACCCTTTTATGTACCTGAACATTGTCTTTTATATACCTATGAGCAAAATACTCATTATTATTGAGGAGAAAAGCTTCTAAATTATAAGGATCTTTTCTGAGCTAAGTGATCTTCACACAACATTCAAGTGCATCCCTCTAAGTGTGGGTCAGGCGATAATTAAGCCATCTTATGCATCCGTCCCTCAAAGTGCACGCACACACATACAAATACACATGTCTCTCTTTGCAGAGCTTTATCTTTGCCCTGTAGAAGTCAATGGGACCCACTGAGAACAAAGACACATCTTCTCTGTATTGAGCCTTCATGAGTTTCATTTCTGGTCACACTAAAATGTGATGAAGAGGAAAAAATCCTAGAACAGTTTTAAAGTCAACCTAGAGGTGCTATCATTACTGTTCTGAACTGCTGTTGTTGTATAAGATGCAGAATTTGCAGTCTGGGAGAAGATTCACAAGATTTCTGAATGAGCTCTTCATAAGCCCATTTAGAATGAGATGGTTGTATTAATGTTGATTGAAATCTATTTTTGATGTTATTTTATTTCATTTTGTATTTTATTGATTTATAAGTTTTGTAAGCCATGGAAAAACTTGCTTGATGGGTAGTATAAAGGTGTAGTGATGGCCACCAATTTGGATGGCTTTAAAACGGGGTTTAACAAATTTCTGGAGAAGAAGGCTATCAGTAGCTACTAGTCCTGATGGCTATGTGCTACCTCCAGTATCAGAGGCACTAAGCCTATATACACCAGTTGCTGGGGAACATGGGTGGGTGGGTGAAGTTGCACTCAAACTTCAAAGTGATCTTGATAGGCTGGAGTGCTGGGCTGAAAACAACAGGATGAAATTTAATAGGGATAAATGCCAAGTTCTACATTCAGGAAATAGAAACCAAAGGCACAGTTACAAGATAGGGGATACTTGGCTCAGCAATACTACAAACGAAAAGGATCTTGGAATTGTTGTAGATTGCAAGCTGAATATGAGCCAACAGTGCGATATGGCTGCAAGAAAGGCAAATGCTATTTTGGGCTGCATTAATAGAAGTATAGCTTCCAAATCACATGAGGTACTGGTTCCTCTCTATTAGGCCCTGGTTAGGCCTCATCTAGAGTATTGCGTCCAGTTCTGGGCTCCACAATTCAAGAAGGACGCAGACAAGCTGGAGCGTGTTCAGAGGAGGGCAACCAGGATGATCAGGGGTCTGGAAACAAAGCCCTATGAGGAGAGACTGAAAGAACTGGGCATGTTTAGCCTGGAGAAGAGAAGATTGAGGGGAGACATGATAGCACTCTTCAAATACTTAAAAAGTTGTCACACAAAGGAGGGCCAAGATCTCTTCTCGATCCTCCCAGAGAGCAGGACACGGAAAAATGGGCTCAAGTTAAAGGAAGCCAGATTCCAGCTGGACATCAGGAAAAACTTCCTGACTGTTAGAGCAGTGCGACAATGGAATCAGTTACCTAGGGAGGTTGTGGGCTCTCCCACACTAAAGGCCTTCAAGAGGCAGCTGGACAAGCATCTTTCGGGGATGCTTTAGGGTGGATTCCTGCATTGAGCAAGGGGTTGAACTCGATGGCCTTGTAGGCCCCTTCCAACTCTGCTATTCTATGATTCTATGATTCATGCCCTGCTTGTGGGTTCCCGGTCAACAGCTGGTTGGCCACTGTATGAACAGAATGCTGGACTAGATGGACCCTTGGTCTGATCCAGCATGGCTCTTATGTTCTTATGAAAATGCCATAAATAAATAAATAAATAAGTCTAACCTCTTACCCTGAGGTAGTATACCTTGTATCTAAACTATGACATAGATGCAAATCTAAAATTACAACATCAACATCTAGCCTGAAATCTTGTGTTGCCTTTTAACAGCCCTGCAGGGGAGGCTGCTGGCACGGGTGTTAGGGTTGTTGGGGAAGACTCTGCTTCCAGGTCCAGCACAGAGCAGCTGTTTTGTCTTGGGCTAACTGCTAGCCATGTCCAGTTTTCCAGACTAACTTGTGGAAATTTCCCAGTCTTCTTGTAAGTGTTCAAGGATCTCAGCACAAAGCTAACCATTGTTATTCATGCCCATGCTTGAATTATTTTCTATTTTTTTAATTTATTTTATTCATTTATTTATACCCCTCTCTTTTATTCTCACAACAACCCTGTGAGGTAAGTTAGCCTGAGAGAGAGAGAGTGACTGACCAAGTGAGTTTCAGGGCAGTATGGGAATTTCAGCCTGGCTCTCCCTAGTCAACAACCAACACTCTAGTTCAGCTTTTGCCAATCTGGTGCCTGTCATGGGCTGAGCCCATGGTTCCTTTAAGAGAACATTTTTGCTTCGTCCAAGGGAGAGGAATAGGGGTTTCTTTGTGTCCGAAAAGGGAGTAGCAAGTGAAATGCCAAGGCCACGCTGGGCGAGAAGCGCCCGGCATCTGATGACGCCTCCCCGGGCTGGTACCAGGGGAAGAGTAACAAGCTGCAGCTGTGCAATGTCTGGGAGCATTCCCCCCTCCCTTTGGGAGAGGTGAGGGTTGCAATGGGGTTTCTATTGTTCCGGGTGGGTCTGGTGACAAGGGGGTCCCAGAAAGGGATAAAAAGCTTGGGCACTTAAGGGTCCGGTCTCTTTCCTGTGGGTGTCAGGAGTCCAGTGTGTGCATGGTGAGTTAGAGCATCCAGGCTGGGACGGCTGGATGGCGGAAGCTCCACATGGCCGCTGAGGGAAAGAGTCTTAGTTTGAGTGGCTTAAAGCTGAGTCAGAGTGAGCAACGAAGAGGTTGAGTCGCAGTGCTAAATGTTTGTTATGTTTTAGAATAGGTTTGGGTACAAGTGGGCAAGAGACCTTGCCGGAGTTACGGCTGGTGGGTGGTTAAGTGGGGAGTAAGTGTGAATTCAATTGGCTTGAGCGTGTAAAGGGTGAGGGTGAGGTATTAGTCCCTGTTGTCCTGAGTGTGTTATTCCTTTGTCTGTGTTTCCCCCCCCCCCAAACCTCTTACATGTTTACCTTAATGTGTGGACCCTTACAGAAGTGTGTAGTGTGAAGAATAAAAGTGTTTGGTCCCTATCTCCGGAGTGTGGTGTCATTTCCTTGAGAACCTAGACTTTAAAGGGTTAACAATCGGCAGTGAAGGGGTGTGCGTTTGGGCTGGCTGAGTCAGACCCCCCTTCTCCGGCCAGGGAATCGCTGAGCTAAGCAGAGTGGTTCCATCACAGTGCCCTCCAGATGTTTTGGATTACATCTTCTAGCATTCCTGACCATTGGCCATGCTGGCTGGGGCTGATAGGAATTGAAGTCTGGAGGGCACTAGATTGGGGATGTCTGCTCTAGTCATTATACTACACTGGATATCAAAAAGACTGATAGGATATGAAATGGCTTGAAGAATACTTTTATTAAAGTATTCTTTAATAAAAGCCCCTGCCAAAGGAAGTGAGGCAGGTGGCTACTAGGAGGAGGGCTTTCTCCGCTGTGGCACCCCGTCTGTGGAATGAGCTCCCCAAAGAGGTCCGCCTGGTGCCTACACTGTACTCTTTTCGTCGCCAGCTGAAGACCTTTTTATTCTCCCAGTATTTTAACACTTAATTTTAAATTAAATTTAAATTTTACTGTTCTAACTCTGTACTTTAATCTTATATCAATTTTGCTGTGTGGTTTTATCCTGGTTGTGCTTTTGATACTGTATTTTATGTTCGTGTTTTTAACCTGTTGGTAGTTTTATTATGGTTTTAATTTTTGTGAACTGCTCAGAGAGCTTCAGCTATTGGGCAGTATAAAAATGTAATAAATAAATAAATAAATAAATAAATAAATATTAATCCATCCATCATGGCAAGCCTTTGAGTGCTGCATAACTGCAAGTCACAAGTTCTGTGAAACTTGCTCCCCTGTCTTAGTTTGGATAAGAATACCATTGGATATTCTTATCTTTTGTGTTTCAAGACTTGGAAGGGGGATAACTTTTCTTCCTGGTGGACTCCTTCTTTAAACGGGATCCCCAGGAAAAGAATGAAAGGCTGTAACCAGTCAGGATTAACCTCCTGACACACCCCAGTCTGTCCAGATATTTGTGAAGTTTCTGAGCCCTATTGTCAAGGACCCCTTCCTTCACCCTCAGGCTAGGAACGAAAAAGAAATAAATGTGCATTGGACTTTCCTTCTCAAAGCCCAGAAATGGTGTATTTAAGAAAAACCTTTTAAAAGTCCTTAAACACAAGTGGTAGTTTTGTAATTGTGCAGTCATGCACATGGGGAGTTCAGTGAGGAATCCCTTTCAAAACAACACAGCCAAATGTCCAAATGTAAAAAGGAATTTATTTGTGGGGGTGGGGGAGAGAAACAAGGGGGGAAATAGGGAAGGCAACAACCGCACATATACACGTAATTCCAAATATATATATATATTTACACACACACACACACACACACATATGTGTGTGTGTGTGTGTGTGTAAAGTGACAGATAAGTTAGAGTGATATGTCACTCTAACTTATCTGTCACTTTACCTACTTCAGTAGAACCTTGGGTTCCAGAGCATATGATGAGCTTATTGCAGGGAGGATGGTAAGAGAGAGAGAGGCCCTTTCTACACCTAAGGATTATCCCAGGGAAATGGAGGGATCGTCTCTGCCTGCTCCCAGGATCCCCTGTGCGGCATTTGGGTGCACAAGAATGATCTTGGGATGATCCTGGGGGAAAAGGCAGGTATAGAAATGGAGAGAGAGAGAGAGAGAGAGAGCATCTGGCTTTCTGTTAGATGGTAGATAGCAGTGGTTCCCAAAGGGGCCGGTACCGGGGCGGTGGGATTTCATAGGGGGGCGTTAAGAGGCAAAGGAGCGGCAGGGGGGCACTCGAGGTAGTCTTTTCCGAGAAGCACCTCTCCAGAAGATCTTAAAACCCAGGGACATTTTTATGGAAGAAGGTAGTTTGGTCCCAAGCCATATAGGGGAAGAATCCACACACATATTAATACTGTTTCAAAAGAGAGTCCTTTTAACGGTGAATTGCTATTCTGCACTATGGAGAGTGGTTCAGAAGCTCCTGGTTGTATTTCTAACATCATATTTGGTGGAATGTGGTTTTAGTGTGGTCTGCCTACTTCTCTCCAAGCAAAGAAATCGACTCCAGATTACTAAACGTGGTGATTTAAGATTCAGGTTAAGTGACTTTAAACCAGACATTGGGAAACTGGTATCGCTTCATCAAGCCTATCCATCACATTAAGAATTTACAGAATAGTGAGGTACTCTACCTTAGTTATTAAATGTGATATTTAATATTCTTGCTAAATGACTATCAAACTTTGAAAAGATGATATCACTGGATCAAGTTTAATTGAATAAACTAAAAAGAGGTAATTGGATTTTGAATAAATATTCAATTAATTGTTACTGTTTTGAATTTTATTGTGATTATCTTCCTTAGTGGGTCGTTGAAAACTGCTATTCTGAATAATGATTTTTGTAGGGTAGAGTCAGGGGCACTGCTGGGCATGAGTTTTTGGAACCAAAGGGGCGGTTACCTGAAAAAGTTTGGGAACCACTGGTATATAGGATGCTCTAGCAAGATTTGGGTAGTCTTTCTTTTCATGGGGATCTCAGCTCAGTAAAACTTAGTCCTTTAGCAGAGACTGGTAGTTGGTCTGTCCAATAATGTGATAGCCTTCACTTCTGCTGTCAGTAGTCTAGCTAGGAAATGACCTAGTGGTTGGACCCACCTTCTTAATGACTGTAACTTACATCTCAAAAGTCAAAGTAGTTTGAATATATTCACAAAAAGGGATTAATGTTTTGTTTGCATTTTTGAGGACAAAGAAGTGAAATAAGGCTAGATAAAACTATTCATGTTTCCCAGCAGGGTGCCTGCCGACCAGGCGCTCAGGGCACTGTGAATCTATACCTGAAGTAGGAGTTTGTCACAGTTTGTCTTTGGGATCAACATGGCAACAATGGCAACCTTTCTTGTAAATATTTTAACTATATACTGTGGAGACTGACTCCTCCCACCTTCACATGAAAAATCAATGTGTTTAACAGCCAAATCATATGTTACATTAAAAACATCTTAAGCCAATGTGTTTAGAACTAACCACATCTCTTCCTTTAGAAAAAGCATTTGCAGAAGGGGGGGGGCATTTGGGACATCTCCGCCAGTCCCGTTCTCATTTCAACAATTGCCCCCTGAAACTTCTTGCTTCTGGCTGGCTGGAGGATTCTGGGAGTTGCAGGTTGGGGAAGGCTAAACAAGAGCTTCTCCCTCCACCCAAGCAATAATAATAATAATAATAATAATAATAATAATAATAATAATAATAATCCAATGTAACAGCCTCCTCTCTCTCCCCCTTGAACTCAGAGGACAGGGGGTTTGTTTGGACAGGTCGACACCTTCATGGAACCCAGCAGCCCCCTACCACCCCATATGGCCAGCCAGAGGCCTCTGCAATTCACCGAGATGGGAAGCGAAGAGCTAGATTCCCCTGTATTCCTTGATGACTTCCCACCAACAGGAGGCACCAATGTGAGCAACAGCAACAGCAATGCCAACAACAACGCAACAGCACGGTAAAGTCCATGGCGGGATCCAGGAATGGGAACAGAACGATCACTGTCAACAAAATGGAGGGCAGGATTCCTTTCAGAGGACTGATTCCAGCATGGATGATGAGAGTGCTGCTGGGGAATGGACTGAGCAAAATTTCTGAATTCTGAGCTAATTAAAATAAGAGCTGTTATAAAACTTTTGTGTGGAAGCTTTGGGCTGTTTTGGGGATGGGAGTTGGAGTGATCTAATTAATTATTCTTTAGGGAGGCAGGTGAATGTTTTAACATTTTTTGGAGGAAGGGGGGTTACCAGTAAAGGCAAGGATGGCAGCATTTTGTTTTTAAACCAAACACTTTATTTCCTTTACAGAAATTTTCCTGTCTGCTTGAAATGGCCACGATCAGTGGCAGAGAGTGAGCTGGGCCACCATGTTCTCCTACAGTGCCTTGCTATGTCATGATGTAGCATCTTTCTGGATGCAATGTTGGGGAAAGAGCAATGGCAGTAGTGGTGACTGCCATTTCCCCCCCAAATGCATCTAGAACAACACTACATCGTGAAATAGGGTTGTTATAAACAGTGCGAGAGAAAGCAAATTTCTGTCAAAGGGAAGAAAGGTATTGAAAATATATATGTTAGTGCCCCCCCCTTTACTGGGAAGCCCCTTGCCTACCTCCAAAAATTTAAAACCCTGTTCACCTCCCTGCGAATGTTACGGAAAACACTTTCCTTGTAGCATGTGGATGGGGCTGGGGATGTGGGAGGGCATTATCTGCCCACCACTCATTAAAACTCCACTTTCCTCGCCAGTCATTGCTCTGCTATTCACTAAAAGCCTGCCAAAGAAAAAATGAATGAAGTCTCAATCGCTTTTGAAAGGTGCTGAACTTCGGCTTTTTGGGAAGGGAATTCCAGAAGTGTTGGGCACCCATATGTCCTAGCTTGCCGTATGGATGGTAACCTTATACTCTTTTTGGAATGCAGTGGGACATATGGATGGAGATACGTTGTGCCCCAAGCGTTTTAGAATTTTGTAGGTATCAACCCTCAGCTTGAGCAGGGCCCAAATGATAGGGAGCCAGTGCAGGCACCAAAGCATTAGCATAATGCCGTGTTCCCAGTGCCTCACCCCATCATGGCCGGAGGTCACACACAGTACCAGCTGAAACTTCTAAACCACCATAAAGAGAAGGCCCATGGAATGGGTACATGATGCTAGTCTAGTTTTGAAAATACAAATGGATAAATGATGGCTGCTGGATCTTTGAATGGGAAAGAACAGACAACAGATTTTCTTTCAAGAAGAGCTGGTAGAAAACACTTCTGGCCATTGAACATTCAAGTGCAGAAAAGGATGCAAGTGAACCACTCAAAACTTCTAGCCTGCATGATCAGGGTGAAGACAGTCACAACGATAATGGGAGTCCATCACTATTACCTTCAAGTCACAGGATTTTTCAATTATTACTTCAGTTTTGTCCAAATTACGTCTAGAGGAAACTGAAGGTCACCTCAGTCTTGCACTTTTCCTATGTGCTAGTGATATTGCTGTAGGAAATGCATAAATGCCGCACATGGATCAACCTTGTGAGGACTGCATAATTACATCTATTTTACTGCACGTACGTACGCACGCACGCACGCGCACGCACACACACGCACACGCACACACACACACACTCGGGAAGAGCAGATGGGGAAATGGAAAAGAAAATGATGGAGAACAATGTTCTGGGCAATAACCTAGGATTGCTATTTGCTGAAAACCGTAGTTTGAGTCTAGAGGACAAATAGTTATTTGAGATAGCATATTTTCTTGGGATTTACCACCAGTGCTTTGTTCCCTAGGATGTCATATGAGAATGAACTGGATGGAGAGAAGATGCTACAGCCAAGTCATCAGTCATCTGTCCTAGGTAGGTTCCAATCTGCCTCTGCCACTGAAAGACATAATGCTAGCAACAAGAGAGGAATTTCCAATGCAAGACTCTCATCTCACCATACCTATCAAGCTGATGTGTTTGGGGGTGGAGTGGGGTGGGGTTAACTGCTGCCCTGATGAAAGGGTTTTGTTACTCAAATGTTTGTATATTCCTTGATCAACAGACTTCAGTTTATTAAAATCATTACCTTATGGTGCAACCCTACCAATTGCTCTCCCACTACTTGGAAGTCCCCACACTCAAAGGTTTCCAAGTTTCCTATGCCCCTACCAGTCTGAAGCCAGCAGAGCAGAAGGAACAGCACAAGTTATCTTTGGCTCCCCATCCTCTATTTTCGATGGAAAGGCTTTTCAGTCTGCTTTGTGAGGGCACTTTGGAGTGGGAGGGAAGGAGGTTGGAGGCTCAGGATAACTCATATCCTGGCCTCTCCGGTCTCCTCCCATCCCCACCCGATGAAACCCCCCTTTTATTTATTTATTTATTTATTTATTTGTTACATTTATATACCGCACCATATCCGAAGCTCTCTGGGCGGTTTACAAAAGTTAAAAACAGTAAACATTAAAAGTATACAAAATTTTAAACATAAGAACAGTATAAAAACAACAGTATCCATTTAAAAACAACAGTTCTGTGGGTCCTTAAAAAACAAACTTAGCATTGTTAAATGGTGTTAAATGCCTGGGAGAAAAGGAAAGTCTTGACCTGGCGCCAGGCGAGCCTCATCAGGGAGATCACTCCACAGTTGGGTGGCCACCACTGAAAAGGCCCTCTCCCTTGTTGCCATCCTCCGAGCTTCCCTTGGAGTAGGCACTCGGAGGAGGACCTTAGATGTTGAGTGCAGTGTATGGGTAGGTTCCTGTTGGGAGAGGCGTTCCATCAGGTATTGCGGTCCCAAGCCATGTAGGGCTTTATAGGTTAAAACCAGCACCTTGAATTGGGCTCGGAAACATATAGGCAGTCAATGCAAGTGGGCCAGAATTTGTGTTATATTTGTTCCAGTTATCAATCTGGCCGCTGTATTTTGCACAAGCTGCAGCTTCCGAACCGTCTTCAAAGGCTGCCCCATTTAGAGGGCATTGCAGAAATCTAATTTGGAGGTTACCAGAGTATGGAAAACTGCAGCTAGGTTATCCCTGTCCAGATAGGGGCATAGCTGGGCCACCAACCGGAGTTGGTAGAAAGCACTCCGTGCTACCGAGGTCACCTGAGCCTCAAGTGACAAAGATGGTTCTAGGAGAACCCCCAAGCTACGAACCTGCTCCTTCAGGGGGAGTGCAACCCCATCCAGAACTGGTTGAACACCCCCCATCCAGTCAGAAAAATCACCCACCAACAGCATCTCAGTCTTGTCTGGATTGAGCTTCAGTTTATTAGCCCTCATCTAGTCCATTGTCGCAGCCAGGCACCGGTTCAGCACATCCACAGCCCCACCTGATGAAGATGAAAAGGAGAAGTAGATCTGCGTGTCATCAGCATACTGATGACAATGCCCTCCAAAACTCCGGATGACTGCACCCAATGGTTTCATGTACATGTTAAATAGCATGGGGGACAAGACTGACCCCTGCGGAACCCCATACTGGAGAGTCCACGGAGCCGAGCAATGTTCCCCAAGCACCACCTTCTGGAGCCGACCCACCAAGTAGGAGCGGAACCACTGCAATGCAGTGCCTCTCACTCCCAACTCAGCCAGACGTTCCAAAAGGATACCATGATCGATGGTATCAAAAGCCACTGAGAGAACAAGGAGAATCAACAGAGTCACACTCCCCCTGTCTTTCTCCCGATATAGGTCATCATACAGGGCGACCAAGGCTGTTTCTGTGCCAAAACCAGGCCTGAAACCCAACTGAAATGGATCCAGATAATCAGTCTCATCCAAGAGTGTCTGGAGCTAGCCCACAACCACCCGCTCAAGGACCTTGCCCAGGAATGGAACATTTGCCACTGGCCTGTAGTTACTAAGATTTTCTGGGTCCAAGGAAGTTTTCTTCAGGAGTGGTCTCACTACCGCCTTTTTCAGATAGCCTGAGACCACTCCCTCTCTCAGAAAGGCATTAATCATTTACTTGGCCCAGCCGGCTGTTCCATCCCTGCTAGCTTTTATTAGCCAAGAGGGGCAAGGATCCAGTACCGAGGTGGTTGCGCAAACCTGTCCAAGCACCTTGTCAACATCCTCGAACTTGAGTTTCCAACCTTGGGGAGGCAGCCAGCACAGTTCCCTTTGCACCAGCTGCAAGAGGGAGTGGCCTTGAGTTGGATCGTGGTGCCAGGATTGCTCTCTTAACCATTTTGTAGTTTCGTGAGAGCTCTAGCAGTGTCAGCCTTTAAGCACCTGCAAAATATAAATATCTCAGTGATTCATCATGTCACTTTCCTTCTCCCCAGCCTACAAATGCTCTATTCAGCCTGAAAAGCAACACGAGAAAATGAGCGAGGTGTCAGCACAAGGTGTCAAGAGCTGTTCAGAACAACAATTTTCCATTCTGCAGGTAAATGTGAATTGAACCCTATTGCTTTAGTTTATCTACACTAGACTGTCTGAGAAGGAGACCTCAGCCCAAGTTGTGCTTTCAGTGCCCCCCTTTAAATTCTAAGGCCAAAATGTCTAAGGCCAAAATGTATGTATGGGTTGCTTCCATGGCAGAGGCATTATTTTTCCACAGTCAGCTGGAAAATAATTAAAATGGAAGTTCTATGCAGCACTTTATTGCCATATTATCCACCAATATTCTTCCCCATGACCAAGATCATTCTATCAAGTTTATTTACAAGTTTTTTTCAGCAGACATTTCTTCCAACATTAATTAAAAGCTTCTAGTTTACATGTTCAGTGTATTTTATTGCTTCCTGTTGAGTAATGAATAAGCTATTTGCTCCTTAAATAGTCTTTTGCACTGCAATCCTATGTATATCTACTCAGAAGTAAACTCTATTATGCTTATTGGGGCTACTCCTGGGGAAGTATGCATAGTTAATTGCCCATTAATTTCAGTTTCTGTTCCTATGGGCAGGACTTAAATGACTGATTTTCTCCTATTATATTTTAATTTTTATATAGCAATATGGCACTATTACACTACATAAAAATTAAAAGAAAAACAATGGGAAAAATCCCACATGAGAACAGGATCTGACAATAAAGGGTAGTTAAGAGAGACTATTCTATGGGCAATTAATAGGCTGTTCATCAGCTATACTCAACATGGAGCAGTAAAAGATCAGAAGCAAGAAATGCTCAACTGAAGTGACAGGAGGCCCGAAAACCTTCAATAGTGCTTTGCCCACTCACACTGAACAGGCTGACTTTGCATTTGAGATTTCAAAAATTGCCACAAATCAGATCTGAAAAAGCCATTGAGGAAAGATGGAATGCAATGTGTCAATGATGTCACCCAGATTCTCCGTAAAAGTGAGTGAACAAAGAACGGCAATTCCAAAGAAGAGGGACAGATTGGAAGTGACGTCTGCCACCAAAGACATCCACCCTAGAGCTCTGCCTCATCATTTGTATCCAGTCCATGCAGCAGCCTGAGAAAAATAAAGGTCCCAAGTCCCAACAGAACGAGTGGTCAGTCAAACACCACCCCAATAGTAGGGCTCTCTATGCAAGGGAACGAGCCCTCTCCCACATCCTCACAGATGGCTTGCATCAAACATACATTTGATGTTGCAGTTGCACCAGACCAGCTCCCGTAGAGGATAAGCGTTTTATTTATTTTTTATTTATTTTATTTACAATATTTATATACCGCTCCCCACTGAAAATTTCAGAGCAGCATACAAGATAAAATAAAATAAAAACAGAATAAAACACTTTAAAATAGATTTTAAAAGCAGCAAAATGTACAATGAACCATGACTGGTCATTAAGGAAAGGCTTTCTGGAATAATGATGTATTCAGGAGGCGCTGAAAGGAATACAAAGTTGGTGCCTGCCTGACCTCCAGAGGCAGGGAATGCCGTCTTTTTGGCTTATCTCTTCTAATATATTAGGACAGGAACCCTCCTGGGGTTCCAGTGCAGCCCTCTGGGGTGCCCCAGAACGATACACACCCTTCCCTTGGGCCCACACCAGTCATGTGGTGGTTTCCTGGCTTTCATGCAGTTTTTCCCACATTCTAAAAGGCTGGAATGCCTCTCCCCAAGCTCCGTGACTTGCAGTAAGAGCTTTGGTGTTCTTTTGTATTTCGGTTCCGCACCCTTTGCCTTTGGACCCACCCATGACTGGAATACAGCCCCCCGAGAGCATCTCCAAAATTGAATTCTGCTCTCAGGCTTAAAGATGTTCTGCACCGCAGTCTGATATTTTATCAGTGCATGGAAGACAAAACATAATACAAGCAAGAACTCTATGACATGTCAAAGTATCCAAGTATTATTTTACACATACATATGGTAAAATGATATGAACTTTATATTAATTCTTAAAATGTAGGCACTGAAGGTATCTTCATCTGTAAATTGTGCCACAAGTTTAATGGGGATAGCAGTCTTCCTGTAAATATGGTCACAGTGGGGAATAAAGGGCACATATTGCCATTGGCAGGGCCTGTTGCACTCTGGGTAATAAAAATGTTGGCCGCTGATGCCGAAGGGCCTCCACTCAGATATATCTGTTCTTCTTCCTATAAAGCTTCCCAAGAAGAAGGCCATTGCCTCACAAGAGGCTGATAATGATGACGTTCCACAGTCTACAAGCAGTAACAAAGGAAACACACTAAGGAACATGGAAGCCTCTACCCCAGCCACTGTCCAGCTTATCCAGGAGGTACAGCTGTCAGCAAACATTTGACTAGAAATGTTTGCAGCTGGAGAAAGGGAAAAGGGAAGACAAGGACCAGGGGCAGACTGGGATGGAGATAGGGATGGGGAAACCAGCATTTTTCAATCTCACTGAAATTCTCCGAAATTCTCTTTGAAGCTCATTTTGGCCCCAGTCCCATTTTTGACCTGTTTTTTGGTTTGTTCAAATGTGTTTCTCAGCATATTTTTTCAAAAGTGTGCTCTTCCCCCATGGATGAAAGAGCAAAAATGTGTAATTTGTTTAAGAAAATATGCATTTCAAACATGAGCAAATATTTCAGGATTTTTTTAAACGTCCCCTCCCCTCACCCCAAATGCTCTTGCTTGCAACATGTTTAGATGCTTTGAGAAAAGAAACTAAATTCTTAGACATCCCTAGATGATGAATGCTGTAGGTATGGCTCGAAATGGCAATGATAATTTCAACGCCATTTCACTAGCTTTGAAACAGGCGGTTTCATTTCACTGTTTTTTGGCTGAAATAGCAAAATCAATAAGACTGCCTTGCAAAACAGCAATGATGCTTTATTTGAAAGCAGGGAAATATTTTGTGGGGCGGGGAGTGCGGAATCAGAGGTTAACCATGCAATCCTCTACATGTGCAATCATAAGTAAACCCCATTGCGTTCACTGGCACCTACTCCCAAGTAAACATGCTTAAGAATCAGTTAAATGAAACAGTAAAATGAAATTGAAGTGGGGAGAGCCGCTTCACAAAGCCATTTCTCTTCAAATTACTTGGTCAATTTCATGAATTTTTGATAGAATCTAGAATGCTGCCAGCCTGGCGGGTGAGGGAGCCAAGGCCAGTGATGAGATGAAAGGCATTTTATCAGCATGAGTGAGAGCAGAAACCAGTTACGGATATTGGGTTGTCACCAGGGATACAGGAGGGAAGCAGTGAAGGGACCTACTCACGTAATACTCTGGTGCTCTGGATTTCAATGTGCAAGGGAAACTTGAACTCCTCTCTGATCCTTTCCAGACACATCTTAGGGCGAATTTATACAATCAGCAGAATAGAGCCTTTTCTGGATATTACCACTTGGGGGTAGAGGCTGCATGTTTAAACGCTTACCTGCTCACCATGCTCTCTCTTACACGCTTGTCAGAGACGAGGACTGTAGTCTGGCTTTGCTGCTGAAAGCTATTATTCAATACCTAAAGTGTGTGTGTGTGCCCTTCCTCATTTTTGGACGACGTTCTCTTTCATTATGAAGTGGTACATGAAAACTTTTACCACTTGATACTCCTGATTATATAAATTGGCCCTTTATTGAGCTGCCAACATTTGTGTTGTAATTTAATCATTTCTCCCCTTCCCCCCTTTTTTTTGCTATGGCATCCTTCTTCATGCTATGCACTCCTGTGAGGCTCTTTTTATCTCCTGGTGCCATTTGTTGGCTTGAGGCAGGACTTGTGGTAAAGAACCTCCATTTTGGAGGACATATTTTGCTTAGAGCTCTGCTCCTATTTCCCCAGCAGCCTTGAAAAAGGAAGACAGCATGTCTGAGAAGGTGAAGAAGGCTCAGAGCTAAATTACATGCTACACTAAATGTATAGCATGTAAGTGATCCTATCTTTTTGTTTTACTTTTGTGTAAAAACAAAAGTAAAACTTTTGTAAAACAGGCCCTTCACATGTGGGTTATGGGGCCAAACCTCCCTACCCAGCCATTTCCGTGTGGGGGCTAAAGAAAGGGAAAAACCCTCCATTGAGGGCTTTCCCCCCTTTTTAGCCCCCACAGAGGGGGGAGTTGAGGGAAGCAGCTGGATGGAAAGTTTTAACCCCCTCCGACTGCGTGCAGCACTTCCAATCCAGATCAGGGCCTGGGATGTTTACACTAAAATAAAACAAAAAGTTAGGGTTACCTACATGCTACATATTTAACACAGTGTGTACGTTAGCCTTTAGCTCTTAAACATGAAGAATGGCAGACACAGCATAGAGAGCCAGATGTTTAGGTGCCCTTGAGACCTGAATCAGAGCAACTAGTCATCTAGCTGTACTGGAGACTGCTGAGGAGGCTTCTTTCCCTAAGGGCTTGGCGGGCGCCCAACTAATGTTCCATTTCCTTTGGTATAGGCTCTGACCTCTGGGGGACTCAGCTCCCTAGCTACAGACTATTCCTTTCTGAAACTGGCAAGAGATGAAATGGCTGCTGCCTTTCAGGTGGAAGTGACTGAGGTGGAAGATGTTGCTGCCACATTGTTGAAGAGAAGGAGAAGCTCAACCACATCTTTGTAAAGGGGCCATAGCGTGGCCATTCCAAATACCAGCCTATGAAATGGTGCCCCCAGCCTTCCCCCCCCCCTCCAGTAGTGCTCCAGTACCCATTTGGCTGCTCTCGGGTGGTTACCATGGAAACACTGCACTGCCTACTCACAGTGACCCCTGATTGGTTGCCGTCTGCAACATGACAGGCAAGTGGAAAAGATGGCAGAGGGAAAACTTTTTTTTTCCAAAGAGGAGATTTTAGGAATGCCTACTCCCAGGGTGTTTTGCATGGGTGGAAATGGGATCTCCCTCAACAAGGTCTCCATATTTTTACTGAGACCTACAGCATGTAAGATAGATATATTGTTACAGATTCCCAATGTATCATAACAAGGTTCCCTCCTAGCTCATGTCTTTCCTCTGGCCACCTTGGCAAACATCTTGAAAAGTGCCCTCTGATGACAATGGTCTGAACAAAAAGTAAAAGTGATTTAAAATGTAACACTTTTAATAAATGGACAGATCCAATAATTACTTTGTCTATTCATTTATTTAAAATATTATTTATACACTACTCTTCCCCCCCCAAAAAAAAAACTTTGAAGGGCAGCTTAGAGACAGAAAAAACAAAATTATAGCAATACCATCAAAAACAAAATCCAAACACTGATCAGTACTGATTTAGACATACATACACTCACACAATCCAAAAGCGAGTATGATGGTTTTGCTGCTGAATTGTATGAAACTAGCAGATATAGAAAGGATTTTGTCATGTACAAGGCATTTCAGTTTAGTAGCACTGAAACGGCATTTATTTATGTTTTATGCATTATAGGCCTTAGTTAGACCTACCTTATAGTCCGCGACGGAGGAGGGAAGATCTTGTGTTCAGATCAGGGATTGAATTTCCTAGGCCAAGGCAGGACAGACACATGAATTCAAACGTGAAGAGCTGGACAACAAATTAACTTGAAAGTGTATGATACAATTCTGACCTACAAAGTATCACTGACATACTATCTTTAAAGATTTTTTGAAAGACAGCATGACGCAGAACCATACGGCTTCCCTAAGAGCCTGTGTACTTCAACTTCAACCAGAAGTACACAAATGCCACCCAGCTAGCATCATGGCTGAGTGGGGATGATTTGAAAGCAGGTCATCATCACTTGTAGTACCACACTCTATCCAACACAATGGCTGTGTTCAGAAGACACATTAAACCATGGCTTTAACCACAGTGAATGTCAAAAAGCCTTATTCACCATGGTTAAAGCCATGGTTTAAGGTGTCTTCTGAACATGGCCAATTACTCTAGCCTGTTAACCAGTCTACCTTCAATCCATCTTGCTGTGACTATTTTGAGGAAGGGTATCTACCGCATTTCTTTGATTCTAAGACGCACTTCCACCCCCACCCCACCCCCATATAAACATCTCTAAAAACGGGGTGCGTCTTAGAATCGCGGGTGTGTTTATTATTTCTTAGAATCAAAGCTTTTTTTCTGTTGGTGGTACTGAAATTAGTGTGCGTCTTACAATCGATGGCATCTTAGAATCGAAGAAATACAGTAATCCAGCAGGTCTTATTTTTAACATTTTAATAGGGCCGTCATTTTTTTACCAGCTTTTAAGGAGCTTGATTGCAAACATTAGCAAGCAATCATATTTATCTCAAGGTCATGGAAAATGACACCTGCTGATGGCTGTACGCAGATGAACCTGTGATAAAAGCCAGTGTGGTGTAGCAGCTAGAGTAACTCGGAAGATCTTGGTTCTAGTCCCCCTCAGCCATGAAACTCACTGGATGACTTTGGGCTAGTCACTGACTCTCAGCCTACCCTACCTCACAGGGTTGCTGTGAATATAAAATGGAGTAGAGGAGGATCGTGTAAGCTACCTTGGGCTCCTTGCAAGAGGGAAAAATGGGATATAAATGTAATAAGTTATTAAAAATAGCAAACAAATAAATAAATAGAAGCTGAAAGCAACAACAGCTAATTCCTGTTAAAGCCATAGTTTAAGGTGTCTTCTGAACACTTTGGAGGCCTCAGAAGCCGTAGATTCACAATCCTGCCATGGCACCCCACCTCCTTTATATATTCTGTCTTTTTAAGAATCCAGTGTCAGCCCCACACAATCTCAGCAGCCAGCTCCTTCCAGAACTGGTTTCATCTCAGTGTTAATAGATATTAAAATGCAAGAAATTATGCATCCCCGGGGAGGTACTGAATCAATAGAGCCTGGCTGCTCACAGGGCTTTTATGTGTAAACTCAAAAAAAGAGGAACAGATAAGAGGCTGTTGGGAAGCAACCCGTGCAGCCACTCCATTGTGAAAACGGCGCAAGAGAGGGTTCTCTCTAGGGCAGTTAAAGCCAATCCTTTCCTCTCAGGAGAACAAACTCTTAATCTAGCTAGCCTGGGCTCCTGGAGGAGCACCTAGAAGCCCAGCTGTCCGAGGAATTGTTTCTAGGGCAAAGCATTTAATTATAAATTAGGAAGAGAAGCAAATGGCTACAGAAGCAGACTAGTAAGAAGAGGTGCAATTCTTGTTCTCTTATTGCCAAGCTTTGAACTACAGAGTCCTCTCTGCTGAGCCTGTACCATCACTGTCATATTTTAAAATGCTTTTTGTTTTGCTTTTTCCCTTTATAGCCTCCCTCATCTCTCTTTGTCCCTCTTCAAAACACACACACACAGAGAGAGAGAGAGAGAGAGAGAGAGAGAGAGAGAGAGAGAGAGAGAGAGAGAGAGAGAGAAAACAGTGATTTAGGAACAGAGGCTGAGGTACTTGTTCACAAGAAGATCTGTTCCCTGGCAAGCATTCTTCAGCCTGCTCTTTCAAGCAGCAAGATTTCAAGGGAAAATTTAATCAGGCCTCATTATAGTCATGGGACAGATGGGGACAAGCAAGAAGACCTGAGGTTGCAAAAAATGAATGCTTGCCTCCCTATTCAGCCCCCCCCCCCCCCGCCACTGACTCATGCTGCCTTTGTCAGCAAGGAATGAACTCTCTTCATGACAGTACAGGATATGATGGGTTAGAATGCAAGGAAAGGTGGATAAATATACATGAAAATAGGTGGGAAAGCCCTTTTCAATCTACTTTTTCTCTGAGATAAACTCTATGTACTGCTCTGTGTCTTGGTTGGCTAAAGTGTTTAAACCATGGTTCATAATCAGCATAGCTATTTGGACACTCTGCAGCCAAACTTTGCTGATGGGTGGTGGTGATGAGTAATCCCCACTGGGGGAGGCAATGCAGGCTTTCCAGTGGCCATTAGGTTTGCTAGGCCCACCCCATTCCCTCTGTCTGGGCGGACAGTGACCAATCAGGGGTCGCCATCCACCCAGCACCTCCTCTGCCGTGAGTCCAGGTTGATGTAGATGGCGGATACATCATACTCTCCTCACTTTGGAGAAAAAAGTTGGGGTAAATCCCCGGCTTTTATTCTCCGCAGCTTTAGCGTGTAGTGTGTTTTGTTGTGTAATCAACGCAGCGCCACCACACCCACCTTGGGGCTTTCCGAGCATTTAGACAGCCCCCTGCTTATAGGGTTGCCACCTTTGTGGCTCCTGTATCTTTAACTGTTGCGTAGAGAAATTCAACAGGATGCTACTCCACATGGAAATGAAACATAGTGTCAGAAAACACTTTCTGTTGAATTTCTGCCTCCTGTCATCCTGTTGTGAAAAGACCAAGAATTCTGTTAGAAAAAAAGGGTCAATGCTACCTATTTAAAATGTTTTCCATCATTACTTACTTTGTTGATCTCATTGCTTTCTTCAAAGAGCTCTGGATTTCACATTAGTTATAGTAGGTATATGAAAAGTGGTGGCAGGTAGGGATGAAAGAAATCTCTCCGTTTCGCTTTCTTGTTACATTAAAAAATTTAAAGTCTTAAGTTCTTTCTGTTCTATTTATGAAGAAATTAGAGAATTTTGACATGTTCTCATAAAAAACAAATCAAAAGAAATGTCTACCCATCTGCACTGGCCAAATTCAATAGGAATGTCTATTCCCAACACGGAGAAGACCATGTTGAACCTGCGGGCCAGGCAGCTGTTAAAGGAGGAAGAGCCTATAAGAAAAGAAGAGTTGGCAACATGGTTGAATACATAGGAATTGAAAGCTAGACTTCTGAGGGATAATCACTCAAATCCCTTTGCCTGGTTGGACCAATTTATTTATTTATTTCATTTCATTTCTATACTGCCCAATAGCCGAAGCTCTCTGGGCGGTTCACAAAAATTAAAACCATGAAGAGCATAATAAAACAACCAACAATTTAAAAACACAAATACAATATACAAAATACAATCTATCAGTTTTGCTTTCTACATTCAAATTTGGTTTGAGGGCCAAAGCAATCCAGTGAGTTCCATGATGAAGGGAAATGGAACTCAGATCTCCCTTCACAATCCTCAATCCTCTAGGGTTGTACAATTTGGGGCCTTCCAGATGTTTTGGCCTTTGACTCCCATCAGCTCTGATTATGGGAACTGTAGGCCAAAACATCTGGAGGGCCACAAGCGCCCTACCTCTCCTTACACCTTCTACTACATAGCCTGTTCCTGGTATTGTCCAAAGAAGCAGAAATGGGAATATGTTTTGCAAATAAACTACCACACCAGGAAAAAAAACACTCTTGTATACTTCAGAGTTTCTTATTCAATAGAAGCCACCAAGTGTGGTCTTGAATTCTGGAGGCCTTTAAGAAAGATATGTCTTTGGCCATAGGTTTGGGTTTAAACTAATGGTAGTATCCAATGTTAGTCCTACATAGAGTAGACCCATTAAAATGAGTGAGACTTAGGTTAGTCATGATAATTGGAAATTATTCACTGAAATGGAATCCATTTCAATCCCTGACAATTTAGAACAATTTAAAAATAACCCTGTGCCATGACTTTACTTCTCTGCTCATGACTTCACAGTGCTGCAATGTCATTACTTCTTAAATCTGTTGCACTCCAATAGCTGGCATTCTTTTCTTGTATTTAATTCACCCCTTTACAATTTTTATACTACAAGTCAGACCTGCAACTAAATGAAGTACTGCTGATCAGGATGACATTACATTCCCCTCTCATCCCCACCCTGCCCCCTCAACAACCAGTCAGCATTCCATGCCCCCCACTGAACATGCTCACCCCTTTGGGGGCAGGTTGGGGATACTTTTCCAAAGATTCTTTGTACTTCAGCAAATCTTGGGGTTCCCTGGAGTCTGCTGATAAAACTCCCTTTTTGTCACCAGGTGATGCCATATTGACTACATTAGGAAATACATTAGAAATAAGAATCAATTTATCAACTCTGGTTTGAACAGGAAAGCTTTTAATAATTACTACGAAATAAATACTTACATTAAAAAAAATATGTCTTCAGGTTGAAGGTAAGGTTGGAAATGGACTCTTCAGTAAGTCCATTGATTAATCAATCATTCATTCATTCGTGCTCTTTATGTCAAAGCAAATGATGATCAAATGTCCTCTTATGACTTGTCAATGTCATTCCCTCCCCAAAGGCTGCCAAGTGTTTGCCTCTCAACTGATTCTTAAGGTCAAACACTTTGCAGAACAGACTCGTGCAGGATCAGCCTTGCGATAGAAACTGGAAGACAAGCCAATACACAGTCCACTTAGTCTTTATTGAGAAGATGCATGTTGACAACAGTTTATCATTCAGAGAGAAGAAAATGACCTACTGCTCCATCGTTTGATAGGGTAGTATTTTTCCCAGCTGTCAATTAGGCAGTCAAAATTAAGCACCCCAGAGAAAAGCATTTTTTAAAAAACAGCCAGAAAGGGATTGGTATCATCTTGTGCAATAAATATGATGGATCCACCAGATTCCACCCATCATATAGTTAGTCTTTATGAAACAGTGACCAAATCTCTCTCTCTTTCTCTCTCTCACTCCATACACACATGCACATAGTGCAATAACAATACTGCTGTTGGATATTAAGGATAATCCTCTTCAAGCACTGAATTTGTAATTAGGAGCTACAAAAAGCATAAACTCTTAGAATTCTTTGGCTAACATTTTCTGATAAATCTAAGAGCAGAAGGATATGATAGTTAATGACAATTAACCTGGCATTTATGCAAATTTTTGCCATTAAGCCTCATACCTTGCCTCTATCAGACTGGAAAAACAGCCCAGGAGGACAATACAAATGACTTGCAGCGTTATAATCAGCCCCAGAGTGTGATTAAAAAAACTGGGAGAAAGAGATCTAATTGACATCATGGTCACTGAGATCAGCATTAAATCCATTAAGTAATATTTCATTTATTACATTTCTATACTGACCAAAAGCCGAAGCTCATTTCATTTATTACATTTCTGTACCGGAAATATATTGAAATAACCAACATTAATAGATTTCTGAAACAAGGATGGATCTATAGGCAATCTATATGGCACTCATTGGTAGGAGTAAACAGCAGTGAAAGAATTTCATACTGGGTTTGCTTGCTACCGGATACAAAAAACCAAACTGCCTATGCATACTAATCAAGGAGTAGGTCATACTGACTTCAATGGGGCAGACAAATCTCAAGAGATAGATTCCTAGAGAGGAAAGCATGAGCCTGCCATTGAGTTTTGTCATAAATCCCAGAATCAGACCCTGAGGTGCCAGGGTACCATGCACAGTAAAACAGGAATTTGAGAAACTGAGTCTCATTTACTCTGACACATGAGACATTCAGAAACTCTTCCACGCAATTGGTCAAACTTGCTCTCACTGTGGGTTGTATCCAATGTTAGTCTAGCTTAAGTCACATTCATTTCAATGAGTCTACTTTAAATAGGACTAGCATTACCCTCTGGCTTTTTTAATCAGCCAGGGATCAAGTGCAGATCTTCATACAGCAGTCATCCTTGATTGGATAGATCACCATATCAAGGGCAAATCATCTTGGTTCCAGGTTTTTACCAGAACAATGGCCCATCTTTGCCACATTCCTCTGTTAGGGGGCCTTTACCCCTTACAGGAGGAGGCTCTCCAAGGTCCCCCAGTCTCAGGGCAGGTGTATCACAATTCTGGAGTCTTGCCCAACATAATGACCTCCCAGCCAGAGGTAGGCTGACCCCACGTATCACCAGTGCCAGCTCCATGTGCAAGGGGGCATCGGCAGTCTGAGTTTACCTCATAGGGGCAGCAGGGGCAGCTGCCCAGGGCAGTCATCAGTGTTGGATCTTCCTAAGATGTTGGGATCCAGCAGCTGCCCGATGAACACACTTGTAACTTCTCAACAGACCTTTCTCTTAGCTATTGTTGCAAAGTCTCTGTACTTAAATGTAAATTAATTACTCGCAGGAAGGGACATAATAACCAGCTTAGACAGCTGGCTAATGGTCATCATAAATTGTGATTTCTGCAGCTAATGCAACTTTGCTTACAAGAAGATGGGCTACTGCAACCAGGAGGGTAGTGTTTTAATCCAGCCAATACAGCTACTTGAAACAAATTATTTATAACGTCATAAACAGAAGTACACTACCCGGAGCCTCTAGCTTTTAATCATCTGAGTATTAGTCACAAGTAACTCTTCAATCACACTCTTTTATTCTATCATGCAATGAAGATGATACATGGCATGCATACACCAAAAGGGTTGCCAAGGCGCATCCTGGAGAACATGGATCTCTCTCTCTCTCTCTCTGATGCAACAGAGACAAATCAGTCACAGCTTCTTTCATCTGCTCTTTGCCTGTTGGCTGCTTACTTCTCCCACCTGCTGCAACCAAGAGAACTCGGATCAACTTTTCCTGTGGCCACCTAAAGATGCTGTGCATGTTGCTAATCTCTGGGTGACCCCGGCATTGTATTTTACTTTAAAGAGTTTAGTGTATATTAGCAAGCTTTTTGCTTGGTTTATTTTACCCACTCTGCTTTTCCTTTTTGTCTCTGATTGTATTCCTTTAATAAACATTTCTTTCTATGTGATTCTGATGATTCCAAGAGGAGTTTCTTTCCTCACCTACTTAGCCACTCGGCTCATTTACATGTGTTTACTTATATACATCTATGGATAAGTGAGAAGAAAGCAGTCTGCCTGCCTGCAGAAGGGAGGCCTCAGCTGGTTGCTACTTCATCCCAGACAGATAACTAGCATGTAACTATGGGGTCCCCCTGCCCAGAGGTAGAGGAAAAGGGGGTCAATGGTGGCAGCATCCTACTGACCAGATAGACGTGTGTGCAACTGGCCTACCTCACAAAGCAGTTGTGGCATGGTAATGTGCTACAAAAACAAAGGAAGAACATGATATTGTCTCTGGGGGCATGCCTTCTTCTTGAATCCACTTCCTGCTGTGCATGCCTTCCCTTTCTGCAGGCAGGTAAATATCCATCCAATGCTCAGAGAAATGGAGGAAGGCTCTCTATCCAGAACCATGCAGGAAGTAAGCAACGCTAGTGGTTGAAACTGCCATGACCACTAGAGCACCCATTGGTCATGTGTGATGCATCTTATCATAACTTACCCACCACCGTAGTGTTCAATAACTGGCACCGGTGTGCATCTCTGGGTACTTCCAGGTGGAGGGGCTCCTAGTGCTAACAGTCAAAAGTATCAAAGGTATTGTGCAGCTGATTCAGTCTTATCTTCCTTAATGGATTTTTCCCTGGTAAGAAAAAAGGCAAAAGCAGCAGTGGGAAAATACAGGAGGGCTACAAATGGAAGACAACGACATCTGGAATGTGCCCCCCACCACCACCACTCCCCAGTTCAATGAATGAGAAAAACAGGGTGATTATACAATAAAAGCCTTGGCTGGAAACACCCTCTGATGCTGTAGTTTGAATGCAGGGAGCCCCTTCCCTAACTCCACCCATAAATGTGTTCATAACGGGTCACATTCCCGGTGAAAAGTAGGAGGGGGTCGTCTTTGGGTACCTATCTTCATGACTCACATGAACGAGGTATAATTTAACATTTCCCCCCCAACCAATCAATGAAGGGAATGGAATGGATTTCTCCTGGCCACTGGCAGTGAGGGAAAGTGGGGTGGGGGAGGGGGAGCTTAAAATGTGGCTGTTGGTTAATGCCCATTACCAGGACCACAGCGCTCTGAACCACGGCCAGTTTAGAACATCTGTTACAGTCAGATGGGTCTTTTGATTTACACAGTGGTACAGGAATGTGCAACTTTGATGGGTGTAATATGGGCAGCTTGACCATATGTGCCCAGTAGGGGGCACAGAAGAATCTCTCTCAAGTTCCGACTGTCTTAAAATTAGTAGCCTTTTTATTTGCAGCCAACCCCCTCAGCGTGGGTTGATGGTCAATAAGATCTTAAAGGACACGATCCTCTATGCCTCTACTCAGATCTACACTACTGCTTTAAAACGGTTTATAACAGTAGTGACAACTGTTGGGGCCCAGGACACACTCCAGATACAGTTTTCAAACCGTTTTCAAAGTGTCATATCCTGGTTGGTGTAGATGGGTATGCAGGAGGTGGCTGGCTGTAATTAGTGAAACGCGCCCTGCACATGTTTAGCGACACAGTTTTCTGGAGCACCCCTTCACTTTCGACGGATGAACACCCAGCACCGAAAGCAAAGCCCACCCTTGAACACCTCCGAATAACCCCCTGGCGTGGCCATTTGGCCCCGCCCCTTCAGACGGCGAGCGCCCCATTGCGCTCTTTCCCATCTCCCACTTCCCTTCTTTTTCCTCCCGCCGCCCCAAATCTGACCGACTCCATCCTCCACCTTTTTCTCTGCCGGGAGTGGCGGGGGGTGGGGAAGACGCACGCTCTCGACGCCCCTCCTTCCCCCGCCTCCTGCGCCCGGTGGTTCGAGGCTGGCTTGCCGCGACTGCTCCATCGACAGTCCCGCTGCTGCCGCGGGGCGGGCAGGAGGGCAAGGAGAGCTGCTGAGTAGCCCGTCTCCCGCGCCGCCGCCGCCGCCGCTTCCTCCTCCTCTGCTCAGGCAGGAAGAGAGCGAGACCGTCGTCGCTCAGCATGCCCTCACTCGCCCCAGGCGGCCTCCGCGCCTCGTGCTCTTAGCCGAGCCGCAGCCTCGTCTTGGCCCTGGCCCCACGCCGGTGCTCCATGGTGGTTGAGGGGCAGCGTTCTGCTGCGGCGCGGGGAGGCGGCGGCGGCGGCGGAGGAGGAGGAGGAGGAGGAGGAGGAGGAGGAAGGCATGGCCGCCCAGGGGGACAGCTGCAGCGTCAAGGTGGCAGTGAGGTGAGAACGGGGAGTCGCTTCTGGGCGGCGGCGTTGTTTGCAGGTGGGCGCAAAGGGCAGACAAAGGGGTCTCGCTCGCGCTGCTGCACCCGCATCCTGCGCTCCCGGACGGCCCATTCATTGGGATCTGTAGTGACGGGGGCGTGAGGGAGCGGGGTGCCGGTCTGCAGTGGGTTTGGCCAGCTCGGGCGTTTGTGTGGATGCGCGGCTCTCGCTGGATGCCTTGGGCATTTTGGAAGGGGGATGGGCCGATTGCCCGCAGCGGCTCTTCGGCCCTTGTAACTGCGGAGCCGCGTTTTGCTTTATGTACGGGCGTCGAATGGGAATCCTTGGGGAGAGCCGTGTGAGCTCTATCGTTTGTGTTGGAGAGTCTCTCTCTCTCTCTCTCTCTCTCTCTCTCTCTCTCTCTCTCTCCACGCACACCGATCAGTATTGTTCCTCTTTGTCTCTTGCTGCAGAGGGTCACACAGAGTGAGACTCCACTATCCAATTGTTGGACCCGTCTGTCTCTGTGTTTGTGCGCATGTGATTAGCCACATCAATATTTTGGCCATCGCTACTCAAGCCATCCCTTTCCTCCTCTCTCCCTCACTCTCCCCCCCCCCCTTATTAACGCCTTCCCTATGAGTTAAAACCAAAACCCTTTCACACGAAACCTCTTTTCTCTTATTTTCTGGAGAAGCCAATTTTCGGCTACTTCTATAAGTACATACAAGGCGGGGGTGTCCCCAGTTATCTATCTGCCTTTTTGAAAACGTTGAGCTGCCCCTCCCTCTCTTTTTCTAAATCTAGCAGCAACTAGAGATCGAGAAACAAGGAAATCCTGTATTTTGCAGATTTGCCCTACGTATTTCTGACTTTCCTTTCAGCTGTGTCTGTATAAGTGCATGGGCTCCATTTCTCCCCATTATTGATATTTCTGATAAATCCCTTGCTGTCAGGTTTCCGTATGGGCTAGCCGGTTCCTTCCCCTTGTTTGGCTCTTATCTCCCTCCAACAAAAATCTGTTTTTTTTGGCTGGCAACTAATTTTTCCTACACCCGTGTTTGTGCTTTAATCTGCCCTATGCAGGTGCCTGATAGCCTTTGAACATCATCCTGTCATTTTGGGTGGGGTTGGAGGCAGATCTGTCTATGCAGTGCTTTCTGTGAATGGCACGGCTGCTTCATACCCATCTCTCCACCACCACTCCTCACTGATTCTTACCAAATGCCATAGCTCCCTCATCGTGTGTGTGTGTGTGTGTGTGTGTGTGTGTGTGTGTGTGCAAGTCATGCCAAGTGTAAATGCGTTGCAGGTACAGTGTTCTGTTCTCTGTTCACCTGAAGCCAGGCAATTGTTTCCAGTTGCAGGGGAAGGGCGGTGTTGATGCAGAGGCGCACTCTTCGAGGTTCCTTGCATTTGCGTTGATTAGTCACTGAGGATGCAAGCCCCATTAGATCTGTGTGCATTTGAATGCTCTTTAATAAAAATCTGGAAACTGTGAGCTCTGGAGAGGGAGTCGTGCTTTAGAGGGGGGAGAGTTTGCTTTCTCAGATATTGCCTTGAAATCCCACTACTACAGTCTGTCTGTCATCCTGTGCCGTTAAGTAGTCTTTGATGAATTCGTTAAGTAGTCTTTGTTGAATTCGAGCTGGGGTGGGGAGGGAGGCTTTGTCCAAAAAATAATAATACTTGACTTGTGTATGCTAAGCGCAGAGACTAGGGACTGCCATTTTGGCAACACTTCATTGCCTCTGCCAGGGTGGGAGGTACTCTCTGAACAAAATGCAGAAAGATAGCAGTCATGATGAGTCCAGGTGAGGCACTTCTGCAGAGGCCCTCAACTGGACTGAACAGGACTTTTGACTATCACTCTTCCGTTTCTACCCAAGATACTGGAGCAGATACATGCCTGAAAAATGTAGCTTTGTATTGTTTGCTCCTTGTGTAGCAGGGTGCCATTGTCAAACAGAAGACACTTCTTTTTATTTTGTGCAAGGAAAAAGCTGAAACCTCTTGCTGTGTGATCCCCAGCGCTTCCCATCTAGCCAGGTTTGTGTGAAGAGAGTTAAACCATTGGCCTGGAAGCTGTGAAAACAGGCTGGTTTTCCTGCCTCTCTTTCCTGCTCTCCACCCTTAGGTCGTTTTGTGTGTGTGTATGTTGGCTCTCTGAGAGGCACAGGAGTCAGGTCTAAAAGGGAAGAGAAGAAGCAGGAGGAGAGTATTGTGGTTTATAAAAGGACCCTCTCTTTACCAAATTTGTGTTCTTCTGTAGGCGATAGGCATGCTAGCGAGGAATAGCAGAGACTGTCCTTCAGTTGAGCTGATCAGCCCCTGAATATGTATAAAATAATGAAACAAAGTTGAGCAGACCTCCAGTCCACCAGTTGAAGTGCTGAAAATGGACCCTTCCTTTCCCTTTTCAGACTGTAGGACGGCAGGGGATTGGAGAAACTTTTTTTTTTCTGTTGAAGGACGCTTTCGCTTGGGGTAATGAGTCAGGGGCAGAAGCCAATGGTGAATGGGACCAAAGCCAAAAGTCAGTGGACCACCCCTTTTCTCTCTCTCTCCCTGCTACCACCATCTCTCTCTCAGCCTCGCATGGAGGATGGCACAAGCAGGGCAGAGAGTAGCATTACCTTTCTTCTCTCTGGAGGCTTTACCTATTAGTGCTGTTTACATTTGCATCATGCAAGCACAGAAACTCATACTTCGTGAAGAGAATTCACCTCCTATGAAACTTAGCTTTTATTTTTAAAAATCCAAGCTTTTATTTTTAAAAATCCACGTTTCTAGGCTTAGAATCATAGAATAGTAGAGTTGAAAGGGGCCTATAAGGCCACTGAGTCCAACCCGCTGCTCAGTGCAGGAATCTACTATACCTTAAGCATACCTGACAGATGGTTGTCCAGCTGCCTCTTGAATGCCTGCCTCTAGTGAGGGAGAGCCCACAACCTCCCTAAGTAACTGGTTCCATTGTCATACTGCTCTAACAGTCAGGAAGTTTTTCCTGATGTCCAGCTTGAGCCCATTATTCCATGTCCTGCACTCTGGGATGATCGAGAAGAGATCCTGGCCCTCCTCTGTGTGACAACCTTTCAAGTATTTGAAGAGTGCTATCATGTCTCCCCTCAGTCTTCCCTTCTGCAGGCTAAACATGCCCAGTTGTTTCAGTCTCTCTTCATAGGGCTTTGTTTCCAGACCCCTGATCATCCTCGTTGCTCTCGTAGCCTTCCTGCTACCTTCCAAGAGAACCTTAAACTTGTGCCTAGTGTATTCTCAAGTCAAATGGGAAAGAGCAGGATTTCCTGAGCTTCAGGTTCTGCACAGCTCCATATCTTTTTCTTCTTTCCCCTAGAAGTACAATAAATTAAGCAGATGTATGCAAGTCTGCTTAATTTGCATAATTGAGACAGAATTTCGACACAATCTATAATTTGACTCAGGGGAGAAAACAGAAAGAGGAGGCAGAGGAAGAATATATGTTCTTTCATTTGGATGTGCTTAGGTACAGCAGGGCATGAAGTCTAGTGGGTAGGGGCATGCCAAAAGTGATTTTTTTATTTTTTATTTTTTTTTGCTAATTGCAGTTATGGTAAGATAAGAGAGGGGCTGAGGTGAAGTGAGAAGGCCAACCAAAGAGAAGAGGTGTGAGTGTTCTCTTTTGGTTTGTCAGCAAAAAGCAGGTGGTGGGTGGGTGGGTATCTGTTTGTGTCTTTGACTGACACCCCCACCCCCATCAATAGTCTGTGGTTCTGCTTGCGCAGTTCTGCTCTTTATATGCATATCAGGATGATAGCCTGATATACATGCTCTCTGCATTGATAAAATCTAATGGAAGCTGCCTTTTCTTCTACAATCTAATAGAAGCTGCTTTTTGTTCTACAATCTAATAGAAGCTACTTTTTCTTCTACAGTGTTGGCTATATTAGAAGCTAAAGGGAGTGGCAGAGTAATGGGAAGGTGTTTATTTTAAGGGCAACTTGAGGCTGCGAGCCTGCATCCTGCCGAAACAATATAGAAAACACAACCATTTATACCTCCATCTCTCCCTGCCTGCCTCCCATTGGGACTAGTCATGGGAAGGCCTAGTTCTTAATCTTCTAACAGTGCATATAGATGGATAGATTTTCAGAAGCACATACTAGCTGCAGAAGTAAGCATTAGAAATGTTTTATGCTTGTTCTTCTAGCTATGACTGAAAAATATGAAAGAAGAGAATGGCTTGGATCAGAACATATTCTGGGGTTTAGAAATCTCAACCTGGCCCCTGTCAAGATGGCACTTTTCAGGGGTGTCTTCGGTTCTGCCCCATTAGGAGGAAAGTGAATTCAAGATCTCTGACATCTTTCCACTCCCCCTTCAATTTATAAAACATTTATAAATATAAAGAATATATTTTAGAGATCGAGAACGAAGACTGTGATGCAATTTGACTACAGCATTGAGTACGTCGGTTAACTGTGATAACTCCCAGACAATGTTCAAGCAGTCTCTGAATGTATCCTAGCTTGCTTGGGGAATCATGTTCAGAAAGCAAAATTATTCTTTTAGGGCAACCACAAGGCCGCACATCTGTCGGAGTGATGAGCTAATGTTTCTGAGAATTTTTTGCTGGAACTCTTACAAATCTGAACAATGCACAATAATTTGAAATGGGTGCTCAATGCCAGTGATAAACAGAAGACAGGGTGAAAAAGGAGAATAGAATTCACTCATGCTACCTTGGGTGGTTAGCACTACCTACCCTCTCCATTCCCTATGTGCCTGTCTTCTGATAATGAGGGGAAAACTGCACCAAAGCCAGGAAATCCCCAAATAATTGGCAGTTGGATGGAAGGGTGTGTGACCATCTGGACCATGTTGTAGTGCCAGATTTGGTCCCCAGACCTGAGGCTTCCAACTTCTGATCTACAGAAAAGACTGCTATGCAGCTACAGCAGCCATCTGAAAACCACCTCCCCATTGGTGAGTGCTTCATTCATAACCTGCAGCATCTAAAGTAGCTTACCTCTTGAGTGGCAGCTACCATCATTACATAGAGAGCCTCCACACCACTTTCAAGCACTTTCATGAATATAGGAAGTAAGCCCATATACACCAGTTGCAGGGGAACATGGGTCTGTTGCACCATGTCCTGCTTATGGTGGTCGACAGCTGCATGGCCACTGTGTGAACAGAATGCTGGGCTAGATGGACCTGTGGTCTGATTCAGCATGTGTCTTCTTATAAATATTCTGTGGGGCTACAGAAACTCTTTATATAAATAAACACCTTGGTCCATATAATAGGCTACCACAGAGATTAGAGTCATGGCGTTGAGTCCTCCCTGCAGGCATGCTGTTTCAGTGGCTTCCCCATTGTTACTGTAACATGCTCATAGGGTCTAATTAGTGGTTTTCATCTCTGGCCCACACTGTGTTGTTAATCATTCACAAGACTTACAGTTTGCAATATAAAAGGGAAGGGACCAATCTAAAAGGGAAAGGACCAATCAGCCATCAAGTTAGCACTGACTTAACATTTAAAGGCCTGCCCTATGTGGGCAAAGCCAATTATGTGAGTCTCTGTCCCACAGTCGTTGCTTAGCTAGTTCCCCTGCAGTTGGTCTCGGTGATGGGGTGGCAGAGCTTGGTTGCAGCAGCACTATGGGATAAACATAATGAATGGAAAAGAGACTCCCATAAAGTGTTGTGTTCTTTTTTTATTATTACTTGATCACTCTACTATATTATAATTATTTATTTATATAGCACCATCAGTGTACATGGTGCTGTACAGAGTAAAACAATAAAATAGCAAAACCCTGCTGCATAGGCTTACATTCTAATAATCTATATTGGCAGTGACTGCGTTTGTAGGACATGACAACCCATGGTGGGCAGCCAGCAATGATGGGTTGTCATGTTATCCAAACCTGGACCGGTTTTTACGGGGGTGCCTTAATTTTCACAAACAAGCCACCCTGACATCCCATGACTTGTCCTAGGAGCTATCACACCTACAGTGGGGTTGGCATGTCATCTAAACCAGGGAGAAGAATTTTATCGTGGGTTGCCAGGATCGGCTAGAAAGCCACTCAGCAAGAGCAACAAAAAACCCTGCTGGGGGCGGATCTACACTACTGCTTTTAAAGCGCTTTAAAGCACTTTGAAAACATTTTGAAACCTGTATATGCAGTGTGTCCTGGGCCCCAACAGTTGTCAAAACTGTTATAAAGCGCTTTAAAGCGCGTTAAAGCAGTAGTGTAGATCCCCCCCTGGTCTACGTGATCTCACGTGTGTCGCCTAGTCTCCCTCACCACTGACTGCCCCTTCACAGAAGGGACCATGACTTGTTTGCCACCCCTTTTTTTGATTCCATAAAATTGCATGTCTTCATAATTTTTAAAAATAATTTCCCCCCCCCCTCAGTCTATTGCAAGTATGCAAATTTGACTGTCTGATATGAGTAGTTTTGCCTTGTCAACGTCCTTGTAAGTTTCAGCTGTCAAAGGGAGCAAATGCATTCACACAATTGAGAAACACCCTCAAAAGGAGGACAGAGCAGGAGAAGTAAGTGTGTGTATGTGGGTGTGGGTGTCAGTATCTCCCACTTCACATGGTAATCCTCTCACTTTTAAGTGTTGAACTGACACTCGTTAGTATAGCTTATTTGCAGGACAGCTTAGTGTGTCATGTGAACACAGTATGTTCTTTCTTGGTGTCATCAGCAAATTTCATCAACATATTTGTGCTTCTTATCCAAGGTTACTAAGGAAAATATTGAATAAAAATAGGCCTCTGGATGGATCCTTGAGAAACTCTGCCCTTAACTTCTGTCCAATTTGAAGATTTACCTTTTAAGAAAACCCTTTCTCCATTTCCCCATAGTTTGCCAGTTTTTTATCCTCTTACTATCCATATATCTCATTCAGTTTCATTAATAAAGGTCTATGCTGTACTGCAGCTAATGCTTTACTGCATTTCCCTGGCCCAGAAAACCAATTATCTTCTCAGAAAAGGATATCAGATTAGTCTATCACTAGCCTGCACAACATGCTTCCCTGGTGCTCTATACACCACTCCATTCATGCCACGTGGTGGATGCGTATCCTATAGCCTTGAACTGGGTGGTGTACAGTCATTGTCTGGCACACTTTACCTTTAGTGAATCCATGCTGCCTTGCATCTTACGAGTTATTTTCTTCCACATCTGTAATTATCCTTCTACTACAGCCTCCCCCAACTTGGTGCCTTCCAGATGTTTTGAACTACAACTCCTTGAATTCTCAGCCATAGGCAAATGCTGGCTATGGCTGATGGGAACTGAAGTCCAAAGCATATGGAGGACATCAAGTTGAGGAAGGCTGTTCTACAGCTTTCACCTGTCACTGAAGTTATACTTAACATAAGCAGAGTGTGTCATGCAAGCAGAAGTCAAGGCTGTTAAAACAAAGGTTGCACTCTCCAATGGCAATAAGTTGGTGCAACCATAGTAATTCTATGGCAGGTGTATTGGAGGTTCCTTTTTATGATTTGTCATAAAAATAGAGCTTCCATTCTCTCTTTCCCTGCTTCCAAACCCAGAAAGCCTTGCCTTACCAGCTGATCTGTTTATCCAGATGTCTCTTTAATTTTAATCTTTTTCACATGATTTTTTTTAAAAAAATCCAACCTGATTCATTTTATAATGCCAACTTGCAGGCTGAAAGAGAAATCTGTACAGAAAATGTAGAGACAGTCTCTTTAAAAGCGGAAGGCAGGGCTTTCCTGCCTCTGTTTGTTCTTTAGGAAGAAGGAATGGTCTAAAGGAGCTTTTTCTCTGTGTCATTCTATATATTCCTTGTTCATATTTGCAGCAGAGATGGGTTTTTTTTAATGTCTACCCTCATTTTTATAGAGTTCTACACTGCTTAGGATATAACATTTCAAACCAAGGAAGTGACGTGTGTTAAAGAGAGTTTGGTTTGGTTTTTTAAAAACTCCTCTCCATGTAAATGCTATATTGTGTATTGTCAAACCTATGGAGCTTTGGTTTGTTTACAGGGAGAAGAACTGTCCAAGACTTGAATCCCATTTGCATTTTTCTTGTAAGTCATCATTTGTACAGGAAACTTTAACAACTGGCACAATGTATTTGTGCAAAGTATGTGGCCCTCATACAAAGTTGGTAGCTGTTGGTTGGTTGATGAAGTTTCCCAACTGCTGTTCGTTCTAAAAGGAAGAAGGGCTGCAAGTCCAGACTAAAAAAATCACATTGTTTTCATCTGTAGATTGTCTTGAAAGCTGATTTACTTAAATTCATTTGTATGTATTTCATTACGTTTTAAGTCTGTGTAATGGCCACTCCAGATTGATCTTAAATACTACAGTCCTATTTGTGATAACACTGAATGTCCGCATTGCATTTGGGACCAAATTAATGATGCCTGCTTTGAGTCTGGCATCAACGTAACTCAGTTTGGTTTGGAAGGTGGAAATAATTTCTGAGTACAAAAACTCGGGCTCTGGCTGTTGTCAAAGTGGCTTTGCAGCAGATAAACTGATTGCAGTACTTTGTGGGTTTCCTGCCTACTTGCAGTGCGATCTAGCAAAGTCTGCCTGGCCTAGTTCAAAAATCGCCACACCCACTGTTGCATGCTCATGAGCTTCAGCTACTGGTTTCCTGAGGGTTTCTAGTACCTTCTGAGCTGTTAGTGTTCCTATAAACCATGGCTGTGTAGACTCCAGGTCAGTCACCCGTAATGGGTTGGTTCTACAGGGCCACTGAAAATGCAAACTTGTGATACCTGTAAATCTGACCCATTGCATGTACAATCAAAGAAAGTGGAATGATGTTAGGATTGCCCTGCTGTGACAACTGTATTGGTTTGAGAATCAGGTTTTATGGCTCTAGTTTAGAACTGCCCGGCAGAAGAACTAATTAAAAATGGTTATGTGGAAGTATGTAACAAAGAGGAGCGTTTTCAAGATATTTTTTTTAAAGAAAATCTTAAATTGGCCTCCTTTGAGCATTTCCTGTAGTGTCTGAGAGCTCTTGTCAGTGCTGAGAAGGGTCAGGAAGTGGAGCTTGTGAAACTGGGGAAGGAAGTAGATTTCAAGTTTATTTAAACCCTTGCAAACTCCAGGCCTCAGCCACTTTTATAAACATTCTTTCTGAAGCATGCCACACTCTTGATCTCTCAAAAGGATGCGGACCTCTGCTGCTGGTAATCCCCTCTCCCATTCTGGCATATGCCAAGTGGCTTTTCCTGTGAAGTGGGGCAGTGGGGATGAAATGGCAAATCGTTTCAGTACTAGTCACTTTGGGAAAAAACATGATTATCTCAAAGGGTTTGCCTTTGTGTGATGACTAGCTGTAACTTCTTGGTTAGGTGACCAGTTGAAGATCTATACAATTTGTATAAAAGCACATGAATTACCCCACTGTAGTTCCCTGCCCCCATACTGTGCATATTTACTCTGATGTCACCCAAGCAGCAGGAAGACTGTGCAGGATATAATTGGTTGGTATACTTGGAAGGTGGGGAGGGGAGTTAGAAAATGCTGATTTCTAAGTAGGAGTGCCCTCGGTGTAGTCTGATTCTATAGGGTGCAATGGTGGTGGTAGGTGCTATTGCTGTCCAGTATATTGGATTGTTTCAGGCCAGGAGATTAAACAACTAGACCAGAGGCAGGAAATGCTTGGCATTTTCCATTTGTGAAGCTTAAATCATCTCTGACTTAAATTGGTGTGTAACCCTGATTGTAGTTGATGTAGCTCTATAATCTACATTGATTTATGTCTTGTGTTCTGTCCTGCCTTAACAACATCCACATGTGGCACAAATAGCTCAAGAGGCTCAAAAGTACATTTAAACCTCACTTGTGTGAAAACTGGACTTCTTTTGCTCCACAATTGAGGTGGAGCAAAACAGGAGGAAAATGAGGGGTCAAATCTTTCTAAAGCAGTTGGCAGCTGTCATATTGGAGAGGATTTCCTTATCTAGTTGATGGTCCCTGCCAGTGCATAAGTATGGTATGAATGAGCATTCTGTAGTGCCAGTGTCGCATGAATAGCACAAGCTTCGGCTATTGGGCGGTATATAAATGCAATAAATAAATAAATAAATAAGCTTCTGAATGGCAAGAGCTGCCACTTTGGACCCAATTTGGTACTACAGCATCGTTGCATCATCAGTGTGTTATAGGATTCTGCAGGATCCATGTCATGAAAAATGACATGGTGTGAGAGCTGCGTTTTCCATGCTTTCATCCCATGGCACAGTGGAAGCATTTAAAGGCCTGTCACCACATAAGTAGAGCCAGTCATGCAAGGTCTTTCCTGTGAAATCATTGGAATCTGAAGCTATGATAGGGTGGGAAGGACTATTTCAATTGGCCAGGCCTTTAAACATTATAGCAGTGTATTGAGATGAAGCCGTGGAAAAGCATCTTTTACACGAGTGCTGTAATATCTCCATGATGGATGTGGCGCCTGAACTTGCATGTACATCAGATGTGCAAAAGGCATGTCAGGGAGGATGGTATTATTTAATGGAGGAGTCTGTTTTGGTGGTGTCTGGGATGAGCCATTCTTTCTCTGGCTTGGGAGTCTTGTTATTCTCTTGTCTGCAAGGTTGTCATTCGGAAAACAGAGTAAGCCCCAAAGTGCAATATACATCGCCCAGGGGATGGTGCTGTCTAATACTTATCCCACAGGAAAGGATGTAAATGCTTCTATTGGCTAATTATTGGCACAAATGGGGCCTTTCTTCCTAGGGTTCTGGACGGTCTGATGTCATGTCAGTAAGATTTCATTTGGCATCATTGAATTTGTCAGTACAAGAAAGACACAGTAGGAGCTAGCAAAAGACTGCCTGTTTGTATGTTCTGGGATCTTAAGCATTAACAAGCAGAATTGATGTTGTTATTGTTTTCAATTGGAAGGTGGAGTTGGACATTGGGTTGCAATTAGGAGAAGGTACTTTGGATGAATATGGATCTGAGAGAGGATACATAATGGGATGGGGCACGTTTACTGGGGACATAATATTGGAGTCCCAGTCCCCCCCACATACATCCTTTCCTCAGAATGGGGCATGGAGAAGATACATAATTCCAGCACTCACTTATCTTAGCTGAAAATCAATCCTACCGATTTCAGTGGAACATACTTCCAAATAGGGATGGGAGAGAATATTGTTTGGTCTGCATTTTTAAGCAACGCAGTCTAATTTGTACAGTAGTTTATCTTTAGCATTTTGACCTCACAACCCTGTAGTACCCAAGGTTGTAGGTTTGTCAGAGGCTGCTTGGCAATGCAAGGGCATTGTCTATGGAAACTGGGCACTCGGCAGAAGAAAGCTAATTTTGCAATGGCTTGCATCTCAGTATTTCTCAAACTTAAAAACTGAAATGAAAAATCAGGGTACCCGTTAAAACAACAGCAATAGTATTTCTGTTCAGGATAAACCTGTTTCTCTCTTCTACTGTGCTACTAGTCATTAGAGGTACAGTTTCGTTATCTTAGATACTGAGCAGCTGGTGTTCTTTAGATGGTAATGCATATTACTTGGCTTACTTCTCACATTTAACTGCTGCGATATTGGATATACTGTTCTACCTTGTGTATAACTGATATGTAGCTTTTGTGTGTGTGTTAAAGAGAAACAAAGAACTTTTTTATGTACTACCAATAATAACTTTTGTAACTTTTCAAATGCTGTAATGGGAATTAAATGTGTGTGTTTTTTAATCCATGGCATCAAATTCGTTTCTCTTTCCTGTTTCTGCTGCTACTAATGGACTTTCAGTAGGAATTTGAGAAATTGGGGTGAATGGGTGAGATATGTGTGTCTGTTAGTAGCATTTAACCCTGAGGAGTTGCAGCGAGGAGTGTTCCTGTTGCTGATTTTATCCTGGTTGTGCTTTTATATTGTATTTTATATCATGTTTTTATACTGTTTGTTTTGTACTTCGAATGGTTTTAATTTTTGTGAGCCGCCCAGGGAGCTTCGGCTATTGGGCGGTATAAACACGCAATAAATAAATCTTAAAAAATGTAAGCCAGACTTGCATTTGGTTTTCCTACACAGTCTGCTGAGTCAAGCCCTGGATGTCTTCCCCAAGATCCTACCCTGAATGCACCACTGCCAGGCATTTATGTGTTAGTTCCTTGTGTTAATCATCCAGTGATGTTAACTAGCATCACATTCACAGAGCTGCCTTGATCCACTTTAAGTGATTTGGTGACCGCTTTACCAAGGGACTATGGGCATTTTTTCAAGAAAGATGCCCAGGACACTGCAGTGGGCCAGGGCTAGGGGCACTTCTAAGAGTTGCAGTAGCAGAAGGATTGTGAGTCATGTTTGTAGAACATGAGCTCCAGCAGTGAGTGATGAGGTCAGTCCCTGCCTGTGCTGAGCTTGAGACAGTTCTGCTTTTCTTTGCACTAAATCTTGCCTTGAGGGTTCTGAACATGTGAAACAAATAAAGAGCGTGGAGCAATGACAGTTATAATAGCTCTCTTCTCTGGATTATTGCTTTTGTTAGCTTTTCTACAGAGAGGAAATATTCTAGAATTATATGGGACTTTAAAGCTCTTGTGCTTTTTCATGAGTAAAATGTCCCCATCAAGGGTACTGTTAACGATCATAATTAAGACTGTGATGGCGTGCTAGGATATTTAACCCAGCACTGTAGCGGTTCAGAGTTTGTCCTACTTGAATTCTGTTAATGTCTACTGTAGCATGTAGGTGTTGACCTGCCAATTAACTCTGCCTTTTTTGTACCTATTTGTGAATAATCAGATAAGGAAGATGGAGCTACTTGAACAGAATTTTAAAATTAAGGGGTACATGGAACCAAAACTTCATGTTATGTAGAGATCCATAATTGGTTCTCCTATTTTTTTAAATTCATTGTTACTCAGCCACAGAGGTGGTGGTGGGGGGCATATTTGTTTCAAACAGCAGTAAGAAGGAGGGGCATTTAACTTGTTTTCTAATCAAAATCTCTTCCCTGCCAAACTGTTGCTTTTCCCACAAGTTAAACCATCCCCCCTGCCAACTCTCTGAAAAAAAGGGTAATTCCCCACAGCTGCATTTCAGTACATACACACACGTATCAGATACCCAATCTCAAATGATCTCCTGCATGATGTGTCGTTTGAGTCTTAGAACTGTACAGCTTGAAATAGAGGGCATTTATTGTGTTCTGTGGCACCAACTCTTAAACTGTGGGTGGTGGTCTGTGGTGCATCTTCTAGTGGTCTGTGAGATCACAGTGAAAATAAATGAAAATAGGGTAGGTTTTTTTCTAGACTGAAGTATCGCAAAATACCAAATTTAAAAACAATCCCTTCCTGCACTCTGTTGTAGCAGTACTGAATATGCATAGTGAAGTGAATGGAGGAATGTTGTTAGGCGTGCCCATTTTATGAGCTGCTGAGAAATATGTCCGTCAAGACATTTTGTTTTTAACTAGCAAATATCTTGGGGATATAAAGCATATACAAATATGGCTGCATTTCTCCTTGCATTAGAGGGTACAAAGATATGAGTTTCTTTTCAAACGCCTTTCAAGAAGTTTCTACAGAAGAAAATGAGGTTGTTTGCAAATAACATGCAAACCAGGATAGTGGTCTGCTTGTTGTATTGCAAAGTTTAAAAGAATTGCTCTTCTGCGGGATAGGGATATTTTAGAATGACATTCCTTTAAAATAAGGGATGCAAAAGGCTGAGGCTGCTATAGATGCCTCAGTGAATGCCATGAAGCTGAGAATGCTGCTGTCCTGGAGTCCCTGAATGTCTCTGTAGTCTGGGTGATAAGCTCAAAATTGTGGGCAGCTGTACTAAGGGGCACATTCATGGATTACAAAAAAAAATTAATAATGGTAGAATCTGCCAGAGGACAGGCATGTTCAAGATGTAGAGCAAAGGATCATAAGGCAAGCAGTTTGGGATAAAAGTACACCATTGCATTGTTTCGTTCTTGACTGTGTTAACTTTTGGGCAGGCTGGGTGTTGCCTGATAGTTGATTCCTTTGTGGAATGGTAATGGGCTGAGGATTCTGTTGCAGTACAGAAAATTGTAGATCAATCCCATTGTGATGGTTGGGCTATAGGCTTGTTACCACTGGATCAGCATCTGAATGCAGGCACAAGCCGCCTTGGCATGCTATTAATACAAAGACAGAAATATCACTGCTGACAAAGCCCAGTGTGCTTTTAGTCCTACTCCCTTTTTTTACGGAAAACCCAGATTATCTCCACTATTGATTTAGAGGAGGATAGAAGGTGTAGTATTTCCCTATAGTTTCATATTAAAATAGGGTTGGTACTGAAGAATTAAGACTACAGATGATTGTTTATGGGTATCTATATTTGTAATAGTCTGTACTTATTTAGTGGTATTAGTTTGAGTAAAGATGCTATTGTCAATTTAAGCCACTGTTTGTTAATCTGTGTAACCACAGAACAACATTTTAACCACACTCTTAATTTATAACTTCAGCCAAGATAGTCAATGTAATCTAATATATAGCATGAGTATATTATCTGATAATATATGTAGTAAAGGTTACTGAGAATATATTTGCAAAATTCTTGAATACTCGAGGTATTATTATATTGGGTACAGAAATGCTTGTATAAACAGTTCCTTTGTCCAGAGAAGTGTAGTAGCAGGCACTTTGACAGATGCAAAAGTAGCAAGACACTGGCAAATATTTTTGGCATATATCTTTGTAGAAGATACATGTCGCATATATCTGTGGGAGAAAAGAGGCAGTGTTTTGGGTTGTAGAGAGCAAATAAATGCGGCTATTTATTGTCTAGCTCTTTCTGCATGGTTGATCTGGCCCTTTGGGCTCTGAGGGAGTATCCTGTACCAGATGCTGTCAAAATATTCTGCCTTGTTACATGAAATGAACGACAGGCTTGGGACATGGTGTGTACAAAGTGGAGTTTACGTGCAAATCTAACCCAGATGCCCTCCCATGGGAGGTTATGAATGAGGAGACAGTGCTGTGAATGTTGGGCAATTCCTGTTGCTAACAATCTTCTCCTTGCAGTCACAGATGTGTGTAAAGATTAAGCATTATGTGACCTGGGATAAAAGGTTTTGTTTTTTCAACCAGGCTTGGTTTGGTCACTCCCCAGATGGTGCAAATGCTTTATGTAGTTAGGCAGCTAGAAGTAGAGCTGGCCTGAGACATTTTGCTGCCTGAGGCGGAGTGAGAACTGACCCCCACCCCCGCCATGTCAAGGTGCGTAGTACTTCTTCCTGAACATGCACCAAATTGGATTTATTTAAAGGGAGATATTGTTTCAGATCCATAGATGGAGCAAACATAAACGACACTACAATTTTGTCTGCTTCCTCTTCCCATAGAGCCAAAGATATGCACCCCACCAAAAGCTGGGGGCCCTAAATAAATCTTTGCCATAAATATTTGCCTTCAGGTTTATGCATGCTTTATAGCCTCGTGTGGCGCAGAGTGGTAAAGCAGCAGTTTCTGCAGCCGAAACTCTCCCCACGGCCTGAGTTCGATCCCAGCAGAAGCTGGTTCTCAGGCAGCCGGCTCAGGTCGACTCAGCCTTCCATCCTCCCGAGGTCGGTAAAATGAGTACCCAGCTAGCTGGGGGAAAGGTAATAACGGCCGGGGAAGGCAACGGCAAACCACCCCGCTATAAGGCCTGCCAAGAAAATGTCAGCGAAAGCTGGCGTCCCTCCAAGAGTCAGTAATGACTCAGTGCTTTGCACGAGAGGTTCCTTATGCATGCTTTGCCTTTTATTACTGCACGTTATCCATGAGGAATTGCTTGCGGACTGATCCTATCCATGCTGGAAGGATTGCTCTGGAGAAATGGTAGGCTTCTGCTACCATTGCTGCCCTAGCATTTGCTCCCTGAGGCAGCTGCCTCACTTTGCCTAATGATAGGGCCAACTCCTAGACAAATATTCATTTTGGTGTGTCAGCCTTGGTGTGTCAAGGAAAGCAAAGGGCCAGGTTTTGACTACTTCTAGAAGATGTGGAGGTGCTCACTTTTGTCATGAGATGAAAGAGGCTGAGACTAGGCATGCAACTTGCAGACATGTTTCTAGAGATTATGATACACGTATTTTCTCTTGGGAACAGTTACGTCCTAACTCCTACATGCTCCCCTCCCCCCAACACTTCCCTGTAAAGACACAGAACTGGATGGATTCTAAAGTCTGTATTGAGCACAGAACTCTAACCTCCAAAGAATCACAGCTCCATCATTTAAAAAAGAAAATGAAATTCATGCATCTAGCCCACAAGGCTTGACACTGTATGACAGTGCATGGTGAACTTCTAGAATCCTATCGACTAGGGCTATGGAGGATTTACTGTAGCCAGGGAATGGGGCTTCAGTGCTCCACGTAGTTTTCCTGTTCTTATGCTTGCCAGAAGCAGAGTTAATTATGCCATTTTTTCAGATTTTTACAATGGTACTTAATTTGTAAGGGTCATCCAATTCAGCTATTTTCATTTTTAAAAATGCTAATTGATCAGAATCTTTTGGGGAAATGAAGAGAAAAGTACAACGAGACAAAACAACTTCGATCTCCCCCCCCCCCCCAAAAAAAGACCATAACACAAGCCAGATTGAAAACAGGTTCTGCCTGGCATGCAGTTGTCTTGTGCAGAGTAGACAAAGGCTGTGAGGGGGGAAAGAAACCTGAAGGTATAAGACAGGATCAGCAACATGTGGTAGTTTAAGAATATGGATATAACCAGGATCAGTAGCCATGTAGGGAAATTCAACTCTCTTAAAAGCTTGACCCATGCAAATGCGATGTCTGGAGTAGCCTACAGTGATTTCTCAATGTTGTCAACATTATGCTTCAATAATGTCACTGATTAGATGTACTACGAGATCATATTACGCCAGTCCTTCTACAACTTCATTGGCTGCCAGTCCAGGTCCGGGCTGATTCAAAGTGCTGGTATTAACATTCAAAGCCCTAAACGGCTTGGGGCCAGGTTATTTGAAGGAACGCCTCCTCCCATATGTGCCTGCCGGGACCTTAAGATCATCCACAGGGGTCCTTCTCCCGAAGGAAATGAGGCAGGTGGCTACTAGGAGGAGGGCTTTCTCTGCTGTGGCACCCCGGCTGTGGAACGAGCTCCCCAGAGAGGTTCGCTTGGCGCCTACACTGTTTTCCTTTCATCGCCAGCTGAAGACCTTTTTATTTTCTCAGTATTTTAACACCTAATTTAACTTAAATTTAAACTCTGCCGTTTTAATTTCATATTTTAACCTATATCAATTTTTGCTGTGTGGTTTTATCCTGGTTATGCTTTTTATATTGTATTTTGTATTTGTGTTTTTAAACTGTTGGTTGTTTTATTATGCTCTTCATAGTTTTAATTTTTGTGAACCGCCCAGAGAGCTTCGGCTATTGGGCGGTATAGAAATGAAATGAAATGAAATAAGTAAATAAATAAATAAATAAATATGAGTGGTACTCAGTACTGCTGTGCGGAAAATGCATAATGCAGCCAACCCGTTGGACAATGGTGGAACAAAGTTTGAAAGGTTAGCACTAGAAACAGGGAGAGCAGAGAGATGTTCTTTATGTGATCAACCCAGATTATGCTAGTATCTCTCATTCCTGCCTCCCCAGCCTACATTTGGGAGATAATAGCGTTTCCCATGATAAATGGGGCCCCAAAGTCTCATCATTTGTGCCTCATCTAATCTATATTTCATGGTAATAGTCCCCTGGTCATGGACATTATGGCTTAAATAGCCTCTTCCTTGATCTTCTTACATGTTGAATTACACTCAGAGAAGTGGGAGTATTTGTTTAAAGGATCTGGCTGTTTCTCAAGGTGTACTGTAGACTCCCTTAAAGGTGTAGAGAATGTGTAGTCCTGCTGTACAAGTGGCATTTTAGTTGCCTGTGGAGAATATTTTGGAAATGCGCAATGATTCAAGCCATATTATTTGAGGAATTTGAGCTGTACTGTATGTCCAGCAATGTTAGTGGAGAAATCAACCACCTAGGTTCTCTCCATGGGGTGATGTTGCTCATCTTTAGTTTTTGGGGGAGGGAGGATGAGAGAAGCCTCATAAAATTCCAGCTGCTTTCTCCAGATACTACTTGCTCTACTTCCTTGTAAATTTTAAAAAAGACCTGGATGTGTATAGCTCAAAGCTTGGTGACAAAACACACACACACACATTCTTTGCATGTAAATCTTCAATATATATTCAGTCTTAGTTAAAGGATCTCGGATAATAGCAGTGTTGGGAAAGATCTTGACCAGGAAACTGACTACTAGCCGGAGCTAGGTGGGCTGTTGGTCTGACTCATGCTGTTCCTTATAATATTATCTTTTGTTCAGATTTTTGAGATGAAATGTGAAAGTTGAAGCCGGACTGGTGATGGCGAGTGGCATTCCACCCCCACCCACCCCGGATGTTCTATTCCTGTTCATGTAACAACGAAATAGAATTGAACATGGGAGCTGGCCTCTTGCGGGCATGAAAAGAGCTATGCAGGCATAATAATTCGTAGTAGAGCCAGAATTTTTACAGATTTGTATACATGTTGTGCTGAGATGGTTTCTGCATATGAGTGATGCATTTGATAAAGGCCAAAAACGTTATGCATTACCTTTGAGGGTTGGAGTGAGAGCTGCGAATAGCTAAGTATCGGGTCTTGAGTGGCTTCTTTAGAATTTCTCCCACTTTTATAACTGGAAGCATTTGCAATTATAATGCCTTGTGGAAAATGGTATGCTAAACCCATATTAAGCACTGCCTTTCTCTAGGGCGGTGGAAATGCCCAGAGCTTGTGACAGTTTGCTCCATAGTAGTGGGTCCAGTTTGCACCCACCCTCCCTCATGTGGTTCGGAAGGCGGAAAATGTATTAACTTTTAAATGCCGCCTAAAAACATATCTTTTTAAACAAGACTTCCCTGGACTGTAATTTATTCTGGTTTTATGTGATTTTAAAGTTTTAATCTGGATTTTATGGTTTTAGTTGTAAACTGCCCAGAGAGCTTAGGCTGTTGGGCAGTATAAATATGTAATAAATAAAATAAATAATAAATAGAACAATGCTAGCATATGGCAGACTTGAAAGAAACCTGAAAGCAGAGGCATCCAACTTGCATCCACCAGGGCCTCTAGCGTGAAACCGGGTAGGAAGAGAATTCAAAACAAAATAGTAATTTATGATAAAAGAGATGGTACTAATTTATGCTTAAATGGCAGTCATTAAAGTTAGTATGGTTTGTTAACAGTCAAAGCCAATGAGCTGGACTTCCTTGCCTGCAGATTGCCTTGTTTAAAAGGACTTGGTACCCTGAAAAGAGATAAAAGGTGAGATCAGCTCTTTTAGGAATTATTGCAAAAGTGCATTTATTAGGGAAAACGGTGTACAAAACTGCATCCGAAACTTTGTTTGGACTATGCATATAAAGGATGGAATGAGCTTGTGCTCGAAAAATGTGAATGTTATAGAAGGAAATGCACAAGTATAGTGAAAAATGTTGACAGTCCTTGTAGTTAACTATGGCCTTAGCTAGACTTACCTTATAGTCTGCGACGGAGGAGGGAAGATCTCGCATTGTGATTAATGCGAGATCCCTCCTCTGTTTACACGTGAGGTGCGACGACCTTAGGAAGAGAGGTGTCATACTCACCATTTTTTTAATTTTAAAGAGGACAAAGCGCACGAACACTCGTGTGCAAAAGGTAAGTTTTTTTAAAAAAAAATTAACTACTTTCCCAGCTCCCCCCACCCTAACCCTGATGGGCGCAGCTCCCAGCGAGTAATTGCGCAGAGCCGGGTCAAAGGGCCACACGTTCTGCAGTCTTGGGCTCAGCCCGGCACCACGGAAAAAGCGGCCCCAAAGGGGAGGGCTCTATCCCGGGGCAAGGGAGGGATGATCCCGGGTTTCGCCCCGTGATAAAGCCTGGTCTAGCTAAGGCCTTCGTCTACCACTGAAAGAAATAAATTTTAGATGAAATTGTAAATTCAGAGATAATTTACTGGCAATTCACATGGAAAGTGTAAGTACAAATTCCCATAAAGTTAAACGTTATCTTTTCTTATTGTAAACTTATTAACAAAACCATATTAAATGAATCTACCTATTTCACTTGGATTTCCTTCCTTGTACTCCTCCTATCCACCACAGTGTGTACTGGGGTTAATTGTGATGCAGAGGAAGAGAAATGTATGTTCTGACATGATCACAATCATGAATATTTCTAGACACTCTGCTCGTTATGTATGCTCGTAGCAAAAGTGATTTAAGTTCCGGATCCTCTTGGTACCACCAATACCCATTTCCTTCCTAGTCAGAAATGGCTTTATATGGGCAGTTTCGGGATAGCACTGATGCTCTTGTTGAAGAGCTAATGGCTTCTCTCAAGCTGAGTGGCAGGAAAAAGCATTTGCTGATTGAGCCTAACAGGCTCAGGCTTTTCTCCACTAACCTGGGCTTTCTATCTACACCAATTAAATGCTTAACTTTGAAGTTGTTCCAGACTGGGATACCATGCCTCCTAAGTTTCTAGTCCTCATAGTTGCAGAAGAGCGCTTTCAACTGGAGGAAGCCTAGTACTAACAGTCCAAAGGCATTGTACAACTATTCCATCTTTTCTTCCTTAATGGGTTTTTTTTTCCTGGCAAGAAAAAAGATGGAAGAAGAGGTGGAAAAACATGGGGCAGCTACAAATTGAAGAGAGTGTTGTCTGGACCCCCCTTAAAATGGGGCAGGTCTCGTTTGAAAGCACTCTAAATCAGAATAATGTACAGGTAACAAGTTTGGTGTCTCCACCTACCTATCTGTTCTGGCCAATGTGAGAGAACCGTCTGGTCTGATTGATGAGCAAGGGAAGCAAAGAGACACCTTCAGAAAGTGGTGGATCATTAAACATTGCTAAGTCTCTTAATAAACTCACACTCTAGAGAGTTCATTACTGACTGAAAGTTGCTAAGCATAGCACCGTATCAGCTATATGTGAGAAGGAATTTAATCTCTTATTTTTAGTAGGGATAGTTTTAGGATGCACTCAACTATCAAAAACAAGATTAGGACAGACTTGGGGTTGACTGGGAAATCATAAGACAGAATTCTCTCTGTGGGATCTTCCTGGATCAGAAATTTCTATTTTGTGAGGCTGCCAAGAGGGTGGGGAAGAGAGAAAGCTCCTTCTTGGCCTCGAGGCCATGGCTTTCACTGTAAAACTAGAGCCCATTTGTGCTTTGGATGCCAGCCCAATTGGTTCCCCTCTCTATAAATGTTGGCTTTTGCTGATGGAGCTAAACAGCCAGGCCATTGTGTGTGTCAGGGCCACTGGAGAAATTGCCGGAGTGGTGTTTTGTATAGTGTGTCAGTGTGTTCCCTTTTTGGGTTGTCTTCCCCACACCCCCACCTCCTCTGCTGCTGCAGAGACTCAGTTGTCATGGTGATCATGTCATAGGGGCTGTTGCGTTTCCATCCTGCCTTTTCGGAGAGGCTCATATGTAGGCTACTAATGGATCAGCCAATATGTTTCTGCATAGTGGTCTGTGCATCCTTTGCAAACTGGATTCAGGCTTGCTGACACATAATGCGCCTCTTGCAGAAGCTGCAGTCTTGGGATTCTAATGGCAGATGCACCTAATGCCATCACCGACTTAGAGCTCTAGAAGCAAAGTGTGTCTGTCTCTTAAAACATCGTCTGGTGTCCTTGGCATCATGTGGGCTTGGCTCTGAGGAGCGAAGGCCGAGCACGTGCTTTGCAAACAGCATCTCACTGCAGAAAGATTCCATGTCGCTATTCCAGTTGTTACATAGGAAGCTGCCGTATACTGAGTCAGACCGTTGGTCCATCTAGTCCAGTATTTTCAACACTGACTGGCAGTGGCTCTTCAGTGTTTCAGCCCCTTCCTGGAGGTGCCTGGGATTGAACCTGGGACCTTCTGCATGCAAAGCATGTGCTCTATCATTGAGCTATGTTCCTTCCCTATTCCAAGAGGGCATACTTTGAACAGAGACTATGTTGGTGAAAGGATCAAAATGACATTTTTGTCAAAATATGACTGACAATTGTTTATTTTTGCATCAGTGAAACTTCTTTAAACAAAACTAATTCGGACAGAGGAAGTGGTTTGTTAACGTCAGCAATTTCAAGAGATGATACATCACTTGGTGATTCGGATGTGAAAAGGTCATAAAAGCAATTGGCAGCAGTGGCTCATCTGGATTTTGGTTTCATGCATTTTAGTTTTATAGGTAAGGAATGTAACATGTCCAAAATTATGCTTCAGTGAGACAGACAGTGCTTCTGCTTTACAAACATGTGGTATGTTTTCTTTGTGTGTTTGCGCACACATACAGTTGTTGGAAGGTGAACTGGCAATTAAACAAACATAATTTTAGAAGGGTGTAGCAATTTAGTATTGCCAGCTTCACAGTGGAGTACCATACTTGTAACAGTGAGATCCTATCCAGTATCATCCAATATCTGACTTGGAGCAGCTGAGTATTTCTCTGTCCTGATGTTTGGGCCTCTTGTCAATGAGATGATTCCCTTTGAGGTTGAGCCTAGACTTAAAACTACCACATGCAACATAACAAGTGTAGTGCAAAGGGCTTTTTTTTTTTTTTTTTTAGTGTTCCTTGATCTAAGGAGAACACTTTGGGGAAGGACTGTCGCTATGTGATAGAGGACGTGCTTTGCAGACAAAAGGTCCCAGGTTCAATCCCCAGCATTTCCAGGTAGGGCTAGGAAGGAATTGTGCCTGAAACCCTGGAGGGTCACTGCCAGTCAGTGTTGATAGTACTGGACTAATTGGCCAATGGTCTGACTCATAAAGCAGTTTCTTATTTTCCTATGACCTTACATGCATGACCTATTTCCCTATCTATGTAATTCCTGGCCTCTTCTAGGCATTCCTCAAAATCCTGGTGACCATAAGTGAACTTTGAAGTCTTAGGATAACATCCTCTTTCCAATGCGCTTTGTATGAGACCTTGAGGCTGAGAAAGCTCCGTGCAGACGCACTACTGAGATTTGGTTCAGGCCTGGAGCAATGCCCTAGTATCTCTGTGTGGGCAGTGCTTAGAGAGGACCTCACTAACTCCCCCTGTATCTCACCATTGCGTTTCATTGAAGAGATAATGGCAGATGGCTCCACAGTGAGGGTATTAAAACTAGTCCTGATATGACCCCCTCCTTCCCCACGCAGCCTTCTAATACTCCTGCCCCACACAGCAGGGATAAGCCTCCCTGTGCCTCCTACATATTCTCCTCCTGCAAAAAAAAAGGTGTGTGTGTTTGTGTATGTGTCAGGGAGGGGAGGGAGGAGAATAAGGCAGCAGCTTGCCTGAAGGGCATGGAAGGAAAAGACCCTCAATGGGTCTTTTCTAATGCGGATTTGTGAGGTCCTTGTATCAGATGAATAAAGCCCTTTGTGCCTGTGGCACTCTTGTGTTCAGCAAGCTATGACACAACAGCTCAGAAGGGGTGACACCTGCCAGGTCACGTTAGTGCTATTACCAGTCACCTTGTGACTCACTAAGCCTGGGTTACATGGAGTAATAGCTTAGCTGCTTCCATCTCTCTAATGCAAAGCTGTCAGTTCCTCACTGTGCAGGTGGTGTGTGTGTGTGTTGGCGGGGGGGGGGGGAGAGCTGTTGAGACAGCCTGACTCTCCTGGACATGTTCCTCACCCCCATCCTCAATGTCTAAACCGTTATTGGTTTTGTGATTAACCATTGGAGCGGACTGCTCAACGAGGAGATGATTTCCTAGCAACTACAACCGCCGGCCCAGTAGGACTCTTTCACACAATTTTTCTCTTTTGGTACAGTAGACTCCCATCATCCCCACCCCATGCCATATTGCAGATGGCTTTTAAAGCTCCCCTGCATTTCTTACCTTGCTAGTCGTGTGGCAGTAGCTTTTGATGTTCAAGAAAACACAGTTCAAAGTCTTATTTGGGTGCACAAATCCAACATGATCTAAGCTGAGCAGGGTCTTTTGGTCACAACTTCTTTAAGCAATTTCTCTTGGACAGTCTCCTATCTTGCTTCACTTTGCTCTTGCTATCCTGAGCACCATGGATGCGGTGGGCTGTATTAATTTCCCCCTCTTCTTTCCTGTGATCCAGTGTGGAAAATACTGATCCCCACCCACCCCTTTAACTGTGATAACAAACTGGTCTTTGTATATATCTCATGTATGACTGAGCTTTCCATAGACTGTAGCACTTGCATTTCCTGGCCTTTTGGCCCTATTTGTAACTATTCCCCTCCTCCCATACCTGTGTGTGTGTGGATTATATCTGTCAGTTGAAGATAACATTTCATGCTGGTCCATAAAGTCACGAAGAGTCGGAAGCGACAGAACGAATAAACAACTCCACGAAAGCTGATGCCACAATGCATCTATTTGTCTTTAAGGTGCCATAGGGCTGTTTTGGTTTTTTTAAAAATGTCCAATTTGTTCTTTTGGGTGTTTTCCCCCCTACTCGATATTGCTAACATAGCAGCATTTATATATTTCAGGATTTATAGTCTGTCTTTCTAAAAGATTAGATATTCAAGGTGGTTATTAGCATTTATAATAAAACAACTATCTTCTAGATGTGATAAATTGACATAATACAGCACAAGCGCACAAGCAGGTTGTCTCATGGGAATGCACTGTGAGAATCCGTCTACATGAAATCGGCCTATGTTGAGCTTGGTATCTTGACTAACACCAGAATCCTGTGTGGCGATTCTGTTTACATTCTGAATTAGCTATTGGATGTGACATCTCCCCACCCCCACCCCCGGTCATCCATATACTGTATATAGTCCTCTAGAGAAGCTGTAGAATTGATTATGAAATAAAGGGAGACTCTCTTCACTCCTTTTTATTGTTGTTGCAGGATCCGTCCTCAGATGCCAAAAGAGAAGATCGAAGGATGTCATATCTGCACATCCGTGACGCCTGGCGAGCCCCAGGTACTCCTGGGAAAGGACAAAGCCTTTACTTACGACTTTGTCTTCGACCTGGATACTTGGCAGGAACAGATCTACACCACATGTGTGAACAAGCTCATCGAGGGCTGCTTCGAGGGGTACAATGCCACTGTGTTGGCGTATGGCCAGGTATGCGTCTGATTTGCCCTCTTCACAGCCTGCCATGAGCAGGTCAGAATGGGTTGGCATCAGCCAAGCTCCCTCAGTTCTCATCATTGTTCAGTTTGTACCTTCAGTTCCGTCTGCAGTGGCCTTGCCACAAAATAAAATAGGGAGCAGCCATAGTGGTTGTTAGAACATGGAAATTTTTAACACCTCACCATGTTACCGGCTGGCTGCTCTTTTACAGATCAGAATTTGTATGCAGAACTTCTGTGAAGCACTGGAAATAGTGGTGACAATGGGGTTGTTGAACTGTAAGAAGGGGACACAGTGGGTACTTGGGGAAAAGCAAAGATTTCTTTCCATGTGCAAAGTTTGCCATGCAGATGGTGAACCAACAATAATCCTTCAGTTACCGTGTCAACAGGCAAGGGACTACCGGAACATGGCTGTGCGTATAGAGTTAGGGACCAAATGTCCATTAGATGCACATCTAAACCACTTCAAATCGACAATAGAGATGTACGCAGAGACAGGGTCCAGGTATCAGGATTTTTGGGGGCCCAGTACTAACTTGTAACATGGGCTCCCACCCACACATATCACAATCCCATCACATACTTACCATCTCATGAGCCATGAAAGAAAAGTTTCTATTTTAATTCTGAAATTGCATTTTCTTGGTCCTATTAAAGGCATTGTCTCCAGCCAATGGTTTCCTTTCCTTATTATTTTAATGGACCATCTCATGAGCCATGAAAGAAAAGTTTCTATTTTAATTCTGACTTGCCTGTTTTGAAAAACTGGAGGATTGGTTCTTTACCATCTTTTAGTACTCGTTATTTATCCTCCATCCGCATCCATCGGTAGGGTGATTCAGGACACTGCTTGCATCGGTGATACTAATTTTATGTTGTCGGAGCAGTTGCCTTCCTCATGCACTGCATGAATGTCACCATTTGTGTTTCCATGTGGTGGCCAGTCTTGTACACTGTGCATGGAAATTCAATATCACAAGTAAAATTCCAGACTTGAGGGACCAGTGACTCCTGTCATTGGAGAAAGTTGTGATGGAACAGAGGATGGAGGGGGAGAAGCGGAAGTTTAGGATGCCAGTCGAGAGAGGCTTGCCAGATCAGCTGCTTATGTTAGACCAACATTTCCCAACCTGGCTCCCTCCAGGTCTGTTGGACTACAACTCCCACAACCCACCCACCCTGCACAGCTAGACAATATGGTTGCATACTATAGGGCCCTGATAGACTTAATGGCGGTCAGGGAGCTTTAACTGGTGCCGAGTGTGGCAGCTTGCCTCTAGACAAGGCTGGGGCACCACAAGCCCATTCTGCCAGTGCTTCCATATCTACAATAGTTTCCTATACCTTTCTGGCCACAGTTCAAGGTTCTAGGTTTGGCCTATAAAGCCCTGATTTTTTGAGCCCTACATAGCTTAGAGATTATTTCCCCTTATGTTCTGTTATAACCTTTAAAGCCAATTGAAAGTGCCTTCTTGACTGTATTGTCCGTGTGCCAAATTTGAGCAACAAATGCACAATACAGTGGGGTTCTTGGAGGATGCTCCACAACAGTGCCACTCCTTTCCATCTCCCCCTCCCACCTGGTTGCCCCCATCATCATCATCATCATCATCATCATCATTTATTACCCGGCTCTCCCTCTGGATCGAGGCGGGGTACAAAAAAAATGCAAACACCACAAAATACATATAACTAATTGAATATTTAAAACTAATACATTATTAAAAGCAGCACATTATTAAAAAGGCATCTTAAAATTCAACTGGGTAGGCCTGCCAGAAGAGATCAGTCAGCTTTCTTAAATTCTGGAAGATTGTTAAGTTGACGAATCTCTCCCGGCAAGCCATTCCACAAACTCCACAAACTAAGTAAGCCATACACATCTTCTGATATTTCATTTCATGTATTATATTTCTATACCACCCCATAGCCAAAGCTCTCTGGGCAGTTCACAAAGATTAAAAATCATTAAAAAAAAGACATTATGCAAAGTGCAAAGCCGTTTACCTAAAACATATCAACAGACAGCACAAACACAAACAGACGTATCTAAAACCAATTAACAGGGCAAGTCCTTTCTGCTGGAGGTTTACCACAGTCGAAGCCTTCTAGGAAGTGTCCTAAGACTTTCTTGTTCAGCCTTTAATGGCTAGGTTTCCTTTGGTGGATGAATCAATACGTTTTATACAACATAGCTTAACTGAGTTTTATATTCTGTTTTATCATATATTGTATATTTCCTTTCATTCCATATCATATCACTCCTCATATCTTTTTTATAATTGTGTTTTGATCACACCTTTCCCCCCAAACTGCTGCTGCGTGAGCCTTGTTGGTTTGCTTTTTGCACCCTTCATCCAAGAGGTGTGCCTCTTTATAGGAATCGCACTTTAGCTTCACAAGAACCCTGTGAGGTAGTTGAGGCTGAGTAACAGTGGCTTGCTCAGGGCCACCCAATGAGCTTCATAGCTGTGTGACGGTTTGAACCTGAATTTCCCACGTCCCAGTGCTCTTGCCGTGGCATCGCACTGCCTCTCACCAGCCCTCGGGAAAGGGCGAGCGAGAATGTGAAATGTATGAATTAGACGCAAGAAGAATGCCTTGCAATTTAATGTGCTTAAGTAAACAAGAGAAATGATTGCAAATTAGCCTTCAATTTTAAGCTGGTTTAAATTGGTCTTCCGCCATTCCCCCACCCCGGGCAATTTTATTTTTCTCTGCCCTGCAGCAGATGCATATAGATTTTTTAGGTGGTGGAAGACCCAGACCAAATATGGGGAAAGATGTATCTGAACTAGAATGATAAAGTGGGATGAAGGCTGTATGCTGTAATGATTCTGTGTGGAAGGTTTAAGGACCAGCAGAGCTTGAGTAGTGGAGAACATTGCAGTGAAGCTTTGGTCCTGAGATATTATTTATAAAGCATCTGTACTGTTTCCTTTCAGACAGGTGCAGGTAAGACTTACACCATGGGCACTGGCTTTGACGTGAACATTACGGAAGAGGAAAATGGCATAATTCCACGGGCTATTGCACACCTCTTCAGTGGCATAGAGGAGCGCAAGCGGGCAGCACAGGAGCAGGGTGTGACAGCCCCAGAGTTCAAAGTCAGTGCGCAGTTCTTGGAGGTAGGTGCATTGGTCTTTGTGCATGGAGATGGTGGTGGGTCAGGGAGAGTGTGTAAGCTCACATACAATATGCCTGGGGCTGGAGAATGAAGTCAAGTTTTCTATTTTGGCCCAGAAAGGTGCAGTGTCAGGAGACAAATGAAATAATCGCTGGTGAATTACAGCATAGAGCATGCTTGTACATGCAACAGAAAATGGAAGAGATCAACTTTGATCTTGCATTTGGAAAATTAGAGAATATGATATTTATTTTACTTATGAACAGGAATGGATTCTTGTTTCTTTATTCACTAGTGCTAGCCCAACTGGATTAGCTACTAATCAATTTTTTTTTATCATACATACAAGAACTCATTAAAGACATCCTTTATTCTTGACAATAAGTAAGCATTTTCATTTTTAAGAATCCACATGCATCAATCCACAGATCCCAATACTGATGTAGAGCTACTTATTTTATTAAGGATTCTGCCTGGAGTTCCAGTAGGCCAGCCAATTTAAGGTCAGAGTGAAGAATCCTATGGTCCCTGAGTGAGCATCCAAGGGACCAAAGGATTGTTCTGAGGCCCCTTTCCGAGATCAGAGACAGTGCTCCAACCTCAGAAGGGGGAATTGGAGATCCAGACCCATTCCTCCCCCACACTTCTTCACAGCCAGTGCAGAGAGAATTGCACTGGCTGCCCTCCGTGGTGAGAAAAGCAACCTTGGAGGAGGAGGAGGAGGAGGAGGAGGAGGAAAGGGGTTGTTCCAATGGGCAGGGGCAGGGAGGAGACTGGAGAGGCCAGGATATGAATTATCCTGAGCCTCTTCCAGCCTCCTTCCCTCCCCCTCCGAAGTGCTCCCGTCTAGCGAAATCTGCAGGACAGGAGAATGGGGAGGTGAAGATCACCTCTGATGCTCCTCCTGTCCTGCATTGGGTGATTGGGTGCCTTCATGTTTGGGGTTTCTATTAATCAAGGGCGCAATTGATAGGACTCTGCCCTTAATCTCCCTGTCCAGATTTTTGTATCTTTGTCAGTGGTGAGGGGAGTGAAGCACTTCACATTGCCCAGTACCTCTTTGTGCCCCACATTCCAGCATTCCCACCCCTTTGCCCATGGGATTCTATGAATCTCAGCCCTCTACACTTTTCATCCCTGTCACCAACTTCTCATCAAAACACCAAAGTGCAAACCAAATTCCTGTTGATAGAGGAGCACCAAGTTTTATAAGCAAAGAAGTTATTCCAATTTTGCACTGTCTATTCCAGATATAGAGTTTAGACCTGTTAATTCTTATACAGCTTTTGGCGTATAGTCAACAGTGCTGGCCTTTACCCAAATACAGAGGTCTGCTTTGATCTTCAAGGCACTCTCTATGTCCAAAGGATCACCTATTTTGGTCACTTTATACTTAGAGGAGCTTTTTGAGAATAGAGCAACCTTCTATCAAACATATATATGTATTTCTGTACCTTTTTCAGCTATATAATGAAGAGATCCTGGACCTCTTTGATAGCTCACGGGACCCTGATTCCCGCCATCGGAAGTCAAACATCAAAATCCACGAGGATACCAGTGGTGGTATCTACACCACAGGTGTCACATCACGTCTCATTGGCTCGCAGGACGAGGTAGGTAAACCAACTGCTCATATGCAAGATCTGGCCTTTGTATTCCATGTTACTTAGTCTAGAGTAGCTACTACCTCCTGATTCCATGATCACAATTGCTAACACAGATTAAAATTCCACTTCACTTATAAGCCTGTATCTAAAGAATGTGTATGTGCATGAGTCCTGGGATGGGGTGGTGGCCGGGGTGGGTGGGGGATTCCTTCCTTCAGTTATTAGAATAAGGTGGCTAAAGGGTTCTAAGCTTTAACTAATCTGCATTAAGTGATCTTGAGTATGTACTGGAGGAATAAGCTAGGGGTGTTTTCTGTTCCCATGGAAGCATTTTCAGACAAGAATTCTTTAATTGTGTTTCCAACTCCTGCCTAACTGCATCTTGATCCCATGGGAGATGCTAACATTTTGTATGGCATACTCAGTTGTTGACATGCCTTATTTGGGTGGAGTCCATAACATAGCCCAGTTTTTAGCTATGAGTCAACTCTCTTTTATCCCTTTGCATTTTGGCTTTAATAACCCTGAGCATCCTTCTTGAGTTTTTGAGCTGTTTTTCCATATATTTTTCTCTCTCGACTAAAATTGTTATCACTTTCCGTGTTATATTCTAGCTAATACATTGGTTGGTTAGAATCATTGCGAGTTTTATTGATACATTTTCTCATGATTGTCCTGGACAGTTGATATCCCATTTTTTTCTTTGCAGGATCAGAGGCCAAAACTAGATGTTACACACAACTTCTGTGGGGTTGTTCACGCAACATGCTATCCCACACTCAGTGGTTGAGTGTGGCTTGTTTTGAACTGTGGCTTGTTTGTTGAACTGCGAGTTAGCATGTTGTCTGAACACAGCATGTTTTCTGCAGGGTGGATTATAAGGTGTCATTTGAACGCAGACAGGGTGGCTTGTTAACCATGCAGTGTGACTTGTTAAGCACTCTGAACAATAAAAAAGCAAAAAATGGGTTCTCAAGGGCCTAATCTACACCAAGCAGGATATTGCACTATGAAAGCAGTATATAAAAGGCAGGAGCCACACTACTGCTTTATAGTGGTACTGAAGTGCACTGACAACTGTTGGGGCCCATTGACACAGACCATATACTGCTTTTATACCATTATATCCTGCTTGGTGAGGCTCCTGCCTTTTATATACCGCTTTCATAGTGCAATATCCTGCTTGGTGTAGATTAGGCCTCAGTCCCCATTAGATGATTTGTGTGTAGAGGACCCCTCCTTCCCAGTATGGTTTCTTTTTCCCCTAAAGCTTTTGTGTACTTCTGAAAACTATGGGGTACTCTCCCCCCCCCCCACAAGCCTACCTCTTGTGTGTGAGTGGCTACATAAGCAAAGGCACTCACAGCTTAAACATTGGAAATAGAAGAATTTGGGGCCCATTGACACATACCGTATACCGCTTTCATAGTGCTATATCCTGCTTGGATATCCTGCTCCTGCCTTTTATATACCGCTTTCATACCTCTTTCATACTGCAATATCCTACTTGGAGTAGATTAGGCCAAAGTGGCTTGAGAAAATAAGCCACACTGCATTGTTAACAAACCACCCTGACTGTGTCCAAACAGCATGCTAACTTATGGTTCAACAAACAATCCACTGTTCAAACAATCCACACTCAACCACTGAGTGTGGGTTAGCGTATTGTGTCTCTTTCCTTGATGATGGTTTCTTCTTTTTTCTTCTTTTATTAACCAAATGCAGAATTGGTGGCTACAGCAGGGCATGAGAAGGCTGGGGTGGGTGGGGTGGAGAAGAGGCCATTTCTCTGTTCAAAGTTTCCCCCTTCGCAGCAGCTTTTTCATCTCCAGGGAAAAGATATGGAGGGAATAACGGATGGAGAGTGGTTTTATTTTTCATTTTATTGGATGTACATTTTTTCACATAAGTTCCCGTCCTGGGAATTTCTCTTGAAAGGTGATACTGAAATGTCTATAGTTTGAATGAATGAATGAATAGCTTCTGTTTGTTAAGACACACCATCTCTCAAATCTTACAGGTACCTTGTTAAAATTTATACAAAGCATAAAATGAATCAAATAATGCCACAGCCAAACCCATATTTACAGTTCCCTCTTCATGAGTGTGTTCTAAAAGACAATGAATAGCTGCCGTACTTTAGTTAATTAATCCACATGAATTCTTCCTTCTCTCATTGAATAATGAAGGAATTCTTCCTTCTCTCATTTGAATAATAGTTGTCTCCATAACAACTAGGTCCTATATCTTTTCCAGCCATATTGAATCACTGGGAGCATATGATTGCTTCCAAATCTTTACAATATATATCCTGGCAACCATCAATAGATATGAAAGTAATTTAGAGTGCTTTTTAAAAAATAAATAAAATGTTTAATATTCCCTGTCAAAATTACTTCAACCTTGAAAGATAATATATAACTAGTCATTCAAATAATTATACTTAATATCTCATACTAGAAAGCTTTAATTTTAAGTTAGCTCAACCACATGTGTAAGTGTACCCTTTGAACCACATTTTCCCCAGCAACAGCCGTGACAGGTAATTTTTTCAGTTGCCAAGGGACTATACACTATCTAGCAATCAATTTAAAATGTGCATGTTTCATAGTTTACACAAGTAGAATATGAAAGCCCCTTTCTTCCAGCAATTCTAACCATTGCTATCCAGTTCAACATTGAATTCTGTCTCCCAATGAGAAATTGAATTTTGCATTTCTAGATATCATTTGATCGAAATTTTCAATTCGTATGTTGTCAGACCATTGTTTCAGAGTTCTAAAAAGAAACAGAGAGATGGTTGGTCTCCTACCATTTCTATATGGAGGTTGGTCATCATGTGAAATGGGTTGACTTTTGCAGGAGCTAATGATACGTTAGTGTCCAGCAGAAAGCTACACTGCAACCTTTGTAAGCAGGATTGGAAAATGGTACAGTTTGCTCTCTATGTGTGTGTGTGTGTGTGCGTGGCCTTGCATCTGAGCTGAAAATGTAACCCCATCTATTCCTGCAGCTGATTCAGTGCCTGAAGCAGGGAGCTCTATCCCGAACCACAGCCAGCACCCAGATGAATGTCCAGAGCTCCCGCTCCCACGCTATCTTCACCATCTACCTTTGCCAAATGCGTGTCTGCTCCCCTGTACACTTGGTAAGGACACGTGAGGGGGGCAAGTGGTTGTGCACTCTACCTTGATGTAGTCAAAGGGAAGAGGTGGACAGAAGCCTTCTCCTATCCAGCTTGCCTGCACTCTTGAGGTCATCAGCAGGGTGACCTTGGAGGGTGACCTTGAAGGGTGGTTAGGCTGTTGAGTACAAATGAGAGGGCCTTTTCAGTGGTGGCTCTGCACCTCTGGAATCAGCTTCCATCAGGGTTGATCAGGCCTCTTTTTTGCAGGTCTTATTTTCACTGGCATTTTCATAATCTGAGGGCTGTAGGTTTCATTGGTGATCTATTTGATTTGTATTATCTGTTTTTAATAGTATCGTATAGAATATTTTTTTTGCATTTATATTTGTTTTTGGTATATTTCTGTGTTGTTTTTATCTTGTACACTGCCTTGAGAGTGTTCTACCCATAAAACCAGCCTAAACCCATTTAAAATCAATCAGTCAATAATTGTTATGAAGGAAATGGATGTACAGCATGACCTATGAGGGAAGTGGGGACTGGGGAACTTGAACTGGCTTTCTGTTACCTCAGGTAGGAAGCATGACTCCTTATGTCCTAATAGCAGCAGGCGCTGGTGAGAGCTCAGTGGACACACTCCTTGATATGTGGCAAAATAGCAACCATCAGTATTTATAATAGTGTCTTGTGCTGGCAAAAGCCTTGAAATCTGATACTGGGCCTTGTTTCGGTTGCAGGTGAATGGAGACACAAACAGTCTCCTGGAGGGATCCCAGCCTACCAGCGAGTACGAGACGCGAACTGCGAAATTCCACTTTGTTGACCTCGCTGGCTCAGAGAGGTTGAAGAGGACTGGTGCAACGGGCGAGAGAGCCAAAGAAGGAATCTCCATCAACTGTGGTTTGGTATGGCCTTTTATCCTACAGATGGGTCAGGGTTGGATGTGAGGGCCGGTGCTAGGCCCTGTGAAAATTTGCCTGGCCAACATGGTCTTTCCTCACCTGATTGGTGTTTTAGAATTTCTGCACCCCTTGGCTTGGTGTCAGTGGTGAAGAGCTGAACCATTTGCTGTTCCTTGCAGGTCTCATGGAGTGGGATTACCTGTGTGAAGTACGTTGTGTATTTCTTCAGGTGGGCAAGTTTCTCTCACTGAAGCAACTGCAAAAAGAAGTTTCATTTCTAGTCAATTATGGAAATGAGACTATAGTAGATGTGTTCATTGTGCCATCTGTGGGCACAAGTGTGCCTTTGGACAGCTTTCTTGGCACCCGCCAAGGTGCCCTACCATTCCTACTTTTTAAACTATTTTGTTAAAATAACAAATTTCTTACTGGCAGCTGGAATTGTTTCAAAGCAGACCTCCAGCTGTTCCACTCATCTTTTCCTATGAATGTCCCTGGGCCATGCATGGGGCTCACAGATGTTCTTCGGAAATGAAGATGTCAGGTGACTGCAGGCCAATGCTTTCACCTGCAGTGCGCCCATTTTGCAGGACAGTATCTCAAATTGTAAAATGTGCCCATGGGCTCAAAAAGATTGCCTTTCCCTAGGGACTATAGCTTGGCTGCCGCTCAGTGGCTTTGGCATTTTATTTTAGGTGTATACCTAACATATCTGAATTATACACCTAAGTATGAATGTGCTAGTGGTGTTTAAAAATATCTAGACACACTTTTTGCCTGTAGTATGTACACAGCTTCAACAGATGTGGAAATTACCATTACCATCCCATACATTGTAAAATTAGGTGTTGTGTCTTGCAAAATAATGAAATAATGGAAGAGTAAAGGGAACATGGCACAAAGAGTTGGTTGGCAAATAGTTACCAAGGTCCAGGCAGAGGTTATAAGAACCTATAGAGGATGAAACACAGTTCATTGGAAGTCTTAAAACTGGTCTGTGGTATTAGCTTTTTGATTTTACTTTTTTAAAGATTTCCTTAAATAAGGACTAGAAACTTGCTTTTTAAAATGAGCTGAAATTCTCTGGGGTTGGATAGATGTTCCAGTTAAATCCAGTCTATGGACTGTAGTTGGAAAGAAAGCTTTTTTTCCTCTGCCTCTTTGGCAGCATCATCCATATGCTGTATCCCTGTGATGGAAAATTGGTGGCTTTTACCAGCCTGTCCTTAAGTAAGGAAGACCTACTCCCCGACCTGATATGCGAAGCAGGGGGCTGATCTGTAATTTCAAAAAGGAGAAAACAGTTTGGGGCCGTGCTGGCTTTCCTGTGAGGAATTTCTGGGGCAGAGGTCCCAAAATAAAAGGCAAAGCAGCCAGCCTTATTCACTGGCGTGTCCATTTCCTTGGCAGCTAGCACTGGGGAATGTCATCAGTGCCCTTGGGGATCAGAGCAAGAGAGCCTTGCACGTGCCCTACCGAGATTCAAAGCTGACCCGGCTCCTCCAGGACTCCCTTGGCGGCAACAGGTAATGGGAAGAGACGCTAGAACAGGTGCTTTTGTGGCAGATCAAAATTCCTTAAAGTTCTTATCTGGGGTTCCTGGCATTGGGGGTTGTGGGTGAGAAGGCTGCCTTGGTGGTGTGTCATGATTAACACTGCATGGCCATGGGAGTGCTTAATTAGAGGTTTTGAGGCAAGACTGCAACAAATGTTCCAAGAAATGTATTTTTAAACACATGCTAAGCTTCATTTTTTCCTGAGTTCCCAATGTGATTATTGGCTTCGGCAGAATGGATGCTTACATAATATGCTTAAGCTGTTTTGATCCAGAATTTTGGCAACTGAACCTCCTAACATGGGATCACTGTAATCTCCTCTCCCCCACCCCTTTTCTAGTCTGTTTCCTTTAACAACGGGCCTTCTTTCCTTCATGTTCTGTGTTTATCTCGACATGTCCTTTGGACCTGAAATCCCTGCTTCTGTTAGACAGAAAATTTGATCATTTGCCCAAGGCAACAAGAGCCAAGGCTGCTCAGAGGACCTGTGAGCCCAAACTCTTAATGGTGTGCTCCTCATGCGTGTCTCTCTCCACCCCACATGCACCGTTCAACTCAGCCGAAGTTTGTTGGCTTGAACTGCTAGATTGCATCTTGGGTGGAAGAGCCGTATTGGGAATGTCTTGACCACGACCTCGTTACTCTAATTTGGAGACCACTGATGGGGCTGGGAGACTAGAAGCCTTCCTGTGCTTGACCCTGTCTGCTCTCCCTTCTTTATAGCCAAACCATAATGATCGCCTGTGTGAGCCCTTCAGACCGGGATTTTATGGAGACTCTGAATACTCTGAAGTACGCCAATCGAGCTCGCAACATCAAGAACAAAGTGGTGGTGAATCAGGATAAGACCAGCCAGCAGATCAGTGCTTTGCGAGCTGAAATCGCTCGTCTCCAGATGGAGCTCATGGAGTACAAAGCGGTAAGGAGGAAGCGTGAGCATTTTGCTGTGGCAGGTGAATTCCTGGCCACTGCTGACATTGAGCCACAGGCCTTCAGGACTAGAAACAGTCCCCTTGTCTTCAGTGGTAGCTTTTTTTTTCTTTTGAGTATTTCAAGCACTGCACACCAAGTTAAATCCTGTTGTGGAAAGAATAATCTTTCAATGCCTTCTTTGGTCTTTTCTTTTTTCTGTTGAGCCGTGCTACTCCTGCAACTGATTCCTTATATATGGACATTGGCGGCAATCTCTCAGCTTCAGTTTCTCCATCTTCAAAATCGGGGTAATAGTGATCTCTGTTGCGGAGAGAATATCCCAGTAAATAATGGGAGAGAACAAAGCTATGTGATGAACCAGGAGGACTTAGCCCATCCCATCCTTTCTATGAGATGGCCGTTGGGAAACAGGTTGGGATAGCAGGGAGCACAAACCAGTGTGGTCTTGTTTGTCTGCTGTATAGGTAGATCAACCAAAGGTATATTTTCAATTTGGGATGGAGAAAAGTTTTGGAAAACAAGGAGTTTGGATATGAACTCCCCTATTTTGGAAACCCCCAAGCTGTTATGAGCAGATGTCAAACCCTCAGCTCAGGTTGCCTCAGCTCATTAAATGCAACACTCCTCACCTTCCTCCCACCCTTTCACATACCTACCAAGTTGCAAGCAAAGAGAGGAGGGAAGACAGTAGCTTGAGACCAGTGGAGACAGGTGGCTCCAATTCCGGTGGGGTTGTGAAGCCATTCTCGGTTTCAGTCAGAACTAGCCAGACTGCTACAGGAGCTATCCGAGGTGCTGATCCTAGGTTGGCAATAGGGTTCAGAACCTTGGATAGCACCTTTAGAGTTCTGACTGGAACCCAGAACGGATTTGCAGCCCTACCGAAATTTGAGCCACCAGCCTCCGCTACTCAAGATTAAAGCCACAGGCTGTTCCTAAGCTTTTCGTACTGCAAGAGTACTGCAACCTCAATTTCCCACCAGAGGCCATAGCTTCTTCCCCACATTGCTGCCAAATTGCCAGTGAGATTTAGCAGAAATTCGGCAGGGGTAAAAAAGTAGCATTTTCACTTTAGAACAAAGTGTATAGGCAGCACTTGCTTTGTTTTAATGCATAATTATGCTCCCAGAAGCTCTGGGGGAGCGTAAATTTTCAGTAAATCAAGCTGCATGTTCCCTGCACACCTTGTTTTGAAGTGAAAATGTGGTGTTTTTGCCACCGCTGTGCTGTTGAAATTTGGCAGCAATTAGGAGCAGCAGTGACTGGGTGGGTGGCAGGCTCCATAAAAGAGGCCAGGGTGGGGGCAGGCTGATTCTGGCCTGTGGGCCCCATGCTGGCCATGTTGGCCACCCCTGTCCTACAGTCATGAGCTTTTGGAAGCATACTCCTTGTTCCTCTTAACCCGTTGACTATGCCTTGCTGCACTCCCACTCGTTGAAAGAACAGAGAATGAGCAAACTATACAAATGCTGTCATGCCGTATTAGTCAGCAGTCTCTATTCCAAGAGAGATCTGTCAAATCTGCTCTATTGGCCCTTTAGAAAGACATTAAAAACAGATTTATTTTTGCCAGGGGTTTGAATTATAGGCTGCTGTGATCTTGTTTTAGTGCTCACTCCTCCTGCTTTTAATGATGGTGTTTAATCTCTCCGTTTTGGTATTTTCATGTTACAGCTTCCTTTTATTGTGTATTAAAATGCTATAACCTGCCCTTGGGACTTGGCGATCAAAGCCTGAAATGTAATATAGAAATAAATCTTGTCTGAGATTCTTAGAGCTCTGCCTCAGAATGAAAGTAGGGAATTAAATATGTTGAAGTACCCCAATTTTAGAATCTTCCTATATGCACAAAGTTGCCATGTTGCATGGAAGGCTTGACATAACTGAAGTGGTATAGTCCTGTAACTACTAGGGATGTGTGGATTTTGTTAATTCTGTTCTGTGTGTATTTCATAGGATGCCAAGCATCTTTTATTCTCATTGATGTAATCAGATTTTTTTTTAACCAGAATTTTGTTCGACTTTTGCTAATTTGCATGATGTGCACTGCGGCAATGTGGATTAACCAACGTGCGTTTGTGTAAGCGTGCATTAGTGCAAATCCCACCCCCAAGTGAAAACCCACCCACATGCCCATGCAATCCGCATGACTTGGGAAAAGCCAGTCAGCTGAACCACAGGTCAGATTAATAGAAATCTGAACTCAGTTGAGTCAGTTGCAGATTTCTCCCAACTTCCCTCGTGACAACGCTGTGTTTGCCCCTTTGGCGGGATATGCACAAGGCAGCTGCCTTCCACCCCAGCTCATGTCTTTTCAGCCCCAACCCTTCCCTCTGAGGCTTACTTTCACTCCTCTTCTCCAAGGGTAAGCGCGTCATTGGAGAGGATGGCTCCGAAGGCTACAGTGACCTGTTCCAAGAGAATGCCATGCTGCAAAAGGAAAACACCACTTTGCGAATGCGGGTGAAGGCCATGCAAGAGGCTATTGACGCGATCAACGTCCGGGTCACCCACTTGATGAGCCAGGAAGCCAACCTGATTCTTGCCAAGGCAGGTGAGGCTGCGAGGGTAACTGGTTGGGTTTTCTAGTCCCATTTCATTCACCAGCATATAGTCAGCCCTGTAGAATTTTTAGGTGACACGTTTTAAGAATAGAACATCCGATCTGTCCTCAAGGACAGTTTCGTTAAGGGCCGAACTATGTGGGATGTTAGTTTTGTTTTTAAACAGGTGTGCTTGCCTGACCATTTTTCTTTTAGAGAGAAAACAACTGCAAGGCCCAATCAGCCAGTCTCTTTGGCCTTTGCTAGACCACTTTATATCCCAGGGTGATACCCGGGATAGTCCCGTGCATCCAGATGACGGACAGGGGATCCCGGGATCAGGCAGGGATCATCCCTCCCTGGCCCCGGGATATAGCCTACCCCTTCAAGCCTGCTTTTCCCCACGGTCTGGGGCTGAGCCCGAGACGGCAAGCGTGTGGTCCGTTTTCACGGCTTTTCCCACCTACGAGCATGGGGAGCAGGGTGGGGGGGAGCAGGAAAATCAATTTAATTTTTTTTAAAAAAACTTACCTTCGCGCACAAGTGTTTGTGCGCATCGTCCCCTTTAAAAGTTTAAAAAAATGCCGGGCGCAACGGCTCTCTTTTGAGTCGCCTCGCCTTATGTGTAAACGAGGGCGGGATCTCGTGTTATTGAAGATCACTCCTCCTCCATCCGGGGATATCCTGTAGGTCTAGCAAAAGATGTTGCACAACATGCTTGTTTTTGCAGGATTCTTGGCCATATCATTTTAACCAATTCCATAACAATGAGGCTTCTCTGATTTCCTTGGGATCTTACTTATTTTTGTCTAGGTTTCTCTTACCTTATCGATTTGACTTTCATACTTGTCCCTTTGCTTCCTTGTTCTGTTATCCCAGGTGATGGGAATGAGGCTATTGGTGCTTTAATTCAGAACTACATCCGGGAAATTGAGGAGCTCAGGTATGTGGGAGCGAGTTTGTTTTTTCATTTTCTCATGTGGCCATGCCTACTTGAGAGGGAAGAAATATTTGTAGTTGTGTAATTCTGAGTAGTAGTTTGACTTTATGGATGACTATTCAAGTAGCTCTCAGCCAGTACCTGTCACCCTGTAGCTTCCTGCTTTTTGTGTACTGTTATCTTTTTGTGATCAACGTTATTCCAGGATCAAAAAAACCCTTTCGTAATAAGAGAAAAGTTAAGGCATTTACAAATTGACTCATGCACCAAAAGGCATGGGAATTGTAAATTTAGGTGCTTACTATTAGGGGTGTGCACGGACCCCCCACTCCGCTTCACTTTAAGATCCGCCATTTTCGGATCGGCCCGCTCCGCCCCGCCCCCACTCCGCCTGTGCCCACTTTGCTCCGCTCAGAGCTCCGGATCTGGATCGGAGCTCCGGTCCCCCCCCATAGGGGGGTTTACCGGGCCCTGCCGCCATCGCCGCCCATGCGGCGACGGTGGCAGAGCCCGGTAAGGAGGAGGGGGGCCTTACCTGCCTCCGTCCGCGGTCCGTCACTGTCTTCAATTGAGCCCGCGGTTCCACCAGGAAGTCTGGGCCACAAGTGTGGCCCAGACTTCCTGCTGGAACCACGGGCTCAATTGGAGACGCTGACGGACCGCGGACGGAGGCAGGTAAGGGAGAGGAGGGCGGGGGGCGTTACCGGGCCCTGCTGCTGTCGCCGCATGGGCGACAGCAACAGCGGCAGGGCCCGGTAAACCCCACTTACCTTTCCGGCGGAGCTCCGGATCGAGGCGAAGGATCCGCCTTCACCTCGATCCTCTTCGCCATGCTCCGCCGGCCCCCCAATCCTCTTTGCCTCCGCCTTAAGGGCAGGCGAAGCTCCCCGCTCCGCTACTGCTTCTCCGGTCTGATTAGAAGCGGAGCACATCCCTACTTACTATAATGTCTACACCATGAGAGGAATAAATACAATCTTCAGTCTAGCATATTGATCTCGCTTACAACTTAATCTCCATGCAAACTTTTTCTTCATCTTTCAGCCGTGATCCTTTCAGTGTGTCTGTATTAGGAGGCCCAAAGTGCACATGATGCTTAATGTGCAACTAAGAACTACATCTTGCAGCCCTGGCCCAAGCTCTCCTGCCACCTAGGCAAAAGAGCGCACATACCCCCACATCAAGACCCCTCCTTTCTCTTTACTTCTTCACAACCCCAACCTTCCCCATCCTGCTGTCATAGTGCACCCTGTGGGGGGAGTACAATGCTAGCATATGCCACTTCCTTGCTTCATTTAGTCCTGAAGGAAACCTGAAAGCAGAGGCGTCCAACTTGCCATCCACCAGGGCCTCTAGCGTGAAACCGGGTGGAAAGAGGATTCAAAACAAAATACTAATTTCCTTTTTTTGTGTGTGTATCTTTTCCTCCCTGCTGCAAACTGTATACTTTTGTTCCCCTTACCATACTCTGCTCGCCACCAGAGCACCTTTTGGAGCACTGCTAGTAGAGGCATTTAGGCTGGTAATGGTGGAATGAGGCAGATCTTTTATCTTCTTTGCTTATAAAACTTGGTGCTCTATCAACAGGAATTTGGTTCCCACTTTGGTGTTTTGATGAGAAGTTGGTGACAGGGATGAAAAGTGTAGAGGGCTGAGATTCATAGAATCCCGTGGGCCGAGGGGTGGGAACGCAGGGGTGGGGGGCACAAGGAGGTACTGGGCAATGTGAAGTGCTTCACTCCCCTCACCACTGAGAAGCTTACAAAAATCTGGACAGAGAGATTAAGGGCGGAGTCCTATCAATTGTGCCCTTGGTGATCAGAAGCCCTAAACATGGAGGCATCCAATCTCTCAATGCAGGACAGGAGGAACAGCAGAGGTGATCTTCACCTCCCTGTACTCCTGTCCTGCATATTTCGCTAGACGGGAGCACTTCAGAGGGGGAGGGAAGGAGGCTGGAAGAGGCTCAGGATAATTCATATCCTGGCCTCTCCAGTATCCTCTCTGCTCCCGCCCATCAGAACACCCCCTTTCCTCCTCCTCCTCGGTCGCCACGGAGGGCAGCCAGTGCAGTTCTCTCTGCACTGGCTGTGAAGAGGTGTGGGGGGGAGTATAATGCTAGCATATGGCAGACTCTATTCGGTATTGTGTCCAGTTCTGGGCACCAGACTTCAAGAAGGATGCAGACAAGCTGGTGGGGTTCAGAGGAAGGCAATGAGGATGATCAGGGGTCTGGAAACCTATGAGAAGAGACTGAAAGAACTCGGCATGTTTAGCCTTGAGAAGAGAAGACTGAGAGGAAACATGATAGCACTCTTCAAATACTTGAAAGGTTGTCACAGAGTGGAGGGCCAGGATCTCTTCTCAATCATCCCAGAGTGTAGGACACAGAATAATGGCCTCAAGTTACGGGTAGCCAGATTATGGCTGGACATCAGGAAAAACTTCCTGACTGTATGAGCAGTATGACAGTGGAACCAATTACCTAGTAAGGTCGTGGACTCTCCCACACTAGAAGCATTCAGGAGGCAGCTGGACAGCCATTTGTCCTGCACTGAGCAGGGGGGTTGAACTCAATGGCTTTATGGGCCCCTTCCAACTCTACTATTCTATGATTCGTTCCAAATTCCACAGCATGATAGTGGAACATTCTGCTTCAAAATTTCACAGGCTAAGAAAATAGCATGACGTCTTTGATTTTCTGATGTTCTGGCTAATATTTTTTAGGATTTTTAATAGCATTTTTTTCATTTGATAAGTGCAGAATTTTTATGGTTTTGGAGCATATATAGCTGCCTTTTACTGAGTCAGACTATTCATCCATTTAGCCCATTATTATTGACACCAACTGATCTGGGCAGAAATGTTTCCCTGCACCTGAGTTTATTTTTATTGAAGAGTCCAGGGATTGAATGTGGGACCTTCTTCATGTAAAGCATGTGCTTTATCCCAGAGCTTTGGCCCCTCCCCTAATTCTAGATAACTGTATTCTAGACGTTTGGGCAAGGAAGGAGTTTTCCTCCTCCATCTTGTTCCTCCCCACACACATCAAGAATTACCATAACTAGCATACTTTATTTTGGGTGGAAGGTACCTGTGCCTCTGTCTCTGTCTCTGTCTCTGTCTCTGTCTCTGTCTCTCTCTCTCTCTCTCTCTCTCTCTCTGTCTGTCTGTCTCAGTTCTTGATGTTTTTCTCAGATTTTCTTTTTGCTGGATGAATGGGCTATGCATTTTCCTCCTGTTATGACTGCCATCTTTGGGGCCTTGTCCACCCTGTTCTTTCCTGTTCTTTGTAGAACTGTGTCCTGCTAGAATTACGAAGTGAGGATCCTGCCTTATAGCAATGTGGTCTTTTGAGTCCCTGTCAGTAAATGACAGCATCGGACAGAACGCCTTATGTAATTCTGGGCAAGCAGATAGTCCCCATCATACAATGCCAAAGAAACTTGTCTATGTCTAAATCTCAGCTGCTCAGTAGATCATGACCTTCTGAGGTGTCTGTTGTCTTTGTCTTCTTTGCAGAACAAAACTCTTGGAGAGCGAAGCCATGAACGAGTCACTGCGTCGCAGTCTGTCGCGGGCTTCCTCCAGGCTTCCTTATTCCCATGGCTTGTCTCCAGGGCCTGGGTTGGGAACTCCAAATAACTCTGTCACCTCTGTGGAGGCTGAGGCCTTGGAAGTCCTCCAGTGTGCCAAGCAAGATGTAGAACGGCTGAAGAAGGAGACTAAACAGCGAAGGAAAAGGTAAAATATGATCCTCTGTCTGGCATCTGTTCAGGCTCTTCCCACCATCCTTCTCATGCTCTACCAAACTCCTGTAACACTACACTCATGATCTAGAACAGGGAGGTTGAGCCTCTTTCAGCCCAAGGGCCAAATTCTGTTTAGGAAAAGTTCTTGGGGCCTTGTTGCAGTGGTGGGCCGGGACCATGGGCAAAAGGGATGGTCTAAAGGCAAAAGGGCGGGACCAGAAATACCAAAAGTACCGGGCGTACTTTACCTTTAAACCTCTTATTGCCAGTAGCTGAGCCTTAGGAGAAGAATTTTAACATTTTAGAATGGAGGTGGTGGGGAACTTCACAAAGGCTGGGAAGCCACCAAATGACTGGTGGTCAGGGAAAGGGGGCGGAACTGGGGGAAGGTTGCGTGGCCATCTGGCGTACTCTAGGTGGGCTGGATTTGGCCTTCAGGCCTGAGGTTCTGTACCTCTGAGCTATAATGTCACGACCCATAACTCCATGCTTAGCTTCTCTTCCCCCTTTACATAATTGGTGGTGTATATGTAATGTGGAATATGTAATGTATGTGTGGAATAAAAATGAATGAATAAAACCACGTTCACATAAAATCGCCCTCTTTTCTGCAGCCCAGAGAAAGAAGGGTTTAAGAAGAGGTTGAGGCTGCAGCAGGGAAATGAGGTAGATGAGACGGATGAGAATGAGGTGGAAGAGGTAAGACATCTTGCATTTCCCATGCATGTCACTTCTGTGCTCTTTTGGGAGTCTATTGCAGGGGTGTTGAACCTCAGGCCTGGGGGCCAAATCCAGCCCAGCTGGAATCCCAATTTGGCCCTCAGGGGTTCCCAAGATGCCCACGACCCCTTCCCAAGGCCCCAACAGATTGTTTGAAGGTTTCCTGACTTTTGCTTGCCCCCCCCCCCCTCAAATTCATAAAAGGTTGAAATGCCTCTCCTTACTTACTGGCAGTAATAGCTTTATGCTGGTATTTTTTGGTACTTTGGCCCCACCCATTTGCTATCAGCTCTGCTGGAACGCAGCCCCCCAAAACTTCTCAAAAACTGAAAAAAGTTCAACACTCCTGGTCTGTTGAGTGTGCCACACTTTCCAGTGGGTTGTGTGGCATCAGGAATGTGAGGATAGTGGCCGTTTTTTTAGCATGGTGTGAAAGCTGTGCTAGAAACTCAGATGTTGTTCATTGACATCCATTCACAGCTGTGCAAATATCAAGATCTCCTTTTACAGGGTTGCCAGTTACCTGTTTTTTTGGCGGGAGGGGGGACTGTTCATTGCTAATATGTGGATGATAATGTATGCAAGTTTGGACTGGGCTCTTGGTTTTATTATTAAGGTAGGGCTGCTAGCTGTGATGGAGGCTGAGCTGTCTTCCAAGGAGGGTCTGTAAAAAGATGTGTATGGAAATAATGACATTTAAAAAGAGGAACTATGGGTTAGGAACAAAGTAACATGCAAACTATTCAAATCAATGACATATTTGCCGGGCTTTTAGCATATAACCAGACTCTGGTGTATGTGTTGTGTTTTTATCTGTGAGTTTTATTGATGCTTTTACTGCTTATCTGCTGTTCTTTTACAAATTTTACAGATTTGAAAAGTTTTTATATTTGTTTCATGTTTTAAGCTGCCTTAATTTTTTAGAATTATAGGACAGGATTAAAAAGAATGTGAGTTTGGTTAGGTCTCTGGAGAAGGGGTGCTCTAAATTTATGTATTTATTTATTTATTAGATTTTTATACCGCCCAATAGCCGAAGCTCTCTGGGCAGTTCACAAAAATTAAAACCACAATAAAACAACCAACAGGTTAAAAGCACAATTATGAAATACAGTATAAAAAGTGCAACCAGGATAAAACCACGCAGCAAAATTGATATAAGATTAAAATACAGAGTTAAAACAGTAAAATTTAAATTTAAGTTAAAATTAAGTGTTAAAATACTGAGTGAATAAAAAGGTCTTCAGCTGGCAGGAATTGGGAAGGTTTAGCTCTGTAATACCTTAGAATGGGTTGCATCATTCCTCTTCTTTCTCATCACTGTGCCCGTTTTTAGGAGGAACGGGATGAGAGTGGCTGTGAGGAAGAAGGTGGCCAGGAGGAGGACGAAGAAGATGATTCAGGAAGTGAAGAAAGCTTGGTAGATTCTGACTCAGACGTTGAAGAAAAGGGTAAGCTTATGCAGCAAATGTTGGAGGGGTAGTGCTGTCTCTGTAGGGATCCAGGTGAATGCTCAACAGCGCAGAGCCTTCGGGATGTATTTAGAGCCGAGGGCCTTTCATCAGTTCAAGTTGGGAATGCTGAATGCCCAGCTCTTTGTGCTGTCCATCTGTAACTCCCATTGTGATAATTCCTGTCTTCCTTTCAGCAAAAGAAACTTCCCTACACATTAGGCTTTTTCTCTTCAGTTCCATCAAGGATATTGCTCATTCCAGTTTTTAAAAAGGCTTTTCATGTGTAATGTTGAGATCCCCCTACCTTCAAGATGGTGAAGTTTCTTTTTTCTTTTTTTCTTTTATATATCTAGCAGCAAATTTCCAGGCTGATTTGGCTGACCTGACCTGTGAGATTGAGATCAAACAGAAACTAATAGATGAGTTGGAGAACAGCCAACGACGCCTACAGACCCTGAAACACCAATATGAGGAGAAGCTTATTCTACTGCAGAACAAGATCCGTGACACCCAGCTAGAGAGGGACAGGGTCCTGCAGAATCTCAGTAAGGGCATGTTGTTGGGGGAAGGCTGGATTTTGATCAGTTGAACAAGTGCCAGGCATGTTTTGGTCTGGTACTTGTCTTTGGACTCCAAACCAAACCTGTGCTTTGGGTGTGGAAAGTTTGGTTTGGGGCCTCAGAACTGTGCCTTCTACCCAGACACAGTGTCAGAATGGTCCAATATTAATTGGTCAAATGAATGGTCAATGAATGATTCAGGAGCGTTACCGGTCAAGCATGCATGAAACCCAGTTCACTACCAAAGTGACTATTCTTTTTCCGACATACTGTTATCTCCATTGTGGCTGAGAGATTTGTACAGATAAAGCACACTATATAATCTACCCAGACTGTACCATTTATTTATTTGTTTATTTATTTATTAAATTTATATACCGCCCCATAGCCGAAGCTCTCTGGGAGGTTTACAAATGCAGGTTGAGGATTGCATTGTTAAGTGCATTCTCCATGTAATAGTTCCCTGATTATGTTAGGGGAAAGACCATCCTAAAACTTTCCATTGACATTCTAGCTACTGGTTTGATAGGACAGTGGGAGGAAGGTTCCATCATACACTTCCCCAGCTTTCATTCTGAAATGGTGTAGTCCCATAAAGGCTGTGCCACATACTTCTCCTGACCTATGAACCTGTTCTTAGCCATGCAGTCATATACTTCCAGGAGTGTGTGGAATTTCCACTTGGTTGTACAATAGGTCTCTGGTACTTCTCTTATATAAGTACCAGAGACCCATTGTACAACCATTCCCATGGTCACACACAGTGCATTTTCATAGGTTTTTAAATAAGGCTGCAGTTAGCCATGCCTCTTCCAGACATCCCCTCTACTTACATATTTTACATCAGAAACTGGCCTTCTGACCTCAGTGACACTGGCACAGAATGTAGTGTGCCTGTGCTCAAAGATTGACATTGCTTGCTTTCTTAATTTCCTCTTTCCGTAAGGTTCCATGGAATGCTACACAGAGGAGAAGGCCAACAAGATCAAAGCAGACTATGAAAAACGTCTAAGGGAGATGAATAGGGACCTGCAGAAGTTGCAGGCAGCCCAGAAGGAACATGCTCGCCTCCTCAAGAACCAGTCTCGATATGAGCGAGAACTGAAAAAACTGAATGCAGAAGTGGCAGAGATGAAGAAAGCTAAGGTAACTTAGGAACATAGGAAGCTGCTACTGGTCCATCTAGCCCAGTATTGTCAACACTGACTGGCAGCAGCTCTCCAGGGTTTAAGGCAGGATTCTTTCCTAGCTTTATCTGGAGATGCCAGGGATTGAACCTGCGATCTTCAGCATGCAAAACAGGTGCTCAGCCACTGAGCTACAGCCTCTCCCCAGCTTCGTTGAGAGGTTTTGACTGTTTGGATAAGTTCAAGGGGTTCTGCTTGTGCACTTCTCTCATTATTATTATTATTATTATTTATTTATATAGCACCATCGATGTACATGGTGCTGTACAGATAACACAGTAAATAGCAAGACCCTGCCGCATAGGCTTACAATCTAATAAAGTTGTAGTAAACAATAAGGGGGGAAAGAGAATGCAAACAGGCACAGGGAAGTGTAAACAGGCACCGGGAAGGGTGAAGCTAACAGTATAGAGTCAGAACAAACTCAAAGTTTAAAAGCTATAGGGAAAAGAAAAGTTTTTAGCTGTGTTTTAAAAGCTGTGATTGAGTTGGTAGTTCTCAAGTGTTCTGGAAGAGCATTCCAGGCATGAGGGGCAGCAGAGGAAAATGGACGAAGCCGAGCAAGGGAAGTAGAGACCCTTGGGCAGGCAAGAAGCATGGCATCAGAGGAGCGAAGAGCACGAGCGGGGCAATAGCGTGAGATGAGAGAGGAGAGATAGGCAGGAGCTAGACCATGAAAAGCTTTGAAGGTCAACAGGAGAAGTTTATATTGGATTCTGGAGTGAATTGGGAGCCAATGAAGAGATTTCAGAAGCGGAGTGACATGGTCAGAGCGGCGGGCCAGGAAGATGATCTTAGCGGCAGAGTGGTGGACAGAGACCAGCGGACTGATGTGAGATGAGGGGAGGCCAGAGAGAAGGAGGTTGCAGTAGTCCAACCGAGAGATAACCAGTGCGTGAACGAGAGTCTTGGCAGAAGAGACAGACAAAAATGGTCGAATCCTGGCAATATTATACAGGAAGAAACGACAAGATTTAGCTACTGCCTCGATATGAGGAATAAAGGAGAGCGAGGAATCAAATATAAAGCCAAGGCTACGAGTTTCCTTGACCGGAGTAAGCGTGACATCGTTGACAGTAAGAGAGAATGAGAGATGAGGAGAAGGTTTAGGAGGAAAAACAAGCAGTTCAGTTTTTGCCATATTGAGTTTCAAACGGCGATGAAGCAGCCAGGCTGAGATATCTGAAAGACATGCTGAGATACGATCGTGGACATCAGGAGAAAGTTCCGGAGATGAGAGATATAGTTGTGTGTCATCGGCATACAGGTGATATTGGAGGCCATGGGATTGAATAAGTTTACCCAAGGGCAGCATGTATAGAGAAAACAGCAGCGGGCCAAGCACCGAGCCTTGCGGAACCCCTACTGAAAGGGGAAAGGAGGAGGACGAGCTGCCGTTAGCCGACACGCTGAAAGAGCGACCCTCTAGATAGGAGGCGAACCAGTTATAGACAGAGCCACAGAGTCCAAGGTCATGGAGGGAATCTAAGAGAAGATCGTGATCAACCGTGTCAAAGGCTGCAGTTAGATCAAGGAGAATAAGGACGGAATAATGGCCCTTAGACTTGGCAGTGAGAAGATCATTGGTGATCTTGGTAAGGGCTGTTTCAGTGGAATGCAAAGGACGGAATCCAGATTGAAAGGGATCCAGAGCAGAGTTACTAGAGAGAAAGTCAAGACAGCGAGAGTAGACCACACGTTCCAGGATCTTTGAGACAAGGGGCAACAGAGAGACAGGTCGGTAGTTAGACAGAGAAAGTCGATCAAGAGTGGGTTTTTTGAGAATGGGAGAGACAGTAGCATGTTTAAAAGCAGAGGGAAATGAGCCAGAGGACAGAGAAGAATTAATGATGTGAAGCAAGGACGGGAGGATAGCGGGGATAAGATTAATAAAGACGCGAGAGGGAATTGGATCACGGGAACAAGTGGAAGGCTTCGACGAGCGCAGTATTTTAGACAGTTCATCAGCTGAGACTGAGGGGAACGCCGAGAGAGTTGCAGGAGGAACTGACAGGTGAGGCACAGGAGCTGGAAGCGGATCAGAGCTGGCCAGATCGGAGCGAATAGTTTGGATTTTAGCATGGAAGAAAGAGGCAAAGTCATTGGCAGACAGAGAGGCGGGGAGAGATGGTGGATTAGGTTTCAGGAGAGAATTGAAGGACTTGAAGAGCCGCTGAGGGTGTCTAGCATTTGACTGGATCATCGTTGAGTAGTGCTGCTGTTTGGCCAGTGAAATGGCAGAAGAGAAAGAGGAGAGAACAAATTTGTAATGGACAAAGTCCGCCAAGTCCCTGGTCTTACGCCACAGGCGTTCGGCTGCCCGGGAACAAGAGCGAAGGTAGCGGAGGAAAGAGGTAAGCCACGGTTGGGGTTGAGAGGGGCGAACTATCCGAGTTGTAGATGGAGCAAGATTATCAAGAGTTGAAGACAATGTGGAGTTAAAGGAGGAGACGGCTGAGTCCAAGGAGACGGCTGTGATGACAGAAGGAAGAGAGGAGGCTAGAGACTGAGAGAAAGCCTCATAGTTGATAGAATGCAGGTCATGAGCTGTGTTGGACTAAGCAAGAGGCAGAGAGGCTGTTAGTGGTGGAGAACATTTTGTGGAACAGTGGAATGTGGGAAAATATGACCTCTTTCCTGCCCTTTTCCAGATCTTGAGGAGAGAACCTTGTCCTATTTTATCCTGACAACAGCCCTATGAAGATTGATTAGGTGAAAAGCCAATAACTTGCTCTTGGCTGTCGAATTGGCTTCATAGCCTAGCAGAGATTTGAATGTGGGTCTTCCCCATCCAAACCCAGTGCTGTCTGCTCTACCACACTTATATGAACTCAAACCAAATTATATTTCCCAGTTAGATATATCCGGAGATGTCATAGCCGTCAGGGCATGGCCAGGTCTCCACTTGTGCCTAGTATTAAATCCGCCTATGCCGTTTCACCTACAGGTGGCGCTGATGAAACAAATGCGTGAGGAGCAGCAGAGACGGAGACTGGCAGAAACCAAGAGGAACCGGGAGATTGCCCAGCTGAAGAAGGAGCAGCGTAGGCAAGAGGTGAGCAAGAGGAGCATTTCCAACTCAAGCTTTGGGAGGCCTTTTCCTAGTAGAGCTTACTCAAAGCCACCGATTATTGGGAAAAGAGAGAGGAAGAGGAGAGGTCCAATGAGATCAGAGTAATCATGTAAATAGAAAATCTGTTTTTATGCCTACCTGACTTGAGCTGCCTTCACAAAAACAACTTGTGCGTCCACTAAACATATGAGGCTGGGATCAGGACCACACTGGCTAGCCATGCCTGCAATGTTGGCAAGCTACTCTGGCCATGTCCTGCAAAATCAGCATGGTCAGTTGAACGTGAGAAAAGGGTCGATAGCAGCATACAGCTCTGCCCGTGTAGGGGCTCCTACGTGAGTTTTCAGTCATTAGGACATCTCCCTGCCCAGGTACAACTGTATGTGCATAAGGGCTCTCTTCATGCAAAGGGTGATATCTGGCTGGCACTGTCCTGCTCTTCCTCTGTACATTCAGTGAATGCATGAGAATGCGGTGTGAGTTTTAAAGTGGAGTATGTTAGCATCTATATCCGTAAGTAGCCCCATATAAACATGATGTCATTATGAAGGATTGTTTTCTATCTCACTGCATGTGTTAATTGGCTTGCCTAGTGCCAGGATGTTTGTGTTATAAACAAGAACTGCACTGTGAATGACCACTGTTCATAATGTGATTGGCACAGTCAGTAGTTTCTGCATTTAATCTGACCTCACTGTTTACGATTCTTTCCTCCATCACTATATGTATAAACCTGAAACTTTCCATAATACTCCATGCATCTGATGAAGTGGGCTATATTCCACAAAAGTATATGCCAGAATAAATGTGTTTAAACTGCCACTTGATTTTTATTCTGAAGAAGGTACAGGGTAGTTCAAGAAAGGGAAGGTAGAGTAGAAGGTTAGGTCAGTGGAGTTAATACAACGACTTATAATATGGACTTAGGGTGGTATGAGAAGGATGTGGGTTGATATTGAAACTGACTACTAAGGATATTAGGAAAAAGGGAGCTAATGGTTGTTCATTCTGGTCGCTGAAAGGAGAACAACAAGTAGCCCTATAGGGAGGTAGATTGAGGTTAAAACATGAGGCATGTTGTTAATTTATTGATTTATTTTATTAATGGTAAGTGCAGTCTGGCACTAAAATGTGCTGCTTTTGGAGACTGTTGAAATTCTCTTTCTTGAGAAGGTTTTTTAGGAGACACGTGGGCAAGCCTCTGTCACGGATGCTACAATGGCAGGTTGATGGGACTGGGTCAGGGATGGGCCATTTGTGGCCCTCCAGATGTTTTGGCCTATAACTCCCATCAGCCCTAACTAGCACAGCCAGTGGTGAGGGATGATGGGAGTTGTAGGCCAAAAATAGGGGGGGCAGAAGTTGCCAGGCCCTCTAGTAGATCCACTAAATTTCTTTCTTGGGGATGTTGAGAACTTTGATTTTGTGAGCCTTCCTAATCACATGTGAAAAGGGAAAAGACTGCTTCGTTCATTTAGATTTAGTGAATTGATGGTGTTGCAGTTGAGGTGGCTTTTATAAAGCTCTTGCCTTTCCCTGCTCACCTAAGCTATCTTTTCTCCCACCGTGCCTGTAGTTTCAGATTCGAGCGCTGGAATCTCAAAAGCGGCAGCAGGAGATTGTACTGCGCAGGAAAACCCAGGAGGTGAGTGGCAGCCTTACTGCCCTGCAAGGAAAGCAAGTGCATATTAGTCACCAAAAAATCCCATCCTCTTTTGCCGCACTGAGAAATTCTCACTGTAACCCAGAAACACTTTTAGCTGTATTTGAACTTTGTTGGTTTTCCCAGTTTCAAAAAGCCACTCAGATTGAAAACATCAGTGAACCAACCAAGGTCATTTTCTCTGCTCTTGAGGAATCACTTGCACCCTGCAGATACAAAGGGAACAGAAACAGAGTTTCTCTGTCTCTTTTGCATGCAAATGTAACACCAACGTTTCCCCAGGTCCTGTTTGCTCAAAGCAACTCTTTGTTCCTTACCAAAAAGCTGGGTATTATGTCTACTGCATTATACCTTGGTTAAGGTGTGGTTGCTAAGTTGAGTCTTTGCCTGTATAGAGTATTTTAGTTTGTTTGTAGGCAACATGCGGCTTTTTGCATGACGTTCAGCAATGTGTGTCCAAACCTATTGGGAACTTCATCCAATCCTGGGTAATTTCTAGTTGCTTGAAAAAAGGAGTTTCTCCTCAAAGTCATTTGCCTCTGTCTTGATACTCACGTTGTTGAGATCTTGCCGTTGTGTTCCAGTGGGTGTGCTTTTGGCCTGGTTCAAGACATCCCAGGACTGCTATTGGTAGACTGGGTGGCTGGCACTGTGGAGCTTTTCCCACATGGCATTCCTTCCGGAGACTGCACGTTGTCTGGTCCCACCTCCATATTCCTGTTTTCAGGACGACATTTTGTTGCTATCTAGGTCTCTGCTCTGCGCCGTCTGGCCAAACCCATGTCTGACCGGGTTGCAGGGAGGATGAACCAGAAGCAAGCCATGCTGGACTCAGGTGCTGAGGTCTCCACCAGCACCACCTCCTCAGACCCAGAATCTGGTTCTCGTTCTGTCTCCAGCATCGTACGCCAGTGGAATCGGAAAATCAACACCTTTCTGGGAGACTCTCCTTCTTCCACAAACGGGGCTCGAACCATCAGGTCAGACATTGGGACAAGTTAGCAGTTTGGTTATGGTTGAGGCTAACCTAAGAAACATGTCTATAAGCAATGTATATAGATTTTTTTCAAGGACAATCTTGCCTTCTGGGACACTGGCATATCTGTGCCTTCCTTTGCTTGGTAGCTTTCACAGTGGACCCCATCCTCAACTCTATGCACAAGGAGAGCTCAGAAGGCCATGTCTAGCCCCCAGGTTCTCAGGCAGGAGAACTTGTGTCCCATGGCTTGTGTCCCATATTCAGCCCCCTCTGCCCCCCATCCTGTGTGCTCCCATTGCCTCCATTGGGAGTGTAGTGTACTGGTGTAGTGGCTAGAGTGTTGGACTGGGAGTCAGGAGATCTGGGTTCTAGTCCCCACTCAGCCATGGAAACCCACTGGGTGACTTTATTTATTTATTATTATTTATTTGTTTAAAACATTTATATCCTGCCCTATATCATTAAGATCTCAGAACGGCGTACAGATAAAAGCATACAGTATAAAACAATAAATATGCACAGTTAAAAACAAATTTAACCATGAACCAAGTTAAAACAATATATAATTTAAAAGCAATAAAAACTTTGGGCCAATCATAGCCTCTCAGCCCAACCTACCTCACAAGGTTGTTGTGAGGATAGAAATGGAAAGGAGGAGGATTATGTACGCAGCCTTGGGCTTCTTGGAGGAAAAAAGGCAGGATATAAATGTAATAAATAAATAAATAAATTGCCTTATGCCCCCTTTTTACTCCTTTTTGCAGCATGGGGGTGGCAGTGGGGATGGGCGTGCAACCTGTGGCAGTTCAAGGGGAGTGGAATTGGCTCCTGTATCACCCAAAGTTGCCCACTCCTGCTTTAGAATGATGGCAGCATCATACTGATCAGTTCTTTACTACATGATTTCCCTGTGCAGGAAGAAGTTCCCAAAGAAAGGGGCGAACCAGACCTTCAGTAAGACAGCCCGCCTGAAATGGCAATCGCTGGAGCGTCGTGTCTTTGACATTGTCATGCAGAGGATGACGGTTATCAACCTGGAATCGGATATGGAGCGGCTCATCAAGGTGAGGGAGGGCGGCTGTCTCCAACTGGAGCAGAAGGCTTGGGGGCAGCTGGGGGTGTTGCAGCTCATTGGCTGACAAGAAAGTCCCCGCCTCCTATTCTCCCTTTCAGAAACGTGAGGAGCTGTCGCTGATGCAGGAGATGCTTCTAGGGAAGAGGGAGAAACTGCAGACAGAGAACACCGAAGAGCTGAAGGGTCTGCAGGAGCTGAATGAGGAGATTGAAGTGCTGGCTGCCAACATCGACTACATCAACGACAGCATCTCTGACTGCCAGGCCACCATCATGCAAATTGAGGAGACCAAGGTGCGTGCCCCATCCGTGGGTGAGGCAAGTGGTTGGGGAGGAGGGCATGCTGTAGGGTCTGGAGGTGAGCTGAAGCTGCCTGGCTGGGGCTCCCTTGGCTTAGGTGCTCGGATGTAATGGGCGGATCAGGACAATCTAAGCCAGCTTTCTCCAACCTGATGCCCTCCAGATGTGTTAGACTGCAATTCCCACAGTTCTGCGATTGTAGGGATTGTAGATCAGCACACCTGGAAGGCACAAATTATTTCATTTATTTATTTACTGGATTTCTAAATCGCCCAATAGCTGAAGCTCTCTGGGCAGTTCACAAAAATTAAAACCATCAAGTACAATTCAAGGTATAAACAAGCTATAGCATAAAAACACAATATAAAAGTACAATATAGAAGCACAACCAGGATAAAACCGAGCAGCAATGCAGAGCTTTATACAGATTTAAAATACAGGTTTGAAACAGCAAAGTTCAAAGACTAAGATGGCAAACTGTTAAAATACTGGAAGAATAAGAAGGTCTTCACCTGGCGTCGAAAAGAGTATAACATAGGTGCCAGGCGAACCTCTCTAGAGAGCTCATTCTGCAGCCAGGGTGCCACAGCAGAGAAGGTTAGAGAAGTCTGATCTAAGCGTTCTGATCTTAATGGATTAAAAAAATTCCTCATTTCCTCTTACCGTTTTAGCTTTCAGCCTGTTTGAACAAGGGGGATATATAAAGCAGAGACTTGGGATATAACTTATGGAGTTGGGAGATTCTTGGAGCTCTACTGTTCCCTCTGGGCACATTGTGGAACTGTGTCTTATTCAGAGCAGTGAGAATTTGGCATCCATGTCAAAGTACCTCTAGTCTACGTGAACTTGCTGGTCTGTAGCCCGCTAAAAAAGAAAAAAACCTGCAATGCAAATGATTTGGCTTCAGTGGGTGAATGGATTGTGTGAGACTGACTACTATTTCCATGCCCAAATCTATTGAATCTTGGGGTGTAAGCTAGCCTGTGGAGCTGCCTCTTCTGCACGTGGCGAAACAACATCTTGGGACAGCAAAATGCAGCCTTTCTCCAGCTATCTCATTCTACCGCTTCTTCCCCATGGGTCTCTTCTTCTTGCTAGGAAGAATTGGATTCTACTGACACCTCTGTGGTGATCAGTTCCTGCTCCTTGGCTGAAGCACGGCTCTTGTTGGACAATTTCCTCAAGGCATCCATAGACAAGGTAGGTCAAAGCAACGTCCCTTGTATGGATCAGAGATTCTTGCTCAGAAATCCAAGACAGATCAGTCAGCTCTTCTAGTTGACAAGGGTATTGAACTCCTAATTTAGAATGGAGTGTGTTTTGAAGGATTCCAGACCCCTGCATTTGGACCAAGTCTTTTTCTAACTCTGCGCTCTGTCCAACCATATGGTTTTCTAAGGAGTGTAAACCTCTGAGATTAGCTAAACTGGTGTTTCATGGTGCAACCACAACATTCTGTTCTGCCTCAGAATCCATGGGTAGAACGCATTGCCCCATAATAACGCAGTCTTTGTGTATGCTCAAGCCCAGATCGGGTGGGAGGAGCTGAGTCCAGATCTACCACCCCCTCGCCCTTCCTTCCTTTTCCCCAAGGGCTAGAAATCCTTCACTGATAGGCTTGTTTCTGATTCTCCAATCTCTGCAAATAGAGCCTGCAGGTAGTCCAGAAGGAAGCTCAGATCCGGCTACTGGAAGGACGCCTGAGACAAACCGATGTGACTGGCTCCTCTCAGAACCATCACATCCTGGATGCCCTACGGGAGAAGGCAGAATCACACCCTGAGCTCCAGGCGCTCATCCACAATGTGCAGCAAGGTGGGATTTTGAAGTTCCGTTTACTCTTCAGGTGTAATCAGATGTCCACTTAGCCATCCTTTCATGTAGTGACTCTTTGCTCTCCTATCAGCTTTCCTTCCAGTGAGAGCTACAGGCTCCTTGTGAGGAAAAGGCCAAGATGGGCAAAGCCACCATGTGACAAATGCTGCAGTCAGCCAGGCTACCATGTGATGCTTGCAGCCACGACATGGTTAACATGGTCATCTGAACCTACCCCAGGTTCAGCAAGGCTGGTTTCAAGTTGTGACTCTGCCCTGTGTTCGTTCCTTGGGACCTGTTCTTCTGATGCTATAAACTGGAGATGTGAACTCTCTCTGGCAGGCACATTAGAAATCGGAACAACCCTCTTTTGTGTGTGTTGAGGATGTCCTGGAGCCATTTTGCCTGATCAGATCATTGATAGAACATCGGTGCTGCTGGGTCCCCCAGGGGGAGGAACGCAGTCTATGCTAAGCACCCAAGTGCCATTGGACATGATCTGGATGTTTGCTTGTTTTGTTTTGCACAGAGAATGGTTATGCCAGCACAGATGAGGAAGTCTCCGAATTCAGCTTGGCCTCAGAAGGGAGGTGAGTGCCCCTCCCCCAAGACAGAATGATGGGCAAATGCATAGTAGCCATTTCTCTCTACCCTATGGAGACCTTTAAAAGGTGGATGACGTGGAAATTCCACCTGTTCACCATAGGTGCCACCCAATGAAATAAGTTTAAGCACCAAGGAGTGTTAAATGGGGTGCGGGGTGCTTCCAGACAAGTCATTCTGCCTCATTGACAGAATTTGATGGGGGTGGGGGGAGGTCCAGATAGCATTGTCTTCCACTTGCAACCCTCCTGTGTTTTCCCATTGTTTCTTGCATCCTTTTTCTTATTGTTATTATTATGGCAAATCCACTAAGGAGTAAAAAATAGAAGAGCCGTACAATTCTCCCTAATTACTAGTGCTGGGGCTCTTCTGTCTGGAATGAATTGGACACCTGAGTGCAGGACTGAGGCTTTGCTGGGAGGGGAGTCACTTAGGGTCGGGGTGGGTGGGTGGCCATGTTTATCCTCTGTGCTTCTTACTGGAAAACTGCATGTACCAAAACTCTTTTCCTGTCCTACAGCTTTTCCCAGTCTTTCTCCATGAAGGGCTCTGCTAGTCAGGATGACTTCAAGTGCAGGGTAAGTTTGAAAGCTGCAAATGTGCTTTTAGGCATTTTGTGGGTACTTCAATAAATTTCTATACCTCCCTTCAATAGAAATTCCCAGGGCAGTTTACATAAAAAGAAACATGAGGAGAGCCAGAAACACGAGGAGAGTCACAGTGTGGCAAAAGCCCTACAAACAGCCAGGCTGCAGCCAAGAAGGAGGGTTTTTAGATCTGCATAACCCTCGGGGTGTTTGAACAGTAATTTCTGGCATCATTCCACTGTGGATTTTCCCTGTTGTTCTTGCACAGTTAGGTTTTCTCATGAAGGTGTCCCATGAGGTGAGATTTATAGTTAGCCATATTTGAAACAGCTCAGAATCTGGTGTAATATAAATCTGATGGGTGCGGGGAGTTGGCTTTCCAAGAAAGGACAGACCAGAAAAGATTTCCACTGTGTGGTGCTGTGTTGCACATACCCATCCCTAGTTATTGGTATGTCTCTCTTGTTTTCATTTTGTGGCTCAGGCCAGATGGCTTCTTCTGTAGTTTTAGTGCCCATCAGTGCCACTTAAATCTTACTGTATTCTTATCCCCTCGGGTTTTTTACTAGTGAGGAACCCCAAAGGTGTGTATCATCTTGGCTTTGTTTCTAGTTCCTGCTTGAGCCCAAATTAACATCTTTGTACCACATTTAGCCAACTAGCAAGTGTTGCAACACACATATTATTGGTGCTCCAGCTTTGGTCGTGCTCCAATAATATGGCAATGAACTAAAAACAAGTCCCTGACTGGTGTGCGTCCATCCGTCCCATCCATCACAAAGATGAAAAAGACTTTTATCAAGAGAAAACATCCCCCTCACCCAGGGCAGTTCCTCAACCAAGTAACCCTCGTAGTATGGGGGGGGTGTACAACCACTCCTGTGTGGCACTTCTGCATGGCACGGCAGTTGCTCCTCGGTGATATGAAGTGCCTTCTGTTAGAGTCCATATGAAGTGCCTTCTGTTAGAGTCCATATTAAATTCAGAATGAAGGGGTAAGATTCTGCCGCCCTGCTTATTGCACAGCCCACGGGGTCCTGAGAGAAAGGTGACTGAGAAATGTTAGCAGTCCAGTTCTAGTTTTTTCCAGACTAGTTTTGGCTAGGCATTTAACAGCATATGCTGAGTTTTTTAACTGACCCAGAATAGTAGTTTTAAATGGATATTGTCTGTTTTTGTTTGTATTTTATGCTTTTTATGGTTTTAAATTTTGTATATTTGTTTTTAATGTGCTGTGTTTAATTTTTGTAAACGGCCCAGAGAGTTTCAGCTATGGGGCAGTATATAAATTTAAATAATAATAATAATAATAATAATAATAATAATAATAATAATAATTTTTTTAAAAATTGGCTGCCCACCCCCTGCAGTGGCAGCCAGGGAAAAGCTCCCCTATTGCCATGCTGCTTTTAAACTTGTGCCTTCTGGGGCTTTGTTTTAGGGGGAGCCCAAGCTGTCTGGCCAGATGAAGGCTGTGTCTGCAGAGTGTCTGGGGCCCACCTTGGACCTCTCCACTAAGAACATCACCAAGTCGTTGGCATCCCTCATGGAGATCAAAGAGGATGGCATTGGCTTCTCCATCCGTGACCCTTACTACAAGGAGAAGGTCTCCCGCACCATCAGCCTGCCCATCCGAGGGAGCACATTGTAAGCCATGGCAGTGTAGGCGTTGGCCTGTGTACAGGTCCTGTTGGGGAAATTGTGGTGGTCGTAGCTGCTGGCATAGAAGGTCAGATCCAGTCATTCGGAATCATCTAAATGCATTTAGCCCCCCCCCCCTTGTACGCAGTATTCGAGTCCTCCTCCTGACAAGCAGAATCTCTTCGTGGCTTTGGCATGGAGAGTCGGTGGTCCAAAGAGGAAGCAGGCAAGGAGGAAGCAAAGTCCTGCATTGTTCTGGAGCCAGAGACAGCTGCCTCCTTTGCTGGCAAAGTCTTACATGAAGACTAGGAACATGGAGTAGTAACATGAGTAGATCTGCATAGGCTGCAATTCTTGTTAAATCCCCCCCCCCAACACACAAACACACACGTTTTCTCACAGGTCCCACTCAGCTGGTAGCTTCAAGTGCTTTTGGTTTAGAAGGAGAACTTCGGGATGGGGAAGAATTTAGTTCGGTCCACATATTTAAGTGGAATAACCTAGTTTGCACTTCCTGGACTAATATGCAGATTGGAACACAGTCATGCACTTTTCTGAATTTTACGATACTGTTCTCAGCTCAAAAATGGCATATATACAGTATATATATGGGGAAATTGCATACAAAATGCACATGTAAGGGGAAATCGCATACAGAAGTAATGTAATTTTTGTGCATTTAAGAAAAATCGTAGGCTGATACAGAAATTGGACTAAATGGACTCGTGATTGAATACATGCAAAATTGACACAAACTGAAAATAGGTCGATTTGTCCATTCTTAGGTATTGGGAAAGCATTAACCTTTCCCTCCCCAGAATGCTGTTATGAATTCAGAGACCCAGGTGGTATGAACTGCATAACCTGTATAACCTGTAATAGTCCCCATCAACCACAAACTGGCAAGAATATAGCTGCTTCTGTGGACATCAAGAATGCTGAAAATAGTCGGTGTCTAGAATGGGGGCCATTTCAAACCTTTAGCAAATTCACGTGATACAGCTTTCCAGAGACTGTGCCATGATCACACACACCCGTGAAATGGAGAAATGGGCATTAAAATGGCAAATCCAATTCAGTGTAAGAAAGTGCAAAATGTATCTTGGGGCAAAAAAAATCCTAACTTCACATATATATTGATAGGATCTGAACTGATGGTGACTGTGGTAAACAGCTGGATTCAAACATTGATTCAGGGTGTGGCTGCTATGAAGAAAGCAAATTCCATGTTGGGAATCATTAAGAAAGGAATTGAAAAGAAAATTGCCAGAACCATAATGCCTGTATACAAAATTGTGGTGTGACCTTACTTCGAATATAGCGTGCAGTCCCTGCACCTTGAAAAGGATATTGTAGAATTGGGGAAAGGCCAGAAAGGAGCAACTGAAATGATCAAGGGGCTGAAGCAACTCCTTTATGAGGAAAAATGACAGCAATTGGGATTGTTTAGCTTAGAAAAAAGGCGAGTGAGGGGGAGAGATGTTAGAGGTGTACAAAATTATGCATAGTGCGGCGAAAGATTAGGGAAACTTATCTCTCTCTTGTAATACTAGAACCCAGGGAAATCCCATGAAGCCGAATGGTGGGAGATTCAGGACAGGTAAAAGGAAGGACTTCTTCACACAGCACATAGTTAAACTGTAGGATTCACTTGCTCAAGAAGTAGTGATGGCAACCAACTTGCATGGCTTTAAAAACGGATTGGATAAATTCCTGGAGCAGAAGGCTATCAATTGCTACTAGTCCTAATAGCTATGTGCTACATTTAGTATCAGAGGCAGTATGACTATGTACACCAGTTACTGGGGAACGTAGGCGGGTGGGTGCTGTTGCACTGATATCCTGCTTGTGGATTTCCCATTGACAGCTAGTTGGCTGCAGTGTGAACAGAATGCTGGACTACATGGACTCTTGGTGGGATCCAGCATGGCTCTTCTTATAGTCTTAAATGAGCAAGGAACTAGAACTACTCCCTTATGAGGAAAGGTTACAATGTTTGTGGCTTTTTAATGAGAAAAAAGGCAAGTAAGGTGGGGACAAGATAGAAGTGTACAAATACGTGGTGTGGAGAAAGTGAATAGAAAGAACTTTTTCTCCATCGCGATACTAGAATCCAGGATCATCTAATGAAGTAAAAAGGTAGGCGATGGGATTAGCTACCACAGAGCTATTAACAGACACCAACTTGGATTGATTTTAAAAGGAATTAGACAAATTCATCAAATATAAGGTTAGCCATGTGTCATGACGCCCATAGATTACCTTCAGCATCAGAGGCAATATGCCTCTATTTACCAGTTACTGGAGAACATGAGTAGGAGGGTCCTATTGCGCTCATGTCCTGCTTATAGGCTTCCCATGAGCATCTGTTGGACCACTCTGGGAACAGAATGCTGGGTAGATAGGCCTGTCTTATGATCTCTGATAAACACAGGGGATTTCATATCTGAATGTGCTCCCACATCTAAATCTCTGCATGTGCATAGCTGGCATGGACGGGAAGACTGTTTGGTATCCTGGCCTCCCAAACATGTCATGTGGAGGAGCTATCAAACCAATGATTTTCCAAAATGTGATGCAGCCTGTCCAATTTGCCTTGCAGCATATTTGAGAGCTGTTGGGACGGGGCTTCACTTATCCCAGTCTTAGCTCAGAGCTGAGGGAGCCCAGCATTGGAAAAGGTAACTGCTAACTCTGGCTGCCTCTCCTTTAGCCCTAGACAGTCACGCGGTGCAGACACCTCACCTCTCACAAGGAGGAAGTCATATGACCGGGGTCAACCGATCAGGTGAGTGTGTGAGGGAGGCAAAATGTGTGTGTGTGTGTGTGTGTGTGTGTGTGTGTATGGCAGGGAGAGGGAGGGTGCCGAGGGTGGGATAGGATGCAAAATAAGCAACTGCTCTTATGATTTGCATATGATCCAGGAACTGAAGTCCTCTGGGTGCAGGATCTATAAGTGCTGGGAGAAGATGAGGTCTATGGGGTAGAATGAGTCCCTGCTCTTTTTTTTTTTCCTTGCCTAGGAACCCAGATGTTGGATTCACTCCTCCCTCGTCCCCTCCCAGCAGGCCACGCAATGACCGCAACGTCTTCTCTCGCCTCACCAGCAACCAGAGCCAGGGCTCAGCACTAGACAAGTAAGGCTAATTGTGAGACTTGGGGAGGCTCGTATCCCAGGGGTGAATGGAAAAAACTGGCAGTGATAGCTACTGGTGCTTGAAACACCTCGTCCTCATATCCCAGTCTACGCAGCATCTGGAATTCACCTTTGCACTGGAGTTCTACCACTGAGGCATTTAAGTACAAGATTACCTTCAGATCTCCTGCAATATGCAGGGAGCCTGAATGTCACTGTCATGTGAAGGCCTCTGAACCAAGGTCCTCCGCCCAGGGCCAGGCACCATAGTCAGAACCTAAAGCTAGACAGCACCAGAATCACCCAATTGCTCTGTGGTTGCTCCATCTCCCCAGTGTATCTCCATTGCTCCATCTCCCAATGCATTTAGAAATCAGGTTACTGCCAGAAAGCATAGAAGTTCTTTCCAAACCTGTCAGGGTCATCTGCCCTGGGGTCGCTTTTTAACAGCTCTGTTATCACTGCTTTTGGGAGGGTGTGTGTGCGCTGCTCTTCCTTTTCAAGCCCAATGGTGAGTTGCTCAGGCCTCTAAGGTATTTCCATTGGATTACTCCAATCAGCAGGTTCAGAATAGGGACAAGCGTGTCCTGCCTTCCAAACAGTGTGTCTGTGTTTGAATCTGTAAGTGCCTTTTTTTCTGGAGCATGTTGTTGCTCCCACTATGTCTCCTGAATGACAGCTGTGGCATCATTGATACAGCCTCAGTTTAAGACCATGGGATTTCTCTAACATAGGCCACCTTGGGCCTCAGGGGACAAGCAATGCATTTAGTTTTCAAATAAACAAAACCAAAGCCCTGCTTGGGACTTAGCCGTGAGTAGCCGTGTCAAATATGTCCTCTTGTAGAGTGACTTCTGTGAACAGAGTGCCCATGTCCTCATGTGGAGCTGGTATGGTAGTCACAATAGAAGCTGGGCACCCATTGCTGCCCAGGAGCTTTGGGTAGGTATTTCAAGGTTTGTGCACATTCTCTTATTTTGCAGAAGAACCACACATGCACAATAATCCAGCAGCCTGGGATCTCCACTTTCTTTTCTTCTTAAAGCAAGTTTCTAGCACTGGTGGCTGCAATGACAGGCTTGCAAGGGTGTGGTGAAACACCTAGTAAAATCTCAGATGGTTTCTGCTCGTGCCCCCCTGCTCCTGAGCCCTTTCTGTCTGTGGTCTGCTGTCCTCTTGTCTGCCCTGCTAGCTTGGATGCAATAACAACCTTCCCCTTTTCTGACTTTTTGCTGTTGCTTTTCCTTCTCCTGGTTTTAATTACCCATAATCCTGCTAATTTTCTGTCCCTAGGTCTGATGACAGTGATTCCTCTGTCTCGGAGGTGCTGAGGTATAAAACTTACTATTTATTATATAACTCTTCTAGCCTTTCTCTTTCTCATTCTTTCCCCTCCCTGCATTTAATACCTGCATGGAACCAAACCCAGTGTGGTGTTTCTTGCCTTGTTCTGCTTCTCCTCTCTGAGTGCTACATTTGCCTTCCCAGCTGGCTATAGAACGTTTGGTCAGGCTCACATCAGATGTTACCTGGAGTAACATGTTTCTTCCATTCTCTCGTTGCTCCCACTTCGCTCCCAGTAATTCCAGCAATTTCTGCCCATAAAGTTAGGGCACAAGAGATGGTTAAGTGCCAAGACACCAAGGGCTCATCTACACCAAGCAGGATCTTGCACTATGAACGCGGTATATAAAAGGCAGGAGCCACACCAAGCAGGATATAGCAGTATGAAGGTGGTATATGGTCTGTGTCAATGGGCCCCAACAGTTGTCAGTGCACTTCAGTACCCCCATAAAGCATCAGTGTGGCTCCTGCCTTTTATATACCGTTTTCATACCTCTTTCATTGTGCAATATCCTGCTTGGTGTAGACGAGCCCCAACACACACACACACACACACACACACACACACACGTCTCTGAAAGCTTCAGACTGTTTCCCTAGGTCCTAAAAGTTGACAACCTGTGTTTGGGCTGGACTGGCCACATATCTCCAGATAGTGCATGTCTGTAGTAGTAACCAAGATTAGGAGCTAACCAATTGCATGCATTGCCATTACGCTATGATTTCATGTGTTTGGCTTTTGAATGGTGGCATTGTTTAGAATTCTGAGTAGTTTATAGTCCTCGTGGTGGTAGAAAAAAGATTGAAAAATGTGCAGGCAGCTCCTCTTCAAAGCTCGGAGCTATTTCAGCTGAGCTCAAATGTCCAGCCCCATTTTTTAAAATCCTTATTTTTTGCTATGGAAGTTAAATATATGTGTACTTACTGAACTTGCATAATGTATTCCAGTCTCATATTGTAAATATTTGGAAGACTTTTGAGTGGAGAACACCAAACCCCACCAATTATTCTGGTCACTGGATCTTGTCCTAAAGCAATAGCATGCCAGATAGTGATACCTTTCTGATCTTTCTTGATATGGCTAGTCCCATAAAGATAGAGGTGGCGGGAGAGTGTAAGAGAATAGAATCCCGGCTTAACACCCCTGGAGAACCCTTGTAGCGACACGTGGGGCGCTGAGAAACAAAAGAAAAGTCAGGAATAATGTGCTCTAATATAGTCTACAAAATCCGACTCGGTTTGCTATCACTTATCCATAAGCAAGCACTCAAAAACAAACCTAAAATACTTTAAATAGATTTTGTAAACACATCTGTTGCAAACTGGAACCGTTATCGCAAGACAGAGAGCAAGAAATCTAATCACCAGTATACATGCTGCACAGCAATTTTAACTGCCCAACCTGTTTCAGCCTTGCAATCTTCTTTAATGACATATAATTGACCATTAGTGGATTGGCTGCTCCAGACCAGAAACAGATTCAGGCTTGCATAAATCGGGAGCCGTGTTCATGAAATAAAAATTATTACATTTCCATTATTCTGTTCTTCTTAGATTTTCCTTAGAGCGGGGATTGTTTCCCTCTGTTGCTTGGTCACCCAGGGGCACGGAGAAGACACTGATCTTCTCTGAACTTCAGCTCCCATTTCTGCTGCATCAGGCTAATGCTTCCAGTGGGGAGTCAGGAACTGTCATGCCTCACCCTTTTGCTGATAATGGGCTCCACTTCCTGTTTTACATTTTTATTTGCTCCTCAGTTTAATGAGAGAATCTCATTAAAACCTCTAATGAGAGAAATCCCATCCTGGCCCTGACAAGCTTGCACACCTCCAGCAAGCAAGCAGTGGGTCTGTGTCTGGAGGTGCCAAGCACTGGGTACCAACTGTTGGTATAGAATTGTTTTGAGAGGCTGATGGGTCTTAGGAACACTAACCCAGGCCTGTGCTCCATGTTTTTGGAGTACCAAGACTGATACTCAACACACCCTGGGATGAAGAGGAAACCTCTTCTTGCTGATGTCCCAGGGACCTTGTAGGATTTGCTCTGAAAGACTGCTGCTCTCTAGCTGTCACTCCCTCCAATTGCAACAAGCCTTAAGAGACCTCTTGGCAAGATGGGTTGTGTGACCTGTGCCAAAGCCATACAGAAACTCTTAAGGGATTTTAATATTTGTATTTTAGTTGGACTATTTGCTTATTTATTATTTGTGTTCTGAAATTTTGTGCCATTCGTGTTGTATGGACAAGAGGAAGCCACCTTGCAGAAGTTTTACCCATATATACATTAAAAAGAAACAAAGAAGAATGCTCTTTTGTACCTGCTAGTGAAAAGCTTCGATCTATAGTTTGGGGCCATTGTCCTCCAGTGCTAAGAACCGAAAGTGAAAGGGGAGCATCCGGTTCGACAGCTGCCCTTTAGAAAGCTGGATGATAAGGCTAGAAAATTCATAATGCCCTTTTGGAATGTTTTCCTTTTATAATGCTGTACAGCATGCTCAACATAGTACTGTCTCTTGGCTAGAACCCAGGAAACAAGTGCAGGAACTAGAACTGTTGCTCTGGTTGCGAAATAGTCTAAAATCACTCATGGGAAGATGCTGCTTTTCTCCCCCACCCCACCCCCCACCCCAATACCTTCCCTGCTGTTTGCAAGGGAGAACAGCACCAAGGCAGGGGGACCCCGTTCCTTCTGTGGGGATGGCCTCTTCCTGCTTCAGCCCTGCTGTCCTGCTTCCATTCTCCCCTGTCTGTCCTGCTGTCTATAAAAAGAGGAAAACTGAGCAGCATAAGGACAGCACATGGGCATCCCTTTGATGTCCTCTTTCCATGCCTCCTCCTACTCTCCTCGTAAGGGTTCTAGTTTTACCAGTGTCTGAGTGAATTTCTTCCAGTGAATATATGGAACCAGTTACCTAGGGAAGTTGTGTGCTCTCCCACAGTAGAGGCATTCAAGAGGCAGCTGGACAAGCATCTGTCAGGGATGCTTTAGGGTGGATTCCTGCAGTGAGCAGGGGGTTGGACTCGATGGCCTTATAGGCCTCTTCCAACTCTACTATTCTATGAATAGGATACAAGAAAGTGAAATTCTCTGACTCACCCCTATATGACCTTTAGGCATTTTTTTTTCTTTTACTCCCCCTTGGTTGTCCCATGTATTCAAATCAGAAAATGCATTTTCCCCCTGCAGGGCGGTTACTAAGCTTATTGCTGAAATGGATTAAAACATTTCCATGCTAGCCACAGGGTGGTGCACTTATTTCATGCACGACTCGAGTGGAGGCGTTTGTTCTAGAGTAGGGAATCTGGTTTGTCAAAGCAATAAGGCTTTTATACCATTTTCCTTGAGATGTACCCATCTAAAGTAGGTGACGTAATCCCCTTGTTGGACCAAGGAGATGCTCAAAATAATTGCCATCTGTGAAACCCACATGGTTGTTAAGAGCAAAACCCAAATAGATGTTGTTTATATGAAGGGGTCAGTGTCTCTCTGAGCACGCTGATTTTCAGTTGCACTCCGCTTTTGCCCCCCAAAACCCTCACGACTTAGATTTGAATTAGCCTTGCAGAAACAAAGTAGCAAATGAAAATACAGTCGCTCCGCTGTTGATGGGAGAGAGGGCCATAGCACAGTGGCAAAGCACCCTTCAAGAAGGATGCAGACAAGCTGGAGCGTGTTCAGAGGAGGGCAACAACGATGATCGGGGTCTGGAAACAAAGCCCTATGAAGAGAGACTGAAAGAACTGGGCATGTTTAGCCTGGAGAAGAGAAGATTGAGGGGAGACATGATAGCACTCTTTAAATACTTGAAAGGTTGTCACACAGAGGAGGGGCAGGATCTCTTCTTGATCCTCCCAGAGTGCAGGACATGGAATAACGGGCTCAAGTTAAAGGAAGCCAGATTCCGGCTGGACATCAGGAAAAACTTCCTGACTGTTAGAGCAGTACGACAATGGAATCAGTTGCCTGGTGAGGTTGTGGCCTCTCCCACGCTAGAGGCCTTCAAGAGGCACCTGGACAACCATCTGCCAGGTATGCTTTAAGGTGGATTCCTACATTGAGCAGGGGGTTGGACTCGATGGCCTTATGGGCTATGAAAGCACCTGTTTTGCAGGCAAGAGGTCCCAGGTTCAATCCCTGGCATCTCCAGATGGGAAAGGCTCCCATCTGAAACCCCATGGAGCCACTGTGAGTCACTCATTAAACTAACAGTGGGCAACTGTGGGAGGCCTGGGGAACATCCCCGCCCCCCGCCCCCCAATCAGGCCATGTTCCGTAGTCTGCAGGGTGCCGTGGAAAACAAGTCAAACAAAATTGGTGTTTTGTCCCTGAAATTCAGTAGGGAACTGCTCCATAATGCTAAAAACAACACTGTTAGGTATTTTATTTTAAATTGCAGCAGCTGCTGAATTTGATGATGTGACAGGGGTGCATGTTGCCCACCTGCTGGATTAGACCGTACTGAGCTGGGTGTGTCAGTCATCTGACTTGCAATAAAGCAGCTTTTGTGCTCAGCTAGGGGAAATCCTGTATGTGAACTTCCAGTGCCCAAGGAACATCTCATCTCTCAATATTGCAGAAGGTTGTGCCTAGAACTCTTCAGCTTGACTCTGCATGTGTCTGCCTGCTTGTATTTTTCTCGAAGCTTGACAGGGGTCAAGCAGCGTGCAAAGTCCCTGATGCATGAAAGGTTGCGCTTGGGATGTCTGCTGGTTCCAGCTGCAGGAAGCCTCTCTCTCACTAATTCTCTTTTTCTCCCATGCAAGGGGCATCATTAACCCTGTGGGAGGTTCCAGGAGTGCCCGGACGGCCCCCCTGCAGTGCATCTCTGTGGCAGAAGGACACACCAAGCCAGTACTGTGCCTGGATGCTACTGATGAATTGTTGTTCTCTGGATCCAAAGGTGGGTGGGTGGGTGTGCGTATGTGTGCATGAAAAGGCAGGGGTTCCTTCTAATGCTTTAGGACTAACTAACACTGGACCAGAAGTTCTGTTTGGAGACATTTCTGAGCTGCCTCTTTATGGTAACCAAAGGTAGAAGTGCCCTTTAGATATATCACATTCCCACTGTTTTCTAGGACAAGGAGGCCACCATGCACAGGTGCAAATACACAGTGCCCATTCAGAAGACACCTTAAACCACAGCTTTAACCACAGTGAATAAGGCTTTTTGCTTTATTCACCGTGGTTAAAGCCATGGTTTAAGGTGTCTTCTGAACACAGCCAGGCTTTCTGGCTTAACCACCATGGTTAAAGCTGTGGTTTAAGGTGTCTTCTGAACACAGCCCGGCTTTCTGGCTTAACCACCATGGTTAAAGCTGTGGTTTAAGGTGTCTTCTGAACGGGGCCACACACAAACACTGCAGAAGATAGCCCAGGTGCTGTATCTATGGTAAAGATAGTGAACAGCAACCTGCAATATTGTGAACCGCCCAGAGCTTCAGCTATTAGGCGGTATAAAAATGTAATAAATAAATAAATAAATAATGCACATCTGTTAAGGCCACCAGAAAAGGGAAAATGTGCGTCTGCCGGATGATTCAGATTTAATGTTTCAATTAAAACTGGCTGTTTTTCCATCTTGCATTCATTCATTTTCATTCATTTTTCTATGTTTCTATGCCACCCAATAGCCAATGCTTTCAAGTTAAAACCCTGATACTACACAATAAAACATAGTATAAAAACGTTAATGTACAAAAATGTTAAACAAAATCAGCTAAAAATAATCAAACAATAACATACCAGGACCTGTTAAAACAACTAGGTTAAGAAGAAGCCCATCATATACCGTCAAATGCCCGGGTATTAGATGGAAGTCTTATATTAGTGGCAAAAAAGATGACAGTGCTGGTGCCAGGCAGACCTCACTGGGGAGAGCATTCCACAGCCCGGGGCGGGGGCGGCACACCACCGAGAAGGCCCTCTCCCTTGTTGCCATCCTCTGAAAGTGTTAGGTGACATTTATTTATTTAATTTAATTTACGTCCTGCCTTTCCACCCAAAAAGGTGCTCAAGGCAGCTCCATCTTCGTATCACTGAAGAAATAAGTTGTTACTTTGCAGAGGGTGATGGCAGTTCTTGGGTGAGAAGCGAGGTCCATTCTGACACAACTAAAGTGTTCTCTTCTTTCCAAAGATCGGAGTTGCAAGATGTGGAATTTGGTGACCGGCCAGGAAATTGCTTCTTTGAAAGGCCATCCAAACAACGTGGTCTCCATAAAGTACAGCAGCCACTCTGGCCTGGTATTCACGGTCTCTACCTCTTACATCAAAGTTTGGGACATCCGGGATTCTGCCAAGTGCATCCGCACTCTCACGTAAGTACTTGGAAGCTCTCTATTTCATGTTGTGAGGCTTTCCTTTATTTATTTATTTAGAGTATTTTTATCCCGCACCTCAGCCAAAAATGTTCCCGGAGCGGCTTAACCATGGCTTAGCATGTCATCTGAACAGGCCCTATGGCTAATATTTGGATAATATGAGGACTGTACTAGCTCAGAGTCTGATTGAAGCTCTGCTATGTCCTTTGTTTTCAGCAGGACAGGACTAGATGTGTAGTTGGGCATTCCACAGTGTGCAGCAGCCTCTCAGCCAGACAGCTCCATCTCCAGATCCCTACCAAAGTGCAGCTAGTCTCTGCATCCAACATCTACAGTCCAAACTAGACATGACATTTGTCACATGATTAGTCTTGGCGTTTTAAACAAATAAATACTGTAGCAGGTGTGAGGAGGCCTCAGCTGGATCAAAACTGTGGTGTTGAGGAGGGGAGGTGTAACCCTTTGTTCCCGTCACAGTCCTGGTCGGAGTCACAGCCACCCACCCTGCCCCTGTTATTCACAATGGCAGGAACCCCCAATCCTGATGGTGACTGAGGCAGGAGCAAAAGGGTTAAAGCCCCCTCTCCCATCCATGTCATGGAATTGATCCATCCTTAGGGTGGGGAGGGCTGCACTGGTACTTACCTTTAAAAAAGGGGGGGAAGCACACTGGAGCTAACCACGTGACAAATATCATGTCTCGTTTGGCCTTAAGCGGGTCTTTCTTTCTAGTTAGAACTAAAAGGGTTTGTGTGCCTCAATGTGTGTGACTTCATTGGACTGCCTCTACCCACATGGCTTAAAGAGGCCTTATTGTGGAGGAAGGGAGACGAAAGAAAGGAGGTTCAAGTCATGAGTTACCTTTTCTTTTCTTTGTTTTGGTATTGGGCAACTCCTGCTGCTGTTTAATAGATATGAAGGTGAGGAATAATTCCTCTGTGGACCTCTGGGTTTCAAAACGTACTGTTGCCTCTGCCCTCCATAAGCTTCCATTATATAAGTGGCCAAAGATGCTCTTTCCAATTCTGTTTTTAAAGCTGCCCATGTTGAGGTGGCCTCCTTAAAAGGCAAACCCGCAGTCTCTCTCTTGCCATATTGTTGAACTCTACTAATGCTTCTATGAGCCTCTGCACAGCCTTTCATACCTATTACAATGTCTCTGACTGTCTTTCTCTCTCTCTTTCTGGATTAGGTCATCAGGCCAAGTGATTTCCGGGGATGCCTGTGCTGGGACCACTACCCGTACCATCACCAGTGTGCAAGGCGAGCACCAGATCAACCAGATTGCGCTTAACCCCACAGGCACCACGCTTTATGCAGCCTCCGGCAATTCCGTCCGCATCTGGGAGCTGAACAGGTCAGAGGGCAAACTTGCAGCCAGGTTGATCTGGGGCAGACTCCCCCAACCTGGTGCCCTCTGGAGCTATTGGACTACAACTCCTATTATCTGGCTGGGGACGGAGTTGTCCTCCAACACCTCTGCAGGGTGCCAGATTGGGGAAGGCTCATCTAGGAGCATCTGATGTATCCTATCTGATGTAACCTTCCCCCTGTGAGGGAAGTTACATCAACTGGGATTGCTTAGCTTGGAAAAAAGGAGGCTAAGGGGAGACATGGTAAAGGTGTACAAAATCACACATGGTGTGGAGAAGGTGGATAGGGAGACATTTTTCTCCCTCTCTCAAAATACTAGAACCCGGGGTCATCCCATGAAGTTGATTGGTGGGAGATCCAGGACAAATAAAAGGAAGTACTTCTTTACATAGCACATAGTTAAATTATGGAACTCACTACCACAAGATGTAGTGATGGCCACCAATTTGGATGGCTTTAAAGGGGGGTTGGATAAATTCCTGGAGACAAAGGCTATCAATGGCTATTAGCCCTGATGGTTGTGTGCTATCTTCAGTATTAGAGGCAGTAAGCCTGTGTGCACCAGTTGCTGGGGAACATGGGTGGGAGGGTGCTGTTGCACTGCGTCCTGCTTGTTCATCCCTGGCCGATGGCTGGTTGGCCGCTGTGTGAACAGAGTGCTGGACTAGATGGACCCTTGGTCTGATCCAGCATGGCATTTCTTATGTTCTTATCTCCCAGAAGGTTCATACAGGGCGGGAAGGAAAAAAAGAACATCCTTTCATCAGCTAGTTTTATTAGTGGGAGGATAGAGGGAGACGTTTGTCCTGCCCACAGTTCCAAGCTGTTTCCAAATATACAAGAATGCCCAGAAGAGAACAACAAGAGGCTGTTGTTGTGCCTCAACTAACCAAACCGAGAGGTTCCCAGAAGCCCTGGAATTCCCGAGTCCTTTATGTTGAGGGCCCCGTGGGGTTGCTTGACAGGGGGAGGAGAGCATTGGGTCTCCCATTAAAAACATATACCCACAGCTTGGCTTTCCTCACTGTTTTCCCCTTTTTCATCTAGACTGCAGCCCATTGGGAAGCTGACAGGCCATATTGGGCCTGTGATGTGTCTCACAGTGAACAGGACTGCAAGCAACCATGACCTGGTCGTCACAGGATCGAAAGACCACTATGTCAAGGTATTCGACAGAAGTTGCGTTTTCCTCAGAGCGCTGCTGTCAGCGTCCTTGAGAAGGCTGCCTATTTCTTTTTCTTCAGCAGCCCAGCCCTCTTCCCCCTCCCCCCTCCCCATCAATGGCAATATGCTTCTCCCTTACTTATCATTGGGGGGAAAAGACCCAACATAGTGTTTCTACAGCCTTAACAGTCAGTTTTTAGCGCAACAGAGAAGTCAAGTTTTCTGTTTCTCCCCTGGCATTCTTTATTACGGTAGTGAAGCCACAGGAAACAAAAGCCAAAAAAGGAAGGAACCCCAAGAAGGAAGCCAAAAAAGCCAGAGGCAAAGGGGTGAAAACGGGGATGTGGTTTATTAAAAATAATGACCAACGTGTTTCGGACCCTAAGGTCCTTCCTCAGGGTAATTCAAACAAAAGTGAGATACCAATCTTCTTATGGACCCATGGAGAATTGATATCTCACTTTTGTTTGAATTACCCTGAGGAAGGACCTTAGGGTCCGAAACGCATTGGTCATTTTTTTTTTAATAAACCACATATCCGTTTTCACTCCTTTGCCTCTGGCTTTTTTGGCTTCCTTCTTTTATTATGGCCAAACTGCAGAAGAGAACTGATGCCCCAAGTAGGATGTTCCAATATCCCTTACAGGACAAGTCAAAGTCTGAAGTGCTTCAGTGTCTCACATTCGTGCCACCTTCCCCAATCTGGCACCTTTCCAGATGTGTCAGACTACAGCTACTATCATTCCCGACTAGCAGAGCCATTGGGCATGATGGGAGCTGTAGTCCAACACACTAGATTGGCTAAGGCTACATTACTGTGTGCATGGAATAGTATGAATCCTCCCAGAGAACATTAGTTATTGGGTGGATTAGAAATGTAATAAATAATTGTCTAGTATTGATGAAATAAGCCTAGTGGCTTGTGTTGGTCCATCCCTTATTCTACCTTCATCGGTAGGAGAGGAATGGAACGGTCCTGAAAGGCAGGCGGCAATGGGAATAATGCATCCATTCTTTAAGCCCTACTGAGTCCTACAGCTAGCATTTATGTGCGCTCATTGCAAGAAGAGTGGATGGGAGAGCAAAGCAGGAACTTTCAAATAACCATAGAGTGTAACAGTCTTTCCCAAGCGAACAGGGCTCTTATATTCCATTCCCCACAGTTTCCTCCAAAAGATCTTAGCCCCACCCAGGTCTTGCTAAACCACATCCCCTCTCCAGGTATTTTGTTCCATATAACGTACTTTCCTTTATAATAGGCCCCTCTTCTTCTACTAGCATTCTTCCTCCTCTGATCGGCACACTGGACACTAAGCCCAAAATTCAGCCTAGGCAGTAAGTTTTGAAAGGCTGCTTTTCTGAGAGCTCCTGTTTTGCAGATGTTCGAGATTGCAGAAGGTGTTGGTGGAAACGTTGGCCCCACTCACAACTTTGAACCTCCGCATTACGATGGCATCGAGTGCCTAGCGATTCAGGGAGATGTTCTCTTCAGTGGCTCCAGGGACAACGGGGTCAAGAAATGGGACCTGGAGCAGCAGGAGCTCATCCAGGTAGGAAGGGATAGGAGGAGGAGTTGGATTTGCAAAGGCCAGGAGAGAAATGGTATACCTTTTCTCTGATACAGATGATGCTGAAGCTGTCAACAGTTGCTGCATAAATTCCACTTGTAGATCAAGGGGGGAACAGGGACCCATGCTGACATCCATGAATGAGGAACCCTCCCACGCCCATCAAAGTGAATGTTCTAGATGTTGAAATCCAGTTAATGGAATGATGTGTGTTCTGCTTATGTTCAAATTGCACAGAAAATCCCAGTCTGTCTTTAGCATGTGTGTCTCTTTCAGACCTCTTATCAGCCATCACTCAGCAAGTCTCTTGGGCAAAGCAGGGTGGCTTCTGTTAGGGACAGGGTGGGCAACCCCTTGTAGCGTTGGTGGCTGCTTTTATTGTAGAAAGATCCCAGCATCCTTCAGTTAGCACTTCTGTTGCGTGTTTTCCCAGCAGGAGTACAAGCAACAGAGGCACTGGAAGCCCTGCTCTCCCCACCCTGCCCCACCCCAGTGTGCTAGTTGCAATCACAGGTACAGTGTGGAATGTGGTTGCACGAGTGTAACAGCCACCTGTTCAGTAATGCTGGTGAGATCGTTGGTGACAATCGCAACTGGCCCTGGGGTATCTCTGCACCCTTTTTGACCTGTTTTTAGTTCAGTTTTATCCAGGCTCCTCAGCACTGCCAGCTGGCTGCCCTCTTTTTAAGGTGGAATGAAGTATTGGGAACAAACCTCTGACGAAAGAACCCTCCTGCATTTGTAACCAGGGTGTTTCTAGATGAGGCTTTTCTCGTGCCATCACCCTGCCTCATTCACAGACTTTGACGGGGAGTTCAAGTTCCAACCTTCCACTGTTTTCCCACTACTTGCATCTTTTTTCTTACCATGGAAAACCCACTAAGGGCAAACGGGTGGAATTTCTGCACAGCGCCCTCTGCTTGGTAGTGGCGAGAGCCCCCCTCTTTGGAAACACCCCCAGACTATTGCGACAAGCAATATGGCCCAGCTGCTACTGTGCTGTGAACTTCAGTGTCTCTACTTAACTACCTGTAATGCCATTGTTACAGAGTCCCACTTCTTGTTTAGTAGTGTCCACTCCTTTCCATTGCGCTTGGCTTTTACCCCTTCCCCACCTCCCTCGGAAGCCTTTGTCGGTAGAACATCTTCGGTGTGACAAGAGGGGAACGGGCCCTTGCTAATGCAATTCGTTGTGTTCCTGCTTCCCAGCAAATCCCCAACGCACACAAAGACTGGGTGTGTGCTTTGGCCTTCGTGCCCAGCCGGCCTATGCTGCTGAGCGCCTGCCGTGGCGGGTCAGTGAAGGTCTGGAACGTCGACAATTTCACGCCCGTCGGGGAGATCAAAGGGCACGACAGTCCCATCAACGCCATCTGCACCAATTCCAAGCACATATTCACAGCTTCCAGGTGAGTGTGTGGAATGTGTGGTCCACTTAGCCCCAAAGAGACATCCTGAGCTCTTTGCCCTCTCGATCCCGTCTACTTTAACACAACTTTCCCCAACCTGGTGTCCTCCAGGTTTATTAGACCACAACTCCCATAATTCCCAGCCAGCATGGCCATTGGCTGTTAAGCATGGGAGTGCAATTCAACCCACCCGGAGGGCCTCAGGGAGAGGAAGGTTGAATTACACTGTTCAAGATCGCAAGGTTTTGTTCAAGGTGAGCTGGCTGCAGGCCCCAGGGCCTGATTGAGGGAGGAGCCATGACGAGCCCTGTTCATTGAGGCCTTCTTTCAGTGCAGCGGTGTTTGCTCAGCACCGTGGGATCTGCCAGAGCTATGGACTGTGCGTTATTTGAAACCAAGAAGCAGCTTTCTGTGGTGGTTCTTTTGCTCATAGCTTCTTTGTACATCTCTAGTGGCATCCTGCTCTGTGCAGCCTGTTCGTACAATGATCCCCAAGGGAGGCATCTGGCACTGCCGTCTCCCCAAACGGTTCCTTGCTATAACCAGGGACTAGTACCCGAGCATTTCAGTTGATCCGGGCACACCTCCCTGACTAAGGCAGAGTAAAGGGGTCTTATCCCAGTCATCACAACCTGAGAGCAGAGCTCCAGGGGCATCTGGTAACCTGCCCTTGTCGCGCAGGGATCCTGGCAGAGCTGGGAGTGGAGCACTAGCAAGCCCCAAAGGCTTGGCACGTGGGCATCCCCTGGGTGGGCGACCTAGAGCCGATCGCTCACTTCCTTCCCTTTATGGAGTCTCTGATCTCTTCTTTTCCGACCATGTTTCTTTTTTCCTTTTCTGTCTTCCTCTCTCTTTCTCTCTTTCTCTTTCTCTGTGCCACAGTGACTGCCGGGTAAAGTTATGGAATTACGTGCCTGGGCTCACCCCCTGCCTTCCGCGACGCGTCCTTGCCATCAAGGGCCGTGCTACCAGTCTGCCTTGACCCTCCTCCTCCTCCCCCTCCTGTCTTCTCTACTCTCCTGCTTACTTTTTCTTGCTGTGTTCTCCCTCCCTGTCCCCCTTTCTCTTCCCTCCCCCTCTCTCTCTGCGAGCTGATCTCAGCTGCTTCTTAACGGTACGCAATGCTTACTTGCTTTTCTTTCCCTTTAGGACAGTAAGTGAAGGTGTTTCCCAAGGGAGGCATCACCCCCTTAGTCCACCTCCAAAAACCCGTCTTGTGTTCCTCCCTGATTTGCCAGCTTGGTTGTGTTACTAGGGCCGCATGCTTTGCTTAAAAGTCTGTCGCTCAGTTCAGACAACACGTTTCTCAATGGTGGTTTTAAAACTCCACTGTGGAATTTTTACACCACTGTTGAGAAATGTGTTGTTTAGCGGGAAAACTCCATGCAACAGTGGAGGTTTTAAAAAACAAAAAACCCTCCACACAGAATATCCACACTGTGGAGAGGAGAGTTCCTGCACAACCGTTGTGTTGCGGGCTCTGTGGAGTTTTCTGTTGTGTTGTGTTGACTTTTCTCACTGGCTACAGAGTTCTCTGGCAAGAGCGGCGAAAGGAGCGAGTGCTGCTCTAGGAGAGCCGCCAGGATTGGTTTTTTTGCAGCAATGGCTGATGGGATACCATCAGGAGCATTGGGGGAGGAGAGAGGGCAGAGGAACTGTCAATCAAACGTCACAATGGATTTTACTCAACTCCATGGTAGCCCAGTCACACAGTGGTGGAATTAGAACATGCTGTGTGGGAAGTACCTCCTAAAAACTCAAGCGTTGAGTGGAGTTTTCACACTGCGTTGACTAACATGCTGTCTGAACTGAGCCTTTCCCCTTGAAATCGATGAAATGTGCTTCCAATACAAACTTGTGAGAGAGAGTTAGTGGGGACCCAATGAAGGGAGCGCATCACGACATGAGGTGGTGCTAGAAAGCCTGGCTTTGCACAAAGTGAAGATGTTTGTATTCTCTCCACGTTGCTTTCAATCTAGATTTTTGCTAGATTAGCCCCAGTGCCTTTGGGCAAGAAGGTGAAAGACAGGAGAGGCCTTAGTCCTATTGCTGCATTATGACTGCTGTACCATTACAGATGAATGCAAATGATGTATTACGTTAAATGTGCTTTTTAAAAAGCATGTTTAAACTGGCTGATTTTATTTTAGATTTGAATTGGGGTCCTGCACCTCTTTCCTGTCCAAATCCCACCCACCCCCAGACGCTGCTGTTTGGTCCTGAAGGGGCTGTTTGCAGTAAACAGTATCTTTAGGGGCAAATAGCAGCTTGGTGGTGGTGGTGGTAGGGATTTGGTACAGGAACCCAGCACAGGCCCCAGCTAAGGAGCATGAACCAAATTCTGGGCTCCTGAGGCTGCTTTTCCTACTACGTAAAAACCACCATCATAAGCACGCTTTTTAAAAGTGTGCTCAATGCCATATGTGGCCCGGCCCCTCTGCCTTGCCTTTCCCCCAGCTTGTATAGCATTTTGCTTTTGACTTTGCAAGCTTCACGCTCTCACCTTTGTACCTTCATTCCCCAGTGACTGGACAGTGAAGCTCTGGAGTGCAAGGAAGCTACTGAGTAGTACAACTGAGAAGCTGTGAAAAGACCCGACACGGTGACCACAGCGAGGGTCACAAGAAGAAAGAGGCGGTGCCCTTGTTGAGCCTGGCTTACAAGGACTAGGTGGTGGCATTTGGCTTCCCACTGGAATCTCATACACTCAGGGCTGGAGGAACAGATGGCGCCACCGGCGTTTTGATACTGGGGACACTGGCGAGTGTGTTGGTTGGATAGTACAATGGCATCTCCTTTCCTTTCTAGTTCCCGTGCTCAAGTCTCCTTGCTTGGTAGGATTTTGTGATGATATCAGATTGAAAGATGAAGCTGTGCCTGGCATTGGCAGCCAGTGAAGAAGTCCAGCCTGAGGCATTTGAGAGCATTCTCCCAATCAGAATCCTTCTGCCACCCAAACGGACCTTTCCCGGGATGTGTGATGAGCTCTACAAATCGGTGGTTTTAGATGTTTATAGACCTGGGGTGGGGTGGCGTTATCAAGAGGAGAGAGAGAGAGAGAGATCACCCTTCACATGAGGGAGCTGCACCCATTATCTCCTACTGCCCAGGAGCTGCCTGTGTCCTGCTTATGCCTTTAGGGCTGAACAGTGAAACTGACTAGAGGAAATCTAAACATGCCAGCTGCTTCCTGGATGCATTTCCTGCATAGCTGATTGTCACGTTTTAGAGGATGTTTCTTGCTCTAGTTAGGTCTTTCATGGGTGTCTATGAAGTGCTGACATTCTTTTTTTTTTCTCATTTCCATCAGCGATGGGCTGTTTTTAAAAGGAGGAAGGGGGTGGCAGGGTGCGGGTGGCAAAACGAGCCACCTTAATTTGAGCACATGTAGTTGGTGTTTTATCAGTTTTCACCTCCAAAAGTAGAATCACCCAAAGGTTTTCATTTTCAGATGCCAGGTGGTCATGATGCTGGTTTTCCCACATTAAAGATCACAAATATTCTGCAATGGCAATGTAAAAATATAGGGGGGGGGGGGAAGAGTCTATTGTATTAATGAGACCTATAAAAGTGGTGACCACTGACGTGAGATGTGGTTATCATCTGGCATCAAGATTTCTATGAGTTTGGAAGAATTGTTTCTTTCTGTATTCCGGCTTTGGACCAGAAATTGTAATTCTGGACCCTTTTTCCACAGTGCTAGTTATCCAACAGAAAGAAACTTTGAGCTGTTTGAACATACTTTGGATTCAACCTGGAGAAACCTGCATTGTTTCATCCTGTAGAGCTCTTGACCTCTTCCAGCCATGGCAGTGTTTACTGAAATTGACTGTCTCCCCTCCAATAGAGGCCCTTTTGTCTGGGAACAGAAGAGTGTGGGGAATTTTCCCTCCAGCTTTCAAACAGGGTAAGAAACACTTGAACAGCCAAACACAAGGGTGTGGCAATGCACTCCTGTATTCTTGGGGTGACAAGACTTTCCCTTGAAGAAAATGAGTCTGCCCCTCTTAATTTCACCCCCAGTACCTCTTTTTGTTTACACCTGTTTGAAATGCAGCCATTCTGGCCTATTCACATTTATTCTCTCTTCATTATTATGAGAAAAATAAGCAAGAGAGTCTTGGTTCTCTGTGCTTCAGTCAACTTGAACTTTCACTGGATATTTTTCAACCCACTTGAATATACCAATGGACACTGCATCCTCAGCCTTCAAACCATTTGACAGCAATGTCCCTGGTTTAGAGGAGTTTTCTGCTCCAGTAAACTGGGCTGGGTGTGAACTTTGTCCGTTTACATCAGGTGTGTTGGACTGCAATTCCCATAATTCCCAGCCAGTATGTCCATTGACCAGGCTGGCTGGGTATTATGGGAGTTGCAGTCCAATACATTAGATAGCACCAGGTTAGGGAAGGCTGTTTTACACGCATTGTGAAAATCCCACTTCCATGCAGTGAAGCTGTGGATTCTTCCATCTGAGTAGGAAGTTGTACTGTAATGCTTTATGGGTGTTCAAAAGGTTTTGTGTATTGTCTTGTGCATTATTTTGGGGGCGGGAGGGCAGAAAGGAGGTATGTGTGTGTGCACGCATGAGCGAGAGATATGCAGAAGGTGAAGGCTAGTTTTGAGTTAACCTACCTCATGGTCCAAGGTTTTTGATTTTTTGTTTTGTTTTTGATGTTAATGAAACTTGAATTGGTCTGGGGAACGCACATTATCACTGACTCTAATTCCGAGCTTGAGGATCCCAGCAGCAAGGATTGAAAGCAGCTGGTCTCTGTGCTTTGCCTTCATGGTTGGTTGGTGGATTACGTTCAAGTCCAAGGCTTGTTCTCTGTCCAGCAGCTGCACCATTTTAATAAGCTCTTCTTAAGAGTTAAGGCTGATATTTATTGAATTGTGGTGTCCTTTGCTGTCTTCTCCTGACTCGGCATTCTGGACTGAGAAGGGAGACGGCTGAGTCTTGGAAGAGGTACTATCTTCCTCTGGTAATGAAATTGGCACAATCTCCATCCCTTCACATGGCTACCTTTGTCTGGTTATTTAGGGAAGCTTATAGTCACCTGTTTTTTTGTTTGTATTGCCGCAAAAATCTAGGAATAGATTGTGAATTAGCTGCAACAGATCACCTAAATTTTCCTACGTTCGTTCTTGTAGGAAGTTTGTGTAGAACAAAGAATATGAAACGTCCTGTAAATTAATACTTGAGGTATACCTGAGTCATTCTGCCAGAGGGCACTCTTCTTATCTGTTAAATTATTGACCATTTTTGCCATATAGTCCCATGTGCCTCAATGCTATTTCTAGCACTTAGGTATGGGATTATATTTTCTCATATTGAAGAAACCCACACCCCTTTTTTCTTTTCTTTTTTAATACTCCTGATCCCATGGATGTGGCAAAAAGTGTACTTTTCTAAACTGAAATCGGGGTGGGTGTGGGTTGGAATTGTTAAGTACAGTTTGCCTTCCTGGGGGACTGTAGTTGAAGGGCATGGTGGAAAGTATTAAAAGTAACAAAAGCTGAAAATCTCATCTGTTTCTAGTGGTCCTTTGCAGTGAATGTGCATGTTTATCCATGGGGCACTGCAATAGCCCCATTCAGACAACACGCTAAACCATGCTGCTTAACCATAAAATGGTTAATGGAATTAATGCATTCCGTTAACCATTTTGTGGTTAAGCAGCATGGTTCAGCGTGTTGTCTGAATGGGGCCTATGTGTTCTAGAAGTGGGTTTCAATAATCTGGGAAATTTTCAGCCATGGTGTCCCTAAAGGCATAACATCTCCATTGAGAGAGGGAGGCCTCCTGTAGGAGGATAATGTACACTCTCCCTCCATTCCAAGAAGAGATTGCAGTGAAAGTCCTCATGCACATAACTAACCTAAGGTTTGGTCGTTTGCTCCACCACATTGTTTCAAATAGCAGGTGCCTTTTCTTGTCCTGAAAGGTTTCTTTTACAAAAGGCTGGTGCTTCTGTGGGGTTGTATCATCTGGCAAAATGGTCGAGTGTGCATGTGAGTGTGTCTGTGTGTGTGTGTATAAGGATAAGGTGTGTAATATTTTTTACCTCTGTGTAAATAGTGTAAGTTATTTAAGGTTCCTGATGTACATGGTTTTCCAATGAACGTGTTTGTTCTTCCTCTTAATAAATAAACTTATTAAAATGAAATCTGAATAATGTCTTCTTAAAAAAATAAAATATATACAAAAAAAAGGGCCCTTAGTGATATGGTAAGTGCAAAAGGCTCTTTGAATAAAAGAAAGACTAAGTGAATGGGGAATTGTGGATTTGAGTAAATGACTTCAAGTTGGGAGGTAAAAAAAAAAACAGAAGCAAAGAAGGTGGGGAGAATATAGATGTAGTCTGAGAATTGTAACTTCCTCATAAGCTAACATTTCCCCTCCTGTACTTAAATTATAGCATGTTTTGGGGCTGAGATAAAATGCTGACTGTGATTGTATCCAAAGGAGCAAGTAAAGCAGAGGCAATTCCCAAATGACAGCATGATCAGATTAGAACTTGAGAACTCAAATAATGCCTTCTCTTCACAATAAAACGTTAAAATACATTTAACGCTGTTTAGAGCTGTGTACGGACCAACTGTGAGACACAGATTCTCCAATGGTATACCTGCTACAAATAGTTTAATATCAAGAACAGCATGTATGTATGTATAACTGCATTTCTGTCCTGCCTTTTTTCCTCCAAGGAACCCAAGGCAGTGTACATAATCCTCCTCCTCTCCATTTTATCCTCACAACAACAACCCTGTGTGGTAGGTTGGGCTGAGAGTCTGTGATTGGCCCAAAGTCATCCAGTGGGTTTCCATGGCCGAGTGGGGACTAGAACCTGGATCTCCTGATTCCCAGTCCAACACTTTAACCACTACACAACACTGGCTCCATCACGGCACCATAATTAGTGGTTTAACCTCTGTACTTTACCACAGTAATAAAGGCTGCTTCCAAACAAGGCTTTTATTGTGCAATCGCCATGCCTTATTCGCAGAATTTTATGGGGTGTTCAGATGAAATTGTCTTCAATGTGTAGCCCTCGTGTGATTTCCCACTGCTGCTTCTGTCTTTTTTCTTAGCAGAAATAAAATCCAGTAAGGAAGAAAAGATGGAATAGCTCCCTTTTGACTGACTGCACTAGGAGTTCTCTGTCTGGAAGCACCCAAACACAAGGATTAAAAACAGTTTGGGGCTTTAAATTAGCCCTGTAGTAAGCAATAGGGGGTGGGGGGGGTAAAGCAGAGGTGTGCAAACAGTAGTGTTTATTCTGGGATTGCATAGATTCAGTAACTTGAAAATGCTTTACTTTTTTAAGACAACATTTCCAGCTGTTAAGATTGTGAAAGTAGGCTAATCCATATGTAGGCAATATATGTTGAAGTCTGAAAAATAAAAAAGGGCAGAGCAAAGTTTTCCAGTGGTTAGGAAATAGATCTTCAGTTTCCTGTCTGCCTCTTAGTTCCTTCTCATGACAACCAAGAACAGATTATACAAATTTGCTTCATTTGCATCATTTTAATATTAAAAAGCTGCAGAAGTCAGTGTTCTGTTGCAAAGAAAAAAGGATTTGCCTCTTTTGCCTTGTTTTTGGTCTTAGAGCACGGATTATATTCTGACCTGCCAAGATGCTGCACATAGTGATCTCAGTGGTAAAGGTTTTAGGTTGGGGCTAACCACAAAGTCATATTGCCACTTTTCATGTCCTGAAGTTGACTCAGAAGACTCTTCCACAGGTATCCCAACAACAGATCACCACATTTTGGAAAGGCTTTGAAAAGTTGGTTGAGAAGGTGATGGGGCAACCAAGTTGAAATTTTGTCACATGGGAGAATAATCTTGGATGGGTCACCATGCCCCAGAGAACCTAAAAACTCTTACCTTCTGCTAATTTTGTTCATTAAAATATTTTATGAATAGAGAGCAGTTCCCTGTGCCTTTAACCACTGGATGACAACCACTGGATCAGCAGATCACTGATAAAACTTCAACCAACTGGGGTTTTGGCTGTCATGCAACAGATAAATGCATGGGAACACTATCAGGGGTGTGTGGGACTTTAACAATCCTAACAAAGCACCAAATCTCAGGAGTACAATGACCCGGCCACAAAATGCCCCAGACTGCCTGCAATACTGCTTAGATTTAAATTGCTTCGGCTGACAGAGGAGGCTTACAGGAAATGTCAGAACTCTTGTGGTACATCAGTATTAGGATGGTCAGAATATCACAGGCCTTGTTTCAGGCAGGTGAATTAACCATTATGTTAAAGGTCCTGGCCCAAAAAGAGCCTTGGTATGTTGTGTGTTTCGCTATATCAGGAGCATACCCATCCTTCTTCTTACACTGGTCAGTGCATCTATAACTGTTTTCTGGTGGCAGACAAAATTGCTCTTCTGCCTTGCAATAGAATAAGCTGCTAGTCTGGCCAGCAAGAGGAGGAAATAACTAGATAAAACACCAGTCTTGAGACAGATGACTTGCATATGGAGAAACCCCTCCACTTCTGTGAAGCGACATTAGATACATACAAAAACAGAGCAATACGTTATATTTCACCCATGAAAATGGACCATTTTAAGTATAATTTTCCATTAAAACTGAAAATAAGGAATCCGCGATTCACATACAGAACCAAAGAAGTGGCAAAAGTTGTGAATTGCAGCAGCCTGCGGAAAGGCAGCACAATAAGGCAGGACATGCAAATGAAACATTTGAGGGAGGCCTGCCTGACCTGTCAGCTGCATCATACAACTTTGTGTAAGAATAAGAAACAGAGCAGGGAATCCAAATCCAAAAACAGAGCAGGGAATCCAAATCCAGCAGTTAAGAGAGCACTACATTCCGCTTCCACAGGGTAGAGAGAATTCATGTGGCTGGACTGGGCTCTTTTTCTTAAAAGACAGGAAAATTTCTCCAGCTTAATGTTGCTTTCATAGCCTACAGGCCCTCCATGATGGTTCCAGCAGAAGCAGACAGACGTGAATAAATAGGCAGGTGGACAAATGCTGACTAGTCATGTTGTGATATTGAGTGTCCTGTGTATTCCACATAGCACAAGAAACCTGATTCTGTCGCAACATCTCCATTCCATTGGTGTATCAGTTCATCATAGGAATAAAGGGAAAGGCTGAGCTACAGTCTCATGCAGCTGCAGAGTTGGGCACTAAATGTTCTCTTCAAAGTAGCAGGAGCAGCAAACCAAGAACAAGCCAAGCCTGCTCCCACCAGGCCTCCTGTTTCCATCCCGAGTTAGAGAGTCCGCAAATTCTGCGAGGTGGATAGATCGATTCGGTGGCCTCTAGACCTGAGTAACGATTTCTCCATTTTCTGGCACATAGACTTGCACAGGGGCTCCTTCAGGAGAGCGTTTCAGGATATGTATACAAGGTACCTGAAGGGTTCAAAAGAAAGCCTTTAGTGGAATTGCTGGACCAGCACAACTTCCCAAGAGCACCTCCACTACCATGAGAAAGAGTTTCTTCCATTAAGGAAGCATAAATGGCACTTGCTACAGTTGATGACCACTTCCTACCTTTGTTGCTTCAGGAAATATGACTTCTTACACTTTTCTCTGCTTATAAAATCAATTCCCCTCCTGTCACCATGCCATGGAACAGCGAAGTTTCCAGTACCATCTGTGCTACTCCTTCCATTCAATACTGCTTAATTGACTAGCACCGCCTAATGGAATTCCCTATAAAAAGCTAAGTTCCAGGAGGCAGGGAAACATTTAGAACTTGCCACAACTACATGGAGAGGCCATAACTCGGTGCATGTAAGTAGGACAGAACCAGACTCAGGTTTCAGGTTGTAGCAAAGCTAGGAAAGGCCTCTGCCAGAAATCTTGGAGAAAGGGGGTAGAATACATTAGGCTACATGGGCCAGTGAGCAGAGTACGTACAGTAGCTTCTCATTACTACAATGGCACTCATGGATGAATAATAATAACAAAAAGCCCTGAAGAGCTACTGGTGGGTATCTGAGATACTTCACAATTGAGCTGAAGCCTCCAGAGTTTCTACCCACTATTTATGTGCACGCCCAAAGGCCCTGCACCTCTGAAGCTAGAATTTCAGCCCATACAAGTTCCAGAATGGGGACTGTGTTAGTCTGTTGCAGCAAAAGCAGCCAAGAGGCTTGTGGCGCCTTGAAGTCTTAACAAATTTATTATATAGCATAAGCTTGTATGGACTGGAGTCCACTTCGTCTAATGCTTGTACAAGATTATCCTTATAGATCCTCTGTGTTTAGGAAAGGGCATTCCTTTTTCTCTATTTTATAAATGGGGATTAGAGACTGTGCACTTTACAAAATTGTCCGAAGGTTTGAACCAGAGCAGTCTTGGAGCTAGAATTCTGAGGTCCAAGGGCCACCCTGCTAAGCCACCTAACCCTAAACACGTGCCCCAGCACTGGATTTTCAGCAAATGGACTTTGGTCATGGCATCACCATGGATTTATCTGATGTACTGCTGTTGGATGGCTTCTGTGTTCAACTGAAAGTGGATTAGGCAGAGAAAGAGATGCAGTGTGACGTTGAAGGGCCTGTCTAAGTTGCTCGTGCAGATACTTCCTGGAGCAGAAGAGAGTTGCCAGTTCAAACTTTCACAGCCCTGCTTCCAGGTGGGAGCAGGCGAGCACTGAACGGGTTGGGAGGGATCTCAGGACAAGCTCTTGCTTGCTTGGTGTGGGCCTCTGTCCTGCGCTGCAGGCAGGGGAGATGCCCCAGAAATAACATGAGCTGGGCTCCATTGTGCAACAGTTTCACACAGCTAGGGGGCAAAGCTCTCTAAGCCAAAAATGGGATGTGGAACTCCTCCCATTGAGTACATCAACCAAAGGACTTGGATAGTTTAAAACACTGTACAAAGTCCCCAGAAGCCTCAAAACAAAGCAGGAGCAGCAGCACAAACGCTTCCCCCCTAACCACCTGTCCAACAGGCCTATAATACAGCCAAGGGCTTAACAAACCGAAGGACTGCTGGACCCTGCTGAGAGTAACAGGAAGGGGTTCAGGAGAAGGGAAGTGGGTAATGCTTCATATGTATTAAATATCAGGATAAGAGGACATAGATAAGTTTCCTCTTTACCACAGATATCAGGATCCACAAGTCTCCTACTCATGCATAATTTGGAACACTCAAACAGTTTTCAATGCAAACATACTTCTGGAACTTGGAAGGGGAAGTTTAAGCATCCAAATGGCCGATGGGGAAAGATCCAGATATCTTGCAGGACCTCTTTCAGCCCGAGAGCTGGATTCCAGTTCGGAGAGGCCCTTGGGGCTGCCTTCCAGTTGTGAGTGAGGGCAAAGGGGCTGGGGACAAATAATATGTTTTAGCTTTGCTCTTGCTGCCAGTAACTTAGAAGAGATACTTCAACCTTTTAGAATGGGGAAAAGACTGCCCAATAGCTGGGAAACTACCAACTGATTGGGGGGAAAGAGAAGGGGAGGGGACGTGGCCATCTGGGAACCCTGGGGGGCTGGACTTGGGTCCCGGGACCTGGGTTTCTGCACCCCTGCTATAAGCCCTTTTAAGGGGTTCACGTGCACATTTGTTTCTGGTCAAAGGCTCATCCAGGCAAAGGTGAATGAATATAAATGGCATTCGCACATGAGCTTGTCCTCTAACTTGGGGGAAGCTGGCTTGTTACAGGAGCTCTGGGGCAAGGCAGACACAGTGGTGATGATGAAGCCGGCTCCACTCTCCCAAAGGCTGCTGCCTGAAATCCTTACCTGAACTTGCTGCCCCATGGAGTATGTCGAGCGCAGCTCTCTGCCTGGCCCGCTGCGCATGCGGAAGGCCCCCTGCCGGTCAAGGGAATGCGGCCTTGCATTGCGCAGCCGGGTCCTTTCATGCCATGACTTCAGCTCTTCTGTCACCGCTGCCTTGGAGAGGGTTCGGGGGCCCATCGGGAGACAGTCCTTCAGGGAGGGCGTACGCACCACCCTGCTGTGAGAAACCACTGACCGGTGGAATCTAACCGGCACTTCTTCCTTGTAGGTGAAGTGGGCAGAGCTGCCAGACAGAAAAGGTGGACGGCTGTGGCAGAGCTCCCTCCCCGCAGGCAGGTGGCTGTCAGCCACATACTCTGTGGCACAGAAGAAGCCTGGAGGCAGCAGCAGCTTCTGAGCACACTGGCAGTGGTATTCTGCTTCCTGTCCCTTGCAGGCCTGGCTCTGGAATGGCTGCAAGGTGTCCACCCTGGGCGTTGAGGGCGCTGGCTTCAGGAAGGAGATGTCAGGGCTGCTGCTGCCAGCAGATGTAGTGTAGGAGACGCTGGAGATGTCTGAGTTGCTATCTTCAGAAGCAGAGTGAAAGGTGGGTTTGACGACTGGGTTGGACTTGGGCACAGAGAAGCAGTACTCAGGAACAGTGACAGTGTAGTAGGTGGGGCGGCGCCTTGGCAAAGCACTTCTTCCTCGAGACTCCAAACCTTCCCTAGACGAACACACCCTGAAGACCAGAAGAATCTAGTTACAACTCCGAAATGCCTGGAATTCTTGTTCTTCTCATGCGAGAGAGCAGAAACCTGACACTGTTTCCCCCAAATCCTATTTAACTTAAGACAGGGGTGGCTGTTTTGGATTTCAACTCCCAGAAGCCCCTGCCAGCATGGCCAGTGGTCAAAGTGGTGAGTGGAAGTCTAAAAAGAACCAGCTAACAGGATTGGGGCATGGATTTCAGAGCTTCCAGTGAATTTTATATTGCCCACTCCTCTTGCTACTTCGGTATGACTATTTGGTGCAAGAGGTGCATTTAAAAGAAATGTTGGGCTTTTGGTTTTGTTTGAACAAAGGCTTTTTCTTCTCAACACGTATCACATAGGGCCTGTTCAGACAACATGCTAAACTATGGTTAGGCCACTAACCCTTTTGCAGCAAATGGTTAGTGAGTGTGTTTAAACCATGGTTAGGTAGCCATCTTGGTTTAAACCATGGTTAGGTAGCCATTCTAGTCTGTCCTTTCCCACTAAGACTGGCATGTGCAACTTGTGACTTGCTTGTGCAACTTGCTTGTGCAACTTGCTTATTTTGTTTCATTTTTTCTGTTTGTAATAAGTGTTTATTTTGTTTGTCCCTCTTCTAGCTTACGGTATTTCTCGATGCATTGCGCTCTCCCTTTCAAGGCTATCTTCACAGCCCTGTGCACTAGAAACTTTGTATTTTTTTTATGGGGGAGTATTGCTGTTTGTTCTGCTAGTTCAAACATCATAAACATTTTTTCCAGCATACAATACATATCATATACATCAGTCAATAAGACATCCCTTCTCTGAATCACTTGAATAAGGTATGTACTTTCTCACACTCAATGATATTATATGTTTCTTGTACAAAATCCAAAGTTACCAATAAACAATTTTCTCTTTTTTATATATCCTTTAATTTTATAAATCATTAAATCAAGTTATTGAAAAACAAAATTGAATCTTTGGATATATTGCTTTATGTCTACAAAAATAAATAGATTATGTCTATTATTATTATTTTTAAAACTCCTTTGTCTTTTTTTCTGGAGTTCTAATATAATATGTTAATTTTGCCATAATAGCAAAATCCCACATTTTTCCAACTCCTCCTCCCTGAAAGGTTTTTGCATACCATACTCTTGCTGCAGACAACATATAAACTGTTAATTAATTATGCTGTTGACTAAGCAATCCAGCCAAAAAATTAAGAAGCTTAAACTTGGAGTGGGGAGAGAGAGAGAGATTCTCACAGCTTTGGATTTTGTGCCCTATATGAATTTTTTGCTTTTGGGAGATATGATCATGGAAACACAATATGCACTTGGTCTTGTGCTGCAACATCACACCATGGCGTCTGCTTGTGTTCAAAAATCCGAAGCCAGGTTAGGCAACAGGAAGGTAAGGCCACCCACATGAATATGCCAATTTAGCCTAAACCCATACAGTACCTTACGAGCTGAGATTGTCCTCTCCTTCCCAGGAACTCTGGGGTTGGTGGAGCACTAGAACCAGCCTGTCTCCTAGTGGGAACAAGATGGCATGAAGGTGTCTCAACCACCCTCTGAGTGGTAGGGCTGGGCACAGGTTGGGACATCACGCCTGGACTGCTGTAATAAAACACAATGAAAGGAACAGGTAAGAAATAGCTTGTTCCTCCTTTGGCTATCACCTTTCCCTGAAAACAAAAGTAGCTGGTTAGGGAGGCACAAAAAGGAATAAAAGGAAAGGATGCCAGACTCAAGCCTGCCCACAAAGACAGCTGTTCTGGTTTAATTGACTGGACTACTGTGGTTTTCAAACGATGTTTTTCACACATGACACTAAAGGGCTTTCTTTATGCATTTTGTAATGCAAATGTGAGGCTTACACCGGCTGGAATGTACATTCCTTTTTATTTTACGTAGAATATTTCTGTCCCACCTTTCAGTGTGACTGCTCTCAGGGTGGTTTACAGAAATAAGAACTAATCAAAATAAAGCAGCAAAACAATAAAACAACAGGAGAAACAGTTAAAAAGTCTTCCGGCAGGCCTACCCAGTTGAATTTTAAGATGCCTTTTTAATAATGTGCTCCTTTTAATAATGTATTAGTTTTAAATGTTTTAATTAGTTATATGTATTTTATGGTGTTTGCATTTATTTATTTATTTATTTATTACATTTTTATACCGCCCAATAGCCGAAGCTCTCTGGGCGGTTCACAAATGTTCACAAACATTTGTGTTGTACCCCGCCTCGATCCAGAGGGAGAGGCAGGTAATAAATAAATATATTATTATTATTATACGAGACTAGATAGTTCTTCCGATTTAGAATGGTCATCTTCTATTTTCTATCCTATATTAACATTCACACTGGTATAGAAATAGCAGGAGACACTCCAAGGCGCTTTAATGCCATGTTTGCAAGTATGAATTGGGTCTGCCTAGAGAGGCACAGGTCTTGAGTGGTGAGTGCTGGCCTTTGAAGCTGCCGGATGTGTATGCCCTAATTTAACCAGGAAGTAACCACCTGATCCTATGGCAAATCAAAACTAGCCACCCAACAGTGCTTCGTGTATTAATGAATTAATTCAGGCCAGATCTACATTTTCAGGCCAGATAACACTTCGAAAATGGTTTGAAAATGGTATATAGAATATGTCCTGGGCCCCAACAGTTGTCATTACCATTATAAACCCTTACAAAGCAGTAGTGTAGATCCTGCCTCAGATTATTTGTCCCTACAGACATGGCCTTGGAAACAAATAACTCCTGCAAAGACTGGTAACCAGTGAAGCAAAAGCTCAATTTCTACCCCTGGGGTAAATTAGTACAAATACATCATATTTCTATAGCACTTTCTCTAAGTGCCCAAAGCCTGGCACGTACTTTAGCTCAATAAACCTCACAGCACTCCTGTAAAGTTCAGAGTGAGGTAGCCTTACAACACACATGTAAGGCACAGATTGGGTAGGGGCTAATGCAAAGAATTCATGCATAGTTGAGATTTGAGACAGTGACTTTAAGGGTGCAATCCTATGCATGTCTAGACAGAGAAAAAAGAAGAAGTCCTACAACTCCCAGTATTCCCCATCCTGGGGGATACCCTAAGAGAAAAGTGTGAGTAGACAGGCCTAATAAACGGTCTTGACCTTGGCACGCTGCTGGCATCGAAGGATTTCTTAGGCTTCTCGTAGGGTTTATCCAGACTGGTCTCTTTCCAGGGGCTGTTCTGGATGGGTGAGGACTCCACACTGAGGGCTTGATAGTGGGCCTGTCCTTCTAGCAAGGGAGAATGGGGAGGAAGAGCTGAAGAACTGTGGGGGGACTGAAGGTGAGTTGAGGTCGCGAGCTTTGATGGAAGATGAGGGTCCAGCACCTGGGGTTCTACAAAGAAAGGAAAGAATTACATCTTGCCAACACTAGAACCTGGATAGTAGCATCATGCTCCTGGTGGTTCCACATAGATGTATGGCCTGCTTGGAGTCCACCAGGAGAAGAGCTTTTAGTGTGGTGGCCCCTTCTCTTTGGAGCTCCCTGCCCCTGGAAGTCAGGCAGGCACCAACACTGTGCTGTTTCTGGCACCTCTTGTAAACAGCTCTTTTCCAGAACGCATTCTTCAACTGACCAGCCATCATTTCTATTAGTATTCTGTTTTAAATGGAACAATTTTAACATGCCGTTTTAATCTTGTAATCTTTTTACTATTTTATTCCAATGTTCACTGCTCTGGAATCTATTTTAGATATAGAGTGGCATATAAATATTGCAAATAGATAAATAAAGCAGTGGCTGCTGATATAGGTTCCAATATGCCATGCAAAATCAAACCACTTGCCCAACCTGAGCTCTCTTACCATCTCTAGATCAACCCAAACCAAGAGGTTGAATTCAGCAGATTTCCATGGGCATAAAAGCCCCACACGTCAGCCACCTTTGTACTTGAACCCTCTTCCCAAATATTTGGTCAGTTGAGATCAGATCAGTTAAGTATCTCCCTTTCCCCGCCTTCAAGCTTGCTGGATGCTGTGGCCAAATTGTGAATCGTGTGGTGCAAATCAGGACCAAACGTAACAAGACGCTGGAGAGCCATTAGATAAAACCCTGCTTTCAAGCATGACACTGCACCATCCATGGCCACAATTTTTAATCATGTGGATACAAATCAGGGCCAAACCTGACAAGTCAATGGAGAGCTGTGATCAGAGAGCTCATCCCTTTCAACGTATTTTAAAACTATGAATGAAAAAAATCCAAATTGTACTGGGGCAGGAGGACTGGGGTTAACACTCCACCCCACACCCACACCCCATTTCTCACCAATAAATCCTGTTCCCCAAGGCACTATTTGCCCCCCCCCTTAGGAAAAACATGGGTACACCGTTCATTTGGAACTATGAAATATAGACTTGGATTCTATTTAAATGGATATTATCTAATCTATTTTTATGCTTTTTATGGTTTTAAATTTTGTATATTGGTTTTAATGGTCAGCATTTCCATTTTTGTAAACTGTCCAGAGAGCTTTGGCTATGGGGCGGTATATAAATGTAATAAATCGTAATAATATTTTATAGCCAGGGAAACAGCTGTTGTTTCGTGTTGTTACCAAAGGTGTTCCCAGGATGCAGATCTGAAGGGAAAGGAGCATAACTGATCGACTTGGAAGGGCATCAAGAAGGGGCTGAGCAGTGCAGACTGGTGGCTACGATGTCAGTGGGGTGGTGAATCCACTCTGTGTTTAAGTCAGAACCAATCAGAACTCCAAGGTGCGAAGCCTCCACTGATGCTGAGGTTTCAAGACTACCCCAGGGCAGGAAAGATGGCCCTAGTTAGGAACAGCTGAAATCCATTGCCCTAAGGTTATCCTCAAGTCTGTATGCAAGTGACGGAAAACCGCAAGCATACGGTGATTTAGCTTACCTTCTTCTGCCACAGCAGCATCTGACAGAGATGTCTCATCAGAGGTAGAGAACACTGGCGAAGAAACAAGAACAGGAAGTAACAAAATGTTCCAGTACTGTTGTTTAGGATTCCAGACCCTCCATTCCATTCTCACTCCCCCCAGTCATTCAGCATTTCATGGCCACTGAGAAGATTCAGACCTAATCTACACCAAGCAGGATATAGAACTATGAAAGCGGTATATAAAAGGCAGGAGCCACACTACTGATTTATAGCGGTACTGAAGTGCACTGACAACTGTTGGGGCCCATTGACACAGACCATATACCGCTTTTATACCATTATATCCTGCTTGGTGAGGCTCCTGCCTTTTATATACCACTTTCATAGTGCAATATCCTGCTTGGTGTAGATTAGGCCTCAGTCCCCATTAGTTGATTTGTGTGTAGAGGACCCCTCCTTCCCAGTATGGTTTCTTTTTCCCTTAAAGCTTTTGTGTACTTCTGAAAACTTTGGGGTACTCCCCCAACACACACAAGCCTACCTCTTGTGTGTGAGTGGCTACATAAGCAAAGGCACTCACAGCTTAAACATTGGAAATAGAAGAAATGGGGAGGACCTAATTTAATGAACTGGAGGCTGGTGACTCTTATGTCAATGGGGCAGTGAATCAGCTCCGGGTTTCAGTCAGAGCCAGTCATAACTCTAAAGGAACTTTCCAAGGTGCTCTGCACTTTGGAACACTCCTTTAGAGTTATGACTGAAACCTGGAGCAGATTCATAACCCCACTGACATCGGAGCCACCTGTCTCCACTGCATTAAATGCACGGGTTTTCAAGTAGTTCTTGCAACCCTCTGACACACCCTAGAAATATGTGCTCGTAAATCCCACTCAGCCTCTTTGATGGGAAAATAAAAGCTTCCCCCTTATTAGTGCTGAACTAATTCCCAGAGTCTCAAACCACATCATTCAAGGCACGGCATTCATGTACACAAACTTACACTCCTCAAAGAAATATTCCCTGATGCAGTGAATTAATAGTAATCAGAGGGATTTGGATTTGCATTTTGGGCAGCTTCTTCCCACACTGCAAAAACGCTTCACTATGAATTCATATTTTAAAAATTCCTTTCGCTCTTCAGATGTAGGACGGATGAGGCATCCTGGCTGTAATCCAACATGGAGTTAAGTGCTCTGAGGCTGATTGATTTCAAAGGGTTTCAGCTTGCTTAACTCCCTGTTGGAGCATGGCTGGCAGCCACTGGTAGTATTTTACAATCCACAGAGGGTAACTTTGGAATCGGAGGCGGGTAAAAGCAAGGATGCCCAGACTTTGTGAAATCCGCCCCACGTGTGTTTCGTGGATTCTGCAGTGTCGTTTGATCCGGGGTCCGTTCACAGACAGATTTGGCTTTCCCCCCGTTATGTGGTGAAATCCGCAAATAATTCCACCAGATAGTTCTCAACAATTTACACAATTTAAATTAGTACATAACATTTAGCATATTGTCCCCCATTCCGTTCAACTTTTCCTTGCGTATATTTCCCAGAATGGCATATGTCTCAGCAGAAACGTGTGTATTTTCATGCAGATCAATTTGCTTAAATTTTGGAAAGATGAGACCTCCTGCACAATCTGCATGAACCTTCTGCCTCTCAGCACTGGCAGAAGGGCCATAGATCAGTGGAGGAGCACCTGCTTTGCATGTAGAGGGTCCCAGACTCAGGCCCCAGCATCTCCAGGTAGGGCTAGGAAGGAATCCTGCCTGAAAACCTGGAGGGCTGCTGCCAATTCAGTGTCACCAGTACTGAGCTAGATGGATCAATAGCCTGACTTAATGGGCTGGTTCACATGACACGGCAACCCGTGGGTTAAACAATCCATGGGCTGCCACGATAAGCAGGAGAGAGTGGGTGCACTGCCCACCACTTCCACTTTCAATCAGCAGCCCACAGGTGGCTCCTTTGTCGGTTGCTGAACAGTTAGTTAACCACAGGGTTGCTTAGTCCCTAAATAACTCAGTGGTTCGAGTTCAAAGGATGTGCTCAGCAACCCACGAAGGAGCCGCTTGTGAGTTGTTGAATAAAAGTGGACATGGCAGGTGCTCACTCGCTCTCCCACTTGTCCCCAACTGCCCACCGGTTGTTTAACCCATGGGCTGTTGTGTCATGAAAGCCAGGCCGAAATAAACCAGCTTCCTGTGTTCCAGATGTGCGATACCTCAGCCAAGTGGTGCAGTACATGAGGGAAGCAGCGAGTAATCATGTGCAAATATTTGAGCAAAAAGCACCGAACCATCCACCCACGCGAGTAGATATATCTTCAATACAGCCGTGGAATACCTTGACTAAAACCAGAGGCATTCAACAGGTGTTTGGTGGGGTGGGGGGAGGAATTGACCCCAACAACACGATCCTACGTGTGTGTGTATTTTATTTGCACTTGAGTCCCACTATGTTCAATGGAACTTACTTCCTAGTAAGTGTGCAAAGGATGGCAGCCTGTATGTATAAAAGAAAGCGATTTAGACTGAGAAAGGATCCAGAGCAATCGACTTAAGCCTTCCCAAGGGTTAATCTGATGCTACAGGTCTTTGCGTCATTCGCTGCAGGTTTCTACACGCTTCCGCCTCCAGCTGGCTCTCCCAGTTCTTCCTTGAGCTCTTTGGCAACTGCTTACAGAAAACTGCAGTTTGTAGATTACTGAGACAGGAAAAAGCCATAAAAGGCTGGCTTCCTGCCTTGAATCGGGATGAATTCCAACTAAACCACGTCTGTCAAAAGTTCGCCTGACCTACTTCTTCCGACTTCCAGGGACGGGTACTTAATCCCAACCTCAGTCTCATTTCCTGACAACTCTTACAGTTACAAAACCCACTTCCTGAAAACAACGAAGAGCCTTGTGGCACCTTAAACACTTGCACATTTATTGTGACATGTACTTTCTTGGACCATAATAAAAATGTTAATCTCTAAGGTGCCACAAGTCTCCTGGTTCTTTTTGCTGCCACAGACTAACACTGCTACCATCTCTGGAAACACTTCCTGATATTTACTAATTCAGTTTGCAGCTGTTTTAATTTTGTCCTATTCGACAGTGATCACATGGAACAAACTCATCGTCCTGCCCTTCGTGTGTTTTATTATTGTTATCACCTCTCTTGCCCACCCCTCTCCGCCCACCCATCAAGGCCTTCTTTTCCTAGGCAAAATGGACCCACTTTCTCAGACCTTCCTCTTAAGGCCCTGCCTTTTCTATGAGAGACTTCACAGTCGTTTGGCCATTGGACCGACTGGGAGCTCAACCTCCAGGTAAGTCCAGCTCACCTTCTAAGGCTGGAGCACTGGCCCTGTGTTGCGACGATTGCCTGGCTGCTAGGTGATACTCGTGGAGGGCTTGCTCTAAATCCTTCAGCTTCTTTTCCTCCTTCAGCACGGCACTCTTCCGGTGCTTCCGAACCTGCTTGGTGAGATTCTCTTCCCGGGAGAGACACCGGGCAGCTTCGGCAAACTGCAGCTGCAGGGCCAGGTCTCTCTCCAATGTGCTCAGAGGATCCTGTGGAGGAGAAGACACATGTTCTTCCAAACGATGCAGGGAGACCCGACATCTTAAAGGGACCCAAGTGTTTGAGGACCCAAGTGACAGAATCGTTTTCACAGAGAGGGCCGTGGCTCAGTGGTAGAGCACCTGTTTTGCATGCAGAAGGTCCCAGGTTCAAACCCTGGCATCTCCAGGTAGGGAGAAACCCTGGAGAGCTGCTGCCAGTCAGTGTTGACCATACTGGGTTCAATGGACCAATGCTCACTTTCACAGAATCCAAGCCACCTTGGGTTCCTTGTAAGAAGAAAAAGGTGGGATATAAATGTAATAAATAAAACAATAAAGCCATGAGAGAGGCCATGTTCTCTTGGTCGGGTGGGTGCTTCCAAGCCCCCATCACCACCACCCCATCCTCAGTTCCAACCCATTCAACCAAAGGGTTAGGGTTAGGGTGGCCATCTTAGTAGACCAATTCCACAAATGAGGGTAGATGGCCTCCTTTCCCTAATTAAATTCTGAATATATTCAAGTAGTGCACAGACATCATGAGCTAAACTGGGGTGGGGGTGGGGGCTTTTACAGAACCTCCCAAACATGTTCTGTGCTGTGTGTACAACAATGTGTTCTTTGCTACATGTGGGAGAGCACTGCTTGTGTGGGGGGAAAGAAATGTCTTTATTTTGTTTTTTTAATTGCACGCTAAATGCTTTGGTACAGGGGAGAGGGGGAAGGCACACTCAGCCTACAGAGAAAAGAAAGAAAAGAGTTCTGATGCAAGGGGGGGGATGCAGCCTTGCTCTGCTCAAATCCTCTGGAGGAGGTGGAAGCACAAGAATGCTCCCTGCGGTTTAGGGTTCCACCTCTAGAAGTTTAAAAAAGAAAGAAAAATCAGTTATAAAAGCCACACAAAATGGTGCCGGCATAAGAAGAAGGGAGCTTATCTTCCTCAGTATCAGTGATGTTACAGGTACTATGCAGGATTTCCTGAACAACTTATAGTTTGAGAGCTGGAAAAATGCGATCCCCCAACCCACAGCATTAGCTGCGGAAAAGAAGCTTGAATTCCCTTGCAATAACATGCTAATTTGGAGCAGGTCACCTGAATTCTGCACACCTTCTCTGCAAGCACAGCACGTGTCGAATGTGAAAAGGCCTGCCAGCTGTATGTCCCATTCCTGCCCCCATACTGCACTTGGAAAGTTTGTGAAGACACACAGAGAGAGCAGCATAACATTGCTTCAAATATGAGTGTAGGAAGGAGGGTTATTTTAAAGAATGGCTCTTTCCATGATCTGATGATACAGTAAATCTGTATAAAAATAAACTTGATAATCCCTGGGAATCTGGTGTGATCCTAAGCTTCACATATTACACTTAAAAGATCTCCATAGTGAATCCTGTATTGTGCCGGGAGGGGGGGTCTGCTGGAGAGATCTAAACGTGCCATATACACCATATAATAGAGATGAGGAACACATGGCCCCTCTAAGGTGCTGTTGGACTGCAATTCCCATCATCCCTCACCATTTGCCATGCTGGCTAGGGTTGATGGGAGTTGTAGCCCACCAACATGATCCCCATCCCCGCCATGCAAAGTCAGATCCATTTTCATTGCTGTTTCCTTCATTTTACACTGGAATGGGGTTCAACATGCTGTGGAACTCAAGGACTGGAAACAGCCCAGGAGAAACACACGTCATGACCACCAAGTTGCATGGCTTTAAAAGGGGATTGGACAAATTCATGGAGGAGAAGGCTATCGATGGCTACTAGTCCTGATGGCTATATGCCACCTCCAGTATCAGAGGCAGTATGGTGATGTACACCATGGGGAACATGGGTGAGAGAGAGCTGTTGCACTCATGACTTGCTTGTGGGTTTCTAGTCAACAGCTGGTTGGCCATTGTGGGAACAGAATGCTGCACCTTTGGTCTGATCATGCACAGTTCTTCTTGAACCCATGGGAAAAGCATGGGCAATGAACACACTTCTCTAGGGACTGGCACTCAAGATAATGCAGATTAGGTATCCTTTCCTTAACAAATGGTAGCCTTCCTACTCACAGTCAGGATGATGACAGAACAACAGAAATGTAGTTTTCCACCCTTTCAATGCATGCTTATGAATGGAGCAGGGAGTCTAATCCGGTTTATGGATCTGTGTGTCTTGAGCCAGGGGTGGTAATTATTCTGGATTTAAGTAATCAGCAGAGCAAAGGGTGTGTTCTGCTCTATGTGCCACAGGACTGATGTCCGGGCCTCAGCTTCCAGCAGCCTCCTGAGCTCAGCCATCTGGATGAGGAATAATATCCGGATGGCTGGATTCAGGCATTACCAGCCAAAAGGCATGTAAAGAGCGTCCCTGCCTTTCCCTCCTTATCGGCTTTATTTCTGCTAAGGAAAAAAAAAGACCGAAGTCATGGTGGGTAAACATTTCAAATAGAAGAACAACGTTATCTGGAACCCTCCCCCAAATCCCATGGATGGGGCGAGCAATTCCATACTAAAAGGCTCATCTGGAAGCACCTGAACTGGAGATGTTCTCTGTTTCTAGTACGACAGGTTCCTAATGGTGGAGGAGGGGAGCAAAGAGGGCTCTCTTGGAGCAGTACGCAACATATCAATGAGATGAAAGAGAAATGCTTTCTCCCTCTCCCTGTGTGTGTGTGTGTGTGTGTGTGTAAGAGAGAGAGGGGTGGTGGTGGCTATGGACAGCAAGAGAATAATTCTACTCAGCACCCACACCCTGTGCCACCCACTGCAGGCACAGAGAGAAAGCATAAGCAGCACCACACCTCAGCTGCCTCCTACTAAGATTATTATTAAAACAGACCACAGGGGAGGGAGGGAGAGAGAAAAAGAAATTGCATAATTTAAGGTCCCACGCCATTGATGGAAATGAGGCCTGGCTCGGTTTGTTTGCTTAAAGCCTGAAGCTTCTGCATCTCTTTGGTTTTTTCTAATAAAGGGCTGAACCTGAAGCACCCCCATCACCTCTAAAGCTGTCCTTCTGCTGACACCTGCTTTCTGATGCCTTCTTTTCAATTGGAATTTGAGGGTAGCAAAATGCAAGGGTATCCCTTCTCTGCATAGATGTTTCTGTTCTTTTTTTGGATTGGTTTAACTTGGTTTCTAAAGGGGTCTGCACCATTTGTGAAAAAAACAAAAGCAAACCGTCCTTCTATCACAGCTGACTGCCTGTTAAGAATTGGGACAGGAAGCCCAGGTGGAAAATGTCGAATCAACTCCCCCACTAGGGGGCAGTATGCTTCACACCCTCTGCACTTGGCATAAAGAAATCTTTTGCACTACAGTTGAAGGTCCTGGGTTTTATAGCTCTGGCTATAAAGAATCTGACTTTTTGTTTCGGAGGACAAAGATCCCTGGGGTGGTAATCTGATGGAGTTTAAGTGGGTATAGGATGTCCAACAGAAAAAGGTCAAGGACAGGCACATTTGTATTACAAATAATAATAATAATAATAATAATAATAATAATAATAGTAGTAGTAGTAGTAGTAATAATAATAATAATAATACATTTATATCCTGCTTTTTTTCTCTTGCAAGGAAACCAAAGTGGCTTACATGATTCTCCTCCTCCCCATTTTATCTTCACAACAACCCTGTGACTGGCCAAAAGTGAGCTTCATCGCTGAGTGGAAACTAGAATCCAGATCTCCCAAGTCCCAGTCCAATACTCTAAAGGTACCACTACACCCCACTGGCTCTCTGGTCAGAACAGTAGTCAACTATGATGACCAGCACAGCTCAAGTATGAGCAGTAAAGCATTTTGCTTTGCTTCCCACTCTAGGAATGTCTGGGCTAGCAGCAAGGCTTGCCATGAAAGCTGATGCTGACTATAGCAGCAATGTGTGGTATTATTATTTTATTATTATTTATTTATATAGCACCATCGATGTACATGGTAATGACACTGCGGCTGCCCAGAGGTTTCTAGGCAGGAATTTGACCATACCACATCATTGGCTTGTGCCTATGCCTAGAGGTTTCTATGGAGGCTGCAAGCCTGCAATGTACAGAGTGGACTTCCACAGCTGCCAAGGAGTCTTTCACACACTCTTCAGCAGTGATGGGATGCAGGCATAACCTAGCATTCAGAATTAGTGTTACACAGGTGATGGATATAGAATCATAGAATAGTAGAGTTGGAAGGGGGCTACAAGGCTGTCGAGTCCAACACCCTGCTTGATGCTGGAATCCACCTTAAAGCATACCTGACAGATGGCTGTCCAGCTGCCTCTTGAAGGCCTCTAGTGTGGGAGAGTACACAATCTCCCTAGGTAATTGGTTCCATTGTCATACTGCTCGAACAGTCAGGAAGTTTTTCCTGATGTCCAGCCAGAATCTGGCTTCCTGTAACTTGAGCCCATTAGTCCGTGTCCTGCACTCTGGGATGATTGAGAAGAGATCCTGGCCCTCCTCTGTGTGACAACCTTTCAAGTATTTTAAGAGTGCTATCAAGTCTCCCCTCAATGTTCTCTTCTCCAGGCTAAACATGCGCTGTTCTTTCAGTCTCTCCTCATAGGGCTTTGTTTCCAGACCCTTGATTATCCTCGTTGCCCTCCTCTGAACACGCTCCAGCTTGTCTGCTTCCTTCTTGAAGTGTGGTGGCCAGAACTGGGCACAAAAGATGAGGCCTAACCAGTGCTGAATAGAGGGGAACCATTACCTCATGTGATTTGGAAGCTATACTTCTACTAATATTGTGGTGCAGGCACTCTACACCCACATTCACTTTGTGTTATGAACACTGGAGGGTACATTATCCATGAAACAGCATGGCTAAGAATGAAGTGTGTATGAACAAGAGCATCCATGGCTGTATCATGGTCATAATACAGGCCTTGGATGTTCTTGTAGCCTTCTGCTGGTGCAGACCCACTGGCCTCCTCAGCAGCAGAAGCGGTAGCAACAGCTGCAGAGGGGAAGGTATCCCTGCAGAGGAAAACACAGAAATTTCTCCCCTTTGCAGAAGGTCTTTAGGTGGCATTGTAGATTGGCCCACTACGCCTGGACCGGTCCTACCATATGGCAAAGTGAGTTGGCTGCCTCAGGCAGCTGAATTTAACTGTCATGAAAATTCAGGAAATTATTATTTATTGTATTATTATGGGGAAGGTTTTGCAGTTTCGCCTCAGGCACCAAAATACAGGGCCTGTTCAGACAATATCCTAAGCCGTGGTTAGGGCACTAACACTTTTGCAGCAAATGATTAGTGAGCATGTTTAAACCGTGGTTATGTAGCCACCACGGCTGGAATGGTTCACACAACACATTAAGTCCGAGGCAGGTGTGTATGGCCTGGTGGCTGGCAAACCATGGCTGCCTGCAAAGTCTTCTGGGTGAATGGCTGCTTCTGCTTCTAAGCTAGCAAACTGTTATTTCAGTCTGAACCAGTCAGCAAGATTCCTTTGTGTTATGGGAAAGATGGGTCAAAAGCACAATTACAGTGATCTCATGAGAGCATCAGGTGTCTTATCTGAAGGCTCTAATGAGCTGACATTCCAAGGTGGCTCAGTGGAAAAGCTGGCCATAACACCCTTAGAAACCCAATTAGTGGGTCTTGCCCGTGCCAAAGAAATGCCAAGCAATGCCTTGTTTATCACAACAATGTAGACTTATGCTATAGATTCCTATGATGAGAAGAACTGCTTTGTTATTAGTAGCTATGCAATCCATCACTTGCTTAACTTGGCAGCAATGCCAAGTTCAGTTATGCTATAATTGTTCTTGTGCCCAGGGATGGGGGGGGGTCCAGATTTTGCCGAAGGGTCTTTTGTGCAGGAAGCTTTCGCAGTCTAGTCCACTTTTATTGGGATATGCTTGCTGAAATATGCCAATAAATTTAGTCTCCTTGTAAGCAAACCTGTGAGTCTGGCTACTTTTGTCTCCTTGACAACCCTGAAAAACCTGAAAGCCCACAGCCTGGCCAATACAAGGTGATTCTCACCCACTGCTTGCATTTTCACTGTTCTACAACTTCCCTCGCAAAATTCCTTTTACTAGCTGCCAAAGACTGAGAAATGTCTACCCAGGGAGATCTGTATTGCAAAACCTTCCACAGAACCTCCTTGGTTCTTGTATCTTGGGTTGTGAGCCAAGCAAAAACTGGGCTGGGTCCTTTTGAGGCCAGCTATGGCTGACCAGCTGCTCCTATAAGCTCAGCCTCTAGATAACTGGAAACTTTGTTTTGACCCACATTTTCTAAACCCAGTACAGGGGACACCTCAAGCCCACAGCAAGTTTCCTTATTTATTTATTTACAATATTTATATACTGCTCCCCATTGAAAATTTCGGAGCAGTGTACAAGATAAATCAAAATAAAAACAGAATAAAACACTTTAAAATAGATTTTAAAAGAAGCAAAATGTACAGTAAACCATGGTTACAATGCACCCAAACACACTCAGGTCCTCTGGAAAGAATCTACTTCAGTCTGCCAAAATTAGGCTGACAAGTATTACCCAGAGGACCTTCTCTTCTGCTGCTCCCAGACTGTGAAATGGCCTGCCGGAGGAGACACGTCAACTTAACTGGGTTTTAGAATTCAAGAAAGCTATAAAGACTGATCTCTTCTGGCAGGCCTATCCAGTGGAATTTTTAGATGTTTTTAGAATGTTTTTTAGGATGGTTTTAACAATGTATATTGTTTTAATTCAGTTTTATGTATTTTATCGTTTACTGTTGTTCCCCACCTCAATCAAAATGGAGAGGTGGGTAAAAAATTATTATTATTATTATTATTATTATTATTATTATTATTATTATTATTATTAGGCTTCCTTACCGCTCCTCTTGAGAGAATGGCCTTTTCATCCAATTTGAAAGCAGCACCAATTCGACGGCGAACTTTTGGAGGCTTCTCTCCTGGCTTCAGTGGATACTCTGTGGGAAGCATTCCTGTCAGTTCCTGCCAAGAAAAGGGCAAGAGGAAGATTCAGTTCACGGGACAGAGTGCCACTGACTTTGCGCCAGAGCCAGTCCTACCATTAGAGCAGAGTGAGGTGGTCGCCTCAGACAGATGATTTAGGGTGCCACGAAAGAGCAGCAAATCATTAGTTACTTAATTTGCTATAAATGGTATTATTACTGCCAGGGAAGGGAAGGGGTATTTCCTGCCTCAGGTGCCAAAATAATTTGATCAGCCTTGGGTACCATATACCCCTTGACTTAGAAAGAAGGGAACACCATAGGCTGCTCTGCCTCAGGCAGCAAAATGTCTGAGGCCAGCTCTGAAACTAACTGCTGAAGGAGACATGTGACAACACCCAATTAATCCATATAGCAGAACACCTCAGATATTATTTCATTAATTACTTTATTTTACTTTATTGTATTTATACCCTGCCACATGGCCTGAGAATGGACATTCAGGGCTGCTTGCAAAACAGGTAAAAATTAAACCGATAAATTGCATCTCATTTTTTTTAATGGATCTCTTATTTTGTTAGCTTTGCAGTTTTTTTTTTCATGTTTCCTGAATATCCCATGACCTTGAGTTAACTTCTGGCCCAAAAGAATGCCATAGACAAATGGCCACACAAAATACTTGGGGCTGAATTCATTCCAAATGTTTCCAAAACCAATTATTTCTAGTGACTTCTTGCAAATTGGTTACCAGGCATGTGAAGGGTTAGATTTGGATTGGTCCAGAGGAGGAACTTGACTCTGGGAATAATAGAAAGTTCTGGAATAAACTCTTGACAACATCTAGGAGAGCAAGGAACTTCATTGGGTACAGTTCTGGTATCCTGAATAGTTCTCAACTTCTTTATTTTGACCCACTTGTCACAGAGATTCAGAGGAGATACTAATAGGCTAGGATGGCTAAATTACTATTTTAATCTGGGCGCACTGGACTTCTTTCTTTGAGGCATCAAAATGGCCACAACTAATAGTAGTTGGATGGATGGGCGAGATTTGCACAAGAAGACCTCCCAAAAAATTCTTTGGGAGAACCTCATTTGGGAGAAGGTTCCTCATGCAGGTTAAAAGGGGGGGCTCTTTTCAGATTCATGAGGGAACTTGAAGGGAAGGGGATTTTTATAACATCTGGCTAATATCACTTAATCAAGGTACTTGGATTGTTTTACTAAGAGATCAATCCTATGGCCCCTAGACAGCATCTGAGGGGGGGTCATAGGATAGTTCAGATTTCTGGATCCGAGGTCAGAAACAGCACTCCGACCTCAGAGCCAGGAATCTGCACTCCCTCCCCCCTCCCCCTTACAGCTAGTGCAGAAAAAACCATGCCAGCTGCCTCTACTAGGGCACAAAAGTGATCTTGGAGAGGGGGTCAAGGGGGCATTCCAGTGGGCGGGGAGGGGACAGGACTGGAGCAGCCACGTTATGCTATATCAGCACCATGTACATTGATGGTGCTATATAAATAAATAATAATAATAATAATATCCCCAGGCCTCTCCAACTTCCCTCCCTCCCTCTCCGAGACACCTCAGCTAGATGAGCAAAAAAGCTCATCTACACAAAATACAGAGCAGGAAGATCATCTCTGATGCTCCTCGTGCTCTACATTGGGTGGCCGTAAGCCTCTGGGTTTGGGGGCGAACAGCCATCCTGGTAGGATTGCAGCCTAAGCTATTTGCTATTTTAATGATGCAGGAACCTCTCTCATGGGGCAAATGCTCCTGATACTCACTCTACCCAATTTTTGCCCCCAGATACTTTCTATTAAGAGCAGAAGACCCAAGCTGGATCACAGCAAAGGTCCATCTAGTCCAGCATTCTGTTCACACAGTGGCCAACCAGTTGTCAATGGGAAACTCACAAACAGGATATGAGTGCAACAGCACTCTCCCGTCCATGTACCCCAGCAATTGGTGTACACAGGCCTACTGCCTCTGCTACTGGAGGCAGAAGCACATAGCCATCAGGACTAGGAGCCATCAACAGCCTTATCTTTCATGAATTTCACCAATTCTCTTTTAGAGCCATCAAATTTGGTTGCCATCCCTACATCTTGCACAGTGAATTCTCCAAATCATGCATAATTTTGAACACCTCTATCATGTCTCTCCTTAGCCTCCTTTTTTCCAAGCTGAACAATCCCAGCCGTTGTAACTTTCCCTCATAGGGAGACGCTCCAGTCCCTTGATCATTTTAGTTGCCCCTTTCTGGACTTTTTCCAGCTCTACAATATCTTTTTTTTATGTATAGTGACCAGAACTGTACACAGTATTCTAAGTGTGGTCGCACCATAGATTTGTATAAAGGCAGTATGATACTGGCAGTTTTATTCTCAATTCCTTTTATTTTAATGCCTAACATAGAGTTTGCCTTCTTTACAGCGGTCACACACTGGGTTGACATTTTCATCGAGCTGTCCGCCACAACCCCAAGATCTTGGTTGGTCACCACCAGCTCAGATCCCATCAGATTATACTTGAAGTTGGGGGATTTTTGCTCCAATGTGCATCACTTTACACTTACTTACATTGAACCACATTTGCCATTTAGATGCCCATTCCCCCAGTTTGGAGAGATATTAGTGCTGCCATTGGATAGCATCTGAGCATCTTCCAAGCCCAGGAAGAGCTCTATGGAAAGCCTCTCCCATTTCCTTGGGCAATGGAGTCCCAGCCCTTAACGATGTGCATTCTTTTCCTTTCGCAGCACCTCTACTACACCCCCGGCCAGCTGCGGTAACCCTGCCGTTTGTCTGGCAACTTACCGCCTCGCGCAAACACAGCCTTCTCAGCTCCTGTACACAGGCCTCCAACCGCTCCTCCAGCGCCTTCTGCTGCTTCCTCATGGCTTGGGTCAGGTCCTTCATTGGAGACATGGGGCTGTCTGGTCCTGAAGGGGGCAAGACAGACACAGAAAGACTCGTCAGCCAGTTGCTGTGGGAGGAGAGGGAAGGGAAGTAGCAGCCATGTTTAATGAGACAGACAGGGATGCCCTTTGGCTGTTTTCTGGAGCCAGCTGCAGGTCTTGCAAATGCATCTTAAAGGCCCATGTCCTTATCAGTTATCATAAAACCGGCGGGGAACTTCAAAGGAGAGGCTGTTCTGACAGCTCATCAGGTGGGCTATACAATGTGCACAGCGCTATGGACTGATTAGCTCCCACTTCATAGGCTGCAGGCAGCTCAAGGTCATTGTAGATCAGATAACGAGGAGACCCGGTGGTGATATTCCTGATGGTTGGGTTTATTAGGAAACCGAGCAAATAGATTTGCTGCCCTGCCCATAGACCGGAAAAAAGTGGCCAGCTTTGATCTTTGTAAGCCTTAAGACACAATTTTGAGACGATTGCAGCACTCACTTAAGCGGCATCAGCGTGGCGCTTCTTCCACGGATCAGAGGCACTAGTCAGCTCATTGTCTCCTTTCAAGCCACATAAAGGTCTGATCTCAGCCCATACTGGCTCATTGCCCAGTAGGAACATAGCCAGTCATTCCATACATGTGATTCAAAGCGCAGAGGCGGAGCAGGGTTTTTGGGACACCTTACTGTACCTTTTCAGTGGCAGTTCAGGAGGAAATGTCTCTAGCTTAGCACTAGGTTCCTAAACTGGGAACAATTCCTATTCAGATGAGGTATCTAAATAAGCACTGGGGGTTGCAGGAGAAATCAATCTAGGAAGAGGGTGTGGAATGCTGAACTCCCTCAGGCTGCAATCCTATATATACGTACCTGGGAGAAAGCCCTGCTAAACTCAGAGGGGCTTACTGCTGAGTAGACATACACTGGATTGCACTATAATTCCTTTATTTCAGTGTAAACTTCCAAGTACAATCACAGTCCTGCCTTTTTTTAAAAAACCAGGGGATGCTGCGTGAGGTGGGCCTTGCCACTGAATTGCCTGCAGTCCTGAGAGTTCATGTAGCTCATGCACATCACTTCTTTTGACTGCACTGGCACTTTCCACTGTTGCTTTGATCCAGGATTTTATTATCTCGGGAAAGCAGGAATATAATGGAGGATACATACACACACACACACACACACACACACACACACACACACACACACACACACCCTTTGCAGGTGGCAGTGATGCAATGTCATTGGCAATTACATCCTGGATCTTCCACCTCAGCTCTTGCTTAGAGCTGCCACACATGGTGATGGTGTGCTTGTGCACTGGAATAAACCCAGTGAGGGCTCATGGCTTGGTGGCAGAGCACCCACTTCGCATGCAGAAGATCCCAGGTTCAATCCCCGGCATCTTCAGGTGGGGCTGGATAAACTCCTGCCTGAAACCCTGGAGAGCCGCTGCCAGCCAGGGTCAAGAACACTGGGCTAGATGGACCAAGGGTCTGACTCAGTATGAGGCAGCTTCTTGTGTTCCTAACAAACCAACCTCTAAGAAAAAATAAGTATGGTATGACTTTATTCCTTGTCAGTCTGCACACTGGTTTGAAACCATGAAGAGATATGTGCTACATGCAATGTTTTTCTACCCAGAGAGAATCTCATAGTATATCTATTGTCACATTTGAAGTGTGGCCTGAGTATTTACTTTTGCTATGGGTTCCCTCTTCAGAGCTTTTTTGGCTTTTTTTAAAAAAAATATGAAAGCAGTTTCTAAAGTTTATGAATAACTAAAGAAATACAAAGACCAGGCCGTGTTCATGTAGAAAGAACATCACACATGATTTGGCCCTAGGTTTCTAGTGAGTGTCCCAAGAAATCAGCTACTCTTGGCAACAAGGGATTCGTTACAACATCCTGCATGTAGTTTAAGGCTACCTGTTTATGTGTTAAGAAATCTTCTCTGGTGAGTAACCAGTTAACGAGCACGATGGTTTAAAACAAGGGTGGGTAACTTGTGATCTTCCCGATGTTTTGGCCTATCGTTCCCATGATCCCTCACCATTGACTAGGCTGGCTAGGGCTGATGGGAGTTCTAAGCCAAAACACCTGGAGAGCCACAACTCCACCCTGCCACACCACTCCCCCAAAACCTGCCACAACTATTGACATCACCTGCTCCAGGCTATGTGAGCCTGACTCTGGAATCTTGGACAGCCACGTAAACACTTTGGGCTGCATCATAGCACAGCTGGGAGGAAACAGTATCGAAACTAAGAAGGCAGGGGGAACTTTTCACAGCTATGCTTTACCTCAATGGCCACAATTCTCAGGCAGCTGCAGTGACAAGGACTAGACTAATCTTCTGACCTCGGATTAAGGCAGCTCACAGGCCTGCAGCAGAAGGAAGACCCCAACAGAGCAGTCATTCTTGGTTAGCAAGTTGATACAGGAACAAATCCAAGAGATGATGCTGGTATTGCATTTCTACAGGCTGGAATTTCCCCATTAGTCACTTACCCGACTGCACTATGATCCCGCTGTCCGTGTCGCTGGTCTCATCCTTATTTTTACTCTTCATGACTAAGCTCTGGATGCTGGAAAAATGCAGGATGTTCACACCTGGAATTGTCTGCTAACACAAAGAAGGCAAAAAATGAGGTGTGCTTTACACATACACGCAGGCTGGAAGGAGGATTTCCACAGATTGCTACAGCACCGGGGTGGGGGACCTCCTGGGGTCCCAATCTGGCCTTCTGGGATTTCCCAGATGGCCACGCCCTTTCCCTGGCCCCGTCCCCTTTCCAAGCACTAATCATTTATTTGTTTCCCAGTTTTTGTACAGCTTGAAATGTCTCTCCTAAAGCCTCGTTACTGGCAATAAGCGCTAACTACAATATGCGGCATTTTATTTATTTTTGGATTTTCGGGCCCACAAGCCCCCGAGAGTTTCTCCTAAATTGATTTTTGTCCTCAGGGTGAAAGAACTTCCCCATCCCTGATGTAGCAGTTGTCAGAATGAACACCTGCAGCAATCAGAGGCCTCTGACCATGTGGAGGCTCTGTAAAGGGCTCCTGTATGAATTGGGACTTCAGTAAACTCAAGCCCTGCATTCCACATCAGTCACTGACATATCTATTTAGAAAAGAGAGAAGGGGGATTTCCACACATAGCTCTTTTTCTGTGGTTAGGCAGTATCTGTACTGGGGTTTGATGTCTGCGGTTTTGCAACTCACAATCCACACCGGGCTCCTTCTTGGTGGGCATAGCTGGTAATAGGCCCGGGCCAGATGGGAAATGTAGGCCCCATTTGAAACTGCTCATTAAGTATTTTTTAATCAGTTTTAAATATATATGAACTAGAACGATTTATTAAAAAGGTAATGGCAAGCACTTTTATTCAAGATGTATATAAGACATCACTTCTTCACATTCAGAAATGCTTTACATGCTTTTCTTTGGGCAAATTCATCATCAACAACAGAAAAATCAAGCAATTTTGCCCAGGGGGACTCGGAGTAGGCCCCCTCAAAATCATAGGCCCATGCCAACTGGCCCCACTGGCCCCCCCTCTGCCCAGCCCTGGTGACAGAACGTGTCCAGGTGTCATTTCCTTGGGCCTCCCTTTGCCCCTCCCATTGCTCTGTGCCCCTCCCATAGTACCTTTTCTCCATTCTGCAAATGCTCACTGGTGTGTGTAACTCACCAGCACACACCACTTTCGTAAAAAAAAAAAATATTTTGCCATATTTTGAAATTCCTTGAGAAATATGGAGCATGCAGCTCTCTGTGTCTGCTAACTATCTGCTCAGTTTCCAAAAAAACATGGCTGCTAGAAAGGGGGCCTACTGACGAGCAGCTGAGAGCTGGCCAAGCAGATTCCCCTCTTTCTCTTTCATAAAAAGAAACCCTCCGTACACCCCCACCATCACCAAGCTGTCTCACACAATTGATTTTATTTTTTATCCATAGTCTATGCACAAGTCTGTTCTTCTAGAATACCACTAACATACTTTTTTTTAAAAAAGGCATCAACATCATCATCAACAACAAAGCAAAAGTATAAAGTTAAGGAGGCAATTTCAATACTGGTACTGGGAGTAAAGCCGCAAAAGTAACAATGAATTATATGGCTGATGTTGTTGTTTGGAGGAGCTGCAGGAGAACAAGAAATACACGGCAAGCAATCAGGAAAGGAGAGTCATCTCCAACATGTGATTCACCCTCCCCATGGACAACTCCTTCCACTCTGTTTCCATTCCACATTTTCCTGTCCACACGATCAAAGAACATGTGCAGCGATTCTGCTCTTTCCCTCCTTACGGATCTTCACGTTAAGCAAAAAGTTGGGAGAATTGCAGGCAAAACATGAGGGCACATTACAAAAGAACACCGTGGTCGTCTGGATCACATGTGAAATGTAAGTGAATGAGCCATGGTAGTACAAGAAATCCTCATCTGGAAAAGCTCAAAGAGAGCTGATTTGGGCTACGACAAGACAGGCCATTCTGTCTGCACAATCCAAGATGCAATGTCAGCCCAAACTTGACCCACACTAAATCATCGCTTCTTTTTTTATTGGGGGTGGGGTGGGGGGACAGAATGACTTTTGAGTGCCTGGTTCGTACTAAAGCATCAAAGCAAAACAAAGAAATGCTCCTATGCAGAAATGCCTGTAGACACATATTTCTAAACATGAACCTCTATGCACAGTCACGGATCTCTTTTTGTAAAGCTGCTTGCACATGTAGTATTTCTCTGATGCACACAAAGTGGGGCATTCATTCATTAGGAACACAAGCTTAAATAATCCTCCAATTCAAGTGCAGCTGCACACACAGCATAGAATTTGTACTATAATTGACCAAACAATATTTAGCATTTATATAGTGCTTTTAAAGTCTTGACATACTTTAAAACTTCATACAACAAGCCTGTAAAGTAGGTCGGTGCTGTTATCCCATCCTGCAGATAGGGCTGGGAGACAGTGGCTTGCCTTAGGCCACTTAAGTGAATTCGTGGCAGAGTGGCAATCAGATCAGGGGAGGCCTTCTTGGCTACTAGGTTCCCCAAGTATTTTATAGCGACGGTTCTGGATGTTGCACCTCAAAAAGGACACCCTAAAATTAGAAAAGGTGTTGAAAAGGGCAACCGAGGCCAGATCTACACTAAGCAGGATATAACACTTTGAAAATGTTTTGGAGACAGTATAGGGAGTGTGTCCTGGGCCCCAACAGTTGTCACTACTGTTATAAACCATTTTAAAGCAGTAGTGTATATCCTGCCCAAAATTATTAAGGTTCTGGAGCAACTCCCCTATGAGGAAAGGTTACAATGTCTGGAACTCTTTAGCTTGTGGGGGGGGAGCGTGTACTGCACAGGGAGACATAATAGAGGTTATGCAGTTAGAATACTAGAACCCCGGATCATTCTATGAAACTGAATAGAGGGAGGTTCAGGACAGATAAAAGGAAGTATTTGTTCACACAGTGCATAGTTAAACTATGGAATTCGCTACCACAAGATGTAGTGATGGCCATTAACTTGGACAGCTTAAAAAGGGGATTAATCACATGTATGGAGGATAAGGCTATCAATGGCTACCAGTCATGATTAGTGCCAAATTACCAGAAATTTTGAGGCTATGGGGGGGAAAACAGGTTTTTACCAGGGTTTTTGGGAAAAGATGGGAATTCTGTAAAAACTGCAAAATAAGCAATACTTTTTTAGCGCTCTTTACAGATCTAAAGTCACTGCTGCTTTAAGACAGCCTTTCCCAACCTGGTACCCTCTAGATATTTTGGATTTCAGATCCAATCAGACTCAGGCAGCATGGCCAATGGTCAGGAATGCTGGGCACTGTAGTCCAAAACATCTGGAGGGTACCAGGGTAGGGAGGGCTGCTTTAGGAACATGAAGCAATCTTTCTGTTCCTAAAGTTATTTTATGTATAACTTATTTTTCTCATAAATTTATAATTATATTTTAAAACTTTTAAAAGTAAACTCATAGAACAAAACGCAAACTGTTCAGAATGCACATTTACTACCAGGAATGCACAATTACGATTCTACTCACATATTGGGAAACTGAGCATAAATGTCTATTCAGTAAAATATAATTTAGATCAATAATTTTAATAAGGAATGAAAGAACTAACTATGCTGGGAATCTTACAGAGAGGGTTAAAAATATCTCCCCATGTCTTCATTATTTCCAGACATTTTATATCTCTAGTCTTTCTATAAAAGTGTTATTATTAGAAATTATTTTGGGGGAGCAAAACCTGGGTAACGATATAAAAATACTTTGTCTGAAATTCTAAAAGAAAATATGTTATAATCCAAAGCTGTTCAATTTTCCCAAACACAAAAACAGTCCTGGGGGGGGGGGGAAATGGGGGGGAAACAGGGTCCCCCCCCACTATTTTTTCTAGTTTTTTTTCCTTGGCCTTCATATCTCTAGTCATGATGGCTTTATATTACTTCCAGCATCAGAAGCAGTATGCTGGAGAACATGAGTGGGTGGCTGCTATTGCATTCATGTCCTGTTGGCTTCCCATAGCCATCTGGCTGGCTACTATGGGAACAGAATCCTGTCCTAGATAGGCCTAGATGGGTCTGATGCAGCACAGTTCTTATGTTCCTATATCTAAATCAGACCACAAAGCAACGTTCTGCTTTGGCAAAAGTTGTGGGTTGGCAAATACAAGTCACTCCTTTCACCTCAAGACTATATCTTACTACTGCCATGTTATAGAACAAACAATCGTGCTATTATCACAGTCAACTGCAATTTACGGGGGCTTCCAGAAGGCAACCTAATAGACAGTCCTTGGCTCTCTCGCTAGCTTTAAACCTTGTGTCTCCACCCGTTAAAAAAAAACACCATATGCCAAATTAGGTTACCTGCTACTCCTCTTTTTAGGCTAAGAGAACGTCCTGGGGATCCAAGCAAACAACACGCCGGTCCTGGCAATGCTATAAAGAAGCTCACCCATGCAAGAATGCTGCTCCACCCCAAGCTCCTGCGTCAGAAGAACTGACCGTTGTTCAAGATCCCATTGCAGACGCTAAGGTGTGTCACCTGAATGCAGAGGGATCATTAAGTAGGGACAGTCCTTGTCACTTTCCCTGCAGCTGTGGGCTGCTCCAACCCTTCCTCCTGCAGCCATGCGTGCATTTGCCCAGCACTTCCCCGCCCCTACCTGGGTGAGTCAATCCGAAAGTCATGCTGAGTTTCTGTCTGGAGCTTTTCCTGGGACTGCCAGTCTCCTGGGAAACAAAGGGCAAAAGGAGCAGGATGGACAAGGTTCACGGCACTAGTGCCAAGCAGAGCTGAGCTATATGGCAGACAGGTGAAGTCATTTAGATCTGTCTTAATTTGTTGCTCGCTCCAAACAGGCACAGGAGGCTGTGAAGGCGTGGGCTTGTCACTCTTCTTGCTTTAGTAAGGCCATTCATAAAACCAGAGGTAAACAGCACAGCTGCAGTAGCAGAGGGTACTTTCCCCCTGAATAATGCAATCCCACAGTCAGGCTCAGTGGGGCTCAAGCCAGGATCCCTGTGGCTCAGGCCCTGGCTTCCTGGAAATGCAGGCAACACCAGCCAGGAGATTCACATAATTTATTTAAGCACTTTTACCCAGCTCTTTAGCCAGAAGAGGCTCTCAAGGCGGCTTACACAAATATTTCTTAATATTTGTTGTAAATATTACAATAAATGTTGCCCACAGGCTGACATTCTAAAAACATGACACAAAAGGAAAGGGGATTGGGAGGGAGGAGGGGGATAGGGTTAATCCTCTTGGTCAGGTGTTGCAGGAGAACCAATCCAAAGCTACCACCAATGATTAAAGATTCTCAGGCCTGCTGACTTCTTGAATCTGGGTAACAAGTTGCTGGGGAAGGCCACTCATTTCTCACCAAACCACTGGCCTGTCTGCTATAGCCTCTCAAACTCCAAGTTAATTACCTGTCTGCCCTTTGGCCGGGGTGTATGTGCAATGATTTACTAATTCTATGACAAGAACTAGCAAGAATATGGCCTTAGCATCTGTGTGACTCCAGGCAATTATCTCAGGGGAGTGAGCATTGGAACCTTGTCCCATAGAGAGGATATGCAAGTATAAAAGGTACAAGGAGGGCTCTGGCGAGCCTTCCACGGCTCTACAGGTACGTCCAGACAAGACCCCAGCATACAACTGGCCTGTCTTATTCACATAATTTTATAGGAGGTGCAGACGATAATGTCTCTTGTAACCTGCTTCTTCCATCCTTCCCCCCGCCCGCCCCCCCCACAACAAAACAAAATAAAGCAGGGAAAGCCTGGCTAGGGATGCTGGGAGTTGTAGACCAACACATCTGGAGAGTAGGGATGTATGAGAAATTTGTTTCAATTCAGGATTTACCCAGTTCACACTTTCTGGACTGAACATGGATTTGGATGCAATCTGCAGTCAAAGTCCATACATTTCTGAGCTCACAATGTGATTTGCAGACCCAAAAAATTGCATTCAACAGCATGCATACATTTGCAAAATGTGCATGAAAAAATGCATACTTTTGAAAAATGTGCACAAATACACTTTAATCAATGAGAGATGAATGCATACATTTCAAAGATGCACACAATTGATGCATCTATTCGGGGAAATGTGCTCTCTGATACAGATTTTAGTCAGAACAAATTTTGAAGTGGAATCTGGAGAACTTTGGTGAGCTCAAGCTTTGCTGATTTACACATCCCCTCCCTACTAGAGGGAGCCTGGTTGGAGAAGGCAGCTGTGCATGCATTTTTTCTTATACCAAGGTAGACAAATGAAAGAAAAGCATCATGAGCGAAAGAGAATTTGTACTAGAGGGATGCCACATATGGACCAGAACTAAATACCTAGTGAATCAATGTCCATGCTTGTATGGACAGCTACGAATAACACTCGTTAGTATCCGTACAGCATCTTTCCTAAATACTATACATGCCACTGTGATTTCAGTACAGTACTGATTGTACCAGTTGCTTGAGTCAAAGAAACCCTTAATGCATTGTGACTTTTCTGTTCTCACTAAGGTCCAATTCATACAATCACTTTGGCGGAACAAGTGTACAGGCCAAGTGATCTCAGCTGATTTCTTGACTAACATACAGCCAATCTGTAAATAATTTGTATTTATTATGCCACCCTGTCAAATGTGCGTTGAGCAATAGTGTGATAAAGTGGGTTGAGTTACAGGCTGGGAGTACAGGGGAGAAGTCATATGATCGCTGCATCACAAACTGATCTCTCCCAGATCCACTCAAGTTCAGTTTTCACTGGGCCTGATATAATTGTGTGAACTGTAACAGAAGAGTTACAATGGAAAGGTATGTATATACCTTTCTCATGAATATTACCAGAGTCTTGTCTCCTGCACTGAGCAGGGGGTTGGACTCGATGGCCTTGTAGGCCCCTTCCAACTCTGCTATTCTATGATTTTATGATTCTATGTTCCTAGGACTCTTACGTGTGTCCTACGACTATTTCTTCTTTATTAAAAAATAAACCAGAACGGATGGTAGCTTGGTGATATCCTCACATGATTGCACAAAACGTTTTTACAGAACGTGTGAATAGTACAAAATGTGGGAAGCGTATGGTATGTGGGAACAGGACAGCAAGATGGCCCTTGCTCCTGAATAGCCCCTAACATCTTCGCTCTGGTGGCATCGGAGCATGTCTAGATTTTAATCAAGTAATGTTAACAATGACATTAATGTCATTAAAGTATTTTAAAGGGTGTGGACTTCTCTCTTCTAGGTGCAGTTACCAGCAAAGCCTGGTTAAAGCTAGAAGAGCCTGCTGCTCCAATAATAGTCGGAGACAAGTTAAGGCATGAAGATTTACCACAACAGCTCCGCTGGCTGCTTTCCCACACTGCAAACCCTATACTGTCCATCTCAAGTCTATATGATAGCCCCCTCCAAAATAACTAGATCGCTTCAAACATGTGTTTAAGACTCGTTTAACATTCCACAAACATTTTGTTCTTCTAGGGATCAACAGCCACACTCCCAAGCTATATTCTGTACAAAAAAGGATCTTACTGATTATTGATTTTTTAAGGAAACGGTTCCAATATCCAAGGCCTTTAGGAGATTGCTCTTTAAAGGCCAGATATCATGAGGACTAGCAACTTAATGAGAGTAAGACAGATATGCTGAATATGACAGCACACCAGGATTCTATCCCTATTTCCAGTTAGGCCTTTACTTTGGAAGATGATTATTCACAACAGTCTCATTTCATTAAGGCAGCATTTCATGTTGAATAGCAAAAACACTTTTATTTCAAAGGGTTACTCTAATACAGAGTGGTTGGTGCCATGATGTCAGAGTTTTGTCTTGTCTAGATTTGAAACCTCATATCTATCTATTCATGCTGGACTCTTTATTTATTTATTTATTTATTTATTTATTACATTTTTATACCGCCCAATAGCCGAAGCTCTCTGGGCGGTTCACAAAAATTAAAATCATCATAAAACAACCAACAAGTTAAAAATACAAATACAAAATACAATATAAAAAGCACAACCAGGATAAAACCACGCAGCAAAATTGATATAAGGTTAAAATACAGAGTTAAAACAGTATAATTTAAATTTAAGTTAAAATTAAGTGTTAAAATACTGAGTGAATAAAAAGGTCTTCAGCTGGCGACAAAAGGAGTACAGTGTAGGCGCCAGGCGGACCTCTCTGGGGAGCTCATTCCACAACCGGGGTGCCACAGCGGAGAAAGCCCTCCTCCTAGTAGCCACCTGCCTCACTTCCTTTGGCAGGGGCTCACGGAGAAGGGCCCCTGTAGATGATCTTAAGGTCCGGGTAGGTACATATGGGAGGAGGCGTTCCTTCAAATAACCTTGAGCTAAATCTGCATATCTGATTAATGCAAGTCCAAAACAGCAGACTAGAGAAATTGCAGGGTCAGATCAGATGGAACAGCAGACAAGAAAAATACCCTTGGTGCCTCCATTTTGCAGGAACTGGTTACCACACTTCCTATTTACTGGTGAAACATCAGACAAGCAGTACTGAATGCTGGCATGTGGACACATGCCAGCACATGTTTGCCAACCAGTCCCACTAAGTTTCAAAGAACCCCTCAGCCAAGCTGTGCAGTTATAGTATACAGTCACAATTTCATACATTCGTGATGTCACATCACCACTAAACAAATGGGAAGTCAGACAATGTGGAAAATGGAATTATAGTGAGTGAAAAATTCAAACAAGGTCTTACAGGAGAAGAAGCTGACTGAAACCGTACAGTTAACCTTGACTGTGCCTTGGTTTCCCATTTGCTGCATGCCATTGATGATGCCAACTTATGTTTTAAGAATGATTGTAAGGTGAGACTTATGGAAGTGAAGATGCAGGCAGCCCAAACAAACTGTAGATTGTTAAGAGATCAAGTAACATGGAGGAGGATCCAAGCCCTAAGCAGACATGTGTTTAAATGTTGGTGATGGAGCTTGAGAAAGAACTTGATTTGTTCAAGGACTTAGCCACAGATTTCGCAATTGCCATCCACTGTGAGGTACATGGCATTTGCTGGATAATTGCACACATTAATGGATCACGTCACTACCACCACCTGGAATCCTGAGTAGCCTCAGGCACTGGAGACAATGCGTGGAAAAAATAAAATTGGAACCAATTTAACACTTCATGAAACAGCTGTGTTTGCCTCTTGTTCACCACATATCTCTTAGCAAACAGTGTAATAACATTTGAGAAGGAAATGTGCACCTAATGGACAAGCACCAGGAAGTCATCACTGGCCACAGTTCTTCAAAATGTTGCCTACCACTGTGTCTTCCTTTCAAAACTGTCAACTCTTCACCAGTAGCTATGCAGTGCATGAGAGGGAAACACATAGGCTGTGTAAAGTGTTAATCAGCCCTTGAGAGACAATGCCAGTTGCAAGGGCATCAGAGGGCAAGGAGCAATCCTGGTAGGCTTCCAGGGGTGGGGACTGATAGGCCATGGTATTCCATCCCTCCAAGGCATGGCTATCCCACAGTCCAACATGTAACAAAACCCAGCAGTATTCCAGAGGAGCCTCAGTTCAAGACAAGTTCAGCTTTGCCGAGATAAACGCACTGAACAACGTCGAGGCAAACCTTAATTTTGATTATGAAGTTGACAAATGTCCAGAGCTTACTAAATGCCCACACTAGGAAAGAGTAAATTCTTGAAGGCCATTGCTCTAGGATCTGCTTGTACAGGCTGCCGGGGTCCACAAATATAGCCATCTGACCATAATTTAATTCTGCAGCCATCAGGGAAAACCTCTAGTATATTCTACCACATGAATAATACATTTTCAAAAAGCCACCAGCAGTATAGGAAGGCAGAATGTGCCTCTTTCAAAAGGGTGGCAGGCTGAAGCTTGTGCTGGGTCACAGCATCACTGTAATGGAGGAAGGAAAGATGTTTTTACACACACACACACACACCTCTTTAGGGTGACCGCTAATGAATCATGAAATAAGGACGAAATTCATTACAAAAACAGAGGTTAAAAGAATACAATGAATTGCATACATCAAATTTGCATATGTTAATTTTTTACTTCTATAGATGCACATTTAGAAATAGTTATTATAATTTAAATAGAAATACAGTATATCTCATCATAGTGTAGAAGACTATGAACAGTGACGTGTGCCTGCCTGTTGAGTCTGCTGATCAGGTGTTAACTGTTGATGAGCAACAGTTCTTATAGTTCTTTTTCTTTAGACCAGAATTGGACAGGACATCCCTTCAAATAGAAGATGCCTTCAAACAGAGGACTGTCCTCTGTAAAAGGACAGGGATGACACATGGCCTTCCCACGCACTCCTATTCTGTAACAAACTGCCCACCACTCTTCTGTAAAAACTCCATACCAGGTAGTATGCTTTTTATACTGTATTTTGTATTTGTGTTTTTAACCTGTTGGTTGTTTTATTATGGTTTTAATATTTGTGAACCGCCCAGAGAGCTTCGGCTATTGGGTGGTATAAAAATGTAATAAATAAATAAATAGTGCATACAAAAGCGAGGGCCCTGTAGAACAGGAGGCAAGAATGGCATGCCTTACTGGCATGGCTAATAGAAAGTTTAAGTGATTAGCTAGCTATTATGGGATGCCTTTGACTTAGCTACTTTGGGAAATCTGTACTTTTCCTCCCTAAGGCAGCTACCACTAGTGATGGAGGCATCAGATCATCCAGAAAGCAAGCCCCCTTATACAAAGAAACATGGCTGCAACCTTTGCAGACCACTGGGGGGAGAGAAATAGTGTAAACTTACATGGCTCCTACAGAGTAGGCATAACATCTGACCAAGCAAGAAAGTCACACTGCTTGAATTTATCTCTGTCAAGCAGTTTATGGCCAAGGGGGGGGGGAATGGTTGTTGCCATCCCTTATGTAGGTTGGGCTTAAGGTGACCATATGGAAAGGAGGACAGGGCTCCTGTATCTTTAACAGTTGTACTGAAAGGAGAGTTCAGCAGGTGTCATTTGTATGCATGCAGCACCTGGTGAAATTCCCTCTTCATCACAACAGTTAAAGCTGCAGGAGCCCTGCTCTCTTGACCAGATACAAAATAGGGCAGGGTTCCTGCAGATTTAACTGTTGTGATGAAGAGGGAATTTCACCAGGTGAGGCATGCATACAAATGACCTGCTGCATTTCCCTTTTATATGCAACTGTTAAATATACAGGAGCCCTGTCCTCCTTTTCACATAGTCACCCTAGTTGGGCTATACTTTTCTAAATATACAATTAGTCAGGTAACAAAGACTTCAAATAAAGAGGCTTTTCAGAGAAGCATTAACTTAATTCTTTCTTTCTTTCTTTCTTTCTTTCTTTCTTTCTTTCCTTCTTTCCCTTTTCATGTATCTGAAAGCAAAGACTGATATTACCACTTGAGCATGTTTTAAAACAACACCAAAACCAGAGAGATCCAGGAAGCTTTTATTGTGCAATTGCCCTGTCTCAAACACAGAATCCGTGCAATTTTGGGGGAACTGATTCCCAGTTTGATTGCAGAGATATAAACAGAGATGGCTGAAGAAGCTATTCAAGTACAATTCCAACACTCAATCACCCCTCCTCGCACTCCTAACTCTGCAATCAGATGCCCAACTCCAATCCAAATATTCCACCTTCACTCTCCTTTTTGCTCTCCTCAAATACCCAATTTCCTTCTTACTGGACTCCTCAAAGCTGCACAAACAACTCTAATGATGTGAAAGAGTACAGGATATGTGAGAAATATATAGGCCAAGGGTCTTCAGGCAACCTATAGATACTTTTCAGGATCCTGAGATTTCCTAGATTTCATTTTAAAAAACTGTTTCTAGCACTCATGATTGTAGAGAAGAGTTTGAATAAGTGATGGCAAAAATTCACAGTGCAGACCTCAGCACCAAACAAGTCTAACATCCTTAGTCTAGAATCACACCCCCTGTTTGTTAGCAAAGAGTAAGTTTGCTTCAGGCAGCCAATCAGAAGATAACCCTTTCTCCAAGAGAACAACTAGTTTCCCTGGGCACAGAGCCCAGTTTTTATTGAACTTCTGATCATGTACATAATATGTCATGATACCAAGCTGGGAAGCATATGTTGATGCCGGCTTGATAAAGGAGTGGGATTGGAATAGAAAGTTTTGTAACTGTTGAGCTAGTGGGCTTTCTTATCAAGTGGTCTGTTTACTCTCAGGACACCTATCCCTTCAGTTCTGCTCCAACTTTCAGAAATTACTGCTGACAAATTCTAAGCAAGTTCCAACAAAATCTGGAAGGTTTGTGCTCCATCCTGAGCCTGTTGCATCCTTCAATCAACCTCAACTGTGTCCCCCAAGCCTCCTGGTGAGAAGCTGTGTTCAATGCCCATGCCACAAATGTGGGCTTTTTGAGTTTATGACAGCCTCCCCCAACCTGGTGCCCTCCAGATGTGTGGGCATTGCAATCCCACACATCTGGAGGGCACCAGGTTGGGGGACGCTGATTTATGATCAACAACAACAACAACAGATGTTTCAAAACTGGATATTAAAACATCAGCATGATGCAATCTCAGGCTAGAAGTCAGTGAGACTACAGGTATACCTAGACATTACAAACAAATGCATCTAATAGAGGCCAAACACTCTTTAAAAAAAAAAACATTAAAGAAAACACCACAGAGGAGGCTATTGAGAGCAGAGGAAGAAGGGGTGCTTAATCTTTTCCCCTGCGTGCCATTTCCCTGCTCCCCACCCCAAAATTCACATTCACAAGGACCAATGCTGCTATGGTCAAAGCCACTTAGGAGGGGTTGATTTGGAGCAGGAAAATGGTGGATCAGTAAAGGGTGAAGCTTCTCCACTCCAAATTGACCCCTCATGGAAAGGCTTTCCCAAAAGAAAATGGACAAGAGGCCAGCGTGAGAGTTCTAGCCTGAATATTTGTGCATAATACATTGTTAACCTCTAAGGCGGCCCATTCACAGGCACCCATAGTGGCATGGGAATCACTTCCTCATGGGTTGATCCCATGCAGATGCATTCTGGATAAGAATTCCAGGACCACCTGCGTGAGGCGAATTGCAGGAGGTTTCCCCTCCAGATTGTTGGCCTGAACGCAACCGGGCTCGACTCTTGCAGCAATTTCATCCGATTAGCAGCGAATGGTTGTGTGAGCCAGCCACCAGGTCCCTTATACGCCTGCACTTCCCCCACTTGAACACAAGGGATGTGGGCCAGGCATACTCAGAGGAAGCAAGCTCAGCATCAAACATCGGAGCCAAGCGTCTGATGTGTAGGTGGTATCCCAGCTGCACTTCTGAAGAATCCGCCTCTTCTGTGCATTTCTAGCCCAGCTACTCAGCTTGACAAATCCAAAGCCTGCTCCAGGGTGTGTCTGGAACCAATACCTACTGACACATATACTCAGGGGCTTTCCAGACACAACAATGACCCCCCCCCAAAAAAAAAATTAAATGTGAAAAGTGCTATTAAGTTGGATTGAATTCTAGTATCTTGCCCTACAGTGCTCAAATTACAGGAGGCCCTGACAACCTCTACCCCATGCCTTATGATAGTCCCATTAGTTGCCATTTCCAAAGACTACAAGGAGGTTATGATTTAGCTAAAATTGTGGTGATTCAGAGGATGGGGTGTGTGAATTTTATTCCCCTGACCCCATGATTCAAGCACTGCTACTGCCCTTGGTGGAAGAGAAGGACTGTGCTTCAGCAAAACAGTTTGTTCATTGCTTTCGCCACACACACATACACACAGTAGGGTTAAAGAAAAGACATGTACAGCCTAGAACTAAAGAAAAAGCATAGTGGACGAAAGTTTAACAACCTAGTGGAGTATTGTTGTGGAGAAGGAATACATGAGTTCTCCTGTGCTGGAATAATACAGCAGGGGGGATGTTGGACTCCAGAGAAGAAAAACAAGATGTGTGTGTGTGTGTGTGTGGTGTGTAGTATTTAATATAATTGTGCAAGCATGGAATGGGAAACTGTGTTGATGTCATCAGCACTAGCCAATAGAGGATGGAGATGTAACCGCTAACAAAGGGCATCACCACACAAGGGAAAATTGCGTTCGCTTACCATCGTTTCTCTGTTTGCACATTTGTCCCTCATTACTCCTTCTTTTGAAAGAGGAAGAAAACAATGTGCACATGGCCCATTCAGTGGGCCGTTTTGATCCCACTGCTTCTCCTGCACACAGCAGGAGATAGCGGCAACTTCCATCTTTAAAACAAGTCAGACTTATTAGGGTGTTTTTTTTGTTGTGTGAAGAAAGCTAGAAGGGGCGGGAGGCAGACGCCACAGTGAGAGGGTCCTGCGAAAATCCGTAAGTGCCCAGTAATGAGCATGTAATAAAGTGCTCATCCGATGGAGCTCTCAGTCCACATCGAACTCCAAGCAGTTCACATCCCTTGCTTGGGGTTGCTGTGAGGGCACGATCATTATAGTTACAAATCAGTGTGATTAGTGTGCTCAGAAAATACAATACACCTGAAACAGAAGTCGGACTCCAGGAAAGACAGCTAAATCATTTTCCCCAACCCCACAATGACTCTTGAGTAACAACTGCAATAATAAAATGATTATCTAGAAAGATCCTTCGGGCACCCAGTCCCAGACTGTGAGTCAAAGCCCCACTCCTACCCCCACCAAAGTCAGAGGATGTTTAAACAACCCCCCTGAGCAATTCTAAAAGTACCTCATGTTGAGTGAACTCTTTTTCATTAGTTTTCTAGTTACCGAGGCAGAAATAGGCCTGCCAACTGCTTGAATAATTTTATTTAATTAAGTGTGCAGCTTTAATTGACTAATTGAACGATTAAGAGATTAAGCTCTCAATACTAAATTGCAATTATCAGCACCTTTCTCCAGGAGCCTCCCTGATACCCCACACCCTGGGAAGCTCGCTTGTCTCTTCTTCCTCCAGTGAAGGAAGGATTCCACACATCCATATGAGAGCTCCCAACTATTATACCCTCCAATTGTACCTATTCCATTAAATTCAGTCTATATTCTACACAGCTGCCAATGTATGGCCAATTTGTATTTAATGCTGACAATATATTCCTATTTGGCCTACAGAACAGTAGGGTCTTCAACTGTGGCTGAACCAGGAGAATGTAGTTCCAGCACTTTGCTTCTGCTGTGGGGAACTGCAGTAGTGAAACCACCGCCCCAAATTCATAGGAAACAGCAACCTTGGCTCCAAGAAAGGACTAGTGGTCATACTTAGAGCTTTATCACACCAGCGTTATACTGTGCAATCACTGCGAATTGCGTTCAAAGGACTCCGAAGTTTTCCAGCTTATAATCTGCTTTTATTCTGAAGTACTCCCATGCATCCTGCTTTAATTGCGCCTCTTAACCAAAAGAAGTGCAATATTTTGCTACTAGTTTTCGAGCGTATCATTTGTTGTTTTCCGAGCGGCCACTGGGGCGCAGGAGCAGGATTTGAAGAAAAATTAAACAAATGCTTACATCTCCGTAAGCTTTAAAGATAAAGACATCAAAATTGTCACAGTAATAAATATTAATGAGAGCTTTAAGCATATCAAATTTGAATCAGATTGGGTCATCCGTTGATTTTTTATGATTTTTTTACATTTCCCCCCTTAAACCCATTTCCTGGTATGCCGCCCGGTAGCAACAACAACAACAACAGCAGCAACAGCTTAGTGCTGTAGGGGATAGTTCAAGGGAAACAGGTATGTGGGATGAAGCTATTAATGTCATGGGGTTGCATCCAATGTTAGTCTTACTTTAAGTAGACTCACTGAAATGAATGGGAGTTGTTCAGCATAACTAACTTAAGTCCCATTTATTTCAATGGGTCTGATTTAAGTAGGACTAATATTGGACCCAACCCATGGGTCCCAACTGGATGGCGCCTTTGACAGCTACAAGAGCTACCATGAGTCCCTCCCTGTGCCATTTTTTGAACTTCCTTGTTCCTCTGTGACTGGTTCTCACCACCCCCACCGCCCTCCTCACTGGAGGCGGTGTGCCTCACTGTCTATACTGCTCAAAAGCACTCTTATAATTAAAACCAAATACTATTTCCAAGCACAGCAAGGCCATATATGCCCTGCCCTATTTCATTATGTGGAGACAGCCAGCAGATGTCACTTCAGATGCCCTGGGGCTAGCAAAATGCTGACTGGTTAGTAACACAGGGCACTGTGAAATTAGAGGCCATCACTGCTGAATAGTAGCCAAGGAGAAGGGAGACTTAACACCATTATTGGCAAGCGCCATAAAATAGAGGAAGGGGCACAGGGGCTGCCAAGTCAGCTCCATACAGATGCATCATTGCTGACTGGTTAGCAACAGCGAACATGGACCACTGATATCATTGCCCTTACTGGGGTATGTTAGCTAGTCAGTAGCCATACAGCTGTACAGTGCTAACCTAGCAGCCTGTACACCTCTGCCACCACGTCCCATTGGTAACAGCATCAAGTTCCCCTGCTTCTTAGTTACCACTAAGCAGTGGTCAACACACCACTTCACCAGCTGCTGTTGGCTGGATGAAAGTATCAGGAAAGGAGCTTTCAGAAAGTCTAGAATGCTCCTTCCTCTCTATCCAGAATGCAAGAAACTCACCATAAGCATGGAGCATATTTTTTGTTTTCCTCCATTTCTTGCTCTGCCCAGCTGCCTCCATTCACTGGGCTGCCTTCCCACCTTACGGTCTTCAGCCCAGGATGGTTCCATCTGCTTTGCCCTCCGAAAATAGGCATGGATTGAAAGAACAGCAGAGGAGCTTTCGGGGTCCCAGCAGAGACTAAGAACTGCTTCTGACATTATGAATTTCCTATACAAAAGTAACTGCTGTGTAGGGAATCACAAGGAAGCTGCATGTCAATTACATCTCACAATCCCACATGCACAAAAGCTGCAGCTGACCAGAGCAAAAAGAGCACATGTTACACGTGGTGATCTGTATGTTATAGTTGTGACGTCCATCTAGGAAATCTGTAACATGTCAAAACACCCATATAGAGCAAGAGAAGAGCTGATTTAATAAGAGCTCCGTTTTTTAATCTACAATCAAATATGAATGGATTCCTCACAGCAATTAGCACATTCCATTCTTTTCCTAATTATCTCTTGAACACCAGGGAGCCAGAAACCCACACATTTTTTTTAAAAAAAGGAAGATGACATTTTTGAACAGATTGCGTGATATTGGTCTTCAATAGACAATGGTTCTCCCTCTCTTTGGGGATGAAAAAGCAGCCAGACTCCCTTACCTGTTGGATTGAGTCCTCGATTGAAAGTCCTTGGTATTGAGAGACAAATCGGGGAGAGAGATCTGTGCCAGATTCGTTCCAGTGTTCTAATATATCCAAGTGGCTGCTGCACTTCCGACCCGTCGGCTGCTTCCCTCTTCCAGGCACTGTCTTGCTCTGGCTGTGCCAAAGAAACTGCGTTACTTGTTTTGACTTGAGTCAGAGGGGAGGGGCAGGTGAGCAATACCTTCTCAGCCCCAGCAGAATCAAGCACAGCCCAATCCTTCCAGGCAGAGAAGGACAAGCCGACACAGGGCACCAAAGGGGAGGGACTAGAGAAAAAGCCTCTTGCAAAAGATAGCCAGGAATCCCCCCAACCCCAAATAACTGATCCTTGGTAAAGAGAGAAAGCAACAAAAAAATTTTTACTGCAGGCAGATCCAAGCCAACATCCCGCTTGGATATGAACAACTACATCTTATTTTCTGCATTGTAACATATTGCAATCTGACGTACTTTGAGCCCATCCCCTAATTATTAGTGAGACTTCAATCACACTTGGATTCCAGACCATTCCTATAGTTGTGAAGGCTAAATGCAGTTTTAGAATACAGTTTAGTACTCAGATTCTGAAGACAGAACTTCATGCTGCACTCAGTGGAGACTGGTGGCTCTGATGTCGGTGGGGCGGTGAACCTGTTCCGGGTTTCAGTCAGAACCAGTCAGAACGCTAAAGGAGAAGCAAGGTGAGAAGCAAAGCTGGGGGGGGGGGTAACAAAAGGGTCAAACATCCCCTTCTCTCACTGTTTTTCTGTTTCAAATCACCTTTTCCCAAAGCTGTATAGAAGCAGCTGTCAGGAAATGCATCTCTGCCGCTGGAGGCTCAAGTGGCCGCAGCAGCTCAGAGTACCTTTTACCAGCTTTGCCTGGATCGCCAGGTACGGCCTCTCCTGGACAGGGACAGCTCGGCCACAATGGTACAAGCATTATTAACCTCAACATTGGATTACTGCAATGCGCTCTATGTGGGGTTGCCGTTAAAGCTGGTCTGGAAGCTGCAGCTAGTGCAGAATGCTGCAGCTCAGCTGTTGTCTGGAGCTGCCCCTTTCCCGCACATAACTCTTTTGCTGAGGGAACTGCACTGGCTCCCTATTCACTACCTGGCCAGGTTTAAGGTTCTTGTACTAGTATACAAAGGCCTAAAGAACTTGGGACCAGGATACCTGAGAGAGCGCCTTCTCCTCTATCAACTTGCCCAGTCACTGAGGTCATCTGAGGGCATGCTCCTGGTGGTTCCACATACATCTATTGTCTGATTGGAGCCCACCAGGGGAAGAGCCTTCAGCGTGGTGGCCCCCCTCCTATGGAATTCCCTGCCTCTGGAGGTCAGGCAGGCGCCAACTTTGTATTCCTTCCGGTGCCTTCTGAAAACGTCGTTGTTCCAGGAAGCCTTCCCTTAATGACCAACTGTGGTTTATTTTGCTCTTTCTTTTTAAAAAATGTACTTTTAGTATGTTTTTATTCTGTTTTTATTCTATTTTATTTTGTCCACCACTCTGAAATTCTGAAGGGGGAGTGGTATATAAATATTGTAAATAAATAAATACATTTGCATGTAATGGGTTGTTCAGTCTTGATATTCAACTACAAATTGCAATGTTGCATCCATTGTGAACATGCTTCAACCAACACTGTCCTCAAAAATGGAGGAGGGGGGTTATGGAAGTGGTGGGCTGATCCATTTTCAATTGCTGCCCTTGTGTATCTTTGCTCAGAAAAGCAACCCTTCAAGGGTTGCAAGCCTAGCAGACAATATCAAAAGATCAGGGATTCTAAAAGCCTTGTTACAATGACTGTTCCTAAAAAGTCAAGGAAGTTCAAGCCTCCTCTTGCATAACATGACTAGATACTCAGCAATGGCAAAAGAGTCTACAATCCCTCTTTTAAGAAACCTACGTGATGGAAAAGTCCCAGCTCAGTCCAGAAATCTAAAAGAGTGCACAGAGGACAGGCAGAAAATGCTAAGTCCAAAAATAATAAGTCCAAAGCAGGCTTGCTGTTTCCTGAATTCAAATTATTTGGTATTGCAGACATAAGGGTGTGGAGGCCAAGCCAAACATCACCATAGTCAGCTTTAATCCGAGTCCTGCAATAAACACTGTGTTGGTGGGGCAGTGTTGAGGTGAGTGCCTACTGTTGTCTGAGCTCTATGGCCTTGCTCATCATGATGACTCAAAGCAATATTGTCTATGTCTATAGAATAGGGAAGACTGTATCCAGGAAGCAGCAGCAATGTGGAAGCCCTGCAATAGGTGCCAGATCCAGGGCAATTTAAGGACTGGCGAGTGCTGTCGGAGATAGCCCAAGTTCTCCAAAATTTGTTGCCTTTTACGTCTATCACAAATAGTACCAGTATGTGGTACAGATAGAAAGGGACCCTCCAAGAAGATGCCACGGTCCTAGATTGGTCAGGGTAGGACAGCACCAGGTTGGAGGCACCACCCAGGGCCATCCCTACCGTGAGCCACTATGATGGTGCATCTGTCATCGTTGCCTCCACCATTGCCACTGTGCACACACACACACCGTCCCGTAACTGCTGCCATGGCCACCCACCAGCAATGGAGCACCACTGCAGCTTTTACTGCTGCAGCAAATATTTTTAAACTTTAAACGGCATTTGCTTCTTCAGGTGATCGACGGTGCTCCTACAGGGCTCTTGAGAGCAGAGGCCATGCCTCTCCTTGTGAAAGGGGTCCTTTCTCAGAGTGAAGCATTGTGGGTGAGGTTGCCACAAAGAACACCTTTGCCTCTGCTACTTTGCTGCAACTGGGGTTGGCTATTTGATAGGTTTGGGGGGCGGGTAGGAAGAGGAGGCCCCTTAGCCTCAGATGACATTATTGCTAGGACAGTGGGAGGCAACCTGGTACCCTCCAGATGCTTTGGTCTATGATTCCCATAAACCACAGTCAGCATTTCCAATATCAGGGATTATGGGAGTTATTATCCAAAACATCTGGAGGGCACCAGGTCACTTATCACTGCTCTAGGACAGGGTCCCCAATTTTTTTTGGACCCGTAGGTATGTTGAGTAATTTGAAAAACTGCTGTGGACATTTACTTGTCGCATCAGTGGATCTTAGGCCGCATCTTATTCACCAATAACTTTTGGTTTTTGTCTATTTGACACTGCAACGTCCCTTTAATAAGGGATTGTTTAATTCAGCTAATTGCTGGCACTGCAATACAGCTAATGTTTCTTTTAAACATATGTTTTGGTGGTGTCCAGTAGTTGCTTCTTTTGGGGATGAGATTATTATAGAGATACATTTTGTACTGGAACAATCTTTAATATTCACTGATGTAGGCGCTCTTTTAAATTATTTATCTGCTTTATGGAAATTAAAAAATGATTTGCATAAATAGTTTCCCCGCACCCTTTTGACAGGTAAAAGGTTGATATTACAACACTGGAAGGATAAACGCTCACCTTGGATAATGCAATGGATTGAGGACCTTACAACGCTTTCAATATTTGAATGGCTGGCATCTAGACGCCACCTTCAAATAGAAATGTTGATGTCAGACAATACTTAGCTATATGGACCAATGATCTGATTCGGTCGAAGGCACCTTCTTATGTTCCTTCCTATGTTCCACTGCTCTTAACGCATGCAATGCAGCTGACACTAATGCCAGGGAAACGCCAGGGAACCAGGCATATGCTCAAGGTGGGGCTGGGGCAGGGATGTGTGTGGATCAGTTGCACTTCTGTTTGGGTAGCAAAAGAGCTAATAGCAGTTCTAACTATATATGATGCAGATAAATTGAAGACACAAACAGAAGGAAATTCACTTTGGTTTTTACTATTTTTCTGCAGAAGGCTGTTAATCCCCTGCATCTACTTTTGGTTTCGTTGCAGAATTCAGATCTAAGCACTATAAAAGGAGCATTTTCTTTCCTGCTTTTCCACTACCTAACTGCTAGGTGGCCCTGTGGTGTAGCAGAATAGCACAAATGCACAAGAGGAAGTTATACTTTCTTTCACCATCAGAAATAAAACCCCATTTTCCCCTCTCTGAAAACAACCCTGGAAAGTGCTCTTAAGAACAGAAGCAAAATTGGAGAATGACGACATCATCTACAGAACCCATAAACAACAGTGAATAAGGAATAATAAGTGCACAATAAATGCCTCATGTAGAAAATCTCACAATCCTCTAAGATTGGAAATGGGACAGGATGATGATCACTCCATGGGTTAGGTTGTCCCTAGGGTGACCATATGAAAAGGAGGACAGGGCTCTTGTATCTTTAACAGTTGCATTGAAAAGGAAATTTCAGCAGGTGTCATTTGTATATATGGGGAACCTGGTGAAATTTCCTCTTCATCACAACCGTTAAAGCTGCAGGTGCCCTGCCCTCTTTTAAATCTGGTCACTCTAGTATAGCTCCTGCACCTTTAACTGTTGTGAAGACAGAATTCCATCAGGTTCTCCATATATACAAATGACACCTGCTGAAATTTCCTTTTCAATGCAACTGTTAAAGATACGGGAGCCCTGTCCTCCTTTTCATATGGTCACCCTAGTTGTCCCCATTCAGCCTTGAATGCCTTACTATCTGAACATAAATGCTCCCTGCAGCCTATGCTAACAGAGAAAATGAAGTATTTACAGATGTCCAATAGAGAGACATTGTCCCAATAAAATTAGGCCCGGTAAATCAGTTGTTTCCTGTATGGCATAGATCCAAACACTTTTCTCTTTGTGTGGCTGGCTCCTCATTCTTTTCCTAATGAACACCAGAAATATTAAAAACAATTACATTGCCATAGGTTCCCCACCCTGCCCTTTGAAAATAAGTTGTTACTGCCATAATAATATCTTACCACTGGCTGATATCTCTGGGCAGATGACCCAGGTGGGGTAAGCCACTGATTGAAGGAGGCAGCTTTTCACAGGCCCTGGGCTGACTCCACCCACCAGGCTGCCTATTGGATCCTCCTGGACAGGAAGGAGTATAAGAGGGCTTCTGTTCCAGCTGAGCCTTGTTTAGGCAACAAGGTTTTCCTGAGCTGTGCTCCTGTATCTTTGGTTGGTCTTCAGCACTGAATTTTGGCTTGTTTCTCAACCCTGCCTCTTCACTTGCCCTTTAGTTCTGATGTATGCAGCTCCAGACATTTTGCTGCCTGAGGCAAAGGACAAGAAGTTGCCCTCTCTCATTCCATGATGAAAAGCTGACTGGACTGGCAGATGATTCCATCTTAACACTGATAATAAGACAGCATCCTCCACTGTAGTTGAAGGCAGCAGGCTAACTTAGAGCAGAACACATGGCACACAGCTTGGTCTTTCAACACCTGGCTTCTGTCCTGTCAACTGGCTTTGGCCCATAACTCCTGGTTCTGGGCTCCTGGCTCACTTCAGACTGCTGCCCCATGGCCCAGCCCCAAACTCTGCTCATCTGTGGACTCCCTGGATTTCCCTGAGCAAATCATGACTCTCAGCTTCATTTCCCCATCTGTGAAACAGGAATAAGATGGGGATTGCAAAACATTTTTGACTTAAGACACCATATAAATTAATTTATTTCAATTATGATTATCAGTCAAAGCAACTGCTCCTAATTGGTCCACCCTGAGCAAATCATTTGCATTTTAAGCAGGCACCAACACCAGACATGCAGTGCAGCAGAAAATCTTAACTCTGGGAACTTTATTCATTCTGATATTGCTCTGATCTACTATGTGCCATGTGTAAGCGAAGGAAATTTGAAATGTGATGTGTATTCAGATGAGCAAACTCTCAGAGCTTGTTTACCACAGTTCAAGATGAAATGCCAAATTAATTTCCCCTTCAACTCTGATCAGCCTTACCAGTTTTCTATACTAAACAGCCATAGGTAGGAGCAGTCATATAGATAAGGCAGCTGGCTTTTCCCATGTTAAATCATTATAATAAAGCCTAAGAATTCTGTTCATCATAAGCATGGAGTATCTACCTCATGAGAGGTATAACGTGGACAAAGTGAAGTTTAATCCCCACAAGATGGAAGTTCTGCTTTTTTGGTGGAATGGCCTGTGTGCATATTCAGCCTGTTCAGGATGTGGTTGGATTTCCCTAGGAAGGAGCAGGTTTGCAGCTTGGAAGTACTCCAGATCTGGCATTGCTTCTGGATCAATAGATGGCATCTGGAACCATGAGTGCTTTTCCACAATTTCGTGTTGTGTGCCAGCCGTGACCTTTACTAGAGAAGGCAGATCTTGCCACAGTTTCGCATGCCTTCGTTACATCCAGACTAGACTAGTGTAATATAATTCACATGGGTCTGCCTTTGAGAACTGTCCAGGAAACTTCAGTAGTGCAACATGCACTGACTAGACTGCTGATGAGAGCTCAAATGTTTGATCATGTCACACCAATATTATACCATCTCCACAGGCTTCCAATTTGTTTCCAAGCCCAATTTAAAGCATTGGTTTTGATCTTTGAAGTCCTAAATGGTCTAGGACCTAAATGATTAAAAGACTGCTGTAGAGTCTGAACAAAATGCCTGTCTCTTTTAGAATCCAGTGTACCTGGCACAACAGCCTGGCTTTCCCATTCCATAGCAACCAACCTGTCATGTTTGAAGCATTCTCCCGCACACAGGCTGGAATTCCCCCCGATGCTTGGGTCTACCAGGAATCAATTGGATTTTTGTAATGCTACTTGTTTTCCCTCTGATTCCTTCTATCTCCATCTCTAATCTTAATAAAGTTTCTTAAATTGGAATCTGAGGTTTGACTCCAATTCCAATTTAAACCCAAGGATCTTTCCCCTACACTTCAGACCAGACTTTCACAATACATGCTTAGAGATTTTCTACACAAGGCATTTCTTGTGTGCTCATCATTTCCTATTCCCGATTGTTCATGGGTTCTTTAGATAACGTTGTGACCCTCCAGTTTCACTTCTTTGTCTAAAGAGTACTTCCCATAAGTTTTTTTAGAGCAGGGAAAATGCGATATTTATTTCTTAAAGCAAAAGCAAATGTTTTTTCCCTTATGTATTTGCGTGATTCTGCTATACCACAGTGCCATCTAGAGGTTATGCAGTAGAAAAATAGGAAAGAAAACACTCTTTATATAGTGCTGGGATCTCAATTCTGCCACAAAACTGACGAAAAGAGCTGTAGAGGACTAACAGCCTCGTGTGGAAAAGTCCTTTGACCAAAGGGAGGAAAGCAGAAAATGGGCTGAACTCACTCAGTAGTGACTGGGGAGATAGCTGGTAGAAGCCCCCTCCTAGGTAACACTGAAAAAGTTGCAGAAAAGAACAGGCAAAATTATTGGGGGTGGGTGGGATTGGAGCATCCACCCATCCTTTGAAGAAAGGTCATGTTTTGGGCTTTTTAGATTAGAAAAGGGCTGAAAAGGGGGGGATATGTTAGAGGTGGATATATTAATGGTATGGAGAAACTGGACACAGAGAATCTTTTCTCCCTTTCCTAATACTAGAACCTGAGGTCATCCAATGAAACTGAATGGTGAGAAAATCAGGACAAACAAAAGGAAGTATTTCTTCACGCAGAGCATAATTATGAAATACGCTCTTGCTAACATAGTGATAGCCACCAACTTAGCCAGCTTTAAAGGAGGTTAGACAAATCCATAGAGCATAAGGCTATCAGTAGCTACTACTCCTGAAGGCTATATGCTATCTCCAGGAACAAAGGCAGCATGCCTATGGATACCAGGTGCTGGGGAACATGAGCAGGAGACTGCTATTGCATTCATATCCTGCTTGTTAACTTTCTGTAGGCATCTGGTTGGCCCCGATGTGAAACAGCAAGCAGACTAGACAGGCCTTTAGTCTGATCCAACACAGCTCTCCTTATGTACTTATGAGTTTCTGTCAAGAACTTATGTGAACTGAGAAGAGGTAGCAGATGTACATTGGTGTGTTGCAGCTAGGGTGACCAAATGAAAAGGAGGACAGGTCCCCTCTATCTTTAACTGTTGTTTAGAAAATTCCCTCTTCATCACAACAGTTAAACCTGCAGGAGCCCTGCCTTCTTGACCAGATACAAAAGAGGGCAGGTCTCCTGCAGCTTTAACTGTTGTGATGATGAGGGAATTTCACCAGGTGCTGCATGCATACAAATGACACCTGCTGAAATTCCCTTTTCTATACAACTGTTAAAGATACAGGAGCCCTGTCCTCCTTTCCATATGGTCACCCTAGTGTTGCAGGCTGGTCTTGGACTTGGCAGCTGAGCAATCTCCACAACTGTTCCCTCCTGCATAAAACCACCTTCTGTCTCCAGAGGAATCATAGAATCATAGAATAGCAGAGTTGGAAGGGGCCTACAAGGCCATCGAGTCCAACCCCCTGCTCAATGCAGGAATCCACCCTAAAGCATCCCCGACAGATGCTTGTCCAGCTTCCTCTTGAAGGCCTCTAGTGTGGGAGAGCCCACAACCTCCCTAGGTAACTGATTCCATTGTCGCACTGCTCTAACAGTCAGGAAGTTTTTCCTGATGTCCAGCTGGAATCTGGCTTCCTTTAACTTGAGCCCATTATTCCGTGTCCTGCACTTTGGGAGGATCGAGAAGAGATCCTGGCCCTCCTCTGTGTGACAACCTTTGAAGTATTTGAAGAGTGCTATCATGTCTCCTTAACAAGCAGGAGACTCTGTTCCACTGGTCTTTCAGACCCCGTTGCTTAATTCATGCACACACACCTGAATTTCAATTCTTCGGAGAAAATGTGGAGGCAGCCAGCCATCAAATTATTGGCTGCAGGTTTCAATATCATATTTACGCATTCATGACAACTCTATGCCATCCCATAACGTACAGTTCTCTGAGCACCTTGCAATGTTGTTTCCTTACCATGGAGTATTATGCCTCAAATGGAGTGTGTGTGTGTGTGTGTGTGAGTGAGTGAGTGAGTGTGTGATACATACAGACATGGACACAATTTGATATGGTGTCCAAGGTTTTCCATTCAGAAAGTCAGTGGCTCTGAAGTCAGTGGCCACGCGTAGTTCTGAAAACATAGGTCAAAGTTATGTATCCTTTCAAAGAAACAGACAGCAATTAATCACCCGTTGCCCAAGCCAGTGACAGACTAATGATGTATGCCTTTTTGCTAGCACTGATTTGAAGATTTCCTGGATCAGTGAAGGCTGGTGGCTCCGCTATCAGTGGAGCGATAAATCCACTCCAGGTTTCAGAACGCGCCTTGGAGAGCTCCTTTAGAGTTCTGACTGGTTCTGACTGAAACCCAGACCAGGTTCACACACACCCTGACATCGGAGCTACCTGCCTCTACTGACCCAGATGCAGAGTGTACACAGAGGAAACAAAGGTCCTGCATCAGCCATTAGTTGGAACCGTCATGTTTTTGCCAGAGTGAGTTTGAATGCTTTATTGAATGCTCAAGCCCAGGGCCACCCCTGCCATGCAACAGAGTGAAGCCATCTGCTCCAGGAAGCACCAGGAGTGTGAATAGATGTAGATGGGAGCAGGTGTCTGAATGGCGCAACAAAACTATTTAAAATACCAGTGCTCTCACACTCTATCTTTTGGTCCTCACTTTTTTCCCCTCCATCTTCCCACTCTCTTTTTTCTCTGCCACCCCGATCTTCTCCAATTGATTTAACTCCTCAAACTAGTATCCCATCCAGAGATCACCCAAAAACAATTTTTCCTTCCCCCAAATCATGACCCACCCAGATCCTATGACTCCAATGAATTTATTCCCCGCTCCCCCTAAAGCAGTGGTTCTCAACCTTCCTAATGCCGCAACCCTTTAATACAGTTCCTCATGTTGTGGTGACCCCCAACCATAAAATTATTTTCGTTGCTACTTCATAACTGTAATTTTGCTACTGTTATGAATCGTAATGTAAATATCTGATATGCAGGATGTAGTTTCATTGTTACAAATTGAACATAATTAAAGCATAGTGATTAATCACAAAAACAATATGTAATTATATAGTGTGAAATATTTATTTCTAATTACAAATAAATGACCATCGGAAATATGTGTTTTCCGATGGTCTTAGGCGACCCCTGTGAAAGGGTCGTTCGACCCCCAAAGGGGTCGCGACCCACAGGTTGAGAACCGCTGCCCTAAAGTAATATCCTGCTTAGGGTGACCCTATGGAAAGGAGGACAGGGCTCCTGTATCTTTAACAGTTGCATAGAAAAGGGAATTTCAGCAGGTGTCATTTGTATATATGGGGAACCTGGTGAAATTCCCTCTTCATCACAACAGTTAAAGCTGCAGGTGCCCTGCCCTCTTTTAAATCTGGTCACTCGAGTCTAGCTCCTGCAGAAAGAAGAGAATCCTAAGATACAGTGTTTGTTCTCGTAGCACAAGTTGATGGTGTGTTTTTTAAATCGCCCCAAGGTGGGAATCATGTGGCATGGGATTGTGGAACAGATCTAACACATATTCAGGTCACAAAAACAAATCTCTGCTACCTGCGAGCTTGACAATTTTACAAACGTTGCTGGCCCAATAAAAATGTTTCAACAGAACCATTTTTGCTTTTTAGAACATCACAGTAAACTGCTCTTGCAGGAAGAGCTACTCAATGGCCCTGATCTGTTTCTTTGTGTTTGATATTTAATCCCAATAATGATATTAATAGGGGTGGCAATTACAAGTAAGCATGTGCTTTCAGTCATTGCAACCTTGCTTCACGGCTACTTTATAGTTGTGTCTCAAAGAAGGAGAAGAAAAATAGGCAATACATGGAAAGGCTTTCTCAGTAATGAGAACTGCTTCACTCTGTGAAAACGTGTCCTAGTAATGCAGCCATTACAGGCAAAGGGGCCCTGCCAGGAAAAGGTGGCATCTCTACTCTCAAGACAGAGCTCCAGGAGTAAATGATTGTCTAATACCCATTGATAACCTTATCCACCTCTGACCATTCCCACTTCCCAGGTACTTCGGGAAGCATTTAGGAACAATGCCTGGGCTCTAACCACCTCCTGATGAAACCAAGTCAAGGTCTGTTAGAAATAGCTTAGATAACCTCCTGCTCTGAAGTGCTGGACCATCTCTTTGTGTCTTCTCAAAGAAAGAAAAGGGAAGGTTGTGCAACAAATAAGCCAGGCCTTTATATGTAATTGATGATAAATATGCAATGCAAATTGTAGGGATGGGCCGATCTGTATATTTCCAACGCTGTCACTTTTACATGCTTTACCCATAATTCCATTTTTTTTTTTTTTTTTTTTTGCTTTAATCTGGTAACTTCCTCTCAAAACGTGTGGTTAAATACGCTCTCTCTCACTCTCTCTCTCTATATAGTGTGTCTGTGTATGTGTGTTTTCTTTCAAACGGCTGAGAACTGCATTGCAGCATTTGGAGAAATGTGAAATCTGGTGAATAGGTAATGGGTCAGAAAGGTGCGGATCTGGTTATCTTGTACAGCGATTCGCAAAGACTGAATTCATCCAGCACTCTTAGCATAAAGTTCTAAATCTTGTTATACTAAAATCAATGCGCATTGCCCTAATAATGATACTATTCCTAGGGGAGCCACCAGAGGGCACTGATATGTGGCATCTTCCACGTTTTTTTTTCTCCTTGGGAAGCAAGCAAGAAAGAAATGGAAGATACGTGCTCTTTATTACTCCTGGGCATGTGGTCACGCTTTCTGCTTATAAGGTATCAGTTGCTGTCTGTGTCACCATAGAAGTAGACATAATTCAAGAAGTTGCATGGGAGAGATTATTTACACCTGATCTTTCAGACAATGGAAAACACTGACCATGTCGCTACTGCCACCATGATGAAGAGAGATTGTGAAGCACAGGGGTGGGCAGACCTCACCCTCCTCTGAGCCATTGCACAGTCAATACCAAAGTTATGATATTGTGTTGTAACCAACGATGGTCTAACTTACGGCCCATTCATTTCAGTGGATGTACTCTAGGCAGGTCTAATACTGGATACAACCCACTCATTTCTGTTGTTTTTTTAAAAACTAGAATCTCAGTGAACTGTAGGCCAAACTACACTTTGGGCCTGTGCAGACAACACACTAAACCATGGTTAGGCTGTTAACCCTTTAGCAGCAAATAGTGAGTGAGCATGTTTAAACCATGGTTATGTAGACACCATGGTTAGGAATGGGTTCTCATGACACACTAAGTCATGGTTCACACAACATGCTAAGCCATAAAATGATCACACTCCATGTATTATTTTTAATAGCAGCCATGGGGTCCTCAATTAGGGTCATATCCACAGTGCGTGCACACACCATGGTCTTACTGGCAGTTTCCTTTCTGCAGCAAATATAGCTTTCTCTCTCTCTCTCTCTCTGTATGTGTGTTTAAACCCTCCTCCCTCTCTGCTGTGGTCCCAGTCCTGACCAGGCTTCCCCACAAATACAGATACATTAAATGCAGCCACATATTTAACATAATGTGTCATTTGGCCCTGTGAGAGTTGTTGTGCAGGATAGTTGAGATGGAGAATTTTCAGTTGATCATTATGTTATGTTTTTGTTCTCACTTTAAAACGTCAGTTTGCAGTTATTTTAAAAGCATGGGGTTTGCCTTGATACAGAAGTGAAATGTAACAGCACACCCAAGATGAGTACAGAAATGGCCAGCCAGCTGCACCTGTGAGCCACAGTTCGCACATTATATTTCTCCTTCAGTGCTTCCAGACAGCCAGCTCCTAGTACTATCACTCAAGATGCTTTGTGCAGCTGTTCCATTGTTTCCTTCTTAGTCGATTTTTTTATGAAAAGAAAAAAAGATGGAAGCAGAGGTAAGTTACATGTGGAAGATGATATCATGCAGACCCCCTTGTAAAATTCTGTGAATAGGGCAGAAGGCTTGCAAGATAAATGCCTAAAATGGAGGAGCAGCCCAATCCAATGTGGGCACAGGTCTACCTGATGATTGCTTGTGGGTAGGGGACAGGAACTCTGCGCATCTTCTGTCGCGTTCCCTCTATCAATGTGAAACTGCTTGTTGGAGCCCCAGATTGTATCCTCACTCACTCAGCAACAGTAATAATTGTCACGATTAGGAATTATGTATTACAACAGGGCCTGTGGGACAAATGCATGGCCTATCGTGCTGCTTTGGCTCTTTGCTGAGATTTTATGCAGCAGAGAGCCCTGAGCGTTGGAGGATGCATGTAGAACATTCACATTTGAGCGCTGTGTGGAGGTGCTACTGTATAAAGAAGCTGTTGATCTGCAAACAGCGGCCTTTTCTTTTGAGCTTTGTACCCTCCTCTCTGAGAACCAGGCTGGCTTCTAGGCCAACTATTCCCACACATACACACTCTTTCAGTTGCTCCTTGCCAAAGGAAGCAACTGTACAAAATAACCTGTGTTACACTGCGCCTTCCGGAGAGCCTTCCCAGCCACGCTGCGAGGAGGAAGCTGATCATAAATGCTCCAATCATCCCATTTGGCTTGACTCCCAAAGAGCCATGTCCTATCTCCCTTCTCCCAGACTCTGTCATCTGAGGCTGCCACACAGGAGGGGAACTTCCTAACACTGAAGGGATTCATCTCGCTCCCTCCATTAGCTGCCAGACGTGCCCTCCGAAAAGAAAGAACACTGAAGGACAAATGCCCTTTGAGTGCCCCCTGCATGCAGGCCATCCATCATCCCATCAAGGCCAGGAGGAGAGGCCCACTCCTTTGCTCCAGGGAGATAAAGCCCATCCCCGTTGTGTATCTTTCCCACTTCCCTTCCTGCATGGAACCTGAAGCATTCCACCCACTGCCCAAGCCAACAGCACACTGGCCAGGACTTTGATGGGTTGCTGTTCCCTGTTTTAAACATCTCTGGTGGGAACATTTAGCAATGAGGGAGATGGGTGGGAAGAGAGGAATCCCAGTCTGTACACGTGATTGGATGGAAGGGGATATCCTACATCGCCACAAAATCTCTCCCTCAATACCGATGCACCAAATGCCTTGTTGGCAAAGGCTTCTGTGTACATCATACAAAGAACTAGGATAGGATATGAAAAACATAAAGAGGTGAGGAGGGTTGTGTTCCCATTGGTTAGGGAGATGAACAATGCTCTGGGAGGTCTGGGTTTAAGTCCCATCTCCACTACAGATTCTTTGTGGGGCCTTGAGCAAATCACTAATTTTCAGCCCCCAGTTTCCCCACTTCCCCACCCGTAATCCATAGGACGTAGCAGACCGTATGTCCAACTGGAGCCTAGGCCACCAGATCAGCTATAGCTGCAATAGCATGACCCAGAGCTAGTGAGCATACTGACTAGGAAGTAAGCCCCATTGAGCACCATGAGATTTACTTCTGAGTAAATGAGCTTAGGACTACACTGCTAGGGTCCTTAAATCTCTTCATAAACCGGCACATGAAATAAAATAATGTAATGGTACACTTTGGGTTGGATCCAGAGCAGTGTGTAGCAGAGTTCTGCTCACTGCAGAGGAAAGGATTCTTTGCAATTCCTCCTTCTCTCTGTATCACTTTAGGTAGGGTGACCATATGAAAAGGAAGATAGGGCGCCTGTATCTTTAATAGTTGCATAGAAAAGGGAACTTCAGCAGGTGTTATTTGTATATATGAAGAACCTGGTGAAATTCCCTCTTCATCACACCAGTTAAAGCTGCAAGAGCTATACTAAAGTGACCAGATTTAAAAGAGGGCAGGGCAGCTGCAGCTTTAACTGGTGTGATGAAGAAGGAATTTTACCAGGTTCTCCATATATACAAATAACACCTGCTGAAGTTCTTAGTTCTATGCAACTGTTAAAGATACAGGAGCCCTGCCCTCCTTTTCATATGGTCACCCTACTTTAGGCCTTCCCAAAAGTTGCTCTGGAGAGCTGGGGGCTCTCCAGAGCAGCATGGCAGATGGGACTACAGTGGTAAGGCAGGATCAGGGAAGATTACCTCCCTGCCCCCTTCTTACAGTGGGGTACTTCAACAGGATCCTGGTGCCTTCCGTGAACAGAAAAAATAGCCAGTCTGGAAATAACCCCTTGCCTATATTACATTTGGCAGTTGGCTCTTTTGTAGCAAGGTTTCTGGATTCTTTTGAATGTACCAGGTACAGTTGTATAGAAAAGGGAATTTCAGCAGGTTTCATTTGTATGCATGCAGCACCTGGTAAAATTCCCTTTTCATCACAACAGTTAAAGCTGCAGGAACCCTGCCCTCCTTTCCATATGGTCACCCTAATTGTACCTAGAAACTGTAAGTACATACAATAAGCCACAGACATAGGCAAATAGTCTGGCCAATAAATCATAGCATTGAAAGATGCATCAAAACAGATCATCTAGTGATGAGTTGCTTGCTGTGCGACTCCATTTTTAAAATGGGAAAGTACCTTGAAGTGACCTTCCCCGTCCCCACTCTCTCAGATGTTAGAGCAAGAGCTAACAAGCAGATGCTAGCAGGTATGAGGAATCAAAAATCAAGGACCAAATGCTACACCAGAGCCAGTGTGGTGTAGTGGCTAAGGTGTTTGATTGGAAGTCGGAAGATCCGGGTTCTAATCCCCACTCAGCCATGGAAACCCACAGGGTGCCTTTGGGCCAGTCACAGACTCTTAGCCCAACCTACCTCACAAGGTTGTTGTTGTGAGGATAAAATGGAGAGGAGGAGGACTATGAACGCTGCCTTGGGTTCCTTGGAAAAGGTGGGATATAAATGTAATAAAATAAATAAATAAATAAATACACCTCTGACCCAGCTTTATTAAGTACGTGTTTCATGCAAGGGCACAGAAATACGGTGTGTGGTTACTGGGAGGGCTCTGACAGCTCAGGCCTGTCTAGAGGTCTTTCCCTGCCTACTCCTAGATACATGAGGGGGTTTCTTGGAGTGACTCAGTGGTAAGGAAGTGGCACTTTGTACATGTTTACAGGCATTCTTAACATTGCACCTGTTCCCAAGCTAAGCCTTGGCATCTGATCTGGTTCCGGCACTCAACCAGCCGTGGATCAAATTCAGCTTCACGGGGTGCTTCCCTGTAACAGGCCTTAACCCCCATATGTTTGCTGCTGAATGCAAAAGTTTTCATGGCGATCAGCTGAAGTTCTGACCCTCAGGAACTTATTTTACTTTGGAAACAGAAATCTGCAAAGGGCAAACAAGGAAAGAATAATTTCCTTAAGATTTTCTTGTGTCCATAAACATTTGTTTTCTTTCATGTGCTTAAAACAAAGGGCCCAACGAGCAGTGGCCCATGTCTTGACCCTGCTTCGGTTCAATAGGAACCAAAGACACAACAGCTGATCTAAAGGGGGAGGCAATTTCAGACAAGTTCTTCACCTACTCTTGCATCTCATAGTTATTTGTCTTGCATCTCCTTCCAGAATTAGCAACCCAAAAAAGTTTCCTGTGCAGCCGGACAGCTGTTTCTATCCTAAACCTCTGGAAGTGGTAGGAACTCCACTAATCCGCAGCAGCAGAACCACTGAAGATCCAGCTTTTGTTTGCTCCTTCCTTGAACTCTTTGTGCCAATCAAAAGATTTTTTTTTTTAAAAAAAAGAAAACACCAGTCAAACATTACTTCCAGGATCAAGCTAATTCCGAAAGGCTCTTGGCTTATTTCTCTTAGGTTCAAGAAAGAACTTTTTGGTTACATATACATACATGCGTGCACATATCTTAGTTTGAATTGCTTGAAGATCGCATTCCACATACCCGCAAAAAGTTCTGCTCTGTTTTCACTTACCTATTAAAAAGCAAGTGGTCCGCTTTACTTGAGTTTCTCAGTTTCCCCGGAGAGTAAGAATTTGGCCGCTCCTTCCATGCTTCTGGTGCTCTTGCTAAATTCTCTTCCTCCTCCTCCTCCACCACCACCCTTGAGGTATTTCATTTAACTTGGGCATTAGCGACATCCCAAATGTTAAAAGATCTGAAGACATCTGTCCCTGGGGCATACCAATCCTTCAAAGAAAAGAGGGGGGAAAGGTCTTGTCCCAATCTTTTAAAACAGCTATGTGGAATTCCCGGGCAGGACACTGTGAAACGTGGTATAAAAGCACCACGCACTGCAAGGTTCTTTGTGCCTTGTGATGTTATTGTTTTATATTAATTTCCGACGATGGGGGGGAATAGCTTTTCCCCTGGGTCCCTGTTTCCAGGCGGGATTGTCTTAGCCCTAGTGGCAGGAAAGAGTCATTTGCTGAATCAGAGCTTTAGCCAAGCAACACAATTCCCCCCCCCCCCCAAGCCCGTTGGTTGCTTTTCTGCTGTGAGACCCAGGGGGGAACGTGTGAAAGAATAGAATCGGAGAGAGGGTGGTGTTTCTTTCTCAGAACAGTCCATAAGGAAAGTGTGCGCGGTAGCTGGCTATTACTGTCGTATTAGTGATGGATTAGCAGGAGTCTCGGCCAGCTAGGCCATAATGGCAAACTATTAAGCTGGGGGTGGGTGGGGAAATACCTCCACACTACCACGTATCCAGAAAAAAAGAGTTCAGGCCTTGTATAAAAGGAGACGTTTTAACGTAAATCTTTTTCACCAGCAACAGAATATTTTAATACCCTCCAAGCAGCTACTTGGCATTCATTGGTAGAAAATTGGTAGACCTTTAGGCTGCATCTTGGGTGCAGCCTAAAGATCACATATCTAACAGTGGACCGAGTGTAGACTAACAATGCAACAAGCAGAAATCCACCTTTTCCTCTCAGGGGATTCAATGGTAGGCGAAAGCTTCATCTGTTGAATTTGTGCCTGTTGCATTGCCACAGATGAAGCTTTCTCCCATCAGTGATTCCCCATGACAGGAAAAGGTTAATCTTCTGAGTCTTTGCTGGTCATTTGCAGGAACCCTGCCTGAATAAAAGGTGTCAACCCCTGTTGTGAAAGTGCTATGCTTCTCCAGATTTAAGGTCCTTTTGAAATATTATTTTGTGTTCAACAACAATTTTATTGTAGTCAACAGACCATTGTAGCAAAAGTTACATACAAAAGGACTGAGCTATGTACATTTAACTATTAAAAGTACATAGTAGCCCCACCACTGCTGCTACCGCCACTACTAAGGATGGCCGTTGGTTGTACACTTGGTAGGAATCCCGAGTTTTTTCTGGCTCTCTGACAAGTGCACTAGATGCGATGCAAGTTTGCAGCACACTTAGGCATACACTTGAAACATACCAGAAATATACTCGTGTGTGTCTCCATTTAGTTACAGTCCAGATAGCCAGACCTCCCCCACCTGCGTGGACTTTCCCTACGTATTGCTTCAGTAATTACCTTCCAGGGTTCCTCCATTCTTAGGAGTACCAAATATCGTACATGCAAAAAGCAAAGGCAACCAGATAGCTCCACCAGAAGGCAGATGTTCAGTCTAGCTGCGAATCAGAAGGAGACTCCCTCCCCCACAAACATGCAGCCCAGTACAAAGCAGAACAGCTTGGGGTCCCTTTTCTCACTGACTCTGTTATTCTTTGGTGAGATGAAGCTTAGTTTGCTTTAAAGATGCTGTTTGTTTGTTTTTCATGAGTTGTGGGTTCGCTTCTACACAAATCCCATTCTGGGGTGGAAGACGAGTGCAAACAGTACTGGGGTAGGGGCAAAAACAGAGTTCTTCTCTCTTTTGTTGTTGTTGTGTAGGTGTTACTTGGGAGATATGCTCTTGCCAACAAGAGTTCTGTGGGGTGGGGACGGGTAGATACTGATGCCTTTCGGATGAGAGAAACAACTGGGAATGCTTTTTAAAAAGCAGTATGCCATTACAACTTTGCAAGCTGTGCTACTATGTCACCCACAAAACAATAACAAAACAGGCTGAGAGATCTTTAGTACATACGTGAAAAAAGCCGAGATGTAACCACAGTGGCTGATACTGCAAAATCAGCAGCATTGCTCTCCCTTTTTTTCTGCCACTGATCCTCTGGTTGGCGTTAGTCCATTCCTTTTCAGTGTCTTAATCCTATTTGTGGGACATAATGCCTTTTGAAGAACAGTCTGTCACTTACTAGGGATTTGTGTAATGGTCACAGCAATGGGTGTTAGCTAACATAAGTAGCCTCTGCAGAATGTTTTCCAATGCCTGAAAAAAAGATATTCATCTTGTTCGGATAGCAAATATTTCTTGGGATGGTTTACACAGCAGTATAGGGTGATTTTAGATGGGCACACACCACAACTATGACAGAAGTGTTCTCAATGAATGTGACAGGTACCCTACCATAAATAGATGCACATGCACATGTCTCTGAGCCTGTTCAGACAACATACTAAGCCATGGTTAGGCCTTGGCTTTTGCAGCAAATGGTTAGTGAGCATGTTTAAACCATGGTTGTGTAGCCACCATGGTTAGGAATAGTTCACATGACACACTAAGTCATAAAGTTTAGCTCAAAATGCTTAGCCACATGACTTAGCATGTCATCTGAACAGGGTCTCTTTGGACCTGTTCAAACAAAACACTCAGGAATTTGCTAGTCCTACCTGCAAATCCAGTGGTGAGGAAGAGCCAGCCCATGCTAGAAGTAGCGCAGGCTGTCGCTCCTTTCCACACGTCAGACGCGACTGGGTAAAGGAAAGCCCCGTCGCGTCGGCCATTTTATCTTCATCTTAAAGGGGACGGATGTGCATGAGCACTTATGCGCTTAGGTTAGGGTGACCAACTGTCAGGATTTCCCCGGATTTCTCCTGGTTTTTGTTCTTTCCATGGTGTCAGGAGGGATTTTCTATCATTTTCAATAATGTCCTGGAATGACACACCTTCCCCTTTAAGGCTGCCATTAGCATGGCAGGAGGGAATGACATGCTTTCTTGAGCACATCATTCCCCCACCCCGAGCTCCAATTGAAGTCTTAAAGGGGAAAGTGGATCATTCCTGGACATTATAGAAAAGGCCCCAATTGGAGTGGATGGTGGTGGTGCAGAATGAAATCCTTTCCCCTCCTCCACTCCAATCGGGTTCTTTAAGGTGGCGGGGAAATAACGTACTTTCTGCAAGACTCAGAAAGCTGCTTCCCCACACACACACTAGGTGTCCTCTTTTTTGGTTTCCCAAATATGGTCACCCTAGCTTAGGTAAGTGTTTTATTTTAAAAAAAATCGTTCTCCCCACTCCCCCCCCCCACCCTGATCTTCCCCCTGGCTCCGATTCCCCCCATCTCCCCATGGGTCTGTTTTCCCCCTCATCCCCCATGGCTCCGTTTCCCCCCTCATCCCCCATGGCTCCGTTTCCCCCATGGCTCCATTTTCCCCCTCATCCCCATGGCTCCATTCCCCCCCATCTCCCAAGGTTCCGTTTCCCCCCCCCCCCGATCTCCCCCCCTGGCCTAGTGGCCGCAGTGCCCTGTCCACCACTTTCCCCAGCTACTCGTAATTGCGGTAGCCGGGAAAAGTGGTGGACCGGTCTACACGCCCACGGTCTTGGGCTCAACCCAAGGCCGTGGGAAATACTGGGCCAAAAGTGGTGCTGGTTATCCCAGGCCAATGGAGGGTTACCCCCTGTGCGTCATCTGGACACACGGGCGAGCCCGGGGCTCACCCCGGGCTAACCCATGGTTTAGCAAAGGCCTAAGTCATGGTTAGGCCACTAACCCTTTTGCAGAAAATGGTTAGTGAGCATGTTTAAACCATGGTTATGTAGCCACCATGGTTAGAAATGGTTCACATGACACACTAAGTCATAGTTCATATGACACGCTAAGCCATAATGTTTAGCTCAAAGTGCTTAACCACCATGGCTTAGCATGTTGTGTGAACAGGGTCTCTTTGTGTAACACGCTCATGCCACTGAAAAATGCCCCCAAACCAAATTTAATCCAGAATACAAAGGAAGAGCTGCCTATTTGTTTTTCTTCCTGTGACAAGTCTTCCAGATTCTCCTCTCCTCTCTCAAACTCAGGCATAAAGCAGAGAGAACTACAACAGCTTGCTGACCCTGTCACCCTAGGAATCTTGCTAAGCTGAAATTCCATCACTTTGTATTCTTGAGCAAATGGGCCCCCGATATCCAAGTGGAGGCAAGATTGCAGTGTTGAAGTGGATAACCAGCCTATTAGAAAGAGTGTGGCAGCTATAGTATTTTAGTGCCCTGGATGGACATAGACGGCTGCATCTTTTGCCATGTGTAATCCCACTTGATTCCAACTTTTCTCCTGTTCTACATTCCCAAACTGATCCAGATGTGACTATGGGACCCTTCTTGAAGTTCCATTATCAGGGCAGGTGTCAGTGACAGGCATCCTTGGGCAGCTACCAGGGCCCCTCATACGATATGTGTCCTCAGTACCATATTGGAGATGCTTCCAAAAATTTGCCAAGCCAAAAGTGCACCCCAAATTCAATTCAACTTTGAGCCACTTCCTGATGGGGCCATCCTTGTACTAAGTTGCAAGCCAAGAGAGGTGGTGGTCATTTAAAGCTATGCTTCAGTGTTAGGTACAAATTTGGTACACGCTACCAACTTGTACAAATGGTAAGAAATTAGGTACGGTTGAAGGGTATGGTTGATGCAGCCTGCAGTTTCTCCATTCTCCCAGAACAGTTGCTGCCCTAATTATTCTTAGTCACAAGACTAGTAGCGGTTGGTGCTAAAAGTGAAATGTGTGGGCTTCCCCTTATCGAGCTAAAGAATTCTTAAGAAACACTTTCCTTTGTCACATGCTGGCCCGATATTGCCTCAAATGGCTGTAAGATGATCTTAAATCTCACAGAAGACTGCTGTACCTAATTCTCACTTTCCAGATCCTCAAATGTTTCCTACCAGGTCTTCAGTTCTTGGCATGTGCCGTAACTAGGTTGGCTATGTAATTTAAATAGAAATATAACCCACCTCACCATAGTGGGGAAGATTGTGTGCCTGCTCAGTCTGTTGTCCAGGTGCTGACTGTCAATGGGCAACTTCAAGCTTCCTACAGTTCTCCCTTCTTTATCTTCAAACCAGACTTGAACTAGACAGCTCTCCAAACGGAGAACATCTTCAGATAAAGAACTGCCCTTTGTAAATGAAGACACATGGCCACTCTAGCTGTGGCCTATAATGTTGAGGGTGATGATGATTTAGATTAAAGGGAAATCGCATTTGCTTATCATCACTTTGGTTCCGGCTTCTCTTCCACATTTGAAACAAGCTGAATTACATGGGGAGGAGAGCAGCGACAGTGTGGTCTGTAATTTAAAACTTCCCTGATAATATACCGTAGATCAGCGGTTCTCAACCTGTGGGTCGGGACCCCTTTGGGGGTCGAATGACCCTTTCACAGGGGTCGCCTAAGACCATCGGAAAACACATATTTCCGATGGTTTAGGAAACTGTATTGACTGAACTATGTCATGTATCATCTTTTGTATTATTAAAGCTATTGTTATGTATTATTTTCATTAGTAAACCATCCCATGACAATGGATCGTGTAGAGAAGAACGAAAATAATTTTATGGTTGGGGTCACCACAACATGAGGAACTGTATTAAAGGGTCGCGGCATTAGGAAGGTTGAGAACCACTGCCGTAGATGAATGGGACAGTGCCCTCTAGTGGGTGGTTTGGAGTGCAACTTTGATAGCACATAGCAGGAAATCCTAAGACCTGTCAGAAGAATTGGATTTTGCAGGGTTTATTTTTTAGCAAAATAACTGGGAAAAGGCGTGGGAGACATGCAGGAGGCTCATGTCATCGTCAAACTGACCCGCAAATTTCTGTAAGCAGCCAGTCACAAGCGTGCTATAAATCGTTCATTTAAAGAAGCCCAAATGTAACCTAGAAATAATATTCAGATAGATAGATTGAGAAGGTTACTTTTCTGAGGCTAAGCAAGACCCTCAAAGACATAGAATTTGTGCATGGGTTCTGTTTATCTTAAAGAAATACTAACACAAGTTCAAGGCCTGCAGAGGTGCCGTGCCTCCTCTTGGATGTGGTTCAGGGCAGAAGTAATTTGAGAATTCCGAAATGGACTGGCACAGCCATGGATCAGGCTGGCTACCTAGTCCAAACTGCCTTTTCAAATGTAGTAACATATACACATGCACCAATCAATCCACAAGATCCATATCACAATTCTAGGATTTAAAAAGAAACAGTTTAGAAATGAAAATCATCATCATCATCATCATCATCATCATCATCATCATCCATTTCAATCTCAGTCATCTTTCTCTGCAATCTGGAAGCAACATGGAGATTATAAGATCAGTGCTTTGTCAAATTTTAATAACGTATATGTTTTTAAATTCTTAATTCTGACAACCACCTTCTTGCATAGCTAAGTTTATTTTAAGCTTCAGGTTGCAAATATATGCCTGTTGAACAACAAGTTGCATTTCATGTGGTTGTAAACTCTAAACCTTTAATTTTGGCAACACCAGCAGCATCTTACAAAAGCTGGTTTTAAAAGAGCTGAGTCAAATCTTGTGCATATTTAACTAGATGTAAAGCCAGCAAAGTAACTATTCAAGCTTATCAGAACATCAAACTTACAGATTTACTCTGCTCAATTTTGTAAATCTGACAAATTTAATTAATGCAGTTTAAGCAGAGCCAGACGGGTGCAAAAGGCCAGTCCTATGGCTGTTTACACATAAATGCAGGACTCACTCACCTCCTCCTTTCTCTTGCTGACTTGGGAGTCACCTCAAGCAAGACCCTACAGATGCTAGTCCCAGGGGGGATCCGCACGTCATACCCAGAGCGCTTCTATGCGACCCCAGTGCACCCCGAAAACGATTGTCTAACTTGCCTGTAAAAGAAACGAGAAAGAGGCATCCTTGCCGGCGAGGAGAGCTCGGCGAAAGAAGGCGGGTTGGAGAGGAAAGGAAAGGAAAGGAAAAGGAAAGCGCGCGCCGGCGAGAGAGCGAAGAGGGCACAGAAGAGCGGCTGATTTCCCGCTTGTTTCCCTTCCTCAAAGGACCAAAAGCTGCCAATTCTCTTCCCCACCCCACCCCACCACTGCCGCCGCCACCCCCACCAAAGGCTGAGGGGGAAGGGATGGCGGCGGCGGCTCGGGTTAGAAAAGAGACGCGTCTCTCAAGGTGGAGACCCACACACCAACACACCGCTCGCCTCTCCCTTTCCTATTCCTTCTTCCTGTCTCCTGGAGCCAGCACCTTCCCCTCCGAAAGGGGCGCCGGAGCCAGCAGCGGAGTCGTGCCCCCTCCGTGGATCTCTCCTCGCCGGCCGGCGAGGAGGGAGGTGGGTGGCACCGGCAAGGACGCGTCTTCCTCGTTTCTTTTACAGGCAAGTTAGACGATCGTTTTCGGGGTGCACTGGGGTCGCATAGAAGCGCTCTGGGTACGACGTGCGGATCCCCCCCCCCCCAATGACTGGCTGCTCCTAATCTTGTGTTTCTCTTTGTATTCTGCATTTATCAACCTTGTTTTTCCATTTGGAACCCGTGACTACTAATGCATGCTACTCTCTCTAACCCAAATGAAAGCATAGGAAAAATAGAGGGTCATTGTACAGCCAGGTGACCACTGTTCACATGGGGTTATATTCAATGCGGAATTTGCACAAAGGGAACCCCCCGCCCTTCCTTCTTACTGGACGTCTTGCGTTCAACCCAAACGTCTCTCTTGTGGATCAAGAAAAGCCTGTGATGTGCAGTGGGGTGAGAGGCTGCAGTGAGAGGAGCGAATCTGGCAGAGGTATCTTGCATTGGCAGATTCACAGGAGGGTCAAGATGGATGCATAGTCAGTTGCAAGCCATCTGGGCTGGTCCAAGCCAGTTTGCTGCCTGAGAAGAAAGACAAGATGGTACCTCTCCCTCCCCACCATTCCAGCTACATAAGCTGACTGAATTGGTACTTGAATCCTATTTCATTACTGGGGATGGGACAGCATCCTCCCCTCACCTGAGGGCAGGGCAGGGCGCCTGGAATATACATCCCCAACAGAGGGAAACAGCCAGCAAACTGCTGCTGCTTCCCCTTCCACACCACTGAACTCCTGCTGCCTGAGGTGGCTGCTTCACTCTGCTTAATGGTAGGGCCAGCGCTGCAAGCTGTAGCCCGAACCAAGGACACAATCTGGACTTCGGGCTGGAATGAAGAGGGAGGGAGGCAGAGGGGAAGGCAAAGAAGCTGACAAACTAAGAAGGAAATTGGGCGACACCAGAGAAGTAGGCAGGCTGACAAGCAGGAATCCACGGAACAAGGGGCTGCCAGAAATTTCAGCTGGTATAAAACAGGGCAGCACCTTTACTAACAGGGACTGGCCAATAAGACCACATCATGCCAGTTCTTTTCCAGCTTCATTGGCTGCCGGTCTAGGTCTGGGCCCAATTTAAAGTGCTGGTACTAACATTTAAAGCCCTAAATGGCTTGGGGCCAGGCTATCTGAAGGAACGCCTTCTCCCATATGTACCTGCCCGGACCCAAAGGTCATCTTCAGGGGTCCTTCTCCATGAGCCCCTGTCAAAGGAAGTGAGGCAGGTGGCTACCAGGAGGAGGGTCTACTCTGCTGTGGCACCCCGGCTGTGGAATGAACTCCCTAAGGAGGTTCGCCTGGCACCTACGCTATATTCTTTCAGACGCCAGGTGAAGACCTTTTTATTCTCTCAGTCTATAAATTTAATTTTAACTTTGCTGTTTTAAATTTGTATTTTAAATTTGTATTTCTGCACTGATGCTGATTTTATCCTGGTTCTGCTTTTATATTGTATTTTATATCATGTTTTTATACTGTTGTTTTATACTTTGAATGGTTTTAATTCAATAGCTTCAGCTATTGGGCGGTATAAAAATGCAATAAATAAATGAAGGCTGGGGTGCCAAAGAAACAAGGCCAGAGTCTGGTTGTTGATCAGACCTGACCTGGAAGTATTCACAGCCAGGACAAGTCAAGAGGAACCGGAGGGTGCCTGGCAGGGAGCGGGGGCATCTATACAGCACCGTTTTACCTACCAATTCCCACAAAACCCTATAGCATCACTGCTGTAAAGTGGCATCGCTAGGATTACATGGCAGGAGTGAAAATTCCTTCCAGGGAAATTCGCAGTGCCATTGTCACACAGTGTGCTGCTAGGACATAGGAGAGCAATGATGCCCCTTCTTCCTTCACTCTGCAGACTCAAGAGGTACAATTGTTGTTTTCTGATCCCAACACCCATGCACCAACTGTCTCCCAGGTACTGTCTGCTGGTTATCACTACTAATGTCAAGCATAGTGATGGGTGGAATAAGCAAAACTCACATCTGCTGATGTTCCATAGCCATAGCCATTCTGGAATCTCTTCCAGATTCTAAATGCCTTGGTTCTGTTGGTGAAATGAGAGGGATCTACAATCTGGCCACATCCGTCATCAAACATTTGCCGTTTTCACTCACAGCAGTAGTGAGAGCATGTGGTTGAGGCATCAGGGTACATCTAGGTTGCCCTGTCTGTGTATCCCATGAGAAAATCCTCTCGTAGGTGCCCACAAGGTGCACGAGATGAGTCAGAAACCGAATGTGAGCTTTTGCTTAGCTGACCACATCCTCTTTAAACGGCTGGCAGAGTAGGCAGTAGGAACTTTGCCTCTTGGGTCATCTGAGTACTGCTTGTATTGGTGAAGCCACAATTAAAGGGGGGGAACAGACACAGTCTGCCTGCATCATTCTGTAACCCTCCAACATTCATGTTACAATGGTGGAGACTCAGGGCAAAAGGATGGTGTATCCAAGACTGTAAGAGGGTGAGTTTTAGTGGCTTTCATCTGACCATTTGTTCTGGCAAGGAACTGCAGCATTTTCATCTCGTGTGTTATAGTTGGAATCATAGTGTAAAGGGTCTATTCCCACAACTACTTCAACACATGGTAGTTATGAGCATCGCTGGTGACTTCCAGGGTTGTGCTGAGAAGCCAATTGTGTACATCTGCCACCATCTGTTGATTTGTGGGGGACAGTGGAGGGGCAGACCACATTTAGAGAGAAAGAGAAGTGGGTTGGGATCTTGGATCACTGGACTAATGTTGCTTTAGGATTAGCAATACCTAGATATGCAGTTGCTCTTGCACTACCATAATGATGGCTAAACCTACAGGTTTATAAATAATCAGGTCATTAATTAAGACATCAGAAGTCTCTAGTGCTTCTCAGGACTGACCCTACCATGAGGCAGAGTGCAGCAGGAAGTGGTGGGGAGGCGTTGAGGATCAGGATATTGGAGAAATCCATTTTGGGGGTATAGTTTGACAGGTTTTCCTAGGTTCACACCTGCAGAGTTTGTTTCGGTTCTCGCTGCTCTACTCGGTTTGATCTGCAGTGTGTTGAGCAATTCACAGATTTTCCAGGCGTTTTGCACATTTTACCCCTGCACATTCTGCAATTTGCGGACATTTCTGAGCCATTTGCGCAAATTTGGCCATAATTTGCACAAATTGTTCAGAAATTTCCGCAAATTGTGGAACATGCCAAAAAAAAATAATGTAAAACCATTCCTGGCGTTCGGGGAACAGCCCGCAGCTCATCTTGCAAACATAAATTGAGTGGTCCATGCCACGGAATTCCAGCAATTTTAAAAAGAAAAGAACCAGATTCCCCAGCGACAGACATCCCTAGTTTTGGACAGAACTGTGTGTGCCATGCAGCTTTCCCTGCATCCTCTAACCTAGCCTCATACCCTCAGGTGCAGCGCAGGGGGATGCCTTGTTACTATATTGAAGTAAGATTCAGCTGCCAGTCTGGCTGGCTTTTGTACCTGGAATGAGGGAGTGTGCCATCTTGTTTTTCACCTCAGGCTGCAAAATGTCTTGGGCCAGTCCCTGGTGTTTTCCACTCCAAGGAAACTTACTTTGTAAAAGCTAAGAGATGGGAGTTTTACATATTACAAATGCTTCCAAATTAAAAATAAAAATTGTTTACCATGCGGTATGAGGAGCTGCATGTCCAAAGACCCACTGGACTATAAATCATGCAGTTCTCAGGGCTGTAGCCAGAATCCACTCTGGTGTCATCCTTCTGCTCCTATCAGCTGACAGAAAACAACCTCTGGTTTTCTTTAATTTTGCTCTCAAAACATAATGCCTTCTTTGAGAACATGTTGTTGGAAAAAGAGCTTGCAATATTTAAACTGACCGTTTATTCCAATAAAAGCTCTCACTGCATCTCATGCTGCATGTCTTGGGACAAGGCCACATGAGAGCATCCTCTGGGTTGTTAGCTTACCATCCAAAAAGAGTAGTAGCATTTTGCATCAAATTCAGAACATAACAGTTTCCATACTGGATATGAATTTGTTCATGCAAAGAATGACCTCCTTTTGAGCATGGCTGGCTAGGGAATGCTGGGAATTGCAGGACTTTTTTCTGTCTAAACATGCATAGGATGTGCCCTAAGTGTGTTTAGGATTGCAGCCTTAAGACATTTCTCTGGGTTCCACTGAAACTTCCAATTTGGGCTCTTAAATCCTTTTCACATCCACATTCTCACATTTACATTCCAGAGCTGCTGTCCTGATATATGGCTAGTCCAAAAATGCCTTCCAGATAATGTATCATTAACACAATTCCAAATTACCAGAAGCCTCTGTACATGTGCAAAGCATGGCTTGCGAACATGTAGAAACTTTTTCCAATTCGATGCAACCTTGTCTCCACAGCTTACTTTTCTAACCTTCTGTCAGGTCTTGTTTTGTGGATATTGCTTGCCAAATTCCCCTCTGTGGATTACAGCCACAATATTGGCTCCATGATTCCCACGTGGATCACATCCCCTCTCTCCACACATGCACATTATATAACAAGAATCAGCATTAGGTCTTGTTCATGGTGCCATTAGGTGGCAGTCTAAGCTAATACTTAGGGTGCAGCCTCTTTCGAAAAACTCATGTGGGGAAGCAGCCAGTGTAATTCTGAAAACCTGGCAGGATTTTGTCAGACATAAATCTAAAGGCCACGTCAAGTTATTATTTGAATGGGTGTACGTGACATGACACACATTGTGAATACATAAAAATTAACATTTGAAGCACAAACATTTAAAAAAGACATTATGTTGTGGAAACACCATGCGAGGATGACCAGGTTTGTAACAAGTGCCCATGAAAATAACAATGTGTGAAACAGCCCTGTGATTAGGGTGACTATATGAAAAGGAGGACAGGGCTCCTGTACTGTATCTTTAACAGTTGTATTGAAAAGGGAGTTTCAGCAGGGGTCATTTGTATATATGGAAAACCTGGTGAAATTTCCTCTTCATCACAACAGTTAAAGCTGCAGATGCCCTGCCCTCTTTTAAATCTGGTCACTCTAGTATAGCTCCTGCAGCTTTAACTGTTGTGATAAAGAGGGAATTTCACCAGGTTCTCCATATATACAAATGACCCCTGCTGAAATTCCCTTTTCTATGCAACTGTTAAAGATACAGGAGCCCTGTCCTCCTTTTCATAGTGAAGCTCTCAGAATTCCCCCCACCTCCATCCAGGACTCTGATATCAGACTCTCACACAATTCTGTACGGCTATCCCAACACATAGAAAGATGCAGGTCTGTGACCATTTCTGGCTGCTTCCTTGCTTTCATTGGTTTTCAGAATAGGTGCTGGGAATTGAAACAAACAGCACTGCTTGCCCAATAGGAGCCATGCCTTTTCTTTCTACAGCCACAAGCAAGGGAAGTTTTACCTAAGGCAGTTCAAGTTTGGCATTAGCTGAAAATCAGAACCTCAGGGAAATCGAATATATGTTTAAAAACTGTGTGGCAAGGTAAAGTGATCTTTTTCAATTTAAGGTGAGGTGTAAGATAGACCCGAAGGGAGGAGAAGGAATTCTTAAGTCCTTCAATTCTCAAGTTCTTAAAATCAGAGAGCTTAAGGCTATAATCCTAAATCTGAGAGTAAGTAATCAGTGGGATTTACTTCTAATTAGACACGTATTGTTCAGTAAGACTGCAATCCTATCCATGCATATTTAAAACTACACTAATCGAACACATTGGGAATTACTTCTGAGTAAACGCACATAGGATAGGGCTCTAAGGCTGCAATCCTAACCACATTTTCTGGGAGGAAATCCCTTTGAACTTGTGGGAGTTACTATCGAGTAGGCTAGCATAGGATTATTCTGCACATCTCTTACTGTTCTGAGTCTACAAACATCGGGCATTGGTGTACATTGTCTACTTGGAACAGAAAGCAGAGTAGGAATAAATGGTACATTCTCCTAATGGAGGGGAATAAATAGTGGGGTCCCACATGGGTCTGTATTGGGACCAATGTGTTTCAACTTGTTCATAAATGATGTAGAATTAGGAGTAAGCAGTGAAGTGGCACTAAATTATATGGCACTAAATTATTTAAGGTGGTTAAAACAGAAAGGGATTGTGAGGACCTCCAAAAGAATATCTCCAGACTGGGACAATGGGCATCCAAATGGCAAATGCAGTTCAATATTAGCAAGCGCAAAAAAACCCATCTTCAAGTATAACCTGATGGGATCTGAGCTAGCGGTGACTGACCAAGAAAAAGATCTTGGGATTGTGGTGGACAGCTCGATGAAAATGTCAACCCAGTGTGCAGCCGCTGTCAAGATGGCACACTCCAGGTTAGCCATTATTAGAAAAGGAATTGAGAATAAAACTGTCAGTATCATACTGCTTTTATACAAAGCTATGGTGCGAGCATACTTAGAATACTGTGTACAGTTCTGGTCACCTAAAAGGGATATTGCAGAGCTGGAAAGAGTGCAGAAAAGGGCAAGTGAACTTATCACTGGGAAGGTTACAACTGTTGGGATTGTTTAGCTTGGAAAAAAAGAGGGTAAGGGGAGACTTGATAGAGGTGTATAAAGTAATGCAAGGTGTGGCGAATGTGGATAGGGAGACATTTTGTTCCCTCTCTCATAATGCTAGAACCTGGGATCATCCCATGAAGGTGATTGATGGAAGAATCGGGACAGATAAAAGGAAGGACTTCTTTACATAGTGCATAGTTAAACTATGGAATTCACTATCACAAGATGTGGTGATGGCCAGCAATTTGGATGGCTTTAAAAGGGGGGTGGATACATTCTTGGAGGAGAAGGCTACCAACAGCTACTAGTCCTGATGGCTATTTACTACCAGTATCAGAGACAGTAAGCCTATATACACCAGTTGCTGGGGAACACGGGCAGCAAGGTGCTGTTGCACTTGTGTCCTGTTTGTGCATTCCTGATCGACAGCTGGTTAACCACTTTGTGAACAGAGTGCTGGACTAGATGGACTAGTCTGATCCAGCATGGCTCTTATGTTCTTAAACTGATTGCTTCTTGTCCTTTCCTCTGGCTTGCAACTTGACAACCCAGTGTGGTGGAGGGGAGGCAGCTTGTGCCATGAGCTGCATCCTTAATGTGACGACTTAGCATCCCACCCCACCCTACCCAGCCCTACATGTAAAGGTCTCTGAGGGAACCTGGATCGTGAGCCATTTCAATTTGAAGTATAACCCCTAGGTGTTTTACATTATCTGATGATGTTGCTGGGATGTAGTTGAAATGAATCAATGAAGTCATTTCGGAATTCAGTAACTGCACGATCATATATATGCCCGGTGGATTTGACCCATACAGATTATTTTGCAGTTTTTGAAGTCTTAAGAGATCAGTGTTGATTCATTTCAGAAGAACTTTTCTGCTGGTTCTCAGATTCGCTAGACTTCAACTGGTTCTCAGGTTTAGCAAACTTCAAACTACACTGACTTCTACCCTGGCATCTCATGAGAAAATATCCGCCTGGCAGTCACTCAGAAGACTCTCAGGACCATCCTACACAAAAGCACAGGGCATATCTTCCAAGAGTGTCATAAATTGCTGGTGTATGGAATTTGTATCAAATTCTGGAATTTCCCTTCCACTTCATCTACTGGGCTGACACAATACAATTGGCATGCTTTGGAACAGGGTTGTGTCTTGAAATTTAAAATTTGGAAAATTATTTCTGGAATAAGATGTTGCGTGATAAATCTACAAGCCTTTATGTCTGAATGTGGCTAGGGATTGTGGAGAACTTACTGCTTTAATATTGGTAATTCGGAGGAACTAACTTATTCATTAATTCCTATACAAATAAATCTGCACTGCTGCTGAGATTTTATCCCGGTTGTGTGTTTATATTGTATTTTATATTATGGTTTTATACTGCTGTTTTATACTTTGAATGGTCTTAATTTTTGTGAATCGCCCAGAGAGCTTCAGCTACTGGGCGGTATAGAAATGCAATAAATTAATAAATAAAATAAGTTAGGGTGCAATCCTTTGCATTGTTTAGAGCTACAGAAATGTGGTGTAGTGGCAAGAGTGTTGGAGAGAGTCGGGAGATCTGAGTTCTCCTCCCCACTCAACAATGGAAGCTCACTGGGTGATTTTGGGCCAGTCACAGGCTCTCTGCCTAACTTATTTCACGGGGCTGTTTTTGTGAGGATAAAATGCAGGAGGGGGCGGTTATATATGCCGCCATGAGTTCCTTGGAGGAAAGAAGGCAGGATTTAAATGTAATAAATAAATAAATAAATAAATGTTTAGGCAGAAAAAGTCCTACAATTCCTTTTTTCTGTCTAAACAGGCATAAGATTGCACCCTTGAGAGCTCACTCAATGATTCCTTACCTATACAATGAAAAATACCTAAGATACAAACCAAAGTCGTATTTATATTATTGAAAGTTATCTCTCTGTACTTCCACGTTACTTCTGCAGTCTCAAAAACGTAAGAAAAGCCCGCAAGAGCCATCTAAGTCCTCTTAAAATTAAAAGCACTTACTTCGGAATAAACGTTACTAGAATTGGCCTTTTGCACCTTTTACAGCTCAATCCTACACACATCTATTCAGAAGGATTCGCTAAGATTGCAGCCTTAGGGCGCGATTCACCACCCGGCCCCGTGTCGGCACAATCGCACGCGGTGCAGCGGGGGTTGGGGTCGGCCTAGGCTTGGGACCGGACTGGGGCTGGGAAGGCCCCGGAGAAAAGGAGCCCGACTCTTTCTCTCGGGGACTTTCCCAGTCCGGTCCCCGCAGACGTACAGATCTGCTCTCTCACCCTAGCCGGCGCACAGAGCGGGAGGAAGCGCTGGCTTTCCTCCTCGGCGTCTGGAGCGCAATTATTGTTAACACGCCGGCGCCTGCCGAGGGGAAGAACAAGGGATCGGAGGAATCACTTCCTAAGCGGAAATCGATCCTCATCGTAGTCTAACGTGAAAACACGGTTAAAGATATAAGGCGGGTGAGTTATTTCACCCTCACAGCTGTGCTCATTGAGTAACGCCGCAATCCTCTATGCATTTACCTGCGAGTAAACTCCACCGTCCTCAATAGGGCATACTTCTGAGGAGACATGTCTGGATTTGCCCTAATATCCTTCGCGAGGCCTAAACTAGAGAGCAAAAAGCACATCATGATAATATCTGGCCAGAGATTTTCGCCTCTCGGAATTAAAAATGACTTGTTTTCCGGCCCCTTTTTCACGACTTTCTCATTCGTGTTGGGGACGTTCCCCCACCCCCTCGGGCCAGGTTAGAAATCTATGGCCCTGATAATAGCAGAGGAGTAACTGTATTTGTTACAGCAAAAACAAAACGTGTGGCATCTTAAAAGGTTTTATTGTGGCATATGGTTTTGTGGATTAGAGCCCTCTGAGGAAGTAGGCTGTAGTCCACAGAAGTTTCACAGAGGAAAAAATACATTGGGTGTGCCCTGCAGAGAGAGGCAAAGGGCACAGATGGTACATAGTATTTTGGGGTTGGGAGTTTTGTCCCACTTGTTAGTTTTCTGAAGGAGAAATAGTATATTTCACTTAATGCTCGACGCACGTATCTTCTCTAAAGTAAATCCCATTTATTTTGAGGAAGGTAACTTTCAAGAAAGCATGTTTAGGATTGGAGCCTTACTTTAATTTTCAGTTTATTATTCATTTATAATGTATATGTGAGAAGTGCCTTTCTTTTAAGTAACCCCAGGGGCCTAGCAATAGTTGGGTACATTTGCTTCCCCCTACCCGGTCTCCCTGTTTCACGTATGGTCACAATAAATCATTTGATCTTTCCGGTACCATAAGTTTCTGTTTGATTTCCCTGCTGTTTGATTCTGATCCTTCTGCTGTTTTTTTATGTCTTGCTCTTTTTAGAAACATTGGATATGACTATTGATCATAATAGTGTAGTGATCTGTAATTGACTTGCTGATTGCATTATTTTTGTCTTTAGACACCACAATGGAATCAGAATAGCAGAGTTGGAAGGGGCCTACAAGGCCATCGAGTCCAACCCCCTGATGGCTTCCCACATTTCCTAATCCCCCTAATCCTGAGAACTAATTCAAGGTATATATATATTACATTCATTAAACAGTAAACCTGCCAATAACTCCTCAATAAATGTCAGAATTTGGGATTCCTTTGAAAAACACTATTTCCCTCATATTACCTTAGACCCCATCTACATCCAATATTGCTTGGTATTTCTGAAATATATTTTCTGTTATAAATACCTTTGCTCTGAATTGTTATTTGGCTAACACTTCAAGAAGTTCTTTTACGTTTGTAGTGGTTTCACATTAAACAGTTTTGTTTTGTTTCCAAACATTTTGTTGTTGCTTGCTTGCTTCCTGTAGCAAACAGGCATCAAAGCTGGAATTGATTGTAGCACCATGTTAATGGATTTTAGGCAAACTACTGAATTCAGTGGTGCAGCGAGGTAATTTTAGACCCTGGACCTAATTGTCTTATAGGGGACATCCTTTACATGGCCATGTTGTATTATTTCAATTGTGAAACACACCATTAATATTCCACCTCTCCAAATAAAGTCTTTTAAAACCCCACACACAGCTGTTTTCTAATCCTGATTTTAAAAAAAGACTCTGAGCATGTGCAGAGTTTCATGTTTTAAACTCACTAAAGTCATGGCATCATTATGAGTACAGGAATAAAACGGTATTTCTTTCTGCTGCCCTGGTTCAATCAGCAGTTTTTCTGGATCATTTTGTCCTCAGTGCATTTTCTTGAGGTTTTGAAAATAAAGGCTTAGTTTTTGGTTCTGTCACTATTTGGATTGCCAAATCTTGTGGATTGACCTGAAGTTTCAGGTTTAATTTTAATTACTTTCTCAAGGACTCGGGGGAGGGGGCGGAAGTTGAATTTCTTGGTGAGGAGTCAGAAGGAAAGTGGCAAAGTATTTCCCCATTCTAAAGTTTAAACCAGCATATTATTCTAGTATTCTTCTCTCTCTGCAAGAAAGTTGCTGAGAAATGGTCACCAATACAGGATTCTAAATCTATATGAAAACACATGGGAAAGAGGATAATAATCCTGCCGAGGACTGGAGATCAGCTATGAGGTGCTTCAGACCCCTAAAAAAATCATTTGAGTGTCTCCAGGCTTTGCCCCCACCCTGACCCAACAGATCCCACCCCTGAGTCTAAGAACTGAAGCATCAGTAGACCTGGGAAGACTAATCACAGCTTGTGATACTTGGAAAGTCTCCAAGGGTAGGCACATTGGTAAGAGTCACAGCTGAATTTCAATTGGTCCAATGTTTTTAAAATTAATGCTTGAGGAACACTTTATTTTGATAGTCTTAATATGCATAATCCTAAAAAAAAATTGTGCTGGCAAATATGCAAATATTTGTGCTGGCAAATATGCTTGTGATATTGGTACAGCATTACTGGCAGTTTAATTATGTGTTTTGTCTGGATGTGTGGAAAATGTCACAAAAATTAATATACTGATCAGCAGAAGAACAAAGAGGCACTTTTGAGAATAATAGTTTAAGTTTCTGCATGAGCTTTCACAGGTAAAACCTACTTCATCAGATGCAGGTATGGATAGAAGCAAGATGGGATAGTCACAGTGCTAAGGCAGGTAGGGAGAGGACATGATGTTTTCATTTAAAGAGATATCTAGATATGCAAAAAAGCCGTTATCTCTGATCAAAGCCAAACTTATGCGTACAGATGTTAGTTTGACTTCCTGAATTTATTTTCTTTAGAACAGCTATTATGTCCAGGAGAATAAAATGCACAGCAAAAGGCTTCCTAACATTTTTGGTCTTTATATCTGAATTGTGTTTTGTCATACTGCTGCTGTACCTGTTGCTAAATCTCATACTAGCACTGCTTACGATGAAGCTGTAAATCAAAGTCCCTCTTTGTAACACTGAATTTCATGATTAGTCAACTCTTGTTTCGACTACGTCACATATGTAGCAAAAACGTGTCTTGTGTTTGTTTGTTTTTTAAGTCTATCGTGGAATGGCTTTTTGTGTATTTTTATTTATTTGTAGGACTTTTACCCACTCTTCAGCCAAAAAAGGCTCCTGAGGCAGCTTACAAAGATTAATAATGGACAATCTTATGTTCTTAATCCCTGCCCTCTTGTTTGCAATCTAAAAGACACAACACAAAAGGAAAAGGGGTTGGGCAGGAGGAGGAAAAAAGCACAAATTCATGCACCAGTTCACATAAATTTTCCTTCTGGCAGGGAGGGGTGAAGCTCCCTCCCTCCAGCTGCTCCATCCTTGGCTGATGTGTAGGGCCAGGTTGGTCTCCGCCTTGCCGTGATGTTTTTCCTGAGAGGCAGGGAGTGCAGCCTCCCAGTGGCCCTTGGTTCTTTGGCCGCTAAATGAGGCCAAAATCGGCAGTCCCAGGGAGCTGTCAGCTGGAGCTGTGTGTTCCTTCCTTTTTAAAATTAGTAGCAAAAAGTAGAAATCATTTCTCTAGCTGTAACACAATGGCATCAATATTGGGTGTGTGTTTTTCATACCAGTGTGATAGATTGTAACATGGATTTTCTCCTATGATGTCTTACAGGTTGTTGGTGACAATCCTGAATTTTACTTATTTATTATTTTATTTTTTGCCTGATGTTAGAGTTACTGTGGTTGCTTAGTTTCTCTTTTTATAATTTATATTTTGTTATGGCGCGTGGTTGAGTTAAATAATTGTGAATTGGACTAATCATCACTCCTCTCATAGCAAATGTAGTAGGTGAGTGCCAACTGAAATGGGGCTATTGAGTAACAAGAAAGAGGTATTGTCCTGCTTAGGAGAACGCTGAGGTTTGCGTAGGGACAAAACATTACAATAAGTTAAAAAACTTAGGATGTCCAGGAGCCATAGTATGTTGGGTATCATTTGGAAAAGAAAACCGGGGTGGGGAAAATTAATTAGACTGTTTGAACCCTTTATAGCTAATAGTATCCTGGAGGCAGCTGTAGCTAGCTAGCTGACTGGAACCCTGAAGAGGAGATGAGGATACTCTGCAACATTTTGTAGCAGGACACTTCTCAGCTATGATTTTGAGCTTTAACAAACTTGAAAATCACAATATGTAAAATGAAACTAAAGCTGTAAATATCAAACTGCCTGCGGAAATATTTGCCAGTTGCCAAAATGCTTCACTTCATATTTTTATGGAACATGTATATATGCACTTTAGAGAGCAATCCTATGCATGTTTAGACAGAAAAAAGTCCTACAACTCCAGCATCCCCCAGCTAGCCATAGTAGGTGGGGAATACTGGGATTTGTAGGATTTTTTTCTGTCTAAACATGCATAGGATTACATTCTAAATGACCTTACTACACTCATAATGATAGAATATGTGTGTCATAAAAAAAAAGTGGTATCTCCACCACATCTGCAATTCTCTTAATATCTCTCTGTCTTTATCTTTCCAGCTTGTACCAGCTTGCAAAATGTACAGGAAATGTTTATTAATGGTACAGCCTGTGTCACCAGACTAAAACTTTATTCCAAATGTTTTCTTTTAAGCATACTTTATTTAATTTCTGAATAACTTAGGACACAGTCCTATGTATGTTTAGAGAGAAGAACGTCCTACAAAAAAGTCTTACAACTCTCCCCCCTATTTTTGGTGTTGTTGCTGACAAAAAGAAGTTCTAAATGTCATCGCTTTCTCAGAAATGAAAAGATGGAGATAATTGGGAAAGATTGAAAGGGCATTCCAAATTTCATTTATTTATTTTTCAAAGTTGTCAGGAGTGCGTGAAGGGAAGCAGCAGCATTGATTTCACTCTCCATTTCACTGGGTAACGCAGAGAGGAGGAGGAGGAGATGTATGGAAGCCCTTCAATGGGAGGGAAATAGGGAAACTCTGCACAAAGGCTGACTGCTACCCCCATTGTTGACAGCCAGTAAATAGTAGAAGCCAGTCTCATGGGAGCAAGCTAAAACAATACCACAAAGTTAGCACACCCAGAATATATATATATATATATATATATATATATATATATATGTGTGTGTGTGTGTGTGTGTGTGTGTGTGTGTGTGTGAGTGAGTGAGAGAGAGAGAGAGAGAGAGAGAGAGAGAGAGAGAGAGAGAGGTATAAATCCATGGTAAAAGTAGTCTTAAGAAATTCAGAATATAAGGTCATTAATACCATGAGGAGGATAGTTTGGGGCATACATTAGCCAGGCATCACAATGATATGGGGCGGGGGAGGGGTGCATATTGATTGGCTGTAGGTTTTGCCTAAGGAACCCTACTGTGGAATTCTATGTCTAATCAGAAAAGCCTCATTGCGTTCAATGGGACTTATGAGTATGTAGTTGTGAAATTTAAGCTAGAAACTTTTGGGCACATCGCTCAAAACCCACATTCCTATCCACTACACTACCCCCCAAAAATATAAAAGGATGAGGACAAAGAGAAGGAAAATCAACCATTTCTGAAGCATAGGGTGATGAGAAAGCTCTTTGGCAATTGGCAGTATTAATTAAAGCCAGAAATGTTATGTGAAAGCTGAGTTTGAATTCACTGTTATATATTTATAGAGTTTTCATGTTTTCTTTAAGGACTAAAAATCAGATCACACCTGGATAATTTTTTATATTTCAATTTTTAATCAAGATTAAGTAAGTTTACTATACAGAAACCCAGACATAAGGGAAAGAAAATTGTCTGAAAGACTAATTTTTGAACTGATTCATAACAGCAACAGAGTAGTATTTATTTATTTATTACATTTCTATGCCTCCCAATAGCCGAAGCTTTATCTTTAATTATACATACAGGGTTTGTGGTTTTTGTTTTTTGTCTGCTTAGCTGACTGCTTTAAAGAATATTTGTTACAGAATTACATGATTACTTATCATTTTCCTTCTATACTAATTTAAACATATTTTCAATAAGCCATTCATCAGATTTGCAAAGCAACATGAAATCTTAATGGGGGGGGGGGGAGAGAGCAGGCAGAAGGGTGCTTATAGCTAGACATATATCAATAGCATTCACTTTTCAGCACTTTTCATACATGATTCTAATTGCAACTCAAATCACTCATAGTCAAATTCATTTAAGCCAGTTGAAACAGCTTTATAAAGCCTTGCATGTGTTAAACCTCCATGCTTATCATGCCAAAGATATCAAAGGCCAATCTTATATAAGCATATTCAAGTGTACATATAATGCATAATAAAATATGTCATTTTGATATTACTGTAATTTACATCAGATAGTCAAAATATACCCATTTTCAGGTAAACTTAATACAAGCTTCTGGACCTTCTTTCCATCATCACCATAGCTTGGCCATCCTGCTGAGTAGTCCCAGCAGTCCAGGGCAGTAGTAGACCACTCTTGGAGACTTATAAACCTGTCCCTCTACTATTTGGGTCTCCTATCTGGGTAGATAGGGCTGGTTTGAGCTTCTTCCTACTGGCAAACAGGAGGCTTGACTCTGTAGATGAAAAAGAGAGAGCAGAGCTTTGCATATTTTCCCTTTTTCTACAAAAAGAGGGGAAGTTCTTCCACACCTGCTGTTGGAAATGCTGATCCATAAAGACATAGATGACAGGGTTAATGCAGCTGTTTGTGAAAGCCAGGCAAACACTGATGGGCAGCGCCCACTTGAGAGCCATCAACGCTTGGCAAGAGAGACCAATGTCCTGCGTTATGATGAAGATGAAGTATGCCTTGATGGTGTTGAAGGGCAGCCAAGAACAGATGAATGCTCCAATGATGGCGAAGATGATTTTAAGAGCATTGTTTCTCCTCTTGCCTAAGCTGACATGGCCCCGAAGCTTGGAGGAAATGGAGCAATAACAGAACAAGATAATTCCCAAAGGCAGCAGGAAAGTCAAGGCAAGTATAACCAAATTGAAGGTGGGAGAGGGCTCCTCGTCCTGACATAAAGATTTGTTTTTTCCCACAAGGATCAGCTTTCTGTAGACCAGAGATGGTATTCCCAACAGAAGGGAGACCAGCCAGATGCAACCACAGCTTATGCCTGTGCTCTTCTTAGTTCCGATGGACTTTGAATCCCAGTGCTTGGAAATCACAAGAAAACGTTCCACGCTCATGCCCGTCAGGAACAACATGCTAGAGTAACGGTTCACAGAGAGAGCATAGCTACTGAACTTGCATAACCCTTCACTAAAGCACCAGTAGCTGAGAGCCTCTGATACAGCCCAGAAAGGCAAAGTACAGACAAAGACCAGGTCAGCTATGGCCAGGTTGAGGACAAAGGTGTCCACCAACCTCTTGCTGCCTTGTTTTCGTGCCATCAGCAGGATCACCAACAGGTTCCCAAAGAAACCAACCAGGAAAGTAATGATGTAGAAGGTGGGGATAAAGATGTAGGCAAATGGCATTTCTTTCAAGATGCAGGTGTCATCATTTGTAATGTTTGAGTCATAGTAGTCTGTAATGGATGATTCAGAGCCACTATTCCAGCTTTCGGTTATCACTGATCCAGTCTCCAACTGAGCAGCTTCCATCTCTAGCCAAAGGCTCACCAAAGACTCTTCAGCACAACTGTTGCAAGGGTTTTCCAACGCACGTTTGATCTAACAGGCTGGGTGTTGTAGTTTAAAGGAGTGGTTTTCTTGTTGTTGTTTTAAAGACTTGTAGTAACTTCCTCTTGTTTTCATGAAGGTACCAAGCAACCATTAGAATGCTGAGATAGACCTAATTTTAGAAGCCCTATAAGAACGCAGAAAGTGTATATCAGCATTCTGGAGTGTGGCTGAAGCGTATATGCATTTCTGATAGTGTTGCATGGTGACAATTTCTTTTCTCGTTGCAGAATTTTAATGTTTTTGAACATATATATATATATATATATATATATATAACTGGATAATGACCATGATAATTACATGAAAGGAAATTGTCCTTTCACATAATACTAATGTCAAAATTGCCTCTCAGGGCTGATGATTTATTTGCAGTGTGGTCTTTATCTGAACTCCCAAACTATTAAACTGCAAATGTTCTCTACAATCACTAGGGGAAAAACATAATTCTTCAACAGGATCCTTTCTATTTGCTGCTAAATATTCCAGTTAAGTTTATGTAGATAAGTGTTTTAACATAGAAAATTAAAATGTACATACTAGTAGCAAAAAGGGGGGGGGCAAATCTTCAAAATGGTACTGGAAAATTTACTTTATAAAATACTAAAAGTCACTTATAAAAAAAACTGATGCATTTTGGTAAATGTCTTCTTTAGGAGCACAAGAATACAGTTTTCTAAATACCTTTTTTGAGATATATTGCCTTAATAGGAAAACTGCATTTTTGTGCCCCTAAAGAAAACTTATTCCTAAACATGTCCGGCATTTTACAAGGGTATTTATACATTAAATTTCCAGGACTCTTTAGCAGCTTTGATTCCTTTTCATGTTTGCTGTCCCCCCCCTTCCTTCAAATTTATATTTACATTAGCAGTTAATTAACTCTTAATTCAATTTTTAAAGTTGTTTCTCGCCTGCCCAAGGGTCTCTACTTCCCTTGCTCGGCTTCGTCCATTTTCTTCTGCTGCCCCTTATGCCTGGAACGCTCTACCAGAACATTTGAGAACTACAAGTTCAACCGCAGCTTTTAAAGCTCAGCTAAAAACTTTTCTTTTTCCTAAAGCTTTTAAAACTTGATTTTGTTCTGACTTTATACTGTTAGTTTTACCCTACCCAGTGCCTGTTTACCCTACCCTGTGCCTGTTTGCTTTCTCTTCTCCTCCTTATTGTTTTATTATGGTTTTATTAGAATGTGAGCCTATGCGGCAGGGTCTTGCTATTTACTGTTTTACTCTGTACAGCACCATGTACATTGATGGTGCTATATAAATAAATAAATAAATAAATAAATAATAATAATAATAATAATGTTTTATTTTTTAAAAGAAAGGAAATACATAAAAGAATCTATAAAATATAAATAAATAGTATTGAATGGATGAATGAATCAGTGAATTAATCAATAAATAACAGGCAACAAACATAACAAATGTGCAAGATGTAAAGTAACTAGATGCAAAGATGGACAGGGCTGCCGTACCTTTAACAGTTACGTGTAAACGGAAATTTTGTCAGATGCAGCTTTTCATTCCTGAGTCAGAATAGCTGTAGCTGCTGAAATTACCCCGCATATTTCCCTGCTTTGCATCTCTGTATGGTCAGTCTAGCAAGATGGATGATAAGATACACATTCAATGTTATCAGAATGGTTTCTGGTAACAAAACGAAAGCTTTATGCTTCCTATGATCAGTAACAGCAGCCACAGCAAACACTGCAGTTGCACTATTAAATTAAATACCAGTTTCTACTTGTCATCTTATTGCTTTCTAGTGCATTACACTAAGCCTGAGGCTGAGTTGTGAGAAGAGCATTCACCTATATATCTTTCCAGTTCATGACTCAGACCACAAACCTTTTAAAAATAAATAGTATCAACGAAAGATGAGGGAGGAGGCACTGGAGAAGTCAATAAAAGTTCTTCCACATACAATCTTCCCTGCTCATATAACGATGGAATCCCAAGCTCATTATGCTTCTATTAGCTTCATCCCATGTACCTTTTTTCCTCGAATTATCCCCTACAGCGCTAAGCTGTCGCCATTGTTGTTAGCTAAATCACATCCTGGGTGGCAGCGCTCCCAAGATCCTTTGCATACCAGGAAATGGGTTTAAGGGGGGAAATGCAAAAAATCATAAAAATCAACAGATGACCCAATCCGATTCAAATTTGGTGTGCTTAAAGCTCTCCTTAATATCTATTACTGTGCCAATTTTGATGTCTTTATCTTTCCACAACTAAAGGACTGGTTCACAATTCTGTCCACGCTGGGGATGTAATGTGTGCGCATATCCTTTCTTTCCCCACCATACATGAAATAATGTGTGGTGTAGGCCTTCATGCTGCCTCCTGTACATGGACAGCTGTACATGCCCTCTCCCCATCCCCACATATTGGATGCTTGGAAATGTGAGTTTCTGAACTGGTCCAAAAGAGTGCTGTATAAATGAAGAATAATGAGGAGAGCAGTAGGTGAAATTTATGCTGAAACCAGATTCTAGCAGTATCTCGTACAACCAAGACAAATAGAGGATCTCTTCATGAACGGCAACCTCACGTTAGCCGTTTCATTGTGGTTATGACTACTAATTCCAAATAAGGTAAACATTTTAACCAGCCTTGACTTCACACCAGTATGTTTACCAATTCCACAAGCTAAGTATAATCAAGTATCAGAGATTTTCTTGTATGTCTGTTATCACACCATCAGGTTCTGTTTGTCCATCTTAGTTAAATACTTTGTTGTTTGTTCTGTTAAATTAACCTGTTTATTTCCAAAATGTCTGCAGGCAAATTTTAAGAACTAAACATTACAAAAAACCCACCTTAGATCACATGAAGGTGTCTCAGTGCTGTGCAAAAGAATGAACTAATGACATTTTGGAAGAGTTTGTCCATAATGACGTAGAGTAGAATTATGTGTATGACCTGTTGGCTTGTGTGCTCCCCTTTGCCCTCTCCTCATTTGACATGGCCATGAGAAGATCAGAAACTTCTGCTTCCATTTTAAACTAACCACAATTTTTGTGTCATCGAATCCAGGACAAACTGTGTTTAGTTTAAACTATGTTTGTCCAAACAAACCCAGTGCCGTGAGCCACCAGAGGCTGCTGCAGTCTGTGTGTGATTGCGGCTGGCCTCATTGCAAGCTCCATCCGACGAGTGTTTTACTGCACGCTTGTTACTGGGTGCTCACGGATTGCTCACATAACGTCGTCTGCCTCTCGCACATCTTCCGCCCCTTCTGGCCTTCTTTGCACCGCAACCCTTCCCCCCCCCCCCCAGAAAAAGTCTGGTTGCTGCTCTCTCTTGCTGGACTGAATGGGCCTTGTTACTTCCTGTTTTCAGGAAGTGACGACAGAAGCGATGGGAGCCACACATTTCTACATAGATGTGATGGGGCCTTGTATGTCCCAGCACTTCGTCTTGTTTGCTTGAAAAAAGAGTCTTTTCCTCACTGTGTGGGACTTGAACCCTGCGTATGACCCTTTGCAGCTTCCGTACCCAAGGAGCTTTTGTTGAGTGCTGTGTGGTGCTCCCTCTTCTTCTTTGTGTGCTGTGGTCCAAAACAGAGGTTGTGAGGAACATATGGGGATTTGAACCCCTGGCGGTACAGATGTGTGAGGACATGTAATAGCAGAGTCAATGCTGGTTCCCCTACTGGGGCTGATGGAGTGAGGGTGCGTTGGCATTGTTCTGCATGTTCTGAGGGAGTGTTCTGGGGTGGGGGGTGTCCCACTGTGAGTCCATTGGTTGTGTCGGTGGCAATGCTGGCATGGTCCAGCCATTCAGTTCATACAGTGACCAACCACCTGCCTGTTGGAAACACATATGTAGGATAGCACCTTTCTGCTCATCTTCCCCACAACTGGTATATATAGACATACTGCCTCTGACACCGGAGGTAGCATATATAGCCATCATAACTAGTAATCAATAAGGGCATTATCATCCATAATCCCTTTTAAAATCACCCAAATTGGTGGCTATCACTACATCTTGTGACAGCGAATTCCATAGTTTAATAAGTTCTTTTGAGTTCTACCAATTCTGTAATTATACTTTAAAAAAAACCCAAATACGTTATTTATTTTTAAAATGTTGTATCCCAGAACTGGCAAATGATACAAAAATAGGTACAATTACATTAAAATACATAATAAAAATACATAAAATCAAATAACTAGAGCAAACAAAGGAGAGGGTGTGTGTGAACACACAGTAAGGGAGATCGCTGCAGATCTGAACTTATCCCCCTGAAAACAACAGCATAATTCTATACATATCTTCTAAGAAGTAAGTCCCACGGAGTTCGGTGGAACATATGCCCAGATAAATGGGTATAGGATTGCAGCCTAAGTGTGCAGTTCTATGGATGTTTAGACAGGAAAAAGTCCTACAACTCACAGCATTCTCCAGCAATACTGTAGGATGCTGGGTGTTGTAGGATCTTTTTCTGTCTAAACATGCATAGGATTTCACCTTTAATTTCTTATTTATCCACCTTTGGTCAAAGAGATATCATAATTTCTCTTATTTGTATAGAACAATTCTGTTTGCTTGTTTTAAACTGCTTTCAGATGCTTGAATAGGAAGGTGATTTCAGATTAAGGGGTTTCCAAAGCATCTAGAGGACCAAAAGACTCACACAGGTGCTAAACATAATTTAATGTTAGCGTTACTTGGTTCTGTTTATGGACAGACTAGAAATCCATAGCTGTAAATGAACCACGCTTGGCAAATCCTGAAGATGATGACATATGCTAATCTTATGAAGTAGGCATCACTTTCCCACCATCCCAACCCATTCCAAGTTAATCTGGCCACTGCTTGAATGCTTCATGATCCTTAATGCTTTGTCCTGGATTGGAGACCTTAAAAAGAGAGGAGGAGAGAGAAAAGAGAGATAGCAAGTCTAAACATATTGTCTTGGTAGAAAGCATTGGGGTGTGTGGAGTGGATCTGCTCCACTCCGAAATTCGAAGTGGAGGTCCAGTGATCAGCTTCTCTGCTTCGATTTTCGGAGCAGCTCCCTTGCTCCACTTCGTTGGATTATCCATCGAAGCGTTGCTCCGCTTTCAGATAACCGCTCCATTGTAATCTATGGAAAGTAACAAAAATGCTTACATCTCCGTCATTTTTAAAGATAAAGAGATGAAACTTGGCACCATGATAGCTCTTAAGTAGCCGTGCAGAGAGCACCCCCACCCCAATTTTGCCCCATTAGAGGAAACAGGCAGATCTCTATTTTTATAAACTGAAGATGCACAGTTGTACATCAGCAAAGTAAAGGATAAAAGATCCCACAAATGTGCAGTTTTGGATATAAATTGGGGTGAATTAACACAGCACCAAAGGAGTAAATTAATACAACCCTACCCTCTGCCCAGCTACTTAAGAGCTATCATTGCGCCAAGATTCATCTCTTTATCTTTAAAAATAACAATGTAAGCAATTTAGCTATTTTCCATGGACTACAATGGAGCAGTTATCCGAAAACAAAGTGGAGCTTCAACAGGGTTCCTCTCTGCTCACAGGTATTCAATGGCTTTTAAACTGTCCCCTCTCCACTTCAAAAACTCGAAGCTTCATCAACACTTCGTCAAAGCTTTGGATTTTCAGAGCAGAGTGCCCAGCCCTAGCAAGCATGCACCTCTCCACAAGGTCCTCCATGGAACTCCATGCAAAAGTTAGCTTTAATGGTGAATTTAAGTCTCATGTATCTACGGTTTGGGGGAAGCTAGTATTGCTGGAGCTAGTGCACAAATTATTAGCAAATTTCCTGCCCCCCTCCCAAAAAAAGAAAAGAGGGGTCCAGCTGGGGTTGGGAGCCTAGTAAAACTTGCAGTGCACTCAAAAATGGCAATATTTTCTTCATAAAAATGCCATGTTGAACAGCGAAATGAAATATATATAAATAAAAAGACAGTCATGCCCACCAGGCTCAGCCTATAGAGCAGGTTCCAATCTGTCCATCCCTCCCTGTATGACTGTGTCCTCAACAGTCATGCCTGTGTCCAAAAGCTGCTTATCAAATGGATAGTCCTTGCTTCGGACTTCATCCTGCTTCCCTCTCCCTGTGGTTAGCTTGAGCATTGGCTCTGCAGGCAAGCAAGAGGCCGATGTTCTTGTCCCACGTTGAATTGCTCTCGATGATCTTCAGGCAGGGAGCCATTCTGACAGAAACGGCAGTTGCAGCTCACCTCTCATGTCTGCCTTATGCCTGTTTCGGTAGTCAGCTTAATCTTCTTCAGGCTCTCTTTGACAAGGATGAACTCAGGCCTTCCCTCTTGCTCTGCTTTCAGGGCCAGCTCTCGCTCGTACTGCAAAGGAAAGGGGGGAAAATGTTAAGTCTAGCAAGAGCAGAAATCCCACACAATCCTTAGGCTGCAATCCTCCTCCAAGCCACAGAGCTCCATCACACCAGGGGTTAATACGCTCCCTACCTTCGCTTCTCCCCCCCCCCCCCCGGTGTTTTTGTTCTCCAGTTACTTCCTCTTTCAAAAGAGGAAGTACAGAACGAGCACGAAGCCCATTGAGTCCGCTGTTCTAATGGCGCTGCTTCTCCTGCACACAGCAAGAGAGAGCAGCAATTCCGAGTTTAAAAAAAACATTGGACTTAATGAGGGCTTTTTTGTGGCGCGAGGAAGGCCAGAAGGGGTGGAAGGCGTGTGGGAGGCAGAGGACATCATGTCAGGGACCTGAGCAAACTCCATGAATGCCCAGTAACGAGTGTACAATAAAATGCTCCTCAGATGGAGCTTACAGTCTCGCAAATTATTGAGTTACATTGCCGTTTTTCATGCTGGAACTTAAATGAGCTGAAAATGCTTAGAGGGTGGCATTGCTTCCCAGGACTGACACACAAATTGCTTTTGTTCTACTCCCTGTCACTTCTGGTTAGGTAGACTTTGCATGTTTTTGAAACTGTACAAAACTCTGAAAGACCTGCAAAAGTGAGATGAATGTTTACATTCCGATCAGCAGCCCTTCTTTCAAATAAACTTCAACTTTCTTGAAAGAAGTGGCCCCTTGATTCCAACCTCGATTATTTATGCTAACATTTATTTATTTATCTATTTGTGCTAAAATGTTTCTTCCACTTTCCGCCTCCAATGGAGATGCCCAGTGCAGCTAGCAAGATACAAGCACAACAACGAAAGTAAAAACAATAATAATCCAATCATTAAAATTACTAACTAAATAACAAAGACATCACGAGATTGAACACAGTCGAAAAAAGAACCGGGAGAGTCAAACAAACAGATAATAACTTAAACAGAAACATAATAGCAGTCTTGCTGAAAGAGAAAAGTCTTCAAAGGCTGGCAGAAAAACAAGGAAATTGGAAGATCTAAGATCTTGGGGCAGGGGGTTCCACAACATGGTGCTGTGATAGGAACATCCCTCTCACATCCCAGATCACAAGGCATGACAACCCATTATGGGTTATTTAACACTGGTGGTACCGGAAGTTACTTTAAATATGTAGTCTCAATTGAGGGAAGTTGCCATGTCATCCAAACCCACCTATTGGGGGTTATGCGGATTTCTGATCCACTTTTTGCCCCTTGGCTTTCTCCTTTGTTTTTGAAATGTTTATTTGTTGCATTGCTTATTGTTTGCTTTCTGTTATTGAGTTCGATTCATGTTTTAGTTGTAAGCAGCTTTGCATAGCTCATCTGCGCTGGGGAAGCAAGATATAAGTGTTGAGAATAAATAATCAAAGACGCCTGGTCAGACAGGTGAGGGAGCATAGGTCAGTAGCAGAGTACAGATTTTATCTTCAGTTTCTGTAAATTACAAAAAGGAGCCCAGGTAGGATTTTCCTTGTGATGGCTCTGCCTCCCACAAGAGCCTTGCTATTGCTATGTGTGATTTCTACCATCCAGGCCATTTGGCTTTGATGAGTGGATGTGAGATGGTGATTACTGGCTTTGTTAGGAGATCATTAGCTGTGATAATTTTCTATATACTAACAGCAAACTCATTCTTTTAGTGTGAATCCCTTTGTAGTCAAAACTGCACTTTTGACGCACAAGGCAAAGGTTTCAACAGGCTTTGGGGAACCCAAAGGTTTGCAGAAATACAAACGATATTTAGGCAAATACCCCTGAGGGGTTGGGACTGAGCATGCTCAGTGGACATGAAATGCCAGTTGACTGTTGGGTGGGGGAGGGGAAGCAGAAAACTATCAACAGGAAATGTAATGGAGTACCCTGGAAAGGGGCATAATTGGCTGGAACTCTAAAGAGGAGCACTCTACACTGCAATATTTTGTTGCAGGTCCCCTTTGGACTAGAATAATAATGTTCGATATGATAAAGTTCTCTCAGCCATTTTCTTAAACTGGTTAATCTTTGGAGATGCTTCTTCAACTCCTTATTGAACTTAAAAAAAAAAAACCTATGTTGGTTTCCTTTAGCACCAACATGCTCTTATATTCAGATATTTGTTAAGTTGCGTACATTTAATATATAGCCATGAATGAGTGAGCCAGTGTGGTGTAGTGGCTAGAGTGTTGGACTGGGAGTTGGGAGATCTGGGTTCTAGTTCCCACTCAGCCATGGAAACCCGCTGGGTGACTGTGGGCCAGTCAGAGACTCTCAGCCCAATCTACCTCACAGGGTTGTTGTGAGGATAGAAATGGAGAGGAAGAAGAGGATTATGTACACTGCCTTGGGTTCCTTGGATGAAAAAAGGTGGGATATAAATGAAATAATAAATTAAATAAATAAATAAATAAATAAAGCTGACCTCTTTCATTTGTAATAGTAATTTTTTTTTAGGAGTAATTGAGTTTGAGGTTATTTCTTTCTTATACTCAGACTCCACCAGATGCTCCCTCTCTGTCAATAAAGCACCACCTTTGTAGAGTTTTGCCTTATACTAGGAATCTGCCTTTGATTCCATTGTGGCATTGAAAACCAGCAGTGGCCCCTCATAACTGCCAACTGGCAGGCACCACAACCTCTCCTACACTGTGACTGTTGCCGTGCCTGCCCACCTGGATTCCTCAAACATAAGGTAAACCAACGCTCCCTTGTTTAGCCGGGCCTCCCTTTACTTCCCTAATCACTCTGATCTTGACCCAGCAGCGTCACAGCACTGTGCAAGTAAAGCAGTAAAAAACGTTGGTAGCTACAGGAAGAAGTAATATGCACCGCCACCTGGCTGTGGGAGTACCCTTGTGTTCTATTATGTCAGAACACTGTAACCTTAGTAATAAACCCTGCCAAACAATGAACTTGTCGTTATATCATAGCGAGGTCCAAAGACAGGGACCCTAGTGCTGGCTGTACTGAGGTCCATATTAGGAAATGAATAGTGATGGGAGAAAGAACCAGTAAATATAATTATGGAGAGGGGGGAGAGTTGCTATCATGGCATAGTCATCCTTGATCTTTTGGGGGGGCTGTTAAGGATGAATATGCACCTCTGGTAGTAGAATGAGGGAGAGTTATGTTATGAGGTGAATAAAGAGGGACAAGTTGTTGCTGTGATAGATATGGACTAGAGGAGCTAATGAGGAATGGATGGAGCAGACCTGGTCAAGTTTCTGCTGCCGTTTTCTCAGCTCTTCTTCTAGATCTGTCAAGGGCTTCTGGATTTCTTCTTGCTGCTTCAGCTGCTTGATTCTCCTGGCTTCTAGTACTCTTTGAAGCTCCGGCTTGTGTTCTGGAAGCAGTCCCCTATAGAAAGGAACAAAAGGAAAAGTCTGTGGTTCTTTTTCATTACTTTTCTTACTTTGTTTTTCCCTGTCCAAAACTCCTGCCATTTCTCGCTTCCCCTTTTTAGTTTGGCAACAGGTTTTGTAAAAACCCAGAACTCTTTTGATAACAGAAATGAATGATGCTGTGTTTGGGCCCTCAACTCAGTTTTCTTATTTTTCCTGGGAAATTTAGTCTCCATTCTCCAAGCCCTTTTTACCCAGTGCTCCATTAAGCTGATGGGAAGTTTCAGGTGATTTCTTTCCTTTGTGTCAGGCCAAACTCTATAGCCCTCCTTTTCTCATTTGGCTCAATGGAAATCCCATGCTACCATGCAGGGTGGTAGGTTTAGGTATTTTTCAGAGATATCACATTGGCCTATATCCAAGCCAAAAGACTTTATACCAAGGGGTTGGAGGGTGGTAAGGTGTGTGTGTCCATTGTATGCCATTTCCTCAGGATGGCTGTAGCACTGAAATCACAAACCAAAGACATGTGGCCGCAATTGTATGAAACTGGGAACATAGTCCTTATTCTGTACTATAAAGGGTAGAGAGATTGTGTTCTCATTTTCATACAATTGGAGGTCTTGTGTCTTTAGTAGTGGTTCCCTGTGGGGATCCTTCCCCTCTGATTTTTCATGTTGAACAGAAGAGCCAACTCCCTTACTAGGCAAACCCTGGATTATAGAGCCGCTCACCTCCTATGAGTGAAAAGAAGCTCCCGGTGCAAGTCCCGGTGGTGCCTGGACTCCTTCACTGGGTTTGGCAGTTTCTTGGGCTCAATGAAGCTTCTATGGCTTTCAGATGTCTGGTAGGTGCCATGCTCAAAGCTCCTGCTGTCCCCATCTGGAATGTAATGATATGATGACAAAGGCCTTCTGCAATACAGCTCAGGGGCCAGTGTTTTTCAGCAAACAGAAAGTTCCTTAGAATTCTTCACTTTACTTTCTTACGACAAGTGCCTACAAAGCTCCTGTGCAGAGTTTCTCCAAGACCTTAAAACAGCCTACCCCAGATGTAGAATCCTCCTGATCTTTTGATGAAAGCTCCCATAATCCTCAACCAGCATAGCAAGTGCCCATGATGATGGGACTTTTAGTCCAATGCAACTGGAATGCTGCCCTAAACTATTTGAACAACAGCAAACTTTGGAGAGTTTTCTAAATGTTTATGGAGATGGAATGACTTGGATAGGCTTATTGCTGTGTAGAGCTCCCTCAACACCTGAGTTTCCTGAATGACTTGGGTGATCACAAAGCAATTGCCATGCAAGGGGGCTCAAATGATCTTCCATTTTTGAGATTTAAGGCAGGTTTTTCCTTTATCATAGCAGGTCAGCCACAGATGGCCTATCATGATGTCTGTAGTGTTAACTCTTCCACAGTTAATTATTATATAAACACGCCCTCGTGTGGTGAAAACCACACATGTCAGCCACTGAACATGTTCAGTACTTGAAATCCATAGTTGTTACCTCTATTTTGCCACAAGAAGGGCACATTTATTTTATATAAGCAAAATTCTGCATTGCAAAACATTCTAAACTCCATTATAAGTGGAGACAAGGACAACCAAGTTCAAAGCAAAGGAGAGGCGGATAGACAATTGGACTTGGACCAAGCAGAACTGGATTCAAATCCCTTTTTAATCCTGAATCTGAATGAGTGCAAACGTTATAAATAAATATAAAGAGGGAAAATAAAATAAATTCATTTTTCTATGTCCTTGTGTTGTAAGGAGACTGTCAATGTTCACTCAGAGTGACGTGGGGGGGAAATCTCAAGGTAAATGTCTTGCATTTCCCTGGGATAGAGAGCTTTTCTACACAAGGCTATTAATCACTGTATCTACTTTCAGTTTTGTCACAGAACTGAGATCCAGGCACTATGCAAAGAGCTTTCCCTTTCCTGCTACATAACTTCTAGGTGGCACAGTGCTATAGCAGAATATCTCAATTATACAAGTAAGACAATACCTTTTATTTTGCTTTCAGAAATAATACTCCATTTCCCATGCTCTAAAAAAACACAGAAGCGAAACTGAAAGATTACAAAATCGTCTAAAGAGGTTGTCAACAACTGTGTGTAAAGAATCATGAGCACACAATAAATGCCTAGTGTAGAAAAGCTCAGAAGAGTGAGCTGTTCTTGGACAGTCCACCCTTCCCCAACTTAATGCCCTGCAGATGTCTTGGACTACAACTAGGGATGATGGGAATTGTAATCCAACACATCTGGGAGGCACTGGGATGGGGAAAGCTGGGATAGTCTTTAGGGCAGGTTAGTCAACCTGCTGGTTCCCTCAAGATGTTTTGGACCACAACTCCCATCACCGCCATCCAGCACGTTTGTTGTGAGCTGATGGAAATTCCAGAATATATGGAGGACACCAGGCTGCCAACCCCTGCTTTAAGGGATGGCAGGTTGTTATGATTCAGTGCAGTGTTACATTTTGCAGAACAGCAGGAATTGCCCATCAGGCAGCAAGATCAATCATCCCTCTGTGTTGCGTGTTGAATCCTCGCTATTCAGTACTAAACCCTTTAAATGCCTTTGTAATATTTATGCCTTTATAACATTTATATTTCACATATTTATTTAAAATGTTTAAACATGTCTTTCTTGTTTTGCAGACCAATGTAAGGTGTAATATTTGTTACCTGGAAAAAATGTGATACTATCTCTAGGTAATGCATCTATTGCTGTTCTGCCGCTGTATTGAGTGGGGCTTTATTAGTGTCATGGGGATTGCTGGGATATTATTTGTGATGTTTGTGAGGAGCAGGACCAACATAACTCTGCTGCTGCCCCCCTGACAGTTCTTTCTGAAACTCAGCACTGGAGCGTTTACCTATCCCTGTTTTTTGAAATAAAAAGCTCTTGTTGTTCTTACTTTTTAATTATTTGGGGTTTGGGTGCTCTCTGTTCCTTGTCCAAGCCCATACCTCTTGTTACATTTTTTTAAAAAAGGTGGTGATGAACAGCAGACTGGCTATGCCACCACTACTCTCTAGCAAAATTATTTCCTCCATCTTCTGTCATGGAGGAACAAAATAGTGCTGGGAACAGAGCTTGTGGTAAGATCATGCTAAAAAAGAAGTGTGTTTGGGCACACTTATTTTAAAAATGTAAGACAAGCCATGCTGGATCTGACCAAAAGCCTATCTCAGTCTTCCTCAACCTGTTGCCTTTCATATATTTTGGGCTACAACTCCCATCAGTCCCAGCTGTGCTGGGAATGATAGGACTTGTAGTCCAAAAATTGGAAGGGGGCAGATTGGGGAAGGCTCACTTACCTAGTCCAGCTCGTGTTCCCCATCTATAACATATAAAAAGGCTCTATGAAATTCAAAACGGAACTTGGTGTGAGTTCTAATAGTCACATGCCTTTCCAAGGATTTCTTGCATGGAAGAAAAAGAAATCAGGACCATCCTTCTCTGATGTTCACAGCCAGAGGCAATGAGGAAATTCCATGAGGAAGAGTAAGGCAACCTGCTTTCTATTCCTAAGAAGATGAGCCTCCACCCACCCACTCCCAGATCTCCATCCTTGTGTACCTTTACCAATGTTTACAAACCTTTTCCCTACTTTTTTTTTGGGGGGAGGGCATTGTTTGTTTGTTTACTTAGATGTAGAATATTCTTACCTGGGCTTAAGCTGCTCTTCTGAGTTCTGTATTCACCCTAAAACAAAAACAAAAAAAGGCTGACATTAGGGAAGAGACAAGCATTTCACCACCAAGCAGGATATAGCAGTATGAAAGCGGTATATGGTCTGTGTCAATGGGCCCCAACAGTTGTCAGTGCACTTCAATACTGCTATAAAGCAGTAGTATGGCTCCTGCCTTTTATATACTGCTTTCATACCACTTTCATAGTGTAATATCCTGCTTGGTGTAGATTAGGCCCCCAGGAGAATAATGTATTGAAGATGTCGTCATCTGGAAACCCACCCACCCCCCATAAAATTCCATGAATGTAGCAAGATGATGGCACCATAAAGGTCTCATCTGGAAGCACCTGTCATGTCATGTGAATATACAGCAGGGCACCAACAATGCACTTTCAGGTGTTTATTATAAAATACAGTAAAAGTAATGTAAGTAGAGGAAAGTGAAAGAATAGGAGTTCGTTCTTGGTTCATCACTCTTAAGGCATGGCTCAAGGGCCTAATCATTATCAGCTCTTTCACTAGCCACTGCATGAAGACTTTATGGCCATAGCTAGACCTAAGGTTTATCCCTGGATCGTCCAGGGGTCAAACCTGTTCATCTAGGTGACACACAGGGGATCCAGTGCTCAGGCAGGGGCGAACCCTGGATGATCCCAGGATAAACCTTAGGTCTAGCTGTGGCCTATGTCATGACTTCCCTTCGATTTTGGAGTATTTAAATCAGCAAATGAAAGGAGCCAGACAGAAAATATATACCTTATTTCTATCGTTGGATAAAGCATACCTTCCAGGTGACCCGAATAAGCAAGAACCTAGAATAATATTTATTCATATGGCTGGTATTGAAAAGGGTCCAGATAATAACGGCCCTGGAGCTTCCCCACCCCATCTACTACACATGGGTCTTGTTTCTTTTGCAAATCAAACTTTTATACTGGCCTGGCAACTGATAGGAAAATTCACAGACAGTACACATCACTAAGCTAGCTAGTCTATGCCATATAACTTCCCACAATGATATTCTTTCTCCCATCTCTTCTATTTTGCCCTGATCATTCACAACATCTTCTCAACATGGTGAGGCTATTCTGGCTCTCTCTGACACTCTGTGGAGCTTTGAAAGATTAGATTTTCCATCTCCGAGCAGATTCCCCTTTTAATCCACTGCTGATTAGCCCATCATCTGTCAGGCTGAGGCTGTGTCCCTCATCCAAAGGAAACAAATGCAAAAATATTGTGATGCTGGCAAGGCCCACCCTCTGCCTGCACATTTCATGGACGGTGGGGAGAGGCTACGAATGCACTGAGGTGGGTGGCGGAGAGCTCGATGACCCAGGCAAATGAGTGCTGCTTTAATGTGCCTTCACACAGATTTTTGAGGGCACAGCCGAAACCAGCATACATTTCTGATGTGTTCTTATATGGAGTTGGGAATAAAGCGGAGCATCGCTGACACACATATCCAGGGCTGGCCCAAGATATTTTGTAGCCTGAGGTGGAGAGCAAGTTCACGTACCTATACTCTTCCATGTACAGAAGCCCAATATTGGTCAAAAGGCGGGATACAAATAAATATAATAATATAATAACTGGACTGGCAGATGAACCTTTCCTCAACCCTGGTGATGGACAGCATCCACTACTGAACCTGAGGGTAGCTGGGTGTTGTAGGACTTTTTTCTGTCTAAACGTGCCTAGGATTGCATCCTAAATGGTTTTAAAGCCATCATTCAAAGCACCATCTCTATTCTTGTTAAGGTCAGGGAGGTGCATGCAGCTTTTTCGGCATGCTTTTTGCCTCTCGATACAACCTCTCCCCACCATTGGATATGAAATGTTGATTCATGTTGCTTTTCTACGCACCAAGGCAAATGAGATAGGAACTGCGAAAGCAAAAGCTTCCTCTTGCTTCCTCTGTTGCGTAAACATCCCCGGTGCTAAAAGCAGCCTTTCTGGCAGGCGTTCTCGAACCCCTGGGCTTAGCTGTGCTTGGGCTGCTATGGAAAGGACATAGGGGAAAGGGGATTGGTTCACTGGATCAATGTAAGAGTGAAAATGATGACTAGACATAGAAGCTGGATTAAGTATAATCCAGGAGTTTATCGCCGCAGGAGACTGTTTTGCGGGGGCAAGTTCTGTTTGTTTCTTTTGCCTGTGACAGGGCAGGTGCAGCATCTGAGACCATCACCTTCTGAGCCATAATAGCCCTGTGTAGAAGGGAGGCCACTGTTAATGTAGAGCTCTTATGTGACATCACATGCATCTGCAGTCACTGAGCATGATCAAGCATTTTGTACCCTTGAGAAATACTACACACACCATTTCCTAACAGGTAGAACAGGGGTGCAGAGCCTCAGACCTAAGGGCCACATCTGATAGAGTGACCATATGGAAAGGAGGACAGGGCTCCTGTATCTTTAACAGTTGTATAGAAAATGAAATTTCAGCAGGTGTCATTTATATGCATGCAGCACCTGGGGAAATTCCCTCTTCATCACAACAGTTTAAATCTGCAGGAGCCCTGCCTAGTGTGACCAGATACAAAAGACAGCAGGGCTCCTGCAGCTGTAACTGTTGTGATGAAAAAGGAATTTCTCCAGGGGCTGCAGGCGTACAAATGACACCTGCTGAAATTCCCTTTTCTATGCAACTGTTAAAGAATCAGGAGCCCTGACCTCCTTTTCATGTGGTCACCCAAACATCTGACTCATATGAGGTTACAATCTGGTCCTCTGGATAGTTCCCCAATGGCCCTGCCCCCTTTTTTCCTGAACACTGATCATGTGGCAGTGTCTTAGTTCTCTCACCCCCTGCAGCATTCTAAAAGGTTAAAATTCCTCTCCTATAGCTTACTAGCAGTAAGAGCTTTAAGCTAAAATATGCTTATATCGTTTGTATTTTGGTTCCACCCCTTTTGCTTTTGGCCTCACCCACCTCTGGAACGTCCCCCCCAGCTTCTCCGAAATGGAATTCGGCCCTTGGGCTGAAAGAGGTTCGACACCCCTGATGTAGGAGATTCCACAACAGCATTTACATAGTTCAGAGGCAATGGAGGTTTTAGCCTTGTTGTGGGTGGCATAATATTGCTGATCAACCAGTGCGTGTGGGAGTCTGCCACTTTTTAGTAAAAATGTAATACAAATGTGTGGCTTACAGAGGGAGCTACAGTGTACAAAGGGGCAGAGAGATCAAGGAAGGAAGGAAAAGTAGAGGAAAATTGATGCTGAGAGACAGTAGCCTTGTTTATCCTTACATTCCCCGCCCCCCCCAAGAAAATGTATGCTCCCATGCTTTGGTATTCTAGTGGGGAAGCATTCAGCTTCTATTTAAGCATATATATATATATATATATATATATATATATATATATATATATTCACAAAATGGCTCAGAAAGAGGGGGAACATATACATGTCCCTGGATCCCTGATAGCATGGACACCATCCAGGAGCTCCGTGTGATCTTTTCACTACTGTAATTTCAACACAAAAATACTTCTTTGAATGAGGACATCTTGTTTCTCTGCAACTAACCACCACACAGGTATCACTCAGAACATTAAAAGGCCTTAACACTGATTTCTGTGAGACTGGTGCTGTTTGGAACAAGACTGGTATGTATTTTATTCATTCAAACTGCCCTGTCCTGGATGCTTCAGGTAGGCAATAGTATTTTCCACTAACAACATTATTTAAATAATTAAACATTCATGTTAAAAAAAGAAAAACATCCACTACATTAGCCTAGCCCCAATCAAGTTAAAATCATGTGGCCCCAAATACAAAGATTTTATAGTACAACTCAGAAAAACTCAGGGTGAAGTGTTCAAGCATCTCCAGAAGAATATTCCACAATTGGGATTTGTCAGCTGTCTTTATCAGATCTTTATCTTAATTGAAATTGTTTTAGCTGTTTAAATTGTTTTAAAATTTGTATGTTAAAAATGTTATGCTATGTTTTTATTATCTTGTATTTGTGGTTTGTAGTTTTTGTGAACCTCCCAGAGAACTTTGGCTATTGGATGGTATAGAAATGAAATGAAATTGATGATGATCTCCTTGATGAAGCCTGCCTGGCGCCAATGTTGTTATCTTTTCGGTGCCAGGTTAAAACTGCCCTCTTTTTCTCAGGTATTTGACAGCATATAATGAGTCTTTAGTCAGGTCCTGGATCATCTTATATGTTTTTACATAAATGACTTTTTTGCTCGTTGTATAATATATTTTAATGATTTTTAAGTTTTGTGAACTACCCAGAGAGCTTAGGCTATGCGGCAGCATAGAAAAAGAATGAATGAATAACAACAACAACAACAACAACAACAACAACAACTCAACCATCAAACCCCAGTCTCTTGAGAAATTGTCACAGTCACATGTCTCATGTCGTGTAGAATGCTTCCTGATGAACAGCTGCTACCAGTGCCAATCCAAATTGTGAAGCTATTCCATTAACAACCTTCATGGAATTTTTATGGTAAAAAAGAAAGACTGAAGGAGCCATGCAAAAACATGGGCAGGTTGCCAATGAAAGAAAACACCATTCTAGAACCCCTGTAAAATTCCATGAATGAGAGGCAGGTAAAAAGCCTCATCTGGAAGCACCTCAGCACACAGAGAGCATAGACAGCGAAATGTGCTGGACTGACCAAAGAGATCTCATCATAAAGCAACTCACCCGTTTTGATTGGGAGCCCCCCATGGCCGTGAACTGGAGGAACCTTTTTTTCTCCCTTCTTCTTTTCTTTCCTTTAAAGCTGTAGAATGTTGTCTCTGAAGTACTTACAGGGCATCCAAAGTTGCAAGAACAGTTTCTTTTAGAAAACACCTGTGCCACAGATCTCTGTACTTCAGCATGAAACAAGTTCCCCTGTTTGTTTTTCTTTGCAGAGGAGACAGTAATGTGATTGTGGATGGACCCTGCTTCTTTTAGCAGGCTCTTCACAAAACCTATTAAAGCCCTTAGACTAATCCCTGGGTGTGTGGTTGGATGTAAGGAGGCAGAAAGGCAGGTGTCATGTGACATGTTCCTTTAAGAACCTTGGACTGATTAAGCAGAGGATGTCATTTTCCAAGTCTGGAGCTCTGAAACACTGCTTAGGATGACTCAGGTTCAGCAGAACCTGGATGATTTAGTTAACTACCCTTTGGAACATTACACATCAAATAAAGTTATTTGAGCTGCCATCCTAACAATGCAATCCTGCATATACATTTGTTTACAGGGACTGGCCAACGAGACCCATCACACCAGTCCTTTTCCAGCTTCATTGGCTGCCATTCCAAGTCTGGGCCCGATTCAAAGTGCTGGTATTAACATTTAAAGCCCTAAATGGCCTGGGGCCAGGTTATCTGAAGAAACGCCTGAACCCTAAGATCATCCTCAGGGGTTCTTTTCCGAGAGCCACTGCCAAAGGAAGTGAGGCAGGAGGAGGGCACCTGGCTGTGGAATGAGCTCCCTAGAGAGGTTCACCTGGCACCTACATTATACTCTTTTCAAAGCCATGTGAACAGCTTTTTATTTTCCCAGTTTATCATCTTAGTTTTTTAACTTTGCTGACTTAAATCTGTATTTTAAATCTGTATTAATCTCTGCATTGCTGCTTGGTTTTATCCTGGTTGTGGTTTTTATATTGTACTTTTATACTGTGATTTTATACTTTTTTTAAAAAAAAATACATTGAATTGTCTTCGTGGTTTTAATTTTTGTGAACCGCTTAGAGAGCTTTGGCTATTTGGCAGTATAGAACTGCAATAAATAAATAAATAGATCACCACTTATGCTAGGACCACAGGGGAACACCCAGTATGTCTAATGCATGCTGTGATCAGGGAGGGAGGGAGGGAAGGCTCAATTTCAGAGACAGAGAATGCGAAACTATGATGGCCCTGGAAACCACACCAGTGCCTACCAAACATGGACTGTGTTGCCATCACCCATATGCTGCCCACTCATGGAAGAAGCCATGGTGATGGGGACATGCCTCTAGCATAGGAAATTAATGATAATGTTATTTATAGATTTTATGTTCTGCTATATTGTATTTTGTAAGTGTCAGGGTTCAAAACTCAGCCATAAACAATGGTGAGGTTAGCATAAACAATAGTGAAGGATCATGGGATTCGTAGGCCAAAACATCTACAAGTTGCCCATCCATGACCTACAGTCCAACATTCTCAAGGCCAGAAAGGGGGGGGGACTTGTTACATTTACAGGGCATTCCTTTACATGTCTACTCTGAAGCAAGTCCCATTGAGTTGAATGGGTCTGACATTGTAACCTAAGGCTGCAGCCCTTTACACCAGGGAGTGCCACCCCCTACAAGGATTCCGTGACTGCTGCTGAATGAAGTGCTACCTTTATTCCTTCCACCAGAGATCCTCATAAAGAATGCTTGGATATGTATGTGTGTGCATGGCCCTGACCCCTGAGAAAGCAACACATGCAGCCCCCGAGGCTGAAAAGGTTGGGTGCTCCAACTATGCACACTTACCCGAGAGTAACTCTTTGGGATTTATTTCTGAGTAGACACTTATAGGATTGCACTGCACAAGTTGTTTTGTGCGACAGACAGTGTGCTCCAGAAGTAGAAGGTCTTTTCTACATGAGGCATTTATCATGCACTCACGGTCATTCCCGAGTTCTTTAGATGACAGTGTGATTCTCCAGTTTCATTTCTGTGTCAGCCAACACTTTCAGCAAGTGTGTTGTTTTTTAGAGCAGGGAAAATGCAGAATTTAATTGTGAAAGTGAAAGAAAGCATGATTTCCTTTTGTGTATTTGCACTATACCACTATGCCACCTTGAAGTTATGTAACAGAAAAGCAGGAAAGGAAACTCTCCTCATGTAGTGCTTGGATCTCAATTCTGGTTAGATGACATTGTCTAAAGAACCCGTAAACAACCATGAGTAAGGAATGGTGAGTGCATGATAAATGCCTCATGTAGAGAAGCCGTAAATGTGTGTCTAGCACCTATGCCTTCCCCCATTTTTACAATAGAGTAGGTGCAAGGCCCCCAGTATGGATCTTAAAAGCCCCCTACTCCCCACACTAGGGTTCTGATCCAGATCAGGGCCCTGTGTCTATTATAGAATAAAATATGGGTTGGAGGGAAGATGTAGTTGTTAGTCAAGATTTAAATGTCTCTTTTGGCCCTGAGACTAGAACGCTACAGTCCACAACCATATCCATACATAAAACCCGATTCTATGCATATTGATTCAAAAGTAAGTTCTACTTGTTGGGTTATTGTGCCAGAACTTTTCTCCTTCTGGAACTCTGTTTGTGCTCAGAAACAAACACACATCACGCAGGTCTTACACAGCAGAGCTGGTTTATTTCCTTCAGGCTTCTGTGCAGTCCAATTCAGATCAGTTCAGATCAGCACACTGAGGCATACACAGAGAGCAGTGATCGTAGAGCAGTGATCAGTAAGCAGTGATCAGTTCCATTTTACACAAGTGAGAAACTATATACAGATCTACACAATTCTTATCTACATTACATACAGCTGTGATGAGGCTAACTTAGAATCTTGGCAAGGTTCCCAGAACAGCCTCTATCTCAAGGTAATTGCCCACAGATATACTTTCTCTGTTTAACCCTGAGATAGCCATACACACACAATTTTAATGACTAAGCAAGTATTTCTTTTCATATACTTAACAGTCCTCCTCTTGCGCATGTTGTTTAAATTGTGTTACAATCTGAGACCTAGCTTTAAAGCATCTCTTTGTGTTTTACCATTGAACCTTCCACCTGTCCTTTCTCATTTTGTTTTACTTTGAATACCCATTTACAGGTAATGGCTTTACGACCTTCAGGTAAAGGTACTAGCTCCCACGTTTCATTTTTTTCCATTGCTCTGATTTCCTCTGACATTGCTTCATGCCAGCCCTGAGCTTCTGTAGGTTCCATTTCCTGAATTTCCTCAAATGAAGTAGGTTCATAGGCTATTAGTAAAGCTCTATGAGAAACCTGTTTGCTTTGGTATTCATCTGAGTAACGAATTGGAGCTTTGCGTTCCCTTTCTGATCGTCTTGGCATAGTTACAGGCATAGTTTCCTCCTCTACAGTTTCTTCCCCCTCCCTCTCTTGCTGAGATTGTTCAGGAATTTCTTCTGTTTCTACAGCTTTCTGTTCTACAGGCAAACTTACATACTGTTTTGTTTCCTGCATTTGTTCATGAAAAACTACATCTCTGCTTACAATTACACTTTTGTGATATGGAGACCACAAACGGTAGCCTTTTGTTTGTGTATCATATCCCAACAGTTTACATTCCAAACCTCTTTGAGCTAGCTTTCCTGGTCTGTTTTCTTTCTGAACATGAGCAAAACATTTACTTCCAAAAACCCTTATATGTGACACTCTAGGTTTTCTTTTGTAAAACATTTCATATGGGGTTTTTTCATGTACAGAGTGGTAAAGCCTGTTTAACAAATAATTTGAGGTGGACAAAGCTTCTGCCCAGAACAGATTAGACAATCCTGACTCTTTCAATAGAGCTCTTAACATGTTCTGCAAGGTTCTGTTTTTCCTTTCTGCAACTCCATTTTGAAATGGTGAATATGGAGCAGTAAGGTCATGTTGTATACCCTCATCACTGAGGAATTTTTTTAATTGGTTGCTAAGAAATTCACCTCCCCGGTCCGTTCTTAGATTAGCTATAGGTTCTTTAAATCTATTTTTACTCCACTTAACAAAGGCTTTAAACTTTCCAAAAGTTTCACTCTTCTGTTTTAACACATACACAAATCCAAATCTACTGTAATCATCAACAATAGACAAGAAAAATCTGTTTCCTCCTTGACTTGTCTCAAAAGGACCTGCAAGATCTGCATGTATTAATTCAAAAATTCTTTTTGTTGTTCTCTCACTATGTTTTGGAATGTTTGACTTATGACACTTGGTTTCACTGCATACATTACATTCTACATAGTTAGAACATGGTTTGATTTTCACCCCTTCACACAATTCTGGAATCTTAGAAATTGTTTTATAGTTAGCATGACCAAACCTTTTATGAGTTAAATGGATACACTCTTGGTGTGGTTTGCAATTGGCTATTGTTTTTGTTGTGACTTTGCTGGCTACAACTTCATTTTCTGTACAAGTATTAATCACATACAAAGATTCTTTCATTATTCCCTGCACACACACCTTGTTTCCCTGTTTTATAGTACAATTTTCTTCAGTAAAACAAACCTCATACCCCATTTCTGTTAACTGAAACACACTTAGAAGGTTTGTTTCCAATTCTGGTACATATAAAACACTTTGTAGTTCAACTCCCAGACAATCAAAATATACATTACCCACACCACAAATCTGGATTTTTGTTCCATTTGCAAGGGTAACACACTTTTGCTCTGAAGTAGAAGTTTCCAAGGTTACAAATGAAAGTTTGTCTTTTGCCATACTTATTGAAGCCCCAGAGTCCAAAAACCAAGGATTCATTGTCTCTTTGACTCTTGCTAGAAGACACTTCTTTGTTGATTCAGCTTCATTCATGTTGTTTTCTTCTCTCCACTTTGCTGTTGACTGCTTTTTCTTCTTGTTGTTGCAATCCCGCCTTAAGTGTCCTGTGGAACCACAGTTAAAGCATTTCCTTGCCTTTAATGCAGCCACCACATCAGAAGATTTATGGCTTTGTTGAAATTCAGCCACAGGAAGTTTAAGGCTCTGTTGTTTTGAAGCTTGTCTTCTTTCATAGGTTTCCAGTAGTTTTCCAGCTACATACTCGAGGGTTAAATTTTTCTCCTCTTGACTTTCCATCATGGTGACAACCGCGTCGTACGATGAATCAAGACTTGACAAAATCACATAGACTTGGTGTATAGTTGTAAACTCCATCCCTCGTGCCCTGAGTTGATTGAAGATTTCTCTCATGCTTTTCAAATGGTTTGACATAGACTCCCCTAGTTTCAGCTTCATTCCATACAGTTTCCGGGTTAGAATTACTTTACTGCCCGCTGTTTCTCTTTGATATACAGCTTGTAGCGCATTCCAGCACTCTTTTGATGTATTCAAAAACTGAATGAAGGAAATTTGAGAGTCTTCCACAGCTAATGCAATAACTGCCATTGCTTTTGCATCGTCCTTAAACCATTTAGCATTCTGTGGATCTGCTCTATCTGGTGGATCCTCTGTGACTACATACCACAGTTCAGCCTGAATCAGATACATTTGCATTTTGTAAGACCATAATGCATAGTTAGAGTCATTCAGCTTTTCTAACAATTGATGCAAACCAGACATATTAGCTCCTGCCATTTCCTCTGCTTTAGGAATTTGTATCTCACCGTCCTCCTGCTCAGAGTCCTCCTCAGAGTCAGCCGACTGAGATTCTTCCTCACTTTGCAGCACTGGCTTTAGCTTGATGTCTTCCTCCATCAACAGTTTTCTGTTTTAGCAGACTCCTGGTTCTGATACTGCACCGTTCCCATCAAGTTCTGGTTCTTCTGCCTGGGTTAGGCTGGCGTAGACTTGCCTGGACTGGACTGGGCCCATAACCTTTGTTGGGTTATTGTGCCAGAACTTTTCTCCTTCTGGAACTCTGTTTGTGCTCAGAAACAAACACACATCACGCAGGTCTTACACAGCAGAGCTGGTTTATTTCCTTCAGGCTTCTGTGCAGTCCAATTCAGATCAGTTCAGATCAGCACACTGAGGCATACACAGAGAGCAGTGATCGTAGAGCAGTGATCAGTAAGCAGTGATCAGTTCCATTTTACACAAGTGAGAAACTATATACAGATCTACACAATTCTTATCTACATTACATACAGCTGTGATGAGGCTAACTTAGAATCTTGGCAAGGTTCCCAGAACAGCCTCTATCTCAAGGTAATTGCCCACAGATATACTTTCTCTGTTTAACCCTGAGATAGCCATACACACACAATTTTAATGACTAAGCAAGTATTTCTTTTCATATACTTAACACTACTGAGTTCAGTTGGACTTACTCCAGTGGGCACAGGATTGCATCCTACCTTGCAAGAGTTTTATTTAAAGCATGGACTCCTTTCCAAGGAAACGTGTGTAGGATCAAGCTGTCAGACTAATGGGCTTTTTCTTGTTTTAATTCCAGTGGTTTGCCCTTCCCTAAATGAGCCTTCCATTTCAACCAGATGGCAGCTCAGCTCCACCACATACATCGAAGACACGAAATCACTACCAGCAGCAACCTTTTATTTTTCATTTTTTGACCAGGAATTTTTATTTTATTTTTTTGTATGCAATATTGGCAACAGATTGGAAGATGGCAGCTTTCCTTGTCAGTGAGTGGAAGTAGATTCCAGGGAAGGAAGGAAGTGTGGGAGCAAGGCACCTTATGGTGCCAAAGCACTGCCACAAAGACGGGGGCCCGAGCTCTTCAAACTCTATTACAGGGGCTTCAGGTGCATTCCCACACATGTTTAGTCAGAAAAAAGGCCTACAACACACAGCACATGCAAGCCCTTTTTTTCTGTCTAAACATGCATAAGATTGCTGCCTAAAGTGTGGCGCATCTGTGTACAACTAAGAGATTTGGGGATTCAGTGGGAAATGGAAGTCTTTGCACCTTGACCATATCTCTATATGGTGTGGTACTGTAGTGGATACCTGTAGCTGTGGCATATTTTGTTGGGAGAAAGTACAAGCTGGATCCATGAAATCAAAGACATCCTCTTGATTTCATAGGATTTTACAAAGGATAGTGCCAAAGCCACAGTAAAATCACAGACCATATCTACCTCCATGGACTGAGCCATAAAAATCAATTTTTTTATCACACAAAAACATGGCTCTGAGGCATAGAGGAGCACTGAATCTGTGATTTCATGCTTCAGACCATGGACATAGATGTACTTTGTGATTTGATTGTGGTTTGGGGGATTGTGCTTATCATGAGCCTTGGATTCATCTTTTTTGCGCTGTGGCAACACCGAGTGCGGGATCCATGATTTTCATGGTTTAGTCTGTGGAGGTAGATATGCTCTGTGGGTGGTGGTTTGGGGTATCCCCTTTAAAAACCATATTAAATCATGAGGATCTGCGTTTGATTTAATGGATCCAACTTTTACCCAGTTTCTAATTCACCTACCAAGATTGAGCTTTTAAAATGTAAGCCATATTACCAACTGCAGCCCTATCTGAAATGGTTAGATCATAAATACATGGTAGTTGTAACTCCCTGCTCCAATCTATAACACTGGACTATATTGCAAGGTTGTTATTTATATATTTATTTAAAATATTTATATCCCGCCCCATATCATTAAGGTCTCAGGGCGGCATACAGATAAAAGCATACAGTATAAAACAGTAAATATGCACAACTTCAACAACAGCATCAGTAATTGGAGGGGTAGGTATTGGGCAATTTTCTTCTCCTGTCCTACTGCAGGATCATTTGCAATGCATTTTAAACACACACACACACACACACAGACACAGACACACACACACACACACAGACACACACACACACACACAGACACACACACACACACACACACAGACAGACACACACACGCACACACACACACACACACACCGGGATCCATTCATTTTCCCCCATCCCACAAGAAGACATGAGTTTCAAAGCACCTGAACCTCTGCCAATTTCTACTATATATATTTATGCTTTTATATTGTATTTTATATTATGGTTTTATACTGTTGTTTTATACTTTGAATGGTTTTAATTTTTGTGAACCGCCCAGAGAGCTCCGGCTATTGGGCGGTATAGACATGTAATTAATAAATAAATAAATAAATAAATAAATAAATAAATATGCAGCTGCCAAATCACTGCAACGGAAAAGTCCCGGGCGCTTTCTACATCTAAGAGCAGATGACGTCGTTGCCACTTTTAACAAGAGACAACTACGTTTCCTCCCCAAATTGCCGAGGAATCCAGCCCTCAGTCCCAAGAGCCGTCGGGGCTCGCCAATCCCATCGCGTCGGTCGATCTTCGGCTAGTACTGTCTGAAGCATTGCTGCGCAAGCGCGCTCTTCTAGGCCCAAGCAAGCCTAGAGAGCACTTTCCCGTCGGAGCTTGATTAGCGGCACCTGGTGGTTCCGGTGCCGCGCTGGCCGTCCATTCCGGGAGATGCGGTGACGGGGCCTCGTCTGGGCTTTGCGGGCTGCCGTCATGGCTAACGGTGAGTTGGGGGTGGGGGGATGGAAGCGGGAGGCTTGCTTCCCTCACGTAGGGCTGCCTGACGGGCAGGGCTCTCCTGTTTGCTGGGGCTCCGTGGCCCGGTTCCTCACGCAGTCGGCTAGCTACTTACCCTCCCCCAAGCAGGGCGGTGCCCTCGGGTCAAGGGGCCGAAGCCCGTCTGGGGCTCCCTTCCGACCCCATTTCAGCCCCGGTTCTCTTCATTCTCAGTCGCCCTCCAGTAGGGTGACCAAATGAAAAGGAGGACAGGGCTCATGTATCTTTAACAGTTGAACAGAAAAGGGATTTTCAGCAGGTGTCATTTGTATGCCTGCAGCACCTGGTGAAATTCCCTCATCATCACAACAGTTAAAGCTGCAGGAGCCCAGCCCTCTTTTGTATCTGGTCACTCTAGCTATACTCCTACAGCTTTAAGTGTTGTGACGAAGAGGGAATTTCACCAGGTGTTGCATGCATACAAATAACACCAGCTAAAATTCCTTTTGGAATACAACTGTTAAAGATACAAGAGCCCTGTCCTTTTCATATGGTCACCCTACCTCAAGCAGAGGGAGTTCGTGACTACAGTCGGCAGTGACTCTCTCTCCTTACAGTGTATTCCCTGGACGGGCTGTTGGTCTTCGGCTTGCTCTTCGTGTGTACCTGCGCCTACTTCCGGAAGGTACCTCGGCTGAAAACCTGGCTGCTCTCGGAGAAGAGAGGGGTCTGGGGGGTGTTCTACAAAGGTAAGAATCTCGCCCCGAGCGGCAGGTCTGAGCAGAGGAGAACGCTCGGGACAGTGGAGGCTGGTGGCTCCGGCGTCAGCGGGGTGGTGCATCCGCTCCGAGTTTCAATCAGAGCTAGTCAGAACTCTAAAGGGGTTATCCGAGAAGTCCTGGCTGAAACCGGGAGCAGATTCACCACCCTGCTAATGTTGGCACCACCAGCTTCCAGTAATTCTTTGCCTTCTCAGGAGGTCATAGAATCATTCATAGCATCAGCTAGTGATGCTTGCGAGCTCCTTGATATGATTTTGTGAAATGGACCTGACAGTTGGGAAGAACTGAGTTAAGTTCACTTAGCTGCTACCTGTTTTATTGTGACTTTGGACAAATCACTTCTAGTTAGTTAATCTAATCAGTCATTTCACAAGAGCGTTGGTGGACTGACTTATCCTGAATTGGCAGCCCTTACTTATATGTGAGAAGTTTGCCAGTTTGGACCTTTAAATCCAGTCCATTCCTATCATTTCTATGTAGAGCCAAGCATGCCTTAAGAGTAGACCCCTAAAATCTGTGTTGTTAAGCAAACGCCCCATAGGATTGGGATGTTAGTTCTTTATCTCAAGCAACTGTGAATTTACAGTCATTGCTAAACTCCAGCTGTCTCTGTATACCCAAGCTAATGACAATCCTGCAAGGATTATTTTCATCAGGGTGGAGAAAAATCAATGATTTTTTTATCAAATAAATTTAAAAATAGGATTTTTTAATTTAAATGTTTTTTAAATTTATATATTATATATTTTATATTGTATTTTGTATTCATGTTTTTAAATTGTTGGTTGTTTTTATGCTTTTCATGGTTTTAATTTGTGTGAACCGCCCAGAGAGCTTCGGCTATTGGGTGGTATAAAAATGTAATAAATAAATAAATAGTCAATGTGTAAATAAGCCTTTGGTTTGTCCATTGAGTTCCAAGTCTGTCAAGATAATCTATAGTTCTGCCCTGTTCAGTGAAATTTGTAAATGAAGCACTCTGGAGAATTGTTTGAGAGCCTGCTAGTTCCAAATGACAGGAGGAGCAAAGATCTCTGTACTAAGTTTTGTATTCTGTCATGTAACTTTTGCTGCTGATCATTACTCTGTAGCTTCTTTATTCTTTAGTATATGGATGTCAAACACGAGTGCTGTTAAGGGACCTCCAATGTGACCTATAACACCCCTCCTCCACAAAACCATTTCATTATATTTAGGGCTAGGAAACAAATGCCTTTTGTAAGGTAAAGGTCTAAGTCGTTAATGTCTGCTACTATATGCCACCCTAGTGGTCATTGATGAGTTTTGATAGCTGATTTTTAAAGGGTGGGACCACTTTTTCCTGGGATTTCTAGGACACAGCAAAACAAATTTATATAGTACATTGAAGGTGCTATGTAAATAAATAATAATAAAAAATAAATATGCATAATACAGCTTGATCTCTGATTCTTTCTATAAATAAGAGCAAACAAATTGCTAAATCTGCAATAACATTTTTCCAACTTCTAGTGACTGAAGTAGATCTTCAGGTTTGATAATGAACTCAGACAGAATTCATATTTTTATGTTAACAATTACAAAAATGGGCCCTGGGCAACTGCTTGGTGGAGGACTTGAATCTCCCGCCTATTTGAGATTGACACCTCTGTTTTACAGAGCTATCTTAAGTAGGGCTGATAGAAAGTGACAAGGCATATCTCCTACTACATCCCTGTCAGTTTATGCTGGCCATGTCAGAAGTGTGTGTGTGTGTGTAGGGGTGTCAGTTGACAGCAATTGAGCAGGGATTGACTATGTCTGCTTCAAGGCTAGTGTAGCTGACTGTCCTAGATTGGGCCCATCTAGACAAATGGAGTGGCCATGTCAGCTTTCCGTCCACCTATGGTGGAGTGCCCCCTACTCTTATCCCACCCACCTATCAATATTTAGGGTGTTTGTATTGCACTCTTAATGTATGTAGCAATAAAGCAGATCTAGTGTTTTGTCTAATTCTCACAAAATTATGACTTGTAATGGCTAAGCTATACAGTTATAACTGATAAATGTCTTTTGATTTTGCAGCGGCAGTGATTGGAACCAGACTCCATGCAGCAGTGGCAATATCCTGTATTGTTATGGCTTTTTATGTTCTCTTTATAAAATGAATCCCAGCACCTCAGATGGACAGTGTTTGAACAAAGATGCTAAAGAAAGCATATTTCTTTTGCTTCAGAGGACAATATCTCTTAGTGGATTTCACACAGAACCCTGCACAGATGTCAAGAGGAAATTCTCCTATGACCAAGCATTGTTTGAGACCAAGGGGGTCGCTTTTGTAATAGCAGCCATCCTCTGTGCTTCTAGTAGAGCTTGAACGTAATCAACTATTGTTTTTATGTGCAGATTTTTAAAATCCATATTATAGTCTGCACAATGAAAACATCACAAGTTTTGTGGCAAATAGGAATGGATAATGCTTTTCCAAAGTTTGACACAGTGTGGAAGGGGAAAGGGTTTTCATTCCTGGTGTTTTAAAGGGAATTTCTCCAAGTCCCCAAAAATGTAGTAATGAACAGCAAGGGAGGGGCGATTTCCTTTCATTAACTCTTCTCTTTGATTAATGCACTTTTAAGATTGGGGGCTACATTATCATAAAAATGAGTGACTGAATATGATAAGATAGCTAGTGGAAGAGTAAAATCCTCACACAGTTCAGAGAATTGATTATGTGCTCCTTACTCTTCATGGGGAAAAGTCTGAATCACAAAGGAAACAAAATGTTGTTTGGTGATATATTCACATCTCCCTTGGAGTAATTAAATCTTACCACCTCTTACAAATGTCTAAGAGTAGATGAAATGCTGCATGTTCTGTACTGCTTAGCTCATAAGTAAGACTTGCAAACAATCCAAACATAGCCACAGTTTTTGGATGTGAATGTGTAGGAGAAAGCAATGAGGACATACGCTGTTACATAAGTTAATAGATGTTCAAATGTTTAAGTCACATTTAAAGATCATAACTTGTATATTTTGGAAAGTGTACAGACTTTAAAGGTAAAGATTTATGTTTGTGTACTTTATTTTTAATGACACTTCTAAGTTCTAAGTCCACCTCCTTTGAATGGTCTTCTCTTTAAATTGTAGGCGGTAATCTCCTACCGTAGAAGCAGTAAAAGAGCATGCTTAACCTGTAAATTTAAAATTTATAATGTAGCAAATTAAGAATTTCCGTGCATGCTATTAAAACATTGATTTATATTTCTATACCACCCAATAGCCAAAGATCTGTGGGTGGTTCACAGTCACTTAAAATCCCCTCAATTCTTAGCACAGCAGTGTTCACCTTTCCATCCCTCATTTTGAGTTGAGACTGCAGAAACAGCTGTGAAAATGACTGGAGCTGCTAATACTTGTCAAGCAAAAGAAGAGACTCAAGCTGCAGTCCTTTGTCCATTTACTGGGGAATCAACCCTTTGAACTTCATGGGACCTTCTTCCTGATTACTTTTACTGAATCTCCCTCCTTTTATTAACAAGACAAAAGAAACAGCTGTTTAAAGCTGATGGTAAAGAACCCAGGACTTCATTATAACTATGATTTGGCAGCAACATCTCTCTCGTTCTCATATGCACGTACTGGAAACAAAGGCAGGATGTCTTGTGTATGAATTTTTAAAAATATATTTAAAAACTGGCATACAAATACATACCATAATTATCATTATCAATTTGCTGAGTGGGGTATGATAATCCTGAGAGAGGTGGGCTTCCGACAGCCCTTCGATATCGTCCATTGTTGTTGTTATTGGTTAGAGGGGAGAACCGAGGCTGGTTTGCTTTCCAGCCAAAGCAAAACGTATCAGATTACAGCCAAGGTCAATCTCATTCGTTCCAAATCCACACGAAATAAGAGCTAAATTAGAAAGAATGGCAATGGATCGCAACTAGCTTCTTCCGTGAAAACCTCTTCCAATTTATCCTTATTTTGTGTGGGGCCCGGGGCGATTTGTGTAATTTGCTTCTCCATCGACTTTGGTTTATATCTTCGAGGTAAGGAAGAATGGGGCGGTGGGGGGGGGGGGGACGGGACATCTCTTTAAAAAAAGGTGTTCCAGACTCTCTAAGTACAACTGCACGCAAGAGCACCTGAGGCTCGCTGGCTTGTCTTCCACCACTGGAATTCCGAAATGCTCATAGAATAGTAGAGATGGAAGGGGTCTATAAGGCCATCGAGTCCAACCCCCTGCTCAGTGCAGTTCATTCCTCCCTCTCGATTGCTTTAACAAACTGTTCTGTTCTCCCCCACCCCGGTAGTCTGTGAAAAGAACTCCCTTTGTTGTAGTAGTTGTTGGCGGGTGCGGGGGGAAGGGCGAAAACACACGCTGTTCAAGTCACAGTTACGTTAACATCCTGAATTTCCTCCATATGAGTGACACTCACTCTCCCCCCACTAACCCCTCCCCCCACGCCGGAAAAGCTCCCAAAAATGGCTTCCGGAGGGAACCCGGAAACGAAGCCTGCCCGTGCGTCTAAACAGCACACGCCCACGTTGCTATGGGTAACTCGAAGAGACCGGGAGCTACGGATAACGCGAGCAGTGGCCACGAGAACGAGATTTCCCATAATGCAATGGGAAGGAGTAGAAAAGAGGGCGTAGCTTGCTTGGTTCTTCCGTTAGTAGCCAGGGCGAGAGGATGGAGGAGGGTGGTGGTGGTGGTTCTCAGTGGCTGTGTGGGATGCTTGGGGCGCGTGTCGTGTGTGCATGTTACGTAAGGCTTTGTGAGGGGTGCGTGAGTGGGTCCCTGTGCTGCAACACTTATTTTCTGTTACACGTTGATCTTATTTGATCGGGCCGCGGTGTCGCCGCCTTCCCGGCCTGAAATGAGAAGACCCCCTTCCTGTGAAGCCCTTGGGGGCGCTGTACAGTGAAGCAGGTTTACCGAGCAGGCGGCAGTTTAGTCGGAGATGATGAATTGATCAGATAGATGAGGCTGGAGGCTGGGATTTCTCCTCCTCTTGGCCAATGTGTATCGAGGCGATTCTGATCCGACTTTAACGCAGCACCTCGTGCGTGAAGAGGAGCCCTGGTCTTCCTTCGTTTCTGTCCTGTCTCCCCCCCCCCCCCCCCCCAACTATTCCTTTGTGGTAGTAGCCCTCATCCCCTCCCCATCTTCTGCAAAAGTCGACTTCTGATTTAACTTAAGCAGTGTCCCTGGGCTGTTATTGTTTTTGGGGGTGGGTGGGGGGAGGGGCTTTTCTGTAAAAGCTAATAAAACTTGAGTATGTCATAAACATTTATGGACTAGAGTTCACTTCATCAGATTTAATGAATTGAGGAAACTAGACTAGTTCGTGAAAGTGGATGACCCAATAATTCTAGTTTTCAAGATTCTACAAGCCTCTTTGTTTTTGCTGCTATAGACTAACAATGCTACCTCTCCAGGAACATAAGTGTTCATGTGCTGTTCCTTGTGTGGAGCTACCTAATTTTAGAGCCAGGTTGATATCTCAGGTCTGCTGCTTGGAATATTGCCATCACATGGTGAGTGCTGTGTAGCAAACAAAAGTGCCTCCCTGAAGTGTTAAAATCACAAAAAGTGGCTGTTTCCAAAATCTCAAACTCAATTATTGAAATAGAGCAAGACCCAATTATGATTCCTCCTTCCTGTCACATCTGTGTTTCCCTGTTCTGGACAAAGTGGTAATATTGGAATCTCTGCTCATGTGCTGAGTGTCCTCTTTTTTCTTTTTTAAACCAGAGTGAAACTAGCCAGCCTCTGGGATTAGTGAGCAAAAGCTTTTAGAGCTGTTAACACCCCTACCTCTCATTAAACATGAGATTATGCTGCTTGTTTAAAGTGCAGTTTTTGTTAACAGGAGGTCTACATAAACTGAATTTAGACAATCTCACTAGAGAGTTTGCAAATTGTTTTCATAGGTCCTGGGGCCAGATGGTATTGTTTAAAGAACTCAGCTTGCCATATATGGAAGATAAATCTGGCTAGTATTTTTATCTTCAGGAGAAGGTACAGTTAAGTCTAAGTGACAGCATGGCTAATATTTGATTCACCCTGAAACTCTCCTTTTCAAAACAATTTCCATTAGGGTGAGTGGAGAAGCCTCCCTTATACTTAAGCTAGTATTTATGCAGGCCAGCTAGGAATGAGCTACATTACATATTCTGGCTTGTTTCAAAATTGTAACTTTAAAGTCAGGCGTTTTCTAAGTCTAGTACAGATTAATATATTCACAATTGGATTTTAGTCAATTGTCTGATTGGTTTGATTTCAGATTTTAAGGACTGCACTGCATTGTATGCTCATCTTTATCACTCTAACCATGACTGCCAGAAATTCAATAGATAAATAAATGAAAGCTGAGATTTGAGTCAATTTTATCTGCTTTGGGGCTGCAATTTTTCCATAGGTTGGATCCAGAGTAGCACCTAGAAAAATCCTGCTAGGTGAACTTGTCGCAATGAAGCCTCTGACACTGATTAGCTGAAGCATGAGATTTGGGAGTGGGGAACAGAAAACAATTGAGACAAGGGGCTGCTCAGAGTAGGGTGGGGCTGCTCTAAATAATGTTTACAGCATAAGGTCAGAAGGAGTTCTATTGGTAGAGGTGAAAGGAATACTACTGAGGCAGCTGATCAAGATACAGGATGGCTGAAGGAAGTGGGACAAAGTAGACAAGGACCTGAAAAGCAGGGACTTGAGGTAAGTAGTGGAGACATGGGGTTTAAAGGAGAAGTCAGAGAATAGGAAGGAAGTGGACAGGCATGGAAGAGTCAAAGAGGTATTGGAGCTCCCTAGTTCCCCAACCAGGTGCTTTCCAATGTATTGGACTGCAATGCCCATACTCCCCAACCAGCATGGCCATTAGTTGGGAGGATGGCAGTCAGTAGTCAAACATCTGGAAAGCTCCAGGTTGAGGAAGGCTAATTGGTGCAGTAATGGTGATAGGTGCCAGGAAGCAGTGATGGCAGAGCTGAATTTCAGATTGATATGAATCAGCCAGGGTTTAGTTTGGCTGCAGACTGGTTCTATTGTACTATTCTGCACATAGCTATTGTGTTAATTAGGCAGTTGATCAGATCAGTGTTGTTTTTTGTTCTTGCAGAAGTTTTATTTTATGTCAAGAATTATGTTTGTCTTGGCATCCAGCTCATCCTTGTTCCTGGTTGACGTTCCTTTTGGCAGTGAACCTGATATAATGGTTACAATCTTCCGAGGCTCTGAGCTCTTTGTTCTTGTGGGAACTTTTGCCGTCAAGTGTTCCACTTAAGTATAGTGCTCAAGGAACTAGGAATTCAGGAGTCATCTTTGGGATTTTCAGAAACTGCCAGTCTTAAAATTGTAGGACAAAGGACAAAAATGCACTGAATTATGTGCAATATGGAAAGGGTTATTTGCTATTTACAGTAAGCTAAGTGTTTTAAATTTTGGTGTGTATGTATGTTCCCTTGTCAGACTAGAACATGGATAATGCTTGCTTCCTGCTGCACAAGTTTTTAGTTGAATGTATAAGGCAAACACATACACACTACATAGTTTCTGAAAACACTGGGTTGGATTCAGATGCACATTGGATCAAATGTGCTGGCAGAAATGGACTTCCCCACTCCTTCCTCCCCACAGCAGCCCCTCCAACCTCCTGGAAATACTACTCAGAGGGTTGGAGGACCATGCTGAATGGGGTGAGTCGTGGTGTGGGGTAAAGGGAAAATCCCCCCCCCCCAAATTGGGTGGATGAACATTCTACGAATGGAGCCATTCCTCTCCTGGAAGGCAGATCCTGGATCCAACCCTTTGTGCTCTCTTTGTGAGGTTCTGTAGGAATGAAGTTCACATCTCTGTTTTGATACAGAACAGCAAAAACAGGTTTTTCAGGAAATTACAATAAATATTCAGAAAGTACTGGGTGGACATTTCACTGAGGTAAGCCACAAATGTGGCCTTTATTTAACTACTTTACTGTAGATAGGCTTGTTCAAAATTAGATTGGTTTAGGTAAGATTAGAGTTTAATTAAATGGGAATAGATGATTCAATTGAAATGGTCTCTTCAAACCTCAGCCCAGACTGAATCAATCCCTAACCAAAACCCTGAACTTATGAGGCCTGATAAATGTTGGGCTTGGCCCATAGGCAAGAAACAGCTCATTTCTTTAAGCACTGGGGTACAGTATAGCTTTGCTCTTACTGGAATTTATTGACGCTGGATGGTTTAATGAAGGATCTAAAAGCAAAGCAAACAACAAAGAGTGAAAGGTGTAAGTGAATGCAAGCTGAAAGGATTAAAGCAGCAGGATGTTTGTGCAAAATCCTTAATGATAGAAGATCCCTCCATTCTCTTTGCGGGAGTATCCACTGTTGGTGGCTGCAGTGTGTGGAGACTCTGTGAAAGACAAAGTCATGGCATCAACTGTTATTGAATATTCAGGTACTGAGACATTTCTCAATCAGAGCTCTAAGTGCCTCATACCAATTTAAGAAAACCATCCATTGGAAACATTTCTAGATTAACAATAAAAATGAGTTGTAAGAGAATTCATAAAACTTACTGCCCATTTTTCACAACAATGAAGAAAATGGCTGTATTTAGGGAATAAAGAAATAATAGAGTAGGCATAAAATAGTAGGTTACGTCTAAGTAAACCTGCTTGGATTGTAAAAATTGCTCTTAAAAAAGCATTTATGTAAAATTGCCCAACAGCATTACATTCCAAGTACTGCCAATTGTTCACCAATCATAGTTTCTTAGGTGTGAGCCACACCATTATTTCAATGGATGTTTCAATTGAACAAGCTATCTGAGCAAGCAATTGTGCAAGGGTACAGTTGCACAATTGTCCTGTTTATGGGTTTCCTGTGAGCAGCTGGTTGGCCACTGTGTGAACAGTATAATGGACTAGATTGACCCTTGGTCTAATCCAGCATGGTTCTTATGATTATGAATATTAGGCGTCTATAAAGGAATGTTATATCACCTTGTTATTAAAAGCCTATCCATTCTGAATGCATAAGGCTTTATCACAGGACTAGGATGAAGGGCATGTGATAATCTCTATTTGATAGAGAAGTCTGATATTCAAGAGAAGTGCTAACCTGATAAGGTCTGGTGCTGGAAAATTGTTTCCCTAAACGCTAGGGTTCATCACCTGTGGAAAGTTTGTCAGGGATAGGCAATCTGATGTCTTCCACAATCCCTGTCCATGGGCCAAATTATCCTGGGCCTATGGAAGTACTATGCCAAAACATCTGGAGGGCACCAGGAGCTAACCCTAGCTCCTATGCTAGTCCCTCTTCAATAGGAATGGGTGCCTATTATGGCTCGGGTCCAGGTTATCTGAAAGACCGTATTCTCCCTTATGAACCTGCCCATGCTTTGAGATCTTCTGGAGAAGCCCTTCTTTCAGTCCCACCATCTTCACAGGCGTGCTTGGTGGGAACATGGGAGAGGGCCTTCTCGGTGGCTGCTCCAGTGCTTTGGAACTCTCTTCCTGGGGAAGCTAGGCTGGCTCCCTCCTTGATGTGCTTTCGGAAGCAGGCAAAAACTTGTTTGTTCCGGCAGGCCTTTGGAGAATAATATGGTCCTCCATGTAAGTTAAGGACTTGTAAAATTGTTGTGTATTTTAAACGTTTAATGTTTTAATATTGCAATTTTTTAAATTATTGTACATTTACAATAAATAGGTTTAAAACGTATATGTTTTAAATTTTGTAAAGCCACCTTGAGGCCCAGTATTGGGCTAAAGGCAGGATACAAATAAATAAATATAATAATAATAATGCTTACCAATGGCTCCCTCAATGCTGTGGATCGACTCTTTTACTGGGTTGACCCAGTGTCTGACAAAGTGTCGTTTGGGAGTAGCATGCTGAATGGGAGGCACAATGTGTTCCTTCATAGGCTCTAAACCCTTCAATACTCTGCAGTACTCAAAAATAAGAGGAGAGACATGTGTAACCATGTAAGAAAATATTATTTTTTGTGAACTGCCCAGAGAGCTCCGGCTATTGGGCGGTATAGAAATGTAATAAATAAAATAAACTCCTGGTCAGAGACAATCCTTATTTTTCTGTGCATTGGGGTACAGCTTTTGGTATCTTTAAGAAATCAAGTAATGTAAAGTGCACATGTTGGCTGTGATATTGATACTTGGACATTGTAGGGTGCTGAGTAGGTAGAACCCCAAGTAATATCCAATGGACTGAGACATCAATGCATAGCAGAAAGCTGCTTGCTTAACAATTTGCACTTAACTATTACTTCAAAACTCCTGTTGGAGGTTTTAACAAGCAAGATAATCCATGCAATCCCAACCAAAGTAGAAGCGCATCTTGCATTATATTCTTGTGTTATATATTCTAGCTAGACAACAGTGCAAATGTTATCTGAGGAGAAACGTGAAAATATGGCTCATCTGCAGATTATATGGTTTTCAGGAAAACATGGTAACAACAGTAGGTTCTAAGGAAAATATGGTAACAATTGCTTCCAAGCTTGTGGCCATGTGGCATATTGAATCACATCCCACTCTTGGCCTCATAGCTACAAGTGTTGCACCTTCGGGTACCTGAGATTAAGATAAATTCTGTCGAAACTCAGGCTGTTTGCTGAAATCTAGAAGATCAATGGTTTATGCTTACCTGTGCTCATCAAAGAGGGTCTCTCTATGGAGAACTACCTTGCTCTTGTCTTTAAGTAGGTCTTCATGGTGATTGTACAGAGAGCTCAGGTTAAAATCCAGACTGTCTCTGCAAACCTAGATACAAGATTTAAAGAGGGAATGGGAATCAATCTTGACATTTTAAAAGCAGAAACTGGCAGCAGCCTGCTATAAATAAACAATGGAATTACGTATGTAAGCTGTTTAAGAATTGGCCCTTCAAATGCAAAACTGACAATGCAAAAGTGAACGAAGGAATTCCCACTGAGTTAAAGGCAAGAACCTTGCAACAAGTGGAATGTTCTCAGTATTCATGTTTGTGATCCATTTTGAGGGAAAGAATGATGGGAGTCAAAGAGTGAAGGTTGGGAGGGGGAGGAGAAAGCAAGTTGGAAAACAACAGTATCAGATTAATATTTTTACCTCAGGTTCTGCATACCAGACTTCTCTTCTGATGCTTGCTAGTGTGGGTGTTGCATGTAGTCTATTCCAGGGGTTTCGCTGCTGGGCAAGATGGGTGGGAACAGCGTAGGGGACTTTCTGGACCAATAAGAAGCATAAGAGTCTTAAAATAGTGACTGTGAACCTCTTCAACCTGAAGAGATGGGCCCTTCCTGCCAAGTTACCTGTGAGCTAGTTCAGCCCTAGCCATAGTGCCACAGAATGATGGCATAGAAGATGATGCTAACAACATGAAGGTAAAAATGGCAGTTCCTTGTCTACTCTAGGATGAAATTGCTTCTTTTCTCAGCTCTACTCCAAACCTGTTGGCTCTCATGTGTTTTCAGGCTAGAAGATAACACAATGGCAGAAGCAGCATCACAGGTGCTTCCATCTTCATAGTATTCCTCCTCTGTATGCCATCAAGCAAAATATTGGCATGGGAACAGGTTGTAGCAGATGGACCATATCATGCTACTGACCTATTGTGGTCTGCAGGCCACTAGCTAGCAGTCCTTGGTTTAAGAAGAAACCCAAGAAATATGTTAAGAGGGGCACTTACATGTTTCAGACACTTCATGCTTGCTGTATAGAGAAGGAATCTCTACTTACCTTGAGTCTACAAGGAATTTTAAATAAGAGATACTGTTACATTTCATAGGGTGCATAAACTAATGCATTCAGCAGTCCCAAGTTATGTTATAAGCCTCTGAGAACCTCAGCAAGACTTGTTCTCCTATATGCTTGATGATTTTATTTTTAATAATGCTTTCCATCAATTTACCTGGAACCTAAATTAAGCCAGCAGGCCTATAATTTCCTGAGTCTCCTCTGAATTCCTTTTTTTTTTAAATGGTATTGCTTTAATTGATTTCTAGTCCTCTGGTACTGATGCCAGTTCTTAACTACAAGTTCCATATATTTGTTTGAAAATCAGCATTTTCACATTTGAGTTCTTTAGGAACTCTTGGGTGGGCAACTCTCTGGATCTTTTAATTTTAATTTGTCAACAAGGCCTAGAACTCCGTCTCCTGTCAGTGCTCCTTTTCTAAAGTTCTTGAGGCACCCTGAAAAAGCCGTTCTCTACATCTTCTGTGGCAAAAACACACAAAGAATTCAGTTTTCTGTGATCCCATTATTGACCTTTAGTATTCCTTTAACTCCCTTGTTTTCCAGTGGTCCAGCTGCCTCCCTAACTAGTTTCCTGCTTCCTATGTATTTTTTAAAAATCCTATTTTTAATTTAAAAAATGCTCCTCAAATAGTGTTTTAAATTCTTTATAGAGTCTGCTTTCAATTCTTGTGTTAATATTTGTGTTCTGATTTGGGCAAGAGACTTCCATATACTGAAGGAAGCCTTCCTGCCTCTAATCGTTCCTTTACTCTGCTTGTCAACCAGACTGGTTTCCTCTGACTTTGTGGTACTTTTCTTGATTTGTGGTATATATTCTAGCTGAATTATTATTATATTTTGAATAATCCCAAACTTTCTTGACTTTTACTTTCAACTTCCTTTTTTGTCACCAGGTCCCCATATATATTAGCAGTTTCCTCTATTTATTTATTTATTTATTTTATTTATTTATCATATTTATACCCCGCTCCTCAGCCAAAAAAGGCTCTCAGAGTGGCTTACACTTAGCATGAGTGTAACATTCCTGCCATTCAAACCATTTTAAGTCAAGGCAAAAGTGCTTCACTTAGGCTGAATAGGGCTGCCCCCCCTTTTTTCTCTTTTCTTTTTGGTGGCACTAATGTGAGTTGCTTTGGGAGACCAGTTTCCTGAAAAGCAAGATAAAAATATAAATGTCTGGCATCTACAAGTTACACTTTCTAGAAATATAGACTGGATTTTTGAAAAAGTCTGTTCTCTCCAAATCTTATTCTGCATTAACAAACTTTACAAAGGATGTGCCCCAGATTTAAAAGTATTCTCCAGTATCACTTGTGTGTGTGTGTGTGGGGGAATACCCTAGAACAACAAGGGCATTTAGAAGTAGGAGCTGCAATACTGCTGAATGGATCCAATTGCATGAGCCATCCCAAGTCGGATGAAGATGCATTAACTGCCTGTAACTAAAAAAAAAATAAGTATGTGTACATATTAAATGTGTTCAATTTTCAAAAATCTAAATAGGTGAGCCTCTTACCTGGGAACTGCTGTTCTTGCCATTGTAGGTGTCTTCATTTTCATAGTTAGGGAATGAAAAGGGGTCCCTAGTGGGTGGCATGCTCCAGTACCCGGGAGAACCACGGCTGCTGGCGCCAGCAGCAAAAACATATCTTGGGTTCCCTGGCCGCGTGTCACTTTTGTTTAGGGTCCGGTGACGGTTGCTAGGCGACTGGCTTCGGTGGCTTCTAGAACTCGCAGCTTATTATGTAAAGCGCCATCTAAGGGCTGGAAATAATAATGCAAAAGGCAGCGGAAGGGGAATCGGTCTTAGAAGTTGTCTGGGATATAATAAGAAGCTTTTGCTTGCGAAAGTGCTGCGAAATAAAAGATGGTTGTTGTTTTTAAGGTTCTTTTTTTCTAAATGCGTGCGTAGTGCGATGCATTTGAAAGGTGGTTCGTATTTTTCCCTAATTAAAACCAGACCTCTTTAATAATAGAGGCTTCCAATTACATCCCCATTTTTCGAAATGGTCTCCGTAAGTCGAGAGATACATTTCCGTTTTGCAGGGAAATTTGTGCGGGAAACCAGGCTTAAAAGAGCCTCCGTGAACATATTTTTGGCCTCTAAAATGTTGTCGTTGGGGGCATGAATGTTTTGTCCTGTTAAGGCGCAACCCTATGCGTGTTTAGAAATAAAAAATAAAAATCAACTCCCAGCATTCATGCTGGGATTTGTAGGACTTTTTTTTTCTGTCTAAACAGGCATAGGATTGTTCCCATAGTTAAAGAAAGAACCTCTCACCTGCCATCCCATTTGCCCACCTATTCTCTTCGGAGAAGGAACTGTGAGGTAATGAGGCAGTGGCCTGGTTCAGACAACACACTAAACCATGCTGCTTAACCATGAAATGGTTAAGGGGCCATTTTGTGGTTAAGCAGCATGGTTTAACGTGTTGTCTGAACCAGGCCAATGAGGTAATGGCCTTACTCAGTTTTACTTTGTTTACTTCAAAATGTGGTAAGCCACCCCGGTTTTGCCCCGTTCCCTGCGTACTCATGCTACTGGGCCCCGGAGGCTTGGTGGACTTCTGTCCTGACAGCACCTGTTGGCGGGAAGTAAGGAAGCACCATCATTGAGGTACAGGGGCAAGTATGCGCCCACCCCACCCCTTACACCACTCCATGGAACACGCCGGCCACGCTATATGTGCAAATGCATGAAGAGCTAACCTGCCAGGAAATAAAGGGGCGCCCACCTGGTACATACCCAGAAATGGTACTTTGATGCAACCCAGGCAGGGTGTTCTGTGTGGTGGTGCTCTGAAATACCCTCCCTGTGAGGAGTCTTCAGGCTCCATCCTTGCTATCTTTCAGACAGAAACCCTTCACAAAACAAAACCTCAGCAGGATTTTAATGTTTAGTCCTCCTGTTCGTTTAAAGTGGTTTTTCATTGGTTGTGGCATTTAGATCGTATAATTTTTACCTTTGTATTTTTTTTACTATAACTTGGGTTTAATTCAATGGAGGCTGGTGGCTCCGATTTCAGTGGGGCTGTGAATCCATTCTGGGTTTCAGTCAGAAGCAGCCGGAACTCTAAAGAATCTATCCAAGATGCTTCATCCTTCCCCCCAAAATAGGTTCAGGACCCTGGATAGCTGCTTTGGAGTTCTGATTTTCTGACTAAAACCCAGAATGGATTCACAGCCCCATCAAAATCAGAGCCACCAGCTTCCATTGGTTTAATTTGTAACCAATGGTATGGCATGCCTTCTGTTGGAAGCTGCTCTGAATGCTCTATGATCAGGAGAGCAGATGAATATAATAATGAACATGCATATATATTAACTATATCCAGCCAGATCTGCACTATATACCACCCAGTACCAAGCTCTGCAGTCACAAGATGGGCAGCACAATCCTGTACATCCTGCCTCCTCCAACTTGGTGCCTTTTAGATGTGTTGGATTACAGCTCCCAGCACCCTGAAGCAACCATGTTACTTGGGCTTGCTGCAAGTTGTAGTCCAACACATCTGGAGGGCACCAGGTTGGAGGAGGCAGATGTACATGTCTGCTCAGAAGTAAGCTCTGTTGATTTCAGTTAGGGTTACTCCCACACAAGTGGTTCTCAAATTGTAGCCTAAAGTTGCACACAAGCATCTTGGCAACACCCCACTTGAATATATGAAACTCTTTGAAGTTGTCCTAGACAATGGGTCTGTTCAGACAACACGCTAAACTACAGTTAGGCCGCTAATCATTTTGCAGCAAACAGTGAGCGTGTTTAAACTATGGTTATATAGCCACCATAGTTAGGAATGCTTCACACGAGGGTCTTGCTATTTACTGTTTTACTCTGTACAGCACCATGTACACTGATGGTGCTATATAAATAAATAATAATAATAATAATAGCTCAAAATGCTTAACCACGATGAGCTCCATCACGCCAACCGTTTAATGCACTTTCACCATGTCTAGTATCTGGTATTGCAGCAGCGGACTCACATGACGTTGTCCCTGTCCTGCACCCATCTCACCTATTTTCCTCTGTTTGCATATTATTTTGGTGCTGGGAAAGTCTTGATTACTTTCCCCAAGCAGATTTAATGCACCCTTAAGCCTCCGTGTATTGCTGTCCTCTGGATTTTTCTTTTGTTGGGGGCATGCACTTTGAATGGAGTCTTGCTGATGAAAGGGGAGCATGGCACAGTTCTCCTCCAGCATGTTGTTTTGAAGGAATGGACTTGTGCTTAGTCTGTTGAATGGACTTTTTACTGCTCCAATCCCACCCTCATTGCCTGCAGAAATGGAGCCCAGCCAATGAAATGTTAAATCAGTAAATTGCTAGACAACAAAGCCCGGTGAGGGGTGGGAGGAAGACCCCATGTCCCTGAGAGATGCACAGCAGTGCATTATCAAAGTAAAGGAAAATAGATCCTCAGCCCAAACAAACCAAAAACGTCGTCCTTAGAGTCATTCAGAAACACGGGATATTATTTTATTGTTATTGTTGTTGCAGCTCACGCGGTTGCATGCGACGGAATGCGCGCTTCGAAATGGGCACGCGCGTGCGCCCGAACGAGCAAACGGCCCGCCAAGCCTTCGGCGCGCGCAGGAGCCACGCGCGCATCTTTCAAGCCTCAGGTGCGCTCGAGCCGCGCGACGGAGGCAGCTGTGGTTGCTAGGCAGCGAGGTGTGGGCGGTGCGAGCGCGGCAGGGGGCGGGGCTGAGGCGAGGTGAGGCTCCTGCATCCCTCTCTGCCGGAGTGTGCTGTTGCTGGCGCACCTGAGCCAGTGGCTGCTGCTGCTGCCTCCTAGACGCGCAGAGCGGCGGCGGCGGGTGGCCTCTCGCTGTCGCGCCTACGCCACCATGGCTGGGGCTCGCAGGCTCCATCCTCCTGCGGATACTGCTGGCTGCTGGTGGTGCCTCCCGATGGGGGTCGGGTGGAGGCGCCCGCCGCTCTTCTCGCTGCCGGCGTTGCTGCTGCCGCTGCTTTGGGCAGGCGCTGCCACTCCGGGAGAGGAGCTCCACGCCTGCAAAGAGGTACCCGGCGGCGGGGCGCCTTCCATGCGTGGGGGAGGGCACTGGGGGGCTTCAGGGTTACAAGGCTCGGGTGAGGGAGGGACCCACACGGGCAACGCCGGAGGGCGCGTCCTGGCTTCTTCGTGGTGTTGACACATGAAACTCCCCGCCAAAGTAACCCGGGATGCGTGGGGAGCAAAAGGCACTTTCGGAGAGCGAGGTTTCCTTGGCATGAATGAATGGAGAAGTGCAAAATCTCTGGGAAGATTTGGACCATGGCGGGCGGGCAGGCACTGGCAGACCCCCCCCCCCTTTTTTTTAAACGCACTTGCCTGCCTTTTGCCAGGTGTCTTGGGGCCAACACAGCCAGCGTGCTAAAACCAGCGGGGAGGCTGCCTTGTTGTGCTCAAAACCATGGGCTAGCAGACCTTTTGTGGGAACATTTAATAGCGGGGAAAGCTCATCTCAAGCCTCCCCCAGCTGACAAGAGTTGGGGGCTAAGTGATATCTTCGGGCTCGAGGGAATCTCTAGATTCCTGAAGCACATCCAAACCAGGGCAGTTCTGTGGTGGGTGGTTGTTTTCACTTGAGCACTGCCCCTGGTACTCCTTTCCTTACCCGACAGAAAGTGAGTGCTGTTGATGTTCTGTAATGGCAGAGAATAACCTTGTAGCCCAAAGAGGAGTCGTGGAACCCCTTAAGGAATGAACATATTTATTGTGCCGTAGGCTTTATTAGTCTTTCATCTACCTTGGGAAATTCACTGTGTGCCTATTTTTCTATGTAACGTGGCAAGTTGTCCGAGTCAGATGCCAATAACTTTCTAATACGTCAACAAAGAGTGACTTTTATTTCTCCTGAGCTTGTCAGGTTTTGTTTCCTTTTCTCTTTTCTTTAAACAAGTGGAAAGTGACATGAACAATATAAATGATGGAAACAAAAATTAAAGACTGCCAGGTGCATGGGAGTTAATACAGGTTTTAATCTGTGCTGGTTGGACAGACCATTGTTACATTCCATGGGTTGAAATGGGTGAGGCACTTCACATCTCTTCCCATATGGTTGATTTTTTAAAAGAGTTCTGGAAATGGCAGTTTTTTCTAAATTTAACGTATCGTTCGTAAGTACTTTTCTTGTTCTGTTGCAGTTTCTTGAGAAGCTTATCAGATTTCCTTCTGTCTTGTAATACTGAAAATTGTACCTGCAAAAAGCTGAAAGCACTTTCATTCTGTTTGAGATTGTGTATGGATTCTGGTTCTGAATGTAGCATCATACGCTATGGGTACAATGATTTTTCTGCAACACTGTATCACTGTACTATGTCTGTTAAGAGCATAACAGCTCTGCTGGATCATACCAAAGGTCCATCTCATTCACTGTCAAGTTTCCCACAGTGACCAACCAGATGTCTCTGGGAAACCCACCAACAGGTTTAAAGATAAAGAGTCCTTTGCATCCTATTCGTCCCCAGCATGCATCCTATTCGTCCCAACAGTCATTGGCATGCTGTTTCTGAACCTTAGCGGGGTTTGAATGGAAGGAGAAATGCATGGGTGAGTGTCAGTGGAGGCTCTTTTGTCAGTGAGGCAATGAATATGCTGCAGGTTTCAGTCAGAACTCTAAAGGAACTATCTAAGGGCCAAAGCTCCTTGGATAGCTCCTTTAAAGTTCTGACTGAAACCCAGAACGGATTCACCATCCCACTGATTTTGGAGCCACCAGCCTCCACTGGTGGGAGTGGTTGTGTGTGAGTGCAGGGGGTGGGTGAATTAATTGTTGGAGAGCTCTGTGTGCTTTAGTATGTATTTGTGTGACTACAAGTTTTGAGGCTTGTGTGTGGCATGGACGAACTATTGAAGCTGTGCATGTGCAAAACTTAAAAGCCTTACTGATAAAATGCTGCAGGTCTCCACTCGTTGATGTTTTAGCTGTGAGCAGTGCAGAAGGATGACACGGTTCCCAACAGAACCTTTCCCATGGCTCAAAGGAATGGGTGGGAGTCAGTGGAGGCGGCACTGTTGTACTGTTTGTATTTGTTTTTATGTGGATTAAGAGTTTGCAATGTAAGCAGCAGGATGACAACAGAAAGGTGGAATTATTGCAGTGTGCCACCCCAACAGCATTGTGCCACTCTGACAGAGAAACCGTTTGAGGGCACTTCTTTCTGGAAGTGCACGCCTGCCTTCAGGCTGGGTCATAAACACACAGACTCCCAAATCTTAAGCGTATTTACACAGAAATAAGTTCTGTTGGTTGCAATAATGATAAATACACTGAATGCTCTCTCAGCTATTCAGATAGTCCAAAAGTTTGTTTCTTGGCAAAGGGACTTGGTCAGAATGGCCAACTTCCTTGGAAATAGCTTCCATTGGAATCTGAGGGGCTTATTCCCAGTACATTTGTTCAGGCTCAGGGTGTGAGAATGGATTATACACTCAAAAACATCATGGGGCACATCCATACTGGAACTGAATGCCATTGGATGTTAGTGGAACCTGCTTCAAAGAAGTATGCATAGGCTCACAGCCAAATGGTTTGGAACCAACTTGACAATAACACCATGTATTAGGACTGCCAACCTATTGGAGAACTTTTAGTTGATCACCTGACTTTTAACTGATCAGTTCTGTGATTATTACAGGAGTATTCTGAATGAGCTCTTCAAGATGACCTGCACAGCTTGTTACCCATCAAGCACATGCAGTCCAGGACCATGGATTGCAGATTGTCAGATACATTTTTGTAGCACCCCATAGTTAACAAACCAGGGTGTTTTTTTTTAACCCCAGGTGGGCTGTCTTATATAAAAGTGCCAAGATGAATCAGACCAACAACTTAGCTGATCCAGCATTCTGCTCCCACGGTGGCCAACCAGATGACTATGGGAAGCTCAGCCTATGGGAAGCTCACAACAGAGTATTTTTCTGTAAATGGTCTCCAGCAGCTTGCATTGAGAGGCATGCAGCCTCTGATCTTGGAGATAATCTACAGTCATTGATAGCCTTATCCTTTATGAATTTGTCTAATCACTTTTAAAACTGTTCAAGCTGATGGCCACCATTACATCTTGCAGTTAAGTTATGCGTTATGTGAAAAGTACTTCCTTTTATCTCTCCTGAATCTATCACCATTCATCTTCACTGGATGACTTCAGTTTATTTATTTATTTATTACATTCTATACTCCCAATAGTCAAAACTCTCTGGGCAGTTCACAACAGTATTATGAGTGAGGAAGTTCTCCCTATCCATTTTCTCCATACCATGTATGCTTTTATATATCTTTATCCGTCCACCCACACACTTCACCATTTTTCTAAACTAAAAAGCTTAGTGGGTCTCAATTTGTGCAGCAAACCGGGATTAAGGGAATCGGTTATCACCAATATCTCTGTTTTTAACTTGTATTTTTAATTGTTCCACGCATGTTTTATTTAAATGCAGCATCTCCCTCAACCTTGAAATGGAAATTATATGGTACAGTGTTTCTGGTTTTAGTGTACAGAACTACGGAGGAGAGAAAGATGGGATAATAAATGCATTCAAGGATAGTGTGTGTCTTTAAAGGGTTTCAGACTATCAGCAAAATTAGTTTGGCATGGTGACTGTGCTGAGCCAGCCACGCCAAATATTCTCATCAAATCATTCATTTCTGTACCACCTAATAACCATAGACAGTTCACAAAAATTAAAAGCTTAAATGCAACATGATAAAACAAATATAAACCTTTAACATACACAGTTAAAAGAAACTAACAATAAACGATCAGAACCTGATAAAGCAACTAACATGACAACATTCATTGATTTATTACATTATTCATTTATTACTTCAAATTGCTCAAGAGCTAAGTGTAGTTTCTTTTCTGGTGGGTGCAGTTTGAAAGAGCAAGTCCTGAAAAGGCACTACTTAAGCATCCCTAGCTATGGAAGCAGAATGAATCATCTAGAGATTTTATTATATTAAGTGGTATGTAAGTACAGCTGTAAGTAAATAAATAAATAAATGATACATGGTGATGAAATGAAGTGTGGCATCCATTTCTTAATGCTAGTTTCCAACTTACCCAGGGACATAATCATAGGAGGGTCTGTTAGAGCCAAGCATTTTCTGGAATATTTCAGTTCCCTTCCCTAGTGCCACAGAAGGCACCAGGATCCAGTGAAGGCTCCCTGCTGGAAGAAAGGACCATGGCGTAGTGTAGTGGCTAGAGTGTCAGACTGGGAGTCGGGAGATCCAAGTTCTAGTCCTCACTCGGCCATGGAAACCCACTGGATGACTTTGGGCCAGTCACAGACTCTCAGCCCAACCCCACCTCACAGGGTTGTAGTTGTGAGGATAAAGTGGAGAGGAGGAAGAGGATTATGTATGCCTCCTTAGATTCCTTGTAGGGGAAAAAGGCGGGATATAAATGCAATAATAAAATAAATAATAATAAACTAATGTGAACCCCTTTTCACCATCCCTGACATGGCTAGCTTGCAGCTTCTAAGCTGGTCTGGTCTTGATGCCATGCCTCCGAGCTCTCTTATGGGAATCCTCACTGTGCAATCCCACCCACCCCCTCAGCAATGGATCCAGCCCAATGTCCATCACTTCTATGTAAGTTGTGGGAAATGTTATAAAATGAAGCATCCACAAAGAATTTACTAATAAATTCATTCAACTACAATGGAATTAATTTTGCGATTGGAAAGGCAAATCCTGCAGTCTTTGCCAACTGGTATGCTGGTAAAATTCCTTACCGGCCCCATTAACTGGTGACTACTTCTGCCACTGCAAGACATCTTATACTGGGAGTGGGTGGATGGGGAAGTCAGCAACTGCAATCCTGCAGCCACATGGGAGGTCTGCCTTTCGGAGCCTCAAGTTAAACTGGGCCAGATCTACAGTACACCAAGCAGAATATGACACTTTGAAAATGGTTTGGAAACTGTATATGGAGTGCGTCCCAGGCCCCAACAGTTGTCACTACTGTTATAAACCATTTTAAAGCAGTAGTGTATGTCCTGCCCTGGAGTGAGAACAAAGGAGATATCTCATTCTGGTCAGTCTGCCTTTTTGGCCCTATCCCATCAAAGTTGTGATTGGCTCAGCAGTCCCCTCCTGGGAAGGTGATGCTGCTGCTGAAGCTGTGCAACTGCTCCTCACCACCCTTCCTCCCTTTGTTGCCAGCCTGTTCACAAATCACAGCTCTTTATTAAGAGGGGAACTCAGCTTGTCAATTATCCTAATGTCTTTGCACTCACTGGCCAGAAGATTGAAAACTGAAGCAGACCAACAGCTTTGCTTATTCCCAAGCAACGAGTAGACTGAAAGAACTGGGCATGTTTAGCCTGGAGAAGAGAAGATTGAGGGGAGACATGAGAGCACTCTTCAAATACTTAAAAGGTTGTCACACAGAGGAGGACCAGGATCTCTTCTCGATGCTCCCAGAGTGCAGGACATGGAATAACGGGCTCAAGTTAAAGGAAGCCAGATTCCAGCTGGACATCAGGAAAAACTTCCTGACTGTTAGAGCAGTACGACAATGGAATCAGTTACCTAGGGAGGTTGTGGGCTCTCTCACCCTAGAGGCCTTCAAGAGGCAGCTGGACAACCATCTGTCAGGGATGCTTTAGGGTGGATTCCTGCATTGAGCAGGGGGTTGGACTCGATTGCCTTGTAGGTTCCTTCCAACTCTGCTATTCTATGATTCTATGTCTGCATGCTTTTTCTTATCTCTCAATACAGTGAAAGAGCTGATAGTGACTTACTCTATTTCTTTTATTTTAAATATGAAAGATGGACATTTAAGGAAGGGCTTGGAATATCCCTCTCAGAGCCTGGCCATACTTATGAACTTCTCTACATGAGCGATTTATTGCACGCTCATTTTTGGCCACTCACAGAAGTTTTCATGATGTCATCAAGCTCCAGGATGACTCCTAAGCCTTCCCTTGGTAATGTTGCTTTAAAAAAGGTCAGAGATAATGCACTATTTAAAATTATCGTGGGATATTGTGTAAAGTTGGCATTGTGCTATAATGATGGCATTGAAATTTATGGAGCATTACCCAGAGGGGTAGTTTTCAATTACAAATCACGTGGTTGCCGTTCATCACTGTGTAAAGAAGCCTGTAGTGAACGCAGAAAGGTCCGAGGAAAAAAATCCGGTAAGGATGTGGGTATTTTCCCTTAATGTAGAGATGCTTTAGGCCTTGGTAAACTGGGAATTAACATTAAAAAATGACTCTGCATTTTGTTTCAATTATTGTGTATAGTTCCATGTTTCACCCCTGGGATGCTTAAGTGCCTTTTCATATACCCCAGGTATTGCTCTTTCGAACCCCACCTACAGACAAATGGTCATTTTTAGAAAATAAATCACTCCAAGCTCTTCCAGTAAGGTCTTGAAGAGCTAGAGCAGGGAGCATGTTAAACTCCTCCGTATCTTTCTGCTTGCTTAATGGGAGCAGAAAGAGAATAGCTATATTTTGATATAGTTTATGCTAATATAAATCCTAAGTAAAGCTACTGGCTCTAGGAGAGTAATTCCTGTTTTCATAAGTAATTAAAGTCAGTTGATGCTGTGTCTTGGTACTTCTAGCTAATGCTAAGGCCGATGCTTATGACAGAACAAAAAACAATAACTACAAAACCCCTCAGCCAAGTCCTTTTTTCATTATTACTCAGACATGCTCCTACAGAAGCAACAGTTTACAAAGTACTGTCTATATTTGCTGCAAGCTGTGGGCTAAAATAAATGCACCTGTAGCTCAGTGGTGGGGGACATGCTTTGCATGTGAAAGGTCCTAGGTTCAGTTCTTCGGGTAGGGCTGGGAAGACTCTTGTCTTAAACCCTGGAGAACCACCATTACACCAGGCAACATGGGCAATTTGTGGCCTGCCAGATGTTGTGGCTTATAGTTCCCATCATCTCTTAACCATTGGCTATGCTGGCTAGGGCTGATGGGAGTTGTAGTCCAAAACATCTAGAGGGCTAGAAGTTGCTCATTTCTGAAGTAGCCAGTACTAGATGGCTCAATGGTATGGTAGCTTCCTATGCATTGCGAAAATCACTTCCCGCTATATCAAAATCAAGGAATGGTCTTAACATTTAAACTCCTCAACATAAACATTTTTGGATTTTTTGGACAAAATGAAAGCAAACCTGGTATGACCATAGAATTACATTTCTCTAATATCCTACGGGATTGTTGCTGCATACATATTAGTTTGACTGTCACCAGTGCAGGCTCCGGGTTTTGGAGGGCCCTTGGAGAAGACAGTCCCAATGGATCCCTGCCTCAGTAAGGCTGTTGTCAGCATCCTGTTTTTGCCTTCTAAAGCAGAAGTGCACAACCTTTTCAGCCCCAAGGGTCATATGTGATGCTGTCTTGGGTTGGGGGCCACACGCACATGCACGCACAAGCCCACGCATACACATGCACACACACACGCACATCTCTGTTTGTGCACCCCTCTTTGAAAGGCTGTTGTTTCAAAAAGCTGAGTGGCCATTTTTGTATACATACCCCTGAACTGGAAAAACCAGTAACTTGGGTTTGTAACTGACATTTCTACACTGTTGCTAAACATAGCTGAGTCAGAAAAAAACGCTTTTAATCCATAAATGGTTGCCCAGATGAACTAAGGGTATGTTTACAGAAGCAGCTATACTAGATGCCCTTGATAAATACCGTGCTGTGTGGCCCAAGAGGTCCTGAACCTGCATTGGAATATTGACCCACCATAAAGCACAGAAGGGAGGGGCCACAGGCCAGTAGTGAAGTACATTCTTTGCATGAACGGCATCCCAGATTCTGTCCCCAGCACCTGCAATTTTCAAAGCTCACGGGGTTTGGAAAGACCTCCACCTGATACCTCAGAGAGAGACTGCTAGTCAGAGTAAACAATTCCAGCCTACGTGGACCAATGGGTTTGACTCTGCAGAAGGCAGCGTCCTATGAGCGTGCCAAGTGAGACAGGGAAGTTGGTAGGCAGATCTGATTCTGATAATTGGGGACAAGGAGAGTTTTCAGCACGGCGTGGTGAAACCAGAAAAAGGCAGATAGAATGCGTTTAGCAAAACTCTAGGAGCTGGTTTGATGAATGCTCATGTTCACTATGCAATAAATGTGTGCTCAGTCTTTTTATAGAATGCTTACATGACTCTTAAAGGCCCACGACGAAGATGTTCTTTTTAAAAACACATAATGTGGGGAATAGAAATCATTTGTATGGTCATCAGTGACCAAACGGCTTTTATAAATATTGGTATGAGACTCAGAAGGCACCAAAAGCAACCCAGAGATCTCAGGAGGAGGTGGAAGTAGTGCTGACGGAGCAGGCTCACTCCCAGTACCTGATCCCAGCCCTTTCCAGGCCAGCAGATTCAAAATGCCTGAAGGAGTATGTGGTGGGTACAGATAAGAGCGTCTTGTCCTTGCTCTGTTGCTTTTTACAACCTGTTCCTCACAGATAAAGAGAATGAGGCGGATTACATGATCAGTTTATTCTTTCACTATCAATCTGCTGAAGCTCTAATATTTATTTATTAATTTTATTTATTACATTTCTAATCTGCCCCAAAACTAATATTCTCTAACTAAGAACCTAATATGCACTACAACTGGGGTAATGCAGGGCTGGGCAGACTTTAGGCTTGCAGAATCTGGTTTTTATTTACTTATTTATTTTTTATTATTAGACCCTGAGATCTACCAACTGGAGCAAACGACATACACTTGAAAGAAATAATTCCAAGCACAGCAATTGGTTTTACGAACCAGAACTCGTGGGAGTTCATAGTCCTTCTTCCATACAAAAATTCGCTCCTGGTTACCCAAAGCTTTCTTCATTTCAGCAGTGTAATTTAGAACCGGGTGCAGGGAGTCATATTGTTGTTGCCATTGGAAGTCAGACATCCTTTTTCATCTCCTGCAAATTGCCTTGAGATCTACCATGAGATCTAGATCTACTTTCTGTTCAGCCCGGCACTACAAGATCATAGGTCTAGCTTTGTGGGGAAAGAATTTCTTTGAATGCATTGGAAGGATGTTCTTCCTTTCATTCCATTGCAGGTTTGTGATAGTTGGTCTATGGAATGCTAACCCTAAGTGACCTTTCCAAGTATGAAAGCAACCTCTGCTTAAATGGATGTTTTGATTGATTGTTGCGGCTGCAGGGAAGGCAAGTATTAGGAACACAGTTGGACCCTTAGTTCACCCAGCTCAGTATTGTTGGCACTGAAAGACAGCAGCATTTCAGAGTTTCAGACAGGATTGGGATTTCTACCTAGAGACAGCAGGGATTGGACCTGGGCCCTTCTGCTTGCAAAGCAGGTGCTCTACAACCAGGGCATCAGGTAGACCTACTGGTCTAGCGCTATGGAGAGGTGAAGATCTTGTAATATTTTTATTGTAAGATCTCCCCCTCTGTTTACACGCAGCGCATGACGACCTCAGATGGAGAGGATGTCGCATCCACCATTTTGTTTTGTTTTTTAGAGGAAGGAGCGCATGAGCGCTCGTGTGCAAAAAGTAAGTGTTTTTTTAAGAATGTTCCTCCCCCACCCCGATCCCCGATGGGCGCAGAGCTCCTGAGGAACTCTGCACTCCATGTGCAGGTCCCAGCAACTCGCGAGTAACCGCGACGTCCGCTCACACATTCCGTGGTCTTGGGATCAGCCTGAGACTACGGAAAAAGTGGGCCTAAAGTGTACGGCCATATCCTGGGGCAAGGGAAGGATCTTCTCTCCCTGAACCTGGGCTCCCCTGTGTGTCATGTGAATGCACAGGGACAATCCTGGGGATCGCCCTGGGATAAAGCCCCATCTGGCTATGGCCTTGGCTACAGCTCTTCCCCAGCATGCTACACAAAATCTCAGTCTCTTTTAAAATGAACTAGCATCTATTTTCCACAGAAGGAGAATTCCTCATTTCTTAAATTTCTTGACTATTCCATGTCTTGCACAATAAGCCTCTCTTTTTTTCAAAATAATAATAATAATAATAATAATAATTAATAAATGTTTGTCATGGAAAGGTAGTAAAAATTTATATTTTTCTCTTTTCCTGACTGACTGCTCATTCATTACACTCAGCCAGGTTATTCTGATAACATTTGCCAAATAGAGAACAGCTCAGACAAGTGCCAGCAGCAAATGTCAGTTTCTTGTCAAGAAAATAAAGAGAGTGGATCTAAACCGCAAGCTGATGTCCAGGATCCTCATGAATATCAGACAAGGTCTAGCTTGTTAAAAGGGGAATTTTCTTAATTGTCTGAAAAAGTGTCAGTGTATTCTTTTATTTTACAAACCATCTCTCTTGCGTGGTTTGTGTGCATGCTTGAAGGGGTGGCCAGGAAGCCCAGTCATCTGTGCCTCAGAGACAACAGTCAGATAATATGCAAGGTGAGCTGCCTTTATGTATGGCAGCCTCCCCCAGCCTACTGCCTCCAGATGTTTTGGACTACAACTTCAGTAGAGGCTGATGGTTCTGATTTCGGTGGGGCTGTGAATCCATTCTGGGTTTCAGTCAGAGTACAAAAGGGGAGTTATCCAAGCCACTGAACCCAATAATAAAAAAGGTTCAGCACCTTGGGTAGCTCCTTTGGAGTTAAGATAGAAACCCAGAATGGATTCATAGCCCCACCAACATCAGAGCCACCAGCCTTCACCGTACAACTCCCAACATTCCCTAGAGCCAAACCAATGGTTTGCTCTCCAGAGTTTTGACAAATGAAATAGGTTTCCATTTTACTTGATGGCTCGCACCTCCTACCAGGAAAGTGTGTGTGAGCAAGGGGTATGAGCAAGCATCTCCCGTGGGGCTCGGATGCTGGCACAAGCCTCAAAAGAAGGTTTGAAATTATTAACTTGAAAATGTACATTTCCATGCACCCAGAAAAAGCATAGTTGAAGTGTTTCTTTGAAGTGCCGACAGAACCGATGAGATCTTGACTGTTTTCACTGTGTGCTGCTATTCCCTCATATTTTTTACATCCAACAACCATCATTGATATGGTTAACTAATCCAGCCCCAGATTTGATTGAAAATGTTGAATGTTGCTACATGTAGGAGGGAAGCAAAATTAAGCAAACAACAGAAAGCCTGGTATACTAGTAAGGAAATAGATTTGGGATATGCTCCAGTATTAGCTACAGTTGTGTTCATTGGTACATGGAGTCCCAAGGGGAAAGGCAGTGTACCTATTAAACAAATGCAATTGGTGGGGATGCAATGGTGCATCACATTCAAGGTTATTCACCATGGCTGGGAGTTGCTCTCAGGTGGAGTTTCTTCTCCACTGTGGGCCTCTATACCTGCAAAGCAAATGAGCAATGGTGGCCATTGGTTCTTCCTCCTCCCAGGGCAGATAACAGCTGATAAGACTGGAAATGTCTTGTTGATCTTGCCTGGAGCCTCATCTTCTAGCTGCTTAAGTAACATGAGACCTATCGGGATTAATTTTCAGATCAGAAAAGTGTTTGCAACGTATTCTGGGCTTCAGCTGGAATGGTACTTTATTAAAATATTTGGGGGTGGGGAAAGGATTCTGCGATAACTTAATATAATACTGTGGTGGGGGTGTAGAACTTGGCTGCAGGGAATCATTTGCACAGGCTAAAAGAGAGCATCGTGTTTCTTCTCTGTTCTTTGCTTTGACCAGTAATGAGAATTCTGTGCTAGTAACATCCAGATAAGGGCAGGATTCTGGGCCAAATGCCTTAGGTTGAGACTAAATCTTTGTTCCATTTTATTTTATTTTTGATTTGTCCTTCTCCATTCTTGTCCTCCAGTTTACACATTTGCAGCAGACAAGTGCCAACTTCAGAAGTGGAATGAAAAGGGACAAGAGATACAGCAAAGGGGCATATGACAGGCTGTGGTGCTTACTTGTGAGCAGGGGCAGATCTACACCAAGCAGGATATAACACTTTGAAAACATTTTTAGAATGGTATATGAAATGTGTCCTGGGCCTGAACAGTTGTCAAAACCGTTATAAACTGTTATAAAGCTGTAGTGTAGATCCTGCCCAGATCTACTTGCAAGTAAATGCTGTTTTATGCAGCAAGGCTGCAGGCACAGTGGTCTAAATCCAAAGAACCACACAACAAATTCCACTTATCCAAGGGAACTTTGCACATGTGTTTCTCATACAAATAGAGGAATTTCAAAAGCAATGTGTGATATAGCATGGAGTGTCTGCCACTCAAAGAGAAAAAGTCAAAAGTTTCAGTAGGCATGCCGGGGAGAGCAATCTGATGGCTCCTTGACAGTGTCCGGGGGAGGGGTGCATAGGATAGTTCAGATTCCTGGATCCAAGGTTAGAGACAATGCTCTGACCTCAGGCCTCAGACCTAGGAGTCTGAGTCCCCCTCCCTCTTGCAGCCAGCATGAAGAGAACCGCACCAAGTGACCTCAGAGGGAAGGGAAAGGGGGTGTACTGGTAGGCGGGGAGGGGACAGTTTACACCATATCCCCAGGCCTCCCTAGCCTCTTTCTCTTCCCCTCCCTGACACCTTAGCTAAATGGGTGAAAAAGCCCATCTAGCTGAAATGCAAAGTGAGAGGAGCACAGAGGCAAAGATTGCTTCCACTGCTCCTCCTACTCTGCATTGGATGGCCATAAGCCCCCAAGTTCAGTCGCTTACAGCCATCCACATAGGACTTTGCCCTAAACCATTGGCACATCTAAAGTAGCGCTTTGGATATTTGTCATTGTCCTTTGAAATGTCTGTCTAGACCATGAGCAACTTTGCAGGAAAGTTAGTACAATTTTATTTAGGTACTGATTTCCCTGATTCAAAATCTGGAAGTGGAGCTGTTTCTAACATAGGTTTCCATCAAGAATAGTGGATTACATCAGTTCTTTCTGGGGATGTTCTAACCTTCTCCTACCTGATTCTCTCCAGACTGGAGAAGCCTTTTCTGGGATGTATCCCATAGAGAAAATGGCCGGTATAAGCATATTTAAGATTGCTGGTGCCTTGAAGTCATGCATAAAAGAAAATTGGGATTCTCAGAGTTAAACTAGACAGTGTATTACATGTGTGATTGAATGTAATGTGCCAGAGAGCATCATCAGATGGGGAGGGGAATCATGGTTCCCTACTTTCGCTTCTCTGCCCCCGCTCCCGTCCCACATTACTTCCTCTTTCTTCCTGGAAAAGAAAGAAGAAATAAAGACCACATGGCCGATTCAGGGGCCATTTTAATTGTGCTGCTTTTCCTGCACACAGCAGGAAATGGCAGCACATTCCATTTCCAAAAACAAAGTTGAATTAAAAGGGGTCTATTTTGTGATGGAAAAAAGGCGAGAAGGAATGGGAGGAGCACAGGGAGGCGGACTGCGGTATCTACAGGATGCATGAAAAACCATGAGTGGGCAGTAGCGAGCATGCGATAAAACACTCGTCTGATGAACTGCTAAGTATTTTTTTTTTTCATTTACATTATAATCATTAGGCCAAAGGAACTTGGGACTTGGTGTAAACTTTCCCCCATATGTGGTCCACACAAAAATTGACCCCAAAGCTACTATTTCCTCTAATAGGGAACTTTCAATTGTCTCCAGTGTCAAATACACTGTAAGTTTGAACAGCAGCTTGAGGGAGGAGCATTTTTTATCAAGGCCATAGTTGGAGGGAAGGGTTAAATTTTATTTATTTATTTATTTATTAAACTTATATACCACTCCCATAGCCAAGGCTCTCTGGGCGGTTTACAGAAATTCCACTCCCTGAGCACTACAGTCCCAGTCTTGATCACCCCCAGCTATGATTTAAAAGGGGAGAAATAGATGCATTAAATGCGATCACACATTTAACATACTGTCCAGCTGGGATCTTGGATTTGTATTGGTGATCATAATTTCAAGCTCCACCTCGAAATGGCATTTTGCACATCATACCTGAAGGACAATCAAGATCAATATGTGGATTGAAGCTTGTTTAGCTCAGTTAAGTATTTGAGATCTGGAAGGTTATGGGTTCCACTGAAGTCTGTGTATGAATCGTTCCATGAGTAGATATACTACTTGCACAATATAGAGCAAGAACTGAAAAGTGTCTTTGTGTGAATGTGTGTGTGTATATGTGTGTTTTTTATTTTGTTTCTGGTTGCACACAGTATTTTACATAACTATTGGTTTCCTTTCTCTCTCCACAATAGGCAGGTTTGTACAAGTTCACCTTGTACACATGTAGTAAACACACACACACATACATACATATATGGATTGTACACACTTGGTTGTGGTAGATGTGATAAAACTAATATGAAACCAAGTATCTAATATCCAACTTTTTTTGTAGGCGGAGAAAAGTAAATAATAGTACAATTAATGTGTTTGTGGTGTTTGCAGCATTTCTGCCTGCACAAATATTTGTATTCCATGAAGGAGAAAAGGCTTCCATTTTTTAAAGTGCCAAATCCAAAACATTTTCTCACTTATTAAAATGCATTTTCTTTTATGGTCTGGTGGTTCTTCCATGATCAGCTGGCATATGCTGTTCTAAAAGAAAATGTGTGTGGCTGCACCTTTCTGTAACAACTGAAGTTCTGAATATGCTGAGAAAGATCAAGGGATTTCAAAAACCTTCCCTATCAAACAGACTTAATATAAGATATCTCCTGTCTTGCTTCCCCCCGCTTCCCCAAGATTCAAGTGCTGTGTGACTTCAAAGGTTTCTTTTTTCAATTGCTGTTTTGAATCAGCTAATGTTACACATCATTTTTCATTAGTCTAGGAACAAAACCACTTCTACACCCTAGAATATAATGTAACACACACTTTGATATAATATAAATGGTGCTTGGGAAGGGCTCTAGATTTTTATGAGCCCTTTGTCTCTTATTAGTTTAAAAAAATGCTAACAGTGAGCTTGTGAATCACCCAGAGAGCTTCGGCTATTGGGTGGTATAGAAATGCAATAAATAAACAAATAAATATTCTTTTTTAATTTAACATAAGCCAGTGAATCCAAAAGCTGATTCTGTAACAAAGGAGAGAAAAATATGTCATATTTATTATTTAAACAAGGCACTAGAAATCTAAAACGATAATTTCTTCCTTGAACAACGTTAGAACGTATTTCAGTATTCTGCTCTAAGCAAAGTGCCTCTCCCCTGCAAGTGTGAATGTTGATGTTTCCCAAGACCATCATTCAAGGTCCTCAACACCACTACTGATACCACCTTTTTCAGCTCAGGAAGGGAGACTGTTGAGCAGAGGGCTGGGACAGTACACCAGTGGAAGCCTTATCCTATCTTAGGTCCCAACAGGTATAGGTGCTTGAGAAAAACTGGCAGACTGTTAGCCAGGGTACCTGACCAAGAAGATGGAATCCCTTTAGACCCCGACCAAGAAGATGGAATCCCTTTAGACCCTGACCAAGAAGATGGAATCCCTTTAGACCCTGACCAAGAAGATGCAATCCCTTTAGACCCTGACCAAGAAGATGCAATCCCTTTAGACCCTGACCAAGAAGATGGAATCCCTTTAGACCCTGACCAAGAAGATGGAATCCCTTTAGACCCTGACCAAGAAGATGGAATCCCTTTAGACCCTGACCAAGAAGATGGAATCCCTTTAGACCCTGACCAAGAAGATGGAATCCCTTTAGACCCTGACCAAGAAGATGCAATCCCTTTAGACCCTGACCAAGAAGATGGAATCCCTTTAGACCCTGACCAAGAAGATGGAATCCCTTTAGACCCTGACCAAGAAGATGGAATCCCTTTAGACCCTGACCAAGAAGATGCAATCCCTTTAGACTCTGACCAAGAAGATGGAATCCCTTTAGACTCTGACAAAGACGATGGAATCCCTTTAGATCCTGACCAAGATGATGGAATCCCTTTAGACCCTGACCAAGGAGATGGAATCCCTTTAGACCCTGACCAAGGAGATGGAATCCCTTTAGACCCTGACCAAGGAGATGAAATCCCTTTAGACCCTGACCAAGAAGATGGAATCCCCTATAGATAGAATTCCCCCCCTCCCCACCCCTCAAGCTGTGCTCAGTGCTGCACCTGATAACCTGGTGGACACATCTGGGAGAGATTCTCACGTATACCCCTTCATCCAACCAGATTCCAGTAATTAAGCCGTCTATTCAGAAATGTTTGGCCTTTATTCTAACTCTAATTATTCTAACTATTCTTTTTATCAACTGTGGGTTAGTTTAAAAAAGATGCTCTCCTAACCTTTCTTGGCTTCCTTAAAAAGCCTTATAGATTGAGATTTCTTAAGAACCATGAAACACTCAGGGTTTGTGTGTACTGATTGTGCGTTCAGCTCTGTGCAAGCAGGACCTTATACACATGTCAAGTCGCACATGTGAATGGCAGGCGGATATCCTGATGCCTCATCGTGCATATAATTTAAATGTCTGCAGAGGGCTATAGTTTGCAAGAACAAATGTAACTCTTTCTAAGCAACACTGCTGTGTTTATGTCGCTGTCCTGTATATCTTTGTCCAGATGCAGTTCTTCTTCGTGGTCTCTGTGCTTCACATACAAACAAAAACATGCTGAGATCAAAACCTATTCGTTCAGTACTAAGACTGGGAGTGGGGTTGGTATAAGGTGTTCTATTGGCTTAAATTTCCTTTGCCTTTGCCAGCCGTTTATGTTAAATGTTCCATCTGGCTGTATTTGCCTTTGGTGTTAGCTTAACTTCTGCATAAACATCCCTCCCTGGCCTCTTGCATGAAGGGGTGTCAGTTTTCAAGGTGATTAGCTGCAGAGAACACCTTGCCCCTATAACAGCTGCTCTTCCATATGGATGTGCAGAACACAGTCCATGATAAAAGTTAAGGCAGGTCTGGGAAAGCAAAGCTGCTGGTTGGAGAAAATTAACATCAGCCGTGGTCGTGGTGGTAGTGGTGGGAATGATGACTTTTTAAAGGCTGCCTTTTTGTTGCTGCTGCGGTTTCATGTTGAGCTCCTTCATATGTTAACTAACTGAATACAGATTAATCTCCATGTCAGGTGGCATGAGCTGACTGCTCAGCCAACTCTGAAGCTAAGCTAAGCTAAGCTAAGACATCTGGAGGGTGCCAGGTGTGTGTGTGTGTGGGGGGGGAGTCCTTAACATTTTGCCCCCTTCAAAAATGGGGCTGCTGCAGGAAGCTGTCATTTGTGCCTAAGTTGCTACAGCACCCCTATTCAGCAAGTGCCACAGCCAGCCATGAACCTCAGCAGAACAGTATGAAGAAGGAGGAGGAGGAGGAGGAGAGAGGGAGAATATTTCTCTGTCCCTTCCCCATACTAAAGGGTAGGATTCTGCAGAGTCAGAGATGCACATCCAGCTCAATTCCAACAGCCTCCCAGTTGGCATCCTCCAGAGGTGTTTGGACTGTAACTCCCATCATCCCAGCCAGCCATGTTTGCTGTGGCTTATGGGAGTTGTAGTCAAACACATCTGGAGGGCACCAGGTGTGTGTGTGTGTGTGTGTGTGTGTGTGTGTGTGTGGCACCTTATAATTTTAAGGGTTCTGGCCCCTTCAAAAATGTGGCTGCTGGAAGATCTTGTCTCCCCCCCCCCCACCCGCACCTGCCCCTAAGGCTCTAGCCTGAAGGAAAATGAGCTGTAAGCTGCTTGTATCCCTAATGGCTATTCATAGAGAACAGGTTGAGTGCAGCACATATGTGCAGCACTTTGTCTTTCAATTTGTTGTGCTTTTCCCCTTTAAAACAATGACAATATTTTCCCACTTACCTGGGATTGCAGACCCACCTTGATCTGTGGCTGGCCTCACTGACAATGCCTTAATACTGTTCAGTGTCAGGCTGCCCACATTACTATGAGAAGGAATAGTTTCAGTCCACAGCTGCCACACTTTTTAAATCTGAAACACTAGAGAACGTCAACGCATGTGCCTAGTAGATAGCTGTGAGACTAAAACATGCCACAGACAGGTTTGCTCCGGGGTATTTAGAACTCAATAACAATAATTCTTTGCCTGTCTAAAGATCTAATTCACAATGTTGAGGATGGGAGATTGTGGCACAGCTAATATTTACAAATGAAACATTTGTTTTATATACAAGACTGTGTTTTATTTAACCGTAGTTATAACATTAGTAGCTGTGCAAAGCACCTTGGGGAGCTCCATTAGAGCTTTGACTGGTTCTGACTGAAACCCAAAGTGGATTAAGAACATAAGAAGTGCCATGATGCTGGATCAGACGGAGGGTCCATGTAGTCCAACACTCTGTTCACACAGTGGCCAACCAGCTATCTGCTAGGGGCCAACAAAGCAGGTCACGGTACAACAGCACCCTCCCACCCATGTTCCCCAGCAACTGGTACATATAAGCTTTTGTTGTTTATTCATTCAGTCGCTTCCGACTCTTCGTGACTTCATGGACCAGCCCACGACAGAGCTTTCTGTTGGCTGTCGCCACCCCTAGCTCCCCCAAGGTCAAGTCTGTCACCTCCAGAATATCATCCATCCATCTTGCCCTTGGTCGGCCCCTCTTCCTTTTGCCTTCCACTTTCCCTAGCATCAGCATCTTCTCCAGGGTGTCCTGTCTTCTCATTATGTGGCCAAAGTACTTCAGTTTTGCCTTTAATATGCCTCGGATATTGGAGATAGCACACAACCATCAGGGCTAGTAGACATTGATAGCCTTCTCCAGGAATTTCTCCAACCACTTTTTAAAACCATCCAAATTCGTGGCCATCACTACATGTTGCGGTAGGGAATTGCACTATGTGAAATAGTAGTTCCTTTTATTTGTGCTGAATCTCCCACCAATCAGCTTAATGGGATGACCCCGGGTTCTAGTATTATGGGAGAAGGAGAGTCACTGCTGCACTGTCATCAGAGCCTCCACTATTGAGGATGTTATTTGAAGTGCCACTGAGTGCACAAGAGACTTCCATGCCTGGCTGGCAGCATTTCTTAGTAACACCTGAAAAGGAACTGCACAGGCTGCACATGTGGCCTCAGCAAATTCTTCTTCAAATATGACAAGGAGCACTGGTGCCAAATGCAGGAGTGTCTGTGCATTCAGCCAGTGATGCTTCTTACGTCTGAAGTCCTCTACAAATAGGAGAAGAACTGACATGAGGCCGGTGTGTATCCTTTCTATCAGCATAGGGACCTGTCAACCCTCCTAAGCAGTATTTGTGTCCAAGTGATGTAATACAAACCATCATAAGATTTATTGTCTACCACAAACTTTTAAAATAATATAGCAGCAAAATGAGTAATCTTAAGCAAGAAAGAAAATACTCAGGGACAATGGATTTACTTTATTTATTTATTTATTACATTTTTATACCGCCCAATAGCCGAAGCTCTCTGGGCGGTTCACAGAAATTAAAACCATAATAAAACAACCAACAGTCTAAAAACACAAATACAAAATACAGTATAAAAAGCACAACCAGGATAAAACCACGCAGCAGAAATTGATATAATTAAACAGTAAAATTCAAATTTAAGTTAAAATTAAGTGTTAACTTTAGGTCATATAATCAGTTATTATATATATATATATATATATATATATATATATATATATATCATGCTAACCTAGTTACACTGTGACTTAGCTGAAGATAGTGATTGCTATTAAGCCAGGGCGTTATATTAATTATATTTATTCCAAATAAAGTTACCAATCCTTTTGCAGGCAGGCATTTGTTCTTGTCAGCCAGGAAGCAAAATGACCCCCTCTATTTTTTTCCATAGCACTTAGATTCAAAATTAAGATAGGTCCTAAAGAGGCAGGTTCCCATGTTTCCATCTCAAGGAAAAGTCACATTCTTATTATTCCAGCATAATAAAACACAAATGAGCTAGAAGACCTGCACACACACACACAAAGTTTTCACCTGGCACCAAACAGAAGACATGAGTTTGCCACCTGGCAAACCTCCCTGGGAAGGGAACGTAGAAGAAGGGGTACCACAACTCTAAAGCCCCTGCCTCCAATCATCACCTGCCTTATTTTAGATGGAGGACAAGCTAAGAGCAGTGGAGGCTGGTGTCTCCAATGTCAATTGGGTGGCGAATCCACTCCGGGTGTCAGTCAGAACTTTAAAGGAACTATTCAAGGTGCACATTGAGAGTTCTGATTGGTTCTGACTAAGTCCTGGAGCAGATTCAGTGGTCCACTGACATCAGAGTCACCGTCCTCTGCTGGTTCAGAGCAAGACCTCAGAGGCCAACCTTAATATCCAGGCAGGTTCATATTAGAAAATAAAGTGCTTTAAGTAAAGCTTCATTTAGGTAAAGCTCTATTTTCAGCTATGGATCCTGACATTTGTTAGGTAGGTTTTTTTTTTAAATGACCAGAACTATAATTTCAAACTGGAGAAAAAATTGAAAGTGATTGTTGGAAAGGAAGAAGAGCAGTTGTTCTGCAGGATTGATTACTCCTTTGGACATGCCTGCCTAACAGCAGAATCATGCATGTGAAAATTATACAGCTGAGACACACAACAAAAGATAAGGATGGCAGGTTTCATTAAAATGACCATGACTACGTTATAGTGAGAAGGAAATTCCAAAAATAAATATGCAGAACAGCCTCTAATATCTCCATCTCAAAGATCCAATGAAAGGATTGCTTGGTCAACAAGACCCATGGGAAACTGGTGCATAAAAAGGGCTGTGTTCATTCCAGGGATGTTCCTCCCTGGCCCCAGTCAAATACATGAGATATCGCAAGGAGACGGAAGGCTGAGTCATGTGCACCTTTGCAGTCCCACTTATGCTTGGTGTAGCTTGCATGTTCTCTTTCAGGTTATAATGGGGCATGGATATGCTCTGACTTGCCATCCATTCAGAGCACTAATGAAATACTGTCATTTTGCCTGCTTAGGCAACACTCCGTATCCGGGTTTCTCTAGGATCCAGTTTAATGAACAATAGGCATTGTCACACTAATCCCTATAAGGCTAGGATAAACACAGTTCTGTTTGCTGACAATTTTGGAATTAGCGAGATCTTCTCAAATTAAAACAATAGTAAAGGAAGGTGCTTTATAAAGCTTCCAGTCCAGTACTGCGTTTTTTCTGACATATTCCCATAATCACAGGTCTACATTGCCACCTTATTCAAGGGGAACTCTCATGGGATAGGAATTATTACTGAGGTCCTCTCTATTGGCTTTCATCAGAAGGTATTTCTATAACTTTCAGGCATTGAATGGGAGGAGCAAAATGCCCACTGCTTTATTTAGTGGTGCGCACTGAGTTAACACCTTGACATAGCTTACTAACAATGCACAAACACACACAGTGGATGTGAACTCCATTTAGGACTGCTTGTCACATTTGAAGACAGACGTGCTATTCATATTCTGAGCTTTACAACATAATGGAAGCAGTTTTGAAACAATTTGCATACGTGTAAACCATGCTGAAATCAATGTGTCTTGTGAGTTTATGAATGATTTTAGGGATTACATGTTTAAGGCAGAAATGGCCATGGAAAACACAGACCTGTCAACCTGATACCTTGAACACAGTGAAAAGAAACAAATTCCATGGTATAGCAAAGTTTTATATTGGGTCAAATTTTGTTCACATAAGAGGAAAATGTGCAAAAAGCACTGAAGTCCCATACTCGCTAAGAACAAAATTTAAAACAAAAGCAAAAAGGGAAAGTATATTTTTAACATGACTGGGCTCCAAGCCCTGGTTGTTCCTCCCCGAGCAACCCACAATTTCAGGTTGACAAATTATGCTAAATAATCTAGGGACACAATGTCTCTGGATTGTTTATCATAGTGGGAGCAGGGGAGCGATCAGGGGTTGGCATGCTTGCTTGCTCCCGAACAACCCACAGTTTGTTTAACCTGTGGGTTGTTGTGTTGTCTGAACCACGCTTGTGTGTGTGTGAGGGTTTTAACAGGCTGGAATTACCCATGCAGCAAAATGGGGTAGGAATGAGTGGTGGTAGAGTCATCGCATTACTTCAAAAGCACAATTTTGAATACTCCTCTAGCTTCACTACCCTCTGATATTCTGCCCCCTCAAAAGACTCTGGCCTTTCTCCCTTGTGGCCCCATATGCTTGGAACTGCCTCCCAGAGCACCTTGTGATGCCATCTCCCTTACTTCCTCTCATACCCACCTGACTCCCAGCATGTAGAAAACCAGCACAGTTGTGCTAGAACTTTTCACACAGATGTGGTAGATTTCTTTTCTTTTCTTTTTTTAAGGAAAAGCATTACAAATGTGATTCTCTCATCTGCAGTCTGGAGCGGTAATGTCTGTTCTTCCACCTTAGGATGCTGTGGTCTCATTCCCACCTTCTGCTACTGCATATGTAAATAGCTTAGGCAGAGAGCATTGGAGAATGCTGCCATTTGTCACCTGCAAACACTGGGTCTCACTTACCTTGCTTCATAGGAGGAAATTGCCAGGAGTGAAGCTAGCCTGCTGATTTTTCTGTGAAACTGCCACCCCCTTCTCACATCACTATGGTTTGGGAAATCTTGTGTTTTGTCCCTAACATAACCTCCCTAACCTGGCACCCTGCAGATGTGTGGCACTACAACTCTCTTCATCCACAGATGGCTGGGGGATGGGAGTTGTAGTACAACACATCTGGAGGGCACCAGATTGGCAAGGCTGTCCCAACAAGTAGGCCTGTTCTGGGTGTTAGGAAAACATGATTTTGCCACACCTTATATGGTAACTGGGAAAAGCATTTGGAGCTCTGTCACACTCCGGCCTTACTACCAACTTGTCCAGGTCCTGCACAGCCACTCTGTTGGCACAGTGTATTCCTAGGAGGAGGAAAGCCGCCTTTGTAAATGCCATTACCATGCTTTAGTAAATGGAGTTGCATCCAATATTCAGTCTGGCCTGTCATCTGCTGAAGAGTTACTCCAGTCTGCCTTGTATCTGGAGTTGTGGGCATGCGCATGGGTTTATAAGAGCCCGGTTTAGTTTTCCATTCATATAAACTACTACTAGTAGTTGTTATTATTATTATTATATTTATTTGTATCCCACCTTTTGCCTAATGCTGGGCCTCAAGGCGGCCTTACAAAGTTTAAAACATACATTGCGGGGGGGAACATAGTTTAAAATACACAACAAAATTATAAGACATTAACATAGATGGAGGGCCAGATTATTCTCCAAAGGCCTACTCCCAAACGACACTTTGTCAGACACTGGGTCAACCCAGTAAAAGAGTCGATCCACAGCATTGAGGGAGCCATTGGTAAGCATTATTATTATTATATTTATTTATTTGTATCCTGCCTTTAGACCAATACTGGGCCTCAAGGTGGCTTTACAAAATTTAAAACATATACGTTTTAAACCTAGGAAAAGAAATGTACAATAATTTAAAAAATTGCAATATTAAAACATTAAACGTTTAAAATACACAACAATTTTACAAGTCCTTAACTTACATGGAGGACCATATTATTCTCCAAAGGCCTACCGGAACAAACAAGTTTTTGCCTGCTTCCGAAAGCACATCAAGGAGGGAGCCAGCCTAGCTTCCCCAGGAAGAGAGTTCCAAAGCACTGGAGCAGCCACCGAGAAGGCCCTCTCCCATGTTCCCACCAAGCGTGCCTGTGAAGATGATGGGACTAAAAGAAGGGCTTTTCCAGAAGATCTCAAAGCATGGGCAGACTCATAAGGGAGAAGCTGTTCTTTCAAATAACCTTGACCCAAGCCATATAGGATTTTATAGGTCATAACCAGCACTTTGAATTGTGCCCGGAAACAGACTGGAAGCCAGTGGAGCTGTTTTAACAGGGGAGTTGTGTGCTCCCTGTAACCAGCCCCGGTCAACAATCTGGCTGCAGCTCGTTGAACCAGCTGGAGTTTCCGAACACTCTTCAAAGGCAGCCCCATGTAGAGCGCGTTACAGTAATCCAATCGGGATGTAACTAAGGCATGTGTCACCGTGGCCAGGTCCGACATCTCTAGGAACGGGCGCAGCTGACACAGTAGCTTTAACTGTGCAAATGAACTCCTGGCCACCGCCGAAACCTGGCCATCCAGGCTCAGGGCTGAATCCAGAAGTACACCCAAGCTGTGGACCTGCATCTTCAGGGGGAGTGTAACCCCATCCAACACAAGCTGAATCCCTATTCCCTGATCTGCCTTTCGACTGACCAGGAGCACCTCTGTCTTATCTGGATTAAGCTTCAATTTGTTCGCCCTCATCCAATCCATTACTGCCAACAAACACCGGTTTAGCACAGAAACCGCTTCCTTGGAATTGGGTGGAAAGGAGTAGTAGAGTTAGGTGTCATCAGCGTACTGGTGGAACTGCACCCCACAACTCCGGATAACCTCTCCCAACGGTTTCATGTATATGTTAAATAGCATGGGGGACTAAACAGAGCCCTAAGGGACTCCACAGGCCAACCGCCAAGGAGTCAAACAGGAGTCCCCCAGTACCACCTTCTGGGTCTGTCCATCCAGGAAGGAATGGAGCCACTGTAAAACAGTGCCTCCAAGACCCATCCCAGCAAGGTGGCCCAGAAGGATACCATGGTCGATGATATTTAATGCCGCTGAGAGGTCTAGCAGAACCAGAACCCTGTCCAGTTCCCAGCGAAGATCATCCACCAAGGCGACCAAAGCTGTTTCTGTCCCATAACCAGGCCTGAAGCCAGGATCTAGATAATCCGTCTCATCCAAGAATCCCTGGAGTTGGGAGGCCACCACATGCTCCAATAACTTGCCCAAAAATGGGATGTTGGAGACTGGCCGGTAGTTATCCAATACAGTGGGGGCCTAGGAGGGCTTTTTAAGTGTGGGTCTTACCACTGCCTCCTTCAAGCAGGCTGGGATCCTACCTTTGCGAAGGGAGGCATTGACCACTCCACTCTAGTTGTTCTAGACAGTAGAATGGTATATGCCTCTCTATGAGTTGGAGCTTGGAAACCAGCCCATGACATACTTAATGTGTTACCTTCATGTTGGGGCTGCCATATCTCATCTTGAAATCTCGAGGACACCATGGGGGCTATGTTTTCCTATTGTACAACCTTCTGTGGACCTTAAAATAATAATGTTCTCTTTTTGATGTCCTGTGGAGAAACAGTCTTCTGTAATAAGGGGGGAAGTGTCGGTCATCTGTGCTAAATGCACACAGTGTTATTTCATCCCTGCGTTTTCTCTTCCAGTCTGAATACCATTATGACTACACAGCGTGTGACAGCCTCGGCTCCCGATGGAGAGTAGCTGTGCCTCACACCCCAGGACTCTGCACCGGCTTGCCAGACCCCATCAAAGGCACAGAATGCTGTAAGTCATGATTGCCGCCACTGCATCTTTCCCCCTTTGCCGCTGATTCCAGCACATTGAAGACTCCTGAGCTGCTTCAAGCCACAGGGCACGAGGGATCTATTTTGGGGTTGCACAAGCAGCACTGTCATTTCAATGCAATTGTGTCACCTGTGCTGCTTGCTTGGAAGTAGCTCTGATTCTCCACCTCCACTAATATTTGAACATTCAGAAAAGAGAGATTCAATTTCCTACTGATCTAGAATGCCTCTGTCAGATTTTTCTTTGACCTATAGCTAAAAGTTTTTGAATATTTTTGTGTGAGGCGTACAAAAAAAAATTAAGAACACTCATATTGCCATATTTCACTTGAAATGGACTTTTTGTTGAAAGTTGTTTTTTTTTTTAAAAAAATACTTAGCTTGTAGCCAGCAATGATCACTTGTAATTAGGGCTGCAGCATGAGTTGATTAACTAATTGACTTAAAAGTTGCCCATGATCAATTAGCAGCAGACTGTTTTTATACATTATATATATTGTGGGTTTTTAAATGCAAATTCTTCTATGAACTGCTGGTGGCTTGCACCATATTAGAAGCATCCCCTTCCCTTGATCCCGCCCTGCCTTCCTCCCCATTCACATATGCATACCACACTCTCATTCTCACACTCATTTTCTCTTTTATACACATGTTCACCCGCAGTCACACATCCATGGGGAGGAGTTAATCCCTTCCTCTCTGCACCATCTTCTCGATCACAATCCCATTCTCTCAGCCCACCAAAGAGCTCTCTGGGGATTGCCCACATGTGATGTACAACAAATCAGTGAAAAATTAAGGGACGTTGTTGTTCTTTTGATGACATTGACCATAAAACAGCTCTGCGTTCGAAGCAGTTGGAATGTGTTACAGCACAATGACTTGGAACAATTCATATGTTTTGATTTCGATTCTCCCTTCATATTGTGATATAAATCAGGGGAGACTTTGGCTGTGATCCCTTCTTGCCTATAACTGAGTTGGCTCTGTTCACCCTCTCATTCCTCCTGAAGAAATATAACACTAAGATTAAAATCACATGTGTTGAAGAAATCAGTTTGGATCGATAGGGTGTTTTAAAGCCCACTTGTACCCACTGATTATAATAGAAACAGCACACAAAATGCAGCATTTCCAGCTCTAACTGAGAACAATTTATTTTTCACACGAGATGCAAAAAGGAAACAGGATCACAACTGGTGACAGCTGTTAAGACTATGATGAAAATAGCTAGATCCTACTGTGCATTTAGCGATATAATGAAGTGCCTGGAGGTGTTTTTTTTACAACCTTTAACTTTCTAAAACCATTGAGAAGTTGTTGAAAAAAAGTTTTCTTCATTAATTCCAGTTTGCCTTTAGAGACTTAATTACACCTCTTCAAGAACAGTTGGATCATTTAAAAAAAAATTGGGGGAGGAGAAATTAAAATTTAATGGCAGGCTTGTAGAAAAAGAGTCAAGATATGAAAGTAACAAATTCTGACTTTATTTTCCATCAGATATTCCTGATGCCATTGGAAATTTGGCTGATAGCTATATTGCAGAGGAGCTTTTTTTGTAGAGGCTCTCAGACTTTGGGGGCTCCTTACCCCAGGAGATCCACTTGCCTTTTTATCACTACATAAAGTTAAATTGCTTTAGTTAATCTATAGGCTCAATTGAGCATCTGTGGATGTGATCTTTGAAACATTTTTTCCTTCTGCTTTTTAGGCTTGGTTCAGATGTTCTAGAAAACAATACTTTTAATAATTGGGAGTTAGGAACTTCTGATTACTTCTGCAAAAGCAGAGAAGGGAGGAAGGAATGTGTGAACATGAGGCTTACCGTAAGTTGTTTATGTAGGGGAAACACATGGTTTCCCATTGCATATCAACTGACCTTTACAGAGTTAACCTATACAAGTGTACCTAGAAGAGAGCCCCATTGATTTCAGTTTGTAAGTTCGTACAGGATTGCAGCTTTGGTCTCTTGTTTTTTCTGAATTGTATTTCATCTATAGGGATTCTTTGACATTGCTGTATGCAATGGAAAGGCAACTTTGTTTTAGTCTTTGCTGAATCAACAGTGTTGTCAGAAAGCATCATTCTGGCTGTGTGCAGCTTAACTAGGGGGCTGTTTATACATTCTGGAAGCCGTGAGATGGCTTTGTGGTGGTGCTGTGTTGATTATATCATGCAGCAGCCACCTCGAAACTACCTTCTTGGGGCTTTCCAGTGAAACTTTGCAATTTAAAAGTCAGGGACTTACCCAGACTTTTTAGGATGGAGTAAGGTGAAAACAGCACTTCTGCTGTCTAACCTCTCTCCATCCTTGATGCAGAGGCGTGGCCAGGCAGATAGCGACCCCTGATTGGTTGCTGTCCACTTGGGCAGAGGACAAAGGTTGGGCCTGGCCACCGGTCTCATTTCTTTGCATCAAAAATACACGAAAAGAAAAGCTGCTTTCCTTCAAGAGAATTTAAATAAATAAATAAATAAATAAATGAATAAAAATTTTCTTTAATTTCCATTAGTTGCTAATGGAAATTTACTAGGAGAAAACCAGTTTAAACAGGAGAGGCTAGAAAGAGACAGAATGAGAGAGGATGGGGGGCTTGCCTGGCCCAGCGGATGGAGACCCCTGATTGGTCACTGTCCACTAGGGCAGGGGGTGATCCTGGCAAGCCTAATGGCCACTGGAAAGCCCACACTGCCTCCTCCAGTGGGGGTTACTTGCCGCCGCTCTGCACCAGTGATACCGTGGGGTTTGGTGGCAGAGTGGCGCCAACTTGGCACCATGAACACAGCCCCCATAATAGATTACAGAGACACCAGAAATCATTTTCAAAATTCTCTGTTTGTTTTTCATTCATCCTTTCCCCTGATCTCCCTTTCGGTGCTCTTCTGCATTTCAGCATTTTCCTGCAAAGCTGGCGAATTTTTGGACATGAAAGACCAGTCGTGCAAGCCATGTGCAGAGGGCACCTATTCTCTGGGGACTGGCGTCAGGTTCGACGAATGGGACGATCTGCCCCATGGCTTTGCCAGCATAGCAACCAACCTTGAAATTGATTACAGCTTCACAGAGTCCTTGGAAAACTGCACCATGTGAGTGAGTCTGTTATCATAAATGGTGGGACACGTCACTCTTGGGAAGCCAAGCTGCATAAAGTCAGTGGGTGCCATCGAGGCTGCAGATTCTAGAAGCTAGGCAACACTGGGATTAAGAAGGCTAGTGAAATTCCCACCAACTGAATTTCTTCCCAGATGTTGGGATTCTGTGGGCCAAATGGCACGTTGTGTTAAATGTGAAGCATGTAGCTGATTCTAACTTTCATTTATTTATTTAATTATTTATTTATTTATTACATTTATATACTGCCCCATAGCCGAAGTTCTCTGGGAGGTTTACAACAGTTAAAAATGGTAAACATTAAAAAAATATGCAAAATTTAAAAAACCATCAGAAACATAAAAACAGCAGTATAAAAACAACATACATGTAAGTGTATGTGGTCCCAGTCCAGATTGGGACTACCATGCCTCATGGGGGAATTAATCCTACCCATTCAGCCGCTATCCATCACCCCTTTGTGGAGGCAAAAGAAAGAAGAAACAACTCCATCAGCACTAATGTAGCTTTTTCTTTGTATGGTGGGTGGGTGGGTGGGTGTGGGTGTGAGTGAGTGAATTTAGAGGAAGGGGAGTGGCTGGGTGAGAAGTTTTAGTTTTATTTATTTATTTATTTAATTGCATTTTTGTTCCACCCAATTGCCAAAGCTCTCTGGGTGGTTTACAAAAATTAAAACCATGGAAACAATTCAAAATATAAAACCAACAGTATAAAAGCATAATATAAAATACAATATAAAAACACAACCAGGATAAAATTGAGCAACAATGCAGAATTTAATACAGATTTAAAATACAAATTTAAAACAGCAAAGTTAAAATTAAGACTGTTAAAATGCTGAGAAAATAAAAAGGTCTTCACCTGGCATCTAAAAGAGCGAAACATAGGTGCCAAGCGAACCTCTTTAGGGAGTTTTACCCCCTCTACCTGTGCACAGTGGACTTGATCCAGATCAGGGTCCTGTGTGCTTACACAAAAGCTAAAAAATAAAAGTTAGGATCAGCTACATGCTACGCATTTAACATCATGTATAGTTTCGTCTTGAGTTACCCACTCTTGTTTCTCTCTGCCATTCTTCTTTCGATTTCCAGACGTTGCTCAGTCAGACATGCTCAGTTTGATGCCATTTATCAGTTTGTATCTCCCCCCCAAACAAGGTTTTATTTTACTTACAGTTAGCCAATGCGCACATGCCTGTTTGCGCATTGACAAAATTACAGTGCAAAAAGGATATCCTGATGTGGTTGTGGGGTCACATCAAGATTCATTTTCACATTGTGATGCAATCAAAGTGCATATTTTGCATTTACTGGTATGCATTAGTCACCTGTAAGGGAGACATGATGAATTGAAAACTCTGGCAAACTGAGCATGTGCCAGTTCCAAATCTAATTTTAGAAATTCTCCAAGTCAAACCAGAAGACAGGCAGTGTGGAACATGGAGCAGAACAACTCCACAGGATAACAATGGGATGGAATGGATGAAATCTACTCATTCCTGTAACTGTGATGAGTGGCTGCACTGTGGCCCACAGATGAAGTCAAAACAATATGTTCATAAGCTACAACACGTTAGGAATTCTGATAATCAGGTTTGTATGTATGAATTCTCCCGATGTGACCCAGGTTCTGCACCAAGAAAAACTAAACTCTTCACTTCGTATAAAGTATGCTGATGAAATACATTTTGTATATATTTACTTACTTTGCATAATTTAGTCTGCAAAGTGGGGAATGCTGAGTTAGGGAGTCTGGACTCTCCTGATATAAGCCTGGTAACCATTAGGGACAAGCTAGATGTGACAAGACAGCCCATGTGGATTTTCTGCATGTATTTGGCCCCATTCAAATATAAAACTCACTTCAAGTGTCAGAGCTGGGTAAGATGTGCTTTAAGCAACAGAGTTCAACAAGGCAAGTGCAGGGAGGGAGAAGCTTTCGCTCCGCTCACTCATCACTTTTTGTGTAAAAAAAAAGGGGGGATTTTTATATGTGAACAGGGCAGACACAACCAACCATCTGTCAGGTATGCATTAAGGTGGATTCCTGCATTGAGCAGGGGGTTGGACTCGATGGTCTTATAGGCCGCTTCCAACTCTACTATGATTCTATGCTCCTTTCACATCTAGTTTGGGCCCCGAAGGAACCAAATGGAACCAAATAAACAGAGTGTGTGTGAAGCTGGTGTGCACAAGATCAAAAGCAAGGGTTTGGCTGTTGATAAGAGACAGGATGGTCTGTGTTCCATTCCTTTGTGTAGCCATATCATCCTCACAACAACCCTGTAAGATAGGTTAGGCTGAGAGATGGTGACTGGCCCAAAGTCACCCAGTGAACTCCATGGCCGAGTGGCGATTTGAACCAGGGTCTCTCAGTTGGTCCTAGTCTGACTCTTTAACCACCATGCCACATTGGCTCTCACTTGAACTGCAAAGGCCTCCCTTCTGCTTCCTATTCTGCATTGGACATCTTTACATAAGCGGCATGGAGGCTCATGTGTGAAATAGGAGTTTGATAATGTCAGCATGGGAGGGAGAGGAAGTGGAGGAAGAACTCGGCCCTTAGTCCTGCACTTTCTTTTGGATTTGAGAGCTGATGTGACATGCCCATTTTTGTTTCAATATTGCTATTCTACTAAAAAGCTATTACTACAGTAGCAATATGGGAAAATATGTAGGAAGCAGTCAGTTCAAATCTACCCCAGACTGATGCACATGATAAGCTGCAAGAGCAGGCCTGTGTTGCAGCTTCCTACGCTGTCACGTTTGTGCTCAAGTGGAAGCCCAGAAGGGCGGGGGAGTCCATCATTCAAGATCAGAAGCCCACCCGCAGCCTTTGCTTTAACCCAGACAACTGTCCCAGTAGAACTAGCAGATCTCAGCTATTGCCACTCTCAGCTGGGTTGAACTGTGCATACAGAAGCCAAGAAGCTGGGAAAAAGAAACCGCAGCCCTAATTAAATTTGACATGACCCAGGGCATATTTTTGTGTGTTCCTTGGGTGGTGGCCGCTTTCAGCTGTCCAAGCTCAGCCACTGTGGATTTCAGCTTTTCCTGAACTGCACCTGCCTGCCCATATTTTTTAATCCTGATGGGGAAAAGGATGCTAAGCATAATGCCGCCTTGATGTGGGTATTTTGTGAACTCTGAATCTTACTGTGTGCAGGAGGTTAGCTCTAGTCAAAGGCTCTGATGCTTTAGCCTGCCCGTCAGTCTCCGCTGCCTACCTGCTGGAGTCCAGCGCTGCCACTTTGTTTTCCCTTCCTGGTGCTTTGATCATTTTGATGCTGAAGAAAAGCAAGCGCAGACTAATCAGGCAGGAGAGACGTCCTTTTCAAGAATAGCTTTGGCTGGAAAAACCCAACAACCTGGTGCTGCGAAGTGTTTGTGCAACTTGCAAATGTAACCTACTTCTCGTTATCGCTTAAATTATTCATCAGACTTCTAAGCGCATTCGTAGAAGCTGAGCACCAGATTAACATTGCTGGTTCATCTCATTAAGGTTTGTCTGGAGCTGCCAGATTGTCTTAGATCCAGGGGTACCTTTCATGGGGTGGAGGTGTGTGTGCAGAGCAGGTTGCTTTTTGTTTTTATAACTGTATATGAAATCCTGAAGTACGTGGCTTAAAAGACGGAGTTGGGCTTTTATATGTGTTTCTGCAGAGTAAAGATAAGTCGGTGCGTACTTTTCAGACTGAAAAATAATGAGCAGAGGGGGAGACGGAAAGGTTTCACGAGACAAGAGTGCTTCTGATAGAATGAGGGAAGGGGGATTTCTAGTCTTAGGGAAGGGAGAAGGTTTATGAGGGAGAAAGGAAAGGGGTTCAAGGGGAGGGGGAGAGGCAGGCAGAATTCGATAACGATGACCTGCACCAAACTAAAGAAATGGCTTACATTCCTCTTTCCTCGCCCCATCATAACTTTCCTGCCTCTCCTCCTATTTGCCTGAGAGGCTGAAGGCCCCTAAGGATAACTGCAGGGGTCTGCCCAGCCACTTTCTGAATATTGTCTGAACATCAACACGGGGAATCCATGCCACTGTAATGTAATGTTGGGCAAGCCCATGCTTGGTTGAATGTGGCCCAGGTGTAGTCTTAGATCTGGAAGACCTGGGTTCAAGTTTCACTTCTGCCATGAACTCTTTAGGTTGGGTCCAGATGTAGTCATATTTAGAGTACTGAAGTCAGTAAGATTTAAGAGTCATGAGTAACTTGTTCCACTGATTTTCAATGGGCCTACTCTAAATATGACTTAAGTCTGGATCCAACCCGTTATGAGAGCTTGGACAAGTAGCTACCTCTGAGCCCCAGTTCCCTATGCATAGGAGATGAATAATAATGGACCTACTTCAATGGATTGTTGTGAGTGCACACTCAATACGCAGTGGAGGCTGGTGGCTCTGATGTCAGTGGGGCAGTGAATCTGCTCTGCGTTTCAGTCAGAACTCTAAAAGAGGTATCCAAGGATTCACTGCCCCACTGACATCAGAGCCACCACCCTCCATTGATGCTAAAGTATTCTGCACATTAAAAGAGCTATATAAATGAGTAGCGGTTGTAGGAGAGATTTTTCTGAAGGATTTGAATGAAAAGTCCTTAAGTGACTGTGTGCTACTTAAACCTTCCTGGCATTGTCCATAGCAATAGACCAGGGGTAGGTAACCTGGTGCCTCTAAATGTTTTGGGCTACAATTCCCATAAGCCCCAGCCAGCATAGCTAATGGTCAGGGATTATGCAAGATGTAGTCCAAAACATTAGGAGGGCACCAGGTTGCCCACCCCTGCAATACACTAATGTTAAGCCTTTTTAAGGTCATCTCTGTCTGAGAACAGGGCTCTTCGTCATTAAAAAAATGCTTAAAGGACTCAACACACATCTTATCCATTTGCTCTTAGTGCCTCTGTTCTAAGTCAATAGCAAGGCCACTGACTATGATCTCTTGCTAAGGGGCGTAGAGTTTCTCTCCCCACCTCCTCTATTCCATGTAGTAGTATAGGGGTGCGCACTGGAAAAATAATCATTTTGTTTTTGCTTTCATGGTAATTTTTTAAACCACCTTCGTTTTGTTTTGCCTTCATATTTGCTTTTCCATTTCTTTCAATTGAAGATCCACCTACTCTCTTCTCTTGCTTGTAACTTCGATGTTTTCCATTCCAGTAGTGCAGCATTAGTGGACACCCTACTACTCCCCCAGAGCATCAGACTGGCCAAATTTCAGACTCTTTGGGGAAAGGCTCTCAGTTTTAGAGGCAATTAAATGACAACAAAGGCTAAAAAACAAACATCTCCTGTCCTCCCTAGTTTTCGACCATTTCTTTTCATCTTTGTTTTACATTTCAACAACTGTAAAATGAAGGTGGCTTCATTTGTTTCATATTTGGGGACATTTTAAAAACAAATGCGCATCTCTAAAATGGAATGCATTTTATCCCTTGTAGTTTCATTTCTCCTTCTGCAGCCCTATATTGTGGCCCAGGCAGAATGGAAATGATATTTCCTGACCATTGTGGAGCAGACTTGATTGCTCCTGTACGATGCCAACATGGTTCAGCAGCTAAGTGGGGACTTCTTCCTTAGATGCCTGTGCTCTCCAGATCAAACCAAAAACTGGCATGGACTAATCTGGAAACTGGACTGCTTCTGAGCACTTTTGAATACCACCTAGGATGATGGAATGAATCTTTCATAAATATTACACCCTGTGTCATAGTGGAGACATAGCATCTGGCAAGTGTGCTTTTAGCTTTCTCTTTCCATTCTACTGTTAATGGAGCTCCCTTGTAATATCTTGGGAGTGTCTGTTCTCTGGTGCTGTGCAGTCACACTCCCATAACTGCTCAGCTTTCTCTCTGTTCTGTTTCAGGTCAACGTGGATTCCTAAGGGAGATTACATTGCCTCCAACACAGACGAGTGCACAGCCACTCTGATGTATGCTGTTAATCTCAAGAAATCTGGCACTGTCTCCTTTGAGTACATCTACACAGACAGCAGCATCGTCTTCGAGTTCTTTGTAGGTTTCCCAGGACTCCATTACAGGGATTTGTCTAGCTTTCTGTTACTGTAGGCTGTGCAAGGAGGGTTTCTCTTGTGTGCTGTCTTACAATAACTGGCCACGTCTGCATTGGTATTTGCCTTCTGGGCCTCTCTGGCAAGTGGATGCATTCTCCTGCTGGAGGCAGGGAAAAGGATTCCTGGTATTTAAACCAGAAACCAGAGAGATCTGATTTGGGCCAGGTGGAGAGCCTATATTAGCAGAATCACTTTCATTACCACCTTGTGATTCATTTGTTTCCAGGTCACTTATTCTAAGTACATGGTGCCCCCATCACAGGGGAAAATAGGTGAGGGAGGAGGGATTGGGCCAGGTGAGACTGTGTGTCACCCCCATATCAGTGCTAATGCTGCTGTGCCATCACTGGGGGGGTGTGTGTGCTGAGAAAATGGTGGTTGGCACTGTGCCCTCCCACTCACCTGAGCTGGTAGGGAAACAAGAGCTGGTAGGGGAACCAGAAACCATGGAAGGAGATATCCAGCTTCCTGGCTGCTAGGCTCTCAGGGGCTGCCAGTGGTGGGTGGGGCAAAAATACCAGGATATTAGATCTTAAAGCTCTGACTGCCAGTAATGAAGCCATTTCACAGGCATTTCAACCATTTTGAATGGTGTTTGGGGGAGGGAGAACCATGCAAAAGCTGGCAAACCATGAAAGGACTGGTGGTTGGAGGGAAGGAAATGGTGCCAGGAGGAGCGGGGGCTGGCCTTCTGGGGAACCCAAAGGCCCAGGTTCAGCCCCCACATGAGCTAGATCCAGCCTGAGGTTTGATTCCCCTGCCTTAAGCTGATGACTACAAGAGTGGCCCCAATCGGCTCATTTTCCCATGAGCAGGACTTGCATCCTCATCCCGAGTTCTCATCTGTTGCAGGTTCAGAACGACCAGTGCCAGCCGACGGTGGAGGAGTCACGATGGATGAGAACCACAGAGAGAGGGTGGGAGGCGCACAGCGTAAGTGCAGGATTTTCATTCACAGTCCAGGTGGCCACAAGGCTTGCTTGGCGAGGGGGAGGGAGAGGGCGGTTATGGCCAGCAGTAACTTGGGGAAGGAAATCTGTGTGTGCTTTGTTGAGAGCCAGTGCCCAAGGCCCTCCTGCATGTCCATATCAACCAGGACTTGCGCTATCTTGGTTTACTATCTGTAGGTGGAGCTGAGTCGTGGCAACAATGTCCTGTATTGGAGGACAACAGCCTTCTCTGTGTGGGCCAAAACTCCCAAGCCTGTGTTGGTGAGGAACATTGGCATTACAGGTTTGTGTTTAGCTGGAGCATGCCGGGTGTGTGTGTGTGGCTGTGGCAGTGGTTGTCAGAAGGACAGTTTCTCTCACTTTCATCCCCGTACGGTTTTAATCTGTCTCTTAGGAGTGGCCTACACATCCGAATGCTTTCCTTGCAAGGCAGGCACCTACGCGGCCAAATTGGGTTCTTCCTTCTGCCAACAGTGCCCGGCAAATTCTTTCTCCAGCAAGGGAGTGACTTCATGCCAACAGTGCGAGGTGGCCATGTACGCAGGTAACGCCTTGGATGTTCTATTCCGATTGCCAGAACACATTTTCAAGCTGGCTTCATGACTTGTGAAGGCTGTTCCCAAATTATTAGGCTCGTACCAGTTTCATTCCTCTTTGTGGCTGCATGTGCTGCCCCTGGTGAGGTTGATGCTGTTGTACTGGACACAAATAGTACATATGATGTTGTGCTTTTGTGAGGTAGCAGCAGCATTTTGCACACTGACCTGCAGCGTTTTGCTCTGTTGCTAGCTGAAGACTGTTGTGCAGGAAGACTTTAACCCTGACAATCACAAATTGACTATTTGAAAGCTTGGATGGCACCTTAACTCACTTGGGTAATGCTGATGATCAAAACCTTATGTTCGAAGCATTTTTACCAGGTTGTTCAAAAGTCTAGGCCCTAGGGAAGAGGAATATTGAATTACCGGTCCTTGAGTACCCTCTTCCCAACTTGGGAAAAGAATACCCAACATATGGGAAATCTGCCATCCCAAATGCAAACTTCTTAGACTGTCTCATCAACTATTAGCACTTTTTCTTTTCCTACAGCAAAGGGCTTGGAACTGCCCGCCCCTATTTTGAACATTAATTATACAAAAACTTGTTCTTTGTTCCTATCAGAATCAATTGCCTTAAGCAAATATCAGGCAGATTGTTTGCAAAACTCTCCAACAGTTTCTAAAAGAGCAAATGTTGGAACTGGAGCCAAAAACTGTGTGTGTGTGTGTGTGTGTGCGTGCCCTTTGCTGTGCTTCAATAAAATATACTGGATAATTTTGTGGTCTGTGTGACTGATGCTTGACACACAGAAGTAAAATGTGCACAGGGCATTACACTCTTTATTGATAGGTTTCTGCTGAAATGTTCCTGGATTGGTTCTTTCATGCTCCCACAGCTTTAACCATTTTTCTTTTTGCAATAAAGAACCTGGTTCTTCATCATGCAAGCCTTGCCCAGCCTGTACAGATAAGGATTATTTTTATACGCACACAGCTTGTGATACAAATGGAGAGGTAAGCAAATTCTGGAATCCCTTGTTGTTATAACAGTGGCATATGAATAGTGGAGCTTTCTTAATTAGGTTCTTGAAGCACAATCTTAAGGCTAGGCATTGTTTTGTTTTAATGGTTCTGGTTCAAAGCATTGCACATAAATTAATGACTGACCGTTGTGTGCAGAGAGTGCCCCTTTGTGGTCACTTGATTTCAGAGTGAAAGTATATTCCTAAACCAGGTGAGGGAAACCTTAGGCTGTGTTCACATCAGGTGACTTCTTTCCCGGAGAAGGGGTGTGTGTGTGTGAGAGAGAGAGAGTGGGGGGGGGGGGGGAGAGAGGGAGAGAGAGAGGGAAGGAATTTATCCCTTCTTGTCTCTCCTTCTGGAATATTCTTATGATGCTTTTAGCACATGTGGGGCCTCAAGGGAGGAGCCTTGCCTGGATGGAGTGTCCAGATGGGCCAAATTCGGCCAATGGGCCAGATGTTCCTTATCCCTGATCTATCTCAATAGTATATACATTGACTGACAGCTTCTAGCACTGAGCAGTGGCCCCTCCCTTCCCTGTCAAGAGGCAGATTAGGGGGCTTACACATGGGTTGATTGTCTAGCAGGGGGTCCTCCAGACTGGGGGGATGCTGCTACCAAGATCTTTCCCAAGGATGCGTACAATATTTCTTGTGATATCTGGCCAGTTATTGTGAGGAACACTGTAGGGAAACTTACACATTTACTGCACCATGCATCTGTTGCCCAAGAAGACCGCCTTCTATTGCCCTCACTCACATGATTAGCCCAATTTTCCACCCCTCACAAAACAAGGAATATAGACTAGTGGTAAAACTACGTTAGCAGGGGCTACGAGGTTGTCTGCCTACCACTGCCGTAAAACACCATGGAGTAAACAAAGCGATTACTGTGTATACCCTCTGAATCCATCCATGATTCTCATTTTTAAAAGTGAGTAGAATGTTAGTCTTGGAGCTGGGAAATCTGGGTTCTGATCACTGTTTCAGCCACAAAACCCCTGGGTGGACATGGCCATGTCCCTGTCTCTCAGCTTCACTTCCACCTGTGAGTAAAATGGAAACTTGGGATGCAACCCTCCGGCCCTCCGTATTAGTGTAATATCTTCATTAGGCCAACCAAAAGATCACCTACAATGTAAGAACATAAGAGAGCCATGGTGGATCAGACCAAAAGTCCTTCTAGTCCATCATTCTGTTCTCTCAGTGACCAACTAGCTGCCCAAGGAAAATCACAAGCAAGACATGAGTGCAAAACCACCCTCTCACCCATGTTCCCCAGCAACTGGCGTATATAGGCTTACTGCCTCTGATACTGGAGGTAGCACCCAGCCATTAGGACTAGTAGCCATTGATAGCCTTCTCCTCCAGGAAATGCATGGTGTCACAGCCACCAGCCAGTCGCAGTAATTCTGCAGAACTGCTTCTCCTGATCTGAATCCTGGAGAGGAATAAGTATGTCTGTCTACATTGTAGCCAGTGTGCTTCCACAGTATGGTGACCGCTTTTTGTTTCGTTTTGTTACTTCTGTTGACACCCTTAGTGGCCTATGTGATTGTTTCTGTTTAGATGAGTGATATAAGGATTATAAAGCCTTTTTGCATACTAAAGTGTTGTAGAAATGTATATATATAATTTTATTTTCACAGACTCAGCTAATGTATAAATGGGCCGAGCCAAAGATCTGCAGTGAGGAGCTCCCCAATGCTGTAAAGTTGCCTCCATCAGGCATAAAAACCATTTGCCCGCCTTGCAACCCTGGTTTTTTCAAGACAAACACCAGTTCCTGCGAGCCCTGCCCATATGGCTCATATTCGAATGGGTCTGGTAATGCTATTCCATTCTTTCCTTCTGAGTTAACCACGAGTGATGTTCGTTAAAATGTGTAAACTGGCAAGGAGCTGGGCTGTGATCCCACTAAGAACCCATTGATTGGGAACTGAAGCCTCCATGTTAATTGTACTTGCTGGATTTGGAGGTGACATAAAATGGAGCCCAACCGTTGCTTGTGTGAGCTCAGCTCCAACTCTTTCTTTTCTCTTATTCATTGCTACTTCTAATGATCCCATAGTTCTGTCAATAGAAACAGGGTAATGGGACCAAATACAGCAGCAGGGAGGGGGCTACTTGTTCTTCTTGTGGTTTCCTCTCCCCACTTACTGGATTAACAACAACAAAAAGAAATGAACAGTGGCTCTTGCTACCAAGGCTGTACCTCCAGCATTGGCTCAAGACGTTTTGCTGCTTACGGCAAAGAACAAGATGGTGCCCCCCTCCATTCCACATACTGAACTTGACTGGACTGACAGTTGAAGTTTACTTTAGAACTGTCAACAAGATTGCACCCTCCACCACACCTGAAGGCAGCAGGATAGTTTATGGGGTGTAGGGCAATCTGTGTGGCATGGATAGCTCTATACTCCAAGAGAGGGCAATGCCCCAGGAGCTCATGAGGGAATGGCTTGCAGGCGTGCAACTGCTGTCCTCCAGGATCTGCTCCATGAGGCAATTGCTTCATTCTGCCTCATGGTAGGGCTGGCCCTATGTGCCTCTATAGTGTTCTGATTCCTTGGGTGTTTCCAGGCATGGCTTTTATTGTGAAACCAACCTGTCTCATTCACAGAATTTTAAGGGGTTCCAGACAACATTGTCTTCCATTTGTAACATTCCTGTGTTTCCTCACCATTACTTCCTCCGTCATCCCCACCCCCAGAAAGTCTGTTAAGGAGGGAAAGACAGAATAGCTGCACAAGGTCTTTTGACTGGTAGTGCTAGGACCTGTTTACCCTACTGAGATCTAATAACCTTTTTTTCCATTCCATTCCCAGGCTGCATTACCTGTCCTGTTGGGACTGAGCCGGCATTAGGCTTTGAATACAAATGGTGGAACACGCTACCAGCTAACATGGAGACAACAGTCCTCAGTGGAATCAGTTTTGAATACAAGGGAATGGCAGGTATCTTTGTGAGCTTATTTTTACCTAAGGTGTTTGGATAGTTTGAAGTGCCCCGGCAACATCCTGTGTTCAAATGCAATGCCTTTTCCTAGGCTGTATTGCCAGTCTGCTCCCATACCGTGTGCAATTCACATGTGGAATTTATTACTCTCTCTTATTTGGATCAATAGTTTAGCAATAGCTTAGTATGATGTAGTGGGTAAATTGTTGGATTTGGACTGGGGCAACCTGAGTTCAGCCATGAATCCTTGGGCCGTTCACCATCCCATAACCATCCTACCTCGCAAGGTGGCTGTGAGGACAGAATGAAGAATAAAATTGTGTGCGCCACTTTAATCTATTTGAAGGAAGAGCTGGAATAGAAGTGATGTCAGGTAGTGCATTTTATAGTGTCAGGTATTATCAGATGAAAGAGATGAAAACGGGGTGGTTGTTTTCTTCAGCAGCAGCATATGATTCTTATGTCAACTTCTGGACTCAGGAAACTGGATTTCCTCTGTCTCTGTGAAGTGTTTGCATACTTATGGAGCTATGTATTCAATGTAATGGTATCCAACTGAAACAATTGTCTTGATTTGAATGAAGGCTGTATTTGGTTAATTCTTGCTTGCTGTCATCAGGTTGGGAAGTGGCTGGTGACTACATCTACACAGCAGCAGGAGCCTCCGACAATGACTTCATGATTTTGACCTTGGTGATCCCTGGATTCAGGTGAGCGTGTAGCTGAGTTAGTGGTAGCAAAACTGTGAGCTCCATCACACCAGCAGGTTATCGCACACTCACCATGCCTGGTATGAGGTTTTGCAGCCCGGTACTCGCATGACGTCGTCCCTGTCCTGCACTCATTTCGCCTCTTCCCCTCCATTTTTCATTCCTTTTTGGAGCGGGGAAAGTCAGGATTATTTTCCCCAAGTGACTTTAATGCGCCCTTAGGAAAGTTGAGCGAAGGAAGATAGATGCTTTTGAACTGTGGTGTTGGAGGAAAATTCTGAGAGTGCCTTGGACTGCAAGAAGATCAAACCAGTCCATACTCCAGGAAATAAAGCCAGACTGCTCACTTGAGGGAATGGTGTTAAAGGCAAAACTGAAGTACTTTGGCCACATAATGAGAAGACAGGACACCCTGGAGAAGATGCTGGTGCTAGGGAAAGTGGAAGGTAAAAGGAAGAGGGGCCGACCAAGGGCAAGATGGATGGATGATATTCTGGAGGTGACAGACTTGACCTTGGGGGAGCTAGGGGTGGCAACGGCCGACAGAAAGCTCTGGCGTGGGCTGGTCCATGAAGTCACGAAGAGTCGGAAGCGACTGAATGAATAAACAACAAAAAGCCTCCGTGTAGTGCTGTCCCCTTGGGAGCATGCGCTTTGAAGGGAGTCTTGCTGACGAAAGGGGAGGGCGGAGTGGTTTTTCTCCTCCAGTGCTCTGTGTGGAATGTTGGAAGACTTACTTCTGAGTAAACACATATAGAACTAACTTTTAATAGAGTGGTCTCTCAGAAGCTTTTTTTTAAAAGTCTAAAACAGCAAACTGGAAAGAAGTGCTCTGCAATCCTATGCTTACTTGTGTTTACTCAGAAGTAAGTCTCTCTCTGTTCAATGGGGTTTACTCAAAGGGAATCATGCACTGGATTTTAGTATGACTTGGATGTAAATGCAGTTGAAATCAGTGGGATTAACTCTTCAGTAAGGGAACTAGCAGATCTCTATTTTATGAACTGGAGATGCACAGCTTCGCATGATCAAAGTAAAGGAAAATAGATCCTTCGCAAATGCAAACAGGTGGACTTTCGCATTGGTGGACTATCAGGAAAAGGGTTTAAGGGGGAAATTAAAAAAATTCCTAAAAAATCAAGGGACGACCCAATCTGATTCAAACTTGGCATGCTGAATGCTCTACTTCAGAGCTCTCAAGATCCAAAGTTCCATCTCTTTAACTTTAAAAATTACACAGATGTAAGCATTTTTGTTAATTTCCATTTTAAAAAATCCTTAAGTCAAGGCATGAGCGGATCTGATTCAAACTTGGCTAAAGCCCTCCTTAAGAGCTATCCCCATGCCAAGTTTGACCTCTTTATCTTTAAAACTTATGCAGATGTAAGCATTTTGGTTACCTTGGAGCAAAGGACAGGACCTGACCACCTTTACAAAAGAAATTAGTTAAAACGATTATTCATCTGTCCACCCTTTGAAACAAGCCAATCAAACCTTTGCTTCTCCCCTGTAAACCTTTCCCAAGCCAAGTGGTAGCAACAGTCTCAGCCCATGTGTTCCCTCCTGCTTCCTACAAACGGCCTCCCTTCCTTGGAGTTTGTTTAATATGATCTTAACGGAAAGTATAGTGTGTTGTTTTACCATAATTGCACAGTTTCAGGCTGCTGTACTATTATATTTGCGCAGAAAGAAAGAAATATTTTTTAAAAATAAAAAATTAACTGCAGAGGAAAGGAGAACATAGGGACGGGGTGGGAGATTCTGCCAGCATAGTAGCGCTCCAGGTGAAACGATACATGAGCTGGAAGAGCTCAACAACGCACAGATGTGGAAGTGCCCAGCGCTCGACTTGTTAAGGAAACGGAGGGGGAAAAGGCAGATGAAAACCAAATTTTAAAAGTAGGTGTGATGGAGCTCTGTGCCTCCAAAGTACAGTAGGTGCAGTGGAGCACTGTCTCCAGGCAGGGGGTCATTCCCTGCCCCCCAGTGACACTGTTCTGCTTGCATTAGTGCCATAATCCTTAATCTACCCTTCTCAGTGCCAGAAAATGTGGACAAGGAATTGAGCCAGCTGTTAAGTTTAATGGGTCCTTCAAGCATGCATGAGAATTGAGCAGCAGCCTGATCTTGCCATGTTCTGACAGCAGCCAAGGTTTCAGTTCATATGTATAAACAGAGTACTGATTCCACTGGACTAGCAACCCTCAGCTTCTTTGAGTGTATTCCAGATGAGAACATAATCTGAGAACCTGATAGCTAGCTGACTTGCTAAGTAACATAGATAAGATCGCTTCTGAACAGAGATTTATCAGCAGCCTGTATAACCTAATATGCTAATGGGGGAACATGACATAAGCCTAACTGAGCTTCTCCACTTTCAGCCATTCCTGCTCCACTCTGCTGCCCCCTACTAAGTTCTCACCAACATCTTGAACAGTAGATGCCACCTCAATTTTGCTTGTTTTCTTACAGTCCCCCACAATCGGTGCTGGAGGACTCTGAAAATAAGAAGATAGCAACGATCACATTTGTCTTTGAAACCATCTGCAGTGTGAATTGTGAGCTTTATTTCATGGTGGTAAGTTGGTCCAGCTACTTCTCCCTCCAAAGTGGATCACCTTTCCCATGTTCTGTTTTTGGGGGTGTTGTGTGATCTCAGACAAGGCAGGTTGGGGAAGGGACACAACCCTTCTTCCTCTGCAGTCTATGCCTTTTTAGAAAGACAGGCAAATTTCTTAGCTCTTTCTTATTTCTGGAACCTTGCAGTCAAAACTTCCTTCCTTGACAGACACCATTTTGAGTTTTATGAATTGTGATCCCCTTCTTAAGTTTACAGCAATGCCCAAAATGTTTTGTTCAGACACTAAGGCTGCATCTCACCACCTAATTATTCCATGCTATTGGGTGATAATCCTAAGCACACTTTCTAGGGGGTAACTCCCTAAGTACTCCCTTAGATGTACTTCTAAGTATACATGCATGGGATTGCGCTATGAATCTTCTAATGGGAAGGGATGAAGCCACAGCAGTTCTCCTATCTTTGCATCAGCAGATTGTAGCTATTGTGCTGGCTTGTTTCTATTTCCCTTTGGGATATTGTCTATTTCATGCAAAGTGTGTATATGTGCGGAATTGTTCCCTGGCCTGGCTGGCACAGCAGAGAACTGACTATCCTACTGCACCTGCAGCCTAGTTATGCTTAATTGGTCTTTGTGCAGTTGATGCTTATCCTCTGCATTCTTAGGGTGCATGTTCAATGATTTGTTGAAGGCACTCTGTTCGTCACTCACACAATTTATATCCTATCTTTCAGTGTGGATTTGTAAGAGCTGTTTCCAATATTAAGAACAATGGTAGGGTAACTCTCAGAGAAGTGTTCTGTTTTATTTATATAGGAATGAATATTCTGCCCTTCTAGTCCCCATGTACTTACAACGATTTAAAATTACAATAAAATATAAATCTGTATGTTCAGTATAAAATACAGTGAAAAGAAGGGAGAAACGAATTCTCAGGATATTGAACATTTTATTGTGGGTTGTAAAGCCCAACGCGTTTCGGCCTGTACCTTTTCAAGGCCTTCTTCAGGGGGTTGTAGGAAGATGTCTGCAAAGATTATTGGTTTTACTGAATAATGGCAGTACTCTGACTTCTCCATGCTTTCTTTGCCAGGATCCACATCAGCTTCCCTCGGATGGATGTGCATGGAAGTCTCTTGTAAACACCGCAACTCTTCCTCCCCAAGCTTAGCATCCCTTCTTCTCTCGGCTTTCTTCCCCACTAATGCCCCATCTTCCCTCATTTTCAGCTTGTTATTTTGAGATTCCTCCCCTACCTCATGCTCAAGTTATGAAAATAGGACTGTCCTGCATCTGTAATAAAGGCTTGTTTAAGTAGAAACCATTGCTTTCTCCATACTCACCGTGGGCGCATGCCGTTTCATCCCTGGTAGGGCGTGAATTCCAGAACCAACACACCCGTGGAGACCTGGGTTGGCTCTAAGGGAAAGCAGTCCTACACATACATCATTGAGAAGAACGCCACCATGAGCTTCACGTGGGCCTTCCAAAGGACGGCGTACCAGGAGGCGGTAAGGACTGTCACTCCCTGGGGAATCTTCTGTTCACATCCAGCTTGTCAATTATCCTTCTATGGGCCAGTCCTCATCAAGAATCAGAGATATCCCAGTGGGGATGGTGACTACTAGAAATACGCACACCACTCCCTACAGCATCCCATCCTTCCCTTTATCAAGACTTTCTGCCTTTCCAAGACAATTAGCAGCACTTTCTGTGGTTTGTTCCAGGGAAGAAAATACACCAACGATGTTGCCAAGCTGTATTCTATCAATGTGACCAATGTCATAGACGGTGTAGCTTCCTACTGCCGACTGTGTGCTTTAGAGTCCTCTGGCTCATCCTGTACTTCCTGCCCACATGGGCACTACATCGACAGAAGCTCTGGTGTCTGCTATCCATGCGCATTAAATACATATCTGAAAGCTCACCAGCCGTATGGCAAACAGGCTTGCATCCCTTGTGGCCCCGGCACAAAAAGCAACAAGGTACTATTGTCCTCTTTACTGTTGATTTGTTCCTGAGCTGTGACAGCTGGATCTACACTGATCATTATCTAAACAAAAGTGCACTGTAATAAGCCTGTAAATAGTTTAATCGACAGAGGGCTGGGCATTAAAGTACCTAAATCAGCAGCAGTGCAATACCTTTATTAGGAACAAGTAAAATGTCACAAAGTACTGAGCAAGCTTTTGTGTTCACTACTTGCTCACTGCTCTGGAATACCCTATTGATCCTATTGTTAATTTGATTTTTCCCTCCTAATGGACCGACGAGCTACAATTTTTGTATGTGGCCCATGCAGTTTAGTGGGTCCTCAATCCAAACTACGTTGACATCTAGTTTCATGGGCCCTGGCAGGGAGTACATGTAGCACTGCCAGTAGCAATAATCACATACAGTAAAATAGCTGCCTGGTTCAAAATACAAAAAATTGTATTTCCTCAGAAAGATTGGTTATTTTCTGACAAAATGGAAATGGCACAAGAGCAACAAAGCAGTTCCTCTCCACATATTCTGTTTTGTGTAATTATATCCACATGGTTCCATGGGCGTATTGTATAATTGGCAAGCAAGATTCCTGCGAGCAGAAGCATATGGAATTTTGGAGCAGTATGGTCCTAGCTGGCATTAAAATCACCAGATCCTAGCTGGCATTAAAATCACCAGACGAGTCAACACTCTCCTTTCTGTGAGAATAAAGTGGGGTTTTAAGTGGGGAAGCTGACAATTCCTCAGCTTCTCAGTGAGGAAACAAACTGACTGTATAATATGCCTCTCCCCAGATCCGTTCTCTGTGTTACAATGACTGTCACCTCTCGGTCACCACGCAGGGCAGGACTCTGCAGTATGACTTCTCGGCACTGGCCAATACCACATCCTTTTTAGGGGGGCCAAGCTTTACCTCAAAAGGGCTGAAGTATTTTCACCACTTCAACATTAGCCTCTGCGGGAATCAGGTAAGTGTATGTTGTGTGTATTCACATGAGGCCAGGCCACATCAAGACCTCCGAGAAACATTTCCTCCACACACAGGGCATGCGTAAGTCAGCTTTCCCCAAACTGGTGCCCTCCAGATATGTGGCTGGCTGGGGGATTTATTTATTTATTTATTTATTTATTTATTTATTTATTTATTTATTACATTTTATATACCGCCCCACAGCCGAAGCTCTCTGGGCGGATTCTGGGAGTTGTAGTCCAACACTTCTGGAGGATGCCTGGTGGAGGAAGAGCGGTGTGAGGGAATCGCACCTACTGCGAGGAGAGTCTCCACGTGCCCTGGCCACTCCTCAGCAGCATTCGTCCCCTGTGGCAGCTGTAACATAAGGCTGTTCTAGCTCTTGCTGAACAAACACAACCTGAAAAAAAGGGGGTGGATCCTAGAAAGGCTCAAGCTGTTAGCTAAGGGGAATGTGCCACCATTTGCCTGCAGCTGCCTCTTTCTAGTTTGGCAAAGAGATTTACGTCAATACTGTGATTCTTTGCGTGTGTGTGTGTGGGGGGGAAAGTGTCACCAACTCTCATAGAATCATAGAATCATAGAATAGCAAAGTTGGAAGGGGCCTACAAGGCCATCGAGTCCAACCCCCTGCTCAATGCAGGAATCCACCCTGAAGCATCCCCGACAGATGGTTGTCCAGCTGCCTCTTGAAGGCCTCTAGTGTGGGAGAGCCCACAACCTCCCTAGGTAACTGATTCCATTGTCGTACTGCAATGGAATCAGTACGACAATGATTTCTTATTGATTTCTTTCTTTCTTATTCTCTGAAGGGAAAGAAAACCGCTTTCTGCACAGATAACGTCACAGACATTCATATCCTGGGCAAGGAGGCAGAATTCTCCAAAGCAACTTCTTCTTATGTGTGCCAGTCGATCATCGTCCCCTCTGACGCAATGGGGTTCAAAACAGTGGTCTCTTCACAGCCTGTGAGCCTGGCAGATCGCTTTGTAGGTGAGAGCTGCTGGCAGGTGGGGGAAGCGGGAGAGGTTAGTCTGTGCTTTGAACAGGGGCCTGAGGCTACTGCCTGATAGAGGCTGTTTTGGGGTCTCACAACAGCCAGGGCTGGCCCAAGACATCGTGCTGTCTGAGGCATAGTCCAAGATTCTGCCTCTCCCCATTCCCTATATAGAAGCTGACCAGAGTTACTGGAGATGGAACAGGGTCAACCTGAGGGCAGTTAGGCTAGTTCAAGGGGCACATGCACAACTCCACCCTGTGACACCTTGCCACTGCTCTCCCCACTCAGCTTCTGCTGCCTGAGGTGGTTGCCTCACTCAGCCAAATGGTAGGGCCGATACTGTAAATGGCAGACTGGGAACTAGCAAGCTCAGTGTGGCTGCTTAATTTGAAAACTCCCCTCCCCTCCCACATACACAGTACTCTCTTCCCTTCAATCCCTGGATTTTGCTTTCAAGCCAGTTCTCAGAAAAGCAAGAGGCATGAGTCCCCCACCTTCTTAAACTTTTTATTTATTTATTTTATTTATTTATTTATTGCATTTCTATACCGCCCAATAGCCGAAGCTCTCTGGGCAGGTTACAGGCCTAAAGAAACATGCTGCTTTTATATTGTGGTCTATGCCCAGCTCAGCTACCAGATTTTAAAATTTTATTTTAAAGCACTGGCAACCCAATGGTCAAAGGGGAGGACACACACACTAATTGACAAGGTCTCTAATCAAAGGTTAGAGGCTAACCTTGCTGCTTTGACCCTAGTTTGAGTTTGTGATGAAGACAATGAACAAATTGAGCCTATTTGCTGAAAGTTGTGAATATAAAATAGAAATAGAATCCCCCACCCCTGCATAGAGAGCCTCTTTAGCACAGTATATTATGGGGTAGGGGGTGTATGCTAATCCTGGGAGCAGCAGCCACTGTCTATGCAGTATGCTTCTCACTGGTTTTGTTCTCACTTGTAGGAGTAACAACAGAGCCCACTCTGGACAACATCACATCTCTTGCTGACTATTTCCCTGCTGAGAATGTGGGCTTACCAGATGTGATATTCTTTTACAGGTAAGCTACAAGACTGCCAAACTTGGGTAAAGGCAGGCCTTACCCTATTCCTTCTGTAGAAAAACAACATCACAGGGAAATTTAGAGGCCTTGGCCTCCCAGAACCTGTCGGCCTTCCAAACCTGAACACAACTTCAAAGGATAAATAGAAAGCAAGGCAAGCAATTCGGGATGCTTCCAGACAGAGGAGTCTCTTGAGTGCAAACAGTCAGATGGCATTGTGCAGCTATTCTGTCTTGTCATAGAAAATCTGTAAAGGAAGACAAGAAAAAGATAGAAAAAGAGGAAGGGAAAAACGAGAGGGTTTTGAGTGGAAGACAATGTTGTCTGGATCCTTTGTAAAAAAAAATCTCTGGATGAGGCAGGGCAATGGTGTGATAAAAGCCTCATCTGGAAGCACCCACAGTTGTTCTTGTAGTGTAGGAGAATGAAGCTTCCCAACTTCCTTTGGAATAGTTATGCGATGAACTCAACATCTTCATGGCTGCACCTGAGCTGTTGTACTCTATACAAGACATAGGCCTGATCTACACTAAACAGGATATGAAACTCTGAAAATGGTTTGAAAACTGTATCTGGAGTGTGTCCTGGGCCCTCACAGTTGTCACTACTGTTATAAACCGTTTTAAAGCAGTCACGTAGATCCTGCCATTGTGTTGCCAGTTCTGGCAGGAATTGCATAGCATGTATTTGTTTCACTTGCAGGTCTAATGATGTGTCCCAGACTTGTAACAATGGGAGAGCCACTGCCATCCGAGTACGATGTGATCCCCTAAAGCCACAGTTTGGAGCCCTCTCTGTGCCAACGTAGGTTTGACGGCTCAACAGATACTTATTTCAACAGGAGCTGTGTCCTTTTAAAGTTGTGATCTGCCCCAGTTTCTATAATAGAGCAAGCTAGAAATTGATTGGGGGGAAGCATTTTATATACACACACAGGTGATAGGATTCACAACTTGTTATTATTTATCTTGGGGGTATACAGATGTACCTCAAGCCCGGAGTTGGCACTTTCCTCACCCAGCCGTCTACTGTGGCTTCCCCTGATTTCCCTGTGGCCTCACATGGCAAATGGCAGAGATCCTTGCTTCTAATTTCAACAGTGGTTTAGAATTAAGTTTTGCAACTACCCTGTGCTTCAAGCAGTCTGTCCATCTTTAAAGTGCCATGTATTTTTATGCTTTTAAAAGTTAATTCTACGTCTTATTTTAAGGAAAACTTTCCCCTCCCACACATTTTTTTTTAAGTTGGGAAATGGTTTGAGAGATGAGGAAAGTTTCTTGGTGACATGATGGGTGCCAGCCAATCTGAGCTGAGTAAAGCTGGCGGCAGCAGCAAATGAGCAGAATTGTTTTCCTCTGAGTTAAGTCCAGGAGAGAAGATGGTATGCTGAGACTGCATTTCTACAGCGTCCCCACTCCTCTTTTTAGGTCCACTAGTATGCTGCGTGTTAACATTGGTGATTTTCTCAATTGATATAGTAATCGATGATTGTATTTGATTTTAACCATTTTCAAGCAGCCAATCTATTGTCAAAAAGCCACGGCATTGGTCCATGGACTTGTTAGTTAAAAGAGTAGGCCTGGAAAAGACCTATGCCTGACACCCTCAACATCTAGATTTTGAGACCTGGGCCACTGATCTGGCTCCATTTAAGATGGCTTCTTATGATTTCCAAACAGCAAATGCCCTGACGGTACCTGTGATGGCTGCACATTCCATTTCCTATGGGAGACGGTTGAAGCTTGCCCCCTCTGTTCTGAAGATGATTACCACGCTATCACCAGTGCTTGTGTTGGAGGGATTCAGGTAGAGACTTGGAAAATATGTCCTTGGAAGTTTTTATTGTCTCCAAGGACTGAGAGCTGCACATTTTTACACACAATTATATGAACACCAATGGCTACTAGTCATGATGGCTGTGTATTACCTGTAGTATCAGAGGCAGAATGCCTCTTAAAACCCACTGCCAGAGAGCATGAGTGGAAGGGTGCCATAGTACTCATGTCCTGCTTATGGACTCTCCATAGGCATCTGGCTGGCCACTGTGGGAACAGATCACTGGACTAAATTGGCCCTTCTTAAAATGAGCCTTTCACACCTATTGTGCCCCTGTTATTAATTCAGTCAATTTATTGAGGGCAACCAAATACAGGTTTTAGCCAATTACATAGACAAAAGTTATACACAGAGTATAAAAGCATGTCATATACATGCACATACAACTAAAACCTTACATGTTAAAATGTTAAAACATACACATGCATACAACTAAAACCTTACATCTCAAGGCAGGCAACATGAGTTTGTCTAAGCTGAGCAGCCTTCACAGCAAATTTGGCTGTGTTAAACATTACAAATCTGTCTGAACTGGACAGTAGATATTAATTAAAAACAGGCAAAGCAGCCAAATTGAAAGAAACAACTCTTTCTGGTGGAAGTGCCACAAAGCAATCTTATAGTCTGATCCTAAAAATATTTTCTTAAAAGTCAGTTCCACAGATTTCATGTAAGCATGCTTAGGATTAAAAGCCTTAAAATGATAAACGGCTTCTTCAGACAGAACAATGCACTGATTGCTTTTACTAAAAGATATTTATATCCTTTGGGATCTCTCTCGTGGTACAAATGTTACTGCTGCTCCTGATGTGGCAAGGCGGCATTAACACGGCTGCTGCTTGTCTCTACAACTACACATAACCAAAAGGAGAACACATCTGCTTTTCCTTCCACAGAGAACGACATATGTGTGGCGGGAGCAGAAGCTGTGTGCAGGGGGCATTCCACTTCCGGAGCAAAAAGTCAGTATCTGCAAAACAATGGACTTCTGGCTCAAAGTGGGCATCTCAGCTGGGACTTGTGCTGCTGTCCTGTTGACTGTCCTGACTTGCTACTTCTGGAAGAAAAACCAGAAGTGAGTAACCGCTCCTGTTGCTACCTGTTCCTGGCACTTGCTTCTTTTTTGCAGCTGCGTAAAATACCCTTTTCTAGTTGACCCTTCAAATCAGGTGACAACCTTGAACAGTCTAGCCAACAGACTAAGGTGAAAGCTTCAAGTCGGCATTCAAAGATAATTATCTTCGGAATAATACAAAGAAGCATAGCATTTTACATCATTAAATATTAGTTATGGCCAGGTTTTTTCAGCCTTTCTTCAATCCCAACCCTACCCAACAGTTCCTAAAAAAAAGAAAGAAAAAAGAAAGAAAGAATAAAAGACACCCAAAAAAGATACCAAGCAAAAAGGCACCAGAAGCACTAAGGGCTTTTCCACATGAGGCATTTGTCATGTGCTCGTCATTCCCTACTCACAGTTGATTAGATGTTGTAATGCAGCCTTCCTCAACCTGGGGTGCTCCAGATGTGTTGGACTACAACTCCCAGAATGCCCCAGCAGCTGGCTGGGGCATTCTGGGAGATGCAGTCCAACACATCTGGAGCGCCCCAGGTTGAGGAAGGCTGTTGTAATGCTTCAGTTTCGCTTCTTGATCTAAAGCACACTTTCAGCAAGCTTTTTTCAGAAAATGATGTATTTAATTGTCAAACCAAAAAGAAAGACTTATTTGTTGTATTTGCCACCTAGAAGTTATGTAGCAGAAAAGCAGGAAAAGAAATGCTCCTTGTATAGTGCTTGGATCTCGATTCTGCGGCAAAATGAAAACTAGATACACTAGATTAACAGCCAATTAACAGCCTCATGTAGAAAAGCTCTGAGTGCCTGCAGATTTAAAGACACTCACACATGCATTTGTAGCCGTGTTCAGTAGCAGCTTGCAAAGGAATGTAGCTTGTAGGAAGAGTCTGTCTCCACCTGAACAGTGACCACGAAGAATCAGGATCCTCAAACCCTTACTGATGGGCAAAATGAAGCATGGGCATCTGGTCAATATTGTGCAGGTGCACGGCTGCAGAGTGTTGAGAAACAACTGGTATAGGACACTGACTTCCTACAAGCCGAACCCCGGCCTTCACCCTACTCCCAAAAACCTGCAGATGAATTCTGTCAATAAGGAAGTCCCAGGATCTGCTCAGGAAAAGTCATTGTTGCTCTGAGTGCCATTTGTCTTGGTAGAAAGGCAGGCTAAAAATCTAAAGTAAATAATAGCAAATTTTAGGTGGAGTTGCTAAGCAGTGCTCCACTTCCAGGTATTGTCTTGAAAGTGGAGTAGGGCCAGCTCTGCCATTAGACAGAGTGAAGCAGTCATTCAAGGCAGCTGATTTTGTGCATCATGAAAGGGCACCAAATTCTTAGCTATTTAATTCATTATATTATTTTTTAACTGCAAGGGCGGGGGGAGGGGCTTGCGGGCCAACAAAAGCCTGAAGTTTGTCCTTCAAGCTCTGCCCATCTGTCTAGCTCTCTATCTGTCTCTTTGAAGGTTAGAGTATAAATATTCCAAGCTGGTGATGAATGCCAGTGCCAAGGATAGTGAGCTGCCAGCTGCTGACAGTTGTGCCATCATGGAGGGGGAAGATGCAGAGGATGACCTGATATTCACAAGCAAAAATTCACTCTTTGGCAAAATAAAGGCTTTCACTTCAAAGGTAAGGTGCTTGTGAGACCCAACCCTTAGAATGGGCCAGAGTGAAGTAATGGAAGCCTTGGGCTTGGCTCCAATGTTTATCTAACCTGACAGATGTCTGGCATGTCATGTTTAACTGGCGAGGCCACATCTGAGTTGATAGCTTCCTAATTCACCTAATATGCAAAGCATCCCTGAGGTGTGCATATGTCTTTCTCTAGTGGCCAGTATCCTTTGATTATTACTTAGGGGTTGTTTGTATGTCATGTTCTCAGCCAGCGTAGTTTGCAGACTGTGTAAGCCTTCAGGGTTGTAGCTGTGGGGAGGGGATGATTCCAGCCTCAATCTCCTCCTGTGCCATGCTAAAACAGAGATGAGTAGCAAAAGTTAAAAGGACCCTTCCCGCCGCCCCCCAATACATCAGATGCAGTTAACCTTCCAAGGTGCAGAAGAGCATCACAAATGACAGCTCCTGTGGACTTGGCACCAATCAAAAAGAATTACTCCTGTATCCCCCTCCCACACCTTTCAGTGAGGTTCTCCAGCCTCAAAAGCTCTCTGTATTTGCTGCTGTGTATCTTATTGCACTGACTGATGTTCTGGTTAATGGTGCACTGCTGTTAAGTTCTATTTTCTAATGTGGCTGTTTGTTTTCCTTAGGCGTCTCTTAGGTACAGTCAGGCATGGCAGGACTCTGTGTGTAGGGCTGTTCTCAATAAACTAAGAGGAAGAGTCTTCCAGGTAGATAAGAGACCACATATAGATGGTACTATCTTGTGTCTAAAAAGAGCCTTCCCCAACCTGGTGCCCTCCAGGTTGGACTACAACACCCATCATCCCACATAATTGGCCATGCTAGCAGGGGCTGAAGATTTGAGGACAGCACGTTGGGGAAGGCTTAAAAATGAGCCAGCAGACCGAGGGCATGCAACTATCAAATGGCAATAGATGGGATGACAATGTTGTCTAGTGATGTCTGGCTGGGATGTAGGCAGTCTGTATCTTTGGGAAAATCCAGGCTATGCTGCCAGCTTTCTACAGTTGTAGCCTCTCTCTTCTCAAAGGGAGATGTGTAATTTACTTCCTTTGGAAAAGGAAGGCAAGGAGGTGGAGTGTGCATAGTGGAGACACATAATGGAGTGTGTGAATTGTTAACCAGAAACAACCAAGAAAGAGAACCTATGGTTTGTTGCTGGGAACTCTGAGTTGTTTAAACCATTGGTTGTCATTACCTGCAAACCCAGAAAGATGGGTTGTTTAGCTACAGAAGCAATGGCCAAGAGTGGTAAAAAAACCCAAAAAGCCAGCAGCGGCTCTACATGCCAGTATTACAATGCCACAAAGGCATTTGGGATAAGGGCAGGGAGCTGGCAAAGGAGAAGCAAACTCAAACAATTCAGGGTTTGAGAAAACAAACAAGTCTTTGTGGAATCGTTTGCCAGACAAACCCTGGGTAGGGCAACAAACCATGGGTTGGCATTATGTGTGAACCAAGTGTGTTACCTACCCTTCTTTTCGGAATTGGAAACTGGACTGCCCACTGATATAGTGGCTCAGTGAAGAACTAAGGCAGAGCTATAGAAATCTGGGCTTAGGTATTCAAATTCCATAAATGGTATAACTTATGAGAACTGACTCTGTATATGAAGAGTGTGCGTGGGTTTTCTTCTCATCTCTGGAAATTAAAGGTAAATGGGTATTTCTGCTCTTGACCCAAAAGTCATTTTCTCCATGAAAATATTCTGTTAAGTTTTCATTGACGATGCTTCCGTATGGAGGGGTCCTAGTTCTAACAACCAGAAGACATTGTGCAACTATTTCATATTTTTTTCCTTACTGAATTTTCCATGCTAACAAAACAGATGGAAGAAGCAGTGGGAAAACTTGGGAGGACTACAAGTAGATGGTAACAGCTTCTGCCCCCATAAAATTCTATGAATGAGGCAGGTTTATTGCACATTGCAAGCCTCATCTGGGGGCTGTCTATATGCACTGTATACCCTGTGGCAGCTGCGTAGTGGTGCTGCATCGTTTATACAACATAGACACCAACTTGCACTCACCATGGGCTTTTCCTTTGAAACTGCGCACTCAAAACGTCACTGACTTACTGTGACTTTTTGCTTTACTCCGAGGTCACCACCTTCTTTGCTCTGCCTGTCGGTGGTGACCTTACTTCAGATTGAGGCTTTGGGCGTTCCTGGGGCAGATCAAGGCCCACGGTAGGTTGGGGGGACGTGCGGGAAGGCCAGGCAAGGGGCAGGTTCAATGAGCTGAATGGCCGCCAGCACTGCTTGGAAAGCCTGCGCTCCCTCCTGCCATGGAGATTTGCTGCTCCCACCTTGCAGCTATGATGCTGCGGTTTTTGAAGGAACGAATGGCAAAGCAACACGAGATGCACACACACACCTGGAAGCGCACCCACAAACATAACAAGTACAGACTTAACTTTCTTTGAATCAACCCTGGGTTGAGGCACAATCAGTGGTGGTTATATTATTTTTATTTTTCCAGCCTAACCTGTTCCCAAGACGGCAAAGAATAACCAACCGTTCCTTATCACAACCATACTCTTAATGCCTCTGAAGTAATTCCTGTGGTCATTGTTGTCCCTGTTTTGCAGATGTAGGTTGAGAGAATTGTCTTCTCAAAGCCACTAGTGAGATGATTGCCAAAGAGGGATTTGGACCATGTCTGCCTAGTCCAGTGCTCTATGTACTAGCTCCCATAATCACTGTGGGTGCGGTCCCCCTGGAGTGCAGGAAGCTGAGTGGCTCCCACAGGACTTGGTATCAACCCTCACATCCCCCACTAGCTGCCACTTCTGAATACTGAGATCCAGCTTGAGGTTTCTTCCACAATACAGTCCTTTAGCACTGCTGAGGCTTTGCTCTTCCGCAATCAGCTGGAAGCAGAATTATAATGGTGGTTCCGCATGGCATTTAATATGGTGCTATGCTCTAAGTGTCATTTGATTTGCTGGGATCTATTCCTTTTCATGTGAGCCTGGGATCATGGCCTTAAGAACACTAGAAGAGCCATGCTGGATCAGACCAAAGGTCCAGCATTCTGTTCACACAGTGTCCAACCAGCTGTCAACCAGGAATCCACAAGTAGGAAATAGGTTCAATAGCACCCTCCCGGTCATGTTCCCCAGCAGCTGATGTACATAGGCTTACCACCTCCGGTCCTGGAGGTAGCACATAGCTATCAGGACTAGTAGCCATTGATACCCTTCTCCTCCAGGAATTTTTCTAACCTCCCTTTAAAGCCATTCAAGTTGGTGGCCATCACTACATCTTGTGGCCTTCAATCAGCACATGTCTCCCTGTTTATTTTTAAAGCAGCTTCTGCTATTGGCCTTTCAATTAGTTGCTTTCTGTTCATTCCCACTCCCAGCAGTACTAAATTGGCCCTTAATTAGTCAGAACCTGTTCCCTGTGAAGCTAAAGCAATTGCTTTTTTATAGTTAGAGCAATACTTTCTTACTGTATTTTTTATTATTGCAATTTTGCAGTTGTAGTAGTAGTAGCATTAAAAAAAGAAAGGAATGAGCAATTGCTGTGACTGAAAAAGGAAACAATTAAGGTGTGCCTATGGAACAGGGACTAAGGACCAATTACTTGGAAGACACAGAAACAAAACACAGTTTGGCAACAACTTCATTGGGATTCTTCATAAGAACCGAGTGACCGAATAATGCCAATTCTGGAGAGAAGAGCTAGTGTGGAAGCAACCAGGGCTGACCGGTATCCTGATACTGTTCTTCTCCAGGCCCCAGGCACACTAATTGCTCCCAGCAAAATCCAGACCATCATGTATGGGGCCTGGGGAAGAAGCAACAAAAGCAAGGTTCTAGTAAGACTTAGGGGACAGAGGAGGGTTATATCTCATAGAGACTTATGGGAGCTGCTTTGCACCCTGCGTAAGTGCAGAGAACAGCATCACACTCTTGTTACTAAATACAAGGATACTGCAAAATCTGACCTGATTCAAACAAATGCAGGGAGCCCTAAGAGAAGTATGTGAAATCTTCTTGTCTAGCTCTATTCACACTTCCTCTCATGTTGCCTTTAGAGAACATCTGATGGTTTTGACTCCGTGCCACTGAAGACCTCCTCTGGCACCGCTGACATGGATCTTTAGGAGTGGATCATCGCCCACCTCCCACGCCTTTCCTGCAGGGATGCTTTGGGAGTTCTCCTTGGTTAATACCTGCACTTTGATGAACTTGCCATGTGGCCTTATTGAATACTCTTTTAACTTCAGCTTCTTCTTGTACTTTTTTAAGCTGAAAATTTTAAACGTTCTCTCCAAAAACAAAACTGTGCCAAATACAAAGTGTGCTTTTGAAATTACACGTAGATATATATTTGTATGTCTCTTGCACGCCCCACCTCTTTCTGTGATGCACCCAAAATTTGAGGTTTACCCCTTGACAGAAGTTAGTTTATCCCAAGTAAAGTTAGTGACAATATTTGCATTTTCTCTCTTCCCTGGCACCAGAAATAGCTAAGCCACCCTAAGTCACTGTTGTCATAAAGCCAGCCCATTGAGGCAAGCCTCTAAGCCTGTTATGCTTACCTAGGAGAAAGTTCCATTGGAGGGACTTACTCCTGAGCAGACATGGATAGGATTGCACTGCCAATCTTCCTATCACCATCCCTTCCAATTAGCCTGAATTTCAGAAGACCTTCCCAATGTGCTAATGCAGCAACAGTTCCTTCAAACAATGCTGAGGCCTGGTTTGCCTCATTTGGAGGACTCTTCACCAGAGATGCAATGTATTGGGCTCAAACTGCAAGCTCTGCACCCCACCAGCCTTACTTCTTATAGTCCCTTACTTCTGATTGTCCCTTATAGCAAAGACAACACCAGAGCAGGCTGCAGTGACCCTGGAAGGGCATCTCCATTAAACCCAGGTATCACTCCCAAAATACTATTATGGCACTGCCCATTCTGGAGAAAAGTGTACCTGGAAAGGGGTATACTTTAAATATGCAAGACAAAAAAAAAAGCAGCAGGATTTTCTCCATCTTCTCATGCAAGGTTGACTTAGGGAGAAAAGCAATACAATCATATATCCTGTTTCCAGTCCCTTTATTTTAAAACAATAAGAAAATAATTTATTTCTTTGCTAACTTTCTCCAAGACTTGAAAACTGTGATCCTTGGATATTGGTAAAAAAATTGAGTTCATATTCTTGAGTTCCCATCCTTTCTAGCTGTCATCCAGGAAAATTCATTGCCATCTAGGAGAGCTCCTCTGGCATGTCTGGCATGGTGGCTTATGTGGCGTTCTGCCAACTAAGCAGGACTTCTGCCAAATCCTATAGCTCCACAGCTAGTGGATCTTCAGTATAGAATTGTGTCCTTAGGCCATGTAAATTATGGGTATTAGTGCAATGATTGTGGTTATGAAGTATGACCTGCAATGGTCAAAGAATTTCAATCAATCGTCTCTGCACCAAACTGAAGGAGTGTGAAGCAGATTTTAGAAAATGTCTCTTAGCTTTGAATTACAGTCTTCAATTTAAGGCAGATCCTGATCTCCCTTACTTTCAGTGGGGAAACATATCACATGCATAGCATTTTATTAAAATTTCGTAGTCTGCCTTCTATCCAGAAACAACATCTGACCTTGGGCGTCTGGTCCCCATCTACCCTAGACTGCCTTTTGTTTTCCTAACGTTGATTTTAACATCCTTTAAATTTAATACTTTATTTGAATCTGTACTAAACTAAAGGTCTCAGAGGGGAATGTGGAAATGCTGAAGATAATTTTGCCAATGCTGACACAGGTCAGTCTGTAAATTCTGGAACTCAGTGCAGATTAAATGCAGGGGTCCGCACTCCAGTGAGTTGTACCAGGCATCAGTATGGTAAGCATTCTGAGTTCATCTGTTCCATTGTAGTTTTTATGACTTCTGCTTTGGGAAGTTTTATTCTCTCTCATCGCAGACATGTCATTACTTGATTTGTCTTACATATATCAGGTAGATCTGTGTTATGACCTACCAGGTGCTTGACAGTGTCCCTGTTTTCACAGTCCTAGAAAAGGCAGCAATGGAGCACCCAGAGCTGCCGGACGTGGTGGGTTGGTTGTATTTTGCTTGTGCTCCTGGATTCAGTCAATAACTACTGGCAACTGCCAAGCCAATGTTGACTGATTTCACCACTGTGTTTATTTTGGCAGTTGAGAATAGCCTTTAGTATAAAGCTGTAAAACCGAGAAATATACAGAAACCCAGATGCTTCTTTCACTGTGCCATCCTATACATGACTACTCAAAGCTAAGTCCTATTGAATTCAATTGGACTTACTTCCAGGTAAGTGGATATAAGATCGCAGCCCCAGACTTCCACATTTAATTTCTATATATTAAACTATCCTTTAGATACCTCTGGATTTCCACACACTCTGCTTCACTGTCTTCTCTATACTGTATAAGGGACCCCTTTAAAAATGTCACAGCATCCTTTCAGGTCTGTACTCACAGCCACTAGTGCAGAGTCATATCCACACTCCACTCATAAGCACACATTGATGCAGTGGGGGGGGGGGAATGATATACTTTTCCCCCAATTGTGAGTACCATTCAATAAATGGTAATAAATCCTGTAAATAATTTTCACAGTGCACATCCATGTTGCTTTTTTAAAGAAGGAAAATGTTTAAACCTTCTTTTCAAAGCAGCTAGCAGGAACCGGTGCTCATGCAGGAAAGGAAGGTTTAGATTGAATTTTTGTTTGCTTGTAATTGTTGGTTGCTATTACTTCGAGGTAGATAATCCACATGGATTTAAAAGGAGACTATGTGAATGCTTTTGTACTGAAAATCACATTTAAATGAACACCAAAGCGTACTAGGATTGAAAAGAAACTCAAAGGTCAAAACCCACTTTCAGTCATTGCTGGAATTATTAGAAGATGGAAAGGACAGGAGCTGTGAAGCTGGCGATGGCATTTTGCTGGCCTGCACAAATGAATGACTATAAAACAGAAACATGCACAGAAATCCAGTTAACTAGTAAGCATTATTATTACTCATTTTGAGCAGGCCTATGCAACTTAGAATATACAAAGTCGAAGGCAGTTATGTATTATGGCCCACCAGGTACTTAGCAACTTCCATTTTCGCAGTCCTGGGGAAGGCAACAGTAATGGAGCACCTGGACCAGCCAGATGTGGTGGGTTGGCTGCATTACACTTGGTGAATTATAACTTGTGAAAGCCTGAGTATTTTTTGGAATGTCATTTCCAGAAAGGGCAGCCAGAATGGAAGTTTGCTGCATTATCGTAAACCTCAACGTATATCCAGATGGTACTTTTCCTACAACCAAATTTTAGATAATTTCTTGGAGCATAAGAACAGATTTATTTGTGCATTGGTGAATCCCACCTGTGGCTACCAAACCTTTCTTTGAAGCCACATAATGTTAACAATTATGTGACTTATTTCCAACCAGAAAAGAAAGAGTTGGTTCATTTTACTGAAAACACAGAGGAGCTATGCCATAAGACAGTCTTCCCCAGCCTGGTGCCCTCCAGATGTTGGACTGCAACTCCATCATTCTCAGCCAACAGAATGATGGGAGTTGCAATCCAACACATCTGGAGGGCACCAAGTCGAAAATGGCACCAAGTCAAGGATGGCTGGCATAAGGAAACCTGAAGTACATTGAAGCATTCATTGATTTGAAGGATGAGAGATCTAACTTCAAAGAATACCAAAAGGGAAAAAACGGCCTTCTGAACCAGTGCTGAGAAAAGCAGCACTCTGTTTTAAGAATCTCCAGCTGTATCCACACAAGTGCTTGAGCTAAGATGGGAAGGGTGTACTTATGCAATAAATTGCTAGGGAAAAGGTTTTTAATTCAGTTGCAAAGGCATATTTTCACTATCCTTCCCCCCCCCCAAAAAAAGACACCTCTTGGATTAAACAGTTTCAAAAGTGAGCAGCAAAGCCTACAAAGGATGATTCTGTACCTTTATTAAAACGTAGCCATAATGCATGTCATTTTTTCACTAGGGAGAGGCAAAATAGAAGGAACATCTGCACCAGCCATAACCCAGACAGTGGTGCAAAGTGAGCCTCAAAGATCATGATATATTAGGTGTAATTATTTTCTTTTGGAAAATCGGATGTGTTGACAAAATGATAGATGAAAAGCCAAATATCAACTTGGGCAACAGGCTAGCCAGAGTAGTACACTTGCAGCTTCTCTTATGTGTCTGTGACTTAACATGGGAAAGAAAATTCAGTTATTGCATATGGCTGGGAAGGGAGAAGAGAATTGGATGACAGTGCAGCAGCCCATGGGTATTTGAGTTAATTCATGACACAGCAGTAAGCAGCAGCACCTCTTAAAGGTGCAGACCTGCTCTCACCCCTGATTTTCCCAATTACTCTCCAAATGCAAGAGTAATGCCCATTTTATATTTCAACTTCTCTTTCAGATACATAATATAGATGGCACAATGCTCCTTCTGAATTTGTGTGCTGGCACTGCCTAGGGAGCAGAGAGAGAACCCAATAGGATTGGGAACTTGCCTTGAGTGTAAAAATTACTAGTCATGGCATTGTACTTCTGATTTTAACATTTCAAATGCCTGGCATAATTTAAATATCTCGACTTTCTGATATGTGTCATTTATGTGAATGTGGTCCTTCTGTAATTCACTGAGCGTGATCCTAAATTTCATTCTGAGTGATAAATAAGATCAGAATGATACATTTGTCTATTTAATAGCATCACTGCTTCTGTTTTGTATGAAGTTGTGATTTATTATTCTGGCTTTTTTGTCTTTGCAATATTTTGTACATGCTTGAAACTGTTTTTAGATGAAACTGTAATCTTTGTAATATATGATCAACCTGCCACATATTTTAATGTCCCAGCAGCAACCTTCAAGGACTTTTGTTTGTGTTGACAGGACATAAAAGTGCTATTCAGGGACTATGATAAGATACCTTTCTTACACAGATGACAATGAATTTTTGCAACTCTGTATATTAGAGAATTGACTGGATTATATTTATAAAACTGTTTTTCTCCCCAGCTTTGTGATGATAACCTGCAGGTTACCTTACTGTGTATGCCAAATGGGCTGGGTTTCTTTTATATATGATCTTAATAGAATTTTATAGTTTCTGGAGGCAAGAGTTGCATGTACATTCTCGATTTAAAAATGATGTACTCTTCTGACTCTCATGATGTGCGAAGTCTCTCCCTTTTGTTTTGGAGGAGGTGAAGTAACAAATCAAGTAAAGGTGCCGATCTATAGACTATTTATTACTGCATTGCTCTTCTTCTATAACACAGTTCTGTCTGAGCTAGAAGTCAAGTTGTAGATGAAATATCACAAAAATAAACCAGGAACTGCTTTCCACCAAGGTGGGCCATCTTGCTCCACACTGTGCTAACTAGCAGCAGATCTCTGGGTTTTCAGATTTTTCCTAACCTACTATGTGTTTAATGGAAGATGCCATAGATTGAAGCTGGGACCTTATACTTGCAATGCACATGTTCTTCTACCGAGTTGTGGTTCCACCCAAAGAAGTGTCCATACTGTCAGTCTTTAAATGCCTCCTCCTCTCTCTATTGGTCTCAGAATGAGAAACATAAGATCAAGTGAACTGACATTCATTTTTAGGCTGCTCTTGCTGGATGCCTCTGTTTCACGGTGGACAGCAGCACAAATAAGTTAGCGATAAGCCATAGTTCTGGGTTCAGATACCACAATAAGCCATGGTTTAAATGAGCCAAACAACAAACCATTATTTCTATTTGTGGTTTGTAGCTGATTAACAATCCATGGTTTATTAGGGGAGATGGATTCAGATATAATGATGGTTTGGACAACAGGCCAAGGGTCATGGGTTATTTAACCCATGATGAGCCGTGGCACAAGTGGGCATCAAATTGTATATGCAATCCCCACTTGGGAGTTGTGTTGTGTGAATCCAGTGATCATGGCTTACGTGAGGGTTGTTTAACCCATACTTGCCAGTTTTGTATGATATGAAGACCCCTAAGCAGGAGTTGCATATTCAAAATGGTGGCTGCATGCACTGCAGCCTCATCATGGGTTAAATACACCATAGTGGGCTGTTATGTCATGCAAATCACCGCAGTGAAGGTGTTCACCCATAACCCATTGGATTAAAAACTGATGGGTGTAACTGCCTCTTCTGGTTTTACTCAGGAACCCACGATCGTCTCCTTTGTAAGTGCTGAGCATGACATCTGGGTGGTTTAGGGGGCTAAAGAACCCATTGTTTAACCAACAACAAACCCTGGGTTAACTGCTGGGCTGTTTAGCCTCTAAACAACCCAATGATCAAGGTTCCGATGTCATGCTCAGCAGACTACAAAGGAGCCAATCGTGGGTTGCTGAGGAAAAGTGGAAGAGGCAGCTACGCTGCAGGCAGGACACTTATTCTCTTCCACTCATTTATTTATTTATTACATTTCTATACCGCCCAATAGCCGGAGCTCTCTGGGCGGTTCACAAAATCATTGTGAGGATATAATGCATGACACATCATGACATGCAAACCAAGTAAATGACAAGACAGTTATCAACCAGGCCACTGAGAAACATCCAGACATTTTCATCTAAACCCATTATTGCCTTGCAGACTATTTTTAATTAGGAATATAGAAAGCTGCTTTATACGAAATCAGACCAATGACCATCTAGTTCAGTATTGTCTATCCTGACATTCAGCAGCTCCCTAGATTTCGAATGGGGCGTTTCATAGTCCTATCTGTAGATGCCAGGGACGGACATGGCTTTCTGCATGCAAAGCAGTGCTCTACCACGGAGTTATAGCCCTTTCCCAGGGAAATGTATAAACACAGTAACCAGGAATAAACAGGTTTGTTACGCAGTCTGCTCAGTTTCACTTTTGGTAACACCTTTAAATATGCCAAAAGTTTTGCTATTTGTATAATGTCAGCAAGTATCAATGATGAGAAAGTAAATCACTTTATTCTCACTCCTCTACAATAAAACAATCATGTCTCATAAATAAAAAAGGGAGAACAATTTGATTACAACTGTAGAGATGGATTTGGAGAACTATTAAGCTTTTGTCGCTGTTCCCAAATTAGTGTTGTGTAGACTAGAATTTCACCTTTAAAAAGACAATACAGTTAACTCACGACTTCTTGCTCAGGCCACAACAAAAACCACAACTTGAGCCATACAGTTGCGAGTATCAATATGAGAGGGAGTTTGTAGCACCTTGAACTACGTCCTACATGGGGAAGTGACATGACTTTCAGTCCTGTGTTGTCTAAGAAAGCATTGTCCAAAAAGTTTTTTTAAAACTATTATACACTCTACACCAGCCTCCTGCAAACTGGTGCCTTCCAGATGTGTTGGACTACAACTTTCCTAATCCCCATCTAGCATATCTGTACTCCAACATCTCTGGAATGGACCAGGTCAGGGGAGGCTGCTCTATGAGCATCATCAAATGGCTCTTTTATTGTGCGCTCATTACTCTCCACTTATGAATGTTTGTGGGTCGTTTTGATGACAACATCCACCTCCCATGCATCTCCCACTCCTTACCATCACAAAATAGACCCCTTCAAATCCATTTTTTTAAAAACGCAATGTGCCATTTCCTGCTGTGTGCAGGAAAACTGGCACAAAAATGCCCACTGAATGGGCCATGTGGTCATTGTTTACTTCCTCTTTCTAACTCTGTGTGAAGAAAGAGGCAGTATTGTGGGACAGAAGCGGGGGGGGGGGAACGATGGTAAGGAAACGCAATCCCCACCTCGTCTGATGGTGCTGTATGTCACCAGGTTTATTTCAACCTCCTTGAGTTCTATGGGCTTACTCATTAGTATCTATGTTTAGGAGTGCAGCCTAAGTTCCCTTTGGATGAGAAAGAGCACTGGAGACTTCTGGTAATATTTTCTTTATTTACCAATACACAAACAGAACACAGTGGAGGCAAACAGGTAATCCTTCCACAGGCAGCAGATCCACAAGAAGCAACCCCTGAGCACTAGTCTCAGACTTCATTCACCTTTGCAAGTGAATTGACCGTTCAGAGGACCATCCATACCGTCAATAAGGATGCAATCCTATGCGTGTTTAAACAGAAAAAAGTCCTACAACTCCCAGCATACCTCAGTCAACCATAGTTAGGTAGGGGATGCTGGGAGTTGTAGAGCTTTTTTCCTATCTAAACATGCATGGGGGTGCCCCTTAAGAAACACTAACACTATCTTTTGCCTGATCACAGCAACCAACCTCTAAAACCTATCAAAACGTTGCGGGGTGGCTCTCACGACGAGGACCATAAAAGTGTTCTTCCTTCATTTTGGCAGTTGCTACTACTGCTTATCCTTCCCTTCTTGGCAGCGCTCCAAAAACCAGTTTTGCAGTTCCCTCTTCTCCACGCAAGTTTTCCCTACTACAGCGTGGAGCCACCGAGGTGGCTCTTCCTCACCGAGAGACTATCGCTTGCACAGGAATCCGCACCAGCCTGAGACAGTGCCGAGCGCGGTGACTCAGACGGCCATTAGGGGGCGCTCAGATTTCAGCACCCTCCATGCGCCGGGCTCTCCTCGGGCCTTCGTTCCGAAGGGATTCTTTGGAGCGCACGCGCAGCCCTTTTCCTGGCCACTCCCCTCCAACCCGCCCGTCAGTGCGCATGCGTAGGCTCCGAGCTGCTTAGCTCGCCTCCTTTGGCTCCTTACACGCCGACAGAGCGGAGCTTTCAAGCCTTCGCTGGTTTCTCCTCCCCATTAACGGCGGCGGCGGCGGCGGCGGCTCGGGACCATGGTGCTCGACTTGGACCTTTTCCGCGCCGACAAAGGCGGCGATCCCGAGCTGGTGCGTGAGACGCAGCGCAAGCGCTTCAAGGACCCGGCTCTCGTGGACGCACTGGTGGACGCCGACGGGGCCTGGCGGAGATGTACGTTTGTGGGGCGGAGGGTGCCACGCGCATGTGCGCAGTGGGGTGGCGGTGGTTGGGATTTCTTTTTTAAGGGGGGCAGACCCACACCCGGCTGTCAGCCTTCTTGCTTGGGGTGAGGAGTGGCTGAGGGGGATCCGCGCCCCAGCAGCGTCTCTCGCCCTTTCCCGGTGTGCACATCTCATCCTGCGTGGAGGTTCTTCCTGCTTGTCCGCCTCTCGAGCCCCCTTTTCCACACCCACCATTTGCCATTGACCTTAGCCTCGGTGGTGGCAGGGTGGGAAGCGGGGCTCGACTGGCTCTTGGAGCCCACATGTGGCATTGGCTAACGTGGACGGCTTTAAAAGGAGAAGTAGGCAGATCTGTAGAGGAGAAGGCTACCAATGGCTACTAGCCGTGATGGCTATATGTGAGCCCCAGGATCAGAACGTGACTTGCTGGGGTACAGGGCGAGGAGGGTGCCCTTGCAGTCCTGTCCCCCTTGTGGGCTTCCTTTTTGGCTATTGTGGCTGACAGGACTAGATGGACCTTTGGTGTGATCCAGCATGGCCCTTATGTCTCGGTTTTGTCTGAATGGGCACACACGGAGACCCATTCCCTCACCTCACACACATACACGCTTTGACAAGGCGTGTGTGGGTGGGACATGGCTGGGGCTCTGGGGCAACCTGGGAGTTCCCCCCTTGCTATATGGATCTGGCCTGAGTCTAAGAACAAGCTTGGGGTAATTCTTTGAGGAATCGAAGATTCATCCCCTCAGAAGGCTTTCGGGCATTTCTGTTTCTTGTCAGAACTGGTAGGGAACTCCCTGTTTTCGTGATACTAGGATTTGTTGGTTTCTTCGCCATCCCCCCCCCCCCAGTTCTTTTTTCTGTATGAAAAGTGTGGTGAGAAATAAGCCCCCCCCCCCCCCGCCGCCCTCACAGTCTTTGCCACTGCTTCGAAGCACATGATCATTGATAGACCTGCCATTTGGCAGGATGCAGCTCAGGCATGAGTGCTGCATAATCTGATGCAATCCTGCTGTAACCATCATCATGCAGAATGAAACTGCAACTCACATCAGCTACAGTAGAGTTTCATTTTCTCTTTCTCTGCTGGCATGCTTTTCAGAGAGGAAATATGGAAGCTTGTATTTTGGGAGATGTTTTCTTCCTAAAAGTTTTTATATTGAGGAGCAGCTTAAAATTATTATGTTCAATACTTTTAACGGTTTAGAGCAATCTGGCAAATACTTGTTTTAAGGCTAAAGAGCTTTATATTGTTTGACTTTGCTAAAAAATATGTTACATCCTCTAACTGGAAGTGGGTGAAAGAAATTAGCCTGTCACTTCAGGTGTCTTGAGTCGCCTCATACTCATTCAGAATTGGATGGAGGTTCACAGTGTCCTTCTGTGCTCCTAACCATCTCACATAGTCTTCATTTGTAGTAACTTCCTAATCTGTGAGTGTTGGAGAAGGGGGATTTCAACTTATTCTTTGTCCTTTCCATGCCATAAGCAACGAAGTTATGAAGAACCAGCAAAACACTATTTGAAGATCATGTTCTACTAAATAAAAGTTAGTGGTGTTGAAGTCCTCTGAAATCAGTGGATACTGCAGTTACTTGCAACTGTCCAATTGATGTTGGGACTTAAGAACAGTTAATTTATCAGAATTAGGACCCCAAAACGAGGCTTGTTGAGAGTGGAATTCTGAAATAATGTAATAGAATGAGAATATGAAAGAAATTCAGTACCATTTAAAGCAAACATTAAGTCCTTGGTTTAAAAACAAAGGAAATTAGGCAGTTATCATTCTCTTATGTGCCAATGTAAATGTCAATATCTAACAGTTGTAGACATTGTAAAGTGTTGCTATCAAAACTAGACAAGTACAGGGGTCCTTCTTTTTGCTAAGTTATGAGGATAAGTTGGAGAGTATTTGGAAATATACACAGAAAAGACAGGCTTATAAATCCTAACCCCCTCACTTGGTCAGCTTCATACTTAACATAAGATATAATTGTTAACATTTTAATGATCACATATATTTTGGTAAAAATATCTAGTAGTTGTCTTTTATTCGTGAGCTAGGCTATATATCAAGGCTCCAATTAATAATGAAAACACTGCATCGCTCCACACCCACCCACCCACCTATAGCAGAGCAACACTAGTCATCTATTAGATGGGGAAGAAGGGGTTGATAAGATTCCGTTGATGACTCCTTCCCCTGTTCTGATCTGCAATGTGATATCATCTTAATCTATGTATTAGGGCTCCAAAGTTGAAACTCATCACAGATCCAATAGGGAACTGTCTGAATATCCCTGCTTGTGTTGTTCTTGTGGTTTTCTGTATTAAAACATGGTGCATATAGTCCAGTTCACAGTTAAATCTGCAGAAGGTTTTGATTTTAGTGTAATATATTTAGATTCCTCAGCGTATTTAGATTAAACACCCCAGTTCCAAGTTTATTACATACTTATAAATTCCATTGAAGTCAGTGAGCATTACTTTCAAGTAAGTGGGTTTAAGGTACAGTGCAGAGAAATTATACTCAGCTTTGATGATTGATGAGAAAACAGAAATGATGGGGAAGGGTCTTGCCTTAGGTTGTGTAACAGAAGTGTGTGTGACAGAGGCAGTAATGAAGTCTTGGTCTTGCAGTTACTATATTGTTCATTGTTAAGGCTCTTTTTTCCTTTTGTTGCTAATTACTGAATGCTTTTTCTACGTTTTGTCCAGCTGCTGTTTTAATATATGCCAATGCCTACAGCAGTAGCAACCAGGTAGTTCAGTAGACATATGGTTGTATTGAGAAGCTTGTCCGTTCAATATAAAGTATTTTACTATTTTTCAAATGTTTTCCTTCTAGGCAGATTCCGTGCAGACAATCTGAACAAACTGAAGAACTTGTGCAGCAAAACTATAGGTGACAAAATGAAGGTGCGATTTATTGAAGTTACAGTCTGGTTGGTCGGTCATCTTATCAAAGCTACTTTGATGTATGCCATTTTGTTTTGTGATTACCTGTGCTAGGAAAGATGTAGAGTTTGACTAGTAGCATGACAAGCAAATCAGAGAAATAATTAGTTTGACAAATTGGGGGATGCCGTGGTTGTTGTTTTTTTATTTCTTATGCTATTTCATTCAGGAATAATGGGGCAGAGAGTGTGAGGGTGGTACTGAGGCAGAATGGTCAACTGTACGATTCATTGGAACATTGCAATATGCTACTTCAGAAATATAGGAGTAGTCAAACAGAATTCATCCCATTATTAACATATAATTTGTACAGACAGTGATATTCCCACCCCCGCCGCCCAGCAGAAAAGGGAAACATATTAGCCACTTCATTTTGCCCACTGTGATAAGATTGGATACCCTTGTTGAGGCAGGTTTTACATTAGAAAGGCAGGAACTGAACTGAGCATATTTAGATTCCTAATTTAACCCTTTGGAATAGCACTTTCATTTTTATTCAATTTTCATTTGTTGAAAAAATAAATAGAGATGATACCACATGGGTCAAGGGCAAGCATCTGTTATTTGCTCACAGGATGCAAAAATACAGTTATAAAAAACCCACAACTTACTATCTAAACTAAATAGCACTGTACAGTCTTCCAGTTCAATATCCTTCAATTTGTGTAATTTAACTTATAAAACTCTAGAGAGGGATAATAGTGTTATTAGTTATTTTTAATGCATATTAATATTTGATTTTCATATTATAATCTTTATTTTTGTGCAAATGGAAACCAGTGACTGGCTTCCAGTGATCATGTAGGGTGAGGACGCAATAGTGGCTTCTTCCCCCGGTGCGTGCCGCACATGCGACCACCATTTGCATAATGATGCAGGGCAGGTTGTCTGAACCCTATGCACAACGCGGTGAGGGTAGTTTTGTACCCACCCTACAACCCATGACTTGCAGTAAGGCTTGTAGGGTGGGTACAAAGCTAACCTCGCTGCATGCTGGGTTTGCATGACATGGCAACCCGTACTGCATTGCGGTGAGTTAATGGAAATTGTGGATGTGTGCATGAGTGTGGGAGGAGAAGCCATGATGGCTTCTTCCCCCCGCGTGATTGTCTGAACACCCCCAGTGTTTACAGAGTTCAGGGCAAGTGTGCCCTGCAAACTGTGATGTTCGCTGATTATTTTTGTTGTATTACCTTGCCAATTGTTTATTGGGTTTTGTTTGTTTTTTCAATATCCCCATTTATAGAAAAAAGAGCCGGTGGGAAATGATGATCACATTCCTGCAAATGCACAAAATCTTGAAGAACTCACAGCAGACATCTTAGTAGTAAGTTACTTTCTGTCAGTTTCTTACTTGTTTATTCATTGGCTTTCAGTGTATTGTACTCAGTACTATGCAGTTTAATTAGTTGTTTTTGTGGTGTGTTCTTTCACCTCCTGTGTCCTGGGCTGAAATACATTGTGTAAGTGCAGGATCCCAAAAGTTTTGACTGAAATGACTGTCACCTGCTCCTCCCCTTGCTGATGTGCAGCAACATAAGCTCCCACATCTCTCTTCTCTATGGTAAAGAGAGAGATGTGAATGTTGCCTGCCTGGTTCCTGCTTGGGATGTGGCACTTTGGGTGCCTTGGCTAAGTGGTAGCCAAGGAAATTCCCTTGTCTTCCTTTCCTATGGGAAGACGAGCTGCAGGGCTTCCCTGTTTAGCCCCAGCTCAGTCAAAGAGCTCCAGGTGTGGTGGCTGAGGAAGCTGTTTCCTGTCCCATAATAGGAAGGGGGGTTGGGGTTTAGTCCTACGTGGTTGAGACAGCAGCTAGTCTACTCCAAACCTTGGAACAGTGGAGGTAGTGGGCATTGCTGCACAACTGCTTGAATGACTGCCACCCACCTTTGGTGTTCCAAGGCTGGGAAAAAGGTTCAGCTCGTTATGCCCACTGCACCGTGGTGGCTCACTCACCGCAGCAAGTATGGCAAGCAAAAAATAGACACCTGTGTGAGTAAGGGTCGATCAAGATACTGGGAGATCCACAATCAGCTCTCCTGCTGAGTATGTTAGGTCAAAGGAGACTGGGAAGTTAAGGGAAATGGATCTGAGATGCCATGCTAAAGGAGATCATTTCACCACTCCCGCCCCCGTACTGTTTTCTGATCTAACCTGACCACACCCCTGAAGTTCATATTTGCTCCAAGAGGAAAATGTACAGATATGCATTTTCTTTCCTGACCACAGGGCAAATGGAAGCTTGAGGGATGGATTTAGGTCAGCAAAATGACACAAAGTGAAAGGGTTAAAAACTACTTTCATGAAACTACTTCCCGGATCTGCCAATCTCCCTCTGACCCACAGTATCATTGAGCTTAAAAAAAAGAAAGAAAGCACCTCTAGGAGACACAGCTGTGTAGCATTTATGGGTGGGTTTCTTGTAGATGTGGTGTACTCCATACTTGACGAGCAAGCTGACTTTGCTTAGGCTTTGGGACTTTTGTTCACACTGGGACTTTTGCTCTAGGCGTTGTTGTTCTTGATGGGGACGCTACAGTTTATACTCTGAGGGAGTCATTTAATTGGAAGAATAACAGAAAAAGTGAGATATTCGAGAACTTAGCATTTAGATTTTGGACTCTGCTCTGCGTACGCTAGATTATTCTCCACAGCCACTAGACATGTTGTGTCCTTCACCCGGTTCTTGAAAATAGTCTGGTTTTGTGCCCTACAAAATTAGATGGATTATCTAGCACAGGAGTGAGGATCCTGTGGCTTTCCAGATGTTCTGTGCCCTTTTGCCATGCTTGCTGGGGCTGATGAGAGTTGGAGTCCATTAACATCTGGAGAGCCACAGCTTCCCCACCAATAATCGAGCGCCAGATGGACTCCAGTGAGTGTGAGTGGTGTGCTGCGGCACATACAGCCTGAGAACCTTCAGCTTTGCAGATCTGTACAGTACATGTGTTCCTTCAAGGTCAGAAAGCACTGGTGCCTTCACAGATTTCTAAGAAGAGGCAGACCATGCCAGCATGTAAGGTTTGCACTTAGGAAAGTTGCTAATAGATTTGCTTGGCCCTTGTTACAGTAATGTAATTAAACGCCATTGTGTGAGTCTTTCTGGACATAGTTTTAGTCCATTTCTGTAATGCTATATTTTATTTATTTATTTATTACATTTTTATACCTCCCAATAGCTGAAGCTCTCTGGGCGGTTCACAAAAATTAAAACCATAATAAAACAATCAACAGGTTAAAAACACAAATACAAAATACAGTATAAAAAGCACAACCAGGATAAAACCACGCAGCAAAATTAATATAAGATTAAAATACAGAGTTAGAACTGTAAAAATTTAAATTTAAGTTAATTAAGTGTTAAAATACTGAGAAAATAAAAAGGTCTTCAGCTGGCGACGAAAAGAGTACAGTGTAGGCGCCAGGCGGACCTCTCTGGGGAGCTCCTTCCACAGCCGGGGTGCCACAGCGGAGAAAGCCCTCCTCCTAGTAGCCACCTGCCTCACTTCCTTTGGCAGGGGCTCACGGAGAAGGGCCCCTGTAGATGATCTTACAGTCCGGGCAGGTACATATGGGAGGAGGCGTTCCTTCAAATAACCTGGCCCCAAACCGTTTAGGGCTTTGAATATCAATACCAGCACTTTGAATCAGGCCCGGACCTGGACTGGCAGCCAATGAAGTTGTAAAAGGACTGGCGTAATGTGATCTCGCCAGCCAGCCAGTCCCTGTTAGTAAACAGGTTGCCCTGTTTTGTACCAGCTGAAGTTTCCAGACCGTTTTCAAAGGCAGCCCCACGTATAACGCATGGATAACTGTAGCTAGGCTATCTCTGTCCAGATAAGGGCGTAGTTGGTATATCAACCTAAGCTGATAAAAGGTGCTCTTTGCCACTGAGTTCACCTGTGCCTCAAGTGACAGTTCTGGATCCAAGAGCACCCCCAAACTACGGACCTGATCCTTTAGGGAGAGTGCAACCCCGTCCAGGACAGGGCAAACATCACCTCGCCGGACAGATGAACCACCCGCTAACAGTACCTCCGTCTTGTCTGGATTGAGTCTCAGTTTGTTAGCCCTCATCTAGTCCATTACCGTGCCCAGGCAGTGGTTCAAAGCAGCCACTGGCTCACCTGGGGTTGATGAAAAGGAAAGGTAGAGCTGGGTATCATCCGCATATTGATGACACCTCAGTCCACATTTCACTCTTGAAAAGAATGCCATTGCACTTTGTGTGTCTTGTTCTTAATTTTGAGGACATGAGCAGTACCACGGGCTTTTGTTGTGTGTGCTAATACTTATTGCTTCCAAATGCAGCCAGTTGTATTTTGCTGAATTGTTATCCTGTGTTAAGTATGATTGTTAAACTGGTGTCTCAGAGAAATCCAAAAAGGGTTTCTATGGGCTTCTGAAATTAACTCAGTGTTTTGGGAAATATCTTGGGTTATAATAAATCATGAGGAAAGCACGAAGGAATTAACATCAGCTACTGGCTCCACTGAAATGGATTTTTAAAAGCTTTTCTAACTACAACCTACTATTGGGTCATTTTTTGCAGTGGCCTGTTTCAGATACAGCACTGCTGCTCCAAGAAATAGTGATTTGTGGAAGCAGGAACATGCTCAAGTATTTTTTTCCTCCTCTCATGTGCCCAGCTTGTGCAGGCTCTTTCTGGTTTGTCAAATTATAGTTTCCATGACATCCAAACTGGAAAACTGATTTAAACAGTGCCTATAAACACAAACCGGGGCTGTAAACAGTAGTTAAACCACAGTTTCCTGGTTCAGACATTGCAGGAAATTATACTTTAATGAAACAAAGTCACTTAAGAACAAGAGGAGAACGGAAGAAGAGGGATGTTTGAGCTCAGTGATTGTTCCTTTTTCTACAAAGTGCAAGTTAGGGAACAGTTAGCGGAATAAAACAGAACAGCTTTCTCCAAACTGATGTCCTCCCGATTTGTTGGGCTACAACACCCATCATCCCAGCCAGCAGATTGGAGAAGTCTAAGATAGAAGCTGGACCTGATGGTATGGCTTCTTAATATGTCAAGTAACACAGAGACCGTGGAAGCCAAGGCTCTAACCCTTATAATCAGCATTATACAAAAAATATTTTTTTGTAAATAGACTTTCCTTTTAATGTATCTTTCATTTTCCTAATTGGAAAATTTGTGTAGTACTTAGTATGTTGGACTAAAACTGAGGAGTCCAAGATTCAAATCCACACTTGACCATGAAAATCACTGGGTGACCTTGGGCCAGTCACTCTCTCAGTCTAGCCTACTTTACAGGGTTGTTGTGAAGATAAAATGAGGAGAGAGAATCATGTGTGTCATCTTGATCTCTTTGGATTCAAGTGAACTAATAACTTCAAAATGTGTGTGTGTGTGTGTGTATGTTTGCCGGCAAATTATACATCATTTGACAGAAATTATACTTAACTGCTGCAGCCCCACATGGCTCACAACAATAGCTGCTACTCTGTGAGTAGGTAAGCTAACACAGGCCTTCAATAGGAAGCACAGATTGTATTGTCCATGCAGCTGCATTAAAGAAAGCTTCTGTCCTGCCTCCAGCTGCTGGGCATATGGCATCTGTCATCTTTGTAAAATCCAGGGTCACAGGATTTCTGTCTCTTGCTACAGCTTTGCAACTGCTTCTACAAGTGCTATGAAAGATGTAGATCTGAACAATTAATTTAATGGACACTGTGTTTTTAACTTTACTATATAATGATTGTGGGACTTTGCCCTCAGAGACCTCATTTAAAACCTCTTTGGGTGGCAGACCAAGAAGTTTTAATTTAGGTCTGTGCTTTACGGAAATACTTTCTAACTTTGCCCTAGGTGACCTGGTTCCTGTTTTGGATTTTGGTGTTGTTTGTGGGGTTGATTGTTTGTTAAGTTACGTTAACTGTTTTGATGGTTTTATTTTATGTTTGAATTGTAAGCTGCTCTGCGAGTCCCATAAGGATAAAAGGTGTGGATAAAAATATTTTAATAAACTATTTCCATGCAGCTTGTTACATTACCAATTTTTAATCATAAATAAATAAACTAAAGTGAAAAGGCAGATGTGGTCTTCGTATGTGAATTGGCATTTCCTTTAAGCAGGCACACTCTGAAGTGAGAGGATCCTATGTATTAATAGTGAATTTTTCAAGTAAACCATCCAGAGAGCTTCAACTATTGGACAGTATAGAAATAAATATAAATAATCCGTGCAGAAAATAATCCATGCAGAAAAGTGAGGTATCAGCAGAATCAGGAGAACCACAAGGTTTACAGAAGTACAACAAATCTTTGAGAAAGAAACTCCTAATGGCAATGATTCCTGTCCAGCCCAAAGCTTTATGTATGTATAGCATGCTACATATGTATTGGATTTAGTTTTGGAAGAATGGCGAGGAGTCAGCTGTGAAATTATACAGAATCATATGCATACTTATTTGGTAGAGCAGTTGGCAACTATTATGAAGTTGGTTTTCATAGTGAAGGTTGGCACCTATTGCTGCTAGCAAGCTCTAGATAATCCACAGTGACTGGGTTTGGACGTCACAGAAGCCCACAATGGGTTAATTAAGCCGCGATGAGTTATTGTATCATCTGGTGGGAGTTGGCTTATTTGGTGAAAATAACCCCCTTTGATAACCCATGGTCTGCAGAGTGGGTTAACTTTAATATATATATATATATATATATATATATATATATATATATATATATTTAATACTTCAAACAATACATCAATACAAATAAAACAATGCTACATAATACACAATAATATAAAATAAACATTTGATAACATATATTCTAACTTAATTCTCTTAACATAATCATACTTAACATAAAAGTGCTCCTCCCAACCACGGGATCTTATTCATGTTTCCAAAATCTCATTGCTTCCTCTGGAGGTGTTTTCCCTCTCCCCTTTGATAATACAAATTCTAGAAACTGTTTCCATATTCCCTCAAAATCATTCGTTTTTATCATTCCTCTTCTAACTTTTATATCACATGTTAATTTATTGTTAATAGCAATATCCCATATTTCTTTATACCAATCTTCTATATGATAATCCCCTTGAACCTTCCAGTTCCTAGATATCATTAATCTTGCTGCTGTTTGTCTCTTTATTACAATTCAGTTCTCAATATAATGATAACAATGCCACTATAGGTGTCTTTTCGATCTCCATTCCTAAAATTTCTTTTATCTCATTAAACACCATTTTCCATAATTTTTGTACAAATTCGCATTCCCACCACATATGTAAATACGTTCCTTTCTTTTGACAACCTCTCCGGCAGCTTGCTGAATTCATCTTATTTATTTTATTTAATCTTACCGGGGTTAGGTACCACCTCCATACAAACCTATAATAATTTTCTTTTATCCTCACAGACATATTTCTCAACACTCGTTGTTTCCATATCCCTTCCCAACTCTGTTGCCCTATTTGTTCCTTCAAGTCAGTTTCCCATACCATCTTGCCTACACTTTCCGTCTCCCCCTTTTAGAGTGGGTTAACTAAACCATTGTGGGTTATCATGTCATCTGGTGGTCACTGTGGCTTATTTTGGCTGGCTAGAGAGCTGTGCAGCAAGAGCGGTCAAACCCACTGTCACTCTGCTCCTTGCAAGTTGTCAGTGACGGGGCGCAGGGTTTTGATGATGCATCGGGTGCTCCTGACTAGAGGAGGCTGTGTATGAAGTTTTGTCCTGATGCTGTGACCCTCCACGGTTTTCTAGCCACTTCCCCCCTTTTTGATGCTCTCAGGATTTTTGCTCATTTGGAGTAAAAGTGCAGGGGTTTGATGCCTCCTGACAGGGGAAGGCTGTATATGAAATTTTGTCCTGATCCTGCAAACTTATGAGCTTATTAACACATTGTGAGCAATTGTGGTGTCAGAATGCGTCCTAGATGTTGCCTTTTTCCATTGCGCTCCATAGAACCAGTACTGGTTCTTAGTAAGGATAGACTGTTGGCTGAAAAGTGAAACTGAAGTCCATAGAAGTACAGCTACACAAAATATGTTCCCCCTCTTTTTACGTGAGGCTGTCTTCTTGTTATCTATCACATATTTTATAACATGTCCTGTGTTTCCTTTGTGTTTCAGGGTCTTCAAGTAAACCAAATAAAGAAAGTCCGCTGTCTAATTGATGAAGCGATACTGAAGTGTGATGAAGAGCGCTTGAAGCTGGAAGCAGAGCGGTTTGAGAACCTCAGGGAAATTGGAAATCTCCTTCACCCTTCTGTGCCTATCAGCAATGATGAAGTAGGAACAAATTCCTCACACTTTGTACTATAAATGTGCATTGTGGTAGTGTGTAGTCTGCTTCTATCAGTCTTGTGCATCTGCATCAAATGCTCTGCTGCTGGGACTGCAGGCTGAAAAGGCTTGATATACTGAGCCCCTGGTGTGGGGGTTGAGAAGTGAATGCAATTTGCATTATAAAGCAGTGCTTCCCACAGAGGAGGAAGGCATACATGCAAAGGATTCCAAAGAAGAACAAAATCTTTCTTTTATTTAGGAAATGTATGAGAAGCGGACATTGTATTTTGGCTTGAAATAAACTTCATTTTATTTTAGCAATTTTCAGAGGGTAATCTTGTTGGTGTATTGCAGCAAAAGCAACACATTGCTTATTTGATAATAAATGTATTCGCATCCCAGGACAACACATTGTCTTGAGATGCTAATACATTTATTATCGAATAAGCTTTTGGGGATCAAATCCCACTTCATCAGATGTATGGACTGTTAGTGAGAGTTTCACATGAAACCCAGCTGGTGAAGTGAGCTATAGTCCATGAAATCTTTCGCAAGAATAAACGTGTTAATTTTTAAGATGCTATAAGACATTTAAGGTGCATTTTCCTCCCCTCTCCCCCCCCCCCCCCCGCCTTGCTTTTCAGCCCCAAACACCCGCAAAGCAGCTTATAACCTATTGCACTCCAGGGGACCAAAAGACCGTCAGACCTCCTCCTTGCTTCCTCTGCATCCCACTTCCCTTTTCAGGGCAGAATAAATCCCCCCCCCATGCCAGGCTCTCATTATTCCTTGCAATGCAGGCCACAGGGCCACAAACAGAGAGGGAAGGCAGTGCATGCTGTGCAACCAAATACCAGCCAAGGTGGTGCATGAGAAGAAGTAAAATTAAAATATTGAAGGGATGCTTGTTTGAAACTGATGTGGTTTCTGTTTGGTTGTTCGGTCCATCTGTGCTATAAAATCTTATCTCTTTTTATCACACTGGTAGGATGTAGATAACAAAGTGGAGAAGTTATGGGGAGATTGCACCGTGAGGAAAAAGTACTCTCACGTGGACCTGGTTGTCATGGTGGATGGCTATGAGGGTGAAAAGGGAGCCATTGTAGCTGGAAGCAGAGGATACTTTCTCAAGGTGAGAACTTAAGAATCTTAATGGTTGCCATTTGTGGAAGATGGAAAGAGAAAGGAGCTAGGGGTACTGAAGTACACTTGCGTGAGTTAAGGACCTGAGCTGTAGCTGACTGTCAGAATACGAAGTTCCTGACAGTGGGTCCTTAAGAAATGGGGTTCCAAGAAGCTCTGGAATCTTTGTGGAACAGAATGTTTATTTATGTATTTCCCCCCTTTTTTGTGTGTGTTATGTAGGGTCCCCTGGTTTTTCTAGAGCAAGCTCTCCTTCAGTATGCCCTGCAGACGCTGTTCAGCAAAGGATACACCCCTGTTTATACCCCCTTCTTCATGAGAAAAGAAGTAATGCAGGAAGTGGCCCAGCTAAGCCAGTTTGATGAAGAGCTCTACAAGGTAAGGTGTAAAGAAAAGATTACACTTTAAGTGCCATACTATATTGCGGTGGATTAACTTAAATCAGTGTGATTTGAATCAGTGATTTAAATCAAGTTTGCCACTGATAGTTCTTCATATATTTCTTTAAAAAATGGTGCAAATCCGATCACTAAAACACATTAATTTACAACTCAATGCAGCGTTTTACACCATGAAAGTTAGTATACTTTGTGTATTATTTTTTTTTAGATAACTTGATTTTTAATAATATGGGAAATAGTATCTAATCTGTATTACCTGTAACTGTCTGAGATACAGCAGCAGTATGTTAAGAATGGTAAATCACACACATAAACACGGTAGCACTTTTTCAACTGTTCCTGTCTACTCTGCTTCCAATCATCCTTTCCTAATTTTTCCCTGTCTTAACTATGTGCTCTCCCTTGCTTGGCCCAGCTCCACCACCACATAAACACAGACCTCCTCGCCCTGTAATAAGAGAGAGGTTTAATTTTTTATTGATTTTTTAAAAAAACATGAATCCAATTTACATTTTAAAAATTCAATTTTAATTTAAATTGAATCTTAAAAGTTTTTATGTTGATTTTTATGCACACCTCCCCCCCCCCAGCTTCTAGACAAGCTTCATGTGCAATCAGACTTTTCATGGAGTCATGTGGGAGCTTTCAAATATTTCAAATATAAACATTCAGCTGGATCACTGGGCCAATTCAGTGTTTATCCTCAGTTTCAAACTTTTGGACCTTTTGATAAAAGAAATTCTTCTACTGTCAGCCAGTCAGTTCTAATAATTTATGACGAAAAGGACTGCCAGGCTGGTAGATTAAAGGGACTCTTTCTATTCCTGCAGCAGGTATCCTGTCATGTCTCTCCCATTCTTTAATCCACTTTAAAAGTGCCCCAATGAAGTACTAAAGTGTTTTGGGGGGGCAGGAGGAGGGCATAGAGGTGGATGGGGGGTGGTTAGTGAAATTTTCCTATGGAAATGGCATTGCTGATCGTGGTAGCTAAGCAACCTGCTTGTCTACAGGGGCTTCATTCATTATAACGGCCCACTGAAGCAATGTCAGTGAATGTTGCTGATTCCCATAGCTCAAAAGCAAGCTTGTTTCTGTTTGATTTCCCTTTGTAGCCTATCAGTTTTCTTCCTTCTGGGTGGAAATAAAAGATTTTTGAGAGATAATGGAATGGGCTGAAGAAGGGTAGAAATTCCCCCAGAAGGGATACAGGCATTTCTAAACCTTGAGAGCAGTTGAGTCATGGACTGAATGACCCAATGCCTAGTCAACCCAGAATCCTGACACTTTCCCATGTTTCTCTTATAATGATATTTTAAATATGTAATGATACTTGCATTGACTGGAAGTAATGGTGCATGCACATGAATTATTTTTCTGCTTTATGAAAGCTGCTGTTTGTTTGAAATGAACCAATCCATGTACATAATAAACAGCAACTTACTGCTGTGGTCTGACGCACTAACTCCTTCCACTTCTTAGGTGCTTGGTAAAGGCAGTGAAAAGAGCGATGATAGCACCATTGATGAGAAATATCTGATTGCTACATCTGAACAGCCCATTGCAGCTTTGCACAGGGATGAATGGCTGAAGCCAGAGGATCTGCCCATCAGATACGCTGGGCTGTCTACCTGCTTCCGCCAGGAAGTTGGCTCACATGGCCGTGATACTAGAGGCATTTTCCGGGTGCACCAGTTTGAAAAGGTAAGGGCAGTGGCAAAGGCTATTACTCAATTAACTTTGCTGGGAAGACTGTTTTGGGTACAAGGGAGAAGGGTGGCCTTTGTTCTCTCCCCCCCCCCCACATGATTATCCATTCCAGTATCACTTTAGAAAGAATATGAAGCAGAGGGACCCAGCATTATCCCGAAGGAGCTGATTTGATGTGGAGGCAAGTGATCCCAAGACATAGAACACCATGATTGGCATATTCTGATATCTAAGTTACACTTACCTTTCAGCTCTATGAAGGATTGCTGTTGAGTGTCACAGGTAGCAAACACTATGCGTCATTTTAGAGCAGCCTTCCCGAACCAACTCCCAGCATTCCTGATGATTGGCTGTGCTAGCTGTGGCTGATGGGAGTTGCAGTCCAAAACCTCTGAAGTTTGGGGGAGGCTATTTTAGAGCGGGGGGCGGGAGGTAAAATGGGTTGTTATGCTTACATTCATGTTGTTTGATTGGAAGTAATGAATATAATACTGTATTTCTCCTTTGGGTCTCCTGCTCTCTTAAGTGTGTTTCCACTTTTGTTGACCTTTTCTAGATTGAGCAGTTTGTCTATGCGTCACCTCATGATAACAAGTCTTGGGAGATGTTCGAGGAGATGATTGCAACTGCTGAGGACTTCTATCAGTCTCTGGGCATCCCTTATCACATTGTGAATATTGTTTCAGGTACATAAACAACAAGCCTAAATCATTTATAGCCTGACCCTATATTTAAGTTTGGTCGGAACTAAGTCTCCCTGGGGCTTTCTCCCAGCTTTCATCTCTGGTTGTTTTTAACTTAATGTATTTTCTCTCTGTCTGTAAGTCCTGTAGTATCCAAGCATTTTGTGAACTGCCCAGAGAGCTTTGGCTGTTAGGAAGCATAGAAATGAAATAAATAATAGACGTAGCCATGTACTCATGTTTAGTTCTTAGACTGATTAATCGAGGGGGGGGAATGATCATAGATATCCTTGTCACTCTTGTTTTCATTCTATAGCTTCAAAATTACTAGTGGGGTGGGAGGCGTCACATCTTTGAGATCCCCATATTACCATACTGAAGCAGTGCTGAATACTGCCTTCTGGTATTACAGGCTCCTTGAATCATGCTGCCAGTAAGAAGCTGGATCTGGAGGCATGGTTCCCGGGTTCGGGAGCTTTTCGTGAACTTGTTTCTTGCTCAAACTGCACTGACTACCAGGCACGTCGGTTACGGATCCGCTATGGGCAAACCAAGAAGATGATGGACAAAGTAGGTGGCATTATGTTTTTTAGCTGTAAAATTTTCCCAGAGCATCATCTCCAGTTTCCTGGTGTTCTAGTCAACAATCCTTTTCTCTTGGTTTTGCTGCTGCTATTTAAATACCCAAAAGCAAGGGCGGAACCAAGTAATCTTCTATAATAATATTATTAGTAAAAGGTTTATTAAAGTGCCAGGTGCCTACGCGTTTCAAACGTGGTTGCATTCTTCCTCAGAGCTTTATAACGTTAGTGCAGTTGTCTGCAGAAGCTGCTAGGCTTTTTACTCCCCTACGGGGTTTTCCTTGCTTTCGCATTTGCTATTTAAATACCACCACCTCCCAGAAACGTCAGCATCACCCTGTTCGGTTCTACAGTCCCAAACCTTACCGCTTTGAATCCTTGCTATGGAAGTGAGTTGGCCCTGGAGATTTAGCAGAGCAAAATCATGTTTAGCTTGAGAACAGTCTCCTCACTTGTTACGACTTCTAGGTTACTGAGGTCACTGGGAGCCCTAGGATTGCTAATCTGAAGGGGGGAAAATGTAATCCTCCAAATTATGGAAAAAGTGGAAACTTTATAACCAAAAAAAACGATTAAAAGAAGAGTGGAAACTTGAAGAACAAATAAAGATTGGGTTCTCCTTTATCTGTTCCTAAAAAATTCTAAACTAAGGTTATTCAATAAATTTGGACACCTAGACTATATCTACTTTATTGCTTCTAAATATTGTAGATGAAGTCTATTGCAGAATGGTTCATTAGGACGATCACAGAGGCGAAAGAACCCATTGTAGCTTCTTCTTTTGCACATGCTGCGTGCACAACCATGATGTGCATAATCTGAAATGCAGCGCGGGTCATATGAACCTGGCGTGATACACATCATGGGTGGCATCACACCCCCTACTGCAAGCCATGTGTTGTGGTGTGGGTAAGAAGCTACCTGTGCTGCACACTGTGCCCTGTTTGGATGACACGGCAATCCTGTGCTGCATTGTGAGTAATTATGCAAACCATGGCCACATGTTTGTTTTACTGTTTCTAAATCAGAACAAGTGTACATTAGACTGAAGATTACACAAGTCCTGGTAATTGGGTAACAGAATGGCAGGTATTTTTGAGATGATGTTTAGCTTCTTGACAGATATGCTTGCTAACAGCTGCTTAGCTTTTGGGGGGAATGCTTAGAATGTAATAGCTTTTGTCCTCATAGGTGGAGTTTGTACATATGCTCAATGCCACCATGTGTGCCACAACACGCACTATCTGTGCTATTCTGGAGAACTATCAGACGGAGGAAGGAATTGTTGTACCAGAGAAATTAAGGGACTTCATGCCACCAGGTAATAATGGAAGATGCTAGTGACCCTCCCTCTACAGCCATCTATAAATTTGCATTTTGTTCTATCAAATTGTCTTGGTTGTCCGAGCCTGTCTACCATTCTCGATAATAGCAGTGCCCTTTTCAAGCAATACAGTAATTATGACAGCTTTCTTCTAGAGCCAGGGTTGGGCAGAAAGTAGATCTCAAGATTTTTTTTGGACTTCAATTCCTGGCATTCTTGATCATTGGCTATGCTTGCATTAGCTTCTAGGAATTAGTAGTCCAAAATATCTGGAGCGCTGCCTTCTGCTTACCCCTGTCCTAGAGCAAAGAGTTACATGGTAAATGATTTGCACTGTTTCCTCTACACCAGACTAAGAGCTTCTATTTTTACTGAAATAATAAAGTTTCAGAAACTGTGTCATACTCCTTTGAGTGCTAGCTTCCTGCTCAAGGATATCACCACCAATTTAGGAACGCTATATCCAAGTCTGAGGAAGGGCATGTTCCCAAGGGTTGTAGCCTACCCTGTTAGGAGTGGCCCTTGCATGGAAAGAGAGGGTGAGCTTGGATGCACTGTCCTCTTGGCATACTTACTAAGAACTGGGGCAAGCTAATCAACATGGCTTTGAGTGTAAGGATGGCTTAGTTTATGAGAATTGGGGTGGGGGTGGGGAAATGAATAGCCTGAGAGAAGGATCCTTTTTGATAATGGATTGGATCCAATCATACTTGGGGTAGACCCACTGAAATCAGTGGAGCTTCACTGCAATTAAGTCCCATAGATTTCAATAGGTTGTCTTTAAATATGACCTGTCCACTTCATGGAAAAACATCTTGTGTTTTTATCTACTCTTCATTTCTTTAGGGCTGAAAGAAATGATAAAATTTGTGAAACCTGCTCCTATCGATCAGGAACTGTCCAAGAAGCAGAAGAAGCAGCACGAGGGAGGCAAAAAGAAATCAGCTGATGGCGACTGTGCTCTGGAAGGGAAGATGCAGAGCATGGAAGTGAACAGTCCCTGAAGCAGCTTCTCATGGTGCTTTTACTGATGTTGCACTGTTAAGTGTGTAACACTGAAGGGGGCAGGTTGGTCTTGGATAGGAATTGCTGCTTCATCTCGTCCCTCCGATCACCATGTGCAAGTTACTTTTTCATCTTCGCTTCTACCCTCTGTAGCACTGGAAGGTGACACTTCATACATTGGCTATGAGAATCCACTGGTATTTATCTGCACTTTGAATGTGGAAAGCACTGCAGGTGGCCAGCTATTTCCCCAGCAGTTATGTTAATTATCTGCTCAAGCCCCTTGTTGCAAATCCAAGAAGAGGGAACAAAGTGCTGCATAAAGTTCATTTACTGAAAATCTCTGTATAGCAGAAACAAGATGGGGGTAAAGCACTGATCAAAAGGGAAAATAAGTACAGACATGTCTGTAATGTTGCTGTCAAGATGGTCTTTGCATAATCATAGGATTTTATCTGATTTAATGGGAATAAGTGAATAAAACAGTAAAAATGGACACTTTTCTGACTTGTCTTTTCTGACTTCCGCATTTCTGGGATCTCTTAGTTTAAGAACATTACTTGTGTTTGCTCAGTTATGGAACAGACTGTTTTGCACAGATCTGTAAGTGAAGCTGATATGATTTGACAGCTAACAAACTCCAGGTTAATAGGAATTTGTAGTATTGCCCTATTGGCAATATACTTCCTAATAGAGGTATAGAGGTGCAATTTTCAACACCAGTGCTGTATCATCCATGTCTTCTAAGATATTCTATATAACTTGGCATGCATCTTCAATTTAACACAATTTTCCATCATTTTATGGATATCCAGTTTGGTAGAATTGAATAAATTGAATCCACAGGCCTCTGTCAAACATTTGGTTGAACCAGTCTTTCTGTATAAAAGAAACATATCGGCCATGTAAGGCCAAGCATTGTAAATATGATACAATATAGATAATTATTTCTGATTGTCAGTCATTTACAGCTCAATCCAACTACAGCGAAGCAATTTAAGTCACAGATTTTCCCTTGTCAAAAATATTATGTTTGCAGTAGCATAATCATCAGTTTAACTAAAAGATTGAAGTTTTGGGCTGGGTTTTGACTCTATTCTAGTTTTTAAGATGCCTTGTATGTTTTCCTACATACAGTTTGTTACAGAGGCAAAGTATAACATACACAACAAACTTCCTACTACATGTTGTGAGATCTCTCAGTATATATTCTTCCCCATTTATGGGGATCACAAACAATACTCACAATTTACAGTGATCACCAGCAGTAAAAATTTCCTGCTGGAGGTCTTGAACCTGGTAAGAGAAGTTGTTTGTCATTGTCGATTTTCTTTTCGGATGTATCTGTCCACCCAATCCCCTATGTTTCTAGCTCTTTTATAAGTCACGTACTGTTTTTCTTTGCATCCAGCTAATCTCTTTTGCCAGATACCAATGTTTATAGATTGTCTTACAGAACTACTGATGTTATTAAGAGGCAAAGTACATATTATTCTATTACTGGAGCTTTTTGATAGTGCACATCCTAGACGTACCAGAGAAGATTTTCCCAATGGACAATTCATAAGAATCAAGAAGTTGTACAAAGCATTCAGATTATAGAAAAGAATCGGATAATTTACATCAAACATGCATACAAAGGGCTACTCAAAAGGAATGTTACAGAGAACCAGAAGTAGGGTGGATAACATAAGCAGAAGTTCTTTACTATCACCAAACAAAAAAAATTGCTCCAGCAACAGAATAGTATGTAGTTTGTAGAATACTATGTGGAATAGTATATGGTTTGAATGCTATGTCTGAAGTAGTAAAGTAGGTGCTTTATACTGCACTAGCTAGACCTCAGCTGGAATGCTGCATCCAGTTCTGGCTGCCACACTTTGAGGGATATAAGCAAACTGAAATGGATTCAGAAGAGGGCAATGAAGTTGGTGAGTGGCATGGAAAACATCCTATAGGGAAAGGTTGAAGGAACTGGATATATTTGTCCTGAATGGGCATATACGAAAGCACCCTTCAAGTGCTATCAAATAATAATAATAATAATAATAATAATAATAATAATAATAATAATAATAATATTTCTTACCCGCCCCTCCCTTTGGATCAAGGCGGGGAACAACATTAGTACAGGAATCAATACATCTTAAAAATTCTTGATTTTACATTGATCTGGATAGGCCTGCCGGAAAAGGCTAGTCTTTAAAGCTGCCTTAAAATCACACAGAGTTAATTTTACGAATCTCCTCCAGCAGGCCATTCCACAATCAGGGGGCGACAGAAGGAAAGGTCCTCTGGGAAACTGATGTCAGCCTAGTTTTAGCTGACTGAAGTAAGTTCACCCCAGAGGACCTGAGTGTGCAGGGCGGACTGTATGGGAGAAGGCGATCCTGCAGGTAACCTGGACCCAAACCATTTAAGGCTTTAAAGGTAATGACCGACACTTTGTACTTTGCCCAGAAACTAATTGGCAGCCAGTGGAGTGATTTTAATGTTGGGGTAATATGCTCACCCCTAGATGTACCGGTGACCAACCTGGCTGCCATATTTTGAAGTAGTTGAAGTTTCCAAACTAGGTACAATGGTAGCCCTATGTAGAGCGCATTGCAGAGGTCAAGCCTTGAGTTTACCAGCGCGTGCACTACTGTCTTTAGGTCTTCTGACTCTAAGAAGGGGCGCAGCTGGCGTATCAGCCGAAGCTGATATTTATTTATTTAATTACATTTATATACCGCCCCACAGCCGAAGCTCTCTGGGCGGTTTACAACATAAACCGATAGTAGGCACTCCTGGCTGTCGCATCTATCTGGGCTGACATTTGGAGTGACGGATCCAGGAGCACCCCCAAAATGCGAACACAGTCTTTCAGGATTGTAGCCCCATCCAGAACTGGTTGACACACCTCCAAACCTAGGTCAGAGCCCTTGACAGCAAGCACCTCTGTTTTGTCTGGATTTAGCTTCAGTTTGTTTTTCCTCATCCAGCCCATTACCGCTTCCAAGCATTCATTCACAGGAGACACACTATCCTTAGCGGATGCTGTTATTGAAGGCATAGAGAAATATATTTGAGTTCATCAGCATACTGATAGCATCCTGCCCCATGAAGAGCTGTTACACAGAAGCAAGCAATAACTTGTTTTTTATTGCCCGAGAGAGGAGGATTAGATCTAATGGGCTGAAGTAGCAGGAAAGTAGATTTTGACTGAACATTAGGAGAAACTTCTTAATGGTAAGAGCAGGGACAGAATGGAACCAACTGCCTCGAGGGCCGGTGGGCTTTTCTACAGTCAACGTCTTCAAGAAGCATCTAGCCCTTTGTTGAGATACTTCAGCTCTGGTTTTCCTGCATCGAGCAGGAAAAAGGTCTACAAGTTCCCTCCAACTCTGATTCTATGATAATACGGTAGTGCAGGGGTGGGCAACTGGTGGCCTTCCAGATGTTTTGGCCTGTAACTCCCGTCATCCTCACTATTGGCTATGTAGGCAAGGGTTGGTGGGAGTTGTAGGCCCAAACATCTGGAGGGACACAAGTTGCCCATCCCTGTGATCGCAGTATGGAGAAGGGGGGCTATGAGGATTTCCTTTTGGTGGTAGTTTACATGGTGGTTGATATACAAATGCAGACTTCAAAACATGACACCCGTTCTCTTCCCTTCAATTTTGTGGTTTTTGCAATTGAAAGAACAGAGAAAAGACACTTCAGAATTTATAAGTTATCAGAATACTGAAATTGGTTCTGCTGCAGCTTCTATGCCATCTACAGGAAAAAGATGGGGGAAAGCCCTGTTTGCTGTCTGGCTGAGTTCCTCTAGAAACAGTTATTTGAAGTCGTCTTATGTAGCAGGGACTGTTTTCTCCCAGAAGGTGGAAGCATTGCAACTAGCTTCTCCAACTGTATGGTATGTGTAGAACAATATGCAGTCATTCTGTGTGGGATAAAAGCATACCAACTTGCTGGATATTTACAAGAGAGACAGCTGGACTCTAGTTGGCTTGGAATCATTAACTCTAAAGAGCTTTTCCAGATGACTCATTGTATAGGGAATGGACTTTGCACAGTTAGGCAGGGTGGAAGAGGGCCTTTTCTGCTGTGGCACCCAGGCTGTGGAATGAGTTTCCTGCTTGGCACCTACCTTCTGCTGCTTTTGGCACAAGGTGAAGACCTTTTTATTTTCTCAAGCGTTTTAGAATCCTAATCTTTTAGCCTTATCGTTTTAAATCTGCTATTGTATTTTAAATCTCTGCTTTGCTGCTGGGCTTTATTCTGGTTGTACTTTTACACTGTAGTTTTAAATTATTCTATTTTATAGTGTTTTATGTTATATTTTGTGGTTGTAACTTTTGTGAATCACCCAGAGAGCCTCAGCTATTGGATGGGGAAGAAACATCATAAATAATACGATATAATATGTTCTACAATTCCCAGCATGCCCCCAACCATGGCTGGCTGGAGCATGCTGGGAGTTGTAGGCCCTTTTTCTGTTGATCTGCTGGATTGTGCCCTGCAGTGACCTCTGTGCCCAGTGAGATGGGGTGGGAGGTTACAAAGGTTGAAATAACACAAACCAATAAGGGTGCTGAGACACTCAACCACATAAACAACACAGAAGGTATAATGCATAAACAATTGGTTTATAGGACTATAAAAGATTTTTCTAAATTGTCATTGCTAGACAATCTAGGGCAGCCTTCCTCAACCTGTGGTGCTCCAGATGTGTTGGACTGCATCTCCCAGAATGTCCCAGCCAGCTGGCTGGGGCATTCTGGGAGTTGTAGTCCAACACATCTGGAGCGCCCCAGGTTGTTTAAGGCTGATCTAGGGTGTTCAATTGTTGTATTATATACTGTAATTTACTTCATTGTACAAATACAGAATGTTATGGAATGTGTGTGCACTTCTGACAATTTAGAAAAATCTTTTATAGTCGTATAAACCACTTGTTTATGTATTATACCTTCTGCGTTGTTTATGTGGTTGAGCGCCTCAGCACCCTTACTGGTTTGCACCTTCAAATCTTGTCATTCTGGGACAGAGGCTGCTAAGAGGCCAACATCTTTTTTCCCCCCTGGGAAAGCTTTGACAGCCGTGCTTTGGTACTGCCAGTTGGTGGCAATAGAGACGAGCGCTTCTCCAGTGACGTTGTCTATGCATTTTAAAAGCAAAGGAAGCTCTCTGCATCCGTGGGAAAGAAATCCAAAATTAACACAGTTCAGAAACACTTTTAATCGGACCAATGAAAACGTCTCAAAAGAGCGAGCAAGCTTCTGGGATTTCTAGAACTCTTTTATCAGGCTAGATGTTATGCAAAACGGGATGGGATGGGGGGGTGGGAAGGGAGAGAAAAGGTGGCTCATTCTGCATTTCGTCACAATTTAAAATACACTGTAGAAGGCGGTTGCAGATGTAATTGGATTAGGTTCTACCCAGGTGCTACCCAGGTTGCACCTAAGAATGCTTGGGACAAACAAAATGGTTGGTCCTCCATTTTAAACAGTATCTCATCCAGCAGTTACCCAGATCTGTCTCCAGCATTAAGCCAAACACACAAGTTTCTTCTTGGGTAGAGAACAGAAGTAACTTTTTTGCATGTGCTTTGTGTTGCTATTGTTACATATCAAGAAATGCCATCTGCCACTCTTTTTAACTTCTGCCTTTAATGTTTTAGTTATTAGTATATTAGATTTGTATGCTGCCTAACTGGCAAAAGGTTGTTAGTATCTGGATACACCAATCGACAGGCAATTTCTCCCTCAAACAGTGTTTTGTCAAGGAGTGCAAAGAAGAGCGTTATATTAGTAGTAGGTATATATATTCATAACACACACACACCCATACACACACGTACGTGTGTGTGTGGCTTTTTCACTGCTTTCTTTCTTGATCACCGCCTGTTCTCAATAGCGTTTCTGATTGCCAACAAACATAGCAGAAGTGTCATATCTTAAAGCATTTCCTCGATTCAAACTACAGAAAGAGTTTCAGCAAACGTGTGTGGAGCAGTTGTGTGCATGTAGAGGACATGTCTGTGTTTGCATAAGAACAAGGCCATTCAGTTTGTAAGAGTGGAGTGATGTCTCTCTTGCGTAGGTGTATATGAAAGGAAGAATGGGTAGTATTTTTGATTGCAGTACTAGATGCAATCTAGTGGAGTGTTGCTTAACTGTGCGTAAAATGGAAAGGTGTGTGGATTTGCAAGGAGAAAGAACTTAATGGCAGACATTGTTATGCATATGTGAAAGAGAGATTATAGTGCATGAGTGTACATTCATGGAGAATGTGCCTGTAATTATATGCAATCCTTCTGGTTTTTCACTCTGGCTTTTATTATGTTTTGTGATGCTTGTGCCACAGTTGCTTTTAAACTGCTATAGGGTTGGCTTTTATTGTCTGTCCGTTTTATAGAATGCTGTTTATGTTGTATTTTATTATTTTTGTAACCTGCCTTGAATTAGACGAGGAAAGGCGGGGGTCTAAATAATTTAAATAAAAAATAAATAAAATCGTTGACATCATAAGGCCCGAAATTTAAGTGGAGATTCTTAGGAAGCCATATCCCGTAACTATGTGCTTGCATGGACTATAGAACACACACTCAGCCCTTGTTGTAAAGAGCTGCCTCTTGCAATTCAGATGAAGGGTACTTGACTGAGAGCCAGTGGTGCAGTGTTAAATGTTGAAGTGCAGGTGACAATCCCTATAGCCACCCTTCCAAGAAGGGCCCCAAAATTCAGGCAGCTGTGTTGATCAATATCAACAAGCCAAGTCCTATCAGTTTTATCTCCAACAGGAACCCGTCTTTTGTAAAGCGAAAGGGTGTTAATTGCCCATTCAAGACCAGGACACCCCAAAAATATGGAGTGTTACTACAGGGAACAAGATTCATTCCCTGCCCCCAGCTACTGGATAATGTTGTTTTTATACTATTGTTTTTATGTTTCTGATGGTTTTTAATTTTTGTATACTTTTTTTAATGTTTACTGTTTTTAACATTTGTAAACTGCCCAGAGAGCTTCGGCTATGGACCGGTATATAAATGTAATAAATAAATAAAATAAAATAAAATACTGTGAGGATTAGAATCATAGAATCATAGAATAGTAGTAGTGTTGGGCCTTTAGGCTTTTCCTGCCAATGGCTTTCTTTCCTATTGTTGACCTCGCTTGCTGAGGTCTTAGCATTTAATGTCTCTTGCCCTGTTTGCTGTTCTCCTGCCCTGGTGGTTTACTTGGAGGAGTAAAAACCAAACAGTGTGAAGCCTTCTTGCACCTGGAGATTTTAGATCTCTGTGCAGGCAACAGCTGACCATGTGGCAGTCCCCCATCACGTTCAATCGGAATGTTTTGCTGTGTGCAGTTGCAGATTTGGGGGCAAGTTCCTTAGTACAATTCCTCTAGCGGTGGGATGAGCAAGTTCCTTATTTAACACAAGTGAGTACATTAATCCAGTCCTGTCTGGATTTGCCACAACTACAGTTTCTGTCACCACAGCCTCCAAGCTATGTGTGATTATAACCTTGCATAAGCAAACGGGGATCACGAGTTACAATGGTGTATCATTTGCTTACTATGTAAATATCCCTGACTTGTCTACCCAGTCAATACATACCTGGGAAACTCTTCTAAAGACATTTGTACAGTGACATTTAATTAAAAGAGAGATGCTGTCTGGCCTGCAAGAAGGAGAAGGCCTTTGAGGGTTTCTTACAGCGCTTGTTAGGTACTTGGAAGGATTGATCTGATTAATTCTGTAGCCTGGTTTAAGAAAAAACACATACACCCAGGTTTGACCACATTTCTTTGCACATGAAAGAGCAGCTGGTACCCAGAGAGCATCTTTCATTGGGCAAGGGGACTTCCATCCATCTGACTGGGAGCACTTGCTCCCTGCCTGCCTTTGATCAGCCACACTGGAGAATAATACCAAAGAGAAAGAGGAACAAAAGGAGCAGCTTGGAGAGGCTTCAATTTGTAATTCAAAAATGAGGGGTGGCCATTCACATTCCTGCTTGCTGCAGCCCAGGGTGGGGAGGGGAGGCTTCTAAGGGCAGGGTGGGTGGGTGGGGAGACACATGATTTCATCATCTCTGAAGATTGCCTGTTGTTTCCTGACTGGCACCAAAGAAAGACTTGGTAGACAGACTCCTGCTTTATTCTTGGAGGTGGGTGTTGTTCTTTTAAACTATATAGCTGAGCAAAACCAAGCTGGAAAATCAGCAGGATGTGGTAGGTTAGTCTGCACTCCACAGTGGGGTCCCTGTTAATCCAAGTTTGGTAAATACCAGACCTTGTAGCACTTTGAAAATAACACACCTCCAAAAAGGAACAAGAAAATGGGACTGTGTGTTATGTGCGCGAAGTCATCTTGCACTGAGTTGGTTCAGTGCTGCTGGTTGAGTTCCAAGGCACAGGCGCAAGGCAGCCCCAGCAGGCCCCCTGAGACAGAGGTTCTTTTCTCTCGCTCTTACACAAACAACCCTGTGGGCAACTTCCATATTTCTCATCCTAATGACATGAAGATGCATGTGAAGCAGGAGCCCAAGCGAGGCCTTAGAAAGGCGAGAAGAAATGGAAGCTTGCTTGATGGCCACTTTCACACCATTCATTCATGCTTTACTTGTCCCGTCTTGGCTTGGCTTCTGTTGGTTGATGGATCAATGACATATGCTTGCTCATATTGATGACAGCAAACCCTGTGCTTGAAATTGCCACATTGGAATGATGATGTGAGAGGCGAACTCACTTCCAGTTGCCACAAAGCCGGCTCAAAATGGAAGAAATCCAACATGGCTTCATTGTCACTTGGATCGGCATATCATTGAGATCGCTCAGAGGCAACCAGCCTGTGTCTGGTGGGATTTTAACAAGAACTCAACAGCTGTAGTCTGTTGCCCTGTGCCACATTCTTCTCAAAACAAGGTAGCGCTTTTCATACTTATTTTTGATTGGCACCTGGCACATGACTTACACCTTTCATACACAGTCTATCAATGTCTCACCACTGTGTGCAGTGGAAGAGGTGGGGAAAAGAATGACAGAGGTTGCCGGTTGCATGAAGAGATGCAGTGTATAGAGTGTTGGTATCGATTATGCCAGACCAAGATTGAAATCCCTGCTAGACCCAGAACTCACTTGGGTAACTGGCCCTCACCAAACCTGACTTACCTGCCAGGCTTCCTGTGAGGATAACTAAGGCAATTTCTGATAATATTCTTTGTAAGCTAAAACAGAAATTCTAGACAGCACGAGTAGATTCCAGGAGTCAATTATAGATGTCTACTTTAGACATGAGAACACTACAAATCAGCCTTCCCTGACATGGTGCCCTCCAGATGGGTTGGATGTCAACTCCCATTACAAATCCCACCATCCCATGGCCATGCTGGCTGGGATGATAGAAGTTGCAGTCAACTCATCGGGAAGGCACCATATTTGGAGAAACTAGAGATGGTGGCAAATATATTACTTGCAGTGGAACCTGTTAGTCTGCTGAGCAGACTGACTCAATCATCCAATTTTTACTTCCTTTAAATACCCTCATCCCTCTTAAATAGTGCCCCAATTCTTCCCAGATCCATAGTCCCAGCTTAGCCTCCCTTTTAAAATTTGCCGGTAATATAAAGCTACTCATTATGTTCAAAGGATAAAGAAAGCCAACTGCAGGTGTTTCTGTTGGCCTCTGGCTGGGGAGGCATCCGCCCAAGTACCCCAGGCCTAGGGGCTAGTTCATAAGTTGCCTTCTCTGCCCACGCAAGCAGATCCAAGCATCCCCTCAAGCGTATGCTTAGGTAAACAAATGTGATGGATGATTTTCCACCTGCCAGAATCATCAGAATGACTGTTGGCTCTGTCTGTAATTGACCGGCTCATGCATTATGTTTTCCCAAATGCTTGCGTGCCCAGGGATGGCTGGAACTGCCGCTGGTGTGGGCAGAAAACATAACGTGAACTGGCTCTAACTCTCTGGAAGCTTGTGATGCAATGGGGTCAGCCGCTCCTAGCGGCCTGAGAGATCGCCTCCAGCCCTCATCCTGCAATCGCCAGCATGTGAGGGACAGAACAGCATGAAGACAATGGAACTAGGGCGAAAGAACATGGCAGCAAGCCACTGGGAAGAAAAGGTGCTTAGAACTGGGCCCAAGTCGTCCCCCTCCCCAGCGCCTCCTGTCTCAAAAAAAGACGACTAGTTGCTGACCAGGGTGCTACAATCATTTCCTTTCTTGAACAGTTTCTTCTTCCTCCCACTAGGGGGTGCCATTCCCCCCTCTTTGTTTCTCCTCCAGAGCCAGAAATACAGAATTAGAGGGGTGGGTGGGAAGACAACCTGAGTTCCCTTTCTTGTCAATGGGATGATTTCGCAGTTCCCCCAGGGGCCACGCCCAGCCACCTTGACTTACGCTTATTTTCCAATACTTGTCTGACTTGTTCTCCATCCGTTTGCACCAATCACTCCTCCTGCTGCCTTGGGGCTACACGCTGCTCTTGTTGTACAAAGAAACCCAGGCCTTTCCTCCAGAGGTGGGGGCTGTGGCTGAGACATCTTCATTTAAGCAGTCAAAATCAGGAGGCAGGGCTTCAGGCTTGGCCTAGGGATCTCACCAGTTCCCGTGGCTGCACAGCAGTCTCCTTGCCTGCCTGTTACATCCCTCCTTACAGTATTTCCTTGCTCTGATGCCTCTGGACCTTTTTCTCAATCCAGTGGTCCAGGCAAAAGAACATCGGAGGCATGCAACCATGTCCTGCACACACACACACACACACAGCCCTCCGCAACCAATCAATTGGAAATGCAGTGTGTGACTGAATTAGCAGTTCCTTGCCTCTCCCAGGATGAGAATTTACAGTTTATCTGTTGGATGTATGTTCTCCTTACCACATCAGGATGGCCTGTGCCAGGTGGACTAAGGGTGTGGTGAATGGAACCCTTTTGGTTCAGTTTCAATGGAAGAGTTTCCATTGTTATCAATGTCCAGAGCTGTTTTATTTATGCTGCTCTTTTAGGGCTGCAACTGCCAGTTTTGACTCATGCTAGACTGCTAAATAACAGACTTTTCAGGAGGGGAATGAGCCCTGATTAACAGATCCTCTGAAATGTAACCATTTAGCCCAGGAATGGGCACAAGGTAGATCTGGATCTACCGGTAGATCTCTGGGCGATGTGTAGCAGATCTGCAAGGATTTCTGATCCCTAATTCTTTGCTAACAGGAGCAACAAAATGATTCCCTCTGCTCTAAATGATATTGTTGAAATGAAGAAAGCTTGTGGGTAACCAGGAGGTTTTTGTATGGAAGGACTGTGAGCTCTGTTCAGTTTGGGTACTCAGAGGAAATGTCTGGGATCAGAATGATTTAATTCTAAGTGTATGTCTTTTGCACCAGATTCTATTTGATGGCTCTTGCAGTTCTAGGGAATGAACAAAATATCAGAGAGAGTCTACTTCTAAGCAGATTCTCACCTCTGGAATAGTTCTATTGCTGGCTACTACATTTTCCTGACTGGTGCCATTCTTTTCTTTCTCTTTTAACTGGCCCAAATAATCTGTTGATTAAATAGTAGAATGAAACACATTAAACCCATTTGAGAATGCATAGCACCCATAAAGTTTTGAATTTTGCCTTACTTTTACTTTCCACTGCAAACTATTTTACTCAAAACCTGAACAAAAAAGACTTAATGAAATATCTTCTAAATGTTTTTGAATGAGCTTATCGTAATAAATCTAGGTGTTCCACAAAAGTGAAAGAACATAAAGTATTCTCAATTGGAATTCAAGTTGATTTAAAAACATGTTAAAATATTTGAGTCACTAATTCATGCTTCTTTTTTCTGAAGTTATATAGCTAGTTTCCAGTTCTTAGAGCTTTTCTACATGAGGCATTTGTTGTGCTCTCTTCATGCCCTACTCATGGTTGTTTACTGGTTCTTTAGATGATGGAGAAATGTGGTATTATTTGTAATAGTGAAAGAAAGCATGATTTCCTTATGTGTATTTGAATTATTTCACTATAGCACAGTGCCACCTAAAGGTTATATAATGGAAAAACAGGAAAGGACATTTTATTTATTTATTGCATTTATATCCCGCTTTTTTTCCTCCAAGGAACCCAAGGCGGTGTACATAATCCTCCTCCTCCTCCTCTCCATTTTATCCTCACAACAGCAACCCTGTGAGGTAGGCTGGGCTGAGAGTCTGTGACTGGCCCAAAGTCACCCAATGGGTTTCCATGGCCAAGTGGGGACTAGAACCCAGGATCTCCTGACTTAGCCACTACACCACACTGGCTCCCTCATGTAGTGACTGGATCTCAATTCTGTGAAGAAAACAAAAGTTGATGCAGCAGATTAATAGTCTTGTGTAGGAAAAGCCCCTAGAAATATTTTGATTATTTTTTTAAAAAAAAACACACCACCCTGTTTCTGTGGGAAAGACCCATCCAAATAGCAGAGACCCAATTCATGCAGAGCTCAGTCCTTCAACATTTAGCTCGTTGCAGAATCCAAGCCTGCTTGTGCACTCTGGAGATGTAGTTCACTGTTCACTGTTCTCCAATGCTCATGAAACAATGGATGAACATCTGCAAGTAAGTGTGGTTTGCCCATTCACTTCAGATATCGGCTGATCCAGAGTGCTGGAATTGAGTTGCTATTCTGCAAGTCTGTCTCTCCTGCCAGGCTTATAATGGAGCCTATTAGATTCCTGCAAGTCTGGGTTTTGCCACTTTGTAGGGATGCAGTGGCCACACTTTTTGATAAACAGGGATCCTGACTTCATCTGCCACCCATTACAATTCCCTGTTCCCTCTGAGCTTAGCTGCAATCCTCCCAAGTGAATTTTCTCAGCAATAATATATAGCAGTGAACGTTCCCTGTTGTAATGCAAAGTATTTTGGGGTGGCCTGGCCTTGAATAGGCAATCGTTTATAAAGCCAATAGCTTTATAAATGACCTCATGGAGATGAATATGCATAGAACTGGTTTGTTGCTAGGGATAAACACAGCTTCCTGCATTTGGGGGCTTTCTGTGGGGGCATGGCTTCGGGGGACTGTCATGATGAGTGCCTGCACTTCAAAATTTTCTACCACACCACTGGGATTTGCTATAGGCAAAACCGCAGATCTGGCTCCACTGTTAGATCTCTGGATGATCAGACGTAGGTGAGCAAAGGTTTCTGACTCCATATTGTTCTACCATAGCAATAACAATATACCCCACTCTAAATTATACTGCTGAAATAAAGAAAGCCTGGGAAGTCAGTTAACCAGAAATGGACCTTCTATTCAATTCTGGTACTAAAAACTAGGGATGTATTCCCCCCGCCCCCGTTTCATTTTTTAAACCAGAAATTTCCTACTACACACCTCCTGGAACTGAAAGCAGCCCCAAATGCAATCTGCATTCAAAGTCCATTCAGTTCTGATCTTGCAATGTGGTTTGTGGAAGCCTTTCCCCTACCCCAAAAAAGTATTTGAAAAATGCACACAGGCACACTTTACTCAACGGGAGGAAAATGCTAAATGGACGAGTACTTTGGGGGAAAGGTGCATGCATTTTCGTGTGAAAAGAAACCAAAAGATAAAGCTCACAATCTGATATGGACTGGAGTCAGAATGAGCTTGGAGGTGGAATTCAGAGGGCCTCCTTCAGCTCAGGTTTTACTTATTCACACATCTGTATTGGAAACAAAGTCCTGGGCTCAGAAGTCCCTGATTTTATGTCTTTTTGCATCAGGCTCCGGTTGGTGGATCTCAAGGTTCCATTGAAACAACAGCAACAAAGATCTGGAAAGTGTGATATCTGCCTGCCCCTGGTCTCCATGCTGGTTTCACATCAATTCCTTCATGGCTCAGCTACTGCACAGGAGTTTCGTAACCTGTGATGCAGAGTCGTCACTCCATGGGCTCTCCCATTTTCCTGCATTCCTCCTCTAACAGCATCTGAGTGCATGCATCAGCAGTGCTCATACCCCAAGGTGCTTTTCTGGAGCCTTAACAAAGGGTGCCTGAATGTGATTCTACCCTTACTGGGGCTCACATCCTGGATGGTGCTGTGTTCCTTCACATCTCTTACAGGATGGGTCCTAAATCCAGGGTGTAATTAATTGATGGCCATTCTCCTTCTGAATGGCACTGTCTAACTTGTTTGTTTTCACTCACCAGTCTAGGAGGAGAGGCTACATTCCTCCCTGTATCCTTGGGATCCATTGAGAGCCTTGGCCTACCGGCCGGCCGGCCTCCTTGATTAGCTCTCAGCTAGAAAGCTACTTGGCTCTGAGCAGTGGAGACAGGCATTTAAGTTAAGGGAAATGTGCCATAATTTTGCCTCCAGTTGTGCCCTGTGAATGTGTACAGGGAGCCGTATGTTCCAAGACATCTGTGATGGCAGCTTTCCTGCATCTGCTTTGTTCTGTGCTGTTTGGATGTCTCTTTCCACTTTCCAGCACAAAATGAGGCATCTGTCACAAAGGGGTTCTTGGCGGAACAGGGATCTTTCATTTTGTTGTTACCAGTCAGGATGTTGGTAGTTATGTTGGTCCCAAAGAATGATGGCTGGTGATTAGATCAGCCTTCCAAACTTAGCACCTTCCAGAAGTTTTTGACTTCTACTCCCATCAGCCCTAGCCAGCATAGCCAATGGTCAGGAATGCTGGGAATTGTAGTCCAAAACTTCTGGAAGGCACCAGGCTATGGAAGGCTGAACATTTGTACTGTTCCTTTTAACATGTGCATGTATTTTTTAATGACTGGAGATTTGATATTATTCTGCTTTATCTGGAAATTATAAAAACTCTTGTGAGGGCTTTTATATCCTGAAAGCTGGTCTGGAAATCTTTTAAATAAATAAGTAAAAGAGATTAGGCTTGCAGAGCATTCTTGTTCAAGTTCCATGGGAATGAATGATGTATAGCAGCAATTTCCAAGAGACCGCTGCCTTCCTTTATCTTCAAGTCAGTGAATAGTACTGTTATGAAGTGACTGTCTATGTGATTGGTACATTCCCCATTTTATTTTTTTCTGCAGTTAGGTGCCCATCAGGTGTCTCATTCTAACACCTACTTCTTAACTTCCCCTATCTGCAATATCAGGGTGGAGATATATATTACACTTACCTTGTAAAGATTACTAGGAATAGGATAATGTATGTGTAGTACTTTGAAGACTCTCACTTGCAATAGAAATGAAAATAACAACAACAATTCCTTTCATCATGTAAGAAAATTTTCAGTTATACAATTGTTTAACAGTGCAATCCTATGCATGATTACTCAGAAGAAAGCCCCATTGTGTTCAGTGTGGCTTACTTACAGGTAAGTGTGCACAGGATTGCAGCCTGAAAACAAAACGTGTAACAGCTCAATCTCTCTCTCACACACACACACACACAGAGCAAACTTCATAGAACAGCTAAAACATCAGTATCTGAAAGAGATACTTGACCAGCTTATTTTTGTACACTCCATTGTTTAAAAATGCCTTATGTCAAGTGTACGTTTATGACTAGAATGGCACTTTGAACTGGTGTCCATGGCTATGAATTGCAGTAGCTTTGATTATACTATTGGCGTGATATGAATGGTAACTGTCGTTGTAGTATTAGCAGTTTGTCTGAGTTAATCAGTCTAAAGAACAGGCCGTGTTCCTGGTTTTGTGTTCCTGGTTCTGTCTATGCACTTGCTGTGAGTAAGGCTCTGGAAAAGCTGGGGCCATTGCCCTTTTAAGAAGCCCTATCCCAGAAGCGGCGCCTAGGCAAGCAGCTTCGTTGTGGATGCAAAAACGTACACAAGCAAAATGTGCTGCAAAAGTTGATGTAGAGGAAAGGAGGGAGGCTGAGAAGGAAGCGGGGAGAGAATCCAGGCCCTGTACCTGACTTTTGCCCCAGACAGTTCATCACTTGGAGCTGGCCCAGCAGCAATCGGAGATGTCAGATGGTGGTTGCAAGGGCTGAAGGGGGAGGTGGTATGAGTTGTTTTTTAAGCCCAGGAATGCATCATGCATGCTGGCTAAAGCTGCTGTCCAGCGTAGCCTGCACACTTCTGCTAGCCTGTTCAGGCCACATAGACAGCCATATTATTTAGCACAGGCTTCTTCCATTCAGGCTCACAGCAGCAACGCAACAACAATTTGCAATGACTGAACAAGCCACCATCCCTGTCCTGTAAATCAGCCCTAGAAGGGATTGAAAACCAATCGAATCAATGATTTCACAGTGCATAGCGGAATTCTGCTCTCATCAACACAGGAAGTTGCTTTGTGCCAGGTGAGATCATTTGTCCATCTAAATCAGTATTGCCCAAGTCTGAGTGGCAGAGGCTCCTAGGATATTTCCCACCAGTGGCTAATGGAGATCCTTTTAACTGGAGATTGGACTGGAAGAACCTTCTGCCTGCAATGCATGTGCTCTCTGTACTTTGGGCCCTGCTGTGTGTGCTACCTCTGCCTCACCAGGCAGAGGCCTGTGCTGTATATTCCCCTGTGCTTCCTTCAACCCACCTTGAGCTTGTTCCCACCCCAAGGCAAGGCTGGTGTCAAGGGTAGGCATAGTCGGGTGCTGGCCGGGGCCCACACCCCAAGCAGGGCCCACACCCCAAGCTGACAAGAGTCCCTGGACCTGCTCATCCTCTTTACCATTGCAACCTACTTCTTCACCTGCCTCTTGCTCAGTCCCAGACAAAGGCATTGGTGAGAAGGAGCAGCAGCAATAGGCCCATTGCCTCTCTGCCTGTCAAGCAAGCAAGCGGCAGAACAATAGCAGCTGGTGAAAAGTAAGGAGGGGGGCACTGATGGTGTCTTGCCCAAGGCAAGGCCCTCAAAAACTTGGAGCTGGCATTTCCCCAAGGCCTATTGTATTCTGCTCCCCATAAGCTTCATCTGGTGCACTCATCTCCCACCCCCCATCCCATTATAAAACTGGGAAATGTTGGGACAGATGCTAATTTCATGGCTATTTCCAAGCAACTCAGTTCAACTGTACAGGCATGCAGTGGAATACATGTGTTGCCAAAGTTCATGGGATGGACAGATGGCAAACAGCTGGATGCATAGCACTCTTTGCTCCTATGGCAAGGTGATCCCCCCCCCCCCATATTGCTTTGTGGTGAAATCTCTGTTGGATATGTTTATGTGGGTCATCTGGATATCACAGATTTCAGATTTGTTTATTTGTCTATACTTGTCAGATCATCGCAAAAATATATTTTAAAAGATACTAGATATCAATGCAAATATAATACATTTACATAAAGTAAACCCAGATTATATAGCATAAACTTAAAATTCTGAATCTCTAGCTAAACTAAGTCAAATGTACAGAAACCTACTGTATATATCAAAGGTTTGTGGTCCAATCTGGTTCATCAAGCATGATTTTGGAAATGTGCAAGACTCTTCTTGGCTTGTGTTCTTAATGCATATTGACCTTTTCTGGTGGTGCAGTTTCAGAGAATGGTTGAATAAAGTACTTGGTAAACGGTGAGAAATATTGCTATGGAAAGGCATACCTTAATAACCTTATCCTATGACCCTTTGTCAGGCCAAGTCTAGTCTCTGAACAAGAATGGGTGAATTTCCTTATACGCTACTCTGAGTGCCAGACTTCTCTGCCCCCAGTTCTTTGGCACTAAGGTGCAAGCAGGCTTCTCCCGGCTTGTTCTCTTTCCCCTTAAGAATCACAACAAAGCCTACCTTGAAGTCCAGAGCTCTCTAGGATATGTGAGAAGAGTTAAAATAGGAGCATTACCTCCCCTACTACTGAACAGCCCACCTAATTCTTCAGGCTAGTTTCTGCACAGGCCAATCTCTACAGCAAATAATAAATGGGCCTACATCTTGCATCAGAAATGGAAATATTCAAAATCCAGTGGGGGAACATTTCAGTCTCCCTGGGCACTCTGTCCCTGGCTATTCAAAGGAACAAAAGAACTTCAAAGACAGATTGCAGTGCAAAATAACTGAACTACAACTCATCAAGAGATTCAGCTCTCTCTCCTGTGGCTTGAACAGGGGAGATTATATATATATATATATATATATATATATATATATATATATATATATAATATCAACATGTGTTAAACAGCTTGCCAACGCAGGGGATGTCTGTGTTATCAGCCAACTGTTTTGTGAATGGTCACTGTTAATAAGGTAATTATCACTGTCTGTATTTTCTGCATTTCACTTTCGTTCATTCTGTCCTCAAACTTTACAATCCCCTGTAACACTGCGGAACACTTCAGGTATCTGATGAAGTGGACTCTGGTCCATGAACATTTATGCCAAAATAAATTCATCACTCTTTAAGTTGCCACAAGACTCTTTGTTGTTCTTGTTGCAATGGACTATAGTGAGTGCCCCTCTGGAAATTAGTGTCACAGAAAATTCAAAATTACTGTAATTTGAACAGCTGCTGAGAATGAATAGCATATCACAGCAAAAGCAGAAGACAAAAATTGCTTTTTCAACCTAGTTTTTTCAAAACCTAGGATTATTACCCACCAGAGCTATACCAATGTTCTGTTCTAAAACAACTCTACATTATAAACTGGCTTTTTAAAGGGTTAACTGTCAAGGTTTTCCCAAAGGGAATTTTTCCTGTGGAACCTGTAATGTTTTCAGGTTACTTTAAAGTCTGTTAGAGTGCTCTAATGAAACACAATGTTTAGGATACTATTGAAATGTTGGTGGGGGTGGGACTTCTTACAGTTTAAAATTGTTGTCACCACATGTTCTCCACCACCACCATGCCCTGCATAGTGTGGGCATAGTGTGTATATGTGAAGCTAGTCTCCATACAGATATGGACAAATGGTGTGCATGCACTAAAGACATAGTGACTTTTGTATATGCACATGCAGTTTTTCTGCAGATGCATATAATGCATAAAATGCTAATACAGTTAGACCAATATATGTATACAGTAGGCACAATGCAAAGTGTGCACTGTTTGGTGCAGTACCGTATTTGTGTGTACATATTGTCTACATACTCAGTGAACACAATTGATATGGGCTGTTGGCAATTTTGTGATGGCAGTGGTGTATGTGTGTCATAGCCTAAGACATTTTGCTCCATAGACAATGGATAAATTGTTACACTCCCTGTCAACATACAGAAGCCAAATGGACTGGCAGTCGATCAACACTGGTGATAGGAGAGCATTCTTCACCATATTGAAGTACAGCAGGCTAGCTTAGAGGCATACGGAAAGTTGTGTGACACATACAGCTCTGTCTGCTCCCCATCCTGCAGCATCTGAAGCAACTGCCTAATGATAGGGCCGGCTCTGTCATGGGAACACTATATACGTAGAACAACTGTTCTTGGGTTGGATCCAATGGTGCCAATGGAAGGGAAACAACAGATTTCTCCTTCTCCTTGTAGCACCCCCCATGCAGCCCCAAATCTTCTCCAGTGGGTTGGGGGAGCCCTTTGAAAGAGGTTTGGGGGCAGGGGTTTACAGGGAAGGAGAAGACTAGGAAGTCCTGTTGTGAGAGCAGACTTCTGCTTGATCAGCATTGGATCAACCCACTTTGTGTAAACAGCGCAGCATTTGCACACACAGTAGTCAGTAACCTACGATTGTGTATGTGCACATAAAGAAGTGTGCATGTCCATGCAAATGCGCAGCCTGCAGAAAGTGATCCATGAGAGTATAAGGACACAGAAGGTTTGGCTCTATTACCATTGCATCCCAGCATGGCATTGCTGTTTTGGTGGCTCTGCCAGCATGTATCAAAGCAAGTACCAGGCCGTACTGGTTTGCATACAGACACCTGGCAAAACCAGAGGTAGAGCATGTAGCACTGAGGCAATAAAAATTTAGTAACAAGCACATTAGTACAATCTCTCCAGTGCTAGATTTCTTGTCCCATTGGGCAAATGGCTGGCATAAACAATCAAGAGGAAAGCCAGTCTTTAATTCCTAAATGATCTTAAGATCCTCTTGTGTACTGGTAACTGGTTAAAGAACAGGAAGCAGAGAATTGGGGAAAAAATGGACAGTTCTGGAGGGATGTAAACAGTGTGGTCCCCCAAGGCTCTGAACTGGGACCGGTGTTCTTAACTTCTTCATGAAAGATCTGGGGTTAAGGATGAGCAGTGAGGCTACCATGTTTGCTGATGATCCTGAATTCTTTAGGGCAGTTAAAACACAATTGCAAAGAGCTCAAAAAGGGTCTCTCTAAACTTTGGTAATGAGCATAAAAATGGTAAGTGCAAGCAAGTGTAAAGAGATGCTCATTGGGGCAAAATATCCTGACTTTACATATGCACTGATAAGATCTGAAGTGAAGATGACTGACCAAGAAAGAGAACTTGGGTTCATGGTGAAAACCTTGATCCTGTTGTGAAAAAGGCAATTTCCATGTTGGGGATCATTAGGAAAAGAATAGAAAATGCCCCCCTGAGAAGATGGTGCAACCACATTTGGAATACTGTGTACAGTTCTAGTCACCACACCACACTTCAAGAAGGATATTGTAGAGCTAGAAGAGGTGCAGAAAAGGGCTATCAAAATGATAAAGGGGCTGGAGCAACTCTATGAAGAAAGGTTACAATATATGGGGCCTTTTAACACAGAAAGAAAAAGTTAAGGGAGGGACATGATAAAAGTGCATACAGTTATGCAGAAAGCAGCTAGGGAGATGTTTTTCTCCCTTACTTGTAATATTAAAAGCTGGGGTAATCTAATGAAGCTGAGTGGAGAAACTGGGAAATTCAGGTCAAATAAAAGGAAGTACTCCTTCACACAGTGCTTAGTCAAACTATGGAATTTGCTACCACAAGATGTGGTGATGATGGCCACCAACCTGGAGGGCTGCAAAGTAAAATGAGACAAATTTCTGGAGGATAATGCTATCAATGGTTATGAGTCATGATGGACAGGCATGACATCAGCACCTGGCATAACAGGATCCATCAGTAGTGGCATCTGCCTCATGCCCTCCTTGCCAGGTGGCTGAATCTCTGAGCCTCTGGATTACTTTCCCATAAACTGGCAGTTCCCAGCCCCACTTGGCATGTTGCTACCCCTGCCAGGTAAGTCCGAGGAAGGGCAGCTTTATGAGGGAGCACTTTGCTGAGGTCCCCTGCAGACCGGGAGGTGGCCCTGATTATGGCTGTATGTTACTTTCAGTATGCCTTTCAATACCAGCTGCAGAGGAATACGAGGGAGATGGACATTTGTTCTGCAGCAACACAACTCTTCTATTCTTCACCCTGCATGAACCCGCCTGAGGACTGAAATCAACTTCTGAGGCCTTGTTCTAAGTCCCACCCACCCATCTGTATGACAGGTGGGCATGAGAGAAAGGACCTTTTCTTTCATGATGCTTAGAATCTGGGACAACCCCTTCCCCCCACCCTCCACCCATCCCCAGCAATTTGCATGTTCTCATTGCTGCTTGCCTTTTGGTGGACCGCCAAGGCTTTCTTATTTCAGCAGGCTTTGGGGACGTCTCTTAACTAAGCGATAATAAAATCTGTCTGCTGCTGCTTGTTTTCTTTTTCAACCTGCTGATTTTAGGAGTTATGGATCGCTTTGGGCACAGAAAAGGAAGAAAAAGTGGCATACAAATAAACAGATGTTGCTGCTTTTAGATTGGTTTTATTTATTTATTATAAGGCTCTCAAGGTGGCTTACAAAAATATTTCTTAAGACAGTCCCTGCCCACAGGCTGGCTTTGCTTTCTTGTTGTTAATTGCCTTGAGTATCATCATAGAAAGGCAGTGTATAATGCTAGTAATAAATAATAGATATTAATAATAATGAGAGAGGTTCCAGGGTTAAAGTCTATGTGCAAGCTATACCTTCTGGCCTGAAAGCACTCCCCCCACACGCCCAATTCCAGATGTCTGGGAACTACTTGTGATTCTGAAAGGGGTGATGAAAAGGCACTCTGTACATGCTCAAGTGCCATGATTGCTTCATGTATTTCAGGGCTAAGCCTTGGGATTGAGCACTAAACCTGAGTGATCCCTGTTCTCACAGTAGCCAAGCAGATGCCTAGGCGAAACTCATAAGTTTTTTTGAACTGTCCTGGGAGCTTTGGCTATTCGGCGATATAAAAATGCAATAAATAAATAAATAGGACATGAATGCAACAGCACCCTCCTGCTTGTACTCCTGGCAATTCGCATACAGAAGCATGCTTTAACTATGCGTGGTGTGAAGAAGCAAATGCCCCATACTTCTTGCATGTCTTGCTCTCCAATCATACCAGATTTGTCGAGACTAGCTGAAAAGAGAAGCAGTGCTGCACTCTGTACATGCTCAGTGTCACTCTCCAATGTTCTGGGGTTGATTGGAAAACAGGAGCGGAGGCTGCTGGGAGCCTCGCCTCGCCTCGCCTCAAACGCAGCCCAGCCCTGTTGCCACCGGGGGAGAATGGGGCGGTATGGAGGGGAGGGCCCCACCGCGCGGCTGCCTCTCTTGCAGTAAGGCTGACGCGGCTCCTTTAAGAGCCGCAGGTCTATGGAAATGAGCCGCGCAGAGCTGCTGCCGCAGCGGAGCCGAGCCGGGCTTGCTTGGCAGGCGGCGAGACCTTCGCGGGCTGTGGCGAGAGCGCACGCGGCGGCGGACCTGCTTGGGCTGATTGGGGGAGCCGGCGGGCGCCTCGGCCCGGATCCCCCGCTTGGGATGAAGCGCCTCTGCTGACCCACCGAAGGACGGACGGACGGACGGAGCGAGCGGAAGCCGGACTGCGGGCGGCGGGAGATGGGCGGCGGCGGCGGCGGCGGCGGCGGCGGCTGCTGCGCCCCCGGCCGGGCTGCTGTGCTCCTGCTGCTGGCGCTGGGGGTCCCCCGCGCCCGAGCCGAGAGCCCCGGGCCGCCCGCTCGCTGCGCCCCCTTTAGTGGCCCTGAGGTGCCGCTGCGGCCGCCGGACCAGCAGCCTGCCTGCGCTGCGCCGCCGCCGCTCTTGTGGCTTTGCCCGGCTTCGCGTCCCGCCCGCGGCCTCTGGGCGCACCTGCTCGGGCCGCGGGGCGGCGGCGGCGGCGGCGGCGACGCGGCGGGCGACGACGGGGAGGTCTTGCTGCTGCTGAGCCGCCTTCTCGTGGCTCCAGAAGCGGCCGGCCGCTTCCGCAGGGGACGCCACCGGGCGCTGTGCTTGGAGCCGGCCGGCCGCATTCCTTTGCCGCCCGCTAGCTCGTGGGGAGGCTGCCAGCTGAGGTGCAGGGTTCGAGGCGGCGGCGGCGACCACGCCAGGAGGCTGCCGCCCCACCCCCCAGGGGAAGTGCTGCTACCCCCGCGGCCCGTGTGCCTCCGGTCGGGACACCCGCTGCGCCTGGGGCTGCGGTGCCATCGCTGCCAGGAGAAGGGCGAGACCTTTGTCCACTGGAGCCTGGGCCTGGGCTCCTCTCAGCAGGAGATGGAGAAGCTGTGGCGGTCGGAGGGAGGCCGGGGGAACAGCCAGAGGAGGAGGAAGCGCAACGCCAACGCCAGCCCGCAGTTCCAGTTGCCCACCTACCAAGTGTCGGTGCCGGAGAACAGGCCGGCCGGCACCCCCGTGATCTTGCTGCGGGCCTTGGACCCTGACGAGGGCGAGTGGGGCCGCTTGGACTATTCCATGGATGCTCTCTTTGACAGCCGCTCCAACAGCTTCTTTGCCATTGACCCGCAGACGGGGGCCGTGACCACAGCTGAAGAGTTGGACCGGGAGACCAAAAGCACCCACGTGTTCCGCGTGACAGCCACGGACCATGGCATGCCACGCCGCACGGCCCTGGCCACCCTCACCATCACTGTCAGCGACACCAATGACCACGACCCTGTCTTCGAGCAGCAGGAGTACAAGGAGAGCATGCGCGAGAACCTGGAGGTGGGCTACGAAGTGCTGACAGTGAGAGCCACGGACGGAGATGCCAGCCCCAACGCCAACATCCTCTACCGCGTCCTGAATGGGAACGGGGCCAACAGGATCTTTGAGATCGACCCCAAGTCCGGTGTCATCCGCACCAACGGCCTGGTGGACCGAGAAGTTGTGGAGTCCTACCAGCTGATTGTGGAAGCCAACGACCAAGGCAAAGACCCGGGACCACGCAGTACCACGGCCACCATCCATATCACTGTGGAAGATGACAATGACAACTCACCACAATTCAGCGAGAAACGCTACATCGTGCAAGTATCAGAGAATGTGGCCTCAAACACCCACATCCTTCGGGTGAATGCCACAGACCGTGACAAAGGCAGCAATGCCCTTGTGCATTACAGCATCATGAGTGGCAACACCCGGGGACAGTTCTACATTGATGCCCAGACAGGTAACATTGATGTCGTCAGCCAGCTTGACTACGAGATGAATAAGGAATACACCCTTCGCATTAGGGCCCAGGATGGAGGAAGGCCTCCTCTCTCCAACATCAGTGGGCTGGTGACTATCCAGGTATTGGATGTCAATGACAATGCCCCCATCTTTGTCAGCACCCCTTTCCAGTCCACGGTGCTGGAGAACGTGCCTGTGGGCTACTCTGTTATCCACATTCAAGCCATCGATGCAGATTCAGGGGAGAATGCTCGACTAGAGTATGCTCTGGTTGACACGACCACTGATTTCCCCTTTACGATCAATAACAACACAGGCTGGATTGTAGTGGCCTCTGAGTTGGATCGTGAGGCTGTGGACTTTTACAACTTTGGTGTTGAGGCCCGGGACCACGGCAGCCCTCCGATGACCTCTTCAGCCAGTGTCAGCATTACCATTCTGGATGTCAATGACAACAACCCTGAGTTCACTCAAAAGGAATATACTATGCGTCTCAATGAGGATGCTGCCGTGGGCACCAGTGTCCTTACAGTCTCTGCCATTGACCGGGATGTCAACAGTGTCATCACCTACCAGATCACCAATGGGAACACTCGCAATCGCTTCTCTATAACCAGCCAGAGTGGTGGTGGTCTCATCACCTTGGCCCTACCCTTGGATTACAAATTAGAGCGGCAGTACCTGCTTACTATTACAGCTTCCGACGGCACTCGACTTGATACAGCCCAGGTCTTTGTTAATGTGACTGATGCCAATACGCATCGGCCAGTGTTCCAGAGCTCCCATTACACTGTTAATATCAATGAAGATAGGCCTGTTGGTACTACTGTAGTGATTATTAGTGCTACAGATGAGGATACGGGGGAGAATGCTCGCATCACTTACTTCATGGAAGACAGCATCCCTCAGTTCCGGATTGATATGGACTCTGGTGCTGTTACCACCCAAATGGAACTGGACTATGAGGATCAGGTGTCCTATACTTTGGCAATTACAGCCCGGGACAATGGTATTCCGCAGAAATCAGACACCACCTACCTGGAGATACTAGTCAATGATGTAAATGACAATGCACCTCAATTTTTAAGAGATAGCTATCAAGGTTCTGTATATGAGGATGTTCCAGCTTTTACTAGTGTCCTGCAGGTTTCTGCTACTGATAGAGACTCTGGGCTGAATGGGAGGGTGTTCTATACCTTTCAGGGTGGGGACGATGGTGATGGAGACTTCATAATTGAATCCACTTCAGGCATTGTTAGGACTTTGCGTAGACTGGACAGGGAGAATGTACCATTGTATGAGCTTAGAGCATATGCAGTCGATAAGGGCATGCCAGCCTTGAGGAGCCCTATTGATGTCCATATTACTGTTCTTGATGTCAATGATAATCCTCCTGTCTTTGAACAGGATGAGTTTGATATCTTTATCGAGGAGAACAGCCCCATTGGCTTAGTGGTGGCCCGGATCACTGCCAGTGACCCAGATGAGGGCACCAATGCCCAGATCATGTATCAGATAGTGGAAGGTAACATTCCTGAGGTCTTTCAACTTGACATCTTCTCAGGAGAGCTGACGGCATTGATGGATTTGGATTATGAAGCCAAGTCTGAGTATGTCATTGTTGTCCAGGCTACATCAGCTCCGCTGGTAAGCCGGGCCACTGTGCATGTCCGTTTGCTGGATAAGAATGACAACATTCCTGTCTTGAAGAACTTTGAGATCATCTTCAATAACTACATCACTAACAAGTCCAGCAGTTTCCCCACTGGTGTGATTGGCAGAATCCCAGCCTTTGACCCTGATGTCTCCGACACACTAATCTTTAGTTTTGAGCAAGGCAATGAACTGAAGCTGGTGCTGCTGAACCAGAGTACTGGAGAGCTACGGTTGAGCAGGGCTCTGGATAACAACAGGCCTTTGGAGGCAAGCATGAGGGTGTCTGTCTCAGGTAAGATGCTGATGGGATGGCTGTGAATCTGGGTCCAAATCCTTGTGTCCAGGGCTAGAAGCACCTTTTGAAGCTATCTCATTCAACTTCCTGTGCCTCGCTCAAACTCTCCTACCTTGAATCCAGGCTTGAATGTAGCTTTTAAGAAAGGGAGTCTAATCACACCTGCAAAACCTTTTGCTGATGGAGAACTATCTCCTAAACAACTGTTAGGAACAGTGTGAAAAAAGGTAGCTGTTCAGCATAGCCTTCCCCAACCTGGTGCTCTCCAGAAGTGTTGGACTACAGCTCCCATCATTCCCAGCCATGCTGGTGGGGAATGATAAGAGTTGTGGTCCAAAACATCTGGAGGGCACCAGGTTGGGGAAGGCCAGTTTAGCATTAGCAAGTGTTTAGTTTATAGTCTCTCATCTCGTTTTCTTTTGGTACAGAAGCTATGTAGAACTCTCTGGAATTGAGTGGAGACTGCATAATGGCCAAGTGGCAAACCGGCTGTGTGTGTGCCGCTCCAGTTGGGCTGCCCCAGTCTTTGCTCTAAGACAACAGCTGAAGCTGCAGGGTTTCTCTTTTTACATGTTCTCCACAGGATCCCACTTTTCCAGCCAAACAATCTCCCCCTCCCCTGACACCCCCCTTTCCCTTCCTTTTGAATAGAATCATCCACTTGAGGCTAATCCCATGTAAAATTGACCTTCTTTGCACACGACTTGAATGCATGCATGATGATTTGACAGCACCATCACAGCCTTTGGTGTCCAGGGCCATGTGGATGAGATGCTGTGAGAGGAATGCAAGTGTGTGGGGTGAGGCTATGCTGTGATTATTCACTTGTATGATGGATCTGACCTCCTCCTGTTTTCTGAGATTATGCTTCTCAGAGCTTGGAAGGCTGTAGAGACCAGGGCTCAGTGTAGTAGCCTGGGAAGAGATTTGGCTGTCCTGTGAGGCAGGCCATGGTTTCTCCAGGTTGCAGCTACACAACATGTTCCCACAACATACAACTTGATGCTCATGCCATTGTCAGTCTGTAAGTCTTTAAGGTAGTGATGGGGAGCAGGTGGCCTTCCAGATATTGCTGCAACTCACATCAGCCCTGGCCAGCAAAAACAACAGTGAGGGATCCTGGGAGTTGCAGTCTAGCAACATCTGAAGGGCCACACGTTCCCCATCCCTGCTTTAAGGTATCACAAGATGGCTTGTTGTTTTTGCTACAACAGACAAACAAGGTGCTCTTCCACAACACATATGTGGAGTTTCTGCCTAAGGTTGGTGTAGGGTGGGGAAAATTGGATGGTGGAGTTAAAGGATTAGTTTGTCCCTTTAATTAGCTAGATAGTCTTTTTTTATACTGCCTCTTCATTAGGGTGCCCTATTCCGGTGCCTTGCAATTAAGTTAAATGAAATTTCACTATCCCAGTGCAGAGCATTGCTGGATACACAGACAGGCAATGATCAGCAGAGATAGTAGTTTACAGCATACACCCAGTGCTAAAGACAACACCCTCTCTTGGGGTCAAGGGCTTGCAAAATGGCCAGTGGCAGAAATCTCAGGATAGAGGACTGTAGGTGTTTAGATGGTGAATGGTGAAATGTTCACCTATAGCATAGCAGGAATATGTTTGGTGTGTGTGTGTGTGTGTGTGTGTGTGTGTAAGAAGTCAATTGTGTACAACATCCTTTTAATCCACTTCAGCCTTCTAGGATGTTGTCACCAAGAAGGGAAAGGTCATGCTCACAATCAGCTTGGCCATGCAGGGTTGGTTATATGTAGCCTCATCCACAAGGCAGTTAAGCTTGAAATACTACAGAGGGACTAACACGTCTTTAATAAAAGGGCAGAATTGGAGAAGCATTTACTGCATCACAATATGTGGTCTTCAGTTCACATCCAAAGTGTGTGTTTGTGTGCATGGTAGGGGAGCACCACGAATATAAAATATGGTAGACACTGATGTATGGTAAACCCGTCTCTGAATGGATAGACAACTTATAGGTGTGGGAGCTATATTAAACTTGCTACAGATTTTCCCAGTCTGGCTCCAGGTATGAGAGAGCCCTGGGCAACGTGCCCAGGCAGGCTTACCCTAGCTATGGGCAGCAGTGCTCAGAATGGCACTAGAAAGCTGGATCTAGCTGCTATTTATTTCCCCGCAATGTCCCTGGCACAACACAGTCCCATGGCATTGTGGGAAATTCCCAGCTGCCTGATGCTGCTTTGAGTGCCAGGCCAGGTTTTTTTTAAGGTGGTAGGGCAGGTGCCCAAGGATGGTGGGTGTTGATTCCAGCTCTGCCCACCTCTACATGACTGGGCTATGATTGAGGAACTTGTGGTGAGGGTACAGCTGGAGGGAAGGGGGGGGAAACAGCTTGGACAGACTGGATATTGCCTACTGGCCTTGTATTGCTCACCCCCTACTCTGAGCAGTTCATCATAAATGTTGTGAATCAGGTTGTTGTTGACTCATGTATGTGAAGCTCCCCCACTTCGTTGCACCAAATTTAGGCTGGTCTGTATTCCTTTCTCTAAAACAGACCTGGTGACTTGATCATGGGGGTGTTCACATGACGTGCTAACCCATGATGGGTGACAAGCTATGCACAGTTGGTTGTTTTGCAAACAACCAACTGTGCATAGTTGGTGCTCCCTCCAGATGATTAGATGAATAACCCTCAGTGCATGTGTTTATTTATGTATTGTGCATCTCTCTCTGACACATGGAGAGAGGTCCCAACAATGGGAGGTTTGGAGAGGATAGGCTATGACAACAAAACCTTTAACTCTTTGCTTCTTTGCGTCCCAGCCTCTTTGCCTCTAGCAGTGGTAGTTTCCTCTAAACAAATCCAGGTGAGGTGTGGTGCCTCAATCATGGTCCATAGCTAAACTGAATTATGTTGTTTCCAGAACTGTGGATCTGGCAATGTTCATTGCTCATAGAGTCATTCCTACAAGAGATAGGGAGCCCAAATTTATTTATTTATTATTTATTTAGAATATTTATATACCGCTCCCCATTGAAAAATTTCGGAGCGGTGTACAAGGTAAAAATGAAAATAAAAACAGAATAAAACAGATTAAAACAAAATTTAAAAAGAAGCAAAAAACAACACAGAAATCCAAGGCTGCATGTTAAAGAAAGGCTTCTTGGAATAAAGATGTTTTCAGGAGGCGCCGAAAGGAGTACAAGGTTGGAGCCTGCCTGACCTCCAGAGGCAGGGAATTCCACAGGACGGGGGCCACCACGCTGAAGGCTCTTCCCCTGGTAGATTGAGATGGGAATTATTTTAAATCCTATGTAAACTGCCCAGAGAGCCTCAATTACGGGGCGGTATATCAATGTTGTAGTAGTAGTAGTAGTAGTAGTAGTAATAATAATAATAATAATAATAATAATAATAATAATAATGTCCCTCTTGGAGTTCCTTCGAAGAGACTAGTCTAGCCTGGCCTGACCAGCATCTAAAATTACTCACCTCCTTCAGATGCGTAACTAGTTATTACTTGCCTACTTCTTTCTTGGGTCCTTATAGCAGCACCTGTTCTACAAGGTTTCTGCTAGGAATAAAGGAGTTGAGTTTATGGCCCAAGTTTTGCTTGTGATGCAGTTGGCATCTACTTTCAGGGAGTGATAATGACAGATAGTTACAGCATGCACTGCTTGAAGTGAAACCTGCCAACTGCCAGTGGCAATCTTGATAATGCAGGTTTAGCAGGGCTGTAGGACTGGAGGTATATGTAGTAGAGGTGGAAGTGGGTGGCAGATGGGTCTGAGAAATGCATGTTGGGTTGGCAGGGTCACTGGAGATCAAATCTCTTCCATGGCTGGATACTGTTTGCTTTAGCTGACCATCTGAGATACGTCGTTAATACATCCTCTTTATAAAAGACAAGAACAAAAGCTTAAAGGAAGGTGACTTCACAACATCCTAGCCAAATAATTTTGTTGCTCAATTGTTATTAAAGTCAAGATCTATTTTGTAGAGCAAATCTGCTTTCCTGCAGTTTAAACCCATTGACCCTTGCCATGCTTTTACTGGCAAATAAATCACTTGCTTTCAGTTTAATTTATGGCAGTATCAAATCTATGTTACTTATCTGTCTTTCTGTAGGCTAAATAATTCAAGTGTTGTCAGTTTTTCTTCATTTCACAATCTTCCATTTTGATCCCTGCATTTATTTTCTCCTCCTCCTCTTATTGGATAATATTCTTTGACGTATATATCCTCCTTCATATATGGCAACCTCCCCCAACCTGGTGGTCTCCAGATGTTTTGGACTACAGCTCCTATCAGCTCCAGCCAGCATGGCTGATGATCAGGAATGCTGGGAGATATATTCCAAAACATCTGGAGGGCATCAGGTTGGGGAAGGCTGATAATATGGTGTCCAAACTGAGCATGTTACGTTCTGCCCAATGGCTGTCATTTAAAAAAAAAAAATTATCAAAGTGAACATTGTGCATCTCCTCCATGCAGACCAGCCTTCCCCAACCTAGTGTCTTTCAGAAGTGTTGGACTACAACTTCCATCATCTCCAGCCAGCATGTAGGAGGCTGATGTAGACTAAGAAAGTCTCTTGTTGTGGTTAAGATGTTGAGGCTGGAATGTGTTGTCTGTTGTTGGCTTTTGTGGGAGCTTTTACATACCAAGTCACGACTTGCAGAGCTAGAAGTTGCAGAACAGAGTTAATATTTTTTAGTCTATCCCTTCCTATTAGGCTAGGTGAGCTTGCTCCTCATCCCTGCTTACAAGTGCAGCAATTAGGCATTCTAGATGATCACAAATGCTACAGAAAAGCTACGGGGAGAGATTGGGAATGTGCACAGAAGGGAAAGAAACTCTTTGTCCCAGGAGCACCAGTGGACATTTACCTTTCATTAATGCCGCCCTCCATAGTACGGGAGATGCTGGCAGGCCTGCCTGCCGGAGACCAATTTGGAGATGATCAAGAGCAGCTGTCCTTGAGTTTCAGCAATTAAACTCTCAGCATGGTGGCTAAAGATTGCACCTGCTCTGTGGGGATAGGAATACAGGGACTGGGGAATACTGCACAGTGGATAGATGGGAGTGCAGATAATACCCACAGCCCCTGGCTGTCATGAGAGCCCTGCTGAATGGCATTCTTGGCTCTGATGCACGGGACACCCAAGCCCCTGGCGTTATTGGAAATTGCTGCAGCTGACACTCCAGAGCTGGTGACTCAGAGCAGAGGGTGGGTTTTCCCTGGTTCTGCTTCTCTGTAGTGTGACCAGTGAAACCAGGAAAACAAATGCTCAGCTGAGTTTCCAGCACATGGGCAGGTAAGTCCTGAATCTGATGGTGCTCATTTGGAGTGAATCCCAAGAAGGCTCTGTAATAGTTTGGAGTGTCAGGATTTGTGTCACTGGTAGGGTGACCATATGGAAAGGAGGACAGGGCTCCCATATTTTTAACAGTTGTATTGAAAAGGGAATTTCAGCAGGTGTCACTTGTATGCATGCAGTACCTGGTGAAATTCCCTCTTCATCACAACAGTTAAAGCCTAGCTTGACCAGATACAAAAGAGGGCAGGGCTCCTGCAGCTTTAACTGTTGTGATGAAGAGGGAATTTCACCAGGTGCTGCTTGTTCAGACAACACGCTAAGCCATGGTGGTTAAACATTTTTAGCTAAACATTATGTCTTCGCGTGTTGTGTGAACCATTCCTAACCATGGTTTAAACACACTCACTAACTATTTGCTGCAAAAGGATTAGCTGCCTAACCATGGATTATCATGTTGTCTGAACAGGCCCAGTATTAAAACACATCAAAACATAGCGCTTATAAATGAAATATATAGCCAGTAAAAGTAAAAAACCCAAAAGCTCACAGAAAACAACAACAAGGTAAAACAGGTAAGACAAAGCACATAAAATTGCATACCACAGGGGATCAGTCATAAATACTCAATTTAGTAGGGTAAAAGATTGCGGAAAAAGGATCACTTTCTTATGGTGGTAGAAGGTCAACTAAAACGGGGGCCAGTTCTACACCAAGCAGGATGTAGCGGTATGAAAGCGGTATGAAGGCAGTATATGGTAAGTGTCAATGGGCCCCAACAGTTGTCGGTGCACTTCAATACCACTATAAAGCAGTAGTGTGGCTCCTGCCTCTTATATACTGCTTTCATACCACTTTCATAGTGCTACATCCTGCTTGGTGTAGATCTGGCCTGGGTTGTGGCTATGCAGTCTCCAGTTAAAAATCATTGTCTCTGTAAGTGTCCCAGCTGAAACTGCAGCTACCTTTAGTTGTTTCTCTTAGCCATCCCTAAAATTCTGATGGTTTCGCATTCCAGAGGTTGGGCAGAAAGATTTTCAGCCATCAAGGAACATTGATGTTCTTTTGTAGAAACCCTAACCAGGCAAAAATGTAGCAACAGGCCCATTCATGTTCATCAAGATTGCCAAATTCACAGCAACTAGCTAAAGGTTCTGGGATGGAAGATTGGCTAGGCAGGGATATTTCATTAAGTTTGAGATGGATGTTAGCAGGGGAAGAAAAATATTTCAAATTCCTGAGTATGCAGGCACTCAGGATTCATTCAGCCTTGTGAGGTTGAAACCTTGGGGATAATTGTTAGTAGGTGTTGTGTGTGTTTAGCTTGCACTAGGAATTAAAGATCAGACAATAGATATTGGCATTTCTGATGATCTTGCAGCCAGTCCTGCTTAGCACCAGTTCTCAGTCCTCTCCTTCCTCATTCCACCTTAGTATCCCTGGATGTCTTTTCTCTGCAACACCATCCACAGGGTTTCCCCTCCCCCCCCCCGCCTCTGGTCTTGCCAGCACCCCGCAATCCTAACCCACAACCTTCAGCTTTCTTACCTTGAATTACCTTCAAGTTGGTTATATACAGTACAGTGTATAGGATATGGTGTTTTGAGCCATGAAGCTTAGCTTTCTGAGGTTACACTTTGTCAGGACAGACAGGAGTGAAAATCCCAGAACAGGCTGGGCAGCTGCTAAGATCCTCCAGTCCAGGGCAACCTAGGATAGTGTGGAGGTGGGCTGGCTGCGGATAAGACTCTCAAACCATCTGCTTCATATTTGGACCCAGAAAGTATGCTGTTCCCATTGATCATTCTGGACTACGGAGAAGTGGCCACACATTTAACATTTCTGGCAGTCCCCTGACTGTGATTGTGATGTTTAGCATTAGGGCTGATATACAAGGTGCAGCGATGTGGAGAATTGGAGGTTTTAGAAGCAAAGGGATTAACCGTTCCTTATCACATATGGATTAGGGTGGTGGGATAGTGGGGAGAGGTAGATGAGCCACAAAATGGGAAAGAACAGATCACTGGCAGTCAGCTATTGGAGAGATGTTAACTAGGTCAGAGAGGCTGAAGCTCAGTGGGTTGCAGGTCCTCTTGTGCAGGATGTTCTATGAAAAAAGTAGCATCCTGTATTCAGGTGGATTACAATGTTTCACAAAAGCTTGTGATCTTTTTTTTTCCGGGGGGGGGGGGTTGCACTTGGGTGATACCGGAGTACAAAATGCATATTTCTCACATCATTTATTAGTGCTGCTTGTGCACCTGAATTGCTTCATTTCTTGACAACATATACAAAAGCAAAAACTTGATGGTTTTCATTTTCCTAAGCACTACTTCCATGTATTTTGCTGAGAAAAGCCTACATAGTTGTACTTGGATAAGTGTACTTGAATAAGAAAAGTATTGAAAAAAATGACTTTCAGCCAGGCTCTGAGGCGTGTCCTGCCTCTTTGCAGAGGCAGGAATTTGACCTAAAATTCCAAGGGCTTGCTCTAGAAGTGGGGTGGTCTGTAATGTTTCTGAGTTTAGCAGCTCATTCAAAGTCTATATTTTATAGCAGGTTCATATTGGTGATAGAAATGTGAAGGCCTGGAAAAACAACAACGGGGAAAATGACAGGGTGTGTGTGAGGACTGAATCTCACTCTCATTTCCCCTGTTGTTTTCCAGGTATGTTTGGAAAATTAGGAGAAAAAAACATTCCTGCCCCCCCCCCCAAACTTTCCCATCTCTTCCTCCCACTTGTTTCCCCCCAAGCCTTCACGTCTCTAGTTGATGGACATAAAGCAAGGGCATTTCATAAAGCTCTCACTAAGGAGATCAGAAGTAGTGAACCATTGCATCTGGCCCCGATCTAACACATGTGTAGAACATTTCAGCCGCCGCTTATCCTCCACCAGCCAACTTGACTGAGAACAACCATTGTGGGCTGTGGATTTTGCAACACTGGCCCCCTACTCTCATTGAGAAGGGGGTGCCATGGAAAACATACCTTTCTTTTCCAGAGAGTCATTGTATACTTCTGTTTGGGTGACTCCCTGGGAGTGCAGTGCTTAGAGAAATATCCTTATTCCCTTCATCCCAGGCAGGTACCTGTTGTTTAACTTACTGCTTTGGGCCAGTTTGAACAAGCAAATCAATATGCTGAGTGTGTGACACGGTTGCATCTGTTTTGAATTCACCACATGCTGAAATGGTCCTGCTCACAAGTTAATCCACAATGTAACCAATGCTTCCTCTGTCACTTCTCAGTCCATTTTTGCCGGCTTTGCAGTTGCATGATAAATGTGATTAGCTTGTGAGCTGGACATGGAGGTGACAACTTAGTTCCATACCAATACGGAATTATACCAGTGTGTTGGACTGGTACTTGAGAGATCTGGGTTCAAGTCCCTGCTCAGGACATGAAGCTCTCTGGGTCACTGACCCTCAGGTTAACCTACCTCACAGGATTGTTGTGAGGATAAAATGGAGAGGAGGAGGAGGATCATGTACATCACCATGGGCTCTTTGTTGGAATAGATAAGACATAGGTGATATAACACAATAATGTAATCATCACCATCACCATCATCATCTCCATTTCTGGCATGCCAGTTTTCATTGTGTATTGCTCCTTAGTCCCAAGATGTCAGTCTTTGGGATTGGCCAAATAATATATTCTGTTTATGAAGAATAGATTATGCCCAGTTTGGGGTAGACATTGTCTCTGCTCTGCCCTTGAGTGTGTGCTGCAAATGAATTCTGACAGTTTTTTTTACAGTATCCTTAATTGCTCCCTTTATTCCATGCTTCCGAATGACTGATTTCCCCCTAAAGCTTTCTACTGCTAGGCTCTGAGTTACTGCTCTGATGTCTTTTGCTATTTGTTCTGCAATTTCTTTATAAGCTCCATGTGAACTATTGTATTTCATGTTCCCTTCTATTGAGTTTCTCTGTCCTGTTTGACTAAGTCACCTCTTGGGGCCAATTTCATGTTGCTTCTCCCCAACCCCCATGACAAACAATAGTTGTGTTGAAAACCATCTGTAAAAAATAATATGAAAATACTGGGATGGGTACACAGTTTTTCTCCTGGGTTATGATCTGAGACATGGGAATAGGGTGGAGAAAATGGACACTCGAGTGGTCATTCGGTGATTACATTTTATTTGCTACTTCCACTGCAAAGATTAATCTCCGCTGGAAAAAGACACTTTAGCTTCTGCATGCAAGGAAGCGAAGCAAGCAGAGGAATGGTGCTTTCTGCAGCTTGCAGACTCTGTTCGAGCCGTTCTTGTTTTTCTCACTTCAGAGCAGTGGCAAGCCATTTTGTGACAGGTCCAAAAACGCAAGAACCGGGTGGTTGCCTTCCTATACATGTGAGCACTTTCCTTTATATCGGAAGTCTGATGGGCAGCTCACGAAACAGGGACTGGAGGGTTGGATCTTTCTCTCTCTCCATATATATTTACGACCCTCCATTCCATTCATGACAGCTGCTGTGTTTTATTGCAAAGCTTCTCTACCTCATGGTTATTTGATTACAGGGCCGATTGGGATGTGTTCAAAAGTGCGCTCTCATGTGTGGTGCTCCCCACTACCACATAAAGAGGAGATCATGCAAAACTCAGGATGATTTCCCATCACACTCCTTGTTTCTGCAGCATTGGACCCCCACCCCCCAGCCTTCATATGTGGCCATTTTGGGCCATTATTCCATCCTAATTGGGAACAATCAGTCCTCTGGATTGGGATGCAACCAAAAGTACTTGCCATATATTTGCAAACACTTAAAGTGCTGGGATAAAACTTCTGCTTTGCATGATGTCATGTTCTGTATTGTACGGCAAACATAATTGTCAAAATCATCTGGTATTCTGAGGAGCAGCTCTCAGGATCAGTCTAAACGTGACCTAGGGCACAACCCTTTTGGGCCTGAGAGAGCGCCCCAGGGACCATAGGTGTTTTTGGTAGTCACCATCCTGAGACCATAGACACTGATGGGAACTTGGGAAGGGGGCTCTGTATTCTGATCCACACCCATCCCTTGCAAGGAAAAGAACCACAGCGGCTGCTTCCTGAGATCACAAATGAGACTGCAGGGAGAGGAAAAAGGGATGCTGTGGTGAGCAGGGAGGGGAGGAAAAAGAGGCTGAGATCCATAGTATCCTGTGGTCTCTCCGGCCCTAGTCCTGTCTCTGGCAGCATGACCTCTCTAGGAGGGCTAAGTAACTCATCTAGAGAAAAAAGCAAGAGGGGAGATGGAGAGGCAAGACTTACCTCATTTGCAACTTCTGTTCTGCCGGCTGTCTGCAGAGCAAAGGATATGTGGAGCACTCCATCATTGGAGCGCTCCATCATTGGAGCACTCCTTTGAAAAGCATAGGGTTGCTCTGCCTGCATCTTTTTGTATCACATGGTTGCAGTGTATCAGGGCCATGGTGCTGGGACCATGGAAAGGTGTGTGTGTGTGTGTGTGTGTGTGTGTGTGTGTGTGTGTGTGTGTGATCCTTTCCTCCCATACTATTTTCCTGCTGGAAACCTCTCCTGAAGCTCTTTGGCTCAGTCTTCTTAATTTTTCTTATTAATTGGGTCATTGGTTAACTGGGGTGATTTTCTACAGAAATGTCACTCCCCTGATCCACCCCATGCTATGATTTTGAGCCAGATCAGGGGACCCAACAGTTGCTTTTGGTAGAGAAAGGGAAGTGGTCAGTCATAGTCATATAATTCAAAATCAGTCTTAAAGTAGACTTGTCTGGTTTGATCCTAAGTGTGTCCATGTCAAAAAGGCAGGAGGAAAACATTTGGCTTGTTCTTTTGTTTGCTGTTTTTCTGCCATACCTTTGAATACCCAGGGAAGCATGCACCACCACCCCCGCCATGCACTGTTAAACTGCCTGCATGTGCTGCTTGCTCACACATCTTACTGTGTTCATTTCTTGGCTCGCTCAAGCTTTAGTGCTTCTTCTGGGGTCAGAGCACCTGCTCTACCTCCCATATCCTGCCGGTTTTTGCTGGCATTCAAGAGGTAGTAAGCCTAAAAAGAGCCAGAGCTGTCTGTGACGTCTTTTAAAAATATGTTGCAGACAAGCCTTTTCTATAGCCTTCCTTCCTCGTAGCTATTTCTCTGTGACAGTTGACCTACCGTTAAGTCTCAGACCCCTGCCCCCACCCCAGTTCTAATTCATTCCACTGTCGAAATCTGTCTGGGAACCCATAAGATAACTCAGTCATAAGGGATTTGCACATATGTCGTTTCTACCATATGGTTGTATCGACTTTAATGCTGTACGATTGGTCGTGCACCCCATCCGCAGGGGAGCTAAGCTGCTCAGACAGTAGCGTTCTCTTGCGATTGCCCCACTGTTTGTGACCCAGGAATTGTCTGTGAGGCTGCTTCCCTCTGCTCAGCAGCGTCCTGGCATGGGAATGACTTCTTTCGGAGCAAATACTTTGCTCCAGTTTGATTTGCTCAGTAGCAGCATCCCCTAGGTCAGGGGTGGGCAGGCAGTAGATGGCAGACCTTAAATTGTTTGGCAGTAGATCTGCAAGGGCCTCCAGCAACCAATTGCTTTAACAATAGCAATTTTAAGGTCTAAATTAGATCGTGGGAATCCCTAGTCTGCAGTAACTCATATGTAGATTTGTATTTCTGCATGCAGGTCATCCCAGTGTGTGGCTCATGGAGTTCAGGATGCAATTGGCTCTATGCCCGTAGCTACCATTTTGCGTCTGGTTCCAGTTGGTAGATATCAAGGTTTTAGTAAAAAACAAAAACAAAGTAGATCCCACAAGCCCAAAGTCTTCCCTTCTTTGCTGTAGGTGAATGGTTTAGGCAAATTGAGTTTGCTTCTCCTCTTCCTCCTCCTCCTCTGGTCAATCTAAGCACTTTCTTTTGTATTTCACCCATTCCCTGCCCAAACTTTCTAGGAATTCTAGCACTGCAGTAACAATGGCTGCAGAGGAGTGAGGTCAATGGAAATCAAGAAATCAAGGATGGAATTCTAATTGGACCTCTGCCACTGACTTTGAATGTGTAGATTTGGCCAGTTTCAGTAGTTCAGTACCTCCCACCTTTAAAGGCTGGGTACTTGGAGCCAGTGTTATCTACACACAAATACTTGGCAAATCACTAAAGACAGACAATAATCTCAGGTTCTTATTCCTGGCACCTTGGCTTTCATCTTTTATGCTGGCTGAATGTAGGAAATGTGTGGGCATGTGACCCAAAGAGCTGGACTCACATGTAAGAAGGATTCTCGAACAATACAGGATGCACTGCCTGCATACCATTATTAGTTATTTAGAACAAGACATTTTTAGTGGTGTGTCATTTCTACTACCATAAAACTGGGCAGCTGGGAGAAGCTGCACCTGATGAAGTTCTCTTTCCTGTGCCACGAGTAGAGGCACAGAATCACGGGGCATGTCCACATGAAGAGTTTGCCCTGGGGTGGCTTTGCAGTAGCACGTTATCTACATGACACAGCCGCCATTGCAAAGCCATCTGGGGGCAAACCCCAGAAACTCCGCAGGAAAAAAGGCAGGCAGTTAGCCCAACTTTTTTGGCAGTGGAGGCTTGTCACGGCCCATGGCGCCCCCTAATTGGTCACCATAGGCTTGATAGGGAAGGGGATGGGCCTCAGGAGCACCCTGTGCTGGTGGAAAATAATAATTTTAAAAAACGGGGTGGGTGGGGGGAGAGGAACGGGTCCCATGCCTATTTAAAAATAATTTAAAAATGGGGGGGGGAGGAACGGGGCCCATTCTCCCCCTTTTTATTTTTATTATTTGTATCTGCACAACTGTGCAGATTCAGATAATAAAAATAAAAAGGGGAAGGAATAGGCAGCCAGAGGCAGGTCAGAAGGAGGAGAGGTGGTTAGGGTGCCCGGGGTCCCTCTCCTCATCCTCCTGGCTGCTCCTGGCTGCCTCGTTCCTGGCCCTCATTCCTTTCTCCCTCAGCGCTGTGGGGAAGGTTTGCACTTGCGTTCCTTCCCATGCAGATGACAGGAAGGAACGCAAGTGTGGGAGCCAGGCGCACCATCAAGACAGGGGCCCAGTCTTGTATTGATTCTGCCAGTCCTACTGAGAAGGCAGAATTACCCTCCTGCCTGTGAATCAGAACTGTTATTTTGCCACCTGAAGAATAATTCATATAGATTTGTCTATTCATGTGTATACAGTTGCCATTCTTATTTGCACAGACCCTAAGCCAGGGATTCATGGACTACTCTTAATTGCTTCTGCTGGCTCCCCCTGAACCTAGATCCCTAATTAACCCATGTCTGGGCCATGGACACATCTTGCAAGTTCTGCCATCCCCACCCCACCCCACCACCACACCACACACACTGGATTTTATGCTTGCTCTTCTAATGGGATTTTTCATAGCAAATCTCCTTGATTTTCCCACAGTTTCCCCAGACAATTACAGGGCAGCATCTAGAGATGCTGGTTTATCAACTGTGCATTTAGTGGCCTGCAGCTTTCCCAATATCATGGGAATGATGAAGCCCAGCACACCAAAAGTGCAGAACATGAAGAGCCAAGGCTCCCAGACCCACCCTAAATTGTGGTTATCGCACAGTCTGTAGAGCTAATCCGTCATTAATCCCATACATGGAGCTAATGTTTTCTGGATATCCCCAGGCCTCTGTCTCCCTTTAGAGTTTAGGGAGGAGAAAAAGGGTGATTATTCTGGAGAAATAGTGTATTTTATCAGCGAAGTTGATCAGGATTCAGGGGGCCAGATTGTTACTGGGGGATGGAAGGCATGTGAGTTGTTTATCAAGGTTTACCATGGGCTAGAACATGGAAAGACTGGAATTAGAGTCAATGTATGCTGTGTTGAGGACATTATACAGAAGTGATAAATAGATGTACCGTATTTCTTTGATTCTAAGATGCACTTTTCCCCCCATATAAACATCTCTAAAAATGGGGTGCGTCTTAGAATCGTGGGTGCGATTATTATTCTTAGAATCAAAGCTTTTTTTTCTGTTGGTGGTACTGAAATTAGTGTGTGTCTTACAATCGATGGCGTCTTAGAATCGAAGAAATACGGTAATACATGTGACTTATAGACTGTCCTGTGTGTTAGGACATCTTTTGGGAACCTTAATTTTGCAGTGCTTTGATAGCCTGGTATTGATTCTTATCACCCACCATCGTGCAACATCTCTCTGACCCATACCCAATTATTCAGTGGGAACAGGCTTTCAGTTGTATTGAACTGGGGAGGTAGAACAGGTGCTGGTGGAAGCCCAAATGAGGCACCCAAAAGGGACTGGAGAGCCACTTCTTCTGGTTTGGAATGCTTTGCAGATGGGCGCAGGCACTCCCCCCCCCCCCGAATGATTTGGGCCTGTGCCAAAAAGAGCATGGCTTATCCTTCACTGCCTGACAGGGAAGCTGGGCTCCAGTCGTTGCCATGGCAGCCATGCCCTTCACCAAACAATGAATAACGGTTGGAAAACCACATGTAGATTTTCTGTTGGAGGTTTGGCTTCAGGCAGGCAGATGGTTGTGTGCCTTTATAACGCTGAACTGATGCCACGCACACCCACATGGCAGTCATTCAATACTTCAACCGTGGGCTTCCCAGTCGCACATCTTAAAAGAGCTTCTGTATCACATGTTCCTGCCATTCTAATCCTCAGTTTTTCTGCTTTACCCCACTGGCTTGAAAAGGTAAATGAGCCAGAGTGTGAGGTGCACAAAAAGTGTCCATTTAAAGAAAAAGAGATTAATGGCCACTCCTGCCTGGAGTATCTGAGGCATGCATTCTCCAGCGTGAGAGCCCTTTAAGCTATTACAAGGACAGCACTCCTGGGCCCAGTGTTTGCTGATCTTAAAACAGCGATCAAAAGTCTGGGGAACAAGGAGGAGGGGTTTCTCAAGGCTGATCCTAAAGGTATAGTGTACTTGTGTGCATGTGTGAGGGAGAGAGAGTGGGGCTGAGCTGTAGACAGCTCTCAAAGATGAGCCAAGAACAGCATGACTGAGCCAGGGACTTGGAGCTGAGAGAAACACAGCAACACACCAGATCCAGGAAGAACTTGTTGCTCAGGCAAAGTCCCACCCCAAACAGGAAGCCTTTTCTTGGCTTTGCTGTCCAGGTGGATCAAATAGCCAGCTTGGGTGGGTGGTGCCAGTTCAGAGCCTGAGAATTCTTCACTGCCGAGGATGATGGACCAGCATCAGTGCCAGGCATAGTTAAGAATATCAGAAGTGCCCTGATGCTGGATCAGACCGAGGGTCCACCTAGTCCAGCACTCTGTTCACACAGTGGCCAACCAGTTGAGCATTTGCTAGGGTCCAGGCATCCCAGCAGGGTTCAGCAGGGTTGACGCCTTGTCTGGTCCCATCCTCAGTGCCTGCTGCAACTTGGGCCCTGACCGTGGTGCCCCTGCAGCCATCAGCCGCCCCCTCACTTGCTTACTTGACGACAGTTGCACTTTACAGTGTCACCACCTGAGAAGCCTGCTCACAGTCTTGCCCTCTCCACCCGCCCCCTGCTCTCTTACTTTACCCCTTTACCCATTTGCCCTACAATATGTTGCCAATTATGCTATGTGCCTTTCCAGATGATTCAGACAATTATTTTCCCCTTTAGTATTATGATCAAGCTAGGTCTTAACCCAGTATCAGTAGCATTTGTATCCTGATGCCATGTGATGGAAAAGGCAGGATAGCTTTATTATAGCAGGATACCCTACTTCTTATTCTTTTTTAAGGAGAGATGGTGACACTGGTAACATTTGTGATTATGTCATAAGAGTTGAAACAAATAAGCTTGAAACAAAACAGGGATTTCCCACATTTTTAACAAAGTTGTTAAAATAAAAAAATCAACCCAAGAGAGCTTTTAAGAACATTCAGTTTCCTGTGATTAAATAGACTTGCTGTGAACAATTTTCGTGATTTGAATAATTCACAGTTAATAATTCAAGAATCTATAACTCATTAATTTGTTAATGTGCAATTAATTCAGAGTGTTTGAATGTGTAATGCAGAGCTTCCTTTAACTTTAATGCAGTCTTTAATGTCTCAGAGTCCTTTGCATTGTGAAGTCATGAATTGCGAATCAGCAGCTTACAAAGGAGCTGTTTGCTCTGCAGGCACCTTTTCTGCCCTTTGCTTGTGACATACTGGGTGGGTTTGGACAATCATTTTCAGCCACAGTGGCTTAAGCCACGATGGTTTGCAGCACATGCCGGGTGCCCATTCCATAACCCTACCGCCACTTGGAGGTTGTTGTGTCATCCAAACTGGGCAAGGGTGAGTTGTTGGTGTACTTTAACAAACCACCCAGGACCCATGTTCTAGATTACATTGATTGATTGGCTGGTGGTGGGTGGTCTTACTTACTGAGCTGGGATTTGGAAGATAGGGCCTTGTGGAGCTGTTCAGCACTGTTTTTGTGAAAAGAATTATTCATGTGCTGCTGCCTGACACAGCTTATATTCTCTTGGGCTAGGAGATGAACTTGAACAAAATGCATGGTGCTTTGAGTCTTCATGACACTTCTGAATAGGTTTCCTTGTGGATCAGGTATGTTTCATATTTTGACATCAAAAGCAAAGGCTTTGATGTATTTGTTTAGGGAGGCAGAGAGGTTAGGAAGTGGTGAACATCTATCTACACAATCTTCACTCCAAAGGTTCCTGCCTTTGGGTTACAAATGCATCTGCTATATTGGCCTAGCATAGGGAACTAATTTCAGTGGATCACATTTCTCTGATGGGCTCAGATGTCCATGCCAATAAAAACTACTGGTGTCTAGAGAGTGTGGTGTGAATTAAGAGCTCTTAGGAAGTCCTAAATGGGCTAATTAAAGGGAACATCTTTCTGCTTTTTGTTTTGTGCCACCGTTTTGAGGGGCAAATTGCCTTTGACTTGTTGTCACCACTTTGCTTCCCTTTTGTTTTGTTACATTATCCTCTGGTCCTATAAAGAAGTTGTTGAACTACATACCTTGCATTTATCAAACAAGATATGTCTCAATTGTTTATAATAAACTGAAGCTTTCATACTCACAGGCAGGTTATAGTGACTCGAGTTAAAGTAGTTGAGAGTGGCAAGTCAAATACTCATTAATTTTCAGAATGGTGCTGTGACTAGAGTGTTGGGTGTGGGTGTGAGAGACCCATGTTCAAATCCTTCTGCTGATTCCCATAGAGAGAAGCAGCGCAACATTGGCTATATGGGAACCTGAGCCCATAGCCTGAATTGGCACACAGGTAAGGGGACAGCTTACAGTCAAAGTATGAAATTAGGAGATGTCTCAGGCTAGGGGAATCTTCTGTGGTATGAATGGGGTTGAATTATAGTCACCAGGTGACCTAGTTGTTGTGAGTTTTCATTGCTTAAAGCTGCAATATTTTGTACATTTACAGAGGAAACCCATTGAACAGAATAGTTCTTACTTCTGAGTAAGTGTGCATAGGATTGTCTTGTTAGACACATAAAATTGTAGAGTTGGCATTGCACTCTCTAGATCAACTTTTTGGATTCTTGGGAACATTTGGGAATTTAATAAAATGCTGCAGACATCAACACAAAATGCCTAATCAGCTTTGGCATCTACCTGTCGCGTCTATGGATCTCAGGCTGCATATTATTCTGCATGCTGTGGACATAATATATCTTGACTTCAGCAAAGCTTTTGACAAAGCACCCCATGACATTCTGATTAACAAACTAGCTAAAAGTGGGCTAGATGGAACAACTATAAGGTGAATCCACAGTTGGCTGCAGAATCAGACTCAAATAGTGCTTATTAGTGGTACCTTCTCCACAAAATTGGGTGGGATAGCTAATACCCTGGAAGTCAGAAACAAACTTCAAAGTGATCTTGATAGGCTGGAGCGCTGGGCCGAAAACAACAGAATGAAATTTAATAGGGATAAATGCTAAGTTCTACATAAAGGAAAAAGAAATCAAATGCACAGTTACAAGATGGGGGATACTTGGCACAGCAATACTACAAGTGAGAAGGAGCTTGGAATTGTAGATCATAAGCTGAATATGAGCCAACAGTGTAATGTGGCTGCAAAAAAAAAAAGCAAATGCTATTTTAGGCTGCATTAATAGAGGTATAGCTTCCAAATCACGCGAGGTCCCGGTTCCCCTCTATTCGGCACTGGTTAGGCTTCATCTTGAGTATTGAGTCCTGTTCTGGGCACCACACTTCAAGAACGTGGACAAGCTGGAGCGTGTTCAGGGGAGGGCAACGAGGATGATCAGGGGTCTAGAAACAAAGCCCTATGAGGAGAGACTGAAAGAAATGGGCATGTTTAGCCTGGAGAAGAGAAGATTGAGGGGAGACATGATAGCACTCTTCAAATACTTGAAAGGTTGTCACACAGAGGAGGGCCAGGATCTCTTCTCGATCCTCCCAGAGTGCAGGACACGGAATAACGGGCTCAAGTTACAGGAAGCCAGATTCCGTCTGGACATCAGGAAAAACTGGTGTACAACAATGGAACCAATTACCTAGGGAGGTCGTGGGCTCTCCCACACTAGAGGCATTCAAGAAGCAGCTGGACAACCATCTGTCAGGTATGCTTAAGGTAGATTCCTGCATTGAGCAGGGGGTTGGACTCGATGGCCTTGTAGGCCCCTTCCAACTCTATTTTTCTATGATTCTATGAAAAACTTTTATTTTGTGTCTTTTGGACCCCACAATGTCTCTTCAATAAAGGTTTGTCTAATTCAGAAAATTGCTGGCAGTGCAGTACAGCTAATGCTTCTTCTAAACGTATGTTTTGGCAATGTCCAGTTATTGCTTCTTTTTGGCGGTGGTGGTGGTGGAGGTTATTACAAAGATAAATTTGTACTGGAAATTTTGAATGTTCTTTTAAGTTATTTACCTAATAGTCAGCGTAAATGGATTCTCTGTGCCCTTTTGACAGCTAAAATAATGATAATACAACATTGGAAGGATAAGCACTCATCTCCTATAATGCAATGGATTGAAGCCTTACAACTCTTTCAATATTTGAATAGGTGGCATATAGACACCATCTTCAAATGGATTCTTATTTGGATATTTGGTCTGCTTTTGTTAAAGCCTATGTATGATTGCTAGAAGGTTGTATGATTCATACAAATCTATGTAAGTATAATGAAAAAACAGGGAATAAAGAAATTTCTGGGTGCCCACAGGCACCATGTTGGGGACCCTTTTATGGGTCCTATTGGAGGTGCCCTCAAGCAGTATGGCATCTGTGGGTGCTGCGTTGGGGACCCCTGCTCTAGAAAGCTAAGGACCAGCAAATTGTCTATTCTGCTTGATAGCAAAATCCTGCTGCATAATGCATAAGCTTGCATATTTCTACACAATCAGACTTTGATCTGATAAAAGATATCACCTTCCCTGTTTTATTTTTGTCTCTTATTCTTGGGGACAACAACCTGCTTCTGAAGCCAATGCTTATAAGAGATGTAATAGCTGAATGCCCATCAAATGACAGGGCTGGAGTAAAGAAGGTGAAGCCTATTTCATGCTGTTGCTCATATTGGCAGCACTGGCACTCCCCAGCAGCATCTAGCAACAACACAATTCCCTCATTGCCTTAGACTATCTAGCTTGTGCCTGCACACAGACTTGTACAGGCATGATCTTACACTTGAGACTGAGAAGCTGCAGCAGCCTTGGAAGGCAGCTCTAGAGTTCTGAGTTAATTCCTACCAAGAGCAGTCACTGATCTCCTGAATGGTCCAAAGTGCCACTGTAACCCTCCCAGAGACCCCAGCTCGACTTTTTTTGATGAGGCAGGTTGTGCCGGTTTGACCTAGCGCTTGAGCCACAAGCTGTTTTATCCACGCAGCAGGTGATTCTCAGTCATGGAGAATGTGATCTGCCCAGTTTCTCTGTGGGCACCCCATCCAACCCCCTGCATTGAGCAGGGGGTTGGACTCGATAGCCTTATAGGCCCCTTCCAGTCCTACTATTCTATGATTGCAGTGGTCTTCCAGTCTAAGGAGGGGTGGGCTGAGGGTGCTATGTGTTGTGTTTTTTAATGAAATGGCCCATATGTAGCCATCCTGTCAGTTGACAGGTGAGCTGCTGTTTCTCTGCGCATCTCCAAGCTGAACACTTTCTCTTTGTCAGCAACATGAGTTGTGCTGAGTGTAGCATTGCCTCCATGCCTCTTTTGCTTTCTGGGTTTCCAGGAAAAAGTGCAGCCTTACCAGATGCTTTGTTAGTAGTTGTTGCCATGGAGACACTGAGGCTGTGGTGAAGCAGCCATCTTTTCCTGGAAGGAGAGGGTGTGTGTGGGGTGGGTGGGTGGGGGTGATAGCATTGTGGGAGAGAATTCAAGTTCACCTTTGTTCTCCATTTACAAGACAGTTCAGCAGAGGCCAGCCTTGTAGGCCGTAGACGCTTGTCCCCTGGTTGGGGGCAATTATGAGGGGGTGGGAGTTCAGTGTAATTTGCCGTACGTTTTGTTTTTCAGATACTCCACAGTAGAGCAGAATAGAAAACTTACTTTTGAGTCTTGAGTTAGAACCACTACTCATAATTTGGGAGGGAGGGTGTGTTGTCATATGGCCCATGTTAGGGAGAGTGCTTGCTGTGATGAAGATCTTAGTGTGGAGCATGAGGTGCTCTCTCTCTGGATGGCCTGCCTTCAGTTGAGGAAATAAACACACACACACTGTTGTATTAGTTCTTATATTACTCTTAAGCCTTGTGCTCATGAACTAAGAATGAATCTGTGAATAGTCATTGTCACTTGTCTAAAAATTGTCTAAAAGAACCGCCCAGAGAGCTCCGGCTATTGGGCGGTATAGAAATGTAATAAATAAATAAATAAATAAATAAATAAATTACTTCCAGTCAGTGATGGCTGTTCAGGCTACTCCCTGGATAGGTACCACACCCCCAACCCCTTGTCAGAATGGCAAGGGGAAAGTCTTCATTTTGGACAAGTATCATGCAAAGGGGTGTACACCAGGCCAGTGGGCTCCCAGGACTACTTGTATAGTTAGTGATAGGTGACTACAAAATTAATTATTCCTTGTTTTTACTACCTGACCATCTAGGTTTTCTCCAGATGATTTGGACTACAACTCCCATCAGCCCTAGCCTTCATGGCCAATGGGTGGGGATTATGGGACATACCAGTTTGGGGAAGGCTTATGTAGGGCACTTCCTCTTTGCACTTAGATAAGGTAGTCAAGAACAGAAAGGGATGCTATGGGGCTTTCTAGGGCAGCTTGTGAATTGGGAGGCTTGGGAAGCTGCAGGAGAGAGAGGGGAGTTTCCCTTCCCTGCCCAGGTGGTGCACATTCTGTGCTCCACATGGGAAAGAAGTTTCCATTTCTCCTCCCTTGCATAGCAGAAATAATCACTAAACAATGGAGGGAGACTGTTTCAGAGGGCAACACAGCTTAATTACCATTGGTGGTATTATTATTATAATTAACTCTAGTTTGGCTCAGCATAGTTATTACACTGTTAAAGTGTTTATGCACCAACCAAAATTCACTAGGGGCCTTCACTTATTCCCAAGGTGTTGGTCACGTGTATACAATTGCAAGGCGAGGGGCTTGGATTTGGCATGCTGCCAATGGGAAAGTTTGCTTCCATAGGGGAAGACTGAAGCTGTAGGCACAGTGTATATGGAACCAACATATGGAGCAGCCGTGCCCTGGGAAGAGGCACATGGTCACTAAAATGACTATCTTCCAGTATGTTATCATAGCCCTGGCTTAGAGTTGTTTGCCTAAGATGGGTTCTATTTTCCTTAGCATGTTCCAAAACATGCCCAGAATCAAACTGGAGAGAGATATCCATAGGTAGGAAGAGCAGTGCAGCTCTTACCAGTGGGGTGTGTGTGTGCGTGCCTCCTCTGGTAAATTGATCATAGTAGCCTTTGCAATTGGGTGTCCTGGGCAAAATGTTGATTGCTTCCCTCCCCCACACACTAAGATCTACAGCCTTGCCATAGCTTGCTTTTGGGTGTCATCATTGACCATTTCCTCAGCTGCCAATCTGTAACATTCTGCTGGAGTGCCTTTGTCCACATACCTAAACATCTCAGTGAGCTCTAGGCTGTGATTTGAGGGTCCCAAATGGGTTTCTTTATAACACATGACTTGTTGAATGCTGTCTATGCTGAGTACTGCTCTAATCATCTGCTTAGGTATATCTTATCATAAAGCTGAGTCTAGAATACACTGTTCTATCCCAAGGCCCTCTCAGTTTTTACTACTTAATCCCAGCAATCCACAGTCACAATATTCCCACATCTTAATCCAGGTTGCCTCCTGCCTCTACCAAAACACGAGTCTTTAATTAAATTTTTTTTTGTGTTGCATTAGCTGACAAGCTGTCACGTGTAGAGCTCCATCACACCTACTTTTTTTTCCTGATATGCACCTGTGATTTTGACCTCTGTTTCATTAGCACAGCAAGCGCTGGTCACTTTCACATGAGTGTGTTGTTGCGCTATTTCCCCTCGTTGTTTGTTTGCTCTCCCACTTCACCCTGCCCCACCCCACCCCTTCTCTTTCCCCCTCCAGTTAATTAGTTCTTGTCATTGATGGACATTGTGATGGCCACCTTCCCCCCTTGCTATGGCTTTGTTGTCTAGTGGGGGTACCTCCTCGGAGCTCTGTTCAGTTTGGATAACAGCTTCATTGTAGTCTATGGAAATTAACAAAAATAATTCCATCATCATCATTTTTAAAGATAAAGAGATGAAACTTGGCACTGTGAGAGCTCTTAAGTAGGGCTTTAGCCATGCCAAGTTTGAAGCAGTTTGGCTCAACCCTTGATTTTTAGGAATCTTTTTAAGTTTGAGGTTTTAAAATTATTTTTAAAAAACTGTTGTCATTTTTAAAAATAAAGAGATGCAACTTGACACCATGATAGCTCTTATATAGGACTTTAGGCATGCCAAGCTTGAAGCAGATCCCTCCATCTGTTGATGTCTTGAGATTCACAATTCCACAAGTCTGAAATCAAGAGATAAACATTACAGTATTTGTGGTTAAACTGAGAGCAACATCAGGAGAGGTTTTCTGGTGACAAATAGAAATTTCATGGATGTCATTAAGCAATTGCCAGGTGGGAGCCAACCTGCAAGGTTCTGAAGCTTCTGCTTTGACAGAGTCTTTCCCCACCCTTCTTGGATTGAATAGCTAGACTCCTTTAGTTCCCTGTGTTTTCATTTCTCTTGTCCAAGAGGTTTGGCTGTGGCTGTCTCTGCCTTTCCAGAAATTCTAGCTCCAAGACCCCTAGACTCCCATTTTCTTCCTGGAAGGGAGCATCATTCTCATTTGTGGGTCAGGAGTTTAGGACACTAGAAACTGGGGACATCCTTTAATACCAGGCTAAAGCTGCAATTGTGTGCCCATTTACTAGGGTGGGAAGTTTGGCATCATCAAACAAGAGAAAAAGTATCTCCAGAAAAAGGACAGAAGTAGATACAAATTGACATAAAACTTACATATGCGAATTTATATGTATAGATGCAAACTTGGAAATAACTACTAGGATTTAAATGGAAATACAGGACATCCCCCCATAGTAGAAAAGATCGTGGCTAGGGACCTGTGTGACTGCCTAGGCTTCCGTTCAGTTGCTGACTGTTGATGGGCAACTTCAAGGACCCTGCAGCTCTCCCTTCTTACAGTTCTTTATCTTTCAGCTAGGGTTAGACTAGACAGCCATTCGAATAGAGGGGGCCTTTAAATAGATGACTATTCTCTGTAAAGTTGGAAATATAGCTGCTCCAGCACTTAACTTGGAGTAAGTCTCATTGAACTCAATGGACAGCCCCAAATAGCCCCAAATAGTGAACAAGCTCTTGAGCTCTCCAGAATGAATTTAATTCAAAGCTTCATTCTGAAGAAATTGAAAGCTTGCTCACCACTTGTGACATTTTGGTTGGCCCCAATAAAGCCCTTCTGTGGATTTGGGGATTTTTTTTATAGACCAACAAGGCTGCCTTGGCTTTTTGTGAGTTTAATGAAACTTCCTGCTGAGTGGACATGTACGGGATTGCAGTGTAAGAGTGCCACAGTAATAATAAGGAGAGGAGTGGATTTGCACCTGAGCCTCAAAGCCCACATGGTAAATAGCTATAAAGAATCAACTTGGTGGGGGAACCAGTTTCACATCCTGCACTGCATTTCTGTCCCAACAGTTATACTTCTAGCCCAGGCTTCCAAGAGCTGTTGCTGTCTACTCTTTGTTTTGCACCACATGTAGTTAAATCTGAAATATAACCGAAGTGTCTCTAATTGATGCGGGGAAAGCAGGGAGGGCTGAGACACTTTCCCAAGGGAATTCCTCAGCATGGGGGTGCCATGGTTAGTTACCAATCACAGCTCCTGGCATCTGCTCAACCAGTAGATTCCTGCCATTGCTCAGATTACAGCAGTTAATTATTGACCACATTTGATTGAACTGGACGGCTGAAGAGACTAACTACAGCCTGAAAGTGGTGGGTCTGTACAGGGAAGAGAAGCCAATTCGGGCGTGTGATCTAGGGCAGCCAGTATCCAGATTTTCTATCATCTGGTGCAGGGCAGGGAGATGTGATAAATGGCTACCTGGGCTTACCCGAGTATATCCTTGCCTTGTTTCTGTTAGGCTGTTGGCATCCTGTTCAATTATCTCTGCCCTCTGTTTCTGGCTCCATATAAAGTGTGTGTGTGTGTGTGTAATTGACTGAACAGATAAGCGACTGGAGACCCTCAGTGGTGGACTGAAGCTGAGGTGTGTGTGTGTGAGAGTGAGATAGAGAATGGCTTTGCATTCATTACTGTTTAATAAAGTATGGAATCAGCACTCCTGGAATTGCATTTGGTGGACAGTTCACAGCTTCTGCAGAAACTGCTTTATTCCATCTTGTATTTGTCAGGCCTTTGACTTGATTCTTGTAGCAGTTACTGTTATAATTATATTGTATTAATTTTATTTTATTCAACATCATAAATGTACATGGTGATTTACAGAATTATATAAGCAAAAAGAAAGTTCCCAGTTGTGAGGTGCTGAACTGCTGAAGGAGGAATGCAAGATGGTGTGTGGGGCAGAGAGAGAGAGAGAGAGAGAGAGAGAGAGAGAGAGAGAGAGAGAGAGAGAGAAAGGCTGCTTAGATTTAAGAATAAATGCTGTCTGACTTGGGCAGTTTACTCTTTTAGCTTGGAAATTCTCCCAAGCAAGGGCCTGACATGGTCCATATTTTCCATTCCTGATGTAGGGATCATACTGGTGGGGTGGGTGGGAGGGATGGTTGAGGGCAGTTAGCAGAAAGGGAAATTCTGCTGTAGTTTCAATTTGTCCAAAAGACTGCACTGCACACCTAGATTTCAGGAAATTATTTTGCCTGCCTCAACAAAGTGTGTCATGTGAGTCTGTTTACGGTATTATTTTCCTATATGGGTGGAATGTTGTTGCCTGGTAGCCTGCCAGTTCAGGGCAGTATCGCAAAGCACCTTCAGCAGTTGCCGGGTGGCTCCAGCCCTGTGACCCGAATTTCCTCCTCTGCTTCCTGACCAACCAGACTGCTTGTTCTCCCTCCCCCGCCGACTTTCCCCTTGCTTGAGCCAAGACACTGGACAGAAACAAGGGCCATCCTTCCTGCCTTTGTTTGCTGGGGTCTATCTGTTCCACTCTTATGGATGCCTCTTTTGGGGTGCTTCTCTTTTCATCGGAACTGACCACAGCTTCTGCGTGCTTTAATAGGCCTCCACTCCAAATGGTGGCTTTCAGGTATAAACTTACACCTTCCACTATAATACAATAATTCCCTTCTATTTAGACACTCCAGAGGAATATCAATTTTGTCCACTGTAGGGAAGTATCACATAGTAGTGTAACTATGTCCCTGATGGGAAAGGATAAGAAAGGTTTTACTGAAGCATTTTTTCTGTGCGGGCAAAGCTTCAAGTGATTATCCTGTGATTATCATCTGTTTACATCTTTATGCATTCTTATGTATGTATGTATGTATGTATTTGTTTATATCCTGCTTAATTGACCTCTAAAGCAGGTTAGAGAATAAAACAAAGGAGAAGCCTTGACAAATTTATAAAACCAAACCAAATAGTAAATACCTGATAAAAAAGAAGCAAACATTAAATAGCCCCCTATTAATTTTAATAGCATGCCAGAAAAGCCTTTTTTGCAAGCTTTCAGAATGGGTTTTTTGCAAGCTTTCAGAATGCCAGGTCAGCATTGGCCAGGTGAAACGGATTGTTAGAGCAGTACGACAATGGAACTAGTTACCTAGGGGGGTCGGGTGCTCTCCCACACTAGAGGCATTCAAAAGGCAGCTCGACAACCATTTGTCAGGTGTGCTTTAAGGTAGATTCCTGCATTGAGCAGAGGGTTGGACTCAATAGCCTTATAGGCCAACTCTACTATTCCATGATTCTATGAGTTTCAAAAGCTGGATGCCACAGCTGAGAAAGCCCCAGGCCTTATCTCCAGCATCCAGAAATACCAAGATGAGGGATGGGCAACAGGGCTTCTCCCCCAGCTGATTATTATTATTATTATTATTTATTTATTTATATAGCACCATCAATGTACATGGTGCTGTACAGAGTAAAACAGTAAATAGCAAGACCCTGCCGCATAGGCTTACAATCTAATAAAATCATAGTAAAACAATAAGGAGGGGAAGAGAATGCAAACAGGCACAGGGTAGGGTAAGCAGGCACAGAGTAGGGTAAAACTAACAGTATAAAGTCCGCACAACATCAAGTTTTAAAAGCTTTAGGAAAAAGAAAAGTTTTTAGCTGAGCTTTAAAAGCTGCGATTGAACTTGTAGTTCTCAAATGTTCTGGAAGAGCGTTCCAGGCGTAAGGGGCAGGTCATTTAGGGCTTTAAAGGTCAACACCAGCACTTTGAGACTGGAAACAAACTGGTAACCAGTGCAACTTGTTCTGGATGAGGGTTAAGTAGTGACCAAGGCTAGCCTCTTTAAGGAGTCTGGCTGTTGAATTTTGGACTAATTTCCCAAATGCAATTCAAAAGCTGTCCCACATCGAGTAAATAGCATTTATCCACACAAGATGCTGTGGCAAAGGCCTTATTTTCAAAGGAAGGGTATAACTGGCACGTCAAACATAGCAGGGAAAGGGCATTCTTCACTTTCTTTGCGACTGAGAATCAAGCAGCAGCCAGGGATCAAGTAGCACTTCCAAACTACCAACCTGATCCTATGGGGTGGGCTGGGGGAGGAGAATAAGACCTTGTCCAGGACACGCTCCAACTGACCATCTACCACTTACAGCTCTGGCTTATATGGAATGAGTTTCATTTTCGTGGCCCTCATCCAGCCCATCATTGCTTCCAAGCAACTAACTTTTCAAGGACTCTAGTGTCTCACTGAGGTAGATGAAGAAAGAAAGTTATAGTTCAGTTTCCCCCAACCTTGTGTGCTCTAGATATTTTGGACTTCAACTCAATCCCAGCCAGCACAGCCAGTGATCAAGAATTCTGGGGGTTGTAGTCCAAAACATATGGAGGGCATCAGATTGGGAAGGCTGTTGTTGAATGTCATAAACATACCACATCAGCACACCTGTCCTTGAATTAATTTCTCCCAGTGAATACATGTAACTAAAAATCCTGTGGGTTAAGATGGAACTCTGTGGCATCCCAGAGACAACTCCCACAGACTGGATCAATAAAAACCCAGCTCTGTCTTTTGCCACCTGTCCATCAGGCAGTGCTACCAATATCCAACACTGGCAGGTGACTCCGAAAGATACCATGAGCCAGTGTGGTGTTGTGCTTCGAGTGTTGGACTGGGACTCAGGACATCCAATTTCTAGTCCTCACTCTGCCATGAAGCTCACTGGGTCACGCTAGGCCAGTCACTGTCTCTCAGCTTTACCTACCTCATAGGGTTGTTGTGAGGATAAAATGGAGAGGAGGAGGACTGTGTAAACCACCTTGGGTTCCTCACAAGAGGAAAAAGCACAGGATATAAATGTAACAATAAATAATAATAAAATGATGGATGGTATGAAATGCAGACAAGAGGCTCAAGAGAAACAACAGGGCCAGTCACACTTCTTTTGTCAATTCCACAGTGAAGGTTGTGCAGTCAGTCGCATGGCCAGGGTAGTTTCTGATCCATAACTGGCTCTGATACTGGACAGCAAGAATGGGATTTCTCAGGACAGGTTTTGGTTGTGAATGGGGGAAATTACACTGGGTTGCTGTGTCATGCTCTGCCACAGAGGAATCCAGGCAAACAGCTTTTATGCCCACTTCCCCTGTGCTCTATTAATGATTTTGACCTCTTGCAGAGGCTAGGGGGCCCTCAGGTTCTCTAGCAGGAGGAGCTTCATTAATGAGGTGGCAGTTGGAGAATGGGAGTAGGTCACAATCACAGGAATTGCACAGCAAGGAGGAGGGTCTTTAAAGAGATGAAACACAAGAGGGGAAGCAGGAAGGTGAGACGCCTGCTGACAGGCACCATTGACGGCAGTGTAAAGTGGCAAATGAAATAGTGGCAAAGCTTTGTGGATGCCACATCATGGTTGCAAGCCGTAAAAGTTGACTGTATTATCTGGAAGCTCTCTTTGGGGAATTTGATGCATTTTGAATCCTTTTAATATGTTTTTGGAAAGACGGAGTTATGAACAAAAGCAGCTCTGAAATAAGGCAGGAGGACAGGGTAGAAAAATCTACTACTGAAAGCACCAAGACTGTTTTCCAAGGGAAAAATGACTTAACAGAATACCTAACATTTAAAAGTGAGGGAGCCAAGTGAACCTCTTTAGGGAGGGAATTCCACAACATGGGTGCCGCAACACGGAAGGCCCTGTCTTGCATCCCAGTTAGCTGCACCATTCAAGGAGGTGGAAAACAGACCAGGGCCTCTGATGTTGGACACCACAGGCAGGCAGCACCAGGAGGCAGTCTTTAAAATATCCTGGCCCCCATACCACTTAAGGCTTTATAGGTAAGAAGAAACAATTTAAATTGTGCCTGGAAATGAATGAATTGTAAGCCAGTGCAGACGGAAAAAAAATGGACCAAAATGATCAGCAAAGAGAATTCCAAAAATCAGTGTGACTGCTGCATTTTGTATCCATTGTAGCAGTTTCTGAATGCTTTTCAGAGGCAGCCCCTGACAGAGTGAGTTACAGAAATCCAACCTGGACAGGACTATGGATGTGTGGCAGTGGCCTGTTCTGTTTTGGCCAGGATGGGATACAATTGGCAATCTGGACAACTATGGTTAGAAAAGTGAGAAACTAAGAATGGGACAGTGTTAGGATGCATGTGTGGGAAAGGGTAAAGGTGTCATACTCTAAGATGTAGATTGGGAATTCTAGGAGTCAAGGATTCACTGCCTATGGCTGAGAGGAGAAAGGTTCTTCTTGGTTTGTGAGGTTTTTGGCATCCAGTAGCTATTTAGATTTTAATCTCAGTCTCTTCCATGTTGATCAGGTTAGGAAAAACTCCTTGATGGACTAAGAGTAGCCAGGTTGAGGTCTATACTATACTATACTATACTATACTATACTATACTATACTATATACAGAAGGAGCAGAGCAGTCAGTCCATTATGCATCCTGCTTTGTTTTAGCTGTAGTAGATGCCAGATCCATTCACCTCTACTCCTAATCTTTGTAAACTGCCCAGAGAGCTTCGGCTGTGGGGCATAATAATAATAATAATAATAATAATAATGATGATGATGATGATGATGATGATGTAATATGAGGCTGAAACATGTTTCCCTGCAGAAGTACTTGAAGTCTTCAGGATAGCCTCTACAGTCTGCATCAGGGGTGCAGAACCTCAGGCCCGGGGGCCAAATCTGGCCCTCTGGGGTTTCCCAGAAAGCCATGTCCCTTTCCATTGGCGTCACCCCTTTTCCTCCTGACCACTGATCATTTGGTGTTTTCCTAGCTTTTCTGCACTTTCCCCCCAATTCTAAAAGGTTGAAATGCCTCTCCTAAGACTTAGTAAGAATTTTAGGCTAAAATATGCCGGTATTTTTTGGCTCCACCCCTTTTGCCTTTGGCCACACCCACCATTGGAATGTGGCCCTGAGAGCTTCTCCAAAATAGAATTTGTCCCTCGAGCTGAAAGAGGTTCAGCACCCCTGGTCTACACTCAGTTTTGTGCTATAAAAGCAGCATTAATTCCTTCTCCCCTTCTTTTGCACAGATGGGATCCATAGCGTGGCTGCCCAGTGCACACTCCAGGTGACTATCATTACGGATGAGATGCTGACCAACAGCATCACGCTGAGGCTGGAGAACATGTCCCAGGAACGTTTCCTTTCACCGCTGCTGGCCCTCTTCCTTGAAGGGGTGGCAACTGTGCTGTCTGCTTCCCGTGACCACGTTGTCCTTTTCAACATCCAGAATGACATCGATGTGCAGGCTGCCCAGATCCTTAATGTCAGCCTGTCTGTCTTGCTGCCAGAGGGAGCCCACGGGGGCCGTTACATTCCTTCGGAGGACCTGCAGGAGCGGCTTTACCTCAATCGCACTCTCCTGGCGGCCATTTCGGAGCAGCGGGTTCTGCCCTTCGACGACAACATCTGTCTGCGGGAGCCCTGTGAGAATTACATGCGCTGTGTCTCGGTGCTGAAGTTTGACAGCTCAGCACCCTTCATTGCTTCCAAAACCATCCTTTTCCGTCCCATCCACCCTGTCAGTGGTCTCCGCTGCCGCTGCCCACTTGGCTTCACGGGTGACTATTGCGAGACTGAGATCGACCTCTGCTATTCTAACCCCTGTGGCAACAATGGGCAGTGCCGAAGCCGTGAAGGAGGATATACCTGCGAATGCCAAGAAGGCTACACTGGTGAGTGGCAATTATGGGACAAACAGTTATTAGAACAAGGAACCATCAGATGGGTTCCACTTATGCTTCTCTAATCTTCTAAAATCATTACCTCTTTTATTTGATTCTTTGGTTTGGACTAGTATGGGCATTCTACTTGGCCTCGTTTCATCATTATCTCTGCAGTGCTTTTTAGTGTGCAAGGTGTGTTTTATAGCTCATTTATGCTCAGGGCTGCTCAGTATGATGGGATTGGCTGAAGGATGACTATTTGTCCAAGACCACCCGGTTGGGTTTGAGGCTGAGTTGGGGGCTGGGGGGTCGAACCTGTGTTTTCCTCACATTGCACTAACAAGTCTATCCTCTGCGTTACACTGATCACTATTGCCTCCACCTGCTAGCTTCTGTGTTTCCTCTCCTCTGTTGCCTGTTTTATCATCTTTGTCCAGGGTGCTCTGTTTTCACTGTGACAGATAGCAAGCAAGATAAGATGGGTAGATAAAATAGATAGATGATAGAGAGATGCATACCAAAATAATGTAAATTCTCCTCCAAGAAAACCTGAAATTTGCAAATCATGTAAACTAAGCAAATTAGGCACAGCAGCTGCATAACTTACTCTGTTTCTTCTAAGCGGTGGGTGGGGATGAGGAGTTGTACAGGCCACTAAAACGTCATTCGCTGGCCATTGGAAAAGCTCCTCTGGTCCTCTTCCCCTTGCTTAGCTTTCCACTTTCTGAGATTTCAACATATATTGGCCACATGCTTGCAAGTCTGTCTTCACATCTGTAGCACCAAAACACTTGCTGCACTGAGTAATGCCAAATTCTGTGCTTCTGTGGAAACCTAGAAGACACATAGCTTCCCTTTTGCCTCTCTCTCTCTCTCTCTTTCCCTCTCCATCTTTATTTAAGTATCTGTGTTTCTGGTGACTAACACTAGTGGAGTCACCTGCCTTGCTGTGGTTCCCAGAGGAGCAGATGTGCTTTTTCTGGCAGGGCGGGGGAAAGAGAGAGAAAGCAATTAAGTTCCTCTTGTGAGATGAATGCGGGATGTGAATCATTGTTGTCTTGTGCTGGGCTATATTTTGCAGGAGAGCAGCAAGTGTTTCTAGGGTGGTTCTCTGCTTTATATCACAGGACGATGATCTCTCCTTGGTGCTGTAATGCTAGCTGGGGCCGAACCTTTCTTCTTTGGGGCCAGCGTGCTTAACATAGCTGGGCCTGAATTTGGCCCTGGGGTGGTACTGCTATTTGCATTCCTGCTGCTCTGTTGTGTTTGTGATACAACAGATGCAGCGGCCAGGGTATGAATGGCCCCTTGTTTGTGCCCCAGTTCAGCCGGATTTCTCTTCACAAAGGGCTGGACAATGGCAGGCTCACTACAGATTCACTGATAGGTTTCCCAGTAAGTACAATAAGCTGTTCTCCTCTCCTGACCTCTCACATACCGCTAAGAGATAAAAGTAATAGGAAGCTGGTCTTGTGTGGGTGTGATGCATACGTCTGCCTGCCTTTGCCTCTCTTTCACTGGGGGCTCCATGCTCTTGGTATCCTCAGAACCCATGGTTCCCATTACTTACCAATATAGCAGCATCTTCAGGTAAGCGGTTAAATAGCAAGGGACTTGCTTCAGAACCAGGGAGTGTTTGTCCATACCTGTACTGGATTCTGGCCTCCTGCTCAGGGATGGCATTGGCTAATGTAGATAAGAGCCCTCAAGCTTCTTCTGACATTACTTTAACAGACAACAGGCCTTAAACCTGTGCATGGTAGATGTGTGTTAGTGCAACTTCTGAATGCTGGAATAGAAGAGTGCCAGTAAGCAAAAAATAAAAACAAATTGAGCATCTTCTGCCAAATGCATACATACTCAGCACTGAAACAGATACTCATCAAGCCATTCTGAAGTTAATGTTGACACACATTTACCAACATAGGTCTTAAGTCCACGTTCTAAAAATTTAAGCTGGAAGTGGCCTTGCCACACTGATGGATTGATTTAGGGGTGGTCTCCAGCCAGTGATTCTCAAGCTGGTGATTTGCTGTTGCCATGGAACGTGCATGGTGGCTGCGCATGTGGCCGATAAAAGCCAGTGGAACAAATGTTTAAACTGGTGGCCACAGCAGACTTTCCTGTTTGTTAAGGTAACCTGTTGAGGACATTTTACCCCACCCCACCCCACCCCCCCTTGCTGAGATTGAGTGAGGGGAGACAAGGGGCCAGCCTTCTTTGTGATGGCACCTATTTATGCAACACCCTCCCTAGCTCTGCATGTCAGACATTTGTCCTTTTGGTGCCAGACTTTTAATTAAGCAGATTGATATACTTCACTTTTATGTTGGTTATGTTTTATCGTTTAGCTTTTTTTAAAAAAAATATCTGGGTTTTTGGTTCTAATCCTGTGTTGTGCTAACTTTATGCTGCTGTTGTTGATGTTGTTTATATAATGCAAACAAGCTAGTATAGGGATTTAAAGGGAGGGGTATCACATGATCAGAGTGAGGAGGCAGGTGAATGATTTTGGCAGCAGAGTGGTGGATAAGTGACCAAGCTGAGACAGCAGAAGACCACAGAAGGGAAGACTGCAGAGGTCTAGGTGATCAGGGTATGGACTAACGTTTTTGCTGAGGGGACTGAGACAAAAGACCACATTTTTCACAATGTTGTAAAGGAAGAGTCAAAATTACTTGGTGAAGGACCAGTGAGAGGAATAAAAAATAAAGCCAAAGCTACATGTCTGTTCAACAGGGGGGATAGTGACATTGTCAATTGATAAGGAGAGTGCACGAGGAGAACTTGGGATGTAAATTCATTAAAAATATAGAAATGCCCCTGATACAGCTACTGTTGGCTGCATTTGAGAATGCCTACTTTCAGCCAGCCACAAGAGATGGATTGTCCCTCTCCCATCCCTGCAATATCAATGATCCTGTTCTGCTTTCATGTCCTAAAGCAGGGGTGGGCAACTTGTGGCCCTCCAGAAGTTTTGGCCTACAATGCCCATCATCCTTCACGTTTGGATAGGTGGCTAGGGCTGATGGTGTTTGTAGACCAAAATATTGGGAGGGCCACAAGCTGCCCATCCCTGCCCTAAAACGACAAAGGAGGTGATGCTTCATCTTTGTCTCTCTTGCTGCAAGCTGCAATCCAGAAGAAGAGTGGCCAGCCCTACTGCTGGCTATACCCAGGCAAAAAAAAAGGAGCTCTGTGGAAAATCAGTCCTATCTTGCTAGTCAAGGGAGCCATTAAGGCTCATTCCATGGATTTGAATGCAGCCTAAATGCGTAAGTATGCAAGTCACATTGAACTTGCAAAATAATCTTGCTTGGTCTTGGTTCTGTGTTGTGATAGTTGTATGTTTATTTTGCAAGTCCAGTGAGAAATACTTTGTTTGTAAAGCTGTGAAAATGCAGCAGAAAGGGGAACAGGGCTTCTGAAACTGGATCAACAAGACCCCTAGCACCAATATTAATTCCAGCTCTGGCATTAATCATGTCGGTTCAAAAATCCCATGTCCTCCTTCTCCGTACTAATCATCTAGGCTAAAATCTCCTTCTCCCACGCCCGCTCCCCCACATCATCTGGCCCACCCACTCAGTCACTTGGCTTTCCCTGGGTACCCTCCAGACCTCTCATCAGAGTCTCCATCAAGTCATCTCAGGCCTGGCATAATTTCCTTGAGATTATCTGGTCTTGATGACAGTAGCTTTCCAGATTGCTTTGCAAGACCTCAAAATTCCAAGTAGCAGTTTGCCTTGAGTGGGATTTGGACTGAAGCTTCTGCTTAGCAGGCTCAAGGCACTGTTGGGAGAAAGGCTGTGGTGCATTAACCAGGCTGCAGTTTATACTGGTGAAGAGTAGCGACTTACTCCAAGGGCTAGAAATGAAGACATTTTTGTTTGTTATTCCCTGAGCATTTCCTCCCAGAATTGGAAAAGCGAGTTATAATCCTTTAATTTAAATCATGTATTTACATTCTGCATATTTTCATTCTGCTGGGCCAGGAAGTGTGTTACAAGAGAAATATTATTCTTAGTAGGGCTGTGCCAATTGTTTAGTTTTTGGGTGGAAAAACTAAGCTTTGGGGTGGGAGGTATCATTATCTGATACCTCCCACCCCTGTGCACTTTTGTCTTTTACTATTTGCCATGAGTTGCAGTTTTGAGCAGCTGAGCACTGGGGAGTTGCAATACCCTTTTGCTGTCTGGCCATTTTTCTGCTCAATCCACCAGCTGCTTTTCTCCCTATACAGGAAATGTTACTGGTACCCATATCTTTGACCCTATGAGCGTCATCACACAGGGGAAAATAGTGTTTGCTTACGGGGAGAGGGACTTGCAAAAAATCCGTGAGTGCCGAGCAACAAGCGTGCAATAAAACACTCGTCTGATGGAGCTCTTTGGGGGGCAAACAAGCTAATTTGTTGATAATGGTATATTATTAGTAGCATCAAAATTATAGTAGTTGTTGTTACTGGGGGACTAACAGTGATTCCTAGATAGAGGGATATGTTCCAGTGAATATCATTATAGCTAATGTTAACTGAAACTCACTTCTAGGCCTGCCATGTCTTAATAACCGTCTTATTAACAGCCAGTTGCTGTCATCACTGTATTTAATACAAAGAATCACAATGTAAGGATAGTTGTGCTATTAGCCACACTGAGAATGCACGGAGGTTGATAGAACCCAGCCTTATTGGCCGATCAGAGTGATGATCACTCACTGATAGGACATGATCTATGCTTTGTATTTTACAACTCAAGCTTACGCTGTTCCCTAAAATGCCCTCTGACTCTGAGGATGCTCCTTCTGGCATGTTTTTATTTGTTACATTTATAACCCATCTTTCCTCTAAGTTGCTGAAGGTGGTGTACATGATCCTTCTTCTCATCTTCTCTTTTTTATACAACAACTGTGTAAGGTAGGTTAGGTTGAGAGGCAGAGGCTGGCCCAAAGTCACCACTGAGCTTCATATCTGAGTGGGGACTTGAACCTGGGTCCTCCCCAGTCCCAGTCCAACACTCTAACCATTACACCACACTGGCTGAATAGGTGGGCACCTAATGTGTCCGTAGGCAGGGATGTTCCATCAAGGATCCCGTTGATGGTCTGTTCACAGAGAGGATAGTAGAAAAAGAAAGCCTCCGTACTTCATGCTCTCTGGGAAAGGGCAGAGTCCTGTGTCCATGCAAATGCCTGGGAGGAGAGATGCTTCTGTGCCCAGTGCGTAAGATGGACCCCTGAATATATTGGTTGGACAGAGAAGAGAGGCAAGGGGGTTTCTTATTGGCTGGCCTCCGCCCCCCCCATTTGATCAACCTAGCTCCTTATTTCTGCCGTTGTGTGCTCCCTGTTTTGATGATGACTCTCTCTCTCTGTGCAGGTGAAGGGGGAAGGGGAGGCAGACAGCATGGTGCGGGAGGGGGGGTAGAAGGGGGAATAGGGGCTTTGTCTGCTCAAGATTGGGGAGGGGCGCTGTGGGAGAACATTGGTTTCCTTGGCAACCGAAGCTGGTCACTAGGGTGAGGGAACCAGAAAGAGGCTGGGAATAAATCTTCTATTCAGAAAAAAAAATCCTCACAGGGTTGGAGATGGTGTGTATGTATGTATGTGGTGGGGGAGAGATGTGTGCAGGGGTGTGAGGAAAGGGGTGGAGGAGGGGCAGATGGAGAAGGGAAAGGCTTTGGGTAGAGAATGGGAAACGACAGAATAATGAGTCAAAATGAAAGGGAAGAAAGTGTAGCCTGCCTTTTAATCAGGTTTTGGGTGTATGTGGGTGGGTGTACAGTTCTCTTAAAATGTTGTGTACAAATTGCACCTGGAGAGTCCCAGCCCTTTCTGTAACCGCGATTCCTGCTTCAGCACTTTGCTCAGAGAGCCTCCACAATGCACAGCTGCCAAAATCTTGCCATGTTGCTGTGGCCAATGGCCTGAGCAATGAATTGAAGCCACCCATCTGCATCTTGCCAAAATCTTGTAAGAACCCCCAAAGTGATCCACTATGTTAGAAAATGACTCCTCATTGCCAATAGTAGCTTCTCTCCTGGGACAAATAGCAGTTTTGGCAAATGATTTTCAACGGGAGCACAGAACGGGTTGGGAAAGGGTTGATTCCTGTGCGCCATGGTCCCACTCCTGATTGGGCCCAACTCTTTGGCTTTTATAACCGAGTAAAGCATGCATTTGGCCCTATAGTTTAAATTTTTAACATAAGCATTTGCTTCTTGCTTAGGAGTATCATTAAGGAAAGGGTTTGTATCATCTGAGCCCATGCCCAGTTCCCTCTTCAATGCTTTGGTTTCCTGCATGCAATATGAAGAAAATGACCCAGAATTTCCTTTTAGAGAGATGCAAATTGCATGTGAATTCTTTTAGCTGGTGCTGCAAAAAGGAGTCCTCAATGAGTGCAGAGCAGGTGGGAGATGAGGCTGCAGCAGGTAGGAGCAGCTTGGGTGGGCAGAGCTGAAAGATGGAGCTTTTGGCTCCCCTTTTGGGGCAGGCAACAGTAATGTCAGAAGTCACCCGCTCTGGTGGTCACCACCACTCCTGCATACTCCTGCATAGGCCTGGCAGTGTAGAGGCTTGTAACACCTCCCGCCTTTAGCCGTGCACTGCCAGGGAAGCATCCCTAGCTTGGATCAGAAAGTTGGGGCCAACTACAGCAAAACTTCCATGCCTCATTTGATAAAATACTGTGAATTTCTTTTATATACCCTGCTTGGCAGCCTTTTATGTGAAGGTAGCATTGAGGAGTGAAGGGAAGGTAGTGGGCCAGGTCTAGCCCCACCTTCAAAGTACTCTGCCAACACTCCCGTTCACCCCTTCTACATACTACATATGTTAGGGACTGAACTTGGCCCTGGGGCCTCTAGTTGCTGATCTGTCTCCTATCATATGGTGGCTTTTATTCCTGTTAGAATGGCTTTTTCTAACAGTTCTACAAAACAGGTCCCACCCCCAAACAGGGTTTTGACTCTCTTCTTCTACTTTAGCAAAGCGCCTATACCTTCTAACAAAGTACTTTTGGGATGCACCAAGTTTCTATTAAATTATGTTCAGCCTGGGTATTTGTAGACCAGCCACAAGGCGCTGCATCTGCAGCCTGTCAGTCTGTTGCCTCACATAACCAGAAACCCTTGGAACAACTCCTTGAAACTTCCTTTAAGGCTTACTTCCAGTTTAGAATGTGCTACAAGGAAATTTCGTAACTTTGTCTGGAGGCCTTAAGCACATTTGCATCTGAGGATGTTCCACTGGTTTCAACAGGGCCAAGTGATGATGAGCATCTTCTAGAGTACAATCCCATTTATTCGGTCTTCAGAGACCCAGCTTGTGGGATCTAATTTACCCTGGTCAGTTTTTGACATGGAACAGACCTTTGTCAAGCACTCATACTTCAGATGAAACATCTGATTTTTTTTTTACCTCAACCTACTTGAGGTGTGCAGCTTCTTCAACAAAGGAACAGAATTTGCCACTCATCTCTGAAAAAATGTGATGTATTTTCAGCGCTCTGCTATGTAGCATATACGTCAAGGGTGTGGAGCCTCTGGCCCAAGGGTCTGATCCAGCCTGCAGAGATTTCGCATCCAGGCTTTTCAGCCTCCTCGGGTTCTGCCAGGTTGTGGGGCTTGGCCTCCAAACTCCACTCCTGGGAGGAATCCCCACTGTTAACTGAGGTCAGAGATAACACCATGCATTCCCCTGTGTGCCACACTCTCTCCCGGTTGATCTCATTGTGCATATTGAAGGTGGGTCCCTCTCTGGCCACTCCCAAATTATTATTTGCCTAAGATCTCCATCATCACTAATACTGGGTAGCATTGGATTTCCCTTCTTTAGTCATTTTAGTCCCCAGTTCACGTGAAGTGTCTTGAGTTTTCTGTTATGCGCAGTGGGCTTCAACTAGCAGAAAGTCAGCACCTACAAGATGGGCCACACCAGTGGCATCACCACCATTGTTTGTTTGTTTGGAGTTTCTTTTTTCAAGGGAAATGAGAAGGAGACACCAGATGCAAAAGAGGAGTGAGCTCATTTACCTTTAATAGCCATGTAAAAGAGAGAATTGTGGTTGCTACAACATGTTGCATAGCAAAGACAGAAGCTGTGACTTCCAAAGCCATTTCTTCTGCATAACTATTGAAGGTACAAGAGCTCTGTTTCCCTCTGTATTTGGGCACCATAAAGGGAAAAGAAGGATGCATAAGGTCGAAAAATTAAAAATGGGTCCCAGGTTGGGATTAAAACAGGGTGCAACCAGGTGCCCCCCAGATATTTTGGACTGCAACTCACATAATCCCTGACCATTAGCCATGCTGGTTGGAGGACTTATGGGAGTTGTAGTCCAAAACACGGGGAGAGCACCAGGTTGCCTATCTACAGTATTTTTAGTCTGGAATGTTTGAACGCTATTGTCTTAGGGCATCTCTGATTAAGGGTTTTGCTGGTGTGGTGGGAAGACTGGATGTACACGTTCAGTACATCCAGTCCTTGTAAGCTTAATGACCAAAGCTGTGATAGTGACATGAGGATTCTACTGTACCACATCATAACTGCATCTCTTGGGGTATCTATCTTGAATTTTAGATCTAGTGCTAAGGCTGCAATCCTTTGCAGACTTGCTTGAGTTCAATCCTACAGGTGTAGGATCAGGTTAAAGCACATCACGGCAAGCTCCTGTGCAAACATATCCCCGCTGTTGGGAGTCAGTTGACTTCCTCTATTCATAGGACCTAGGGTGGCCGCTTATGCATTGCCAAAAAATAATAATAAAAAAAAGCTTGCACAACACTTACATATGGTAACTTATAAGTAGAGATGGAAATTTAGAAATAATTATTATAATTTGAATTGAAATAGAAATACACTGCAATTGATCTCACCGTAGTGGGGAAGGCTGTGACCAGGTACCTTGTGTGCCAGCCTGCCCAGTCTGCTGTCCAGGTGCTGACTGTCCATGGGCAGCATCAAGGCCCCCTTCTGATGGTTCTTTAAACTGGATTTGGATTGTCTAGTTCTTTAGGCAAAGGAGGGAGCACGGCAACCCTAATAGTAACCCAGCCTGTCTTAATGGAATGCTGTCCCCTGGCCTTAACACAGCAGTTTAAAAAGAGACGAGGGGAGGGAGATGTTGACAAACTGCAAAGAGTTCAGCTTTGAAGATAATAGAAAGTCTAACATATTTAAAGCAAAGGCTGAAGAGAAAAGTGTACATTTAGGAGAAACAGATGGTTAGTGAGGAGAAGAACATGTTGCAGTTTTCAAATATTTAAAAGGATCTGAAAATAAAGAGGGAGAACAATTGTTCTCTAGATTTACTACGGATGTGACAAAGAAAAGTGGGTGTGAATTACAGGAAGACAGATTTAGATTATACATTAGGACAGCCTTCCCCAAGCTCTAGAAGTGTTGGACTGCAACTCCCATTATTACCAGCATCAGCGATGGCACTAGGTGTGAGAAGACTTCATTACGATATCACGGGGCTGGGCCAACTTTGCAACGCTACACAGTTCAGCTGATAGCCCAACCTTCTTTAAAAAAGGTTGCTGAACTCTCAGAAATTAGAGAAGGAGGTTGAAGTAGGATTTTCTACTACCGGGCGTGGGGATTCAGTGTCCTGCTTAGCCGCTTGTCCTCCACCTTCACTTGCAGAAGCAGGATAAATTATGCCTATTGAACAAAGATATGCAAAGTGACTTAATTTATGCAGGCCGCAAAGCTGATCTGAACTGGGGTTACTTTGTATGGCAATGGCAAGAAACTAACGTGGAAGCAAGAATGCATGTTATCAGGCAAAGGATTTTATCTACCTCCTCCTCCTCTGCCTCTACCTCCTCCTTCTTTGTTTTGAGCACAAGTTTATACACAGTCCCGGGGAAGACACCTTAAGTTTAGCGGTTTGCAAATTATGAGCTTAGACTGTTTAGCCATCAAAGTCTTCCCCCTTCTAATTTCAGCTTTTCTGCACTGCCAGATCTTGTTTTTTTAAACCCTCAATCTCTTGCAGTATCTCCAAACCGGGCCAACGCCCTGGGAACTTGGAAATAAAACTATGTAAGCCAAATAATATAAGGGTATGGGGATGGAAAGGCACACAGAAGTCTGCCTAAACTATCAGTCTCTCTATATTTCTGGGAACACAGGGAAAAGGGGTTTTTCAAATGAGCATTCCCTTCTTTCAAGAAGTGATCCCATTGTTAAGCAGATTCCATTATTATCAAAGGCAGCTGCATGTGTGCTGGCGGGGTAGCTCTATTCTTTTTAATGAGATCTTCTACATTTGGAAATCTTTTGACTAATCAACGGTTTCACCAAACCAGGCTGAGGATTGGCAGAAAGATGGGGCATAAGTTCTGATGGGGCTAAAGTGGGTACCCAGAGTTTACACTGCTAAATTTCAGCCTGAGTCCTGAATGTCTGGATACAGCAAGGACAAAAAAATGCACCTTCTATAACCTACATGTGCATGCACGACTGCACGTGCAAGTGTTTGCATATACAAACACAGCCTCCTTCTCTCTATCTCTTTCTTTCTGGAAAGGTAAGGACCATATATGCATTATTCCCAGAAATCATCTCTGAGATTATACACTATGGTGGTAAAATGGGCTTGCTAAATATTTCTGCTTGGGTGGGAAATCCCAGTCACAGCCAGCCTCAGGCTGGTATCTGGGAATAAAGTGGAAACTGATATCACTGCTGCCTACTTTTAGAGTGTTATTATAGTTCTTATGATCTTTGTTATTGTCTTAAAGAGTCTCCGCACTTGGGGCCATGGGAATATATGAGCTTTGAGATGCTTTTACTCCTTCTGGCTCTACTGAAGCGTCAGAAACCCAAAGAGCAGAAGAAAGTCATCCATACTAAAGTTTGTTACTAAAATAGCAAGCACTTTTATCCAGTCTATTATTTGAGACCAGAATTGATTGTGAAGTTTTTTTATGAAATGAAATGAAATCTTTTCCTTAGTAGGACTACATATTCTCTTTTGATAGCAGAATAACAAAAAATAAAAGAAAATAAATATTTTAAAAATATAGATTTCTAAGAGATTATTAGCAGCATAGTTAAGAAGTCTGGTCTATTGGTCATCTCATGTCCATATTTGTTTGGTTATAGTCCAAGAGCCAGAGCAGGATTTATTTACCCAAAGAGTGCAAAAGCTTAGTGAATATTTTTTGTTTATACGTGATATAAGTGTCTCAGAAAAGTGAGTCTTACAAAATTCCAGTGGTGGGGGGCTGCTTGATGACATCAATATGGCTGCCACGCTATTATGTAGTTGCCACATTTAAATATGCATAACCTCTCACCCGTTTATGCTACAGAGATGATTTTTTTCTGAAATGTTTCAAATTTAATGACAGATACTTTTTGTAATTACACATTTTTGTTAACTCCATTAGTTTTGGAGATAATTTCATTTGAACGTATAAAATTAGTGTTCACATTGGTTATATGTGGCGTTTAACAATGATTTACTCAAAAACTATATGACCTTTGAAAGAATACTCAATAACAAAAAAGTTGCATTTTTAATGAGGATTAAGAAAATGTATAACAACATGGGGTTTACCCCAACACTTACGGAATTATGAGTGATATCTCATTATATGTCCACTTTTTCAGGATTGTTTGATTGTAATCATACAAGGCTTTCATTTCAAAAGCATCCACCCTAAATATCTCTTGATCTGATGCACAGATAATTTTGAACATGTTCAACCATGATTTTTACAGTTGAACATGTTCAAATGTTCTTTACAAAATTTCAAACAGGTATGATGTTTGACGTTTTCATCAAACGGGTATGATGAAATATTTAAAAAGACAATTTATTAGGTTGAATTGTTTTTAACAAATGTTTTTAAAATCTTCAGCAAAAATTTACAATTTACAAAATAAAAACTATGTTCTGCGAGAAGGGTTAACAAATAAATTTCATCGGATGTCCTCTTCACTTTCATTGGAACTGCTATCATCACTGTCAAAATCACTTTCCTTGTATTTTTCACTGTCCTCTCCTGTGGCCATTTCAAAATTTTCAGGGAGTGTTGGACCATCGTACCATTTTATGTGGTACCTGCCATTTTCCAAGTACCAGCCGTGTTCAGCAGGATCAAGGCCGTCGTCAGGTTTTCTACAATCTGCTTGTTTCCACAGCCAAGACACTCATTTGCTTCTTTAATCTTTTGGATCAAAGCAGGCTTAGATGGAGGCAGCATTGTTGGGTCAATCCCTTTAACTTTGGAGAATGCCTTAGACTGGATCTTAGGTGTTGTTTTCTTCATAAATAGTCTGTATCTTGCTTCACTCACAGAGGAGTTTCTAGGGTGGCCATACATGGCACAGGCAAATTTCTTCAACCCAACTATCTTTTCTTCGGTTAAAGTTAATGACTCTCCTAGCTGGCTGAGAATTTCTTGGAATTCATGATTCTTTTTTATGATTTCCAAGGGTCTAACTTTTCTCTGTCTTGCAAATGCATCTGTGAAATCAGACCCTGTAAAAGCGTGGTAGCCAGACAAGGCCTCTACCAGATCATGTCCAAGCTCCTCTGTGATACAAGTTACATTGATCGTCTTTCTGCTGTTGTTAGAAGACACGCCACAATCAAACCAAACCTGAGAGTTTAGGAAGTGCTTTTGATGGTAAATTAACAAAACCAACACATCAGTGTCATTTGCTCTAACCAGGATATTCTTTGCCTGATCTCTACCAGCTGATGTATGTTGGATGTGCCAAATAATCCTTGTGTCTGCCTCTTGATGATGGCAAGCAAGATCAGGCACCTCTGTTGCCTCAACACTGACATCCTTGCTGGTGTATTTGTAACACATAATCTCTGCTCTGACAAAGAGAATTTTGCCTGCCAGAAGTGAAGCATACTTCTAATTTTTCCACTCATTGCTTAGGAAAGATGTAAGGGATGTTTTAAACTGCTCATTCCAAAGTGCATCAACTCCCTTTTTGGGGGTCTTCTGATCTGCCCCTGTTACTTTGATGTCACTAGTTGGTATAGTTGTTCGCCGTTCATGTTCACAATTTTTTATACTTTGATAGCTGTAAGTGTCAAACACCAGGTGCACTTCCTTAGCTGGTGTACTACTAGTAATGTGCTCCAGTAATTTACGTGCAAGAGCTCTGTAAGTTTCCAGGAACTTCAAAGTGTACAACATGAACATTGCATCATATACAGCCACATTTGTGTGAGGTTGACCTGTAGTTATATCATTTCTTAATCCTCATTAAAAAATGCAACTTTTTTGTTATTGAGTATTCTTTCAAAAGTCGTATAGCTTTTGAGTAAATCATGGTTAAACATCACACATAACCAATTTGAGCACTAATTTTATATGTTCAAATGAAATTATCTCCAAAACTAATGGAGTTAACAAAAATGTGTAATTACAAAAAGTATTTATCATTAAATTTGAAACATTTCAGAAAAAAAATCATCTCTGTAGCATAAACGGGTGAGAGGTTATGCATATTTAAAAGTGGCAACTACATAATAGCGTGGCAGCCATATTGATGATGTCATCACGCAGCCCCCCACCACTGGAATTTTGTAAGACTCACTTTTCTTTGACACTTATGTCATATATAAACAAAAAATATTCACTAAGCTTTTGCACTCTTCGGGTAAATAAAACCTTCCTGGCTCTTGGACTATTAGGGCAGGACTTTCATGGCAGCAATGCCTGGAATATTTTACCTCCAAATACATTGATTTAATTTTCTTAAAGGATTTGTACTCTGCCCTTTAAATAAGTTTTTTCCCCTCCTGCAGGGCAGCTTTGCTAACACATCAATACAAAATACAGTTAATTAAAAATCAACAATATAAAACTTCACAACAAACCTAAAAAAACAGCATACAAAACTAGTTTCATCAGAAATTGATGTTGTTAAGAAGGCTGGGAAACTAAAATGGTTTGCAAAGTATGGGCCAGGTGAGGACCCTAGGGAGTGCTTTCCAAAGCTGGAGAGCTGTTTCTCTTGTTGCCCCATCCACACTTCAGATGGCAGCTGCACGGAAATCTAGAGGCGGGCTGGAAAAGGTTATCTTTATGTATGTATGAGCCGATGTGGAGGCAGGCAGGCAGTTCTTTGGGTAGCCTGGTCATAAGTCATTCAATAGCCTTCCTCAACTTGGTGCCCTCAAGATGTGCTGGACTGCAGCACCCAGCATTAGACGACCTGCAATGTTTGGACAGTCTTCAGAGGCAGCCCCATGTACAACACATTCCTGTAATCAAGCCACAAGCTTAGGATCATTGTAATCAGGCGATATCTTTCCAGAAGGGGCACAACTGAGACCCCAGCCTCAGCTATATCATAGTATATCCAGATCATAGACTAGTAGTAGAGAGCTCAGGTGCTGAGTTACGATAGTAGCCAAAACGGGGCTACTGAGAAAAAGAGGGAGGTTTTGGCATGTGCCGCAGAATCCCAAGGTTTGCTGAAGTAGGGGAAAAAAAACATTAGAAAAGAAAACTTAAGGGTGGGGATCCAAAACAGTCCAATGAGGACTGAGCATGCTCAGTGGACACAGAATGCTGGGAGTGAAAAACTGGAGGGTGGAGGGGGAATGGAATTAAGTATCCAAAAAATAGGCATGGCTGGCCGGCATAGCCCTCATTTACACCAAGCAGGATATTGCGGTATGAAAGCGCTATATAAAAGGCAGGAGCCACACTATGGCTTTATAGCGGTACTGAAGTGCACTGACAACTGTTGGGGCCCATTGATGCAGACCATATACCGCCTTCATAGTGCAGTATCCTGCTGGGTGATGCTCCATACTGTGGAGAACCCCACACTGCCATCGGTGAAGACGGAAGAAAGAACGGGAGAGAGCAGTGTGTGCATTTTAACAATTATTTTTAAGCCTATGTGTTTAAAATAGTGTAATCCTATATATGCCTACTCAGATGTAAGCCCCATTAAGTTCAATGGGATTGCAGTCTAACAGGCTTTTGTGGCCTGTTTGCTTCTCTAATGATTTTCTGTGGAGAAACCAAGGTTTTCTGACTTTCTCTGGGCAACGTGCATATGGTTTGTGCTGTAAACTTGGCTTGTCCAAATTGATCCCATCTTTATTTATTTATTTTTAAGACACCATTATGGCCTGTGGGATTCTCCCTAGTGATTCTTACTTATCAAAACGTTTGGTCCTTCTGAGTCAGTTATGGTGGTTGTGGCAATTATATTTTTTTTCAGAGCCAGTGGTGATGGCTAGTGGCCTTTTTCTTTTTTGATTGTCAGCCATTCATGTTTGCTGGGGATTTTTTTTAATATGCTATGCAATGGACTTAAAATATATATCATTATTGGCTGTGGCTTGACAAATTTTGTACCTTTAAAAAAGTGTGTGCCTATTCTGCCTTTGCGCTGTGGTGTTGCACTATGTGACATTTTAAAATAATGCAATGATCCACTGCCTTGCCAAGCTTTCTGCTTTTCATTGTTTCTCTGTGTTTTGCCATGTAATACTTCTGACGAAACCTGTGCTGCATGGCCTTGGCAACTTTCATGCCTTTCAACCTGTTGCACCATGTAATTGTTTTTTAAAAAGCTGTGACTCATGGCCTGCTATGCTGCATGACCTATTAGAATCCATTAATTAATTGCAGTCGGAAAGACCAACTCTGCTTAATGGAACTTTCTTGTATGTCTTAGAGAACTGCTTTGCTGCATGAGTGGCCAACTTTTTTTTTAAGTTCCTCTACCTTTGTTTCTGCATTTCAATATGTTATGTCTTAAGAAACTACTATGCTGCATGGATGGCCAACTTTTATGATTTTCTGCCTTGTTCTCCAGCAGAATGATGACCCCTCCAGTTCCACCCCTGCCAGTGGCTCACCTTCTGCCCCACCAGCTGCCACTGTGCACTGCACAACATTTTGTTGCAAGTCCAACATGTAATCTCTCTCTCTCTCTCTCTTCCCCTATATTGATATCTACATTCTGTGATGATTTCCTCCTGAGGCTAACATCTCTCCTTTTGCTGATCAGAACCACAGGTGTAGATCTGAGGGCAAGACTGGGGGCCTGGAGCCTTTTTTCATAATTGCTGAATAAAAAATGTGTTTGACAGACAAAGTAATTTGAAAGAAAGAATATCTCAGCTGAGTGTCTGGCTGTCATCTCTCATCATTGCACAAGCTTTTTTTTATTGCAAAACCAGAGCAGTTGCTTTTCTGATTAATTTTTATTGCCAAGAGTTGAAAGGTTGGATCTGTTCCTTGGCAATTGCCATAGTATACAGATAAATCCACAACTTACCATGACATACCCCCTTCTTTTCCTTTCAATTGCTGAATGCCAAAGAGAATCACATTGATACTCAAGGCTTCAAAATCATGCATGGTTGGCTTCAGTCGTCTGTGCTCAGTTCCACAGAGGCCTTCAAGGAAATTCCTGCTCCAGGCTTTCTCTTTCTCCTGTTTCTTCAGCCTACCCTTATGTAAAACATTGCTTCCTGCTTCCTAACTTGCAGTAGCTGCCCTTGGGACATTCTTCCCTTCCTCCTTGAAGTAGACATGGCATCAAGAGATCCATGACTGGATCTCCCAAAGTTTTTTTTTAAAAATAATTTATAGCCATTGGGGAGGGAGAAATCCAGTGGACTCCAAGGATGGTGAAGGAAGGGTTCCTCCTCACTATTTTGCTTATGAAAATGATTCCCCACTTGGAAGCCACTAATTGCTACACAGGGGAAAATATGGAGGAAACTATAGGATTCTTTCCAGATAATGTGGCCACTTACATATGCTCAAAAAAAGAGGAAATAAATGACCAACAAAGAGGACATGGGTATGCATAAAATTTGCATATGTTAGTTTATATGCGGAGATGCACATTTAGAAAAAAGTACTAGAATTTAAATAGCAGTACAATCCATCTTACCATATGGGGGAAGACTGTGACCAGGTTACTTGTGTACCTGTTCAATCTACTGTCCAGCTGCTAATTGTTGATGGACAACTTCAGAGTCTATGCTCTCCTTTCTAGGGTTCTTTATCTTTAAACTGGACTTGGACTGAATTGCCCTTCAAATAATGCTGGAGTAGGCACCAGTTGCTGGGGATGGTGCTGTTGCACCATGTCCTGCTTTGTTGGTCCCTGGTTGACAGCTGGTTGGCCACTCTGTGAACAGAGTGCTGGTCTTGATGGACTCTCGGTCTGATCCAGCATGGTACTTCTTATGTTCACTTTGATGCCCTCCATATGTTTTTGACTACAACTCTTATCAGCCCCAGCCAGCACACTCAGTAGTAAGAGATTATGGGAGCTGTACTCAAAAACACCTGGAGAGAACCTGATCACCTATCCTTGAAATAGTGGATGCCTTCAAACAGAGTTTTTCAAATAGAAGAGTGTCCCATGTAAAGTAGGACACATGGCCACCCTAATTCCAGAACAAACAGCAGCTGCGTGAGGGAGATCACGGATTTCCTTGTGTCTAGTTTGGCCCTAAAACTGCAGATGTACAACATAATCCTAAACAGCTGATAATTAACTCCCAGTGAGTTCAATGGGATTTGTTCCCTAGTAATTGAGTTTAAGATTGAAGCCTAACAGTGCCAACTTAAGCATTCTTACTCAGAAGTTAGTTCTGCTTTCAATGGGGCTTGCTCCCAGGTATGTCTGCATAGGGTTCTGCATTAAACTATTTCTCACAATGTTCTGTTTGAGTTTCTGCTTTGCTGCTTTTTATTTCTGTTGTCTTCTTTCCATTGCTTTGTCTGCTGCTGCTTAGTTATGTTTTTCTGTCTATTCTCATCTCAAGTCAATAAAGCATTTGTTGGACTAGCACTCTGGAAGCCTGGCTTCAACTCTTTGCTGAGTCATGGATTTCTTGATTGGCCTTCAGAAAGGCATCCTCTTAACCTAAGTTCCCCGAGCATGTAAAATGGGTATATTGATGATCTATCCCACAGAGCTATGGTGAGGATGGATAAAAATAGGGACTCTAAAACACTTTTCACTTCAACAGTTTTATATGAATTGTGTAGTGAAGGTCTGTCTGTAGACAGGCCAGGAGCATTTTCATACCTCCCTTCAGAAGCTATGTTGATGCTTCATTCTTGTTTTTGTTTTTTTGCATTCTCCTCTTCTGTCCCTCTCCTCTTTGCATGTCTCACTTCTCTAGGTGCGTTCATGTTACAATGGACCTGTGTTGGCTTAGGAGACATCACTCCTTCAGCTGTTGCTAACTGCTCTAATGGGAGCTGTAATCCAAAACATCTTGAGGGCACGTACTTTCATTTATGGTAGTCTTGCTTATATATACAGGGATTCTGAAGATTAGTACATAGAGAATTAATGGTTATTACTAGAGAAACAATTGTATATGATCCAGAATTATTTTTATTTTATTATTTATTTTATTATTTTTATTATCAATATATAAAGGATTTAATACTGGATTGAAATGTAAAGACTTAATAATATTCCTGTTGATGGCTGCTCATCAAACAATCACGCAGTAGTGGAAAAAAATGGACAATTTGAATTTATCTGCTTGGTACGGAAATACATGGTCTGTGGCAATATCAGAAAAAATAACTTATGCCTTGCTTCAAATTCAAGGGAAATCAGAATCAACATCGTTCGATGACATATGGGGGAGATTCATTCAATATGCATCACATCCGAATGTACAAAAAATGTACACCTGCTTGAGCTCTGAATATATGGACATTGTAACAAGTGAAGGAATACAGCATATTTATGATTTGGGGTATTCTTTCTTTCTCTCTCTCTCTCTCTCTCTCTCTCTCTCTCTCTCTCTCTCTCTCTTTTTTGGTCTCTTTTCTTCCTTTATATATTTCTCTCTCTCTTTCTACTTGATTAAGCTTCCTTACCCTAGAAGTTGTATCAACCAACTTTTATTTTTTCCTTTTTGTATATTACGTATATTCACGTAACTATTGGCTTGATATTAATTGTTAGGGGATTGTTTGTATTCAGTCCTTATTTTTGTATCACTTTAAATAAAAATAAAATAATTTTAAAAAATCTTGAGGGCACCACATTGGGAAGACTCCTTCATGGAATTATTGCAGGCCTTGGAATGTGAAACTGGACATATATGAGTGTGTTGTTGGATGAAAGAATTTAAAAACAGAACTAATGGGAGGAAGCAGGCTCTACCTCCTCTCTGACATTTTAGACTTTTAGGATCAATTCGTGTCACCATATTGGAGGGTTCTTTATGTGTGTGTGGAGTGCATCCATGCAGAGTTTTGCACATGCCAAAAGGGGTCTACGTATTCAGCTTGCCAATGAAGTCACATTTAACGTGCATCTACTTAGCCCACTGTCAGCAGACTTGGTGTCCCAAGAGAATTAATGTGGCTTGAGTTGCATTTAGCTCATGATAGAGCCATTATGTCACTGAACTCACATTTTTGGCCTTCTGATTTGGATGTGTGAATTGACTCTATTTGCCTTGAAGAGGCTTTGAACAGTTTACTAATTGACTTTGGGAATTTGGGGGCCATTGTTCTTGAACCCCTTTGCATGGAAGGCTCCTGTGGTGTGTATATTTGTGAAATAACTTTTTTTTGCAGAAAGTGTTGATGGCTCCTCTCTGCTTGTGCTACAGGGGAGAGTTGTGAGGTGAACTCCCGCCTGGGCCGCTGCACCCCAGGAGTCTGCAAGAACGGTGGCACCTGCGTCAACCTTCTGGTGGGCGGGTTCAAGTGCGACTGCCTGTCAGGAGACTACGAGAAGCCCTACTGCCAGATGAGTACCCGCAGCTTCCCAGCCCACTCCTTCCTCACTTTTAAGGGCTTGCGCCAGCGCTTCCATTTCACCCTCACCCTCACGTAAGTACCTGGCTTGGGGAAAAGGGAAGTCCAAGAAAGAGATGCAGTCATATGCCCATCTGTGCCTGTTTCCCCTTCCTCAGAAATCATCCCTGTGCACTGGACTATGAGATATCAGAATAACTAACTCTGCTACAATTATTGCTACTATTTTGTTTTAAATCTCTTTCTTGTTTTGACAAGTTGTGCAAGCCAGATTGGGGTATCCCGCAGGCCGGACGTTCTGCACCTCTGCTCTACGGGCACCTAAAAATTATCACCATTACGTTTTGATGAGTAACATAATTCTGATGACTGATGAATAAATGGAGGGAAAGCACATCATATATTGAATAATAGGATATAATCCCAGTGAACAAAAGATGGAATAAGCCCCTGAAACTGACTCCACAGGGTCCTGTATGTATGAGAAAGAGAGAGGGGGGCTTCTTTTCTGCCTTTGGAAATACTCACGTGACTAGGCAATACAGAACAAGCTTCAGCATATCTGAAGCTTGTTCAGAAGTTAGTCCCAATGTAACAGCAAATGAAGCTTACTCCCTAGTATGGCCTTCCCCAAATCTCCAGATGTTTTTGACTACAGTTCCCATCAAACCCAGGCTCAGCATGATGGGAACTGTAGTCCAAAGCATCTGAAGAGTGCTAGGTTGGGGAAGACTGCCCTAGTTAGTGTATTTAGCATTGCAACCTTAAAGGGTTTCTGATACAAATCCAGATTCCTTTCCCGTTCTCCCCACCCCACCTCTGCTGAAATTTTAAAAGGGTGGTTACTTGGGGCACATCTGCATGGTGATTGAGAGCTGGATGTGCATCATCCCAGGGGCTTCATCTTGCCCACGGCTCCTACCTGTCCACCAGAGGATGGATATATAGACAGCAGTGTTGGCACTGTTTATTATTTATTTATTTATTTATTTATTTATTTATATAGCACCATCAGTGTACATGTTTGCACAACCAACGTCATTGTATCAGTGCAAGCCCAGCCCAGGAAAAAGGTAGCTGTTTTATCCAGGACTCTTCTTGCCCATCCAGTTCTGTGACAAGCTGACAGTGTGGGGAGCTACCTTTATTTGCTGCTTTGGCGCATGCTTGCTGCTCACCTTCCAGGCCCTCGCCCCGGGCCTTTTACCCTCTACAGGTGTTTGCTGCTGACTGGAGACAAGGGTGTAATGGGTGCTGGCCAGTATTTTCTTCTCTCTAGCTGCTGTATCAACACCTGTATCTGTATCAACACAGATAAAAGCACCCAGAAAGGAACCCCCTCTAGGGGGAAGTCTGGCAAAACTTTTGAGTGTCAGTATATCTTGTTTCCCATTCTTCCCATTGCTTGTGGATAGGATATGTGCTGGTGAGGACCTAATTCCCTTGGGCTCGTCTGATGAGATCATAGAGCCCTCCCCCATTTCCTGGCCTTGCCCACCCTATAATCCCTCCAATTCCATCCCCATTGTTAGCCCAGCACAAAGGAGCCAGCCAGCCAAGGCCCCTTTGTCCCCGGCCGGCCGAGGGTTGGTTGGAGCTCCCCATTTGCTGTGCATACTTGTCACAGCCTTACCCCATTGTGTGGGATGGGGGTGGGGGGGCTGCTGCCAAGTGCTGACAGTCTATAAAGAATCGGCCCAGGAGAGCAATACAGAGTGGGGTCACCAGGGAGGGGAAGGCCTGCTAGTCTCAGATGGGAAACACATTTTGTGGCCCTGATAAGCAGCGGTGGCCATGGCTGGTGAGCCTATCATTTCTGTAGCAGAAGTGGCTGCTACAGTAAACCAGTTGTCCACTAATCTGGGACTTCAGTTCAGCTTTGAATGTGTGTGTGTGGGCAGGTGGAACCTCTTACATGTGGCCCATAATTGATTTGGAGCATTGCTGCAAACATGGGGTCAAAAGCAGGAAGGGTTGACTTCCAGCTAGTGAGACATTGCATCCTTGAAAAACTGGGAATCACAAGGTGGGCTTACGTGGAGCTGGTCAAAACTTCAGAGAGAATGATAGAGAGACAATGTTCTTAATGAAGATATGAGCATGCACTGTCATACACAGTGCATTCAGTGTCTTTTTAAACATGTGGACACAGAGAATGAAATGTGTAATGTAGGTAGTGTAATGTAGGAGCCATATTAAATAGGAATGACGAAATCTAGAAACGTGGCTACTTAATGTGAATGATCTGGTGTCTCCTGGCTCTGTGAACTCATGTTTATCTTAAAGATGTGCAGCATTTGTTTTTTAACTATATTATTGAGGCCAACCTCTGAGGGACCTCTCCTGTGCTAGGAAAGAATTCTAAGAGTTCAAAAACTGTGACATTGTACATGCATAATGGTGTTTATGTGACAGCCTCATGCAGGCTGAAACGCAAAACCATTTTGAGTGTCCCCTATGAATGCTGTCCTAGTCTTTTCTACTGCATAAAAGAGTATGTGTATGTCAGCTGATAGGTGCTTTATAAATGTTAGTGGTGATGGTGGTTAGCATTATGTAATGAAGAGGCCATGGGACTGTGAATCAGGATAATGCAATGTGATCAACCTGGTTAATTTCATGGTCCAGTCTGGCTAAGAAATCTGTCTTGGGGCATGGGGCAACCATGCTACTGCAGGGAGGATATTTCTTCCCACTTAAAAAAAAAAGCCTTTCTCCATGACATGCTAGCTGGGATTTTTTTGTTTGTTTGTTTTTACACAGGCATGCATTGAAACAGGTAATTTCCCCCATCTGCTATCTGAAATGGTACTGTCCGAGAAGGACTGACATAGTTGCCAATGGGCAAATCTAATCTGCTCTGGTGGAAGTATGTAGGAAATAGTGAGCAAAACATACAAATTACCATTTCCTGTCATTCTTGCCTAACTTCTGGCAGTGAATTCAGTTCAGTTCAGATATAATGTATACGGGATGATGAGTACCCGTATTTCCAAAATATAAGGGAAAGTAACATAGTTCCCCTAGGTAATTTGTCAGCGGAGAGAGGATGAGATCATGTGTCACCTGTGAATGGGGCTAGTCTTGTTTATTACGACCGTTGAATTCCTGTGTTCTTTTTTCTGTCACTCCCCATTCCTGGTCTGGTGCCAGGAAGCTATTGAACATGATAGTAGAAACCAGACTGTCTTTGCTCTGCCAGAAGATTGCAAAAAGCAGGAAGGAAAAAATTGCATAGAATCAATACATCAGCCTTAGTCCTCCAAGGAAGATAACTGTATCTGGTGCTAGATACAGCGCTTCCATCCAGGTGTGTTCCTACTCCTTTGGTCTAGAGAGATGGTGCCACATGCGAGTCTCCCCTTTCTGTGATGCCCCAACGAAGGGCAAACAATGCATTTCTCTTTCATTGACATTTATCTAACGAACCCATGCACACAACCATTTTAACATGGTGTTGTCATAGTGAATGTAGATCTAGTTAATATATGTGGGGTGGGATGGGGCTATGGTAACTAGTTTTGTGATCATAAGTCAGCAACTCATCACCACCAGCTCATTGAATGCACATTTTGAACATTTTCTAGATGTTCACCTACCATGTGTCATTATTCTCACAGGATTGGTCATGATACTAAAAAAGGACATTCTTGGTTTGTTTATTTATGTATTCATTGCATTTTTATACCACCCAATAGCTGAAGCTCTGGTTGTTCTGCCATATTCATAGCAATAATAACGAGCGTCATCACACAGGGGAAAACGTGTTTGCTTACCGTTGCTTCTCTGCCCACGTGTTTGTCCCTCATTACTTCCTCTTTTGAAAGAGGAAGTAAACAACTTGCACGTGGCCCCTTGATCCCGTAGTGGCAAGCTCTGTCTCAAAAAATAAGTCAGACTTACTGGGGTGTTTTTTTGTCATGCAAAAGAAAGTTAAAAGGGGCAGGAGGCATGTGGGAGGCATATGTGAAAGGGACCTGTGAAAATCCGTGAGTGCCCAGTAACGAGCATGCAATAAACACTCGTCCGATGGAGTTCAACATGAATTTGCTCTAACATTCTTCACAAGAGCCCCTCACTACATAGTCTATCTGGTATTTCCCTTTCCTAGCAGCCCTATGAAATAGGGAGCAGAGAAGGAGCTGCCTTAGCCACTAATAATTTTATGACCGAGCATGAAGCAGAGCCCACCTTTCCATTGTTGGCTAGGCCTTAATCCAGTTCTGATTAGAAGCTCCATCCGACGAGCGTTTTATTGCACGCTTGTTACTGGGCACACATGGAGTTTGCTCAGGTCCGTCACATGACATCATTTACCTCCCGCACGCCTTTCAGCCCTTTTGGCTTTCCTTGCGCGACAAAAAAAAACCCCTGGTTAAGTCCGATGTATTTTTAAACACGGAATTGCTGCTCTCTCCTGCTGTGTGCAGGAGAAGCAGTGCTATTAGAACAGCGGACTCAATGGGCCTTGTGCTCGTTCTGTACTTCCTCTTTTGAAAGAGGAAGTAACTGAGGAATGAAAACATGGGCGGAGAAGCGAAGGTAGGGAGCGTGTTAACCCCCGGTATGATGGAGCTTTAGATATCACTCCTGTTTTTTCACTTCATAATCTTGACTTGGTTCTTGTGCTTCCTTGCCTCTTCTTTGGGGTCACTTCAGACCCTTTCTTTTCGGAGTTAGACTTTGTCTAAGACTTGGTAGTTTATTTCATCATAAGCCCAGCTACAACATGTGAGTCTCCAGTCTTGGAAGTGTGTTTTTGGTGGCAGATCAGGTTCTTGGAATTCTGCATAGCCACCCATCAACTCCCAAAACTAGCCATTTGAAATGCCCACACTGGCATCTTGCTGATTGGTTGGTTGAGCCTACAAGAACTTTTCATTGACAGTGGAGGAATTGCTTTTGTATGCTCAGCCTCTGCACTTACCCCTGCTCTTGTTCCTTGTTCTGTTTACACACAGAGCCACATGCAGCCAAAATTAATGAATGGAGGGTTGGGGAGGGGGGAAGGGTGCCAGGATGAGTCACAGCTGAGCCAGCCTACATGGGCGCTCCTTTGTGTGAGGGAACCACACACCTAATCACAAAGGAATGCCTTTGTTAGGCTGGGCTTACTTGCTTGGGGAAATCACAGCAACCTAGCAACAAACAGCTCAGAAAGCTGGTGCGACTTCACACATGACAAATTTTCTTCCCAGAGATGCCATGTAGGAACTGTGTGAATCCCACATATTGTTTGTCACCCATGTCTTGTTTTTCTGCAGTGCACGCAGATGTGGCAGGGAGCCATGATTGCCTGCCTGCCTCTGTGTGTAAATGTGCAGAGGAAAATTGTGTACAGGTCTGTGGCGTCCCAGGATACAATTCAGCCTGTAATCCCAGGGTCTTGTTCATTTCTGTAGTCTCATGCAGAAATGTAGTTCTGCATGAGACTGAAGAAATCAAACTTTGCCTTCTTAAACTCCCCTCCTTCCCTACCCCCTTTCTTTTGTGTGGGCTTTAGCTGAAGTTGCAGCGATTCTGCCTGGACAGGAATTCAATTTGTTCAGATCCCCTCCATCATCTTAGCTGTGTCCCATCTACCGTCGTTGCAGTGATTATCGTGAGTGTTGAGATGCTAGACCCTGAGCATGGGGCTCATCCTTCTTCTCCGTTTGAGCAGGTTTGCCACGAAGGAACGGGATGGGCTGCTCCTCTACAATGGGCGCTTCAATGAGCGACATGATTTCGTAGCACTGGAGATTGTGCAGGAGCAAGTTCAGCTTACTTTCTCAGCAGGTATGGTTTATTTCCAACCCATCAGCCTGGCAGTCCCTTCCCTCTCCGTGTCTACTTATGGTAATCCTTCCTCTGGCCCTGGCAGTAACACCATCCTCTTGTTAGGCCTTCCTTTTGTAACGCTGGTTCTTTTGTAATCCTGGTTCTTACCTCTTTGTCCCTACACCTTCCTGTTCCCCACCACAGTTTCATGGTATAAATGTCCCACTACTACCACCAAGCTTATATGTTCCCACTTCAGAGCCCCCATGGAAAATGGTGGGAGGATGTCACATCATTCCCTTCCCAAGATTTTCGCCCTGAATTGTGTTTCCTCCTTCCTGCAGGAGAGTCAACAAGCACAGTAGCCCCATTCATCCCAGGGGGCGTGAGTGATGGACAGTGGCACACCGTCCACCTGCACTACTACAACAAGGTAAGGCGCTTTTGTGCCAAACTGCACAGCCCTGCTGGTGGGGTCCTCAGGACACCAGCTAACAGCAACCCACACAGCATCTCTGAAGAACTCTATGTGTTTTATGCCAGCTTTTCCCATTGGCATTCCATGAGCTGGGGGGTGCTGGGAGTTGTAGTCCAACACATTTGGAGGGCACCAGGTTGGGGAAGCCTGGTCAAGGTGGTGATTTTGGTCACTCTCTGTAGTTGGAGACATTGCCTACTGCAAAGGGTGGCTTCAGGGGCCATGAAACATTCAAGGGCCAGTGGGAGCTTTTGATCATGGGGGTCACTGTCACCAATTGCTGTCTCCAAACGCTTGGCTTTTCTTGGCTCCTGGAGATCCCATTCATTAGCATTCATAGTGCCCTAAACACAGGGGTTGGGGGTGCATGTTGGGGAGGGGTGTTATGGTCTCAGCGTGATGAGGTCCCATGAAGCCACTCTCTAATGAGGAGGCTGCTGACAGGGGGCAGGAGGCGGTGAGCAGCTGGTGCAATTGTCACACACAGCTGCCTGCTTCAAGTTAATAAGCTTGGGCCTGAAAGGGACTGCCCAGGGGAATGGTGTGGCACTGGGGGGCGGGAGGGGATGTTGAAGGGGAGGGGAGGGGAGGTGGGGAAGGTGGGGAGAGAAGCCAGTGGCCGAAGACTGCAGGGAGAGGCTGCATTGCAAGGATCTAAGGCTCCGCAGCCGGGGAGTTTGGAGAAGCCCTCCCCTACAGTGCCTACTTGCTGTGTCCTTGTGCTTGCCTAGCCCCTCCCTCCATTCTTGTGCAGGGGGCGGGCGAATTAGTTCATTTTGCAGGCTCAGTAGATTTCTCGTGCTGTTTTCAGAAAGGCATCGTGCTGAATCGGAGCAACAAGCAGCTGGAAGGAGCTTAGCAGAGAGAGCCCCTTCCTGACTGTGATGGTTTGGGGAGAGGAACTAATAAAATGGAACATACCTTGCTGATGAGCTGAGACACACACACCCCTCAAAAAATGGCTTCTCTGTCATCTTTGTGGTGTACAAACAGGCCCTCTCTGCCCTTCAGTTGTTCCCTGAGAATTCTGGCTAGCAGATCAGAACTCCAGCTTGTCATCAGGTATCATTGTTCCAGGCTTAAATTTCAGGGTTCTGCATCAGTGTCTTGTTTTGGGGCATACAGTAATGACCACCTGAAACTGGGCAGGAACTCTTGGTACTCAAGAGAGAGTCAGATAACCACTACCAGTGTTTGACACTTATTTAGCACCAACGTTGAGCTAGATGATGGGTGCAGAACCACATGCCCATGAGCCAAATCTCACCCTCTTGGAGTCCCAAAGTGCCCCCCCCTGCGGATTCCCAGATGGCCACACACCCCTGCCTTGGCTCCACCCTTTTCCCTACTGCCAATCATTTGGTGGCTTCCCAGCTTTGTGTGGTTCCCCCACCTCCCCATTTGAAAAAATTGAAATGCCTCTCCTAAGGTGTAGCTACTGGCAGCAAGAGCTTTAAGCTAAGATATGCTGGTATTTTGAGGGGTCTGGCCCCATCCCATTGGCCTTCCGCTCTGCCCACCATTGGAATGTGGCCCCCAAGAACTTCTCCAAAATGGAATTTGGCCCATGGGCTGAAAGAGGTTCAACACCCCTGTGCTAGATGGTAGGTGTGTTAGACCACACAGGTAGCTCTTTGTTCCTTTGAGTTGCTTTTTATCTACCTTGGCCAGTACCCACCCCTGTCTCCCACCCATCAGACTGACTTAATGAGCTCCATCACACCTGCCCATTTGCCCTGGTTTACCGTCAAATTATCCGCCCTTGTGTCCATAGCATGTGAAAACCTGATCAACTTACACCTTTGCACTTTTACGTTTCATTCATCTTTACACCTCTCCTCTCGTGCGCACCAGTGTATCGCTGTTCTGCCATTGAGATGCACATCCCCCACCAGATCTCCTCTGTACCTCCCCCTACAGTTCATTGGTTGTTGATAGTTGGACGTCTCACCCTCCCTACATGGTTATTCCCTGTTGCCTAGGCTATGCCCGTTCCCCTCACCCTGCCTGGAGGCTTTGGAGCGTGAACATACTAAAGTCAGATGCAGTTTACCTTTGAGTAAACACCATTGAACACAGAGAGACTTCCTTCTGAGTAAACAGAAGTAAGACCTCAGAAGTAAGCATGGGGTTGCAGAGCACTTCTTTCCAATTTGCTGTTTTAAGACTTTAAAAAGAAAGCTTCTGAGTGACCACACTACTAAAAATCAGTTCTATATGTGTTTACTCAGAAGTAAGTCTCTCTCTGTTCAGTGGGGTTTACTCAAAGATAAGCCTGCATGTGATTTTAGCAATTGAAATCAGTGGGATTTACTTTTGACTAAGGGAACCAGCAGATCTGTAGTTTATGAACTTGAAGATGCACAGCTTCGCATGATCAAAGCAATGGAAGATCGATCCTTCGCACTGGTGGACTATGAGGAAAAGGGTTTAAGGGGGGATTTAAAAAATCAAAAATCAAGGGATGACCCAATCTGATTCAAATTTGGCATGCTGAAAGCGCTCTTTAAGAGCTATCACTGTACCAATTTTTATCTCTTTATCCTTAAAATTTACACAGATGTAAGCATCTGTTTAATTTCCATTTTAAAAAGCCCTTAAAATCAAGGGATGATCCAATCGGATTTAAATTGGGCATGCTGAAAGCCCTCCTTCAAGAGCTATCACTGTGCCAATTTTTATCTCTTTATCTTTAAAAATGAGGGCACTACTGGCAAGGAGGGTGCATTTTCCACATTTCTTTTAAGGTGAAAATGTCTACTCAGGAGTAAGAACACAGAGTTCAATGGGACTGCTTATAATCGACATGCAATTTTAATCCATAGTTTGATTAATCAACTAAAACTCCTATCAGCTGCCACTGGAGGTTACATAGTGTTCTTGTCATGCACTTCCAATTGCACAAAGGACCGCAGATGCGTGGGCGTGCTTATTCACAGTTGCATCCTGTTCATTTCAATGGGCTTGAACCCCCCTCCGTCTTTGGATACTGAGCTGAGGGAGTTTGGCTGCGGTCCTGCGTGTGCTTACTTGGAAGTAAACTGCATCAGAGCCTTGGATTGAGGGTGACTTGCACCCCCCCTTTTTATCGAAAAGGAGAGAGGGAAAGGGGAGGGGAGAGAAGCTACGCAGCCAGCCCAGTTCAGCTTAACACCTTGGTGGGAAAACCAGCCCAGAGAGCAAGTCATTAAGCAAAGGTCCACGAACGAAAGTACAATAGGCTGTTCTTTTGTTCAACCCAGCAGCCAGGAAGCAGGAGTAGGAAAAAAATTGAATTTGAATTTAAAAACACCCGCTGGAGAAAAGGCACACCCCTCTCTTTCATCATCAATACCGCCCCTTGAAAACACATCCACAGAACATTGGATTGAAAATGATGGATGAAAATACACGTTGAGGGTAGTGCGTCGTCCTTTCGATTTATCGGAAGAACCAGACTTTCCCCGCCCGAAAAACAGCGCTAAGAGCAGGGAGAAAAGCGAGGTCAGGGCAGGACATGGATGACATCATCTGAGTCCTTTGCACACAACCCAAGTCGACAGTAGTCTATAATGTTGGTGTGATGGAGCTCAATGAGTGGCAGCAAGGCAGAGCTACCTGCTTGGGGCATGGAGCAATTGTGCTGGAGTCCAGGGCAGTCCAGCTGCGTGCTCCCACTTGACAGCCATTTAGCTGGGATGGGGTGTTGGCCTTCCCATTCCTGGGAATGTTTCTGAATGCAGGCGTCAGTCCTGATGAGCTGGATTGCCTGCGGGAGCTTCACCCAAGCAAACTGCCTCTGTGCCAGCAGACAGTTACCTCCTGTTATCAAGTGTGGGTGGGTGCCAGCTTCCCAACGCCTGCAGCCAGTGCCGTACAGACAGTTTCTGCCCCCAGAACTCTCGGGCCTCGTTTTAAAGGGATAGCTGCCCCACAAGCACATGATGCAAGCAAGAGGTAAAAGTCCGATCGAGGCCACTTGCCCATCCTATCAGTGAGTAGCTTGTCAATTAAGAGTTATTAACTAGTGTAGTTAGTAACTAGTGGAGCTTGTCAAAGGAAAGTTAGCAATAGTGCTGAGATCTCTTTGGTGGCCTGGAGGCCAAAAGACTGAGCTGGTCACCCGGGCAGAGGAAGGGTGTGGCGTCACCATTCCACAACATGTTATTATTACTCTGCGTCACACCCACATAAGCCATCACTTTGTGGAAGTATTCCTATGGCCTTTCTTTTCCCATCGCACATGATTAGAACAGAAGCTGCCCTGGTAATTAAGGCCATGGGGAATGTGAGGATGTGTAGTCAATCAGGAACAGGCTTCTTGCGTATAATATGGGGGAAATGGGAGGGTGTATATCTCATTCCCTCTGACAGTCTGAAGGTAGGCTGTCTTTGGCTTGCATTGGCTAGAAGTCAGTCCACCGTGACTTTCATGACAGCAGTCTGGTGGTTTGTGGCTGCTCCTGCTTTGCAGTGGTTGACTCACACCAGGGTGAAAAACCACTGACAAAGGTGCTCTGTCAGGTACCTGGGAGGGTGACAGAACGTAGAAGCCTTTGTGTTCTAGGTAAGGTGAACAAACTCAGGTTTTAGTTCCATGTGTGTCAGTTGGGGATAAACAGCCCAGCTGTTCCCACCGGGGAAATAAGGATAGCAATATGAATCCCTGCGCAAGCATGTGAGGGCCTGCATAAACCCTGAGGTGCCTTGCCTCCTTATCCTAACTGCAGAGGCTGGGATGTCTGGGAAGTGACGTCTTCTTTCCCGTGACAGGGATGCTTCATTGTTAGGACAGGGAGTGTGCTGCTTCCACCCTCTGTTCCCCACAAGAAAAGGTGGAGGGGTACTTTGTTTGCCTGCAGTCAGCCCAGCCCTCCCACCGAATAGGCACATGCTCTTGAGGAATTTCTGGGTTCTCTGAGACAGTGAATGAGCCATAGACAGCAGCATGTGCTCTTAGGAACTGCCTCTGGGCATATTGGCATGTTTAATTGGGTTATGCGGCCAGTTGAACTGAAGTGTGTGCATGTTTGTGAGAGGGAGGCAAAGCGGGGTGGAGGGCAGGGTAAAGCCACAGGCAGATTTACTTTTCTAGCCAATGAAAAGAGTCAAAGTGAGGACCAATGTGAAAAGCAGAGCCATTCACCCTGACCCATGAGATTTAGCAGGAACGGGCAGAGAGATGAGCCAGGCTGAGGCTGCATTGTTTGAGGAGGGAAGAGAATGGTTCTAATGTGGTGCTGGTGGGAGGCAGCAAAGCCCACATGTTGCACTGTGGTGAGAAGGGATGGGAATAGCCCAGTGTGATAGAGCACATGCTTTGCATGTAGAAGCTCCCAGGTTTGATTCCTGGCATCTCCAGGTAAGGCTAGGAAAGAAACCTGGGGAGCTGCTGCCAGCCAGTGATGACAATACTGGGCTACATGGATTAAGGATTTGACTCAATATAAGACAGCTTCTTATTTTCTTATTCTTGTGTGGTGGGGCCATAGCTCAGTGGTAGAGCATATGCTTGGCAAGAAGGAGGTCCCGGGTTTGATCCTCTGGCAACTCCAGGTAGGGCTGGAAAATCTCCTGCCTGAAACCCTGGAGAGCCACTGCTGCCAGTCAGTATTGACAATACTGGGCTAGAGGGACCAATGGTCTGACTCAGTCTAAGGCAGCTTCCTATGTTCTTAGGACAATGGTTAGCACAGCCTTCCCCAAATTGGCACCCTCCAGATGTGTTGGACTACAGTTCCCAACATTCCCAGCCAGCACGCCAAGTTGGGGAAAGCTGGGCTAGGGCAGTGGGCCTGAAATGGGAAATCCAGGTTCAGACCCCTGCTTAGCTGTGAGTTTTGCAGCCCAAGGATGTGCTTGGGGAATTCACTCTCCAGGAAGTTGCTATGAAGGTACAGTGTTAATCTGAGGAGACAGAAGGGCAGAATATAGATGTAACAAGCGCTGCAGCTGTGGTTATATGACAGGCGTGTGTGGAGTCTCCGTGGAGAGTGCCTATGTTTGTAGAGGTTTGTGTGTGTGTATAGTGTGAGACTGGCAGATAAGTGTTAAGGATGGCATTTGTCAATTGTGCATCTCTCTCTCTCTTTCTCTCTCTCTCTCTCTCTCACGCACACACACACCAATTTGTAAGGTCTCCAGAATTGCCTCTCCATTCACAGACATTTAGGGCAAACTAAATGTTTGCATTTAATGTGCATTTTTTTTTAGTCATCACCACATTTTTTTTTAGCCTCACGCTCAAACAGGATCAGAGCCACAAGTTTAACCCTTTCTCCTTGTTCTAATTCCAATGAAAATCATTCCCCCACCATCCTGATTCTCTTATTATTTGTAATGGGAGCTTGTTCCTTAAAGCAACATAGAGAAGGTTGAAGTAAGTGTGTGTGTGTGTGTGTATGTGAGGATTCACATCAAGATCGCAGTAGAAGAAAGGGATAAATTCCTCCTGCATACTTGCAGTGGTCCAGATCTTGTTTGGGTCCTCCGTGTTGCAATGTCTATTTGCATTTTAGAAAATGCAAAAACACATTTAGCATTGAATTCAGTTTGGCCCTTAGCTGTCCATTGGGAAGGTGAATTGAAACTGGAATCCGTTTTCCCCCCAGCTCAAGGCTAATGTTCGTTGCTTTTTCCGACAGCTTTCCCAGTATTGCCTCAACCAAGCATAAACGGGTCTGAAGCTGTGGTTAATACAAATCCAATGCAGCCACTCTACCACCCTGAGGTGCTTCCCAATGAGGCTTTTATCCTGCAGTCATTGTGTGTCTCATTTTATGAGGGATCAAAACAATGTCTTCCACTTGTCTTCCTCCAGTTCAGAGGTTACCAACCTAGCAACCCCCAATCAGCTAAGTCAGAGATTTAATATTTTAAAAGGATGCGGAACATGCCCAGCACATGCCATAGCAAAGCATGGGTTAAATTTGCTGCCACTATATTTTGGCAGGCCTAAAGTCCTTAGATACTATAATTTTATCTAAGGAACATAAAAAGGCTCTCACCTAGTCACCTGTGGTAAGTTAAGATTGCTTCCCGGGGCTGTCTTCACGGAACTGGGTTGATGCCACCTCCTTCCTCAACCCTACACTTTCCATCTCCCGGGGCAACGTCAGGTAATCCCGATGCCAAGGAGGGAGTGCAGGGTTTCTGGTGGCCATCTGGGTCCCAGAGCCGCCGCTGCCCTCTTCCTGGCTGAAAGTTACCAATCGCTGGTCGCCTTCCACCAGGCTCCACGCCTGGGTTGGCTGCAGAGCGACATTACACAGCAGAAGCCCCATGTTGAATCGCTGCCTTTGAAAAAGTCATGGTAAATCCCCAACTTTTTCAAATCAGAGCACCTCAGGGAAGCCCCACAGTGGCTGTGAAGCTGCGCCTGCATCATCTAACTGACAGAGCGCAATTCCACAGCCACCATGGGGCTTTCCCTGCATGTAGACAGTCCCCAGGAAAGCAGACTGGGGAAAACCAAGTTACCTTCTGTACTTGTGAACTTGTTTCTAAGTACAACCACCCACCCAATGTATATGAGGACAAAGTATGCCATGTCTGAATGCTATGGATGTGAATTACTTGCCGTTTTTGTTCAAAACCGGGACCCCAGTCCTTTCCCAGGCACTCCCACAAGGATTTTGCAGGCAAATGCCACAGTTTCCATACACATACTTGCTACTCATAAATGAAATTGCTGTACTCAGCTTGTACTAGACTGCAATATAAAAAGTGTTCCAGCTCTGGGGAATTTCCCTGGATATTTGTGGTGCTTTGGCTGTGCACTGAGCATTAGGCTGAGTTACTCCCCCCCCCCACACCCCCATTTTGTTTTGCATGTTCTGTGGGAAGGAGTGGCTCAAAGACTGAGGGAAGTTTTGGGCTGCCTGCCAGTCCCTGGGTGCTTTGCTGTGACCTGTTGCCATGGCCACGCCCTCCCCTCCTTCTCCCCCAGCTGCATTTCTCTCCCTTTGTCTGGAGCTGTCCTGTTTCCTCACCACGGCCTTTGAATCCTTCTCCAAATTCTATAGTCCAGTCCGGCACACAAAAACCGTCACCAATGACCTGTGTCTTTCTCCCGCCAGGCATGGGGTTGGGGGGTGGCGCTTAGCCTGAACACCAGCCCAGTGGACAAACACAAAGGGGGGGGGGGGAGAGAGAGAGAGAGAGAGAGAGAGAGAGAGTCCAGAACAAACTCAGGCTGCATCATTTACAGGCCAAAGTGACATCATACCTCATATACAGTGTTTTGGTGCCATGGGGGTGGAGGTGGGGGAGTATTTTTTAAAAAAAGAATAGCAGAGAGAGATAGTTACATTAAGAAACAAAAAACCAAACCCCTCTGCCCCCCCCAGCCCCCAAAGTAGGGGGGAATACAAATACTTCTATATTTATAGGCACTTAGATACCTTTTGTGTTTGACAAAATGATTAGTGGTAGCAGTGGGAAAATCCAAGTATGGGACAAAGGCTAACCTGGCTGGACCACAGTGATGGCCAAATGTGAGGTTAATTTGGGATTTTCTTTATGTTTTAGTAAGCACATGTGCACAGACATACTTTCCGGTGGTAGATTTTGAATCTGATTATGGACGCATTCATCAGTTTTTCAAAGCAGAGACCTTTTTAAAGCTTTGATTATTCCCTTGCCTGATTTTGCACGTGCTTGTGAATTTCACATTCTCCCACAGAAATGCCTTTGCAAGATTCTCCTGGCTCAGTTTTTCTTCCCCCAACAGCAATGTATGAAATGGGAGAAGTTACTGAACGATATTCTGCATTTCTGCCCGTGAGAGTAGTTTGGAAGCTGCAATTACTGCAGAATGTTGTGGCTAGATTACTCAGTGGAGTTTTCTACTGCACACACGACTTCTGTGATGAAAACTCTGCATTGGTTGTCATTTAACTACCAAACCATTTTCAAGTTGTTACTGCTGGTATATAAGGACCGTAAACTGTTCAGGACCAGGTTATCTGAGAGACAGCTGTCTCCTGTATAGGCTGCCCCACCCAGTCTCTATGTTCCAAGAGAGAGGCCTTGCTCACTGTATTGCAGCCTATTGATGCTCATTTTGCCGTGGTGAGGAGGAGAGCCTTCTCTGGTGCACCAATCATTCAGAATGACCTTTGCAATGATATCAGGCGAGCCCCTAATGTGGAGTGCTTCCCCCGACTAGGGTGACCAACTGTCAGGATTTCCCCAGATTTGTCCTGGTTTTTGTTCTTTCCATGGTGTCAGGGGGGATTTTCTATAATTTTCAATAATGTCCTGGAATGACACACCTTCCTCTTTAAGGCTGCCATTAGCATGGCAAGAGGGAATGACATGCTTTCTTGAGGCACATCATTCCCCCACCCCGAGCTCCAATTGAGGTCTTAAAGGGGAAAGTGGGTCATTCCTGGACATTATAGAAAAGGCCCCAATTGGAGTGGATGGTGGTGGTGCAGAATGAAATCCTTTCCCCTCCTCCACTCCAATCGGGTTCTTTAAGGTGGCGGGGAAATAACGTACTTTCTGCAGGACTCAGAAAGCTGCTTCCCCACACACACACTAGGTGTCCTCTTTTTTGGTTTCCCAAATATGGTCACCCTACCCCCGACAAGTTAAGACACATTTGTTTGCCCAGGCATTTCCTGATCACTAGCATTGCCAACTTCTCCAGTTATATTAATGAGATTTTATTGTTTCATCACTGTTTTACTTTTTAATTGATTGGTTTTATGGTATTTTTTCACATTTTTATCTTGTGAACAAAGAAATTAATATAGCAATATAGAAATACTTTGACAAAGATAAATAAATAAATAGTAAAATTTTGTTCCTTGCGTGACAAAATATTTTTAGTCACTAAGTACAAATATGTCACCTATGTGTTCTATGAACACTGGCTTTGTAGAAATTCTGAAAAACAGAACACTGCAAATTGCTTTGGGGACTCTGAACTGTAACTAGTATGCTCTGGTATATGTAGAACTCATTCTTTGTTGTATTTATTTCCTTGATCTTTTCAAGACAGATGATCTGCCCAGAACAGTTGGGAAATGGTGCCACTATGTAGATATGACTTATGGTCAAACAATAAACTTGATTGATTTGTTGATTAAAACAAACAGGAACATGAATCTGGCTGTATGATTAAAAAAGTATGATTCAAAAAGATTAAAACAAAAGTGCCCCCTAATGCAAAAATACTCCCACCCTATTCATGGGAGAAAGAAATGGCTTTGCAGGGTAAAACAAGGAGAAGGTAGACTGGAATCTACTGGTTGATATCTGGATAATTTTCAGTACATCACCAAGGATTTCTGGCTCTCAATCCTTTAATAGAAAGTAAAACTGAAAGTTTAAAAACACCATCTCTGCAATGATTGGCCTCATGCGAATTGCTTATCTTTTAGCCTCAGTGTTCCTCACCTGAAAAACATGAGTGTTAATTGGTTGCTTTTGACCAGGTCTTTGTCAGGCCCTAACGTGAGGCAAAGTGAGGTGCCCCCATCAGGCAATGGAGCCAGAGGAGTGGCGAATTGTCCTGCTAGGAGGTCTCGCCACCACATCCAATGGACACTCTGGAGAGCCCCACCAATTGGTCTCCTGCCATGGCATTTTTTGCAGTGTTAGAACAGCTGGCTAGGCTCTCTGGAGCACCCCACGGCCCTGTTTCCCTTGTGATGTGCCCCCCCTTCCCCTTAGCTTTGTTGCTGTGGGGCTTTGGCTGCCCGAGCTGTTGCAAGACTTGGCCAGCTGAGATCTCATGAGAGCCCCATGGCCAGGAAGGGCCATGAGGCAGAGCTGGCAGGAGGGCGGGAACTCACAGAGTCAGATGTAGGATTTCCATTTGTATAGCTTACGGGGCACAGTAGGTAATTTTCTCCACTTCCCCCTCCCCACTATTGTGCGCCTGGCACTGACCTTGGGGTTCTAGTTCTTTTTTTAAAAAAGTAGAACCCACCAGCCCAAAGTCTGCCCGCCCCCTGCTGTAAGAACATAACATGCCAACCTTACAAAGGACACTGCTTAGGGCCAGCAAGGGACAATACATGAAGAAATGTGATGATGTAATAAAAACGCACTGGTGCAGGTATTGCCTAAGATTAAAAGTCCATCACAGCTCCATAAACATTTGCAAGATCTCCCCTCTCCCTTGTGTCATGCCTGCATGATGCTTTTGTTACTGTGATTATGTGATTTCTGTGCATCTGCCAGATAGCGTGGGCAGAATTTGGCATCATGAGGATTTCAGGTCTCACTTTTAAAAGGAGAGGCTTCTAGCTCTTGTTGTTTCTGAGAATTATGTGGAAACAGGTGGGCAGTACCTGCTGATACCAGACTAGTGAACACCATGGTCGTCTCTTGGATCTATTTCTATAGATCAGATTATTTAGTTCTCCCCAGGGGAGAATACACAATGCACACTCTTTTGTTGTAGATGCAGTGATCTAGAAAAAGTTCCAGCCCCTGGCTCTGTCCTTACAATTGCTAATGCATATTAGAATCACTTCTTATCACATAAACATGTGATGAAACTGTAAGGGAAAAACTCCACCTGCACACCACCCTGCTTCTTGTGAATGCTTAGCATCCTAAAGATGTGGAGTGCTTTGGAAGTGTCTGACATTCAGCTGCCACTGAGCTGCTTTTCCATGGTCCCCAGCTGGTGCGCAGTGTGCTCTTTCCTCAGAAACAGGAACTGGTGTTGGTATCCAACATCTTCTAGATCCTGCTGGTGTATTTGAGGCCACCTAAGAGTGCAGGCTTGAAATGGATCTCTTTTACAAGAGCTACCCCAGCTCAAGGGAAGCTGGGTGGAAGCTTTTGTTTGCTCTGACGGCTTTTGGACAATATCTTACTCTTCCCCTTTCCCTGTTTGTGCCACCATGGGTGTTAACTGGCTGCCTTGGGGGTTCCTGCAAGAGGACTCTGCTTTTTCTTCACAGCCCATCATGGGGATGTCTGGAGTTCCACAGGGGCCCTCTGACCAGAAAGTAGCTGTGGTGACGGTGGATGACTGCGACACTTCAGTGGCCTTGAAGTTTGGCTCCGTCCTAGGAAACTATTCTTGCTCCGCTCAAGGGACACAGTCGGGCACCAAGAAGTGAGAACTTGATGTGCACTATGGGTACACCTGATGGGCTTACAGAAATGAAGAAAGAACAGGCAGGGCTAAAGCCCAGCGGGCTCCACCGTGGTTATTGTTCAGTGGGGAAATGCCTGTCAGGATGATGGGCTGTGGGGATAATGTTTATCTGTATTGGCTTTCCAGGCTCACTTTCACCCTGCAAGAATGGGAGGTGGAGCTCTCCTTCCACCACTCTTCAGTTCTAGGGACCTTGCATGGTGGGCAGGCAATGTCTCTTTGTGTGGTCCAATTTATGTAGATAGGATACGGAGACAATTCATTGCCCAAGTCCCACCATCACTACTACCACCAGTCTATGGCTGACATGGGATTTTATTTCTGACCTCCAAGGTCAAATAGCATGTTTTAATCTGTACAACACATTTTTTTTCACTGTTGAGCTACTATGCTCTTCAGTCTTCCCCAGCTACCATCTGCTATTTCAGCCTTACACACAGAGAGACAGTTCTTTGCTAAAATCTCAACCCTCTTCTCCATATTGTTTGGCTCCTCAGTGGCCCCAACATCTCCAGGTACACCTAACTCTGTTGAGGTCCTTCAGGCTTGACCTGAAGCACCACTTATTATGCCAGCCACAATCTCTACTCAGATCAGAAGAGATCTCTTAATCAGCCATTCCTTTGGGCAAGGTCTTCTCCTGAGCAACTCCTGTTTTGGCTTTCCAGGTCCCTGGATCTGACAGGCCCACTGTTATTAGGTGGCGTTCCTGACCTGCCTGAGAGCTTCCCGGTACGGAATCGGCACTTTGTAGGCTGTATGCGGGACTTCCTGATTGATAATCGAGAGGTGGACATGGCTGACTTCATTGCCAACAATGGGACCGTGCCTGGTATGGGGAGTTTAAGAGCTGGGGTGGAAGGTTGGACACATGCACTGGATGTTTACCCAGATGGCAGGATTCCTGTGGGTGGAAAGCTGGCAAGAAAAGTGCAGCACAGACTCATCTGTTTTTAGAGGCCCCGAGTGTGCAGTGGACAGTGTTTGTGGTACAATTAGTCCTTAAGAATGTGGTACAATTAGTCCCTAGGAGTGTGGTGCAATTGGTGCTTAGGAATCAGTCCCAACCCAGCCCCTCATTGCTTTCATTAGCAGCCTCGGGCTTCGGCACACCATTGGGGATTCCTCTTCTGTCAGTGCTCTTTCCAGTGCCATCTCTCATTCCCTCGCTAGGTTGTTCAGCCAAGAAAAATGTTTGTGACAGCAACACGTGCCATAACGGTGGCACGTGTGTCAACCAGTGGAACACCTTCAGCTGTGAATGTCCCCTGGGGTTTGGCGGCAAGGACTGCAAGCAAGGTAAAGGGTGGCAGCTGCGAAAGAAGGCTGCTGGGGTGTGTGGGGAGGTCTATGCTAAGGTTGTTTGGACATTGGTCACCCTAGGAGACCAGAAGAGTTGTTGGGAGGGTTTTTTGCCAGCTCTTTCTTCTAAGGTTATCAAGAATAATGTGTGGAATGTTAACAGTAGATCTCTTGACTGGTTCCAATCCCCAGGGGGACATGTGCCCTTTGGAGAGGTGATTGAAGCTTTGGGAAGTGTTTGCTGCTGCTCTGCCTCCTCTTTCAAGGGAGATGGGGAAATGTACACCTATTATGAGAAACAGCAAAAGGGAGAAAGGGAAGGATGATGGCTTAGAAAACCTTGGACGCGTGGTTGTAGTGGTAGTTCTAGGTATGAGAGTGAGAGGCAGCTCACACATTCATGCTAAAGCCTGGGAATGTAAGTAAACAGGAGCTGTTATTTACCCAGCTGCATGGGATATAGTCCCCCCAAATACCATTATACACTGTCTTCTAAGGTAGTGTTCACTCATCCAATACCAGCAGGCAAAGATCAAGGGGTGAACGGTATAGATCCAGCGGCTAGGCCCTTCTTTAGGGAAGTGGCTCCCAAGCTCTTAGAGTCTCTGGCCATGGGATATGGGGGTATTTCGGGTCCCACTGGTCAGCACTGCCCTTCATCCCCTTCCTCTCTTAGCCTTTTTGTTCTGTACTGTTCCAAACATCCACCATTGGAAGAGTCAAAAGATCAATTAATATAAAGCTACTTATATGTCCATACTCACACTTTTAGCAGTCTAGTGACCTGCTAAAAGTGTGATGACAGGCATATTAGCTCAAGCAACCATCTAGAGGTTGAGCAAATCTGTTATTGAGTCTGTAAAAAATAAATAAAGAGAAGATTGGTAATAAAAGTGGTCCTGACTCTCTTCCATCCCCCATCCCCCCATTACAGCTCAATCCCTGCCTCAGAATGGGGATTAGATACACTCATTTGACACATCCATTCTGTGCAGGTCCCATTGTAAAGTCCTTAGGTTGTGCAGTTGTATGCCCATCTGTGGGATAGCATGGCTCCCACTATCTGGTCTACCACATTTACTTTTTCTAGTGATTTCTCCCCAAGCATGGTACTCTAGGGCCCTTGCCATGCTTGGGGATGTACTTTCAGTAGAACATGAAAGTGCTAGGATAGTTTGTAATGATCTTACCCCATGAGAATGATTTCAAAAGCCCATTTTAATAATATGTGAGTATTGAGAGGAAAGCTCACTGTACAATAAGACTATAAGAGCACCTATCTAGTCCAGCATTCTGTTCCCACAGTAGCCAACCGATGGGATGCCCACAAGCAGGACAATGTTCCCTAGGAACTGGTAGAGAGTCATACTGCCTCTGATGCTCGAGGTAATATACAGCCATCAAGGTTCTTCCAAATAAAAAACTAGTTGTTTGTATCAGCCTCTGTCATATTTTTAAGCCTCTCCGTAATCTGGAGGTCTAGGAACTTGACAAAAATTAAAATAGCAAAGCAAAACTGGGTGTTTCAAGAATTTGTACACCACAGCCTGTACAAATATGTCTCAGGAGGCACGTGCAGCATATGGTCCTTGCGTTGCCAGCCCTCCCATCGGGTGTGACTGGGAACCTGTGAGTTATATGCATGTGGGGACTGTACTCTGGTGTTACCTGTCTGGATCTCTCTCTATCTGTCTATATGCTATGCAGTAGTTCATACTTTTTTTGACCTGTGTATTTCCCCCCCCACCCCCCATGAAGAAATGGCAAGTCCCCAGCGTTTCTTGGGCAACAGCGTGGTGACCTGGAGTAACTTGGCATTAGTCATTTCGCTTCCATGGCACATTGGACTTATGTTCCGTACTAGGCAGAGCCATGGCATCCTCCTCCATGCCGCTGCTGGGCAGCACTCCACCATCACCCTTTGGGTAAGTTTCAAAGCTGGGGCAGCATCACACTGTTATCCAGTGGGTTAGGAGCCTGGAGAAGACTGCTTGGATCTGCAGGCAAGAGGTACAGAGGCTGGAGGGGTTGGGGGGCTGGGTCACAGACTCCCATCTCCACCCAGGAAGGGTATCAGAAGGCTCATAGCAGATCTAGACACTATGCAGTTGATGCACAATCCTCAATCCCACTTTGCTTGGGCGTGGATGAGGCTCCTGATTGCGAAAATGTTGCCCACGGCTCGGCTCACCCTTTTCTTACCTCTTCCTCAGTTAAGCGAAGGGAACGTGCTGATGACTGTGTCCCGTGCCAACAGCCAGGTCTCATCATTGCGGCTGCACCAGGTGAAGGTGAATGACGGTGACTGGCACCACCTGCAGTTGGAGCTGCACAGCAACAGGGACAACCCAGAAGCCCAGTGCTTAGCCAGAATGGCCTTTGACTATGGCCTGCATCAGGTACACTGAGCACTGGGACCCAGCTGATCAGGAAGGCCAACAAATATTTAGCCCACTGCCTGAGAGTCTTTTGGCTCTCACACAGGGCCTCTCCATCCCTTTCCTAAACATGAGAAGAGCAGCGCTGAGACCAATGAGAACTAAAGCCATCTGTGGAGTAGATCTGTGTCCCCAGGATGGTTGGTTCTCAGCATCCTAGTCCACTTTATCACTTCTCTTGCTGGCTATCCTAACACTGGGCTCCCTTTCTTACAGAGTTTGATCATTGCCCCCACCCCCAACTCCACATCTTGGTGTCAGCCCCACTCCCTTTCCCCAACCTCTGGCCCACCCCGGAAATGTTGTGGCTTCATCAAGCTGCTTTTTCTGCCTGTCCTGCAGGTGGTGGCCAACATCAGCAGTGAGCTGCATGGGCTGAAAGTGCGGAACCTGAGCATTGGTGCTGTGCCAGGGGAGCAGGGGGAGATGATGCAAGGCTTCCGTGGCTGTATGCAGGTATGTGGGGAAGAAACAGGCCCTGCTGGCCCCATTGGGATGGTGGCTAATGCTGCACCATGCTGGGTCAGTGGCAGGCTCCACCTCTTCTGTCATACACTCTCTTTCACCAAGGCCTTTTAGCTACTGACGTATTTTTCAGGCACTCAGCTAGGCACTCAGTTTGAGTAGTGCATGAGAAATCTTGAGCAGATTGCATGCATGCCATACATCCTCTGGAAATCTGTGTCTGCTGGTGGTGGACTCTGTGTGTGTGCGTGTGTGTGTGTGTGTGTGTGTGTGTGCGCGCGTGCCCGCGCAAACTCTGAGTTTACTAATTAGTACAAGCACTTTTATTTGAGGGAACATAGCACCATCTAGAGGTCATAGTTCTCTAATGATTCATGGGATACAAAGAAGCTAACACATTGTGCCCACCCCACAAGTGTGAAGGTTTGCCTCCTGGCGCCCCTAGGCATGGCCCCTGCCATGGTCTGCCCCTATAGCCCTTGAGGGATGGGTGTGTTCACTCCATCCTCCTTAGATGGAGCTGTCCCACAGCAGAGGGGACGGGGCAGGCCTATAACTCAGGCTACTAATCTTCTCTGGCTTCAAACAGTGTTTGTTCTCCCCCCCCCCCCCATATTTTAACATGGGTGGTTGTTGTGGTTGTGATAGTAGTAGTTGTTTTTCAATATTTGGGGTTTTTTAATGTCTAAAAAGCATGAAAAACTTTAAAGTTGTTTGGTTAAAATCTGCTCGCTATACTGCTGAATCATGATGGGAAGTTTGGTTGAAATTGATCAAATGGTATTGAAGCAGTATAACCTTAAATCTTTTTGATTTGATGCCTTTTGGTTCATGATGGTAGTTGAAATTTTCTCTATGCCTAAAACCATCCCAGAGATGCATACATACACCACATACCACCTTTCTGCTTGTTCTGCTGCTACCTAAAAAGTGGACCAACAGCAGATTCTGTTGATCCTGAGAGCCATGACCAGCCATGACAAGTATCTCCTTGGGTGCTGCAGCCTGTCCCTCTCCTCCTTTGCTTTCTTTATCCCCAGGGTGTACGGCTGGGTGAGACCTCGGCCAGTGCTGTGGCCCTGAATGTAAACCAAGCTGAGAAGGTGAACGTGGAGCCCGGCTGCAGTATCCCAGATCCTTGCGACTCCAACCCTTGTCCTGTCAACAGTTACTGCAATGACGACTGGGACAGTTACTCCTGCAGCTGTGACCCAGGTGTGTGTGTGGGGGTGGTGGAAGGGCAAAGATGATGACGGAAGGGCTATTCATGAAATGATTCCATGCTGGTATTTTCCAAAGCAGCCTTCCCATAGCTGCTGCAGGGAATGATTGGAGTTGTAGTTCAACACATCTGGATGGCACCAGGTTGGGGAAGCCTGCTGCAAAGCTTAGCCTTGTGTGACATGAGGTGGGCTGAATCATTGGGTCAGCTAGAGATACAGGGTGCTTCTGCCCAGGCATGGGGTTTTCCCTTCACTTGTATAATAGCTTTGAGCCAGAGTGAGTTGTGATACCGTTAAGGCACAAGTATAATAATCTACCACGATTTATTATTCTGAAATTTTCATTTGATGGAGTAGTGTTTCAGCTGGCCTGTTATAAGGATACTATGTTTGATTACCCCTTTTATTGTATGTCATTAGTATATTGTAGTTGTTTCTGTTCCTTGCTCCAGTCCTATGCAATTTGTTGTTGTTGTGGCTTGGTGGCTTACATAATTAACAAACAGACAACCAGCACAAACAAAAATCAAGATTCAGGTGTAGGGCTCATCTACACCAAGTAGGATATAACACTATGAAAGCGGTATATGGTCTGTGTCAATGGGCCCCAACGGTTGTCAGTGCACTTCAGTACTGCTATAAAGCATCAGTGTGGCTCCTGCCTTTTATATACCATTTTCGTACCACTTTCATAGTGGAATATCCTGCTTGGTGGAGATAAGGCCATAGTCTCAGTGTTGTTATCCCAGGTTAGTTATTCTGAGATAACAAGGAATGAATATAGCCTATTAACTCTAGGGTATTGCAGCACACATTCTTCCTGACTGGGGTGTTTATAAATAACTAGTGAAGTGATGAAAGAGTTGGTTGAGGCAAGAGCCCTCAAACCTGCCAGAGGTTTTTTACTTTTTTTTAACTCACTTCAGCTTCTGTGTCTCCCTGATCCCACCCTATTTGAATGGAAGTGAAATTAGGAGATGACTATATTAACAGACCCTCTGATAGGCCAGAAGCTCTGTGCAGTCCAGGCTTAACGACGAGCCCTATTCTACCTTCACTTCCTCCAGCCATTCCTTCCATTTGCACACCTTTCGTTTTGCTGTGCCTTGAGGAGTGGCTTGCTTGCCACTGTGCCCGACTAGAAGTCTTTTGCTTGCCTGGGGTGCCGTTCGCCCTCAGGTTGGCACTTCTGGCCACAGATGCATTCTGGTTATAATACCACCCAGGGTTTTCTTTCCTGTGCTGCTTCAGGTTATTATGGAGATGGCTGCGCCAACGTCTGCTCCCTCAACCCCTGTGAGCATCAGGCCGTGTGCGCCCGCAAGCCCAGTTCGTCCCACGGCTACACCTGTGAGTGTCCTGACAACTACTTTGGGCCCTACTGCGAGAACAAGTGAGTTGCCCACTGCTGCTAAGCACATCTGCATGCGTGGGCCTGTGTGCGCATGCAAATGTACCTTTAGGTGTATGTATCTTACCTGCCTGTGTATGTGGAAATGGATCCTTGAAGTGCTGTGTGCTTATTTATGTATTTATTGCATTTTTATACCGCCCAATAGCCGAAGCTCTCTGGGCGGTTTGCAAAAATTTAAACCATAGAACCCATTCAGAATATATAACAAACAGTATAAACAGCATAATATAAAATATAATATAAAAACACAACCAGGATAAAACTGAGCAGCAATGCAGAAATTAATACAGATTTAAAATACAAATTTAAAACAGCCAAGTTAAAATTAAGTTGCAAGACTGTTAAAATGCTGAGAAAATAAAAAGGTCTTCACCTGGCGTCTAAATGAATATAGTGTAAGTGCCAGGTGAACCTCTTTAGAGAGCTCTTTCCACAGCCAAGGTGCCACAGCAGAGAAGGCCCTCCTCCTGGTAGCCACCTGCTTCACTTCCTCTGGCAGGGGCTCACAGAGAAGGACCCCTGAGGATGACCTTAGGGTTTGTGCAGGTACATATGGGAGGATGTATCCTTCAGATAGCCTGACCCCAAGCTGTTTAGGGCTTTGAACATTAATACCAGCACATTGAATCGGGCCCGGACCTGGAATGAAGCTGGAAGAGGACTGGCGTGATGTGGTCTCGTCGGCCAGTCCCTGTTAGTAAACGTGCGGCCCTGTTTTGTACCAGCTGAAGTTTCCGAACCATTTTCGAAGGCAGCCCCATGTATAACGCATTGCAGTAATCCAGATGAGAGGTTATCAGAGCGTGGATGACTGTAGCTAGGCTATCTCTGTCCAGATAAGGGCACAGTTGGTATATCAGCCTAAGCTGATATATTGCTGAGTTGTGGGTGGGGAATTTGTGATTCATATCCGGAAGGCACTAACTATAGCTGTTTTAGATGCCTCTTAAAGACCTATCTCTTTACCCAAACTTTACCTGAATTACTGTGCTATCTGGATAGTTTGTTTAGGTACTTACTGGGTTGGATCCAAACGTAAGCATGCTAAGAATAAATCCATTGAAATCAATGCAACAAGTCATGATTAGTGTACGCCCACTGATCCCAATGGGTCTACTCTAATTATGATTAAGTCTGGATCTAACCTTCATATTTTTAGCTTTGGTTTTCAATAGTTTAAACATTTTAACTGATGAAGTTTGTATTTCTTATGATGTATTTTAATTTTGATTTTGTAAACTGCTTAAAATATATTTTTTAGATATGGCAAGTAATAAATAAATAAATAAATAGTGGGGGGTGAGTGGGGAGACCTGTTTCTAAACCAGTTTTTGTCCATGTTTCTGTGCAAGTGGGAGATCAATTCAACCAAACATACCCACTGTGATTACATGGCCAGTAGATGCCGTTTGGACTTCTGTGGAATGAATTCAGGGACTATGTGTACAAATATGTGCATGTACGTATATAGGTTATGAGTAGTGAGTGCACACATAGCTGCTGTAGTGTGATTGATGTGTATGCGCATGTGTGCAAGGTGGGGAGGTTGCTTTGCCTAGTGTGATTGTAGCAAAAAAATGGAATTCTTAATATAACAAGCATTTAATGCTGAAGAGCGTGTGGAAATCCTACAAAATCCTTATGTATTGTAGCCTCTTCATTACGGTCTTTCATGTTTTGACAGCCATCACTCCCATGGGAGCAGAAGACTTTACAGAATGATGTCCAGGAGAAGGCACACTATATTTTGAAACCCCCTGAAGTTTTTAAGTTCTTTCTGATGTTAGGCTTTTCAATTTTAGATGTATTAATTACTTTGTAATTGACAACTGTTTTTGTCTGCCCTTCGCCCAGATGTATGCTCTGCTTCTGCTTTGGCCTGTGTTGGGATACTGGCCGTGTGATTTTAACAGATCCTCTGCTCTCTTTGTGGCAGGCTTGCTCAGCCCTGCCCCCGGGGATGGTGGGGGCATCCTATATGTGGACCCTGCAATTGTGATGTCGGCAAAGGCTTTGACCCTGACTGCAACAAAACCAATGGAGAGTGTCGCTGCAAGGTGGGTCTTGGCTTGTTCACATTGGCTTTTAAGTATTCTGCCTTCTAGAACCTTTCCAAATGACCCTTGTCTTATCAGCAACTGTAGCATGTTGCGGTGTGTCCATGAGCAAAGGCTGTGAGGAAGCGATTAACTCTGCAAACGTTTGGGAGGAGACAGAGACCTTATAAACATGCTGTCGGCTACCTGGTTCAGCTGTTTCAACTGGGGCTGCTTTTTCACTGTCTGCAGCTGAGACTTTCCCTCCTCCTGAACAGACTCTGTGGAAGGATCTTCTGGCGACCAGACAGGCACTCCGGCGATGTCTCTGAGTCGCCCACCTGGTCTGCTACCACGGGATGAGGGAGGAGAGTCGGGGAAACTCATTGGGTGGCCCTAAACCTCTCCCAGTCTGGTGCCTTCCAAATTTGTTGGACTACAACTCCCATTATCATCAGCCAGCATGGCCAATGGAGATGATGGGAGCTGTGGTCTGACACATCTGAAGGGCACCTGGCTGAGGAAGGCTGCATTAAATCATGGTGTAGTGGGATGTGCATGAGCAGGAACAAGCCGTTGCAGGGCTTGGGCTAGCATGTGTCCCTCCCCCCCCCCCGCCCCATTCCTCCTCCTGTGCAGCTGAGAGAGGTTCGGAAGCTTTCACTTCTGCTTTTAGTTAACCACATTTTCCCCTGTCATTGGACCTGGAATTGTGGTTAATATTAACTGTGATTAGTTTCATCAAACCAGCTTCAGAAACCATGGATTGAAGTTAGCTTGTTTGAAAACAAAACGTAATTAATGTTAACCACAGGCCCCATTCAGAAGACACCTTAAACTATGACTTTAACCACAGTGGTTAAGCCAAAAAGCCAGGCTGTGTTCAGAAGACACCTTAAACCACAGCTTTAACCATGGTGAATAAGGCTTTTTGCTTTATTCACCATGGTTAAAACCATGGTTTAAGGTGTCTTCTGAATGGGGCCATAGTTTGATGCTCCAGGTGACACAGTTAACCAAAAGCAAACCATGGTTAAGCAAAAGTTTCTGAACTCACCCTCTCACTGCAGCTCATTCGTGTTTGTGCATGGTTTGTCCACTGTGGTTTAGTGTGATGCATGAACACGGCCACTCTCTCTGTTGGCTTAAAATAACTCAATGAGCCTGTTCAGACAACATGCTAAGCCATGGTTAGGCCACTAACTCTTTTGCAGTAAATAGTTAGTGAGCATGTTTAAACAGTGGTTAGGTAGCCACCATGGTTAGAAATTATTCACATAACATGCTGAGCCATAATGTTTAACTCAAAATGCTTAACCACCATGGTTTAGTGTCTGAACAGAATTGTTGTGTGGATGAATTAGATTAGAAATGATTGATATAATTGTGCATAGGAATTTTTGACCTTGATGAGTGTATTTAAATTGCTGGAGGGCCGTTTAGTGCAAAGCAATACCTCTGGCAATAGTTGTTTGGGAAAAAGCTATCCTCTTGTGCATGCATTACTCCTGGTTCAGAATAGATTTTGGGAGAAAGTTCATGTGCTGGCTTAGCCAGGGCGCTTGCAGACTTTGCATGAGCTGTAGTCTTCCAGCCTGCTCCTCAGGATTGACACGTCTTCCTGTTGTTCTACAGGAGAACCACTACCGACCAGCAGACAGTGCCATGTGTTTGCTCTGTGACTGCTACCCCACAGGCTCGCTGGCTCGCACCTGTGACGCTGAGAATGGGCTGTGCTCCTGCAAGCCAGGTGTGATTGGGCGTCGCTGTGACCGCTGTGACAACCCTTTTGCAGAAGTCACCATCAACGGCTGTGAAGGTCAGCAGTGGCTCCTTGGGCACAGAGAAGACTTGGAATTCCATTACCAAGCTTAGCTCAGCTGAGGATGGGTACAATTGGAGGCAACAGGCCTGTGAGCAGGGAATGGCCATGTCTTGGGCTGAATAAATGATGTAGCTCATCAGGGTACCATCCATGAAAGGGTGTACACCATCCCATCCAAACTAAGACACACACAGTCCCAACAGAGCTGCCCTTTGGCAACATTTGTCAAGCCAATATAGTAGCACTGAACTGAGTAGACTTCTACTTCAGTTGGTATTATCCTAGTGACTGCAGCCTGCCCAGATGGAGGGAGGAAGTCAGTTCAAGTCTTGTTCTACAATGCCATTGTTCCTTTCTGGTGCCTTTAATCATCATCATCACCATCACCACCATCAATAATGCTCTCAGAGTGGCTAACGGCATAGATCATAGCAATCATAATCATAGTACAATACAAGTGAGCAATTAACAGTATAGATAGAAGAATATAAAACGGATGACAGATTTTACAATGATTTCTTTTACTGTTATCTTGGAAGTACGTTGTTTCCTAGATGACCCAGGTTTCTTTGTTACCCATACTTCTGTTCACGCCCCATAGCAGTGAACTAGACATTGGAAACCTAGAGCCCCTTTCCATTTACCTGAGGCATCCTTCACTGAGGGGCCACACTGAATTTGCATGAAGAGGAAATGCCTGCTCACAAACTCTCTCTTTTGCCTTACAGTGAACTACGATAGCTGCCCACGTGCCATTGAAGCGAACATTTGGTGGCCACGCACCCGCTTTGGCTTGCCTGCAGCTGCATCTTGCCCCAGGGGATCTGTCGGTAATGACGCACCTTTGAGATTGTGGTTGCATGCGTGTGGGATGAGCAGAGACCGTTTGATGATCATATGGTCCTTGTGTGAACCAAGCCCTCTCTTGTGACTTCTTGACACTAAGTCGGGGGGTGGGGGGAGCTGTGTTGCTTTTGGGTAAGAGTAACCAATGCACCACATGCTTAACTAAGAACCCAACCAAATACCTGGCCTATTTGCTGAAGTCCAGAATAGGGCTGGCAAGTCTGTAGCGACAAAGAATCTGGTGTCATCTTAAGTGCCAGCAAACTTACCGAGGTGTACGCTTTCATGGGCCATGGGCCAATATGTCAGATGCAAAGCGGGGCTGCTTTCCCACAAGTGACCCCTCTCTCCTGCTGCCTTACAGGGACTGCTGTGCGGCACTGCGATGAACACAAGGGCTGGCTGGCGCCCAACCTCTTCAACTGCACTTCGCTGACCTTTGCTGCGCTGAAGGGCTTTGTGAGTGCTTTTCTCTCATTCTCCTCTGTGCCCAGAGCCAAGCCAGGAGTCCATGGGCTTGCTGCCTTGTGTGTCTGTGTGTCGCTTCTGCCACTTCTAGTTTCGCAGACGTTCTCCCAAATCAGCCATCAAATTCAGTGCTGTGGTCTCACTTGACCTGAAGGTGCATGGCCCCTGGCCCCATTTGGGGATTTTTTAATGGTGCAAAAAGAGAGACAAGCCCTGGTGCTTAGGAAAATATTTTTTTCTTTAATGAGTTTCTCTTGGATAAGCTTGACGTGGTTCGAATGAAAATCCTTCTTCAGGAGCTGAAAGAAAACACAAATGTATTAAAAACCAGTCTGGTGTAGTGGCTAGAGTGTTGGACTGGGAGTCGGGAGATCCGGGTTCTAGTCCCCACTCGGCCATGGAAGCTCATGGGGTGATTTGGGGCCAGTCACAGACTCTCAGCCCAACCTACCTTACAGGGTTGTTGTTGTGAGGATAAAATGGAGAGGAGGAGGATTATCTACACCACCTTGGGTTCCTTGGAGGAAATAAGGCAGGATATAAATGCCTAAAAATTCCGTAGCTTTTTCTTTGATTGCAGTAGCACAGGATCAATACAGTCCCGACAACAATCCAATGAAGTTGCAGTTATCATTATTTTACGACAGGGACTAAGTTTAGACTATTCTGGGGGACTGCATTTGGTCAGCGATCCTGTTTTGTTCTACGTGCCTAGTGCCCAGTGTCTTTTTTTTGTCTTTGCGGAGTAGGCAGAGAGGCTGTTGCAGAATGAGTCACTTCTGGATACGGAGCAGTCTCAGTGGGTGGCTCTCCAGCTTCGCAATGCTACGCAGAACACGGCCAGTTTCTTTGGTAGTGACATCAAGGTGGCTTATCACCTCTCAGCCCAGCTCCTGAAGCATGAGAGCACCCAAGAAGGCTTTGGCTTGGCTGCTACACAGGATGTACACTTCACAGAGGTATACCTACGGGCTGAGGTTCACATGTAGCCGAAAGCCATGGCAAAGGAACACACACTCTTGGAGGGAGCAGGGAAGGGGGCAGGTTTTGGCCGTGGGGCACAGAATAGCTATTTGTTGCAGTATGTGAAAGCTGTTGTGAAGGTACCTGGCTAGTCTGCTCCTGTGCAGCAAGGGGACCCAAAGCAGGTGGATAAATGGTGATCATCTGTTGTCCCCCCTTGAGGGTGCCACGCTGCTCAATGCTACCTCTGGAAGTTGTCAGAGAGGGTCACGTCAGCTTGGGCAGGTGCATCCTGGAAGGAATGTGACTCCTGGCTTTGCTGGGGTTTAGAATCACTTTCTTTAATCCTTTGGCTGTCAAATCTCATAATCAGGACTGGGAATTCCTCTGGCCTGGATCTCAGTTTGCAAGAGCCAGTTGCAGGGCAGTCCCATAGAGACCCAGCCCCAAAGCCCATCTACCCAAGTTAAGGTTGCTTTCTTAGGACCAATAGGTTCTCAAGGACCACAAATACCATGAGCACTAAGGCAATGGCCTGTCCCTTGAATGGGAATCCCAGCAATGGGTATGCTGTCCCTTTGGACTCATGCAATGGCTTGACCTTCCTATAAATCCCAGAGAAGAACCCTGCTCCTGCTTCCTGAAAGAACTACAGTATAATTGATTGATTGCATTTTTATACTGCCCAATAGCTGAAGCTCCCTGGGCGGTTGACAAAAATTCAAACCATTCAAAGTATAAACAGCAGTATAAAAACATGATATAAACTACAATATAAAAGCACAACCAGGATAAAATCAGCAGCAGTGCAGAAATAAAAATTTAAAATACAAATATAAAACAGCAAAGTTAAAATTAAATTTATAGACTATTAAAATGCTGAGAGAATAAAAAGGTCTTCACCTGGCGTCTGAAAGAATATAGTGTAGATGTCAGGCGAACCTCCTTAGGGAGCTCATTCCACAGTCGGGGTGCCACAGCAGAGAAGGCCCTCTTCCTGGTAGTTACTATATGTTAGGCCTGCCAGCAGATGCCACTCCCAGCCATGCCCTGAAGTAGAGGTTAGACCACTCCCAGCAGAGGTCACTCCCGGCCCTCTTGTCATGGTGCTTTTCCCTTCTGTCCTGTAGAACCTGCTCAAGGTGGGCAGTGCCCTGCTGGACAACGGCAACAAACGCCACTGGGCACTGATCCAGCAGGCCGAGGGGGGCACGGCTCAGCTGCTCAAGCACTTTGAGGACTATGCCAGCACTCTGGCCCAGAACATGCGCAAGACGTACCTGAACCCCTTCACCATCATCACACCCAACATCGGTGAGAGCATCATCATCATGGGGACTATTTCCTAAGGAAAGAAATCTGTTTAATTGTAGGCATTTTCGTTGGTTGATTGATTAATCAATTAAATCCTAATACATTTGCATGCAAATAAAGCAAAATTACGGAAGAAAAACATTATTTGGTACCTGTGTACAGATTAGAAGATGCACGCCTACTTTTGTTGTGGCAGGCTTTATTTTAGGCATTCTGTGTGTGTGGAAAGGACCAAATGGTTGGCCGTCGGAGGAAGGGGGTGTGGACGTCTAGGGAACCCTTGAGGGCCAGATTGGGGCTGGGTTTGGCCCAGGGCCAACCCTCCTATTCTAAGCCCTCCGCTCTACCTATACTCACATCCCTGGAAAAGGTAAGGATTTCTGAGTGAAACTGCAAGCTGTCATTCAACTGGTTTGGTGCCTTTAATGATGATATTTATATATTTTCTGGCAGTCATTTCTGTGGTCAGGCTGGAGAAGATGAACTTTGCTGGTGCAAAGCTGCCTCACTACGAGGCACTCCGGGGCGAGAAACCTGCAGACCTAGAGACTACCGTCATCCTTCCTGAAAGTGTCTTCAAGGCTCCGGAAGGCAAACGTGAGTTTGGGCTTATGGGTGAAAACTCCCTGAGGGCGTTCTAGAAGGGGATTGGGGAGAATGGGCCATTCGTACTTTGTCCTGTTCTTGACAGGACATTCTTGTACGTCTGGCCCAGATATTTGAACCAGAATAAGGACAATAGGGAACCATAACCATATCGATGTATCCTTTATAGATCCATAGTAGCGGTTCGGAATTCAGATACCTTAATCATTATTCTGTCAGCTTGCTTACTTTCCCCACAACCTTTCCCGGAAGCCATAATACACGTCGGACTCCCACACCCTTTGTTGTATGCTCAGTACATTGCGCTCCGGGGAATGAGCCATGTCTATTACCTATGGTCAGAGCAGTTGGAGTTACTTGCTGGGCTCCAGGGGGACGTTGGCAGAGTTTGTGGAAGCAGGGGCCAGAGTTTGGGTAACAGATGGTTGATGCAAATTAACACTGAATGATATGATTGGGCAGTTTTTATGACAGACAGTGCTAGGATCCTTCCTCTAGGAAAAAACAACAACCCTGATGAAAAACAACCCATGGGAGGCTGAAATGGAAAATAGGGGGCTAGCAACGGGAGGCCTTGCTGAAGTCTTTCCCTTTCTGCTGTTTGTCCATTCAGAATCCCACTTCCAGACCCTCCTAGCTGGCTTTCTCCCCATGAGGGGAAAGGTGAGGTCCCCATATTTAACTTTTGTAAACCACCCAGAGAGCTTCGGCTATGGGGCGGTATATAAATGTAAATAATAATAATAATAACAATAATAATAATAATTCCCTCCCTCATGGCGGGGAAAGCAGCTTTGGGGAGTCGTTGAGTGGACAAATGGGAGTCCTCCCCCCTGCTAGTTCTCTGTTCTGAATTTGCATCCCCCTGTGCCTGCTTTTCTTTAAAACAACCACAGCAACAGCTGGAAGGAGGGCAAATCACAGAACTGCTCAGTGAGGGTAAGGAGAAGGGCTGGGCTAGATGAAGCTGAGGACTAGGGAGAGAGTTGGGCTGCCAAGAAGGTGGGGGCAACTTACCAGAAGAGCCAGGGCTAAGGGAAGAGCCTCTCCAGCAGCTGTGGCAAAATGGAGATTTGTCCACTGGATGCTGAATATCAGGAAGGAAGTTTGAAGGTTTCTGTCCACATGGGAATGCTCTAAAGGCAGTTCAGTAGCTAAGCATAGTTAGAGGCTGGGTTCGGACTAAAACATGCTCCGGAAATGGGTCAGATGTGAAGAGTCAGTTTAAGTTAAGTTCTGGCCTAGGCAAGAACAAGTAGATCTCAAGGCAAGGACAATAGGAACAAAGTGGTAGATCCAAATGGCAGCCGAGCAGGGTGTATTTGGATGGCTTGAGCATGCTGACAGGAAGTTAAATAGAGCCCGTGATCACCAATTAGGAGGGAAGATGGAGGTCTTTTGAAGTGAGGGGCATGACAGAGGCAATGGAAGTAAGTCCATAAAAGATCCTCTAGAGATGAGGTAACTAGAGCTCTGGCAATACAGCTTTGGATATGTTTTTGCAGAGAAAAGCTGGAAATCAATACATAGCTTTTAAAGGCTGAGGAACTAGCCTAGCCTGGCCTGGTCCAGCTCAATGTCTCATGCTCATTTTTCAGAACCTTCTATGGCCAGTGCCAAGCATCTCCCTGGCGCTGGTGAGGAGGAAGAACCTGCCCTGATGACGAGACAGAAGAGACACCCAGATCTGAGTGAGGGCCAGGCCATTGCCAGCGTGATCATCTACCGCACGCTAGCAGGTCTGCTTCCAGAGCAGTATGACACGGATAAGCGGAGCCTGAGGTAACACCTGCCCTCCCCCCAATATACATACGCAAACCCATCAGCAAAGGGTGTAGGGGCTCCTCAGGTACCCAAGCCTGTATTTGTCTTCCAAGGAGAGACCGGCTCAGAGATTTAGTAAATTCTTCCCAGGGCTACTGTCCATATCATAATCCTCCCCTCATTTCCTGAAGCCGTTTGAGCCCCTTTCCCTGTTGTTGAAGCCCATTCAATGTTGACAGAGCTTTATGGCCTCCTGTCCACCAAGCAGGTGATCTCCAGTGTTCAGGGCCTAAATGGGGAGCAAGGCCCAGTTGTTATTACTGTTGTTGTCACCCTCGCCATCGTCGTCATCATCAGTATTACTACTGGTATTACTTTTTATTACTTATTACTTTATTACATTATTTATTGTTGTTGTTGTTTTGTGGGATGGCCCACTACACAAGACAGAACTTTACAAATGAAGGAGACAGGGATGTATTTTAATATGTGCCGTGTGTCTTTACAGAGTCCCCAAGCGCCCCATCATCAACACCCCAGTGGTGAGCATCAGCATCCATGACAATGATGCACTGATGCAGCGGGCCCTTGAGAAACCCATCACAGTGCAATTTCGGCTGCTGGAAACTGAGGAGCGCACCAAGCCTATCTGTGTCTTCTGGAACCACTCCATCCTGTGAGTCCCGCTGCCTAGACAAAAGGTCTTGGGGCTTCAGCGTATCTGGGAGGGAGAGAAAATGGGGGAGAGGCACCCAGTGGCATCCTAAGCACGGCAGACCCACCTTGACTTTGCTGTCTTCCCAGGGTCAGTGGGACCGGTGGCTGGTCAGCCAAAGGCTGTGAGGTCGTCTTCAGGAACGAGACCCACGTCAGCTGCCAGTGTAACCACATGACCAGCTTTGCCGTACTGATGGACATTTCTCGCAGAGAGGTGAGGCAAGTGGGGACCCATCTCTGGCAAGCGGGTGAACAGGGCAAGGCCAAAGCGGAGAATGCTGAAGAGGAGGGTGGGATGGTGGCAGGGACTGGGCTCTTGCTCCTCATGGAGGTGGGGCGGGAGAGCGAGACGCCATAGCTAAATCCACATCTTCCTAACGTGTCCATGAATAAACTCTCTCTCCCTCCCAGAATGGCGAGATCCTGCCCCTGAAGACCATCACGTATGCCTCCATTGCAGTGACCCTGGGCAGCCTCCTGCTCACCTTCCTCTTCCTGGCTGGACTGCGAGCCCTGCGATCCAACCAGCAAAGCATCCGCAAGAATCTAGTGGCGGCACTATTTCTCTCCGAACTCATCTTCCTCCTGGGCATCAACCAAGCAGACCTGCCAGTGAGTTCCTGGGGTGGGAGAGTGATGTGTGTGTACGGGGAGGGGGAGGGTTTCTATGGGAGCAAGAGCAGTGAACTCAGCTAAACAGTGCGAGATCGCAATGCCACTTACTGCCACACATGGTAGCACCAACATGATACCTGGCCTGGGGTTGGAACCCATTGCTAGTGCGCTAAAGAGGAGTGTTGTGCTATGTCCTTCCATGTTTGGGGTCTTTCGAACCTGATCAGAGGGGGCTGCTAAACTGTCTTTAGGCTGCAGCAGAAGTTGTCACTGGAGCTGCAGGACTAGATAGAGGATTAGGGCAAATAGCCATCCAGCTGTGTCTACAGATGCAACATTTATCGTTCTTCTCTTGGGTGTTTTTGCACTCCCTAACCCCCTTCCTCCTTCTCTTCCCATGCCAGTTTGCCTGCACCGTCATTGCGATCTTGCTGCACTTTCTGTACATGTGCACCTTTGCCTGGGCACTGCTAGAAGCACTGCACATTTACCGCATGCTGAGTGAGGTGCGCGACATCAACTACGGCCCCATGCGCTTCTACTACATGGTTGGCTGGGGTGTGCCAGCATTCATCACAGGTGGGGCTTGCAGCAAATATGATATAGCCTAGGTCACGGCCATCGTGACCACTCTTGAGGGCTAGACGTTCCTTTGCAGAGCCTTAGTTTGGCATCCGGAAGATGGCAGCAAGTGTCTCTGTGTCCTGTTTGCTCTGTAGTGGGCAGCTGAGAGTTAAGTCAAGCCAGACAAGCCCAACCTGAAACAGAGACCGTGGCTGGGATAGACTGGGCTTCAAGCCTAGCATTATTTGTACCTTTTAGTCCCGGCCCCTGCTATTCCAGCCATGAGCTGCTGTCTGAGTGATGGTCTGCTGAGTGACTAGGCGAAGTTACAAAAGAGACTTGCTTCCCCTTCCTTCTACTGATGGTTCTGCGTGGCACCCTTCCTTAGGACTCGCTGTCGGCCTGGACCCTGAAGGCTATGGGAACCCAGACTTCTGTTGGCTCTCCATCTATGATACACTGATTTGGAGCTTCGCTGGACCCATTGCCTTTGCTGTTGCAGTGAGTAGCAAAACAAGAGACTCTGGGAAGGAAAGGCAAGAGCACCAAGTGGTCAGACATATGCCCGCCCCCAGTAAGGCTAATAGATAATGTGAGAAAAAGAGCAGTGATTGGAACAGGTGGGCATGATAACCCAGCCTCCTCACTTCCATCCTTTGTTTTGCCTCCGCTCTGGGCGCAGAGACGGTGTGGTTCTGAACTTCTCAGCCTCATCCAAATTCTTTTGGAGTTGCATGGAAAAGAAAAGAATCACATTGAACTGGTTGCATCTGTGGAACTGGGACGAAGCACTCCCCTCCCCCCCCTGCTCCAGCAGGAACCTCCAGATTTCCCCCAGCAGGACGAGAGCTTCATCCTTGCAAGGCCAGGAAAGAGGCAGCAATCCAAAGGAATAGGGCTGGTCCTGGCTCTGAGGGCATGGAAATGTCCCAGGTTTGGGGTGGGGGACCATGGGCTGCCCGGGAAGAGGGCCGGTGCTCACCTTCTCTCTCTCTCTCTCTCTCTCCTCTCGCAGATGAGTGTCTTCCTCTATGTCCTGGCAACCAAGGCCACTTGTGCTGCTCAGCAACAGGGGTTTGAGAAGAAGGGAACAGTGTGAGTCTGACGTTGCTCATGTTCTACTGCACGTCTGGCCCTTTCTGGGAGCACTTCACTGTCCTGCTGTGTCCCCTGCACTGTCCTGACACTTGTTTCCACAGTCCTCCTCATCTCCACTGCTGCTGCTCCTGTGTGCTTTTCCACTGCTTTGCCATCCCCACCACAGTCTTCTTCACGCTGCTTTCTCTGTGTTATAAAGTCTTGTGCATCCCTCCCAGCGCAATCCTTTTGCGACCATTCCACCTCCCACTGCTCTCTGCTAGGTCAAGTTTTCCATTGCTGTCTGCTACCTGCTGCCGATACATCCCAGCCCTTGAAGCTTCTGGCATTCTTGGGGGTATTGCAGGATCCCTCCTACAAAGCCCAAACTGAGTAATATGGTAAAGCCAGGGCTGCCTCTCATGAAACCCCTAAGCTGAGGACATGCCCCAAGTCCAGAGCCTGGCATGGGCCTCTATGTCTATGACTACATCTGTCCTTTGGGGTCCTTTGCAGGAGAGGCCACACTGACTGTGCTCCTTCCCTATTGCAGCTCCGGCCTCCGTTCAGGCTTCGTCTCCCTGCTGCTGATCAGTGTCACCTGGCTGCTGGCCCTGCTGTCTGTGAACAGTGACGCCATTCTCTTCCACTACCTCTTTGCTGGCTTCAACTGCCTCCAGGTATGGTGGGCACAAGGGAGGTGCTGAGCATGGGAGGTGGTGGAGGATCTCCTGAGATTCGTCACGTTTGTCCAATGGTATTGCTAGATTCCACCCTCTCCCCCATCCCCTGCAGCGATCCATCACTAGGATTGCCAAATCCCCCCATTTAGTTTTCACCATTTTCCTTTCCTTTTCCCCGGGCACTCGTTTACTTCAATCTCATAGAGTACTATGAATTGAGGGAGACCCAGGCCCAAATTCAGTTTGGAGGGTTTTATGTGGCTTTTTGAGCATGGTAAAACTCTGTGCTGCTATTTGTGTATCAGCATGCTGGAAGTCTTAAGAACATAAGAGCCAAGTTGGATTAGAGGAAGGGTCTATCAAGTCCAGGATTCTGTTCACACAGTGGCCAGCCAAGCTGCCTGTGGGGAAACCTAAGTAGGACATGAATGCAAAATGTCAGCACAATTTAAAGCCAAGCTGTTGTTGCCATGGTTAAATTAAAGGAGGATTAGAGGCTAAGTTTGTCAACAGATATTAGCCATGGTGGCTAAATGGAACCTCCATATTCAGAGGCAGTATGCCAATGGAGAATATGTGTTGGTGGTAGTAATGGGGAAGGAAACAGCTGCAGGAGGCCAATTGCCTTCGTGACCTGCTTGTGGGCTTTTCTGAAACATCTGATTGACTACTAGGGGAAACAAGATGGTGGCCTAGATGGACCTGATCCAACAGGTCTCTTGTATTCTTGAGATGGTGGATAATCACTGGGTCAAAGCAGCTACAAGAGTTCCACAGAGCGGCAGGATTTCCATTACCACCATCGTAGAATTAATTAGAATGTTGATTTTTACTAATACTCCCAATATTCTGGAAGCTGATAAATTTCACACTGGATTGGCAAATCCTGTGATAAAACTTTTTATTATATTCTTACATCATTAGGATGATGTTAGTTTGTAATATGGCCTTTGCCCTAAAGTTTGCTCTGTAGCTTATAACAGAAATGAGTATGCAAAAAAGATGTCAGCGGTTTTTTTTCATGACTTCTGTATCTTTTCTCTTATGTCTATGTCTATTGGAGCAAGATAGCACCAAACCTATTAATATATATTATCAGATAAAAGCAGCAATTGGTTCCATAATAATTGATTCACCCCCATGTCTGCCTGATGAAATCCCATCAGATTATATGCAATCTTTGGAGAAGGCACTTTTTCATGTTTTTTTTAAAGGAAACCATTACTCTGTATATGGGTAGAGGGGTAGAAATGTGTAGGGAGCACCATCACTACATGGGAATGTAGGTGGAAAACAGCCTACAAATTGAGTTATGGGCTTCCCCTTGATGCTGTTGATGGCATCCTGGATACAGTCTGGGACTCATGGGATCCCCATTCAAGGCTTATGTTCTCCTTGGTTTCTTCCACAGGGACCCTTAATTTTCCTTCTGTGTGTCATTTTATGCAAAGAAGTGAGGAAAGCTCTCAGATCCAGCTGCGGCAAGAAGCACAGCGCAGACCCCACACTTACCACCAAATCTACGTTGACAGCGGTGAGAGTTTGAGGAAGCAGCAACCCAGCAGATGTATTAGTGAGGGCCGCCAGTGCAAATGGCCAGTGGGCTTTGCACCCCAAAGAATCAACATTCTGCCCCAAGTGTAGCTCATATTTTGGGCCAAGAAAAGCTGAATTTGGCCAGCTATTGTAGATAATTGCAATTCAGCAAATGCCTCTAGTATTGCTAGTCGTATGGAAGGAGCAAGAAATCATGTAAAGCCCTGAAGCCCTGCCACACCACTGGAAATCCCACACAACCTCCTCCCCTAATTTCACCAGGCATTATGCACACTCTTTCACACCTATCTTCATAGCCGTAAGGCTGGAAACTTGAGTCTTTCCCCGAAAGCTGAGATGCATAGGATGCACCCAATACCACATTCCATGGTTGCCCAGAGCAGAATACACGCATACACCACCCTGCATCTTGCCTCCAGACTATCTTCTGGGCTTTTCAGCTCAGAGAATAGCAGGGCAGGGATAAATTGTTCTCTTTCAGTGAAGAGGAGTTTTGTTAATAATGGTGGTGGCTGTGTATGTGCTCAGAGGGATCCAAAGTTCTGTAAGCTGGCCCTGTGATCGCCCATGATACAAACCTGGCAAAGGAGGAAAAGAGATGGAGGAGGGGAGATTGTTCCTGTGCTTTCTCTTTAACCACAATGATTCCACCAGGCTTATAACTGCAACAGCACATACGTGGATGGGCAGCTGTACCACACGCCTTTTGGAGACTCTACTGGTTCCTTGCACAGCACTGTCCGCTCAGGCAAGAGTCAGCACAGCTACATCCCCTTTGTGCTCAGGTAATTCTAATGTCAGGGCCGGGTGGAAGTTGTGCGTGAAATAATCCAGTGCCCACTGCAAGCTAATGGACATATCTGCCTGCCTAAGAAATAGGGTTCTGCTGCGTGGTTTTCAAAGTAGAATTCCTTTTACCTCTTTATTTGGGTTTGAGGCTCCTTTTATGGGCATCTAAGAGGGAAACCCACACTCTTCATAGGGTCTGTTACTGATAATTGCATGAGGTCTACACTGAATATATTCAGCTTCCATGTATGAAAGCTTGAGAAGGGGCATGGTTCAGTGGTACGGCACCTGCTTTGCATGCAGAAGGTCCCAAGTTCAAATCCAAGCATCTCCAGGTAGGGCAGGGAAAACTGCTGCTTGAAACCCCGGAGAGCCGCTGCTGCCGGGCAGTGTTGACAGTACTGGGCCAGGTGGACCAAAGATCTGACTCAGTATAAGGCAGCTTCCTACGTTCCTATGTTGTGATTCATTAAAGAAGCACAAACCTTTTTATGGGCAGATCTCACACTGCCCTTCATGCGAACCCTCTTCTTCCATTCTCTGGCTCTTCTCTTCTCTGGCTCTTCTCTTCTTTTTCCTTTCCTTTTTTCTTTCTTTTAGTTTTATTAACACTGAAATGTTATCATTGCACATGTGAGAATTGGGGGCACGGGGATTATCCTGGTGGAGAGCAGCTGGACTATGAGACCTGGTGTGTTCATTAGCATTTCATTGCCACAGTTGAGGGATATTGTTTTACTAGAATTACTCAATAAATTGAATTTTTGTACTCTTAAGGAAGGGTTTCCACTGAAACATATTAGGCATTTTACTGTCTTATTAAAGTTATCATTTCAGTACCATTTTGAGGCTTACCTCTTTCCCACTTTGAGGTTTGCCTCTCTCTCTCTCTCTTGCTCATTCTTAAACCACAGCTGTACAAAACATGATAGTTTTAGGATATTTCTGGATATTGATCATTCAGGGGAGATCAGAACACGCTCCTCCTGGATTAGTGGAGTCAGAATAAAAGTTGGCCACCTTGAGAACACCTTTTTAGGACCAACGCCTGGCAGAAATCTTGTCACTGACCTGAACAGAGGCATGCCTCTGTAATCCTTATCCCTTTCTGTAATGTTCTGTATCAAACAATTGATGCAAGTCTCTCTTAGAAGAGATGTTCACCTTGCCTCCAAGGTGAACATGCCTAAAAGTCACATCAACATTGTGTGCAAAGAACATATGGACACTTCCTTCCCTTGTGTAAAAGCTCCATCACACCTGAACATTTGCCCTTGTATTACCCCCTCTCCGTTTACTTAGCGTTTGAAAGCCTTACGTTTCATTCATCTTCACACCTCGACTCGGAATTGCTGTTTTCCTCCACCCCGCAGATCTCATTTGTACCTCCCCTTACAAATCTATTAGTTGTTTGCAGGGACACCTTGCCCTGGCACGCCCCCTCCCTTTCATCAGCAATGCCACCCGCTCTCAGAACATCGGGATAAAAATACACGTAGAGGGTTGAGTGCATTGCTGGAAAAAACATTCCTTCCCTGCACTTGGAAACCTCGCAAAGTGGCGGGGGGGAGAGGCGAGATCAGGGCAGGACATGGACGGTGTCATCTGAGTCCTTTGTATGCAACACACCATGACAGTGGGCTATGACGCTGGTGTGCTGGAGCTCTAAGACTTGCCCCTTTTTGCGGCAGAAACTCTGGAGTTATGGGCTGCTATCAACATTTCTACTTTCCCTTTACAGGGAGGAATCTGGCTTGAACAACAGTCAGGTGCACATTGGGCCTACGGACCCCAGCGCACTCTTTTTGGAAGATAAGGATCAGAACAATGGTGAGGAGAGGAGAACTGGGCCGGTTCTGGACAGAACTGCACCTCTGCATTCAACTGTGCTCAAAATGGCCTTTGAACATTAGCCTGTAATACGACAATGGGTCAAACCACACCATGTTGTGGATCTGCTAGTCAGTTTTTTGTTGATTTAGCTTTAAAATGGGCCCAGGAAGCTCTGGATTTAATGAGTGCAGTAGTGCTGGGGAAAGGGGTGTGTAAATCTCTCCACCCTCACTGTTTCCATATCAAATTGTCATCCCCCCACCCCAAAAAAGCACTATGAGCTCCTCAGGGGAAAAATACAAGTAGAATATCTAAACCAGGGGTGCACAACTCACACCCCATGGGGGAATGCATGTACACACCCCCAGCCTCAATTACAGCCCTGACTCCCCTGCCACCACTGCCAAATTCTCTCCCCTGGGGGTCCTCACATAGATATCTTGCTAGAAAGAGTGATCTGTATGAAGATTGCTGTGGGAGGGAGTGAAGAGAAGGATTTCTGGGATGTTTGTGTGTACATGCAACCCCTGGCCTCCAAGCTAGCATCAACTTGGAACCGGAAAAGTTGTGCGCCCCTTATGTAAACTTACATTGCTCCATGCCCTCTTGTGACTAACAATGGCTTGAGTGGAATGATGTGGAAGGGAAGCATTATGCGCCATCTCCCCCAGTGCTGCTGCTTATCCCATTCTGTGCTTCTGTTGTCATTTATTAAATGCTCAGGTGATCCAATCACAGGTCTCCCGCCTCACATGTGGCTTGTTCCAAAGAAACTGAGACAGAACTAGAAATACATCCATCCATAAATCTGTCAGGGCCACTTCATTCAATGAACCTGATGTAGTGACTATGAGGTCGGAATCGATTCTGAACGAAGTCTGGCACTTGCTGAAGCAGCTGTGTGATTGACAAAAGCACAGGAAATGTGGGTTGTTCCAAGCTGAGCCTGTGGAGAAGCAGGTCCACGAAAGAACTGTTTCATCACATGCTAATATCACCTGGCTCAGTTTGTGAGGACTGGTCCAAAATTACCCATCAGGACCATTGTACACTTGGGATTAAAACAAGGTTTCATGATGCCTCCACTCCTAGCCAGACATCTATTTTACATTCCTAGATCTTCTTCATTCTAATATGATCTCTGAAGTGGGGGTGCAAGATGCACATAGTTAAAGATGGAATTTGCTAGTACAAAGTGTAGTAATGGCCACTAATTTGGATGGCTTTAAAAGGGGATTGGATAAATTCCTGGAGGAGAAGGCAATCAATGGCTAATAGTTCTGATGGCTTTGTGCTATCCCCAGTATCTGAGACAATAAGCCTATGTGCACCAGTTGCTGGGGAACATGGGTGGAACATTGCACTGTGTCCTGCTTGTGGTTCCCTGGTCGACAGCTGGTTGGCCACTGTGTGAAGAGAATGCTGGATTAGATGGACCCTTGGTCTGATCCAGCTTGGCTCTTCTTGTATTCTGAAGAATGAATGTAGTAGGGATGGTCCTTGGACTGACAGCCCCACCAAGCAGTATGTATGCTTCCAGACGAAGCTTTTATGGTGCAATCATCCTCCCTCATTAATGGAATTGCACAGGGGTCCAGGTAACAAGCCTTTGATTTGTACCTGGTCCCATATTTTCTCACCCTTTCTTGCATTTTTCTCTCCTACCACAAACAAACACATTAAAGAGGGAAAAACAGAATAGCTTCATGATGTCTTTTGATCAACAGTACAAGAAAGTGAAGAAACATCCTTTCTTGTTCTCTCCTGGCCACAGAACGTGACACAGACTCGGACAGTGACCTCTCCTTGGAGGATGACCAGAGTGGTTCCTATGCTTCAACCCACTCCTCTGACAGTGAGGAGGATGAAGAATTTGCCAGGGAGCCCTGCTGGGAGAATTTGCTGTGCCCCAACAATGAGAAACTGCTAGCACAGAGCACTCCAAAGGGTAATGTGAGGAGTGGCCTTTGGCACCTCCAGGAACATCTGAAGTCTCTAATTCTGGGCAGGTGGGGTGGGATGGAGCCCACTCCAGATCAGAGTTATGACTCTCAACATATTGAGGTTCTGTCAACCTGCTGCACCCCAAATAATGAGGTTTTAGAATCCTTGGTTTGGGCCTGTTCAGCTATGCTTGCACTTCCTATGTATACATAGCATTGCCGCCTGGGGGATTCTGGGAATTGTAGTCTAACACATCTAGACAGCACCAGGTTGGGGAAGGCTGGTGCATACTGTAGTAATTAATCAGGCCCTCTTACAAAGCACTCATAGGGTGATGTGATTCTGTGAGCGCCTACTGCCTGTAGAAATACGGGGACAGACATCATTCATGTGTAATGTTTTCTGGGTTCAGGTCCATGAGCAAGACTTGACAGGAATGTAGGATCTTGCTGACAGGGTCATCCCTTAGAAATGTTATGTGGAAAACCAATTCCTTTTCTGCATGTTTGCGCTCATGGGATTGCTCCAAAAAGTAATCGCAGGACCACTGGATGTTGTTATTGGCCTTTACCCCTTGCTTTGATTGCTACCCTGACCTTCCACAGGTTCTCAGGGGAACTTCCAAAAAGTTAAAATGATAATAAAACAAAGTAAAGCAAAATCACTAAAACAAGAACGTTAAAACATTGCAATGTAAAATATCTGTGTAAAAGCAGTCAGTGCAATTAAAAGCAAATGCCAAGCAGCATAAATGCAATGTAAAGAGGAGATTAAGCATCAACCATCATCATTTATTGTATGGGCATAGACCCAAAAAGAGGAGATTAAAAAGTGTGGAAGATTTTTTTTTTTTAAAAAAAAAGGTTACCTGGCACCAAAATGACAGCAAGGTAGGTGCCGGTTCAGTCTCCCTAGGGAGAGCGTCCCATAGTCAAACTGCCAACACTGAGTAGACCTTTTCCCTTGGACTCCAGCTCTACAACTTGTTCCATTGGTCCTCCTGAAACTCTGAGAACAATTCCAATCCAATTTCCTGCTTGGAAAAACAGTTCCACGGGATTACCAGGCCACCTCCCAGTCCCAGGGGTGATATCTGGCTGTGCTCCTATGCCTTACAAGCAGAAATCTACCAGATGAAGCTTTTCCAGATATGGAGATAGGATGGAGGTGGGGTGGGTGGAGGGGAGGCATCACTTGCTAAGTATCTGTGCCTGTAGAGGTAGGGAGTGCAGATCAGGCTTAGCGTCTGGTGTTCAAACCAATGTCCCTTTCCTCTCTTCTCCCCAGCAGACAACCTCTCTGGCCCTGGCAAACCTTATTGGCCGGGTGACTTTGTGACCACTGCTAGCGAGAGTGATGGGCATGCTGGTTCGGAGAAGCTGCGTGTGGAGCCGGTCGGCAAGAATGACCGGCTGGGTCCAACAGAGGAGGTGCCCAGAGAGAACGGGGAGACACAGACCAGGGAGAGCCTCTTGGGCTCACTGCCTCACCCCACTGCTCAGCCCCAGAAAGGTAAGGAGGTTCCACTCTCAGAGGCCCCACCCCTCGCTCTCCTGCTCCCCTCTCCCCCAGGCAACTGTAGAAGGGGCCCCGTGCGCCTTCGTCTCTCACAGAAGACTGAATTGCATCCTGCTACGGAGTGCAAATTCTTTTACTATTAGATACCAAATGTAGCATCCCAAGAATCCCAGCTCAGAGACTGGAGTAGAAGTATGTATCTAGTATCCGGTGAATTCTCATGGGGGTGAACAGGGTCCCACTCCAGAGGTCAGGCTTCAGTGTACTGCATTGCTCCTTGCTTCTCTGCTTGACTGGCAGCGGAAAAATAAAATAAAAATGATGCCGAACAAGTGTGCAAAAATGTTTGTGCAGAACAAGTGTTCAAAAATGTTAGTGCAGAACAAGTTTGCAAAACTGTTTATACAAAACAAAAATATGCATATTTTCTTGATTGGCATAATTTATTATACAGGTAACAGAATTCAACTTTTATACACACTCACACAACTTCCAGTGTCAAAGGCAGTATGCCTCTATTTACCAGTTGCTGGGGAACATGGATGTTCTGCCTCTGGACTTCCCATGAATAGAATGCTGTACAGGATAATGGCCTTTGGTCTGACCCAGTATGGCCTTTCTTATGTTATTAATTTTCTCTTTCAAGTGTAGAGCAAACTGAGCCCTGCTTAAACTCATCAGTATCCAACTCCAGAAAGGCAAAATTGTGAATAGCTGAATTGGCAGGCTGCTGCTGCTGATTCCAATCAAGACTATAGAGGGGGCAAAGGGTTAAAGACCCCATTTCCCCCATGCCCTAATCCCAATCTTTCTTGGGCACCATCTTAAGCATCCTTGGTTGAGGACCAGCGGCGGGGGCTGTTTTCTCTTGACTCCGAATATTCTGCCCTCAGGCATCCTAAAGAAGAAGTGCTTGCCGCCCATCAGCGAGAAGAACAGCATCCAGCGCATCCATAACAAGCTCTCCAGCTGCCGCTCAGGGATGGTGTCATCACACGGCTCTTCGGGCAGTGACGGCAGCCGCGGGGGCGGGGCACCGCGCCCCCGCCAGACGCTACAGGAGCAGCTCAACGGCTTGACGCCGATCACCATGAGCATAAAGACTGGCACAGTGGACGAGGACTCTTCGGGCTCCGAGTGAGTATGGCTGAGCCTTCCCCTGGGTCGGCTGCGCTCGGCAGCCCGTACGCGTGAGCCCGGAGCTTCTGTAGGGCTCCCTCGTCTGCTCCAGGCCTGGCACCTCAAACCCGTCTGGGCTGGTATGTTGCTGTCTCTCGCACCCCACTCCACCTCACCCCGCAAGCTGTGCCTCTCAAAAAATGTTTCTCTGTCTGTCATGACTGAACAACTCCTTAGGTTCCGTGTAGCTTGTGCTATGAAGTCCCTGCATGCTTATGCAGGGACTTGTTTTCCCTGTGGCTTGCTAGCCACCTCTTCCTTCCTTTGCCTTCACCTTTTCCACTCTTGGACTTGCTCCTCCTGTGGCTTCTGGACGGGAGTCTAAGCGCCACTTCTTCTGTAGCCCCCAGAACCTGATTTGGCTTTGACTCTGAAAGCCCCTGCTCTGCCCCTTTGTTGCCCCTGGAGGGTGGGAGGAGATTTCCAAGGGGGTGGGGGCATGGGCGCCTGTTCCCCTACAGCCCAGTCGTTGCTTGGGAGAAGGACGCGTTTTATGAGGCTGAAGTACTTGAGAAGAGGCATCGTTTCCTCTGGACAAGGGGCTCTTGTTGCTCAAATACTGGGGGCTCCCCCCAGCGTTCCACCCCGACGCTAAGGGTTCGGGGCAAAATACTGTCTTGGGTGGAATTGTGCAGGGGAGGCAGAGGGAATGAGGGGGGGGCGCTGTCCTATTCTAACTTCTTCCTCAGCTCTCTGGCACTAACCCACCCTCTCCTCCTCCTCTCCTCCTCCCTTTTCTGTCTCTCGTTCTTTCACCGCTCTCTTCAACCGCCCAGATTTCTGTTTTTTAATTTCCTCCATTAACACGTGAGCCCCAGGGGGGGTGCTTTGCTCAAACCTGCTCATGGCCATGCTCATGTGTTTGTGTTTCCCCCTGTCCCGTCTCGCTTTGTGTTTGATCACTGAGCAGGAGCGATGAAACCTCAATCTGACGCCGCGCGGCACCAGACTCTTTCTCTTGTGCTTTGGCCAGTCCAGGAGCCAGGATTGCTCTCAAACCGCAGCGAGGAATGTTGTCTCCTTCAGCCCAGCCCGGCCCAGGGAGCTGGATCCACCGTATGTAGTGCCAAATGAGAACCAGCCTGCTGTCCCGGCACCAGGGGAACGGCAGGTCCCAGGAGGCGGACCTACTTGAACAGATGCACTTTGGATCATTGTAAAACAGACAGAAACCGAAACACAAACTTGATCACCTCCAAGTCTTCAGGGATTTTCATGCTTTGTTGCCCAGTCTGGAACTGCTGCGTGTCTGGAATATTTTTTTCCCTTACCTATCAAAGTTGGGCTGGGGGATCCTCAGCAGCAGCCACATGCCGGGGCCTCTGGAAATGCATTACTGTGCAGATGTTTGCATATTTGACAATGCAGCGGAGCGGGGGGGAGGGGCGGGCGGTGTTCTGTGTGCTTGAAGATGGCTGCCACTAGGGGGCACTGAGAACTGTAGGTTTTAGCTTGAGGAGGCAAACCAGGAATGGGGCCCATTTTCTGGAGGGCACTGCTCTGGCCCCCTGTGACAATAGGGGCTGGGTGTGGGTGCAACTTTGAATTAAAGCCTGAGGGTGCAACAGACTTGGTTATGCAGGGTTCCTGCATGAGACCTATGCTAGGCACTGCTTAGGGGATGGCAAGCTCACTTAGCAAGCCAGCTGAGTGCTTCCCTCCCTCTACAATAAGTGTGTGTTCATCATAACCCTGATCCAGGAGCATGGGTATAAGCACACTTCCCGCGGTGCAATTGAACCTTGTTCATACAGTGTGCAGGTCAGTCCCTGGCTGTTTGGCACACAGGAAAGAGAGGAGTCCGAAATCTTGTCTTTGCTATACTCATAGAATTGGGAAAGAAAGGATCATCCAAATAGCTTTTCCCTGGACTCTGTATAAGTACCCTTCCAGTCTCTACAGGCCAGAACCCAGCGCCTCCTGCACTGTTCTGGCCCAAGGAAAATGTTTTTTTTATTATTATTTTAATGTTATTGTTTAATGAAGTGGTAGGATTGCTACAGAAACCCATAGCCATGTTAATTGCCATCATGCTCCCTACATCCGTGGACTCTGCAGTGTTGCATCCACTGTGGATCTCGTCCGTTCTCTGGCAAGTTGCTTACTCCAGCCTCAGTGCTCCAGATTGCACAGTGGAACCAGGGGCAAAGGACCCAACAGAGGTCACTGGCGTCACTGGAAATGCTCCTCCTCAAACCAGGATAGCCACGTTTGAACCACTTGGTGGCGACGGCCATTTCTCCAAGCTCAGCCTGCTGATCCAGTGACTTGGCCCTGCCGGGATGCTCCGAGAGGCAGCCCACAAGGTGCTGAGCACCGTGGATGGGTGTGGCCTGCTGAGCCATCAGTCCATGCTGCAATTATTTTCATAGAAAACGACAAAAAGAAAAAAGCCCCCGCCTCCCGCTCCTCTCAGCCCGTCAGCACCTGGTCCGTGTGCTACTGGGCTGGGGCAGGGATGCTGCCTTGATGTCTCCCAATAGCGCCTGGCCTTCCTGCCGATAGGGCGCTGCCTTTCTGCCTCAGAAGCCTTCATTTTTCTACACACAGCCAAGCCTGATGCCTGCTCATAATGGGGATTTTCATGCTGGGTCCTTTTGGAAAGTACTTTTTTTATAATGTTCCTTGGGAAAGAGATTTTTCTGATAAGGGAATCGGGGGGAGCGGCTTGGGGAGGGGTGAAGGCACTGTTTATTTTGATGTGTGTGTGTGTGTGTGTGTGTGTGTATGTTTATTTGACCACTGCTGAAGGATGTTCTAATTTAAAGACGTGAAAAGCCCTCTGGGTTACACCTTCCGCTTCATAGCGATGCTAAGTCTCCTTCGCTGGGGTGCGCGGAGACTGATGCGCTTTACCGACTTAGCCGAGCTTTGCACAATGAGGTGTTAATCGGGACTTGACCATGGTTATGGCCTGGCTTATGAAGAGATGCGGTTCCGAAAATGGGGCCCCTCCTTTTCGTCGCCTCTGGAAACCTTGGCCATTGCCGTCCAGCCCTTTAGTGGCCTCTTGTCCTTGCCAATCCCTAAACCCTTTCTTGGAATGTTTTTTTTAACATAAATAGGATGTGGTTCTCTTAAATCTGTGTAATGTCAGCCTGGCACTTTAGTCGCATCCACTGTGTTTGCCACCCACAATGCTAAGCAGACAGCAGGGGATCAGTTCCAGCCTCTTAAATACATGGATTGATCCAACACAGCCTTGCTTCCGTCGAGTGTCCCTTGTGAGCCATTTGGCTCTAGCCCAGTTAAGTGAAAAGAGATGTTCCCTCCATGTATACAAGAGAGCAGCATTTGACAATTTCCACCTAATGCTCAACCCTGCTTGGTCAAGTTCTGCTCCTTATACCCAAGGCAAAGTGGAGAGCTACATGAAAATAAGGTCCAAACAGCAAAGACCTTACCTATCGCAACTCCCTTGGTATGTTGCTTGCTGTCGTTATTCGAGCACTGAAGGGTGTTCGAGGAAGCTCTGGACTTCCTGGCTTCTCTCTTAGGTAGACAGTGTCTTCCTTCGTGAGCCATAGGTGACTGCAAAGAGGGGAGTGATGCTTCCAAACATAGGGAATGGGACACTCCCTTTGACCCTGGCTGTACACCAACCAAACCAGCTAGGAAAAAACTACATCATCTGATCACTTTAGATGCATGGAACAAACAGATCCAGTCAAGAAATTGACTGAAAGAAGAGGCAAACAGAGAAGCTTTTGCTCTCAAATGTTGCATTGCCAACTCTTAAGGGCGGGGCAAGTACCTTCCTGAATCTCTCTATTCCAGAGAAGTAACCGCAGAAGTCTAGCTATCCACTCTACAGTGCTGAAAGAAGGTTTGAAGAGAGGGCCATTGCCCACTGTACAATGTCTTCCATAAGCCCCCTCCACCGAATAGAACAGCTTGAACGTGTATTGTTCTCCTGTCAGCGTTTGCCAAATATTTTCTGCCAGGGTTCCATGGCAGGCAACTATCTAGCAGGTGAAGCCTTTCCTATCACTGGGAAAACCATCGCCTGCTATATTTTTGCTTGTCGTGAAACCATTAAAGGTACAGGAGTTCTACAGACCAAAACGTTGGCACCTGCTCCCTCACTCCAGCCCGTACAGTACCTCTAACCCTGAGGTATTAGACTGCAACCCAAGTGCACAGAATAGCCTACAATGACTTCCTATGCAAGATCTCTTTCATATGGAGAACCCATTAACTGAGACAAAGTAGAAAGCAGTAGTGAATAAAGAATTTGGGATATGCTCTCCAAATCTCCGGTGACTTCCAGAAAAATACTCTGCCCCCCAAGGTGGGACAGACTTGGGGGTGGTTGGGAGTGCTCCTCCACTAGTAATTAAATGTAAGCAGCAGGGAAGTGTTAAACTTTAGAAGGATCAAAGATTATGGAGGAACCAGCTCCTTTAGGGAGCTCAATACATGAGTTCAGCTTCTGCTTCATCACCACAACCAGTTAATCTTTGAGTCAATCTGCTGTCCACAAAGAACCAGTTGTTTCACCTCTGGAGATGATGTATTTGGCATGTCTGCATTTTAATTTATTTTTTAAAAATATACATATATTTGCTCAAGATTGTTTATCCATAGCTGTGCCATCCTAAGGGAGGGGCTGGAACAAATGGTGGAGTCAAAGGAAGACCAGCATTGCTGTCTGAACTGGAAGCATTTAGAGCAGCCTTACCCAACCTGGTTTCCTCCAGAAGTGTTGGACTACAGCTCCCATCATTCACAGTCAGCATGGCCAATGGCCAACCCTCAGTGATTTAGAAGTATTTGAAGCAAGAAAATGCCCAGAGAAGCACAGGGGAAGGATGCCTAATTGAGAGATGCAGCCCACCGCCTGGATTGCCCACCTGGGTTGAGTGTTGAGCTGTGTGCAGCATTAAGACATGGCTGGGCAACTTGTGGTCCTCCAGACATTTTAGCCTACAACTACTGTTGTCCCTCAATGCTGGCTCGGGCTGATGGGAGTTGTAGGCCAAAACATTTAGAGGGCCGCAATTTGCCTGATCCTGTGGTAAATGATAAATGGAAAAGGAGTCAGTCTGATTGACGTGGCACCTGTAGTGAAGCTGCAGGCATGGAAGATGCAGACTTTTATCTCTGCACCTTTGCACCGCTGAACACACCCTTCACGTCTCAGGCAATTAATAGATACCACTGCTGTCCAAACCTGAGCCTGTAATTGTAGGCTCGGGGCCCTAGTCTGTTAATATTAACTTCCACACAGCTGACTCTTCCATTTACTCTTCCCTCCTGCAATAGATAATGAGGTTGTTTCTAGGGGAGCCCAGCCAGGTATGATTGTCCCCCCCTTTTGCTTGTAGGGCTCCAGTGCCTTGAATAGTTGCATGCCATACAGAAATTCAACTTGACTTTCTGCCTGACAGGCAGCTGTAGGATGTGCTGGATCCTTGCCAGCGGAAGAAGTGGCAGTCCTACTTTTCCCCTCGAGAAGCCCAGCTTTAGCAAGAGATCAGGGGTGGGGAGAGATCTGCTGATTTAATCCTTTGGGGGAACAAGATGTTTTCTTAACTATTGATGTGATGCTGGCTCTTCCTTTGGTACAAATAATTGAAGTGTACAGTTAGGGTTGCTAATGTAAATACTATAGGGTTCATCCCCCTTCCCTAAATAATAAAATCATAGTTCTGTGGAGGTGGCTCCATTTCAGTGCTGTGTCCCTATCTCGTGCTGGAAAACTGGGTAGGGTGTGGGGGCAAGACACGCTTGAACTGCAACCAATAACTAGGATATGGCAGGGAAACTGAACTGCCTGTGTTTTCTTGCTACTAGTGGGGGTGGGGGAAGAGCATCTAGATTGCTGGGTTCCTCTTCTAGAAAGGACTGAGGAAAACATTGATATCGGGAGGCCATTGTTCAGTGGTGATGCTAACCTCCCTTGGGGACTCACGAGAAATCTGTGCTCAAGGCTGAGAAAATTGCATTTCACTTGTGGGGCTATGCAGGCTCCATACATCAGTTAGGGTTTGTCCAAACATATCTGTATGGGCCACCCGTTACACATAGGCTTCCACTGGTAGGGTTACCCAGCCTTCCTGAATCTGGTGCCCACCAGATGTGCTGGACTGCAACTTCTATCATGGGTGTAATTCAAGCACTTTCAGATAGAGGAAGGATACAGCGGCTGTTGCTGAGAAAGTAAGAAAAGTACGTTCTCATCTCCCTCAGCATTGTTTGACCAAGGGGAAAATAGGCTTTCTTTTGGGGCCCAGATCTACACATCTGTTATTTTGCTAGAAGTCTGTATTACAACAGTCCACAGCTGTTTTTGTTTTATTAGAAAAGCCTACACACACATATATATATATATATATATATGAGTTCAACACACAACATTGATTCAAGAGCAGCAGAATCGATGTAGCATTTTGTCAGCCATTGTTCCCTCAGTCTCACAGACGGCATAAAGGAGAAATGAATTTCATTACTCTTAGATGGTTAGCCTTAGATAAAACTACTCAGCTTCAAAAATGAATTGCCACATACCACAGGAATCATTTCCCATTCCTTCAGTCATATTAGCTCTTGCTTTCAGCAGACGCTCAGGACCCCTGTGGATCAAGTCCTGTCAACATATATCTTTGTAACTCGCATGGTATCACCAAGAGTTTAACACAGATATATCTCTTTCTGTGTATAGATCAGAGAATACTTGAAACCTCCTTTACTCACAAATTTGCTGTAAAACAGACTCCACCAAGGGAGATGCCACCTCCATTTATAATTGAAATGTGCTTTAGAATACTCTGCCCAATTCATTTTGACCTGGGCTAGATTTGTACGAGTCTAATTGAGTAGATGGAAGGCAGAAAGGCAGGCATCTTGATTTCTTGTCCAGCCAGTTTAGGGCCAGAACTTGATTCTTTCATCTTCCAGTAGGCCAACGTGGTATAACAGTTTGATATAAGCAAGCAGACATCTACATCTTTAGTACTCTGCACTGTGTTTCCTTTTGAAAACGAATGGGATACGCAAAAAAAAGAGGCAAAGATACAAAGGCAATAAGAATAACTAGGTTTATTAGGAAGTACAACAAAGATATCATATTTAGACCTATTGAAATTAATGGGACTTAATTTAGTCATGACTAACTGGAGTTTCATTGATTTCATTAAGTCTATTCCAAGTATGACAAAGTCTGGATGCAACCCAAAGGTGTTACCCTTTTTTTTTTTAAGTCTCCTGTGGTTTTATCAGCTATACAATATGCAGAAATTTAACAAGTTTCTGCTTAAATTTCTGACTGCTGTACAACTCTTAGGAGTACAGGAGCACTGCCAGAAACAAAAAGTAGCGACCTTCTTTACTCTCACCTTTCAGATTCTGCCTTTGAGTGCACTCAAAGAGCTGAAATGTAATTGACACGTTGTAATCTTGACAACACAAAAAATCCAGTAGGCCTTAAACTGAGGGATACTTTTCAGAGAGAATGATAAAGGGAAAGTAGGGTACAAATATGTAATCGTAAACAGTTTAAAGTAAAACCTACCTATATCCTTTCACATAATAATGAAAACTAAGAGCTACCTTATTGCTAATACGCCATAAGCTTATTCAAAAGAAACAACTATCCTATTACATAAGTGAAATTCATTGCCATTGTACATTAGTGTTTTCTTCTCAAATAGCAATCAAAACCACCAACATATATATTGTCCAGTAATAATGTAATACTTCCATATGGCTCTGTGTTGTAGTAGTATGTTGCATCAGTGACTAAATATTGCACTGATCCCCAAGAAAGCTGTTTGACCTTGCAAGGCCTTCAGCTGGAAGAGAACTGGACAAAACATCCAAACTCATATAGGTATGCCCTGGTGTAGCAGGCGTCGAGGTCCTCCCGAACAGCAAAATCTTGGCCAAGTTTCACAGTCCACAGAAGCTTGGGCATTCTTCCAGCCATGCACATTTGCTCTACAAATCAATGGCACCCAGGAATGTAGTAGTAGGGCAAGAAGAGGCAGTGGCTACATATACAACTACCCCCAGACTTCACCCCCAGGCTAGAAAAAAACATTGACCTGGGATGGAAGAGATCCACAGCAGAAGCCCTGCAGGTAAGCAGTCTTTAAAGGTGCCCTGTATGAAGTGGTAACAGGTTTCCAACAGTGGTAGCAAAGGCCAAATCAGACTGTCCAGTTTTAGCTTCACAAGGAAAGAGTCTCAGATTATCATACGTTCCTGGCCCATCCCCAAGGATTTTAGTGATGCCTGGTGTTGTTACCTTGAAGGAAAGATAGGGTGAATATTTAGGACAGATTGACATTCTTGAAATCCATGTGCTCTTGATGTTTAATTTATATTTTATATTTTTTATTCACACGTACAGCCCTAACTTATTCCAAACTTCAGAACAGGTAATAATGTGAACTTGAAAACGAGTGTTTTTGTGAGTCGCCCCTCCCATTATAGGGGCTAGTATCTTGCTTTTTAAAAAATAATAATATTAAGACAGATTCTCAAGATGCTGAACACCTTTGACCAAATTCTGCATTTTCACAAGTTGCGGGAAATTCATAGCCTCAGTACTGGTTCACTTGCTACATAAAGCCATCCTATAGCAGCTATCCAAAGGGGAACCAACCTCTATATTCATTCTTGGAAAGCAGTATCTTAGCCAGGCTAACAGTTCTGGGAGGCAAGCAGACTTACTGCATTGATGAAGAGGATCCTGAGCAGAACAGGTGTGTTAGCAGTAAAGCATGCAGACAAAGTTCAAAGCAGTTTTCATTTTCACCTGAATTCTCCTTTTCATAGGCACCATAGCAAGTAAAACCGCTTTTACAAGGACCAGCAGAGGGTAGGGTGCAGATTCCCTAGAATACCAGTCAAGTTAAATCCATATTTAGTTCTTCTTAAGAGTAGAACCACTGAAATCAAGATAGTTGTGCATAACTTAGGTCCTATTGATTTCAATGGATCTACTCTTAAGTAGGACTAAATCCATATTCAACACAAGGTGTAGTGCATCGAAGGCAGGTTATTTTAGCACTCGAAGCAGAAAATCTCAGACGTGCCCACCCTGACAGCAAAAAGATAACTAACCAATTAAATAACAATTTAACCCAAAACCAGCTCTGTGAGTCAGATGCTTCACTCTGCCTAACGGAAGGGCCAGTCCTGCGCAGGTTTGCAGAGCTGCTATACTGTGTCTGGCCTGCCAAGTCCACTGGTTCCAAAGCACAGAGCCAGATCCTCACCTTGAATTGTCAGAAGTTAGCTTCTTCGGCAACCGCAGCCTGCTGTTTTGGGAAACGCTCGAAGGGGCTGATTGCTGAATTGTAGAAACTTTAGGAAGTGGGGAAGAAAAAGAGAAAGTAAATCTAGAGATCCACACTGATTATTTCCCGCAGGTGTTTCTTAAGGTTGCCAGCATGGCCATTGGCATAAGCCTGCTTGTAATCCAGCACATCTGAAGGACAATAGGATGGGCAAGGATGCCATGTGCAATTGTAACTTCTGCTTCAGAAAAAAACCCTCCAAAGACTCTTGATTGGAAGCCAAGCAGGGACAATTGGATCCAGACTAGGGACTAGAACCTTGTTCACATTTTACTCTTGAAGGTTACCCATGGTTTGAAGCAGGAGTGGAGCTCAGCTCCTGCCCTCTGCATGTCCAACATGGTGGTCTGCAACAGGATTTCTACACACAGAGGAAGGCCAGGATCTCTTAATGATCATTCCAGAGTGCAGGACACGGAGTAATGGGCTCAAGTTACAAGAAACCAGAATCCAGCTGGACATCAGGAAAAACTTCCTGACTGTTAGAGCAGTACAACGATGGAACCAATTACCCAGGGAGGTCGTGGGCTCTCCCACACTAGAGGCATTCAAGAGGCAGCTGGAGAGCTACCTGCCAGGATCTGTTTTTAGCAGGGCATACCTTCATCCTAATCCAGAAGAGCTTAACTTGATAGCAAATCCCACTGAATTCAGTAGGGCTCCCTAGCAAGCACTTAGGGCTCAAATATAATGCCACAGTGATCTCAGCCATGACCGCTTTAATCTCTCTCAGTCTATGTCTAATTTCCAGCTAAAATTGTATGGCAATGATAAACCATTACACCAGTCGAGAGTGTGTAAATACTGCTTCTCTTCTTACTCCAGCCCACCGATGTCTCTAGCTAAGCCTGCAACCCTTGGCCAGAGCAAATGCTAAGATTCATTTCTATTTTAAACAGAAAAATGCACTCAGTACAGTCCTGAAATGATCTGTGTGGTTGAAGGCTTCTTCACATCAAAAATGAAATAAAATTCCAGCCTAGTTTCCTCCACTCCTCATATGAATGGTGGCCCAAGTTAAAAAACAACAACTCCCTACATGTAGTAATCTAGCAATTTTCCCCACCATCCTGCTGCCCCACGAGGACTCAATCATTTGCTTTTTCAGAATGTTTGAATCAGCTCCTGGCTACATTGCCCCATAAAGTAGAATGTATAAGTTCATATTATTTACTAATGGGCAGTGAAATTGCGGACTTATTTACATCAGGGCAATGCCATAAGGAACAACCAGCTTTGAAAGCCTTTTTGACTTAACAAACAAATAAATAAGGAGGAGAAGAAGGCAACACGTTACCAAGACAGACTGGTGTGCAGATGCTGGCAACCTTAACGGGCGTATATGCCACCAAGCACCAGCATTTACCTCTCAGGACATGGGACTCTCCCCCAAGTCACCCTGGCTGTCTAGTCTTCCTAAGACATGCCTTTTCCACTCAGAACCTTACCAGCCCACAGTGCTCTCTTACCTTTCTTCGCAGCAGGGATTGGCATAGCTGTTACATTCCCACCAGATGCTCCCAAACTCAACGGCTTGAGCTGGCTGGGCCTTCCTGGAACCGTGGGCCTGCCCAAAGTGGCAACACGACTGCTTGCTTTTGGAACTGGGAGTTGGCTTGCAAGCGCAGACGTGGCAGTGTGCCGGGTTCGAACCTGGAAAGAGCCGTTACGAGGCTTGGAGCTGGGTTGTGATGGAGGGTCATCAGCTCCCATAGTTTTAGCCTGGCCTGCGGAGAAGGAGGGAAAGAGGCTCGATGAGAAATCATTAAAATGGTTCCAAGATTTTGCTCTGGCCCTCACCAAACTTCTAGAATTTTTTTAGGGTGTAAAAAACCCCAGGTAGATTAGGGTGACCAAGAGATGTTGTAATACATGGATTTTCAAAAACTTTTTGACAAAGTCCCTCGGACCAAGAGTTCCTAGAGAAATCTAGCATAGAAAACTAGGTCCTCTCATGTAATAGTCTGTAGCCATTTTAAGACAGTTTTCACAATGAAAAGAAGCAAGGCATGAGAACCTTCCGAAGATCTACATTGAGATGGATGCCATTTAACTTATTTGTAGATGTCTGAGTCAGGGATGAATGGTAGGATAGCAAACTATGTAGGTAATACCAACTTATTGGGGATAGTGAACACCTAAGCAGACCGTGGAGAGCTCCAAAAGGATATCTCCACCAGGCTGCAGGAGACAGAGAAGGGGAGCTCTGCTGAGAAGACACCTGCTCAGCCATCTCTCCTGCTCCCTTCCAGCAACTGTCACCTGGCAGCAGCCATTCCACCAGGCTGCAGGAGAAAGAGAAGGGGAGCTCTGCTGAGAAGACACCTGCTCAGCCATCTCTCCTGCTCCCTTCCAGCAACTGTCATCTGGCAGCAGCCATTCCACCAGGCTGCAGGAGACAGAGAAGGGGAGCTCTGCTGAGAAGACACCTGCTCAGCCATCTCTCCTGCTCCCTTCCAGCAACTGTCACCTGGCAGCAGCCATTCCACCAGGCTGCAGGAGACAGAGAAGGGGAGCTCTGCTGAGAAGACACCTGCTCAGCCATCCCTCCTGCTCCCTTCCAGCAACTGTCATCTGGCAGCAGCCATTCCACCAGGCTGCAGGAGACAGAGAAGGGGAGCTCTGCTGAGAAGACACCTGCTCAGCCATCTCTCCTGCTCCCTTCCAGCAACTGTCATCTGGCAGCAGCCATTCCACCAGGCTGCAGGAGACAGAGAAGGGGAGCTCTGCTGAGAAGACACCTGCTCAGCCATCCCTCCTGCTCCCTTCCAGCAACTGTCATCTGGCAGCAGCCATTCCACCAGGCTGCAGGAGACAGAGAAGGGGAGCTCTGCTGAGAAGACACCTGCTCAGCCATCCCTCCTGCTCCCTTCCAGCAACTGTCATCTGGCAGCAGCCATTCCACCAGGCTGCAGGAGACAGAGAAGGGGAGCTCTGCTGAGAAGACACCTGCTCAGCCATCCCTCCTGCTCCCTTCCAGCAACGGTCACCTGGCAGCAGCCATTCCACCAGGCTGCAGGAGACAGAGAAGGGGAGCTCTGCTGAGAAGACACCTGCTCAGCCATCCCTCCTGCTCCCTTCCAGCAACGATCACCTGGCAGCAGCCATTCCACCAGGCTGCAGGAGACAGAGAAGGGGAGCTCTGCTGAGAAGACACCTGCTCAGCCATCCCTCCTGCTCCCTTCCAGCAACGGTCACCTGGCAGCAGCCATTCAATTCCCCCCACCCCCGGTCAAATTGAGCTAAATAATCTGTTAATTTCCCCTATTAATTGTGTATTGTTGTTAATTTGCTATTGTGAAATTATTGTAGATGTATAATGTATAATGGAAAGGAGGCGACAATTCAAGTTGTGCAGGGCAGAGGGAGATATGGTGATGGCAGGGTGAAGTGCCATTACAGGGGAAGGAGAGATAGATATTTAACACCCATCTTTCCTTCCGGTCGCCCTGCCACCCTGGGGAACTTGGAGAATGAACCAAGCCAACCACGGACCCTCTCCTTGCTCCTTTGCAATGCCAGGTCGGTTAAAAACAAAACAAATATAATTTATGATCTCCTCACAGATGAGGAGGCCGACCTGGCATGTTTCACAGAGACCTGGCTGGGAGATGACAGTGGCCCAACATGGGCCCAGGCCCTCCCAGCTGGGTACTGTGTTATCGAGCAGGTGAGGAAAAGTGGACGGGGGGGCGGAGTAGCTGTGGTCTATAAGGATAATCTCAACCTGACCAGACTTCCTGTCCGGGAATTGAATCACATAGAGTGTGTGTACCTGAGTCTAAAGACCAGGGATAGACTGGGGATTCTGTTAGTGTACCGGCCACCCCGCTGCCTATCAGACTCCCTGGCTGAGCTTACGGAACTAGTGTCGGAGTTGGTGTTGGAGTCGCCCAGGCTTTTGGTCCTGGGCGACTTCAACATCCCTTTCGGGAGTGGTTTATCGGGTGCAGCTCGGGAGTTCATGGCATCCATGACAAACATGGGCCTATCCCAATTGGTCTCTGGACCCACACATTCAGCAGGTCACACCCTCGATGCTGTTTTCAGTTCCGAACAGACAGATCTGTGGGCGGAGGTGATAAATACCTCTGCGTTGTCATGGACAGACCATTTTCTGGTCAGGGTTAATATCATGGCTACCATCCTCCCCTGCAGGGGTGGCGGACCTATTAAGATGGTCCGCCCTCGAAGGCTGATGGATCCTCTTGGATTCCAGAAAGCCTTAGAGGGTACTATGGCTGGTATTGTCGACAATCCTGTTGAAGCCCTGGTCAATAGATGGAATCAAGACCTAACTAGGGCTATCGACACGATTGCCCCCAAACGTCCTCTCCGACCTGCTTCCAATCGGGCACCTTGGTACACAGAAGATCTCAGGAAGTTGAAGCGGGAAGGTCGACGACTGGAGCGCCGATGGAGGAAAACTCGTCTCATATCCGACAAGGCACGTCATAGAGAACATCTTCGTTCCTATGGGGTGGCAATACGTGCAGTGAAGAAAGCTTTCTTCTCTGACCGCATTGCGTCTGCGAATTCACATCCAGCAGAACTGTTTAGGGTGGTGAGGGGTCTAACTCGGGCACCTCCTCCCCTGAACCCAGTTTTAGAGCCTTCGGTAGTTCGCTGTGATGCATTTAATGATCATTTCACAGATAAAATCTCTCGGATAAGAGCCAATTTAGATGCCGTCGTTATAACAGAAGCTGAAGCTGAAGTGTCCAGCAACTTTGTGAGTAGGATTACACTGGATCAGTTTCAGTTGGTGAGTACTGATGATGTGGACAAGCTGCTTGGACGAGTAAGGAGGACAACTTGTCCTCTCGATCCCTGTCCTTCTTGGCTGGTCACCCAGGGAGGAGATGCAGTTAGACTACAACTACAACATATTATTAATGCATCTCTCAGGGAGGGGAGTTTTCCACCATGTTTAAAAGAAGCAGTGGTACGGCCACTTCTCAAAAAGCCCTCCCTGGATCCCCTGGACCTTAATAATTATAGACCAGTATCAAATCTTCCATTTTTGGGCAAGGTGATTGAGAGGGCAGTTGCCTTCCAACTCCAAGCAATCTTGGATGATACAGATTTTCTAGACCCATTTCAAACTGGCTTTAGGGCAGGATACGGAGTTGAGACAGCTATGGTCGCCTTAGTGGATGATCTCCGCATGAGTATTGACAGGGGAAGTGTGTCCCTGCTGGTACTTTTGGACCTTTCAGCGGCTTTCGATACCATCGACCATGGTATCCTTCTGGAACGCCTGAGGGGTTTGGGAATCGGGGGCACTATGCTCCAGTGGTTCCGGACCTACCTCTCAGGTAGATTCCAGATGGTGATGCTTGGGGATAGTCGCTCCTCAAAAAAGGAGCTGTTGTATGGCGTACCACAAGGTGCCATCCTATCCCCAATGCTGTTTAACATCTACATGAAACCGCTGGGAGAGATCATCCGGAGGCATGGGGCGGGGTGCTATCAGTATGCTGATGACACCCAAATATATTTCTCTATGCCTTCAGTAACAGTAACAGCATCAGCTAAGGATAGTGTGTCTCCTCTGAATGAATGCTTGGAGGCAGTAATGGGCTGGATGAGGAAAAACAAACTGAAGCTGAATCCAGACAAAACAGAGGTGCTTGCTGTCAAGGGCTCTGACCTAGGTTTGGAGGTGTGTCAGCCAGTTCTGGATGGGGCTACACTCCCCCTGAAAGACTGTGTTCGCAGTTTGGGGGTGCTCCTGGATCCGTCACTCCAAATGACAGCCCAGATAGATGCGACGGCCAGGAGTGCCTACTATCAGCTTCGGCTGATACGCCAGCTGCGCCCCTTCTTAGAGTCAGAAGACCTAAAGAGAGTAGTGCACGCGCTGGTAACCTCAAGGCTTGACTTCTGCAATGCGCTCTACATAGGGCTACCATTGTACCTAGTTCGGAAACTTCAACTAGTTCAAAATATGGCAGCCAGGTTGGTCACCAGTACACCTAGGGGTGACCACATTACACCAACATTAAAATCACTCCACTGGCTGCCAATTAGTTTCCGGGCAAAGTACAAAGTGTTGGTCATTACCTTTAAAGCCCTAAATGGTTTGGGTCCAGGTTACTTGCGGGATCGCCTTCTCCCATATAGTCCGCCCCGCACACTCAGGTCCTCTGGGGTGAACTTACTTCAGTCAGCTAAAACTAGGCTGACATCAGTTTCCCAGAGGACCTTTTCTTCTGTCGCCCCCAGATTGTGGAATGGCCTGCCGGAGGAGATTCGTAAAATTAACTCTATGTGTGATTTTAAGGCAGCTTTAAAGACTAGCCTTTTCCGGCAGGCCTATCCAGATCAATGTTAAATCATGAATTTTTAAGATGTATTGATTCCTGTTCTAATGTTGTTCCCCGCCTCGATCTAAAAGGAGAGGCGGGTAAGAAATACATTTATTATTATTATTATTATTATTATTATTATTATGTGACTGTGTTGCAGAAACTCAATGCAAACTGATGTACATTGTGGCAAAAACAAAACATCCACAACAAACTTAACTTCAGCTATATAGTGAGCGACCTGAATTAGCTGCAACTATCCAAGAAAGATCTTTGAAGTAACAGTAGAAAGCTCACTGAAAATATCAGCTTCTGCAAAAGTGAAAATGGGGGTGGGGTGGGGATCAGCAGCAAGCATTATTAGGAACAGTACTGAAAATAAAACAGCAATATTAAAACCATCCATTTATATAATGGCCTGCAGACTTTTCAAATATTGTGTGCAGTTTTGTTCATCGCCTCACAAAAGGATATAGCAATGGAGATGGTACAGAAAAGGAATTCAAGGAGCATCTCTCCGACAAAGAAAGCCATGCAAGGATCGACATTTTTAATTTAGTGAAGAAGAAGAAGAAATACTTAATATGAAAAAAGTTTTATACAATTATGGAGTTTACCTTCAGGGTGGAGAAAATAAATAGAGAGAAATTATTCTCTCTCAAAACACTACAGATTGGGGTGGAGAAGGTCATCTAATGGCAATATTATAATGGCAGAAGATTCAGAAGGAACCGTGTAAGACGTAAACGATGTAATTGCCTGCCTCAAGATGTAAGGGTCATTTGCTTAGGCAGATGTTTAAAAAAGGATTAAACAAGTGGTTGGAGAATGGGATTTCCCTCTCCCAATCCTAAGGGTGCTTCTAGACGCGTCTTTTATGGTGCCATCACCCTGCCTGATTCATGGAATTTTATTGGGGAGAGTGTGTCCAGACAACATCGTCTTCACCTCGTAGCCCTCCTGTGTTTTCCCAATACTTCTTCCGTCTTTTCTCTTACTGCAGAAAATCTGTTAAGAAAGAAAAGACGGAATAGCTGCACAATAGCTTCTCTTTGATAGCACGAATAGTCCTCCATGTGGAAGCACTGTAAGTCAACAGGCTAAGCAAAACAGAGGCCGTCATACTCAGATCTCTAATTACTAGGTACCTGGTAAACCAACAGGGCAGCCTTCTCCAAGCTGCATTGACCACCTCTTTCATCATTCCCAGTCTGTATGGCCAATGATGGGAGTTGCAGCCCAGGCCAACTGGAGGACACCCTTTGGAGAAGGCTGCAACAGGGGATGCCTAGATTGGAATGGTCTTTTAGTCTGCATCAGCAAGGCCATTCTTATGTCAGGTTCTGTGCTTCAGTAGCTTCTTGCTGTGCATCGATCTTTTGCTGGGTGGGAAGACAGACCAAATCCAAATAGTCCATTGCGTCCAATAACTTACTTGCACTTGCCTTCTGGAGAGCCACCACCTTTTCTGCAGCAGCAGGGAACTTCTTTGCAGGGCTGGTCTGCAGTGGCCCCAGCCTGTTCTGCAATGGACCCTTTCCTCTCATGTGTGCGACTGATATCACACGTCTCCTGGATGAATCCCGAAGGCTTGACTAACGCAGCAAGAGTGAAACAGAAAAACAAACCATACATCTTAGCGCCTGGATGTTTCAAAAGCAACCACTGCTTCAACACTTCCTGGGAAAGTCTCCCTTGCTGTGCAGGGAGAAGGTAAAAAGGCAAGCCCCTCTGGGGGATGGTTGCTTAAGCTAAAGATGGTAGCATAAAGAGAAACATGTCACGTCCCACTGCAGCGGCTGCATGCATGGAAACAAAGCGAATTGCACAAGTTACACATTTAGAGGCCTTACTTCTCAATTGTTCACACTCCGAGCCTACTTTCACATGCACAAAGGTAAACAATACTAGGTACGCTGACAGAAGTTAGCCTTAATTCTGTGCTATTCACATAATCTTTATACATTGAAGGACATTATTATTATTATTATTATTATTATTATTATTATTATTAATTTATATAGCACCATCAATGTACATGGTGCTGTACAGAGTAAAACAGTAAATAGCAAGGCCCTGCCGCATAGGCTTACAATCTAATAAAATCATAGTAAAACAATAAGGAGGGGAAGAGAATGCAAACAGGCACAGGGTAGGGTAAGCAGGCACAGGATAGGGTAAAACTAACAGTATAAAGTCCGCACAACATCAAGTTTTAAAAGCTTTAGGAAAAAGAAAAGTTTTTAGTTGAGCTTTAAAAGCTGCGATTGAACTTGTAGTTCTCAAATGTTCTGGAAGAGCGTTCCAGGCGTAAGGGGCAGCAGAAGAAAATGGACGAAGCCGAGCAAGGGAAGTAGAGGCCCTTGGGCAGGCGAGAAACATGGCATCAGAGGAGTGAAGAGCACGAGCGGGGCAATAGTGTGAGATGAGAGAGGAGAGATAGGAAGGAGCTAGACCGTGAAAAGCTTTGAAGGTTAACAGGAGAAGTTTATATTGGATTCGGAAGTGAATTGGAAGCCAATGAAGAGATTTCAGAAGCGGAGTAACATGGTCAGAGCGGCGAGCCAAGAAGATGATCTTTGCGGCAGAGTGGTGAACAGAAACCAACGGACTGATGTGAGAAGAAGAAAGGCCAGAGAGAAGAAGGTTGCAGTAGTCCAACCGTGAAATAACCAGCGCATGAACAAGCGTCTTGGCAGAAGAGACAGACAAGAATGATCGAATCCTGGCAATATTATACAGGAAAAAACGACAAGATTTAGCTACTGCCTCAATGTCCGAGTCTCCCCTTCCTACTGAGTGTTTCTCCTTGGCTGCCACCACTGGAAATACCTGGGGGTCTTCAGCAGAAGAGGCCTTGCTGGAAGCTTCCTCTGCCTTCCTCAAAGGTCCCCTCCTGTTGTTTCGAGGGAGAGGCTTCAAGTGCTGCACGGGTTTCTGATCTTGCCCGGCATTGGGAAGGGTGAGCGGAGGTGGTTTATCCTTCCTGCTGCTCCTACTAGTTGCCTGAAGTTAAAAAACAGAGGATACACTGCTGGAGCTCTTGAAAAGAAATGGGAATGAGTTATCAACTTCTGAGAACAACCACTTAGAATGTTAAATACAGGATTGCTATTAGAGAAAGGATCATCGAGAACCCCAGAAACACCCCAGGAAAGGGTACAGAGGATCCCACTCAACTTAATGTATATTTATGGGTTTTTCACTATAAGGCTCCCAAAGCAGCTTACAGACAATTAAAGCACAATACCAATATTAAAGAGCATCAGTTAAAATACCACAATCATAGAACAAAACTAAACATTGGGAAAGCTGGACAGAATATATATTTTTTAACCAATTGTTTAAAAAATGTCATTAGAACAAGTTGAGTGAACATATTTTATGAGCGAGTGACACAACCCAGAAGGCCTAGTTTCTAGCAGGTGACAATCTTGCCCACTGGTGGCCAAGATGACCAGACTTCACACATAAGAGAGACATGATATAGGAAGACCCCCATTATGTGCTTGGATAAACACTCTAATCCTTGGGCGTTCACAACTAGGGAACCTGACAATACAAGCCTCTCCTTGAAAGTAAGTCCCATTAAGTGCAATGAACTAAGCGGGTATAGGATTGCAGCAAACGTTGCATTCTAAGTGCAATCTATATAGATTCCACACTGACTACAGTACCTTACAGCTGGATGTCACTGTCGCCCGGGCCTTCAATGACTGACTGGGTCCGGATTTCTGAGACAGCCGACTGTTGGTGTTGCAGATGTTAGATTTATTTTGGAGCCTCTTGGAACTAAGCAAGTCTGCAACTGAGGAAGCAGGACTTCTGCCCTTGGGAAAGGGAGGTTTGGGGGAAACTCGAGGCAAGCAGGTTTCAGGCCCCACTGTTGGCAGCAGTGCTTTCAGAGGGCTGTTATTGACATTGAACGTCTTTCGTCTCGGGTTCCTGGGGCTTGGCCTGACCATATGCAAGACGGTTGATGGTAACGGCTCAAGTTCTGGAAGCGTCTCCAGCCTCGTCTCCTTCTCCAGCAGCCGGCATCTCTCCAGCTGTTCAGCTAGCAGGTTGGCTTCCTTCATGACCTCCTCCAGCTTCTCAGGACTGAGTGGGCTCCATTCGGAGGTCTGCTCTCTGACCCCGCCCACGCTCTCCCCCAGCAAGACGTTCATGTCAATTGTTTGGGCTACACATCTTTCCCTGGGTTCCATGGGGCAAATGATGGAGTCCCCCTCTTCTTGTCTGAAGCAGCAGCATCAAGAATCCAACAAGTAACATATTAAGAAAAAGATACAGCAATGGCCCCTGGACTTCCCAAATTTGCCCGCCCCTGATGTACATAATATTTGGAGCTCTTCCTACGTAACTGACAAAGAAACTGGAAATTAGTTCCCATTCACGCAGTGCTAATACTTCAAAAGGAATGGGGCAGGTCTTTCTGTTCAGGTTATTACAAGGAATAGATTGAGCCAACAATATCCATACCTGCACCAGGGATACAGATATAGCCTTAAACAAACATTTCAGACAGCTCCAGTTTCAATTTTAAAATCTTGCTACAGTCCAATGATTCTGAAAGGTCTTGCCTATTGAATCTCTACACTTGCTGTTTACAGATTTGGTGGCTATTAAGAATTGGCACATGCTTGCTGGCTGCAGTGCTAATTAACATTGCTAGGGATCATATCCATCAGCCTTACCCATCTAAAGGAGAAAACAGACCAAACTCCAGTGTCTCATCGGTAATAAATGTTATATCTGGAGGGGGAAAAAACATAATTATTACAAGTATTATGAACCCTTCTGATTCATGGTGGTCACAATTACTATCTGGCAACCTTAAAAGTTCCATGCAGAAAAAGGTACAAATAACACTCCCAGTGTACAGGTGGGAATTCTCTTCGTAAAAGCTCATTTCTGGATTGCAGTAGAACCAATTTATAGCTCCTATTAAAAGCCATGGGAACTAAAGATGCTAAATCCCACACCCCAAATCCCTTGAGGACCTGTGGAAGAACAGAGAATTAAACTCATTCATCGACTATTGATCCTGCTTCCATTAATAGTAATATGTATTGAGAATGATACAATGAAGCTAAGGAGAACTGACCTTCTGCAACTAACAGCCTGATCCTGTGCAGAATTAGGCATATCAGAACCAAATGAAATCCACTGGCTTAAGTGCACTTGACTCTTGATATGATCTGGCAGCAAGGTGTGCTTTAAATATTGTGTGGCATCAAAAAGTGTCTCTACTGCCTGAAAATGCTTAGAGTTACATGCAGCATCTCTGTGCATAAAAATACCTTTTACAAAAAAGACTGATGATAAAAGTTTCAGAGACAGGTTGCTATGGATCTTATTAGAAATAAAAATCAATGCATCCAACTTGAAAGTTCTGTTGTAACACATGCCCCTACTGATATTCCAGTGCTCACCTTCTTTTGACAACTCCATGTTTTCTATGAACCATTGAAGTAAACCATTAAATAACTGAATGGAAAAGAAAACAGTTAAAAATTTCCTAAACACCAATTGACATATGCTTTGCAATCATTCAGGTTACTAGAAAAAGAATAGAAGCAGGTATAACAGCATAACCACTCTGTTCAATTTGACTGAACACAATCATAAAGAGGAACGTTCAAGAGTTGAATACAGAAAAATGGAATAATCAGAGGACTGGCACTTTTTACCATTGAGAAAAGGCATGAGAGGTTGAGCCTTTCAAATGTCCCCCCCCTTTTTTTTAAAAAAAGAAGGGTTCCAACTCTGGGTTGTCTCTCCCCTAACAACCCAGAGTTCCAGGTTGAGACATTATGATCTGCTGGCTTAGGTGCAACTAACTCTGCATAGGATTTGGCAACAAGCTGTTGCTTTAAATGTTGCATGGCATCAAAAATGCCTCTAACCTCCTGAAAATGCTTAGAGTTACATGCAGCATCTCTGTACATAAAACAAGCCTTTACAAAGAAAACTGATGATAAATGTTTGAGACAGGTTGCATAAATCTTGTTAGAAACCAAAATCAATATATCCAACTTAGAAATTGTGTTGTAACAATATTTTACACCCACACACACCCCTACTGATATTTCAGGGCTCACCTTCAAGTGTCCCTGGGTTGTTTAGCTACTATGTGAGCAATTGAGCTGCTGAGAACCAGCACTCATTTAAAAAATCAGCACCCTCACTCATTTAAAACCTTGGGTTGTCATGATGTGCAACTGTGACTAATGAGTCTACTCTAAGCATAACTAAGCCTGGATCTAACCCCTGGTATCTGTGTGACAGCAATTATAATGTACTGATAGCAAACATTCCAGAAATTTAATAACATTCTCCCTAATTTTCCTCTGTCCAAATAAGTAGTGGCCATTATATTATCAAAAGGAGAACAGCCATTGTTACTTCACTACAACATGTCTTGCTGCAATGTAAGCGGAGAACTTTTTGCAGGAGGCACTTCTAAGCTAAGTCTGCAAAGTTCCTCCCAGTTTTACGAGTGTTACAAACTGCAAATCCCCCCCATTTTTTGTTGTTTTGTTCATATGAAGACAAAAGAAGAGTTCTGGTATACTCTAAAACATGCTCACCATGTTGAAACTTTTCAGCTGGCCCTAATAAAAAGGTATTATACTGTTTATAAATGTATTAACAAAGACAACTCAGAAACATCTCGCAATCCCAATCTCTTCTAACGATACCTCCTATTTTCATCAGGGGTGAAGTAAGACAAGAAAGCATCCACTGCAGCCCAGTTTATCCCAAACTACCATAACCATGTCCCTTCCACCTTCTACGCTCTCTCGGTCTTTTTGGAAGTATGTGCCTGCGTGTAACCCTCCTTTCCTAGCATAAACAGCGATCTTTTGGCCTTCTTCTACCTCCCCTTGTGGTTATTCAATTGCAATCAATCATTTCTTTTAAACCTTGGACTGACACTTCATAAAGGGACCGAGGTCTTTGTTTACCTTCTTCTTCCCCAATGCACCCATAACCACCCAGTGCACACTTAATGGGGAGGCGCAACGCAATTCTGCGCATGTTTCTTGGGTAAGCCGCGCTGGTTTCATAGGAGTTGCTTACTTCCTAGTAAGCGTGCACAGGATTGCAGCCCCTAATTAACTTGCATGCTTTCAGGACCGTGCTGATCAAAGGCGTGTCGAGTGATGGGCGTGTTACCTTTGCTTTTAAAGCGGAGGCTGCAGATCAGAATCCCCAAATGAGAGCCCTCGTGCCACGCCTTACAAGCGCGCGCTCAGACCTCCGCTCCCAGGCTGACTTAATCAGTCGCCCAGCCCCAAAGAAAGCCATCTCGAACCCCCATGCGGCATGCAACCCATCCCCGCTTGCACTGCATTTTCTCCCGCGCGCTCCCACTACAAAGCGCCTCCGCATTTACAAGCCGCAAGGAAAGAGACATGAACACATTCGAATTTTCCCCCCGCCGCGACGTCACAATAACATCCTCCATTCCCGTACATTGATTGGCTCGCGGCTGGCGGGATCCTGCCGGCCACGCCCCTTTCTCTAGCTTCTCGCGCGTAGGGACGACGATAGGCAGTTGCGCCGGAAGTGTGCTACACAGTTTGGTTCCCCCTGCGGCGAGGTGCGGCAGAAGCATGGCTGCGGTGCCCCCCGACACTTGGCAGCCGCCCGCTGTTTCCATGGAGACTACGTAAGTGAGGGAAGGTCCGTAGCTCGGGAGTAAAGCACATGCCTTGTGTGCAGAAGATCTCCCCAGGTTAAGCTGGGAAAGGCGCCGGAGTGGCCGCTGGCAGCTCTCCAGGGTTTCAGTCAGGCGCCTTCCCCCGCTCAACGTGGAAATTGAAACTTGGGACCTTCTGCATACAAAGCTGCTGCATCCGGATAGTGTGCTGGATGGGCCAATGATTTCACTCGGTATAAGCTGTGCCCCAAAGGGATGAATACAGGTGTTTGCGTCCCCCGTCGATACACAAGGCTGCCTCGTGGGGTCTTTGTGAATGCTGGCTTAACGTTTCTGTTATCGTTGTCACGGTTCACAATTGTTAGCGCGTCTCCACAAATTCTGAGTAGAGAGAAGCCTTCTAAGGTTTGCCTCATTTTTCTGGCAATGTACCCATCCTTTTTAATATTTCCATGATGACATGCAGAAATTCAGTATATGCAGCCTTTTCTGTTATAAAATTACAGTAGCCCTGTTCAGGCGTTATCAAAAGTATTTAAACCTGAGAGATGGGACTGTGCTAACACTGCTAAGTAGCTCTGTCCTCCAGTGTTGTGTGTGCCCTATCTCTTCCCTACAGTATCCATGCATATAGCATGAATGCCTTGCAGGGATCCAACTGCAGATGCCAGAACTCTGTGCTATATTTATATATGTGCGGAGGCCTCCTTCCTCCAGACATTTGCACTGTATGCATGAATAACTGAAGGGGCTAGATGGCCGAAATGACATTTGGGATGGAGCTGCTTGACATGGCCCCATCCCTCTTGGGTGTTCGTTTAAGTATTTTTTTATAATGCTTGAATACGGCTAGAGATGAGAAACCTTGTAACACACTCAAGGGCAGGATAGCAACCCTACTCAATGTATAATTTGTGTATAGTCTTCTAAGAAAGGGGAAAGCCTCATACATACATCCTCCTGATGTCCTCCAAATCCTAATGTAATACTTGAGTCTGTCTTTGAAGACTGTTTGGAAACTATGTTAGTTTAAAATACAGCTGCATGATTGCTACTTGTATTACGCTGATTCATTGCCACTGGTTCCTCATCTGCTTTTGGACCCAATTCCAAATGCTGTTTTTGATTTTTAAAAGCCTTAATAGCTTGGAACAAGGTTATTTGAAGCTACCTATCTCCACATAACTGTCTGTACTACAGTAAGTCCTTAATCGAAGGCCCTACTCCAAATTCCCCTGCCATCTGAGATGTGGTTAATGGTTACTGGGAAAAGGGCCCTCTCAGAAGTGACACTTGGATTATGGAATGCTTTTCCCAGGAAAGCTTGCCTGGTGCCCTTGTTGATGTTGTTTCAGCATCAGGCAAAGACCTTTTTATCTTCCAAAGCCTTTTACTCTAACCTGCTTTATCTCTGTGAGGTTCTAAAGCTGCTTTCCTTAAATTTGATTTAGTTTTTCTCTCTGATCTTATATTATAAGCCACCCTAGGAATTTATTTAAAGGGTTCTTGTTGTTTATTCATTCAGTTGCTTCCGACTCTTTGTGACTTCATGGACCAGCCCACGCCAGAGCTTTCTGTCGGCCGTCACCACCCCTAGCTCCCCCAAGGTCAAGTCCATCAGAATATCATCCATCCATCTTGCCCTTGGTCGGCCCCTCTTCCTTTTGCCTTCCACTTTCCCTAGCATCAGCATCTTCTCCAGGGTGTCCTGTCTTCTCATTATGTGGCCAAAGTACTTCAGTTTTGCCTTTAATATCATTCCCTCAAGTGAGCAGTCTGGCTTTATTTCCTGGAGTATGGACTGGTTTGATCTTTTTGCAGTCTAAGTTACTCTCAGAATTTTCCAGGTTCCTATGGTGTGTTGATCTTTAGAACATTGGATTCGTCGTTCACCACCAGCACCGTCGGCCGCTAGCCGTCCTTTCAGCTTTGAGCTAGCTGCGTCATCACATCTGGGGCTAGTTGAACTTATCCTTTGTTCCTCCCCAGTAGCATTTTGACCATCTTCCGACCTGGGAGTCCCATCTTCCGATGGTATACCGACATATCTCTGGTTGTACTTATCCATTTAGTTTTCACGGCAAGAATACTGGGGTGGGTTGCCATTACTTTCCCCAGGGATCATATTTAGTCTGACCTCTCTACCATGACCTTCCTGTCTTGGGTGTCCCTTTACGGTTTAGCTCATGGCATCCTTGAGGTGCTCAGGCTCCAGCACCACGACAAGGGTGGGATATATATATATCATTCACAGAGTTAGTTCCCAATAAGCTCTTTGTTTAAAATTGCAAACAAGTGTTGAAACATCTTAATTTAAACTGACAGTGATTTGCCCTGTGGATTGGATTGGCATACTGGCTCATCTCTTTAAACTGTTCAGGGAAGGCTTAGAGCTAGCATAGTCTGTCTCTGTGCATGGGTTAGGCTAGAAAAATAAGTATCAGTTTACTTTTAATAATTTTTCCCATTTTATACACTACCAAAGGCCATTAACCTTTACAATTTTATTTGGGTAAGTGGATAACAAATCTGAAGAACATCTAGCTTCCTTTGTGAAAATGACTCTATTGTATCTCTTTTAAAAGACTGGATGAATGGGAATTTGGTAGATTGGGTAACATGAAGTCACCATTTTGCTGGTTATATACTATTGTCCTTTTCATCTTAGCATCACTTCTTGAATCAACCTGATGTAACAAATGTGTTTGGAATTCTCTGTTTTGCAGTATGGGCCTCATTATTATGGAGCTGTACTGGAAACACGCTCCCAAAACTTGTAAGAATTTTGCTGAACTATCCAGACGAGGTTATTACAATGGCACAAAGTTTCATAGGATAATCAAGGATTTCATGATCCAGGGGGGTGATCCAACAGGAACCGGTAAGAACACATTTAAAAACAGTGTTTTGGATACAGTGTTAAGGACGATTGATACTAATGTGTATAGCAAAGATGATGTTAGGAAGGCAGTAGATCTTGCAAAAAAAACACAACCCCAACCAAAAAGATCCTGCATACCTCTTTTAATTTACGTGCTTTCCTTTTTGCATGCATGGAAGATGAAACACATTGATCACCCCTACTGAGGCCAAATTACCATCTGCAATAAGATAACATAAGACTGGTGAAGTAACAGATGGTGATTTCCCTCCCTCTTCCGTCCCTAGAATCAGCATTCCCCAATTTCCCTCCAGATGTTTTGGACTCCAACTTCCATCAGTCCCAGACAGCATGGTCAATGGTCAGGGATGATGATAATTATAGTCCCCCTAAAGTATTTATTGATAGTCAACACTTAAATACTGACATTTATTGATAGTCAGTAGAATAAAAGGACTTCATAAGCAAATATATGTAGATGGTCTAGTATTGCAGAGTCACAGGAAACCAAGAATGTGCCTTTGTCTCATTCATGATGCTCAAAATTAGTTTAATTAATTCTCTTACATGGCAGGAAGAGGAGGAGCATCCATCTATGGCAAGCAATTTGAAGATGAACTGCACCCAGAGCTAAAGTTTACAGGTAGGTATTATTTTAAGGGCTGCTTTAAAGCCTCCAGACTAAGGACTTCACCATCCCCATACAGGCATTTCCAAATATAGATACAAAATTGTTTTAGTGCAACAGCTTCAGAAGCCATAACAATTATCTGCACATTAAAACAGTAAAAGCTGGCTTCTAAATTTGTTCGTTGCATACACTTTTTATAAAAGCAGTCATGTATTATTGGGTTTCTTTTTAAAGACAAATCTGTCTTTACAATTTATTTTTTCCATGCAGTTATTGGTGGTTGTATTCTCCATACAGAGGCAGGAAGGATGTTAAGGTGCCATCGTTGTTGAATTTGTTGTGTTCCCTTCCCGTATCTCTTCTGTAAGAACTGAGCATGTATGCTCAGTCCCTATACCTTATTTTTCTCCCCCCTAGCAGCCCATTAATGGAGAACTTCACTCAATCTTTTTTTCCCAAGGAGCATGTGTAGTTCGATAATATATATATATATATATATATATATATATATATATTGGGGGCGGGGGTGGGGTGGAGGAGTGATTAATTGATATGAGTGTACCGGGCACCTGTGGTCAATAACCAGTCATACAGCACCTATACAGGAGTTCTGCTGATGACTTTTAAGAATTGGTGCAGCATAGAAATCCAACAGGATGTTGCCATTTGAGTTGTCTGTAGTTTAGAGAAAACTAGCTTGGGATCTTTAAGTTGGTAACACAACATTTTCTCCTTAAGGTGCAGGAATCCTTGCTATGGCGAATGCGGGCCCAGATACGAATGGCAGCCAGTTTTTTATCACATTAGCACCAACCCAGTGGCTTGATGGGAAGCACACTATATTTGGCCGTGTTTGCCAAGGAATTGGAATAGTGAACAGAGTGGGCATGGTAGAAACCAATGCACAAGATCGACCAGTGGATGATGTAAAGCTCTTGAAGGTTTACCCATCGGGCTAGAATAGAAACATGAAATTCTTATTGAATCTAACTGTATTTCATCATGCTCGTTTTTTTAGAAGATATTTGTTGTGTTCCAAGAGATAGTTGCCAGTAACTTAGGTGCAAAATTATCCTATACTAAAATGCATCTTTGAAATTTATCATTAACCTTTTTGTTAAAGCTAAATTTATCAAGAAATTATTTGGATTATTTGAAGGGGGAATTGTGGAGGTGGCCTTTTTGTAAGCTTAATTCTGTCTACCACCCATGGTTTAATTGGAATGTAGCAAGCCATCTGTATTTTAAACAGGCAGAGATCTTTAAATGTTTTAGAAAGAAACTGGCAACATCTAGTATTTTGTAAGATATCCAAACTGCATGTTAACTCATTGTCTACATGGGTCTGAAGGCAATGTTTGAGTGCTATCTTACCCTTCCAACTGAAAAGAAAAGGACGTTGATTTGCTGGAATTCATTTAAGATTTTATAATGGCTAACATGTATAAATAATTTTAAGGCCAAACCATTAAATTTGTGGCCTCCTGTTTCTGTACATAAGAAATCTGGATACTACTATTTGAATAGAATCCTTCCTTGGTTGAAGGGTGTTTGGTTTCTTATGGGAAAATGAAGACTTTCAGGTTCTTGCTCATATAGGTAAGAAAACAATGTATTTTTCAGTTCTGTGGACTGGTGTAGGAGGGCAGCAAGATGCTACTCAGCCAGCAGTTTTCATTGGCAGAAAACTACTTTCCCAAAATCATAAAGCTATGTTGAGGATAATGCTCACCAGTGCTAAAGTATGGTTTATTGGAGTATATAATGGCGATACTTTGAGATGGTGGTGGTGAACTTACTCCCTTTGCTGTGTCTTATAAATATATAGAATTCCTTGAATGGGTTTTATATACCTGAAGAGCTTCACAATCAGTGTCTTCTCTTTTTTCTACTTATTCTGTTTATTCAGAAGCTTCTTATAGCAAATCTTATTCATTATTGTCCCTGACCCATGCTGAATAGAACTTTTGGTTAGGAATACTTACTTGAAGAAACAAGGTTCCAGCTGGAATTGAATGTGGGAGGACGTCAGTCAGTTGCCAAGATGGAAAAAAGTACATTCATTTGAAAGGTGATTTTTCAAGCTAGACAGATCAAAGCCATCTATGAAGTTCAGTTCCTCCCTGGAGCTAGATTAGTCCATGTCAACACAGTTTTTATAGCACCATGATGCTCTCAAAGTAAGCAACTTGGGATCCTTCCCTCCTGTGTCTCTTTAGTCAGAGCTCAGGAGTGCTTTTTGACATATTGTGGCAGATTATCTGCAGCATGAGAGAATCCTATACAAGCGGAGCAATGTAAACTTAGGACAGGACAAAATTAGCCACTATGGTTGCGTCAATGGTGCTGTTTTCACAGAGGAAGGGAGACTGCCAATGGAATAGATTTGCCGTCCCCACTGCACCTCCCATGTACCCAACAAATGTCCTCCAGAGGGTTGGAGTACCCTCCAGAGCAGATGATGGGGATTGCAGTGGGGGTGGAGCTTACATTGTTTTGTGAGAGTGGTCAGTAGTGGCACTATTAACCTGGTGGTTGCAGCTGTTCAGAATGCAAGAGCTTGTTCATGGTTAATGCAAGAAGTTTTGGCACCCAAAACAAGGTACAATTTTGGCACCTGCGTGCACACGCCACTGCTGTTAGTTCCTGGACAGCATAAAATGGTTCATGGTGGAGGAAAACACAACTTGCCTGGGATACTGATTTCTTCTATTTAAATTTCTTTAACATTGCAACATTTATCAGTAAGGTGCTTGAAATATTTGTTTGGAACACAGTATATGCATCCTTTAAACAAGCAAATAAATAAACAAACAAACGGGCCCTGACTTGAACTCACCGTAACTGAGGTATTTGCATTGAAAATAATAACAATAAACAAACCCTAGTTAGAAGTCACAATGACTTAAGCAATTCACCTCAAATTCACAGAAAAACACAATTTACAGTGTGCAAACAGAATTATTCTTTAAAGAAATTGATTTTTTCTTCTGTTTGCATTGGTAAAGTCCCTTAGAATCACAGAAAAATATGTCATGCCAAAGTCATTTTCAGTTCAAAATATAGCAAGCCCTACCAGCCTCTCTCGAAGCACTGAAGAATGAAGTTTGTTCTTTACCATTTTAAACTCTGAAAGGTTTCTCTCACAAGAAGCTACTGTTATAAGCAAAGCCAAAAGTATGCTGAGTGCTGTGGCAAAATTGGGAGCAGAGTTATATCTGACTTTATATCCCAGTATTTGACTTGATGCCATGTTGGGTTTTACAATGGGAGCTAAGGCTTCTCTATGCAGTTGCAACCCATCTATATCTCTTAAGCTTTAAGTTTTCTTCAGTAAGAAGTTCTTCCAAATACATACCGTACTTCAGATATTCTTCTCTGAAAACTGTTCCAGTTGCTTGAAGTCATTGTATAAAAATTGGGAATATCTGCTGTGATGGTCCATCTGCTCAAATCAATCCATGACAGACTGAATGGCCATATCCAACAAAGTATTGAAAATAGCTGTATGGAATTGTACTTTCAAATCTCTTCATAGGTTCCTCTATTCCCTCATAGTTGAATAGTCTCCTCCCCCCCCCCCCCCCGGAAACATACGGAACGTGTACAAAGAGAACACTGGTTCAGTTTCCATTTCTGATGCCAGTCCTGATGCTTGTCACACAGCTTCCTGGAAACCTTCATTGCAGTGATATCCTTTCCAAAAAACAACAAAAAAAAGTTTTGATCCTTTTAAAGCATCGGTGCTTTCTGAAAGTATGTAAAAAGATGAATGGTGCTACAGCTTGTGAAAGAATGAAACAGTTGGTGTGGCAGGCTGAAAGGGAACAACTCATCCCCTAAATATACTGATGAGAAAATCCCAGCGAGTAGAAGAGATTGGTGAGGGTTGCATGTACTGGGGAAGAGAGAGAGGTGGTTTTGTGATTTCTGCAAAAGCAACCATGAGAAATCCGCAACCAGGGTTTGCTTGTGGTTTCTCTCTAATCCAGCTTTTCCATCCATCCATCCATGCGGTTGTGGTCAGCGCCTACTGGGCTGGCAGGTCCACCAGTGCACCGCCACCTCTTGGACATGCAGCAGCAGCAGCAGCATACCTTACACAAGGTGGGTGGGGAAGTGTTCCAGCTCTGCCAGGGCACAAGGCCACTTCTTCCTTTGCCAAGTCCTCATGTTTGGGCTCTGCCTGCTGGTGAGGGGTGCAGCTTTTTCTACAAATATATAGTAGTTGTGTGCCACAATCGCATGCTAACCCAAGGGTAGGCAACCACATGACCGCCAGAGGTTTTGGATTACCATAATCTCTGATCATTGGCTGGGGCTGATAGGAGTTGTAGTCTAAAACATCTGGAGGGCTACAGGTTGCCTATGCCTGCACTAATCCATCAAATAAAGGCAAATCTCAGTTTTCTTGCATACCGTAGGTAGTTCATACAATTCTCTTACATACCTATGCTTAAAACATAAAAGTTATTATTCTTTTCCTAATGATCATACCCAATATGGCATTATTGGTATCCATTATGATATTGTTAAATGGCATGAAAAATACAGTAGAATTGTTTGTAAAGAAGGCAAAAGACTTTATTGCTTCATGAAAAGGTCTAGTGATTGTGCATCACTAACTTGGGAAGCAAAATTTTATAAATATTGTCTGATTTGTACTGGCATTGATGCATCTCTTGGTCTAATCTTGCATTCCCCAAGGTTATGGGCCATGTAGTTTCAAGATACCTTGTATAAATACAGAACTGCAGCTTTTTTTCAAGACTTTTTTTCTGACACTTCCAGTGCTACTAAGAGTGTCTTTTGAATACATGTTTTTAATCAAATAAAATATTTTGTATTTGTACACCTCTGCCCTGCTTTTTGTCTCCAAAGTGTCATTAATCTGCATTTGATTCAATTTCTGACTGTTTTATCTTCTGGAAAATTCTGGAGAATAATCCCTCCCCCCTCACCACAACACACATAAACCCGTTATACTTCAGTGCAGGCATTTGAAAAATACAAATATTGTGGTGGGTATTTTCCCCTTATAGTATCTATTAATTATTTTTCCTACTGGAGGAATCCACTTCCCTATGTTTCAAGACTAATAAACTGAAATGTCCCAGAGAAAGTGAAATACCACCTTTTGCCTTGCAGGAAATTATCACTTCCTATTTACTGCAAGGAGTCAGAGCCTTTTTCCTGTGGCTAAATATTGGCCCCATTCAGAAGACACCCTAAGGCATGGCTTTAACCATGCTGGTTAAGCCAGGAAGCCAGGCCATGTTCAGAAGACACTTTAAACCATGGCTTTTTGCTTTATTCACCATGGTTAAAGTCGTGGTTTAAGGTGTTTCTGAACTATTCAGTTGTTCTCCTCATGTGTAAGCTGTGTACATGAGGCGGAGCAGAGGTGACTATCTGCAGAGGAGAGATGCCTCTGTGAAGGCTCTTCCCAAATATTAGAACTTGGGAATTTAAAATCTCAGGGGGAGTCTCCATGGAGTGAGAAGCTTTCCTCTGCAGACAGTTGCCACCCATGTGGAGAGGGCGATGAGAATACTGGGGGTGGGTGGGTGGGCAGAGCTGGTGTGCTCATCCCCACTCCCTCTCCTTACATGTAGAGTTTATATAGGAGGAGAATGACTTAAAGAGGGCTTATGTCTTGTGTGTAAGGGTCTCCTGTGGGGCCTTTGGTCCCTTAATTGTCTGATGGTTGTATTCCTCTGCTCAATTAGGATAAAATCTCATTGGACTTAGACCAACTTCTGAGTATACATTTTTAGGATGGGGTGAGAAGATCTTTAGGAAACCATCTGAGCCACTCATTGCATCTGCCTCTTGCATCTCCTCATCAGCTCAGCCTTCTGTGCAGATGTTGGCTCATAACAATTATATCCCTAAGGGTTAGGGTATCCTTAAGGATACCCTGGTTGATCTTACAATTGTCATAGCAAAAGTATTATTACTTTTTTATCAAACCTTCTTAACATGCATGTAGCTCCACATCACATTTAAAACATCTTTGAATATAGGTTGCACAGCCCTGAAGAACTTACAACCCACTAAGGTAAGAATGGGGAACATTTGGCCCTCCAGATGTTTTAGCCTGCAACTTCTATCAGCCCTCACCATTTGTTACATTGGTGAGGGCTGAAGGGGAGTTGTAGGTCAAAACAACTTAAATGTCACAAGTTGCCCACTTCTGTACTAAGCCAACTACAGGCTATTATCCACATATGTTGTCTCAGGGAACTTGATAACCCTATTTTGTTTTTGCTCCCTGTCTGGGACTGTACAAATGAAACGGGAGGCAGATTTCTGACAGACTAATACACAAATAAAAGGCTGGTTTCAGCTTGGCCGGGTGAAGTTGGCTTTAGTGTATCATGACGAATTTGGTGTCTCCTTTTACCTTCTATCCTTATTAACCAGGTGTTGTAGTTAAGTACTCAAAGAACAAAGGGTGTGTTTATCCCTGACTCCTTTTCATTTTTCCTCTTAGCTAAAACCAGTATTTCTCTCCAGAGGATCTGTGACTTCTCTGTTACTGCCTACCATAGAATTACGGTTCCACTTTGCCTGTTCATGTGGATCAATTGCTTCTTTAGCAGCACGCTTCACAAATTTCTCAAGTTTCTTTGCCTTATGATGGTTTGCAACTGCTTTTGGCAGCTCCTTGGTGGCAGAAATTTATATTCCATATTTATGTGGCCTTGGAACTGTTGTTTGGTTGGTACCGCACTGTTAAAAATTGATATTATCTCATAAAGGGCCTATTCAGACAACACACCAAGCCATGGTTAGGCCACTAACCCTTTTGCAGCAAAGGGTTAGCAGTTAGGTTGTTTAAAATGTGGTTATGTAGCCACCATGGTTAGGAATGGTTCACATGATACGCTAAGTCATAGTTCACACAACATGCTAAGCCTTAATGTTTAGCTCAAAATGCTTAACCACCGTGGCGTAGCATGTTGTCTGAACAGGTTCAAGAACATAAGAAAAACCCACAAGTAGGACCTGAGTGCAATAGCACCCTCCCTGTTGTTTTCCCCAGAAACTGGTGTACGTAGTCATATTGCCTTTGATACTGGAGGTAGCATATATCCATCAGAACTAATAGCTATTAACTCAAGACACATGAGTCCTTGTTGTGGACAATCTAGTCCTACCCTCTACTTTAGCACCAAAGACCTTTACTTAATATTACTATAAAGCACCTTGCTCCAGCTGTCTGCCAATGCAAACTTGCACTTGCAAACTTCAATGATGCTTGAAGCTGCTGCTGCAGCAGAGCACACAGCTCTGTGTGATTTATTCCTTTTTACCCCTTCCTCAATGCTCCTGTTTAGGTAATATGCTTGCCTAGCACAGGAAAAAAAATGTGTTGCTGGTAGTAGAGCAGTTGGACTGGTAGTCTAATGTCTCATCTCTGTTGCTATAGCGAGGCAACTCTTGCATATTCACCTTACCTAGTGTCAGAAGTGCTAGCTTCTTTAGCGTTTTCACGCTCTCTTGGTCCCCATGTTTTCTAGAATTTTACTTTCTATCCTCTGCCTTCTCTGTATATATACAAATGTTGTAAATAATAATTGATCGGATAATGTGTATAATCTTAGCACCCACCCTTCTAAATGTTCACCAGTATCCTCATGAAAAGTATAAGAATCTTACGGTTTTCCACCTGAGAGCATTAAAATGTACTGCTGACAGCTTTCCCCACTCACCAGCAATGTGAGCTTGATTGCTCATGCATAAGAGCCATACTGGATCAGACTAAGGGTTGATCTAGTCAGCATTCTGTTCACACAGCAACCAATCAGCTGCCCGTGGGAAACCTACAAGCCCTACATGAGTGCAACAGCACCCTCCCACCCATTTTCACTAGCAAGTAATGTAGTACACTGTCTCTGATACTGAAGCCATCATACAGCCATCAGGACCAGTAGCCATTGATAGCCTTCTCCATGAATTTGTCCAATCTCCTTTTAAAGCCATCCAAATTGGTGGCCATCATTACATCCTGTGGAAGTGAATTCCATTGTTTGTTATCATATTAGGCAGACCTTTTAGTACTAATTGACACAAGCCAACCTAGATGTTCTTTTTTCAGTTTTACAAGATTCTCCTAGACTGGATATTGCTGCCACAGACATACCACTTGTAAAATCTGTTGCTGAGAGCTATTTGGGAAGCAGAAATTTTCCCTGTCAGTGCTGTTGTGCTTGTAGGAACTACCTGGCTATGATTAGAAGCAAAGTTCTGCTTTCTACTCTGAAGACAATTTCCAGTGTTATGTTTTACCAATGCAGGTCGGGACAATTTCTGCTACTCTGTCCATCCTAGTTCTTTCACCGTTTTTTCATGGCAGGGCTCATGCACGAGTACTGGTATCTAGTACCATATTCCAAATGCTGCCTTTTTTGTTCCTCTCCCTCCTTCTTTCTCTTGCACACACATTGGAGTCTCACTTTCCAGCTGAGCTCTCATAGCCTCCCAGCTTCAAAATATTCAAGAGAGATCACCAACAATGTCCTAATCATTAGCTCTCATTGAGGAAATGCTGTATATGCCAATCATTGTGGGCTATTAACAAGTAATCTTTCTATCTCTAAGAGATAGCCACTGTAGCAATATTTTGTGCTGAGCTCCCATCCTTCTGCAGTGTTAAAAATAAATAAATACCCCTGTAACTTTCATGGTATTGTGCCACCTTTAGTCAGCCTGTAGGGGGCAGCGATATTCCACAGCTGCTACTCTTAAGTTGACAGGAGGGAAATCATCAAAGAATTTAGCAGTGACCATAATGTGGAGCTAGAGCCATGGAAGCATGTGCCCAAGGAGTAGGAACTGCCAAGTAGTAGAATGATTCTGAATTGTTCAAGTCTAAAGTAGTTAAAGGGTTAAATGAGACTGCCTTGGCACTTCTAAAGGTATAGGCAGGAATTCCAGGTTGCAAAGTACCTCCACACTGCTGGATAATCAAAAGCCTTTCAGATGTCTTCACAGTGTGCACTCTAAAATCTCCAATTACTTTTTTTTTAAAAAAAATCAGACTTAAAGGTTAATGTCTTCAGCACTCATTATATAGAAGTGCAGCCTCTGTATTTCCTGGATTTAGGTACCAGCTAACTGTCTCAGAAAGTTGCAGTTTCCAGATCATTTACATTCATATACAAACAGCCTCATGACTCATCCAAAAAAGCAAACAGATTTTTTCTGCTACCTCTTTTTTTTAAAAAAAATATTTTTTTTAAAAAAAAGCTAAGCAGAGTTCAGTGGTAATAGATCAGATTTAAACACAATAGTCTTTCTCTCTATAAACAATCATTTAAAAAACACTTCAGCAATGTTTTTTTTAAAAAAGGAGACTGAGTTTTGATGCCAATTTATCACCACTGCTCAGATTAAAAACACACATGACTTTTTTAAAAAACAACAACCACATCACCACCACAACAGAACTGGAGAATATATTTGGGATGAGTTGTGAAGGTGTGTGTACCATATTGGGAAATTGCACCTTTCCAAAGCTTGTTCTTTATCTTTCTCATCTTACCGTTTCACTCCCCTAGGTATTACATTCTCCAGTGTGATGAGTAGGGATGGGGGGATTATTTGTACCATGGTTTGTTATTACCTTCCATAACAGAAACTTCTAAGTGACTGCACTGATATTTTTCAGATGGTTAACCTGTTATTGCTTCTGAGAAGAAAGGTAAGCTTACCTGAAAGCAACCTAATCAGTTTATGGATGAAGCTGGCTGCCTAGTAACCACAGGGGTACCACTGTGGCTTTGTTTTCCTGATGGAAAAGACATAGTGCGATTTAAGAAAGCTCCAGGGAGCTGCCTCTGTTTACTTCATCAGATCTATGGTTCATCTGGCCTCTAGGAGGACAGGCAACAATTGTCCAGGATGGCAAGGTCACAGCACAGATAGCCCTCCTTTTTTCTTTTACAGCTCTTCAGCAAAGATGAAGGAGAGTGCACCTTTTCCTCAGCTCCTATCCTTCACCCCTGCCAGCTGTGAAGTGAAATGAAACCCTACTTTGCTCCAACAGATTGGAGGGGAGAGTGTGTAAGATTCTTCAGGGACATGGAAAAGTGGTCTAAACAGAGAGTGCTTTTATTATAGTAATAGACCAGGCCTATATCCAAATGACACACAGGGGATCCTGGGAGCAGGCAGGGACGACCCTTCCATTTGCTTGGGATAATCCTTAGGTCTAGCTAAGGCCTTAGTATCAAATAAGTATTTAAACTGAGGCCTTTCATGGCTGCCGACCAGGTCTAGTTTATGTAGAGAGCAAATATGAGTCCTAAATAAAGCCTAGGTCCAAACTGCCACACATCCTATTATGCTAAAATTGCAAGGAAAAGGAGGAGACATATAAATATTATAACAGGGCTAGGGCCATAGCTAGACCTAAGGTTTATCCCTGGATCATCCAGGGGTCAAACCGGTTCATCTAGGTGACACACAGGGGATCCAGTGCTCAGGCAGGGGCGAACCCTGGATGATCCCAGGATAAACCTTAGGTCTAGCTGTGGCTTAGGTAAACTTGGGCCGTGGGCACATTTTTGACAATTTCAAAAACTGTCATGGGCATCACCATAAAATGTCTGCCATCCATGGGAGATGTGACAAGTAACCTGCCCAAAAGACTGTACAAAGCAGAGGTGGAGTCTGAGCCTCAATACGTTAAACTTTAAAAACATCATTTTCAGCACCCAACGGTAACCTATTTCTCAGCAATCCCAGCTGCTGGTAAGAAAAGATGTTAATTAAAAAAAAAAAGTGGGAGGGGTAAGGAACCTTGGTGGGTGCCCAGAAAAGGTGTTCCTTTCTTGGCACTCACCAAGTAAGTGCCTATTCTTGCATTACAGGGTACAGCACTGGAACAAGGAGGAGAGGGTTGAATTTAGAAAAGTCACTATTGCATGGCTTTTTAGCAAATAAGGTGTTATAGAAATGTTAAATAACTGAATTTAAGGGATTGAGACCATGACATATCAAACAAAAGATTTTTTGGGTGTGTGTGAGAAACCTTTATTTCTAGCATCACATCACATATGCATAATGTAATAGCCCTCCAGTAATCTTTTTTTTAATAGGTGGTATAGTAAGAAAGTTGTTGATACTTGCTGATAACCAGTGCTGGATTTACCTCAGGACAGTTTTTATAAATCAACGTTTAACTGAGGAAAATCTATTTTAACAATAATTGTTGGGCTGTTTTTCTTCTTCTGTCTTAAAATATAAAACATATTTTCTTTAAAGTGTTGTTGCATTTACCACAAACAGTGGTAAATGCAACAACTAAAAATAAATATATACTCTACCCCAAAATAGCTGTTCTTAAAAATGCCTGCCTTATTTTCCAAATCTGTTGCTTGCTTAAATGTTTGTCATGTCATCCTGCACTACAGAATAGAAACATGTTCCAGAAGCAATTATGTTTTTCCCCTCCATGAATAAATCTAATGTCTTAGTGATTTTAAACTCAAGTAGACTCAAATTAATGCCAGAAAGAATTCCAAAACTCCACGCCTACCCCCACCCCACTACCACTGCACTGATTCAGTTATTAATATTCTGATGCCTATTTAAGCATTAATGCATTTGCATTTTTGAGAAATTGTTAGTTTCTCTCTCACAAAGAGATTCTCTAAGTTCTTCACAAAGATTGAAAAAAAGAGGCAGCTGGGGAAAGAAGCCATTGTCACTTTGCCCCTTGAAGCCACCCCTGCCTCACCATGTGCTGGGTTCGGAGAAAAAGGTCAAGCAGAGTAAGTGCACCAAAAAAGGATGGATAAGATTGCGGAGAGTGGCATTTTATGTATTTATTTATTTATTTATTACATTTTTATACCGCTCAATAGCCGAAGCTCTCTGGGAGGTTCACAAAAATTAAAACCATCATAAAACAACCAACAGGTTAAAAACACAAATACAAAATACAGTATAAAAAGCACAACCAGGATAAAACCACGCAGCAAAATTGATATAAGGTTAAAATACAGAGTTAAAACAGTATAATTTAAATTTAAGTTAAAATTAAGTGTTAAAATACTGAGTGAATAAAAAGGTCATCAGCTGGCGACGAAAGGAGTACAATGTAGGCGCCAGGCAGACCTCTCTGGGGAGCTCATTCCACAACCGGGGTGCCACAGCAAAGAAAGCCCTCCTCCTAGTAGCCACCTGCCTCACTTCCTTTGGCAGGGGCTCACGGAGAAGGGCCCCTGTAGATGATCTTAAGGTCCGGGTAGGCATGGGCCTTTTTGCTGGTCTTGCTTAACGGCTCTGTAGCCGATGCTGGCAACCCTTGATAAAATCACTCTCCCGAGTTCAGACGACATGGCAACCAACCCTGGGAATGAACAATTCTTCAACAAGCCATGGATTTTCACACAATATGCTTTGGTATCTTTTGAAGTTCATACAGTTCCAAAAAATGTTGGTTGCCATGTCTTGTTTTTTTTTAAAAAAATCTGGTATATAATTGACCTCTAGTGGATCTCCTCTTCTGTCACTGAGTACTAGTAGGCTTACCTGGTGGTGGCAGCGGGTAGCCAGTGCTCTAATCAGCTGAATCTAGCTGTCATTTAAATTTCCCACAGTGCTCCAGAGCAAGGCTATGTCAGAGGCATTTGGAGATATTAAAACAGTGGCTATATCCAGGTATCTGATGCTGTTCAGAGCACCAGTCCAGAATTATTTTTCAAAGAAAGCCCAGGGCAAGTGTCGGTGATGGGACCTGACAGAATTTTGGTATCCTGTATACACCCTGTAAACCCTGTGGTGGCTGTGCAGTGGCGTTATCTCATTTATACAACACAGCTGTCAACTTGCAGCCACCATGGGCTTTTTGGATGAAACCATGCAGTAAAAAAGTAGCTAGCTTATTGCAGCTTTTCTTTTTGTTGTGAGGTCACCACCTTCTTCCTGCTGTCTGTCAGTGGTGACCTCACTTCACACTGAAGCTGGGGGTCTGTGTTCCAGGGGTGGATCAAAGCCCAAGGTAGGTCAGGGGGACATGGGGGAAGGCCGGGCAGAAGACAGGATGCAGGCCTAATGAACTTAATTGGCTGCCGGCACTGCCCAGGAAACCCACACTCCTTCCTTCAGTGGAGATTTGCTGCTCTCATTCCGCAGCTGTGATGCCACAGGGTTTTCAATGAACAAGTGGCAAAGCACCGTCGTCAAAACACAATTCCCCAGGAACTGCCTAGGAATGTCAACTTCTGATACCAGTCCTGCTAGATGAGGCCAGGGGGCGTGAGATCAGGAGGTAGAGTCTTTGGGACTCCAATGGGTCAGCAGTATCACTAATAGCAAAAGCTTCTGGTTTCTTCTTGTAGCGTCTGTAGCTGTCCTTAAGCCCGGTCATGAGGTAGAGAAGACACTGAGGGTGAGAACAATCCCTACAGCTGCCGCTTCACATTGTAACATCACTCAGCACTACTATCTCCTTTTTCTTCTTGTTTTTGGCTACTATGTCTCTCACGGCTCTACAGAGTCTATGAAGGGTGTCACACAGTAAGCACACACATGAAATGCTGTAATAGCCTCACATTAAGTTCCATACGAAATGGTATGGTAGGGCTCTGTTTGGAGAAACAGTATGAAAGCGGCATCTACGGTTAGAGCGCACACACAAAGGGTGCAATCCTCTGCACGTTTAGGCAAAAAAAAGGCCTAAGGCTTCCATTTTTCTGACTTATTCTCAGGGTGTTTTATAATTTATTTCTTTTCGGGGAGGTAGCCAAAGGAGTTGTGTTTGTGTTTCTTTCTGTTACACATCTCTCCGTTGCTCTGCAGCATCCCAGACTTCTTGTGTTTTCTGATCTGAAAAGTTACCTCAAAATTACCCTGGGCTTTAATTAAAGAGTGGGAAGCCAAGGAGGCTACAGGCTGCCAGAGAGATCATTGTACAATGGAAGACAGGACACGTGTGCCTGCTCCTTGGCTGCCTCATAAGTAAGGTAAGCACAAGAAACCTGAACCCAAACCACGGGAATTTCTCCCAAATTTTCTTCTTTGAATTTCTTTTCCATCAAATTGAACGAGAATGGTTGGGGGGGGGGGAGGAAATGTGGTAGAAATTTTCAGCACAGCACTAGTTTGAATAGGAGGCTTACTGTAGTGTGTACTTTGGCCCTTACTATTAAGACCCATTTAACTCAGCATGTCTTACTTCTGAATAAATGGCCCCCGAATCATATTATTAATCTCGTAAAAGTAATCTAATATTTTTCTTGTGCATTGGCTGTGTTATAATCAGTGTTCTTACAATACAGCGTCGGAGCTTACCAATAGCTTTTGAACTGAGTGCAAATTACCTTATAATTATAATTGCCTCTTATTGGCTTCACAGTGACAATGTCTTACAGGAAATGTAATTATTTCCCTGTCAGCGTCTAATTGCCAATTAGCCATAGAAACTCAGTGTCCTTAGCCCAGCCAACGTCCTTGCTAACCCTACCATTCTTGAACGCAGTTTTCATGTCAAGAACTGGGATTTCTTGTTGAAAACTGCAACATCTGTATTCATTCCTCAAGGCCATAGATAGAACCTACAACCTTATTAACTTATATATAGCAGTTTATCTAAGGGGTTCTGGCTATTTTGCACTAAAATAAAATAGAATTTGGTTGTCAAGCAAGAGTGGTATGATTTATGGCTTAAATGACACAAGCAGGAAGAGGCATGTCAGCATTTGGAAGATGTTTCCTGAAACTTGTCGGTGACAACAAAATGGATGCTGTTGTGGTTGATTGTTCATGTACATGGAGAGGTTCCTGAAGGAAGGAAGTATTTTGACTGAGGAGCAGGAAAGAGGAAGAAGAAAGGAAAGAATGTGGGAGTGGGGGATTCATTTGACAAACTATTTTGAGAACCTCCTAGGAGCATTAGGAGGCACAGGTGAGAAGGATACTGAGCACAAACTCACTTTCAGACTAGAGGTCAATGTTAACAAGAATCAAAATGTAGTTAACATAAATTGAAATATACACCCAAAGACAAGAAGATCTAGAAGGAAAGAAAGCACATGGACCTGCATTGGGGTATAGATCCCATCCCCTGTAGAACCCTGTACTGAAGAATTACAAAGGAGTAACTAAAGAGATCAACAGCTGCGTATGCTGGAGATACAGTCTAGCTAATTCTGTTTATAACTACGGTATGACGCAGAGGAGAAGCAAGATGCTTCCAGATGAAGACGTTGTGCAGCTATTCCATCTTGTTTTCCTTAATGGATTTTTGTTCTGCTAAGAAAAAAAGAGATGAAAGAAACAGTGGGAAAACATGGAAAGGTTACATGTGGAAGACAATATCATCTGGACCCCCTGTAAAATTTTGTGAATGTGGCAGTATGATTGCACAATCAAAGCCTCATCCGGAAGCACCCACCCTTTTTGCAGAACTCTGTGTTCCCCAAATGTGTTGCCAGTTGATATTTGGGTTTGGAGCACACATTCAAAAATAAGAATGGTGCAGACATGTGCATACATACACTTCAACAGAGTGCTACCCTGTTGACTTTCCTGCATCTCTCGACAGCTTTTGATACCATTGATCACGGTATCTTACTTGATCAGCTCTGCAAGATGGGAGTAAGCAGCACTGTGTTACAGTGGTTACACTCCAACTTGCAAGACCAACTCCAGAGAGTAGTATTAGGGGATTCTTGTTCCACCCCATAGCTATTGAGCTGTGGGGTGCTCTATTCTATCCCCCATACTATTCAACTTCTATATGAAGCCACTGGGAGAGGTCATTAGGGGGTGTGAGGTTGGGTGCCATCAATACGCTGATGATACTCAGCTCTATTTCTTCCTGTCATCGGAGTTGGCTGGGGTGGTGAAGGTGCTGGACCAGTGCTTGGAGGCTGTAATTGGCTGGATGAAGGCTAATAAACTGAAGCTGAATCCTGATAAGATGGAAGCTCTGTGGATTGGTGGTTCCCGAGTCCGGGAATTGGGTAAGCAATATGTCCTCAATTTGGTTGCACTCCCTCTGAAGGAGCAGGTGAATAGCTTGGGAGTACTCCTTGATCCATCCTTGTCATTGGAGGCCCAGGTGGACTCCATGGCCCAGAGTACTTGGGGCCAGTTTTGGCTGATCCACCAGCTATAGCCTTTCCTGGACAGGGACAACCTAGCCACAGTAGTCCATGTGTTGGTAACTTCCCAATTAAACTACTGCAATGCACTCTACATGGGGCTGCCCTTGGATGACTCAGAAGTTGCAGCTTGTGCAAAATGCAGTGGCTAGACTGCTCACCAGAACATCTTATAAAGACCTTATAACACTGATTTTAAAAGAATTGCATTGGCTGCCTATATGCTTCTGGTTAAAATTCAAGGTGCTGGCAATGACATTCAATGCCCTGAATGGCTTGGGACCTCGGTACTTGAGGGAGTGCCTATCCCTATATATGCATGCCAGAGTTCTGAGATCTGTTGGAGGAGCCCTCCTCCATGTCCCACCAATGCCAGACATATATTATGGTGGGACATGAGAGAGGGCTTTCTCTGTTGTGGCACCCCAGCTGTGGAATGCCCTCTCCTTGGAGGCCCAACTGGCACCAGCACTTTCTTCATTTGATGCCAAATTAAAACATTATGCTTTATCAAAGTCTTCAAGGGCTAAATTCCCCATGGTTACACATAGTTTTAATTGATTTTATTGCATTTTTTAAAAAAAATCTACCTGTTTTAATTTAACAATTTAATACATTTTTAGCTGTGTAAATTATTTATGTTTACATTGTTCTGATTTTATCTGTATGCCATGCTGAGATCCCAGTGAAAATAGGGCAGGATGCAAATGTTTTAACAAAAATGTATTAATACATATTCCGATGTTTTGAAAACTCTAAATAACCCCATTACAAAAAGGGTAGCTTTTTGGCATGTGTGAGGTTTTATTTTTCCCTTCACATCAAAAAAATTGATGCCAGTGCTTTGACTAAGAGTGAAAATATAATCTAAGAACTACAAACCTCACCTGCCTTGAAACCTTGGGAGATTATAAGGATAATAGTGAGATGGTGGACCTTTGAAGCCAGATACCATTTTGCCATGCAGTAATTAAGACTCAAGAATTTTTGCCCAGCTTCCATTTAGTATAATAACACCACACTACCCAAGCCCATCCTGCCTCCCGTATGTTGTTGGCACAGATTATGCAAGTCAGGTGCATGTTACAGATGCTTCAATTCAGCACCTGTTGTAAACAGCTAACAGATGTGCCCCTATAATTTCTCTGGGCCGAAATCCTTATGCAAATACAATTATATTAATTTATAAGTCAGATAATTTCAGCTGATTGGAGCTCTGGGAACAGCTGTACAGAGCCACCATTGCCATGTATCTTGGGACACAGGCGTTAACCTTCGTGATCTTTCAAATATGCTAAGGTTAAACCTTAGCTTCATGAAAGTCAGTGGCAAAGCTCTTATTAAAGGTGATGGAGGTAAGGGTTTTTGTAAAGAGAATGAAGTACCCCCATTTTGCAGTTTTATAAAGCTAGAAATATTCAGCTCTTTCCATGCCGTTCTCTGCCCACTTGCTATTCTAGAACAGTGTGTGTGTGTGTGATTGTGAGTGTATTCAGAGAGAGACTGTCAAATTGTCACTCTGCTCATCTGCTGTAGCCGAAGGCTCAACTAGGAATAATATATCCCCAGAATTATCAATGAGCGTATGCATTTTTGCTCAGCTGTGATAAGGGAATGATGGCAGACAAAGTATGTAGCATTAAGAGTGTCTGGGCATGTGAGTGGAAATGGTGAGGACTATAACAAACAAAATCTTGAAATTTGTACATCATTTTCTGTAATTGCCCTAGCATTGACAATCATTCAAAAATGTAGGGGCAATTGCAGCACAGAGCTGATTTTCTCCCCTCCCCCCACATATTTAACCACCATTTCAGTGGCAGAAAATGTCCCCCACAATAGGCAGGCAGAGTGACAGGGAGTGATGCCTTGCATAAAAATGAATCAGGCCTGCTTATTCAGCACACTCCATGGCTTGCTCTGAAACTGTTCTCCTGTCCTCAGGTAATGAGGACTGAGAGGGGAATTCAGAATTAGGAATAGGCTAAAGGCCACCTTTGAAAGGGATGCAGCTCAGGCAGGCAATAAAATAAAATAAATGCCTATCTAAATGTGCAGCAACAAAAGTGTGTCTGAATTAAGGAGTTATTTAGGGAGACAGATGTGATCTGTATTATTATTACTACATGGGAGGGTGGCATTCATAGACATCAGGAGGCCTTAAGACTGTCATGGCTCACTGCGAAGGATCAGTGCATTGCTAATGAATAACATAGCTTCCTCTGTCTATGACTCTCTTTTTTCATCAGGGTTTGGTTTTAACTCTCTTGTTGTGAAGAGGGTCAAGGGGGAATACCTTATAAAGAGCTGCAATTCTTGTAGGTGTGTATTCCTTGCTACAAAGGGATGATCCCGTGGTGCCAATGAAAACTTCACACCTGGACTGATTAAGAGCCAGTGTGGTGGTTATAGTAGAGGGTAGAAGAAAATGGTCTTTTAACTCTGTTGTCTCAAATCTGTGAAAGTCTCTGCCTTGTTGCTAGGTTTTATTTTTGTTTATACTTTTACACTGTAGTTTTAAATGTTTATATTTTAAATTATATTTTATGATGTATTTTGTGGTTACAACTGTTGTGAACCACCCAGAAAGCTTCAGCTATTGGGTCGTGTAGAAATGTAATAAATAAATAAAACCAACCAATATTGAATTGAGCCGGAGGATACCTGGGTTTTAGTCCCTACTTAATTATGAAGCTCACTGGGTGACTTTGGGACAGACACTGACTCTCAGCCTAACCTACCTCACAGGGTTCTTGTGAGGATAAAATGGGGAAGAGGACCATGTGTGCTGCCTTGGCTTCCTTGGAGGAAAAGAAAGATGGGATCTAAATGTAATAACAAACGAATAATACTAGTATCTTGGAGGGGGGAGGGATTTCATCAGAACTGTGTCAAAAGGGGGATGGGTAATCTTCCCTCCCTGCATGCCACGGTGGTCTAGAAACCCTGCTGCACCTGCTTACCAGTACCTGGAAATGCTCAGGTTAACATTAGCTGATTTAGATAGCTGCTTATGCTCTTGCATGTCAGTCAATCACATTCAAATAGCTTGAAATTCAGTGCAGGTTTTCTAGGAAATAAGAAATAATGACCATGGTCAGCAATTGACCATTGCTTCTGCAGTCTTTGCAAATCCGTTGAGCCCTCTGCACAGTCCTCGTAGAAATACAGCTGTTGTATGTTGTTCTGGCTTTGTTAGCATCAATGCAGCAGCATGTTGATTTCAAGCCCCACTGCAAACTCTCATCAGGCACGCCAGCAATAACCCATATTTGGCCAGCTGAATATTGCCAGGCATTTCAGGTACATGACAGTCATACCTCAAATGAGTCACATTTAGTATTTGGCACATGATTAGCATCTGCCTCTTCACTGCCAATGACAATCATGATTTCCATTGCATGCACAGGATGGGGAAACTGGGCCAAGACTTCTGAAACAGCTGGATTGTAGCAGAAATTATCTTTGTAAAGCTAAATATAATACATTGAGCCATCTCACCCACAATGCTCTGCTCCCCCACAGCAATCAATGGGAGACCCATTCTGAGCCAAAGGTAAGCAGCAGACAGTGCTGAGCTTCTCAAGAGGTTGGGCCCAGGCCCCATGCTGTCCAGGAATCTATGCGGGGTCTGTCCTATCATCAGGCAGGGTCCGTCCTATCGTCAGCCTGCTTCAGGTGGCATATTTTATGGAATCATCATTTTTGTTTATTATATTTCTGCCCCATGGTTGCAGAGGGCAACAAATGCCAAAATCTTGGAGCTTCTCTGAATCCATGCCATCTGCCAGGAAGTCCTGCTCCTCAATTCAAATATGTGGAAAGACCTTGGTTTCGTAGTAGGGAGGGAGAAACACTCTTCACATGCACAGAGCTGCTTCTGTTTATCATCTCTTCACAAATGACAGGGTCCAGCTTTGATAATGGGGTTGTGGGGAGATATCTCAGGGCCAAACTGCAACAATCCCTACCAGAATTGATGCATGGGGATTGCATATCATCATCATCATCATCATCATCATCATCATCATCATCATCATCATCCACTTCTCATTTGAACAAATCCCTTCAAATAGACAGTCTGTTGACAACCCTTCATAGGGAGAACTCTACTTTGTAAAGCCGGACATCTTGCTACTCTAGCTTGTTTTCTATAGCCACTTCTGTTAAAGGGGCAGGAAAAGGTGCAACCTCACTTATTCTGTCATTCGGCCAACAAACAGCCAGTTGGTGGGAACGGTAGGAGGCATTTTCTTAGTTTCCAGTACTCTCATATCATACAGAGATGAGAAACTTCATTTTGGAAATATCTTCCACTGAGAAAAACATGACAATTTCTCTATGCACTAGCAGATGTAATATATCCCCTAAATAGAATTTGTAATTGCCAAGTGAAACAGTTTATTTCATTTTTGATAGTATATTTATATTATACTATATTTCCCAAAGCAGCTTGCATCAATAACAAAAATGAGAGACAAGACCTAATCCACCACCCTCACCAGCTAACAAACGAAGAAGACAAGACACACAAGGAAAGAGGAGCGAAGGGAAAAGGTAGAAGAAGATCAATTTGAGAACACCAGGATGAAGTAGTGAGTTGCAAACAAGCATTTATATCCAGTTGGGGCCAGGCTGACCTTCCCTTGCTTGGATGGAGCTGTTGCAGCTGTTCCTAAAGCCCATGACCCTATGACTAGGGATGTTGGAGGCATCTGTATGGGGTGGTGGTGGAGGTCAGTTAGCTTTTGCTGGCTCAACCCCCAGGATTCTGGTCCAACATCCCCCGACTAGCCAGACTTGTTGGGCCAGCCGGTGGATTTTCTGGCTTTGCACGGCAGCCTGGCAACGGGGGAAGGTGTTCCCCTCTCATCCTCCATTTTGTGCATAGCAGCAGAGGCACTGTGTGCAAATGGTGATGGTGGTGCCAACAGTGATGGGTGGCATTGACTCCTGCTGCCCAGCACCACTGCTACCACCATTTTGCATAAAAACACAAATAAACAAACATAAACCCACAGTGAAGTTCCCGGGTTTGGGGAACTATTGTGCAGCTTGCTTGTTAATGCAAGCTGAGCCAGAGTGTGCTGCCCTTCTGCCCTGTGGTTCCAATGAAATTGATTTTCATTGTTAGAATTTTTATTGAACTGGGTATGACAGATGTAAACAGTCAGGTGTATAAAGAGACAAAGTAGATGCCTTTTCTGTAGACCAGCTAGCTTTATTGATTTTACTTAAACGTGGGCACAGCTGACAAGATAGAAAGGACACCCAAATTGATGTTCTAGACTGCAGTTCTTGTAAGGAAAGGAAGCAAGTCCCCTTGACCTGGAAATAAATCCCCAGCAAGTACTTATGCTCAGGATGAGGTTGTAAAACCATCTGTACCCTTTAAAAATGTGAAGTGTCTGTTACACACAGGGGTGGCCATGTTTCCTGCTTTACAAAGGATGCCTCTATATTTGGAGGGCTCTCACAGGACAGTCCTCTGTTTGAAGGCATCTTCAGTTTGACAGGCTGTCCAGTCCAAGTCCGGTTTACTACAGATTAAGAACCGTAAGTAGGGAGAGCTGAGCAGCAGGGGCCTCGAAGCTGACCAGCGACAGTCAGCACCTGGACAGCAGACTGAGCAGGCACAGCAGCTCACTGGGGCACATCTACACCAAGCAGGATATGACACTTTGAAAGCTGTTTGAAAACTGTATCTGGAGTGTGTCCTGGGCCCCAACAGTTGTCACTATTGTTATAAACCATTTTAAAGCAGTAGTGGAGATCCTGCCCTGGTCACCCTCTTCCCTCTATGGTTAGAGATACTGGCCTCATTCAGAAGACACCTTAAACCACGGCTTTAACCATGGTGAATAAAGCAGAAAGCCTTATTCACCATGGTTAAAGCCATGGTTTAAGGTATCTTCTGAACACGGCCTGGCTTTCTTGTTTAACCACCATGGTTAAAGTCATGGTTTAATGTGTCTTCTGAACGGGCCCAATGTATTTCTGCTTAAATTACAGCAATTATTTCTAAATGTGCATTTGAACATACGTATTAGTATATGCAAATCTTTGTGTCCTCTTTTTTTGGTGAAGCGTAAGTAGCCACCCTACTAATACACACAGTTTTTTGTGCTGGATGTTTTTTTGTTCTCAATACATTCAACACATTCAGGCTGGTGAAATTCCCCCAAACCTTTCATGCAGGCTCATTAAGTCGGGATTTCAGATCCACATGTTTTGTTGTTTTTAATGAATGTTGATATTATGTATGTAAGCGCTTGTAATTTCTGATTTGTACATTCCTTTTTTCCCCTCTATGGAAATGGCCTTGTGAGCACATTTGGGTCCACCAGCCCCCATCATTGCAGGCTTTTAAAAAGACCCTGAAGACTGCCATGTTTAGTCCCTTCTTCCCCTAATTACATTTTATCAGACTGGGTTATAGCTGGAATTGTGTTGTAGATACTGTCTTATGCTGGTGTTTGTGGTTTTTTGGAACATCTGATGTTTTTATTGTCACATTGGTTTTATTATATGAATTTTATTGTATACATTTTACTGTTAAGAGCGTTCATGCCCTGAAAGGTGGCCTAGAAATATATTAAATAAAAATAAATAAATTTGTTCTGAAAGGTGCCTTATAAATCTTCTAAATAAGTATAAATACATAAATTGGTGATTCTGAGTTAAGAGTGTGTAGTTATTCTGATTAACATGGCAACGAAGTAAGATAGGTAATATTTTATGTAGCACAACAATGTGCAACAGAAGCCCTTTCTACACCTAAAGATTATCCCAGGAAAATGGATGGATCGTCCCTGCTTCCTTCCAGGATCCCCTGTGTGTCATTTAGATGCACAGGGATCATCCTGGGACGATCCCGGGATAAATGGCTGGTGGAGACATGCCCAGAGTGTTTGGTCTTACACTGATATATTGATGGACTTGAGATTGTGCTTGTTACTCACTGGCAGTGCATGGTGGGCTAAGATGGCTTCTGCTTCTGGGTCATCATAAACCATTTCTTGGGAGATGGCACTTTAGAGAAGCTAGCTTGGGTTTAAAACATTCTCCCTGCTTCTGAATTATTGACAGAAATCATCAAGAAGAAAATATTCATCTCCAAGCTTGACTTTCTGCCATTCCACAGCAAATGCTCTTTATTTTGTTCCAAAGGTGCAGAGATGCTGCAGAATTAGATAACGTGCCCTACTTTTAGCATCTTTGCCATGGAAGAGAATAATTGCTCTATTAATAAACACACCATGTGTATCTTTAACAGATTTTTTTAATTATGTAATATTTTATATTTGTTTTAAATTCCCATTGCTATTTAAACTGCACAGAGCTTTTAAGTATATCCATTGTTCAGTGTTCTTAGCTATGGATAGGTACTGATATGTCACTAAGAGAAAAGGAATATAACATCAATATATATAGTTCATCCTGAATATATATAAATCCTGAAGTATGATGTTTATTGAAACTATTTTCATCAGATGGAAGGGAGAATGGCATACCTGCTTTAGTTGTTAATGAGGACTACATGAGGTGGGACGGTGCCTCTAAGGGGATTTTTCAGTGATGGAGGCAACTTGTCCGTGGAATTCCTTCCCCAAGAGGCTCACCTGGTGATGGTCTTTTTTGGCACCAGGTAAAGACCTTTTTATTCTGCTAGCACTTTTACTTAGCTGCTGGTTTTACTTTGTTTTTACTCTCAGTTGCTGGATTTATTTTGGTTTTATTACTTGTCGTATTTATTCCTTGTTTTAATGTTTTAATTTAATGTTTTTACTTAATGTTTTTCTTGTATTGTACACTGTCTAGAGAACTTGGTTTTTGGATTGATTCCATTTTTAAAACACCCAATCAATAGTGCCCTGGATTCTAGAGTGCCCTTTCGCTTCTCTGCCACCATTTCACACTTCCCTGAAGTAGAGATAAAGAGGGTAGCACAAAACATAAATGGATAAAAAAAAATGTCATTCTAATCTAGTATTGTTTATTCTGGCTGATAGTACTGTCTGCTCTGGCTACTCTGATGGGAAAGTCCCTTTTCTTACTGAGACACAAGGGTCTTTCCCATCCCTTGCTTCCTTGATCCTGGGTTGAAACCGAGAGCTTCTGCATGCAGATTCTCCGAGTTCCTAACATCAAGGGGGTTGTTTATATAGGCTCAAAGCCCCGCGGTGGCTGCGAATCTGTGCTGCATCAGTTATGTGATGCAGCTGCAGATTTGCAGCCACCACAGGGGTTTTCCATGAAGAGGAGCAGTAAAAAAGTCAGGAACTTACTCCATCTTTTTTGTTGGGAACGAAGTCACCCCGGCTCCTCCACCATCTGACTTCATTCCATGGCCAATCTGGGGGGCAGTCCTGGTGGAAAGTGACTGGTGATTGGTTGCCAGAAGCCAGGAAAGGCGGGGGGTCCAGTATGTGGATGACTGTTGAAAACCCCGCACTTCCTCCTTTGCATGGGGATTACCTGACAATACCTTAAGTAAGCCAAACTGTGGAGTGTAGGAGGAGTGTGGCTCCAGCTTGGTGCTGGGAAGACAACCCCTAGGACTGGGCTGCTTATTTTCTGTTCTCATCATCCTGAATTTAAGTGTGCTCTTAAGTGATTCCAAAAGAAAAAACTCCCAAATCCATATCACCTACCTTTATTAGGACAACTCAAAGGTCACAAAATACTGTGCAAGTTTTCAAGTTCTCCAGAACTCTACTTCAGGAAGCTGGTAAACAAAGCAAAGGGGGGCGGGGAGGAAAAACATCAGCACGTAGGGGCTATAGGCATGGTCTGAGACTGTGCTTTTATTTATTTATTTATTTATTTATTTATTTACAATGTGTGTATACTGCTCCACATTCAAAAGATTTCAGAGCAGTGCTTTTACAGAGTCACTGGTTGTTCCTACATGCCTACATACAGTTTGTACACATACCGACTCTGTGTAGAGCAGTTTTTCCCAACCTGGTGCTCTCCAGATGTTTTGGACTTCAACTTCTCTCAACTCCAACCGGCATGAATGTTGGGAGTTATAGCCTAAACCATTTGGAGGGCCCTGTGGCGTTATACCACACAAGTCAGTTCCCTAATGTATGTCTAGAATTTGTAAGTCTGTTGGGTTTAGAATGTTGACCTGAGTGGGTGGAAATTGAATATCTTAGGAGGGGGGAGGAGGATATATGAGGGAATGACTGAAGTGATAAGGGGTGTTTTTTAAAGTACTTTTGGTTCAAGGGAGAATTAGAGGATCAGGGTAAAGAGGGTTGTCTTTTGAGTGTAGTGTGCAGATAATCAGTTGGTGTATATTAAACAATCCTGATGAGAGAAAGGAAAGCGTGTATGAGAAGAGTGAAAGGATTGGATGAGAGGTCTGAAAAGTTTTATTATGAAACAAAGCTTTTGAACATTGAAATAATTTTTTATTCAGTTTGTTTTACTACCACAAAAATCCGACGTGTCTCCTTGGTATTTATATCTGCAGTTATATACATATAACACCCGTTCTGACATTAATTCACCATCAACACAGTTGGCATGGGCCTATGATTTTGAGGGGCCCTACTCTGAGTCCCCCTGGGCAAAGTTGTTCGATTTTTCTGTTGTTGTTGATGATGATGAATTTGCCCAAAGAAAAGCACATAAACCATTTCTGAATGTGAAGAAGTGATGTCTTATATACATCTTGAATAAAAGTGCTTGCCGTTACTTTTTTTTATAAATCGTTCTAGTTCATATGTATTTAGAACTGATTAAAAAAATACTTAATGAGCAGTTTGAAATGGGGCCTACATTTCCTATCTGGCCCAGGCCTATTACCAGCTTTGCCCGGCCCTGACTAGAAGTTACTGTTTGGCACGATCTCAAGGGACACATGTTGCCCACTCCTGCACTAGCGAGCTGTGTACAGAGGGTCTGAGTACCTGATCCTCTTGTCAGTGGAACCAAGATGTCTGCAATCATCAGACAACAGGAAACAGGAAGTAGAGCTTGTGGGTTGATGATAACTATTTAAATATTAAAATAATGGGGGACAACCCCTAAATTGTTACTACAACACCTGGTGAGGTTTTAAACTCTGGAAGGAAATGATTCCAAGGCTTTGGTGTCACTAAATGTGCAGTTATGCGTTATGACTGACTATGGAGAAGAAAAATTAGGAAGTTCGTCTGATTGTGACTCAGAAAGCTATTTTTAGGGAAATGATATTAAAGGACATTATAATCTGTACTTAGACTGAGAATTTTAATTACTGTGCATCTATTAAATGATTTTAGGGGGAAAACACCCTAATCATACTGCATATTCATATACATCATAAATTATAATGTAAAATGGAAATGTAGTGCATTTTGCCACTATATGAAGAAGTTGGTAAAAAATTACAAAGCAGCATGTTCATTAAACCCAGTAGCAGAAAATGGAGACTCTCAGTATTTTTGAAAAAGAAAAAAAAATCATAAGTTTCAAAATGTGTTTGCTTTATGAAACTGATGTTTTTTAATGTTGTTTTCAAAATGTCAGGTTTCTTCTTCTTTTTCTGCTGCTAGTGCTTTGGTGCTCCAAACCTTCCTGCCCTTTGCAGACTTCCCCCAAGACCTGTTACACACCATCCTCAGAGCCTACATTCCAGTGGCATCCTGTGGGTAAAGTCAGGAACAAGTCCTACAATGATCCATGTCAACAATTGGTGGTTTAAAAAAATAGGTTGCAGGGAGCTGAGGTTAGAGTCAGATGACAGTTGTCAATCACGATCCTACTGTGTAGGAAGACTGAATTGAACTGGACTGACTCAGTTGGTATGGGCCCCATCTACACAGGGGATTTCCTCTGTTCTGATTCTACTGCACCTCACAGGTGATCATTATCATGGCCTGATAAACATCTGATATCCTGGTAGCTGTTCAATCAGTTTCCCCATTTGGACATTAGAGGAAACTGTGGTTTAACAAAGCACCATATCTTTATAGAAGCCAGGCACACAGTGAGAGAAGGAAAGGGGAGGACAGAGGACGGAGGGCACACTCAAGAATCATTTTTTGTTACATCTCAAATGTGTTAATATTGGCCTATAGAATGCATGTACAAACATTGATGTTTTACTGCTCTTCGAAATCTACTTACCCATCTTACAATGGAGTGTTTCGCACCAGCTGCCCAGGCCAAATATGGCTTGTCTGGGGTCCCAAACCGTCCCTTCATACCCACATTGACATCAATCATATTCACAAGCTCTTAAAAACACACCTAAGAGGTTAAAATTTATTCTTCATATTATTTCTGAAAATGCTCTCCCACACTAGAGGCATTCAAGAGGCAGCTAGCTGGACAACCATCTGTCAGGGATGCTTTAGGGTGGATTCCTGCATTGAGCAGGGGGTTGGACTCGATGGCCTTGTAGGCCCCTTCCAACTCTGCTATTCTATGATTTTATGACATCAGAACAATATTACCTCTCCAGTCTGTGATGTGTCACAGCCATAAAGCTCCCTGGGTGACCTTGGACCAGCCACTCTATCTCAGCCTAACCTACCTCACATGGTTACTGTGTGGATAAAAGGGGTTGGGGTGGAATCATAGAATCAGAATAGTAGAGTTGGAAGGGGCCTAAAAGGCCATCGAATCCAACCCCCTGCTCAATGTATGAGGACCTTTGAGGAAAGGCAGAATATAACTGAAAATAATAATATACAGTAGCTGATGTAAAACTCCTTTTGAGCATTTGCTAACCAAATGTAGCTCATGAGGGTTGATTTGGGGAAAAGATCAGGGAAATAATGTCCAATATAAATGGGTGAAGAATACTGAGGTAAAATATCAAATGTTACTTCGAGTTGGTTAGACCAATGTACAAAGGCATTTTTATGTGTAAATTTGAAAGAGAACTTACATAAAATTCATTTCCAGTGGTCCCTAAGGGCATATAGATTGGGAAAAGATTTGTAAAGTTAAATTTAAATTAAAAAGTTATTTTGTAGATAATATAAATTATATACTTCATGAAAACCAGTAGTTGTCGGTGTTGGAATAAGATGCACAGGAGATGAATTAATTGACATTTGGTGAAATTGCTAATACATGAAGAATGTTGGGGTGTCGGTTGCTGATCTATTATGGAACTAACTAGTGTATCTCATTAGATTCTATAACCATCCTTCTAGATTATTAAAAAGGCATCCCTTTTTGAAGCATAAGGATTTGCCATGTATGCATAGCACAGGGAGGTCTATTTAACAGTATATTGCAACAATCACTCAGTGAATATTATGCTATTATATGCACAGTATAGAAGGTGAATTGTCTTAGGGAGTAATCCTAACCATGGCATGCTGGGGCATGCTGGGACTTGTAGCACTTTTTGCTGTTTAAACAGGCATAGGATTGTGTCTAAGATAAAAGTACTCTTGAAGAATAATATGGTCTGGTTCATATATAATGGTAGCCCATGGATTCTTGTTGAATTCAGAATATTGTTGTGATATGTGAACATAGAACTATGGTTTGTTAACCACAAACAACCAAGAAAGAGAACCCATGGTTTGTTTTTAGGTTATGAACTATGGGTTTTTAAAACCATGGGTTGTCATTATGTGTGAGCCCAGAACTATGGGTTGTTCATAGGTTCTTTCATCAAGCTAAAGAGATGTCAGGCAAGAGTAGTAACAAAACTACAGCCACTCTGCATGTCAATACTACAGTGCCACAAAGGCATTTGGGATACAGCAAGGGAGGGAGTGAAGAAAGAGAGAAACAAACAATTCATGGATTGAGAAAATGAATCACAGTTTGTTTGATTGTCTGTGAGAGAAATCGTCAACAAACCATGGATTAAATAAACCATGGGCTAACCTTATGTGTGAACCAGGCCAATGTGAGCTGAAATGTCATCCCCCCATCCCAGTACCATTTTAAAGGAGATGTGAGGCAGCCTGAATGGACTGCCTCCTGTCCCCCCTTAAATGATACACCAGGCACCCACTATTGACTGCTTTTTCAAAAGAACTTTATGCTGTTGATGTAGATTTATTCTTGGTTGGAGACCGTACTTGCAAAGATTCATCCATAAGACTCTGAGAGCCAGACAAACCATTTGTGATCCCAAAAGCAAGGACACCGTGGAACTGTTCAGACTGCTTGTGGTATTAATGGAGGCAATTATGGGTTAGTGTTCCTTTATTCTTGTGTTCATCAAACTTGAAACAAGGTGAAGCTATGATGACGACGACAATGATGATGACGATTATAAATATTAGTTGTAGTGACACCTATTGCCACAATGAGGTGGTATCTTTCCAGCCTGTAACTTTGTTATTATTATTTTTACATGAAGAGATTGTTTATCCACAAATGTCAGTGTAATGCAAGCAAGACAACAAAGGGGTCTTTGCTGGATAAAAGCCTAAGGCCTTGAATGAACCTGAAAAGCTGGTCTTGGATGATTCCCAACAGAGGAATAAAACAGCCCCCTACAGGCATATAAAAAAATACAGCGCCATTCAAACGGGGCCTCATTTTATTATGCACCCAAAGCATTCCCACTGGAATAGGGACACTCCTCACAATAATGTGCCTTGGGAGTAATGTCAAGGGAACCATGACTGAGTGGTCGGCCTTTATGCTGCGTGGCAAGGCAATGACTTCTTAGGGCTACACACTACAATGGTCCATTTGCAACCAGTGCTGCAAGCACATTATACAGATAAACTCAGTTGCACTGCACACTGCTCATGTGCAGAAGGGGTAGAGACAGAGGGAGAGAGAAAATGAAATCTTCTAAATGTGGACATCCCCCCCCCCCCAGTGTATATCAGCCTTCCCTATCATTCTGGGAGTGAAGTCCAACACATCTGGAAGATACCAGAAGAAGACTGGTGTAAACAATACCAGATTATAAATTTCTTGGGGCAAGGACCTGTCCATTTGTACTATGCTCCATGCACACTGGTGGCATATTGTTGTTGCTACTGTTATTATTATTAGTCCTAGGAGTACGAATAGTAAAAGCAGTAGTAGTACTGGATCTGAGTAACTGCTAGATTTTATATTTTCAAAATATGGGCAAATAACAATGATTTTTTTTTTGTCCTTGCCACCTCAGTGCAACCTGACATCTGTTTTGCACCTAGAAGAGGCTAACCTACTTACGTTTGCCAAACACCTCCTCTTCCTAAGGCAGGATTTGGGCCCCCAAAATTATGTCCAGCTTTTTCTTTACCCCTGCCATCCAAAGAAGAGTTCTTCCATCCTGAGTAAGAGTTCTAGAGCGCTCAAATACATACTCACTTTTTGTGACGTTTTAATTGGCCCTAATAATGATATCAGCCTACTGTGACTTTTGGACTGTGTTTGGAAGATCACGGCAGGGGAACAAGCCATTGTGGCATCCCCCCACCCCATCTCATGCATGACTGTCATTTGCATTATTCCCTGTGCTGCAGTGCAGCTTGGAGCATCACCCAATTCCAGTGCACAGCATGGCGTGGTGGTAGTGGGGGCTTTGTACCCCCCCTACAACCCACGCCTTCCATATCCTACTCCTTTGAAAGTGTATGAAACTAATATCACAATGGATATAGCCTTCAACCCTTAAGATAACATATTTTACTTGTTTTATGAAGCAGCATAGAAAATCCAAGAAAATGTCTAGCTCCATAACAACTTTCTCAAATATTTCACAATTTTTCTTTGTTTATAATATTTTTCTATCATACGCTCTGCCCAGAGGCACTCAAGACAACATACAGAATTCAAATATTAAAACTACAAGAACAAGTAAAACTCAGAGGCCCCATTCAGAAGACACCTTAAAGCATGGCTTTAACCATGGTGGTTAAGCCAGAAAGCTGGGTTGTGTTCAGAAGACACCTTAAACCATGGTGAATGAAGCAAAAAAGCCTTATTCACCATGGTTAAAGTCATGGTTTAATTGTGTCTTCTGAACATGGCCTGGCTTTCTGGCTTAACCAACATGGTTAAAGCCATGGTTTAAGGTGTCTTCTGAACAGGCCCAGTGGCTGAATCTTAAAGGTTGTATATTTCTTTAATGAAGACCAATGAGCAGTGCAATCCTATACATGTCCATTTGGATGTAATGCCCCTTGAGTACAGTAGACCTTATTCCCAGGGAAGGGAATGTAGTATTGCAGCCAAAATCATGATAGCTAGAAAACTGGTGTATGCAGGCATATTGCTTCTGATACTGGAGGTAGCATAGAGCCAACAAAAGAGGAGGCAAACTCTGGTACTCAAAATGAAGAAGAAAAAAATATTGTCCTTATTTTTCTTTTTCATTTTGAGCACTAGAGTTTGCCCTCCTCTTTTGTTGCCAGGTTTCAGCACCTTTCCCTCTTCATCCCTGCCAGTAGCATATAGCCATCTGGACTAGCAGCCATTGATGGCTATGTGCTACCTACATTATCAGAGGCAGTAAGGTTAGAGGATGGAAAAATGTTTACTGAGTAGATAATATTTCTATCTAGTGATTTTGTTTATCTGAACTTGTCTGTGTTTTATTCTAATCTGGTGTGTTTAAAATTGTTAATGTGTTATTTAGTTGGCTTTAATTGTTGTAAGCTGCCTGGAGTGCTGCATATGCATTAGAAGGGTGGGACATAAATTTTTGGATAAATAAAATTGCACATTTCCATTTCTGTTTTGCACATGTGAGGCTTTATCCAGCAATATTTAAAGGGCATCAGCAGTTTGTAAAACAAAACAAAAAAATAAACATCCCAATTTATCCTTTAAAATTGCAATTGAATTAATTAGTTGCGAAATTCTGAGATCATTCCCTTTACTCTTGAGATTCCCCCCCCCAAAAAAAAATCTCTGATAGAATTGTATTTAATTATTTAGTCCACATTTATTGCTCTGGGGCTTTTCGGGGTGTGTTGGGGTGTGTGAGTGTGTGTGGGAGATGCAGAATTGCTTGCATTATTCACAGTTTGTTCTTTTCTTTTTTCGCCACAGCCTACTAACATTAGGACTATGTGAACAGGGCACGAAGAACATTGCTTTGCATTACAATTGGGTGGAAAAGAAGTGGGATACGCTCAGTCTTCCAGGGGTCCTATTACTTCTTTTAGCATTGACATTTTACAGTGCCTCAGTAGTAACCAGGACTCTTTAAAAACTCTATAAATGAGGGCACTTCCAGACAGAGGGCTCCTTCCTCTGGCTGTCCTGGAAATGGCTACTAGTGCTCCTAGCCATGAGCATTGATGACTTGTTAAGAACATAAGGAGAGCCATGGCTGGATCAGACCACAGGCCTATCTAGTCCAGCATTCATTCTCTTACCACAGTGGTCTATGCAGGAATCCACCGTACAGCATACTTGACAGATGGTTGTCCAGCTGCCTCTTGAATGCCTCTAGTATGGGAGAGCCCACAACCTCCCTAGGTAACTGGTTCCACTGTCCTAAACAAGATGATCAAATGGATTCCTTCTTTTGCTGGATTAGAGATATGGCACACTAGAGCAGGGGAACGTGTGCCCCTCCAGATGTTGTTGGACTATAATCCCATCATCTCTCACAATTGGCTAGGATGACTAGGGCCAAGGCGGGGGGGGGGGCGCGGGCGGGGGGGCAGTTGGCATGGGCCTATGATTTTGAGGGGCCCTACTCTGAGTCCGTCTGGGCAAAGTTGCTCGATTTTTCTGTTGTTGTTGTTGTTGATGATGATGATGATGAATTTGCCCAAAGAAAAGCACATCAACCATTTCTGAATGTGAAGAAGTGATATCTTATATACATCTTGAATAAAAGTGCTTGCCATTACCTTTTTAATAAATCGTTCTAGTTCATATGTATTTAGAACTGATTAAAAAAATACTTAATGAGCAGTTTGAAATGGGGCCTACATTTCCTATCTGGCCCGAGCCTATTACCAGCTTTTCCCGGCCCTGACTAGAAGTTACTGTTTGGCATGATCTCAAGGGACACACGTTGCCCACTCCTGCACTAGCGAGCTGTGTGCAGAGGGTCTGAGTACCTGAGCCTCTAGTCAGTGAAACCAAGATGTCTGCAATCATCAGACACAGGCCTATCTAGTCCAGCATTCATTCTCTTCCCACAGTGGCCAACCAGATCCCCATGGGAAGCCCACAAGCAAGACAGAAGCACAATAGCAGCCTCCCATTTGTGCACCCTAGTTTTTAATCTTTGTAAACTGGCCAGAGAGCTTCAGCTACGGGGTGGTATTAAAATATAAACAACAACAACATAATCAGCTGTTAACCTGTAATGTCAGGTTGCATTAATGTCAGGTGGAGTTATGGAGCAGAGTCCAAGACAGTCGAGGCTCCTGTATGGCAAACAAACAATGTTTATTTCTCCATAGCATGAACAGCATTCAAGCAAGCAGCAACACACTCTGGATACAAGGACTAGCTAACACCCAAACCTTGATTAGTTAAATAGAGTTCAGCTGTGCTGAGACACACTTTGACTTAAAAGAACATTACACCACAAACCAGCTGCATCTGCTTCTGGTTTCATTGCAGAATTGACATCCAAGCACCACATGAACGTTTTCTTTCTTGCTTTTCTGCTACATAACCTTTAGATGGCGCTATGGTATAGCAGAATAGGGCAAATACAAAAGAGGAAATTGTACTTTCACAATTAAATGCCAACTCTCCCTGCTCTAAAAAAAAAAAAACTTGCCAAAAGTGCTGCTTAGATACAGAAGTGAAACGGGAGAGTCACAACTCCATAGTCATTCACAGCGTGATCCTCCATGCAATAAAAAGAAGTGGGTTAGCCACTTTTTATAAAATTTGCATGGAATAAGTAATGGAGGGGCTTGTGAAACATGGGCCAATAGGTGCACATGATACTAGCTCAGCAGTCTTCCCTGATCCAAAATAAGTATCACTTGCATTTGTTGGGGACAACTCCGTATCAGGATTTCCCAGCAGCTCTTGATAGAACAACTTTCCTCAACCCAGATGATTTGGACTACACCTCCCTAACCATTGGCTATGCTGGCAGGGGCTGATGGGAGCTGAAGTCCAACATATCTGGAGGGCACCAGGAGGGGGAAGACTGAGCTAGAGTTATGACTGATGTGAAATAGCAATTTCCTCACAGTAGAAGTGTTTGCAGCCACAATTAAGCTTGGGAGCTATAGGAATGCAGATATGAGAACTAGAGGCTAGACCAGGAGTGGGGGCTTTTTTTTAAAGCTAAGAGCCTCATTCCTTTGAGGGAAGTGGTCAGGAACAGCGTGCTGGCACTGGGCAAGGCTGGGCCAAAGCCAACAGGATGGTTCATTCCATCCACACACATCCATAAATTCATACTCTCTCCACTTCCATCCACACGTTCATTTAACCTCACCTATTTATTTTACTTTATTCAGTTATTTAAAAGATTTGTAGGCTGCCATTTGGAATACGCTCCCCAGTGGTTGTCTCCTCCCGCTGCTCAGCTGATCGGTGCTGCGGAAGTGCAATGAGATGCCGATGAAGAGCTCAGTGTGGGAAACACCCAGTGTGGGATTCTGTCTGCTGGGACTTCCTCTGTCACTACAGCTTTGCACCCTGCCGGGTCTAAAGGGGCAACAAGGGCCAAGGCAAGAAGCAGTGAACTTCGCAGACTGATTGGAACTGAGCAGCCAATTCATTGGCTGCAGGCTTTTAGTTTTAAATTAAAGTACACAGTGGTGATTCATCATTCAGATTCCCAAAGCCCACCTCTCTTGAAAAGGGAAAACAAACACAAGCCTTTCGAACCGAGGCCCATGTGAACAGCAAAACTTTCCCTTCTACGTTATTTTAAGGCAACGCTCTGAGCCGTCACAAGTGCAGGCATCAGAACATAAAGACTGTGCAGGGCTATTTGTTGCCTGCGCCTGTGGAGGAGTGCAGAGTGACAAATGTGTCCCCTATGGCAGTTGTGTAGGCAATCCAAGGCCTGTTGGCTATGGGGGCGTTGGTGGGTGACTATTGATCGCACGCAGAGCTTCTTTGCTGGATGAAGCCAACTTCAGATGAACTGAACATGTGAAGGGGGGAGCAGGACTGTGCCCGCTCACCATGCCCTCAATATCCATTCACTCACTTGAATGTGTGAAAGGGGCTGCTGTGCATGTACAGCTGTTTCAACAACATGCTAAGCCACGGTGCTTAAGCATTTTGAGCTAAACATTATGGCTTAGCATTTTGTGTGAGCCATGACTTAGCGTGTCATGTGAACCATTCCTAACCCTGGTGGCTAAATAAACACGGTTTAAACATGCTCGCTAATTATTTGCTGCAAAAGGGTTAGAGGCCTAACTATGGCTTAGCGTGTCATCTGAACAGGCCAAAGATCAGGAACCTTGAGCAAGGCTAGGGCTGTAGCCAGGGGTAGGCATGGGGCCTGCCTACCCAAATATTCTCTGCCCCCTATTTTATTTTATTTTATTTTTACAAACAAATAAAATGCTGTCTTTAAAAGGCCTGCAAGCCAGATGAACTGCCCCCTACTTTTTGCCCCCCCCACCCCAAACTTTTAGGCTGGCTATGGGCCTGAGTAAGCCCTCTTCAGACAAACTCCTCTTGTATTCAGCGAACGTACGCAGGCCGAGCAGGGTCACAATGGCTAGCCGTGTCCCCCATGTCAGCGGCATGCCTCCCTGGCTATGGCCCCAACAAACACACATCCAGTTGAAAGGAGCCGCCATGCCTATACAGCTGTATGTGGTGGGACTTGCACAAGATCTTCAGTCAATTAGCATTCTAGATCACACAGAAGGCCTTATTCACATACATGCTGTATATGCCTAGTGTCCCCTCTCAGGCATTCAACTGAATGTGAGTTTTGGTGGTGGACAGAGGGGAGTGCTGATGACACTGGGTGCGTGTTTCGCCAGTGTGGCCTGGCTCTACCTGACCTGCGCATGTTCAGTGACTACATGCGGAGCTTAACTGAAGAGGACTTGCCAACACGGAGGCTTTGGGTTGCATTGGCTGGACAGACGGTAAGAGAAAATTCAGAAAATGAATCTCTTACAGAGAAATGGGGGAAATGAACTGAAGAGGAATTGATTTGGAAGGACCTGGTGGGTAGTGTATTTGTGTGTTTGTGGTGGTGGGAAGAATCAAAGGGGATTTGCTTTGGGAGGGTAATGAATTGATGGGAAGTAAATTAACTGAAGGAAAATTGGTTTGAGGGTAATCTGTGTGGGAAATAACTGAGCTACCTTTTGTAAAACGGATGCAGTAGCAAAAGTGGTCTCACATGAGTGGTTCGGTGTTTTGAGTCTTAGACTCCACTTCTGCTATGTTCAGTTTATGACCCAGGTCAAATTCCTTGACTCTGTCTAGCTCAGCCATGTTTAAAACTGGGGCCAGCCAAGTGCTTTTAGGAAGCTTACAAGCAGAAGGGTTACAGGTCTTTTGCATCTGGTGTTCAGAGGGAAGGAGGGGAATATGTTTTCTGCATGGTTGATTCATAGCGCTGAGCATGAGAGAAAGAGAGAAGGCTGGGTGTGCTGTCATCTCTCAGGCTTTGTCATGTTCCACACATCTCTAAAACAAATAAATGTTTTCTGTAAAGTCTTCCACATGTTTACTTCCTTGATCATATAACGTGTATCGAGTTGAGATATAGTCTGTGGCTTGGCTCACTTCCTTGATGTACCTGCTCTGCATGAAAGAGGTTTTTTGCTTCCTAACTGTGGCATAGTTGTCATCTGGATTGCATTAGGCAACTGTGACGGTCTGATATCATACATAAATAGTACTACTTCATAGCTGATATATAATTTGTTTATTTACTGTTGGCATTTTATTTTAGGTATTTATATCCCCCCTCCCCAAATTCATCAGAACAAGCAGTTGTGACCTTATTCTTATGGGGCTCCTGCCTCCTGACCTGCCAAGCTCTATATTGGAGATGTTGAACCCCTTTCAGCTCTGGGGCTGAATTCCATTTTGGAGAAGCTGCTCAGTAGGTGGGGCCGAAGAACCCAGAATATCAGCATGTTGTGGCTTCCAGCTCTTCCTGCAATAACTGAGCCTTAGGAGCAGCATCTCAATCTTTTAGAATGGGGAAAAAGTTACACAAAAGCCGGCAAACCACCATAGGATCAGTGCCTGGGGGAAAGGAGATGGGGCCAGGGGAAGGAAGTAGGGTTATATGGGGAAACCTAGAGGATTTGGCCTCAGGTTCTGCACCTTTGCTCTATATCTTATCTATCTATATGCTGCCTTCTCCCCTTGCAAGGAACCCAAGGCAGATTACACAGTCCCTGTTCTCTTCATTTTATCCTCACAACAACCCTGTGAGGTAGGTTAGGCTGAGAGTCTGCGACTGGCCCAAAGTCACCCAGTGAGCTTCCATGGCCGAGTGGGGACTAGAACACAAATCTCCTGAGTCCCAGTCCAACACCCTAACCACTATGCCACACTGGCTCTCCCTTGGCCTGCAAAGTTCCACTTCTTCACTTGCCAGGCTTTGCCTCTGCACCAACCAGGCTCTGCTGGTTGGAGCGGCTTCATCGGGTTGGCAGGTCTACACTTTCTCCACTTTTAGGAAGCACCAATTACTACTGGAAGTCAAAGGTTCAATCATGTTGGCCACATGCCCTGATTTCACTTCCATCACAGCTACGCAGATTTGTAGAGACCTCACATGCAGAGATATTTTCATACGTGCTTGCTACACCCTGTATCAGCCTTCCCCAATCTGCTACTCCAGTTGTTTTGGATCAGCCTGACCCAGCATGTCCATCAGCCTGACCCAGCATGTCCAGTGGTTAGGAATGATGGGAGAAGAAGCCCAAAAAATCCAGATGGCACCAGGTTGGGGAAGACTGCCCTGTAAGGATGTGTGCTGGTCGGTGTGTGTATTGCATGTGTCAATGGACTGGTTGTTTCCTGGTCATGTTTCTATACTGCATTGCTATTACCTGTGGGGGCTATCCACATAGGCTACATGCAGACATATACACGTATGCAGTCATTGCTCATCATGCTTGGATGTCAGAGGGGCTGTGAATCCGCTCTGGGTTTCAGTCAAACCTCTAAAGGAGCTATCCAAGGTGCTGAACCCAACCTCCCAAATTGTTTTAGCCCCTTGGATAGCCCCTTTAGAGTTCTGACTGCTTCCTTCTGACTGCACCGTGGAGCTGATTTCCAGCCCCACTGACTTCGGAGCCACCAGCCTTCCCTGAACGCGCCTGCTTTTCCCATTCTCTCTGGGAAATGGGAAAGCCCAGACGCCCTAGTTTGGGAAGGCACCGTGCGCTCCACTCTCACGCCCGGCTGCGTGGCTTATCGCCCGCCCGGCTCGCCGCCTGTCACCTGCCCTCCATCAACACGCGCACGCCATGACACCGGCAGCTCCGGAGAGACGCCGAGGGGAGAAGGGCGCCTCCAGACCCCGCGCGGCGAAGCGCTCGCCCCGTCGAGGCGAAGGCTCCCGCCCCTGCCCGGCGCCCCCGCCTCCGGGCCTGCTCCGCCTCCTCCGGGCCCAGGGAACTCGGACACGTGTTCCGGTGCGGGTCGTGCGCGGAGCCCCTTCTCTCTCGCAGGAGGACCGCTGGGCAGGCCGGGCTGAGGCTCCCCCGCGGTTTTGTCTGGCAAGGAGGTGGAGCTTCTCTACGAAATCCCGCTCGGTGGGCTCAGAGCACCAAAGCAGCTGTTCTTCAGAGAGAAGGGATCGCGGCGGGGCTGGAGAGAGGCAGCGAGCGACCCCACCCCACGGTCCTCCCCAGCGCCCGCGGCTCCTGTCGCCCCGCCGCCGCTCCGGCTCCAGCCCTGCTGCGTGGGTCAGCGGGGAAACACGGACCGCCGCCCAGGCAGAGCGGGCAGGGCGAGCCGGGCGGCGGGGCTGAGCGATTCGGGCTCTTGGGCGCGGATTGGTCTCGCCAAATACGGAGACCGGGGACTTGTTGAGAGAGCCGCTCTCCGGTGCCGCCGCCGCCCTCCCTCTCCCCATGGAGGAGGACGTTATGGACAAACTCGAGGACATGGCGTCGGTGCGGGACTTCGACCCTCTCACGGGCAGCATCCCGGCCACCAAGGTGGAGATCACCGTCTCCTGCAGGTAAGGGGCGGCGGAGGGGGTGGGTGGGTCGTGCGCGGTCGTCGGCAAGGTACGTCTCTGTGTGTGCGTGCGTGCGTGCGTGCGAAGGGGGCAGCAAGTTTGCCGCCGCGCAGCCTGGAGATTTCCGCGGGCGCGCACGGGGGGGGGGGTCGTTGCAATTAGCGGCTCGTTCAAAGTTTCTGCCTTTCTCCCGATCCTTTGGCCACGTTGATTGGGAAGTGCTGGGGAAGGCGAGGTTCGGCTACGGGGAAAAGGCGACCTCGGGCGGTTTCGATCCCGCCAACAACTTGCGCACGGCGGGAAGGGCGTCCCTGAGTCGGGCCACGCAGGCAGGCGTGCTTAGGACTCTCCAGGGTTTCACAGACGGGAACGCACCCGGCTGAGGCCAGGGGAGTGGCCTGGTGGGCTAGTGGGGTTAGGGGGGCGGTGGATCAGGGAGCAGTTCACCCCAGAAGACAGTCAGCAACCAGTGGAGGCTGGTGGCTCCGCTTTTGATGGGGCTATGAATCCGTTCTGGGTTTCAGTCGGAACCAGCCAGGAGCTCTCCAAGGTGCTAAACCCAACCCACAAAATAGGTTCAGAAACTTGGATAGCTCCTGGCTGATTCTGACTGGAACCCAGAGTGGATTAACAGCCCCACTGAAATCGGAGCCACCAGCCTCCACTGCCTGCAGCAATTCACCCGTTAAAACTGCCCTGGACCGAGAGTTTGATATGGCAAAGAGGGCCAACTATTCCAAATGAAGTGATGCTGAGCAGATAGCCTGTGTGAAGCAGCACCCCATATTCCAAATCATCTGGCATTCATCTCATTCAGCCTTCCCTGACTTGATGCCCACCAGATGTTTTGGACTACAGCTCCCAGCATTGCTGACCATTTACCATGTTGGCTGGGACTGATAGGTACTGAGGTCGAAAATATCCAGAGGGCAGCAGCTTGGGGAAGGGTGATCTAGTTTATTCCAGATCTCAGTCTTGCAGGAATTGTTGGTTGATGGAAAAAATGATGTAAAGATTGCAAGATGCATGGAGTATCCTTGGATCAACTTTTATCAGTGCAATGATGCTGTGTATACTTCTGAGCTTCAAAGAAGACTTCATGATATGAAGCAGATTTGAATAGCCTCCAGGTACTTATATGGTGCCTTTCTGCTCTCTACTCTAGAGCTACGGACATTGGTTTGATTCTTGATGGAACTCATGTGTGTGTGTATATGAAGCTGTACCTTTAAACATGTACCATGTCTCCATGACTTGGTTCTCACATAGCAACAATCCAGAGTACAGGTTGAGAATGGTTTGTCATTGAATCGTAAACTGTTGAATCATGGATTGTCAATAAATGCAGTGCCTGCACTATGGTTTAACTAGTGGTTATTAACCATAACCCAGAGTTCCCAATCCAACAACAAACCATGGATTCTCTTCCTGGGTTGTTCATGGTTAACAATCAATAGTTAACCCACAGTGCAGGGTTAGCACATAACAACAACCCATGATTCCACATCAGCCCGTACTCTGGGTTGTCGTTATATCTGAACTAGGCCAGTGGCAGAGCATATGCCCTTCGTGCAGGTCCTGGGTTCAATACCTGTCTGGCATCTCTGGTAATCAGCCACCAAAAGACCCAGTGAGCAGCTTCCAGTCAGAGTAAACTATCCTTCCCCAACCAACCTGGTGCCCTCCAGATGTGTTGGACTACAACTCCCATTGTCCCCAGCCACCATGGCCCATATTACCTGAGGATGATGGACGTTGTAGTTTTAACACATCTGGAGGTGCCTGGTTTGGGAAGGCTGGAGTAGAAATTTCTGGGCTAGCTGGAGCCCCTCTGAGCCCCTAAGACTCCAGATGTAACTGAAGATTACATAGTGCTGCACCCGCAACAACTGAATTGCAGGAAATATCTGACCTATGTTACATTTACAAGCCATGGGAGAAAACTTCCTAATTTATTCACCAATAAATAATGAGATAAGCATGTACTCCATGGGGAATACATTCCTCTGCTGTTAAGTCCCACCACAAATGCAAACATTCTCTTATGCTGAACACTGAAACTCAAGTGGTTTTACGATGCAAACAGTTTATTGCTGTATAAATTTAAAAAAATGTCTTAAGATTTCACACAGCATATTTAATTGGCTAATTCGTGAGGATCCCACACTGTAAGAAACACTAGAAATTGTTCCAAACCCAGGTTTAAAGCAGAACTGCTTTTACACAGTCAGATGAAAGTTTCACAACCTATAGATCCATCCTTTTAATGCTTCAATCATTACCATCCTGATTATATGTACAAAGGTGATGGAGATGTGTTTTGGAGTAATTAAATCAGGCTGTGATTTTGAATCCATACCCCAGAACTGTGTGAAAAGTGTGTTGCTTGGGATTGACCATATATATAAAGCAAACGAAGTAATCTCTCCAGATTGTAGGAGCTGCCTAATCAATATGAGAACTTCCACACCCCTCCATTTGCACTGACACAAGAGAAGACCAGTCTCGGTCCTGGTATAGCACCTCTTAGGATCAGGACATCAGCTTGTCTGCTTATGGATGAAGAAAATTCCAGGTAGTGTAGGGGCTTGTATTGTGACTGATTCTGTGCCTTGACAGTTTACCAGACAGAGCAGCATTTTCCTCATGCGCTGAGATTCTTTGGGAAGTGTGACATCTTGGATCTTCCACTCAGTCTAAAGATACAGATTTTCTCTGTGTGGCTAATTAGGTATAATTAGCGGGGTTATTATGAAATAAGCATTGGACTGAAGCATATGCAGCCATGGATTTTAACAGTACAATTCAAGCAAAGTGGAATGAATGCATGCAACACTGAATCAGTGTGGAACTGAGCATGCAGCACTCATTCAGCCATTCTTGCCTCGCTTTCTGATGGAGAGGATTGTATTGCAAAGGACAGCAAGACCCTTTTAACATTAAACACATTCCACTGGAACCAGAGGAGACAATTCTCTATCTGTGCTTCCTGGCTGCACTGCCTATCTGAACGCCAAATTAAGGAATAGCCTCTTTATCTATCTATCTATCTATCTATCTATCTATCTACACACACACACACCAGTCTTGCTTAGAGCATCGTTTGTGACTAGGTTACTTTATCAAAAGGCTTTGGTGAATAGAAACTGCCTCTAGATGACCAAGCAGAGAAGCCTAGAAAATGGCTTTTGGTGGACAAGTAACTTTTGTGGATTTAATTGCAAGAACAAATTGAACGTTTGCCTAATTAGAGTTGCTGGTTTGGAAATATCTGCCATTCATTTGTGGAAAGGCCCATGGATGGTTTTGAAAATGTGTTCATGAAATGACAGCTTCCAGGAAAATAACAGATCTAAATACAATTACAAATGTTTAATGTTTGTGTGTCTGAAAAGTGCCAAGTTGTCATTGGATATCAACAAGTGCCTTTTGGGGAAGTTCTACCAATACGAACACAAACCCTTTCATTCATCAGAGGGGCTTGTAGAGAATGCAACATGCAGATCAGCCTTTGGATGGCGTGAATTTGTTCCATTGCATAAGGTGTGTTGGCTCAAGGATGCGGTAGATGAAAGCATCTGTTTCTGAAGTGGAACGGTATACAGGTTGCACTTTTTCTGCTAGGGAACTTCAGAAAGAGTTTATTTTCTGGGTACGGCAGGTAAATTAGTTTGTAAGGATAACTTTTTAATGACAAGGGAGTGAGGAGCTTTTTCAATATGGAGGTGAGAAGCAACATTACCTGTGAGGTCCATCCCAGCCCTCCGCTGATTCATCTAGCTGGAAAAAGGTAGCCAGCACTTACATATGGCATCTCTCCCCTTCACCCCTTTGCTGCCCACTCACCCCGTGGGAATAATATTCAATGACCATGTTCAGAAGGCACCATAAACCATGGCTTTAACCATGGTTTAAGGTGTCTTTTGAACACGGCCAATGTCAGTTTCATAGTTAGATATAGAATCCTTGCAAGTGTGCTTCTGGTGGGGTGGGAAAGCACACACAAGCTCAATGCCCATCTTGACATATGCAGAGATCAGGACTTCCCTTTCTGCTTAGAAACAACATCCAGCAGCACTATGGCCACAAACCACAGATAAGTAGCCTTTTAAATCATTGGCAAATGCTCTTTATTCTTCTCACAGTATGTTGACCTCAGCTGTAGTCCTAAAGCCATAAGCCAAAATTGCAAGCAAGCCGGTTGGCAACTTCCACTCACGCTGCCCTCCCCAAAGAATTGTTGCATCATTGCATGCAATGATTCTGTTACAAACATCTTTGAGCACTTAACTTAATGGCCACAATGGAATTGCAAATTCACAAACTGGTGTTTTGCTACATATATTTGCATTCAGTTTCACCGTGCAACGGAGGACCGCAACAACATGTATTAGAACTGTCTTTTTGGCAAATTTATAGCATTTATATGATGTTACAATTCATGCAAAACCTCATATCATTTCTGTTAAGGCAATGTTTGGAAGAATACAGTGAACACCACGACACCAGAACTGATGGCCAAGCCCAAGATTTCGCAAATGGGTTAGTGAGGCAGACCAGAAGTCTTGTTTTCTCAGTATCCTTTTGCTGGCAGTGTTCAGGTCTAGATGTTTTTAGAAGGCTGTAAACAGGAGTGCACAACCTCAGTCCCAGGGGTCGGATCCTGCACTCCTGAGGTCCCAATCCAGCCCTCCACTGTTCCCCTCCTGCAGCTTTAACTGTTGTGATGAAGAGGGAACTTCACCAGGTGCTGCAGGCGTACAAATGACACCTGCTGAAATTCCCTTTTCTATACAACCGTTAAAGATACAGGAGTTCTGTCCTCCTTTCCATATGGTCACCCTATTCCTTCTGAGCCTTGTCTTGAGGAGGCTTGTCCTGCTTACTTTTAAGCAGACATGCTGCTCATGCTGTGTAGACATGTGTAGGCTTGATATTTGGGGTGTTATTTAAAAGTGCTGCTGAGGGAATCAGTCCTGCTTACTTCTGCGTAGACACACAAAAACTTGTCCTGTTTATTTGTGAGTAGGATGCTGCTTGTGCTTGCTTCTAAGTAGTCATGCTTCCCACTATAAATTGGTAAGGAGTGTGGAGTGGGATTTTTCAGACTCACCCACTTTTGCCATTGGCCCCGCCCGCTACTGGAATGTGGGCCCTGAGAGCTTCCCTCAGGCTGGCAAAGGCTCCTCCCCCCTGCTCTCCATGGCCATGACCCTGAGTCCTGAGCACCAGAGTCACCACCCACAGTTCTGTCCAGGGCTGTGGGCCTGCTCTACTCCAGGCACCCCTCCACATGCAGGGGTCTGCACCTTGACAGTTATATGACACAGGCTCAGCTTCACGGCCACTGTGGGGCTTCCCCATGATACCCTGATTTGGAAAAGTCGGGGATTTACCCCAACTTTTTCAAAGGGAGTGACGTCAGCACAGCACTTCCGCTGTGTAATGTTGCTGCACAGCCAATCCAGGGCCAACCTGGTGGAGGAGCCTGGTGGAAGGCAACCAGCAATTGGTTGCCTTCTACTAGGGTGATCATATGAAAAGGAGGACAGGGCTCCTGTATCTTTAACAGTTGTGTTGAAAAGGAAATTTCAGCAGGTGTCATTTGTATGCATGCTGAAATTCTCTCTTCATCGCAACAGTTAAAGCTGCAGGAGCCCTGTCCTCTTTTGTATCTGGTCCCTCTAGTATAGCTCCTGCAACTTTAACTGTTGTGATGAAGAGGGAATTTCACCAGGTGCTGCATGCACACAAATGACACCTGGTGAAATTCCCTTTTCTATATAACTGTTAAAGATACAGGAGCCCTATCCTCCTTTTCATATGGTCACTCTACCTTCCACCATGAAGAGAGTACGGCTCCAGGACCTGGATGGTCACCCAGAAACTCTGCACTCCCTCCTTGGCATTGGGATGACCTGACGCCACCCCAGGAGAAGGAAAGTGTGGGGTTGAGGATGGAGGTGGCGCCAACCCAGTGCTGTGAAGGCAGCCCCCCAGCACTACTTCAGCCACTGCTAGACCCTGTTTCCCCTCCCTTGAGTGGCCAGCTAGTAGGGGTGACAGGTACGTCATGGAACAGGACACCTAGAAGCCAGTGGAGGTGGGGGGCTCCGATGTCAGTGGGTGTGAAAGCACCTTGGAGAGCTCCTTTAGAGTTCTGAGTGGTTCTGACTGAAACCCAGAGCAGATTCACTGCCCCACTGACATCAGAGCCACCAACCTCCACTGCAAGAAGCGTTTTCTCCTACTGGGCTACTATCTAGTTGAGAGCTGGCCCTATCCTGCTAGCCTTACACAAGCCCGGTTGCTGGATTTCATGGCCGTCTTGAACTGAGCAGGATTTCCATAGCTGCAAGAACTTCTGTGACTCCTTCTGGGTATACCAGGACCAAACTAGAAGTGACAGTTAATTGCAAGAATGTAATTAACCTACACTTAAAAAAAGATAAAGTAAATAGCAGCCTCAAGGGGCCCTGAGCAGCAGCAGGAGGGAGAGTTTAACCCCCCCACCCCTTGCTGTGGTCCTGACAATGAAAGCTGCTGTTTGCATCAGGAGGGATACCTCCATTCCTAGTCAGTAGGGGAAGCCCACGAAACTAGTCACAAAACTGCTCTGAGAAGAAAGTGCAGGCAGGCAGGCTGAAATGCCACAGAAGAGCTAACAGACTGAATTCTGCATTTAAACCAAAGAGCACCAGTGATTTCATAGCTCAAGTTCAGTATTCTAGTTCCCTTCCCTTTCATGGTTGTGCAGAAAAATGGAGTTTTACTCTCTGTCTCTCTGTGTGGTGTCCTCCCAAACCTGTAGCAATCTGATGGTGACAAGCAGCACCAGGTGATGTTCCCTCTTCTGCACAACCCTCAAAGAGAGCCCTAAAATTGAAATATTGGCCTTCTCTTCCCTAATACTGTTGGTGACATTTGATGATGCACATGAGGCCGCTTTAATCTGCGTCTGCCCATTCATCTCTCTAGCCCAGTATTGCCTTCCTCTGAGTGACAGCTGCTCTTTGAAGTCTCAGGCAGAGGCCTTCCCCAGCCTTACTCCCAGAAATCCTCAAAATTAGGGCAGGATCTACACTACTGCTTTACAATGGTTTATAATGGTATTGATAGCTGTTGGGGCCCAGGACACACTCCAGATACAGTTTTCAAACCGTTTCCCAAGTGTTACATCCTGTTTGGTGTAGATCTGGCCTGGGAGATACAGGGCACTTGACCCTAGCACTGTATGCTGATCCTCTGCCCCTGAGTTTTGGGGCCTTGTCCATGTTGAGTCTTCTCCATCATTGTCACCATTATTCAAGAATTTTATCCATCTGTTTTTAATTATCATTTCCCCAGCATTTACAGCACACCAAGAAGATTAATGTGGCTCTGGCTGCCTTCTAGTCCTTTGATGCCATGGTTGATGCTGTGCGGTGTTACAGACTAGATACGAGCAGTTCAACAATTTCATATTTGACTTCTCTTAGAACTCCTGGGCGAATACCATCTGGGACTGGTGTCTTATTACTGTTTAACCTATCAATTTGTTCTGAAACCTATTCTACTGGCACTTCAGATTGTGATGGGTTTTTCAGATTTATCACCTGAAAGAAAGGAGACAGGTGTGGGCATCTCCTGAGTAACTTCTTTTCTGAAGACAAATCCAAAGGATTCATTCAGATATCTGTCATCACCTTAGGCAGTTTAGTGGCCCCTTGGCCCCGCTCATTCTGAAATGCATTTCATGCTTTCATTTGAGAGAGTTTTTCTTTTTCCGGTGCTTCAACAGAATTTTGAGAATTCTCTTCCTTTAGTGGTTTATTGCTTGACATGCCAAATTTGTCATCTTTTGATTTTCTGTGTCCACAACCCAGCTATCCTGTTTGATTTTTTTCCACCACTCCCACCTTTCCCCTATTAATAGTTCTAATTAACTATTTACTGGGTTGGAAGCAGAATTTGCTTTTCCTGGGAGGAAGGGCTCCATTCATGGAAGATCCCATTGCCTGATTTTGGGGGATTCCCCCTCCCCACACTACAGCTCACTCCATTCAACAGTGCTCCTGGCTGGCTGTGTAGTATTTTCAAGGGGGCTGGAGGGGCTGCCTTGGGGAAAAGGGACAGGAAATTCTTCTTTCACCATTGCAGTTGATCCAGCAGAGATCTTCATATTCTTCTGGTTGAATTGTTCAAATAATGCGCAATACATCAAATAACTCAAGAATTAGGTCAACTATGCCACCCCTCCTGCTATGACAGCCTATCGAGATTGGGTTGGAAAAAAACCAAGCATGGGCACAGGGATGAGAATCACAAAAGGAATGGCTGGCCAAGAGCAGCTTAGGCAAAAGAAGAAAAACAACTCTTACCATTACTAAGCAAAGCTGTGTGTGTTAAGGCAGATCTTAAAAAGGGAGGCCTTTCATGTCAGGGATACTTTATGTGCATTGTGCAGTCACAAAGCAGGATGATACCGCTTGAGCTCCCAGGAACGAATCAACATTAGGGAGAGCCCATGTGGTGCAGAGTTTTGGAGCTGGATGTTAGTTTATATCCCAGCTCAGTTATGAAACTCCTAGGGTGGTCTGGGGTGAATTATTCTCCCACTTTAAATTAACTTGCACTTGTAGTAGCTGATGAAGTCTTTCATTAAGAGGAGCTGCTAACTTCTGCAGCGAGATTTTCAGAGGGAGAGGGGAGTTCCTGCCCACGCTGGTTCCAAACAGGGGGTGGATGCAGGGGGCAGCTAGTCCCCACGCTGATGTCAGCAGCCCACACTAGAAGCTACTAGCCCGGCAGAAATTATGCACTTGCGTGGTGCTGCCTGACTCATGTCATACCTCCACCTGACTGTTAGTGGTAAGGGCAGGGGCCATTGCTCAGTGGTACAGCACATGGTTTGATCCCTGGCATCTTCAGGTAGGGCTAAGGAAAGAATCTCTTCTGAAACCCTGGAGAGCTGCTGCCAGTCAGTGTAGACAGTACTGGCCAGCCCTCTGTGTTCCTATATTCCAGCTCCCTGCTCAGTCACCTTGCAGTGGCAGGCAGTAGCTCCTACTAACAATTGCATTCTTAAGCCACAGTTGCCTTCAGAGTCGCTGAGTGTAAGTTGAAAATGTAGCGAACAACGTCCATTCTCCCAGCCTGATAAATTCAACATAACTGATGGGTCGGGAGGGCGGGGGAGTTAAAATTACATTGTTACTTCAAATTATATGGCAATATCCATTTTATTTATAGAGCATCTTTTAGCCTTTAGTTATGCTGTCTCCCAGGTGAGAATGCTCATAGCCACAATGGTTCTTTCCCCAAAAGTGAAGGACTGACAGGGCAAGTTCTCCTTTTCCAAGTCATTGCCCAAAGGCCAAGGGCATTGGCCCTTTGGTTTAGCCATTATACTTACCTTGCAATGCATGGAGTGCTATCAACAACAATAAAAAATGAACTTGGAAGGGACTAGAGTAGAAAGAGAAGCAGAGGACTCTTCTCTCGCCCAGAAGGGTGGAAGAGATGAGAAGTTTCTGCTCCTGGTTTGTGGCAAACCATAATTTGCTGTTTCTCCCTAAACCTTAGTTTCCCACAAACCAAGATCAGAAATGAGGATGAAATCATGGATGCTGATCCTGGTTTACACAAGCCATAATTAGCCAGTTTAGGACAAAATGGCAAACTATGCTTGGCCACAAATGAGTGGAAGCTTTTAGCCTCCTCCTCTCTCTAGCAGCATGGATGACCGAGAGAGTACTGTAGAATCTAGGGTGACCATATGAAAAGGAGGACGGGGCTCCTGTATCTTTAACAGTTGTATTGAAAAGGGAATTTCTGCAAGTGCCATTTGTATATATGGAGAACCTGGTGAAATTTCCTCTTCATCACAACAGTTAAAGTTGCAGGTGCCCTGCCCTCTTTTAAATTTGGTCACTCTAGTATAGCTCCTGCACTTTAACTCTGTTGTGATGAAGAGGAAATTTCACCAGGTTCTCCATATATACAAATGACACCTGCTGAAATTCCCTTTTCTATGCAACTGTTAAAGATACAGGAGTCCTGTCCTCCTTTTCATATGGTCACCCTAGGTCCTAGAACAAAGTCAGTACTCTGCTATAGATATGCATTGCAAGAGAAGACCAGGTGAGGTGGGCAAGCAGCCTTTCAGGCAAGCTGTGTCCATAAGTTGTCTCTGCCGTTATTGAGGAAGCCCCAGCCCTGCTTACCTTCTGAGAAACTCCAGGGATCTCTGGAACAGAGTTTGAAAAACCAACAGGTAAACAAAACAAACCATTGTATAAAGTATCATAGAATCCAGGAAGAACACATCATTTGCCAGGGCAAAAGCTTTTCCCCTGTGGTACTCACTCTTCAACAGCATCCACAAGAGTCTCTTCCTATGTGTGTCCAGGGAATTGTTTACCTTCCCTGGGTTGGGCAGATTTGGTTGTTCCCAGTGCTGCTAACTTCCTGGAACCTCTTCCCTGTATCCTTCCGGTATCCAAACCAATCCCTGGAGCCTAACATTTTCTAAAATCTCTCCCTTTCCAGCCTGATCCCTGTAACTGTTCCTATGCACATGGAAAGGACAAGAGCAGAGCCGTTTGCAAGAGGAGTCGGCATGATTGCATGCAGCTGTGAAAGGCAGGATATTCAATATTTCAGTAATACAATAACAATAAGAAACCCAACAGAGCTAGGCTGTGAATGTAAATCCCATTCTATAATATATAATGCACAGGGATAATAGATTACAATGATAAATCACATTTGATTTAGGAAGCCAGCTGGAAGCCTGATGTAACAACTCACTCCTGTACCAGCCCGTGGTCTCTGTGCCTGGCCTTTAACATATGCAAATACATAAGCCAGCTAATTTTGCATATACTCCTTTTTCTGCCCAGAAATTGGTTATTCTGCAGATACTTTACTGCTTCCACTTCCATATTTATTAAATTTGCCCTTCTAGTTCTCCTAGCTTTTAAAATGTACAAATGGAAATGCTCATTTTATCAGGTCAGGGGGGTGAAGGCCCTACGGGCATGCTTGAATGGGGCTTTCCTCAGGAAGTGGATGTGTGAATTCAGTGTCTCTGATTCCCAACCATCTCCAGAGAACCCCAAGGTCAACATGGCTGGTCGTTCCCCACCCATCTGCAGAGGTGGAACCAAGTCAGGTCAAAAGGGTAAACAGTGTTGCGGGTTAATAATTTATTGAAAACAGCATAGCAAAGAACATGCTGCCACGTAAATCTGTGTTGTGCTTCCATTTGAAATATTGTGTACAGTTCTGAACAACCACACCTAAAAAGAAAGAAAAACCATACTGGTTAAGGGCAGAAAAGGGTAACTAAAACGAGTAGGGGGATTCCTCAGAAGACAGGCAGAAGCACTTGGGGATTTTGTTAGTTAGACAAAAATAATAAAGGGGGAATAGATTGTATTTTATAAAATTGCCAATGGAGTGGAGACAGGGTAGTCTCTGTCTCTTTCTGTGTGTCCAGCTTTGGGTCACCCAATAAGGTTCAGGACTGACACAAGAAAGTACTGTTTCATACAGCACGGAAAACATTTATGGAATTTGTGACTCCAAGATATGATGTCCACAAGTGTAGATGTCTTCAGATCACACACATTCATGGAGGTTAAGTCTATGGCAGTACAATCCTATGCATGTGGACTTCAAAGCAAGTCTCATTGTGTTCCATGGAACTTATTCCCAGGTAAGCAGGCATGATTGTAACCTGAATGGCTATAAACCATGGCTGGCTGGAGAATGCTGGGAGTTGTAGGACTTTTTTCTGTTTAGACATGCATGGTGTCTTTCACTTTAGTTTCTTACGGTCACATTGCAATCTATTTCTATCGGCACACATTGTTCTTGGTTGGAGAAGCCAAGGGTTCTGAAGACCATAGAAGGTTCCACAGGAGATGTAGGTTTGCAACCTTCCCCAACCTAGTGCCTTGGCTATGCTGGCTGAAGATGCTGAGAGCTCTGGTACCCACATCTGGAGGGCACTAGGTTGGGGAATGTAATTATTGGATTGCATGCAGAAACCTGCTTGATTCGTATTTCATTAGTCAAACTATCTTCATTTCAGGTTTAAGCCTTCTACATATCTGTGTAAGTTAATAGGTGCTGAACTACCAGAGTCAGCTGATTTGTCCATTTTAAGGGGAAACTCTGGCTTAAGGTTTTACTGCTTGATTCCTATGCTATCTGGTGCCCCATAATCCCCAGCCACATGGCCAATGGAAATAGTATTATGGGAGCTGGAGTCCCATACATCTTGAGGGCACCAGGTTGCCTAACTCTGATCTAGATAGTGGAAGAGTCAAGATAATATTTGTTAGGTGAGTGGGCAATAAAACTGAACATCCAATAGCTTTAATAAAGTTTCTGCTGCTGCTGTTACTTTTTGATATGTTTTTATCCAAAATTGTTTTTATGATTTGATTATGTTTTTATGAAAACATTATTTTCACCATGAGCTGCTTTTGAGGTCTGTGTGGTGAAAAAACAGCCTTTCCTTTCGAAGATAATTAAGCAGGCTTCAGACTAAACTGGATACTAGGTTCCTGTACTTACCTGGATATAGATCTATGCAAGATGATGCACAGGGGTTGGTGTGAACATCCATAAGCCTATTTCTGTGTTAATCTGTCAAAAAGTCACCCCTGGCCTGAATCTCTGTTTGAACAGCCTGTTGGCTCAACTGCCAGCTACAGATCACCCCTCCTTAAACCAGCTTCCCTCTCCCCAAACTAAGACATTATTTCTCCAAGTGAGAATCAAGCCCTATATAGGCATGATGGGCTGTGTAGTTTGCCCCAATGCTTCCTTTTGCTATATCTACCTTGATGACAGATGGAGAGTCTCAGATCTCATACCTGTGAATGTGGAACCTGCCACAGGAACTGAGACAAACCAGGGTATAATGAGGCTTTTATTGTACACTTGTGATTGCTCACTCACAATAGTTTGTGAGTAATTTACCCAATGTCATTATCCTCCAGGGCCTCTCCTTGGTGGTCTTTTTTGAATAGCCTCTATAATGCCATAGATATCACATGTAAATCATGCAATTTTGCTATACCATACCACCACTTAGTGGCATGAAACATATAGAAAGACAGAGAAAGAAAGACCCCAGAAAAATATATGTGTAAAGGAGCCATTATTAATCCTGCAAAGAATCTGGAAGCTGAAGCCTCGGTAAAGGTGCGGGTTAGAAGTATCATGGAGAAAAGCCCTTAGGATACAACTAGACGTTTCGAGGAACGCAAAGTTGCTACTGCTCTATATTCCCCATTCACCACCCTCTTCCTCATAGTATTAGGTCATAATCTAGTGACTGGAGACTGTAGGCAAGTCTATGAGGTCAAGCAAGGTGCAACTGAATCCTGTTAAGAGGGAGGAGGCAATGTGAGGTTACTACTCTAGTTAGGAGCCGCCTCCCTGTTATAGAAAGGTGTAGCAATCACGCCATCAGACCAGTTTAGGAGCCTTGGAGTACTTCTGAATCCTGGCTTTCAGTTTTCACCCCCTTCTAAAGGGTTGACATGCCTCTCCTAAGGCTTAGTTACTGGCAGTAAGATAGGGTGACCATATGAAAAGGAGGACAGTGCTCCTGTATCTTTAACAGTTGTATTGAAAGGGGAATTTCAGCAGATGTCATTTGTATGCACGCAGCACCTAGTGAAATTCCCTCTTCATCACAACAGTTAAAGCTGCAGGAGCTATACTAGAGTGACAAGATGCAAAAGAGGGCAGGGCTCCTGCAGCTAATTGTTATGATGAAGAGGGAATTTCACCAGGTGTTGCATGCATGCAAATGACACTTGCGGACGTTCTCTTTTCTATACAACTGTTAAAGATACAGGAGCCCTGTCTTCCTTTCCATATGGTCACCCTAAGTAAGAGCTTTAAACTAGAATATGCTGGTATTTTCAGTCTTTTTAGTTACAAAAGTTGAGTTACTATATTATGCCAGCTCGCTAGTGAAGCAAGTGCGGGTGCGCGCGCACGCACACGCATCCCTACTTTGACTGCAAGGTACATAGCTTCCCATCCAAGTATCTCAGCTGAGCATGATTCTTTTCTCACACACCCCAGGCAATACATACCCCAAAGCACACCACAGAAACCACTGTAGGGCTCACTTGCATGTGGAAAAGGGGAGGTATGAATGTCTCTTTGGGTCTGCTGTTTACCTATGTGAGTGATCTGTATTGTAAATAAGTTGCTGAGTTTCTGACCCAACATGGAGGCACATCTGGCTTTGTGAGCATCCGGTGCAGCAGTAATATCGGAAAGAAAGACCAACCTAGTTTGGCCATGTGTCCTACTTTACAGTGGACAGGCCTCTATTTGAAGATATCCTCTATTTGAAGAGCTGTCCAGTCCAAGCCTAGTTAAAGGCAAAGAACTATAAGGAGGGAGAGCAGCAGGTGGCTTGAAGTTGCCCATTGACAGTCAGCACCTGGACAGCAGGCTGAGCAGGCACTCTCATGAGTTATCCCAACTATGATAAGATGTCTTGTATTCCAATAATAATAATAATAATAATAAGCAGCAGCAGTAGCAGCAGCAGCAGCAGAAGCATTTTTTTCTAAATTGGCACCTATACATATATATTTGCATGTGCTGGTTTATTTATTTATTGCATTTCTATACCTCCCAATAGCCAAAGCTCTCTGGGCGGTTCTGATGTTATTCAGATTGGTGTTCTCTGTTTTGGTGAGGCATATCCTCTTTGGGGTAATGCAGAAGTGGCCACTTTGCTCTTCTCTCTTGTCGCTGCCTTGGTGCCCATGGTTCAACTGCTTGTGAACAGCATGGATTGAAACTAGGACTGAGGAACTGATGCTATAAGGAGGAAAGGACCTCAGCAGAAATGGGCTGATTTGACAAGTTTGTGGGAATGGCAAGACGGAGGAGGCCCCACTAGGTCTTGGCAAACCACAGGGCAAGGCAATGTGGAGGATGAAAGACTGCTAGGCCCAGGAATTCTCTGAGTTCTTGCATATTTTCTTCCTTAAGGACAAATCCACATAGTGCTTATTGCATAGATTGCTCCTGCCAAATACTTTATGCAGTCTGGCAGTCTTCCACATGTGTTATGAGGTTTAGCTTACAGTTGATTCCTCACTTGTCTGTGTGACCACCAGGATGACTGCTGGAGCAGCAGCTGGGGACATCCTGAAGGAAAAAATGCCCAGCTTTTCCTGCATGGAAATTCCAGTATGATTCTGTTCCACCACATCTCACCTTATTCATACCATCATCTGGAATGAATCTTCTTTCCGAGGACTCACAGTGATGGCTCCAGGTTTCTGAGGACACTCTCAATGGGCCGCCTCCCTCTGTGAGTCTCTGTTCTCATCAGCATTGTCACCAGCTGCTATTTCTCATCCTCTTTCTCATCATTTCTACCACTACCTATTTGCTCACAAGTAGAGAGCCAATGAGCAAGTACGCTGTGGCCTCTAATGCTCTTCTTCTTTATAATCACCACTGTTAACTGGGCCAGGATGAGAGGCAGGTGAACATGCAGGCTGCAGTGGTGAAGAGGAGGATCAAATACAGGAGACTTTTATCAGTGGGCCCCTGCTGAGGTGTGGGCCCTTGGCAAGGGCCCAACCATGCCTACCCTTGATGCTGGCCCTATGTCCTCCTTTCCAGGAAGTACAGCAGGGCATTGCTTCTACCACCTCCATTTCCAGTGAGATCACAGCTGTGTCTGCATCGGCAGTTGTGATGGTCCCAGGATAAGCTGGCTTGTGGCATTATATACATACCTGACTTTTGAAAGAGGAGCAGTGTGGCACAGACTGCTTGCAGTGCTCCTGTCCATTGATGCTGCGCTTGATCCCGAATCAGCTGTGCCCTGGATGGTTACAAGTGCATTATTTGGTTTGGTTCCATAACTCAGCTCTTCCTTAGGAATCCACAATGGCTTGGCCCTTTTCCCCAGCATACTTTGAGACAATTAACTTATAGAGTCAGCCTGTCGTACTGTTGGAAATGCAACTTGGGAAAGTGCCCTCTGTGGCAAGCTGAAGCCTTCCTTGAAACCGTTCCAGAGCAAAGAGCTTGAACGGAGGGGAAGAAGCCTCATTAACTGGAACATCCTTGAGGGAGTAATAAGCTGAGCCTCAGCCGTCTTTCAAGTTGTTTGGTCTCTCACTACAAGGGAAAGGAAGGGGAGGGGGAGGTCCCAGTGAGCCCCCGGTGGGCCCGACAAATCTCCCTGCTGTGATGTCGTTCTCTTCAACCCAGAAGGTTCTGGGTGAAATCACACGGGTTTTCTCACTCCGTTATGTCTGGACCGTGCTTTTGCTGGGGTAATTGGGAGGTAGAGGGAGCGTTAAGGGTGTCCTGTCTTCGGAGTGGTGCTCTCTTTACAGCTGTACATCAGACACCAGAATTCTGATTGATTTTCTTCTAAAGCAAGCAAATATTAAAGGGGGAGCTGTCTAATTTCGGTGCCAGTTTTGAGCATCAATCTTAACAAGCCTTTAAATAGGATTAAAGCATTTCTCCGAGGGCGCTCAGGTTTCCCTCCTGGATCTTCTTCAAAGAATATTAATCCCTCCTCCTCCATCACCACCACCCCAACCCCTGCTGTGGCACAGGACAGATTGTGCTACCAGGGCAGAAAACACAGTATAATGCTTTATTATTACCATGGCTACTTTAAACCATGGAACTCTGCAGAATTGGTGTGTGTGTGTGTGTGTGTGTGTGTGTGTGTGTGTTAACAGTAAGGTGAAGATGTGCATATTTCATTTGTAAAAGTCAGAACATAGGAATAACTTTTGTGGTTTACAGATGCAAGCTAGGGGGCTGTAGCCAGTGGAGGCTGGTGGCTCCAATTTTGGTGTGTTGTAAATCCATTCTGGGTTTCAGCCAGAACTCTGAAAGAGTTATCCAAGGTACTGAATCTAGTTTGGTGGTAGGGTTCAGTGCCCTGGATAGCTCATTTGAAGTTCTAGCTGATTCTGATTGAAACCCAGAATGGATTCACCGCCCCACCAAATTCGGTGCCACCAGCCTCTACTGACTGTAGCTCAGTGGACGAGCACACGCTCAGTATGCCAAAGGTCCCAAGTTCCACTCCCGACATCTTCAGGTAGGGCAGGAAAAACTCTTGCCTGAAACTCCAGAGAGCCATTGCTGCCAGTCAGTGTTGACAATATTGGGCTGGATGGACCAATGGTTTGACTCGGCAAAAGGCAGCTTCCAATGTTTTTAAATAAAAATACTTCACTATGTAGAAGAAATGGCATCTCAGAATATTCTTGGTACTCTCAGTGTATTTGGTGACCCTGATATATCACTGGACTCTTCCTTTTCTTGAAGAGTCTATACCCTTCCCAAAAAGTGTTCAGAACAAACAAGAGAAGAAGTGCAGTGTGTAAAAGATGGTGTGTTTGACTTTGGCAGGGGAGACTTGGGTTCTCAAATCCTTGCTCAGTCATGAGGCTTGGTCTAATCGCTCTCAACTTAATCCACCTCGCAGGGTTGTTGTGAAGATAAAACAGTGATGGTGGGGAGGGACATGTGCAGCGTCTGGAGCTCTTCATGGAGGAAGGGCAGGATAATATCATAAATGAATCCATTTGCTTATTCATTTAAAAACGACAGCCACAAATTTTAGATATTAATCTAATTCCTTTGCGACTTAAACATCTTTCTTCGTTACACAAGAGCACCTTTGGGTCTGTAGAATTCTCCGTGGTACATAGAGAGTGAACGTTGGGTGTTGTCATGGAGAGAGTTACAGTTAGGAAGATACGGTATGATAAAATGAGGGCTTTTATTGAGGTGTTGTTTTTTTAATCAGCGTTAAGCTGGATCACAATTGTGCCATAGAGCTGCTTCTGCTCCTATTCATTGGAATTGTATATTAAAACTAGCTCTGCTACCATCAAAAGTCATAACCACTCTAGCAGACACAGGGCATGAAAGGGGTTGCAAAGTCTGACTCATGTGTCATAGCTTTGTCTCATGCATTTTAGAGGAACCCCGTTGCCTACAACATCACTACTACCACTACCTGTTTTAGACCAGCTGCGGAGCAGTTTCAGAATTGTTCCTCCTCTTGTGTTGTGCTTCTGATTTCACGGCTGTTGATGGATGGCCTCTTTCCCACGGCATGTGGGGGATAAATTAATTTTACATTTTTCTTTTTCCTCTCTACCTATTCCTGGATCAGATGAAATGGGAACTCTGCCTGGAATGATTCAACCTGGCTTAGGTTTTCAAAGAGAAAAGAAGTCCTGCAACGCAGGATACTCATCATGTCCTCCCCACCCCGCCACCGGTTTGCCTCAAGATTGCATTTCGTTTGGCTTAGACCTAAGCGCTGGCCCCTGTCGTCAAAAACAGGGCCCTTCCCCGCCCACAAGGCCACCAGACATCTTCAGGATCTATGGATATATGTTTCAACAGAGCTTGAAGACACATTCATTCTGTGCAGCTTTTAAGGGCGCAATCCTATGCGCATTTAGACAGAAAAAAACTTCTACAACCTCCACCATTCCCCAGCCAGCAGTGCTGGCTGGGGGATGCTGGGAGTTGTAGGACTTTTTTCTGTCTAAGCTTGCATAGGATTCTACCCTTAATAAAGCATGAACTAATTATAGGCAAGTAGCCAGTTCTCCCCTGGTTAGGTTGAAGTTACCTCCTGGTGGAACTTCATTTGTCTCTAGTGGATTCCAGAAATAGTTCCCTTATGCCAGCCCAGTCAGTCCATTGGTCCATCTAGCTCAGGGACTGGCCGTAGCTTTCCAGAGTTTCTGAAAGGGGCCTGTCCCAGGCCTTCTTGGAGATGCCAGGGATTGAACCTGGGACCTTTGACCTGCACATCATATTCTCTACCACTGAGCTACAATCTATCCCCACTTCTAGTTGTACATAGAGGGAAATAAAGAGCTCTGTAGAAGCCTATAAAATTCAGTTTTTCACTTACACTTCTGACTTGCAGTGAAAAATGGCAGTGCTCTTACCCTATGATCCAATCTAAAAAATAGCAGTTCTGCACCATTTCTTTATTCCCTGCTGGCCTAAATTACAAGACTCAATGGGCTCATCTAAACCAAGCAGGATACTGCACTGTGAAAGTGGTATGAAAGCGCTATATAAAAGGCAGGTGCCACACTACTGCTTTATAGCGGTATTGAAGTGCACTGACAACTGTTGGGGCCCATTGACACAGACCACATACTGCTTTTATACCATTTTCATAGTATTATATGCTGCTTGGTGTAGATGTGTCATGGGCCCCAACAGTTGTCAGTGCACTTCAGTACCAATATAAAGCAGTAGTGTAAATCCTGCAGTGCACTTCAATACTCCTATAAAGCCGTAGTGTGGCTCCTGCACTTTCCAGAGTGCAATATCCTGCTTGGTGTAGATGAGCCCAATATCAACTATAAGTCTTGTCATAGCCAAGTGGGGATGAGGAGATACTTCACATGTGGGGAACTGGTGACATGTTAAGAATATCAGAAGAGCCATGCTGGATTAGACTAAGGATCCATCCAGTCCAGCATTCCGTTCACACAGCAGCCATCCAGCTCCCCAAGGTAAACCCACAAGCAGGACATGAGTGCAACACAACCCTGCCACCCATGTTTCTCAGCAACTGGGATACATAAGTATACTGCCTCCGATACTGGAAGTAACAGCTAACCATCAGCACTAGTAGCCATCAATAGCCTTCTCCAACAATTTGTTTCATCTATCCAAATTCTTTTAAGGCCATCGAAATTGGTGGCCATCACTACATCTTGTGTTAGCAAATTCCACAGTTTAACTTTGCACTGTGTGAAGAAGTCCTTCCTTTTTTCCTGAATCTCCCACCAATCAGCTTCATGGAATGACCCCAGATTCTAGGTAGGTAGGTAGGTAGGTAGGTAGGTAGGTAGGTGTGTGTGTGTGTGTGTGTGTGTGTGTGTGTGTGTGAGAGAGAGAGAGAGAGAGAGAGAGAGAGAGAGAGAGAGAGAGATGTCTCCCTTTCCACGTTCTCCACACCATGCATAATTTCCTTTGTTTTCATCACATGAGCAGAGCACAATTGATTATGATTTCCCAGCCCATGCACATGCCATGTATGCAGGACTGGAGTTAAACTTGTTTAACAGAAGGCAGAAATGTGGAGGGAAAGGCAAAGGAGGAGGCAAACTCTGGCTCAGGACAGAAGTAAATTTATTAAGCTCTACGCGTTTCCGACGGATTACCTCCTTCTTCAGGAGCTATAAAACAAACAAATTAACCATAAGAGTAGTATCTTGTGGACAACACCTTCATTCTTTTTAACAAAGTTTTAAGGGGCTTTTCAACATAATACTACATTTTCTTAAAAATACTTTAAAACGAATTTTAAAATAGTAATCATTAATTCCCACTTTTTATACATTGTTCCTATTTTGTTTCTCCTATCAAATTTCTTAACAGTAGTGAAAACATTCCCTTTTGTTTCACTTTCAACACAAATCATTATTCTCCCACTATCCACAAACACAAACCTAAGCCAGTACCTTCCCAAAATCCCACAAACATAACCATAAGTTGACCTGTTTAATGATCTTTTTGAATTTCCTTGTCTCCAAGAACAATAATGTTTCCTTCTTTTTTGGAGTGCTATAAACACTGGTTTTTGAGCTTTTGTAACTCATAGCAGAAAGCAAACCTTTGATGCGTCTTATGTACTACAGATGGTTCCTAATTAGACTACACTCCATTTGAGCTCAGGTGCTGATCCTGCTGTTACGATCAGCATTTCTTTTTTATGTTATCAATTGGTGTTCAAAATACATTATATTCTCTATTTTAGCCCAGACAAATCTAAGTCTTAATTAAGCCCATTTGGCCACATACTTTTTAAAGAAATAATCCAAAATAATTCTCTTTTACTTAATACTATATCATTCCTATGCACCTTTTCAATCCCTCCGCAAAAGAAGTCATTGAATTTATGCTGTTTTTCGATGAAGTGCTTGATTGTTGGAGCTCCCACCCTTTGATGTCTTAGGTTGCATAGATGCTCCCCCTATTCTGAGTTTTAAAGGTCTTGAAGTCTTACCAATGTAGATGTTATTACAGGGGCGTGAGATAGCATAAATTACTCCTGAGGAGTTACAATTTAGAAAATCAGCCCTAAGCTGTAATGTGAGTGAGGACCTTCCCTCTTCAACAAATAATAAAAACAATTAAATGCAAAATACAGGCTGTACAATTAAATGGAATTTGATAGCCGTGTAATATAGGTATTAAAAATGCAAGTTATATGTGTGCACAATCTTTATTTAGGAGTTTGTCAAACACAACACAATTAAACAACATCCAGCCAGGAGAGGAAGCCTACAAAGCAAGGGGCCAGTCAGCGGCTGCTGTTGTCCTGCCTTGGGGGTTTGCCCAGTCTGCGGAACTTTCCAAACTGCCTCCTAGCAGACTCAGGCTCCCATCTCACCCCCAGCTGCAACATCTTTTTGGGACGGGGAGCTTAAGAGGCAGGCTCCTTTGGGGGCAGGTCTACCACTAGAGGGGTCGAGGGCCTGTCCCCTTGTTTGTTTCTTTTGTTTTCTTCCCCTACTGAGTTATAATTTTGTTGTGTATTTTAAACTTTTTTTTCTTTTTAAAAAAATTCTTTTCCTATGTTTTAAAATGTATGCTTTAAACTTTGTAATACCGCCTTAAGGCCCAGTAATGGGCAAAAGGCAGGTAACTACTACTACTACTACTACTACTACTAATAATAATAATAATAATAATAACAACAACAATATAAGGTTATAATATATAAATTAGATGTAAATCACAATAAGTAATTATTCTTTGCACATTTTCTTTGGTTTTTGTAAATGTGGTGTAAACGCTTTCTTTCTTTCTTTCTTTCTTTCTTTCTTTCTTTCTTTCTTTCTTTCTTTCTTTCTGATGTGAGGCCCCTAGTAATGTGAGGGGCAGGAGGGAGGGAGATTCAGCATTCCACCATTATAAAGCCATAATTGGGGTGGGTGGGTCATTCTAACGTTCATAAAATGGAAAATGTTTCACCAATTTTGCTGAAACTTACATGTTTCAGAACAAAGTGTTGGTTTTACATAACCTGAAAATTTCATGAAGATTGGTGAAAGATTGAGGTAAGGATGGCAGTTTAAAGTACAAAAGGGGAAAAAAACCCTCTCTGAATCAAAATGACACTGAAAACATAGGGTGGCGAGAATTTGTGCTCATGAAATTCAGGGAATTGAGACCCTTACCCATCCATCCAGTGGTGGGGTCTTCTTCCTCTCTCTGTCTAGTTAGTGAAATGGCTTCTTTTTTAAAAAAAAATCCCTGTGGTTGCTTTTTCATGAATATTTCTTTGCCCCATTAGAGTGAATACAGAAGCCGGCTTCACCCATAGCGCGAAACATGCTCAGTAGCATCACTCTCCCCCTCCCTCAGCTGTGGCTTGTTTAGCTTGTACGTAAATCCGGCCCCGCACGTTATCTCCCATTACGTGGGTTTTCTGCAAATTTCTGTATGGAATGGGCTTCCATGTGTGAATTTTGTAAGGTATGGAATTGCCCTCATTATGTATTCTAGAAGTTTTACTACAAAGGTATCCCCATGTATGCTAAGTTGCCATGTAACAGCGATTGTTCTAGTCTTCTTCGCCTTACAAATAGGTCCACAGAAGTTATGTGACCACAAAAAATTGCATTCTCTCACCCACCCACATTTATCATTGTAAGTTATTTATGGCATATGAACAGTCTGAAGAGGGGGGAAAAGAAAAAAAGAACCAACTTTATCTTCTAAATTACAGAAACATTCCTCTCTGGTTGCCTGGAAGCAATAATTACTTGCCATAGACAAATGGCTGTTTATAAACCTTGTCTGGATGGTTTGTCTACCCAGTAGACCCTTGAAATGAATTGGACTTCAGTTAGACTAAGGTCAGATACATCTCACTAAGCAATACTGGCGTCAAATGGATTGACCAGCCATAGCGCTTTTTGTCAGGAGATGGTGTAGAGATGCCCAGGTTTTAGGGTGTGCCAAGACAATTACGAGTCTGAAATTGTTAAAGAAGCTAATTAGAGGCTCTAGTGTTCTTGAACAGCACAAATTGCACATTTTAGAAGGAAACCAACCCTGGTAGTTTTGTCTGCTTTTTCAGTAACCTGTACATGGAACTATGAATATAAAAAAAATGACAAGGAGAAGGGGGAAAACCCAGAGTGAATAATGAAGCAATTAAAAGGCCTAGCAAAGTAGACACCCTTTGGAAATGTGGAAAGCAACTGGAGAGAATTAAAGCAGTCTCTCTCCAGCTGTAGGTGACATGGAGCGGAAGCCTATCACAAGGTACATTGTTTATGACAAAAGCTGAAGCATTCGATGGGCTTAAGTAGGAGTTAATCCAGAAGAAGTAAGTAATTATGCAACATGTATTACAGAGATTTGAGCAGTACTGCATGGAACATAAACATGAATTATATTGGAAAAACATTTTCAGCCATGCCATCATATTGGGAAGACATTCTCATCCTTTTCAGAGTGTGAAGAGGAAGGACAAGAGAGAGGACGTTTGTGACAGGAAGTGCTGATGGTGTAGAGATGACCACGTTTTAGGGTGTGCAAAGACAGTTATGAGCCGGAGAAATTTAAGGAGCTAATTAGAGGCTCTAGCTTTCGTGAACAGCACGATAAACAGTGCAAAGCAAAGTAAAGTTGTCTTCCCTTAGCTCAGTGCTTTTCAGGAAGACATTAATAATGGAACATGATTACAGTCATATATTCAAACAGGAGATCTGAAGTCTGTATAGTCTGGTGGCTATTAACAGCAGAATCAGGATGTTCAGGCTGAGGACTCTGGAAGAATGTCTGCCTAAATTGATGTGCATCAGACTTTCCCAACCTAGTGCCTTCCAGATGTGTTGGATTGCAGCTCCCCTAATCCCAGTTAACACATCTGGAGGGCACTAAGTTGGGGAAAGTTCATGAACAGCCACACTCAACCCATGTTGAGTGGTTCAGTGGAGGCTGGTGGCTCCAATGTCAGTGGGGCAGTAAATCTGCTCTGGGTTTCATTCCTAACTAGTCAGAACTCTAATGAGCTACCCAAGGCTTGGATAGCTCATTTAGAGTTCTGAGTTTAGAGTTCTGAAGCCTGGAGCAGATTCACACTCCACTGACATTAGAGCCACCAGCCTCCACTGGAATGACTCATATTCACCACCAGCTTTTAGTACACAGCCAGTAGTTGGATATTCCCCCTATGGCCATTAGATGTTGAAGTGATCCTGAGAAAAGGCTCTGAGAATTGGAATTTATCCAAACTCAGGAAGTTTTTATGCTAGAGCTGATGTGGCATAGTGAGTAAGAGTTTGAGCTGGAAGCCCCTGGCTGAAGTCTCAGCTCAGCATTGAAGTCACTGGATGTGCAAGTCCAGTGCAAGGCACACTCAGTGTTAGCCCAACTCCCTCCCCAAAAAATCTGTCATATGGGGATAATATTAGTGGCCAAACATACAGCATTGTTATAAGGGTTGCTATGATAAATATGTGAAGTGCTTTGAGCAGTCCTGTGCACATTTACTTATGAGCAAGTCCCATTGAACTCAGTGACATTTACTCCTGAGTAAATATGCACAGGATGGGTCTGTATTAATGTATATACAATAGCATCTCCAGCCAGCCTCGTCATTGGCCATGCTGGCTGTGAATAATGGGAGTTGTAGTTTCATATATGTGGAGGGTACCAGGTTGGGGAGGGCTGATATAATAAACCCTAAACACATTGTAACAATTTATATTCCACTGAAATCAATGAAGCTTGATTTTGCATCAAGTGTTATCATGTATATTTGGAATGTAGTGATATCGAAATGACCATAAACCACAGGGGCAACTCAAAGGGAAGTTTTGCAGACTATATAAACTATTTGGCCCGTCAACATTACATGGTTTGCTAAGAGTTGCCACATTTCCTGTCCATTTAGCAACTGCATGACATGATTTCCCCATTTACATCATCTCCATACTGGGAAAGGATTCACATGCTGAATTCCTGCTTGACATACAGGTTTCTGCCAGTAAAATGATGGCAACCCTAAATACAGTGAAATACAGGCTGAGCATAAGATGGGGATTCACAGCATCAACACACCAACAGATTTCTGCTCCTCATCAGTTTACCAGGGAAATCACCAGTTCATAAGATTCTCAAAGAGAGCAATTCAGCCGTCTGTCTTCTTTTACACGTCTTCCAGAACTGCCACCCTCAAGCTTCTTTCTTTGCCCAACCCCAGACTCAACTAGCCCATTCCTTAGGGAAGGGGAGTGGAGGAACCTGGCTGAGGTAATACTCAGAACATTTCTGGGCAAGGTTTGGCCAGACCCACATTCCTTACTAAAATCCTGAATTTATTTGCACTCAGAGGCATTAGGCTAAAAGTGATCCCTAAAAGGTCATTTAGACTAACCCCAAATCCCATAACAGTATTCTGTTAATTTATGCAGGCAGCAATTATATGCACACTTGCTTTGGGGCAAGTCCCATTAAATTCAGTGAAGCTTACTTCTACTACACATGGAAAGAATTGCACCGTAAACGTATGTGGCAGCACCATAGCCTGGGTTTATTAGTGATATTGTTTAGGATGTGTGAAAGGTGCTTCCTAGTATTGTCAAGAGACATGCAAGCCTCGTCATCTACATTTTCTCCCCACAGTGACTTCAACACTATAGTTTTAAGAATTTCTTAAAGCAGACACACGTGTGTGTTATGTGTTTAACCTGTGGTCTCTAAAACCTTTTTACACGCCAAACAAATAGCTGACTTAAAGAGAAATCTATAATCACAAATTTCTAAAAACTAGGCTTTGGTACCTTTTCAGTGACCCAGATCTGTGGTCTCTAGCTGAGAAGTAAATTGACATCCTTTAGTTTGTAACTCTGCCTGTATGAGAAGCTGTCAAAAAAGCTGCTTTTATTTGAGTGCTAGAGCCACCTAGAAGAGAAAAATGGAATCTAGCCTGTGTAGCTCTAGCCTGCTTGTCACAAATGACATTTCAACTGGTGTTTGCCTTCTTCATGTTTGTGAATATAACAAAGAAGCTACTGTAATATACAACCTTCCTCTCAAAAAGGTAATCTAAGCTACAGCTGTATTGACTCCAAAGTACATTCAGGCAGGATCTACACTACTGCTTTAAAACAGTTTATAACAGTAGTGACAACTGTTGAGGCCCAGGACACACTCCATATACAGTTTTCAAAACATTTTCAAAGTGTTATATCCTGCTTGGTGTAGATCTGCCATTACAGAATGGGTCTCTTCTGTTTTCTATACTCCATTAACAGCCATTCGCAAACGAATTCCAGGCCAAAAGGCATTCTTAACATTTCGTTATAAAACCACCCAAATCCCTTTGTTTTCTTCCTAACCTGCAGGACAAGTTTCCACTGATTGGTATTAATTCATAAATGTTCTTTAGCTGGCCACCCAAGTGGACTTGGTAAATCCTGAGCACATGATGGCGGTGCCATTCACACATACTGCTAGTGGCATAAGAGCTTTCAAACCCGGAGAGGGACGATTGCATGGTTCCCTTCCACCTGGTTCTTGCCCTCAATTACTTTCAGACCTCTCATAGAATCATAGAATAGCAGAGTTGGAAGGGCCTACAAGGCCATTGAGTCCAAACCCCTGCTCAATGCAGGAATCACGTTGTCTTCCTTTATCTCCCCACTTCAATATGCTGTTAAGTCCCTGCCCACGATCTCCTCCATCTCCACCACCTTCCACTGTTGGAAGTTCTCTTGCTGCCTCAAAAGATTTTGCTCTTTCTCCTTTGCTGCCCAGTATTCTTGGACCTGTCTCCCCAAACAGCTGCACATTGCTACTTCTCTTGCTTCCCCCAAATCCCTCCTTAAAGCCCACCTTTTCTGTGCAGCCTTTGGCACCTTGTTCCCATGTCCTACTCTAAATCAGCCTGTAATTCAAACTCAGCACATGTACCCAAAAGAGTTTCCCTTCCTCCCCTCCCCTTCCTCTGTTTGTCCTGTGTTGACGTGTAGGTTATAAACTCCTCCGAGCGGAGACCTGTCGACTTATGCTAGGCACACCATTGGTGCTATTCTAAATAATGATAATTGGTTCTATCCATGTGTATTCAAGCCCTTATTGAGAGAAGACCCCATAGGTAGATGGCCTGAACATAACGAAAAAGAACAGGGCCCTTGTCTTTTAAATAAATGTACTGATGCTATCAGTGTAAGTGTTTGTGTCAAGGTTAACTGGCACAGATGTTTGATTAAACCTGTGAATCTATTAGAGGATTTAGATACAGCAGTTACTGGAATACGACTGTGCTCTGGAGTCTATCCTCTCATCTTCTCTGTAAAATCTGTACATTTACTAGCTTAAAAAAAATTGGATACTGTAAGCCTTTGTTCTATAGAACATTCTACATCCCCAACTAAATTAGACAAGGTTATTCATTATCCTCTTTTGCTGAATTGCATTTCCATCCCTCTTAACGTAGGTAAACCTCTGCCTATGTAGTTAGTAGTATGATTAGCTTTTTACATGCTAATCATACTACTACACTGTTTCCACAGTACAAACACCTAACTACACTGTATCCACAGTACAAACACATCAGTAACTGTTAATAACACTAAGCTTTAATTATCCTGTCGGGTCCTTTGGGCTACTTCACACACTTGTTATAGTGGGCATCTTCTAGGCGTAGTGGGTTACAGAGCATCCATGGGCACTCACTTGTGGCATAAGTGATATGACAAATGTTGTAGGTAGTATGTGCATGCATCTTTATCTGCATAGGGCCGGTTCACATGAGCTCCCCTCTTTTTGGATGGGCGGGTTGTGTGAATCAGGTACACTTGCACAGGTCGCATTCTGAGTTAACTGATGAATAACTTTGGGTTGAAACAATGTTCTAGTTCCTTTGGTTTCTGGCTTGGGGCTTTAAGATACACATAGCTCAGTTTTCATGTCTCCCATCACTATCCTACCCCCCTTTTTGTGCAGAGATGTCTTAGAATCCTAAGATTTTAAAAAAATAAAGTAAGGGTTTTTTTAGATCTCAAGTTGTAGTGGAAAAGTTAACAAATATGACAATGTAGCCTGAAGGCTCAAACTAAAAATACAATGTATCATGGTTTTCAAACATTATTTCTTCCTCAGCTTATTTCTTGATGTTAGCTGTAGTGATATTATGCCAGAACGCTTGCTCAACTGAGTTACTTGCAAGGGCCTCCATGGTTAGAGGGGACATGTTGTTCCTAACAGTACTGTAATAGGAATGGCCATTCTAGTTTATCAAAGGCTTTGGTGGAGATTTAATCTTATTATTTGGCTGTTTACTGAATTCCCAAATACACGACTTGTCTAGTTTTCTGTTTCCATCTGAAATGTATGGGGGTCAGCTCCTACATTATTTAATGCTTTTGAGAAGACTCATTGCAGATATTTATAACAAACAGCACTTGTGATATGAAGCACTAATTTGCTATGTGTGTTGTTTTGGTATTTGATGTTTTTGTCCCCACATTTTTATTTCTGCTTATCAACAAATATGTTTAGTTTATCAGTATCTAATCTCATGTTTCAAATATTGCCATGAATTCTTTTGTGATGTGATGTGTTGTGATGAATTCTTTCTATGCATATGTTTATTTAACCACCCTTTTAATTTGTTCTTTCTCTTTTAGACTTCTGATGTCTTCTAGCTGATTTTAACTTCATGTTAGCATTATATATTGAAAACCTTATAAAGAGTTTCACAGAACCTACTAGTCCTGATGGCTATGTGCTATCTCCAGTATCAGAGGCAGTAAGCCTATATACACACTAGTTGCTGGAGAACTTGGGTGCGAGGGTGCTGTTGCACCTGTTTTGACACCAGGTTGGCTACTGTGTGAACAGAGAGCTGGACAGGCACTGTGTGGGGGGAAGTGGATTAGATCTTTGTAGGGAGGAATACTGGTTTTAGTTGTGTACAAGAGAGGTGGGACTAGGAGCTATATTTAGTTGCAAAAAAGAGAAGTGCACAGCCTCAGGCCCATGTGGAAGCCATGCCTTATGTCCTGTAAGTCCTTTTTTTCTTTTGCAGGGGGAGGCACTTGCTCAATGAAAAGAAAAAGGCATGCTGCATATGTTCAGAGGCACTTTTATTATTGCCTCACTGGCTAGTCGAAATTATAATTAGCTACCAAATCAAGCTGCAACTTTAGACCCATGTCCACACTATTTTATCTGAAAAGTGTAATTTCCCCTTTTCATTCATTTTCCGTAACACCATATTTCCCCCCACACCAACATATGGGACAATCCTATGCATGTTTACCCAGAGTATGCCCCGCTATGATTAATGGGGTTTATTCCCAGGGAAGTGTGCAAAGGATTGTAGTCCTAATACTCAAATAAAAAGACCACATTTAAAAAGCTACTCTACCTTTCACCTGTTTTGTGTATAATACCAGATTATGGCCTGATTTATATGTTGCTTTAACATGGTACACAATCTCCTCCGCATATTGAATGAATACATGGAGAGTGCCGTGTAGGCTGTCCATGCTTCCTGCCCACCGCTGCCAAACTCCCCCAACAAACATCCATTTGACAATCACTGGGGGGAGCATGGTGGTCGCATGCAGTGTTGGCAGTGGGTGGAACTAGTCCACGAAGCTCCGCAACCTCCTCCATGCATTCATTCACCATGTGATGGGGGGTGCACCCCTATTCCCAGTCATGGTGTGTTCAATTGGGAAAGCACTGTGTGCCCCCCTTTTATTTTTTCCTCCACCTCCTGTGCACCCAATTTAATACAAGACTTCTGGGTTGTTAAACCACTTTGCTGTGTAAGCTAGTATCCTACAAACCAGGGTTGCAAAATAGTTATAGGGAATGCTCAAACCATAGTTTCTCAGTTCATGCATCACAGCAAACAGTAGTTTAATGAATCAGGTAGTCTTGTATTATGCTGAGTATGCAAGGAGAGGAGGAAAGGGGAAGAGGGAGCACCTGGGCACATGGCACATTTTATCTCCATGGTTTGTTGTATTAGGAATATGACATCAGATTCCTTCAACTTGGATCTCTCATTAGACAAGGAGCAGAAGCCTTGAGATTTAGTGTAGTGTTGTAGCTTGGATGCATGAAACCTTGGTTTTCACGCACTGTGAAAAGAGTCTGTCATCAGCCCCAAACTCTAAAACCTTGGAGGAACGAGCAAGATGCAAATATAATAAGTCCAGCTTTTCTTTGGGGAGCCTTCACTTTTTGAAAAATGACATGACTGATGCTGTTCCTGGAAAGATGCCTTCAGGCCTAGACTATCAAAAGGAATGGATAGCTATGCTGCCATATCTTTGCCACACAGTGCTGCCAATGTATATTATATTATTCTATATGAAGAGCCTAAACAATGGGTGGGTAGGCAGAACGGAGATTCTTCAATAGATGGTGGTCAGGGTCCCCTCAGTGGTGGGAGGTCTTATCGTATGTCCCTTTCTCCTGTTTCACCATGGCTGCTCCCTGCTCTCTGGACTCATAGCATCTTTGCTTCCCTTTGTGCTTTTCTACAATAGTTTTGATCCAAGTTCCCATCCCGGCAGTGTGATGCAGCTCCATGCTGGTCTGTTCACGTGCAGGGAATCTTTTGTATTTTTGGCAATGCTTGTATAACTTATCCTGCCAACAGAGTATTATTTTATTTTGGGGGTGGGGGTGGGGGTGGGGGAATCGTCATCCAAGCCCTGTCCTCCAGCAGAAAGTCACAGTTGCTCAATGCATGGAGAGACTGGAGGAGGTTTTGTTTTATCCCAGTGGGCCTTTTATCATTGCAGGAATGAGAGAGACTATGGAGGGAGGGGGAGGGGGGTGATGTATCAAGAACTCCCAGAAGAAAACCGTGCTGAGAGGAAAGCGGTATTTTATGTAGCATCAATAGGCCAACATTACTAGTTGAAGGACAAATGGTTCCCAGTTGGTTGGAATTATTATATTTCGAATTTCTGGCTGTTTGATTTCGTTATCTTTTCAGTGCCTTCCCTTCCACTCACCCTCTTCTGTTTTCAGTTCTGCATCACTTCTCATTCTGCTGCTTCGGGCTTAGCAACTTGTAAGGCAGCCCGTTCCCTGTGTACCACTCTGCCTTCTTTGGGATGAGAGGGGGGCTTGTTTTTCTCGGTGTGTTCTTCTCATGCTGAATGGGTCATTCGGGTAATTTGTGGCAGCCACCCGCACAAACGCTGCTGTCTCCACACATAACTGTCAAGCAGCAAGTGCAGCTTGTCACTGCAGGGCAGAACGTCCTGCTCAACAAAAGCGTCATTGCAGATTGGTAGTTGGAGGTCCATGGGTTCTGCATTTTGTAAACTTGCAATAAGGAGACACCGCTGTTACTGTTTATATAACCACCTCTAAAATGCAATGTTTACTGTCAATCACTCCCATCTGGAGAATGCAATAGTCTAGAGGTGCAGCTCCCACCAGCTCTAGCCAGCATATCCAATGGTGGAGGAGGATGCGTCTTGCAGTCCAAAAACAACTGGAGAGCCACATGTTCCCCATCCCTGTGTAGGAACGGGCAGGGCAGGGCACTGCTTGAGTTGGCCTAATCCCTCCTCAGAGATGTCCTTTTCTTCCAAATTTCTGTGAGGGAAAATAAGTGTAACGTCAGTACCAGCATGTGGAGAATGTGGGGCCAGCTTTCTGAAATACATTCTGGGATTTCTTGCACACAAAATAGCTGATGCAGACGTAGCCTTCTGGTGCCATCTTCTCCTTGCTTGCCTGGATCCCAGGGGAATAGAACCATGACTGACAGCTTCCCCAGAATTTTTCTGCCTCTCTGGCGTCATCGCCTATGAGAATAACAGCCCAAATAGAGGCCCCCCTGTCCTAAACACTGGGTGTCACTTCTTAAGACAGAGGGATAGACCATCCTTCTCAAGCTGCCCTTAACTCTTTATGACGAGTCCCTCAGTAATTCACTCTCTGTAGTTTCCTGTGCATTGCTCTGCAGCCTTCAGTTCTCCATGCATGAACATAGTCAGGGTATGTGCTGACCAGACCCATAGTCAGGGTCTGTGATATAATCCCACCAGCACACCTTATCTACTCACCTGCACCATCCACACAGGGGGAATGCAAGTCTTTCTTCTGTCTCCTCCACATCATTGTGCTGACTCGGAGCAGCTTTCTCCCCTGCCCAAATGGAACAGCCTGACCTGCTCCAATGCATGAAGTTCAGCCTGTCTCTAAAGCAATGAATTATTATTTCCTGGAATGAGTGTGCCAATGAGTCGAAACAAAGCTCCCTCTGCACTCAGCCTGTATATCTCCTTACATTTAATTGGCGCTCTTGCATGCTCTGCAGATAAGCTATTGAAAGAAACATTCACAGGAGTCCTGGCTCTGAAGCTGGAATGCTATTAAGGCCTTTCTAATCCCTCATTATCTCTGCTATTCATTGCTGACACTCTCAGCCATTAGGCCCCAATCCAGTTCATCCAAGTCAGCAAATGATCCCACTGACTTGTATGGTAACATCTTTATTGTAGCTTCCCCCCACCCCCACTGCATCCAGCAGCGCAAGTCCTGGACAGCTCTCAGAAATTTTTTACCATGAGGATTTGGATTGACCAAATAGGCAAATAAGTGGGGACTGGTCTTGGAGGAACAGGACCTGTAGATTTTCAAAATACATTGCATATAGCTGTAAAGTCTCCTGAGTATAGTGAAATTCATGGCAGACTTTAGGAAAGATCATAGAACGCACCAACATGCCTACCTGTATCTCTCCACCTGGCATGGAACAGACATTCTGTCTAAGTGTAAAGGCTCAGGTCTTACATTATTTTTGCACCTTTTTTTCCTGTTATTTTCCCTGTTCACTTCACAAGGTTGCATCTATAGGCAGGGCATTTTCCAGAGGTGATCCTGAATGTGCATTCAGTGTGACCCACTTCGTGCTCAACATCTACACCAAGAACCACCAACTCTGACTTCACCTGCAGTGCAGAGGTGGAGGTGTTCACACACATGCCAGCATGGAAAACACTGTTTGCATGAGGCAGGGATGGCGAACCTTAAGCCTGGGGCCCAAATCCAGCTGTTGTGTTTCTCTGGATGGCCCAACCCTCCTTTCCCCAGCTATTGATTGTTTGGTGGCTTCCAGGCTTTTGTACAGTTTCCACCCATTCTAAAAGATTGGGGTGCCCCTGAAATGGCAGTTCGTAAGAGTTTTAAGCTGTAATATACTGTTATTGTTTGTACATTTGCCCCACACTTTTGACCCTGCCCATCACTACTATTCAGCTCTTGATAGCATCTCCAAAATGGAATTCCGCCCATGGGCTGAAAGAAATTTCCTACCCCTGGCATAGGGGAAGAAGTGATTTCAGTGTGGAGCTCCCCTATGCTACATCATTCCTGCTCCTAGATAGATCATTCCTGTACACACACACAAACATTTTACAAAAATGTACAGATTTATAAAATGAAGCCAGCATAACATGAAATGGTTGCTTGCATTGTCTAGATTCCAGAATATTATCTACAGGCCAATATTCAGTTTCTTGGTGCCATCAACCACCAGTTCTCCCTAGTTTCCCTTGATCAGGGGTGGGGAACATGTGGTCTCCAGATGTTGTTGGATTCTAACTCCCATCATCCTTGACCATTAGCCATGCAGGCTATGGTTGATGGATTTGGAGTCCAACAACATCTGGGGGACCACAGGTTCTCCAGCCCTGCTTTAGATTGGGTCCCTTAATCTCTTTGGGTGGAATGGGTGGGTTGTGTTTAATGGGGAAGATAGTTGATCTAAATAAATCTATATCTGGAAGGTCAAGATGTTGGAATGTTTATATTAAGTATAAATGTTTAATAGATTTCCATAAGCCTGGGGCACAACTCCTTGCACTCGTGCTTTTAGAGCATAAAAGCTGTAGTAGGAGAGCAAGCGTAACACCTCTATGGATGTGCCTTTAGACCCAGCTCATGTTACAAAGCAACCCTTTTTAAAAAGATGCATGTTTCAATGACATTCGTTGAAGCCCCTCCAGACCCATTCCTTTATATTTCCACTGATACAACTGACATCAGCATCCTGACTATATGGCTGATCCTTTTTATATCAGGTGATAATCTGGACCATTTCCTGCATTGAAAGACTGTGTGTTTCTGATTAAAGGAAGCATGTGCCTTAGGCCACGTTGATTCTGAATATGGTTGGTTTCTGTCAGGAACCACCTGGGCTAGAAGCAGGCCCCCTCTGCTGATGTGTGCAACTGCTCTGTGCGCTGAGCCACAGAACTATGGGCTGGAGAAATTCCCTGGGCAGTGAAGCACTCTTAGGCTTTGGACTAGCGCATCTTAGATGCCCATTGGGCTCTCCTAGAGCAGCCTTCCTCAACCTGGGGCGCTCCAGATGTGTTGGACTGCATCTCCCAGAATGCCCCAGCCAGCTGCAGCTGCCCCACCCAGTTGCAGTCCAACACATCTGGAGCGCCCCAGGTTGAGGAAGGCTGTCCTAGAGAGAAAAGCTTCTTGGTTTGCCTGATCAACAGGGTCTTTCTGGCTGTGATGTGTTTCTATAAGTTCCTTGGCTTGGTTCCTCAGTTCCGACTCCTGACTCACCTCTGGCAGCTGCCAACAAGCTCAGCCATAATTACGTCACTTTAGGAAACAAGTTCAGCATATGTAGGGAGATCATATGGAAAGGAGGACAGGACTCCTGTATCTTTCACAGTTGCATAGAAAAGGGAATTTCAGCAGGTGTTATTTGTATATATGGGGAACCTGGTAAAATTTCCTCTTCATCACAACAGTTAAAGCTGCAGGAGCCCTGCTCACTTCAGTATCTGGTCAAGAGGGCAGGGCTTCTGCAGCTTTAGCTGTTGTGATGAAAAGGGAGTTTCACCAGGTGTTGCATCCATACAAATGACACCTGCTGAAATTCCCTTATCCATATAAGTGTTAAAGATACAGGAGCTCAGTCCACCTTTCTGTATGGTCACCCTAGCGTGTGTGTGTGTGTGCGCTCGCGTGTGTTGAAGAACCAGGTCAGAATCTCTGCAAGCTCAAATGGGAGTGCTTTGACCAGTTCTGTTTCTGTATTGAAAACTGAACCAACTAAGCTATTGTGTAATCCTTGCTCCTTTTCCCTTTATTTCAGAAATCTTCTGGATAAGGATACATTCTCCAAGTCGGACCCATGTATGTAAATATTGCATATAGCTTCACTCTTTTTCATGTTGCGTTTTGGTTACAGGATTTTTGTGCTTAGCTCACAAGTATTTTTGAAGAATATAAAACTTTTTAGTTCTGAATCCACAGACCCTTGGAGTTCAACACTTCAAATGTACATTACAACCTTTGGGCATGAGGAAGCCAAAGTTAAGCACCTTTAAGGCCCATTATTTATATGAGAGCAAAACACATGCTTCTGTTGACATCAGTGGGACTCGAACACTGCTTGATTGTGCTCTGGGCTTATGACTCCTGGCTGGAAACAGTTACTTTAAAGAACAGCAGATTGTGCCAACTTGGCTGAGCAATGAAGTCTTTCTGGCTCTGAACTTCCTCGGTGGAAGCACTAGTATGAATAACCCCTCTCCAACATCCCCTTATTAAAAGTGCCCTGCTGGACCAGAGATCTGTGTACATATCTGAGTACACACAGACGTCTTGAGCATGTGGCAGATCCTTATTCTTCTTGATTGAGGGACCCCGTTTGATTGTGCAATACAACGCATGGAGCGGTTGAGTCCCTCCTTTGCACAGAACGGGAATGCCTTCATTGCCCTGGCAGAGAACTTCATGCATGAATTGCAATGTCCATGCTCAGAACAGATTTCTGGATTGGGATTGGACTATCAAATGCTCCTGAGGAAGATGATATTCCTGGGACATTTGCATGTATGGGCACATATCTCCAAGCCCCATCTTTTTGATTGAGTAATTGCATTTGCCGTCTTCTCCCTGGGTCTTTGTGGTATCCCATATAGCAGCCTTCCCCAACCTGGTGACCTCCAGCTGCATTGGACTACAACTCCCAGCATGCCCCAGCTAGCCAAGAGGAAGTTATCCAAAGGATTGGAAGTTGTCCAAGGTTTGCAGAAATACAAAACAAAACAAAATCTTTGGTGTGGGGGGGGAACAAAGGGGATGGTGGAGGAAACCCAAACAGTCCAGTGAGGAGAGAGAATGCATTGTGGCCATAGAATGCTGATGGGTTGTTAGGAGGGGGGGGGGAGAGGATGGAATGGACTGTCTTGGAAAATGGCTGGCTGGCTAGACTCCACATTTTGTTGCAGGAGGACCTACTTAGAGAATGCCCTTTCCTTTGATATGCCCTGGGAATGTACACAGCATCCTTAGATCCTTACGTAGATGAAGCGGGACAGACAGCAGAGCCCAGGAAAAGATTAGTGGGGCAGTATTTGCTCTCTGCCAGTTTACCAGTGTGTTGGCAGCAGCTCTTCATTAAAACCTCATTAATCTTCTTTACATCCCTCATGCGCTTTAGTAATGGGGCACATTTGAAAGGGAGCCAAATACATTAACGAAGGTATCTTGATTGGCTAATTTAAACAGTCACCCATATGATCTTGTTTTGATTTCTGTGGTTTCTTTGCTAAATCATGAGAGACGAACCTAAATGCATTTGCTGGAATAGGATGTTGAGGCCGCTCCCTGCTGGGCCTCTTTAAAAAATGGAAAGGAAAAGGAAAGAGAAATGTTTTCCAGGAGGCTTTGGGCTTGTTCCATAGAAGGCAGCTTGCGCCTGTCAATATGAAAAGCAAGGGTATAACTTTCGAGCACTTACCTGTGGCCACCTCCCTGCTTCTCATCCTCATTGCACTATTCTACATAAGGAAAAAGAAGGACGTCTGTCCAGAATAGGAACATTTCTCCTGCCTGGACTGGATTTGCAGGAGCAGGATAAAGCTAGTTCTTTATACATTCTGACAGTAGATTGAAGCTGGAATCCTATGCACACAGACTTGAGAGCAAGCCCCATTATTATATATTATATATGATATGCTATATTGAACATAGCGGGTCTTCTCTGCCAGGGCAACGGAGTAAACATGTATAGGATTGCACTGTAAGGCTGCCATCTTTTGCACACATACGTGGGAGTAAGCTGATTGGTGGGAGATTCAAGACAGATAATGAGGAAGGACTTCTTTACACAGCACATAAACTATGTAATTTGTTACTTACTACAAAGTGTAGTGATGGCCACCAATTTGGATGGCTTTAAAGGGGAATTGGACAAATTCCTGGAAGAGAAGGCTCTCAATGGCTACTAGTCCTGAGGGCTATATGCTACCTTCAGTATCAGAGGCCATGTGTCTATGTACACTAGTTTTGGGGGGACATGGGTGGGAAGATGCTGTTGCACTCATGTCCTGCTTGTGGATTTTCCATGGGCAGCTCGTTGACCACTGTATGAACAGAATGCTGGTCTAGATGGACCCTTGGTCTGACCCAGCATGGCTTTTCTTATGCTCTTATGTACTTATGGACCCTATCAAATAGTATGTTCTGAAGCTTGGTGAGGCATAATCTTCATCTTTCAGAAGCTTCCATTTCAGTTTTCCACTGCTATCTCAACCACTGTGTTTTTGTTTTTTTGACTGTGAGTACTTTGGGGGCAAGATGCTGTCCACAGTGTAGGAAAATGGAGAGAGATGTATCAGTGCTATTTTTGAACACAAAGTCATAAACAAAATCAACATGGAGGAAAGGATAACAGACCATGGCTTTCCAATTTTCTGGAATCTACTCCCAGCCCCAAATCACTACAGGAAAATCAGGCTTCAATGAGTTTGCTGCATTTCTGTTCTTGTAGAAGCCTGTGATGTCTGGCTAATGTAGACTGTGCAATATAATACCACATCTAAACTCTTTCCCCCGTGCCAATGTCTGATTTGACTTGTGATTTTTCCCTTTGCAGTATGCGTGCTGTATACTCAGGGTATAGAGACCAAGCAATGGAGAGAGGTATGTAATCTCCAATTATTTTCATTATTGATGGAAAAGTTTTAGTCTTAGGAAAATGGTGGTCAAACCACCTGGATTTTATTCTGCCTCTGATAGCTTGGGAAATGTTTACAAATCACTTCCCTGCTTTGCACCACAGTCTTCCCACCTTTATAACAAAGAATATGATTCATCTTCTGAAAAGCAGGGTAGATGGGACAATGGTCTGGTGGAAATCCAGCTGGTTAATGTTTGTTTTTATGCCTTGTTCATACACTTATCTAAGAGTTAGCTCCTGCACCAACGGTATGTATGAATGCTTTACACAACTTGTTCCTATGCTCAATGTATGTCCATTAGGGGAGATGGAATCCCTTGCACTCGCAGAGCACAATACTGGCACAGTAGTAGACTTACGCTCAGTACTGGCTCCAGTTTTTTGAGGGCCCTTGGACAGGAACCCCTCAGTGGACCCCTTCCTCAGTGACTCTACCTTCTCACTGCCATTGTCTCCAGCTGCTATTGCTCCTTATTCTCTTTCTCCTTGTTGCTATCACTTGCTTGCTTGAAAGGCAGAATGCCAGTGACCAGCAGGCAGTGGCATCTGTAGCTGACTCTTCTCACCACCTCCACCGCCTGGGTCAGAGCAGGAAGCAAGTGAACAAGCAGGTTGCAAAGATGAAGAAGAGGAGCAACTCCTGGGTTTTTTCTCAGTGTGCCCCTGGGTGTGGGCCCTCTGCAGTTGCGCGACCATGCCTACCTTTGAGATCCAGCCCTCCTTACACTGGTGAAAGGCTAGCACTTAATGCTGATGGGGCCCTGCCAATGTGAGGGTGGAACAGGGTGGAACTGGGGCCACAATGCAGGAGATGTGGAAGATAAAGCCAAACTAGACATGACACCAGCACGGGAGTTTAAACACAGAACAACTCTAGTCATGTAGAAAGAGGTGTAGAGGGATCTGAATTTAAAAGCAAAAGGGTTGTGTATATGAGGAAAGCCAAACCGTTTTCCCTCCTATGGCTTACTTTCCTGTGACTCCTCTCTGCAAGGGCTGTTCTCTCTCAGCCAGGTCCAGTTCTGGTACTAGAGCTTTAAAGGGGCCGTGGTTCAGTGGTAGAGCACCTGCCCCGCATGCAGGAGGCCTGGGTTCAATCACTGGCATCTCTAGGTAGGGCTGGAAAAATTCTAGCCTGGAACTTTGGAGAGCTACTGCCAGTCAGTGTCGACTATACTGGGCTAGATGGACCAATGGTCTGATTCAGTATAAGGCAGCTTCCTATGTTCCTAGAAAAATACATGGAGAGAGGGGCTGCAGAGAGGTGAGCCTTGGGTAAGCGGAAGGGTTCCACCCTCCTCACCCACATACCCCTGTTGCTTTAGAAATTACAACCTCTCCTTCCCTTTTTCTCCGTGGATTAGTTGGAATCCTGTGCTTCATTTAAGTGGCAATATTGTAACGTTAAGTGGAGGGATTGTGCAGGGGATTGACTGCAAGATATGCGGGGGAAATAATCAGCAGATGCTAAGAAATCAGCCAAATGAGCATTGGGAAGATGTGGCTGAATGGAGGACAATGAGATCTGGGCAAATGAAAGGCATCCCAGAGCATGGTTGTGTCAGATAATTGCTTGAGTGAGGCTATTGATCCCTGGGTCATAGAGGCCAAGCTTGTGGCTGCAGATCTCAGCTGCTCTCCTGTGCCTGATGGTGGCCTCTTGTAGGGGAGGTGCTGTGGGCTCTCTCTGTCACACTGGTTGTGTATTGTCTGTGCGAGGGGGAGTGGATTGACTAGAGTGATCTCATTATGGCATTGTGGTCATTGCCAAGCATTGATTGGTTCCTTCTGACTAATATGGAGGTATCATTGATGCACACGGTCACGATTGGTGTATAGAGGTGGAGTAGCTATTGCGATGTTGTCTTTGCTGCTGTGAGTGCACAGAATTGCAGCTACATTATGTTGGCATTAGCCCCAATGTTGTAGTTGCAGCCACCCATATAGCAGGGCACTTTTCTTGCCTTTATGGTTGTAAAGATGCTCAAACAACTGTCCTCCCCTCCCTCTCATCCATCCCAGTTAGCCCTCCAAGAGAGCATGCACTGCAGTGAGCTGGCCATTACCCACAATGTGAAAGGATGCAGGTTGTTGTCTTTATCCCTGGAGAGGAGAGAAGAGGGATAGCTGGATATATAGAATGGCAAGATACTTTGGCCTCAGGCTCACAGTAATGGCTGGCATTGTGCATTGTAGCTATGCTTCCTTGTGTGTATGCAGCCAAGGGGCAGCCAGAGATGGAGAGGGAGAAAGGAAGTTATCAGGTCCCCTCCTTCACATGTGCCCACAGAATGGTATATGTGTGATTGTGCCCTAACGTTGTACAGTGCTGATTAAAAAAAACCCACCCACCCGCCCTAATTATTCATAATCTGAGGCATTCATTTCCCCTTCAGTTACCTTTGATCATAGCAACTTTCATTACAGAGAAGCTTGCAATAAATTACCCAAGTTTAAGCTTAATTACATTTTCAGATTTTGATTTACACGGATGATTCAGAAATATATTTATGTTTATCAAATAAGTAGGTAAACTCAATATCGACGTACAGCTTAATTGTTGACTATTGGATGAACTCATATTTTTTGCTTTGTCTTCCATTTTATTTTTTAGGGAGTTATACCAGACAGTGCAGTCTCTATGATAGAAGCCAAAGCCAGAGAGATTAAATCAATGAACAATAATGCGACACTCTTACAGTCAGTGTCAGCGCAAGTTCTCCCACCACCTAAGGCAGGAGAGCACACGGGCCACTGCTACCTGCCATTACCACCTGCTTCCCCCACCCACCCTGCCTGACTCCCACCTTTCCATCCGCCTGCCACGTCTCCTTCCCTTCTTCCATTTCCACCTCCCCCCCCTGCCACCTTACCCTGCTGCTGCAACCCACTCCAAGGTGGCCTGGCACTCTGAAGAGCCGCATCAGCCAAAAAAGCAGCTGGCATGGCTCTTCAGAAAGGTGGCCAGCCCAAATGCCTGACTCTGAAGGGCCCTTCCTCAGAATCAAGCATTCTGGGAAGAGGGGTGTCATTGGTGATTGTCTGTACCACTTTTCTGGCCAATGCAGCTCTTCAGAGAGCTCAGCTACATGCTGTTCATTCTGAGAGGATCCACAGAGTGTGTGGTGGCAACCAAGTGGGTAGGTAGGCTGGGCTGGGCTGGAGATTCAACAGTGGTGGCAATGGCAAGACTCCGGGCGGGGTGGGGGAGCACGCAGTTTGCTGTTCCTCCCACTCTGCCAATGGAGGCAGGGAATTCACCCCATCTCGTGAGAGGGCCGGCCCTATTAACAGTGATAAAGAGATACAGGGGAAGTAGAGCTGAGAAGAAATGTTTTGGGAGAGGTTTTTCTCTTGAAAAATATAAGGGTTGTGTGCGGACGAAAAACTAAATGTTTTTATGGGGTGGGCAGGCAAAATGTTGTGAAAAGAGCAACAGCTGCTTTCACACACACACACCCTTCTTAAATGAATTGCCCTGCTGCTACTGCAGTTGGCCACCATATTCCCCCACAGTGCCTCACTTGTATCAATGCTACATCATGATGTGGCATCACTCCAGAGGCATTGAGGGGTGAAGAGGATGGTGCCCCTCCTCTGGTCTGATTGCCTGCAGAGCTATGCTACATCATGGCCTAACCACTTATCTTAATCTGGGGCATGCTGGGAGTTGTAGGACTTTTCTGTCTAGGCATGCATTGGCTTGGCCCCAAAATTAGGTTAAAAGGGGGGAAGGGAAGATGCTGTTGCTGCTTCCCAGATTGCAAAAAGTCCTAGAAATTCTTCTTCTCCCCACCATTTACCCTACAAAACAATCTATGTGCTTCCCCACTTTCACAACCAGAGAATGTGCCACAAACCACTCCATGGAAGTCCAAATACTCATGCAATGTCGCTGCTTTGATGAGACACCCAACACTGGGAAATGTTCATTCTAGACTGACACTGTCTCTAGAACTTGACACACTGCAGTTGTACCACTGGAATTGTCAAGACTAGCGCTCTTCTTTTCTTTTCCTTTCTTTTCTAAACACTTCTTGGCAGAAAACTAAATAAATAAATGGCTTTCTCCCCAGGAAATTGCCAACTCTGCTCCCTGGTATCATTGTCTCTCCACAATATTTTTCTTCATCCTCAATGCAGTATTTGTGGCAAGTGGGGTGATGGTAGTTCTGCTCATTATGTCATGAACATAGATGATGTATAAATAGACATATGTACCTGGAAGTCTTTCTCTGGTTGTTTTTCGGTGTATATGTGATACTGAGGTTCTGAGGTTAAAAAAGACCAAATTTACAGATGTAGCTAAACATACATGTTCTCTTTGTAAGTCCAGGGCTCTGTGCATCCGTATGGCTTATGTGTGTGGATGTAAAGGGAGGGGGTACATCTGTAGGTACGGTGCATAGACAGCGGGGGCATCTTGCTGGCGACCACCAAATGGCACTTACCTTCTCTATAATGCTCTGAAAAGACTGAAAAAGAGTAACAGGCAAGTGTCAGGCTTTGCCTGAGGACCGGCATTCTGGGGTTGCTTCTGGGGGCCAATGCTCATAAATCATCGCGTTAATAAAAGCCGTGGAGCAGTAGCACATTCCTATACAGCCAATGCCTGAAGTCAATGCCTGTTGCTGCAGGCCAACAGTGGCACAGGGTGGAGGGACAGATATGGTGCCAACATGCAGACGTTGTTTCTTGGAAAGGAAGCCACGATTCTTGGCAGGAGGGTTCCAGCAATTAGCTACAGGCAGCCAAGTACTAATTGAATACACACAGGGACACATACAAATATTTAAATATGAACAAAAGGAAAAGCACACATCCAAGAATGAGTCTAAACATAATATGCTCAGGACTGTATGGTTCAGGCAGTAAAGGCTCCTATCCTAAGCTTATTTGAATCCTGGCACAGTGGGCTCAGGGCAGTGGAAGCTGGTGGCTCCGTTTTCGATGGGGCTGTGATTCCATTCTGAATTTTAGTCAAAACCAGCCATAACTCTAAAGAGACTCAGCATCTTGGATAGCTCCTTTAGGGTTCTGGCTGGTTCAGACTGAAACCCTAAATGGAATCAAAGCCCCACCAAAACCAGAGCCACTAGCCTCCACTGCCTCCAGGCAAACATCAACACAGTTATCATACATGGACATACATTTCTGCACATCTATATGCATATAGTAAGACCCTTGGTGCAAAAACGATGCATGCCTAAAAAATATCTTTCCATATCCAGCCATGGAACGCCATTCTGTCAGTCTGTATTAACAATACAGGCAAATCCTCATTTGTTTGTAACCTCACAGGTCCTAGTTATGTCAGGCTGGAGAACAAGGGACACGATGCGTTCTTCTCATAATATTTGCTGGCTGAGCTGTCAGACCTTTTGCTGCTGTTGTCGGAAGAACTCAGTGGTGATGATTAGCATCTCATAGCTGGGTTTGCGCCTGCTTCATTGGAGGTCAGCTGGCCTCAAGGCAGGGCAGCTACACGTCATTGCTGCTGAGCCTTTGATGTGCGCAGGAAGGTTTGTGCGGAGATTCTGGGGAGAGGTGCTACAGAGAGGACATCAGCCCCTCTGGATTGGAATCAATACATTCCAATTCACATTTTCCAAAATTCCATTCCTCAACTTGTCAGTCACCAAGCCTAATTTCCCCTTTCCCCTCCCCCCAGAAACACAACATCTGGGCTTGTTTGTGTTTATGTGTGTTCCCCCCCCCCTTGGCCCATTCTCTGGCACTATGCTGCATAAAAAGAAAAAAAATGTGAGCACAGTATGTCTACAGAAAACAACAGTATGATCATGATAACATCTGAAAGTGCATAATGCAAATCAGTGTGACATCAATGAACGGATAAAGGAAAGATTTTTTAAACTGGTTTGATTGATTCTGCCGAAAGCAACATAAAATTCAAGCCCTTTTGATTTGATCCATGAGAAAAAGAGCCCTGGCAGTGGAAAAGAAAAAAGAAGAAGAAGAAAAGAAATTGTTTCTCTCTGAATGATAACATTTCATTTCCCCCTCTGGTTTACTTGAATCGGGAGGATTTTTTACTCTGGACATCAGTGTCTCTAGTCTGTCCTATGTAGTTGTTATTTGTGGCATATTGCTGTGTCATTATAGTACCAGTACATGAAGCTTTCATTCTACAAGCACACAGATAGATGTAACCGGCTATGGCTGGAAGTGTCTTCCCTTCCCCACATCCAGTGTTTCCATTACATGGGGTGTGTAGCCCCACTAGGGCTGGTCTTAGAATCATAGAATAGTAGAGTTGGAAGACGCCTATAAGGCCATTGAGTCCAACCCCCTGCTCAATGCAGGAATCCACCTCAAAGCATACCTGACAGATGGCTGTCCAGCTACCTCTTGAATGCCTCTAGTGTGGGAGAGCCCACAACCTCCCTTGGTAACTGGTTCCATTGTCGTACTGATGAAGGGTTTGCCCCGGTGTGGATTCAGAGTGGCGGCAGGTCATCTACATGATGCAGCCACCATTGTGAAGCCATCCAGGGGCAAACCCTGGAAACTCCGCTGAAAAAAAGTTGGTCACTTACCCCAACTTTTTCCTTTCAGTAAGGCTCAGACACACATTTGCTGTCTGTCACCTTGCTTCGGAGCTGCTTCCGAAGCATGTCTGAGCAGATGGCAAACCCTGATTGGTCGCCATCTGCCCAGACGGGGGAGGGCCAGAGAGCTGAATGGCCGCTGCGCTTCTCTGGCACAGGGAGAAGCCAAAACAAAAGTTTTAAAAAAGAAATGAAGAGGGATGTCAGGAGGCACGTGCACCCCCATGCCTCCTCCAAAGCAAAATAAAAATAAAAATGGGGATGCCAGGAGGCGTGGGCAACCCATGTGCAGGCACTCCTCCTCGCGTGTGAACCCTTGCACTCATGCTCGTTCGCATGTGGGTGACGCGAAGGAGCACAAATGCGGGGGCTTGGGGGCTCACGGCGCTGATGCGCCACCATCAAGATGATCCCTTGGACTGCCTCCTTAGCTGCTACATTTAGAAGGCTGGTGTAGGTGGCAGGCAGTGGTGGAAAAGAGGGCATGGCTGCCACCAGCATGTGCTGAGCTCAGGGCAGACAGACGGTTACAGCATGCTATGGCAAATGGGAAGTTGAGTCGCACTGAGGGCAGCCATGTGGTGGTGGCAGTCAGATCAGCCCCTTCAGCTAGGGCTTTAGTAACCTGCCGCTCTCCAGTTCTAATTGATTAAAGTCCCATCATCCCCAGCCAGCATGGTCATTGATGGGAGTTGTAGTCCAACCCATCTGGAAGGCACTAGGTTGAATTTGGCTGCCCTATATATTAATAGCCCCAAAGGAATCAGTCAGTTAGCTGCTGCCTAGACGACAGGGCAAACTGTGGTCAGCTAGAAGCAGAAGCTTCTGAACTCCTGTCAGTTGCATGGGAGGAATGGGAAGAAGCACGGGAGCCCTCGCCTCCCAGCAGCTTGTTCCTGCTTGTGCATGTCATACTAATCCCTGGCCGGGGTGGCTGGGGATGATGGGAGCTGTATTCCAACACATCTGGAGGTCACCAGGTTTGGAAAGAAGTCTGATCATTCAGGCATTACAGCATTAAGTTGTGTTATTCGTTTCCCCGGAGCAGTTCCTTTCCATCTTCCTTCACAGGAGTGAAAGAAGGGAAGAGCACCGGTTAGTTGTCTGTAAGTTGAAGCTGTAGCAGCACACCAGAGTAGTTTAGCCTTTGGCCTACTGGAATACAGGTCTGAGTTCTAGTCTCTGCTGTTATGAGGATACTCCATTGAGTCATTAGTTTCACAAGGGACTCCCAACTTGCCATCCTAAAAGGAGAACCTTTGATGGAAATAGATGGGATCATTCATATTGCTCTTCTAGCAATAAAAAGAGCTTAGAGTGTGTGCATTTTAAATAAATGCTGTCAGTCTCTCATTTTGCTGTGCTATCACTGCAAATCTGGGCCAAATATCTCACTGTGTGACAGCTAGCGTTCTTGCTTTTGTTTTTGTTGTTTTAATACTAGCACCAGGGAATTCTCAAATTTCTAAGCAATATGTCAATCCTAACTTAGGATCAGGGGTTCTGGATCTGTCATTATCTAACTATATATTACTATCACTTAGGATCTATCTATCTATCTATCTATTGCTATCTATCTGTTACTTAGGATCAGGGGTTGTGTCTTGCTATAGTAACTCTAGTGAGTATTAGGCCATAGAAGCCCTAGAGGACTTTGGGCTATCTATTATAGTGAATCGGTGAGCCTGAATGGGATGTTCTGCATCAGCCTTCCTGAACCTGGTGCCCTCCGTCTTTGCAGGCTGATAGTGATGAGAGTTGTAGTCCAAGACATGTGAAGGTCACCAGGTTGGGAAAGGCTGCTCTTCATATTAATTGTCCCAAAGGAATCTGTCCTCCCCTCTCCAATCCATCCAGCATTGCACCACAGGTGGCATTGGTGTCACCCAAATCAGTGCCATGAGCCATGTAATCATCGACCCAACTTCACGGGCTGTTGCTTATGAGAGTGGAGTTGGTGTGGGTGGTGGGTGGGAGGCTTGTTGAGAGTGCATGTGGTCAGTAATGGAGAATTGTGAACCAAGTTGCCCCTGGTTCAAATCTCACTGCAGCCATGAACTCTGGGTTTTTGCAGCAAACCATCACCTTCAAGTCTCCCTCTATTTGCAACATGACGGTACTGATGTTGGCCTTTGTTACAGCATTCTTGGGAGGACTGCTGATGTAACGCATGTAAAGTGCTGCGAGCACTCAGGAAAAGTATCATATACATCAGAGATCCCCAATTTGGGGAGATTAGTGGGTTCATTTGGAATTTTGAGTATGTCATAGGTACTCTCACAAAATGATTACTATGGGGGCAGGTTTGCTAATTCATAAATGGATGCCATGGTGGCTAAAACAAAACACCCATTTTCCAAACTCAGTGAGATGAAAGGGAAAGTAACTTGGACAAGAACCCAAGTACAAAGTACAGATGGTCACTGAGCTCCAAAGCAGAAAAAAACTATTTTGAACCCAGTTTTCTCCTCCAAAACAAATTTCACAAAAGGAAAACTGATGAGGCTCAGAGACAAATAACTGCACCAAGACACCGAGTACAAGGCAGAGGTCTTCTGAGCCCAAATCACACATTTCCCCCAACAAAGCACAACACACACAAAGTCAGGAAGCAAATGCGTGATGCTCAGAGAAACACATGCAGGCAAAACAACCCCCTCAAAGGAAAACATACAGACAACTACAAACAAAACCTATGCAACACACACACACACACACAGAGAGAGAGAGAGAGAAAGAGAGAGAGAGAGAGAGAGAGAGAGAGAGCACCCTGCCCCAGTCCCCACAAAAAAAGAACTAGAGAATGTCATTTTTAATTATTTAGTTTTCGTACAAAATTAAGAAATAAGTCACTGAACTAATGCATTTCTTTAATGGATGTGTTTTTCTCCCCCTACTAAAACTACAGGGAGTTGAATGACAAAATAGAATGTAACTTGCCATTATTCTGTGGCTTCCAGTGAAAGATTACTTATTTATTTAGGACAATTTGGTATGCATCTGTTCTTTTTAATCTTTTCTGCTTATTTGTGCTGTTGATTCTTCTCTCTGCTATCATTTTGTGTAGAAAACAACCACATCGGTCATGAAATACCAACCTCAACATGCGGGATATCTCTTGCGTAATCTACACAAGCTGTCCTGCTGCTTTGAGCGTCTAGGGGCTCGTCTACACCAAGCAGATATTCCACTATGAAAGCGGTATATAAAAGGCAGGAGCCGCACTACTGCTTTATAGTGGTACTGAAGTGCACTGACAACTGTTGGGGCCCATTGACACATACCGCATACTGCTTTCATATCACTTTCATAGTATTGTGTCCTGCTTGGTGTAGATGTGTCATGGGCCCCAACAGTTGTCAGTGCACTTCATTACCACTATAAAGCAGTAGTGTGGCTCCTGCCTTTTATATACCGCTTTTATACTGCTTTCATTGTGGAATATCCTGCTTGGTGTAGATGAGCTCTAGGTTAGGGAGAGGTGGGAAATCCAGGGAGCAAGAGATCCCATAAAAGGACATTTAGCAGTCTGTGAATTTCAGGGCCTGTTTTATGTTGATCAAAGTGGACCTTCCACTTTTTCTGGTCTCTCCGCCATTTTCCTTGTCCTCTGCTGCCATGAAGCAAAAAGAAAAGAAAAAAAGACAGTTCTCAATTTTTGAGGATATCAGTTGGCTTGTCTCATGGTTTAACTACTATGCATCAGAATAATTTATTTCAGTGTTGTGCACTGGACAAAAGTGATCGAAACCAACTGGTCTCGGACTCTCTCTCTCTCTCTCTCTCTCTCCATCTGTATTTTTTATTTTCATACTCATCAGAGATATTGATTCCAGAAAGACTGCCCCATCTGAACATTTTCAGATATGCTAGCTTAATCCCTTCTGTTTGACACACCAGTTTTCTACATGCAGGAGCGAGGGCAGGAGAGCGTTCAAACACGTAACTTCTGACTTGCCATCTGAAGTGGTACTGCAATAGGAAAAGGGTCATCCCTTGTTCGTGCATGTACAAACTGGGCAAAAGTAAATCAGCTGAAAGATAGGCAGTAACTCCTAGTAAGATCACCTTGTCACTGTTATTCCCCCTTTGTCTCCATAACCCTCTTGATTTAGAAAATATATACTGCCTGACTGGGTAAAATTGTAAGCTGTTTGCTTGCGATGCCTGAGTTGATTTCCGTAGGTTGAGGATCTGGTTGCTTTAATGATTCTGTCAAGGACCCAAATTCCATTAGTGTGGAACAACTCTGAGTCCAGATTTAATTTTAATTATCCCATGCAGCCCCCCATCTAATGACTCACCCACAGTGTGTCAGAATGGCTTTCTGTATTACTGTACAGTGGACATAGATTAATGAAATGAAGTAGTTATTAATATTGCCCTTTGCTGCAAATATAGTTCCCCAAAGTGCTGCCCCATATCTGAAGCTAACATTTGACACTCCCTTTGGCTTCATTTATTTTCTTCACTGCCCAATAATTGATATTTGCAAAGTTAGCATTCCACGGCTTCCCCCTCAGATCTCACCCCCTGGGAAGTGGCAATAAAGATGCAAGAAAAAAAAATCTGCAAAAGACAGTAACCCATCATGGGATGATGTGGGGAATGAGGTGGGGAAATTGGTCCTGTTCAATGTTTGAATAGCTCATTTAGAATCTTGTTCTAGGAGCTGAGATGCACAATAACTTGTCGGACAGAGCAGAAAGGACTTCCTGGGCTACAGCAAAAGCCTGCCAGGGTGGGAGATGGTTGTAGTGATTAGGAAGGGGTGTAAATCTCATGGACAGCCAGAGTTTTGAGCCATTTCCAGACCAGGAGAAAGGAAATCATGGCCACCATAAGATTTCCTGATTAATGTGAGATTTTGGCTGGGAGGGATTTATTTATTTCATCTATATACCATCCAGCTGGCAGATGTCCTCAGGGAGGTTTAGAATCATAAAAAAACCAAACAATAAAACAACAATGAAGGGTATAAATACCACTATGGAAATATCAACATAATCAAATATTAAAACATTAAAGGCATGAAAAAATATTCAAGAGCCATCACTAAAACAAATAAAGTGAGAGGCTACAGTTTACAGATTAAATGCCTGCTGGAAGAGGAAGGTCTTAATCTGGAGTCTAAAGGTACACAGTGAAGATGCCAGGCCGATCTCCCTGGAAAGGGAAGGGCCACTACAGAGAAGGCTCTTTCCCTTGTAGCTTTCTTTGTGGATGGCAGCACCCAGAGAAGAGCCTCCAAAGATGATCTTGGGAAGTGGGCAGGAACACATGGGAGGAAGCGCTTAGGGGGGTTAGGAAAAGCCATGTGGTGCACAGGTCTGATCTCTGACACCTTCTATCACTCCTTGCCTCCCAACATTCACCACATGAGGTGGTGACCTCACCCAGCCTAAAGGTAAGGCTGCCTCAGACATTGAGGGTCAAGAATAGACATAGACTCCTCCAAATAGCCTGGACTGTAGCACAGAGCTTAAACTATGGAACTTCCATTTCAAAAGCACCTGTTGGCTTCTGCTCCCCCACCCCCAAAGACCAGATGCTCAGCCTGTGACAGGATGATCCTTTGGGGGAAATTGCCAGAACCATTCCATATTATTTTAAACTCTATGTTTTCCTGTTAACATAACAGATGCATACTGAAAGGGACTCAGTTAATGATGTTCAGAATCTTGGCATGGCAAGCACACCGACTCTATGGAAATTAGTATTAATTATATATTGTGTTTAGCTCCTTCAGTCAACAAAGTGTAAATATTTTGAACAAACAAACTTGGATTCCCTGGCGCTAAACATACCGGTGATGAAGATGGAGGGAAATAGCAGCTTTTTATTCTGTTCTCAGAGATATAGACGATTTTTATGAAGATTCTGAAGAATTAGCTTTCCAGCATGTAGTACAAATGTATACTTTTTAGTCTTCTAATTAAATAAATAAATAAATAAATAAAATCTCCTATCTCACCCACCCTCTCTTTCTCCTGGAGTGTGTGGAGATGTAAGTATTGCCAACATTTAATTAGTTTCCTATGCATAGCTTTTATTTATTTAATTTATTTTTGCATTTATGTCCCTCCTTTTATCCTCCAAGGAACCCAAGGTGGTGTACATAACCCTCCTCCTCTTCTCCATTTTATCCTCACAACAACAACCCTGTGAGGTAGGTTGGGCTGAGAGTCTATGACTGACCCAAGGTCACCCAGTGGGTTTCCATGGCCGAGTGGGAACTAGAACCCAGATCTCCTGACTCTCAGTCTAACACTTTAGCCACTACACCACACTGGCTCCCAAAGAGTATCAGGGGGGTGGGATTTAGTGTATGGAACCAGGACTGCTCAGTTTTATGCTATATACAGTGGATAAGCAAGAGATAGCGTAAAGCTAAGGCTGTGTGGTCCAAAGTCCTTAGTTCAAATTTACCCCAACCATGGCTTCAGTGAAGGCCTTGGATAGCGCTTGGTTCTGACTGGAACCCAGAGCAGATTCACTGCCCTGCGATGTCATAGCTACTGTAGCATCCTTTCACTGAGGGTAGATGGGACAGGGATTCTGGGGGGAAATGGTGCTTATTTCATTACACAAAATAAATATTTGTGTATAGACTACAGGCCTTGCTGACTGAGAGATAAAGTACATGAAGCTCTTTGAACATTGGGAGTGTCCTATATATAAATACTGCTTATTATTAATTTTGAGTGGCAGTAGTAGTAAGATCATATTTTAGGAGTGGCAGTAGTAGAAAGATCAGATTAAAAAGTTCTCTTCAATAGCCTTCCACAGCTATTGTAATGTCCTGATAGTGCGGATAAATAGGGTTCAGGAAAATGGTACTTCCTTGTTTTGTTTCACAAAGCAAAAGTTTCTGTATTTGCTATAGGCCTCCAGTCAATATTTACTGAAATGGTGATTTTTATTTCTCCATCTCTTTTGCCACAGTCAATGTAGACTCCCCCTACAAATATACATTAATCCTCTTGCAGATTATTCCATGTCATCCCAATTCTGAAATGCCATATGCAAAAGGTGCGAGCACATTGGACCATGCCCATGTTGTAAATAGTAGTGCTAGGGAAATATGAAATTTCTCACCGTGATTTGATCTGCAATGAATGTAACCTTCATGGGGCAGAGTCCTGTCCATTCTGGTAATAACAATATTCTTAGTAGTAGTAGACATTTACTCACTTGTTACTGTACGAAGTATAGTTTTAAAAATACAGAGACCCCTGCCTGCTGGTTTATAATCTGAAGCATAAAAAAGGTTAAAAGAGTAGGGGGTTCAAATCAGGCCGAGAAAACTGCTGAAGGGACAAAAATAAATTTAAAAACCCATTAGGGGATGCAGCCTAAACAGATGCATTTTTAATCATTTCTTTTAAAAGGGAAAGTGTGAAAAGAGAGCAGCTGTTTAGACACAGTGTTCGGGGGTGTATCCAATGCAAAAGGACAGAGATGTTCTTTTTCTGTAAAATGCCATATGCATTGATGGCGCAATAATAATAAATGGCACTAGTTCTCACTGTGGTCTTACTTGGTGATTTTTTCATCATAATTGGGATCAGTCCACTTTGTAGAGCTCAAATAATTGCACACCAAGCAATGGCATATTTCTTCCCATCGGGCTTGACCAAATGTGGTTTGTGTTCTCTCTTTTATATCATGCAAGACAAAGAACCAATCTGCAGGTGACTTCATGCAACAATGGTTGTAAAGAGGCTAATATGAGAAAGCTCTCATGAGCTGATCTGGTGGTGGAAAGGAATGGTTGGCAGTCTAAATGGCAGTTCCCTAAAATGTGTTGAAATCTGTGGTCACCTCTTTCTGGAAACCATTTAGTTTGCTAGGGCAGTTATAGCCCACTTCATAACATCAAGCTCCCTGGGCAACATCCCGTCTAGGCTGGATGTCCAGGAGAATGTGCTTGTAGCACATGCACTCACAAATGGTTTGGTTCCTAGTCACGAGGAGTCACATGCATCCAGTAAAGCAGGATCAGGTCCAGGAGAATAGGGGCACAACCAGGTCTGTCAGAACCCTGGACAGCCAACTCCAGCCAACTGAGGCTTTAAGAAGGCTGTCAGGTCCAGAACATTTAAAGGCTTAACCCCCACTGGATGCTAGCTGTATCCATTAAAGGGCCCTGTGGTTATTTCTGTAATATTTTGCCCCTACTTGGCTGAGGAACAGGAGAAGCTATGAGGTAGTCATACGTAGAGTCTGAGATTGTGGCGAGGCCTGTAAGTTATAAGAGTGGGTGCCGAGGGTTCTCCCTGAACAGGTGGCTCATTGGACTCTAAGTCATCCTCAGGGTGCAGCTGAGCTTCTGAGCCCAGGGTCAGGGAAGTGGCTTACAATAAATACACATAAAAACAAATAATAATAATAATAATAATAATAATAATAATAATAATAATAATATCAAAAACAATGTAAGATACAAGAAACAAAATTCGTAGCAACCACAAAATTAAAACACCATTTTTAAGACTAAGAGGCCCAGACTACTATGATCATTTAAATAGCATGGGTAGCCAGAGGGGTCTTCACCTGGCACCAAAATGCCACAGGGATAGCACCAGGCAAACTCATAGGCTATTCCATAAATGGGGTGTCACTACTGCAAAGGCCTGCTTGCTAACAAAGTCACGCCTCATTACTTGGTGGGAGCACTCAGAGTAAGGCCTCTGAAGAAGATTTTTTGGCTTACTGGAGAAGGCACTCATTCAGGTAACCTGGTTCCAATCTATTTAGGGCTTTAACATGTAATGTGTGTGCAGCCTCCTGACTCTGAGCCAGCATGACATGCAGCCCTCAGAGATGAACAGGTTGTGCACCCCAGCTCAAAAGTAACTTCTTCATGCTTTTCTCACAGCATCATACTTCTCATTTGCATCTCTTGGCACTTTAAGAGCAGTTTTATTATATGTTCTGTCCTCACATTGCAATAACCACACATGCATTGGGAAAGATACTGAATCCACATTGGGCCTATTAAAACAACACACTAAGCCATGGTTAGGCAGCTAATCCTTTTGCAGCAAACAGTTAGTGAGCATGTTTAAACTGTGGTTAGAAATGATTCACACGGCATGCTAAGTCATGGTTCTCACAACACGCTAAGCCATAATGTTTAGCTCAAAGTGCTTAACCACAGTGGCTTAGTACATTGTCTGAACAGGATCATTGTTTCTAGCATGCCAGTGCAAAAACACAGACATAGCACAGGGCAGCGAGGTGCTTTTTTCCAGGTAAAACAGCAGGATGAGACTTACCACAGCATGCAGTGAATAGCACAGTAGCGCATACAGTCCCAAAGTGGTCACAGGATGCCTAGTTATAAGCCTTCCCGGTGCAGAATTTAATTCCTACCCTTGCTCCCAGTCTCCCTGTGCACACACAGACATTGTTGTTCAAATGGTCACAGGAGATAAATGACGCACTTACTGCTGGGGCATGTGGCCAACACATTGTGTGCAAACAAGTGAGAGCAGAGGCCAGAGTGTGCTGGGTGGAATGTGATGGACGGGGTGCTGAAATGGCTCTCTGACTCATACAACGTTAGAACCATGTGTAATGCATGTAATTCCAGAGAATCTGTGGGCAAGGAACAGCGATGCTCTACCACTTCCTCCTATCTGGTAAATGTGCCTGCTGTCTTGCTTAAGCATGAAAGAGTTCCTTCTCGTGAGCATGGCCTCCAAGAACAGCCCCCAGGGCAAATACATTTCAAAAGCTGCAGTACCAACAGACTTATTGAATATACAGTTTTGTAGGGTTTGGGGCAATTGTTGTTTGTTCCATTTGAAAGTCCAGGCTTTATTTAGCTGATCATCACTGTTCTGTAGGACTTTGGTTGCAGGGCATCTGCTGTTCTGGCTTAGGGAAATCCAAGTTTATCCACTGGCAAAAGCCCCTTCTTCCCCCTGCTGTAACTACCAGAACTGTTGTTGTTGTTGTGCAACTCTCATAGGTGTCTACTAGACTACAACAAGACAACAGCACTGCACCCAGGCAATTTTAGGTGGTTTTCAGGTTTCTCTCTTTGGTTCTTTAAAAAACGAGCCTTTTCTGCATAACCGCTAGATTAGCCCTTTAGGAAAGAAACTCAAATATGTTTGGGTGAATGCAGCAAGGTAGAAGCACTGCTGGTCTTAACTGCACAGTCAGAGGCTATTCATGACCGCCTCCCTGCACAGTGATGGCTTGAGCACTAGCCAGTAAATGTTTAAATAGCTACAGCATGCTACCTGGTTGTCACAATTTCCCCAGAGTCCTGCTCATTCAAAGCTCACGCTCTCTTCGCTTCCCCTACATCTCTTTCCTGGATGCCTCCTTCGCTGTCAATTCAGAGCTGATGTCCCCATTGTGCAATGAAGGAGGTTGAAGCATTTTCTTGCTCTCTACCTCCAGATTTTGTTTCCCCAGGGAGAATTGGAGGCTATCCAAGTTTTTGTGAACGCATAATCTCCCGTCTCAGCTTTGGCAGGCGTTCAGCGGAGAGCAATTCAGATCCACCCTTTTTAGTTTCTGAAGTACGTTACACCACATAAAGTGGGTAGTCAGCTGGTCATTGAGGTCCCTGACTACAAATACCAACACAAAAAGCTCTTGTTTCTGTATATTTACTTTCTCTGGCTTTGGCTCATAAGGGACCTTAGAGTTCTCCTTCAGCTTACTGGATGTACAGCTTTTTCATATCTGGGCAAGATCTACACTACTGCTTATAATGGTTTATAATGGTTAAGACAACTGTTCAGGCCCAGGACACATTACAGATACAGTTTTCATACCATTTTAAAAGTGTTATATCCTGCTTGGTGTAGATCGACTCTCTGGTCCCAGAGAGTTGGATTTAGTCTAAGCCTAGATTCCTTTCTCCATGGCCTTAGACAGTGGAGGGTGGGGGATCCATTATGGGTTTCAGTCAGAACTGGCCACAACTCTGAAGGAGCTCTCCAAGGTGCTGAACCCAGCTCCAAAATAGGTCCAGCACCTTGGAGAGCTCCTTCGGAGTTCTGGCTGGCTCTGACTGAAACCCAGAATGGAAACATCTCCCCCTAAAACACAACCCATGTGCATATGTATCACGCACACACGCACACACAAGGTTGTGTCATAGGATTAATTTAGCCCTTAAAGATATTAATTGGTTGCAGTCAGGAAGGCTCTGTAAGTCCACCCAGCTATTCTGTAACCCCCTGAGGACTGATGACGTATAATTAACATCTGCTTAATTGATGCACCTAGAGACTTAATCACCCAGCCTTTATGAACTCTCCCTAGGCTAGCTTTGTGTCAAGGCACAACCATAGTTGTGATGCCAACAAGAAATTGGCAGTTTTAGATACAGGAGTTTCTTGTCTTTACGTTGAATCTTTCATCATCCCCTTTCCTGTTTTCACTGACTTTAACTTTCCTCAGTTTCAACTCTTTCTTTTTCCTCACACCCTTTCACCATCTCTGGAAATGTGGAACCACTCGTGTATACCCTCCACCCATGTCTATTTCGTAGGTTGTGCTCCTGTTTTCTCATGATCTGCATCAGCTGCTGATATGTAACTAACTTGTGCCTAAGATGGGAGCATTTCCTACAAATGTACTGGATTGCTTGGCAGACTCCCTACCTCATGCTGTTGGCAACAAATGTAACAACTTATGCTACTGAGCTTAGAAATGCTGCTGACACATCGAAAAATACAGAGATTTATGGTTGAAATATTATTATTATTATTATTATTATTATTATTATTATTACTACTACTACTACTATTACTATTATTATTATTATATTTATTTGTATCCCGCCTTTTGCCCAATACTGGGCCTCAAGGTGGCCAATATTACCCCAACAACAACAACAATGGTTTCCCATTAAAGCTTAGTCATTTAAGTACTATTTCTTTTTTATTTTTGATTGATTGATTGCACTTCTAAACTGCCCAGTAATCCAAGTTCTCTGGGCAGTGTGACACTAAGAACATAAAATACAGTCAATAAAACAATGAATAAAAACTGCACATAATAAACACATAGTAAAGCCAACAAACACATAGTGTTTGTAGCAAACACATAGTAAAGCCAACAGCAAAGTGTAAAAACACTACAGTACATAAAACCAAAGTAAAAGCAGCAGCAAAATCATATTGCTATGATAGAAAAGGACTAACGATAGTTCTTAAAATGCCTGGGAGGATAAAAATGGTTTTAGTTTCTTTCTTCTTCCCAAATGCACCCTTTGATAGGAAAACATCCCCACTCTAGCCCTACAGTTTGGAAGGAGCTGCTTGATTAATCCTCTACAATGTAAATAACTCGGTCAGCCAGCCTTCCTCAACCTGGTACCCTCCAGATGTGTTGGACTGCAACTCCCATCATTCCCAGCCAATAACCATGCTGGCTGGGAATGATGGGAGTTGCAGTGTAACGCAACTAGAGGACACCAAGTTGAGGAAGGCTGAACAAGATATTTATTTTATTTATAAAAATGCCTAGATACATAATCTCCCTTCGAGTCATCTTGCTGTTGGTTACAATCTTGCTGGACCTCCTCCACTTCTCATTTGTGTTCCTTACTTTTCAGTTTGGCAGGACTGAAGTCATCGACAACACCTTGAACCCTGACTTTGTGCGCAAGTTCATCCTCGATTACTTCTTTGAAGAGAAGCAGAATCTGCGGTTCGATCTGTGAGTGACATAACCTGGGGCATTCCAGTAAATAAGTGTGGGTGAGGAGAAGGTGTGACGGCAGTATCATTGACCTGGTTTGCACATCAGGGCACAGCTCATTGTAGGTTATTTAAACCACAACATGCTGCAGTGGCATGTGTGGCACGTGGCATGTCCAACCCCTGCTCAAGTATTGTTGTGTTGTACAAACCTGGGAAATGTGGGCTATAAGAGGGTTAAGCAACCTTCACATAACCCATGGTCTGTTTTGGAGTTATATGAAGGTTATATGAAGCATAACTCACACTCACTGGGTTCACATGACATGACAACACCCAAGCGGGGCTTTTATATGCAAAATGGTTGTTTCACATGCCCTGCACATGCTGCAGCCTCACCCATGGGAACTGTTGTGTCATGCAATTTTTCCAAATATCCCTACCGGTACCAAATCTGTCTTGGGCACCATCCTGCTATTCAGAGTGATGGTGCAGTGAAGAACACGCATGAGCTTTGCCCTAGCTGGGATTTGCAAAGACAGAAGGGAGCCCCCAGGCGCATTGAAATTCAGCAGAGTTCTTTTCATTCAGAGCTCCAAGGGCAGCAATAATTCCAATTAATCTCTGTATTATTGCCTTATCGAGCCAGAGTTTGTCAGTTCTGTTTTGGAATTCTTGTAGTGTTCTGAAATTGTCTGTTCCAAAGTGACTCCTTACTTGGAAGTGCTGCTCTTTCAGTGACCCTTGCACAGAAAAGGGCCTTGGCATTTTAAAAGCCTTGAAGAGCAAGTATGAAAACAAATTTGCTCCCAAACGTTCTTTTTGGCAAATTAGGAAACCAACTTTCCCCCAGGTTTTCAATGAATGAGTATTTCATAGTTGTTATGTGATGGTATTTGTATTTTTTAATATTTGCTACACAACATGAAATGGCAGCATTTGCTTGATAACATGCAATGGTGAGAGCACTGCTATTGAGAGCTTATAAAATTTCCTCTTTGAATTCTTCTCAAATTAAAATGATCAAAAGATAACAACAACTCTAAAACATTCTGATTTTTAAGTTTACAATTTCACATGCGGAATGTGAATTTTGCTTTGAAGTTGGAAAATTCAGGAAAAGCTGAATATCTGTTTCAGCTCTAGCAGGAAGGATGAGAACAGGAGAGCTGAGATTTGGGGCATGTGGATTTTGTTAAATTTGTTCTGTTGGTATTTCATAGGCCTTAGCTAGACCTAAGGTTCATCCTGGGATCGTCCTGGGGTCATCCCTGTTCATGTAAATGACACACCGGATATCCCAGGAGCAGGCAGGAACGACCCTGGGACGATCCAGGAATAAACCTTAGGTCTAGCTAAGGCCATAGATGGCCAGATGGCTTTTGTACCATTATCTGCTTATTGACAGAATTAGATTATTTTAAAGGGATGTATGAGAATTTAATTCATGTTTGCAAATGTGCACTTGCGCAAAAAGTAAAGAACTGGTCTGCAAGTCCATGGGATTTGCACAACTTGGAAAAAACTGGTCCGCTGCGGGAATCTGCAGGTTGGATTCATAGAAATCCAAACTCATCTAAATCTATTATGGATTTCTCCAACATCCCTACAGAATCAGAGATCAGACACCCTAATTATTATTATTTCCACAATTTAAAACTTTAGAAAAATGAAGCGTCCTTGCTTTAAGTAATGGATGAAGAAAACAATTCATTTCTGATCATGAGAAGCAAACCACAGGAATCCACCCAAGGGACGCAGCAGGTTTTGTCTCCTGTCCTTGATTACCATTGAATCGATTTCATTCTTCACAAACCGTGTACATTGTCCCTGCTGAGTAACTCTTCTTTGCTTCGTAGGCTTTGTAGAGTGGGAAATCCTGAGATTCAGTATGACTGAAAAGTGATGGATGATTTCTGCTTCTCTTTCCCTGCAGTTACGATGTGGACTCAAAGAGCCCTGACCTGTCAAAGCATGTAAGTGAAGTGCCATGTTCTGTTTCTTTGCCCAATCCTTTCACTTTCAAGATACTTACACTTTGATCCTCCTCTTTCTTTTTCCTCTCCATTTTACCATGGCAAACATAGGAAGCTGCCATATCCTGGGACAGACTATTTGTCTCTCTAGCTCACTATTGTGTGTTCTGATGTTAGCAGCTTTCCAAGCTGTCTTGCCCATCGCCCGCTACCAAAAGGACAAGTGTGTATAGGACTGCACTTACTGTTTCTCTATTGTCCAGCAATGGACCATGGAGATCTAGCCTGTCTTCACTGGAGGTAAGGTGACTGCGTGTAAAGATAGGCAACATTCCTGCTCTTCTGAATAGCTGGGCAGAAGAAGGAATTTCAGCAGATCCCTCCCTCCCTGACTAGCTCTTAGAATAAAAGTTAATTTGTTCAGAACAGCCGAATCCCTTAGTTTAATAATACCACTCTCTGGTTCAGGGACTGGCAAATGTTTTGGCCTCCCGTGATTCCTCGTCATTGGCGATGCTGGCTAGATCTGATGGGACATCTATGCCAAACCATCTGGAGGGCCAAATGTTGCCCACCCCACTCTAATTCTTGGAATTTGGTTAGATTTCCAATGCTTTGCATATGCTACTCTAGCAGGAATAATCATATGATTAAAAAAGGGCTTCCTCATTCCTTGCATGGGATAATATTGGATTTTTGGCATTTTAGCTTCAGAAAATATGGACCATTCATGGTAGGTTTTTTGAAATAACATTTTAACACTTTATGTTATAGGTGAAATGCTTGACATGGGTTTTCACATGGAGGCTGGATTGATTGATTGATTGGGTGTTCTTCCCACATATAAGATACACCAACCCATAAGATACACCAGCTTCTCACCAACAGTCTCCAGTAGCTAAGTTGAACTTGTGTTATTTCATAATGACCATATCAATTCCTTTCTCCAGGATTTCCTTGGCCAGACTTTCTGCACGCTGGGTGAGATCGTTGGGTCATCAGGAAGCCGCTTGGAGAAGCCTCTGATGTGAGTGTCCAGTCCAGTCCTATGCTGGAGGACTTCAGGCCAGTTGTGACTCAATGGTGGTGGCTTGCAGGGTCTAGATCCAGGCAGTTTGGCTCTATTTTGCTGTGTATGATTGGCAAGATATAAAGTCAGACAGAAAGTTGTGCACTGTTATAGACAGATAGAGATGGGAGCACAAAAGCCATATTCCCATTTGGAATTCTCTGGAGGTTTCCTGCTAGGTTCACAGTTGAAAGACTGGAAGTGTGAGCCAGTGCTGCTGCTTCTGCATCACACAGTCCTTAATAAGCAGCTGAGGCATTCTTCCTGGCCAACTCAAATTGCATGGAGAGCACACAAGGGAAAATAATGCAAAATACAAAATTATACCAGTTCTATACCACTTTCCCCAAAGTATCCTGGGAATTGTAGTTTGGTGGCGGTGCTGAAAATGTTCTGTTAAGGATCCCTTACAGCATGTAGTTAAAGGGCACTCAGCCCTAGGGACACAGCCCTGGCACTTTTTTATTATGATGTCATCTGCCCTCCTCAGAATTCTCTGTTCCCTCTGAGTTTAGCTGCAATTCTAATAGCAGCTGGGGTGAGTGGGAGACGTATTTTCCCAACAACAATATAGGTATGCAAAGAATTTGGGGCGATGGTGGCCTGATTGAGAATGGGCAATTAAGACTCATTAGCTTTACAAAAGACCTGCTCTTGGTGAAGATAAAAGCTACTACAACTGGTTTAATGATATGGATCAATGCAGCTGTCTGAATTTTTGGACTCTCTTTGGGGCCATGTCTAAGGATACTAAGTGCCTCCTCTTCAAAATGTACCACTACACCACTGATCCTTTAAATCATAGAAAGATAGAATCATAGAATAGCAGAGTTGGAAGGGGCCTATACGGCCATTGAGTCCAACCCCCTGCTCAATGCAGGAATCCACCCTAAAGCATCCCTGACAGATGGCTGTCCAGCTGCCTCTTGAATGCCTCTAGGGTGGGAGAGCCCACAACCTCCCTAAGTAATTGGTTGTACTGCTCTAACAGTCAGGAAGTTTTTCCTGATGTCCAGCCAGAATCTGGCTTTCTGTAACTTGAGCCAATTATTCCATGTCCTTCATTCTGGGACAATCAAAAAGAGATCCTGGCCCTCCTCTGTGTAACAACCTTTCAAGTATTTGTAGAGTGCTATCATATCTCTCCTCAATCTTCTCTTCTCCAGGCTAAACATGCCCAGTTCTTTCAATCTCTCCTCATAGGGCTTTGTTTCTAGGCCCTTCTCTAAACCCCCTCTGGCTTTTCTGCATCCTTCTTGAAGTGTGGTGCCCAGAACTGGACACAATACTCAAGATGAGGCCTAACCATTGCCAAATACAGGGAAACATTACCTCGCACAATTTGGAAGCTATGCTTCTATTAATGCATCCCAAAATAGCATTTGCTTTTTTTGCAGCCGCATCATACTATTGGCTCATATTCAGCTTGTGATCTGCAACAATTCCAAGATCCTTCTCGCTTGTAGCATCATTGAGCCAATTATCCCCCATCTTGTAACTGTGTATTTGTTTTCTTTTTCCTAGGTGTAGAACTTGGCATTTATCCCTTAAAAAAAAACATTCTGTTGTTTTCAGCCCAGCGCTCCATTCTATCAAGGTCACTTTGACGTTTTTTTCTGTCTTCCAGGGTATTAGCTATCCCACCCAATTTTGTGTCATCTGCAAATTTGATATGTATTCTCTGCACCTCCTCAATACCTCCTTCCTTCCAATTCTACACACACAGTAGTACAATTCCCACCAGGGATCCATAGCGAGAGGAAAGGACTATTAAATAAGTATAGGGCTGTTGTGAGAACTTTATCAATTCAAGGCTGGATTATTGGATCTTGAACTCTGGCAATTAGATTTCTATTTAGCCCAAGTCACATATAGCTACTCTGCTCTGTAGCAGATTTTGACTTGCTATGGGGCAAGTTATTCAAGTTGGCACAGAGCTATATTAGCGTGCCTTAGACTTGCAGTGCCCAGTTCATTATCAGCTTTTATTTTGCAGCTCCCTATTAGATTAAGTGGAGTTGACTCTGTTTGCAGCCTTCCTGGAGAATTAGGCGTGGAGCATTTGGGGAAGAGAATTCCTCCCCACAAACATGGCTATTTTGTATTTTATGAATTTAATTTCAAAATGCCCCCAATGCTATAGCAGTGCTGAAGAGCTGGTTAGTCCAAATATGTATTTGTCACAATACATAATAATGACTATTGGCTGAAGCATTTTTGAGGAGTGAGGAAGGATGTATTTTTCTTTTTAGGGTGCCTCTAGCTTTTGCCATAAGTTTATTCATACATACATACTTCTTTATTACGATCCATAGATCCATGAAAAAAACAAAGAACAAGAATCAAACATGAAATCATACAGTTGGAGCTATTATCAACTTATGTCTAATACATAAAGAGCTCTAATCCTGGCTGCCACTGTAAGAAATTTAGCAACAGCCAAAGTTATTCTTGAGGACTTATCTTCCAACAGAAACTTAACATAAAATTTGTCTGAACTTCTGGACAGTTTGCTCAACAATGGGGTGATCATAAGATGGCGGGCCTGATTATAAAAGCTACAGGACAGAAGGATATGCTCCATTGTCTCCACTTCCATGTTCCTACAGGGGCACCGTCGTTCCTGATAGGGGACACCAGCATATCTGCCCTGAAGTAATTCAATAGAATAAACATTGCATCTGGCCTTGGAGAAAGCAATACGATATTTAGCCACCGAAAGGTTCTTTAGATAAGTTTATTCTACCCCATCCAGTGATGTTTTTGCAGGGTCATGATGTCATTTTAAGATTACCTCTGGCGGATGGAATCTTTGGCCTAATCTATACCTGCAGGCCTTCCGGGATGAGGTGGGGAGGATCTCTGGCGTTCCAGCTTCCAGGAACATCCCCCAGGGTCCAAACACCAGCGCGTCATCCCGGAACTGAAGAGGGACATTCCGGTGCAGCATGTGTGTTTTAAAAAAAGAGCAGAGACATTGCGCAATTGCACGGGCACGATCCTGTGCCAAAAGTAAGTTTTTAAAAACAACAACAACTGCAAACTTGGTGCTGAAAACCACCGAGAGCCATCCCAGGATGGTGAAGATGCTTTGCCCCCCATCCCCGATGGGCATGGGCTCCTCCCGCAGAGCTCTGTGCCTGTCTGATGAGCCTTCTACTTGCAGAGAGGAGGGATGACCCCGGGTGTGAGTGCAACACTGCCTGCGGACCTCGGGGTTGTCCCAGGACCGCAAGAAAACTGGGGGGGGGGGAAACAGTTCCAGTTATCCCAGGACAACCGAGAGCTCATCCTTGGTTGACCCCAGGATCACCTGTGTGTCACTTGGATGCACAGGGATGATCTCAAGCCGAGCGTGGGGTAAGTGGCTGGTGTAGATTAGGCCTTCATCTCCCAAACAGACAGACTAAAATCTAGACTCCATGTTACACCAAATGTTTCTAGCTACCAAAACCAGCAGGAAGATATTTAGCTTCACTCCCACCTGCCTTAATGACTAGTTCAAGGGTGGGCAACATGTGGCCTCCCTATGTTGTCGGTCTGCAACCTGCATCGTACCTGGCCATTAACTATGGCCTTAGCTAGACCTAAGGTTTATCCCAGAATCGTCCTGGGGTCGTCCGTGCCTGCTCCCGGGATATCCTGTGTGTCATTTACATGAACAGGGATGACCCCGGGACGATCCCGGGATAAACCTTAGGTCTAGCTAAGGCCTCTGTTGGCTAGGGCTAATGGAAGTTGTAGGCCAAAAAATCTGGAGTTGCCCATCTGTGGTCTAGCTGAACGTACCTTGAGTTGCGACATCACACTGTTCTGCTCTTCCTTGTTCTTCTCTAGCGTCAGCCAACATTGGTTGGGGAAGTGCAGAACCTCATCCCCATGAAATGAGAGAAGTCCTGCTAGAATTTCTGGAAGAGGACATGTCATGTTTTGTTTGGCCCTAATGTTCAATTCAAAGACATTTACTAGGATGTAGGAAGCCAACAGGACACATTTCTGAATACACGTGGTTAAGATAGGTTAATAAATGCTACAGCAAACTTGAAGAAATATCAATGTGTGCCTCAGGAAAAAAGTTAGCTCTTAATCACATTTGCACCTACCCTCAGGACCCTATGTGTCCCACAATCACATCTGCCTTGTATTTAATTTGTGATCTGCATTAGCATTTAGAAATGCCTGGCTTTGCTAGTTTCCTTTACAATGTGTAGAAAAAACAAATAGGATATTTGAGGGCCTTTCCCGGCATGTGTATCATACTTTTACATATGTCTTTATTGAATTTCATCTTACGGTTTTTTTAGCTTGCTTCCCCAGTGTCTCAATGTTACTTTCTGTGCTGATTCTGTCAACTAAATGGATTTGCATCCACTCCCGGTTTTATATCTTCTGCAGGTTTTAAACTGCACCCCATTTTCTTCTATAGCTGCATTCAGATGTAATGTTAAACTGTGCTTTGAACTTTATGAGAAAGTCTTGGGCTTGTAACTCCCCTTCTGCTAAACCCCTTCTTTGTAGGGGAGGTAATTTGGAGTTTCAGGTTGTAGTTTGTAACAAACTGCTGTTTCCCATTTCATCCAAATGTGGGGAAGTTTGGTTTGGGCAAAGCACAGATAGTTAACAAAGAAGAACAATGCAATTTTAAAAAACTGGAGTAAATAACAGCTGACAGGGAATTTCAGAGGAAAACAGTGTGTAAGAGGGGGCATAACCCAACACCTCCCCCATACTATAGTCCCAATCTGGATTGGGGATCCATTAATGGGTGTTGTGTGTTTTTAGATATTTCCTCGCTCAGACATGGCAAATACGTGCTTAAAATCTAATTTGACCCTAAACAAGTTTGTTTTGCTGTTTTGTTTCTCTGATTCAGATGCTCTCTTTTGATTGCCCTTCTGATGCCTCTCTGTGGTTTCATTACTTTTTGCCTGTTGGATTTTGGATTTATTTTTTAGACTTGATTGGTTTTAACTGTGAATTCTTTTAATTTATTTTGCTATGAAAACTGTCTTAGGAGCCATTTTGGCTGAAGAGCGGCCTATAACTGTAGGAAATAAATAAGTAAGCACATGAAGCTTCAAACGCTCCAAAGCCCTCTTTATCTGCCACCTGTTATTATGGATGATTATAGTGTCCAAGTGCTGCAATGATAAAAGAGAATCATCACTTGGTGGCATTTTCCGTTCTGTGCAGTAGTCCATAAGAATTGGGCCAACTGATGTGGCATCTCTGGCTGAAAATAGGATACAGATGTGGTGACCTCTTCATGATCATCATACATTGAGGAATAAGCTCTGCCATTTTTAGGAAAGGCATAGTTGGGGCCCCAGCCTATTGTACCGTGCTGGCCCCCTCATCACTGAACCCACACTGAGGATTAATCGACACATTATATAAATTGTGTGGTGTGTAGCTGAAGTTTATCTGTGTTTTACTTTAGAATAAGTACATGCAGCTCCAGTTTAGATTGGGAACACCACCCACCAGGAGAGGAGGATTAAAACTCCCCACTACCATTTGCTTCCTGAAATTCCTGTCACCGTGGGGTGGGGGGGGTTAAAGAAAGAAAGAAAAAGTCTTCATTGGCCTCAATGGAAGCCTTTTCTCTCCCTCTTTTTTTAACCCATGCATGAGGTGAGGGGATGATTTGGGGAAGCAAATGGTGGGGGTAAGGTTTAGTTGCCCCCTTCCTGTGCGTGGTCCTGATGTGAACTGGGTAAAAAAGAAAAAAAGAAAAGCCTCAGTTAGATGCTATGCAATTGATACAGCGGGGCTGTTCAGACCCTAACCTACACTCAATGATTGAGTGTGGGTTATTATTGAAGTGTGGGTTGTTCATTGAACTATGGGTTAGGATGTTGTCTGAATGCAGCCAGGTGGCTTGTTAACCATGTGGTGTGGCTTATTTTCTTGAACAACCCACCTTGAAAATCCATAGTTTGTTGTTGGATTGTCCAGAAGGGTTAACTGCATGGTTAACAAGCCATCCCATCAAAAATGTCCTGAGTTTAGACAACACACTAACCCATGGTTCAACAAACAACCCATGTCTCAAAACAGCCCACACTCCAACCATGGAGTGTGGGTTAGTGTGTTGTGTGAACAGGCCCAATGTGTAGTTTGATCCTGAGGAGCTAGTGGTGGGTGTGCAGAACCACTGTGGCTATGCGCTCATACAACTGCAGCTTTCGGTTGCCTGTGACACCACTCTTCCCTTGTTGCCTGAGAGAACTGCTCCAGAGCCCCAGGAAGGCAGCAGGTGCTAAGGGTTCTCTTGCAATTGCCAGCCATAATTGGAAATGAAGATAGAGACAGAGACAGACACACACACACACACACACACACACACACAGAGAGAGAGAGAGAGAGAGAGAGAGAGAGAGAGAGAGAGAGAGAGAGAGAGATTCACTCTTGTGCCTTTGGAGAAACTGCTTATTAATTCAAAAACGCCACGGGAGGGTGAATACAAGGCGGCATGTATGAGTGGGCGGGGGCATTACAGAAACCCACTGTGGAATTAATTATCATTGCTAGTGGAAATAACTCAGAACCCCATGTTTTCTCCTTAGAGAAGCAGGAGGCACAAAGTGCCCATCCTGTCTGCGTATAAGGAAACATAAAGGGAGGTGGATTTCTAATCATTATTTAGACCCTGTGCTGTTCTGGTGTGCAAAACACTTTCGCAATCATTTGTTTTTGCCTCATGAGAGCCCTGTAAGTAATGTCATTATTACTCCCGTTCTATAGATTGGGAATTGAGCAGCTTGGCTCCCAAGAACTGTGAGCAGGAAGAACTCACACGGGGTGAGGGGGGGGCACTTCCCCATCCCAAAACAAACAAACGAGGCTCAAAAAGAGCTGTGGAAAAAGGCCAAACATGAGGATGGAGGAGACAGAGCTGTATAAGTGGTGGTTTATCTCAATGCGTTTCAAGGAAATGCATCTCTTGATCAAGGGATTTCCCTTGGTGCTTTCTGGAAGAGTGCTCCGGGTACCTTGTCTTGCAGCTGGTCTTAGGTCAGAACAAAAACACTAGCCCACCTTTCTTTTTCTGGGGCCAGAGCTAAAGCAAGCAGGATATAGCACTATGAAAGCCGTATGAAAGCGGTATCTAAGAGGTAGGAGCCACAACGAGCAGGATATAGCACTACGAAAGCAGTACACGGTATGTGTAAGTGGGCCCCAACAGTTGTCAGTGCACTTGAATACCGCTATAAAGCAGTAGTGTGGCTCCTCCCTCTTATATAGTGCTTTCATATTGCTTTCATAGTGCAATATCCCACTTGGTGTAGATCTGGCCTGTGTTTGACTTTCCCTTCCCCTCCTGCTCCCTGCAGCCCATTGCATTCCTTGACATGCCTCTCCAGAAAGTTGGGGGACCCTCCTGAGCCGCTTGTGCAAGGTGCCTCCGTCCAATTTTAGATACACACACACCCCACTTCCAGAAGTGCCCTGCATGCCTTCTCACACATTTCAGGAGGATTTCCTAACCAGTGCTGGCTCCAGGTGGGTTTTTTTTTGGGGGGGGGGCAATAGGCAGGGAGCCAATAGGCAGGGGCATCTCCTGCTCCTCCTTCTCACTACCACCATTGTCTGAGCCTGAATAAGAGGCAGGTGAACAAGCAGGTTGCAATGGTGAAGAGGAGGAGCAGGTGCAGGGGGCTCTGGTCAGTGGCCCACTGCTGGCATATGGGGCCTTGGCAGGTGCCCATCCATGCCTATCCTTCCTTCCTTCCTTCCTAGGTCACAGTGCAGAATAATTTTGTTCTCCGTATAGCTTCCAAATCATGTCAGATACTGGTTCCCCTCTATTTGGCCCTGGTTAGGCTTCATCTTGAGTATTTCATCCAGTTCTGGGCACCACACTTCAAGAAGGATGCAGACAAGCTGGAGCATGTTCAGAGGAGGGCAACCAGGATGACCAGGGGTCTGGAAACAAAGCCCTATGAAGAGAGACTGAAAGAACTGGGCATGTTTAGCCTGAAGAAGAGAAGATTGAGGGGACACATGATAGCACTCTTCAAATACTTAAAAGGTTGTCACACAGAGGAGGGCCAGGATCTCTTCTCGATCCTCCCAGAGTGCAGGACATGGAATAACGGGCTCAAGTTACAGGAAGCCAGATTCCAGATGGACATCAGGAAAAACTTCCTGACTGTTAGAGCAGTACGACAATGGAACCAGTTACCTAGGGAGGTTGTGGGCTTTCCCGCACTAAAGGCATTCAAGAGGCAGCTGGACAACCATCTGTCGGGATGTTTTAAGGTGGAATCCTGTATTGAGCAGGGGGTTGGACTCGATGGCCTTCCAACTCTACTATTCTATCATTCAGGGTAGGTAGAGAAATTGCACCACAACAGCCAGAGCCGATGAGCTGCCAGGGAGCTCGCAGCAAATCAGGTGCTGTACTGATTTAACAACAAACACAGAGTGGAGTGAAAGATGTGCCCCTACATCAGCACAATCTTTGCTCTGCTTGGATCTCCAGGAGGTGCACTTTCAAGCCCAGCTACAAAGCCAGTGTTCTTGTGCGTGTTGCTCCCTGCCACCCCCAGATACCTGCCGTATTTGAGACGGAAGATGCAGGAGTTGCTGACACAGCGCTTTGCCTTTTCATCTCCTAGCCTGTGATTTGGTGCCGATAGTTCGGAGGAGCAGGCAGCTTGGGAACAGCCACTCCTGGGAGACAGCAGAACATAATTGGCCTCCCTGTTTTGAACATCAGTTTGCAGCCTGCTAAATTGGAGAAGTGCTTCCATGAAAGAAAGCGACAGTGAAACATCAAAAGAGGAGATTGAGGAACTAATCCGCAGCCCTCTCTTCAGCATACCCAGGGCCAGCCCAAGATATTTGGGTGGATGAGGCTGGAAATCAAAATTCTGTCTCCTCTCCCTTGGGAAAGAAAAATGTAATAATGGTTAGATTTATGATCATTTTCTGTATTTAATTGTTATACTACTAGCAATTGACAGAGTAAAAGAGGAGCGATGGCTCTGGCTTTAATGATGAGCTGTATTGGACATCCACATAGGTTTTTCACTTAAGAAGTTTCTGTTTAAGGGCTTTCTTCTGCTCTCTGTTTGGTGTTTTCATACCAAACTGGAAATTCAAAAGGTATCCCCCACCCACCCCAGGAAACATGTGACCACATGGCATGGCAGAATCCTGCACTGATGTCACACCTTTGCCACCGTGCAACATGAATTTGCTGCAGCTCCAGGATCGTCCATTTATTGCAATTGGCCGCTGGCTCTAAATGGCTTTCTTTGCAGCCGGGATGTACTCCTCCAGCCAATGTATGAGACACGTGGGCAGCAGGAGCAGTGGGCAGGGGAGCTTTTCTGTCCTTTCCAGATGAAATTCTGCCTCTCCTGAGTGCTAATTCCAACAACCCATGCTAGCAAAATAGTGACACTGGAGGCAGTTGATTTCTTAAGTACAGTTTCCAGCTAACTCAATTTAAGATAGTTTTCTCTGACCCCTCTAATTCATAAGATTACTACTTTGAGTTTGCTTTTGCTTTTTATATGCTTTTTAAACCCAGAGGACAACTGCTTCATTCTCCTTCCTCACCCATCTGTCTCCTTCCTCCCACCTGCTCTCTCCTGCACACTGGATTCAGCATCATTTCCTTGCACAGCAGTCATTTGTCACTGGAGTCTCAATTTCCATTACACAAGTCATTCTTCACAGCAGCAGCAGCATGGCTCAGTCCTCTGCTGAATGCCTGCCATCCACAATGGATGGGTCCCTTCGAGCTGAGAGGTGTTTTAGTGAACCTCACACACCTCTCAAGGGGGAACATCAGCGCACACCAAGGCAGCAGGAGAGTCATGTCAGATCCATCACACAGCTGGTTTTGCATGCTGCCTTCGATGCATGGGATCATAGAATCATAGAATAGTAGAGTTGGAAGGGACCTATAAGGCCATCGAGTCCAACCCCCTGCTTAATGCAGGAATCCACCCTAAAGCATCCCTGACAGATGCTTGTCCAGCTGCCTCTTGAAGGCCTCTAGTGTGGGAGAGCCCACAACCTCCCTAGGTAACTGGTTCCATTGTCGTACCGCTCTAACAGTCAGGAAGTTTTTCCTGATGTCCAGCCGGAATCTGACTTCCTGTAACTTCATCCCGTTATTCCGTGTCCTGCACTCTGGGAGGATCGAGAAGACATCCTGGCCCTCCTCTGTGTGACAACCTTTTAAGTATTGGAAGAGTGCTATCATGTGTCCCCTCAATCTTCTCTTCTCCAGGCTAAACATGCCCAGCTGTTTCAGTCTCATAGAATCATAGAGTAGTAGAGTTGGAAGGGACCTATAAGGCCATCAAGTCCAACCCCCTGCTTAATGCAGGAATCCACCCTAAAGCATCCCTGACAGATGGTTGTCCAGCTGCCTCTTGAAGGCCTCTAGTGTGGGAGAGCCCACAACCTCCATAGGTAACTGGTTCCATTCTCGTACTGCTCTAACAGGAAGTTTTTCCTGATGTCCATCCGGAATCGGGCTTCCTTTAACTTGAGCCCATTATTCTGTGTCCTGCACTCTGGGAGGATCGAGAAGACATCCTGGCCCTCCGCTGTGTGACAACCTTTTAAGTATTTGAAGAGTGCTATCATGTCTCCCCTCAATCTTCTCCTCTCCAGGCTAAACATGCCCAGTTGTTTCAGTATCAGTATTCAGGATCAAAACTGTCTGCTTCTATTTACGTAGCTAGAAGGAAAGACCGCTCTCTGTTTGTCTGGGAATTAGTACAGTTGGCTGAAGCATCCGCTTAGCATCTTCTTCCTCCCACTGGGGGAAGGAAGTGTCAAGAGTGATCCCTACTCACTGCTAGTCAAAGCCGGGCCAGGACAGAGCAGAGCGAGAACAACAGTAGGAAAGAAACACAGTGGGAGAATCAGTCCTCCTGTGCTCCCTCATTGTGGGTGCTGCTCACATGGATGGGCCTGCCAATGAGGCAGTGGCTCTGAGACCGCTGGACGCAATCATCAGTTGCCACCATTGCTGCCCCATCCACCTGCTCATCTGTGCATGTAGTGGGAGGCAGAATGAAGCAAAGGGCTGCCTCTGTCTGGGCTAGGGATTAGCCCAGTTTCCACAAGCAGAGCCACATCTGATTCTCATAGCAACTACGCTGAAGGATCCCCAGCCTGTGCTCTCTGTCATTTGTTCTACAGTGCACACAATAGAGGGCTTGATGGCACTCATTTTCTTCATCATGTGTAGAGATATCAGAGAAATCTGCAAAGGATTCGGATGAGTTCATATTTCTATGAATCTGACTTCTGGATTCTGCAGCAGACCAGCTTTTTCTGCACCATATGATTTCCGCGGACTTCCAAATCCATGTTTCTTTTACTTTTTTTGGAGGGATTGGTGTGAATGTGCATTAGCGCAAATGTGCGCATTAGCACACATGCACAAAATTCTCATACATCCCTTAAAAAAATGTCATCAATGAGCAGATGACAGAACGAAACACACCTGACAATCCACAAAACACACATGGAACGGATTTAACTAAATCCGTACAAGTGAATCAGCTCATAAATATGAGGCTGATCCATTGAGCTGTTTGATAGGATGTCAAAGGAGACCTGCTTGTGGCCGTTTTGAGATGGATGCCACATAGCCATGGCTGCATGGCCTAATGCTGGTGCAGCCAAAAATGTGGCAAACAGTCACTATACCATTAAAATAAGACATAAACAACTCAGTATAGCATTGATGTTCAACAACCCACTGCATGGTGCAGGTTGTGTGAATTGTCTGAACGTCCTGTTATCAGGACTCCCTAGCCTGGCCTGATGAACTGTAAATAAGCAATTCTGGGAGCCAAGGTACGTGTACTTTTATTGCACATGCAACTGTGCTTGTGCCAATTCCAACAGGAGGGCTGAGATGAAGCTCAGAAAGGCTCATGTTCAGGTTGCGATCACTGTGCAGTTTAAATAATGGTAGGTGGTGATAGAGCAGAGATGACTGATCACCCCAGCTGCAGCTCCTGACAGTGAAGAGCAGCAACCTTTCTCCCTACCAGCTGGAGAGAGCATTGATTAGCAAATTGTGGAGTCAGAGGACATGGCTTGGCTGGATGTTGTTTCTCTCGGAAGTGGTTGAGAATATGCCATCAACTAGCAAGTCTCAGCCTGATCAGCCTCCAAAGTAGCTATTCATATTGTGTGTCCTGCTCTGCTGAACAACCCCCACCATGCCCTAACCGTGACCAACTCCCCTCCGAAGCCAAGTGTGGGTCTAGCAAGAAAACAAATTCTGTTGGCATTGCTACAGATCCATACATCTCAAGAGCCAGCCAGTGTGTGAACTGCATATGCTGGAGCAGGAGAGCTCATCTCGACAGGATCGGGCTTAAAGCAGAATCAGAACCAGGACACAAGCAAGAGAGGATTCGGCCCAGAATCATGAAAAAGGCAAAGCAGGCAAATGGGCAAAGCCGGGGGCGGGGGGGAGAGAATCAGAACAGTCAGCAGGTTCAAGGGAAACACTGAAACAAAGTCCCAGAAACAGGCAGTCAGGGTGACAGAATTTAATATGGGGTGGAGTCCAATTATTCTGGGCAAAGATAGTTGACAGCCTTTTTCTGATAAATTTTGAAGTACAGGCACTCATCACGACAGTCCCTCTATCTATGCCCCTGCAGAGAGCCCAAAAATGCAAGAAGCTGTGTTGAACCACAATCAACAAACTAATTCTTCCACTTTTCATCTCTACCAGGGAGCAGTTTTTTTTAAAAAAAATAATGGATCCTAATTGCCCATTCAAGGCCACCCTACCCCCCAAAATACTTGGCATTACAACAGGGATAGCTCACAACTACATAGTGTTGCTGGGAAAACTCATTTTGCTCCAGCATCTGGGACCAATTGCACATACCAGGTCATATGCCAGATGCGTACTGCTGTTGCTTTGCATAATCAACCTGGGGCTTCATGATGTGTGGACCCAGACACTAGGGGTTATCTCAGCAGTCAGCTCCACTTCCCCATTGAGGAAAATGCCATTAGGGAGAGTGGCCAGTGGGGCTCTCGGGAGCACTCGCCCAGTGGCACGCATCTGCCCAAGCACTCACCTGCCTGGCCAATGGCAGCCAGAGGCAGCCCTCCGGGCGGGGGGTAGCACACAGTTCACCACTCCTTGCCACTTCACCACCAGAGGTGGCAGATCCACTTCATCTCACGGGAGGGCTGGCCCTGACTTTGGCCATTGGAAGAGAGCAGTGCTCCATCCAGTTCACTGACAATCCTATTGCCATCTTTCTTCATACTAGCAAACAACCGGTTAGTCCCATCATATCCTTGCAGGGTGGAGGACCCCCCAAACTGATCGTAGAACTTTACAGTTGCCTCTTCCAGTGCCACTGAAGAGCTGAGCCAAGGCACAAAGAGAGAAGGCAAAATGACTCTTTCAGTGAGAGAAGGAGGGAACCTCAGCCAGATTCTACAAATATTGTCAAGGAAACTGTATCAGTGAAGGAAAGGAATTAGTCACTGTCTCTGTAGCTATGGCCCCAAACCAAGGAAGAGGGGGAAATTTAGAAGGTATAACTGTCCTTCGCAGCAGGGGAGAAGGTGGATGGGAACTCTCAGACAGACCCCCATCATTGCAGCAACGTACCTCCCTATTGCATAAATACAAAGTTCCTAAGTTAAATTCCGGAGCCAGGATAGTACTTCTGTCAAGGTCATGACGTGCTTGATCATTGGCAAGCAGGCAGATTCTGTCATGATCTTATCTCTTTGAATGCAACTTCCATTTTTGTCTGGAGGGTGTTTTCAAGGAATGGGAATCTGGGAGGGTGAGTGCTTCTGGACGAAAAGCAGGGCTCCAGGAAAACACTGCCAGAAGTTCCTCTTCCCCGATGCAGACAGATGCACCTCTGCTCTTCAGTTTATGGGGGACCCTCACTGATCTAATCTAACTTCTCTGCTAGAACTCTCTAAACGTAGTGATTTTAACATGCAATCCAAGAGGGTCCCATTGTGAATGTAGGGACAGCCTGGATCTTACTGGGATTTCCATTTTGCACCAAGAGGCTGATATACCCCACAGTGGCTTAACTAGGAGTGTTGTTTTACAGTTATTTTATTCACATGAGGGTTGCTTTGCACATGTATGGACACTGTTCAGTGCAGCATTGCTCAGTTGCTTGCACTCAGCTGAGAAAACAGATATTTGAAGGTGAAGCTCTGTCTTTAATATTTGATCTGTGAGGACCATTTCATACATGCAAGCAATTGCTTGCTGTGGCCATCATGAGCGTGTGTGAACTCAGCCTGATGCTAGATGGTAGCTTGTGCTGCTTGAACTGCCCTTTGACTGGTACCTGGCATGTCATCTTATAACCAAACTCACGTTTATTTATTCCTTGATCTATATCATCTATGTCTGTCTGTCTGTCTGTCTGTCTTCTCTGCCTTTCCATTTCAAACTGAAATTCCCAAGGTGGCTAATATCAACAATCAATTAAAAAATCAGATGATTAAAAAAACTAGTTAAAAAGCACAGGTAAAGGCAGAATCAGTGGGGAAATAACAGCAATAGTGAGAGAAGGTAGTGTATTATCTTGAAACACCAATCAGAGTTGGTGGAAGAAAAAGGTTTCCATGTGGCATCAGAACGCCATCAGGAATGGGCCCAGAAGGATTTACCAGGTCAGGATGTTCCACAGCCTGTGGCAGCACAGCAGCTCTCTTCCACACGTCCCCATCTCAGATGATGGTGGGATGTGCAGAAGGGCCTCCACAGCTCATCTGTGTGGATGGGTAGGACTGTATCGGAGAAGGCTATCCTTTAGCAGGGCTGGCCCTTCCATTAGGCAGGGTGAGGCAGCCGCCTCCAGTGGCAATTGCTGGAAGGCAGCACCAAGGTGTTCAAGGAGAGAGTTGTGTGCCCTGTAGCCTGCTCTGCACCCCCTAAGTTAGCCTGCTGCCTTCAGGTTCAGTAGAGGACATTGTCCCATCATCATCAGTGCTGAAGACAGATTAATCTGCCAATCCAGTCTGGTTTTGTACATGGAATGGGAGAGGGCACTATCGTGTCCTTTGCCTTAGGCACCAACATGTTTTCGGCCATCCCTGGTCCTTTAGGGCTACAGTCCTATATGCGCTTACCAGAGAATAAGTCCCAGTGAATTTAGTGGTGCTTATTTCTCTGTGGATATGTATAGGATTGTATATCTGTGTAGATATGTATAAGCATCCATGCACCAGCACTATTGACATTAGAATAACCCAACACCTGCACAACGTCAATAGCCCTTGCTAGTGCAATGGATTTCCCAGGAAACCCACTGCACTAGCAAGCACTATTGACATTGTACAAGCTTTGGGTTATGCTAGCACAACATCAATAGAACTAGTGTACCGGTTCTGCTGGAACCTTCCCTAACTGTTCTGGTCCCAAGATGTTTAGAGCTTTAATTAAAGCTGATATAACCACCATATTTAGGATGGGAAACCAGTACAATCCCACATGATGATCTTGAATGGATTGGGACTGAACAGAAAACAGTACAGGGAGATCTGGAGAGAGGATCAGCTTCACAAATATTATGGCAGAACCAACATATGGTATCAGCAAGGATTGTGGTTTTAGCTCTTCTTTCTTTTCCTTTTCCAGGATGGGAGCCTTTACATTACATTCCAAAACCGGGAAGCCCATGCCTTCTGTCTCCAATGGGTAAGTCATGTGGAGGACTCTTATCCTCCAATCTTAGCAATTCCCCTGGTATTTCTTACCACAGGCTAACATGAAGGTGTGTATTAAGGAACAAAAAGTGGAGAAAGGTGGGAGAAGAGGCTGCTAATTCTGTCACTCACCTGGCACATTTCACCCACTGTACAATTTCATTGGAATTTCCATGAGGAGCAGAACTCTTTTCTTTTTTGCCAATGGCAGCACATCCACTTAGAAAGCAAGCCTCCATATGTCACTCTGAACTTGGCAACTGATACTAGCTGTGAACTGTCATAGCTTTTTCATTCTGCTGATGGAATGTTATGTTTATGCCTCGCCACAGGGTTCACATACAACATGTTGTCATAGAACTGCATTAGTGCTGTGAACCCTTCACAATTCAGATGTTGCTTCCAGAATTCAGATGTTGCTTCCATCAGCCCATTATTTTTAGCTTCCTAGAATTCTCTTCGGTGCATAAACAATTCTAATCTTATTTATTCTCGCAATGACTTATCAGTTAAAGCTAACTTTGGATTCTACGTCATTTGGGGCAAGAGAGAAGAGGAGAAGCGCAGGTTCCTCTACTCCTGTGTAACAGTAGTGTCATACCTGTTGGAAATACTACATGGGGAGCACAAGAAAGAGCACTTGTGCGTCTTCTCCTTCCATGTGATGTAACATGCAAGTTCAGCCATATCATTGTCACCGCTACAAACTAGAACGTTCCATTTGATGTGCAGGTTGAGTGGTGGTGTTCAAAATCACAACTTGCATTTATTGCAAATGATACAGATGACCCATTTGCCACATGCCAAGTATGCAAAGACAAGACCTTTTCATTCCATGTGCAACTATCTGAGGGGACAAAGGTCAACAGTTGGGAGTATATAGCCCTGGCACATGGATCTTGGTTTGGCAAAGGGAGCTGTCTAAATAGAACAAGAGAGGGAGAATATTTCCACTTTTGTGTTGTTTTCTTCCTGAGCTTATTCGTTCATGATTTGTTGAATAAATCATGCACATAAAACCCTGTCAGCCTTCTAAAGCCAGTCCTTCTCTTAGTGGCTAGAGAACTGAAATCATAATGAAGATGGTTCACCTTATGTAGTTTGTGGGTTTTTGTAATTTAGATTTCTGCACTGGAAAAGGTCATATCAGTCATTTACTGTCTTACTCCTAATTACCAGCCCTCATAGAACAAATAGACTTGTCATCCGGCCTACATGATGGATTCATTTTAAGCCTTCATTACCCAGCATGGCCTCCTGCAGTTATGGAACTGAATGGGCAGAATGACTGTAAATCTGACTGAAATTGTTCTATTCAAAAATGCTGATGGTAAAAAAAGAAAGAACGGGAAACAAATTTTGAAGTAACTGGGCCGTTTTCTTTTCTCTTTAGCTTTGCTCCATTGTGTGCTACGTCTCTCAATATTCTGCTTATATGTGAACTCAGAATACATGTTTCAGTTTGCCTCAAATTATACAACTAAAATTGGTGGCACGATTTGGCTAATTATCATCCTGAAAAACCATTCTTTGTTTCTCATTTATTGTGTCACCATCAAAATTATTTAAGTGGCTATCTGTCTGAACTCCCTTCTAAAAATTATTTAATGAACCTATTTTATATGTCACCCTTGCTAAAGTAGTAACACTTTGAAGCTGGACTGGCCCTACCAATAGAAGCAGTTACCTCCGGTGGCAGAGGCTGGGAAGCAGCAGCAAGGTATTGCTGGAGAAACCTGTGTCCCATATGTGTCCCATATGGCCTGCTGTGCATCTTTTAAGTTAGCCTTCTGCCTTTGAGTTCAATGGAGAATGCTGCCCATTACCAGTCTTGAAGACAAATGCATCTGCCAGTCCGGTTGGCTGTTTTACTTGGAATGGGAGGAGGTGCCATCTTGTTCTTTGCCTCAGGCAGCAGAATGTTTTGAGCCAGCCCTGCTTCCAGGGCAACCTATGCAGAATTATTATTTTATTTATTTACAATATTTATATACCGCTCCCCATTGAAAATTTCGGAGCACTGTACAAGATAAAATAAAAACAGAATAAAACACTTTAAAATAGATTTTAAAAGAAGCAAAATATACAGTGAACCATGGTTGGTCATTAAGGAAAGGCTTCCTGGAATCATGACTTTTTCAGGAGGTGCCGAAAAAAATACAAATTTGGCACCTGCCTGACCTCCAGAGGCAGGGAATTCCATAGGAGGGGGGCCACCACGCTGAAGACTCTTCCCCTGGTGGACTCCAGTCAGAGAATGGGTGTATGAGAACACACACAAATGAGAACACACACATACAAACACAAATATAAGAATCAATAAAAAGCAAGAGTCAAATAGATTACATAGCAGAAAGCAGCAAACTGACAGCCCTAGTATATATCAGAAGAGCATCCCACTTTTCAGATTGGGACTAAGGATAGGCCTGAAGTCTGAAAAGGTTGAAAACTATTGTAGAGCATAGACTCAAAGAGTTGGAAGGAGCTATTTAGGCCATCAAGTTCAACCCCCTGCTCAGTGCAGGAATCGAGATTAAACCATTCCTGACAGATACATTGCTGTAGAATTTTGGCTTTGGATACGGGAAACATAGGATCAGAACTCCTGCTGAACTCACTGGGTGGCGTTTGGTAAGCCAGTCTTATTTCAGCCAAACTATTCATTGTGAGACTCAAGCAACACTCTGGACCCTTTGGAAATGGGGGAAGTTACTGCTGGAACAACAACAACAAACTGAATACATACATAGATACATATGGATACATACTTATATGCATACGTACTTATATACATACACATACACCATACTGTATTGGAGCTGGGTTGGGCTGAATGATAACACCAGCCAAAGCATCTCTTTGTTCTATCTCCTGCCTCATTATTCGGCCATTTTCTTTCTTCTTGCAGGGGGATTCCAGGGAAGAAGTGTGGCACCATCATCCTGTCAGCTGAGGAACTGGGTAACTGCAGGGTGAGTAATTCTCTGCTTTTTAAACTTCTGGTCTGTTCCCGGGGAACAAATCAGAAAAGCAAAGAAAGTTGCTAGCTGCCAATGTCTTGAATTCAAAAGCCCCAAGTGCTGTAGGGCAGGGGTGTTGAGCCTCTTTCAGCCCAAATTCAATTCTGGAGAAGCTCTTGGGAGCCACATTTCAGTGGTGGATGGGGCTGATGGAAAAAGGGGTGGGGCCAAAATACAAAAAATACCAGCATATTTTAGTTCAAAGCTCTTACTGCAATAACCACATCTTAGGTGGAGAAGCATGTCCACCTTTTAGAATTGGGGAAATGCACAAAAAGCAGGAAACTGCTAATCTATGGGCAGCTGGGGGGAAGAAGTGTGGCCAGAGGAAGTGGGTGTGGCCAGCTGGGAGATCCTGGTGGGCCGGATTTGGCCCCCACGCAGGCCAGGTTTGGCCCATGGGCCTAAGGTTCAACACCCCAGCTTTAGAGTACCATACAGTACAGGTTGTTGCCTCTTGGAGTCTCACCCACGTTCATGCTGCATCAGGGTCAGGTACGTGATATTGCAGAGCACAATGAGTCACTCCAGGTCCTGTTTTTATGTGATGCTTGGCCATGGGCCAAAAACATAGCCTAGCAAATATTCCATCTGACTGCTGCCTCATTTCAAAAGTGCTTATTATGTGTGCTGGCCCATATGCATGCAGTGCTAGCACTTTGGAGAGTGCTGCCTCCTGGCGCTGTGTGGTGCTGGTATGCTCACTTCGTATGCGTCTAGACTTTGTATGGCCAGCATCACATTTAAGCTGGACCTTGAGGAGGCCTCTGAACTTTGGGATGGGACGGTCTGTTGAAGCAATTGAATGAATAATAATAATGATGATGATGATGTATTTATTTGTTACCCGCCTCTCCCTCTGGATGGAGGCGGGGTACAACACAAATGCAAACACCATAAAATACATATAACTAATTAAAACATTTAAAACTAATACATTATTAAAAGCAGAACATTATTAAAAGGCATCTTAAAATTCAACTGGGTAGGCCTGCCGGAAAAGATCAGTCTTTATGGCTTTCTTAAATTCTGGAAGACTGTTAAGTTTACGAATCTCTCCCAGCGAGCCATTCCACAAACTGGGAGTGGCAGAAGAAAAGGTACTCTGGGTAATAGTTGTCAGCCTGGTTTTTGTTGGCTGGAGTAAATTCTTCCCAGAGGACCTAAGTGTGCGGGGCGGATTGTACGGGAGAAGGCGATCCCGCAGGTAGCCTGGACCCAAACCATGTAGGGCTTTAAAGGTGATAACCAACACTTTATACTTTGACCAGAAACTAATTGGCAGCCAGTGAAGAGATTTTAAAACTGGTGAACTGTTTGGTAGGGCCTGAGACGAGAGCTCAGCAGAATCATTCTAACGCAGAGAACAAACTGTGCAGCTCCAGGGAGCCATAAGCTTGCAACAAGAGATTCCATTCTCTTCAGCTCTTTATTGCTCTAGGGGGAGGATACTCCAATGTAAGCTCAGCATCGACTGCAGTTGATGGCCAAATACTCCCCATAACAGCTCTCAGAGGCTAGCGCTGAGATTACAGCCGATGTCAGCGGCTGAAGTGTGGTCACAGCTGGAAGCGAAGAGTTCAGCTTTGTGCTAAAGGACAAACAAGGACAACCACGAAGAACTGAGGAGGGTGTGGAAAGATTGACGGTACAGAGAGATGGATTTGATGCCTAAACCATAAGGAATCTGCTGTGTGGGTAGAGGCAGAGCCCATATGAATCTGTGCATAGGACTGTGCGGATGAGTATCTCATGTTACAGTGGTATCACAGAATGTTTCATCATGAGTGTTAGGGGTTCCCCCCTCTGTTTGGCACTAAAAGTAAGCTCTCAGTTATATACGCACATTTGGCATCATGTGGGACCAGTTGCAGATAACAAAGCAGGAAAAAGCATCCTTATCTAGCGTTTTTGCTTATTTGTGTCTATGGATGTAAACATGTGTCTTAAAATGTGGTACTGGCACTATGTAATTCACTAATATTCACATTAACCCTTCATATGCATAAAATGATGCACCAACAGGGTTAGGGGAAGCAGAGCCATCTTGAGTGCCTTTTTTTTTGGTAGGCGGGGTGCAAGTGAAATCAATCAACAAGCTACAGGGGCATATATTATAGAGAAACAGTGTGGTGTAGTGGTTGAGATGCAGTGTAGTGGCTGGAGTGTTTGACTAAGACTAAGGAGGCCTGGAATCAAATCATCAGTAAGCCATGAAATTAACCAGGTGGTCTTGGGAGAGTGACTCCCATTCTATCCTACCCCGCAGGGTTGTTGTGAGGATAAAAAGGAGAGCATTCATGTATGCCTTTCTGAGCTGTAGCAGGAACAGCAGATACATATGTAATAAATGAATCAATGGCAGTTCGTGTTAGGCTCCCAGCCCAGCATCAGCATAGATCAGCTTTCTCCAGCTTCATCATCCATGTCTATTGTTTTGCTGGGTGGTCTTGATGGGAAGTGTAGTCTAAATATCTGGAAGGCACAAGGTTGGAGAAGGCTGTTATAAACCTATAATCTGTGGCCTATTGCATGGGGCACATTTTTCTCTTTCTTTCTTAGCCCTGTAAGTGTGCCTTAGGTCACATCCATCCACCGAAATCCTTTCCCCTAGGTCAGCTGTCCCCAACCTAGTACGCTCCAGGTGTGTTGGAGTACAGCTCCCATCATCCTCTTGCCCAACCTGGGGGAGCACCAGAGGCCTGTCTTCATGATGCCAGGTTGGCACCACCTCCCTCTTCAACACTGCGCTTTCCCACCCCTGGGGTGGCATTGGGTAATCCCAAAGTCGAGGAGAATGCGCAGGGTTTCTGGACAGCCATCCAATCGCTGGTCGCCTTCCACCAGGCTCTACCCCCAGCTTGATCCCGGATTGGCCATGGAGCGCTGTTACATGGTGGAGGGCCCATGTTGATGTCACTCCCTTTGAAAAAGTCGGGGTAAATCCCTGACTTTTTCATATCGCAGCATCGCGATATGGTTGCTGTGAAGCTGCACTCACGTCGTCTAACTGATGCGGTGCAGATCCACAGCAACCATGGGGCTTTCCCTGCATGTAAACAGCCCCCAGGTTGGGACGGCGGCTCTTGAGTCTTCTCCCCCAGCCAAGCTTCATCAGAGGAAGCAGCTTAAAGGGAGTTCTGAAGCGCACCTTTGCTGCAGAGGTTAAGGGAGAAAACCCAGACTTCTTCCTTCAGAGGAAGCACCACATCTGGAATGATGCTGTGAGCATTATCAGTCATGAACTTGGGTTGTGGGGGAGACCCAGACAGACAGCTGGCGAGGCTGTGCCTGAGTAAACCCAACAGTCAAGTATCAGCTGCTCACTTAGGGGCTCAGCGCCTCTCCACTGCCACAACCAGCTTGTTAATGACACAGAATAGTACAAAACAGCACAGTTGGTGTATATATCTTTCAAGAGAAACACAGGCCTGTCTAGACACCAGCAAAGCAGACTCTTTCATTCTCTTTCTCTCCCACATACAGAAAAGAACACAAACACTATCACTGCATTTTTCTCACCTCCTCTCGCCCACATTTCTGACGTCTGCAAGAAGCAGGGTGGGTTGGGGAATCCAAATTGCTCTTCTAGACAGACGAATGCAGGTTTTCCCTCCTCTCACACACACTCATATTGAATTCCCACCATGGGAAAAAATGCATTACAAAGCAACTCTTTTTCATGTGGGTGCCCACGTGCCTGTCTTTTTGTGTGCAAATGGATACACACACCTAATACTCGTAATTACGTCACCCACACCCACACCCACACCACCCACTACTGTTTTATAGTTCTCTTCTGCTTTTGCACACTGGTACAGTAGTTACGTCATAAGATAGATGTGGGGCACTCTTCCATTTGCTCATAAACATGAAACACACACACCCTTCAGCTCAGTAGATGCATTCTGGTTTGTGCATGCTGCTTCTGACACTAATGTCCACTCAGAATTTCGGGGGTGCGCTTGAATGCATTCAAAACAGCCCACCGTCTGTTGTGCTATAAAGAGAGTTTAACACCCATTTCTATTGGAATGAACCAAGACACAAGCGATTACTTCCACATGAGCCATCTTGCAGCCTGTGCTAGAAGTGGGCTTCACTCTTCCCCTTGCATTGAGGATATTTAAAAATGGCTGTTAGGAGATTAACTGAGCTTCTTCAGCCATTTTTTCTTGTTGATGGCTCCCTGACCCAGAAAATGTGTTAGTTCTGATAGCAGGACACACAACAAATGCTGAGGCTTCTTAATCAAGTGAACTGTGTTTGCAGTTTTGCAGCTTGTCCATCCTTTTTTCTTATTACAGCTCCTGAGGAAGGATTCTTCTGAATCCGAAATGTTGAGCGTTTTTACATCGTTACGAAAATAAAACGTTCACTGTTGTTTATTTGCACACAGCACCAGAGCTCGTCTCTCTTTCTTCCACCTCCTTACTGGTGCCAGTTCCCTTCACCTACCAGTCCCTGACTTCACCATCACCTCAGGGGGTTCACGCAGAATGATGGCTTGGAAAAATTGCCATAGCAGGCGAGCCAGACCACAGGCAGATGTGTGTGTCTGCATGGAGGGGGCGAACACTGCTGTGACACACCCCTCCCACCAGGAAACATATAACTCACCAATGTCCATTGATCTCCAATCATGTAAGTCAGCAGAACATAGGAATCTGTCTTATACTGAGCAAGTCCATCTTGCCCAGTATTGTCAACACTGGCTGACAATTCTTCAGGGTTTCAGGCAGGAAATTTTCCAGCCCACCCTGGAGATGCTGAGGATTAAACTGGGGACCTCCTGCCTGCAAAACAGGTGCTCTGCCACTGAGCTATGGCTCCTCTCTCTTTAGATTCATCCTTAGTCCAGAGAGGATGCAAAAGATGTGGCTTTCATGCCCTTGGTTTCCTCTAGGACAGGTGTGGGGAACATGTGGCTCTCCAGGTGTTGTTAGACTGCAACTCCCATGAGCCCTTGCCATCATAGTCAATGGTGAGAGAAGATGGGGGTTGTAGTCTGGCAACATCTGGAGGGCCACACTGTGTGGCGATGCCAGGGGGCACGGGGGGGGAAGTGACCCCCCAAACAAGGAGCTTGCCACTCCAGCTGCTGGCAGAGCCAGCTTTACCAGGAGGACTCACCCAGACAGGGCAGCCTCGGCAAGGCATGGCAAGGGTTAACACATTGGCTAATACATGCTACCCTACATTTATCAATATATATGACTTAATTCAGAATATATGGTTAGGATGGCAGTTTTAGTGCGAGATACACCGTTATTTTTCTTTCAGACATCTTAACATGTGGGATACAGCCTGCCCACCTAGAAATATGCTTTGCCCCTTCTGTGCTCCACCTGAATTTTTTTTCTGGTGCCGCCACTGGCTGCACATTCCCCACCCCCTGCTCTAGGAAAACTAGCAGCTCTTTACCTGTTCACAGTTGCTCCATTCCTGGAACTATCTGAGCACCTTCTGCTTTCAGTGGGCCCAGCCATGAAGCCAGAAGAGAGCGATCATTTCCTTGATATGGATCTTGCAACTAAGAATGGCTCTTCTTCAGGGCTCCTGGTCAAGCCTGGTTCTTTGGCCTGAGCAACAGAAAGTCTCAGCTTGCTGTTGTTCCCCTTCACAAACCAGCTCACCTTGTTTTTGCCGACCTAGCATGTGTTCCTCTCACTTCTTGACGTTGCTACCGTCACTGCCTCAGCAGGAGTCAGGACAGTTGGGAGCAGACAGGCCACTCTGTTTATGGTCCATGTCAATTTTGCATCTGCTCATTCATAAGTACGTCTTGTTCCTTTTCCACATTAACGTACAAGTTTCTGTTTCTTTACAAAAATCTGCATGAAAACCTGTATATAAATACACGTTTAACTGCATATTTTTGAACGAATTTTCTCAGAGAGCACACATTTATAAATATGTTTTATTTGCATGTATGCATTTCTCTACATACTTTATTCTGAAATCTGATTGTTTAAAAATGGAATTTTGGTACATTTTTATATAGACTTGAATTGCAAAATTCCAACCTGGGAAGTGCATATCAGGTCAGTTTGCATCAGTATTCACAAAGATCAAATTCTTCAAGCATCCCTAGATGACAATATTTTATTACCAGGGAACATCACAACGCAGCTCATGGGAAGCCAGCCCTGCATAGTTGCTGGCATCTGTGGACTAGGGATGGACAAGAATTTCGTTTTGATTTGTTTTTACCTCTGATTTGCCCCATTCACAACCCTGAATGCAAACATGAATGGGAGCGCAGTTTTCAGAAAAAGCTCCCATGTTTCTGAAATTGCATTTGTGTTCAAAGTGTGCATTTCCCCCTGAAAAAAATGTGCTTTTTTTTTTTTTTTAAGGCACATTTTATTTTATTTTTATTTTAAAAAATCACACTTGAATCTTTGGGGGGAAAGTGTGCACTTTGGGCCCACACTTTTAAAAATGCATACTGACATGCACACGTTTCCTGTTTGAACGAAAAGAAAAACAGTTTGCAATCAGAAATGTGAGCAAAGTGGTCAAGGTTGAAGGTGGAACTTGGAGAATCTTGGGAGAATGCAAACACCACTGATTTTGCCATCCCTCCTGGGGACTGTGGAGGACGAGAGCAGATGTCCAAATAAACATGCTTGAAGTCCACAGTAGCCAGTTTCTTTATTCTGGGGTGGCCTGGCTTCTTCCTAAGCATGGTCGCTGGTGGTGGGTATGCTATTACTTTTTGAGGGGTGCCCACCAAAGCAGAAGTAACGTAATGCAAGTTGCTTTTGGCCTGAATGGCAAACCTCTTGGTCACCACTCCAAAAGCAGAGTGGAATGCATCATGTCTGAACTGGAGGCAGCCCACCTAAAGTGATGGCACACCATGAGACCTCTGTACCATTGTGCCCAGGTCAGAAGCAGCATCTTTCTCTCTTTTATGCCACCTTTGGTTTGAGCGGTGTCATTTCCTGCACGGGGAGCCATAGTGCTCAGGATAAGAGCTGCAATAAGGAGGAAAAGCAGTAGAGAGTCTTGTGGCACCTGAAAGACTAACACATTTATTCTGGCATAAGCTTTCATGGGCTAGAGCCCACTTCATCAGATGCATGGAGTCTTATGGAGAGTTTCAGGATTATATACAGTATATAACAGTGGAGGTGGGGGAAAGACTTGCAAACAATTGGGCTAGAAGGAAATTAAATGCAAAAAGTAGGGATGTGCCAATCAAGCAGAATTTGAGCTCACCAAAGTTCTCTGAATTCCACCCCAAAGCTCATTCTGACTCGAGTCCATATCAGATTGCAAGCTTTTTTTCCCCACATGAAAATCTGAGTGTAGTTCCATGTGTATTTTTTTCAAATCTACTCATCAAGTTTGCCCATTTTTGAAATGCATGCATTTTTAGAATGTACACATTTTGAAATATACACATTTTTGAAAGGTAAACATGCTCTTGTATGCTTCTTGGGGAGTGAGGTCCACGAATCACATTGGAAATTTGTAGACTTTTACTGCAGATTACATCTGAGTCCATGTTTGATCAAGAAGGTGCAAACTGGGTAAAATCCTGATCAAAATAAACAAATTTCTCACACATCCCTACCAAAGAAGTGACAATCATATTACTAAAAGTCGTCATTCACAGTGCAGTTGCTGCCGGTAATACAGACATTCTGGCACTAAGTAAACCAATTAATACATGTAGTATGATTTATTTATTTTTTAAATCCTTCATCCGGATTTAAACCTCTACTGATAGAAGTGAACCTGTTGATGAAGTCTAACTCAGGAGTCTCTTACTTTAATCTCCCTTTGAAGTTTCATTGCTCCACAATGGCCACTTTAAGATAAGTGACAGAAGCATCCAGAGAGGCTGAAACATTAACCTGCTAGTTTTTTTAAAAAAAATATTGCCATCTCTGATGTCAGTTCTTCGTCCATGTATTCTTTTCTGTGGAGACTTTCCTGTTTGTTCTATGTAGAATGCAGAGGAGCATTGCTGACAGAAAATAGCAAATATGACACTAGAAGATGAGCAAGTGAATGAATCCCTCATTTTGTAGATGACATTATTTAACCCTCTCATAGCATTTCCAGAGTAGATATAGGGACAGTGCAGGCATCTGGGTTTGTTGCAGGGTCTGGACCCTGATTGTATCCTTGCTTTGTGCCTTTCTATTGCTAGAGGCTTGCTAAAAATCCTTTATGGGCTTTACACAAAAGCTTGTGCTAGAATAAATGTGTTAGTCTTTAAGGTGCCACATGACTCTTTGTTGTTTTTGCATTGACTAACATGGCAACCCTCTGGAAACTGTTACTAAGAAGGAAGAGATCCGGTTCTAAGGCTGAGCACCCTCATCACCTGGGAGCCTTTTAGGGTGCAATCCTATATATGTCTACTCAGAAGTAAGTCTGATTGACAACCTTGGGACTTACTCTGAGGTGAGTAGGTATAGGATTGCAGCATCTTCTACTCCAGGCCACCTTTCTTCGCTGGACACATTTCCCCATATTTCTATTTCCCACTCCCTTTTCATCTCCACTGTGGTCCCCAAGGATATTGTGCTCTTGAACATCCCAGGAGGCATCTTCTAGAGCCAACGTGAAGTTTCTCTTACCAGAACCAGTAACGCCATTGGGCCATGATCGGGCAAATGTGAAGAATTAGGGATTTCCTTTACCCTTGACATTCTGACGCTTATATGTATTTCACTGTGCCTGAGATCAGGGGCTGTTAATAGGATTATTCCTCACTCTGATGTATCAGTGCACTCTGTTATCCCTGGTGGATTTTCCTGTCCAACTACCTGCTTTGCTGCTACACCCACTGGGGATACTGATGCTAGCATGGAAAAATGATGCTCTCCAAGCGCCCTTTAGTAAGCATGAAAATGTGCACCATCAGGGGAGTCAAGGCGGCTCCTTCATGTTCGAAAGAGTCAACCTGCTTCTACACTGGATTCTTTGCCACCTTTGAGCTCTGCAACTCTTATTTCTGACCTGCCTTTCTCTAGTGCTTTTCAGCTTAGGATCTCAAAAAGCACTGAGCAATTGTTAACAAACCATAATGTTGCATCCAGATGGATAGATGGAAACACGGAGAGGAGGAGGCTTGCCCAGAAGCACAGCTCAAGGCAATAATAACACCTGGAGTGGAGTTTAGACACCCTGGTTGCCCTCGCTTTGATCTGCTCCCTAAGCTGCGTTCCTCCTTTCACTCCGCTACAATGGTGTCCTTAGAAAGATTAAATGCTTACATGCACATGGTGAGTCATTCGTTTCTTGCTGAAGAAGGGCAGCTGCTTACTGCCTGCAGCAGCAAGAGCCGGGAATTTAGCAAAACAACTGAAGGATTGTGCATTGAGTTGAAATCACGGTGTGTAAGGTTAGACGTTAACCTACTCTGGCTTCCTCTCGTGAGTGCCTACTGCTGGAGAATATCTTGTCTCGTACCAAGATCTCAGTTGACTTTTCATCCCAAATGTGCCATCTCTAACCAGATAGTGGTCCTCAGTCCTTTTCACACTGGCTCAGCATTAACATCAGGCTCATTCAAATGAGCAAGCTTGCCTACTTCATCCCCACTCTTAAAGAATTTATTTATTTATTGCATTTTTATACTGCCCAATAGCCGAAGCTCTGGAGCATGACCACAGCACCATGTTTTGATGTGTGTCTAGAGAGTTACACAGTCATTGGGATAGCTTGCAGCTTCTGTTTCTGCTGCACTGCAGGCGGTTCAGTCCAAAATCGATGGCCCAGGCACGGCATAAGATGCATCACATGTATTCAAGGCTAATTGCAAATCTCTGTCAATGCCAGACTGGATAGTGTAGATTAGAAGGGGGAAAGGAGTTCTACAGAGATGGATTGTCACAGCCCTTGAAGTGGCTCACTGAGATGACACCATGGAGAACATACAACTGAACTACATCTGGTGCCCTCTGCATCACAAATGAATACATAAGTACCTTGTTTAAGCTACTGGATGAATGTGAGGTCCCATGACTATGAGCGTGGTAGCTGCTCTGCTAATGTTGTAATCCATGGGTGGTAAGGCTAACCAGAAGCCACCTAGAAGTGGTTCTCTTTAGGGGCACAATCCTATTGTTTCCACCCTCAATGACAATAAGCTCCAAACCCCAAGGCTTACAATTATCCAATGCAGATGGGAAGTGTGGCAGAGGCGTACTTCACCTCCCTGTCATCCTACTCTGCATTTTTGCTACAAGGGCTCCCCCACACCATCTAGACTCCTGTCCACCCTGCCCACTGAAATGCCTCCTTTCCTCATCCTCTGAGGTCAAGTTTCTGGCCTCGGAGAGGCTGCTGGGGAAAGGGAGTCATAGTGCAGATTTCTGCCCCCACCCCACCCCACCCCACCCCTCGAGGTCAGAGCACTGTCTTCAACCTCAGATCTGGGAATCAGAAATATCTTATGGTTCCTCAGATGCTGTCTAGGTGCCATAGGATTGCTCCCTATCTGTGATAACAGGCTTCTAAGGCCTCTGGTAAACCATGATGTGCAGCCCAGGTCCCCAGAATTCCTGACCATAATGTAAGGAATGGTTCTGATGGTGGCAGCACGATCTGTGACTGACTGCCAAGCTGAATACTAACAAGGATCCACGGCATCGTTGAATCTATGCCATATGTGGGATGCTGTTCCAATCAAGATTTTATGTGTTCACAAAGCAGCAATGACACTCATCAACAAATATGTGACCTTTCTCTCTCTCTCTCTCTCTCTCTCTCTCTCTCTCTCTCTCTCTCTCTCTTTTTTTTTTTAAAAAAAGCCCATTCCCACCTAGATAACAAAAGCAGGTATAATCCTAAAAATGTAGGTTGATTTAAACTCTAGAAACCTCAAAAGAGTATTGGACCATTTGCCTAAAATGAAAACAATTAAACAATCCTGGCTTCTACAAGGAGCACTGTTTAAAGCTCGAATATTTATATCCCACCTTTTTTCCTCCAAGGAACCCAAGGCAGCATACATAATCCTCCTCCTCCTCTCCATTTTATCCTCACAACAACAATCCTGCGAAGTGTGTGACTAGCTCAAAGTCACTCAGTGGGTTTCCATGGCTGAGTGGGGACTAGAACTCAGATCTCCCGACTCCCAGTACAAGGCCATAGCTAGACCTAAGGTTTATCACTGGATTGTCCAGGGGTCAAACCTGTTCATCTAGGTGACACACAGGGGATCCAGTGCTCAGGCAGGGGCGAACCCTGGATGATCCCAGGATAAGCCTTAGGTCTAGCTGTGGCCCAACACTTTAGCCACTCCGCCACACTGGCTCTCACAATGTTCCTAACAGAGAGTAGATTGGGGTGGGGTGGAGAGATGCTTAATTGCCACTATCAAATGAGTGCAAACATGAGGTTGTTGTTGTTGTTGTTGTTTTTAAAAAAAACCTTAATTCTTTGGTGCAATATAACATTGTTAGATCCTAGGTGACCAGCTGCTTTGGATTTTTTAGCCTTGCTTCTTGCTATTCCAGATCCTTTCATTATCCATCAATGTAAATTTCCATCAGTGGTGACCTTAAATCCCTCTTCTACTTCCCATTAGGCCAGTTTCAGCCCTGGCTTCTCCTGCTGTATGCCTTCCTTCCTTACTGTATGCATGAAGGAGTTTCTTAATGTTACTCCATTAATTCAGCAGCATAATTGATAGACAACAACATGTTTTCTGCTTCTATTTCCAAGGATGTGGCCACAATGCAGTTCTGTGCCAACAAGCTGGACAAGAAAGATTTCTTTGGAAAATCTGATCCCTTCATGGTTTTCTACAGAAGCAACGAGGATGGGACGTAAGTACAAGTGATTTTGCTCTCGTGGCAGGTGGTTTTCCCAGATCATCACCGAGTCTGCTTCGGTGCCCTGCAGTGAAATGCTGTTCCAAGCAGTTTTTATCAAGAAGCATTATGCATTTCGCTTGATAAAGATTGTCCTTGAAACACACTGGGAACCATACCCATTGTGCAGCTGCCCTCCCCCCCCGCCCCCATTTGTATAAGGGGTATGCAACTATAGAGCAGGGATGTGGAACCAGGAACCTCTTTTCAGCCCGAGGGCCAAGTCATAGAATCATAGAATCATAGAATAGCAGAGTTGGAAGGGGCCTACAAGGCCATCGAGTCCAACCTCCTGCTCAATACAGGAATCCACCCTAAAGCATCCCTGACAGATGCTTGTCCAGCTGCCTCTTGAAGGCCTCTAATGTGGGAGAGCCCACAACCTCCCTAGGTAACTGATTCCGTTGTCGTACTGCTCTAACAGTCAGGAAGTTTTTCCTGATGTCCAGCTGGAATCTGGCTTCCTGTAACTTGAGCCCATTATTCCATGTCCTGCACTCTGGGATGACCAAGAAGAGATCCTGACCCTCCCCTGTGTTGACAACCTTTCAAGTACTTGATCATGTGTCCCCTCAATCCTTTTGGAGGAACTCGGGCAGGGGGGGCTATATTCCAATTGTGGGTGGGACTGAAGGCAAATGGGGGTGGGCCCAAAGGCAAAAGGGGATGGAGTCAAAATCCCAGCATTATTTACCTTACAGCTCCTACTACCATTAGCTAAATCACTAGCGTAGGTATTTCAACCTTTTACACTGCTTGGGTGGAGGACTGCACAAAAGTCAGGAAAGTATGAAACGATCAGTGGTTAGAGGGAAGGGGTGGAGCCAGGGAAAGAGGGCATGTGTCAGGATCAGGCTTGTTCTCCCTAGTGTGGGGGAAAGGGTTTCAGGAGGTCAATCAGACTCAGAATCTGGAGGAGGAGGATGAGAAGACGGGAAGTGGGGGACGAGAGCCTCCAAGACTCTTCAGGAATCAAGGAGGAATCTTCCCAGTAGCTTATTGCAGAGAATGCAAATGATTCAGAGCCCATTCTCCCCTGGTCCCTGGGAACCCAACCTTTGTCAGAATGGGAGGGGATTTGACAGATCCCAGAGTCTGCTGCAGGGTCAAGTGGGTGTAGTTGCAAGCAGGTGAGAGGCAGTCTACCAGGCAAGCCGCTCACTAAATACTTCTCCAGAAAGACCCTCCTTGGGGCTAAAGTGGCTCTTGGACTGCACAGTAAACTCTCCCTTGTAGTTGAAAGGGCAACTGCCTAGCTTAGTTAGCCTAATTAAGCTTAGAGGAAAGCTCCTAGCATTCTCACTTCCTTCAGGTGTGAAGAGATCTTTATTTGCTGAATAAAGCTTTGTGGATTACATGGCAAACCTCTTTATTGTCTTGCATCTCAGCGGGAGGGCTTGGAATCATGAAAGCATGCCCACCTGGGGAACCCCAGAGGGCTGGACTAGGACCCCAGGTAGGCCAGATTTGGACCACAGGCCTGGGGCTCAACATCCCTGTAATAAATTGTTTGGAGCCTCTGGATCCAAACAATTTAAGCAACAAGCAGTGGAGGCTGGTGGCTCCGATGTCAGTGGGGATGTGTGTGAATCATCTCTGGGTTTCAGTCAGCCCCACTCAGAACTCTAATGCACTTGGCTCCATTAGACCCTGTTGAGAAGACACACTAAGACAGGGTGGTTAAGCATTTTGAGCTAAACATTATGGCTTAGCGTTTCATGTGAACCATTCCTAACCAGGGTGGCTGCATAACCATGGTTTAAACATGCCCACTTACCATTTGCTGCAAAAGGGTTTGTGGCCTAATCATGGTATAGCGTGTTGTCTGAACAGGCCCTTAGAGTTCTGACTGAAACCTGGAGCGGATTCACCACCTCCCTGACTTTGGCGCCACCAGCCGCCACTGGCAACGGGGAAACATTGGTTGAGCTGGGATGCTCAGAGGACTCCAATCCATGGCATATAGGAGCGTCCCCTGAGTAAGGACTGGTAAGGATGTTGTTAGCATAGTAATTATTATGTAACTAATGCTTACTACTACTAATGACATTAGGGTCTTATGAAGTCAGTGGTATGCACCATCTTGTTGTAATTCAGCCTCATATTTTAACAACTCACCTGGTGGCCATTGTTCACAACAAATTCTATGCAGGTGAGTGAGCAGGCTGGCTAAAGAGGGGTGGATCTCTCCAGTTCCATGCTGGTGGAAGGGAAGCTGCTTTCTCTACAGGCACTGCGAAAATACAGTAGGTTGAGGGGGGAGGGGAGGGTTGCTGTGTCCCTCACCCCCGGTTGGCTTGCATCCTGCATTTTCTATACTAGCCACAAAGGAGGGGGCTTCTTCCCTGTGGCCAGCATGGAAATGCAGGCTGATAGCCTCTTAGTAGGGTAGAGTTGTTTTTGCAGACCAGTAAATTTTGTGCACTTATTTATATGGCTGTTGTAGTACTGTATCTTCCATTGCAAGGGGATGGGAGATCTAATACATTATAACGTAGTATGGACAACTCCTCTTAAACATCTTAACCTAGCATTCTAAAATTGTGAGCATTTTGCATACTTATAGAACAATCATCACTCCTGGGAAATACTGTAAAAATGGGGGTAAGGTGAGAAGGAGGAGGAATGTGGAGGAGAGAGTATTAAATTCAGTCAGGATGGAAAGCACTTTTCAGCATTCTCATCTTTGTGAATGTTATGTGCTGTTCTGGGAGAAATTAATCCATCTTTGCTCATCCAGTTTTGCAATCTTAGCAGTACTAAAAAAACAAATGATTGACACTTGACCTGGTGTGCCTTCCTTGTGGGCCTACTTACACTTATGCAAAGTAACTAAGGGCATAAACTTATATGCATGTTTAGACAGAAAAAAAGTCCAACAAGTCCCAGCATTCTCAACATGCTGGGAATTGTAGGACTTTTTTCTGTCTAAACATGGGAATATTTGTTTAGGATTGTGCCATAAGAAATTATTCTTTCAAAATCATTTCTCCTGTGCAGCTCAAGTAAGCAGATTCAATAAGGATCTGGTTTACAGGAGCTTTAAAACTTGCTTCTTGATATGGGATAAAAGAGAATCCAGCTCCCTACAAGCAGAGTTTTTCCAAAGTCATTTATTTATATGCTCTGTTTAATTTAACAGAAGAGAGACTGGATAGAGGCCGCTCTTAATAAACAAAAAGGCACTAGAAGTTGAGAGCTGACCAAGACAGTCCTGCTCTTGATAATTCTAAATCAAAGGGAAACTAAATCAAAGCCAAACTCTGCTTGGAATAGACCTCTGCTGAAGATCTCAGAGACCTACTATTAGCTAGGGAAAATAACCCTGAGTTAGGCAGACCAATGGCCTGATTCAGTGACTTGGTTCCCACAACCACTATAGGTTAAACAAGACATGGTGGCTTGTTTAAGCCTTGGCATGTGTCGGGTGCCATTTGCTTAATCACCTGCCCGTGTGCAGCTTATTGTGTCATCTGAACCTAGAGTTCATGGTTTGTTGGGTGACCCCTGGGCTGTTTTGAGGGTTATTTGAGGGTTCCCCTCCAACCTAACAAGCCATGCTGCCCAGGTCTGGATGACATGACAAGCTGTGCCCAGGTGGGTGATTACGAAAATGGCACCCAGCACACGCCACAGCTTGAACAAGTCACCATAGGCTTGTTTAACACATGGCGATTGTGCAAACAGTTCAGTTGCTGGGGCTGGGGAAGAAGGGGGGGGGAGAGAGAGAAGGTGTCGCCCCATCAACTTTTGGCTCTAGTTCTGCTTATTGCCTGCTTCAGCCCCTGTGGATCCTGACAGATTACTCTTAAAGGAATGTGGCCCCTGAGAGGAAAAAAGTTCCTCACCCCTACTTTAGAAAGTATGCTTTTATTTATACATTTATTTGTAGCATTTATATACCACCTTACCTGCTAAAAAGTAATCAACAGTTGTGTACTACAATTTGAAACAATAAAGCTGTAGAACAATAAAAAATTACATACAAATGGTAAAACATTAAAATACACATTTAAATGGAAAAACGTCATCTTCACACCCTTTCTAAAAGACAAGAGAGTGAGGGCCAATTGTAGTTCTATCGTTTGAGGGCAACACAGGACAATGCCCTTTCATGCATGCCCAGCAAATGGCCCTCTGTTGGGAATGGCACACTCCAAAGGCCATCTCCTGCAGGCCTTAATACCCAGACATGTTCATCGCAAGACAGGTGGACCCTTAGATAGCTTCCCCTTTCTTTCCAATATGTTCCCAGCTGCTTTAACTGGTGAACAGTATGGTTATTCCATCCTCAGCTAGTCTACCTTCTATGTCCAATACATGGGAACATGATATTGCACTACTGGAGCAGGAATTGTGTTAGCAAAGGTATCATTCGAAGAGAAATAGAGTTCTATTCTCTGTGAAGGATATATGTTCGCGTTTGCTGATAGTTGGTACAGGAGGTGCTTATTCCTGCTGCATTGTAAACCACCCAGAGAGATTCGGCTATGGGGCGGTATATAAATGTAATAAATAAAAATAAATAACAAATAAATGTGCTCAGAGAATGCCAGCTTTTACAACTATTAAACCAATCCATTTTGGTCTTGATCCAACCCTGGAACAGTATTCCCCCATCCATGGCTTTCTAGAGAACTTAATGAGTTCTCCTTCTCCTTCTCCTTCTCCTTCTTCATTATTCTTCACTTTCTAAGCTAAGGGAGGCTCAAGGGGCTTTGGATTAAGTCATAACTATACTGGCCTTTTGTATCCTGCCAGATTTACCATCTGTCACAAAACGGAAGTGGTGAAGAACACTCTGAACCCTGTGTGGCAGTCGTTCACGATCCCTGTGCGCGCCCTGTGCAACGGAGACTACGACAGGTATAGGCGCGGCAAAATATGACTCAACTTAGACAGCTGGGTTTTTGTGTGTCCGTGAGAGGAAATGGTGGGGAGGTGTTAGAGGAAATCAACACTGTGCCAACACTTGAATCCATCAAAATGTCACACACGCCCAAAATATATTAAGAGCTCTCATGCAGGCTTCTCTACTTTATTTATCACCCTCCTCTGAGATATTCTGCCTATCCACCCTTCCAGGTCTACAGGAGATGCTCATACTTAGAGTCTTTCTACATAAGGCTTTTATTGTGCACTTTCATTATGGTACTTTGGGGGTCCTTTACATGATGCTGTCATATTCCAGGGCCTCTCTAGATCTTTGCAACGATTTTACAAGGAAAGTCTGGTATATCTCTGAATGGCGGCATGAAACATACCGTATTTGCACAATTGACCAGAGCACCACCTACTGGTTATGTAATGAAACATATAGAAAGGCAGAGAAATAAAAACCCTTGAAAACCCTGATCTTAATCCCACAAAGAATCAGAGAGGAGAAACCTCAATAAAGGTGCAGGTTAAAAGCCTCACGTAGAAAAGCCCCACATGAGCTGGTACCATGGCTTGGTTAAAACACTTCCTTCAAAACAAAGCATAGCTCTGAATACCAGGTGTTGAGGCAACACAAGGTGTTGTTGCCTTCAGATGCTGCTTCTGGGGTTCCTGGAAGAATCTGACTGCCTATTGTTGGAAACAGGATGCTGATTAATGATGGTCTGTTCAAATAAGCCAGGATGATATCATGGCTTATGAATCTGACTTGTTAACAAGCCACAGTTTAAAGCAACCAGCATTTCCCCAGTTCAAATGTAATGAGAAACTTAGGTAAGCTTAACAATGGAAGCAGGTGCTTCCAATCTCCTGCTTGGGACTGTACTAGAGAAAGAGATGGGGGAAGGCATGAGGCCACGGCTTGCTGCTGCTCATGCACACTGTGCTGAAATGGTTATTGAATCTCATACTACGGGGGCCAAATCCAGCCCTCTTGGGGTCCCAGTATGAACCTCCAGGATTCCCCAAATAGCTATGCCGCCTTTCTTACATCACCAAGTTGTTCATGTTCCCACCACCACCACCACTGATCATTTGGTGGTTTCGCAACTTTTTTGTGGGTCCCCCCCCATTTAAAAAGATTGAAATGCCCCTCCTAAGGCTTAGTTATTGGCAGTAAGAGATTTAAGCTGAAATACACTGAAATGTTTTGGCCCCACTTCTTTTTGCCTTTGGCCCCACCTGCCACAGGTTTGCAGCTCTTGGGAGCTTCTCTGAAATTGAATTTGGCCCTCTGGCTGAAAGAGCTTCTGCAGTTTAGTGCCACATCTGAGCCAGGCCACTGACTCGCTGTCACCGAGCCCTGAAAGCTGCAGGCAGAGGCTCTGGATCAGGCAACCTTACTTTTAGAGGCAGACTTTCCTGGTTAGGTTTGGTTTGGGTTGCCTGAAAAGGCCAAGGCTGCACCACATGCAGATAAATCTATTTGCTGGTCTAAATAGATTTGTTTGTGGATCCTTTCTTTGGCCTGTTAACGTGGCAATCTGACAACCATAAGTAGGAGGGCAAAACTCTTTCCTTTCTGAGTAGCCTATGAGACACCTGAGTGTTTAGACAAGAAGAAATGCATTGGGTTGTCCCAAGTGAGGGGTGGTGGCTCAGTGGCAGAGCACCTGTTTTGCATGCAGAAGGTCCCAGGTTCAATTCCTGACATCTCCAATTAGGACTGGAAAAACTCCTGCCTGACCTGGGAGAGCTGTTGCCAGTCAGGGTTGACAATACTGGGCTAGATGGACCAAAAATCTGACTCAGTATAAAGCAGCTTCCTATGTTCTTATGACTACCCTTAAAACCAGGCACATGGGAAAGGGCCCAACCAGCACTTTTGCTGTAACTGCAGGTGGAAAGGATATTCTGTTCCTAGTACTGCTGTGGCGGGTGCTTCTGTGAACAAGCAAGGGGCAAAAGAAGAACGGGGAGAGAGAGAGGGGCGTTCAGAAGACACCTTAAACCATGGCTTTAATCATGGTGAATAAGGCTTTTTGCATTCACCATGGTTAAAGCCATGGTTTAAGGTGTCTTCTGAACAGGGCCAGAGAGAGATGCTGTCAGGAATGAGGCAAGGAAGGAAGGGCTCGGTGGCAAACTTGCAGGGTGACTAGGAGGCAGAGCAGGTTAGGAGCCTGCGAGAATGAAGACTGTAGGTCAGAAACACCAGCCATTGAAAACT